>NW_026606100.1:2912500-12912500 GCF_029834395.1 Sorex fumeus
GTGGTCTGGGATGTGACTCAAGCGACAGAGCTCATGTATTGCATGTTCAAGGTCCTGGATTCAATTTCCTGCCCAGTAGGACCAGGCCAGAGAACCAGAGGTGACCCCCACAAGAAGCAAAAAAAATGAGAAAAAATTAAAATATAAAAGGGAAAGGGAAAGGTCAGAGAGATAATACAGGAAGTAAGGTATTTGTCTTGCATATTGCTGCAGAGGCCACAATCCTGGCTCAAATCTCCAGCACCACATATGGTCCCTTAAGCACTGCCAGGGGTCACTCTTAAGGACAGAGCCGGGAATGTGAGCACTTCTGGATGTTACCCAAGCTCCCTCCTCCCAAAATTAATGGGACAGAAGGCAAGCTCTTAAGTAGAATATGTAATGAATAATGGCTTTTAAAAATCAGCATTTTGTAACTATAAAGTGTAATAGAATTGTTAACGACTGCTAAAACTGCAGGAATATTTGACAAGATATATAGTTTATGCTTTTTCTCTCTAAATTATGGGAACCAGGGATATGATTCAATAGTAGAATACTTGCATGTGTGATGTCCCTGGGTTCAATTCTTATCACTGCAAACAAATAAAAAAGGGAGATGTTTCAAAGGGTTGTTTGAAGGATGTTTCAAAGGAGATGTTTCAAAAGGGAGTGCATGCCTGTACGCAGAGGATCAGAATTTATTCCATGGCACCAGTGGTTCCCTAAGCACTACACTACTACAGTTGGTTCAAATATTGCAGGGAGAGTCCTTTGGAAGCACAGCCTGGGAGGTGAGCTGGAATGATAGCACAGCAGTAGGGCGTTTGCCTTGCATGCAGTTGGCCTGGCCAAGCCGGGTTCGATTCCTCCGCCCCTCTTGGAGAGCCCGGCAAGCTACTGAGAGTATCTTGCCTGCATGTCAAAGCCTGGCAAGCTCCCTGTGACGTATTCAATATGCTAAACACAGTAACAACAAGTCTCACGATAGAGACGTTACTGGGCCCACTCGAGCAAATCAATGAACAACAAGAGGACAGTGACAGTGACAGCCTGGGAGGCGAAGACTTCCAAAGAAGAGAGATTACACCTGTCTCCCAAATGATGGTGTGCAAAGAAAAGATGGAAACCTCTCTGTGGTGAAACAAAACCTTAACTAAGTGATCAAAATTTAAAAATCACCAATTAAGAGGCAAGGTGACTTAATATTTCCCTGATGTGTTAGACTAATGGACAGCAAATCCAGTCAATGGGTGGGAGAACAGTACAGGGGTTAAGGCACTTTCTTTGCTGGAGCCCAGCAGGGTGTTATCCCAGGGCACATATGGTGGGTCCCTGAGGACAGAGCCAGGAGTAGTCTTGAGCAACCACCTGGTGTGGCACCAAACTTCTCCTCCCTGTCTCTTGGCCTCCCCCCAAAGTGGATTTAAACAAGGAAACATCAGACCGTATGCAACAAATGATCCTGGATTGGTTCTGATGTTGGGGAACAGTTTTCCCCCAATGTGTCCAGGCATGATGTGCACTGGGTCTGGGCAGATATAAGGTGAAGGATGACGGGCATGTGGAGAAACAACCCTCTGGGAGCAGCTGAGGGATGTTCACCTTATTGCCAAATACACACATCTTTTGTAGAGGGTCTCAGCTTACAAGAGAGTCCAATCATGGGAAGTTCAGCATTATTGGGCTATCACCTCTCCAACTCTGCTTTGCCCAGTTCAATCCCAATCAAGGCTAGATGCTGCAGTTAGGATGACTTGCTAAGCATATGTGACAGTTTCTGTGTCTAGGGCTCATGTGACTAGGAGGTTGAGTGAGGCTTAAGGCCAAACACCTGGTGCTGGCTGACACCCTGTTCTTGCCAACTTTGCCGCTTTGCAAGGTCGGGTCTTATCAGCTCCAGTGCCTGTCACCATGCTCCACACTCTGGGACAGGAAAATCTAATTTTTCAATGGTTGTTGAGACAATTGGGTAAAATGAAAGTGAATTGTAAGACTACACAATAGCACCGTGTCAAGGTTATATGTTCTTATTTTGGTAATTGGAATATGAGTAAGAATATGTCCTTGTTTTTAGGAACACAGTGGGATGGTAGTACCAAATAAGGGTTCCTAGGGTTGTGCAGGTCCTTCTTCCTGGAACCAAAGGCCAAGGGGGCTGTGGTTAACTAAGGAACCTGTAGCGATTGCTTCCTTTCACCCAGCCTCTGTGGAGGCACCCACCCGTCACCTACATCCTACAAGGGTCAGGGAGACTCTGCAGAGGGAAAGCCCTATGGTGCCCACCCAGCGAACCAAAGGTCCCCATCGTCCCAAGATACATCGTTTCATTCCGGTCGCCTCCTCCCCGCGCCCACCCCTAATCACAGTGTCCAAGAAGCGAGCGGCCCCCTCCACCTTCACACACGTCCTGCGGGGCACGGTCACACCCCGCGCGTTCGCTCTCCGCGCACCAACACGGGCACTCGTCCCCTTCAGTCTGACGCGCTCTCCCCTCTGCCCCAGTTGAGCGCCCCCCACTTCCCCACTTCCTTCCCTCTCGCTTCCTTTCCGCTCTGGTGCGTGCTCTTCCTCCCTCCGTGCTTCCTAATACCCCTTCCTCTCTGCGGTAAGTTCTCCCCGCCACCCCACGGTATCCTCTCCTCGCCACGAGAGCACTCTGCTCTCCTTACCTGTGCTGGGCCTCCCGGGTCTCAAGAGGCGCGCGCGCCTGTTGCCTGGCGACGGGACGCTACTCCTGGGGGCGGGGCGGCGGGCGCGCGCCTGTTGCCTGGCGACGAGATGCTACTCGTGGGAGCGGGGCGGGGCGGCGCGCGCCTGTTGCCTGGCGACGAGACGCTTCTCGCGGGGCCGCGCGGTCAGTGGAGCGCCAGGAGGATGCGGGCACAGCCTGAGACCGGTTTGGCGGTTGGCCCTACAGAATAGTGCAACTCCAGGCACCCCTCACGGAACGAGAGTTAGTTAATTCAGTGTCGAAGGGCTCCAAGGGACTCGTCCGGAGATGTCTTCTCCTTCTCGCTGTCGGATTAAGGACACGCCTGGTACAGGAAGGAAGGGTCAGGGAGACTCTGCAGAGGGAAAGGAACCCAAGTGCCCCATAAAATACTCAACACCCAGTTAACTTTGAATTTCAGAGACAGAAGGGATGCCCCCTTCTCTCCCCCCCAACCCCCGCCTCCCATAAGTATAGAATAATACAAAAATTATTTGCTTACCTGAAATTCACTTATTTTATGTTTTGGTTCTGAAGGTGTAAGGGCTTACTCCTACCTCTGTGCTCAGGGGTCACTCCTGGTGGGGCTGGGGGACCCTATGCGGTGCTGACGATCTAACTGGGGTCGGCCTCATGTCGAAATCCACTTTTATCTTGGCGTGTTGATTTTAATTTGCTAAATCTGGGAACCCTGTGTGGACACTCTCACCCTTTTTCTCACCCATTTAGTTGCCTTTTTGCCAGGCAGGGAGAGGGACCTTCATCTTTTAGGCTTGAGGCAGCAGTTTCTGGTATGCTAAGATCTTTGTTTGTCTCCATGAAAAGGAGTATTTCCTACAACCACCTTGTGAGGTGGGCACCATTCCTGCTTCATGGGTGGGAGAACTGGCACAGGGCAGGAGCCCCACTGGGCTCCCACCGATGATGCAATGCAGCACCCTAAGATCTGAGACCCACGCAGGATCCAACCTACTCTTTTGAGTGGGTGGGGATGGGGAAGTTTGGGCACAACCAGCTGCTCAGGGCTTATTCCTGGCTCTGCGTGCAGGGAACACTCTTGGTTGTGTGCAGGGAACGATACATGGTGGTGGGAATCTAACTTGGGTCACCAGCTTGCAACAAGGGCTTTAACTGTGCTACTAATTTGGGGCAGGAGTGGGGCACACCTGGAGATTCCCAGGGGTTACTACTGGCTTTACACTCAGGAATCACTCCTGGCAGCACTCAGGGGATCATATGAGGTGTAAGGATCGGACACTGCATGACAGAATGCCAGGCAAGTGCCTTACCTATTGTACTATGTCTCTGCCCCCCGTACTACTATTAAACCAAAATATTTCTCCCTAGTTACTATGTTCTCCTTCTCCTTCCCATGTTTTAGCTTTTCGGAGCCTCAGAAGTTCTTTTATATTAACTCACCTTGAAGTGATATCGAAAGGTCAGTTTAGTTATTTTTGTCAATTCTTTTTCCTTTTTTGAGCAGGGGTGGGGGAAGCTGGGCTACTCCTGGCAGTGCTCAGGACTTACTCCTGCCCCTGGCCTCAGGGATTACTCCTGGTGGGCTTGGGGAACCACACTGGGGACCGGACATGGAACCCAGGTTGACCTTGTGCAAGGCAAGGGCCTTACTGTAATATTGCTCAGGCCCCAGAAGTTGTCATAATTCTCAGTCTAGTACTCTGTCTTTGTATGGTTAAGATACCAATGCCAATTTGATAGGGAAATAAGTTCATTTGTGCCAGTGTTAATGTTCAGACTTCATTTTATGAATCACAGAAATAATACTTTCCATAATGCTGCTGTAAATGCAGAAGACAGCATAGAGCATATATTTCTGTGTTTCACTTTTTACACTTCTTACTATGTTCTGGAGATCACACCCTATTTAGAGATTTTCCTCATTTCCTTTTTGGATATCTGCAAAGTAATTCATCATGTTGCTTTTGTTTCTTAATGATGAACATTTGGATTTAACTCCAGTTTGACTAGTCTCTGATGCTATAATACAACCAGGTGCACAAAGATATATAGATACATCTACACATTTTTGAAGATAGGATCTCAGAAGTGAGATGGGTCAAAGGATGAATATGCAGGTAACTTTCTAGACATTGCCGAATTCCCCCCCTCTCTTATGGATTATACCGATTTGTGTTCTTACCACCCTGTAACTAGAGAAATCAGTATTAGAATCTATAGGTGAACCTCAGGGGTCTTTGCCCTGGAATTTCATGCACAAGTTTAGGGGCGATAGTCCATGAATAGATACCATGGTGCTTTAGCCCCTATAATCTCTTGGCCCATCATTACTCAGTATTTATTTGTTGAATAATGAAAATGTTTCATCAGAATCTCAGGACAGTTTTTTTCAAAGTTCCTGAGAACAGTGGTTGGTAAATTAAATTAAAAAAAATTTTGGCCAACATCTGGGGTGCTCGAGTCTTTTTGCTCAGGGAATCACGTCTGATAGTGCTTAGGGGGACCATATGAGGTGCTGGGAATTGAAACCAGGTCAGCCACTTACAAGATAAGCACCTTACCTGCTGTATTCTCTGTATGGCTCTCTCTAAGAAATTTTAATTGAAAAATCTGATGTAAGGGCCAGAGAGAGAGAGAGAGAGAGAGAGAGAGAGAGAGAGAGAGAGAGTAGGGAGACAGAGAGACTGAGTTTAAGGCACGTACTTTTCATGCTACCAGTCCTATTTCCCAAGCAATGCTAGGGTCACTCCTGAGCACTGCAGAATGTGCCTCAACTCCCCAACTCCCACCCCAAATCTGATCTAAGCTTATGCAACATGCCTGAATTTTCCTGAAAATTGAGAAACTCATCCACTTGGCACAAGACAAGTCAGCTATGTCAGGCAGTGGGACTAGCTATGTAAGCGACTTGGGGAATAGAAACTTTTTATTGCCTGGGAAAGCTTAGGAAATGAGGGTTGATCTACATTTTACAGGTAAGAAGATATTTTCCAAGGTAAGATTCAAGAGATCATCATGTGCAAAGTCACAGAGATGGAGATGTTGAGGGTGTGACAACAGAACAGCAGAATGTTCGGTGTAGTTAAAATCAGAATATGTTGGAGGAAGAAGAGATATCTCTGAAAGTGAGCCTGAGAAGAAAATTAGGAATAGGGAATCGAAAGCTTATTGACATCTGTTCTTGATTTTTCTTCTAAAATTCAAAGACATTCTCTCTCTCTCTCTCTCTCTCTCTCTCTCTCTCTCTCTCTCTCTCTCTCTCTCTCTCTCTCTCTCCTCCCTCCCTCTGTTGTAAGATTCTCACAAGCAGATTTTCTCAAATTGGGAGAAACTTCTTAGTACAATCATTAGGGCAAAGACAGAAATCAAGAGTTGAGTATGAATTCTGTGTGTGTGTGTGTGTGTGTTTGTGTGTGTGTGTGTGTGGTGTGTTCCTACCTAGACTATTTGCTTAGCTCTTTGGGCCTGGTGGTCTTCCTCTGCATAGCAGATGATGTGTTGTCACAGTTAAGTTAGACATGTATTTCTTGGCAGTCAGTACCTTGCCATCTAATGACAGAAGTGTCCTGTTTTTGATGCGGGGCCTTAAGAGTCATTCAGGATTTTTCTTCTTTTTGGGGGGGTCACACCCAGCGATGCATAGGGGTTACTTTTGACTCATGCATTCAGGAATTACTCCTGGTGGTACTCGGGGGACCATAGGGGATACTGGGAATCGAACCCCGGTCAGCCATGTGCAAGGTAAATGCCCTACCCACTTATGCTATCACTCCAGCCCCCCATTCAGGATTTCAAAGCTCTTAACTTGTAATGACTTATGTGGTACCTTTCTGGAAACCATTTCCTGGGACCAGCTTGCTTGTGTCACTCCAATGGGAGGGAGGTACCGGAGATTGGTGATAGAATTTAAGACTTTCTTGGCCTCACTGGTACTTTTTATTGGGCCTTCATTGAAAATTCATGGCACTAATGCAAAACATTTATCTTTTAGAAGTTTTTATTTAGGAATTAGAAATGGAGTCGGCATATCTTCAAAAGCACCTTGGGAAATGTCTAACTCAAGGTCTTGTGGAAGTGGCAAAAAATCGTCCGGTGGATCCAATAGAATATTTGGCATTGTGGATTTACAAATATAAAAGCAATGTGATTGCAGAGCAACAGGTAAGCATGGATCCTCTTTTAGAAAACGAGAGTAGTATAATTTGTCAAACTTGTCTGCTTTAAAAAACTTCAATATTATAAAATTCAGTTTTATAAAAACAGTTTATTGTATAAAATGTAGGCATCTGCTTCAGTAGAAAAAGGGAAACAACATCCCCAAACACCTCTATTTGAATTATTAAGTAATTTCTTCTCATTTTTTCATATTTATCATACTCAGTTTAAGTTTGTACTTTTTGTTGAAATGAAGCACACATTGTCCCAGTTATACTCTTTCCAAATAGAGCAATTGAAATTTGCTCTACCCTTAACGTGCTCTTGGCGATAAAGATGCTTTCGAGATTATTTTTTATCAATAGCATAATTTCTAATTAGTCACATGATGCTTTTTTTTTCACCAATGCTAGAGACAAAAGGAAATGGCTGACTTGGAGCATGAGAGAGCAGTAGCTCTGAGGGAACAGCAAATGATGGAGAAGCTCAAAGCAGAGGAGCTCCTGTTTCAGCAGGTGAGGACTGGGATCAATGGTGTCAACTGCCACGTGTTCAAGCCAGATATGGAATTCCTCCCCTCCTGCTCTTGTTCCATAGATAAGGCTTTCTTCCAGTATCCTCTTTGTGTGTGTACATATCTTCTCTGCTGGAGAAGCAGCGGTAGAGCAGTGGGAGCGAGAATGCTCTCCCCTAACACCCGCAGTGATCAGCCTTAGGCCAGAGAGTCTGCTGCATAAAACAGGACTGCTCAGGGGTCATTCAGGACCACTGATGTCCCATATGGCTCCCTCAAGCACTGCCAGGATTAATTCCTGAGTGCAGAGCCAGGAGTAACCCCTGGGCATCACTGGGTGTGATCCAAAAAGAAAAAACATATATTTTCTGGCTTGGGCCTTGGTCAACTTCGTGAAAAGACTCAATTCATTAATATATTGTACTTTGCAGACCAAGAGGCAAAATTGGGGATATTATGTAGGTATATTAAAATTGAGGATGTAGATATACATGTAGATATAGTGAGAGAAAACAAATTTATACATGTTTTACCACAAATATTTATGACTAAATAATAATGGAATGTGATTTTTTAAAAAATCAGGATTACTACTGAGAAGAATGAAACTTTTTTTTATCCTAGTGCAATACCAGTATTTTTTTTAATTTTTACTAGTGAAACACCATGGGGTACAGCTGTAGACTTACAAACTTTTGTGCTTGGGATTCAGTTATACAATGATCAAGTACCCATTCCTCCGCCAGTGCCCATTCACCACCATCAATGATCCCAGTAACCCTCCCTCTTCCCCCCCTCCCCCATGGCAGGGCATTCCCTTTTGCTCTGTCTTTCCTTTAGGGTGTTGTGGTTTGCAATAGAGGTATTGAGTGGCCATTGTGTTAGGTCTATAGTCTACTTTCTGCACACATCTCCCATCCCGAGCATGCTATTCCTTTTACTTGGTGTTCCCTTCTCCATCTAAGCTGCTTTTTGCCCCTGCATGTACTGCTGGCTTCCAAGCCATGGAGCAAACCTCCTGGTACTTATCTCAACTATTTTTGGGTGTTAGTCTCCCTTTCTGTTACTTTATATTCCACAGATGAGTGAAATCTTTCTATGTCTGTCCCTCTCTTTCTGACTCATTTCACTTAGCATGATACTTTCCATGTAGAACCACTTGTATGCAAATTTCATGACTTCATCTTTTCTAACAGCTGCATAGTATTCCGTTGTGTAGATTCCAATAGGTCTCATTCCCCTGACCCTGAAAGAGCCACCAGTACGGCAGCATTAAGAATGATGAGGAAGGAGAGGCTAATAAAATCTCAGGGCCGAACTAGGCTGCCAAAACGAAGAAGGACAAAAATGACTGTCTGTACTTTCAATGCACGTATGCTGGCATTGAATGCATCCATCGAGGACCTGATGGTGCAAGTGAGAAAGATCAAGTACAACATCATTGGCCTGATCGAGACAAGAAGGCATCAATCACATCACACTGTTTTCAACACTGGAGAAGAACTTTTCCTCAGAACATGTGATAAAAGAGGTGTCAGTGGTGTCGGTGTCCTTGTCAACACAAACTTGGCTATAAACATTGATTCATTTGAAAGCTAACAACCCGAATCGAACGTTTACACTTGAATAGATGTGGCTCAGTGCCGGCAGTTTCTATCTTCATTGTCTACGCACCAATATCCAATTATGATGAAGGAGAAATTGAGAAGTTCTACATGGAGCTGGAGAAGTTCTATAAAAAAAAGACCATACTTTCTACAAGATCATTGTCGGCGATTTTAATGCCAAGATAGGACCGAGATCAGCCGAAGAACTCCACATCGGGACCCAGGGCCTAGAATGGAACGAACAGGGTGAGAGACTCTCTGAGTTCATCATGTCGACCAAGACCATCTATGGTAACTCACAATTCCAGAAGGCAGAATCTAAACGTTGTACAAGGGAGTCTCCCAGTGGAAAGTTCCACAATGAAACTGACTACATTATATTCAATTGGCAGTTTTGCCTGACTGATGTCACTGTTGTCCCAAAATTCCAAACGGGATTGGACCACTGTCTCCTTCATGCAAAATTCTACTTCATGAAGTGGGGAGAAAGTTCTGCAAAGTTTAAGAAGAGAACTCCCAGAAGGACCACCAACTGGGAGCCCTTTGGAACTATTGCGGCAACGTGGGGAGATGCCATTGTTGACAACATTGACAAGGAATATGATCAATTGGTTCAGCACCTCCATGATTGTGTGAGGAATGCCAGGAGTGGGAAAGCCACAAAAAGATGCCTGTCTTCGAAAACTCTTGAGCTCATTCGCCCACGTGGCTTGGTGCAAGCCTCAACCGCAAGCGAACGTCCAAGCTCGCAAAACAGTGCAGAGAAGTGATAAAGGAAGACCTCAAAGAGAGAAGAGCAGCAGTGCTGGCAGATGCAGCAGAAGCTGGGAAAAGCATTCGCAATGCCCGCCTGTCCTTCGCCAGCTACAAGACCCAGATGACTGCTCTTCAACGTCCTGATGGATCTATCACAATTTCCAGAAGGGCATTAGAGAAGATTATCCATGACTTCTACTCAGAGCTCTTTGATAGCCACATCCACCTGCCCACATACCAAATTCCGCAGGATGGATATGTCATTCCCAATGTTCTCCCTTCCGAAATCCAACACGCCATTTCATATTTCATTGGTAAAGAAGCGAACAGCACCCGGCCCAGACAAAGTCAGACCCAAACACCTGAAGAACCTGCTGTCAGTACTCATCAATACACTGGCTCAGCTCTTCACACGCTATCTGTCTGATGCAAGGTTCCATCCCAGTGGAAAACCAGCAGGACTGTACTACTGTACAAGAAGGGAGACATCCTCGACATTGGCAACTATCGCCCAATCTGCCTGCCTGTTGTCTATCGTCTACGAGCTGTTCACTCAAGTCATCCTGAATAGGATTGGCAGAACACTAGATGAAGGACAACCATTTGAGCAAGCCGGTTTCCGAAAAGGATTCAGCACAATTGACCACATCCACACGATAACCAAGCTCATTGAGGTCTCTCGGGAGTTTAAGATGCCGCTCTGTCTAACATTCATTGATTTAAAGAAGGCCTTTGATTCTGTTGAGACTGAAGCGTTCATCGAAGCCCTAGCCAAACAGGGCATTCAAACTCAGTACATCAGGATCCTCCGTGAGCTGTATTGTGGATTCACTAGCAGGTTCTCACCATTCTACAAAGAAGTGATCATCCATGTCAAGAGAGGGGTTCGGCAGGGTGATACCATTTCATTGAAACTCTTCAGTGCCGCCTTCGAGAACATCATGTAACAACTGGAATGGGAAGGAATGGGAGTGAAGATAGATGGTTGGCAACTACACCACCTCTGCTTCGCTGATGACATTGTTCTAATAACACCAAACATCAGCCAAGTGGCACAAATGCTGGCCAACTTCGACCGTGAGTGTGGAAAAGTCGGATTACAGCTAAATCTCACAAAGACAATGTTTATGAGAATTCCATTCACTCTCAACGGGACGAACATCTCCGAATGCAACAGTTATATGTACCTAGGTTGAGAAATCAACATGACGAATGACCTGGCACCTGAGTTGCGCAGGAGGAAGAGAGCGGCTTGGAATGCCTTCAAGAGTGTCGAAGAAATAGCTAAGAGGACAAAGAACCTCCGGCTCTGGCACATCTCTTTGATTCCACTGTTCTTCCTGCATTAACATACGCCTCAGAGACGTGGGCCCTACAAAAATAGATGAGAACGCTATTTGGGTCTCCCAAAGAGGAATCGAAGGAGCTATGCTTGGAGTATCACGCTTCACTTAAATTAAAGAAAGAATCTGGAGTTCCGACCTCTGTCGACAATCAAGAATCAGGGATGCTGTCTCATTTGCCAAGGTGTCGAAAATCAGATGGGCTGAACACGTAATGAGATTTGGAAACGACCGCTGGACTAGTGCCATTACTGACTGGATTCCACGGGATGTCAAAAGATCGCATGGCCGCCCACCTATGAGATGGTCAGACATCTTCGTCAAGATCCTGAACGATCGATTTGAGGCTATTCGTATTCCTAGAACGAGCAGGTGCCATTGGGCTACAGGGACGAATGGAGATGTTACTGGTGCCTGCTAGAGCAAATCAATGAGTGACAGGATGTCAAGTGATCAAGTGTAGATTTACCAAAGTTTCTTTAACCAGTCATCTGTTCTAGGGCACTCGGGTTTTTCTCAGATTTTGGCTATTGTAAACAGTGCAACAACGAACATACAAGTACAGATGTTATTTCGACTGTACTTTTTTGTATATCTCCAGGATATATTCCCAGGAATGGTATTGCTGGGTCAAATGGGAGCTCAATTTCTAATTTTTTTTTGAGGATCGTCCATACTGTTTTCCAAAAGGGCTGAACCACTTGGTATTCCCACCAGCAGGAAAGGAGTGTCTGTTTCTCCCCACATCCGCGCCAACACCGGTTGCTTTTGTTCTTTTTGATGTGGGCCAGTCTCTGTGGAAGAATGAAACTTTTTAAAGATAACATTTCACTTAGGGGGAGGTTGGAGCTAATTTTCTCTATTGTCAAAATGAATTAAAATGTCAACACTGATCAGTAATGAGATTTTGCATGTTTATCTTTGAAAATGTTTTTATTAACACAGATATTAATATCTGTCCATGTGCATATTATTTTAATTGATCACAGTTATTTATCTCTTGGAAGGAATTTGAATAATTCCATCTGATTTTTTCCTCTTGACATTTACCTTTTTATAATGTCATTATTTTGCAGATTAATCTCTTCCAATTGATGCTTTGTAAAAATTCTCAATTGTACAGTTAAATAGATTTTAAAATATGAAAAGTTTTTTGCACTTACACTGGGGCCTAGAATCACTCTGGAACTATATTGTTTGGGTCTGGAAAATATATCCACTACAAATTTCTGTGGGAATAGAGAACAAGTTTCTTTATTATTTTGAATAGCACTAAAAGTACATAATAGTAGCTTGATGTTATGTATACTACTCAAGTACCAGTTCTTGAAATGACTATCCTGCAGTGAATTTTTACATATAAATTTTATTTTACCTTGTAATTTTAGATAGAACTGATTAAGAAACTAAGTCTATAGCAAAGGGCTTATTTTCAAAGTTACTCAACATGCTTGATAATAGTAGTTGAGATTTAGATCTTGAACAGAATTAAAAATTTTACCACTGCCAAGGTATGTAACTATGCTGTGTGGTAGAAGACTAGAAATAAAGCTTCTGTTTATGACAAATTTGTGCAACTGATTTTGACTGAGTCCACATGTGCTATAACGAGCCACAGTGAAGTGATTAAGAACACCACCTTTTGTCTCAGTTTCAAGGAATCAGAGATGCAGTTGATTCAGGAAATAGTTAAGTAAACCAGTGAGCATGGAAATATGTCAATAAAACTTTACGTTGGAGTCAGAGAGATGGTCCAGGGGTTAAGTTGCCTTGCATCCTTTAAGTGCTAGTTTGAATCCTCAGCACTAATGTGGTCCCTTGGCCTAAAGAAAGTGATCCTTCAGCATATGGTCAAGAGAACCACTTGAGTGTGCCCCCAAAGCAAAACCAAGAACTTTATTCTAGGACTGAAATTTGAATTTAATAATTTTTACGTGTCATGAAATATTACTACATTTTACTATTTCTCAACCATTTAAGAATGTCAACATCATTCCTAGCTTGATTGCAGTACAGAAATAAGCTTGGGAAAGATTTGGCTGGCAGAATTTGGTCTTCTAACCTCTGTTCTAGATGGCATATTTACTGATAAGATCGAATATATTGTTTTTTTAATTTATTTTTTATTAGTGAAACACCTCAGGTACAGTTGTAGATTTACAAATTTTTGTGCTTGGATTTCGGTCATACCATGATCAAATATCCATCCCTCCACCAGTGCCCATTTTCCACCACCAGGATAATATCCCCCCCATCCCCCCCATCCCCCCCTGCCACTGTGGCAGGGCATTCCCTTTTGTTTTCTCTCTCCTTTTGAGTGTTGTGATCAGCAAAAGAGGCATTGAGTGGCAAACATGTTCAGTCCAGTCTACTTTCAACCTGCATCTCCCCTCCTGGGAGGATCCTCCAAACACCCTCCATTTGGTGCTCCCTTCTCTATCTGAACTGTCCTTTCCCCTAGAATACCCGGCTGGCCTCTAAGCTATGGAGTAATCCTCCTGGTGTTGATCTCAGCTATTCTTGGGTATTAATCTCATATTTTGTTATTTTATATCCCCCAAATGAATGCAATCTTTCTATGTCTATCCCTCTCTTTCTGACTCATTTCGCTTAGCATGATACTTTCCATATTGTACCACTTGTATGTAAATTTCATGACTTCATCTTTTCTAACAGCTACATAGTACTCCATTGTGTAGATGTACCAAAGTTTCTTTAACCAGTCATCTGTTCTTGGGCACTCAGGTTTCTTCCAGTTTCTGGCTACTGTAAAGAGTGCTGCAATGAACAAACAAGTGCAGATGTCACTTTGGCTACACATTTTTGCCTCTCTGGGATATATTCCCAGGAGTGATATCGCTGGGTCAAATGGGAGCTCAATTTCTAATTTTTTGAGGAACGTCCATACTGTTTTCCAAAAGGGCTGAACCAGTCGGCATTCCCACCAACAGTGAAGGAGTGTCCCTTTCTCGCCACATCCGCGCCAGCAACGGTTGCTTTTGTTCTTTTGAATGTGGGCCAGTCTCTGAGGTGTGAGATGGTATCTCATTGTGGTTTTGATCTGCATCTCCCTGATGATTAATGATATAGAGCATTTTCTCATGTGCTTTTTTGCCATTCGTATTTCTTCTTTGAAAAAGTTTCTTTTCATTTCATTGCCCCATTTTTTGATGGGGTTGGATGTTTTCTTCTTGTGGAGTTCAACCAGTATTTTGTATATCCTGGATATCAACCCCTTGTCAGATGTGTATTCAGCGAATATTCTTTCCCATTCTGTAGACTGTCTTTGTATTTTGGTCACTGTTTCTTTGGAGGTGCAGAAGCTTCTTAGTTTAAGATAGTCCCATTTATCTATCTCTGTTTTCACTTGCTCGGCCAGTGGCGTGGCATCTTTGAAAATACCATTAGCCTCAATGTCATGGAGGGTTTTGCCAACTTTGTCTTCAATGTACCTTATGGTTTCTGATCTGATGTTGAGGTCTTTAATCCATTTTGATCTTACCTTTGTACATGTTATTAGGCAGAGTTCTGAGCCCATTTTTTTGCATGTAGCCGTCCAGTGATGCCAGCAGAATTTGTTAAAGAAGCTTTCCTTACTCCACTTCACATTTCTTGCACCTTTATCAAAGATTAGATGATCATATGATTGAGGGGAGATGTCAGTGTATTCAACTCTGTTCCATTGGTCTGCAGTTCTGCCTTTGTTCCAGTACCATGCTGTTTTGATTATTACCTCTTTGTAGTAAAGTTTGAAGTTAGGGAGGTTGATTCCTCCCATTTTCTTTTTCCCAAGAATTGCTTTAGCAATATCGTGGGGGCTTATTGTTCCATATAAATTTCAGGAGTGTTTGCTCCATTTCTTTGAAGAATGTCATGGGTATTCTTATAGGGATTGCATTGAATTTATACAATGCTTTCGGTAGTATTGCCATTTTGACAATGTTAAGTCTCCCGACCCATGAGCAGGGGATATCTTTCCATTTCCTCATGTCCTCTTTTATTTCCTGAAGTAGCGTTTTGTAGTTTTCTTTGTACAGGTCCTTTACTTCCTTAGTTAAGCTGATTCCTAGGTACTTGATTTTCTGGGGCACAATTGTGAACGGGATTGATTTTTTCATGTAGCTTTCCTCTCTCTCACTGTTTGCATATAGGAAAGCCATGGACTTTTGGGTATTGATTTTACAGCCTGCAACTTTACTATACAAGTCTATTGTTTCTAGGAGTTTTTTGGTGGAGGTTATTGGGTTCTCTAAGTATAGTATCATATCATCTGCGAATAGTGAGAGCTTGATTTCTTCCTTTCCTACCTGAATGCCCTTAATATCTTTTTCTTGCCTAATTGCTATTGCAAGTACTTCCAGTACTATATTGAACAGCAGTGGAGAGAGTGGGCATCCTTGTCTCGTCCCTGATCTTAGAGGCTCTCAGTTTTTCCCTATTGAGGATGATGCTTGCTGTAGGCTTGTGGTAGATGGCTTTAACTATGTTGAGGAAAGTCCCCTCTATACCCATTTTGGCTAGGGTTTTCATCATAAAGGGGTGCTGGATCTTGTCAAATGCTTTCTCTGCATCTATTGATATGATCATATGCTTTTTATCTTTTCTTTTGTTGATATGATGGATTAAGTTGATTGATTTCCAAATGTTAAACCATCCTTGCATCCCTGGGATGAATCCTACTTGGTCATAGTGTATGATCTTTTTGATGAGTAGATGGATTCTATTTGCTAGTAGTTTGTTGAGGATCTTTGCATCTGTGTTCATCAGGGATACCGGCCTGTAGTTCTCTTTCTTTGTGTTATCTCTGTCTGCTTTTGGTATCAGTGTGATATTTGCTTCGTAGAAACTGTTCGGAAGTGTATTTGATATTTCAATTTCGTGGAAAAGTTTAAAGAGGATTGGGAGTAAGTCTTCTTTAAAGATTTGGAAGAATTCACTGGTGAATCCATCCGGGCCAGGGCTTTTGTGCTTGGGGAGACTTTTTATTATCATTTCAATTTCCTTGATGGTGATAGGTCTGTTCAGGTATTCCAGGTCTTCTTGGTTCAGCCTTGGGAGTCTGTAGGAGTCTAGGAATTTATCCATTTCCTCGAGGTTTTGATGTTCCGTGGCATAAAGCTAAGATCGAATATATTGTTGATACATTTATGTGGCTTCAGATTGTTGGGGAACAGTTATCCCCAATGGTGCCTGGACACGGTGCACATTGGGTTCGGGTAGACGTGGGGTGAAGGATGACAGGCGTGAGGAGAAACCCTCCGGGGGCAGCTGATGGGTGTTCACCTCATTGCCAAACACACACATATTTTACAGAGGGTCTCGGCTTACAAGAATGTCCAATCACAATAAAGTTCAGCATTGTTGACCTATCACCTTTTCTTCTCTTCTTTGCCCTGGTCCAATCCCAATCAGGACTAGATGCTGTGGTTCAGATGACTTGCTAAGCATATGTGAGAGTTTTTGTACCTTGGGCTCCTGTGACTAGGAGGTCGAGTGACGCTCAAGACCAGACACCTGGTGCTGACACCCTGTTCTTGTCAACTTTGCCCAGATACTCCCTTCTGTGGGGCCTGCCTCTGGGCCACTTTGCGAGCTTGAGTCTTATCTGCTCCAATGCCCATCACCATGCTCCACACCAGATCACATTTAAGGTTTTCTCATGTACTATTTTATAACTAAGCTTTGGTTGTTTGAAGACCCATCTGTGCCTGAAGAGATTTTTTAATGAAAAAAATCAGACCCAGTGGTAGCTTCAAGAACAGAGAAAATGCCTTAATTTTGTATACCTGGTAGTTTTCCAAAATTAACAATTAAAAATAATTTTTTTCTCAGATGTGCAAGCATCAAATACTTTATTGGGGTATATCACTGAGAATTTATGATTTTTTTCAATGAAGAATTACAGATGGGGAAGATGATGTAAACAGATTCATGTAATAGTTTATATCTTTTGAAATATTTATTTTAAAAAAGGTATCAAATTTTGTCCGTTTGCCATTATTACAGTAATAAAAAATAATTTTTTAATTTTATACTTCAAAAATATTTGTAAAGTATTGGCGTATTGGGTGGCCATGATCATTTAGTTCTGTAAGTTTCTGAAATTTACGTGTTAACATAGACCATTTCAGAGTGACAAAGTTTTCATTTCCTGCAATTGACTTGACTTTAATATGTCTTGTTTTTATACTCAGCAGCAACAGGCATTACAACTGGAGCTGGAAATGCAAGAAAGGGAGAGACAAAGAATAATGGAATTACAGAAAGCTCAAGAACAGGAGAAGGTAATTTGAAATTTTAGAAATGTTCAAATTATATAATATTGCTCATGGATAGTGTGAAGACTGTCCTTGCATACTTTCACTGTGTGATTAAACTATCTTCTCAGTTTATCCTTGTAAAACATAGAGACAACAGCATGATATTCTTAGAAATGCTTTATGGAATCGTAGTAAGGATCAAGTAAGATCATGTATATGAGGCTGCTTTGTGAGCAGTAAAGTTTTCCAAGAGTGATATTATCAACATTTTCATCAGGATAATTATTTCTAATTGAGATATTGAAGGTTAGCACTGGAGTACTGTCCTCCCCTTGTTCATCGATTTTCTCAAGCGGGAACCAGTAACGTCTCCATTGTGAGACTTTGTTGTTACTGTTTTTGGCATATTGAGTACGTCACGGGGAGCTTGCCAGGCTTTGCTGTGTGGGTGGAATACTCTTGGTAGCTTGCCGGGCTCTCCGAGAGGGGCGGAGGAATCAAACCCAGGTAGGCCGCGTGCAAGGCAAACCCCCTACCCGCTAGATTATCGATCCGGCTCAATGAAAAAGCACTACTGAGATTTATTCTGAAAGGTACTTTCATTAGAATTAAAGGGAGAGGAGAGTTCCTCCCCCTCACACACAAACACAAATAGTACAAGAATTCATGAACATGCCTTGCATGCAGCCAACCTGCTTTAATTCCTGGCACCACATGGTTCCTCAAGCATCGTAACCCTGGAGGCCCCTAAGCACCTCAAGGACAGACCAGCTAATTCCCAGCACAACAGAGTTCTCACAATACCATCTTTGGGCTCTCATGTTGAACTGCTGACTCCATTATCCAAGAATCACCAGAACTGGCCTGCACTGACCAGCAGGACTCTGGGCCTGGCTTGGGAGACCCCCTCCCCCAAATTTTTAGATTGAGATCAGATAAAGGAATTTTTCTTTTTTATAAAAAAAGAGACTGGAAAGATAGCTCAGTCAACTGGAACACATGCTTTGCATGCAGGAACACTGGGTTCTATCTCTGACAACATGAGTCCCCAAGCACCATGGCAATGACCCCAATCCCTATGACACTAAGCAGGGAACTTAAGCACCACTGAGTATGGCCCAAAAACTAAAAAAAAAAAAAACAAAAACCTCTTATGTTGACAATTCTTAAATTCAATTTAACTATAATTTAGTCATAAGAAAATTAAAAACCTAATAAAAAAATTAAGAATACCTATTTTCACTTCCTGATTTTTAATCAAAGGGAAATATTTTGTCTATAAAAGAAAAGCTAGCTATCATACCATTATCAGCAATGAAGAAATAGCTTCAGAATTCTGGAAAAAAAGATTATTTGAAATACAGAATTATATGCTCCAAAATTAATATTCACTTGGGAGAATAAAATTAAAGAAATTTTCAGATACTCAAGGAAGCAAAGGTTAAAATTCTTAAGACTACCCTCATAAAGGCAAAAAAAAATTAAAGTAAAAAGAAACAAGTATATACTAGTTTTTAAGCTATAAACAAGGAATAAGAATTTTGATGAGTAAGAAAAAATAGCAATTCAAGTCAGTGGTATTAAAGCTAAAAATGTCAGGTGTGCACAAAAACTATAACAGTTAAAACACATACCAAAAAAAATGTTCGCATGTTGACAGAGAGGCTGGCCAAGTAAAGATTCACTGAATAAAAACAGCATTTGGCCTTATCCAGAACAACCTGTCCTCCTAACAAGCAGAACAAGTTGGAAAATCACCAACTCAATGGCCAAAGGGGGAAGGGAGGGAGAGGAAGAGAGTGCGGAGGGGGGAGAGACAGAGAAGAAAAGCACCTGCCATAGAGACATTGAAGGTTAAATCCTTTATAATGGGTTTTCTGATGCCCAAGACAGTAGTAGCTCTCATTCATAGTAGATTTATTCTGAACAATAATTTACATTAAATGTTTTATATACTTTTCATGGTCACGGTCCTCCCGTTGGTCATCGATTTGCTCGAGTGGGCCCAGTAACATCTCCTTCATGAGACTTGTTATTACTGTGTTTGGCATATCGAATACGTCACGGGGAGCTTGCCAGGCTCTGCCGTGCGGGCGAGATACTCTCGGTAGCTTGCCGGGCTCTCCGAGAGGGGCGGAGGAATCGAACTCGGGTCGGCCATGTTGGCTGCTTGTAAGGCAAATGCCCTACCGCTGTGCTATCGCTCCAGTCCATATACTTTTCATGTCATTAAATAGGCAATGCAGTAAATTATGCCCAAAGTCCATTCTCATTAACTCTCTTTACAAAATCAAGTCTTTAGTTTCTCCAGTGTGTGTTGGCATTCAAAAAATCAGGTCAAACTTCTGAATATTTCATTTTGTACTATATCACGATAGCACAGCGGTAGGGCATTTGCCTTGCGTGCAGCCAGCCCAGCCGAGCTGGGTTCGATTTCTCCGCCCCTCTCGGAGAGCCCAGCAAGCTACAGAGAGTATCTCGCCCACATGGCAAAGCCTGGCAAGCTACCCGTGAGGTATTCAATATGCCCAAACACAGTAACAACAAGTCTCAAAATGGAGATGTTACTGGGCCTGCTAAGCAAATCCATGAACAACGGAAGACAGTGCTACAATATATCACAAATATCTGTTACTCAAATGTTAACTGACTTCATTTTTTCCATAATTAAAGTGAAAAACAGAATCAGATTTTGGAGAGAATGCTTATCAATGGCCTTAGTTGAGAGCATCATTATTTAAAGCCTTTTTTTAAAGCTGAGGAGTGAATTAGATCAATGATATTTAAAAGTACAACTTCAAAGGCGGTATTTGTATTTGGAAAATACAGATGTTGATGTTCAATAAGCCTGAGGGTGGCAGATAGTCATGTATGCACACACACACACACACACACACACACACACACACACACACACACACATACATACCCAGGCCTTTCCTGTTCAGAGTCAGTGACCTAAAATTAAAGAAGTAGCAGCATCCAGGAGACTGATAAAAATAAAAAAACACAAAACCCCTTTTTTAAAAAAAATTGAGATGACCTGAGAGCTGCATTGAATGTTTGAAAAATCGGTTTCATGGGCTGGAGAGATAGTATAGTGATTAAGGTCTTATATGTGACTGACCCGGTTTCAACCCCTAGCACCCCATATGGTCTCCTGGGCACCGCCATGTGTGACCAAAAATAAATAAATAAATAAATAAATAGAAAAGAAAAGAAAAACTGGGTTCATGGTAAGGCTGGGCCTGTTTTATGCTTCCAGAAAGAGTGCTCATGATTACAGTGTGACTGTGCCACTGGAGCAATGGTTTCTGTAGTAACAGAAATGTATTGGGAGAATCCCGGATTTAAGAGAGGGTTTAACACTTAAATTGTAAAGGGTTCTGGTATAGTTGGGCCATTTAAATCTTATCAGAACTGCCAGGGTGCTGCACCTCTGCCGTTGTTGGGCTGTTGTCTTCAATTTCTCTCTAATCAGGCTTGCTGCTTAATGACTCCTGTGTAATCTTATGTTGATGTTCCTACTATCTGAGAGGAATGGATTATTTTTCTAAAACTGCACTGAAAAAAATCTTGGGAGAAGCATAAAAAGAAAAGAAAAACATCTTGGGGAAGGATTCTGACCGCTTGGTTTTGCTAAGAATCTGCTCCCGTGACTGAGAACATGGACTTTCAAACCCTGAAAGCCATGTGGTTGGGGGGGATAAGTTCCTAGTCGGTCTTAAGAAAATAACACCATGTTTCAATAAACAATGGTCACGGTCATCCCGTTATTCATCGATTTGCTCGAACGGGCCCATTGTGAGACTTGTTGTTACTGTGTTTGGCATATCAAACACGTCACAGGTAGCTTGCCAGGCTTTGCCGTGTGGGCGAGATACTCTTGGTAGCTTGTTGGGCTCTCCGAGAGGGGCGGAGGAATCGAACTCGGGTCGGCCATATTGGCCGCTTGCAAGGCAAACATCTTACCCACTGTGCTATCGCTTCAGCCCAAATAAACAACAATACCATGTATATCATTAGGGTGAATATGCATATAGTTGTCACACGATCACTCATTTCTGGGGAGCCTCAATGAATTAGCTCAGGTCATTCTGATACCTGAGAACAAAAGATTAATATCAGAACAAAGTTTGCTTGATTAGAAGAATGTTTTATTTATTTATTTATTTATTTTGGGTCACACTGCCGATGCACAGGGGTTACTCCTGGCTCATGCACTCAGGAATTACTCCTGGTGGTGCTCAGGGGACCATATGGGATGCTGGGAATCAAATCCGGGTCAGCCGCATGCAAGGCAAACGCCCTACCCACTGTGCTCTCTCTCCAGCCCTAGAAGAATGTTTTAGCATTTAGAAAGAGATGGGCTGGAGCAACAGAACAACAGGGCATTAGCCTTGCGTATAATTGATCCTGGTTCGATCCCTGGCATCCCATATGATGCTCCAAGCAGCCCCAGAAGAAATTCTTGAGTGCAGAGCTAGGTATAGCCAAAAACACCCCAAAAACCAAGTCAGAAAACATTCATCAAGAGATCTCCCCAAAAGTTGTATATAATTTTAGGGAAGAATCTTCTATTAGTATTGAGTATTCAATGTAATGTGATCTGTAGTTTTGAATCAAGAATATCCATAGCACTCCTTCAAGAGTAACAGTTTTTGCTGTTATATTGATTATGACATGAATATAAAAGGAAAATACTTAAGAATTAAATCTGGAATGAAAAGGAGCCATATCAATCATTTTATTCATTTTTATTATAGGCAATGAGAATGTATATGGAAAGTTTGAAGAGTGATGATACTTCAAATATGGAGGTGAGAAGAAAACTGTATTTTCTGTTATATTATGAAAGGAATGAATATCCTAGAACTTCAAGCTTAATATTAATGCATTGATAGCTACATTAATTGTTTGAGTTTTGGGAACACACCTGGTGTTGCTCAGAGGTTGGTCCTGGTTCTGTATTCAGGAATAATTCCTGGTGGTGCTCAGAGGACCATATGGGATACCAAGGATTGAATCCTGGTTGTTCATGTGCAAGGCAAACGCCTTATCCACTGTACTATTGCTCCAGCCCCAGCAGCTACATTTTTAATTGAAACCAATGTAGTCCAAATATATTCTTATACAAGTAAGTCACAAATACAATGTACTTTAAAAAATAAGCAAATTACCAAATTGGATAAAAATCAGTTTGTGTTTGCAGTGTGTGTGCATGTGTGCATGTGTGTGCGTGTGTAAATGCTGAGGTCTGAATAGCAGACCTCACTTATCAGGCATATGCTCCACCATAAAACCACATCCCGGACCCTTGTATTTGAATATTGGGAGAGGAGGGGTTACTCCTAGCAGTGCTGGGGACGCTGCAGTGCCAGTGATCAAACCCAGGGCTCCCACTTGCAAAGCGTGCATATTAGTCCTTTGAGCTACCTCCCTGGCTTTATTGTGTTCACATTTTTAAGATCCCAAATATTGTGAGATTGTGACCACAGGATCACTTACAATGATGTGTTTAAATTTTGAATGTGTTTTTAAACAAGACTTAATATATTAATATTCTCTTCAGTGGATATTGATTCATTCCATTAATTGACCATGTGGAATTTTGATGCTCTAATTAATGTTTTCAACAAAGTCAATGTATACATTAATGTATTAATTTTGAATACATTTAAAAGAAAAATGAATCTTCTCTTTGTAGGAAGTAGACTCCGGCAAAACGCTAGCTGAAATCAGTGATCGCTATGGGGCACCTAACTTGAGCAGAGTAGAGGAGCTTGATGAACCGATGCTATCCGATGTAAGTGTCTTTGGGGGAAAAAAATTACACGTTATTTCATCTGGGTAAGCTTAGTCTATGCAAGACCATGGTTAGTCTCCTAAAGGGCCTATGCTCGCTGGAAGCTAACAGCTCTCTGGGTGTTGCCTATACGCCTACTTAGGCATTCTAGACACCATCACTGCTGACATAGGCTCACCCCACCTTGGGAGGTCGGCAGGGATGGGGAAGGGTCTAGTAGCTGACCTGGAAGTAATACTGTACCTCTTAGTACAGAAGACAATGTATTTATTTTTGAGCTAGACTTTGAAACTTTCAAAATCACTTCAAAATGTGTATTCGAAGTCATTTGCTTGGACATCATTTCTGGAGGACAAATATTTTAGGTTTGCTAACCTTGGAACAAAATGCATACCTTAATGAAAATGCATGCTTTGCAGTATGTAAACACATGTTTATGAAAGTGCCTAGAGTTTTCTGTGTGCCAGACATGGTGCTTGGTGCTCTTAAGATGAAAACATTCTTCACTGGTTTAGGGAAGAAATAGACAAACAGTAGGTATTGTCATAGTGACTGATAATGATTGTCTAAATGGGCTCTGGGCGTGAGAGGAGGGACCATTAGCAGCCCAGCAGCCCACCCCACAAGCATGACCTGGGACTGCTGTAGCTGAGGTGTTCCCTTAATTACCTTCGTCACTAGCCCCCACCAGAAGGAATGAGGGTCACCAGGGAGAGCAGGGGATATAGAAGAAAGGGTGGATTAATGAATGCAGCAAAAACACAATTATTATTTATTGAATTTCAATTTTACTTAAAATACTTTAAAACTCTCAAAAGCTTCATTACACCTAATCACATGAGGTGGTTTCTGGTACAGAAATGGCCTGAACTCCATTTATTTTGGCTAGTTCACTTTCATAATTCTAATTGTATTAAAGCATATTTATTTTTATTTTGCTTTTAGGCTTCACTAAATATTGATCAAGATCTAGATTTGTAGATCAACCAGCTTGAGAGCAATACATTTTTCTGCTTGTTTCAAGTTTTCAAATATGAGTTTCCTAAGTGCATTTTTCACTCCAAACTTGAGCTCTTTCCCCCCAATCCCTTCTCTAAAGAGGGAAATGGGCTTCAAGGGTGACCTTAAAATACAGAGTTGGATTTTCTACTGTGAGAACAGGAAAGTATCCTGAAGCAAACACCAAGGGAGTGTAGGAGACAAAATACAAAGAAGCTATATGCCTCAGGGCCAGAGTGATAGTACAGCGGGTAGGACACTTGCTTTTCATGAGACCGGTCGAACCAAGTTTCTGGCCCCCTGAATCTTCTAGGAGGGATCCCTGAGTGCAGAGCCAGGAGTAAGTCCTGAGCATTGCCAAGGGTGGCCCCCAAACAAAACAAGACAAAAACCCAAACCAAAACAAAAGGACCATGTGTGCCTCCCTGCCTCCCTGAGAGCAAGAGTGCCTGGCATGGAAGGCACTGGATGTGAAGAGCAGAAAAGGCTTTGGGCTCTGGAATACTCAACATATATGAGATGCACATTTCCTTCTGGAAATGAACTGCAGAGTTCCCGCATCCTGGGGATGACGCTGCATACTAGTTTCTGAGCACACATGCTGGCATGAGAAGGTAGGTCAGTGCCAATAGAGGCATGCTTGGATGGAGAGCAGAGACGGTCAGTGAGGTAAATAAAGGCTCAAGTGCCAAAGACCAGATTAGGCATTAACGCTATTTATGGCGGGAGAAACCACTTAGAGATTCTGGGTGGGAGAGAACAAAATATCTTCCCCATCTTACTACCAATATATACATATATGTATATACATGTGCAAACGAATGTGTATATACATATTTAACTATATATATATATCTTTTACTATATAACTATTACTGAGTAGGAGGAAAAACAAGAATAGGGACAGGGAAATGAAGTTGGGAATGCCTGTAAGATGCAGTGAAGGATAGCAGAACTGTGCAAGGATGTCTATCTGTTCAGAAAAGTGGATCTGATCTGATTTTAAACTCCAAGCTAAGAAGTTGATAGTATGTACCAACAACGGGAATGGAGATGACAATAATACACTGAAAAAAACTCGTGGGCAACAGGCAATGAGAAAACGCTGTTAAGCTGCAAAGAGATTATTTAAGACGCTTGGTTGGTGTGATTTTGGTTGCTTGCGCTTAGGATGCTAATATCATGGTCTAGGCTCGGGGTAACGAAGGCCAGGAGCCTAGATTCTGGCAGGTTCATTCAGTGAACATTTACCGGGTGCCTGTTAGATTCCAAGAACGGGACTAGTTTCTTGCACATCTGTGCAAGAAATGGTTCCTGCTCCCAAGTCATTCACAGTTTAGCACAGTTAGTAGGGGATTTAAATAAAATAAGTGAACTTCGAAGCTGATTTGGTAGGTTCAAAAGGCATGCGAAGAGCTCAGAACTTCTCTTTGACCCAGAGCTGGTATCAGGGGCATTTGGTTGGCAGGTACTGTAGAATTGATTGAGTTGATAGAGAATACATTATGTGAGGTAGCCTTCTCCAAAGTGTCATCCCTAGGGAAAGCATTCAGGTGTAGACCACTGGAAACAAACAAAAAAAAGTACCAGCTTACAAATTTGTGAACTTTGCACTAGCTCAGAAGTTCGAATATTAATAATACATACACTGTCACTGTCCTCCCATTGTTCATCGATTTTGCTCGAGCAGGGCCAGTAATATTGTGAGACTTGTTACTGTGTTTGGCATATCGAATACATCATGGGTAGCTTGCCAGGCTTTGCTTTGTGGGCGAGATACTCTCAGTAGCTTGCCGGGCTCTCCGAGAGGGGTGGAGGAATTGAACTCAGGTCAGCCTTATGGGCTGCGTGCAGGGCAAACGCCCTACCTGCTGTGCTATGCTCCAGCACACATGAAGTCTCTAATTGGATATTAGATTGTAACTATTTCTACCACCACTAGATGTCACAAAGATTCAGGTTTTAAAAGCCTTCCTGTAAGGTCTGTGGACACACAAAAAAATTTTTTTTTAGAAATAAGGTCTATACTATAGTATCTACACATATACTAAAATACCTTTTAATGGCTATAATTGTTACACGATGTTTCAAATATGTGCATGTGCACACAAAATTATGTAAGTGATATCTTTCACCTAATCCACATTTAGCAGATATTAATCATTTACCATATATTTGACAACTTTTTTATTTAAAGAGTTTTATAATATGAGAATAGGATTGATTTTTCCATCCCGTTCGTTTATTGCCTGTTTTCAGCTGACCATTAGCATGAGATCAGTAGATACACTTCCCAGTATACATGCTTGATGTTTTCATGCAGTTGTGTATTTGCCATAAAATGTGTGGTGAGAGGCAGGGTTGACAGCTCAGCAGTCAGTAGAGTATATCTCACATCTGCTGAACCTGAGTTCAAACCCCTTCTCCATTGGCTGTGGCCTTGGAGGCCCACCAGGTACCACGGGTCTGGGGGGGGGGAGGGGGAGGGGGAGGGGGGCTCCTTTTTGAGGTCTCTGGCGAATAGGCCCTGAGCAGTTTCTTATCCTCGGATCCTTGCTTTGAACCACCAGAGGCTGGTTGGTTGGCTGAGAATTGCTGAGAGTAGCATTGGAGGCCCCTGAGCCCTCTTTAAAGGCTCCCTCTCCTACACCAAAAAATTTGGGGGTGAGATTTTAAGTGTTAGGTGGTAAAATAAGTTTTACAACTTAGTTTCACTCAGAAATGTAGTTTTTAGATTTATCCTTGCCAACACATATATCTACTTTATTTGTACAAGTGTGTTCACAACCAAATTCAAAGGTTTCAGATGTAAACAGTCGCTTGACAGCTCTGTAATGTTAGATCACCGTGTTCCTGGAGAATGTATCAAGAAAACCAATGCAGAGTCTTCTGCCATGGAAGTTTATTGAAAAGGGTGGGAATGCATGTGTGAACTTTTCTCTAGGGCAATGGTTTTGAAATTCCAGCATGCACCTTGAACATAACATGCTGGAAGATTTTTTTAGAAATAAACCCCCACAAAAGTAGCTAATTCTGGGCTGTGGCAGGAGAATTTGCATTTTTAGCAAGTTCTCAGGTGTTGCTGCCTCTGTTTCTGAGCAATCACACGTTGGAAAAGTCTGCTAGAGAGTAGATAAGGTTCACCTGTGCATTTTCTGGTGTGGTTCCCGCCCCCCCCCCCCCCAATTCCCAAGCTAAATGCTTTCCCAAGTTGCCATGTGAATTTGTGCTCCACCAGCAGGATATGGGCTTTCCCATACTTGGTAATGTCACGCTTCAACATTTTTTTGCCCAAGAATAAAGCATGGTAGTCTTTTTGTTGTTTAATTAGCATTTTCCCTGATTATCATTGAGATTATAAATCGTTTCATGAATATTGGGTACTAAACTTGATTTTCTGGGAGTTTCCTGTTCTTTTAATTTGATGATATTGATTAGTTTGCTAGTTTGTATACAAACTATTGATTAGTTTGTTCTTACTGATTTTCTTTGTGGGTTTCCTGGGATGGGAAATGTCTCAGATGTTGGGCCTTTTAACTTGGTTTCTAGTGTTTATCGTTAGCAAAAATGATCACTCTTAGTTTAGACATACCATTATTTTATTCATGCACTGTGCTTTATAATTTTTTAATAATGAAACATTGATTTGAAAATGGAGACAATGGTGGAGGGAAGGTCATAGTGTGGAACTGGTACTGGAACATTGATTGCCTGTAACAAATACGTCATGAACAACTTTGTAAATCAATGTTTAAATAAAGTGGGGAAAAAATAAGATTTTCAGTCCAAGGGTTATCTTTAAAAATTATTTTTATGTATTTTATCTAGATTTTCAGATTAATTTCCTTCAAATAAGTCAGCGATCAAATAAATAATTTAGAATTATAAGGTAAAAAATTAGCAATTCTTAGTTTTACATTGATGTTGCTGAAATACTGTAAGTGCTAAAAGTGAACTGATTACAATTTATACATCTCAATCTACTTCTGCCACTGCTAATATTTTTTTTGCCTTTTAATTTGATGATTATACAATTTCTTCAAAAAGAAAGAAATAGGAGCTTTCAAATCAGAAATTTTTATATATGAGTGAAATCATTCTGCATTTATCTTTCTTCTTGTGACACTGGGCTGGAGCAATAGCACAGCGGGTAGGACGTTTGCCTTGCACACAGCGAACCCGGGTGACCCGGGTTTGATTCCTCTGCTCCTCTCAGAGAGCCTGGCAAGCTACCGAGAGTATCTCGCCCGCACGGCAAAGCCTGGCAAGCTACCCGTGACATATTCGATATGCCAAACATAGTAACAAGTCTCACAATGTTACCGGGCCCGCTTGAGCAAATTGATGAACAACGGGAGGACAGTGACTTGTGACATGACTCTCTTCCTTTCCATTCATGATGTTGCAAAAGGCAAGATTTAATATTTTCATATACCTTCTATTATGTTTGTATACAATACTCAGACATCTGTCAGTGGACACTTGGGGGTTGGGCCACACCCCGAGGTAATTAAGGTTGGCTTGTCTGTCTTCCTCCCTCCCTCCCTCCCTCCTTCCCTCCTCCCCTTCCTCCCTCCCTCTCCCTCCCTCTTCTTCCTTCCTTCCTTCCTTCCTTCCTTCCTTCCTTCCTTCCTTCCTTCCTTCCTTCCTTCCTTCCTTCTTCCTTCTTTCTCTTTTCTACATTCAGCAGTACTCAGTGTTTTCTCCTGGCTCTATGCTCAAGGATCACTCCTGGTGGATGGGCTTGGGATCCATATGGAGTGCCAGGGATTAAATCTGGTTCAGCTGCATTTGAGGCAAATGCCCTACCCCCACTGTTATTATCTCTCCTGCCTCAATCAGGGCCTTTATCTAACTCTGTATTCAGAATTGACTCCTGATGATGCTAAGGGGACTATATGTGGTGCTAAATTGAGCCAAAGTTGGTTGTGTGCAAGACAACCACCATACTCCCTGTACTACCTATTTGACCTGTTTCTAGATTCTGACTCTTGTAAATAGTGCTGCACTGAACGTTAGTGTGCAAACATCTTCTTGATGTTTTTTGACTTTTTAAGATAGATATTTAAAAGTAGAATCCATGGATCATATGATAGTTATATTTTAATAAACCTCCATTTTTTTCCATAAAATTTGGCCAATTTATATTTCCAGCAACTGTGTCCCAGGGTCCCTTCTTCTCCACACTATCACCAGCATTTGTTTCTGGTCTTTTTGAGATTGGCCATTCTCACAGATGTAAAATGAATGAATAACTCATTCATTTTGTCTTTTTAAATTTCTTTTGATAATTACATAACTTTTGTTCCTTAAAAATTTATCTTTCTTTGTAGTTTATTTCTAGGTGTTTAATTCTTATGTAATTGTAAATGGGATTATTTTCTCTTCTCCTTCATTTTTTACATATAGAAATGTTTTCGTATGTTGATTTTGTAGCCTGTTAAACTTATATTGCATTTTTTGTGGAGCCTGTTTTCTATGTAAGTTATCATCTATACATAGTTATAATTTTACCTTTTTATACCATTGTAATCATTTCTGTTTTATACTGTTGATATTGTTTCAATCTCTATGAGTTTATTATCACTTATTCTGTGCCCCAAAATTTTATGTATACTTAAGAATGTTTTATGTGTATTCTAGAAAAATGTGCACTTAGCTTTTTTGAGTGGAAAGTATCCTTAAATGTATAGTATGCTCATTAGTCTAATTCCTCATTGAAGACTCCAGTTTCCACGTTAGATTTTCTGTCTGGTTGATTGGTCCATTGACCCACTGATGAGATTAGGGCATTAAAGTACCCTACTCTATTGTATCACTGTAGGTGATCCTTCTCTTTAGGTCTTCTAATAATTATGTTATATAGTTTTTTGCTCCTTTGAGATATATAGATATATATTAATAGTAAGTCTTCTTTATGTATTTATTCTTTAATCACGATGTAACAGTCATTGTTGGCTCTAATCTATTTTAGCTTGATCGGTTTTGCAACACCATTTGTCAAAGATGCTTTTCTTGCTCCATTTCATACTCGTTGCTCTTTTGTAGAAGAATAACTGTCCATATACTTGATCTGTCTCTAGACTCTCAATTGTATTCCATTGCTGCCCTTATTCCAGTACCACACTGTTTTGATTACTACAGTCTTCTAAAATTGAAATTGGAGAAAGAAAAGCCTATCTTCTTTTTTCCTAGATTTGTTTTGGCTATTTGGGGTGTTAACTTATACTCCATACATATTTTAACAGCCTTTGATATCACTGTATCACTGTATCACTGTATCACTGTCATCCTGTTGTTCATTGATCGCCTCGAGCAGGCCCCAGTAACATTTTCTTCATCCTAGCCCTGAGATTTTAAAAGTGCCACATTCGAGGCTCTTTCAGGGTCAGGAGAATGAGACCCCTCATTGTTGCTGGTTTTTGGCATATTGAATAAGCCATGGGGAGTTTGCCAGACTCTGCCGTGTGGGCAGGATACTTTTGGTAGCCTGCCAGGTTCCCCAGAGTAAGAACTAGATAATAAGATGTAGTGTCGCCGTGAATGTGGCCCCGCGCTTCCAGGAGTTGGGTTTTAAAAGTCTCTGGGTTTTGGCCATTGATGGGATTACATGGCGCCGGGGGCAGTTGGTGGGTATAATCCTACATACTGAAAGATTGGGGGATCTGGGTGGAGGAGGCCCCAGTCCCAATCCGAGCAGGCTTGGAGATCTACGCCCCGGGTCCCGCACACCTGGGTTCCTCTGCCAGTTCCTTCATGCGTGAGGCTTGTCCGATCGTGTGGAGAGTGGTCTTAAGCATGGCTGTGGCTGGAACCAGAGGTCTTCAGCTGCCAGGGCTCTGCTCGGAGTGGAGAGGGAAGCTCAACCCACCCTCCCCAAGGGGCCCCGGTGAGGACAGCCAGGCATGGAGGCAGGAGACTGTCTTTGATATGTGTCTTTTAAAACATCTTGTGTATATTTTGCTTGTTTGGGGACCAGATCGGCAGTACTTAGAAATCATTCCTGGTGGGGTTCAGGGGACCATATGGAATGCTGGGGTTATCAAACCTGGGTCAGATGCATGTAAGGCAATACTGTCTCTCAGTAATATCCTCATGGATTTTTTTAGAAACTGCATTGAATCTGTATAATGCTTTGACAAGATTGTCATTTTGATTGTAGTCCTTCCAATACACAAATAGGAGATGGTTTTATATTTCCTCATGTCTTTTATTTTACTAGTGACTTATAGTTTTAGTATTCTTTTTAAAAGTTTTTCACCTCTTATTACTTATATGGGATAAATAATATAACCTAGTGATAGTAATATCACCATATTGATAACTTAGGTGATTACTTACTAATCAACTTAGTTAAGTTGATCCTCAGATACTTGATTTTCTGAGGCACAACTGTGAATGAGTGGATTGTTTTTGTCACTTCTTTGTTTATAGAAAGCCATCTATTTTTGTGCATTGATTTTGTAGTTGTCACTATACCCTACCATTGTTTCTAGGAACTATTTTTTGCAGTCTTTAAGGTTTCCTAAGTGTAGTAGTTTTGTGGCATCTTAAAATAATGAGAGTTTGATTTCTTCTTTTCTAATCAGGATGGCCTTAATAATACTTCATTGCCTAGTTTCTGTAACAAGGGTTGCCAATACAATATTAAATAGTTGTCATGAAAGTAGTCAACCTTGTGTTGTGCCTAGTCTTCAAGAAAAGGCTTCTAGTATTTTAGCACTGAGTATTCTATTTGCAGTAGGCTTGTGATAAATGGTTTTAACTATGTTGAGGAAAGTTCCTTCAACCACTGTTTTATTGAGAGATTTTATCATGAATTGATATTAGATCTTGCCAAATGCCTTCTATACATCTATTGATATGATCTTATGACTTTCGTTTTTCCTTTTGTGTTCCTTTTATATGGCTATGGTATATTACATGGATTAACTTGCATATATTAACCCATTCTTTATTACTGGAATGAATCCTACTTTATCTTGGTGTGTGATTTTCTTTGATGTATTTTTGCATTCAGTGTGCTCACATTTTGTTGAGAATTTTGCATCCATGTTCACCATGGATATAGGTCTATAGTTTTGTTATTGTTGTTTTGGTGTTATTGCTACGCCAGGCTTCAGGGTAATGTTTGTCTCAGATGAGCTATTTGGGAGGATTTTTAGTTCTTCAATTTTCTGAAAGAGCCTGAAAAGAATTGGGAGTAGGTCTTATTTAAAGGTTTGGAAGAACTCACTAGTAAGCACCTTTAAGTTTGGGGTTTTTATTTAAGAGAGATTTTAAATCACTGTTTCAATCCCATTCACAAAAAAATTAAGTGCCTCAAAAAATAAAGTACCTTGGAATAAGCTTAACTAAAGAGGTCCTTTACCTCTTTCATTACAAAACACTACTTCAAGAAATAAAAGAGGACAGTAGAAAATGGAGACACATCCCCTACTTATAGATTGGGAGTACTAACATTGTCAAAATGACAATACTCCCCAAAGCACTATACAGATTCAATGTAGTCCTTATAAGGATACCCATGACATTTTTCAAAGAAATAGACAAAACACTCTTGAAATTTATATGGGAAAATAAACCCGCAAGAATAGCCAAAGCAATCCTTGGGAAAAGGAAGATGGGTCGCATCTCCTTCCCCAGCCTCAAACTATACTTTCAAAGCAATAGTAATTAAAACAGCAGGGTAATGGAATAGAAACGGACCCGCAGACCAATGGAATAGAGCTGCATGTTCTTACACAGACTAAAATATTTGATGATTTAGTCTTTGATAAAGGAGCAAGAAATGTGAAAAGTGGAGCAAGGAAATCCTCTTCAATAAGTGGTGCGGGGAAAACTGGACAGCTACATGCAAAAAAAAAAAAAAATGAACTCAGGTCTCTGTCTGCCAGGCACAAAAGTCAGATCAAAATGGATTAGAGACTTCAACATCATACCTGAATCCATAAAAGTACTTGGAGGAAAATATAGGCAGATCCCTGCATGAAATTGAAGTTAAAGTCATCTTTAAGGATGAAACACCACTTGACTAAGCAAATGGAAACAAATACAAACAAATCGGACTACATTAAGCTAAGAAGCTTGTGCACTTCAAAAGAAACAGTGACCAAAATACAGAGAGAGCCCACAGAATGGTAAAATTTACCCAATACCCAACAGATAAGGGGTTAATATCGAGGATATACAAGACACTGGTAGAACGTTACAAAACCAAAACAAAACAAAAAAGAAACAAACAAAAAACAATGAACAAAAAAAACCGACAACCTCATCAAAAAATGGGGAGAAAAAATAAGCAGAAACTTCCTCAAATATATATATATATATAAATGGCCAAAAGGCACATAAAAAAATATATCGCTAATCATCAGGGAGATGCAAATCAAAACGACAATGAGATATCATCTCACACCACAGAAATTGACACACATCAAAAAAGAACAAGAACAGCCAGTGATGGCATGGATGCAAGGATAAAGGGACTCTCATTCATTGTTGGTGGGAATGCCAATTGGTCCAGCATTTATGGAAAACAATATGGACATTCCTCAAAAAAACTAGAAATTGAGCTTCCATATGACTCAGCAATGCCACTTCTGGGAATATATCCCAGGGGTGCAGAAAAGCACATAGAAGTGATATATGCACTTGTATATTCATTGCTGCACTGTTCACAATAGCTTGAATCTGGAAACAATCTGAGTGTCTGAGAACAGATGACTGGTTAAAGAAACTATGGTACATCTACACAATGAAATACTATGCAGCTGTTAGAAAAGATGAAGTCATGAAATTTGCTTATAAGTGGATGGACATGGAGCGTATCTTGCTAAGTGAAATGAGTTAGAAAGAGAGGAAGACATAGAATAACTGCACTCATTTGTGGAGTATAAAATAACATAATATGAGACTAACACCCAAGGACAGTAAAGACAAGAGCCAGGAAGATTGCTCCACGGTTGGAAGTCTGCCTAGTGTGCTGGGGCAGGAGGCAGTTGGAATAGAGAAAAGATCACCAAGTCAATGATGGTTGGAGGGACCGCTTGGGATGGGAGTTATGCACTGAAAGTAGACAGAAGACAAACATGATGGCCTCTCAGGATCTGTATTGCAAACCATAATGCCCCAAATATATATATAGAGAGAGAGAGAGTAAAAGAAAAATGCCTGTCATCGAGTCAGGGGGTGACATGGGGTGGGGTGGTGGGAGGGAGGTGGTACCGGGAAATTGGTGGTGGAAAATGTACACTGATGGAAGAATGGGTGTTCGATCATTGTATGAAATTCAATTATGAAAGCTTTGTAACTGTATCTCATGGCAATTCAATAAAAAACTAAATAAAACTAAAAAATAAGGTTATTTTATTTTAAAATTAAAATTTAAAAATTACTGTTTCAATTTCCTTGGTAGTAATTTGCCTATTCAGGTGCTCTATTACTCTTGATTCTATCTAGGAATATAACATAGAAATCCAGTTTTATGGCATAAAGATTTTTAAAGTAATCCCTGATGAATCTTTGAATTTATTTGATATCTGTTGTGATGCGTCCCTTTTTATTTCTGATTCAATTTACTAAGAGTTTTCTCTCCATAAGTCTTGGTAATGGTTTGTCATTCTTTTTTATTTTATTTTTGAAGAATCAACTCATTCTTCTTTTCATTGCTCTTTTGATTTTTGTTCATTTTAATTTCATTAATATCTGCTCTAAGTTTTATTATTTCCTTCCTTCTGATAATGTTGGGTTCCCTTTGTTGGCCTTTTTATAGCTGTTGGGTTATTCGTGTGGGCTTTTTCTTGCTTCTTTTTTTTAAATTTTTATATTTTTATTTTATTTTATTTTTCATAACATGCCATATCTTTAATCTGATAACTTTATGTATATACATTGCTTCATTTTTTAATTGTTTGACATAAGCATATATTATTTTCAGAGATATTTTAGGTTGCATGTAGAAAAAAGAAGATAATTCAAAGTCCTCCATTTTACACTAATTACATCAAATTTTGACTTGTATATTTTTTTTATTAGTGAAACACCATGAGGTACAGTTGTAGATTTACAATTTTTTGTGCTTGGGTTTCGATTATACAATGATCAGATACCCATCCCTCCACCAGTGCCCATTTTCCACCACCATGAATAATATCCCCCCCACCCCCATCTCCCCATCCCCCCCTGCCTCTGTGGCAGGGCAATCCCTTGTGTTCTCTCTCTCCTTTTGGGTGTTGTGATCTGAAAAAGAGGCATTGAGTGGCAAACATGTTCAGTCCATAGTCTACTTTCGACATGCATCTCCCCTCTTGGGAGGATCCTCCAAACACCATTTATTTGGTGCTCCCTTCTCTATCTGAGCTGCCTTTTCCCCTAGAATGCCCGGCTGGCCTCTAAGCTATGGAGTAATCCTCCTGGTGCTGATCTCAGCTATTCTTGGGTATTAATCTCATATTTTGTTACTTTATATCCCCCAGATGAATGCAATCTTTCTATGTCTATCCCTCTCTTTCTGACTCATTTTGCTTAGCATGATACTTTCCATGTTGTACCACTTGTGTGTAAATTTCATGACTTCATCTTTTCTAACAGCTACATAGTACTCCATTGTGTGGCCTTTCTTGCTTCTTAATGAACATTTATATCACTATAAACTTTCCTTTTAATACTGCTTTTGCTGTGTCCCATATGTTCTAGTAACTTGTATCTTTGTTCTCTTTTGTGGATATGATTTCCTTTAACAGTTATTTGTCCATAAATATCTTTCCAATATGAGTGATAATCAGGATGAGTAGAGTATGTTGTTGGAGGACTTTTCCATTCAATACTTCAAACATATCATGCCATTCCTTCTGACCTTATAAAATTTATGCTGAGATAAATAATCGCATTAGAAACTTCTTTGTGAGACTCTTTGCTTTTCCTTTTTTTGTGCTTACAATTATCTGCCAGTTCAATTATATTGTGTGTTTGTTGTTCTCCTGTATTTATTTTATTTGGAAGTATTTGAGCTTCTGGAATCTGGATGTTGCTCCCTTATCACAGAGGCCATCATGTTTGGTCTCTTGTCTACTTCAAAACCACACTAAATGGTTTTGAACATTATTTATTCAAATGTGAGTTCTACCCTTTTCTTTTGTTCTTCTTCTGGAACACTATATAATGTGAATATTTGTTCCCTTAACATTGTGCCATGCATTTATTATGTTATTTTTTCGATATTTTATATTTTTATTGGTCGTCTTGGATGCTCTCAACTATTCTCAACTATCCAAATCAGGCGACTGATTTGGCTCTTGACTCCATCAGACCTACTGTTGAATCTCTTTCTATTTTATTTTTATTCCAACTACTATATATTTGGGCTCTATGATTTCTTTGGGTCCATTCTCTCTCAACTGAAGATTCTTTTATGTATTCATTGTTGTTCTAATTTCAGTGAGCACCATCATGACTGTGCTTTGGCATCATCTTTAGGTAGTTTGGTTCTGTTATAGTAAAAAGTTTCCCCAGGTTTTTTTCTTGATCTTTTAGTTGGGTTGAATTCCTCTGTATCCTCATTTCTTGTAGATTAAGCTAGAGAGCTTTCCTTCCTGGTCATGATGAAACAGTCTTGTGAAGGTTGCAAAGGCGTTGGCCTTGGATACTGGACTTTGTTGTGTAGACTAAATCCTTGTCACCATACGGGGTGGTGAGAACTCAGTCTACAAGGTGGGATCCAAAGAGATGCACCAGGATTTCTGGTATAGTCGGTCAATGAGGCCTCGGGTGCTATGGCTCCTTGGCCTAAGATCTAGTCACTAGTCAAGGTCAATTCTGTCTGCTGTACTTTTCCAGAAGCCTCCGAGAACTACTCATCTTCAATTGAAGCAGGTTTTGATCTCATATTTTATAGGAAGAATTGTTTCCCTGAAGCCCAGGCGAGATCTGGCATGTACTTGGGGATGGTCGCAGCCTTTGTATCCAGCAGGTTGCCCAAAAGCCCATTGAGTGCTGGCGAGAGAGCAACGGAGGGGGTTTCATGAAATGTGAATGTGCAAGGCCAGATTCCAGTTAGCTCCACAAAGTTCCCCCTAGAGGCCAGCAAGGCTGGGAAAGCCCGTGGAGCCTGAGGAGAGAGGCGGGGATTTTGCAGGCCCACACACTGCCCACTGTGCTAGTTCCATGCTGGCACTGTTTGCGTGGCAGATCTGGTGGGCAGCTGGAAGTTTGCTGGAATGATAGGCCTGGAAGGTGGTCCATGTATATGGCTGAAGGACAGGAATGGTCCCTTCCTGGAGTCTCTAGCCCACAAGGTTTATTTTTTTTCTTTTTGGGGGGGATCATACCCAGCAATGCACAGGAGGGGTCATCCCTGGCTCATGTACTCATAAATTACTTCTGGCAGTACTCGGGGGACCACATGGGATGCTGGAAATTAAACCCAGGTCAGCCATGTGCAAAGCAAATGCCCTACCCCCTGTGCTATCACTCTAGCCCTCTAGCCCACAGGGTCTTATAGGAGATGGTATGCAGACACGGAACCTGGTAAGAGCAGGTCTGGCAGGCCATAGGCCCTGGCAGCAGACTGAGGGAGGCGGTGGGGTGTCCTTGCTAACTGGGCTTGTGGGCTGGAGTAACACTGGTTGCTTGCTCTCAGGTAGGTGACGTACTGGCAGGGCTGAGCTGCCTTTGCTGTCTGTGGGGGTGAGGTAACTGTCTGATCCCACCTCTGGATTACCTTCTAGGGTGGGGGAGCTCTCATCAGGGATTTGCTCTCAGGGTCTAATTGTACGGAGTATGGGTTTCAGTATGGCTCCCATTAGCTCTGCTAGCAGCAAGGTTGTGAAATGGTACCTGGTGTGCAGGTCAGGACCCTGGCTTTATTTCCTAAAATTTCATTCTGCCAAAGATTAATGCTATAAGGGTTTGCTTCAATGAAGATTGATCCAAATTTTACTGTAGATCTGTGATAGTGAGATGAGGTAAGAACAGGTTCTCCCCATTCTATCCTGGACCCCTCTAGGCATTTTAAATTTCTATAGATTACGTGACTTGAGGTAATCTATTACTATTTTTTTTTTAGTAAAACTGATTTGTACTGTCTTGCTTAGGATTTTATTTCAAAACAGAAATCATGTGCATGAATGTAAATTTTTTTTTTACGGGGGGGAGGTCACACCCAGCGGTGCTTCAGACTTATTCTTGGCTCTGCACTCAGACATAACTCTTGGTGGACTCAGGAGACCATATGGGATGCTGGGATTTGAACCCAGGTCAGCTGCATGCAAGGCAAGCTCCCTACCCACTATACAATCACTCTGGCCCATGCATATAATTTTTAGAGATGCTATAAACATCTTACTCATCTACTAAATGAAGTGGTTTCGAGTCAAGAAGTGATGACAATTCCTTGGGTCCATGTATATTTGAAATTCACGTTATTTGAATTATTGTGAGTTGATTTGTACTCTTGAATCAATGTTTTTTCGTTTTTTTATTTGAATTAACTATGAGTTGATTTATACACTTGAATCAATGTTCTTCCATTTTTAAAATATCAAAGATCATTCCACAGAAAACCTGTGATTAGCTGAGTAGAGGATTCAAAGAAGCTCTCACGAGTCATGATTCCCTGACAACAGTTGGGATTGTGCAACGCTCCCTTCATTCCCTCACCAAGGTTGCCCTTTGTTGGGAGACAACTGACCAATCAAGTGCTGCACTTCCATCCCACCCAACTTCAAGGTTTTTCTCCACAGTTACTGGCTAATTTTAAACACACCCATGTTGGCTCACCCATTTTCACTTTGTTATTGACAAATAACACTTTGTTATTGACCTTGGTTAGTGTGTTAGTTTATATAAAACGAGAACTATTTATATAGTGATAACAGTAGCCTTCAGAATATTTATCATTTTATGTAGGTCCATGTATTTATGAAAATCTTGGTAAAAAGTGCTTTATTTCTCAGGACATGCTATTAGCTTTGTATTTTACGTCTATAAAAATATTTGAACATTTTGGGTGCATATTTAATTCATCCTCACCTGTTGAGCAAAACACTTCTCAAAAAACAAGACCTGGAAACTGCACATGAAAGGCAACATTAGTGTTTGCAGGGGCTAGACTAGGTCACTGAGAACTCATGGTTCTCCCAGGACACTGGCACTCGCTCGTCTCTTGGCAGTGCCTAACGCCTCCTGGGAGAACACAGTTTTTGTTTTGATAGACTTTATTTCTCTCCCTTGGCACCCTACAGATTCACCCAATTCAAATCCTTGGGTGACATCCCTGAATCCTCCCACTCCTTTATTTCCTACATCACCCAGGTATCACGTCTCTCTTCTCTCTTTGCTTTGGGGCCGCATCTGGCAGTGCTAGGGAGGACTGTGTGATGCCAGGGACTAAACTGGGGGGGTTCCCCATGCAAAGCATGCATCCTGGGTCTTTGAGCCATCCTCCCAGGCCCCCTCTTCTATTCTTTAAGAATACTATGTAAAATCTCGCTGCCTCCACCTCTATCTCATCCAGTCTTCCACAATAGTAGCAGCAGTTAGCAATGTGCTCTCTGTGAAAGAATAGCACTATAGCACTGTCCTCCTGTTGTTCATTGATTTGCTTGAGCAGGCCCGGTAATTTCTCCATTGTGGGACTTGCTGTTACTGTGTTTGGCATATCGAATATGTCACGGGTAGCTTGCCAGGCTTTGCCGTGCGGGCGAGATACTCTTGGTAGCTTGCTGGGCTCTCCAAGAGGGGAGGAAGAATCAAACCCTGGTTGGCCGGCCAGCCATGTGCAAGGCAAATGCCCTCCTGCTGTGCTATCACAGTGCAAAACGATAATTTCTACGGGAGGACTACTGGGGATCTCCCTTCTTTTGCTCCAGAACCTCTTCTGCTCATCTTTGGAATCTTCCTTCTGAGCTGTCACCTTGCCAGATTCTCTGGCCTTTAGTTGAGTCCTTTAACTTCTCAACAATTTTTCTTTGTATAGAAGACTCAAGAAGATGATTTTTAACTGAAAAGGACAACTTCTTTCTGGTATAACTTCACCACCCAATGTGAAGCATCCCGAAAGTATAAATTCATGCCTTTCACAAAGTTTTAGCACTGTTTCTTAATCTACTCTTGACTTATCTAGGGTAGATTCAGGGGGAGAATCAGGCAAAAAGTGCTCGTTCAATGTCATCTGGAACTAGAACTCTGCATGTCAAACTGTTGACTGTTTATCTGTATATGCTGGGGACTATCTCTAGACATATGGATTATTTTCTTTAAGAGAAAACACACCAGTGGTGGGGGGATGGCTTAGTGGTAAGTTTAGCATGCCTTGCATGCTTGAGACCTGGGTTCAGTCCCTGGCATCACACAAAACCAAGAAAACACATCAACATATTAGTTATGATTATCACTGTAGGGATGGAAGAATTATTGCATATTTTTGTTTCTATTTTTCCCACAGTGACTATAAATTACAGCACAATAAAATCCAATAAATGTTACACATCTCATATTTTACTCCATTAATAAACCAAGAGGAGCACACTACATTTGATGGGGGTGTAAGGTAGAAGGGCTGGAGCAATAGTACACAGTTAAGGTGCTTGCCTTGCACGCGGCCAACCTAGCCGACCCAAGTTTGATTCCTCCGCCCCTCTCGGAGAGCCCGGCAAGCTACCTAGAGTATCTCACCTGCACAGCAAAGTCTGGCAAGCTACCCATGATGTATTCGATATGCCAAGCACAGTAACAACAAGTCTCACAATTCTCACAATGTTACTGGGCCCGCTAGAGCCAATTGATGAACAACGGGAGTGACAGTGACAGTGACGGTGAAGGTAGAAGGTAACCACTCTCAACTGAAAAAAAAAATTATCACACAAGGCTCAACCTGTGACAACATACTAGTAATCTCTTATACAAGGCTCAATGGCTCCAAGGTGAGATACAACAATTGTCACACACTTTCCTCTAAGGAAACTTTTGGATCATTTTTAGCTGATTGTTCATAACTGTCACTGTCACTGTGCTCCTGTTGTTCATCGATTTGCTCGAGCAGGCCCAGTAGTGTCTCCATTGTGACAGTTGTTACTGTGTTTGGCATATGGAATACACCATGGGGAGCTTGCCAGGCTTTGCCGAGCGGGCAAGATATTCTCAGTAGCTTACCAGGCTTTCTGAGAGGGGCAGAGGAATTGAACTCAGGTTGTCCAGGTTGGCTGCTTGCAAGGCAAATGCCCTACCACTATTCTATCTCTCCAGCCCTTATTCATAACAAGCAATACAAAATAATTTAGGACCTACCTGTTTTGGGGGCAGGCTGGGGTACTGGTGGGAAAATTCAAAATAAATGGTGGTGGGAAGGTGTAATATCATTAACTATAATGATAACACCTTTTGATTTAAGATATTTTACTTGTATTTCTATGTAAGAAGCTAGCTAAGAAAGCCTGGAGATTTGGAGGATATGTTTTGTGTCTACCAAAGTATCTTGCCCTTTTAAGACTGTCTCTTTTTCCCTTTCTTTTTTTGGAAGGATGGGGTCACAATAGCAATGCTCTAGGCACTGCACTCAGGGATCACTGCTGGCAGGGCTTAGGACACCATAAGGGGTTCCAGGGATAGAACCCTGGTGGGCCATGTACAAGGCAAGTGCCCTACCTGCTATACTACCTCCAGTCCTGACTCTATTATCCCTCAACACTTAGACTATTAATAACATGGATCCGTGGGCATCTCTTTTGTTTCTTTCTGCTTGGAGTATGTGAAGCATCTTGAATGTATAAATTCATGCCTTTGACCTAATTTGTAAAGTTTTTAAGCATTATTTCTTAATGTACCCCTTCTGCCCCTTTCCTCTCCTGTATCTCTGCTATTTCCATTTTGCACTGTTGTATCCCGTATACCTCATCAGCTCTTGTTTATATTCTTTTCTATTTCCCCTCTTTAGACTAAATCTTTGTTGACCTCTCCATATTCACTGGTTTATCTGCCTGCCTATTTTCCTATTTTCACCCCTCTAGTGAATTTTTTTTACTTTTCAATTCCATAATTCCTAGTTGGTTCCTTGTTTTTTTTTTAATTTTATCACTTAATTGATATCTTATTCTATGCTATTTTTCTGACCTTCAGTGTTTGTTTATTTGTTATTTTTGGTGGTGGTCATTTTTTTTTCATATCTTTGGGAATGTTAAATCCAACTTTTGAGCTTCCTTAGGATGACTTCTATTATTTTTCTCCCTTGGCAAATGAGCCATACTTAATTTTTTGTTAAAATAGTATCCCAAATATTATAAAGTAGCAACTGTGGAAATAATTTTTCTCTTACTACAATTTGTTGTTGATACTTATTATGCGTCACTATTTTCAATTTAAAATTTTACGAAACTATTTTGAATTCTGTGTGTGATCACTGATGCTTTTGTTCTACTAGTTCTATTACCAGCAAGTTTTTTTTAAAAAAAAATATGTTTCCTTAAACACTTGGAGTCAAGAAGAAAAAAAAAGCTTACAGTCCCTACAGATTGCCTGCCTGTTAGTACGCTCCTCAATGTTCAGCTAAATCATCTACTACTCTGTCTGACCCTTAATTTTTTCTTTTGTTGTTGTTTTGACTTTGGGCCACACCTGGCAATGCTCAGGGATTGCTCTTGGCTCTGGACTCAGGAATCACTCCTGGAAGGGCTTAGGGGACCAGATGGGGAGCTGGGGATCAAGCCTGGTTGACTGTGAGCCAGGCTGGCTCCATACCCACGGTACTATCTCTCTGGCCCCTGACCTTTTATTTTACTGAACATCTGAAAAGACCTGCAAATACACTTGAACTTCTTGGTTCATTTATACACAGGTATCTTTAAAAATGCCTTCCTGGTCTGAGAGTGTGGCTCAGTGGTGTTAAGGCCCTGGGTTCAATCCCTGGTGTTTTCCAAGGTAAAAGTGAAAAGGAAAAGAGATGCCCTAATTTTCCCATGTATCTCTTTATGCAACTTCTTTATTTTCAAACTTTTTGTCTACTTATTTCTTGTTTCAGGTGCTAACTCAGTCCATCATAGCCACCATTTTTGCCTTGAAATGTTTTCTGCAGTTGTCACAGGGAAGCTACTCCAGTCTAAGCAGTGAGTAGTGTTGAATGAAACAAGGGCAAGCCCTGGCCCCAGTCTTTCAGGAACTTCTAAACAAATGGAAAAAGTCCAGCTGCAATTCTTTGATAATAAGATTTGCTACCTTCATCAGGAATGCAGACTACCAGCTTTATGGCTCCCATTAGGGGGTGGGTAACAAGCTGAGCAATTTAGGATACCACAGACTCTCCAAGTACATGGGAGAACTGCTTTCTCTGTTATACTTTAATTCTTGTCTAGATTCCAGAGTTGCACAAAACTTTATTCGGGTGTTTTTTGCTTTGTTTTGTTTGTTTTGCTTTTTGTTTTTTTAAGGTGAATGACTTTTGTGAAGGAGTGGAACTCTAAACATTTTCAGTAATAATCAATTTCTCTTTTCCTTTTTCTGAGGTGTAGGGTGCAGGGATTAACCCCAGGGCCTCATATATGCAAAAGGCCTCCACTACCACCCCGTTACATCCTCAGGCCTCCTCCTTTCCCTTTCTATATCCTTTATTGAATCTCCATATACTCTTAAAAAGCAAGCCTTAGAAAAAAATCTTCATTTCTTCAATAATGGTTGGAGGGATCACTCGGGATAGGAGATGTGTGCTGAAAGTAGATAAAAGATCAAACATGATGGCCTCTCCTTATCTGTATTGCAAACCTTAATTCCCATAAGTAGAGAAAGAGTAAGAGTAAAATTGTCCACCATAGAGGCAGGGGGAGGGGGAGGGTGGGAGGGATACTGGGAACATTGGTGGTAGAAGATGTACACTGGTGGAGGGGTGGGTGTTCGATCATTGTATGACTGAAACTCAAACATGAAAGCTTTGCAACTGTAGCTCATGGTGATTCAATAAAAAAAAAAGTTAAAAAATAAAAAATTAAGAGCCCAACCCTGGCACAGCCAGCTTCAGCCATAAAAATATTAAATAAATTAAAAAAATCTTAGTTTCAGGTATATGCTTTACAGATTGTCTTTAGGGTCTTTTTGTCACTGAAATTTGTTGCGTCAGTTTCTTTCTGTCTCTGTGTGTGACACTGTGGTTAATATGTTGACTGCTGAATGGTATTCCCGGAAAAGACTGCCTCTGGGAGACTGAGTAAACACTCACTATGGAAACATTTTGGTTCTGATGCTTTGACCGAGACTGTCTTACGTTAGTTATTGTTCAGTTTTTAGGTAACCATCCTGGTACTGTTAAAGCACCTAGCATGTGCAATGGGACTGGAGATGAAAAGGTGTGTTTGTGGGGGCTGGACCAGCTGGCACTTAATGCACAACAGAGAGCACCCAGATGGGCAGAGGGGGTGGGAGCATTTCAATGCACCATGAAGGAGTTAACAGTGGGAAATTACATGTGGATGATAAAAGATGGTTCAGATGGCTTCAAGTCTCAGAAGTTAGGATTAGATGCATTTTGAGGAAAGAGTGATTCTGATAGGAAACAATATAGAGTTCAGAAAAATGACAATGCCCAGTTGGATTCATATCTCATATGAGTATGCCCATCTGTTCCCCTGTGAGTTACTCTTGGATCAAGATAGGAATTGTTTTCTTTTAAATTTTCTTTTAGGGTCACACCTCGTGATGCTCGGGGTTACTCCTGGCTCTGCACTCAGGAATTATTCCTGGCGGTGCCCGGGGGACTATATGGGATGCTGAGAATCGAACCCAGGTCGGCTGCATGCAAGGCAAACGCCCTAACCGCTGTGCTATCACTCCAGCCCAAGATAGGAGTTTTAAGACTTTCTTCTGGAGTTTGGCATTATCTTCAAGTTTAGCTTGTGTTTTCCTAGCAGAGAAAAATTCCCACTGGATTGCCTGCCACAGGGTTGTGGGCTGCTCTGAGTCTGGCTCCTGACCTAGCCTGGTTTCCAATCTCTGCCTCCCTTTGTGCCTGGTTACAGGCCCTGGTCCTGCAGGGGCACTGTGGCAGGGCATGTGGCTTGTTTGACACAACCCCCTTGCCCCTAAATACAGTGAAAAGCATGGCTGGGAAAGATTATGGAGTGAATTGCTTCTGGTAGAGAAATCATGTTTTGCACAGGGAGTCTGAAAATTTCTGCTCTGTATGTCATGTAACTAATGTGGCTTTGTGGCCCATAAGATTTATCCCTCACGACTTCTCTGTCTCCCTACTTGTATCCCTTATATCACTTGTCATCTCGTTAATCTTTGATTTGCTCGAGCGGGCGCCAGTAACATCTCCGTTCATCCCTGTCGCGTGCTAGTGTAGCCCAATGGCATCTGCTCGCTCCAGGAACATGAAGAGCCTCAAACCTTTTGTTCAGGGTTTTGATGAAGAAGTCTCGTAGGTGGGCAGCCACGCATCCTTTTGATGTCCCGTGGAATCCAGTCGGTAACAGCTCTAGTCCAGCGGTCATCTCTAAATCCCATTACGTGTCCAGCCCATCTGATTTTCGATGCCTTGGCAAACGAGACAGCGGCCCTGATTCTTGATCATCGTCTAATTGGAACTCGGGATTCCTTCTCGCACTTGAGTGAAATGTGATATTCCAAGCATAGCTCTTTCAATTCTCTTTGGGAGACCCGAATAGCATTCTCATCCTGTTTTTGGAGGGCCCAGGTCTCTGAGGCATATGTTAGTGCAGGAAGAATGGTGGAGTAAAAAAAGGTGTGCCCAGGACTGGATGTTCTTCATCCTCTTAACAACTTCTTTGACGCTCTGAAAGGCGTTCCATATCGCTCTCTTCCTCCTGAGCAGTTCTGGCGCCAAGTCATTTGTCATATTGAGTTCTCAACCCAGGAACACATAGCTGCTGCATTCGGAGATGTTCGTTCCCTTGAGAGCAAATAGAGTGTCAGGGACTAGTTCGTTTTTCATGAACATAGTCTTGATGAGATTCAGCTGCAGTCCGACCTGTCCACACTCACGGTCGAAGTTGGCCAGCATTTGTTCTGCTTGGCTAAAGTTTGGTGTTATTAGAATGATGTCATCAGCGAAGTGGAGGTGGTGTAGTTGCCAACCATTTATCTTCACTCCCATTCCTTCCCATTCCAGTCATCGCATGACGTTCTCAAGGGTGGCACTGAACACTTCTGGTGAAAATCTTTGGTATCACCCTGCCAAATCCCTCTCTTGACATTGATGATCACTTCCTTGTAGCATCATGAGATCCTGGTGGTAAATACGTAATACATCTCGTGGAGGATCATGATGTGTTGAGTTTGAATGCCCTGTTTGGCTAGGGCTTCAATGACCGCTTTAGAATCAAAAGAATCAAAGGCCTTCTTTAAATTGATGAACGTTAAACAGAGCAGCATCTTGAAATCTTGCAAAACCTCTATGAGCTTGGTCACTGTGTTGATATGGTCAATCATGCTGAATCCTTTTTGGAACCCAGCTTGCTCGCATGGTTGTCCTTCATCTAGTGTTCTGCCTATTCTATTCAGGATGACTCAAGTGAACAACTTGTAGACGACGAACAGCAGGCAGATCTGGCGATAGTTGCTAATGTCGTGGATGTCTCCCTTTTTTTACAACAGAATGGTCCTGCTAGTTTTCCATTGGGACGGAAACTTGCATCCATACAGATAGCATGTGAAGAGCCAAGCCACTGTATTGACAAGTACTGGTGGCAGATTCTTCAGGTGTTCAGGTCTGACCTTATCTGGACTGGGTGCTGTATGCTTCTTTACCGACAAAATGCCCTGTCAGATTTTGGAAGGGAGAACTTTGGGAACGACATATCCATCCTGTGGAATTTGGTATGTGAGCAGATGGACATAGATATTGAAGAGATCCAAGCAGAAGTCATGGATATTCTTCTCCATTGCCCTTCTGGAAGATGTGATAGATCCATCAGAGGGCAGTCTTCTTGGTCTTGTAGTTGGCGAAGGTCAGGCAAGCGTTGAGAATACTTTTCCCGGCTTCTGCCACATTGACCAACACTGCTGCTCTTCTTTCTTTGAGGTCTTCCTTTATTGCTTTCCTGCACAGCTTTGTGAGCTCAGACGTTAGCTTGTGATTGCCTGAGGCTCACGCTAAATCACGTTGGCAAATGAACTTGAGAGTTTCCAAAGACAGGCATCTGTTTATGGCTTTCCCACTCTTGGCATTCCTCACACAGTCATGGAGGTGCTGAAACAGTTGATCATATTCCTGGTCGATGTTGTCAACAACAGCATCTTCCCACATGGCCGAAATAGTTTCAAAGAGTTCCCAGTTGGTGGTCATTCTGGGAGTTCTCTTCTTAAACTTTGCAGACCTTTCTCCCCACTTTGTAAAGTAGAATTTTGCATGAAGGAGACAGTGGTCTGATCCCATTTGGAATTTTGGGACAACAGCAACATCAGTCAGGCAAAACTGTCAATTGAATATGATATGGTCAATTTCATTGTGAAACTTTCCAATGGGAGACTCCCATGTCCAACATTTGGATTCGGCCTTCTGGAACTGTGAGTTACCATGGATGGTCTTGGTTGATATGATGAACTCAGACAGCCTCTCATCCTGTTCATTCCATTCTAGACCATGGGTCCTGATGTGGAGTTCTTCAGATGACCTCTTCTGTCCTAGCTTGGCTTTAAAATCACCTGATCTTGTGGTTTTCTTTATAGAACTTCACCAGCACCATGTAGAACTTCTCAATTTCTTCTTGATGTTGGATGTTGGTGCATAGACTACATAGATGTAGACACTTTGTGGCCACGCAGCACATTTAAGACTCTTAATACCCATTTTTCATGATTACCGCACTATATTTGTTGGGTTTCAAATATGGTGTGAACCATGGGAACACCTGGAAGGGTGACTGGAGGCTGCCCTAAAAGCCTCCATCCCTCTTGGAGAGCCCGGCCTGCTACCAAGAGTATCCTGCCTGCTCGGCAGAGTCTGGCAAGCTACCTGTGCCGTATTCAACATGCTAAAAACAGTTAAAAACAATGGGCCTCATTCCCCTGACCCTGAAAGAGCCCCCAATACAGGCAGCGTTAAGAAAGATGAGCAAGGTGGGGCTGATAAAATCTCAGGGCCGAACTAGGCTGCCAAAACGAAGGACTAAAATGACTATACTTTCAACGCACGTATGCTGGCATCAGAAGCATCCATTGAGAACCTGATGGTGCAAGCGCAGAAGATCAAGTACATCATCATTGGTCTGACTGAGACAAGAAGGCATCGATCACATCACGCCATTTTGTCACTGGAGAATTGTTCCTTGGAACATGCGACAATAGAGGCATCGGTGGTGTCAGTGTCCTTGTCAACACGAATTTGGCCATGAGCATTGATTGATTCAAATGCCTAACAACCCGAATCAGACGATTACGCTTGAATAGACCGTGGCTCACTGCCGGCAGTTTCTATCTTCCTTGTCTCCCTACTACATTAAAAAATTATCAATCCTTTGGGATTCATCTCAGATCTGCTCTTTCCATTAAATCTGTCCAGAACTACTTCTGCCTTTTCAGAACAACTGCTGTGTGTGGGGATCTTATTTGCGTTTTTTTTTTTTTGCTTTAATCAAAAAAGGTCAGATATTGTTGGAACTACCTAAAATTTACAAATGTGTAGTCTGAATAGATTTTTGCCTTTTCTTCCAGTTATTCTTTCCCTAGAGTTGTTTGTGTTTAAGTTATGGAAGGCAAAGACAGATATTTTCTTGAAAATACTTCGTGTGGTTATCGTACCATCTAAGTCGGCGGCAGTGGGGTTGGGGCAGGGTGGTGTTACTGCCATTTTGAAATGTTTGCACGTAAAACAGCATCTCAGAGGTGGCTGCATGCATCATTTTTGCCCCACAGTGTAGCCATCCAAACTGCCTGTTCTTCAGTCTGTGGCATGGACTTCGGGTGCCATAGTGCTGGGTGGTGAGGGGTGCTCTTGGACCTGGAATGGGAGGGGTGCCACAGTTCTGCCCTGTTCAGAAGCCTCAGGTCTTCCTTGGACACTGGGAAACTGGGCTGACTTACACCACTGGCAGTGGGCAGAAAGTTTTAATTTAGGGAGCCATGAGGACTGATTCTGATGAAAACGGAGACTTCTTAGCAAAGACAAGTTTCTTCAGGGGCTCCTTAGCAAGACTTCAGAGGTGAAGGTTGCCACATGGAAGTGCAGTTGACTGTGGGCCTTTGCCACATTGAATGAACTTAGGTTGTCAGTGGGGCTAGGGGCATTAGGACAGTTCACACGTAAGGAAAAACAGGACAGTCTGTGCCCACGTTTGGGTGCATGATGGCAAATTAACCTCCAAAGTCCTCATGGGGTCAGTTCTCTTCAGTATTTCCACGGTTGTTGAGATCCGCCCATTCTCTCTCAGGGCATGCTGAGGGGAGGTGGAAACTCCTCTTTACTCTGGATTGAAATGTTATTTCTTTTATCTAACGTCAGAGTTATTACCAAAGGGAGATGTTTTCACTAAGTCAGCATTGCCATTGCCTTGCCTGTTATCAACTCAGGAAAGCATGCCAGTGAACAGGGTTTTTTTTTTTTATGGTGATATAAGACAATTAGAGCAGCCACTAATCAAGGATTGGATAAACAACTCACCATGAAGCCTCGTTGTGAGATACAATCAAAATGCTAAGAATGAGGTCATCAGAGCTAGAAATGTGAAAGAGAGCCCTAGCAGACGGAGAAAGGGATTTTATAAGAAGCAATGTAATACAAATTAAATTATTTAGGTTCTGCTTTGGGGCAGGGGTTGGGGTTTGGGATGGAAACATCCAAAATATGGTGATGGGAAGGTGTAATGGTGGTGGGATTGGTATTTGAATATTAAATGTTATCAACTATTGTGAACTACTTTTGGGGGAAAAAAAACTTTTTTAAATTACAGGTGGGAAAAAAAGAAGCAGTATATATGTGTTTATGTTTAGAAGAGAACCATGTCTGCCCAATTTATCTTATTATATAACATTATGGTAAACTCTTCTATGCTAGTCCTATACTCTAGACTCTAGACTCAACATGGTGAGGTAGGCAATCATTGGTGTCAGCTTTAGAAATGAGGAAGCAGAGGCCTAGAGAAGGGTTGAAGCCTGTCCCAGCAGCTGAGCAGGTTAGGAGCAAAAGTGAGACTCCAGCCCGAAGTCCCTGCCCAGCCTCTGTGCGCTCTGCACTGTGTGAGCCTGTACCTACTGAGAGCAGTCGAGTGCCCTTATTCAACATCAAAGGCAACCCTAGCACTTCCGGATGTTATATGAGACGCGCACATGGGACGGGTACTGAACCACTTGTCGTCCAGATCCGTCCCTCACTCTGGATGTGGGTCCTGCTGTGTTCATTCACTTCAGGAGTTCTGCCTCCCTCACCAGAAGCCCCTGCCCTCTGACCTCTGACCCCCACCCCCACTCCCACCCCCACCTCTTCAATCCGTCATGCTGCTGTTAGGCTACTTTTCTTCTTCTTTTTCTATGTAGCTCTAAGGAACTTAAAGAACACTTGATACTTGAACTTCATCTGGTTCTTTTGGGGGGTGAGTAGGTGGGTGTTGTTCTTCACCCCAACTTAGAATGCAAAGACTCCAGGTCTGACTGAGATGGTCACCCCAGTCTACAATTGTCCAATTAAACATTAGCCTATGTTGCCTCCAGGTTTGGAGCCAATGTCCCCAGAAGAAATTTACAAAGGGACAGCGGTGTTGAAATACTCTCAGTGCAAACAGGAGGAATCCTGTGTGCTGACACAGACAAGCCCATGTCGTCTAAAGTCCCTATTTGACTCCTCATTTTCCTACCGCTTCCCAAGTGGCCTTTTCCTCCCCAAACTTGAGCAATCCTGTGCGTGAGTGTGCTAGAGTCCTCTGCTAAATGCCTGTGGTCAAAAAGGTAGGCATGAAATCCCTTCCTTGCCCCACCCCCCCAGAAATGATGACTTTAATAGAGTTGTATATATACTTTCTTGGAATATCGTTTCTCCCCTACTGGCCAATTAGTGAAATTCAAGATTAAGCGTGCACCCGAAAAAGTTTCAGATAATCATATTTATAGTTGCATTCATAGGGCCTTCCGTCACCAGCGTTGTTAGCTGAGGCTCTGGAATTCTACCTTCTGCTTCCCACAGTCCCGATCTTTGATTTTCCAGGTTTTTGGTTGATTATTTTTTTATTACATTCTAGCAAGAACCGGTTCCTCAGTCCCCGTGATCTCAATTCCCCATTGTTCTGTGGGCCTGAGGATGCAGCTCAGTCTGAGAGTGGGAGAGAATGCAGGGAGCGATGCCGTCACTTTGTGCATGACTTGGTTAAAGACACAATCCCGTCTACTTCTCTTGGCCAAAGCAGGAGTTACGTGAGCAGGATGTTTATCAAGTGTACGGAGGCGAATATGTACACTCGTTGCATTGATCGCCTGGAAATTTGGAGAGGCTGCTGACAGCTTCCGTCTAGCGAAGCCGCCTCTCAAATAATCATTCTCTGTAACCTGTCCAGATACTGTGCAGACGTCTTGGTTGTCGTGTAGCAGCATAGATTTTTTTCCCCTATTAGTTAAAAAATGTGGACATCGAAGCTTTTCCTCTCGCATGAGCCTGTTGTGTAATGTCCACACTGGCTCAGGACACAGGTACAAGTTCTTGCTCTTAGAAAATTGAGGAAGGGGAATAGCCCAATCCTGATTTGACCCCGGGGGAGGTTGGGGGGAGCCCACTCTGTGTTGCAATCTTCGCCTAAGCCATATCTCTGGGACAACATGTGTCTTGCTGCCTGCTGGCCTCCCTGAGTCACCACAGCCCCCTGACCCGGCAACATGGGGTGTGAACCCAGCAGCAGTTTGGAAGCTAGCTGCAGAGCTGATGCCGAGATCCACATGTGCTCTCGTGCCATGGAATCTCTGCAACCTTCAGACATTGGCCAGAGGCGCAGAGCTTGGGGGCAGCCGAGTTGGGGACTGAGATTCCTCAAGGTGCGAAGACATGCCCCTCTCGCCCCTCTCCCCGCCCACCCTCCACCCACCCCCACCCCCCGGAAATGAACCCTTCCAGTTTTCTCACATGATTATTCAGGCACTTTCACTTTTCCATATATAGGAGTTCTCAGGAGCAAGCTCTGACCAGTGAGAGGGAGTGACATATCCGGATCCAGTCCCTCCCTTCTCACCCATCCCCACACACTCTTCTCACGTGCTCGGAGGGAGTTAAACAGACGTGAGCCCAGTGAGCCCGTGGCTCTGCAAAAGACAAGCCCGTCGGGTTTAAAGGAGGAAGAAAAAAAAAAAAAGACCTCAGATCAAGTCAAAGCATCGGAGTTGCCCTGAAGCAGCGGAGCAGACCAGCGCCAAGATGAATGGCCCCGTGGACGGCAAGTACGACCGCTCTCGTGAGGACGGAGCTTTCATGTTCACGTCGGAGTCTGTGGGAGAGGGACATCCAGGTAAGGGGGCTGTCCTGGGCGGAGGCCACCGGTAAGCAAGGGAGGTCTCAACAACAAACGTGAGGGGATTTCTGTGACAGCTTTCTGGAGGACAACGGCAGCAATTTAAAAAATTCTATTAACTTGTAGTTTTGCAAAAAGAAACAAGTGTTTTTTTAAAAAAAAAAAAACACTGACGATGCAGATGACAGAATTGTAAGCTAACAAACCTAAGGATCCATGCTGCTCCCCGCGCTAGCGTCTCACCTGATGGGACCACACAGGAAGAGAAGTGATAGCTCAGCATTCTGATACACACAGATGGTTATGGGCAGATGTGAGCATCTGTATGTAATGTTGTGGCAGCTGTTATCAGTGGGCCGAGACTGTTTGCCCTGAATACAACCAGGGTTTTGCTTGTCAAGTGTGTGCAGATGGAGAAGTGGACAGTTGTGCCTTCTGAGGTGCCTGAGAGATACCCCAGGTCCTCCGGAAAGCCTTTGGTCTATGAGCTAAAAGATACATAGACGATTCCTGGAAGAAGTCGTGAACGCAAGCATGCATCTCACTCCCGAAAGGTGGGTGGACTGTGATGTGGAGAAATGAGAGCTTTCTCGGCAACCCTGAGGATTGTTGGAGTTTTAGAACAGCTGTTCTCAAACTCTGGGGTGTCTCAGCATCCAGTTTCTGGCTCAGTCTCGGGTGAGGTTCAAGATTCCCCATTTTTTGATGTTTCCAAATTTATGTTACCAGTGTGAGAGCCACATATTGAAAAACGTGTGTCCTAGGGAGAAAAACGGGGCTAGACATACCCGGGGACTAGATTTATGTGCTGAAGCACTTCCTCAGAAACCGTTTGTGCCCTGAAGTCTGGGGTGCCATGTCACCACATTCACTTTTCTTTTCCTTTATTCTCCCTTATCCTGATTGTAGAAATATTCAGCATCAACTCCTGGTGTCTTAGCTTTGGAGGGCACAGGGCATACTCCTGACATATGTGTCAGCGGTGCTGCCTGCAGAGTGACTTGCTCCTTCCCCCGGTGTTTTATAATGTCTGGAAACATTTGGTTGTCCCAGATCTTGACAGGGGAAAGCAGCTGCATTTGGCGGATAGAGGAGAAACACAAGTTCAACCTGGTGAATACACAAGACCACCATCCCCTCCCCCCTGCAAAAATGGCTCCAAATGCCAAATAGGGCTTCTATTGAGAAGACTTGACTAAATTAAGTTTTATATGGACGTTAGCTAAATTTAACATAAATAGCCTCTTTTCACTGTTCCTAGCTTTATAGAGAATTTCTAGGTTTACCACCCTGTGATATCAGGCAAATTCCGGACAGCTCCATGGCTTACGAAGGTCATTTATAAGTTAGGGGGAAAATCTGTGACACCTGGAAGAAGCAGGCACTTTGGCATGCAGTGACAGATGCACCATCAGACACAAGGCGACGTGCTCCACACAGTGAATGAAAATTCCTTTCAAACGATTCATTGTTTTGTCAGCCCGAAGGCAGCCCTTCCATTACTCTGATATCCCTTTCATTTGCCACTGTGTAGGAACTCAGTAGTCAGGTTCCTTTTTGTCACCCCAGTGCCGAAATTCCTCTCTGGCAGAAAGATAAAGTTGATGCATCTTATTTTAACTATATAAAAAAAAGCAGCTATTGGCTCTCCTGAGCCACTCACTGGTCTTGATAGAAACTTTAAAAATCTAAAGAAACTGTTCCCAAGCAGTCTCCTTAGGCGTTTCCTTCACCTGTGTACAATCTTTATATGCTTGCTTTATCCTTAACACCCCTGTCCCCTTCCCCGTGTGCACTGGGGAAATACGACCTGTGTCCTGGAAACAAGCAGGGTCATCCATGCTCAGCATGGATGTGGCACCTCAGAGTCCCACTGGGCAGGCTGGTGGATGCATTAAGAGTGGGCAGTGGCGGGGGATTGGGGAGAGCAGGCTGTGAACTCACAGCCTGGAGCTCCCACCAGCACCTGTCATTGGCGGGAAGATAAACAGCAGAGAGGAAATGAGGGAATTTACCCTAAACCATAAGCTAATTGGTTATTGTTTGGGCATTTTTTCTGGGGGGGGGGGGGAGGTACCCAGTGCTCAGGGCTTACTCCTGGCTCTATGTCAGGGATCACTCCTAGGAGGGCTCAGGGACCATATGGGATAGAGAATTGAATCCTGGTCAGCCACAGGCAAGGCAAATGCCCTCCCCACTGTACTATCACTCCAGCCCCCTTCCCTGTTTTTTTAAAGGACATGTTAATGCATACTTTTGAGAGCAGGACTGCTAGGTTCTGGATTTGAATTAATTTAAAAACTAAGAACACACGCAAAAAAAAAAATATGGACACAAGGAAACTTCTAGAGGTGATAAATATGTATATACATATATTTGTATATAACATCTTGATTGTGGTGATGGTAATGTGAGTGTATTCTTATGTCCAAGCTTACCAAATTGTAAACATTTAATTATATGCAAAATTTTGGTCCAGCAGTCATACCTCAGTGAAGTGGGGGGGGGGGGGGGGGCGGGGAGGAATTACGCAGTCTGTTTAGTGCAGAGTCTATGGGCATTTTGAGCACAAAATAAGCGATGATTTGTATAAATAGCTGTCACTTCCAGTTTTGAGTTTGAGAACATGGACAGTTCATGTACCCCCAATGCTACAGCATGTTTTTTTAAGTGCCACTTAGTGATAAATATGCTCAACCAAGTGGAATCTTGAAGGCCAATAGTGGGAGAATAAGATCCAACCCCCAGTCCCGAGCTCTCATCAGTCCTACTTTGCCAGGGGTGGGTAAATACAGTGGTGTTGGGTGTGATCTGAGAGTCACCCCCTGAAGCAGCCTGTAAACCGCCAGTGATAAGTGGCAGCTCTCAGAATTCTGAGGATGCGGGTGAGACAGTGCACCGAGCGTCTCATGGTACAGTGCCTCTGCTTGTCCCCTCTGAGACTACAACTTGGCACTGATCTGACACTAGTTATTGAGGTGAACTTTCTTTCTGAAGTTCCTTAGGTGTCAGAATTAATGGGGAGGTGGTGAGGAATGAGAGAGCGTTAGAAGAATGCGTATGTGTGTATGAATTTCTTAGACTCTTAGAGATAATTTAGAACAGATAATTTTAGGGAATCCCTGATGGCACATGATAAAAAAAAAAAAAATCAGGCAGAAATGGGAAGAAATCGAAGTTTCAAAAAAAAAAAATCCCTGCTCATGTTTAAAGCAAGTGGGCCTCTTCCATATGAAGACTTGATCAGTGAACTGACAAAAAGGTATCTTTATTTTAGATTTTGGGTGTTATTGCCGGGGTTCTGTCTGGTTCTCATGCACATCTGTTCTTATCCAGATAAGATCTGTGATCAGATCAGTGACGCGGTCCTAGATGCCCACCTCCAGCAGGACCCCAACGCCAAGGTGGCCTGTGGTAAGAAATGCCCTTTCCTTCCAGCTAAAGGCCCAGCTGCCCGGGGCTTCAACCGTTTTTCTGTGTGGAAGTCATAGGCACATCAGAGAGCCAGGGACTTCCGAGCTGAGGGGCCCTGGGAGGTGACCAGATGCTGCTCTCACTACTGAGCAGCTCAAAGGTCCAGGTGCTGGACTCTCCTCCTGTCAGCCCCCTGACCTGAGCTCTGCAGGCTGCTCCTTCCCTCTCCAGGTCCACCCCGGCCCTGGGGTCAGGCACTGAGGACCCTGCAACCCTCGGAGTATAGACATCACCCTGCTAAAAGTAGCCAGCAGGAAAGCATCTCTGCCTTGGTCACAGTGTAGAACCCCAATGCCTGAAGCCTGCAGTGGAGCCTTAGCCATAGAGGGGCACGAAAGGCCATGTTAGTTGACTGCATTACACACACACACACACACACACACACACACACACACACACTTTTTTTTTCTTTTTGGGTCACACCCAGTGATGCACAAGGGTTACTCCTGGCTCTGCACTCAGGAATTACTCCTGGCGAATCTGGGGGAACAATATCAAACCTGAATCAGCCGCATGCAAGGCAAATGCCCTACCGCTGTGCTGTCACTCCAGCACCCCCCCCCCCCCACACACACACACATACACACCTCTTGTCTCAGGAACACCACACAGCAGTTAGGAATTACTTCTGGTGGTGGTGCTTGGGAAACCTTATGGGATGCTGAGGATCAAACTCAGGCTGGTCACATGCAAGGCAAATGCCCTAAGCATTCATGCCTTCCTCTGTCAACGCTCTGTGAAGGAGCTGGGCATGAACGCTTAAGGGATGGCCCCTTCTTTCCAGAGCAAAGGGTGTCTCCAGGGCACCGCTGGCAGGGGGCTGCAACTTGGGTGGGGACCCCACTCTTCCCTGGCACCCTTTCCTTCCCGGGAACCCTGTATCACCAGGGAGCTCCCCGTGGGGGAGTTTCCACAGCGCTGCGGGGGGAGGGGCGGGCGCCCACCAGCTCCCGGCCCTTGCAGAGACAGTGTGCAAGACGGGCATGGTGCTGCTGTGCGGGGAGATCACCTCCAGGGCCACGGTGGACTACCAGCGTGTGGTGCGCGACGCCATCAAGCACATCGGCTACGACGACTCAGCCAAGGGTGAGTCCTGGGTCCTCAAGGCACACCCCCCCCCCCCCCCCCCCGCCCCCGGCCCAGAGTCCCCCACCCTGGAGCTGAGTCCTCTCAAAGACTCTCTTCTTGTAGAAGTGCAAATAAAACCCCCAGCAGGGGGGATGAGGGGGATGGGAAATTCTGAGGCCTGTTTGTTCGGGTCCAGAGGTCAAATTGACTGGTAAAAGTATGGTCACCTAGGTGACTGTGTCCGTTCCCCACCCCCCACCGCTTTTTGGATCACATCCAGTGATGCACAGGGGTTACTCCTGGCTCTGCACTCAGGAATTACTCCTAGTAGTGCTCAGGGGACCATATGGGATGCCGAGAATCGAACCTGGATTGGCTGCATGCAAGGCAAATGCCCTACCCGCTGTGCTATTGCTCCAGCCCCTGACTGTGCCCTTTTGGGTCAGCCCACGTCCTGGGCTGGTCTGAGGTCCTGCCCTCACAGTGTGGGCAAAGGCTGGGGGAGGGAAGGTGCAGACCTGCAGGGATGCGTTCTCAGCCTTGCCCCCATGCTGGGTGCAGTGTCCGTGTCTTCTAATCACCCATGGTGAAGCAGGCGAGCAAACTGAGGCTTAGAGAGACACAAAGTGATGGCCTCCAGCTTTAGATCATAGATCATGCAGGTAATTCTGGCCGTAGAAAAAAAGTTTCTTTCTTTCTTTTTTTTTTTGCCTTTTGAGTCGAACCCAACAATGCTCAGGGGTTACTCCTGGCTCATGCACTTAGGAATTACTTCTGGTGGTGGTGCTTGGGGAACCATATGGGATGCTGGGGATCAAACTCGGGCTGGCCACATGCAAGGCAAACGCCCTACCCGCTGTGCTATTGCTCCAGCCTGGGAAACTTTCTTGAGGATCTCTGGGCTCTTTCTGAGCTTCCTGTGGTCCCTCAAAGAGGTGCTGTGACCTTCAGCAGAGGGGCGTCAACAGCCCACCTCCAGACCAAGCCAATCAGGTGACCTGGCAGAGCCAGCCCTGTTGGAACGTACGCTGTTCCCTCGGGGGTGGTTCTAAGGTGACGGGTGGTGTCTTCCTGGGGGCGGGCAGGCCGGAAGGTGGCCCTTGTCACTGCTCATACCCATGAAGCTTGACGCTCCAGGAAGCAGCCACCGCTGCATTCCCTGTGGGAGCTGGACAGTGGGTGTCAGTCAGGAGTCCAGGGGAGTGAGATGCTGCATGCCGGCCAGCTCACAGGCTGCACCTCATGGGACACACAGGGCTCCAGCTTCCTGCCACGTTCCCAGGCGCGGCCAGCTGCCTCTTCTACCAGGAAAGCCCGCTTGTTTACGCACACTTAGATCTTCCTCAAGAGCTGGCCAAGCTGCGCCCTGCATTGGCAGCAGGGAGGTTTCCCAGGAGCCAGAGTCCCCAAAACAGGCAGGAGTGAGAGAGCCCAGCTCTGCGGGCAGCTGTGCTTCTGGGTGTGGAGGCTGTCCACGTGTCTGTGCCAGAAGGAACGACACCAGGTGGGGCACCTGCCATGGCTGCAAAAATCAGTGAGGAGGGGAACAGGCTGGCTGTGTGGGCCCCGGCACCCAGCATGCTGTGGCGGCCTGTGGGGGGCCAGTCACTCCCTCATGCCCAAGCTCACTGGGATGAGCAGGACGGGTCATAGCTGCCAAGGTGTGGCTTCTTTATTTTTTTTATTTTGCATCACACCGCCAATGCACAGGGTTTACTCCTGGCTCTGCACTCAGGAATTACTCCTGGCGGTGCTCAGGGGACCATATGGGAAGCTGGGAATCGAACCCGGGTCGGCCGCGTGCAAGGCAAACGCCCTACCCGCTGTGCTATCACTCCAGCCCTGGGTGTGACTTCTTGAGCTTCTCCATCCCCAGGTCTGTCTCGGACTAAGGTCCCTGGCTCTGGCCAAGCCCCAGCGTGGTCCTGTATGTGCCGTTTTGTGCAGGTGTTTCATACCTGGCTCACTCGGGCCTACTCCGTGATTTCTCAGTCACTGTTCCAGGTCCTGGGCAGAGCCTCTGGGGGAGGCCAAGTGCGTGGCCACCCCCAGCCGTGCGGCTGGTGCAGCTGGGCTGTTCCCTGGTTCTTGGGATGCGGCATGGGTCCTGTCTTTAACAACCACAGTGTAACTTAGTGCTCAGAGAAGGATTTCTTTGACTGCGGACTTCCTCCTGCTAGCATGGGAAGCTCTCATTGACACACGGGTGTAGAGACCCCGGTTCCCGCTCCCACACAAAACGCCGTGTCAGAACTGAACAGTCCCCTGGGCACCTGCCGCCACCTCCATCGGGCCCGAGGCCCCCCCTGCTCAGGCCTGCCTTCCCTCCTGCCCAGGCTTTGACTTCAAGACCTGCAACGTGCTGGTGGCTTTGGAGCAGCAGTCCCCAGATATCGCCCAGGGCGTCCACCTCGACAGAAACGAAGAGGACGTGGGTGCTGGGGACCAGGTAAGTCAGTGCCGCACGAGGTCAGGGCCTCGGTGTGGTTGGCCCAGCTCTGATCCATGGAGAGCCAGGAAGTGCCTGGGTCTCTGTGTGGGACAGTCCCCTCCTTGAAGAGAGCCACCGGGGAGGTCTGTGGTTGGGTCAGTTGGTCACCCTTGCTGCAGGGTCCAGCTGAGGCTGATGCTAGATTTGGGCCCATCTCCCCCTCCTAGCCGCTGGCATCTTTCCCTCCACATGGACCCAGTGCCAATAGTCCATGCCCAAGGCCCTCTCGATGCTGGTGGAGCCGCCCGGGTGGTTTCAGACCCCTGGGGAAGGGAGTTGTCACCCTGTTGTCTGAAATGGGCTCCTTGCCTTGCCACAGGGCTTGATGTTCGGCTACGCCACGGATGAGACGGAGGAATGCATGCCACTCACCATCATCCTCGCTCACAAGCTCAACGCCCGCATGGCGGAGCTGAGGCGCTCGGGGGTCCTCCCCTGGCTGAGGCCCGACTCGAAGACCCAGGTGAGCCCCTTGCTCCCCGTCACATAGAGTTCTGGGCACACTCCCCGCACCCACCCCTGCTCGTGCCATGCTGAAGGTCAAAACAGACCATTGGGCACACCATGAACTGCGAATTCCACCAGCAATCATTGATTGGAAAACTCTTCAGGAGGGAATGTTGATATTTCGCTGTCAAAGAGGCAAGAAAGCCGCAAGGATGGGTCCGCGTGTTTGCCTCCTTAGCAGGCGGTCGTTGCCTCTGGTGAGGGCTCAGTTTCGGCCAGTCCCTGTCTGGCTTCGGCCTCTGCCCCTGCCTGTCCACGGGCACAGGTGTCCAAGCCTTGAACAGGCTGGGCCCACGTGGACCGGTGCTGGCTATACCTTGCTGCCACCTTTCTCTTACCCAGAAGAACTTTGCCTTTGCTCTTCCTGACCCTGTCCCCTTAGGTCTTGACCTCTGTACCCCCGGGCAGTGTGGAAAGCTGCACTGAAGTTCTCTGTTTGCAGGGCAGTGATGATGCAAGTGTCAGCTCAGCCCTCACCTCCTGCGCCCCGTCCCCTGCCCTGGTTAATCCCGATGACCCCCACGCGCCCTTTCTTTGGCTCTCTTTCCCGGTGCCTCTCTGCTGTGCAGACGAATCAGCTTTCCTCTCTGCCCATTCAGTGCCCAGGGCCCAGGGTTGCCGTGGGCCATCCTCCCCGGCAGCAGGACACAAGGGGGCAGCCTTCCCTGCCCCACGCTCCAGCTTCTCTGCCTCACGCAGGGCTGTTTCCGCCTCTTCCCCCTCAAGACCCAGAATTCGTGCTTGCAGATCCACGACAACAGTTGATTCGGGCGTGATTTTTGGTGGGTAGGCATTTAGAAAATTTTTAGCATTGCTATTTTATTTTTCCCAGCTCCCCTCCCCACGTTCTGTGACCCCATTTAGAAATTTGTTTGAAAATACATTTGTTAATGATTGAGTACCCGTGAATGTTTGACCTGGCTGTTTTCTGTACCTCTAGCCCCAAGGTTGTATGAATTGTCTGGGACAAAAAAGGGGGTTGTGTGTGGAGAGGTTGAAGCCCCCCTCAAGCTCCAGCCCAGCCTCTCCCAGGCTGGCCCCAGGCTGCCCCACCCACCCCCACCCCCAAGGCTCTCCCCACTGGACGCTTCAGTTCACCCCCTTCAGGCTTCACTTGTTGTTCCTTCCAGCTTGACCTTTTGCGTGTGCCCTGCCCAGCCTGAGTCAAAGCTGCGCCCCTTGTTTCTTGGTGTCTCCCACCGAGCTCCCACCCTTGGCCTAAGTTAGAGTCTTTCTCTGAGCCCCGCCTGCTGCTGGGTACAGAATGCCTGGCTCCCTGAGAGGTTCCCCCGCCCCCGAGACCCCCAGCTGGGGCCTTCTGGCACCCTCTGCCTGGGGGCGTGGTTCTGGAGCCCCAACTGGTGCCCGGGCCTCCGTCCCAGACACGCAGCCCTTCCCCCAGGCGGCATCCGGGCTGTACTGAGGTTGGCAGGGAAGAACACCTGTGTCCGAGAGGACGCCCCGCAGTGGGTCATTCATGTGACCTCAGACTGGGATGCTCAGGTGTGCTTGAAATTGTGGGGCAGGACGGCCCCCAGTGAGGCTGACAGGGCAGTGTCCTGCCTGGCCCTGCCCAGCCCTGCCCACCCCTGTCCTGGAACTCTGTGGACCTGTGGCAGACAGATTCACAGAAGAGCAGCTCCCAGAATGGGAGCATGGGCGGCGCCTTCCTGGTCCCTGGTCAGCGTGGCACACAGAGGTACCCGCAGTTCACTGGGCGAGAGAAGGGAACTGACTGGGGCAGGGAGGGTGGACAGGACACAGGGTCCTTCCTGCAGGGACACTGGGATTTTTCTCCACAGCGCACCCTGGAGGGCAGGGGAGGGCGCTGCCATACATCTGGCCGAGCACTTGTGTGTGAGCCAGTGCTAGCCCTGAGCTCTGCTGGGCACGTGGGTGCATGTGTGTATGCGTGTTTACGTGCACGTGTGTGTGTGTTTCTAAAAAGCACAAGACTGTGATGTGATTTGGTTTTAAAAGTAGATCATTGAATGCTCCCTTGGACACTGAAGGGCCCCCCTACCTTCAGCATGCCCCGAGGAAGGGTCTGTGCGGTGGGCCGAGGCCCTGTGAGGGACTCCCCGCCCCACGAGGGCGCTGTGGAGGGAACGCTCCGTGGCTCTCCTCCAGCCTCTCGTCTCACCAGCGTTGACTGGGAACAGGATGAGTCTCTGCACCTGAATAAGCGCAGGGGAGATAGCGAGCACGGAGTGGCGGTGCCAGGGCTGTGTTTGCTCCTGGTCCGGAACGTGTTCTCCGGGTTGTGTTTTTTTTCTCCACAGCTTGCTGACGTGATGAGATAAGAGCCTTGCTCGGACCCCACTGCTTCCCTCTTTTGCACGTCTGCAAGGGCCCGGCTTGAGTTTGGGGCTGAGTTGGGGTACGGGGGCGTGGGGCTTGGGGAGCCGGGCCTGAGGCCTGATGCAGCGGCTCTGGTCCACAGGGCCCCTCCCGGGCACCCTGTAGCCCCAGCTGGCTCCCTCTGAACGGACCTGTGTTAGACACAGTCCAGCTGTTTGTGTGTGTCCTGTGGGCCTCAGTCCGGCCGGCCAACTGTCTGTACCTGGACAGGGTTCTCGCCCTCCCCGCTTCAGGAGCCCCCTTGCTCTGTGCGTTGGATGCACAGCCAACTGAGCAGGCAAAGGCCTTGGCATGCTCTGTTGCTGCCCCCTGGTCCTCCTGAGGCTCTGGGACCATCCTGCTGCTTCCCTATGGGCCATCTGACATAGCAGCCCCCACAGCACCCCAGGTCTCAGCTCCAAGGCTGTGAGACAGCAGGGCCTGTCACAGCTGCTCTGGGCTCCTGGCCAGGCTCCCAGCATATGGGCCTGCAGCGGGCGGCGCTGACTTCTCCCTACCCGGGTCTTGTCAGCTCCTTCCTTCGCCCTCTAGAAGCTCAGGCCGCCCACACTGCTCTGTGCTACCAGGGTCAGGCTCAGGCACGTGTCCCTAAGGGGCAGGGACCATGGAGAAGCTGCTGGTGGACACTGCAGGAGATGGACACAGCCTTGGCTCTGGCAGAGCAGGGTTTGCCTTCTTGGCCTCGCGCTGCCCGTGCGTGACTTTAGAATAAGGAGTTTGCTTCTCAGAGTCCTGAGTTTCCTGCCTGTAAGAGGGAGTGTCTGTCTTGCTCTGGGGCAGCTTAACTCTGAGTGGATTGTGCAGAACTGGGCCTCGAGACTGACCCTGGCGTGAGACGGGCTGGGGCCCCACAGACAGCTCCCCACTCGGGGGCGCTCTGCTTCCCTGCTCTGCCGTGCTGACGCCCACCGGTGTCCAGCTGCAGGGCTGGCAGCCTGCTCGGGCACCCTGGCCTGAGCCCTCCTCAGCCATCCTGGGCAGCCACAGGCACTGGCCCCGCACACGGGCAGAGCTGCTCCAGTGAATGCAAGTGGAGTGTCCTACACACCCCCCAGGCAGGAGGTGGGAACCCTCGGCCCTCGAGAGCCAAGAGAGGGCTTTGGTCAAGGGTCAGAAATCTCAAAGGCAGAGGATGGGACTCCAGTGAGTCACAGCAGGATGCAACGCCTGCTTCTGGGTGGTGCTAACCTTGGCGCAGGTAGGACAAGCTTGTGACAGAGCATTCACAGCCTGGCACCAGGCAGGGGCTTCGAGAGTGGGGCAGGTCGGGGGCTCACGCTGTGGCGGGATGGCACAGACCTGCCCCGCACACATGGCCTGACCCCCTCCCACATCCATCCCCCACATTGTTGAGTGGGGGTCCCCGGGGAGGGGGGGCACACGGGTACCGCCACCAAGGTCCCACCAAGGGCACATTCCCGAGGGCCTCCCGGGAGCCCTGCCTGCTTCCAACCCCCCGTGGTCAGCCCACAGCGCCGTGTCTCCCTCGGTCCGGGGCCTCACGTGCCGCCCCCGCCCTGTCCCCGCAGGTGACAGTGCAGTACTCGCAGGACAAGGGCGCGGTGATTCCCGTGCGCATCCACACCATCGTCATCTCGGTGCAGCACGACGAGGACATCACGCTGGAGGACATGCGCAGGGCCCTGAAGGAGCAAGTGATCCAGGCCGTGGTGCCCGCCAAGTACCTGGACAAGAACACCATCTACCACCTGCAGCCCAGCGGCCGCTTCGTCATCGGGGGGCCCCAGGTGCGCCCCTCGGCTTGGCCCTTGGTCCCTGTGCATGGAGGTTGCAGAGGGACAGCGTGGTGGGGCTCCCTGGGGCTTGTTTGTATGGGGGGGGGTCTTCTGCTGGCCCTTGAGAGAAGTAGGGGTGTATCCTGAGGATTCCCCCACTGAGTGCAGCCTGGCCCCTCCCCCAGACCCCTCACACCTTGCCCATTTGCTAACTCCCCTTTGCCTGACTGGCCTTTCCCAGGTGGCCCTCACCAGGGGGTAAACGCGGGTCAGCGTTGGCCTGGGTGGGCATCCCTGTGGGGTTATTTTTGTATATTTGGGGGAGGGCGGTGTTTGTGGCCGTACCCGGCAGTGCTCAGGGCTTACTCCTGGCTCTGCTGCACTCAGAGATCTCTCCAGGCACTGCCCGGGGTGGGGGTGAGGGGAACCATACGGGATGCTGGGGCTTGAACCAGACTTGGCTGCAGTTCGGGGCTGGAGCAATAGCACAGCAGGTAGGGCGTTTGCCAACCTGGGTTCCATTCTCAGCATCCCATATGGTCCCCCTAGTACCATTAGGAGTAATTCCTGGTGCAGGAGCCAGGAGTAACCCCTGTGCATCACTGGGTGTGACCCCTCCCCCCGAAAAAAAGAAAAAGAATTGGCTGCAGTTCTCTAAGTGGGGAGGGGTCACACAGAGGGCTGCTCCCCCCAAGTCATCAAAAGATGCTCTGAGAGTCTCTTTCCTGATGGCTGTTGCACCAAGAAGACGCTTGAGACGTGTGATGTGGCACAGGCCAGCACTGCAGCAGCCCTGGGTGTCACCCGGTTCCCCCACCCGTCTCTTTCTCTGTGGGTGCCGGGCAGCTTCCCTGACCTCATGCCAGGCTGGCCTCTGGACTGAGGCTGGCGCCCGGGGCTTCGGACTGAGTCCTGGCCCAGGGAGGTCTCTCCCGCTGTGGTCCAAGGTGTGGGGTTTGGGGGGTCTGGGCTGCCCCGCGGGGGGCAGGGTGCTGGCCCTCCTCTACTATGGCTTCCTTCCGCTCCCCAGGGTGACGCGGGCGTCACAGGCCGGAAGATCATCGTGGACACCTATGGCGGCTGGGGGGCACATGGCGGGGGGGCCTTCTCCGGGAAGGACTACACCAAGGTGGACCGCTCTGCCGCTTACGCCGCCCGCTGGGTGGCCAAGTCCCTGGTGAAAGCCGGACTCTGCCGGCGAGTGCTGGTACAGGTGCGCTGCCCCCCACCCCACCCGGCCCGGGGAAACCCCCCAACCCTACCTGGTGGGACCCAGCCCTTCCAGTGCGGTGATGGTGTGTGGTACTGGTACTGCGACCCGAACCCCAAGGGGTGGGGGGAGCAATGTTGGAGGGGCAGGACCCCGCCCACACTGTCCCTGGGGTGGTGGTCATGGTGCTGTAGCATCTAACCTGACCCCGAAGCCCACTGTCTGTGTGGCAGAACCTTCTGTCCTGACCCTGCTCTCTCCTGCCAGGTGTCCTATGCCATCGGGGTGGCCGAGCCCCTGTCCATATCTCTCTTCACCTATGGGACATCCCAGAAGACGGAGGCAGAGCTTCTAGAAGTGGTGAACAGGAACTTTGACCTCCGGCCTGGTGTCATTGTCAAGTGAGGGAGCCTGCCCCCCCACCCAGGAACTCCCCCTCTATTCTGGTCCCTGAGAAGGGGCGTCTCTCAGCTCCCAGGAGGTGGCTCTCAGGGTCCCTGAGCAGGGCCCAGGGGACTTGGGATGAGCAGGGATGGCTCTGCAAGTCGAGTGGGCTGGACCCAGCTCTGAGCCAGAGGGCACAGGGAGGGAGCGGACAGGACAGAGGCCTGGACGGAGGGGCGGGCAAAGGGGGGCAGGTGGCCCCTGTCCAGCCACTGCTGCCTCCTGAGCCCTGGGACAAGGCTCCTGGGCCTCTGCGTGACTCAGGGAAGCTGCTGCCCTTTCCTGGGGGCTGACCCTCTCCCTGTGCCCATGCAGGCAACTGGACCTGAGGAAGCCCATCTACCAGAAGACGGCGTGCTACGGCCACTTCGGGAGGAAGGAGTTTCCCTGGGAAGTCCCCAAGAAGCTTGTGTTCTAGAGCCCCCCAGGGCACCCCCTTCCCAGGCTTCCGCCCTCACACCCCTGGACCCCAGCAAGCAGCCCCTCCCGCCCCCCACCCCCGCCCTTCGGGCCCAGGTGGTGTGGATTGAGTGGGCACCCTCCCTCCTCATGCAGAGCACGTACCCCCTCCCCTCGCGGGACCCCCTCCCCCCCCACTCGGCAGGCTCCACACTTGCGTCATAGTCGGCGTGTCTCACAGAACTCAGGGCTCTGTGGGGTCCTGCCCTACACACACACACAACCCAACATATACACACTCACACCCCAGCTGTGTCAGGGCCTCTTCCCCCTAGGCTGGACGCCGGATGGGGGCCGGAAGGGACCCGCTCGGTGACACACGGGCAGTGAGCTCATTGCTGGTCTCGTTTCTCCTTCACTGCAGCACGATGAGGTAGCACCTTCCCTCTTTCCCCGCTTGTTAACAGGGAAACCCAGACGCAGACCACCGAGGTCACTGGCCCGGGGCCTCCCCTTGAATTCCAGAAGCTTCGACTCAGGAGCCTGCGTGGCAGCCCTGCCCCCATCCTGGGCCTGACCTAAGCAAGGCCAGAGCAGACTGCCGAGAGGCGGTGCCCTCACCCACGCCCATCCTGGAGATGGGAATTGTTGGGATTGAGGGTCTAAGCCCCACGGCGAGGCGAGGCCTGATGAGATGTGGGCGGAAGGAGGCAGACCCCTCCCAGGGCTCAGCCAGCCCAGGACCATCTACAGAGTCAGGCGTTGCTCAGGACCCTCATTTTTTTTTTTTTCAACGCTGGGACCCTGTCCTGGCCGTGAGGCTGGGCTGGAGTTTGGAATCGAGCAAGCACATGGCCCCCTCCCCTGACCGTGGGGACATGCAGGACCCCTGGGTGAGTGGTGAAGTCTAGTCCAGCCCCATCTGGGCTTCCCGGCTCTGAAGTCAAGGCCCTGGACTGTGGGGCCCCCTTCCTCTGGCCGTTGTGGACCCCTTGCAGTGTGCTGAGTCAGTTGGGCAGCCCTCAGGGACCCCTTCCCGAGGGCCAGGCTCTCAGGGCTAACCTGCTGGCCCTGCTCCTGTGAGGAGCGCCTAGTAGGCAGGCCCATTTCCCTGCCTTCTCTCCGGGCCAGCCTCCCTCCCCCTCCTCCTCAGCCTCCCTCCGCAGCTCCCTGGACCTCAGGTGCAGCCTCCAGGGACCGCCCCCCCCCCCCCCCCCCCCGAGAGAATACTAGCCGGGGACTTCTTTCGTTCAGAGGGTGCTGGTGCTGGCTTGGGGTAGCCCAAGAAGCCAGACATGGTGCAGACAGCCTGGAGCCCCAAGGCTGGGCTCGCTTTCTCCCGAGGACAGGGGGACGGTCCCCCAGAGCAGCAAGGCCTAGCACCTGGGCAGGATTCAGGAGCTCTGGGGTCTCCCAGGGGTTCCCCATCCCCCAGGAAAACCTCCAGATCCTTTCAGGACAGGGAGGCAGCCAAGTGACCCGGGTTGGGGGTGGAGGAGTATCCCATAACCTGGGCCGGCCAAATATTCATCCCAGCGAAAATGTTGTCTTTGTCCACCTCCTTGTCAAACAGGGCCCCACATTGTTTATAGGATTGTGTATAAAAACTGGAACCTTTCTTTGTGAATAGTTTCTGCTAGAAAAAAATTAAAAACTTACAGAAGAACCACTCTGTGCCCAGTGTTCTCTCTGGCCATTGTGGGCACCCCTCGGAGCACTGCGACCTGACGCCCCCATCCCCTGGGGGCTGAGGGCCCCAGACCATCATGCTCTGTCACGGCATTTCTGTGCGTTTTCCACACGGCGTCCCGTGGGGACCGAGTGAGGGAACAGCCCGTGTTCCATGGGGAGGGAGAGTCTCGGGTCAAAGAGCCTTGGATTGGGCCTGTGCCCGCAGCCTGGAGGGCACTGCCAGCTGCCCTGGGCCTATCTAGCCCCCATCCCCCTTCTCTCCCACAGGGCTGGGCCCCAGGCAGCGCCCAGGCAGTCTCTGGGGGACAGTTGCAGGTCTGAAGTTCGGAGGAGTTGGGGGAGGGGCGTTACAGGAAGATGTGGGAGGAGCCAACCTGTACCCAGTTCCGTTTCTTGGGTCTTATGAGAGCAGACAGCATGCATAGATGCCCGCAAGACTGTGTCCTGGAGACACACGGGTCGATGGGCAGTGGAGGCCTGCTCTGTGTCCTGCAAGCAGGCGGCAGGGTAAGTCTGGCCGCGGTGCGTGGCTGGGCCCCTCAGTCCAGGCTGAGTGTATGTAACCTACACCCTAAGAAGCCCCCTCGTGGACGTCACTGACACTGCTGGCAATCACGCAAATTTGGACCAGCGATGTTTGGCTCTGTGGAAGGGTGCTGAATGGGCTCAGTGAGGCACATGAGGCTGAAAAACTGCAGAGGGTCAGGAGGGGGAGTCTTGTCTGAACTGCAAAGACATCACGCGTCACAGTGCCCAGGAAACTGTGGCGAAGGAGAGGGGGAGAGAGGTCAGCAGAGCAGGGGGGAGCATGGGAGAAGTGGGGTGTCCCTGGAAGCCACGCAAAGTCTTTACCCGGGGCATCAACTGTGGAGTGAGACTGAAGAAGTAGATGGCGTGGGGCCTTCATGACCGCAGACTTCAACCTTGAAGTGACTTTCAGTGGCCAGGGAAGGACAGTCCAAAGGGTCCTACAGCCACATTCTCCACTCCCCACGCCCATTCTCATCCTTCAGTGCCCCATTAGAGTCCTAATGAGTAGAGGTCCAGGTGCATGACGAGGCTGTCACTGTCCAGCCTGTCCACCCAGACCCTGTGCTACCAAGGCTTCCTCAAACTCATTCCCACCCCATGACCTTTGCACATACCACTCCCCCCTGCTTTTGACTAGCTGCTCCATCTCATCTTGCAGGTTTACAATGATGGGAGAGGGCGCTTTCTCTCTGCCAGAACCAAACTCCATCTGTGAAATCGGGGGCTGAAAGCTGGGGCTCCCTGGGACAAGAGGGAGGCCTGAGACAGGTCTGACTTGGACCCTGGTCACCCCCTGGAGGAGTGGTTATGGGGAAGCCTGAGCTCTGCCCCCCTCACCCCAAGGCCCTGTGGTCAGGCCCTCCATGCCTCTTCTGGTCGCAACAGTGGTACTTCCAGCTGATGCTCAGGGCAGAGGATGTTCCCCACCTCCTTCCTGGAAGCTGGGGGGACTCGAGACTCAGAGAAGTTCCCATCAAGGCCTCATCGTGGTCCTTATCCTCCCCCAAGTGTTGACCGTCCCGGGCACCCTCACCAGAAAACAGTCTGCTCCACTCTGCCCTTTGAAATCCCAGGTCAGGGCTGGGGAGACCAACACCCGAGTACTCCCAAGTACTGCCCGATCAGCATCACCGGGAGTGGCCCTGGAGCCCCCTCCCCCCACAGGGTCTCAGCAGCACCACGCACGTGACCAAGTGTTGACCCACTCGCCCGGCTGGCTGCCAGAAGTAGCTGCTAAGCTCCCGAGCACTGCATAGGAGGAAAGAGTCACTATGATGTGCTAATGCCAACCCTCTTTTTCGCTCAAATGTGGTTTTGAATGATTTCGCCTTTGGAGCCACACCCAGCAATGCTCAGGGGGCACTCCTGGCTCTGCACTCAGGAATTACTCCTACCAGTACTCAGGGGACCATACGGAATACCAGGGATCGAGTCCGGGTTCGCTGCATGCAAGGCAGGAGCCTTACTCACTGTACTATCTCTCCGGTCCTTTGCATGTTTTCTATCTTTAATAACGCTTTAAATACATATTTGGGGGCAAGAGAGTTTGTTCAGGGGAAAAGGCACTGCCTTGCATGCAGCTGGTCCCAGTTTGATCCCTGACACCGCATGTAACCCCCTAAGCACTGTCAGGAGTGACCCCTGAGCACAGAACCATGAGTCAGCCCTAAGCACAGCTTACTGTGGTCCAACCTCACCCCCCTCCAAGTCTGTTTTGCTTTCTTCTCCAATTGCATCGCGATAGGTATTATAAATACTTTCCTCGGCTATGTTTAACAAATAGTGATCATTCAAATTCTCCCCATTGTAAATCCTAGAGGATGTTTAAATATTCATTAGTATTTAATTATAATATTCGATATGCCAGACACAGTAACAACAAAGTCTCCAATGGAGACGTTACTGGGCCCGCTCGAGCAAATCGACGATCAACGGGAGGGCCTTTACCTTTACCTTACCTTTTAATTATAATACACATTTAGCTAAATATGGGCTGGAGTGATAGCACAGCGGGTAGGGCGTTTGCTTTGCACACGGCCGACCCAGGTTTGATTCCTCTGTCCCTCTCGGAGATCCCAGCTAGTTACTGAGAGTATCCCGCCCGCACGGCAGAGCCTGGCAAGCTCCCCGTGGCGTATTTGATATGCCAAAAAACAGTAACAAGTCTCACAATTGAGACGTTACTAGTGCCTGCTCAAACAAATCAATGAACTATGGGAGGACAGTGACAGTGCTACAGTGCTAGTTAAATATCTGATTTAATTCTATGACAAAGCAGTTTCTGGCTTTCTCTCTGCAGCTGCTTCTGTGGGGCTTGGGAAAAGGGAGCCAGTTGCGGAGAGAAGGGCTGAACCATGCTGGCTATGGGGGCTGTGAATTGAGGTCCTAGTGGTCGAGACCCTCGCAAGGCCGCTGCCTCTGGTTTTCAGGGCACCTGCCAGCACTGCACCAAGCTCAGCTGTGAGATGCTTCTCCAGGACATCTGAGCTCTGAGCCACCCTCCCCAGGGGATGGGGCATTTGGGGCTCTCAGTCAGAAGAACCTGGTCCCGTGTTACTATTGTTACCATTTTGTTACCATTGTCTGCACTGCCCAGGCATAGCTCTGGGACCTGCAACCTGGCCCAGTGGGCTGTGCTGCGATCTGCCCTGCCCAGGGGCAGGATGGAGGTCGAGTGTGAGCCACACACATGCCTGAGCGCTGCAGCAAACAGGCCAGGTCCCTGGGGGCCTCTTGCAGACGGACAGCCGAGAAGTGCCTCCCTGGCGCCTGGCCTGCAGCCACGTCCAGGGCCTGTGCCACGGTCGGTCTCCAGGGAAGCTGCCAGCGAAGGCTCTGAACCAGACTCTAGAACCTGTTGGGAGAAGCTGGTCTTAGTTTCTTTGCTCATCTCAGTTTCAGTCTCCCATAAGAGAGTCAAGACAGGCCCTGGATTCCTGAGAGCCGAGGAGAGAGACGGGTGATGTGAAGGGGGCGTTCAACAGTGGAGAATGGTTCGCGTTGGGCTTCTCGAGGGGTGCAGCACGGAGAACGCCTCTGTGGACAGAAGGATGGACTCTGAGCTGGAGGAGCAGAGACGGGAAGAACACAGGGAGGCAACTGCTGTAATCAAACTAGCTCAAGGTGGGGCGGTGGGGAGGGACTGTCGAAAATACAGGAGGCAGGGAGGGAGGGAGAGAGAGAGAGAGAGAGAGAGAGAGAGAGAGAGAGAGAGAGAGAGAGAGAGAGAGAGAGAGAGAGAGGTTCTGTCTCTTGTCTCATCTTGGCACCCGACGCAAACTCTCGCTGTCTAAGAAGATGGAATGAAGATGTTTGGTGGGCACAGGAACAGTTCCTTTGTCTGCAGTTCCGCATAAGGCCACCAGAGGGCAGGATCGATCCACACATTCCGTGTGCCATACTGGCGGGACAGACCCTGTGTGTTCTGCATCCCACGGAGTTCCGGGATTTTTTTTTTTTCCTTTTTGGTTCACACCCGGCGATGCACAGGGGTTACTCCTGGCTCTGCACTCAGAAATCACCCCTGGCGGTGCTCAGGGGACCATTTGGGATGCTGGGAATCAAACCCGGGTCGGCCTACCAGCTGTGCTATTGCTCCAGCCCCCGAGCTCTCTGGGAATCTGAGGTTTCCATCCTTCACTGGGAGGGGGTGCTGGGGTACAGGAAGCTACACAGAGCTCCCAAGGAGCCAGAACATCCCTGGAACAGGGCAGTCCAGCAGAGAGGAAAGCTCCCGTGTTCTCTGCCTGGATTTCTCAGGGCTCTGGTGTGCTGGGGCTCCCTCTGTTGCAGGGTGTGCGCCCCCGCCCCCAACACCTCCCCCCCAGGGTTGTTCAGGGGAGAGTGTCCTATGCTGGGACTTCCTCCCCAGCAGTGCTCGCAAACCCGCCTCTGCACCCAGTTCACAGGTGGGTGTTTGGAGGTGCTTCTCAGCTTGGTGTTTAGGGATAGTTCCTGACAGTGCTGGGGAAACCATGCAGGGCCAGGGGAAGGAACAAGGGCTCCAGCTTGCCAATCTGGTGCCCCGGCCCTCTGAGCCATCTCCCCAGACACCCCCACTTTCCTGTTTTGACCAAAAACGAAGGGAAAAGCTCTTGTTGACATTGCTGCTGGGCAAAGATGCAAGTTGGGATTTTCTCTCCTTTGCCTGGGACGGAACCCAGCAACCTCCTACATGGGAACCAGGCACCCTCCCTCTGGGCTGCATGCCTAGCCCGAGATCAGTTACTGGCACTACGAGACGTCATAGAAAACTGACCCCAGGCACCCGGGGAATAACAGAGGCTTGGAGCACTCGCCTGGCAAGGCCCAGTCCCATCACATGCCTTCTGGGACAGACCTGAGCCCAGTGCTCAGCTGTCTGCCCGTCTGATGCATCCACACACCATGTGACCCCCTTCGGCACACACCGTGACCTCTGAGCATCACTCCAGGCAGTGGAGAACCCACCTAGCATGTGTGCAAACTCTGCAGCTGAAAGGAGCCCCAATCCCGACAAGCCCCAGCAGGGCGTGGCCAGGCCCAGCAGCCCCAGGTGAGACCCTCCCCACGGCGAGCCTCCCAACTGAGGGAGCTCAGGTGTGCCACAGCCAGGGGTGTGTAGGCCCATGGTCCTCTCGACGACAGTGACAACACCAAGGAAGGAGAAGGGTGGGGAATAAAAACACTTTGGAGACCAGAGAGATAATTCAGTGAGTAGGACACTTGCCTGGCACGTGACCGACCCAGATTCCATCCCTGGCACCACATATGATCCCCTGAGCCTCACAAGGAGTAACCCCTGAGCACTCCCAGGTGTGGCCCCCAAACAAACAAAACACCACAATGCCCCGTTGCAAAGTCCCAATTATCAGGGAGCAGAGTCCCTGTGAACAGAGGAGAATTGAGTTGAAGGATTGAGGCAGGGTGGTGCCCGCAGAGCAAACAGTCAGAGGCCAAGCCGCAGGACCAAGAATGGGCACACCTCTAGAGAGGTTTGGGAACCCACAAAGCTCACTTGACGGCATTGGAGGACCCTTGAGTTGGGAGGAGGCCGAGGCTGACACCAGAAGGACTTGGATGAGTTACACTGTGGATTCCAACCTTCTCTAAGAGCAAGGGCACTGCAGGGCATGCGGACAGACAAGGCCTGGCCGGGCAGGTAGGGTCCCTCAAGTTCCACGCAGACATGGAAGGTGGGTACTGGGTAGGGGGTCATACCAGGGCTTACACACACCACTAGGATTTTATCACCTGAGCGTCTCCTAGCCCCTTTATTCCTTTTTTTGGAATGGCTAAAAAAATTCAGTCTTGTCATGACAGGGCAACTGAAACCTCATGGGAAGGGGGTGTTCCCAGCACATCCTTCACGCCCTACCGAGGTCACGAGTTGCCCCCCACGAGTGACTCTCCAGCACGGCTATGGCTCCAGAAGCACAAGGACTTAATGCAGAGCCTAGCAGCTTGTGGCAGAAAAGTGAATGGACTATGTGTTAATCCACGCCACCATGCCTGCCCGGAAGGAAAAGGGTGTTGGTCCCTTCCGCCTTTTTCCCTCTGGAAAGCAAGATGGCAGCCGCCTCAGAGCTTTTTGGAAAGCCAGGTATGAGACGGTCATGAACGGGGCAACTGAAACCTCATGGGAAGGGGGGCATTCCCGGCTCGTCCTTCACGCCCTACCACCGAGGTCACGAGTTGACCCCCCCCCCCCACAAGCGGCTCTCTGGCACGGCCATGGCTCCAGAGCACAGAAACCAATCTCATAATTATCTGACTCTCAGCAGAAATACTTCCAGACTTAAAAAGTAAAATACCAGAAATCCAAAATCGCGCGGCCGCAAGACATCATTTGGTTCTTGTAACCAGCTGTAGAAAATAAATTATTTTACAATGTTTTTTCAGCAGATCTGATTTTGGGGTGTAAACTCTAAATAATAATGGTGCATCTTTTGTCTAAACAATGAATCTAATCAAAGTAGATAGAGTGTTAACTAGAATTCACCTGCCTCACAGGCATTGGGAGGGTTGGGGGGGGCGGTTATTGGAGTTCTTAGTGGTGAAAAATAAGTACTGGTGAAGGGAAATGTGTTTGATGATTTTATGACTGAGACTTAAACCTGAAAACTTTGTAACTTTTCCCACAGTGATTCAATAAATAAAAAAATAAGAAAATAAATATAAATAAATAAATAAATAATTCAGTCTTCTAATCCCTGAGCTTGCATTGTCTAGTTCTAATCTTCTTCCATTTTATACAACAGTGTCTTATAAATTTCAGCAGCTTGTTGGCATTATTTGTATTTCTTTTTGTTTTTGAGGCTAGTACTTGGGGGCTTCTCCTTACTCTGTGTTCAAGATGGGGGACCATGTGGTGCTGGGTATGGAAACTGGTCCCCAACTGGGCCGTGGGCAGGCAGGGCCTGTGTTTTGCTAAGGGAGCTGTCTCCCTGGCGCCTGGCCCTTTTTGGTTAAATTAATTCCTAACTATTCTATTCTTTATGATTCCACTGGAATTTGACGTGGAATTTTCTTAATTTCCTTTATTTGTATTGCTTATTGATAGTGTGTAGAAATAGAAGTGCTGAGTGTATATTGTCTATGCATGCAGTGTATGGGCAAGATGTATGATCTTGTATCCATAACACTGCTGAACATTAGGTCTAAGAGTTCTTCTTCTGCCATTTTCCAAAGATTGTCTTTACTTACAATCAGGACATCTGCTAAAAGAGATCATCTGATTTCTATTCTAGTCTGGATGTCTGTCAGTCCTTTCTCTGTCTAAATACTTCAGCTAGCAGCAGGCATATGGAAAAGTGCTCATCATCACTCATAATTAGAGAAATGCAAATCAAAGCCACAATGAGATGCATCGCATGCCTGTGACAATAGCACATATCAAAAAGTCCAGAAATATCCATAGTTGTTCGGGGTGTTATGAGAAAAAACTCTCATCCACTGTTGGTGGAAATGTTGTCTGGTTTAACTTCTATTGGAAGGAATATGGAGATTTCTCAAAAAAAAAAAAAACAGGTGTAGGATGTGATCCAGTGATACCACTTCTTGGCATCTATCCCCCAAACACAAAAACATCAGTTCAAAAGAATATGTGTTGGGAGTGTGGTGCTGCCAGCAGGACAACCTATACCCACTGGGTGGGTGAATCAGCAGCCTGATGCTGTCTTCAGGCTTCCAGACACCCTCCCCAATTGTCCCTGCATCTCTGGCGGGACCCCAACAACTCAGGAACAAGTTTCCCGAGAAATTAGGCAATCAAAAGTTAGGTTATGTGGGAACCATGGCCACAAACCACCTTCAGCTGAGCTATACAACCTCATGTACCCACCTTGCTTCAGAGACCCATAGATAAATCTCAAAAGAGATCAAAAGCCTAGGTTAATCTCAGATCTGCACGTGGCCAAAAAGACCAAGGTAAATTAGAGGGGGGAGGGTCAGGGTCAGCCTGGTCTTCCCCGAAGCAGAGCCCCTGGCAGCCACTTGCTCCCACGATTCAAAATTGCTGCCATGCCCCCAGCCCCACTCCACTGTCTCGAGACGGACCTCACCAAGATATTATCTGTTGAAACTTTGGGTATGTGGGTTTTATGGCTGAAATCTCCAGGCTTTCTCAGGCTTGGGATGAGCTACCCCTTCCACTTTCCTGTACTTCTGAAAGCACTGACAGTCATCCCCACAAACCATCTCCAGTGCCACCATGTAAGCTCTTCTACTGGCCTTGTTTCAGAGGCCCATAAATAAATCTCAAAAAAATCAAAAGTCGCAGTTAATCTCTTACCTGTGCAAAGCTGAACAGACCAGGGTAAATCAGAAGGGATGGGTCAGCCTGGTGCCTGCCCAAGCAGAGCCCCCAGCAACCACTTGCTTCCACAATCCAAAATGCTGCCATGCCCCTGGCCGAACTCCACCATCTCAGAATGGAACTCACCGAGATATAATCTGAAAAATTGGGTATGAGGGTTTTGTGACTGAAACCTTCAGGCTTTCTTGGGGTTGGGATGGGCTATCTCCCCCACCTCCCTGTACTTATGGAAACCTTGCAGTCATGTCCACACTCCAGTCTTTTAACTGCCACCCAGTTAAAAGAAAGCTACTCCAGCCTTACCTTCCAGATAAAAATATTAGACACCCTGAATAAACACGATGACCTCTTAGTACCTGTATTGCAAATCATAATGCACAAAAGGAGAGAGAGAAATAAGAAAAGTGTCTGCCATAGAGGCAGGCTGGAGGTGCGGTGGGACACCCCCGTAGAGGGATTGTGGAAGGGAAATGGGGACATTGATGATGGGAAATGTACACTGGTGGAGGGGTGGGTGTTGGATCACTGTATGACTGAAACCCAATCATGAACAACTTTGTAATAGTTTACCTCCTGGATATTCAATGAAAGACAGAAAGAAAGGAAGAAAGGAAGAAAGAAAGAAAGAAAGAAAGAAAGAAAGAAAGAAAGAAAGAAAGAAAGAAAGGGAAGAATAATTTGTATAGCTATGTTCATCACTGCACTTAGTACAATAGTCAAGATATGGGAACAACTCAAATGTTCAACTACAGATGAATGGATCAAGAAGTTGTGTATGTATACACAATGGCATACCAAGAAAGAACAAAATCAGGCAATTTTCAGCAACACAAATGCAACTAGAGGATATCACGCTAAATGAAGTCAGTCAGAAGGAAAGAGATACAGAATGATCTCTCATATGTGCAGCTTAAAGATCACAGCAAGGTGATCCAGCAACAAAGATCCAAAGGCAACATAGCAGGGGAACTGATCCACACAATTAATTGGGGGGGTGGGAGGAGGGAGGCTGGGGTCCTTCAAAGATGGGAGCTGGGGCCCTTCAAAGAGGGAGATGGGTACACTGCTGATGGGTGGGGAATTAAATCCATGAGAAACCATTACTAATAGTACTATAAGCCCCCAACTTAAGTGAACATTTTTAAAAAATAAAAAATACTTTGTTAAATGAAAAAATAATAAGTAATTGAATATTTTGGCTAGAACCAACATCATGGTCTTAAGTAGGACTAGTGAGAGAGACATCTGTCTTGTTCCTGACCATTGAGAACAGGTGTGACGTATCAGGGAGTTGGTTGCTTCTTTTTATTCCTAATTCCTAATCTATCATGCTAGGATACTGGATTTTATTTTTAAAAATCTCCTCTGTGTAGTTTCCTCAAAAAAGAAATACAAATGGCCAAAAGGCACATGAAAAAATGCTCCACATTGCTGGCCATCAGGGAGATGCAAATCAAAACAACAATGAGATACCATCTCACACCACAGAGACTGGCACACATTCAAAAGAACAAAAGCAACCAGTACTGGTGTGGATGTTGGGGAAAAGGGACACTTTCACTGTTGGTGGGAATACCCACTGGTCCAGCCTTTCTGGAAAACAATATGGACAGTCCTTCAAAAACTAAAAATTGAGCTTCCATATGACCCCGCAATACCACTTCTTGGAATATATCCCAAGGATACAAAAAAGCACAGTAGAAATGACATCTGTACCTATATGTTCATTGCAGTACTGTTCACAATAGCCAAAATATGGAAACAACCCAAGTGCCCTAGAACAGATGACTGGTTAAAGAAACTTTGGTATATCTACACAATGGAATACTATGCAGCTGTCAGGAGAGATGAAGTCATGAACTTTGCTTATAAAAGGATAGACATGGAGAGTATCATGCTAAGTGAAATGAGTCAGAAAGAGAGGGACAGGCATAGAAGGACTGCACTCATTTGTGGAGTATAAAACAACATAACATGAGGCTGACACCTAACGATAGTAGATACATGGGACAGGAAGATTGCTCCATAGCTGGAAGCCTGTCTCATGAGCAAAGCGGAGAAGTCAGCTGAAATAGAGAAGGGATCACTAAGAAAATGATGGCTGGAGGAATCGATCGGGAAGGGAGATGTATGCAGAAAGTAGATAAAGGATCAAACATGATAACCTCTCAGTGTCTGTATTGCAAACCATAATGCCCAAAAGGAGAGAGAGAGAGTATGAGGAATATTGTCTGCCATGGAGGCAGGGGGAGGGTGGGAAACGGGGGGCATACCAGGGATATTGGTGGTGGGGAATGTGCACTGGTGGAGGGATGGGTGTTTGATCATTGCCGTGATTGTAATCCAAACATGAAAGCTTGTAACTATCTCACGGTGATTCAATAAAATTTAAAAAAAAAATCTCCTCTGTGTATATTGAGCCCGGCCCATGGTTTTATCTTTTATTGAATTACACGTGTGTATTACTGTCTGGGAAGATATTTCTAAGGGCTGGAATGATGCGTAGCATGTAGGTACTCAGTGTTCGATCCCTGGCACCATATGGGTCCTTCCAGCCCTGCTGGGAGTAGGTCCCAGGAGACAGAGTATTCCTGCCCCTTTGACCACCCAAGCCAACCCCAGGGACCCTCCTGAGAGCCCAGACCACTGGGAGGGATTCACAGGAGTCCTCCCTGTTTGTCACAAAGCTGCCTGGGAAAAGAGAAAGGTCCTGGTCTGTGTCTCCTACTGGTGGGCTCTGAGGAGGAGGGGCTGCTGGGACTGTGGGTGTGTCCCCAGGCAGGACCCCAGCAGGCGCTGAGGCCAGGAGGGAAGGGACCATCCTGTGTGTGTGGCTCCGTGGATCCCCGCATGGGAAGCTGTGGTTGTGGGCAGCCCGGCTGACCTGGAGTTCATGGGAAATTCCCCTCCTGACAGCCGTGGAGCTTCTGTCAGGGCTTGTGCTAAGGACCTCTCCAGGCTGAGTGCTCTGTGGGGCAACAGGGTAAACAGGGCGGCCGCTTCCTGATTGGCCCTCCCGAGGAGAGGCCCCCCGAGCAGGGGCTGCGGAGGGCGCAGAGGAAGCCTGTGGCCTCCATCCATATAAACGCTGCTGCTGTCCACTCCCCACGAGAACCTGGAGGTGGGGATCCCCGAAGGCTCGTCCGTGCGGGTGAGTTGAGATCCTGGTGTCCCCCGTCCCTCAATCACAGGCTTAACCAAGGCTTAGGGGGGAGGTCTCTCCAGGGGGTGTGAAGTCTTGGTGTCCTAACTGTGGGCCCCAGAAGTGACCTTGCAGATTCCCCCATACCTTGCTATGCTCCTAGGCCAGGTCTGTTCCCACCTGCCCAACCCCTGCTCCATGGACCACTACCACTGACCACTTTGGGATGGCCATCATCACTCCCGTTCATCCTTAGGAATACAATTCCTTCGGACCCCAAAAGTTTCAGAAAGTTCCAAAAAAGTATCTGAGAGATCAAGGGGCAGAGGGGGTGAGTCTGGGCCCACATCCTTCTTCCCCAACTCCTGAGGGGCAAGAGGGCAGCTCAGGATGGTCTCCAGGGGGCACAGAATTTTCCACTGAGGTCAAGACAATGCAGTGTGTGCTCCAGGGTTGCACAATATGTTGCTAACAGAGAAGTCATTCGAACCCTGGTCCAGAGCCCTGTGGGTAAGCTCCTCCCAGGACCCACTGGCTGGATCCGAAAGGGGTTGGCATGAGATTCCAGATGAAGCTGGCCCTTTCCGAGCATGATTTGCCTCTTCCCAGCCATTCTGCCCATCTCGCCCTGGCCCCCCGCGTGGGGACCAAGCTCAGACCTCGTTGGCGCCATCACAGGCACCTCACAGGACACCCACCTTCCGCAGGGAGCAACTGAGCAACACCCATGGCGCTGCCCTCTGTGGCTCTTGCCCTCATCTTGCTGGCGGCTCCTGGCGTTGTGTGTGATGTGAAGGATACTTGTTCTGGAAGCCCTGGCATCCCTGGCACCCCTGGCACCCACGGCCAGCCAGGCAGAGACGGGAGAGATGGCGTCAAAGGGGACCCCGGCCCTCCAGGTATGGGGCAGGTGATCCCACCCACAGCTGAGGGGAAGCCACCTGTCTCCAGAAGGTCTTTGCATCTGAGGCTCTGGGCTGGGTCCCAGGAAACAGTGAATAATGGGTGGGTGGGTGGCGAGTGGGTGGGTAGTAGGTGGGTGGGCGGGTGGTGAGGGAGGTGTCAGTCCTGGAGGGTTTGTCTTCAAAGTGTCCACAGGCGCCGGAGAGGGAGTCACTTTAGCCTCCACCCAGATGTGGGCTGCAGACATTGTGAATTCGCGTCTCCCTCTCTCTCTCTCTGCAGGCCCCATGGGCCCCCCTGGAGGAATGCCAGGCCCTCCTGGGCGTGACGGGCTGGTGGGAGCTCCTGGCTGCCCTGGAGAGCGTGGAGAAAAGGGCGAGCCAGGCGCCATGGGCCTTCCAGGTGAGCAGGTTCAGGGAAGGGCAGTGCCCACACGGCACAGTGCCCGATGGGCCACTGCGGGAGGGATGATGTGGCTCGGGTCACACCATGGCCATCCAAAGAGCTTGTTGCTCAGTTTAAATCTGGGTATGAGGTTGAAGAGTGAAATCAGAGGTGAGGGAGAGGGTGGCTGACCACAGTGCAGGGCCTGATGGAGGCTGCAAGGGCTCTGGCCCACAGGAGGGATCACGGGGCCAGGGTGGAAGATGAGCAGCTCTGGAGGCACTCCCTAGGGCTAAGGTGCTGGAACGTTCTGCGGTGATGGGCACCGGGATCCAGGCAGGTGATATGATTTGAAACGCCAACATCTCGAGGGGAACTCTGGAGCTCTTCACAGTGGCCCAGGGCCAGCTGGAGAGTTGCAGACGCAACCCCTCCTGGCCTCGGTGATTGGTGTGGGAGGGGAACCTGCCCGGAAGCTAGAAAACCCGACAGAAGTGAGGGAACAGAACTACGAAGGGCCTTGGTCAGAGAGAAGAGCATAGCGGGCTCTCAGAATCACAGAGACACTCTCACGGGCCACAGACTCTGTGCCTTGGGACCTGGCAGGAGGGTGGACAAGTTAAGGGCAAGACACCAGCCCCGACAGAGGCTGTGCGCTCCAGGCACATGTTTGGGTCTCTGTGGACTCGCTCCTTACTTGGGTGGGCTCTCCCTCCAGGCTTTCCCGCTTACCTAGATGAGGAGTTACAGTCCACACTCCACGAGATGCGGCAACAAATCATGCAATACAGGGGTGGTAAGTGAACCACTGGGGCCTCTTCAGGAATGGGGGGGAGGGGGAGATCTCCTGTAAGATGCCCCCTTCTCAGCAAAGGGGTGGGCACACTGGCAATATGGGTCTTGGGGTACAGAGTGATGCTTCCCAGACAGGAGGAGATGCACAGGTGGGCCCTCTCTGTTGTAAGATAGCAAACTGGGGCTGAATGAGTGATGAGCGCACAGAGAGTAATTTGGGAGGACCAGGACGGAAGAGGGAGGGAGAGAGATGAAGCAGTCAGAGAGAACCGAGACCAGCCGGCGCTTGGGAAAGGGATCCGGAGAGAAAGAGGTTGGTGGCCTGACCAGATCCCTCTCCTCCCAGTCCTCACTTTGCAGGGGTCCGCACTAGAAGTGGGAGAGAAAGTCTTCTCGACCAACGGACAGTCAGTCAATTTCGAAGCCATTAAAGAAGCCTGCGCCAAAGCAGGAGGCCACATTGCCGTCCCCAGGAACGCCGAGGAGAACCAGGCCATTGCCAGCATTGTGAAGAAGTACAACACTTACGCCTACCTGGGCGTGGAGGAGGGCTCCGAGCCTGGCGACTTTTACTACATTGATGGGACCCACGTGAATTACACCAACTGGTACCCAGGGGAGCCCAGGGGTCGGGGCAAAGAGAAATGTGTGGAAATGTACGCAGATGGGAAATGGAATGACAAGAGCTGCCTGCAGTACCGGCTGACCATCTGTGAGTTTTCAGGATAGATGGCTTCCATCCTGAAGGTCTACCTAACCTATGAGATGCTGTCACTCCTTTCCACCGGAATTGACCTGTGTCTCTTAGAGTCGAGGCATTCTTAGGCATCCTCTCCGCTATGATCACGAATCATACCTGCTCATGCCCCTTCTCAGTGCTACACTTCTAAGCGTTCTTCTCCCCCTGCCCTTTGAAAAGAGACCAGACTTCGTCTTCCTCCTCCCATGCAGTTCCTTTACTTAGAGATGGCCACAGTGAGGTCCGGGGATGGAAGTTTCCTCCAAATTTACACAAAAGTGCCTACTTTGGGGGGCCCCTCTACTCTTTCCTCACAACACACTCTACCCAACTTCAGCAAGATTTGGCCATTCTGGTTTAAGCATGAAGATAGGAGCAGAGAGATTTGTGCGAAGTTCTAAATGTGTGAGGCTAAGAACATAATCCCACAATATGGGATTATCCGGTATCAGGGTCTTCTGGAGGACAGCTGGTCGGTCTTTCCTTCCATGAGGTCAGAAGACTAGGTGGTGACCCAACCTGGTGGAGGTGGCCTCAGCCCTGGTTACTGACATGCACAATGCTCTTCCTTGAGTCCTGGGAGGGCCAGTTCAACCCCTGATCTGAAAGAAAGTCTCACATCCAGATAACCCATGTGACTTCCTGCTGATGGCCATTACCCCCAAACAACTTCACACCTCACAAAAGAATTCAGTCCACTTTTTATTGAGTACATACTGTGCACCAAGCACCTTGACAAGCACTTCTAATTCATCTTCTGAAATGTTAATCAACATGAATTTCTCCGTTTGTTTTTTGTTTTGTTTTGTTTTGTTTTTTGGGTTTCTTTTTTTTTTGGCATGAGGACAGGGAGGCTTTGAGAAGTTAGATGCTTTCCATTCAATCACATACAGCCAGGGGTAGAGACTGAATTCAAGACCACTTACCTGGACCGGAAGCTCAGGCTCATTACTACCCCCATCCTCTTGCTGAACAGAGATGATTCCACTGTCATAAATTATGAATATTTGGAACTATTTTAGGATATATTGCTGAACAGAGATGATTTAAGTGAAATAAATTATGAAACAGTTAGAAAAATAAGAACTGGCGTGTCTGTTAATTTGGTTTCAAAGAAACTTTTTATAAGTCAATTGAATTCTAGTGCTGAGCCCCTACTTATCTGAAAAGGAGAAAATTCAAGTCTCAGCTTCTGCTTTCTTTGTTGGAGGGGAGAGCAACCAGCCCCCACCCCCACCCCCGCTTAGGTTGCACAAGCAATTGGGGAGCTACAGAACCAACAGGAGGAGCCAATGGGGATGGGGCGGGGAGAACATGCAAGGCATCGATCATGACAGCCGGCTTTAAGATCCGGATCCAAGGCCATGTGGTCCATTTGGGGTGAATTATGCTTTCCTTTGCCCTCTCGGCCAACTGGATGTTTTCAGTAGCTCAGCAGTAGTGGCACTTGGTGCTCTGTCCCTCGGCCCCCGTGTTAGCCCCATCTCATGCCCACGTGGAATGACACCACACCCCCTACCCAGGACCGCCTAGGAATCAGACCATGTCCCTGCTTGCTTGAGGAGGGAACTATGCACGCACCCCACCTCCAGAAAGTTCTACTTCTCCCCCCTCACATCTTTGCCTCGCCACACATACTAATTTTATTGGTCAAGAGGGAGAGCCACGAAACCGGAGGTGAACGAATAGAAATATTTCTCATTCTTTCATGAGTGCTAATGTTTCATCTGTCCACCCTGCCACGCGTGATTGAGCACACAAATTATTGAACGTTCCCAAATTCAGAAACGCATAAGGCAGTACATATTTGATTCTCCTTATTTTATAAATGAACATTTTAAGCCTCCCCAAATTTATCTTTTATTTTTTTTTGTTAGGTGTGTCTATTTACTTTATGGCTTTATTTTATTTATTTTTATTTATTGAATCACCGTGAGAACAGTCACAAAGCCTTTCAGTTCAAGTCTTGGCCGGTCATACAATGATCAAACACCCGTCCCTTCACCAGTGCACATTTTCCACCACCAAGAACACCAGTATACCCCCATACGCCCCCACCCACCCATCCCCTGCCTGTGAGGCAGATTTTCACTTTACTCTCTCTCTCTCTCTCTCTCTCTCTCTCTCTCTCTCTTTCTCTCCCTCTCTCCCCCTCTCTCTGTTAATCACATTCAATATTACAACAAAACACTCAACATTGTTATTTGGAATTTCCCCCAACATTCAGACTTGTATGGCTTTATTTTAGCCACTAGGTTATTTAATCACTTTTAAGGGTTTTTTTGGGGGTGGTACATATTCAGAGGTGCTCAGGGGTTACCCCCTGGCAAATTTTTCAGAGGCCACTCCCTGTAGTGTTTACAGAAACTCGCAGTGCTGAGAATCAAACCAGGTTCAATTACAAGTGAAAGTCGTTATTGTTGATCTAGTTTCAACTCAAGGTTTTTGTTGTTCTGTTCAGTTGCCTTTTTGGGAAACTTCAGTTTCTCCATAATATTTCTGGCATCATTAATTCTCTTATATTTTATAGATATATAATCATAGGTTAAAAATAACAAATTTTGCCTATTCCCTGTGGTACTTATATATTTTTCTATTTTGTTTCACATTTTTATATTTCCCCTTTTTAAAAACTGAGGTGACATTCTGCAAGTTTCAGGTTATAGTTTTTTGTCATAAGACTCTATCACACACTCACCACCACAAACCTATTTCCAGTCAAGTTCACACAATTGAGCCCTTTATTCATTTCACCCATGCCCCCAGCCCCTTACCCATTGATAAACTTGTTTTTGTTTTGCTTGTTTTTCTGTATTTCACACATGAATGAAATTACACAGTAGTTGTATTTGTATTACATGGTATTTGTATTTGTATTACACAACTTTTGTGTTTGACTAATTGCATTTAGCATAATCCTTCAGGGTACATTTATATTGAAAATAGCACGATTTCTTTTCATGACTGAGTAGTATTCCAAGGGGGGGAACCTTATTAAGCAACAATCAGGGAGACTAGAGACCTTTGCTGGTGTTACTCTGACAACCAAGCTGGATAGCTCAAAGCAAGCGCCCGAGAATGCAGCGCTACTCTGGATCTGCCATGGAGGGGCCACTAAGGCCACACCCAGAGATTCTCAGAGGGCTTCAGAACTACACCAGCAATGCTCAGGGTGTCATGTGGTACCAGGGATCAAACCAGGGTTGGGTGAATGCAAAGCTTTGCATGGGGCCCTAATTCCTGTGATTTCTTACCGGTTCCATACCATATCTTTTTATCTGTTGATTTTTTCCTACATCTTGGCTATTGCAAATAATGCCACAATGAACACAACTGCATGTATGTTTTTGAATGTGTTTTTCAGTTAATTACTCAAGTGTGGCATGGCTGCACCAACTGTATTTCCATTCTTGTTTATTTACTTATCTTTGGATTCTCCCTACTGTTCTCCATAGATTTTCCATACCACTTATAATTAATGTGGTGGCTATATTAATTTTGATTTCTACCAACATTGTGGGCTGGAGCGATAGCACAGCAGACAGGGCATTTGCCTTGCACACGGCTGACCTGGGTTTGATTCCTCCGCCCCTCTCGGAAAGCCTGGCAAGCTACTGAGAGTATCTCGCCCGCATGGCAAAGCCTGGCAAGCTCCCCGTGACGAATTTGATATGCCAAACACAGTAACAACAAGTCTCACCATGGAAACATTACTGGGCCCACTCGAGCAAATCGATGAACAACCGGAGAACAGTGCGACAGTGCAGTGCAACCAACATTTTATGAGGGGTCCCTTTACTTCATATTCTAACACTTGTTATTTTTGGTCTTTTTGGATTATAGTCTTTGGTCTTTTTTGATAACAGATGTGAGATGTTATCTTGCTGTGGTTTTGATTTGCACTTCTGACAGTGGTTTTGAACACCTGTCATGGGCTTCTTGGTCATTAGTGTGTCTTCTTTGGAGAAATTTCTATTCGGACCCATTTTTTAAATTGGATTTTTCAGGTTTTGCTTGTTTATTTGTTGCTAAGTTGTATGAGTTCTTACATAGTTCGGATGTTAACCTCTTATCAAATATATGATTTGCAAATATTTTCTCCCATGTGGTAAGTTGCCCCTTTTTGGTTTTGTTTGATGATAATTTTCATTATGGTGCAGAAGATTTTTAGTTTGAGGTCACCCATTTGGTGTTTTTTGTTTTTGTTTCCTTGCATTTGGGTCAAGTCCATTAAAATACCACTAAGATCAGTATCAAGGAGACTAGCACCTGTTTTCTCCTATGTGTTTTTGTGATTGCACATGTTATATTCATGTATTTAGTTAGTCCATTTAAAGTGAATTTTTTAGTAAATTACATTTGTTATATGCCATGTTTTGTATCAGATCAGGAACCCCTATATATTGTTGAAGATATTCAATTGCATGGTATTTTTGGCTAAGAAGCAATGAGAGTATAATGGAAGTATTGCCAATATTTCACCACCGAAAATCTTGCTCTTTTGGAATAGATACATTGTATCAAAGATAAAAAGTATTTTCCTAATTAACTGAGAGATAGTGTTACTCACAATATGATTGAATATTATCACATAATATTTTGTCATATTCTTTAGTCTGCTATCTTCAAAAGGTGTTAAGTGTGGGTTGAATCATTTTCCATTCCTAGATGCTGGTGTCAGAGCTCTCAGGGAAGAAAAAGAGCATCTAAGTGCTTCTTATTTTGAGATTATAGAAATTCCCAGAAAGTTCACCATTTAAACTACAAGAAGAGGCTATTCAGCACGAGTGGCTTAGTAATTCGAGGTTGCTTGAACGAGAGGGGAAAGGAAGCTGACCCTCTTATACCCCCATAGTGGAAACCGTTCCTTCCTTTCCTCTCCCTGAGAGGTATGCAAGTAGAGATGCTCGGATTATTTCTCTTCTCCTGATTCAGTCACCTGACTGAATCAGGAATGAGAATCACCTGTTATTAAACTGCTGCAGGGATGATACTCCCGGAGAGACTGGTCCAGGCTGAGAACTCTGTGGCCTTCTTGGAATAGGGGCAGGCAGAAGCCCCTTCCGGTCTGAAGGACCAAGCAGCCTGCAGCCACACCTGACACCCTCCAACTTAGAAATAGCCCAACTCCACAAATAAACCTCATAAATCTGCCAATCCCACCATATTGTCTCACGGAGTCTGTGGCCACAGATACCTCATATATTCCTAGTACTGTCAACCCAGTAGAATCACAGAAAATCTGAAGGGGAAGTTGTACAGAAGAGTGGCACGCTGAGTGAGTTTAAACAGAACACAGAAGACTCAGCTAGCATTCACCAGCACAGGAGATCCTCAGACAATGTCTAGAAACATCACTGTGCCATAGAACACATCACGAACTGATGTATTAACCCAAAATGTGATCATTCCATTTGCCTTTGTGATTTAACTAACAATATGAGGTAAATTCGACTGTGTCTGCAAGGGGGAGGACTGGGATAGTGGGTGGGAAATTAGGGGCATTGGTGGAGGGTAGATCACTCTACCGGTGGGACTGGTGTTGGATCACTTAATGCCTGAAACAACTGTTTTATAAACAAGTTGATAAATCACAGGGTTATAATAAAAAAAAAAATTTTAAACCCGCTGAAGCACTAAAGCAGAAGAGGCCCCAGTTTGGCCGAGACATGAAGGACTGGAGAAAGTGGAGAACAGAAACTTCACAGGAGAGTTCTGGGCTTCCAACACTTGGCTGGATTTCCCCATTGGGTATGTGAGTGTGAATCCAACCTGGGGTTTACACTCTCCTCAGGGGGATTTCTCTTTTGAACCCATGTTCCCCCTTGAGTCCGTATCTTTCTACATCTCTTTGCCTGCTTGCTCTTTCAAGCTCGTGTTCTCTCTTGGATGCATCTTCCTTTCCTCACATCTGAATTCCATTCAGTGAGGGAATTATCTCATAGTTCCAATAGTGAAACTATCTTGCTTCACCAAATGAACAAATAAATCCTCCTCATGAGCAGGCTGCTCCTTAGAAGACAAGATCAAGGAACACAAGAAATCAAGGAACTATAACGTCCACGAATATGATGATGGAGGTAGGAGTCTTGCAGCTGGAGACAATGACAGCATCCCTTGTCTGAAGAACTGGCTCCTTAGAGGATCTGTCTATATGACTGGTCACACAAAGGCCCCCCAATAGCCAGTCAGGACAGGTCAGGAAACAGCAAAGTCCCCACAGGCATGCCCTTCCTCCTGTGAGTGGGTACCTCCCCCTAAGCACCATCATGCTGATCTACATCCCATGTATGAGCGAAGAAATAAGAGAGGCCTCTGCACTGAAAGAATTCATAGCCTCAAGTCTAGCCAGCCTGCTATGGCCAGGACAGTGAGGCATCAGAAACGAAACCAAGGTGGAGATCAATAGGTCAAGATAGTGTGCATCAGGAGCAAGTGAACATTCAAGAATGAAATTAATAAACTAGAAAAAGTACTATGGAGGGGCTGGAGCGATAGCACAGTGGGTAGGGCGATGGCCTTGCACGCCCAACCTGGGTTCGATTCCCAGCATCCCATATGGTCCCCCGAGCATGGCCAGGAATAATTCCTGAGTGCATGAGCCAGGAGTAACCCCTGTGCATCACCAGGTGTAGCCTAAAAACAAACAAACAAACAAAATCGAAATCTTGTGAATTCACAGTAAAATAAATAAATAAATAAAATTTAAAAAGAAAGAAAAAGAAAAAGTACTATGGAGTCAATCATAAAATAAAATGCAGTTCTTGGCATAAGAAAATGGACAAAAGGAGAGGTCAATAATGTTTCTCTGGGTAATATTTTAAACAATGTCTAGAAAGTTTGCTTTCTAAGAGTTTGAGAAGAAATTGTATGAAGAAAAATTGTGTGAAAAAAACATGTATTTTAATTTTGAAATCAGGTTAGCTTCTAATTCAGTATTGTACATTCTGTACAGTCTGTACAATAATAAAAGATAATAAAAATAATAAAATAAAATAAATAATTTTAAAAAGTCTATACATTCAGGATTGTAACTCTCGCTCTGTCTCTGTCTCTGTCTATCTCTGTTTCTCTCTCTCTCTCTCTCTCTTTGGTTTTTATGTTAAACCTGGTGGTGTTGGGTGCTATTCCTGAATCAGTCCTCAGAGGTCTGTATGGGGATTATGTGAAACCATGTGACGTACAGGGGATGAAACCCAGATTTCCTACATACAAAGTTATGTTTCAGCCCAGTGAGCTATATCTCTAGTCGTATATTAAGACTCTTAACCAGACTCACTATATATTAAATTAGTGAGTTATATGGATTCATTTTTATGTTGAACCATCTTTGCATTCCTTGTTACACACACACACACACACACACACACACACACAATTTGGTTTAATGGCTGATAATCTCATTACACTATGTGCCAGGTACTAGGTTTGTATTAACTCATGCAATCTTCACTCTATTATACAGATGCTACAATTATCCCCAATTTACAAATAAGAATATTGATGCACATAGAGATTAAAGTGACTTGGCAAAGATCATGCTGTCAATTCATGGGACAACTGGGCTGTGAATATAGGAAGTCAGATTCCAGAGACAGTGATAATACCCACTAATCCACAACTGAATTTAAGCTGTTCTGTTTGTTTACTTGGGGGTCATACCTGGCAGTACTCAGGGACTACTCCCAGCTCCGTGCTACCAGTGGTGCTCAAGGAGCCATGTGGTACTGGTATTGAATCTGGGTCTCCCACATATGAAACACATATTCGATCCTTTGACTTATCACACCATTCTAGGACTGGGATATTCTTTACTCCAGCTTTTGGAGTATATGCTCTATATCTCCCAATTATCCTGGTGCCAGTGGCCACCAGAGACATATTCTTCCATGATTGAAGAAATCAAGGAGACCAGGTTTCATGTTAAGATGTTACAAGAGCGAGAGTTGGCTCAAGGGCTGCTTTGTTGACATGTAGGAAGGTCCATTTGTTCCATTTGTTTTAAAGCCGATGCTCCCTTCACATTACTCGTAGGCTCATGGCCAAACCAAATATCAAAGGTTGTTTATACTAATCCCCTACTGGGAATTTCTGGTAAGTACCATGGCAAAAAGCAGGAATATACAAATTTATGAGAAAGAGAAGTAAAAATAACAACAATAGTTCTCCGAACTACCATGGGCACATTGATGAAACTTTTTTTTACCAAGAACTGGGTTTTATCTTATGATTAGCTTCATAGTTAAGTCTTTATTCTAGTTTATTAATTTCAGTATTGAATTTTCACTTATTATTTATTCATACTATCTTTATAAATATCCATTTTTGCATAAAGTTGACATTCCTTGGGGGACTGTTGCTGGGCATATGTGGCAGGGCACTCTTGTTCAGCTTGTTTTCTGCTGTGTTCGAGCAGATGCAAATTTGTCTGATGGCCAGTTGAGGAAATAATGAGGTACCTGAGTAAGGACAAGATCCACTGTTGCTTATGTGCCCCCATGGAGAACTAGCTTGTGTTGAGTAGTTGAGACATCAAAAAAAAACATATTTTCAACTTGGCATAAATGAAAAGATTCAATAGTAATCGTCATAAAAAAATAGTAATAGCATAAATTCGAAGCCCAGAACAAGGAGAGGACAGACTGAACTTCCATGAGTGTCTGGTCCCTGATCAAGTGGGTGTTTTCTAATCCTTAACATATGCTCCGATTCCTGTCCTCACCCAGGAGATGTCTCCTCAGGGCAGAACTCACCCACTCCCCAGACTCCCTCCTGGCCCAGAGCACAGCCTCTTGTGCCTACCTTTCCTCAACCCTCCTCCCCAAACCAGCCTTCCTCAAATTCTGGTGCATATATAGGGTGCTGGTTCCATGTACTTCTCTCTGTTTCAAATATCCACCCTTGTATTTGCTGTATGGGGTAAATGTTCTTTGTCCGGAAACCACCCTTTCCTTTACAATGGGTACCTCTTAGTGCTTCCTTCAGAACAGGAATCTGGGAGGGTTGCCCACCGGGGTGGGGTGGGGGCCTGAGTGTACAGGGCTGACGACTCTACAGAAGAGGAAAAACCAATCACGAGGCTGGGTTTCCAGGGGAGTCTCCCAGCCACCCTCATCCCGTTCCCCCACGAGGGAAAAAGCAAACCTCTCTAGTTGTTTGATGAGATGGAGTGTTTGAAAAGTGAGTTTAGTTTTGGGCAAGGACAGGAATCAGAGCATATGTCAGGGATTGGAAAAGACCTACTTGATCAGGGTCTGGCGATAAACACAGGACACTCGTGGAAGCCCCGGTACGGGGCAGCTGAGAGCTGGTCTGGTATGTCCTCCAGTATGTGCCTGGCTGCTGTCTCTCCCCCAACGCTCTTCATGGAGCTTCCTGGGTGCTGCCCTGGATGTAGAAGGTAAATCAGCGAAGCTCTGATCCTGGAAAAGTAAAAGTGCTGGAAAAGAGGAAACGGGCGAGCTCCAGTTGGCTCAAGGGCTGCTTTGTCAACATGTAGGAAGGTCCATTTGTTCCATAAAGGTTTATTGAGCATTTTTCTTATTTTGTTATTGAGCGTTTCCTGTTGTGGGTACCCTTCCAGGTATGGTTACAGCTGCTAGACAGCACGACACCCTCTTCTGATCAAGTTTTGCTCCAAATGAGTGGTTGCAAGGTCCATGAAACAAGATAATTCTGTCTTAGCTTCTAGCCAATGAGTATTCCATTGTGTCTACATACCATAGGCTTTTTGTTTTTAATCCAGTCATCTGTTCTTGGACACTTGGGTTGTTTCCATATTTTGGCCATGGTGACTAACACTGCAATGGTCATAGGAACACAGATATCTTTCTTGAAGAGTTTTTGGTCCTTGGGGTAGAAAAGCAATTCTACAAAGAGACACAATCCTGTACATTAAAGCAAAGAATTACAATTTAAAGACAGAGTAACTGCTGGAATGTATAGGGAAAACCTTTTCTTCCGAGATAGTATTTCAGTTGAAATCTAAATGACAGTGATCAAACATGGAGGGAAATGTTCCCAACAAGCATAGTGACAGCAAGTATCCACATTCACCTTTGAAGCAAAGTTGCCTCCAAATACTTCTCCCCTCCTCTTAGCCTCATGACATCCCCAAACAAACAAGTAATAAATGTTCTGAAGAGAAGGGAAAGAGGTGACGTAATTGTCCCCACAACCTCTCAGTAAACCAAGAAAATGAGGGGTACAGTGGAGCCCAAGATCTAGTCCAAACAACTGAGAGAAAAGTGTGCCTCTGTGTGTGTGTGTGTGTGTGTGTGTGTGTGCGCGCGCGCATTGTTGGGTAAAATGTCCATGCAACGGCTCCTCCAAAATTAGGTACTGGATGGAACTCTGCTGAGAGATGCAATTCTAGGGGACACGTGTCACCCAGTTGCAGAGAAGGGCATGCGGGAGGGCCCACAGATGAAGGTGTGTGGGGTGTTCAAGCCGAGACCTTGCACCTTGCCCAGAACTGTGCTGGAGATCCCGTCAGTAACCCTGGCAAGCTATCTAGTAAACAGCAGTTCTAAGGATGGTTGTTTATTAATCTGGGAGTGAAGGCCAGTCTGGCACTGCCTCGGCCACCAGGCTCACTGGGCTCCATGTCACTGAATTGTCAGACAGATTTGGCTTGGAGGACCAGCTTCATGGCCACAGCCACCACTCTGTGGAGGACCTCGTAAGTCATTTCTGGGGGATGGGACCTCATGCCAAGAGTGGCCACTTGCCTTGCCCCTGGTTAGGTCTAGGCAGGGTCCGGATGGGGTTTTCAGGTCCACTCCGGGCTCTATCACCAGGTGTCGGTGTCCCTCCTGAATCTACCTGATCTTCGATTTGAGGGAATTTTCAGACAAAGGGAAGATTGGACGTGGGGTGTGATTGACTGTAACATACTTTGATCCTCAGTAAAATCGGAGGAGGGGTGTGTGTGTGTGTTTGTGTGTGTGTGTGTGTGTGTGTGTGTGAGAGAGAGAGAGAGAGAGAGAGAGAGAGAGAGGAGTAACCCCTGAGCATCGCTGGATGTAGTTGCCACACCCCCACCAATAAATGACAATAGAAAGTTCCCTTATAACTTGCTTCTCACTTCGTCCTGGAGGAAGGCAAGAGTTTAGGGTGCTGACAACTACAGGGACATCATTAATATCATTATGTGACAAAGGCCTGGACAGCAGGACTTTCAAAGTTTGTGGAATGAGGGTCCAGTGTAGCAAAGGCCAGGGTGCAATCTGACAGCCACATGGGGGCATAGTACCGGGGAGGCAGCACACACAAATTCTGTCAGCAACAGCCCCAACCAACTTCCTGCCAGGTATGGGGCCAGGTATTTTAGGAGTCTGGATCTGGCTGGCGAAAAACAAAAAACACAGTAATCTCTCACAGGGAAATCTCAAACCAAGAGAAAAACCCTAAATTTCATCTGTTCTGAGAGTCAAGCCCTGTCTCAACCCACCAACGAGTACGGAGAGAGAGAGAAAGAGAGGAGAGGGGGAGAAAGAGAGAGAGAGAGGATGGGGGAGGGAGGGACAGAGGGAGAGAGAGTGAGAGAAAGAGAAAGAGAGATGGAGAGAGGGAGAGGTAGAGAGAGAGACTGGGGAAAGTGCTGTGGCTCTGAAGGCAGCTGGGGACCTCAGAGTGGAAATTATGGACATTGGTGTGAAAGATCCAAAAGATACCATAAGCCAGGTCCCACCGAGATATAGATCTTGTGGGACTTCAGTGACCTGTTAGATTCTGAGTTTAGCATTTAGAGGATTCAGAGAAAATGAACATCCACATTGACCTCAAAAAAGGAAGTTGAGAACAACAGAAGTTCCCCCCAAGTTAATCTGCTTTGCCCCTATGCCAGGTCCCAAAAACAGCTTGAGTTTGTCATTTCCAGACCCCCACACTCTCGGGCCCAGGCTGCCTAACTTAAAGCCTGTTCACATAGGAGCATCACAGGCCCTGGAGGATGGGCTCCAAGCAAACCCCTTTTGCTTGGTCTTTATTTCAGCCTCATCCAACTCAACTCCCTTTGATTGATCTCTGCCTAGCAACTGGGGGGGGGGGGGGGGGAGCGGTGTACGGGACTCAGAGTTAAGGCCTGTGACACTTCTTAGTGCACCAACAGCCCTGGCCCAGAGACTCCCAGTTGAATCCCAAAATGGATTTGTGCCATACAGAAATGCCTCTGGAACCCAACCATTTACAATCTAGAGATTTACATTTACAATAGCGGTCATGAGAGCTCTCATGATATTCAAAATGAGCAATGGAGGGACTGGAGGGATAGCACAGCGGGTAGGGTGTTTGCCTTCTACGCAACCAACCCAGGTTCGATTCCCAGAATCCCATATGGTCCCCTGAGCACCGCCAGGAGTTATTCCTGAGTGCAGAGCTAGGAGGAACCCATGAGCATCACAGGGTATGACCCAAAATGCAAAAAAGTAAGGTAAAAGGTAAAGGCCCTCCCGTTGATCGTCGATTTGCTCGAGCGGGCCCAGTAACGTCTCCATTGGAGACTTTGTTGTTACTGTGTCTGGCATATCGAATACTCTCGGTAGCTTGCCGGGCTCTCCGAGAGGGGCGGAGGAATCAAACTCGGGTCGGCCATGTTTGCAAAAAAGTAAAAAATGAAAAATTTAAAAATGAGCAATGGAAAATAAATTATCTAGTATCCACCCCTGGCAGGTAGGCTTGAATGGTGGTGGGAAATTTTGAGCAAAACATAATGCCCAAAATTAGAGAGAGAGTATTTGGGGAAACTGTCTGCGATAGAGGAAGGGTAAGGACTGGGATGGGGCGGGGGCAGGGGGCCTGCAACAGGGGGGATACTGGGAACATTGGTAGTAGAAAATGTGCACTGGTGGAGGGATGGGTGTTCCGTCATTGTGTGGCTGAATCTCAAACATGAAAGCTTTGTAACTCTATCTCACGGTAATACAATTAAAAAAAAAAGTAATGTGGAGCTCATGCCCAATTCAATCAGCTTAATCAATGGCTGAACAAATAGCAGTATTCCTACATTATTAAAAAAAAAAAGGCCTGTGACACTTATTAGCCACAGAGTCTGGCTCCCACACCCGAGGCAGCCACCAGTGCTAACTAGACGAAAGGCAAGGCAGTGATTTTTTTCTCATTTTCCTCCACTCTAGGGTAAGGAGCATGTTTCTGAAGTCCTCACTTGTTGTCTTCCTTCTGTGTGTGGTGACAGCCTCCTGCTCTGAACCCCAGAACTGTGAAGATATTCGAAAGACCTGCTCGGTGATTGCCTGCAACACCCCAGGCCGAGATGGGCGAGATGGACCCAAGGGAGAAAAGGGAGAGCCAGGTATGAGGCAAGCTGCTCTGTCCCTGCATGGGACTCCCTCCACCCCCAGACACGAGCTGGCTGGCACCTTCTTCATGCCCGTGAATGGCACAGGAGGATTTGCTTGCAAAATCTTTCTCTCCAAATCTAAGATGTTTCTGGGTCCTCTGGAATTCCACCTCTTCACACAGGGCTTGGCTGAGGGTGATTGTCTTTTGAGAAGGGGCGTCTGCATGTTTGGGGACCCAGGATAGGCCATCCCCTGGGGTTCACAAGGCTTTTTCTTTTTGGGGTCAACACTAGCTCATTGGCGGTTTCTTGGGGACCCTTTGAGTGGAGGATTTTTTTGCCTTTGCAGGAAGAAAATATCAGTGATCCCTCAGGTCACATTTCCTTGTTCTTCCAACAGGGGAAGGGCTCAGAGGTCTGCAAGGCCCTCCTGGGAAAATGGGGCCTCAAGGAGTGCAGGGGGCCCGCGGGATTCCTGGGCCCCAGGGTCCCAAGGGAGATCAAGGAGACTGTTCAGGTAAGGATCCCTTCCTGGTGTGGTGTGGGCTGGGGCACACAGGCCCCAGACCAGTGGGTCAGTGGGAGGGGTCCCTTCTGATCCCTGATGGAGATACTCTACATCCAAACCTTGTACCAGATACACTTCAGGGCCTCGAGGGGTTGCCTCTCCTGCCTGACTACATCAGCTCCTTGAATTGTGTTGTTTTGCTCAGTGTCATCTATGATGTTATAATGCTGAGGGAAAATAAAACAGATTCCTGGTCAAAGGATTCCTCCACCAACCTTGTGGAGTCTACATGGATTTTCTCCCACATTCCAAACAGTCTTCTTGAGTCTCTTGTCCCAGGAGTGGCAGGAACAGTCTGCCTCAATGGTTTAAGGTTGTTGTCTGGCAAGCACACATTCCTGATTCAAACCAGAGGCCTCCTACAAGCACCAAGGTCCTGCCGTGAACATCCGTGAAGAGAAAAGTCCAGAAGATGGCTCATTATCTTCAAAAGCTCCTGTGAACAGCATAGGGGAACGAAGGTTAATCGTCAGGGCCATATGTGGCACAATTCATTCCCAGGTTCAATCCCCGGCACCCCATATAATCCCACAAATCCTGCCAGGAGTGATCCCTGAATGCAGAACCAAGAGCAAGTCCTGAGCACAACCAGATGTGACCCCCCCAAAGCAGATATATAGGGAAACTCCTAGAAAATGGGACAGCAACTTATTTCAAAGTAAAATAAAGTCAATATCAAGAAAATTTAAATTATTATTATTTTTCCAACATCAGTCAAATGAATAAAAGTATAAAGAGTGTTCCTGAAATTAAAAATAAGAGAAAATGATTATAAGATTCTTTTTCAGGGGGTTTAGCAATAGTACAGTGGGCAAGGCAGCTTGTATATGACTGACCTGGGTTCAATCCCCAGCACTACATACAGTCCTCTGAGCCTGAGCACAGAACCAGGAGTAAGCTCTGAACACCATCAGGTGTGCCCGCCAATCAAATAAAATAATTTTTTAAAAAAAGAATTGGACTTATCATACAATAATAATAATCTTGCAATATGTGAGTGTGTGAGAAAAAGATCCAGAGCTATAATTGAATACCTTACATTATCATAGCTATTAGTATTAGTATTAGTATTATTATTATTATTATTATTATTGGGCTGGAGCAATAGCACAGTGCGTAGGGTGTTTGCTGACCCAGGTTCGATTCCTCCGTCCGTCTCGGAAAGCCCAGCAAGCTACCGAGAGTATCTCACCTGCACGGCAGAGCCTGGCAAACTCCCCATGGCGTATTCCATATGCCAAAAACAGTAACAACACGTCTCACAATGGAGACGCTACTGGTACCCGCTCGAGCAAATTGATGAACGACAGGAAGACAGGCAGTGCTACAGTGCTATTATTATTATTATTATTATTATTATCATTTTCATTGTCATTTCATAGTAGTTATAGAGTTGTGATTCATAAGAGTTACTAGGATATTTTGGGGTGGATAGAAATTCAGTTCTTTTCCCTTTTGCGTCTTTTGTTTTTTTCACTTTTCTGGACGAACCATCCTCTTCGGAAAGTTCTTCGCTTCCCCTTGGTGCTCTGCTGTCTAACATAGCGCCCTCTCTCAGTAAGTGTCCTTTCCCTACTGCTTTGTAGCCATGGAGACCACGTTGGCTCGCTTAGAGAAAGAAATGAGGAGCCTGAAATCAGAGCTGGATGAAGTCAAAAGGCGTAAGTGTGTTTTCTGATCTCAGTGCTCCGGGCTTGGGAAGAGCAGAAGAGAACTAACAGCTAGGAACACACCTGGTGGTGGAGTGTGGGTCACCATTATCTCATACTCTGGGCTCATTCAACCCTCTTTTCAGTCCTTCTTGAGAGAATTAGAGTCACTTTATTTATGTAAGAGCAAAGCGTTGAACATTTGCTTGACCTCACACAGCTTGGACATAGCAGGGGGTGTTGGTCTGTCTGCAGTCTTTACTCACCCTTCAGTAACTGGGACTTGCTCTTCAGCTGAGGGGGGGTGTCCTTACAAGGATCTAACCACAGGTGGTGGGCTTGTCACTATTATTCAGAGACTGGTGTTTCCCAGGGGAGGATTCTTTCACCTGCTATCCTGGGTCGGTCTCCAAGTTCAATCTCCCCCACCTTTTGTAATTTCAGTGCAAAGCTTCTCCTTGGGCAAAAAGAGAGGGAAGAAGTGGTACGTAACCAATGGGGAAAAAATGCCTTTTGCCCAAGTGAAGTCAGTGTGTGCTCAGCTTCAGGCCAACATAGCCACCCCAAAAAACGCTGAGGAGAACCAAGCCATTCAGAACGTGGCCAACGACATTGCCTTCCTGGGCATCACAGATATGGAGACAGAAGGCCAGTTTATGTATGTGACGGGAGGGAAGATCACGTACAGCAACTGGAAGAAGAATGAGCCTAATGATCATGGGTCAGGGGAGGACTGTGTGGTCCTCTTAAAAGATGGCAACTGGAACGACATCTCCTGCTCATCCTCCTTTGTGGCTGTCTGTGAATTCCCGGCCTGAGAACATGGCTTCCTTCCTGCTGAGTTCTCTGTTGCTCTGAAAGGGAATTTGATGCTGGTCTTACTGATGCCAGGTGTTGGCATAGGTGGGTTTACACACACACACACACACACACACACACACACACACACACACACACACCCATGCACATACACTGCTGTGTTGTAGTCATGGGGGTAGTTGAGAACAAAGGCAGCCTTCCTGGGTCTGGTTTGTTTTACCGGCACCACAAGAGGGGACAAATGGTTAGGTAGACTGTGTCCCTCTCCACAAGGCATCACTGGTCTCATTTCCTCCCCAGTCAGCTTCCACATCCTTCTAATTCCAGTTCAAAGTTTAATGACTCCATTATTAGTAGATATAAGAGAATAAATGCTGTGAAAGTAGAGTTTTACACCCTGCAGTTCAAGTCTTGTAGCATTGTCCCATCTGCAAAGGAAGCCTCCCTTCTGAGCAGGCTTCTGATGTGATCTTGACCCACAGGCCAGCTCTTTACCATGGATGTTTTTCACTAATGGTGGTGGGAGGGAGCTGACATGTACAGAACTCAAACTGATGACTGGACAAAGAGTTAATTCCAGCTCCAACTGTATGCCATCTGCAAAAGGAATAAATATGTCCTAAATGGACCAAAAGCCACTTTCACTTCATAAAATATTGTTGGTAAAATTAGTGTTCCACATAAAGTAACAAAATAGGAGACTAACACCCAAGAATGGCCGAGATTAGTACCAGGAATTTTACTCCATGGCTTGGAGGCCAACCACACATACTAGGGGAAAAGGGAGCTCAGATAAAGAGGGGAACACCAAATAAAGGTGTTGGGAGGATCCTCCCAGGATGGGAGAAGCATGCGGAAAATAGACTATAGACTAAACATGATTGTTACCCATTGCCTCTTTTGCAAACCAAAACACCCAATAAGAGAGAGAGAACAAAAGGGAATGCCCTGCCACAGAGGTAGGGTGGGATGGGGAGGGTGGGGGGTAGAAGGGATACTGGGATCCATGGTGGTAGGAAATGGGCACCGGTGGAGGGATGGGTATTTGATCATTGTATAATTGAAACCCAAGCACAAAAATGTGTAAGTCTGCAACTGTACCTCATGATGTCTCACTATTAAAAAAATTTTTTAATAAAAAAAATTAGTGTTCCATGGTATTACTTTTTATAACTGTACTACTAAAGAAAACCCTCCCCTGTAATCTGTGCTTGATGACCATCTGTTTAGTAGAATGTGTGTTGGATGTGTGTTGAATACAGTTGGAGCCATTGATACAGGGTAGAGTTGCCTAATGGGTGAGCTTCTTTGGCAAGACTACAGGGCAGGGCTGAGAGTTGGGTTCTAACATGCTGAAGGATTTGGGTGCAGGGGATAAAGCTCATACCTTGGGTCTCTATCATGTAGATGCCACATCCCTGAAGTTTCAATCCTGCAAAGCTCTTTGTCGTGGACTGCCCTTGGGAGGCAACAAGAGAACTTGTTAACATGCAGCACAACAAACCACTGTTTTCAGTTCAAATCCACACAACTCGACAAAGCCGTGGGGAAATGCTTCGAATGTAGAGGCACTGTGGAAACTGTAGCTATGGGAAAAACCAGACATCTTTTACCAGGAAAGATGTCTTTTAGAAGGAATGATGAGGCACACAAGATAGGCCAGAACAAAAATGGTACCACAGTTACGCATGAAGTTACACCTACATTTTTCCAGAACCATGACAAACAGGGAAACAACAGATGAATAAACATTAGGCAGCTCCTCTATTTTATGTTATGGGCTGGAATCTTCTGGAATCTTGGCTGCCCTCAGAAGATTGTTCTTTCTGGTTGATTATTTTTTTCTTTTTGGGTCACACCTGGCAATGCACAGGGGTTACCTCCTGGCTTTGCACTCAGGAATTACTCCTGGCGGTGCTCAGGGGACCATATGGGATGCTGGGAATCGAACCTGGGTCAGCCGTGTGCTAGGCAAACGCCCTACCTGCTGTACTATTGCTCCAGCTCCTAGAGGAGTTTCTTTAGCTTGAAAATGTAAGAGATAATGCCACGTGCTTCATATTCATTACCTCCCAGGGTGAAATGATTTACTCTCTGTCCAGAAAACACAATTAGAATCTGCAAGACCAGCACAAATATTTTATCCCCCTTTCAGGCAACCTCTTCCAGTTCCATCTAGGATGACTGCTCCTGTCCTGTTCCCTCACCTACAGGGGCTTGATTTCCTGCTCTGAGAGCTTCTGAGCTACCCAAGACTGACCTTCTGCCCTGCCACATCCTCTGAGGATCCTGACTAGTTCTCTCTCCTCCTGGACCATCTTCTCCCCAAGTTTGCTCTCCCCCACCAGATTCAGTGCCTGGCAATCCTTTCTTATGTCCTCTCTCTATATGCAGCCCTTTGCCACCATTCCCTTCTAAAATGAAGGGAACCACCTCTCTCTGCCCATGTCCCAAAGCTTATCAGCTAGCCACAGGACACTGAGCAATTAGCTCAAGAAAAAGAGAAGTGTGGGGGTGGAGTGACGATACGAAGGGTAGGGCATTTGCCTTGCCCGTGCTCTACCCAGGTTCAATCCTTGACATCCCATATGGTCCCCTGAGCTTGTCAGGAGTGATTTCTTAGCACAGAGCCCAGAGTAACCCCTGAGCATTGCCAGGTGTGATGCCCCCCAAAAAAAAAATAAAAAACAACCAAAAACAGTGGAGAAATTTAAATATGTTTGATTCTCTGATGGAGGACATAAATCAACCATTCAGCACCTGCTTTTCATGTCAGAGACCTTGATTCAATGCTTTGCACAACAACAACAAAAAAAAAATCAATGAATTTATTGAATTTAAGGTCCACAGTTGGAAGCCTGTTTCAAGTGCTGGGGGAGAAGGCAGTTGGGATAGAGATGGGACCACTAAGTCAATGATGGTTGGAGGGATTGCCCAGGATAAAGAAAATCCCTGCCACAGAGGCAGGGGTTGGGGTGGAGTAGGGGTGGTGAGAAGAGGGATACTGGGGAATTGGTGGTGGGAAATGTACACTAGTGGAGAGATGGGTGTTCCATCATTGTATAACTGAAACTCAAGCATGAAAGTTTTGTAACTATATCTCCCGGTGATTCCATTTAAAAAAAAAAAAAAAGCTTGTTTCTCATGAGAGTCCAAAGGTAGAAACTGAAGTTTCCTCCAAGGCCTTTCAAGACCTGGAACAAGAGGGAAACTATGCGTTCAAGGTGACCCTCCAAATAGCCTCTTTCTCCAGGTTAGAAAGGAGACAAAGCACGCAAGGGAAATGCCTTGATGCCGTGTATGATCTCTGTTCCCTTGGCAAGCCCCTGCTTGTTCTGTTGCAGAGGGAACCTTGGAGGCCCGTGGTTTCCCAGGCTGCTCTAGGCTAGGGAGTGGATAGCATATTTGAGTTCTTCCATTGCGTCTCGCTCTAAGGCAAGACCTGCGTGAGAGCTGCATTCCTGTCAGCTACATCCTAGAGCATTCCCAGAAAGGAAGCTGAAGTGAGTCTTCAAATTCCGGGGGTCTGTGGTCCCGCCTGAGTGATACCCAGCAGCAGAGTGTGGCCTGGGGTCTCTGGACCTCAGTGGGACTGACAGGGGGCAGCTTGATGGCAGGATGTTTGGGACTCAGAAGCACAGATCTACAGTTTGAGGTTGGCTCCCTGAGCCTCCATCTCCCCATCTGCAAAATGATTTGTAAAGACTCCTCCCTTCTCAAGCGGAAAGAACCCAGGGTCACACCTTTGCTCAAAGTCCTGTGGGACCCATTTCCAGTGCAAAGTAGCCATCTCTGGAACATGCTTTCAGGTGCTAAGGCCCATCAGCTTTGAGAACTCTTGCTCAAAGCCATAGAAGGTCACTCTTGGGCTGGAGCTATAGCACAGCAGGTAGGACAATTGCCTTGCATGTGGCCGACCTGGGTTCGATCCCCAGCATCCCATATGGTCCCCCGAGCACCACCAGGAGTAATTCCTGAGTGCAGAACTAGGAGTAACCCCTGTGCATCGCTAGGTGTGACCCAAAAAGCAAAAATAAATAAATAAATGACATAGAAGGCCGGTCTGAAGCAGGGTGGGGGATGCAAATAATCTCTGCTCTCAAGAGGGACCTGGAGTTTAAATGACAAAAGTAAGTCAGCAGCCTCCATGGAAGTTGAAATGAACGATGTGACCGAGATTTTTTCCTGTGCAGAACGGAAGCTGGTCCAGAGGGCAGCACTCAGACCTGGGGTCTGGATGCTGGGATTGTGGAGCTCTGTTCCTGCAGACCCAATTCTCCTTTCTTTCTTTTTTAAAATCTGGGCTACTCGACAATGCTCAGGGCTTACTCCTGTCTCTGCAGCCAGGAATCACTCCTGGCAGTGCTCGGGCAACCATAGGGAGTGCCGGGGATCGAACTCAGATGAGCTGCATGCAAGGCAAGGACTGTACGGCCAGTCCAGCCCAGGCCCGGCTCTCTCCGCCACCCTCCAGCTCTGCTTTTTCTTGCTCCCGGCCATGCCCAGGTCAGAGGAGATGCTGCTGGAGCGCGGATAGAAGGCCAAGCTCTCGTGTTCCTCAAACCTCCTTCCTGCCGGGAACCAGCCTGCCCCCCTCCTCCCTGGTAGATGAGCCACACCTGGGGTCACGGGGAGACCCTTCACTCACCCCCTTGGGATATGTTCTTGGCAGAGAGCTTCTGACCCGGAAGCTTGTTTGCTCATTATTGTGTAACTGACCTGTGCTCTGAAACCTGCCAGGAATCAGGGATCTTTCCCCATTTCGTTAACCAGAAAGGATCCAATGTCATGATGGCGCCTGGGTTCCAGGTATCCAGGAACAGCCTTTGTGATGGGATGTTGTCCTCGCAGCTCTGAGTGGCTAATGGAGTGCTGTGAAGAGAGGAGGGGTTCAGGGCTGGGGTCCACCTGGGAAGGGGTGTTCCCAGCATATGGAAGAGACAATGTCTCCTTTGGACTAGTGGTTTGTGCAGGCAAACACAGGTGTCAGAGTCAAAACAAGTAGGAGGGCAGCGCCCTTTAGCCCTAGCTAAACAAATGCCCCGCACTAAGCAAACCACCGACCACCCCAGAGCCAGCCTGGCCTGGCTCCTTAGCTCCGTGTGTCACTCACCAGACTCTTCAGAGTTGGGACCAGCTGCGTTGCCAGGAACACTCGACAACTCAAAGAATCTTGGCTTAGCCTTGGACCCAGAGAATCCAACTCGCAGAAATCTGTCACCTTCCCGGGACCCCTCAATGACCCGGATGTGCGGTCAGCTTTGGAAATTGCTGTCCCAAGAAATGCATCGCCAAAGTATTTGCTGGCTTCTCTCGGCTTTGCAGGGCACCCAAGAGTCAGGACACTGGGGCTGCTGCACTCTCCGTAGACCCTTCCAGAGCCCAAGAAGTTTTCTGCTTTACAAAGTGTCAAATCTCAAATAACCTCCTTCCACAAGCATCTGCTGGCCCAAAATTCATTTCCAGAGTCGTGGAATAGCCTTGGATGGTTTGAGGGGTGACAAGTCCCTGGTGAGTGGACACTCTGAGTAGGGAATTGTGAGCAACAGGATTTGGAGGTATTTGGATGCATTCTTGTCCATCTATGAAGAAAATAATAGTCCCAGTGCTAGAAATTTCCAGTCTTCTATTGATAGGGCCCAACCTCTGCCTTCCCCTAACTTGTGCCCAGGCCTCTCTCTGTTCCCGCCTCCCTATGGAGCATGGGGTCTGGTGACTCCAAGAGCTCTGGGGAAAGAGGCACAGATGCTTGATTGTGGACAAAAAGAATCACGTGTGGCCCTGAGTTTTGATTTGGGACCGCCATGGCTTCACAGAGATGCTCTGGGAGTGAACAGGTTCCTCTTCCTTTGCCAGGTCTGGGATCATATCCTCCACCGAAGGCCTTATCCGGCCACTAAACTAAGCTGGGCCCCATCCCAGTCACCAGCATGAAGACTCCTTTCATTGTCTTTCATTGTCCTGGTAGCCACTCTTTCATCAGAACTCAGCTTGGCTGCTTGTTGCTTGTTTGCTTACCTTCTGACATGGGAGCAGAACTACGAAGAATTCTGAAGCCAGGGGGCTTAGATTCAAATCCTGACTCCTCCACTGAGCAGCTGTGCGGCCCTGGGTGAGTCACAGAGTCTCTGGACTCTAGTCCTCACTATCATTCTTCGAACCACAGTGGCTTCCTCACAGAGTGTCTGTGAGGGGAAAGGCGTGGACATTGTCAGAAACCTAGCAGAGTGCCGGGCTGCAGTCCTTGTCATGCAAACATTCCCTCTCACTGATGTGACTGTTGCAAAAAAATTCACCACTGCATCCCCAGGCCCTGGGAAAGGGCTGGTAACCACATGCACATTCAATATTAACTGAATAAATGAGTGAACAGAGGAATCGCTGAGTCTCAGGCTTGTCCTGAAATCGGTGACCCTCCTCTGTCTCTGGAGCTTAACTCAGCACGAAGCTGAATTTCGGCGGTGAGCTGCCATATTTCTTTTCTTTTGGTTTTGTCATTAAAGAACTGTGATTTACAACGGTTTTTTTTTTTAATTGAATCACTGTGGGAAAATTTACAAAACTTTTAGGTTTAAGTCTCAGTTATGCAATGATCAAACACATTTCCCTTCACCAGTACTTATTTTTCACCACCAAGAACCCCAATAAATATCCCCCCAACCCTCCTAATGCCTGTGAGGCAGATGAATTCTACCTAACACTCTATCTACTTTGATTACGTTCATTATTTCGACAAAAGATGCACCATTATTGTTTACAGTTTACATCCAACAATCAGAAATACTGAAAAGGCATTGTGAAATAATTTGTTTTCTACAGTTAGTTATGAGAACCATATGTTGTTGCGCGGCTGCTATCGCGGCCACGCAAATTTGGATTTCTGATATTTTACTTATTAAGCCTGGAGGTATTTCTGCCAAGAGCCAGATACTTACAAGATTGGTATTTGTGGCTCTGGAGCCATGGCTGTGCCAGAGAGCCGCTCGTGGGGGGCAACTCATGACCTCAGTAGGGCGTGAAGGACGAGCCAGAATGAACCCCTTCCCATGAGGTTTCAGTTGCCCCATCAGAGCTGGCTCATACCTGGCTTTCCAAAAAGCTCCAAGGAGGCCGCCATCTTGCTGTCCAGGGGGAAAAAGGCGGAAGGGGGCAACACCCTTTCCCTCCCGGGAAGGCATGGTACCATAGATTAATGCATAGTTCATTCACTTTTCTGCTGCAAGTTGCCATGCTCTAAATTAAGTCCTTGTGCTTCTGGAGCCATGGCCGTGGGAGCAACTCATGACCTCGGTAGGGCGTGAAGGACAAGCTGGGAACGGGATTTACAAAGTTTTTAATAGTTGAGTTTTAGACATAAAATAGTTCAATACCAATCCCACATCCAGTGTCAACTTCCCTCCACCAGTGTTCCCATATCCCCACCCATCCCCACTTGTCAACATGATGGCACATTACGAAGGCTCCATTGGTTGCAACTTAGATCTGATGTTTTCAGTGTTGTTGAGCCTGTGTTTTGGATATATGGCTGGACCACTGTTCCATATCATTAAGATAACTGACGCCCTGGTGCCTGTTCATCCATTACTCCCCATTCTCTAATCTCTCTCTTGATTTCTTTCTTTCTCTGTATGTCTCCTCTCTAAACACTGGGGTCAAGGATGACCTAGGCATTCCCCTTTTACTACAGTATACTTCTTTATCCAGTCGTCTATATACCACAGATAAGTAAGATCATCCTGTTTTTGTGTTTCTTCTTCTGGCTTATATCACTCAACATGCTCTCTTCCAATTCTGACCAGGTTCAGCAAATGGCATGATTTCATCATCCCTTGCAGCTGCATGGTGTGTATACATTGTGTGTATACATCACATCTTCATAATCCATTCATCTGCCCTGGAAGCCAAAGTTGATTCCATATCTTAGCTATTGTACTGAGTAAAGCAATAAATAATGGAGTGCAGGGGCTGGAGCAATAGCACAGCGGGTAGGGCGTTTGCCTTGCACGCGGCCAACCCAGGTTCGATTCCCAGCATCCCATATGGTCCCCTGAGCACCGCCAGGGGGAATTCCTGAGTGCAGAGCCAGGAGTAACTCCTGTGCGTTAACCCAGGTGTGACCCAGAAAGCCAAAAAAAAATTAATGATGGAATGCATATGTCTTTTTAAGCTGCCAAACTTCTTTGGAATATGGCTCAGGGCAATCTGGGTCCCGGTGGGTTAGCTTGACCTTGTGCAGTGGGAGCTGTGGGCTCATGCTGCCCTCTGCTGGTTATCCCTGGACAGGGCCAACAAACTCAGGCACTGGGGGAAGCTTGGTGAACTGCACATATACCGCAATACACTTTTGCAATTTCCAAAGCTCCTGCTTTCATATAGAGATGTTACCAAGAAAATCAGGATTGGACTCCCATACAACCCAGTGATACCACTTCATGGCTTCTAAATATTTGGGTTGGAAGCAAGCACAAGAACATTAATTCGAAAGACGATATGGAAACAACCCAAATATTTAACTGAGTGAACAGCTCAGGAAGTTGTGGCAGATATACCCAATGGAATACTATGCAGCTGTAAGAAAGAACAAATCATGCAATTTTCCATAACATGGACAGAACTAGAGATACCATGCTGAGTGGAGTCAGTCAGAAGGAAAGGGGCAAGTGCAGAATGATCTCTCTTATATGCAAGACTCAAAGATAGATGGTGAGGTAGCACCAAAGGGCCAAAGGCACAACAGGAGAATTGATCCACACAATTGAGTTGGCAGGTGGCCTTGAAAGGAAGGGGCATTGAGGGTTTTGAGAGAAGGAGGTGGGCACACTGGTGGTGGGTGTGGTGTTGGGATTACGTGCAGAAGAAACCATAGTTAGAAGTAATGTAAATCACAGAACTTCAATTTTAATGTTTAATAAATTAATATTTAAATTGGAAAAATGCTTAAAGAAAAAAAATGGGCTGGTGTAGGATAACATCGGTTTGTTCTTTCTGCCTTGCCACAGAGAGCTTAGGTTAATTGGATAACTCTAATCACAGTGCTCCCATTCCTCTGTGTTTATTTGTAACCTCTTTGTTTGCACTCTGCTTCCCTGAAAGATTCCCCAAAAGATCAATCACCTTTATCTCCTAATCAGACTCTTTTAACTTGTAAATATTGCTTTTCTCATCTCCTTATGTCCTTTGCATAGTTAATTCAGAGTAATGTCCTTTTTGTATAGACACAGGAAGACAGTCAATGCTATGCTTTTGTAACTTGAGAGTTAATTGTCTCTGAATGATATTTACTCCTGGGCATCTGTTTTCTTGACTTAAGCCTCAGTTGCCCTTACTCAGTTGCACACCAAAAGCAGGGTCCTGACAGGGACTGGATGGACCCAGGACAAGCTGTGAATCACCCTAGCATCAAAAAGGGCCAGGCCAAAGCACCACAATACTTAACTATAAGTTAAGAGTACGGTCATGGACAAATTCTGTCATGGGCCAAAAAGTAACAATTAGATTAGGACCTTGCCAGGATTGGGAAAGATTAATCTGCCCTGAGCACTGTAGTCTGAGATCTATAGCGAGATGGTCCCAGGAGAGCCACCCTACAAGCTTAATGTATCTCTTACTGTGTCCATACAAAATAAATAATATTAAGAAGTAGAATTAAGATGTTGATTAAGTTGTTGGACTAAGGAGAGGAGAAACACCCCTAAACGGCATTTTGCCCTTGAGCCTGGACCTCTGGCTGGAGGCCATCAGGAAGGGCTTTCATTTTTTGATTGTGCTACCTGACCTGGGTGTGTGGTTGCTACCCCTAGTGTGGAGAGTTGTGGAGTAGGAGAGAGACTAGAGGGAGACCAAGGCAGCAAGTCGGATCACAGAGAAATGAGCAAGGAAGACAGGAGAAGATGGGAGTGAGGGGCTTAGTGAGACTGGAACAGGCACATGGGGAGAATGGAATAAACGGCAACTGATCACCAACCAGCCTGGCCCTCGTTTCCTCTTTCGTCCGCCCATGGCATCGGTCTCCCAGGTGGGGAAGCAGCCCGAGACCACCGAATGCAGGCGGTGAAAAAGAGCCACAAGATTCCTAGTCGTCTGGTGAATACACAGGTCGGAGCAACAGTACAGCAGGTAGCGTGTTTGCCTGGCCTGTGACCAACCCGGGTTCGATCATTGGCACCATATGATCTCTTGATCACCACCAGGAGTAATTCCCGAGTGCAGATCCAGGTGTAGCTTCTAAGCATCGCTGTTGTGAGCCCCAAAAACAAAAAGAGCAAAAAAAGGAAAGAAAAGAAATGAGCTCCTGCTTTCCCCCTCACCCCTTCTTCCCTGGTAGTCACAGTCACTGGGGTGTTTTTCTCCCTTCCGCTTCCTTCCGCCTCCCTTCCTCTCTTCCTCCCTTCCGCTTCCCTTTGATTCCCTATGATTGCTCTGGAGACTAGGGGTTGCATACCTGCTAGGTCGCAGTGCTCACCGGCCTGCAGTGTCACATACTTTAGTTGTGGTTCAGAGGGTCCCAAAGGACAGAGCCGTTAGGAATGTGCTTGGCACATGTGGGAGGCACTGAGGATCAAGCTCAAGGCCTCATGGTTGCCAGGCAGGCACTTTCACCACTGCACCACCCCCTGGGAAGCTTTTCCTAAATGCCTCTTCCCTACAAGGCCAGATCCACGTACACACTCCCACTGGGTGTCCATAGGCCTCGGTATGCTGGGTCACGACATCCCAGGGCACAGCAAACCCTCATTCTCTGTCCTGTTTGTCTCACTTTCAAACCGAGACTGGGACCGGCCCTAAAGTTTTGTTCTTGGGCTGCACCAGACAGTGCTCAAAGGTCACTCCCCTCTCTGTACTTGGTGCTCACTCCTGGCGTGCTCAGGGAACCACATACAGTGCCAGGGATCAACAGCTTCTAATGCAAAGCATGCACTCAGTCCTTTGAACTATCTTTCTGGCCCCACTGTGGTATTTTAAGTAATTTTTTTCTGAGTGTTTTAGGATGTTGATTTCTTTCATAAGAGCTTTGGAATTATTGGATGGAGCCCTCATAGCCTCAATTACTCTTTTGAGAGATTTGAGTCTTTCTTTAGCGGTATCACATTCTCTTTTTTCTCTCCGAGGCTCTGCTCCTTCAGGACCCAGGTATGCATCCATTTTTACCCTCATTCCTGTTCTGACCCAACCATCTGGTCTCAGAATGTATTGCCTTGGCCTGAAGTTACCACCTGACCTTCCCGCTCTGGCCTGGCCCCAGTCCTTTCTGTCTGAAACTGAACTTCTTGGAAACATAATCAATGTCCCGGAAAGCTAACAGTGAAGTCCCAGAGCTATTTCCCCAGATCAAAGGACCTGGAAACATCTTGAAAACACTTTATATAACACCACAAATAGACCCACAAGTAGGAATGAAGGATATCATTTATGCAGCTCTTTCACTCATTCATGTCATTCATTTCATCTACTTACTAAATAAACACGGAAAATATCTTTTTGCTCAGGCTCAACCCTCACAAGTCCCTCTCTCAGTCTTTGCAGCCACGCTGTCTAGAGGAACAACACGGCTTAAGTCAGTGGAGGGTCAATGTATTAATACAAGTAATCCTGCCAGAATGGGGTGTGTGAGCATCCCCTATGGTCCCCCGAGCACCACCAGGAGCGATTCCTGAGTGAGTGCAGAGCCAGGAGTAATCCCTGAGCATTGTCAGGTGTGACTCCCAAATAAAAACAAAACCCACCTGTCAGTATCTCTTCTATCAAGGGAATTCAGAGCCTTGAAAGCATTCTAGAAAAGCGAACATTGAAGTCCCTTCCTGGCCCTTCAGCAGGATGTGGGCTGGCTTGGTGACAGGAGCCTTCAAGTCCAGGAGGAGCACTGTCCTAGCACTAGCAATGTCCTCCCGTTGTTCATGGTTTTGCTCGAGTGGGCACCAGTAACGTCTCACAACAAATTGTGAGACTTGTTGTTACTGTTTTGGCATATAGATGTGAGAATATTAAACTGAGCAGGGACTTCCCTCTGCAAGCAATGTGACTGCTCCCCTCTGGGCCCGAGAGAACCCCAACAACCACCCCCACCCGTGATGTCACCTGCACTGATCTCCTGAGAATGTAAGAATCATACTATGCTGGCTTTTCTTGGCATCTAACGGGGGCCCGAGACTACCATGTTTAGGGCAGGACTGTGCACGTGTTAGTGTGTGCAGAAAACGTCTCAGATAAGGTTTAGCGGAGACTGGGGACAGTTTGTTGGCGGAAAAAGAACAAAGCCTGAAGCCTGGGTCTGTGAGTCCCTCGCCCACCCCTCATGCCATAGTCCATTCCAGTGGCTCTGCTGTTTGGATAACCCAGACCTATGACAAATTGCGCCATCTCCAGCACACTGCAACTGAGTATGTGTGAGCCCACCACTCGAGTGCCCTCCCCCCCGCCGCCCCCCAGTGAGCACCTCCCCTGAAGGGCACAAGTTTCACAGCCAAGTGTGTGTGATTTCTGGCGACCACCAGGAGGCACTTATAAAAAAGAGGAAAGGAAAGCTAACACCTGAACTTCCGGAGACGTTCCTTTCCAGTCCTTTATTTTCATCAGGACGTGTCTACAGATGGCAGCAAAAACCCTCCTTACTGGTTCTCTGTTCGCCCCTACCTCTGTGGCTGGAGGTGCAAGTGGATCAAAGAAAACTTTTGGGGTGGGCTGAGGGAGGGTGGGTCCCAGCACTTTGACCTTCAACCCCAAGTAGATTTTTTCTCTTCCTACTGAGTCATGTAGTTCTGTCCCCTTGCCTTCCCTCTTGCCAGGGAATGGGTTTGGGTGAGGGATTGTGCCGGAAGTGACCGCTTTCAGTGCGTCTTCCAGACCAGCACGACCTCAGTGGGGCCCTCTCCTATCTCCCACTGTGGGCCACCCCTTTGCCCTCAAAGGTGGACATCCGAGAGGTGGATCCAGGCACACAGTGGTTTTGACTTGCTTTTGGCAAACTCTCTTGTCTCTGCACGGTCCTCTGCATGTCCCTGGGCTTGGCAGCTGAGAGACGACGCAGAGGGAGATGCATGGGGCAGGCTGAGGCCAGACGTGCACCGTGTCACCTCCGCCATGGGCCAACACAGAGCTCTCTATTCTTAGAAAAATATGTTTCTCTTTGGCTGGAATTAGATCCAGTTGTTTCCTTTTCTATAAAAAGGCCTCTCTGAGTGCCTTTGATGAGTGTGTCCAGGTGTGGCCTCACGCTGGAGAACTCTCAGGATTGTGTAACTGGCATATTTCAGACACTGCCGGGAATGGAGAGTTTTTCTATCACAGGAGAAAGATATTAACAGACATGAGTGTGTGTGTCTGTGTGTGTGTGTGTGTGTGTGCGCGCGCACGCGCACACACACACACACACAAGCACAGGGTTACAGCCCATTTTCAGTTACACTGTCCTGTGTTCCGGTGTGGCTGCCTGAGTGTTAGGGGAAGATATGGGCCTTGGAGCGCCCCTTGAGGAAAGGGTCAGTGAGCAGTGTCTTGTTCTCAGGGGACTCAGATGGAGTGACTGGTTCCTCCTTGGTCACTTCTTCCTGTCAGCCTGTGGACCATCCTCATGTGATCCCAACACTTAGATGTTATTTAAATCATTTTTGCAGTCATGGTTCAGGAAAATCATAAACAGGAAGGAGCCAGCACTGTGGCTTAGTGGTCAAGCACCTGTCTTGCACGCATCAGACCAGAGTTCAAACCCTGGCACCACACCCCATAAAGGAAATACTCAAAGCACCTAAATATACGTAAGGATTTGACTTCAATTTTTGTGGATCCAGAGCAGGAGAGATTGCTCAAAGGGCTGGGGTGCCTGCTCTGTATACAGTCTCACTCTCTCGCACCACATGTTCCCCAAGTACTGCCGGATATGTCCCCCAACCCAATCTTTTTAATATACAGGCCCAAAGGGCAAGCTTTGGAGTCCAGTGACCTTGTCCCAATTCTCCCTGTGGCTCTGTACAAGTCCCTGCCCCTCTGTGTTCCCAGATTTCTATTTCTGAGGGAGCGTGGGAAAAATTATCCTCAGTAAGTGGAAGGCTGGGGATCATCCTGAGCGTGATTGAACCCTCAGACCCTGAGATTTGGAAGGAATCAGTTCTGTGCAGTTGGTGGTCCCTCCCTCTACCCGTGAGCCATTGTACAGGTGGGGGTAGGTGTCCCGGGCAGTGTGAGGGGAGGCAGGGTCCCCAGGGTGTGGGTCCCAGAGCCCAGCTGTATGCACAGCGGACACTTGCTGCCACGTCCTAAGGCCTCTCAGCTGGGGACTCGACTACATTGGCTGAAGTCTCTGGGGCATAGAAACGGGCTCTTCACCATCATCCCAGGGTAGGAATTTGGAACCATGGGAGAGATGAGCTCACTCCTCGAGCAAGTATAAGGGGAGATGAGAATTGAGGTGCAGGCACTGCACTATTTAAAGTGGTCATAAAGGGAAGGAGTTCGTAAAGGAGATTGAGAAGGAACCGCCATACGCCATACGGATAAGGAAAACAGGTGACAGTATGACCTGGAGACAGGGGTTAAGATGCTTGCCTTGCATGTGACTGACCCTAGCTCCTCCCCCGAAGCCACATCTTCCCGTCCACAGCTGGGTGTAGCCCTAGAGGCCTCCAAGAACTGCCAGCAAGGCCTGGTGAATGCCCAGCACAGCTAGCCCCACATCTTCAAGCCCAATTGATTGAGGCAGGGGCTGGAGCGATAGTACAGTGGGTAGGGTGCTTGCCGTGCATGTGGCCAACCTGGGCTCGATCTTCAGCATCCCTTATGGTCCCCTGAGCACATCCAGGAGTGATTCCTGAGTGTGGAGCCAGGATGTAACACCTGAGTATCGTCGAGCATGGCCCCCAAGCCAAACAAAGCAAACAAATCGACTAAGACAGCCCAGAGGGACCCCAGGCCACCCTGAGCACCACTGGGGGAGAGGGGGGTTTCCCTCAAAATAAAAAATAAATAAATAAAAGAGTGTGATTTGGGGGGGCTGGAGCGATAGCCCAGCGGGTAGGGCGTTTGCCTTGCATGCAGCCAACCTGAGGTTCGATTCCCAGCATCCCATATGGTCCCCCGAGCACCACCATGAGTAATTTCTGAGTGCATGAGCCAGGAGTAACTCCTGTGCATCGCCGGGGGTGACCCAAAAAGAAAAAAAAAAAAAGAGTGTGATTTGGATTCCAAGACCAGAAAGACCAGAGGAGGAAGTGAGGTGACAGTCCCCAAAGGAGGAGAGGGGGAAGGGGGAGCCATTGGGCTTTCTAACAGTGAGGTCTTGGAGACCTCATGCAGGAGGTTGGGGTGGGGGCCGAGGCACTTCCAAATAGTGCTGAGAGGGCCTGGGGGTCACCATGGCAATATTCAGCCAGACTGGCCTGCTTCATCCTGGGCCCAGTGACCTGGAGCTGCCTGGGCCCTGGCACTGCTGGGCCCACTGGGGCCACACCCTGTAGTGCTTGGCGGGGAGAGGGGAGCACAGTGCCAGGGGCCAACCTCCAGTCCCTGAGCCCCGGAGCTGCCCCGGGCCCGTCCCCCTTTGGAGGCCTGACTTTCCCCTCTGCAGTGGGGAGCACAGGTGGGTGGAGAAGCCCCGCCCTCGGGGCGGAGCTGGCGCCTCTTTATTGCCACGGGGACAGCACACGGGGGTGGGGGGCGGCTCTGCACCCTGCCCCCGCCCCTCAGAACTCGCAGATCACCAGGCGCTTCTCCCCGCAGGACTTGTCGTTCCACTTGCCGTTGCCGAAGATTTCCACGCAGTTCTCGGCCTGGCCGTTGTTGTTGGGCTCCCCCGGGGCCCAGTTGGCATAGGCCAGGGGCTCGCCCGTCGGGTAGATGAACTTGCCCTCCGTCTTGATGTCGGTCATGCTCAGGAAGGCGGCCTTGTTCGCGGCCGTGACGATCTGCTGCAAGGCCTCGTTCTCGGCCGCCGAGCGAGGCGAGGCCAGCTGGCCCCCGGCCTGCACGCACACCTGCTGGGCCTCCTGGAACACCTTCTCGAAGCCTCCGCTCTTGAAGATCTTCTTGCCCACGCGGCTGCCACCGGGGAAGAGCCCCGCTAGAGCAAGAAGAGAGTCTGGTCAGCTCAGGGGGTGCTGGCGGGGAGGGGCGGGGAATGGTGACCCCCACATCAGAGCCCCAGTCAAGGCGAAAGCAAGACCCTTCGCTCCAGTGCAGTGCCAGACTGGCACGTGCCCTGTGGTCCTCGAGTCACAACACTGGGAGGCAGAGGGGTCAAGCAAGGGGACCAAAGTCACACACGGCCACCAAAGTTTCCTTTGGCCACCAGATGTCCCAGATCACACCACATCATCACCAAGTCCTGTCTCTTACCGTGCTGGAGATTGGTTTATAACCTCCTTTAAGGCATGTGGTAGACCCCATTTCAATCTCCAACACTGCATTGGCTCCCCTGAGCATCCCCAGGGGTCACTCCTGAGCATGGAGTCAGGATGAGCCCCTGAGAACCTGGTGTGTGGTGCGAACCCCATTACCCCCCAGGAAAGTTGTCATAAAATCTGCAATTATTTTGCAATGAAATACAGTCACCAAAAGGCCTTATTGGGTGTGACACAAAAGCCTAGATGGTCACTTTCCTTTTTTCAGTTGAATCTTCTTGTATTTGAGGTTTTTTAGGAGTTTGGTGGGGGGGGGTCACATCTGGCAGTGCAGATAGGCTCCTCTCAGCCCGGTGCTTGGGGATCATTCCCAGTGGTGCTTGGAGGACCATGAGGTACCAGAGATCAAGCCTGAGCCTCCAGCATGCCAGGTTCATGAACACTCCCTTCTCACTCTCTCCCCGCCCCAGACACTCATTCCACCTCACCCCACAGTCCCAGCTTGTCAATCCCTGCCTAGAACTGGGACCACTCTGGTCAGGACCTGAGGTTGTTGCTGAGAGGATGAAAAATAGCGCAGGGTGCTCGCGCTCAGCAGTCGGAAGTTTGGAGAGGGTCCCAGCAGTCAGAACTTTGGAGTGTGTCCGGGCTATGTGACAGGCTGAGGGCAGGAGAGGGTACGAGATTCAGAGCAGCGAGCAGCTCTTCTCTCCCCTGCAGGCTGGCCTCTATGGCCTGCAGGTGGGTGATAGCCCACAAGTCCACCTTCCTGAGTGCTGGCTAAGAAGACAGAGACCGGGGCTGGAGCAATAGCACAGCGGGTAGGGTGTTTGCCTTGCACGCAGCCGACCTGGGATCGATTCCCAGCATCCCATAATGTCCCCCGAGCACCGCCAGGAGTAATTCCTGAGTGCAGAGCCAGGAGCAACCCCTGTGCTTTGCCGGGTGTAACCCAAAGAGCAAAATAAATAAATAAAAATTTAAAAAAATAAAAGAAGACGGAGACCACCCCCCAGTGAAGTGGGTGCGAGTTGGACAGGCACAGAGCAGGGCTGGACAGTGCCCTAAAATACAACCCAGTCGAGAGCTCTCCCTGACATTGACTGCAGCAGAGCAAGGGAAAGTGACTTCCCTTCCCCAGGGTTGCCAATGCCTCATTTCCAGAGTGGGGTGCACTTTGCACCCGTGTGTTTTGGGGCTCATGCAGGAAAATCTGGGCTCCAATGAGCGGGGCTGCACTGTGTCTCCACCCTTCTCTCTGGGGGGCTTTCACAAGAGACTGGGGGACACATCCTCCATGGAGGGCACCCACAGCAAGCCCGGACAAGAGGAGTGGAAGAGTTCGTTGGTTGAAGTCTCACGTATCTGGCTGGGCATGAATTTACAAACCTGTTGTGTTCATGCATTTGTCTGAAGGTGCAGGGTGAAACTTAAGATGTGGGCGTGTGCTGCTGTGTGGAGGTGCGGTGGAGAGGGTAACGGCATGAAAGTAGACCCAATGTGGCAGGTGCGTGGTCTCCTTGTGGCTCATCAACATATACATGTGTGAGTGAATGGAGCTGCAAAATACATTTTGAAGACTTACAAAACTCTAGGTGCAGCAGCACTTAGTTAGCTTGGGTACTTAGAAGCCAACCCCGTATCTCATCAACCAGCCCCTTTATGCTCTGTTCCTTCAGAAAATTCCCCTCCTCCTCCTCCTCCTCCTCCTCTTTCTCCTCCTCCTCCTCCTCCTTTTCCTGCATCTCCTTCCTTTTCTCCTTCTATGAATGAGATTTGCTGCATGATGTGCACTTAAGTCCATGTGACGTCAGAGAGAGCAGAGAAGGAGGAGGGGCAGTGAAGTGCTGATTTATATACCACTTCAATACCCAAAGATGGGCTGGAGCGACAGGGTTAGGCTTTTCCTTGGACATTACTGAGAAGGGTTCAGTCCAATCCTGGGTAATCCCTGTGATCCCCCAAGCCTTCTGGGAGTGATCCCTGAGTGCAGAGTCAGGAGTCAGCCCAAGGTGCAGCTGAATATGGACCCCAAATAGAAGAATAATAACAAACACCCAGAGATGCAGGAGAGGGATGTCGGCCAGGTGCCACGGTCAGGTCCCAGGATAGCCTCGTTCTCGGGACAGTGTCTGGACTTTCTACAGTTCTAGGCTGTGCCTCCCCATCTCTGGGGTGCTCACACACCAAGGAGGCCCTGCAGAGGTCATAAGTGTGACCTGCACTGTTCACAATAGTTAAAATCTGGAAACAACCCAAGTGCCCGAGAACAGACGACTGGTTAAAGAAACTTGGTACATCTACACAAAGGAATATTATGCAGCTATTAAAAAAATAAGGTAAAGGTAAAGGTAAAGGCCCTCCCATTGATCGTTGATTTGCTCGAGCGGGCCCAGTAACATCTCCATTGGAGACTTTGTTGTTACCGTGTCTGGCATATCGAATACTCTTGGTAGCTTGCCGGGCTCTCCGAGAGGGGCGGAGGAATCGAACTCGGGTCGGCCATGTTGGCCGCTTGTAAGGCGAACGCCCTACCCGCTGTGCTATCGCTAGTCATGAAATTTGCTTATAAGTAGATAGACATGGAAAGTATCATGCTAAGTGAAATGAGTCAGAAAGAGAGGGACAGATATAGAAGGACTGCGCTCATTTATGGAGTATAAAATAACATAACATGAGACTGGCACCCAAGGATAGTAGATACAAGGGCCCGGAATCCTGCTCCATAGCTGGAAGCCTGTCTCATGAGCTGGGAGAGAAGGCAGCTGGAATAGAGAAGGGATCACTAAGAAAATGCTGGTTGGAGGCATCGGTCGGGATGGGAGATATGCGCTGAAAGTAAATAAAGGACCAAACATGATAACCTCTCAGTATCTGTATTGCAAACCTTAATGCCTAAAAGTAGAGAGACAGTATGGGGGAAACTGTCTGCCATGCAGGCAGGGGGAGGTTGGGAAAGGTGGGGGTATATTGGGGAGATTGGTGGTGGGGAATGTGCACTGGTGGAGGAATGGGTGTTTGATCATTGTGTGATTGTAACTCAAACACAAAAGCTCATAACTGTATCTCATGGTGATTCAATAATTTTTTTTAAAAATGTGTGACCTGGACCAGGCGTCCACCTGCCCTTCACAGAGATCATCACACAGCAGGCAGAGCGGGAAGATCTACTTGACTGCATCGGGTTCAGGGCCTGACTGTCTCCTTCATGCTTCCGTGAGCACTATGAACTGCGTCTCCCATGTCTGCTCCTGAAGCCTGGGACTGCCATGCTCTGCCCCACTCACTGCCCGGTCCAGACCTGGCCCTACCCACAGCCCCGGCCCATGCCTATCCCTGACCAAGGCCCAGGCTCAGTGCGGGGCCTCACCTTGGGCAGACGGGCTCAGCTCCCGGCCCACACACTCACCTTTCTCCCTCTGCGCCGCGGCTTCCTGCATGCCCTGCACCTGTTTCTGTAAGGCCACCAGCTGCTGCCTCAGAGTGACATCTGCAGGGCAGAGAGAGACGCGTCCACACAGCCTGGGCTCAGCTCAGAGGCCAGTGGGCCTCAGAAAGGACGCCGGGGGCAGGTATGTGTTACAGCTCGGGGTGAAGAGCTGGGACCCAAGAAACCCCCACCCCAAGAAGCCCAAGGCTGCTGAGAGGCTGCCCCTGCTGCCCCCCGGCGTTGGATGCAGTGCTTATGGTGCCCCTGTGAACCAGCTGCCCCGGGACCTCTCTCCAGGAACCAGAGGGCATTTGACTCCAGGAATCAGAGGGCACCTGCTTGCTCGAAATGGAATTTGTAACTGCGCTCTCTAGAAGTCACCATCCCCATGCTCTCTGCAGCTAAAATCTGTCCTGTGAGCTGGGACAAACATCTCAGGATTCCCGCCAGCCAACAGCAACGGCTTCGGCTTCGAGAAGAGCCTCCTCCTCCTTCCATCCTGCTGGGCTTTGCAGCAACCCAGCCCCCAGCCCCTCCCCCTGGGATGGATATCCAAGTAAGGCCCACCTGAGCTAAGTGGGGTCTCTTCCCTTCCTGCCCCCACCCCATCAAGTGGGGCTCCAAGAAATCGTCACCAACACCTTACCTCCAGAGTCCCCTCTGTCCCCCTTCAGTCCTGGGGGCCCAGTGAGACCTCTGGGTCCCACTGGTCCTATGGGTCCTGGCAGTCCTCCGCGCCCTTGGGTCAGACAGAGAAGAGCTGTGTGAGCTTCATTTTCTAGCAGGTTCGCCTTCCCCATACATGGGAGAGTGAAATCCTCTCACCCAGCCATAGACGCTCCCCTCTCCCTGGAGCCTCTTCCCAGAAGCTACCCGGGCACCCTCTCCCTGCGCTGCCCTGTCCCCAACAGCTGACCATCCGCCCGCTCACCCTGCTGGGCTAGAGACACTCCCCACTGCCCCACAGGTCCAGCTCTGACCCACTGAATGCAGGGGAGGGGCCCCAGCTTATGCCCTCACTCACCTGGTGGCCCAGAGCTGCCCGGAGCTCCGTGTTCCCCGGGGACCCCTCGCTCCCCTTTCAGACCCGGGGGGCCTCTCATCCCTGCAGAGCCCTGAGCGCCTGCCGGACCCGTGTCTCCTGGAGAGGAATGAGTTGGGACAAATGCTTCTGAGAGCAGGTAGCCTCAGAGGCAGGGAGGGGAACACGGGGAGGCGGCACTCCTGCTGCCTGGGGTTGCTCAGTGGGAGGTAACGGGAAAGAGGCCACAGCCGGGGTGTGGGGGGCTGACCCTGGCATCTCCTTGCTTGCTGGGCCTTAGATGGGGTCAGGGACGGGAATGTCATGGCCCCCTCCCCCAACCCAGCCCCACACTAATCACTGACCTTTCAGTCCAGGCTCTCCCTTTGGGCCTGCTTTGCCTTCAGGTCCAGCACTGCCCTGCCTCCCCGAGGGACCCTCTCTTCCAGCTGGACCAGGCACACCTGGAGGGCCGGGAAGTCCTGGGAGAAGAGACCCCCTCATCAGTGATACTGAGTCTTTCAAACGCATGTTAACAGGAGACCCATAACAGACGCCAGAGAGGGAGCATCTCCCAGAAGCCCACACCCACCGCACATTCTGCTTTCTCCTGAGATAGACCCCACTCCGGGCACCTTCCAAGCAATCTGCTGCCCCTTCCCAGGGTGACACATGGGCCTCACTGCTCACAGGTGTCTGCCTCCCATGCCCAGCTGCTCACCTCGTGCTCCACAGTCTCCCTTGGGTCCCGGATCTCCGGCAGAGCCGTTTTCCCCTTTGGCCCCAACTGGGCCAGGTAGTCCCGGCATCCCAGCTCTCCCCTCAGCTCCTGGCAAACCTGTGGCAGCAGGAGAATGGGCAAGAAACTGGCCAGAAGCCCAGGAGGAGCCGCTGCCCACAAGGTCAGGCCTCTGGTTCATGCCTTTGGAGTTCTGCAAGATGGAGCCATCCCACCATCTCCACGCCAGCCACTAGGGGTGACCCAGGAAACAGGCGTCCACACCCCTATTGGACAGGCCAAGAAACAGCCTGCAGGAGGGCAGCGAGGGTTCTAGCCAAGACCCTTCTGACTTTCCAAGCAGATGTTCCCTTGGCCTGAGGTCATAGGGTTTACGGTCGACAATCCGCCAGCACTTGCTTCTCAGACTTGAATGGTGGACTGAGGTGCTTGCTCTTTCCTGCCTAGAACCAAAGTCCTGTCAGAAATGACAGGTGGCACTGAGTGGCAGGGAAACGCACCCCCAGAACACAGTGAGCTGTGGTCTCGCACCTGCCAGAAAGGCTGTTATCACAGGCAAGATCTAAGGGGTCAGAGAGGATGTGGGGGGCAGGATGGGGGCTGCTGGCGGGAGTGGGAACTGGCGCAGCCGCGATGGGAACCAGTCCAGATGCTCTTTGAAAAATTAAAAATAGAACCACTGTGTGCTCCAGCAATTCCTCTCGGGGATGTTTCTCTGAAGAAAACAAAAACACTAACAGATACTCGCGGCTCACTGCAGCACTGTTCATGGGAACCAGCACGCAGGACGCAGCCTGAAGCCGGTGTCCACAGACAGATGGACAGGCAAGGAAAGGTGGGGCATATGCACGATGGAATATTGCTCAGCCATAAAAGAGAGGAAATCTTGCCATTAACAATAACGTGAACGGGCCTTGAGAGATGAAATAAATCAGAAAAGAGACAACCCACAGCTCCAGGATATAACTAGGGAGGTAGAGCCTTACAGGTGTGGGGCCCTGTTTGAATTTCTCACACCATGTGGTTGTTCTTTTATGTGGAATCTAAATAAACAAACAAAAACTTGATCTCATAGATACAGAAAACAGGCTCATGGTCTCCAGAAGCAGCGTTCTGTGGGAAATCTGAATGGAAATGGCCAAAAGGTAGAAATCTTGAGGTATCTGGGACAGAGAGATAGTACAGGGGTTAGGGTTCTTGCCTTGCATGCAATCAACCCAGGTTTGATCCCCGGAGCACATCCAGGAATGATCCCCAAGCACAGAACCAGGAGCAAGCCCTGAGCATCACAAGGTTCTCAAGTTCGGGGGTGTGACCAAAAACCTGTCCCCACCCTCAAACAATTTCAGTTATAAATGAATAAACACTGGAGATGTCATGTACAATATGGAATTAACAACAGTAAACAGTACATTTGAAAGTAGCTAAGTGAGTTGATCTTCACGGTGCTTATGTCAAGACAAAGCTGTGGTACTGGATATGTAGAATAGACTTAAAGTCTGAGACATGATCCCTTGCATCACAAAATGCACAGAAACAAAAGAATAAGGGAATAAAGTTGTAATCATGTGTGAGGATGTTAACTGTGCATCATGATGATCATTTTGCAACATACTCACATGAGAGACATTGTGTTGTTTTTGTTTGGTTGGTTGGTTGTGTTTTTGGAACTCCACCTGGCAGTACACAGGGGCTAATTTTGGCTCCATGTTCATGAATGACATATGGCAGTGTTCAGGGGCCATATGTGGTGTCAGGGATTTGAACTAGAGTCACAGCCACCACAGCTGCATGAAGGCAAGTGCTTTATCTCCTGTACTATCTTGCTGACTTCCATTGTGTTATACGCCTGAAATTAATATAATATCCTATTCCATTATATTTCAATAAGAAATAAAACTATGTAAAATGTTCTTGAAGCTATATAAAGATTGTTATTGTCTAATGTATTTGTAAGCAATAAAACCATACTATAAATAACATAAAAAATATGTATATCTGGGGCTGGAGCAATAGTACAGAGGGTAGGGCATTTGCCTTGCACATGGCCTACCCAGGTTCGATCCCTAGCATCCAAGATGGTCCCCCAAGCATTGAGCAATTTCTGAGTGCAGAGCCAGAAGTGACCCCTGAGCATCGCTGGTGTGGCCCAAAAAGCAAAGGAAAAAAAAAAGAAGAAGAAAAAGAAAGAAAGGGCTGGAGTGATAGCACAGCAGGTAGGGCATTTGCCTTGCATGCGGCCGACCTGGGTTCGATTCCCAGCATCTCATGTGGTCCCCTGACCACTTCCAGGAGTGATTCCTGAGTGCAAAGCCAGGAGTAACCCCTGTACATCGCCGGGTGTGACCCAAGAAGCCAAAAAAAAAAAAGAAAGAAAAGTCCATGTGTGGAGGATGACTGGCATGAAATACACAGAGAAGAACACCACACGGTGGTCACAATAAATGTGGAGACAGCTCTTCTATCCGAACAGTTCAGACTCACGTGGCCTATGTAGAAAACAAACCCATGACAAAATGAAGTAAATAAAAAGGACAGAAAAAAACTGGATTGGAGCGATTGTACAATGGGTAGGGCACTTGTCTTGCATGCAACCAATGTGAGTCTGAACCCAGTACCACATATGGTCCTTGAGTCTCACCCGGGGTTATCCTTGAGCACAGAGCCAGGAATAATTCCCGAGCACAGTTGGGTGTGGCCCCAAAACAAAAACAAACACACAAAGAAAGAAAAAATAGTAAAAACACCCACATACATGAATGTCTCAGTATTACTTCATTCCTTTGCAGGGTGAAATAATAGAGGCGCTTGCCTTTCATATGGCAAACTTGGGTTCTATCTTTGCCACCACATATGGACCCCTGAGTACCACCAGGATACAGAGAACAAAGCCAGGAACAAAGAGAACAAAGCCAGGAGTTATCCGTGAACACCGCCAGGTGTGCCCCAACACTCTGCCCCCCAAAGAATAATCCGTCATATGGACAGAACACTATTCAACAGATTGTGGTCATCTGGGTTATTTCTACCTTTCAACTGTTGTGAATAAAGTTGCTATAAATATTTATGTAACGTGGCCTTAATTTGCTCATTCCCTTGTTTGTTCAATTTCATTTATTTGCTCACTAATGGTATTTTGAAGATCAAAAAACTTTGTTTTGCATTGGGCAGGGAGCAGATGTTGGCAACAGATTCGGGTCTGCAAAGGAATTTTAATTAAGCGTGGGTATTGGGGGAAGGAGAAGTTCTGGGGGTAGAAACTAGGGTCTCACAGGGCCAATAGTACAGCAGGTAGGGCGTTTGCCTTGCATGCAGCCAACCAGGGTTCGATCCCCAGCATCCCATATGGTCCCCCGAGCACTACCAGGAGTAAGTCCTGAGTGCAGAGCCAGGACTTAACTCCTGAGCAGCGCCAGTGTGACCCAAAAAGAAAAAAAAAAAAGAAAGAAACTAGGGCCTCACAATACAGGGCATATGCTCTCTCACTGAGCCACATCCCCAGCCCCTGTGGCTGGATTTTTTAACAGTGAGATACAGGGAGTGAGCGAAGAAGATAAGGCATGAGGTGTCCATGTATCACAGCAGCCCCGACCTCAACACACACACACACACACACACACACACACACACACAGTCATCTTTCTGAAGGATAAGTAGGACTATAAGGGTGAGGAAGATTGAGAGATTTACAAGCCATGGTATTTTGAAGCTTAAAGCCATGCTCCCAGGCCAGGCTGGCTGGACCGGAATTGTGCTGAGGGAGGCGGGGACCTGCATTTGATGGAAAGCTGACAGGGTCTATGCCCAACGTGGTGACCTACTTTGGTGACCCTCAATGAGAATGAAATGGAAGCACAGAGACTCATGGGCTGACACCACATCCGAGAGGACACTGGACTGGGAGCAGGTCAAGGGGAAAGGCCACTCCCAGGAGAAAGCAGCAGAGAGGACACAGCTGGCCATCTGTCATGCAGGGGCAGAGGCCAGAATGCACTGAACCGAGGAAAGATAGTGTCTCTCACAGGCACCCACAGCTCCCAACACATGTGTTTCACATCCTGGTCACCCTCAAGGTCAGAGCCCTTCACCTAGCACCACAGGAATGAGGTTTTATGGACTGGCAGATTGGCCAGTCCTTGCCACCCTAATGCTCCTTTCCTGCCTCTTACTCAAGGTCTGAATCCTCATTAACATGCAGGATGCCAGCCTCGATACTTCAGTGAGTCGGAGGCAGCAAATCCAATCCCTTCCTTAGAGAATGAGAATTCAACTTTGCAGAAACAGAGACAGGAGCAAGTGTCTTAGAAAGTAGAGAAGCATTAAGAGTGCTGGGAGCAGAGGGTCTTCCAGGGAGGGGAGGAGGACTCACTAAAAAGGGGTCCTATAGGGGGAGTCTATGGAGGAGGTTAGGCACGAGCTGTGGGGGCGTGGTAGGGAAGCATTAGGGGTCGTACCTCAGGAGGGCCCAGGGCCCACGGACTGCAGAGTAGAAGGTGCCAGTGGAGAAGGAGGCTGAGATGGAGAATGTTCGAGCAGTGTGAACACGCAGTGTGTTTGTAGCTTGCCCCAGCCTTGTCCCTGGGGGCTCTCCGGCTGAACTCCGGAGGTTTTGCTGAGGAATAAGGGAATAAGGCAGTCTCCTGCCCCTGCGCCTGGCTGTTCCTCGCCGGGGTCCCTTGGAGGGGACCGGGTTGAGCTTTCCTCCCCGCCCGACCAGGGCTCCGGCAGCCGAAGACCTCCAGGACCAGCCACCACCATGCTGAGACCACTCTCCGCACACATGAAGGTACTGGCAGAGGGACAAAGCCACGCGGGTTCCGGGGCCGAGATCTCCAAGCCTACTCGGATTGGAGTCGAGCATCCTCCACCCAGATCCTCCAAATTCCAGTAGGCGGGGGTCACACCCACCACCTGGCTCCCTGGCACCGTGTAATCCCATCAACGGCCAAGACTCAGAGACCATAAAATCCAGCTCCCGGAACCGCGCGGCCGCATTCGCGGCCACGCAACATCTTATCAGGACATCTTTTTATGACATCTTATTATCTCATTCCTACTTTGGACAAACTTGCAGGCTATCGAATGTAGCCTGCCCACAGGGCAGAGTCTGGCAAACTCCCCGTGGCGTACCAAATATGCCAAATACCAGTAACAATGATGGGTCTCATTCTCCTAAAGAGCCTTGAATATAATCTCAGGGCTAGGATGAAAGAGACGTTACTGGGGCCTGCTCGAGGCAATCGACAAATAACAGGATGATGAATGAATGAATGAATGAAAGGGAATAAGGGAGTTGTCCTTGGACATGCAATCTCCACCCAAACAGGGTCTGGGTTCTATTGGCCATTCATGACACACCTGGGTGCTGGGCTCCAACCTCAAGGGCATCTTCTCTCAGGCCCATCTTGTCCTTTATAGCAGTTTTGGGGGACCAAGGGCAACCAGACCTGCAGGAGAGATGGCCCCAAGAGCCAAGTTCGGTCCCTTTTTAAGCCAGGATTCTTTAGGGCTTCCAAGACCACCAGGAAATCATCAGACCCCTAATGACTGAGTGAAATAACTGCAACGGAGGGACCAGAGGGGAGCTGGCACTCATCCCGACTAAGCACATTCTCTCTCTCTCTCTCTCTCTCTCTCTCTCTCTCTCTCTCTCTCTCTCTCTTTCTCCACTCTCAAGGCATGGAACGTACTCAGGCTTCGAACATGCATGGGGCAAGGCAGGTGGACAATGGAGGGAGGGCTTAGTGGTGCTCTGGGCCACAGGCTCAGATGCCGCTGTGAGAAGGAGCCCCCTGAGCCCCGCGGCTGCTGAGCGATCTGGGATTCTGCAAGTGAGAGTTGGCCCCTTGGGTCCCATGCTCCCATCCAGGCCACCTCCCTCAAACCCCAGCCCATTCACACTATTCAAGCTGTAATGGCCTATCTGGAACATATTCCCTGCCCCTACCAAGTGCAAGTATATGCGGTTACCAATTCTTTCCTGCTTAAGTGTTGTTAGTTTTCTTTCTGTCCAACCAAAATGAAAACTCCGGAAGCATCAAGGCCATTGATGACTCCACCGGAGTTGACCCCACTGGAGCTCCAGTCCAGTGTCCTGACAATTCTTTCACTCTAACTGTGGGTGTACTGAATGCCAGTTAGACACAGGTCTTCCCTAGTGGGGCTGTATTTCTTAAACACTTCCCTTAATAAGCTTTTGGAATCTTCAGGAGAATTCACCTGACCCTACCTGAAGCAGGTGCAACCTAGGGCTGGAAAGATAGTGCAGGGGTTAAAGTGCTTGCTTTACAAGTGGCTGACCTGGGTTTGATCCCCAGCACCACGGATTGACCTCTGAGAACCTCTAGGGGATAGTGGTCCCCTAGTGCAGAGCCCAATGTCAACCCTGGATGCCATGGGGTGTGGCTCTAAGATAAACAAACAGACAAGCAAAAATCTTATCTGAAGAATCAACAAAAGCTAAAGCCCTGGATCAACTATTTACCCCAATGTAGTAGCAGGCAGCATCTTCAGTCACAAGTGAGCAAACCATAACCCGGCACACCGAGAGGCTTGTCCTGGAGGGCCGGGGGCTGGGCCGGCTGTGGATCGGGGTCTCGCTGTGGAGCACAGCACTGTCTGATGCAGAAACCCATTTTCACTGCCTTTCCACCTTCTACACTGGGTGCCAAGGAGCCTCACTGTGTCGTAAGCGTCTTAGCTGTCTAGGGAGATTCTGGTGTCCCAGGAAGTGTTTGAGGAGGTTTCAGTGAGTTACGCTAGTGAACATCCAAGCATGGGCTTGGACAAATACATGTGGGCTCCGTTTCCTTCCCCCGGCAGCATGTTTGGGCGGGGGGGAGACAAGTCCTTCAGGTCAGTCCTGACCGTGGAGCCACAGTGCCTCTTCCCAGCCCAGCCTGCGCAAGCCCAGTGCCAGGATCCACCACTGCCCAGCCCCAGAGGAGTGACCTACGCCCACCTCCCTGCCTTTCACTTACTATGTGCTCTTTCTTGGGATGGAAGGATCTGAAGGTCCTAGTGGGGAATCAGAGGAGCTAGATGGTGAGGGGCAGGTGGGGAGAGGAGAGGCACCCTGGGACAAGGAGCACCCAAGCATCTGCCAAGGGATAGAGTAGTGTTCGTGGTGGACGGAAGCCGCGGGAAGTCTGCCCCTTCGGAAGACGCCCACCTCCATGGCCCCGACAGCAGAATCCCAGAATTCCCAGGCTGGTTATGACTGTAGGTCCCAGCCCTTCCCACCAGGACAAGAAGCCAAAGTCGCAGCTCTACCTGGTTCCCCCTTCTCGCCCCGGGGGCCCTCTCTCCCGTCCCGTCCATCACGACCAGGCAGGCCGTTCTCCAAGGGGCTACACATAACCAGGGTGCAGGCGTTGGTCACTGCTCTCGGGGAGTAGTTCTTCATTTCCGCTCCCAGTGACCCCCAGGACTGTGTGAGCAGGATCAGCGCGGACAGAGGGAGGACCAGCATGGCCTGGGCAGGTGGGCAGAGAGAGGAAGGACACACTCTTGGTTCCAGGGCTCAGGGGAGAAGGTGGCCCAGCACCCTGGAATCCCAAGAAGCACTCGTCTCTCCCTCCTTTCCCCGCCAGGGACAGCAGAACTCAGGGAAGTTTAGGAACAGGTGGGCTAATGGTGTGGCCTGGGAGGTCATGAGTTACCCAGCTGAAACCTGAGTATAGGGACAGCAGCCCCTGTTCTCAGTTGCCCCGTCCTCGGACACTCCTTCTGAGGCCACCCCTTGAGTACGGCCATCAGCATGGTGAGGAGGGTGTAGAATTGCTGCCTGCAGCTTTCTGGCACTGCAGGAAGGATTCAGTGGGTGCCTTTGGATGGACCTCACTGCCCAGGCTCCTGATACCTCATGGTACCATTAGTTGGCTGAGCTCATCGAAAGGCAAACCCATTTCTTCTCTCCTGCTGCTGCAGGTGGGTTAGCACTGGTTGTCCACCTCCCACACCTGCACTGCCTAAGTCAGAGCAGTTGCACAGATCCTGTCTCCCTCCCTCCCCACCTGCAGGAGAAACCCCCGCGTGAACGGTGGATGGTGGAGGCTAAGCAGGTGCCAGGGGCCAGTCACAGGGTGCTGGGAAAATACAAGGAGAGAAGGAGACAGAGGCACTCACAGTTGCTTCCTCTGGGGCTTCTGGGTCTCCGGCAACGCAAGGCTGTCCTCGGCAGGCTCTGGCTATTTATTTATGCTGTCCTTCCCGGTCCTTGGCAAACTCTCTTCAACAAGTGGGGCGATGTTCTTCCTGTTGACTCACGCTCACCCCCACCCGCCACAGGCATTCCTAACACTCCTCACCTTAATGTTTCTAGAGCACCTAGAATGATTTCACTCCCCGCAGCTCGGGTGGTTAAGAGCTGGCACCAGTGTCTGTGTGACAGATGTCCAGGAATCTGCGGTCTGGAGAAGACCAGCCTTGGCACAGAGTCACAAAAGCCATAGGCATCTGCAAGTTCCCCAAGTGCTGTGGCCACTTCTTCCAGAGCTGGTCCTCAGGTGTTGGGAAAGAGCTCAAGGCTCCTTGGCATATCTGGGCTGGGCGGGGCAGGTGGAGGGGCTTCAGCGGCCGTGGCAGTTTCTGGGGTCAGAGATGGGAGGAGTGACCCCCTGGCAGGGCTCACTCTTGCTTCTCGCCCAGGATCGCAGCAAGCCTTCCTCCTGCTCTCTGCTGGATGGACTAGACCGCTGCCCCCTTCCCCAACCCCTTCCTCTTCGCCTGCCTTCCACCCTGCCCACCTTCCCCATCCTGCCCTGCCCTCCCAGCCTCCTCTCTCTGTTGTCACTGATCTTTCCCTGTATGTCACTGACTTAGGCCCCTGAGCAACTGACATGCTCCACCCCGCTCACTACCCCTCCTCATCTATGTGATCTTTACTGAACAATCTGCTTTCTTTAAGAGCCCACCCCAACCATTGTGCCAGCTGCTTGCATCCAAATTCCTTTCTCCTAATTTTTTTTTTTTTGCTTTTTGGGTCACACCCAGCAATGCACAGGGGTTACTCCTGGCTCTGCACTCAGAAATTACCCCTGGCGGTGCTCAGGGGACCATATGGGATGCTGGGAATCGAACCTGGGTCTGCCACATGCAAGGCAAACCCCTTACCCACTGTGCTATCGCTCCAGGCCCAATTCCTGTCTCTTTACCTCTTCCTCAATCCCTTCCTGGGTTTCGGGGAACTCCAGTGGAAGATAGGGCTTACTCCTGGTCTGTGGTCAGGGATCACTCCTAGCAGGACTCAGGGGAGTGATGTGTGGGGCCAGGATGGAACTGGAGTCATCTACTGCATCAAGGCAGGTGCCCACCCCCTGTGCTATGCCTCAGGTCTTGTATCAACCCTCCCTCCAGGCAGGCTTCCTGGCCAGTAGCCCCATGTCTCCAGTCCTTTCCTTTGACCATCCCCTTGGTGCTCACTTCTTCCAGCTTTCTTTTTTTTTTTTTTTGCTTGTTTTGGGTCACACCTGGCAATGCACAGGAGTTACTCCTGGTTCATACACTCAGGAATCACTCCTGGCGGTGCTCGGGGGACCATATGGAATGCTGGGAATCGAACCTGGGTCGGCCATGTGCAAACGCCCTACCCACTGTGCTATTGCTCCAGTCCCTCAGCTTTCTTTTCAATATCACGATCACAATCATCCTGTTGTTCGTTGATTGCCTTGAGCAGGCGCCAGTAACGTCTCCTTTGTCCTAGCCCTGAGATTTTTAAAAAGTGCCGTGTTCAAGGCTCTTTCAGGGTTAGGAGAATGAGACCCATCATTGTTACTGGTATTTGGCACATTGGATACGCCACGGGGAGTTGGCCAGACTCTGCCGTGTGGGCAGGTTACATTCGGTAGCCTGCCAGGTTGTCCAAAGTAAGAATGAGATAACAAGATGTCCGGGAGCTGGGTTTTATAGTCTCTGGGTCTTGGCCGTTGATGGGATTACCTGGCGCTGGGGACAGTTGGAGGGTGTGACCCCTGCCTCCTGGAAGATGGAGGATCTGGGTGGAGGATGCTCAGCCCGATCCAAGCAGGCTTGGAGATCTCAGCCCATGTCTTTGTTCCTGTGCCAGTACCTTCATGCGTGTTGAGAGTGGTCTCAGCACGGTTGTGGCTGGTTCTAGAGGTCTTTGGCTGCTGGGGCTCTGCTCAGGGCGGGGATGGAAACTCAATCCGCCCCCTCCAAGGGGCCCTGGCGAGGATAGCCAGGCGCGGGGGCAGGAGACTCTGCAAAAAAAAAAAAAAAAAATAGAAATTTGAGAAAAGAGGGAAAAAGAAGGAAATGTTTCTGAAACAACAACACGAGAGCAAAAGTTTTGTTGAAGGGGCGGTTGGTGATTTGTTTTTTCCTCAAGGGTTAATCAGCAATCCTAAGAGTCCTGCTTGGGATTCTAGGTAAACACCTTTTTTTTTAAATATATTTCAATATATTTTTTAATAATAAAATATAAGACCCACACCCAGCAATGCTGGGTGGGCCAGGTGATGAGGTGGAGACATGGGCCTGGTAGATGCAAGTCTAATAATTGAGTACTGGGCCCAACATGAGGCCACACCCACCAGTCCTCAAATACATGCAGGGCATGTGATCTCCTGCTGCAGCCATCTCCCTGCCCTATGCCCTTTCCGTGTTGCTTGTATGTTGTAGAATCCACAATGCCAGGTCTCCTTGGACCAAATGGCTGGTCTTCAGTTTCCAGGCTGCCATGTTCTAGGGTTGCGTTTCAGGAGAGCGTGGCCTGGACCTGATGTTCAAGCTCTTGTCATTCACACACTGCCCTCTCTATTCTAGAAAGTTCCTGGGCCTCCTAGAGCTCTTCCTAGAGCCACATGGGGGCTGAGCTGAGCCCCCTTTGTCTTTAAACATATTGCTACACATTGCAGTGGCAGTTCCACAGGATCAATGTGTCATATATGATCAGACTCGAGTCTTGCAGCAACCCTAGGTGGAAGTATTGTAAAGAGGAGATGGAAAGGGAGGAATAAGAAGTTTAGTTGTTTTTAGAAGTTTAGTTTTCTTAAAGCTGATTTAACTGTATCACTCCCAAAGTACACTGAACTTTCCGCAAGGGCCTGAAAGCTCATCATGGATTGCAAACAGGAGCAATGGGCTGGGGTTCTAAAAGGATATGGTCAAAAAATGACTGATTGCTTGCCTCATGGACTCCTGCTGTAACCACTTTTCCTCACTTCTGTACCAATGCTTGCCTTGCTGAATTTGCGTGAACTTACCAGGCACCAGGATGTGGGCCCAGTGGGCTAAAGAAATGTTACAGGTGCTTACAAAAGTGTTCAGGACACCAGGATGTGGTTTTTCTAATAAAAGACCAGTGCTTCTGCTGTGAGGCGACTGCTCCCACCCACCAGCTGGTGTCAATAAAGACTCCTCCAAATTCTATTTTTTGGTCTCTAGTTGTCTTTCGATCGTGACCCCACAATCGTATGTAATATACATACCCATCATACCCAACGCACACAGTTGTTAACTAATTTTCCAAGGTCAGACTCTGAGAGGGGTCTATTGAGAAGAGACAAAGGAGGAAAGGAAGGTCTTTAGACAGACCATCTCAGGATTCTCTCTCTCTCTCTCTCTCTCTCTCTATTTTAATCTCATTCCAGCTTTACTTTTTCTAATAAGATACTTTATTTAAGTACTGTGGTTTGCAAAGTTGTTCATAATAAGTTGTTACACATATACAGGTCTTTCAATGTTCAAACACCAATTCCACCACCAAAGTGATCTTTCCTTTAGTTGTTTGTTACAAGTAAAAGAACTGTCAAAAATATTTTGATAAAAACTCAATGCCTCTTTTGCAAACCACAGGACCAAAAGGAGAGAGAAGACAAAAGGGAATGCCCTGCCACAGGGGTGGGGTGAGATGGGAGAATGGGGGGGTGGGAGGGATACTGGGAGCACTGGAGGTGGAGAATGGGCACTGGTGGAGGGATGGATACTTCATCATTGTATAACTGAAACCCAAGCACAAAAAATGGTAAGTCTAAAACTGTACCACATGGTGTTTCACTAATAAAAATAATAATAAAAAATATTTCAGTAGAAGAAAATATGTGAAAATTGTTATATCTCACCATAGGATTGTTAAGTCCTTGTCTAAGGGTTCACTAAGCTGTTGCTTGTTGACTGAGCCTTCAGTACTATTATTTCTGTCTATTGAGTTTAGTTGGCCTCTATGCTGCTTTCCCATGGAATTTGGTGTGCCCCTACTGGGATGTTAGTATTGATGAGTTTGGAGGTGTCTGTGATTGCACAGTGCAGAGACTTCAGGACCTATGGTCTGGGCCAGTGAGTCACATGGCAGGGGTCGGGGGAGATGGGTGTGGCTACCGGGTCTTAGGAAGTTGGGATGGGGGTGGGGGTTCAAGGCTGCCCGCCTCCATTCCAAAAAGACCCCAGAGTTCTCAGACAGGACACCAGGAGTACCTGAAAATGTTCTCACTCTCTGAAGAGAATATTCACGTTGGAGTTGAGCTGTTGTTGCAGCTGTAGGGGTGGGGGTGGGTGCGGCTGCCAAGGCACTAGGCCCAACACCCTCCCGAGGGTGCCCCAGATTTCTCAGCTGGGTGGGTCAGCGTGTCCATGAATTTTAGCTGCTTGACTTGCATCTTCTTGGAGATTTAGTCATGAATCGGTAGAGCAGTGCTGCATGCGTTAGTCGACCTGGAGGTGGCTCTCGTTCCAGCATTAACCATACCTTAACAAAAAAAAATTAAGAGAAAAGAAAAAGAACATGCCTGGTGGGCAGATGAAATCACCTGAGATCACATTCATGAGTCCTATGTGGTCTTGGGCTATTTGCTTATCAAAGGCACTGGCAATTCAGCTGGTCCACTTGGACAAGTGATGGGGTTTATTAGGGACAGAGCTTTGGGAGATGGAGGTGTTGGGGGAGAACAGAGCCATAAAACTTTTGGCCCTGTGGAGTCCATGCCCAGTTCAATCAGCCTAATCAGTGGCTGAATAAATAGCAGTACTCCACATTAAAAATAAATAAATAAAATAAAATAAAATAGAAAAAATATAAAAAACAACAACAACAAACATTTGGCCCTAAATGTTCTCTGGCTTTTTCTTTCCACTAATTCAAAGCTCAGATCAGCTTTATTTTTCTCAGACACTCACTGAATTCACTCTAGGTGGCGACATTTGCTACGCCTCCTCTCCGTGAACCACTCCCATGAACACCTTCCAAGAAACACTCCAACCTTCACTTTCTTGTTAATCATGATTCTCTCAACTCCAGTTCTGTCCATCCACTCCTGTTCTTGTCTCTGTTTCCTCCTCTTTTAGTTATATATGACATGTTTCAGAGCAAGTTACTCCAAATTGAGCACCTTATCTTGATTATTTTTTAAGTAAAGTTACTTAAGGGCTAGCTGGTGAGTCCAGAACAGGGGGCTGAGAATACTTGCCTTGCAAGTATATGGTCACAAGCTAAATCTCCAGTGGTTCACATGTGCCAAGCACCATCCTGGCACCATGCTGGGGGGGGGGGGTGTTTTGTTGTTTGTTTTGTTTTGTTTTGTGTTTTGCATCGTGCTGTTTGAGCCTGGAAACTCTGCTGTCTGTAATCCCAGGCATTGCAGTCCAGGTGTGCATGTGTGTGTGTGTGTGTGTGTGTGTGTGTGTGTGTATGAAAGAGTACCACAAAAAAAGGGGTAAAGTCCCTGGCAAGCATCACAACTAATAAGGAGTGTGGGCACCATCACCAGAAAGTGAGACCTCTGGTTTGAATTGCAGAGATCCGTGGCCAGCACAACCACAGCTTGTGTGCCTCTTTATAAAAAAAAAAAAAAGAACAGAAACAATCAATGTCACAGTGAAAAGGAAACCCTCTGTTGGTGGGACTGTCATCTGGGTCAGCAAGACAGTGCAGAGATTCCTCAGAAAATTAAAAAATAAAACTTAATTTATGGTCCAGTGATTCACTCCTTAGCAACTATCCCCAAGAACCCCAAACATCTCAAATACATAAGATGTACACCTATACATATGTATATTACACCTATATGTCCATCATAGTGCTAAAGGCAGTGGCCAAGATTTGGAAACACCCAGCATCCGATAGATAAATGAATAAAGAACTCATTGCTGTTGTGTGGGACCAGAGGGGTAGTATAGGACTAACAGCACTTCCCTTGCATGCAGCCAACCCTAGTTCAATCCCTGGCACTGTACAGTCTCCCTAGCAACCTTCGTGACCCAGAGCACAGAGCCGAGAGCAGGCCCTAAGCATCACCTGGCATGACTCCCACCCACCCCAAAAAGAAGAAATTAAAGATATATTTTTATCACTGTCACTGTCCTCCCGTTGTTCATCGATTTGCTCAAGCGGGCCCAGTAACATTGTGAGACTTGTGACTGTGTTTGGCATATCGAATACTTCACAGGTAGCTTGCCAAGCTTTGCTGTGCGGGTGAGATACTCTCGGTAGCTTGCCGGACTCTCCGAGAGGGGCTGAGGAATCGAACTCGGGTCGGCCGTGTCGGCCGCGTGCAAGCAAACGCCCTACCCGCTGTACTATTGCTCAGTTGGGGTATATGTACACAAGGGAACATGATGTAGCTATACCAAAAGATGAAAGCTTCCCTTTTGCTGCTACAACACAAATGGCCTAAAGGGGTCATATAAAGTGAAATCAGTGAAAGGGAGAAGTATAAATACCAGATGATCTTCTCCATGTATGGTAAAAACAACAAAGCCAAGAAATCAGTATTATATCTTAACAACACTTTGGACTTTGAAGTCAGAACTGAGGTTACCAAGTGGCAAAGGGAGGAGCATGGGGAAAGGAGGAAGAAGTGAAATGACAAAGTGATGAAGGACTAGAAGTGACAAAGGACAGTGGGAGTGAGTCTTGGCACGTTGGTGATAGTGAGGTAACTTCGTACACCAAAACCATAAACAATGACGCTACTGTAACCATGTTACCTCAACTGTAATTAATACTAAATCACGATCACGATCACGATCATCCTGTTGTTGTTGATTGCCTCAAGAAGGCACCAGTAACATCTCCTTCGTCCTAGCCCTGAGATTTTAAAAAGTGCCATATTCAAGGCTCTTCCAGGGGTAGGAGAATGAGACCCTTCATTGTTACTGGTATTTGGCATATTGGGTATGCCACGGGGAGTTTGCCGTGGCGTACCCAAAACTAAATAAATAAATAAATAAAATGTGGAGCTGAAGAGATAGTACAGTGGGGAGGGCACTTCCCTTGCAGGCAGCTAACCCGAATTCGATCCCTGGCATCCCATATGGTCCCATCAGCACTGCCAGGAGTGATGTCTGAGTGCAAAGCCATTAATAACTCCTGAGCATTGCCAGATTTGACCCCCCCAAAATAAAACAAAATAAAATTTTGGGTGCTTCAACCAAGGGTGAGAGCTCTGAGGACACTGTGCAAGAGCTACAGCTAACGGAACACAGCTCAGTGAGCCCCAAGAGCTGATGGGTGATCCACTCCCAGTGCGCACCACAGCCAGGAATGTGTGCACCCCGAGTCGTAGTGGTGAAGACAACAGCAAAACTGTAGTGGAAGGGAAGCGGGGGAAGGGAGAGAAAGAGCTGGTACAAGAGAAACTGGCTTACTGGAAGGGAAGATGAGTTTTTGTTGAAAGCAAGAAACAATAGAGTGCCCGGAACGTTTCAGCAAAAGAACAAAAGCAACTAGTGCTGGCGTGGATGTGGGGGAAAAGGGACGCTCTTTCACTGTTGGTGGGAATGCCCACTAGTCTGCTCTTTCTGGAAAACAATATGGACGGTCCTTCAAAAACTAGAAATTGAGCTTCCATATGACCCTGCAATACCACTTCTGGGAATATATCCTGAGGATGCAAAAAAGCACAGTAGAAATGACATCTGCACCTATATGTTCATTGCAGAACTGTTCACAACAGCCAAAATCTGGAAACAACCCAAGCATCCTAGAACAGACGACTGGTTAAAGAAACTTTGGTACATCTACACAATGGAATACTATGCAGCTGTTAGGAGAGATGAAGTCATGAACTTTGCTTATAAAAGGATAGACATAGAGAATATCATGCTAAGTGAAATGAGTCAGAAAGAGAGGGACAGACACAGAAGGACTGCACTCACTTGTGGAGTATAAAACAACATAACATGAGACTGACACCTAAGGATAGTAGATACATGGAACAGGAAGATTGCTCCATAGCAGGAAGCCTGCCTCATGAGCAAAGGGGAGAAAGCAGCTGGAATAGAGAAGGGATCACTAAGAAAACGATGGCTTGAGGAAGCAGTCGGGATGGGAGATATGTGCTGAAAGTAGATAATGGACCAAACATAATAACTTCTCAGTATCTGCATTGCAAACCATAATGCAGATGCATAAATAAATAAATAAAATGTGGAGCTGAAAGTAGAGAGTATAAAAATAGAGAGAGAGTATGGGGAATATTGTCTGCCATGGGGGGGGGGAGGGGGGAAGGGGGAAAGGGGGCGTATACCGGGGACATTGGTGGTGGGGAATGTGCATTGGTGGAGGGATGGATGTTTGATAATTGCGTGATTGTAACCCAAACATAAACTCTTGTAAATATCTCACGGTGATTCAGTAAAATTTAAAAAGAAGAAGAAGAAGAAGAAGAAGAAGAAGAAGAAGAAGAAGAAGAAGAAGAAGAAGAAGAAGAAGAAGAAGGCAAGAAACAAATTTCCTATGTGAGAAAGTCCTCTCGCTGAAATGGAAAGGTTGAGGCGTTCTTACACCAGAGAGATGGAATCTAAGCCCAAAAGTCTGTCAATAGAATAGTTTTTTTTTTTGCTTATCTACAGTCTAAAGTTCACATTTCTTTATATTTGCCTGAAGCAAATAAGACTTGCTCTATAAGCCACAAGCTGCAGAGATGCCTTTGGACCCCAAAATCACCTCCAATTGTCTCAACCTATTTAAAATTTTATAATTTCTGGAGGGCAAGGCCACAGTCGGTGCCACGGGACATCTCATACTCTACTCCACTGATGTGCCAAGGGTAGTACACCACATTTGATGGAATGTAAGGTAGAATGCAATTGCTCTGGATCAAAAAAATAAATAAAATAAAATTAGCACACAAGTCTCAACTTGTGTCAACTTGTTAGTAATCTCTTACATAAGGGCTTAATGGCTCCAGGGAGAGATACAGCAATCTTCGCACACTTTGCCTCCACCGAAACTCTTTTGGATCCTTTTTTAGCAGATTATTCAGAACAAGCAATACAAAAGAAATTATTTAGATCTGTTTTTGGGGCAGGCTTGGGTGGTGGTGGGAAAATTCAAAATAATGGTGATGGGAAGGTGTAAGGGTGGCGGTGCTGGAGTATTGAATGTAATAAATCATTGTGAACAACTTAATAAAAATAAAATAAAATTAGGGGGGTGTAAGATAACACTGTTTTGTCCTTCCTGCATAGCTTCAGGTAGTTTTTGTTTATTAGGTTGCTCCCATCACAGTGCTCCCATTCCTCTGTGTTTATTTATAACTTCTTTCTTTGTGCTCTGTTGACTTGTAAATATTGTTTTTCTCTTCTCCCTAAATCCTTTGCATAGTTTATTCAGAGCAATGTCCTTTTTGTATGGACACAAGAAGACATGCTTTTGTAATGTGACTCTCAGTAATATTTCCCTCCTGGGCATCTGTTCTCTCATCTAAGCCTCAGCTGCCTTTACTTCCTAGTGCCCCCAAAAGCAGGGTCCCAAGGACAAGGGACTGGATGGAACCAGGGCAAGCGGTAAGCTATGTGTTATCAAGATGGGCCTGGCCAAAGTGCCATAATGCTTAACTATAAGTTAAGAGCTTAGTCATGGACAAATCCTGTCATGATCCAAAAAGTAATAACTCGATTTGGACCCTGCTAGGGTTAGGAAAGATTAATCTGGCCTGAGTGCTGTAGTCTAAGTCTGTGGCAAGATGTCCCCAGGAGAGCTGCCCTACCAGTCTCAATATTATCTCTTACTGTGTCCATAAAAAAATAGCTAGTATTGATATGTTGATAGTTATTGGACTGAGGAAAAGAGAAAAACACCTTCGGAGGTATTTTGCCCTTCGGCAGTCAGGAAGGGCTTTAGAATACCTTTTAGGGGGGCCCTCAGGAATGACTTTTTTTTTGTTTTTTGTTTTGTTTTGTTTTGGGGTCACACCTGAAGATGCACAGGGGTTACTCCTGACTCTGCGCTCAGGGGACCATATGGGATGCTGGGAATTGAACCGGTCGGTCACAAGGCAAACTCCCTACCCGCTGTGCTATTGCTCCAGCCCTAGGAAGGGCTTTCATATGTTGATTTTGCTACCTGACTGGGTGCAGCAGCAGCCCAGAGTGCTGAGGAGTTGAAGAGGCAAGAGAGCTGGGGAGAGAGAGAGGAGAGAACAGGGTGGCAAGATGGACCGGGGAGAGGCTAGCAAGGGGGACAGAGAGAAGAATGTAGAAGAAGAATACAGGAGCAGGCACGTGAAGAGAGAGAGCCCAGGCTGTGAGATGGAGCAGGGAGTGATGAGCGGGAGAGACAGAGGAGACGGGAATGAGGAGCAATGTGAGATTAGAATGGGGGGCTCAGAGAGACTGGGGCACGCTTGGGGTGAGAATGGAATAAATGGCAACTGATCAATCAACTTGCTTGGCCCTCCGCTCCTCCACCGTCTCCCCATGGCCCAGGCCTCCGGCTGGGTGAGCGGCCGAGGCACCCCAAACGCAGCCAGCTAGGGGAAGAGCCCTTGGGGCCTTCCCCTGGCCGCCCCACAACGATTTTTTACAGTGGAGGAAATAAAAAAAAAAAAAAGTCTCGCTCTGCAGTTCCAGAACCTTTAAGACTCTTCGCAGCTCGGCAGCCGGAGCAGGGCAGGGGCGGGCACTCAGGCCCCGCCCCTGGCCCGTGGAGGGCCGCGTCCAGCAGGCGCGCGGGGCAGCGGGGCAGCGGGACAGAGGGCGCAGCGATGGGCAAGGTGGCAGGAGGCGACGAGTCCTTCTTCCAGAGAAGCAGTCTCTTCTGGTGCACCGTCATCACCCTCTCCTTCGGCTACTACACGGTCAGGGCCGCTCGCACCCGCCCGCGGGGACCGTTGGCGCAGGCGCAGCCCGGGCGCGGCTGCGGGGACTCGGCGTCGGCGCGCTCTGCCCGCGCCTGCAGCGGGGTTGCTGCGCGTCCGGAGAAACCGGCTCCCCGGGCTCGATCGGTCTCGGGTCTCGGGGTGGGAGGTCCGGGCCGCCTCGCCTGCTGCCCACGGCTCGGGGCCTGCAGCTCGAGACATGGTGGCCAAGTCGGAGGCCGGCCGCAACGCCGCCGCCTATTTCCGCAGGGCCAGACCCTTGGCCTCCCTGGTCACGGTCCTGGCGCTGGGCGCTGTCGCGGTAAGGCTGGACGGGGCGGGGCGGCCCGGGGGACCCGGGGCCTGCGCCCCGAGCATTGCGGGGGGCTCGTCCCGCGGCGTCCGCTCCGCCCTCTCCGGGTCCCCGCGCGCGCGGGCCGGGTCTGCGCCGCGCTCTGATGACAGGTCCGGGCGTGGCTGTCCACGCTGGGGGGGCTTCCAGAGCGGAGCGTTCCGGGACGTTCTTGCGACGGGGTGGGGGCGGGGTGGGGGTGGGAACAGAGGTGTCCTAGTCTACAGTAGGGACGTGGAATCCACACGGATCGCCCCGGGAACTCTGCGCCCCACCTCGGATCCTGTTCGCGGCGAGTGGGGACATGGAAAGACGCCCCCTGGGCAGGGGACGGAGCTCGCGTGGCTTGTGGGCGCCTCCAGGCCCTGCCGGTGTTGGGATGCGCGCAGGCTGCCCAGGGCAGTGTACGCCGTCCCTGCGCCGGCTGTGCGGGCCAGGAGGCGGGAGATCGCTTTGTCCCGGCCTCCCCGAGGCTGTGACTTCTCTGGGTGCGGGGACGCTCTCCAGGAGGCTTCGGATGCGGGGACTGGTGCTGGGACACTGGTGCTGGGCGGTGGGGGGGAGGGGAAGGGTGGGGGGGTCTTGCAGTAGGTCTGCTCGCAGATCTGATCCGAGTCAATCCTGAGATCCAAGGGCTGGAGGAGGCGTTTGGAGGCCCTTGGCTCAGGTTTGTATGGGACAGGACAGTTTGGAACTGTTGGCACTGTGGCACCTTCTCCCATCGGTGGCAGTTAAAACGGAGTGACTGGGAAAAGCTTGCAAAGGCCCTGCGTGATTGCGTGGGTTATTAGTACTTCTTGTAATCGATAGGACTTATTTTCCAGGTGGTATGGGCCATGGTTACCACTTTTAGAGGTATTTAAAAAAAAATGAAAGAAGAGTAAAGGGTGCTTAAAGAAATCCATTATAATCTTTATAGTAAAGAAGCTAGCAAGGACACTTACACTCCTAGGGTTTGTAATAACCTCTATGCAATAATGCTTTGTGGAAGTTATTGAGAAGCTACTTGTAGGGAGGAGATGGAAAGAAATAGAGTGAAGGGGAAGGGGAGAAGAGATGGATGAGAAGCAACAGGGCAGGGGTCAAGGGGATTCAGATACAGGGTGGTGTTAAGGAATGACGGCTTAACTCTGTTGAATTCAGCTTGTCTAAACCACTGAGTCAACAACACTGAAATCGTGAGACCCAAATTTGAATAACCAGACTTAAAAGCTGCCTGTCAAGATGGCAGGCTTGGGGCTGGGTTTGGGGTGAGGAGAGGGAACCTGGGAACACTGGCGGAGGGAAGTTGACGCTGGTGGTGGGATCAGTGATGGAACACTGTATGTCAGAAACCCAACTGGGAATAACTTTGTAATTCGTGGTGCTTTAACAAACAAATCTTTGTGGGAGGGGAGTAATTTGGGGCCAAAGAGATGATTTCAGAATAAGGCGTTTGTCTTGCATGCAGCTGACCCAGGTTCAAATCTCAGCACCCCAAATGGTCCCCTAAACCACACAACGACTGGGCGTGTTCCAAATCCTGCCCCTAAAAATAAAATAAAAATCGTAAGTCTATAACTGTACCTCATGGTGTTTCACTAATAAAATAAAATAAAAATCAGTGATTTAGGCCCTGAGATGTAGCTCAGTGGTAGAGCCCACCCCTTCTGACCCCCGCTCCCCCCGTGACCGAGTGCCACCTTCCTCAGTACCATTGTGAGCACTGCAACCAAGGGTAGGGCCCCACTGGTACCTATAGAATCCCTGGACTTGAAATAACTAAAGATTGGGGCTGGAGCAATAGCACAGCGGGCAGGGCGTTTGCCTTACATGCGGCCAACCTGAGTTCGATTCCCAGCATCCCATATGGTCCCCCGAGCACTGCCAGGAGTGATTCCTGAGTACAAAGCCAGGAGTAACCCCTGAGCATCGCCGGGTGTGACCCAAAAAGCGAAAAAATAAATAACTAAAGATTTAAAAAAGCAGCACTGAGTCTGTTAACCTGCCCGTTTCCCACTGTCGGTCTCCGAGAATGGGCTGGAGAGAAGCAGCCCAGAGGACTTGGAGTTTCTTTGGTCAGTTCTTGTTCTCGTGGAATCAGGTTTTCCGAGCCCCTCTCAGAAACAGAGGCTGGCTGATTGCAGTGACCTAATAGGTGTTCTCTGGCTCTGCTTCCCTTGCAGTGGGTTGTCTTCTGGCCGCAGAGCATCCCTTACCAGAGCCTAGGACCCCTGGGCCCCTTCACTCAGCACCTGGTGGACCATCATCTCACTCTCCTGCGCAATGGGTAAGGAGAGCTGACCCAGACGACCCACGGAGTTTTTAAATATCCACGCGGTTCAGGTGAAGGGACCGTTTCCAAAAGCTTTCTGGGTTACAGTTCAGCGGCACTTAAGCATCAACTAAACTTGGCTGAATTTTGTTTCAGGTTTTGGCTTGCCTGGCTGATTCACGTGGGAGAGTCCTTGTATGCCTTGGTCTTGTGCAAGTAGGTGTTTGTGAGAGGCCTTTCGCTCTTCTTTCAGTATCAAGTAGAAGTTAAGAGTAATGACATTTAAATAATTGATGCAGGTGTAGGCTGAGAGCACCAGGTTAGAGTTGAAGCCCTGTGGCGAAGGCTGAGCCTAACCCAGAGAGAGGGAACTCTCCGTAACTATTTCAGGAGAGAATTCAATTTGTTTCACTTCTGTTGATTACTTACTTTATTGAAATAATTTGTATTGTTTTCCAATTCACCGGATAACCCCCAAAGAAAACAAAAGTGTGGGAGCCGGCTGCCTTCAAGTTGGGATTTAATTGTTGACCTTGGTCCCTGGATCTTATTCCCTTCTCCGCCCTCCCATCCCTATTGTTGTTCTGCTGCCTTTATAGTGGGGGTGGGGGGAATTGCATACGTATACACCTGGCTGTGGTGCTCACACACTTTCACTCCTCATTAATGCTCCATGTTCTATTACACGGATGTATGTGAGTGGGTTTTTGAACACTGTGTCGAGCCGGTGGACCACCTGCTCATTGTTGCTCTGAATACAGCATTGGGTAGAATTGGCTTCACAGTCACTGGGACCTGACAGAATTTGTTGTCTCACGTGGTTCAAGAGATTTCCCCATTGCTGGTCCTTGCACAGCCTCGTGCATTGTCCCGAATACAGAGATGGATAGATAAGGACAAAAGTTAGATAGATTAATGTATACGCCTGTTTGAGGCTTTTACTGGATTCAATTTACTTTGTGAGAATCTCCAATACTGAGTTTTTCAAATCAATAAGATGACCAAGTTCTATTTTATAGGTCTCCAGTATAATCTTAAGAGACCTTATATATCATCATGATACTTCCAGCTGCTTCTATTTTCAAATACTATTATAAGTTTCCCTTTTTATTGTTAATAAAATGTATGAATAGAGTTTTTATCTATTGCCCTTAGTGCTAAACCCCTTAATCAATTGTTAATAGTTAATCTGTAGGATTTTTACATTTTTATTTTGCTTTGGGGCCCCACCCAGCTGTGCCCAGGGCTTAGTCCTGGCTCTCTGCTCAGGAGTCGCTTCTGGCAGGCTCGAGGGACCATGTAGGGTGCCATAGATCAAACCAGGGAATGTGTAGGGCAAGTGCCCATCTGCTGTACTATCTTTCTGGTTTCTATAGATTAAAAAGAAAATATTTTCTAGATATATAACTGTATCGAGGAATAGAAACTGTTATTTTTCCTCCCAGATGTACTGGCTAACATCTCCAATGCAGTGGGTTGTTGTTTTATTTTTATTTTTGTTATGCTGGGTATTGGGCTGGAGTGATAGCACAGCGGGTAGGGCATTGCCCTTGCACGCAGCCAAGGGCTGCCCGGGTTCGATTCCTCTGCCCCTCTTGGAGAGCCCGGCAAGCTACCGAGAGTATCCCACCCACATGGCAAAGCCTGGCAAGCTACCCATGGCGTATTCGATATGCCAAAAACAGTAACAACAAGTCTCACAATGGAGACATTACTGGTGCCCGCTCAAGCAAATTGATGAACAACGGGATGACAGTGCTGCAGTGCTATGCTGGGTATTGAACCAGGGCATTTTCTACCACTGAGCCATGTCCTCTGCCCTCTGGGTGAGTGCTGACCAGAAGTGATGATGTGTCCCTCCTGCTTTGTTCCTCATCTAAGGGAAGCCTTCAATATTTTGCATCAATTTTTTTTCTAAAATTTATAGACTTCTGGGGCTGGAGTGATAGCACAGCGGGTAGGGCGTTTGCCTTGCACGCAGCTGACCCAGGTTCGATTCCCAGCATCCCATATGGTCCCCCAGACACCGCCAGGAGTGATTCCTGAGTGAAGAGCCAGGAGTAACCCCCATGCATCGCCGGGTGTGACCCAAAAAGCAAAAATAAAATAAAATAAAATAAAAATAATAAAATTTATAGACTTCTATCAGATGTTCTATAGATATGTTCTAACTTTCCTGAAAACTGGTATTTATGACAGATGTCAAAATGTGTCAAATGCTCCTTATATGCTTACTAAGATGATCTTTTGATTTTTCTCCTTTAATCTATTACTGTGGAAAATTATGACATGTTTATATGTTGTTATAAATTCAGATTCATCCACAGGAGACTTACATGCTGTGATGAGTCTGTAGCAAACCATTTATTTCAGCTGGGTCATTTTCTTTTGTGCTTTGTTTTAAGCAGTTTCGTACGAAGTATGTTATATCAGGCATTCACTAGTATTGAGGGTCAGACCCCCCTACTCAATGCTTTGTATGTGTTCTCTCAAAGTCGTATCAAAACTGGGTGAAGTAAATGCTACAAAAGTTCTATTTTACAGATAAAGAAACTGATTCTGAGAATGATCGCCCAAGGTCACCTCTGGTAGCTAGCCAAGCTAGGACTCATATCAGATCTACCTTCATAATGCTTTCTGTAGGCCTGGAAAGATAGTACAGCAGATAGAGCACTTGCCTTGCATGTAGCCAACCTAGGTTTGAGCCACAGCATCCTGAATGCAGAGCTAGCAGGTAAGTCCTGAGCACAGCCAGGTGTGACCTCCCCCAAAGCAAAAACAAACACTTTCTTTCAAACCTCAAGAAAGCTTTAATTCTTTCCTTTGGTTTGTTTTTGTTTATTTTTGTTTTTGGGTTTTTTTTTTTGTTTTTGTCATTTTTTGGTGGGGGAGGTCACACCCAGCGATGCACAGGAATTACTCCTGGTTCATGCTCTCAGGAATTACTCCTGGTGGTGCTCAGGAACCATATGGGATTCTGGGAATCAAACCTGTGCAAGGCAAACGCCCTACTCACTGTGCTATTGCTCCAGCCCCTCCTTTGGGTTTTGAGACCTTGCAAAGGTAGGAATCGGACATGGGGGGCTATATGCAAAACATGTTCCTAGGCCCTTTGAGCTATCTATCTCCCTGGTCCAACCATCGAATGCCTTTGACTCTGATTCTCAGAATCTTGGAAGATAGTTTTATAATACCCAACTGCAAGCATCTGGCCCAATTGGCCAAGAATCTAGGAATTGCCCCTTGGCATCCTGAGTGCTCCCAGCCTACTCCTCCACCACCCCCACCACCTCCCAGAATACTCTCGCGAAATTGGGACATTAACATTTTGGTGCTGAAAATGTTCTTGTCTTTTCTTTTTAGGGCTAAAGGCATCACCAATGTCCGAGCTCAGTTCCTGTGGTTCCTACAGACTTTCCTCTTTGGAATAGCATCTCTCTCTCTCTTGATTGCCTATAGACCCAAACGCCAAAAACGTACTTAAAGAAGACGTCTGGAAGTTTTCTCCACACTTAAGACATTCAGCCTCGCCTATTGGAGAGGCATGTTGTTGTTTACTTGATCTTTCTACTTTCTAGAAAGTTAAGACCTAGTTATTCATTATTCTTTTATACGCTCTTACCGAGCTTGAGTAACTAAGAGGAAACTGTTCTAACTTTCCAATTCTTTAGACTTAACCTATTTGGCAGAGGGCTTCCAGCTACCTTCTGGAGGCCCTTGGCATAGTTGGTGCTTTCCCTCACATCTGGTTTAAACCACATACTTGAGGCTGGGTTAATAGTATAGGGGCTCAGGCACTTACCTTGAAGGTGGCTAACCTGAGTTTGATCCCCAGCATTTCATATGGTCCCCCAAGCACTGCCAGAAGTAATTCCTGAGTGCAGAGCCAGGAATTACCCCAGAACATCACAGAGTATAGTGTATGGTCCAACAAGGACAAAATAAATAAATGAACCACTACAAACTTCACTGCTTGGTATACCTTTACTCCTGCCTCCTGGCTAAAACAATTTACCCTCACTCTCTCTCCTTCTCTCCTCTCTCTCCCCCCCCCACCCGCACTTTTTCTACCCATCTAGAGGAAGAGAGTTACAGTTACATACCACCTCAGTTCTACACACATTCATTGGGCACCTGTGAAACAGGAGCTTATCCTCTAAAACTCACTCTTTTCTCAGTGTGGCACTAACCAAGCGGGCCCAGTAACGTCTCCATTGGAGACTTTGTTGTTACTGTGTCTGGCATATCGAATACGTCACGGGGAGCTTGCCAGGCTCTGCCGTGCGGGCGAGATACTCTCAGTAGCTTGCCGGGCTCTCCCAATTCTAGAAAAGGGGACAAGTCACTGACTGCAAGCAAAGGGGGCTAGAGAAGGTGATTTATGTGAGACTATTTGGAAAACAACAAACATGTATTGATAAAAACAGTGGCACAAATACGTTGCAATGCCTAGATGCTGGACATAGGTAATGGCAATCCCCTCACTACGTCATGTGAGTTAAAGAGTTAATCCCTGGAGATCTGGGAGCTGGTTGCTAAATGTCCTTTCATTCTTACAGGCCAGAGAGATAAGACTTGCCTTTCTGAGAGCGAATTTCTCTCCTGTCATTAGTGAATGTGGTGGTCTTCAGAATAGTTGGAAGCAAGAGTGGCTTAAAGGAAGCATGAATAGGGAATTTCTCTCATTTAGAATATTGTCTCTGGGGGCGGAAGAGATAATACAGCAGGTAGGGCATTTGTCTTGATTGCCCCCAACCTAGGTTCAATCCCCAACATCTCGTATGGTCCCCCAAGCAACTCCTAGAGTAACAGTAACCTCTAAGCACAGAACCAGGTGTGGCCCAAAGCTAATAATCACTGTCACTGTCCTCCCGTTTTTCATCGATTTGCTTGAGTAGGCCCAGTAATGTCTCCATTGTGACACTTATTACTGTGTTTGGCACATCAAATACGTCACGAGTAGCTTGCCAGGCTTTGCTATGCGGGCGAGATACTCTCGGTAGCTTGCCGGCTCTCCAAGAGGGGCAGAGAAATCAAACCCGGGTCGGCCAGGTTGACCACGTGCAAGGCAAACACCCTACCCACTGTGTTATTGCTATAATATTGTCTTGTTGGTGTGTGGTTCTGGGGCTCAAACCCAGGCCCTGTTACATACAAGGCATCCCCAGCCCTGAGGGAATTTTCAGGTGATCATGTATTTTTGTTTATTTTTTATTGTGTAGACCCTCCCAATGTTGAATAGCAGGATGCTGTATGATTCTAGCAGCTTAGGGTTAAACCAGAACAAGGGGAAATAGCAGCCAAATGCAGAGCTAAGGAACAGGACCCCCAGAGGAGGAGGAGAGGGGTGCTAACTGGAGAGGTATGGAGTTCTGCCCTGGGGTGGCTGAGGGCCCATAACCCCTGACATTTAAGACTCTCCCGGGGCCCACTCTGGAGGCAAGAACTAGATGGACAGCATATCCAGAGCCTTAACTTTAAAGGGACCTGAAGCCAGCAGGGATTTCTGGTCCCTTTGGAGATAAGAAAGAGCCCACAGGGAAACTGCCCTTCCTAGCTGTGGGTGGGTTAGCAGTGAGCTCCTGCCCTAGGAGAGAGAAAAGTAGCCTCCTTCTGGTCACAAGAGTGTCAGCTGAGGAGTGAATAAATCCTGAGACTCAGAAAAGAGAGTTTCTGCAGAGCCTGTCGAGCCGCTGTGCACCTTTGAAGAATAGAACACTTAGTTAGTACCCAGGTCTCATCAAATTTAGGGTCTGACCACTGGTCATTTCCCAGATTGGCTTCAGCCTGGCAAGTTGCCAGGTGAAGGCAGATGCAAAAACCCTAGTGGTTACCTGGTCTGCTCTCAGTTACCACCAGGCACTCCTGACCACAAGCCCCAACTGCCAAATTTGTAGGACACTGAAACCAGCAACTGCAACTTCTGGGAGGCAGCACTGGCTTGTCCTTCCCTAGGGATAGAGCTCATGACTGAATTCCTGGGGGCAGTCCAGACTCGGTTCCACTCTCTCTGGATTGAATTAATATACACGAACTTTCACTGCCATCCATCCTGCACAGAATGAGACTCTCATCCTTAGCCCCCACACTACATCAGATACAGTGAAGACAAAGGAATTTACCTGCAATCCTGGATGAAGACAAAAAGCCCGCAAATATCCACAAGAAGTCTCTAAACACCCCCGATAAAAACTTCAAAGTGACAATGGTAAGGATGCTCACTGAACTGATGACAGTAATTGAGTGTTCCCACAAGAAAAGAGAGCAGAGGGCCAGAGTGATAGTACAGTGGGAAGGACGTTTGCCTTGCACGCGGTCGACCCGGGTTTGATCCCCAGTATCCCATATAGTCTCCCAAGCACCACCAGGAGTAACTCATGAGTGCAAAGCTAGGAGAAACCACTGATTATCGCTGGGTGTGACCCAAAAAAGAAAAAAAAAAAGAGAACAGATAAGAAACTTCTGTGAGAAAATCACTTAACTGAAAAGCAAAGCAGGTTAAATAAAGCACACAACAGAGAGGCTCAGAGCAGAACAAGTGATCAAGGAACAGATGAGCATGCTTGAGGAAAGGCGCATGACCTCTTTGAAACAGAAAAGAAGGAATAGTAAAAAAACAAAAGCAATCTCTGGGAGGAATATAGGAGGAACAATATTCACATCAAAGAAATCCAGGGAAGAGGAGGAAAAGGATAGGAATTACTGATTGAGGGCCAGAGTGATAGTACAGTATTTGCCAGAGATGCAGCTGACCCAGGCTCTATTCTCAGCGTCCCCCACAGTCCCCCACATACCACCAGGAGTGATTCCTGAGTTCAGAGCCAGGAGTAAGCCCCAGTTCAGTCCCAGCATCCCATATGGTCCCCTGAGCATTGCCAGATATGGCCTCAAAACAAAAAACAACAAGTCAAAGAATAATTGATTGACTAAATTATAGCCAAGAATTTTCCCAGTCTGGGGGTGAAGATACAGAAAGCACTAACAAATTTTAACAACAAAAACACAAACCCCTGCATTAAAAAAAAAAAATATATATATATATATATACACACACACACACACACACACACACACAAAGTGATCAATGGAAAGTAAATCATCCAATGTTTCTCCCTGAAAATCAGGCTTAACTCTTTTGCAAACCACAACACTCAAAAGGAGAGAGAAAACAGAGGGGAATGCCCTGCCACAGAGGCAGAGTGGGATGGGGGGATGGGGGGAGGGAGGGATACTGGGATCCGTGGTGGTAGGAAATGGGCACTGGTGGAGGGATGGGTATTCGAAATAAAAAAATTAATTAATTTAAAAAAAAAAAAGAGAGAGGAGCTAAGCAGGACTTCCTCAAAGAAGACGTACGGATGGTCAAAGAGAAACAAGTAGGAGTGTTCATCGTAACTACCAATCATATTATTTTTAAAATCAAAACACTATGTCATGGGGCCAGAGGGATAGTATAGTGGGGAGGACATTTGCTTCGCATGCAGCCACCCCACGTTCAATCCCAGCATCTCATATGGTTTCCTGAGCACCACCACAAGTAATTCCTGAGCGCAGATCCGAGAGTAAGCCCTAAGCACTGCCAGGTGTGGCCCAAAAAGCCAAAAAGAAAAGGAAAAAAACCAACAATGTTGTTTCATCTAACACCACTAGGGATGGCGTATAAATGTATATAGCAGAGTCTGGAAAAAAACATAGTTGGCAGGATGCAGTAAAGAATGAGAAACCATTATTAATAGTGTTTTAGTATTTTAATATTAATAGTATTAATAGCATTGTGAACCACATAACCTCAATAAAATTTTTTCTTAAGAAATAAGGGAAGGAGCTCTCATTCACTTCTGATGGAAAGATTTTTCTGGTTCAGCCTCTATGAAGCAGAAAGCAGCATGGATATATCTAAAAATAATTTTAAATAGAGCTTCCATATGTCTGACCCAGCACTTATACTCCTAAACATAAAGAAGAACATAAAAACATAAATTTGAAAAGATATATGCACACCGGTGTTTAGGGTTATTGACTATAGCCAACATCTGAAAAAAAATAAATGCCAATGACAGATGAGTAAGAAAATGGTGCTAGATTAACACCAGTGAAATGCTGCTCAATCATAAGAAAAGTTGAAATACTGCGTTTTGCTACTACTTGGATGGAACCTCGGGTATCTCATTAAGCAAGAGCAGGTCAGAGAAGGAAGATAAATCCTGGAGTCTCATGTGTGGAGTATAAAGACATAAAGCAAGGAAACAGGCAACAAATAGGCAATGAAAACAAACCCCGAGATTCTGCCAAAGAACCGAGTCTGCCAAGGGGTGGGGGAGGTGCTGTCATGGGAGTTTGGGGACATTAGTGACAGGATTTTGGCATTCTGGTGATGGCATGGATGAAACATTGCATGCCTAAAGCATTCCTACTATACTACTTTAAGTTATGACATCTCTTTAAAATATTAAATGAAAAAAATCAATCTGTTGCATATATTCAAAAAGAACTGAGGTTACCAAGGGGGGTTGTTGGTGAAGGGTTGAGGGGAAAGGGTTGATATGGACTAGAAATGACAAAAGGACAGGGGAGGCAGGAATTTCGTACACCCAAAACGTAGATGCTATTGTAAATCTTGTTGCTTCAGGAATAAAAGAAAAACTTCCTTCTATCAGGTTCTGTCCATACCTGTGACCACATGTTTTTCTGACAATGTTTCAAAGAGTGTTTGGAAATCAATGGGGTCATGGTGTACCTGACCTTAATGCTTTACTGCCCACAGACCAGGCCATCCTGGAAGTGTATGTTCTGATCCTGCAGGCTTGATTTTGAAACTAAGGATTTCCCTTGCTCCAACTTCTCAGCAAGAACTCTCTCTCCATCCCAAGGCCAAAGTGGTGGATTTTGCCGTGGTGACAGCTGGAGTTGGCTGGTGGAGGTTTATAAAGGATTTGTCTCCAGGGCATAAACTGGGGCGGGCGGGGGGGGGGGGGGGTTAAAAAACACGGGAGATTGAGCAGTGAGCAGGCTACTGAAAAAAATTAAACTATTTGAGAGCCGGAGCAAAAGTAGAGCAGTGGAGCGTTTGCCTTGCATGCAACCAACACAGGTTCAATCCCCGGCATTCCATAGGGTCCCCTAAGCCCACCAGAAGTGATCCCTGAGTGCAGAGTCAGGAGTAAGGCCTGTGGTGGCCCCTAAAGCAAAACAAACACAATAAAATTAAGCTCTCTTCATGTGTGTGTTGAGAGACAGACAGCGCAATGGCTGGAGTTCATGTTCTGCAATGTTGGAGACCTGGGTTGGATCGCCAGCACCGCATGGCCCCCTGAGCACTGTCAGGAGTGAGCCCTGAGACCAGTAAGACAATGATAGCTGGAAATGATCACTCTGAACACAAACTGAGTGCTGAAAGTACATAAAGGAATATGCATGATAACCTCTCAGTACCTATATTGCAAACCATGATGCCCAGAAAGAAAGAGAGAGAGAGAGAGAGAGGGGAAGGGAGAGAGAGAGAGAGACAGGGAGGGAGGGAGGGAAATTGCCTGCCATAGAGGCAGACTGGAGGGGAAGGAAGAAGGGGGACACAGGTGGTGGGAAGGGTGTTAGGAGGGAAACAGAGAACATTGGTGATGGGAAATGTACACTGGTGAAGGCACCAGTCTTGGAACATTGTCTGATTGAAATCCAATCATGAACAACTTTGTAACAGTGTGTCTCATTGTGATTCAATAAAGAAATGAATATATAAATAAATAAATGTCGAAAAGGAGTGAACCCTGAGATCTAAGCCCTATGTAACCTCTGATTGCTACCCCTTTAAATGTGCCCCCCCTTTAAAAAAATTAACAAATAAATAATACTTATTCGAAGAATAAATTGAAAGAAATTTAGAACTTCTGCCTCTATGGGAATCCAAATGGATGTCTCTGATCGACAGGACAAAAAGAAAAGGTGTCCGGGCAGTTACCCAGAGATCTTAAGATCAGTGTTTCCATTGGCATGAAGGAGTGACTTGAGATCCAAGGAGACTTACTATTTGAGCACGGGTCCCCCCCACCCCCCTGCCTGATCTCTAACAGGGACACATCTCCCACTATGCTACTAATGGTGACAACTGGGGTCGGTACATGAGTTCGAAGCACCATGGTTCGCATTAGTCCTGGAAGGCCCCATAAAGTGGGAATCAGCCCTACAGTGCCGGCTTGGTGCCCAAGCTCCCTGACATGCCCTTCCTCGAAGAAGTGTGTGCTCCATGCCGCCAGGATGAAAGGTAAGTATGGAAACACGGGGTCCTCACCTGCATCTAGAACTGTGTATAGAACTAGGAGTCTGAACAGTGAACCCGGCAATACCTGGGTGGCCCAGCTGGCGATCCTGATTCTCAGGTCCACACCCCTCCCCCCACACTTCGGATACACCTCTGTCTGAACAGGCTGGGATCCCCCGAGAGGGGGGAGGGGACAGCCTGCAGGCCCTGTTCATTTTGGCACAGGTGAGCGACACCTAAGAACCTCTCTTTTTCCAAACTGCTGCTCTCTATAAGTGATCACTGTACCTCTTCCTCCCCAGGGATTCCTGGCCGTGATCTCCATCCCCCAACACTGGAGAAGGGTGAGACACTGTCAAGGGGGGGCCTCAGGGTGATGGCCTGGCTGCCATCACCCCACTAGGGGACCTTGTTCTTCCCTTCAGGCACCTGCAGGCCACTAACCAGATGCCTCAGGGTTGAGGGTCCAGCCAAATACATGCAGCATCTTAAGAATCTTCAGGGGGCCGGAACGATAGCACAGAGAGTAGGGTGTTTGCCTTGCACATGGCCAACCTGGGTTCAATCCCTGGCATCCCATATGGCCCCCTAAGCACTGCCAGGAGTAATTCCTGAGTGCAAAGCCAGGAGTAACCACTAAGCATTGCTGGGTGTGACCCAAAAAGAAAAGAAAAAAAAAGAATCTTCAGCACTGAGGTTCCAGGTTTACTGGAAGCAGGAGCCGCAGAAAATTCAGATACAGCAGGATTCTCTACAATGTATCTCTGGTCAAACACTGGGTCTGGGGCCATCTATAATGTAGGTGCCTGCTTACAAGGGTTCCGAGTTGTTGGGAGTTGTTGTTAAAGAAGCGACTTCATATCCTGAGTCCTTAATTCAGAAAAATCTCTGTCTGTCCTCTGAAGAGCGCTGGGGTCTGCTGATCGCTTCCCCTCACTGTGGAACACCATCTAGACACATTCACACTGACACCCGCGGCACCTTACAGAGCTGGGAAGGGCTAGGTGCGGCCAGGGACCCGCTCAGAGACAGAGTAACCTGGACTCACTTCACCTCTTCCTGACACTGGCACGTCATTGTGCTTCTCGGGATCTTCTCCCTGGCCATGTAGCACATTCTTCTGAGGGGTCATCCTCAGGTGAAAGTGGGTCATTAGCTGTGAACTAGGAGTGTGTCACCTGGGCACAGAGCTTCCAGACTCTCAGATCTCATCTGGATTTTTTACTGAAGCATCCAAGGTGTGCGAGTCGGTTGCTTATTACACTGTGAGATACAGCACTTGGGAGAAGTTCTGTTTTCCAACACTGTAAAGTACAAGTACAGCAACTTCCATTCTATGATGCACTCAAAACTTTGACTTACGGTACCTGTGATCTACTTGGTGGTTCTGAGGCGTCCATATGGCCTTGCAACTCGACCAAGCCATGAAGCATTGAAGCACGCCTCCCGTTTCTCTGAGGGCCACCAGAGGGCATGGTTGCTTTGTGTCACCAACACTGCTCCACTTCAAACCTTTCTCTCTAGATGAGACTTTATCAGTCCTTTCCGTAACTAGAGAATTTTTTTTCTTCTACCGCTCAATAATTTGGGAATCTAATTGAAACCTTTCTATACATAACAGTTTAAGGTAATCACTCACTGGACCACGTGTAAGCTCCTAAAAGTAAAATTGAAATAAAGGTGGACTCTAACCTAATATAACGTAAAAATTAATTAAAAAAAAAAATCAGAGACTGAGGCCAGAGTGATAGTACAGTGGGGAGGGCATTTTCCTTGCATATAATCAACTTGGGTTCAATCCCTGGCATCCCATATGGTCCCCCAAGCACTGCCAGAAATAATTCCTGAATGCAGAGTCAGAAGTAACTCCTGAGCATTGCTGGGTGTAACCCAAAAAGAAAACAAAAATCAGATACTTAAAGTTAAGAGCTAAAAGAACGAAAGTCAAGAATTTTTTAAAAAATGAAGTAAGTCTCTTATGAACAAACTTGGCTTCTGTTTCTTAAAGATAACCATCTTTGTCCATCTTTTTTTAATTGAATCACCGTAAGATACAATTACAAAGCTGCTCATCATCAGACGTCAGTCATGCAGTGTTCAACAGCCATCTGTCCACCAGTGTACATGTTCTATCACTAATATTCCCAGTATCCCTCCTGCCACCACCACCTCTACCCCCCACTCCAGCCTGCCTCTGTGGCAGGCACTCTTCTTCTTTGTCTTTCTCTCTCAGAGAGTATCATGCTGAGTGAATACTGCACTCATTTGTAGGATATAAAAAACATAGTATGAGACCAACACCCAAGGACAGTAGAAACAAGGGCCAGGAGGATTGGTCCATGGTTGGAGCCTGGGGAGAGGACAGTTGGAATAGAGAAAGGACCATTATGACAATGATGGTTGGAAGGGATCGCTCTGGATGGGAGAGGTGTGCTGAAAGTGGATAAAGTACCCAAACCGATGGCTTCTCAGTTTCTTTGTCCATCTTAATGAGACTGTGGGGATATTTTCTGGCCTCTGAGCATCACAAGGACAAGGGCAAGAAGAAAAGGAAAGGGGGAGAAAGACTAAGAACAAATCTAGGGGCAAGATTTGTTGGGACCCAAATGGGCAAAGTGTGGGACAAATTCAATAACTTCGTTTGACCAAGTCACATACAACCAACTGTCAGCGTGTTCTACCTCCAAGCCTCTGGTTCCCACTATTGTGTTTGGAAGAGACTGAAGCCTCAGGGGGTCCCTGGCCAGGAGAGCCCTTCAGGAGTCCCTTAGTAAAAGGCCTATGAAACTGGTTCCAAAGCACAGAGCTCAAGTAATTCACACCAGAACCCTTGGGGAGGGAGAGCCTCAGCGGTGGGGAAGTCGCCAACCCATCCCAGCTGTACGTTTTGAAAAATAAAAAACTGTGTTAAACAAAAAAAGAATGATGCCAAAATCAACAAAAACGTTTAAAAGGTGCAATGTTGAAATCATCAAAATGGAAAATAATCTATGCACCAAAGAGCACTCCCAATGGCTCAGTGGTAGCACCAGGCAGCCAGGGGTTACATCCCTGCCCCCCACCACACATGCTAATGTGATCCTGGCAGCAGAGACACCCAGCTCTGCAATGGCTTATTGTTCTGTGGGTTTTTTTGCTTCTTATTTTTATGTATATATTAGGTAAAATTGTTATAACATGGTTAATTTTCATGGTTTCTTTGTGACAATAATTTTTTTAAATTTATCAAGTTAAGGAGCAATGGTACAGCAGATAGATTGCTTGCTCTCAAATATGGTGAGTCAGGGTTTGACTCACATGGTCACATGTAGTGTGACCAGCACACCATATGGTCCCCCAAACCCTCCCAAAAGTGATCTCTGAGCACAGAGCCAGGAATAAGCCCTCCCTGAGCATCGCTGGGTGTGGCCCCCAGACAAACAAATTATCATAGTTCAAGTGGGATGTCCACAATGGTGTTGGCATTTATGGTCTTGGGGTACACTGGGATCTCATCTCATCACTACCAAAGAGTTTAAGACCCTCCCCCCCACACACATACACACCTGTGTCACAGCCCCCCTCCCTAATCTGAAGTTGTCAGTTTGTGCTCCAGTGCCCAGGGTCTGCCATCAATTGATGTTCTCCATGCTCTTGTCTTGCTTCTCCTTCACCACAGACCAGTGAGATCATCACATGCTTGTTCTCTCTCTGGCTCTGCCATGACTTACTATTCGGAGAGGAGGCCTAATCAGCTTGACATTTCCTGAAATAGTGAAGCATAACGCCCCCTCTTCCCAGCTAACCCAGCAAGCCCACTCCCAGCGCAGTACACAAAGCTTTGAAGAAATGCATTCAAACAAATGGTCAGACACAAATATTCGTGGCAACACAATTCTTTAGAATCACAAATCAGCAACCACCCTGATGGGGCCAGAGAGCTAGCACGGAAACCTGGTCCCCGGAGCTCTCCCTGGAGTTAGCGATTCCTGGCTTGGTTCTCTCTCTGCCGTTCAGTCATGGCTGTTTCTGAAGGTGGTCCAACTCTGTTCAGTGGCAGGCCTGGGCCCCAGCATTGCAGCTGCAACTCTTCCTGTGAGCTTAGCGTGGCGCTGGCTCAGGAAGTAGCAATGGTGAGTGAAACTATTTGAGCTCTAGACATGGGACAAAGCCCTCCGCCCCCCACCCATGCCCCCCTGTGGAATCTGGTACAGGCTTTTGTGAGAGATGCCACCATCTCTGGGATTGAGGTGATAGCTGGTGCCCAATCCGACTCCATCTCTTTAGATTTGGTGTTGACTCTGGATCCGGAACCATTGCAGGAACCGACACTCAGGCGGGCTCTATCTAATTCTACAGCTGGTACCGGAAATCAGTGACTCTCTGGTAGGAGTTGAAGCTGGAGCTCTTTCCTTGGAACTGCCACTGTACTGGAACAGGAAATGCTTTTTGTTTCAGGAGATTACACTAGACCTGGTGTTACCTAGTGTTAGCGCCAGCCACCCGGCCTGGTGCCACATGAACCCCTCATCCTCCAAGTTTCTGCTGGAACTGACCACAGGTTGGCGGTGTTGCTGATGCAGCTTTTCTGATGCACTTGGAAAGATCACTCTCAGCTGTCACCAGTTGTGCCCTCAGAAAGAGCCTGTTCAGCTTGAGGGTGTGTGAAGTGAGCTGTTTGCTGAGAATAGGGGTGCTGGGGACACCCACATTCACTGGCTCCCTGAGGCTGGCCTAGGGGACTCAGCTCACCTAAGAGAGGCTAGTGGCCAGTGCAGTGGGTGGAGGGCAGTGAGCAGAGGTTCTCTGAGGATCCCACTGGCTGCGGGTCAGCTCTCAGAACAGGGCCAGCTGCCCACATTGATTCTCCCCCGATGGCTCCTGGAGCATCGCAGTGACAAATTCAGTGAATGCAGGGCTCAGAGGTGTCCTGAGGGGACAGACGGTGCGGCCTTGAACTCACTGCCAGCCTTCACAGCTGGTAGAGATGTCACAGAGGCCATACTCAGGTCATGACAGGATGCCCTTGAGAGAGATCAAGGGGCTCAGTGTCTGTGCCTGCAGAGTGCAGTTCCATCTTGGGACTACACAGGGAGCGCCCCCGAGCACCCCAGGTTAGCAGTGGCCCCAGAGTACCATCAGGCGTGGCCCAATAAAGAAAACGATTATGAGGAGCTGGAAATAGTACAGCAGAAAGGGGCTTGCCTTGCATTCAGTTGATTCTGGTTTTATCCCTGGCACCCCATATGGTTCCCCAAGTACTGCCAGGAGTGATCCCTGAGAGCGGAGCCAGAAGTAAGCCCTGAGCACCACTGCGTGTTGCCCAACCACCACCACTGCCCCCACAAATAAATCAAAGTGTGGGGGCCTGAGAGATAGTAGAGTAGGCAGGGCACTTGCCTTGCTCATGGCCAGCCCAGGTTCTACCCTCATGGGGCTGCCCATGCCCTCTAAGGATGAGCCCTAAATGCAGAGCCAGGAGTAGGAACTGCCAGATGCAGCCCCCAAACGCACAATTGTGGGTTGGGCTTGTGGCCAAGCTGTAGAGCACTTGCCCTTGTGAAGCCCTGGGTTTCAATGACACCGCCTGGTCCCCCAGCACTGTTGGGAGTGGCGCCCGAGCAGAGTCATGTGTGGCCCCTCAACAAAAATAAAGATGTCCTAGGGGCAGGTGCCTGACCCCAGTTCAATCTCTGGCACCACAGATGGTTCCCTGAACCCTGCTGGGACTAACCCCAGAGCACAGAGTTGGGAGTAAGCTGACTGGGGCCAAGTGTGGCCCAGAAACCATCCTCCCCCCGTTTAAAAAATGTAAAAAGATACTCCGAGAGGGAACCTCACCATCTGTGTCTCAGATCAGTACTCCCCTCAAGGCACCCTCTTTCGGCAGGGATGCGAGGGAAACTCACTTCCTGCTTATCTTAGAAAAGTTTCATGTCTCAGTGCCACCTCTCTCCTGCTGTCTGCTGGTGAGAAGCAGACAGCCCCCCTGGCCCTTCTGAGTATTTGGTCTCTAAAAAGCTGAGTGCCCGAAAACAGACAAATGGACAAAGAAACTATGGCAGATCTGCACAATAGAATACTATGCAGCTGTTAGGAAAAATGAAGTTATGAAATTTGCCAATAAATGGATGGACATGGAGAGGATCAAGCTGAGTGAAATGAGTCAGAAGAGGGACAGTTATAGAATTCATTTGTGGGACATAAAAAAATTATATAGTAGAAGAGTAATATCCAAGGCCAGGGAACACAGGGGCTAAAAGGACTGGTCAATGGTTGCAATCTACCAAATGTGTGTGGGGCAGAAGGCAGGTAGGATAGAGAAGGGACCACTATAACAGTAAGTTGGAAATGATCGCTCTGGACAAGAACTGAGCATTAAAAGTAGTTAAACTTTGAGAGAGAGAGAGAGAGGGCGGGGGGGGGCGCCTGCCATAAAAGTAGGCTGGGGAGGGGGGGGAGAATGGGAGGGAAATTAGGGACACTGGTGATGGGAAATGGACACTGGTGGAGGGATGGGTGTTGGAACACTGTATGACTGAAAACTAATTATGAACAGCTTTGTAAAGGTCTGTCTCAGTGATTCAAAAAAAAAAACCTTAAAAAATAATTTTTTTCTTCCCTCTCTCTTCCTCCTTTCCTTTCATTTGAAAAGCTTAAAAACCAGAATGCCCCATTGCATCTGTTCTGAGTAGATTCACTTCCTACAGCAGCCACCGCCTCCATGCTCCAGCCGGCCCAGGCCAGCAGCAGCGTCTGGGAGCAGGAACATTCCCTGCTGCCTGGGACCTGAAATTCTTTTTTTTATTTTTCAGATTGTTTGTGCCACACCCAACAGTACTCAACAGCGCTCAGGGGTTATTCCTAGCTCTGCACTCAGGGATCACTCCTGGCGGGCTCCGAGAACCATATGGGGAGTGTCGAGGATTAAACCCAGATCAGTTACATGCAAGACAAGTGCCCTGTACTATAGCTCCAGCCCTGAAATCTGAAATCCTTCCTCTCAAAATGTCCATAGGGGTCTCTTCATCCAACTTTTTACTTGGCAATTGGAAAAACAGAAGCACACAAAGTCATACCACCACCCCCCCCTCTGGTCCCTCTACATCCCAGAGCTGGACCATCACAGGAGTTGGGATCTCAGTGTTTGGATGACCCTCAGGCTTGCATCTGCTCTGCTGGACTCATCGCAGCCAGACCTGGGTCTTCACCTGGTGTGGACGCGACTCTGCTCCTCACTTTCGTGCAGAAATCTCAGGCCCCAGATGCCTTAAAAGGAAGCATCTATGTGCACAAGTGAGGGGCAGTAGTCCTGGAGAGAGAAACGGAAAAGGGACGGACAGTCCTTGAAGAGGCCCAGCTGGCTCCCGGACAGCGGCTGTAGGTCAGGGAACAGGATGGGGCGGCGGGTGGTCCTTGGTGGAAGTGGGGAGAGCTGCCAAACACAGGTCAGCTGTCCAGTGGAGATCCGCCTCACGCCCCCCACCCCCATCCTCAGCCCGGGAAGGCCAGCCAAGGGCAGTGACAAACAGGCACACCCCACATGGTTTCCTGGAAGCCAGGTCCAAGCACACCGCCCTGCCTTATCCAGGGGAGAAAGGAAAACAGCTGCTTTGCATTGGAGGCTGCACTTCTGCCCTTCTCAGACTGGTCCACCGAGAGGGCTTTGGACCCAGGTCACCTGCCGGCGTTGCACACTGCATCTCCACAAAGGCCTTCTCAAGGCTCCTTTGGCCCGTTCCCCTGAGACACTGAGAGCTCAGTCCACACACAAGCACCGCCTGTTCTGTGTCTGCGGTGGGTGGCACAGGGCAGCACCCGGCTTGGCCCCAGTCTCTCCCCACAGTAGAAACTTGAGCCTGAAGCTGGGGGTGTGTTCTTGGATAAGATCCTGGATGAAGTTGGGCCCCAGGGGCAGGGCCGACCAAGGAGCTGTTGGCTGAGCAGCCGCCAGAGAGGAGAAAGGGGAGGTGACCGTCCCTGACCCAGCCCCCAGAGGCCACAGACCACCCAGCGGGAGGGACGCAGAGGCTGCACTACAGGATTCAGCCGGTGCAGACTCAGCGCGGTGAGCAGACTTGGCGGCCCCTCCCTGGGATTCCTGTCTGAGTTCTGTCTGCAGCTGCTCAGTGAACCCAATGCCCGCACCCACACACCCTGCTGCTTCAGGGCCCCGGGAGGGGGAGACAGTGGGGTAGGGGATGATAGCAGCTTCTTTTATTTTCTCGGGTAAAGGTAAAGGTAAAGGCCCTCCCGTTGATCGTCGATTTGCTCGAGCGGGCCCAGTAACGTCTCCATTGGAGACTTTGTTGTTACTGTGTCTGGCATATCCAATATTCTCGGGAAAAAAAATATTTAAAATATGGGCCAGAGAGATATACAGAGTAAGGCACCTGTCTTGCACGCCATCAGACCCGGTTTGATACCTGGCACCGCATCTTGACCCCTGAGCACTAGTCAGGGGTGACTCCTGAGTGTAGGAGTTAGCCCTGAGCAGATTTGGGTGTGGCAAAAAAAATCCACTATAAATAAAATAAGATGTTGGGAGCAGGCGATTAGAAGATCTTTCCCAGCAGCCTGGCTCCCCTGGAAGAGGTCAGGGAAACTCCCAGGGCTCCTAGCCAGTGGGTGGAGGCCCCGGGAACCCTGTCTAGTCCCTGCAGACTCCTGCGTGCACATCTCAGGTCGCCTGGTGCTAAACCAGCCTTCTGGGAGGCTAGCGCATGCCACATCCCTCCTCTGAACAACTGGTATGACCGTGCCCTCCCACGTTCCTTCATGAACACCTGGAATGTTCTAGATACCATTGCTCCATGATTGCAATGGACTCAGCAGTGTTGTGACCAACCCCCACCCCCCATCCACACAAACAGTCGTTACATCTAGTAGTAGTTTTCAGAAAAACTCAAACATATTCGTGAGTGAAAGCAGCAAGTATGCAACAGTTAAGGAACCCACGGAGACCCTTCCATTTCCATGTACAGAAGGGAGAGAAATGTCACGGGGAGTGCTTTAGTGTGGTTATGAAGACCAAGGGGGCTAGAGGTCAGACAGATTCTTCTGCGCAGTCTCCACAGGGCCTTATCTGTGCTGATGGATCCTTGAGATTTTGCTCTGGTCCCATCAGAGACAATAGAATGCAACTGGGCTACTCTCCTGGGGCGAGGTGGTCACGCCCTCCAAACCACAAGCCTCCAGCCAATCTGCTTTCCTAACCCCACAGGTGGGGATGTTTGCTGAATTCCCGCAATGGGAAGAGACAAAGACTCACACTCCGAGGAGCTAGAAACAAAAAACTATTTTTTTAAATTTTTTTCAGTCATACAGTATTCCGACACATCTGTCCCTCCACCAGTGCACATTTCCCAGCACCAGTGCACCAGTGTCCCCCATTGCCTTTCCATCACCCCTCACCCACCCCCACCCCCAGCTCGCCTATATGGCAGGCACTTTCTCTCTCTCTCTCTCTCTCTCTCTCTCTCTCTCTCTCTCTCTCTCTCTCTCTCTCTTTCCTTTTGGGCATCATTGTGGTTTACAATACAGATACTGAGAGGTTGTCATGTATATCCCTTTACTTACTTTTAACAATCTGTTCTTGTCCAGTGTGATCATTTCCAACTATTATTGTCATACTGGTCCCCTCTCTACTCTTATCTTACCTGCCTTCCACCTCCAACACACTTGTGGTGGATTGCAACCACGACCAGTCCTCCGAGCCCTTGAAAAACTAATTTTTTTTTTTTTTTAGCACCAGTGCAGAGTCATCTCCAAAGGCTGACCAAGCAGCCCACATTCACGACCACATTTGTATAGGCTCGTTCCTGGGGAATGGTCTGACTTGTGGCTGGGAAGGGGAGTGGGCAGAGCTACTCCTAATAAGGTGTCACAGCATGTCAGGGTGACAGAGAACTTAGACACGGCTTCCCCTGATAGTGGTGATGAACAAAAAGCCGGGTCAGGATCCAGATTCCTCCTTCACAGGCATCAGACCTCCCTCATCAGGTGAGATCAGGGTGTTCAGGGCAGTATGGCCAGGGAGAGAGAGGGAAAGAGAGAGACAGACAGAGAGAGAAGAAAAGTGCCTGCCTTAGAGGCACACAGGGAGTCGGGGATGGGGTGTGATGGTAGGGAAGCTGGGGATACTGGTGCTGGGAAATGTTCACTGGTGGAGGGATGGGTGTTGGAAAACAGTACGACTAAAATCCAATCATAAACAGCTTTGTAATGATCTATCTCATAGTGATTCCCAAAAAAAGTACAAAATAAATGAGTAAATGAAGTGTACAGATAAAATGCCCAGATTGGAAAGGAAACTGGCCACAGTGAAGCAAAGTAGAGCCAAGTGATAGAGCATATGCAAGGCGCATGCAGGGCTGTGAGTTCATGCCCCAGAACCACACGACCGCCTGATCCCAAGGGTGGCTTCTATGGCACCACTGGCCTGCGCCAGGCTGAGCTCTCCTTGGAGTGACCGTGACCCCCAGCACGGTTCAGGCACAGTTCTGACAAAAACACTTTAAAACACAGAGGCCAAGAGACAGTACAAAGGTTAAGATTCTTGCTTTGACGCTGCCCCAGCCTTGATCCCCAGCACCACATATGGTCTCCTGAACACCGCCAGGAGTGATCCCTGAGCACAGAGCTAAGAATAATCCTGTGGCCTCAAAACAAATCCAAAATATGTTTAAATATGTGCTGAAGGGATAGCTCAACAAGCTGGAGCACATGCTTTGTACATAGAAGGTCCAGGTTCCAGCCCCAGCACTGCATAAGATTCCCTAAGCATTGCCAGGAGTGATGCTTTAACACCAAACTGGAAATAGTCCTTGAGCATTGGGCCAAGTATGAACCAAAAACCAAAAACCAAAAAAAAAAATTGTTTTTTTAGGGGGCTGGAATGATAGTACAGTGGGTAGGGCGTTTGCCTTGCACATAGCTGACCCGGGTTCGATTCCCAGCATCCCATATGGTCCCCTGAGCACCGCCAGGAGTAATTCCTGAGTGCAGAGCAGGAGTAACCCCCCGTGCATTGCCCGGTGTGACCCAAAAAGAAAAAAATATGTTTTTTAAAATTTTAATTAAAGTGTAATTCTTTTTTTTTTTTCTTTTTGGGTCACACAGGGCGTTGCACAGGGGTTACTCCTGGCTCCTGCACTCAGGAATTACTCCTGGCGGTGCTCAGGGGACCATATGGGATGCTGGGAATTGAATCCAGGTGGCTGTACTATCTCTCTAGCCCCATTAAAGTGTAATTCTTAAAATATTAATGTCCTTGTTATATGGTCAATAAAATAAAATAAAATAAAATAAAATGGGTCCAGGCCTCATAAACCTGGTACAGAATCAGGTCTTGCTGTGCAAAAAAGCTTTGACGTGTGACAGCTGTTGGGTTTGAGGACCTTATCTGGTGCAGACAGAGGGACAGAGACGAGTAAGGTGAAAAAATAAGAGAAGTTATTAGGGGTGCTCCCAGGTGGACTCTATAGACCCCTGGTGAGGCTGGGGTAGAACGAGACCAGTGGAGGCTTGGTCAGCAGAGGCATAGTCTGGGTGCTTCCAGGCTTGGGGTGGACCATAAGCCCTGCCTTGGGTGCCAGAGGGGACAGGGTGATCTTTGATTCTGGGAATGTCGCTGTTTCATCAGCTGGTGGCCTTTTGGTCCTGAGCAAACCTCACTCAGGTGGCCAAGCTGCAGCTGTGGCTCAGGCCTGGTGCACTCAGCCCTGTCCTGCCCTGGCCTGTTGGACTGTGAGGGTCCCCTGGTAACAGCATTCTTCTGGGGCCCCAAATCCTTAAGAAGCACTCCCCCACTTCCTCAGTTCCTCCATCTCAACGCCCCACCCCATCCCAGATTTCTGGGGGGAGTCTCCACTTGGGATTCTCTCTGGATTTCCGGGCTGAGGAGGGGAGAGGACATGTGTCCAAGAAGTTGTGTAAGGTGGGCCTCCAGACAGGGTAGGGAAGAGGAGGCCCGGGGCACTGAGTTGTCGGGAAGAGGGGTCGGCTGCCAGCAGGCTGGCGGTGCTGCAGGAGCCCCCGGTGCATGGTGGCAGCTCTCAAGCTCTCAGAACTGGAGCCTCTTACCCGTCCTGCTGGGCCACAGGGTCTGGAAGCCGACTCAGGGCGCCCTCCGTTCCCTCCAGCTCTCCTCCAGACGTGTTGAGACCTTTGCAAGGGAAAGTGACTCTTCCAGTTTCTATCACGGCGTAATTACATCCATCCTGAGATTGGTTCATCTTGACCTCAAGTGGGACTGTGTGCAGATCAGGGGGTTTTGCCAGGGGGGTAAGTGAGGTGAAGAGGCTGAGGTGCCGTCATGTTTCACCCCCGTGATACGTGTTTTTGTTATAGCTTGCTTTAGTCTCTTGTCTTTAAGCAGCCAAAACTGGATATAGGAGACAACACTTAATGGCAGGATTCAGAAGAGATTTTAGGAGCTGGAGAGATAGTACAATGGGTAAGGTGCTGTCCTTGCAAGCAGGTGACCCGGCTCAATCCCTGGCACCCTCTATTGTCCCCTGGGCCCACCTGAGTAATTCCTGAGTGCAGATCCAGTATTAAATCGTGAGCACCGCCACATGTGCTCAAAAATAAACAAAAACCTAAGAGATTTTATTTGCAAGCCAAGAAGGAATGAAAAAGACAGGAAGAGGCTCCGAGTGTGGGAGGCATCTCTCACCAGGATCCAGAGAAAGCAAGCCAGAACCAGCTCCTTGCTGTCTTTTAACCAGAGTTAGGGGTGGGCATTTCCCTAAGTTTAAAGGACCCAGCAGTGTGGGAAGGCAGTGGGGTGCTGGGAGTTGGATGCTGAGATGATGATCTGGTGGTCCAGGATTGGGGGCCCATCCTCATGCTAGTCTGTCTTCACATAATACAGTATAGTCTGACCCTGCTTCATTCCCCCATCCCCGTCACTTTTAAGGAGACTGAAAGGACTTGAGAGAGACACAGAGGGTCAGGGACCCTTCCATGTGAAGACAGAGGTAGATGCTGAAACATTCTCCACCTTTCTCAGAGGTGTCTCACCCGCTGACACCTGACTTCATCCCCTTCATCCTCCTGACTTCATCTCACTTCATCTTCCAGAACTGTCAGAACATCTAAGTCTGTTTCCATCGCCCCATTTGGGGTCCTTTGTGGCAACAGCCTTAGCACCTAATACAAGCCACCTGGCTAGAACAGATCCTGGTTTATTTATTTATTTATTTATTTATTTTGCTTTTTGGGTCACACCCAGCGATGCTCAGGGGTTATTCCTGGCTCTGCACTCAGGAATTACTCCTGGAGGTGCTCGGGGGACCATATGGGATGCTGGGGATCAAACCCAGGTCAGCCGCGTGCCCTATCTGTTCTGCTATAGCTCCGGCCCCAGATCCTGGTTCTTGACACCCTCCCTTGATCTCCCCTCCCCTGCCCCTAGGGGGCCAAAAGGAGAAAGAGCCAGATACCCCCCAGGACACATTGAAACCCAAAACCCAGTCCTCCTCCCTGTTGCCCGATGTGTAAAAGCATCTTGCTATGGCAGCTGGAGCTGGCCAAGATCTTTCTAAGCCCTGGACTTGAAACCCAGCCCAGACCCAAGTTCCCTTGCCATCCTCCCTCCCCGACATCCACCCCAGCAGCTCTCCCCAGCAAAAGACACCTGGAATGCAGAGCGTTCCTTCCCAGCCTGAGGGCTTTGGCCTCCATCCCAGGTCAGCCTCTGAGGATGTGCCCTCTGCCCCTGTTGGAGTCCTCTCATCTCTGCCCCAGGAGTGTACTCAGGTCCCTGCCCGCTTTGACAACCGGAGAGGAGAAAGAATGATCCTGCTTTCACCCAGTGGGGCCTCTCCTCCTCCTATGGAACTCCGGAAGCACACTGAACAACCATCTCGGTCAATGGGAGCCCGTGTCACTGGGTCTGGCTGGAAACCCAGGGCTCCCGGTGACCCCTCTGTCTACTGTAGCGAATCTGATGGACCATGCCCTCTCCTCCCTGGCTGAACTGCATTAGGCTTGACTTGCTGACCAGGGGATGGCTTTGCTCCCCAGGGTGGCTGATGTCGTTCCAGCCCCTCCTGTGTCTGTCCTCCAGACACCCCTAGGGTCCCTGAAGTACCTTCAGGCATTCCTGGGCCCCTTCCAGTGTGGGCTGTGCGGGGTCAGGACCGCGTAGCCCTCTCTGTTGCATTGAGGAAAGAGTGTCCTGCCCTGGAATCTTCCCACGTGGGGGTGTCTTTTCAGAGAGGATGCATCTGTCAGTCCCAAAGATGATTCCCAATCAGATGGTGTGGGGGTGTTAGGAGCTTTGAAAAAGGAGCAGAATTCCTAGGAAACCTATAGCGAGGCTAGGTGTGCAGGCCCAGGACTTGGGACTGGAGGCCAAGACTTGGGGCTGGAGTTTTATTTAATCCAAGGGGCTACGCACAGGCATTGCAGGCAGGAGGTCTGGGCCCGACCCTCGTAACTCCCTCAACTCCCTCGAGCACAGAGCCAGGAGCAACCCCACCCCAGCACCACTGGGTGTGGCCCCCTGCTCAAACACAAAAATAAACACAAACAAACAAAAAGAGGCCAAGGCTTCCTTCCTCTCTAAGACAACTAGCTTATCTCAGGGCCTTTGACCTGTAAACTAAGGGTCCACTTTGATGCTGACACTGGTGACACGCACAGCCTAGGAGTGGTTTTCTAGCCTCAGGTGCCCTGGGCTGGGGCTCTGCTCTCCCTGTGTCCCCACTATGTGGGGTGTTTTCCCAGGACCCTGTCCAGGCAGGAAGGTAGACGAGAGTCAGAGGTTTCTATGGATGAAACAAACCTAAATGCCCAGAAATACCCAGAGGGGCCGTTTCTTTTCTCTCTCTGGGTGGGGTGTGTGGAGTTTCCCAAGCAGAGCTCAGAGGCCCAGTGACCACTCCCAGTAATATTCCCAGCAATACTCAAGATAATACTGAGGACCACACCCAGTGGTACTTGGGAAACAGTGACTGAGACTGAACTTGTTTCCCTTTGAGTGCCAGACCTCGACCCCTGAGCCAGCACTCCTGTCTGGGCAACTCTTTCTTTCTTTCTTTCTTTCTTTCTTTCTTTCTTTCTTTCTTTCTTTCTTTCTTTCTTGGCTTTTTGGTCATACCTGGTGATATTCAAAGGTTACCCTTTACTCTGAATTCAGGAATTACTCCTGGTGGTGCTTGGGGGACCATATGGGATATGGAGGATCGAACCCGGGGAGGCCGCATGCATAGCAAATGCCCTACCTGCTGTACTATCCCTCTGGTCTCTGAACAACTCTTTCTTGAGCCCTGACCCCAAACTAGGCCCTGCCCCACGGATGCTTCCAGTCGCAGGTCATAGACACTAAACACATCTGAACTTCAACAGACCAGTGACTGCCGTGTACAGGGGGTTGAGAAGAGTGACAGGAGGGGCCACTGCATGGGGATCTATTATTTCCTTTCTAGGAACTCTTCATCTGAGGGCTTGGGAGCAGGGCCATTGTTTCCAGAAAGAACCAAGGGGCACAGAGAGGGAGAGGAACCTGCTTGCAGTCACACAGCTTCTTTCTGTCTGAGTCAGGGTTTGAGTTCAAGTGGAGCCCTGGGGGAATCTGGGGGAAGCCCTGACTCTCTAGAACCTTCGCATTGGCCTCAGTTTCCCCAACTTAAACAAGACAGTCTGGTGATCTCCTCAGGCCTTGGGGAAGGTTGGATTCACTGTCCTGAGTAGGCTCCTTCCTCCATCTCCTGAGGCCACCTGTAGACCCGCAGGACGACCCAATGAGCTCCCAGGCTCAGTGAGCAAGTCCCTCTGCAGGAGCGGCGTGGTCTTGGGCCACCAGCCGTTTTCTGTTAGCAGACACACCATCACTGGCTGTCAGTTACCATTCCCCTGGACCCAGAACTCCCTGGCCAGCGGCGGGAAGCATGTCAAGAATCCCAGGCTCGCTGCCCTGGCGCTCAGGGCAGATGGCCCGCTAGCTGTTGGGAACAGTTGTTTTCTGTTTAAAACCTGGCCTGTTTGGCTCCAGCAGCTGGAGTGTGTGGATGGTGCAGCGGCGGGAGCAGTTACTTCCCAGAGAGTCACAGTGAGCTGAATGACTAGGGTATGCCCTAGGGGAGCTCAATAAAGGTGCTCAGCTCACCCCCTGGTGAGGTGACCCCTGACCAAGGCTTGCAAGACCTCAACAGAGGAGTGCTTGAAGCCCATGAGTGGAGGCCATCAAGGGGCCCGGTACCCTGCCACTGACGGTCAGGGCCCGGAGGAAGCTGGGCCAGCCAGTGTCCCAGCACTCAGCCACCTGCTCCCCCAGGCCCGGAGACTGCACCAGGTACCCTGCAGTAGCTGCCAAAGGACATGTCCAGAGCAGGTCATCTTTGTATCAAGGTGACCAAAATGTGACACTTCGGTAGCTGGATTTTTCTGAGCTAAGATTAAATAAAGACCTTGCCGGTTCAGAAGAAACTTTTTGCCTCTCTCTCAACCACTGAGAAGAATGAAAACTGTGGGAATTACCCTTGAGTTAGAACTTTTACCAGAAGTAATCTTTCTATCAGAGAAACTTATCTGAGGGCTGGGCAAACAACTAATGACAGAGCAACTGTCCTTTGTAGTATGAGTCACCCTCTCTTCATCACATGAGTCCCCTTTGCCCCCTTTGAAGTCCTGACCTCTTCCGTCACTCAGGACAGTTCCCTCGTGTTTTCCCACTGGCCTGGGATCAGTGTCCATGAAGCTTCCCCATATAGGTCATTATATTGGTCTGACGTTAATTTCACTTCTCCACAAGTCAAGAAGAGGGGGACGGGGGCTGGAGCGACAGTACAGCTGGTAGGGCGTTTGCCTTGCATGTGGCCAACCCGGGTTCAATTCCCAGCATCCCATATGGTCCCCTGAGCACAGCCAGAAGTAATTCTTTTTTTTTCTTTTTAAAATTTTTATTAGTGAAACACCATGAGGTATAGTTGTAGACTTAAAAATTTTTGTGCCTGGGTTTCAGTCATACAATGATTGAGTACCCATCCCTCTACCAGTGCCCATTTTCCACCACCACTGATCCCAGTATCCCTCCCACCTCCTACCTACCCCCCCCCATCCCACCCTGCCTCTGTGGCAGGGCACTCCCTTTTGTTCTCTCTCTCCTTTTGGGTGCTGTGGTTTGCAAAAGAGGCACCGAGTGGCAATCATGTTCAGTCTATAGTCTACTTTCAGCTTGCATCTCCCATCCTGGGCAGATCTTCCCAATACCCTTTATTTGGTGTTCCCTTCTCTATCTGAGCTGCCTTTACCCCTAGAGTGTGCGGCTGGCCTCCAAGCCATGGAGTAAACCTGCCAGGAGTAATTCTTGAGTGCAAATAATTCCCCAGTGCATCACGGGGTGTGACCCAAAAAGAAAAAATAAAAAAAAGAACTGGGAGAAGTGAAGGGGCCCCTCTCTCCACCCCTGCACTGCCTCAGTTTCCTGCTCTCCTGGCCTGGGGAGTAGTAGGGGATGAGCAGAGAGAGAGAGAAGGAATGAGGCATGAGGCCAAGGAGCACACACAGATGTCATGCTGAGGCCCAGAACTGTGTGAAGTTGGGATGGTTCTATGAGTGCCAGCCGCAAGACTGTGTCTTCACTGTCCTAGACCCTCGGTCAGCCCCCACCTGCCCCCAGACCAAGCTGCTCCTCTGACTGTGGAGGTGGCCCTCCCACCCTGGGCTACCCAGAGACAGTCTTCCTGGAGAAGACCCTTCTCAGCACAGTCGGCCTAAAACTGGAGCAAGTGGCCCCTGGCTACATTGTGAAAGGTTGGGGGTGGGGAATGGTTCCTCTGGTCTGGCTGCAACCTCACTTCTGTATGCATGGCCATGCTCACTGCTCTGTCTAGCACCTCTAGTATTTACTCCCTGAGAATGTCCTATTCACCTCCCATTTCTTTTGCGGGGGAGGGGAGAGGCTTGGGCCACTCCTGACACTGTGTTTGGGGGACTCTGCAGTGTTTGGGGGTCAAACCTAAGCCTCCTGCGTATACTGAATGCAGGTCATTGAGCTTCCTGCCCAGCCCTGCCTGTACTTTCTCATGCGCTCTACTGCTGTCCACTACCCTTGACAGGTCCTCTCGTGAAAGTACCCAACTGCCAGCTCCTCCTGGAATCCTGCTGATTCCATTAGGGCATAATTGCACTTACTTAGAATCAGGTCACCACTGCCCAACCGGAGAAGGCTCTTGGAGTCTTGGACCCTGGCTGAGGGCATTTCTGCCCTCACTCCCAGGCTTGGGCACGGGGCCTGTTACCACAGCATGCTTGCTATTCAGGAAATGTCACTGATCTCCTGTTTGGTGGGAAAATGATTTTTCGCTTTGGAATTTCAATAGTAGAGAAATCTAGTTCAGTCATTTGGCCTCATGAAAAGTCTCCCGCTTTACCAGGAACCTTGAAATAGGACATTGGAATGTTATTCCCAAAGCCAAAGAATGGGTGTTTGGGAGGAGTGGAAAGGGGCTTAGTGATAGAGCACTAACCTTGTATGTGTGAGACTCTGGGTTCAATTTTCTGCACCACAGTTAATAAACAAAATCAATTTAATTTAATTAGATGTTTTCGTGGCTCCAGAGCGCCAACTCAGGTCTGCTGCGTTCTAGGCCGGTGCTGTTCTGCTGAGCCACATCCCAGTTCCCACTTAAAAAAAAAAAGATCAGGGACCAGAGACTTGCCTCAAAAGTGCCCAGTTCAATCTGCAGCACCACACGCCGAGCCTGGATTTCAGAGCCAAGAGTAAGCCCTGAACACCACTGGGTGTGGCCCCAGACAAAACAACAACAAATCACAAAGAGCTGGAGAACTAGTACACGGGTTAAGGCATTTGCCTTGCATGTGGTCAACCCCAGTTTGATCCCCAGCACAGGACTATTTCCCAATCAACCCCAAGCTCTGCTAAGTGTGGCTCAAACTCTCCACCCAAAACTTGAAACCATGAGGAGCAAGGATGCAGCAGCGGCAGGGCAAGGTGAAAGTCACTGCTATCAGCCTGACTCATGCAATCTGCACAAACCTCCAGAGAACCCGAAAAGGCATTTTATATTTCAATTGCAATGCAATTTTGGTTAAACACTTTCCCTTATCTCTGTCATTATCATTGAGGTCACATGTTTTTTAATACTGTTAACATTATTGCTTTAGATACACAATACTGCTCTACCATACCCACCACCAATCCATGAAAAAAAAAATTTTCACGGGGCTGGAGTGTTAGTACAGTGGGTAGGGTGTTTGCCTTGCACTCGGCCGACCCGGGGTGCAGTTCCCAGCATCCCATATGCTCCCCTGAGCATTACCAGGAGCAATTACTGAGTACAAAGCCAGTATTAACCCCTGTGCATCGCCAGGTGTGACCCAAAAAGCAAAAGGACGTTTGCCTTGCACGCAGCCAACATGGCCGACCTGAGTTTGATTCCTCCGCCCCTCTCGGAGAGCCCGGCAAGCTACCGAGAGTATCTCGCCCGCACGGCAGAGCCTGGCAAGCTACCTGTGATGTATTCGATATGCCAAACACAGTAACAGTAAATAAATAAATACATACATACATACATACATACATAGAAATTAAAGAATCCAGGCATGGCCAGGGATATAGTTTAGCACTGGAGCACGTTTCTTGCATATGTGAGGCCCTAGGTTCAATCCCCAGTACTCTCTCTCTCTCTCTCTCTCTCTCTCTCTCTCTCTCTCTCTCCAGGTATACCATCTAACTTGATGTCAAAATCTGATCATCTTTACCACACATTTAATTTGACCTATGAATTACGACTTGGGAACTTGGATTTTTTTGTCTGTTTTTGGGTGACACCTGGTGATGTTCAGGGGTCACTCTGACTCTGTACCTAGGACTTACTGGTGGTGGTTCTTAGGGATGCTGGGCATCGGATCCTGGTCAGTCACATGCAAGGTAAGCGCCCTCCCCACTCTCTCTAGTCCCATGACTTAGGTACTTGGATGAAAAAAATATTGCAGTGCTAGTGCCAGAGAGAGAACTCAAAGCCCTAAGCTCATGCTCTGCATGTGAGAGACCCAGGCAGGATTCCCCAGCATACTGTGGTCTTTGGACAACACTGAACACGACTAGCAAGCACAAAGCCGGGAGTAGCCTCTCTATGTGTGTGACTTGAAAACAAAAATAAAACAAACAAAAAATCATTGTTCTCAGTACAGGTTTTTTTTTTTTTTTTTTTTTTTTTGCTTTTTGGGTCACACCCGCCAATGCTCAGGGGTTACTCCTGGCTTTGCACTCAGGAATCACTCCTGGCGGTGCTCAGGGGACCATATGGGATGCTGGGAATCGAACCCGGGTCGGCCGCGTGCAAGGCAAACACCCTACCTGCTGTGCTATTGTTCCAGCCCCATCAGTACAAGTTTTTAATTGAATCTATTTCTATATATTTAGTATCTATATTTCCACAGGAAATGCAAATTGATACAAAGAAAAACTAGTTCACTTATAAAAATAGTTCATTTATAAGATGAACATAGATAGCTTACCTAACAAGATTTTCTTGAGAAAGGTGGTTTGATAAAAATTCAAGGTTTCTGTGTCTGTTTTGGGAATTTGGGGGCCAACATGGTGGTGCTCAGGGGTTACTCCTGGCTTTGTGCTGAGGAATCACTCCTGTGGTGCTCGGGGAATCATATGTGGTACTAGGGATCTTGCTGGGGTTGGCCATTAAGGCAACTGCCTTAACCCCTGTACTACCTCCCTGACCCCTTTAAATGGACAATCTAAATGAATAAAGGAAGAGTGTCTCAAGTTAATTTGCTTTGTTTTGTTTGGGGGCCACATCTGGTGGTGCTCTGGGATCACTCTTAGCTCTGCGTTCAGGAATTACTCCTGGTGGATTTAGGGGACCATATAGGGTGCTGGGGATAGAAACTAGATCGACCGCATGCAAGGTAAAAGTCCTACCCACTGTACTATCACTCTGGACCCGCATGGTCATTTTCTTTCTGCAAATAAACTAATCCAAACAGCATGCAAAAATGTAGCCCTGCAGTTCCAGGTGTGTTCTAGGAGTTTCAGTAGTCACTGGATGTGGGGAGATCCCTGGGAAGGCACAGGCCGCTGACTGCAGCACGAGAACTGTAGCCCATGGGGGGGCTTCTCAGTGCTGACCCACTACAGTGCTCTGTCCCATGACCGTGGATCCCTCAGCTACACTGTAAGTGAGCAAGCCCGAGAGACCCCATCCTGTTCCTCACACATGTAGCTGATATCATCTCTCCCCCCTGGAGCTCTGCCCAGTCCCCAGAGATGTTCTCATGCCCTGAGCGTTTGACGTTGGACCATGTCCAGTTACGGATGGAGTGGGGCAGAGAAAACAACAGGCCCTCTGAGATCACCCCCTGGGCTGATCCTGCCCACAAACGCCTCTCTCCCTTGGAGGAGAGTCAACAACAGGCCCTCTGGAAGGGCTCTTATCGAGCAGACCCTGGAGAAGGAGGTTGGCCGACCATATTGCAAAGCAACAGACCGTCATCCTCCAAGAATTCATTAACCACCGATGCCAGCCCGAGCAGCCTGGAGACAAAACTGCCTTCTGTTCTGCCCACAGCCGTAAATTTCTTCTAAGTAAGCTTTCCCAGCCAGCCCCATGTAATCCCCTGCCCCAACCTGAGAGGAAGGTGTGTGGTTTTAGGACAAGCTGTCCACCATCTTCTCAGGTTACTAGTGCCTGAAGACTTTCTTGTCTCCACATCAACCGTCCACTTCCGAATAACTGACCTTTGAGCAGCAAGCACACAAACTTAGGAACAGTAACACCAGACCTCAAGCAACAACCCACTACTCAACCTGGAGCCCAATCAGCAGCGCTGGCATCTTGAATCGGTTATGTGGTCAGGGGAGGAGGGGATTTGTAAATGAAATGTTATGAGGAAGGGAAGGAGGCAAAGAAAGAGAGAAAAAGGAAGAGAGGAAGAGAGAGAAAGAGGGAGGGAGGGAAAAAAGAATGAAGAGAGGGAGGAAGGAAAGAAGAAGGAAAGGAGGGAGGTACAAAAGAGGGAGGAAGTTGAAGGAAGGGAAAGAAAGGAAGGGAGGAAGGAAAGAGAAAATGGAAAGAGAAGTGAAAGATTAGTAATGGCTCCAGGGCTGGAGCACATATTTTGCATGCTGGAGCTCTGAGCTTGATCCCCCCAGCAGTGCCTGGTCTGCTGAGCACCACCAAGAGTGATCTCCAAGGACTTGGGAGTAACTTCTGATCATTGCCTGGCAGCACCCCTCAAACAAAACAAAAAAGAAAAAAAGCAGGAAAACTCCATCAAAGAAAATTGCAAGATGATACATTTTCTATTGTTGCTAAAAGCAGAGGGTCATGAAGATTGTGTGGCGGTCTCAATGCCTCTTTTGCAGACCACAACACCCAAAAGGAGAGAGAGAACAAAAGGGAATGCCCTGCCACAGAGGCAGGGTGGGAGGGGGGGATGGGGGTGGGAGGGATACTGGGATCAGTGGTGGTGGAGAATGGGCACTGGTGGAGGGATGGGTACTCGATCATTGTATAACTGAAACTCAAGCACAAAAATTTGTAAGTCTACAACTGTACCTCATGGTGTTTCACTAATAAAAAATTAATAAATAAATTTGAAAAAAAAGAAAAGATTGTGTGGCGGCAGGAAAAAAAGCAGAAAAGGAGGAGGCGGAAATCAAGGTGGCTTCATGTCCAATTGCCCTGTTCTTCAACCGTGTGTCTGGAGCTAAGTTGGTCAAGCTCGCATTTCCTCCCACTTGCTCCAGTGTCCTAGCACTGAGGAGTCTCGGCTGATCCCTCTGTGCCCTTCCTTAGCCTCAGGTCAACTTCCGAGCTTCAGGACCATTCCTGTGGTGAGAGAGTTACCTCTTCCAAGGATTTTTATTTCCATTGGGCTCAAGTCAAAGTACTGGAGTTAGCCTTGTAATTAACTGTTTTATTGCGGGGGGTTGGGGGGGGTTGGGGACCACACCCAGAGGTGCTCAGGGAATTGAATTGAGGTTGACTGTTATATAAGGCAAGCACCTCTAACCCCTGTACTATCTCTATGGTGAGCTCTGTAATTAAGAAAAAAAAAAAGTAAAATGACGACCTTTAACATAAACACACATCAAAGGTTTTTACTTAACTCATTCATTAAATGGAGGAACTGTAAATATTAGTTCAGAAGAGAATTTAAAGACCCCACACATTTATTTTACTTGAAGGAAGGCTTCCCATAGAGTAAAGGGAGATAAATCACATCCTCTGGGCAGGGTTTGGGCAGCTGAAGAATGGAGTGTGCCAAAAAATTCCTTTTTCTTTCTTGTCTCCTTCCTTGCTTCCTTCCTTCCTTCCTTCCTTCCTTGCTTCCTTCCTTCCTTCCTTCCTTCCGTCCTTCCTTCCTTCTCTCCTTCCTTCCTTCCTTGCTTCCTTCTCCTTATCTCTTTCTTTTATGTATTTGGGCCATACCCAGTGATGCTCAGGACTTACTATTGGCTCTGCACTCAGGGATCACTCTTGGCGTGGTTCAGGGGACTACGTATGGTGCTGGGGATGGAACCTGGCAAGCACCCTACCCACTGTGCTCTCGCTCAGTTCCTCCCAAATTCCTTAAAACAACAACAATAACAAAAACCTTACTTCTGCTCTGTGCTTAGAGATAACTCCTAGCAGTGCTTAGACTATGAGGTGGTAAGAATCAGCCCTGAGGCTCCTGCTGCAAAGCATGCACTCCAGTCCTTTATACTATCTGTGGTTTTGTTTCCTTTTAAATAGGAACTTGCATGTGGCTGACTGGTTTGATCCCCTACACCACTTCTAGACCTCTGCTCACCACCAGGTATGTGATCCCTGATCAGACCCAGAAGTAACCCAGGAGCATTGCTGGATGCTGCCTCAAACCAAGACGAACAACCTCCCCTCCCGTATCCCCCCCCCCCCCATAAAAGAAAATAAAGAAGTTCTTTTGGGGGGAGATACACAGCCATCATGCTCAGGGCTTACTCCTGGGTCTGTTCTCAAGGACGATTCCTAGCAAGGTCCAGGAAACTCTATGAGACATCAGGACTCAGGATTTTATGAGGAGCCTGGGCCTGAACCCATAAGTGGTGCAAGTGCCAGACTGCTGCAGCTATACTATGTCCCCAGCCAGAGAAAGTTTTTTATAACAATGTGCAGGGCTTATTAGTAGCAACAGGGTCAATCATGGCAGGTACCAGTGACCATTTTTGTTCTGTTTCTTCTGGCATTTGCTGGCTGCTTTGAACAAGTGAAAAACATTTTGAGTCTGAATTTCATTAAATGAAATTTTTTATTAGCAGTCTGTTTTGGGACCCCATCTGGCTGTGCTCAGGGCTTACTTCTGGTGGGGCTTAGGGAACCCTATGTGGTGCTGGGAATAGAATTTGGGTCAGCTGTGTGCAAGGCAAATGGTCTTTCTCCAGCCCCCGTCTCAGTTCTACACTCCAGCTTGTAGAACCACTCCAAATTTTTGCCAGGAAACTAATATACAGTTCAAACAGAGAGAGAAAGACAGACAGAGAGAGAGAGAGAGAGAGAGAGAGAGAGAGAGAAATGCATATGCTAATACGTTAATTATGACATAAGATAATCTCCCTAACTCGATTAGGGATGTTTAAGGTAATTTTCAGGTTGCTCCCTTGTTTATGGTTCAAGTTTCCTTGCTGCACTGAAAGCATCAGGAGGGATGCTAGCGCGCATTCCTCACACTGTCTAGCTCATGCCTAGTACAGAAGGCGCGGAAGAGCTGAACGGCGGATGGACCTTTGAACTAAGGAGAGAGTCTGGGGCTGAGGAGCGCTAAGGTCATTACCTGAACGCGCCCTACTCAGCCTCCCCAAGAATCCCAGGACAACCCAAAGCCCCAGCGCGCGGCTGACGCGTGCGTACTGGTACGTGGTACTGACTTCAGTGTGTGTGTGTGTGTGTGGGGGGGGGGGGGGGGGGGGCGGGGGGGTAAGAAGGGGGTGGGGGCAGAAAGCCGACGGAGCGCCTGCGCAGTGCAGGCGGGGAGGGCGGAGAGTGGGCGGGGCGGGGCGGCCGTGGGGGCGGGGCCTTGGCTGCGCCTGCGCAGGCGGCGGGAGCCGGACGGGGCGGGTCCGGGGGGCGGGCCGAGGGCGTGGGCCGGGAGGCCGGCGGGGCGGGCCGGACGAACCGCGCCGCCGGGTTGGCTGCTGCCCCGAGGCCGGACTCAACGGATTCGGGCCGCGCCACCGGGCGAGCTCGCCGCCCCGGCCCCGCCGTCCGGAGCTGAGGAGCGAGCGAGGCGGCGCCGCACGGTAAGCGCCCGCGCGCCGCCGCGTCCCCCGGCTGTGCGGCGCGGGGATGGACGGTCCGGCCCGTCGCCGCCCGCGCGGCCGGGCCCAGGCGGCCCCGCAGACCCCAGCGGGCCCCGCGCCTGCGCCCTCCCGCGCTGGGCCCCCGGCCCTCCTGCGCCTGCGCCGTCCCCCTCGGTGGAGGACCCCCCCCCACTCCCACGCCCATCCCTACCCCGCCGCACTCTCGGGCCCTGGGTGTGTGGGCTGGCCCTGGCCGGTGCCGGGGCTGAGCGGGTGTCCCCTTCTCCAGTGCCCCCCGCGCTGGGCGCAGGGGCCGGGCGCGACCCCCTCGCGCTTTGCTTTCTCTGCGCCGCAGTTCAGGCCTGGGCCGCCGCCCCACTGCCCGTTCCTTGTCCCACAGCCTGTTCTGCAGCGCGGGGCGGCGGGCTGTGGGCACCCCCCACCCGCCCCACCCCCGAGTGTGCTGCAGCTGGTGCTTCCGCAGCCCACTGGATTGTGTCCGCTCCCCCCACCCCCTCCCCAGCCCTCCGAAACCCGCACAACTTGGGGGTTCTGCTGGGGACAGGTTCCCCCCAGCCTGGTAATGGTTGTCAGCGGTTAAGTCAGGGGCATCCTAGTTGGTTCGGGGCAGCGCCCCTGGACAGGACTGGGTTGCGGGGTGGGGTGGGGTGGGGGTTGGGGGGAATGTTCCTTTTCCGCTTCATCTCAGTCCATTGAGCCTGTGGGGAGAGAAAGAGACGCTATGATCTTACTGCCGCTGGGAACCCCCAGTTTACTGCGGCCCTTGGTCATTTGCTGGCAGGTAAGGGAGGACCCAGGAAAAATCCACACCCCCAGCTACCAGGACCACCGCTGCTCTGTCCATCACAGGGTAGGGAGAAAAATGGGAGAAAAGAGCCACGGGTGGTGATCCCCAGCTCACAGCAGGCTCGAGAAAAGAGTGGCTGTGGCAGAGCCCAGCCGTGTTTGCTGTCCCGCAGGAGATGAAAGCCGAGCTGGGGCATTGGGTGGGTGGGTAACGAGGCAGCCCAGCGCTGGAGGTCTGGGGTGCAGTAGGAATCCGGGGGTGCGGGGGAGCCCCTTCCTACAGAGGAACGACTAGTGCAGTACTTAATGCAGTACTTAGCATTTTCTCTGAAATCCTTTCTCCCTTGACGGGACTCTTCTTTGGGAGGTGGGAGGCTCATCAGTAAGAGTAATTGGGTCTGGAGAGGTATTACAGGGATTAAGTGCTTGCCTTGCATGCTGCTGACCTGGTTTGATTCCCCCGTACCACGTAGGGCCCCCAACGAGAGCGTCCAGAAGTGATCCCTGAGCAGAGAGTCAGGAGCCAGATATGGCCCAAGAACAAGAAAGAAAAATGGAAAATGAATATTGTGCCCTGGAAAGGCTTTTATCCATTATCCTTAACAGGCACAGCATTGCAGTGCGTGGGGAGGGATTTTAGCCATTGAGGTTAATGTGAAGTTTGTATCAGAATTACGACTTTAAGCCAGACGGTGGGTGTCTGCAGTATTTGGAGATACAGCTTCTTCCAAGCAGAAGGTTTCTTTGTGTTTATGTTGTGATGGACCCAACATTGGTCCTCTTCCATCTTGATGGACTCACTTCTCCGCTTCAGATTTAGGTTTTCCGACACTTGGACCCACATTTGAACCCTTTGGCTAGTGTGCGTAGAGTGTGTAGACTGTCCCTCTCAGCAGAGGCCGTGCCAGGGGGTTGGATCTGCTTCAAGGCCAGCCAGCAGGTTTTCCTTCTGGGACCTTTTTTCCTCTCTCACAGTACGGGGATGAGGGAGGAGATGGAAGGGAGCTTTCATATGCCAGTTTTAGCAGTTACTGGGTCCCTGTCTACAAAATCTTCCTTGGGCAGGGTTAGAACTGGGTCTTCTCACCTGGCCTGTGGCGTTGTTGTGTGGGCTTTTATATCCCAGCATCATAAAGTTAGAGCAGAACTGGGTCATGCTCCTGAAAGGGAGCCATCAGTAGCCCTATGTACCGAGAAAAACGAAGCTTATTTCAAAAAAATGAGTCATTTTCTTGGTGTTAAAATAGGTATATTTAATATGTGAAACTGGTGACAGTGAATGGTGGTGAATGGCAAATTGGCAGGAACATGCTTCCCTGTGGTTGCAGTTGTTAGTGCTGAGTGGACTGGTTGCTGAGGTAACGAAACCCCCACTGGGGTTGTCTGTCGACTCAGAAATCTTCACATAGTGGCCTCAGTTTTATGCTGTGAAGCAACATAACCATCAAGAAATCAGGTCTACAGATCAGATCGTGGTCTGGTTATGCTAGGACCATGTTTCTCAAAGAGGGCAGTAAGCCTCCTGGGACGATCCTGGGGAACATAATAGCTTTGGGTGCTTTTGGGGAGTACTGTGTCATTTGTTTTTCTCAAAAGGGAGCTGTAGGCTATAAAGTTTGGGAACCGTCTTGCTAGAAGTATCTGTGGATTCTCCCAGAGGACATGTTAGAGAGGATCTTGATATCTGTGAAGTCTTTAAAACTTGTGGTGTTCTTCAGGAGTGATCTCTGAGCACAGAACCAGGAGTCAGCCCTAAGCTCTACTGGGTGTGGCATATAGATTTAGGGTCTTTTTTTTTTGTACTTACATATCTAAAGTATCAAAATGGGTTTTTTGATCATACGCCATACATTTTGAAAGTGTTGAATTAAAATTAATAATGCAAGCTCTTAAAACACTTCATAATGCACATGTCTGTATTCAGAGGATTGCTTTTTTCATCAGAGCCTTCTCCATTTTCAGAAAATAATGTTAATTGCTTACAGGAAATTTGTGCAGATCTGTTCAGAATTTTTCTTGACCTTCCTGTAGATATGTCTTCATTGTAGTTTTTTCTTTGCTTTTTTTGGTTAAATCTTGAAAGTTTGTTTCAGCAGTTTTTCTTTTTTTAAAAGAAAAATTAAAGGAATTTAGGGGCTGGAGTGATAGCACAGTGGGTAGGGCGTTTGCCTTGCACACGGCTGACCCAGGTTCAATTCCCAGCATCCCATATGTTCCCCTGAGCACTGCCAAAGGTAATTCCTGAGTGCATGAGCCAGGAGTGACCTCTGTGCATGACCCCCCCCCAAAAAAAAGGAATTAAAAAAATTTTGGGTCACACCCAGTGATGCTCAGGGGTTACTTTTGGCTCTGTGCTCAGGAATTTCTCCTGGTGCTGCCTGGAGACCACATGGGATTCTGAGTATTGAACCTGGGTCAGCCGTGTGCAAGGCAGTCTCCCCACCCACTGTACTATTCCGCTGGCCTCTTTGTATGTCTTCTCAAAATATTGATCTGTTCATAGTCACCACCCCATCCCACCCACCATTACATTTTTTAAATTGCTTCTGCTATCTTTGTAATCAAACCCACCTTAGCTTGGTATTCAGAACACTTCATCGCGGGTCTTTCCCTACCTCTTTTGGTGCTTCATTGAGCTTTGCTGAACAACTCTTGATCCTTTGAACTGTATCCAGTTTCCTTGTCCCTCTCTGCTGGAATGTTCTCATTTTATCTGCTTATCACCTTCAAACCCAGGTCAGATCTTATCTTGCCTGTCTCCTGTAGTCCTTTTCCTATGTGCCCCCTCGCTCCCCACATGCCCCCTCCAATTAGGAGCTGACTATCTTTTGTCTGTGACCCCTCCCAGCTGGTGACATACCGTGCATAGCGAAGTGTGTGGCCTGGCAGAAAGTTCCTGTGTCTGCTGGCTGCTATATAGCACTACAGAGGAAGCAGACCGCTTAGTTCTGCCCTCAAGGAGCCTTTCAGTCCAGGTGCGCCACTTAACCTGGTCAGTTGTGAAACACCTCTCTGCAATGTACACCAGCTTGCAAAGTCTGATTAATTGTATCTTAGTGGGTAATTCAAGTCTTATTTCCTGAAGAAGATACTCTATCTAATGTCCACTTTGTTGTCCAGAAACCAAGTAGGCAATTCCACCCTGCAACTGTGGAAAGAATGTGCTTTTGGAGAAGATTACTACCCACTTTCCTCTTGTATGCCTTCCACCTTGTGTTTTTGTTATGTGGTCAGGGTTTTCTTTTTCTTTTTTTTTTTTTAATGTTTGGACAATAAAGGTTTAAGAGATTAAGATATTAAATTTCAGGTTTTTCTATTGTGCATATAGTGTAAGGGAAACAGAAAAGGAGAAAAGTACTTTGTCTCCAAAAATATTCCCATATTACAATTATTGCATGATTTTTTTTTCAGTGCCAGGTTTTGAACCCAGGGTCTTCATACAGTCAAGATAGTGTTTTATGTTGGGGTCCATCCCAAGTATTATAATTTTGAAACTCTTAATTTGTTTTTTTTTTAAAAAACTAACTTACACTTAAAAAAAGGGCTGGAGCGATAGCACAGCGGGTAGGCCGACTCGGGTTCGATTCCTCCATCCCTCTCGGAGAGCCCGGCAAACTACCGAGAGTATCCCGCTCACACGGCAGAGCCTGGCAAGCTCCCCGTGGCGTATTCACTATGCCAAAAACAGTAACAAGAAGTACCACAATGGACACGTTACTGGAGCCTGCTCGAGCAAATCGATGAACAATAGGACAGTACTCCAGTGCAGTGCTGCACTTAAAAAAGAGAACAAAAATCTCAACACCTCTGGGGCCAAGTAGTGTTTGTATTGTTGAGCTCTGGCGTAGACCTGGTTGGCAGAATATCACTGGGAGAGGTCAAGGAAAGAGACATGCAAAGAAATTTAGCAGCACTGTTGAGATTTGTGAAGAAACACTGATTCAGAATGAAAGTTGCCCCTTTCTTCTTTTCTTCCTTCTCATATTTTTGGGAAAAATCCCAAGTTCTCTATCTTCCAGTGACATGTCCATCAGGAATTCCTGAGGCAAAATATTGGAGCTGCTCTTTTGCAGAAAATTTTTAATAGCATACTTTCTCCAAGGTGACGTTCCCTAAACCCGCACCCATATCTTGGTATCTTCTTTCCTTTGTGCTTTGCTTTTGCCCTGCCTGACCCAAGGATTTTTGAGCAGCTGGTTCCTTTATTGTGTGTGTGTGTGTGGGGGGAGGGGGGGTGCAAGTGCACACACATGCATGCTAATTAGGGTGCCTAGCAAGTACCCTGACCGCTGTACTATCTCCTAGCCCATGTTCATGTTTCTGAAGCACATGCTTCAGTGGTTTTTAGTACATTTAGAGTAGTGCATTAATCCCCACTCTCTAAGACCACAGCGTTGACACCTCAGAAAGAAATGGGGCTCTCGTTAGTATTCAAACTCTTCTCTATTTCCCTTGACAATCACAAATATGCTTTTTTGGTCTCTATGGATTTGCCTGTTTTGGAGTTCTCATAAAAGTTCAATTGTATGGCTGCGTTACCTTTTATTTGACTTATTTAATGAGCCTACTTAAACATTCAGTTTTCAAAGTTTATGTATAGCGTATATTAATACATTGTTCCTTGTATTTTATCTGGTCATTAGTTGATGGACATTATTTTTTTCCTGCTTTTGGCTCTTCTACATATGTAGCTGTGTATTTTTATGTTCGTCTCTACAGATACGTTTTCAGTTCTCCTGGATGTATTTCTAAGATTGGACTCACTGAAGTTGTATGGTAGCTATGATGAACTTTTTGAGTTATCTCCAAACTCTTTGTTAGAGCTGTACCATTTTATCTTCCCTCTATAGTTTCCTCTATAGTATTTGAGGGTTCCAAGTTCACTCCTTTCTTTTTAATGATAGGTCTCAACTATACTTTTTTTGTTGTTAAAAAAACAAAACAGATTTAGGTGCATCAAGGGCACTAGCCCCCATCACACTCTGTGGCTCTTTCTCTATCTGTGACCTCTTCCTGGGTTCCTGGGACTGAGGAAGTCCCTCCTGAACTCCTTGAGCCCAAGGCATGCCCCCAAAGGTCCAGAAAGCTGATGCTGGCCCCTTTTGTCATCCAGATGTGAAGGGCTCAAGCTCCCCAATCTTCCGGGGTTCTCTGGATTGAGGAAGCTTGTCCAAAAACCCTCTTGAACTCAAAACAACCTCTTCGTTCTTGGAATTGAAACCAATTCCAAGGGTTTCTCATATATTTCCTCAAATATGTCTATCGTAACACTTCTATACAAATGGAAATATTAGATACTGAACTGCATGACCAGTGAAATAACAGACTATGGTCACAGATATTGTTAGAGTAATAGATTATGAAGAACATTGCATGCTGGAAAGTAACAAGTTATATCAGACCTCAGATATCTGGGAATCTGAAACTCAAATCATGGCACCCACAGATCTTTAGGAACATTGGTGAGACAAAGGATTTGGCCTGCTCTGGCAGGGACTGAAGTCCTGGCAAATCATCAACCTTGAAGCGTCATTGATGAAGAATTCAAATCAGTGCCCTGTATAGTGGACATAGAAATAAAGCACTCACTGGAAGAAAAGTTCTACCAATTTAACTGATCCAGGGTCTCAAAGAATTCAAACAAATGGAAATGAAGGAGTTAAAAAATACAATAGCAAGTTACAGCAACAGAATTCCACATGCAGAGATTATATCAGTGATTGAAGATATTATCACCAATACTAATCATCACCAATAATAAAGTGAAAAAAAGTAAACAAATGGAAGAGAATGTAAAATTCATGATAGATAATAGGAAGAGGAATCTTTGAATTGTAGGATGACTAAGAGTTGAAAAAGATAATGGGAAAGAGCAGCTGGTGGAAGAAATAATGCTTGAGAACTTTCTTAATGTCTTGAGAGAGACTCCACAGATTCAAGAGGTCCAGAGAGTACCAAACAAAACAAACTCAAACAAAAAGAACGCCAAGACACATGGTAATCAAAATGGTAAATCAAAAGACAAAACCAAGCTGTTTAAAGCAGCAAGAGAAGAAAATCTTCAAATGTAAGGGAAACTATTCCAATCACCACAAACTTTCCATATTACATCTTACAAGCCAGGAAAGAGTGGAATGACGTATTCAAGGAGTGACTGAAAAAAATTTCCATCCTGGAGACCTCTAGTCTGCAAAGCTATCACTTAGACTTGAGGGCGGGATAAGAACCTTTTAAGACAAACAAGAGCCAGCAGCATTTGAGACAAACGAGTCCTGTAAGAATTTCCAAAAGACACACACACACACAGCAACACAATTTTTTTTTTTTTGCTTTTGGGTCACATCCAGCAATGCTCAGGGGTTACTCCTGGCTTTGCACTCAGGAATTACTCCTGGCGGTGCTTGGGGGACCATATGGGATGCCGGGAATTGAACCCGGGTCGGCCACAGGCAAGGCTAATGCCCTACCCGCTAGCAACACAATTTTTTATGTCAGTAATCTCTCAATATCAGCGGACTAAACTCCCTTAGAAAAAGGCAAAAAGTTGCTGGTGGATCAGGAAAGAAAATATATTTGGTGGCTATGGGAAACACACCTAAACTTGGGATAAACACAGATTTAGAGTGAAATGAAAGAGTGGAAAACAATCATACAGGCCAATGGAAGACCAAAAAAAGAAAAAAGAGAAAAAGCTTGGACAGCCATACTTACATCAGACCAAATTCCACTGACGATAAAGACGCTAATTAGAGATAACGATGGACATGACTTAATGGTCAAAAGAACAAAAGATCAAGAAATACTGTCATCAGTATTTTTGCACCAAAGAAGAATAAGCAAAGTTCATGAAGCTTCTGCTCACAAACCTAAAGAAACACATTGAAACACAACAATAGTAGGAGGCTTCAACACATCACATTTACCAACTAGACAGATCAACTAGACAGAATATCAGTAAAGAAACAAGAGCCCTAAATGAGGATCTGTAAGAACTGGGATTGTTGGACATATAATGGGCTCAAAACAAGAATACACACTCTTTTCTAAAGTGTATGTAGAGAGCATTCTAAACATTCTTCAGGATAGATTACATGTTAGGGTATAACTGAAACAAATTTACAAATATATAAATTGTACAAACTCCCTTCTTAGATGGCATTGTCATAAAAGTACATATTAACCACAGAAAGATGAGGGAAACTGTCAGTGCTTGGCTGAACAGAACACTGCTAAACAATAATTGGATCAAAGAGGAAATCAAGGAAGAAATAAAGATTCCTTGAAACTAATGAAAATGAAGGCATAAGCTACAGAATCTACGAGGTTCAGCAAAAATCTAAGGGACACCAAGGGAGTACATATCTATGAGTTACGGCAAAAGCTGTAGTAATGCAGACCTATATTAAGAAAGAAGAAAAAACTCAAATCAGCAACCTAAACATATATCTAAAAATGTGGAGGAGGAACAAACATCCAAAAAGTAGTAGAAGGAATCACTAATCATCAGGGCAATGCAAATTGAAGTGAGTGAAATATCATCTCACACCATAGAGATTGGCACACATCAAAAAGAACAAGAACAAGGTGTGGATGTAGGGAGACAGGGACTTTGTCATTACTGGTGCGAATGACTGCTCCAGCCTTTATGAATAACAATATGGCCATTCCTCAAAAAAACTAAAAGTCAAGGGCTGGAGAAATAATACAGTGGGTAAGGCACTTGCCTTGTACATAGCTGATCTGGGTTCAATCCCTGGTATCCCATATGGTTTCCTGAGAGTACCACTGGGAGTAATTCCTGAGTGCAGAACTAGGAGTAACCCCTGAGTCCCACCAGATGTGGCCCTGAAACAAAAATAAAAAACTAGAAATTTGAATTTTCAGACACACACACACACACACAGACAGAAATTTGAACTTTCATAACTGGGCAATAACTACTCTTGGAATATATCCGGGTTGGCGGGGGGGGGGGGGGGCGCAAAAATACAATGCAGAAAACAAAAACACAATGCAGAAAAGCCATTTGAATTTTGTTCATTTCAGCACTATTCACAGTTGCCAGAATCTGGAAACAGTCCAAGCACCGAGAACAGATGACTGGATAAAGAAATTATGGTATATCTACACAACAGAGTACTATGCAGCCATTAGGAAAAACGAAGTCATAAAATTCGCTTATACATGGATGGACATGGAATATCAATCTGAGTGAAATGAGTCAGAAGGAAAGAGAAACTATAATGATCACACTCATTTGAGGGTTATAAAAAAGAAGACATAGTATGAGGATAATCTTCAAAGACAGAAGAAACAAGAGCTAGGAAGACTGATTCATGGTAGGAAACTTGCCACAAGTTGAGGGGAAGTGCTGTTAGGAATAGAGAAGGGACCACTAAAGACAGTGGTAAGTGGAAATCATCACTCAGAGAACTGAAATCTGAAAGGAAGTAAACTGATCATACATGATAACCTTTCAGTAACAATATTGCAAACCACAGTGCCTAAAAGGGGCAGGGATGGGGGGAATCTTCCATAGAGGCAGGTTGGGGGAGGGGGCAGGAGAGAAACTGATTAAGTTGGTGGTGGGAATTAAACACTGGTGAAAGGATAGGTGTAGGAACATTGTATGACTGAAACCCAATCATGAACAACTTTGTAACTGTGTATCTCATGGTGATTCAATTAAAAAAGAAAAAAGGAAAAAAAGAAGAACTTAGTAGAAGGAGGAAAATAACAAAAACTAGAGCAGAAATCAACATAGAAACCAAGAAAGCAGTTCAAAGAATCAATGAAACCAGGAGCTGTTTCTTAAAAAGAACAGGATTGATAAACCTTTAGCTAGACACATGAGGAAAAAGAGGAAATGTTCAAATAAATCAAATCAGAGATGTAAGGGGAGAAATTACAATGGGTCCTACAGAAATGCAAGATATAATGAGCGGTTTCTATGAACAACTTTATGCTCTTAGCTAGAGAACCTAGATGAAATGGATAGATTCTTAGAGTCATATAATTTCCCAAAGCTGAACAGGGAGGGAGTTGAAGCTTTTAACAGACCAATCACAAGTAATTAAGAATCTCCCCAAGAGGGGGAATTCCAAATAATAATGGTGTATCTTTTGTTGAAATAATGAATGTAATCAAAGTAGATAGAGAATTAAGTGGAAATCATCTGCCTCACAGGCATGGGGAGGGGTGGCATGGGGGGTATATGGGGGTTCGTTATTTATTTTTTAAAATTTATTTATTTATTGAATCACTGTGGGAAAGGTTACAAAGCTTTCAGGTTTAGGTCTCAGTCATGCAAATATCAAACACATTTCCCTTTACCAATACTTATTTTTTTACCATGAAGAACCCCAATAAGACCCCACCCCCCACCCCTCCCAGTCCCTGTGAGGCAGATGAATTCTAGTTAACACTCTATCTGCTTTGATTAGATTCATTGTTTCATTAAAAGATTCACCACTATTATTTAGAGTTTACCCCTCCCCCCCCAAATCAGACATGCTGAAAAAGCATTGTGAAGTGATTTGCTTTCTACAGCTGGGTTCAAGAATTAAATGTTGGTTTTGGATTTCTGCTATTTTACCTATTGACCCTGGAAGTATTTCTACTGAAAGTCAGATAGTTAAGAAATTGGTTTCTGTGCTCTGGCGTCGTGCTGGAGAGCCGCTCGTGGGGGGCAACTGCTGGCCTCAGTAGGGCGTGAAGGGCGGACCGAAATGCCCCCCTTCCCATGAGGTTTTAGTCGTCCCCACACCCTATATGGGGGTTCTTGATGGTAGAAAATATACCCTGGTGAAGGGATGGGTGTTTGATCATTGTATGACCAAGACTTAAACCTGAAAGCTTTGTAACTGTTCTCAAGGTGATTCAATACATGAATTAAAAAAAAAAAAGAATCTCCCCAAGAATGAAAGTCCTGGTCTTGATGGGTTCACTGGTGAGTTCTGTCAAACCTTCAAAGATTTACTTCCTATACTTCTTAAGCCCTTCCAAAATATCGAAGACACAGGAATCTTTCCCACATCTTCTGTGAAGCTAACAGTACTCTAATATCCAAAGCAGACAGAGACACATTCAGAAAAGAAAATTTCAGACCAATCTCCCCAATGAATATTGATGCAAAAATCATCAGCAAAATCTTAGCTAACTGAATCCAACAACAGCATATGAAGAAAAACCAAACTCCCTGTTCAAGTGGAATTCATCCCAGGGATGCAAGCATTTCAGCATAGCAAATCAACATAGTACACCAAATTAGTAAAAGGAAAGATAAAAATCACATATCAGTTGTTGCAGAGAAAATCATTGGCATGATCTGACATCCATTCATGATAAAAAACCCTCAATAAAATAGGGGTGGAAGGAACCTTCCTCAAGATAGTAACAGGTATCTATAACCGGACCACAGGCAGTATCCTGTCTGTCATTATTTGTTTGTTTGTTTGTTTGTTTGGGTAACACCCGGCAATTACAGAGGTTACTCCTGGCTCTACACGCAGGAATTACTCCTGGTGGTGCTCAGGGGACCATATGGGATGCTGGGATTTGAACCCGGGTTGGCCGCGTGCAAGGCAAATGCTCTACCCATTGTGCTATCCAGCCCCCAGTATCCTGTCTTAATGGTAAAAGTTTGAAAGAATTTCCTCTGAGATAGGTACAAGGCAAGGATGTCAACTTCCTCTTCTTTAATTCGTCATAGTATTAGAAGTCCTAGTCAGCAATCAGGCAAGAAAAATCATAGGGATACAAATTGGAAAGAAGAGGTCAAATTATTACTATTTACAGATGACATGATGACATACATAGAAGACCCTAAAGGGTCCACAAGAAAGTTCCTTGAAACAGTAAGCCAATACAGCAGAGTCGCCAGTTACGAACACAATAATTGGTTGCATTCTTAGATACAGCGAATGAATCAGAGGAGAAAGTGATCAGGGAGTCTATCCCATTTTAAAATAGTTTACAAAAACATCAAGTATCTAGCAATCAGCTTAACAGAAGACATGGGAGGTCTATACCATGAAAACTTTAAATCACTTAAGAAATTGAAATTTCCTAAGAAGACCTGAAAAATGGAAAAATATCTTATGCTCATGGATTGGCAGACTCAATATTATTAAAGTGACTATCCTACCTCAGTGATTATATAGATTCAGTGCCGTCCCCTTCCAGATTCAGACTGCGTTATTCCAGGATCTAGGAAAGTCAATAGTAAAGTTTGTATGGAATCAGAAAAGATCGTATAGCCAACACCATACTGAAAAATAACAAATTGGGGAGTATTTCATTATGTGATTTGGAACCATATTATAAAGCTATAATGATCAAAATTGCATGGTACTGGAGTAAAGATACACCCTCTGATTGATCAGTGGGTCAGAATTAAAAATCCAGTGACAAAACCCTATATATCTGGACAGTTAATTTTCAATAAGAAAGCCAGTAACATAAAATGGAATAAGATAGCCTCTTCAGAAAATGGTGCTGAGAAAATTGGATAACTACAGAAAAGATACTAAAGCTGGATCCATATCTTACACCTTACACAATAGTCCATTCAAAGTGGATCAAAGACCTTGAGATTTGACAAGAAACTATAAAGAATATTGAGGAAAATATAGGCAGAACACCTCAAGATTTGGACCTCAAAGGTGTCTTTAGTAGTCTGATGCTACTGGCAAAAGCAACAAAATAAAACTTAAATAAACTATATAAAATTGAAGAGCTTCTGCATAGCAAAAGAAATATAGGCTAGAACAAATTGATAGCTAATTTAATGGGAGAACGTATTTGCAGTCAACATGTGAGGTAGATATCCAGAATATATAAAGTACTCATAAAGATCAACAACAGCAAAAAAATTTTAAAGTGCTATCAATAAATGGGCAGTGAAAATGAATAGGCACTTCTCAGAGGAAGACGGATGGCCAGTAGTACATGAAAATATGATCAACATCAAGACAACAATGAGATACCATCTCACACTAGTAAAAATTGCACGTCAAAATAGTAGAAACAACCTATGTTGGCAGGGATGTGGTGAAAAAGGAACTCTCATCCATTGCTGGTGGGAATGTTATTTGGTACATTAAATTAAAGCCTTGTGGAAAACTGTAGAGAGTTCTCAGTAAAAGGACTGAACTGCTATATGACTCAGCAGTTGCACTTCTGGGCGTGTACCTCCCAGGACACAAAAACACAAATTCAGAAGGACATATGCACACCACTGTTTATTGCTACACTCATTACAGTAGGTAGCTAAGATACAGAATCAACCCAGGTTTCCAACGACAGGTGAATCATTACAAAGATGTGGGCTACAACTACAGGGAACAATGAAAGCATGCAATTGGCTGCAATGTGGTTGGAACTGGAAGATACCACGTAGAGTGAAGTAAACCAGAAAATGAAAGACACAGGATGATCTCACTTATCTGTGGTATATAGAACAATGGATGAGGAGCTGTATTATAAAGGGAGGGGGTGTCTAGATCACTTTTGACCCCAGTGTTGAGAGAGAAGGATAGAGAAGGAAAGAAATCAAGGGGGAAAGAAGAAAAGGAGAGCAGTAAGTAATGGGTGGACAGAGGTCAGGGCTGCAGTTATACTGGTGATGTGGGTGAATAGTATAGCCATATACCCAAACACAGACTCAGCAACACTGAAAATATGAGTAGCTGCAACCACTGGAACTTTGTCAAGTTGACAGGAGGGGACGGGGCAGGGATTGGAGGTGGGAAGAGAATATGGAAGCACTGGTGGAGGGAAGCTGACACTGGTGGTGGGATTGGTGTTGAAATTCTGTATACTTAAAACTCGACTATCAATGACTTTGTAGCTCACAACTCTTAAGTAAAAACATTTTTTCAAAAATGCAGTTGCATCTCAACAGTTCACAACTTATTTTATTCACTTAATACTTTTTGGAAATGGCCATTAAATCCAGTGGTATAGCTGTGACTCATTGTGGTTAGTGACTTTTTAGTGATAAGTAGTATAAATACACCATTCACTTATTCAGTTCAACAGATATTAAGGAGTCATAGATGTTCCAGCAAACAAAAAAATCTCTTAGAATTCCAGCAAAAATCCCTTACGGTTTACTCTTTTATGGAGAGGTTGACTCCCAAGCACTGCTTAGAGGGCTCAAGGGCCCATTCTCCGTAGTGCTCCTCCTGGCTTGTCACTTGCCAGTTCAGTATGTGGGCCTGACAGTGTGGGGTTGCCGTAGCCACACCCAGCAGTGCTCAAGAACTTCTGGGTTACACCTGGAGGTGCATGGAGGTAGTCCTGTGGAACACAGGGTTCTAGCTCTGTAAGCTATATTTCTCGCCCCTAGAGTTTACTTTCTAACGAAGAAGATGCTGGGAAGTTCAGAGTTAAAGCATGAAATTTTGCCAGTACAATTCCAGTCTGTGGCAACTTTCTGAGTAGTCTGTGTGAAAGTGCCAAAAAAAGTTACAGGATCAGTGTTAATGTTAGTCATTTTGTAGGCAAAAGTGGAACGTTTTTCTGAAAGGGGAAAAAATCCTATTAGTACGTGTAGATTTGGACTACTCTGGGAGGCAAACTGGTGAGATTAAAAGATAGTATGCAAGAGCTTAATAACAGAGTTTGCCATTGTCTAAATTGCATTCAAATCCTCTTACTATGGTACTAAGTAAGAGACACCCATGTTGACCAAGAATGTGAAGTCTGGTCCCATGTCTTCAGCGGTTTGGAAAACAGACCCAACACGCATTTGAGCAGCCTGTTCAAGTTCTAAAAGTGTGAAACACACTGACTCAGAAAAGGTGGGCCTCATCCCAGTTTAAAAGGTAAAGGCCCTCCCGTTGATCGTCGATTTGCTCGAGCGGGCCCAGTAACGTCTCCATTGGAGACTGTTGTTACGGTGTCTGGCATATCGAATACTCTCGGTAGCTGGCCGGGCTCTCCTAGAGGGGCGGAGGAATCGAACTCGGGTCGGCCATGTTGGCCGCTTGTAAGGCAAACGCCCTACCCACTGTGCCATCGCTCCAGCCCAGTTTAGTCTGCCTTATGTAAATGAGTTTTTTCATTCAGGAAGATTTGTGGAAGGTGGTGGGTGATTGGTCAAATTTCAAACCTTGACAGAATGACTTGTGCCTTTGCTTCTTGGCTTTGGATGCATCTGGGCAAGGCAGTGCACCTGGAGGTTGCCTGGACCCAGCCTCTCACAGCTTGCTGACTGGCTGTCACCCACTTATGTTTTGCTTTTCAATATTACTGTAAATACTACAGTTCTGGTTTTTGTGTCACAGGGCTTGATCCTGGCTCTGCACTCCAAGGATCACTCCTGGTGGTGCTCAGTACTATCTGGGGAGCCAGGGATCAAACCCAGATTCGCTGTACCCTCTCCTCTGTACTATTGCTCCATCCCCTGTTTTATATTATTTTTAATCCCTTCACCAAAATACCAGGTGAGAGCTGTTGAAGTTTGTGCTGAGAGCATTTGAGTAATGTGGCAAAACAGATCCATTCAAGAATCTTATTTTCTTTCTGAACTTTTATGTATTTATTACCCTCTAAATTATTGAGATTGTCTTTCAAGTAAATTCTTGAATTATTCATGCTGGTTTTTAGGTAAAATAATCTGGGTCAGGTAGAGTGAATTGGTCTGAAGAGAAAAACTATGTCCTTTTGTGGCTGGAGCAATAGTATAGCGGGTAGGGCATTTGTCTTGCACATGACTGACCCAGTTCTGTCCTCAGCGTTCCATATGGTCCCCTGAGCATGGAGTAATTCCTGAGTGCAGAGCCAGGAGTAACCTCTGAGTACTGCTGGGAGTGACCTCAAAAGCAACTGAACAGCTGTGTCCTATTCTCAGAGGCAGATTGATGCTGAGCCTACTTGAGTCTGCAGGAGATGCAGTTGAAATAACAGTTTCTGTTCAGGATTGATTTTTTCATTTTAGACTTTAGAACTAAGTTAGGAATGCATAGTTTTTAATTTTTATTTTGCCCATTCCGTTTGTTGTGATGAAGACCCAGGGTCACACATACTCAGTTGTGTTGCTCTCATGCTTTTTTAGTTTTGGTACTGGCTGTATTTTTGTGCTTTGGTTGTGGTGCTCTGGAGATTGCACACTTTTTTTGTTGTGTTGGGATTACTGTGACAGTGCTACCAGGATCATGTGGGCTTGTGGAGCAGTGCTAGTGACCGAATTCAGTCTTAGCCCATTGGTGCTTTACTATTAGGCCACATCCCTGGACTTTCAGAAAATATACTTTATTTCTTATTTACCTTCTCCGGCCGTCCCACCCCCCGCCCTTTGCTGTTGAAACAGTGAATGGAGAGAGATTTCTGTTACGCATACAGTTTATTTTGGATGGTATCACGTTTTCATTGAATACTTGCTGAGGACTGACCCATAGTTGTGCTTGGGTACATTCTGTTGTATTTATGGGGGTTTCACTTCTGGGCCTGTTTGTCCAACTTGTATTGCTTGCACACACTTGACTCTTGTGCTCCTGCATGGCACTTTTGAGTAGCACTGAGCATCAGACTTCAGCCTTAGGCTGCCAAGGCAGACAATTTTGAGCCATTCCCTAGGCCAGAAATTGACACAAAGTGTAAATTTACTCAACTTTCCTGTCATCCTCTCTCCTCAAAGACTTGCTCAGCTAGACTCAGTTCTGTCATTATGAAATGTAAACCATTCATTATTAATCGACATTTCACTGTAATGGATCAAATATTATTTTGTCTTCGTTTTTACTTTTGGTTTGGGGGGTCCTACCTGTGGTACTCAGAACTTATTCCTGGTTCTGCTTGGGCGTCACCCCTGGTGGTGCTCAGGGAACTATATGTGGTTCTGGTGGGGATCAAGCCCAAGTAGGTTGTGTGCAAGACAAGCACCCTACCTGCTGTACTGTCTCGAGAGTCCCTGTTTTGCAGTTTTGGGAGCCTGCATTTTAGTTATGATGTGTCTTGTCTTAAATTTCTTAAAAATGCAACCTGCAATTGGATGTTAACATATTTCTCAAAGTCTTAGAGCATAGATGCCAGCTAGTGTATACTCTAGGGACATGGGGACTCTAGTCACCTGCCCTCTTGCCTTTTTTTTTTTTTTGCGGGTGGGGCACACCTGGTGGTGCTGAGAGATTCTTCCAGGCTCCCGGAAATGTGCTGTACCAGGAATCCAACCTGGGCTTCCCACAGGCAAGGCATGTGCTCCGGCCCCTTGCACCATCACCCTGGCCCTTGCCTTTGCTTCTCACCACATACGTGTTTAGGTTGGCCCTGGATCCAGAACATCATTGATAAATCTCATTTAATCACATGCTTTATGAAGCTTATGTTCAGTGTCTCAGAGTCCGATGTGCATCTCGAGCAGCACAGTTGAAAGCCTGCATTTCCTGTGTCTCTCTTCAAACTTGGTCCTCTCCAGCACGTCTGCTAACTGTTCCTTTCCTCGGTTAACGTGAAGAATACAGAGTTACCCAAGTGATCATGCTTGTATTTGAGCGGAGGTTTCTGAGGAAAAGTCTTGTGCTCTTTTCACTGCCCATTGCTTTTCTGTCAAGCTGTGTAGTTATCTAGTTGAAAGAAACAGTTACGTAGCCTGGAGGTGGGAATGCGGGGTGGGGGGTGGGGGAGAAAACTCCAGGAGAGTGTTGTTTCCTATAATGAATGTTTGGAGTGCTTTCCCATGGAAAGAAGGATGGGTTTATTTTGTGTTGCTTTGGCAGATTCTCTGCTAAGTAGTAGTTATGGAAGCACCACCTTTGAAAACCTACCCTGAATTGAAGGGTTGCACTTTCAAGTTGCTGCAGAGTTAGGAGCCCAGGGTGTGATTGGAGAATGGATGGGGGATTAAATTGGATTCCTGCTATGTTCTGTCCCAGCCTACTCTTTCTTTTACTCTTCTTTATCTTCTCCCTCTACAGTTCCCTTGCTTGAGGGGCCTTGCCTTTCTGGAGGCTATTCTGGAGGTCTTAGTTTACTTTAGGAAGGTTATCACAGTAATAATGATATGCTGGTAGTTTCTTTTTTTTTTTTCTTTTTCTTTTCATGTTTTTGGGTCACACCTGGTGATGCTTATGAGTTACTCCTGGCTCTGTGCTTAGGAATCACTCAATGCCCTGAACCCTTATGGGTTCAGGGGATTGAACCCGGGTTGGCTGCGTGCTAGTCAGGCACCCTGCATGCTGTATACTATTGCTCTGGTCTCTTTCCATATTTTAAATATGACTATAAAGTGGTTTGAATTTTTTTCCCCAATACTATTACTACAGGGAGCTCTTTAACTGGAAATAAAAATTAGAGAAGTGATGGTAGGCTGAGAGGATTTACTGAATGCGTAGGAGGTGCTCTGTTGAAAGCCTAGTGCGGTATTTACTTTCTCACTCAAGGTTTAGTATCCTCAGTGCTGACTTCCCCAGGTCGTTACTCTGTTTTGTTATTAGATCCCTGTGATTGTATAGGTGTACCTATATTAGGAGCTTTAGGGCAGTTAGGGGTCTGGTTCCAGACCACTGCAATAAAGTGAGTATTATGACAAAGCTTGAGCTGGAGCGATAGCACAGCGGGTAGGGCGTCTGCCTTGCACGCAGCCAACATGGCCGACCCGAGTTCGATTCCTCCGCCCCTCTCGGAGAGCCCGGCAAGCTACCGAGAGTATTCCATATGCCAGACACAGTAACAACAAAGTCTCCAATGGAGACGTTACTGGGCCCGCTCGAGCAAATTGATGATCAACGGGAGGGCCTTTACTTTTACTTTTACTTTTTTATGACAAAGCAACTCACATACTTTTTTTAGTTTCTCAGTACATCTAAAAGTTATGGTTACACTATAAACATAAATCTAAGATGGAATGATATTTAAAAATGTATAATGAGATACCCTAAATATGACACAGGGCTACAAAGTGAATATATGGTGTTGGAAAAGTGTTAGCAGAAAACTTGACATAAGCCTCCTGCAGGCCTGTTTCTCTTTTTTCTTTGTAATGCATTGTGAAGCACAGTAAAGCACTCCTGCTGATCCGAGGCACACTTTTGTAGAAAAGTTGGGTAGTCACTGTGTTCTCCTGGCCAAAGGAGGATATACCGCAAATGGAAAGACTGGGTCGTAAGTAGTGTCAGATTCTCTGTGGACCACAAAGTGGCCTCTAGAAAGGATTGTTTTAATTCTCGGCCACCATCCATCTTTGAAAGTAGTTTCTGAGGTCAAGAAGAAAAAAGATGTTGTCTTTCAAATACCTCATTAATTTTTGCATTGTAGGCACTGGTTTCTGTCACTGGTAACTGGGCTTGCTCTGGAGTATGTGGGCCCTTGAGTAATATATGAAAGATTTGCTTGTAAAACTCCAGATACATGTGAAGTCGTCGCTTTTTTGTACAGTTTAAGTAGGTAGTTCTAGGCTTCTCTCTCTTTCACCTGTAGGATGGCAGTTGCCAGTCCCTTCACTGTCCTTTCCCCTCCAGTGTCCAAAGACCTAGTCTTTCCCTCGCTGTCCTTCCCCCATCCCCTCTGGTGTATGATGACCATGTCCTGCCCACGTGGTATTTGTCCAGTGTATGGCTTCTGAGTCTGCGGTCTGCAGCTGGAAACCCGGATCCTATGTCCCTGGCTGGATCTTGCTGTTCTAGGGTCTGTCCTGGACTTCCAAGGCTCATAGCCCAGCGGCTCTTTGTACCTTTGGCTTTTCTTTGTTCTCAGGCCATGGGGGTGAGAATGGTGGATTTCCTGCCTTTGGTGCTGAAATGGGTGAGGGATCAGAGGAAGTCACCTGGCTGGGGCTCCCATGTGTTTGTTTAGGATTAAAATGTATTTAGAATTTGCCAGAGGGACTGTTAAGATGATTCCAGTTTTGTTGGCAGTATCCAAGGCATCCTCATCAAAAGCTAGCAGAACACACATCTTCTTCTCTCATCACATCTGATTGGGGAGCTGACCTGGGCAGCATCAGTGTTATCGAGCTTCTTGCCAGCCTCTCTGATCTGGGATTCCTTGGCCTTGACCTCCATAGTGAGCACAGATGTGTTGGTAGTCTTCTCTCGATTCTCCGTGGCTGACTCCGTGGTCAGAGGGAACTTGAGGGTGACTGAACTGGTTTCTCCCAGGGCCACTCTTCCGAGTTGCCCTGAGCTGCCTTCTCTGCTTCAGCACTGTGGATCTTCCTTTTTGTGTCTGTGCTTTCTTGGCCTACGGAGTCTTAACTTGAGAGTGGTAGGCGCTTCCTGCCTGGCTGTGGGTGCTGTCTTCATGAAGAGCTTTTGCCCCTTTTATATCTTACTATTTCTCACCCACGGCCATTTTCCTGGCTGCCTCGATAGAGGAGATTGCAACGATTGGTTAAAGGATCAGTTAAATTAACTAGATTACCTGCTGTCTCACCCCACCCCTCCCCATTCATTGTGACATTCATTTGTGCATTGCAATTACTAGTTTCTTTGTTCTTTATTAACCTACTTTAAGGAAATGAATTGTCAGAAGCCTGGAGTTTTATATATTCATCTAGTCACCAAGTACTGTGCTCAGAGGTTAGGATGGGAGGCTGGAGATGATGGGAATGCAGAACTGAAAAAGAGTTTGCCTCTTTAGGTAGATGCAAAAGTAAGAGAGGAGAGGGGTTAGAGAGGAGAATTCTCCCGATAATACTTTTGAAAGTAATTGAAGTTATCTCACCATTGTCTGGAACCTTTAGAGAGGAAGGTTGGGCTGTCTGTGCAACTAACTACAGTGAGTGGCTGAGCTTTACATGTCAGCTGCTGACGGTTGCTCTCGTAGTCATCCCAGTGGCCCCCGGATGGCAAGGGTGCTTTTGGGGACTGCAGAGAAGAACCTCACTCTTGGGGCCTCTCATTGATGGAGGGTCGTTTCTGAGTACTAGCTATTCAGGAAGATGTCTTATCCCCGAATCTAACTTTTCTCTCTCTAGTCTTCTTTCTTCCCTGGGGATCTTTTTACATTTGAAAACAAGTTCTTTTACTTACTGAGTAGAAAGTCTCTCTTTGAGTTGTTTGCAGAGTCCCCAGTACTGGACATAGACTGGTGATTGGAATCTGTCCTGAGAGCCCTTTCAGAACTGTACTCAGTGCCTTGCAGGTCCCAGAGGGCAGAGGGTCTAGCTGTTGCTCTGGATCCAGACAGCATGAATCAGATGGTTTATTTGATTTTTTTTTTTTTGGCTTTTTGGGTGACACCTCGTGTTGCACAGGGATTACTCTTGGCTTTGCACTCAGAAATTACTCCTGGCAGTGCTTGGGGGACCATATGGGATACTGGGATCGAACCTGGGTCGCCCTACCTGCTGTACTGTCGCTCCAGCCCTTCAGATGGTTTATTTGAGTGCTGGACTGTAGCAGTAGATCATGAAGTGCTTCTGCCATGCTGCAAGTCGACCGACACTCAGCTTAGGGTTGGTCAGCCCAGACTCCAGCGTTGCTTCACAGGCACCCGTCATCCCAGGTCCAGCTTTCCAGTTTCCTGTCACTGGGAAGTAGCAAGATCAAATCCAGCCCCTAGACAGTGAGTGGCTGCACCCTTCAAAAATCCGCTCCCCCTCACTTGTCACTTTAATTGAGGGATGGGTCTCAGGCACAGAAAGAAAAAATAAAATGTGTGAGGTAATAGTTGTGTTCATGGGGCTGGAGTGATAGCACAGCGGGTAGGGCGTTTTGCATGCAGCCGACCTGGGTTTGATTTCCAGCATCCCATATGGTCCCCTGAGCACCACCAGGAATGATTCCTGAGTGCAGAGCCAGGAGTAACCTCTGTGCATCGCCAGGTATGACCCAAAAAGCAAAAAAAAAAAAAAAAAAAAAAAAAAATTGTGTTCATTAACTAGGGAATGAAAATTCACATTGCATCTCAGCAAAACAGGAAAATAGCTTGGAGATAGCCTTTTAAAGTTAAGGTGTCCTAGATGAGGCCACTGGCAGAGATAAATTCCAGGTTACTTATTTCTCATTTCTTCTAAATGACATCGAAAAATGGCCCTGGGTGGCTGGAGAGATAGCATAGCGGGTAGGGCGTTTGCCTTGCACGCGGCCGTTCCGGGTTCGATTCCCAGCATCCCATGTGGTCCCCTGAGCACCGCCAAGAGTAACTCCTGAGTGCAGAGTCAGGAGTAACCCCTGTGTGTCACCAGGTGTGACCAAAAAAAAAAAAAGGCCCTGGATTTTTGGCCTGGCCAGCAGGTTTGCTGCTTTATTATTGTGCCAACTCAAGGGCGTCGGGACCCTGCGGAGTTGAGACAGCCCAACAACAGCTCTGCTCTGAGCCTGCCGCCTGCCCTGCCCTGCCCTGCTTCAGCATCCCAGTGACGGGCTGACTGGCTGGCACCTCCTGGCTTGCTGATGTGTCCCCAGCTTCCTGTGAAGCTCCAGGTTGAAGTGGCAGGTTTTCTTCTCCTTCCCTGACCCTCGTCACTTTCCTCTCACTTTCACCTGTGTGGGTGGCCTTTGCTAACAAGGACACTGCAGGCTGGGAATAAACATGACTCAGCCGAGCCCCTGAAGCGTTGTACATCTCCGTGCCTTGCATCATGCCCTCTTCCTGTCCTAGTTGCTAGCCTCCAGCCTGTTTAAAAGATGACGACGACAAGTTGGGGTCATTAGCTACCCTTTTTGCGCATCATACAAAGTACAGGCACTCTCTCTCTCTCTCTTTCTCTTTCTCTCTCTTTCTCTCTTTTTTCCCCCCCAAGACCTCAGCCTCTGTAACAATTCCTATTTTGTTTACTTGCTCTGCATAAGCTCCTGCTGGACAGTGTGTGGAAAGGATAAAGCAAAGTGGGGCTTGATCAAAGGAGAGATGGGGATGAGTGTCCCTGGAGGAGGGGCTTGGCTTTGGTCTGTGTCTTTGTAGAAGTTGACACGAGGGATGCACTTAAACCTTCACACTGTCCTTCCAGCCCCAGGATTCCTTATTATTATTATTATTTTAAAGCTTAAATAGTCAAGTTACTAATGAGATAAGTAAAGTAAAGTAAAGACCCTCCCGTTGATCATCGATTTCCTCGAGCGGGCCCAGTAACGTCTCCATTGGAGACTTTGTTGTTACTGTGTTTGGCATATCGAATACGTCACGGGGAGCTTGCCAGGCTCTGCCGTGCGGGCGAGATACTCTCAGTAGCTTGCTGAGCTCTCCGAGAGGGGCGGAGGAATGAAATAAGATTAAACTATATTGTCAGAAGCTGGTATATGTATGTCAGGGTTGGTAATATTTTGGGGTATGTTTTTGAACTGAGGAACTAGTTTTGGCAGCTTAAATTTTAAACTTTGTGTCTGCCAAGTTTGGTGTAAGCTGCTGTGACTTTTGTAATGGGAGTTTTTTTTCTAATTTGTTTTGTTTTGTTCCTAAATTTGCCACAGAAAAATCAGTGAAATTGAGTTCTATACTTTGTCTCCGTATTTTAACAAGGAAGTGTATGTAGACCGTGTCATTGTGATCTCAGAAGGAAGTGCTTTATACAGTTTTTTTCGTATTCCTCTTAAGTCTCTTCCCCTCCCCCTCCCCCCATTAATAATGGAGTAGAAGTTCTACACCCACATATACAGATGTCTCATGGCAGGTTGTGCACTATATAGACCTATCTAGAACAGTTTACTAGCGTTTCTATCTAACGTCCATGTTCTTTTCAGCAAGAATTCTGACTGTTTGTACCTCAGCTTGGATTCTGTTTTTGAGTATCGGGCTCCATTCCCTCTAATTATTGAACGTTATCTTTAAGTAGTGGCCTCATACAAAGCATGTATATTCTTATTGAGGCTTGTAGGAAAAATGCTGAAAGAGAATCATGTACCCGGAGATTCATGAAGGGGGCTCTGGGGATGGGCTGGGGTTTTTGGAAGACCAGGTATGATTTTTGAGTATTGGGAAATGCTCCTCCTTAGAGCTGAAACTCTAGGAAGTTGAGTTGAACTTGTCCTTCGAGATTGGCATTTGGAGGAGGAGATTTCAGTGAATCAGTGTTGGAGTTGGGAGACTAATACCATTGGCGAGAGTGTGAAGCAGTCATAGCCCATAGTGTGGCTGGTTTGTGAGCGATACGTGCCTGCTGCCCTACTCTGAGGCCCTTTGCAAGTCCTGGTGGAGAGTGGTTTTGGAGCTGTAGGTCAGGCAGTTCTGAGGGCTGCCAGGCAAGGGGATTGGAATATAATATTTGTTACTGGTTATGGCTCAACATTTCTGCCCGTTCATTGTGTTCTGGTTTTCTTAGTCTATTACTCTTGGGTTCTGTTCCCTCCTCTGCTGCTGCCCTTCCTAATCTCCCTATGTGAGGGTCTGGTTAGCTCAGTACATTTGATTTTTAGGTAAATAATGAGTGTGTTTTTGTTATGTTTGCTTGGAATGTTGCTTGGATAAAATACACCCAAGGTGAGTACAGTGACAGGCGTGTCAGAGAGGAAGTGTTGGTGTGTCTGGAAGAGTCATGTCTGAAGAGATGCCATCTGAACTCAGTCTCTTTTGGTGGGTGCAGCTATGCCCAATGCAGTGCTGGGGGATTTTGTGGTGCTGAATCTTGTTAGGGGTGACAGATGTCGCAGCCAGATCGGATCAGGGCTGAGCATTCTCCACCCAGATCCTCCATCTTCCAGTAGGCGGGGGTCACACCCACCAACTGCCCCCTCCCCCCCATGCCGTGTAATCCCATCAATGGCCAAGACCCAGAGACTATAAAACCCAGCTCCCAGACATCTTATTATCTCATTCTTGCTTTGGACAACCTGGCAGGCTACCAAATGTAACCTGCCCACATGGCAGAGTCTGGCCAACTCCCTATGGCATACCCAATATGCCAAATACCAGTAACAATGATTCTTCCAACCCTGAAAGAGTCTTGAATGTAGCATTTTTTTAGAATCTCATTGCTAGGACGAAGGAGACATTACTGGTGCCTGCTCGAGGCAATCGACGAACAACAGGATGATCATGATCGTGAATCTTGTTATGCCTTGAGCAGTTGCTTGTCATCCTAAGATGGTGGTAAGTGTGTGGAATGATAGGAAACACGAGGGGATGTCAGAGTGCACAGTGTTTGTGTGGAAGGTGGGGAAGGCGTGTGGGAATAGTTGGTCTGGGGGCGTTTACTATGAGGATAGGAGTGCTGTGACTGTATGGGGTTTGGCTGGGCAAGCTTTGTGCTGAATTGAAGAGAGACAGTTGTGGTGCAGGGAACTGAAGGCAGGGAGAGGTCAGGAAGCTGGACTAGTTGTGCCGCTGATGTTCCTCAGCACAGGAAAGGCCAGGACAGGATGGCCGAATGACAGGGTGGAGAGGAGGATACCTTATTATTGAGATCTGATTCACATGTACTGTTCGTTTCAGCTGTGTGACACAGTGACTCAGTATCTGTGCATATGGTAAGAAGATCACCTTAGTAAGTGTGTTTAGCATTTATCACCATTCCTAGTTATAAAACATGAAGTCACCTTGTATGTTATGTCCTCTGATTTTAAATGTTCTCACTGGGAGATTGTGCCTGTAACATCTTCCCCTCCCGTCCAGTCTGTTTCCTGTATCCATGAATTTGGTAGTGGTTTGGTTTTTATATTCTACCTATAAATCAGATCATATGGTGTCTTTCTCTCTATTTAAACATATCTTCACATACTGTTCTTAAGATATGTTAATGTAATTTCTAATACTTTATAATATTACTTTGTGTATATACACACACATACATAAATTTAGTATTTCTTTTGTTTCTTTATCCATGTCCATACATTCGTCCATGGATGAACACTTAGGTTGCTTCTGTATCTTGGTCATTATAAATCAAACAATGATGTACCTTGGGGTACATACTGAATTTATTGTTTGGGGGTTGTATAAAAACTGTGGTGAGCCCAACTGGAGCCTGGGTCCTCTCTGTGGAGGATCTTGTGTCGGACTTAGAAGATGCTCGGTGAATTCTCTTGTTGGGACACTTTTGAGAGCAGACCTTAGAGGGTCAGGGTTAGATAGCTGGCAGGCCTTGGTGATGGCATTACAGGTGACCTTGGCGGAAATCACCCAGGGCTGCTGTGCATCCTTGGAGTTGGTTAGCTGTCATCCATACCAGTACCATCAGGAACCGCTTAGGTACAATGATGAGACTATGCCAGGGCCCTGGGCAGGCTTGAGGCACATAGTACAGAAGCTCAAAGGAGGTTTACCTTCCAAGGGAGTGTGTGGGTTTGGCCCCAGACTTGTCCCTGTGGTGAGCTTGGCCAAGATAATGCCTCTCAGATGACAGTATCTCCTTGGACATGTCAGTTATAATCCCCAGAGATGCCTTAACCCTGGTCTGCTGGCCACTGTGGCTCTGTTTTTGTGTGGATGTATAATCTTTAAATACTTATTCTTGAGGGGTGGCCCCAGGAGGGAAATCAGATTTCTTCAAAGACAAGGAAAAACTATAAATCTTCTTCAAGAACTTGGTCTTCATGCCCTGGACCAAGTTGCTCAGCTTGAACACTCCTTGTTCTTGGCCCCTGCCCCTGCCCCTGCCTGTCTCTGGCCCTGGCCTGACCTGGGTGCTGAGACCTCCCAGTCCAGGGCCTCCTGTAGCACCCCGTGTCAGCTGCATTTGATACATTCTTGAAACAGGAGGCATACAGCTTTGTGAGTTAGTGTTTGTTTCCCTTGGATAAGTAGCCAGCAGTGGGATTGCTAGATCGTATGGTAGCTTCCTGTCTCCATCATTAACGTCTCTGAAGACAGAGTACTACAAAGCCCCTCTTGGTAGTCTTGAGGGAGACGTAACCCAGGGAGTTAATGTGTAGTGCAGTGGCGTGGGGTTTGTATGTGGTTGAACCTATTCGGACTATTACTCCAGCATTCGTCAGCTGTGGGAGGCTCAGGTCATCCTTCTCACAGGCTCAGGACCTGATACTTTATTGCCTGCCTGTTAAAATGAAGGAGAATTTAATGAAATATTTTGAGATCCCAACACCGTGTTTGGCAGATAGCCGGCCATTCTACCAGAGAGATTCCACAGGGACTGGAGAAAAGTGAATCTTGATCACCCATTGGGGTTGTCCTAGAATAGCAGAAACCACAGGTAAGCAGTGGGTCCCTTTGACCTCTTCTGAACATTTCATTCTTTAAGATCCTTTGAACTCTGTGCTCTTTCAGGAAATGTGGATGCAAATTTTCGCCCAGCGATGCTCAGGGGTTACTCCTGGCTCCGCACTCAGGAATCACTCCTGGCAGTGCTGAGGAACCATATGGGATGCCGGGGATTGAACCCAGGTCGGCCATGTGCCAGGCAAATGCCCTACCTGCTGTCCTACTGCTCTGGCCCCTACTTACCCTCGTTTTCAACTAATTGCTTATACCAAGGTTTCTCAGCCTCAGCTCTGTTGATATTTTGGGCTGTGTAGTTCTTTGTTATAGGGCCTATACTGTGAATTATAGAGTGTTTATCAGCATTTTTGGTTTCCACCCAGTTGGAGTCAGTGCAACCCCCACACCAAATTGTGCCAAATTGTGCCAGTGCCAAATATGTCACCAGGAAACAAAATTGCTGACTGTTGCAATTATTACCCTTATACTTGGTAGAGGTAAGGGAAAAATAATCCTTAGACACTCCTTAGTATTTTAAATTTGTTTTTCTTTTCTGGAGCGATAGCACAGCGGTAGGGCGTTCGCCTTACAAGCGACCAACATGGCCGACCCGAGTTCGATTCCTCCGCCCCTCTCGGAGAGCCCGGCAAGCTACCGAGAGTATTCGATATGCCAGACACAGTAACAACAAAGTCTCCAATGGAGATGTTACTGGGCCCGCTCGAGCAAATCGACGATCAACGGGAGGGCCTTTACCTTTACCTTTACCTTTTCTTTTCTTATATATTTTTTAAACCTAATTAGAAAAATGTGATACCCGGCAATGTTCAGAGTTTAACTCTTCTGTGCGTAGGACCATTACTAGCCGTTGCCAGGGATTGAATCAGGGCAGGCTGTGTGCAGGGCAGACACCTTAACCCCTGTACTAATTCTCTAGCTCTAAAATGATTGTCAAGAAAAGATTTCATTTTTATTATATTGGAGCCCAGTTCTAGTTTCTTTTTCACTTGGTTTAGAGACTTCCTTCATGCTACTGTCAGAGCAAATTCTGGCGGGGAAGGACTGGGGAGTTCCCTCCAAGGGCTGGCGCTCCTTCCTCCACACACAGGGCCCTGGGTACGAGCTCTGGCACCACGTGACTTCCCTGTCACTGTGCGACACCCTGCCTTCCCCCAACACTGCTGAGGGGGCACCTGCAGAAATTCCTCAGCTTGCACTTTTGGTTTTGGTTTGGCTTTTTTGTTTGTTTGCTTGCCTTTGGGCAAGACCAATCAGTGCTCAGGGCTTAATCCTGGCTCTGCGCTCAGTGATCACTCCTGGTAGGGCTTGGGGCAGCTGAAGGGGTACCGGGACTGAGCCCGAGGTGGGTGTGTGCGAGGAATGCACCTTACCTCTGTGCTCTCTCTCGGGCCCCTCAGCTCATCAGCTGGCTTGCTTTCTAGGGTCAGGAATGTAGCTCCGTGGGAGAGTACAGGCCTCCAGTGGGTTTAGTCCCCTGTTGCATAGTAATGGACTTTTTACTTTGTTGTAGTTGAATGATTAAGTAGTATAAAACATTTAATTTGTATTTTGATTTTTGATAAGTTTGGTCTAATATTACAAATATTTTGTATTTACTGTTTTAATTAAAATATGATGAACAGCAGGGGCTGGAAGGATAGTACAACAGGCTTACCGTGCTTGTGGTTGACCCAAATTAGATTCCCAGTACCCCATATGGTCCCCTGAGCCGCACCAGGATTCCTGAGCATAGAACCAGGAGTAAGCCCTGAGCACTGTTGAGTGTGGTGTGTGTGTGTGTGTGTGTGTGTGTGTGTATGCGTGTGTGTGTATGTGTATATATATATATATATATATATACACATACACACACATATACAGGCTGGGGCTGGAGCGATAGCACCGCGGGTAGGACGTTTGCCTTGCGCGCAGCCAGCCTGGCTGAGCGGGAGCAGTGTTCAATTCCTCCACCCCTCTCGGAGAGCCCGGCAAGCTACCAAGAGTATCTCACCCGCTTCACAAAGCCTGGCAAGTTACCTGTGACATATTTGATACGCCAAACACAGTAACAACAAAGTCTCATACTGGAGACATTACTGGGCCCGCTCGAGCAAATCAATGAACAACAGGAGGACAGTGATATACATGCATTGTGCAAAACTGTGCAACATGACATCTATAAAATTAACTGTTATATATATATCTGGCAGTTATATATAAATAAAATTGTATGACAGTTAATTTTCTGAATGTTGTGTTATGCAGTTTTGTGACTGCCTGCCAAAAAAAATGAGCATAAAGTTTAGGCTTGGAGAGGTCCTGAATAAATGCTTTCTTTTTGCAAATACTTTACCCAAGGAGGGAGTAGTCAGAGAACACACAAATTTTCTTATATTCTGGGAGTTTGAACTTCGGGAACCAATTTATTTTGGACTAAATCTGGAAAAATCATTTGAGTGTTATAGCCAGAAATTCTTTTAGGCTATCCTTTTCCAGCCTTGTCATTTGTCTGGAATGCTAAGTATTGTCAGTAGTTTAACAGCCTTTTAGGCTCTTGTGTTTAAAAAAGGGACAATCTCCAGAAATGGATCTGAAGTGGTTTTGGTGTAAGATTAGCTTTTTGTCGTTATTCGTTGGAAAACATTGAGATGGAGAATACTTAGTAGTACCAAATTTGAAAAATCTGGGGCGCTTCTAATTGTTCCTAAATAATACGTGTGTGTGTGTGTGTGTGTGTGTGTGTGTGTGTGTGTGTAGTTTAACTATCTATCATTAAATCGTATGAATAGGCTTTCTTTGACCCAAACTACAGTGGTGCTTCTGCACTTTCGTCTGTGGTAATTAACTACTTTTCCTTAGTATCTGATCAGTATTCAAGGTCTAGTAGAAAGAGTCCAGACTTTGCGTAGACTATTACCTCTCACCTTGGTCTCCCCTCCTCTCCTGCTGGGCAGGATGGTTCTGAGAACGGAATATACTCATATTTATTCATCCTAGGCCATCCATGTTGTTCTCCTCTGACCCCTTGCTCTCGGATTTAGAAAATTCTAGCAACCTCAGCTGAGTTCTCAACCTCATTAGTCTCTGATTACAAGTCATATTTTACTGTCATATTTTACAAGTTCTTCATTTTGCCGCCTACCTTCCCCGTGGGGCTCTTTGCCCTCCTCACCAGGCCTCTGTACCATCTGCACCGTGCCTTTCTCCTTTTGAATCATTCCCACACTGCCCTCACAGAATATGGCCAGGAGTTTTTCAGTAGACAGTTGCTGAAGGGGTCTGTCAGGCTCCTTTTCCAAGTCTCTATCTCCTCTGACCACAAAAACCTCAAGGGACACTGTCTTACAAGGGTGCTGGGGATCAAACCTGGGTTGGTCGCATTTAAGGAAGGTGCCTTACCTGCTGTACTAGCTGCCTCCAGTTCCAGGACCAAGTCCTTCCTGTTGCTGCCCTTGATTAAGCTGGCAGTGCCAGGTGTCTAGTTCATTTTGAGCTGAGATAAGGCTGCAGTCTACAGTGGCAGTGGGCCAGTGGGTCCAGCACACCCGTTCCATCTGTCGTTGCAACCTTGTGAGGAATAATACTTTTTGATTTGGGGGGGGGGGGGTTAGGATGGGGATTTAGGGCCACACCCAGCAGTGCTCAGGTGTTGGATAACTTTGGGTTGTCCTTGCTCCTCCTGCAGGGAGCTTTGGTTTATTGAGTTATTCCCACAACCGTGCCCCTGAGGCACAGCCATTTCCATCAGGCACTAATTATCCTATATTGCTTTTCTCTTAACTTTATGTCATTTGCTTGGTTTATTCAGCAGTGTCCTTTTTGTACAGACCTAGGAAGACAGTTGATGCTGTGCTTTTGTAGCTTTCTCCTGGGCACCCATATTTCCTTGACTTAAGCCTCAGTTGCCAATAGTTCCTAGCACTCCAAAAGTGGGGTCCCGATGAAGGGACTGGATGGACCCAGGGCAAGCTGTAAGCTACCCTGGCATTGAAAGGGGACAAGCTAAGTACCATAAGTATAATAAGTTAAGAGCATGGTCATGGAACAAATTCTGTCATGATCCAAAAAGAAGTAACTGAATAAGGACCCTACTGGGTTTAGGAAAGACTAACCTGGCCTGAGGACTGTGGTCTGGGATATTATAGCGCGATGTCCCCAGGAGGAGCTAAACTTTAAGCTTAATATGTCTCTTACTGTGTTCATACAAAATGACTAGAAATATTATAAGAAGTAAATTTGCTATGATTGTTTAAAGGGATTACTAGCTGAGGACATGGGCTGGAGCAATAGCACAGTGGTAGGGCGTTTGCCTTGCATGCAGCCAGCCTGGCCGAGCCACGTTTGATTCCTCTGTCCCTCTTGGAAAGCCTGGCAAGCTACCCATGTCGTATTCAATATGCCAAACACAGTAACAACAAGTCTCAAAAAATGGAGACGTTACTGGGCCCGCTGTAGCAAATGATGAACAATGGAGGACAGTGTTTGTTTGACCAGCTGAGGATAAAGGATAAAGCAATACACCCTGGATGGAATCCTGCCCTTGAGTAGATCTCCTAGTATTTTGGAGTGCTGATCCCTGAGATTTTGTCCTTGAGTTAATCCCCTAGAACTTCCCCTGAAGGAGTGGCTTTACCTCTGTTTGTTATGACAGTGTTCAACCCCAGTATGTGTACCCCCACCCTTCATGATTTCTATGTAACTATGCTGTAAGGGGTCAGAGGGGGAGTGGACTTTGAGGTCTACGAGGAGACTAGGATGATGGAGCTTTGATGACTGGGACGACGACCAAAACCACTACTATGATTGTGCTGTAAGGGAGAGATTGGACTATGCTGGGGAGGAGAGAGAAACTGTCTACCTACCCGCCTGGGGCCCTGTTCCTTTGTCCGTCTCGGCAGGGGAACAGCTCGAATCCTGAGTACCACCACGCTTTCTCTTGAAACTCACTCGGGTTATTCCTGGCTCTGTGCTTAGGAGTGACCTCTGGTGTTGCTTAGGGCCCTTTACGTGGTGCCAGGGATTCAAACCCAGGGTGGTCACTTGCAAGGCACGTACGTTAACTTATGTGCTATCTCTCCTCTATAACATTCTCATTTCTTTAAAACTTTTCTTATTGGGCCAGATAACTACTGGGAGTGATCCCTGTGTGCAGAGCCAAAAGTAAGCCTGGAGCACCACTGGGTCTGCCTTTGTTTCCACCACCCACACACACAGACACACACACACACACACACACACACACACACACTTCTTACTGGATTTCTTTGTTTTTTCTTTTTGTGTCACACCTAGCAATGCACAGGGGTTACTCCTGGCTCATGCACTCAGGAATTACTCCTGGCGGTACTCAGGGACCATATGGGATGCTGGGAATCGAGCCCAGGTTGGCTGCGTGCAAGGTAAATAAATGCCCTGCCTGCTGTGCTATCACTCCAGCCCCTGGATTTCTTTTGTATATTTTACTTGTTGGTTTGGTTTGGTTTTTGGGCCAAACCCAGTAATGCTTAGGGGTTACTCCTGACACTGTGCTCATCGGTGCTTGGTGATCATATGGGATGCCATGGATTGAACCTGGGTTGACTGTAAGGCAAGAACACTACCCACTGTACTATCCCTCCTTTACTTGGTTTTTGTTTTTGTTTTTGTTTTTTTGTAGAGTACTTGTTTTGATCAGGTTGGGTATTAGTTTTGGTTCATTTAAGTCCAGTGTGACTAGTTTCCTAAATTTGTCTCCTTGACTATATCAATTTTTCCTATCACTTTTCTTAATTTAAAAATTTTCTGTGATCCTTATATTTCAAGTAGGGAGTTTGTGAAATAAGAGATATGTGTATTTAGGTTGCTTTGTTGAACTCCTTTTGGGATTTTTATTGGGATGATGATAGATATAAAAATCATAACCAGTAAACTATACCATTTAAAAAATCTGATTCCTGGTTATGAGGAATATTTGAATTTATTAAAGAAAGACCCAGAATATCCTCCTCATGACTTGCACCAGATCAAACCGATGTGTCAGGCCTGTGACCACAGTCGAGGTCCCGTGATTACCATTCCAGGGAACTCCCTACCCTGTATTTTCAGTATTTCCTGATATATAATTTTCAGGGAGAAAGAATCAGAAACAAGTCGTGTTTGTTGACATCTCTGTGCCATAGTATATAATTTAATGTATGTAGTAAGTAAAAACAGTCTTTAGTCACTCCTTATAAAGGGTTTCTCTTACAAAGTATCTTGAGTTGCTTTTATTTTAATAAGGTATTAGTCATACTTGGATCATGCAGTGTGTTCTGTGAAATGTGATCATTCACATTTATCCTGTCTTACTAAGGGCTGTCACCCTGCTTAGCAATCTGGGCACATAATTTCATTTAAACCTCTCGACGTTCTTATGCTAGTATTATTGCCAGACCTTTTTATGTATGAGGAAACTGAGATTTCAGAGAGGTTAAATGACTTGCTTAGGGATACAGATTTAATTATATCTGGTAGATCAGTCTCCAGAGTAAATAAGCACAGTAGATTTAAAATTTTAATTACATTCTGTGTGTGTGTGTGTGTCTGTCTGTCTGTGTCTGTGAATGTGTCCATCCAGGGACTGAATCTAGATCTTTAATGTACTTTACCACTGAGCTACATTCCTGACCAAATAATGGTTAAATTAAAATAATTTTAAATAATAACGTTTTGTGTAAAGGGGCCATGGGGAGAAGGATTCTAATTGGAGATCAGAGAAGCTGAGAGGATGGCAACAACTCTAAAGATCTTGGTGTGATTGTCGGCGGGGAGGGGTTGGGGGATTCCTGTAGTTGCCACCAGAGGTTCCTGGGTCACACTGTGCCAGGGTTGAAGGTGCTTTAGCATTGGTTGTTGCCATAGTTCTTTTGAAGTTCTCACAGGATCTGTGTTCTCCATTGTCCGTTCTTTCAGTCTAATGAGCTTGAAGTGGGAGTCTCTGGGTCTTTTGGTGGTGTTTCTGAAAATGGACTGGTGTGTTTTTCATGGGCGGCTGGTTGTGGAGGGTGGCCTTTCTGACCTAATCAAACTGTCATCCCCGATCTTGGGATCTTGGGTTCTTCTGACCTGGAATCCCAAGTTTCATCTTTTGGAATGATTTTGCTCAAAATCCCCACCCCCCTTTTCTCGGTCTACATGTAATTTTGTTCTAGACCTCTGAGTTAGATCCTAACAGCCCACCCCAACCCCCATTCTTTATTATAGACGAGGAAACAGAAAGATATGATGTGAATCCCCCCAGTAATGCAGCTGATATGGCAGAGCCAGAGCTTGAACCCAGCTCTCCAGACTATTGTTTCTCTGACCTGCAAGAGGGTTTTGTTTGTTTGGGGTTTTTTTGGGCCACCCTGGCAGTGCTCAGGGCTTAACCTGGCTTTGTGCTCAGGGATCAGCCCTGGCGCAGCTGGGGGTGATCCCTGAGCACATATGTGGTTCCTGGGGTCAAATGTAGGTTGCTCACGTCCAAGGCAAAGCACCCTACCTGCTCTGCTACCCACCGCCCACCCACCCCACGCCCAGAGGCTTTAATGGCACATCACAGCCATCCTGTTATAATTTGGTCCTGTAGACAGGCCATTATCACCAGTTACATGAAACATTTTAAATTACAAGGTTTTTGGAATCAGAAGGTACCTTGGAGAGCCCTTATGATCCAGCCTTCTTTTATTGTAGGTGAGAAACCCAAGTGATTTGGATAAAAAGGGAACTCGGTGGGAGGGAGAATGGCTATTTTTAGGTTTGAAGATCTTGAGTCAAAATCTGGCCAGATGAAAACTTTTAACAGAGGTGTGATTTTCCTCCACCAGAATATAAATTACATAGTGTATAGAGGATGAAAAAGGGTGTTTGCTGCATAATTTCTTCAACATGACTGTTTTTTATAATAACATGTTAGGAATAAAAGAGAAAAAAAGGGGTTGGAGTGATAGTAAAGCTGATAGGGTGTTTGCCTTGCACACAGCCGACTGAGTTCTAGTAGTCAGGAGCCTCCTACAATAGATATTACAATACTTTTTGTTGTTGTTGTTGTTGTAATGATATTGGATATGGGATCACCCATAAATAACCTTCAAGATAATCTCCTACCACCTTTTAAAGATATTTTCCCTTTAAGAGTCTGTGCTTTAGAACCCGGCAGCTTGGAGCAGAAAAGTGAACGGACTATGCGTTAATCCAGGCCATCAAGTCTGCCGGAGGGGAAAGGGTGTTGCCCCATTCGCCCTCTCCTCTCTGGAAAGAAAGATGGCGGCCGCATGGGAGCCTTGTGGACAGCAGGTATGAGCCGGGAGTGTGGGGGCGACTAAAACCTCATGGGAAGGGGGGCGTTTCGCTCCACCCTTCACGCCCTACCGAGGCCACCGGTTGCCCCCCACGAGCGGCTCTCCAGCACGACCACGACTCCAGAACACAGAAACCAATTTCTTAACTATCTGACTTTCAGTAGAAATACTTCCAGGGTCAATAGGTAAAATAGCAGAAATCCAAAACCAACATTTAATTCTTGAACCCAGCTGTAGAAAGCAAATCACTTCACAGTGCTTTTTCAGCATGTCTGATTTGGGGGGGGGGGGGTAAACTCTAAATAATAGTGGTGAAGCTTTTATTGAAACAATGAAACTAATCAAAGCAGATAGAGTGTTAACTAGAATTCATCTGCCTCACAGGGACGGGGAGGGGTGGGGGGTGGGGCCTTATTGGGGTTCTTCATGGTAAAAAATAAGTATTGGTAAAGGGAAATGTATTTGATATTTGCATGACTGAGACCTAAACCTGAAAGCTTTGTAACCTTTCCCACAGTGATTCAATAAATATAAAAAAAATAAAATAAAAAAAAATAAATGAAATAACTAGGGAAAAAAAAAAAGAGTCTGTGCTTTGGGCCGGAGAGATGTTACAGTAGGTAAGGTGCTTGCCTTGCAAATGGCTGACCCAGTTTCAATCCCCAGCATCCCTGTATGGTCCCCAAGCCTGCCAGGAGTAACTCTTGAGCATCGCTGGGTGTGGCCCTAGAACAACACAAACAGACCAAAAAAACAAAAGAATTTCTGACTTGCCTTTTTGGTTTTGTTTTGGTTTTGTTTGGGGGCCACACCCAGGACTCAGGGATCAGAGATCACTCCTGGTAGGGCTTAGGGGGACCACATAGGATGTCAGGGATCAAACCTGGGTTAGCCAACCGTGTGCAAGGCAGACAGACACACTAAACCACTGTAGTATCTCTCTGGTCCCTGCTGTTTGATTTTTTAAAATAATATATTATCTATCATACATTGAAGGCAAGAGATGGGTCTTTGATTTGTTTTCTTCACTGGGTTTTAATTATATGATCTAGTAGATGTGAGGGAAACTGGAGCTTCCTGTGTGGCTGTGTAATTAGTTTTAGACAAAGCTCCTGGAGCTGTAAACCCTGTCTTGAGGAACCCCGAGTCCTGGGACATTGGGAGAGTTCTCGCCACCCACACCAGAACGTGCTAAGTGCAGGCTGATCTGCAGAATTGTGAGTCTTTGTATGCCTGTATCTAACAGATAATTATTTTAAATGAAAAAGGAGTAATTATCTATAAATTGAGTGTCACTAAGAGTTTTACTTTGATAGCTCAAAGTTAATAATACTGATCTAGACATAGCAATCAATTTTCTGCTGTAAAAACAGATTAAATATTAAACTTCAGGTTAGATAGGATATTAATTAATGCCTTCTAAATGAAGAAAATTTTGGTTAAGAGTTGCCACCAGCAGTGCTGGAGCGATAGCACAGCAAGTAGGGCGTTTGCATTGCACGTGGCCAACCTGGGTTCGATTCTCAGCATCCCATATGGTCCCCCGAGCACCGCCAGGAGTAATTCCTGAGTGCATGAGCCAGGAATAACCCTTGTGCAATGCTGGGTGTGACCCAAAAAGAAAAAAAAAGTACCACCAGCACTGGCCAGAGGACAAGTAGGTGAGCCTTGAAGTGGTGGATTGAGTAAGGTAGTTTAATTGCGGTGTTTTGTTCATGTCTTGTGAGATGGTCAGTAAGACCAAAATTCACATTCTTGGGGCTGGAGCAATACCATTGCAGCACTGCGTGCTTTCCCAAGTACCACCTGGAGTGACCATGTAGTACAGTGCTGACAGTCTCCCCTTAGCACTTCTCAGTGCCCTCCCACTCCAGTTTTGTACTTCCCTAAGCAAGTTCTCATGACTGGCTGACCTGGAGGGAGCACAGGGTAGCATGTAGGATGTAGGGCTGAGAATCAGACTCTTGTTCCGAACCGGCTGTCTCTTAGCATCTTTAAAGCTTCTGGTCATGCTGTCTCCTTGAAAAGTTCACAGACTGTAAAACCATAGTCCCTCTCTTTATTTAAAAAGATATTTTATTTTTTTTTTTTTTCTTTTTGGGTCACACCCGGCAATGCACAGGGGTTACTCCCGGCTCTGTGCTCAGGAATTACCCCTGGCGGTGCTCAGGGGACCATATGGGATGCTGGGAATCGAACTCGGGTTGGCCATGTGCAAGCCAAGCACCCTACCTCCTGTGCTGTTGATCCAGCCCCTTAAAAAGATATTTTAGGATAAGGTCAACTTTCTAGATGTTTTTGTCTGATGTTTACTATTTTTTTAAAATAGCCTTATTCATTTCTTAATTTATTTTGGGACTCCCAAAATAAATTAGCACCAGGAGTCACCAGAAGCCAGCCAGCATGCTTGGGAGGCCATGCAATGCAGGGATTGAACTTGGGACTTTGCACATGTTAGGAATGTGCTCTGTTTATTTTAACTATTTTCCTGGCCTACATTTATTTATATTAATAATAACTCTATTGCATTATAATCCATCTGCCAAAATATTTGCCCATTTGAAGTTCAGGGACTGTTCCCAGCGTGCCCAAGAGACCAGGCTATGCGGGGGACCAAACCTGGGCCTGTTGCGTGCAGAGTATGTGCTCAGCCCCTCTTGGATTTTTCATTTGGCATAATGTTTTTAAAGTTCATCCATGTTATACTGTGTGTCATTATGTTATTCCTTTTTAAGCTCAAATAACATATTTTGGACTACCTGTTAATGATCAAGTGATTGTTGGACACTTGGAATTGAAACAGTTATTTTTTAGATAGAAAGTGTGTGAAAAGGGCACTGTATGATAATACAAAACTGGGACTTTGTCATGCCAAGTGCCTTTGCACTATTTCTCTAGCAGATTTTATTGTATTACTATATTTTTGTTGACACTGGTGCTGCTGATAGTAATTAAGCCACATCCAAATGTGAGCCAGCAGTGGTAAGTGCCCTTGCCAGCATGTTAAAGTTTAGCATATTATACATGATAATCTTTCAGCATCTGTATTAGAAACCATAATGCCGAGAGAGAGAGAGAGAGAGAGAGAGAGAGCCTGCCATAGAGGCTGGAGTGAGGGGTGATTTAGGGGAGTGGGAAGGAAACTGGGGACATTGGTCCAGGGAAATTACACTGGTGGAGGGATGGGTATTGGAACATTGAATGACTGAAACTCAATCATGAACAGTTTTGTAATGCTTTTAAAAAGTTGGAATATTAATTTTTCATTTATTCTATATCCTCTCTGTGCGTCATTTAATTACAGCCCTCCTAGTCTCACTAGGCTCTAACTGCGGGGCATAGCAGAAAAGGGATAGACTGTTGTCCAGTATGATAGCTGCTATGTGCTACTAAGTGTAAATAAATTAGATAGTATGAGTCTAGAAAAAAGTCAGTTTGAGAGGGGTTGGAGGAGTAGGCAAGGATGGTAGAAAGAGATCTGCGTGGAATTGTAGACAGGAGTGCAGGCTTGGTATTGGGAGAACAGAGGAAACTTTGGTGGAACCATTTTTATTTAAAATGTAAGGTAAAGGTAAGGTAAAGGCCCTCCTGTTGATCGTCGATTTGCTCGAGCGGGCCCAGTAACTTCTCCATTGGAGACTTTGTTGTTACTGTGTCTGGCATATCGAATACTCTCGGTAGCTTGCTGGGCTCTCTGAGACGGTGTCTTCGAGGCCTTCAGGATGGTGCAGCGTTTGACATACTGCCGTCGGGTCTCCTACAACACTGCCTCCAACAAAACCCGGCTGTCCCAAACCCCTGGAAACAGAATCGTTTACCTGTATTTAAAACATAAGGTGTAGTAAAATAAGGTGAATTAAAACCGGAAATTGAAAAGTTGAAAGAAACATCTTAGGAACTCATTTTTTCTGCAGTGCCTCAGATTAGTGATAAATCCAATCTGTCCCTTCATTTTACAGGTGAGAAAAACATATACTTACTGGTGGTCAGATTCAGTGTAGTTTTGTTTTGTGTCTGCTGTGGGAAGCAATGAAATTTACCCTTGTAATTTTCAGCGTCCTGTAGGAAAGTATAGGAAAAGATGTGGAGAGAGAACTCGAGGGACTGCTCTGGGAAAATGACTCACGTGGCATAGGAGAGTGGATAGCAAAAGGGTTAAGGGCGGAAAGGCCGTTTGGTCACTACTGTATACAGCATTTTCTACAAGGGATGAGCGAGCTGGCAGTTGGGGGAGGGAAGACCAGAGCAGAGGGAATCTGAAGTCCGTGTTTCAGTGGATATTAATACCAGCGTTTTTGTTGTTGTGCAAGGCCTTGTCACTTGGAGGGTGGAGCATGGCCTTAACCCCATGTCCCCATTCCTGCCATCAGACCACTTGATTAGTTTTTCTTCTGTCACGGCAAAATAGAGCTGGAGTGTTGGCACAATATAGGTAAAATAATCATTAAGACTTTTAGTACACCTTTTCTTTTCCGAAAGGTCATTCATTTGGAAGAATTACTCAGAATGTGAATTTCTCCAAATTTCAGTTAGACTTTTTAAATTAAACCCACTTTTTTGGCGGGTGGGGGGGGGGGTGCTCACAGCAGTTTCTCAGTATCATACACAAACCTCCTTACATTCAAAAGAGACTTTTTATTTTTGGTGTTTGTATTACCCTAATCCCAAATGGGCATTGTGATTAAGAAGTCTTAAGAAGTTTTTCAGAGTTTACTTTCCACGCAGCACCTGGTTTTCAACATACTTAGTTTTCATATGTTCAAAAGCAAATTCCTAGGGTCCTCCTCCCCCCCCCCCCCCCCCCCCCCCGTTTTGCTTTCAGTCTGATGCCATTTCTTTCCACAGATTTGATTGTAAATGCATCGCGAAGAGAGAGCCCAGAATGAAGAAAGCAAGCAGGAGTGTTGGCTCGGTGCCTAAAGTGTCTGGGATGAGCAAGCCGCAAGCAGCAGAAAAAGCCAAACCCGAGAGCAGCTCGTCAGCATCTACCGGAGGCAAAGTTGTGAAGCCGGGAGCAGCAGCAGCATTGTCGAAGGTACTGGAAGGGCGAGGTGTGCCTGGGGGATGCCTTTTAGGAAGGGGGATCTTTGAATGATCTTTGACTAAGCCGTGTTTAGGGATTGCACTCAGCTGGGAGCAGAACCTTTGAAGGAGCGCACAGTGTGGACTGCCTTGGTCTGTTTGCTGTTGCTTCGTGAGTGAAGCCAATAGCGGGCTTATGTGTGGAAACATGTTTCAGGGCTCCTGTCGTATGCACTCGGTGCTTCTGAGAGCTGGAGTCCGCACTCAGGGAGTTTGTGGACTGGAGAAAGTCACATCAGATCGTGAATAAGTCAGACATAGGTGGAAAGTCAGACGTGCTGGGAGAGCAGGAAAGCTGTGTAAATGGTCGTAGGGAAGGAAATACTGTGTCTAGCCTGAGTGAGTTTCATGGAGAGAATATGTGGTCAGGGTCTTAAATGACGACCAGCAGTAACATTCTTGAAACCCTTGGATGGGAACTTTCATTGCCACCCACCTCCTCATATACCACGAGCTGTTCATTCTTTGACAGTTAGCCTCGTATTAATCGTAGTCAAAATTGGCTGATAATTATTTAGTGAAAGTAGTTCGTTTTCTTTACGTTCCTATAGACACTGCTTTAGTCCTTGTGACTTTAGCAGTTCTTTAAATCACGGGCCTAAGGAGCAGGCTGACCCAGACTCAGAAATGAGAATCTGTAAAATCACTTAGTACAGGGCCTGGAACTGCAAGTGCATGGTAAGTGATGGGTAGTGGCATTTTTAATGATTAGTTCTAGAAACCTCTCCAATCCAGGACTGTTTCCTGAAAATAACCATCTTCCTGTGGGTCTTAGTGTCTGCTTTGTTGGGGGCCAGCCCAGGGACAGGAGGATTCCAAACCCGTTTCTCTGCTGCTCTTGTCTCAGACATTCATTGGACAGAGAGCCATGCAGTCTTCCTACAACTTTCTAAGTCCAGAATTTATTTGGTTGTTCTTCGCTTGTTTGTGTTAGGGATGTTGTGAATTAGAAAAAAAAAAACATAAAACTTGACTATGATTATAATTGAGAGAGAGTTTCTCCCAGCCCATGGCAGAGACAGCTCCCCCAGACATGATTTCATTCAAAAGCCTTTCTTTAGGGCTTGGGGGATAATAGCCTTGGGGGCGAAAGGCTCCTGTTTTGTATGGGTTCAATCGGTGGCACCATATGCCACCCTTCCCCGCCTCTCATCTCTAGTCACCTCCCAGTGTAGTCCTCAAGGTCCCTAGGCAAAGCATTGTGGCTCTTGGGGGGCTCCCAAGTGCTGCTTAGGTTGGTACACGTGGTCCCCAGCAGAATCCTCATTCTTGGGCCCACCATCACTAGGAGTGGTTCCCAGGTCTTAGGCCCCTCCTGGAGCAGTGCTCCTCCCCCCCCAAAAAAAAGAAGAAAAGAAAAAAAAACTACTTTTGTCCTTTCGGGGCTTTGCTAGGTCATTACTGAGTTATTTTAAGAAACACCTCGAAGATAATTGAAGGACTTCCTTCTTTGTGTTGAAAGATCTAGCAAGAAATGCTGGCTTTATTGGTCCAGAGTTGTTAAAAATTAGCATATACTTACTCCTTGGGTTTGGAGGTGTCAGAAGATTTTTTTCTGATGCGTTACTGGGTGTCATCCTGTGTCTGAGGATGGGGTCAGGAATAGACCTTTGCCCTACTTCCGTTAATCTGAATCAATACTGTGGATTATTTCCTTGGTGGCAGTGCTACCATTCTTTCTTGTAAGGTAGCCAGCATTTTCTGACCTGACTGGTTGCTCAGTCTGCGGCTGCCTTTGGAGTGAAGCACCTCTGTGACTGCATGACCTGTTCTTGACTTGACTGGAAGAACAGGTTGAGACTCTGGCATTGGACGTCCTCTGCCTCCTTCCTCCCTTTACCTCTCCTCACAGCCAGACAGTGACTTTGGAGTGTGGATTGAGCAGGCAGGCAGATCTGGAGATGCTGGTGATTGGTCTTGAATAGTGAGTACCAAACAAAACTCTGCCTGTCGCATACCTTCCTGTCTGTGCATGTGCCAGTGTTCCGTGGCTTTGGCTTCGCTGTGTTAGCTGGTTTATTTAAGTAGGGTGTGTGTTTGTGCGTGTGTGCGTGTGCGTGTGCGTGTGCGTGTGCGCGTGTGTGTGTGTGTGTGTGTGTATTTGGGGAACGCTTTACCTGAACTACATTCCAGCAAATGCTTTTACTTAGGAGAGTCACTGAAGTAAGGGGACTTAGAAGGGGAAAGAAAGAAATAGGAATGAACCCCCTCCCCAGCAAACAAACAAAACTCAGATTAGCTATGACACAAATTTGTATGTTACTTTCATGATTTCGCTATGCTTCTCTGCATTTAGTCTCCTCTTTCAGCTTGAGTTCTTACGACAGTGATGGGCCATTACTTATTAAGTAAGGGAATGAAGCATTTGATTTTTTTTTAGTTTTTTAAAATTTTCATTAGTGAGACACCATAAAGTACAGTTGCAGACTTACAAATTTTTGTGCTTGGGTTTCAGTTATACAATGATCAAATACCCATCCCTCCACCAGTGCCCATTTCCCCCCTCTCTGGCAGGGCATTCCCTTTTGTTCTCTCTCTCCTATTGGGTGTTGTGGTTTGCAAGAAACATTTGAATTTTGATTGTTTAGATAATGCACACGCGCGCACGCACACACACACACACACACACACACACACACTTATCTGGACATCCACACATTTGTATCTGTTTTATTTGTATATGTTTTAAATTTTGGGTCAAATTCAGCAGTATTCAGAGGCAACTCCTAGCTTAGACTTTGGGAGTTGGGTCCTGGTGATATTCAGGGGACTGTGCAGTGCCGGGATCAGACCTAGGCATCCTGTGTTCAAAACTTGTTCTTTTGCCCATAATCTGGCCCTTTATATATATATTTTTAGAAAATTTCCCCCACACCCCACTGTGCTCAGGGATTACTCCTGACTCTCTGCTCAGGGTACCATGCAGTGCGGGGAATTGGACCAAGAATACTGGTGGGCAAAGCATGTTCCCCAGCCATTTGAGATATCTTCCCTTGCTTTTTTCTTCCTTTTTTTGGGGGGGGGAGGGTCATACCCAGCGGTGCTCAGGGTTTTATTCCTGGCTCCATGCTCAGGAATCATTCCTGGTGGTGCTCAGAGGATCATATGGGATGCCGGGGATAGAACCTGCACTGATCGCGTTCAAGGCCAATGCCCTACCTGCTGTACGTAGCTCCAGCCCCTTTCTCCTTGATTTTAAAGAGTTTTTTATGCTTCAGTGATAGCAGTTCTTTATGAGCTACTGCACATTCTCCCAGTAGCTCATAAACATTTTTCTTTCTTTTAATGTCTCCCTTGCCTTTGTGTATGTTGATGTTGCAATGGCTGGGAGGTCAGATGCTGCAGGACTCTGGTGCTGGCTGCCTGGGGGCCACGTCCGGCTGCGGTGTGTTTGCACGTGTCCTCACTGACCACCATCCTCAGCTATGGCACTCACACACCTGCTATTGCAGTGCTCAGAGGCCTTCCTGCCCTGCTCACGGGTACACTCACCCAGGGTCATGCGCTTTAAGTATATTTGATCTTTCCTTACAGCATCAGAAACTAAGACCAGGGCCTTCCCCGACTGAGACTTGGGCTCCGCTATTCAGCCGTCTTTATTTTTGTTACGGTGATCATCACAAAAATCAGGTTATTTATTTCTTTTTCCTTAGTGGATGTATCACTAGCCTAGCACCATTTATTAAATACCTTTCTATACTGTTTCTCTAGTCATAAATCAAGTGTCATTAATATCCGGGTGTTTTTTTTTTCCTGGACTCTATGTGCTAGGACTGCATTCTTACAGTTAATGATAGTTGCAGAGGTTTTGATTTTGTGCTGTGATGTCTGCTTAAAGATAAATTGTAAGAAGAGCAATATGACAAGTCACTTCCACTTGAGTAATTAAGGTGATTTTAGATATAATTATTATGAACGGGAAAAATAACTATGGGGAAATAAAAATTAGTTCAAAGATCATTTTGACTTTTAGTACCAACACAAAAATTGACTTGAGAAATGTGAACATATGTTGTATTTATTTACTAACAGCAGAGGGGCAGATTGATAAGAAGGGGGTAGGGGGTATAAGTTTGGATTTTTTTTTTTGACACCATAGTTGAAGACCAGTTTTATTAAGAGAAATTGGACTAGGGCGAGTACTCAAGTGGTAGAGAACAAGAGAACGTGGGGAGCATGTGCAAGGCTCCCGGTTTGATCCTTGCCAGCACTTGGGTCACTGAGCACCTTCAGTGGCAGGGGTGACGACCGGCACACACCCACTGTTGTGTGTGGCTCCTATTGGAAAAAATAAAGAAATTTTTTTATTCTTCTTTTCTGGGGAGAACTGGGCAGTCAGACACATTTTCAGGTACATTTTCTTTCATAATTTTGTTATTGAGGAAGTGCGGTAGCATTAATGCTTACACTTTTGGCACTGTGACTGTCCACTGTCACCACAGAATAAGAGCAGTCGGTAATGCTAAGTGCAAGATGCCCTTGCTTTCTTCCTTGTCTGATTTTTCCAGTGTGACAACTCTATTTAAAAGTTTAATTTGTTTGAACATTAATCTTTCTTGTCTTGTTTCTAGTGTACAGATTTGACCTAGCTAATAGTTCTGTGTTTCAACTTTCATAACTGAAAGATGAGAACAGAATTACTTGTGGAGGAGTCACATTTATAACAGGAAGAGACTTTAGAGATTATTTATGAGCCATTTTAATTTGTAGAAATGGATTCCTTTTTGTTTGTTTTGTGTTATGAGATCACACCCAGGCGTGCTCAGGGATCACTCCTGGGAGAGGTGGGGGACCATTGGGGTTCTGAGGATTGAACCTGCGCAGGCCACATGCAGGACTAGTGCACTCCGACTATGATCACTCTGGCCCCTTCACTGTGTTCCTTAACTAAGAATTTTACACCCAGTCTAATTAACCAGAGTGCTTATTTCCTTTTTCAAAAGCTCATTTTAAAATCATCTTTACAAAATGTAAATATTACAAAATTGTATTACGTGATCATTCAAACTGATTAACTATAAAGTCTGTATAGTTTTTAAATTTATATATTATCTAGATCTTTGGAAAAAAATTCTTTCAATTTTGGTATTAGCCTGTTAAAGATTAAGTAAGATAAAGAAAATTTCAGAACATTATTTTAAATTGTGACTTCATTGTTGAAGCACTTAGGGCAGTGGGATTCTTTCTTTTTTTCTGGTGAGAGGGGGCGCAGTTTGGCTCTACCTGGTGGTCCTCAGAGCTTACTCCTGGCACTTCACTCAGGAATCACTCCTGGTGTTCTCAGTTGAACTCAGAGGATCGGACTCAGGTTGACCATGTGCAAGACAAGCGCCCTACCTGCTGTAAGATCACTCCAGCCCCAAAAAGGACTGTTTCTGATTCAGTGATATTTCTAGGAATTATAAGATGATATTTTCTGCTTTTTTTGAATGTTACTAATGTACGAGGGACAGGTTGACAGGAGAACTGTAAGGGTTTTTTATTTTTAGAACTTTTATTTAAAAGTTGACTTTTACAATTGATTTATATCACTAGTACTTGTATAGCTAAGTCACAATTCAGATGAAATTGTAACATGGATGACTGTCTTAATTTTTTCTGGTCCCACATTGAGTCTGACATGTGTAAGCACACAACCAACTTTCATAAATTTTTGAGTACATGATTTTATAATTTATAAAGAAGTATATGAGGTTGAGAATGTGACTCAGTGGCTAAGTGCATGCTTGTGCAAATAAGACCTGGGTCCAGTTCCCAGCACTGCAAACAGTAGACAAACAGAAATGTTTGATTGTTTATGAACCAATAAAGAGGTTTTATTTCTGCTACACATTGGATTTTTTTCTCCCACTCTCTTTACACATCATGGTTTGCAAAGATTTGTTACAAGAGTCCAATATTCCGCATCAGTCCCGCCACCACTGTGACTTTCCCTCCACCATTGTTTCCATTTTCCCAACCACTCCTGGAGCCTGTCTCCCAGCAGGCCCACCATAATTTATTTTAGATCACTTGTTACCATTAAATGACTAGTGAATGATCAAAAATATTCCATGGAAGAAAATTTGTGAAAATCATTATATCACTGCCGTGAGGACATTAAGTCCTTGTCTAAGGGTTTACTGAGCTGTTACTCCAGAGTAAGCCTTCTGAGTTCATGCTTCTGTTATTTGAGATTGGTTGGCTTCTGTGCCACATTCTTGTCCAATCTGGCTACTACTACTGGGAAGAACGTGTTGTAGATTTCGAAGATATCACTTCAGGAAATCCAGAATACTTAAAAGGGCGGTCCCTCCGGAACAAGGCCGGTAGTTGAGTGTTCATGGTGGCACTTGGGGGATGTGGTCTGGTCACCAGGTCTTCTGGAAGCAGAGGGAGCACGGGGAGGTCACCCATCCTGACTTCAAGAAGGCCTGGAGTTTTCAGCCACAAAGACCCAGGTACCCGAAGTATTTGGCAGATTAGGTTTCTGTGGTGCTCAGTCCTGAGGTGGTGGGATCCAGCCGAAGGCAAAGTGTTGGCTTTGGGGTGTGGGAGCGGCTGCCGGGGCTTTGTTTGGGCAGGAGCTGGCCCACCCCTCCAAGAGTACCCGGAGGTCGTAGCACATTATATTTTGCTGAAAACTCAGAAAATTGTTGTAGGTCTCTTGAACTCCACACAAGTCTGGAGCTTTGCATGGTCTCTAGTTGTTGCTTAATCCTGCTTTATCTAGTTGATTTATTTTTGTTTTATTTCTAGACCAAGAGCAGCGATGACCTTCTAGCTGGAATGGCTGGAGGGGTGTCAGTAACTAATGGTGTAAAAGGAAAGAAGAGCACCTGCCCACCTGCAGCATCTTCAGCGTCCGCCCCTGCCATGACCACAGTAGAGAACAAGTCCAAGATTGGCACAGGTATGGGGGGTATTCAGGAGCATTCTCCTCCCGTTGTTCATCAGTTTGCTCGAGGGGGCCCAGTAATGTCTCCATTGTGAGACTTTGTTGTTACTGTGTTTGGCATATCGCCGTGTCGGCAGGATATTCTCGGTAGCTTGCCAGGCTCTCCGAGAGGGGCGGAGGAATGGAACTCGGGTCGGCCGGGTCATCCACAGCAAAGCAAACACCCTCCCCACTGTGCTATCGCTCCAGCCCCGGTATTCAGCTATAAGATTAAAATATAGGTCACCTGAAGTGGTGTTTAGGAGGTTCCATGTCGTTATAGGAAATGTCAAATGGACAAGAGCAGGCCAGCTGGTATTCCAGCTCCATGTGCTTATCACTGTTATTAGCTGCTGGCCACAGCTGAGGGCCAGTCAGCTCTTAACTCCCACCTTTCCCCCAGCTTATTATCAGGAACTCCAGACATTATGCAGTTGCATCCACAAATATTTCATTATACTTGAAAAATAAGGGTTTAAAAAAATACATAATCACAATATTATCACTTTAATTAATGACACTTATTGTTTGTATCATAAATTATTCAGTCAATATTTAAGTTGTCTCATTAATTTTATGTTTAAATATTTAATGTCAATTTGGATCAGGAGTCACTTAAGGTCTCTCTAACATATACAGGTGATATATTTAAAGTGTTTTTAAAATATATGGGTCTTCATTTCTTCCTCGCCCACTTTTTTTTTTTTAATTTGATTTTTTGTAGAGTCTGTTGTTTGACCTGTGGAGTTCCCATGCCATCCATGACCATGTTCTTTTGTTCTTTCTGCTTGTTTAAAATAGATGTCATTGGATAGAGAATCTTGCTGGGACAGATTCAGGTTTCTCCCCCAACTAAAACCCTTCCTATCTTGGTGGTTATTCATCAGGTGGTACATCTTCTTGGTCATCTCTGTCTGTGGTGTTAGTGCCTTTGGCGCCCAAACTTAGAGTCATTCATTCATTCTTACTCTTGAAAGGTTTTTTGTTTTCGGATCTGATGGAATCCACACATTAACTGATCCTGCAATCCTAAGACTCTGCTATCTTAATTTGCTTCTTGTAGTAGGCAAGAAAGAAGACAACGCATTAAAATCATGAGTTTGTAATAAAGAATGAAAGCAAACCCAAAAACTGCAGCAAATTTTCTTCTTGCAGACTGATAGCCCTTCGAGTATGTAATGAACGTTCTCTTAGCCCAGCTTCACCCACTGGTCTCTCCCTAGCACCTAACGTCCTCCAGAGCGTCACCAGGCCTTGCACTGAATTCTGTGTCACCAGTGTTGCTGGGCAGTGGGGTTGCTAAAACAAAGTATTTGTTGGGTCTACGAGATCGTAAAGGGGTTAGGGCTTTTGCTTAACCCCGTTCAGCCAAGTGCAAGGCAAGTGCTTATCTGTGGTACTGTTGCCTTGGCCCCGAGTATATTTTACTGATATTGTAGTTATTACCATTTGTTTGATGTTCTGTGGTATGATTTTTTTCTTCCATTTATTAATTTTTTAATGGATTTTTTTGCCATATCTGATGGTGCTCAAGGCTTACTCTTGGCTCTGCACCCAGGAATCAGTCATGGTGGCCCCTGGGCACCATACGGAGCGGTGGGAATCGACTCAGGGTCAGCCACATGCAGAGCACACGTCCTACTAGTCCTCCTATCACTCCAGGTCTCTTAACATTTGTTTTGATCATTTTTTTTAATGTTGGTTTCTTATACTTTTTTAATTTGAAGATTGGCTTTCTCTCCTTAATCTCCTGTAATCTCTCTCTACTATTTGTTGTTATAATTAGTTTGCTACCTAACTGACTGGTCCTAATTCTCTAAAATATTATCCTGCTGGCCACCTTTTTATTAGGGTTGAGTAGTTTCTTTAAAAAAAAATTTTTTTTTTCTCTTTTGATGGTAGAGGGGTTCCCAAGCAGCGTTCAGGCAGTCTGCGGGCACCACCAGTGATTCTTGACCAGATGTTAGTGCAGGGGCTGGATGTGATGCTGCATGGTCCCTAGAGTACGCGGGATACTGGGTCAATCTCTGGCAGTGATGGGGATCAAACCACTGCTTCTCACATGCCAGGCATGTGCCCTACCACTGAGCCACCTTTCTAAAGCCATGATTTAAGGCTCCTGTTAATGTTTATGTCTTCTTATACTTGACGTTACATAAGATTTGCTCTTTTGAAGTGTACGTGCAGCTGGGGCCATAGGTCAGTGTTAGATTACTTGCCTTGCACATATAAGGTTCTAGCACCATTAAAAAAAAAGAGTACATTAAATTCAGTGTACATGGTTTTTTTAAAAAAGAAAAATTAAAAGAAATTTTTTTTCTTTGCTTTTTTGGGTTACACCCGGCGATGCACAGGGATTTACGCCTGGCTCTGCACTCAGGAATTACTCCTGGCGGTGCTGAGGGGACCATATGGGATGCTGGGAATCGAACCCGGGTTGGCAGCGTGCAAGGCAAACGCCCTACTCGCTGTGCTATCTCTCCAGCCCCCTAAAAGAAATTTTTAAACTGAATTTTAAGAGTGTCCAGCATCTAAGTCAGGGTTAAAGTCTAAATAAAGATGTGGATCGTGGATCTTAATTTTACTATATCTGAGACATAAATGATATATTTTAAAAATTGCTGATATTTTCATCTAAATTCTTTATTTTGACATGTAGGCACAAGTTCTTCAACTAAGCGGAACACTTCCAGTAGTAAAGAATCCAGTTCGACCAGAGAAAGATTGCGTGAACGTACCCGACTAAACCAGAGCAAAAAACTACCTTCTGCCGGTCAGGGAACTAACGAAGTGGCATTGACCAAGCGCTCCCGAAGTCACACAGCCACGGAATGTGATGTTCGTATGAGCAAGTCCAAGTCAGACAATCAGATCAGTGACAAAGCTGCTTTGGAAGCCAAAGTGAAAGATCTCCTCACACTGGCCAAAACTAAAGATGTGGAAATTTTGCATTTGAGAAATGAACTCAGAGACATGCGTGCTCAGCTGGGCATAAATGAGGATCATTCCGAGGGCGATGAGAAATCGGAGAAGGAGGCCATCATTGCGCACCAGCCTACTGATGTTGAGTCCACTTTACTGCAGTTACAGGAACAGAATACGGCCATCCGCGAAGAGCTCAATCAGCTGAAGAATGAAAACAGGATGCTAAAGGACAGGCTGAATGCCCTGGGATTTTCCCTAGAGCAGAGGCTAGACAATTCTGAAAAGCTGTTTGGCTACCAGTCTCTGAGCCCCGAGATCACGCCTGGCAACCAGAGTGATGGTGGAGGGACTCTGACTTCTTCCGTAGAAGGCTCGGCGCCTGGCTCCGTGGAGGATCTCTTGAGTCAGGATGAAAACACCCTCATGGACCATCAGCACAGTAACTCCATGGACAATCTGGACAGTGAATGCAGTGAGGTCTACCAGCCCCTTACGTCGAGTGATGACGCCCTGGACGCGCCGTCGTCCTCGGAGTCAGAAGGCATCCCGAGCATCGAACGCTCTCGGAAGGGGAGCAGCGGGAATGCCAGCGAAGTGTCGGTTGCTTGCTTGACGGAACGCATACACCAGATGGAGGAGAACCAGCACAGTACAAGTGAGGAGCTTCAGGCAACGCTGCAGGAGCTGGCGGATCTGCAGCAGATTACCCAGGAACTGAATAGTGAGAACGAAAGACTCGGGGAGGAGAAGGTTATTCTGATGGAGTCCTTATGTCAGCAGAGTGATAAGTTGGAACACTTTAGCCGACAGATCGAGTATTTCCGCTCCCTCCTGGATGAGCATCACATTTCTTACGTCATAGATGAAGATGTGAAAAGCGGGCGCTACATGGAACTCGAGCAGCGTTACATGGATCTGGCTGAGAACGCCCGCTTTGAGCGAGAGCAGCTTCTCGGAGTCCAGCAGCATTTAAGCAATACTTTGAAGATGGCCGAACAGGACAATAAGGAAGCTCAGGAAATGATTGGGGCACTCAAAGAGCGCAATCACCACTTGGAGCGCATCATCGAGTCTGAGCAGAAGGGCAAAGTGGCCTTGGCAGCCACGTTAGAGGAGTACAAGGCCACTGTAGCCAGTGACCAGATAGAAATGAATCGCTTGAAGGCTCAGCTGGAGAATGAAAAGCAGAAAGTGGCGGAGCTGTATTCCATCCACAACTCTGGAGACAAATCCGATATCCAGGATCTCCTGGAGAGCGTCAGGCTGGACAAAGAAAAAGCAGAGGCTTTGGCTAGTAGCCTGCAGGAGGATCTGGCTCACACCCGGAATGATGCTAATCGATTGCAGGATGCCATTGCTAAGGTACTGTGAAATGTGCTGGGTCCGCCAGTCACACAGTTGTAGCATCACTTGGGTGGTATATCCTTGGCTGAATCTTTTCTGTTGTTGTTTTGGGGAAGGTTTTCTTAGCATTTGTTTTTGGTTTGGGGCCACACTTGGCAGAGTTCAGACTTGTTCCTGATTCTGTCCTCAGGGGTCACTCCTGACAGTGCTTGTTGGACCACCTGGGGAACTGTATCTCTAGCCCCTGTGCAGTTATTCTGTTTTGTTTTTTGTTTGTTTTTGGGCCAAACTGGTGATACTGAGGGGTTACTCCTGATTCTGCACTCAGGAACTCTTCCTGGTGGTGCTCAGGGGACCGTATAAGGTGCTGGATACATCTGGGTGAGCTGAATGCAAGGCAGACGCCTTAAGAACTGTACTGTCTTTCCAGCCCGTGCTGTGACTTTTTTTTTTAAGTAAGAAACAATAGTACGTCTTTGGCCAAAATATAAATAATTCAGACTAATTTTCCTTATTAAGATCACTCAAAAAGACACAATTTTTCTTATTATGTACTAGAGCATGTGTGTTGGGGGAACTAATCTACGTGCAGTGACAATATTTGAAAATGTGTCCCCACTTTTTGGGGGGAGGGGATGACTTGGGTGGGCCTCCAAGCCACCAAACCCCTCCTGGGGCTCCACCAGCAATTCTCACCAAATGGACAGACAGTTCCATGCCAGGTGAAGACACGAAGCTGCTGGGGGCTCACTGTCAGTGCTGGGGACCTGCACGGCTGCACCCGGTGATGCTCTGAGGACTGTGTGCCGCCAGGAATTGAACCTGGGTCTAGTGCATCCAAGGCATGCACCCGCACCCTTATACTATCTCCTGGCCCCAGGCATTTGTTCCAGATGTCAAATTTTTAATTTGATATTTGTCTCAAATGTCAAATTTTTAACTTGATATTTGTTCCAAATATCAAATTTTTAATTTGATATTGAAACTATGACAAATTGGATACCATTTTGGTGGAAGAGCATGTTCATGATGTATCAAATTTATGTCTTTGTCCCAAACTTTGGAGGAGAAATTTCTCAGATTTCCTCATAAATAATCTGGTGATTTAATGATCACATTATTTCAGTCATTGATGTCATGATTAGGCAGCAAATTCTGTTATGATTTAGACAACAAATTATACTCAAGTATATTACCTGAAGTCCTGCATTATTGTAGAGCACTTACTTTTTTTTTTTTTTTTTTTTTTTTTTGCTTTTTGGGTTCACACCTGGCGATGCACAGGGGTTATTCCTGGCTCGTGCACTCAGGAATTATTCCTGGTGGTGCTCGGGGGACCATATGGGATGCTGGGAATCGAACCCGGGTCGGCTGCGTGCAAGGCAAACACCCTACCCGCTGTGCTATCACTCCAGCCCCGAGCACTTACTTTTTTCAGGCTTGTTAAGCAGTTGTTGCACTGACAGTTTTAGTTTATGCTCTCACTTTTTAAAATCGACCTTAGTTCCAGAATGGATCTAAGAACAACTGACTTTTCTAATGTACGTCATCCGTTTATATAGGTAGAAGATGAATATCGAGCCTTCCAGGAAGAAGCTAAAAAACAAATTGAAGACTTGAATATGACTTTAGAAAAATTAAGATCAGAACTGGAAGAAAAAGAGACAGAACGAAGTGATATGAAGGAAACCATCTTTGAACTTGAAGATGAAGTAGAACAGCATCGAGCTGTGAAACTTCATGACAATCTCATTATTTCTGATTTAGAGAGTAAGTGGGGAGGGAGCTCATTTTTCCTTTTCTGTCTTCCTTTTAACGTGTTGGAGTAGTTCATATTCAGTTACAAAGTAAAAATAATCGGTGCTGGCAGTTCAAGGGGAGTGGCACAGCAGACTGGCAGAAATACGTTCTAATAGAGTGAACCACAACTTATCAGCTTGTTTGTTGACATTCTGTGTTTTTTGTTCAAGTTCTGTGTTTTGTCCTCAGGCACATCTATTTGGTTTTCAGCTTCCAGTATTTTTTGTTGTGGCTTGCTGCTGTATTTCTTAGCTCCTTTAATTACTTGAACTAATTCTTTAATACTTTCACATCAGTTTTTGTTCAAGCTGAGTAAATTTCTCATCCAGTTCTTAATTTGTTCACATCAAGAGGACTGTTGTTCTGTGGTTTCCCTTGGACACTGCTGAGTTCCCTTGTTTTTCATTTGCTCGAGCGGGCCCAGTAACGTCTCCATTGGAGACTTTGTTGTTACTGTGTCTGGCATATCGAATACTCTCGGTAGCTTGCCGGGCTCTCTGAGAGGGGCGGAGGAATCGAACTCTGGTCGGCCATGTTGGCTGCGTGCAAGGCAAACGCCCTACCCGCTGTGCTATCGCTCATTATTCTTAACATTTTGGGGGAATTAAGGATGAATGTCAGTTTCCACGTAGTCTGAGCAGAGATTTGGTACGCTGTTCACTGTACCAGGCTTCTGTTCTTGCCACTATCAAATTCTGTCCAGTATACTGCTTTGTGAGGAATTTTCACATGTAGCAGGACAAGCTGGGGACAGAAGCTTGTCCTGCTGGGACAAGGATGCCTCTGCTAATGGCAGGCTCACGGCGGGAAGTCTAGGTCTGGAGTGAGACCCTGAGCATGTTCGTATGTGTGGACTGGCTGTAACAGAGCAGGCATATGGCTGTGTGGCTTGGGGTGTGGAGGAGGGCTTGCAGAAACAGAAGGGGACAAGTGGAAGAGGTCCCCTTCTCACCTGAAAATCTTCTGGGCCAGAGGGTTTGGGGATGGATCAGGGCTTGCAGAGATGGCATCAGGCATGGAGGTGAAGAGAGGTATTGCAACATTTTATGATCTCTTCATTGAAACTGGAATTTTAAGATTATTTATGTTCAGTAATTTTTTTTAAACTTGTATAATTTGCTTTAGACATGTAATAAGTTGCAAACATGATACATTTATATCTAGAAAATGTTAATGTATGTTGTAAATGAGGAAATTAATGTAGTGGAAAAATTTGGCGACACTTTGGATAGTTGTATCATTGATAGAGGCACACTGTGTATTGTAAAGTAGATGGTTGCCTGAAGTTGATAAATAACTATACCACACTGTCCTCCCGTTGTTCATCGATTTTCTCGAGCGGGCCCAGTAACGTCTCCATTAGAGACTTTGTTGTTACTGTGTTTGGCATATCGAATACATCACGGGTAGCTTGCCAGTGTGTATTTATTTATTTATTTATTTTTGCTTTTTGGGTCACACCTGGCGATGCTCAGGGGTTACTCCTGGCTCATGCACTCAGGAACTACTCCTGGCCGTGCTCAGGGGACCATATGGGATGCTGGGGATCGAACCTGGGTCGGGCCGCGTGCAAGGCAAATGCCCTACCTGCTGTGCTGTCACTCCATCCCCTATACTGTGTTTATAGTAGATGTTTCTGTTCTTAGAAATCACACTGCATATTTAGGAATTAAGGTTATGCATATATTCTAGGACGGTTCAGGAAAAAATTTGGGTCAGGAGGGAAGGAAGCAGGACGGATAGATAAGCTACAGGCAGGGATAGAAGACAGTAAAAGGTCAAACAAATGGATGATTTGCTAAGTAGGCAATTTTGAGTAAATAGCTTATGGTTATTCTACCTACATATTTTACTTTTTTTTTGTAAGTTTGAAATTGTTTTTATGTATTGCATTAAAAATTTTAAAAAGCGTTCTTCATCCAGATTATTCAGATGTGAAATTTTGAGTTGTAATACACTTTAGTGATGTCCAGGAATGTAAAAGGAGGGCTTGTTAGTACATTAAGGTCCCCTGGCCTGACATCTGTGATAATTGCTCCTGAGTGCTGACATTTGCTCATGGGAGAGTGACAGGCAAGTGAAGCACCACCCTGACCCCGTGTGTTGTAGAGACAGAGGTGGGAAGGTTTGAACTATTTCTTCCAGAGAGTAGGTCATTTTATAGGCTCCCTAAATATGTCTTTGACACTTGGGATTCTGGCCCGTTGATCCAGCATCTAATCTATAGATTGACTCCCCGTGTTATTTAGAACATTCTCAGGCATCTGGATACAAAGGGCTGGAGCGATAGCACAGCGGTAGGACGTTTGCCTTGCACACAGCCAACATGGCCGACCCGAGTTCGATTCCTCCGCCCCTCTCGGAGAGCCCGGCAAGCTACCGCGAGGATCTCGCCCGCACGGCAGAGCCTGGCAAGCTCCCCGTGACGTATTCGATATGCCAGACACAGTAACAGCAAAGTCTCCAATGGAGACCTTACTGGGCCCGCTTGAGCAAATTGATGATCAACGGGAGGGCCTTTACTTTTTTACTTTACTGGATACAAAAGTAGCTCACTGGGTTTGTGTATCTTAGAGATGGTGACTGTCTTAGAGATGAATTTTTCACCTAAAGTTCTAAAAATTGTAATATATTTTTATGTAATAGTGTTTGAACTAAGAAGATTGATCTAATTTTATTTTCTTAAGGGACTAAAGTTTTCTAGATTATTATGCAAGTTAAGCATATTTTCCATTTTGTTTCCATAACAGCATTTCCCTTGCAAGGTTTTTGGTTTGTATGTAGAAAGAGTGACATCTTGTGGTAATCAGTATAACAACAAGAAAAGAAATAACGGGATGACTTTTGGGTGGGGCCGGGCTGGGGCCACTCCTGGCCATACTCAGGGGTTACTCCTGGTTCTGCACTCAGGACTCACTCCTGGCAGTGCCCACGATCAAATTTGGGTTGGCTCCCTGCAAGCACCCCGCCCACTCTACTATCTGGGATGACATTTACCATCTTGTAGTGATCAGTAAGCAGAAAAGAGATTACCTGGGGTGCAGTTTATACCCCAATAAAAATAAAATGTTCTATGGATTTAGGGTTGGGAATGTAGCTTTGTGGTAGAGCACTTGCCTAGCACATGTGTAGCCCTGGATTTGATCCCTGACACTTAAAAAAAAAAAGCCTGAAATCATGAATGAAAACATGCTTATGAGCCAGAGTGCAGCTGGTAGTGTGCTTGCCCTGAAAGCAGTCTACCAAAGTTGTATTCCTGTACCCAGTGTAATTCCCTTGAGCACAGAATCAGGAGTCAGCCCTGGGAATCTCTGGGTGTGGTCCAGAAACCAAAAAATAAAAAAATTAGCATGAAATTTTTTCCTCTTCAATGCTTTGAAATGAAAGCTTAAATATAGAGAGAAACTAATAGTATAGCTAGCATCTACTATTTGATTTGACTGTTACTGATATTTTGCAATGTTTACCTTCATATAAATGTGTGTGTGTGTGTGTGTGTGTGTATTTAACTCAACCAATTGACAGTAAGTTGTAGATACTGATACTTAGGTCTTAAATATTTCAGCATGGAACTCCTAAACATTTTCCTTAGACCCTTTGATATATGTAATCAAACAAGTCAGTTCTCTAGTGATGCTTGACTTTTAGAGATCCCAGCTCTTCTCAAAATCTCTTAGTTTTTGTACCACACCCAGTGATACTTGGGAGCTGCTCCTGCTTCAGTGCTGGGGGGGGGGGGGGGCTGTGCGGTGCTGGGGCAGCACTCAGAACTCCCTCATGTGGAGCATGCACTCCAGCCCTTTGAGCCATCACCCCAGCCCTCTCAGAATCTCCTTATGCTTTTGTAGAGGAGTCAGGCCAAACAAGTTTCATTACATTAGTAGTTTTGTATCCTCTTAGTCTGATGGGGGCTTATTTTTCTTTAATTTTTATTAGTGAAACACCATGAGGTACAGTTGTAGACTTACAAATTTTTGTGCTTGGGTTTCTGTTATACAATGATCGAGTACCCATCCCTCCACCAGTGCCCATTTCCCACCACCACAGATCCCAGTATCCCTCCCACTCCCCATTCCCCCCATCCCACCTTGCCTCTTTGGCAGGGCATTCCCCTTTGTTCTCTCTCTCTCTCTCTCTCTCTCTCTCTCTCTCTCTCTCTCTCTCTCGTTCCTAGAAAATTCTTTTTTTTTTTATGTTGGAGTACTGCTATTTATTCAGCCCCTGATTAGCCGATTGAATTGGGCACGAACTCCACCTTACTTTTTTTTTTTCATTTTTTATGATTTTATTTATTGAATCACCATGAGAGAAGTTACAAAGCTTTCGGGTTTAAGTCTCGGTCATACAAAGAAACACCTATACCTTCACCAGTGCCCATTCTCCACCACCAAAAACCCCAGTATGCCCCCATTCGACGCCCTCCCCCTACCTGTGGGACAGATGATTTCCACATTACCTCTCTCTCTACTTTGATTACATTCGATATTTTGACACCAGACACACCATTATTATTTGGGGTTTTACCCCAACACTCAGATCTGCTGAAAAGGCAACAGTAGACAAGTTGTTTTCTATTGCTGGTTATGAATAACATATGATGTCGCATGGCTGCAGTACTGGCCGCACGATTTTGAAATTCTGAAATTTTAACAATTAAATTTGGAGGGATTTCTACCAAAACCTGCTGGGTTCTGAGATTTGTCCCTGAGTCTTTGGGATCATGGCCGTTAAGCAGCTTGATCAGGAGCCAGAAATGCTGTTTGTGGGCGGTGACTCAGGGTCCCGTTGGGAAGGGGAAGAAAGGGCCAGCTCCACCCCGTTCTTGTGAGGCCCCACATGTCTCATCACTAAGGACCCAAACCTGACTGTCCAATGGCCTCTGGAGGATGGTGACCACCGAGCCACCCAGGGGGAGCAGGCAGGATGGGGGGCAGCACCCTTTCCCCTGGGGTGACCTGGCAGTAGTAATCTACTGCAGGGTCCAGACGCATTTCTGCCAAAAGCCACTGGGTTCCAAGATTTGTTTCTGAGTCTCTGGGATCGTGGCCATTAAAGAGCTTGATCAGGAGCCAGAGAGGCCATTCGTGGGCGATGACTGGGGTCTTATTGGGGTGGGGAGGAAAGGGCCAGCTCTACCCTCAACCCGTGAGGCCCCGTGTGTCTCGTCATGGTGGCCCCAAATCTGACTGTCCAGTGGCCTCTGGAGGATGGCGGCCACCAGGCCATCAGGGGGAACAGGTCAAGGCACAAAACCTATTCCCATCTGGGTTGGCCCAGCACCAGTAACCTACTGCAGGGACCAGATGCATTTCCACTAAAAGCTGCTGGGTTTCGAGATTTGTTTCTGAGTCTCTGGGATCATGGCCATTGAGCAGTTGGATCAGGAACCAGAGAGGCCATGCCTCCAATTATATAGCTGAGCCGGAGGTGGTTTGTGGGTATGTCTCCCACATACCTAACTTTTGGCCATTTACTTTCTTGGTAAACTTGACCCCAAGTTGTTGGGGTCTGGTCAAAGGCACAGCAGCAATTTTGGCGTATCTGGAAGTCTGAAGGCACCATCAGGCTGCTGATGCACTCACCTCACAGGTACAGATTGACCTGCTGGAGGCACCATACCCCCGTTCCTGGAAAATTCTTGAGTTTGGAATTGATGGCAGGTCAGCACTTAATAGAAGGGACTTGATATAGTGTTCATTGAAAGATTGATACTTTTTCCCTTCTGGAATGTTTTAGTATCCACCCTGCAATTTGATTTTAGAACTTTTTCATTACCCCAGAAAGAAACCTGTACCTATTTAGTAATCGTTCTTTTACCCTAAAAGGATCTGACTTCATATTTAGTGAACACAATTGAAAGCAGCTAGTATAGTGCCTGGGATATAGAGGAAAGCACGCTTATGATGAATACATACCTAATCTCTAGAGAAGTGAAATGGAAAAACAGTAGGTATTTTAGCACCGAAGAGTTTTATTAGCACATGCAGAAAGTTTACTGAACAAGTTTTGTTTGTTTTAAAGGCAGTTAGAGATTGAGAATAGCCAGTGTACTTGGTGGTCAGTCAGTAGGTCCCAGCTAATGTGAAGAAAGGTCTGGGCTGGGCGGGAAAGAGGCGCCAGGGTTGCCTTAGTTGAAGCTGCCATTGTCCCTATTTGAAGCAAGCGGGTGTTTGAGTCTACTGACAGAGAAATCACAGAATGCCGCAGCTAGAGTGAAAGGCGAGAGGCCTGGACTAGAGCAATGCTCTCCCGAGTTGGTGACAGAGTGTGTGTGCCTGCCTGGACACCACCTCACACTCACTGCTGGGGCACCAGGCAACAGCCAGCTGGCTAGGGGTGGGGCACACGATACCAGGGAAAAACCTCAAGTTTCTTTTACACTGGGCTGCTTTGTACCAATTTGAGCTGTCTCTCGGGCCCCAAGGTGTGGTGTGTTGACTGGAGGGTCACTCTGTCCTTCCCTTTCCTGTGAACTCATTCCTGGTACTGGCTGGAGGGAGACCTGACCAAATGCCAGTCTGGCTGAGCACAGGGCTTTTATTTTTCAGTTCAGGGAGTAGGTAAGATTGCTTATGATCTTAGTCTTGCATATAGCCCTAGAGGTCATGGTTTTGACCATCGCCCCCGTGATATCTGGGCATCTTGTACCTAATGATATCTGTTTGAGAAACCAATATATATTCAGAATGGAGAGGCCTGGTTGATCTGAATTTATCACGAATGCCCAATACTTAATGATGAAAATGGAGAACTCGACTATTGAATTGTAATTTTTTTTTTTTGGGTCACGCCCGTCAATGCACAAGGGTTACTCCTGGCTCATGCACTCAGAAATTGCTCCTGGCCGTGCTCAGGGCCCATATGGGGTGCTGGGAATCAAACCCGGGTCAGCCGCGTGCAAGGCAAACACCCTATCCGCTGTGCTATCGCTCTAGCCAGAATCATGTGTTTCAATAGGCAGAGTTGCCTGTTAAAAGCGGGAGAGCAGTCTAACTGATTTCTAGAATAAAAATGTCAGTGTGAAATTCAATTATAACTTGTAGTTTAAAAATGAGACTAGTAATTCTGTTGAGTTTAGTTTTGCATTTCAGCTGAGGTCGGTAGATGGCAGTGTCCCTCCCACTGTGAAACTCTGCAGAGCAGCCAGGTGTATTCTGGCATTGCCGGCTTTGCTTCATTTGTCTGCTTCATTCTGAAGATGAATTCCTTGTGACCAGAAGAACAGGAAAACAGTGTCAGCAGAGAATAGGCTATACATCCCCGCCCCCCCGCCCTCCTTTTCCTTGCCTGTCTTAACATTTCTTGCTTTTAAATAGGTGTGATATAATTGAATGGTATATCCCCCAATGTTTCCAACTCCGTCTTTCAGTGTCTGTCTTTGCTCCGTACCTGGGTCACTGATATCACCAGACCTCGATATAGTTCACATCCAGGGTTATTCTTAGCCCTTGAGATAAGGAGAAGGTAGATATTAAACTTACCTATTTACCTTGGTTATTAGCTTCCTCCTATCGATATTGGATATGGATGGCCCATTTCCCCCTGAGCTCATAGCTAAATTAGATCTAAGTGCCTTGTATATTACAAGTTTTAACTCTCTGCATATAGAAACGCCATCCTTTGCTAGCTCAGTGTCAGATTCACCTTTCTGTGCTGAAGAGCGCGTGTAATAGGTAAGACAGTTGCTTTGCAGGTGGCTGGACCCCATTCAGTCACCTATACTGCATATGGTGCCCCAAGTACCACCAAGAGTGACCCCTGAGCACAGAGCCAGGGGTAATCCCTGAGCAACCCCATGTCATCTTTCTTGCCAACCCCCAGAACCCCCCCCCACCACCATTGACCTGTCTCAAAGTGGGTGGGGACTGTGTATTTTTTCCTCTATTCTTCCTGTCAAATCAGTGAATATAGGAAGGAGGCAAGGGCTTTTTATTTCATAGTCTCTAGCACTTTTTTTTTTTTAAATTTTGGGCCAAACCCACTGTTATGGTACCCAGGATCAAACCCAGACCTCCTGCTTGTAAAGCAGGACTCTAGTCCTTTGAGTTTTCTCCCTGGCCCAAACCTCAGCCTTGTTCAACGGTTTGGGAACAACGAGAGGAAGTTAGTTATCTAATGGTTACTAGTGGTTACTGTGTTTGACCAGTCCCCTTCCAAATTGTTTTTATCCGACTTTAGTAAGTATAAATTTTACTTATAACAAACATATAGTCTAGTTTCATATTGTTCCTGAAGTGAATTTATGCCATTTATTTTAAGATATAAGAAGATTGGGGGGGGTGTGATGGCTCATTGGCATAAACACCTGCCTGGTGCGTGTGAGGCTGTGAATTCTTCCCCAGCGCTGCCCATAGGTGCCAGGTTCAGTACCGGTAGTTTGGCTGTTGGGAAATCTCACCTGAGTGCTACAGCAGAGCACTGTTTTTGGTGCTGCACAGCCAGGTGTGTGTGCCCTGCAGCTGAAGTATCTGACCCCTGGGCGAGCATCACAGTCAGAGCATGTCTGAGTAGCACGACTAAACTGATGAGCACTTGGGCCAAGTCTACAAGCACCTCACCTTACACAGGCATGTGTACGGGCCCGGGCCATTGCAGCAAGAGCAGTGGGAATAAAGAGAGCAGAATAGAAATGTAATGGCATTAAATTCAAGGAGTAATGTCACACATTTTTCCCAGCAAATTTCTGAAAATGCTGGAGAAGCAAGAGAAAAATATCCGTTTAGTCATATTAAGGGTCTTGAGGCTAGAGACCCATGAAATGGGGAAGTCACAGGTGGTTTCTTCCAAGGCACCAGTGGTGAGCAAGTTTCTTTATTTAACACAACTGGGGAGGATTCTGCTCTGACGGCAGAGAGAGAACTGTAGCTGTTTGTATTTTCTTCCTGTTTATGTTTTGAACATTAATCATTCGGTTTTTAAAAATAAAGTTATGTGACTGCAGAAAGAAAATACACCCTAATAATTTAGCTTTTCATTAAAAGAAATCTTTTTGGTGGTTTGTTTTTGAGCCACACCCAGCTGTGCTTAGGAATTACTCCTAGCTCTGTGTTGAGGAATCTTGGCAGTGCTCAGGACCCATGTGGTGCTGGGATTGAACTGAGGTTAACTGTGTGTAATACAAACACATTACCCGCTCTAGTGGCCCCAAAGGATTTTTTAAATTGCATGTATCATTGTACCCAGGTGTTCACTATGTCACATTTCCGGCTACTAATAAGAAGGAAACGCCTCATCAGAAGTCTATTATGATATCCCTGACAAGAGTTAATGTGGAATAATTAAGCGAACAATCCAGGCAATAATTCTTCTAGTGTTATACTCTCACTTCTTTCATTGTCGTGTACCTTAATTTATCTGTTTCGTTTTAAAGGCCTCGTATTTAAATATCCTTGAGATTAAAAGTTTACACTTTCATAGAGGTAATCTTATTCGCCAATAATATGTGTGTTACTAGCAGTTAATTTTAGTTAACTATTTGTTTCAGAATGAAGACAGTGAGGGAGTAATCTAGGAATTGTGATTTACATTTAGTATTTTTCTTAGTAGTATTGGTTAAGCTTGATTTGAGTGTTCCTTATTTTCTCTTAAAGTTTTGAATTAAAAAGAAAAAGTCTTGGGGCTGAAGAGACAGTACAGCAGGAAGGGCACTTGCTATGCCTGCGGCCAGCCTGTGATCTCCAGCACCCCAAATAGTCTCCCAAGTACCACCCGGAGTCGTTCTTGAGCTCAGAGCCAGGAGTAACCCCTGGGCATTCCCAGGTGTGACCCTCAGACCAAAAAAGAAAAAAGAAAAATCATTAGAAAGTTTAAAGAAAAAAGAAGTCTTGAGGCTGGAGAAATAGTACAGTGAGTCAGGTACTTGCTTACACGCAGATGACCCCATACTCCACCAGGAGGGATCCTTGAGCACAGAGCCAGTAGCAACCCTGAGCACTTCTGGGTGTGACCCAGAAAACAGAGACAATTTCTTGGGCCTGGGAAGGTGGCTCGAAAGGGAATGCTGCTTTGCATACAGAATCTTAGCTTAGTCTGCTTCCTGGCACCAGGGGACTGCCTCACTTCCCTCCTATCAGAGGTTTTGCATGTCCCTCCTCCTCCAGGTAGTGTTTGCAGGGAACTAGAGAGGTAGCTCAGGAGACACATTGTGTGCTGTGCATGCGGGAACCCAGGGTCGAGCCCAGTATGGCCCACATGGCCCCCGAGCCCCACCGGGACCCACTTCTAAACACTGAATGGAATGGCCCCCGAACACCAGTGGGTATGGGCCCTCTCCCCCCCATCATAACAAAACAATAAAGGGTCTTCGGGAAGGTTCTCTTTTTTTTTAATGTCAAATTTATGTTCTACTTCCTTCATACTACTAGTTTTGAACATAACTTTAAATTCTTAATTTTTTGTGGTCTTTTCAGATACAGTTAAAAAACTCCAGGACCAAAAACATGACATGGAAAGAGAAATCAAGACACTCCACAGGAGACTTCGGGTAGGATAAATCTTCACGTATTGTTACATTAGAAAATACAGCTTCATGAAACTTGAGAGTAGTGCAGTAAATAGACCCTGGTATCATTAATCTCACGCTTCAGATGCAATTATTATATGGACCCCCTAGGTTTGGGGCAGAAAAAAAAGTGCCGTCATCTCCACTTTGGACCGGTGCTAGATTCTGCATGGAAGAATGGACGAGTTGAGTGCTGATGAGTTTAGATTCTGGAGAGAGTGGAATTAGGAACCAGGTGTTAAATTTCAAAAAGAACATGTAGTAGCTCTCAATGATAGAAGTTTGGGAGGCTCTCATAAGGGCTGCCCTTAGTCTTTGGGTTTGATTGGCTTTCTCACGGCAGTTCTGCTCCAAGATAGCAGGTGGGGGAGAGTTAATCTTGTCGATGGGGCCGAGCCTCGGTCGCTATGGCAGCCGTCATGGGGTTGGGAAATTGCTCTGCTGTGGTGCAGCTGTGGCTTTGTGGTAAGATGCCCTGGGAAGCTTTCCCCGCCAAGGTGCAACCAGATCTTCCTTGGCTGTGGGAAGCAGTGGACCAACTAATTCCTTAGCTCCTCTTCTTGTATGATTCTGTCTGTCTCTGTTCATTTAGTGTTTTTCTTTGGGTTTCCTCTTCCTTTTCCTTTACTTTTAATTTTTTTTTCCTATTAGTTTTTGATGTCAGGGTATTTATAGTTTTCCTGTAAAATCTTTATGGTTGACACACAATTTATACACTGTCTGAGGTTTTAGAGGTAAAACACTGTAAGTTTTGGGCAATGTGTTCTTATAGGACTCACTTTGAAATTTTGTGTGCAGAGGAGAGAGGTTTTTTAGCATTTAGCGTTGTTGAGGACTCCTTTTCGTCAGAGCAGGTTCACTTGACAATGCATTACTTCTTAGTAAAGGGTAATAACATTTCCTTGAAGAGTTAAAAAAAATCGGTCATCAGCTGGAAGTACATACACTAGAGGAATCTGATCATAAACACATTTATTATTTTAAAATAAATCTTCATTGCTCTCTTTTGGAAATATAATTTTAGTTTTTTAATATAGGAAGAATCTGCAGAATGGCGGCAGTTTCAAGCTGATCTTCAGACTGCTGTGGTCATTGCAAATGACATTAAATCTGAAGCTCAAGAGGAGATTGGGGATCTGAAGCGCCGGTTACACGAAGCGCAAGAGAAAAATGAGAAACTCACAAAAGAATTGGAGGAAATAAAGTCTCGCAAGTATGTTTAGGAAAAACTATTTTTTCACTTTATGTCGATGGAGAACGCTTAAATTTCGCTTTTGTCATAAGGTGTTATGTGAAAACCATGAGATTCAACATTGATATGGCTGAGTTTGGATCTAGTGGAAATTCCTCAGGTTTTCTGTTTTCTGACCCCGTCAGATAGTGCATCTGAACATCTGCATGGCTGTTTGGAACTGTCAGTGTCTGTAATCAACGTAGAAGGGACAGAGTGGTTCCTGGTGCATGGGTACATTGTGGTTGTCTCTGTCCTCTTCTCTCTTCACTTTTTGTTTTGTTTCTGTGTTTCGCTAAGTGGTGTTCAGGGCTTATTCCTGGCTCTCTTCTCAGGGATCACTCCCGGAGGTGCCTGGGGGACCATATGGAATGTCAGGGATCCAACCTGGGACAGCCCTGTGTAAGGCAAACACCCTGCCCACTGAACTGTCTCTGGCCAGTCTCACCTGTTATTTTGTGATTAAGGATGTAGAGTCCTGTTCAGCTCTGCTTCTTACTACTTATATGATCTTGGTCAGGGCCCTGAGGCTCAGCTAGTTAACCTCTAAAATCTTTACAGCGTTTAAGGCTTTAAGGCTTAAATGAGCTGTGCCTGCCAAGGACAGTAAGGAGTACACTTCGGCAGAACACTTAGAGTCTTAAGCAGAAAGTGCCAGATGAATTTGTCTCTCTCACTCACTGGAGTTTTCACTTCGGTCATGTTTGTAGCCACATAGAACTCAGCCATATAAATTATACATTTTTTTTTCTTCCCTAGCTTAGAGAGGTCATTGTAAACTCAAAATATTCAGTGAGAATACTGAATTTATTTATGATTTTTTTTTAAAAATTTTTATTAGTGAAACACCATAAGGTACAGTTGTTAGTTAAATACCACGAGGTACAGACTTACAAATTTTTGTGCTTGGGTTTCAGTTATACAATGATTGAGTACCCATTCTCCACCACCAATGATCCCAGCTTCTTAGTTCACATTGCCCTAGACTTTTAAATTAGCACTGTCTGTAGCACTGTCCTCCCGTTGTTCATCAATTCTCTCGAGTGGGCCCAGTAACGTCTCCATTTTGAGACTTGTTGTTAACTGTGTTTGGCATATTGAATACGTCACGGGTAGCTTGCCAGGCTTTGCTGTGTGGGCGAGATACTCTCGGTAGCTTGCCAGGCTCTCCGAGAGTGGTGGAAGAACGAAACCCGGCTTGGCCAGGCTGGCTGCGCACAAGGCAAATGCCCTACCGCTGTTTCGGTGTACCATTGAGGAATAATTAGCCTCATTATTTATGTGTATGTCACTGGAATAGTCTTCCTTTTTTCAGCTACATATCAGTGCAAGGTTTGCTTTTTTATATTGCATTGGATTTAATACAGAAGAATTGACAGTCCAGTTGTTGCCTGCCAAGCTGGATATTATTAGATATGCTAAAATGTAAAAATCACTGCCATTATTCTTTCTGATATTTTAATAAAACATTTAGGTGATAAGGCTTGATTTGTAAAGATTTCTTAGTTTTAATTTCTAATATGGCAAGTTTCAGTAGATATAACCCACATAAAAAATCTTAATTTTCTTTTGTTGTTCGCTTGCTTTTGGGTCACATCTGGCAATGCTTGGTTGCTACTCCCAGTAGTCCTGGGAACCCCATGTGGGACAGTGCACCCCAAGACTCCTGCATGCACAGCTTGTGCTCCAGTCCCTTGAGCTATCCTGTAATACCTTTTATTTCCTCCTTTCTGCTGTATTATGGATTAAACCCAGGTCCTGCCATGTCTAAAAAAATTTTTTTTACCACTGAGTAACATTTCTAGCCCCCACAATAATTTTTAAAAGTGAAAAGAGAGCTCTAGGGACAAAATTTTGATCTTCAGTGATGTCGGTTATTAAAACTATGAGTATGATACCTTATAATTCACCTTGAGGCAAAAATCTCTGTTAGAAGAACCAAATGGCTATCAGAAACAATTTTTTCTAAGGACTGGCTGACTTTTTTGTGCACTCAGAATCTCACTTGCTAGTTACGTGACATTTGCAAACTCGGCAGCTGTGATCTCATTCCAGATTAAAACTTTTGTGTTACTCAGCTCAGTGAATTAGAACTGGCCAGAAATGAGATGGAATTGATTTTTTCAGATGACTCATGGTCCATCACATTAAGATCTAGGAGACTCATGTTACTAATATAGACACAGTCTTTCCCCACCCCACCCTCTCCCTCCTTCTTTATAGCAGATCACATCAGGGTTTTTTTGTTGTTGTTTGTGTTTTTTTTTGTTGTTGTTTGCTTTGGTTTGGAGCCCACACCTGGCGGTGCTCAGGACTTCCTCCTGACTCTGGCACAGGTGCCCGGCAGGCTCCAGGGACCATATGGGGTGCCAGGATCAAGCTTGGGTCTGCCACAAGCAAGACCAATGTCCTACCCACTGTGCTATCACTTCGGCCATCCTGTTGTTTGTTTTTAAAGAGAAGGAGCTTTGGTTTGATTTCTTTGTGCCTCTGTGTCTGCACACAGCACACGGCGTAGTGTGTCAGTGTAAAGTCTCCTGTAGTGGGGAATTCCCAGGCGCTCCCGGGAAAGGCAGCCCTGCTCAGCTGCAAGGCATATTCCAGGCTCTGAATTAAGGTCTTTGGCCAGTCTGCCTCCCGTTTTGTTGCTAATTGGTTACTGATGTCTTCACCTTGCTCTCAGATGAAAATGGAATCTGATGGTTGTTTAACCTACTTAGGATAACCTGATATAAAAATTTTAATATAATTTCCTGGCATTTACCAATCAAATGAGAGTATTAGACCAGGTCATATGCTCAGCTCAACTGATACTGTGTTCTAAAAAATTGATACTTCTTAAATACTTTTCAGTTGGGAGGGGGAAAGGTCAGTTTTCACATGTATTTTTAAAAAGACTCATTTGAGAATTGTTTTCAGGCAAGAGGAAGAGCGAGGCCGGGTATATAACTACATGAATGCTGTTGAGAGAGATTTGGCAGCCTTAAGGCAAGGAATGGGACTGAGTAGAAGGTCTTCTACTTCCTCTGAGCCAACCCCTACAGTAAAAACCCTTATCAAGTCCTTCGACAGTGCATCTCAAGGTAATTTCTTTTGGTGGTTGTTACTGTTTGTTTGGTTTTTGGTTTGGGGGCCACACCTGGCCATGCTCAGGGCTTACTCCTGGCTCTGTGCTCAGGGATCACTCCTGGCAGGGTTCGGGGAACCTTGTGGGGAGCTGGGGATCGAACCCTAGATGGCCATGTGCCAGGCAACTGCTGTGCCTGCTGTCTATCACCCCAGACCCCAAGGTAATCTCTTCAACGCTCTGCCAAGGGCAGGCAATGGTATATACTTACGTTTGTTCTCTCACCTGATTTGCTAATTTTTTCACTCTTTTATTCTCTTAAGTCTCATTAAATTTCATATTGTCTTGATGAGTTAGTCTCACTGTGAGGTGGATTTTAATAGATTTGAGATCTCTTCAGCTTCAGAGATCTTGGTCTCAGTCCTGTGCCTCAGTCTCGTATATATAGACGTGTCTTTGCACATACCTGTAATTTCACACATACCTGTGCCTTAGATCTTTCAGATACATGACTGAAATGATCTTTTTCTTCTTCCAAACTCCTTGAGGCTTGTATATCCAAATGCCTACTTGATACTCACATGCGCTAGCCCTCTGGACATCTGTGTCCTAAACCAAACTTTGTCTTTGAACTTCAGTTTTTAACCTTTTGTTGGTGGTGGCACCACTCCACTCAGTTATTTAAATCAGAAATCTAAAATCCTTCCTTATTTATTACTTTTGATTTGGGGGCCATATACCCAGCAATGTTCATGGTTACTTCCGGCTTGATACTTGGGGGTGGCTCTCTGGCAGTGCTTAGGGAACCAGATGGAGTGCTAGGATTGAACTTGGGTTGGCCACGTGTGAGACAGGCACCCCACCCACTATACCATCTCTCTGGCCCCTCATGTATAAATTCTTTAAGCTTTATTCTGGTTCACTCTAAATCAGTCTACATTCTAATCAGCCTAGAGTTCACAGAGGCTTTATTCTAGTGATTATTCCCAAATTAACTTTCTTTGACTTAAAATTAGACCAAAGTCATGTTTTTTAAAAAATATTTTTAATGTTTCATTTGTTGTTGATTGGAGGGAGTGAGTGTTTGGTTTGGATTTCTCCAGCAGTACTGGGGGTGGCGGGGGTATCCTGTAATACTGGGGTAAAACCTGGGGTCCAATGTATGCCAAGCATGCACTCCAGCCGTTGGACTTATTCTTGGCCCTAATAAACAATGTTTTCTAATAAAATAAATTTAAATTATCTAGCAGTTCCATTTGCTGTATACTCAAAACAAGTGAATACAAGTGTTCAGACTAGTGATTGTGCATAAATTATTTATTGTTGCACTACTCATGATAGCCCAGTCACCACAAATGTTGTCTGATATGAATAGCCAACATGTCCATCAGCAGACGATAGGATAGTCAGAATGTTGCCTGTCTGTACAGTAGAACATGATTCAGACATAACAGAATGCAGTCCTGATAAAGGCATATCACCTAGAAGTGAAGGAAGTCAGACACCAAAGGACACATCTCCTAAGATGCTGTTTGTAGGTAGCAGGTAAATCCACAAGGAAAGAAAGCAGGTTGGTGACTGTTGGCGACTGGGAAGAGGTAAAGGAGAGTAGCTGCTTAAAGAGAGTCTGGATCTGGGGACCAGAGCTAGTCCATGAGGTTAAAATGCTGGCCTCTGGTTCAGATCCTGGCACCACATCTATTCCCCCAGCACTGCCAGGGGTCACTCCTGGGCACAGCGCAACCCTCTTACCCTCCAATGAAAAGAAAATGTTTTGGAATTAAGCAGAGGTAATTGAATGTACTAAATGCTACTGAACTCAGAAACGGCTGCTTTATGAATTTCATCTCAATAAAAAAAAAATCTCAAAATACAGTGTTAAACATAATAAAGCTTTTTAAAATTTACTTTTGGAGGGGGAAAACCCCAAAAAACAGATTAAAATACTTATCTGACTTAAAGGGCCACAGTAATCTACTTCATCTTGCCCCACTCTGTGATATGCCTGATTTCACTTGTGTGCCCAGTTTGAATTTTCTGAACACTCACTGGTTTGTGGTACATTTCCACTGTGCATTAAAGTAGCAAAAATGAAGGACTGGAAATAAAAGCAGCTGCTCCAGTGATGTACGCAGGTGTACCTGGTGGCAGAAGTTGTGCAGGCTGCTGGTCTCACTGGGCTTCCAGCTGAGCTTGGCCTTGGGAAGCCCGAGAGGAATGCTGGCAGCTTGCACTTTTCATTCGTGCTTTACATGGTGCTTGTTTTCGCAGTGCCCAACCCTTCTGCAGCTGCAATCCCGCGAACCCCTCTGAGTCCAAGTCCTATGAAAACACCTCCTGCAGCAGCTGTCTCCCCCATGCAGGTACGTGCTTGTTAACTCGGAGACTCGGGGCACCTCAGCTTCTGGAAGTCTGAGACCTGCAGTCCTCAGAGCCATTGCTGTTTCCTACAGGGTGGGTGAGGCGCATGGAGTTGGGGTGTGTTTTCTCTAAAACACCGTGATACCCTCAATGGATAAATTACGTAAATGTTAAAATGTGTGATTCTTAAGATCTCTGATCATAGCAGTTGCTAACAGCTCTTGATCCAGGGAGCTAGAATTAGGTCCAGTAGTTGTTCCAGATGTTTTTGTTTTGTTTTTTGGGGCCACACCCGGTGGTGTTCAGGAGTTACTCCTGGCTCTGCGCTCAGGAATCACTCCTGGCATGCTGTGAGGACTCTATTGGATGCTGGGGGTTGAACCCTGCTCAACTGCATGCAAGGCAAAAAGTGCCCTGCGTTCTGTGCTGTCTCTCTGGCTCCCTCCAAATGCTTTTCATAGTTGACTTATTTAATCATCACAACATCTCTCTCTTGGGTATGACTTTCCCCAAAGTTTGTATTGCGGGAAGGGACTCATGGAAGGATGGGGAGGGGAATTTTGACCTGAGCAGTGGGACACAGCAAGGACAGAGTGTGATGCAGCCTGAAAGGGAGTTTGCTCAGGTCCTTTAAGCTCCCAAGTGTGGGGTTCAGAAGCATCTGTTCAGTTCAGCTGTTTGTTGCCGGGAGAAGTTGGAGTTGGCTCCAGGAATAGCACATAGGGCACTGGTCTGTACTTGTTGGAACTATTTTTTTGTTTTGTTTAATTTTTTATTATTGAGCCATACCTGCATTGCTCAGGACTTACTCCTGGCTCTGTGTTCAGAGATCACTCTGGGTGGTCTCGGGACAATACTGGGTGCCAGGGATTGAATTCAGGTGGGCCACCTGCTGTACCATTTCTCTGACCCATTGACTCAGTTTTCTTGTGTAGAAACTGAGTCCCAGAAGCAGTAAGCAGTTTGCTGAAGGTCATACAGTTAAGAGGATGTAGCGCTGGGGGTTGAACCTGGACATTCTGGTTTCAGACTTGGCTTTTGAGTGAGTGCTGCATGAAGCACCTCTCCGAGTAGAACACTTCGTTGGCATTTCCCAGGCTCTACTGCAGCACAGATCATTCTAGAACTTCGTAATTTAGGACAGCATTTAAATTCTTTTCTTGTTCTCTGGCTTTGCCTGGGTTCGGTAGGGGTGGGCTGGTCTCTAATTCTGCTTTGTACAGACAGATGGCTCAGGCTCCAAGAAATTGAAAGTGGAAGTAAGCAGTGCTTCTTAGGATCTAGGCTTAGAGCTTGGGATGGAGTTACTTCATTCTTTGGTTTGAAAATCATTAGGCGATCCCAGAGAGGGAGGGGCATGCACAAGGCCGGGATTCGGGAAAGGATGACTCCTAAAGCTGGCTGTGTGTGTAGCATAGAGCTTTGCTGCCCCATCACAGACAGATTTCACAAGTTGTCCTGCCTTCCCACAGTGGCAGGACCAGAGAGCAAGCAGACTTTCGTTGCTCCATTAATACTGAGTCCCTTTGGGAAAGAGTAGCTGACGTGGAATTTTCCCACATGGCTGTGAGTAACCGAAGGAAGGAAGGTTTAGGGTGAAAGCGTACCTTACTACATTCGTAGTTTTGTAAGTTAGAGACTTTGCATATACATTTGCACAGATAGTGTTGTACCTTTAAAAGCAGAGGACCAGGGAGATAGTTGAAAGTGCTGGAGTGCATATCTGGCCTGAAGAGGCCTTTGTTTGAACCCACAGTGCCACCAGACCCACGTGCCCCCAGGACTGCATCTCCCGCCTCCAGAATTACACCATCCAAGGCTGAGCATCATTGTCATTGTCATTGTCACTGCTTGGATACTCCTTCTGAGCACTGCTTGGATAATCCTCCCCTCCAATTCAAAACAGATAGAAGGACAACAAAGTCTCCATTACATCTGTATTTTGTGCTTCTTTATAAGCTCTATTAATCCTTTTCTAAAGACTTCAAGATATAAATAACTGTCAAGCAAACACTGTCCTCCCATTGTTTATCAGTTTGCTTGAGCGGGCCCAGTAACGTCTCCATTTCGAGACTTGTTGTTACTGTGTTTGGCATATTGAATATGTCACGGTAGCTTGCCAGGCTTTGCCGCGTGGACGAGATACTCTCAGTAACTTGCCGGGCTCTCCAAGAGGGGCAGAGGAATTGAACCTAGCTCGGCCGGGCTGGCTGCGCACAAGGCAAATGCCCTACCACTGTGCTATCGCTCCAGCCAAAAGTACTTCATTAAGGCAAATTTTTTCTGTACTTGTCATTTGAAGTTTAATGTACATTCATTTTGTAGATTTTTCCCCCACTTTTCTTGTTGCTGGTAGAAGCATTTTTTAAAATGTAGGAGTATTGATATTTATTCAGCTGATTGAATTGGGCATGAACTCCACCTTTTTTTTTAAATTTTTTAATAAATTTATGTATTGAATCACCATGAGAGCAGTTAAAAGCTTTCAGATTTAAGTCTCGGTCATAGTGATGAAACACCCATCCCTAGACCAGTGCCCATTTTCCACCACCAAAAACCCCAGTATACCCCCCATCCCACACCCTCCCCCTACCTGTAGGGCAGATAATTTCCACATTATTCTCTCTCTACTTTGATTACCTTCAATATTTCGACACCAGACCCACCATTATTATTTGGGATTTTACCCCAACATTCAGATCTGCCGAAAAGGCAATCGTAGATAATTTGTTTTCTGTTGCTGCTTATGAATAACATATGATGTCGTATGGCCGCAGTAGCGGCTGCGTGATTTTAGAATTCCGAAATTTTAACAATTAAATCTGGAGGGATTTCTTGCCAAAACCTGCTGGGTTCTGAGATTTGTTCCTGAATCTCTGGGATCATGGCCATTAAGCAGCTTGATCAGGAGCTAGAGAGGCCGTTTGTGGGTGGTGACTCGTGGTCTTGTTGGGGCAGGCAGGAAAGGGCCAGCTCCACCACGTGTCTCGTCACCCAGACCTGACTGTCCAAAGTCCTCTGGAGGATGGTGGCCACTGAACTGCCAAGGGGGAGCAGGCGGAGGAACAGCACCCTTTCCCCCCTGGTGTCGCCCAGTGCCGGTAGCCTACTGTGAGACCAGACATATTTCTGCAAGAAGCCGCCGGGTTCCGAGATTTGTTTCTGAGTCTGTGGGATCATGGCCGTTAAGCAGGTTAATCAGGAGCCAGAGAGTCCATTTGGGCTGCGACTCAGGGTCTCGTTGGGGAGGGGAGGAAAGGGCTGGCTCCACCCCCATCACATGAGGCCCCACATGTCTCATCACTGCAGGCCCAAACCTGACTGTCCAATGGCCTCTGGAGGATGGTGGCCACTGAGCCGCCAAGGGGGAGCAGGCAGAGGGACAACACCCTTCCCCCCCACCCCCTCCCCCCCCGGGTGGCCTGGCGCCGGTAGCCTACTGTGGGGACCAGATGCATTTCTGCCAAAAGCCGTTGGGTTTCGAGATTTGTTTCTGAGTCTCTGGGATTATGGCCATTAAGCATTTGGATCAGGAACCAGAGAGGCCATGCCTCCAATTATATAGCTGAGCCACAGGTGGTTTGTGGGTGTTTCTCCCATATACCTAACTTTTGGCCATTTACTTTCTTGGTAAACTTTGTCCCAAGTTTTTGGGGTCTGGCCAAAGGCACAGCAGCAATTTTGGGATATCTGGAAGTCAGAAGGCGCCATCAGGCTGCTAATGCACTCACCTCACAGGTACAGATTGACCTGCTGGCACCATACCCCATGTTTTGTAAATTTTTATAAGAAAAGGAGGTATAAATTCTTGCTTCTATGACTTGAAAAAAGTAGTAGCGTGTGGTCAGATTTATTAGCTTTTTAGTATTTGATGAGTCAACACAGCATTTCTAAAATCTAGCAGTGCGTAAAAATCATGTGAACCATTATTTTTGGCAGGGGCGGGAGCCGCACCTGACAGTGCTCAGGACTTACTCCTGGCTCTGTGTTCGGCATGTCTGGTGGGGCTCTGGGGACTATAGGGGGTGCCAGGGATTGAATGCACGTCAGCCTCATGTGAGACAAACGGCTTTCCCACCGTACTGTTCTGCACCCCCGCTTCTGTCTGTTTGGAGTCACACCTTAAGGTGCTCAGGAGCTTCTCCTGCCTCTGTCCTTCGGGGCACTCCCAGTGCCTGAGTTGGATCTTCCTACGCACAAAGCCCGCGCTCCCATCTGTTCGAGTTTTCTTTCTGACCCTGGGCCTGTTTGATGTTTTAGTTTTGGGGCCCCACTGAGCAGTTCTTAGGGCTCCAGGGGTAGTGCCCAGCAGTGTTCAGAGAACCTCCTGAATGCAAAGCATGACCTGAGCCCACTCTGAGCTATCTCTGTGGGCCCTAGAGCGGTTTCAAATACAGATCCCCAGGCCACACCTAGTGAGTAAGAAGCTCTGGGGAAGTAGAGCCCAGGATTGGGGTTGCTAGATTTTCAACTTCCGGCGTGGGAGTTCCACTTTGAGCTTTGAGAGAATAACAGACTCACTTATTCTGCCACCACAACTAGAACGTTGGACAAAATACGGGAAGTGCTGATTTCCAGATTCTGTATAGTGGGCAGGACAAGACTATAATCCATGAATAAAACTTAACAAAGGAAGTAAGATAAACCTTATGACCACACCTACATTTTTCCTGTTGTTGGTATCCAGATGGTGGAGAGGAAGAGTCCAGGGCGCCCCTCCCCCCCCACCCCCCAACTAGATCGCCAGAGCACAGATCAGTTTTGGAGAGAACAGTACAAGAACTCACAGGGTAAGGTACAAGGAAGGAGAGAGCTGTGCAGATAAACGGTCTTTCTAAACAGCTGCAGAGGCGCTCTGAGGGTCTGATCAGATGCCAGCCTGCGCTTCCAAAGGGTTAGCCCTACCAAAGAGAAGCAAGACCGATTTCTGAGGAAAGAAAAGTTCTTCAGTTAAGAGTTCATGGCAGGAAATCATTACCGCTTTCATCAGCCACCATGGAGAACCCCTTTAAATACTTAGAGTATTCAGAGATCCCCAAAGGGACGTGGAATTTAATTTAATTCCTTTAAAGTGGAATTCAGTACCTCTGTAGTAAATGATTTTAGACGTCCTAAATGATCTTAAAAATAAAGGACCATTGAGATCCAGAAGCATGTGGGTTAGATAGCCCCTGAAGTGGTTCCTGGTGAGAAACCACACTTCCGAGAAGAGAATACACAGACAAGCCATTTACCTGTCAGAAGACTTGTGTTTAGGGAATCCTTCTTCAGAGCACCCTTTCCATAATGTTGGAGCTTCCTTGGCTTTTCCCCCCTTCCTTTCCTTTCTCCTAAATGAAGTCTTTTCTGAATTCAGGAGTTGGGGGGAGGAGAGACTTGTAGTTAGGGCTTGCTACATTTACAGTAGATTGGGGCTAGAGCATATGCTTTGCGTGCATGAGGTCTTGGGTTCTTTCTCGGGTATGTCCCTACCACACACACACACATGAATTGGGAGAAGTGTATCTTCTTAGTTGAAGACAAATAACCTAGTACTTGAAAATTTCTTCCCTCAGGTAAGATCATATGTGGCCAATAAACACATGAAAAGACGTTCACCATCACTAGTAATCAGGGAAATGAAAATTAAATCCACACTGAGATCCCCTATGCACCCTTGAGAATGGTTCAATTGAAAGAGGACTGTACTAGGCGTTGGTAAGGTCTTAAAGAAGCCAGACCCTTCAGGGTATATAAAAGCCACAGTTAGGAATCAGCTCAATGAAAAGAGTCTGGGAGGAAGCTGAGGAAATAAGCATGAGGGAAAAGCACTTAGATGGTAGACGTTCTGTGGAAATCAGGGTTCGGTGATGTTTGAGAACTCAGTAGAGGTGGCAAAAGATGAAGCTGAGAGTTTAGATACTGCTGACCATCCAGAGACGGTCTGTGAGAGTCTGAGCAAGTGGCTGTTGGCACTGAAGATGTGAGGCTCTTCTGGAGCAGTTGTTCCAGGAACAGACCCACAGTCTGCTGGCTGGTGTGTGAGACTGACACATCTCCTTAAACACAACAGCCAGCTCACTCTCAAGACTCAGTGGTTGCCAGAAATCAGTAATAACTGTGGAGGGCAGGGAGAGAAACGTAATTATAAAACGGCCAGGGAGAAATCCTTCTGGTGATCAAAATGTTCTGTTTCTTGACTATATCCATGCTAGTATCTTGGTTGTGACACTGTGAGATCGGAGAAAACTGGTAGAGAGTACATGGAATCAGTCTGTATTAAAGTTACTAATCACATGATGTGCTCTAAGAGTGTGTGTTTCAGTAAGGAAAGAGTTCCTTGGAACATATGTATTCTCTGCAACTTTTATTTTCTTAGTCCCAGCTTTAGATTTAATCTAACTTGGAATACTGTTTATCTTCTCATTTCAGAGACATTCCATAAGTGGACCAATCTCTACATCCAAACCCCTGACAGCCTTGTCAGATAAGAGACCAAACTATGGGGAAATCCCTGTTCAAGGTATATTTTATGTCGTAGTATTATACTTTTGTTAATAATTTTATTGCTGTTCTGAAGTTTTGGCTAACTAGTTATCTTCCTTGTTCCTGATATTATTTCAACCAACGTGATATGCATGTTTATTAGAAGCTTACCATTAATATGTCTAAATTGTCCATGGGGGAGTTATTAATAAATACATCTTGGAATACAATTCTCCTAGCATTATAATAGCATTGTAATAGGTAATGAAAACTGTATACCACTGTGTTAAGGGTTAAAATCTCTTGGATACTTTGTTCTCTTACTTCTAGTGGATATGTAATTTACATTTTACATGAAGCTTTAAAAAGTTCAATAGCTTAATTCTGGTTAGCAAAGTTAGTGAGGCTATCATAGTTAATGGGTCTTCTCATAGATCCAGCTAGCCTGACTCCAAAACCTATCCTTCTTATCTCTATATTTCACATGATTGTTTATAAGAGCAACATACTTTGTTTTATTTTGATCTCCTTGTTGGGGATCCCAGACTATGGGACTGTAAAGATGATTGCAGTCTCTTTACTTGCAGTAATTGAACTTGCAACTTCTTTACCTACCTAGCTTAAGCATTTTAGGCTGTCCTCCAGACCTCAGGAAACAAACTTTGTATTTTTATTATTTTGGGACCATGGGGGGGGGGGGCACACACCAGCTCACCAGCTCAGGAATGACTTTTGGAGGTATGGGGAACCTTATGGGATGCCAGAAATTGAACCTAGGTCGGCCACATGCAAGGCAAGCACCCAACCTGCTGTATTCTCTCTTTCTGAACCCTAGGAAGTGAACTTTAAAAGATGAGGTCTGACAATTCTTTTGTGCAGTTGATCAAGAGCCCTGCCCACTTCACAGAGCCTCCTCCATGTGGTAGACCAGCACCAGAAATCCCATCTACTTACTGCCTTTCACGGTTAGGGCTTTCTCTGACCCAAATAGCCAGTGTGGGTTCAGAGTGCTCTGCCACAATGGTTTGAGGCACAGAGGCATTGTGCTGTGAGACACAGCACTCTGCTTGGGATGTGTACTTACACGTCACTCGTAAGCGAAGCACCTCACATCCTGCAGATAAGGCTCCTCGTTGTGGTGCTCTGTGCTGTCTCAGCTCTGGAGTTAGACTCAGCGGTAAGACTACAGTGTTTTAGTGGGGAAGAAATAAGCAGATGTGGGAATTACTTCCTTGAAGAACCAAGAGAAATGGGCCCCAGAAACCCCAAGGAATGTCGGTGGAGGATGGATTCTATTCTGTAACTCCTGCATCTGCCAGTCTTGAGTGTTGTTTAGGTCAGCTGGTTGCTCAGATATCTGAGGTTATTTTACAGGAAGGAGGTACTACGACTTTCATACACAGAGACTTCTGTGTCTGTTGTCATTCCATCAGTTCACCAATGTCCCGAAACCTTTTCTCCCTCAGAAGGTGGAGCCGAGCAGTCCTTTAGATGAAATCACAAGTACATGTCACTCTTTAGGTTGAGTAAGAAGTAGACGAATGCTGTCCTGTTAGTAGAATGCAAAGACCAACCTTAGCCATAAACATAACATTCTTTTACATCTTTTTTTTTAAAGTTATTTGTCTAAGACAACAAGAACTTTATTTCTTTTTTCTTTTTTTTCTTTTTTGGGTCACACCCGGCGATGCTTAGGAGTTACTCCTGGCTCTGCACTCAGGAATCACTCCTGGCGGTGCTCGGGGGACCATATGGGATGCCGGGAATCGAACCTGGATCAGCTGCGTGCAAGGCAAATGCCCTACCCACTGTGCTATCACTCCAGCCCCAGGACTTTAAATTTTTTATTCAAAGCCTGTGTCTTGGGGCCCAAGAGATAGTACAATGGATAAGGCTTTTTTGCCTTGCACATGGCCTGCCAGGTTCAATATGGTTCCCTGAGCACCACCAAGAGTGATCCCTGAATTTATTTATTTATTTATTTTGCTTTTTGGGTCACACCCGGCAATGCACAGGAGTTCCTCCTGGTTCATGCACTCAGGAATTACTCCTGGTGGTGCTCGGGGGATCATATGGGATGCTGGGAATCAACCTAGATTGGCTGCGTGCAAGGCAAACGCCCGATCTGCTGTGCTATTGCTCCAGCCCTGATCCCTGAGTTTAGAGCCAGGAGTAACCCCTGAGCATTGCCAGGTGTGGCCCAGAAACCCAAAAAAAAAAAAGTTTTACCATGTTCCTATTCTGTCTTCTCAGTGGATTCACCAAGGTGAGGCAGGGGCCACAGATCACCAGCCTCAGGTGTCCTGGCTGGGCCTCTCCGATACTTGTCTATAAAATGAGAATAATTGTGAATAGCTAGCTCACAGGGTTGTTTTTGTTGTTGTTGTTTTGTTTTTAATTTTGGGCCACCAGATAGTGCTTAGAGTCACTGCTAGCAGTCATCGGTGCTTAGCGTTCCGTGCAGTGTCAGGGATCACCTGGGGCCTCCTCCGTGCAGAGCCGGTCCTGTGCCCACTGAACTGTCTCTCCATCCCCCGTAGATTCGTAAGTTCCTCTCCTTGTGTTTGCTGAGAACCTGCGGGCAGGTGCTCTCGTCCTTGTTTCCCGCGGGGCTGCTTCCATCCAGACTGCCATGGGGACTCTGTCACTGACCCAGGCAGCTCTTGGATCTGATGAGAGACCTGGCATGCCATATTTCTTTTCGTTTTATTTTATTTTTTTTTTATTAGAAATACATTTTTTAGCATTTTGGGTTTTTAGAAATTGAGTGCAGATTGCATTTTGTTTTTTTCTGCCTGTGTGGCTTTTGTTTGTGGAGACTCGGACATGAAGTCTATGCACCAGGGAAATTGAGGACCCAGAGTGCGTGTTTCACTGAGGTCAGTGCTCTGCTGAATTAAACCTTTTCCTGGCTCTCCTCATTTTACCATCTGGTAATGCATCAAATGATAATGCCGCTGGGCTTGGGGTGCGTGTGATCAGTCTGTGTTAATGCCAGTCTAATTCTCTGCTTCATTCTGTTATAGCCTTAATGGGGCTTATTTGAAACCATGCAAATACAGGAGAGAGAGGGAAGCACACTTAGATGCATTTTTATCTGTGAATTTGTTGATAGTGTGATCCTTTATCTTAAACAGTCACTAGAGAAAGAAACCACTTAGAAAAAAGTAAGAACAAATGATTCTTGGTCATAAAAAAACCACTGTGATCATTCAAACTGTGGTAGAGTTTCTAGCTGTGTTTTCTTCCTCTTCTCTTTGTTTTGTTGTAGATTTTAAAGTCTGTGATTTTCGTATTGAAAGTTCTATAATGGCTCAGAGAGAAAGCTCAAAGGGCTAAGTGTGTGCTTTGTGTGTGGGCGGCACAAATCCAGTCCTCAGCACCACATGGAGCAACCCTATTGCCAGGCGTGACCGTAAAAATGAAAAAAGCTAATAAATGAAAGTTCAGTGACTTCTCTGTACTTAAAAGAAGCTGCCCTTTGTTCTTTTGCTCAAACGATTAGGAATGTATATTTTCTTCTGATTAATTTAATTTGATTCTTCAACACAGGACACTAGGTTTTATTTTTGTTTTGTTGTTTTTTTGGGCGACACCAGATGATGTGATGCTTGGGGGTTACTCTTGGCTCTGAACTTGGGAATCACTCCTGAGGGTGCCCGGGGTGCAGGCAGTGAACCACGGTCGAATGCTTGCAAGGCAAACACTTGCCCTCTATTGTCTCTCTAGCCCCAGAACATTGGAAATTAATGAAAATTGTGAATCTATGGAACTTTTGCTCTAACCCAGTGTCAACTGGGCCCTACGCTTGTACCTTAAACCATGAAACTGGGAAACTCTCCCATTGTTAATCCTTCAGGTGTAGACTCCTTCACTGTCTGTTCTAGGTTTCCTTTAGTTCCTTTAACTAATCTTTATTTTGGTTGGGGTTTGGGCTTATTTATTTATTTATTTATTTGGTTTTGGTTTTGTCTTTATTAGGCAGGACACTTTGACAGCTGAGTCACAGCTGCCTCCTGATTTTCATCTTTTTAAAAGATTTCATAGCCTCTTTAATAGCAACATTGGTCCATTTGAAACTGCTTTTCTGTGAAGTAGAAGTTGGATTTATAGGGGTGGTGTTTTTTTTGCTTTTTGGGTCACACCCGGCAATGCACAGGGGTTACTCCTGGCTCTGCACTCAGGAGTTACTCCTGGCGGTGCTCAGGGGACCATATGGGATGCTGGGAATCGAACCCGGGTCGGCTGCGTGCAAGGCAAATGCCCTATCTGCTGTGCTATTGCTCCAGCCCCTAGGCTTCTTTTTTTTTTTTGAGACCCATTTTTTAGAATTTTTTTAATGAAACACCATGAGATACAATTACAGACTTAAACACTTTTCATGATTACAGTCACACAGTGATTCAGTCACACAGTGGTTGAATATCCATTCCTCCACCAGTGCCCATTCTCCACCACCAGTGTTCCCAGTATCCCTCCCACCACACCCACCCCTTCCCCAACCCTCGCTGCCTCTGTGGCAGGCACATTCCCTCTCTCCTTTTGGGTGTTAATGGTTTGCAGTACGGGTATTAAGTGGCCATCATGTTTGATCTAAAGACTACTTTCAGCATGCACCTTCTGTCCCGAGCGAGCCCTCCAAGCATCCTTTGCTTGGTGGTCCCGTCTCTGCCTTTTCCCCACCGCATGTGAGCCTGGCTTCCAAGCCATGGAAGTCCTCCTGGTTGAGACCCACTTTTGCCTATAAAGTTTGAATCAGGACACAATATAAGACACAGCTGCCAGTCCCTATTGCCACCAGGGTGAAGTTACTTCTAACTTCTAAACTAAGGAGAGTAAGTGGCAGAGCTAGCATGCTCACGGTGGTGTTGTCTGGAGGTGAACAAGGCGTGCCTTTGTCCATGTCTTGGCTGTCATCCTTTGGGGCTTTCTTCATGCTCTTGAGTCGCTCCTTCTCCTGTGTCTTCAACCACACCCTCGCTACTGACTCCCCTTTCTTGTCATTTTGAAATGGACACATCTCAGGGGCGGGAGAGATAGTACGTGGGTAGGGTGCTTGCCTTGCACTTGGCCAACTCCCGGCTTCCCATATGGTCCCCTGAGCACTGCTCGGAGTGATTACTGAGTGCTGGAGCAGAAGCAAACCCCTGAGCATGGCCAGGTGGGATCCAAAGATTAAAAACAAAATAGAAAAGTACACATCTTTCTTCTATTAAGGGGGAAAATCCTCCCTTCTCCCTCTCTCAGTCACTAGACTTTTCCTTGTCCCCTTGCACAACTTGTCTCCACATTCTTTCAGTCTCCTGCTCCTTAATAAGTTTTATCCCCACTGGTATATGAGATTGCTTTCACCAAGGTTCTCGGGACCTCTCTGTAGCCAAGTTTGTTCCTACTCCATCACCTGTTTGCTGATAATTTCCAAAACTATGTATTTGCTCTCATGGCAGAGCCAGGCAAGCTACCCGTGACGTATTCGACATGCTGAAAACAGTAGCAATAACGGGTCTCATTGCCCTGACCCTGAAAGAGCCTCCGGTACAGACGTTTCGTTTAGAAGGACAAGTAAGGAGAGGCTGCTAAGATCTAAGGGCTGGGACGAATGGAGACATTATTGGAGCCCATGGAGTAAATCAATGATCAGTGGATGACAGTGATACAGTGATGTATTTACTCTGGCTTGTTAGCTTCTCCTGACGTTTTTGTCTTCACTTTCTTCTCCACATCTTTTCTAGGTATCTTATAAGGGTCCCGATTCAAGGTGTTCTCATCCCTTTTTTTCTTCCCATAATTCCCTTGTCCTTTCTTATCTCTGAATGTGGTATCTCCTTCCTTCCTTTCACCTGCATATCCTATTAGCCTTGAATCTGTTTACTTCTCTCCATCTCCCTTGGTACCACCCTAGTGCAGGCCATCCTTATCTCTCTGCGCTCTGTTACTACTCTAATCCATTTTAGCCAGAAAGATGCTCACCTGATAAAACCATCACTGATTCCCTTTTGCTCACAGGGTAAAGTTCAGTCTCCTTAGCGTGGCCTAAATTGCCTGTGTCCTTTATTTACCCTGATTTGGTTTGATATCCCAAGCCTTTTTTTTTTTTTTTTTTGGCAGCCTAACCTGGTCTGTTTTGCTCTTTGCCCTCTGAATATGACTAGACTGAATTTCTGTTGGTATATGCCCAACAGTTTAGCTAGGAACACTTTCCCCTCTGTGCCCCCTTTTGCCTGTATAAAAACTATTAATAGTCCTTCTGGTCTTGACTGAGATGTCATTTCCTCGGGAGGCCTTTCCGGACCTCCTCTCAGGAGCAGGTCATGTCCCCTGCTGGGTTCCCAGTGTCCGTTGGACCGGTTCTTTCCTGGCATCCCTCACTCGTAATGGTTTTTTAAATGCCCAGTTTCTGAATTTCACGAGGGTAGAAGTCCTGCTGCCTTTCTTTTTATCACACCTGACAAGTAGTGGACACCCAAATTATTTTGTTTAATGAATTGATTAATGAATGGATTAAAGACAAAAATAGCGCCATATGGCAATAGAATCGTGTCTATTATTGGAAAGCATCGTCTTTCCTGCCTGCTGTGTGCTGCTGTAATGTATTAATCTTATTTCCTGAAAGGGGGATAAGCGGACGGTTTGACATGGAGGTAGGAGCCGGCAGGCCTGCTGCCGCAGTAAGTGGATGTGTGTTCTTACAGGGGGCCAGTGCCTCCGGCCAGTCGGCTCTCACTGTGGACTCGCCTCAGGAAATGGAAGCAGAGACTCTTGTGCTTGTGGCAAATTGTCACCCCAAATGATTCTGGAAAGAATAACCATACTGGGTCTTTCAGAATCATTTTGTGCATTTTCATAAAGTAGGTGCTAGTCTGTCTTAGCGACTGTATCCTAATTGAGAAAGGCTTGAATCCTAAGACACACAGTAAGAAAGACTTTGCCAGGTATTGGGCATTTGCATCAGCCAGGAATTTCATAGACTTTATTTCTGTTGCGTGCCCTTCATATGCCTTGTACAAAGCAAGATGAGGCAGCTTAGGAAGCCCGGGTAGTCACTGAGAAGAGCATCACGCCTGAGCTAGACCCCCTCGTTCTGTCGGTTCTTCTGTATTCATTTGTTTTCACTTTCTTCACTTGCTGTCATCTTTGGAATACTTCAGATTTTAAGGAAGTGACCAGTTTCATAATTGTGGTATGGAAAATTTGATTAAATTTAAAATGCTGATTTCTGCTTCCTACTATTTCCGTGTTCCGCTGACTTTGTTTTGTCTGTCAGACTTTGTGCATAATATGCTCTTCCTGTGAGGATGATTGCCAACTGCAGCAGGGTTCAGTATACTGATTGATGCTTGCTTGTAGGCTCTTTGTACAGAGGTGATGTTTGTTCTAGATAAGATGGGACGACTTGAAGCTGCACACGTCCTATCTTTATTAAGAAAGTGAGTTCATCCTTCCCAATTCCTTCTCCTCCAAAGAAGACCTCATATGCTTAGAATGTGAATTTGGAATGAAAGAAAGAAAGAATCACAAGCTATTACTTCTGATGTCATGATAACTTGAGAGGGAATACTTTTAAAGCTCTCATTCATTTTTTTCCCTTTTTTTGTTTCTGGAGTCGTATTGCTGGTGGTGCCAGGGATTGAACCCAGAACTTCCAGCCTGTGTGCCAGCTCTTTGAGCCTTCTCCCTGGCCCTAAATGTTCATTTGCTAAAAAGAAGTAATGGATGATCTTCTGTTAGTGTTTGGTGAAGCTTTCTTTTCCTCTTGTTAAATTGTTTGTTGGAGGGACATTCTTGGACAGTGAGACTGATGGTCTCATCTAAGTATAAAGAGGCGGTGTTTTTTCCCATGCAAATCACACATCCCTAACATGCCACCCTGGGTCTGGCAAAACTTACTGATCCTCAGGCGTGTGATCCGGTAGCCTTAAGGAAGAAGTGCGCTGGCAGGGAGGATAGGCAGGGCCTGTGTTGGGGGCTTCCACTGCGGGGGAACAGGTCCTGGGGAAGTGCTATTAGAGCTCTACCTGAAGAATGGTAAAGTCAGCCAGACTAAGGAAGTGAAGAAACAGCTTGGGCCAATATTCAAGGAACTCTGACTCTCAATGCAGCTTATGTTTCGAAAGCAAGGGAAGAGTTGAACAAGGTGAGGTAGCAAAAGTAGTCAGTAGAGCGGCATCTCGGATCTTCTTGAATGATCAGAAATGCCAGACACTCCCTTCAGGTTCCAAGGTGCGCCTGCAAACAGAGTAGAGCAGCATCTGATTCTTCCTGGAAAGGTCAGACACTTCCTTCTTGCCCACGGACTCCAAGGTGCGGCTGCAAACATAGACAGTAGAGCAGCATCTGGATTCTTTCTGGAATGGTCAGAAATGCCAGACACTCCCTTCTTACCCATAGACTAAAGTTCACGTAGCAGGTGATGGTAAAGATGATAAAGACTCAGCCTCTCCTTTAAAGCTCCATTTCCTCCACCCTCTTTCCCATATAACCCATGTTTTAGTCACTCTGGGATTTTAATTTGTTTGTTTTTGGTTTGGGGGCCACAGCCAGCGATGCTCAGGGCTTACTCCTGACTCTGCACTCAGGAACCATTCTTTGGCAATGTTCAGGGGGGCCGTATGGGATGCTGGAAGTAGACCCCAGTTGGCAGAATGCAAGACAAGCACCCTACCCTATTATTTTTTCTCTGGCCCCACTCTGGGATTTTATTATTCTCTAATTAAACATCCTTAAAACTATTCTGTTTATTGTTTGACTGAGGTATCCTTCCCTAATCCTTTTCTTTACAACTAGTAAAGTCAACCTTAATATTGTTATGTTGTTCAAGCCTTCCCCACTGCCAAAAATCCAAGCGAAGGGCATTCTAGTGTTCCATTTGACTTGTACGTATGTCTGACTTTGCCCACTAAGTGTAGGTATGAAATATTTCATTTAGTTTATACTATGGGACCTAAAGGCAGTAGGAGGGGTTTACAGTTTTGGTTGAATTGCCTCAGAGAGCAACCAGTGATTAAAAAGCATTTATTGGGACTGGAATGATAGCACAGCAGATAGGGCACTGGCCTGTATATGGCTGATCCGGTAGTGATCCCTGAATGCAGACTCAGGAGTAACCCTTGAGCACACCGGGTGTGGGCCAGGAGCAAAAATAAAAGGCATTTCTCTGTTTTAAAGGTTTCAGCCCTCTAAATAAAGCATTAAGTGAGATGCCATTGCACGTTCTTTGTGGATGTTGTTTTGTGTAAATGGTCTATGGGGAGTTGTCGAAGGGCCTTGGGTTGGAAAGGAGGGTGAGGCTTTAAGGGTGAGAAAAGGAAAACTCTCCTTCCTGCTACCATAAGTGCCAAGTGTCAGGGTTTTGTTTGTTTTATTGTGACCCTTCCTTTTTTGTTCAGAGCATCTATTAAGAACATCTTCAACGAGCCGACCTGCTTCTCTTCCAAGAGTGCCCGCCATGGAAAGTGCCAAGTCCATTTCAGGTAATCACTTTTATCTGAAAATTTCTTTTTAAAAAGTGCTTCCAGAGTTTCAGTGATGGTACTGAATACTTTCTCTTTACACTTGTTTAACTTTACTAACCTCTTTTTTTTAGTACTTGAGCTGATTTTTTTTTTTAATTTATTGAATCACCGTGACAACAGTCAGAAAGCCTTTCAGTTCAAGTCTCAGTCGGTCATACAATGATCAAACACCCGTCCCTTCACCAGTGCACATTTTCCACTTCCAAGAACCCCAGTATACTCCCCTCCCACTCACCTCCCGCCTGTGTGGCAGATTTCCACTTTACTCTCTCTCTCTACGTTGATCACATTCAATATTACGACAAAAGACCCAACATTATTCTTTGGAATTTTCCCCAACATTCAGACCTGCCAAAAAGACATAATTAGATACTTTGTTTTCTGTTGCTGATTATGAAGAGCATATGATGTTGTGTGGCCACAAGTGACCATGTGAATTTGGATTTCTGATATTTTAGTAATAAGGGTAAGCCTAGAGGGATTACTGCCAAAAGCCCCTGGGTTCTGAGATTGGTTTTTGTGCCTCTGGGATCATGGTCGTTCAGAAGTCGGAGGAGGCGTTTGAGGATGGCAACCCAGGGCATTGTCATGGCGGGGAGCAGGGCCGATTCCACCCCCCATCCCATGAGGCCCCATGTGCCTCGTCAGTGCAGTCTCATACCTCGCTGTTCATTAGGCTCTAAAAGATGCAGGCCTCCATGCCGCCACCACAAGGGGGGACAGGCGGAGGCACAGACACCCTTCCCCTCCCAGGGTGGCATAGCACCATAGTTAAATGCACATACCAGGACTATTTTCTGAACCACAATGGGGCCGCCCTGGTTCCCAGGCAACCTCTGATCCCGAAAGTCACGTCCACAACCCACCTCCAGCGCCATCTTCCAGCACACAGCAGCAAAGAAAACCGGCTGGAGGGCTGCACAACTCCTGGAGAATTCTCTGGGCCCCATACAATGCCGATATCACCGGGAGGTCCCAGATGGGATAGGTGCTGTCTCCCGGCCTTCTCCAGATGAAATCCCGGTGACCATGAGCTTCTACAAGCATGGCTCTGGTATGTGGGTACCAGGACAATGTTCTGAACCGCACGGCTGCATAAGCAGCCATTTTCTGATATGCAAAGTGATCAATGGAAAGTAAATGATCTAGCATTTGTCCCTGAAAAACAGGCTTGAATGGTGGTGGGAAAATCGAGCAAAATATAATGCCCAACCGAAATGCATCCAGAATTGATTATTTTTTTACTCTGAATATTCCCTGTTTAATTGTCCAGAGTCTATATGAATCAGTTTTATGGCCATAATTGCCAGTGAATGGCTTTATTTTTTAAAAAAAACCTAGTTTCCTTCCTTTAACATGCCGTGCCTGGGATCAAACCTAGGGCTTCCACGTGCAAAGTGTGTCCTTAAAGAGATCGCTTTCCTAGTGCTGAGTCAGACTCTGCTTGTAATTACCTTGACATCGTTAAGGAAAATGGAACCAATAAAGGGCAGAACATTATTGATGTAGAATATTGGTTGCATTACTACCAGCCCAGGGCTGATATCCGGACTATTCTCAGGCAAGAGAGAACTTGTCTGAGGTCTGGAACTTTTTCTGACTGTGCTCAGTCCAGTGTCCTGAGCTCCTGTTTGCCTTACTCCTTGCTGGAAAGCTGCTTTTGTTGTGACCTCTTACTGTGGGCTGAAGCAGCTCCTTCCTCTGATTCCCATATGGTATGATGTCATCATTTCCCAATAGGTGACACCTTTTAGTTTCCTGCTGATCTCACTGATAGATGTTTTGTCTTTTCTTTAAAAATACAGCCTTGTGCTGGATAGGTAACTTAAGGGACAGAGCAGATGGTTTGCATGCAGGAAGCCCAGTTCAGTCCCAGGTCAAGACCCAGTTCAGTCCCAGTTCACCCCTGCATGGTGCCCTGAGCACTGATAGGAGTGACCCCAAAACACAAACCTAGGAGTAGCACCTGTGTTCCACTGGGTAAGGCTCCAAACCAAAATAAATGGAGAAATAAAACAACAATATAGCCTGAATCAGACTTAAATCAAACCACGTAAGAAGTAGCTTTCCTTTCTGTCTTGGGGGGGGGGGGGGGGTTTGAGCCACACTTGGTGGTGCTCAGGGCTTACTCTTAGCTCTGTGCTCAGCTCAGGGGAGACTATATTGGTGCTGAGGATCAGCCAGCACCTAACGCCTGTACTCTTTTTCTAGCCCTTTCTTGGGGTATTCTTAACAATGTTTTCTTTTTTTTGTACTTTGTTGTGAGAACTCAGTGTACAAATCATATAGAATAGGCAGGGGGATGGGGGTATACTGGGGTTCTAGTGGTAGAAAATGTGCACTGGTGAACATTGGGTCATTGACCATTTGATTTTTGATCATTGTATGACTGAGACTTAAACCTGAAAGCTTTGTAACTGTTCTCACGGTGAAAAAGGTAAAGGTAAAGGCCCTCCCGTTGATCGTCGATTTGCTCGAGCGGGCCCAGTAACGCCTCCTTTGGAGACTTTGTTGTTACTGTGTCTGGCATATCGAATACTCTCGGTAGCTTGCCGGGCTCTCCGAGAGGGGCGGAGGAATCGAACTCGGGTGATTCAATAAAATAAAATATATAGAATAGTTGTACATCAACTATATTGTTGGTGTGGTATTTTTTTTTCTGTCAACTGCGGTAGTATTTTTTGTGCAAGTTCAAAATTATACTTTGAGATTTTCAAATGCTGGGGTGCAGGGAGTTTAGCACCTCTACCCTACAAGTTGTTCTGGGTCAACAGTGTAATTGAATGTGGAGTTCTCGTTGTGTATGAAATGATGACACATCAGAATATTTGGGGGGGGGGGTCACATCCCTTCAAAATCTGTGGGATTCGAATGCCTGGGAACAAATGACTGGTTAAAGAAACTGGTACATCTACACAATGGAGTACGATGCAGCTGTTAGAAGAGATGAAATATGCATATAAGTGGATGGACATGGAGAGTATCATGCTAAGTGAAATTAGAAAGAGAGGGACAGACATAGAATGACTGCACTCATTTGTGGACTATAAAATAGCATAATATGAGATTAACACCTAAGGACAGTTAGGATATATAAGGGCCAGGAGGATCACACCATGGTTTGAAACCCGACTCAGGTGCTAGGGGAAAAGGCAGTTGGGATGGAGAAGGAACCACTAAGTAAATGAAGATTTGGAAGGATCGCCTAGGATGGGAGATGAAAGTAGACCAAGGACCAAACAGGATGGCTTCTTCTATCTATATTGCAAATCATAAAGCCCAAAATTAGAGAATAAGAAAGATTGTACCTGCCACAGAGGCAGGGAGTGGGATGGGGTGAGGGTGGCCGGTGGGACACTGGGAACAATGATGGTGGAAAGTGCACTGGTGGAGGAATGGGTGCTCGAGCATTATGTGACTGAAACATGACTACGCAAGTTTGCAACTGTATCTCACAGTGATCCAATAAAACTAATATATATGTATGTATATAGTTATATATCTATATGTATATGGGATCTGGAGCGATAGCACAGCGGCTAGGACGTTTGCCTTGCACACGGCCATCTCGTACGACCCGGGTTCGATTCCTCCGCCCTTCTGGAGAGTTCGGCAAGCTACCAAGAGTATCTCGCCCGCACAGCAAAGCCTGGCAAGCTACCCGTGATGTATTCGATATGCCAAACACAGTAATAACAAGTCTCACAATGGAGACATTACTGGGCAGCCCTGGAGGACCCAGTATCTCAGGCCCCTGCACTGAACAGCTTGTTTGATCAAGAATCACTAGTTCGGTCCTCCAGGCCTCCTGAGTACCTATTGGAAGGCCCAAACACTCCTCCCACCCAAATATTTTCATGTGATAAATGGTATTTAAAATATATATATATTTGAAACCTTCCAAGGAAGTCCATTTAAAATGTCTTTGTGGGCTGGAGAGATAGCACGGTGGTTAGAGCGCACACCTTGCACGTGGCCTTCCCAGGTTCAATCCCAGGCATCCCCGTGGCCTCCGAGTCCACCAAGAGTGATCCCTGAGCGCAGAGCCTGGAATAGATACTGAGTACGACTGGGGTAAACTCCAACCACCCAAAAAACAGTTTATGCTATAAAATTGAAAGTACCCATTTCTTCTAACCAGTGTCTCGCAGAAGTAGTGAAGAGATGAAACGAGATATCTCTGCACCAGAAGGAGCGTCGCCCGCCTCTCTCATGGCTATGGGGACCACCTCCCCACAGCTCTCGCTCTCCTCCTCTCCCACCGCCTCTGTTACCCCCACCACCCGGAGCCGCATCAGGTAAGCAGTTCACTGGCCACAGCTCGGACCCAACTTTCCTGGCCTTTGGGAGGGAATCATCTGGTTGTAAAATAATGGCTTTCAAGCACTGATCTGATGTTTTTCCCTTTGTGTGTTACTGTTTTCTGATTGCTTTCCCTATACTCAGAACTGGGTAAGATAGAAGTGAAAACAAAAACAAAAGAAGTTCCTTTCCTCAGGTACCTCATTATTTTGTTCATGGGGTTTTGGGTTTGGTTTTGGATTTTTTTTTTTTTTAAATCAGAGACTCATTGTAAAATACTAGTGTTATGAGTAGAATGTTAGGGAAGATTTCCTAAAAGAATGGAATTTGAGTACAACCTTGAAGGTTGAAGAAGAGGGAGGAAGGCAGGGCTCTATTGGCAAAGATAGTGACATGAGTAAATGTACAAAAAGAATGAATAGGGCCCGAGAGATGGCACAGGAGGAGGTCAGGCACGTGTCCTGCTTGTCACATACCCAGGTTCCATCCACAGTACTGCATACAGACCCCCAAGCACTACCAGGTGGGGCCTTTGAGCACTGCCGAGCAGGACCCAAAACAAACAACAAAGAATGACCCGAGAGTTGGGGGAGCCAGCAGTCTAGGAAGCAAGGACGTTTGCTGTGTGTTGGAGGGAGATGGAAAGAGACACCAGGCCTGTTCAGCTGCAGTAGAAACCAGTAGGCTGGGATTGTTCTTGCGAGGCAATGGAGACCCTCTAAGGCCACTGGGTAGCAGCTGTAAAGTTTGACAAATAAATCAGCGACACGATTGAAAGATTATTCTAAACAAAAGTCAAGGAAAGCAGCTAAAAGGATATTAGAATGTTTCTAGGGCAAAGTCTCCAAATCTGGACCAAGACAATGGCAGTTGAAATGGTGGAAGAAGGGCTGGACTTGGGGTTTTCAAAGAGAAGTTCATTAATTCTGGCAACAGATTCTCCGAGAAGGAATAAAAGAATGAGACGCATCAAAGATGGCTCTAATTGTTAAGGGTGGGACTGAGAATATAATACTACATTTAGAGTTGATGAATACATGAAAATGTGATGTATCTTTTCATGTGTCTCTTATGTCAGAAGCCACTTAGCTGTAGAAAGTACTTAATGTTTAGAAGAAAGAAAACGTGAGCCCCCCAAAAAAGAACATGAACCCCCTCCAAAAAAAAAGAATATGACCAAAAATGTTGTTCATAGAGATGAAGGAAATCTGATGAAGGAGACCATAAGAAGAATCGAAAGAGCCAAAGAGATAATCACAACAGAGAGGATGCTTTCCTTGCATGCACCTCACCTGGGCTTGACCCTGGTACCACGTATGGTCTCCCCAGTCCCCACCAAGAATGATCCCTGAGTACAGGGCTAGTAGTGAGCCTGGGGCACTGCCAGGTGTGGTCCCAAAACAAAACAAAAAGAAGGGCTAGAAATGGGTCTCAGAACTTTCGCCATGTGTTAAGGATAAAATAAGATAATTGGCCTCTCACACTCCTCTATTGCAGCACCTGCAGGACTGTGCTTGGGGAGCACTTTGTGTGCCAGGTGGGGGCTGCTGGTGCCTCTGGGGCAAGCACCCACTCCTGCGCCCTACTTAGAAGTAAGGTCTCCGGCAAGATAGATTCTGGCTAGTTTCCTCTCCTCAAAGGGAAGTTCAGCTCCAGGAGGCTCTTCCATGGCTTCTTACTGTCTCCATAGAATTTGCCTTTCTTTGATGCTTTAAAGCTGTTTATATAACAAAATTGACCACGTGACCCATAGTAACCTTGCTCGTGGTTTAGGGACTTTCATGTTAAAATGAATGAGATAGTGGGAGTATACCTTCATGCCTTGGTTCACATCACTTCTCTGTTTTGGGTCCCCACAGACAGTGCTGTGAAGACCTGGGACCACTCCCAGGGGTTCTCAGCCAACCATGCATGGCAGCAGTTCACTGCGAGGGTTTGAGGCGGTGGTGCTCCTTAGGCCCGGTGTTGAAGTATTCTGTTCTTTTGCTTCTGGTTCTAAGATAAATTTACTGTTACTCCCCTATGCCTCCAGTTGGAAAAGTTTCATTTCAAAATAGGAACTTTTGCTTTCCTAAAATGATTCGAAGGGCAAGATACTTTTGATATTCTGACAGTTGGAAAAGGAGAATCACTGTGCAGAATAATACTGAACCACTTGCAAGTTGATAACCTTTAGGATACATAATGAGCTCTTGAAATTTATGGGGTGTGGGCTAGAGACCCTGCTGGTAAAGTAATCCCTACAGAATTACACCAAGTATTTAAAAGTATGTTGCTTATCAAGGAATAGGTTACTTTACAGAGCCCATCTCCCCCAGGTGGTCCTTAGTATTAGGCTCTACTTCAGAACTATATCCTGAGGCCTGAGGTTGTGACTCGACAATGGAATATTGAAGTGTGAACCTGCGTTCAGCAGATCTGGTGGAGCCTCAGGACACGGATCTGCATGCAGACACATGCTATGCAGCTCCTGCTGCTGCTGCTGCTGCATCCCTGAGTACTCTCAGAATCCTTTTTAAATTTTGTGTCTGGTTTGCCTATAGAGTAATACAAAATATTTTTTATTTGGAATATAATGTTTTTTTGTTTTGACTTTTTTGGTCACCCCCGGCGATGTACAGGGGTTACTCCTGGCTCTGCATTCAGGAATTACTCCTGGCGGTGCTCAGGGAACCAGATGGGATGCCAGGGATTGAACCCGGGTCAGCTGCTTGCAAGGCAAACGCCCTACCCACTGTGCTATCACTCCAGCCCCTATAAAATATTTTCTATTTGTTTTTCCTTCTTCCCCCCAATTGTAAGCACCTTGAAGAGAGAATTTGTGCTTTATAATCCTTTATTTCACACGACTTGCTCTTTGTCTTCATAATAAAGGAATTTGGAGGCCCTTCCTGGTGTTGCTCAGGGTCTCTGCCTACCTCACCGCCTGAGGGTCATTCCCTGGGGTGCTCTGGCAAACTTGCCATGTGCACTGTTGAATTCAGGCCTCCTGCATGCAAAACTTGCACTCTAGACTTTTGAGCTATCTCTAGCCCAGTAAAGGAGGTAGAGAGGGAAGTTAGGTTTGGGGGTCACTCCTAGGGGTGTTCAGGGCTTGCTCACTCCTGGCTCTTTGTTCAGGGGTCACTTCTCTTGTTGCTTAGGGGACCATGTGTGCTGAAAATCCACTGGGGTCAGTCACATACAAGGCATCTCTACTAGCTCTCATGCCCAGTGAAGCATTTCTAATTATTTTATTTTGGTTTGGGGGCATACCCAACAGTGCTCAGGGGTTTCTCCTGACTCTGTGCTCAGAGATCACTCCAGATAGGTTTGAGGGACCTCGGGTGCCTCGGATCGAACCCAGGTCAGCTTCATGCAAGGCTAAAGCACTGCCTGCGCTATTGCTCTAGCCCCTGAGGCATTCTTTAAAGATGCTGTCCTTGAGAACTTAGGAGGTTAGAAACAAAAGTGAAACAAAGCCAAAGCCAGCAGAGTTCTCGGGTCAAATAGTGAATGAAAGGTGGCCACACCACCTTTCAGGTGCTGGCACAATTCATTTGTTCTCCCTTTCCAAGCGTCTTCACATAGGTTTCATTATCTGTGGGTGTCCACTGTCCATTGTACTGAAATTTTGCCTATTTCCGAGTAGCTGATAAGTAGAATTTCTCCCTTTAGATAGCAAAGGTAAAGGTAAAGGCCTTCCCGTCGATCGTTGATTTGCTCGAGTGGGCCCAGTAATGTCTCCATTGGAGACTTTGTTGTTACTGTGTCTGGCATATCGAATACTCTCGGTAGCTTGCCGGGCTCTCCAAGAGGGGCGGAGGAATTGAACTCGGGTCGGCCATGTTGGCCGCTTGTAAGGCGAACACCCTACCCGCTGTGCTATTGCTCCAGCCAAAACTTCTGGTGATGATGGTTCTGTCACAACTCTGCAAAAATTGATAGGTAAAACTAAATAAAAAGGTACATCTTGCCACTGTGTATATCTACTTACAGTGCTACTCAGATTAAAAATTATTTCACCTTTGGGTTTCTTATTTTTATGTATCAGGGAAGAAAGGAAGGATCCTCTCTCAGCACTGGCAAGAGAATATGGAGGCTCAAAGAGGAATGCCTTGCTGAAATGGTGTCAGAAGAAGACAGAAGGTTACCAGGTAATCTAACAGTGCTCACACCAGCACTTGCTAAGCCAGGTGCTGGTTCCCACATTAGGAATGACAGGTCCTGTCACTGGTCTCAGCATTTGGACTCTACCCCAAACTCAACTCAGTAGCACTCGGATGAAAAAGTTTCTTTTAGAGGAGCTGGTCTTTCTGCCTTTATCGCACTTGTTATTTAAGTTCTGGTTAAATGCTTTAGTTGAGAACTCGGCTGGACTAAGTGAAAAGGTAGTAATTTTACTTTGAATCTTGCATGTAAAGTTTCCTTCCAGGTGTTCTCCAGGGCATCCTTCCTGTTGTGGTGTCTTTGTGCCCTCATCTCACATCTGCACTTTTTTTTTTGCTTTTTGGGTCACACCCGGCGATGCTCAGGTGTTACTCCTGGCTCATGCACTCAGGAATTGCTCCTGGAGGTGCTCAGGGGACCATATGGGGTGCTGGGAATCGAACCTGTGTTGGCCATGTTGGCTGCGTGCAAGGCAAACGCCCTACCCGCTGTGCTATCGCTCCAGCCCCAACATCTGCACTATTTTAATAACCCACTCTAAGTGACATTAGGTAAGGATGTCTTTTGGGAGAAGTACACAATGGAAACCTCTAAAATATATACATAGACTGCTGGAAGGTTCTGATGACCTCACATCCAGTGTTAGAAAGAGTCTCCTCAAATTTCAACAGATACTCTGAATTGCTCTTTCATATTTTGATGAACACAAAGCATGACATAAGAAAGGATTTAGAGTTCTGAATTCTTCATAGAACTTCATAAAGGAGCTAAAGGGCAATGTTTCCCGGTAATGTGTACATGAAAGAGGAGGCGTAAAGCAGTAGAATCTTGGAGGTTGTTCAGGGCCACCGTTAGGAGTCAGGACTAAGCATTGTAGGGAGCACGTCCAAGGCAAGAACTACCAGGCTGTTGGATAGCCTCTCCCCCAGCCCTCATCTCACATCTGCGCAAGGCCAGGAACTGCTAGCAGAACAGTCCCAGCCCAGCGTGCGAGAAGCACTGAGCTGAGGGAGTAGCTGTCTATGGATATAGCCATCCCTCCGCACCATGTCCTAAGGGTCAGCCTGCAGTGAGCTCAGGGAAGTGGTCACTCCTTTTCCAGGGTGGCCAGGGGGATTTGATCCACAACAGCCCTAACACCAGGATCCTGAGTCCTGCCTTCGGTAGTTAATACTTGTTGCAAGAAGGACATTCAAAAATCAGTAGCCAAACCATTCATCTTCAGAACGTTTAACTCAGACACAAACTACAAGGCTGACTCAAGAGCAAAAAGAATCTGAACAGAACTAGAACACCAGAAAGCCAGGACCAGATGACTTCTGCCAGATGTTTTGGTATTGCAGGTGTGAGGCGTGCCAAGCCTTGTGGCTCAAGTACCACCAGATAACATCCCCAGCCTCTTCTGCCACATACTTAGAAGATTTAACCTCCATGTTTCGAAAAATAGAAGGACATTTCCTAACTCATTCTCGCAGGCCCATATTTTCCTCTTACCAATGCTAGAATAAGATCCCACAAGAAAACTACAGCTGAGAAAACTATAGCTCAGCATCCTTAAACAAAGGGAAACATTTTTGTGCTTAAGGCAGTCTTTGCTACAACCCAGCTCCCCCTTCCTATTTCCTATGAACTCTTCTGTAATAATATTGATGTCCTTGTTTGTTTAGCTTTTATGTCCTATAAGGTAGATACCTGTTCTTTAAAAGCTGTTTAAAAATAGAGATGGTGCTGGTTCTTGTATTTCAAAGTCTGTGAGTTAAAATGAGACCATCTGAAATACATAATCTTCCACTGAAAGCTGCATCTATATGTTGTCAAAAAGCTCTTACTGGGCTGTAGCTCTGGCTGAGTGATGAGCTTGCCTGTCCTTTGGAGACGGCAGTTTGAAACCAGCCCTTTAGTGTCTGAGGACTCACAGTCTGGAGGAAAGGGCAGGTTGTGACACTTGACCAGCTCACTTGAGCAGGAGCCGTTAAGTGACACTTAGCACGTACTGCTTTCTCAGACCCCAGATGCATCATTACTCCTCAGCACATGCATGCTGTATGTCATAGGAGCTGTCTAATCAATGGAGATAGATTCCCTAATACCCGTATCGTCTTCCTTTAACTCTTAAGAGTCATCCTAAAATAATTGCATTAATCACACTGTAATTTTATTAACTGTCCATTACAAAACAAGCCCTCTGACTTTGGCCTTTTATCTAACAAATTTGTCCCTTTTAAATTGTGCCATCACTTATTGTTCACTAAAGTTTTAGAATGCTAAAATATTACTGTTAAAAGGGCCTCGATGGTCTGATTACTGTCAGGTTTACAAATGTGAGGCCGAGATTCCCCACGCAAATAAATGACTGCCTCAAGGCTCTGTTGTGAGTTCATGGCTTCCCATCCACAACTTTCTGAGTTGCTGCTTTAAGGACTGCATCTTGCTTATTTTAATCGGTGCCTCTGTTTTGTATGATGATGGTTTTAAATTTAAATAATAATTTTTAAGACTTATAGGGAGAACCTATAAGAAGTAATAATCTAATCCTGTTCTCTAACCGTTGTAATTTCTGCTTCCCAGGGACTTTCAGTTCTTTTATCCGTTTCTTTAGGGACTAACAGTATGAGATGAATAGTACAATAAAGCAAACCAGATAATAGAGAAAATAATTTATACTCTTGGTAAACTTGTTTTGGTTACAAATTATGTTTGTGGCAGTTTATGTTGCATTCCTGTTCTTTTATTTTAGAAAAGCCTAACTGATTAAAACCAAGGAGCCCCTCAAAGGTTAATATAAGAGAGCTTCACTTTAAATGAAAAATTGCATCGTTTTCTCATAAGATGCCAGACTTAAAAATGGCTTAGTTAAGCCAAAGAATAACAAAATCACTTAATCTAGTACAAAACAGTTTTAATAAATGAACAGAAGCTCTTAGTACTGCCTGAGGTAATTTAATCTCTAATAAGCATTAAATGCAGTTTAGTTGGGAATTTGTTCTTTAGTGCTTGAGCCAAAGAAGACGAAAACTGGCCATTTCGTAGTGGATATGAGTGAACAGTTGATGGGTTTAAATAATTTAGAAATGAAGTTTTTATGTATTAGGCTTTACTGGTATTCTAGCAATTTTTCTAAATGCAAAAGTTAACGTAGATACTTTGCATGTGTGTGTGTGGCAATGCTGGGGCTCAGACCTAGGTCTCGTACATGTAAAGCATACACTTTACTATTAGCATGGTTTTAAATTTAAATAACTTACAATTTTTAAGTTAGCCCAGCTGACTTAGACACCAACTTAAAATCATTCTAAGCTCTGTGCCGAATATCGTGTTGCTGGGTGTTGAAACAGAGATCAGAAAATTCCTATTTTCAGAAAGCTACAGTGAAAAACACACCAGTAAATACAATTCTACATAAACGTCTGTATGTTGTTGAGTTAGACTGTTGTTACACCAAACTCTGTGGTTCTGAACTACTATAAAAGCTATTTAAAATACATATTTATATCTTTGAAGGCACTGGGAACAAGTGAAAGCAGCCAGGATAAATTTGGCAGGAGCCAAATTACAGAAAGAAAGAAAGAAAACACACCGAGCTGAGTTTCTGCCTTAAAAAAAAAAATCCTTGCAGCATCTGCCAACTTCTGGCCATACCAGATAGAAAGCAGCAGCCCAGAACTTGTTTCGGATTACTAACTAGGACAACGCAAATTTGAATTCAGGACTACTAAGGTCCAGAAGCCCAGGAAAAAGACTCTCAGAGTAGAGAATGCAATTTTTATTGTTGGTGTTGTTTTGCTTTTTTCATTGAATCACCGTGAATTTCAAAGTTATAAAGATATTTATGATTGAGTTTCAGGCGTCTCTCGTTCCAACACCAATCCCTTCACCAGTGCCCACTACCCACCACCCGTGTGAATGCAATTTGTGAGATAATTTTTGCCCTCAAGGTATATGTCAAATTAGTTGGGGAAATTCAGCAGAAAGCACTTCAAGAGGACAAAAATTGTTTACACAGTACTTGGGAGGTAAAAGTTTTGGGTTCAAAATGAATGACCCTGAAAGCTGTTTCACATTTTAACAGAGACCCTACAAGAAGTACACCCCAGAATTTGTCTTTAGGTGCCCAACGCTTACTCTGGTTGTCTAACGACACTTAGAAACTCCCTCTGTCAGGAGAGGCTGTCATCCGACCTCCTTCTCTCTTGGTACATAGGAGTTCTCGTTCCTTCTGAGATACCAGGTCTACCAGAAACCCTGATGAAATGATTAGAATCAAAAAAAGGAATGAGTAACAGAAAGGAACTAAAAATGATTCAGGTAGTGGAGCTCTTCGGCCCTAAAATGATGGATTGATGTCAATCCATTGTCAGCTCTCAGTTTATGCATTCTTGGTCATATTACAGAAAGATTCTAGCCTACCTTCCTAGAAATTAATAGAAGGAAATACATTTACTAGAGCTGTAAAAGATTGGAATGTCTCTGTAAGCCCATTTACCCTGGCAGCTGTGAAATGTACTGGACAGCTTCAGGTTGCATGAATCCTGTGCACGGCCCTAGTTTAGGTTGCTGGCACTGTACTGCCTGCTGTGCACCCCAGCATGTCCCCCAGGCGTGTGTGTGTGTGTGTGTGTGCGTGTGTGTTGGGGGGAGAGGGGATGGGGGCAGTCATACCTGGCAGTGCTTGGGGACTACAGGAGTAGCTTGGTGCCAGGTGGTCGCCCCTGGCTGTGCTTGGGGGACCTGCTCGGGGGACCCTGTGGTGCTGAGTTTGAAACTGGGCCTCCTGCATGTGAAGCATGTGCTCCAGTCCATGGTGTGTGGCACATGCAGTTGACCCTTGAACAGCATGGGGCTTCCCAGCACTGTTCCCCTACTCCCAAGACATCAGTAACAAGCACTCAATAACATTTTGTTTAATATTCCGTAGAAAATCATAAGGGAGAAAAAACACATTTGCAGTTTGTTGATGCTGCATAACATCATTTATTTATAAGAGAATTTACCTCCAAGTGGACCCATGCATTTCAGTCATGTGTCACTCAGGAACACCTCTAGCTGTTGAAAGTGCTGTTGTTGTTGGAGAACTATTCTGCAAATGTAAGTTAGGTCTCCCGGTTGAGAATGTTGTTCCAATCTGTATCTTTAACTATTTTCTGCCTGTTTAGTCTGTCAGTTGTTGATACTGGAATTCCTTGGCTTTAGTCTTGGGTTTCTGTTTTTCCATAGCGTGCTAGCAGTTTTTGCTTTGTGTATTTTGAAACAGTTACTAGGTACATAAATGTTAAGATTGTGTCCTCTTGGAACTGGAGAGATCTCTCAGAGGGCTGGAACACAAGCTTTGCATGATAAAGGCCCAGGTTTTCTCCCTGCTGCCGCATTGTTCCCCCAGTATTTCTGGGAGTGACCCCCAAGCACCATAAGTTTGTGTGTATGAGTATGTACGTGTACACACACACACACATACACACACACGGTGCTTATATGTATACACAAATACATATGCACACATATACATGGTTCTTATATATACATGGTACTTATACACATACACATATGGTACATGTATTTGTACATGTGCTTATATATATGTATATATATATAGACATACACGATATACACCATTTATATTTGAAGGGGAAAATTAAGGGGGGGAAACACCAGTTTCCCATTCTTATCTGTAGTTTTGACTCTTTTCCATGAATAATGCTGCCTACTTTGTTATTCACCTTTGATTTCCAGCACCATGAAACCGTTGTTCTTGATAGTTTTTTCTAGTTTTATGTTCGCCCTTTAGAAAAAGGGTTTGTCAGCCTCTGCTCCACCACACCTAGAAGTTTCCCAGTGAACTTCCTCCAGGCTTCTTCTCCTCCCCCCCGCCCTCTCTCTTTTCTTGTCTTTCTTGACCCTCATTCACTAAGCAACAACAAAAGAGCATTTATCCCTTATTCTCCCAGAATTGTTTGCCCTCATAAATTGAAAAGAGTGTTAGTAAAGTAAAAGCTAAAGAACAGATAAAAATAGCTTGATCCTTCACAGCATCCTTTGTAACATTAGATTGTCTGTAGACAAATAGGAGAAAAGGAAATTCTCTTAATAGATTGTGCGAAGTATTCATGTGGTACTTGCGATTGTCTCCTTGGGCAACCCATAGTGAGCCTGGTCTGTAATGCTCCTTTCTTACTTACTCCCAACACTTTGGAGCTGTGGGCTAAGTGAATTCTCTATACAAAGGCAGCTTCCCTCACGTGAAGTGATTGGTGCCTCGATGTGATTGACCAGGCTTTTTGTGATCCCCGGAGTGGCCAGGGGATGGATAGAAAAGCATCCTCTGCACACATCACACACCTGCCCATATCAGAAGAGATCTTCGTTAGTTTTACAGGATGCCACTTGCTCTCCCACCTCCCCTTCCCTCTCTTCCTCCTTAGCCTCCTTGTCATGACTCCAGCTCAGGCTGGGATAAGGGTGGGTGACAAGCTGGGCTTCTGCCGGTGGGAACTGAGCACTGCGTGGAAGGAGTTTTTCTGGTCAAAGCTTTGTTGGTTCATTTCCTTCTTTTAGAACCAGAATCTTAAGGTCATGGAAATGGCCTCCCAGAGTTCGGTCCCCGGCATCCCATTTGGTCCCTCATGCAGTGCCAGGAATGATTCCTGAGTGCAGAACTAAGAGTAACTCCTGAGCACTGCTGGGTGTGGCCCCACCCCACCCCACATTTTTAAACATGGTCATTTTGCGTCGAAGCCAAGTTTCTATACAGAAAGATCTTGTCTATGAATATCCATTGTGTTCCAGGGGTTGAACTTACTTGAACAAAGGGGAAAAGAATGGCTAGCTCTGTAAGCCCCACCCGTTCTTTATCGGAACTCACTTATACTCGCAAGTTCTCTCAAGTTCTCTCCAGTGAAACAAACAGAACTGCTGCAGTCCTGACTTTCTGCATCGATAACAAGATATCTTCATCCTGACGGCTCACAGCTGCTGGACAAGAAGGTCACATGTCTCCATCAGCCACCAGGGAATAGCAGAGCTTACATCTCGGCTTCTCGGGCCTAGGTCCACTGTCTCGCAGGCGGAGGAGGTTAGATGATTCTCAGTGTCACAGCAGAGCAAAAGAACTGCTTCCTGTTTCCAGGGGATTCCTTCTAATGCCAAACAGAGCAGCTGGGAAACAGCTTTCCCAGAGTCACAATGTGTTTCTTTCATTCTCCTCAAACAGAATTTGACAGCAGCCATTAGTATCTATTTCCATAAATATCAGCACTATAAATTTTTTTAATGAGTTGCTTAGTATTGTTACCATGAATTCATTTTTCCTTTGTTTCAGTGGACGTGGATGATGCTTCCCAAGTTTTTTTCTTTTGCCCTGACACAAATTAGAGGTGAGAGTGGAGGAATTAGGTATAGCCCCAGTTTGGGTTTCAGGGGGTACGGGGTGATGAGGGGAAGGCACACCCCACTGTGCTCAGGGCTTCCACCAGGTTCTGCACTCAGGGATCTCTCCTCTCTCGGACTGGGAGCCACATGCAGTGCTGCGAATCCAACCGAGGTCGGCTGCCTGCAGAGCAAGGGCCTTAACCCCTGCTCTGCCTCTCCTGCCCCCCAGCACTAGGTCTAACTTAAATGCTGATTTTCAGTTTTCTCATTCAGGACCGATCTGAAAGCTGTTTAGTCCTGGTGACACTGGCGTGTGACAGGGACAAATAGAGATGTTACTGGCGCTCGCTCGAGCAAATCGACAAACAACGGGGTGATAGTGATAGTCCTGGTGTCTTGCTCACCCTCTGGAGAGCCATGAACTGACACACAGTGCTGGTCCCTGTGCCCGGCCCATTGTAGCCTCTCCATTGAATGTGCTGGGAGTGCTGGAGGTGGGAGACGCCTGAGGAGTCATCAGAGACTAAGTTCTTTCACTAAGATTTTGTTCCTCTGCCCTTTATTCATTCGCTTCCCGTTGCACTCCCAGGAATGACAGAGGAAACCTGCCGGGCGCAATGAAGTGGTTGGGTTGCCGGTGCGCTTTCGCTTTGAGGGCTGTGTCTGAGTGCTGGGTTTCCTAAGATGAAATTTGAAGAGCTTGATCTGAATGAGCACCCAAAATTCCTCTTCTAGAAATTGGGAGAAAGTCAGACTTCAGGCTGGAAATCAAGACAGATGGTGTGGGGGCTTTCACTCCTCAGGTGAGGAAACGGGAAGCGAGAGAGGCAGCTCCAGGCCCAAGGCCCCACATTCCTCTCTGCACTTGCAGCCTGCGGGCTCTTCCTCCTGGGTCAGCCTGTCTGCCCCAGGCCCCATGTTCAGACTTCTGTAAGTAGTAGGTCTTTTTATTATGATGATTGCTGAGAAATCAAGCTGAAGAAAAATCAGATAAGTAACATTTGGGGGGAGTTGCTTAATTATTTTTAATAAAAGCAAAACCGGTCCATTTATCTGACTCAGATAATCCTTACAGCATGCCACTCTTCTTAGATCCTGAGAAATCACTTTTTCCCCCCTAGTGCTTTATCTGCCTTAAGATAAGATGCCAGTCTAACAGCATGAGGTCTGGAGAGAAGTTGAGATTTGACAGGGTAATTATGTGAGCACTCGGGTGGTTCATAACTGAGTTCCACGTGATCTGAAGTCAGTGTGGACATTTAGAGTGACTGCTCTCATTTGGGGAGGCAGGTTATCTGTAAAGATACTGTTGCTATCCCCATGATACAGAATTACAGGAAATTTCCTTTTTTTTTAAGGTCACAAAAATTGTACTTGTCACCAGTGAAATATTCTAGATGTTAAATAGATCCTTGCACCGGTGGCTCCTCCCCTCAGCTCATTCAACTTCCACACCTGTCATCCCCAGTCACTGTTCCAGAACTATCTTCACTGTCAACCTCCGAGATTTCACAGTTCAAACCTGGTCTTCTTTCTTCTTCAGCCCTCTCTCTCTCTCTCTCTCTCTCTCTCTCTCTCTCTCTCTCTCTCTCTCTCTCTCTCTCTCTCCTCTCTCTCCTCTCTCACTCTGTCTCTCTCTCTCCCCCCCTCCTCTCTCTCTCCTCTCTCGCTCTCACTCTCCCTCTCTCTCACGCTCTTTTGATCTCTCACTCTCTCTCATTCTGGGACCATATGTGATGCCGGGGATTGAACCCAGGTTGGCTACATGCGAGACAAGCACCCGGCCTGCTCTATGATCTCTCCGGCGTCCAGCATTTATACTTCTCTAACAGAGACCTCATGGAGTGGGTCAGTAGACGGGCAAGCGCTTTCTGTTGTCTGTCTTCCAACGCTGTCTGGATCCGTTGCTCACCCACCTCTCTCAGGGCACTCTGCCCCTCTCAGGTTCTGATTTCCATCCTCTTCCAAATCTGGTAGGCGATTGAGCATTCTATATTAAGGGGTGGAGGGGAGAAAATATTTTCTTTCTGAGTTCTCTAGGCATTCTTTCCAGGAGAAAGAGGATCTGGTTTTCTCCTGTGAAATAATAAATAACCATCCCCAAAGTTACTGGATTAAAAAATGAGGACACACAGGTCATGGATCAACAGTGTGCGTGGGGGTGGGGGGGGGTCGCTTTGTACAAATGTCTCCTCTCTGCTCCACTTGGCTCATCCGAGTCTCCAGCCCACATGTCTGGCTGAGGGTAACTGTGGGCTGAGACTTTTACTGAAACTACGGAAACCTACGTAGTCTCTCTCCATGGCCAGGGTTTCCTCTCATTGTGCTGGCTGTATTCCAACGGCGAGTGTCCCAAGAGAAAGGCAGGCAAAACCCCCCCGCCGTCCCCTCCACCCCACCCCTGCTTCTTACGACCTAATCATGGAAGTCCTTCAGCACCTCTCCTGACAAATTTTGTTGTCAAGGTTTTATGGTTTGGTGATTTTATTTATTTTTTTTGGGTGCACCCGGCTGTGCTTAGGGCTTACTCCTGGATCTGTGCTCAGAGATCGCGCCTGGCAGTGTTCAGGGGGCCGTATTCCAGGGATCGAACCCGAGCCGGCTGTGTGCAAGGCAGACACATTAGCCCTTGCGCTATCTCTCTCGCCTTGTGATTTGAAAACGCTTGGCCTGTGAAAGTGTCCCCCTCTGTGATGAGCAAACGCACCCATCGCCAGGGACGTTTCCCCATCCGCCTTTGTAGCCTCCGCATCCTGCCTCTTTCCCAGCTCCATCTTTCCTCGTCGCCTATCAAGTAACCACTGATCTGCTGTGGCTGTCAGAATTCATCATTCATGTGAGTGGGATCCTAGTGTGTAGCATTTGGGTAAGATTTTTGCCTCTTAGCATGATTATTTTTAAATTTGTTCAGTATCAACAATGTATTTCCTGTCTCACCATGCCCCCCCCCCCCCCCTGACCCCAGGATAGTCCATATATCAGAACTTGTTTAACCAAGCTGTCGTCGGCCAGTTGTGTTGTTGTTTCCAGTTGTTCCTTATTGTAAGCGAAGCCCTATCAGTATTCACGGGCTTGTATTTGGATCTGAAAGTATAGATCGACTAGTTCGTGCAGTAGATATAAGCAGCTTTCACGTTGTTGGTGGTGGTGTTGTTGTTTTGGGGGAGTGGGCTTAGTTGGACCTCCCAAGTGTACTTGGGGAGTAAATATGATGTCACAAGTGCCTAGTACCACGTTTGGGGCCCTAGGGAAGGCAAATCCCCTCTTTGGCAGAGTCATCACATGCTTCCACTGCAGGTATCTCATTGCCTCTGGTTCAGGTGTAAAGTGTTTGTCTTTGTTGGGAGGTGTGGTGGGCAGTGCGGGGGTCTCCCAAGTGGTGCCCGGGGGTCAGGCCAAATGGCTGGATGCCTGGGGCTTGACAGTGCTGTGCTGCCTGGTGGTACTAGGGCACCTGGGTCAGCCCCAGCTGTTCTTTTTTTTTTCTTTTTCCATTTTTTATAATTTTATTTATTGAATCACCGTGAGAGCAGTTACAAAGCTTTTGGGTCTAAGTCTCAGTCATACAATGAAACACCCATACCTTCACCAGTGCCCATTCTCCACCACCAACAACCCCAGTATACCCTCATCCCACACCCTCCCCCTGCCTGTGGGGCAGATGATCTCCACATTACTCTCTCTCTGCTTTGATCACATTCAATATTTCGACACCAGACCCACCATTATTTGAGATTTTACCCCAACACTCAGATCTGCTGAAAAGGCAACAATAGACAATTTGTTTTCTATTGCTGGTTATGACTAACATATGATGTCGTGTGGCTGCAGTAGGGCCATGTGGTTTTGAAATTCTGAAATTTTAATGCTTAAATCTGGAGGGATTTCTGCCAAAAGCCACTGGGTTTAGAGATCTGCTCCTGAGTCTCTGGGATCATGGCCGTTGAGCAGCTTGATAAGGAGCCAAAGAGGCCATTCGTGGGCGATGACTTGGGGTCTCATTGGGGTGGGGAAGACAGGCCTGGCTCCACCTCCCCCCTCATCCCGTGAGACCCAACAAGTTTCGTCACTGCGGGCCCAAGCCTGACTGTCCAATGGCCTTTGGAGGATGACAGCCCCCAAGTCGCCAAGAGGGAGCAGGCGGAGGGACAGCACCCATTCCCCCCTGGAGTGGCCCGGTGACAGTAACCTACTGCGGGGTCCGGACACATTTCTAACAAAAGCCGCTGGGTTTTGAGATCTGTTTCTGAGTCTCTGGGATCAAGGCCGTTGAACAGCTTGATGAGGAGCCAGAGAGGCCGTTTGTGGGCGATGACTTGGGGTCTCGTTAGGGTGGGGAGGACAGGCCTGGCTCCACCTCCCCCCCCATCCTGTGAGACCCAACAAGTTTTGTCACTGCGGGCCCAAGCCTGACTGTCCAATGGCCTCTGGAGGATGACAGCCCCCAAGTCGCCAAGAGGGAGCAGGCGGAGGGACAGTACCCATTCCCCCCTGGGGTGGCCCAGCGACAGTAACCTACTGCGGGGTCCGGACACATTTCTGACAAAAGCCGCTGGGTTTTGAGATCTGTTTCTGAGTCTCTGGGATCAAGGCCGTTGAACAGCTTGATGAGGAGCCAGAGAGGCCGTTTGTAGCCCCAGCTGTTCTTCTGGGCCACCAGGGCTACCTGATTGTGCAAGGGGGGTTGGGGGGGTGGAGGGGGTTAGGGGCCCGGGTTTGAATAGCTCGTGCAACTCATGTGCCCCGATTGCTGAGCTGTCTTCTGACTCTCCTCCCCGCCCCCCGCCCCTTTAAAATGCGTTACACTTACAGATGAAGTAGACCACTGAGTTTGAGTCTGATGAGAAGCACAGGAAAGTGGTGCCATCAGTGTGGTACTTTCTTCGATGTTCAGCCATTTTATCCTCTGCCAAGATGGTTCACTGTAGGTGTAGAAACAGCGGCACTGACAGATAGAAAAAGTGTCCTGTTCCTGCTGTCAGCAGGACGCCAGGGTCATCTCACGGTGAGCGCGCTATATTGAGCATCTCTTTCCTGAGTTCATTTCCTTCCCCAGCTACTGCAGGGCTGCGGGCACTTCACGCCCAGGCTGCCCTGTGCTCTGGTGTCCTGGGAGGCCTGGGCCCGGCCCGCGAGATTTCAGACCGGGGATACAGTTCTGGGTAAGAGCAGGAACCATTCCAGGCTTGCCTTCTGTCTCTGCACAGATCCGAGGGTGCCCCTCCATCTGTGGGCTGTGATTCCCAGAGGAGAAGTGACGCGTCCAAATCACCGTCTTCCCTCCTGGTGTTCCTCACCAAGGCAGGGCTCTTTGGCTGAACTAACAGTGTATTGTGTAGTCTCTGTGTGGTGGCGTTTTCCTGCATGAATCAGGTTGGTTTGTTTCTTTTCTTTCTCTTTCTGCTTTTTCGGCCACACCTGGTGCTGCTCAGGGCTTACTCCTGCCTCTTTCCTCAGGGATCACCCGACGGGGCTCATGGACCATGTGGGATGCTGGGGATTCAACCTGAGTGGGCTGTACACAAGACAAGCGCCTGGCCTCTGTGCTCTCTCCAGTCCTTCATGTTTGTTTGTTTGTTTGTTTGTTTGAAGAGTGTGATGGCTTCCGTGTTGTCTTCGAATAGCCCTCGTGTTTAGAAGTCCAAGCATTCTTCCCTTCCCACCGTCACCCCTAGCCAGGCTCAGCTGAGACTTTTTTGTTTTGTTTTGTTTTGTTTTTGTTTGGAGGGCCAGTGACAGCACAGACAGAGCCAGTTCCCCTCGACTCCACCTCAGCAGGTGGCACCACCCCACATCTGGGCCATTTCCAGCAGCCACCGGAACCGGAATCAGCTCTGTTGCCCTCACCATCAGGGTCGAGCGGGGGCCAGTGCTGCAGAGTCAGCAGCAAAGCCCCAAATACGGAGCCTCTGCAGGTGCATCCTTGGAATGGAGAAGAATTTTTGTTTTGCTTACCTGGCTGTGTACAGGGCTTACAGCTGCCTGTGCATTTAGGGACCGTACCTGTCAGGGCTCGGGGAAGAACATTTTGTGGGGCACCAGGGATCCGACCTGGGTTAGCCACGTGCAAGGCGAGTACCCAACCCGCTGTACTACCGCTCTGGCCCATCACCTAAGACTTGCATGTCCTCTGAACTTTTCCATCTACTTTTCCTCAGAAATTTCTTCTCTTTGAGGGGTGCTCTCGAGCTGTGGTCAGGGACCCAGGGAACGCTCCTGCACTTATAGTTCCGTGCTCAGGTTCAGCAGTGCTGGGGGCTGTGTACCACTGGAGTGAGTGATATGTGTGCATCTGTGTGTCGGGGGGGAGGGGGCGGACGGGCAGGGGGGCATGCAGTATGCAGTGCTAGGGACCAGACTTGGGGCTTTGGACTATAAGGTTTGTACTCTGGCCCCTTTAGCACCTCTCAGAAGTTTGTTAGTGAGTTTATTTTTTCAGCAGACGTTACTTGCCGACTGACTGCAAGAGTGTGCCAGGTTTTTTTGTTGGACTCCTTCAAAGCACAAGCCCACCTTTGAGGACTGTGGTCTTTGAGACGCAGAGTCAGGCCCTGTATGGCCTGCTGGAGGCTCGAGATGCGAGCCCGCCTGCCCACAGAGCCCTCACACCCTCACTTCTGTTCCCTGGGCGGGTGTCTGTGGGGGAGAGACACAGGTGCAGCGTACTGGGTTCCCCCTGCAGAGGCCCTGCTCTCCCCGGCTGCTACGGCTAACTGATCTGATTCCACACAGTAACAGGTGAGCACGGCTGCTGCCTGCGCGGTCGATTTGAGGACTGGCTCTCTGCTGTCACTGGCCACTGATCATCATCCCTGCCCGGCAGGAGGCTTCCTGCTGCCAGTCACCCTCCCTCCTTCACTCTTCCTCAGCAGCTCAGTGCTGATGGCCTGTCGGTACTGGTCCCTCAGGTGCTTGGTCTCTGCTTCACTCCCCAGCGCTGAGAAGCATGAGTTGCCAGTGGGGCCTGAGTGGGTTTCTGTAAGCATCACCAACTCGCGGATTCAACCTTTTCCATGGCTATTACAATTCCTTTTCCTTTTGGGGGGGATTTATTATTTTTTTTGAGCCTCACTAGGCAGTGGTGGGTGCTCTGCCACCCCCTTCATTTTCTAGGTCAGTTGTCCTTTTTTTTTTTTTTTTTTTTTGCTTTTTGGGTCACACCCAGTGATGCTCAGGGGTTACTCCTGGCTTTGCACTCAGGAATCACTCTTGGCGGTGTTCGGGGGACCATACGGGTTGCTGGGAATCAAACCTGGGTTGGCCGCGTGCAAGGCAAACACCCTACTGCTGTGCTATTGCTCCAGCCCTAGTTGTCCTCACTCTTGACTGCACAGTCGGGTGACAACCCAGACTGACGCAGAGTGGGCAGCAGCAGGTTGCATGAGTGCCCCCCCGAAGGGTGTCTTGTGTGGCTCCCAGCACACAGGGTGGCAGGGAGGACCCCTCCTCTGCCTGTGTTGGACCCGTGGCACAAGAGGAGGTGCCTCACCCACTCCATAGCTGAGAGGTACTCGGAAGTGGGTGCTTGCATGTGCTAGCAGAGAGATGAATCATGGCTCTTGGCTTCTTGCCTTGGACCCATAAAAATGAGCATTTCCTTAAATAGATCAGAATCTTAATAACTATTTAAAGAGTATGTTGCATTTGGTGGTGTGTTTTATGACCCTTAATTAAACTTTTAGACAAAGCATTTTTTGATGTTGCATGACATATTTTTAATCTTTCTGGTACTTCTACATAATGTCTTTCATGCCCCTTCTCTTAACTCACAGCACATTCAAAGGCTCACTGAACGGGGGCCAGCTGGAGGTAGGGCGCATTGTTGTACCTAAAAGCGCACGAGCAGGAGAGGGCTTCGTCCCGGGGGGCAGGAAGTGGGGGTGTCAGGCCAGCTGACAGGTGGAAGGTTGACTTTTGCTCCTGAGTAAGGACAGCAAGTGGCACTGTGCACCCAGTCACATCTGTCCACCTGTCATGCCTCGGGCGACAATTCTTGCACAGGAGATTGTTCCCGTCCTCAGGCAAAAAACAGGGCGCAGCATCTGAGAGTCTGTTAACAAGGCTTTTGTGAACTTTGTTTCTGGCGCATGTCACCCTTTCGTTTGTCCACCGAATCCAAACCTAGTAGATTTAAATTGTGGAGAAAGCCTGAAGAGACCTGAGAACTTGGTGAGAAGCAGGCCTTTGTTAACTGGGCATTTGCAGCATGTAATGACAAGAATGGGTTTTTTCAGTTGTCTTGTTTTGTTTTAATTCTTTTTGATGCACAGGAGTTTCTCCTGGCTCATGCACCCAGGAATTACTCCTGGCGGTGCTCAGGGGACCATATGGGATGTTGGGAATTGAACTCGGTCAGCCGCATGCTAGGCAAACGCCCTACCCGCTGATGACGAGAATGTTTTATGTTTCTTTATTTTAAAAAAAGAAAATCCATACTTCTCAGAGGCTTGGCCACACTGCTCGTGAAGTGCATGGAAGCGTGCATGTTCCTCCCCTCCGATGGCAAGATTTGGACTTGCAGAAGTTTCCGAGAGGCCTGCCAGCCAGGCTGCTCCAGGGGCTGCCACCGAGGAGAGGACGAGAGTCGGTGTGGCCGCCCGCCTCCTGCAGCCCTTTGTTACCCTGCAGAACATCAGGCCCTGCTCCCTGTCGCAGGCCCCCTGACTTCCTCCTGTGCCGGCGCTTCCTTTCCAGCCCTCCTTGACGGTTGGTCTTTGCCCAGCTTGGGCCACTGGCTCTTCCCCTGGCTTCTGTCTCTCTCCCCCCGGCCTGACCTCCTCTTGTGCCCTGTTGAAAGCTCTTCTTCCCCCTAGGCCCCAGGTGCCACGTCTAGTCACCATTCCTTGCATATTTATTGTCCTGCACGTCACTGCCTCCCGTTGGTGTCCCAGGTGCCATGACCATCACATCACAAGTGTCCCTGCGCCTCAGTGAGTTCTCCCTCAGCAAAACTCTCTCCCGGCCTCCCTGACTGCAGTCTCCCCTTCCTCCTGGCCATTCTGTCATCAGTCTCGTTTGACTGCGCTCCACAGCCCTTATACCCTTTCCCACTCATCACCTCTCCCAGGGACCCCTGAGTTCCGGCCCTGTGTCCCCACCCTCTTCCTCTCTGGTTTCCGTCACACAATCCCTGAATCCTGCCCCAGCCTGGGTCCAAGTTGGCTCCCTCGTGGAGCTCTGCCTGTGCCAGAGAAACTGCTCAGAGGAACCCAGATGACATGACGAAGGGGGAGAAGGAGAGGGGGAGGGTGTAGGTGAGAGGGTGCGGGTGTGGGTGGAGGTGAGGGGGTCAGGGTGCAAGTGAGGGTGAGGGCTTGCCATAGATAGCGAGTCTGCTCCCAGCCTCTCCACCCCACAGGCTCGGCTGCAGAGCTGCGTCCCGCCGTGAAGGTCCCTCCCAGCGAGGCTTTCCGTAGCACCAGGGAACGGCCCTGGCTCTAGGCGCTTCCGCTGCGTCTTTGCTACGGGACTCGCGGTGGGAGACACTGCTGCTCATTTGGGTGCTGGCGGGTGGGGGTGGCCGTTTGCCTGCGTCACCCACTGAACAGGCGTCCTGGTAACTACTGTCAGATGTCGGTCAGCACAGCTACACACAAGCAGTGTTTGAGCCCCAGCTGTGTGCAGGAATTCAACTCTCCTGGCGCGCTCTGTGCATCCTTCGCTCCGGACTTGGCCCCCCCAACACTGCCTCCACCCCCGGGGCCAGCTGCAGGCCCACGCTCTCCCTCTGCACTGCCGGCAGCTGCTGTCACATGTCCATGTCCCCTCCTTGGGTTTGATCTAATTGGCTAGAGCAGCTCACAGAACTCAAACATTTTAATTGCCAGAACTCTGGCTTACTATAAAAGGGCCTAGAAGTCAGGAACGGCCAGGTGCAAGAGGCATGTAGGAAGAGATATAGGGGCAGAACACAGAGCTTCTGTCCCACTCAGGCACATGGCTCTTGCCGGGTCACGTGTGTTCACGGACCCAGAGGCTCTCTGAACCCTCTTGGGTCTTTATGGAGGCTTCACTATCAGGAGCAGTGACTGAATCCTTGGTCTTCGGCTGTTCTCAGTCTCTCTCTCAGGGCAGTGGGGCTGCAGGGTGAGACCTCAGATAACTGAGTTCTCTTGGCAGCCATGCCTCGGCCCTCACTCCTTCCCAAAACCACCTTTTTAACGTAGCAAGAAAAGACGTCTTCATTCCTCTGCCTTGGGAAATTCCGTGGCTTCGGGAGCTGTGAGTCAGGAATTGTGAAAAAAGGCCAAATGTACAGAGAAATGATATCTAAATGATGGAATATGTATCTCGTATAAATCAGAAGGGTGCGCCGCTCCGTGGCATGTAAGTCACCCGAGACCAGCAGTTCCAGAGTCAGTGTCCCCCGAGCTGGTCCTGAGTGAACAGACTTGGGCTTTGAGGCAGCACGGGATTGGAGAGCTCCTCATCCGGACGTGGCTCAGAGAGAAAGCGGGAGCGATCTCACGCCCCAGGGCCTCGTGGGAAGGCCACAGGGCGCCCAGGGCAGAGGCTGGCAGGCACTCGCACACCCACACGGGCAGCAGGGCTGGACCCCGTGGCCAGTGGCAGCCAAGCTTTCGTGGCTGCGTGCTGGCCCCGATGGATGGCTCCTCGGCTAGAGACTTTTAACCTAATCTGCAGTCTTGAGCGGGGTCAGATTTTCCTGCCCTGGCCACGCGAAATGGTTGCCTGACGCATAGCAGCAGGCCGAGCTCTGTGGTGGCGGGCATCGCCTGAGCTAACAGCATAGGCTCCTCCCTCCCCCCACCCCCTCTCTCTGGACAAGATTTGGGGGTGCACAAAGGGCCAGGGGATGCTCAGAGGTTCCCCTTGGGCTTGGGGCTTTCTGACCCCGTCTCCCCCTCAGGGGTGCCCAGCCGGCCGCCTCCCACTTGCCCTGGCTGTGGCAGCCAGTCCGCCTTGCTCTGTGCTGGTTTTGCCCTTGTCAGGTGTTAGAAGTGAGCCCGCCCGGGCTGGAACTCCAGGAGCCATTGTTTTCCGCCCTGTTTCAGTCGCTTGGGCGTGTCTGGGAAATGCAGGGCTGCAGCGCTGACTGGGGGCTCCAGGTTGCGTCTGCCTGCGGAAGCTGGGGAAGCCAGGGTTCCCACAGCTGGGGCGCTGGGGCGCAGACATTTCCGCTGGTGCGGGAGCCTGTGCTGAGGCCAGGCACGTAGGCGACCCTGCCAGGGAGCGGGAGCGGGGCCCACAGGGGCTGCGGCAGCAGGAAGTGAGGATTTGTTTTCCTCCAGAAGTGACTGTGACCTAGGGGGCAAGGGTTGGAGCCTTTAGCAGCCGTATGCTACCCGGGGCCTCGCACACAGCTTAGACTTGGCATTAAAAAGTCGTGTGATGGGCCGGGGAGACAGTCCTGGGGTGAAGGCACCTGGCATGCAGCTGACCCGCGTTCAGATCCTGGCACCTTCCGAGTACCACCAGAGTGATGCCAGAACCACACCTTTGTCTGCCTCAAGTGCCACGATGCCTGGTGTCCTGGGCTTCCTCCCGGGGCGCATAGTAGAGGCTCGGAGGGTGGCTCTGAGGGCCTCAGACCACAGTGGAGTCCCAGCCTCCTGTAAAAGTGCTCGTATGTGAACCTTCCAAGTACCACCAGAGTGATGCCAGAACCACACCTTCGTCTGCCTCAAGTGCCGTGATGCCTGGTGTACTGGGCTTCCTTCTGGGGTGCAGAGTAGGGGTCGGAGGGCAGCTCGGAGGGCCTCAGACCACAGTGGAGTCCCAGCCTCCTGTAAAAGTGCTCGTGGGTGTTGAGGGGGGTTATGGTAACGCACCGCCACTGAGGCTTGCTGTTCTCCCAGTGCCTGGGACAGGTCACTTCTGCCTTCTTCCCAGAGTAGGAGGCCTCTTCTTCCCGGATGGAGCTGGCTGCTTCCTGAGGCACAGGAGACGAGAGTCGGTCCCCCTGGGGCCGTCCACGTGTAGCAGTGACCGTCAGGCACCATCTGCAGTGCCTTCGGGTGGGCACTAGTTATTCCAGAACTGGGCCCTCAGGAGACAGCAGGCCTGGTTTGGACTGTGCCCTCCTGTCCCTTCCTGCTATGTTTGTCAGGAGACCTATGGCCATGTGTGACCCCTGAGGCCATGGCCCCAGCCTCTTCCTCTCCATTCACCCCTCACCTCTGTACGGAGGCGCCCACCTTGTGTCTGGACCTGACAAATCGTAAAGGGTTTGGGGGAATGGGGAGCTTGATAAAACTGTATACATGGCCACACAGTGTTAGTACCACTCTGTTCTGTGGATCTTTCCTGAGGGGAGTCAGAGCCAGCATCCAGCTGGTGGTCAGTTCGCCTTTGGGCACCCTCACTCAGTTCCTGGGAGCCTTACTCAGCCGCTGAGGGCTGCATGAGTGCGCAGTGAGACAAAACAAGAGGTGTCTGGGGAGTCTTTGCTTTGGGTTGTGTTGTTTGCATTCGTGTGTGAGTCGGCAGTGTTTAAGTGGGGACTGGCTTCTTCAGAAAGATTCTTGAAAGCAGTGGGAAAGGTCACATAACAGCTAACCATCGTATATGATAAAATGCTCAGAATGGTGCTTTACCGTTGTAAATACATTTGACTTGCGTTTGAAATGAAAGTTCTGCTTCAAGGAAAACACCCGCTTCTCCCAGGGCACTGTGGGAAAGTGCAGTGCTTGGCTCCGATTCGTGCCTGCATCTCGGCTGGGTAACAGACGAGCCGAGATTCCCGACCTGCCACAGCTGTTTCTTTTCCCCTCTGGTTTTGGTTTGGGAGCCACACCCAGCAGTACCCAGGGGCATTTCACAGCCCTGTGCTCAGGGAACCATCAGTGCCAGCTGGGGATTGAGCCCGGGCTGGCCGTGTGCAGAACACGTGGGTCACCCATGAGCTGCCTCTCCAGCTTCAGAGCGTCCCTGACTAGGCGGTGGGGATGAGCCCGGCTCTGCCCAGCATGGCCCCGCTGCTCACTGCTGGCCCCGCTGCAGCCAGACAGAAGGACCGTGGCTCGGATTTCCAGGCAGCCGTGACAGGGCGTGAGGGGGGTGGCATGCTTCCTGATGCCAGCGCTGTGTGGGGCTTCTCCAGGCCCCATCCTGCCCAGGCCCAGGGGTCAGGTGCCGCCTGCGGCCTCTCCCCAGAGATCAGGGCGTGTGGGGCTCACGTGTGTTTTTCTCCTTTCCCTACAGAATATTGACATTACAAACTTCAGCAGCAGCTGGAACGACGGTCTGGCCTTCTGTGCGCTCTTGCACACGTACCTTCCAGCCCACATTCCTTACCAGGAGCTGAACAGTCAGGACAAGGTAAAGCCGCTAGGGCGACAGCCCGTGAGGGCTCCTCGCTCAGTGCCCGCCCCTGCACTCCTGGGTGGGTTTGGGCTCATTCCGGGTTTGGGCTATGACACCAACAGCTGAAGGTTCCCAGAGGGACCATCCAGTCCTTCCTGTGGCGACATGAAGGAGGATGGGCTTCACTGGGATGGGCAGGGGAGGGTGTTGCCAAGACTGGAAGTTGCTCCCTGGGTCCCACCACCCTGAACAGGACTGCAGGCCACAGGCGAAGTGACCTGGCCCAGCCCTCCATCCCCAGCTTTGTGCCCACCCGCACTAGCCCTCCTAGCCTCCAGGCAGACTGATCCATCCCTGCAGAGAAGAATCTCTTTGACACGTGTTTCATACTAGATTTGGGGGTACGTGTCCAGGCCATCCAGGCCCTCTGTCAGAAATGACCCTTTTCTGTTGTGATTGTGGGGGGCTGTTGGCAAGCCTGGAATGAGTCCCCGGCACGGCTGGAATTCTAAGGGTGGCTAGGTGTCTGCCTGGCCTGGCCTGTTCTACCTCCAGTGACCCCCTTTCTCTTCCAGAGAAGGAACTTCACCCTGGCCTTCCAGGCGGCTGAGAGTGTCGGCATCAAATCCACACTGGTGAGTCCATCTCCCCCGCCCCCACGGGCAGGGCCCCTCTTGTTGGGAAGAGCTTCCTTATTTAGGGAGATCCCCGCATGGCCAGGGACTGGCTCTCTCCCCTACCCACTGGCGTCTCACACAGCCTCCAAGGAAGCATCCAAGTGTGGGGAGCAGCCTGGAGCCAGCCTCCTCCTTACCCGAGCCCCAGGATTCCGTGGCATGCCACGTGTGTCAGTGGCTCCGCCCAGCACATCCAGCAGACCTTTCTCCCTTTGTCAAACCGGGGGGGGGGGGGGGGGGGGCTTTTGAGGACGGTGACTTTAGAGGCTCAGTCGGTGGCCCCCATACCTCTTCACGGAGCGTCCGCTCTCACAGGCCACCTGGGAGCTGCCATACACGGTGTGAGGAGTGCGTTGTAGAAAACCCGCCGACATTCAGGTTGTCTTTCAGCCCCCGTGTCTGCAGAAGCTCCCTGCCGTTGGTTCCGCTGACGAGGCCCCTGCCTTGTCACCAGCTCTGACTGACTCGGAGAAAATAGTGTCCACGTGCAGAAGCCCCTGGATCCCCTTTCGCCAGCTGGGCTGGGCGCTAGGTGCTGGCACACCCCCATCATCCCGCAAACAGACACGGGGCCTAAGAGTGTTGCTGGAGCCCTCCTCTGCCTGTCTCTGCATCCACAGAGTGCCCAGAGAGAGCGCAGGCACGGTCACCAGACCTGTTTCTCCTCCCTGGACATTGCCTGTCATGTGTATGGTTCAGGGATAGAAGCAGTGGCTGCTTTCCCCGCCCTCGAGTCCTTTCCCTAAGAGCTGGGGAGCTGACTCCAGGGAGATGTGGGGGCCCTGACACCCCATGGTAGCCCGAGGCCTGGTCCCTGCCACTGGGAAGGGCCTCTCAGACCAGGGCTCTGTACTGCTCCCTAGGGAAGTCACACAGTCTTCAGCACCCTGAGCTCTTGAAGTTCCCGCCACAGCCCACACCCAGGCATTGCCAAGTCTGTTAGAGCAGCAGTCCGATCTCATGGGCCACCAATGTGAGAGGAGACTGTCTTCCCTGGCTCCCCGCTTTCTTCTGGCTGAGGTCTGGGACAGACTCTGAGAAGTAAGGGAGTGTAGCGAGATGTTTAAGGAAAAGAGGCAGGTTTCAGGGGAAGCTCCCCGGTGGCAGCTGAAACCTTTCCAGCCTTGAGGGTAATCAGACTGGGGTGGGGGTGGGGGGTTAGGGCAGAGCCACACCCCGGGAAAGTGGGAAGAGATGAAGCTGGGAACTCGATCTTGGCCTCGGGGTCCTGTCCACACCAATGAGCATCAGGGTGTGACCACAGCCAGATTGCTGCTGGGGTGGGCCAGGGGATGCCCAGAATCCTCACCCACCGTTTCCTTCTCCGCCAGGACATTAACGAGATGGTGCGGACAGAGCGGCCCGACTGGCAGAACGTGATGCTGTACGTGACGGCCATCTACAAGTACTTTGAAACCTGAGCACCCGGGCAGGCCCGCCGCCGTCCCGAGAGACGCCGCCATCCGCTACGCGCCCCGTAAAGCTTCCCGCCACTCTCGGGGCGCCCCGCAGCGTGCGTGCTTCTGCCGGAGGCCTCCGTGTGTATGTGTGTGTGTGGCTCACGACTCAGCCCCGTCTCCTCCCGCGCGACTCAGCGGGCCGGAGGTCAAGCTGGCTCCGCACTGCACCCTGTGATGGGCTGCTGGGGTTTCCCTTCGGGGAGAGCACGCTGAGCTGCGTTCGTGCAGCGGGGTCTCCGACCAAACCCCGACCCGTCCCCAGCTGGACCTGGGGAAGGGGCTCCAGGGTGTGGGCAGCACAGCCCCACCCTCCTGCCTGCCTGCCTGCCCGGAAGAGACACGCGAGAAGTGGGAGCCTGGCGCGGCTCTGCTTCCTGCCACCATCGGCCAAGGCCCTCCAGGCGGGCTTGGTTTTGAGATATGCGTCACAACCCCTCTGCTGACGGGGCCGTCCCGGCCAGCCCGGCTTAGGTGCGCTCTGTTGGAGCCGACAGATGGCCAGGACTCTGCTGACCAGCTCTCAGTGTCGCGGCTGACAGCAGTTCACACGGGCCTCTGCCCACAGGAGTCTCTGAGCGATTGGATGCTCACCTGCCTTGACTGTCCCCCGGCCTTGAAGGGGGTTTGGATCCCCACTTTTGACTTTAGGGTTCTAGACAAAAGAATTGATCAAGAGTCCTCCTAGCTTGGAAAAAAAAAGTGTTTTTCTTACGAGCAATATCAGCAAAAAAAAAAAAAAACTCCTATTCTTCATTACCAAAGTTAAATTGGTTTCATAAGTGTAGAGATAAAACACTAAAACACAAAGGTTTGGATATTCACATGGTAAAAAAACAAGGAGTGGAATAGGTAGTAGCAGGGAAAAATAGACACGAAACAGTTGTTTGCTGGGAACCCAGAGTGTCATTTAAAGCACTTATGGGTCACTGGGATGTAACCGTCCCGGGCGGGAATTTATGAAAGTGCCTTAACTCTCCGTGTTCGCGCCACCCCCATCCGGAGGGGTTGCAGGGCTTCCAGCCTCCGTGGCCAGCACGGGATGTCGCCTGGGCACAGCCTGGAGGGGAGCCAGGCCCCCTGCCTGTGGCCACCCCAGGCACTGAACAACAGGCCGCCACGGTGGCCTCTTCTGTGAGGTGTGGACCAAAGCCTTATTCCAGTGAGTTCTGCCCAGCGGGCGCTCAGGCTGGGATCCGGCCCTTCTTGGGGACAGCCCACGTCTCGTCATGGGTTTGAACAGCGTCAAGATGTGTTTCTTCCAGAATACAGCCGTGTGTGGCCTCTTCAACGCAGTGCCAGGAAGCAGGATTGCGACACACACGGGCACCCACGGAGCCAGCAAGGGTTGCATCCAGCTCGGCCCCGGAGGCCACGTTCCACACCCGGAATCAGACTTGTCTGTAGCCTAGACAGGGCCGTGGTTCCGAAGCAAACTGCCTGCGAGTGACCCGCAGGCCACGGCTGCCAAATGGCCAGTTGGTGCCCCTCTGCCCTGCTCGGGTGTTCACAGCTGGCAGCCCCACTGGGGCGTTTTTTGGTAAAAGGCCATTTTCAGCTCCCAAAGGAGGGGCTGGGACCCCCCAGAAACCCAAGCAGATGCCTGGCCTGTCCTCCTCAGCCCCGCTGGGGGCCAGTTCATTCCTCGTGCCCGATCCACAGTGCTCAGTGCTGCCCGCGGAATGACTGTTGAGTCAGAGTCACTGGCGGCGTTTGTTCGCGGAGGAGGAGAGAGCAGCGTGTTCAGGAGCGCGCGGGCACCCCTTGGGTGGGAGAGAACCGGAGTGCCCAGAGAGTAGGGGGCAGGAATCACACACACCGGGAAGAGAGGCGGGCAGCCCCCGAACGGGGAGGCGCCGAGAACCATCCAGGCACCGAGAATCTCACCGCTCCCTTTACCTCCCGCCCCTGCTCGCCTCAGCTGTCTCCAGGGTACCTCCCGGGTACCTATGTGGCCGTTGTGTGCCCGTGTTCCTGTTTATTTATTACGTGAGTGGGGAGCTCCTTGTCCTGCGGAGATTTCTGGGTCTGTGGCCCACCGCATCGTCCCTTCCCAGCCATGTGAGCCCACCCTGGCAGCCCAGCTGTACAGGGCTCGTGGGTGTTTGGAGGGGGGCAGGGGAGGCTGCCGTGCCGAGGGGCCGCACTGCAGGGCTGCTGCCCTTCCGCCTCTCGGCCCTGACAGCGGCAGGGGCGCGCGGCCACCCATTGCTCCGCAGAGAGGCTGCCAGCATGAGCGCCTTTCCCGGTGGCTCTGTGGCGAGTGCTGGCAGACCCGCAGCCCTGACCGCCCCCCATGCCGTGCCCACTCGCCGGGATGCCTCCAGGAGCACCTTTGCCTTTTCTTCCGTCAAGCACAAGCTTTCCTGCAGAAGGGCCAGTTGCATTTCTGTTCCTCTCAGCCACGGACTTCTGCTGACTGACTACTTTGATTTTGTGCTATTCAATATTCCTGAATGTATTAAAGTTCCTGAAACATTTCCAGCTTGGCTGTTTCTGACTCTGCCTGGCATGAACAGAACCCCCACCCCCGCCCCAAGGGCCTGGCGAGGGCAGTGCCTCCAACAGACGGGCTGGGGAAGGTGCCTCCAAGGACAGCTGCTCCAGGGCCCCAGGTGCGAGGTGGTGGTGCCAGAACGGCCCCTCGCCAAGAGTTCGGAGAGAACCAAGTCGGTAACGGCTCCATACCGAGGCTCAGCCGGGGCCCGCGTGTGCCTGCCCGGTGTCTCGGAGGCGTGAGCAGCACGCGGAGCGTGGCCTGTGTTCCTTGTCAGGGGCCCAGGAAGCTGCCAGGCGTGAGTGGCCAGGGGTGTCCTTTCCCAGGCCTGCAGGGAGGTGTGTGCTCGGGGCCATGGACAGTGTGGCCCCTAGACCTGGGTGTGGCGGGGACACACCAGGGACCTGTGTGCAGAGCCAGACGCTGATCTCTTGCCACCTCGTGTGTGGCAGCCCCGCCCCCAGGCCCCAGCATGAAGCAGGGGGCAGCATGGGCTGCCTTCCCCCTTGGGTTGGGGTGCTTCCCCCCACCCTTCCCGCAGACACCCACCTGCCTTGTGTAGCCTTGGGAGCAGACCACTGAGGAACCCGCATGTAGCCAGATACCCTGACCCCAGACCCAGGGGGCTCAGGAGTAACTGGGGAGACAACCCCAAGAGGGAAGCCCAGCCCAAAGGACTGTTCCCTCCAGAGCTTATCCCAGGGGACCGTCTCTGGGGAGGGAATCATTGACACCTGAGTTCTCGGACTCCTTGGGGGCAGGGGGCTCTGATGCTGCAGTTCCTGGAGAGGGGAGACAGCAGGCCAGAGACGGCTCACACCCACCACCCACCCACAGGGCTGGGGGCTGGGCTGGCCTGGCCTGGCCTGGCCTGCTTTCCGCTTGGGAGAGGAGGGGCCCGGTTGCAGGGAGAGGACTGCCAGGCTAGCGCTCTGCTGGCCAGGCTGAGCCCTTTGTCCATGGATCGTGGGCCAGGGGGATGGGGAAGGATGACTGGCCAGGAAAAGGGAGCCCCAGGAGGAGTGTCCACTGTCTACGGTGTAATTCGGGGGTGCATGTCTCATCCCGAGCACTCAGGATGGCCCCAGGGCTGCCCCCTACACAGGATGGAGGGAACTCCTCCCACCTCACTGAAGTGGTGACCTCAGGTCGTCTTTCCCAGTGCTCACCATTCTGCCCTGAGCTGTGGGTAGGGGGTGTCTAGGGGTCTGGGGCACGGCGGGAGTGGGGGGAAAACAGCTCCTGTGGGACAGTGTTGAGGCCCATCCTTGGGGTGTAGTGACAAGCCCCAGCACCAGAAGTCTTTGCTGGCCCACCCTGGAGCCCAGGTCGGCGTTCCCACCCCTGGGAGCCAGTCCCCGCATTTCCACGGTGTCTCCCCTCTGCTTAGTCGGCGGCACGGGGTTCCCAAGGGGCTGCTCTCTGGCCAAAACACCTTCCTGGGGCCTGGGAGGCGCTGGGCGGCCGGTATGGCTGCTCCAGGCCGTGCTGGGCCCATGAGGTCACTCCACTTCCTCAGCTGGCCCGGTTGGTTCCCAGGGACGTTGGCCACGCCACCTTCATCCTGGGTCTGGCATTTCTTTTCTCCCTGATGTGGCCCAGCTGGCCCGGCGCGAACAATCACGGGCCAGAGGCCACCCAGGTGCATCCTGCCCAGGAACAAAGGCGCTGCCTGCAGCAGGGGAGCCCCCGCCCGCGCTTGGACGGAAGGAAGGGTGGGTGCCCGCAGCCTTCAAAGCCGGCCTGGGGCTGAGCAGGGAACCCCTTGGGCAGCGGTGAAAGATGGGGCCTGCCAGGGGCATCCCCATCCCTCCTAGAGCGCCCCAAGCCTGGAGGGCTGCCCAGGCTGCTGGCCCCTGAGCCGCAATCTCCAGCCAAGTCGGGCACGGGGCAGGACAAAACCCAGGAGGTGCCCAAAAGCTGGTGGTGCCAGAATCAGCACGGCCAGCAAGGAACCTGGGAGAAGCAGGAGGAGCTGAGCATCTTGCCAGGAGGCACTTGAACCCATATCTTCCCACGGGCAACTTCGGAGGGGCCCTGGGTGCTGCTCACAATGGCTTCACTGGAGACCTGTAATGAGAGCACTTGGACCCAGGCCAGAGCATCTTGGCCCCTCCCTGTACACCTAACAGACACAAGAAGGCTTCAGGGGGAAACTGGGTGCTCGAACCTGGGGGTTCTAAGAGCTTGGGGAGCTGGTACAGAAGAGACCTGAGCTGGGCCTTGCCTGGCCACTGGTGGCTTGAGGCGCCCTTCCAGAGGGACCAGGAGCAACCTTGGGGTCTTGATGCTCTTGGCTTCATGGACCAGCTGTGGAATCGAAGCCTTGGGCTCCTGGCCACAGGGTTGAAGCAGTGGACATTCAGGCTGGGGGCGCAGGCAGCAAGGAGCCAGGGCCCAGGACCAGGGTGGCGGGTGTGAGAATGGCAAGGGTCCACATTGGGTCCTAGGGGACAAAAATAACTTGGCGGAGCTCTGTGCCTTGAGTACAGTCAGGCCCAGGTTTGATACATGGCCCCCCATGTGATGCCCTGAACCCCACCAGGAGTGATCCCTGAGAATAGAGCCAGGAATAAGCCCTTGAGCACAGCCGGATATGAACCAAACCCATCCCTGTCCGCCCTGCCTCCCCCACCACCACTTTTTTAAAAAAAAAAAAAAAGCTGAAGGTTGAAGGGTTGAAGGTTGACTCTGCTCCTCACATGTCACTCCTGGGCCGCAAGGTCACTCAGTCAGGCTGCCAGCAATAATGTGTTTGTTGAGTGTAGACTAGGCGGGTGGGGGTCCAAGTCCCACCTGGTGGCAAACTCACTCAAGGGGCGAAGGCTCTGGAAGAACTGTGGTGGGGAGGGGGGCTCCTCCAGTTCCCTGTTTCCTCTCCACCGGGCTGAGAAAGGGGGGGGGGGGGGCAGGACTCTGAGACCTCAACTGGGCAAGAGAGGGACAGACAGGGCAAGTGCGGCCCGACTGGAAGCTGCAGAGGCAGCTGGGGGCACAGGGTACTGTATCCCCCGTTCCCAGCATCCTCACACAGGTCTTGCCCAATGGACTTGGGTTCTCAGGGTGTTCTGGGGTCCTCGCCCTTCAGCCCACCCTCCTCTGCACTTCCTACCACCTCCAGGACCCCCTGAATTTCAGAGAAAACAGGGACCAGGGGAAACCCAGCCTTTGGTGCTAAGAATGACTAGGGGAGGTGGAGCTATGGGGGGGGGGGGGCGACACCCTGTGTTCCCCCACCAGGCCCTGGTGGAACCTCAGCAACCCACATTGCAGGGGGGTGGAGCATGTGGACCCCCGACACCCGCTGATCCCTACTGTCTAGCGCTGCTCACTGCTGGACCCACCTTGGGGCTACTCCAAGTCGGCCCAGATTCGAGGTGGAAGGTCCCCCATATGGCTGGGCTGGGGTGCAATAGCCGGGGAGCAGGACTGGGCTGTTGGGGGGAGGGGCAGCTCTGAGTGTGTGTGTGTGTGTGTGTGTGTGTGTGTGTGTGTGTGTGTGTGTGTGTGTGTGTGGTGGCCCAGGCGGGTGGAAGACAGCAGGGACCTGATTCGGGCCGGGGGGAGTCGGGGGACCTGGGAGCCGGGGCGGCTTCCAGGTGGCATCCTCAGAGTAGGTCCTCCCGGCCTCCCGCCCCCTCCCCGACGGACCCTTCTAGCCCAAGGCTCAGAACGGGCGGCGCTGAGGCTGGGGAACCGCAGGTCCCCGGTGAAGGGCGGGAGGCTCTCCAACACCGAGAGAGGAGTCAGAAAGATTTGGGGAGGCTCCGGGCGGGCGCTGCGCTCTTGCATCCCAGCCCAAGCTCGGGGAGCCGGTGACCCAGGGGCGCCGGCCACCCCGGCAGAGCTGCTCCCCGAGAACGCTGCCAGGCACCGGGTGGGGTTCCACGAGGGGCGCGGGTGCGAGCGGCGCTTTCGCCGGAAAACGGGGGCAGCAGCCCAGCAGCTCCCCGAAGGGGAAGGGGCGTGACGCTGGGGGTGGGGCCAGGAGGGGCGCGGCGGGGAGCGCCCCCGGGGGGCGGCGGGCCCGGGATGGGGGGGAGTGCCGGGTTGGGGGGGCGCGTCCGGGCTGGCAGCTTCCTCCGGGGCGCCCTCGGGCCTCATTCTCCCCGCACGGCGGGGCGGGGACAGCGCGGGTGTGGGAGCCGCCTGCAGGGGGCGCCCGCGAGCGGCGCGGCCGGAGCCCGAGCGGGAGCCGGAGCCGGAGCCGGAGCCCGAGCGGACGCCGGGAGCGCAGCAGGTCAGCGCGGGGCCCCGGGGCCGGGAGGGCGAGGGTCCTGGGGGCGCGGGGGGGCGGCCGGGCGCGGGACGGGCGGCCGTCGGGGCGGGCTGCCCGGAGCGCGCGCCGGGTGGATGGCGGCGGGGAAGCCCCCCTTGCCGGGGCCGGCCGGGGCGCGGGACCAGGGGGTCCCGTCGGCGGGTCCGCCCGACCCCGGGGGGCGCGGGGGTCCCCGCGGCTGGGCGCCGTCTGCGGGGGACCCCACGAGGGCTGGGCGGAGGACGGGGCGCGGGAACCACGGCGGGAGGGCCCCCAGGGCGGCCGAGGAGCGGGCCCTGCCCTGGAGGGTCCCGGAGCGGAGCGGCGTCTTCACTGCCCGGTCCCCTCCGCACCGCCCCGCTGGCCGGACCGCTGTGGGGGGCGGGGAGACCCTCCGGCGGGCGCTGCTCGTCGGGTCCTCGCCCTCAGTGGGCTCCGCTGCTTCCCCCGAGGACTCCGCGCTGGTCCCTGACTCACCCACTCGCGGGTCTCAGCACCGTCCGGGCCGCCGCATCCCCGGGAGTCCAGCGTCTCTGTGGGACAAGCAAGAGGCGCTCTCGCTGCCCCGTCGGGCAGGTGCAGAGAGACCAGCGAGGGGGTCAGGGATGGGCACGGCGGCCCGGGTGCCAGCCCCGGGCGTTAGGGAAGTAGGGGTCCCCCCTCGGGCAGAGAGACATCCGATCTGGGGCTGGAGGCAGGGCCTGACCTCAGGGCATCGCCCCCGCAAAGTGCAGCTGCCCCGGGGAAGCTCCCCGCAGGGCCCCAAACCCCCAAGTAGCTTTTGCGCTTCCCAGCCAACGACCTACCCAACGACCTGAGCTGGACCAGCTGCCCGCTGTCCAGTGCTGTCGGTGTTACCTGCCCAAGTGCAGACTAGCACAGCGGCGCAGGTGAGCCTAGAGGAAGGAGGGGGCGGGGATGGAGGAAAGAGAGAAAGAGGGAGCCACCCTCCCCGCACCCCCAGGCGCTGAGTGCCCCGGGCCCCAGGATGCTCTGCTGAGCAAGACAGGGACCTGCCCTAAGCTTTGCAGGTGGGCGACAGCTGCAGGGGTGCGCTCCCTGGGGGGCAGGGTGGCCTCTGTTCCAGAGGCTGCTAGTGGCGGGGAGCACATGGGAGCTCCCCACTTCCTCTGAAGGCCTGTGAGAGCTAGGGGGAGGGGCAGGGGCGCACCTCCCTGCGTCTCCCTGGGCCCTGCCCACAGGCCTCCCAGGCTGCTCCTGTCTGGCCCCATCACAGGGTTTCTCTGACCTCCCAACGGGCTCCACGCCCGTCCCCCAGTCTTCTCCCAGCAACCACTGGCTTGCAGGGTTGTGCCCATATCCCAGGGACCCCAGAAGCAGACTCGCCCGTAGTGTATGCGGTCCCCAAGCGGTTCCCTTCCCCAGACAAGCCTCTGCCAGGCCCTCTCTGCAAGGCCCGGGGGCTGTGTCCTCAGCTCCGGGTAGAAGCTCCCCCGTGTCCCTCTCGAGGCAGCACCATGCCCATCACCCTAGTGGAGCCCTGGGGCCCACATGGTGTGGGTGCCCCAGGCGAGGGGCAGGGGTGGGAGGAGTGGTGAGCGCCCTGGGCCTCTGTGGGGAAGGGTGTCAGGGGAGGGTGTCATTCAGCCACAGCAAGGGGGCGAGTGGCCAGCTTGGGCTGGGAGGAGGGGGCCCTGAGCCACTCTGGCGTCTCCGGACAGGTGAGGGAGGGGGGGACCAGGAGCGTGACCTTGGGGCCCCCATTAGCCCAGAAGAAAGGCCCAGGGGCTGAGTTCAGAGTTGGGAGTGACTCTCCGCAGTCTGCCCACATCCTGCTGCCTAGAGCTGAGCGGCATCACATACCCACCACATACTGGGTAGCCAGTGGGGGAGGGGTCTCCCACCTCCTGCTTCACACCTGCCAATCCTGCTGGGTTCTTGATGTGGGGGGGGGGGGGGAGGAGGCAGGAGATGGTACGCAGGTGAGGTCACTCAGGCAGCGCTGCATGGACCCACATCACTTGCTGGGTTCTTGGAGGTTCCTGGATTACTAGTGGCTCCTACCCACCTGGGGGCCCCCCGAGCCCACCAAGGCAGCAGAGGGCTAATGGCTGGGAGCAGTTGCCCAGGGGCTGCCCCCTATGCCTGAGTCCCAGTGAGAAAGAGGTCAGCACCTCACTTTCTACCCAGGACCCCCTCTGCTGTTTCCTCACAGACACCACCCTCTCTGCCAGGTGTGGTGGAACCCCTCAGTGGGTCGCCCGGAGCCTGCTCTACTCTCCCTCGAACCCACAGCTTTCCACATCCGGACATTCCACCAGGGGTTAGTCTCATTCGCCTGGTTCTGTTTGGTTTCTGCCTGTTCGTTCACTATTTCACTTTTGTTTTGTGTTGTTTTGTTTTTAATTTGGGGGACGACACCTGACTGTGCTCAGCATTTATTCCTGATTCTCTGTCAGGCACCATTTTTGGTGCTGGGGATCGAACCCGGGTCGACTGCAGGCAAGACAAGTGCCCTGCCTCTGTGCTAACTCTCTGGCCCCGACACCTTCTCCTGGTGCACGGATGCCATTTCGTTCCTTCTATCCTGATCAGACGTCCTTGGAGATGATGGTTCCATGGTTCTGTTACCTTCATCTCTTCTGGACTGAATTCATCTCGCTTTGAGTCCAGCGTGTGATAATACGCTGCCCCTCCAGACAGGGAGAGGGGCTTCACGAGGCCAGGGGTGTTGCCCGCACAGCAAAGCTGCTCGCATCTCCTACTGTAGGGCTGGTGTCCACCTTGAGACGGGCCCAGCAGCAGACAGAAGAAAACCCCCGGGGGCCCTCAGGAGGGCACTGCCCAGCACAAAGCAGGGATTTCCATCACGTTCCGTACCGGACAGTAGCAAGGCGCCTTCGGCTGGGACTCGAGTCGGGGGGAGGGTTGAGCCGGACTGCAGCAGGCCGGGCTGGAGGGAGGATAGGGCCCTGCCTGGGAGCTGGTTGACCCCTCTGTCCACAGGCGCTGGACACAGAGGGGTTCGTTACTCTTACACGCCAGAAGCAAGAGTGGCCGAGAAACATGTGGATTTTGATTAAATGAAGTCTTTTATTCAAGTGACTGGGGGGCCGAGGAACATGGGGAGAAGGGGTGGCTCTGAGTTGGGCGTTTTGCCCCTTTGGAGTCTCATCAAGTCCGTCACCTCCCATCTGTCCTCATCTGCATGGGGCCCCGGCTGCCCTCTGCCCTGTCCTCAGTGAGAGACACGCAGGGAAGCATTGCATTATTAATGTTTGATTTCCCTCGCTGGCTAGCAACAGATGACTCGAGGATTAATGAGTCGGACGGGGCCCGCAGAGAAGGACGGGTATTGCCTGATCCCTGCCCTGCCCCTACTTCCTGCCTGCCGCTTTCACTCCTGCTCTGGGTCACCTTCCTGCGCGCCAGACGGGGGCAAGGGGGGCCCTTTGGGCTTTAGCTTCTTCCTCTGCTAAATGGGCTCCATGAGATGAGTGTCCATGCAGCCCCACTGTCCCTTCACCCTTGCTCTGGAGGAGACTCCTGGCCACAGGCAGGGTCTCCCGGGGGAGCACAGGGTCAGGTGGGAGAGCCCAGGGCCCCAGTTGTCACAGCTGACTGTGACAAGTTGCTGGCGACTCCCAGATCCTATCAGTGACATGTCAGCTACCTGGTATCACCACGAGGCGAGTGTTGACACCACAAGAATCTGGTGGCAGGGGCCAGAGCGATACAGTACAGTGGGGAAGATGCTTGCCCTGCACACAGCTGACCTGAGTTCGATCCCCGACATCCCATACGGTCTCCGGAGCCCCACCAGGAGTAACTACTGAGTGCAGAGCCAGGACACAGCTGGGTGTGACTCCAAACCTCCAAATCTGGTCCCAGGTGGCCAAGAAGCCTCCTCCTCCCACGGGGCTGCTTTGCAGAGGGGACCCCTAGGCTTTCCAGCCTCCCAGTGGCCACCTCCCCATATGGCCCCTCTGCTCAGCTGCAGGTGTTCTGCTTGTCCTGGAAGCTGTTGCTGAGGCCAGGCTGGGGGATCAGGCTGTCTCCCTGGCAGGGACAGCTGTGCTTGCGGATCTGTAGTGGCACGGTGGGAAGGCCAAGAGGGAATGGGGACCCCCAAGCAGGAACTGGAGGCGTAGCTTAGCGGGGTGTAGGATGTGGGAGGACATGGCAGGAGAGTCCGGAGGGGTCAGCAGGGGTCAGGATGGGGCAGGCACCAGGTGCTGTGCTGGAAGGTGGTCGTGATGGGTCCCTCGAGGGCTGAGCTGATGGGTCCTGGGTCAGGTGCTGGGTTTCCAGGGAAGCACTTCCAGTGGGGGTCACTTCCTTTCTACAGAGCCACGTGGGACCCCAGAGAGAGCCTCTCCGCACAGAGCTGCCCAGGCTCCGTCTCCTGCTCTGCACGTGGGCAGCGTCTGTCCTGTGGGGATAATAAGCACAGGTTCTGAGAGGGAACCCCTGGGGTTCTTGGGGGCTTGGCCAGCTCACTGGGGTCAGGCCCTCCACCCCATGCCGGACACAAAGAGGGCACAACTCTCAGGGGTGACCCGAGGCCCACTGGAGGGAAGGGACAGGGGGCTCTGGGAGGCTGGGTTGGTTGGTCCTGTCACTGTGACCAGGCATGATGGCAGCCTTGTTCCCAGGACATCAATCCTCAAGAGGCCCTGAGGCCCCCTGCAGGAGGGATCTGATTTTTTTTTTTTTTTTTTTGGCTTTTTGGGCCACACCTGGCCATGCACAGAGGTTACTCCTGGCTCTGCACTCAGGAATTATCCCTGGGGGTGCTCAGGGGACCAAATGGGATGCTGGGAATCAAACCCGAGTCGGCCATGTGCAAAGCAAATGCCCTACCCGCTGTGCTATTGCTCCAGTCCGCTGCAGGGAACTGAGAGGAGGTTACTACAAGCATCCTGTCACCAGGAGGTGGCCGCTGGCTCCTCAGTGCCTGGGGCCCAGGAAGGGCCAGGACTGGTGGGGTAGTACTGCGAGCAGCAGGGGATTGGAGAGGCCCCACATTACAGGGGCAGGGGGCCCCGAGGACCCCCACCTCAGAAGCTCCAGCGTTTTTGTTGGGGAGACTAAGACCCCTGTTCCTACTTTCGAGGGGTGCCATTGACTCCTTCCACCCCGATTACTCTGGGGGAGCCCCTCGAATCTGTTGGCTTCTTCTCACAGAGCCGTGGAGAGGAGCTGAGAGGACCACAGAGGGGCCCGAGCGAAGGTGCGAGGGACCGTCTGAGACCCCACCCCGAGACCTGGCCGGCACCCCGCTTTCTGTCAGCCACCAGATTTCGATTCCATCCGTCCCAGCCGCAGCCCGGCGAGGAGCAGGTGGGGCGTGGGGGTGGGAGGGAGGGGCGGGTCGGGGAGCCGCGGCAGCTGCCCTCCCAGGTGTGCGGGCGGGGGCGGACGGTGCTCCTGTGCGCAGCCTCCCTGGCAGCCGCTCCCCTAGGGCGACCCTGGGCCCCTCCTGAGCCAGCAGCACAGGCACCGCTGTCATCCCTGGAGGAGCTCCAGAGGCAGCGCGTGCCCAGCGGCTGGAGAGAAGGTGGGGGGCCTGGGAGAGCTGGGGCGAGGGGTCCCTGGGAGGGTCTTCCAGGGCCAGGCTGTCCCAGAAGGCCCGAGAAGCCCGGGTAGGGGGCTCGCGGGAGGGACTTCACTCAGGGTTCCAGCTATCCGCAGAGACCCGGGTGGCTGCCCGCCAGCCGTCCGTGCAGAGTGGGGTGCAGGCACGAGGTCCTTCTCAGGCAGTCCGGGGGCACTGCGGGGAGGCCACGGCTGCGCTGGGCTGGGGGGTATCCAACCCCTCAGGAGACCCCCCACCTCTGTCCCCGCAGGTGTCTCGGAACCGGGAAGAGCCAGGCAGAATGCGGGAGCCCCGGGACCCCGGGGTTGGGGCCTGGCTTCCACCTCGCCGCCGGCTGTGAAGAAGCCCTGGGGGCGCCGCCCCCCCCTCCCCGCTGGCTCCCGCGAGGAAGGGGCCACCGCCGGCGCTGCAGCTATGGACCGTGAGCTGGCCCGGCCGGCGTCCTCGCTGACCCTGCCCGCCGGCGGCCGCGCGCACCATGGCCTTGTCGGTGTACATCACGGTGGAGCTGGCCATCGCTGTGCTGGCCATCCTGGGCAACGTGCTGGTGTGCTGGGCCGTGTGGCTCAACAGCAACCTGCAGAACGTCACCAACTACTTCGTGGTGTCGCTGGCGGCGGCCGACATCGCCGTGGGGGTCCTGGCCATCCCCTTCGCCATCACCATCAGCACGGGCTTCTGCGCCGCCTGCCACGGCTGCCTGTTCATCGCCTGCTTCGTGCTGGTGCTCACGCAGAGCTCGATCTTCAGCCTCCTGGCCATCGCCATTGACCGCTACATCGCCATCCGCATCCCCCTCCGGTGAGTGAGTGGCCGGTGGCCCGAGCACCAGCGGGCTCCCAGGGGCAGGGTGAAGCCGGGGGCAGGGTTTGGTTTGTGGCGTCGGTGGGTGAAGCGGGGTGGGGGGTGCTGGGCTGGCTGGAGGTGCTGCCCGCAGTTTGTGCCCATCGAGCTGCGGCCTGTGGGGTCCACCCTGCTCCTCGGCTCCTCCAGGCTGTGTGGTGGCGGTTCCTGAGTGTGTGTGGACCCCCCCCCCCACCGCCCCGCTCTGCAGGCAGCATGAGCTGCCCACCCCCCCCCCCCCACACAGAGATGGTGGGGCTGAGCACGGCACCACGGAAAACCACAGGCCTCAGCGCGCCCCTGCCCTACACCCCGCCCCTCGCGCCGGCCTTGTAGTTGCACATTAGGAAAATGACCCAGAGAGGGGAAGTGACTTGGCCAAGCGCCACCGTGAGTCACCACGGGGGACCTATATGCAAATTCTCTGCCCCGCAGGTCATCCAGTACTCAAGGTTTTGGAAAGTGTCTCTACCCTCACTGGCTAAGCGGGGAGTCTGGGGGTGGTTCGTGATGAAACGCGGGTGAGCTGGCCTCAGTTTCTGGGTTGTGCAAAGGGAGATTTTCCCTGAGGCTGAGGGTACGCCCCTCCCTCCCGGGGCTTCCTGAGACCCGTGGGGCTAAGGGACAGGCTTCATCCCGAGCAGGCCTGCAGCCGGGCGAGGGCACAAGGTGACCACAGGACCAGCCCCCCAGTCCTGTGGCGAGTTGTCCCGCCCAGGTGGGGTGTGTAAGAAAAAGATGCTGAGGGCTGCTGGCTTCGTGACCAAATGGAAAGTTCGAGTGTCAAACCCAAAGGGGCCCTTAGAGGTTATTTCCTCTGGCGCTTTGGAGAGTCAGCCCGGGGGCCCGCCCAAGGCGAGGTGGCCAGACTGGGATGGGGCCTGCGGAGAAGTGGGGCCTGCAAGGTCACAGCCCTGGGCCTCCAGTGGCCACACCTGTTACCTGAACTCTGAGGGGGACGCAGGCCCTTCCTCTGCTGCTGAGTGACAGACAGGGCTCCCAGGTGATCCAGAGAGCAAAAATCGGTATCCAGTTCTCAGCGGGGAGACCGCAGGGTTAGACCAGCAGGACAAGCGGCCGTGTTACAGGGGGCAGGACGGCAGTGGCCCCCGGCAGGAGTTGGGCTTCTCCATCTCTCCGGGCCCCGTCTCTCCATCACTCAGAGTCAACACAGGGAGTGACCCCCCTGAGGAGGGTGGTGGGCACGGTGGGGGGACATTGGAGGGAGGTCCCATCTGTGTCCCCAACACCCCCCACCCCCGCCCCAAACTGGGAGCAGGACCTGGGGCTGCCCAGTTGGTGGCCAAGTGCCACTGAGCCAGGCGAGAGGAGACTCACCGGAACCTCCGAGGCCTGGGGAGCTGACGGGGATGACAAGGGTGACGTTCATCCTCCCCCTCGACCTCATCACGTCACTGCTGTCAGCACAGCAGCGCCTGACCAGGGCTGTGACCGGGTCAGAGGCCAGACTCTCAGGCCAGAGCCATGACTGGGTTTCCCAGCGCTGAGGGCCTGGGGGCACTTTCACAGAAGGCTGTGCAGACTGCCCGGCCCTTGCACCCTTTGTGGCCGGGGGTCCTCGGTGGGCACCTCCTGTCCCACACTGAGCAGCCGTCCTCAGAGCTCTGAACTCCAGCCCCTCACCCTGCCCTGTGCACCTTGCCCGGCCAGCACCATTCACCACTCACTCCTTCCTTCCTTCCCTCCTTCCTTTGTTCCCTCTCCCCCATCCCTCTTTCTTACCCTCTCTCTCCCCTCCCTTCCTCACTCCCTCCCTCTCTCTCCTTCCTTCCCTCCCTCTCCCCCTTCCTCTTCTCTCTCTCTCTCTCTCTCTCTCTCTCTCTCTCTCTCTCTCTCTCTCTCTCTCTCTTTCCACTTAAGAAGCATCAGTGTGTTCTGGCTAGAGGCAGATCCCCCCCAGGAGAGCGGTTCCCCAGGGGTTGCACAGTCTCCCGTCCCATTGTCCTGTCTCTGGCCTTACTGGTGGCAGTGACCTAGTACTATTGGTCCTGGTGCTCACTCCTTGAGAAACAAGCCTCATGCAGGGAGATGGTGCCCCAGGCGACACAGCTGGAACTGAGGCCAGATCCTGGGCTTTGGGGCCCGGGCGACACAGCTGGAACTGAGGCCAGATCCTGGGCTTTGGGAAGATGCGGACAAGTGTTCCAGGAGGAGGGGTGGCTGTATCCTGTACGGGGAGGGGCGCAAGCCCAGGGGACTCCCCAAGAAAGGAGTGAGCGCATGGGTTCTGGGCCGTGAGAGGTGGAGTAGACGGGCAGGAGGGAGGGCGCAGTGCGCAGCCTGCTCTGCCAAGGGAGGGGACCGAGGGGCTCCTCGTTTCTTGAATCACAGTTTGGGCAGCGGAGGGAAATCCCACCTCTCCTCAGTGTCCGTCAGAGGAGTCGAAAGCCCCCCCACTCCCTCAAATCAGGAGGGGAAACACTGTCGGGGGCCCTGAGGTGGGGATGGGGGGCAGCCTGTGACGTTCTGCACAGTGACCCTGGCACCCACTTCCTGTGCTCCCCGGGGCATCAGGGCATCCGTGTTGGAGGCTTTGTCTGTCTTTTTACCCAGCCCAAGTGGCGCTCCTGGGGGGCCGGAGCGATAGCACAGCGGGTAGGGTGTTTGCCTTGCACGTGGCCGACCTGGGTTCGATCCCCAGAATCTCATATGGTCCCCCAAACACTGCCAGGAATAATTCCTGAGTGCAGAACCAGGAATAACCTCTGAGCATCGCCGGGTGTGACCCCCCGCAAAAAAAAGGGGCGCTGCTGACTCCTGCTCACTTGGACTGTGGCTCCATTTGGGTCCTGATGCCGTGGCAGCCCCCCGAGGGGCCTCGGGTAGGGTTCTCAGTCTGAGGGATTTCCTCCTCAATAACAAAATTCATGTTTGTTTGTTTGTTTGTTGGGGGTCGCTCCTAAGCAGTGCTCATGAGGCTCCGGGCCCCACGGGCGACGCTGCTCGGGCCTGGGTGCCAGGACTCAAACCTGGATCAGGGGCCCATCTGGCAAGTCCCCTCTCTAAGCACTGTCCCCTCTTCCTGTCCCCGCACACAAGACCTCAAGAAAGAAGCGAAGGATGGATGCTGAGAAGTGACCTGTCACCCTCTCCTTGGTTTTCTCCCGTCTTCCTGGGCACAGTGAGCTTCAGGTCCTTCCTCAGACCCTGCAGAGACAAGCGCTGATTCACTTTCCCCAGTGGGTGTCGTTGCCTGTCCAAGGGGACCTGTGCACAAAAGGGAGTTTTATCCCACGTCCCCAGGAGCTCTGGGCCAGACCCTGGTGGCCAATGCCTTGCCAGTGGTTTTCACTTATTGGTTCATGAACAAGTGAATGTAGATAGTCACAGGTCTACAGGGGCAGAAAACCGCCCTTCTTTTTTTTTTTTTTAATTTTTATTAGTGAAACACCATGAAGTACAGTTGTAGACTTACAAACTTTTGTGCTTGGGTTTCAGTTTTACAATGATCGAGTACCCATCCCTCCACCAGTCACATTTTCCACCACCACGGGTCCCAGTATCCCTCCCACCCCCCCCACCCACCCCCCATCTCACCCCATCTCTGTGGCAGGGCATTCCCTTTTGTTCTCTCTCTCCTTTTGGGTGCTGTGGTTTGCAAAAGAGGCATTGAGAGGCAATCATGTTCGGTCTAGAGTCTACTTTGAGCATGCTTTTCCCATCCTGGGAGGATCCTCCCAATACCCTTTACCTGGTGCTCCCTTCTCTATCTGAGCTGCCTTTTCCCATAGCAGGTGCAGCTGGCCTCCAAGCCATGGAGTGAACCTCCTGGTACTTATCTCAGCTATTCTTGGGTGTTAGTCTCCTATTTTGGAGAACCGCTTTTCTGTTTGTTTTTTTGGGTTTTTTTTTTTTTTTTTTTGCTTTTCGGGTCACACTTGGCAATGCTCAGGGGTTCCTTCTGGCTCTGCACTCAGGAATCACTCCTGGCTGTGCTCAGGGACCATATGGGATGCTGGGAATTGAACCCAGGTTGGCCGTGTGCCAGGCAAATGCCCTACCTGCTGTGCTATCACTCCAGCCCCGAACTGCTTTTCTGCACCCCCCTCATTGCTTGCCCCTGTGTGAGTGCCTCTTTCATGGTACTATGTGGAAACTGAGGCTGGGGTGGGAGGGGGCCAGTGGTGGTAGAACGTGGTGAGTAGGAAAAGCAGTTAGGGAGGGATATACTTTGCCGCAGAAAACTCATCAAAATTAAAGTAGCCTCCAACTCATCCTGTCAGCCACTGTCTGTAGAGCCTTAAAAGCTGCCTGCGGGGAGCAAGTGCCCTCTAACTGGCAAAAGAGGCAGTGGGCAGGGGAGGGGGGTTCTGTGACCTCACATTGGGGGCCCCAGTCAGTCTCTTTCAGCCATCTCAGCTGCGGGGCCCCAGCATCCAGAACCCGCAAACAAGTACCGTCATAGCTCTGTGGGCAGATGGACAGACTTACCCTAATCCAAGTCACCTCTGGCTCCTGGAATGCCCAGAGCAGGCCCGTGATGCCCCTTGGCCTCAGTTTCCCCACATGTGAAACAAAGGGATTGGATCTGATAAAAGGTCACAGAGTCTTCACTGTCGCTTTTCTCTTCATTGGAACTTGTTGGCAGCATGTTAGTCCAGGGAGCTCTTCCCAGGCCCTCCTGAGATGTGCTGGTGCTGGGCACACAGTGTGCCTGCAGGAAGTGCCCACTGGCTTCCACTCTCCCACTCAGGCCGATACCCCCGGCCTGCCTCGCACACGTCACCGATAGACCCTGAAGTTTACACGCAGAAGTTCCTAAACTTACTTGGCCCACTCCTCCGCATCTAGGCCAAAAATCACTCAGTGTCCCCCAACCCTGAAGTCTTTCTTCTTTAAGCAAACAAACAGAAAGTCCTTCCCCTCCCATTGCAGGCCTCCCCAACCCCATCACTCCAGCAGCCCCCCCTCAGGGACAGTTTCCTCTCTCAGGAAACTCCAGGGCTCCTGTGCTGGAATAAAGGAGGCGCATGTTCCCCTTCACACCCTGGGGGTGCCTGTCTTGAAGCTGGCAGTGCAACGAGGGATGCAGAGGGGGTTGCCCCAGCTCCCATGGATGTCCAGCTGGGCAGGATCAGCCGTGCTTCTGTAGGAAGTTTCCAAAAGATTCCTAACCTGGACATGTTGGCCAGGTAGAGGAGAAAAGTCTGGCTTTTCAGAATCAAAAACCCTCGACAGAAAGTCGTTTTTCAGGGACCTTGGGGGGTTGCCTTCTTCAAATCACAAAGAGATTTTTGATTGCCCAGCCTTTTTCCTTCCTTCCTTCCTTCCTTCCTTCCTTCCTTCCTTCCCTCCCTCCCTCCTTCCATCCTTCCTTCCTTCCTTCCCTCCTTCCTTCCTTCCTCCCTCCCTCCCTCTTTCTTTTTTTAATGTTTTCTCTCTCTCTCTCTCTCTCTCTCTCTCTCTCTCTCTCTCTCTCTCTCTCTCTCTCTCTCTCGGTGGCTCTCTGCCGTGAGGATCGGGACCGTCGTTCCCCTGGGTGCGTGTGGGATGGTCGGGGCCTGTCTTGAGGACTTCCTCCCTGGCCTCCCGCCGCTCGAGCCGCCCGCCTGGGCCCTGTGCACGCAAGAGCCGGCGCACATATATATGGGCTGGAGCGATAGCACAGCGGGTAGGGCGTTTGCCTTGCACGCGGCCAACATGGCCGACCCGAGTTCGATTCCTCCGCCCCCTCGGAGAGCCCGGCAAGCTACCGAGAGTATTCGATATGCCAGACACGGTAACAACAAAGTCTCCAATGGAGACGTTACTGGGCCCGCTCGAGCAAATCGATGATCAACGGGAGGGCCTTTTTCTTTCTTTCTATATATATTATATATTTTTTCCTTAAATTTTTATTAGTGAAACACCATGAGGTACAGTTGTAGACTTACAAATTTTTGTGCTTGGGTTTCAGTTATACAATGATCAAGTACCCATCCCTCCACCAGTGCCCATTTTCTACCACCATGGATCCCAGTATCCCTCCCACCCCCCATCCCCCATCCTACCCTACCTCTGTGGCAGGGCATTCCCTTTTGTTATCTCTCTCCTTTTGAGTGCTGTGGTTTGCGAAAGAGACTTCGAGTGGCAATCATGTTCAGTCTATAGTCTACTCTCATCATGCATCTCCCATCCTGAGAGGAACCTTCCAACGCCCTTTAATTGGTGCTCCCTTCTCTATCTGAGCTGCCTTTTCCCCTAGCGTGTGCAGCTGGCCTTAAAGCCATGGAGTAATCCTCCTGGTACTTATCTCAGCTATTCTTGGGTGTTTCTCTCTCTCTCTCTCTCTTTCTTTCTTTCTTTCTTTCTTTCCTTCTTTCTTTCCTTCTTTCTTTCCTTCTTTCTTTTTTTCTTCTTTGCCACACCCAGTAGTGCTAGGGGATCACCATGTGGTGCTGTTGATCAAACATGAGTCAGCCACACACCCCTGCACTGTCTCTGATGCCGCCCATTTTTTAAAATTTTTTTTATTATTATTAGTGAAACACCGTGAGGTACAGTTGTAGATTTACAATTTTTTGTGCTTGGGTTTCGATTATACAATGATCAAATACCCATCCCTCCACCAGTGCCCATTTTCCACCACCATGGATAATATCCCTCCCACCCCCATCCCTCCCATCCAACCCTGCCTCTGTGGCAGGGCAATCCCTTGTGTTCTCTCTGTCCTTTTGGGTGTTGTGGTCTGCAAAAGAGGCTTTGAGTGGCAAACATGTTCAGTCCATAGTCTACTTTCAACATGATGCCGCCCATTTTTAACACAATCTGTGCCACCCTCTTTTGGGCCTGGGGTCAACTTCTTGGCTGCTCCCGAGTCTGTAGCAGAGGGAGAGGGCCGGCGACATGGGCCAGTGTCCCAGCGACATGGGCCAGTGTCCCAGCATCCTTCCTCCCAGCCCCACAGGTGTGTGTCAGTGACAGGGCTCAGTCCTCATTTCCCCACAGGACTGTGGGTAGGCTAGAAGGGGACTTGGACCCTCCACCTCTCCTTGGGGGCTTGCAAGCAGCGCTAGGGGTGAATGGGGAGGGAAAAGCAAGGAGAACAGGACCTGAGAATCAGGAAGGATCTGGTTCGGCTGCTTTTGTCCCCACAAATCAATTAAGCTCGCCCTCCTGCCACCCCACCCCGCCCGTGGGGAACATCCCCTAATGTCAACCATGATCAGCCTGGAGGCAGGTTCTTCTCTCCCTCCCAGTTGCAAAAACAAAATCACTGCTCAGGGGCCAGTGGAGAGGTCAAGGCTCTTGCCTTGCACACAACTGACTCCGGTTCGAACCCCAGCATCCCATGGGGTTCCCAAGCCCGGCCAGGAGTGATCCTCAAGGTAGAGTTGGGAATAAGTCCTGGTCCTCAAACCAAAGTAGAACAAAACAATAAAAGAATCCCTCGTCCGGGGCTGGAGAGAGCTCGGCAGCCTGTGCGTGCATTCCGCATGCAGGATGTGAGGATTCAGGCACCAGCAGGAGTGAGCCCTGAGCACAGAGGCACAACCCTGGGGTGGTGTTTGGGGGCATCCCCCCGTGTGCCCCCTCCCCCAACACCAAAACAAAAATTCCCAAGTACCCTGCTCACCGAGCGCCTCAACGTACTATTCACGTGCCACCAGCAGGCCCTCTGCAGCGTTCCCTTCCTCAGGGCCTGATGTCCACACGGGCCCGAGAGTGCCCGGAGAAGACCCGGAGACCAGGAGGCGCAGGGGAAGGATAGTCCCAGCCCTCAACCCTCACGAGCGGGCCGCAGCTCCCACTCCTGCCCCTCCCTCACGCAGCCCTTCCCCTCTCCGCAGGTACAACGGCCTGGTGACGGGCACCAAGGCCAAGGGCATCATCGCCGTGTGCTGGGTGCTGTCGTTCGCCATCGGCCTGACCCCCATGCTGGGCTGGAACAACTGCAGCCAGCCGGCGAAGGCGGGCAACGGCACACAGGAGTGCGGGGCGGCCCAGGTGGCCTGCCTCTTCGAGGACGTGGTGCCCATGAACTACATGGTCTACTACAACTTCTTCGCGTGCGTGCTGCTGCCGCTGCTGCTCATGCTGGGCATCTACCTGCGCATCTTCCTGGCCGCCCGGCGGCAGCTCAAGCAGATGGAGAGCCAGCCCCTGCCCGGGGAGCGGACGCGGTCCACGCTGCAGAAGGAGGTGCACGCGGCCAAGTCCCTGGCCATCATCGTGGGGCTCTTCGCCCTCTGCTGGCTGCCCCTGCACGTCATCAACTGCTTCACCTTCTTCTGCCCCCAGTGCAACCACGCGCCGCCCTGGCTCATGTACCTGGCCATCGTGCTCTCCCACACCAACTCCGTGGTGAACCCCTTCATCTACGCCTACCGCATCCGCGAGTTCCGCCAGACTTTCCGCAAGATCATCCACAGCCACGTACTGCGGCAGCAGGAGCCCTTCAAGGCGGGCGGCGCCAGCGGCCGGGCGCTGCCGGCCCACGCGCACGGGCATGGGGACGGGGAGCAGATCAGCCTGCGCCTCAACGGGCACCCGCCAGGCGTGTGGGCCAACGGCAGTGCCCCCCACCCCGAGCCCAGGCCCAACGGCTATGCCCGGGGGCTGGCAGGCGGTGGCAGGAGCGGGAGTGCACCCCCCGGGGACACGGGGCTCCCCCACGTGGAACTGCTCAGCCAGGAGCTCCAGGAAACTGGACTGGAGAGCCCCGGGGTCCCGGAGGGAGCCGGGGTTTCCTGAGGACCTGTCCCCACCCACCCCCAAGGCAAGATTCCGACCCTTCTCTCTCCCGTGGGCAGCACCAGCCACGCCAGGAGCCCCTTCTGGACCGCGAGGCAGGCGGGCACCGCGGCTGGAGCAGCATGAGGCCCAGCGAGGCGGGTTCATCCGTGCTGGCAGGGATGTGGCGTGTTTCCTGCTGGCGGGCCGGGTACCACGGCACCAGCAGCATCTTGGTTGGGCAGGGCCCGGCTCCCCATTCCAGAAGCACCCGGAGGTGCCCCCCTCGTCGATCACAGTGGTGGCAGAAGAGGTTGGCCCGTCCCCCAGGCGGAGGGAAGCCTCTGGCAGGTCCCTGCCACCCACCTCCACCTGGGAGCCAGCTCTGTCCAGGGGGGGGCGCCTGACTCCCCTCGCCACCCCGCCCCAAGAAAAAAAAGTAAGTGTGAGGAGCAGCTTCCTGTTTTGATATTCTCTTGGCTCTCCCTGACCGCGGCGGGTGGCGAGTGCTGCTGCGGGCCTGGACTCGGCACTGTCCTTGCCAGCACCCTCCTGGGGGCAGCAGGGATTTGCCCTCTGCGGAGGCAGTGTGGGCCCAGGGAGGGCCCTCCTGGGTAGCCGAGAGTTGCCCGGCAGAGTCTCTCTAACTGCTTTTCTTGAGTAGGGAATGTTGTTGTTGTTACTGTTGTTGTTGTTGTTGTTTTTCTGAGATAAAATAAAAATGAGCCACATTGTGTTTTAAGCTTGTGCCGTGAGAAGGTGTCTGCGTTCCTTTCCCGCCTCTCACACGGGCTGGCACTCCGGCGGGTGTGAGAGGGCATGAGAGACAGACAGACAGACAGACACGCTCCCTCAGGCAGCGCCCGGACCTTCCACTCTGCTGTGGGGTGGAAGCAACTTCCGGTGACTCTTAGCCTTCACTCCTGACCGCGCGGGAACTAGGCCCCATTACCTTCCACACATTCTTTTTTTTTGTGGCTGGAGTGGGGGTGGGGTGGGGAGGGTTGGGGGATGACACCTGGTGATGCTCCAGGCTTAACTCAGGACTCTGCACTCAAGAATCACCTCTGGCAGTGCTCAGGAAGAGGTGCTGGGTATTGAACCTAGGTCACCCAGGTGCCAGGCAAGCTCCCTCTCCATTGTACTATCTCTCTGGGCCCTTCCCAGTGCTCTTAAAGGGAGCAGCGCCCTTGGCCTGTACTTGCACAGACGGGGCCCTCCTCATACCCCCCTCCCAAGCCACCTCTCCCCCAGAGGCCACAGAGGGATCTAGAAAAAGATCCTGCTGGCAGGAGCCTGTGTCTGGGGTCAGCCTGTGATGGAGAAGTGGGAACCCAGGGAGCAGTGAGCACCCAGCCTGGATGTCTGAAGCATCCTGGGACAGGGGCAGGGCAGGGGGTGGCTAGAACTCTCCAGGCCCACAGCCCCGAGGTCCCACTGGTACACAGCGGAGAACAACCTGCTTCTCTTAATTAAACAGGGTGATGGGGTCCCTGCAGGCCACATAGCCGGTAAGTATCTCACTTAGGCCTTTCTGCTCTTCCCCCACCCCATGAGAACCACAGCTCACATGAGAGTACCCGTCCAGACGTTGGACCATGTGAGCACAGGAGTGAGCAGGTGTGAGCCCCCCACCCCGCCCCGCGGGCTCCACAGCATTCCCCGAGCACCCCTACTAGGAGTATGGTCCCAGCACACATGTGGACAAGCGTGACAAAATGAGCCCACACTTCAGTGAGCTCGGTGGCTGAGCACACGAGCACCAGCCAGGCTGGACACCCCCGCCTGCATGATAACATGCAAAACAATTAAAGAAATAAAGTCAATAATAACATTTCCATTTACAGAGAGAAATCGGTGCCGGAAAGACTGCAGAGGGGTAAAGGTATTTGCCAACCCTAGTTCAATCCCCTCTCAGAGAGCCCAGCAAGCTACCGAGAGTGTCTTGCCCACACGGCAGAGCCTGGCAAGCTCCTTGTGACATATTTGATATGCCAAACATAGTAACAATAAGTCTCACAATGTTACTGGGCCCGCTCAAGCAAACCGATGAACAACGGGAGGACAGTGACAGTGACAGTTCAATCCCCGGGACCACCAATGGTCCCCCGAATCCGGTCAGGAGTGATCCCTGAGTGCAGAGATCCAGATGTGGCTCCTCCCTCCAAAGGGCCAAAAGTGACCTAAACCTTAAGTGTTCAACTCGGCAAAGGGAATAAGAGTCCAGGGGTTAGCACGCGCTGAGCGTCTGTGAGGTTTGCTCCCCGACTCCCACCCCTGCTCCCAACACTGTCCTCATGAACCTCCATCACTGTTACCTCAGAGCATCTATGAGACCCAGAGGTTTTTTTTTTCCTTTTTTGAAAACTGTATTTTTTAATCAAGATGATTATTTTTAATGCACCGAAGTCATATCGGTTTATAACACTAGGTTGGATTCAGGTGTATAGCATTATAAATCAACAACTGATTATACCAATAAACATCTGCAGATAACATCACTAAATGTTTACTTCCCATACATAATTATATATTGACCCCTTGTTATAAGATTTACACATTTCTTCAGAACATTCTATTTGAACTTCTTTCGATAAACTTTTGGTCTGGAGGGGCTTATCTCAAACTATAAAAATTTAGACTGAAAATAAACTTCAGAAACTATTCAGACCAACACAACCTAAAAAGCTTCCACAAATTTGCATGATGCCCTATACAGAGTGGAGCAAAGAAACATTTTTCTAGACAGTCTTTTTGTCATCACAAAATGATGTTGAAAGTGAACTTCCAGGGGCTGGAGTGATAGCACAGCGGGTAGGGTGTTTGCCCTGCACGCAACCGACCCGGGTTCGATTCCCAGCATCCCATATGGTCCCCCGGGCACCTCCAGGAGTAATTTCTGAGTGCATGAGCCAGGAATAACCCATGTGCATCACTGGGTGTGACCCAAAAAACAAACAAAAAAAAAGAAATTGAACTTCCAGGATGATAGATTTGGATGTGGGACATTGGAGACCCAGGGTTTGCTACCCATTCTCACCCCCTGCTCCCAACACTGCCAGCGCCCTTACCTCAGAGCACCGCTCTGTCAGGCCTGCGCCAGAGGACAGGGTCCTGTGACGGAAAACGTAGGGGCCAGAGAGCTAGTACGCCACAGGTTAAAGGGCTTGCCTTGCATGTGGCAGACACGGGTTTGATCCCCAGCCGTGCTTATGATCCTCCTGAGCACCAAGAGTGATCCTTGAGCACAGAACCAGGAGTAGACCCCATGCACTGCCAGGAGTGATCTAAAAACACAAATTACACAGCTGAAAACCAAAAACCGAGGCTGGAGTGATAGCACAGCGGGTAGGGCATTTGCCTTGCACACGGCCAACCTGGGTTCGATTCCCAGCATCCCATATGGTCCCCTGAGCACGGCCAGGAATAATTCCTGAGTGCAGAGCCAGGAGTAACACCTGAGCATCACCGGGTGTGACCCAAAAAGTAAAAAAACAAAACAAAACAAAAACACCCAAAACCAAAAAAAGCACTAGCGCATAACTGAGTCAAGCCTGTCCCTGCCACTTCCTCCTGCCCCTCCTCCACCCCAGCTTCGTGCTGGTTATGGGCCGAGAATAGGCTGCAAGACAGACACTGTCCATCCTCATGGTCACCCAGAGGTCAAGGGTCAGACAGAAGCTTAAAGGCGGAGAGTGAAGAAACATCTCTCCAGACTTCCCTGAAACCGTTTAGGAGCTGTGCTTTGAGTAGTTGGTGACACGGATACTGATTAGGGACAGGAAGGGGCAGTTGTAGTGCTCAAGGCGCTCTGACCTCAGGGGGCCCCGGGCTCTGCACACCCTCTCCTGCTCACTCACCCTGAGTCAGGCCTGAAGTGAAAGTGCCTGCAACCCTCACAAGAAGGCCGGACTCTCCGCCCACGCATGTATGCCCGCTGGGTGTGGGCACTGCCTGGGCATCAGGGATAGCTGCCCACAGCAGCTGCATGAAGGACCCATGAGGCAGTTCCCAGAGTTCCCAGGGCCCCTCTGCCTTCTCCTTATTCTTCCCCATGGGCCAGGGGGACAGGATGACCTCATCATCAGGCCTGTCCCTCAAACAAGATCCTGCCACAGGCTGTAGCCTCCAGGTGGTCCCAGCCATTCCCTGTGGTAGGACCCAGGGATGAGCAGGGAACTGGCTTCAACCGGTGCCAGCTCAACATTGCTAGAAAGACAGAAGCTCTGGAAACCCTCCTGCTCCCGCTCCACTCACGCCCTCTTTGGGGCTGGAGAGAGAGTGCAGGGCACTTGCCTTGCGCAGGTCTGTTTTGATCCCTGGCACCACATATGATCCCCAAGCCTGCCAGGAGTCATCCCTGAGCACAGAGTCAGGAGTACAGGAGATACTATGGCAGGTAGGGCTCATGCTTGGCAGATGTCTGAGCCAGGTCCAATTCCTGCACTACATGGTCCCCTCAGCATCTCTGGGGTATCCTAGGAAATACTATAGCAGGTAAGGTTCATGCTTGGCACGTGTCTGAGCCAGGTCCAATTTTTGGCACTATATGGTCCCCTCAGCATCTCTGGGGTATCCCAGGTGATAATATAGCAGGTAGGGCTCATGCCTGGCAGACGTCTGAACCAGGTCCAATTCCTGGCACTATATGGTCCCCTCAACATTTCTGGGGTATCTCAGGTCTCCCTGGCACAGTAGGGCCCAAGAAGCCCCACATCCTTGGGGTTTTTCACTGGCTTGATGGCCCAATTGGCCAAAAATGGTCAGTAGGGTCCTTGGATCTCCGAAGCACTACTTAGAAGCATCCTCCTGCTCCCGCCAAAAAACCCATCTTTGCTGTTCTCCTCAACTGTTTCAGGGTTTTTCTCTGGTTGTGGGGAGCTTACACAAAGCACTTCCAGGAGCTGCTCGGGGAGCAGGGGAGCAGGGGTAGGGGGTTTCTGTTCTGAGGCCAAGAGGGGTCAAGGCAAGCCCAGCAGTGAGCAGGGTTGAAGTGACCATGTCCTCAGTCTGCTGGGGACTCTGTGGGGCATAGGGACGCAGGGGGCTCAGAAGCCACCTACCTGCCGAGGGAGTGGGGAGGTTCTTCCTGTCCCCACTCTTGCTCCCTGAGAAAAGGCGTGCCAGAGGCACCCTGCGGAGACAAGGACAGACCATACCAGGCAGGGGACCACAGGATACCATCTCCTCTCCTCGCCCATCCGGTCCTGGGGCTGCTGTGAGCAAGCACACCCCCACCCCACACTGGACAGCGCTAGTGCCCTGGGCCAATGAGTTACCCCAAGGGGGCGTGAAGACAGGGAAAGCCCGGGGAGGCTGTGAGGCAAGCGTCCTCCAGGCCCTTATCCCCTTGGAGCCCCCAGAGTGTGAGGTGGCTGTGGCCAGCGTGGCTCAGTGGCAGAAGATGTGCCTTGCATGTGTGAGACCCCAGGTTCCAGCCCTGGCTTTGATCTCCAGACCACACACACGCACAGTGTCGATTACCCCACCTCTGCCCCTCGGTCATGAGGACCCTTGATACAGCTGTCTCTCATCTTTGGCAGTCACTGTTGGGACAGCCCTGGGGGCATGGGATGGACACGCAGGCCCCAGCTCCTAGACGCTCTGACTCCATCCTATAGTTTATCAGAGAAGGGGCAGCTCTACAGTGTTCTGAAAGCCCCCGTCAGACTAAGGAGCACAAGAGTCAGGCTGGGAAGGAATGATGAGAGCCAGGGAGGGACAGGCTGGACATATCAGGCTGGGCGAGTGACCACTATTTTTTCAGGGAGAGATTCATTCCTGCAAGGGGATGACAGCACGGGACCCATCTCACTGCTCTGCCCAGGGAAGGATTTGCCTCTGCATGTGTGTGTGTTCTTGTGTGTGTGTGTGTGTGTGTGTGTGTGTGTGCGCGCGCGCGCGCGCGTGTGGGGTACAAGTGATTTTTTTTTTCTTTTTCAGAAACAAAATGGTCTGACTTCTAAGTACCAGCTGAATAAGCTCTTATAGTGACTGGAGTGATAGTACAGCAGATAGGGCAGTTGCTTTGCCGTATCCAAAACCCGGGTTCAATCCCTGGCATCCCATATGGTCCCCTGAAGTGATCCCTGAGTGCAGACCCAGGAGCAAGCCCTGGACACAGTCAGGTGAAGCTTTCCCAGAGAGCCAGGTTAGGGCTGGAGAGAGTCGAGAGGTTTTACTTGCCTGGCACATGACCGACCCCCAGCCAGATGTCCAGCACCGCATATAGCCCCTGAAGTTCCACCAGGAGTGATCCCTGAGCACAGAGCCAGGAGAAAGCCCTGAGAATCGCTGGCTATGACCCCTCAACCAAACTGGAAATGTCAGAGGGCTCAGTGAGGCTAGAGCAGGCCAGGACTGCAGCCGTTTTCTGAAGCTCGGCTCTGCCCTCAGCCACTTCATGAATGCCCGCTGGGGCAGGGTGGGGCTGGGGGATCAGCTAAGGAAAGTGGTCCAAGGGCAGCCTGGAAGGGCAGCAGGAAAGGAGCGGGCACAGACTCTGGCGAGAGCCAGCTCACTGCAATGGAATGAGAGGTCAGGCCAGGGCTGGCCTGCAGAGACCAGCCGGGCCCTCTCCAGGCCAGTTTCCTCCAGGCGTTTGCTGAGATGTCAGAGGGAAGGAGCTGAAGGAGAGCACACCTGATTTACATCTGCCTACACGGAATTACGCCACCATCTGCAGGCAATTTTCAAGTTAAAATGTTGTCAGAGGATTGTCACAGTTTTGATCTTGCTTTTCTGTTCTTTCTCAATCCACCCACAGCTGCTAGATGGATTGAAAGGAGGAGTGAGGGGGATAGAGCCAGTTTAGATTCAGTGCTTTGGGGAATTGTTAAAGTTACATGGGACTTTGCAGAAAAAAAAAAAAAGATCTAGTTTTATCTTAAGGGAAGTTCAGACCCGGAACCCAAAGTCACAGCTATTCAGGAGTGATTCTGGTGACAGCACTTCGGAGGGAGGAGAAAGGTAAAGTTTTGGGGTGACAAGGTCAGGCAGCCTACAGTTAGCCCCAGGCTAGCTCTCAGCATTTTGGCTTGACTTTCCTTTTCTGCCTGATTCGGACATGCCGAACCATTTCCCACTGCTCCTTCCAACCACCACTGGGCTCTCTCCTCACCTCTACCACTCCAGAGCCCAGCGCAGACCCAGCCCAGCTCACACTCAGGCCTGGGGCCGACTTCCCTGACCATCGTCCGCAGGCCTCCCACTGCACTGCCCGCTCGTAGATAAAATAGAAAAGCAAACAGATAAGTGCTGCGGAAGGTTTTATAAGCACCCAGGATTATTAGTATTCTTATGATGGTATGAACAGCCATTATTGATTCAGAAGACACGAGCGGGGCCAGCAACCGTAGCTCTGGTATTCCTGACATCACGAGGGGGGAGGAAGGAGGAAGACGGAAGCAGGAACGGGGCGGGCGCTCAGGTTCTCCTGCGCACTGACACTGCCCAGCTGTTGCCAGAGAGAGGGATGTGGTGAGTGTGACTCGAGCCAGACCCCGGGAAGCCACTGATGTCTGTGGGTCAGAAATGGGTGTGGAACTGGCAGAGGCCGGGACACAGACTGTGGCTCCTTCCCTGTCCTCGGTCCTGGCCCATACCGATTGTGTATGGATGTCTGGAATCCAGAAGGATGGGGGGGCTTATCAAAGGCGTGGACAGAGAAGGGCTGTAGTATCGGCCAACTGAATCTGGACCCCCAAATGCTCTTTGGGACTGGATAGATAAAATTGAGCAAAGATCAATATCAAGTCCTGAATTTGAATGAGCAAATGTGACGGGAGGAGTGGAGAGAGGAAGACTTGGCTGTCTCGAATCCCTATCAAAGCAGTGTGGCCACTGGGGCAGAGAGTGGGGTGGTGGGATGCAGGCCTGCAGGCGTGGGCTGCTGTTGTGGTCTCTGGCACCATCCCAGCTACTGGGGGTGGTCCTGGCAGCACACCCAAGTGAGTGGTCTCCCGTGCACTGCAACCAGGCCCACGCGGGCACCACAGCCAAGCATGTGACCCCAACATGGTAACAAGAACAACAAAGGGAGTAGGGGAGGAGGACACAGAAGAGGATAGGACGGAGTAAGGTAGGGTAGGGTATGACAGGGCAGGAGAGGAGGAAAAAGGATTTTTTTTAAATGTAGGAGTACTGTTATTTATTCAGCCATTGATTAAGCTGATTGAATTGGACATAAACTCCACATTACATTTTTTTTAATTCAGAATATTAATTTTATTTTATTTTTTTAATTATTTATTTTTAAATCACCGTGAGATGCAGTTACAAAGCTTTCCTGTTTGAGTTTCAGTCATGCAATGATCAATCACCCAACCCTCCACCAGTGTACATCTTCCACCACCAAGGACCCCAGTATCACCCCTCTTTCTCTTGAGCCTGAGCCCCCTCCAATCTTACAGTCTTAGTTTATATAGCAATCACATAGGGTGGTGACACAAAGGTGGGTTGAACATTAACAAATCAACAAAGAGGGGTAAGACCACTCCTCCAGGAGATTTTTTTTTTTAATTTTTATTAGTGAGACATCATGAGGTACAGTTGTAAACTTACAGTTTTTTTTTGTTTTTTTCTGCTTTTTGGGTCACGCCTGGCGATGCACAGGGGTTACTCCTGGCTCTGCACTCAGGAATTATCCCTAGCGGTGCTCAGGGGACCACATGGGATGCTGGGAATCAAACCAGGGTCAGCCGCATGCAAGGCAGACGCCCTACCCGCTTTGCTATTGCTCCAGACCCTAGACTTACAAATTTTTGTGCTTGGGTTTCAATTATACAATGATCAAATACCCATCCCTCCAGGAGATTTTTTTTAATTTATTTATCAAATCACCGTAAGAAAAGTTACAAAGCTTTCAAGTTTAAGTCTCGGTCATACAATGTTCAAACACATATCCCTTCACCAGTGCATATTTTCCATTGCCAAGAACCCCAATGTACCCCCCATCCCATCTCTCCCGATGCCTGTGAGGCAGATGATTTCCACTTAACTCTCTTTCTACTTTGATTACATTCCTTATTTCAACAAAAGATGTACCATTATTATTTGGAATTTTTCCCCAACAATCAGACCTGCTAAAAAGGCATTGCAAAATAATTTGTTTTCTATTGCTGGTTATGAAGACCAAATGATTTTGGATTTCTGATATTTTACTAATTAAGTCTGGAGGGATTTCTGCCAAAAGCCACATAGTTACAAGATTGGTTTGTATGCCTCTGCCGTGCCGGAAAGCCACTCGTGGGGGGCAACTCTCATCCTCGGTGGGGCAGTAAGGATGTGCCAGTTCCACCCCCCATCCCATGAGGCTGCAGTTGCCCCTTCACCGCCAGCTCATACCTGGCTGTCCAATAAGCTCTAAGGCAGCAGCCACAGTGCTGCCGGTGGGGGGGTGGGGGGAGAAGGTGGAAGAGACAGACACCCTTTGGCCGTTTACTTTCTTGGTAAACTTTGTCCCAAGTTTTTGGGCTCTGGCTAAAGGCACAGCAGCAATTTTGGGGTATCTGGAAGTCTGAAGGTGCCATCAGACTGCTGATGCACTTGCCTCACAGGTACAGATTGACCTGCTGGCGGCATCATACCCCCTTCATACTCTCTTTTGTATTGCTTGTTATGAATAGCATAGATGTCTCATGGCCGCAAGAGTGACCACATGCTCCTAGAACTCCTCCAAAATTCCAGATAGTTAGGGTCTGCAGAAATCTCTGCAGTGAGCTGCTGCTCATTCAGAGATTCTTTTGTGTCTCTGGATCATGTCCACTAAGGAGCTTAAGTAGCAGCCTGAGGCAGTTTGTGGATGCGACCTCCAGGGTCCCATGGGAACTGGGGATGAGAAGGACTGGCTCATCCTCTATCCCTTGAGACCTGGAGTTTGCAGTCACTGAACCCATGTACCTGCACTTCTCACCGGGTTCTGGAAGTTGGTGGCCGCCGGGGTTTTTATGGGGCAGGTGGAGGGATGATGCCTGCCCCCATCTGAGGCACCCTGGTAAAGTCCAGAGGCTTTGCAGCGAGCTGGTCCTTTTGGGGATTCTTTTGTGTGTCTCTGGATGGCCATTAAGGAGCTTAAGTAGCAGCCGGAGGCAGTTTGTGGACCTGACCTCCAGGGTCCCAGGAGGAGAGGGGATAAGGAGGACTGGCCCATTCCCTATCCAAAAATGGATTATTTTTTTCTTTTTGGGTCACACCCAGTGATGCACAGCAATTACTCCTGGCTTTCAACTCAGGAATTATTCCTGGCGGTGCACGGGGGACCATATGGGATGCTGGGAATTGAACCCGGGTCAGCTGTGTGCAAGGCAAACACCCTACCTGCTATACTATCTCTCCAGCCCCCGAAAAGGGATTTTTTAAAATTAATTAATTTATTTTTATTTATATTTTTGCTTTTTTGGGGGGGGGTCACACCTGGCGATGCACAGGGGTTACTCCTGGCTCATGCACTCAGGAATTACTCCTGGCGGTGCTCAGGGGGCCATATGGGATGCTGGGAATTGAACCCGGGTCGGCCGCGTGCAAGGCAAAAGCCCTACCCACTGTGCTATCACTCCAGCCCCGGGATTTTTTTTTTTTTTTTAATGTGGACCTTTGTAACTAAGTTCAGCCTTTACTGACTCCGGAAGTGACTGTAGGTTCAAGCTGCGTCTCTGCGCTGTGTGTTGAAGAAACCCACAGAGTCCCCCATCCAAACAGAACACACACTCTCGGCTCTTGAAGCACCAGCAGCAACTTGGAATTCCGTGTGGACCAAAGGCTCATGGCACCCATCTCTCAGCTCCCCCTGCAGAATTTACAGGTGGCCAGAGGAAGGCGGTCAGGATGGGAAGGAGATGAAAGAGCCATGGAAACGCGGGAGAAGCCAGGCTGGGGGCGCACACACACACACACACACACACACACACACACACACACACATACACACACCACACACACACACGCACACACACACACACACACATATTGTGGACCCCTGCACCTGCCCTAAGCTCTGAGGGCATAGGGTGAGGGTGGCTCCTCTCTGCCTTGGAAAGTGAAGCAGCTGGTAGAGATCAGACAGGTGATTGGCGGAGGGAATGACAAAGTTATCAAAATTGTTTCTTGGTGCTTTGGTTGTGACTTTGGGTGGGGGAGGATGTGCCGGGAGGCACACCCAGTGGTGCTCAGGGCTTACTTCCTGGTTCTGTGCTCAAGGACCATTCCTGGCAGACTCAGGGGACCAAATGGGATGCTGGGGATTGAATCAGGGTTGGCTGTGTGCAAGGCAACCCAGTACTATCGCTCCGGCCCAGTAAAGTTGTTGCTGGTTTGTTTGTTTGTTTGTTTGTTTGTTTGTTTGAAGTCACCACCTTGGGCAGAGAGACAACAGAGGCAGAGTGTTTGTTTGCCTTGCACACAGCTGACCCCGGTTTTGATCTCAGCCCCACCACATATTTGGTCCCCTGAGCCTGCCAGGAGTGATCCCTGAGCACAACGTCAGGACTAAGCCCTGAGCACCACCAGGTGTGGCCCTAACCTACAAGGAGGTGAGTACATAAAGCCACTGCCTGAATCAAGTGCACGGTGGGTGGAATGAAAGGAACCGAAAGCCCAGCCAGTGCCTGTGTCAGCAGAGGGCACCGCAGGTAGACGCTCCCACAGGGACAGTGTGGCCCTAGCCCTGGAAGCATGTGCTGTTCAGTGGCAGCGCGGGAACTCAAGGACACTGGGTAAAGGTTTGGAGCAGCACAGGGTAAAGCACACTCTGCCCACGTCACAAAAGGCTCCCACCAAGAGGGCGCCCAGGGCGAGCCCCAGAGGCCCCTTACCTCCTTCCCGCTTCCCAGTCTGCGTCCTATGTCCCTATCGGCATTACAGAGCACCTTTCCTTGCCGGCCCTGCTGATCCTTCTGATTCTGTTCCCAGGAACCAGCCCAAGTCACGCTAAGACTGACGCCTCAGCTCTCAGCCACCCTGAGAAACTCCATCATCAGACCCATCTCCCCAAAGCTCACCGCCAAGCGTGCCCCTCCCTTGCCCCTGTCCTTCAGCAAGCCCTCACGGGTGAGATCAAGCCTGGTATCCCAGGGGAACCTTCTCCCACTTTCCCTCGCCACTGCCCAGGAACTTCCAGCCTGCTTTTCCCTTTGGGGAGGCCGCTTGGCCTGGAATGCTGGTCCTCCGTGTCTGTCCTACTCAAAATGCTTCCCAGGTTTGAGGGAGCACCTGAAAAAACACCCCCCTCCACACACACACACACACACTCATGGCCTCCTGACCCCTCTGCAGAAGGCCCTTCCTCACCCTTCTGAGTTCCGGGGATCTGGGCGCCTGCCCGCAGCAGGACGTCTCATCCTGCTTTCAGGAGCATCCCTTCTTAGGTCAGGCAGATCGACAGGACATCAGGCTCTTGCCTTACCCATACCTGTGCTGGCTGCAACCCCAGCTCGAATCTCCAAGCACTGCCCAAGGTCTCGAGGTATGACCAAAAAAAAAAAAAAACCCAAATATTTTTGTCTGCTTAAAAATGACCTCAGTCCTAGAGAACAGTCTAATTTTCTGTGTATATATATTTATATTATCTCTCTACCTGAAGGGTAATTTCAACTTCGAACCAGAGTCCCAGAGAGGACAGTGGAACCCTCTGGCCTTCACCCCAGAGGCGGAGCATGGTGAGCACTTGTCAGGGAGTGCTGGCCCGAGATCATGAGGGGTGTGGCTTGAAGTAGAGTCCTCAGCAGTCATGGATGGTCATGTGACTTTGGGGTACCTTTCCTTCCCTGCCGAGCTCTGAGGCCGGAGCTGGTTCCTGCTCTAAGTTTTTGACCGAGGACTGACGCAGCCCTGGACTGGCTAGGGAAGAAGCCAGGTTGGCTATGGACGAGTCCTTCCAGGGAAAGAGGGAGAGGGAGAAGGGCAGCTAATAGCTCTGGAGGAAGGAAGGCCAGGCCAGGCTAATGGGATAATTGGATAATCCTCAGAGCGAGGGGCTGCCAGGCTGGGGCCAGCTGTTAGAAGCAGACACAAATAGCACAAGCAAAACAAGGGCGCTGGTGCAGGAAGCTGCTTGCTGAGAGATATGGGGGAGGGGATGACCAAAAAACGGGGAAACTGGAGCCCCCCACCCCCCACCATTCGGTGGGGCTACTGAGGACAGGCCCTTGGGGACCCTGCATTCAGAGGCTAACAAAGATTCCATTTAGGGCCTTGGACCCCTTTCTGCATCGGGGAACATTTTTAGAGAGCCTGGGCTTATCTTGGCCTCAAGATGAGCCCTTGGGGTCCTGACATCCTCACCCCTGGGCAATGGGGTTTCTGCAAAGGAGCCCCCTGTTTGGTACACTCATGAAAATATTGTTGGACTCTGAAGGATCACAAGGTGGTCCCTGAAGCGGGGGGAGCGTGTTAAGTAGGGGAGACCCTGAGGGCCAGAATTCCAAGCGCAAAAGCCTCCCCAAAGAAAATGGCAGTTAGGAGGCTCCCGTGCGTGGGGGGACAGTGGCCCTTCAGGAGGATCCTAACTCTGCCGCAAGATTACCTCCATTTCAGGGTCTGTCTGTGGAGTGAAACACAGCAGGACGTGTAGATTCAGAGGTCTGGCCTAGCTGTTGGGCTTCTAGTGTCAGCTCTGGTGCAGGGTGTAATTCATGACGTGCTGATCTCTCTGGGCCTCACTGAGCCCATCCACATATGGGGGGTCAAAGAACTTACTGGCAGGACTGTTATAAAGAGAGCGAACGTTTGATGTTTAATTCCAAAAGGGAGGTTTGGAATTTATAAGCGGCCTGACAAGTGTGTCAGTCCCAACTCTGCTCCTCACTCTCTCTGACCTTAGAAAGGTTCGTTCCTTTCTGTGAGTTCCAGTTTTTTCCACAACAAAGTGATCCTATGTGTGTTCAATAAGTGAGCTTGGGGCCCTCTTGCCATTTGCATTCGGTGGCCATGAGCCGCTTCCCCACCCTGGTCTGCAGCCGCTGCCAACAGATGCATGAAGGAGGGAACAGGGCCGCCAAGCCGGTTGGTGATCAGTTGCCGTTTATGCCAATCTTGGCCGCGCTGTTTATTCCATTCTCCCCGCGCTCCTGTTTCAGTCTCACTGAGCGCCCCATTCCAGTCTCACACAGCCCCTCATTCCCAGCTCCTACTTTCCCATCTCTCCAATCTTGCAGCCTTAGTCAAGAACCCAACCTCCAAGGGTTGAGGGTAGCAACTATGTCAGATAGCACAGTCAACATATGTAAAGCCCTGCCTTCCGGGGAAGCTCTTCTAAAACAAAGATCTCCTCCTGCTAGGAGATTGGCCTCAAGGGCAGAATTTCATCTAAGGACATACTTCTTTCCTTAGTCTATAAACAATCATCTTAGATTTCACTTAATCACTTAACTTCCCGTTAGTCGATTTGCTCGAGCAGGCGCCAGTAACGTCTCCATTTGTCCCTGCCGCGTGCTAGTGTAGCCCAATGGTATCTGTTCGCTCTGGGAACATGAAGAGCCTCAAACTGATCGTTCATGATCTTGACGAAGAAGTCTGACCATCTGGTAGGTGGGCGGCCACGCGGTCTTTTGACATCCCGTGGAATCCAGTCAGTAACAGCTCTAGTCCAGCGGTCGTCTTTAAATCTCATTATGTAACCAGCCCATCTGATTTTTGACACCTTGGCAAATGAGACAGCGTCCCTGATTCTTGATCGTCAACAGATGTTGGAACTCCGGATTTTTTTCTCTCATTTGAGTGAAACGTGATATTCCAAGCATAGCTCTTTCTATTCTTCTTTGGGAGACCTGAATAGCGTTCTCATCCTGTTTGCGTAGGGCCCAGGTCTCAGAGGCATACGTTAATGCAGGAAGAACAGTGGAATCAAAGAGATGTGCCCGGAGCCGGAGGTTCTTCATCCTCTTAACTATTTCTTCGACGTTCTTGAAGGTGTTCCAAGCCGCTCTCTTCCTCCTGTGCAGCTCGGGTACCAGGTCATTTGTCATGTTGACTTCTCGACCTAGGTACACATAGCTGTTGCATTCGGAGATGGTCGTTCCATTGAGAGCGAATGGGGCATCAGGAACGAGGCTGTTTCTCATAAACATTGTCTTCGTAAGATTCAGCTGTAGTCCTACCTTTCCACACTCACGGTCAAAGTCGGCCAGCATTTGTGCTGCTTGGCTGATGTTTGGTGTTATTAAAACAATGTCATCAGCAAAGCGGAGGTGGTGTAATTGCCAACCATCTATCTTCACTCCCATTCCTTCCCATTCCCGTCGTCGCATAATGTTCTCAAGGGTGGCACTGAAGAGTTTCGGTGAAATGGTATCACTCTGCCGAACCCCTCTCTTGACATCAACGATCACTTCTTTGTAGAATGGTGAGATCCTGGTAGTGAATCCACAATACAGCTCATGGAGGATCTTGATGTATTGGGCTTGAATGCCCTGATTGGCTAGGGCTTCAATGACCGCTTCCATCTCAACAGAATCAAAGGCCTTCTTTAAATCAATGAACGTTAAACAGAGCGGCATCTTGAACTCCCGAGAAACCTCAATGAGCTTGGTTATCATGTGGATATGGTTGATGGTGCTGAATCCTTTGCAGAACCCAGCTTGCTCGCATGGTTGTCCTTCATCTAGTGTTCTGCCAATCCTATTTAGGATGACTCGAGTGAACAACTTGTAGATGACAGACAATAGGCAGATAGGGCGATAGTTGCCAATGTCATGGATGTCTTCCTTCTTGAACAGTAGTACGGTTCTGCTGGTTTTCCATTGGGAAGGAACCTTGCATTCAGACAGGTAGCAAGTGAAGAGCCGAGCCAGTGTATTGATGAGTACTGATGGCAGGTTCTTCAGGTGTTCAGGTCTGACCTTGTCTGGGCCGGGTGCTGTTTGTTTCTTTACCGATGAAATGGCGTGTCAGATTTCGGAAGGGAGAATGTTGGGAACAACATATCCATCCTGTGGAATTTGGTATGTCGGCAAGTGGACATGGCTATCGAAGAGATTTGAGTAGAAGTCATGGATAATCTTTTCCATTGCCGTTCTGCAGGATGTGATGGATCCATCAGGACGTCGGAGGGCAGTCATCTTGGTCTTATAGTTGGCGAAGGACAGGCGGGCGCTACGAATACTTTTCCCGGCTTCTGCCGCATCTACCAGTACTTCTGCTCTTCTCTCTTTGAGGTCTTCCTTGATCGCATCTCTGCACTGCTTTGCGAGCTCGGACGTTAGCTTGCGGTCGCCTGAGGAATGTGCCAAACCACGCTGGCGAATTAGCTCAAGAGTTTTCGAAGACAGGCGTTTTTTTGTGGCTATCTCTCTCTTAACGTTCCTCGCACATTCATGGAGGTGCTGAACCAGTGATCATATTCCTCGTCAATGTTGTCAACAATGGCATCTTCCCATGTTGCCGCAATAGTGCCAAAGAGTTCCCAGTTGGTGGTCGTTCTGGGAGTTCTCTTTTTGAACTCTGTCTGAGTTCATCATGTCGACCAAGACCATCCATGGTAACTCACAGTTCCAGAAGGCAGAATCTAAACGTTGGACATGGGAGTCTCCCGGTGGACGATTCCACAACGAAATAGACCACATCATATTCAATCGACGGTTTTGCCTGACCGATGTCGCTGTTGTCCCAAAATTTCGAACGGGATCGGACCACCGTCTCCTTCATGCAAAATTCTACTTCACAGAGCGGGGAGAAAGGGCTGCGAAGTTCAAAAAGAGAACTCCCATCTTAGATTTACCTCTTAATAATCTTTCTAGTCATTTGGTATGGACACAGTAAGAGATATATTAAGCTTATCAGGTGGCTCTCCTGGGGACATCTCGCTATAGATCCCAGACAACAGTCCTCAGGCCAGATTAGTCCTTCCTAACCAGTCACTTCTCTTTGGGTTGTGACAGAATTTGTCCATGACCATGCTCTTCACTTACTATAAGTTTTATGGCAGTTGACCTGTCCCATTTCCATGCCAAGGTAACTTAAAGCTTGCCGTGGGTCAATCCGGTCCCTTCATCGGGACTCTGCTTTTGGAGTGCTCGGAACTAGGGCAACTGAGGCTTAAGTTGAGTAAATATGGCAGATGCCCAGGAGTAAATATTGTTCAGAGTCAATTAACTTACAGGTTATAAAAGCATAGCATTAACTGTCTTCCAGTGTCTATACAAAAAGAACATTGCTCTAAAGTAAACTATGCAAGGGACATAAAGGAAAGAGAAAAGCAATATTTCACTTATAAATACAAAATTCAGAGTCCTTAGAAGAGTCTGACTTTACAAGTCACAGGGTCTGATTTAGGGATATAAGCGATTAACAGATAAGGGAAGCAGAGCACAGAGAAGTTAACGATAGACACAGAGGGATGGGAGTGCCTCAAGAGCACTGTGATGGGTGTAACCCAATAAACCTAAATTCCTTGGAGCAGGGAGGAGGAGAAAGGATGAACCAATGTTAAAGCGAAAATGTTTAGAACTATATTCCAACAATCTTTTTTTCCTTTCTGCCCTTTCTGCTTTTTGGGTCACACCCAGCGATGCTCAGGGGTTACTCCAGTCTCTGCACTCAGGAATTACTCCTGAAGATGCTGAGGGACCATATGGGATGCCAGCGATTGAACCTGAGTCAGCAGCACCACAGCAGTCCTCTAGGCACTGCCAGGAGTGATGTCTGAGCACAGAGCCAGGAGTACCCTAAGTATTACTGAGTGTTGCCCAAAAGCCAAAAATCAAACAAAAACCTGACACATTTAAAAGGAAATATAAAAAAATTGCTTTATGATCTTTAGACAAATAAAGATTTCTCAAAAACTGAAGGCAAAAGCTGTAGAAGAAAATACTGCAAAACTGACTGCAGAAAAAAAAATTTTTTTTGAAGGTGTAAGTGCATTTTTTAAAATTTTTTATTTATTTATTTTTATTAGTGAAGCACCATGAGGTACAGTTGTAGATTTACAAATCTTTGTGCTTGAGTTTCGGTCATACAATGATCAAATACCCATCCCTCCACCAGTGCCCATTTCACCCCACCCCCCCTCCCACCCTGCCTCTGTGGCAGGGCATTCCCCTTTGTTCTCTCTCTCCTTTTGGGTGTTGTGGTCTGCAAAAGAGGCATTGAGTGGCAATCATGTTCAGTCCATAGTCTACTTTCAACATGCATTTCCCCTCCTGGGAGGATCCTCCAAACACCTTTCATTTGGTGTTCCCTTCTCTATCTGAACTGCCCTTTCCCCTAGAATATCCGGCTGGCCTCTAAGTTATGGAGAAATCCTCCTGGTGTTGATCTCAGCTATTCTTAGGTATTGATCTCATATTTTGTTGCTTCATATCCCCCAGATGAATGCAATTTTTCTATGTCTATCCCTCTCTTTCTGACTCATTTCGCTTAGCATGATACTTTCCATATTGTACCACTTGTATGTAAATTTCATGACTTCATCTTTTCTAAGAGCTACATAGTACTCCATTGTGTAGATGTACCAGAGTTTCTTTAACCAGTCATCTGTTCTTGGGCACTCAGGTCTCTTCCAGTTTCTGGCTATTGTAAAGAGTGCTGCAATGAACAAACAAGTGCAGATGTCACTTCGACTACACATTTTTGCCTCTCTGGGGTATATTCCCAGGAGTGGTATCGCTGGGTCAAATGGGAGCTCAATTTCTAATTTTTTGAGAAACATCCATACTGTTTTCCAAAAGGGCTGAACTAGTCGGCATTCCCACCAACAGTGAAGGAGTGTCCCTTTCTCGCCACATCCACGCCAGCATTGGTTGCTTTTGTTCTTTTGAATGTGGGCCAGTCTCTGAGGTGTGAGATGGTATCTCATTGTGGTTTTGATCTGCATCTCCCTGATGATTAATGATGTAGAGCATTTTCTCATGTGCTTTTTTGCCATTCGGATTTCTTCTTTGAGAAAGTTTCTGTTCATTTCATTGCCCCATTTTTTGATGGGGTTGGATGTTTTCTTCCTGTGGAGTTCCACCAGTATTTTGTATATCCTTGTTATCAACCCCTTGTCAGATGTGTATTCGGTGAATATCCTTTCCCATTCTGTAGACTGTCTTTGTATTTTGGTCACTGTTTCTTTGGAGGTACAGAAGCTTCTTAGTTTAAGATAGTCCCATTATCTATCTCTGTTTTCACTTGCTCGGCCAGTGGTGTGGCATCTTTGAAAGTACCATTAGCCTCAATGTCATGGAGGGTTTTGCCAACTTTGTCTTCAATGTACCTTATGGTGTCTGGTCTAATGTTGAGGTCTTTAATCCATTTTGATCTTATTTTTGTACATGGTGTTAGGCAGAGTTCTGAGCCCATTTTTTTGCATGTAGCCGTCCAGTGATGCCAGCACAATTTGTTAAAGAGGCTTTCCTTACTCCACTTCACATTTCTTGCACCTTTATCAAAGACTAGATGATCATATGATTGAGGGGAGATGTCAGTGTATTCAACCCTGTTCCATTGGTCTGCAGTTCTGCTTTTGTTCTGGTACCACGCTGTTTTAATTATTACTGCTTTGTAGTAGAGTTTGAAGTTAGGGAGGTTGATTCCTCCCATTTTCTTTTTCCCAAGAATTGCTTTAGCTATTCGTGGGGGCTTATTGTTCCATATAAATTTCAGGAGTGTTTGCTCCATTTCTTTGAAGAATGTCATGGGTATCCTTATAGGGATTGCATTGAATTTATACAATGCTTTCGGTAGTATTAACTGCAGAAAAATTTTAACCTTCTTTTTTTTCAACAAAAAGCAACATAAAGAAGTATAACACATTGGGGGAAGGAATCTATAATGTATAATCAATGATCAATAAAAGACTATTGTCCCTAATATATACAAAATAAAACAGGAAAATAAATAACATATTAGGTAAGTTGGTGGAGTCACAATCAGACAATTTAGAAAAAAAACTAATGACAATAGCACTGTAGCACTGTCCTGCACTGTCCTCCCGTTGTTCATCAATTTGCTTGTGCAGGTACCAGTAACGTTTCCATTATGAGACTTGTTACTGTTTTTTGGCATATCGAATACATCACGGGGAGCTTGCCAGGCTTTGCAGTGTGGGCGGAATATTCTCGGTAGCTTGCTGGGCTCTTGGGGAGGGGTGGAGGAATTGAAACCTGGGTCGGCCATGTGCAAGGCAGATGCCTTACCCGCTATGCTTTCACTCCAGTCCCTAATGATAATAAATATGTGAAAAGAAGTTCAGTTTTAGGGCTGGAGAGATAACATAACAGAGAGGGCACTTTGTCTTGTGTGCAGCCAACCAGAGTTTGATCCTTGGTCCTCCAAGCCCACCTGGAGTGATTTCCAAGTGCATAGCCAGGAGTAACTCCTGAGCACTGCCAGGTGTGACCCAAAACCAAATAAGTAAATAAATAAACTCAATTTCACTAATAGGGAAATGCAAGTTAAAATATATTTCACAGCCATCGAGTCAGCCTATTGGCAAAAGTTTAAAAGTGTATTGGAGGGGGCTGGAGCAATAGCACAGCGGGTAGGGCATTTGCCTTGCACACGACCGACCCTGGTTCAATTCCCAGCATCCTATATGGCCCCCTGAGCACCGCCAGGAGTGATTCCTGAGTTCAAACCCAGGAGTAACCCCTGAGCATTGCCGGGTGTGATTCCAAAAAGAAAAAAAATAATAATAAAAATAAAAAATAAATAAAAGTGTATTGGAGGGGCCGGAGCGATAGTACAGCAGATAGGGCATTTGCCTTGCATGCGGCCGACCCAGGTTCGATTCCCACCATCCCATATGGTCCCCTGAGCACCGCCAGGAGTAACTCCTGAGTTCAGCGCCAGGAGTAACTCCTGAGTATCGCCGTGTGTGATTCCAAAAAGAAAAAAAAAGTGTATTGGAGACTGGGGATACTGTGGATATGGTTCCGTGGCTCAAATTCTAGCACCAAAAACTAAATCATCAAAGGAAAGTGTTGGTGATGGAGGACCGAGAGATGGCTCAAGGATTAAAGCACCTGCCTTGCAAGCATGAAGCCACTAGTTCAACCCCCAGGGCCACCCACCAAGTACCTCAGTAGGATCCTCACAGTTCTGCTGTCTGTAATCCTGGCAGCCAGGTGTGTATGAGAGCCACAGCCAGAGAATGTGCCCCCAGTGAGCACCATGACCAGGGACATGTGTCATTGTGACAGCAGTGACTCAGTGGGTGGTGGGGTACATTTTTTTAATGTGTTGGTGAAGACTAATTATGTGATTTGAGCACTGGGACTTTGATTTTACTCTTTAGAGAGGAGAAGGGCCTCCTTCTATGTGAGAATGAATTCAATATAGTAGCCAGGGAGTTGGGGAAGGGGTGGGGGTGAACACTATTGCAAGAAAAAAATATATATATATACACATATATTATGTATATATGTATATATATCTATATATAGAATAAGAAATGGCATGCAGTGCTTCCATTGATCATCGATCATATCATTTTATGTAATGAAAGCCCGTGACAAAACTAGCACAGTTGAAGATGTGAATATACTAATCCTAGGCCTCAGTCTTCTTTAAAGAGATGTAGAAAACCATACACATGGATATTACAGTAACACTGAAACACCAGAGCAATTCTCCGAAATGAAATTGATAAAGGAACAGTGGGCTGTTTCCTTCATATAGAAGAGATAATGAGTTAATGTAATATATCAATATTCTGTACATCCAGGCTAAATTTCCAGTGCATGCCTTGAATTATTTTTTTGTGCTATCAGGGCTATTAAGGTCTTCTTTGACCTTAATCCAATAATTTCCCCCCTTTATTTAGACACCATGGTTTACAAAGCTGTTGATGATGCATTTGTTACAGGCATTTGGTATTTTAACACCAGTCCCAATATCAGTATGACCTTCTCTCCACCACTGTCCCCATTTACCCAACCAACCCCCAAGCCTGCAATGCAACAAATTTTAATATCATTTAAATGTTGCTTCCTCTTAAGACACCCCTCGATTCTTCAGATGAGGAAACCAAGACCCAAAACAGGTTGAGCTGTGGCGAGTTTGCAGGACATGTATGGCAGAACCAAAGCTAGGAGCTGGTCTCCTGGCTTCTCACAGTGAGGGAGGCTACAAACAGACACTCTCAGGGAACGGAGGACAGAGAAGCCAAACCACCAAACCACCACATCACTCAGTAGGTGAAATTCTGTCTTACATCTGTGAGATGAGTTGGTTCATTTGTTAGGTACCAATAATGCCCACCAATTATATTGCCAGTTATACCACCCCCCTTAAAAACCCAACCAAATAAGAAACCATAGGCATGATAAATTATTGTTACCATTCTCAGGAATAGAAATCCATGCCCTCTTCAAAGAAACAGTTTGAAGAGTTTTGCCACAGAGGACCACAGAGCGTGGTGGCGGGGGTGCTGGCCTTACACCAGAAGGTAGACTTTGGAGGCCGCTCTCTTCTCTGGCTCCTCCTGCTGGATTTAGTGGCATTCTCCCCTACAGGAGGACTAGCAGGATGGCTCAGTTCCCAGGAGACAAGGCTGAAGTTAGGACTGGGGAAATAGCTCAAAGGGCTAGAGCATATGCCTGGTCTGCACAAGACCCCAACTTCTCTCCCCAATTGCATGGCCCCTGAGCACTGCTGGATAAATCCCTGAGAACCCTGGGGTACCAATATGGTGGACTTGGTCCCCAGAGTGGCCCAAGTTCTAGCAGCACAATATTCCTGGGTCTGAGCCATGAACCACAAGTCAATATCACAGGAAGTGGTCCCTGGGCCCTTGAAAAGTGCTTGGGAGTCCTCACCCCTACAAAATATACATATTCTATCTGTATACCAACCAGGTTGGTCTTCAAAAATCTCTTTCCTGTGGGTCCAGTCTTCCCTTGTCTCTTTCTTGGGTCCCTGAGGTTCTGCACAATCTCCTTTTGTCCTAGAACTGCTAGGTTTCTATTCCCTGGACCTACCAGAATCCCCACCAGGTTGAGAACTGTGCCGTTTTGGCAAAGCTGGTATTTAACAAATGCTGACCTAAGCTTCCTCCTTGTGCTGAGCTGTTCCCTCAGAGCATAGGAAAAACATCTGCCGGTCCCTCCCACAGGCGGACAGAGATCCCTGCCTGCACCCTCCCCACCCAGGCTCTGCGCTTCTTTAAACAGGAGCTGATGGCAAACCAGAGGGTGGAGGGAGGGACAACAGCCAAGAGCACATGCACGGGTTCCACTGCCAGCCCTTCCTCCTCCACTTTGGCCCCAGTTTCACCCCACCATGTCCCTCGAGCCTGGGCAGACAATCCAAGCGCCCTGTGAGAGATGAGTGGGCATATGTGTGTGGTACATCTGCCCAATGGAACAGTGCTCAACTAGACTCAACAATACTCAACCATCCTCAACTATTGGAAAAGATGAAAAGATGCTGCCTTCTGCTGCAACAAGGATAGTCCTGCCTTCTGTTGCAAAATGAAATCAGTCAGAAGGAGAGAGACAAATATCGATGACCATACTCATAGGCAATACATAAAGAAACAAAGCAAGGGAAAAGACAACGTCCTGTGACGACAAACCAGTGGGCACTGATGACACAATGGACTGTCCAAAGCAGGTGGGGAGTGAAAGGGAAGGGTGTCTGGACAGGGTAGAGGGATATTAGTACTTTGGTGGTAAGCATGATGAGGTAATGTTGCAATCCTAGGACATAGTATAAACATAAAATTTAAAAGTATCAAGGCTGGAGAGATAGTATAGTGGGTAAGGTGCTTGCCTTGCATGTGGCTGACTCAGGTTCAATCCCCCAGCATCCCATATGCTCCCCCAAGCACATCAGGAGTGATCCCTGAGTGCCGAGCCAGGAGTAACCCCTGAGCATAACCAGGGGTGGCCAAAAAAACAAACAAAATAATTTAAAGTATCATATAAAGGCTCCTCCTCAGCCATGTGCTAGTCTAGGCACCTGACAATCCATTCCTGGGACATTTCTGGGATTGTATTGACCTATGGTCCTGCCTCTGGTCAAGCCAAGAGCACCCAAAAGTGCATGTGAAAGAAGAAAAGTTTTCTTGCTGGTATCTATGGGCTTTAAGGACCATTCTGATCGTAACCACCTGTGTTTGCTACTCAGACTTCGGCCTGGTCACATTCCAAGGCCACCGCTCCTAAATCACAGACTTCTGATCTGCATCACAGTCAAATATTTGGGTGGCAAAACCTACAAATGAGGGCTAGATCTCTGGGAGAAGAAAAAGTGTCAAGTGAATGGGAAAGGTTGGTATGTGGCGCTGGCTGGCCCAGAGAAGAGAACGGCCACATCAGCTCAAGCACTAACGGTTTCTTGGTGGGATAGAATTTGTGACTCCCTCGATAGTAACCGCTCCACTTTCACTACCTCGGCTTCTACAGAGTCGTGGGGATGTCAGTAAAATAACAAAACAAAACAGACATCTCGGTCTCATGGGGAAATAACCTAGGAGTATATGCGGTGCGGGGGCAGGAGACTGCACTGTTCTTCTTCCGGGAGCTGGTTTTTGTAGTCTCTGAGTCTTGGCCGCTGATGGGATTACACGGCGCCAGGGGGCTAGTTGGTGGGTGTGACCCCCGCCTACTGGAATTTGGAGGATGTGGGTGGAGGATGCTCGGCCCAAATTCGAGTAGGCTTGGAGATCTCAGCTCCGGAACCTGCGTGACTTTGTCCCTCGGCCAGTACCTTCATGTGTGCGGAGAGTGGTCTCAGCATGGTGGTGACTGGTCCTGGAGGTCTTTGGCTGCCGGAGCCCTGGTGGGGGCAGGGAGGAAAGCTCAACCCGCTCCCCTCCAAGGGGACCCGGCGGCGAGGACAGTCAGGCGCGGGGGCAGGCCACCACATCTTTATTATGACATCTTATTATCTCATTCCTACTTTGGACAAACTGGCAGGCTACCGAATGTAGCCTGCCCACACGGCAGAGTCTGGCAAACTGCCTGTGGCGTACCCAATATGCCAAATACCAGTAACAATGATGGGTCTCATTCTCTTAAAGAGCCTTGAATATAATCTCAGGGCTAGGATGAAGGAGACGTTACTGGGGCCTGCTCGAGGCAATTGATGATTAACAGGATGATTTGTGATTTGTGATTGTGATATGCAGTAGACTTTGATTCTGCTATACAAGTCAAAGAGATGGACGCTCAATTCAACATAAATTAATCCTTACATAGTCTTTTTTTTTCCTTATGGTTTTTGAGCTATACACAGCTGTTCTCAGGCTTATTCCTGGTTCTGCACATAAGAATCACACCTGGTGGGGTTGGATGGGGGCGCATAAGCTGTACTGGGGATTAAACCCATATCAGCCATGTGCAAGACAAGCCTTGCCCCTGTACTATCTCTCTGGCCCCTAACTCACAGGGGTTTTTTTGTTCTTTTTTTTTTTCCTTTTTGGGTCATACCCAGCAATGCTCAAGGGTTACTCCTGGCTCTGCACTCAGAAATTACTTTACTCCTGGCGGTGCTTGGGGGACCATATAGGATACCAGGGATTGAACCTGGGTCGGCCACGTGCAAGGCAAATGCCCTACCACTGTATTATCACTCTGGCCCCAACACAGTTTTAAACAAAACAAGGAAATACAAGAATATGCCACAAATGTCAAAGTGAAACAAAAATCCAGAGATTTTTCAAACGTAATAGAATTGGGGAGCCGGCCTGAAGAATCGTTTTTTAAAATAACTGCTATAATAAGGTTAAAGGAAAAAAGAAAATCATTCAAGAAACAAAATAAGATCTATGAAAGGAGAAACTATTAAAAAAGCCTCAAACAGAAATAATGGTTTAAAAAATGCACAGTAGCTGGGCTGCAGCATACAATAGAGGGATGTAACAGTAAACAACATGAGTAGTTAATAGAGGAGCTAAAAATAAGAGGAGTAGGGTGACTGGAGCGATAGCACAGCGGGTAGGGCATTTGCTTTGCACACGGCCAACCTGGGTTCAAATCCCAGCATCCCATATGGTCCCCTGAGCACCGCCAGGAGTAATTCCTGAGTGCAAAGCCAGGAGTAACCCCTGTGCATCGCCGGGGTGTGACCCAAAAAACAAAAACAAAAACAAAAAAACAAAATAAGAGGAGTAGGGCTGGAGCAACAGTACAGCAGGCAGCGCACTTGTCTTGCATGCAGCCCATCCCAGTTCAATCCTCAGTATCCCATAGGGTCTTCCAAATCCCACGAGGAGTAATTCCTTAGCGCAGAGCCAGGAGAAAGCCCTGAGCACAGCAGGGTGTGGCTTCCCCTGCCCTCTTCCCCTCTCCCTCTAAAACAGAAAAAGAGTAGTGAACATCCAAACAGAAGAGCATATAGAAAAAAACAATTGTAAAATATGAAAGCAGTGTAAGAGTTCAATGGAACAACCACATCAAGAGGAGTAATGGCACATTATAGGGCTCCCAGGAAAAAAAGAGATAGCTGCATAAAAACTGTACTTGAAGAAATAATAACTGAAATCTTCCATACTTGGCTGGGCCGGACAGATAGTACCATGGGGAAGGTGCTTGTCTTGCACATGACAGACCTGAGTTTGATCCCTAGAGCCCCATATAATCCCCCGAGCCCACCAGGAGTGATTTCTGAACACAGAGCCAGGAGTAACCCCTGAGCACTGCTGGGTGTGAATCCAAAAACAAACAAACAAGCAAACAAAAATTAAACAAACAAATCTTCCATACTTGAGGAAATAAATTAAGGATTCTACTACAAGAGGCTCAAAGAGTCCCAAATTGTCATTAAAGTATTAAAAATGGAAGAAAAGGGCCTGGGGAGATAACTCCGTAGACTAAAGCATGAGCTTTATACACAGGATTCCCTAGTCCAATTCCTGGCACTCACGGTCCCCCAAGTACTGCCAGGGGTGACTCCCAAACGCTGAACCAAAATCAGTCCCAAGTACCACTGAAAAAGCCCTGCCCCAGTAGAAACCCTAAAGACAGGCTAGGGTTTAACTCAGTGGTTACATAGACCTGGGTTCAAGCCCCAGCACATACATAAACACACACACACACACACACACACACACACACACACACACATACACACACGAACAAATTACTTCAAGCATCAAGGAAAAATAAACCTACAAGCAAGAAACTCCTATCTGATGAATCGTAATTTTAAACAGAAAGCCTATAGCACAGAAGGCGATAGATTTTCAACTTAAGAGTTGTCTGCCCTGCCAGACTATTGTTTAGAAAAGCAGGAAAGATAAAGATACTGAAAAGTAAATCATAGCAGGAAACAGAGAGCGAGTACAGCGAGTAGTGTGCTTGCCTTGCATGCAACTGACCCAGATTCTATTCGGCACTGCATATGGGCCCCCAAGTCCTGTCAGGAGTGATCCCTGAGCACAGACCCAGGAGTAAGCCCTGAGCAAAGCCAGAAGGGCCCAAAAACCAAAAGGAAAAAGAAAGAAACAATTGAAGCAATCCATCACCATTAAACTAGTTTGAAGAGAAACATCAAAGAGATTTATAAAATGAAGCAGGATCTCACCTGCAGGTAAGAAACCTGGAGACTATGCAGAGAGTTGGGGTGAGGGAAGGTTAAAAATACTGCTCATCCTCCACCCAGATCCTCCAAATTCCAGTAGGTGGGGGTCACACCCACCAACTGGCCCCTTGGCGCCATGTAATACCATCAACGGCCAAGACTCAGAGACTATAAAACCCAGCTCCCGGAAGTTGGACATCTTATTATCTCATTCCTACTTTGGACAAACTGGCAGGTTACCGATGTAACCTGCCCACACGGCAGAGTCTGACAAACTCCCTGTGGCGTACCCAATATGCCAAATACCAGTAACAATGATGGGTCTCATTCTCCTAACTCTGAAAGAGCCTTGAATATGGCACATTTAAAAAAATCTCAGGGCTAGGATGAAGGAGACGTTACTGGGGCCTGCTCAAGGCAATCGACGAATAACAGGATGGTCGTCGTGATAACCATGGTTTTGAGTCTATGAAGTTCCTGAGCTGTTGTTTGTCTGTGAGACTGTGTGTTGTTCCTTCTGTTATGAATGAGAGTCTCGCTGGCTAAAGTATTTTTGGTGAGGCATTTATTTCATTAAATTTTTTCACTATAAAAAAAAATACTGCTCATGGCTCGCTCTCAAGCCTGGGTTCTCCCTTGAACACGTATCTCCCTTGCTTGTCTCTGTGCCTCTACAGCAACTACTAATAGAATGAAAGAGTAAGATCAACAGTAACATAATAAAAGTAGGAAGTTTTATTTTTATTATTTTTACTTTTTTTTTTTTGGCGTTTCTATTTATACCTGGAAATGCTCAGGGGTTATTCCTGGCAGTGCTTAGGGGACCATATGGGATGCCGGGTATCTAACCCGGGTCGGCTGTGTGCAAGGCGAATACCCTGCCCGCTGTACTATCACTCTGGCCCCACAGTAAAAAGTCTTAATACCACACTTAAACTACAGACAATTCAACTGAACAAAGGTAAGAAATGAAATGGCCTTAAATAATGAAACAGAACAGATGGGCTTTATGGACATTTGTAGAACCATTGACCCCCAAAAGGAGCTGAAATCACTCTTTGTTTAAATGCACATGAATATTTTCAAGAATATACCATGTGCTGAAACATAAATATCAATAAGCTTATGGCTATTGAAATAATACCGATGATCTTTTCTGATCATAATGCAATGAAATTAGAATTCAATCACAAAGAAAGGCAGAAAAAGGTCCAAGGTATAGGGCCAGGGAGGTAACGCAACAGGGAGAGCGCACAACTCACACGTTCTATTTTTGTTTTATCCCCTGGTACTGCATGGCTCCCAAGCAACCACAAGGTATATATAGCCCCAAGCGCCCCCAAATATTGCTGGGTGTGGCCCCAGCACTCTGCCCCCCACAGCCCTGAAGATAAATGAAAATGAAACACAAGTTCTCAGAATCAATGAGATTTGGTAATAAAAGTACTGAATGGTACTAAGATGGAAATGAATAGGTCTTTATAAACACCTGTTCAAGAAACATGATCAATAAGCATGTAAATAACTGGAGATGTAAATAACTTACATCTAAGTAACTGGAGAAAGATTAAGCCATGGTCAGGGTGTGGCGCAGAGTTCAAAACCCGCCTTGCATCACGTGTGAGGTCCTTTGTTTGATCCCCAGTGCCACAGGAAAATAAGCGAAACCAAAACTTGGTAGAAGAAAGGAAATACTAAGAACCAGAACAGAGATAAAGAGAATTCAAACAAAAAATACGGAAGACCAAAGAAAGTAAGAAGTGGTTTTTCAAAATGATAGATATAATTGATAAGACTTTAGCTAGTTGTAAAAGGAAACGCGAAAACTTTCTGCATCCAGTTTTCATCTGAGAAAACGCAGGTGAAAAGAATTAGAAAGGTAGTGCTGGTGAGATAGTACAGCAGGTAGGGCGTCTGCCTTGCATATGGCTGAACCAGATTCAATTCCCAACATCCCATATGGTCCCCAGGAGTAATTCCTGAGTGCAGAGCCAGGAGTAACCCCTGAGCATTGCTGGGTGTGGCAAAAAAAGTCAACAACAAACAAAAAGAAATAGGAAGGGAAGTGAGAAATTACAACAGATATCATATAAATACAAAGAATTATAAGCAACTACTATAAGCAACTATATAACAATAAATTTGATAAAGTAAGATAAATGGAAACTTTTTAGATAAATACAACCCACCAAAACTGAAACAAGAAGAAACAGGAAACCTTCCTTGACTAATACCAGCACAGACATTGAAAGGGTAATTTTTTTTTTCCCCTTTATTTTATTTTATTTTTTTTTAGAGTTGTAGATTTACAATTTTTTGTGCTTTGGTTTCAATTATACAATGATCAGATACCCATCCCTCCACCAGTGCCCATTTTCCACCACCATGGATAATATCCCTCCCACCCCCATCCCCCCATCCCCCCTGTCTCTGTGGCAGGGCAATCCCCTGTGTTCTCTCTCTCCTTTTGGGTGTTGTGGTCTGCAAAAGAGGCATTGAGTGGCAAACATGTTCAGTCCATAGTCTACTTTTGACATGCATCTCCCCTCCTGGGAGGATCCTCCAAACATCCTTTATTTGGTGCTCCCTTCTCTATCTGAACAGCCCTTTTGAAAGGGTAATTTTTAAAAATGTACACAAAAATAATATTGAACAAGATGGCTTTACCAATGAATTTTACCAAACCTTTCAAGAAGAATTCAAGTCTATTATCCTCAGGATCTCCCAAATAATCAAAGAAGACATTCTTCCACATATATTCATGAGGTCAACATTATTCTGATGCTAAAGGCAGGCAAAGATTTGCAAAAAAAGAAAAGTGCAAATCAAAATATCTCTGATGAACACAGATGTGAAAGTTCTCGACAAAATCCCAGAAATAGAATTCAACAATGTGGCATCAATTAACATGACCAAGTAGGTTAATTTCAGGAATATAAGGAAGACAACATTCCCCCAACAGAGAATGAGGATTCCTCTTTCATCACATTAACGCTTGTTCTCTCCAGTCTCTTGGATGTGTGCCATATTCTCGGGTGTGAGATGATACCTCATTGCTATTTTGATTTTCATTTCCAGAGAAATAAGTGACCACTTTTGCATATGCTCACTAGCCATTTGTATAAATTCTTGGGGGGAGTGTCTATTCATCTCTTCTCTCCACTTTTATGAGTTTATAATTGTTTATTGTTGCTGATTTTTCTAAGTGTTTTCTATATCTTGGAGAGTAGCCCTTTTTCTGGTGTATTGTGTGCAAATGTTTTCTCCCATTCAGTAGCAATTCTTTTTATTTTAGCCTGAGTTTCTTTTGCCAACATACAACCACTTGGGAAAACAATATGGAGATTCCTCGAGAGGCTAAAATGGAACTACCATTTGATCCTGCAATCCCACTTCTGTGTTTCTGGCCAAAGAATACAAAACATCAATACAAAAAGTTATACCCACTCCAGAGTGTACTGCAATGTTCTTTATAATAATAAAATACAAAAGTAACCAAAGTATCCACCAAGAGATAATTAAGGGAGACCAAATGTACTATATAATAATACTATAGAATACAATATTATTATAATGAAAAATTATTATAAAGGGTAGAAAAAATAACCGAGAGGGCTGAGCATATGCTTTGCACATGGGCAGCCTAAGTACAACCCCCAGAACTGCAGTTCCCAGTTCAGAAGTAACCCCTGAACACAGCTAGGTACACAAAAAAGAAAAAAGAAAATAAAGAAACGCTCTCACACAATAAAAACTATCCAGATATTTTTAAAAATAGGGAGTTTTGCCATCATTAGCAACATGGAAAAAACTTGACATCATGCAAAACAAAGTAAGTCAGAAGAGAACAGAAGCATCGCACCCAGCAGTGCAATATATAAGTATATAACATTAAAACACAAAATGAATCTTTAAACAGTGAACATTGACAGCAGAACAAAGATTACCTGAGGGAAGACAAGGTAGAGGGGTGTACGTGTGTGTGTGTGTGTTTATGTGTGTGTGTGTATTAGTGTGTATGTGTGTGTTAGTGTGTTAGTGTGTATGTGTTTATGTGTGTGTGTATGTGTGTTTGTGTATTTTAGTGTGTATATGTGGGCTGGAACAATAGCACAGTGGTAGCACGTTTGCCTTGCACACAGCCAGCCCAGCCGGGCCAGGTTCGATTCCTCCACCCCTCTCAGAGAGCCCAGCAAGTTACCGAGAGTATCTCTCCCACACGGCAAAGCCTAGCAAGCTACCGTGACACATTCAATATGCCAAACACAGTAACAAACAAGTCTCACGATGGAGACATTACTGGGCCCGCTCCAGCAAATAAATGAACAATGGGAGGACCATGACCGTGACCGTGATGTGTGTTTGTGTATTTTAGTGTGTATGTGTGTGTTTGTGTGTATGTGTGTGTGTCTGCGAGTGTGTGTATGTGTGTGATTGTGTGCTAGTGTGTATGTGTGTGATTGTGTGTTAGTGTGTGTGTGAGCATTAAAAAACATTGAGTTTAAATCTGGAAAAAAAATTAAAATAAATCCAAAGGGAACTGGAGACATAGTGCAATGCACAGTGCCAGACTGGTCTTGGGTCCCAGGCACCCCTTTTGGTCCCCTGAGCCCTGCCCAGAGTGAGCCCTGAGCCTAGCTGGGTATGAACAGGTGAACCCTCTCCAGAGCCTGATGGTGGGCCAGGCTCTCCCGCCTGCGACCTGTGGGCCCTGCCGCCAGCTGGGACTTCAGTCCAGCCACTGGACTCCACTCGAGCAGCCTGACCTCACCCGGACCAGGCACGTAATGACAAAAACATGGGAGGCCCTGCCCCAGTGGGTGACCTTTTATCTACACAGGATTGTTTTCTCTGCCAAATAGACCGAAAGGAAGGAAGGCCAGCAAGACATTAGTTCTTTTCTTAGCTCGTAAATGGCTGACATTTCAGGAAACCCAAATTCTGAATGGGAGCAGAGGGGATTTCGATCCCTTCTGCCTGTCTGCGGGGACGGTCAGCCTTCCATGAGAATTCTCTCTCTAGACTGTTCTTTCCTGGGTCCAAAGGTGGCCCTGGTCCCAAACTCCTCCAGCTTAAGGACTCAGACTTGGGAATCCATCCACTAGCATTTTGTTTTTTTGGCACAAGTCACATCTGTGCAACTACACTAATCAAGCATCACATGGTATTAGTTACCTCAGTGTGAATGGAGCATGGCAGCCTTCTGCTGAATGAGGCCCGGGTGAAGAGAAGGCCGGAACAACGGGGGGCAGCCTCTGAGGCTGGACCAAGGAAGGACAAAGGAGAGGGGCTGGGGACAGGAAGGGTCGAGCTGGTGAAGGCTTTCTGCATCCAGAAAAACTACGTGTATAACAAGCCAAACAAACCAAAAATAAATCATACAATAATCCCATTTATACCTCACCAATGCAAACTAATCTATAGTGACAGAAAGCAGATCCGTGGTGGCCTGGACAGGGGAGGGGGAGCAAGAGGGAGGCACAGGGTTAGTTCAAAGGAACATGCAGGAACCAGGGGGTGAGCAGCAACTTAATTCAGATGATGGTTTTGGTGATTCACTTTGAACACGTGCAGTTTATTGTGTAGCAGTGGTGTTTCAGTAGTACCTTTTGGGGGAACACCAAAAAAACGCTATGTAAGTTGAGTGTGCCATTTATATAATCTGTATTAGAAGCTTCTAGAGAGTTCTGGCAGAAACAAGTGTTTTTCAAGAGGGTACCTCACCTCACTGTCGATCGGATTTTCACTCTGAAGCTCATAGGGATGAACTGAAGGATTCCCAGGCCCTGTCCAGAGAGCACAATCAAATTGTGGGACTCAAATGTTAATGCTAGGAAGCCTTTAGGAAAACTTAAGGAGTCTAACACAAATGTAAGGTATGAATTAAGTAACTAGCATATATATATATAGTGGTACTGGATAAACACAGTGGCTTAAACATCAGTGTATCTAATTTCACTCTGTCTAAAATGTCTTTCGACCATTATGACAAAGTTAGTTGGAAATGATCACTCTGGATAAGAACTGCAAGCTGAAATAGGTAAAGGAACAAATATGATAACCTCTCGTGATAACCTCTCATTATCTGTGTTGCAAACCAAAATGCCCAAAAGGGGGGGTGGAGAGAGAGAGAGAGAGAGAAGGAAAGTTCCTGCTATAGAGACAGGTGAGGAGTGGGGTGGGAGGAAACTGGGGACATTGGTGATGGGAAATGTACACTGGTGGAGGAATGGGTACTGGAACTTTGGATGACTGAAATCCAATCATGAACAGCTTTGTAATTGTGTATCTCACAGTGATTCACTAAAAAAAAAAAAGGAAGGAAGGAAAGAAAGAAAGAGAGAGAGAGAGAGAGAGAGAGAGACAGAGAGAGAGAGGGGGGCTGGAGCAATAGCACAGAGGGTAGGGCGTTTGCCTTGCACGCGGCCAACCCGGGTTTGGTTCCCAGCATCCCATATGGTCCCCTGAGCACCGCCAGGGGTAATTCCTGAGTGCAGAGCCAGGAGTAACCCCTGTGCATCGCCGGGTGTGACCCAAAAAGCAAAAAAAAAAAAAAAAAGAGAGAGAGAGAGAGGAAGAGAAAGCAAGCAAGCAAACTCTCTCAAAGGTCTTTATTTTTTATTTTTCAAAAGTTCTTTAAAGATCCGCCCCCCACTTCCACTCCAGGTAAAGGATATAATGGGTTTTCTTGGAAATGTCCACTTTTTGGTATGTATATTGGGGCGAGTGCATACCCCATCACACGAGTGCTACTCCCAGAAGTTTTCAGGGGTCACTCTTGGCAGTACTGAGAAGTCATGTGGTGCCAGAGATGAAACTTGGGGCTCCGTCATGCATAGCATTTGAGTATCTCCTTGGCCCAGTATTAAAAATCTCAATGGAGTTGGCAGTTGTTTGGCTGGGGCTGCCCCGCACCTGAGAGGAAAGATGGTGGCCGCGAAGAAGACAAAAATGTTGCTGGAGTCCATCAACTCCTGGCTCCAGCTGGTGATGAAGAGCGGCAAGTACGTGCTGGGCTACAATAGACGCTGAAGATGATCCGCCAGGGCAAGGCCAAGCTGAACATCCTGGACAACAACTGCCCGGCGCTCAGGGAATCTGAAATCGAGTACTACGCCATGTTGGCCAAGACTGGGGTCCATCACTACAGTGGCAATAACATTGAGTTGGGCACAGCCTGTGGGAAATACTAGAGTGTCCACGCTGGCCATCATCGATCCAGCTGATTCTGATATCAACAGAAGCATGCCAGAACAGACTGGGGAAAAGTAAATCATGCAAAAGTTTTCTGTAGTAAAATCAATTATTTAAAAATAATAATAATAAAAAATAATTATTAAAAAGTTAAAAAAAAATAAAAATATCAATGGAGGGGCTGGAGCAATAGCACAGCGGGTAGGGAGTTTGCCTTGCATGTGTCCGACCCGGGTTCAATTCCCAGCATCCCATATGGTCCCCTGAGTGCCAGGTGGCACGCTCTAGTTGTTGCCCGCACAGGCGCTCAGCAGCAGCTGTACCCTCTACTGATGATACTCATGAAAGTTCTGGCTGAAGAGCTCTGCCGGGCTCACGCTCCTGGCCACAGATACATGCCTTTAGTTGTGGTGCTCACAAGGCCATGGTTTAGCACTCAGAAACACCCGGCTGTGCTCTGGAGATGACCCGCTCAGCCGCTTCAGACAGCTGAACCACCAGCACCCAGACTCAGCACATCTGGGCAGCACGAGGAATTGAGCTGAGTCCTCCCACTTATGAGGCAGGTGCCTTTTGTCACTGAGCTCGAGAGTCAGTCCTCACTCTGGGGACATACCGTGCTTCCTGCGTGCAAAACATTACAGTTAGGGGTCAGAGAAGCAGAAAGTCGGGTGCTTCCTTTGCATGTGGACAACCAGGATTCCATCCCTGGTACCACATATGGACCCCCAAGCCCCTGTGGGGCTGATTTCTGAATAATTCATTTCTTCTGAGCCAGGAGAATGCCCTGAGCACTTCCAGGTATGGCCCCCAAATAAGCAAAACATTGTGCTTAGCCTGTTGAGCTCTCTTTTGGATTCACTCCATATTTATTATTATTATTATTATTTTTAAAACTCTCTTAATGTTAGGGACAAAGAAATTCTACAAGGTCACATACAAAGAAGGCTTTGGCTTCAATAACAGTCCTGGAAACAAAAAGACAATGGAGATATGCTATCAAAGTTCTGAGGAAAACTGACCTCTTATCTAGAATTCCATACTGAATCAAGTGCTGGTCACTTCAGACATGAAGGGCTTCAACAAATTTCCCCTTCAGGCACTCTCAGATGCACTCTAGAGAATATATGTCATCAAGAAGAGGAAAGAACACAGCCTTGGGACCCACAAAGAGCGACTCAGTATACAAAGGAGAGAGGCCAGGGTATGCCCTGGCGACAAATGACAGCTGTGGCAGCTCCCCCAGAGCAGGAGAAAAAGCTCCAAGCGAACATCTCAAGAGTATCCAGAAAGGACATCTGGATAACTGGCAGAGAGGAGGGTTAATCAATGGTGAGATTTTTGAAGCGTAAGTTAAAAAAATGGAAAAAAAAACCAAGAAGATAACCAAAACAAAGATATGTGTGAAAGGAAAAGCAATCATAATGGACTCATGTCTCAGCAGTGCTAAACCCATCCACGTCGTCATCCTAACAAGCACACGAACTACTGATCTACCAAAAATTACCCTCTAACCATACTGAGAACCAGGGACATAGGAAGTGCATTTGTGCCGAGGGAGGGAGTGAAGACAAGGAAGTCGAATCCTCCTCTCCCATAGTGGGAAGTCAACAGATACTGCCTCAACTGGAAAATCAGGAAGCAGCAATACAAACATGTTATTTATAGATGGGTAAAAGAATTAGTTAAACAAGTTGAAAACGGGCCCTCTGGGAAGGGGAAGTGAGGGGGGAGTTGGGTGGATGGGGGCTGAAGGATGCTCTTTGTCTTAATAAACTTTGTAGCACTTGTAGACTATTTTAAGTCCATGCCTATATGACTTTGATAAAAATTTACAATAATAGTTTTTGAAATGAGTGAGGTGGGTGCCACAGAGGTTGTCAAAGGGCTGAACAGATGGTGCTGCATGCTGGAGACCCAGGTTTGATCCCCAGAACTGCACGGTGTCCTGAGCATCACCAGATGCAACCAGTTCCCAAACACAGACCAGGGAGTAGACCCTGAACACCAAAAATTTGCCCTTCCTCCCAGAATTTTTTAAAGAAGGGAGCTAGAGCGATAATACAGGGGGTAAGGCACTTGCCTTGCATATGACCAACCTTAGTTTGATCCCTATCACCTCATATGGTTTCCTGAGCACCATCAGGAGTGATCCCTGAGCAGTCAGGAATAAGCCCTGAGCACAGCTGGGTTTGAAACAAAACCCCAAAATGTAGGAAAAAAATAGATAAATAAAATATAAAGGAGTGCGATGAAAGGATGATAAAATTAACTTATTGAGGGTCCACAAGTGCAAACGGGTGTTCTACATATAGGTGCCAACCTACTGGTTCCACATTTAGAAGTTTCTGCAGGTCATGCAAGACACATATACGAAGGTATTTCCATTTGGGGTGCAACATGGGGCTCAGCCCAGCCCTGTGCTCCATGTCGCTTTAGTCAACTACTTAGTCCGAACCTCAGTGTCTCCCCTGGAAAGCCATGGGGCAGGATTCCTGAAGGTTTCATGAGCAAATGTCCAAACCCACTCAGCAGGGCCTGGCTCTCTGACCAGCAGCTCCAGGTCCTAATTTGGAGAAGAGAGAAGTACTGCATGGCACAGGGAAACTCCTGGCTGGCTAAGAGCCCACGGCAGTCCTGCTGTATAAGAAGGAGGCTCCACTGATGGGCTGCCTCGTACTGGCACTGAGAACTCTGACCCTTGTCTTAAGTTTCTTTTTTTAAATTTTTATTGAGGCACTGTGATTTACAAGACTGTTAGTGATGGTTTCATGATACGTCTTCCCAACACCACCTCTTCTGATGTTTTAAATGCCAGTGACAACAAGCTAGTTGCTCTTCAGTATGTGAGAATGCTCCGCCCGTGGGCGCAGGGATGGGGTAGGGGAGGAGAGAGGGGTGTACGGGTGGCTGAGACTGAATTCACATCACAGAGGGGACACAGTGGCCCCAGGAGAGGCCACCTTCCATTCAGAGAGCTGAGACAGACCGGTTTCAGGAATAGAGCCAAGGTTCAGCATAGAAGAAAAACACCCCAAACTAGGAAAAGACCCAAGCTCCCAATCCCCCACCACTTGCTGCGTTTGTGACCCAGGTATGTCATTTGTCACAGTGACTCACTCTTCTCTTTGAGAAGAGGACTCAGCTGGATGCTTTCAAGGGCCCCTTTCTGGCATACAAGAAAGCCAACTTTCCGAGGGCAGGAGCCATGACCTGGTCATCACCCTGTCCCGACTGAGTGCCTGAGGCATCGGCTACCACAGAGCTGGTGGCCAACAGATATTTGTTGAATGAGTGGGACTGAAAATCAAGACAACTACATTTATGGCTCTTAACACCAGAAAATGACCCCAGTCCATGAAATCAATCACAGATGATGAAAGTAAAACCTCGCAGAGATAAAAAGCCTGTTAGCGGCCACCACAGCTAAGTAGGAATGAACTGAGAGGCGAATTCCAACTCTGGGAGCTCAACAGAAGGAAGGTAAAGAGGGGCAAGATGGAGAAGGGACCCACACCTTTGAGTATGCAGAGTAGACTTCAAGTAACAGGTGACATTTGGTATGGAAAGAGCTGCAGTGAAAAGGAGCAGGCAGCATTTGTTTCAGAACTGACCTCTGCTGATTAGAAACTACCTAATCACTGCATCTGTTTTGGTTTCCTAAAGAATGGGGATCAGGGGCTGGAGCAATAGCACAGCAGGTAGGGCGTTTGCCTTGCACGCAGCCAACCCAGGTTCGATTCCCAGCATCCCATATGGTCCCCTGAGCACCGCCAGGAGTAATTCTTGAGTGCAGAGCCAGGAGTAACCCCTGTGAATTGCCAGGTGTGACCCCAAAAGCAAAAAATAAAAAAGAACGGGGATCATAAAAGCATCTACTTTACAAAAATTTTTGTTGGCGTTTAAGTTAGAGGTGATGAGGGTCAGAGAGATAGTACAGAGTGTAGAGTGCTTGCCTTGCATGTGGCTGACCCAGGTTTGATCCCCGACACCCCTAGCATCACCAGGAGTGATTCCTGAGCACAGAGCCAGCAATGGCCTGAGCACCACCAGATATGGACCCCCTACACCAAAAATAGAAGTGATGGTTGAAAACTATGAATATCAAGCTATGAAAACATATTCGCAAGCTATAAAATGTCATAAATTGCTCATCTGTTAGGCAAGAATCCCTCCTGAGTTACTCTCATTAACAAATCCACAGGGATTCTTATAAGCTTATCCAGTCGGCGGTCACTTAGAACATCAACCATGAGAGGCCAAGCTCTGTGCTTTAGGTTCATAGATTGTGTCATTTCGATGTGGCAGCTCAAACTAATGTACCTGTCTAAGAGTTCAGCTTCCTTATCTTCCTTCCCTGAAGCAGACTTCATACACAGAGACGCTTCCGACAGGCAGCAAAGGGCAGATCTCCCACCCTAGAAGTCAGGGCCAGGGATTAGGGATTAGGCATGTGTCTGCTCCATTCGGGGTCATGCTCTTGAACTGCTGGATGAGTGGAAATGAGCACTGTCTGCTCTTAACTTCAAGTCTGTCTTCTGTCTCCCTGTGTATCGAGTTCCCAATTCTCACCGGAATCGGTGCTTCAAGAGTTTTTGGTTGGGGGACCTGAGGGATAATACAGCGAATAAGGCATTTGCCTTGCATGTGGCCAAACTAGGTTCAATTCCTGGCATCCCATATGGTCTCCTGAGCACTGCTAGGAGTGATTCCTTGGCAGAGACAGGGATAACTCCTGAGCATCACTGAGTGTGGGGCCCCAAAAAGCAAAACAATAGAGCTTTTTGTTCAAAGAGAAACTGAAGGATCAAGATCAAAGTTTAACTTCTCTGTTTGGTATATGCTAGGCAATTTGAATCACGATACCTTAGAAATAAAGGACAATGTTTAAATCTTAGTTGGGAGCTCCAAAGTAATTATTACCAGTTCCTTTGGAGGTTGAATTCCGCAAGATTTTAAAAAGACAAATCTGACAGTTCATATTATTCCTTATACATTAAATCACAGGTCTACTCTTTCAACAAAGTTTCTTGGTCACCTACTACATGACAACCTCTATTATAAACCATGAAACAGTGAAATTGGCATATTCCTTACTTTCAGAGCCTGTTGTTGAGTGGGGAAATACAGATGAGGATAAAAGTAAAATTCTTTGGCCTGGCACTTGGAAATAACGTTCATGTGGCCCAGTCAACCTCTCCCCTTCTATAGTCTATTTGGTTTTGACCCACATCCAGTGGTACTCAGGGGTTACTCCTGACTCTGTGCTCAAGTATCACTCCTGGCAAGCTCAGGGAACCATATGTGGTGCTGAAGATCAAACCTGCATTAGCTGTGTGCAAGTTAAGTGTCCTGCTCTCTCTACTATCTCTCTAACCCCACCAATTCTATCACGATCATGATCATCCTGTTGTTTGTCGATTACCTCAAGCAGGCACCAGTAATGTCTCCTTCGTCTTGGCCCTGAGATTTTAAAAAATGCCATATTCAAGGCTCTTTCAGGGTTAGGAGAATGAGACCCATCATTGTTACTGATATTTGGCATATTGGGTACGCCACAGGGAGTTTGCCAGACCCTGCCGTGAGGGCAGGTTACATTCGGTAGCCTGCCAGTTTGTCCAAAGTAGGAATGAGATAATAAGATGTAGGCTGCATTTGCTTCCAGGAGCTGGGTTTTATAGTCTCTGGGTCTTGGTCGTTGATGGGATTACACGGCGCTGGGGGCCAGTTGGTGGGTGTGATCCCTGCCTACTGGAAGATGGAGGATCTGGGTGGAGGATGCTCAGCCCCGATCTGAGCAGGCTTGGAGATCTCAGCCCCGGGACCCACATGCCTTTGTTCCTCTGCTGGTACCTTCATGCGTGTGGAGAGTGGTCTCAGCATGGTTGTGGCATGAGCTCCGGCAGCCGAAGACCTCCAGAATTAGCCACAGCCACCACTTCTATATTCTTACCCAAAAGCCTTGCTCCAGCCAAAGCATCATTCTGCCTCAATGCTTTCACTGCTATCCCCTACCTAGAATGCTCTCCCTACCTTGTTGGAATTCCATCCACTCATCTCTGAAGGAGGCCCCCAGTAATCTCAGTTTCTTGTTCACATCCTTCCTTTTTATGTGGGCTGAACCTTAAGACTTGCAGCGAATGAATAAAAGAACCAGCAAAAATGAAGGACCATCACTTTATAGATGGGCCTACAAAAGGTCCACAGTCTCCATCTTGGTCTTTCTTGCTCTGTCTTAAGTCCTCACTTTGGGGGAAATCCACACCGAGTCTTGAGCCACTGAACTTTCAAGGTAATTTGTTACACAATAGGGAACCAGAACACATAATGTGGGTGGAGTAACTTGTTACATAACAACAGATAACTAATACACAAGACGGGTTCAAGCTGCTTTCCTGAATCTGCCTTAACTGAGACTAACCCAGAGCAATCTCTGCTTTTAATTTTTTAAAAAATAGCCCAGGAGACTGAACCCACGGACTTATACATGCCAGATCAATGCTCTACCACTGAGCCACATCTCCCTCCTCTGCCTTCTCTGAAGTTGATCTAAACCTATACTGCTCTTTGGTCATTTTGCAAAATGAGTTACCTTCCACACTGTTCTTCTATTCCTAAGGAGCTCAAGGTTGGTGATTATCTCATTTTTGTGTGTGTGTTTCTGTTTAGAGAAAGTATTTGGTCAAATAGAAAAAGGCTTTGAGAAGCTAGAATCTTGTATCTGAAGGGTTTTTCCGCTGATGTTTGGAAACTAGCTGAGGAAGATTTGTAGGTGGGTAGATGGCTTGGAAGTGGAAAGAAAAAAGGAACAGCCACGTGGCCAGAGAGCAGCTTCGGTCACCATCAAAGTGAGACATCAAGTAGGCAGTGCAAACAGCCAGCCCTCCTTATAAATTCTTTCTGGCAATTTCCTTACAATTGTGTGAAGAGCCTTGTGTTGGCAGTTGTGAGCAGACATAGAGGGGGTGGTTCTGGGGCACTGGGGTCACTTGAGAGGAGGGAAGCCAATTGTTTTCTCAGGGTCCCTCTTTCACAGTTATTCTTTGCAGCCCGTTCCCCTCCCCCACCCCACTCCGCCAGCCCGGACTGCTAAAGCTCATTTCCGACACGTACGCCCTTTATTTAAAAGATGCGCCGCGCCACGTATACACAAAAACCCAAATGCAAAGGAAAAATGGGGGAAAGGCTGCTGAAGACCAGAGTCACTAAAAGTTCAGGCTAAGAATAGACAAGGAACTCTGAGAGCCGCTTGGCTATGTGACCTCCTGCAGGGGGCTTGGCAAGGAGCCCAAGCCAGCTTTGTTTTTTCAACGTCCTCACAAAGGAAGAGCACTTGCTTCTGAGTCTGGAGACCTGGAGTCTGGACCAGGCTCTGCTAGACCTTCTGCTATGCCCCTGGAGGAGTCCCTCCCCTCTCTGGACCTCAGTTTCCCATTGACAAAATGAAAGGGTTAGATCAGACTGGAAGACTTTCCGGCTCTATATTGAGAGGTCAGAAAAGAAAATAGAAAGAAAGCAGGGAACCTAGAGGTCTGTCTTTTCCTGCCAGCTTCATCGCCACGAAGTCCAGCCTCTGTGGTTTCTTCTCCCTCATCTATGAAATGAGGCAATATATTCACAGGGCCATTCCTGCACCAGGACTTCCTGAAAACCTGCTCTGCACCAGGCAGGGGGGCGGAAATATGGTGGTGAGTCAAGACAGACATAATTGATCTTTTATGTTTACATGGAATTTCCAGGTGACTGAAGCTGCTCCCTGCCCACGTGGCTGTCCCTTCTTTCTTTCCACTTCCACGCCACCAACCCACCTACAAGTCTTCTTCAGCCAGTCTCCAAACATCAGCAGAAAACCTATTTCAGGCACAAGATTCTAGTTTCTCAAAGTCTTTCTCTAACTTGACCAAATACTTTCTCTAAATAGAGTTGGAGGGGAGAGAGAAGGTAAACAGTAATCAATTACACAAATGAGTGTGTCATGAATATTAAAATAATTGGAATGGAGAGATAGTATAGCTAACCCAGGATCAATCCCCAATACCACATGATTCCCCAAAACCTGCCAGGAGTGATCCTTGAGTGCAGCCCTGAGCACTGCCCACTGTGGTCCCGAAACAAAACAAAAATGCCTTTTAAAATTAACACTAAGATAGTACAACAAAGGAAGGCTCCTATTTGGTTCTCAGAGGCTAAAGTAACATTGCAAGGTTGATCAGTTCCAGCATTCTGTGACCAATAGGCACCTCTGCAGAAAGGTACAGGAAAGCCCTCTCAAAAATTCATATTTCATACCAAAGCTTTTATAACATATTTAATTCAGTTATTCCAATCAACCAATGGCCACCTATTGGGCACTTGCCCACAGAATCAGTCACCCAATTCCTGCTTTTCTGATAGACTCAAAATGGAAATAAAGGCTAAGCATCTCTTACATGCTTTGTGCTGTGTCTGTTGTGGGGTTCACTCGCAGGGTATTCAGTAGGCAAGTGATGCTAGGGATGGAAACCAGGACCTCACGCACTACATGGACTCAATCACTTTAATCACGTCACTGGCTTTAATTAAGATTGTAGTTGTTTTTTACCTAATAATGTCTAGGAGAGTTAAGAATCAAGAAGGGTAGAGACACACAAAAGAATCTCAAACCTGAGCAACTTGCGGCAGAGATGGCCTGGGACTTTGCAATAGACCTTCTCTGCTGGGCTGCTCCAGACGGGGACAGATGTTGTCCCACCACCTGCCCTCGAAGAGTTCCTGCAGTTGCCATTTTCTAGAACCCAGCAAGAAGCACCAAGTACGAGTTGAGGTGACAGTAAATCCCAAGTCTCGTGGGACAGGGGAGGAGTGGGCTCTCCTTCCCCCTGCCTCGATGGGACGCCGAGATGATGCCACATCCGCCCACCATCTACTTAAACTCCCACGTGGCCACAATCTGGATACTCACAAACGAATCTCGAACCTGAGCAACTTGCAACAGCAATTTTTTCAGACCCTAATTTATTAAAAGATTCGAATTCCTAGAGACATTATATTATATCCATAACAAGCAATACAAAACACATTGTCTAGCAATTGCATTTTCAGCAGGTATGAGAGCTAGTAGAACTGGTTTCAAAACATCAAAGGTTACTAAAGTAGAGAAAGAATATTCTGCAAATTGTCGGCCACACAGACAGGAGGAGGTATGGAATGGGGGGGGCTGGTAATACTGGGGATTTTGGTGGTGGAAAATGTGCACTGGTGAAGGGATGGGTGTTTGATGACCATGACCATATGATTGAAGTTCAAACATGAAATTTTTGTTACAGTACTTCACATGAACTAATAAAAAAATTTTTTAAATTTTAAAAATAACAAAAATAAAAAGAATCAAGAAAGGTAGACTGGAGTAGAGAGACAGCACAGAGGGTAAGATACCTTGTAAGCAGCCAACCTGGGTTTGATCCCCAGCACAGGAAAAAAAGAAAACAATAGGAGACCATACTGTATTTGTCATAGGTTTCTTTTTGGAAAATGGTGGGGGTGGGAAGAGAAAATAGACAGCAATAATGGTAGTACCACACTGTGGATCTATCAAGCCTTACTGACCTGTCCACTTAAAAATGGTCCAAATGAGGGGCTGGAGCGATAGTACAGCAGGTAGGGTGTTTTCCTTGCACGCAGCTGACCCGGGATCAATTCCCAGCATCCCATATGGTTCCCTGAGCACTGCAAGGAGTAATTCCTGAGCGCAGAGCCAGGAGTGACCCCTGAGCATCACCAGGTGTAACCCAAAAAGCAAAAAAAAAAAAAGGTCCAAGTGACCAACTTTTTAGTGATTGGGGATGAGGCTGGGATAGAGTAATTGTCTTGTATGTGTGAGGCCCTGGGTTCAATTTTTAGCACTACCTCGTTCCACAGCAACACCAGGAGTGACCCTGAGCACTGAACTGGGAGTAGCCCCTAGCACTGCCATGTGTGGTCCAAAAAAACAAAAGTCAATTTTTAAAATAGGGGCCACATCCACTGGATTGGTGCTCTGGAACCCAGTAGTGACTCCTTGAGACACTCAGGCGAGGTAGTACAAGTCTGGTAGTTCAGCACTTGAGCCACTGAGGACCCAGCAGTGGTGAGGGTCACCTGGGCCACATCTGGCCATGCTCACAGGGCCATGAGGTGCCTAGGATAAACTCCAGGGCTTGGCGGGAGCCGAAGAGATAGCACAGTGGGTAGGGTATTTGCCTTGCATGTGGTCGACCTAGACTCTATTCCCAGCATCCCATATGGTCCCCACACATTGCCAGGAATAATTCCTGAATGCAGAGTAAGCCCTGAGCATCTCCAGGTGTGGTTCCTTCCCTCCCCTTCCAAAACCCCAACAAAACAAACAAACAAAACAAACTCCATGATGTGGAGGATGGCAGGTACGTGCTCCCTTTGAACCATATTTCCAGCCCCTAAAATGACAAGTTTTTAAGTTATATCTGTATTTTACCACAATTTTTCAAAGTTGAGTCTGTACGGGCTGTGGAGCTAGAATAATAGTCAGGGGTGCATACTTTGCATGGTTTGATGTGCAGCACTGCATGGGACCCCAAGCACCAAGACTGCCTTGTGACCCCCAGAAATGCAGGGCTTGAGCAGCCTACATCCTCAAACCCTAGTATTGAACTGTCTGGCCCACTGGATGGAGTATTGCCTTCTGAGCACAGCATAGAAAGAACCTCTTCTTCCTCCAACTAATAATGTGACAGCAAAATCCGCTGAATCGTAAACTTTTAGGTGGCTGAATAATTTTGTTATTGGTGTCAGGGATTGAATTCAAGACTCATCCATGTGTTCTACCCACTGAGTTACAACTCTGACCCCAGAGTGAGTGAATTATATGGTATGTCACTTGTATCTTAATAAATCTGCTTTAAAAATAAAATAGTAAAATAGTTCACTCTAAAAGTATATATTTTCCATCCCACTGGGTCCATCCCCAAAGGCAATGATTGATTTTTGTCTCTCCTTTTAGGGACTTTTCAGGCACAAAGAAGTACATTTAAAAATCTCTCATGGGAGTAGACCATAGACCAAACATGATTGCTACTCAATGCCTCTTTTGCAAACCACAGCATCCAAAAGGAGAGAAAGAACAAAGGGGAATGCCCTGCCACAGAGGTAGGGTGGAATGGGGGGAAGGGGGATGGGAGGGATACTGGGATCAGTGGTTGGTGGAGAATGGGCACTGGTGGAGGGATGGGTATTCGATCATTGTATAACTGAAACGCAAGCACAAAAATTTGAAGTCTACAACTGTATCTCATGGTGTTTCACTAATAAAAGTTTAAGGGAAAAAATAAAAATAAAAATTATATAAAAAAAATCTCTCATGGGCCAGAGAGATCATCCAGTGGGTAGGGTGCTTGCCTTGCAAGCAGCTGACCCAGGTTCAATCCCTGGTACCCCACATGGTCCCCTTCAGGAGTAGTAATCCCTATGCTCAGATCCAGGAGTAAGCCCTGAGCACAGCCAAATGTGGCCCCAAACCCAAAGAAACAAACAAACAAATAAATAAAATTCTACTCTGTGCGGACAGGGAGCTAGAACAGAGGCCAAGGGCATTTTCTCGGCATGCACTTGGCCAGGTTTGATCCTTAGCACTTGGTGGGTGTAGACTCAAGGCCCAAGAGCTCTATCAGGGTGGTTCTGGGGACCCAAGAATTTTAGGGCCTAAGAAGCACCACATCTCAAGTCCTCGCACTAAATCACTGAATCAGGTGCCCACCCACCAAAAGGAGTGATCCCCAGCCCCCTCTGAGCAATGCTTGAGAGACATCTCTGCCTCCCTGCCCCAAATCTATATTTTCCTTTTAATACAAATGGAGTAAGTGATATTCTGTTCTGGATTCTACTTTATTTCACTTAATATAGATCAGGTTAGCCCATTAGCCCATCAGCTCATGTGGCACTAGCAACCTCATTCTCTTCTGCTTCTGTGTAGAATTTCACTGCAGGGACCCATCACCACTTACTTACTGAGTTCTCTTGTTGAAGGGCCTTTTGACTGCCTGTAGGCACTTTCCACAGCAGAGTGTTGCAGTCAACACCCTTGCTCTCAAGGCTTCGGGCGCACACACGAATTTATCATCCATAGGATAAATTCCTAGTTCTGGTGTTGCAGGGTCAGGAGGTCATGTGTGTTAAATATTAATACCGCTAAACTGACTTCTCTGTAGTTTATACCAGCTTAGATTCCTAACATAAATTATTTTTTTTTAATCCATTCAATGAATATTTGAGTGCTTTCCATGTGCCTGGCACTACTCGAGGCCCCAGGAACATAGCACATGAGACACAAACAAACAAGTATTGGAGCTGATAGTCATGTAGGGGGAGAGAGCAAACAGAAAAATTAACTCCATAGAATTGTGGTTGGAAATAAATGTTGTGGCTGAAACAAAGAAAAGAGGGTTGGTTAGGGATGGAGCTAGCAATTTAAATATGGTGGTTGCAGTATGAGAATTCTAGGCCTCAGTTTCCTTCTCTGTAAAACGGGACAATAATAGTTCCTATCTCACAGAACTATTGATAGATCAATGAGATCATGTTTGATACATAACTGAGTATTTCATAAGTGGCATCTATTGACATTATTAACAAATTTGCATCCAAAGAAACTGAGTCAGGAAGAAACACCATGCCTAATGTCTATAGGAAAAGTTAAACTGGGTCAGAACCAGAATCCAGACCTCCAGGCCCTGTGATTCCAAATATACCACGACCAAAGCACTAAGAATATACCCTCCCAGGGCTAATGGGCAACATAGGTTTTTGTTTTTAATTTTCATTTGTTTTTTATTCTATACACCGTAATTTACAATACTGTTCATAGTAAGTTTTCATGTATAAACCATTCCAGCACCATACCCTCCATCAGTATCTTACTTCACCCCATTATTAAAAAAATGATTATCCTTTCTCCACCTTTTATTATACCTTACATTTCTTTCTATTCTTAGGCCTGTCTTTGTACTCCATTCTGTCCCATTTAGCTCATTTTCTGGGGGGTGCAGTGGTTGGGCCACTCTCGGCGGTTCATAGGGCTTACTCCAGGGGCTCTGCTCACTGTGGTTTCGAGCTGAAGAGGTCTCTGCAAATGTGATTTTCAGCATCAGCAAGAGAGGGAGGAAGACGTGGGAGTACATGAGGTACTTCTTTAAGGAGAAACAGGTCAGCTTCACAAGGGCCCAGGGCTGAGCCTGCTGGGGTTTACTCACAAGACATTCAGATCCAGGATGATGCTCTCAGCCAAAGGCAACAAGCTTTCTGGCTGCTTCTGGCCCATCTGCTCGGATGAGACTGTCCCAAACTCTGATCTCCCATTGGTTTCATTCCAAGGAATCTCCTGGAGGAAAGATAAGCAGCAGTTAAATCACAGCTGTAGAAATAATATGTTCTAGAGAGGCACTTGTGTCTGTTTGACTGGATGAGATTTTCCAAGTACGCCAAGTGCATGGTGGAGGTCTCTCAACTCTGTGCTCTTTGTTCACCAAATGGCATCTTTGTCCTTGCCCCCAGCTGGGTACTCACTAATTTCCTGGGCCTTCCGTCTACACAGAGCCCTTCCCCTGTATACTTCTATCTTTCCTTCATGCCTATTATTTCTTCATTATCTATCTATCTATCTATCTATCTATCTATATTTTTGAAATTAGATTACTTACCTGTTTGTTTTATGATGTCAGGGATCAAACTCATACATACAAGACAAGTGCTTACCACTGAGATACATCCCTGGCCCCCAGGAATATATATTTTTAGAGATGGTGTTTATGAGGCTAAATAGTCAAAATGGAGCAGAATTCATGGAAAAGAGCCTCTGGGCTTGACTCCGTTCATAAGTGCTTATACAAACTTGAGCAAGTCAACCACTTCCCCGGGCCTCAATTTCTTTATCTAAAAATGCAAATGTATGAGAGAGACAAGGATCTCATATGGCACATCAATAATTTACATGAAGTAAATTAATCTGCAAAGGCCAGGGACCTCAATGATGTATCTAAAGACAAAAAAAGTACATTGAGAAATAATGAGGGCAAGGACAGATGTTTTCAGACCATAGGTGCCAGGACCACTCAGTGTTATTAGTAAACTCGTTATGATGGCCATTGTCCAGTTAAATGATGTCAAGTGTCTAGGCCAGAGTTGGCTATAAGGGAGATCGGTCCTAGAAAAAGAACTAGGCTTTGAAGTCAATTCCTATGTTGACTAGAACTCAGTGAATCAGAGGGGTAGGGGTGGAGGGATCTGGACCAGCTTTAGACCACTCATGTCTACTCTTAAAGGAGAAATATAAGAAGTAAAGAAAGAGCTTAGATCATTATTTGACACTTCAAAATATTTTGAACAAGGAATTATTTAAGCATCATGATTAGGGTTCACAGCAAGTTTCTCTGCAAGGACAAAAAGAAAAAAAAAGAAAAAGAAAAATGGTGAACAATTAATTAAGGGGATCTTAAATTCAAATTTGGGAAAGTGACCTAAAACACATTTCAAATGAAATGAGAGCCATAGGCAACTGTGGGTGTTCCAACTACTTCTGTTTTAACTGTAGCCATTTACATTAGTAGATGAAGCATCTGATGGGGTCATTTGAGGAGATGTAAAAGATCTTTATGGCCACCACCAAACACTAATGCATTCTATCTTTCCAGGTGTGTCCATGATCGAAACTGTATGATAGATGAACGCTGGGAATTCTAAATTCTAAGCAATTAAGAACAGTCGTTTGTATATCATTGTTCCTGCCTGGAAAAATCATCCAGACCCCTAACTTTTCCTCTTTGATGCTCCACAGCTGGGTTGATCATACATTTTCAGTTTATATCTTGCTGCTGTTTGTATCTTGGTACAGAAGCAACATGGATAACTGGTAGTTGGGAGGGTGCAACTCTCGGCCTGCTTAGACCACCTCTTCCTTGCTGGGGTGCTGGAATGAGATGGCTTGAGCTGGGATGTAATTTAGCCAAGAGGTTCCCAAGGACGGGTGGCACTGTTTTCGTGGAGTCGTCAGTGACTTTCCACTGAGCTGTGGGAAAATTTGACAGTTGACTGTGGTTGAATCATAACCCAGAGGTCCTGACCACTCAGATCTTTGAAGATTCCATTCATTCCTTTCCCAAAAGGGGAACCTGACAAACTCCAGTGTTACCTCGGTTCCTTGCAACCGAGATGAAAGTGGCAAGGAGTGTGTTCTTGGCAGTAGCAGGAGGGCATCGGAATAACAGCATCAACAACCTATAATTATAATAACATATTTATCTAATACTTAGGGTTGTCAGGCTCTTTTTATAAAAAAAATTTTTTTTGGTTGTATCTTTTAAGCATCCCTTGGGAATTTACTGTTAGTGTCCCAAGTTGCAAATGAAGACACTGAGGCCCAGAGCAGTCCATGATTTGCCTACTAAGGGTCACACTGCTATGATGGGTGTGAGGTGCTGAGAGTTAGCACAAACAGTCTGAATCCGGAGTTTATGCTTCCAGTCATTAAGTTATACCGTGTACAAACCCAGGCGTGAGTATTCTGAGCTCAAAGGCACTTCAGACATCTCAGCTCAACTAGTAGACTTTGCAGCTGAGAAAACAGACCAAGTAGAGCTGATGGGAACTGCCAGGATTCAAAGTGGGATTCTCACTGCAGAGGTAGGGCTGCGGATCTGCGGTAGCCTCCTAAGATGAAATTCTTTGATACTGCCCTTACTCTTTAAGGGATTGAACCAAAGGATGCATTAACAGAAGGGCAGAGCGATAGTACAGCAGGTGGCGTGTTTGCCTTGCATGTGGCAGATCCAGGTTCGATTCCTGGCACCTCAAATAGTCCCCACAACCCACCACAAGTGATCCCTGAGCAGGTATGCAAGTTATACCATGTACAAACCCATGCATGAGTATTCTGAGCTCAAATGCCAGGTGTGGTCCCCACAATAAAAATTAAAATTGGCATAAAAACTGACATAAAAATACTTTCACACACCTTTTCCACTATATATTGATCCCCCCAATTCCTCCTGCTTCTTTTTTAGAGGTATATTTGTTAAAATGGACTTTCATTTTTACCTTTTCTTTTAAAGTGACGGGGGCGGAGGGGTGGAATGCACGCAGTGGTGCTCAGGGACCTTACCTGGAAGCTATGTAATCTGACGATTCAGTGCTTGGGACCCTGTGGATGCTGGGTTCCACCCCTGGTTGTACTTATGGGCTACTAGAGCTACACCTTCTACTGCTGGGAGTTGAGGGTGGGGGGAGGAGCTTGATGCTGGGGATCTAATCCCGTATCGGGTATGAGCTCTACCCCTCTAAGCTGACCATAACGCCAGATCATTCTTTGTTAAAAAAAAAAAAAAGAAAGAAAGAAAAGGAAAGGGGAATAAGGGTTCGAGAAAATAAAAGCAATCAGGATAGAAATTTTTGTTTTGTTCTGTTTTGGGTTTGTTTTGAGTTTTAGATTTCGGCCCACAGCCAGAGACACTTAGGGGCTACTCCTGGCATGGACTGAACTCCAGTCTCTCAACATACAAAACACGTATGTGTCTCAACCCTTTGAGATAAAAATCTTTTAACTGACTTTCCCTTCTTTGATCAGAGCATTTTAAGCACTGTCATTCAGTTATTAACCGTTCAAATCCTGTTTCTGATCTTCTCCATGACCCTCCTCTGCTGTGTGCCTTTAGGAGATGACCATCTGATGCTCAGTATATATCCTCGGCAACCATGACTCTCTCCAGACCTCACTCTGTGCCTTTTCCTTCACATCCTGTCTCTTCTCACAGAGAGAATTTCCTCCATAGTCTTCAGCACAGTGATCTTGGCCCCATATGTCTGACCCTTCAATATCTGAACCAGACCTTAGAAAGAGCTGGGAAACAGTCTGGAAGAGGAACCCATGGAAGAGTTTGTTCTTTGTAGTCTAACAAATCTTCACTCCTAAGGGCCATTGGAGAATCATACTCAGCTTTATATTTTATGAATAGGAGATTCCTCTTCAAAGTGATTATGAGAATGAAATGAAAGACTATGGAAGGGGCTAGTGGAACCCCTAGCACACAGCAGGTGTACCCGTCCCCTCTTGTCTGACTCCCTCCTCTCTCTTCTCTTCCCTTCTCTACCCTTCTCTTCCCTTCCCTTCCTTTCCCTTCCCTTCTCTTCTCTTTTTTTGTTTTCTCTCTCTTACACAAACACACACACAGTTCAAAAGTGTCTTAATTTTAAAGCGGGGACAACAGATAGTACAGTGGGTAGGGTGCTTGCTTTGTATTCAGCCAATCCAAGTTCAACTCCCCCCACACCCCCACCCCATATGGTCCCCAGAGCCCCACCCGGAGTAATCCCTGAGCTTAGAACCCGGAGTAAACCCTAGGCACCACAGGGTATGGCAAGAGAGAGAGAGAGAGAGAGAGAGAGAGAGAGAGAGAGAGAAAGACAGAAAGACAGAAGAGAGACTGAGACAGAGACAGACACAGAGAAAGAGTGTGTCTCAAACAACAAACTATTCTTTTTTCCTTCCTATCATTCTAAGCATCATCAAAAAGTATCCTCACTGTTGGTCCTTCCTTCCTGCTATTCAACTTATTTCACCAGTGTATATTGAACTCTTCCTGGGAACCACTTTAGCCCATTTCAGTACTCTCTGAATGAGAATGGTATGCCCTTAAGAACTGATCCCTGCGCAGCATTAACTACAGCCTCACACTACAGCCCTGGGAAACGGGTTCGTTGCTTTTAGAAATGAAGCATCTCCTCTGTCTTCTCTGATCATTTCTATCTCGCCTTTCTTACATTGGGGGTGTGCATAATTGCTCCCCTCCCATAGACTCCATAATCATTATTTACTTAGACTTCCAGTTATCTCTAGTCCAAATGTCAAATTAGACTCCAAACCTGAATCTCCAACTGTTCACCAGAATCTCTCTTTAGAGATTTTATGAACATCTGAATTTACAAGTTTTCTCTTTTTTAAATCCTGACCTACAGTTTCTAAATGGTTTTATCATAAAGCTAACATTATAATCAGAAGTCTTTGGGACATCTTTATCTTCAATACTCTATATTCTTGAGTGATGACAATACTATATGATTTTTTTAATATTTATTTATTGAATCACTGTGGGAAAAGTTACAAAGCTTTCAGGTTTAATTCTTGGTCATACAATGATCAAACACCTTTCCCTTCACCAGCACTCATTTTTCACCACCAAGAACCCCAATATACCCCCCTCCCAACCCTCCCAATGCCTGTGAGGCAGATGATTTCTACTTAACTCTTCTCTACATTGATTACATTCATTATTTCAACAAAAGATGCACCATTATTGTTTAGAATTTCCCCCCCCCAACAATCAGAATTGCTGAAAAGTCATTATGAAATACTTTGTTTTCTATAGCTGGTTATGAGAATCATATAATGTCATGTGGTTGCTATTGCGGCCCCGCAATTTTGGATTTCTGCAAAGAGCCAGATAATTACGAGATTGGTTTCTGTGTGTCTGGTGTTATGGCTGTGCTGGAGAGCCGCTGGTGGGGGCAACTCATGACCTCGGTAGGGCGTGAAGGACAAGCCCGTACTGCCCCCCTTCCCATGAGACTGCAGTTGCCCCGTCACCGGTCACCGCCGGCTCATACCTGGCTTTCCTATAAGCTCTGAGGGGGCGGCCACCTTGCTGCTGGGGTGGGGGGGAAGGTGGAAGGGAGCAACACCCTTTCCCTCCCAGGGAGGCATGGCACCATAGTTTAATGCATGGTCCATTCACTTTTCTGCCGCAAGCTGCCAAGCTCTGGACTAAGGCCTTTTGCCTCTGGAGCCATGGCCATGCCGGAAAGCCGCTTGTGGGGGGTAATTCGTGACCTCGATAGGGCATGAAGGACGAGCCAGTACCGTCCCCCTTACCATGAGACTGCACAATACTATATGATCTTGACCGATGACAAATTTCTTTGATTTTGACTTCCACCATGTCTTCTGATTTCAGCCTGTGTATTTCCAGTACCTTAATTCAGGCCTTTGTCCCTTGCCTCAGTTAATATTGCAAACTCAAAGCCCTTATTTCCAGTTACTCACTCTTGCTCATCTTCTGCTGAGATCCCTAATTTATCTAATTAATAGATCGGAGCATATTAATCATCTTCTGTAAAATCTTCCATAGCTGAGACCAAATGAAATCCAGAGTACCTCTAGCCCCCATTATCATGATAATAATGCTTATTAATTACTGTATCCCATTGTCTCTGTAGGGGCAAAGAGGAAGAATTTCTCTGCTCCTCTGGGTTCTTTTTGGACAGGATAAGCAAATAAAAATTAACATCAGACAAATTAGCAGAAGAAAAAGGACAAGCTTCACTGCATACATATGGAGAACTTACATCAAAATTTTAGAGTAAATGGGACAGAGTAATGGTTCTTTGAGTCAAGAACTAGAGAGTTTGGGCTGAAGAGATAGTACAGATGGTAGAGATCTTGCCTTGCACGCAGCTGACCTGGGTCCAAGCCCAGTCATACAATGATCAAACACCTTTCCCTTCACCAGTACTCATTTTTCACCACCAAGAACTCCAATATACCCCACTCCCAATCCTCCCAATGCCTGTGAGGCAGATGATCTCTACTTAACTTTTCTCTACATTGATTACATTACAAATCCTGCTACCCATATGGTTCCCCCTCCAAGAGTGACTCCTGAGAGCAGAAACAGGAGTAAGCCCTGAACACTCCCGGGTGTGGCCCCGAAACAAAAAACACACACCCATAAAAGAGGGATCTGGAATGTTAAGGAGCAAGGAGGGGGACTCAGCAGGAGGAGAGGGTGACTCGTGAGACAAAAACCAAACGTTCAAGGCATTTTTCCTGCTTTAGAAAGGCTCCTCTTATAAAATTTTTTAAAAATGAAATAAAAAAAAAGATTACCTCTAGAGGAGCCAGAATTAATTAGGGATTAGCCAGAAGGGCACTTGACTAGCACACAGCTGACTCAGGTTTGATCCCCAGCACCACCTATGGTCCCCCAAGCTCCACCAAAAGTGAGCCCAGAGTGCAAAGCCAGGAGTTAGCCTTAAATACTCTTAAATGTGGGCCCCCAACAAGAACAAAACAAATTATCTCTAGAAGTAATTTCTGAAGGTAGCACTGTAGCACTGTTCATCGATTTGCTCAAGTGGGCGCAGTAACATCTTCATTGTGAGACTTGTTGTTACTGTTTGGCATATCAAATACATCACCGGTAGCTTGCCAGGCTCTGCCGTGCGGGCGAGATACTCTCGGTAGCTTGCTGGGCTGTCCAAGAGGGGCAGAGGAATCGAACCTGGGTAGGCTGGGTCGGCCATGTGCAAGGCAAACCCCTATCCGCTGTGCTATCGCTCCAGCCTGAAGGTAGCGTCTCTAAATTTTAAAGGTTACTTCTAAATCTCATTCATCACTCTTTTAGGAGACCACATCCAGCAGCTCAGGGCCACAGGGCTTGAGGATGACTCCAGATAGCCCCGCGGTGAGAGGAGCATGCTGGAGATGAAAGCTGGGGTTCTCACAAACAAAGCTGCCTCGGGTTCTTTGAGTTACCTCCCGCTCCTCATTCTTCACTCTCAGAGGTAATGTAATCTCTCATGATGCAGTCAGGAATCTGAGTTTATTCCATAGGCCAGAGTGGCATGTAGAGAAAGCACCTTATCTGGGCATCTTGGGAAAAATCTATTGAACACTTTAGTGGAGGACTATTTTTCATCCCTAGAATACATTAAACATATCTCAATCAATCTTACTAAATGAAAGACTGTAAATTCAGAACTATGTCACAGAAAGTCAAGGAATATGAAAGAAATACAAAATAGGCCCTGTCTTCTAGGAATGCGCGCGCGCGCACACACACACACACACACACACACACACACACACACACACACAACATAAACATGGGAAATACGGGTTCCTGCACTGAGATACAAACTCTAAATGCTGGAGCAGCTGAGAAAAGGGATTTGATGTAGAGTGAAACTTGTTGAAGACTTCACAAAGAGAGATTGCCACCAGATCTTTGAGGATATGTAGAGTTTGTGAGAACACAGTGGAAGAAACAGGAAGCTCCAGGGTGGAAATAGCCAGGAAAAATACAGAACTCTTGCCAGATAACAAGGAGCCTGGCTTGGTGGGAACTGGAGATTAGGTTGGAGAATAATGAGACCAACCTGAAGAGGAAAAGTGGGCCAGAAAACAGAAGTCCTCAAATGTCAGGAAGAAAGACAAAAGGAGTGTCCCTAGATTAGGAAAGCAGTTTTGTGTGTGTGTGTGTGTGTGTGTGTGTGTGTGTGTGTTTCTCTTTGTGTGCTCTAATAATGAAAAACCTATCATATCAAAGCTGTAATAATATAACACTATTATTTGGTATATATGTAATACCTTATCATAGAGCAATCCTTGTACACAGATATGCCCTGCCCTCAATTTGCACACGAGGAAGCTGAGGCACAGAACCATTAAAGCACTTTTTAAGAACTACTTGTAGATAAATAATTCCCACTTTCAAAGATCTCAAAGTCCAAACAAAGAGGCAGGTATGCAGATGATTTTCTCACATTTACTTAAAAATCAAGGTGTTAGGGGGCTGGAGCGATAGCACAGTGAGTAGGGCGTTTGCCTTAAACACAGCCAACATGGCCTACCCAGGTTCGATTCCCAGCATCCCATGTGGTCCCCCGAGCACCGCCAGGAGTAATTCCTGAGTGCATGAGCCAGGAGTAACCCCTGAGCATCACTGGGTGTGACCCAAAAAGCCAAAAAAAAAAAATCAAGGTGTTAGGCATTATAGCTAATTCATGTACAAGACAAGTAGTGGTGGTTTAAGGCAGTTGATCTAAACGTATTCACCGCAAAAGACACTAAAAGACAAAGACAATAAATTGAAGTTAGCTTCCTGGTTCATACCACCTTCTCACTGATGATCAAGACAAGACTCAGTAAAGGGATGGTTTGGATCTAGTGAAACTGAAAAGGAAGCTGAAGGGAAGACTCTAGAACTGTAGCACTATCCTCCTGTTGTTCATCGATTTGCTTGGGTGGGCACCAGTAACGTCTCCATTGTGAGACTTGTTGTTACTGCTTTTGGCATATCAAGTACATCACAGGTCGCTTGCCGGACTTTGCTGTGCAGGTGGGATACTCTCAGTAGCTTGCCGGGCTTTCCGAGAGGGACAGAGGAACCAAATCTGGGTCGGCAGCATGCAAGGCAAACACCCTACCCGCTGTGCTATCACTCCAGCCATAAATGATAAAACACAAATGATGGTAACAAGTTCAATATAGGAAAAACAAATAAGAATTAGTTCAGGGTTGTTGTGTGTGTTTTGGGGTTTTGGTTTTGGTTTTTGCTTTCATTTTTTAGTATCAGGGATCAAATCCAGGACATCGCATATGCAAGGCAAGTGTTCTACCATTGAGCTACCTGCATGCCAGGAGCTACGTTCCTGGGTTTTCTGGGAAACTGAAAGAGGAATGATAGCATGAGGAAGATAAATTAATGTGAAGACGAAGACAAAGTAGATGCAGAATTTAATAAGCCTGTGTATAATATGTTTTAGATATGAGACTTAGCATCCTTGTTTGTGTTGAATATAAAGAACTTTAAAATATATCATTCTGTTCCAGGAAGATGGCCACTTGATACCGGGAGGTATCTGGGATCAAACTTGGAGCCTCACAAACGCAAGGCAGCTGCTCTGCAGAGCCCCACATACACTGCGAGACCCAAATTTCTGGTACTTTAGGCTCACTTTGTTGCATTATAATTACACCACATTTATACGGAAAGGATGATTTTTAATCTTTATAAGCAAAGAAGATGGCTTCTTGAAGAGAAACTTGAAGAGAAAATAAAACCATAGAAAACAAGAATACTGCTCTCTAACAGTTATTAGTTGTTTGTTTTTTATTTGCTTTTTCATCATACTTGGCAGTGCTCAGAGACAACTCTTGCTTGTTCCCGACAGTGCTCAGGAAGCCACATAGTACCAGGGATTGAGCCTGGACCTTCTGTATGCAAAGTCCTCTGAGTTATCTATTGGCCCCTAGGAAGTTATAAGTTAAATGATGTAACTACTACATAATTATCTCAAGTGGCCATCATTTTTATACTTTTAATTTTGTTTCCTCCCACTTTCTGCTATAAATGAATTCAGAAAAATTTGAGACAAATATAGATAGCCAACCATGAAAATTGTCGTAGCTTTTGAATTAAATCTAAATCATCTGGCCTGGCTCCCTCTGATAAGAGTACTATTCTTTGGTTTTAGTAAGTACGTTATAATCTTGGTCAATAAGCAAATAGTATTTCTTTCTCCCTAATGAGTTCAATTGACCATTGCTGTGTATTTAGTACTGGGGCTTTATTCTTGCACTCTCAGTCAAATGCAGATAGTACTTTTACTTAGGTCTCCTTCAGATTCTACTCATTCACCACATCCACATTTATATGTAACAGGCAGTTACACTATCTTAAACTGGGTTGGAAGCCTGCAGGCTTGAATTATTTAAGAGAAAAACATTTCCACTTGTCCTGCCAAACACATTGATCAATGTTCACTTAAGTGATGTAATCATCTCCTCTGGTTTTGTAAGGTCTACGTACTCTCTCTTCAGGTGACTAAGCAGTCTGCAATCTTCCTTCCTTTAATTGGATAATTTTCAGCCTTGTCTTATCCTTCCGGCCTTTTTTTTTTTCGAATTTATGCAATCATTTTCTCCTGTCAATATGACAAAGGGCCTCATAACTGCAATGTTTCTTTAGCACGCATATCTCTAGAACTCTATAGAAATGCTTCTCATACTCTGGCGCAAAGCTACCCTCATCTCTCGTGTTCCAGACACACTGTCTTCTCTACAGTGACTATCCTGTTCAGCTTGCAGTCTTGCTTTTCCTTCTTCCATTGACCTTGTTTCCTCTACATATCCTTCTGACTCCCATGTTTGTTCTCCCACCTCTGAACCTGTTTGACACTTTTAGCAATGTTATCACTTAACATTGTAAACACAGCTGTTTACTAAGCACAAACCATTTGCTGTGTCTTGAACCTAGGTAAGTAATATCAACTTTCCCCCCTTTTCCTTCTACCCCCTTACTACACACCTTTCATTCCATAGTAAGTCTGTCACAAAGAAATCTAGCATATTGCCTGGCAAACAGCAGAAGTCCCCCAAAATAGGAGCCATTATTATAATGTTTATGAGAACAAGGACCACACGATTTACACATGTTTGACTTCAGTGCCTAGCAAAATGGCTGGCTCATTCAAACATTTTTATAAAAGTGACCAGTGAAGAGAAGAAGTATGATAAGGGCTGCAAGATCCTTGTGAAACTGTTAGTCTGATGACAGTTAAAACTAATTCTTCAGGGTCTGGACAGAAAAAGGACCCGAATAAGTTTACAGAAATGAGGCTAGGGAGGACGAAAGGATGGCCTGGAAGTACAGCAGGATGCTTACAATCAGGTTCAAGAAGTTCTTGTTGGCTAGTGACTGCAGAGACTGAGTACTTAAGAGGCCTTTGTGGCTTGCTCTGGGCACAGGTCAATAACAGTTTGGCTCTCCAAGTGCAAGCAGCACAGTCAGACCCACTTCACTGCAGTGAGGAGAAACTTGGGACTGAAACAAAAGGTTCCTGATTGACAACGAAGTGTTGTCTGATTCTTGGAAATTTGAAGCTTATTATTTGCAGCATGCACAGAAACTCAAAGGTGAGACTCTGGAACCCTTGGAACTTTGCAGCAGCAGTTCAAATGTCATCTGTGTAGACATCTGGCAAAAGTTATCTGGGTCCAGAGACTAGAGTTAGACTCAAAATTTAAAGCTAATTCATTGATAGAGCACTAAGATATGAGAGGTTTATGAAAACAAAGCATAGCTTCCATTTCTAGACAGGAATGCGAGAAGGCTTTACACTCCAAACTTGGCAGCCTCACGACTACATTAGGGTCATTGATTCAGATAGAATTAAAAGCAAGGTTGAGATCTGAGTGGTACTCAGATAATGGGACGAACCTTCCAGTTTGTAAGGTTGTTGGTAGTGCAGAAAATCTGGTAGGTTATTACAGCATTCGTTACAGACGGTATTAGCACACAGGACAGCTTCTCAGAGTACAAAAATCTACTTTGTCTCAGTGTTAAGGATTTTAAGATGCTAATTATCTACAGATGGTAAAGAACAGAACACAAGTCTATTTGGCCTAACTTAACAAATATCCAATTATTCTATATACTTCTTTCAGCCCTGTATACACACCTGTATACTAGCTCGGCCTCTCGATTTCCATACAATGATGGTTTTCCTTAATTTGGACCCTAGATACAATCATCTCAAAGTTGAAATTGTTCATTACAAGATAGTTGATTTATCCTCTGATTCTGGGACCAAAACTGATTCTGGTACCATTAGGTCCCAGATTTTCAGTCTACACATACTAGCAAAATGGATCCTTTACCTTTAAAACCAACCAATACAAGGCAAAACAAAATACTGCTGCTACTACTAATAATAATAATAACAACAACTTCCCATCACCTGGTTCTTCAGTATGATGACACTTCTTGATTTTTATTTCAGGTGCCAAGTTGTCAGTCTTTATAAGGTCCATTTATGGTTCTTTGCATATGATAAACCTATGATATTTTTGTGCGTGTAAGATCAATATGCACAAAACATGGCAAATCTGGTTCAAGGACCCAAGTGATTGACTTTCTTCTACAATACTCCCACCAAGTGGTCATCTAGTCTGCATTTGAACACCCTAATAAACAGAGATCTAAGGGTATTCAAATAGACTTGAGACTAATTTCCAAAAGTAGGCTATTTCATCTTTGTATTTATTTAGTTTGAGGACTTAGGGGCCACATCCAGCAGCACTCATGAGATTTTGCACTACTCCTAGTTCTGTGTTCTGGGATCACTTCCGGTGATGCTCAGGACCATGAGATGCCAGGGAGTAAACCAGCTCCTCCTGTTTGCAAAGCATGCACTTAGGTCTTGTAGAGTCAAGGATAGCTATATCTGCAGTCCCTATTTCATATTTGAAATACCCTTTGAGACTAAAATATACCTCCCTGAGTTTCTATACATTGACTCAACTTCTCTTATTCAGGCCATAAAATCAAATATAAATTCCTTGTTCATGGTCCCCTCCAGATATCTTAATAAAGCAATATCTTTCCCGAGTTTGTTTGCTTTATTTTGCTGGATGAATGTTTCCAGTGCCTTTAATTATTTGTTGTTTTTGCTGCTGTTTATTGGTGTTGGTATTTTCACTATCATTCTCTTTTTTTCTGCATGTATCTAAAATAACTATTTGCATCAGATAGAGCCCAGATGTAGAGAAGTTTCAAATATGGTCTGGTCAACATAAGACAGAGTGGAACAGTCACTTACCTCATGTTATGGCCATTATTCATCTCATAACAGCTAAAACTTTGTCAGCTTTGTTAGCAAGGACAGCATTCTGTTGATTCACATTGAACTAGGTAAAGGTAAAGGCCCTCCCGTTGATCGTCGATTTGCTCGAGCGGGCCCAGTAACGTCTCCATTGGACTAAAGACAACCAAAATCCCTAAATACCGTATGTATTGTTGCTAAGCCTAGTGCTCACTTAGGCAATTGTCTTGGATTAAGGAGATAAAGGTGAAGATTGATGTACCAGATTGATTCTTCATGCAATTTGAGTTCTCAAAATTTTTTTTTCTTTTTGAGTCACACCCGGCAATGCACAGGGGTCACTCCTGGCTCTGCGCTCAGGAGTTACCCCTGGCGGTGCTCAGGGGACCATATGGGATGCTGGGAATCGAACCCAGGTTGGCCACGTGCAAGGCAAACGTCCTACCCGCTGTGCTATCGCTCCAGCCCTGGGTTCTCAAAATTTAAATTGGAATTTTGCACTCCTAAAAAGTATATACACGTCTATACTTAGCTAGACCAAAATATCAGACAAACTAGTAATTAATCATGGGTAATATTTAGCTTACGCTAGTTAGCTTTGTTTTATTTCATGGCATCAGACTATCACCTTCTTGAAAAACTCATCTTTCGGGGCTGGAGTGATAGCACAGCGGGTAGGGCGTTTGCCTTGCACACAGCTGACCCAGGTTCAATTCCCAGCATCCCATACAGTCCCCTGAGCTACCGCCAGGAGTAATTCCTGAGTGCAGAGCCAGGAGTAACCACTGTGCATCGCCAGGTGTCACCCAAAAAAACAAAAAAAACAAACAAAAAAGAAAAACTCATCTTTCAAATGCATGCTATTTATGATTAGAAGAATTGATGGAAAAAGTGCAAATTACTTGATACAAAAGCCTTATCACCACTGGAAAAATAACTCAAAGGTAACTATCCAGTATATTAAGAATAATGTAGTTATAATTTCTCATAGGAATATTATATCCAAATACCTTTTCCTCAATTAAAAATAATACCTGGAGGGGAAAGGTCTGGAGAGATAGCACAGCAGGTAAAACACTAGTTTTGCATGTGGACAACCTTGGTTTGATACCCAGCATTCCACTTGGTCCCTTAAGGCCCACAAAGAATGAACCCTGAGCACAAAGCCAGGAGTAAGCCCTGAGCACCACTAGGTGTGGCCCAGAAACTGGGGGGGGGAAAAAGAAATATAACTGGAGCTGGAGATATGACTCAAAGGGCTGTGAGTTTTGCACTTGGGAGGTCCAGGTTGAATCCTTGGCTCTACATGATTTCCTGTACACCATCAAGAGTACCCCGCTGGCACCTAATCAGGCTGGAAGAAACCCCCAAGCACCAGGTGTGGTCTGTCACTATCACTGTCACTGTCACTGTCCTCCCGTTGTTCATGGATTTGCTCGAGTGGGCCCAGTAACGTCTCCATTGTGAGACTTGTTGTTACTGTGTTTGGCATATTGAATACGTCACGGGTAGCTTGCCAGGCTCTGCCGTGCGGACGAGATACTCTCTGTGGTCAAAACAAACAAAACTTGTAGGCTAACACTATGTAGTTTATTTTTAATATTTCAATTTAGGAGCCAGAAAGATAGTACAGCAGGTAAAGCACTTGCCTTGCACACAGCCTACCTGGGTTTAATCCCCAGCATCCCATATGGTCCCCTGAGAACCACCAGGAGTAATTCCTGAGTGCAGAGCCAGGAGTAATCCCTGAGCTTGAGATGCTCAGGGGTTTATGTGGCCCAAAAACCTAAGACCTAAAAAAAAAAAATCAATTTAGCTAATGTGATTCATTCAAAAAATAATAACTTGGGATGTTATAGTCCTCATTTATAGAAGAAGAAACAGAGACCCAGAAAAGTCATGACTTCTTTCATGGCTAAAATGCCTGCCATAGAGGCAGGCAGGGCTTGGGGGGTGATGGGAGGGAAACTGGGTACGCTGGTGTTAGGAAATGGCGTATTTCATGGCATCAGACTATCTGGTGGAGGGATGGGTGTTGGAGTACTGTATGACTGAAACCTAATCATGAACAGCTTTGTAAGGGTCTATCTCACAATGATTCAATTAAAAAGTTAAAAACAAATAAAAATAAATTAAAATGTGTAGAGCCACGTCTGAACCCAAGGTCTTGGATATCGAGTGCAGAACAGTTCCCACTGTACCCGAAGAACTCTGACACAAGGGGGACCCAATCCCACCTCCAAACAGCAAGGATGTTTTCAGGCATTAGGATGTCATCCAGATTTAAAACAAAAATCTCACTGAAAACAGTTACTACAAAACCAGGGATGCTGAAATCATAGACTTTTTTTTTTTTTTTGGCTTTTTGGGTCACACCTGGCGATGCACAGGGGTTACTCCTGGCTCTGCACTCAGGAATTAATCCTGGCGGTGCTCAGGGGACCATATGGGATACTGGGAATCAAACCCTGGTTGACCCATGCAAGGCAAACACCCTACCCGTTGTGCTATTGCTCCAGCCCCTGAAATCATAGACTTTATCAGAATTAGTCCAAGATCTTTAACTTTATAAATTAAGAAGTGGTATCAATAAATTAACTGAAAGCTATAGTCTTCTCATTGCATGATTTATTTGGACACCTGATTGAGTGACTTTCTGTTAACTCTAAAAGTTTTTCAAAATATGAGTAGGCCATTCTCTGGGACCTGTAGTCAGGTCATTTCTGAAAATTCAGTCTGATATAAATTACCTATAACTCAAAAATGTTAAGTTCAAGGACCCCAACAAACTCCTAAACCAAAGGAATATAGACCAGGAGGGGAATCAGAAATAAATAAACACAACATATTAAACAGACAATTTGTCAGTAGACAGAGCTGGCTGTATGAAGCGGCCCCTGAGATAGATCCCTCACTTTAATATCTACTATGGTTGTAGTCATTCAATAACTTGAACTTCTTGGCACTCCGTGACCAGAGTACAAAGAAAACTGAGTATTGGAAGGAGAGGGTTATAAATTTGCCAGCTGACTAGACCAAGTAAGCGGGTCAAGGCCAGGACTGACTTTTCTTCCCTGCAAGGAGCAAGGCTCACAGTCCTAGATTTCCCCAGACATTCCCAGGCCGTGGAGGTGCATAGAGAGAAAAAGGCGGAACCCCTTCTCAAGTCTACTGCCTCTCTCCTCTTCACATAGGTCATTTGGCAGCCCCACTGACATCAGTAGCCGCGATTCCCATTCTTCTAGGATACTCCCCTACCTAGGGTGCGTGGGGTGTTATCCGCACACCGAAGGATCACACACCCCGAAATCACACCAAGTTCTCAGAAGAAGTAGGGCTTCCAAACAAGGAAGAGTCTTTCACTGGAGTGTGTTTATACACAGTTTAAACCTGGGGGGTTTGACTGAATATATTAAAAAGAAACTAGGGCAAAGTTTAAAGTCCTTTTTAAATGCTCACCACCAAAGGATTTGGTGAAGTGACCTTTTAAGAGTAGGAAAAAAGCTAGGCAAACATAAAAATACAAGGGTTTGTTTGTTTGTTTGTTTTTAATTCCTTCTCAAATTAGCATTTCGTATTTGGTGGTTTCTAATGACTTATTATGAAGGACAGGACACCCAACAATAGGAAAAGATAGATTACACAATTTACCTCGGATTATAGTTTCTACTTCTGCTGCAAGGTCTAAACCAAATGTCACTTTAATGAATCCTCTCGCCCATCAGAATCAATTTCTTCCACAGTCATTTATGAGTGCCAAAGTCCTGTAGAGACAACAGTAGACCAGACCCAGTTCCTGCCTCGAGCTCAGGAATAATTACAAAATATTACTTGACATATGCTGCAAGAGAGGTATCCATCATCTAAATTTTCCTGTGGCTACTGAAAAGACTACAATAGGAGGCAATGCTTGAAAGGCCTGTAGGCGTCCACCAAACGGAAGACAGAACACTGGCCAGCAAGAAGCTTTGCACAGTAACATATCAGCTTTTAGAAAGACAACTATGGGAAAACGCTGGAGGTAGATAAGTTAGAAGAGCGACAACAATACAACCGGAAGATGATATTCTTGCAGGTTGGGGGTGGGAGGCGGAAGGATTTTTAACAAAACCCAGGAGATAAATTTAGCAGAATTTGATGCTTCATTGTATGGCGGAAAGAAGGAACATGGAGGAGTTGGCGATGACTCCCTTCAAAGGCTTGGCGAATGAGTGGGCAGTGAGGTCATTAGCTAAAATAGGAAATAGCGCTGGAAGATAAGGCCTGAGAAAGAGGGTTTTAATTCCCCTGGAGGCATTTTGAGTAGGCAGGAAGAGGCCGTCAATGGTTTTCCTTTCAAAGGCAGAAATCACCCCCTTCCCCTGAGCTCCGGAGCGTATTGAATGCGTTTTGTTTGGTTTGGGGTATTTTTTTTTCCCCACATGCAATTATTTAAATCTGCTGTGTTTACAGGTTTGTTAGTACCTTAAACCCCGGGGAGGGCGGGGAGCGAAAGAACTCGATCTTTCTCGTTTGTGTATTGTTCTTATCTCGGTGCCTTGTGCGACAAAAAAGCCTTCTGCTAAAGTCGCATTCTTGAACGGGCGGCTCCATCAGATACTAGAAACTGTCAGTTAACTTAGCTCAAAACAATGACCAAGACGTGCTGAAGGCTTACCCATAAAATATTTAAAGTATGGCACCTCATTTTCGCTTTCTTTGTGTTTATCTTACTTTTCAACAGCCTTGCTCGCTAGAGATATTTCTAGTTTACAGATAAAGCAACAGAAGTCCGGGGCGTCTGAATAACTTTCCCGAGGTCGCGGGTTTGCTTTAGGATAAGAATGAACTGGGAGGGGGCGCGGGGGGAGGGCTGTCGGGGGGAGCGGGCTGGAGCTATAGTACAGTGAGCGGGAAGGGCGTTTGCCTTGCACGCGCACCCTCTGGGGTTCTGTCCCCAGCATCCCATATGGTCCCCGAGCACCGCCAGGACTAATTCCTGAGTGCAGAGTCAGGAGGAATCCCTATGCATCGCCGGGTGTGACCCAAAAAGCCAAAAATAAATTTTAAAAAAAGAAAAAAAAAAAAGAATGGACTGGGGACCGTTTGTTTCTTGGCAATGCCTTCCCGTCCTGATCTCTGCAGAGCTGAAAAGTGGCGGAGGTTGTGGCGGCGGGGGCGAGGTTGCACCTCGCAGACCCGCGTAGCACCACGCCGGGTGCAGCTGCAGGACTGGGGGCTTGCAGTTGTAGGAGAGGCCCCTCGCGACCATCTCGGGTCCAGCCTAAAGAGCCTCTCTCCCAGGGAACTGCACTTAAGAGACACCCACCGCACGCGGGAAGGCTGAGAGGAAACCCCGGGAGCGGAGGGACCCAGCAATTTGCAGCATTAGTTTCAGGTCCACAACACGGGCAGGGGCTTTCGTTCAAGCTTCCTCGTCGGCGCTGTTCGGACAACTGACCCCGAAATTTGCAATGGGGGCGTGAGGTCATGACTCTAAGCTGGCTCCCGGGCGGTGACCAAGGGTCGGAAACAAGGGGCTGGGCGCAGGAAGTCGCTGGTGCACCACCTGCTCTTAGGACCCTGACACTGAGCCCATGTCTGCCTCCTCTTTTTCACTCTTTTGGCTCCAGACAGCTGGGGAAGTGTATTACGGTCACCAGGGCCCATGCAAACCTTGAACTCCCCAGGGCCAGGCTGGGCGCGACCCCCACGGATTGGCGAGCATCGGGAAGCGGGTTATTGACGGGAGGGTTATTGCATTCCGCTTCGGGCCTCAAACCACCGACCAGTGCCGGAGGAAGCCCTCGGGTGTTGCTCTCGCCCCGTCGGGGGCAGAGGAGAGGAGGGGCTCGAATAAAGAAGCGCAAACATGGGGCTGGAGCAATAGCACAGCGGGTAGGGCGTTTGCCTTGAAAGCAGCTGACCTAGGTTCGATTCTCAGCATCCCATATGGTCCCCTGAGCACCGCCAGGAGTAGTTCCGGAGTGCATGAGCCAGGAGTAACACATCGCCGGGTGTGACCCAAAAAGCTAAAAAAAAAAAAAAAAAAAAGAAGCGCAAACATCCCCGGGAGTCGCACGCGGGGCTCCCGGGGCCAGAGCCCGGGGGTTGGGAGGGAGCGCGCTCCGGTGCGTGCGGGGGGTGGGGGGCAGGGGGAGTGAGAGGTCGGGACTGGCCCACAGCGAAGTCCAGGGCCCTCCGGGCGCGAGGAGGAGGCGGGTCGCGCTCCCCGGGGGAGCAGAAAAAGGGCGCGTGCGCAGAACCCGCCACCGCCCCCCTCCTGCTGCTACCCCAGCGGTGGTGCAAAGGGCAGGTATTTGGGGTCTGGACGAGGGCGCGCTTGCGAACTCTCGCCATGGCCGGGTCAGAATGGGAGTCGCTGGAGCAGTGCTTGGAAAAGCACCTGCCGGCCTCAGACTTGCAGGAGGTGAAGCGCATTCTCTATGGCAAGGAGACCAGGTCTGGGACCCTGCGGCTGGGGAGGCGGGGAGAAGGTGGGAAGGGGGAGAAGCCCTATAGGGACCCCATGAGTACGGGACTGGGGGACCAGGGGAAGGGCTTCTGGATTTGAATAACTTTGGAGGGAGCGGTGATGCAGTCTTCAGTTGGAGAACTAGAAAGTATAGGAAATGTAGGTGGTCTGGCCCTAAGGTCACCAGGGCTTGCATGGGCCCTGGAGACCTTAACACACTTCCCCAGTTGTCTGGAGCCAGAAGAGCAAGAACCCTTCTGGAAAGGTCGAAGCTTTCTCTGTGCCCAACCAACTCCTTACCTCTTGCCTGTACCCCAGGTGCATGTCTGCCAGAGCCCAGGTCAGAGGAAAGGGGAGTGGGGGTTGTCAACTGATTGTCCAGACCCAACCCTCCTTCCTGCAGACATTCAGGCTCTGGGAGCCCCTTGGGGAGAGAAGCTGCAAAATCTGGCTGACCAAGGAGCTTTCCCTACTGTGAAGTTACCCAGGAGTTGGTTACTTCTCTAACTCTTGCCCACCCCAACTAGTGCTGTGACATACCCAGAGTTTCTGAGCACAGTGCATGGTTCAACCCCGGGTGAGCAGAGGTGGAGGACAACACTTCCACTCTGATGCTTCATCTTTCTTGAGATGTTTCCCCAGTGTAAAACATCATGTTGCTCCTTTGCTTAAAACTCTTGAAGGACGGCAGCTGGAGTGATAGTACAGCAGCTAGAGCTGCTAGAGTCTTGCACCTGACCTGGGTTTGATCCCTACTACCCCATATGATCCCTAAGCCCCGCCAGGAGTGATCCCTGAATACAGTTAGGAGAAAGCCATGAGTACCTTTGGGTGTGACTAAAACAAAAGCTCAGAGACCCCTCCAGCTTGAGAATTGAAAGTAGCTCCTGGCTAAATGTCTTTTCACAAACTGATTTATTTATGGGCTCTTCGTGGCAATGACCTGGCTTGGTGGCAATGACCTTGAGGCAGGAGCTTGATCAACTCCCATGGAGTTCAGTGGTTTTGATTGGATGAGCCAACTACTGCTCTGGAGTTTCTGCCCAGAGGTCAGACCTCAGATCCCAGATTGTCTGTGCTACTAGTGCATGGTGAAGGCAGAACAGATGTCTCTGGGCATGAGAGTGGCTTAAAGCTTTGTTCAGGAGAGTTCTCTTGAGGGGCCGAGGGGCTGGAGAGGTAGCTCAGTGGTCAGGGACATAGACCTTGCATGCACGGGAATCAGAGTCCAAACCCTGACGTCCCATGGCCTTCCAAACACTGCCAGGCTGAGCAGCAGAGTTGATCTATTCAGCCTGGTTGGCCAAGTATTGCTGGCAGTAGTCCTTGAGTTCCTCCCAAATATTGCTGAAAAACGGACTCCCCCAGGAAAAAAAGAGCTCTCCATACCCCAAAGAGGCATATCCAAAGTGAGTGATGTCCAGGCCCCAGTGATGTGCGTGCTTACTGGGCTACTACTTCCCACTGTACCTGACAAGGCTAATCCTTGGTTGGGGGTGGAGGGGCAGGAATCATCTTCAAGTAAAGACTCCCAAAAGGGGCCTTTAAGCAAAAGATATTTCAGGCTACAATTTCTAGGGATGGAAATAGGTTGTGTTTGGTTTGGGGGGGTTGGTTTTTTTTTCCGGGTGCAGTCGGCATATTCTCTGTGAAAGAGAACTCATGGGGTTAAAGGAGAGGTAAAACACCTGGGGGTAGGGGCTGGAGAGATAGCACAGCGGGTAGGGCGTTTGCCTTGCACGTGGCCGACCCGGGTTCGATTCCCAGCATCCCATATAGTCCCCTGAGTACCTCCAGGAGTAACTCCTGAGTGCAGAGCCAGGAGTAACCCCTGTGCATCGCCAGGTGTGACCCAAAAAGCAAAAAACAAAAACAAACCACCTGGGGGTAAAACACAAGACACTTAGGAAAGGAGAAAAAAGGTTTTCCAATTATCCAATTGGCTAGTGCACATTCAAGAGATTTGGGTAAGGATACCGTGCAAAGGGACTGTTAAGCATTTGGATTGCTTCTGGTGGAAAGGGATTATAATGGGAGTGAAATGGGCGCCCACATCCATGAGCCAGTGACTGATGAGGCCCTTGTATTGACTCCCGGTGACTGAGTCCCTCTCTTTGTCCTCCTTTTCCTCGTCCTTTTTCTTAGGGATGTGTGTGTGGTGCTGGGGATTAACTCAGGACCTCACACAAAAATAACACGTTCTTTTACCTCTCAGCTAGATCCCCCATCCCTCCTTTGTCTTTGTCTTAGTTCTCCCTCAATCCGCACTGAGCCCTTCCATGTTTTACCTACAAGGTAAAAACCTCTATATCTCCTTGTTACTCGTGATTGGGTGGGACTTGGCTGTGATGAGGATTGCAAGCAGAAGATGGGAAATCATTAACCTTCTGAAAACCTTTAAACTCCTGCTCCCTCCCCAGCCTCACTTGCACAGCTGAGAGGAGACCCTGAGTCCTCTGACCCTCCTGAGATACCCACTGCACACGACTACCTCTCCCAAGGACTCAATAGGAAGTGCTCAGTAAATATTTAACTGAAAGATCTACAGCCCTTGCCTATGGCAGACAAATGGAAGCCCCTTAAGAACAGTGCTTACATTGTGAGCAAACCATTACTCACTTCACAAACATCCATGGCTTGTTTTTGTCCCCGGTACCTGGAGTAGACAGCTTGAGTAAGCCCCATTTCTTGCCCTTGAGGAGCTTTCTGCCTTTTGGTGGCTATCCTGTGTTGTAACTGATAAATGCAGGGAGAACTAAACAGGGAGAGTTTACAGGCTGGGGTGGAGACAGGTCGGGAAGCTTCTCAGGGGCAAAGAACTGGAGCTGAAGTGGAAGGAAAGTTAGAGACAGGAAGGGCTCCAGCACCGCAGGCAAGGCCCAGACACCAGGGCATGTGGCCATTGGGAGGCCATGGGGGATGGAAACTGTGAGAGGAGGCAGAAGCGGCCTGCGTGGACCCCAGATGCTCTGTCCACCAGGCTGTGGCGGTGGGTCTCTAACCTCGTGGCAGCAGGAAGTTTGGAATCATTTGAAAAGGGCAAGTGAAACGCCAGCAGGCAGGTAATAGACAAGGCAGAGATTGTGCAGGTTTCTGGCTTGCCCCTGGATGGGCTGGTATACTCTTCTGCTGGGCACCAGCTCTGGACGGGCCCGAGGAGTTGAGGGCTGGAGGTCTTGGTTGACTAAGGCACTGTAATATATCACTGCAACCTGGAGGATGTCAGCCAAAGGGAGTGCATGTTCACACTTCTGAGAGCAGGTGTACAAAATCGAAGTGTCCCCGGGACCACTGCCCCCCTCCAAAGACTCTGGGAGAAGAATCCTTCCCTGACTCTGTTCCTCGTGGCTCCTGGCATCCCGGGGCTTGTGCCTGCGTGGCCCCAGTGCCCACCTCAATCTCCAGCTGCTTTCTCCTCTCTGTGTCTCTCCTCTGGGCACCTCTTCAAAGAACTGGTGTCAGTAGGTTGAGGGCTCACTGGGACCATTCAGAAGAGCCTGTTTCTGAGATCAATATGTACCTCTATAAAGATCCTGTTTTGGAAGTGAGGTCCCACTCTAAGGTTCCAGATACTAGAATATGAATGGAGCTGGAGGAGGGCACTGTGGCCCACTGCAGGGCCCTGTAGGAGGGGATCTTGGCTGGGCTCAGCCTGGAGATGTCCTGGAGATGATGAAGGGATGCAGGGAGGAAGAGCCTGGCTTTATTCTGGAGAACCTGGGTGGTAAGGATCAGAGAGAGCCGAGACTGTGTAAGACTCCAGAGGTGAGGCTGCAGGCAGAGGAGAAAAAGAGCAAAGGTGGCAGGATGGGGGTGGGGTGAGACAGGGACACAGTGTCAGAGGCACTGGGATGCCAGGGGGAGGAGCAGACACAGAGTCCTGGGACATCAGCATCCAGAAGGCAGATGTGGCATGTGGACCGGGAACAGGGGTCTGGGGAGCACGTGGCAGATGAGGCTGCCAGGGAAGGGGAGAGGAGAGAAAGCAAGTGGGAGAATCCCAGGTGACTGTGTTGCTTGCGTCTCACCTTACCTGGGGCTCAGGGGGACGGTCAGGGACGGAATCCTGGGCCCTAGACACAGGCACGTGCTTCTCCGTTGAGCTGCAGCCCCGGCCCCTTTGGCATTTTCTTCTTTCTGTTTTATTCCATGGGAAAGACACCAGCAGTTTCGGGGGTGGGTAGGAAAGTCTGTAGAAGATGGAGACTCTGCAGCCGTACCACCCCGAATGCACCTGATCTTGTGTGATCTCGGAAGCTAAGAGAGTCGGGCCTGGTTAGTACTGGGATGGGAGGCGGGGAGATAGTCATGGCAGGTATATCGTTTGGTGAAAAGGCAAGTGGAGGATGGGATCCACAGTAGAATGCCACTGTACATCACACACACACACACACACACACACACACACACACACACACACACACACACCACAAATAGAAAACCACTGGAAAGATGCCTAAAATATTGTCAAGAATTTCCAGTTCGAGGTCAGGGCTTGGATGGAGAGGGGAACTCATTTTTCATCTGATCTCCTTTTCCACTGTTTGATTTTTCTTCTCCCCCCCCCCCCCATACATCTGTGTAACAAAGCTCAGGTTTAATTATTTAAAATGCTGATGGTAAGGAGCCATTAAGAAGGGAAAGATGAAGCTGAAGAGGCAGGAAGATGCCGCTGAGGCAAGGTCTGCCTTGACCCCAGGTAGGAGAGGCGGGGCCCTTGGGGGCCAGGCCAGGCCAGTTTGGGAAGTGATTGGCTTCCTGCCCAATGCTGGATGTGAGTCATGAGAGGGGAGGGCCAGGGACCAGGGAGGGCCAGGGACTAGGGAGGGCCAGAAAGGTTGGAAGCCCAGGAAGGGGACCAAGGGAGGGTGGCTGTCAGCAGATGTCGCCCCCTCCCCCCCCCCCCCCCCCCGCGCCCCTTGGTGAGATAGAGATCCATCCGCTGGCACTCTCCAAGTGCCCCGCCTGGGCTTTGCCACTGTGCCCCACACATCACTCTTGGTGGGCACAGCACTTGTTCATGGGATGGCACCCGAGGGTGGGCACATGGGTTCAGTAAGAAATGGGTCCAGAAGTAGTGATGGGGGCAGAGAGCTAGTATAAGGCTTAAGGTGTTTGCCTTGAATAGAGCTTACCCAGTTTGATCCCCAACACCATCTGGTCTCTCCCAAGCGTGGCCAGAGGTCACTCCCGAGCACAGAATCAGAAATTGCCTTTGAACAGTGTCGGGTGTAACCCAGAAGACTCCCAGAATTAAAATATAAAAAGAAGCAGTCAGGACCAGAGTGATAGTACAGTGGGTAGGGTTCTCCCCTTGCACGCAGCCTACCCTGCATCCCGTATGGTCCTCCAAGCACCTCCAAGAGCAGTGCCTGAGCTCTGCAGGTGTGGCCCCAAACAAACAAACAAAAAGAAAACTAAATAAATTTTTAAAAATAAGGCTGGAGTGATAGCACAGCGGGTAGGGCGTTTGCCTTGCACGTGGCGCCTACCTGGGTTCAATTCCCAGCATCCCATATGGTCCCCTGAGCACTGCCAGGAGTAATTCTGAGTGCATGAGCCAGGCGTAACCCCTGTGCATCGCCAGGTGTGACCCAAAAAGCAAAAATAAAAGAAAAGAAAAGAAGAAGCAATAAAGATTGCCTGGCTGGACATCAGGCAAAGGCCAAAGAAAAGATGGGGATGAGTATTGAGTAGAAGCAGAGCCCCGGGAGTGACCGTCTGTGACGGCAGAGTAGCCCAGTATTGGCGAATGAGGGTCCTCAGGGAACTAAGGGTGAGGGACTAGAAGGAGCCTCTCTTGGGGCTGACAGGGAGGGGGGCCGATGGCAGAGAGGAGCGATGGGCAGAGACGGCAGAAACAGTGACCAGGGACCCCATCTGGGTGACCGCACAGCCACAATGGCAGACCTGTCACACACACCCCCACCCCAACCAAAAGGACAGTCTGGCTCCTGGTCCCCGGGCCTCAGGGGAGAGACACGCAGAGCTTCCTTTGTCCTGGCTCCCCATGGAGCCCTGCGCTGGGGCTGAGTGGGACCCTGGGGCCGGGAGGGGGTGGGTGGGCTTCACCGAGGGTGGGAGCGCCGGCTGGGAGGCGAGGTGTGGGCACTGCTGCTATTTCTAACCCGCTGCGGGAACGGAGCCCTGCTACTGCAAAGGAGGCTGATTGTCAGGGGCGGAACTGAACGCGGAGCTGTCAGCGCTGGCTCCGGAGAAGCTCCTGGCAGGGGGCGGCAACAGGGGGCTTGGGCTGACAGGGCTGTGATTTTTGAAAGAAACGTCTTTAAGAAAGTGATTTGAAGTAGGAGAGAAATATTATTATTAGATAATGGCTGTCAGGTTAGTCTTTGATGTGTTCTCTGGGGATTTCATAACTGCTGTGTCCCTACATGGTAAGGCCTTCCTGGCCAGGAGCCCGGCCCGTGCCAGGCCCATGTGGGACTTGCCTCACGGCAGAGCACCACAGGGACGGGCCTGCCGCCTGGTCTATGATCACTTTGGTGGGAGGGTTTCCCAATAATGGTCCACTTGCCTTGTTAATCAGCCACAGGCCAGCAGCGTGGGTGTCTAGACCAAAGGCCAGCCTACTCCGCATGGAGCTGAGCCTCTGCCCCCGCCAGAGGGACTCTGGGTTGGGGGAAGGGGGGAGTGTCACCAGGAGCCTGTCATCCTCCATGCTGAGGGCTGCAGTCCCTCTGTCCTGCTCTCCGTGCTCTGACACTCCTCTCAGACCACTGGTTTTTCATAACCACGTCTCTTATCCGAGCCTGCCCCACCTCCAGCCTGAGCGGGAATCCTCTGACTCTTGGCCACAGTTGCAGGAATTTGTTTCTTGCTTCTGGGCTGAGGCTAGGGCTTGTTATCCCTACCCTGCAACTCTAAGTCTCTCCATGGGTCACTCTCCCCATGCCCCCTCTCAGCTGAGCTTCCAGCCCTGGGGACTTCAGGTGACTAGGGGTGTAGCCATTCTTGGCTGAGCCCTCTCCACCCCGAGCCCCAGCCTTTGATCACCTGCTTCTGTTTGCTTGGTTTGGGTGCAAGGATCGAGCCCAGGGTCTCCAACCGGTGCATACCCCCCATTCCCTGTGCCTTCTTGTCTCTTCATCCCATCTTTTCTGGCCCCATGAGTGACCCCGGGGATTGAAGTTCATATCTCCCCTCTTCCCTGCCTGTTTAGGAAGCTGGAGCTGCCCAGCGGGGCTGTCGAAGCCGCCTTGGAAGGAAGCTTTGAGCTGCAGGGATACGCGTTTGAGGCCGCAGAAGAGCAACTGAGGCGCCCTCGAACTGTGCGCGTGGGACTCATCCAGAACAAAATCCCCCTTCCCGCCGATGCCCCGGTGGCAAAGCAGGTGTGCAGTCTCTTTTGACAGCAGATAACATAAACAGGCCGCAGCCACTCTGCATTTTGGACGCGTCCATCCGCAGAGCTTGGCTGGCCGTTCACCAGGTCCACAGGGGGCGCCAGCAGCTCTGTAGATGCCTGTGTCCAGACATCCCTGCCCCTCTAGCCTGGCTCTTTCTCTCTGTCTTTCTCTGCCTTCCTCTCACTTCCCCTGGTTCTTTGCACCTTCTCCTCCTCCCCGGCCATCGATCCCTTGTTCCAGTTATCAGTTGGGAGGGTGCCATTCTGGCTGGCTCACTCTCTCCACGGACCTCTGCCTCTCAGTCTCTTGCCAGATGTCCACGTGCCAGCCCGCACCGGGCAGGAACCAGCCCTCACCTCATCCCTGCGTCCCTTGGTTCACGGGGCAGAGAGGCAAGGCAAGTTGCCCGTGGTTGTCAGCCGATGGTGTCTGCGGGGCAGTGGAAATCTGATGGGCCCAACTCCTGCCCTGACCTCTCTGACTGTGATGGTCTCATGTGTCTCCCTAAGACAGGCATTCCCGTCCCCCCCCCCCCCCACACACACACACAGGCGCTCTGCTGATACCCTCCTTTGCGTGTTCCTCCAGCTGCTCAGACCTGCAGGGCTTCCTCTGCAGAGGTTTCCTTGGGATTCTCGTGAGACGGAGGTTTTTGTTTTGTTTTGTTTTGCTTTTGGGGGCATACCCGCGATGCTCAATGGTTACTCCTGGCTCTGCACTCAGGAACTACTCCTGAGACCATATGGGATGCTGGGAGTCGAACCCAAGTCAGCCAAGTGCAAAGCAAACGCCCTACCCGCTGTGCTATCACTCCAGACCCTGATTTTTTTTTTTAAAGGAGCCCTGAGACCCCTGTGGTCAAGGAAGTGTGGTTGGCTTTCAGACCCAAAGTCCCTTCTGGGCTTTTGTGGAAGCAAAAGAGTCCTGGGGACTGGAGAAACCACTTAATGGAATGAGCTCATGCTTTGTAGGCAAGGGGCCCAGGGTCAGTCCCTAGGAACCTCATGGTCTCCTGAGGTGGGTGTCCCCACCCCCCACCCTGCCCCACAAAAAAAAAAAAGAAAGATTTCTTAGTACCTTTTTGTCTCTGAATAAGCTGTCTGTGAACCTTCCCTTTCCCCAGCTCATTTTGTCGGGTCATCAAGGCCAGGGCTGTGCTTCTCGACCCCTGGTACCTAGAAACACACCTTGGCCCAGATTGCGCCCATCATCTGCAGAGCCCTGAGGACACAGCAGCATAAGAGTGTGTGCCCGGACCCCCCTCTTTGGAGCCGGAGAGGTAGTGCAAGGGGTAAAGCTCTTGCTTTGGACATGAGTGACCCAGGTTTGATCTTGGGTACCGCATATGGTCATCTGAGCACTGCCAGGAGAAACCCCCAAGCACAGAGCCGGGAGTCAACCCTAAGTACCTCCAAGTGTGGCTCAAACTCCCAACCCCCCAAGTAAAAAGAGTTTGTGCTCCAGGTTTTCAGCCTCGTGCCTCCAGTCTCTCTTTGCATGAGGACAGTTGGCTCCTGCCGCTGAGCACTTCACGGGGTCACGGAGTGACAGAGTGATGACGGTGGAGGAACGGAAGGGCGTGCGGGGAGGCTGAGGTGCACTGAGGTCCCTCCGCACCGGCCTGGAGCATGGCCTGTCTGTGGGCCATACGTGACATGGACAACATACCTCAACGTACCTAGGGGGTGGGGTGGGGAGCACAATCCTACAAAGACCCCATTGGGGAAGGGACAAAGCATCACCCAGTGATCTCAGCCCCTCCAAAAACTAGCACTGACAGGACCAGTTTCTCTCAGAGCCCGAAGAGCAAGACAGCAGGAAGTGGACAGTGTCCCAGGGCAAAGGGGCAGTGGGCAGCCCGAGTCTGTGTAATTCCTGCCTCACATAGTCCATGTGCAGGCGCCGAGCATTCTCCCCCTTCTCCAGGGGAGAGCGCGGGGTCTGTGAGGCAGCACAGGGGAGGGGATGCAGGGGGCCCCCCCACCCTTTGTGTCATATTTCAGGCCTTATGCGAATGCAAAGTCGCAGAGCCAGGGAGACTGACACAAAGGTGGAGGCACTTGGCCAGCACGTGCCTGCAGCCACCCCTCTGCTCACTCCGTAGCACCATGCATGGTCCCAGAGCACGGCTAGGTGTGGCCCTCGAATACTGCTGGGTGTGTCCCTCCCAAAATAAAGAAAGAACAGAAAGTGCCAGAACTTCCCCTCCTTCAGGGCGGGAGGGGATGTACAGCGGGGAGGGTGCTTGCTTTGCATGCGGCTAACCATGCTTCCATCCCCAACATCCCGTATGGTCCCCTGAGCACTGCTAGGAGGAATTTCTGAGCTCAGAGCCAGGAGGAACCCCTGAGCATCGCTGAGTGTGACCCAAACACATGAAAGAAAAAGAACCAGCACTCTCTCCATATTGGTCCTCTTGCAGCTGGTGGGGTGGGGACTGGCATTCCTCATGTGTCCAAGTGAGTTCTCACTGTGGTCTCCACCCTTGCTTTTTCAATTACCAGGTTGCTGCCCTTCACAAACGTATCGAGGCCATGGTTGAGGTGGCTGCAATGTGTGGTGTCAACATCATCTGCTTCCAGGAGGCATGGAGTAAGTCTCTTTAGGGCTGCTTTCTCTGCGCCCTTCAGCTTCAAGTGCATGACCACCAGGAACGCCTGCTGCAGTGATGTCTACAACCTTCCTGCCCGGGGCCGGAGTGATAGTGCAGCGCGGAGGGCGTTTGCCTAGCGCACGGCCCATCCATGCTCAGTGTCCGGCATCCCATTTGGTTCTGTGAGCGTTACCAGGAGTAATTCCTGGGTGCAGAGATAGGAGTGACCCCTGAGCATTGCTGGGTGTGCCACCCAGTTTTCTTTGGAAATCTCCTTCCTTTCTGTATTCACAGAGAGGCTCTTTGTCAACACCATCAGAAACCCAGGAACCTCACCCTCCCTCCTTTTCCTGTAGGCCCAAATCAGCTGCCTGTTCCTCTCACTTCTCCCTCCCACATCATGCTGAGACAATTCTTTCCTTCCTCCCACTTCTTACGCTTCATTGCTCGACAGCACCCTGAGCTCTCTGTGGCTTCTGCCCTCCACTCTGAGACATCTTCCTGGCATGCATTCTGGCACTGCTCGGTCTTTCCACCTCTGTGGTCTCATCTCAGTGAGACTGCTGGCCTCCAAGAAACCCGCTCAAGCTAGACGTTTCAGCCTGCCTCACTAGCTAAAATTACATTCTTGTTAAAGTTACATTCTTGTTATATATTTTAATGTACCACATTGAACCTGGGTAGGCCGCATATAAGGCAAGTACCCAATCTATCTCTCTGGACCCAGTATCATTTCTATTTTTATCAAAATTATATGTGCTCATGATTTGGAGTTTACAAGAGTACTAAACTGAGTCTACAGGAGACCAGAAAGATTGTTAAAGGGTTGAGGCACTTAAACTGCATATGGTAGACCTCCGCTTCATCCCCAGCACTGCAATTTTCCCTGGGTACTACCAGGAGTGATCCCAGAGCACAGAGCCAAGAGTAGCCCTTCTACACCACCAGGTGTGGCTCAACCTCTCCTACCCTCAAAAAAAAAACACAACTCAAAAAACTAATGAGCCTATAGGATCTATGTTCTATTCCTAAATGGTTCTTTGGAAATTGACCTTTCTTTACACACTGATTCCTGGTTTTTCCATTTTGCATCATCTACTAAGGAGGAAGACAGGACTCATCCTTTCCCTTCTCCCTCCCCGATACACAGATACCCTTCCTCGTCCATTTCCCAGCCATTCTCTTTCTGCCAAACCATTTTGTAAACCTTAAGAGTTGGGGTTGGGTGTTTTTAATTATTTGTTTTTCTGAATAATAAACCTGGAGCTTGTTTTGTTTTTTATATGATTATCACAAATCTGCCAGTTTCTTAGATTCCCCTTAACGAGGTTGCAGTCCAGGAAGTAGTCTGTTGGTTGTCGCTCCACAAAAGGAACGTGTCAGAGCCTTCTGACTGCTCAGGTCCGAATCTGACCCTTTTGCTGCCTCTAGCTTTTACCCTGGGATGCTCTCCATGGGGCATTGTTCTTGTGTTCTTTCATCCCACATCTTCTCTTTAGCTTTACTACCTCAGTTTGGTTGATGAGTTCCCTAAGAAAGAACACCAAGGACATCAGCTTTGAGACCTTGCCTAACTAAAACTAGGTTCTGCCTAGAACTTGTTTGATACTTCGGTTGGGTATAGAATTCTCTAAAAACAATTTTGCTTCTGAAGCTTGAATCGTTCCACTGTCTTCTGGCACCACTGACTAGTATAAAGATACTTTGATCTATTACCCAAACATGACCTGTCTGTTTTTCTCTTGAAAGTTGTAGAATCTTTTTTTTTCCCTAAAACTTTGGCATTTCATAAATGTCAAATACACAATTCTGTGTATCTATTTTAATGCACTGTTCCTGGGCATTCAGTGGATACATTCAGTCTAGAAATTTGGGTTCTTTAGATTAAATCCGTTTTCTTGTATTATTTCTTACTCATTTTCTCCTCGTGGTATTGGGTTCAAACCCAAGACCTCACATATGCAAGGCAAGTGCTCTACCATTGAACCATATTCCCAGACCCTTTATATTATTCCTTAGTGATTCTTCCCTTTTTTCTCTCCTTCCTTCCTGACATACCTACCATTCAAATTCTGGAGTCCTGAGCCAGATCATCAATTTTCCTACTTCCATTTTTTTTTCAATTTTCAGATTTTACTTCATCATTCAACCAGTTAATCAGTTTTTCTTCGGTTGCGGGAAACTATACCCATTTGTAGTTTAGACAGGAGTAAGTAGTGATGCTCAGGGCTTACTCCTGGTTCTGCACTCAGGAATCCCTCCTGGTGGTGTTCAGGGGAATTGAACCTAGGTCACTCACATATAAGGCAAGTTCCCACTGTACTATCTTTCAGCCCATAATCAATTTTAGTTTGTACTATTTTGAATTTAGAAGAATTCTCTTGGTGTGAAAACTACTGCTTTATCGTATCCTACTCTTAATCTTGTAACTTCCAGATCTTCTCTATCTCTGAGAACATCGAGTAGTATTTTTTTTGATCCCTGCATGTCCCTGTAGTTCTAATTTTATCTCCACCACCCCTACTCCCACCCCTCCCCCTGATTGGTTATATTAAGAATCGAGGGGACCGAAAAGCTGACTGTAAGCTCTGGCTTCGTGGGAGGGGCTCCTCCCTGAACTCGGTGATAAGTGACCTGCTGTAGCTATTTATTGGGCAATCCCCTTGGTGGTGGCTTTGGGTTACTCTTTTCAGACTGGTCTGATTCCCCAGAGGAGATTCATCTCCTGCCAAGAAGAGAAAGTGGACAGGGGTCCAGCATGCTGATGCTTAGATAATTCCTCTGTTTCTGACACTCTGCTGACCTTCATCTGTCCTGGTCTCCCCGAGGCCGGAACCCTTTGTTTAATTGTCTCTGGAGAAAGAGCCTCTGAACTGTTGGAGCTGGAGGGCTACATCCAGGCCTCTTACAAGGACGGAGATTGTGTGCTTCTAACTGCTTCTTCAACAGGCTTTCAACCTGCCTTTCTCATTTGTTCCCTCCCCCACCCCCACCTGCTTCCCCAACTCCACAGCAATGTGCTGTCGCTGGCACCTGAGCTCTCGGGGGTCTGTGGTTGAGAGAGGGGTGCTTCCTCACCTCCACTTTGGGTTCCTCTTAGAGATCTATGCATCCATCCGCTCACCAAAACTTCAACACTCTGGTTTTCTCGCCCTGCTCACAGTGCTCCAGCCTTGTGTTTTACACCTTTGCAGAAAAGTGTTTACCATCAAACTGTGGGGTTTCATGTAAGAGCAAAGATGTGTCCACTCTGCCGGGCCCAGAAATTCATCTCATGTTCCATTCCTTCTTATGCGTGGACTTTTTGGGTGACACTGAGATGCATCTGCCTCTTCTACTGTACCTTGAGGCCCAAGAGACTGGTGATTGGGTTTTGTTTGTTCTCCCCATTCTAATCCCCTCCTACATTTTTACACTAAAATTTTTCATTGAGAAACCAGGGAGATGGCTCAGCTCAAAAGGTTGAGCCCCTGGCATGCAGAGGCCCTGGATTCAACTCCCATCAACACTTGGTTCCAGTAGTACTGAGTCAAAGATGGCCAGGAGTGGCTCCAGTACCCCTGATACTGCTTGGGAGTCCCAAAATAAATGAATAAAATCATTTAATTGTGGTAAAATATGCATAATGCAATAGTTATCACTTTAACCATTGCTAAGTTTCCAATTCAGCAATATTTAAGTACATTTAGAGTTTTCTAATCATCTATCAACACCCAAAACTGTTTCTTCATTCCCATTGGAAACTCTGTAGTCAGTTACAACTGACCCTTCTCTCTCGCCCCTGATAACTTCTGCTCTGCAATCTCTCCCTGAATTCACCTATTCTAGTTCCACACGAAAGAGGGATCATGTATGATGCTTGTTTTTCTTTTCTTTCTTTCTTTCTTTCTTTCTTTCTTTCTTTCTTTCTTTCTTCCTGCCATTCTTTCTACTGAATCACAGTGAGATACACAGTTATAAAGTTGATCATGATTGAGTTTCAGTCATATCATATTCCAACACCCATCCTTTCATCAGTGTACATTTCTCACAACCAATGCCCCAGTTTCCCGCTGCCTGCCTCTATGGCAGGCACTTTTCTTCTCTGTGTGTGTGTGCGTGTGCGTGCATGTGTGTGTGTGTGTGTGTGTGTGTGTGTGTGTGTGTTTCTCTTTCTCTCTCTCTCTCACTCACTTTCCCTCTTTCACTCTTATTCTCTCTCTCTCTCTCTCTCTCCCCCCTCTTTTGGGCATTAATGGTTTGCAATACAGATGCTGAAATGTTATCAGGTATATCTTTACCTACTTTCAACACTTAATTCCTGTACAAAATGATCATTTCCAACTGTTATTGTCGTACTGGTCCCTTCTTTATCCTAACTGCCCTTCTTCACCTTCATCCCCACCTCAGATACTCTTGTGTCAAACTTCCAACCACTGACCAGCCCCCCTTGGCCTGTTTTCCTTGGCCTAGGACACATACTAAATATTTTTTTCCTTACATCTCATAAATGAGTGCAGTCATTCTATATTCATCTCTCTCCTTCTGACTCATTTTACTCATTTGTATAGATGGTACTTGTTTTTCTGTGTCCAGCTGCTTTCACTCATCATAACACTTCCAAAACCTGTCCACATGGTTCCCATCCCTATCTCTCACACACAACAGACTGTCACAGGACATTGCATTTATTCATTTCCCCCATTCCTCTGTTATCTTTCGTGGCCTCAGCAGAAGGTTCCAGGCCTGTTTGGGCTACTGCAACGTTTTCCAGAAGAAAAAATAAATACTTAGCACTTCCCCCCTAGAAATCTACCTTCTTTGTGGTGAATAAAGTGTCCCTCAGTTGCACCTGAAGCTTCTACTGATCCTATTGTTCTTGTCCCCCACGGGGTGCAGTATCACCCATTCTGGAAAACACTCAAATAGTTCATGACAGACATTGAAGTAAAAATTGTAGTAGATGGTTAGCCTGTTCTGACCTTTTGTTGGATCTGGAAAACCATCCTTCCGGGCCCAACACAGATAGTTCTCCTTTGGGAAGGCACAAGGCCCTTCCTGCAGAGAGGGAAATTCTCTGCCCCACCACATCAGGTCATAATTTAGCTCCTGAATTATAGTGTTGTCCCCCCCCGCCCACACACACACACACATTCCCACCCACAACTACCCTGAACCTTCCCTTCCAGACTGGCCTGAGTGTGAGTCCCGAGTCTAGACTCCTGTGGGCTCTTGAATGTGGGAACCCCCTTCCCCACTCACTTAAAAACTGATGCTGGGACTTTACAGCCATCCTCCCTGGACCTTTCCACATCCTTCTTTTGAACATCAGAGCGGTTGTGTAAACAGGAAAAGAAGTCATTAAAATGGAAATGGAGAAATTTGGAGAGCTTAGCAACCTGAAATGAAATCTGAAAGGGAAGTTTTTTATCCTCTGGGGGCATTTGAGTCTCCTAATGCTCTGAAAGCCGAGAATGAATGGTCATTAGGGGACATTTTTGTTATCAACAGTTTTTTGGTTTTTTGGTTGTTGTTGACATCCCTAAAATAGCTCATCACTCTTCACTGAAGGAGAATCTGGGGAGTCTTCAGCCAGAGTCCCTCAGGGCTACTGCTGGCAGGGCTCCTGCTCTCAGCCGCCTCTGGCCACCGCCCTGGACAGCTGCTGGGGGGATGGTGCTATCAGTGGTCTCTTCATGCTGGGGCTGTCTTAGGGCCTGACTCCCCCAAACTGGAAGCAGTGGGGTATCTGGGTTTCGTCCTTCTCTGAAAGAGTCTCACCCCTGCTTTGTCCGGGAATTGGGAACAAGCTGCCCCCAAACAGGCCACACACCCCGTGTCTCAACCAGCTAAAGCACCACCAGTCACATCCCACAGCATAAGTAAAGCTTCCCCTTCCATAGTCAGTTCCCAGCTGACTGATGGGCCAAGAGGAGCTTCCGGAAACTTCTCTCAGGATCCTGGCTCTGAAAGAAATGGACTTGGATTCTTCATTTTTTTCATTTACCCCTGTCTGTTTCTATGAACAGTAGGTAAAACCATTATGTTTTGGTTTTATTTATCATAAAATATACTTCACAGCATTTTTTTTTGGTATTTTGATTCATCTCTTTTTTTGACCTTGTCTATGTGGTTCACTGTAGGCCTAGTTTATTTCTCTGCTGACTTTTATAATACGTCAGTAATTAATTGCCCTCTGTCCTGTACATCCTTGCATATTTTAGAGCAGGGGAGATTTAAGCAGGGAGGTCTAAGAAAGGATTCCAATACTGCAATTCAAGAGAGGGGAAAAAAAAAGACAAACAACAGTCCAGTCGGAAGTGGCCAAAGGGGGCAAAGCAGATCTCCTGGAGACCAGCAAACTAGCACCCATAAACAAGGTGCTCACTGCACCCCATAGTGTCCCCTGAGCCTGAATGTAGAGCCAGGAAGAAGCCCTGAGCACTGCCAAGTCTAGCCCAAAAGCCAAAACTAAAAAAGAAATAAATTGCACATAATATAGAAGTTGCCATTTTAATCATTTAAAAAATTCCTTTTTCCCTTCCCTTGGTCGATATTGCCCTGACCAGGCATCACACACTTGCATTCTGGCCCTGTCTGCTACCTTCCTGGTCCCAGCACTTTCATTTTCCCTTTCCAAATTGAAACTCTATACCCATTAAATAAAAAATTCACATTAACCCGCCTCTCAGTAACTACCCTTCCTCTTTCTGTCTTCAGGAAGTTGCCTTTTCTAGGTCCTTTGGGAAATGGGATCAGACAGCATCTGTCCTTTTGTGACTGTATTATTTCACTTAGTATAATGACCTTAAGGCTCACCTGTGCTACAGCATGTATCAGAATTTACCTTCGTTCAAGGGTTGGTTAATATTGCATCGTATGTCTAAATCACATTAGTTTATCCACTTATCCGCCCATCAACATTTGGGTTACTGCCATCTCTCTGCTATTCTAAATAATGCTGCTTTGAACAGGGTGTGTGAATATTTGTTCAAGTCCCTGATGTTACAGTTTTTATAGGAATGGGAGCAGAGAGTGGATACAGGGATTGCGACTCTTGTCTTGCACATGGCTGATCCCAGTTCGATCCCTGGCATCACATATAGTTCCCTTCACACCACCAGGGGACTATATGTGACAATTCCTGGGCAAAGAGCCAGGAGTGAGCCCTGTGTACCACTAGCAGAGCATCTCCCCCCCCCCCGCCCCCACTTCACCACCACCAAATAGAGTATAGGAAAGACACTGGTCCAGTCCCTCATTTTACCATGAAACTTAAAAGCATAAGGTCTGCCTAGCATCCCTGGTCAGACACAATGTGGAAGCCAGTCAAGGACACCTAGGACCAGGATCTGAGCAAAGACTCTATCGCAAGGCAAAAGAGCCCCCATATTAGGCTTTTTCTATTTTTTTTTACTTTTTTTTAATTGAATCACTGTGAGATAGACCCTTACAAAGCTGTTCATGATTAGACTTCAGTCATACAATATTCCAACACCCATTCCTCCACCAGTGTACATTTCCTAGCACCAGTGACCCCAGGTTCCCTCCCATCACCCCCAGCCCCCATCCCCTGCCTGCCTCTATAGCAGACACTTTTCTTCTCTCTCTCTCTCTCTCTCTCTCTCTCTCTCTTTCCCTCCCTCCCTTCCTCCCTTCTTTGAGTGCTGGAAATGATCCTGATCTTTCTCCTCTTCCCAGCCATGCCCTTTGCTTTCTGTACAAGAGAGAAGCTGCCTTGGACAGAATTTGCCGAGTCAGCAGAGGATGGGCCCACCACCAGATTCTGCCAGAAGGTAGGTCATTTACTGCTCCTCTGGCAGCAGCAACTAAACATGGACAGGTCACAGTGTGCGACCGCAGCTGTCCAGCATGGCCCTTCATCATGGAAAAATGCACTCGTTTGATGCTTGTTTTGCCAGATAAGAATAGATAAGACTATTTGCTCCCTCTTTTTAGTGGACTTGCACTGAAAACCAGAGTTTTCAGAGCCAGAAAGGCCTTCCATGGCTTTTTCAGGCAAGGTGGGCGATGGCTCAGGAGAGGTGGGGGGACCCTGGGCTTGACTTCAATCAAGAGTCTCCAGTCGGAGCATCCATCCCTCCCAGGAAGCAGGCAGGAGGCCCCATCGTGGTCCAGAGGCCCGCCAACTCCACTTACTGTTTGCTTGAATGATTCTTCTTGGCAAGATCACTCTCTCCCATGAAGGAATTGGCTTCCATTCTTCTCTATTAAGACGTCATAATACATTTTGCATGACCCCATTTACATGAAATGTCTAGAATGTGAATGCACCAAGACAGAAAACAGATTAGCTGTTGCCAGGGGCTGGAGGGGTAGGAGTAGTGGAGGGAGACGGCCTGGTTACTAACAGGTACGGGGTTCCATTTGGGGTGTTGAAAATGTTCTAAAATTAGATTGTGGTGATGGTTGCACAACTCAGTGAAGCACTGAAAAACCACTGAATGGCAACACTCGAAAATGGGGTTTGTACGTAGAATGAGCATCAGGCCACGTGAGCTCCAGCTTAATAAGACATCAGTAAGACCCACATGGGTGGGGGACTTTGGGACAGTGGTGGAGGGGAGCAGACCCTCCGGGGGAGGGAGGGTATGGTCTGGAACATTGTACTCGAGAAACCCTACCATTCACAGCATTGTAAATCATGGGTGCCCAAGATTAAAAAACAACAACAACAATTCTTAAAAACAAGACTTGTACTTAGTTCTATACTAAGTCCCCCACACACACATCCCCAGGCTGGGGAGATTTCCTTCTCTTTGACTTCTAACAAACTTCATTCATTCTAAGATGAATGAATGAATAAATAAAGCCCATAATATTCAACAGGATTACAAATGGTAGCATTCCTTACATCTCTCACAAAAGAAATTCCTTTCCTTTCTCCATATTTCATTTATTTATTTATTTATTGCTTTTTTGGGTCACACCTGGCGATACACAGTAACTCCTGGTTCTGCACACAGGAGTTACTCCTGGCAGTGCTCAGGGGACCATATGGGATGCTGGGAATCGAACCTGGGTCGGCCGCATGCAAGGCAAACGCCCTACCCACTGTGCTATCTCTCTAGTCCCTATTTATTTTATTTTTAATGTCTTTTTTTTTTTTTTGGAGGGAGGGGGTTGTGTCACAGCCTTGTGGTGCTCAGGGCTTACTCCCGCCTCTGCTCTCAGGAATCACTCCTGGCAGGACTGGAGGATCATACCGGATGCCGGGAGTCGGCTGCATGCAAGGCAAGTGCCTTTCCTGCTGCACTGTCTCTCCCGACGCCCACCCACCCCCTGCCCCTCCCTGCCATGTTCTATTTTAGACTCAACGGCTATTTAGGGGTTTTCTTTTTTTTTTTTGTTTTTGCTTTTGTTTTGTTTTTGCTTTGGGGCCACAACCGGCAGTACTCAGAGATTACTCTTCGCTCTGTGCTTAGGGATCATTCCTGGTGGGACTCAGGAAACCAAATTGGGTGCTAGGGATTGAATTTGGTTTCACTCTGTGTAAAACAAGCACCCTACTTACTGGACTGTCAGTCTGGCCTCTATTGAGGGTTTCCCTGGGAAAAACTGTAATCATGGTGATTATGTCCATCCTGAACCATGATTCTAAGCATTTGTGCTCTCAGGTTATAGGGGAGTAAATTCCTCATCCACTGGATTATTTATTCTGTGCAATGGAAAACCGAGAGGAAGGGAGCTGGTTAGGAGGTGATTGCAATGACATACCCAAGAAAGGGCCAGAAGAGAAATCACAGGGTAAGAATAAAACTCATGGCAGGGGCCAGATGGTACATCAGGAAGGGTTCTTGCCTTGCACACAGCCAACCCCGGTTTGATCTCCAGCATCCCATATCAACCCGAAGTACTGAGTGCAGAGCCAGGAATAACTCCTGATCATCATACATAAAAATTAAAGCAATAAACACTGGTGGCAGGAGGCCCCTGTCTGCATCAGGAGGAACTCTGGGAGCCCCTCCCCCCTCACAGTGTTTAGAGTGCTGCCAGCCACCTCACTGGGGCTTTTCTTTATTTTGTCATGAGGGTCAGAAGTACTGATGGGCTAGTCAGAGCCGAGGACAACTAACCGGCTAGGATTGTTCATCCTTTTGGTCATCAGGTCCTTGTGAGACGCAAGGAATTTGGTCTTGAAGAGCTTTAAAGGGGAGTGTAAGGGGATACAGGTGAGAAGGAGGTGGTGTTGGTGGTGGTGTCAGTGTCGAGGTGGGTAAGAGAAGCATGTAACAAAACTCTGAAAGTATACAGCGTTAAGTGCATCCACACTGCTGTGAAACGGATCCCCAGAGCGTTTTCGTCGAGTCAAACTGAAACTCCCTACGCATTTGCCAACCCTGCTCTGGCCCCAGCTACTGGAAACCCAAGTTCCACTTTCTGTTTCTGTGAATCTGACTATTTAAGATACCCTCTCCTAAGTCAACTCACAATATTTGTCCTTTCATGACTGGCTTGTGAACCTAGTGTCCTTTGAGGGTCCTCCCTGTCCAGGACCATATCCAGCCCATTGGATTTCCTTCTTCTTAAGGCTGGATAATATTCCACTGGATGGATAGGCGTAATTCCCTTTCTCCGTGCTTCCCGTCATGGTTTGGGGGGTTGCATTGTCTTCTGGGGCAAATAGCACTGCTATGAATGTGGGTGTGCAGATATCTCTTCTCGAGCCCCTTTTTCCGTTCCAGCACACGGACCCTGAAGTGGGACTAGTCGATCCTACCAAGTTGCGTTTCAGTCTTTTATAAATCACCACACTGCCATACATAGCAGCTGCACGGTTTTACATTTGCAACAACCATCTACAAGCATGATGATTATTCTTACATAGCTAAGTTTGGACATCAGCACGGCACTGGCATTTAGCCTGCCCAAAAGAGTAGCTGAAGTATTTATTGAGATTGTTGAATTCGTCAATTAAAAAAAACTATGACAGGAGCCGCAGAGAGAGAGTGGGGGGGGGGGGGGCGGGGTAAGGTGTGCTTGTTGCTTGCTTTGCATAAACTGATTACAGCTCAGGCCCTGGGACCATGGATAGTCTTGAGTACCATCAGGGTTCACCATCAGAATGCAGAACCAGGAATGTAGCCCCTGAGCACTGCTGGGCATGGCACCCAAATCCAGAGTAATAAAATCTGGTATAGCAGAGCCTTAAATGTACCTCAGTGTGATCATGTATGTTTAAGATCCTGGATTCAATCCCCAGCACCAAAAACTGAAAAATAAATTTGGGGAAACCGGAGAGATAGTACAGGGGGCAGGGTGCTTGCCTTGGACACAGCTGACCTGGGTTCGATCCTTGGCACTCCATGTGGTCCCCTGAGCTTGCCAAGAGTGATCCCTGAGTGCAGAGCCAGGAGTAACCCGTGATCTGGGTGTAGCCCCAGACACCCCCCAAGAAATAAATAAATATTTTTTAATTAAAAAAGGGGGGGCAAGAATGGCCGAGATTAGTACCAGGAATTTTGCTCCATGGCTTAGAGGCCAACCACACATGCTAGGGGAAAAGGGAGCTCAGATAGAGAAGGGAACACCAAATAAAGGTGTTGGGAGGATCCTCCCAGGATGGGAGAAGCATGCTGAAAGTAGACTATAGACCGAACATGATTGTCACCCATTGCCTCTTTTGCAAACCACAACAAGAGAGAGAGAACAAAAGGGGATGCCCTGCCACAGAGGCAGGGTGGGATGGGGGGGATGGGGGTGGGAGGGATACTGGGATCCGTGGTGGTGGGAAATGGGCACTGGTGGAGGGATGGGTATTTGATCATTGTATAATTGAAACCCAAGCACAAAAATTTGTAAGTCTACAACTGTACCTCATGATGTCTCACTAATAAAAATTTTTAAAATAATAATAATAAAAGGGGGGGCTGGAGTGATAGCACAGCGGGGAGGGCATTTGCCTTGCTCGCGGCTGACCTGAGTTCGATTCCCAGCATCCCAAATGGTCCCCCAAGCGCAGCCAGGATTAATTCCTGAATACAAAGCCAGAAACAACCCCTGAGCATCTCCAGGTGTGACCCAAAAAGAAAAAAAAAAGGAGCATGGCAGTTTATTCAAAGGTAGGACACTACTTTCCTCATCTTTTCCAGCTGGCCAAGAAGCATAACATGGTGGTGGTGTCCCCCATTCTGGAACGAGACAGCGAGCACGGGGATGTTCTGTGGAATACAGCCGTGGTGATCTCCAACTCGGGAGCAGTGCTCGGGAAGACCAGGAAAAACCACATCCCCCGTGTGGGCGATTTCAACGAGGTGAGCTGCCCCTTGAGTGAGCCACCCCGCTTACCCACCTCGATCTCTCCAGCCTCTCTGCAGAGGAAGCACCACGACCATAACCAACTGGTGCGACACTAGACCCAGTGCCCAAGGGACTCCAGACCTTGCCCTGTGTCTCAGAGCAGGGAGCCCTCAGCTGGTTCTCCCAAGTGATGCCCCAGCACCTTAGCATGAAGGAGGCTTGGTTTTGATTGGGGGTTGGGGGTGAGTAGAAGAGTTGCCTCTTTAGGTTTTCTGGATGTTATTTTGGGGGAGTGGAGGTGGATGTTGGGGCCATACCAGGCAGTGTTCTAGGGTTACTCCTGGCAGTGCCGGGGAACCATATGGAATGCCAGGGATCGAATGTAGGTTGGCTGTGTACAAGGAAAGCAATCTACCCACTGTACTATTGCTCAGGGCCCTGATTTGTGGTGTTGTGTGTGTGTGTGTGTGTGTGTGTGTGTGTGTGTGGCATATTCTGACTTAGTCTCTTGAAATCCATCTTTAAAGTAAGTCATACACAAGCTGAAAATAAAATCAAGAGTGCGTACACATGAGCTGATTCTTGCACTACATCAGGCTCTGAGCTCTCCGTGGGATGGGGCCCTTCCCTATAGCTCAGGGGTGGTATCTGACCAGCCAGATCTTCCTGTTGGTTGGCCCAATGTGCCTGTTGGTACACCATGTGCTACCTACGGCACAAGGATTTGGGCATCATAGCGCTTTCTGCCCCAACTGGACATGTCAAGGTTGCTCTTCTGATGGTTTAGTGCCAATTATAGGAAGATGAACTGGATGGAGTGGACCCATAGAAGAAGGACACGAACTCCATCTAATACCTAAGATTTAAAAAATCTCAGCCCAGGGGGCTGGAGTGATAGTACAATGGGTAGGACATTTACTTCACACGCGGCCGACCCGGATTCAATTCCCAGCATTCCATATGATCCCCGGAGGACAGCCAGGAGTAAATTCTGAGTGCATGAGCCAGGGTAACCCCTGTGCATTGCCAGGTGTGGCCCAAAAAGCAAAAAATAACTCAACCCATAATAAATACAGTAGTTTTGGAGGTGCTGGTCCCTGGCCTTCACCTCGTTGCCCATTTGCTGTAGGTCCAGCCATTCTCACACTGGCCAAGCGGACAAGAAAAGGATCTTCAGATCAGAGCCGCTCAGTCTCCTGGGAAAAAAGCAGCAGCCAGTGTTTCTCAGTAACAGCTGGAGGTGGGGGCGGAGAGGGAAGCTCTCACCTGTTTACCCTGGGATTAATCGTTAGCTCCCCACCGGCAGGGCAGGGCTATCTCTGTGCCCCAGGGTCTGTCCCCGAGTCCACCCCACTGTACACACTCCCTGCTCGCCACCTGCCCTGAGGGTTCTCAGATTCTTGAGAGGAGGCGAAATGCTCAGGGGCAGAGGTCTGCGGGACCCCGACCTGGCCTCTAGCTCCCCTCACTACCGTCCTTAAAAATGTCTCGGGAGGGGCTGGAGCCATAGTACGGCAGGTAAGACATTTGCCTTGCACACGGCTGACCGGGTTTGATCTCTGGCACCCAATACGGTCCCCTGAGCAAGCCAGGAGTGATTCCTGAGCACAGAGCCAGGAGTAAGCTCTTAAGAACAGCCAGCTATGGTATTCCCCAGCCTCCCATAAAAAATTGTCCCAGGAGCAGAGAGTAGGTGCAAAGACTGAGATGGTAGAACTGTGTCTTACCAGCCTGCCCAAGAGGGACAGCCAAAGCCCCGGATGATGCCCGAGGAGCCTCATGGAGAAGAGCCTGAGTGAAAGGCACGGGGTCTGGTCCCAGGCGGGCCCGCAGCAGCTGGGTTCCATGTGCAGTGGACATCCGCATCGCCTCCCCTGGGATGGGCTGGGCTTGCTCTGGATTTGCTCCTGGTCCCGTCAGCTCTGACATGGCTTATACTGGGACGTGGTGAGGACAGTGACCAAATCTTGTTACCATCAACCAAACCTCAGCCTTTCCTTGTCCTATGATTGAAACTGCACTAAAGTTCATCCTTGAAATACCAGTGGGAGTTGCTTGGGGATTTTCTTTTCCCCCCCTGACATATCGGAAAAGAAATTATGAGTAAATGCTTAGGCCATGGTGATTTCCCAGTTTCGTCTTTTGCTTGGCTTATTAGCACATCTATTTTTTTGTTTGTTTTGCTTTTTTTTTAGGTCACACCCAGTGAGATAGCTCATGGACATGCAAAGCAAGCCTCTTGTTCTATGGTAGGCTGGAGGGCTGTAACCCACCAGCTGCTTAGTATTGTACTAGGTATACAAACACACCACACTTTCATAATTCTTTTTTAGGTTTCTTTTTCCTTTTTGGGTCACACCCGGCGATGCACAGGGGTTACTCCTGCCTCTGTACTCAGGAATTACCCCCGGCAGTGCTCAGGGGACCATATGGGATGCTGGGAATCGAACCGGGGTCGGCCACGTGCAAGGCAAACGCCCTACCCACTGTGTTATCGCTTCAGTCGAGTTTTGCTTTATGTTGTGGTTCTTAAGTGTACTGACGGCTCTGAGTCGTATCTAAGAGTGTGCCTTGGAGTCCTGAGAGTATTTCATGATCCTGCCATGTCTCTGGAAGGGGAAGTCAGACAGCTCTGAGACTTCAGGACACGACTGTGTTTTTCAGTCCACCTACTACATGGAAGGAACCCTGGGCCACCCCGTGTTCCAGACCCAGTTCGGGAGGATCGCAGTGAACATTTGCTACGGGCGACACCATCCCCTCAACTGGCTCCTGTACAGCATCAACGGGGCTGAGATCATTTTCAACCCTTCGGCCACCATCGGAGCACTCAGGTCACTCAGCAGGCAGGACAGGGGAGGGCTCTGGGGCAAGCCACTGGGGCAAGTCAGGCGACAGCACGCCACCCTCTCCACCAGAAGGTCCAGTGTTTAACACACCTGGGTCCTGCGTCAGGTGTCTTGTCACTAGGCAAACATTCTCCCTCCTCTCCTCGAAGAGCTGTTCCCCACCCCCACTCCCATCTGCCAGGATTCAGGAAAGTCCCAGTTCTATCACTTTTTTTGCTTGTTTTTGGGCCACACCCAGAAGTGCTCAGGGATCACTCCTGGTGGGGCTCAGGGGGGACTATATGGAATGCCTAGGAACCAGCCCAGGTCAACCGCATGTAAGGCAAATGCCCTGTCCACTGTACTATCTCTCTGGCCCCTGAGACTTATTCTTAATCAATGAAGCTGGTATTTTTTTTTTCAATCACACCTCACATGGCTTTAGGCATTAGAGAAGCCCATCAAAGTGTTCTGAGCAAGGTAGTGAGGTACCCGGCAGCCCCCACACTCAAGGGCAGGACCCCACCTTGCTTAAATGTTGGTTAGCAGAGAGCCCGGCAGCCCCGCATGGGCCCAGTGCCATTCTCTGGGGGGGATCGCCCATGGCCGAATCTCTGGGTGGTTTCCAGTTTTGCATCCTCCCAGGAGTCAGAGCTCTGAGAATTTGTGCGCAAAACCTCCCCACCAGCTTCCTTCCTTCAAAGCCTCATTCCTGAGTCAGGGCTCCGACTTTTACGACTTTTACAACTTTTACTCTTTGCATCTGGCTTGGTGGCCGCTGTCCAGCAGGCTGAGCTGGAGTGAGCCGCTAGCCTGTCATGCTTGTCTGTAGTAAAAATTCCTCCTAACTTTCCTCCGCTTTCCCCCAAATGTGATGCAAGCCCGGGCTTTCCCTTTCCTTCTGGGCACCGTATCCCTTTCTCAAGAGCAGCAAACAGCCAGCCAGCTCAGCCGCCCATCCTCACACCTGAAGGTCTTGTCTGTATCCAGGAGTGACACTCTGGAACAGGAGTGCGGGGGCGGGGCGGTGGGGGGGAAGAAGGGGGATGTCATGTCTGGGTCACATGACAGTGAAATCCCTCTGGCAGGTCCTTTGGGGACATAGGTGTGTGGTTGCCCATCCCGCCCTCCCCACCCCCTCCAGCAGATGGAGTTCATCCAGGCCTCTCCCAGGAGCTGCCTCTCCCTCCTGCCGGCCTCCCTGGGTGAGGCATTTCAGCCAGTGTCCCCTCCCTTCAAGGGGTCCCAGAAGCAGCTGTCCCCCTCCCCCTCCGGCTCTTGGGTCAGCGCAAGCCAAGCCACAGCCCAGATTCAAAGAACCGCCTTCCTGACCCCACTTCCTCCGGCTTTTATTAGACCCAATTAAGCAAACAGAAGCACCCTGATGTAATATGCACACAACTGCTTATGTCCTCAGCAGCCTATTAGGCTTATTAAAAATTATTGATTTTCCTTCCTCGGCTAGCAGTCATCCTACTCCGGCTTTTCGGTGGCGTGGCAAGGCTGACAGAAAAGAATTGCTGATCTTTTGGAAAGCCAGCGTGTTTCAGGAGTCCCTAAAAAGTTCACAGCCTTTGACCAGATCGTTATATTCCTAGAACTTGAGCCTGAGAAAGGAATTTAAAAGTTTTTTTTTTTAAAGGGGGGTAGGGGGAGAACAGGTTGTCCCTATGAAGATATTCCTGTCAGTGTTATTTATAAAAGAGAAAAACTTATAATCATGAGAAATGTCAGGGTTATGGATAGTTCAACCCATCTCTTCCGCAGAGTGTCACTAAAAAGAGATTTTACAGAGGAGATTAAGCCATATCATTGTAAGCCTTTCAGATGTTTTTTCAGTTTTGGGTTTTTGTTTTGTTTTGTTTTGTTTTTTTGCTAAGGGTGGTCATGGAATATAGAAAATTAACAACTGACAGACGGTTTCTTAGGTTGGCGGGTTCCTGGGTATAGCCTTAAAAAGATCAATGATGATTATTTGTGTAATTGGTAGTGACTTGAAGCATAATGCTGCGTGTAGGGAGAGAGCTGGAGAGCTAGTACAGTAGGTGCTGTAAGTGGGTGCTAGTACGATGGGAGTTAGTAAGATGCTACCTTGAATGCAGCTAACCCAGAGTCAATCCTCAGCACCACATACAGTCCCCTGAGCCCTGCCAGGAGTGATCCCTGAGTGCAGATCCAGGAGAAAGCCTTGAGCACAGCCCGGTCTGATCACCAAACAAAACGAAACAGGGTCAGAGCGATAGTGCAGCCAGTAGGGCATTTGTCTTGCACGTGGCCAACCAGGGTTAATCCCCAGCATCCTATATATGGTTCCCCCTAAGTGAGACCCCTGAGTAAGCCCTGAGCACCGCAGGGTGTGATCCAAAAGGAAGGAAGGAAGGAAGGAAGGAAGGAAGGAAGGAAGGAAGGAAGGAAGGAAGATGCTGAGTACATTCTTACTAGCTGCACACAAGCACTGGATCCCAGCTTCCAGAACCTTCCATCCCCTTTGTTCTCTGTCATCCACCCATCTCAGGGCTTCCCCCGACTACACACACACTTTGTGGGGTGTCTCAGTGGCATCACCCAGTTTGCACTCTTAGTTGAAAGCACTCAGTGGGTTGCATGTGCTTCTCCCTGAACCAGGCCCTCTGACAGTTTGTGCCGTGTGAGCGGCCAGAGATTCCTGCCCGTGTGTCTGCATCCTGTCTTCCCACTGTGATAGTTTCGGGGGGGGGGGGGGTGGAGTTGTGTATGCTGCACTGGGAGCATGGCAGCGGTCCCCACGTCACCAGGGGGTCTCAGTGGCTCCCACAATGCTCCGGGCTCTCACGAACCTCTGGCTTCCTTTTCCGGGCTTGTTTGGAGAGCCCAAGTTTTATTGCCAGCTGTGGGCTTGAGGCCTACGCAATGCAGCCTCCCCAGAGAATTGCAAGAAAAATGTTTGATGGCGCTCGCCCTGTGACTGTCTATTGAATTCCTGAAAATGTCATTAATGGGCGTGTTCCTCTCAAAATCCTTTCTTAAAAGTTTTGTCAGCTTGCCTTAGCAGCTGGGGTTGGGGGGGGAGGGGGCGAGGGGAGCAGCAAAATGAGTCCCCTCAATCAAGCCTGTGATTTTTTTTTCCAGACTCGTGAATCCTCCTGAGAGTTAGACTTGTGACAAGCAGCCACCCCCTCCACCTACTCCCTGGTTGAAACCAGGTGCATTCTGACAGGAAGGAAGATTCCGGGACATTCTGCTCCCAGTCCCTTAGTGTTTCTAAGTGGGCATTATGCCTGTCAATCCAGAGCCTCGGTGATGTTGTTCCTCAGAGGAGACAGAACTAGTGACGAGGCCCCCTGAATTCACGGCCCAGTTTAGCTGGTAGGCTGGAGAAGGACAGGGCCTCCACGTCCTGCAAAGGGGTCCACCCCTAGGTCCTCCCCTTCGTGGGGACTAGGAAAGATTTACTAAGCCCGCAGGTGACCCCCAAATCCACCAGCAGGGCACCTCAGCCCCTGGCTCTAGCCCGTAGCATGGCTGTGCCTATGAGCCCTCCTCCCCGGGGTCAGGGAACCTCTCCGGGGGACAGAGAGGTTCTGGGTAGGGCACTTGCCTTGCACATGTCCAACCTGGGCTTGATCCCTGGCACCCCATTTGGTCCCCTGACCTCTGTTGGGAGTGACCTCTGAGTGCAGTGCCAGGAGTCACCTCAGAGCATCACCAGGTGTGGTTCAAAAACAAACACAAATATAAGCAGAGCACCTCTTGGGGCTCAGTGGAGGATAATGGGATGATCCTAAGAAACGGGGACTACTGAGCAGTGTCAGGAGCGATTCCTGAGTGCAGAGCAGGAGTGACCCCAGAGCATTGCTGGGTGTGACCCAAACACCGGAAGGGAGGGACGAAGGAAGGAAGGAAGGAAGGAAGGAAGGAAGGAAGGAAGGAAGGAAGGAAGGAAGGAAGGAAGGAAGGAAGGAAGGAGAAAGAAAAGAGAGAAAGAAAGAAAGAGAGAAAGAAAGAAAGAAAGAAAGAAAGAAAGAAAGAAAGAAAGAAGAGAGAGAGAAGAGAGAGAAGTAGGCCAACCCCAGGCAGGTAATTCCTGCCTCTGAATCTACTCCCCCACCTTTTCTGGCCTCTGTGCTCTGTGTCCTGTGAAATCTCCCTGTAAGGAGGCAGCTTTGCAAATCTGCCCAGCAGGAGGCAGATGACGGACTATGACAGACGCAAAGCTCCCCCCCCCCCCCCCCCGCCATGGGGTCCCAACTACCAACTGCTAGCGCCAAGTGAGGCTTTGCTCATCCTCGAAGGTGGACGCTCACCCCATCAGACAGAGGCGAGGCAGTGAAAATAGAGCCTGGAGTCCCCACATTCCATGTGCCGTCCCACCCTGAAACTCTGAAGGTGGGCCTTGTCAGAGAGGGAAACTGAGTCTCAAGCAAGACTCTGGTCCCGTAAGGCTACTCCTGCCCACAGCAGGCACCACCCCCCAAAAGACTGCCTCGGTGTGAGCCTGGGAGAGGCTGAGGCTTTGCAGCGCCCACAGGCACTGTGGGAAAAAAGTCTCCCTGGAGGACGGTGGCCATGCTCAGCATCCACCAAGTCTGACCACAGCCTGCTTCCCCTCCTTCCTCTCCCGCAGCGAGTCCCTGTGGCCCATTGAGGCGAGAAACGCGGCGATTGCCAATCACTGCTTCACCTGCGCCATCAACCGCGTGGGGGAGGTAAGCACCTGGGGTCTGTTCCAGCCCTTGGGGGGGGGGGCACCGGGAGGGACCGGGTGCTTCAAAGGAAATTAGCTGCCTCGAGTCCAGCTGGGCCCTTGGAACAGCAGAGGCGGGGGGGGCGGGGGGGGGTTGGGGCTGAGTGCCTGCTGGGAACTCTCACACTCTTCTCGCTGCCCCTGCTCCTGCTCCAAGCCTGCCACCAGCCCAGCGCCCTAGAAGGGGGGAATCAGCCTGCAGCCTCCATGCCTGGTCCTTCTGTCTCTCTCTGGGTTGGTTTTTAGCAGAAACCCTTGGGAATGACTCTCACACTATCACCACTGGAATCCTGTTTCTTCTTCTTTTTTTTCTTCCTCGTCCTCCTCCTCCTCCTCCCTCTCCTTTCTGCTGGCCCCATGCCCTACCAATTCTGCAAACACAGTCTCTTCATTATGCAGTAATCCTCTTCCTCGTTCTTTTTTTTTTTTGGCTTTTTGGGCCACACCCGGAGATGCACAGGGGTTACTCTCCCAGCTCTGCACTCAGGAATCATTCCTGGGGCACCATATGGGATGCTGGGAATTGAACCCGGGTCAGCCGCGTGCAAGGCAAAATGCCCTCCCCACTGTGCTATCACTCCAGCCCCTTCCTCGTTCTTCTTAACAAGATGTCAGACCCTAACAAGAGCATCTCATCAGTTGGTTCTAAGCGATGGTCTGCCCCGGGGGTTTTCATTGGTTCATGTAACTCCCTCATGGGTGATACAAGCTTGGGGAAGGTCTATTTTGGGGGGGGCTTTTTTGGGGGGATCACACCTGGCGATGTACGGGGGTTATTCAGGAATTACTCCTGGTGGTGCTCAGGGAACCATATGGGATGCTGAGAATCAAACCCGGGTTGGCTATGTGCAAGGCAAACGCCCTACCCGCTGTGCTATTGCTCCAGCCCCTTGGGGTAGGTCTTGAAAGCAGCACATGACCCTGTGTGACACCATCTGACCCTCTGACCCTGGCTGCGGTGTTGTCTCTCCTTCCACAGCCCAAGAACCAGATTTTTATTCACCCGGCAGGCCATAAACTCCCCAAGGGCAATGTCTGGGTCCTTCCTTGCCGAGTTCCCCGAGGGCCACCTGCATTTGCTTATTGGGCGAGGGCCACCTGCATTTGCTTATTGGGGCACTCAGAATGGGACCTTTAATAAGAACTTGTTGGCGGTTCCTGTCCAACTATGTTTGGACTTCACCTGGGTGTAGAGCGGCGCGGTGCTGCCACCTATGGGCTAAGGCTGGTTTTTCTCTCCCAGGAGCACTTCCCGAATGAGTTCACCTCGGGAGATGGGAAGAAAGGTATGTTCCCGAAAGCATCCTGCTGTACTGGGCGGGGGGGTGGGGGGGACACGAGGGTCCTTCTCCTTGGGGGTTAGCTTTGGGGTTGGCCCCCCTCGGCCGTACTGCCTGCTGTGGGAACCTGGCCCTGGACAGGCTGTGGACTGGTAATCGCGGGCTGGCAACCCTCGGGCTCCCTCATGGGGACGGAACTGGGCTGTACTGATCTCCGCCTGTCCCAGAGAAGGGCGTGAAGGTGGGCCAGGAAGACTCGGGGCGCTTTGTGAGTCCCAGAGAGGGGACGCTGCACCCACCCGCACGCCACCCTCCTCTCCTTTGTGCCTGTTCACCACCCCGTCCCGAGATTAGCCTGCCCAGTGTTGGGTGCCTGGAATCCGCGGCTGGTTTTCCTCCTCTGGCCGGGACAGGAGGACCCTGGTCCCCCTTTGGCCAGGAACATGGCCGACCTCTCCTCAGAGGGGTGGCCAGACTAGCTTGGGGCACTGTTGAGGTGGGTTCCCCAGAAGAGTGCCTGTGGAGTGAGTTCCAGGCTTCCAGAATCACCCCCACATACCCCACCTTAGTTTCTCAGAAGAGTACCCACAAGGTGTAGACATGCTTCTGGCCACTCCCTGTGTCCCGGCTCCAGTCCGGCCCTGGGAGGTGCCCCCTCCATGCCTACAGGGTGTGGGGTAGCCCCACTTTCCTGGAAAGCCCAGGAGAGCTGGTGACAATCAAGCCCCCAAGTCACAGTGAGAAGGACCTGAGAGGCAGGTCTCTCGGGAAGCCCTGTGACCCACCAATGTGGGCACAAACGACCATCGCCTTGACACGGGTGACCTTTAAAGATGTTTCCAGACCAGGCCCGAAGAGATAATACAAGGGATAAAACAACGGCCTCACATGAGGCTCACCCGGGGGTTGATCCCCAAACACTGTAAAGAATGACCCATGTGAGGGGCAAAGCAATAGTACAGCAGGTAGGGAGTTTGCATTGCATGTGGCTGACCCAGGTTCGATCCCCAGCATCCCATGTGGTCTCCCCGGCACCGCCAGGAGTAATTCCCGAGTGCAGAGCCCGGAGTAATGCTGAGCATCACTGGGTATGACCCACAAAGCAAAAAAAAAAAAAAAAAAAAGAGTGACCCATGGAAGTCGCCCCTAAGCACTGCCTGGTGTGGCTCAATCAGCGAGGGCCGTGAGGGTGACAGGCAGCAGCTTATGGGTCTTCCAGTCCCAGGGACACGGGTCCTGGGCACTTTGGCTAGGCATTGCGGAGACAAGGGGGGGCGGTCACATAGGCCATTTGTCCTGCGTGTCCCTCCTTATGCCTGGTCCTTGCAGTGTCCACATAGCTCAAGGCTCGTCTCTGCTTCTCCAAAGCTCACCAGGACTTTGGCTACTTTTACGGCTCGAGCTACGTAGCCGGCCCTGACAGCAGCCGCACCCCCGGGCTGCCCCGTAACCGTGACGGGCTGCTGGTCGCCGAGCTCAACCTCAACCTCTGCCGGCAGATGAGTGACATCTGGAACTTCAAGGTGGGTGCCGGCAGCCCCCTTGTTGCCCGGCTCCTCCGGGCCTGGGAGGTGCCACAGCTGGACTTGCCGGCCTGGTTCCCGTGGGGAGGCTCCAGCAGGGCAGGGACCGGGGCCACCTCCCTCAGATCCCAGCCTGCCCGGCGTTTCCGGGCAGAGCCGCACGGCGAAGGCTACCCAGGCAGCAAGCCTCAATCAATTCTCCTCTCATCTGATTTAGGTGCCTTCTCACAAATTAATCTCAATTTCATTTGTCTAGAGAATAGAGTAGATTGGCTTCTCTAATCCTTTTTGCCTTTCCAGGCATTTGCACTTATCACAAGATGAATGTGCGCGTCTGGCCAGGCCCCGTGGTCTCGGCCTTGGTGAGGGAGGGAAATGAGTCACGCTGAGGAATAGACTCTAGGCCCGTCCTGTCTGTGTCCCGACGGGACTTGGCCACTGCCAACAAGCTCCCCTCCCCTGCGCCTTATTGATACAACGAGGGGCTTGACTCGAAGGCCCCGGGCAGCCTTCTCAACCGAACACCAGTGACCGGGCTAGGGGGGTCTGCAGAGGAGCATATGTGTCCACCAACACAGGGTGGGGCAGCGGCACCCATGACTGGGGTGCCCCAGACACAGCAGCTCATCGTGCGGAAAGACAAGTCTGCTATCTTAGCACCTGGTGATATTTCCACCAACTCAGCACCGGTTATGAACTAATCAGATGTGACTTGTGTCGTCCTAACTGAATGACCCCATCTGACCTTAGAGCCAGAACAGAGAAGCGTTACAGGCCCAGCCCTACCTTTACTAGGGATTCTGGGGCTGTTCCCTACATTTCAGATCCTTGTCAAGGGCCGAGGCATAGGACAGTGGGTAGGGCACTTGCCTTATTTTGTCCCTACCCAGGTTCAATTCCCAGCACCACATGTGATCCCCTGAATCCCACCAGGAGTGATCTGAGTACAGAGTCAGAAATAAGCCCTGAACACCACGAGGTGTTGCCCAAAATCAAAAATAAAACAAAGATCCTGGGATTCTGGAGATAATACACTGAGTCAAACACTTGACAGAGTCAACCCAGATTTGGTCCCCGGCATCCCATATGGACCCTGGACCACCTCCAGGAGTGATCCCTGACTGAAGAGCTAGAAGTAACCCCTCAGCATTGCCAGCTGTGACCCCCAAAACAAGATAAGCAAAAAATAATAATCCATAGGCAAATCACTAACAGGAAAGTCCCTAAGGCCTCCTGGTCCTCTTCCTCTTCCTGGGCCACTCAGATTCATGCAGGTGCCACCCAGTGTAGAATCTGGAAGCAACAGTGTTTTCTCATGAAGGACATTTTAAAAACAGACGTTTGGGGTCAGAGCAATCATAGACTGGGTAAGGTTCTTGCCTTGCAGGCTGCCAACCTGGGTTCAATCCCCCAGCATCCCATATGGTCCCCTGAGCACTACCAGGAGTAATTCCTGAGTGCAGAGCCAGGAGTAAGCCCTGAGCAACAGGTCACTGTCACTGTCCTCCTCCCGTTGTTCATCTATTTGCTCGAGCGGGCCCAGTAACATCTCCATTGGAGATTTTGTTGTTACTGTGTTTGGCATATCGAGTATGTCACGGGGAGCTTGCCAGGCTCTGCCGTGCGGGCAAGATACTCTCGGTAGCTTGCCCGGCTCTCCGAGAGGGGCGGAGGAATCGAACTCGGGTCGGCCATGTTGGCTGCGTGTAAGGCAAACGCCTACCGCTGTGCTATCGCTCCAGCCCAACAGGTATGACCCAAAAAACAAAGCTTGGAACTGGAGCAATAGTACAGCGGGTAGGGTGCTGGCCTTGTACGGAGCCGACCTGGGTTTGATTGCCAGCCCCCCATATGGTTCCTTGTGCTCCACTAGGAGTAAACCCTGAGCACTGACAGATGTGCCCCCACCACCCCCCACTCCCCCAAAAAAGGAAGTGTACCCAAGCTGGACTTGGAGGAATGTGTGAGGTTTGGTCAGGTCTGGGGAAGAGGGAAGGAGAAAATGCCAAGGTGTGAGCTCCCGCGGGCCCTGCAGCCCTGCCCCTCCCTCTCCCAGCCTCCACCTGTCTCCACCGAGGGGGGCCCTATGGGGTGGGTCTCTACGCGCACATCCAGGAGAACAGCGTGTGGAACAACTCCTTTCCTGCTTAGTGACTGGGCCAGGTCGTAGCAGACGCCCTGGACTGCAGGCTGCTCTCCTGGGACAGACCCCTTCCCTCCTGCCTGAGGGCAGAGGCATCTTCTAGGAGAGCTCCCAGGGGTCTTCCAGGTGGAAGTGCCTGGGCTGGGCGTGGTCGTCCATCCCTTCTTCCCCTCCCAGCACCAAACTGACCTGCCTTCCACCTTCCCGCCGCTTTTCTGTCCTCTGCTGCCCCCCAGTGGCGACAGGTGGTGAGGCGGCAGTGCGGGGCGCTGGAGGGAACCTCTAACCTGTGTTTTGCTTTCAGATGACGGGCAGATATGAGATGTACGCCCGGGAGCTTGCGGAAGCTGTCAAACCCAACTACGTCCCCAACATCGTGAAGGAGTAGCGGCAGGCTCCGGCCCACCCCGAGGCCCCTACCTGCAAGTGCAAAGGCTTCACACGCCCTATCCTCCCTCAGGACGCCCTGAGCGCCCCAGGCTGTGCAGACCCCTCTCAGCACCCCCGCAGGAGAGCATTGGACCTCCCTCTGCCCGCCCCCCCCCCATCCCTGGTGTCACAGCTCATCCTAGAGTGACTGATGCAGAGGTTTGGGGGGCAGATAGAGAGGAGAGGGGCACCCAACACAGAATACATTAGCTGCCAGTCATCGGTTTTATGTGGTGAGGATTTTAACTTCTAGTATGGGCTTGGTTGGCATTAGGAGTCTCAGAGTCCCATGCTGAAGCTTCTGACTGCCCAGGCTTGCAGACTCAGCAAGGAGAGGGCGGGGCCGGAGTATGTGGGCATAGGAGGGTGAGGTGGAACCCCAAGCCACTGGCCCCATGGATGACTGGGGGGAATGGGGTGCGGGCAGGGCAGATTTCCACTTACTGGGCCCGTTATCCAATCAGACTAATCCAGGTACAGCTGTGAAGGCATTTTGTAGACGTGATTAAACCCGATTTTGTCCATGTGATTAAACTCCTAACAATTTAACTAACAAATGAGATTATGCCAGCTAATCTGGGGAGGCTGATTCAGTCCAGGGAAAGGTCATAAAAGCAGAGCTGAGGCTTCCCCAATAAACAAGAAATTCTGCACACAGCGGCTTCTGCCATGCGTGAGTCCCTGTTTTCCCTCGCGGCCAGCTAACCTCCCACTTCCCAGCCCATCTCTCCAACTCAGCTCCCCGCAATCAGACTCGCCGGATGTTCTCTCCTGTTCTTGCGTTTTTCCTCAGGCCCTGCTGATTCAGAACCCGGCACAGAATCTTCAGGAGGAGTTTTCTGAAATTCTCTAATTTGGTTTTCTGGTAACTTGGTTGGATTTCTGCCTGTGGCTCTGTTGTCCACGGCAAAGAGTGCGGTGGAAGTGTGTGGTAAGATGTGGCAAGAGAGATTTAGATATGGGGCAGGCCACCAGCCCGTGCCTAGGGGTCCACCTGCCTTTCCTGGAGACCTGTCTCATCTGCGGATCCAAGTTGGGCCTATCTCACCAGCCCTCAGCACCGTGGAAGCCAATTTGGGGCATTAGATCTTTTACACAGCTCTCACTCCTACACACACACACACATACACACACACATAATCACTCTCTAAATGCATATTATGCATGCATATCTATGTCCATGGGCTGGAGCGATAGCACAGTGGGTAGGGCATTTGCCTTGCAAGCGGCCAACATGGATGACCCGAGTTCGATTCCTCTGCTCTTCTCGGAAAGCCCCGCAAGCTACCAAGAGTATCTCGCCCGCACGGCAAAGCCTGGCAAGCTATCCGTGACGTGTTCAATAGGCCAAACACAGTAACAATTGTCACAATGGAGACGTTACTGGGCCCGCTCGAGCAAATCGATTAACAAACGGGAGTACAGTGACAGTGATCTACGTCTATATGATACGTGCAGACAAAGCCCTTGTGTCCTCCTTATCCTTCCCTTATCCAGCCTTTGCTCTCTGCACCTCGGTTTCCGCATTGTAAAGTAGATGGTGTCCTCTGTCCCACGTTATGCCACAGGACAGTGGTGAGAGACACTGCATGAGTCAGGTGGTCCCTTCCTTGGCTTTAGTAAGTATGCCCGTTTTGTCCCTTGTAGCACACAGAGTGCCGCGGCCGAGCCTCGGACCTCCAGTGGAGCAGCGTTGGGGATGGGGAGGATGGGATCCTTGCTGTGCCCTCTCAGAGAAGACAGCCCTGGTAGTCGCTGGTCCCACGGCTGGATGATGTGAACAGCCCCACACAGAGGCCTGGTAGGGCGAGACAGTGCCGTGGAGAGTCCTGGTCATAACCTGGTTTCTCAGCTCACATCTCCGAGCAGGGTAGATGTCCTGTATGGCTTTTGTACAGGACTCACGCGTGCAAGGCTGTAACCCTAGCTGCATCCCCAGCCTGAGTGGCAGCTTTATTTCCACTTCGTGTCTTATTTTTCTGTAGAATCCAGGCCTGCAGACAGGGCAAGCACTGCTGTCAGGCTTATAGATATATAAGATATATATAGATATAATAAATACATATATAGATGTCCAAACACCTTCGTGGCAGTGGTTTCTAAAAAGAGCATGGAGGGGGCCTAAGCAATAGCAGAGGAGGTACAACATTTTCCTTGTATGTGGCCGGCCTGAGTTCATTTCCCATCACCCTATATGGTCCCCTGAGCCTGCCAGGAGTGATCTGAATGCAAGACCAGGAGTAAGCCCTGAGCACCGCCCAGTATGACACAAAACAACAACAACCAAAAAACCCAGCAGAAGTGTAGTCAACCAAATAGCCCAGCTTAAGTCGACATATTTACTAAAAAAAGGTTATAGTGTGCAGGAAATGATGTGGTTTTCCACACCTCTCACTGCCTGGAGCCCAAACCATCAAGTTCACGAGAGATCAGCCAAGTCCTGTTCAAATGGAGAATTTTGAGGGTCTGATTCGTGTCTGAGATGTAGGTGCTCAGCTCAGCAAATGTTCACTGAAAGGAGCTGGGGTGGAAATATTTGTCTGGGGTGGGGACTGGAGGGCAGGGTAGCTGGACTACACTGTGCTGAACAAGAGAAAGGGGTGAAGGCCACACAGCCTTCATAAAATTTAAAAGATTGAAATATAGTAGCCTATCCAGAATCAACACATGAAGTCACATTCTTCTATCCACCCAAAACAAAAAAAGAAAGTTAGGAAAACAGTCCCATTTAGATTAGTATTTTTAAAATGTGAGCTATTCAGGCTGGAGCGACAATACAGAGGGGTAGGGCGTTTGCATTGAACGTGACCAACCCAAGTTCTATTCTCAGCACCCCATTTGGTCCCCCCAGCACCCTCAGGAGGGACCCCTGAGTGCAGAGTCAGAAGTAAGCCCTGAGCAGTGCCAGGTGTGGCAAAAAAGAAAAGAAAAAATAAGTTAAAAAAAAAGATTTTTTAGAAAGGAATTATTGTTTTGTTTTGGGATCACACCCAACAATGCTCAGGGATTACCTCTGGCTCTGCACTCAGGAATTATTCCTGATGGTACTCGGGGGACCATCTGGGATGCGGGGGATTGAACCTGGGTTGACCACATGCAAGGAAGCCACCCCTACCTGCTGCAGCTCCTTTAGTAACGAACTTAACCAAGGAGGTAAAAAAAAAAAACTTGTTCACTGAAAACTACAAAACATTGCTGAAAGAAATTGCTTGGAAGACAATATTGTTAAAACATCAGTAGTGGGCCCGGGAGATGGCTCAAAGGGAAACCATTAGAGTTTGGGCCACGTGCTCTGCATGTAGGAACCCTGGGTGTTATCCCCCCACACCACATCATCCCCAAGGACCAGCAGGTGTGGAATCTTCCCCTCCAAAGATGTCAGGATTACCCTAAGCAGTTTACAAAGTCACTGAATTCCCTTCAAACTTCCAGTCATGATTTTTTGTTTGTTTGTTTGGGTTTTTGTTTGTTTTGTTTTGTTTTGAGGCCATACCTGGAGATGCACTAAGAGGGATGACGAGGAAGGCCTTCTCGGGAAACATTTTATCCAAGAAGTGGTTCCAGCACTTAGCAACAACGGTCCAAGGCAACCAGTTGGAGAGAAGTCCCTCTATAACTGAACTATTGTGTCAAATATTTCATAGATAAATTTTTAAATAAGGAAAAATATGAAGAAAGGAGGGAAATTCACCTTTGTCCTGCAACCCAGTAACGAAACACAATTAACATTTTGGCTTTTTTTTTTTTTGGTAGGGGGCGGCCTTTTTCCTTCTATCTTTTAACACAATTAGGATCATGATGTTTGTAAAATTTTGTGGTGTTCCCAAAACAAAACAATAATTCCTTTCTAAAACAATTTAGGCATTTTCTACTGCAATAAAAATTAGTTTTAGGGCCAGAACAATAGTACAGTGGTTAGGGTGTTTGCCCAGTTGCACGTGGCCAACCTGGGTTTGAACCCCGGCATCCCATGTGTTCCCTCAAGCACCGCCAAGAATGTTTCTTGAGTGCAGAGCCAGGAATAACCCCTGAGCATCGCCAGGTGTGACCCTAAAAAAGCAGGAAAAACAGTAAAAAAAATAAATAAAAATTAGTTTTGGTTTTGGATTTGTTTTTTGGACACACCCAGAGGTGCTCATGGTTTACTCCTGGCTCTGTGCTCAAGGATCACTCCCAATAGGGCTTGGGGGGACAATATCAGGTGTCAGTGATCAAACCTAGATCGGTCGTCTATACCTGGCCTAGTCCCCAAATAATTTTTTTTTCTTTTTGGGTCACACTCGGCGATGCACAGGAGTTACTCCTGGCTCTGCACTCAGGAATTACTCCTGGTGGTGCTCAGGGGACCATATGGGATGCTGGGAATCGAACCCGGGTCAGCTACGTGCAAGGCAAACGCCCTACCCGCTGTGCTATTGCTCCAGCCCCCCAAATAATTATTTTTAAACTTAGTTTTTTCCAGTTGTATGCCTGACATGTTGTTGCCACACAGCTTATTTATTTGTGCCCCTACAATGAAATGCATTGCTATTATAATGATGTTGCTATAGCAGTGGGAAAATTAGAAGCAGAAACAGGAAACTAGAGGCAGAGCCTCTGAGGGACCCATTCTAGGAGCTGGGCAGAGATGAATAGGCCATAAATCATAAAGTTATGGCCAGCACAACAAGGCCAGACCGATCTGGTTGCTTGAGCAGGAATGGAACCAGGACGGCAGAGGCAGTAAGTGAATGTCCATGTGAAACTTAAAACAAATGTATCAATCACTGATTGTACTAAGCATTTTGTATGTCCGCACACAATGGACTGAACCCATGTAAGCTCTGTATCAACTGCGTTTGTGGCGCAACCTGTTTTGGCATTCACCAGATCAAGTCCACGTGCATAGTTCAAGTTGGCTCTCCCTCTCATCTCTCAACTGTTTTTACCTGTTTCTTGGTCAGATTTCTGTAACACTATTTAAAGGCTAAATTAGTCTAATAAATGAAATCTGCTTTGTAAAAAGCACGAACATCATATAAAGAACTGTGAAGAGGGGCTAGAGCGATAGTACAACAGATAGGGCATTTGCCTAGCATGCAGCCAACCCAGGTTCGATCTCAGGCATCCTATATGGTCCCCCAAGCAGTGTCAGGAATAATTTCAGAGTGGAGAGCCAGGAGAGCCAGGAGTAACCCCTGACCATCAACAAATGTGACCTCCACCTTCCCCCCCCCCCCGCAAAAAAAAAAAAGAACTGTGAAGAATGAGTTGTTTGATTTTTGCACAGGATTAAACACAGGACTTCACCTGAGCACAGCCACATCCCCAACTCCTGATATTTAAATCTTATCCACAAGCTGACAAGTTAGTCTACCTCAGCTTCATGCAGGATGGAAGAATCTACACTCTTGGGCCAGAGACAAAGCCAAGTTTATTGATGCAATAGCAGAAACCAGAATACCAGCTTCTTCTTGCAACAGCTCCCTGAGACACAGTTCCCAGAGAGCGATGTGAAGATGGCCACTTGACTGCTGTTCATTCCGTGGGCTGCTCTAAGGATAGAAAGTGGGCATTTAAGTCTTCCCTATTGGACAGTAAGCTTGCCTGCCCCTTGTCCTCAGAGCAGATCCTTAAGTTGCCAGAACACCAGCACTCGCTTTGTCTTCCAAAGCTGTTGACTATGCAAATATCCTTGAAGAGCTAGTCCAGAACAAAGTTAGTCAGAGTGGTTGTTTGGTTTGGTTTAGGGTTTTTCTGTTTTTGTGCTTGTTTCTGTGGGGGTTTTTTTCCGAAGTGGGGGGCAGGGGAGATGCTCTGGTTTTGTTTTTAACTCTTAAGTAATGCAGAAATGTATGGAATTTGAGAGATCTGATCCAACTTTCTGCACTCCTCATTTCTATACCATCTGGACTCCTGGCCCCCTGCCCAGGAGTACACGACTCCACAGGTCACTCTGCTTATTCTCACCAATAGAGGCTGAACCAAAGTAGCTTAGTTTTGTCACAGCATTTCGTTTCAATCACAGGAACTCAAGAGTAGACTTAAATAATAATCCCAACTTAAAGAGTAACCTCAGTCCTACACACTGAGGTCCTCAACCCAACAGACTGAACAAATCCCCTGAACTCTCCAGATCTACCTTAGGAAGCCAGGTAGCTTTCCCAAATATTGACCTAGGTAGTTAATCTAGGTATGATGGGATACAATAGGTATTACCCAATTTTCACCTTGGCCTCAGGGGATAAAATACAGTCAAGTCTTTCACCCACAACTTCCCTGACCAGTGAGTTGATCCTGACCTAAATGCCTTAGTGGACCGATACAGTAGCACTGATTACTTGGGCTCAAGTCAGAGACAAATGTTGTATCTCCTTTTCTAACCAGATGACTATGATCCCAGGTGTGATGACTCCCACAAAATTCACAGAAATTGCAAATCAGACACTGGTCCAAAAAACTACCCTGAATACCAAGGCCTACCCACATTTCGGGGAGAGTGCCACAAGGTGACTGCGTGTTACAATGATTTTTTAGTGGTATTTGCTTAAACTCATCTGATTACTGTAAAGATGTAGGAAAGTTTAGGGGAAGTGGGCAAGTTAATGCCTAGCTTTCACACACGTACAATCATTCATGGAACGCCTAGAAAAAATGTTCAGCAATACTGCATCCCCCCACGTGGGACCCGCATTGTTTGGAGGCATAATTTGATAACTTCATCAGTATGGTCTCCTGGCCAGCTGGTCAACCTTCACATTCCAGTTTCTTATGACTGACTAAGGCTAAGCCTTCAATTTGGAAGGGCAGCCAAAGGCAGTCAGTTCAATGTGTCCTGAGGGTCGATGCCACCATCAACATGTTAGTGGCATTCTTCTTCCCTACAGAAAGCCAGTGAGGTGAACGGGAGTGGCAGTTGGGAAGATCTGGTGACCTGCCAGAGTGGGGACAACCTCCTGTTTTTTTCTAACAGATGACTGTTAATGTCAGTGGGAATAAGGGCGAGATTGTGGTCAAAGTCAACTGCTCGGGAAGAAGGCAAACTGCTATCAGTAACATTTAAGAAGCTTCCAGATGTTAGAAATGTTGTTCTGGGCATTTTCTTCTGTAAGAAAGGTTTCAGGGAGTGATATAAAAGACAATAGACATTAATGTTCCTCCTTCCTGGAATCTAAAGTGACTTCTCCATAATTAGTGTGTCCCCTTCCAGTGACTAAAACATCACCTTTTTTTTTTTTTTTTTAACAACATCCCCTTCTCACACCAAAGCTTATACTGGAAAGATTTGGATACAAGAGGAACATGGGCACTTGTATGAAATGCCAAGACCCTTCTGTTTGCTACCTTGTCCTGCATGGGCCACCATAGAGGGTTTCAGCAGGCCTACTGTGATTTCAGACCATGTCAAGTTAACAAGAACTTACGAGGGCCAGAGAGATGGTACAATGGATAAAGTTGTTTGCCTTACATGCAAGCTGACCTATGTTTGATCCTACAAACCAGAGTTTCATCCCTGCATACATGATCCTTTGAGCAGCACCGGGATTGTCCCTGATTGACAGCACTGCTGGGTGTGGGTCCTATTAAAAAAAAAAAAATAAGAGATTTAGAGATAGTCCAGGGGTTAAGGTCTTGTGCACACTGACTTGGATTCGATCCCTGACACCACATATGGTCCCCTGAGCAGCACCAGGAGTGATCCCTGAGCACAGCCGGATGTGACCGCTCCCCTCAAAAACAAGGGCATCTGGGGGCTGGAGTGATAGCACAGCAGGTAGGGCGTTTGCCTTGCATGCAGCCAACATGGCCGACACAGGTTCGATTCCCAGCATCCCATATGGTCCCCCGAGCACCGCCAGGAGCAATTCCTGAGTGCATGAACCAGGAGTAGCCCCTGAGCATCGCTGGGTGTGACCCAAAAAGCAAAAAAAAAAAAAAAACCAACGGCATGAATCAGCCTAAGTGGCTGAATCACTGAAACCTTTAGGCTTCCTTTCAGCTGTTCTAATTCCAGGGTTGTTCTCAAAGGAAAGAAAGAGGCAACACTGCCCAAAAAAAGTCAGACTGTTAACTTAGGTCCTGTGACTTTGAGATTATGTCCTTATGACCTTCATGCTTTTTCATCCAATATTCCCAGGAATTGATCTTTCTAGAGACAGCAGCGTGCAGCGACCAAATAGTTAAACAAAAGAATGTGAACCCCTCCATGGCTTGGAGGCCAGCCGCACATGTAGGGGGAAAGGCAGCGCAGATAGAGAAAGGAGCACCAAATAAAGGGTGTTGGTAGGAGCCTCCCAGGATGAGAGATGCATCCTGAAAGTAGACTATAGACCAAACATGATTGCCACTCAATGCCTCTTTTGCAAACCACAGCACCCAAAAGGAGAGAGAAAACAAAAGGGAATGCCCTGCCACAGGGGTGGGGTGAGATGGGGGGATCGGGGGGTGGGAGGGATACTGGGAGTACTGGAGGTAGAGAATGGGCACTGGTGGAGGGATGGGTACTCAATCATTGTATAGCTGAAACCCAAGCACAAAAAATTGTAAGTCTACAACTGTACTTCATGGTGTTTTGTTAATAAAAATTTTTAAAAAAGTATGTGAACCCAAGGAAGACTGAAGAGACAGTACAGGACATAGACTACGTCTTGGCATGCGGCAAACACTAGTTCAATCCCCAGCAGCATCACCTATGGTCCCCTGACCACTGCCAGGGGTCACTCCTGAACACCACCAGGTGTGGCCTAAGCACTTCCCACCCTCACCGCAAAAAGTCTTCGAGCCAGGAAGGGTGGAAGAGAGAGAAAATGTGCCACATTCACCAAAGCTGGGGTGGGGGGAAGCAGGATGGGTGTGAATACTCATGGCTTGGTTGGTGGTCCAGGGTCACACCCAGTGATTCTTGGGACACCATGGATCAAACCCAGGCCTTATTCATGCACTGCCTGTGCACAAGCCTTTTGAGTCATCCTCCTGGTCGCTTGAGTTGATTTTTTGAAGAGCTATTTAGTGTGAAAGAGTTCCGGATACCTATGGACAGCAGAGAGCACACATGGTCCGTTGAGTACCTTGAATGCCTCTCTACTGCTGACGCGGCCATAGGCCACTCGTTTGTGATAACAAATGCAGCGTTGTCAGGCTGCAAAGGGTCCAGTAAGCCAGAAGCATCACACAGATTTGCTTCATTGCCAATTGAACTGGCTAACTAGACTGGAACAGCAGTTCCAGGGCCTAAAAATGTGCCCACAGTGGTGAAGCACATTCACTGGCTCAGAGAGGGGTGAGGAGCTGGTGGACTCATGTACCCTGAGCTGGCGAGAGTCATGCCCTGTGCTCATGCCCTGTCTAAAAGAGATACGGGCCCTCCCTCGAGCCAGGCATGTGACAGCTACCTCTGCATCAGAAATAGGATTTGCCTTTGCATGTGGTTCCACAGTGGTAGGTTGTGTTGCCACCACCAGCGCAGCTCAAGGTTGTGGTCTGGATGAGGCATCTGGTGCGATCAATAGCCTTATTCTAGTATTCCCATCAGAGGACAAGCATTTTCCCAGGCAGAGAGGGGTGACGCCAACATGTCATACTCACAATCTATTTCCACAGTTTGTGGCCCCAAGGAGGTGTGTCCTTAATCCAGCAGCTTGAGATTTTCTGAGCCACAGAGCGGATAATGAGGCCAGTGGAAACCATCCAGGGGTCAATAAAAATTCACCCAGGCTGACCAAGTGGAGCAGTGGCCCAGGGCTATGTGAGGGCCTGGAACAGAGAACTTCTATGACCATGTTTGGTTTCGGGCAACCTGTGCCAACAGGGAGCCGCCCAGAAGCCCACTGGGCACCCAGAGGCTTCAGCACAGTCTGCAGTCACTGAGTCAGTAGCATTGCTTTGGTGGAGGGAGAGACAATAGAAGTCGCTCCCGCTCCAAGGATTAGCTGAGGAGTCACTAAGGCCAAGCTGGCAGTGTTCTTGAATGTTCCATCCATTTCCATTCATAAATGAGGCTTTCCTAGACTAGATGTTGGATTTCAACAGAAGAGTCTGAAATAGTCACTGTGTCAATGAGACATAAGTTTCAAAACTGCAGGGGTACCTGAGGGTGCAATATACTTCCTTTTGTCAGAGACTCCAATCAATTATTCCCTCACTCAGAGATTTTCCTGCTTTAAATGGCTCCTTTGGGGGCTAGAGAGGTAATAAAGACATAAAGGCACTCGCCTTGAATTCCACTGATAATCCCCCAAGCACTGCTGGGGGTCACTCCTGAGCATAGAGCCAGGAAAAGCCCCTGAGTACCTATGGCATTAAATACAAACGTGCAGATGAGATTCCTTTGGGCTAGAGGGATAGTGTAGGAAGAAAGTCACTTGCCTTGAGTGCAGTTACATCTACTACAACCCTGGTTCAATTCAAGGCACCGCACACGGTCCCCTGAGCACTGCCAGGGGCCACTTCTGAGCACAGGGTAAGGAATAGTCCCTGAACATCACCAGACATGGTTCAACCTACCCCCTAAATAAACAAAAAGACTTTTGCCTTTGGCTGGTGGGGGACCTGGGCTGGACTGGTTCTGTTCTCAGAGGAACTGGCTCACACGTTAGTTAATGTGAGTGTGCTAGGAGCGAGCGCTCAGAAGAAAACGCTGCCTCCCGTCCTATCCAGGGATTCCAGAAAGGGGAAGGACAGCCTCTTTTTTTTTTTGGTGGAGAGGTGAAAAGGGGCTAGCAGCTTCTCTTGCTGGGATATGACACAAGCAGTTATCTGCTGTGGTCTCAAGACTGTGATTTTGGTCTTGATTAATCGGGCACCCAGCTGGTGGAGGCGTGAAAACCCCACTGTCAGGATCTCAGAGGATGACCCATTTTCAGGTCATCTTCTATGCAGGGAAAGTTTTGGACATCAGAAGTTATAAAGGATTCATGCTAGTCCCTATCCTCCTGTCGGAGGCCCAGGGTGAGGGAATCTCTCCCCCTAGCCCTCAGACAAGTGCATGCAGCTCTCAGTTGCTGGAGGGGACCCCTGGCCCTTAGAAGTTGAAAGGATGAGCATCAATTCCGATACATCATTCCAATGCAGACACAACAAAAACAATGTGTGGATTGGGTCATTTCTCCCCCACTGTGAAATGTGTTCAGGCCCCATCAGTGGAAGTGGCACTCCAGCCCGTCACCACCTATGGATCCCATAGGATGGTGATTTTGGAATGCATATCAAGACAAGGTATAGAAATTTGAATCACTTCCAGTGCCAAAGCTCCCCCAGATATTACCTTTGGTCCTCCCCGGAGTGCAGGAAGAGCTCAGCCTTGTCCTCATTTCTCCCTAAAGTGACTGGAGTCAGGGGAGGAGAAGCATGAGGTAGGAGAAGGGGTCCGTGCCACTGGCCAGGGTGCATCCACACTCTGTTTCTGCCCTATCCTCTCTCCGTTTCAGCCCGCCACGCAGCTGTCACTGCCAACACCTTCTGAGTGCGGCTCCCTTGCTCTGTGGCTGCTTTGCTTTCCAACTGAGGCCAACAGGGCTTCTGACTCTAACTAGATGTGAAGGAAGGGGTGGAGCTTCTCCTTTTAAAACGGTGGCATGAAGGAAGCTGGAGAGACAGCACAGTGGGTAGGGCGTTTGCCTTGCACGCGGCTGACCCGGGTTCGATTCCCAGCATCCCATATGGTCCCCTGAGCATGGCCAGGAGTAATTCCTGAGTGCAGAGCCAGGAGTAACCCCTGTGCATCGCCAGGTGTGACCCAAAAATCAAAAAATCAAAAAATAAATAAATAAATAAATAAAATGGTGGCATATAGGAGAACTGGTAGGAAACATAGGACAGAGAGGGGGCAACATCTATGGGGAAGGGACGCATTCAACCCGGAAGAGGCGGTGCTGAAAGGTGGAAAAGTGTCATGGATGAAGCCCTGTCAGCAACATCACATTGCAAAAACATATATGTACATATAAAGCGCCTCTCATAGAAGCAGACTGGTGGCTGGGAAGCAAATGGTGGAGGGTGTGGACAATTTGTGAAGGGAAGTGGACAATGGTGAAATGATGGGTGTTGAAACATTGTATGCCGAAACCCCAATCATGAATAACTTTGTTACTTCATAGTGACTAAATAAACATTTAAAATAAACAATAAAAATGGTGGCACTGAGCAGAGCTCCAGGGAGGGTGTTGAGAAAGCATGACAGGTACAAAGGTCCTGAGGTCTAGGACATTGGCAGGGGGAAGATGCTGGAGAAGGCCAGCCTGGAGCCTCGAGGGTCTGTTGGGAGGGTGGAATGAGATGAACCTAGGGGGGCTTCAAATAGCTTGGGGAGGCCGACTCACCAGATCTCCCAGGACTGCGGGAGCCCCAGATGGCAGTAGGGTTGGGGAGAGGGGAATCCTCAGGCAGCTATACTCAGGGAGACATCAGGGCAGACAAGCAGGGAGGGGCAGTGAAGAGGGAGAGGGGAGAGAAGAGAGGATAGAGAAGCTGCTGGCGCTGATGCACGGGGTTGGGGGTGTCTCTCTCCTGGCACTTAGGTTTTTCCTTGGATAGGCACATCTGCGGGCTGGAGCGATAGCACAGTGGTAGGGTGTTTGCCTTGCATGCAGCCAACATGACCAACCCGAGTTTGATTCCTCCGCCCCTCCCAGAGAGCCCAGCAAGCTACCGAGAGTATCTCACCCACACGGCAGAGCCTGGCAAGCTACCTGTGACGTATTCGATATCCCAAACACAGTAACAACAAAGTCTCCAATGGAGACGTTACTGGGTCCACTCGAGCAAATTGATGAACAACAGGAGGACAGTGACAGGACAGTGACAGGCACATCTGCATGCCCCAGCTCCTGTCCCTGGGACCAGCCACCAGGCAGAGTGATTAACTCAGCAACTTGCTGTGATCCTCAATTCTGTTCTGGAGCTGGAGGAGGGCATCCAGATGTATGCCCCAAACATGGAATGGCCCAGCCTGTCAGAAAGAAGAGAAGGTCCTTCCCACTCCATTCTCCTTGGGAATCCAGGCCACAGGCCAGACTTTAGTTTTGGTTTGGGGGCACCATACCCAAGAGTGCTCAGGGCTTAGTCCTGCTTATACATTCAGGGATCATTCCTGGAGGGCCTGTATGGTTCAGGGGACCATATAGGGTCTGGGAGATCCAACCTAGGTTGGCTGCATGCAATTCTTTCTGCATGCCAGACTTCCCCCCACAGGAAGGAGCCCAGGCCCAGATAAACTCTGCTCTGACTCCAGAACTCAGGATTCACATTTTTTTTTTTTAGGATTCACTTTTTTTTTTTTAGGATTCACTTCTTGACTCTGAACACCGCTATGTCCCTAAGGGTCGCTTCTTTTTTTTAAAATATATTTTATTTTTAGAAAGTTGTTCACAATAGTTCATTACAGATAATATTCGAACACCAATCCCACCACCGTGCACCTTCTCACTATCATAAGAGGAAAGTGTGTGAAGATTGCTGTATTTCATCCTGGATTCATTTAAGCCCTTGTATAAGAGATTACAAACTTGTATGTTAAACCCAAACAAATGTGTGCTACTTTTGGTGCATTGGTCGGTAGAGTATAATGCAGCCGAGCGCTCTAGGACGTTCTGTGTCACTCTCTTCCGGGAGCTTTATTTCCATAGTCTCTGGGTCTTGGCTGTTGATAAGATTATATGGCATTGGAGGCAATTGTGGGTGTGATTGCCAAGCTACTGGAAAACTGGGAAGCTTGGGGGAGGAGGCCCAGTCCTGTTCCAAGTGGGCTTGGAGATCTCAGACACGGGTCCCACCTACTTGGATTTTTCTGCAGTTCCCTTGTAGGTGAGGCTCATCCAAGCTTGTGGAGAGTGGCCTTGAGTATGGCTGTGGTTGTGTTCTGGAGGTGTTCAGCTGCTGGGGTTCTACTTGGGGTGGGGAGGGAAACTCAACCCGCCCGAGGTTTGCTTCTAAATGTGATCTGGGCCCGGGCTGAGGAAAGTACCATGACGGGGCTAGGGCTGTGTCTGGAGCTCATTGAGCGGTGTCCTTGGCCCCCAGAGCTCCCCCCGTCCCCTCAGACTGCATGAATAGTCAACCCAGGCTTCCGTGTATTTCACAGAACACCAGTGTCACAAAGCCCATGGCTGAGGCGTTTGGGCCCTAACCCCCAGGTGCCAGAGGATTTTCAGAGCCTTTGCTTCACATGCAGGACTTCTCAGAGGCACTGTGCGTGCAGCGTCTGCACCCCGTTATCCAGCCTCCCCTAGGGGGATTCTGAAGGTATGCCTCGGGGCATGCTGGCAAATGGTCTCTGGGGGGCATTCCTGGCTCTGTTGGGCGGTTCGAAACATGCCCTCCAGGGACCCAGGCCTGCTGCTGCTCACACCCGAACCCTGTGTGTGCAGCAGCAACTCTCACTCCTAACCAACACAGAGCAATGCCTCTTCCCACCCCCGGGTACTCCGGCCGCCCCGCCCACCACACCTGCCGCCAGTGGCTCTGAGTTCACCACCTGTCCACAGTCCACCAGAGAAAACTGAGGCTCCAGCCTCAGCTGAGCCTTGGGGTGGCAACTACAGCCCTGGCCAATAGCAGGCTCAACCACACCTTGACCTCTGCTCTGGATGGTACCCTTGGCTCCCTGCGGGCCCATGCCCCTGCCCCACCCCGGAGTCCGCAGACTGTCCCACTTGGCATGCTCTGGGCTCCTAGCTCTACTGCAGACTCAGCACCCAGCCTGTCTCACCCTCTTACTACAACACAGCCCTCCTCTGCTTTCTCCCTGCTCATTCAGAGGCCTTACATTAGTGCCTGCTCCACTCACTCGGGGTTGGGCCCCTTCTCTCACTGCGGCCAGGGAGGGTGGGATGGGGCCGGGCGGGGGGGAGCGAGCCGCCAAGGGCCTCAAGCTGTAGGCCATATGTGTGGAAGCATTTGCAGCGCTGTCTGGCACTCGAGTTTGGCACCCCTCAGTCTATCAGCACAGCTGGAGTCTGTTTTGTTGAGAACTTCCTGGGAGGGCTGGGAGCAGTCAGCAGGGCCAGGGTCTGGAGACAGGCAACCCCACCCCACCCCAGAGTGCTAGTTCTGGCTCTACCGGCTTCAAGAAGGAGATGAAGAAGCCTGAGGCTTCCAGATTTCTCTTTTTTTTGTTTGTTTTGCTTTTTTGGGGTCACACCCAGCGATGCTCAGGGGTTACTCCTGGCTCTACACTCAGGAATTACTCCTGGCGGTGCTTGGAGGACGATATGGGATGCTGGGAATCGAATTCGGGTTGGCCGCGTGCAATGCAAACGCCCTACCCGCTGTACTATCACCCCAGCCCCTACCAGGTTATTCTTTACAAGTTTCTTTGCCCCCTTCCCTTTCGCAGAACTGGGGGTGGCAGACTTGATTGCGATACTCACACACTTCAGCTTTGGTGCTCACCGGGGTCAGAGCAGAATTTGAGCACAGCCCAAAGGGGTGGCTGGTTGGAGGTGCAGAGAGCTGGAGTCCTATCCACGGGGCTCCCCTTCCTCTGGTTACCTCCCTCACCAACAACCCCATACGCTCACTAGAAACCGGAGAAGCGGGGCTCTTGGGCCCTCTCTCCCGCAGGGCAGGCACCAGCCTGAACAGAAGCAGCAAACAGGGTTCCAGGCCCAGCAAAACCTGGGCTGGCAACCAAGGACGCTCCTGCTGAGAACCAGGAAAGGAGACAAGAACTGCCGACCACAGGTCAGGGGCTGCCATCATTTTGCAGTAATGTTTATTGAGAATGGCTCGTTACAAACAAAATATATTTATGTATAAAATCTCCGCAATGCAAAAGATCCCTTTTGTTCCCATGAAGCTGGGGTGAACCAAGCTAACCAGTCCCACGTGGCTGCAGGGACTGGGGGTCCTCGGCCCCGGGTGCCATGTGCTGTGGGCATTAGCTCCCTGTATCCACTAGCATGGCCCCTGCCTCGGCCCCATCTCCGGGGCAAGCTGCTGGCTCCTTCATCTTCCACGTGGGCGCCCAGAAAAGCCACATGCTCCCAGCCGGGAGACAGAGCGTCCCGGGTTCCGGAGGGGGCCCGAGGTGTCCCCATCACTCAGTGGAGGCTGACCTCACACTCAGCCTCCCTGAAGATGTCCCTTTCTCTCGCCTCATTGTGCCCTGAGGATGCTCACACCCCACAGAGGGCCTCCGGGACGCCCCTGGTTGTGGAACTGGGGCCCACTGGGGTCTGGGATTGCCCAGCATTAAGGCAAGAGATGAAGCCCAGGGTGGCTGCCTGGCTCATAGCACTGCCCCGGGAGCCCCAGCTGCGCCTGGTGTGGAGGGCAGTGGGGTGTGGTCTGATGTCCTGCGGCTGAGGGGAGTGAGTGCGGAGGCGTCATCTCTAGTTTGGGGGAGGGTAGCAGCTGCCATGGTGTTGTGCCCTGGGCACTGGAAGACCAAGATGCAGGGGTGCAGGGCAGGGGGCTGCTGGGTCCATGGCCCCCCGTTAGAGCAGGCCCCTTCGGGAATGATCGCTTTCCCTTATCTTTCAGTCACAGAACTCGGTTCCAGACCCCTTTCCCACGGTCCTCGGCAAACTATCCCCGGCTGGACCATGTTCTGCCTGTGAGGGGCAGGGCCCTGGCCACAGCGCCTCCAGTCCCCGAGTGGCGGACCATCCTCACTTCGGGAGACCCGGCCCTGGCCCCATCGAGGCGTCCAGTACCTACAGCTCACTATTATTGTCTAACTCGAGGGTGAGCTGCCCCTCCTGTAAAAGCGAACACAAAAATCTCAAAGAAGCAACCACGTGCCAGTGGAAAAGGCAAAAGGAAGAGGAAGAGTTTGGGGCGCTCAGAGCACAGGGTCCTGCTGTGAGCACCGGGCCGGGAGCCCCTCAGGAACGCGGGTCGGGCTCCCTCGCTCGCCGGCCTGCCCAACGCAGTGCTCTCAGCTTAGGACATGGGTGAGGGTCGGGCGGGGGATCTTTGGGGTGCAGGCAGCTCTTCCTGGCCCTCGGGGTCAGGTATTCTGGGAGCACATTCAGCCAGTGCCCTCCTCCCCCTGGAGGGCTGGAGTACCAGGAGGGCTGTGAGGGGCCTGAGTCATTTCTGCCCTGCAACCAGCCCCAGGAAGGTGGGAGTGGAGGGGTCCGGGGTGGGGGGGGGGGTCTGCAGCACTTCCAGGGGGGAGGGGAACGGGTGGTTCTTGGGAAGGTCTGAGCAGCCCAGAGCGGGGCTAAGGCCAGCAACTGCCTCCTGGCACACAGCTGCTGTCCCCGCAAAGGGCATCCCCGGGGCTCAATCCTGGGCTGGCAGAGAGAAGGGCTCAGGTCTCTCTGTGACCCAGGAGCCCTGAGATGCCCACTGGCAGTTCACAGGACCATGCCCAGAGGAGGCTCTGCCCAGATGCTCTGGGGCTCCTGCAGCAACTGGAGGGGGCATACAGGGTGTGGCACGAGCAGGCGATGCAGGCGTGCACATGCCGTCTCCTACAGCGCCCCGGGCTGGGCCGCACAGGCCCAGGTCACTGCTCGGGGCCCAGGGCAGAGCCTCCCGGGCAGGCCCGGCGGGGAGCAGCGGGGGCGAGCTAAGGGTGTGGGCACGCAGGCGCCCGCAGTCAGCTGTCCAGGTAGATAAAGAGGATGTCTTCGTCCGTGCCGTAGCTGGTTCTGGCCTCCTCAAAGTTGCTGATGCTGGTGCTGCACATTCCTGTGAGGGGCGGGAGGGCAGAGTGAGGGCAGCGTGTGGTGGGCAGTGCCACGGCCTGTTCGCAGGGAGCGGGGAGAGCCGGTTCTGTCCCGCCCACCTGGCCACGCGGGTCTTCCACCCAGCCAGCCCCCCTTGCCCACGGCAGATTTCGAGCACTGTTCTCAGCCTCTGCACATGCACACTCAGAGACGTACACACACACACACACACGCAAACACACACACACATACACACGGTGAGTTTGTGTCAGGTGTTCCCCACTCACACACACTCGCACACAGTCACGGCAGACTTTAAGCACTGTTCTCAACACACACACACACACACACACACACACACACAGTGAGTTTGTGTCAGTCCTTCCCCATTCCCTGGGGAGTGGGAGCCCTGGACAAGGCTGGGGCAGGGGCTGGGGTTACAGCTGGGCAGGCTTCCCCTGTGCCAAGTGTGCGGCTGTCCTGGAAGGGCTGCAGCCTGCAGCAGCAGGTGGCCAGGTGGGGCCAAGCAGTGGAGAGGAGCAGGGGCCTGCCCAGGGGCTAGAGGGAGCCGGGGGCGCAGCAGGGGTGGCGCCCGGCGGAGAGGCAGTGTGAGGGCAGGCCCAGCCAACCGCGGCAGGCCGGTGGGGAACACATCCCCCTCCCCGCCACCCTTCCCTTACGCTGCCCGCCACACTCACGGTCGGCGTAGGCCGGGTTGTTGTAGAAGATGCAGCCGGTGGCCCGATTGTAGCCGCGCAGCACGATGAAGTGGCCCTGGTAGTCAGGGGTGCGGCAGAAGCAGCGGTGGCCGCTGGGGGCGAAGCAGCAGTACTTGACAGGGCTGGAGCAGAGGTCGCAGTGCAGCACCCCCGAGTTCACCAGCACGATGGCCACGTGGCCCTGGGCCAGGTGCGCCTGGATGTCCTGCACACTCACGGCACTGTGGGCAGGACACGGGTCAGCCCCCGGGCTTCGGGCCCGGCTCATCCCCACCCTGAGCTCGGCGGAGGAGGCCCCTGCTTCGTCTCAGGGCTCAGGCTCGGCCCGGGGCCAACCACGGGGCAGTGGGGGTGCCCAAAGACAGGCTGGCCATCTCAGGCCCTCTACAGAGGGGCCCCAGGCCCAGGCCTGGTGAGTGACATCGCGGGCGTTTTGCCTTCTGCAACATGTGCAGTAGGTCAGGCAAGTTTTCCGTCCAACTTAGTTGCCCGAGTCTGAGCCAGGTGTGGCTCTGCCAGCTTCAGGATCAAATGCTGCTCTGAAAGGGCCATTTTTCCCGTTTTCACCCCGGGCTCCAGGGCAGAAGGGGCTGCCCAGGAAGGGCTGATGAGCAGCGTTTCCCGGGGAACGCCCCAGGCCCGCAGAGCCAACCGCCTGGCATCACAGCCCCACCGAGACGCCGGTGCCGGGGCCCCTGGGCAGCTCACGTTTCCCCACCCTTGGGCTCCCCACCTGAGGAATGGGGACAGCACCAGTCATGCCCAGTGAGAGCTCAGGGGACAAAAGGCACATGAAGACGGTCTCCTGTTTTCCTAACTGCCAACCATATGGCCACATTTTTGTTATTAACAAAAAGAAAATGTGCAAGGAAAAAAAGGAGTACTGAGTGGTCCAAGGGAGACAACTGGGGAGCTGAGAGAGCAGGAAGCCCAAAGACGCTCCCCTGACAGCCCGTCTGACGCCACCCCCACGTCTGTGTGAGCAGGGGAGAGCAGGACCTGCCCCACATTGCTCTCAGCGGCTCCTTTGCCTGCCACCCCGCCCGCACTGCGCTTCCTGTTCTTGGGGCAGCCTGAAAACTGTCCGGAGTTTGTCCTTCCAAGCCCTGATTCGGGCCACCCAGGCGAGGGCTTTCTACAGAGCAGGCCACATCATCCCCGGGGTCCCCTTTAATGGACAGGAAAGCCCGAGCTCAAGGGCACATCAGGGTCCACAGCCCCCTGGGTCGGAAGCCCTGGCTGCCCCTGACGCCCACACACAATGGGGCAGACACACTGGAAGGGGGGGGGAGAGGAGGGGTCTCACCATTTCTCCACCAGCACCTTGCAGGCCTTGGCTTGTGCAAACAGCTGGTTCACCCGCGTCTCCTCCGTGTCAAAGTGCTTCCTGTAGAAGGACTGGGGAGACACAGGCAGACTCGAGGGGTGTCCACCCTCACTGCCCTCGTCTCCTCCGGGCAGAGCAAAGGGCAGGAGAGGGAGCGGGGCGAGTGAGAGACAGGTTTGGCACATGCAGCCCGGCCTGGCAGAAAGCCACCTCTGTAACCTGGTGTGGCTGGCAGCTCTGGGGAGTCAGTCACACTCGGGCTTGGGTGTTCTGGGGGACGTGGGCGTGAGGGTAGGGAACGAGCAAAGGACATGGCTGAGTCCACCAGCACACTCTGCTACCACTCAACCCTTCCGCTTAGCCAGGCAAGATCCACAGGACAATAACCTGCTTGATGCAGGGAACTGAAGGGGGCAGGAGCCCCTGGGGTGGAAGGGGCGTGGGGGAGGGAGGCAGAAGAGACTCCGCTCCTGGGCCCTTTTCTCTGCCTCGTGGCCACAGGGACCAAACCAGATCCATAAGCCTTCTTCCCCTGGCCTGGAGGGTTCAAAGGCGCGGCTGACCAGCACTGGCCATTGTGCGACCATCTTCTTGCCAACGAGGCCAGCTGTGCCTCTGTCTGTGTTGCTGAGTTTCAGAGCCTGGGCTGAGATCTGCCTCTGTGGCAGGCAAGACTGACGCCAGCTGCCTGGGGAGGGAAAGTGTGACGGTGTGCTGGCCAGGCCACGGCAGCGCTCTTTTTCCACAGGGAAGATTGAAAAAGCAGAGACAACACTGTAGGTTTTCTTCCAGAATACCAATGACATGCTGGGAGCCAGCCGTCCCGAGAGGGGGCAGATGAGGCCACACAAGGCCAGAGAGGCCGACACGTCTCCAGGCCTGGGCCCAGCCCTGTGCTGAGGGGCGGCAGAGAAGGCTGCGGGAGGGGGCCCGAGGGACTGTCCTGCCCACCCTGAAGTGCTGTCAAAGGTAGGTGGGAGGGCAGGTGGGCACGGGGGTGAGAGGGACCGGCGGGGACCCAGTTCGCTGCTGGGGATCATCCTGTGCAGGCCAGACCTCAGGGTCACCTGCGTGGCCAGCTCCCAAGTCCTGCCCGCAAGTGACCGCCACTCCTCCCTGGTCTCTGCCCTCCGGGACATTCTTTAGGGTCCGGGCGTTGGCCACACCCTCTCCCAACGCCTGCACCTGGTGAGGGCTGGGCAGCCACTGCTCACCTGGTTCTTGTAGCCCTTGTCGACGCCCAGGGTCTGGGTACAGAAACGGTGCCTGACGCCAAAGTGGCGCATCAGGTAGGCCAGGTCAATGGTCCAGATGCTGCTGGTGAGCTGCAGCTCCTGCAGGGCGCCCTCAAACTCACTGTCGTCCAGCTGGCCCAGGTACCTGTGGCAGGGGGGCTGCTGAGGTGGGCGTCCCCGCCAGGGCAAGCGGGTCCAAGTCGCCCTCCATCCTCGGGCCTGGGCGCCCCGGTCCAAGCACCCCCTCCCCCCCAGGGAGTCGCCATCCTTTGCGAGGAACCCTGTGACCTGCCCACATGCTGGGCACAACCTGCGGGGTGGGGTGTGCGCAGGGCAGGTGTCCACTTACTAGGCCACGGTCTCCAGCTAGTCAATCAGACACTAATCCGGATGGAGTTGTGAAGGTATTTTTGTAGACGTGATTAAACCCACAGATAGTGTCTCTGGGCCAGAGAGATAGAGCAGTGGGCATGGTGTTTGCATTGCGCACGGCTGACCGGGTTTTGATTCCCGGCACCTCATAAATCAATCCACAGCCTCTCTTGCGGACTACATCCTTTGGGCAAGCAACCACCCTCTCTCTCTCGGGCTTCGTTAGCTTTGTCTCTCAGTTGAGGCACTCATACCACATGGGTGGCTTTCCAAGCTCCAATCAGAGAATCCTTTCGGTGAACCTTCTCTTCCAGGGTTCCAGAATGCCGCCAGCCAATTTACCTACCAGTGACGGCCACTATCCCTCCAGACCCTGCGGTCAAGGTCCCTCTGATGCTCAATCAGCCTCAACTCAGCAGTCCACTCTCATGCCCTGGTCTCCCAGGAGCCCAGGGCCAGGTGGGCAAAGCCCTCTCCCCACTGTCCCAGTCATGGGGCCCCTCGTGGCCAGGCACGTGGGACCTCCCTGGTCATTCTCAGAGTGAAGACGCAGAAGACCTGGTCCACCCCTTGTGGCATTCTGCACGTGACTAAGTCCATGGTGACAGGCAGGGCTGCCCTAGGCCCCAGCCGAGGACAGCACGCGGACAAACCCCACCAAGGCAGAGCAGGTGGAGGGCAGGGAGGGGGGCTGCTACTCACCGCAGCACCATCCTGGAGCAGGCCAGGCCACAGTCCCAGTGGTAGAGCTGCTGGATGATGGGCACGGGCAGCTGCACAAAGTCTCCTACACGGAAACACACACCCAGGGGTCACAGCCATCCCCGAGATGACTGCCACAGGTTCCGGTCCCCACTCCACCCCTACCCTCATCCTTCATCCTTGGAGCAGCAGGGATCCCCATCCCCTAACAAGAGCAGTTCGGTCTCCCCAAATCCCCGCCTTGGGCTGGTTCCTATACCTTTTAGGAAAGCACCTGAGGCTGGCGCATCCTGCCCCAGCACTTCCTGCTCCAGCTTCCCTTCACCCCACCAGTTGCCCTCCAGGCAGAATCTGTACCAGCTTTGGTCCCTCAGGCTCTGGGCATTTGCATACTTCGGCCTGGACTCCCCTGTCCAGTCCCCAGAGGTGCCACAGGTGCCAGTGCTAACTCCTGCCCTGAGATCTCCCTTCCCCGACACTGCTACCTCACAGCCAGCCCCCTCTGCATGCCCTCAGCCCCGCAGGCCCTCCCCCTCTCCCCCCTCCCTCCCTCTCCCTCTCTCCGTCCCAAGTCCTTTTCTTATGGGGTTTTTGTTTGGGGTTTTGGTATTTTTTTGTTTTTTGTGTTTTGGGGGGTTTTTAGGTCATACCCAGCCATGCTCAGGACTTACTCCAGGCTTTGTGAACAGGGATCATTCCTGAAGGGGTTTGGGGGACCACCAGGGATGCTGGGGATCAAACTCCAGTAGGTCACAAGCAAGGCAGGCATCCTACCCACTGTACTATCGTCCTGAAGAAAGGAAGCTCCAACTGAGGGCCAGAGTCACGGCTCTAAGGGGGCTCAACAGATATCCAGGACTGAGTTCTAGCTAAGCCTGACTCCGAAGCCCACAGGGCCACCATAGGGTGAAGATCGCCTTAAAGACTGGGTGCAATGTGGAGCTCATGCCCAATTCAATCAGCTTAATCGATGGCTGAATAAATAGCAGCACTCCTACATTTAAAAATAAGTACTGGGGCTGGAGCGATAGCACAGCGGGTAGGGCGTTTGCCTTGCACGCAGCCAACATGGCCGACCCGAGTTTGATTCCCAGCATCCCATATGGTCCCCCGAGCACCGCCAGGAGTAATTCCTGAGTGCATGAGTCAGAAGTAACCCCTGAGCATCGCCGGATATGACCTAAAAAGCCAAATAAATAATTAAATAAATAAAAAATAAGTACTGGGTGCCCTAGAGGGAGGAGGGAGGGAGGGAGATAGAGGGAGAGAGAGAGAGAGAGAAAGAGAGAGAGAGAGAGAGAGAGAGAAGAAAAGTGCCTTCCTCAGAGGCAAGCTGGAGGGTGGGGTGGGAGGTGATGGGAGGGAACCTGGGGACACTGGCGCTGGGAAATGTCTGCTGGTGGAGGGATGGGTGTTGGAACTCGGTATGACTGAAACCCAATCATGAACAGCTTTGTAATGGGCTATCTTACGGTGATTCAACAACAACAAAAAATCAATAAAAGAAAAGAAAAATAAGACTGGGCATCCTGGTAATTTCTTTATGGAATGTGATTAGTACCCTGAGTGACCTCTCGGTCTGTCCTTGCTCCACTGGGAACAAGGAAGGAGGAGCCTGACGCAGGTGTCCCAGCCCCGCTTCCAGGGTCATAAGCTGAGCAACCGACTCCAACTTCCTCTATAACCCTGCGGGGCCATCTCTAAACCAGGGGACTTTGGCCTGACTCAGTCATTCAGTTGACAAGTATTTCCCAAGAGCTTAGTAAGTGCCTGGCATGTGACCTGGAGATGTGGTGGTGAGGGACAGATGGGTCACTGTCCTCAGGCACAAGTGTGAGAAAAACAGGGGTGTGTGGGGGAACAGAGGGCAGAGGGGAAGGGCACATAATGATGTCCCAGGACAGGGCAAATCTGCACACAGCTTCCAGGCCTGCCTGCTCTTGGGTGCACGTGGACCACGCTGAGCCTGAAGAATCAGGACAGGGGCTGGAGCAATAGCACAGCGGGGGGTAGGGCGTTTGCCTTGCACACAGCCGACCCGGGTTCGATTCCCAGCATCCCATATGGTCCCCTGAGCACCGCCAGGAGTAACTCCTGAGTGCATGAGTAACCTCTGTGCATCACTGGGTGTGACCCCAAAAAGAAAAAAAGCACACACACAAAAAAAGAATCAGGACAGGCTTCCCATCCCCTCATCGGCTCTTGAACCTGAGAACAAACTGTGCGGAGCTGCCCAGGAGCCCACCTGCCCTGACCACGGCCTGGCTCCCTGCGTGACCACACTGGCACCCATCCTGACCATCGCCCTGCCCCCTCGTCAGTCTGAGTAGCCCCTTGTCTGGAACAGGCTCCATGTTCCTACTCTTCCACGCTGAAACCCTCCGTAGCCCTGCAGGCCTGGCTCAGAAGCCACCGCCCCAGGGTCCCTGGTTGGCCACACCTTTACCTGCATCTCCACCACATGGGGGCTGATGTGGGTTCTCAGGATGCAGGCATCTATGACCGCTCCTTTACTGCACTGCACTGCATTGCACTGGCCACTCTGCCCCTCCCCCCTCCCCTCTAAGGACCTGTAACAGGACCCGTGGAATGCAGGCTAGCATGAGCAACTGCAGGCCACCCACTTGCTTGGTCCCCCTAAGCGGTGGCACTTGACCACTCAGGGCCTGCTTCCTCCTTAATGGAACGGACTGTTAGCCTGTAACATAAAGGCGAGAAGCACTCAGCCAAACTGTCAAGCCTGGCGCTGAGAGAGTCCAGAAGGTAAGGTGCTTGCCTTGCTACATGGCCAACCCAGGTTCAAACCTAGGCAGCCAAGAAGAACGATTCCTCAGAACCGGGCCAGGAGTAAGTCCGAAGCATCACCAGATAAACCCCAAAAGAAAAAGAAAAAAAGAACGCCAAGCCCTTTCCTGGCAGGTGCTGACAGCAACTCTCCTCACCACCCAGTTGGGCCTGCACGCTGAACCCAGGCAGGGCCGAGTCTGTTCCTGCCTCTGTCCAAGTCCAGGTGCCTCGAAAACCAACAAGGCCAGAGAGGGTAAGGATCCTGCCTTGCATGTGGCCAATACCAGTTGGATCCCTAGCACCACTGAGCACTGCCAGGGGTCACAGAGCCAGGAATAGCCCCCAGAGGTAAACATGGTGTGGCCCCCAAACCGAAAAATAAAAAAGGATAACTGATGACATTACAGATAGTTTAGCAGGCCAGAGAGATAGTAGAGAGGTACAGGTGCCTGTCTCTGCACGCAGCTGGCCCTTGTTAAGTCCCCAGGGCCACATATACGGCCCCTGAGTACTGCCAGGTGTGACCCTTCGAAACATTAAGGAACCAGACTCTTTATTCAAGGACTTTGCACATCTTCCCTCCCCCCCATGCCCCTGGCCTCAGCCCCGAAGGCTTCATCCTGCCCGACTCCTGCCCTGCAGTGGCCCTCTCCCAAACTCTACCCCCACCCTGGCCCATTTCTACCATGCGCAGCCAGAGGGGTCCTATCCAGTTTTCCACTGCTCCTAGAATCAAGTTCCACCCTATACTGTGACCAGCAAGGCCCTGCCCCACCTACAGCCTCACCTGGGTCCTTAGCCCACACCTGCCCTCTGGGTCGCCCTAGGATCCCATCAAGCTCCATACCACCCCAGGTCCTTTAGATCCGCAGCTCTATCTGGCACTTTCCTTCCCTTGCTGCTCTTTGCTATTCGGGTTCCAGCTCTAAAGCTCCTCGGAGAGGCTTTTCCTGGCTATGCCTTCAAGGTGACGGCGGCCTTCACAGTCTCCTGTTTCCTTCAGCCAAAGTAATAAGAACATCCTAAAGCTACTCACTCCTCACCAGACTCCGACAAGCTTCTCACAGGGAAAGAATTTGTTAGCCTTGTTTATTGATACTCCCAGGGCCTCTGGTCCGATGCTTACAAGTGATGCAATAAAACACCTGGTGGGAGAAAGGGCTGACTAGCGTAGGTGCTGTAGGTGCCGGTGACACAAAGGTGGTAAGACCCAAGCCTTGCCCTCCAGCGACTCATCTCAGACAGCTGCAGCCCCACAGACTGCAGAGCCTCTCTTCTTGAGAACCCCAGGAACTGCGTGTTTTCCTCCCCAGCCTTTTCTCTTGTTCATCTTAACTTGGAATGCTGTCATCCATTTCCCAAAGCCCAAACGCTCTGTTCTCTCTCAAAACAGAGTACTTGAGGTGCTGTCTGCTTTCCCAGCAGACGGATGTGAGTGGTAGAAGGTGGGGATGGAGCAGAAGAGGAGGAGGGTGGCGGGGGTTGCACCTGCCTCCTCCAGGCCCTTTATTGTTAATTATGCCTCGAAATGCCCAGAGCCACCTTGTCACAATGACCCCCTTAAGCTTCAGACTCTGTCCCTCTTCTCAGCTCCCCTCTTGCTGTGTCTTATTTCAGCTCCAGCTGGACCCTCTCTGGCCAGGGCTGGACTATGACTGCACCTTCCCCTATGCCAGCTATAATTATGGCACAGAACAGCTGTCTCCAGGGTACTTGGCGACTCCACTGCCCCTCCTAGTCTGGCCCCAATCCCCAGAACCCCTTGATCCTGAGGCCCAGAGGGCTGCACATTGCCACATGGCTGATGTCAGCACTGGCAGGTCAGCCCAGAGGGGCCCAGAGACACTGCTGTGGGGGTGATAAGGATAGGCGAGGCCTTCCCATCCCAAAGCCGTTACCAGACGTTGATGCTTAGAGCCGGGGCCTCTCCCACCTGAGATCTGGGGCCTTCCCGGAAGGCCTTGGGCTGGCAGGTAGAGCCAAGGAAGACCAGCAGCCATTGGCCCCTTGATAATTAACCCTTCTCAGCCCGAATCTGCTTATGTGCAAAATGCAAATAACAATGAATGGTAACATGGATGACTTCTGAGGATTCACCAGGCAGTACAGGGCCCAGGATACAGCTCAGTGGTAGACACTTGCCTTGATTGTGAAGCCCTGGATTCGATCCCAGGCACCAGAAGTAAACAACTCAGCACAGTGCCTGCTCATAGAAAGCTCCCACAAATGGAAGCCACGACGCCACCAGACTCGAAAGGGACACCACAAAGTGGGAGGCGCAGAAGTGCAAACACCAGGAAAGCATCAGCCCCTCCTCCACAGGGTCACAGGAGCGCACTCCCTGGACGCGGGGACACACTGCATGGTCCCACTTTGTGTTAACCTCTCACTTTCTCTTCTCGGTGGCTTAAAAGCTGGAATTGCTGCTTACGTTCGCCCCACCCCCTCCCTGCACCTCCCCAACTCTCCTGTTCAGGACAGCAAACCCAGGCCCACAGTCTTGGTTTTCTGCCCGAAAGAACTCAGGCCATGGCCGAAGAAATCAGGGGGCCTACCCACAGCGATCAGAAGGCCCCCCCATCGGCGCTCTCAGCAAGTCCCTCGCCTTTCGGGGATCCTCGTTCCCCCCGAGTCCTCCAGGAGGTCTCCCACGCGGCTTGAGCACCAGGATCTTTCGTTTCTGGAGAAAGTGGCGTCTTTGCTCTCCCCCCCCCCACCGCTATTGGCTACTCCATCGAATCGCAGCCCTTGGAGTACCAGGAAACCCCAAGTGACCCGGGCCAGGGAGATAGGGCGCCAAGGCGAATCGTGCACTTGGCTAGGTTCCGCTGCAAAACTCTAGGCCCCCCACCAAAGGCAGCGGTCGCCCCAAGGTCGCGCACCCAGACCCTGCCCCGCGCTAGCGAGGGGTCCCCCCTTGCTCCTCGAGGTGGGGGCCGGGCCCTGGGAAGACACTAACCCGCCTCGAGCGGATGCCCCGCTGTCTCCGCCTCCGTCCTCATGACCCGAACGGCGCGGGGAGCCCATGGCCCCGGCCCGGCGCCGGCTGCAGTTTCGGCTTCGGCTGGAGTGGGAGCCGAGCCGGTGCGTGTCGGGTTCCTCCGCCGCCGCCTCCGCCGCGGCCGCCGTCACCCGGGTGGAGAGAAGGGGACAGAGAGCAGCCAGGCCACCCCCAAGCCCCGCCCCGGCCCTTCCCGGCCGGGATGCAGGCCCCGCCCCTTCCGCAAGCCCCGCCCCTCCGCCAGGGCCGGCAGTGGAAGACCCCGCCCCTCCCATGACGCCCCTCCCTAGAGGCCCCACCATTCGCTGTCCTGGAGACTCCGCCCCTTTCGGCCGCCGGCCCTCCCAGGAAGCTCCGCCCTTCTCCCGGGGCCCCGCCCCCGAAGCCCTGGTAGCCGGCGTTGAGCGGCTCCCGGGAGGTGCTTTCCTTGGCAAGCTCCGCCTCTGCCCGGCCCCTCTTTCTTGGCCTGCTGCAGGGCTCAGGCCTGGTCCAGCTCTAAGCGCCGTGCGGCTCCGGAAGGCCTGCACCTACTCTGGCTCCCTGGCCCAGCTTCTCCAAGTGGGATACGGGCGCCCCTTACCTGACGGCGCCGGCTTCCAAAGGTTCAAACGTGCAGGGATGTCCCGGCCCTTGCCCCCACCGTCTGCCGCCCCCGAGGCGATGGCCCAGGCCCTGTATCCCCGCCTGGCAGTGTATCCCCCCTTCCTGGTGTGGGGTGCTTTGGAAACGCAAACCGGCCCGACACCTGAATCCCATCCTTTCCCCTCTCCCCAACCCCCGCGCTGCGCCGGAACCCTGGTACTCGCGCTCAAGTTTCCCACCCGGCGGGGAGAGGCGGAAGCGGCGGCGAGAGCCGCGCTCCTATTGGATAGGAGAGGGAAGGGGGCGGGCGGTGCGCGCGGCACGTCGGGAGCGCGTGGTGTTCTGGGAGCGCGGGCCCCGCCATTCGCTCGACTTAGCACGTCGTGGTTCCCCGCGTCGCCGCCTCACGACCTAGGAGGCCGGAGCCGGTGAGGAGCCAGCGTGGGGGGCGTGGGCGTGGGCGCGGGAGGGCTGCGGCCGCTGGGAGTGGCGGAGGCTCGGGAAGGACGCGCGGCCGAGGAGCTCCAAGCGGGGCACGGAGACGGGGAGAGCGGGAAGCCCGCGGCCCCCCCCCCAGTAACGGCGTCGCGCGCCTTCGCGAGCACCTGGAAGTGTCTGCGTTCGCTGCTCGGCGAGGGTCGCACCCGGAGAGCTCGTGTTTGGGAGCGTCCGAGCATTTCTGACTTGTTTGCATCCCCCCACGCCCTTTGGGGATGCGGGACGGGGTCCTTTCTCAGAGCCCCTCCCCCACCGCCTCCCCCCCTCCCCCCGGCGCTCCCCCGCGTCTCGGCGTTTGCACAGAACCCGGTGCCCCAGCTTCGGAGCCCGGCCGCGTCCGTTCTGCAGTTGCTCACAAAATTCGCCCCTCGACACGCGGGTCGCGCGTTCCCGCCCCTCCTGGGATCACCCTCGGGCTTAGGAACCCCCGGCCCCACTGGGTTCCATGCCAGCATTGCATATTGTCGTTCTCCCCCCACCGCATCCCCATCAACAGCCCCGCCAGGCGAAAGCTCTAGGTACCTCTCAAAAAATAACAAACTTTATTAGTTAAGTGTAGTTCAGTGGCCGGAGATAGAATGCGGAGGTTAAGAACGTTTGTCTTGGGGGCAGGTGGCGGGAGGGAAATGGGGGACGTTGGCGGGGGGAAGGATGTTGGAAGAGTGCATCACTGAGATGCGACACGGTGTACAGATTTGTAACTATGTATCTCACAGTGATTCAGTTTAAAGACAAAGAACAAAAACCGCTTGTCTGGCAAAGTGGCTTACTCGAGTTCAGGAGCCAGACTGGAAAAAAAAAAAGCTCAGGAGCCAGAGAGATAGCACAGTGGGTAGGGTGCTTGCTAGTCTTGCACGCAGCTTCCCAGGTTCGATCCCTAGCATCCCCTCTAGTCCTCTGAGCATCCATGAGTGTGCCCCTTATCCTCAAAGAACCCTCTTAACTTCAGCATCCTACCTGCAAAACACAAGTAGGAGAGGCCAAAGCGATAACAGTGAATAATTTTGGTCCTGAGCACCCCATATGGTCCCCTAAGCCTGCCAAGAGTGATCCCTGAGCACAGCCGGTATGGCCTTAAAGTTAAAAAAATAAAATAAAATTTTAAGTGAACCATTCCCACCCCATGTATCTTTATAAAAACTAGGTCAAGTCCAGTGCTTGCCAGGATGGCTTTTCTTCCAAAATAAATTTACCCTGCTTATTCCACAGTGTTGCTGTGCCAAACCCTGATTTCTGCTTAGCCTTCCTTGATGGTGCTGTCTGGAGAATTACAGGGCAATCAGCGGTTTGAGTCAGATGTACAATTTCTTCTATATCTCTTTGGGTTCCTGGGCCTATAGCTGTGTCGTCAGGTCGTCTATGCCTGTGTGCCCACTTCTAGACAGCTGTGACTGCTGAGTATCTGGTGTGGTGCTCTTGTGAGTGAGGGAATGTTGTTTTCATTTTGAGTTTAGATAGCAATTCTGTGGACACTTGTGTGGGACGGTGGTGTGTATTCCAACTCTCTTTTCTGTCACACAGCATTGATGGATAAAGAGAAAGGAACTGGTAGTAGAGACAGAAATGGAAGACATTTATTTTCTTTCCATTCCCATTAGTCTCTTTTCAGTCCCACAGCCACCTCTTCCCCCAGCCCTCCTCATTTTGTAAGTGTTCATCCCAACTGCCCCTCAGGAATCATTCCTGGCGGGACTCTGTGGACCATCTGGGGGTTACTGGCGATCAAAATTCCCAGTCATCCACTGTGCTATCACTTTGATCTCACCTACTTGTGCCAGGTAGGATGCTTCAACTCAGATGGGGGCGGGAAGGGGGGGAATGGATGACACACCCATCGCACCCATCGATGCTCAGGGATTACTCCTGGCTCTGCACTCAGGAATCACTCCTGGCGGGCTCAGGGGACTATATGGAATGCCAAGGAACAAAGCTGGGAAGCTTTATTTTTTGCTTTGCTTTTTGGATCACACCGCCGATGCTCAGGGGTTACTCCTGGCTTTACACTCAGGAATCACTCCTGGCGGTGCTCAGGGGACCATATGGGATGGGAATCGAACCCGGGTCGGCAAGGCAAACGCCTTACCCGCTGTGCTATTGCTCCAGCCCCAAAGCTGGGAGGCTTTGTGTAAAGCAAGCAAGCACCCTACCTACTGTACTATCTCTCTGGCTCCTAAGAATTTCTTTTCTTTTTTCTGGTGGGGCGGGGGAAGCCTCATTGTCATCTTCACTATTTATAGGATATCAGGCCTTGACGCAAGATGGGGTATGCCTCATAACCTCCGTAAGCTCTGAGAGATAAACTGGCTTTTGTCTTTCTCACTCTAGAACTCCCTTCTTGCCAAGATGTCCATTGGTGTGCCGATAAAAGTCCTCCATGAGGCTGAGGGCCACATCGTGACTTGTGAGACAAACACTGGAGAGGTGTACCGTGGGAAGCTCATCGAGGCAGAGGACAACATGAACTGCCAGGTATTCTGCTTCACAAACGAGGCTATAAGGACTGGGCCTTTATGTAAGAGGTCAGGAAAGGTGCTCATTGGAAGGTTTTTAGATCGCCATTCAAATTCCATTCAGGAATTTTCTTTTTTTTATGTAGGAGTACTGCTATTTATTCAGCCACTGATTAGCTTATTGAATTGGGCATGAACTCTACCTTACTTTTTTTCCATTTTTTATAATTTTATTTATTGAATCACCGTGAGAGCAGCTACAAAGCTTTCGGGTCTAAGTCTCGGTCATACAATGAAACACCCGTACCTTCACCAGTGCCCATTCTCCACCACCAAAAACCCAGTATACCCCCATCCCACACCCTCCCCCTACCTGTGATGCCCACATTACTCTCTCTCTGCTTTGATCACATTCAATATTTCGACACCAGACCCACCATTATTATTTGAGATTTTACCCCAACACTCAGATCTGCTGAAAAGGCAACAGTAGACAATTTGTTTTCTATTGCTGGTTATGGATAACATGCTGTCGCGTGGCTGCAGTAGTGGCCGCGCGATTTTGAAATTCCAAAATTTTAACACTTAAATCTGGAGGGATTTCTGCCAAAACCTGCTGGGTTCCAAGATTTGCTCCTGAGTCTTTGGATCATCGCCGTTAAGCAGCTTGATCAGAAGCCAGAAAGGCCGTTTGTGGGTGATGACTTGGGGTCTCGTTGGGGTGGGGAGGACAGGACCAGCTCCACCTCCATCCCATGAGGCCCAACATGTCTTGTCACTGCGGGCCCAAACTTGACTCTCCAGTGGCCTCTGGAGGATGACGGCCACTGAGCCGCCAGGGGGAAGCAGATAGAGGGACAATACCCTTTCCCCCCTGAGGTGGCCCCTGCAACAGTAACCTATTGTGGGCTCCGGACGTATTTCTGCTAAAAGCCACTTGGTTTTGAGATTTGTTTCTAAGTCTCTGGGATCATGGTTGTTAAGCATCTTGATCAGGAGCCAGAAAGGCTGTTTGTGAGCGATGACTTGAGGTCTCATTGGGGTGGGGAGTACAGGACCAGCTCCAACCCCACCCCGTGAGGCCCTGCGTGTCTTGTCACTGCGGGCCCAAACCTGACTGTCCAGTGCCCTCTGGAGGATGGCGGCCACCGGGCCGCCAGGGGGAACAGGCCAAGGCATGAAACTTATTCCCGCCTGGGTTCGCCCAGCACCGGTAACCTACTGCAGGGACAGGACACATTTCTGCCAAAAGCCACTGGGTTTCGAGATTTGTTTCTGAGTCTCTGGGATCATGGCCATTAAGCAGTTCAATCAGGAACCAGAGAGGCCATGCCTCCAATTATATAGCTGAGCCGGAGGGGGTTTGTGGGTGTGTCTCCCACATACCTAACTTTTGGCCGTTTATTTTCTTGGTAAACTTTGCCCCAAGTTTTTGGGGTCTGGCCACAGGCATAGCAGCAATTTTGGGGTATCTGGAAGTCTGAAGGTGCCATGAGACTGCTGATGCACTTGCCTCACAGATACAGATTGACCTGCTGGCGGCACCATACACCCAGGAATTATTTATTGAATGCCTGATCTGTGCCAGATACCATTAGTGTTAGGGATGTGGACACAACTATTTGGAAGTTTGGGTTTTTGCCTTCGTTTCTTCATCCCCAAAATCATTTTCTTACATACTGTGAGAACCTGTTTAAGAGAAATGGTACTGCTCCCTTGGGTAGAATCCTCTAAGCTTAGGACTGTTACCGGTTTGCCTGCATGTGTTTAATTCTTTGTATTCAGCAAAATCTTCAATTCACATACCGAGTTTATTTGCCATTTTTTTGTAGGAGTGTTATTTGATTACAGGTATATCTTGGAGATGCTGTGTGTTTGTAAATGAAATATCACAGGTAATCAGGTGACACAGGTTTAGTTTTCTCGTACATAAAAATGTGTAATTACATCGTGTCTTTAAAAAGAAAACTACATTTGGGGCTGGAGAGATAGCACAGCAGGTAGGGCGTTTGCCTTGCACACGGCCGACCCGGGTTAGATTCCCAGCATCCCATAGGGTCCCCTGAGCACCGCCAGGAGTAACCCCTGTGCATCGCCAGTTGTGACCCAAAAAGCAAAAAAAGAAAGAAAACTATATTTATTTCTAAATCAAAAATAACTTATTGTAGGGGCTGGAGCGATAGCACAGCAGGTAGGGCATTTTCCTTGCACGCGGCCGACCCAGGTTCGATTCCCAGCATCTCATATGGTCCCCTGAGCACCGCCAGGAGTAATTCCTGAGTGTAGAGCCAGGAGTAACCCTGAGTGTAGAGCCAGGAGTGTGACCCAAAAAGCAAAAAAAAAAAAAAAACCCTTATTGTAGTCTGAAGAGATAGTCCAGTGGGTAAGGTGCTTATTTTGCACACAGATCTACAATCTATTCCTGGAATCACATGTGGTCCCCGTGCCCCATCTGTTGTCCCCACCCTACCCTCCCAATACCTGACTAGGAGTGATCCCTGAGCTCAGAATCAAGAGTAAACCCTGAGCACATCTGGGAGTGGTTCAGAAACAAACTAGAGAGGAAGTGTTAAAAATGCCAGCATCACAGTTGACCCTATCCTGTTTTTTATTTTATTTTTGGAACCACCCCCAGCTATGTGTGCTTAGGGCTTACTTCTGACTCTGTACTTTGGGGACCATATGCAGTGCTGGAAATTGAACCAGCTCCCCTTCACCTTTTTTGCTGGTAAAGGATCTGGTTAAAAAAAATGTTTTCTAGGAGTGTGAGCAAATAGTACAGCAGATGGGTGCTTGCCTTGCACAGAGCTGACCTGAGTTTGGTCTCTGACACCCTGTACCGTCCCCCCGAGCCCCAACAGGTGTGATCCCTGAGTGCAGAGACAAGAATAAGCGTGAGCACTGCCAGATGTGACCCAAAAACATATAATCTGGTCCAGGGAAGTAATTCAAAGGGCTGGAGCACTTTGTTGGCATGCAGATGCCCTGATTTAATCCCAAACTGCATGGGCACCTGGTTACTATCTCACCTCTTAATGAAATACTTGCAGAGCACAATAAATGAGGTATGTCTTAATAGCATACCTGTCCGGTGATTAGTAATCATGTTTGATGATTTTTTTTACTCATAAAAAAAGAATAAAATTAAAGGAATTAACTTGATTTTGAATGTCAATGTTTTAGCCTTTTCCTATGTGGCATGCCTTTTACTAATACTCACGTGACTTTGTATGGCATTACTTTTAAAAAATAATGAGCACATTTTTTAAATTCTAAGTTAAAAGCTTGAAGTCAGATGGATTTAAAACCTAATTATTTCACCTTAGTAAGTTTTTCTCATCTCTAAAATGGGAATTGTGTTATCTTAGATTCTGAAACATAAATTATAAGAGTTGCGTGATGGATTTATTGGGGGAAAGAACAAGAAGAATGGACAAAAGAACTTTTGATCTAGAATGCTGATTTGATGCTGGTGAAAGGAAGGAGTGAGTAGACCATAGCATACCATATCTCTGAGAAAGTCTTGACCAAGCAAAGATTGGAAGAGTCTGGCATGGGGCAAAATGACCTGGCTCTAGTATTTCTGCTATGGTCATTCATTGTCTGGCATCCTGAGAAGAGGTCTGGAGGTGAAGGCTGTTAATACCCTGTTTTCTAAAAGGTTTTCTCAGTAGTCTTATCTCCATCTTAGAGCCACGGGGTAATACCCATATCCCAGACCTATCTGAGGGTGAGATGAGTTGTATGCAGCAGCTAGCTTAGCTGAGCACTTTGTTCTTTATAAATGTCAATGTATGGTGATTGTTAAAGTCATCGAAGTAATCTGACATGAGCTCGTGCTGCAAACCAGTTGTCCTGACTCCATTGTTCTGTAGTGTCCATTCATCTGTGATTTCTCTGGTTCTGAGCATCATCTTCCTACAGTGGTGACTAGGTGGGGCAGCTTGTTGGTGAGTGAGTTAGAGGTTGATGCAGGCTTTTGTCCTCATTGATGTTACAGAGCTAGATGATGTGGCTGCCAAAAATCATAGGTCCAGTACTCTTACGTCTATTTTAAGGTACTTTGGTTCAGTGAGTAGAGCACAAGGTTGCAGTTAGTGGATCTTTTGTTGTTTGGGGCTCTGCACCCAGCACTGCTCAAGGACTACTCCTGACTATTCAGGGGTTCTCTGGCAGTCCTGGGGAACTGTATGCAGTGCTGGGAATACTCTCTCCTGCCCCAGTTAGTGAATCTTAATGTGCTCATTCAACTATTTGAGCAGCTTACAGTTCCCAGGTTATTTGCAAGTCATACTTTTATTCATTCTTTGTATGTATTTCAAAATCTGCAATATTTTCTGTGCCACATCCAACTTCTAAAAGGTATTTGTAAGTAAGAACATTTTATATGGCTAGTTTTGAAGTCAAAATGTTTTAGGATCACAATCAATCAGTCAATCACAACTATCCTGGTATTTGTCGATTGCCTCGAGCAGGCCCCAGTAACGTCTCCTTCGTCCTAGCCCTGAGATTTTTTTTTTAAAAAGTGCCATATTCAAGGCTCTTTCAGCGTTAGGAGAATGAGACCCTTCGTTGTTACTGGTATTTGGCATATTGGGTACACCACGGGGAGTTTGCCAGACTCTGCCGTGTGGGCAGGTTACATTCGGTATTGTTGACCTTTTTTTAGGGGAACTTTAATATGTGTATTTAATGCGTATCTTTTGTGTATGTGTAGAAAGGACTATTACTACCTTGAATATGATGCAAACTATGGATTCTTTAGACTTTGCATATGATTGTCTGTATAACTATATTTTGTTATGATTGTTTTACAAGGGCTGGAGCGATAGCACAGCCGGTAGGGCATTTGCCTTGCACACAGCTGACCCGGTTTCGATTCCTCCGTCCCTCTCGGAGAGCCCGGCAAGCTGCTGAGAGTATCCCACCCGCACTGCAGAGCCTGGCAAGCTCCCGTGGCGTATTCGATATGCCAAGAACAGTAACAAGTCTCACAATGGAGATGTTACTGGTGCCCACTCGAGCATTCCTGGAGCCTGGGATTTCCCTTCTGTAATGTAGCACTGTCCTCCCATTGTTCATCGATTTGCTTGAGCTGGCATCAGTAACGTCTCACAGCAAATTGTGAGACTTGTTACTATTTTTGACATATCGAATACATCACTGGCAGCTTGCCAGGCTTTGCCGTGCGGGCAAGATACTCTAGGTAGCTTGCTGGGCTCTCTGAGAGGGGCGGAGGTAATATATAGATAACAAAACACATGCCCTTACAAGTCTTTCAGATACAGCTATTGTAATGAAAGCATATTGTGATGCAAGACCCTGATGATAAATGGGTTTGTCCTAGAGAACAGACATAAGGCTGCCATCTATTGTTGATGTACATAATGTCCATATCATCTTTTTACTTAATTTGAAATTTGGGTGACACCCAGCAGTGCCCTGGGCTTTCTCCTGGCTCTGTGCTTAGGGCTCATTCCTGGTGGTGGTCAGAAGACCATATGTAGTACTGGGAATTAAACCAGGATCAGCTGTCTGCAGGGCAAGTGCCCTAATTCCTGTACTATCTCCCTGACCCTTGTGCCCATATTTTTTTTGGCACTGATTCTTGGTTCGTGATGAAGGAGATACAGTCTGACATTTGTTAATGTACTCAGTAGCATCCCATTATAAGACAGGTCTTAGTACTGTGGGTGGGGTGTTTGCCTTGCATGTGGCCTGGGTTCTGTCTCCCACACCCCATATAGTCCCCCAAACTGACTTCCTGAGTGCAGAGCAAGAGAGCACTCCCAGGTATGGGGCACCCCCCCCCCACACACACACAGAAAAAAAAAGGTTCTTATGGGGTTCCTAAAGCGTATTTCTGTTTTTATAGAGACCACTTTGTACTCAGACCTAGCAGTGCTCGGGGATCCATTGGTATTAGTGATAGTACTCAAGGCTGCATGTTTTTGAGCTCTCTCCACAACCCCTCTTACACTATATATGGACCTCCACAGGGCTGGGGAGATAGGATAAAACTTATTTCAACCTTTTCTTCTCACATTGCCCCTTCCAGTATTGTTTTCTTCCAGTGCTTGCCCCCACCCCCACCCCCTCTTTCACTTGGCTCCTTGAAATACCATATGGTCCTCAGTTGAGAAACACTCATTTAAAGGGCTAGAGTTTGTTTTTGACATGCATACCACCAGGTTTGATGCCCAGCAGTGCTGGGTAGGGGAAGACATGCAGTGCTGAACATCAAATTAGGACTGCCTGTATGTTTTCATCCCTTTGCCCTAATTCCCTGGAGCGATAGCACAACGGGTAGGGTATTTGCCTTGCACACGGCCAACATGGTGACCCGAGTTCGATTCCTCCGCCCCTCTCGGAGAGCCCGGCAAGCTACCGAGAGTATTCGATATGCCAGACACAGTAACAACAAAGTCTCCAATGGAGACGTTACTGGGCCCGCTCGAGCAAATCGATGATCAACGGGAGGGCCCTAATTCCCTAGCCCAAAGAACGATTTTTTTCCCCAGTCATTTGTATTGTGTCATATATTGAATTGTTAATTATCAATGTGGACCTCTGGGTTTATGTATTATTAAGTGAGATATAATCTTGTTTTTTTTAATATTTAAAATCATCTAGATTAGGAGAGTAAGAATTCCTTCAAGCTGAATAATGTCCTTTTGGTATATCCTAGCGATTTAGGGTTAATTCTCATCTCTGGAACAAAATGTTTACAAAAATCTTTCTGGCTTTTGGGCCACACTCAGCTGTGTAGGGCTTCCGCATGGTTCTGCACTCAAGGATCACTCCTGATGTGCTTGGGGGGATCATATGGGGTTCATGGGATCAAACCCAGATCAGCCACATGTAAGGCAAGCATCCTACTTGCTATACTATCAATATCTCTGGACCCTGTTTAGAAAACTCTTTTACTTTTCCTAACCCAGGTCTAGAATTGGCTAATTTTGTTATTGTTGTTATTATTGGTTGGGTATTTTTGTTTTGTTGTTGTTTTTTCTTTTCAGGCGTGGGGAAGGCCTCCCCAAGTAGGTCTATTACACTTGGTGGTCAGGAGGCCATACCATGCTAGGTGTTGAACTCGATGCCCTGTCCCCACTAAACATGCCCTCCAGCCTTTTAAGCTGCTACCTATTCTTAATAGTATTTAGTAATAACTTGTTTTATTACATGCTTATTCTGTGTTTGGCAAAGAATAGTCTTTAGTCATGTTATAACCCTGCAGGACAAATTTTCAGGTGCCAAGCTCAAAGAAAGTTGCACCGGATCCAAATTTTTGACTCCAAATAAATCTGTTAGGTTTATGATGCTGAACTTAAATCCCTCAACTCTGTCAAGTATCTGAAGGGAAGTGAGTAGAATGAATCCAAAAAATGAGTCACACTACCAGTGGGTAGTAATGCATGTCCGAAATAGGGAAGTTGTGATTGTCTATCCATAGCACTGTTTTATAATCTGGAAGCTAGCACTGTCTCTCCCCAGATGTGTGAGAAATTCTTAATTCTGACTGCTAAGATTTTTTTTCTCCCCCAAGATGTCGTTTTAGTTGGGTTCCAGGCTCATGCCATCTGTGTTTCATTGTGAGTATTTCGCAAAATTGAATAAACAGGGCATTCCTTTCTAACTTTGAAAAAACCTAATCCATCAAATTGCCACTTATGATGCAAGCACAGTTCTGACTTATTAACAAGCACCGAGGGTAGGCAGTGGGACTGTGGAGCTTTGTGTACACAAGGCAGCTGTTCTCTGATGCTGCAGGGGGAGCTTGAAAAGCAATAGCAGACCTGAGTTGTAATAGGAGTCAGATGATGTGCCTGCTTCAGCCAAAACAGTTACCATTTGTGAAAAATTTAAAGTCTTGTTGGTCTTATATAACCTTTGACAGGGATTCTCCAAGCAGGATGGGAAAGTACAGTTTGGTAGGAGTTAGGTAGCACAGCACCTCAAACATTTTTACCATTTAGCTTATCACCCCTTTTTCAGAGAATAAATTGCTCAGAACTCCTCAGTTCCAGAGGCTTCTGCCTACCTGCTGGATCATTTCAGTGCTCCAGAGAGCAATATCACTCATTTGGGGAAACACTGTGTTTGTTTGTTTGGAAGTAAAACAGATTTTATTTGGAGGATTTTTGAAGGGAAATAGAAGAGAGAGTGGAGGGTAAGAGAGACAGAGTGACTTTCTCAAGAGAGAACACGGGCTTCGCCAAGGGTGGAGAGAGCCCTTACATACATCCCAGCATTAGAGAGGAAAGCACAAAAGTACACATCTCAAGAGGGGAGATGCGGGCGACACATGTGCTCAGCCACGTGGGCTCAAGCAGCACACGGGCTCAGGAGGCAAATGCGCCAGAAACACTGTTTTAGATTTTCCTTTTTTCTTTCTGGTTTTGGTTTTGGTGCCACTCCTGGTGCTGGAGTGGGCCATATGTAGTATTGGGGATCAAACCTGGATTAGCTGTGTGTAAAGCAAGCTCCCGTACTTTCTCCAGCTCAAGACTCCATTCTTTTACTGAACTATTATGTGTTGGCAGTAAGAACAGCAGTTAGTAAGAGTTGGTATGGTGTGTGATTAAGAGTTTGGGTTAAGGGGTCGGAGTGATACTATACTAGGTAGGGCACTTGCCTTGCACATGACCAACCTGGGTTCAATTCCTGCCTTCCAACAAGCCACCAATCAGGAGTCATTCCTGAGTGCAAAGCCAGGAGTAACGCCTGAACATCACTGGGTGTCGCCCAAAGACAAATCAACACACACACACACACACACACACACACACGGAAAAATAACACCGTGAGTAAGACTTTCCTTGAATGCAGCTGACCCAGGTTCCATCCCTGAAACCACCGCCAGGAGTAAGCTCTGACAATGGCCAGGTATGGCCCAAAATCAAACAAAGAGGATCAAGGATCCTCAAGGATCAAGGAGATTGCCCAAATGGCTGGAGTTCATGCTTTGTATATGGGAGCCCGAATTTGATCTCCAATGCTGCGCGGTCTCTTGAGCACTGCCAGGTGAATCCCTCCCCACACACAGCCCAAAAAGTGTGGTTTTGAATCAGATACACCTGGATTTGAACCCCAGCTAAGCCTCATAAAGACATTATGATTTTGGACAGGAAAAATGGAGAAAGGGTAATGGTTTTGCCTCTGTGACAAGTCTGCCTCTTGGTTATGCTCCTATGGGATGGTGAAAACACCCTTTTTGTAGGATTATATGATGTAAAGTGAGTCATGTCCCTGTCCCTGAAACAGTGCCTAACTTCTAGTAAGTGTTCATAAAATAAAAACTGGCGTTTCCTTCTGTTGATCAGTAAGGGGAGGAGGCTCAAGGGAGCCTGGAGTCTTAACCAGAAATTATACCCCTGACAAACGACAAGTCTGAGCCTTAAATAGAGGAGATTTTCAGGCCTTTTGTGTCTGCTAGAGTGGACTTTAGTATGCCAACCTGGGTCAGACTGGTTCTCTCTAGAGTAGTAAACCAATTCATCAGTGGCACCAGAGGTTGCCTTCTTCAAGGAAAGAACAAGATGGTAAAGAACTAGAACCTGTCAGGGCCTAAGAGTTGGTACAGTGGGTCGGGCACTTGCCTTGTAGGTTAGATCCCTGGGTGCGCCCCCTCCCCCAAATATGGTTCCCCAAGGCAGGAGTGATCCCTGAGTAAGCCCTAAGCACCGCCAGCCAGGTCTGCATCCTCCCCCCTCCCCCCCAGAAATAAATATAAATAGAAACTTGTATGGAAATGTGTTAAGAAACTAACAACATTGAGTCAAGACAAGGTTTGATTAGTTTTGGGGACCACACCTGGTGGCCTTAAACCTGGACAGGTATGTGGGAAACAATCTGCTGTAACTGATGGTGGGAAGAGACTAGGTAGATGCCCTAGAAACCACTCCACCTGTGCAGGCACAGATGTAGCCAGAATGGTCCTTAGGGCATCATTAGTCTTTTTGCACAGGGGCGATGGATGGAACTTGACACATTTTACCTATCCTCTTCTGTCCCAAGACTCTTGGAATGAGCATTTTATTTCTGGTTAAGAGTGTCACGGATAGGTTTACACGGAACTTCTGACTGGTCTAGCCTGTAGGCTCCCTTTCTCTCTGTCCCAAAGTTTGTGTTGGCACAGTCATCTTTCCAGTGTGCTATTTGAATCCTATGTGCCCTTTCTCTGTACACAAACCTGAACACACTGAGGTGCTGATCCTATCCTCAATTCCAGTTCCACTGCTTCACTCCTTAGATCCTGTAGGTTCCTGCCAGAATGTCCCGTCTTCCTGTGTAAGCTTCTTTCAGTATTCTGGGCCCTCTGTACAAACTCCACTCCCTCCCCTTCTCCAATTCTACTTACATTAGCCAGAGGAACTCTTATCTTCAACATGGAGAGTGCAAGTGTGCTGTGTGGGAGGCCTGAATTTTCTCTGGGAGGATAGGACTTGTGCTCATAAACCTCACAGAACCTTTCCAGTTTGTGTGGCAGGCAGATGCAGGAGATGAGAATTTGTACAAAGCATCCAAAGCTGTTTCCAATAAAGTTTATCAGCCCTGAAAGCCCTTCATATGCTTGCAGTCTCAGAGCTCTAGGACCAAGCTAGCAAGGTTCAAATCCGTGGTCTCTGCATTTTCTCCTCCTCTTTTCCTTCCATGTTGTTGTAGCTAATGCTGTTAATGCTGCCTCGGTGACACACTTGGTTGCAAGGAAATCACACTTTCGTTACGGCACTGGGGATCACAAACCATAGTGCCCATGGGATTGCATTAAATTTGTGGGGCTGTGTTGGGAGTTAAACTTGCGGCCTCGTTGCAGAACAGATGCTCTGCCACTGGTCTTCCCTAAGCTCTTGGGAGTCCCTGGTATTTGGCCGTTTGACCTTGGGCCAGTGTGGGAGTGTTTTATGTAAAGCTGGGAAAGTTTCTGCTGAAACAGGACCCCCTGAGCAAGAATCTGAGTAGCCTCTGGGTGCAGAAGTATGACCCAAACATCCCTCCTCCCACCAAAAATATAATAAAAATTGGGAAAGCATGTACTTACCCTTTGGTAAGTATGAGGTGCTTTGATAAATATCTGTGTGGGTGTTTGGCACAAACATTGGTGCACAGAGAAAGCAGAAAGCATTGTAATGATCCCCCACCCCTCCAACATTGCCTGTCTTCTTTAATTCACCATGTTAATTTCTGGATTTCTGAACTCTCCCCTCTTTGCCCCTATTCTCTCTTGGCCCTTACTGAAGAACTGATGAATTGATGATTCCCTTCCAGATGTCCAACATCACTGTCACATACAGAGATGGTCGTGTGGCACAACTGGAGCAGGTGTACATTCGTGGCAGCAAGATCCGTTTTTTAATTTTGCCTGACATGCTGAAAAACGCACCTATGTTAAAGAGCATGAAAAATAAAAACCAAGGCTCGGGGGCTGGCCGGGGAAAAGCTGCTATTCTGAAGGCCCAAGGTAGGTACTCCTTAGTTTAAAGTGCACAGATTTTAAGATTGACTTTTAATTTTATGACAGGTCCCTTTTGTTTCCTGATTTCATCCCTCTTTCTCCACCCACTGCGCACAACTCTTTCCCAGCAATCCTAGAGGCAGGGTGCCTTGGCCTGCTTTCTATAATGATGCCCTAAGACACCTCGAAATTCTGTCCAGGAGGGTCTGAGGAGGCTTAACTGCAGTTTGTATAGTTTTCTGAGCAGGGCACCTTAGTATGATGAAATGATTCCTGAAGTGATGGGCAGAAAAGTGTAGTGTCAAATGTGTTCTGTGTACCAGGCAGGTAGACAGGACACAGTTTGGACAAGGTGTCAAAGCTATTTCAAGTAGAGTTCACCCCCACTGAGCTTTTCACATGCTAGCAGGAGGCAGGTTAACAGAGCTCAAGCTCTGGATCCAGGTTAACTGGCTCAGATCTGGAGTCCTGCATTCCCACCCCATCCCCCCACCTCTTTGCCTTTGTTAACTGTTGCCGTGGTGGTGATGATCAGAAGTCATGTCAGCTTAGTTTCAGTGCTCTCTCACTTGGTTCCCCGAAGGTCCAAGAGTGCGCATTGTCACTCAGCATAAACAGTTGCTGATGGTAGGAACCCATTTTCAGATCAGAACAACCAGTTTTGAATCATCTTGACCCATTCAAGCGGGTAGGATTTCTGTTTTCAAAGTTATCCTTCATTTAGCAAATTCTGAAAGTGTATACAGATTCTAGTCTTTTCCTAGTGACATAGTTTTACCATGTGGTTAGCCTACTCAGATTATATTTTAATATTTGGATCCATGGAAGGTTTAAGTTGATTGGCCTTGTCTTTATTTAAATTCACTTTATTATCCCAGCACCACATTTGGTCTCCTGAATGTAGAGCCAGGAGCAAGCCCTGAACGCTGGCGGGTGTGCCTTCCCCTCGTCCCACCCCCAAAAATCTGTCTTCTATTAGTAAAATGTTAAGCAGTGTGGTAAAGTCATTGACATCTGTATTTAACACTTAACTGCTGTAAATACTTTATACATGAAATAGTATGAGTTTAAAGGTAGTACTAAGTGATCCTTTAAAATGCCCAGGGCAAAGGGGATGCAAGAGAGGTAGTACAAAGGTTAAGGTGCTTGCCCAGCCTGTGGCTGGGGCTATGACCCTGATTTGAATCCTAGCACCACACACATCCCTTGAGTGCCACCGGTTGTAGCCCCTGAGCCACCAGACACAGTGGCCCAAAAATTAAAATAATAAAAAAAATAAAGTGCCTTCAGGTCAGACAGGGAGTTAAGGTGCTTGCTTTGCAAGTGGACAACCCCAGATAATTTCCAGCATCACCAAGAATGACTCCTGAGCACCACCTAGTATGGCCCAACCTCTTTCCTTCCCTGGTCCCCTCACCCCCAAAAATTAAAAAATTGAGTGGAGAATTGTTTTGTCTTTTAGACAAGATGTAGTAATGAGGAGATTAAAAGTTTTCAGAATTTCTTGGTTTCATGTTGGGTCTGCTACTCTCTTCTTTCACAAAAAGGGTTTGTCCGTGTCACTTTACCCTCTGTGCAAAAGGTGAAAGAAACACAGTCGTTGTATTTCTTGCTGAAAGTCTGCCCAGGCTTACTGATTTCTTCCCAAGCCGTCTGTCCTGTACCGTGTGGCTGGATCGTCATTGACTCCTCATTCTTCAGTCTCTCCAGGTTCTGTAAGAGAAGAGAGTCTGCAAGACTCCAGTTAGAGGCTCTGAGAATATTGTCACTTGTTATTCAAAGTAGCTGGTCTCCTAGAAGCTTTGGGTGATAGAAGTAGTTTTGATTTGGTAGTTTATTGTCGAGTGAGTTTTTTTATTATTATTATTATTATTATTTTTATTATTTCAGTCATGTTATACCTTACAAAAAAATGATAGAACCTGGATTGGTTTTATCATCAGATAAAGATAGGCTAACTTGGGGCTAGAGCACATGTTTTGCATAGGGAGACCCGGCCCTGAACTGCATGGTCTCCTAGCACGATTGAGAGCAGCCCCAAGTACTGAGCCAGGAATAGCCACCAGCACCACTGGATCTGGCGCAGAAACCAAGACAAAAGAAATAATAAGCTCCTCACTCAGATATAACAGATGTTAATGTTTAACTGTATTTGTTCAGAGGTTTAAGTGAATTAAAATCTTCTGTCATGTTTCATTAGCTTGCCCTAGGCCAGCTCTAATATTTTTTCCTGTGGTTCTCAAACTTTTCTTACCAAATCCCTTCATTTTAAGCAGTCCTGCCTTTTTCAAAGCAGTGCTGCTCTGGTGTACAAGTGACCGGAGTCTGTGCCTGCCCTGATGCTTACAAGTCACTGTGCTAGCCCTCTCTGCTCTCTCTTGTTTTCCCCTGTAAATGGGGTGGGGGCAGGCATAGTTTGAACCAGATGGCCTTTCAGGCTCCTTCCTGCACTGCACTGCACTGCAAGCTCTGGCTGCTCTGTCACGGGAACTTACAGAACTGACCTTGTTCTTTCTCTTTTCCCCCTTAGTGGCTGCAAGAGGAAGAGGACGTGGAATGGGACGTGGAAACATCTTCCAGAAGCGAAGATAAATTTATCTGTTGAACCAAACTTTGCTCGTATTTTTTTCTTTTAGGTCATCTAAAACTGTGTATATGTTCTGTTTTCTTTTAACATCTTTCTCTTTAGACAAGGGGGAATGTTAAACTAAATAAATATGGTTGTGTTTTTTTCTTTTTGAGAAAGTAAGAACTGTGTGTTCATTTGGAGTTTGGTGTTCTGCTTGCTTTGGCAGCAGGTTAAATTTTGACACCCTAGGAGATGTCCTGGGAAAATGCCAGTACTTTGAAGTAGCATGCTTACTGATAAGAGATTAAGCTGCTGTTCCAGGCCAGTTGCTTATTAGGTCCTAGAAAAGTCCACCTCAGAAGTATTCTGAGGACTCCTGGGCTATCTTATAGCTTTGTCTACGACACAGGCACTCCTATGGTACAGTTAACCTTTGTAGAGGAAACACCATCAGCTCAGCTTGAACAGTACAACACAAATGGTTCTGACCCATGAAAAAGTACAGTACTCTGACCTCTTAGCCAGAGACCCCAGTGACTCAACATTTGGCAAAAGTAATCTACTGTTGAAGGGTAATTCAAATTCCTATTGGTCGATAACTGTGGCTTCTCTGCTCACTGTTTCAGTAATCTTGCTGTGAATTAGAGGAATAATATGCTTATCAGCATCTCATGTCTTTGATTGGCAAAGCCACAGTTTAATGTTGCCAAGGTAACTGGAATAACTCGAAAATTGGAGAAGAAGGGACCAGAGAAATAGTACAGTGGGTAAGGTGCTTGCCTTGTAGGCAGCTGACCAAGATTTGGTCCCCAGCACCCCAGCCTACCAGGAGTAATCCCTGAACACAGAGTCAGCCTTGAGCACAGCTGGGTGTAACACCCAAAAAAAAAATTGGGAAAGCAACCTGGAAAAGAAATTTCAAAGGTTCAGTTCAGTGTAAGATGAGTGAGCCACAGTGAGGGACAAAACATTTAACAGAAAAGGAATTAGGCATGGGTTGGAGCATGAGAGCACCTGCCCTTGTGATGCAGTAGGTTGGATCCTGGCACTGGGGGTGGGGGGAGGAGATTGATTATATTGGCTTTTAGAAGATTATTCATTGAATAGATAGTTCAAGTAATGGAGAGGAAGACCATCCAGTACAAGGGCTGGGAGATGTAGCTTAAAGTTCTTGGTTAAGACCAAGACCAGCATAATATTTAAATCCCAGTACACTCCCCATGAGCTGAGGCCATCCTGATACCTAGCTCTCTAGGATGCCTGGAGTGGAAAACACAGAAATCCATCGCATTAATTAATCATTAATTAATGTTTTTTTGGAGCCACGCCCAGCAGTGCTCAGAGTTTACTTCTGGCTCTGCTCTCTAACCCTCGCCACAGTACTATCCATTTGCTCTCTTTAGCATCTAGGGATGCCTAAGCTTCCAAAGAAGCTTTGTTTTATACTTAACACTGCTCTAAGGTAGCACTGTCTTCCTATTGTTCATCAATTTGCTGGAGTGGGCACCAGTAACGTCTCCATTGTGGGGCTACGTGTTACTGGTTTGGTTTTGTTTTGGCCTATCGAATATGCCACAGGGAGCTTGCCAGGCTCTGCCATGCGGGCGGAATACTTTCGATAGCTTGCCGGGCTCTCCAAGAGGGACAGAGAAATTGAACCCGGGTCAGCCACATGCAAGGCGAACGTCCTACCTACTGTGCTATCACTCCAGCCCGCTCTAAGGTAACATCTTAAAATTATTTCTGTAATAACTGTTAGGGCTGGAGAAAGTCAAGTAGAAGACACTTGCCGTTCATGTTGCAGACCCCAGTTTACTGTCCAGCACAGCTTATCACAGCACTCAGTGAACCCTAAGCACTGCCAGGGTTCACTCCTGAGCATCACCCTATATGGCCCCAAACTCCTCCACCCTCCTCCCCCCAAAATTTTAAAATTAAGAAAGATGTATTTGGGGGTTGGTGGTACAGGCACAAGTGGTAAGGCTTTAGAGACCATCCTCAAGAGCAACCCTTATTGGGCTGAAGACATAGTACAAGGTGAGATTTAACAGTGACTTTATTTTGTCTGGTACGAAAAGAGACTGGTCCATATTAAATGTCCTTGAAAACGATACTCTTTCAGATAGATGGGCTGATCACAAACACCATGAGTTAGTCTTCTACTGGTGACCTTGATTATAGAAACTGATTCATTGAAGATATTAATGAAATCTGCTGAACTATAAAACGAAGGAGTAGTTTTCACCATCCCCTAGGGATCTTAAAAACAAAATCTGAGGCCAGAAATTATAGTGGTAGAGCACTAGCCTTGCATACAGCTGACCCAGCTTCAATCCCTGACAGCCCACATGGTCCCCCAACTCTTCTGTTTTGTTTTGCGCTGTGGTTTTGGTTCTTGGCCCACACCCAGTGGTTCTCTGGGTCTACTTCTTGGCTTGATAACACGGGTCTCTCCCAACAGAGTTTTGGGAGTATAAATATGCAGGGCAGAGGATTGAGCCTGGGCCCAAGCATCAGAGCACTCCAACCCTTTGAACTCTGCCAGGCTCAGAATTTGTACTTTTAAATGAGGTTATGCCCTTATTGGCATATACGTAGGTGATTCTGACTCAGCTGGATTAAGGCAGCCAGGGACAGATACAAGAGGTAAGGCACTTGGTTTGCATGCAACCATCTGGCTTCTATTCTCAGCACCACATATGGCCTCCCCAAGCACCTCCAAGGGTTATTGCGGAGCACTGCTGAGTGTGGTCCAGACCTTCCCTCTTCTAGTCAGTCCCCCTTCCCAAAATAGAAGGCAGTCATACTGTGAATCCTTACTAGAGTTTATTATTTTAATAATAAACTACAGTAAATGCTTCAAATAATAGAGAACATAATAGTAGCGATTGCCTCCTCGATCTGAAAAGCTCACTACAGATTTGCACAATTCAGTTACTCAGTGAAAATCAGCTACTCCCTATAGTGATCCTGAACACTGAAGGAGGTTCTTTTAATGGTTTTGCTTCTAAAGTTCACAGTGAAAGTGAAATGTTCTATGAAGAAAAGGAAGAGTTCTTTGGGGGTCAAAAAGAGTACAACAGATAAGCTGCTTGCCTTGCACATAGCTGCCCCAAGGTGGTTTTCTGGTTTGGTTGTTCCCCCCCACCCCCCCAGCTTATATGCTTAGTTTATTCCCAGGCCATTTCAGCTTCTTCTGTGACATCTTCTATGGAACTTGCTCTTCAGGCTTAAGAACAATCTGCTCTTTTTCAGTAAGGATCATCTCAGTGTGGCAGGAGAGCTCAGATAGGGGCTCATTCGCCCATGAGCCTGTAAGATCTGCAGCACATCTTGGTGCTTTGTTCACCTGGATATGCTCAAGGACCAGAGAATCTACATCTAAATCCTTAGGTTAGAGCATTACTTTTCGCATTTGGGGCCAACAACCCTGTGTCCGGCCCCACTGTTTGGCCTGGGCCCACCTACCAACATCCTGTAACACCGGAAGGGCACACGCTGCTTCTGCAGAGTGACATCCTTCAAATATTTAGTGATCATACCCTTGATGGCTGGGCAGTTTGCCGAGTTCTTGAAGTGAACACGAAGGTTTGAGCCCCTGGATTTGCATGATTTCGTCAGGTTCTCAGGGTCCAGCAAGTAGCTCACCATCTCGGGACCACTAAAGGCCATTCATGGAAGAGCCTGACCCAGGTTTTATCCCTGACATCCCAGATGGTTCCCGAAGCCTTGCCAGGAAAGATCCTTGAGCACAACCAGGAGAAAGCCCTGAGCACAAAGAGGTGTGGCCCAGAAATGACCAAAAAAGTAAACCTAAAATAGTGTCACAGTTTTTTAATCTCAGATTTCCAGAGGGAGTGCAATTATAAGCATAGGAAGGACATAGTTCTGCAGAGCTTACTGTGAAGAGAAGCAGCCCTCCTGCCCTGGCTTCTTCCCTGCTTAAAATAGTCTCAGGGTTAGGTAGAGGTAGTACAGTGGGTAGAGCACTTGTCTTGCATGCAGCTGACTTGGGTTTGTTCCCTGACACAACATAAGGGTTCCCCCCTAGCAGACTGATTCCTGTGCGTAATAAATCCTGAGCACAGCCGAAAACCAAAAAGGAAGATAACCTCAACTTGGGGGTGGAGTGATAGTACATGGATTAAGGTGGCTGACTGTGGTTCTGTCCCTGGCCCTGCATGTGGTCCCCCAGGCACCTCCAGGAGTGATTCCTAATCACTGTGGATAATCTCCGCCTTTTTGTTTGTTTTTGGGGAGCCATACCCAGCAGTATTCAGGGGCTGTTCCTGGTTCTGTTCAGGAGTGACCCCTGACCATTTCCATTTGGTGCCTGGCATTCTAGTTTTGAAGACATTGATACTTTTTTTTTTTTTTAATCTAGAACAAGTGTTGCTGTATAGGATTCTAAAGCTGTTATGAAGTGGAAGGTATGGCAGAGGACTTGCATGTGTAAGCCGCTGGATGCCATTTCCAGGACCACCACCATCCTCCTTGCCCACCCCCAAAGCTGAAGCCAGTCTGGACACTTGCATCCTTTGATGTCTTGGTTTGAGGGCGTGGCTTTGGTTTTGGCTCTTTTTTGAGCTGCAAGTAGTGCTATTCCAGGGAACATACAGTGTTGGGAATCCAACCCCAGGACTTCTACATCCCTCCTGTTCTCTGAGCCATGTTTTATTTTTCCTTTCTGTATCTCGGGATCAAACCCAGGGCCTCACACCTACAAGGCCTTGTGCTCTCTCACCAAGCTACTTCCCTGGCCCTGTGTGTGGGATTTTCCCTTCTACCTCCGTTCCTGTGAATTCTGACAGTACTTGCAGGTGATCCGTGCTTTGTCTCAGACCCTTTGTAACTCTCAGAATGGACTCTCGTCCTTCTCTTAGGACAGCTTGCTTGAATTACTTGTTAATAATTTCCTTTCCTTGGGTTTCTCCTCTTCTTTCTTTTTTTTTTTTTTTTTTGGTCTTTAAGTTAAAAGGATTTATTCTAGAATCATACTGCCAATGTACCAAAAAACATTTTTTTTTAGTTTTTTATATTTAGGGGCTGGAGAGATGGTCAGGCACCTGTCCTGCATGCACCCGACTAGTGTCGATCCCCAGCATCCCATATGGTTCCCCAAACACCACCAAGAGTGATTCTTGAATGCATCACCAGGAGTCACCTCTGAGTACTGCCACGTGTGACCCAAAAAATAAATAATTTTTATATTTAATACGTCCCTGACAGAGTAAACTTAGTTTTTAAAAAATGCAAGGAAGTATCAGTAATCATTTCAAGAACTTCTATATACATGGCTCCTAGAGGGAAAAGAGTTCATAGTTCAACAGAACACTCACTCCTTACTAAATGAATTCTAACTTACTTGCTTAGAGAGGGTGGGGTGAACTGCAGAATCAATTCTTATGCAGGAGGAGAAATGCACCAGATACTTTCAAGGGGTAGTAAAATTAATACAATTCCCTAAACTCTAGTATCACTGAATTATTTTTTTTCATTTTTTATAATTTTATTTATTGAATCACCGTGAGAGCAGTTACAAAGCTTTCGGGTCTAAGTCTCGGTCATACAATGAAACACCCGGTACCCTCACCAGTGCCCATTCTCCACCCCCAACAACCCCAGTATACCCCCATCCCACACCCTCCCCCTACCTGTGGGGCAGATGATTTCCACATTACTCTCTCTCTGCTTTGATCACATTCAATATTTCGACACCAGACCCACCATTATTATTTGAGATTTTACCCCAACACTCAGATCTGCTGAAAAGGCAACAGTAGACAATTTGTTTTCTATTGCTGGTTATGGATAACATGCTGTCGCGTGGCTGCAGTAGTGGCCGCGCGATTTTGAAATTCCAAAATTTTAACACTTAAATCTGGAGGGATTTCTGCCAAAACCTGCTGGGTTCCAAGATTTGCTCCTGAGTCTTTGGATCATGGCCGTTAAGCAACTTGATCAGAAGCCAGAAAGGCCGTTTGTGGGTGATGACTTGGGGTCTCGTTGGGGTGGGGAGGACAGGACCAGCTCCACCTCCATCCCGTGAGGCCCAACATGTCTTGTCACTGTGGGCCCAAACTTGACTGTCTAGTGGCCTCTGGAGGATGATGGCCACTGAGCCGCCAGGGTGGAGGGACAATACCCTTTCCCCCCTGGGGTGGCCCCTGCAACAGTAACCTACTGTGGGGTCCGGACGCATTTCTGCTGAAAGCCACTTGGTTTTGAGATTTGTTTCTAAGTCTCTGGGATCATGGTTGTTAAGCAGCTTGATCAGGAGCCAGAAAGGCTGTTTGTGGGCGATGACTTGAGGTCTCATTGGGGTGGGGAGGACAGGACCGGCTCCACCCCCACCCTGTGAGGCCCTGCGTGCCTTGTCACTGCAGGCCCAAACCTGACTGTCCAGTGCCCTCTGGAGGATGGCGGCCACTGGGCCACCGGGGGAACAGGCCAAGGCACGAAACCTATTCCCACCTGGGTTGGCCCAGCACCGGTAACCTACTGCAGGGACAGGACGCATTTCTGCCAAAAGCCACTGGGTTTCGAGATTTGTTTCTGAGTCTCTGGGATCATGGCCATTAAGCAGTTCGATCGGGAACCAGAGAGGCCATGCCTCCAATTATATAGCTGAGCCGGAGGTGGTTTGTGGGTGTGTCTCCCACATACCTAACTTTTGGCTATTTACTTTCTTGGTAAACTTTGCCCCCAAGTTTTTGGGGTCTGGCCAAAGGCACAGAAGCAATTTTGGGGTATCTGGAAGTCTGAAGGCGCCATCAGACTGCTGATGCACTCGCCTCACAGGTACAGATTGACCTGCTGGCGGCACCATACCCCCGGATTTCTTCTTTCTATAACTACTGTTCAGATGTCAGATCTCTTCGACTTTTCGCCTTACCTTTTGTCTCCTACCCACCCTCTATTTTCTTATGTTTTCTTATCTTTGGATCTCCATTATGGAAGATTTTTTTCCGAAGTTGATTCTCTGTTTTTTGCTTTTTTTTTTTTTGTCCCCTTGGGGGAGGGTGGGAGGGGATAGGGGTGGAGAAGGTGTTGTCACTGAAAAATCAATCCCCAAAGCCTCATACAGGCAACAGATGCTTTACCACTGAGCGCCATGAAATAGGATCCCATGTCATGGTTGCAATTTTCTTACCTCAGAGGAAATTAATCTGTTTTTGGAAGTTTTTATTTCCTTGCATTCCCCCGTCCACCCTCTATACTCCCCTCCCTCCCTCCCTTTATTTTTTTTTTTTTGGCCACCACCTTTTTTTTTTTTTTTTAATAGTGAGACATCATGAGGTACAGTTACAGACTTACACATTTTTGTGCTTGGGTTTCAATTATACAATGATCAAACACCCATCCCTCCACCAGTTCCCATTTTCCACCACCACGGGTCCCAGTATCCCTCTCACCCCCATCCCCCCATCCCACCCTGCCTCTGTGGCAGGGCATTCCCTTTTGTTCTACCCATTGCCTCTTTTGCCACCACCTCTTTTGTTGCTTGGGTAACAGGACAGAGGAAAGATTACACACTTAAGGACTCACACTCATTTGGGTGCTTGCCAAGGGTCACCCTTGAATTGTGGTATGGTCATACTTGGTTGTAATGCTGGGGATCCCAAACAGCCGTGTCACCTGAACTCAGCACATGAGTGGTGCAGGGGTCAACCTTACCTATTGGCTGCAAGGCAGATGTCCTTCTGACTTGCTCGGGGCCTTGTTTTTCTTTTCATCTTTTATGTTGCAGACTCCTTAACTGGCTGGCAATTCTTAGTTGCTCATGTGTAAAAGTAGAGTATTGAACCAGAGAGATTGGTACAGGGTTCAGGTACTCTCCTTGCATGTGACCAATTCAAATTCCACCCCTGGCACTGCATATGGTCCCCTGAACTCAGTGTCTAACTCCTGACTGTTAGGGTCCGAGCTCAGGACAGCCTCACCTGTCAAGGAAAACTCTGAGAGACCAAGTCCATGCAAAAGCAAGAGGTTTATTCGAGCATGCTCGGGCTCACAGCATGACCGCAAACCGTCAGTGACTGAGAGCCCCGAGCCTCTTCAAAGGGGGCTTTTTATAGGGCATCTTCCCGCGCATTTCAGAAAGCTCGCGCACAAATCACCCAATACATTTGAATTATCACATTAGATGCTGCACGCAGGCAGCCAATCATTTTGCAACAAGCCATCAGCACCAGCCACTCTCTTCTGTACCTGTCACCAGGCACTCCCAACGAGCAGTCAATTAGACCTTTTCATTAGGCCTTCTCCGACCTTGTGGCCTTATCTGGCGAATTCCAGGTGCAAGGAGGAGATGGGGGTACTTGGTGTTGGACCTTGTTAGGCGGATTCCAGGACAAGGAGATGCCTCATTAGGCCTTCTCCAGCCTTGTGGCTTTATCTGGCGAATTCCGGTGCAAGGAGGAGATGGGGGTACTTGGGTGTTGCTAGCCTGCCGCAGCTGCAGGACGGGATATGGGCTGGGACTTGCTTTGCTAGGGCCCAATTGTCATGGGGCTATCTTTCACTGACTACAGAGCCTGGAGTAAGCCCTGAGGACTGCCAGATGTAACACCTCAAAAGCACACATACAAAGAGTGAAGCATTAAAAAAATAATTGTGTTGGGGCTGAAGCGATAGCACAGCAGGTAGGGCATTTGTCTTGCACACAGCCAACCTAGATTCGATTCCCAGCATCCCATATGGTCCTCCGAGCAGTGCCAGGAGTAATTCTGAGTGCATGAGCCAGGAGTAACCCCTGTTCATCGCCGGGTGTGACCCAAAAAGCAAAAAAAAAAAAAAATTGTGTTTAGGGTCTGGAGAAAGAATACAGTAGGCATGAGCTGACCTGGGTTCAATCCCTGGCACCCCATATAGTCCCCAAGCCCAGCCAGGACTGATCCCTGAGCATAGCCAGAAGTAATCCCTGAGCAATGACGGGTAAACAAACTGGGGGAAAAAAATGTGTTTATAAGGTGATATGATAGACCTTGCTTTGCTTTAGGGCCACATCTGGCAATGCTCCGGGTACATGCGGTGCCCGAGGCTCTGTACAAGCACTCCAGCCACTGACTGTCTCTTTGTCTTTGAACTTTGTTTTGGTGAACCCCCAGTGTCCATTCCATGAACTTCTGAGAGCTCAGCTGAGCAGTGGCCTTGGGGATTTCAGCATTCTAGTATATTCAGATGAACTTAATCTTCCAGATCTTTTTTTTTTTCTTTTTGGGTCACACCCGGCGATGCACAGGGGTTACTCCTGGCTCTGCACTCAGGAATCACTCCTGGGGGTGCTCGGGGGAACCATATGGGATGCTGGGAACCGAACCCAGGTCGGCCGTGTGTAAGGCAAATGCCCTACCCGCTGTACCATCACTCCAGTCCCCTAATCTTTCAGATCTTTAGAACAGCCTCCTGCTCCAGAAATCTAACTTGATCTAGAGCCGAGCTGTTTGTTTGGTTGGTTCTGGGTTTTGTTTGTTTTGTTTTGTTTTGTTTTGTTTTGTTTTGGGTGCTGGGAGCAGTTGGAGCAGGCAGGGGTGGGGTTTGGGCTACACTTATCTGAACTAGGGGCTGCTCCTGGTTCTCTGCTCAGGGACCACAGGGTGCCAGGGATTGAACTGGGGTCATCCACATGTAAGGTAAGTGCCTTAACCCCTGTAGCCTAGAGCCTAGCTTCTTGAACAGGGCTGGTGGGATGAAAGGCAAACACCTTAGCCCCTGTACTATCTCTCCAGCCCAACCTTTGATCTTGAGGGGACAGAGGAGTCGCAGCAGTGCTCAGGGGCTACTCCTGGCTCTATACTCATGGGCCACTTTTGACATTACTCTGGGGACCATCTGTGGCCGATTGAGCTAAGATCTGCCATGTCCACGCCAAGGATTTGGGGGTGAGGGAGGAACTGGTAGTTCTCAGGGATCACTCTGACTGTATTCAGGGGATCCTCTGTGGTACAGAAGACTGAACTGGGTCAGCCATGTGAAAACCAGTGCCTTAAGTCCCTTATGATCTATCCAGCCTCTATCATGGATATTTTACTCAGATATGGTATGGTGGGGCCAGAGGGATAGTATTGTGGGTAGGAGGCTTGCCTTGCACATGGCCGGCCTGGGTTTAATCCCTGGCACCACATATGGTCCCCCAAGTCAGCCAGGAGTGATTCCGGAGTGTAGAATCAGCCCTGAGCACCATCAACAAAACAAAAACAAAACAGATACGGTAAGGTGACAAGATAACTGCCTGCAAAAAGATTTTGTTACCAGGTTAGCAAGATTTGGGATCTCACCATAATGTGGGCTCCAGGGCGGAGAGACCAGACTGGGGCAGGAGGTGGGAGGGAGGCGAGAACATTACCCAGAGCCTTTGCTTTTGGGGGCACGACTGACTGGGTCAGTTAAGGGAAACTCAGGAAGTCGATGTGCCTCTGGATCCTTTGAATACATTCAGACACTCTGGGCTGTAGAGGTGGTTTCTAGTGATTTAAGGTGAGGTGAAAGGGGAGCCTTTGGGCAGAAGAAAGTACCCTTCCCCAACAGTGACAGCTTCTGCCTGGCCTGGCCCTGGGTGCTGTGTATGCCCTGGGAGTTCAGGCTGGGCAAGTCTGTGCGTGCTCCTTAAAGGCGCCTGCCAGCCCCACTGAACAGCCAGCAAGCTGCACCTGAGACCAGATCCTCATGGAGCTGGGCCCGGCTTCCGGGATGCTTTGGTTCTTAGGCCGCGGGGAAGTTATTATGCTCATCTCAGAGGGGCTGGGGTAGTCCATTCTCGTTCTGGGAAAATAACTCAAAGGGCTGTAGCACCTTAGGGTCCAAAGATCTGATCCTTGGCACCCACAGGATTCCCTGAGCACCATGGGGAGTGCCCCATCCCACCCCACTCGCAAACTTCTTGGTGTGACTGGAAACAAGAAAAGAAGTCAACCCTGGGGTCAGGAGAGAGAGGACAACAGGTAAGATGTTGCCTCATACACAGCAGACCTAGATTCAATTCCCTGGGACCCCGTATGGTCTCCTGAGCTCCTCCAAGAGTGCTCCCTGAGCATAGAGTCAGGAGTGATCCCTGAGCACTGCCAGGTGTGCTTCCCCCCTCAAAAAAAAAAAAAAAGACCTCAACTCAAGTTCAGGTTTTTTTTCTCATAGAAACCAATTTCAGGGGCCAGAGTAATAGTAGAGTAGGTCGGGGCTCTTGCCTTGCATACATCCAACCTGGGTCCAATCCCCAGCACCCCATATGGTCCCTTGAGCTCACCAGGAGTGATCCCTGAGCACAAAACCAGGATTAAACCCTGAGCAATACCAGGTGTGGCCCCAAAACCAAAAAGAAAAAAGAAACAATTTCAGAAGAATATCGTAAAGCAGGGCTGGAGCGATAGCACAGCGGGTAGGGCGTTCGCCTTACACGCGGCCAACATGGCCGACCCGAGTTCGATTCCTCCGCCCCTCTCGGAGAGCCCGGCAAGCTACCGAGAGTATTCGATATGCCAGACACAGTAACAACAAAGTCTCCAATGGAGACGTTACTGGGCCCGCTCGAGCAAATCGACGATCAACGGGAGGGCCTTTACCTTTACCTTTTATCGTAAAGCAGAGACTATAGTGTGTGTGTTGGGGTGGGAGGGGGGTGGTGGAAATAAATTTTACTAAGGGGAAGAAAATGAATTCAAGAGTTTGTCAGGCCAGTGCGCACAGAACATTTTCCAAAATAGACCATGTGCTAGGCCACAAAACATACCTCAATAGAATCAGGAAGATAGAAATAGTATCAACAATCTTTTCAGACCATGATGCACTGAGAATAGAAGTAAATCACACACAGACACAGAGAAACAAATCAAACACCTGGAAATTAAACAACTCAATGCTGAACAACAAGTGGATCAGGAAGGAAGTCAAGGACGAAATCAAGAGTTTGTCAGAAACTGAGGACTAGTCCAGGAGGTAAAGCATTTGCCTTACATGTTCAGGTTTGGTCTGATCCTGGTTTGATCTCTGGCACTATACATGGTTCTCTGAGCACCACCAGGGGTCACTGGAGCACAGAATTAGGAATCAGCACATCTGTTGTGGCCCACCTCACATAAACCCCAACCCACCACCACCTCCACCAGGAGAGTTCAGGTTCTCCAGAGAAAAGAGAACCCCTAAAGGAAAAGATATTTCCCCCTAATGGGCAGCTCCAGAATGGAGTGTGCTGAGTTGCTTTAGAAAGTTAATTACTCCCAAGAACAGATGACTGGTTAAAGAAACTTTGGTACATCTATACAATTGAGTACTATGTAGCAGTTAGAAAAGATGGTAAAGGTAAAAAGGTAAAGGCCCTCCCGTTGATCGTAGATTTGCTCGAGCGGGCCCAGTAACGTGTCCATTGGAGACTTTGTTGTTACTGTGTCTGGCATATCGTATACTCTCGGTAGCTTGCCGGGCTCTCCGAGAGGGGCGGAGGAATCGAACTCGGGTCAGCCATGTTGGCTGCGTGCAAGGCAGACGCCCTACCCGAAGATGAAGTCATGAAATTTATATACAAGTGGTACTACATGGAAAGTATCATGCTAAGCAAAATGAGTCAGAAAGAGAGGGATAGACATAAAAAGATTGCATTCATCTGGGGGACATAAAGTAACAAAATAGGAAATTAATACCCAAGAATAGCCGAGATCAGTACCAGGAGGATTACTGCATGGCTTAGAAGCTAGCCGGGCATTCTAGGGGAAAGGGCAGGTCAGACAGAGAAGGGAGCACCAAATAAAGGGTGTTTGGAGGATCCTCCCAGGATAGGAGATGCATGTTGAAAGTAGACTGTGAACTGAACATGATTGCTACTCAATGCCTCTTTTGCAGACCGCAACACCCAAAAGGAGAGAGAGAGAACAAGGGGGAATGCCCTGCCACAGAGGCAGGGTGGAATGGGGGGGATGTGAGTGGGAGGGATACTGGGACCCGTGGTGGTGGAAAATGGGCACTGGTGGAGGGATTGGTATTTGATCATTGTATAATCGAAACCCAAGCACAAAAATTTGTAAGTCTACAACTGTACCTCAAGGTGTTTCACTAATAAAAATTTTAAAAAAAGGAAAAAGAAAGTCAATTATTTTATTTTCAGGGCTGGAGTGATAGCACAGCAGGTTTGCCTTGCATGCGGCCAACCCGGGTTCAATTTCCAGCATCCTATAGGGTTCCCCGAGCACCACCAGGAGTAATTCCTGAGTGCAGAGCCAGGAGTAACCCCTGTGCATCACCAGGTGTGACCCAAAAAGAAAAAAAAATATGGGTCTTTTCCTTTTCCAAACTGCTTTGGCTTGAAGCTCTCTGCAGATAAATCTTTGCCTAGGTCATTGCCAAGTGAAAGGACAATGAACTCCGCTGTACTCTTCGTTCTCTGAGTCTTCTCAGAGCCTTGATCCCTGCTGAACTGTCCTCACCTGAGGGTTCTGACCTTTGGGTTTGAGTAGGTGAAAGAGTAACTTCAGATCATACCTCCAAACAGTTCTTGGTTCTGTGTCTTCCTGAAATTCACTGCCAACAATTCCCCCACCCCCAGCCCAACCTGGCTACCAACCTCACAACTCCTGGTTAAAAGTGTGAGTTACATAAGGATGATTGGGGACTTCTGATCCACTAGTCTGTGTATGAAAGAAATGTTTGTATGCAAGCTGTTTGCTGTCTCTAGGAATTAACAAACTCGTAGGAGCAGTTTCCAGGATTAGCAATAACCCAGGAAGGCAAAGCCTCATAAAAAATAAAGTTTATGTGTTTCAGCCTCTCTAAAGAGTAAGCGGAGGGCAGAGATGGGACTCAGCACTGGAGCACTTCCCTAATGCGAGCGGGAGGCCCTGGATTCATTCCTGGGAGTACAAAAAAAAATTAAAATTGAAATTAAATATAAGGACATAAACTGAATATTTAAAACAAAAGATACAAGATTTCCCTCTGAGAGGAGCTCCTGCAGGAAGACAGGAATGAAGGCCGGCACAGCTCCCAACTCTCTTCCTGGACAACCACCCCAGCAACGGACTGGGGTGTGGGGGAGGGGGCAGTTTGGGAAAGCATTTATCCACTAACGTGGCCAAAGGAAGGGCACATGTGTGTTGCTCGCCCATGCTCCTGGGCACGTGTGACTGCACGCATGTCTGCATCTGCCCTGTTGAGGACTCTTGGCTAGAGTGCACATCCCCTTCTGAGGGCCAGCCTGCGTCTCCACCTGAGGCGTTCACTCTTCAGCTCTCTCCACTCTGGAGAAGCCCGTGTTCTCTCTCTCTCTCTCTCTCTCTCTCTCTCTCTCTCTCTGGCTTTTGGGGTCACACCCTGCGATGCACAGGAGTTACTCCTGGCTCGTGCACTCAGGAATTATTCCTAGCGGTGCTCAGGGGACCATATGAGATGATGGGAATCGAACCCAGGTCGGCCGCATGCAAGGCAAACGCCCTACCCGCTGTGCTATCACTCCAGCCCCCCATGTTCTCTCCTGAGTATGCACCTTAACTTATTTCTCCCCTTCTCTCCCTTTATTACACACACACACACACACACACACACACACACACACACACACACACACACACAACTTATTATATAGCTCATTGTTCGTCTCCTCCCTAAATTCTTTTCTATGAGAACAAAGCAACAGACCCAACAAGCCTGAGTAAAATTCAGGGCTGACTTTTCTTCCCTGCATAAAGCAATTCCTCACTCCAGCCTGAGTTCCTGGCTCCCTGCGGAATGTGCCAGGAGGCAGGAATCTCCTCCCTGGCTGAGTAGAAAAGTGGACTTCAGGTGCGTCCTCATGGCTGCCTTATGGGGCTGGTGAGACATGAGGTCTGTTTGGTGCAGGGACTCATCACAGACTTTCATCAATTCTAAATCTCCCCAGATGTCAGAGGTAGATTAAGGGAAAGTGATCAATTTCCTGCTCGAGACTGAGATCCCTCTCGTCCCCACTTTACATGCTACCCAGGGAATCTCTACCAGCAACAACAGGGAGTTGGCCTTGTATGCAGCCAACCTGGGTTCAATCCCCAGCACCCCATATGGTCTCCAAGCACTGCCAGGAGTGATGCCTGAGCACAGAGCCAAGAGTAAGCCCTGGGCACAGCAAGATGTGGCCCCAATCAAAACATAAAGGAAGCTCACGAGCAGGAAAGACAGTACTGAGGTTAAGGCACCTGACTTGCATGTGACAGACCTAGTGCCTTCCACAGCACTGCATGGTCCCCTAAGCACCATCAGGTATGGCCCAAATACTCCCACTATGTTCCCCAACACCCCACTGCCAAAAGTAAATAAGGTCAGATTGGACCAGGGAGATACCTTGAAGGACTGGAGTGTTTGTTGGCAGCTGGAAATCTAAATTTGATGCCCAGTTCCACATGTTTTCCTGAGCACCAAACCAGGAGCAGCCCCTTAGTACACCTGGGTATGGCCCAAAAAACTAAAACAGAAACAAAAATGCATGAAGTCCTGAGTTCAATTCCCCAGCACAGCGGGGGAGGGAGAGAGAGAGAGAGAGAAAGAGAGAGAGAGAGAGAGAGAGAGAGAGAGAAAGCTGAGATTAAGGCACTTGCCTAGCATGAGGGTGCTCCTGTAATAATGGTTTGAATTCTGCACATAAGTTCCTACACACACACACACACACACACACACACACACACACACACAGATAGCACCTCAGGTTGTGGCCCACCCACCCCCAAAGGGAGATCAAGCTGAATTAATTTTATTTTACTCTTCTGAGCTTCCCATGTGTCCCACTCCGTCAATGAAGGCTGCAGTATAAGGGACAGCCCATCATTCTTGTGCTCCTTGGGGCCAACCAGCATAGTTGCAGGTAGAGACAGGGGCCCAGGAAATGTGTATTGATTGGGAAAAACACTATGAAGCCCAAAGGAAGACATACAGGCCTATGAGATATAGGACCCATCTCAGGAGCCTGGAAAGCCTCGAAGATGCAGAATTCCAGGGTGGCCGGAGTCCCTGGAAGAAGCTCCAGTGCCGGCCAAAGGTCATGCTAAGAATGACAAAGACCATCGACAGCTCCAAGCTCTCCCCCTGGGAATTACTCTAATATAAGACTTGGGGTGGGGAACAGCGGGAACTTTAGGGAAACTGTAAAGAAACTAAGTTGGCAGAGGGAAAGGCACAGAATCTCCCCATTCTGGGGAAGTGGCCACAGGGCCTGACACATGGACCTTCTTACTCTAGGGTACACATTCTCCTACCTGGGGTGTACACTTGGCTCTCTCCACTCTGAACACTCCTCTGTTCCTTCTCTTGAGCATGAATTTTTCTCTCCTTTCCCTCATTTCCCTAATAAATACTTGTCTTATTTTCTAAGAGGGAAGGTGATGGGCCTGGAAAGTCTGGGTTGAATTTAAAGACTGACTTTCCTTTCCTTCCTGCAAAGGATACTCCTCATTGCAGCCTGAGTTCTGCGGCTCCCTAAGAAATCAGGTGGTAGTGTGACTCAGGTGCTGTTCGACAACCATCTTGTGGGGCTGTACCATTCAGGGGCTCAGAGCTGACTCTTACCAGCCCTAGAGTTTCCAAGACACTTTCCCCAGGGCAGCCAGGTGAGTAGAGCCAGAAGCCGTAGATGTGTTTGCTCAGGACCAAAGGGCTACTCGCTGAGAAGATAGCAACATTCCCAGTATCAAAGATCACAGTTCCCCACCCCGCCCGACCCATGAGCAGAAGGCAAGATTTATAGGTTGGGATTCCCATCTGGCATTGCCAGGAAGCCACCGGCTGCGTTCTGCATTTCCTTACAGCCACTCCCTACAGATAACGGGAGCCCAGACCAAAGGTGTCCGTCCTACTGGTCTCCTTCCCTTTTCCTGCCCAGGACCGCTTAAAGTCCAGTTTAGCTTCTCCTGCGGTGCAGCTCTACTCCAGTCTAGTGAGAGGGAGTAGGGCCCACCCGAGAGCTCAGCCCAATCAACTTCTCCTATTTCTTCACTTTACTCATCTCTATCTCTCCATCTGCACCAGGTAAGGTCCTCAAACCTATCAGTAGACCCTCCTTGAGGCTGCCTTCTCTCTCCGCCCCAGTTCACAATAGCCAAGCGCTGCAGTATCTTCAAGTTTTTGACCTCATGACCCTTGCCTTTGAATTGTTCCTTCTCCAACACATGCCATTCATCCCCCCCCCCCCCATTTCCCAAAAATATTACTGGAGAAAAACGACAAAACATTTACAGTCACAATATGTAGCAAACAAATTCCCCCAATTATATGACCACTTAAGTTGACCTATGTTGTCACATTCAAAATCTGCTTCAGGGATCAGAGTGACAGAGATGTTTATGACAGGTAGGGCATTTGCCTTGCACGTGGCCAACCTGGCATTCCATGAATTCCCCAGATCCTGCCAGGAATGATCCCTGAGTGCAGAGCTGGAAGTAAGCTCTGAGCACTGCTGAACGTGGCCCAAAAACTAATAAAAGAGATAAGAAAAGAAACAAAACCAAGGCTGGAGCGAGAGTAGATAGCACAGCGGGTAGGGCATTTGCCTTGCACGCAGCTGACCCGGGTTCGATTCCCAGCATCCCATATGGTCCCCTGAGCACTGCCAGGAGTAATTCCTGAGTGCAGATCCAGGAGTAACCCCTGAGTATCGCCGAGTGTGACCCAAAAAGCAAAAAATAAATAAATAAATAAAAACCTGGTTTCAGTGACTCCTGTTCAGAGTCCGTGCATACATCATCCTCCAAGCACCCATTCTAGACCCTTCTAGAAACAAACTGCAGCTCCTGATGCTCATTTTTCTGCTTGGAATGTCTATTCCTGCCTTTATACAGAGAAAATGATACTAGTTCCTGTTAATAAATAGGCATTTTTACATACAATATACATCTCTTTCAGCATGGAGTGTCCCCTTACTCTCAATCTATTCTAAAAAGCGACAAAACACTCCTCTAACCCAAAGCCACCTCCAGGTCTCTGGCTGGACTCCACCACCTCAGGACTGAGCACCACGGAGAACCTAATCTGCCAAAAACTCCAGGGAGTAAGCTTTTGCAAGGACTTTGTGACTGAAAGCTCCAGGCCTTCTTAAAGTCAGGAGAGGCGATCTCCTACCTCCTGGTACTTCTGGATGGAAGCCAGACCCATCCTCACTCTACTGCCCTGTAAGCTCATCTGCTGGCCTTGTTCCAGACACTAATAAATAAATCTGGGGAGAGATCAACTATGGGCAAAACTTTCTTGGACACCTGCTCCTGTCTGAGACCTCCAGGGCGAGCTCAGAGTGGGGCGTGCTGGCTTCCACCCAAACAAAGCCCCAGCCACTCCCACACCCCAAAGCCACTACTGTGCCTCTGGCTGGACTGCCCAAACAAATATTCTGGATTTCTGGAGCATGTGGCTGCATTTACAGTCATATCTAAAGTCTATAACACATCCCAATAGTGGCATAGTAGACAGACGGAAATGTAATATCGAATCCAACCAATCTCACCTAACAAAAAAATTAACACAGGAGACTTAACTTGCAACAACAGCTTAGCAAACCTTCAAATAAGGACTTAATATCCCCATGGTCAGATGCAACAATTTTCACAAACTTTCTTCTACAGATTTTTTTTTTTTTTTTTTTTTTTGCTATTTGGGTCACACCCGGTGACTGTGATGCTCAGGTGTTACTCCTGGCTCTGCACTCAGGAATAGGAATTACTCCTGGCAGTGCTCAGGGGACCATATGGGATGCTGGGAATCGAACCTGGGTAGGCCGCATGCAAGGCAAACACCCTACCCGCTATACTATCACTCCAGCCCCAATATTTTTTGATCATTCCATTAGCCATTTAATGGCGATAAAAAATATAAAATAAATTATTGTGGGTCTGCTATGGGGGCTGACTTTTGTGGTGGTTGGGAGAATGGAGACAGTGGTGGAGGGAAGGTGACAGTGGTGGTAGTCTTGATGTTGGAATGTTGAGTTCCTGTAACAAATTATCATGAACTACTTTGTGTATTTATACATGGTGTATAAATAAAATGTGTGTGGGGGGGGAGAGAATACAATTGGAAAAGTACTTGCCTTACACACATCTGACCTGGGTTTGATCCCCAGCATCCCATATGATTCCTCGAGCCCACTAGGAATGATCCCTAATAGCAGAACCGAGAGTAAGCCCTAAGTACAGCCAGGTGTGGTCCAAAACAAAGAAACTAAAAGAAGTGGCAAAATCTGGCCAAGACTAAGGAGAGTGCTCAAAGAGCTGGAGCATGTGTTGTTGTTGCTGTTGTTGTCTTTCTTTTTTTTTTTTTAACTTAATGCTCAGGGGTTACTCCTGGCTCTGCACTCTGCACTCAGGAATAACTCCTGGTGGTGCTGGGGGGACCATATGGGATGTTGGGGATCGAACCCGGGTCGGTTCGATCATTTTTTTTGATCTGTACTATTGCTCCGGCCCAGAGCATTTTTTTTTTTTGCTTTTTGGGTCACACCTGGCGATGCACAGGGGTTACTCCTGGCTCTGCACTCAGGAATTACTCCTGGCGGTGCTCAGGGGACCATATGGGATGCTGGGAATTGAACCCGGTTTGGCCACGTGCAAGGCAAACGCCCTATCCACTGTGCTATCTCTCCAGCCCCCAGAGCATGTGTTTTGCATGCAGGATTTCCATCTCCAGCAGCAAACAACTCTGCCAGCACTGCCAGGAGCAACCCTGAGCACTGGGCTGGGAGTAGCCCCAGCATGTGTGGGTGTCCCCCTCCCCCTGTAGAGATATGTCACTTTGGCTGATGAATTCTTTGAGCAGGCAGCAAAAGCAGATAAAAAACTTTTGCCTCTCCCTTAGTTACCTGGATTAATTTAAAGAGGAGTCCTTGGTCACAATAATAAAAAAAAATTAATAGGATTAAACTTTTAGAACTCTATGCAAAGCCAGCAAAACACTAATTACCAAACATCTGCATACTTAAATGACACTGAGAGTCTATCATACTTCAATGACATTGAACACAAAGGTGGAAGCCCAGGCTCTGCATGCCGGAGCCCTGTGTTTCATCCCCAACCCTATATGGTCACCCAAACACCGCCAGGAGTGACCCTTGAGCACCGAGGTGTGATCCTCCAACCTAAAGGCACAAGAATACGTTCTGCCCTTCTGTGGCCCAGGCTCTTGTCCCACTTGTCCACTGAGGGTGGCAGCAGGTGCCTCTTTTCCTTCCTGTTGTCACCTCCTTCAGGAGCATGGGGGCTCCCTAAGGTACCTCAGGTTGAGGATAAATTGGGGCTTTGCCTTGTACATTTGTATGTTTTCATTTGATTATCTGAATCTGAGAAGAGCTGGTTAGGGGTCATTTCCTTCCCCCATGCCCAGGAGGAAACTGAGGCCCAGCGAGGTCCTGATGGATCTCACTCTGTTCCCACTTCACATGGGCTGGGGTGCCTCCTGCCTGCATGGTGTCTTAGGCAAGCCCACATTTTGCAGGTAAGCACAAAGACCCAGGGCTCTTTTTTTTTTTTTTTTTTTTTTGCTTTTTGGGTCACACCCAGCAATGCACAGGGGTTACTCCTGGCTCTGCACTCAGGAATTACCCCTGGCGATGCTCAGGGGGCCATATGGGATGCTGGGAATCAAACCCGGGTCGCCCGCATGCAACGCAAACGCCCTACCCACTGTGCTATCGCTCCAGCCCAAGACCCCGGGCTCTTTGACTCACTGTCTCCTTTTCAGAAAAAAAAAAAATTCACTCAGATCCCCCCCCCCCCAAATGAACCTCTTTAAAGGAACAAACAGAAGCCCCGTCTCCCAATTTCTCCTGAGACTGCTATTGTCCCCCAGAGCCTCCTGGGGCATGGTAGAACCCATCCGCAGCCCCTCCTGGTGCCAGCTTACTTCTGTGGGCCAAGTCACTCACCCTCTCACCTGCAGGCTGGAGGCATCACAACACTCCTTGAGGGCAAATAACAAAGAACTGAATGTAAAGCTGCAGCCACTGTCCCCGCCCCCCACCCCCAAAGGTTCTGCTCAGGCTGGGTTAGTGGCCAGGACTCTTGAGGGCTCCTCAGCGGCGCTCGGGGCTCCTTCCAGTCCCGTCCAGAAAGCCCTGGGTGGGGGCCGCCGATGCTGGGGAGCGCCGGGCAGGGACCTTAGGTCATGTCACTCCAGCCGAATGAGGGGCCACTTGGGAAAGCTCCGAGCTGAGCGCTGCCAGCGAGTGCCGAGGCTGGGACTTGTCTTCCTCCGAGGTGGGGCCTGGCGTGGGGCAGCCTGTGTCAAGTCCACCTGTCGCTGCCTCCTCTGGAGCCAGGCTGGAGCCCGGCTGGGCTTCGGCCCTCCTGGATCACTGCCCTGCGGGGCGGGGGCGGGGGCGGGGGCGAGGCGCGAGGGCCACCTGTGCGGCCGCAGAGCCGAGCCTCTTCTCTGCAAGATGAGTTTCTGCCGCGCTGGGGAGGCGGGGAGATTGAGAACAGCTGCCCGGCCTTCTGCCTCTCCCAGAGCTCTCCCTGAAGCCCGGGGCGCAGGTGGCAAGCCGTGATGCTCAAGGTCGGTGGACTGGAGACAGGTCAGTTGGTGGCGGCAGGGAGCCCGCAGGGCTGGAGGAGGAGAGGGACGCGGTGAGCTGGGCCCTGCTCCAGCAAGCAGTCGCCGGAGCGCGTGGGTGCCTGGTGTGACGGCTGCTCAGCCTCCCGGGCCTCTCGACCGGGCCTCCTTGGCACTGTCCTGCGGACCCCTGCTCTGCTTCACACCCAGGAACCTGAGTTCCCCCCACCCCTCACCCCCCATCAGGATACAGGGCCAGGGAGACGCTTTGAGCTCCTGAGCCGCCTCGGGGCGGGCCTGTGTGCCCCCACCCCCACTCAAGAAACTAGAAGCCCAGACCCCCCAGGAGGGAACACTGAGAACTGGAACTGAGAACTGAGAACAGAGATAGCCAGCCCTTAGTGGCAGCGCCGAGGAGGTGACCCGAGACCCTGAGAGGAGAGGGCCTGGCCAGCTCCCAGAGCAGGGCCGAAAGAGGGGCTCTTTGCCCCCCACGCTGGGCCTGCAGATAAGGGCCCCCCAAAGCAGGGAAACCGGAGTGGCCTGGCCTGGGGGCGGACAGGCTGCGGGAGGGGGCTGTTTCCCATCAAAGCCTGCTCCCTGGTCACCGGACCAACCACGCCGCCAATCGGGCTCCTGCCGCTGTGGCGCAGCCCTGGTTCCTGCAGCGTCCCTGGCCCGCCCGCCCTCTGCAACTCTGGCAGGGTCCGGCCACCCTGCCCGGACTCCATGTGGTAGCCTCAGGGCTCCTGCATCCACACTCCTGCTGCTGGACATCCTTCCATTCCTTTCTTGAACCTGACGGACAGCTCAGCAGGCAGGACGCCCAGGTTCCGTCCCTGAGGACTTCTCCCCAGAACAATGCCCTGAGCACTGAGCTGGGAATAGCTGTGGAGCACCACCGGGAGTCCCTCAAACCCGGCCCCCCAACCTGGGGGAGGGGGTTGGGCCACACCTGGCTGTGCTCAGTGGTCACTCCTGGCAGTGTGGAGCTGGGGATTAAAGCAGAGTCCACTGTGTGCAAGGCAAGTGCTATCACCCTTATGTTATCTCTGTGGCCCCCAGGTACTTTATATTCCATTCTTGTCTCAAAGCCTGTTCCCCACACCGCAGCAGGAAGCTCTGCTCCCAATCCAAGTCCACTGCAGCGGAGCTTAAGGTGCCCCTGGGTGGGACCCTCCCCGATCGCTCAGAGCTGACTGCCTCCTGCGCTTACTCTGGGATGGCTCTGTCCCAAGGCCCCCTGCTGCTAGCATGCCCAGTTCTGCCCCCTGCATAGTCTTGGGGCTGCCCCCCCCCACCAGGAGGAGACAGTCCATACGGCCCCCGAGGGCCTGGAGGGAGCACACAGGCTCTTTGTTCTGACCAGTGCATCTGATCTGATCTAACGTGCCTTCGATGGAATTGCCCTCTTCTGATAGAATGGCCCATGTGCCAAGCACAGGAGGCAGGGAGCAGGGGGTGGTAGCGGCCGCACAGGCTTGGGGCAGACAGGTCGCTGGGTATAGTCTTGAGCCCAGTGCCAGGAAGGTTGGGCAGAGGCCAGGAGCTGGCCGAGAGACTGCACCCAGGCTCTGCCTGCTTGCCCAGTTTCCTCCCCAGCAGATCCCTGTCCTGCCTGGGAACGCTCAGCCCTGAGGGCTCACTGATGACCCGAAGCCTTGATCTCTGGGGTGGCTGCCTGGACAGCACCTTGGTCCTTCCAGCCCCACTTTTCAGTTGCCTGAGTCCTTCACCGGTCCTTTCCCTAGCCCCCAAAGCACGGCCAGCTTTAGAAGCTGAGACAGAGGAGGGCTTCGCTCTTCATGGCGGGGTTTGCTGGAGGGGTGCTAGTCCCCTCCTGCTGGGGGAAGGCTGAAACTGCAGGCTGGGCTCCCCAGCTCTCTCCCCGGGGGCCCATCGTTCAGCCCTTAATCCCAGGCTAAGCCTTCCCACTGGAACTCTGTTGTTGGGGTGTGGGGGGCACACTCGGCAGTGCTGAGGGGTTACTCCTGGCTCAGCATTCAGGCATCACTCCTAGTGGTACTCCGGGGACCCTATAGAGAGTGCCTGGTAACCACCCTGGGTCGGCCACGTGCAAGGCAAAGCCTCTACCCGTTGTACTATGGCTCCAGCCCCTGTCGTGGATCCCTGGGGGCTCCCCTCACCCACGCCCCAGATGCGTGGAAGCATCACCAGTCAGGTGGGGAGTGGCAGGGTCGAGGGAGGAGGGTCACCTGGTACAGCACACCCGGTGCTCCCCACCAGCCCCTCTGCCCTCCGGTTTGGAGGTCCAGGTCCTTGCGGATAGTGGGGAGCAAGGGACTGGGGTAGCCAGGCCATGTCTACCCTGTGGCTCGGGGCCACTCCGGCCAGAGCAGGGCTTTGACAGCCTCAGTGAGCTCCTGAATGGTGACCCAAGACAGATGTTGCTGCTGAGGGGGAACTGGTGAGGCCGGCGGTGCACGCGGGCGGGATGGCAGGAAGCATGGCAGCTCATCAAATGGCCCCTCATGCAGGTGCACACCCTGCCTGGCCCAGGAGCACGTTAGGTATGGCATATCTCCTGGCACCAGGGTGTTCCTGAGAGCTCCCCAGTCTCCACAGTCAGCACAGGCTGCTCCTGAGACTGTGGGAGGTGGCAGGAGGGCGGGACTGAGGGAAGGCCCATGGCCCCGTGGGCCCCAATAGCAGAGGGGCCAAGTTGGGAGCAAATTGCCACTTTAGTTGGTTGGTTGGTTGGTTGGTTGGTTTGGGGGCCATACTGGCAGTGCTTAGGGCTTGCTCCTGGCTCTGTGCTCAGGAATCAGTCCTGGCACGACTCAGGGAACCATATGTAGTGCCAGGGTTTGAACCCAGGCCGGCCACACCCAATGTATTACCTCTCCACTCGCCACTTTAGGTTTCACACACACACACACACACACACACACACGTACACACACGTACACACGTGAGGGCACCATGTAATGCACAGAGGTCACTCCTGACTCTGTGCTCAGGGATTGTTCTTGGTAGTGCCCAGGGGACCATTCTTGGTGCTGGGGATTAAACCCAGGTCAGCCAAATGCAAGGCAAGTGCCCTACATGCTTCGTTATCTCTCCGCCTTCAAATTGCCACTTTCAGGGCCAGCGTGATAGATAGTACAGCGGGCGGGGCATTTGTCTACCACACAGCGCCATGTGTTTGATCCCCAGCACCCCAGACGGTCCCCCAAGACGGCCAGGAGTGATCTCTGAGCAGAGAACCAGGAGGAAGTCTGAGCACTGTTGAATGAGGCCCCACCTGCCAAAAAAATCAAACTGCCACTTTCTAAACGGGTGGCCACGGGTGGTGCTCAGCACCACTCCAAGCCTCAGTGTCCCCCTTGTTGGAAGGTGACCTGGCCACGATGAGAACACACAGATGAGGGCGCCGTGGCTATCCGGACCAGAAACGCCCGTGGTGCGGATGACTGCAGGGCCCGCACCTTTGTGCCTACTGTCTTGCTGATTCATTCATGTATTTTGATCTGGGGCCATTCCTGGTTGTGTAAACACACAAAAAATAAAAAGGCCGGCGGTCAGGCCGCTTCCCCACTCCAGGGAGGTCGATGGCGATGGTCAGGCGAAGGAAGGAAACGAGGCCAAGCTGGTTGGTCTTAGCAGCCGTTTATTACATGGAAGAGATGTATGTCATGGAGGCCTTAGGAATCCTCGAGCACGTGCGCCTTTGTTCTCTCCACTTCTGTCCTCAGCCCCATCTTCCCAGGTTCTCTGATGCACGTGTCCCCCCAGAGAGCTCTGAAATCTCCCTTATATAGATCATAGTACCTCTAAAGGGGGCAATATAATGATGTCATCAAAAGGAGTTACAGAAAGAACATTGAGGCAGCAAACATACATTGTTTCCTTACATCCGCAGGCCAGTAATCCTGGCCTCACCTTTTCACAAGCTACAAGCACTTAGATTAGCACAACAAAGACCAGTCTGCTAGAGCTTGGAATCTACATCTCCAAGAAAGCAGTCTCATCCAAGCTAGTCAGGACACACAGGAAACTGCTTCTAGGACGTGCTTCTCCTCTCCTTGTCCAACCAACATATAAGCATACATAATATTAATCATTTCGTATGGACACAGTAAGAAATACTTTGAGCTTATAGAATTGCTCTCCTAGGGCCATCTCGATCTCAGACTGCAGTGCTCAGGCCAGATATCTTTCCTATTCCTAGCAGCAGGGCCCTAGTCTTGTCGTTACTTTTGGATCATGACATCATTTGCCTATGATCAAACTCTTAACTTATAGTTAAGAACCGTGGCACCTTGGCCTGGCCCATCGCGATGCCAGGGTAGTACATAACTTACCGGCTTGCCCTGGTTCCATCCAGTCCCACGTCGGGACCCTGCCCTTGGGGTGCTAGGAAGTGAGGGCAACTGAGGCTTAAGTTGAGAAGGCAGATGCCCAGGAGTGAATAATATTCAAAGCCAATCAATTCCTAAGTTATAAAGCATAATATTAATTAATTGTCTTCCTGTATCCATACAAAAGGACATTGCATTAAAGTAAACTGCTCAAAAGACATAAGGAGAGGAGAAAGGCAATATTAATTTACAGTACAGCCTCAGTGTCTAAGCAGGATGAGACCTTACAAATTGGTTGGGGAAGAGAGCATAGAAGTGGTTACAGACTGACAAAGTAATGGGAGTGACTCGGGAGCACTGTGATGGGTACAATCTGATATACCTAAGCTCCGTGTACTCCAACACTGGTGGTGCTCAGAGATCATGCCAGAAGTGTGTGGGGGATAGTCTAGTGTCGAGGATGAACCAAGCACAGCTCAGGCTCCCATTCTGTGAGCCACACCCCCCAGCCCTTTAGCACAGATTTTCTTTTTTCTTTCTTTCTAAAATTTTTTTGTTTTCTTTTTCTGTTTGTTTGTTTGCTTTTTGGGTCACACCCGGCAATGCACAGGGGTTACTTCTGGCTCTGTGCTCAGGAATTACCCCTGGCAGTGCTCAGGGGACCATACGAGATGCTGGGAATTAAACCCAGGTTGGCCTGTGCTATTGCTCCAGCCCCTCTTTTTAAAATGTTTTATTTATTCATTCATTTTTGCTTTGGAGGTCATATCCAGTGATGTTCAGGGGTTGCTCCTGGCTCTGCACTCTGGAATTACTCCTGGCAGTGCTTTGGGACTATATGGGATGCCAGGGATTGAACCCGGGTCAGCCGCGTGCAAGGCAAACCCCCTCCCCGCTGGACTATCTCTCTGGCCCCTTGCACACACCCTTTCATGCTGACCAAGTAAGGAAGGACAGATCATCTGCCCTGCAGAGGAGCCAAGAAAAGGCCCTGGAGGTGATGTGGCTTCCACAGGGCAAAGGGGAGTCAGGCCCCCAATTGAAGACTCCAGAGTGCCCCATTTCCACTCCACACCTCCTCGAAGGTTAGCCCTTTGGGAGGCAAGGACAATGGTTCCTAGGAGGGTGAGTGTATCGGGCTGCCCACCCCCCTCAGATTAGGGGCCAACCAGGGACCTGTCTGGGAAGTGAGAGCAGATTGTGGGGAGGTGGGGACCGGCGGCGTGCTCTGAGGGAATTGCTGCATGATTAGAGTTGAGGAGGGCTCCCTCGTGAGGGGCCAGGTCAGGGACTATGGGAGAATGAAGGGCAGGCGCTGAGGCTTTGGGAGACCCAGACTAAGCTCAGCCAGGATGGGGCAGGGGATGGCAGGCACGAGTCTCTTGCTGGGCTTTGCCTAAGGGCCGGCACTGCCTCTACACCTGCCTGGGAGGACCCAGGCCAGCTCACCTCCCTAGCATCCAGGCCGGCTCCATCGGCGAGGCTGGTGGATGGGGGGAGGTGGAGGCACCCCTTATTTGAGAGCGTCTAGACCTGTAGGTACAAAGGGGTGCAGCATGGTGAGGCCAGCCGGGCCTCTCTCCCCGCCCCGGGTCTTGGGGACTGTCACCAGGAGTCACTGCCTAACAGCCTCCCTCTCTCCCTAACCCCCACCTTAGCTGTGGCCTGGCACGGAGCCAGGGGAGGCTGCCCACTGTGAGCTGGACAGGCTGGTCCGAGGCCCGCGGTGCCCGGTGGGAGGAAGCCCAGACAATGGCCCCTTGTTCGCTGTTCTCCGGCATGGAGCCAGTGTCTCAGGCCCTCGCAGCTCCCTGCCCACCCTCAGCGCTCCCAGGGGACTCGCCACAGGGCAAGGCAGGACCAGGCCCCTGCGGGGAGGCCTGCTCCACTGACTCCATCCCCGGGGATAGGACCAAGCCAGGTCAGCATGCTCTTCTTCCTCTCGGGGGCCCGGCTGCCAGGGCCTGGGGGTGGCCCACGACAGCCCCGAGACCTGGCTCTCTCCTGGTCCTCAGTGGGCCCTGCAGAGAGGCCCAGCTCAGGCGGCAAGCAGGACTGTGTCCTACATCTCTGGCACTGAGCAAGCCCGATTACCCTGGCACGTTCCTTCAACACGGGCACACACAGGAGCACCAAGCCCTGGGGGTCCCCGTTACGGCGCTGGGCCAGCCTCAGTGTCCTCAGTGGCACCTGCGAACAGAGACGGGGATTCGGAGCTGGCACAGACTCTTGTCTGGACACTGGGGCTAGCCCCAGACAGTGTCAGAATTGCAGCTCCTCCAGTGCTCGGGCAGGACATCTCGGGGGTGCTGGGAAGAGGTGCGGTGTAGGGGTCAGGGCTGGGGGGAGGGGTCCGGGTGACAAAGTCCAAGGGGTCCAGGGGAGGGATTTGCTTATAGCGGGCCTGCTGTGGGGAGCAGTGGAGTCCCTAAGGGTGTGCAGGAGGGGAACCTTTGGGTGGGGGTTCTGCCTGGGGGGCCAGCTCCATCAGCGGAAATCTCAGAACATTCTGAGACTTCCTGCTCAGGCTCTGGGAGCTGATGCGTGGCTGTGGCCGGTCAGACTGAGGAAGGCACCTCTCAATGCACTTCAGCCGCTGCATTTACTGCAACTGGCACCCCCAGAGTCCGCAGAGGGACACGGACCAGCCCAGCCCCCAGCCTGCAGCATCCAGCCTCAAGCCCGGGCCCACGCATCTTGGGGCACTCCTGCAGGTGCCGGGCCAAGTGTACACACCAGTCATGGGAGATAGGGGAGATGTGCCAGGGAGGGGGACCCCGTCGAGGCCCAGAGCCTGTGAGAGTGGCGGGAACCTCGCCCCATCCCTGCCAGCCAGAGCCTCGAAACTGTCTTCCTCTCTGGGGGCTCTTCAGGGGGGCGGGGGGCCGATGATCACAGCCATGGCAGGCAGGGTGGCTTGGTTCCCTGAGGGAAAATGCCATCCAGTGACGCCTGACCTCCATGAGTGTGGGTGCCTCTGAGGGGTCTTTTGGGGTGCTTCAGTGACCCCCAAATGCTATCATTCTGCAGCTCTCCCATCCGGCCTCTGCCTCTCCCACAATTCCTGAGTTCCCCTGAGCTGTGGCCACCAACTGCTCACTGGCAGACTTGGGCCCGTCCCGTGGGGGTGGGTGCTCGAGGCCCCCCACTTTCTGACGGCCACTCAGAATGGGCATGCAAGGGACCGGAGCAGCGGTACAAAGTGTAAGGTGTGTGTCTTGCCGGTGTCCGACCTGTATTCGATCCCCAGCATCCCGTAGAGTCCCCTGAGCACTGCCAGGAGTGATCGCTGAGACAGGAGTCAGCCCTGAGCATGACTGGATGTGGCCCTGGAAAAACAAACACAAAGAAACACACACAAAGAACAGGTATGCTCATCTGCGTCCCCGCTCAGGAAAGGGCACCTCTCCCACAGGAACAGAGGCCAGGGACAGGAATGGACCCACCCTTTCCTCTCCACCCAGCCCACAGCTTCTCTAGGGTCTTCTGTCCTCACTGCCAATAGCCTCCTCTTGGGCCTCCCTGTGGTAGCCAGAGCCAGTTTTATGAAACACACACCTGAGCCTGACCCTTGACCCCTTCGTGAAGACCAACGTGGCTGGACTGGTTGCAATATCAGAGGCTCAGGTCCACTCTGCCAGTCACACCCACCAGGCACCCATCCGTGCCTCCCACCCTTCTTCACCTCACAGGGTACTCTCCTCCGCCACCCCCGCCATGTGCACAGGGGCCCGCTCGGTGCCCGCCTCCCTGCCTCCTCCTGTCGCTCCCAAAGGCCCTTGAGGCACGGAGTACCCTCTCCCAGGGCTTACAGAGGACAGATTGAGGAGGCAGACATAGGCAGCGGAGCTCCAGCCCCCAGAAGGTCTGCCCCATGCCTGAGAGTGACAGGGCTGTGCGCCAACCCCGGTGCAGGGTAAGACAGGCTGGGTGGGGATGCCCACTTGCCTGGTCCTGGAGGAGTATGGGCAGAGGGCCTCACACTCAGAACTCTGGCTTCTCAGATCAAACACCCATCTGGGGCCCTGGGCTCCAGGATGACCCCAGACAGAGATCCGTGTCTCTGCATGGTCTGGCCGATTTGCTGCAGCCCCACCCTTTGCATGTTTTATTGTTGGCAGTGTTTGTTTTGGGGCCCCGCCTGGCTGTGCTCAGTCTTAGTCCTGGCTCCTTGCTCAAGGATCATTCCTGGCAGAGTTCAGGGGACCATGTGTGGTACCAGGGATGGAACCTGGGTCAGCCATGTCCAAGGCAAGTGCCTTAGTTGCTGTACTATGCCTCCAGCTCAAGTCACAGATGCCAGATAGAAGGATCTGGAAAGGGGGTGGAGGGGAGGGGGGGGAGGAGGGGAGGGAGGGAAGGTGGAGAAATTGGTGGCTGGTGAGCCAAGAGTGACCCAGTCGGCACCCCTGCTTTCTGCCGGCCTGAACAGTTCCTCTTAAAGAACTGACCAGAGGAAAAAAACACTCACAGCAGTGAGCATGGGGTGGGCAAGCCAGGAGTTGGTCCCTATGACCCTAAATTTCAGTCACCCAAAAGGTACAAATGCACAAGTGATTCAGCCTCACTGGACAGTCAGGTTGAGGTGGCAGCTGCTGTAGGGTGAGGGGCAGGGGTGGGGGGTCAGAATTGGAAGTGGCCAGCCCAGGCCAGCCTGCAGCCACCAAGGACTTGGGATCTGGTCTCAGCTCCAGGCCAGCGTGGGTGGAAGCCGGGCCCATCCCAAGGGAGAGGCTGTGATTTGCAGGTGTGGATATGTGTACTCAGCGGGTATGAGTGGGCTGTTTGTGGTGTGGGTGCGGCCTGCTGGGCTGTCCGGGTGGCCACACGGTCTAGTCTCCATGAGGATGGGGGAAGGGGGGCACCGTCTTCTTGCTCCCAGCTGCTGCACAGACTGCCTGTCCCTCTCTCCCTCTCCCACACCCCAACCCTGCCAAGAAAGACCTGAATCCTGGCCCTGAGGCCACAGTTGGAGCACCCTCAACATCCACATCTGACCTCACTGTCCACTGTAGCACTGGCCTCCCGTTGTTCATTGGGTTACTCGAGCGGTCCCAGTAATGTCTCCATTGTGAGACTTGTTACTGTGTTTGGCATATTGAATATGTCACGGGGAGTTTGCCAGGCTTTGCCGTGAGGGCAGTACTCTCTCGGTAGCTTGCTGGGCTCTCCGAGAGGGGTGGAGGAATCGAACCCGGATCGGCCACGTGCAAGGCAAACGCCCTAGCCCCTGTGCTATCGCTCCAGCCCCATCTGCCTCAGAAATGCGGTCCCTGCCGGGCTCCTGGTTCTCTCCCTCCACTCCTCTCCCCGTGGTCTGCGGGGCTAGCCTGGCTGGTGGTCCCCCTCGCCTGGCCTGGCTGGTGGTCCCCCTCGCCCTCTCCCCCAGACAAGACTCCCACCAGGTGCAGCCAAGAGTACCCCCCCCACACACACACACACACACTCCCCTCAACCAGCCCAGCCTGCGTCCCGGGCCAGGTCAGCGCGCCCCAGCGCCGCGTCCGCGTCCGCTCCTGTTCCCGCCCGGCTCCAGCGGCGCAGCGGGAATCGGAATCGCAGGTCTGGGCCTCACCCGGCCGCCTCCTTCCCGGGATGCCCCGCCCATGACATGCCTCCTCCCGGGATGCCCCGCCCCGGCCCCGCCTCCTCCTGGGATGCCCCGCCCTGGCCCCGCCCCCTCTGGCCCCGCTGCGCAGAGCTGGAAAGTGGGGAGAGGGAGTTTCCTCCCTGGCGTCCCCACAGCCCCCCAGGCGCCCCGTTTGAGGGTTCTCGTTGGAAACGCCCCCTGCCCACCCTAGAGTCAGCCGCTGAGACCCGGTTTCAAAGACCTGGTGCAGCCCGGAGAGGCGCTGAGGACAGCTAGGGGGAGGTGGCACTTAGCACCTCTGAATCCCACTCCGGGGTTGAGGGTGGACCGGTCACTTGGGCGGTGCAAAGAGCACTGGCCTTGGAGTCACGGTGCGCTGGGTGCGGGCTCCCGCTGCCTTTTGCCGTTCCTGGGCGGGGTGCCGCCGATTTTCCCGAAGGATGGTAACTGATTGATTCGCTGACACCCATAGTCCTGCATTGACAAATATTTACTGCCCCTCCCTAACCGGCAGGAGTCAGGCGACTCTGCAGATTAGTGGCCTGAGGAATCCGGTTAACCTTTAACCCCAGCTTTGGCAGCAGCCCTCACCTCTGAGCACCTGCTGTTGTTGGGTACACCTCTGGGCCGCCCTGAGTCCTGTCCACCCCACTGTGTGTGCTGAGGTCAGGGGGTGCTTCAGCAGGAGGCTGCACCTCCAGCCACCCCCGAGCCCCCCAGCCCTGTCCCCCTCAACTATGGTGGGGACATTAGGGGGTGAGCTCCAGCCCCCCACAGCAGGAGGGGCTGAGCCCAGACTCAGATAGCGTGAGGGGGTCATGGAAAATCAGCACCGTCAGACGCCTTCCTGCCCAGGATGGTTTCCTGGGGCAAGGCGCTGGAGTTCTGTGCGCCCCTGGCATGGACCCCTGGGGCCGGCCAGAGGACAGCTAAGTTTCCTGTCTCCTGGTCCACCTGCTGACCCCAGCCCCGCAGTGCCTGCCTGGGCAGTCCCACTGCGTCTGTTCCTGGGCCCGTCCCATCCCGGCCCCCCTTCTTCCCAGACCGGGCGGCTCCCCTTCCCCCTGCTGGCACGAGCTTCGTCCTGGGGCCACCTTGGCACCACAGGTTTCCTCCCTGGCGGGCGCTGGACTGCCCAGCCTGCCTTCTCCCGAGGCCAAGGCTGTCTCTGACTGACGTGGTAGTGAAGGGGCCCAAGAAGGGGCCAGGGACTTAAGTAGCAGCCCAGCGCCCCAGGGACCGCTCAGGCCCTGGGGCAGAGCCGGCATCCTGGTAAGACCTTCCTCTCCCCCTCTTCATGCGCAGAGCTGCAGCCAGGGCTGGGCTCGCTCCTGGAACCTGACCAGAGCCTTCCGAAGGCTGAGCCAGGACTGGACATTGCCCCCTGGAACGTGAGAGGGTGGGGTGGGGTGGGGAGTCCCAGAGGCAGGGAGCAAGCTGGAGGATGAGGGAGGGAGGGAAGGCTGAGCCTGGGTGCCGGGAGGAGGAGGAGAGGAGGAGGAGGAGGAGGAGGAGGAGGAGGAGGAGGAGGAGGAGGAGGAGGAGGAGGAGGAGGAGGAGGAGGAGAAGGAGGAGGAGGAGGAGGAGGAGGAGGACGACAGCTGAGGGCTGGGGTGGGGGGATGCTCAGGGCTCTGAGCCCTGAGAAAGGCTGGATCCCTCACCCACATCCCCACTCCGTGCCCCTGGCTGGCCGAGCGATTCCTGGAGGACATTTTTCCAGGAAAGGAGGGAGGTGGCGGGCGTCTGTGCCCAGATCCCCAGATGGGCCTCTCCGCCCTCGCCCTCGGTGGGGGTTGCCTAGTTTGAGTTGGCGCTTGATGTCTTTTTCTGGTCGAAGCTGGTTTGGGCGGGCGCCCCCCAGAGACAGAGCTAATCTCTCAGCAGTGGGGGCTTCATCCCCCTTAATGGCCTCAATATATTTTAAGCTAAAAACTCCCCCCCCCCCACACACACCTCCCCCGGAGTTGCCCTGAACTGTGCTGGGTTTGTTTTCTTTTGGGGGGTGGGGTGGGGACTGAGTGGCTGGGGTCTGTACAGAGCTGTGTTTATGGAGACCCCTGGGGCACCAAAGCTGTGATAGTGTCTGTCAAGTCCCACGGTTCCTGGGAAGGTTCATGGCCTGTCCCAGGTCTCTCAGTGAAGTCCTGGCACCGCTGGGTAGCCAGTGCGAGGGAGGATGCAGGGAGTCGGGAAATTCAGACCCTCCTGGGAGACAGGATCACAAAATGTCCACCATCGTTCAGGACTCGAAGCGTCTGCCTTCCTTGCACGTTGCTGACCCTGGTCTAGTCCCAGCACTGCCTTTGATCCTCTGAGCCACTCCCATCCCCAGGAGTGATCCCTGAGCACTGAGCCAGGAGTAGCCCCTGAGGCCCACCAGGTGTGGCCCAAAGACCAAAAGGATAAAGAAAAAGATTCCATCTTCCGGCTTCCGAGCCCTCAGCCACCCGCGTGGTGACCTGATTGGAGTGAGGAGGGACCGGGTCCCGAGGAGCCAGCAGGCGAGGCGCAGGGCTGCCTCGGGAGGGAAGGGAACCTGTCCCGTCCCTGGGCCTCTGCCCTGCCCACCAGCGAAGTGCGGACGGAGGACAGCTGGCCCGGGGCTGATGGAACCTCGGCAAGTAGCCTGGTGGCTGAGGCCCATGACAGCTGCCATGCGGATGGTTCCAGAGCCCTGCGGGAGGAGGGGAGCCTGTGGGCAGCGCGGGAGCTGCATCTCCCCACCGGGGCCCAGGACAGTCTAAGGGGGACACGGGTGAAAACTGTGTGTGGGGGGGCACAGCAAGAGACTAGAGGGCCAACCACAGGGAACCAGAGAAAGAGAACAAGGTCGGCAAAAGTTGAGAAAGCTGTCTAGAGAGAGCCCCGACCTGTCTCAGGCAGGAGCCAGCCTGCAGCAGGCAGTGGAAGAAGGTTTCTGGGGGAGGATGGGCAGAGGGGACGCCTGGGACCTGCATCCAGGTCCCTGGATCTGGCACTCGGAGGTTATGTAAACAGTCAAAGTAGGTGGCCGGTCTTGTTTGTTTGTGCTCAGGGGGACGGGGCAGGGGACGCACAACTGGCAGTGCCCAGAGATGGGAGCCGAGTGGTGCCAGAGATAGAATGGAGAGATCCCAGGGCTGGGGCCATAGCACAGCGGGTAGGGCATTTGCCTTACACGCGGCCAACCCGGGTTCGAGTCCCAGCATCCCATATGATCTCCTGAGCACTACCAGGAGTCATTCCTGACTGCAGAGCCAGCAGTAACCCCCGTGCATCACCGGGTGTGACCTAAAAAGCAAAAAATAAAAATAAAATAAAATAAATGAAAAAAAAAAAAAGAATGGGGCGCTCCTGCAGCCAAGCACGCACTCCAGCTCTTTGAGTCCTCTCCCAAGTCCTCTCCCTGCCACTGTCCCCCACCCCCTAAAAATCCTTCTTTACATCTGCCTAGCTTTGGGGGGCTGCCAATGGTCCCTCCTGAGGCTGTATTGATCTTATCTCCGGCTCTTCCAGATGCTTCTTCTTGCCACGTCTTCTGAGTGTCTCTTCATAAGTCCTTTTTGGGGGGCACCACAGCGGGTGGTGCTCAGTGGCTATTCCCAGCTTGAGAGTTGTTTCTAGAGGTGCGAGGGGCCCCACGTGGTACCAGGCATCCAAAGCAGGCCTTCTCCACGCGAAGCGCACGCCCACAGAGCTCTCTCTAGCCCCTCACCCGGGCTTCATAGAATGATGCCCTATTGGACTTAGGGTCACCATAAAGCAATGTCGTCTTTTCTCACTAATTTCTTACTAATTTCTTCCAATGTTGTCTTTTCTTACTTATACCCACAAAGACACGATTTTCATGCAAGGACTCATTCAGAGTTCCCAGGTGGGTATGAGTTTTTAAGGGGAGGTGGGCAGTGGATTCTTCTATTCATCACAGTAGCGTGTTTCAATCTCCTTATCTGTGAAAGGGGGAAGTGAGAGAGATGTCCCCCTAGCAAAGGTGAGTCAACGCCAGCTCCTGCTAAAGACTTTCCCTGCAGGTAAGATGGTGCCCGTCCATCCAGAGATGCTTGCTAGGCATGGTGGAAACTCCCCATACCAAAGAGGGTACAAAACCAGATTACCCTCCCCTTCCCATACTCATTGGGATGGGGAGCTGCAACTGGGGGTCCTGTCCCCAGAAACTAGCAAGGTGAAAGTGGGTTTCCGCTGGAGAAGGCTCTGAGGCTGGGGTCTGGAAAGACTCACCGGCCAGCCCCAGGGAGGGAGCCTCGGGAGGAAGGGGGCGGGGCAAGGCAGGAATTTATCCAGAGGGCAAAGGGGGCCTTTGACGTGGTTTTTTTTTCCCCCAGAGGGGGAGGGACTGCTTGCATTTGCGTGCTGAGAGCTCTGAAGCTGCTCTAAGGAGCCAGTGGAGGGTCTGGGGACCGCGCTGAGGAGCTGCCCGAGTGAGAGGTGGGTGGTGTTGGCTGAGGTCGGTTGGAGGAGCGGGGTTGAGTAGGGGCCGACGGATGGGGCCCCGAGGAGGATGCAGGGGCGGCCACCCGGGCTACCCTTGGCTGCTGTGGCGGGTGAAGGTCTGGGGGATCGCTGCTGAGCTCAGATTGGGGTATGTGGACCTGAGGTGTCTGAAACGGCCGCCCGCCCGGGCGAGTTGCAGCGGGACTGGCCAGGAAGGGCTGAAAGAGGCGCCCGGCAGAGGAGGGAGGGACTCCTGGGCGCCCGGGGTGCAGCCGAGGGTGCACTCGGGAGCATGGGGCAGACAGACCGGGCCTCTCAACCCCCCGTTATGGAGATGGGGGGCTTGGCTGCGTGCCCCCCTCTCCAGGCGGTAGAGGTGTGTTGGGGAGCGCTGGGGTGGGGGCTGGGTCCTGCGGAGTCCGCCTTCCTCCCCCGCCCTCTGGAGCTCCCAGGCGCTGCAGGTAATGACGAGGTCATGGGATAAATGGCACCCCAACAGGATGTGGCAGCTGTGGTGTGTGTGTGTGTGTGTCTGTGTGTGTGTGTGTGTGTGTGTGTGTGTGTGTGTGTGTGTGTATGTAGGGCAAGGCCCCTTATAACCAGGATGGAGGCAAGGCAGGGTCCTGGCTCTGGGGTAGCAGCCCTCACTTGTGCAGGGTGCTCACTGTGTCATGACTGTGCTATTCATTTATTGCTTTGTCCTGCTTGATTTTTGATTTTCGGGTCATACCCTGCTGCACTCAGAGCTCTTTCTCTCTGGTGGCACTCAGGGGGGCCATATGTGGTGCTGAGGGAATGACTCCATCTCTGCCACATGTATGGCAAGCACCTTACCCACTGTGCTATCTCTCTGGTTCCTCAATGACCTTTTTTTGTGGCCACAAGTTTTGGGGGTCTACTCCTGGCTCTGGCCTTAGGGGTCATTCCCAGCAGTTTCTCAGGGCCTCTGCAGTGTCAGAGAATCAGAGCAAGGGTGGCCGTGCTCAGGGCAAGCACCTTAACCCCTGTGCTATCTCTCCAGCCCCTCTTAAAATGTATGTGGGTGTGGGCTACACCTGGCAGTACCCAGGAGCCACCAGGCTCCGTTGGTACTCAGAGGTAGCGGAGGATCCTGCAGAGTGGTCAGGGGTGGAAACCAGGGGATCTCGCACATGCAAGCCGTTCCCCTGGCCTCCATCACTGTTTGTTTGAGTTTGGACCACACCTATTGGTGCTCAGGGCTTACTCCCGGCTCTGCACTCAGGGATCACTCCTGGTGGTCTTGTGGAGAACATATGGGGTGGAAAGGAACAAACTAGGTTGGCCACATGCAAGGTGGTCTCCCTACCTGCTGCACTATCACTCTGGAACACCCCCCCCTCCCGCCTCCGCTCCCCAACAACCCTTTTAATCATGCTGCCCTCCAGAAAGAAAGTAAACTGCCGGAAGAGGAGGCCCCACCCCAAAGTGGCTGGGGTGAATTTGAACACAGGAACTCCTGACCATGCTGCCATCCTAAGTCCATCAAGTGCCAGACTGCCGTTGGACTTGCCCAGGTGTTAATAAGCTGGCATCTCTGCAGGCCCACGCACTGGCCGGGAGCCAGTCTCCCCCCCCCCCCCCCCCCCCCACCACATCAAAGAGATGCTGAGAATGCGAAAGCTGCCTGCAAACTGCAAAGGGTGCTGGGTGGGGGGAGCAGGATGGTGTGTGTGTGTGTGTGTGTGTGTGTGTGTGTGTGTGTGTGTGTGTGTGTGTGTGTCTGCCTGCCGCTGCCTATAATTGGTCAGAGCTCCCCTTTCCTCTGGCGCCGGGCACCAGCAGCCTCTTCACGGAGCTGGAGTCTTCCTTTTTGGTCTTCCATGTCATCTGCCTGGCTCTGAGGGACCGTGGCCAGGTAACCACCATAGGTTGGTCTCATACCTCAGCTCTGTGGCCTCAGACAGCAGGCAGGGATTGAGGCCCGGCTCACCTGAGCCAGGCTGACCTGCAGAAGGCTTTTTAGGAAGATACACAGGGCATTGGGACGAACTTGCCACGTGCCAGTGAAGGGAGTCCTTGTGGTTCCACAGGCTGTGAGGTCCCGTCCTGGAGCAGGTATGTGACATCTGGAGTGCTGGAGGATGGGAGTTCAGAGACAAAGCCTCTGAGGTGATCCAGGAGGCAGATGAGGAGGCCAGAGTGACCTCCCCTCCCGCCCATGCACATGGGAGGATCTCTAGCAACCTCATGGTCCTCTGAGCACCCGGGAATAGCTCCCAACACTGCTGGATGTGGCCCAGAAACAAAAGAAAAAAAGAAAAAGACGCGAGGATGTTTGGATAATTTGAAGTCACTTCGGTCAGTCGTTTTATCAAACGTCCCCTGGGTGCAGAGAGCACAGAATGTCCCGGGTGATGTCGGGGTCCCGCTCCCAGGATCCTCCCTGTGGGCCTGTCCCAGCGGGTGTGCTGGAAGGCTCAAGCGCTGCCCGCCCTGCTGGCGGGGCTCACGGCGGAGGCGGCGGCCGGCAGTGGTTGTGGATGTGGTGTGTCCCGGGCCAGGCCCACCCAGGCACCTTGACTGGGGCCCAGGCACAGCCACGCCAAGGCCTGACTGCAGGGCCGGGTGTGGCGCAGGTGGTTTGGACACATTCCCTGTGGCATAGGTCACTGTCCAACTGTCCCTCTGGCTGATTCTAGAAAGTCCCTTCCCTTTGTGGGTGGTAGTTTCCTGCCCCGGGAGCACTCTCCTGGTGTACCCAGGGCCCGTGACGCAGCCAAGACAGCCTGTCCCAACAAGAAGGGCCTTGCAGACCACTGCTGGTCATCGCTCTGCCGGCGGAGATGGCCGGGCGCCCAGCCACTCCCACCCACAGTGCGTCCAGCATCTCGCCCCTCCCATCTGGCACTGGCCCGGGAGCACTGCAGGTGGGTGGTGTCAGCCTGGCAGTGGTGATTAAGGGATGAAAGGTATCGGGATGATGGAGTGAGTGGTGAGTGCTCCCCCCACCCCCTCCACCTGCTTCTTGGCAGCCGGCAGGACGCCGACCCGACCCAGGAAAATGCAAGGAACAAGGACACAGAGTGCTGGACTCAGTGAGCCAGAGCCCCACCAGCACGCCCTTCTTCCCGGGGTCCCCCAGCCCTCCAAGCCTCCACCCAGGCTCCCACAGCCTGAGGGGTGGCCAGGGATCACCCACCAGGGTCTTAATGACTGAGCCAGGGTTAATGGGTTACCCAGACCAGTGACACATTCACCAGCCTCCCTAGACTCTCAAAGTCCAGAAACACTGACTTGGTCTTCAAGGTCTGGCCTCAGCCACTTCTCTTTCCTACCTTGACGCCTCGGAGTGCGGGGAGGTCCGGGGAGGTCAAGCCTCTCATTTCCCTCACACCACTCCTGGAGAGGCCGCCAGGGCCCGAGCACCATGCTCAGGGGCCCTCACCCCCACCCCCATGCCCCGGCCTCCACCTCGCTTGTCCTCCTCAGCTCCTGACCCCTTCCAGGCTACCCTTTGCCCTTCCCATCTCAGGGGTCCTGGGCCCTCCCTCCCCGCTCCTTAACTGATGGTGCTAGCCCATCTTCAGTTTGACTGGGGGCTTCGCATGCGGGGAAGGAGTGGAGCAGGATGAATGAATGAATGAATGAATGAATGTGTTTAAGCTGTTGAGGCGGGACTGTTCTACACGCAACAGGCCGTGAGTGGACCTCGAGTGGACCTCAGTCTTCGGATCAAGGGGCGTGGGAGGCTTGCTCCTGCCAGCCCTGTGAGGGCCCCTCGTCTCCTTCCATGGCCTGAGTGTGGCGGGGGCGGGGGGGTGTGCTAGTGATCCCCCACCTCACTGTCTGGTGTCCTCTTTTCAGTCTGTACAAGACCCCAGGAAGTTGGCAGTGGGGGGAGGGGATTTGAGGAAAAGCTCCCCCAAGTCACTCCCCTCCACAGGACCCTGGAGTGGCTGCCCCTGGACGCCCACCGGCAGCCCTGAGGCAGAGTGATGGGGCAGTGAGTTTGAGGGGTCCCTTCTGCCCTGGTGGCGGGGAGAACTGTATTCCGAGCACTGCTGAGCCCTCGGCTGCTTTGTATCCTTCTGACTCCCACTGGTGTGGGCCCCCACACTGACCCATCCATGGAGGGGGGCACGGGAGGGGGGCGCTCACCTCCCCTGGGACTGTTGTTCCGATCTGCCCCTCCCTGGAACCTCACTTTCTTGAGCCTCCCGGAGTCTCTCAGAGCTCAGGCCCCTCTGTCAGGGCTTGGGGCCCTCCTGGGCTCCGAGAACCCAGCAGCTGTCCTGGGTCCCACAGCGCCAGGAGCAGCACCTAGGGCCGGCCCTCTTCCCACCTGCTAAGGTTCCTGTGCCTTTAAAGCCTCCCCCAAGCTCAGGCCAGCAGGAGAGGGAGGGGAGGAGCCCTGGGTCACAGTTGGACTCAGCTCAGTGCTGGAGAGCTGCAGAAGGTTCCGCGCACACGGGAACCAGGTGAGCCAGGAGGGCATCTGGCCGTGCCCCAGTGCTGGCTGACCCCGGACTCCATCCACCCTCTCTGGACAGCACAGGTAGGAGCCGCCTAGGAGCGGAGGCTGGGCTCCAGCCTGGCCGCTGTTGGTTGTACTCTGGAGGAGTTTCTCGTCCTTTCTCTGGGCCTCAGTCTACTTGCCCCTGCAATGGGGCTGAGCTGAAGAGGGTGGGACCCGCATGGACGGGCCCCGAGGCGGGTCCCACAGGGGTTAGCGCTTTAGGATCTGGACTGAGGCTCCCGTTTCTTGTCTGGAAAGTGGGTTCATCTGTCCAGAGAAATGGATGGGATCTGGTAAGCTGTTTAGCTTTCTGACTCATTCTGCTGTAGATGAGGGGTGGAAAGAGGAAAGAGGGCCAGGTGGAATCTCCTGACTTTTCTCCAGAAACGGCCAGAGAGGACTTTTGGGAATTAAGAAGGAGGCATGCAGCAAGGAGAAACTGAGGCCCAGGGGGATCTGGTAAACTTAGGTGGGGGTGTGGGGAGACTGGTGTGTGTGTGGGTGGGGTGTTAGCGCTGGATGGAGCGGGAACTGTGCTTGGGTCAAGACGGCATGTCCTGGGCCATGCCTGGCCCTTCCTGGGCTCTGGGGGTGACTGGGTGCGGGTGGGGCCTGGGTCCCTGTGCAAGGAGCCGCTTCGCACAACCCAAGGGGGCGCCCGCCACCTTGCGGTCATTGAGAGCATGTAGTCGTGTCCTCAGGCTTCTGGGGAGTTGAGCTTCTTTGATTCTCAGCTACACTTTGGTTCCCGGGTCACCGGGCTGCACAGAGCAGAGATCCCGGCTCTGGGTGGCTGTGCTGGGGGTGTTGGTGCCTGTCCCAAGGAGTGGTCGGGCCCCTGGCAGCCTGAGCTGTTTCTCATACCCCGGGGGATGACTCCTCACTGTGGACTGCAGGAGTGGGCTGAGTGAGCGGCCTGGGCTCACCTTTGGGTCTACCACATACCCCCGGGTCCCCGCTGAACTGTGCCAAGTGGCTTTCACCTAAGCTTCAGCTTCCTGTCTCTGACAGGTTGGCATCTTGTCCCGGGCTTACTCCTGTGCTTCTGGGGTCAGAATGACACTGTCACTGGGCCCCGCTGAAGGACTAACACCAACTCCAGGCTGGTGGCTTATCTTCTTCCTCAGGGTCCTCCTCAGCTGCCGCTGGGAACCCACTACTTTCAGTACGCGCCGTGCATGTGTGTATGTGTGTGTGTGTGTGTGTGCCCATATGCATGCATGTGTATATATGCCTGTGCGCGTGTGTGTAGGCTTGTGTTCGTTTATGCATGTGTGCCTGTGCAAGCATGCATGTCCATATAGACATGCGTGTACATGTGCATGCAGGTGTGTGCATGTGTGCTTGCATGTGTGTGTGAATATATGTTGGGAAGAGGTGGTGCTGATGATAAGTGTGCACGGTCCTGGGAATGGGGGTGGGGGTGGGGTGGCTCACACTCTTTAGTGTCTGGCACAGAAAGCAGCTCTGGGGTCTAGAGGAGACCCTTAGCCCCGACCCTGCAGCTTTCCTGGGCTGAGAAGGCTTTCCCAGCACTACACCCCCTTGGGCTCCTCACGGAGGGATGCAGGACTGATGGGGACAAAATGTGATGGGCTTGGGGGGAGAGGAAGGCCTCCGTTGCCGGGACGTGATGCCTCTGTTGAGATGGCCTTGGTGGCTGCACTTCCTGGCTACCCAGAGGCTTATCTGTGCCCACGGCAGGCAGCCCTCCTCCAACTTGACCCAGCCGCGGATTTTCCACGAGGGTCATCTGCGGCATCCAGACAATCCTCTGCCTACCCAGACGCTCTTCTTCCTTATCCCCCGCCACCACCAATGTTGTGTCTTCTGCCCACTTCCCAGAAGGCTGAGTGCCCATGCAAGGCCGCTCCTCCCTGCAGCCCCTTCCTGCGGATGGCCTGTAAAGTGGCCACCCAAGTGCCCTGACATTGCTGGCTGGTGTCCGGTCCTGGACCCTCGATCCCAGACTCTGGCCCCGTCTGTTCCTGCCCAGGGGAAGAGCTCCCCCCTCACTAGCCCCCCACATCCTGGCTGCATTGAGGGTTTCATGGGAGTACACTGAGACTGCGCTAGGGCTGTGGAGACAAGATAGGATGCATGATCCCATGACGGGCAGCAAAATGGGGTCGCTTCCAGGCCATCTATCCGAGCGTTCAAACTCTGGGGCGGGTGTGGATTCGGTGTTACACATGTGGTCTGTGGGGCTTCACGGGCAGCCTGGGCCAGTGGCTGAGGCAGATGAGTCAGGGAGAAGAAGACTTTGTCCTTGGAAGAAGAAGTCCAAGTGGGCATGAGGAGCAAAGCCCAGGGTCCCCGGGGCCAAGCCCGCAGATGCTCCTGACGGAACTTCCTTGGAATGTGAGTCGGGTCCGTGCAGGTCAGAGCTGGCGGGGCCGGCACTGCCAGGCTGTGCCATCTTGGACTGGCTCTGACCCCTCTGGACTTTCGTCCCCAGGCTGTGGAGGCCCCAGGAACTGACACTCGCTCCTGAAGAGGTGGTGCAAACTGGTTGGGAAGCCGGGCCCTGGGCTCTGCTTCTGGGAGGTGGCCGCTCGGCTGCAGGTCCTGGTGTTGGCAGCAAACCCTGCTCCCTGGCCTCGGGAACCAACTCTGGGACATTCTGTCCAGGCCCTAGTTCGGACATCGGAATAGGAACAGGATGAGCCAGGAGGTGGTCACACTGCAGGACGCTTGCCTCTGGGAGGAACTGTGTCCAGGAGCACCCCCGCACCCCAGCCCAGGGCTCACAGCCCCTCCCTCCTCATCCCTGCTCAGGGCCCTGCCTGGTGGCAGGCGGGTGACCCCACAGCCCCCGTCAGGCTGCCTCCTGCCCACCACCCTCCTCAGACTCCTGTTCTCTCTCCACAGGGATGCCAGACGCACCCCCGTGTGGCCTCAGCCCCCGTCTGTGATTAGGTAAGCGTGAACCCCCTCCATCTCTGCCGCCTCTGCCCCTCCACAGAGGTGATCATCCTTCAGCGCCTCCCTGGGGACTTGTGCGGGGGCCATGGGTGGCTCTGGGAGTCGGGGTGGGGGCGGGGTCCCCCCGTGCTAGGACAGACTTTCCCAGACAAACACATCTGCCTCTTCCTCCCTGGCTGCTCCCCAGCCTTGACCTGTCCTCCGAGGAGCACCGGCTCTCCCGTGTCCTTGCTGCCTGGAGCCCCAGGTAAGCCCCCAGGGGCCTCAGGGGTGGGCATGGGGTGGGGGCCGCCTGCTGAGCCGACCCACTCTCTCCCCTCCCGATGCTGATTTGGGTGCGAGCCAGGCCTCTGGGCTTGGACAGGGAGCAAGTCCCTGAGAACGAGGGGCCGGAAGTCCAGTGCCCCGGCAGGGGGTCTTCCGCTGTGAAGGGGGACAGGGAGGCGTCTCTCAGCTGCGGGGAGGAGCCCCAGTGTGGCCCTGGACTCCCCAGACTCCCAGAGCTGCCCCTCAGGAGCCGACCGGAGATGGGGGACAGAGATGGGAGAGGCCCTTGGGGCTCAGGGTCTGGGGGGCGAGAGGAGGGGGCCAGGAAAGCCTCTGATTTGGCCCCAGGTATAAGCAGAGGAGCCTCAGGTTCCCCTCATGGCCCCCTGACCCTGGGCGGGGGATGGGACCTCCTTGCCGGCAGGGTGGGGGGGAGCTGTGCCCGCTAGGGAAGGGGTCAGGGCCTCCTGCCCCTGTCCTGTCCTGCCCTGCCCGGGGTTATGGGAAACTTCTGTGTCCAGAACACACCCCACCCCCACCCCCCATGTGGCTGGCCCAGATTCTGAGACCCTAGGAACCTCTCAACACAGCTGTCCCCTTCTGATACCCTTAACCCTGACTTGGCCTCCAGATAGTCCTGGGGCTGTGGGGACCAGTAGAGGGTGGAGGGACAGGGTTGAGGGCATGGCCTGTCCCTGAGATCCAGGTCATTGGCCATTAGGAGAGAGCCCTCTGGCTCCTTCCACGTGTGTGTGTATGTGTGTGTGTGTGTGTGAGAGAGAGAGAGAGAGAAAGAGGGAGGATGGGGGGGAGGGAGGGAGAGAGGGAGGAAAAGAGGGAGGGAGGGAGGGAGAGAGATATCAGAGAAGGAACCCAGGACACGGGCAAGCCTCACATTTCATAAAACAATGTGCTGAACTACTGGGCAGGCGCCGGCTTCTCTCTGCTTTCTGAACTCTAAGGCACGGGCAGTGCCTCGGAGGGAGAGTCGGGAAGGCCATGTGGAAGTCCAGGCCCTAGACCTGGGCCAGCACAGGTGGGGAGGAGGCGCTGGCCAGGAGCTTGGGAGGATTAGTTCCTTGAGGTTATCTGTGCTCCCACAAGGGTGGGGCTCTGCCCTGAGCCATCAGTGGGCACAGGTGTGGCCCTGGAGTTTGGATCCTCCCAAGAGGGGCCAGTCACACCTGCAGAGTCCTTTGCCAGCGCTGCTCACCGGAAGCTCCTGCCCTTGGCAGCCTGCGGGAGGCATGAACCCCCCCCCACACACACTCCCATTCTGTCCCCACAGAGACCCCAGAGATCCCTGCCTGGAAGGGAGAGACAGCCGTGAGCCCCACGCAGCTCTCGTGAGCCTCCCCACAGCTGGCACTGTCACTGCCGCTCAACAGCCATTGGGGACGCGCCCACAGTCCCGGGCAGGTGAGTAGCATGTCCAGAGGAGAGAGAAAGGAGTATCCGCCCCATCCCCCAGCTCAGGTGTGAGGCGTCACGGTTTGGCCTGGTGCCACGCTGCCTGCGCCCCCGTCTGACACTGCCCAGAGCCCTCTGTGCCAGGCTGAGGGGCACTGGTTAGCTTCTTCTCGGAAGGCAGGGGAACCCCACAGAGCTCTCTGGAGAGGCCTGCGCCAGTGACTCCCTCAGTTTTCAGGAGTTTCTGGAGTGGACGGCGTGGCTGCAGGCTCCTGCGAGGGTGAGAGGGTTCTGCTATCCGCCCTGTGTCCCGTGGTGTCTCCCAGCTGAGGCTCCCAGCTGCGTTCCTCCAACAGAAGGTAGGTCAGCGCAGGGGCAGGCCGGGGACAGGAGCTGAGCCCACACTTTAGGACAGAGCCAGGCTGCGGGACGAGGCGGGGAACACGGTGAATCAGGACCCCTAGACTCTCCACACATCTCCCCGTGTTGGAAGGCTTGGACCTAGAATGAGATGCACGGCCACTCCCTCTTGGACACAGTGATCTTCCTGGGCTGGGGGCCCGAGGATGAGGAGGGAGAGGGGCCCAGAAGTTTCTGGTAGAGGGAAGGGCCTGGTCAAGGGGCTGGACAATCCCGGACGGCTCAGGAAATGCTGCTGAGGGCACCGATGCAGGGCTGGGCCCTCACAGGAAGTGCCCAGTCTAGGTCAGTGGCAGTGCCCTGAGCTGCTCCCCTCTCCCGGTGCCACAGAGCCATGAAGAAAAGGTACCTGGTGCTGGCCCTGCTGGCCGTGGCCCTGGTGCTCCTCATCGTGGGCCTCTCCCTCTGGCTGTCCAAGGCGCCGCCAGAAGAGAGCCACGTGTACCCCAAGGCGGCTGTGGCTGCCGATGCCAAGCGCTGCTCAGAGATTGGGAGGTGAGTGGAGATGCCCAGCGGGAGCTAGGGAACAGCACTGGGAAGGGGCCCGGAAAGGGCTTCCCTAGACCAGGTGTCCTTCCAAGGGACACACTCAGCAGCCTCACGTTGGGGATGCTTATTCCGAGAGCCGGGTGCAGTCTCGCAGTGGCCCTGTGTCTCAGTTCGAAGGGTGTCTGTCTCTTTGGCAGCTGGTGTGGGGGAGGGGTGGGCACTGTTACAACCTGCTCGTCTGTCTCACATGGGATTAAATTAATGAATTTACTTATTCTGGGTGCTTTGGGCCACACCCACCAGTGCTCAGGTCTTACTCTGGGCTCCGTACTCAGGAGACCGTGAAGGATAGTGCCAGGGACTGGGCTGGGGTCAGTCCTGTGAAAGGCAAGCACCCGCCCCACCCCTCTGCTGCCTCTCTGACTCCTCACTCACTTTTTTTTTCTTTTTTGGGTCACACCTGTGTTGACTCTGCCCTCAGGAATTACTCCTGGCGGTGCTCAGGGGACCATATGGGATGCTGGGAATCGAACCCGGGTCGGCTGCGTGCAAGGCAAACGCCCTACCCGCTGTGCTATCGCTCCAGCTCCTCCTCTCTCACATTTTATCAAACAGTAAAGTCCATTCTCCCTGAAGAGACCTGACTAGAGTCGCTCAGAGAGCTCAACAGGCTGGAGCTATGCTGTGCACGCAGGAGGTCTAGGTTCGATCCCCAGCACCGCTTGGTCCCGCTGGCCACCAACAAGTTGGCCCCTGAGCACAAAGCCAGAAGCAGTCCCTGAGCACCACAAGGCAAGCCCCCAAAGAAACAAGTACGAAGGCATTGGTAGCACCAATAGAAAGCTGTTGTCGAGGGCCAGATACAGAGGTTATGTTGCTGGTGTTTGCAAGACCTCTTAACTCTGCTAGGAGTGATCCCTGAGAGCAGAGCCAGGAGTAAGCCCTGAGCACAGTTGGGTGTTACCCAAAAAACGGAAAGAAAAAGAAGGAAGGAAGGAAGGAAGGAAGGAAGGAAGGAAGAGAAAGAAAGAAAGAAAGAAAGAAAGAAAGAAAGAAAGAAAGAAAGAAAGTTGGAACTGGACATGTGGTTTGTGGCTGAGTGGTAAAGCACACGCTTGCATGCATAAGGAACGAATAAAGAAAGAGAAGGAAAAAAGGAATAAAGAAAGAGGAAGGAAGGAAGGAAGGAAGGCAGGCAGGAAGGAAGGAAGAGAGGGAGGGAGGGAGGAGGGAGGGAGGGAGAAAATAACAATTTATAATTTTTTACTGGGAGATACCTAGCGGTGCTCAGGGGCTACTCCACAGCTAACTGCTCAGTTTCTCTGGCCCTGCCCTGGGGACGATGAGGTGCTGGGGATTGAAACCCAGGGCTCCTGCATGCAAAGAATGTGCTGATTCTTGAGATGTCACTCTAGTCCTTAATTTTCCCTTTCGATGTCATGGAAGTTCTTTTTTTTTTTTTTGTCATGGAAGTTCTGTCCATCTGCTTCCTTGAAGAAGAGGAAGCTGTGTTTTAGAATTGTGCTAAAAAACAAACACACGCAGGTACACATGGGCACACAGACACACACATACACATATGCACATACACACACACACACACACACACACACACACCTGCCTTGTGACCAAAGCAACAGCACATCAGGTAGAGTACTTGCTTTCACGGGGCACCAGGGTTTGATCCCCGGCACTCCGTATGGTCCCCTGGGCACCACCAGGAGTAATTCCTGAGCACAGAGCCAGGAGTAACCCCTTCGCGTCACTGGGTGTGACCCAAAACCAAAAATGAAAAACAAAACAGAACCCTGACCTCCCCCTTTGGACTGGTGGCCAGGCCTGGGTGGTGTTGGGGGCCGGGTGACAGAGCCTGCAGGCTCTCACCCCCTGCCCCCTGTGGACAGGGACATTCTGAAGGAGGGAGGCTCGGCGGTGGACGCGGCCATCGCGGCCCTGCTGTGCATGGGGCTCATGAACATCCACAGCATGGGCATCGGGGGCGGCCTGTTCCTCACCATCTACAACAGCACCACCCGTGAGTGCGCGGGGCCGGGCGGGGCCACAGAAGGGGCTGTGGGGGGGACGGGGGAGAGGGGTGTTCTGGGGCGGGAGGGGGCGGGGGGGAGGAGGCGCAGGGGGCGCTGTGACCCCCGTCGGCTGCTCCTCCCGGCAGGGACAGCTGAGGTCATCAATGCCCGCGAGGTGGCCCCTGAGCAGGCCTCTGAGACCATGTTCAACAGCTCGTCCATGGCCAGAGAAGGTGAGGCGGGGCGGGCGTGGGCGTGGGTGTGGGCGTGGGCCGGGAGGGTCTGCCCCACCTGGGCCTCTGTTATTTCTGCTATCACCAGGGCAGCCGGTGTGGGTGAGGGGTCGGTGCTGCTACGACCTGCTTGGCTGTCTCACATTTTAATTAAATTAATTAACTTGTTTATTTTGGGTGTTTGGGCCACACCCAGTGGTGCTCAGGGCTTGCTCCTGGCTCTGCACTCAGGGAATCCTCCTGAAGGGGCTCGGGGGACCATGTGGGATGTCAGGGATTGAACCCAGGTCGGTCGCGTGCAAGGCAACTGCTTTACCCCTGTACCATGTCTCAGACGCCAAGATGATGATGATGATGATGGCAAGAGCTTGACATACCAGGGTGTGTCATACTGCTCCTTTCTGTTCCTCGAACCTGATCCTCCCTGGATACTTGGAGTGCTGTGGTCTGCAGGGATTAAACAGCCCGTTCTAAACAGACATCCTCAAGCTGTTTACTAGTGTATTTGAGAGGATGAGAGTGGCTCATCGGTGGGGATGACAGTACACGAGAGCCTCCTTCTTCTTTTTCTTTTTCTTTTTTCTTTTCTTTTTTTTTTTTGTGAGGTGCTGGGAATCAAACCCAGATCCTCCACACACCAAGGACACCCACCACCCACCTCTGTGGGCAGCTGAGCCAGTGGCCACCAGGGGGAGCTGCTCCTGCTTCAAAAAATAGCGGGAGAGAGCCTCCAACCCCCCCCCCCCCCCAGCTCTGACCCCCAGGGGCAGGCAGGCTCCGCCCCTTCAGTGGGGACCCTCTGTGGGGACCCTCTGTGAGCCACCCCTCTGGAGACCTTTCTAACAGTCTTTGAGTATTTGCACTCATTGGGGGAACCACAAGCTTAAAGAGATACAATGATGAGGGGTGGGCGACCCTGGGAGCTTCCCACCTCCTGGAGGTTTGGAGTTCCTTTGTTGAACTAGGTAGGACTTTGGGGCTACTTTTTTTTTTCTTTTTGCATTACACCTGGCGATGCACAGAGGTTACTCCTGGCTCTGCACTCAGGAATTATCCCTGGCGGTGCTGGGGGACCATATGGGATGCTGGGAATCGAACCCGGGTCAGCTGCGTGCAAGGCAAACGCCCTACCTGCTGTGCTATCGCTCCAGCCCAGGGGGCTACCTCTTTTTGAGGTGCGTCTTTGATGCTAGAGGGGAAAGTGGTGAGCAGAGGAGGCTGAGAGGGGACGTCTCGGTGTCCATGGCAGTGGGGTTGTGGGGGGGTTGGGGGGGCTGAGGCCCAGAGGGCTTGGAGGCTGGGCCTATGCAGGGGTGGGACAGTGGCCCCACACCTAACCTTAGCCCCTCATGGCCCCCACTGGCCTCTGTTCCGGGACTCCCTCCTGAGCCACCGAGTGTCCTCTCTCACAGGGGGCCTGTCTGTGGCGGTTCCCGGCGAGATCCGGGGCTATGAGCTGGCGCACCAGCGGCATGGGCGGCTGCCCTGGGCCCGCCTCTTCCAGCCCAGCATCCAGATGGCCCGCGAGGGCTTCCCCGTGGGCAAGTCTCTGGCAACGGCACTGGAGAAGGCGAAGGCCACCATCGAGGGGCGCCCAGCGCTGTGGTAGGTCTGCCCTGAAGCCACCCGGACACAGGCCCCTGCTGTCGTTCTGGGGGGTGGGGACACATGCCTTGCCTGCCTCCTGGGGTCTTGGCCCACAGAAACTGGAGGAAGCAAAGGGTGGAACCAGGGTGAGCCTCGGGTGACAGGGCCAGCTAGCTGGGGGTCACTGTCCTCTGCTCCCTGTGCTGGGGGGTGCAGGGTATGGGCTAGTTGAGCCCAGTGCCCTGCCTACCGACAGCACCTCCCACCCCACCCCACCCCTGCTGCAGTGAGGTCTTCTGCCGAGACGGGAAGGTCCTCCGGGAGGGGGACAGATTGACCCTGCTGAAATTAGCCGAGACGTATGAGACGGTGGCCAGGGAGGGCGCTCAGGCCTTCTACCGCGGGAGCCTCACGGACCAGATTGTCAAAGACATCCGCGAAGCAGGTGAGCCTCCGCCCAGCCCCCCTCCCCCCCCCCCCCCCCCCCCCCCCCCGTGTCTGTCTGCGGCGGGAGAGAGACTCGGGTGTGACAGCAACCACAGATGCGCTTCCTGGGTACAGGAGAGAAAGACACTGGGATGGGCGGGGGGTGGGGGGGTGGGGGGGTGGTTCCTGCAGGCGTAGATGGGAACTTGGGGTTATGGACGCACTGATGTGCAGATCTGTGCAGGCTTCCTGTTTGATTTTGGTTTTGCTTGGGGGCTGCACCCAGCGGTGCTCGGGCCTGACTCCTGGCTCTGTGCTCAGGGCTCACAACCTGTCAGGGTTGCAGGGGCCAGACGGGGCACTGAGGGTCAGACCCAACTCGGCCGCTGGCGAGGAAAGTGCCCTCCCGGCTGTTCTATAGCTCCGGCCCCATGTGCAGACTTTCTGGAGGGGTCTATACTTCTCTGAAAGATGGGGTTGGAGTTGGTGGGCAGAAAGAGGAGGGTCCCTGGGGCTGGAGCGATAGCACAGCGGGTGGGGCGTTTGCCTTGCACGCGGCTGACCCAGGTTGGATTCCCAGCATCCATATGGTCCCCAAGCACCGCCAGGAGTAACCCCTGAGCATCGCTGGGTGTGACCCAAAAAGGAAAAAAAAAAAAACCAGAAAGAGGAAGGTCCCTGCCGGTAGAGGGAGCAGTGCAGGGCCCTGAGAGAAGGGGGAGGACGTGCTTGGGAGGGTCACAGGGTCCATCAGGTGGGCTTGGCAAGAGAGGGCCGGAGGGGCCCTCTGCCCGCAGGGCTGCGGTCAGGGCTCCACGGGCAGGTTCTGACAGAATGGAGTTTAGGAGCTTGGCTGCGGTGTTCTTCATGTTATTATTTCTGTCTGTGTGTCACGGAAGAGGGAGATTAACTTGTTGCCCTTCACCACCGATGCCGGAAATTAGTCTGTAAATACCTCAGCCGTCTGGAACCCTTTCCCCGGAGAGTTCAGCGCCTCTCACCGCCCACCCATTAGTCATGGGAGAAGGAGCTGCCACTCCCCACAGAGAGATGCCCCCCGGGCCCCCCAAGGGAGAGAAGGCGGCAGAGCAAGCTGGCTGAGGGGGCTGGCTGTGGGCTGGCCATGGGGATGCGGCGCTGTCAGGGAGGACACAGGGAGCATAGGTTGAAGGGAGAAGGGCTGGAGCAGGTTCCCGAACTGACGGTCCTCACACCCTCTTGGGATGCAGCCTGCCCTCTCCCTGGGCCACCGGCCTGGTGTCCACTGCTCACCCGCACCTGTGTCCACCGCCCTCCCCCGACACTGAGCAGCTGTCCCCTTACAGGGGGAATTGTCACTCTCAACGACCTGAACAAGTACCGTGCCGAGGTCCAGGCTCCGGTGAGCATCAGCCTCGGGGACTCCAAGCTCTACGCGCCCAGTGCCCCTCTCAGTGGCCCCGTACTGACCCTCATCCTCAACATCCTCAAAGGTGAGCTGTCCCCGCCTGCCCGCAGGAGGCACTGTGGCGTGGGGACCACCGGTGGCAGCAGCCAGGGTGCGAGGCGGCCGGGAGGGACGGGGTGTGATGCTGTGGCCCAGGGCTGAGGGGGACCTGGGCAGTCGGAGGGGTGACCGCGCTCTCGTCTGGGTGTGTGGGACCCAGATCCGTGGCTCGGTTGGCTGCGAGTTTTTCCCTGCTGACGAGCCGAGTGGCTCCAGGAGAGGTGAGCCCTCCCCAGGGTGCCCAGATATTCGAACTGAGCCGGGAACCCCCAAAGGCACCAGGTTCTCTCCCCACCTGCCTCCCCAGGGTACAACTTCTCCCCGGAGAGCGTCAAGACAGCGGAACAGAAGAGCCTGACATACCACCGCATCGTCGAAGCCTTTCGCTTTGCCTATGCCAAGAGGACCCTGCTGGCAGACCCCAAGTTTGTGGATGTCACTAAGGTGAGGGACAGGGGTTGGTATGAGATGAGGAGGAAGGCCCAGGGAGTGCCAGCTGGGGCTCTATGGGGTTTTCTAAGCCTCGGGCACTAACAAAATGTTTTATTAACCCATTCTCACCGCCAACCTGACTCATCGTTCTACTATTGTGCCGGCAGGGATAGGGGACCCCGGGTCCAGTCTCTGCCCCACAGTTAAGTGTGCTGGGAGCCAGGGTGTACAAGAACTCACTACCACATGGTCCCCTCCCTTCTCAGGGCCTTTGTGGAGGCTGTGCCCTTGGCCTGGAAGGTTCTAGAATGATCAGTGCTGAGGTGAGGAGTGTGAGATGAGGAGATGAGGTGAAGAGGCTGAGATGAGGAGGTGAGGTGAGGAGGTGAGGTGAGGAGGTGAGATGAGGAGGTGAGATGAGGAGGTCAGGTGAGGAGTGATGTGAAGAGGTGAGGAGGTGAGGTGAGGAGATGAGGTGAGGAGGTGAGATGAGGAGGTGAGGTGAGGAGTGATGTGAAGAGGTGAGGAGGTGAGGCGAGGAGATGAGGTGAGGAGGTGAGATGAGGAGGTGAGGTGAGGAGTGATGTGAAGAGGTGAGGAGGTGAGGCGAGGAGGTGAGGTGAGGAGGTGAGATGAGGAGATGAGGTGAGGAGGTGAGGTGAGGAGATGAGATGAGGTGAGGAGGTGAGATGAGGAGGTGAGGTGAGGAATGATGTGAGGAGGTGAGGAGGTAAGGCAAGGAGATGAGGTGAGGAGGTGAGGTGAGGAGATGAGGTGAGGAGGTGAGGTGAGGAGGTGAGGTGAGGAGTGATGTGAAGAGGTGAGGAGGTGAGGCAAGGAGATGAGGTGAGGAGGTGAGGCGAGGAGGTGAGGTGAGGAGGTGAGATGAGGAGATGAGGTGAGGAGGTGAGGTGAGGAGGTGAGATGAGGAGGTGAGATGAGGAGGTCAGGTGAGGAGTGATGTGAAGAGGTGAGGAGGTGAGGCGAGGAGATGAGGTGAGGAGGTGAGGTGAGGAGGTGAGGTGAGGAGGTGAGATGAGGAGATGAGGTGAGGAGGTGAGGTGAGGAGATGAGGTGAGGTGAGGAGGTGAGATGAGGAGGTGAGGTGAGGAATGATGTGAGGAGGTGAGGAGGTGAGGCAAGGAGATGAGGTGAGGAGGTGAGGTGAGGAGATGAGGTGAGGAGGTGAGGTGAGGAGGTGAGGTGAGGTGAGGAGGTGAGGTGAGGAGGGTGAGATGAGGAGGTAAGATGAGGAGATGAGGTGAGGAGGTGAGAAGAGGAGGTAAGATGAGATGAGGTGAGAAGGTGAGGTGAAGAGGGTGAGATGAGGAGGTAAGATGAGGAGGTAAGGTGAGGAGATGAGGTGAGGAGTGTGCAGCACCCCAGCAGTCAGGAGTGAACAAAGGAAAGGGTGGAAATCCCATTCCAGCCTCCCCCAGCTGAGCGCTGGTCGCAACCCACTCATGCTCTCACCTCCCAGACCCACTCACCCCTCTGCCTGGCCCAGGCTGCGGTCCCACCAAGGCCCCAGCATGTCCCCGCTTGCTGGCCTGCCCTCCCTCTGCCAGCCTGATAGCCCGTCTGACTGGCCCCACCCCAGGGGACCCAGACAGCTCGGCAGTCCCTCTGCTCCTGGGCTCTCGTTTCCGGTAACCGTTACCCCATCAGCCACTGCAGCCAGCCGCCTGCTAGCCCATGTCCCTGAGGGACGGAACCTCTGCCTCCTCCTGGCTCAGGTGCCCAGAGCCCTGCCCGAAGCTCTGTCCCCCGCATTGTCTTTGTCTTCCGGGATGCGGAATGAGGCAGGTGTCCGCGTCTCTAGACCCTGGAGCCGCTGTCCCAAGTCTCTGCCCACCACCCGTCTACCTCCCCAGCCTCCATCCCCGAGTCAGCTTGGCCTGCTCTGGTTCTCTCTGCAGGCCTCATCTGCCTGGGCTTGCCCCACTTTGCTGCCAGGCGTCTGGGAGCAGCCTCAATTTCCCCACTGGCTCCTCTCAGCAGCTTCACACATTTGACCGCCTTTCCTTCCTCTGCTCCACGTTCATCCTTCTCTTCACTGGCCCAATCCTTTGTTCTGCCCACAGACCTCACTCAGGATCGTCTCTCCTAGGATGGGAGTCTCTCCCCCACACACAGGGAGGCCACAGAACTGGAGAGATCGGGGTGGGCGTCTCCCCTGGGACATCGCGCCTCAGCCACTGCGCCATCTCTCCAGTCTCCTCTCGAGTAGCTCCTCTTGGCTCTTGTTCCTTTTCCAGCCACAGGCAGTTGCCCCTAGATTTGACCTGTTTCCTCAGGAACAGAATTCAGGGGAGAGATCAGTCAGTCCCTGGGGTATTGCTGGAACCTTCTGGAACAGTGATCTCCAAACTTTCAGTCTACAGATCAGGGTCCCGTAGGGGTGAAGAGGTATAAAACTAGCAGCATACCCCCTTGCTTATGTTTTTGTTTGTTTTGGGGGGGCCACACGTGGCAGTGCTCAGTGCTCAATCCTGGCTTTGTTCTCAGGGGTGATCCCCGGCTGTGCTCAGGGACCAAATTGCGCCCGGGTTGGCCGTGTGCGAGGCAAATTCTCCACCTGCTGCTCTAGCTCTCGGCTCTGAGGATCCATGTGCAGGCCAAGTGCTGGTCCGCAGGTGTCAAAGGCTGAAGGACACAGTTCCAGAGGCATCTTCTGCTCAGTGCCCTGAAGCTGCCCCCGCTGGCCTCTTTCTTTTCTCTCCTCTCTGTCTTCCCTCCCTCCCCTGAGCCCCTGCCCACACTCAGGACCCCAAGTAGCCTCCAAGCCGACGGCCCCTTCTTCATTTCTCCTTTTCATCTTATCTGTGGGCACTTACCGGAAACAGGTATGTGTCCACCAGAGACAGCCTCTTCATTGTCCAGTGGGCACCTGTCCAACCTCAAGCTCCCACTCACCCCACCCCACATTTGCCTCCCACTCTGGCTGAAGGCTTTGGGCTGGCCGCCCCTTCCCGTTCTCTCTCCCGTTGTCTCACATCATACGCCTCAGATGGGTTCTGTGTATCCCCCACAGGGCCACCAGAGGGACCCCGTGAGTACCCCCATGGGGCGCTCACTCTCCCCGCTGCTTCCGAAGCCTGAGTCGCTCAGAGCAAAAGCCACACACTCGGGCTCATGAGGTCTAGAGTGGCACTTCTCAGCGGGGGTCCAGGACAGCCCAAGGCAGCCACCGGTGGAGCGGGGAGCCCCCAGCACAAGACTAGGGACCAATCCATAGGACAGGGGCACAGGAAGGAAACAGTCAGAAGGGGCCACTGTCCGTGCAAGGTTCCTAGGGGCTGGAGAGATAGTGCAGTGTTAAGGTGCTTGCTTTGCACGAGGCTCTCCCAGGTTCGATCCCTGGCACCCCATATGGTCCCTTGAGCCCCCCAGGAGTGATCGTGAGCCAGAGCCAGGAGTAAGCCCTGAGCACTGCCAGGCGTGGTCCCAATCCTGCTTCCCGGTACATCCTACTCTAGAGGTCTGCCTGCTTCTTTTTTTTTTTTTTTCGGTCATACCTGGTGATGCCCGGGCTCTGTGCTCAGAGAGAACAGGCAGGACCCTGAGGACCACATGGGGTGTTGGGGACCAGACCCAGTCGCTCGAGAGCAAGGCCAGAGCCTTCCCACTGTGCTATCTTTCTGGCCTCCGCACCCTCAATCTTACTCCTGAAATCCTCTCTCTGTCGCTTGAGGATGCTGCCTCAGGCCCTTTGCACTTAGGGTTCAGACACTCCCAGAGCGCGCCTCCTCTGAGAAGCCTTCCTGACCCCTCCTCGCCAGCCCAGCATCCTCTCCATCCCCACCCGGCGGGCCCTGTCCAGCCTGTCTACCTTGGCCTCAAGGGCAGAGACCTGCGTGTCTGGCCCCTGCTTTTGCCCCAGTGCTGGACACGCAGTACCAGCTCCGAGGAGGAACGAATGAGTGTGACGAGGATGGGGACGTGGGCGGCCCCCCGCAGAGGCCGGAGAAAGGGGCCCGACGACCTCCATGAGGTTCCAGGCACCAGAGGGTTGTGGTCAGAACCATGACTGCTCGCACAAGCCTGTGCCCCCTCCCCGCCCCTCCACCCCCTCAGGCCAGCTCTGGGGTCTCGGCAGGTGATCCGCAACATGACCTCCGAGTTCTTCGCTGACCAACTCCGGGCCCGCATCTCTGACACCAGCACACACCCGAGTGAATACTACGAGCCTGCCTTCTACACGCCAGACGATGGCGGCACTGCCCACCTGTCCGTGGTCTCCGAGGACGGCAGCGCCGTGTCTGCCACCAGCACCATCAACCTCCAGTACGGGCTGGGGGTGGCGGGGCAGGCCAGGGGGCTCCACCCACCCACCCCTCATAGGGCCAGAGCTGAGGATACCCCCCCCCCTTGGTGGGACCCTCCCCATTGGAAGGCAGGGCTGAGGCTGGAAGGGGCAGGACGGGGGCAGGCGGGCACGACGGTCTGACCCAACCCCTGCAGGTTTGGCTCCAAGGTGCGATCCCGGATCAGCGGGATCCTGTTCAATGATGAGATGGACGACTTCAGCTCCCCCAACATCACCAACAACTTCGGGGTGCCCCCCTCAAAGATCAACTTCATCCAGCCAGGTGTGGTTCTGGGGGCTCAAGAGGAGAGGGGGCGGCGGTGTCCTGGGCAGACAGCTGACCGGCCTCTGTCCCTGTCCGCCTCGTCACAGGGAAGCAGCCGCTCTCGTCCATGTGCCCGGCTATCATCGTGGGGCCGGATGGCCGCGTCCGCATGGTGGTGGGCGCCTCTGGGGGCACGCACATCACCACAGCCACTGCGCAGGTATGGCCAGCCCAACACGCCCACCTGCCCCTGCCCGCCCCTCCCTGGCCCTGGCCTGGGGCCTCTCTGACCACCCCCCCCGCGCCCCCCAGGCCATCATCAACAATCTGTGGTTTGGCTACGACGTGAAGCGGGCAGTGGAGGAGCCCCGGGTGCACAACCAGCTCTACCCCAACGTCACGACAGTGGAGAAAGACATTGACCCGGTGGGAAACTGAGTCAGGGCCACGGGGCCCCTTGGGGTGTGGAAACCTAGACCTCCCAACGTGGCACAGGGTGGGCGGTGACTGGGGTCCTCTGCCTGGGCCATCTCGAGTCCCCCAGCAGTGGCGGCCAGGCCCCCTGCTCTGAACAAGGCCCCATGATGTCCCCCACCCCCCTCCGACGTGGTCTTCCTGGACACTGGTACTGGCTGCACCTGGGAAGCCACGATGAGGGTGGGGGGCAGTTCAGGGGGTGTCCTGCTGAGGCCCTCGTCGCTCCCTCCCACCCCGCAGGTCGTGGTCACAGGCCTGCACGCCCGGAATCACGTCACCAAGGACGCGTCCCCCTACGTCGGTGTGGTGCAGGCCATTGTCCACACAGCCGATGGCTGGGCAGCTGCCTCAGACTCCAGGAAAGGCGGGGAACCTGCGGGCTACTGAGCACTCCGACGGGCCAGGCCGGCTGGTAGCCCAGCAGTGGGACCTTGGAGGCCGTCCTTCCCCTTGGCAGGGCAGAGCAGTGCAATAAAAGGGGGTGCTCAGAGCAGCCTTGCCGGCTGGCCGCCCACTCACTCACTGGCCTCGGCATCCTGTGTAGGAGACGGAGCAAGCTGACCGGAAGAGGTGAACTGGGAGGTCTTCTCACCTCCAGAGCTACCAGGGCTTTTTGTGTGTGGGGGGGGGGATGTCAGCTTGTGGGCATGAGGCTCACAACGGTCCCCTCTGTCCCCGGGGCCTGTCTCTGGACAGAGAGTGGCCATTCCCACTGTTGGCCACTAGAGGGCACCACAGCCCTAGCATTGGCGTGGGGAACGTTGCCCAGAGGGAAATGCTGGCTTGTCCACCAACGCCAGGAAGCTGGGCACCCGCTTTGCCCAGCTCATGTCCAGGCTCATCCTGATGGATCCTGGCGAAGCTGAAGAATGTAGGATGGGCCTGAACAAGAGGCCGGACCTAAGCCTGCTGGTTGGAGCCAGGCCCCCGGGGGCTTTCCAGACACCAGCTGGGAGTGAAGCCCACGCTGTCAGGGGCCGGGAGGGAGCCTGGGTCTCAGGGGCGGGGGCTCTGGAGTCGCCCCTGGAGCCCGGGGTCAGCGGGGGCAGGGGCCAAGGAGGAGGCATCTGGGGACTGGAGGAGAGGGAGACCGTGGGCTCGCCCAGCAGGTGACAGCCCCCTGCCCTCCCAGAGCCCCTGGTGCTGCAGCCAGACCTCTCTGGGGACCTGGGGACGGACAGAACCGGGCAGGGGTGGGGGTGGGGGAGCCAGCCCAGGCTTGTGTGACACAACCAAGTGCTGATGGGGGGGGCTGCATGCCTGAGCCCCCTGGGCCCAATGGGACATACACGGCCTCTTCCCACCCTGCAAAAGGCCACGGCCCCTTTTACGAAGGATGCCCGGAGGCTGCAGCCTTGGCCCAGAGAGGTGGGGCCCCCGGGGATCCCCCAGCTCTGCCCTCCCCGTGGCCTCCCAGGCTGAGGGCATGTTAGTAGGGTCCATCCTAGCAGGGCCAGCGCGATGCCCTGGGCCTGCTTGACCAGGAAAGTTGGGCGTGGGGGCCAGCCTCACCTGCCCGCCACACTGTCTCTGCGCTCCCTGCTTTCTGCGGGGGACTGGACCTGAGCCAGGAATGCATTGAGCAAAGTCGCCGTGGCCTGGGGCGCTGGGAAGGGCAGCAGTGGGTGCCCAGGGCCACCCTCACCACAGGAAACGGCTGTGCCTGCCCCTCCCAGTATGGCCCCAGGAGATGAAGAACCAGCGAGGAGGCCAGGGTGCGGGTGCTCCTCTGTGTCCCTGTACCCCGATTCTCTCTCACTTGGCACCCTGAGGCCAAGGACGGAGGGGCAGGCACCTGGCCCCAGAGAAGAGGTGGCTACTGGGGACAGCCCAGCACCCCCTGAGACAGGCCCTGGCTGGGGCCCCAGCTGCAGTGGGGGAGACACCCCTCCCCCGCCCACCCGCCCTCTGTCCTACCCCCTCCCTCTGTCCTGACTCCCTGCCTCTGCCCTATGTCTTCCTCTGCCCTGTCCCGTCCTCCATCCTGACCCCCTCCCTCCACCCTGCCCCCTCCCTCCTGGCTGCCTGGGGACCAGGGAACCCTGAGTCCCTGAACCCTGAGTCCCTGGACCCAGCTTTCCAGTACCGAGTTGGTTCCCTGGGCTGGCGGGCCAGGGTTCTGCAGGGCTTGCTCTGCAGGCCTGGGAACAGCAGCGTGAGGGTTAACGGCGGCAGCTCACTCCTTTCTCCTCTCTGGGAGGAAAAACTCCCCACAAACACCACCACTGGCCAGGGGCCAGGCCAAGAGCAGGGGCTGAAAACTGGAAGTTCAGGCGTGGGCCGGCTTCTGCGGGCACTGGGGGACGGCTGCTTCGCGGCCAGTCCCCGGCCGTCTCCGTCTGTCTGTCCTGCTGCAGACGCGCCCCTGTCCAGTCCCTCCGTCTGTGCCGCGGCCCTTCCTCCCCCTGCCCCCTCGCCCACCTGCCCGCCCCTCCCCAGCTGTGGAGCCATGGCCCCGGGCCGCAGGGCCACGGTCATCTCGGTCCTGCTGGGGCTGGGGGTGGCCCTCGCCGTCATCGTGTCCGCCGTGGTCCTCTCCCGACGCCGCAGTCCCTGTGGTCCTCAGGCCTTTGCCCGCGCGGCTGTTGCTGCAGATTCCAAGGTCTGCTCGGACATTGGACGGTAAGAGGCGGCGGGCGCCGGCAGCCCTCAGCTGAGTTCCCGTGGCAGGGGTGTGCTGGCCAGTGGGGGACGGGAGGGTGTGCTGGCCAGTGTGGGAACATTAGACTGTGGGCTCCAGCAGAGAAGCTGCCCCGAGACCCCGTCCATAGCAGTGGACACTCACAGGAGGGCCGGCTTGGGGTCCAGCACTGTGAGGAGAGCAGAGGCGTGTGTGAGTCCAGCCTCTCTCCCGGGTCAAGGCTCACCTGTGTACCTGCGGCCAGGCGCCTGCCTGGACAAGGATCATCAGCCAGGCCTGAGCTGGTCAGTCTCGCCCGCCAGCTGGCACCCATCCCCAAGGGGTCGGTGAAGAGGGACCCCCGCTGGCAAAAGTTTCCCGACTCACTTCCAGGAAGCCACCAGGGAGGGGTGTAGGGATGCCCCCGACCCCTGACCCCAGGGCCCTCAGTAAACGGTCCCTTCCAGCAAGCCGCCTCTCCTCCGCAGCTGCTTCCTGGAATGTCAGGGTCAGGGCCCTGTCCGTGTCAAAGGGGGGACAGGCCATTTCAGGCCCCATAGGCAGGCGTGCTTGGGGGCCCCTCTGCCCCCACTTTCTTCTCCCTGCATGCTTTCTCTTTCCCTTTCATTCATTCCTTCATTCAGTCCCTCCTGGCCTGATCCTGCGAATTCCTTCCTGTGCCTCTGGCCCTCCTTATGGAGCAACAGTGACCATGTGTAGTTGCTTAGGGACATGTGGGGGGCAGGTGGGTATCCTCAGGGAGCATGCAGAGGGGCTCTGTCCCCAAGCGTGGGCCAGAGGGTGGGTCTAGGCTGGCAGAACCTGCCCCAGGCTTGAGGGGGCTCCCTGGCGTGTTCTGTCCCTGTGGTAGCCCGGGCTGAGGTCTCCGTGCCCTGGGTGAGGAGGCCGGATGTGGCTTCTCCTGGGGTCCTCTGTGCCGGCGAACTGTTTCCTGCTCTTGCTGGAAGACAGGGGAGTGGGCTGGAGCTGGAGCAGGCCCCAGTCTCTGTGGCAGCACAAGAGGTCAGCGACCCAGACCCGCCCGAAGGCCAAGATCCCTCCCTGGGGGCGACCCAGGCCTCCTGTGTCAGCCCAAGGATGCATGGTGACAGGGACAGGGGCTGTCCCGGAGACGTGCTGGGCAGTGGGCTCGGGAGGCAGATGGCGGAGTGGGCAAAGCAGCGGCTTGGGGGCGCTCTAGACATTTGTCTGCCGGGGCCATGCGGGGGCGGCTCGCACTCCCACCCAATACGGACTCGGGGGAGGGTTCACTGACCCACTCCTGTCTCCCCGAAGTCAGTAGTATTCAAGGCGTCACTGGCTCCCCAGAGGCCTGCAGTCACAGGATGAGTGCCCCCCCCCGGGACCCTGCACAAGACAGGAGTGGCATCTTCCCAGGGTCCCCCACCTTAGCCCAGGACCCCAGCGCCTGCCCAGCCCCCAGGCTTGGCCCGGTAAGGGTCAGAGCTTTATTTGGCAGGTGGTGAAGTTGGGGCCACACTCGGCAGTAAGCTCAGGGCTTACTCATGGCTCTTAGCTCAGGAATCACTTCTAGTGGGGACCATATGGGATGCCAGGGACTCACCCTGGATGGGCAGGGTCCACGCCATTCCCACTGTGCACTGAATAGTGAAGCACCCAGTGCAATGAATATTACACCACCCTTGCATTCCTGGAATGAACCCCTCTTGATTGTATTTTTATAAGGATTATAAGGTGGACACACAGACGATCAAACTCTCAAAGATTATCAAACACTTTGATAATCTTTACCAATATATGCCAATGCAGGTAGCCATTGCTCTCAAACGTTGGCATACTGCATTCCCCAGGTTTTTACTGCTGTTGCTTTTAGGTTTTTGTTGCTTTGTTTTTCCCCTGAATGAGACTTTCATTTTAAATTTGGGAGTTTGGGCCATATCCAGTGGTGCTCAGGGCTCTCTCCCGGCTCTGCACGTAGGGCATCACTCCTGCTGGTGCTCAGGGAACCGTGGTTGGTGCTGAGGATTGAATCACATGCAAAGCAAGCATGTTATCCCCTGCACTATCTGCCCAGTCCCTGGCATGTCTCTTTTTCAAACATGTATGGGACCTTGACACTCAAAAACAAAAGGAAAGAATATTAAAAATTAAAAAAAGACACACACACACAAACCCTTTTAATACATACATAACTGTGAGTGTGTGAAGTTCAGTTGGTCTTCTTTGGCTTGACCTTTTCGGGGCCTCCAAGGCAGTGCCCAGGGGCCTGAAGGCCACCCCTGGTGGGACTGGGACCAGCTGTGTGGCTCGCTGCTTGGCTCTGACAATGTCCAGCCCAGTGGTGCTTGCGGGACCAGGTGGTGCCAGGGCCCTGCACCCACCACCTGCCCCGCCTACAGGTTCCTCTTCCCTTTGCCATTTTTAAGCCACACCTGGTGCCTTAGGGGCTACTCCTGGTTCATTGCTCAGGGCACCATGCTTGGTGCTTCAAGGACCCTGCGGTGCTGGGGAGGGAACCCACACCTCTGTCATGCAAAGCCCGAGCACTAGTCCAGTGAGCCATCTCCCCGCCCCCCATACTCACTCCTCTTATGATTGTTTTTTAAATTTTGGGGACTGTAGTTTACAATACTGTTAAAGGTAGGGTTCCATATATAGAATATTCCAGCACTACACCCTCCACGAGGATGTCCACTGCCCTCCGTCTTTGTCCCGCTTCCAACCCAAGACGGGTTCTCGGTTTCCGCCGCCTTTGGACAGCTGTCATTCCCCTACGGTGCGGCTTAAAGCCCACATAGGAGAGACAGGCGTTTCGTATCTGTCTCGTTCCGACTAACCTCACTCGGCTTCACCCTCCAGACCCATCCACACAGCAGCAAACTGCGTGACTTCATCCTTCCTCACAGCCGAGCCGTCTTCCACTGTGTACACGCCCCACATTTTCTTCGTCCATCTGTTCCTGGATACTTGGGTCGTCTCTGGATTGGGGCAGTTGTGAGGGATGCCGCAACGCGCACAGCCCTGCCGATTCACATTATGTGTTAGTGCGTCTGGGCCAAGGCTCCCCGTTTTCTGGGCCAATATTAGTCTAGAAGTTGATGTGGAGGGTATTTTTCTACAGATGGCTCGCATTTACAGCTAGCTGGCTGTCAGTGAAACAGATTGTTCCCCGTAGTGTGGGCAAACCGCATGGAGTCAGCTGAATTCAGGTCTGGAGAGCAAAAATGGGTTTTCCAGAGAAGTGAGGAGTTCTGCCTCAAAGACTTGCACGTGGAGCTCCTGCCTGAGCTGTCAACCTGCTGCCTTCCCAACAAGTGTCAGGGTTTCCTGCTCCTTAATGAATAAGTCGTTCCCCAACAGACCAGGGAGGGAGCACTGTGTGGGAGGCTGAGTGTGACCCAGGCATTCCTTGCATGCCCCCGTCCCGCCCCGCCACCCCACCGTGTACTGCTGGAAGAGATCCAGTAAGCACTGAGCCAGGAGTAGCCCCCAGCACTGCCAGATGTGACCTAAAGAGAAGCAAAAGCCTGAAAAGAATCTTCCAATAAAGATCTGTCTCGGGGTTGGGGGTGATAGTTCAAAGGGCTGGCTGGAGTGTGTGTGCTTTGCCTGGGGGGCTGAGGGTTTGATACCCACCACCCCGGAGACCCCTGAGCTCTGCTGGGTGTGACCCAACATAAACAACAACAAAAATTAAGAACAAAAAGTGTCAGTCGCTATATATATCCTATTGGTTCTGTTTCTCTAGAGAACCCTGATGATACCATCCTAGTGTTGAGTAATACCGAAACCACCAGTAAGCTATTCCCCTGTTCACTCTGTCCCAGTCCTTTCTCGAACTTGGTCAGTGTCTCCCGCCAGCCTGTCAGCGTATTCCACTTCTCATATTTCCTGTCCCTCTTACCATTCCTCCTTATTTATTTATTTTTGGTTTGGGGGTTACATCCAATAGTGCTCAGGATTCTTGGCTCTGCACTCAAGTGGTACTCAGGGGACCATCTGGGGTACCAGGGATCAAATCTAGGTCAGCCGCATTCAAAGCAAGCAACCACCCCCAGTTCCCCCTGCCACTGGTGTGCTATCACTCTGCCCCCCATTCCTCCTTTTTTTTTTAATCCATACATTGGGCCTCACCACCCATAATAGCTTTAGCTGTTTCTGTCTTTTTTTTTTTTTTCCCAATTGATTGCCTCTGTTCTCACCTCACCACATGGATTCTCTTTCTTTTCTTCTTTACTGGGATGCTGGGATGGACTCCAGTTCATCACATGCAAGGCAGGGCCCTCCCTGCTGTACCATCTCCCCAGCCCATCACCACCTAGGTTTTAGAACACCCAGTTTTATATGCACACGCAGGTTTGCTTCTATCTGTCCTGGAGGCCAATAGAGTCCAAGAAGATTTGTGTGTGTGTGTGTGTGTGTGGTGCTATGGATCAAACCAGGGCTCATACCTAATAGGCAAGTGCTCTACCACTGAACCCCATCCCTGGCCTCACAGAATATTTTTTTTAGACTGTCATTTGACCATACATGAAAGATAATAGCTGTGTCCTTAGAGCAATATTACCACCACCTCCCTTTATTTTTCTGTGTTGGGGGCCATGCCCAGCCGCGATCCGTGGACCCTGAGGTGCCGGGGTTGTACCTGCCTCCAGAGCATGAACTCCCGCCCACCGAGGGATCTCCAGCCCCTGAACTATTTTCTTTCATGCACATTCTTTCCCGAGTCTCATAACTTTGTTTTGTAAGTTTTCATTTTTTCACACTTGAGAATTCTTCTAATTCTGACGTAGGCTGTTCTTTCACAGCTTCTCTAATTCTCTGGATTTATTTTAGCACCTTTTGAAATGTTCAGTTCCAGTTTGCATCTGCTACGTGGGCCCGTCTTCTTGGCGAGGCTTCACGGGACGCTGCTCTGATCCGAGTTCTTTCTCCCTTCACACAACCCGGTACAGGGGATGATGTCAGCATTTTCTTAATTCCTAGGAAAACAAGACGAGTTATTCTGTGTTCGGAGGATAGAGATTGGGTCAAAGTAGCTATGACTTCATTTAACTTTTGATTTAGTTTGCAGGGCTATACCCAGAGGTGCTGAGACTACTGCTTTGGTGTTTAGGGGCTGCTTCTGGTGGTACTTGAGGGGAATTTGTGCTGCCAGTGATGAACCCAGAGCCTCCTGCATGCAGGGCTGGAGTGTTCTTTCCAGCCCCAAAGTAGCGTGTTTGTTCTGAGGTCACATCTGGTGGTGCTCAGCGCTCACTCCTGACCGTTCTCAGGGATCACTCCGGATGGGAATTGAGGGCCCATATGGGGTGCTGGGGATCGAACCCGGATCGGCCGCATCCAAGGCAATAGCCCTGCCTGCTGTACCATCTCTCCAGCCCTCCCACCCCAAGTAGCTTTTGCAGCTTTATGATTCTTGAATTCCTTGTATCCTTTCACACGAGGACTGAAAGTACGTGGCCTCTTCCTTCCCGGTATTTGTCTTCTCTGATAATTTCGACCACTTAGAAAACAGTTTTCAATTTTCTCTTTCCTTTGCCCCTCCTGTCCCTGCCGCTGTCTTTGACGCTTCCTCCCAGCATCTCTCCTGCCATGCTGGGGAGCCCAGGTTGATCCTCTGTGAGATGCCAGGCCTTGGCTGGGAACCCCGAACTGCAGCTGAGCTCAGCCGAGCAGAGGCCCTCAAGAGAGGGGGCACCTCCAGGCGTCCCCACAGCCGCCTCCTCCCGCATCCTCCTTCGCTGATGCTCCAGCCCCACAGGCTTTGATCTACGGTGTTCACATCCCACTCAGCTCCAAACTTTTTCTTTGCGGGGGCTGGGGGAGGGGGTATGTTTTGGCCCTACCACTGCTCTGGGGCTACTCTCAACTCCGGGCTCAGGGGTTGCTCCCCAAAATAAAGTGGACTCAGCCACACGCAAGGCAAGCATCTTAACCCCTGTACTATCTCTCCTCCCCTTCCCTCACGCCAACCTGGATTTTAGTTTTTGACACTTGTTAAGACGTATTTTCAGGGGCTGGAGCGATAGAACAGCGGGTAGGGCATTTGCCTTTCACGCAGCTGACCCGGGTTTGAGTCCCAGCATCCCATATGGTCCCCTGAGCACTGCCAGGAGTAATTCCTGAGTGCAGAGCCAGGAGTAACCCCTGAGCATCGCCAGGTGTGACCCATAAAGCAAAAAACAAACAAACAAACAAACAAAAAAAAACATTTTTAGGTCCAGCAAATGAAAAGCTTCTATAAATATTCTCAGTGTTTCAAAAAATAATGTATGGGGCCAGGATGTGATTTGAGTGTAGAGCACAAGCCTGGCTTGTGTGAGGCTCTGGGTTCCATCCCCGGCACTACAGGGCCCCAGGAAACCGCCAGGCGTGGCCCCCTCAACAGCAAAAGCTAAAAACAGCTAAAGTTTTTTTTAAAGAAACTCCAGAGATGATTCAACAGGCTGAGCACAGGTTTTGCATGCAGGAGACCCAGGCTTGAACCTTGGCCCCACATGGTCCCGTTTACAGCCAGGGATGACCCCCTAGCACAGAACTAGGAGTAACCCCCAAGGACGACCTACTATGACCCATCCCCCTCTAAAAAGGAAAGGAGGGCTGGAGCGATAGCACAGTGGGTAGGGAGTTTGCCTTGCATGCGGCCGACCCGGGTTTGATTCCCAGCCTCCCATATGATCCCCCAAGCACCACCAGGAGTAATTCCTGAGTGCGTGAGCCAGGAATAACCCCTGTGCATCGCCAGGTGTGACCCAAAAAGCAAAAATAAATAGATAAATAAAAAGAAAAGGACGTGCATTCAGTTGAGCAACTTCTGAGTGCGGTACTCTAGATATGCAATTCAGCGTATGTATTATAGTGATGTCATTCAATTTTTTTTGTCTGGACCTAGAGAGATGGTACAGTGGTAAGGCACTTGCCTTGCATGCAGCTGATTCTGACTTGAATCCCCGGAAACATTCCTGGTCTCCCAAGCACAGCCTGGGGTCACTCCTGAGCACAGGACTTGAGGTAACCGCCCCTGAGCACCACCAGGCTGAGTTCATTCCTACCCAGCCCCCTCCCCAACAAAATAAAAATCAGAATCTTTAGTCTGACAGCTCTTTTTCCTGTTTATTCTAATAGGAGGAATTATGTTAAAGCGTCCTGTGAAGTATATTTGTCTATTTCTTCTTTTCCTTTTGTCTGTGGGTCAGGCATGGGGGTCACCCCGGTATTGCAGGGCCTGGAGTGACCTTCCAGTGCTGGGCTCGAACCCAGAACTCCAACTTGCAACCCAGGAGTTCCAGCCCTTGGATAGCTCCCTGGACTCTATTCTGCCAAGTTTTGCTATGTGTATTTTTAAAACTGTCAAATGAATGTGCAGATTTTTATATCTTCCTGTTAAATTGAACTTTTTATACTAATAATAATAAATCACGTTGTCTTTAGCGATACTTTTCTTCTTAAAATCTACTATGTCTGGGGACAGAGAGACAGTACGGTGGCGAGGGCACTTACCCTGCACGCAGCTGATGTGGGTTCTATCCATACATGGTCCCCAGAGCACTGCCAAAAGTTCACTCCTGAGTGCAGAGCCAAGAGGAATTCCTGAGCACTGCCAAGTGTGACCCAAACAAAACAAAACAAAACAAAAACTACAGTGTCCGAAGCACAGTTTAACCAACTTTTCTTGTTGTTATTTGGTGTGTGTATGTATTTGCCTTTTTATCACCCGTCGTCTCAGTTTACTTTCCGCAATCTATACAATTTTCTTTTTATACTTAGATTCTTTTGTTTGTTTTGGTTTTTTGAGCCACACCCAGCAGTGCTCAGTGGCTCTGCGCTCAGGGGTCAGTTGTGACAGGGCTCCGGGGACCGTATGCGGTGCTAGGGGTAGAACCTAGGTCAAATGCACACAAACGAGTGCTCTGCCCATAGCACAGCGGTAGGGCGTTTGCCTTGCACGCAGCCAACATGGCCGACCCGAGTTCGATTCCTCCGCCCCTCTCGGAGAGCCCGGCAAGCTACCGAGAGTATTCGATATGCCAGACACAGTAACAACAAAGTCTCCAATGGAGACGTTACTGGGCCCGCTCGAGCAAATCGATGATCAACGGGAGGGCCTTTACTTTACTCCAGCCCCTTTATACTAACATTTAGATATTTTGTATTGAATTAATCCTTTTCCTCTGTTTAATGTGATATTAATCTCCTGTTAGCATTGAACTCCTAATTCCCTGTTTTATAATCGCCAGCTACCTTTTGAAAGTTTTGAATATAGTTATTTAATGTCTGTGGCATGACAATTTTGTAGTCTGCAGTTTCTGTGTTCTTTTTTTTTTCTTTTTCAATTGTTTGAAATTTCGCTTGGGTTTTGTTTGTGTTATCTTGGTTCTTTATGTCAACAAACTAAAGCAAAACCATAAAGAAAAACAGGAATTTAATTAGGGTCTTAGGAAATGCAATGTTGGGAAATGTAGTGTCAGTGCAAGAAGGAAGGATGCTAAATTCCAGAAAGCGGGGGTTGTTAAGCACAGAGAAAATGTGAGTTGGGCCAGATTTTGCATAGATTGTATTATTTGGCTTCTGAAACGAGTCCCTCGTTCCTCGGAAGCGCAGAGGAAACTCCCAGGCACTAATGATCCTTCCTTTCAAGGATGATCCACTTGCTGTGTATGCTGAGCTCTGTGACACTGGACACCTTTGACCTAAGCAAACTTGCAAACCATTACTAACACATAGTCTACCCTGGGAGCCAGAAATAGCTGAGGGACTCAAGCCTCCCCCACATGCTCCAGCAACACTACTGTTTGGATCCCCAGCTGCCATAAAAAAAAAAAAAAGCTTTATCACAGCTAAGTATGCGACCCCAGGGAGCACTGTGACCAAGCATTTGACCTTGGGGGTAGCACATGCCTTGCATGTGTGATCCCAGAGTTCCACCCCACCACTGCAGGGCCCGAGCTCTGCCAGCACGGACCACGGAGCTGTCAGTTCCTCCAGCAGCCCAGCCAGCATGGCCGGGAAAGGCCCAAACACTGCTGCAGAGGTTCCAGTTAATTAAATGAATAATTTAACTGTGACTCCAGGTGATGGAGCAGGAGGACTTGCTCTGTGGCTTAGACCACCTGCCTTGCCACTTAATGCCATGATCCTGTTCAGAGATCCAGCACCACAGGGTCCTCCAAGCACCCCTAAGAGGAGCCCTCGAACACTGATGATTGTGACCACCTCAACACCCCCTTCCCCCAAAAAGAAATGAAAATAAGAAGAAGCAACCAACCCCCACAGAGCTCCACAACCAAATGTGGGAGTGCCAGCACTCAAGTGTAAGTGACCCCTGGTCATCCCAACGCAAAGGGAAGGGAAGAGGAGACGAGAGGAAAAGCAAGAACAGTCAAAATGCATAGCCGTATATGCTGGCGTGGTGGCCCAGGAATGAAACTCAGCCGCCGACATCTGAGGGTCTGCGGAGAGCAGAATCTCACCAGAGGAAGCTGCACTACCTGATGGGCTTGGGGCCCATCAGGAGCCTCCCAGAAGCCTTTGCTGCCGTCCTCAAGTCTCCGCTCTCGGCACCATCCCCCGCCACTCAGTCCCGGTGACCACTGTCCCAAGTCAGGTCGCGGACACAACTAGAACTGCTGCAGCTGGTCTGGGAGGCCAGTCACTTACTGGGGCCAAGCCACACATTTTTCTCCTGATTCAAAAGGCATCTGTGGCTTTGCCAATTTTATCCTTATTGAGCAACTTGTAGTTGAAATTTCTCCAGATTGTCCCTGATGGCCCATAGAAACTTTGAGGATCTAACGGGAAATGAGAGAGGGACATGAGTTGGGGGGACTGCAGTGTGGCAGTGGTGTGGCCACGTGGTTGTCTTCTGTGTGCTCTATGCTACTTTCTTTTTTTTTTTTTGCTTTTTGGATCACACCCAGAGATGCTCAGGGGTTACTCCTGGCTCTGCACTCAGGAATTACTCCTGGCAGTAGTCAGGATAGTACCACATGGGTTGCTGGAAATCAAACCTGGGTCGGCCACATGCAAGGCAAACGCCCTACCCGCTGTGCTATTGCTCCAGCCCCTCTATGCTTCCTTCTTAAAAAAAAATAATAATAATGTTTTACACTAAAACCTCATGGTTCACCTATAGTGATAAAGTCATTTTCCAGCTACAGAGTGCCTCACCAATCACTCTTTTCTATATGCTAGCTTGAGTACCATGGAATTTTCATTATTACCAGAGACAGGTGTTTAGGTGTTTAGCATTGAGGACATCTCCCACTTTATGGCTGGTTTGTTTTGCAATCACACCCAGTGGTGCTCAGCGGCTGTTCCAGGCAGGAAACTCAAGTCAGGGGTCCATGCAACGCCACGGGTAGAATAAGGCCTTCCGCACGCAGAGCACATGCTCCAGCCCTCTATCTTCCCACTCCTTACATTTGTTTTTGTTACGTTTTGTTTGGCTTGGTTTGGGAGCCATGCCGGTGGTGCTCAGAGCTTACTCCGGACTCTGCTCTCAGGGATCACTCCTGAAGGGCTTGGGGGACCATATGGGATTCCAGGGATTGTACCCTGGTCAGTCACATGCAAGGCAAGAACCCTACTGGCTATACTCCCTCTCCAACCCCCTTAGAATTATCTTTTCTTTGTCTCCATAGGGAGGATAAAATTCTCTTTGTGAGGGCTGGAGAGATAGTACAGCAGGTAGGGCAATTGCCTTACACACAGCCGACCTGGGCTCGATTATCAGCATCTTATATTGTCTCCTGAGCATCACCAGGAGTGATTCCTGAGTGTAGAGTCAGGAATAAGCCCTAAGCACAGTCAGGTGTGACACCCCACCACCAAAAAAAAATTTTCCCTTTGTGGTCCCAGAGAAATATTACAGAGGTTTTGAAAGCCTGCCTTGCAAGCATGTTTTCTATTCGAACGTGTGGCCATGAGTTCAGTTTCGTGGGATCCCACATGCACGAAGGATGGTTCTGGCATCTCTACTCTTTGAGCCTTGTGGCTGGGGTGTCTCTGATCCGTAGCATGGAAAATCTCGCTACACCACAGCCAGGTGTGCAAGTACGCCACAAAAGGAGGTGTGGATGACACCCCCTTCCCCCATAAGCTTCAACACTAACAAGGAAGTGTGTGTTAGCCCCAAGCTAAGATGTGCCTCTGGCAAGCATTGAGTGAGCACCACAGCAACCCCCAGCGAGGGGCACTGCCATCACTTGTGTGCCTCGATTAAAAGTGCTCCCCCTGGACTCGAGGGAGCTTGGCAGGCTGGAGCACACGCTGTGCACGCAGGAGGTCTGAGTTTAATCCCCAACACTGCATGGTCTTCTGAGCGCTGCTGGATGTGCGCAGAGAAAAGAATGTTCTCCCTAGCAAGCACGTGTGCAAGCATCACAGCTAAAGGAGAGCAAAGCCAAGTGTGCAAGAACCATAACCCCCGTGTACTCCAGGACTAAGAAACAGCCCGTGTGTGCAGTCCCTGCCTATCACAGCAATGATGAAGGGAAGGGAAGGGCTAGAGATGAGGGAGTAAAAACTCTAAGAAGAGGGGCCAGAGCGGTAGCACAGCGGGTAGGGCATTTGCCTTGCAAGCAACTGATCCAGGTTCAATCCCCAGCACCCCATATGGTTCTCCGAGTACTGCCAGAAGTAATTCCTGAATACAGAGCCAGAAGGAACCCCTGAGCATTGCTGGGTATGACCCAAAAAGCAAAAAACAAAAACAGACAAATAAAACTACAAGAATAAAATTTAAGTTCATCAATTCATCAATTTGCTTGAGCGGGCCCAGTAACGTCTCCATCGGAGACTTTGTTGTTACTGTGTCTGGCATATCGAATACATCACGAGTAGCTTGGCAGGCTCTGCCGTGCGGGCGAGATACTCTCGGTAGCTTGCCAGGCTCTCTGAGAGGGGTGGAGGAATCGAACTCGGGTCGGCCATGTTGGCCGCTTATAAGGCAAACATCCTACTGCTGTGCTATCGCTCCAGTCCAAAATTTAAGTAGAATAAAAAAATCTTTAGTAAGATTTGCTAGCTATGCTTCCTACCCCTAACACACACACACACACACACACACACACACACAAATAAATCTCCTTTATTTCAAAAGTATGTCAAAATCACAAACAGTTCCAAAGGCATATCTGAAAAGATGAACCTGCCATCAGTACATATGCTAGCAATGTGTTCTTCAGCCAAGAAACAGGCACAGTCCGAATAGTAAGTTCCACCTGTATTGTTCTCACAGGACATAGAAATGGAGGTTTTGAAAGGATGATTTATGCATCCATTGCTACAGTTGAATTTGTACAGCCTGGTTTTGTACATTCAGCACCATGTCACAATTGTTCAGCCAAATTAAGCACAGGACGAGTTTCCATTGTGGCCTAGTTAGACCAAAGTCACAAGTTCTCCTTCTCACCCATCAATCAAACAAAGAATGGAATAAGGAAATGGTATCATAGTTTTCATCATCTACACCCAAAGTTGGCTTTGACTCCAAGTGAATTAGCATAATCAAGCATATTTTCTTCAGGTCTTTGAGCGCATTGTAGAATTTTTTTCCCAGCCTGTAAATTTGGGGAGAGCTAAGGGATGGCCCTATGGAGACCATCTTTCCGAGTTGAAGAACGTTTTTCTAGCTAGTTGCTTTTTCTTGGAGAAATCGTCTAAGGAGCAATCAGAGCAGGGGCCAGAGTGATAGTACAGCAGGGCAGGGTGTTTGTCTTGCACGCAACCCAGCTGGGTTTGATCCTCAGCATCACTTATGGTCCCCTAAGCACCGCCAGAAGTAATTCCTGAGTGCAGAGGCAAGAGTAACCCCTGAGCATCACCAGGTGTGACCCAAAAAGCCAAAGGAGGGGGGAAAAATTGGAGCAAATTTGAATTAACTTTTGTGGTTCATTCCTTGGCTTCACCGTCCCCTACAGCCTGTGAATAAGCTGGTATAACCCAGAGTAACCTGGCTAAGTTTAGATGACCAAACTAAACTCTGGCAAAGTTTATAAGGTCTTTAAAAAGAGCATCCAGAAATTCTTTAGCAGTTTCCCCAAGTTCAGCTTTTGTGCAATGGAATTAAAAGTCTGGCTGGTCTGCATTCCCGACTTTGCTTCAAAGTGGCCAGCGAGGATGAGCAGGGGTGACTAGGGGCACCACATGGCCATCATTATAGAAAGGTCAATCAGAGGGCATTATGGAGAAGGAAGTGCAGATGGGAGGTGGAGGAGCCCCAGGATGATCAGATGTAGAAGCGTGTCTGTTTGAGAAGTCAGCCTTTCCCTCTACATCTTAGCTGAATGCTGGCAAAGAGACTAATTTATCAACATTTTGTTCTGTTTTGATTTGGTGGGGGCCACGCCTTGTGTTGCTCAGGGCTTACCCCTGCTCTACACTCAGCAGTGACTCCTAAGGGAACTCAGGGGACCGTAAGGGATGCCAGGGATCCAACCTGGACCAGCCGCATGCACGTGGCAAGTGCCCTACCCATCGCACCATCGCTCCCGCCCCTATCAGGATTTATTTTTGCAGGCCCTGGAGGTGCCAATTTAAATCAACTTCCAGCGTCAGAAAGATAAAGCACTTTCCTTGCATATGTTTGACACAGGTTCAATCCCCAGCACCCCGTAGGGTCATCGCCAGGAGTGATTCCTGAGCACAAAACCAGGAGTAAGCACTGAACAAAGCCAGATGTGGCCCAAGAACCATTAATTAATTAATTAATTAAGCTTTAAAGGTGGAGTCATTGGCTTGCATGTTGATGTTTCTGAGATCCTGGGAACAGCTCAGTGGGAAGGGTGTCTGCCTTGGAGCCACATGTGCTGTCTGGGACCCTCAGCACCAGAGTGGTGTGGGCCCCAGTACCTCAGCCAAGGGCTAGCACAACTCCTGTCACTGCATTCAAAAGAAGCTGAGGGAGCGGGTAGGAAGGTCTCCCCCCATTCATCCTTTGATTTGGGGGCAGTTTTCTTTGGGTGCAGGTTGGGGGGCTTGTTTTGTTCAAGGCTCCATCTGGCTCTGGATTTAGGTATCACTCCTGTTTGTGCTCAGAGGACCCCAGGCAGTGCCAGGGATCAAACCCAGGTCAACTGCATGCAAGAAAATGCCTCCACTCTTCTGGGACGGAGTCTGTGAGGCCTTCAGAGTGGTCCAGAGCTTGACATACCCCGTCGGTTCTCCTACAGTACAGCCTCCTGCAAAACCAGGCTGCCTCAAACGCCTGGAAATAGAATTCTTTACCCTTATACCCAAAGGGTTGGGAAGGACTAAAGTCTGAGTGTGGCGTGCACCCCGGCCAGCTTGGAGGAAACCATGCTGTGAGACCTAGAGTTCAAGAGGTGCCTAAAACTGGCGCCAGAGTGATAGCACAGCGGGTAGGGCGTTTGCCTTGCATGTGCTGACCCCAGTTCGATCCCCGGCATCCCATATGGTCCCTGAAACACCGCCAGGAATAATTCCTGAGTGCAGAGCCAGGAGTAACTCTTGAGCATCGCTGGGTGTGACCCAAAAAGCTAAAAAAAAAAAAAAATTAAGAGGTGCCTAATACAAAAAGCACGTCAGCCAGACCTACAGTGGTTGCAAGTGTGTTCGAGACAGAATCAAGCATGCTTTCCTTATCGAGGAGTAGAAAACCGTCTTGAAGGTGTTGAAGGCACAAGCACAGAGCCGGGAAGCAAAATTAACAAATAAAGCTTTTTTGAAGAAAAACAAAAAGAAAGAAAGCAAGTGCCTTAACCCTTGCTCTGTCTCTCCCGTCCGACTGGGTTGTTTATATTTTTATATTTGAATTAAATTAGGTGTTTCTATACCTTGTCCTCGCTATCCCAGCATCGAGTCCACTCTCTCTGAGATTACGGGGAAGCAGGTGGCATGCTATGTGCCACGGGGCTCCAAGCAGAGGTGCCTGGCTCGGGAGGAAGGGTCTGGGCTGCAGGAGGGAGCTGGGACCAGAGGCCCCAAGGCGCAGGGAGGGGACTTGGGTCTCCTCAACTATAACTGGGGACTCAAGGCTGGCTCCCCTGAGGTGAGAAGGAAGAGCTATCAGACCAGGGCACAGGCCTGCGCCCCGGACTGAGGGGCCTCATGGTTCAAGTGCACCCACAATCACCAGCGCCCCAGAGTGATCCAGGCCTCTGCCCTCCCCGGAGAGCCCAGTCTTGGAGGACCCGGGCTGGTGCGTCCACGGTGACCAGCAGCTGCCCCATCCAGGTTCCTGGAGCCCTCCCAGGCCAGGGTCTTCCTGTTGCCAGGGAGATCGTGGGGCTGGGAGAGTGGACATCAGGGACCCAGGCTGCAGGAGTGCTGGGGGGGGTGGGCATCCGCTCTCAGCTGGAAGCGGGTGCATCGGGCGGGTGGGGGCACTATGGGCCCGTGAGTGGTGCCACCCAGCATGTCCTGACCTAACCGAGGCTTGGGGGCAGCAGGAGCCCCGCCCCTGATCCCACGCTCCCCCCATGCGCTGACCCGCGGCATGTCCCCAGGGCGGTCCTGCAGCAGCGCGGCTCTCCTGTGGACGCGGCCATCGCTGCGCTGGTCTGTACCGGAGTGGTCAACCCTCAGAGCATGGGCCTGGGGGGAGGAGTCATCTTCACCATCTACAACGCCAGCACAGGTGAGCTCAGCCGGGCAGCAGGGCTGCTGACCCCCAGCCGGGGTCTTCCTGCCCCCACCTGTCCTGCGTTGGCACCAAGGTGGAGCGGAAGACTGGAACTGGCTGGGGGTGGGAGGGGGAGCCCCTGACCCCCACCCTCCCGCCCCGCCCCAGGGAAGGTGGAGGTCATCAACGCCCGGGAGACAGTGCCCGCCAAGACCTCCCCAGGGCTGCTGGAGTGGTGTAAGCAGGCACAGCCACTGGGCAAAGGTGAGGCCCCCTCCCGGGCAGGCTGGGAGTGGGGCCCCCTGGACTGGGCCGACCGGAGCTCGTTCTGGGGTGTGGGGAGTCTGAGTGGAAAGATCCTGAGCAGAGGCCAGGGAGGTGTGGGGTGGGGCCTGGGGGTGCCCCGGGCTCCAAGAACTGACTTTAAATTGGTGGGGAGCCTGGTGGGTTTGAGTGGGTTGGCCAGGAAGCCTGGGGGGGACCCAGTGGGTGCATGAGAGGATCCCCAGGGGCAGGCCGGGGTGGGGGCTGGGTAACGGGTCTGGCCGTGCAGGGGTCCGCTGGATCGGGGTCCCCGGGGAGCTCCGCGGCTACGCCGAGGCCCACCGGCGCCACGGCCGCCTGCCCTGGGCGCAGCTGTTCCAGCCCACCATCCGGCTGCTCCGCGGCGGCTTCCGCTTGCCTGCCGTGCTCAGCCTGTTCCTGAACAGCACCCAGCTGCGGCCCTTCCTGCAGGAATCATCCCTGAGGTGAGCCCTGCTGGACACCGCCCCGCCGGCCGGCCAGGCACCCCTCACACACTGATGGAGGAGAAGGGGCCTGAGTCTGCGGGGTCCCCTTCTCCGCTGCTCCCCTCCCCTCCAGCCCACCCGTTCACCCAGCCTCTCCTCTCTGGAGCCTGGAGAGAACCAGCCAGATGGGGGCTGGCCCAGCCCCAGCCAGGATGTCGGGGAGGGGGGCAAGAGAATGGCCCCTCCCCGGGCCTGACCCAGCCCGCTGGAATCAGAAGCCCGTGTTCCAGGGGCCTCCCAGACCCCCAAGAGCCCCTGCAGGGTCTTTGCCCACCCCCGGCCCTGGCCCCACCCTCAGCTGCTCCCACCCTCAGGCAGCTCTTCTTCAACGGCACAGAGCCCCTCCGGGCTGGAGACCCCTTCTCATGGCCTGCACTGGCCACCACCCTGGAGACCGTGGCCAAGGAGGGCCCGGAAGCATTCTACTCTGGGAGACTGGGCCATGCACTCCTGGAGGACATTGCCAAGGAAGGTCAGCTGCCCAGGGCGCCAGTGGCCCTGTGTGAGAGAAAGATCGGGGTTCTGGGCGCCGTGGCCTGCAGGCCGGCGGGGTCCTTGTGGCTGAGCGACCCATCCCCCCAGCTCCTCCCTCCCGCCTGTCCCGTCTCGTCTGTTCCCATAACATCCTGGGGCCTGGGAGCCCAGTGAGGGGAGCTCCCAGCCCAGGCAGTGCTGTCTGTCCATGAGGCCCTTTCATCTCACCCCAGACACTCAGCTGACCATGCAGGACCTGGGGTCCTTCCAGCCTGAGGTGGTGGACGCCCTGGCCATGCCCCTGGGGGAGTACACGCTGTACTCCCCGCCACCACCCGCAGGGGGCGCCATTCTCAGCTTCATCCTCAATGTGCTTCAAGGTAAGGCCCCAGGGCTTCCTGTCCTGAGTCCAACCCCATTCATCCCCGGAACTCAACTAACTCCACACCCGATCACAGCCCGGCAGCCACTGCCTTTCCCGGCCGAGGCCCCTCCTCAGTCCACAGATGGGGACAGTGGGGGCGGTGAGGGCAGAGGGTCTGTGGACAGCCTCTGGGGCTGCCCACCCATGGGACTCTGTGAAAGGGGTTGGCATCCCCCACCTGCTGAGGACCCCCGAGAGACCCAGTGCCAGGGGCAGGTTGGCTCTGGCCGGCCACCTGTTGCCTGCTTTGTGTCTCCACTGCGGGCTGGAAAGGGGGTCTCGGCCACACCCAGGTGAGCCCCAGATGATCGGGTTGGTTCCCGGTGGTGACTGCAGCACAGAACCAAACACCGGGTGACTGAATAAAAACGGGGGGTCGGGGTGTGCCTGAGGGGTCACGTACCTGCCTGCACGATGTGGCCCTGGGCACTGTCCCCGGCTCCAAAGTGGACACAGCAGGAAGGTGACCTGTCTGAGTCCTGCCTTCCAGAAGCCGCAGGGGAGCTGCCAGCGGCTGCCTCCGGCATAGCTCTGGGCCTCTTGCAGTTCCGGGGGCTGCCGGCACCCTCGCCCTAGCCTTCATGGCACTGCACCTCCTCCCTCTGTCTCTGTCTTGGAAGGACAATGCGGCTCAGAACCCACCCGAGTAACCCAGGGCCTTCTGCTCCTCTCAAGATCCCGGGCATAATTGCACATTTGGTCCCAAAGGTAGTACTGATCCTGGAGCCTAGGACGCGGACACGCTTGAGGGGAACGCGCTGGACGGGGCAGAGAGTGATGCCCCCTCCCTGCCCGCCCCACCCTCCCCAGGCTTCAACTTCTCCTCTGAGTCTGTGGCCAGGCTGGACGGGCGCGTGGACTTGTACCACCGCCTCGTGGAGACGCTCAAGTTTGCTGAGGGGCAGAGATGGCGCCTTGGGGACCCTCGCGTCCACCGGGAGATCCTGGTGAGGGGTCCTACAGCAGAGCTGGGCAGGGGGAAAGGGTGGGGGCGCCCTGGGGCTCTGCGTGGCAGGAGGGTCAGAGCACCAGAGCTCCAGGTGCCCATGAGCGCAGAGAGCAGGGTGGAGCGGGAGGTGGAGCAGGTCCCAGGCCAGAGAGGGGGCGGGGCTCAGAGGGGGGGGCTGTACAGGGGCGCTCAGCGTGGGGCTCAGTGGGGGGAGGGGCCCTGGGTTGGCAGGTGCGGGGGACAGTGTGGCCCTGGATCCCTGGGAACCAAGAGGACGTACAGATCTGGAGGTGTCCAGGCTCGAGAGTGGGCTGGAGAAGGTCCTGCCGGCGCGTCCAGCATACACCACCTCACCTCGCCCCCTGGTGACCCCACTCCTGCCCCCCAGAACTCCTCCCACGAACTGCTGGAGGAGGCTATGGCCCAGAGCATCCGGAAGCTGATTGATGACCGGGGTGACCACCCGGGCTCCCACTACAACCTGACCAGGCTCTGGGCCCCCCGCATGGGCACCGCCCACGTGTCTGTGCTGGGGGAGGACGGCAGTGCCGTGGCGGCCACGAGCACCATCAACACTCCGTGCGTGGGGCCCCGGGAGGGCGGGTCCACCTCTGCCCCCACAACCCCCCATGCCCACCGCAGTCTCCACACTGCCTGTGGCCCTACCAGCCCCTGCTGGCAGCCCTGGGTGGTCTCCGGGGCAGCACGTTGCTCTTGCTCCTTCCTCCTTCCTCTCTGTCCAGTGGGTCCTGCAGCCCAATACTCGGATGGGGCGGCTGGGCCAGGCCCTGCTGAAAATGGGCTGTACCCATGAGGTGTTCCTAGCAGGGAGCGTGTGTGTGTGTGTGTGTGTGTGTGTGTGTGTGTGTGTGCATGTGCATGTGTGTGCATGTGTGTTTGTGTATACATGAGTGTGCACGTGAGTGTGGTGCATGTGCACGTGTGTGCATATGTGCGTGCGTGTTCATGCATGTGTGCATGTGCGTGCGTGTGCATGTGTGTATGCATGTATGTGTATATATGTGCATGTGTGTGTGCACGCATGTGTGCATGAGTGTACATGTGTGCATATGTGTGTACGTGTGTGCATGTGTGTGCATATGTGTGTGGGAATACATATGTGCATGTGTGTGTGTGTGCGCGCGCGTCAAGGACAGGAGAGGGACACCGGCAGTGTCCTGGGGTAGCCACCTGGAGGGCCAGGGAGGGCTGGGAACTAAGTGCACGCCTGGCCCGCTTGCAGCTTTGGGGCGATGGTGTACTCCCCGAGCACTGGCGTCCTCCTCAACAATGAGCTCCTGGATCTGTGCTGGAGGCACTCACCACTGGGTGCCACCCCCAAACCCGGTGAGGGGGCCAGCTGGGCCTGCAGGGGAGACAGCGATGGGGGGGCCGCTGGGGGCCTGGTGTGACACTGTGGCCTCAGTTCCAGGTGAGAGGCCCCCTTCGTCCATGGTGCCCTCCATCCTGATCAGCAGAGCCCGGGGGGCCAAGCTGGTGATCGGCGGGGCTGGTGGGGAGCTCATCATCCCGGTGGTGGCCCAGGTCAGTGTGGCAGCTCCTGGCCAAGCACCCCACTCTGGGCAGCCCTTTGGTAGGTGGGAGTTGATGTGGGGTGCTGACACCCCCTCTGGGGTTCCCCGCCCCCGTCCCCCAGGCCATCATGAACAAGCTGTGGCTTCGCCAGGACCTGCAAGAGGCCATCAAGACCCCCATCGTCCATGTGAACAGCCAAGGCCTCGTGAGCTACGAGCCCGACTTCAACCAGGTTAGAGGAAACAGGGGCAGGGCGGTCAGGGCAGGGGTCTGCGGTCACGGCCACACGCTTGGCCTCTGGCTGCTTCAGTGGTGTGGGGGTTTTCCCGAATCTGCCGAAACCTCTCGGTCACCCCGGAGTCCTGTGGAGGAAGGCTTTCAGCCGGTGGACGTTTGGCCCGGGAGGACAGGAAGGACCGTCCTTCAGCGGTAGCCCTAGGATAGTAGGGGAAAGAAGGGTGTTGCTTACAAAACCTCCAGGGCTCCGGCGACACATTCTGGACCCCCCCCCCAAAAAAAAGGTCATAGAGATTGGAGCCATAGTACAGCGGTTGTAGGGCACTTTCCTTGCACAGGGCTGACCAGGGATTTATCCTCAGGATCCAGGTTCAGTTCCCAGACCCTGCCAGGAGTGATCCCTGAGCACTGCCAGGTGTGGCCAGCAAAATAAAACAAAGATTTCAATTTTAATTAATTAATTTAATCAATCTCCCACCAAAATTACAGTGGGAGCTCCTTTGGTGCTGGCGTAAGAGGGAGAAACCAGAACACTTTCCATCAACCTCTCTCTTCCTCCCATTTCCAGTCTGAGCTCACTGGGGCTTTATTATTATTTTTTCTTTTTTCTTTTTTCGGGGAAGGGCGTCACATCCAGCGGTGCTCAGGGCTTACTCCTGGCTCTGCACTCAGGAATCACTCTCAGCGGGGCCTGGGGGACAAGATGGGGTGCTGGCGATCAAACCCAAGTCATGCGTGCGAGGCATGCACCCTCCCCTCATACTAATGGCTCCAGCCCCCACTGGGACTTTAACGAGCGATGCTTTGTTTTGGTGTTGCACGTGTGTTCCTTTCTCCTGGACACCCACCAGGAGAGGAATTGCGGTCCTGCGAGGCTCCTAGGCTTACTTGTCAGAGGGCCTGTCCCATCCTGGCCCTGCTCAGGGGCTGAGCTGCCCCACCCCTCCCATCCTGGAAACACGCCTGGCACCCCGGCATTCCCCTGGACGGTTCCACTCAGGACTTGAGCCAACAGGACTTCACTGGGGAAAGCCTCGATTCAGGGAGCAGTGAAGGGGGCACGGAGCGGCACCTAGCATGGGAGATGGCCCTACCAGCCCTACCCGCCATCCCTGACCCACTGTCCTCACTGGAGCACGGGCAAAGTCCCGAGGCCGCCTCCAGGCTCGTCCAGTGGGACGCCCTCCTTTCTGCCTCATGCAGAGGGTGTCCTCAGGCCCACGGGGGCGTTTTCACTTAGACCCGCCTCTGGCACTAGCAGACCCCTCCCCCTCGGTCCCTGCCCTTGGCCAGGCAGAGAGCAGAGGCCTCTACCGCAGGCGGACGGCTCCATCTCGGGGGTCCCCAGCTTTGCTTTGCTTCTCCTTCTTTCCTCTGTGAGCTGCTCCCCGTGGTGCCGGGGGACCGTGCGGTGCTGGGGGCGTCAGCCACATGCGAGGCCATGCTCGCTGCCGAGGGCCCCACCTTTCCCTCCCACAGAGCCATCACCCGGCCCCTGCTGGGAACAGCTGGGCCTGGGAGGACTGGTCCACTCTTGGCCCCTGCTCCCAGCCGGGACGTCCAGGCCTGGTGTGGCCCCACCCAGAGGCAGAGGCCTGCTGCCCTCAGCTGCGCCCGCCCACTCTCTTCCAGGATGTACAGGTGGCGCTCCAGGCGCGCGGGCAGACCAAGATCAAGAGGGACCTCTTCCTGAACGTGGTGCAGGCCGTGTTTCAGGAGGGCGCCTGTGTGTACGCCGCCTCGGACCCCAGGAAGCTCGGGGAGGCCTCAGGCTACTGAGCCCCTGCCCCCCCCCACACACACACACTCCCGCCCCACCATCATGCTGCGGCCCAGGACGGAGCATTTGTACAGGATCCTGATGGCGGGGACAGCCCGGGATGGACACCTGTGGGGGCCGAGTCCCTCCCAGAGCCACCGCCTGGCCCCCCAGCTTCCTCAGGCCTCTTGCCCAGCACTGTATCCCAACGTCCCCCTCCGCTCCACAGCTGTATGTCCCCCGGATTAAAGAGGAGGCCGGGAGCCTGCTGTAGGGTCACAGTGGGGGAGCATGTGCGCTGAGCCCCCACAGCCCACCACGCACCCGACCCCGGCTGGGGCTCCTGGCCTAGAGGCTCTGCCCTCTGTCCCAGGGAACATTCGGACGATGTCGGTCTTGTTCCCCACAGCCCACGTGCTCCTCCATGGCATTGCTCCCATGTTTGGGTGCTGTGTTCTGGGGGTAGAACCAGAGCTGAACCCCCTCCAGGGCAGGGCCAGGAACAGTCTGGGGGCCTCCACTTCGCAGTAGGCTGTGGCTGTGCCCGATTGCCCCTGGCTGAGCCCCATTCCTCTCAAGAGCGGCGCAAACCAAGCAGCAGCCTGGAGCAGTGGGAACGCGCCGTTTCATCTCACGGGCTGGCCCAGCTGAGCTCGCGCTCCAAAGAAACGCACAAGGGGAGAGTCTGTTTTATAGACGCTCTGCTGGGGGCTGGGCCTTGGCAGGCATCAGGTGGGAAGCTCAGAAGCAGGAGTCCCAAGCACCTTATTGTTTTCCAAAGCAGTGGCTGGACCACCTCAAGGTGGTCGTGAGCACACTTGGGGCACTTTCTCAGGTTACCAAGGTTACAACTCGAGACTGACCATCTCCAGGGCTTCGTGAATGCGCCCCCTGGCCATGTCCTGTTGCCCAGGCTCAGCTGCCCCTTGGCAGCTCCTGCCCCGGCTGTAGCCTGCTGGACGTGAGCCTGTCTGAAGTGTGGGCAGGACGCTCTCTCCCTCAGCACTGACAGGGGTGAGGGGGGGGGGCGCTCCCTAGCACTTGGAAGTGCTGAGCCCACTATTTCCTCAGGTACCTGGGATCCCCATTTCACCCCAAACATCCTGCCAGGAGTCATGCAGGGTGAGGGGGCAGGTATTAGTCTCCCGTAGCAGCTGTGACAAAGGAGCACAACCCTCCCCCCCCCCCTTTTTTTTTGCTTTTTGTGTCACACCCGTGATGCACAGGGGTTACTACTGGCTCTGCACTCAGGAATTACTCCTGGTGCTGCTCAGGGGGGACCATATGGGATGCTGAGAATCGAACCCGAGTCGGCTGCGTGCAAGGCAAACTCCCTACCCGCTGTACTATCGCTTCAGCCCTGGAGCACAACTCTTATGGCTTCAAACAACAGAAATCGTTTTCTAACAAGTCAAGAGTCTGTAATCAGTGTCGTTGGTCCAGAGCCATAGTACAGCGGATAGTACTTCGCTCCCCAGGACCCCATATGGCCCCTGAGCACCGCCAGGAGTGATCCCTGAGTACAGCGCTGGTCACTCCCAGGCGTGACCCTCCCCATCAGAAAATAAATCAGTGTTTTGAGCAGGAAACTCAGTTCTCTGCTGAGGCTTGGGGACACCTCGGGGATCCTCCTGGCAGGGCCTGCCAGTGACATCCGTGGAATGTAGCACCCGTCTTCCTGCGTGCTTGGGGTGGGGGTGTGGAGGTCCCCGGGCTGCATCCCTGACTCATTCTCACTCATCCCTGGGGATGTCGCTCACCTGCTCAGCAGCTCAGGCACCCCCGGTAGGCTCATGGTCTCCACCAGGTTTGCAGCATTAGACACCCAGTCATGCCCAAGCCTCTGAGGGCCCCGCACTCCACGTGGCAAGCCCGGGCTGCCTCTGAGGCTGCGGGGAGGGAGGCCCCAGGCACAGCTCCCCCTCTCCCAAAGTCACCTGGTCCTTCCACCCCCTTAGCCTCCTCTGGTTTCTTAACACTTGCGCAGGGAATTGTGGAGACCATCCTGGTTCCCCAGAGGTCCTGGAGGCCCCCCTTTTCCCTCTCTGTTTCTCTCAGCCTGGGAGATTTGCCTGCAGATGGGGCAACGGGCAATGCCGCACTGCGAGGCACTGCCAACTGTGCCCTGCAACACCCCGTTCCACGGAGAGAAGCCCGGCCTGACCGCTGAGACAAACCAGCTCCAAGCACATCAGAGCAGCCTGGGAGATTTGCCTGCAGATGGGGCAACGGGCAATGCCGCACTGCCAGGCACTGCCAACTGTGCCCTGCAACACCCCGTTCCACGGAGAGAAGCCCGGCCTGACCGCTGAGACAAACCAGCTCCAAGCACATCAGAGCAGCCTGGGAGATTTGCCTGCAGATGGGGCAACGGGCAATGCCGCACTGCCAGGCACTGCCAACTGTGCCCTGCAACACCCCGTTCCACGGAGAGAAGCCCGGCCTGACCGCTGAGACAAACCAGCTCCAAGCACATCAGAAAAGCAGGATCAGAGGAAAATTCACTCTCGCACACAGTAACGTTAATAATAAGAACCGGGGCCAGAGAGATAGTACAGCGGATAGGGCACTTGCCATGCACGTGGCCACTTAGGGTCCTCTTAGCATGCCAGGAGTGATCCCAAGCACAGATCCAGGAGTAAGCTGGACATGGCCCCCAAACAGACAAGGAAAATAAGAAGGGAGGTCAAAATCGATCAAGTATCCAGTCAAGAAATTAGTGAGGGGGGCTGCAGAGAGAGATCACGGGGGTTAGGGAACTCACCTCCCCTGAGACTAACCCTGAGCACCCGGCTGGAGGGGCCCTAAGCACCACCAAGAGTGGCTTAAACTTCCCCCATGCTACCACCAAGAAAGAAAGAAAGAAATGAGTGAGGAGCAACAAGGAAAACAAGAGGGAGGACCTAGCAACAACCAAAGCAGAACCTTTAAATAGAAATGAGAAAAACAGACAATAGATAAGTTATACAGTTACTCAATCAGTAAAAACTAAAGGCAGTTGGGCTGGAGTGCAGCAGGCAGGGCGCCTGCCTTGCACTTTGCCAATCCAGATTTCAATCCCCAGCACTCCATGCGGTCCCCCAAGCCTTGCCAGGAGTGAGTGATCCCTGAGTACCAGACCAGGAGTACCCCCAGTTGTGGGCACCCCCAGGTGTGTACTTCCCCACCTACGCCCCACAAAAGTGATGCAGATAAATATAGGATTTTTTTTGTATTATGGTCCAAAAACCACAAAAGAGAAAAAAAGAAAAAAAAAAAAAAGGAAGTGTGAGTGCACAAAAGCAGAATTGAGAATGCCAAAATAACATAAAATACAGAGGAAGTTAAGAGTATTATAAAAGACCATTCACCTTTATATAAATGAGTTTGAAAACAAAATAAGCACTTTCTATGTATACAGGACAATGTGTACAGGATCGCAATACTTAGGACATAATTATACTAAAACATCTTAAGCTGAAATTCAGCTTTGACTAGCTCCCCATATTTTTATATTTGCCAAATCTGGCAAATGACAACAGATCTAGGAAGAGGCAATGATCTAGACATGTCACTTGTCATGAAAGAAAGAGAGGAGCTGGAGAAAGTGTACTGTCCTTACACACAGCTGACTCAAGTTCAATCCCTGGAGCCCCCTGTGGTCCCCTGAGCCCCGGGAATGATTCTTGAGCATAGAGCCATGAGTAATTCCTGGGCACAGGTGGTTGTGGCTCAAAACACATAACAGAAGGAAGAAGGGCAGGCAGGCAGGCAAGACGGAGGGAAGGAAGGAAGGAAGGAAGGAAGGAAGGAAGGAAGGAAGGAAGGAAGGAAGGGAGAGAGGGAGGAGGGAGGGAGGGAGGGAGGGAGGAGGGATCATCCCTGGTGGGGCCTGGTGGACCATGTGGGGTGCTGGGGATTGAACCCAGATCATCTGTGTGCAAGGTTAGTGCCTTGTCTGCTATACTCTCTGGCCCTGACTGGATATTCTCTTCACATGAATATTTATGAGAATATTAATACCTTTGGGTGGGCTGGATACTATGCTCTAGCTTTACATGCGTTTTTAGACATTATATAACTCAATTCCTATAATACTGTTTAATGAGGGGTAGTATGATCATGGCAGCTTTACAGAACAGGATACTGAGGTATTAACATTACAAGAGTAAGCTGGAATCAGTTTCAGAGACAAAGAGTGGATGTACTAGAGAAGATGAATCCTGGCACCTATCCACACCAAGTACAAACATTAATTTAAGATGAATCCTAAGGAGCTGGTGAGATATTTTAGGAGGCAAGAAGTATGCCTTGCATGGGGCCAACCCCAGTTAGAATCTCCAGCACCTCATACTGTCCATCAAGCACTGCCAGGGGTCACTTGGTCCTCCAACAACCGCCAGGAATCATTCCTGAGTGCAGAGCCAGGAGTAACCCCTGAGCATTGCTGGGTGTGACCCAAAAAGAAAAAAAAACAGGAACAGCACCTCAGCATTGCTGTGCATAACCCAAAAGCCAAAACCAAAAACAAGCAGAGCTAGAGCAATAGGACAGATGGTAGGGGGTTTGCCTTACACGAGGCCAGCCTGGGTTCAATCCCTAGTATCCCATATGGTCCCCCGAGCACTGCCAGTCATGATTCCTGAGTGCAGAGCCAGAATTAATCCCTGAACATCACAATGCCAGGTGTGACCAAAAAAGAAAAAATCCAAAAAACTAAAAAACCAAGCAAACAAAAAAATGGATGAATCCTAGGTCTCAATGGTAAATCTAACTTTTCCAGCAGCATTTAATATAAAAGACCTTTGTTTTTCTCACTAAATTGCATCAGTATCTTAGTTTGAAAGAAAAGTCAAGTAAACAAATCCATCAGATAGTTTTTAAAAATCACTGTATCACTGTCTTTCTGTTGTTCATCAATTTGCTTGAGCAGGCACCAGTAACATCTCCATTTGTCCTAGCCCTGAGATTTTAGCGGCCTCTCTTTACTTGTCCTTCCCAACGGTGTCATATTGGAGACTCTTTCAGGGTCAGGGGAATGAGACCCATCATTGTTACTGGGTTTTGGCATATCGAATACACCATGGGGAGCTTGCCAGGCTCTGCCGTGCAGGCAGGATACTCTCTGTAGCCTGCTGGGTTCACCAAGAGTGAAAACTAGACAATAAGAGGTCATGCAGCTGCAAATGTGACCACGCGCTTCAGGCAACTTGGTTTTATAGTCTCTGGGTCTTGGCTGTTGATGGGATTACACGGGTGCCGCCGGGGGCAGTTGGTGGGTGTAACTGCCTCGCTGCTGGAAGATGGGGGAATCTGGGTGGAGGAGGCCCAGTCCTGATCAGAGCAGGCTTGGAGATCTCAGCCCCGGGTCCCACACACCTGAGTTCCTCCACCAGTTCCTTCATGCTGAGGCTCGTCCAAGTGTGTGGAGAGTGGTCTTGAGCATGGCTGGGCTGGGTTTCAGAGGTCTTCAGCTGCCGGGGATCTGCTCGGGACAGGGAGGGAAACTCAACCTGCCCCCCTTCAAGGGGCCCCAGTGAAGACAGCCAGGCACAGGGGCAAGAGACTCTGCGTTTTTCTCTTCCGGGAGCTTGGTTTTATAGTTTCTGAATCTTGGCTGTTGATGGGATTATTTTTTAAAATATCAGATAGATACTATATGTCTCAATAATTGGGATAGATTATGACTGTCACTGTCACTGTCTTCCCATTGTTCATCGATTTGCTCAAGTGGGCCCAGTAACATCTCCATTGTGACAATTGTTACTGTGCTTGGCATATCGAATACATCACGGGTAGCTTGCCAGGCTTTGCTGTGTGGGCGAGATACTCCCGGTAGCTTGCCGGGCTCTCTGAGAGGGGTGGAGGAATTGAACTCGGGTCAACCATGTTGGCCACTTGCAAGGCAAATGCCCTAATTCAGCCACCCACAATGCAAAGTCCACAAACAGAAGTAGATAAGAGGTCAGAGAGGTAGTAAGGCCAGCAAAGTACTTGCCTTGCATGTCACTGACCTGAATTGGCCCTCAGTAACTCATATGGTCTCCTGAGCCATACCAGGAATAATCCCTGAGCACAGAACCAGGAGTAACCCAGAGAACCATCAGGTGTGGTCCCTCCCCCCAAAAAGAGATGCAGATAAATACAGAAATTTTGTCTTTACTAAAAAAAATGTGGAGCTGCAGTGATAGAACAGCAGGTAGGGCGTTTGCCTTGCTCACGACCGACCTGGGTTCGATCCCCAGCATCCCATATGGTCCCCTGAGCACTGGCAGGTGTAATGCCTGAGTGCAGAGCCAGGAGTAACCCCTAAGCATCGCCGGGTGTAGCCCAAAAAAGCAAAAAAAAATGTAGGGGTAGAGAGATAGTATAGTGAGTAGGGCACTGCACACCTACAACCCAGGTTCAGTATGGTCCCCTAAGCACCACCAAGAATGATCCCTTAGCACAGAGCCAGGAATAACCCCTGATCATCACCAGGTGTGGCCAACCCCATCCCCCCCCAAAAACCCACATTCCCCAAACAAACAAAATCCCCCAAACATGTAGAGGATTGGAGATACTGTATAGGGGGTTGACCTGGATTCAATCCCCAGCACATTTTGGTCCTTCAGCCCAGCCATGAGTGATCCTTGAGCAAAGAGGCAGGGTAAGCTCTGAGCACATCCAGGTATGGCCCAAAAAACCAAAAAAATTGATGAAAAACGTGAGCAAAGAGAGCTTTAATATACTTAATGTTCTCTGGGGCTGATTTCTCAATATTTAAATACTCAAGTATTTACTATCAAAGATCAAGTATCCATTACAAAGATACACAGAGAAGTGACTCACTATGGCTATTACAACATATAAAACGTTGCTCAACTGCACTCAGTGCCAAAGACAACAATGTGTAATCGCTTAGGGACAGAGTAAATAACTCCAGGCCCTGATTGCCTCCTTCATGTATCCTTCCCAGCACTGATGGAAGGAAAATATCCGCCTTACACCAACTCCCAGGAGACAGAAGAGAGGAAACATTGGCCCATTCTCTCAGCAAGAGTATCATGATTTCCCCCTCCCCTTGGTTGCTGCAGAGTCCGGGAGCCCCTCACATGAAGGGGCTCCATGGATCACAGAGAGGAGTTAGCTAGCTTGCAGCCTCCTACACACAAGGTGGGCACTCCTGACCCTGACTCACGTCCCAGGACCCTGTGACCTCTCTGACCAAGAAATATCAAGAAGGAAAAGTGGAGAGTGATTTTCTTAATACCCAGAGACGCGAAATTCCTAAACAAAATACAAGCAAACCCAATTCACTTTATGTATACTTATCTCAATGAACTCAGAAAATCATTTGATAAAATTTCCCTACTTGGACTAATCAGCAATTAGTGGGTTGGAGAGACAGTACAGGAGGAAGATGCTTGCCTCGCACCTGTCCCTGACTCGGGTTCAATCCCTGGCAGCACATAGGGTCCTCGCAAGCCCTGTCAAGGGTGATCCAGAGCACCATGGGGTGTGGCCCCCAAAACAACCAATTAAACCATTTTTTAATGTAAATAATCAAAAATGGAAGAGAACTTTCTTAATCTAATAACTGTGGCTACAAGAACCTATTTTAGAATTTTATATTTAGTGGCAACACATGTAATTTTTTTTTTTGAGAATTAGACCGAGCTAAGAATCTTAGGGCCAGAGTAATAGTGTAGCAGATAAGATGCTTGCCTGCACATGTCTGACCCAGTTTCAATTCCTGGAACCCCCCTGTGGCCCCCCAAGCCTGCCAGGAATGATCCCCGAGTGCAGAGCCAAGAATGAGTACTGAGCACCTATGGGTGCAAGCCAAAAACAAACTAAAAAAAAAATAAAAGCAAATAAAACCAAACAAACCAAAAATAGAATCATTTCCGGGACAGGGGAGAGCATTAAGTGTAAGTGCACTAATTACTAAGTATACTAAGAATAAGAGAAAGAAATCGATCAGCTGAACTATCTTGAGATGAAAAATTTCTATTCACAAAGGCATTATGAAAAGAGTAAAAAGGCAGGATGGGAAAGTGTTTGCAGGGCTTTACATCTGACAACAAACTCTTATCTTGAATATTATAAAAGATTGCAAATCAATTAGAGAAATCCTGATAACCCTCCCCCAAATTCAAAAGGCTTCCAAAGGCCCTTCACAAGAGACGCTTCAGACAACATCACACAAATAAAAAGATGCACAGCTTCACTCATTCAGACAGGTAAGTCCCCAGGCGACTGCTGTACATGTGTGTCAGAAGAGCCACGATGAGACGCTGACTACCATGTGTTGGCAGAGACATGGCAGAGAAGCAGGACACTGGAACGCCCATGGGGCACTTGGGTTTGGAAAGGTGGCATCATCTGCTAAAGCTCCAATATGTCCAACTTGTACCCAGCCATGCTGCTCTCAGGAACCTAGCCAACATCAGTACACGCATCCACGCATCAAGACATGCATCGGAGAATGTTTAGAACACCAGTTGTTAAAGAGCGAAACAGAACACCGCCCCAGGGTGGTGCAACAGGAAAACGAATACATTCATTGGATAGAATAACAGCCAAGATATCAGTGATCTCCTCATACCTCAACAGCTACGAGTCTTATAAATACAAACATAATGTGTAAAAGAAATTAGATGCCTGCCTTATAGGTAGGTCCATCTCTGTACGAAGCAGACCAGACTGCGGTGGGGAACATCAGTGGGAAGGAGGAGAAGAGGGTAATAACTGATAAAGAAAATGATAGTGAGGGCAGGACAGATTTCACAGTGGGTAGGGCCCTTGCCCTGTGTCTGGCTGACTGGGTTCGATCTCCAGCATTCCGAATGGTTCCCTGAGCACCACAGGAGTGATTCCTGAGTGCAGAGCCAAGAGTAAACACTGAGTATCACCGAGTGTGGTAAAGAAGGAAGGAAGGAAGGAAGGAAGGAAGGAAGGAAGGAAGGAAGGAAGGAGAGAGGAAGGGGCGGGGAGAGAAGTAAAAGGAATGGAAGGGAAGGAAGGAAAAGAGAAACGGATTTAGATTGGCACTATCTCATTTGTTGGCTTAGGTGGTAAAATTTTATTCACTTTAGATTAAGTCTAAAAGGGCTGGAGCGATAGCACAGCGGTAGGGCGTTTGCCTTGCATGCAACCAACATGGCCGACCTGAGTTCGATTCCTCCACCCCTCTCGGAGAGTCCGGCAAGCTACCGAGAGTATCTCGCCTGCACGGCAGAGCCTGGCAAGCTACCCGTGACGTATTCGATACGCCAAACACAGTAACAACAAAGTCTCCAATGGAGACGTTACTGGGCCCGCTCGAGCAAATCGATGAACAACGGGAAGACAGTGACAGTGACAGTGATAGATTAAGTCATTGAGCTATACCCCAAGTTCAGGTTTGTTATTTTCCCTTTGGAGGCAGGCGAGGTCCTACCTGGTGGTGCTCAGGGCTTGCTCCTGACCCCATGCTCAGAGATCACTCCTGGCAGGCTCAGGGGACCCTCTGAGATGTCAGGGATCAAACTTGGGCCAGACACATGCAAGGCCAGGGCCCTACCCCTATCTTTCTGTCCCGAGTTCGGGTTCTTGCATACAACACTTTTATTCAAAATTTTTTATTTGTGGGGCCGGAGTGATAGCACAGGGGCCTAGAGTGCCGGAACTCTGAGCAGATGGTCACCAGCTCACAGCCCTGGTGCCCCACGTGTGCTGAGTGTGAGGCAGGCACTCTGCTCCCTGAGCCAGCCGTGCTGCAGTCTGCAAGCCCTGCAAGCGGTTTCCTGCATCCCTGCAGCCGGGTGTGCATGACGTCACACAAGAGGGTGCTAACCCCTACCCCGGAAAGCACCGCAGCAAAAAAAAGAGGTGCAAACACCAGGGCCGGGAAGTGTGACCTCGGGAGAGATGTGCGTAGGAGCTGCAGCGATCCGGGCTCGGCCTCTCAACCATCACTGCTGGTGGCCTTGGGGCCGAGTGCTCGCCCTCACAGAGCCGGGCAACCGGAGCACAGCCACGAGCAGTGCGGCCGAGTGGGTGAGCCCCGCTCCCAGATGTGCGATCCCCTGTAACTAGCACAGCCGAGATGGGGTGAGCACCATGTCGGCATGCGAGCAAACCCCGGTCTGCAGTAGCAGCAGCAACAGCTGCCAAGGGAAAGGGGTGGAAACCAAAACAGAGATAAAGATCTATTCAGAATTCTTCTTTGGGGGGTTGGAGCAATAGCATGGCAGGTCCTGTACAAAAACCAGTTGACATATTTATGTGTATGTGTATATACACACCTCTCTCTCTCTCTCTTTCTCTCTATACATATATTATATACATTTGTTGTGGTGGTGGTGGTGGTGTAGAGCATAGGATAGCTCAGAGGAAGAATGGCTGCCTTGCTGAAGGTATGAGGCCTGCGGGGGAGTTTGGGGTCCACACACCACAGTCAGTGTGTAATTGTCAACACACTGCAACCAAGTGTATTAAGTGTCACAGCTAAATTGAGTGACCCACCTAATGTACAACTCCTGATCATCATGACAACAAAGGGAGGGTGTGAGAATTCCAATAGCTCAGCGGGGTGGGGGAGGACCCTGGGCTTGATCCCCAGCATTGCATGGTCCCCAGGACCACTGGGAGCAGCCAGAAGCCAAGGGGAGGAGGATTCTTTAGTTTTAGTTTGGTTTTTTTTTTGGAAAGGGCCACACCCGACGATGTTCAGCTCTGACTCTGCACTCGGGAATCACTCCTGGTGGTGGTCAGGGAATCATATGTGATGCCGGGGATCGAGCCCAGGTTGGCCACATGCAAGGCAAACACCCTACCCACTGTACTATGCCTCCAATTCCGGGAATTCTTTTCTCTTGTCATATTCTGTACTCTTTCTCGGGGGGGGCCATACCCAGCGGTGCCCGGGGACCGGTGGTGCTGGGTGTTGAACCCAGAGCTCTAGCACGCGATGCTTGCACACTTTGAACTCCCTTCCCAGCCCAGGCCCTGGAGTCTGCACTCTGACCACACTCTCGTCTTTGTTTTGGTTTGGTTTGGTTTTATTTTTTATTATTATTTTTACACTCATCTTTGATCTCCACTTCCTTCCCCCAGACCTTCTCTGGTTCCGTTTTTGGTTTGTTGTTGTTGTTGCTGTTTTTATTAATTTCTCATCTACATGAACTCACATGGTGTGTGTCTTTCTCTTCCCTGCCTTATCTCAGCACATGCCCTCGGTTCAGTCCATGTTGCTGATGGTAACACATCCTCCTTTTTCCGGCTGATGAGCATTAGAGCACACAGTGTCCTCTCCTGGCCTGGCTCACTGAGTCTTGAAATCTGCAACTTTTAGATCGATACATAATGAAACAATAATGTAATGAAATGCTAATCGATACATAATGAAAGCAATTTACCGTAGGCTAACTGACCTAAAGAAGAGTTGAGTTCTTATGGCCACCAAAGGCTACAGTTTAGTTCTTCTGGTCACAAAAGGCATCACGTAACTTCAAAATAGATACAAAGCAATTCTAGTATGAAACAATATTTTTCATTCATTCATTCACTCACTCATTCATTCATTCATTCTTTCTTTCTCCGTTAGCATATTCCAGTTCAGGGTCTCTGGTGACTGGAGTGTGTCCTGGCAGCTCTGAGCACAAAGCAGGGAGCAAACCCTGCAGGACACTGCAGCACTGGGCACCCACACCCATGCACATTAGCAGGACTGAGACACAGTGATCCTCACTCGCGCAGTGTGGGGATGCGGGAGAAGCCAACTATCTTAGCTAAAGAAACCTATGGCAAACATGAAAGCTTGTAACTGTTTCTCTCGGTGATAAAATAAGAAAGAAAGAAAGAAAGAAAGAAAGAAAGAAAGAAAGAAAGAAAGAAAGAAAGAAACTAAGCAGACTTGGGGAGAACATGCAAATCTCAGGCAGTGGCCTTGCTGCGACTTGATTTGCCCCCTCATTAATGCTATTATGAAGACATTATTTGATGACCTGCAGTGGGTATGAGAAGCCACGTCTGGGTGGGTGTCTATGTCTGGATTCTGCACCCTTATTCACATACCACTGATGGACACTCATATCTTGGTTATAAATGTGAGTTGCAGATACAGCTTCAATAACCTATTTTCACTTCCTGAGGCTATTTACCCACTTGTCAGATGGCCGGGTCACATGGCAATTCTAGTGAATTTTCTAAAGGGTCTTGACACTCTTTCCCACCACGGCTGCATCAATTTACATTCCAACATATAACCTACACTTTAAGGAGCAAGTAAAGGGGCCAGAGGAATAGCCAGAGGGCTGGAGTGTATGCTTGGCTTGCAGGGAGGTCTAGATTCGTTCCCTGGTGCTGTGTGGTCCCCTTAGTACTGGTGGGAGTGACGCCCAAGTGTGGGGAAGGAAGGAAGGAAGGAAGGAAGGAAGGAAGGAAGGAAGGAAGGAAGGAAGGAAGGGAGGGAGGGAGGGAGGGAGGGAATGAAGGAAGGAAGGAAGTTGGTTCAGTGATAGAGTTCTTGCCTTGCGCGTGTGAGGCCCTGGGTTTGCTCCCCAGCATCACACACACACACACACACACACACACACACACACACACACACACACACAAGCTCCACACGGATACTGTTCAGGGTCCTCAGAGAAGCAGGCCCTTTAGCTGGGGGCTGTCAGGGACCTCTGAGCATCTACATCTGATGCTGGGGCTGGAGGTTCACGTCTCAGGGAGTGGGGAATGAAGACAGATGGAGGAGACAAGAGAGCTGGCTGGAATTCTCCGCGTGGGCTGGAGCCCAGGGTGGGTGGACCCAACACCGCGCCTTCTTGTTGCAAAGGGTGCCACAAGTTTCCTGCAGAAGCTGGAGCCACCAGGTTCCAGGAGTCAGGAAGCTGCAGGTGCTTGTGGGGGAAGAGGCATGCTGGGTCCAGGCCTGGGCGCAGGAGCTAAGTCAGCAGGCAGGCAGTGAGTGGGCTCTCAGAGTCCCTCCTGCCCTCCCACTTGTGCGTGGGACTCTCCTGTGGCCCGTCCCAGCCCGAAACACACAGGGAAGGGAACGTTGGCCAACGCCACTCCGTTCAGCCACGCCGACACAGCCCCGCACCCCCTCCCACTCGCCTGAAGCTTCCCTGTGCGGCCTGAAGGGGGCGCTGGGAAGCAGCTTCCCTCCTGGGTGGGTGGGGGGAGTGGTGGGTGTCTCAGCTCTACTCGGAAACCACCCCTGCAGTTTCGCAGCTCCTCTGCCCTGAATTTCTCCTATGGGGAGAAATTTGATCTTAGCAACAAAAAACAGCCACGTTTGAAGAAGTGCCCAGCCGGAAGGACCAACTGCTGCACCGAACAGACCCCAAAGTGTACCACAACTTGGTCACCAAAGAATTTATTTGTCTCCATAGCAGCACCGGGGGTGGTGGGGTGGGGTGGGGGTGGGCAGGTTACTGTTCTCCACATTTGGGGAGTCGAGGCTGTCAGGGAATCCAGTTATCAGGGGAGCAGGGAAAAGAAGCAGAAGGCGTCTATGGGAGGAGTCACGGGCCAGGCTGGGAGTGGCCCCAGCCCCCAACTCACACCACAGGGGTTGGAATTCAGTCACAGGCTGGGAGGTGTAGTCTGGCACCGTAAGGGAGGTGTCTGAGCAGGGCGGGCTGCTGAGAGGCTGGCAGACACCCCCTCGACCCACTACCTACCCTAAAGCTTTTTCGTTCCAGAAGTTTGCCTGAAGCTAGGTTCCCGCCCCAAGCATCCCTAACTTCCCGCTCCCAGGAGGGACGCAGACACAGACCAGCCCCTCCTCCCACCCACAGCATCCCACCAACAGCTGCCACCCCGCCCTCCACCTTTCTGGGGCTGGTAGAAGGACCCATCTCTGCCAGGAAGAGGGTCCCTACTCCACCCCCCTTCCATTTCCCTCCCCCCCCCCACGAAGCATATTAGTTTTGGCCCTGAGGCAGCAGCTCCCGCTGTATCCAGCCATCTGGAGGCCTCCTGGGAGGCTGGAGGGGAGAAGTGGGTGTTCCCAAACCCTTGGGCCTGTGGGGGACACTGTGTTGAGATTGTTTTTGTCTGTGGCTCCAGCTGGGCCCAGTGGGTCTGGCAGTGACCGCTCTTGTGAGGCCGGGGCCTGCCTTCGTACCATTCTCCTTTATTTCCACTGCCCTTTTCTCGGGGGCTCCGTCAACATCTCTACGTTCTTTTCCAGTTCTCTCCTCCACTTGCATCCTCAGGCTCCGATCCCCAGAGCTCAGATGGCACAGGGAGAGGAGACTGGGCTTGAGGTTTGGGGAGACCACTTCCCTGAGAGGGGCTCCGTGAGGCCCTCACGGAGGCCCAGCACACTCCTGGCTCCCTCCGGAGCCCTTTGGGAAAACCCTGTCGGGTGGGGGTTTCCGGCCCGGCCTGTCCCTGGCAGTACCTGGTGTCTGGGGCCCCTTCTGCCCTGGAGAGGCTGGTTCTCAGCTGTCCTGAAGGAAGCAGGCTGGGGCAGTTTACTGGAAACCCAGGGCAGCCCCCTTGTCACCCTCACTCACAACCCCCAACCCCCAGCTTCCCGCCTTCTTCTGAGCCTTTGCTGTGGCTGTTCCTCTGCCAGGAACGACCTTCAGCCTCCCCCTCTCTGGGAATTCCCCCTCATTCTTTTCACGGCCCTGTCGGGGTGCCTGCACCCACAGACCAGGCTGCCGTAAGAAAACAGCTCCTCGTCCTGGAAGGGAAGCCTCAGCCCCCTCTTATGCGTGGTTCTGCCTTCTGCTGTCCCCTCGTGGTCAGTTGTGGCACTGCAGTTAGCCACCACAGACACCTTCTACCCATAGCTCCGTGTCTTGCTGGCTCCCCACCTGGCATAGGAGTCCCCCCACCACACACACACACACACACACACACACACACACACACACACACACATCCCTGATCTCCAGCAATGCCCTCCCAGGTGCTGTTTCTCTCTCTCTCTCACACACACACACACACACACACGATCTCCAACAATGCCCTCCCAGGTGCTGTTTGAGACACACACACACACCTGATCACACACATCACACACATACATACACACACACCTGATCTCCAGCAGTGTCCTCCCAGGTGCCGTTTGAGACATACACACACACCTGATCACACACACACACACACACACACATACACATACACCCCTGATCTCCAGCAGTGCCCTCCAGGTGCTGTTTGAGACCCACAGCGCAAGTCTGAGTGCCCCGCCCTGCCCAGCCCTCCCCAGGGATTCAGGGGGCTTCAGCCTGTGCTTGCTGGTTCCCCCAGGTGTCAGAGGAGGGCCAGGCACCCAGCCGGGCAGCTTGTGAACACCCCTGGGTGAAAGGTCCAAGGACTAGAACATGGTCCATCAGACTTGTCCAGGGCACTAGCAGGCAGAGAAGAGGCAGAGTTGTGTGTGTAGGGGGTGGGGGGGGTGGGCAGGGGTGAGGGGGTATGTTCAGATCAGGCTGCACCAGCTTGCTGTGGGATGAAAGGGGAGGCCAGCCCTGTCCCTGCACCTGGACACACCCCCCTCATACCCAGTGAGCCTTCACAAACACTGTCCTTTTCCTCACCAAGCTGACCCCACTTTATGGGTAGAGATGAAGGCCAGGGAGGGGTCTGTCCCCAGTGACCTGGCAGTGGAGGAAAGACACAGCCTAGGTGGTTCGAGTATGAGGACCCCATGGGCGGATGTGGGACTCTGGAGTGGGCACAGCCTGGCTGTGCTGGACCCCGGGAGGAGGCACCCCCAGGTGGCTTCTGCTCACATTGGTGGGGAGCACTGAGTCCCCATCCAGAGGCCTGAGCGTGGGGTTCACCTCAGGTCCCAGATCCATCCTGGTCCCGAGGCGGCTGCATCGGGCACCCACAGCTTGGCCTGGGGCTCTGTGGAGGGCACTGGCATTTGCATAGGAGGGGAAGGAGTCTCAGGGTCAGACATCTTGGATACAGCCCCAGTGCTTTGGGGAACAGAGCACAGGGCACTGCGTGGCTTGGGCCTGGAGTCCTGCTCTGAGGGGTCACAGGTGTCAGAGCCTCAGGGATCAGGTCCCAGGTGTATGATGGCAGGAATCGGGGGGCTGAAGTAATGAGGCGCACATTCTCACAGGTTCTGGGCCTTCTCCTGGGAGCCCTGTGGCACCTGGTGCTGAGGACCAAGCTCTCTCCCTTCAGGGCTGTGATCCCCAGCTGCTCCTGCAACAGACACGTGGTCAGAAGCAGACTCGGGGCGCCTCTCGGGGTCCCCGGAGAGCCCAGCAGGCGCCCGCGGGTCTGGGCTCACCTGCAGCCCTTCCGACGTCTGACGAGCAGATAGATGAGCACGACCACGCCCACCAGACCCAGGCCTCCGAAGATGATGCTCAGCAGGACCGTGTAGCTGTGGGCTGGAGGGGGCCGGTGGTCAGGAGGGGCCAGGGCGGGGGTGCTGGGCTGGGCAGAACAGGCAGGCAGCCTCACCTTGCTCACAGGTCGGGAGGGGCTGGGACCAGGAGCCATCAGGCTGGCACGTGCTGACGGACGGCCCCACCAGGCTGTAGCCGCTGTCACAGTGGAAGTTGATGGTGGATCCCTCCAGGTAATTGATGCCACTCTTGTATCCATTGGCAGGCGGGGCCAGCCAGCCGCAGGAGACCACTGAGTGAAGGTGGGACAGGGGTCACAGGCCTGAGCTGCTGGCTGTTCCCCCCTCATGCAGCCTGGCCCCCGGGGCGCAGGGGTTTGGCCCCAGGGCAGGCGACACCCCTGCATCCCTCCCCCACCTCGCCCTCACCTGGCTTCAGGCTCTGGACCAGCTGCTGGTGCCACTGGTGGGCTGTCCGCGTGGCATTGGCCACATCCACGTTCCCAGTGGCCACCATGTCGAAAGTGCAGAACTGGTCACTCGCACATACTCGCGCTGCGTCGGCCGCCTGGCTGGGGCTGAGGGTGATCTCCTCGTGGAAGAGAGGGATGTAGTTGGGGTCGTGTTTGGGCCCACGGAGGAAGGTGTTGACCAAGTACGGGCTGTCGTAAGTCAGCAGCGAGGACTCATTCTTCACGGCCCCTGGGGGTGCATGGCAGGCCCTGCAGGTGGTCCCGGGGCTGGGGGGTGCTCCCTGCCCCCTCCCCGCCCTCCTCCAAGGCAGGTCACTCACAGTCGGCCCCAAACGGAAACAGCTCTCGGGAAGTGGCCTTGTGGCTGAGGACCTGGCCATTGCGCAGGGTGAAGTCATCGGTGGCGTTGTTGTTGAGGGTCCCGAAGAGGCCCTGGGTGGAGCTGAGGAACTTCTGGGGCAGCAGGACCCTCACATTCAGGAAGGAGCCCTGGTTGCTCACCTCCAGGCCTGCCCCCGAGGCCAACATGACAGACACACTCTTGCCCTCGACCACCGACAGGAACATGCCTGGGCAGGGGAGTGGGGATCAGGGCAGCCCCGGGGCTGGGGACCCTGACTCTGGGGGACGGTAGGTCTGGCTGACCAGAGCCAACTCTGCTCTCGTCATACTCCATTCCCCCGGCCACCCAGCTGGACCCTCAGAGGGGCCAGAGGTCCAGCCCCCAAAGGGACCGCTGGGCCGAAACCACTCTGGGGGGGGGGGGGGGTGGAAAGGGCGGGTTCACAGGTCAATCCTCCATCCTGGGAACTGTGGGCCCCTGCCCTTCCCAGCACAGCCTCCGAGGACAGCGACAGAAGCTTCTGTCCCCGCAGCTGCGGTGCTGGGGCTCCCAGAGCTGACTTCCCAGCAGCAGGTGACCATACAGGGGCCTGCTCTGGCCACAGGGGAGACACGTGCCCCTGTCCCCGCCCCCACAGCCAGCTTTGATGACCTGGCACTGTGACCGTGCAGGGGAGAGGGGCCGGGAGTCCGCCTGTGTCCCCCCAGAGGCAGGGGCGCTCACCCTTCAGGTCCATCCAGCTCTGCTCCCCGAGGCGCAAGATCTCCTGGTTGAGCAGCACCTGCAGCTGCCCCTGCGCCCCGAGCCGCACCTCCAGCACGTCCGAGTCGGCCTCCTGCACCGCCACCGCCTTCAGCCCCGTGCCGCGGGTCTGCGCTCCTGAGGGGCGGGCGCTGGGCTGTAGTGCCCCCACGCCACGCCACGCCACGCCCCCTCCCCCCGCCAGGACCCCGCTCTTACTCCGGGTGGTCCCGTCGGGCTGGGCCCGCCCGTGAACCCGCAGGTCGGTCAGCTGTGCCTCCACCAGCACGTACTCTCCGTGCCCGTTGAAGGTGAAGTTGGCACCATCGAAGGTGATGAAGTGTGGGTCCCCGAAAGCGGAGGCTGCGGGGGTGGGGTTGGGCGGGGCGACGGTCAGGCGGGTCTGGGGGTCCCGGCCTGAGATCCCCCCACCACACCGGGCGCGCCCGGCCGGCGCCCACCTATGCGCGGGGGCTGGTAGCGGCGGCAGTCGCTGGACCGGCGCCGCCGCATGTAGCGCGGGCACTCGGGTGCCCACAGGCAGCAGTAGTAGAAGCTGAGCACGTCGTAGAGCCAGTGCGAGAGGCCGGGCACGCGGGGCGGCGCGCGGTACGGGGGCGACCCCCAGTCGTGGCCGCGGTCCGGGGTGCTGCCGCTGGTGGAGTCGGCCGTCAGGAGCTGGGTGCCCTCGGCCGTGTAGCAGCACTGCTGGCCAGAGCCGTACTTGGGGCTGCAACGGAGGCGGCTCAGGGGGCCACTCGCCCGCCGGGTGCTGGGGGCTGGGGGCTGGGGGCTGGGGGAGGGGGTGCCCAGCCGAGCCCCGCCCCGCGCCTCACCGCCCCTTCCAGAAGGCCCGTCCCAGTTCCGCCGGTTCCAGGGCTCGGGTCCCACCCCCGCCCCCGCCCACGCTCCGGGCAGTCCAAGGTGCCCATCCCACCCCCACCCCTACCCCTGCCCCCCCAGGGCGCCTGTCCCACCCCCTATCCCCACCCTCACCCCCGACCCTGTCCGGGGCTTCCACCCCTACCCCGCCTCGGTTGAGAGGCCCGTCCCCCCACCTCCCCTTCCCACATACACGCACACTCGTGCCCCGCGCCCCCGGGATGCCCCTCCCTCCCGCTACTCCCGCCCTGGCTGGGCGCCTGTCTCAGCGCCACCTGGAGCCTCCCCGCCCTTTCCAGAACACCCGTCCCAGTCCCGCCCCCCCACCCCCCCCCGTGCGGGGCGCCTGTCCCACCCCCCACCCCGGTCCAGCGCTTCCCCGCCCAGTGCCAGGCACCGATCCTAGCAGCCACCCCCACCCCCCACCCCCAACTCTCGCCGGCCTCGCGCCGTCCAGGGCGTCTGTATCAGTCCCATCCCGCGCCTCACCCGCCCATCCAGAACGCGTGTCCCAGTACAGACCCGTCCGGGGCTCCCGCCCTCCCCCCCCAAACCCACCTCCCCCAAAGAGACCTCCCCTCCCTCCCCGTCCAGAGTGCCCACCGTCCCACCCAGTCCGCAGCCCCCAGCCCCGCACCTCCCCCTCCCCGCGCCCGCCGGGCGGGGCTCACCTGGCCTGCACGGAGCGCACACAGTGCACGGCCCCGGGGTGGTAGGTGCACACGCTGCCCTGCTCCATGTCGCAGCCGTAGTCCGTCTGCGGGCGGCAGAGCCTCAGCGCCAGGTGCTCTGCCCGGCCTCAGTGCCAGGTGCCTTACCTGCAGCCGCCCCACCAACCCGCGTCTGCTGGTGCCCTCCCGCCCCGTGCCCGCCGCGCTGGGGCTCACGTGGAAGTGGCTGGAGTCTGCGCGGGCCTGGGCCAGCGTGCAGGGGCAGTCGGGTATTTCCGCCAGGAAGTCGGGCAGCTGGTCCTCCAGCGCTTCCCAGGCCAGGCACTCGGCCCTGGCCCAGGCCACAGGGTCGGCTCGGAAGTCATCGCCCAGGTGCCAGGCCAGCGCGTGCTCGTTGCTCCAGAGTGCCTGCACGTCCCTGCGGGTAGGGACAGCGGGTAGGACACTGGCGCTGTCCCGCTGGGGCTCCACCGCCAGGCCCTGGCACCCCCCCCCTTCCCGCACTGCCCCAGCAGCCCAGCGTGCCTGGAGCCCGTGCCCTTACTTCTGCCCCTCATAGTGATCGTGGCTGACGATCCGCAGTGCACCCACGCGCCACTTCTGGTAGGGCTGGGGCGCCGGTTGGGGCGTGAAGGTGAAGCGACCAGAGTTGGGGATGTTCTTGGCCAGCGTGTACAGGTATGACCATTCTGCTCTCCAGTCCCCTGAGTAGGGCTTCCCTGAGCGAGAAGACCCTGGTGAGGCTGGTACACACAGCAGCTGGACAGATGATCCCCAGGATCCCTGGCTAACCGCCCCTCTCTGACCTCAGGCTAGTTCTCCCTGCTGGCGATCGGAGTGGGGGGCATGGGAAGGGATTTGAGGGAAAGGGGAATCTCCAGTTATTTGTTCTCAGGATAGACCCGGGTTCAAGGACAGTGTCCATGGCGCTCCTGTAGCTGAGTCATCTGCCTCCTCAGCCTCCCAGGCTGCCCGGGTCCTTCTGCCTGTTCCCTTCCTTGCCTGTGCTTTCTCTCTCCTTCCTGGGGGCCTGTGAGAGCAAGCCACAGGGCTGGCACACTTGTTCTGCATGCAGGAGGCCTGGGTCCCATCCCCAGGACCACATGGTCCCCTGAGCCTTTGTCTGGAGTGTTCCCCCTTGTTGCAGGCAGAGAGGAGGTCCAGGTAATGTGTATTTGGAAAACCGCTGTCTGGAACCCAAACCAGTCTAAAGGCATGAAGGCCTTTGAGACACAGAACCCATTTGAGGAGACCAGAAAACCACTAAGTCACAGAAGTCCAGGCCCAGAGTGTGGCTGAAGCCCCTGGAAGGAGAATCTCCACTGCTGGACAAAGGCCATGCTAAGAACAGTGAAGGCCATCAGAGCGCCAAGCTCTCCTTCCTGGGCAACTGCCCTAGTAACAGATGTGGGGGATGAGAGGCAGTTTAAGAAAACTGTATATGAATCGACTGGAGAGATAGTACAGTGGGTACAGGTGGGCAAACTCAGGTTTGATCCTCAGCAATCCATATGGTCCCCTGAGCACCGCCAGGAGTAATTCCTGAACAGATCCAGGAGTAACCTTGAGGACTGCCAGGTGTGGCCCCCCCCAAACAAAAGAACAAACAACTGTATACAAACTAAGTTGGCAGAGAAACTAAGACAAGGTAAGCATCTCCCCATTCTGGGCAAGTGGCCTGACCCGGGGACCTCCTTCGTTTATGGTGCATTTTCTCCATCTTTGGGATTCACCGCAGCACTACCTGGGATGTGTGCTTGGCTCTTTCCATTCTGGACACGCCTCCGCTCTCTCGAGTGCGAAACTCTTTTTTTCTTCCCTCGTTTCCCCCAAAATGTATTTTACATCACTCTTTACCTCGTTTTTTTTAATTCCCCCCTCCCCCCACCGTCCCCCAGGGAAGGCAACATTCCTGGAACACCAGTAGAAAAGTTGGGACTGAGTTTCCTTTCCTGCAAAGAGCAGTTCCTTGCTCCAGCCTGAGACCCACGGCTCCCTGAGCAATCTGCCCAGGCTGGGAAGAACAAGTGGCACTCAGATGACAGTCTAGTGGAACAGGTGAAACGTCAGGTCCGCATGGAGCGAGCTGCATAGAGAGGTCCGCTCCTTGCAGGGGCTCAGGGAAGACACTCATCCATCCTCAACTTCCCCAAGCACTTCCCAGGTGACCAAGCAGGAATCCATGGGGGGACCCCCTCCCCCCCATACGCACACCTTACCCCTCAAGGCTGCCACCCCTCCCCTATACCACTCCCCTTTCCCTCCCCTTCACTATTCCCCCTCCCCACAGGCCAGAAGCAGGTCCTGAACACCTCTGGGTGTGGTCCCCAAACAAAACAAAATCCTGCCTGGGGCTTGGAGATAGCTCAAGTAAGGGGGGAGGGGAGGGCCAACCCAGGCTCCATCATGGGCATCTCATATGGTCCCCTGAGCCTGCCAGGAATAATTCCTGAGTGCAGAGCCAGGAGTAAACCCTGAGCACTGCTGGGTGTGGCCCAAACACAATAACAACAAAAGTGGTGGAGTCCCGAGTGCAGTTCCTGGCACAGTAGGGTCCCCTGAGCACCTCCAGGTGTGGCCCAGGTGTGGGCCAGGTGCTGGGGAGCAGCAGAACTGTCAAGAGGCTGCCAGGCTTAGTATCGCTGGGAGTGTCCCCGATTTCAAAACCAGTCCGGGCGGGGGAGAGGGCTCAGAGGGCTGGAGCACATGCTTTGCATGCGGGAGCCCTGGAGTCACCTGAGACCACTGGGTGTGGCCCCCCCAACACAACCCAAGCAAACAAAAGACCAGATGCAGGCCGAGACCCCCCAAGCCCCCCACCGCAACCCACTTCTGTGGCCCTTATGTCCGTACCTGTCTCTTGGTACCCCCACAGCTCAATGTTGACCACCTGTGCGAACAGGTCAGTGGTGGTCCAGGTCACTGAGAGGTTTCCCGCGGTGCCCTGGGTGCCGTAGTACTGCCAGCGGGTCTCATTCACCAGCTGACACTTTTCTGTCGCTGACACTTTGCTGGGGTGTACTGAGGGGGGCGGGGTTAAAGAGTGAGGGGGAGATCTGAGGATGTCTCGGGGCTCAGAGAGGACCGAGCAGAGAAGCAGCCACTGCCCCATGCAGACCTGCGCGGCCAGGAGGGCTAGTGGCCAGAGCCAGGCCCTCCCTCTGGAGACCAAGGCCTCACCTGGCCCCCTCCACTAGGCCTGGGGCTGGCCAAGTCTGCAGGCAGGCGCCTCCCCCGCCCCCTGCACCCTCTGTGTTTGGACTGTTGGGGTGCCAGCACAGGAGCGGAGCAGCTATGGTAAGGCACCGCCCCAGGACCTGTTTAGCCAGAACAGCAGGTGTTCGGGGCTTATTTCCCTGGGAAGTCCCCCCGTGGGCCAGGCCAGAGAGCGTGGTGCTCACCAGCCAGCCAGGTGCCAGCGTACGGGAAGGAGATGCCATTGTCCATGGAGATGTTGAAGGGGATGCGGCCAGTCTCGTAAAGCAGAGGCGACACGCAGTGCACAACGTTCTGGTTGTCCACGTAGCCCAGGGTCTGTACACTCTCCTTGAACCTGCAGGGGTGGGGCGGGAGAGACAGTACAAGGGGTAGGGTGCCTGCCTTGCATGCTGCTGACCCTGGTTCGATCCCCGGCATCCCATATGGTCCCAATAGCACCGCCAGGAGTGATCCCTGAGTGCAGAGCCAGGAGGAACCCTGAGCATTGCCGAGTGTGGCCCAACCCCTCCCCCCAATTTCTTTTTTTTCCCCAATTTCTTATGTCAACAGTTATGATCCCTACTAAAATGTAAGCCCCACGTCCAGAACATTTTCATGGATAAAACTCCCTTTCAGGTAGCTAGAGAGATAGTATAGCAGTTAAGGCACTTGCCAGGTCGACCCTGGCACCGCATGGTGTCCTGAGCACCATAGGGAGAGACCCCAAATACGGCTGGGTGTGGCCCCAAATGAAATGCTCATGTCCCCAACTACAAGCAGGGCTCGGGTAAGACCCTGGGTAAGGTCCCCAATTCACACAAGGACAAACCCAACAGATTCTGGCTCCTTCAACTAAACGGTTTCAGAAGGACTAAAATTGACATGGCACAAGTTTCCCCTTATGGAGGGTGGCAAAGTCCTGACGACTAAGACCCCAAACTCGGTTAGTTCCCGGTATAATCCAGTTTAGTTAATAGGATTAATCTCTCACAGGAGACCACCAAACTCAGTTCCCTGTGTAGTCCGTGGTCAAAGGTGAGACCCCCCTACTAACCTGTGACATTTCTAATATCTGAAACCTCAAATTTATGATATTCCCAAAATGAAACTTCCTCCCAAAAAATAATAAAGACACATCCCCTCTCCAACCATATTAGACAGAGATTCCTTCTGGCATCTCTCCACTGTCCCAGTCCAGAGAGCACGTCTGCTGACAAAAAACTTTTTGGCTTTTTGGGTCACACCCAGCGATGCGCAGGGGTTACTCTTGGCTCTGCACTCAGGAATCACTTCTGACAGTGCTCAAGGGGCCATGTGGAATGCCGGGGACTGAACCCAAGTCAGCTGCATGCAAGGAAAACCATATGGGATGCCAGGGATTGAACCCAGGTCAGCCACCTGTTAAGTCATCGCCCAACCCACTGTACTGTTGCTCCAGCACTACAATAAACTTTCTTTACTCTTACCTAAGCTGCCTGATAAAGGGTAACTGCTTTTGTTTTTCTTGCTACTTTACATCACGTCCAGTAATGCTCAGGGCTTACTCCTGGCGGGGTACTTAACCTGGGTTGGCTGCACACAAGTCAAGCACCTTCATCCTAGTACTATCTCCCTGGACCTAGAGTCAACTTTCACTAAGTATAAAAGATACTCAGTGGGTGCTGGAACACGCCTCCCTGGGGAATGCATACAGCTAGTTAGTCCTTTCTTTCTCCTTCCCCTCCCCTCCCCTCCCCTCCCCTCCCCTCCCCTCCCCTCCCCTCCCTTCCCCTTCCCTCTCCTCCCTCCCATCCCCTCCTGTCCACTCCCCTCCCTTCCCCTCCCTTTCCCTTCCCTCCCCTCCCATGCCCTCCTCTCCTCTCTCCTCTCCTTTCCCTTCCTCTCCTCACCTCTCCTCTCCTCTCCTTTCCCTTCCTCTCCCCTCCTCTCCACTTCTCTGCTCTCATGGGGGAATACTTGGGTTCTCAGGGCTTACTCCTGGCTCTGCGCTCAGAGGTCACTCTTGGCAGGGCTCAGGGCTATGCGGTGCCAGGGAACAAAGCCAGGTCTGCTACCGAGTGCAAGGTAAGCACTCTACCTAGGAGATAGGTAAATGCGCTTCAGCCGGTACCAGTCTGCTTGTTCTGACCCCATCCAAGTCAACTGCTTGGATCTGTCTCCGGGTACTCAGAGTTGGGGTGTGGGGACCCCCATGTCCCGTGGCCCACCTGCAGATCACACGGCTGTCGCTATCGTGCGACATCAAGTGCTGCACCTGGAAGTCCTTGCCGCCCATGAGGGAGCCCGAGTAGGGCGAGATCTCCAGGCAGAATTCGCGGAAGTTGGTGCAGCAGGTTCCCAGGCCCTCACAGGTGGGGTGGCAGGAGCATGGGCCTTCCCGGTCCCCGCAGCGAAGTGAGCAGCTCTGGGAGCCTGGAGGACAGAGCCCTGAGCCCGTGGCCAAGGGGCACGGAGCCTGCACTGCCCCTCGCCCCCAGGCCCCCAGATTAGCAGCCCCCAGACCCCCAGGATCGGTGCACAGACACCCAGACACCCAGGGCCCATGGCTGCGAGACTCTCTGTGCTGGCGACCTGGCCTGAGTTGGGGGGTGATCAGCAGAAACACTTCCAGATTTCCCCAACGTGTGGCCTCAGGATACGGCTGGCCCTTGGCCATCAGGTCCCAAAGCCAATGCCACAGATGTCTAAGCTCTCGACAGGGACCTGCCTCCATTCCCTGAAGCATCCATGGACCTGAAGTCTAGAGGACCCCCCCAGACCCAGATTTGGGGGATCAGCAAAGAGGCAACTGAGGGCTGGGGCACATCTGAGCATGGCCCCAGATCAATGGGACCCTCTCTGCCCTCAGGGAGGGCTGCACCCCCCCTTCGGGGAGAGGAGGAAGTTTCTATTGTTGGTTTGGGAGCCATACCTGGACCAAATAGGGTGCCTGGGATCCAACCCAGGCAGACCACATGCAAGATGAACACCTTCCCCCATGCTCTCTCTCCGACTCTTGGAGGGACATGTCCAGCAGAAGGTCCAACATGACCCAGATTGGAGAGATGGGTAGAAGGGCAAATTTGGGAACCAACTTTCAGGGGACCCAAGGCAGTTGCACTGGCCAGCAACGACAGTGGGGGACTGAAAGTGGGCTCACCTGGCCCTCCCTCCACTCTCCACCACCCTGGAGGGGGACCAGCGGGGCCAAATCCAGCCTGCACCACCTGGCAACACTCAGCTCCGTCAAGGGCCTGGCACTCAGAGCATCAATATTTGCTGAGGATGAGATGGCTCCCGGGGCGGGGCGGGGGGGGGGGGGGGGGAGGAAGCCAGGAGCTGCCAGAAAGTGAGATCAGAGGCGGCGGGAGTGGGGGTGGGGGGAGCACTGTCATTTCCCTGCCACAGGACACAGTGGGTGTTGGGCCAGGCAGGGGATGCCGCAGGGGCTGGGGGTCCCCCAGCCCAGCCATGTGGGGGCCAGGGTGCCCACTCCAGAGTGTGGGTCTGGCTCTTCCTCTCAGAGTCCTACCTGATGAGACCCACAGTCCTGCTTCTGGGCGATTCCTCCAGGTGCCAGGAAGCTCCCTGGGGGCTCAGGGTGCAGCCCAAGACTCTCCTGGGTCCCCTCCCTCTCAGACAGCCACGGCCCCAGGCTCCCAGGGGGCCTTGGGTGGACAAAGACCCCGCACACCCTGCTCTGTCTCCATCAATGGCTCCTGGCCGTGGTCCCCCAGAATTTCTTCCCCACACCCCAAGATCATCACTGACAGAGCAGCTGTGGCCAGAGGTCGTGTACCAGGGCCAGGCTGCAGAGACAGACGGCCAGACCGGAGGACAGAGGGCAGGGTCGGGCGTACCTGCTGCGGGCCGGGGCCCCGGGGCCGTCAGCAGCAGCAGCAACAGCAGCAGCAGGGGCAGCTTCATGGTGCGGAGTCCGCAGCAGCCAGCACTGGACTGGGAGGCGGCGGCCCGGCCCGAGCCTGGCCCCGCCCGCCCGCCTGCCGGGAGGATCAGCCCCACCCCGCCCAGCACTGCGCTGCGGCCCATCTCAAAGTCCACAGGTGCCAGCAGAGTCACCTGCCCTGTTAGCACATTCCTGGCCCCACTGACCCAGGACACAGGGGAGGGGCTGAAATCTCCCACGAGAGGATGTCCCGGAGGCTGCAGCTCCCGACCCCCTTCCTGTCTGGACGGGGCTCCTTGGGAGAGGAGTGGAGCAGTAGGGTGGGGGGGGGGGCGAGCCTGTGGTAATCCCAGGGGTGCAGCCCAGAGTTGCTGGGAAGCTCCTTCTCCGCTTCCTGCTAAAAGGCCAGCCTAACCCCGCCCCACAAACTGGCGGGATGCGGGAGCCAGTCACTTCATGGGGGGGGTGGGGGGGTGGGAACTGTGCAGGCGGGAAGGAGGGGGTCCTGCTCCCAGGGGGCTGCAGAGAGCAGGCGCTAGGTCTCCCGCACCACTGGCCCTGCTGGACCACACCTCCTGCCCCACCCTATCCCTTGGGGTTTGCACAATCTCCTCCACGGTGCTCGGGCTGCACCCTCTGAGCAGAGGCACCTTTCTCCTGGACCAAGTGGGTACCCCCCACCCCGCACAGGGAAGCCCCGTGGGGTCAGGGGGGTGCCCAAGGCACAGGGTCAGCTAAGGCCTGCTGCTGGCCTGTTGGGGGCCCCTCCTTGACCTGGGCACTCGGGAGTGGAGGGGGGACTCCATGTCTTGGGGTGTGGGGTCTCGGGGGTCCAGCCTCGGGCAACCTTGCTGCAACCTGAAGGAGCAGGTTCTGTGAGGTTCTGCATGCGGGGCAGCCTGGGGTCCTGGGAAGGAGCCCTGGAGGGCAACATCCATTACAGGAGGGGCCCAAGGCAACGAAGGGGGGCACTTCCTCTGCACCGGGAGGCACTTGGTCAATCACGGAGGGCAGGGCTGGGTGTCCCTGGCATGGGGGTGACGACAGTGGAGAGGGGGCTTGCTGGGTGAACTTTTCAAACAAGGAGGACCTGCCTTGGGCTCCTGCTCCAAGGCCCCCACTTCTGCACCAGCCTGTCAGAGGTTAAGTGGGGTCAGCAGACTTCCGGACAACCCAGCTCCCCCCAGCTCCTCCGTCCCTCGCAGAACCCCCTCCCCGGGCCCCCCTGCATTGTAGACCAACTGCCTGGACTGATTTGGGTGCCCCTGTGCCCCTCACACATCCACCCCAGAGACTCATCCGTAGATGTCCGGTGGGCGGAGGGGGCGCTTCATGTCCCTTCCAGGAGAGGCTCATGCCTTACTCCTCGGGTGCCTGAGGACAGATGCTGACGAGGGGGGGTGTGTGGGCAGGAAAGGGAGAGGAACCAGCCCCGGTGCCCTGTGAACAAACAGTGGAGACAACTGTTCCGTCTTTATTAGAAAAACCAAAAAAGGGAGCGGGGGAGCCCGACCCTGGGTGCCATCCCCCACCCAGTGACCACCTGGGCCGGGGGTGGCTACACCAGAGTCAGATTTCATAGACAGGGCCCTTCGGGGCGGAGCGGGAGCTGCATGCCCTGGGCTGAGCTGGGCTCCGCTGCGTCCATGCAGTGGGGCACGGACCCGGGGAAGAGCCCCCGCTGGGGCGAGGCAGGCGGGCGGGCAACGCGCCCACTCAGATGTCCATGTAGTCATCATCCTCGTCTGTCTCGCTCTCGAGTGAGGACTCCTGGCTCGACGTTTCCAGCACCTCCAGGGCCGGCTGGCACAGGCTCTCCTTCCGAACGTTGGCAGCTGACTGGGCAGACAGGATGGCCGACTGCAGACAAGGCCAGGACAGGCCGCGGTCAGGGGGGCCTGGCCCGTGGCGCCCCCCACCCCGCGCCCCCCTGCCTGCCCCGGGACCCTCGGGTCACCTTCAGCTTCTGCTTGGTCTCCTCCGAGATGCTGCCCTTGGGCGAGAGCAGGGTCGGGGTGGGTGGCGTGACGGTGATCTCGGGAGGGAACTTGGTGGCCGCTGAGGGGATGACCAACTTGGGCATGCTGGGCAGGAGGCGTGACTTGGCCCGGCTGGGCTCGGCTTTGCCGGAATGGCCCTCGGGGTGCTGGGTGCTCGCGCTGCCGGGGAGCCTGGCACTGGCGACTGCAGGGAGACGCGGGTGAACCTGGGTGCCCCCCCACCCCGCTTCCTCCAATCATCTCCGTCCGCGGCCCCCTCCCCATGGGGCCATCCAGGCCAGGGCATATTCACCGTCGCATCCCTGCGCCCATCCAGGGACGCCTGAGGACGGGGGACTGTGCCCTGGGACGCGCACGTGGAGGCCCAGAGTCCTAGGCTTGAGGGCGCCTCGGTGGCGGACCCAAGAACACACAGCCACGGAGCAGAAGCGCAGGTCTGGCCGGCCGCCACATTCCTCAGCAGCCCCATGGCTTTAAAAGGAGCGAGGCTGACTCCAGCCCATGCCCGGCCCCCGCCTGCTGGCGTCAGGCCCTCTAGGGCCGAGCGGGGTCTCGAGACGCTCTGGTTCCAAGGAGCCCCCAGGGGGCCTGGCTGCCGGGGAGACGTGGGAACGGCCGGAGACAGGCGATGGGGTGCGGTCCCGGACACAGAGGCCCAGGCCGGATGTTGCCCCACTCTGTCTGCTGAGCCCGTCCCTCCCTCGGCCCCTGGGCCCCTGGACGCAGGCACCCCAGCTCTGGGCCTGGCTCCTGCCTTGGGGGTCGGGGAAGGGAGCATGGCGGGGGGCTGGGGTGGGATTCTCAGCACTGTCCCCCCAGATGCCTCAGCCGGCCTCTCCCGCTCACCCCACCCCAGGGGAGGAGCCTGCTCCCGCCTTACCCTGGCTGCAGGTGGGCTCGGCGCCTGCCTCCACCGCCCAGCGGTGCAGCTCTGCCGGGGCACCCTCGGGGGCCATCTTCACCTGCTCGCTGGGGCTCGGCTCCGCCCCTCCTGGTGGCTCCTCCCCTGTGGGGACACGGGGCAGCTGTGCTGAGGCCCTGGCCAGGCCCCCAGGATGCCCGGAGGGACCCCCTGGGAGGGGCGCATCCCCTCCCGCAAGCACCCCCCTCTCACGGGGCCTCCTGGAGACAATCATCCCGCTCCGGCCTCGGGGTACCTGACACAGGGGGTGGGACCCCGGGACGACCGTGGTCCCTTTTGCAGGCCGGCTTCCCTCCGGCTTCTGGGGAGGTGATCCAGCCCGACCCACCCAATCGACGGAGGCCACAGTGGACGGAGCGGAGGGCTGGCCCCGCGCCCTCCTGCAGGCCACACCTTCCCTGGCACGAGGCTGGGGCTGGGGACGGGGCGCAGTCGTGCCAAGGCCCAGAGGGGCCCCAGGGGCGAGGAGACGGAGCTTGTGGCGGCCGGCCAGCCTGTTACTCAGCATCACTGGCCTCTTCAGCCTTCCTGATGGGCAAGAGCCGCTGCCACACAGGCCCGACTCTGCCCAGAGAGCCAGCCCCGTCGGCACCAGACACTGGACATCCCGTCCAGGCTGGCTGGACGGACACCTGGGCTGCCCCACCCGCTCGAGGACCCCCTTGTCCCTGCTGGGCCTCTCTGAGGGGGCGACTGTTCCCTGAGGACCTGGCTGGCAGCCTCCACGTCAGGGAAACCATCCCTCCTGCAGAAGCCTGCGGGGCAGGGTGTCTGGCAGAGACCAATGACACGTGGGGAGGTGCTCCCCAGGCCCGAGAGAGGGGTCCCTGAGGTGCTCCCTGTCAGTGGGGAGAAGGCGGCCAGGAGGGACTCCTGTGCGCTCGAGAAGCCTGTCCCTGCTCACTGGGGCATGTGACAGCTCAGGGCTGCAAGGGAAGAAAAATAAGGAATTGCATGAGCAGGCTCTGGCCTCCCCCAGCTGGCCACTGCTGCAACGGCCACCCCTTTCCGTCTGATGCCGGGGCATGACCCCACCCTGCTGCCATGAGTTTGTTTCGAAGTACTAGAGAAGCCAGCCCCAGCCCCTTCGGAGGTGCGGAAATTGGCCTGGTCAGACTCCACTCAGAGAAGGGGGAACGCCCTCTCTGGCCCCCAGAGCAGACCTCTCAAGAGGAAAGAAAAGCTGGGTCACCAGAAGTTCAGAGCCCTTTCCCCAACAATATCCCAGAAGCAGACTCTTTTTTTGGTGCTCGGGGATAACTCCTGGCTCAGTGCTCACAGACCACTCCTGGTGGGGCGTATGGGACGGAACCTGTGTCAGCTGTGTGCAAGGCAAGTGCTTTCACCTGCTGTGCTATTGCCCTGGTCTCTTATCTGCATCTCTCCGTGGACTCTGCTGGGTGACTGATTAGTTGGTGACTAATTTCTAAGGTTTGTTCTTAAGACTCTTGGTAGTTATCTGATGGATTTCTTTCCTTGATTTTTTAAAACTAAGGTACTGATTTAATTCAGTATGGAAAATAAAGGTCTTTATGTTCAACGCCGCTAGAGAAGTTAGAGTTCCCATTTAGGCTTAAGATTCTCTCTCTCTTTTTTTTTGTTATTGGGTCACACCCAGCTGTGCTCAGGGCTTACTCCTGGTTCTGCACTCAAGGATAACTGCTGGTGGGGCTCAGGAGAACGTATTGGGTGCTGGTAACTGAACCCAGGTCTGCTGCGCGCAAGGCAAGTGCCTTGCCCGCGGCACACTCTCAAGTCACAATGAAACAATTCCGCTTCTCGATTTTGTCTCCTAAATTTTCCTGTGAGGGAAGGTGATGTCTCTGTAACAGGCTTGACTGTCCGTTTCCCGTTCCTGGCCCCCGGCTGCGTCCACGGTTCCAGCAGTGTGGATCAGGAGGCTTTCAGGTGCCCTCATGGGGCTGGTGGGCCGCGAGCATCCCGGCCGTGTCGGTACTGCGGAGAAGGAGGCTTCCCCCGGCCTGGCCCCGGTGGCTGGGGGGGGTCGAGCACCTCTCAGGTGGCAGCACTCTTTGCTCAGAGGTTCCTCCTTGCTCCCCATTTTCCCACGGGACTCACATCCGCACCCTCGCCCAGTGCGGGTGACCCTGGCCCCCTCTCGGCAGGGCACTGCTTGAGCAGCGCCAGAGTCAGCACCCCAGGTCTCGTCGAGGGGAGGCAGAGAGGTGCAGCCCCGGAGGGCCTGCGGGGACAGACGGGAACCTCCCGGGAGTCTGCGGCGGAACGGCGCTATGCCGGGGTGCACCTGGGCTTGCGGACCCCCTCCGCACGGCTGGGGAAGAGGGTGGGGCACCCCTAGGGAGAAGGGTGGGACTGGCTGGGGCTGGGCCTCTTCGCTGCACTGTGCCCCAGCTTCAGTTCTCGGCCGGCACCTTCTCTGTCACCTGCGCTTTCGCCAGGGTGTCCTGCCTGTCCTGTGTCTGCAAACCTGTGCCTGCTGGTGACCAGCAGGAAGGGAAGATGCAGCCTGGCCCCGATGCCGGCCCTTTAGAAAGTTCTAGAGGGCTGGGGAGATAGTATGGCAGGTGGCACGCTGCCTTGCATGTGGCTAACCTGGGCTCAATCCCCAGAACACCCTCTGTGCCCCAGGAGTAAGCCCTGAGCACCACCACGTGTGGCCTCCAAAACAAACTTGCCACGAAACGAAAGCTCTAGAAAGCAAGAACACCCCCTGTTCCCCCATAGGGCTGGTCCCAGGCCTCCCTGCTGGGCAGTAGCTGGCCAGCAGAGAGTGGGCTGGAAGGCCCTCCTGCCAGGTCCATGTTGCGTGTGTCCTAACCCCCATGTCCTGTGAGAGCCCTTCAGTGCAGCTTGGGGGAAGGAGGCAGGACACCAGAAACGTCCCTTCAAGGGGGACACTGGGCTGGGTGAGCTGCGGAAGGAGGCCCAAGAGCAGGACTGCCCACAGGGGCCTCTGGGTGGGTCAGCACCAGCGGTGGCCCCTCGGCACAGACTCGGCGACAAAGGCCCTGCAACTTCTCAGGTGTCTCCAAGACCCGACTGTGTCCAAATTCCTGACCCGGAGACTACGAGAACGGGGACACCCAGCTGAGGTGGGCAGGAGCTGAGTCTAGGGTGGCTTCCCTGGGCGGGGGCTCACGCTCCCAAACCGCCACCTGCCACTGTTCCCTGTCTCCCACGCGACCCCAGTCCCGCAGAGCAGTGCTTCTCTCCTAGGTGCCGCAGGCTGGGAACAGGGGGACATGGCGGGGCACAGGGAACGCCCCCCGCCCCCTCCGTCTGCTGTCCTGTCATGCAGTTCCCTCTCGGAGCAACGTGACGGGGCGGTGACTCCCCGTCACCCTGACACAGGAGGAGCACCCACACTTGGAGGCACCTGCACCCAGCGGGCCACCGCAGGTCATCCAGTTCCTGGGCCCCTGCATGCTGCTATCTCCTGGCTGGACAGGCCAGAAAGTCACCTCGCTGGTGGCTGAGAACCCTTCCACGTGTGTCCTAATGTCCTTGCCCAGAACATGGGGGTTCGACTGCCCCAGGGCTGCCCTTCCCAGGGGCACCCGGATGCTCAAAGGTGTCCGTCCCCAAGCCCCGCCCTGTCGGCCCGGCAGGCAGTGAGGGCGGGTCACTGGCACAAAAGGGACCCGTGTGCCAGGGTTGGCGCAGACTCCGATATGGGCTCCCTGCTCCATTCCCCGGGAGTACTGTAACACTGTGCTCCCAGGTGTGCAGGTCACTGTGACACACTGCACCTCAGACAGGAAGACAGAGTGGCCACAGACATGTCCACCCCCAGCAAATGGCTGACTTGGGTCAGCAGCATTTGTCCCAGTCTGGGACACCCAGGCCGCTCCCCTGGGGGGCGGGAGAGAACTCACCTGAGCCCAGACAGGGCAGGTTGGGGGTGGCCTCGGGCCGGGGTGGCCGGGGAGGACCGGGGTCCCTGGACAGGTCTGGTGTCGAGGCGGACATGGACGGGGGGCAGGGGACGGTGGCGGAGGCTGGCGCAGGGCGGGACTTGGCGTGGGGGTCGTTGGGCCGCTGGAGGGTGTCTGCGGGGGCAGGATCAGGGGCTGCAGGGGCGGCTGCCGCAGGGAAGAAGTTCTCTCGGCTGTCCTTGGGGTGCTTCGGGGTGGTGGGTGCGTCCCCTGCGGACTGTGAGAAGGAAGTGAGGGGCTTGTGCAGCCCACAGCAGCCCTCCACTCGGCCTCACGCCCAATTCACCCCTGCTGAGAGGGGCTGCGACTCACAGCGAGGGGGCTGCGGCTGAGAGGGGGCTGCAGGAACAGGGCGTCACGCTCCAGGGTGCCAGGCACCTGGTGGGACGGTCCCAGGGAGCCGCTGGGCCAGGACAGTCGTCTTGGAGGCCTCGAGATGCTGTCCCGGCCACTTCAGCCTGCCTCCCCCACTGCCTGGTCTTTGGGGCCTCTGTGTCCTTGTCCCCTGGTCACCTGGCCTCTCCCGAGTCAGCATCCCCTGTCCCAGGACAAGAGGGATGGGTCCCCTCATGAGCGCGGGTGCCTGAGACACCTCAGAGTATCTCAGGTATCCCATGTCCCTCGCCGTGTGGCCCTCGCCATGTGGCGGGCTGTCTCCCGAGAATGCCAGGTGGGGGCAGGGCAGGGGGCAGCCGGGGCCTCTCTGAGGGCGCTGCCACAGGTGCCGTGTCCCTCCTGCGGGAATGAGCCTCAGCACAAGGGCCAGCACTGAGCAGCAGCCCTGTCTGGCATGTACAGAACTGCCATGGTGACTGGGACCACCCCCAAATCCCAAAACGGACATGCCCCCACAGTACCCAGACCCCGGGGACCAACTGTCCCCCTTAGTCTTCCTGGAGGTTGTTAATGACGACTCTGATAGACCAGCTGGACGCAGGGCCACTGGGATCTCACTCTCCTCCCCCAAGAGGTGACCCCCGCCCTGCTCGCGGCCTTTAGGTCGGGGACCACCTTCCCCACCACATCAGACCAGGGGAGAGGATGCCGTTGGGGTTTTCTGGTGCTCCTATGGCTTTAAGTACCTTTAGAGCCGTCTTAGAACTGTCCTTCCTCTGCGGGGCTCTCCAGCCACACCCCACTGAGACACCAGGACCTGGCCTGACCCCGGGCTCCTGCAGGGACTTGCTCCTGGTCTAAGATGCCTCCAGGGTGTCCCACCAGAGCACCTGACGGTGAGGCAGCTGCAGGGAGCTGGATACCCCCAAACGGGGTCAACAAGTTCCACCCTGCTGGGCAAGTACCAGCCTCTGCACCCCATCCATGGGTGGGTTTTCTGGGCCTGCCAGGACCCCACCTGCCATGCAGGTCTCCTCAGCTGGTGGTCAGGGTCTTCCATGGGGCCCCGGGCCCAGCTGTCCACAGCCCCTTTCCCAGGCTCACCTGCCTCTGCGCCGCGGTTCCAAGGTGGACCTGACAGAACTTCACAGCCTGTTCCAGGGCCGCCTCCTCATCCACCTACCGGGGAGAAGCAGAGGTCAGGGGGTGCAGGCCGCAGCCCTCCCCCCGCAACCTGCTCACAGTGCCCTCAGGGCTGTGGCTAGCCAGGTGCGGGGGGCCAGAGCCCGGCCCCAGGGTGCAAGCCGACAGGGAATGACCACCAGGTGGTGGCAGGCCTGGGAGGACGGAGCCCTTGTGGTGGCGCTTCTGGGTGTGCTCACGCATAGCTCACGCTCCCTCTGCGCAGCCGTCCAGGGAAAGCCTGATGTGACTCTAAACAGATGCCCTAAGGGCGGGCAAGTTGGGCCAAACTCTCAGGGACCATGCTCTCCTCCCTGGCAGCTGCAGGGACTTCTGAGGAAGACCCCCAGCACCTGCAGCCTTGACAGGAGTCGGGGTGGTGGTGGCGTCTGCATTTTTTCTAAGGCCCAATGCAGACCGCTCCACTGCTGCTCCATTTGTGGGCGCACGCCCTGACTAGGTCCTCTCTTCCCTGACCCCCCATGTCCACAAGGAACCAAGTCTCCTGCCAGTGTCTGAGGAGGACTCGCCGCTAGTTGTGTCATCTCACTGAGCAGGACTGAGGGGCCTGAGGTGACTGAGGAGTGAGGGGTCTGAGAGAAATGGGGGGTCTGAGGAAACTGAGGAGACTGAGGGGTCTGAGGGGACTGAGAGGACTAAGGGGTCTGAGGGAACTGAGAGGACTAAGGGGTCTGAAGGGACTGGGGGGATCTGAGGAGACTGAGGGGTCTGAGGGGACTGAGAGGACTGAGAGGTCTGAGGGGACTGAGAAGACTGAGGGGTCTGAGAGACTAAGGGGTCTGAGGGGACTAACGGGTCTGAAGGGACTGAGGGGGTCTGAGGAGACTGAGGAGACTAAGGGGTCTGAGGGGACTGAGGAGGCTGAGGGGTCGAGGGAACTGAGAGGACGAAGGAGTCTGAAGGGACTGAGGGGGTCTAAGGAGACTGAGGGGTCTGAGGGGACTGAGAGGACTGGGGGGTCTGAGGAGATCTGGGGGCTACGGGAGCCCCACTGACCTGCTTGATGAGCATGTAGGTCTCAGACATGATCCTCTCGATGCGGCCCAGGTCGCAGGCTGCGCCCTTCTGCCCCTGCTGCCACACGCGGTAGGCATCCAGTAACAGCGTCTTGCCTGACTCGGTGTCCTCCAGGAGCTTCCTCTTGCGGCTGGGCCGCGGGGGCGCCTCATCGAGGGAGCCCCCGCCCTTGGCGGTGGCAGTGGTGGCGGGGGCGGGTTGCGATGGGGCCGGGGTGCTGGGCTGCTGCCGCGAGCTGATGCTCAGCTCCTCCAGGGACAGCTCGGTGGGCCGGTTCTCGGGGCCCCGGTCCCGAGGGGTGCGGCCCTGGGCCAGGGTTGGGGCCCGCTCGACGTCCAAGCGCCGTGTGGCCTCGCCTGTGTCCATGGGCTCTGTGGGCCCTGCCCGGAGGCTCTCCTTGTCCTTCCGCTCCCCACCCTGGTCTGTGCTGTCCCCAACATCGGTGGCCGCAGGCCGGTGGTTGAGGGCGCCCGCTTTGCCCCCGGGCTCTGGCCCTGGCCCCAAGCCATCTGCCAGAGGGGGCTTCTTGGGATGGGGGAGGCCCTCCTGGCCCTCCTCGGGACTGGCCTTGTGGGAGACATCGGTGGTCATCCTGGCTCCAGGGCCGCCACAGGCCTTGGGTCCTGGGCGCTCGGTTTCCTAGAGGAGGGCGGAGGCCAGAGCTCAGGGGGCAGCGACTCCCGGGCCCCAGGCTCTCCCCTGCCAGTGCTCCCAGGCCCGCCAGCCTGAGCTCTGCCCAGGGAAGGTGCTCCCTGCTCCAGAGCCGGCCCGGCCGGGTTTGCACACGACCCTCAGCAGGGGCCAAAGAGGGTGCTTGGGGGTGCCCCGCTGAGCCCTTCCGTCCATCCAGGCCCAGCCAGCCCGGACAGGCAGCGTGTGGCTGAGTCTGACGTCTTGGGCCTCGGGGGCTCTGCTGTGAAGCGGTAAGGACGGCGCCTGCCCTGAAGATGGGGGGAGGTGGTGCCAGGGGGCACGAGCTGCCTGGACAGGGAGCCCGGGGGGAGGCCAGTGCTCAGGGAACAGCCTGGGGGCCACGCACTGAGATGCTCGGGGGCCCAATCTTCCCCTCGGGGGGGGGGGGGGCTCCCGCCTACCTCGGAGAGCTCGCTCAGGGTGTCCTCCAGCACCTTCACAGTAAGGATGAAGGCCCGCTGCGCCAGCACCTGGCGGTCAGCATCTCGCAAATACTTCCTGTGGGTGGAGGGGACGGTATGGTCACACCACGGCGCTGCCTACGGCGGCCCTCACGCAGCCCACCCGCCTGCCCGCCCAGTGGCCTTCCTCAGAGCCTGCTCCCTCCAGGCTGATCTGGGGGCCTCAGGGTCTGGCCACCCACCCTAGCAACAAGAGGTCGGGGGGCTCACGGAGGGCTGAGGACGGCGTCCTCCCTGCTCCCTGGGCTCCAGCTCCTGCCAGGACCATGGGCATGAGAGTGACGAGGGAACGCAAGAGCGAGCCCCGCCAGCAGCCCAAGGCTGCACAGAGGAGCAAAGCAGACCCCATGTGCCTGCCGGGATACCCCCCCACCCCCCGATCACTGAGTGCAGCCACGGTGATATCCACATGCCATGTCTGTTGTCTCTGCAGAGAGACCGTGGGTACATCGGAGGCCAGGTCCCTTGCCAGGATGGTTATCGTGGGCCTTTATCCATCACTGGGATGTTTCCCCAGAACCTAAGGGTGCCCCCAGGAGTCGGGTGTCAAGCCTGGGGGGAGCAGGCCCTGAAGGGCCGGTGTGCTCACGGCATTGCTGTGGGGCATCGTGGAGGCTGGTGTGGGGAGGCCCTGGGGGGCTGCACTCACTTGCCCTGGTCCGGGGTCCGCTGCAGCATGGAGGACACCTTCAGCAGGGTGCTGTGGTCCCGGAGCTGGGCCAGCACCTTGAGCAGCAGCACGATGGAGCGGTTCATGTGCCAGGCGAAGCTGCCCGGCCGGTCGATCTCGTCCACAGGGATCCGCCAGATGCCCTGCGAGGTGGACGGGGTGCGTGTGACGACGGCCGTGCTGCTCGGGCACGGTGACACTGAGGCTTTCACCATGCCAAGTGCCGGCCCCCATCTCCTCGCCCTCCCCAACCGGGCCACACGCTCACCCGGGATGCCTGGGAAATGGGGAGCAGCCGGACCTGTGTGTCTCGGCACGGCTGTGGGCACAGCTGGTGGTGAGTGAGGGGGTGACGGGGGGCAGGGGCGGGGAGATGGCACCAAGGCTTGGCACACGCTCTGCGTACGGAGCCCTGGGTTTTACGCCACGGACATCATAGTCCCCCAGCACTCCGGAGGGTGGCCCAGGAACAGAAGGATGTGCCCCCTAGAAAAGGGGGGTCTAGGACAAACTCCTGGTAGTTCCTGTGATTCAGTGTGGCCCTTGGGGCCCCGTTCTGCAGAGTCAACTCTGAGAGACTGGGCAAAATGACCACCAGCTCTGCAGAAGCCAGGTCTCCCCCCCACCCCCACCCTGCAGCAGCTCCTCACGGCTGGACGCCCCCTGCACACCCTACCCCCCCCCCCCCCCCGCCAATCCCACTGTCAGGAAAGGACGAGCTAGCTTCAGGGACCCCCTCCCCACGCCCACGGCCCGCCCCACCTCCTGGGTCCAGGTCCCTGCGGTGATCCTGCACCCGGTATGGGATCTGCCAACCGGCATCTGGTCAAAGGGAGACGACCAAGAACGACTGGGTCAGTGCCACCTCCTGCGGGCCCACAGTCGCCCCGGCCCAGGCTTAGGTGAGACCCGCCTCAGAGCAGGGCTCCTTTAGTGAGAGGAGCGGGTGGCTCCCGGCGGGTCCCCGTAGTCAACATGCTATGGGAGTTTTTCCACACCCGGTGATGCATGGGATGTATTGCACAGACCCCCAGTCCCGGACCCCAGGCCTCCCGCATGTCAAGCACACACCGAGCCCACTGACTGTGCCCAGGCCCCCAGAGAAACTCTTGCCCAGAATGGACCAACGCTCTGAGCCAAACCACTTCCTCCGCAGGGAGCCGCCAAGAGGGCAGGCCATGCTTGGTGACGGTCTGTGGCACCCCGCATGGCTCCGGGGCTCCCTGGTGGAATGGGGAGTCCCCTGTGGCACCCACACCCGGTCACCAGGCTCCCGCTGAACACGGAGGGCATCCCTGGACAGGTCAGTGAACTGGTGGTGACCAATAGTCATCCTCCACCCGTGGCCAGATGATGCACCTGCTGCCCTGCTGTCCCCTCTGCAGGCAAAAAGGCACAGACACACCAGTGCCTGGGCTTCAGCTTTCCCAGGGATGGCCTGGGAGGTTCCTGCAACTGCACTAGTGGGAGGACGGGCCTAGCCCGACCCAGGTGTGATGACAGCGACGAAGATGGAGGAGGTGGAGGACAGAGGTGGTGGGGTGAGCCCAGCCCTTCGACAGATACCATGGAGGGCACCTCATGAGGCCCCCCTACAACACAGCAATGGGCAGGACGAGGCCTCCACACCTGGCCACTGGCTCTTCTCAAACTGCCAGGACAGCGGACCTGCCTAAGGCTCTTCCAAAACCGCAGCCCAGGCACTGCAGGGCAAGCGGGGGGGAACCGACCCATTCTACGCGCCACACACGCCAAGCCCCTCAGAAGGGCTCCCGGGGTGAGGGAATCTCCTCCTCTGAGGAGCACCCACCCAAGACGGGGGCAGGGAGGAGGAATAAAGGACCGCACGGCTCCTCCAGGCTGCGCCTGGTGGCGGGTGCGGGAGGGCAGGGGACAGACCTTACTGTCCTCTGTGCAAGGCGTGGCCCCAGGCCAAGAGGAGTCCGAGCTCGGGTTAGCAGGGGTGTGAGCCAGGGCAGGCTGGCTGCAGGAAGGGCTGAGGGGGAAGGGGTCAGAGAAAGCTCAGAGTCAGGCCCACACTTTGCCAGGCTCCAAGGCATTTGGGGTGCCTGGAACGAAACCTGCCCCCGGCCCCCACGCCTGCCTCAGCCCGCCCAGCTGGGGCATGGTCCTGCTCGGGGACCCCTCACCCCCCAGCCTGAGGTCTGAGCCACCGGGGCTGGGACCCCTCCTTCGGCTCTGGCCACCCACCCCCACCTCTGTGACCTTCCATGTCGGGCTAGGATGCCATCTCTGGCCCTTCGTGCGGTCGGGGATGGGGGCGCTCCGCGGGTACATGCCAGGCAAGAGCAGATGGGCTTCGGCTTGGGATCCCCAGAGGCCTGGAACAAACCTGGCAGAGCAGACGAGGTGCCCGGGAAGGGCAGGAACTTTCTGTGTAGGGAAAGTAGGCCCCTGGCTCCCCAAGCCTGGAGGTCTCCAAGGGAGATACACAGACAATTCCACCCACGGCCAAACACACGCTCTGGGTCAAAGCTGCGGTTCTGTGCGCTGGCCTGCATGGGGGTGGGGGGAGGGGGCCCTGCTGTTGGGACGGCAGCTTCAGCCAAGCCCAGGGAGTGGGCGGCTGCTCCTGGGGGCTGGCAAGACCGCCGCTCGTCTCTCCCTTGAAACAGGGGGCCGAGGAGGTGGCGGCAGGGAGAACACACATCTGCGTCTGTTGCAGGCACCACAGCCTTGGCAGACGGCGGGGGCTGGGCAGAGCCCAAACCTCGGCCCTTGCTCCGAGGGCATTTTCCCATTTTGTTTTGATTTATCCTACAAGGGCACGGAATTGCCAGAAGGGTCCAACGGGCTGGACACCACCTCCCCCTCCACGCCCCCCGGCCCCCCTTCTCCCGCCACCGGGGCGTCCCCATCCTGGGCCTGACACTGTGGATCGGCAGCACGTGGAGGCGGGGCGCCATCTGTTCACGGAGGGGTGCAACCAGGCGATGCCTCGCTCTGGTGCAAGCAGGAGGCATGGGGGCGGGTCTGCTGCCAGCTTCCCAGGGCCTGGGCACCGCCCACCGGCTTTACGTACGTTCCACCCCCACCCCCAGGGCTACCCTCTCCGGCCTGGCCCTTCTTCCAGCGCCCCTTCCTGGGGTGGAGTGCCTGCCCGTTGCTGTTGGCACACATGCATGTGACAGGTGGAAGCCGTGACCAGCAGACCCGGCCACACTGCAGCCCAGCGGGAGCCTGGGGCAGGCAGACCACCCCCCACCACAGCCATCTGCAGCTGCGGCTTCTAGCTGAGACCCCCGAGGGCAGCCCTGGGGCCTGTTCTGAGGGGCAGACTCCTGGGAGGGCCAGCACCACCAGGACACCTCACTGCCCTCCTCCACCCCTGCAGAGTCCCACGAGCATTGCACGATTCAAGCCTGGCGGGTTCCTGAATGATCCACTCCCTTCCCAGCAGGTTGCACCTGCCGGTACCCACTCCCGGGAGAAAGAACGGGACGCCCTGCAAATACCAAGGCAGGCTCAGGGGAAATCGAAAGGAACCAGTGCTCCCGGGCACAGCCACCAGAGCGCCCCCTCAGGGTGTGGGCAATCATACCCAGCCTTCTCCTTCCTCAGATTCAGCAGGGCTGCACCCCCAAGTCTACGGCGGCACCAGCAGTCACAACAGGGGTGCACCAAGTTCTGGCCCCCCCGAGGGATCGGGGAGGAGGCAGCGCAGGGAAGAAGATGCAGGTTCCCACGACAGCAGTGAACCCTCCCACTCACTCCAGCAGGCATGGCGTCACCCCAGGGCAGGTGAGGGCGGCCCAGACAGTGAACAGGAGCCCTGAGGGAAGTTCAGGATGAGTCCCCCCAACAGAGGGCAGGAATCAGCACTGGTGGCTGGGGAGGGGAGCAGCCGGGGGACAGTGGGTGCCCACCTCACTGCTGCTCTGGGCTGGCTGGTTCCCGGAGCACTCAGACACACACTGGGCTGGCGCTCAGTGCTCGCCTGTGCCAAACACCTCATCCGGAGGAGCAGCTGAGTCGATGCCCCCAGCCCACTGAGTGATTCTGGGCTGGCAGACGAGGTCAGGACAGACGAGAGCCACCTGAATAATTCATGTTGCCCAGACGAGCGTGGAGCGCTCGATACCAGCTACTCAGCCCTGCCGACCCTCAACCCGCCCCCTGCCCCACCCCCCCAGCGCCTCGGCCGCCCCACACACTGCGCCGGGGCCAAGAGCCCTGAGTGGAGAGATGCTGGATCTGGGCTCACAAGGGTGCAGCCGGCCACGGTGCTGGGGGCCTGGGGTCTTTTAGGGAGGCACAAGGCTGAACCAGTGGATGGGGCGCTGCTGGGCCAGTCTCGCAGGGCAAGGGGACAGGCAGGGGGACGCTGGCGCTGAGACAGCTGCCGTGGTTGCTGCTCCGGAGCTGACGCTGTCTCCCTCACTGAGGTCGGGGCGCTTCTTCCCAGAGGGCAGGGGTCCCCCTCCCGACTCTACACCTCTGCAGCTGGCCCAGTCGGGCATGGCCCCTTCCAGTCCGCCGGGGTGGGGGCCTGCCCACCCTCTCTGCTGGGTGCCTCCTCATGGTGGGGCTCCCCATTCCGCATCTTCCTCTTGGGACTCCTCTGGGCTGGCTGCCCTCGGAGGGCACAGCCACCGGCTCCTGAGGGAAAAGCGCGGCCTGGAAGCGCCAGCGCCGGGAGAGGCACGGCCGGCCTGAGCGCAGTGGGGAACACTGAGACACCCTGCCCGCCGAGGCCCCTCACATTGGCTGCAGCTCCCCAGGGCTGGGGATCCCACGGATGGGGGAGACCCCGTGTCCCCCAAGAGGGTTTCTACAAGCAGAACAAACACACAGCTGCTGCCCCCGGTGACAATAAGTGCTAGAGACAGCCAGGGAGCTTCCCTAAGCGGGCCAAACCTCCCTGTCACCGGAAAGGCCGCTGTGTACCCCCGCGGGCTCCCCTGACTCATCCAGCCGCCTGCTAGGTGGGCATCTGCGGTGTCAGCGCTGTGACCGCCAGGGCACTGGGGAAGGTTCCCCTCACAGACCAATGAGGTGGGCGTGCAGAGCGAGCTGGGGTGCTCTCAGAGGCGGGCTGGGGAACCTGGTCTGAGCCGGCCCAGTGGCTGCACTCAGCAAGGGCTGCCTGGTCAGAGAGCACGCTGCCCGGAGCACCTCCTGCCCCCTACCCCCCGCAGGGATTCCTGCAGCCCCCCCTCCCTGGCATGGGCAGTGGTGACTCAGCACTCCAGCAGGCGAGGGCGGGAGCCTCCTGGCACCCCCCCCAGAGCAGGGGGCGGGCGCTGCAGAGGTGCTGGGCGCCGAGGCCAGCTGCCTCCTGGGGATAGAGCAGGCCCCTCCACCAGTGAGAGGATCACTTCCCCCAGAGAGAAGCCCCCAAACTCCCGCTGGGCTGTTTCAGGGCAGCTGGGCCAGGGAGGGGCAGCCCAGGGGCAGCAGCAGCAGCTGGCAGAGTTCGGAGATACGGGCCACCTGGCCAAGCCAGACAAACCTCCACAAGCGCAAGACCACGTGAGGGAGGGAACGACGGCGCAGGTTTGGTGCCCCCGACCCCCCGGGGCCCTGGAGGATGCCCACACTGGGTGTGTGCAGTGCGTCTGCACCACATCACTCGCTCCTCGAAGGAGGGGTGGGCACCTGCAGCCCTGCCACCTGGCTCCTCCCCCTGCCCTCCAGTGAGGTGGGTGCCACACACCGCCAGCCCTGGCAAGGCAGTACCCAGTGCCCACGCCCTCCAGCCCTGGCCCAGACAGCGCCACCCCCCTTCCCAGGGGCCCTGCTCCAAAGCCCGGGGGACGCCGGCGCAGGTCTGAGTAGCAGGTCACCCCCGGGGCCTCCGCAGCCTCTGCTCCGGACCTAAGACCGGGGGGGGGTGGAGGGACGGAGGGGGCACGCGCCCCGGCCCGGCGCGACAGAACACCTCTGGGGGCAGGAAGTGGCAGCAACCCCGGCAGACGCCTCGGGGCCTCTCTGGCCGCCAGGGGCGCCCTTGCCCTCCTTCCCGGCGCGGTCCCGGCTGCGCTGCCCAGGAGGGATCCCCGGGCCAGCCACAGGTAGCGTCCCCGGCGCGGGCAGGGGCCGGGGGAGCCTGCCGCGGGCCCCGGCGCGCGCCCGCCCGGGAGCAGCCCGCAGCTGGCGGAGACGGCGCGCCCGGCTGCCCTCCCCTCCCCCTCCCGGGGGAAGCCAAGAAAGGAAGAAAGAAAGAAGGAAGGAAGAAAAGCAGAAACGGCCAAACAACTAAGTGCGCGGCGCGGGGCGGGGGCGCGGCGGAGGGGGCGCGCACGCCGGCGCCCCCGGCCCGGCCCCGGCCCCGCTCGCGCGCTCGCTCGCTCGCTCGCAGCCCGCCGCAGAGCCCGGCGCGGTCCCGGCCCGGGGCAGCTGCTTCCCGCCCCCGCGCCGCGGCTATTTATAGCGGGGGCCGCTGCCCACCCCGCCGGCCCGCTCACCATCCCCGGGAGCGCCCCGCGCAGCAGCTCCTCGTCGCGCCGCCAACTTGCCGGGCCGGCGGCCGCGGGGCGGGGGAGCGGCTTTCGCTTCCGCACACCCCCGCGCGCCCGCGCGCCCGCCCGCCCGCCCGCGCGCGAGGAAGGGCCCGGGCCCCGCGGGGGTCGGGGAGGGGCGGCGGGGAAGCCGGCCCCCCGCGCGCGAACTTGGGCGCCGCGGCCCCCGCCCGGGCGAGCTCCTACCCGCCGGCTCCGCCGTGGCATCTGGGCGCGGGGCGACGCGGGCGGCGGGCCTGGCCGCGGACGCTCGCTCGCTCGCTCGTGGCGGGCCGGGGCGGGGCGGGCAGCGCCGGCCGGACGGGGCGCAGACACACGCGCGCTCGCTCGCCCGCTCGCACGGCCTGGACGCGGGCCCGGCGGGGGGCGGGGGGCGCGGCGCTCGGGGAGCTGGGGGTGGGGTGGGGGGCGGTGCGCCCCGTCTCCATCCTGCACGGCTCCAGGGAGCTGCGTGACTGCGCCCCCTGGAGCCGGGCCCCGGAGGGCCCCTGGAGGGCAGGGTCCGGAGACCGTCACGGTCCCGGTCCCGGTCCCGGTGGGGCGGCTGGAGGGGCTCTCCCAGGGGGGAGATTCCGGAAGGAAGAGGCCCCCCACCCCCATTTCCCCGGAGCAGGAGCCAGGTAGGTCAGGGTCCCCCTCAGCCTCTGCGTCCTGCCAACTGTCAGCCTCAAACAGCTTTACCGAGAGGAGGGCTACCGGCCCCCACAGAAGCCCTCCCCCCAGTTTGGAGAGACAACGACCTCCCGATGAACCTCCAGCTCAGCTGCTGAGAAGTGAGCAGAGGTAGGGAGTGACCTGCCCCCCATGCGCCCCTCCCAGACCCAAAGTCACCGGACCCCTGTTCACTGTTCACTGTGACACTGGTCCAAGGGACACCTTCCTGAAATGGCTAGTGTTCACCTGTTAAACACCCAGGCTTGCTCCTGCCCACAAGGGTTGGCCACCTTGTCCCCTGCCCCGACCACCGCCTTTTTTAGAGGCACCATATCCAGTGTGCCCCTCCAACCGGGGGATGTCACAGCCTGGAGAACCTGGGCTGGCAGAGGCATCTTCAGCACAAGGCCCAGCCCCTGACCTTACCGCAGCCTATCCACTTCCTGCAAGATGGGGACAGAGCAGAGCAGGCTGCGGTCACACGAACGCATCACACCTGGGCCAGGAAAAGCCAACAAAGTGATGCACGGCTCTCCCCAGAGCAGCCCCATGTCCTGCCAACAAGCTGGGGGAGGCAGGTATCTGCTCCCTGCACCTCTCCCAAGAGGTGGCACTATTACTGCTGACAGGCTGGGCACTGAGGCTCAAAGTGGGGGAGGTGTGACACTCCTCTGAACCCTGGGGCCCCTGGGGGAGGGGGCCCACACCCAGCAGTGCTCAGGGATTACTTGTGACGGTGCTTGGGTGGCCGTATGCAGTGCCGAGGATTGAACCTGGGTTGACTATGTGCAGGGCAAGCACCTCACCTGCTATATATACTGTTCCAGCCTCCCCCTGGGGCTTTGAGAAAGCTGGTCAGTGGGTTCTACTGGGCTGGCTCACAACAGAACCCCGAATGAGGGGCTGGAGCGATAGCACAGCAGGTAGGGCATTTGCCTTGCACGTGGCCAACCCGGGTTCGATTCCCAGCATCCCATCTGGTCCCCTGAGCACTGCCAGGAGTAATTCCTGAGTGCAGAGCCAGGAGTAATCCCTGAGCATCGCCAGGTGTGACCCAAAAAGCAAAAAAAAAAAAAAACAAAAACAAAAAAAACCCTGAGCAAACCAGAGATCTGTGCCAGTCAAAGCCCAGGCTCCCCCTGCCGAGAGACCAGTGAGACCTAGGAGGCTGGGGGCACCTGAAGCTCTATGGGGTCAGGACCCCAGAAACCAGGCCAGGGAGGTCCACACAGACCCAGGGGCTGGGGTGTTCCCGATGTCTCTCGGGAAGTGTCATCTGGAGGTGATGCTCCAAGCTTATGATCGCTGATTTTGTCAGTCACAGTGAGAGTTCCCCGCCCCTCCCCCCACACACACATGCCAGGAAGTGCCCCAGAAAGGCTGATGTTAGGGGGACGCTGGTCCTGGCCTGCAGACAAGACCCCTCCACCCCGGAGCAGGATAAGCCGACATTAGAAGATCGGGGCAGGAACTGTCTGACTTGAAGTCTCTCAGCAGACTTCCAATGTACCCCGAAAAGAAAGCAGGCATTCTGGGGGTGCCAGCTAACAAGGCAGGCCTCTCTGCAGGTGGACGCTGCTTCCAGCTCCAGGACGGGGGGTCACCACGGAGAGGGGAAGGTGGTGGCAAGGACAACAGGGAGTCACCTCCCACCCAAGACCCCCTGCCAGGCAGGGCTGTGGGTGGGCTCTTCTGGAAGGGGTGCATGGGGCACTGGTGAGGCCCCGGTCTCAGACCTTCCCCGGCATCCCCCACCTGCACACCCCTCTCCTCCCATAAGGGCCTTTCCCGGGCAGTCCCAGACCTTCACACCCTGGCTGCTGCCCACCCAGTGTCCCCTTGCAGCCACAGGGCATCCCCGTTTCCTGCCAGGAAGCCGGATGGTCAGTGCTCCCACAGCCCCACCCACCAAGGCCCTGGCTGCCCCCTTTGCTCTGGGTTTCTGCTACTGGGGGCCGGGGGGCTGCTCTCCCCCAGACCGTGCACATGCCCATGGCTGCAAAGGGGGCGGCGAGCTCCCCCAGGGACTGTCGGTAGCCCAAGAGCAGAGGAGCCAGAGGATGGAGACAGGGTGACGAGCCTTGTCCAGAGGGTGGGACCCACCTCCCAGGGACCGACGGGGAAAGTGGGAGGTCAGCGGAGCCAGCCCAGCAGTGCCTCCAGCCCTGGGGTGCTCAAGCAGCGCAGAGAGCGGGGAGCACAGAGGGGGTCCGGGAGCACAGTGACTGCGAGGACGGGAGAATGCCTGGGACCAAAGGGCGAGAGGTGGGGGCACAGGACTAGCTCACACCTCTCCTGCCGCGTTCTGACGTCCTGGGCGAACATCCTCCCCAGAGGCCACCGCCCTCCTTAGAAAGACACCATCGACGGGGCTCATGCAAACACCCCACACGGCCTACCCCGGTGGCACAGGCTCGGCCAGCAGAGGAGCCAAGGCACTGCATGGCCAATCCCTTCTCCAGAGCGGAGCTGACTGAGGGGGTGGGCTCCTGCTTCCTCTGCACCCGCCCGCCAGCCCCCTCACCCGCCGGGTCCTGGAGCCGGGAGGCTGCTTCTCGGGGTGCACAGCGGGACCCCGTGGCTGGAGCTCGGAACGGCCGGCAGGGTGGAGCACAGCTTGGCTGCGGGCCGGCCTCCCCGCCGTGGGACCAGGCTCTGTGACGCGGGCTCGGCCACCTCTGCTGGGAGTGTGCCAGCCGGCGGCTGCCCCGGGCTCACAGGCTCTGCCAGCCTGTGTTTTCCCTTCCCTGCCGGCCAAGCGCTCTGCCATGTCCCAAGCGGCCCTGGCCCTGCCCAGCACCCCCCTTGGCTCCCAGCTGCAGAGCCCGGCCTGCGTTTTGCTGCTCCCCAGGGCCACCCTCATCCCATCTGCTCACCTGATGGCCCCATGACGGGACACCGAGGTGACCTCCCTGGTCTGCCTACTGTCCAGGAACACCGTCCTTCAGGCCCAGAGTGCATTTGCCTCAGCCTGGGCCAGTTGCACCCCGACATGTACACAGCAAGTATGCGCCCCGCCCTGGAGCTCCCTGGGGGAAATCAGAAAGCCTGAGGGACACTCAGAGCTGGCGTCCTGGCCCCGGGTGTAGGACCCTAGCGGGTTGGCACGGTCCAGGATGGAGCTGAGCAGAGAGCAGGGAGAAGCGGGACCGGAGTGCCACAGGCTGATGTCCCCAGGAAGGGGAACAGGGACCGAGAGCCACGCCAGGCAGAGATGGGGGGCCAGCGGCATCAGGGTCTTTCAGGGGGTGAGTCGGGGCCTGCGGTCTGACCTGACAGGGCCAGGAGAGTCTCTGCAGAACCAGGCCCGCCCCCACACAGGCCAGGAAACGCGAGCCACTGTCCAGGCTTCAATGGCCCGTTCTCTGGAGGGCCGCTGGGCCGCTTCCGTTTCATCTCCAGCAGGGTGCCCACATCCTAGAAAAGTCCCGTCTGACACACGGGCCCGCAAGAAAACTAGGACGGTTCCCCACTGCCTCCGGGCACGTGAGGGGCCGTGGCGGGCGCGGGCTGCTCCGGCGGGTGGCGGGGACGCCCAGGGACCCACAGGTGCCATAGGCTCCTTGTGCAGGGGCCGGCGGGGGGCTCAGGGCACCCTTCTCAGGTTCTCCAGCAGACTCCTGCCCCCTGCCCTCTCCTCCTGGACAGCTCCGGAAACCTCAGGTTCCCCACAGCATCAGTCAGAAAGGGGGCAAACCTGCCCAAGCCTGCCCTGCAGACAAGGGCTCTGACCCACATCTGCTGGGACAAACTCGGCTGTGACCAAAGGCTGGACTGGTGACCTTACCCCTCTCTTGCCCCTACTGTGCATGAGCAGATGGGTTCCTGTCCTGGGAGCAGGGGGCTGGTCTTCGTTCTCAGTGGCCCCCGCCTACAGGTACTCCCGCTTCAGGCCCCACTGCACAGGTCGTGCTGGCCCACAGCTGTCACAGCAGGCGAATGTCCCCTGGAGCCACAGGGCACCCCCCCATCCCACGCTGGCACCCCGTCCATGCTCCAGAGAGCTCCCCATGACCAGCATGTCCCCTGCACCCCACAGGGTCAGCCCGAGGGGGGGCTGTGGTCTGTCTGCCAAGCCGCCCTCAGGGGGTCCCCCAAACCCTGAGATGCAGACAGGGCTGCACTGGAGTCAGTGCCAGTGGCTCAGCCTGGGGGTGGGAGCTCCCAGCCAGACTCACAGAGCAGTGAAGCAGAGGGCAGTGATCTGGCGGGTGGGGGGATTGTTCTCCTGTGAGCGGCACTTGGAGTCGGGCCACCCAGCACCAAGGCACAGGGGGCCCCACAATCAGGTTCCTTCCCCCCGAGGCTCAGTTCCCCCTCTCTGCAATGAGAGCTGAGCACAGGCGCTGGCCGCGGCTAGTTCTGGCTGGATGTTCCTGGGGGAGGCCCGGGCAAGGTCAGGGCAGCCCCCGGCTCCTACCAGCTGCATGCGCATGTACGCGTGTGCTGGCACACATGCATGTGTGAGCGTGCAGATGTATAGCCATGTACGCACACACACAGGCATGTATATGTGCGCACATATAAGAATGAGTACGTGCGTGTGTGTGCATGCACGGTAGGACAGTCTGCTAGTCCCTGCTGCCTTGGGAGACAGGTGGAGGCGGGGGGAGGAGGGGAAGTACCACCTGCTCCGTCACGCCCTAATTTCAGGCCCCGCACGTATTTGCAGACCAGGATTCCAGTTCCTCGGTTTGGGCTGTGCTAGGATCCAGCCCTGGGTCCCAGCACGCAGCACACGAGGCACCTATCCTACTGACAAGCCACACACCCAGCCTCAAAGTTTGTGTCTCTGGTCAAACAAGCTCCAGCACCAACTTCGAGGGGCCTTCTAATGAGCCCCTCCCCCGCCATCTCAGCCTCTCCTGCCCCCAAGCCTGGTACCCTGCGCCCTCAGCCGTGCCGGCGCCTGCTTCCTCTCCTCCCAGCCTCTACGATCCTCTGGCGGGGTCTGCTCTGATGGAGAAACTGAGTCTTACAAATCCTGACATATTGCCGGGACCATGTGGGGGCCAGGCAGGAGAGGGCAGGGCCTGGCCAGGGGCCTGCAGCTCTGGTTTGGATTTTAAACCCAGCGCAGCTCTCACAGGCTTCCTGGTCCAACTTTCCAAAAGTGAAAGGTGGAGGGAACAGAGGCGGGGAGGCGGGGGGGAGACCCTCAGACACTGAAAGGGGGAGGAGGGGGCAGCCTCCCCCCTCCATGCTCTCCGAAGCCCAGACCCTCCTCTGGGAGGGGAGCGGGTGTGGCAGGGCCCAGCCTGCCAGCCCGAGCAGGTGGGGTCCAGCCCTTCCTGTCCACGGGAGGACCCACATTTCATGTTTCCCTGCGGAGGCCGTGAAAGGGCTCTTTTGGAAAACAGAGCTGGAAAATCACTGACCTCACCCCCCCAGCCTCTGAAGAGGGGGACGCTGAGGTCAGAAGGGGGCCAGGAAGTTGCCAGCCGTGAGCATGAGGGCGGGCGGATCTGTCTCCCTGCAGATGCCCACACAGGAGCCTGTGGGCAGGGGCGCCTTCAGTCCACACTGTGCTCTGGAGGGGCAAGAATCCTTACAAGGAGCCCAGAGCCCCGGGCAGCTGCCTCGTGCCCGACCCTGGGGCACAGAGAGTGGAGCCTAGGCCCCTCACTCGGGTTTCCACATGAGGAAACCGCACATGACCCCTGTCTACGGCCTCAGGAAGCCACTTTCCTGGGGGCTTCAATTGGAACTTAGGGTGCTGCAAGGGGTGTTTTTTTTTTGGGGGGGGGTGGCAACACAGGCCATCTTCCCTCTGTAAACTCGCAAGGGCACCAATGTGCTACCTGGAGCAAGAGATGCCCAAGGGAAGCCTGGCAAGGATGGGCGGAGGGTGGGGAGGTGGGTGCCCAGGGAAGGGAGACCCGGGAACACCCCTCCCCACCATCCCGACAGGGGATGTGACAGCTCATTCCATCCTGGCCAGCCCCAGCACCCATGGGCACAGGGCCCAAACTCGACCCCCCCACCCCCGACTGCGGTTTGGGGTTGTTCAAACACCTCAGGCCGACAGGGGTGATGCGTGCGGCTCTCCTGCCCTGGGGCTCGTGGTCATGGCCCAGCCTAGGACACAGGGGACAGGGGGCAGCCACACCCCAGGGCCCCCTCTCTGCCGGGCTCCCCAGTGTAGAGACCCCCGCTCTGTACTTCACAGGCCGGACGGCTGCCTTGGCAGCTCTTCCTGAGATGCGGACCACAGAGCCTCAGTGAGAGGCAGATGCCGGCCACCCTGAGATTCGCTGAGGCCCAGGAGGCACAGGCCTTGCAATGCTTCTGCGCTGCTTCCGGTCACTCCCCACAGCGCTCAGGGCCGCACATGGACCCATCTACCAGCCCTCACTCCCACTCCCATGTCTACTTGGGGGGCTACACCACCCCACTCGGCTGCAGCTGCACGAGGGGCACATCGGGGGTCTGTGCCTGTAGTGAGCCCCGAGTGCCCGCACTGGGGTGCAGAGTGAGGAGCTGCCCAGCTCTTTCCCCTCCCAGGGCCCGGCCCTGCCATGCCTCCGCCACGGTGCGAGGCCCCTGGCACGCCTCTGAGTGGGCATCTGCCCAGCCCTGCTAGAGGTTCCTGGCTCCTGGCTCCTGGCCGGAAGTGCCCCCTCTGCCCGGCAGGTCCTGCTCAGCTGAGGAAACTTCGACACGGGCCTCAGCAAGACACTGACTCCAGAAGTCTCTGAAAAACAACTTGCAGCGGGGAGAACACGTCCACACTGTCTCTTCAGGAATGTTAAACAGCGGGCTCCTGCCGGGGGAGCGGCTGTGGGCTGAGGTCAGTTCTGAAGTGCGCGCAAACAGGGCGGCCCGGGGCCAGGCCTGGGCTCCCTCTGTCTCTGCCTCTTGGCAGGGTGGGGGCCCACCAGGCAGACCCCCTGTGCAACCCCTGCACCCCCTCCCTCATGGCAGAAAGGGGGGGTGGTCCTGTAGATGCTAAAGCACCCAAGTGCGTCCTCTCCTTGGCCTGACCCCACACCTGGAGTTAGGACACGCCACAGCTGTCCCGCGGGCACGCAGAGGGGCACGCAAGCACACGCAGAGGGGCTGTCCGACGGCCACTCACATCGGATGCTTTTTTTGTTCTTGCAAAATTCTCGCTGTGAGTGAGAGCAGAGGCGCTGTCAGGGCAAGGGCCTAGGCACCCTGCAGGCCCAGCCCTGCTGCACCCGTCCCCCTGGGCTCTCAGGACGCACCACCAGGCCTTGCTGGCCATCGCGTGGGCTCAGCTGCCCCTCACGGAGGCGGGTGGTGCCCAGGAAGCCCCCGGCACCTGCCCCAGGCCAGACACGGGGAAGGTCCACAGAGCGGGAGGAGCAGAAGCCACAAGTTTCTAACCCTTTTAAGACTCTTAAAAAACGGGGCCCCCTTTTTCCCTGGAGAACTTAAAGTGGTTCTTTTGTTTACTCTGCTTTTGCAACCGGCCCATAGATCATCTCAACAATGCTAAAAATAGTGCTGTTCCAGCAATCCCTACTACTGCCAAGGAGCTCTTGTTTCCTCAATTCAAACTTTTCCCTTCTTCTCGGCCCCGATTCCCACTGCAAAGGAGCTGGGTTTCCACTAGCCTCCCCCACCTCAGAGGGTGCTGCCGGTGCCTGAGCGTGGCAGCCAGGAGACCTGGGCTCAGCTCCTGGCATCATAGGATCCCCCTCACCCCGACCACTGCCTGGCATGATCCCCAGAGTACTGAGCCGGGGGCAGCCCCCAGAACCCTTGGGTGTGGCCCCCAAACTTAAAAAACAACAAAAACCAGATGGTTCTGCTGCTGACGCGCGAACGTTAGTAAGGAGGAGTGAGAGGAAGGAGGCGTGTGTGTGTGTGTGTGTGCGCGTGTGCGTGTGCATGTGTATGAGTGTGTGCAGTGGACAGAAGTCTGGCCCCTCTCTTGCTAGCTGAGGGACATCAGCAGCTATGGGGGAATCCCAGGGCTAATGAAGAATGAGCAAAGCTTCAATGAATTGCAGGTGATTTCTTCTGAGACTCAGCTGAAGGGCCACAGGTACTGAGCCCCTGGGTGGTGCCCAGGGCCCCCCACTGAAGCCCCGTCCATGCTCCTGCGGCCACTGGGCCCCTTGGGTCCTTCCTCCCCTTCTGCAAAGCCTCCTATGGGTTGTCCTTCCCACTGTCCGACCACGTCTGGATCCTGGCTCTTATCCACACGGGTTGTATGGCAAAGTCTGTTTCCTCACTTGCAAGACCCCTGGAGGTCAGGTTTCAGTGAACTTGGGGGGTGCACAGCCTTTGGGGGCCCTAAGACGTGGCCGGTGGGCGGCCTGGCCTACCCAAACCTCGGGGTGAGCGTAGTTCCCCTCCACCCGGCCTCTCTCCAGGGACAGCATGTCTACTGTTTCACCCACCAAGACGCGCAGGGGCTGAGGTCACCCTCTACACTTCTCCCACTGGCTCCTATCTTCCAGCACTCGATGCCTGCCCTGCTCCTCCACGGGGTCCATGTCTGCCCATCACCCCTGCCTCGACCCCTCCCACCCAAAGCGGGTGTGGGGGGGGCTAGACCAGTGGAACTTCAGGCACAACGGGAGGTGCTCTCTGCTTGTGTGCTTAAAAACAGCAGATGTCTGGGGATGCCGAATCTTTATTCTGATAAGGGGTTGTGGGCCACAGTTGTCTGGAACCCCCTGGGCTAGAGGATCTGAGCTCAGAAGGAACTGGGGGGGGGTGGTCCCCAAGAACAGGTTGCAGAAGGAAAGCAGTAGTGGGGCCCTGGCAGGGTCAGACAGTGAGAGGGAAGGCGGGGGCTGAGCTGGGACCCTGCACGGAGGAAGCCACCACAGCCCCTGGCAGTGCCCCTGCTTCCGGTCCACCCAAGCCCTCTTTTATTTGCGGCAGCCAGGAATCATCTGATTCCCTTGCCTGGGGACAGGAGCTCGATGGGAGATGAAATGGGCCCCCAGCGTGCTCCCCACATGGCCTTCCAGGGCTCCTTACGCTCTCCTGCATGACCATGGTGACACCTGCAGTGGTGCTGAGAGCCGGGCTGGGGTTGTCAGTTCCCAGTGACACCTTGCGGCCAGGGCCGTCCCTGCAGTGCCACAGCCCAGACGGAGCCCTAGCCGGGGCTCCTGCTGACAGGGCCACCACGGGTTCTGAGCCTGCTTCAGGGTACCAGCAGCCCCCTGCAGACCCAGTCTGGGGGACATGAGAGCTGCAACCCCAGGGTAGGAGCTCTTGGGGAGCACCTCAGAGTAGGAGCACTTGGGGAGTAAGTACTACAGGGCAGGAGCGCCCAGAGCACCTCAGAGCAGGAGCATCAGGGAGCACCTCAGGGCCAGAGCACTCGGGGATAAGTATCTCAGGGTAGGAGCACTCAGGGAGCACCTGAGAGCAGGAGCACTCAGGGAGCACCTCGGGGCCAAAGAACTCGGGAATAAGTATCTCAGAGTAGGAGCACTCAGGGAGCATCTCAGAGCAGGAGCAATGAGGGAGCACCTCAGGGCAGGCACACTCAGGGAGTAAGTACTTCAGCGCAGGAGCACCCAGAGCACCTCAGAGCAGGAGCACCCAGGGAGCACCGCAGGGCCAGAGCACTCAGGAATAAATATCTCAGGGTAGGAGCACTCAGGGAACACCTCAGAGCAGGAGCACCCAGGGAGCACCCCAGGGCAGGGCCAGAGCACTCGGGGAGTAAGTACCTCAGGGCAGGAACGGCCAAACCACGTCAGAGCAGGAGCACTCAGGGAGCACCCCAGGGCCAGAGCACTCTGGGAGTAAGTATCTCAGGGTAGGAACACTCAGGGAGCAGTGCTCGGCAGCATCCTCCCTGTTCCCAGAGCCACACGTGGCCTTCCTAGTCCGGGGTGCTACTAGCTCAGGTCCCTAAATGTCATGTGCAGGCCCGGGGGGAACACAGGAGGCATGAAATCAAGCCCTCAGAGAGTGCTGGTCCCAGGGGCCAGCGCTGCAGCTTCTGGGGTCACCCCAAAACCTGTGCTGGGCAAGGCAGAGGTTCTGCTGCCGTGGGCTGGTGGCAGCCTGCAAAGTCACTGTGCTCAGCCTGGGAGGCGACCAGAGACAGGAGGCTCTGCCCAGCTCGGGGCCACCCGGTGCGGCCCGCACAGGCCTGAGCCCAGCCAGCCCCCAAGGGAGCTACAGAGGCAGGGCCGTGTCCACCTAGAACCCCGCTCGCCTCCTGGGGCGCGACCGGCTAGCGGGGTCTTTCCCCCTCCCGCCCCCATTCCTCCATTCGGGCAAAATGCCGGCTGGGCCAAGGGAGCGGAGTGAGCCAGGGCCCTGGAGCTGTGCCCCCCACCATGATACACACACGGGCTGCACCCCGCTGTGGGGTCTCGGCCCCCAGGCTGGGGAGCCCATGGAGGTGGCTGGTGGGGCTCAGGGGTGGGGACAGAGGTGCCCCCGACTACTCCGAGTGGAGACACGGAAACAGCGGGCGACTCCGGCCAAGGCTGGCGTCCACTGCCCCCGGGGCAGGCCTTCTCCCATTACGTCCCGTGCCTGCCCGGGGAAGGCGCATGGGGAGCCCTGCAGTGGGAGCCCCCCACGCAGAGGCTCCTGGGCCCGCATACAGGCTGGGAGGCAGCACCCATCTGCCACTGCCGGGGCCGTGTGGGTGTAATGACGGGGCGGAGACCATCACCTCCCGGGGCTTGGCCTTCCCAGATATCTGCCTGGGAGAGGCCCTGAACTCGGGGCTGGCGTCTGGGGGCGGGAGTCGGTGACTCACCCCTGGGGGGCGAGGGGGGCGGGGGGGAACACGAGCCAGACAGGACCTCCCCAACAGGCGCCAGGGCTGTGAGGGCTTCTCAGCTGGGGGACTTCCAGGGCACCCCAGGCCGGGACGGGGCCTCCTTCCTCCCCTCTCTCTGGGCTGGGACTACCCAGTGAGCCACTCCCGTGTGGCAGGAAGCCCCAGGCACGGCGTGGGGCGCGTGAGGGGGACACAGGGAAGGCTCATCACTGTTTTCGAGTGAGGGCGCCTCGTGGGGGATGTGGCAGATACAGGTCCCGGGTGCTGCCTGGGACTCCGGGTCTGGGGGGTGTGGGGCGCTGGCTGAGGCCTGGCCTGCATGGGGGGCCCTGGGCCGGCTCAGAGCTGGGCGCCCCGCTGGGTTCTGCCAAGGTCCCACCTGGTGGGGGTTGTTTCTGAGCCTGGTGTCACTGCTCGCTGGGCTGGGGAGGGGGACACTGGGCTACATCAGGAGGGTCAATGGCCACAGGCGGGCAGCAACAGGTTAGGAGCGACGGCTAGAGCGGGGGGTGAGGGGTGGAAGGGAGGGGGCTCAGCCCCTCACTCCCAATCACAGTCTCCAGGGCCTGAGCAGGGCAGTGGCTGGTGGGGGAGAAGGTGGGGTTTTGCTCCCTGGTGGCTCGGGGTGGAGGACGGAGTGCCGCGGGACTGGGGCAGGGTCCCCCAGATCAGGCTCCCCTCCTGCAGACCTGGCTAGGGGAGGAAGGAGACCTGGGTGGGGGTCCATGTGTGTGGGAAACTGGAAACTGGCTGCAAGATGACCACCCGGGGCACCACAGGGCATCGAGGTCCAGGAGCACGCAGGGCCCATGTCCCTGGTCCGCAGCTGACTCGGGGTGTCTGGGGGAAGTGCCTCCGGGGAACGCCCCTGGGATGGATGGGTTGAGGCACCCCTGCTCCCTGTCCAGCCACAGCCCCCCTCCAGCTCCCCCCGAGTAAAGCCCCCTGTAGACCAATTACAGTCCCGAAGGTGATGTCGCTCCCCGTATTCCTGCCCTCAGCACAGTGAACACCCAGCCTGGGGGTGGTGGCATCCTTCTGTGGACCTGGAGGTGGAACGGCCATAGCTCAAAGACTGCCAGGACCCAGGGACCCAGGGGTGTGTCCCCAGCTGCCACTGACACCGCCCCCTGTAGGGCGGGACACTGTGGCCGGGCACCCCGCACCTCCCCTCTGTTCCCCACCCAGGTCCTGCCCTGACTGCCCGGAACCAGGGAGCAGAACCACCTGGGCCCTTGGCTCCCTTAACTTCTTTCAGTGGTTAGAAATTGGGTTGAAGTAAAAGGGAAAAAAAAAATCTGCCTGCTAAAATAAGCAAATATTTTGGGGAAGGAGGGTGTGCCTTGCCGGGCTTGGTTACTATGGGAACAGCTCTGGATCCACTCCAAGAGGGAGAGAAGTTCCCCTGGACAGAGCAGTCTGGCTCTGGCTCGGGCCTGGAGGGCCCCCCAGGGCACAGGAAGCCACGGACACTTCTGGTCAGGGCCCCCAGCCCGCAGCTCGGTGCCTGCTCCCGGGGTCTCTCCATCCAGGGCGGAAGAAACCCCCGGTCTCCCCCGCTGCACTCCCCTTGGGGGACACGGGGGCATCCCATCACCAACCCAGACATCCCTCTCCCCGCCCCCACCCTGCTGGGCACCAGGCACCTGAGGAGCTGCCCGGGGTCTCATGCCCCCAGGCCGAGAAAGGACAGGCGCTGGGGCCCTGCGAATCCAGACAACAGCTCGGGCTGCCGTGGCCGCGGGCAGACGGTCGTGCCTGGTGGTGAGGGCCGGGCTGTGGGGGCCTCCCGGCTGGGCTCTGGCCTGCTGCACCGCACGAACGGGCCCAGGCGCTCCAACCTGCTTGGCAGACAGCCCACAAGCAGGAATTTTTCCACGGCAGAGGAATGGGGAGGGGGGGGCTGGGAGCTGTTCCCTCTCAGGCAAGTTGTGGAGCAGCGGGCTGGAGAGCACCCAGCTTCCCTCCTCTCTCACAAACACGCTGCCAGGCCTGCTCTGGGCCCTGTTTGTGCCGCTGTGGGGACAAGCCAGCTGAGGGGCAGGCCCGCGTGCTGGGGCCCCAGACCACATGCCCCAGCCCTCAGCGCCCACCCCCCTCACTGCACTCCAGGGGCCCAGCTTCTAGCCCCTTCCCAGCTGGGTAGCATCCACCCTGACAGTGTGAATCCTGCTTCCAGCCTCCCAGGACTCCTCCAGGACCCCCCCCCCTCTCACTCAGGACCCCCCTGGGGTCTCCCAGCAGCTGGCCAAGGCCGTGCAGGAAGGGACACAAGCATACCAGACCCGACCCCTGGCTGCGGGCAGCCGTGAGCTGAGTCCCCAGCACCAGCACAGGCTGGACTGGGATGACAGGCTTGGAGGCTGGTCGGTCAAGGGAGAAGTGGCCGGGGCAGGGGCTCCGGGGGGCAATAGCTGACACCCCGCAGAGCATGCATGGGAAGGGGGAGGCCTGGTTGGGAGCCCACAAGTTGGCCTGTCCACTCGACAAGACGGTGGCCTCACACCTCACACAATCCCAAGAGGCAGCTGCAACGAGTCACAGGGGGTCGAGAGATGCTTCAAGGGCAGGCACAACAGTGACAGGAGTGGCCCCTGGATCCTTTGAGCAATGCTTGGGAGACGCCCCCGCCCTCAAACCCCACCCTGCCAAACTCCAAGAACCAGACACCTTGCACTTTCCCCGGGGAAACTGCTCCAGGATAGCGCCAGTGGAGACAGAACACCGCCACGGGCATTCCCGTCCCAGCACCCACGTGCACTTCTCCTCAAGTTCCTGGTAAACCTACCTGACCTCCGAGACTCCCGGGGACAGAAGGGCCGGCAGCCCACAGGGGTACTTCTATGTACCCTTTCACCGCTCACGCGGAATATGAACCCAGCCAGAGTGGACCCGGGGATCTAGACCCACCATGGATCTGAACTAGATGACTCCAAGATTTCAAAAGCAGTATTTCTGCGAGGGTCAGGCCCTCAGCCCAGGTAACTCCTGGATGACAAGAAGCCAGGAAGCAGGGTGGTACAGACACTTCGAGGAGAGCAGGTTGGGAGCCCACTCAGTGGGCTTCTCCCTCTCTGTACCAGCCCCAGAGGCACGAACACACAAAGCTCTGTTGCACTAGATGAAAACTGGAAATTACCCCGGGGCACACTGGCAAGGGCTGGCAGATAAGCAAAGCTACATCCTTCAGCTGGAGTACTATACAGCAAGTAAAAAGAGGTGGCGAGTTCTAAGTCACTTTGCGACACACTCCAAAGTAGAAGTGACACGAGGCAAGGGCAGGAGCACCCGTGCTGGCCTGTGCAGGGCCGAGCATCTCAGAAGGGCCCGTGCAGCAGTAGGAACAGGGCAGAGCAGGAGAACAATCAGGTTGTGAAGCAGCCAGGTACCCCTCTCACTGCAAACGCCTCTTAATACATAGATAGCTCAGAGACAACCTAGTACTTGTCTAGAGGGGAAAGATGGGCAGGCACTGGGCTCCCCAGTTCTAAGATCACAGAGAAGAGCCACCGACCAGGAACCCCACCACTAGGCTGGCTCACATGGTCACAACCCCGGGGGCCAAGACCTGCTCCCTCCACCCCTGCTCAGGCCAGCCCCATCCATCAGCTTCCCTGCCTGGAACAGGGAAATCAGGGGAAACAGAAGTGGGATCTGGGGGGTCTGTGCCCTTGTGTTGAGCCCTTGCGGGGAGCAGGTTGGCCAAGGTGGTGGGGAACGATGAGGATCTGAGGGTGGGGAAGAGCAGAGGGTGCGACTTTTGTGGAGCAGAGCTGGGTCTGTGTGAGGTGGCCTCTGGGGCAGACGCAGACCTGGGGACAGAGGCAGGGTTCCCAGGGACAGGAGGGAACGGTGACCCGGCAGTGGGCCGGGTGCCAGCTAAGGGGAGCCTCTCCTACAGCACAGAACCCCGGTTCTGGAAGGGCCCCCAGAGCCCAGCCCCGGGCAAACTTTGTTTCTAAGCATTGGCTGCAGCCGCCTCAGAATCTCCCTGGGGTGGAGGGGGGCTGTCCTGGGGGGCCAGAGCATCTCCGAGAGCCTGCACGGCTCCACATGTCCCCCATGCCCATTCCCACCCCTGGGCGCCCAGGGGCAGTCCAGTGCCCAGTAGGGGCAGCAACCTGTCTCCCAGCAAGCCCGGCCCCACTCCCGCGCTGGCGCATCTCTGCCACGCACCCTGCCCGCCCCCTGCCGGTGTCCCGGGCACGCCCAGCCCGGGGGAGGGGGCACGTCCACTCGCGCCATCCAGGAAGGGCCCCGGCAGCGGGCAGTGTGGAAATCAATAAGGCAAGTACTCACGTTGAAGAAATTGGTCTTGTTTCTCTCGCAGAAGAGCCCCTGTGCCGGCATGTGCCGCAGCTGTTGCCACGGGATACCGCTGCCTAGCAACACGTCGCGGGCCCACTGGAGGTTCTGGGGAAGCAGAAGTAGGTTGGAAGTGAGTGTGTGGGCAGCTCACGGCGCCCACGGGGAAGCAGGCAGGCCCTCCTTCCCGGCCGCGCGGGCACCGTGGCGCCGAGCAGCTGCTGCAGACATCGATCCCGCTGCTCCCGGACGCAGGCTCTGACAGGCCACTGCAGGCTGCGTGTCCATGACGGCTGGCGGCCAGAACAGCTGACAAGAGGGCCTCCGGCGGGGCGCCCCTCCCGCCAAGCGGCCCTGCCAAGCTGCCGCGTGGACCCAGCACTAGCCTTCTACTGGGGCACCCCCGGTGCTCTGCCCTGACTGGTCACCGGGGTGCCACAGTGCTGCTCACTGGGGCCACCGATATGGCCAGCGTGGGCTCGGGGCAGTTGGGAGGGGAGTCTCTGTCCATGGCTGCAGCTGATGCTCTCTGGACAAGGGAGGACCTCGGGCCCAGTGGGTCTGCAGAGGCAGGAACAAGAGCCTGCTGGCACGGTGTGTGTGGGGGGACTTGGACGTGGTCCTCTCAGTGGAGGGTCTTTGCAGCGACCACAGAACAGCCCTTCCCGAGAGTAGCCCCAGACGCCCCCCAGTCAGGTCTGCACCATGGGGCTCACGCGAGCACCAGAGCAAAGTACCCTGTGGGCCATCATTGCCCACCTCGGACAGAGCCACTGGACAGGGCGGGGCTGGGCCACACACCCCTGCCCACAGCCCCCAGGCCGAGCACGGCTCTGCATGCCACCTCCACCCAGCTCCCCTCCGAGCCTCTCTCCTGCAGGCCAGAGCTCCCTCAGCTCACGCCTGTTTTTGCAGTGCCCCTCCCTGCCAGGCCGTGGGCATGCAACGGGTCTCTTGGCACCCACTTGGGCCAAGGTGCCCACCCCAGCCCTTTCGCTTACTGGCCTGGGCCTCACACTGACCCCTGTGCCCAGGGACATGCCATAGAGGCTGCTGTCAGGGCAGTGCACACAGGAAAGGGGTCCCCCAATCCCCAGAATGGAGTTGGGGGGTGCTTCCCCAACACCTGGGACCACTCCTGAGTGCCCGGTAGGCCGCATGTGTTGGTTGAAGCTTCCTGTCTGCTGAGCTCCGGAGCTGACTGAGGCTGTTTCCCACCACAGCAGCCAGGGGGCGCCCCAAGAGACCCACAGCACTGGGAGCTTCTCCCAGAAAGCTGGGGCCCAGGGAAGGGGCAGGGCTGCGGCACGCCCCCTCAGACCCCCAGCCCGACCACACCCCTCTGCTCCATACTCGCTAAGAGCCAATTCCTGGACCCATCCTCGGGCTTTTCGTTCAGAGGTGATGTGTTATGTCACATCCGGGACATCAGCGCTCTGGGCTCACCCGTGAGTCTGCGGGGTACCAGGGGCTGATGCTGGGGTTCTCATGCAGGTGCACATGCCCATTCTCAGCGCCATCTCTCCGGCCCTGTCCTGCTTCTGAGCTCCCACACACCAGGGCTGATCACCGGGGTGCCACAGTGCTGCTCCCTGGAGCCCCTGACATGGCCAGGTGGAGCACCAAGTCGCAGGTCAGCTGGAATGCCAACAGGAAGCGCCAGCATCCAGGCCAGACCCCTGGGCCTCTGAGGTAGTCAGTCCTGGGCCGAGCAGCCCCTCCTGAGAGAGGCGAGGGAGAGCATGCATGGAAAAGCTGCTTACAGAGGCAGGAGCAGGGGAAGCCAGGCACACTCGTGACAAGGAATGATGTCCAGCTAGAGCAGCTCAGACGGACAACTCGGGCACTAGATGTGGCCGGCGGGGAAGCAGGAGGCTGTGAGGCAGGGGCTAGGCATGCAGTGACCAGGAGCTAAGTGTGGCTGTGCCCTTCCTCATCTCCGTCCGAGTGACCCAAGGCCTGGCCTGAGACAAAAGACTCTTAATATCTGATCTGGGGTCCACGGGGGCATGTGGGAAGTGAGTGGGGTTCTCTTTATGGAGTGGCATGGGGAGCAAGGATGGGAGGAGAGTGTCCATGGCAGCCTGTCCACAGAGGCATGGGGGGACCCTGGACTGGAGGAGGGCCCAGTGAGTGCACTAGCCACCGCCCAGGCTTCTCCATCAGTCTCATGTGGAAGGTCCCTGAGGCCTGCGGGGAACTGGGCGATGGAGGGTGGAGACAGTGTCCAGACAGCTCTTGTGAAACCAGAGCCGGCTCCTTTCTGAGGCCAGAGGTGGGCACTGAACAAAGCCCGCTACCCAGAGTGGATGGACGGGCAGGGTGGTGGGAGACAGAACAAACTTCCCAGTGGCCCTGGGGGCCTGCTGCCATGGGCTGGGTGCAGAGTCGGATCACAGATCACAAAGACCCTGCTGGCACGGACCCGGTGCCTCCTGGAGTGGGCGATGGCCCTGGAATGATGGGGGTCACGAGTAGCCATGGGTGCACCTGAGGGGTGCTTTTGGTCATCTTGCCTAAGTGGGTGCTGAGTGGTTCTTCTGAAAAGGAGGCAAGAGGTCCAACGAGAAAGGGGTGGGACCATCGGAGCACCCACGCAGGAGGGCAGCCGGGCGGGGTGGGGGTGGCACTCACCGCCTTACCCCCAGGACTGCAGTGGGTGGGGCTTCACATCCACCTACAAACCAGCATCCCACAGGCCCTGAGGAGACAAGCCAGAACTTAGGCCTCCCCTGGGTGCCTCCACAGCCCCCTGTGGCCAGGACTTAAGGTACTTCCTGAGACCGATCCATCCCCCCCGGCCCCCGGCTGACCTTTTGTCCATCTCAGTCTTTCCCAATGTGTTCAGAGGTCCAGTGGGGGCAGAGTAACCCTGGGTGCAATAACGGGGACTATTGTGGCTTGCTTAAAGGAGGAGGACTTTCGGCAGGGGGCGGAGGGGGAAGTGAGTGACTTTTTCTGAAAAGATGGTGATAGTTCAAATAGATTTGGGAACCGCTGGCCTATCTGCTTTGAAGAAATGCCTATTCTGACCCTTTGTCTCTCTTTTTTAATGCATCATTAAGGGGCCAGAGAGGTAGGACAGCAGGTAGGGCATTGGCCTTGCACGCGGCCAACCCAGGCTGAATCCCTAGCATGGTCCCCGGGGCACCAAGAGGAGCCAACCCTGAGTACAGAGCCAGGAGTAACTCCTCAGCATTGCTGGGTGTGCCCCCTTCCCAAACAAACAAAAATGCATCATTTTATTTGTACACTCAAGAATGAGTTGGCTTTAAATCGCTGAATTATAAGAATTCTTTATTTAGACATCTCTTATCAAATATACAATCTATAAAAATAGCTCCCATTCTGTAGACTATCTTTTTATAGCATCTAGGTTATTACTCTTTAGTAACAACATATATTAGTATTTGCTAATATTTAGTGTTTGTTACTAGCACTTATAAACAGCATGAAAATACCGTTATTTATTTATAAAATTCTTTGGTTTGGGGGCCACACACAACGGTGACCAGGGCTCACTCCTGGCTCTACATTCAGAGATCACTTCTGGCGGGGCTGGGAGACCATCTGGGATGCCGGAGACTGAACCCAGGTCGGCTGCAAGCAAGGCAAGTGCTCTACCCTCTGTATAACTGCTCCATCCCCTAAAATGATGTGATGATGATCATTGTCATTTTGGTCATCCAAGCTTCTGGGGTCATCTCTAAGATGCCTCTGCTTAATACAAGGCTATGAACACTGACCCCTGTGCATCCCTCTACCGCCTTGGACGTAAGCTGAGCTCTGAAACACAAGCCTCTGATCCATTTGGGGCTCATTCTGAGCTCAGTGAGAGGCGGGTGGGCTGTCCAGCCATCTGACTGCAGTCTGAAGACCACTATCCCCTCCCACACTGAAGCAGCCTGGTGTCCTCACTGACCACTGGCCATTCCTGCATTCCCAACCCCACCGTGCTGGTCTCCGCAGCCCTCCCTGGGCCGGCCCCAGCCCGGTACTCTCTAGTCTCTGACTGCCGTGTACGACATGGAAAGGTCGGCTTTGTCTCATTGCCCTTCCGAAGCATTCGAGTCAGCGGTGCAGACATTCGCTGAGCTGTGCAGCCAACTTCCAGAACATTCTCATTATGCAGAACTGAAACTGTCTCCTTTTGACAACACCTCATTTACTCCCAGTCCCTGGCACCACCATCATATTTTTTTTTGTCTACAGGATTTTCACCACTTGAGGGAACTCAACAAGTGGCTGCACTTCGTCTCTGTCCTTTGTTGACTTCACTGAGCATGACAACCTTGAGGCCCCTCCTCACGCACTCGAGTGGTTCCTAAAGTGAAATACGGTGGAAGCAGCCTCCGGTGCCACTTGGGGGTGGGGGTGGGGCGAAGAAGGGCTTTCTGTTTGCTCACTTAAAGACAGAGTATGCATTTCCAGGGTGGTGCTAAGTAACTTATTTGGCCAAGAATTTATTTTTCTGTATTTTATTTATTTGGCCAACTAATGCAGCATACAAATAAATTTGGGAACCTCTTTGTAGCATGTATCAGTTTCTTTCACTAAGTTAGAGAGCTATTGGGGGAGGCCACACCGAGCAGTGCTTGGGGCCTACTCCCGATTCTGTGCTCAGGGATCACTCCTGATGGTGTTCAGGAGGAGCATATGTGCCGCCGTGAACTGAACTGGCGTCAACCACAAGCAAAGCAAGCGCCTTACTCCCTATAGTACCTCTTTCGCCCCTTATACTCTGGGGGATGGGGGGAGTGTCTCCCTAGCTGTGTCTGGGAACTCAGAAGTCGCTCCCTGGAATATCTGCCCCAGTGGGTGCTCAGGTCCAGTGATGCTGGGGTGATCCTGGCAGTGAAGAGGGTGTGGCCATCAGGGCTACAAGAGGGGGTACCTGGGAAGCGATGCTGGACCAAGGATCCAATTTGGGGTCTCAAGCATACCTAGCACAAACCTACCCTTTGGGTTCTCTCTAGGTCCAGTTACTTTCCCTTTTGGGGGAGGGGGCGCTCTCACATAACGCTCTGTGGATCTGGGGGCCACTCTGAGCGGTTCAATGCTCAGGCCCAGCAAAGTGACGTGACAGGGCCACTCTGGCAGCGCTTGGGGTCTGCAGGGGTACACAGGCCTGGCAGTACTTGGACTATGAGGGATGGGATCAAACTGGCATAAACTCCAGTCCTCTGAGCTGTTTCACTAACACCCCCCACACCCCAAATTAAAGACTAACAAACGACCACACAGTTTTGATAACCGCAGACTTGCAGTAAGTTTTCCACGTGGGAAGAATGATGCACAAACTCAATGCAAGAGTGTCCGGCTTTCGGGCTGCTTGTAAGCCTGTTCTTGGCCCCATGAGGGGAGTCGGGGTTCAGGTCCCCTAGGGAGTCAGAGACAGTGGGTGGGTCAGAGCGGGTACCCAGGACTCCGCCCTCTCCCTGGGCTCCATCAGCAAAGGTCTATCCATACGGGAGGCTGGTCCAGCCCAGCGCTCTCTCCTGCAGCTGCAGGCCACAATCCTGGGAAGAACTGTGCTCTCTGAGCCTGAGTGGCGTACCAGGGACCCATGATTATTGGGAAGGACCTTCCCTGTTTCCTTCAGCAGCTGAGCTTGAGGAGGGCCAGTGTGAACCTGGCTCTGGGGGTAGGGTCAGCCTGCCTGCACCTGCCCAGGAGGGTGTCGGGGGCAGGTCTCAGAGGCACACTGGGCTCTCAGAAGCCTGCTGAGGGGTGAGGAGCCTGACTGGGCAGAGGAGAGGGGGGACATCACAGAGCAGAGTATCTGAGCTGAGTGTCCCCGCGCTGAACCAGGAGCTATAGCCAGGAAAGGAGGCTTGCGAGCCCCCATCCCAGGCCTTCCTGCAGTCCCCAGAAGCTGAGCTCAACATGCACAGTGCCTTTTGGGTCCTTCCCTCTGCAGTGGAGCAGGCTCGGATCCCGGGGCTGCAGCGTTAGCTGGCCCGGGCGACCCAGGGGCCTCTCTGTACCCAAGCAGCCGGGGAAATGCCAGTGCCAAGCCCAGGGGCGGGTTTTATGAAGAAATGTGCTGCTGTTAAATATACACAGTGGGGAGTGTTTGTTACCAAACAGCTGTGTTTGGAAAGCGGTTGCTGCCTGTCAATTAACGGCTCTGCATGAGTCACGGAGCCCACTCGTGGTGTCCCCAGATCCAGGGAAAGCTGACACCGGGCCCTGGGGCAGCAGCAGGCTGCAGACAGGGCTGCACTTGGATCAGGCCCACCAAGGCACGAGGTGTTAACCTGCCGGGGGGTGAGGGAGTGACTGCCACTCAGCAAAGGTCTGGGAAGGAAGCCAGCGGGGGAGCCCCGGGAGCTGGTGGGCCCTGGCACAGCTGCTGGGGAAGAGCAGGGGCGTCTCTGGGAATCAAGAACAGCGCCCCGTCTCAGAAAACCTGGGGGGACGTGGCGGGGAATCCCATGAGGAAGGCAGCCGAGCAACCTCCACCCTGACCCCACGGACCATCAGATCTCACACTCACACACACGCGCGCGCGCACACACACACACACACACGCATGCATGCACAGAGCGGAAACAGACACAGGAAGGTCCTACGTGGGCATGTGCTCTCCTGCAAGCAGGGGCAGCCGAGCGGTCAGGCTAGCTGAGGATGCCTGGGGCACAGCTGCGCTGCCACTCAGCCCTGTATGCCCTTGATGTGTAGGGCGGACATGTCCCCCAGTGGCCAGACCCGAGGCCCTGGAGGCTCAGAGTGGAATAGCCCAAACATACAAGGTGGGGAAAAGGTGCCTGTGTACGGTCTCTGCCCAGAGCCGACAACTGCTCTAGACAGGCCCACGTGGAAAACTCCCCCAAACAGGCAGGGAGCGACACAGGGCATGGGAGAGCCCTCTGGATGCTCCTGCACATGCCGTCACGCAGACCGAAGTCGGGGAGGTGGGGGGAGGGGACTCCAGCCTCCTCCCGCCTCCTGCCACAGGGCCTGATCCCTCAGGGACACCGTGAACCCCAAGTCCAGCCTCAGCATCTGCCTCAAGAGATGACCTGCCACGGTGTGGGGACAGAGGGGCTCGGCCCGGTGGTGGTGGGGGGCGGGCTGCACAGCCGCCTGGGGGAGCCGTGGGGATCAGTTGGTGTCCTTCCGGTGGAGCCAGGGCTGGGGCAGCGCTGAGGGTCGGGGAGCCCCCAGGAGGGGGGCTCAGGAGAGCTGGCAGCCACCTGAACCCAGAGGTCCACGGCGGAGGGAGCACAGGCCGGGCACGGACTCAGCACCCACGCAGCCCCGGAAGGGCTCTCTGGAGGAGGCCCGGGGCACACCTGGGCCACGCGCTCACTTCCAAGGAGCAGCTCCCTCCCTGTGCGGCAGCAGTGCCAGGCACGCCACCGGCCACCGGGTCGCCGGGTCGCTGGCCGATGGCTCTGCACAATTCTCCAAAGAGCCCTCGGAGAAGTGCGGCACAGATTCCCATGAGCAGAGCCCTGACACTGCTGAGCGGGGGGCCAGCCAGGACGCCAAAGGCTGCCCTGCCGGTCCCCACCAGCCTGGCTCCCCGTGGTCCTTGCTTGGACCCTGGGGCCTGGCCCCCGACCACCACGTGCCTCTGCTCCCCCTCTCCTCCAGCCTGACTCCCCGTTCAGGGAGCCACGGCCACCCCGCACCCTGGGCTCCCCCTTCTCTTCTCCCCATCCGCACCACGGGCGGCTTCATTTGTTCACTGGCATGTCTGTGGCGCGGCTCCCCAGGGGCCGAGGCTGCACCCCAGGGCACCGTCTCCCAGGCCTCTAGTGTGAGGGAGGATGGAGGCAAAGACACGCCGCACGCCCAGCAGACGCTAAATGCCAGCGGGGGCGGGCTGGTTGGGAAGCCCCCGGAGCCCGCGCGCCCGGGGCACAGCTGCCGAGGATCGCTGTGTCATCTGCTTCCCCAAAGAAGTCGGGGGAGGCTGGCAGCGCCCTGCCCCCACTGCACAGGCTGTGAGGACGGCTGCGGCAGCTGCACCAGAGGCGCCCCAAGGCCATGGGGGGCACAAGGAGGCCTCTGGAGACCAGGCACGGCTGGGGAAGGCCCGGGAGCACAGGGGCAGGGCGTGGAGGGGGGCTGCCCGCGGGGTGGGGGAAAACAGGTGAGGGGCCACCCAGTGGAGGGAGACTTTGCTCTGGCCTCCCGGGTGGAGGGGGCCACTCCTTGGCCCTCCGCCTGAGCCCACAGCCAGTACCCGAGCCCATGGGCCTGCTGCCGGGGCGGCACCCACACGCTCTCGGCCCTCGTCCCTCGCTGCGACCCCTCTCCCCTGCACAGCTGCTCCCCTCCTGGGCGGCCCAGCCCTCCCTGCCAGCACCTTTGCAGCACCCATCTGCCTGTCCTGCCACCGCCCCAGGCAGCTCGAGTCAGCAGCGGCCGCCCACTCACCCGATGGGTCTTGCTGTAGGTGTAGAGAAAGGCCAGCCGGTACAGGCTCTTGTAGTGCTGGGGGAAGCGGCTGAGGCACAGGCGGAAGGAGGCGATGCACTGCTCGGTGAGGAACTGGCGTTGCTCCTCAGCGCCCGCGGGCAGCCCTTGAGGGAACGCAGCGGGCTCCCCTGGGGGGTCTCCTCTCTTCCGCCCATCCCACTGGGCAGGTGCAGCCACGGGGGCCCTGACAGGGACGCAGGCAGCGGCCGGGGGGGTCTGCACTAGGTCTCTGGCTGCCTTGTTCTGTGGCCCGGAAGCCTTCTGGGCTCTCCAAGGACTCGTCCGCTTTCCCTGTAGGGAGAAGGGAAAGGAAGAGCCCTCAGCTGAGGCCGGGTCCGCGCTGGTCTGCCCCGACCAGCGACGAGGCCCCAGGAGCCCACGGGCAACACTGGGGGGCACTGGGGCGGTCGACCCAGCAGACCCTTGGCCCCTGCCTCCCCGCCTCCTCCCAGGGGGTGGGGGTGCCCCTGAGGATGTGCAGAACCCTGGGCCCCTCCTGGGTGAGCGCAGGTGCGTGGAAAGCCACTGGGGACAGCCAAGCAAGGGACTGGCCGTGCCAGGCCACCTCCCAGCCTCCTCCCAGCTCAGTGCTCTCCAGGCCACCGCGGCCACTGCTGCACCTACGTGGGAGCCCTGAGCTCATGCGCAGGCCGCGGCCTCATAGGCGCCCGGCACTGACACCCAGGCTGTTGTGGGAGGGAAGGAAGGCGGGAGGGCGGGCAGCCGAGCCGGATCCAGCCTCGAGCAGGCCGAGAAGCCACCAGGCCCCAGCCGGAAGCCCATCTGCGTGCCCAGCCATGCGCGTTGCTGCCGCCCCTCCGAGCCCCGCAGCCAGACCGTGGGGGCTGTGGGCGCGGGCAAGGACCGAGGGCTCCAGGCCTCCCCTGCCAAGTGAAGGCAAACCCACGCCGAAGAGGCCCGGCCCTCAGCGCCCCTCCCGTGGGGGAATCTGCGTGGTCACTCCCGGGGCCCGGTGACAGCCACGCAGCTGAGCAGAGCGCTGGGGCCTCCCCATGGCCTGGCCGCTCCCCGCAGGCCTCTGGGAACATCTCGCTCCTGTTCCTCCCTCGCTGCTGTCGCTCCTTCTGGACACGCTCCCCGCCCCCCTCCCGCATGCACCCACTCTCTTCTCCTGCGTGACTCCTCAGTGTCGTGCTTCTTCCAGACCTCCCGCCCCCGCGCAGGCTTGCAGACACGCCATGTGCCCACCTGCCATGTGGATCTGATGGTGTGGGGCCCCGCCTGCCCGAGCCATGGGCCAAACCTCCCCTCACGGGAGCACAGGAAACCGCTGAGGGCCACCGCACCCCTCACTGCCTGATGAGGGCAGCGGGGGCCCCTGCTTTGGTCTGATCTATCTCTGTAGTCGAAGAAATATGCCAGGGGCTGGAGAGACAGACAGGAAATAAGGCCTTTGCCTTGCAGGCCTCATCCACATGCTGACCAGGAATGATCCTGAGCACTGCTGGGATGCTGGGAGCATCCCCAGAAGGGGAGGAGCAGCAGCAGCAAATGTACCGGATTCCCAGCAGGTTTCATTCAGAGGACACATTACCCAGGTGGTTCTGAAAACATTGGTCTGTGCAATGACTCGGGTGCAAAGGAAGAGGCATCCCTCCAGGGGGGCCCAGAGACAGCAGCAGGGGCTGTGACACAGCCCCACAGGGAGGAAGATGCTTCTGAGGGACTAAAGGCCCAAAGAGTCACCCAGAGAGGTGGAGGAGGCAGGTGTGAAGGCACACTGGGGCGACTGAAACGGGCAAGACCATTGCCCAAGGACTGGAGCAACCTGCCTCCACCCCGGGGACAGAGCAGCCTGACGGTGACCTGCCTCCACCCAGCACCCTCTGCCCCTCGGGATGTGTGGCACAGTGTTCCTGGGGCCAGGGACCCACAGATGCATCCTCAATCCACACCTAGGCCTGGGGCCAGCAGGCAAGGAGGGCTCCTGTGCCCACTGCCCGGGAGGCAGGTTGGCGACAGTGCTGCTGCTGTCAGAGGAGAGTAGAGCAGCTTGTGTCTGGGTGATAAGACTGTAGGGAGCACTTTTCCTCTCAAAAATAGAAGGGCCGGAGCGAGAGGATAGCAGGGGTGGGGTTTGCCTTGCGGTGGCTGACCCAAGTTCAGTCCCTGGCATCCCATATGTTTCCCCAAGCACCGCAGGAGTGATTCCAGAGTGCAGAGCCAGGAGTAACCCCTGAGCATTGCTGGGTGTGGCAGAAACAAAAAACAAAAGAGAACAAAAAATATCCATCTATATAAACCTTTGCTGTTGCTACAGTTGACACTGTTTCTGGGGGAGCTCTGAGGAGTGAGCACAGTAACCTCTTGACAGCTCGTTCCTCCACGGCCCTGACACTGAGCAGAGTGGACAGTGACAGGAACACGAGTCCCCAGGAACTCATAGGTGGGCCCAGGGCAGTGGCGGGGGGAGGGGCAAGTGGCATCCTGCTCCCTGGTGGCCCCCGTAACCAGCACAGACCCAGGGGCCCCCTAACTCTCCGCTGCCTGCCGCATGGACTGTGCTACCCATAGGCTGAGTCTGCACAGCCAAGCGGATGGGGCACATGTGTAGGGCATACCCCAGTGCTGGACACAGGCCCTTCCTCCCAAGTCTTGTGAAGTCTTGTGTGCATCCTACATCCCGCACCTGGGGGGGGGGGGGGGGGGGGGGGCGGGGCCGAAAGCTATGGGGAAGCCCTGGAAACAGGGCGCTGTTGGGGAGGTGAGGACGACCCATAGAACAGGGGCTCAGAGCACCTTGGCTGCTGCCTGATCTCCCGACACGGACAGGTGGGGCCTCGCGAAAGGAGCACATCCAAGGGCGCAGGAGGCTGCTTCCAGGCGCAGCGATGGCATGACTGGTCCTACCCTGCCCTCCCGATGCCAGCCCCACTCACCACCTGCTCACATGGTCAGCTGCAGAGAGAAAGGGCAGCAGAAGCTCAGACCAGCGCTCAGGCTCTCCTGGCCCAGCCCCCTGCCATGCCCACCACCCCCCCCCCCCCCCCCGCCCCGGCCAGGCCTCACAGAGACCATCAGCACCGCTGGGTAGCGCTGGGCATCACAGGCACTTTTCCGTCCCCCTGCATACCCCAGCGGGTGTGTTCTCCTTCTCCCTTGGTTGCAGGGGCTTGGCTTTGGGGAAGCTGCCACCTGCTACTTGGGAGGGCGCAGGGCCCTGGCAGGTCACTCCAGGCTGAGAGACTGCCTGGGAGGAGCGCTGGGCCACACCTATGTGTTACCAAACCCTGAACCCTGTCCTGCCTGTCTCCCAGCAAGCCCCACTGGAGACCGTGCCATGACTTTCAACAGGGGGCCTGGGGACCCCGCTGAAGAGCTGAGGTCACATCAGGCCTACAGAGTGCCCTCAACTGAAAAGCACATTCCGCCTAAAGGCCCGATGTGATTCAGTGAAAATAAATCACACTTGTGACCTCAGGATCCGAACACTGTTTTTATAACTATTTACGGGGGGCCATAAAAATAAGATCGTGCTCCTGCCTTGGGCATCGCTTCTCTGTCGCGTGGCCAGGGCGGGATGACAGCAGTGACAAGTGTCATTGCGCTGTGTGTGTGCTGTGTGCCAGGCCTGGGCAGAAGTTCCCCCAAGCACCTGGGTGAACTCTCACCCCCTGGGGGCTGGACCTCAGGGCCACTCCCGCCCTACAGGGAGAAGAGCAGCAGCCCCAAGTCCCAGAACTTTCCTACCGGAGGTAGGTCACAGGGCAGCATGTGGAGGCACAGAGTGGACCCCAAGTCAGGCCTGCATGCCTGTCCCAAAGCCCACACCCTTCAGCACTGCCCAGACTGCCGAGGGCCATCAAGGCAACTTAGCGCAGTCATTGGGACCTCCGTACCTCTATCCTCGGAGGCCGCCGGCAGGTCTTTACCGGCAGGTCCTGCTTGGGAACTGGCCACGGGCAGCCTCTTTTCTGCGTAGGGCTTCCGGAGGCCCTCCAGGGAGCTGGCCGGCTCGTTAAAGAAGTCCTGGGTGGAGCTGGAGTCGGAGAGTGCCACAGCCGTGCTGTCCTGGCTGCGCTCTGCGGGGAGAAGGAGGGAGAGAAGGCAGGCGCATGAACCCAGAGCGCCACCGGCGGAGGCCTGGGGAGGCGCCCTGCACAGGGCCTGAGCACGGCCCATCCAACGCTGCAAAGCCAGGCGCGTCCTGGAGACCACCAAGGCACTCACCGGAAGCGCCGAGGTCCAGGGTCCAGTCTCCTGGGATTCCCCCTACTGGCGGAGTCCTGGCCCAGCTTTGGTAATTTAGGGTGAGGGAAAGCCCTCAGTCCAAGGATCTGATATTTACCATGGAAAGACTCCCACATGCACCCAACAAGGTGCAGTGAGGCTGGAGTTGGGAAGAGATGCTCAGTAGCACACTGTTACCTGGCATTCACGTGTTAGATTGTATTTCTAGGTACTGGGCATAAATAAATGAGGTGAGTAAAAACTTAGCAAAAACTTGGACCAGGTGCTAATGGCAACTGGTGGGGTAGAACAGCATTTGCCAGGGGTGCCGGAAAGGTCCGGGGGTTGTAGCTGTCACTTCCAAAGAGCTGAGGAGCTGAGGTCACATCAGGCCTACAGGGGCAAGTAAGGGTGCAGATTATGCACTTTGATCCTACCATGGTATCTGGAATTCAATCTTAAAATGGTAAGACACACACAGCTGGAGTATTGTCAAGAGACCAAACAGTCAACAGAACCAGGGCCAGAGATGACCTAGATGTCAGATCCACCTGACGGGAAATTTGAAATGACTAAGAGTGACCTGACGCAGAAACAGTTACTGTGTTAATAAGCACTCTAGTGCACATGGTGGACACAAGCATGAAGACATGGGGAATTTCAGGATTAAGGTGGAGGTGATAAGAAAAAATGTGGACACTAAAAATTAAAGACACAGAACACCAACACGGAACTGTAGGTGCAGAGTTTGATAGTGAGGCTGCCAATTTAATAAAGGTGGAACATCAGAGAAAAAGAATGACTGGAATCGATGTACAACTGCTTACCCTGCTCTTCACTTGCCGTACTGTTTGTCCTTCTCACAGACTATATCACCAATTCAACGTTACTCTTATTGCTTATTGTTTGTCCCCCACAGCTAGAAACTTAGTACTGCTATTCGTCATGACCTTATTTCCCACTGAAATGAACCAAGTGCTAAGAATAAAGAGTGTTTCCCACGTTGAAAAAAAAATTAAAGACACAGTAACAGAAGAGTGCCTTTACTGGGATTCTTGATAGACTTCACGGGCCCCCTGAGTGGCACTGTTGGGGGACAGACTCCCCAGTGCTCTGGGAGAGGTGGGTGGGACTCCAGGCAAGCCTGCAGCCCTCGTGAGATGGCCCCAGCCTGAATCTCCAGGGTGAGGGCTCCACCTCTCTGAGGCTGCCTAGCCCTAGCCGGGAGAACCAGGTGGGTTGGCACAGAGGCCTGGGGCTCTAGAGGCTACCCAGGAGCACTACCCCAGTCCCAGGCTCACAGTTCAACCCCCAGGTCTGTCACTTGGGCCACACTTTGCAGAAACACTTGTCCACCACCACTCTCATCAACTCTCCTGACAGACATATGAGAATTGCAGGATGGGGAGAGTTGCACTCTCCCAGTGGCCACTCCTGCCCTGGGGCATGGACCCTGGCCCTGGCGTGGGCCTGGGGCTAGGCCCACACCCCGTACGCCTTCCCGCCACCTCTGTCCCATGCTGGGCAGTATACCTCGCCTCGAACGTTCGGGAAGCCCAGCTGGAGGGTTTCTCTGAGAACTGGCACGAGGCCCAGCGTGCTCACAGGCACCCAAGCTGTTGGGTTTGGGGCCCGAAGGAATCGCTAATCTGTGGGATCCTAGTTGTGAACACAGTGAAAGCCCAGGCTTGGCTCCCGCAGGCAGCTCTTTGCGCCCAGCACGCTCATGCCTCCTCCAAGCTGCTGCACCGCGAAGAACTCTCTGGCACGCTGCAACAGAGGCGGGAGGCCGGAGCCGAGGCTGTGGCGAGGCCGGTGTGGAGGAAAACAAGGGCAGCATTCCGCGGCCCTGGGGCTTCTCTTCGCTCGGAACAACAACTGTGGGTGGGGCCAATGGGGACCTACTTCTACCAACCTAGCACAGACCGGGTGAGGGGCAGGGTGCGGGGAAGCCAGGCAGCCCGCAGAGACGGTGGCTGTGGACCTGGGGCACTGGGGCTGCTCTAGGTGTGCGTGGATGCTAGTGGTGAACCCGGGCACTGAAAGGGCCCAGAGCAAGTCTCAGGCTGAGGTTCAGGACGGGAGGGAGCCGGGTCTAGGAGTCTCCAGGAGGCAATGTGGTGCACCAGCGCCCCCTGCAGGTGGGGACTGTGCACATGGAGGTGCCCTGGCTGGACCCGCAAACCCGTCCTCCTCAGGCTGGTGAAGTCAGCACATGCCTGGCAGAGTGGTGAAGGCTGCCACTGCAAACAGGAACCACCCATGGGGACCCACAAGGGCCAGGGCCAAGTTTCTCTCCAACCCTTTTGGGTCACGTATGTCTGAGAGGTTTGGCCTGGGCTATAACGAGTCCAGGTTTGGGGTCACGCCTGGTGGTGCTCAGGGCTTACTTCCTGTTTACGCCCACAGTGAAGTGATCTCAATTTTGCTGTTTTGTTTTGCTTCTGGGCCACACACATCAGGCAGTGCTCAGGGCTCCCTCCTTAGTTTGTGCTCAAGGTGAGGTCATCCCATTCTCGGCTCTGTGTTTGTGTTTGGGGGGCACACCGGCAGTGTCAGGGGTTATTCCTGGCGGAGCTTAGAGGACCATATGGGGAGCCAGGGGTCGAACATGGATTGGCACAAGCACAAGCACCCGATTTCCCGTATGATCCCTCTAGCCCACGACTCCAGTTTTAAACAAAACTAAGACAGAAAACAGTCCTCCAAGGTGCAGGGGGCTGCTGGGATGGGTGAAGGGGCCTAAAAGATACGAAGTTCCAGCTACAAACTAAGCCAGTCACGGAGGTGTGACACTCATCCCCACAGGGCTGAGGTCAGTGAAATGCTGCTGCGGACTTAAAGTCGCTGGGGCCGTCTCATCACAGTATATGCAGCGGCTGAGCCACCGTGCAGGGACAGCCGAGTCGGGAGTCACGCTGTGTGCGAGCTGACCTTCCATGATTTTTTAAAAGGTGCCAATATTTTGGTTCTGAGGTTACACCCAGCAGTGCTCGGTGTCAGCCCCTCCCCACTGCCAAAACCCCTGCTCACAATGACTAATTCCCGTGAAGTGCTAACTCTTGTCGTGGGAGTGCGCATTTGGACTGTGTCCCGGCTTTGACTCCCTTCCAGGGTGGGCATCGCTAGCCACCTGCTGCAAACCCTGCCCACCTGGAGTCCTGGCAACCTCGCCTCCAGGGCGGAACTCACAGGGACACCAGCACTCGAGCAGAGGTGGCAACGCGCAGGGAAAGGCCAGGCTGGTCCATGTGAGAGCGACTGTCCCCGGGCTCTCTACTCAGGCTGGCTCTGCGAGACGCCGCTGCACACCCTCAGCTCTGCAGGCCCGCCCGCGAGCATTTCAATGGTAAGACACCAGTTTCCTGTGTCTTCTCCCCTTGCTGCAGCAGACCAGAAACAGTTCTTTCAGGCCATCCTGTCCTTTCATTAGAAGCTTGAGGGAAGTGGTGTGGCCGTAAACCATGAGAACGGCAGTAATTGTGACCAGTAAATCCTGAAAAGATGACAAGTATTCTCCCAGGCAGAAAACAGGTTTCTAAGGTCAGCTGCTATGAGTAATCCCCGAACTGGACAATCCCTGCCCTTGAACACCCTCCCATGGGCCTGGAGGAGAGACCTGGGAGCCCAAAGAGGGGGATGGGTGGCCGCAATGACACGCCTGCAGAGGCGGGGCTCCCCCAGCACCACCAGGCACCGCCCTGCTGGGAACCCACCACTCCGAGTGGAGAAACACTTAGCCTTGCTGGGCCCCCCATGGCGGATCCCTCTGCTCCCCAAGCAAGGCATGACCTGGGCCAGGGAGGCCTCCAGGCAACGTTTGGTTCCCATGGCAGGCAGCAAGGCAGGCAGTCACCCCTGACGTAAGTGCTGGGGTGGGGGGTGGAGGCCAGGGGGAGCACGGTGTCTGGGAGTTGACTTCCATGGACAGACACCAGGACCCCTCTCCCTGCACTCTCCAGGCCAGAGGCCAGCAGGCTCCCTGCTTCCTTCCCCTCAGGTGCTCTTCCTCCTACCCTGGGTCACCCCAAGACCCAAAGGCCCACCCCTGCAGTCTCCAGCTTCCAGGTCTGCTCCCACTTCCACTTGCCCAACATGACTCTGGAGACCTCCTTGCTCGAGAAAGTCCTCCCACCCTCCAAACCCCGGAAACAGCCCATGGCACTCCCTCTTGGCTGCCTCAGGCCCCGGGCAGGGGGTTACAGATATAGTGTGTGTGTGTGTGTGTGTGTGTGTGTGTGTGTGTGTGTGTGATAGAGAGACAGCGCACCCTCTTTCATGCCCAGCACACAGCAGAGACCCAATAAATGCCATGACCAGCTAGGGCCTAAAGGTGATTTTTAAAAAGGCAAGAATGAAAGGACAGAGCTGGTGACATAATCCTGAGACAGCCTCCCTCCCCCAAAGACCACTTCCCACCCTAAGGGGAAACCGGGGGGGGGGGGGGGGAGGGGGCAGCTTGAATCCCCACTGGGGTCTCTTGCACCCAGGGAAGTTAGGTGGTTCCAGGAGCAGAGTCTGCCCACCACAAGCGGATCGGGCCCCTGGGGAAGGAGTGAGCAGAGACCCAGGCCTGACTGTCCCGTGCAGCCCCCACCCTGGGCCTGGCCACCAGGGGCATGGACACAGGGCCCCCTTCAGAGTGTCTTTGTGTGATTCCGGTGCATAACTTGCATTTTCACACACCTGCCCTCGGATGGATCCCTTGGTATCTTAGAGTCTGTTGTCTGTGTTACTTTTTGAAAACGAGAGAACAATGCAACGGAAATACAGAACTAAGCCACCTGCCGGCCAGCAGGAGGGAGGGAGGCCAGCACTGCATCAGCGTCTGGCCGGGCCGGGCAGACAGGCCGTGGGCAGAAGCCAAGCACATTAAACACACACTCTCTGGGTAACAGGACCAGCAGACGTGGAGGCGCCCCCAGCACAGGGGAAGCAGGGAGCCGGACTGTGGGCTAAGCATGCGGTCTGCGCCGTCCCTGGAAGCGAGCCGTGACAGGTGCAAGCAGGAGAGACAGAGCCTGGAGGACAGAGTGTGGGCAGGGTTAGGGGCAGCACGGGCAATATTGGTGGAGGCAGAGTGGGCGAGCAGGCGAGGATGAGCACAGACAAGACAGGCAACACGCAGTGACGGCATGGCAAGTGGGATGAACTCACACGGGGCTCCTGGGGACCCACGCAGCTGCCCAGGGAAGCCTGTTTGTGTTGTCACAGGGCCAGGTGGGCACCCTACCACCACGAACACCAGTCTCTCATCCCAGCTAGTCTTCTCTGACCCTCAGCTAGCTCTCTCCACCCCCTGTGATGGGCTACCCCAGCAAGGCCTCCCTTTCCCAGGAGGCGGGATCTGGCCTCAGGGTTGGTTTCAGTTCCTCGAACTGTGCCATTCACTGATCCGTGCCTCCTCCCTTCCACAGGACCCCCGGCAAGAACTGGGATGATCTCCAGCACCTGTCCCAGCACTACTGGGACACCCTGACGGCAGACCACTGGGCCAAGTCTGTAACCACACAAATCTGTCTGGCTCTGAAATTCCCAGGCGGCAAGGAGCTAGTGGGCCAGGAAGTCCCTAGCTCAGCCCCCAGGGTCCTGCACCCCAGGTTCCCAGTGGGAGCAAATGCACATGCATGCAGCCTCGGTGAGGGCTGCCCTCCGGGCCCTCGGCCCAGCTCACCCCAGACTAGCACCGACTGGCCCTCGGCAGGAGGGCAGCAAACAGGACAAGTCTTCAGGGTAATTTGAGGATGGGAGCCAGCTGATACACCCCAGGCATCTGCCCAAGGTCCAGAACAGAGCAAGCAGACTCCACGGTGAGAGGCCCCCCAAACACACACACATACATGCACATACACACACATACATGTACATACACAATTACACACACAAGTATGCACAGACACTGCATGTGGGCAAGGGCTGAGTCCCGCCCTGTGCTCGGACATGTGTGAGAGGCGATTACTGGGAGGCCCTAGAAGCTCACAAGCGCTCCCTGCGGGGCATTTTCCTGCTCGGGACACAGCAATACGGAAGCCTTCAGCACAGGATGGATGCTGAAAGGGCGGGCAGGGCAGAGCAGCCCCCTTCGGCTTGGTGGGTTGCTTCTGACAGCTTCAGGTGAAGGCCCCCAAGGGCCAGCGGGAAGTGACATTCCCAAGAGTGCTGACTTAGACAGTCGCCATGGCTGTCTGAACCAGGGTCACAGACAGCTGCAGGAAGCACTCAGCCCTCGGTGGGTGACCCAGCCAACAGGGGAGCAAGGATGGGGAGCAACTAGAAGCCAGCAAGTGGGAGCGACCAAAGACACTTGGAGCTACTGGTCTCAGCCCTGCTAATGCTGGTCCCCGTAAGAAGTGACCTCGGCAAGTGTCCATCCGTGGGAGAGGGGCAGACGGGAGGTAGGGTCCCTGCCCTGCTCCTGAGAACAGCCCTGTCTGATTGCAAATCACCCCGGACAAGTTCCACAGTGCACAGAGCCCAGGCCCAGGCTTGGCAGGGGCTGCCATGTCGGGACGCTGCTGCCCCTCTTCGGAGACTACCCAGTGGCTAAGAGAATCAGGCTGCAAGCTGAGGTTCTGGTCATTTTTGTTGTTTTATTTGGGGCCCACAGTACTCAGAGCTTATTCCTGGCTCTGTATTCAGGAATCACTCCTGGCAGGGCTTGGGGAACATGTGGGGTGCTGGGGATCGAACCCAGGTTGGACATGTGCAAGGCAAGCACCTTGCCCACTAGACTACTGCTCCAACCCTGCAAGCAGAGGTAAACAGCCCCTGACTGCTCAGGAGCCCCCCGATGCAGCACTGCCAGCTCCGATAGCCTGGGGATGTGGCTGGGGGTGCCTACAATGTGTGAGCGCCACCCCCTAATCCTTGTGCCAGTGATCCCTTTCAGAAAAGGATGTTTTAGTCACTCTGAGATGGACAGTCCTTGGTACTCCGGCTCCCTCTGAAAACTGCTGGAGCCCCGACCTTCATCTTGACACTTGGACAGGAGACAGCAGCGTCTTCCCTGGCTCTCTGCTGCCCCAGGGCCCTTGCATATACATGTGCTAGTGCAGAAGGCTGGGGAAGGTGCCAGCAACAACGGCCATGGCAGTCCTGTCTCTCAGCTCTGGCCTGCAGGGTGTCTGCACCAGTACGGAGCCTCAGCCTCGTGTGGCTCCGGGCTGCAGGCCACGAGCCTGAGGACAAAGGTCTGAGCCGCTGTGTCTCCTGAAGTGCAGCCCTCCCAGGGCGGGCCACACAGAAAGCAAATCCCAGGACAGAAACCTGCTTGCAGTGTGTTTCTTCAACATGCGCAGGAGCATCTGTTATGTGGAGTTAAAGAAGGGGGAAGGGCCTTCCCTGGGGCCCACTGCCTGCAGGGTCCAGGCGGGAGCCTGCGGCCAGCCCTGCCCTCCTGCCCTCCTGTCTCTGCTCCACACCGCACAGGCAGGGAGGTGCCCCAGCTGGGAGCGGGCGGCAGGGGAGGGGGTGGCACTCCTCGGCACACACTCAGACCCACAGCCTCACAACACACACCGCAGCCTCCCGGAGCCTGCTCTCAGCTGACTGCACGCCCGTGCTCCCGGGGCCCACGCAGAGCGGGGCTGGGCTACCCTAATCAGACACGCGACAAGTGCGTGAGAGCCCGGGATGTGTGTGTGTGTGTGGGGGGGGGTCCCTTCAGCCCAAGCGCTGCCTCCTCGGGCTCCACCCACCGGGCCCACTAAGTCCGCCATCGGGAATGACCCAGCAAACGCCGTCGCCTGCTTCTTGCTGGGAAGGAGAGGGAACATGAGGAAACCAAGCGACGAGGCCAGCATGCAAGCCTCCGGATGTTAGTAAGGAATGTGGTTGGCCAGTCGCCACTTGCCCCAGCCCGCGTGGGGCGGCCTCGCGTGAGGCCCTGGCTGAGCCCCGCCACCTCCCCACGACTGGGTGAAGGCGTCACCGAGCGGACGGCACAGGCACCGCCTGGGCGCAGGTGCCCCCGACAGCCTGGCCCACGGGCCTCCACAGCGTCTCCCCTGGAAATCAGGCGGAGACTGGAGGCGCCGCGCCACCCCCTGCCCTCCCCGCCCCTCCCCAGGGACTGGCTGGCAGGTGGCGACCCTGAGCATGTCTCGGGAGCACAGAATCACCGTGAGTCCATGAGGTTAATGAGCAGCCGCAACATTGCCCGTGTCACCCCAGACCCAGCACCCCCCTCACCAAAACAAAGCGCCTGGCTGCCCGAAGCGCCCTCCCGCGGGGCGTGCCGCCCGGGCTGCAGAGGGGAACAGGGACTGTACCGTCCGGCGTCGCCTGCTGCTGGGGTTTTTTACATTTGACGTAATCGTGGTCAATCGGAGTGGCTGTGTAAGGTGGGGATGTCAGACCTGGGCCAGAGGAGGAGGGGAGCGAGGCTCCGGGGCCCGGCAGCGTCCCAGCTGAAGAGTGGGAGTCCTCGTCCACCAGGCAGGCCTTCTCCCTGCGGGCAGAGGGCGGGGACGCGTCAGAGTCTGCATGACACGGGATCGGGCATCCGAAGGGTCCGGGCAGCCCTTCCCGCCGCCACATCTCCACCACCTCCCACAGGATGCTGAGACCCGACAGGTGTTCAGCTCGGAACAGAAGCGGAGAAAGTGTCTAGGCGACCGGAAACTCACAGACACAAGAATGTCTGTGGAAATGTTGAGGGAAAGGTTCGAAACACTCCGAATCTTCATGAAAACAGCACGACAGAAAACATGGCACTGTGCACCCTGAGTGACACCCAGCCACACACAGCCAGTGGCCACGAGAGGGCTGAGGAGACGGCGTCGTCTCCAGGACTGGCACTGCGGGAGGAGCAAATCCGTGGAATTATTCCCTCATGAGTTCAGTTACACCCTGTCATCTGCATGGGTGCACTATGCAGGGAAGCATGAGAAATGATGCCAGAAACTGAACTGCAGTTGAGGCTGGTTCTGGGGAGGGCGTGGACTGGGCCACACTCAGTCTGTATGGAGCTTTCTAGATGCATCTATATGCAGAGTTTCAAGTTCTTTTAGGGATCCACACTCAGCAGTGCTCGGGGACCACATGGTGTCGGGGCTTAAATCTGGGGCTCCTGCATGTGAAGCAAGACTGCAGCCCTTTGCTTATCTCCCAAGCCCTTGTTATCATTTTTTTTTTAAAGAATGATGATCGGGCTGGACCAATAGTACAGCGGGTAGGGCTTTTGCCTTGCATGCAGCCAACCCAGTTCGATCCCCAGCATCCCATATGGTCCCCCCAGTACTGCCAAGAGTAATCCTGAGTGCAGAGCCAGGAGTAACCCCTGAGCATCGCTGGGTATAATGCATAAAGGAAGGAAGGAAGGAAGGAAGGAAGGAAGGAAGGAAGGAAGGAAGGAGGGAAGGAAGATGATCAGTGGAAGACTGTGCCTTTGTGATCAAAAAACATGTATCAAGACCTCCTGGGCACACGGGGTCCCCGACAGGATCTGCCATTTGTGCCCATCCCCCCCTGCCCCCCACGCCATCGGGCCGCAAGGACAAGGCTGGCCAAGCAGAGAAGCAGAGCTGACATGAGCCAAGCTGAGTCTCCAGGACAGAGACACCAGGATACTAAAGAGTCTGAATCACAGGAAGAACACACAATCCAAAAGCCCAGGGGACTGTCCCAAGCCCTCTGAGGATATGACACTAGGGCCCCAAGCCACCAAACAGTGTGGCACTGGCAGAGGTGGTGTGTCCCTCTCAAGCTCCTCGGGAGAATGCACAGAAGAGCCCCAGGTCCGAGGGCCCCCTCGTGGGAGCAGGCCTCACCGCCAGCCACAGCCACAGAGGGAGGACTGGGACGGCACACTCAGTCTCCCCTTCAAGGATCAACAGAAACAGCTTGATTCAGCCTCCAGGGGGCTCGTGATGGGGGGCTGGAGAATTGACCCCCCCGTATGCTCAACAGTGCCCCCGGCGCCCGGCTCAGCTGTGAAGCTGTGGGGCAGGAATGTGGCACTCACTTTTCTGACGCTTTGGGCGTGTTCTTCTCCTCGCCCCTGGCAAAGGGCCCTTCAGCAGCCTCCTTCATGAAGCTGACCAGGACCTCAGCGCCGACGCCCGAGTCGGGCTTCCCCAGGAGCTTCAGGATGGAAGCATGGAGCCGGAAGTAGACCTAGGGGAAGGACCCAGGCGTGAGCAGACTCCCAGGGGCTGCGGGGCCCCTGGCCGAGCAGCTCCAGGCACAGGTCAGACCGGAAATGAGCCTCCGAACCGGCACCCCTACACGCTGCTCTCTGAGTGCGAGTTTTTAGCCCAATCAGCCTAGAACTCACCCAGAAACAAGCTGGCCGGTTAAAATACATCAAGCCCTCGATTAAAATGCATCGTGGTACTGGCATTCCAGCACCGATGTTTACCAGCAACCCAGGCGGTTGTGGTAGGTGAGTAGAGTCACAAGCCTCTGCTCTGCCCAGGGGTCAGCTGCCCACTACCGTGCCCACTGCAGTGCCCACCGCCCTCTCTGTGCCTCTTGCCCAACACCAGTAGAAAGGGTCCCCACAACTCTCTCCCATGGCTGCAGTCAGGAGTGTCTGCTCCGGTCCTAGCAGTGGACGAGCTCCGCGTGGCAGTGCAGGCTGAGCGGCCTTGCTGGCACTGTGGGCAGGGCTTCCTGCCACCCTCCACACTGACAAACGTGTGAGCGAGGGGCCCACAGCCCCCCAACCAGGGAAGTCGGGTCAGGCTCGGCCCAGGGCAGCCTGCCTCCTGTCACCCAGAGCCCTGAGCACACCCCACACATCACACCAGCACCACAAGTGACTCGGCTGGCATCCTCATGCGTCCGTGTCTGGCATACGGGCTCCAGCTGTGGCCAAGCTCTGGGGAGGGCCCCTGCCCCGCGTCACCTCCAGGGCCTCCATGGCCAGCTCGGGCGGGTTGTGGTAGTGGATCTTCTTGGGGTAGCGGGCGGCCTCCTCGTGCAGGTAGTGGCTGGCCTGCCTGTAGTGCAGGAGGTAGACGGCCGGCGGCTGCTGCTGCTTCTCGGCCACCTTGCCCAGCATGTAGTGGATGAGCCACTCCTCCTCGTCCCCGTCCCCTTCGCAGCGGGCCGCCGAGGTGAAGCAGTGCCGGGCGGTCTCCAGCATGCTGTCGCGCCGGCCTTCCATCTGCAAGGACGCGAGGCCACACCCGCTCAGGACTATGCCCGCTGGAACCAGCCCTGCTGACCTCCGGGTCGAGGAGCGACTGTCCGAGCCTGGCCCCGGCCAGGCCTGAGCGGGAGAAGGCAGGGGACCACGCCCAGCAGCCCCGCCACCGCCAAGGGGGAACCCCACAGAGGGGCTTCCTCCGTCTCCCAGCACTCCCAGGAGAGGGCTGACACCAGCCTCGCTCGGCTTGTTCCGGGTGCTGATCTGAACGGTCATCATGGCAGCCCCGGCCCCCAGGCACTTGGCTCTCCGGGGGACCTGTCTGGGGTCACACCGCCAGCCTGAGCACGGCTCCTCTTCCGTCTCGGGAAGACGAAGGGTCCCTAGTAAACACAGAGCTGGTGGCCCACGTCAGGGGGTGTTGCCAGCCCTGACTGAAGAAGCCCACCGGGACTCGGCATGCTCCACTGAGGGGACAGCGACCCTGGCGGCCAGCATCTTGCAACAACCGGGCCCTAGAGTCACCCCCAGTGGGCGGGGTTCTCGCTGCCCATAGCAGGGTGTGCGTGTTGGCAGGAGGCCAGGCCCAGGCTCCAAGCACAGGTGCAAGTACAAGTCAGACAACCGCGGCGCCTCTGCCCACCTGCTGTACCAGCTCGGGGGGCAGCTCGCTTCTCCACTGCTTCAGCTGGCGCGAGGCAAACGAGTGCAGAGCGTAGGACATGGTGCCGTACTCGATCCACAGGGACAGGTTGGAGCTGTCGATCTCCAGGGCCCGTCGGAAGCAGTTCAGGACCGGCGTGGCGTGCTTCCAGATGGGCCCATCACTCTTGAGCTCATTGGAGTTCAGCTTGTCCTGAATGCGGCTGGCCCGGGCCAGGGCCATGCCTGCCCAGGAATCAAACCTGTGGTGGTGACCAAAGCATCAACTGTTAGGGCCAGAGAGAAGGCATCTGGGGCTGGACCCCCATGTATCTCCTGGCCCTGGGGCTGGTGCTCACTGGTGGGCCCAGACCCACTCAATCAGGGGCACAGAGGCTAGAGGCAGGACCACATAAGCAAAGGTGGCGCTAATGTCATTGACGGGACCATGCACAGCTTGGTCCACTTCCTGTGACCTCCCCTCCACCCCAAGCCCAGTCCCCCCAACGAGGGGGCAGCACCCTCCCTTCACTGACATGGAGTGGGAGAAGGTGAGTATCATGCCCTGGGTACCCCATCACCTCCAGGGAGGTGAGCATGGTTCCTGCTGGAGCAAACCACAGGAGAACACACAGAGGGTCCTGGGAGAATTCCACAGCTGTAGAAATCATGTGAACGGGCAGCTCCCAGCCCCTCCACTCTCCCCGAGGGACCGCTGGCCCTTGAGGATGCCCAGGAAGACTGTGCCTCCACTGGCCTGGGCTCGTCTGGCATGGGTCAGCCCAGAGGACTGTCCTTTTGAGCCGAAGGCTGACCTTCTAGGTGTGGCAGCCATGAGGAGATACTCTTCCCAGTGAAGCCAACGGCCCTTCGGGGACAGCAGGCCCACAAGCAATATTCGAGGAAAAAGCAGCAGGAACGGAGGGGAGGTGGCAGCCTGCATCCCACATGGCAGCCAAGCCTTCAGCAGGGACACCCCCACCCCTGGAACAGGAAGGACCACCTCTGCCTGCAGTCACTTCTATCACTCTCCTCCAGCCCCCCAAACTGGAAAGCAATCCCCCTACAGTGGGGGAACAAGCGCACACAGCAACCAACTCCCCGGGGCCAGGAGCCAAAGAGGAGGCAGCACAGGGGCCGGGGAGGTGGCGCAAGGGGCTGCCCGCATGCCCTGGTACTGCGGAGGCCCCCAGAGCACAGAACCAGGAGAGCCCCTGGCAGCACTGGGTGCAGCTCACCAACAGCAGAAAGCCAGAGGCTCTGGCCATGGCCGGTGCCCTCCCACCTGAAGCCAGAGGCACTCCTACCCTCTCCTCAGGTTCCCGTGCCCCTCCCAGGGACTTCTGGAAAGACGCCGCTCTTCTGCCCTTCCTTACAGTGAAGACACCTTTCCTAGTAACCCTGATGCCACAGCACCTGCTCCCTGGCCTCCAGCTCTGGACAGACATGTGAGGATGGCCACCCCAGCCTTCTCTGAGGCAGCCAGGCCGGCCCCCAGCACTAACCGATTGGGGCAGATGCAGATGTCGTGCATGTAGAACTTGATGGCCTTGGACTGCTCCTTGTTTTTGAAGTGGTAGTCAGCCAGCAGGTAGTAGAGCTCGTTCACCACAGGAGGGGAGGGGTCTGCCCCTTCTGGGAGGCAGGGCGCCTGGTGGGTGAGGGCACAAGGCAGAACAGGCTCAGGTGTGGGCAGCGAGGCACATGTCCAGGGCCACTCCCTCCCAGCGACACGGCACAGGCGCTCAGGGCCTCCCGGCCACCACTACAGGGCCGGGCCAAGGTGGCAGGAGCCGCGCAGGAGCAGGTGGGCCAGAACCCCGCCCCTGCGGCCCCTACCTCAGCTAAGGTCCCCTCGATGTAGGCAGAGACTTTTTCGAGGCTCAGGGTTGGCTTCTCCGTGCGGGGCACGATAGTGGCGATCCTCTTCAAGAGGTTGGCCAAGTCAGCGGACACGGTGCTGGTCTTGTAACTGTCAAACTCAGGAAGGGTCTTGGGCTTAAAATAATCAAACATGAACAGGGCATCCTCCCATATAAGGTCCACCTTGAAAAGAAACAGAAGAGCAAATCAGAGTGCCGCCAGGGTAAAAGCACAGGGGAACATGCAAAGTGATGAAGAAGCCAGCCTCCACTAGCGAGACCAGACAAGCACTGTCACCGGCGTGTCCCTGGAACCCCTAACCCAAGTCTGTCCAAAAACAAGGAGCAGTCCAAGGCCATCAAGTTCTACATGCACGACATTTGCATCTGCCCCAATCGGTTAGTGCTGGGGGCCGGCCTGGCTGCCTCAGAGAAGGCTGGGGTGGCCATCCTCACGTGTCTGTCCAAGTGAACCAGCATGAGCCTGGTTGGTGTACAAGAAGTTGAGGGCTACCCTCAAGCCGTGTTGGGGGAGCCTGGGGGGAGCTCAATTGTGAGTGGTGCCCCGAGTGGGCCACTGACCCTCCCCCTGCCTCTGCCTGTCCAGGGCCAGGGTGGGTCTACATTTCAAGGGGGGTGAAAGCAGGCGCCGTGCCCACCAGAGCTTCCACTCAGGGGTTAGACTCTGCTAAGGGGGAGAATAGCAGACAGGACTGAGAAGCCTTGAGACAATGCCCCCGCTGGTGCCCCGAGAACCCAAACCACCACGAAGACCAATAACTGGTGGGGATCTCCCTGGCACAACCCCCTGACCAACAGAGGGTGCTGGGCTTGTAGGGAGTGCCCCAGGTCCCAGCTTCCAGTGGTGAAGGGACTGTGCCGGGGAGAAATTCCATAAATAACTTCCAAGGAATTGTAAATGTCCAAGTCTTCAAACTGGGAGAAAAAAAACCCATTTCCTGGAGATGGCACGTCTGAGTAGCCTACATTCTCAAAGGTGGTGTCTGCAAAGAAAGCCTGGCTGCGTTCCTGCTGCATCAGGGGACTTCTCTGCTTCTGACGCACCCCCTGCGGGGGCCCCGCTCCCCTGCATCCATCTTCTGGGGCCGGGCTCCCCTCACCTGCTGGGCGGAGTGCTCCTCCAAGTAGCGCGCCTTGCTCTTCTTGCTGGGGAAGCTGTAGAGGCAGTAGAAGCACTGCTCCAGGGCCGTCTCCAGCTCCTCCTTGTAGGGGTGCGTGTCCTCAGAGGCAGACGCAGCCAGCTCCTTCTGGAGCACCCTCACCTACAGCGGCAGGGGGAGAGGCCTGAGAAAAAGGCAGCTACTGTGGGGTCCCAGAACACCCACCTGTATCAGCTGTCACCTGGGGGAGGTCACGTCTATTTCCGAGATGGCCTGGCACAGCACTGCCCAAAGTGGGCAATACCACCCTGGGGGGCACTTTTAAAGGTGAGGACACTGGGGCAATTTCTGTTGGTTCAGTAGGTTTCTGGGGGCGGGCACCAGGTGCTCTTCTGAGAGGGGGCGTAGGGAGCCTCACTCGGAGCTGCTCTGGCAACTGTGGCAGAGGCCCTGAGGGACGTGCCAAGCTGCCTCCTTCCCTTCGCCCCCATCAATCTCTACCAGCTGCCTGGAGATGTGCCTTCTGGGAGCATCATTTATTTATTCAGCCATCTGTCTGCTCCCCCACATACACCGAGCACCCCCTTATTCTAGGCACAGTGCAAAAGAGTCTCTGCTTTGACGAGATGCAGATCGCAACGCAGGGGCAGGTAGTAAAACAAGCAGTTATCACATGAGAATGTGAGTCTCCGTGGGGCCAAGGAAGTCACTGGAACAGACAGTACTGACAAGTGCAAAGGACAGGAGGGATCCTGGGCACTGCGTTCCAGCCCACTCACAAGATACCTGGTGTGGCCCTTGTAAAATACATGATCAACCTCACTAATATGTGAATGAAAGCACTTTAGAATCAGGGACATGGTTCAGGGGCAGAGTGTCAGTCTTAGAATCCACGAATCCCTGAGTTTGATTCCTGGCACCTCAAAATTTAGTATCATGAAATACATCCTCACATTCAAATCACAGTAGGGTTGGTGGGACATGTGGGAATTACCCAACATTTAATATGAAGCTGGCCTAGTTAGGAGAGATGAAGTCATGAAATTTGCTTATAAGTGGACAGACATGGAGAGTATCATGCTAAGTGAAATGAGTCAAGAAAGAGAGGGACAGACATAGAAGGACTGCACTCATTTGTGGAATATAAGATAACATTAATGAGACTGACACCCAAGGACAGTAGACACAAGGGCCAGGAATACTGCTCCATAGTTGGAAGCCTGTCTCAGGAGCTGGGAGAAAGGCAGCTGGAATAGAGAAGGGATCACTAAGTCAATGATGGTTGGAGGGATTGGTCGGGAACAGAGGTGTATGCTGAAAACAGATAAAGAACCAAACATGATAACCTCTCAGTATCTGTATTGCAGACCATAATGTCCCAAACCAGAAAGAGTATGGGGGAAATTGTCTGCCATGGAGGCAGCGGGAGGGTGGGGAAGGGGGGGTACACTGGGGACATTGGTGGTGCAGAATGGGCACTGGTAGAGGGATGGGTGTTTGATAACTGCATGACTGAAATTTAAACACGAAAGCCTGTAACTGTATCTCATGGTGATTCAATAATAAAAAAATTAAAAAATAATAATATGAAGCTGGTTCAATGTTTTGGAGAACAATTCAAAAATATGGTTCTGAGAGATGATGATGTATGGCAAGAAGGCAAGGACGAGTCTGCTGGGCAGCCTGGAGGAGTGTGTGGAACAGATGATGCAGCGGGGCCCAGCCCTGCGCACACTGAGGAGGGGTCCGCAAGCCACGGTCACAACCAAGAGGAGGCTGCTGCAAGAGCATCTAAAGGCTGAGACCCAAACAGGGAAGCTGGGAGCCAGGAAATGAAACACAGCGGTACTCTGGCCGACCAGCGCTACTCCCTCAAACGACTGGTAAAACCTGGCAGCGAGAATTCATGCTCCATTAAGAAAGACGCACTCAGGAGAAAACTAGCAGTTCTGCCCCATCATCATCCCCTCATCCCACGCTTCTCTCTCACGCTGCAGAGGTAAGCGCTTCTCTCTCACGCTGCCCCTGCTCCCCCTTGGCACACGGCGAACGCCTGATGAAGGGGAGTCTGCGGAAAAACGGGGTCTGCACCCTCCGACTGGGAGAGGTAGGCAGAAGACCCGAGCTGCTGGCTTCTGGGCAGTAACACAGACACAACCTGGCACGACTCCTCTGCATACGGTCCCGGAGCATGGAGCTGACCAGGTAGGCACCCCAGCAGCCCCTGAAGCTCACAGGGTGGGACAGACCCTCGGCAGCTACAGCAGTAGCTGGAAACCACCTCAGACACCAACAGTGTCCAGGGCCCTAAGCCAGACCAATCCAGCACAAGCACTCTGCAAACTGTTGAGCACTGCACACAAGGGGCTCTCCCTGCCGCTGGGAGCGTCTCAGCTGTTCAATTTAACCTGTAGGCATCAAGCAACTTCTACGCGCGAGTGGCTGTGCTACACTGACTAAAACTAAGAAAAATAAATGCTGGCCTTCATGGAAGCTACACTTTGATGCAGAAGAGACACAAAAAAGAATCAATGCCGCAGCATGCTAAGAGACTAGAGACGGCTCCAGTTGTAGAGAAGACACGCTTGCTGAGAAATAAGAATAGAGCCGAGGTCACAAGCCTTTCCTTCAAATGCCAGGTGGCAGATATTTTAGGTTTCACAGACCAAGTGGGCTCAAACAAAACTGCCACTGGACTGCAAAAGCAGTGGGCGGTGTGCAAATGAACGGGTGAAGCTATTCTCCATGAAAATGCTTATCAACAGACAAGACAGGCTCATCGGGGCAGGGGGCGCCTCCCAAATCTCTCTGTAACCTCAATGGACAAATGGCCCTGCACTCAACAGTGGGACCTGGGGATAGGCATCATGCTACTTATCCCCAGTAAATCCAAGTACTCCCGGCTGGCGGGAGAGAGGAAGCCACTTGTAAGCACTGCTGAGCGCTGAACGTGAGAGCTAGTGCCTGAGCAGTTATAACCTGGTATGGGAAACAGCACTTGGCAAACAGGATTCAATAGAAAGTGGTGGTGAAGGCAGTTATTCTAGAACTATTCTGGAGGGTGGGGATGTAGCTCAGAACTAGAGCACTTGCCTTATCCTGGTTTGAACCCCAGCACCGCAATAAATAATAAAATAAAATTCTCATGAAGCGCTGGTTCCATCAGTATGACACATGACTCGGTAACATGGGTCCTAAATATAAATCCAAAAGGAGCTCAAGACAAGGCCCAGCGCATACCCAACCACCCCCAGCCTCAGGAGCACCAGGAAATCGATCCAGCTCAGGCTTTCTGGCAGGAATCACAAACCAGCATGAGAGCATGGGGGCCTGAGTCCAGGAAGAGGCCGAGGCAGCCCAGAGGATCACGCCCCTGTGCACGCCCTTGCCCCAGCACCCCGGCCCTGACTCAGTGGGCAGCGCTTACGTAGAATCGCAGCAGAGCCCCGTCTGAATTGCAGCACCAGCACCTCCTGCCCAGGTACTCGTGGGCGGTGTTGAGCAGCATGAGGGAGGACGGGAGCATGGGCGTCTCGGACATCACTGGGGAAAGACCAGATAGACACACGCAGATTTACCGTGCAGTCAAGGGCTGGCGTCTCTGGCTCAAGCTCAGAGGTCATGGATTCTCTTCCCCTTTCTATCTTTCTTTCTTTTAAGCGCTGGCCTTGCTGAAGCAATGTATCTTATCAAAACCTAATTCAAATCAGGCTGGAGAAATACTACTGGGGTTAAAGGGTTTGCCTCACGTGCAGCAGAAACTGGTTCAAGGTACCTGGTACCACACATGGTCCCCTGAGCACTGCCAGGGGTCACTCCTGAGCACAGAGCCAGGAATGGCTCCTGAGCACTGTACCCATTATACATCTACAGCAACCTACCTGCTGTACTATCATCCAGGGCCCCATATGCCACTTCTAAAATGAAAGTTTCTCGGGGCCAGGGCTGGAGCGATAGCACAGCGGGTAAGGCATTTGCCTTGCAAGTGGCCAATATGGCCAACCTGAGTTCGATTCCTCCGCCCCTCTCGAAGAGCCCAGCAAGCTACCGAGAGTATTTCGCCTGCGCGGCAAAGCCTGGCAAGCTACCCATGAAGTATTCAATATGCCAAACACAGTAACAACAAGTCTCACAATGGAGATGTTACTGGGCCCATTCGAGCAAATCGATGAACAACGGGAGGACCATGACCGTGACCTCGGGGCCAGAGAGACAACATAGGGGCTAAGGTACTGTTTGCATGTGGACAACCCTGGCTCAATCCTCAGGACCACCTGGTCCCCCAAGCATCCTGGGTACAGACCTAGAGCCCTTCAAGCACTGCCAGGGTGGCCTGTGTAATCCCCGGCACCCCTGCAGGGCCCGAGCAGCACCACACCCTTGGATACCCATGCTGAACCATCAGTCCAGTTGACCGAGAATGGCTGGGAGAGGCCCATGGCTCCCTGAGTATGGCTTGTGAAGCTCCAGAAAAAAATTATTTTTTATGTACATATCCAGCCAGCAGTGTGGGGGGTGACAGGGACTGAGCCTTGTCTCCCTGGGCAATGCACGTGCTCCAGTCCATTCAGTCGTCTCTCCTGTCTCAAAGTTTCTTTTTTGTTGTTGGTTTTGGTTTTTTTTTTTGTTTCGGGTCACACCCAGCAGTGCTCTGGCTCTCTGCTCAGGGACCACTCCTGGTGGGGCCCAGGGGATTAGACGGAGTGCCAGGGATCAAACCCCGGGTCGGCTGCATGCAAGGTAAGCACCCTACCCACTGTTCTGTCTCTCCAGCTCCGTCAAAGATTCTTATGTTCAGATCTATTCACATACTATAAAAGAAAAAAAGAACAACTAAATTTCAATTAAATGCTTGTTCACCATCAGAATTATTTTTAGATTCTTGTAGCTCCTCTGTTGTTTTTGAACCTCCAGGCCATAATGCGCTAGTGGACTAGTAACTAAGATTTTTTTTTCTTTTGTAACTGAGATTTTTTTTTAAGAGGACTGGAATGGAACAGGTCAGAACAGAAAATCCCAGTGGGGATCATACTCCTAGAACGAGGACTCTTTCCTGAAATGTGTTTCATGCTTTTTACTTTCAGTCAAAAAGGTATCAAAAGCACTGGTTTAAATAAAATCATTATCAAGCTCGAGAGATTATGATTTTTGAGTCTTTTAGATTGGTTTCTAGTTTCAAAGGATGAGCTACACAATCAGGGAAAGCCTTGTAGTGGTCCCCTGCCTCCCATTTGCAACTTGGCTGTGCATATTATTCATCACGCACTTCAAGGTTTATAACGGTTACATTCTGCTCTGCAGCTGCAATTAGCCTCTTTGCTCTCTTTTGGTTCCAGCTTTAAACCGACTTGGTGTGGCCTCATAAATTCTTTCCCATGGCTTCTCCATCCTGAGGAATTTCCTTCTGACTCATGTTGGCTGGCTGACTTCATCCTGCAGGAGTGTTCTAAGCTGCACTAAGAGGAGCAGGAACGCCTGTTTGCAAATGCCTGTGACCACTGAGACGACTTGATTAGATACCTCGGATGGTGCTTTCTTTCCTACACAGGAGAACGAGGCATCAGCCCCAGGTGCTGCTGTGGAGACATCTGGAATGCGTCTCATTTCATTATGCAGGAAGAGAAGTATTTGATTTTTCAGGTTAGATGCTTAAAAGAAACCCTTTGTTTTCTTATTTTGGATCATACTCACCTGTGCTATTTCTGGCTCTATACTCAGGAATAAACTGGCAGCGACCCCTGACAGTGCCAGACGATGCTGGACACTGAACCAGGGTCGGCCACATGCACAGCAACTGCCTCAGCTCCTATAATAGCTCCCCAGGCCCAGAAACCCTTTATTTATTTATTTATTTACTTATTTATTTTTCTTTTTGGGTCACACCCAGCGATACTCAGGGGTTACTTCTGGCTCTGCACTCAGGAATTACTCCTGGAGGTGCTCAGGGGACCAGATGGGATGCTGGGAATCGAATCCGGGTCAGCCACATGCAAGGCAAATGCCCTACCCACTGTGCTATCGCTCCAGCCTGAAACCTTTTATTTTTAAATAAAACTTTTAACCAGGGTACATCATGACATTTATTGATTTTTCACTACACTATATGCTTTGATCACAGATTTTGTTCTACTGTATTAAAAAAAAAAAAGTTCAACATTTGACACCGAGTTGGCTGTTCCTCCTGTCTCACTGTTGGTGTCCTTCTAGCATTTACGGTCACATTGGACTTCATGCGTAACTCAGAACCGCCCTTTGAGACAAGTGCCACTGTTCCCCATGTGCATATAGGGATGGAGGCAGGAGATGGTACGACCTGCCTAAGGTCAGAGCCAGGAAGTGGCTGTGGGACTCAGAGCCTGTCCTCCAGCCTTCCCCATCGCAGGATCACTGGCTCACCCCCACGAGGGGTGCTAGGGACAGGGGCCAGGTGCACAGTCAAGCACAGGGCTGCAGGGAACATTCTGGAGCAGTGTCAATACTGTGTGGAAGCCCTCAGCATCCGTCATCCCTCCCAGGCTGCCACCGGAAGCGACGTGAGGCACATCCCTCACTGTCTCCCGGTCATGGCACAATGAGCCCCCCAAGGGGGCACCTGCCTCTGTGCAAGCACCACATCATGCAAATTCTGCCAGTCACAAGGTAGGCTGCAGCCCTGGGGCACGTGCAGAAGGCAAGGACAAGCAGGTCAGGGGCCCCCGCACCCCCACCCCCTGCCACCTTCGTCCACAGGGTTCTGAAGCTGTTGCTGGTGGCACAGGGAGCGGAAGGTGTCCTCTTCCTGCCAGATGATCCGGTGCAGGATGATCCAGGGCAGCACGGAGGAGACGTGGGGCTCCTTGGGCTCCTCCTGCACCGCCATGCTGCAGTCGATGACCTGGGAGGTGGGACGCACGGCATCACTGCAGGGCTGCTGCACCGTTCCACCCTCTGGGAAGGCCGGGCAGGGCAGGGGTGTGGTGGGTGCGGCTGGGGCCCAGTGGGCATAGCAGGGGGGTCAGGGGCACGGAGCCTTCCCAGCCCCAAACATTGGGGCCCAGTGTGTCATCGCAGAGTCCCACAGCCCCATCAAGAGCTCCCCCTGCGTCAGAGGAGCCAGCTCTGAGCACCCTCCTTCCTGCCACATGCAGCTGCCGACACCCTCAACCAGCTGCAGGTGGGTCCTCAGACGGACGAGGGCTTCTACGGTCACTAGGGCAGTGACGCTCACGGGGAGCAAAGTCAGAGACAGGCCACGGAAGAGCTAAGGACTGATACGGTCGCAGCAAAGGCCCAGAGAGGTCAGCAGTGGGTGACAAAGGCAGAGGAGCATGCTGTGGCGAGGGCCCTGGGCTGGGAGGGGAACGGGCAAAGACAGAGGCAGGAGTGCCCTGGAGGGGATGTGCAGGGCGGAGGTGAAGAGGAGCAGCCCGCATCTTCCTTCGGGCAGCTGGCTGTGCAGGGGGGGTGAGGCAGTGGAGCGGCCGCGGCACATAATGGAGGTGCAATGCCACACTGGCCGAGATGGCCAAGGCCTGAACTAAGGCGAGGTGGGGAGAAATGCCAGGCAGAATGTTAAGGTCACAGATCTGGCGGGACTTGTGAATGGCCTGAGGGTGGGGGGAGGGGGGACCAGAGGAGAGCCCAGGAAGCCTGCCTGCTTGCAGGGCCTCGGGCCAACTCTGATGCCAGGATGATGGGGTGCTGGAGCGGCCTGGGCTGAGGACCTGAGGACCCGGCTCTGCCTCCCGCGCTCTGCCGGTGGGCCAGGTACTGCTGCCACAAGCCTCCCTGGCACAGATGGTCCAGAAGAACCCCGGGGTTGTGAGGGCTACCCCACCTCGGACACCAGCCCAACCAGCTCTGGGAAGTTTTGCAGGCTGCGAGGCCCCGCCTCCTTCACCAGCCAGAGAAGCCAAGGCACCCTGCACGGGCTCAGAACACCCAGGGGCACCTGGAGAGCGGCCTCTGCTGGGCAGGGCGGGATGAAGTGGGACGGGGCGGGGCACTACCTGGATGAGGTTGCTGGTGAGCCGGACCAGGCCGGAGGCTGAGGACGACTCCTTAAGGATGTTGCCGCTGCCGCCGGCCGACAGCGCCTGCTCGATCCCCAGCAGCAGCTGCGTCACGGTCGTGACCCACTCCTCCTTGGCCGCCGCCTCGCTCGCGTTCACCATCTGCTGCACCGCCTCGTGCAGGGCAACGTCGGAGCACTCAAAACACTGGCGGTAGTCCTTGAGGCGGAGCAGGGAGTCCTGAGGCAGGCAGGAGCAGGAGGAGGGGGCACTGAGTGGGGGCGGTGGAGCCACTCATACACACACACACACACACACACACACACACACACACACACACACACACACTCATATTTTCCTCTAGAGGATGTGGATTACACGCACACACACACCCCTGCCCAGGACAACGGTGTCAGGACCAAAGGCGACACCCTTCCTCCCACACAGCCCGCAAACCATCAAGGCGAGGCTGCCAGACGCCACCAGCTCTCCCTGGGCTCACGTGCCCTGGGCCACCAGGGCGGTGGCTCCAGAGGGTCTTCTCAGGGGAGGGCGGGCAGCCGGGACAGCGTATGGCCAAGGGAGGCTGAGCAGCGGCCGCAGCAGGGGCTATGGAGAAGGCAGCGATGCAGTCATGCCCCAGGCCCCCTCCTCCTGGGCACTGAGCCCTCTGAGCTGGGCCACCGCCAGGCCCATGCTCAGTGCTGCGCCCTGACTGGGAGGAACCCTGGGCCCCAGGCACTGGCTGATTTGGGGAGTCTAAATCTTTTCGGGGGGGGGAGGTCACTGTTCCCTGTGAGATCACTTTCCTGTGGACACAGAACACAACCTTGAAACATCCTGCCTCTCGGCGTAACTCACCACTGAGCTGGGGTGGCTTCACACACCCCAGCTTGCCTGAATTCACACACCCCCTGTGGTGCTCTTGGAGCAGCTAGAAGCCCTGCTGCCCCATGGACTCTGCCCTTCCTGCAGCCAGACCTGCTGGTGCTTCTGTCCCCTCTCTACGGAATGCCCACTCTCTTAGGGATATGCTGCTACAACCTGTGACCACAGCAAAATCACCCCCTCTGGGGGGCAGCACACGCCCAGCTCACTCCAGGCTCTGCACTCAGAGATCACTCGGTGTTCAGAGAACTACAGGAAACACCAGGGATCGAACCCACAGAGTCGCATGCAAAGTAAATGCCCTCGCTGCTGTACTATCACTCGGCTTTAACCTGACTTTCTTCAGTGTGAACTGCAGAGGCATCCAAGAGCCATGAGAGGCGGACACAGAACCCAAGGCGCAGGCTGACGCCTCTGATCGAAGGCCATCACCCAGCAGGCTGAGGGTGTTTGCTGGCAGGGTGGAAACAGTGGCTACAGCGCAGCCAGAGCAGGTGCGTGGGACGGCGCATGCCCACGTCTACTACCGTGACTCCTTACACTGAGCAGATACTTGAGCCACTCTGACAGCCACACAACAGTTATCTAAAGGCGATTTGGAAAAAAGAAACGGACGAATGAAGAAACAAGTGAAAGGATGACTGCTTCCTCTTCCCTCCTCCTCTGCCATGCCGGATTCTGAATGCAGGGACCCACACTCCTAGGCCCCAGGTGTCCTCCAGGCCTGACCGCTACCTTCTGGCTGGCTGGCATCTTCCCAGGGGCTGAGTAATGGCTTGGGTCTGGGACCGGGGAGGTGCTCCTAGGGTTGGAGCCTCAGTTCGAGCCCCACCTAAAGGGAGCAGCCCCCGAGCTGCTGCATAGTCCCAAAACTCTACCAGGAGAAAAGGAAACTGTCACTCCCACTCTTTTCTGTGGGGTTCTCAAGGGCGACCTCAGAGCCCCCGGGAACAGACCTGTGCTCCCAGGAATGCGTACCTGCAGCAGCAGCAGCTGAGCGGGCCGCTCGGGGATGGACGTCATGAACTCCAGGTGCTTGGCCCGGTCGAAGCCACTGGTGCACAAGGTGGGGCGCAGCAGGTGCACCACGGCCTTGTAGTCACCCGCCTCGTAGAGCCGCTGAATCTCCTCCAGGGACTGGCACCGCTCCAGGGACTTCAAGTTCTTATCAATCTGCAAAAGGCCCCGAAATGCTGCCTGACCATCCCCAGAACTGGCCTGAGTTGGCCCCTCTCAGACCCTGAGCAGGAACAGAGAATCTGACTCCCCTGGATACAGCAGCATCTATGGCAAATTAATACTTCATGTGTAAAGTGTTTCCATGAATGTTGTGGCACTTAGCTATTTTTAAACAGAGAGAGAGAGAGAGAGAGAGAGAGAGAGAGACTAGAACTAGGAATGTGGCTCAGTGACAGAGTGAATGCTTACTCCTGCATGTGTAAGGGTCTGGGTCCAATTTTTTTCCCCAGGAAAAAACTAAAATAAAATATATCTTCTCCAGACCCCTGAAGAGGGGCTAGAGAGAATACAGTGGGGAGGGCGCTGGTCTTGGATGCAGCCGACCAGGTTCAATCCCCAGCATCCCATAAAGTCCCCTGAGCACTGCCAAGAATAAATCAGAGCTAAGAGTAACCACTGAGCACCGCCAGTGTGGCCCCCAAACAAAGAAACAAAAAATATATATACTGAAGGAAAAAATAATCTAAACTTCTCCAGAAGCAGAGAAATTTCAAAAAGGAGAACTAGACTAGCTGACCAGCCTCGTGGATGGGTCATCCAAGCAGGCTGCACAACCATGGAGTATCTGGCCACTAGAGATGGAGTGAGTTCTGGGCACAGGACCTCACAGGAGAGTGTCAGTGGCTCTGGGGACCAGGCACTGCCCTTGCCCAGAACAACTCTGCTGATGGAGGCGCCACTGGCCATGGAACCATCATGGACCTGCACGGGTCTGTTCCAGGGAGAGCTTGCCCAGAACCCAAGAAAGTCGGAGTTGTGCCCTCACGGTCGACTCATGCCCCTGCCAGCCAGTCCGGTGGGCTTCTGCAGGACTTTCCCTCCAGTTCCACCAGGGGTGCTGCTGTGTGTGTGATCCAGAGGGCAGAGACTCTCAAGCCTATCTCGCGAGCCGGGGGCCTGCCTGCAAGTCCTCAAGGGTTCCTGTAGGCCGGAGTGGCATGTCTCCAGGAAGGAGTTCTGATCGGTACATGGCCTAATCTCCTGCTCCTGCCCAGACCCACCCAAACCCAAGAAAACACCCCTGACCAAGAAAACACCCCTGAAAAGTCCCTCTCACCTCCTCTAGAGAGACAACAGAGTCATTGTGGAGGTTGGGCAGGCGGATAACGATGTCCCTTGGCTCTGCCCCAGCCTCTGCCCGGATGGCTGTGGAGCTGTGGAGCATTTCCGTGCAGATGTCATAGTTCTCCAGGGCCTGCTCCATGTCTCCCTGGTCAAGGAATGGGGACAGGCGGGAACGCACTCAGCTGTGCCAGGTGCCTTATGGTCCGGAGGCACCATGCTTCTAGCCGACAATTGTTACCCCTCTAAAGGGGGCCTGGCACACAGCGGGAGTGCAGGAGAGGCAGGGCTTGGTAAACCAATGGATGAATAAGTGAATGAGTGATTCATACCACTAAGGACGGGTATCATAAGTCCACGTTGCTGGTAAAGACACTGACATTTGAGCAAGGCCAAGTATCTTACAAAAGTGCCAAATTAGAATCTGGGCCTGCCCCAATCCCAGAAATAACCGTGGCATCTTTTCCTCACTCTCCCAGGGGCACTGGGTATCACCACATACAAGGAGCTGGGAGCAGCCAGCCTATCCTGGCCCTCAGACTGGACACTGAGGGCAAACTGCCTGAGAATTCACATAAAATAGGGAAGGTAAATTGCTTTCTGGAAAAGTCTACATTCCTTTGTGCCCTTCTAGCTCTGCAATTACAAAGACATGCCCCACAGACTAGCTGGGAATTCATGAACAACCCCCTCTGGAGGGGAAGGGGGGAGAGGGGGCTGATTCCCAGGCAGCCAGCCACAGGCCTCACCTGCAGCGCCAGGAACCGAGCCTTCAACCAATAAACACGGACGACGAACTCCAACCAGCCGTCCTCAAACAGGTCCCGCTGGGAGGAGGCAAATGACAGCTGCAGGAGGTCGCCGAGGAAGTGGGTTCCCGGGAAATCAGGGCCGAACCTGCCGTTCACCACACCCGCAGGGCAGTTCCGAGGAGACACTGAAAAGCAGCCAGGCCAGAACGCCATCAACTTCAACAGCAAGGTCCAAACACCTGCTAGCCTGCAGAGGGAGCCCTGCGCCCTCGCGCAGCAGCCCCTGGCGCCGAGAGCGTCACAGCCCTCCGTGGTGGCATCAGAGAAGCCAAAGCAATCAGAGATGCAGACACGGAGAGCTGGGGGCACTGTTGTACAGACTCAACTTTGATCACCAGGAGTGATAATCCACATCCTCTAGAGGAAAATACGTGTGTGTGTGTGTGTGTGTGTGTGTGTGTAATCCACACCCTCTAGAGAAAAATACATGTGCGTGCGTGAAGCAGGGCGGGCGGGGGGATGGAGAGCCACATTGAGCAATAGTCGGGTCCACTAGAGTCACCCCAGACAGTGTTGGGGCTGGGGGGCATGTGGGGCCAGTGATGGGACCCAGGGCCTTGCCTGGGTTCTTGTGCTCTATTATCCAAGCCACCAGCCCCTTCTGGGAAAATTACTGGGGAAACGCAGTGCCAAGTGGTAGCCAGAAAACGAAGACGCCACTTTCTTCAATGCTTAGCAACAAAAAAGGCAGGCAGGTGGCTCCCTCTTGGGGGCTTATTCGGCTACTGCTCAAGTGTCTGGGCAACTTCTCTGGGACCCCAGATTCTCCCTGGCCTGACAAGACAACCCAAAGGATGTGTCTATACAGATGGGAGCCTGTTGCTGGTAAAGACACTCCAGCTCCCCTACTCCCCCTCCCCCAGGCTCCGAGGGTGCAGAAGACCCCTCCCGCCACAGCACACACAGCACCTACCTGTAGAGTTTCTGCCCTTGGTCAGCAGCCACTGGTCCAGCTGGAGTTCCATGCAGGAAAGAGACATCAGCATCATGTCCTGCACAGAGAGTCAGTGACACAAAAGTAAGAGAGAATGCACTCGAGGAACCCAGGATTCGCCCTCTGCCCACTTTCCCACTGCCTCAAGAGTGATTGATTAGCAGCCACTAGGCGCGTGGCTCTAGGCTTACACTAGAATAAGACTCGGGAGGAACAAAGCCCTGCCTCCAGTCCCGAGGGACTCCCCTTGCAGGTGCCTGGTGTCTGTTGGATACCACATCCACACTACAGCAGTCAACCCTTCCTGATGCGAGGGTCTGCTGCGTGATCACAGGGCACTGATGCTCAGCAAAAAGGAGGCACCTGCCAAGCATCCCACACCACCCACTGCTGCAGCTGTACCATCCCGCACCTGGTGCTGAGGTCCAACCCTCCCCCCCATCAGCACCATCTGATGCTGCAGCTCCTCCATCCCACACCTGGTGCTGAGGTTCCCCCCCCCCCCACACACACACACCATCAGCACTAGCTGATGCTGTGGTTTCTCCACTGTCCCACTCTAACCCTGAGCAAAAGGGGCAGAAACTACCCGGGGAGGGTCCCTGAGTGGTCACAGTGGAGCCATAAGTCCCAACAGGGCTGATTCCCAGGGCGCGAGTGGCCTGTCGCCCCTGAGCTGGGCGCCCTGGACCAAGTCCTCACGCTCTCAGTGCTCCCCAGTGCTCCTACTACCATCAGTCTTCCTCCTCCCCAGAGGCCCGAGCGCCTTGTTCTCCTGACCCTTGCAGGCAGAATGGGAGGGTCTGAGGTGCTGAGTGCAGGTGGCTCAGGTGCCTGTGGCATGGCCCCTTTCTCCTGGAGGTGGCCCAACTGCCTGGGGCACGCCACTTCACCTCTGCTCTTCCACTTCCTCATCTCTTTAAAATATTGCCAAGTTGCTGGCACCCTGAACAGAGTCAAATGTTCTATCTCCCCCACCAATGGGTTCCCCACCCCATGAACTGCTTTCATCAATCCCGGGAGCCCTCCCCCACTCAATTCCTGACTGTCATTTGCACTTCATTCCGTCAGCTCTGCTTCCAGATCTTTCCATCTCGCTGCCACTACCAACACTCACCAGGCAACAGCAATCTGACAGTCCTGTGCCCACTGAAGGGACCCTCTGCTCAGCTGAGGCACAAGCCAGGTCCCACACCCGCCTGCCTCAAACCTCCCGGGGCCCAAGTTCCAAGCCCAAAGCCGATACAGCCGGATAGGGTCAGCGAGGTAGGAGCCCATGGCCACAGGCGGCCGCCGGCCCACCTTGATGTGTTTGTTACTGCAGTCCCTCAGCAGTGGGTTGGGCAGGCTGGTGCTGTGCCGCCTCCAGCTGTGGTAGATGCTGAGCACGACCTCTGCCAGGCCTGGGGGCCACGCCAACAGGAACTTGTGGCCCATGCCCTTCAGGTAGCGCATCATCAGCTCCAGGATGCCCCCGTTCGTCAGGTTCTCCAGCAGGAATGCGTGCACGTCCTGCTTCTCTGTCCAGGAAGGGAGAAACAGCTGACTTGAGAAAGGTCTTTTCATGCTGGAGTTTTGCACGTGTTATGGGAGAAGCGGGAGGGTGGCAGTGGGGTGAGATGGGGACAGAGTGGGACAGAGCCTGGGGCCTCCCACTACGTGCAGTGCCCAGGGCAGACTACTGGGATCCGGTCCCGGTCCCCGCCCTCACCAGCTCTCTGAATCTCCAAGTCTGGGGTGGCCGTGACTGGCCCCTCTCTGTGTCCTGCAGCGTGCAGAGGAAAGGGCACAGAGCACGCACACTGGCCGGGTGACACACCTGGGCCTGCACAGGCACTGTCACCCCTCAGTGGATGGGCCTGTCAGCTAACCATGAACCTCGGAGTGAACACAAACCCAGAGATACCTCTGACCACACTCTTAAAGGCACCCCAGAAGAAACCCTGAGATGATGAGAGGGAAAGAGAAGAACACTGAAGTGTGAACGACCTCACGGCTTGATTCCTACCAGATTCCATGAACGTGGCCGAATCGAAAGACAGTCTGTGCGCGCCAATGCTGGGGAAGCTCTCCAGTTTGGCTTCTGACTGGACTTCATAGTTGTTAAAGGGGTCCTCTTCCTCCTCAGGGTCCAACTTTCTCAGCCTACGTAGGACACCCCCAATCACCAACCCACAACATGCATTCCTCCACGGGCACCCGAATTCTTCCAAGATAAACAAAGTCTGAGCCTGACAGACTAGGAGGGAGAGTCGAGTCCAGACCCCAGGCTGCAGTGAGGCTCTGCCTTTTCCCAGGCCTGGGAGAGCTGAGTCCTCACCCACCCACTCAATGAGCCGAGCTTATGCTTGTGCTACAGGGAGGATGCGGGGAGAACTGCGAGAATGTGGTTCCTGGGAGATACTTGAAGAAATGGTGGCGGCTGGACAGAGGTGTCACCGGGTTGGGGCTGACTCTCCCTTTCCTTCTCTCCTTGAGGTCTTGAGACATACCAGGCTCTCTTCCGGCTGTGCCTTTGTCCCTGTTGCTGTCCCCTGTCCCTTCCCCAGTGTCAGCACCAGCAGTGCCCGCTCTGGGCCTTCTGCCATTGCTCTCTCACGAAGGGCGCCTGAGACTCGTCCTTTTGTGTTCTGGGGCCTCCCCGGGACTGCCTAGGATCTACTCCATAGCCAGTACCTGAGGACCAGGTGGTGCCAGGTGTTAGTGCGGGGGATCGAGCCCCGACTTCTCACACAAAGCATGTGATCCAGCCCTTTGCACCGTGTCTTGGGCCTCCCTGTGACTCTTTGTCAGACAGTCTGGTGGTGGGTTCTGAGTCTGGCCTGTCTGCCACAAGAAGGTAAGTTCATGGCAGGCGGGCAGGAGGCACACCGATCCAAACTCTGGAGCTTGGCCCAATGCCCAGCATGTCCTCCCCGTAGCACAAACACAAGCTCCTGGTCACTGGCTTGCTCGCACACATCTGCCCAGCCCCAGACCAGACTCGCTCACTCGTACCTGCCCAGCCTGGACCCATACCATACTCGCTCGCTCCCTCACATCTGCACAGCCCAGGACCACATCATACTCGCTCACTCGCACCTGCCCAGACCACATCACATCATACTCACTCATTTGCATCTGCCAAGTCTAGAACTACACCACACTTGCTCACTCATTCGCATTTTCCCAGCCTGGGACCAACCATACTCGTTCACTCGCACCTGCCCAGCCTGGGACCACACTGTACTGCTCTTGCCCTAGTGACAGTTCAGCGGAGCTAACACAGGAGTCCTAAACCGAGAGCAGCAGCCACAGTACCTGGACGGCAAGAACTTCATCAGGAGCTCCTGGAAATCCACCTTCTCCTCTTTCTTACACTTGGTGTTTCGGACCCGGGCCGACCGCCTCTTTGCTGTCTCTCCACTCTCTTCTGTAATCTTCTTCCGCTTCACTCCTTTCTTGGATTTATCTCCCCCGGAAACGTCACCTTTGCAAAGAGAGCACGCCGAAGCCTTATGAGGGAGAAGGCTTGGAAAGCGAACCGCCCCGCATGTCTAGCCTCTTTTCCGACTCGAGCAGCAAGTTTCATCTTCTATGCTGCTTGAGGAGTTCCTAGCGCTTCTCCAACAACAGAGAGACCTGAGGAAAGTCAGGACACTCACCTCTCACATTTTTCTTGAACTTCCCCTAGCTACAGAACACCAAAGGCTCAGTCAAACATTGCCCCTGCTCCCAACCCTCCCACCAGCTGAAGGGCTTTGAGCCTCTGGGTCCTTGACAGAGCAAGTATCAGTGACAATGACTCTACCCATTGCCCAGGATCCTGTGCACCCACTGCTGTGAGCAGCTAAATCATGTGATGCCCAGAAAATGCAGAGATGTATCACATGTGGTGAAGTGACTTGTTAGAAACAATCCCATACACGTCACTTGGAACTTCTTTAATTGCCAGATACTTTTTTTTTCCTAGTGACACCAAACCAAGGAAAGGTTTGGGAACTCTCTCTCTGGAACTCTTTATACTCCAGTTATAACTGAAATCAATGAAACTATGCAAAAATAGTCTCCCACAGAGGGTGGCAACTTTGCTGATTACGCTGAAGCCTGAAAGTATGGAATACCATATGTGTGGAATACCAGCACACCAGGAGCTGCGGAACGGGCAAGCTCACGTATTGCTTAATGGAAAAGCCACCTCATCCAAACTTGTCGGCCACGCGTTATGCAGACCCCAGGAGCTGTTCGCTGGAGCCCTGAGCCTTCCCACCAGCAGAGTCGCTGCAGAAGCTGGCCTGAGGAGCAGCAGCCCCGCACGAGGCTAAGGGGAGCCGGGGGCTCTCGCTCGAACAAGCACCTCTGGAGGTGTTCGGGCCCCAACTCCTGCTCAGCAAAAGAGGTCTCCCAGGAGCCGCCCGCAAGAGCCCACTCACCAGAGGGAATGCCGGTCTCCAGCAGGCTGGCACTGTGCAGCGGGAAGCCGGCCGTGGCCACGGGGGTGTAGGAGAGCACGGGCTCCACCACAGTCACAGCCGGGTTGGCGCTGACGGGGCTCGGCTGGATCACTCTGACAGGCGCCACTGCCACCGAGGAGACCACCGGCTGACTGGGGTCCTGATAGTCCGACAGGTCAATTCTCCGGCCCAGGCTGGGCCGCGGGGGCTCGCACGTGGTGAGGTGGTTGTACATGGCCAACAAACTCTCCCCAAGGCACTTCCAGCTGCAAGAAGAGGGTCACCACACTTGGTCAGCACCTCTCGGGGGATGATCCAAGCACAGGGACAGGTGCCATTCTGGGGCGGGGAGGACGGGTGGTGGGCCTGGTTTTGTCATCGTCACTACTGACAAAAATCTCAAGGCCAGCACAGCTGAGGCACAGCCCTGGAGTAGAAGCAGAAGTTGGGGTGGGGCCCTCCTGGCAAAAGGCATGGAGTGTCCCCGCCTCCAGACGGAACCTCACTCAGCTCAGTGGACACTCACTTCAGTAAGGGATGGGCCAAGCACAAGCCTGTGAGGAGGCCTTGGCACCACATGGGCCCTAGAGCATCAAGTACTGCGAGCTGTGGCCCCCAAACAAAACAAACAACAAACAAAAAACCAAGTAAACAAAACACCTGTGGCAATTCTCTCCTACCATGAGTCCAATCTGGCTTTTAGGCGGAGAGAGCAAGCACGAAGCCCCACCTCACGCACCCCGACCTGGGCTGGCCGCTGGGGAGAGCACGCAGACCAGGGTAGGGTTATCATACACGGCGTGTCAGGGGTAGGTGTGGGGCTGTGTGTTTTACGACAGCGTGTGGCGTGGACGGCCACCTTGTCTGCCACTCTGCATCACGCCTGGGCTGCATGCTATGCTGTGCTGAGCGTGTATATAGGCCTGTCCTGACCCCTCCTGAATGGCAGCTTCTCAAGCTTTTGGGCGAAAGCCCCAATCTGACGCCTCATGGAGAGGGACGGCCCAGCCACATCTCACAACCCCCACACCCCCACCCTGCAGCTTTCTTTCCTCCTAGAAACGGCTCCTCTCGCCTCCCTGCAGGCCTGCACACAGGCTGAATCCTGTGGGGGTGCTGGGTGCTGGCTCTGCTCTTGCCCTCCCTGTGCTCCAGCTCAGGGTCACTACAACCCCACAGGAAGAGGAACTGCCTGCCCCGACTTCAGGGACATCCCCACGTCCCTGGGGCAGTCCCACCTGTTGTCAGCGTTTGGCCAAGGTTAGTTTCCTTTTCCCCTCTGAGAGGCTGTCAGGAAGCCCAGCAACAAAGCAGGGCTTAGGCTGGGCACACATCAGAGAGGCAGGCCTGTTTGGGCAGTCAGCAGTGCCCAGCCAAGCTACCCGCACAGATTAGACTCTGCATCTCCAGCCCAGCCCAGTCAGCACCCCTGAGACCAGGTGACGTACGTGAAGAAGGGGATGGGCTGCACCAGCTTCAGGTCCGGCTCCTTCTCCCGGACGGTCAGCGCCTGCCTTTTCTTGCGCAGCCCCAGAGCCTCGTCCACAATGGCCTGAGTCTCGGCCGCACTCACCGACACATCGTGGATGGACATGTCACTATCGGCATGTAAGAAAGGGAGAAATTACACTGTTACCAGGCAGAGCCAAGGCTGAAATTTTACAGCAGGGGTGCAGTTAATACCCTTTCATCTGCATTAATTCTTCCAACAAATAAAATAACCACTTCAGTCTGGCCTCCACGGGACAGTAATTAGCATTTGCAATACCCACATCCACTAGAAGTGACTAATACCCTTTGTTCCTTCTATTTAATTCAGAATTGAACAAAAGGTCTTCATGTATAAGAACAGTAGCACAGCAGTATCAGAAACACCACAGGAAACAAACTCATGTTCTCAGTTACGTACAGAACATTTTAAAAAGGACTTAGCTAGCCCACCCTTGACCAACCTAACCGAGAGCCAGCGGGTAGCCATGCCCACTGAAACCCACAATGCCCCCAAACCACAGGAAGGATGGGAATTTAAGGTGGCATGCCTATTCCCCCAGACACAGCTCCGCCCTAGGAGGCCAGCAGTGCCCACCCCATGTCCAAGAGCTCTTGAGGTGCCCAGCAGGGACTCCACCAGCTTATAGACTTAGCCGTTTATCTCTCTATAAAAAGTTATTCCCTCAGCACAGCTCAGAACAAGAGGCAGAGTTCCACGGGGACCAAACAATGAGATGCACAACCAAAACCTTCCGACGGGCGAGTCCGGGTTGGAGATACCAGAGAGCGAGGCTGACCGGGTGGGACAGCTGGGGAAGGCCAGCAGCCAAACGTTGAAAAGCTGCAGAGGAGTGACCTGGGGCAGACTATGAGGAGGAGCACAGGCTGACAGGTGGAAAGGCAGGAAGCTGGCATGGCAGGTGCAGGCACCGTGAGGGCCAGCACGCAGGGATGGGACTGAGCATAGGGGTCAGGTACGGAAGCCGCCAGGGGTTGGGGCAACACTTCTCCTCAAGGGGGAAAAGCGGGAGGTCGGAGAATAGGGATGGGGGGCAGGGGGTGCCAGGCTAAGAAAGAATGCCTGGCCAGTGCTACTGAGCACATGGTCTATCAGTTCAGTCGATGTATGTCTGGGACACATGACTTGAGCATCACTGAGAACAAAGCCTTGGAAAGAGGGAGCAGCAAGCAGGCTGCAGAGGGGGGCAGGTAGGGGAGAGAGAAGGACGGCAGCAGTGGGCAAGGAGGCAGAGAGAGAACAGGGCAGGCACGGGCCTGTCCACGAGGATGCCACGGGGAAGGAAGTCCAGGGGCCTGGGAGAATGCGTGCAGACCCTCCCTCCCCATACCCCAATCACGTGTTGTATTAGTGTGGGGGTGGGGGAGGCGGTGGCACTCACCACTTGAGGAACATCCGGAGCGAGTCCTTCCGGAGGCAAGGCTGCTCCTCGAAGATCTTCTCCTTGAGGACCAGCCCTTTGCTGTAGCGGCAATCCTTCTCCAGAGCTTTGCAGATAAAATACAGACAGGCTGGTGGGGAAAGAAAAGGAATAAGCGCTGAGTGTGCACGCCAAACCTCTGGCCTTGCCAGGTAACCCCAAGAGCGTGCCCCGCTCTGGACTCAACAAAAATGCACAGCGAGCAAAACGAGATGCACTGTGGCCCATCAATCAGGAAAGACTTCAGAAAAAATACTGGTGTGGACAGAAAAAAAAAAAATTGAATGAAAGGAGACCCAAAGTGGCCCTTTCTGGGGTTCGACAACATGTCTTGGCGTGTTTCTTGCAGGTGAAGTGACAAGCCCCAAACAACACACTTGTTTCTCAGTGTGCATGTGCCGGGGTGTGGCTCTACCTTGACAGCTGTATCATGACCTTCCCGGGACCTGGTGCTAGGTGCCTTTTGAAAGGGGTGGGAGAGGCCTCTGAAAGGCAGCCCTCCAGACTTCAAACTGATGGCGTGCACTCCTGAGCCCGCCCGTCCTGAAAAGAGTAACTGGGGTCAGTGGGCCCAGCCCACCCAGAGCAATGGGGGCCGCCCACAGGTCTCAGAGCTCAGACCTCCACAGAGCGCCCCTGGTGGCCGCCTCTGCTCTGGCCTGGGGCGGGGGGGGGGGGGGGGACACAAGGACGCTGACACCCCAACAGTGCCTGCCTTGGTGGCTCGTCAGGCATGCTGCTGCTCTGTGAAGGTATGGGCCACAGTGAGAAACAGAGAGGTTCCCACATCAGATAGGCCACACTGCAACTGCTGGTTGGCTGGACAGCTAATTGTGGAAACAAGCCACAGGATGGAACAGCGCCAGGATGAGGTGATAGGACCGGAAGGGAAGACCACCCAGAGAGCATGCTACTTGTTCCTCCAACAGGAGCAGCACATCTCAAAGGAGCCAGATGAAAGCAAGCAGAACAAAGCCGATATGTGAAGACAGAATCAGCCTCAACTTAGCTTCAAGCTCACCCAAGCCGAGCGCCTTCCTCTCTCCAGAAACCTGAGCACCCAGGAGAAGGCGTTCAAGTGTAGTGACTCACTTGTATAATCGCTGAGGGTGTACAGGACCGTGATGAGGTTGTCCAAGCAGGGCCAGTGGTCGGGATTGCACCGCAGCCCTTCCTCAAAAGCGTGGCGAGCCAGGGGTACCCGGATGAGCCTCAGGGCCACATGGCCAATTTTGTACCAAAGGTTGACATCGGTGGAGTCCAGCATGACGGCCTGCAATCAGCACGAGCAGAGGGCACATGCTCTGTTGGCCTTCTCCCTGAGCAGACGCCCTCTGGCCGGGGGACACAGCACCAGCCCAGCTGCTCACACTACCAGGAAACTGGCAAAGAGAAGTTCCCGTGGGCTGGGGATGCGGGTTCCGGGCATGCGTGGGGCCCTGGCTTCCGTTCCTAGCACCTCAGGCCCTGCCTGCCCCCAGGACTGCCAGGCATGACCCCCCATGACTACCAACAAAGTAACACAGACCTACTGAGTCCAACATTTTTTTGCCATACTCTGTCACTCTGAACCCTGCCTTCCTTACACTTTTGAGAGGTTAAAAGAAATTTAAACAGAAACTAAAATAAAACTGGAGAGTCTTGTGGGGTTCTAGATAACAAACAGGCTCTAGTGAGAGACCTCAGTCCTCATCCCCACCCTGTACTGACCAGGGGGACCAGGGGGACCACTGAAAGGAGGGTAATCAGATCTCGCTGGCCTGGGTCTGAGATCAGGCAGGCATGAAAAGCCTCGAGCACTGTGCCTGGTACAGGGGCAGTGGCCACAGCGATGAGTGCAGCAGAGACAGCACAGCAGGGTGCCCTGCACAGGGTTCTACTTAGTACCAGCCTAGGTGCCAATTCATTCCCTCTCCAGGATCCTCCTCCTCTCTGCTGCTCCCGAGACACTGTGCAGAACACGGAGGCGTGAGACCCTTTCCCTGTCTGCAGGGGTTCTAAGGGGTGAGAAGGGTGCAGGCCACCTCCTCTCCAGGCCTCTCCAGATTTTCTGCGGCACCCCCCGGGAACCAGGACTCAGGCTTCACAGCTTGGTGACATGCCAGCGCACACCCTCTTTTTGGCCCCCAAGACCACAACTTCACATCCTGCCCAACAGCCAAAACCACACCTCCAAGTAGAATTCCATGGCTGTCTCCAGGTCCTCCCGCTGTGCCGCCAGCTGGGCCAGATTCTTATACGTGGAGTATTTCAGCATCAGCCCAGGATGCTTCAGCCCCTCTTTCTCATCGCCAGACGAAACTGCCTGTGAACAAAACAGAGAAGCAGAGGTGACACCACGACCCCAAAGCAGGACACCATGCATGGCCTCCCAGGAAACAGAAGTGCTACCCAGGCATTCTGAGAGGGCCAAACACACAGAGATAGGGCAGACTAGTGCAAGGCAGCTTTCAGGCATGTGGGTCCCAGGGAGGGGCCTCCCCAGCACCACCAATCCCACCAGCACCACGCCTGGGCCAGCAGCTCATCAGGCAAGAAGGGGTAGTGTCAGGGTGAGAAAACACTGTCAGGGAGGCACCAAACAAGACCTGAACTTCACCCACACTACCAACTCAGCCGCCCCTTCCCGTCCTGAAGCAGGAAGAGCATGGGATTAGAAGCTGAGAGGCTGACCTCCCAACTCTGTAGTAATCACACAAGAAGCTAACAAAAAAGCTAGTGTCCGAGAACTTCTGTAACGTAAAGATGTAGTTCAAGTGAAAGTCCATAAAGCCAGGAGACCGTACGCAGGCTCTCACAGAGTGGCTGCATGGGCAGGACCGTTGGCACAGCACCAGCCTGGCGTGTGAGGCTCAGTGACCCCCCCTCCCCCACTGCATGCTGTGCTCCCAGCACCAACATACTAATTTTTTTTTCCAAATAAATTCATTTCACTCCAGTCTTTGTGACAACTCTTAGAAAAATCTTACAACTCCTAAAGAAACCCACTGATTAGAAAAATTGCTCCAATCGCCAGGCAAAAAATAAAGAACTTTCTAACAGAAAAACCAATGTAAAGTTCTTGTCAGGGGAGTCACGCCTCAGTCTTCCCTAAAATGGGTTCATGGGCTGATCTTCAAGTTTGGAACAGGTACGGTCTGAGCACATGGAAGCTTCAGGAAGCTTCAGGAAACAAACAAGAAACCGTCCCTCGAGCACAGACGGAATCCCATCAAGAAGGCTGAAAAGAAATTTCAGGTGCTGAAGAAATAAGACAGGAGAAGGGCACTAGCCTTACAGCACAGCCTAAGCTGGCTGACAGCACTGTATGTGACACCCTGAGCACTGCCAGGGCTCACTCCTGAGCACAGAGTCCTGTCAGGGATGGCCCCAAATCCACACACCTTAAAAAAATAATAATCCTTCAAACTAAGTCTCATCCATTAGCTTTTACTGTCTAATAATGCACAAAGAGAAAAACCTCCGAGAATAAGCTGAAGAGCGCTAGTCTCCGGGTGCCTCTGTGCCTCTAGGTCTTGAACTGTTTTTAAAATTGGTGTGGACAGGCATAGCGGCTGTTCAAGCTGACTTCAGAGATGAGATCGTCAGTGACACGTCCAGCTGCCACAGCAGCTCTTGTAACCAGCCTCCACCTAGCTGACTGGCTGGACTCAACACTACTCTTATCCTCCATGAGAAGTTCATGCATGCCCATGAGAAACAATAAGCACCCCCCTTCCCCTCATCCAGAAACACTCGCAGAGCATGCCCACTAGCTAAGTGCTCCGGGGCCATTTATAACAACTGTGTGTGAGACTAACTAGATCATTTAGTTTACTACTAAGTATGCTACAACTAGATGAATGTGAAATAAAATATCACTGTAGATTTTCTGTACTTCTCAATTTTATGATGACCACACCTTGTTTCTAAGCAAAGGGGAAGGGGGTTCCACAGTCTTTTAAGATGGGAAGTCACTGGCACATGGACACACCCCCACCTCCAAGGCAGTCCCCTTCCTATACTGGTTCCATACCTGGTCCCCGCAGAATGCTGGCTCACCTGCAACCTGCTATTCTCAGACCAGAGCTCAGCGCAGTGCCACCCACTCCTATCTCTAAGGCAGCCCGGCCAGAGCAGGAAAAGCCACCCCTGAGAGGGGCCCGCAATGTCTGGGGCTCAGTAAATGCAGAGAATGCCACTTCTCCTCCCTCGGCCCTCACTCGGTGCCTACTGAAAGGGAGGGGACAGATCATCGTGCCCTTCATTCCCGTAGCCCTAATCCCAAGGCACTAAACCAGCGCAAAACAACCTTGCAAGCAGGAGCAGGAACGGTGGCTCAGAGGGTGGAGCACTGAGCACCACCGGGAGCAATCCCCCACCTCCACCCCCAAGCACAGAGTTGGGAGAAGCTCCCAAGCACCAACTGGTTTAGCCCACAAACAAACAAACAGTTCTTCCAAAGCCACACAATTAGTGATTGGAAGAGAGGGCCTGGGTAAGAGAAGAGATGCTTTGTGCTGACAAGTAGCATGTGCCTCATCAGTAATAGGAACCTAGCAGTGGAGGGGCTTAACACACAAATATCTGCCTCCAAGATTTGTAGGAGACTGCCCAGCCAAAGGACAGAGCTCCAGAAAATGTAGCCTGCCTGCTCCTTACTCACAGGGCATCTGTGTTGGTGCCCAAGTTGGAAACAAAAGCCTTTCCTTCTAATGAAATACACTTCTTCTTAAGTCAGTTTCAGGTTGAAACCTACTCCCAACCAACTTCACCACCAGCACAGTGCCCAGCCGGGAGCCAGGCCCACCTGCCTGCCCCTCCCATGTACAATATCTCCTCAACAGGGCTTTGGGTTATCCATGGTGCATCTAAACAGGTTTCCTGAGCTTATGGCACCTATTAAAATGTGTTGCCAAGAGATCATTAGGTATCAGAAAACTCAAATACTTAATATAACACTTTTCATCTTGGGGCCTTTGAGCCATCAATAGCTCCCTAAGTCTCTGCTTCCATGACTGTAAAATGAGACAACACTCCATACCTCATAGCAAAGTGGAGGTGAAGATAAAGATACAAAAGTAGCTGACACAAAGCTCCTACTATGACAAGGAAACGGCCCTGCTACATGCACTACTGGTTCACTCAACCCCACAGCAAGCCAATGAGGCTGAGAGGGGAAATGATCCAAGCAACAAGTAGGAGGTAGAGGGCTGGAATGGAGCTCAGCGGTACAGCACTCGCCTTGCATGTGTAAGGCCCATGGGTTACACGTGCACCTTACACGTGCAAGGTATAAAGTTCAATCCCCAGCACCACAAAATAAAAAATAAAAAAGGTAGGAGGACAAAGGTCAGGATCAGAATGCCTGGTCTAGGGCACCCCAACGGCCAGCTGGTACCTCACCTCCCGCAGCAGACGTGCCTCCAAAAGTTCATGGTAGGCTTTGGCAGACTCCTCGAACCGGTCGTGTTTCTGCAGATCCAAAGCCTTGTGATACAAGGCAAAAGCCTCTGCTTCCTGTGAACCAAGACAAGGCACGTTTCCATAAAAACACATGAAGCACACTGGTCTTTTTTAAGTCAAAAGTCTAAGGAAGGAGAGCTGTAATCAAGGCTATGTATGCTAATTGTCAGCTGGACCCTCTGCAGTGGTAATAATGTTTGTATTCCACCTCCCATCATCAGACAGAAACCTTAAGGATTCCCCAGAAGATAGAAACAACACAGGCACAAAGCAACAGCAAATGCTGCAGAGACCCAGGGTAGAATCGTCTCAGTGCCAAGGTTATGAGCTCAATTGGTTGGAAGAGTGCTCACAAAACCAGGGTAACCCAGAGCACCAAGGGAGTATGGACGGACTCCACTGTTTTCTGTCCACCCCCTGCCCAACACTGTTGGAAGATGGACAACTGGGCAGGCTGAGCCCCACTGAGACACCTCAACGACGTGGGACAGTGGATGAAGAGGTTTTTGAGAGGGCCCCACGCTATCCTGATTTCTCCTGTAATGGGGTAGATGAGTATTCATTTCAGTGAAAGCAAACATAAGCACAAACCCATGTTATACAGAGGTAGGGCAAGGTAGAGAGATAGAGAAGGAGAAGGAGGGAGGGAGAGGGGAGTGAGGGATGGAGAGATGGATAGATGGATGGACAGATGAATGGGGGAGGGAGGGAGGGAGGGAGGGAGGGAAGGAGGGAGGGAGGGAGGGAGGGAGGGAGGGAGGGAGGGAGGGAAGGAAGGAGGGCAGGCAGGCAGACAGGCAGGCAGGTCAAAATGGAAATGATGCTAGACCTCACGGTAGAAAGGAAGCACCAAAATTTAGAGAGCTGAAGTGGAACCTGGATCTGCCACTGATCTCCACAAGATTCAGTCCTGCAGTTCCCCACAAGGGACTCTCCTCACACTGAAAAGTGAGGGCACCTCAGCGGAGACCCCTGAAGCCCATCTAGCACCTGTTTTGTTGGGTTCACCAGGAAGGCAACTCCCACAGCCTGCACAAAGAATGGAATGGCACAGAAAGGCCGTTCCCTCCCCTTCCCTAGGGCTGACCTGGCCCAAACTGACACAAACACAAAGGACACAGTTCCTCTGCGGTGTGAGAGTGCCTAGGAGAAGCAGGGCAATGTGACAGGGATTGCTGGCGATGCTCCACAATGAAATCTCTCAAATCCCATTAAGGAGACAAGGGAACACATTTAAAACGAGGTCTGTTCTGTACAGAGATCAGAAGCAAGGTCTACATGCAGAGGAAGAGCACAGATCACAAACCTGGGCCTCCTTCGTCTGGGTTTTGTGACTTTTAAAACTTCCTTCATGATCATCCTCAACTGTGGAGCTGGCATTCAAGGCTGCAATTCGAATCTAGAAAGGAGTTTAAGGGAAAAGAAGACTTGCTTTTGGTTGTTACATGTCTCTCTTTTTTAAAATTGTTTTTTAATTGAATCATTGTGAGCTACAGTTACAAAGTTTTCATGTTTGAGTTTCAGTTATACAATGATCAGATACCCATCCCTCCACCAGTACACATTTTCCACCACCAATGTCCCCAGTATCTCTCCCACCCACCCCCCGTTCCCACCCCTCCCCCTGCCTCTATGGCAGACAATTCCTTCTTACTCTCTCTCTACTTTGGGGCATTATGGTTTGCAATACAGATACTGAGAGGCCATCATGTTTGGTCCTTTATCTACTTAAGCACAGATCTCCCATCCTGAGCAATCCCTCCACCCATCACTGACTTGTCAGATGTCTCTTTTATAACCCACAATGAATACAATTCTGCTCTGGCACGTATGTTATTCTGCCTCCAACAACTATGTCCTCCTCAGAATGTGGGGAATCAACTAAACGTGATCACTGAGGAAAAGAGTAAGAACCAGAACATTTCTAGAGGGATCATCCCAAGTATTTGAAAAGTTTGTCCTGGATACCATCCACTGCAAAGGACACAGAGCCTAGGGATACCCAAGCAATAACCCAATACAGTAAAGACCCAGGCATCAGGATAACAGATTCCAACAAAGTGTCAATGTTGTGCTGTTGTAGCAACTGTGGGATGGTACAAGCCGCCACTTTGATACAATGTCAAGCACCCACACCCTCAAAGGCAACAACTCTCCCAAGAGACAGGATGCCAGAGGAAAAGCCTCCAGGGAAAAACCCTCCTGCCCCAGGAATGAAGTAACAAAAGAACAAGAATGGGACACTAGAATACAGTAGCCAATAGGCAAGCATCCATCCTTACCATTCTGAGTGCTGAGTGCTCAGTGCCGAGAACTGGGAGAGCTGCTTCCCTTCACTGGCAGGGCCTGTGCCAGTCCACGAGTCTCCTACATGAAAGTGGGCGACAGAGAGAAGGCCGTGAAGAGCCCACCACATCAGGTGCCCTCAGGGAGCCAGACACCAGGCCATGGGCCTCCCAGGCTCCAGGCACACAGGCAGCTGGTGAGCAGCTGCCTCCTGTTGGTTACGTGGGCAATCACCCAGTAAGCCCTTATGTCCCCTGGCCAGAGAAGCTGACCTCGAGGGGCAAAGCTCCGGGCACCAGAAACTCCAAAGAACAGAAAGACTGAGACCAACTCTGGCCCCCCAGAGCACAATGTTCGATAAGGCAATGGAAAGAAATGTTTACTATAAATAATTTTTTTACAAAAGATGAACATAATTAAAAAAAAACAACAACAACACAGGTAACTTCTAAGGGTGTCGAGCAAGGTGCAACCCTGTAGCCCCCCGCCCAGCACAGCTGAAGTCACCCTTGTGGGCCCTGCTAAGCCTGAGGAAAGTCACATTCAGTGTCGGGCTCAAGCACTGAACCGTCCTGTCCTGCTAGGAACAACCCCAGGTCTCCTAAGAATTATTTGAGATTTCCCCTACATGCCCCTAAGCCCCACTAACTTTACTCCTTACCTGGGCAAGTAGTGTGATATGTGGAACATTTCTTGGTAACGCTGTTGCGAGGGCCTGTGGCCGTGGGGATAGAGGGTCACACTGCAGGAAGTAGACTCAGGAGGAAACAGCAGAGATGCTGGAGTTCTGGCCTGTTGGTAGGACACCAAATAAGTCAGGGAGGGCCAGAGGAGGAGACAGAAGCTAGAGGCGCACTGCAGGCAGTGGGAATGAGCCCTGACAGACAGAAGCATGTCCGGCTGGTGTAAAGAAAAGGACAGTTATGGCTATAACCCTCGCAGCTTTAGAGCAGGATTTCTGGAGAGGGCTCACACACGGGCTCTGCATACTCCAGGGGTCTTTCTCCTTCATAGAGAAAGAGGACTCAAACCTCCCCTAGGCTGATAGCTCTTAAATCTCCTGGGATCTACTTTGGGGGGGGGGGGGCAACGCGAGGTAGGGGGACTAAGTCTGGACACTACAGCTTCACTATAAGGCCTGCCATGATGGGCACTGAGACAATCATACAATTTTTATGGGCGGGGGTATTGAAACTACAATCAATATTAAAACCCAGCACCTAGGCCGTTATTCTCAAAGACATGCACATATTAACAAGCATCACGATGTGAGAAAGGTGGTGCCACTGCTACGGAAAAGAGTATGGAAGTTCCTCAAAACTTAGATCTCAAATGACTACAAGACCCAGCAATTTCCATTTCTCACAGATACACAAAAGAAGAGACTCCACGCCAGGCTGTTTTCACTCGAGGCGTTCCAGAGGGGGGCAGGCGAGAACCCTCCTCGCCCCAAGACCCAGCCCCGGCAGTCAACCTCCACAAGCCACCACCCCCAGGCTCCAGGCAGCCTTCCAGACCACGCGGATACTTCCTACCCATTTTCCATAATTACCACACCATGTTTGATGGAGTTCGGACAGCAGGCAACAAATTATAGAGAGAAATATATATGTATGCCTCTCGGAGAGCTCGGCAAGCTACCAAGAGTATCCCGTCCACATGGGCAGAGCCTGGCAAGCTCCCCATGGTGTATTCGATATACCAAAACCTGTAACTATAACAAGTCTCATTCCCCTGACCCTAAAAGAACCTCCAATCATTTGGAAAGATGAGTAAGGAGAGGCTGCTAAAATCTCAAGGCTGGGATGAATAGAGACGTTACTGGCACCGCTCGAGTAAATCTAGATCAACAGGATGACAGTGATACAGTGATACAACAAAAGAACTGAAAGCAAGGGTAAGATACTGTAATTCAGGAAGAGCAAAGTTAAGTAAAAGGCCACAATATACCCAATTAGCCTGACACCCATCCATCCACAGGTTTTTCACCCGCTCTCCCGCTCTCCCTCGCAGGAGGTAGACCCAGGAGGAAAGTCTTTCTAGATACCAGCTAAATCCTTAGGAAGAAGAAAGCAAGAGGAGAACCCAGGGACTGCTGAGAGACGGGTCCCTGCCTAGGCGCAGTGGGACAACATGCTGGGCTGGGCAATTCCTGAAGGAATTCTAAAGATAGCATGCCTGCTCCCTGCCCACCACTCAGAACACAGAGACACCCCCAACCACTGCTGCCATCACAATCACTGGCCTGTGCCTTCACAGGGGCTCCTGTGTGCCCAGAACCAAGGTGGGTGCAATCTCCATGCTGACAGGAGACGCATAGTCCTGAGACTGACCAGTCAGAGGAAAAGATGGTAGACAGGTTCCGAGCCCTAAATGTGTCCAAGTCCTAGCCTGTCTCTGCCTATTCTCACACTCTTAGAAAAAAACTTCCCCCAGATATGATTAGCGGGACCAAGAGATCCTTAAGGAGTCCATGGTGAAGAAGAGGAAACAGAATTTTCAAACTTTCTAATTCTTGGAGCCGGAGAGATAGTACAGCAGGTAGAGTGCTTGCCCTGTGCAAGACAAACCTGGGTTTGATCCCCAGCATCCCATATAGTCTCCTGAGCTCCTCCAGAGCACAGAACCAGGAGTAAGCCCTGAGTACCTGCAGGGTATGGCCCCTAAAGAAAAACTTTCTAATTCTTTTCAGAATTGTTCCATGCTAAAAGTCAAGCTATTTCTCCACACCAAAAAAAAAAAGAACATCTATATTAACTTCAATATATTCTGCTCTATAGTCCATCCCGGTGTTTAAAAGACACGTTTGTGTTATCTTACTTCAATGACTCCAAAGAGGGTAAAACTAGAACAGGTACAGCCACAGGTGCAATTGGGAGACGCTTTCTCTTCATTCATTTAACGAAGGTAGATTTCCAGGGAAGTAATGTCATTTTTCTTCTGAAAATGGGACAGAAGTTTGGGGATCTCTATCTCACTTAAATCTCTATCTCACTCTCTCTCAGAAAGACTTGTGAATCCCCAAAACAATCCAAAAAGATCAATGAAACCAAGAGCTGGTTCTTTGAAAAAATAAACAAGATTGATAGCCACCACTCGCAAGACTCACAGAGAGAGAGAGAGAGAGAGAGAGAGAGAGAGAGAGAGAACCCTAAAAAAAATCAGAAATAAAAAGGGGGACATCACAACAGAAACTACAGAAAGTCAAAAGATCATCAGAGATTACTTTGAGACTCTGTATGCCAAAAAACAAAAGAACCTAGAAGAAATGGATAAATTCCTGGATTCCTGTAACCTTCCAAGGCTGAACCAAGAAGACTTGGAATACCTAAACAGACCTATCGCTATCGAAGAAATTGAAACAGTAATCAAAAGTCGTCCCCCAAACAAAAGTCCAGGTCCAGATGAATTTACTAGTGAATTTTTCCAAACCTTTACAGAAGACCTATTGCCTGTCCTTTTCAAGCTTTTCCAGGAAATTGGAAAAAACAAAAACACTCCCAGTTTCTCTGATCACTCTGATACCAAAAGCAGAGACAGCACAAAAACAATACAGGGGGTATGGTGCCACCAGCAGGTCAATCTATACCTGTGAGGCAAGTATATCAGCAGTCTGATGGTGCCTTCAGGCTTCTAGATACCCCAAAATTGCTGCTGTGCCTTTGGTCAGACCCCAACAACTTGGGGCCAAGTTTACCAAGAAAGTAAATGGCCAAAAGTTAGGTATGTGTGAGACATACCCCCAAACCACCTCCAGCTCAGCTATATAATTGGAGGCAAGGCCTCTCTGGTTCCTGATCAAACTGCTTAATGGTCATGATCCCAGAGACTCAGAAACAAATCTCGGAACCTAGTGGCTTTTGGCAGAGATGTGTCTGGTCCCCGCAGTAGGTTACTGGCGTCGGGCCACCCCAGGTGGGAATAGATTTCATGCTGTGGCCTTTTCCCCCTGGCGGCTCAGTGGCCACCATCTTCCAGAGTCCATTGGACAGTCAGGTTTGGGCCCACAATGACGAGACACACGGGGCCTCACGGGATGCGGGTGGAGCCAGCCCTTTCCTCCCCACCCCAACAAGACTCTGAGTCGCTCTCTGGCTCCTGATCAAGCTGCTTAATGGCCATGACCCCAGAGGCTCAGAAACAAATCTCGGAACCCAGCAGCTTTTGGCAGAAATGTGTCCAGTCCCCGCAGTAGGTTACCGGCGCTGGGCCACCTCAGGTGGGAATAGGTATCGTGCCATGGCCTCTTCCCCCTGGCGGCTCAGTGGTCACCATCCTCCAGAGACCATTGGACAGTCAGGTTTAGCCTGCAGTGACAAGACAAGTGGGGCCTCACAGGATGCAGGTGAAGCCAGTCCTTTACTCCCCACCCCAATGAGACCCCTAGTCACCACCCACGAATGGCCTCTCTGGCTCCTGATCAAGCTGCTTAAAGGCCATGATCCCAGAGACTCAGGAACAAATCTCGGAACCCAGCAGGTTTTGGCAGAAATTTCTCCAGATTTAATTGTTAAAATTTCAGAATTCCAAAATTGCGGCCTCTACTGCGGCAGTGCGACATCATATGTTATTCATAACCAGCAACAGAAAACAAATTGTCTACGGTTGCTTTTTCGGCAGATCTGAGTGTTGGGGTAAAATCCCAAATAATAATGATGGGTCTGGGATTGAAATATTGAATGAAATCAAAGTGAAGAAAGACTAATGTGGAAATCATCTGCCCAACAGGTAGGGGGAGGGAGTGGGATAGGGGGTATACTGGGATTTTTGGTGGTAGAAAATGGGAACTAGTGAAGGGACAGATGTTTCATCATTGTATGACTGAGACTTAAACCCAAAAGCTTTGTAACTGCTCTCATGGTGATTCAATAAATAAATTTATAAAAAAGAAAAAAAAAGTAAGGTGGAGTTCATGCCCAATTTAGTCAGCCTAATCAATGGCTGAATAAATTGCAATACTCCTACATAAAAAAAAAGAAAATTACATATCGCTGAAGAACACAGATGCAAAAATCCTCAACAAAATATTCTAGCAAATAGAATCCAACGGCTTATGAGAAAGATTATACACCATGACCAAATGGGATTCATTCCGGGACTGCAAGGATGGTTTAACATTTACAAGCCAATTAACATCATATCAATAAAAGAAAAAATAAAAACCATGTGATCATATCAATAGGTACAGAGAAAGCATTTGACAAGATCCAGCACTCATTCATAATGAAAACTCTCAACAAAATGGGAATTGAAGGAACTTTCCTCAATATAGTCAAAGCCATCTATCATAAGCCCATGGCAAGCATTACTTTCAATGGGAAAAAAACTAAAAATCTTCCCTCTAAGATCAGGTTGCCCACTCTCGCCACTTATAATCAATATAGTACTGGAAGTACTTGCCATAGCAGTTAGGGAAGAAAAAGATACTTAAGGGCATCCAGATAGGAAAGAAAGAAGTCAAGTTCTCACTATTTGCAGATGGCATGATACTATACTCAGAGAACCCTAAAACTCCTAAAAACAATAGATTTGTATAGTAGAGTGGCAGGTAACAAAACCTGAAAGACTTGCAGAAACATTTCTATTTCTTTCTGGCATTGACTAGACTTTGGATAGGATAGGTAAGCCAGTCTCCTTAAATTCAAGTTCTGAGTTTAGAAAATGGGGATATAATGCAGACCTCAAGAAATTGACAACTGGGAGGGCACGGACACACATCAGAATTGGTACATACTCATAAGTATCTTCACATTTCATCCAGAACCTAAAATGTGATCCTCACAGCTTAAGAAACAGCTTGATGCACTAGAGCTCATGCTTTGCATGCAGTAAGCTAGGGTTCAATCCCCAGCACCACATGGTCTCCTGAGCACCACCAGGAGCAGCCCAAGCTGACTATGGTGCTGAAAAATCCAACTGCAACAGAAAATTCACTAACTGGGTTCAAGAACAGATCTGAACAAGCAGAAGAAAGGATCAGCAAATCTGAAGATGATGCCGCATAAATTATTCAGTCTAGTAAGCAGAGAGCAAATGAAAAATGAAGAATTGTCTAGAGTACTTCAAGTATCTCAAACATACATTGCCAAGTGTAGGACACAGCCACGAGTAAAGAAAATGAGGTAAGAAGTCAGGACAGGGGCTGGGAAGATGCCTCAAATGGTAGAGCAAGGCCCTGAGTTGACCTTCCATACTGCGCACCACCAGGCTGGGGCAGCACTGCACCTCCAGGTCCAAATACCGAAACACCAGTCCCTGAGTACTGCTGGGAAGCCCCCACTTTTTACTCCCCAAAGAAAGAATGAATCTGTTAAACCCTAAGCACTTCACCCTCAATCTCCCATAAACACAGACTCTGCGGTCAGTTCTCTCCCACCTACAACTTCACTATATGGCCCTTAACTGTACCAAGAGCTCACTAGGACATGTAAGTAATAAAATGCTGTTGGGGCCAGAGTGATAGCACAGCGGTTAGAGCATTAGCCTTGCACAAGGCTGACCCAGGTTCAATCCCTGGCATCCCATACGGTCCCCCAAGCACAGCCAGGAGTAATTCCTGAGTGCAGAGCAAGGAGTAACCCCTGAGCACTGCCAGGTGTGGCCCCAAAAGCCAAATAAGTAAACAAAGCTGTTCCTTAAAGTTCCCTGGTGGTGCTGCTTGGCCTCCCTGAACACCATCAGGTGTGGTCCTACTGGGCCCCAGCACAGCTTCACTTGACCAAGCACAAAATTTCATGACATTATGTGTAAAGCAAACACAGTGGAGCAATCCAATGGACACCTCTGTGGGCACACCTTTGTGTATAGCTTTGTGTAGATGTGAAGGACCAAGTCACGCTTTCACTCAGAAATAAGCTATCAGCAACAATAGCAATCTTGTCTGGCCCACACTGTCAAGCCAAGTGGTCCCCAGATTCTTTGCATTGATTAGGTGGTCCAACAATAAGCTAATTAACTCATTCAGTCATTAAAACTTACAGGGCCAGAGCAACAGTAGAGTGGGTAGGGTGCTTGCCTTGCAAGCAGCTAACCCAGGTTTGCTCCCCGGCATCTCATATGGTCCTCTGAGTACCACCATAAATAATTCCTGAGTGCCAAGCAGGAATAACTCCTGAGTACCACTGGGAGTGGCCCCAAAAATAAAGAAATAACTGAATAAACAAAACTTACTATCTACACTTCTCAAGCTCTTCCAAAATTTTGAAGAAATGGAAATCTTTCCTAATAATGTCTACAAATCCAACATTACTTTTTTGTTTGTTTTTGTTTGTTTTTTTGCTTTTTGGGGTCACACCCGGTGATACTCAGGGGTTACTCCTGGCTTTGCACTCAGGAATCACTCCTGGTGGTGCTCAGGGGACCATATGGAATGCTGGGAATCGAACCCGGGTCGGCCGCATGCAAGGCAAATGCCCTACCCGCTGTGCTATTGCTCCAGCCCCCAACATTACTTTAATACCAAAAGCAGATATATTACTAAATAAGAAAACTACAGCCAATATTCCCCCCAAGGCAATGCCTGGCAAGCTACCCGTAACGTATTCAATATGCCAAACACAGTAACAAGAAGTCTCAAAATGGAGATGTTACTGGGTCCACTCGAGCAAATTAATGAACAACGGGAGGACAGTGACAGTGACTACATAAACAAAAGGAAAGATAAAAAGCAAATGATCAGAGGCCAGAGAATTTGTACAGTGGTTAGGCACTTATCCTGCATCCCACCACCCCAGTTAGATAGCCAGCATCACATATGGTTCCCCCTGAGAACTGTCAGGGGTCACTCTGACCAGCAAAAGACCAGGAGTAGCCCCTGAGGACTGCTGGGTGTAACCCACCCCTCCTAAAAGTATATGATCATATCAACTGATGCAGAAAATGATTCTGACAAAATTCTCCATCTATTCATGATGGGGCTGGAGCGATAGCACAGCGGGTAAGGCGTTCGCCTTACAAGCGGCCAACATGGTCGACCCGAGTTCGATTCCTCCGCCCCTCTCGGAGAGCCCGGCAAGCTACCGAAAGTATTCGATATGCCAGACACAGTAACAACAAAGTCTCCAATGGAGACGTTACTGGGCCCGCTCGAGCAAATCGATGATCAACGGGAGGGCCTTTACTTTACTTTACTTTTTACTTATTCATGATTAGATGAATAATCATTTAATAATCATCTAAAACCCAGCAAAACAGGAATAGAAAGAACATACCCATGATAGAGTCACAGACAATAAATGCACAGCCAAATCATAGTAGTAAAAGCTGCGCCTTCCCCCTGAGATCAGCCACAAGGTAAGGAAGCCTGCTTTTCCCACTATTTAGTATTCAATATAGTTTCTGGAAGTCCTTGCCACAGCAATCAGGAAATAAAAAGAAATTAAAGGACTGGAGAGAGAGTACAATGGGTAAGGTGCTTGCCTTGCATGCAGTCAACCAGGTTTGATCCCCAGCATCCCGTATGGTCCCCTGAGCACAGCTAGAAGTGATTCCTGAACGTACAGCCTGGAGTAACCCAACATCACCAGGTGTGGCCCCCCAAAATAAATAAATAAATAAATAAATAATAAAATAAAAGGCATTCAAATTGGAAAATAAGTGAAGGAAATATCTGTACACTCTACATCAGATGAAGATCTAATATCCAAGATACATAAAATACTCACAAATCTCAACAACAGAAAACCAATAATCGCATTTTAAAAAGTTGGGGTAGATGTACAGACACTTCCCTGAAGAGAACATACAGTTGGTCAGTAGGCATCTTAAAGTGTTCACTGTCACTTTTTATTCTCATCAAAGTGAGCATGGGGTATCGTCTCACACTAGTGAGGATGGTATATATCAAAACGACTAGAAGCAACCAGTGTTAGCAGGGATGTAGTGAAAAGGGAACTCTCTTTCACTATTTGTGGGAATGTCAACTGGGTTAGACTCGATGAAAACAGTATGGACACCTCTTTAAAACCAAAGAATAGAGCTTACAAATGATCCACCACTCCCATTTTTTTGAGTATCTAGCCAGGAGCACAAAAACATTCATTCGAAAACATGTGTGCACACCTATGTTCACTGCAGCACTAAGTCAACAGTCAAGATTTAAAAATATTGTCAACACCTGATGACAGATGAGGGGTCAGAGAGATAATACAGTGGGCAGGGCACTTCCCTTGCAAATGGCTGACACAAGTGGTCCCCTGAGCCCACCAGGAGTGATCCCTGAGCACAGGAGTAAACTCTGAGCACCATTAGATGTGCCCGACCCCCCCCCCCCAGGGCTGGAGCGATAGCACAGCGGTAGGGCGTTTGCCTTGCACGCAGCCAACATGGCCGACCCGAGTTCAATTCCTCCGCCCCTCTTGGAGAGCCCGGCAAGCTACCGAGAGTATCTCGCCCGCACGGCAGAGTCTGGCAAGCTCCCCGTGATGTATTCAATATGCCAGACACAGTAACAACAAAGTCTCCAATGGAGACGTTACTGGGCCCGCTCAAGCAAATTGACGATCAACGGGAGGGCCTTTACCTTTACCTTACCTTACCCCCCCCCAAAACAAAGGACAGGCAGATAAGTAAGTTGTGGCATACGTACACAACAGAATACTATGCAATTTTATGAAAAGAGGAAATCTTGTAGCTTGCTGCAACTTGGAGGGAACAGGAAAGCATCCTGAAATAAGTCAGAGATAGAACAAATGCCAGATGATTTCACACATCTAGAATATATAGAGAAACAAAGCAAGGGAACAGACAAAATTAAATATGGACAAACCATATTTGAGTAGTAGAGGGTCTTGGATGCTTTAGAAGTGGGATAGGTAAGTAATTTTGTATATCAAAATCATAAAAGCACTACTGTAACTGTTAGCAAAATATCACTTTAAAAAGTAAGTAAATAAAATAGTTGTGTCAGAAAGACAGTTCAGGTGTTAAGATGCTTGCCCTAAATGTCACCAACCCTGGTTCAATGTCTGGCACCACATGGTTTCCCTCAAGACTTACCCTGTTGACCAAGAATCACTAGCAGTTGCCCCTAGAATTTTTTTTTTAATTTTTATTAGTGAGACACCATGAGGTACAGTTGTAGACTTACAAATTTTTGTGCTTGGGTTTTAAATGATCAAATACCCATCCCTCCACCAGTGCCCATTTCCCACCACCACGGATCCCAGTATCCCTCCCATCCCCCATCCCCCCCATCCCACCCTGCCCCTGTGGCAGGGTATTCCCTTTTGTTCTCTCTCTCCTATTGGGTGTTGTGGTTTGCAAAAGAGGCAATGGGTGGCAATCATGTTTGGTCTATAGTCTACTTTCCGCATGCTTCTCCCATCCTGGGAGGATCCTCCCAACACCTTTATTTGGTGCTCCCTTCTCTATCTGAGCTCCCTTTTCCCCTAGCATATGTGGCTGGCCTCCAAACCATGGAGTAAAATTGCCCCTAGGAATTTTTTAATGGTACATTTCATGTTGAGCACATTTTACCACAATTTATAATATTTTTTTCAAACACACACTACACAAATCCGAGGAACCGAAAAACAGAAGCTGACAGAAGAGGGGAGAAAAACAATTTACACATAAATAAAAAGCATACAACTGTCTCTCAAACATATAAAAAAAAAGTCCAAGCTCATATATCTAAGAAAAATGCCAAGTAACAGAAACATCACTTCTCTCTTTGGGCCCATCTCTCCTATCACACTGACAAAAATTAAAACTACAACACACTCTGTTGGAGAGTTTGTGAGGAAACAGGCACCTTTTTGATACATGGTAGATAGGAATGCAAATTGGAACAATCACTATGGAGGGAACTGCTGAAATAGTCAACAAAATGACTATACACTTACTTTCAACCTAGCGATTCCACTTCCAGCAATCTACCCTGAAGATGTGGTCCCAACAATATTAAAATACATATGGACAGAATTAGTCATCAGGATTACTCATTACCCAAACATTGAAGCATTATTTGCAATGATAACATACTGAAAACAACCTAATATCTACACATTTGTGAAGACTCATAAGATCAAAGCAGCATTATGAAAATAGAAAGGGAAAGATAATAACTTTTTGGTACTGAATCCTGGTAGACACCAACTTCAATCAAACTTTCAAGGTAAAACTTACCAAGACATATGGACATACTGAACTCCTTCATATGAGTCTCAAAGGACATATGTATCATATTTTTCTGGTACAAATGCAAAACCTCCCTCCAAAACTGAGAAAATATTAGACAAGCCCAAATTGAAGGATAAGGACAAAATAACTTTCAAGGGCCAGAGAGATATTTCAAAGGTTGCTTATGAGAGGTCTAGGTTCAATCGCAGCACTGCACAGTCCCCTGAGGACCACTGAGAGTAAACCCCTGAGAACTGCCAAAAATAAAAACAAAAAACTAATCAATAATCTTTAATCAAAAATTTAAAATGACAAGAAAAGGCTGTTAAGATCTGAGACCAAGGAGAAATAATTCAATATGATACCTTGGATAGGGCAGTAGAAAAGCGAAACACCAGTGGAACTTTAAGGGAAGCTGGTTGAGGGACATAAAGAAACTATTGTTGCAACTTTCTAAACCTAAAGTTACCTCTCAACAAAGTATAAAAAGAAACACCCATTCAACATTATGCATGTGTCATGTGCAGACTAAGTAAGGACAAGGACTGTGTCCTACTACTATTCGCCACAAATGCCAGAAAATCATTGAAAGGAGTCTTTTTAAAAAGTCAGCATGAGCCGGAGCAATGATAATTGAGAGTAAGGCATGATGCCACCCTGAGTTCAGTGCCCAGCACCCTGTATGGTCACCAGAGCTCGCTCGGAGGGATCCCTGAACAGAGACAGGAGTATGCATTGAGCAACACCAGGTATGGCCCCAGCAGCCCACCACCCCAAAAAAGAGCCAGCTATGAGACAAAGACACGAGAAAGCATTCATTTCTCAAACTCCCAGGTTAGCAGTAGAACTCTCAGAACAGCAACAAAAACTCTCAGAAGTTCAACCCCACAGATTTCCCAACTTTCCAGACCATTGTTTCCAAGGCCTCAAGAGCACAAAATAAAGATCAGCTGGAGCTGAGAACCTCAGTACCCTGCTCCAGAGATAAACTGTGGTGTTTCCTGGCCGGGGAAGAAAGCCTGTGTGAAGGCGGTTAACTAACCTGATACAGGGTGACCCTCGCTGGGTCACCTAAGCCAGGCTTCCAACAAGCGCTCCAGCCCTTTTGCACTACCTCCTGGCCCCAGCCCCGGTTTTGACATTTTCAACTGGCTGAAAAATAATTCATGGTATGTAAACATAAAAATTACATAGACTTTAATATTGGTGTCCATAAGTAAAGCTGCCTTGTGCCAACGGCCCCTCACTTGCACTGGTCTTTGACTGCATCCACAATACAAGGACAGAGTTGAGAAGGCGAGACCCCCGGGCTGTAAATAGTATGTACTCGTTATATGCACAAAATAACAATGTTACCGCATTTACCACTAACGTTGGCCGGCCCCTGAACAAGATCTGGCTCCCATAGTTCTAACCAGCTAACAGATCCCACAGATGCAACCTCGGCCTTCTGGAGCCCGACCCTGTCGAACCCCAAGAGTCGGTGGCTCCCCAAACCACCGGTGCAGGGGCGGCACTGTCCTCCCGTTGTTCATCGATTTGCTCGAGCGGGCCCCGTAACGTCTCCATTGTGAGACTTTGTTGTTACTGTGTTTGGCATATCCAAAACGTCACGGGGAGCTTGCCAGGCTCTCCGAGCGGGGCGGGGGAATCGAACTCGCGTCGGCTGGGCCGGCCGCGAGCAAGGCAAAAGCCCTACCGCTGTGCTATCGCAGGCCGGTCAATTTCCGCAGCGCCAGCCGGCCGGGCGGGGACGTCCCGTCGCCTTCTCGGCCTGGCTTTTCCTGCCGGACAAGGGTGCAGGTGCCAGCACTCACCTCGCACGGCCGCTCCGGGAGGTGGAAGGCTGGCGCCGGGCTTTGCAGCCCGCAGCAAAGAATCAATGGTGGCTGCAGCTGTCATGGAGAAGCACCCACGAGGCGGCAGCCCGGCCCGGCCGGGGGGAGGCCCCGGGCAGCAGGGAGGGCCGGCAGGGGGCCCACGCGCGCTGGCCTCGGGGTCCCCGGCGGGGCTGCCCTCGGCCAGAAGCCCCCGGAGCTCGCGCCCCGGACCCCGGGTCAGTAGAACCCCGCCCCTACCGGGGCCTCCAGGAACTCCTCAGGCGTCTCCACGGCAACAGCCGGTCCGCCTCGACCCCCGCCGGCCGCCGCGCGCCTGTCAACAAGGAGCGCTCCCATTGGCTCCGGTGCAGCCCCGCCAGCCAATCAACGAGGGCTCAGGCGCCGCTCGCGCGCCCGGCGAGCTGCTCCGGCCGCGGCCGGCAGCTCCCGCTTCCTGCGTGCCGGACCGGGACGCCGAGGGCCAATGGGCGCCGAGCTCTGGCGAGCGTCCTGGGTCCAGCACTTGTAGGTAGCGCCTGATTCGCTGCCTGGCCCTAGCAGTCGCTAAGAGTCGGGTTGTGTTATTGTTACAACCTGGGACTGGAGGTCTGAAGGCAGTGGGTACTCGAGGTTGAGGAATGTGGCGGGGAAGCGCGTTCTCCTTCATTTTATCCCATTTCTCACCGCTCTCCTAAAAGGCTTCAAAGCCGAGAGGGCAGAAGTGCAATCAAGCTATCAAACAAGTGTGTGTGGGGAGCAAGGGGTTAGACAAGATCCAGGGAGTGTGACACAAATTCCAGAGCCGAAAAGAGGTTCCAGAGATTCTGGCATAAATCTTGCTATGTCAAGCTGTGTTGTAGGGCAGAGCTTGGTTCTGGTTGGTTCAAACACATGGCTGCTTGCAAACCTGAGGAAGGTTTATTTGTGGTGGTTGTGGTGATGGTGTTTAGGCGACATCCAGGGGTGCACTGGAGTCGCTCCTTGGCTACTGGGGAATCTTGTAGTATGGAGATCAGAGCAGGACCTCCCCCATGCAAACCATGCATTCAGCCCTTAGAGCCATCTCCCTGATCCCAGCAAGAATGGTTTCCATTAGAAACCACGTTGTGGCCTTATCTTTATTCTTTGATTTTACTTACCTGGGGAAGAACTCATACCATCAGTTCAGTACAAAATTTTACTGATGACCTGGAGAGATAGTTCAGCAGGTACGGTCCCCAGTCTCGCCAGACATGATTACTGAGCAGAGCCAGAAGTAATTAGCCCCTGAGCACTGGTAGCTGTGTACCCCCCATTTTTTTACTGATATGTTAGGAGGTAGAACTGAGTCACAAATCTTGGTTTTGACAGATTTTGAAAGAATAGCCTTAGGACAGAGAGACAGTAACTATATGCATAACCAGACTTTAAAAAAAATTGACATCATGCAGTTCTGGATGCATCGTCCTACTGAACATCAGAAGATTCTTTCGGATGAAAATAGTTGAGAATACATGGAAATTGTAGGATAACACTGCCACAGGGAGCTTAGGTTTATTGGTTATACTCATCACAGTGCTCCTGAGTCACTCCCATTCCTGTTTATCTGTAAACTCTTCTCTGTGCTCTCCTCCCCAGCCAGTTAATCACCTTTTCTCCCTTATCAGATTCTGTTAGCTTATAAGGTCAGATCCTTCTAAGGACACTGAATTTGTATTGTAAATTATGTCTTTTGCATAGTTTACCTTAAGCAATGTCCTTTCTGTATAGACACAGGAAGCCAGTTAATATTATGCTTTGTAACTTGGGAGTTGATTGACTCCGAATAATATTTACTCCTGGGCATCTGCTTTCCTGACTCAGTTGCCCTTAGTTCCTAGCACCCCAAAAGCAGGGTCCCGGCGAGGGACTGAATGGACCCAGGACAAGCTGTGAGCTACCCTGGCATTGAAATGGGCCAGGCCAAAGCACCACGATACTCAACTATAAGTTGAGGGCACGAACATGGACAAATGCTGTCATGATCCAAAAGTAAGTGACGATGAGACTAGGACCCTGCTGGGGCTAGGAAGACTAACCTGGCCTGAGGACTGCGGAATATATAGTGAGATGTCCTCAGGAAGAACCAAACTGTAAGTTTATATCTCTTACTATGTTCATACTGAATGACATTGCTAGAAATATTGGAAGTAGACTTACTACAACTATTTAAGTAGATTACTCTCTGAGGAAAGAACACACCCTTGTTGGGATCCCACCCTTGAGCAGATCTCCTAGTAATCTGGAATAATCTCTTTAGATGAGATTTTATCCTTGAGTTAATCTCCTCAAGGAGTGGTCTTACCTCTCTTTGCTGATTTGTTAATGTTCAACCCATCTTTGTGTCACCACCCTACATGATTGCTATATAAACTAAGACTGTAAGCTCGGGCAGGAGAGAAAGCGCAGACAGGCTCGGGCTGAGGCTCAGGCTCGAGCTTGGGCTCCAGAGAACAGAATCAGAAGTGAGAGGGGTTCAGGCTTGAGAGAGAGAAGCAGAAGGGTAGTGAAGATTGGTCCCGACCAGCCTGGCCCTCGTTCCTTCCTTCGCCTGCCCATTACCATCAACCTCCCCAGGGTGGGGGAAGCTACGTGAGACCACCGAATGTGGGCGGCGGGAGAGACAGAGCGCTGCCGGACTTTTGAAAACACACAAGAAATGTAGCCAGGGAATGTGGTTCAGTAATACACAGATAAGGCCCTGAGTTCCATTGCTGCTGGCATCACAAAAAAAAGGTATGAACAATCCAAGTAGTGGCTTGGAAATGAGAAACTGCACCGGCCATGCCAGAAGCTCCCTCTGGCAGCACAGAAACTCAGTGCCTGGCGGGCCCTGTCCAGAGCCGATATCACCGGGAGGTCCCAGATGGGGTAGGTGCCGTCTCCCCGCCTTCCCCAGATGGAATCCTGGTGACCATGAGCTTCTACAAGCATGGCTCTGGCATGCGGGTACCAGAACTTTTTTCTAAACTGCGCGACCGCGTAAGCCGACATTTCCTGATATGCAAAGTGATCAATGGAAAGCAAATGATCTAGCATTTCCCCCTGAAAATCAGGCTTGAATGGCGATAGGAAAATCTGAGGCAAAGATAATACCCAACCCAAACACATCTGGACTTTGTATTTAACTATGATGCTATGCCACCCTGGGAGTGGAAGGGTGTCTGTCCCTCGCCTGTCCCCCTTTACAGCGGCAGCATGGTAGCCTGCATCTTTTAGAGCCCAATGAACAGCCTGCTATGAGACTGCATTGATGAGGCACTTGGGGCTTCATGGGATGGGAGTGGAATCGGCCCTGCGCCCTGCCATGACAATGCTCCGGGTTGCCACCCTCAAATGCCTCATCCGGACCAACTATGATCCCAGAGGCACACATACCAATCTTGGAACCCAGGGGCTTCTGGCAGTAATCCCTCCAGGTTTATTACTAAAATGTCAGAAATCCTAATTCGCTTGGCCGCTGTTGTGGCCACACGACATCATATGCTCTTCATAATCAGCAATAGAAAACAAATTTTCTAATTATGTCTTTGTGGCAGGTCTCAATGTTGGGGAAAATTCCAAATAACAATGTTGGGTCTTTTCTGGTAATATTGAATGTGATCAACATAGAGAGAGAGAGAGTAAAGTGAAAATCTGCCATACAGGCAGGGGGTTGGGGGGGGTAGTATACTGAGGTTCTTGGTGGTGGAAAATGTGCACTGGTGAAGGGACGGGTGTTTGATCATTGTATGATCAACCCAGACTTGAACTGAAAGGCTTTGTGACTGTTTTCACGGTGATTCAATAAATAAAAAAAAAAAAAAGAAGAAAAAAGAAAAAAAAGAAAGAAACTCAGTGTCTGGGGCTGTAAGATAGTCTAGTCCTTAGGGTGCAGGCCTACCATGAGCCCTAGCAGGGTTCAATTCCCAAAGCACCACATGGTTGCCTAAGTATCATTGCTGCTGCGGCCCTTGAGGCCCCCAGCATCCCCAAGGTAGCCTGGGTATCCGCAGCAACATTACAGCTAGTGCCCATGCACTGAATGAAGCACTAGCCTAGGTGGTCAAGAATCACTGGTGGGCACCCGACACATCCCCCAACCCACCCGCAGCCATGGCAAAAAAAAAAAAATCTCAAAAATACATCTAAGGTCAGTGGGGAAAGTGGAGAGACCATCCCAACATCGAGCAGCTGACTTGCCACTTTTACCACAGGGGGATGAAAGGTGGAGATCTGCGAGGCTGTTCTCTGTGATCTCAGGGTTAGACCTGACTCTCTCCTTGGACTTATCACAACCACCTTAAATACATCCTGAGTTTCTTTGGAAAACAAGACACATGTTTGCTTGCTTTTCGTTTGGGGGCCACACCAGGTGATGCTCAGGGGTTACTCCTGGCAGTGCGCAGAGGACCAAATGGGATTCCAGGATCTAACCTGGGTTGGCCACATGCAAGGCAAGTCCCCCACTATACTATCACTCTGGACCCAAGAAAATGAGTGCCCAGCTGTTGGAACTGGGAGCCAGGGGATAAAACTCTGAACTCTAGCTTCTAACTAGAGCCCTCAGCAGTGGTCAGGTACAAACACAGCAGGCCCAGGTACATTTCACTGCAACTAGCTTTATTAACATGGAGTATCTATGCTTAAATGATGTTTCAATTTGATGTTTCACTGTGCACTAAAGGATGGTTTGATTCTTGGGTGTACGAGTTAAATGCACCATTGTGACATTCAAAGGTCATGAGATGTAAACGCTGCATCAAACCTCTGGAAGGAAACTGAAAGGAGATGACTTTAAGCTCCTACCCATCTCTGTTCTTTAATTCTCCTCAGCAAAGTCAAAGCATGAAAGGGTATTCAGGTAGAGAATGAGACTCCCATCCATTCCGTTTTTAGCTATGATGGTTGCACTCCCATGTTTTCCAGTCAGGGTTGCGGGTTTTACAAGTTATACAACTACAGAGAATTCTTAGGCAGACTCATGAGAAATGGAGTTTGGAAACTAAAGAAGTTCGCCCCAAAGCCAACCCTTCCTTCTCCCTGTCAGGAAAGCAGTCCTGAGAATTTTTAACTGCCCTGTCCACCTGGGGTTCATTTTTGCTGGTCAGCAAAATCTACAGGAAGGTCGGGACTCAAACAGCTTCTAGATCCAAGAGCTGAAGCAATGAGCATTGCAATATTGTTATCTATAGAATATCTACATAGTCTTCCAGATGACAAATATTTTCTCAGACATTTGGTCTTCATCCATTGCTTCTGGCTCACACCTCCCCAAACTCTTGTTATGTTAATAAAGGTGACCTTTTGAAAATGCCCGAGCATAGAGGATAGTAGAGTGCTGGAGGAAACCAGAATAGCATGCAGAACCTTCACTCCCACTCTCACTCTCTGCGAGGCGCTCTAAGGACTTTATCAGCCAAACCTATACAATTAAATCTCAAAAAAAGAGGGCCAAGTAGAACACACGGTAAGGCCCTGAGTTTAGTTTTCCAGTACTGACAAGGGAAAACACAAAGCTACACAGGAGGGACACTGAGAACATCCAGGTTGGTGAAGACGGGGAGATTTGGGAGAGAGTGGTACACCGGAGAGAGCATGAAGTCAAGCCATTCCTGAGTTCCGAGTTCTATCTTTTGTAATAACTCACTGATCAGAGAGTAATTGGGTTTGCTGCGTTCTGTGAAGTGATAGAGCACCTGAGCTGAATCTGAGGGGGAGAACCTGTTGATTTAGAACCACCCAGAGCATGGATGACAACCTGTGGATGGCACCTGCAATCTGGGAACCTCTCATTTGTAGCAAGTTGGTCAGAAACTGAGGGAACAGCCTAGTTTCAAGAAGAAGGTCTTGGGAAACTAAGCCTATAGCCTTGGAATCTGGTGCTAAGCCTGGGGAGACAGTGTCAGAAGTGAGTTGTATTCTCAGACTCGCTGCTGTGAGAAAGTCTCCACACACTCAGAGAGGGGGCTGGACAGGATAGGAAGGCCTGCAGGCTAAGCCCTCCAAGCTCATATTTGAGCAGCCTAAACATATTTGCTCATATTTGAGACAGCAGCCCAGAGGACAGGAAGTGCCCGTGCCCCAGATTCCCGAAGTCCATTCCTCACAACCCACACCACTTCCCAGGGTGGCCCAGAATGCAAGGGAGTGGTTCGGGAGGCAAAGAAAGCATGTGTGAAAGTCGAATGCGTCTTTATTTTGCATGTGTACCAGAGTAAGCGGACTGTGGAGCCCAGGCATGTCTGCACCAGGAGTGTCAGAAGCCGGTATCCACCAGGCCCTTACTTTGCCAGCAAGTCTCTCAGGAAGGGGTGGCCCACTCACAGATGCCCTGGAATGACCTCTGTGCCCATCATAAAAAAGTCATCACCGTCCCCTTCTTGCCAATCTGCCAAGGTTCCACCGGGTAAAAGCGAACAATTATCCTTCAGGAGACAGAGAGAAAGATGTCATCAATTCCTTGCTATCAACACCTCATAGTCTAAGACCCTGGGCACTCTTAGCATGGGCTCCCAGGCCTGCCCATCAGGCATCTATAAGCCTGTCATCCCAGTAAGGATCTCTCTGCCAAACCCTGGCAGAGCAGTGGGCCTCTCAGGGCCAGGACAGTCGTTGTCCCTGGACAGATACCCAACACAGGAGCCTCTGCTGCCACTGGGATGCTCTGGGCTCAGTGGGGCAGCCGTCTCTCTTCCAAAGTGCCAGGGTCCCAGTCCATTCAAACAACATCAGGTGCAGGGCCACCCCTAGGAACATTTGTGGCCTGGGTGAATATGCCCCTCCCACAGACATGACAGGAAGTTCCTGGGAAGAGCACCAGGGTATTGGGACAGCGTGGGAGACAGGGTATGCATGACAGCCTGTTTTTCCACCTGAAAATGGGCCTAAACAGAGGCATCTCCATGGGGATGAAAAGTCTGCATGAGGTGGTACAGACAAGAGGATAAGGCTTACAAGGATCAAATGAGAGCTCCACCAGTTAAGTACTTACTTACAGAGTGTACCTAGAACATGGTAAACATTCTCTATGTACTGATTGTTAAAAATTGTTCTCTTTCCCCAGTTTGAGCAGGTGGCATTTTGGTTACTCCCCAGCTGAAACTTACCAGCCTCCCTGGGCCAACTGAGATTCCATTATCAAAGGCTCTTTCAAACTTTGAATCCCCTTAATTCCTCATAGGATGGAACGTGGCTCAGGAATACTTTCACCCAGAAAAAAATGTTTTGGTTTATGTTATGTTTTGGTGGCTATACCCAGCTGTGCTAGGGGGAACCAGGCAACACTAGAGATCATACCCAGGCTCCCATAAGCAAAGCACGCTCCAGTCCTCTGAGCCATCTCCCTGACCCTTTAACTCTGTTACAGATTCAGGGGTTTGGGGAATTGTTGGGACTTCCTGGGGGGAAGGGAGGAGGTCATTTAATACCTCACCCTCTGTTCACAAAAGAGAACACTATGAATTAGAAACTTGGAATTCTGATTTGTTTGGGGTCCCTGAATTGTGCTGGACCCAGAAGCCGGGACTCCAGACAGTCAGGCCCCTATTTTTTTTTTCCTCTGTTCCCTGATTGGGCCATAGGCCCAAAGGTCACAGAGACAGGACATACCCAGAATCCCTCCTGACTAGTTTTGAAAGATTCTGGGAAACCAGTCTTGATTTTCTAGGTTCTGGAGAAGCCTGATGGAAGGGAGGTGACAAATGGCTCAAGCTTTGTCAGAGTAACAACACCCTACCCTGCCAGGTGCTGAGTTCCAGGCACTGTCACTCATAAGCCCCTCTGCCCCTCCCCAGACCAGTTTCATGGAGTTTTCCCACTCCACAGATGGATCAGTGAGGCCAGGCTTTGTGCAGATGTCACTGCAGAGCCAAACGCTATTCAGTTCTGCTCCCACTCTGAAGGGGAGCCTAGGAGGGCCGAGGGGATCAAGGTCCTGGGGCTGTAGGCAGGCCCCAACCTGATGCGTGGGATCACTGCCTCTGTCGCAAACCCATCGCCCTGCCCTACGCACCGATCCTGGCTCATATTCAGCTCCTTGGTGAGGACCTCGAAGAAGCGCGCGCTGTGGCCGCGGTTCTCCTCCGCAGTGCCCACCACGCCGATGGAGGACACGATCAGCTGAGCGCAGGGATCCGACGTCCCGTTCACCACCATGGACAGGCCGGGCCGCACCGTCACGTTCACGCGCTGCGGGGGACATGAAAGTCCCGCCCGAGGTCGGTGCAGGCCGGACTGGACCCCAGACCCCAGGGAGGCGAGGCTAGAGACGCGTGGGCCCCGCAGGATAGGGGCTGGGGGCAGAGGTGGAGCCCGTGGAGGTCACGGTCGTGGCTGGGAAGGACCACCGAGTAGAAGTGGCGGGGGGGTGGGGGGAGGGGGTTTGGAACAAGGTCATGGAACGCGGAAAGAGAGCGAGGTGGGTGGAGAGGGGTGGTCCCTGGGAAACAGAATCGGGTCGTGCTGGGGGACCCCCAGTGTGGACAGACCTCGGTTCCTCTGCTACACCAAGCCCCCGCCAGCCCGACCCTCCCCGGCCCCTGCTCACGTCCTCGGGTTTGCCCAGGATGGCCGCGGTGACCGCGCAGAGCCGCTTCTCCAGGCCCTGGGGCACACGGGCGGCGGGCAAGTTCGTGTCCAGCTCTACAAACGGCATGTCCACGGGGTGGTGGGCCGCAGCCAGAGAATGCGCGCAGTCCGGGTCCGCCAAGCCGGAGCCCGGGCAATAAGGCCCGGGGGCGGGACTCCACAAAGCCCGGCTCGGTATTGGCTGGGCAGGCGCACAGAACCCCTTCGATTGGCTGCTTAGGTTACACCCTCGCAGCGGTGTAACCTTGGCGAGCTCAGATTTCCGGAAGTTCTGTCCCAGGCCCGCCCCGCGCTCTGCAGGGACTTTGGTCCAGCCACAGCCCCGCCCACTGAGCCCCGCCCCGCCCCCCGCCCCGCTCAAAGCAGGCGGTTGACCGGCTCCAGGGAATTGTGGGACGCTGAGGTGGTGGGCTTCCAAGCCTCTGTTGAGGTGGAGGGCTGAATGCACGCCCCCCCAAATGCACACCACGTTTCGGAGGCTTAAACTATTTTTGAGGAAGCTGCCCCCATTTCAAAGTCAAACAACTTCATGTTCAATATGGGAATCTGCGCTTCTCCATCTGGATACCTGGCAGGGGTAAGCAAGGAAGCTTGGGCTCACTGCACCCCTGCACAGCCAAGCAGACATCTGCCTTTGTGGTTTCTTGGGCTGGTGACAATCTTATCCTATGGTAAAGTTCCTTTTACCAAACGGTGGAAGCCAGGTACCAGGTACAGGTGCAATACGGGTACCAGAGTATTTATGGTGCCCTATAATTTCTATAAACAAAGCAAAATGTACTTTATAAAATCTAGAAGTCAGACCAGCGAGAAAACAGAGGGAGAGGCATGCCTTACTTGCAGGTGACTCTGCCCTGTATGTTCCCCTGATCACCACCAGGGGTCAATCCTGACCAGAGTCAGAAATAGTAATCCCTGACCATCAGAGTGTGTGGCCCCAAAAACAAAAATAATTTTTAAATAATAGTAAAACGTATAAATCTACTGGTTTGGACAAGCATTACAATAATTGCTCTGTGTCATCTTCAGTCAGTTCCCAGAAAAGGCATCACTGTCCCTGTCACTGTCCCTGTCCTCCCGTTCATCGATTTGCTCTAGCGAGCCCAATAACATCTCCATTGTGACACTTATTACTATGTTCGCCATATCGAATACATCACGGGTAGCTTGCCAGGCTTTGCTGTGAGGGTGAGATACTCTCGGTAGCTAGCTTGCCGGGCCCTCCGAGAGGGGTGGAGGAATCAAACCTGGGTCGGCCAGATCGGCCGCGTGCAAGGCAAACGCCCTACCGCTGTGCTACCGCTCCAACCCAGAAAAGGCATCATTAAGAAAAATTACTTAAGACCTTTGAATAACATCATTTTGTGGGACCTAGTGGGAGAAATGAGAGGTTGTCTTTTTCCTTATTAACTTTGTTGACAAAAGGACTTTGTTGGGGCCAAAGAGATGGTACATAGGTGCAAAGAGATAGCACATAGGTAAGGCATTTGTCTTGCACACTGTTGACCCAGGATTGATCCACATTGATCCCTGAGCACTGCCATGAATGATCCCTGAGCACAGAGCCAGAAATAAGCCCTGAGCATAGCCAGGTGTGCCCTCCTCCCCAAAATAAAGGACTTCAAATGAAAATACTTTTTTCTCTTTTTGGAGGGGCGGGATACACACCCAGCAATGTTTAGGACTCCTGGCTCCACACCGTATTTAGGATTTACTCCTAGCGGGACTTGGGGAACCATATGGGATGCTGCGGATTAAACCTGGCTTGGCCACATGCTAGGCAAGCACCCTACCCACTGTACTATCACTTAGGGCCCAAGTTAAATTACACTATTAAAAAAGTTGCCATACTCCTATCAGTGCTGTCAAATCATTTGAACTAAAAATAAAATGTTGAAATTATGTGGGTGTGTATGAATGATTTCAATTACAATAAAATTTCTTTACGAGGGTAGCTATGAGGGGAACATCCCTCAGGTGGCAGGTAGGACCATTGGGATCTGCTTTTGATTTTTCCCATTAGTACTTCATTGCATGACTCCAACATTAGAGGGTGACACAGGATAGATTGTGTCTTGAATGGGGCACAGAGAACTAGGAAAGGAATTACAAACAGGTTTGTCAGGAAAAATTCTCTTGGCAACACCTGGAGGGCAAGAAAAGAACCTGGCACCTCCTTCCCGGCAATGAGGCTCGTGAATCAGCCCTGCACCCCTGTGGGAGAACATGCCACTCCCCGAGGGACGAGAAGGAGCCAGGAGACAAGGAGGCAAGGCCATTCCTAATTCAGATGCTTGCCTTCCTGCCTTCGGCCTTCCTTCCTGCCTGCCTGCCTGCCTTTCTTTTTTCTTTTCCTATTTTGGGGCCACACCGGCCCCCCAATTTTTCTTTTCTTATTTTTTGACCACACAGGATTTACTCCTGGCTCTCTGCTCACTGCTGGTTGGGATCAGAGGACCACACGGGGTGCTGGGGGTTGAACCTGGGTTGGCCACATGCAAGGCAAGTGCCTTACCTTCCGTACTATTGCTCTAGCCCCTCAGACACTTTTCAAGGGTCAGCCTCCATGTGTGACCTGTGGTCAGCCCAGGAGGAATGTCCCTGACAGGCCTGAGGGAGGATAACTGTAGGGCTGAGAGGAGCCTTGGAGTGGGAGTGTCACCTGATTCAGCCAGGGACTGTGGACTCTCAGGAGTTCAAAGCCAATTTCTCCGTTTGAGGAACTGAGAAGACAAGGTAGTGGCAGTGGCCAAAAGACCAGGAGGGGCTCCAGGCAAAGGCAAGAAGAGTCTGCGGGCAGTGGAAACAGTTGGACTCACGCCATGATGGGAGCTGGGAGAAGGAGCTGGAAAATGATGGGTCACGGTGTGCAGCCTGAGGGGAGGGGAAGAAGGGGAAGGAGGTGATGGTAGTGGGGGAGGGGGGGAGTGGCCTCGAATGCCAAGTTCAAATCTTGCCCTGGAACTTCAGGACTGAGAGGTGCAAAGGAAAGTTACAAATGGAGAAGGTCAAGCCTGTGTTTACTGAACTCTTTTCAGAGGGTTTGTGGAAGTTGGAGGCCAAGAGACCGAGTAGAGAGAAAGTACGGAGACAGATGCTCGTGGCCTGCATGCAGGAACGTGCTCACTGTCGGGGAGGTCAGCTCCAGCTGCCCGCCAGAAAGTCAGAGTCTCTGTCGTGGTCACTGGTGGTGACTCTCCGGGTCCAGCCCGGCCCCTCAGCGCAGAAAGACCTGCACCAAGGGCTTCATTTTCTCCTTTACATCAGCATCTGCTGGAGGAAGGTCCTTGATCTTCATGATGGCAGCGTGTGCCTCCTGGAAGAGGCTCTCCCCCACCGCGGCCTCCACTCGCTGGCGCCACGCATCCAGCTTAGGGCGGCTCTTGAACAACTGGCAGCCAGCACTGACGGGCTGTGGGGAGAGGCAGTCGGAAGGGGCTGAGCACCACCGACGGCAAGATGGCTGGCCCTGACTTGGGGATCTCTCAGAAGAAGTTTCCCTCCTCTGACCCTCCCCCAGAAGATACGGGGAAGGTCTTTACTTCAGAGTGGGGTTTTGAAGCCCCATTTTCCTGATGAGAACACTGAGGCTCAGAGGGTAAAATGATTCAGCCTGGGAAACACAGCTGGAAAGGGCAATGTGAGCCGACATTCTCATTTCCTCCCAGGACATCTCCCTGCCCAGCGGCCCATCTCCACATCACTGTACTCACATGCATCAGCTCTGTGATGGCTACCAGGTCAGCTATAGAGATCTGGGACCCAGCAAGAAAGGCCTGATCCTTCAGGAACTTGTCCTCCAGAAGCTGCAGGCACCTGTCCAGCTCAGTCAGAGTGGCCGCCAAGATCTCAGGGGGTACCGGCTGGCCCACGAACTTGGGGATAATCATCTGGTGGGTGGCAGATAGAAGACTCAGGGTCTGGCCAAAACCTGGCTTGGTTCCCACTCTCAGCCCATCTATCACCAGCCTTTTGATTTCTCCTTGCTCCCATCTACTACCTCTTCCCACCGATGAACACCAACAGCCAGGACCTCATCTACTCATAAAGGGACAATCTCAACCACTCCCTGGGTCCTCCACAGCATCCTATAAAGATCTCCCAGTAATCCCCATCTACCCATAGCTTCAGGGGCCCCCATGGTTCCCCATTGCCTTCACCATAAAGGCAACACAAGGACTCTACCAGAGACTCGTCCTCTCCTGATTCCTCTTCCTCCATTCGGGGCTACTTAAAATGGCAATGTTTGTGAATCCCCAGGTCAGCCAGCCTGGGTAGGGTTGAAAACTGAATTTCCCCCCAAGTCCCCAGCGAATGCTGAAGCTCCTGGTTCATGTACCATGTTCTAAGCAGCAAAAGTTTTAAGCAAAAAAAAAAAGTCTCTTTGACTTCCCTCCATTGGCCTTCAGATATGCCAAACTTCATCCCCACCAGCATGAGTTGACCTCTAGAGGGTCGAGACACATGCACTTCAGGGGACAGAGGGGTACAGCAGTCACGGGGCTGGAGCGATAGCACAACAGGTAGGGCGTTTGCCTTGCACGCGGCCGACCCGGGTTCGATTCCCAGCATCCCATATGGTCCCCTGAGCACCACCAGGAGTAATTCCTGAGTGCAAAGCCAGGAGTAACCCCTGTGCATCGCTGGGTGTGACCCCCAAAAAAAGGATACAGCAGGCAGGGTGCTTGACTTGCACGCAGATAACTCAGGTTTAATCCCCAGAACCCCATATAGTCCCCAAACCTGCCGGAATGATCCCTGAGCACAAAGCCAAGAGTAAGCTCTGAGCACTACCAGGTGTGACCCAAAATCCAGAGAGAGAGAGAGAGAGAAAGAGAGAGAAGTGTTATGTCCCAGCAGCTTAGGGCCTCAGCACCTGGGGAAGTCACTCCTTAACTCTGTGCCTCAGCTTCCCCCTGGAAAAGAACCTGATCAGAACAGGGACCCTCTGGCATCTAGGATTTGGTGTTGGGAGGTCTCAGGTATGACAGAATTTTTTAACCAGAAAGCACCCCACTGAGCACCCTGGGAGGGGTCCCTTCCTCTCCCTCCAATCCCTCCCGTGTGCCACTTGGCCTGGGTGGAGCTCACCTTCTGCCACAGGACCCGAGTGCAGCTACTCCGCAGAGCTGTGTGCTGCCACGCCAGGTACTCATCCACACGTGCGCGGGCCTGCAGGTCCTGGGGGTACCAGTGATCGGGTGTCTCAAACTTTCGGCTCAGATACAGCAGGATGGCCACACTAGGAGATACAGTGTGGGTGAGAGACATGTTCCGGTCATTTGCTGCCATTCCAGAGGCGCTGCTGTTGGCATGTCTTTCCCCAGCCTCGCAGAGTGAGGGGTTTCCCCCTCTCAGGGGCTGAGTAGGCGTGTAAGGTTCAGAGAAGCTAGATGACCGCCCACGGTCACACAGCTCTACACTGGGTCAATCATGAGAAATGGTGATGCCAGGGGAAAGGTAAATGCCCTCGGCTTTCAGCCCAGAGGGTTCTGCACAGAGAACGGCTTCAGCAAGGAAGGGGGACCAGGGACAGAGTGACGGACAGCAGGTAGGGCGCCTGCCTTGCACACGCTGACCAGGTTCGATACTCGGCACCCTATATGGCTCCCAGACCCTTCCAGGAGTAATCCCTGAGAGCAGAGCCAGGAGTAAGACCTGAGCACAAATGGGTGTGTACCAAGGGGCGGGGAAGAAGAAGAAGAAGAAGAAGAAGAAGAAGAAGAAGAAGAAGAAGAAGAAGAAGAAGAGGAAGAGGAAGAGGAAGAGGAAGAGGAAGAGGAAGAGGAAGAGGAAGAGGAAGAGGAAGAGGAGGAAGGAGGAAGAGGAGGAACCTGCCTGAGCTTGAAGATAAGAGCATAAGAGCAACTAGGGTACCACACCCCAATATCTGGACAGGCTAGGTGCAAGGCCCATTGCCCCCTCATGCTCCCCTGAGACAGATCCAGGGCACTGCTTTGTCTAAGAACAAAGCAGTGCCCTCACCCTAGTGCTCACCACCCGCTCAAGCCTACAGCCCTCCTCCTGGAAACCTTCCCTCCCTTTCCCATGCTCCTGTGGGGGTGCACTGCCCAGCAATGATAGGCGCTAGAGTCAAGAGAGTGTCTGGCTCTCCCCCACTGTGGGTAAAGGGGGCCCTCCTTCAGTCACCAAATCTGGAGGCCTGCCTGGCTTCTCACTGGTCTCCACCTCCAAGCCTTCAGAGCAAACCCTTGTGACAGCCTTCCAGAGACCCTCAGCTCCCGCAGCACTGCCCCCTTTGATCTGAACCCCATCACTTCTTGCCTGGACTAGTGAGTAGCATTCTTACTAATTTGGGGGACTGGAGAGATCGTAGGGGTGTCAAATCACTTGTCTTGCATGCAGCAGACTCCAGTTCAATCCCCAACACCACATATAGTTTTCTGAACACCATCAGGAGAGATCTCTGAGCACAGAACTAAGAGTAAGACCTGAGCAATGCCTGGTGTGCCCTCAAAACCAAATAATAATGATGATAATAACAGAAACCTAAGTTGGGAGATATCTCAAATGGCTCATATGTGTTGGGAATTTTGTTTGTTTGTTTGTTTGTTGATCACTCCCAGTGACACTCAGGGTTTACTCCTGATTTTTCTCTCAGGAATTATTCCTGGTGGTTCTTTGAGGACCATATGGGATGCTGGGGATCAAGCCTGGGTTGGCCACATGTAAGACAAGTGCCCTACCCGCTGTACTATGACTCCAAACCCTTGAGCACATGTTTGCACGTAGGAAGCCAGGTTCAATTCCTGGCATCACATGATCCCCAAAGGATCAGGCAAGCAGCACCCAAGAACTACTGAGTGTAACCAAAAGAACTCATTAAATAAACCCTAAGAGATTATAACTCTCCTGCATTTGAGACCATCTCGTGGCTCATGTTCCCTACATGAAATTCCAGTTTCCCCATGTGCTGCCCTCCAGCCTCATCCCTGCCCTCTTCTCTCTCCTCCCTCACCATGCCGACCTCCTTACTCTTCTGTCAGTAGCCCAAGTGTTGTCCCACCTAATGGCCTTCGGCCTCACTGTCCCCGCCACCCTGAACCTCTTTCCCAGGTGCCTTGCATCTTCACTCCTGCAGGTCTGTCAGATGCCCTCTTCAAGAGAAACTTGGGGCTGGAGCAATAGCACAGCGGGTAGGGCATTTGCCTTGCATGCAGCCAAGGGTTCAATCCTCAGCATCCCATATGGTCTCACAAGCACCACCAGGAGTAATTCCTGAGTGCAAAGCCAGGAGTAACCCCTGAGCATCGCCAGGAGTGACCCGAAAAGCAAAAAGAGAGAGAGCGAGAAAGAGAAACTTGACCTCCTCTTCAAAATCTCCCCACGTCGCCCTTACGATACTTATACTCTTCATGATGCACTTCTTATACATTATTCAAGCATCAGACAAAGTGAGGGGGAAGCTGACAAGGAGGTACTGGAAAGCAATAATACCAAGTGATAGAGGAATAAACTAATGAATAAAACCCAAGAAGTTACTCTGTCACTAGCCCTAAAGGCTGGGCCCACTTCATGCACACAGGAACTGAGGTCGACAAGACTCTCACTGGTATCAGCATCAGCCCAGGAAGGCTGGATCAGTTCCACAGAGAAAACTCTCTGGAGGAACAAAAGGCTGTGATAAGAACACGAAGGTTGGGGCTGGAATGATAGTGTAGTGGGTAGGGCACTTGCCCTCGATCCCTGGTACTGCATATGGTCCCCTGAACCTGTCAGGAGTGATCCCTAAGCACAGAGCCATAAATAAGCTGAGCACAGCTAGGTGTGCCCCCACCACAATATAAAGAACAAGAAGGTGGACCAGCACAAGTTCAAAGTTCTTCACAGCAACGGAGTCTTATCTACATAGGAGCTCCAAGTGGAGGCAGTTTGAGAGGAAACCTATAAAACCCACTCTGCGAAGCAAAGCATCACCTCTCCCCATTCTAAGGGCCATGCACATCTCAATTTGGAGTGGGGGATTCTTCTCTTTTTATAGGAGATGCCCATGTTCTCTCTTGAACATGCTATTCTCTCTTTCCCTCCTCATCACCTCTAAGTAAAACTGTTTTACCTCACTCTTCATCTTGTCCTGAAATTCTTTTCTGCAAGAGAAGGTGACAGGCCTAAAAAGAACCTGGGCAGATTTAGAACTGATTTTTCTGCTCCTGCAAAGAGCAGTTCCTCACTCAGGAAAAGTTCCATGGGTCCCTGAGCACTCGGGTTGTGGGAATTAAACCCTGCATATGTAGATCAAGTGAGACTTGTGTGCAATCTGACAATTGCTGAGTAGAGCTGGTAGGGTACAAGAAATCTCAGAAGGGTGATTTTATCACACCCACAGGTTTTATCAGTCCTGACCCTCCCAGGGATTTTCCTGGGCATTGGGATGGGTAGAAGGAAAACATGAACTCCACGCTCGAGGGCACTCCCTCTCTCCTCCCCACTTCACAAAAGTCACCTGCAACATAACCCATTGACAGAGGTTTACATAAAATGTTTTGTTTTGTTTTGTTCTTTTTGGGTCACACCCAGCGATGCTCAGGGGTTACTCCTGGTTCTGTGCTCAGGAATTATTCTTGGGGGACCATATGGGATGCCAGGGATTGAACCCAGGTCGGCCGCATGCAAGGCAAATGCCCTACTTGCTGTACTATAGCTCCAGCCCCTTATATAAACTGTTGTGACTTCCCCCTTCTAGAATCTATTCATTGCCTTGACCTCAGGGAGCTGACAGATTCTGGCCATTAGTGGGCTCCCTTGCGAACATCCTGTGAAGCTCTCCGGGTGCCCTTGTCCCACAGTATTCATGGGAGCAGTGATGCCAAAGTGTCTCATGCAGCTGCTGCAGAGTACTTAACGCCCTTCTGCCTGCGGGTTGGGTGGGCAGCGAGAGCGCCTGAGAGTAGGTCCGACTTGTTTTGCGTGACTTTGTGCCAGCCCCTCCCAGTTTCCTGCTCCATGTGCACCATGCAGGGCAGGGCAGGGGCACCATGACTGCCACAGCACCCTGAGCCCAGAGCACCTTGGACTGTTTCAGCCCCACCCCTCCACCGTGTACCTACATGCATAGGTACTGGGCCCGTCCACGGTGGACACAGATTTCTTGCCCTCTGCCCTCATGGGCCCCTGAAGCAACCCATGGACCAGCTACCTCTCAGCCAGGGTAAAATCTCCATCCTTCAAGGCTGGAACCTTCTTTAGGGGGTTCACTTGGGCAAAGGCATCGCTGTGGTGCTGGCCTGGGGGAGAGAACGGTGGGTCAGTGGGGAGAACACGAGAACACGGTGCACTCTTGGATCCACCGGCCCCATCCTAACATCCAGAACAGAGTTCTAAGAACAGGAAAAGGGAGGCCACCCACCCTGGCGACTGTATTACTGACCCTGAGCCCTCCAGAGAGCCACGCTTCCTGGGCTCAGCCCTCTATGAATCTGAGCCAAGAAGCAACTCAGCTGGAGTTGGGCAAGATGGGGCGGGGTGGTGACCACAGGAGCCGCAATCCACCCTCTCCCACCCACAGCCAACTCCACCCATCTGGCAGACACTCCAGCTCCTGCCCTGAGCTCTGGGCTTGCCATTGTCGTCCACCTAACTCACTGTGCAGGCTGTCACCTGCCCATATTCCAGAGCTCCAGCCACCTCCCTCCTGCTGGGAGCACCTGCCCCACTCAGGCACCAGCCTCCAGCAGCTCAGCACTTTGCTTCCCATGCTACAGTCTCACCCTCCAAGGGGAGCCCAGGTATGACATCCGAGAAGCTTCCCAACTGGAGTCATGCTATGGGAACATCAATAATTGTGTGTGTGCTAGGGGAAAAGGCAGCTCAGACAGAGAAGGGAGCACCAAATAAAGGGTGTTGGGAGGATCCTCCCAGGATAGGAGATGCATGCTGAAAGTAGACTGTAGACCGAACGTGATTGCTATTCAGTGCCTCTTTTACAAACCACTGCACCCAAAAGGAGAGAGAGAAAAGGGAATGCCCTGCCACAGAGGTGGGGTGAGATGGGGGGGTGGGGGGGAGGAGTGGGAAGGATACTGGGATCAGTAGTGGTGGAAAATGTGCATTGGTGGAGAGATGGGTACTCGATCATTGTATAATTGAAACCCAAACACAAAAGTTTGTAAGGTACACAACTGTACCTCATGGTGTCTCACTAATAAAAATTAATAAAATGTAAAAATAATAATAATAAATAATGTGTGAAGCCTGGCCTTCACTTGTGGGTTTCTTTGTCCTTCTTTTTCTATTGTTGTTGTTTTGGATTTATTTTTTGTTTTTGAGCCACACTCAGCAGTGTTCAGGACTCCCTCCTGGCTCTGCACTCAGGGATCACTCCTGGTGGGGCTCTAGGGACCGTGTGGGATGCCAGAGATCAAGCCCAGATCAGCTCCATGTAAGACAAGTCCCTACCCTCAGTATTACCCTCCGACCCTTCTTTGCCCTTCTACAGAGTGGACAGAGTCACCCCTTCCCATTCTTCCTCCCACAGTTTCTGTGGACAGCCTGACCCTTAGTAATGCCAGAGAGTAGAGCACGACTTGGTAGCACACCAGATGGTGGCCCAGGCTGCGCTCCCCAAGGCGGAAAGTGAGCAGGTCCAAATAGCCGGAGTGTTCCCCCCCCCCCCCCCACCCAGCCTGCCCTCCAGACCAGTGATTGGCCTGCTCAGTCACTGTATTCTGTAAAGGCGAAGGGGGTCTAAGCATAGGTGGGAGCAAAGAGGAGAACAGATCCAGGCGACCAACCCAATCTGATGGCAAATACAAGAGCTCAGAAGAAAGGGTCTCTTCCTACCAGGAAATCAGGAATACACTAGGAGCAGGGTGTTCTCCAGACCCCGCAGAGGAAGATTCTTGAGTCCTCCCTCCGTTTTCTTACACTCCTCCCCACTGCCTTCTACTTGCTCTACTTCCACTTAATATATATTTTGAAGATTTTTTTTTGTATTCCCTAGGCAAAGATGGAGGCTCTTTTAAAAATATACAGCTGGAGTGGGGTGGGGGTGAGGGGTGGAGCGAGAGTAGAGCAGGTAGTGAGCTTGCCCTACACTCATCTGACCCAGGTTCCATCCCCAGCACCACATATGGTCCCCTGAGCACCACCAGGAGCAACTCCTGAGTGCAGAGTCAGGAGTAACTCCTGAGCATCACCGTTCACTGGGTGTGGTCATAGACTATATATATATATATATATGAGACGTTACTGGGCCCGCTCGAGCAAATCGACGAACAACGGGAGGGCCTTTACCTTTACCTTTACATATATGGGCTGGAGCGATAGCACAGCGGTAGGGCGTTTGCCTTACAAGCGGCCAACATGGCCGACCCAAGTTCGATTCCTCCGCCCCTCTCGGAGAGCCCGGCAAGCTACCGAGACTATCTCGCCCGCTCGGCAGAGCCTGGCAAGCCACCCGTGATGTATTCGATATGCCAAACACAGTAACAAGAGGTCTCACGATGGAGATGTTACTGGGCCCGCTTGAGCAAATCAATGAACAATGGGAGGACCGTGACACACACACACACACACACACACACATATATATATATAAAACAATTGGGGCTGAGGATGAAACCAAGAGGTAGAGCACTTATTTTGCATGTTTGAAGCACTAGGTTCAATCCCCAGCAGTGCAATAATAATAATAATAATAAATATGTTATGATGACAATAATAAAATAATGATAATAATGACACAGAGAGTACTAATGCAACAGTTTCTGCTCTGGCAAGTCTCTCTACTCCCTTATGTGTGTACGTGTTACCAGACCTTGGGGCCACGGGAGTGGGCGTGGTTGGGGAAAGGAGGGTCCTTGGGCACAAAGTTGACTCAGACCCTGGGGTCTGGCGGCCCCACGCACCTTTGAGCAGCTCCACGGTGCGCATCTCGAAGGGGATGCCGTTCTTCTTGGCGAAGATGTAGACGGCGCGGCAGGGCTGGGAGAGCAGGTCCAGGTAGAGCTCCAGGCCCATGGTTGAGATGTCGGGGTGCGGCAGGCGTTCCGGGGACAGGATGGTGAGCTGGACCGGCAAAGGGGAACTGCCAGAGCTCTGCAACCTCGCGCCACTAGGAGCCCGCGCTCGGCCACGCCTCCCTCCAACCCATTGGACGGCCCGAGAGAACCTTGGACCAATGAGCAACTCCCCTGACTCTGGCCAGCTGAGGCTGGCTTGGTAGGGAAGGCACACACTCACCTCTTTCTTCCGGAGACTTCAATATCTACCGTCGTTAAATAGGCCAGAGAAGAGAGAATGCCAAGGAATGAGAAGGAGCAGGTGGGGGAGAGAGTGTAGAAACGGAGCGGCGATAGCATAAGGGTCAAGGGTCTTGGAAATGTCAGTGATGTGGAGGTGGAGGTGAGTAAGCATGTATTTCAAAACCACGAGTCAACACTAGTGGAAGCAAGTGATGCAAAGGTTAACAAGTAACTTTTGAAAGTGGTTTCCTAAAGAGGGGAGATGGGAAGAAGGAGGAAAATTTGGTCATTATTGGAGAGAAGCTAACGTTGAGAATGGTGGATTAGGAAAGGTACTATTTTTTAAAAAAATTTTTTTTAATTCATTTATTTATTTTGCCTTTGGGGTCATACCCAGCGATACACAGGGGTTCCTCCTGGCTCTGCACTCAGAAATTACCCCTGCCGGTGCTCCAGGGACCATATGGGATGCTGGGAATTGAACCCGGGTTGGCTGCATGCAAGGCAAACACCCTACCTGCTGTGTTATCGCTCCAGCCCCAGGAAAGGTACTATTGAGGAATGACAGAGACTTGTTTAACAAAAGCTTTGTAAATCACAGGAAAGAGGGCCCAGAGTGATAGTGATAGAAGTGATAGAAGATAGGGCATTTGCCTTGCTTACTCAAAGCCAACCCGGGTTCAATCTCTAGCACCCCATATGGTCCCTGAGCACTACCAGGAGTGATCCCTGAGCACAGCCAGGCAGCCACATGTGCCCTACCCCCCCCAAAAAAAAACAGAAAGAGAGAGAGAGAGAGAAGAGAGAGAAGGAAGGAAAGAAGGAAGGAAGGAAGGAAGGAAGGAAGGAAGGAAGGAAGGAAGGAAGGAAGGAGCAAAGGCAATGATGATGAAAAACTGGGGCGTCAAGAAGGCTGTTTTCTGCACTGGCCCTAATGAATTTAGGGTGAAAGGGCTAGGCTGCAGCGATCCGTCTAAACTGCATCCCCACACCCAGGAAGGTCAAGAAAGGAGCAGCTTCAAAATTCTGGGAACACAAAGGGAGGAGAAAAGAGATGAGGAAACTTCCCCTGGGCCTTGTGCCCAAGGTGGCTGAGAAGGATGTGTGGATCCCTGCTTCCTGCAAGCCCGAACTCTAGGAAGAAATTATCCTCCTTCACCAGTTTTCATTTTCTGGGTCATATTCATTACATGTCAGGTTAAACTCCCCTGGGAAAATGATGGGGGGTTGTCCCACCTTACCTAAAAACATGCTGAGATGCAGTTGCAATGTTCTTTGCACAAAGTCTCCCTAACTAAGACCCTGGGGCTCCTAAGGTCTGTGGTTGTGATTTCCTAAGAAAGTCTCCTGGGATGAGAAACCTGTCCCAATCCCAAGATTCAAAAGAAACCCTTTGGCAAGAGAATCTGTTATTGGAAAACTTAAGAACTATAAATAGACTTCCCTGGCCCCCCATGCTCCTGATTGAAAGAAGATTTAAACTGCTTTACATTGCAGTATGGAGGGCCCAGGAGAGCGTCTTCCTGCTTCAGTGCGATAGTCCTTCCCAGGCTGGAGGATGGGGAATATGTGGCCTGTCCACCACAAGTCACCTTTGGCCAGATTACTGCAGTAGCCAATCTCCCTACTTCCTCCCTGGCTGCCCTCCAGGTCAACCCGCAGAGCAGCCAGAATATTATTCACAAAAACAATCTGCACACGACACTCTTGTTTGCGTTTGGTGTTCCTAAGCATGCCATTTCAGTTCTCATGTGACCGAGTCCTGACCAGGAAAGCTGCTATTCAGATTTTCCCTTCCTGACCAGTTCCTTGGGACAGACAGAGGCAGTACTCAAGATGTTGAGTGCTTGGTGCCAAAAGACCATATCCAGTGAGGCTGGCCTCACTAACTGAATGGACACCGAGCCTAGAGCCAGCACAGGATGCCTGAGAACGCCTATGCTCTCTGATGTAGTTCTTATTAATCTGACAATCTGTAGGCAATTAAAAGATGAAATACATTTAAGATCAGGGAATTGTTATTAGAGATCATGGATTCTGGGAGAAACTCAGCATCCCAAGGAGGAATAGAAAGTAGGGGTTTTTTTGTTTGTTTGTTTTCTTTCTGGAAATAAAAGAGAAAGATGTGGAAAATAGTTTTGGGTGCTGGGATGAAGAGATAACACAGTGGGTAGAACACTTTCTTTGTATGTGGCTTTACCTGGGTTCAGTACCACAAACCCCACAAGGTCTTTTGAGCCCAGCCACTGAGCACTGCTGGGTGATACCCCAAAACAAACAAAAAGAGTGTTTCGGTGCTAACACACTTAAGTTACTCATAATAAGTGATTTGTTACTCATTCTATCCTCTCACAAAATATCCCAAGCCAGGCATCCTTATTATGAAGATAACCTCTGGAACAATTGTTAGCTTGAAGATTTCTCAAATAATTGCAGTTTCACCCACTCCAAAGGTCTGATCCTGTCCAAAGATTCAAGACAGCAAGGCAATTTCTCTAGAATGGCTGCTCCAATTCCATTCAAAAATGCCTATCTGGAGCTGGAGAGATAGTACAGTGTGTAGGGCATTTGCCTTGCATGAGGCCTACCTGGGTTTGATCCCCGGCATCCCATATGGTCCCCCAATTACCACCCTGCAACACCAAGGACTGAACCTGGGGCACAATTCCTGAGTTTATAGCCAGGGGTAACCCCTGAGCATCCCCAGATGTGGCCCAAAAAACAAAAACAAAATAAATAAAAACAAAAATCACTAGCATTGGGACAAGGGGTGTGGATCAGAGGTAAAGCACACATTTAGAATACATGAGACAGTAGTTCAAAGTCTCCACTTATATTAGCTCTTATAAACTGGCAGACATTTTTTTTAGTGAATCAAAATAGTTTTTATTGAATGAAACTTAGATGTGAGAGGAGAGAAAGCGACAAAGTCTGGGTTCAAGAGAGAACATGGGCTTCTCCAGAGTTGAAAAAGCAAGCAAAGAGGCATAGAGAAACAAACAAGCTACCAGATACATGTTCAAGGAAAAACAGACTTGGATTGAAGAGCAAGCCTGTTTAGTTCACTCTTGGCAACCAGCAGGGGGAAGCTGACCCACAGAGAACCTAGCAAAGGGCGGAGTCTTTTGAATAGAGACCAAAACCCAGAGGAGGAGAACTGGAAATTCAAATAAATCACAAGCCAGAGTGGGGAGCAGAGGTTTGAGCTGAGACCAGCCAGTTTTATTGTTTAAACTGAAAAGGGGAAAAAAATCGATGCAGTGATTGAAGGAGACAGGTTCAAGTGCTGTTTACACTGTGTCTCAGGCAGCTGTGAAAGACAAACTGGGGTAAAGCCCTGGGCTGGACGGTAGAGGTGCAGTAAGAATGGATGAGCCACTCCTGACTTGGGCCGACCTCCTGTGAGATGACGGAAAATGAGGCACTTCTCCAACCGCCAGGGGCAGTGCTGGAAAGAGCCTTCCTGGCTCACCCCATCAGGGCTTGCACCCTAGACATTAACTGCTGCTTCATGGTAGGGTCTACAGGTGGGAAGTCCTTGGCTTTCAGGATGACTACATGGGCTTCCCAGAAGAGGATCTTCCCCACTGCCGCCTCCACACGCTCGTGCCATGCAGCCAACTTGGGTCTCTCTTCAAAGACCTGGCAGCCAGCACCCACAGCCTAGGGAGAAAAGGGACACAAGGTCAAGAATGGTGGCACTTGGTTGGGGGGCCACAGATTCCAAAAACAAGTTTTTCATGCATATGGAGAGATAAGGGAGACACGAGGAGGATTTCAGCACCACTACCCCGTAGACCCAACCCGCACACAGCACGCACATGCATTAGCTCTGTGGTGGCCATCAGGTCAGCCAAGGAGATGTGCGGCCCGGTAAGGAAGGCCTGGTCCTTCAGGAAATTGTCCTCGAGAAGCTGCAGGGATACATCCAACTCGGCAATGGTGGCTTTCAGAGTCTCAGGAGGTACCAACTCACCCAGGAAAACAGGAAACATCACCTGGTGGGAGGCAGAAAAGCTGGGGTTGGGGGTAGTTGAGGGCAACACATCCCCCAGGGCAGGAGCTGTTTCCGGTTTCTATAAACTGGACCTACAAAAACTTCCTGAAGGGCTCCTTTACCAGAAATAGCACATATCCTAAAATAACAAGCTGCTTAATAAATTCTTAGACAAGGACTTAACAACCCTGCGATCAGATATATACAGTTTTCATGTAAATGGACTTTCTCTATACCCATTGGTTTTAATTTTGCAGTTTGATTTCAATATTAATATCAATATTAATACTAAATTAAATATTAATTTATTTTAATCGCGGCCGCGTGACATCTTATTATGACATCTTATTACCTCATTCCTACTTTGGACAAACTGGCAGGCTACCGAATGTAGCCTGCCCACATGGCAGAGTCTGGCAAACTCCCTGTGGCATACCCAAAATGCCAAATACCAGTAACAATGATGGGTCTCATTCTCCTAAACCTGAAAGAGCCTTGAATATGGCACTTTTTAAAAAATCTCATGGCTAGGACGAAGGAGACGTTACTGGGGCCTGCTCGAGGCAATCGACAATTAACAGGATGATTTGTGATTTGTGATTATTTTAATCTTAATCAATATTAATATCAATATCTAACCAATATTAATTCTAAATATGTATCAATATGTGTTGCTTTTTTCTACTGTCCACTGTCCTCCCGTAGTTCATCGATTTGCTTGAGCGGGCCCAGTAACGTCTCCATTTTTGAGACTCGTTGTTACTGTGTTTGGCATATTAAATACGTCACGGGTAGCTTGCCAGGCTTTGTCGTGCAGGCAAGATACTCTCGGTAGCTTGCCGGGCTCTCTGAGAGGGACTGAGGAATCGAACCCGGCTCGGCCGGGCTGGCTGCGTGCAAGGCAAACGCCCTACTGCTATGCTATCGCTCCAGCTTTTTTCGACATCAAAATAAAAATAAATAACATAAATTAAAATAGGGATTAGTTGCTCACATTGAAATTGAAACATTTCATATACACATTGAGATTTCTAATTTCTTTTTGGATTTTATTGTTGTTTTTACCACACTAACAGTGACTGTGGGTCACTCCTGGCAGTGCTTAGCACCTTGCAATGCTCGGGACTGAACCTGGGGCACAAACATGCATTCAATGGCTTTAAACCATCTTTCCAACCCATTTTCTAACTTCTTTTTAACTGAAAGTACGCTGATGATACAGTGCCAGGGTTCCTACCCAATCTTTGCTTGGCATCTTAGGCTAATGATGGGGAGAAACTGCTCCTTGAGGAGCACTGTTGAGTGTGACCCAAAAATCAATTTGAAAAAAAAGGAAAGGCAGAGTACTCTTATAGTCATGGTCATCGTAGGCATTTAGATTCAAAATACCTGCAAGATGAAGAAAGGAACATGATCCCCACCCTCAAAAGATATATGAAACCGGGGATGAACTGAAACAATTTAAAGCTTCAACCCAGGGGCTGGAGAGATAGCACAGCAGGTAGGGTGTTTGCCTTACAAGTGGCCGACCCGGGTTTGATTCCCAGCATCCCATATATGCATTAAATAATTTAAAAGATAAAATTACCCAAATTGGCGAACAGAGTGAATTAAAACTCTGCGGGGGCGGGGGGGGGGGAGAGTGAAATTCTAGAACTGAAAAAATAGTCATCTCAAATAAAGAATATCTTCGATAGGGGGTTCAAGAGATATTATGGCACTTAATGCACTTGCCTTGTACATGCATGGCTTGAACCCAGGTTCAATCCCCAGCGACCCACATGGTGCCCTGAGCAATGCCAGAAATGATCCTTGAGGGGCTGGAGTGATACTACAGTGGGTAGGATGTTTGCCTTGCTTGCAGCTGACCTGGGTTTGATCTCCAGCATCCCATATGGTCCCCCGAGCAACACCAGTAGTAATTCCTGAGTGCAGAGCCAGGAGTAATCCCTAAGCATCACCGGATGTGACTGCCCCCCCTCCAAAAAATGAAATGGTCCTTGAGCACAGAGCCAAGAGTAACCTCTGAGCATCACCAGGTGTGATTCAAAAACTGAAATAGCAACCTGGACACAAAGTAAGGTCAAAGTGAGAAGTCAAAATCAATGGTCTACAGAAACCACTCATCTGGAGAAGGGGGAAAGTGGTGAGATGGCCCCTTTGGGATGATGACCTCACTAAGCTCCTGTTGAAACCTCACCTTATGCCACAGGGCCCGGAGGCAGCTTCTTCGTAGGCCCAGGTGCTGCCATGCCAGGTACTCATCCACCCGTGCTCGGGCCTGCAGGTCCTGGGGGTACCAGTGGTCAGGGACATTATACTTGCGGGCCAGGTAGAGCAGGATGGCCACACTGCAGAGGAGGGGAGTACGTTATGGAGGGCAAGAGGGCACTGTGCTCAGAGCTTCAAAGAGTCCCCTCTTTACCCTTCCTCCAGTGCCAACGTATCTGTCTGCCTTATTCACCGCACAAGGAAGTCAGGCTTACTAGAATGAGGAGAGTGCCAGAGCCGCAATACAACACATAGGACACTTGATTTGCCCGCAGCCAAGCCAGGCTCGATGCCCAGCATCCCATCCGGTTCCCTGACTCCACCAGGTGTGATCCTTGAGCACAGAGCCAGGAGTAAACCCTGAGGACTGCTGGCTGTGGCCCAAAAACAAAGTGAAGTGACTTTCCCTGGGAGCAATGGGCTTGCATGGTAAAATGGCAAATCTTTGAGACTAATCCCCAAGCTCATCCTACAGTCAGGCAGGATCCCATAGCAGATTGTCCTGCTAAAGGTTTCAGGGCAGTTCCTGAGAACTGCTTCCTAGAGGAGACAGCACCAAAGCTGAACCTTCTAGAAATTGAGCTGTTTTCAGTCCACATCCATATCCTCTAGATTCAAAGCAGCCTCAGGTACCAGCTTGCTCAAAAAGTCTTTCCTGACATCACTTTTTTCTCTCTAAAGCAGCCTGAGGAAGACAATGGCATGCAGTAGGACAATGGTACAGCACAACAGACAAGACCAACGACCTTTTATTTCTGCCCAGAGTTAGAAAAGCTACCACAGTGAAGGGGGGAGGGGCAGGCATGATCTGGAAGGCTCAGAGGATGTATGAACTTGGGGCCATAAGAAGACTTTCAGAAACCTGGAATAGCTCCAGGTCTGGGCACCCCAACCAAAAAGGCAGAAAAACTTCCACTGGTCCATACTCCCTGTTCCACATCCTGTGTCCACCCTGTCATACCACCCACTTGCCATGCATGCACTCTTGGCCCCTTTTGCTACCAGTTAATTATTCAAGTCACTTAGTGAAAGTAGGAGCATGCTGTCCCTGGCACCTCTCCAGGAGTGCTGAACCCTGGGTGTCACATGATTGAGGGTCACTGGGGGAGACCGGAAGAAAGCGACTGACACAAAAGTTAGAGGAATTCACTGGGGTGGGTCCATCCGGGAGATTCCAGAGATAAATTCTGAAGCAATAGGCTCTCTCTGAAATGGAAGGAATGAGGGACAAAAGGGGATAAAACTAGAGAAGTTCTGACCTTTCCTAGAGAGATTTCCACACCATGGGACCTGCTAAACATCCGTGGCTCTGGTGGCCTCCCACGGGAGAGGCCCATTCAGGGAAGCCGAAGCTCAGAGTAGAGCCTCTGAGTAGCCCAGACACCCCAGGGTCATCTCAACACAAGTTTGACCAAAGGGCTGCCATTATGGGGGGAGAAGGGAGTTGCTGTACCCTACCCAGCCCTGCACCCACCCCTGCACCAGGGTACTCGCAACAGCAGCCACAAGATTGGAACAAAAGTAAAAGAGCTGCTTGCTTTTCCCATCATGCCTGTCAGCTGGGACAGTGGACTGCATTTGGGCCCTGACTCTGTGGGATGCAGGGCAAAAGGCCCTTCCTTCACATTTGAGGATTTCAGCTTCTTGTCTACAAAACTAAGGGGGACCAGGACATGGTTGACTGGTAGAATACTTGCCTTACATTCAGAAAACCTGGGTTTGATCCCCAGCATCTCAAAAAACGAGAAACAGGGAGCCAGAGAGATAGAACAATGGGTAAGGTCTTGTTCTGCAAACTGGCAGGCTCCAGTTCAATCCTTGGTACTGCATACGGTCCTTTGAGTATCACCAGGAGTTAACCCTGAGCACAGAGCCAGGAGTAAGCCCTGCACACAGCTGAGTGTGGACCCAAACCCCTCCTCTAAAAAAAATAAGGGGTCAGGACAATGTTAGGACAAGCTCTACCAAGGGTCAGGACAAGAGTAAGGCTCTAGCGAGGTTTAGTAGCTACCCCAGGGTCCCCTTACCTCTCAGACAAGGTGAAGTCCCCATCCTTCAGGGCGGGCACCTTCTTCATGGGGTTCACCTCGGCAAAGGCATCACTGAGGTGCTCTCCTGCAGAAAGTCCATCATGGTGGGTTGTGGGTAGAAACGTGTCCCCTATGCCCACTCCCTACCTGGCCTGAACCCCAATTTCCTAGCATTCTCCAGCCCCTGGCTATTCTGCACAGCAAAGGCTAGTAGGGGCACTGTAAGAATAGAGAGAGCTTCTCTGCCAGTCAGTGCAAACTAAAACTTGGTGTTTCTTGCCAGTCTTTGTAAGCATCCTCATTGGGGCTGCAGTGCCCCCATTTCTGCCATCCCTAGAATCATGGGTTCACCTTTGGGGTATGCCCCACTGCAGAGGCAGAGTAGCTGGTGGGCAAAGTAGAGCTATAGTGCCCTTTCCCGCAAGCTCGAAGGTAGAGACGCCAAACAAGCCAATTTGACTTACAACCAACTTCTATTGACCCTGGCTCACCTGGAGCCCTTGGGCACTGGGGACAGTGGCACTCCTTTTTGGCTCTCCTGGGGCTTGAACTGCCTACATACTTTTTGTCCTGTCTATACACACCATCTCTCTTTGCTAGAACTTGTGTGAGTGGCTTCTGCTCCTACAGAGGCAGCCCGAGAGAAGCTTCTGAAAGGCACTTAAATCTCATCACTGCCCAGCTCAGAGCTTACCTTGCCCCTCTGTTACCCCAGGATCAGGAGGAAGTTCTGAACCACACATAGTTGCCCTAACCATCTAGCTTCAGTCATCTCCCTGCATCCACCACGTTCTCTCCCTTCAGACTTTTCCTGAACTAGAGAGACACCCTCGCTACTCTCCTGATCAGACACGCCTCCATCCCACCCCTCTGCTTACCAACTGACCTGGCACATCCCTGCCTCACGGTCTACAGAGGCAAACCCTGGACAGGGCAGTGGAGGAGGCCTGGGGTCAGAGCTTGACCACTGCAAAGGCACCAAGGAAACAGGGGAGAGGACAGTGAGGAGATTATCCTAGCTTGTCCACCTGGGCTTTGCTTTCCCTTGACCCAGGCAAACTATGTTCTGGGGCCCCAGAAACAAACAGTCCAGATTAGGACGCACTCCGACACCCCTCCCCTGCTTCAAAGATATGGAGGAGATCCATGACATTGAAGCTAATAGTATCTTCAAAGATGTCACACCACTGGACAAGCAAGTGAAAACAGATAGACAAATGGGACTATCTTAAACTAAGAAGCTTCTGCACCTCAAAAGAAATAGTGACCAAAATATAAAGACAGTCTACAGAATGGGAAAGGATATTCGCCCAGTACACATCTGACAAGGGGTTGATATCAAGGATATACAACGTATTGGTTGAACTCCACAAGAAGAAAACATCTAACCCCATCAAAAAATGGGGCAACGAAATGAACAGAAACTTTCTCAAAGAAGAAATCCGAATGGCTAAAAGGCACATGAGAAAATGCTCTACATCATTAATAATCAGGGAAATGCATATCAAAACAACAATGAGATATCATTTCACACCACAGAGACTGGCCCACATCCAAAAGAACAAAAGCAACTAGTGATGGCATGGATGTGGTGAGAAAGGGACCCTCCTTCATTGCTGGTGGGAATGCAGACTGGTTCAGCCCTTTTGGAAAACAGTATGGACGATTCTCAAAAAATTAGAAATTGAGCTCCCATTTGACCCAGCAATACCACTCCTGGGAATATATCCCAGAGAGGCAAAAAAGTATAGTCGAAGTGACATCTGCACTTGTTTGTTCATTGCAGCACTCTTTACGATAGCCAGAATCTGGAAAACACCTGAGTGCCCTAGAACAGATGACTGGTTAAAGAAACTTTGGTACATCTACACAGTGGAGTACTATGTAGCTGTTAGAAAAGATGAAGTCATGAAATTTACATACAAGTGGTACTACATGGAAAGTATCATGCTAAGTGAAATGAGTCAGAAAGAGAGGGACATAGAAAGATTGCATTCATCTGGGGAACATAAAGTAACAAAATAGGAGAATGACATCCAAGAATAGCCGAGATAAGTACCAGGAGGTTTACTCCATTGCTTGGAGGCCAGCCGCACATGCTAGGGGAACAGGCAGCTCAGATAGAGAAGGGAGCACCAAATAAAGGGTATTGGGAGGATCCTCCAAGGATGGGAGAAGCATGCTGAAAACAGACTATAGACCAAACATGATTACCACTCAATGCCTCTTTTGCAAACCACAGCACCCAAAAGGAGAGAAAAAATAAAAGGGAATGCCCTGCCACAAAGGCAGGGTGGGACAGGGGGGATGAGGGGTGGGAGGGATACTGGGATCAGTGGTGGTGGAGAATGGGCACTGGTGGAGGGATGGGTACTCGATCATTGTATAACTGAAACCCAAGCACAAAAATTTGTAAGTCTACAACTGTACCTCCTGGTGTTTCACTAATAAAAATTAAAAAATAAAAATAAACACAAAGATATGGAGGAGAGACAGAAGCAAAGAACAGAAGGGAACAGAGAGGGAAGAGCCTGAGGGGGACCCCAGTGCTCACTGGGGAGTGCACGGAGTAGGGCTAGAAGTGCGGGGCAGTGGGGCAGTGTCCGGTGTCAGGGTATGTCAGGCTGTCAGGGATCATAAAGGGAGGAGGAAGGAGTTTGTTCCCACAGTTAGGGTTGTTTCCTCCCTTAGCCTTCTCCTCCCCCCAACTTTTCCCCTGTTCCTACATCTGATGCGTCCTTGCCTCTTCACCAGCTCACTGCTTTCTTCAAGTTAGCACCCCTCCTTTTTGGCTTCAGCGGAGTCTCTCTCTCTCTCTCTCTCTCTCTCTCTCTCTCTCTCTCTCTCTCTCTGTGGGGGATAAGGGCGTGAATGTGAGAGGTGTTGTGTGTGTGTGTAGTTTTCTTTATTGCAGAGTTGGGGGAGGGCATGACAACGGGATTCCTTAAATCTCCCATTACCTAGTGGTTGAGCTAGTGAGGAGGCAGCGCCAAGAGAGATAACCTACACTGTCCGTCTTTTTTTTTTTTTAATTGAATCACCTACACTGATCCATCTTTTTTTTTTTTTAAATAAAACCTGGCATAAATCATGTTTGTTGTTGTTGTTGTTGTTGTTTTAAAATTTTATTGAATCACCGTGAGATAGTTACAAGCTTTCATGTTTGGGTTACAATCACACAATGATCTAACACCCATCCCTCCACCAGTGCACATTCCCCACCACCAGTATCTCCGGTATACCCCCCTTTCCCACTCTCCCCCTGCCTCCATAGCAGACAGTATTTCCCATACTCTTACACTGTCCTGTCTTTCAGTTACTCTGTTTCCCCCAAGCCTCCCGTCCTACCTTTGAGCAGGTCCACGGTGCGCATCTCGAAGGGGATGCCGTTCTTCTTGGCGAAGATGTAGACGGCGCGGCAGGGCTGGGACAACAGGTCTAAGTAGAGCTCCAGACCCATGGCGGGGCAATGCGGCAGGGAACTTCAGCAAACTGTACTACTCGGGTGCCGGGCTGCGGGAATACACACACACACACACACACACACACACACACACACAAACACACACACACATCGCGACTTCCCATTGGGCAGTCCAGGCAGTTCCAGCCAATCAGTGGCGAGGCCCTGGGTGTGTCTCAGAGACGAGGGGGGGCCACCAATCCCAGTCCTCCTCTGGTGACTGATTTTTCACTTTGCCGGATTTCTTCACATCAGGAATGAATTGATAAATATCTGAATACACACTATTTATCACATATCAAATAGAATATTATTTAATCTGAGAAAGAAACCCTGCCATTTGCAACACATGAATGAGCTTTGAGGGCATTACACTAAATGAAATAGGTCAGGCGCAGACAAGTGCAGTATAATGTAATTCATTCGTGAAATCTAATAAAATGAAACTTGTGGAAACAGAAAGTGGAATGGTGATTACCAGGAGCTGGGGAGTTGGACAATTGGGGAAGTATTTAATTAAGTTCTGCATGGCTTAATGCCCAAAAAGTAGAGAGTGTGGAGGAAATTGTCTGCCATAGAGGCAGTGGGAGGGCTGGGGTGGGGAGGAGGGGCAGATACTGGGGACATTGGTGGTGGGAAATGTACACTAGTGGAGAGATGGGTGTTCCATCATTGTATAACTGAAACTCAAGCCTGAAAGCTTTGTAACTGTATCTCACGGTGATTCAATAAAAAAAAAAAAGTTTGCATGGCTAATACACAGTAGAGTGGTTATGGCCATTGATTCTTTACTATAAACTTTAAACTGGCTAAGAAACCAGATCTTAATTGCTCTCACCACACAAACAAAAGAGAGGCTAATTATGTTGCGTGACGAACATGTTAGCTGAAGTTATGGTGGTAATCATTCTGTAATACACATATAAACCAACACTTTTTAAAAATTAAATCACCGTGAGAAGCACAGTCACAAAGTTGTTCATGATTGGGTTTTAGTTTACAATGCTCCAAAACCCACCCCTTCACCAGTGTATATTTCCTACCACCAGTGCTCCCAGTTACCTTTCCTCCACCCCCACCCCAACTGCCTCTACAGCAAGCACTTTTCTTCTCTCTTGCTCTCTCTCACTCTCTCTCTTGCTCTCTCTCTCTTGCACTCTCTCTCTCTGTATCTCTTTCCTTTTGGGCATTATGGTTCGTAATATAGGTACTGGAAGTTTTTCCATGCGTATCTCCTTACCTATTTCCAGCACTCAATTCTTGTCCAGAGTGATCATTTCCAACTATCATTGTCATATAAACCAACAATTTGGACACCTTCAGTTTGCACAATGTTATATGCCAATTATCTTTCAATTAGAAAAAATAATAAAAAGGTTGTAGCAAGTTTGCAGCCCTAGATACAACTCAACAGATGATATAGATGATATCGTAGGCCTTGCATAAATGAATCCCTGAGTTTAATTTCTGGTACCACATAACCCCCAGCACTACCCCACATAGCCCTGGTGGCCTCTGAAAACCACCCAATGTGTTCCTAACGGCTCCCCGCACTGTGGGGCCCAAGCAACACTGCATTGCTAGTCAGGCATTAAGCCACCAGGTCTACACAGCTTGGCCCAATAACACCAACAGTGAACCCTGGGATATCCTGAAACACTACTAGGAGGCCCCTCATATCCACTGCCTAAAATTAATTTTGCCCATATTCCAGAATTCTTTTCTTCTTTTTATTAAATTTGTTTATTGAATCACCGTGAGAACAGTTACAAAGCTTTCAGGTTTAAGTCTTGGTCATACAATGATCAAACACCCATCCCTTCACCAGTACACATTTTTCACCACCAAGAGCCCCAATATACCCCCCATCCCACCCCTCCCTATGCCTGTGAGGCAGGTGATTTCCACTTAACTCTCTCTCTACTTTGATTACATTCATTATTTCGACAAAAGATGCACCATTATTATTTGGAATTTCCCCCCAATAATCAAACTTGCTGAAAAGGCATTGCGAAATAATTTTCTATTGCTGGTTATAAAGACCATATGATGTCACGTGGTAGCGGCTGCGTGATTTTGGATTTCTGTTATTTTACTAATTAAGTCTGGAGGGATTTCTGCCAAAAACCACATAGTTCTGAGATTGGTTTGTGTGACTCTGGGGCCATGGCTGTGCCAGAGAGCCACTTGTGGGGGCAACTCGTGGTCTCAGTGGGGCAAGAAGGACGTGCTGGTTCTGCCCCCCATCCCATGAGGCCACAGTTGCCCCGTCACTGCTGGCTCATACCTGGCTGTCCAATAAGCTCTGAGGCAGCGAAAGGGGGGCGGGGAGGTGGAAGAGACAGACACCCTTTCCCTGGGGGCGGGGGGGAGCACAGAGCCATAGCTTAATGCATAGTCCATTCACATTTCTGCCAAAAGCCGCTGGGTTCTGAATTAGATCCATGTGCCTCTGGGGCCATGTCTGTGCCAGAGAGCCACTTGTAGGGGGCAACTCGTGGTCTCAGCAGGGAAAGAAGGACATACCGGTTCCGCCTCCCACAGGATTGATTCTTTTTCTAGGGCTTGACTCACATAACCTAACTCACAAGAGACTGATAGATTTATTAATTTTATAGGAAGAAAAAGACAAAGGTCATTAAGATAGAATGCTCTCAACAATTGCTCAGAAAGTACTCTAAAAAAAAAACAAATCTGGGGCTGGAGTGATAGCACAGTGGGTAAGGTGTTTGCCTTGCACGCAGCTGACCCGGGTTCGATTCCCAGCATCCCATATGGTCCCCCAAGCACTGCCAGGAGTAATTCCTGAGTGCATGAGCCAGGAATAACCCCTGTGCATCGCCGGGTGTGACCCAAAAAGAAAAAAAAAAAATCTGGTGGGGGCAGAATGAGAGCAAAGGGAGCCAGAGAACTTGCAAAGTACCTTCCCCTTAAAAGTTTGGACCACCAAGATCTTCTGCATCAGCTATCCATGGCTCACAGTTAATTACCACAAACATATTGCTTCAAACGGTATGTATGTATGATTGCACACTCTCTGTGGGTCAGGAGCCTGGGCACAGCCTAGTCAGTACTCAGCAAGGCTGTGATGCCTGAGGTTTCTAGGGTTATGTTCTCCCCCCACCACCAAAACACACACACACACTCACACTTTATTTAGACACCATGGTTTACAAAGTTGTTCATGATGATTTGTTACAGACATTCAATATTCCATCACCAATCCCACCACTACTATCTCCTTCCTTCCACCAATGTCTCCATTCTCAACTACCTCTCAAGTCTGCCCCCATAACAGGTCCACAGTAATTTCTTTTATATTGCTTGTTACCAATAAATGGCTCACAAAATGATCAAAAAATACTTTCTTAGAAGAAAATTAGTGAAAATTGTTGTATCTCACCATGCGGACATATGTCCTCATCTGAGGGATTACTAAAATGTTGTCACAAATTAAGCCTTATGTGTTAATGTTTTTGTTAATTGATATTGGTTGGCTTCCACATTGAATCCCATCCAATCTGGTGTGCTACTACTGGGAAGTCAGTGTTGTAAGGTTGTCAGTGTTGGAAAGTTCGGCATTCATGGCCGCACATCCCAGAAAATGCAGATTTTTTAACTGGGTAGTTCAGCCAAACATTTTTACTGGACTGTGTCTGAGAATTTTTTGTGGCTAGTTGATCTCTTCCAAGATTTAGTTATCAGTCTCTGGGACAAGGCTGGTAAATGAGTTTATATGGCAACAGAGGTGGCTTGTAGGCGTAGTTGCTGGGGCTTCGGAAAGTACAGGGAGGTGGGGGGAGATAGCCCATCCCAACACTGAGAAGGCCTGAAGTTTTCAACCATAGGGACTCATGTACCTGAGTTTTTTCAGCAGGTACAGTTCTCTATGAGTCCTTAAATGATGGAGTCCAGCCAGTGATATGTTCTTATCTGAGGCTCAGTGGGTAAGGATTAACTTCCAAGATCACTCAGGTGGCTGACTTGGGATTTATTTCCTGGGGATGGAGAACTGGCTCCTTGTTGAGTGCAGTTGGAGTTGCTCTTAGCATCTTACCATAGGGACCTCCTGACATGATAAGTTGTTTACTTACTGTCTCAAAGACAGCAATAGTCTCTCTAAGCCTATCTGCTTACAGGAAATCTTACATAACAGAACATAATCCCACAAGTGACATTCCATCACCTGCTTAGAATTGCTTCTACTCGCCATGTTTGAGGAGAGACTATACAAAGATGTGAATACTAAGAAAGAGAGATCCCTGGGGGTCAGTTTAGAGTCTGTCCACCATCCCTATCAAGGGCAGGCGGCCTTCACTAGCCTGCAGTATGTGCTTAGAAAAAGCCCCATATCTGGTTTATGCTTTGCTGTTGCCTTCTAAAAATTCTTCATAATTTGTTGTTGTTGTTGTTGTTTGTTTTTTGGGTCACACCCAGCAATGCACAGGGATTACTCCTGGCTCATGCACTCAGGAATTACTCCTGGCGGTGCTCGGGGGACAATATGGGATGCTGGGGATCGAATGGGGGTCGGCTGCATGCAAGGAAAAAGCCCTACACACTGTGCTTTCACTCCATCCCCCTCTTCATAATTGTTTTATCAATGGATGTCTCAGGTTCTGTGGAGCCAGTTCTGTACAGGAGTCCAGAGAATGGTGATTGATCACTCCAAACAAAAGATACTGTCTGGTCTCTCTCCTAAGGCTGGTCATTCCCTTGTGGCACCTCACATCTTTGACAATCATTTGTGGCTTGGGGGCCATACTCCATAGTGCTCAGAGGCTATTCCTGGTTCTCTGCTCAGGGGTCACTCTTGGCAGTGCTGAGGAATCATACATAATGGCTAACTGGGGTCAGTCAAATGCAAGGCAAGCACCTTGATCTTTGTACTCTCTCCAGCTCAAGTACTTTTGTTGAAAAGTTTATGTTTGCAGCTATTGAGTTCCTTTTTAACATTGTTATTGCTACATCTCATAAGTTTTTTTTAATATGTTGTGTTTTTGAGCCAGATAGATAGTGCAGTGGGGAGGATGTTTGCCTTGTATGTGGCTGATCTGTGTTCAATCCCTGGCATCCCATATGGTCTCCCAAGCACCACCAGGAGCGATTCCTGAGTGCAAAGCTAAGAGTAACCCCTGAGCATTACTGGGTGTGGCCCAAAACTAATGCACACATACACAAAAATATGTTATGATTTACTTTGCATTTATTTGTAGTATGTTCTAGTGTTCCTTGTGATTTCTTCTTTGGCCCATTGGTTGTCTAGATATATATTATTTAAGGGTCCAGGGACATAGCTCAGCAATAGAGCACCTGCCTTGTGTGAGGCCCTCGATTCAACTCCCAGCACCACCACCAGAGAATGTTTAGATTAATTTTCAAAATATTTTAAATTATAAAATTTCCTGTTATTGCTCTTTTGCTTTTTGGTTCACATATGGCAGTGCTCAGAAGCTACTCTGGCTCCATGTTTGGGGTGTCATTCCTGATAAGGCTCAGGAGACCATGCAGTGTCAGGGATCAAATCCAGGCCTTCCACATGCAAAACATCTCTTTAGCCCTTTATCTGTTTTCTTTCTTTTTTTTAATTCATTCTGTTGTGTTTGGAGGGAAATTGCATGATTCCAATTTTTTAATGCATTAAGATTTATTTTATTAACTTGGAGAACAGTTCATGTGCACTTGAGAAAAATGTTCATTTTTCTCTTGTTAGATGGAGCATTCCATAGACATCTGGTCAGCCCCTTGGCTTTTTATTCCCCCAAGTTTTATTTTTATTGAAGTACCGTGAATTTCAAAGTTATTCATAGTTGGTTTTTTGACATACAATGTTTCATAACCAATCCAACCACCCACTGTCCTTCCACCAGTGTTCCCAGATTCCCTTTCCTACCCCCCACCCCAGCTCCAACCTGCCATCTTGACAGGCACCTTTCTTTTTAAATTTGGTTATTAAGGTTTGGGGCTCCTGATTTCAGCGTTGCTGACTCTGAATAGGAATTTAGCTCTATCATTCCTTGACACCACCTTGTACCTGGGTTCCCTTGATCCCTACCCTCATTGCTTCTCATCTATCTATTCTCCCTTTCTCTTCACCCTTTTTTCCTTCTCTTCCCTGCTCTGGGGCCAACAGTGACCTATTCAGCCCCTGGGTTTATAATATTCTTCAAGTCCTCCATCTCATGATTCTATTACTAAAAGTGAAGTGTTCAAGGTATCAACTACCATTGAAATGGACCATTTGTTCTCATTCAACATTTCTTTTCGGAAACAGGGAGGACCCATGACCGCATGCCGGTTCTCCCCCAGCCCCTCTCCTACATCAGCTCTTAGGCCCACACAATTTGCCTGGCAGCTGAGGAGGTGGTTCCGCTTCTTTATTAGGGAAAGATTTGGAGTTGTTTTCGGCATCTTCCCTAAGAGGAGGGCTGAGCCAGCCTGGCCTTACAGGATGGGATGCTTTTACTTGTACTTCTCCAGGAGCGTAAGGATCTTGTCCTTGACCGAGGAATCCAGTGATGAACAATCCCACTTATCCAACTTCATTAACCGTTCATGAGCCTCCGAGAAGAGGCTTGAGCCAATCTGCGACTCCACCCGTGTGCGCCATTCAGCCAGTTTGCTGCTGCTGTTGAAGACGTTGTATTTGCACCCCAAGGGCTGGAGACAGAGAAAGAGGAAAAAGTGATCACCCTGGCCACCTGGGCCACCTGTTACACTTCCACGGCTTTACTGATGTCACTCCTTAAGAAGTTAATTCTTCTGACTCCCAAGGGGCTTTACTAATATCACTACTTAATGAGTTAATCCTGCTGATCCCTAAGGCCCTGGCAAGGGGTCACAGGCTATGTAATAGATGTGGAATAGGTCTAGAAAGTCCAAAACCTCCCAGAATCTTGGCCATCTTTTGAACTTCCCAATTTTCTCTCCAAGATTCCCTATGGCCCGGGCAATTACCGCTTCTCTAACCTGAAACCCCTTGCCTCTAGGTAAGAGTTAGGAGCAGAGTTCCTACCTCCCCACAAACGCCCACACTGAATCTCTCTCCGTGATCAAAAGCAGTAACTCAAACGGGAGAGGGTCAAAGAAAGAGGCACCCCCATGACGTTCAGGAGACTCAAAGGCGGGTGAGGGGAATAAAGAGTAAGACATGGGCATGGGCATGAACAAATGGCCACAGTGCATTTGCTTCTTTCCCTGTGTGGGTCCCTGCCACAGACTGACTTGACATTAAAGTAACCTGTTTTCATTTCTGTTTGGGGGAGCACATCTGGCAGTGCTCAGGGGCTAGTCCTGGCCCTGTGCTCAGAAGTGATCCCTGGCAGAGCTTGGGAAACCATATATGGTGCCAAGGATTCAAGCTGGGATCTGTGTGGTAAGCACCTTAACTCCTGCACTGTCTCTCTGCCCATGGCCACTTTTCATACTGGTCAGAGATTATGCTGGCTTCTCAAGACATGGGTCAACCAGCAATACCACTCCTGGGAATATATCCCAGAGAGGCAAAAATGTATAGTCGAAGTGACATCTGCACTTGTTTGTTCATTGCAGCACTCTTTACAATAGCCAGAAACTGGAAGAAACCTGAATGCCCAAGAACAGATGACTGGTTAAAGAAACTTTGGTACATCTACACAATGGAGTACTATGTAGCTGTTAGAAAAGATGAAGTCATGAAATTTACATACAAGTGGTACAATATGGAAAGTATCATGCTAAGCGAAATGAGTCAGAAAGAGAGGGATAGACATAGAAAGATTGCATTCATCTGGGGGATATAAAGTAACAAAGTAAGAGATTAATACCCAAGAATAGCTGAGATCAGCACCAGGAGGATTACTCCATAACCTAGAGGCCAGCCGGGTATCCTAGAGGAGAGGGCAGTTCAGATAGAGAAGGGAGCACCAAATAAAGGATGTTTGGAGGATCCTCCCAGGAGGGGAGATGCATGTCGAAAGTAGACTATGGACTGAACATGTTTGCCACTCAATGCCTCTTTTGCAGACCACAACACCCAAACGGAGAGAGAGAACACAGGGGATTGCCCTGCCACAGAGGCAGGAGGGGATGGGGGGATGGGGGTGGGAGGGATATTATCCATGGTGGTGAAAAACGGGCACTGGTGGAGGGATGGGTATCTGATCATTGTATAATTGAAACCCAAGCACAAAAAAAAGACATGGGTCAAGGTCTAAGCTCATCATCCGGGGCCAGAGACATATAGCAAAGGGATGAACACATGGTTTACATACAGGAGACCCAGGTTTGACTCCCAGCACTATAGGGTCCCCCAACAACCACCAGAAGCAAGGCCCAAGCCCAGACAGAGAGCAGCTCCAGAATACCACTGGATGTCGCCCAAAAACAAGTGAAAAAAAGAAAAGATTCTTTTTTTTTCTTTTAGGGTCACACCCAGCAATGCTCAGTGGTTATTCCTGGCTCTGCACTCAGGAATTACTCCTGGCGGTGCTTGGGGGACCATATGGGATGCCGGGGATCGAACCCAGGTCAACCGCATGCAAGGCAAACGCCCTACCCACTGTACTATGGCTCTGGCCCCCCAAAAAGAAAAGATTCTTAAACCAACAAATAGATTCATTCTACTACATATTAACTAGATCAGAGCTGACCACTCACCCCCTCTTTGCAATATCCAAATAAATGACCCATACTAGGTATGTCGGGCTGGAGCGATAGCACAGCGGGTAGGGCCTTCGCCTTACAAGCGGCCAACATGGCCGACCCGAGTTCGATTCCTCCGCCCCTCTCGGAGAGCCCGGCAAGCTACCGAGAGTATTCGATATGCCAGACACAGTAACAACAAAGTCTCCAATGGAGACGTTACTGGGCCCGCTCGAGTAAATCGACGATCAACGGGAGGGCCTTACTAGGTATGTCCAAGCATGCAATGGTGACCTCTCAACTCAAGAGCCAGGAACTATTCTGGATGAGGCGAGAAGGATCTTTTGGAAGCCTCCAGACACTTCCAGGAATCAGTGGGAAGAGGCAGCTTCTCGGGTCTGATTGATGATATGGACGTGGGGTTCTCCTCACTTTCCCAACTCACCCTCAGCCTCTCATGCTGGCCGCAGCGTGGATGATCAGGAGCCTTCCTGGCACAAAGCCTTACATGTTTCCTGTCATCCCACAGGGAATCCTGACACCCAGACTAGACTTGCACTGTCCTGTCACCAGGTATCCCCTGTCACCGGCATATCTTCCACTATGGCCCCATCACCTCTGCCTGGCTCTGTCCATCTGCTGTCCCCACTCCACAAATTCCCATGTGCCCCATGCCCCACCCCTACAACCCCCAGTCCCCACCCCCACATCCCCTCATTCCTCCACTCCCCACCCCGCAACCCGCACACTCCACACCCCCCACACTCTATACACAGCTTCCCCACAGCTCCCCAAACACCACATTTTGCACCCTCAATCCACTGTCCACACATCAGAAACCACCCACCCCCTCCTGCACACCCCATCCTCCCGCACACTCCACACACACACCCACACCCCTCTCCACCCCTTCCCACACTCCACACCTGCATCATTCCCTCTAGGGCCACCAGGTCAGCCAGTGAGATGAATTCCCCGGTGACAAACTTCTTGTCCTTGAGAAACTTCTCCTCAAATTGCTGCATGCTCGTCTTCACATCGGACAAGACCTGCTCTGTCTTGTAATCGGAAACTTGCTGGCCTGAGATCATGGGGATCAGCAACTGGCCAGAGCAGGGGTGAAAGGAGACAGGAGGAAGCTGCACCCCCAATCCCCTCTGACCTTCCAGGCCTCAGCACCCTGTTCTGCGAGGGAATTCTTGGACTCTACCAAGGGTGAAGAATAGTTTCACCTCTCGCACCAGTTCCGGTCGAAGGATTTTCCAGGCGCTTTGTTAAGAAGGGTTTTGAGAGGTGGGGATGTAGCTCAATAGGCTGGAACACTTTCTTTAGACGCAGGGGCCCCGGGTTCAATCCCCAGCACCGGATAGTCCCTCGAACCCTTTGAGGAGTGCCGCCTCCACCCCACAGCATGGAGTTGGGAACAGTCCCACACACTACTGGGTATCACCCAAAAACCAAAAAGAGAAGGACTTGGAGGTCCTAGCAGAAAAGAATCCTACAATTGATTGGCGCCGTCTGCCACAGGCGGAAGACAGGGCCAGGAGGCAAAGGGGCAGTGCTGGCTGTTCTCGCCGGACTTGGTGCGCTCTCTCTGAGCTCTTGGAGATTTTCCCATTCAGAATGAAATCTCTCCAACGCCGTCCTGGCCTGAGCACTCATGGCCCCTCTGGGACAGCCACTCCTCTTGTCTTTCCAGAGCTCGTTTGTCCCAGATGACTTCACTCCACACTCTCAGCAGCTGGGTCAAAAGGGCAGGGGAAGGGAGCAGGAAGTGAGGCCGCCCGCTTACCTTGATCCAGAGCAATTCATTCATGCATATCTGAATGCCCGTGTGCTGCCAGGACAAGAGCTCGTCCACGCAGGCGCGTGTGTGCAGGTCCGGCGGGTACCAGTGTGAGGGCACGCTGCACTTGCGGCACAGGTAGCAGAGGATGGCTGTGCTGCAGAAAGGGCAGGATGGGGACCCTTTTGGCTGTTTCCAGGGCCACTGTAGAGACTCCCCCCATGTAGACGGGGCCCAGAACTTGGCTCCCAACACAGGTGTATTCAACATTCCTCTAGGGAAGGATGAGACCAAAGAGCCCCGGGAAAGGCTGTCAGTCATCTAGATAGCGAGGGCAGGATGGAGTGGGAGTAGGGGGGAGGTGCTCTGGCAGGGGCCGGGGGGGTTGTCTGTGGGGTAATGGGAGTTCGCAATGGCACCAGGAAAAGCAGTTCAGTTCAAGGAATAATATGTGTGGAAATACAGAGGTAAGAGGGAGTAAGATTAATTCGGATAAAGGAGAGTGCGTGAGTGTGGCTGGAAGGAGGATGAGGATGGAGACTGGATGCAGCACAGGTGCTCACAGCAAGGAGAACATGGGCCCAACCTTCACGCCTAAGCCGGCAGCAGATGGGTGAGAAGCTCTGCCTTGAAGCTCGGAAAGGTCCCCCTTTGTCTCAGAAAGGTGCCAGACAAAGAGTGAATCAGAGCTGACAGAAGCAAGAAGGAGGCCAAGATGGCGGCAGTCAAGATGCCAGATGTGGCTTTTGAGGGTCAGGGGGACTGATGTGAGGCTTCACAGGGTAAAGATGGCCATGTGCCTGTCAAGGACCCCCTGAGGCACCCAGGATGCAGGAAGAAGGACCAGATACTTCCCAGCTCCTGCAGAGGGAGCTTGCTTTCAGACCTCTAGCTGTTAGACTGATGGCAACAGTGTGTGTGTGTGTGTGGGGGGGGGGGGGGGGGCAGGAGGGGTTGCAGGTCGGGGATGGAAAGCACAGCCTGAGCTGCCTCCCTGCCAAGACAAGACCTTTTTGTTGTCCTAAGTCCCCCAGTTGTTTGCTCATTCTTTAAGTTCTGTTTTGGGATTTTTGTTCTGTTTTGTTTTGTTCTGTTTTGTGGGTTATACTCAATGATGCTCAAGAGTTACTCCTGGCTCTGCACTCAGGGATCACTTCTGGTCAGTCTCAGGGAACTATATGGGGTGCTGGGGATTGAACCCTGATCGGCCGTGTGCAAGGCAAATACCCTACCTGCTGTATGACTCCACAACTGAAACATTGGTATGAATTAACACTGGACACATGCCAGGGGTGGTGCCACCCCTCTGTGTTCTCAAGAAGGGGGTTGAGGGACAGCACTCTTACTGCTTGCTGGGCTTTAAAGCCAGACACTGTAAGGTGAGAGCCAGCAGCCTCTCCAACCAGGTCTCATGACTGTTTCCCTTTGTGCTAGAAGACACAGGGGGGAAAAAATGGAACTGATATTTGCCTGTGTTCATTTCCCTTGTAATTTCCACTTGAGGAGGACAGCAGCCAGAGCCTGGTTCCCTTAAATGATCCGCACACAACGGCCAAATTACATAAACCACAGAAACTGCAGAACAGTTACACAACACCGAGAATACAGTCTGCAACCTTCATGCTGTGGGAAACTTCACAAGACAAAGGGTCTGTTTACTTCTAGCACAACAAAAATGCCAAGGTAGAAGGAGGGGCATGGAGAATGCTGGAGATGAAAAAAGCCTAAGGATGCCAGGGTTGCGGTTCAGAGAGAGAGCACACGCCCTTTGAATAAGGCCCTGGGTTTTATGCACTGCTGGGGGAAAGAAGGGAGAGAACAAACAAAAAGGAAGAAAGATGGAAGGAAGGAAGGAAGGAAGGAAGGCAGGGAGGGAGGGAGGGAAGGAGGGAGGGAAGGAGAAAGGGAGAAAGAAAGAGACAAATCAACTGATTAAAATACTTGTGACTTATTTAGCCCCATCTCAATAGTATAAAACTACTAAGAATATTTATGAGTTAATCCAACATTTTTAAACACAAACTAAATATCTAAAGAAAACCAGGAAATACTGTTAATAATTCACATGATAATGTGGTGATGGCTTTTTGTTTGCTTAAAAAAGCATCATCTGGGGCTGAAGAAATAGTTCCTTGGACAAGGTACTTGCCTGGCATTTGGCTGATCTGACTCACGTTTAATCTCTGGCACCCTTTACGGTCCTGGAGCCCCACCGGAAGTGATCCCTGAGCCCAGAGGCAGGACAAAGCACCACTGGGTGTGGAGAAAAAAATCTTATCTCTTAGGGACCAGAGGATTATTATAGTGGGTAGTGCGCTTGCTTTGCTGACAAGGGTCTGATCCCCATCACCACATAGGGTCCCCTGAGCACCACCAGAAGTGAACCTTAAGTTCAGAGACAGGAGTAAACCCTGAGCACCACTGGGAGTCTCCCCCATCCCCCCATAAAAAAGAGACTGTCCCACATCTGACCATACAAACTCTCCTGGCCTAACGCTCTCCCATGGATATGCACACTCAACAAAGGCATACATGACACTTGTTGCATTTCTGGTTAAAGATTTTTTCTGTCACAACTCCCAAAAGAGATTTCAATAAACCTTTTCTGTCTGTAACACTCTCTGTGAATACCCGTTCATCTGCCGAATATGTAGCCCAAAACATTTATGAATGGAATGAAGAGGTGGCAGGGAGGCAGGGGGTCAGAGTTGAGGTACAGAGGATACCAGATGAACCCCCACAGTGGTCACTGTCAGTGTTGGGAAATGGGCAGTGGGGGTATTATTATACTCCCCATTAGTGAAGTTTCCTTCTGCCTTAGTGTGTGTGTGTGTGTGTGTGTGTGTGTGTGTGTGTGTGATGCTGTGATTCACAAGGTAAGTACTTCGATCATTCAGAAGTCAGGAACACATGTCATTCACAGTTATTTGGTCTTCACTCATCATTCCTTCCTCACATTCCCTAATGTCTTGGAAGTTAATAAGTGTTAAGAGTGATAAAGGTATCTCTATGCTCAGTAAGGTAACTTTGGCAGGAAATGGGAATAGGAAGGCTGGTTTCCAGAGAAATTAACACTCACAGGGCAAGACCCATCATCCCAGTGACCCATTAACCCAGTCACTGATACCGGATGATTTAATCAGGAGTGCTTAAATAATGAAGCTGCCATAAGAACTCAAGATATTTTTGCTCTTGAAATAATAGAGGAGGCTTGGTAGTGCTTCTGAGTTGCTGCACCTGAGGTGGTTTGGAGATAAGGGTACCCCTAGAAAGGGTATGGTGGCCTCATGCTGTTTTATCTGCCATGGCCTATGCAAACCTCCCCAAGGGTGATTCTGAATTATTTCCTTGGTGATGTAACAGAGATCTCAATTATTTCCTTGGTTATGTCACCACTTCTGGCCCTGGTGCGCCCCCAGGATATCCTCAAGCAGTCGCAGATAGAAAAGCACAGAAACAGAGGCCACAGCATGAGACTGGGGGGCAATCAATAGGACAGTGGGGGCACAGGAAGGAAAAAGGTGGGAAGGAGGCCACAGTCAGAAAAAAGAAAACTCTAGCGAGTACTGGATTTCCCGAGTTCTCTGTGTTGTTCTAGCAAATTAGGGGCGAAAGAGCCTCTTATTTTTGGAAGCCTGGGTAATGGCTGCGCTGGCATCTGAATGAGAGGATGAACCGGGAGGGGGAACCCTTTGCCTGGAATCTCATCGCAGGGTGGAGAATATCAGGATTTAGATGGAGTCTCGAACATAGTCCTGCTGCCTGGGACTTGCTTGGGGAAGTCTCCACACATGCCCTTTGGAACTGGGTTCAGGGAATCCTAGAACTGTGAAATATTCTGCACTGATTCAACTGGCAGATAGGCTGCAGTGCAGTTTCCCCAGAAGCGTGCCGTGCCAGCAGAAGAGCCCTGGGACGCAGCTCACCCTTCGGATAAGATAAACTTTCCATCTCTGAGGCTGGGCAGCTTCTTCAGGGGGTTGATCTCGATGTACTCCTTGCTGTGGTGGTGACCTGAGAGAAGCAAAGGGCTGAGGCAGCTGAGTCTGCGGCAGAAACACTTCCGGCTCCATTTCCTCAAGACAGAGCCGATGCCCAGAGGAACACTGTGGTTTTCCCGGAGTCGGCAGCGGAACGTGGACCAGGGTCAGGTCCCTTCCCTCTCCCAGGCTCCGTGAGCAAAGCCACCCCTTTGCCCCAGAGAAACTGGAGGAGTCCAGCCCACTCCCTCCAATGTAGACCCAAACTATAGCATGTGAATCGACAGAATCTGGAGGGCGGGGAAGGGCAGCATCCCTCCTTCTCCCCTCCAGGGAATTGGAGCACGGAAGAGGTGACACGAAGGGGTGGGGGGCTCTGGGAGGGGGCAGGTATGTTAATCCTTTCCTGGGAACAGGCCTGCAGGCAGAGGCTTTCCCGGGTTCTGCCAGGGCTGTTTCCAGAGCAGCACTGGAGACGGAGGCTGCCCGTGCCCTGTATTCGGGGTCAGCCTCCCCAGGGAGAAGGGGTGGGAGGCAAAGCCGAACATCTTCCCGATGTTACAGAAAAGAAAGTCTTGGGCTTTGGGGGATGTGGGTGCTTTCACTCATCATTGATGGGTGATCAATGAATCACTGGGGAGCTCCTGAGCACTCTTGAGATGATGCTCCCTGAGGAGCAGGTCAGGGGATCATCTGTGAGAGGGTTGCAAAGGTCACTCCAGATGTGGCTGCAGTGTTGGGTGGCATCATCAGAGCCCAGGGTGGGGGTGGGGAGCTAAGAGTGGTGAGCAAACTAGCCACCCCCTGCAGCTTCTTCATGCCTATGCAACACCCCACCCACACCCTCACCCCCACCCCATGACCTCACCCAGTAAAGACAAAAATCTACTGAATCTGGACCTGGAACCAGAAACTTCTAAAATCTCAGTGCAAAACTGGAGAAATAGTACAGTAGGTAGAGCACTTGCCTTGCATGCTGTTGACTAGGGTTCAATCCCCAGCACCCCATATGGTCCCCTGAGCCCTGCAGGAGTGATCCCTGAGCACCACCAGGTGTGGCCCGAAAACCAAAAATAAAGTAAAATAAAATAAAATCTTGGCGTGGAGACCAGAGAGATAGTACAGTGGGTAGGGTGTTTGTCTCTGGCCGACCTGGTTCAATCCCTGGTATTGCATATGGTCTCCCAAGTCCTGCCAGAAGCGATCCGTAAATGCAGAGTTCAAAGTAAGTCCTGAGCACCTCCAAATATGGCCCGGCACCCACTTTTCTTAAATCCTGTTGCAGGCCCAACATTGGGGAACGTGGTCACTGCCCTGGAGGTTCAGCTTGCCCCACTGCAGTGCTCCCTCTTAGCATGGGAGAAAGAAATGTGCTCTCATGTAACCCAGGCCTGCCTAGCCCAGGCTTCTCATTGCATTGACAAGTAGTGGGAATTTTGCTGCTAACAGAATGGTCTCACGTTTCTGCTGCCTTTATAGATCATCAATGAACAAGATGCTACACATCCACCAAAAAAAGGGGCGTTCTGTGGAGCCTGGATACCCCTCACCAGCTTGGTTCTTCAAGGTGTGTGTGTGTGTGTGTGTGTGTGTGTGTGTGTGTGTAAAATTAGTGAGCAAAGGGGAAGGTAGGCTGAATAGAGGCACAGCCTAAGACTTCCTTTTCCTGGTGGCCCTTGAGGGAGAGACATCCCCCCCAACACACACACACACACACACACACACACACACACACACACACACATCGCTGTATTTACTCAGAAACACCCCAACCTGGCGCCCTGCCTACTCTTGAAACCAGACCTGCCTGGACAGCCTGGGGGTCTGACCTCTGAGCAAATCCACAAATTGGAATTCGAAGGAGATGTCATTCATCTTGGCAAAGATGTAGACGGCGCGGCAATGCGGGGAGAGCAGATCCATGTAGAGCTCCACAACCATGCTGGGATGGGGTCAGGGCACCCAGGCTCCCTAGCAGGCCACGAACTCCTCCCCAGCCTGAGCATCCAGGGAGGGGTGCCACCAGCGTTCTCTAACCCAGCTCTCCACATTCTGGAACTCTGATTCTTGCTGTACTGGGTGTTCTTATGAGGAAAACATAAAAAACAACCCAGAATTCTCATGCAGCAAGAATTCTGACGAGACGCGGGGGAGGCTGGGGAGTGACCCCTGCTCAGGGCTGAGTGTGGGGCACTCCTACAGCCCTGTCCCTCCCTCCCGAGAGAGCAGCTGGGTGTCTGCGGCCTTGGCTGAGGTGCCTCCTGAGGAGCAGGTCGGGGGAGTCATCTGTGAGAGGGTGGAGAAGAGGCTGACCTGGGGGATTTCTACACCAAGCTTTCAGGACAGAAAATGACTAAAAGGGGGACTGGAGCGATAGCACACCGGCTAGGGCATTTGCCTTGCACGCAGCCAACATGGCCGACCCAGGTTCGATTCCCAGCATCCCATATGGTCCCCTGAGAACCGACAGGAGTAATTCCTGAGTACATGAGCCAGGAGTAACCCCCGAGCATCGCCGGGTGTAACCCAAAAAGCCAAAAAAAAAAGACTAAAAGGAACTTGCGGGGTCTGCAGTGAGAACGAAGCCAGGAGAACTAAACTTTGAGGATTCCAAAAACAGGGAAAGGGGGCTTCCACAAGTCATGGTTCAGCTCTGCCTGAACCATGCCTCAAAACATTGGTAGAAAAACAGGATTCTGGGAGATTTTGCAAAGGGCTTTGGGGCTAAGGATACAAGCGCGAGGCTGGAGAGAGAAGACAATGGGTAGGTTGATTGCCTTGCATGCAGCCAACCCGGGTTCAATCCCCTGCATCCCAGATGGTCCCTGGGCCCCAACAGGAGTAATCCCTTAGAACAGAGCCAGGAGTAAGCCCTAAGTACAGTGGGGGCATCCCCCACCCCAAAAAAAGAGTTAAAAAAAAGAGAAAAAGATACAATATAGGGTGGCCAACCAGGCTTTGTCATGCAATAAATAAATAAATAAATAAATACCAGAAAATTCTGGCCTGGGCAGGGACTGAAGCTGCCAGTTAGTGCCTGGCTGCAGAAGAAGGAGCTGCTCCAGGGAGCGAGGCCTGAGTGTCTACTCTGCTGTGTCATCTCGGGTTCCCTGCTCTCTGACCCCTGATTTAAAGGGGAAGACTGTCCTGCATCAGAGAGAAAAAGAGAGACAGACACCATTGGAGGCCACTGCGTTTATTGGGAAGCTCAGAGTGCAGGGGCGCGGGGCACCCCAATCAGGAGAGCCGCTCCTGAATCCGCTGCACCAGCTTCTGGGCTGCCTGGGGGTTCTTCTGGACATCGCGGGGGTCTCGAGGCTGGAGCACCAGCTTGTGGGCCTCTTGAACCAGCTCGGGGCCCAGGGCAGCCTCCACACGGACCCGCCAAGCTGCCAACCGAGGCCACTCCTTGAAGACGTCACAGCCAACGGCAGTGGGCTGGGGAGATGGGGAGCAGGTGAGGGCACGCTCAGCCTGGAACCCAGAGTGCCTCGCCCCAACCCGGCTTGCTTGACTCAGAGAGATAAGCAGGAGCACCTCACCTGCATCAGCTCTGTGAGCCCCATCAGATCGGCCAGGGAGACATCCTCAGTGGCCAGGAAAGGCCTGGCCGTCAGGACCTCCTGGTCCAGGTACTGCAGGGACGTCCTCAGCTTCTGCATCAGACATTCCAGCTTCGCAGTATCCACGGGCTGCCCTGAGAAGTAGGGCAGGAGGGACTAGCCCCGGAAGAAAGGGGCAGCTTATTGACCCAGCAATACCACTCCTGGGAATATATCCCAGAGAGGCAAAAAAGTATAGTCGAAGTGACATCTGCACTTGTTTGTTCAATGCAGCACTCTTTACAATAGCCAGAATCTGGAAAAAACCTGAGTGCCCTAGAACAGACGACTGGTTAAAGAAACTTTGGTACATATACACAATGGAGTACTATGTAGCTGTTAGAAAGAATGAAGTCATGAAATTTACATACAAGTGGTGCTACATGGAAAGTATCATGCTAAGCGAAGTGAGTCAGAAAGAAAGGGACAGACATAGAAAGATTGCATTCATCTGGGGAACATAAAGTAACAAAATAGGAGACTAACACCCAAGAATAGCAGAGATAAGTACCAGGAGGTTCACTCCATGGCTTGAAGGTCAGCCGCAGATGCTAGGGGAAAAGACAGCTCAGATAGAGAAGGGAGCACCAAATAAAGGGTGTTGGGAGGCTCCTCCCAGGATGGGAGATGCATGCTGAAAGTAGACTATAGACTGAACATGATTGCCACTCAATGCCTCTTTTGCAAACCACAGCACCCAAAAGGAGAGAGAGAACAAAAGGGAATGCCCTGCCACAGAGGCAGGGTGGGATGGGGGAACAGGGGTGGGGGGTGGGAGGGATACTGGGATCCGTGGTGGTGGAGGATGGGCACTGGTGGAGGGATGGGTACTTGATCATTGTATAACTGAAACCCAAGCACAAAAATTTGTAAGTCTACAACTGTACCTCAAGGTGTTTCACTGATAAAAATTTTTTAAAAGGGGGGGGCATTTTACTTTCCAAAGCCCCCCATCTCCTCTCCCCACCACCCAATGCGGTTCACCTGGGGAGACCCTGGGCTTCTGCATCCGGAAACCTTTCAGGCTCATGAATAGTGCTGGATGGTTTAGCCAAGTCTCCCCAGGCTGCAGAGGGAAGGTAGGTAGCAGGACAGGGGAGCAAAGACTGCCCAAGCCTGCAGGCTCACCTTGCACAGAAAGACGTTGGTGGCCAGCTGCTGGATAGCGGTGTGCTGCCATGCCAGGTATTCGTCCACACGGGCGCGGGCCTGCAGTTCAGTCGGGTACCAGTGTGGGGCAGTTTGGAACTTGCGGCTCAGGTACAGGAGGATGGCCACGCTGTGGGTAGGAGAGGTCAGCACTGTCCCATTCCTGCCCTCGCCAGGCTACCTCATCACCCCCTCATGGGGTACTCTGCTTGCTTTCTCCCCACTCGGCCTCCCTCTCCCACTGCCCCTCCCGAGGGCCCCTCCCCTGCAAACAGCCTTTCTCCCTTTCCCTGCTCTGCTCCTGCCTGGCCCTGGGAACCCCCACTCCTAGCGGCTACACCCTGGGCCCCTCCTCCTCCGGACCAGCTCCCTGGCAGCTGGGCACCTTTTTTGGCACATACTGTCCACAGATCTCCAAGGTCCCTCCTAGATAGTGGTCGCTAGTGCCAAAGGTCTTGGTGCCACTCTTCCATGCTTGGGCAAGCTCTGGGAGGTGGTAATGATCCTACCCCTTTAGGCAGAAAGTGCCTGGGCTTAAAGTTCTGTGACCTGACCCTGGACAGAGAGAGGGGGCGGGAGGCCCGGATTCAGAGTGCAGTGTGACCGCGGGGCTTTCCTGGGCCTGAGACTCTGCAAGGACATGTGCAGGACTCTTGGACAAGGGCTGATCTCCGCCTGGGCCTTCCCTGGCCGACTCCAAGTCATGAGGGCCCGGCTGTGCCTATGTCCCCTTCCGGTACAGAAGCCCCCCGGGCAGTCAGGGAAGATGTCCAAGTCCAGGTCACCACCATGCTTCCCCAACACAGAGGCTGAGTCCGGGTGTCCATACCTCTCAGCCAGCACGAAGTCCCCATCCCTGAGAGCGGGCACCTTCTTCAGGGGGTTCACCTTCAGGAACTCAGGCTTCAGGTGCTCTCCTGGTGGCAGAGGGCAGGGGAAGCTCAGATAGGGTCTGCCCCTGGGCACCCCCTCCAGGGGCCCTGCCAGCCCCGTGCTCACCCTGGGCCAGGGCGACATGCCGCAGCTCAAAGGGGATGCTGTTCTTCTTGGCGAACATGTAGATGGCGCGGCACGGCGGAGAGTATAGGTCCAGAAAGAGTTCCAGCACCATGGTGGCCCTTGTTGGTTGCCCACGCAGGTCAGAACTGCTCTGGAGAGTGGTTCAGTGCCTCCAAGATGGGTCCCCAGCTCTGCTCCCCTCCCTGAATCCGCCTTCCTCCCAACTGGCCGGGCTCCTGGCCAAACCACAACCTCCCCCGGCCCTGTGACAAGGACTGGGCTGGGCCCTCCCACTCCAGAGGATGTCACAAGCCTCTGGGCTGCCTACTCCCTTCTCCTTGGGCTGTTGCTCTGGCTTTCACAACCCTTGTGGGAGGCGAGCTGGCAGACACACGCACAAGTCTGTCAGGCTTCCCATGGGGCCTGTCTCTCTCTCTCTCTCTCTCTCTCTCTCTCTCACACACACACACACACACACACACACGTACTCAATAACACTCAGATACACTCTTACACAGTTATGTTCACATACAATCACACACTCATACTCATCTACTCACACATATACCCACTCACACACACACTCTCTCTCACACACAGGTGCTCAGTCACACATATAGTCACACACATACACTTTTTTTTCTTTTTTACTTTTTGGATCACACCCAGCGAGATGCTCAGGGGTTACTCCTGGCTCTTCACTCAGGAATTACTCCTGGCAGTGTTTGAGGGACCACATGGGATGCCCGGGATTGAACTCGGGTCGGCTTTGTGCAAGGCAAACGCCCTACCACTCAAGGCAAGTCTCTCCCCAATGTGCTGTCACTCCAGTGCCAGAGGCAATGTACTTTCAAAGCCCAAGCCTTTTGGTCCGAGAGCAAGGACAAGAGAAGGTGTGCACCTAGCATGCATGGACCCCGTCTGGCTCCATCCCCAGCCCCACATGGTCCCTGAGCATCACCCAGTATAGGCCTGGGGGTCCCAGAGCGCTGTTGGGGTGGCGTGGGGAATCCATTAGCCCAACTGGCTGAGAATCACCATGAGGGGCCCCTGGGCCTCCTGAGAACCCCTTGAAGACACCCCCACCAACACCAAAGGTCCAACTCTAATGCCTTTTCCCCTGTGCCATGTGCGCCTGCGTCTGGCATGCCCATCAAAGCCCAGGATGCCCTCCAGACCTGCCACTGCCTCTGGGACTGACTGGGTGGCTGCTTCAGCCTGTGTCTCTCTCTGTCCACACCCACATCTTGGGAATCAGGGACTTGGGCATCTGTGGCCCTGGAGGCCATTTGCGGGTGGACTGGGAACCAGGATCTGCCCAACACCAGCCTATGCTGGCAGCAAGGGGCATGGAGGGGGAGCAAGCCTGAGTGGTCCCTGGCCTCCTAAGGCCCCACCCAAGCCTCCACTTCAGAAGCCAGCCTGGTGCTATTCTAGGTGCATGGAGATCAGCCCTCCCCACCACGGGGAGTCCTGGCCCAAGGAAAGGAACTAGAATGCCATCCTCACTCCCCGGGGGAGCTGAGATCTAGCAGAGAGGACTCGGGGGACACCCTACCCCCCAAAACATATATATATATACTCGTAAGCCACGTGGTTTAGGTCTGGTGACTCCCGCCCATGGTTCCAAAGACAGAAAAAGGCCAGACTGGCCAGTAAGACCGTGCAGCTGCCCGCAGAGTGCTCTGGGGAAGGAGCAATGGGGAACGGGGACAGGGACAGACCGTGGGGAGGGCCCCAAAGGAGAAAGTGGAGAGCTAAGTCGGGGCCAAGTGGCCCCAGGGGCCCTACCCAAAGCCGGTCATCCTAGAGCCCGGGGCCAGGCGACCCAGGAGACCAGCTGCTGGCCAGCAAGCCTGGGTAGGGTGCGGGGCCAGTCTGTTCAGAAAGCTCTTTTTAGCTGTTTTTCTTTTTTTGGGGGGTGGGGGGGGTCACTCCAGGCTGTGCTCAGGGCTTATTCCTGGCCTTCCCCCCATACTATCCCTCCAGCCGCTTTTCTCAAGGTTAATACTCTAGGATCCAGGCCAGGGAGGAGTAGGAAAGGGAGGGATAAACTGTAGCAGGAAAGAAAAATTGAAACAGGAGATGGGGGAGAGGCCTCCAGCACTGGCCCACCCTCCCGCCTGCCTCAGACCGACGATGGTGGGGGCCTGGGGAGAGCTCAGGCAGCTCTTACACCAAGTCTGGGTGCAGGAGACCCAGGCCCCATCCCCAGCACTGCCGGACCCCGTAACATGTTCAGCAGGGACACCCACAGCTGCTGCCAGCGTGGCCCCGAGACCAAACCAGAGCAACAAAGGTGGGGGCAGCAGAGAGACCCCCACCTGAGTCCACTGTGTCCCAGCCCCTCACACAGAACATCTGCTACAACCCGGCAGGAGGGGTGTGGAGTGCCTGTTGCAGGACCCAATTGGTCACACATGCTGGACCCTCGAAGGGGTCTGAAGAAGGGGGTGCTGTGAGGACTGAGTGCTGTCCCAAAAGGACAGAGAAAGACAGACAGACAGACAGACGGAGAAGAAAAGTGTCTGCCACGGTGAGAAGAGACATGTCTGCCACAGAGAGAGGCTGGGGGTGGGGCAGGGGTGGCGGGAGGGAAACTGGGGACATTGGTGATGGGAAACGTACACTGGTGAAGGGAGGGGAGATGGAACATCGTGTGACTGAACCCCAATCATGAATAACTCTGTAACTGTGTATCTCACAGTGATACATATTTTTTAAGGGGAAAAAAAAAGAGTCAGAAATTAGAGAGGAAAGCATGGGGCCAGGTCACGGCCTCACAGCTGAGTCTTGGCTTCCCTTCAGGTATTCAGTATTTATTGCTTAGAACCAGTCATCATCAGAAGAAAAAGAATGTTCTTTGGTCAAACACTTAACTCTTAATCGACCCAAGCTAGGCTTTTTACACATCCGAAGGCCTGAGTGTATGGGGACAAACATCTTTGCAGTGGGCCTGCTGGGGGGCGGGGGGGGGGTGCTTCCGGGGGGAAGAGCAGAGACAGAGCAGTGACAGGCCTCTGCAGCAGCAGCATTCAGGGCTGAAAGTCCCCATAGACATGCTTGACCCATCCTTCTCTCTTCACCTTTAGTCCCCGACACGCACCATGCCCCAGCCAGGCCTGAACTCAGAGCTGCAGACTTGTCAGCCTGACATCATGGAAGGGCCAGTGCTGGGCCCTGAGTCAGGGGGCCACCAGCTCAAGAGGCAGAACAGCCACGTCACAGAAGCCCCTGAGTCTGGGCGGCTGCCGCCGCCAGGCTAGGAAAGGAAGCCATTCTCCCTCCCTGCAGGGGCAGGCAAGAGGTCAGGGTGGACAGTGTCACCAGAGGGCACTGTCCTCTGTCAGGTGGAACCCTCACAACTGTGGGCAGTGGCAGCAGGGGGCGCTGTCCCCCCTCTTCCGCTAACATCTCAGCAGCATTGCCCCTTTGCCTTGGCACCTTCAGTGGGTACCTGGGGACAGAGGTATAGGCCCTCCTTGCCGCAGACATGCTCCCCCTGCCCCTGCCAGTGGCTCAGGCACCTCTGTGCAGACTCCACCAGCTGTGGGGTAGTGTGCCCAGTCTCCTGCACCATGGCTCTGCCCACACCCCACTCTGCCTTCTGTTCCCACCTGAGTCCCCACTGGCACCCCCACTGGTGTGTTCACAGTCGTTGTGCCAATTCTGCCAGTAGGATAGTACCAACGGGTTCATGTCAGGCATTTATGAATTATGGTGAGGTGGGCAGGGCAAACAGGAGTGACCTGGAGGAGCCCAACATACAGCTACTCCCTCCTCGGAAGCCTGAAAAAATGACCCTGACACTTGACAGTCATCCTCTCCTCATGCTGTCCTCCCCACCCAGCCCATGTCCAATGGGCAGGCCATGTCCCACCTGCTGCCCACCAACTTCAGGGTAACCTCTACTCATTCGCCACAATCACCTTCCCAGGGTCTCCTCCACCTCTCCACCTTCGTCTCCCAGCATCCCCTTCACCCTGCCTGCTCTGGAGGAACCTCAAACTCATGCTTCCCACTCTAGCAAGGGCCCTTCCTGCTGCCTAAAGCCTGTTTGGGATTCAAGGTCACTTCTGGGGAGTCTGTCCTGCCGCTCCTCCTACCAGGCAATCTTACCTGGGAATCCTGTGGGCCCTCTCTACCATGCAGTTGGCTCAGCTACAGGCATCTCCATGTGTGCATGTGTGCATGTTGGTCACACCCAATAATGCCCAAGGGCTATTCTGGCACAGTCTTCAAGGGACACGCCTGTCTACACTGAGCTGGGCATTCTGGGAAAGAAGCAGTGCCAGGCACGGAGTCCAAGTGCAGTGGGGCGCCCCAGTCCTTTGAGCCATCTCCCCGACCACAGTGCGACCTTATAATTGTGTTTCTACACCTTCATCTTGGTTGGACAATCTGTCAAAACTGTCCACCTGTGAACAACAAAGCAGCTGGGCGCATCAAGAAGGCTCAGCGACTTCCACCCATCCCCAGCTGTAGGGGAAACTGGAAACGGCCGAGGAGGCCAGCAAGGACAAAGAATCTCCCAAAGGAGGTGACCAGAAAGGGCCCTTCAGAGAAAACAACTCAGGTACCTCTGTGCAAGCAAAAAAAATCACCACCGCTGGGGTGGAGAGTGTGCCCTGTCCCCTGGCACCACGGCTCTGCCCATGTGCCATTGTGGGTCAGGCAGCAGCTGTGTAGCAGGCCCCAGGGGAAGCAGGTAGCAAGGAGAAAATGACACAAGATGGGCACAGTGGGAAGCAGGACTCTAGGAGAGGTGGCTTCAGGAGTAATATCAGAGATCTCACTGATTAGTGGGCAGTGACAACTACCATGGAATTTAAGAACTGGTCTAATCAACCCTCACCCTTGTGCTCCATCTTTATCTTCATCCTTACCCTAACCCTAAGACAACACTGACACTACCCCTAGTTTAGATAAAAGGATTACCTAGGATTAGGGGTAACCCTAGAAATTTACCCTAAGCCTAAATCTCATTCTCATCCACCCCAAATCCAGACCCTCGCCCAACCCCTTACCCTAGGCTTGTCTTTAGACCTAGCACTAGTTCTAACCTCAATAATAACCCTAATTTAAAACCAAACCCCACATTTTTTCTTTTTTTTAAATTTTATTTTTCTATTTATGTACTTATTTATTCATTTTTTACTTTTTATTAGCCTACTCGGATTTGGGCCGAGCATCCTCCACCCAGATCCTCCAAATTCCAGTAGGCGGGGGTCACACCCACCAACTGGCCCCCTGGCGCCGTGTAATCCCATCAACGGCCAAGACTCAGAGACTATAAAAATTAGCTCCTGGAACCACGCGGCCGCATTTGCGGCCACGCGACATCTTATTGTGACATCTTATTATCTCATTCCTACTTTGGACAAACTGGCAGGCTACCGAATGTAGCCTGCCCACACAGCAGAGTCTGGCAAACTCCCCGTGGCATACCCAATATGCCAAATACCAGTAACAATGATGGGTCTCATTCTCCTAAAGAGCCTTGAATATAATCTCAGGGCTAGGATGAAGGAGTCGTTACTGGGGCCTGCTCGAGGCAATCGACGAATAACAGGATGATTTGTGATTTGATTTTGTGATTAGTGAAACACCATGAGGTACAGTTGTAGACTTAGAAATTTTAGTGCTTGGGTTTCAGTTATACAATGACTGAACCTAATTTAACATAGTTAACCCTAAATTTAACCCTAACACCAATCTAACCCCACCCATAAACCAAATTGTAAACCTAGACTTAACCCTGACCTTAACCCTCACCCTCACAAACCACAGACTGTGTCTAACCCTTACACAAATCCTAATCTTAATCCTGGGCCTAGCCCTACCCTAATCCAAACCAACCTACCAACCCTACCCCAGCGAAACACTGACAATAGTACTAACCCTAGCCTTTGTATTCATCCTAACCCTAAACCTCAATTTACCCATAGTTCTAACCCTAACCCTCTCCAGAATCCAAACCCTAATTCTAACTCTGGACAAGACGTTAATCCTAACCCAAGCCAGAAGGCTAACTCCAGCCATTACTCTGATCATAACACTCATCCTCTGTCTCGCTCTCTTTTTCACCCCTTGCCCTGTACTAACCTTAAATCTAACCAAATCTAATCCTAACCTGCAGGATAACATTGGTTTGCCCTTCCTCCCTGGCCTCTGGGAGCGTGTGTTTGTTGATTGGCCCCAGCCTGACTCTGACTTGTAAATACTGTCTTTCTCTTCTTCTTAATGTCCTTTGCACGGTTAGTTATTTCAGAGCAATTGCTTTTTGTATGGACACAGGAAAACAGTTAAAAAGCCTGTGGCTTAGGAGTTGATTGACTCCAGATAATATATCCCCTGGACATCTGCTCTTCACCTCAAGCCTCAGTTACCCTTACTTCCTAGATCCCCAAAAGCAGGGTCCTGACAAAGGACTGGATGGACGCAGGGCAAGGAGTGAGCTATGAGCTACCCTGGCATCGAAATGGGCTGGCCGAAGTGCCATAATGCTTAACTATGTTGAGAGCTTGGTCATGAACAAATTCTGCCATGATCCAAAAGTAATAACTAGATTTGGACCCTGCTGGGGTTAGGAATGATTGATCCGGCCTGAGCACTGTAGTCTGAGTCTGTGGTGAGATGTCCCCAAGAGAGTCACCCTATAAGCCTAAAAGTGTCTATTACTGTGTCCATACAGAATGGTAAATATTAGGAAGTAGAACTAAAGATGTCAATTAAGTTGCAGGTCTAAGAAGAGGAGAAACACATATTAAGAGCTGTTTTGCCCTTGTGGTTTGCAGGTGGTCGGGAAGTCTGGAAAAACATTTTTGATTGTACTTCCCATGGGGGGCGGCGTTGGGGAGGCGTGGGGAGAGGATAAAAAAAGTGGCTGCGGGGAGAAAGGGAGGATTGAAGGAGAGAAGGTTATGGAAACAGCGGAGAGACAGCAGAGAGAAAGAGAGAGAGAGAGAGAGAGAGAGAGGAGATGGGTATAGCAGGAAGAAAGAATTGCATGGTTAGAGAGAGATCGCATGTTCCGAGGAACAATTCTTCTCGGTAAAGAAACAAACAGCACCCGGCCCAGACAATGTCAGACCTGAACACCTGAAGAACCTGCCATCAGTACTCATCAATACACTGGCTCGGCTCTTCACTCGCTACCTGTCTGAATGCAAGGTTCCGTCCCAGTGGAAAACCAGCAGGACCGTACTACTGTTCAAGAAGGGAGACATCCATGACATTGGCAACTATCGCCCAATCTGCCTGTTGTCTGTCATCTACAAGTTGTTCACTCTCGAGTCATCCTAACTAGGATTGGCAGAACACTAGATGAAGGACAACCATGCGAGCAAGCCGGGTTCCACAAAGGATTCAGCACCATCGACCATATCCACATGATAACCAAGCTCACTGAGATTTCTTGGGAGTTCAAGATGCCGCTCTGTTTAACATTCATTGATTTAAAGAAGGCCTTTGATTCTGTTGAGACGGAAGCGGTCATGGAAGCCCTAGCCAATCAGGGCATTCAAGCCCAATACATCAAGATCCTCCGTGAGCTGTATTGCGGATTCACTACCAGGATCTCTCCATTCTACAAAGAAGTGATCGTTGATGTCAAGAGAGGGGTTTGGCAGGGTGATACCATTTCGCCGAAACTCTTCAGTGCCACCCTCGAGAACATCATGCGACAACTGGAATGGGAAGGAATGGGAGTGAAGATAGATGGTCGGCAACTACACCACCTCCGCTTTGCTGATGACATTGTTTTAATAACACCAAACATCAGCCAAGCGGCACAAATGCTGGCCGACTTTGACCGTGAGTGTGGAAAGGTAGGACTACAGCTGAATCTTACGAAGACAATGTTTATGAGAAACAGCCTCGTTCCTGATGCCCCATTCGCTCTCAATGGAACAACCATCTCCGAATGCAACAGCTATGTGTACCTAGGTCAAGAGGTCAACATGACAAATGACCTGGCACCCGAACTGCGCAGGAGGAAGAGAGCGGCTTGGAACACCATCAAGAACGTTGAAGAAATAGCTAAGAGGACGAAGAACCTCCGGCTCCGGGCACATCTCTTTGATTCCACTGTTCTTCCTGCATTAACATATGCCTCAGAGACCTGGGCCCTATGCAAACAAGATGAGAACGACATTCAGGTCTCCCAAAGAAGAATAGAAAGAGCTATACTTGGAATATCACGTTTCACTCAAATGAGAGAAAGAATCCGGAGTTCTGACATCTGTCGACGATCAAGAATCAGGGACGCTGTCTCATTTGCCAAGGTGTCAAAAATCAGATGGGCTGGTCACGTAATGAGATTTAAAGACGACCGCTGGACTAGAGCTAGTACCGACTGGATTCCATGGGATGTCAAAAGACCGCGTGGCCGCCCACCTACCAGATGGTCAGACTTCTTCGTCAAGATCATGAACGATCGGTTTGAGGCTCTTCATGTTCCCAGGGTGAACAGATGCCATTGGGCTACACTAGCACGCGACAGGGACAAATGGAGACGTTACTGGCGCCCGCTCGAGCAAATCAACGACTACGGGAAGTTAAGTGATTAAGTAAAGTGAGAGAGATAGGCACGGGGTGGGGGGGGATTGGAGAGAACTGGGAGAGATGAGAGATGAATAAACAGCAAGTAATCAGCAACCAGCTTGGCCCTCATTCTTCCTTCATCTGTCCAAAGCAATAGCCGTCCCGGATGAAGCGGCTCAAGAGCACCGAACATGGGCGGCGAGAGAGAGCCACCCGGACAGCCCGAGAACATCCTTTCACATGTAATCCCCGAGCGCATGAGGGGCTTACACAGCCCGCATGAGAGGGATTTATACACTAATCCTAGCCCCAACCATAACCCTAAACCTAACACTCAACCTAATCCTAGACCTAGGGCTAACCCTAGCCCTGACTCTAACAACAGTCACCCTCATCCCCATTCTTCTCATTCTCAAATTCAACCACAGCCTAATCCTAACCCTAAACCAAACCCTAACCATAATCCTAACTCCAGCCATAATCCTAACCATGGCCACTTCCCTAATCATAACAGTCAGCCTACCCTTACTCACATTCTCACTATCTACTATGGCTTAACATTAAACCTAACTAACATTAAAACCTAAAATGCTAATCAAAACCTAACATTAAAAAAAATTAGGCAAGAAAAAGATATTAAGAGCATCCAGGTAGGAAAGGAAGAAAGCAAGCTCTCACTATTCGCAGATGATATGATACTGTACTTAGAGAACCCTAAAACCTCTACCAAGAAACTCCTAGAAACAATAGACTTATATAGTAAAGTTGCAGGCTATAAAATCGATACCCAAAAGTCCATGGCTTTCCTATATGCAAATAGTGAGAGAGAGAAGAAAGTGACATGAAAAAAACAATTCCGTTCACAATTGTGCCCCAGAAAATCAACTACCTAGAAATTAGCTTAACTAAGGAAGTAAAGGAACTCTTCAAGTCACAGAATTAACAGAACTGAAATTGCAAGACCCAAATTTTAACAATCAGATTTAAAAGGTGCCTGTCAAAATAGCAGACTGAGGCTGTGGTTTGTGGGGGGGAGAACCCAGGGGTACCATGGGGGAAACTGACACCGGTGGTGGGATTGGTGATGAAACCTTGTATGTCAAAATCCCCAACTATGAATAATTTTGCAATTCATGGTGATTTAACAAAATAAAATTTTTGAGAAAACAACAACAACAAAAAACTAACATCAAACCTAACCCTAATGCCTCACACTGACCACTAGCCTAGTTCTAATACTCACCATAATCCTCTCGTGTGCTCACCCGATCCCATGAACTAACCTTAACCCTAAGCCTAACCCTAAACATAATCCTCTAACTATAAATTTAACCCTTAATCTGGTCCTGTGCTGAACCCCACCAATTCCCCTAACACTCATTCTCCCCCTCACTCTAATACAGTCAAAACCCAACCAAAACTGTAACCCTAACATCCTAACCCTACCCTAGCACCTATTAGATTTTATTTTTGAGGAACATAGTAAGAGTTAAGTTTCAAAGGTTTATATTGTTAACATAAAAATATGTTAGCCCGGCAAGCTACCGAGAGTATTCGATATGCCAAACACAGTAACAACAAAGTCTCCAATGGAGACGTTACTGGGCCCGCTAGAGCAAATCGACGATCAACAACGGGAGGGCCTTTACCTTTACCTTTTACCTAACATAAAAATACATTTTAGTAAAGTAAAGGCCCTCCTGTTGATCATCGATTTGCTCAAGCAGGCCCAGTAACGTCTCCATTGGAAACTTTGTTGTTACTGTGTTTGGCATATCGAATACCTCACGGGGAGCTTGCCAGGCTCTGCCGTGCGGGCGAGATCCTCGCGGTAGCTTGCCGGGCTCTCTGAGAGGGGCGGAGGAATCGAACTTGGGTCGGCCATGTTGGCTGCGTGCAAGGCAAACGCCCTACCGCTGTGCTATCGCTCCATCCCTAGTAACATTTTTCATTCATCATCCTGTTATTTGTCGATTGTCTCGAGCAGGCCCCAGTAACGTCTCTTTCATCCTAGCCCTGAGATTATATTCAAGGCTCTTTAGGAGAATGAGACCCATCATTGTTACTGGTATTTGGCATATTTGGTACGCCACAGGGAGTTTGCCAGACTCTGCCCTGTGGGCAGGCTACATTCGATAGCCTGCAAGTTTGTCCAAAGTAGGAATGATATAATAAGATGTCATAAAAAGATGTCCTGATGAGATGTCGCGAGGCCGCGAATGCCGCCGCGCGGTCCCGGGAGCTGGATTTTATAGTCTCTGAGTCTTGGCCATTGATGGGATTACACGGTGCCAGGGGGCCAGGTGGTGGGTGTGACCCCCGCCTACTGGAATTTGGAGGATCTGGGTGGAGGATGCTCGACTCCAATCCGAGTAGGCTGGGAGATCTCGGCCCCGGAACCCGCGTGGCTTTGTCCCTCTGCCAGTACCTTCATGAGTGCGGAGAGTGGTCTCAGCATGGTGGTGGCTGGTCCTGGAGGTCTTCGGCTGCCGGAGCCCTGGTCGGGGCAGGGAGGAAAGCTCAACCCGTTCCCCTCCAAGGGACCCCTAGTAACATGTTTTAATTAATTTGGGGGAATGTCACACCCAGAAGTACTCAGGGACTATTCCTGGCTCTGTGCTTGGTTGAGCTCAGGGACCATGTGTGATACTTTGGATGGAACCAGGGTCAGCCAAAGTGACTTAAACACAAGGCAAGTGCCTAACATCCTGAACTATCTCTCCTGCCCTAAGAGTTTTGATCCCAAGGACCCCATATTGTCCCCCAAGTCCTGCAAGGCATAATCCCCAAGCGCAGAGCCAGGAGTAAGCTCTCAGCTCTGCTGAGTGTGACCCAAAAAAATAAAAGACAAGACCAGTGATGGGCCATAGAAATAGTACAGGGATTAAGGCACTTGACCTGCACACAGCCAACCCCAGTTCAATCCCCAGCATGCATATGGTCCCCTGAGCACTACCAGGAGTGATTCCTATGCACAGAGGCAGAAATAGTGTGGCTAGAACCAAGATATAAATAAAAATTAGATATTAAATACTGATATTGGTCATTCTTCAGTTGGTTTATCTATCTCATAGTACTGAATTTAAGCTGCTTTTTAAGCTGCTCTTTATTTTTATTTACTTTTTTTGCTTTTTGGGTCACACGTGGCGATGGATGGGGGTTACTCCTGGCTCTGCACTCAGAAGTTACTCCTGGCGGTGCTCAGGGGACCATATGGGCAGCTGGGAATCGAACCCAGGTCGGCTGCATGTAAGGCAAATGCCCTACCCACTGTGCTATCTCTCCAGCCCCTAAGGTGCTCTTTAAACCTGTGCATTTTAGTCTTCCGTGGGTCACCTCTGAGAAGCAGCAAGTCAGCCATACAAAGGCCTGACTGCAGAGTTCCTCCTGGAGCCAGTTCACAGCAGCGAGATGAAAAAGACGCAAAGCACGCACACAAGAAACATAACATGGCATCTTTATTGCTACTCCCCCCGCCCCCAACCATCAGCTCTCATCCTCGACTCCTCAGGGGATCCGGGCAATACGAAGCAGCATATTTGGATAGAATTCTGGGGGAGGCGGTGGGATGGCTTTATTGGCGACCTGTTGCATGATGTTCGAGATGGGGCCATGGGCTTCCTGACACAGTTCAGCTCCCAGGAAGTTCTCCACTCGTTTATGCCATGCTTTCAGTTTCGGATGTCCTGCAAACAGGTCGTAGCCAACAGCCAAGGGCTACGAGAACAAGGATTATAAAAAAGAGTCACCAACTCCCCAACTCCCAGAGCCCTGGCCCAGTGCCAGGCCCTTTCCATTGTGATACCCACTGTGGCCCATGGCAGGACCCCAAAGCACCAGCTGAGACCCCATACTCAGAAGATAAGAATGAGGGAAAGGCGCAACATTAGGTTTTCTTTGTTTGGTTGGTTATTATGTTTGCTTGGCCATACACTGCTGTGCTTGGGGCTTGCTTTTGGCTTGCACTCAGGGATCACTTCTGGTGCGGCTGAGAGGACTATATGTGGTACCAGGGATCAAACTTGATCGGCCACTTGTGAGTCAAGCACGTTACAAGCTGTACTATCTCATGGCCCTGTGCTCAAGATCACTCCTGGAGAGCCCAGGAACATATAAGGTGCCAGAGATTAAATCCTGGTCAGCTATGTGTGAGACAAGCATCCTAGCCAGTGTACTATCTCTCTGACCTATCAGCACCAGTTCAACCAGAAACTTGTCTGATCTGAGCAAAGGGCTGGATTTCTTAGCATTTCTGGCATATAGGGGTTGGAAATAGGAAGGGCACAGTAGCCTGGGGCCATCTCACACCTGCGTCAGTTCTTCTAGTGCCATCAGGTCAGCCAGGGTCACCTCCTGGCTGGCAAGGAAAGCCTTGTTCCCCAGGAAGAAATCCTCAAGCTTCTGCAGCGCCTTATCCATGGCGGCTTTGTTGCGCTCCACTTTCTCCTCTGGTATCTGGAGCTCACTGAGGGGTATAATTGCCTGAGGGAGCAGAATTGGGGTTTTGGTCTTGGCCTCTGCCTCGACCCACAACACAGGCCATCAGCCACCTCCAGTGGTGCTTCTCACCTTCACCCACAGGGACACACCAAACGTGCCACGAATACAGTCACCATGCCAGCCCAGGTACTCATGGATGCGGGCTCGGATGGATGGGTCAGGTGGGTACCAGTGATCCGCTGTCTTGTATTTAGTGCTCAGGTAGATCAGGATGGCCACACTGCGGAGAAGAAGGAGCTCAGACCACCAAGGGCTCCCAGTGCCCCCCAGGCCCCCGGAGATTCTCTGCAGTTGATTCCTGCCTCACCTCCCACCCCAAGATCCCTGGGCACCTCCTCCCTCCCCCACGGCACCTCCCTGACTCCCTTGTCTCTGGTGTCATCTCTAGGGGAGACCTTCTGCTTAGCACTTTGAGCTCAGTTCTGGGCCAGGGATGTGGCTCAGTGGCCAAGTGACATCCTGGCATGTGTGAGAAACTGGGCAGGAACCCTGGTGCCACACAAAATCACCATCACCCAGACTCCTTGTCTCTGGATATCCCCACAGCTGCCCTAGGAAGCAGGACTCTGATGCCCTTGGCACAGGCACAAACTAAGGTGCAAACTGGTGCCATGCCTTGTCTCTGGCACTCAGAAGTGACTCCCGGCTCCCTTGGAACTCTGTATAGGGCTGGCACCCAGCATGTGCTCAGCCATCGCTCATGTCGAGATGCACAGGTGGGCACCACCGGGGGAACCATGTCCTCAGATCTAGCATGAGTGACCCTGACAGGACCCCAAGCCTCATGCTGGTAGTCGCCTTCCTGGTAGCTGGACTGGCCCAGGTCCAGCAAGCCCTTCCAGCTTGCATTCATTATACCTCTCCTGGACATGGCCAAACAGCCCCTGTCCTGGTTTCTATTGCTCTTGAGTCTGGGGATGGAGAGAACCCTGGGCTTCAGGAGACTGAGACAAGACCAGTGCAGAGACATGGTGTGTCACCCCTGGTTCCCATGGCTCTCTGCTGTCCACTGCCCCTCACCTTTGGCTCTCGCTGACTCACAGGGCCCATAGGGATGAGGCAGAGAGCCAGGGACACAAGGGGGTTAAAGTACCTTTCAGTCAAGATAAAGTCACCATCTTTGAGGGTGGGAACCCTCTGCAGGCTGTTGACCTGGGTGAAGTCCTTGGTCAGGTGCTGCCCTGAGGGGGAAAACAGAGACCTAAGGGCAGAGCCACACCTACCGGGTCCTCCTCCCAAGACCGGCCCAGGCTTTGCCTGTTTCCTGCTCCCTCCCCCAGCAGCCTGGGCTCAGGGGTGGCCTCCTGCCCTCCTGCAGCTGGACTTGAATTACAGCTCAGCCAGCTGCTGCAGGTGCACGAAGAGAAGTTCTTTAGCGGGAACTGCAGTGGCCAAGGGAAAGGAAGAGGGGAGGTTCCACCATTCCAGTTTCAATTTTGTAACAATGGTCTTGAACCCTGGCCAGGTTTGGGGTTTGTTTTCTCTCTCTCTCTCTCTCTCTCTCTCTCTCTCTCTCTCTCTCTCTCGTCGTTCAGGGCTGCTTTGTGTGTTCTGCGTGTGTGCTCAGCGCTGGAGGAAGCGGTGGGACAGGGACAGGGGCTGTTCACTCCAGGACTGCTGGAACAGGGCCGTCCCAGTTACAAAGCGACTTTGCTTATCCCCCCACGACCACCAATCTCCATCACTCCCACCCCCATCCCCCGCTCCACAGGCTGGGTGGCATTTGATTCCTTTTTAGAGAGAAAAGTGAGGTTTCAGAAAAGACCTGTGGCTTAACCAAGGCCACACAGCCGGAGATCCGCGGGGGCGGCTAGCTGGTGGTTCCGGGGGTTGAGCAAGAGCGGGGGGGGGGGGGGGGGGGGGGGCGTCCCGGTCGCACCTTTGAGCAGGTCCACGGTGCGCAGCTCGAAGGGGATGCCATTCTTCTTGGCGAAGATGTAGACGGCGCGGCAGGGCTGGGACAGCAGGTCCAGGTACAGCTCCAGACCCATGGCGGGGACCTCCACGAAGTCTGCGCAGGGCGGACCCGGTACTTCAGTGCGCGGGTCCCGCCCTCCTGGGACTGGAGCCAGTGGGGGGCCCGCCCCAGCTCGGCTGGCGTCCAGCTGGACGCTCGGCTCCGTCCGGCCCCTGCCCACCCCGTCGACCTTCGCTTGGACTGCCACTCCGGAACCTTCGCCCCTGCGTCCGGGAGGCGAGTGTCCCCTCGGCCGCGATGCTGCTGGCCGCGACGGGTGGGCTAAGTTTGAGCTCGCAGCTGCACCGCTTTGCCCCGGCACGGCGGGACGCGGGGCGGGGCCGCGCGGGGTGGGAGGAGGAGGGGGACGGCGGAGGGGGAGACCCGCCGGGAGAGGAGGAGGGCTTTGGGCGGGCATGCGCTGTCCTGCGTTTTCGGTGCCCACTGCCAGAGGACGTGCCTGGGCACAGGCCTCCCCCTGTCCCGCGTAGGGGTGGCCACGCGGGAGAGCTTGGGGGTTGCGTTTTTGGTTTGTTTCCTGCAGAAGCCGGTAGTGGCAGAGATCTCAGAGGTCGCCAACCAGAGGGCACTTTTGCAGATATGCCCAGGCTCAGCGGGGGCAGCAGCTGCGCAGTCAGAACTGTTCTCCGACAGAGTTGCTGCGGGGGGGCCAGAGGGCCGTGGGGACTCTCTGTTCGGTGGGCGAAGGCAGCTGACAGAATCTGGGGCTGGGGAAGGCTGACCCTCCACCGCCCCTCTTCTCCTCCCTTCTCATCTTCCCCCACTTCCTCATCCTTCAGGTACAAGCCTGGGCCCGGCTGTTGAAACTTGCTGCTGAATTATGCCAGCAAATCAGAATGCTTCCCAGGACTCCCTGAATTTTGAAATTGGAATTTAGGGAAGAGGAGGTCCTGCTCCTTCCCCAACACACCACACACACACACACACACACACACACACACACACACACACACCCCTGCACCAAGCAAGCAGTCAGCTGAGCCTGTTTGTGCTGAGGCTGAATGGGCCCAGAGCCTGCTCAGGGTTCAGCTTATTATCTGCCAAGCAATTAAGGTCAATCTGTTGAGTTGAATATTCAAAGACAGCCCACAGCTTTTCTTCAAAATACACGTTGTCAGTGACTCTAGGGTCCTGGAGGATAGCTCAGTAGCAAGTGAAATGCCTGCCCTGTAGTCTTGAGGAGGGGAGGGCTGGCACCACCCCCTTTGGGCAGTCTTGGGATCCCAGCACCCCAACAAAGTGTATGGTCAATCTTATACCTAATCATGCCTGCATTCTGGTCCACTGGCATAATTCACCAGCAAGTTTCAATAGCCAGAGGCCAACTCAGAGCCTGAAGGATGAGGGGGCGGGGAGGATGAGGAGGGAAGAGGAAGGGTGGTGGAAGGGCAGCCTTCTTCAGCGCTCCATCCTGTCAGCTGCCTTCCCCACTGCACAGAGGATCACCAGAGCCCCCTGCCCCTCCCCCCCCAGCAACTCGGCTAAGTTTTGACTGCAAACCTACCTCTGCCAGTCATCCAGTCACAGCAGCCTGGGGCATATCAGCAAAAGTGAGGACATTTCCCCCACCAGTTTCTCCCCCATTTCTCCCGCGCCCCCCCCCCCCCAGCCTCTGAGGGATACTGGTGGGACAACTGGTGGTGGAGAATGGACACTGGTGGAGGGATGGGTACTCGATCATTGTATGACTTGAACGTAAGCACGAAAGTTTGTGAATCAGTAACTGTATCTCATGGTGATTCATTAATCACTATCACTATCACGATCAGTCACTATCCTCCCATTGTTCATCGATTTGCTCGAGCAGGCCAGTAACATTGTGAAACTTGTTATTGTGTTTGGCATATCGAATACATCACGGGGAGCTTGCCAGGCTTTGCCGGGCTGGCGAGATACTCTCGGTAGCTTGCCAGGCTCTCCGAGAGGGGCGGAGGAATCTAACTTGGGTCGGCCATGTTGGCCGCTTGCAAGGCAAACGCCCTACCGCTGTGCTATCACTCCAGCCCAGTGATTCACTAATTAATTTATTAAAAGTGAGGACATTGGTGGATGTCAATACTGGTGAAGGGATGGGCATTGGTACATTGTGTATCTAAAAACTGTGCAACCCCCGGCGAGCAACCCAAATGAATGACCTCAACAAGCAGCCATGCCAATATAGACCAGAGTGTGTGACCTTGGTCACTGCAGCATTGGGGGAAGAAAATAGATAGGGGGATTTAATTTTTATGTTTTCATTTGGGAGCCATGCCCAGCAGTATTAAGGGCTCTGTGCTAAGGGACACGGGGGACTATATGGAGTGCCCGGCAAGAAACTCAGGTCATCCGTGTGCAAGGAAGGCACACTACCCACTGTACTTTTGCTCCAGCCCTGCCCGGGGAAGCTCTAGTATCCAGGCCACAGGGAGGAGTAGAAGAGGGGGGCATAAACTATAACCAGAAAGAGAAAATTGAAACAGAGGGAGAGGCCCCCAGCACTGGCCCACCCTCCCGCCTGCCTCAGACTGACGATGGTGGGGGCCTGGGGAGAGCTTAGGCAGCTCCTACACCAAGTCTGCATGCAGGAGGCCCAGGCCCCCATCCCCAGCACTGCCGGACTCCCTAACACACTCAGCAGGGATACCCACAGCCGATGCCAGCGTGGCCCCGAGACCAAACCAGAGCAACAAAGGTGGGGGCAGCAGAGAGACCCCCATCTGAGTCTGCTGTGTCCTGACCCCTCTCACAGATCCTCTGCTGCAACCTGGCAGGGGGGTGGGGAAGGGCTGTGGCAGGACCCACGTGGTCATCCCTCACTTGAAGCCTACACACCCGCCATAGCTCGGAGTTGCAGAATGCTCATAGATGGAGACGGACTTAGGAAACGGACAGACACATGTCTGGCACGCAACAGGGGCTCTAATCCCTGCCAAGAGTGATCTCTGAGCACAGAGCCAAGAGTAAGCTCAGAACACTGCTGGGTGAGGTCCAAAAAGCAAAACAAAACCACCAGTGATGGTCCTTAGAGATAGGTCAGGGATTAAGGCACTTGATCGTACACAGCTGACCCCAGATTGATCCCCAGTGCCATATATGGTTCCCCAAGCACACAAGGCAGGAATAGTTGGGCCCAGACTCTCATTCTTCAGTTAGTTTACCAACTCATGGTACTGATTTTTTTCTTATAACTTTTTATTTATTTATTTTTTAATTTTTATTAGTGAAACACCATGAGGTACAGTTGTAGACTTAGAAATTTTCGTGCTTGGGTTTCAGTTATACAATGATCGAATACCCATCCCTTCACCAGTGCCCATTTTCCACCACCAATGCTCCCAGTAACCCACCCACTCCCCCATTCCCCCATCCCACTCCACCCCTGTGGCAGGGCATTCCCTTTTGTTTTCTCTCTCCTTTTGGGTGCTGTGGTTTGCAAAAGAGACATTGAGTGGCAATCATGTTCGGTTTATAGTCCACTTTCAGCATGCATCTCTCATCTCATGGTACTGATTTTAATCTGCCCTTTAAATCTGCCGTCTCAGTCTTCCATGAGTCAACCCTGTGGTCCCCAAGGCATGGTCAGCCACACCAGTTCCTCCTGGAACCAGTTACAAAGGACAGCAGACAGACTAAAAGGACACCAATTCAAGAAACAGAATGTGTCTTTATTGCTAGTCTTCTGGGAAGCTGGCCCCCCGCCATCCTCTCCCACCCCTCAGGGGATCCTAGCAATGCGAAGCCTCAAGTAAGTATAGAATTCTGGGGGAGGTGGTGGGATGGTTGTAGTGGAGGCCACATGTTGGATGTTCAAGATGGGGCCATGGGCTTCCCGACACAGTTCAGCACCCAGGAAATTCTCCACTCGATTACGCCATGCTGCCATTTTTTTATGTCCTGCAAACAGGTCATAGCCCATAGCCAAAGGCTAGGGAAACAAGGATTAAAAATATATATATATGTGTGTGTATATGGGCTACCTTGTCCCAAACTCCAGGAGCTCCAGCATAGTGTCAGGCCCTTTCCCCAAACCCCTGGAGCCCGTGGCAGGACCCAAGAGCACCAGCTGAGACCCCATCCTCAGGAGCCAAGCGTAAGCCCAGGGCTTCAGCACCAGTTCAGCCAGAAGCTTGCACTGACCCAAGCAAAGGACTGACTTTCTCAGCATTTCCAGCACTCAGGGGGTGTAAGTAGGAAGGGCACAACAGCCGGGGGGGCAGCTCATACCTGCATCAGTTCCTGTAGCGCCAGCAGGTCAGCCAGGGTCACCTCCTGGCTGGCGAGGAAAGCCTTGTTCCCCAGGAAGTAGTCCTCGAGCTTCTGCAGTGCCTTGTCCATAAGGACTTTGTTGTGCTCCACTTTCTCCTCTGGAATTTGGAGCCCGCTGATGGGTGCTATCACCTGAGGGAGCAAAAGTGGGCCGGGCTTTGGTCTTGGCCTCTGCCTCCACCCACCGCCAAGGCCATCAGCCACCTCTGATGGGGCTTCTCACCTTCACCCACAGGGGCACACCAAACGTGCCACGAATACAGTCAGCATGCCAGCCCAGGTACTCATGGATGCGGGCTCGGATGGATGGGTCAGGTGGGTACCAGTGATTTGCTGTCTTGTATTTAGTGCTCAGGTAGATCATGATGGCCACACTGCGGAGAAGAAGGAGCTCAGACCACCAGGGGCTCCCAGCACCCCCCCCGGCCCCTGGAGATTCTCTGCAGTTGAGGCCTTTCCTCCCGCCTCACCTCCCACCCCAAGATCCCTGGGCACCTCCTCTCCCCCGCCCCTGTGCCTCCCTGACTCCCCGGATTTCTGTCTCTGGTGTCATCTCTAGGGGAGACCTTCTGCTTGGCACTTTAAGAAGCTCAGATCTGGGCCAGGGATGTGGCTCGGCAGACGAGTGATAGCCTGGCATGTATGAGAACCTGGGCAGGATCCCTGGTGCCACACAAAATCACCACCACCCAAACTCCTTGTCTCTGGATATCTCCACAGCCACCCTAGGAAGCAGGGACTCCGATGCCCTTGGCACAGGCACAAGCTAAGGGTCACATTGGTGTCATGCCTTGTCTCTGGCACTCAAAAGTGGCTCCTGGCTCCCTTGGAACTCTGCATAGGGCTGGCACCCAGCATGTGATTAGTCATCGCTCATGTCGAGATGCACAGGTGGGCACGGGGGGGGGGGGGGGGGGAGGCGTGTTCTCAGATCTAGCATGAGTGACCCTGACAGATCCCCAAGCCTCATGCAGGTAGCTGCCTGCCTGGTGGCTGGACTGGCCCAGGTCCAGCAGAGCCCTTCCAGTTGCATTCATCATCACCCTGTCCTGGCTGCTGTTGTTCTCTTCATCTGGAAATGAAGAGAACACTGGGCTTCAGAAGACTGAGACAACACCAGTGCAGAGACATGGTGTGTCACCCCTGGTTCCCCTAAGGCTCTCTGCTATCCATTGCCCCTCAACTGTAGCGCTCACTGACTCACAGGGCCCACAGGGATGAGGTGGAGAGTCAGGGGCACAAGGGGTTAAAGTACCTTTCACTCAGGACAAAGTCACCATCTTTGAGAACAGGAATCCTCTGCAGCATGCTCATATCAGTGAAGTCCTTGCTCACCGTGTATCCTGAAGAGGAAGCCAGAGACCTACAGGGTAAAGCTACACCTGCTGGATCCTCCTCCCGGGGTAGGGCTGGCCCAGGCTCGGCCTGTTTCCTTCTCCCTCCCCACCTTCCCAGTCTGGGTTCAGGGGTGTCCTCTGGCCCTCCAGCAGTACAGTGGAGTCAGCGGCTGCAGGTGGACAAAGATTATTTCCTTTGAGCTGGAACTCAGCTGGAACTATACCATTGAGCTAGGAGGGGAGGTTCCATCATTCAGAACCAGTTCCCACAAAAATGTGTCCTAACCTCATGGTTCTCTCCCTCTCCCTCTCTCTCTCTCTCTCTCTCTCTCTCTTTGGGGGAAGCAGTTGGAGAGGGAAGGTCACCCCCCAAGATGTTGGGAGACCAGAGTGTCAGGGATAGAACCCTGGTCTCCTAGTTGTAAAGCAACTACAGTGCCATTTGATCTCCCTGCCTGACCATAAATTCCCACCCCCTGCCTGACCATAAATTCCCAACTCCCATTCCATGGACTGGTTGGCATTTGATTCCTTTTTAGAGAGAAAAGCAAAATTCGGAGAAGGCCTATGGCTTATCCAAGAACACACAGCGGGGCACTTGTGAGGAGGGTTGTGAGGCTGCATTGTTTAGGGGAGGCTCTGGGTTTTGGGGGAGAACTTCAGCTCCCGGGGAGGGGCATCCTGGTCCCACCTTTGAGGAAGTTCACGTCGCGCATCTCGAAGGGGATGCCATTCTTCTTGGCGAAGATGTAGACGGCACGGCAGGGCTGGGACAGCAGGTCCAGGTACAGCTCCAGACCCATGGCAAGGCAATGGGATGCACAGGGACACTCAGGGAGGGCCAGGGATTTAAAAGCGCAGGTCCTGCCCTCTGGGACAGCATCCCTGAGCCCCGCCCCACCTTGGCCACTGTTCAACAGGATGCAGCCCGGTTCAGCTTGGCTCCAGCAATTTTTATTTGTTTGATTTTTAGTTTCTAAGTCACTCCTGGCAATGCTCAAGGCATACTCCTGGCTCTGCGTTCAGGGATCACAACTGGTGGTACACAGGGGACTGGATGTGGTGCAGAGGATCGAACCTCATTCAGTCGCAGGCAAGGCATGTAGACCCCTCACTCCAACAATTCTTGGGGGCTATGCCAAAAGATTCTTGGTTCCACTAGGTCCTGGGGTCCCTCCCCCATGACTTTTGCTCAGACTGCCACCCTGCACCCCCCGTCCTTTGACCCCACCCAGAGACGAGTTTCCACCCAGCTGAGATGCTGCAGGCCACACAAGCTATGTTCACACTCAAAGTACATTGGGAGATACAGATCAAAACCACAATGAGATATCATCTCACACCACAGAGACTGGCCCACATCCAAAAGAACAAAAGCAACCAGTGTTGGCATGGATGTGGTGAGAAAGGGACCCTCCTTCACTGCTGGTGGGAATTCCGACTGGTTCAGCCCTTTTGGAAAACAGTATGGTCGATTCTCAAAAAATTAGAAATTGAGCTCCCATTTGACCCAGCAATACCACTCCTGGGAATATATCCCAGAGAGGCAAAAAAGTATAGTCGAAATGACATCTGCACTTGTTTGTTCATTGCAACACTCTACAACAGCCAGAATCTGGAAAAAACCTGAATGCCCGAGAACAGATGACTGATTAAAGAAACTTTGGTACATCTACGTGGGTTCCGGGGCCGAGATCTCCAAGTCTACTCGGATTGGAGTCAAGCATCCTCCACCCAGATCCTCCAAATTCCAGTAGGCGGGGGTCACACCCACCAACTGGCCCCCTGGTGCCGTGTAATCCCATCAGCAGCCAAGACTCTGAGACTATAAAAACCAGATCCCAGAACCGCGTGGCTGCATTTGCGGCTGCGCGACATCTTATTATGTCATCTCATTCCTACTTTGACAAACGGGCAGGCTACCGAATGTAACCTGCCCACACGGCAGAGTCTGGCAAACTCCCCGTGGCGTACCCAATATGCCAAATACCAGTAACAGTGATGGGTCTCATTCTCCTAAAGAGCCTTGAATATAACCTCAGGGCCAGGATGAAGGAGACGTTGCTGGGGCCTGCTCGAGGCAATCGACAAATAACAGGATGATTTGTGATTTGTGATTGTGGTACATCTACACAATGGAGTACTATGTAGCTGTTAGAAAAGATGAAGTCATGAAATTTACATACAAGTGGTACTCCATAGAAAGGATCATGCTAAGTGAAATGAGTCAGAAAGAGAGGGACAGACATAGAAAGATTGCATTCATCTGGGGAACTTTGTAAGGTCCCTTAGGACCCTGAGGGTGATCCCAGAGTTAAAACTCTACTAATTAGTAACTCTCCCTTTCCTGCTCCTTCCCTAGCAGAGCTTTAGAGTGAAACCATTCCTTATTGGGATGTAAATTCTGAAACCATTTGTTGACTCTTCCTTGCTGGGATGCAAATTCTGAAACCATTTGTTGACTCTTCCCTGTTGGAATGTAAATTCGGAAGGAAACCATTTATTGGGCCTCTGTTAGGAGCTTTTCCCCTTATCCACCTCCGCCTGAATGCAGGAGTCATGAGCTGCAAATCAAAGGGAGCCAGATGATAACCAAATGTCCGAGTTACCAGATGCCCACTAGCCACAATGCCTATGTATGTAAATGCTGATCTTTGAATCTATAGGCTAAGGAGTGATGTACTTTTAAATGGATTAATTAAGAAAGTATATGTTGTTACAAATCTATTGATTATGAAATGCCTGGGCTTTGCTGTAACGGCCAGTGAAGGCCTATATAAGATCCCCTTTGAAGAAGTTCGGGGTCTTGCCTCACCTATCTGACCTGTGTGTCTGTGTAGGCGGCTCGACCCTGGCTAGCCAGTCTTACAATAAACCTTGCTTGCTGTTTGCAGTCTCTGGAGTCTCTTTGTCGTTAAAGGGAGATCATGATCCACATCCTAACAAACATAAAGTAACAAAATAGGAGATTAACACCCAAGAGTGGCCAAAATTAGTACCAGGAGTTTTGCTCCATGGCTTGGAGGCCAGCCACACATGCTAGGGGAAAGGGGAGCTCAGATAGAGAAGGGAGAACCAAATAAAGGGTGTTGGGAGGATCCTCCCAGGATGGGAGAAGCATGCTGAAAGTAGACTATAGACCAAACGTGATTGCCACTCAATGCCTCTTTTGCAAAACACAGCACCCAAAAGGAGAGAGAGAACAAAAGGAAATGCCCTGCCACAGAGGCAGGGTGGGGTGAGGGGATGGGGGGTGGGAGGGATACTGGGACCTGTGGTGGTGGAAAATGGGAGCTGGTGGAAGGATGGGTATTTTATCACTGTATAATTGAAACCCAAGCACAAAAATTTGTAAGTCTACAACTGTACCTCATGGTGTTTCACTAATAAAAATTTTTTTAAAAAGTGCACTGTTTGCCCTGGCACTGCACTAAGGAGCACACAGCTGGGCGCTGGGGGACATGCGGATAGAGGGGGTTGCGGGGAGAGAAGGAAGGCTTTGGGCAGGCATGCGCTGTCCTGTTTTTGTAGTGCCCACTGCCAGAGGACCCGCCTGGGCACAGACCCACTGGCTTGCAAAGCCCATGCAGAGTGCTCTTGTCTGGGGCTTGGGGGGTTGGAGGGTTTCCTGCAGAAGGGCATCCAGCAGGTGGTGGCAGGAATCTCAGAGTTCCCCTAACCATATGGCACTTTTGCAGATATCCCCAAGGTGCTACAAATGGACGGCTTGGCTGAGACATGTTTATTGTCAGAAAACTAGGCGCGTGCACACACACACACACACACACACACACACACACACACACACACACATCAGCTGTATCCTGTCCCAGAGCCAGTGTCTTCAGCCGTGCCCCAGGCACACCTCAGCAAAATGGCTGAGGTTGAATGGGCCCAGAGCCTCCTCAGGGTTCAGCTTATTAGTGGCTAGGCAATTAAGGCCAGATCTATGAGTTCAGGATCCAAAGACAGCCCAGTTTTTCTTCAAGATGCCCATCACGGGAGACCCTTGGTGGCTGGGGGACAGCTCAGTGGCAAGTGAAATGTCTGCCCTACATCTTGAGGGTGGGGAGGGGGCTGTTCCTGGCACCACCCCCACTTGGCAGTCTTGGGGATCCTAGTACCCCAACAAAGTGTGTGATCAACCATATACCTAACTAAAACTACAACTCCCAGCGAGCACTACAAGCAGAGTGTGTGTCCGCGAAAGCACCTATGCCAGCACAGCCCAGGGGGTGCCACCTCGCTCACTGCAGCAACGGGGGGGGGGGGGGATAGGAAGGGCATTTTTTTCTTTATCATTTAATTTTTTTTATTTTATAAGTAGTTCACAATATTTTATTACATTTAATATTCAACTGCCCACTCGAGCAAATCAATGAACAATGGGAGGACAGTGCAGTGCTAAGATAATCGGATAAAACACAACAATAATATTCAAACACCAATCCCATCACCATTACACCTTCCCACCACCAAATTTAGGATGTTTTCATCCCAAGCTCCAATCCTTTCCCAAAGCACAACTGAAATAATATATTTTGTATTGTCTGTTATGAAAAACTGCTGAAAATGCTACAAAAAGTATCCATAAAGGAAACAGTGGGAAGATTGTTCTATTTTGGCAGGGGCCAGTAAGACATTCTTTTTTTTTGGAGGGGGGCTACACCCAGTGATGCTCAGGGGTTATTCCTGGTTCTGCACTCAGGAATTACTCCTGGCGGTGCTTGGGGATGCCGGGAATCGAACCCAGATAGGCTGTGTGCAAGGCAAATGCCCTACCTGCTGTATTATCTCTCTAGCCCCTATGACATTCTTTAGGATATCACTAACATGTCAAAAGTTGAATGATGTGAGCTTTTGTATATGTATCTGAAAATATGTATATATGCATATATATATATATTTCCCTCTATGATGTGTTGCCTACTATTTGAATCCCATCAAATGTGGTACTTATGGAGAGTGGGTAGGGAGTGTCTTATGATGTGTCACGTGGCCATGAATGCAACTGCAAGGCCCAGGAATACGTCCACTCATACGTGAGGCTCAGCCCGAGTGTGTGGGGAGCGGCCTTGAGTGTGGCGGCGGTTGGGTTCTGGGGGTTTTCAGCTGCCGAGGCTGGACCCCTTGGGGTGGGGACGACTCTCACTCGCCCCCCTCTGAGGCGCCCCGAGTGAAACAGCCTGGCACAGAGTCCGGTGGCATGGCAATTGCAGGCGTCATGTTATGATTTGTTTTGGATTTTTTTTCTTCTTATATTTATTTATTGAATCACTGTGGGGAAAAGTTACTAAGCTTTCAGGTTTAAGTCTCAGTCATACAATGATCAAACACCTCTCCCTTTACCAGTACTCATTTTCCACCACCAAGAACCCCAATATACCTCCTTCCCACCCCTCCCAATGCCTGTGAGGCAGATGATTTCCACTTAACTCTTTTCTACATTGATTACATTCATAATTTTGACAAAAGATGCACCATTATTGGTTAGAATTTTCCCCCACACACACAATCAGAATTGCTGAAAAGGCATTGTGAAATACTTTGTGTCTATAGCTGGTTATGAGAATCATATAATCTCATGTGGCCACAATAGCGGCCTCGTGATTTTGGATTTCTGCAAGAAGCCAGATAATTAAAGATTGGTTTCTGCGTGTCTGGTGTTATGGCTGTGCTGGAGAGCCACTTGTGGGGGGCAACTTGTGACCTCGGTAGGGCATGAAGAATGAGCCAGTACAGCCCCCCTTCCCATGAGACTGCAGTTGCCCCATCACCACTGGCTCATACCTGGCTTCCCAAAAAGCTCTGAAGTGGCAGCCACCTTGCTGTCGGGCAGGAAAAAGGCGGAAAGGAGCAACAACCTTTCTCTCCTGGGAAGGCATGGAGCCACAGTTTAACGCATGGTCCATTTACTTTTCTGCCCGCAAGCTGCTGGGCTCTGGATTAAGTCCTTTTGCCTCTGGAGCCATCTGGTGAGGCACCGCATGTCTCGTCACTGCAGGCCCAAACCTGACTGTCCAGCATCCTCTGGAGGGTGGTGGTCACTGGGCCGCCAAAGGGAACAGGCCGAGGCATGAAACCTATTCCCACCTGGAGTGGCCCAGCGCCAGTAACCTACTGCAGGAACAGGACGCATTTCTGCCAAAAGCCTTTGGGTTCCGAGATTCGTTTCTGAGTCTCTGGAATCATGGCCATTAGGCAGTTTGATCAGGAACCAGAGAGGCCATGCCTCCAATTATATAGCTGAGCCAGAGGTGGTCTGTGGGTGTGTCTTCCACATACCTAACTTTTGGCCGTTTACTTTCTTGGTAAACTTTGCCCCAAGTTTTGGGGGTCTGGTCAAAGGCACAGCAGCAATTTTGGGGTATCTGAAAGTCTGAGGTGCCATCAGGCTGCTGATGCACTCGCCTCACAGGTACAGACTGACCTGCTGGCGGCACCATACCCCCTGCAATGTTTTTGTTTTGAGGCCACACCTGGCAGTGTTTAGGGCTTATTCCCAGCTCTGCACTCAGGGATCCCTTCTGGAGGGGCTCAGGACAACAAAAGGGGTGCCAGGGATTGAACTCAGGTTGGCTATGTACAAGATTTACCCTTACCCACTGACCTGTGGGTACTTCCAGCTCTGTGTTCAGAGATCACTCCTGGTGGGGTTGGGGTACCAAATACAGAGCTGGAGATCCGATCCAGGTCGGCTGGCAAGAACCCTGATCTCAGTCTAACTCTCTGGATCCAAGATGTAGAATTAAAAAAAATTCAAGATAGCTGATAGCTAGTAAGGTAAGTTTTAAGGTCACTGATAAGCGATCTCCAGATAAGAGATAAGTCTACCCAACATACCAGAAAATTCCTAATCTCCAACAGTCAGACATCTAATTTTATAAGAGCTCTTTAGCAAACCAAATATTTCTCTCCAAACAACAAATAAAAAAAATCTCTGTTTGGAAATTGCCTCTTGCTTGTCATATTTCAGAACTTTGGTAGGAAAAATCATCAGCCATAAAGTACCATTTTCAATTCTTAAGGACTTCACATTTTAACCAGCCAAAACCCAAGGATGTTATATCCCACTAACATTATCTCTGCATCTTTCTGGTTTACATTCTTTCTAGCATTTATATAATAAAGTATAGAACATTTTATGTATTCAAGTTTGAATCTAAGACATCCCCCTAACCATAAATAATAAAACATTGGGATATACTCCAGGACCTTCTGATTGTCAGAGGGGAGATTCAACTCCAGTGGCAAGAAAAACAAAAGTGAAAAATAAACAAGATGACATAAAATTTAAATTTTTTTTCATACAGGGACCAGAGCAAGAGTACAGCAGGTATACTGCTTTCCTTGAACATAGCCAACCAGGGTTCACCCACTGGTACCATATGGTTCCCCCAAACCTCACCAAGAGTGATCTGCCTCATCTCTAAGTGCAGAGGCAGGAGTAAGCCCTGAGCGCCACTGGGAGTGTCCCTAAATAAAACAAAAGCAAAAAACTTTCACATAGCAAAAGGAAGTACCATAAATATGGAGCCAGAGAGATAGTATAGGGGTTAAGATGTTTGCTTTACATGTGCCTGATCCTTGTTCAATCCCCGGCACCACATATGGTCCTCAGATCACCACCAGGAATGATCCTTGAGCACAGAGTCAAGAGTAAGCCCTGGGCACAGCCTGGTGTACCCCCATCCCCACATACACATACAAATCTATGGTATACACAAACAATGGGATATGGTTCTGCCACTACAAAGATGAAATCATTGGACCAGAGTGATAGTACATGGGTAGGGCGTGCTTGTTTTACATGAAGTAGACCTGAGTTTGATCCCCAACACCATATATGGTCCACTGAGTTCCTACAGAAGTAAACCCTGAGCAAAACTAGGTGTGATAAAAAAAAAAATGAAGTGGTGATACCAAGGGGGAGAGGGTGAATTATGTGAAGTGTGGAGGAGAGAGATGGCCATTCGAGAAGAAAATCTCTCTCTCTCTCTCTCTCTCTCTCTCTCTCTCTCTCTCTCTCTCTCTCTCTCTCTCTCTCTCTATCCACCTCTGTTGCCCTGGGAATGCCTGGGAAATCAAGCAGTAGAGAAAGATCGCAAATGAGTCACTCCACCATATAGACCTCACGTCTCACCAGCCCCGTGAGGCAGATGTCAAGCCACACCTGAAGTCACTTGTTCTGTGCAGTTTGGGAGATGATCCCTGATTTCTTGGGGAGCCGTGGACTCAGGCTGAGCAAGGAATTGCTCTTTGTAAGAAAGGAGAGTCAATCCTAACCTTACTCAGGCTGTTCTTGTTCATTGTCTTTCTTTGAAAGAAAAAGAATTTTCAGGTGGGAGACAAGCAGTGAAGTAAAAACAGCTTTTGTTTGGAAGTTTATGAGGAAGGGGGAGGTGAGGGGATAGAGAGAGATGAGAGAGACAGACAGAGAGAGAGAGAGAATGTGGGCAGGCCAGATCATAGGACAGTGGTCGTATTCTTGATTTGCACATGGTCAACCTGGATTTGATCCCTGGTATCCCACATGGTCCCACAGGCCTGCCAGGCATCATCCCTGAATGCACAACCAGGGTAAGCCCTGAGCACCACTGACTGTGACCAAAAAACAAAACAAAGAGAGAAAAGGGCCGGGAGAGAGGGGGAGAGAGAGAGAGAGAGAGAGAGAGAGAGAGAGAGAGAGATGGTTTCTGTGCCTTCAAGGTAGGTTTTACCTGCTTCAGGGCTAGTAACAGAATAACTCCTTCAAATTCTATCTCTTGGGACTGGAGCAATTGTACAGTGGGTAGGGCGTTTGCTTGCATGCATCTGACCTGGGTTCAATCCCCGGCATCCCATATGGTCCCCTGAGTACCACCAGGAGTAATTCCTGAGTACAGAGCAAGGAGGAACCCCTGAGCGTCCCTGGGTGTGACCCAAAAAGGCAAAATAAGTAAATAAATAAAAAATAAAGTTAATGCATTAAAAAAAATTCTATCTCGAGGCTGGAGCAATAGCACAGCGGGTAGGGCATTTGCCTTGCACGCGGCCGACCCGGGTTTGATTCCCAACATCCCATATGGTCCCCTGAGCACCACCAGGGGTAATTCCTGAGCGCAGAGCCAGGAGTAACCCTTGTGCATTGCCGGGTGTGACCCAAAAAGAAAAAAAAATTCTATCTCTTGATTTTAGTATTTCTCAAGAACTCATTGCCATGGGCCACCCCCTAACTCCCTGCCTGCCTGCTTCAATGGCTTTGAATGACAAAAATAGATGTTGATTTTACTTCAAAAATTAAGTAAGGAAGTGAAAGGCTACTGAATGGTTTCTATCATAGCTAAAGCAAATGAACTGGTCAGAACCAACAAAACTCTAGTCATGGTAAAAATATGATAAGTCGGGACCAGAGAGATCATACAGTGGGTAGGGCGCTTACCTAGCACGCATCTGACCCAAGTTCAATCCCTGGCCTCGTCTATGGTCCCCCTGAGCTTTCTAGGAGTGATCCCGGAGTGAAAAGCCAGGAGTAAGCCCTGTGCACTGCTGGGTGTGACCTGTAAACAACAATAAAACTATGGTGGTTACCAGAGGGAGAGGGGTTGGGGGTGGGAAGAAAAAGCACAGGGTTCTTTTTGGTAGTGGGATGACACTAGATGGTAGGTGTGGTGAGTATTAGACACGTAAATATAAGTGAAACAAACACCCTACATAATTTTGGAAATCAATATTAGTATATTTTAAATGTTAATATAAACACAAAAATGGACATCCCATTTAAAATAAATTTTACCATATCTACATGCAATAGCTAAAAAAACACAGAGTCACTTTGGAAGTATTCTTTTTTCATTGCAAACTTGCTCCAATTCCTACTAATAAACACTGCATTTAGCGGGTCAATATTACAGACTTTATAGAATCTCCGAGATGGAATTTGAGTAAGGGGAACTGTAATGGGCTAAAGAGAATTAGAGTGCATTTTCTAGCCTTTTTGCCTCTCTGATTTATCTAAAAATTTTCAGTAGTCTTATAAATGGATTAAAGTATTTCCCTTTAACTTGGAGAAGCAAGCAATATAACATCTTGATGCCTCCAAAATCACCTTTGCGAATAATATGGGATCCTTTCTCCTAGCACATGGAAGAAAGGTGCCAATCAAAGGTTAATCTTAAAAACGCAGGACTTTCCAAGAATAGCAATCAGAACTTTTGTATTAACTCTCTCTGCATTATTTATTTTTACTTCTTTTTTTTAAGAAGCCAATTTATTTAATAATTTTTCTTTTTTGGGTCACACCCAGCAATGCTCAGGGGTTACTCCTGGCTTTGCACTCATGAATTACTCCTGGCGGTGCTTGGGGGACCATATGGGATGCCGGGGATTGAACCCGGGTCAGCCGCGTGCAAGGCAAACGCCTCACCCGCTGTGCTATCGCTCCGGCCCCTATTTTCACTTCTTAGCTAAATTTTCTTATTATTAATTTTTTAAATTTTAAATTACAAGAAGATTTATTCTCCTTAGGGGCTGGGGAGATGACCAACGATGAGAGTGTATGTCAGAGTCTCAGGTTCAATTCCCAGCACTGTGTTGGAAGTGGTCCCCAAGAACCACTGTGTTCAATATATTATTCAGGGAACTATTATAATCATATAATAGCCCAAAAATGGGAAATATTACCATACATATAGAATGGAACACAAAGTCAAGAAACTTAGGGATTGAACATGCATCATAATTTTAACTGGAAAAAAAAGTTATATCTAGCAAAGTGCTAGAAAGAAACCAAAGTCTGAGGAAAGGAGCTGAATAGATATTTCCTTAAACAGGACACACATAGCCAAAAGGCATGTGGAAAAGTGTTCATTATCACTCATTTTCAGGGAAATACAAATCTAAGTGGCAACGAAATGCCCCCTCCTACCAGTGAAAATGGCCTATACTAAATAAACCCAGAAACAACCAGTGCTGGTGGGGATATGGTGAAAAAGGAACCCTCATCCACTGTGACAGTGTCATCTGGTGCAGCCACTATGGAAAAAATTATGGAGATTACTAAATGAACTGAGATGGAAACTTCCATAGGGCCAACTGATTCAGCTCCCTGTCATCCACCCCAAGAACACAAAACCATTAATTAAAAAATATGTGTGCGCATCTATGTTTGCTGTTATAATATTTACAATAGCCTAGACCATATAAATAAACATTTATATGCCTAAACATAGGGCAATTGAGTGGGTAAAGAAACTGTGATCTATATACATAATGGAATCGTCCAGCTATATGATGAAATCTTGCCTTTGCTACAACTTGGATGGAACTAGAGAGTATCAGGTTAAATATAATTATAGAGGGGTAATTCTAAGCAAAATATTTCAGAGAAGAACACTTGCCTATTTATTTCACTCTTGTGTGGGATGTCAAAAACAAAGAAAGGCAATGTATAGTGTACAATGAAAACAAACCCATGAGTTCTGACAACAGAACCAAGGTTGCCACACGGGGTAGGAGATAAGGGAGGTGATGGGTGAACCAGCAGTGATATAAAGACAAGGGCAGAAAGAGTTTTTGTGCTTTGGTGGTGGTGGTGGAGGAACAGTAACTTTGTATACGAAAAGCATAAATAGTAATAAGGTAAATGTCGCCTCAATAATAAGAGGCCACAGGTATGATTCAATTGTAGTCCTTACCTTGCATATGTGAGGTCCTGGGTTCCGTTCCTGGCACTGCAATAATAATAATAATAATAATAATAATAATAATAATAATAATAATAAATTAAAACTCTAAGAAGAGGCTAAAGGATAGTTGTGGTTTTGTTGTACCAGAATTTTTTTTTCTTTTGGGGCCATGCCTGGGAATGCTCAGGGATTACTCCTGGCTCTGCGCTCAGGAATTACTCCTGGCAGTGCTTGGGGAACCACATAGGGTGCTGGGGGTTTAACCTGGGTCAGTCACAGGCAAGGCCAACTCCCTACCCACTGTACTATTGCTTTAGCCCCGAGAAGTTTCTTAATCAAGCACACCGAGTCAATCCTATGTGAAGAAGCAAAGAGATTTATTAGATCTAAATAGACCACAGTTGGGCAACTGATCTGAAGTTACAGCAAAGGATACAGGAGCACATTTATACAGGTAAATTTCTGGCAGCCCCCAAAAAAGGTGTAAAAGAAAGAGAGTGGGCAAGAGAATGGAGTTATCCGGTCCAGTAACATCACAGCAATCTACTGAGGCCGGAGTCTGCATTGTGAGATTCATGGGACCAACATCAAGTCCTTGTTGCTAGGAATCACTGTGGTTGGGTAAGTTGTTTTAAGTCCTACATAGACATTTATTAATTGTTTCTGTGAACCTCTTCCCTTCCTGTCCAGGCAACCAGGTCTGTTGTGTTCCAGTCTGTTGTGTTCTAGTGCTAACTTATGATTTATCGCCTATTCATCTCTGCCCGGCTCCTAGAAAAGATCACTTAGAGGTCTTACCTCTAGTTACCTGCTTATGCTCCTAACTTTCCCACTACACTCACAGGGAAGTGACTGATTGATTTTTATTTAAAGGGTTGTGATTTGGGGGCTAGAGCGATAGCACAGTGGGTAGGGCGTTTGCCTTGCATGTGGCCGACCCGGGTTCGATTCCCAGCATACTATATGGTCCCCTGAGCACCGCCAGGAGTAATTCCTGAGTGCAGAGCCAGGAGCAACCCCTGTGCATCACCAGGTGTGACCCAAAAAGTGAAAAAAAAAAGAGTTGTGACTTATAAAGTTATTGATAGATGGGTCTTGTGCATACAATATCCCACCACCAGTGTTCAACTTTCCTCCACTGGTGTTCCCATGCTTTCCCGTGCCTCTTCACCCCTCATCGCACCCCAGCTGACACCTTGACAGGGACATTTGGCAGTTGTAGTTCGGATATCATGTTCTCAGTGTTGTTGAGGGGGTGTTTTGGATACCACTCTCGTATAACTGGTATACCCAAGGCCCATGAATTTCCCCATTATTTTTCTCTCTCATCTCCTTTCTTCCCCCTTCAATTTCTTTCCTTGTATGTCCTCCTCCTCCCTATACTCTGGGATCAAGGATGGTTTAGGCATCCCCCCTTTACTACATTACATTTCCTCATCCAGTTAGTCTATATACCACAGATGAGTGAGAGCATCCTGCTTGTTCTTCTTGAGCTTACTTCACTCAACAAAATATCTTTCAGTTCCAACCACGTTGCAGCAAATTGCATGATTTCATCATTCCTTGCACCTGCATTGCAATTCCATTGTGTATATATACCACATATTCATAATCTATTCATCTGTTGTTGGACATCCAGGTTGATTCCATATCTTAGTTACTGTACTGCAACGAATAATGATGTGCATGTTTTTTTGAATGAAAGATTTTTTGGCCTTGGAGGTAGATGCTCAAAAGTAGAATTTTTGGGTGATATGGCAGCTCAATTCTAAGTTTACTGAGAACTCTCCATACTATTTTCCACAGGGGGTGAAATAGGGTGGTGATTTTGAACCAACAATACATCAAGAACCACCTCCAGTGCCATTTTAGCTCATCAACTGGCCATACTCCAGAGACTCATAAATAAATCTCAAAATAGATGAACTTGCCATGAAAAATTTTCTTGGACAACCCTCAGGCTGAGACATCAGGGGAACCCTAGAATGAGATAGATCAGCCCAGCACCTGCCCAAACAGCCCTGACAGGCACTTTCTCCCACACTGCAAAACCACTGCCATGCCTCTGGCCAGACTCCATCGTCCCCACATAGAGCCTCACCCAGAAATTTATCTGATGAAAGTTTGGGTATGTGGGTCTTTGTGACTGAAATCTCTGGCTTTCTTAGGTTAAGGGTGGGCTACCTCTACTGTGCTCCCTGTACTTCTAAAAGCCCAGGTAGTCATGTCCACACCCCAAAGCCATGGCCTAGTTAAAAATTTAATTCCAGCTGTATCATCCAGTTAAAAATTCTGAATTTCCTGGAGCACACAGCCACCTTTGCGACCATGTGATATCTCCAAACTCTACAACACTGATAATCCAGTAGTAACAGACCAGATTGGACAGAAGGTAACATAGAAAGCAACCAATCTCAACTAACCAAACCATAACACAGAAGGTGTAACCTATAACAACATTTTAGTAATCCTTCATACAAGGACTTAATGTATCCATGGGAGATACAACAACCTACACTGTAATAAATCTTTGGAGGGTGACCAGAGAGGCCCCTGGCCCTAGCCACCCACGATTTGGGGTGGGCCCAAGCCACTCCCCCACCCGGGGTTGCCCCAGGCCATGAGGCAGCTGGCAGCAGACAAAACGAGGAGGGCCAAGCCGGTTGATTTATTCCATTCTCCCCAGGCACCTGCCCCAGTCTCTCTGAGCCTCCTATTCTGGTCTCACACTGTTCCTCATTCCCATCTCCTTCTGTCTCTCCCGCTCATCTCTCCGCGCTCCATCTCGCAGCTTGGGCCCTCTCTCTCCACGTGCCTGCTCCTGTATTCTTCTTCTACATTCTTCTCTCTCTGTCCCCCTTGCTAGCTTCTCCGCAGTCCATCTTGCCACCCTGCTCTCACCTCTCTCCAGCTCTCTTGTCTCTCCAACCCCCCAGCACTCTGGGCTGACACTGCACCCAGTTGTGAGGGACAGGCCCAAAATGGACCACCAGAATTAATTTAGCTTAGCTTAACAGGAACCGCATTGCAAAATAACTGTTTTTCCTGTCCCTGAGCAAGGAATTCAGATACAAGTGCCACGAGTTGCAAGTTGCAAGTCACGAGGGGGGGGGGGGGGTGCCAGACCAGATAACCAGATGTCTCTCACAAGACCCATGTCACAAGACCCACGACTGCCCTAAAAACCAGGACATCCCTAAGAACTGACGCAAATGCTGATCTTTAAACTATAGGCTAAGAAGTGATGTACCCTGAATTGGATTGGTTAGGAAAGTATCTGTTATTACATATCTATTGGCTATGAAATGCGCGGGCTCTGCTGTAACGGCCGAGGAGGGCCTATATAAGATCTCCTTTGAAGAAGCTCGCGGGGTCTTGCCTGCCGACTTGACCCTGGCTAGCCAGCTCAATAAACTACCGGCTTGCTGATTGCATTCCTGCGTGGTCCTTGCTTGCTGTCGCTCGGAGATCCAGAGTCGTGCCCTAACATTGTCAGGTAGCAAAATCAACATAAGAAAGCCCTTCCTGAGGGCCCACCTAAAAGGTATTCTAAAGCCTTTCCTGACTGCCCCAGGCAAAATACCTCCTAAAGTGTTTTTCTCCTTTCCTCAGTCCAATAATTATCAACATCTTAATACTAGTTATTTTTGTGTGGGCACAGTAAGAGATAACATTGAGACTTGTAGGGCAGCTCTCCTAGGAACATCTTGTCACAGATTCAGACTACAGCGCTCAGGCCAGATTAATCATTCCTAACCCTAGCAGGGTCCAAATCTAATTATTACTTTTTGGATCATGACCACATTTGTCCATGACCAAGCTCTTAACTTATAGTTAACCATTATGGCACTTTGGCCAGGCCCATTCGGATGCCAGGGTAGCACCTAGCTTACTGCTTGCCCTGTCCATCCAGTCCCTTGTCAGGACCCTGCTTTTGGGGGCGCTAGGAAGTAAAGGCAGCTGAGGCTGAGGCTTAGGTGAGAAAACAGATGCCCAGGAGGGAAATATCACTGAGCATTTACAAAAGCATGTCTTCTTGTGTCCATACAAAAAGGACATTGCTCTGAATAAACTATGCAAAGGACTTAGGGAGAAGAGAAAAACAATATTTACAAGTCAACAGAGCACAGAGAAAGAAGTTACAAATAAACACAGAGGAATGGGAGCACTGTGATGGAAGCAACCCAATATACCTAAACTACCTATGCAGGAAGGACAAAACAGTGATATCCTACACTACACTAATTTTCTTCTAAGAAAATAATTTTGATCATTCCATTAGCAATTTATTGATAACAAGCAATATAAAATAAGTTCTTGTGGGCCTGTTATAGAGGCAGACTTGAGGAGTGGTTGAGAAAGTCAGGGACAATGGTGGAGGGAAGGTGACAATGGTGGTGGGATTGGTGATTGAATATTGAATGCCTATAACAAATCATCATGAACAAGTTTGCAAACCCAAGTGTTTACATAAAATGTAGGGGGGAAATTTACATAAGTAGGCCTTACCTACTTCGTGTAAACTCCAAAATTTATCAGCACAGAATTTCTTTAAAGGTTTTATTAATGACAGGTAAGGCATGACTATTACCATAATGAGATCCAAATATAAAATAAAATTTAATGCAATATATTTTAGATTCCAGAGTTTAAAACTTACTTATATAAATGAGTACACCCACCAACTGCCGTGTAACCCCATCAACGGCCAGGATCCAGAGACTCTAAAACCAAGCTCCTGGAAGAGAACAAGGCAGAGTCTCCTGCCCCCGCACCTGGCTATTCTCACCGGGGCCCCTCGGAGGAGGGTGGATTGGGTTTCCCTCTCTACCCTGAGCAGAGCCTGGACAGCTGAGGACCTCCGGGACCCAGCCAAAGCCATGCTGAGACCACTCTCCACATGCTTGGACGAGGAATCGGCAGGGGAACCCAGGTGTGTGGGACCCGGGGCTGAGATCTCCAAGCCTGCTCAGTTCGGGACTGGGCCTCCTCCACCCAGCTCCCCCACCTTCTAGTAGCTAGACAGTTACACCCACCAACTGCCGTGTAACCCCATCAACAGCCATCTAGAAACTATAAAACCAAGCTCCCGGAAGCCGCGTGACCTCTTAATCTCTAGTTCTCACTCTCAGAGAACCCGGCAGGCTACTGAGAGTATCATACCCGCCTATATGCCTGACTAGGAATATCTGTAAAGCTGATTAGAGGCTGCCCCAAAAGCTTCCATCCCTCTCGGAGAGCCCGGCAAGCTACCGAGAGTATCCCGCTCGCACGGCAGAGCCTGACATGCTAACCGTGGCGTACTCCATATGTCAAAAACAGTAACAATGAATGGTCCTCATTCCCCTGATCCTGAAGGAGCCCCCAATATGTCATTGGGCTACACTAGCACGCGATAGGGATGAATGGAGACGTTACTGGGCCCGCTCCAGCGAATCGATGAACAACAGGGTGATAGTGATAGTGATGTAAGTAAGTAAAAAGTAAGTAAGTAAAGGCCCTCCCGTTGTTCATCCATTTGCTCGAGCGGGCCCAGTAACGTCTCCACTGGAGACTTTGTTGTTACTGTGTCTGGCATATCGAATACGTCATGGGGAGCTTGCCAGGCTCTGCCGTGAGGTGAGATACTCTCGGTAGCTTGCCGGGCTCTCCGAGAGGGGCGGAGGAATCGAACTCGGGTCGGCCATGTTGGCTGCGTGCAAGGCAAACACCCTACCGCTGAGAAATAATTTATTATTTTATATTAATGGGTATTATTTTTCTTGATAAATATATAATACCCATCTCTGACTAATTACTTTTTTTAGTTGGAAGTTTTTTCTGTCAGATATAAAATAGCAGTTTCTATCCTTGCTCCCAGGCTTTCACTCTTTCATTCTCAAAAGCTTATACATTTTTGGGGGCTGGAGCAATAGCACAGCGAGTAAGGCGTTTGCCTTGCACGCAGCCAACATGGCCGACACAGGTTTGATTCCCAGCATCCCATATGGTCCCCTGAGCACCGCCAGGAGCAATTCCTGAGTGCATGAGCCAGGAGTAACCCCTGAGCGTTGCCGGGTGTGACCCAAAAAGCAAAAAAAAAAAAAGCTTATACTTTTTCTTCTTCCTTTTTTTTTTTGGTTAGGGTCACACCTGGCAGTAAGTTAGGACTTAGTCCTGGCTCTGCACCCACACATAACTTCTGGCATGGCTCGGGGGACCATATGCAGTGCTGGGGATCCAACCATGTTTGCAGGAAGAGTCTATCCCTATGCTTTTTCCTCTCTCTAATTTGAGAATCTGTATACATAGTACAGATGGATCCTACTTTTTATTCATCCAAAAATCCAGTGGTTTTTGACTAATGATTTCATTCCATTTCATTCACATTTATGGTGATTGATTATTGGGCTGGAGCAATAGCACAGAGGTAGGGCGTTTGCCTTTCATTCCATTCCATTCACATTTAGGGTGGTTGATTATTGGGCTGGAGCGATAGCACAGCGGTAGGGCGTTTGCCTTGCAAGTGGCCGGCCCAGCCCAGCCGGGTTCGATTCCTCCGCCCCTCTCAGAGAGCTACCGAGAGTATCTCGCCCGCCTGAATATGCCAATATTCAATATGCCGAGCACAGTAACAACAAGTCTCACATCACAGTTTAGCAAGGACTGCTTGTACAGATTTCTTTTGATTCCAATTTCTGGATAAGATATTTACTTTCTGTCTGATAAGAACCGAGGAAAATCAGTATTTGGTTTATGTTTGCTATTTTCAAATATTTGACTTCAAAGATTGATGGAGTAGCGTGTGCTGGTGAGTTCTCAACCATCCTGTCCATTGTTACTGGGCCCGCTCAAGCAAATCAATGAACAACAGGAGGACAGTGCTACAGTGCTACATAGGTTAAGATCATATAACAATCACAAACTGACTCTTAGTGAATTATTTTCTGATCATTCTATTTGCCACTTTGTTAAGTTTTGTTGGAACAAATAATATAAAGTAATATTATTATGTTTCTAAGAGGGCAGATTGGAGTAGCTGAGAGAAGAATAGAGAAGCTCCAAGATGATGTACGGAAAGTCTCTAGACAAGAAAAGAAGTTGGAAGAAGGTCTGAGAAAAAATAAAGAGCAGCTCAGAATAATGTGGGCTGAGTTCAGGAGGAACAATATAAGAATCATTGGAGTTCCTGAGAAACAAGAATGTGAATTTGATAAAAAAAGAAAAAAACACTAGTTAAAAATATCATAGATAATAATTTCCCAGAGTTGAAGATTGCATGCACACAGATTCAAGAGGCCTCAAGAATCCCAGCCAAAATAAACTCAAATAGAAAAACTCCAAGGCCAAAATGACAACATCCATTGACAGAGACAGAATACTAAATGCAGCAAGATCAAGGAAGGAACTTACATACAAAGGAACTCCCTTAAGATTCACAGCAGATCTAGCAAATGAAACTTTAGAGGCTAGAAAAGAATGGTGGGAGATAGTAGAAAAGCTCAAAGAAATTAATGCCTCACCAAGAATACTCTTTTCAACTAGATTGTCATTCAGATTTGAAGGAAAGATAGTTTCTTTGACAAAGATCAACTTAGGGAATGCACAGCCTCAAAACCCACCTTGCAAGAAACATTGATGGAGTTTCTTTAAAAGACAAAAAAAATGCAGAAACATACATTGCTCCTACAAAATGATGACAATAAATTCCTTTATCTCAATAATCTCAACAACAATGGCCTGAAGTCACTACGAGACACAAGTGGAAGAATGGATCCGAAAACTGAACCCTTCTTTCTACTGTCTACAAGAGACATATCTGAACTGTCAAGATAAACGGGGGCTCAAAGTCAAAGGTTGGAGGACTGATCTCAGAGAGACACTGGCAGCTAAATTATTCCAGGTAGGCCTTGCTGCCACTGGGCCTGTATCTCTGGAGCCTTAGTGGGGACTGGGTGCAGACCAGGCCCTCCACCCTTGCTGCTGCCAGAAAAACGGTCCAGCTTCTGGACTGATTGGGGAGAGACACCAGAGAGACACTGACAGCTGATAATGCCAGCTCCAATGCTCCAGAAGCTCTGCCTTGCAATATCTCCAAATTTCAAATAGCTGATAGAAGCATGGACAATTAGATCGGAAAATTGAATTGAAGCCCACTTAGCTCACTGAGTGCAAACAATAACACAGAAAGCTCAAGTCATACCTAACAGCACAGTAAATCCTCAGGCCATGATTTTAGCAACACTATTACAAGATAAAAGTTATAACAAGCAATACAAATAAATTATTTTGTGCCTGCTTAGGGAGAAGGCTTTGCTGGGGTGGGCGGTAACTGGGATGTTGGTGGAGGGAGGGGCACATTGGTGGTAGGACTGGTCTTGGAGTATTGAATACCTGAAACCAACTACATAATTAAACAGCTTTGTAAATCACAGTGTTTAAATAAAGTTTCATTCAAGGCAAAAAAAAAAAAAGAGGGCAGATTGGGACTGAGAGGGAAAATGGGGACATTGGTTGAGGGAAGGTCACATTGGTGGTGTTGGAACACTAAAAGCCTATGGTGTACTGAATATATATGGTGCCCTGAGACCCCCAGGATTGATCTCAGAGCACAGGGCCAAGGCCTCAAACTGTGTGGAGTAGAAGGAAATGCTGAAACAACTGCGGAATGCACAACTTTTTAAATTACAGGGTTTTTAATAAAAATAAATTTTTAAATACATCAAGATAAGGTATTTCTTAATGTCCCCAAGTCAACAGAATATTGCTGATGAGCAAATTCAAAAGTACATGAAACACAAAACTGCAATCTAAACTGCCCATCACAGTTTAGCAAGGACTGCTTGAACAAACTTCTTTTGATTCCAATTTCTGACTGATAAAGATATTTACTTTCTGTCTGATAAGAGAAACTAGGAAAATCAGTATTTGGTTTTTGTTTGCTATTTTCAAATATTTGACTTCAAAGATGGAGTAGCGTGTGCTGGTGAGTTCTCAACCATGCCGTCCATTGCACCTATACCGACACACAAGGCTCAGCTAACACCACACACACTGGTAGCATAGGACCCTGCTGTGGTTCCCTGGGTAGAGGCTAAGGAGGAAGAGCCTTAGGGGGGGGGCTTCATTTTCAGCCTAACCCTAGAGGGCGGAGATGGAGAATGCATGCGTACTTGTACATTATTTTTCAGTATAAGGCTAAATTACAAGCACAAGTCAATGCTAATAATAATAATAATAATAATAATTTTTTTTTAAAGCTCAAGGGCCAGAGAAATGGAAGGGTTAAAGGTGTTTATCTTGCACGCGGTAGTCCGGGTTTGATTCCTGGCGCCACAAGGGCCCTGGGCAAAGGGCGCACCCCTAAGCGTTGCCCAAAAGCTATGAGCGTAAAAAAATAAATAAGCTAAATAAGTAAACAAGAACACTGAATGCCAGACCTTGGCCACCACTCTCGGCCCTCCAGGGGCCCCAAGGGCAGAGGCCCGGCCCCGCCCCCTCGCGCGGGGAATGCCGGGAGCCGGCGAGGGGGCGGGCCGCGCCAGCCCCGCCCCCGCTTGCGCCAGGCCCCGCGCGGAGCATGCCGGGAGGTGCGGGCGGGGCGCTTCCGGGCGGGGTACGCACGGGTGTCCGCTCCGCTCGGCTCCTCCCGTCCGTTACTCCCGGTCGGGGCGACGCGGGGCGTGGGTGTGTGGGCAGGTCGCAGGCGCCAGAGGGCAGGGCTGGCTGAAGTTCCCGGGAATGGGGAGGGAGAAGGCGCTGCAGCCTCTGGGGACTGGGCCTTGGTCTCGGACCCAGGGCAGCGGGCAAGGGCCGCAGTCTCCTGCTGGTCCGCGTAAGGGCCCAGCCAGCGCCTCGCGCTGTGTCCCCTGCAAGGAGCCGCTCAGGGGCCCCCGGAGGCAAGGACAGCCTAGGAAAGAAGAGAAGAGGGATGCACTCAAAAAAAGGGGGGAGGAAAAGAATGGGGACAAAAGAGACGATAACAGCCTCCCCCCTCCACCGCCTGTGAATCATGATAGACCCCTACTGATTTTAGGACCCTTCATATATATATATATAGCAGAAGAGGGAAATAACGGGAAAGAGAAGAGTCAGGTAGGGGAAAAAAAATTAAGAAGCTCACGGAGCTATATAGTAGGGCGCTTGTCGCGGGATGGATCCCCATTGGGTGCCCTGAGCCCCGCCAGGAGTGACCTCAGAGCGCAGGGTCAAGGCCTGAGCACAGCCTTGCTGTGCCCCCTACCCCTCTGGAAAAGATAAAGAAAAACTATTCACCTCACTTTCATCCAGAGCAGCAGCAGAGACCTCGGACGTTGCTTTCACATGTAGTTGAAGTCTGCCCAGAGCTTGATTCCATCAGCAACTTCTAAGAGCTTTAAGGACTCGGGTTAAGGAAGGAAAACAGGAAGGGACAACTAGGTCCTGACATCCTGACACTGCCAGGAAGTAGGGGCGCTGCCAAGGAGAGATGGAGAGGACACTGCAGGGCTCTTCTAGGCAGGAACTAGATACTTTTTAAAGACAAGTCCATGCTGAACATCCCACCCACCTTTAGGACTTCTTGGCATCTGGGTATGCCAGACCAAGTAACTCCAGAGGATCAGGACAAGGCCCCTCCAGTAACTCTTTATCCCCCCGCCATGTTGTTCATGCTTTGTTCATCCTTCCCCAGAGCACTTTGGGGTGAGAGAGTCTGTCTGATTTCGGGAAGACTTTGATAGTCTTTTACCTCTAGAACCTACTACACAGGCCTGGGCACCTGTCGAGAACATCACTGCTGATCACACAAGCAAATATCCAATAGGGAATCTTTTGAGCCCCCAAAGATTTTTTGAGGCTGTTTTATCATCTGTAAAATATCTCTGCCCCCTATTGAGGGCTGTTACTGAGACCTACTGAGACAGTTAAAGTACTATTAAAGGGTGTGAGGCACTCAGATAGGAAGACGTTACCAGAAAATTCAATTTACCTTGCTTTGGGGGAGCCACTTGGGAAGGAAGGGGCTGAAGCTGACCTGTCTTGCCAGGTTGGCGTCGTTGTCTGGCAGACTGTTTGCTCTTATTCTCCCTGGATCTGGATCCAGGGTTTTTAATCTGGGCCTGGAGTCCTAGATTTGAAACCTGGATCTGTCACTTACTAGCTGAGTGATCTTGGGCAAGTCATTTCAGCTTTCCTGATTAAACGGGCAGCTAAGATGGCCTGTGAATGGAACCATATAAACCAAGCCATTTCTGGCTGCAGTGAGCAGCCACCACTATGGCAAAGGAGCCCTGACTGGGAATCTGTGACAAGGCAGTTATTTCGTCACCAACTGGAATGGCCTTGGGACAAAGCACTACACCTATCTTGACCTCATCGGTTGCCTTGCCGTCGGGAACACTGTCACCTCCTTCAGTCCTAACACTGGCTGTGGCCTCAGTTTCCTCATTAGGTGAATTGATGATAAGGATTCCTGTAGGAATAAGTACACTATTAGGCAGCACTACAGTTTAATGCTTTAAGTGGGGCTATACTTCTAAAGAGCAACAGAGAGCATAGAGTTGACAACAGAGCATGGAGAATGTGCATAAATAGTTTGACCAATGGGAACTGAATCTTAGGCAGAGTTGGTGGGGAGAGGACCCTAAACAGAAAAACAGGGCGTTGGAAAACTCTGAAAGTGATAGTGTTGCACGAGCGTTGGGTTAGGCGGTAGAATTTAAAAACGATCCTTATCTGTGGAAATAAAAGCAAAACCTCACCCCCACCTTTCTAACTGGCCTGGTATCCAATTCCCAGAGACTGCGTCCCTATAAAGGACTTTAGTCTCTGATTAATTTTATCCGAACTATTTCTGATTATGTTAGAACGTGTTTTTCTTCTGAGCTATTTTGAACTTCCCAATGTTTTTCTGAAGCTGTTATGTTATCAGAGCAGTTCAAAAAATTTAAAGTGAATAGTTCTCTGTATAACTGCTGTCTGGGAGAATCCATATATACTCCCCTTTTTTGTTTAAGTAAGCGATTTGCCTGTTGAATAATGGCTTGTCCTGTGCTATTATAAGGAATTCCTGTAACATGATTGATACATAAGATTTTTACATATATAAATATATGTATATGCATAAAGTGGCCAGATTGAGAAAATAAATGACATGTTAAAAAAAACACCATGAATATCACAAACTCAAGAAAAATGTCCTATGATTTGATTGACAGTGGTTCATACCATTAGCCTTTAAAATATTCCCATTCTTCTTCCCCCATAGTTTTCTAGCTTTGGTTGCCTTTGAGTTTGAGAGAATTCCCTCTTTAATTACAGGAATTGTGATCTTCCCCTTTAGCTATATCCAAAGGGACCACCGATACTCCAATAGATAGATGTGTGACCAGAGCACTAGTGGAAAGCACAGTGGGCCTCAGCCAACTTGTAAAATATCTTCTGCAGATTTACCACTACAGAGACAGATACTTAACAACTGAGAGAGTATCACCAGGACCTGAAGTTAAGCTCAGTTTATCTTTGCTGTAAATCCCTTTGTTCTTAATCATTGCAGTTGTTCAGAGTCCAAAGAGAACCCTGGCAAACACCAGAGAAGACAGCGGAAATAACGGAAATAACGTAACAATCCTGGGTGTTAGTTTCCTCACAATTTTGACTCATTTATGCTAACTCACAAGCTCCCCCAGGTATGCACCCACCAGCAACCATCTGTAATACACACCGCAGGGAGAAATTGGTGCACACCACCCTCAACCCTCCTGTAATCAGGAAAGTGGGGAGGACAGGGTTCCTTGGCCTTCAGTAGGGTTTTCCCTGCTAAACCCACCATCCCTCTTTTGCACATAGAGAGTTGAGTAAGCTCACCTTGGAACCCTAAAAAAGGCAAAACGTGGGAGCCCAAAAAGTCAATACAGCTCCCAACCAAGCCTTCCAGCACCTGGAGCCAGCTCCCTTTCATCCTGCCTGCCCTAGAATAGGACTATTTAACCAGAGCTGATGAAGGCTCAAATACAAGACAGCCCTGATGAGCATGTGCCAGCAGGGGTGAGGCAAAGTGTGGAAGAACTGGAAGGGAAAGAGGACTCTGCTTGAAAGAGTAGCAGGAAATGAGGTGGAGGGGTGGGGATGGGTGGGTGCATTTGATTCCTGGGATGAAGATAGGTTCTCACCGCTTTTGTACACTGTATCTCTCTGGCCCTCAATTTCCTTACGCCTCTAACATGCGGGCTGCTAATACCCACTTCACAAGTTTGTGAAGATAACCCAGTAATGTCTAGGGAAATCACTTAGGACACGGGGAAAGACCTGCTCGCACGAGCTCATAATGTGGGCAATGTACTCAGAGGTCCTGGGTGCAGGCATGGGCTTTGCCTATTTGGGGAAAGAGTCCGAGCCCTTACTCAAAGGTGACCCGGGGCTGGAGTGATAGCACAGCAGGTAGGGCATTTGCCTTGCACACAGCCAACATGACCGACACAGGTTCGGTTCCCAGCGTCCCATATGGTCCCCTTAGCACCGCCAGGAGCAATTCCTGAGTGCATGAGCCAGGAGCAACCCCTGAGCATCACCGGGTGTGACCCAAAAAGCAAAAAAAAAAAAAGGTGACCCTGCCTTAGGTGAAGCAGCCCAGCTCAAGACCACCCCCTTCTGCCCCTGGGAGTGTGATGGGAGGACCAGCAGCACTAAATGAGGAATCCTCCTTTACGAATCCTGAGCTCAGTTGGGGGACACCCAAGACCTAAACCCCACCGAAGACTTAGAAAAGCCTGCATGATTGCTGTTTGGTCCTGCCAGGCTCTTGGCTGCCTGAAGAAGCCCACCCTGCCCCTTCAGAGGTGGCAGGGAAGGAGACCAGCAGAGGGAAAGGACCAGGAGCAAGTTGGGGGAGTTCTCAAAGGGGGATCGTGCAAATAGGATGACAGTCAACAGAAGCAGTATAGGGGAACCTAGGCTTAGATATGGTGGAATAAGGGGGTCCAACTTTCATGGAACTGCAAGCCAAAGGTTCACTCCAGTCTTTAAGCCTCTGGATCTTGGTCACCGGGACCAGTCGAGGCCCCAGCTACAGTAGCTGAGAGAAGGTGGGTCCTTCTGACTTGCTCCCTGAAGGATTTCTTTTCCTCCTTGCTAGCTCCTCCCACCACCCCCCTCCTCTCCATTGCCTCACCCTGAACATATTCTGCCCCTTCCTACATGTCCAGAAAGAGACCTTAAAAAATAAAGTGAAGGGGGAAAAAAAGTAAAAACCCTTACCTAAAGTGATTGTTCGGTCTTAATTTCCAGTAAAGAAACGGTGAGTGAAGGAGACAGGGGAATGAAGCTGCAGTGAATTCAGTGCAGAATTGAAAAGAGGAGATGGGGGGAGGGCGGGCACGGCAAGCAGAGGGGCTCAGCTGCAGTTTGGTGGAAAGTCCTAGGGTTCTGGGGGACCCGATAGGGAGTGCAAGCTGGTAGAACACGCTCGGCTTCACCCCCTCCAAGAGAGGGCGCTGTTGGGCTTCCACACGGCAAGGCACATCAGATACCAAGAAAGGACCCAAAAGAATTGAATGAACCTGCCCACTTTCTTTTCCCAGACTCATGGGCCAGTGATTACTGCTTCCTGCTGAGCAGAGCATCAGGTGGGGCGGAATGTGGGAGTCAGTAAAAGGCTCTCTTCAACTTCCCCAGGGGAGGGGGAGGTGGACCCCATTCCATCCACTTCACTTTTGGGGCCCTGTTGCAAGTTTTGATTTCCCCCTCGGGGATCTTGGGATGAATCAGAATTTGAACATCGAAGGCATGTTGGACACCAAACAATAAGCAGTTTCTTCCTGCTCTTTCCCACCTAAGTCCAACCTCAGAGTACAAGTTTAGCTCAGAGATTCTGCAAAGAGCAAAATAAGGGAGGTATGCCATAGAAAGTGAGACATCCACTCATTCAAAATTCATGCAACAGAATATTGATGAAATGACAAAAATTTCAGCTCAAGATTAGCTTTAAATGGCATATTTATTAGAACATATAACCTCAAAATATGCATTAAATAATTGATATTATTATTGAAGAAGTACTGTTAGAAATATAAACTTTTTTACTCATTTATTGGATTCAAAATATTTCAGCTCTCACCTGTTTAGTGTTTTATTATTTTTTTTCTTGGGGTGGGGGAGCCCACACCTGGTACTGCTCAGGGCTTGCTCCTGACTCTGCGCTCGGGGGGATCACTCCTGGTGGGCTCATAATGGGGTGCCAGGGGTCAAACCAAGGTCTACCACATACAAGACAAGTGCCTTATCCACTTTACTATTGCTCTGGCCCCAGCTCTGTTTAGTTTTTGAGTGAGTTCAAATTGCTCTTTGGTTTCAGCATTTTTATAAATAAAGATGCTTAATAATAATGCTTCTGCTTAATAGCCCACTGATTATATCATTCAAGATAATACCAGCTCCTCTCTTCTCATGTTTCAAGTTACAGCTGCAGCTAAATATACTTAAGTATAAATCTCATTTCTGTTCTCAAAGTCAAGACACGCCCTCTGTGTGAATTTCATAAGGTGAAATACAAACATCACTGAACAGACGAGGGAATCATTGCCCTTTCAGGTTGAAATTCTAAGAAATAGAGTCCTAACGTAGAGGGTTAAAACTCAAAAAGCATAGTTCAGTTATCTTTCAAAGCCAAGTGGTGATTTCCTCTTCAACGAGGGGTGCTGACCCACTTGACCGTAGGAAGACTGTGTGTCCCTGGGCACTGGGTCCACATCTCAGCATTTGGGACAATACCTGGTGGTTCTCAGGAATCACTCCTGGCAGGGTTTGGAAGAACATAATGCAGTGTGGGGGGTGGAACCCTTGTCATTTATGCAGGGGAGAGTTCCCTGCCTGCTGTAGTATCTCTTTGGTCCCGAATCTCAGCATTTTAATGAATCTGTCACATATTCAACTGTGAAAAGACCTGGTTACTAGAATGATCAGACAATGATATCCTCATAATTGCCTGCTATGGGAGAAATCCTGGGTCAATTTGCTTGCAAAATCCAAAACTCTTTCTGATCTCAGCAGAAGAGCCCAGGCAGCTAAAAGAAGGAGCCCGAGTTGGGGAGTTCATCCCGACGGAGGGTTTTAGCCCTGTTGGGCTGTGTTGGATGAGACAGGAAACCACTTTTGAGTTTCTCTCTTCATCTCTCAGATCTGGGCAGCTACTGCCTTCTCACGAACAGTCAGCATCTGTCCTGGGTGCAGTTCAATCATTAGGTCTCATGTAGGAGACCTTCCTTCCAGATCTTCAAAAGCTCCAGTATCCACTTCCTCTGTGTACCCAGTGCTGAACTCTCTGCCTAGTGACCACGTCCAAGCCTTGGTTCTGCCCAGTGCACTGTGCCCTCAGTCCTTCTGCATTTGATTCTGCAACACAGATTCCAGAGGGCTAGGATTTGTCTCCCATAGGCACTTTCTCTCAAGGCAGTTTCTGGTACTCTCCGAGAGTTCTCTGCACCTGTGGCAGCCCATGCAAGCAGCTTGTTTCCTTTCCTTTCTTAATGACCCACAGGGCAAGCCCGCCCATTCTAGAGTCCACTACCTTTTTTTTTTCTCCTTGCTTTCTGGCGCAAACATCCACTTTCTTCTGACATATTCCTCTAGATTTTGTCTTTTGTCATCTCCCCATGACAAGAGGAAAAAAAGAAAAAAATCATTCCCAAGGCTGCCATCGGTGCTGCTGAAATAGTTTCGTGGCTCTTCGGCTCTCTCCCTTCTGGCATTGCTCGCCTCTGGCCTGCCCCAACTGACCTTTCTTGAGGCCTAATGCACATGTTTTCAAACATACTTCCTTAGGGCAGAGCAATCCCCAGACACCCCACCCCCCGCCAGCATCCATGTTGCCCCCCAAAGAGCACCAGACACATACACACACGCACCATCACCTCAGGATTTGATGCTGATCTATCTTTGCATTTACGCCAAGATCCACTATTGCCTGACAGCTGCCATGTTCATGGGAGACTTCAGGTTCTTATGGGGTTCCTGTCCACTGCGTTGAATAGCCCACCCTTCAAGAGTGTTCTCCTGGGGAAGCTTGGTGGGGATATCTTTGCCTCTTCTCCAAACTTCTACCCTCTGCACCCTCCTGGCCTCTTAGTTGTTCTTTCGGACTTGGTTTACTCCAGGGTCTCAGCAACCCTCTTTCCTCTGCTGATCCTGAACCCGATCCTTCTCCCACAACCAGTCCTTTATTTTCCACCAACAGTAAGACTTACATGTTTTCTGAACCTACTTCCTTTTGGATCTCCCGTGTAAACTTGCCTATTTTGAACAAACAGCTCTGGGTCTTTTGCATTGTCTTATTTTGTTGTTGTTGTTGTTGTTTTGTTTTTTTAATTTTGGCTGCAGAGTAATTTCATTGAGTTATTTTGCTTTGTCAAATCCAAGAAAATGGCACGTTCTCTAAATGACCCTAGTCCTTTGAATGCTGTCATTTATTCACAAACTATTACCTTTCGATGGGAACAGCCAGGAGTCTGTCTCCCAACTCCAGGGGACTCTCAAGAATCTTTAGGATATACTTTGAGGGTGCAGGAAAGAGCCTCCATAGCCCCTGATCTGGCGGGAGGTTTGGGGACAGCTCATTGACCATCACCTCCATACTGTGGCCTACGATTCCTATCAGTCGCACTTCCCTTTGCAATGGAAAGTGCCCACATCGGACCTGAGAGCACAGCACCCTACTCCAACTCCCTCGGAAGATGCACACCTTCCAGAGTTGTCTTGCTATCCCACGTGAGGCCTTACATTGCTCCCCAGACCCCTTAAGGTGTGTTTGCTCAGCACTGCGCCCCTTTAAAGAGCGTAGCTGTGAGTTTGTGACTGCCCCTGATGCACAGCCTTGACCTGCTGAAGCCACACTCTCACTCGAACCCTGCTAATGAACCAGGATGCATCCCTGATAGTCCCTGTGATCACGGTCGCTAATCACACAACCACAAGCATCAAAGCATGAGGTGTCTGTGCACACACACTGGTACCAACCCCCTACCCGCTCCAGCCCCGTGCCTGCCTTTGGTTGGGTGACTAGTACAAGACGTTGAGTTTGAAGGGACCAAACTAGAACACTACTTTTTTTTTTCTAGTTCCAATCTTGGTGCCTCTGCCATAGTGTCCCTGGCATGAGACAGGTGGCATGCTATAGCGTCTGGAAGATGGTTCAGGGGTGCAGAGGGGAGCTGGGAAGACTCTCCAAGATGGAAACCCCTCTTGGTGAAATCCAAGGGGAATTCCACCGAGAGGTTACGACCCTCAACCCAATGAAAACAGCCAGTGGTCAGAAGCTAAGAGGCTAGAGGAAGGATGAGGAGAGAGTGATAAGGAACAGGTAGTCCTTGGTTTGGGCCAGAGAAAGGGTAAGGTCCAGGAGGCAGAACACCAACATACCACCCAAGGTGGTCCTGCCTTGATTCTATTTGTATGGAAAATCATTTCTATTGTGAAGAGTAGCACATACACAGAAAAATGCTTAACAAAGAGAGCAGGCAACTTGTAAGAACAGTGAGGAAGGGGCTGGAGTGATAGCACAGCGGGTGGGGCGTTTGTCTTGCACATGGCCCGACCCGGGTTCAATTCCCACCGTCCCATAAGGTCCCCCGAGCATGGCCAGGAGTAATTCCTTAGTGCATGAACCAGGAGTAACCCCTGTGCATCGCTGGGTGTGACCCAAAAGAAAAAAAAAGTGAGGAAAAGGGTATCACTGCTGCACTCCCTAACTCCCACTCTCCTCCCCAAAGTTAGCCCTCTTCCTTTAAGGGGGATTTAGGGGGGAGGGGACAGGATATGGTCCTGTGTTGGAAATCATTTCGTGCTTTCGTCAGTTGTACCTCTTGGGCCTGCAGTTTCAGGTTATATTCTTGAACTTTTAAATAAATTTAATCCTATTAGCTGTATCTTGCATCTTTTACTCAACATTTTATGCTTGTGCCATTTGTCCCTGGTGACATACCTACCTCTCGTTTGTTCATTTCTCTCCAGTGTAGTATTTCATAAGTATACCACAATTTATTTATCCATTATATTCTTGATGGACATTTGGATTTCTAGCAGATAGGTGTTTTTTAGGGCTCCTACATAGGGGTGATATTGTCAGTGGGTTGCTTAATGCGATGGGTAGTGGTAGAATCTTGTGGTAGCTTAATCACCTTTCCTTGATTTCAGCTGAGGTTGACTATCTTTTTCATTGGATATTTTGTGAAGTGACTTCTAAAATCATCTTCTATTTTTGTTGGGTTGGCTGTGACCAATTTGCAGGAGTTGTTTTTGCTAATGTATTCTGGATTGCACCCTTGGTCAATGATATAAATTGCAAAGCCAAATCTTTTTATGGTGACTTACTAAAACAAGGTCAAACGTGTCCATCTTTTCCTTAGTTGTATGCACCTTGTCATTTAAGAAATCATTAAGTTGATGTTCTCTTATATGACCTTTACAAGTATGATTGGGGCTGGAGTGATAGTCCAGTGGGAAGGGTGTTTGCCTTGCACGTGGCCGACCCGGGTTCGATTCCCAGCATCCCATGTGGTCCCCCGAGCACTGCCAGGAGTAATTCCTGAGTGCAAAGCCAGGAGTAACCAACCCCTGTGCATCACCGGGTGTGACCCAAAAAGCAAAAAAATAAATAAAATTATGATCTTTTTTGTATGATTTGTTTTATGGAGAACTTATTTCTGTGTGTATGTGTGAAACAAAAAAATTCTAGCTTAATTTCCCTCCCAGTGTAGGAGTCAGCTGTTCAATTCTGCTAAGACAGCACTTTTGGAAATATTATGATGAGTTCTAAATCATATACCCTGTCCATATATGTGAAAAGATTGGTTTATGGGATTTCTCTTCATTTCATTGGTCTTTTTTGTTGTTGTTGTTGTTAGTTTGGTGGCCAGACCCAGCGATGCTCAGGAGTTACTCTTGGCTCTACTCTCTGGAACTACTACTGGTGATGCTAGGGGCACCATATGGGATGCCAGGGATTGAACCAGGTCAGCTCTGTGCAAGGCAACCCTACCTTTTCACTGGTTTCAACAAGTGCCCTCATGCGGACTTCATTCTATCTAATATACCTTTAAATAACAAATCTTGACATCAGGATTTGCTAATTCTCCTATCTTGTCTTCGTCTAATGTAGCACTGTAGCACTGTCCTCCCATTGTTCATTGATTTGCTCGAGCAGGCACCAGTAACGTCTTCCTCGTGAGACTTCTTACTGGGTTTTTTTGGCATATTGAATACATCACAGGTAGTTTGTCAGGCTTTGCTGTGCGGGCGAGATACTCTCTGAGCTTGCCGAGCTCTCTGAGAGGGGTGGAGGAATTGAACCAGGTTGGCGGCATGCAAGGCAAATGCCCTACCCGCTGTGCTACTGCTCCACCCCTTCGTCAAATGTATTGGGACAATTTGAACTTTTGGATTCTCAGATCAAAGCTAGAGTTGGTTTGTCAAATTCCACCCCCAAATCAGCTGAACTTTCTATTGGGCCTGGGTTGAATCACAAGCCCAATGGGCAAACGTAATCTCCTGACAATTGTTTCCCATTTACAAACATGCTCGGTCTCTCGATAGCTTTAATCTTCAATGACTCTCAGGTGTTATTTTTCTGCAGAGTTTTGCATGTTGTGGATTTATTCACTGGTAAAGGACTTTCCCAATTGCCTTTGTTTCAGTTTCTCCTACATCTTTTCTCCTTTCTATGAAGCAATAGTCTGTATGGTATTTATAAAGTACAGTTTCTTACTCTAGAAGATGCTTCTGAATTGATAATGTGTGTAGTCGAAATAATTTAGTCTTTATCTCACTTGTCTGGTAACAGGTGATTTTACTGATTTTCCAAGGATTTTCATATTTCTTTTTAAAATCCACGCATGATCACTAGCACCCTTAACGTTGACAGAGAAAAGCCTCTCTATACTACGAAGTAGCCAGAAAGGGGTTAGAAAGGCTGGGCCTTTGCTTTGCTTTGTAGCTGCTTTTGTTTTAACCGTTGAGAGCTCATAAAGGATTCACCCCCTCCTTGAAGACTTCATTTCTGCAAGCAGGACTGCTTGGGAGGACCCTTCGTAGCACATCTCATTTGTGCTTTGCTGACAGCAAAAGAGGAGTCCTGTGGAGAAATGGGATGCCAAAGCTTAGTCACTTGTCTCCTCCTCTGAGGTGCTATTGTCTTCTTTGCCTGTTGGGGCTGGGGAGGGGGGCGGGGGGGGGGGGGGAGGGCGAGGAATTATCTGTGAGACAGACTCAATGGAGAGAGTTGAGGGAAGATTTTCTATCTCTTATCAAACTACTACTTTTTTTGTTGTTGTTGTTGTTTTTGTTTTTTTGCTTTTTGGGTCACACCCGGCAATGCTCAGGGGTTACTCCTGGTTCATGCACACAGGAACTACTCCTGGCCGTGCTCAGGGGACCATATGGGATGCTGGGGATTGAACCCCGGGTCGGGCGGCATGCAAGGCAAACACCCTACCCGCTGTGCTATCACTCCAGCCCCACTACTTGTTTTTTTCTCTTCAATCTGACTCCCCAAACAGGACACTCAGGAACAGTACCACCCGGTGGTGGAGAGGAGGAATCATCAGCTCCCATGTTCTGGCTGGTAGATTCATTTATATTCTTCTTCCAAACTGTGTTCATTGGAAAGTGTCTGGATTCCTGCCCTTTGCCTCTACAGCCAGTATTACAATTGCCGTCCAGTTATTTGCCAGAATTTACAGAACAGTCAAAAGGAATCGAAGGGGGTTTTTCACTTCTCTCTGAACACGAAAGAAATGGATTATATTAACCTCTGAACTATCAGAGCAAATGAGACTTGTTACCTGAAAGTCAAGTCTTGTCTTGGAGATATACTCGAAGGCTCTGAGTCGCACTCAATTTCCTTCCACACGAGGGGGCCTGGCATCCCACTGCTCATTTTTGGTTTTGTTTTGGGGCCACATGGCAATACTCAGGGATTATTACTGGCTTTGAGATCAGGGATCACTCCTGGCAGAGATCACTCAACACCTGGGGAGCTTGCAAACTTGGGAGAAGAGATTTGAGAAAGTAGGTAGTATGTAAGAAAAATGGGAAAGGGGATCTGAGAAGGGGAAGGCTGGTGCTCAGGGGCTTTGGAAGACCATGCAGTGTAGAGAGGTCTGTAGTTCTATAAACTGGATGATTACTGCATGAGGAAAAGCTGGGCAATCGACTAGATTACTAAGGGAAACGTGGGAAATTAATAAAATGCTTCAGGGGAAACACCCATTCCATTGGGTCATGTTCACACTAGTTTTTGGTGCAGAGCTAAGTTACAAATTCCAAAGAGTCCAAGTTCTTTGCTACTTCAATCTATTAAGAGTCTCAGCCACTGACAGTCGCCAGAGAAGCACTGTACATAGAGCTTCTGGTAATCAGTTTTCATGTCCGAGAGTTTTATAGCCTCTGTGTAACACAACTATTGGACAATTCTTAACCATGGTCCTGGTTAGTGCGATGAAACCTAGGTAAAAAAAAAAAAATGTATATTTTATATGTGTGTGTGTGTGTGTGTGTGTGTGTGTGTGTATTCTAGGAAGCTAGAATTCCCCAGCAGTTTGATCAGTGGGAGCCACCACCCTGCTGTATTCTGCCTTCAGAGATCTGATAGCAAAACTAAAGGGATCAAAGGTCTTGCATGGGTGGCCCAGGCCTTTCTCCTTCATACACACCACCATTATCTGGGAGCATTTCTCCTCAACTACCCACTATACATGGCACAGCACAACCAACAACAATTGGGAGTAGAGCTCTGACTCCTGGCATACTGACTGTTAGGGTTTCTTATGAAGCACAGAACGTGGACCACCGAGGGCTGCAATTTCATCTCTCTTACTATCGTTGGGTTCCCTCTCTTCCGGAATGCATGCAAGCAGCTGCGGGACATAGATTGCAGTCTTCCGTTTGGTGCCAAATACTTTGCATACGGTAAATTTGTTTCTGTCACAAAGCACGAAGGCTGACTTAGCAGCAGAGTCACAACAGTGGAGCTATTGTGACCGGCCAGCAGGCACAGGGTGGGCAGCAGCTCCTCCTCGGTGCAGGGGTGCTCAAGATGGCTCAGGCTGTCCCTCATCACTTTCAAGTCTGAAACTTCGGCTACGTAACCTAAAATCTGGTAAGCGTACCACAAGGCCCGTTCCCTGCTTCACTCATTCTGGGACTCAACTACATAGTCCTTAAGAAATGCTTCATTCCAGAGGACTCTCAGTTACCACAGTCTTCATTGGTCTTATGAGACTGCAGGCTATTCCTGAAGAGATCCTTACATGGCAGGATCCTAGTAAGGGTCTCAAAGTCTCCATCCTCACAGTTCCTTGTCCAGAAACCTTTACTCCAGAGGGATGTGAGACGCTTATCCTGCGGACCGAGGCACCGTCTCTCTGGTGATCCTTGAAATGCTTTGAATTTCACCTCTCGACCTAAGTAAATAAGGTGCAAGAAACCGGGTGGTTGGGCGACACAGCCTGAGGTGTCTCATTTGCAGTTTTAGGATCTGGTGCCTTGCTGGCCTGTTTTGGGGTCAGGACCCATGAGTCCGGGCCCTACACTCCTCCGTTAGATGGGAGCCGAGATTCCGGGATGAGGGGACAAAGCCCAATTCTCAAAACGAACCCTTTTGTGTATCCTCTGCGGGTTTCATGAGGTGGTGTGCTCCCCTCCCAGGCAGGGCAATCTGGGCAAGCGGCGGGTAGGTGTGCACTGTGCTGCTGCTCCTCTGGAAGTCTCGTTAGGCCTAGAAAAGCTGGGAGTGGGCTCTGCCTTTGCACAGATGGGCTGGGGGCCGGGCTGCGGGAGGGCAGAAGTCTAAACAAACAGGGAGCCACTGTTCTATGAAGGAAAGGAGAACTCTGAATCTCAGAGTTAAGGGTGAGGACAAGGGGCTTGGGCTGTCCTGCCCCAGCCGCTTTCCCAGCTCCCCACTTCCCAGGGTGGGTTCCAGTCTAAATGTTGTTGCAAGGGCCTGGCTTGTCTTAGTTGAAAAGTCACGGACATGAAAATAAACAGTAAGGAAGAACTTCTTTTAGTGAACATAATGGCAGTTTCCTGACTTCCCAACTGAATAGAAAATGCATCCTTGACCTCAGGGGATTGTACCTCTATGTCAGATACAAAGTTTTGTATAAAAAAAAATGCAAGGAAAAGGAGATAGGATTTATAAAGACTATCCCTTCCTCCTGTTTTTTTGTTGTTGTTGTTGTGGACTGCTGCCTGGTTTCGTCAAGCAGCTCAGCTCTCCATGCAGGAGGCTGGGTCCCGAAAAGGACCAGACTGCTTCAGACTGCCTCAACCTTCTCCAGTTTTATTTCTTTGTGCCCAACTTTTGCAAATTTTCTTTCTCAGGACTTGCCACAGATTGGGGACCCAAAACTTAGTTGCCCCAGGGAACCAGGAATCATGACATTCCAACCCTAGTTGGAAGCTCCAAAACTTGCCAGATCTGCAGGCCTCTCCCAGGTAACCGGGGGTTGGTTGGTAGGCTGGGCACCATCTATTTGAATCTACTTTAGAGACCACCTGGAACGGGCTATCCCGAGGCTGACCCACCAGACCTTGGGGTGATGGACAGGATCTAATTCAGCTGCACTCTCTCTGTGTCCTTCCTTCCCAGGCTCCCAGCATCTTGCAGCTGTGTGCAGTGGGCCTAGAAAATCTCCACCACCACCCCCTCTCCCCCCGCCCCAAGCGCCTGTCTCTCTTGCCTGAAAAAGGGGTTTCTCGATTTACCTGAGTCCAGGCACAGACCACCTGGCAGCTCCCTAGCCTCCCTTGCGGTCCACATTAGTTTTGCCCAAGGCTGCGACAGGCTTCAAGAGGAAGAGCTGTGTAGGAAGGCCATCTGGCGGATCCCTTCAGTTCACAGGTGGGGGAGACCCAAGTCTCAGAACAGGAGCACAGCAGGAAGTGCACTCGGAGATAGAGAGGTACGAGATGGGGAGGGCAACCTCTCAAGAAGGGAACCCTAGAGCCCCCGCTGCTAGGGTCTCCAGAAAGAATAAGCCCCGAGAGGCCCTGGGGTTCTCAGAGGGTAGCTATACCTGTACTATCAGGGGCTATAGGGAAACTGGAAGAGAAGCCTGCAGTCACCGGCCTGGGCAGAAGCGGGGGGCTGGGGTGGTCTCAGACATGGCCCCCACAGAAGCTACAGGATGTGCCAGGTGAGCTGAGAGGCTGCTGGGCCTCTGTCTCCAACGGCAGGAACAGTGGTGGTTGTCAGGAGGCCAGAGAGAGCCAAGTGCAGTGACTGCCCTGGGGCTGGGGTGGCGGGGAGGGGCGGGGAGCAGCCCCAAGACTGCGCGGAAAAGCAGAGAAGCTCTCGGGCAAGTTGACTAGCAAGCTGGCAAGCATGGGCTGCCCAGGGGGCAGGCAGTGCCAAGCAGTTACCAAAGCGATGTTGAGGGAAGGCGTGGCTACATGAGGACAAGGGCCAGCAGCCTGCTCTCAGCAGCCTGGGGTTCGAATTGTTCTGAAGTTGCCATAATCTGAGGATGACTTGTCCCCTGCTGGGCGCCCCGACTCTCCAGTCTCAGCCTACTGGGTGTTCACTCGGGTTAAGCCTGTAGGTGCGGCCTGGGTTGGGCTACGGGCAGTCGCCCAGGCCCCAGCAAACACATGCCGCCTTCTCACTGTTTATGTCTTCCTCATCACACCCACCCTCAGAGTAGTGGATTCCAAAGGCTCCACCGAGGGGGTGCTCCCCAGCTGCCCAAAGCAAAACCACTGCAATTCCACGGAATCTGGAAAAAAAAAACACCTATCTACAATTGCAGTTCCTGCCAAGAGGTCGAGAAAGAGGTTTCAAAAGGCCCGAGAGCCCTAAAACTCCAGGGGAGTCCCCATCTTTTCCAAGCTCCTAGAAATGGAATTTATGTGGCCCAAGGTGCCTATTCTGTACCCTCAGATAAAATGAACTTGAATTCTCCCCACGGGGTAGGGAGAATTAAGTTTTTATTAAATCAAGTTTTTAATAAAAATTTCATTCTTAAATCCAGTAATGACTGACACTAGCCCTAGACACATGTATTTTCAGTGCCAGTGGCTGGGCCTCTCTGTGAGCTGCTGCAGGTATATCTGGCAGGGAGACAGCCTGGTCCAAAGGCAACGTGGCCTGGGCCAGCAGCCCCTCCAGGAGGGGCAGTCCACTGTCCAGTTCCCAAGCCACAAGGCAACCTCAGCCCTCCACCAGGGGACCTCGGCTGTCCTCCTCCTTGCCTTACTGGCCAGTGCCGAACCTTGCGCAGGTGGACCCTCCCAGAGCCACTGTATCACAGAAGGCCAGTGTTTTCTCAGGGAACCCTGCTGAGACGGGAAGCTGGAGGGGAGAGAGTCAGGGACAGATAGAGTTGGAATTCTTATCTCTTCTCATCACTCCTGAGAGCCAAGTTCCAGAACCACAGCTTTAAAGAAACTGGGGCCACCAACCCCAGCGGGAAGTGACCCCTGAAATGGTGTAAAGATTTTGGCTCCCCAAAGGTCTACGCCCAGTGATAGTCCTTCCACCCAATCAGATTTGACACCACCCCTCTCTTTTCTCTCCCCAGCCACTCCTACCTCACCTGATGGCCCTTCCTGGGGTTCCCGGCTGCCGAGGGCAAAGCCACAAACCCCTTTGTGACTGGGAGGTTGATTTGAATTGCTGGGTATAGAGCCCCAGGGCAGTAAAACCACCAGGACTGGAGTTTCTGCGGGTTGAAAAGGCATCCAAGAGCCGCTTCTGAGGGGCTGCTCTTCTTGGCCTGAGTTTCCCAGCCTCCGTTCTAGCACCCTTTTCTCTGCAACCAAGGAAACCCGAGGCAGTGGGAAGTTCAAACCGTTTTATTTCTCCCGATGGTAGGAGTGGTGGGGTCGCTGGGGGGTGGGCACAATACTGCGGGTGGTGGGGCCTGCCTGGGGCAGGCAGGAGGGGCGAGCACGGTCCTCACGCAAAGGTGGAGCCGTTCCAGCCCACATTGGCCGCGTTCATGTCGTAGTAGTTGATGTAGATTCTGCGGGGGGAAGGGGAGTCAGGCTCAGCTAACTGCGCTGTCGCCCGCGGCGGTCGCCTCCCCCACCCCCCACCCCGCAGGCGGCCCAGATCCCCGCACGCACCTATCCGGGCTGATGCGCAGGCGCTCGGTCAGGAGGTTGCACAGTAGCTTGCTGTAGGTGCGGTTCTGCGAGCCCCCAATCTTGCCGATGCTGTGCAAGCTGCAGAGCGCGCACGGCTCGCTGGAGCCACCGAAGGCCATGAGCTGGTCCGGGACCACGTGCACCGCGATGTACTGCGTGGGGGAGCCGAAGGGAGCTGCGGCACCGGCCTGCTGACCCCAACGTCCTCGCGGGGCTCCGGGGGCCGCCCAGCCTCCCCGCACCACCCTTCGCCTTCCCGGGCCGGGCCTGGTGCCGGGTGGCCCACCCCGCCGCCGCCACCCCAGCCCGAGACCCTCTCCCTGCCCCACCCTAGCAAACCTGGGCCGGCTTGCCCGTGGCCTGCGCCAGCTGCTGCGTGAGCTCGGCGAGGAGCCCGTCGGGCACCGAGGCCCGGGGCACGTTGGTGTTCACAACGAACATCGGCATGACGGCGGAGGAGCGGAGAGGACCGGAGCTGACCCACACGCGCGCCGCCGCTGCCCGGTCCCTGAGCTACGTGCCCGCCGGCCCGCACCGCCCCGGAACCGCCGAGGCCCCGCCCCGGTGACGTCACGGCGGGCCTCGCGCCTGCGCGCCGCCGGAGCCCTGAGTCCCCGGGGTTTGCCCGGCGGCTCGGATTCGGAGGTTGACGGGACCCGCGGCCTCCCGCGTCCCCGAGCCGCGCTGGCCTGGAAGATGAAGTTTGGAGCCTTTGCGTGTCCCTAGTCTCGAGGGGAGGGCGGCCACGCTTTGTAGCCTCGGGACTCCTCCAGTCCTGACCTTACGTGCCTGGTAGCATGCGAGAGAGCCCACCAGACTCGGGCGCAGACCCCGACAGAGCGCCAGGGTCCGAGTCCACCCCTCCTCCCACGGCTCTGCAGCTTTGAAGAAGGAACGCCATTTCCCCCTGGGAGCCCCACTCTGCGCAGGTGGTCTCCTGAGGCCTCTCCAGGGCTCTTTGTGACCGGCTTTCCCCCACTAGTGGTGACTAGGAGCCAGGAGACTCCAGAAGAGGTGAATGGTGGTACTCGTGGTGCCCCCCCAAAACACACCCCCTCAGGTAACAGGATCCTCAGTTTGATGGCAGTACTGAAGACCAGGGATGCATTCGCAGTGCTGGACAGTGGCCCGTGGCTAAGGGACCAACCTTGTCCCCCCTGTCCCTCCTCCATGACCCCCTGGACCAGCTGCTGCTCTCTGCCAAGTCCTCGGCTCTCCCAGGAAGTCCTGTCAGTGGGCTCTGACAAGTGTGGTCCAATTCAAGTGCTCAGCACTAGCCAGAACAGTGTCCTGTGACAACTGGAGGACACACCGAGTGTGGGAGCGGTCGGGAGGTCCCAAGGTCCAATTATGCCCACAGGTACTGCTTGCTGCAGCAGGGCTTCTCCCGACCCATGGGTGCCTGTGCCAGGGCTCTGCCACCCCTGCTCTGTGCCTTGTCCCCAGCTCTGCACTCCACCCCAGAAGCCAACTCGGCACTTTGCTCTGTATACCATATGATACCATATCCAAATGCACAACGTTTGCTCCCTGGTGGGCTAGCAGTGAAATGTGCCTTCCTCGCCTGTGCCCCTACCCTCACCTCTTTCCCTTCGCTACCACCTTCCTCTAAACTGGCCTGACCTACAGAGAGCCTGTTCGAGGCCCTGTGGGAGACTTCCTGGTACCTTTCCTGCCCTCGAGAGTTACTGATGTTCAGGCTGCTTCCATGCGGATCGCGTCCCCTCCTGAGCCATTTGCAGCTCTCCTTACTCACCTAGATGGGCAGCTAAGGGGGTGATATAATTGCCAGTGTAACTTGGACATTTGACTTGCCTCTCTGGGCCTCAGTTTCCCCATCTACTGAGGAATGATAGCTATGTCCACTGTGCAGAGAAGTGCTGTGAGGACCCAGTGGCAGCAGTAGCACTGTTGCCATGCCCAAGGCCTGGTGCATGCCCGCATCTTGCACCCCATACCCTTGTTCTTTGTGTCATCAGCTGTCCTTCAGTGCCATACCCCTGGCGAGGATGTGCTTTTCCCACCTTGCCTGGGGCGCAGTAGAAATTTAGATCTTTGGCAAAGCAGGCTCGTTTGGGTCCTGAAATGTTCCCACCACCGGTCCGGTCCTTTGAGACTGCCACCATGCCCTTCTCTGTGAGTCAGTGCTTTCTTTGCAGATGGATACAGTCTCTTTGCTGTGTGCTCACCTCCTGGGGATGGGTGGAGGGAAGCAGTTAGCCTTCAAGTCACACATGCCCTAATTCCCAGAACCTGTGAATATGTTGCGTCACATGGCAAAATGCACTTTGCGGAATAGGGGAACAGACTTTAAAACGGGGAGGTTGTCATGCGTTATCTGAATGAGTCCAACGTATCCTTTAAAAACAGGATTTTCTAATGTGGGGCTGGTCAGAGCAACTCTAGTAAAGGAGGAAAGGTCAATGTGTGTCACTGCTTTAAAGTAGAGTCCTGAGGGTGCACCATGGCACAACTGCAAGGCACTGAATTCTGCCAACAACCTGAATGAACTTGGAAATGGGTTTTTTTCCATGGCTCACCACGCAGAGCCTTAGCTTTGCTTATGTGAAGCCTTCTGCAGAAAACCCAGACATTTTATCCTGGATTTGTGATTCACAGAAACGTGTGAGATAATAAATCTGTGTGGCAAACTGCTGTATTTGTGGTAATGTTCTTTGAAGAAGAGAAACGCAGTGTACTGCTGTCGGTAGGGGAGGACAGCGGCTGCATCCCAGCACGCAGGAGAGGCGGCGTGAGGAGACACCTTGGCTGGTCATCACACCCCCCACCCCCCAGCCGTGACTCTCAGTTCTGCCTGGTTAGAGTCATCACTGCCCCAGAACCCCTGGCAACCAGGTGTGGCCGTGAGAGGGGTTGTGACTCATGGGGGGGTGTGGCAGTTTGTGGGGAGGCTGTCCTGATGGAGGTGCCACCCTCTCCGTGTCCAGACCTTGGGCTCGGCCCCCAGATATGCAGCCACTGTCAGGCTTCCAGAGCTGGACAGACATCGGGAAAGGAGTGACCTGAGCGCCTGTGCCCTGGCAGCTGGCCGGCTGCTTCAGCTAGACGGTGGGGTCCCAGGAAAAGCGAGGCTCGCTTTGCCGAACGCGGTGTCAGGGCTCCCGCTGCGGCCCCAGCAGGCCAGGTCCCACGGGTGACCCTCTCACTGTAACGATGGAGGCTGCGTGGGGGCAGATCCCAAGAAGGGGCAGGAATCGCGCACTCTGGGAGGAGGGCGAGGTTGAGGTGACAGGCTCTCCTGCCCTCCTGCAGTCTCCCTGATCCCTCCTGCCACCACCCTACAGTAGCCTCCCACTGGTTTGCTCTGCCCTTTCCTCTGTGTCCCTCCCTGGTGACACAGGACGCCCCAGCCAGTCCTAGAGATCCAGTCACCCCACACTCACCAGTCCCGTGCTTTCTCACTGGACGTGGAGAACATTCCAGGAAAGATGCCCACACACCCTGCCACGGTTGAGCTGGGCTCATGGCTCCGCTACTGTCCCTGCCCAGCTGTACCCAGAGGTCCAGTTCCACAGGCTGCTGGGAGCCCCCAGGCTGCCAGGATAGGGCCATATCTGGGGGAGGGGAACCCTCAGTCGTCACCAGCAGCCTCCAACCCCTGATAGCACCAGACTGATATGGAAAGCAGGGGTTTGAGTTTAATCTCTTAATTACTCTGGTTTGGGAGGGGGGAACACACAGCAGTGCTCAGGGCTTACTCCTGGCTGTGTTCAGGGACCACTCCTGGCAGGGTTCAGGGAACTATATGAGTTGCCAGGGATCAAACCCAAGTTGATCTCAGGCCAGGCAAGCACCCACTCTCTGTCTGGCCCCGTCTCTAAACCTTAATTTTCTCAAAATGGGGATGGTCGTTCCTTTCTCATAGAATTGTGTGGATATTAAGAGAGATTTAAAAATAGGGCTCTAGCTTCTGGCACATAACAGCTGCCCGGTAAACGCTACTTGGTCTTACTGTAAGCAATTGACCTGAAGCAGAAACTGGGCTGACTGGACTGAACCCTGATGGGGGGTGCCCAGACAGAGGGGTGACTATGCTGTCCTTCCCCCCTCATGGCTTAAGAAATCTATCTACTCTGGGGGCTGGGGCGATAGCACAACGGGTAGGGCCTTGCATGCGGCCGACCCGGGTTCAATTTTCAGCACAGGGGTAATTTCTGAGTGCAGAGCCAGGAGTAAGCCCTGTGCATTGCTAGGTGTGACCCAAAAAAAAAAAAAAAGAAAAAAGAAAGAAAAAAAGGTCTATTCTGCAGCTGCTCTGCTTCAGATCCCACAAGCTGGGGCCAGTCTCAAGGGGCCCTGCCAGGACACTGGCTGTTCCCATTGCTGCACCCCTGCAGATAGTGGTATGATGACCCAGACCCACACAGAGCAGCTGTGGCAACTGGCTCCAGCAGGAATACCTGGGCTCCTCAGGACCCCACCCTGCCGGGACACCAACGCCAACATCAGAAGCTGTGCATCCTGTCAGCACTGCTTCGAGCCTGCCCGGCAGTCACTGGCCGTCACTTGCTGGCCCAGCCCAAGGCTTGCACTCCTGGCCTGCACCCCAGAAAGCTGAGACTGGCAGCCCAGGTAACTAGCAATGGAGGGAGGGATGGGGACCAGGAAGGGAGCAAACAAGTGTGCAGGGAGAAAGAAAGAGGCTGCAAGAGGCTGAACAAGCAGGGTGCGGAGCATTTCAGGGGATTCATGGTCGCTAAAGACCAAGAGAACGAAGTAGAAAGGGGTGGGATGGAGGCCCCTCAGTCACAGGGGTGGGGGTGGGGGAAGGCCAACCCAGGCCGGGCAGCTGGGTATCGCCAAGGTCAATGAGGGAGGTCAGTGGGTTCTTGGGAAACAGGGCCAAGGGGGCCAGTTGCAGCACCAGGCACTGAGGAGCTGGCCAGCAGCAGAGCCAGGCCTGTGGCCGCCAGGAGCTTCCAGCAGGCTGAGGTGAGGCCGGCAGACACTCTCAATCTGGCTTGGGCCTTGGCCCCTCAGAGTACTTCTTCCCTCTCATGGGGCGGGGGCGGGGGGGGGGAGTGTCCCCATCTCTCCCTTTCCTGAGATTAAAAAAAAGTACCAACGCTGACCCGCTCCTTTCAACTCCTCCATCTTCATCACCCCCATCTGTCACCCAAATGTTCCGGGCCCTGTCCCTAGTTTGGTGCCCTAACGGGTCTCACCTGTGAGATTCACCTACACTCACTCATAAGAACCCCAAACCTAGATATCCTAGGACTTGAGAAATCCTTTGCAGGCAGGGGGAATGACTGGCATCCCCCACTGCCCATGCAGGACCTGGCGTTTACCTGAGTCTCACCTCCTGTGGGACCCCTGGGCCAGAATACACCGAGGGGAGGCCATGGCCCCTGAAGTCCCCTAGATTAGACCAGCCTGATCGCTCACTTGCTCAGCATGGCCTCTCAGCGCTGCAGCCTTCCCACCTGGAAACCGTTTCCTCACCCTGCTGAGGGGGAACAAGAGCTCACGGACCCGCCCTGCGAGGCTGCGGGGTATGACAGAGCCCGTTCAGGCTGAGTGGGCATAGTGATGCACGCGCTTCAAGTACTGATCTGAGGAACGGGGGGAGCATCGGATTGAGGTCCAGGTGGGGACAGATGTGGGACAGCCCAGGATACCTGTCCTGCTCCCAGCTGGAGTGGCAGGGGATTCTAGGGGTGTCCCAAGGGGAGGCTGGAGAGGCCGTGGGAGGGGTGATGAGGGGCTTCAGGTAGGGAGCAGGGCTAGCTGACCAGCGGCCCCTGGGGGAGTAGAGTCAGCTGCCCCCCAAAGTCAAACAGCTGCATGCCCGTCCAGCTAAGGGCTCGAGCTCTGTTTGGAGACCACACCCTGAGATCCCTGTGGGTTGGTTACTCCCTGCTACGAGCTCAGAGATCTCTCCTCAATGAACCAGATGGGGCCAGGGTTCAAATACGGCTTCTCACCTGCAGAGCCTGCACCGAAGCTGTTCTGGGGCATTGGAGTTCTTGCTAGAGGGACCCAGAACAATCTCTCATCTGCAGGGAATCTCTGGAGGGAAATAACAAATGCCCCAAAGTAATAGAAGAGCAGAAGAACTTAGCAGGAGTTCTTTGGTAGGAAGTTTGGCACAGGCTGATGAGGTCAGGGAAGGGGCCACTTAGACATTGTGGAAGGAAGTAGTCACTCTGGAGAATGGGGTGCTGAAAAGAGGTGAAGTGATGGTACGCATGACACCCTGATGGTGACAGAACTGTAAAACACTGTTTCTAACAGGAAAAAAGGAAAAACAGTGTCTGCCATAGAGGCAGGCTGGGGGGCTAGAGGGAACTGTGGACATTGGCGGAGGGAAGTGGACATTAGAAAAGGGGTTGCTATTTTTTTGTATGCCGGAACTTAAAAAAAAAGGGGGGGGGCTGGAGCGACAGCACAGTGGGTAGGGCATTTGCCTTGCAGGTGGCCAACCCCAGTTTGATTCCCAGCATCCCATATGGTCCCCTGAGCACCGCCAGGGGTAATTTCCTGAGTGCAGAACCAGGAGTAACCCCTGTGCATCGCTGGGTGTGACCCAAAAAGAAAAAAAAAAAAAACTGACCGAGGTTCCATTGCCCGCACCACATACTGATCCCCCAAGTCCACTCGGATGATCCAGGAGTCAGCCCTGAGCACTGCTGGGTGTGGCCCAAAAAACAAAGTCAGCTCAAACTCACATTTTTTTATTTTGTTTTGTTTGGGGACCACACTCAGGAATGCTCAGAGCTTACTCCTAGCTCTATGTCCAGGGATCACTCCAGCTGGCTTGGGTGATGCTCTGGGGTACAAACTGAGGTTGGTTGTGTGCAAAGCAAGTGCCCAACCCACTGTACTCTCAACTCCTCAAACTCGATCTCCCTTCAGGATTTCTCTCTCCAGAAAAACCTGACATAGTTAGTTTGGTCACAGCTTCCTGCTCAAGGCCATTCCATTTCTTTCTTCTACAACAATGATCAACAGAGAATTTTTGACTTAGGTGTCAGGGCGGGGGTGGGGGGCAGTGGGAAGGGGTGGGGGAACAAGTGGCGTTTTAAATAATTGGTGCTGGGAAGGCTGAGAATCCATTAACAATAAAGAAAACACAAGCGTTACCTCACACCATACATTTAAAAACCCTCAAAATTGATCATCAACATAAATGTAAAAGCCAAACTACCATTTTGGGGAAAAAAATCTTTGCAATGCTGAGATTGGCAAAAATGTCAAACAAAAAGCATGAATCACAAAAGAATGAAAAACTGGCCTGTGGGGCTGAGGGGACAGCTCAAGTGGAACAGCGCATGGTTAGGCTATGACAAACCCAGAGTTAGATTCTTGCCACCACCTGGTCATCATATCCCTCTGGGTGTAGCTCTAGTGGCCCTCAGCACCCACTAAATCATCAGGCTCCCCCACCTCATCTGACAGAGTATTACTGGGGATGGCCCCTCCAATAGAAGGGGAAAAAAGGACTTTATCAAAATTTAAATGTCTGGGGCTGGAGTGATAGTCCAGCAGGTAGGGGGTTCTTGCCTTGCATGAGACCAACCCAGGTTCTATCCCTGGCATCCCATATGGTCCCCTGAGCCTGTCAGGAGTAATTCCTAAGTGTAGAGCCAGGAGTAACCCCTGAGCATTCCAGGATGTGCCCCCACACACACACACACACAAGAACCCTTGATTTTCAGAATGGGTAAAAGACCTTAGGAGATATCTCATTAAAGAAGATGTATACTGGGTAAATAAGCATATATGAAGATGCTCCACAACATCTGTTATCAGGGAAATGCAGAGTAATATAGTGAGATATCATCACACATGTTTTAGAATACACCCCAATCCAAAACAGTGACCAGCTGAATGCTGGCGAGGATGTGGGAACACTCGTTCGCTGCAGGGGGCCATGCAAAATGGCACAGCAACTTTGGAAGAAAAGTTGGCAGGAAAGAAAAGTCATAAAACAAAGTCTTGTCTCTGCACATGATCCAGAAATTATGCTCTTGATTTTGTTCCAAGTGGAGCTAAAAATATATGTCCAGTAATATAGCTCAGTAATCGAGCATTTGCCTTGTATGCGCAAGACTCTGGGTTCCACTCCCAGAATCACACTCATAAACACAAAACACACACACACACTATAGATACACACATAAGTAAATTATACATATAAATATATTTTATTATTATATAATTATATAATACAGTAACAACAAGTCTCACAATGGAGACGTTACTGGGCCCGCTCGAGCAAATCGGGAACAATGGGAGGACAGTGCTACAGTGCTACATAAATATATAAATAATAATACATAATATACATAAAAACAAAGAAATGGGGCCAGAGAGATAGCACAGTGGTTAAGGCCCTTGCCTTGCATGTAGTCAGCCCAGGTTAAATGCCTGGCTTCCAATATGATTCTCTGAGCATTGCCAGTAGTGATCCCTGACCACAGAACCAGGAGCAAGCACTAAGTACAACCAGTGTGGCCCCAGACTAAACTAAAACTATAAAAACTCTGCGTATGATGTTTATAGCAATTTTATTCAAAAATTTCCCAAATTCAGAACAACCAGCATGCCTGACGTTTAGTGAGTGACTGGAAAATTAAATGGTGGCATCTTCAGACAATGGGATGTTGCTGAGTGCCAGCCACAAAAAGACATGGAGGAACCTTTAACGCACGTTACCTAAGTGGAAGAAGCCCATTTGAAATAACTTCCTACCACATGATTCCAATATAGAACATTTTGGTAAAGTCAAAATTATGGAGACAAAAGAGCAGCAGTTGCCAAGTATTAGGAAGAAAAAGAAAGGGATGATGAAGTGGGTTTAAATTTTTTTAAATTTTGCTATGTTTTGAACTGTGAGATCATGTCTTACAAGAGTATCCGTGTTTTAGGCCCACTGTGCCCGCCGCTCCACCATCCCTGGTCCAGCCCCAGCCTTGGCAATCTCAGTTCTGTTGGCAAAGTCCATGGGTTTGTTCTCATTGAGCATTGTCTGCTCCCTTGCTTTGTCTCTTTATACTCCACAGAGGAGTGAGATCACCAGCAGCTGTCCTCCTCCTCTGACTCACTTCGCATAGCCTGACAACCCCCATTTCCATCCAAGTTGTAGCCCAATGTAAAGTTTAATTTTAAAAAATTGTTGCTTTATTGCTTGTTTGGGGACTGGCTACATCTGGCTGTGCTCAGGGCTTACTCCTGGCTCTGTACCCAGGGATCACTCCTGGTGGGGCTCAACGGACCACATGGGGTACCAGGGGTTGAGCCCAAGTTGCATGCAAGCACCCTCGTCCCTGGGTGCTCCAATTTTTTCTTATAGTTGACCATTTCATTTCCACTTGAATGTGGTTGGGCACTTGTGTTTCTAGAACTTATAGAGGGGTGCATTTCCCTTTCAGGTGGGTGTTTCTGTATCCTTAGGATGGGCACTAAGGAACAAATCTCTGGGTCACGTAGTTTGCTTCTGGGAGTTTGTCTGCTGGCATTAACTGAGTTTATCCTTTCTCCTTCCCTTTGTTTTCATCGCTATCACTGTGACTCGGTAGAGCGCTCATGTCTGACATTTTCTGCTCTGGGGTTCCAGGGAGTGGCACACACAGTGGCAGTGCCCACTGAGCTCTGTCCTCCTTTAGGGCACGGTGTCTTCCCATATGCTTGCCAAAGCTTATTTTATTTTTTTTCCTTTGGTGTCTCGGCCTCAGGGCTTATTCATGGCTCTGTGCTCAATGATCATTCTCAGTGGGTCTCGGGGACCATATGGGATGCCAGGGATTGAACCGGGGTCTGCCGCGTGAAAGGCAAGCATTCTACCCGCTATTCTCTGCTGTGCTCCGGCCCGACTTGTTCATTCTGGCTGTGGCACTTGCACATCTTTTTAGTAGTGGTGCTTACACACGCCTGACTGTGGTATGCCCAGAAATCGCTTGCAGTGCCAGGACCAAGAGCTGTGAGGCACCAACAGCAAAGTTGCCAGGACTGTGCTCGGCAGATGTGGCAACAGCAGGGATTTGAAATTGTGACCATAAACCTACAAGGCAGGTTTTCTAACCCAGGTCCCAGAGAGGATTTTTAGGGCAGTAACAATACCCTGATGATGTAGAACAATGGCTACATCTCCTACATTAGCCCACACCCATAGAATATACAACAGGAGTGAGCCCACTGTTGAACCAAGGGGTATCATGTTGATCAGGGAAGGCTGTACATTGAAGGAGCAAGCAGGACACCCGGGGAATTTCTTTACCTTTCTCTCAATCTTCACGTGAAATTAAAACTGCTTAAGAGGCTGGAGAGAGAATACAGGAGCTAAGGTGCCTACCTTGCACATGGCCAACCAGGAGTCAATCCCCTGGACTGCACAAATGGTCCCCTGAACATTGCTACTGCCTATATAGTCTCCTCAACTTTTTAAGATAAAAAGATAATGTTTTTGTAAAAAGGCTGACAAAAGATTTCAACAAATTCTTCACAAAGGATCCATGAATGGCCTTGATCACAGGAAAAGGTAAGTCAGGGCGACAGCACGATTACATCTCCATGAGACACTATTATACGCTCAGTAGAATACTCTGAAAACTGGGTGAGGCATGTAGCTCAGTGGTAGAGCTCAGTGGGAGGTCTTACACGTGGGTGCCCTGGGTGTGATCCCAGCACCGCAATAATTAAAAAGGGAAAGGGGAAAGAAGAAAAAGGAAAAGGAAAAAAGTTTTGGCAAGCAAGACGGCTGCAGTGCCTGAGCCTGAGGCCATGCTGTGGAGGGAAGTAGGGTGGGACCAGCTTGCCCCTTTTCAATAAAGATGATGGGGGGTGGACAAAACCCATATGGCCCCCTGAGCACCACCAGTACTGATCCCGAGCACAGAGCCAGGAGTAAGCCCTGAGCATTGCCAGGTATGACCAAACAAGACAATGCTAAAGCTAATGAGGACTCAGAGCATCTTAGTCTCATATATTGCAAGTGGGACTATAAAAGTCTAATTTCTTTTTTTTCTTTTTGGGTCACACCTGGCGATGCACAGGGGTTACTCTTGGCTCATGCACTCAGGAATTACTCCTGGCGGTGCTCAGGGGACCTTATGGGATGCTAGGAATCGAACCCGCGTTGGCCACATGCAAGGCAAATGCCCTACCCGCTGTGCTATCGCTCCAACCCCCAAAAGTCTAATTTCTTTAGAAAACAGTTTCTTCTATAGTTGAATATACATTCATAAGTCCCAGGAATTCATTTACCTCCCCCAGGTGAAAATACACATGCTGACTTACGCAAGAATGTTTGCAGCAATTTTATTCATGGTGACCCCAAACTAGCAACAGCCAAAGGTAAATGGACGACCAAGCTAAGATTATTATCTACCAACAGGTAAATGGGTGAGAAAACTATGACTCCATAAAATGGGAATATAGCAGCGAGATAAAGAAATACAAATCCAGGCAACAATATGTAGAGCTCTCAAACACTTGATCTGGACCAACATCAGACACACATGCACTTGAGCAGGACCTAAAGGTACCTAAACTGTATGAAAGAAAGCAGGTAAAGGGCTCCCAGGGGCTGTGCTGGGATGGGGTGGCTAGTGGTGGCAAAAGGTCTGAGGGAGCCTTCTGGATAACGTGAATGTTCAGCCTTGACTGTGGTGATTTCATGGGCAGCTGTCAAAACTCTTGAGATGTATACTTGAGAGGTTGATGTAACTCACTGTATGTAAACTGTACACATGTATTAAACCTCAAAGCTGATTTCAAAAAAATCAGTTCCTTAGAAAATCCTTGTCTGCTGCCCCTACTCGCCTATCTCCATCAAACTCCGTCAGTTCCCAGGACTCGCATACTTCACACCCTCGATATCTTAAGCTGCTGCATTTCCCCAAGTTTGTGGTGATGTTCTTGGGTGTTTGTTTTTTAATAGGGGACTGCACCTGGCAGTCCCCAGCCTGACAGTGCTCAGGATCACATGCCCGATGGCGCTCAGGACCGTTCCAGTGACATGGGGGAGGCCTTGCGGTGCCGGGAATCAAAGTTGGGGTCTCCTCCTTGTCCGGTGTGCTCCGCCTTGTGAACTCTCTCCCTGGCCCCTGGAGCTCCGTTTTTGAGAGGTTAAACCCTGTGGATCTCATCTCTCAGGCACCCCACTGATTGGCACCTGGCATCCAGCCTGCGTCTGGCAGGTGCCTAATGAGTTCTGGTTCAATGAGTCCCCAGGAGCAAGAGGAGGCGAGAAGGGCCGTGAGCGTCGCAGGCAGGGACGAGCAGAGCAGCCACGGTTAGCCCTAGAGCTCCGTGGACGAGAGGATTTCGGGGCCCTTGCCCAGCAGGCCCTGGCCCCGCCGCCTGGCAGAGTCCAGCCTCTGCAGGTCCTCAGAGATCTCCAGGAAGGTTTTGCCTTTGGTCTCGGGCAGGAAGAAGCCAGTGTAGAGGGCGGCACCGATACAGACACAGATGAAAGGCACATAGAGGAACTGGGACAAGCCTTCCTGTGGGGGCAGGAGACCCCAAGACTGGGTGTGGCCCCACCCAGTCCCCAAGCAGCAGGCCCCTGCCAAGGCCAACTGAAGGCTTTGTCCCTCTCTGTCACCACCCTGACCTGCCTCCCCAGGAGAGACCTCCTGTTGGGACACGCCAGAAGGCAGGGCCGGGAGGGCAAACCTACCATGAGGAAGGGAAAGCCCAGCCCCACCAGGAAGAGCATGAGCCACAGCAGCGCCCCGGAGATCATGGAGGCCGCAGGCCGGGCCATCTGGTCGAACAGCTCCGTGGCCAGGATCCCCGTCACTCCGGCTGGAAGGAGGGGTGGGGACGGAGGCTGCCTGCAGGCTCCCTGCTCGGCTTTTCCCACCCCTGGTCCTCAGTTTTGGGGTGGGGATGTGGCCCGGTCTGTCCCAGTAGCCTCCATCCAGGTGGGCTGGGCTAAGGGCTTGACACGGCCGCCCCGCCTTCCCGTGCAGCCCGCCACCCACCCACTCGGTCACAGGCAGGTCAGCGCGGCCGCAGGGCCACTCACCTGGGCCAATGCCAAAGCTGAGGATGAAGGCAAAGACACAGCACATGGCTAGGTACGACATGCTGGGGCTGGCGCTCTGCGGAGGAGGGCAGAGGCCGTGAGGGGCGCAGCTGCCACGCCCCCGGGGGCGCTCCCTCCCTCCTCTCCCCCTGCCCCCAGCTACCTGCAGGCACAGGGCCAACGTGAAGACGCTGCCCCAGCAGGCCATCAGGCTGTAGCCCCCGATCAGTAGCACTCGCCGGCCCACCCTCTCGATGACCACACACTGCAAGGGCGAGAGACTCAAGAGCTGCCCCTGGGGCTGGGGAACCAGGTGGAAGGGGGTGGGGGCAGGGAGCAGGGGGGGCTCCGACTAAGGGGGACCCTGGGTAGCTGCGTGGCCAGCACGAGGGGTTGGGGATAGAGAGAGGGGGACGGGGGCTGTGCGCTCCACTTCAGCCCGTCTCCACACCAACAGTGATGTCCTAAGAGGGTCAGCGCCCCCGCCCCAGGCAGCAGCGGGGGGGAGGGGGGGGCAGACTCACGCTGACACACGAAGTGAGCAGCTCACAGCTGCCGGTGCCCACGATGGCGTACTGGATCTTGTCCTGGGGGATCCCGGCCTCCCAGAACACGGAGGAGGCGTAGGCGTAGACCTGCGGGGGCGGGCGAGGCGGCGCTGGGGGCAGCTGCGGGCCGGGCTGCCCGCCGCCCCCTCCCCGGCCCACCCAGCGAGCGCCGCCTCACCGTGTCGTTCCCGCACAGCGCCATGGAGCTGCCCAGCACCACAAGGCTCAGCACCTGCCTCCGCAGCTCTCGGTCCCCGAGCAGCTCCCAGGGCCGCCGCGCACGCAGGCAGTGGCAGGCCGAGCGCTCCTCCTGCAGTTCCGCCAGCTCGTCCGCCACGTCCGCCGAGCCCCTCAGCCGCCGCAGCGCTGGCCGGGAGAGGGGGCAGAGCTGCTGGTCCCCCAGGCCAGACTAGGGGCCAGGCCGAATGCCTCCTCCCGGGCCCCCTTCCCGCGGCGCCCCCCAGCCCCTTGTGCTCCCCTCCCTTAGCGGGGCTTTCTCGGGGTGTCCCCCGTCTCCCCTCCTGCGCTCTCACCCGAGGCTAGGTTCCCCCAGGCCACCCGTTGGGGCCTTTAATCTTGCGTTTCAAAGGGGACATTTCACTGAGTACGTGGGGCTAATGAAGCATCGATTCCCTGTTCGGTCTTCGTTCTGGGCCCAGTTTAAAAGAACAGGGGAATTCTCAGCTCAGCTAGGTGCATCCGGTGGGAATGAATAAATCCTGCTTCCAAAGCCTTGTTCTTCTCATCACAATGAAGGCCATTTGCCTGTCCCTTTAGAACTGACCTGCGTGTGTGACCAAGATGAGCCAGCCACTAGGCAGACTCCCAACACCTCAGAACTGGCAGATGGCAGAGCTAAGCCATTTCCCCCTCGGCTTGAGATGATATGGTTGTTAGACAGAAACACCAAACCACGGCCGACATATCTAGGACTGCTAGGAGCAGGCAGAGGCCTGGGGAGATAAAAGTCCGAGCCTGTAGGGCAGGAGCCTAACACACCTAATGAACTTCTGGGTCTTGGCTGAAGGGAGCTCCCAGTGCGGAGAGCAAGAGCTGGTTGCTTTTGGCTGAGTTTCGAAGCTGAGTATTAAAAACAAGGCTACTTGGACTCAAGAAAGACCTACAGAGGGAACAAGAAGCTAATTAAATTATTCCAGGGGCCAGAGAGATAGGTCAGCCACTTTCCTTGCACACAGCTGACCTGGGTTTGATCCTGGGTCACATATACTAGCCCACCCCACCTCCCACCCAACCTGGCCAGGAATGACCCAGGATTGCAGAGTCAGGAGTAAGTCCTGAGCACCGCCAGGTGTGGCCCCCAAACCAAAAATAAATAAATTGAACTTATTCCAGAAAGTTCTAGGTTGGTTTAATTAAAAACAGACACAACTTTTACTCCTCTCTAACCTCTCCAGATAGCAAGACAAGTTTCAGTTACCACCTAAAAGCAATGATTGCCAGTGAGTCAAGGAGTTGGTAAAAATTATATCAAAAGTGGAGCTTAAATCAGTGCCCCACACTTTCAAGGCTGGAAAGGGGGGCTCTTAGGGCCTTACGGTGTTAGCTCCAGCAGCCTGACACACCCCAACATTCCAATAATTAGTCTTGAGAGAAAAATGTCTCACAAAGCATTGTGGGTGTGGTTCTCAGTACTAATCAAATACTTGGAAAATTCACAGCATTTTTTGTTTTTGTTTTGGACCACAGCTGTCAGTGCTCAGAACTTACTCCTGACTCTGTGGTCAGGGATCACTCCTGGCAGGGCTCATATACATACAGTGCAGGGGACCAAACCCGGCCGCATGCAAGGCAAGCGCCCTACCCACTGTGGTATCACTCCAGCCCCCAAATTCATATTGTTAATGACAAAGTTCTGTAGGCCCGGGCAAAAGAGGTGTAGGTCGTCTGCCATGTAAAGTGGCACATTTCCCACACACTGTTCAGTGTGCAAGGAAAAGGATGGGAAAGGAAGGATATGTGGAAGGCAAAGCAAGCTGAGAACGTCATGGGCTGGAGCGCCCTCTAGAGTTCAGAGTGATTCAGCACTGCCGTGATCAGCGGCTATTTTCTGAAACCTCACCCTTTTTTTTTTTTTAAGTGCGTCATTTCCAAAAATGCCTGGGTTTCAGGAACCATTATTGAGTTTTAGAGGGGAAGAAGATGTTCATTTTTACCTTTCAGGACTCTAGACCAAGAAAAAGTACATATAGGGGCTGGAGCGATAACACAGCGGGTAGGGCATTTGCCTTCACATGGCCGACCCGGGTTCGATTCCCAGCATCCCATATGGTTCCCACAGCACCACCAGGAGTAATTCCTGACTGCAGAGCCAGGAGTAACCCCTGAGCATCGCCGGGTGTGACTCAGAAAGCAAAAAATAAATACATATATATATTATATACTCAACATAATCTTTCTTTTTTTTTTTTGCTTTTTTTTGGGGGGGGGTCACACCCAGCAATGCACAAGGGGTTACTCCTGGTTCATGCACTCAGGAATTACTCCTGGCCATGCTTGGGGGACCATATGGGATGCTGGGAATTAACCCGGGTCTGCCGCGTGCAAGGCAAACGCCCTACCTGCTGTGCTATCACTCCAGCCCCTCAACATAATCTTAATGAAAAATGGTCCTGAGCTAAATTTAAGGCTCAGGGAGATAACACAAAGGAGTAGAGTAGCTGCCATGAATCATTCCCTGACACCCCTTGACCCCCGACCCACCACAGGGAGTGGTCCTGGGTCCCAGCACTGTTGGGAAAGCCAAAATTCAAGAAAAGAAGAAAACCCGGACTTCCAGCCTGAAACCACTGTCAGCTGAGACTCTCCAGGTGAGGGGCATGTCCCAGGATGGCACGGCTCAGTGCTCTCTACAGGAGAGGGGTGTGCATAGTAATGTGGCCGCTATGGCGAGCTGAGATGAGGGTTTCAGAACGCTTTGATCTTCAGACCTCCTTAAATCCACCCCTTGCCACCTGAGGGAATGTGCCATCGAATTCCCCACCCTTTGACTGTGGCTTCAACGCTGTGGCTTAGTTTGGCTAACAGGATGTTCACGGGTGCAAGAGGGAGCCAAAGGTTTGGAAACTGCTGTGCAGCTGCATTGGCTTTCCTGTGCCTCTGCTGTCATCCTAGTAACAGACACCCGGGCTAGCGTGTTGGTAGCAGGGGCTGGAGAGATAGTGCAGCGGGCAGGGCACTTGCCTAGCACACAGCCGACCCAGATTCAGTCCCCAGCACCCCATGTGGTCCCCTGAGCCCCACCAGGAGTAATCCCTGAGCACAGGACCAGGAGTAAGTCCTGAGCACAGCCAGGTGTAGCAAAAAAAAAAAAATAGAAAAAGAAAAAATGAGAGGCATTGCTGAACTGCTTCTGCCTAAACCAACCAGACTGAGTGTACAGCTGAGCCCAGCACCACAGGGCAGAGAGGAACAGCAGCCCAGAATGGGTGAGAAGCAGACTCAGTGACTACTGTTTATAAGCCAGGGATTAGGGGACTAACGCCTTGAGATTCATTACTGTAGCCAGAGAGAGCAGAGGAAGACATTGGTACCCAGTTGGCACTGGCCCATGATATTTCTTACGTGGTGTTTCTTTTTATTGCTTTTTGGTTTAGGGCCACACTAACCACGCTCAGAACTTATGCCTGGCCTCTGTGCTCCAAGGTCACTTCTGGTGGGGCTAAGAGGACTTATGAAGTGCTGAGATGATCGATCCCAGGTTGGCCACATGCAAAGCAAGTTCCTTGCCCATTGCACCATCATTCTGGCCTACCTTACACGGTGTTTCATCTTACACGAGTATGGGGGGGTTCTTTCTCTACACCACCCTGGGATTCAAAGGTGACAAGAGCTAAGTCTCTTCCGTTCTGTTGTCCTGGCCCTTAGGACAAAACCTCGATAAAGAGTTCTGAGGGGATGGAGAGACTGTACAGGGGGTTGACCTCTGGCACCACATGGTATCCTGAGCCCTGCCAGAAGTTATCTCTGAGCGCAGAAGCAGGAGTAAGCTCTGAGCACCTCCAGGAGTCATCACTCAAAAAAAATTTTTTTAATTGGAAGCTTGTTTGGAGGACTTAGCAAGGAAATAGGACAACACATATACCCCCCCTTTTTTTTTTGCTTTTTGGGTCACACCTGGCAATGCACAGGGATTACTCCTGGCTCTGCACTCAGGAATTACCCCTGGCGGTGCTCAGGGGACCATATGGGATGCTGGGAATCGAACCCGGGTCAGCTGCGTGCAAGGCAAACGCCCTACCCACTGTGCTATCACTCCAGCCCCTACACATATACCCTTAACCTAAAAATAGTTTGTCTGCATTCAAGGAAGACCATTATCTTGGACCAAACGTGCAGCTTCAGGGCGGGGGTGGCACATGGAGCAGTGGGGAAGGAAAGGACACCCGCCCCGCCAGCCAGATCAGCTGCATCAACCCTGGAGTCAGAGATGGCACCACCTGATCACCTTCACATCCAGTCACGTATTTTGAGGGCATGGGTGGGTGGGTACTGACATTGACTCCCAAAGGAGATGGAAGCCTTTTCGTGATCCACGAAACCCAAGAAGAGACCCATATTCTCTGGTTAGGAAAGGCCCCGGTCAACCCTGCTCAGGGTCCCCATCAGAGACTCACCTGCCAGGCAGGCCTCGGTGTCTCCGCGGTCAATAAGGAGGTAGCGCGGGCTCTCTGGAAGCAGGGGCAGGGAGACCATCTGGAGCACCCCAGGCACTGAGCAGCTGGCCAGCAGCAGGGGCCAGGAGTGTGGACCACCCAGGAGCTCCCTGGGGAGACAGAGGGGGGCCAGGCCAGAGAATCCCCACAACAGCCCTGACGTCTGAGCCTGCCCTCATAAGGACAGAGGGCCTCCGAGGCAACGAGAGCTCTCCCACTGGGTGGGGGCCCAAGGAATGGCAGAGCAAGGCCCTCGGTGTCCTCAGCAGCCCCTCTTTCCAAGGCGGGCCTCCACCTCTGCTCTTTTCTGGAAGGACAGGCCATACTCCCCTTTAAAAGCCAAAACCCTGGGGCTAGAGTCATAGTAAAGCACACAGGACACTTGCCTCACATGTGGCCAAACCAGGTTCGAATCCTTAGCACCCCACATGGTCCCCTGAGCCTGCTAGAAGAGATCCCTGAATACAAGTAAGCTCTGAGCACTGCTGGGTGTAGTCCCAAAACCAATGAATAAAGCCCCAAACCTCATCCTTTCAGCTGACAAGACCTGCCCTTTGCGCCCTAATCTAGAGGAATGGTACGGGGTAATTCAACACCAAAGTGTGAGAGACAAACACTGTGGATTGGCCAGATGGACACACCACAATACAAAGAAGTAATGCCTTGATCTGCCTGGTAGATAAGGGTGAGCTTTAAACAAAGAAGGGCCTTTACTAGCACCCCAGCCGAAGTCGATGCCTGGAGTGACTCTGAGCACTCGGGGAACACTGATGGGGAGCGGGGAGCACTCTTACCTGAGTCCCACCACCTGGCCCATCATGACCCCCAGGGAAGCAAAGACGGCCGAGCTCATGGCTGCTGTTCCCCGCAGCTCCTTGGGGGCGCTCTCCCCCAGGTAAATGGGCTGGATGTTCATGCTCACACCTGCATGCGGGGACAACAGAAGCAGCTGGAGGCCACCTGGGCTGCGCGGCCCCGGCCTGCCTATCAAAACCAACCCTCGGCCATATAGGATCTGGGCCCAAGGGGTGCTCCTCCACCTCCTCCCCTGCAGGGCAGTTAGGCCCCAAGTCTACTCCCAAGACAGAGAGAGAGAGACAGAGAGAGAGAGACAGAGAGAGAGAGAGAGAATCTCCCTCAGAGCAGCCCCATCCTGACCCCTGCACCACATGAACACCAAGGTTCCCAAGCGCAGGACAGCACCCAGGGGCTACCTGCTATCCCAGCTCATGTCTATGTTTTCACTGGCCTCCTCCCACTGCTGCTGCTTCCTACTCCCTTACCCCAGGGAGGCCACAGGCAAACAGAACTGGATCTGTCCACGCCCCGCCTCAGATGGTGCCGCTAAGAAAGCTGCAGACTTTGAGGGATCACACCCCCTGCTCAATCCACCTCTCTGACCCGGGGGTAGGAGGCAGCTCTCAGCAGGGTCTACCTCCCTCTAAGACCACGGGATAGAAGGCGCCAGGAGGAAGATGGCTTACAATGACAGCTGAAATGGTCTCCAAGGCACCCCTATCTTCCTACAAGCATTTAGGGTACTTAGGGTAGCACTATCCTCCCATTGTTCATCAATTTGCTTGAGTGGGCACCAGTAACATCTCCATTGTGAGACTTGTTGTTACTGTTTTTGGCATGTCGAATACGCCACAAAGAGCTTGCCAGGCTCTGTCGTGCGGGTAGAATACTCTTGGCAGCTTGCTGGGCTCTCTGAGAGGGATGGAGGAATCAAACCCAGGTTGGCTGCGTGCAAGACAAACCCACTGTGCTATTGCTCCAGCCCAGGGTACTTGAGGTACAGAGATAAAATCTGACCTGGTACCCTTTCCCTAAAGTGTGAGCTGTAACAGAATGGCAAACCTCGGAGCATCTGGGGGCCGGAGTGATAGTACAGCAGGTAGGGCTCTTGCCTTGCACACAGCCAACCCATGCTCGATCCCCAGCATCCCATATGGTCCCCTGAGCATCACCAGGAGTGATTCCTGAATGGAGAACCAGGAGTAACCTCTGAGCACCACCACGTGTGACAACTATAGCCCCCCCCCCAAAAAAAAAACTGAAGGTGTTTGATTTCTCAGACTAGTCATAAAAAGTGTAGGAACTTCCTCCTGGCACCCTTTGCTCATGTTTGTTTCTCTGATCACTGACTCCAGGGATGTGGGCCTCCATGTTGTGAGGAGGCTAAAGCAGCCATACAGCCTAATGCACCAGTGATGGTCAAGCTCTGTCTATAGCAAGCCACAGGACTCTGCGATCACCAGCCCTAGCCAAGCCTCAGGCACTGCCGGCTGCAGCCTCCTATGCCAGGACCTCCCAGCTAAGAGACTCCTCATTCTTGACCCACAGAAACGGTGAGATAACAAATGCTGGTGGCTTGAAGCCACGGTTTTAGATGACTGTTACAGACACCAACGCCTGGCTCCAGGGACGGGAGGAAACAGGAGATGGGGGGACCTGTGTATGGAAACCTCTGAAAGCTCAGGCAGAGGCCCTCAAAACTGTGCGCCCTCCCACCACAAGGCCCAGGAACGGAGGCATCTGTCCAAAAGGCTGGTGTGGCTGATCTGAGCACAGCTCCAAGCCGCCTTTATGCTGTGGCTGCCAACAGCTCAGGGCTTAGAGTCATTCACATGCAGGGCCTCGGGCAGTGCAGTTTGTGGATGTGTCCCCTCTCCTGTCGAACTCTCAATTTCTACACCCACTGATCTTTTGTATTGTCTTTATTTGCCTCTCCCCCGCCTCCTCTTTGGTTTGGCGGCTTCACTTGACAGTGTGCAGGCCTACTCCCGACTCTGCACTCAGGGATCACTCCTGGCAGGGCTCGGAGGGCCATATGTGGTGTTGGAGATCAAACCTGGGTCAGCCAGGTGCAAGGCAAGTGCCCTACCCTCAGGACTACTGCTCCCTGGATACTGCTTGGATCCACTTTAATTGTCTGGTTATATGCGTCTTGATGCCAGCATTGTTAAAACCGACTGGCCAGCAAAGGAGGGCATGACTGAAAAATGTCAAGGGAATAAAGAAAATCGGTGCATGAAGGTAACCAAGGGGAGATGTGCGTGAGCAGAAACAGAGCCCCCCATACCTGCACTGATCCCCACGAGCAGTCTTCCCAGAATGATCATTTCGAAGGAGCCTGCTCTGCGGCTGAAGCCAAACAGGACCGCTGCAGTTGCCACGAGGCCGTTATTCACCAGCAGGGACTTCTTCCTTGGGGAAAGCGGGACACAAGGAAGAGAAGTTCGGGTTCAGGTCGGAGACATTCTCCCCAGGGACACCTCTCTGTAAGTCCAACATCCGGGATTAGGTCGGCTGTGTGCGCTGGGTCAAAGCATCTCAGCCCAGGCCTGTCCTCACTCAGGAATGGGGGCACACTCCCACTCCTCCCCCAGCAGAGTTGACTCTCTCTCTCATTCCCTCTCTCCCGGGGAAAGGACATCTGTGGCCTGGCATCTCCTTGCGGGTCAGATGGCACTCTCCTTGAGCGCCAGGGTAAAGCTTCTGCCCTGTGGTTTCTGTTTTGCATTTGCCCCTTCCCTTCTTTGTTGCTGTGGAGCTCCTGGGGGGGTGGGGAGGATGTGGGGGGGACTCTTGGGTTTTGTGACTACATGTGTGCTCAGCGGGGGTCACCCTCACCCTCTTTTAGGCCCAATTTTTTTTTCTTTTTGGGTCACACCCAGCAATGCACAGGGGTTACTCCTGGCTCTGCACTCAGGAATTACTCCTGGCGGTGCTCAGGGGACCATATGGGATGCTGGGAATCGAACTCAGATCGGCTGCATGCAAGGCAAACACCCTACCCGCTGTGCTATCGCTCCAGCCCCTAGACCTAATGTCTTTTATCCATTTTTCTTTTGTTTTATTTTGGGGGCGGTAACAGGTCACACCCTGTGATGCTCCGAGCTTACTCCTGGCTCTCGGCTTTCAGGGATCACTCCTGGCAGGCTCAGGGGACCGTATGGGATGCTGGGGATAGAACTCAGGTCAGCTACATGCAAGACAAGTGCCCATCCCACTGTACCATATCTCTGGCCAGTTTTTACTAATTTTTATGAAGTCAGACAGCATCATCAGTCTCTTCATTACCACCCGAGAATGTCCTCACTTGGATACAAAGTGGGGGAAGAAAGCCCCCCAACCCCTCTGGGAGAGAATGTCTGTTAAAGGCTGACAGATGCGGGACCAGGAGTCCCCAATACACAGCATTCTGTTCTACCGAATCCAGGTCTGCTGGGAAGCGTGACTGTGTCTTGGGTGGGAAGCCACCCCAGCACGCAGCGCGGAGGAGTATCTAGTCCTCAGCCCGGCCATGCAGTGCCGAATGGGCTGACACAACTCGCATGTGAAAGCCAGGCCAAGTCAAGAGCCCGGGAGTCGGCTAGCCGCTTCCTCCTCCCACAGTCCTCGGCCTGTGGAGCCCTTCGGGGTACACAGAAGCACATACCTTCCTAGGACAACGGCCAAGGGTCCGGAAAACAGCGCCCCCAAGAAGCCCCCCAGCGGGTACAGAGACACGATGATGGACCACACGAGCAGCAGCAGGTGCTCGGGCGGGGGCCGGCCCGTCCGCGCCTGCCACGTCCCATTGATGAACTCCTGAATGGGCTGTGGACAGAGACATCAGGCAGCTTAGGGGGGCTCCCCGCTCCCCGAGGAGGAGCTCTGCCTCTGCACAGCAGGCGGGGCCCTGAGCAACGCTGCTCCCCAGCCCAGGCACGGGCAGAACAAACCCTCCTGCGTACCTGCCACAGTCTCACTCTCTCCGCAACAGTGTGTCCTGGGGTCTGCTGCTGGCCAGTCCCCATTGTCCCCACTGTCACCCCTGTCCCCTTGCTTCTGGCCCTGAATGGGGCCAATCTGACTAGTTCCATTGGTCTAAGCCTCTGGGGAGCACTCTCAGGGCACCAGAGGAGGCAGAAGAGGTAGAGGGGTTTGCTCTGGGGGCTTCTGCCCTGGAAGGTCGCCACACACTGGCTGTGCCCCCCACCAACCATAGGCCATCACACCCTCGTATGCCTCTTTTCTCCTGGACCCCATGACTGCTCCTTCTGCCAAGTACTGCCAAGTTCTTCCAAGAACACAAAATCTGCATTGCTACCCCATCCCTTACCCAGTCCCACTCAGCCCTTTCTAAATCGTCCTATGTGAGATCAAAACCCACTTGGTTTATCTTCCAATGCACCTTAGGACCCTGTGTGGGAAAACCACGAGATACACTTTATACTCAGTTTGCTGGTAATACTGGAATCAAGGCCAGAGTGGGCAAGGCATGGGCCCATGACGCCAGCCCCCCAAGAGGGAGCCCCCACACCAGGAACCCAGCCTCCTGTGGTTGGGAATGACAAGTATGAGCAAGAGCCAGATACCCAGCTGGACACTGAAGGACATACCAAGGTCGGGGCATTGATGATGGAGAGATTGTAGCCGAACTGAAAAGTGCCCCCAATGCCTGCCGCACAGATGGTCAGGAGCAGGACCCGGGCCTGAGTCTGAGGAGAGAGAAAACAGGGTGACTGGAAAGCCGCGGCCACTCTCCTGGGTGGGAGCTCACCGAGCACCATCCGTGGAGCAGGCAATGCTGTCTCTACTTCACAGATGAGGAAACAGGGGCTTTGAAGAGGCGGGGCCTCACCGCGGGCTTGGGCTTCGGCTGGCAGCTCTCAGAGGATCCTAATCCTTCTACTCTGAGTCCAGGACTGTGCTCCCTCAGCCTCTCACTTGGCCCCACCAGCATTTTCTGAGACGGACAGCAATTCCCAGCCTCCTCTTCCGGGCTGCCCCCGGGCATACCTGCCCTGGTTTGGGAAGAGAACGTCCTAAGAGGGGGGTCACAGCAGGGGCTGAGCTCCAATATTTAGTGGGGGGAAAGGTTGTGTCACATCTGAGAGAGTTCAGGGTTTACTCCTCACTCTGGGCTCAGGCACCAATCCTGGCAGTGCTCCAGGGAACCATATATAGGATGAAACAGTAAAGGCGGGCAGAAGCCATAGTACAGCAGGTAGGGCGCTTGTAACGGCTGCCTGGGTTCCAGAGTTCGCCAAGAGTAATCCCTGAGGGCACAGTAAGTAAACCCTGAGCACCACTGGGTGTGACCCAAAAACCAAGAAAAAGAAAAGGGGGGAGGGGGACACGGATGGAGGGAGAGAGGGAAGGGAAGGAAGGAGAATGAGAGGGAGGGAAAAAAGGAGGGAGTAAAAGAGAGTGAGGGGCAGAGGGATGGAGGGAGAGAGGGAAGGGGGAAAAAGGAGAATGAGAGAAATGAAAGGCAAGCTCCTCAGACCCTGTATTTATCTTGACCCTGACCCCAATGTTTTACCTCAGTGAAACATTTCTCCAGCAGAGTGGGCAGGCCCCCTCTTATCTCCCAGCGTGCTCTGCGGTGAGGTTACCCAAGAAACCGACATGCACATGCGTGGGAGGAGATGGAGCAGCTCTTGCCAGGGCTGAGGCGGGGAGGCGACTCGACCCCTTCCCCCTCATCTTCAAGCCTTCCTCACCCAGACCTGGCCATGCCTACCCCCAGCCCAGAGGGCCGCCTAGGTATCCAGGCACCACACACTTGGTACTCCAAAGGGCGGCTTGCCACCTAGGGGGGCAACCTAAGAAACGGAGAACTCCCCAAGCACACAGTGCCCGTTGGCTCAGTGAGCTGCATGGCGGGCGGGAAGCGGGCGGGAGCGAGCTGGGGAAGGCGGCGGGGGTGCGACTCTGAGCCAGAAGCGGGGGAGGCTACCTCTTGGGGGTGGCTCTGGCCTGCTCGAGGGCTCCAGGACCACGAGGTCATGCTTAGGAAGGGATACCCCAGGTCCTGCAGACCCGGGACCCCACGCAGCCGGGCCCCCGGGAGCGCTCACTTCGGCTCAGCTGTCGCCTAAGCACTTGACTCCGCTTTACAAACAAGCACTTGCTCTCTAGGCGTGCCACCTTCGTGGAGTCTCGTGAAGTCTCGGGCTCCGCCGCTCCTGCCCTGCATCACCCCCGCGGTGGCGGCGGCGTGGGGATGCAGCCCCGGCAGGCGGCGGGCAGGGAGGCGCCGCGCGGACGGGGGCGCGCGCGCACTGGGCCGGCGTTCCACCGGGCGGCGCCGGGCGGGGCGGCGAGGGCACGCGCAGCGGGGCGCTCGGGAGCCGGGCACCCTCACCCCCCACCGCGCGCGCCCCGCCACGCGGGCCGCGGCAATCGCGGGCTCATGCACGGCGCGCGGGGGGCAGCGCGTGAGTGAAGGTGACCGAGCGGGCGCCCTGCTCCGCGGTCGACCCCCCCCTCGCCCCCCACGCCCCGCTCCAGGTGCTTCCGGGCCTCCCGTCCCGCCACCGCCTGCAGAACGGACGCCGCATCCGCACCTTGCCCGCGCCGGCGCCGGGTGTCCCGCGCCCCGCCTCTGGCGCCCCCGGCCACCCCCGCGTCCACCGGCCTCCGATTCCGCACCTAAGACCTGCGCCCGCGCACGGTCCGCGCGTCCCCACCCCCTCCCCGGAGGAGGGGCCGGCTGCGGAGGCGCCGAAAGGCGGACCCACCCACCAGTCTCTGCAGGGCCTTCATGGGTGCTCCCTGGCGCAGCCCGCGACTCGCAAGGCGCTGGGGAGATTCTGCCGCAGGTGGCCGCCAGGGAATCCACTGCGTGAGAGTGGCCTGGACGCCGCTTGGAGGATGTGAGGAGACCAGAGTCCACTGGGCGGGATTAATCTTATTTCTCAAGGCTTCTCACGCCCTGTATGGCAACCAAGGGTTGGAGAAAGTCCAAATCCAAAGACTTACCGGAGATGCTATTTGTGGGCACAGAGATACAGAGCCGCAGTGACCTGAGGGAGGTATCCGAGCAGGCCTGTGGTAGCACGCGCCAAGGAATGAGACTGCACTTTCTCTATTGTCCGGCTTGGCTCTTCTTCCTCTGCACTTGAAAAGAGGTTAGAAAAACCAACCCCCGATAGTTATATTTTAAGGGAAAACATAAAAGTGTAGCTGCTGCTAACTTCATGCTCTTTGTGCTTCACTCTGTTTATAAGCAGGATTGCACCGGTGATTTCTAAAATGGTGAACCATCTTTGAATGCTTGGGGTAAACACAACTTGCTCCGAAAGCACTGTTGGGGCTGTTGGTTTCAGGTGCTGTTAAATGATTCAGATAGATTTCTTTTTTCAAGACAACGATAGCCCATCCTCATAAGAAATCGGGAAATGATAGATTAAAAGGAGTCTGGCATCTCATAGTATTCATAACAAGCAATACAAAATAAATTATCTGCACCTGTGGTGCAGACTTGAGTGGTGGTGGGAAACTTCAAAAAATGGTGGTGGAATTGGTGTTGAAATATTGAATGTAATCAATTTTGTGAGCAACTTTATGAAAATAAAATTAAAAATTTAAATAAAGAGGGTCTGGGGGCTGAAGTGGTAGCACAGCGGGTAGCGTTTGCCTTGCATGCGGCTGACCCGGGTTTGATTCCCAGCACCCCATATGGTCCCCTGTGCACTGCCAGGAGTAATTCCTGAGTGCAGAACCAGGAGTAACCCCTGAGCGTCACCAGGTGTGACCCGAAAAGAAGAAAAAAGGGGAGATTCTGGGACAACTATATAGGGAGATAAAATTGGATATCTGTCTCATCCCATGCATAAAAGTCATTCCAGGGACTGGGGAAAAAGCTCACAGGTTTGTCATGTTGGGGCTGGAGAGATGGTGCAAAGGGGTGAGTATATGCATGCAGAGAGCTCAGATTAGATCCCTGGCACCACAAGGTCCCCTGAGCACCTCTGGAAATAACCCTGGATCACAGTGCTGGAATTAGCCCAGCGAGCACTACCAGATGTGACCCAACCGCACCTCCCAGTACCACATGGCTCTCCAGATACCACGGGAATGATGGCTGAGCACCTCCAAAGGTGAGTGTGGACCCCAAACAAAGCAAATTTACTCTAGGTTCACATAAAAAGCTAATGCAAAAAGCATACGTTAAACATCTTTTATTTGGCTCTTGGATTTCACCTGCTGGTGCTCAGGGCTTACTCCTGGCTCTATGCTCAGGGGTCACTCCTGGTGGGTTGAGGGGACCAAATAGGGTCCCAGGGATGGAACCTGGGTTAGATACATGCAAGACAAGTGCCCTACTCTACTATAGATCCGGCCCCTAAACATTTTAGAAGAAATATATAGAATACTTCTATAACCTTAGGATAAGTATAAAGCCATGTAAGGTTTTTTGTGTGTGTGAGGATTTAATTTCATTAAAATTAAGAATAAAAACTATGAGTTAATCTTTTTTTATATATAAATTTGTCATCCCTAGAACTGATCTTTTTTTTTTTTTTTTTTTTCTTTTTGGGTCACACCCGGCAATGCTCAGGGGTTACTCCTGGCTTTGCACTCAGGAATCACTCCTGGCAGTGCTCAGGGGACCATATTGGATGCTGGGAATCGAACCCGGGTCAGCCGCGTGCAAGGCAAATGCCCTGCCCGCTGTGCTATTGCTCCAGAAGAATCTATGTTAAGACACACCATAAACGATGAAACTGGGATCATGGAGATGGCATGAAGAGCTGGAGTTCATGCCTTGTATGATCGCAGCCTATCTCCCCCCACACTACTAGTCTGGCCCCAGGTGGCCCCAGCCCTGAGCAACACAGAACCTTGGGGCCTGGACCACCGGTCAGAGGCCAGCCAGCAGCCCCCATCTATATTCTGGGCCGCTGAGATCCCTCTGGCTACCGCCAGGGGGCGACAAAGTCTGTGCTCTGCTGAGCTGGCGCTGAAGCTCCTTCACGGTGGGTGGGAAACAAAAAACGCTCCGTTCTGGGATTGAGCACGGAAAGCCAGCAGCCCCTACGGGCAGGGACAAGTGTCCTTAGGTTCCCCCCGCCCCCGCCCCGCCTTCACCAAAAAACAATCCTAGGTAAGGACAGGTTGAGCCCTTACTCGAAAACCTTTGATTAGGGTTGTGGGTAAGATGGAATGTGCCTCAGAGAGCCAGCCATGAGGGAATTTTCTGCCCTCTCTGGCAACCCTCCCGCCTGCGATTCTCTTTCTGAAGGTGCTTCTCTGTTGTCTCTCAAGAACGCCTCCCTGAGGCTGGAGGGATGGCGCAAGGGTTAGGGTACTGTGCTTGCACTGGATAACCCCAATTCAGAACCTGACACTGATCACCAGCACCGCATATGCCCCCCTGAGCACTACCAGGAGGGATCCCTGAGCACAGAGTCAGGAGTGAGCCCTGGGTACCACCAGGTGCGATGCCAAAACAACAACATGCCGGGAGCCAAAACAGCAGTACAGCCTGACCTGCGATTTAAGAACTAATCTCTTCTTAGAAAAATGTTAAAATACATTGTGTAAGTTTCTGAGCTATGCCCGGGATAAGTGCCATGAGCCCACCATTAGTGCTCACACCATGATTTATTGAAAATCTGCATGCTTTGTTAATTCCCCATTTTGCCCATTCTCTCACATAATCAATTATAAAAGGCTAGCTTGGGAGATATAAATTTGGAGTCTGATCAGTCTTGACTTGCTCCCATTCTTCTCTCTCTCTCTCTTTTTTCCCACTCGTGCACCCTCTCCTGGTTATCCACGTTAACTAATCCCACAGGTCGGGGCAACAACAAAAATCCCTACTTGTGGTTGTGCAGACAAGAAGGTTGCCTTGCAGACCTGAGTTTGCCAGTGTCCAGCCCGCTAGCCTGTTGCCATAAAGCCCCTTCACTGTGTCTCTTGATCGACTGACCAACCTCTGGCAGCCGAGACACTGACCTATGCCGTGACCAAGGGAACTGCATCCACAGCCACCAGGTTGCTAGCCTCAACCAGTGCCCAGGAGCACAGACTGATTTCACCTCTATGTCCTGTGCACACAGCCAGCAAGCCAGGTGGGCCAGGGCCTTGGGTGGGCACCGGCAGGCCTGGTGTCCAGCCCAGATTCTCCCTTTTAAGGGGGGTGGGGGAGACTAAACCTGGTGATACTCAGGGATGGCTCCTGATGGGTCTCGGGGGACCATGTGGGATGTTGGGGATTAAACCTGGTCTGATGCACTCAAGGCAAACACCCTTCCCGCTATGCTATGGCTCTGGCCCCCCAGAATCTCCTTTCTGCAGCATGAGGTGAGGCCTTAATAGGTGCTTTCCACCCAGAGCCAGGGTGTGTGCTGGCCCTAGCCTCCTGCTCCCAGAGCTCAGCCCCACAACAGGCTGCCCTCCACGGAGATGTGTGACTGGGGTCCCGCCAGCAGTCCGTGATACTCAACCATTTTTTTAATGAATCACCATGAGGTACAGTTACAGACTTACAAACTTTCGTGCTTACGTTTCAGTCATACAATGATCAACTACCTATCCCTCCACCAGTGCCCATTTTCTACCACCAATGTTCCAGGTATCTTTCCCACCACCCCCACCCCACCCCACCCCCTGCCTCTGTGGCAGGCACATTCCCTTTCACTCTCTCTCTCTCTCCTTTAGGTGTTGTGGTTTGCAGTGCAGGAATTAAATCATCATCATGTTCGGTCTATAGTCTACTTTCAGCATGCATCTCCCATCCTAAGTGGGCCGTCCAAGTATCCTTTACTTGGTGGTCCCTTCTCTATCTGAGCTGCCTTTTCCCCCAGCATGTGAGGCCGGCTTCCAAGCTGTGGACCAATCCTCCTGGTCCTTATCTCTACTATTCTTGGGTGTTAGTTTTCCATTCTGTCACTATATATTCCTCAAATGAGTGCAGTCCTTCTATGTCTGTCCCTCTCTTTCTGACTCATTTCACTTCGCTCTGCTCTCTTAAGGTCACTCAAAGACCCTCCCTCTCTGTGGCTTTCCCTGCTCCTCCCACACAGGTGTCAGCTTTACCTGCCTCAGGACATCCAGGGTACCAGGCCACCTGTGTGGTTGCCAGCCACCATCAAGCGCAGCAGGCAGGCCACACCTCAAGGGTTCTGATGCTCCCCTGTAAACTGGGGTATCACAGCTCACTTGCTCTCCACAAGTGTCCTTGGGGCGCCCTGCCTGTAGTGCCATCTGAACAGGGTTTCCTGAGGATGGGCAGCTTACTTGGTCTTCAATACTGTCCTAGACAGGCCCTAATATGGGGGAACTTTAACCAGAAAGGACCACTGTAGCCAAGGCCAGGACACAGAGGGATGGGCTGGCTCCAGCAGGCTCCCCTCCTCCTCAGAGCTGTGCTCACTGCAGCTCTGCAGCTCATTTTCAACTTAATAGTTCAAAAGAAAGGAAGAAGAAAAAATAGAATAAAAACTCAACCCTACAACTGGCTGTGGGCCCCTCCTGGCTGCCCTTTGATATCTGAGGCCTGAATAACGGGGCTGATGGCAGGGAGATGTGAAGCCATCTTAATTAGAAGGAAAGAATGTCCTTGCGGCAGGCTGTTCTAAAAATACAGCTGCGCCCACATCTGGAGGGAAGTGGGTGGGGGAAGGCCAGAGTCTGAGGCGCTGACGCCTGCATTCTGCAGGGGGGAACACCAAGGCAGTGTGTCCCGCGTCAGTCCCCCTGGCGGTCCCCTCAGTCCCTGTCAGTCCCCTTGGCAGTCCCCTGTCAGTTCATTTCCTGTCAGTCCCATCAGTACCTGTCAGTCCCCTGTCAGTTGATCAGTCCCTGTCAGTCCCTGTCAGTTCCCTGTCAGTCCCATCAGTCCCTTCAGTCCCCCTCAGTCCCGTCAGTCCCTGTCAGTCCCTGTCAGTCCCATAGTCCCTGTCCATCCCCCTGTCAGTCCCTGTCAGTTCCCCTGTCAGTCCCCTGTGAGTCCATCAGTCCCCGTCCGTCCCCTGTCAGTCCCATCAGTTCCTGTCAGTCCCCCTGTCAGTCCGTCAGTCTCCTGTCAGTTCACCAGTCCCTGTCAGTTCCTTGTCAGTCCCCCTGTCAGTCCCCTGTCAGTCCCTGTCAGTCCCATCAATCCCTGTCAGTCCCCCTGTCAGTCCCCTGTCAGTCTCCTGTCAGTCTATCAGTCCCTGTCAGTCCCCCTGTCAGTCCCCTGTCAGTCCATCCGTCCCTGTCAGTCCCCCTGTCAGTCCCCTATCAGTCCATCCGTCCCTGTCAGTCCCCCTGTCAGTCCCCTGTTAGTCCCGTCAGTCCCTGTCAGTCCCCCTGTCAGTCCCATCAGTCCTTGTCAGTTCCCCTCAGTTCCCTGTCAGTCCATCAGTCCCTGTGAGTCAGGGGTGTCAGTCCTGGTCAGTCTCTGTATCAGTCCCAATATAAAGTCCCAATGTCAGTCCTGTAAGTCTCTGTGTCCATCCATCAGTCCCTGTCAGTCCTTGTATCTGTCCCTGTCAGTCCATGTCAGTCTGTCAGTCGTTGTGTCAGTCCTGTCAGTTCCATGTCAGTTTCCATGTCAGTCCTGTCTGTCCTTGCATCAGTCCCCTTGTCAGTCCCTGTCAGTCCTTGTGGCAGTTCCCTGTCGATCCTGTCAGTTCCCATGTCAGTCCCTGTGGCAGTCCCTGGCAGTCCCCTGTGGCCTGGTCACCTGCTGCAGGGCGGTGAGGGAGCTCTCCTTTCTGGGTTCCATCTGACCCCCTTCAGACCCGCCTCCCACATCCTCTACTTCCTCCTACCCACTACATGTCCCTGTCAGCCCCCCTGTCAGACTGATGAACTGACAGGGGCTGACAGGGGAAACTGGCTGGGACTCTGGGCGATGGTTCCTTCACCAGTTGAACGTGGCCCCAAGGCCAAGAGGCTGGCTCAGGGGGTGCCACAGTTGTCAGCAGGGCCGCTGGTTCAGCCAGCCCCTAGGCTCCCACCCTGGTGCCTCTGCAGCCCCCACGACCCACACTCTCCCCTGTCCTGCTGCTGGCCCTCAGCAGGGTCCCTGCTCAGTGTGGTGTGAGAGTGTCTCTCCCCGGCCAGCAGACACTCCTTTGGGACAGGGGCAGCTGGGGAGGAAGCCCCTCAGCCCCCGTCCTGCACTCCTGGAGCCTGGCCTCTTCCAGTGTGGACAAGAAGCTGTGGGGTCGCTGGTCCCCTGAGGCTGCAGGTCTACCCTGAGTTCCAGTGCCTTGGCGTGGCAGCCGACTGGGGGTCAGGAAAGTGTGGCACGACCCTGCCGTGTTTGTGCCGAGCACTGCAGAAGGGAGTCGGGAGGACAGGGAGGCTTTCCTCAGGGGTCATGGCCCTGTCACACCCGCCTCCACCAGGCAGACCCTCCTGCCCTTACCCTTCTGCCAAAGGCTTACGGTGACTTCTACCCCTGACTCCTTACTCCCCCTGCCACGCGCCCCCCAGCCACCGTCCCCCCTTTCCCTGCTTCCTCCAGAGCTACTGGGGTTAGACTCCTCGTGGGACAGTGCACCCGCACCCATCAGGCTGGGCTGCCCTCCAGACTCATTGACTCCAGCTGCTCCTTCCTGCTCCCCTGCCCCCCCCCCACTGTGTCCCCTCAAGACCTCCCCACAGGCTACTCCCCTACCAGGGACTGATTGACACCTGTGACCCTCTGGGCCACCCCCTCCCTCCCCAGCCCAGTCTCACTAATTCCTGAAAAGTCTAGTTCTGCCATTGTCCCGGAGGGCCAGGTCCAGGTCACTCGGGCCCAGCCTGACACAGTCCACCTCACTATGTTGCTCTTGCATGGCCGCCAGCAGCAGCTGCTGCCCAGCCAGTTCCTGATCTAGTGCTAAAAATATCCCCAGGATCCAGACAGGAAGGGCCAAGGGGACACAGCTGCGGCTGGGAGGGGCTGGCTGGAGTGGGGGTAGGAGGAAGCCCACCCACTGTGGTGGTGGGGGGGGGGCGGGCGTCCATTTTCTGGAAGTGGCTGGCACCGTGCTCACAGAGGGAAGGCCTCTGTGGGGGGAGCCCCCGGGGTCAGCGAGGGACACCATGCACTGTGGAAAGGGAAACCCAGCCGCCCCCAGCGCTTACACAAACACCTTGCTAGTGATGCACCTCAGTGTGTTAGCACAGCTAACTGTCGCTTTGGGATAAAGCACATTTTAGAATGAAGGGGTCCGGAGAGATCTATAGTAAGACACTTGCCTTGCGTGCAGCTGACCCAGGTTCAATTCCCGGCACTCTTGAGTCCTGACAGGAGTAATCTCTGAGCACAGAGCCAGGAGTAAGCCCTGAGCACTTCTGAGTACACACCCCATCCCCCACCAGAAACTGTGAATTTTGTGTCTCTTTGGGGAAGACTTCTTGGAATTGGGGCATTTCTTCCCACCCTTTCTTCCTTTCTTAAGAGTATTTATGTGGGGAGGGAGGAAAGGAATGAACGGGCAGATAGGTGACGCAGGAATGAAGAAATAAGTGAATGAAGAAGCCAAATCTGGAGATGTCCCTTGAAGAGCAGAGCTGAGGCCCGAGGTGGCAGTGACCCTGATGCAGAGGACAGGGCTCAAGAGCTGCGGGGTCACCAAGTCCACAATGAGGCAAGGCAGGGATGACCCAGGGTTCCAGATTGGCACTGGGGGCTGGTAAGTGTCTCTCCTGGTGTGTGAGGCTTATGAGGAGGAAAACAGGCATGGTGGGTAAGTGGGGGCTGGAGGGGGTGGTGACACTGCCCAATCACTGGGACAGCCTGGCTATTTAGGGGTGTTCTATAAGTGGGGAGCCCAGGGCTCCTTGCTCTCTACTCACAAAGCCAGCAGCTTGGAGACAGGGCCCACTGGTGCCTGACAAGGGACCACAGGGGGAAGTCCTGGAGCTCTTCTTTTTTTTTTTTCTTTTTGGGTCACACCTGGCAATGCACAGGGGTTACTCCTGGCTCTGCACTCAGGAATCACCCCTGGCGGTGCTCAGGGGACCATATGGGATGCTGGGATTCGAACCCGGGTTGGCCGCATGCAAGGCAAACACCCTACCCACTGTGCTATTGCTCCAGCCCCATGGAGCTCTTCTTGCCTTGCATGTATGAGACCTGGGTCCCACCCTGACACCACACACACACTCTCATCAGGGGAGAGAAGCGGCAGGTCCTCTGCCCAGCTGCTTAGCACAGCTGAGTCCAAAGTGAGAATCCAGCATTGCTCATGCCACCAGGTCCCTGCAGTGTGTGGTCTTAAGACTTTGCTCCACTTGGGGCTGGAGCAATAGTACAGCGGGTAGGGTGTTTGCCTTGCACGCGGCCAACCGGGGTTCAATTCCCAGCATCCCATATGGTCCCCTGAGCACTGCCAGGGGTGATTCCTGAGTGCAGAGCCAGGAGTAACCTCTGTGCATCGCTGGGTGTGACCCAAAAAGCAAAAAAAAAAAAAAAGACTTTGCTCCACTTGTAACTGCTGGAAGTAGCAGACATCAGAGAAGTGAGCCTATCCTGGGCCTGAGGCTGGAGGGGGAAAGAGGTATGGCCCACACCCTGCCCTGCTCCGACCCAGCCTTGGTTTCCTGCTTCGAGGACAGGAGCCTGTGAGGAGATACGCAGCCCCGGCCTGCCTCTCTTAGCTGGCTGCCTCCACCTGCCCCGGGCTCTCAGCCTCCCAGGAATGTGCTTCTCAGCCCCCAAACCAGGCGCCTGTCTTATCGGCCCCCATCGAAGGGGAGACAGATGCCCCTGCGGACAATGACAGCCCCTCCTGTTAGCCCCGGCCTGACCCTGAGTGGAGGGTCCGCCAGTGCCTGCTAAGTGCCTGCAGGCAGAAATACCTCCCCTTCCCCAGGCCGACAGGAAACCCGACCTCCACTCCCCAGCTTCTTCATGCCAGGCAGGCGCCAGCCCTGGTGTGGGGGGGTAGGGGGGCTGGATCCTGGGCCTGCTGCCACGCCTCCATCTGGATGCATTCCGCTCGGCCTGGCTCCCCTCGAACGTGACCATGGCCTGGCAAAGTGGAAAGCAGTGGCTGCCTAGAGTCCCTTCACCCGTTCCTGCCCTGAAGCCTGTCAGTCCCTGGTCTGCCGAATCAGACCAGATCTCTCTGCCTTTCTCCAGAGCCAACTGCTCTTCCCTCCCTCCCCTTGAGCCGAGACTCACCGAAACTCCCCAGGGGACCCCCTTAGCGTCCTTTTGGAAGCCTCATTCTCTTGGGCTGAGGTAACTTTCTCCACAGAATTTCCTCTATTCCTGCTTCCTTAGGGGACACCCTGGGGTCCTCTCCAGAGTATCTGTTCTCTTCCACATGTTTGTCCATGAGAAAGTCCCCCCCCCCCACACACACACACATACACTGGTGGAGGAACTTCCACCTGGCCACTTTTTTTCCCTTCATGCCTGCCATCATCTGAGTCACTTGGCATGGCTACGTCCCAGAGTGCCTTCCAGGCTGCGTGTCCTGGGCTTCTCACCATCTTGCTCGCTCCAGAAGCCATTTCCTGTTATCGCTCAGTCGCCACCTGGCCTCCTTGGGCTGGCTGCTGATGGGTGAACATCAGTTGCCCTGCACTGGCCTTTTTTCTTCTCCATTTGCCTCACCCCAGGGCCTCCCCTGCAGCTGCGATGCTACCAGTGCCTTTGGTCTACTGACGACAGACACCTACACTGGGACCGAGGCTCACCGTCTCTCCCAGCAGCACCATGGAGCCCCTCAAGCAACTGTCACAGATGATGCTCTAAACAGAAATGCCTGATGAACACCCCATTCACCTGCCTTTCCCCCAAGCGGTCTCCACTTCCGGAAAGGCGACTGCCGTTCCCCCACTGTGTTTCAGGTCTCGGACTTAGCCCTGGCTGCCTTCACGTCTCCACCCAGTTGGCTGACAAATTTGCGTCTCAACCTGCTTCAACCTCTAGATTCTGTCCCATCCCTTGCACGCAGCTTCCTGCTGCTCCCTGGCTCCTCTGTTAGGCCACAGCCTGCACGACAGCCACAACAGGTTTTTTAAGCGACGATTAAGCATCACTTCCTCCCAGGGTCTCCTCAGATTTCCGGACTGCAAGAGACAGTCTCCTCTGTCGGTTGCTGAAACTCCCTCATCTGCAACAGTTATCTGGCAAGGTTGTTCAGTGAACGATTGACAACAAATAAATGAAGAGATGAAAAACGGGGACAAAAATGACATTTCCCACCCAAATCATTAAGGTCCTCTCCGGCCTGTCCACTTGAGGGAGACTCACAGGTGCCAAAGGAGGGCCAACAGGGCGGGGACCTCTGGGGGAGGGGCTTCAGGCGCGGCTCAGTGTCTCCGCTGCTAGGGACGAATGGGGGTCGCCGGCCCACGGAGGTGGACGTGCAGGCAGGACAGATGCACTCAGCCCTTGGGCGCGCCGGGCTCCCGCCCAGCCGGGCTCCCGCCCCCGCCCATTTCTGGCCCCGGCTAACCTGACCCAGCCCTTTCTCCACTAACCGCGCGCTTTCTAGTTCCTCCACCAAGCAGCTCGGTTTCCGATTGGCTACAAATTCTCCCGCGTTGTCTCCGCAGCCACCACAACAATCGCCACGTGCTCATCCGTGGGGCGTGCTCATTGGCTTCCGTGCTCCACCCGCCCACATCCTGCCTTCATCCTCCCCTCCTACTGGCTAGAGGAACCGAGGTCCCGCCCCCTAGCGCTGCGCCTTCGTTGTGGATTGGCCCCATGGCAGAGCGAGGCGGGACCTGGGGGCGGGTTAAAAAGCAGGTAGGGACACGTGTGTCAGAGAAGGTTCAATGGCGTGGCAGGGTCTGGCTGCTGAGCTCTTGCAGGTGCCGGCGGTGACGCGGGCCTACACCGCGGCCTGCATCCTCACCACCGCCGCCGTGGTAAGCTCGCAGGGAGGGTGGGGGCGGTCAGGGTTAATAGCTGGGAGGGGAGAGGGGGTGGAGAGTCTGTCGTTATGGTTACGGTTGGGTTGCACCTGTCTCGCCTTTGGCTCCGCAGCAGCTGGAGCTCCTTAGCCCCTTCCAGCTCTACTTCAATCCGCACCTGGTGTTCCGGAAGTTCCAGGTGAGGTCGCCCCACTCTTAGCATTTGCCTGCTAGCGCCCCTCCGCCCACACTTGCCACGCACCTCACCGCCCGCCCTCCCCCTTGCAGATTTGGAGGCTTGTCACCAACTTCTTCTTCTTCGGACCCCTAGGATTCAGTTTCTTCTTCAACATGCTCTTCGTGTATCCCGCACCGCGCAGACCCAGGGGGCTGGGGGCAAAGGTGGACACTGCTGGGTGGAAGGTGGTGGGGAGCTGGGAAACTGAGGCTTGGTGGAGCTTCCTATACTAACACCCCAGGTTCCGCTACTGCCGCATGCTCGAGGAGGGCTCCTTCCGGGGCCGCACCGCTGACTTTGTATTCATGTTTCTCTTCGGGGGAGTCCTGATGACTGTATCCTTCCTGAGCTCTACAAAAGCAGGCCCCTGAGCCTTGGAGCCCCAAGTGGGCACCAGGGACTGGGAGAGCGGGGCCTCTGTTCCAGCTTAGGATGCACCATGCAGTGTGCACCTTGCTCAAGTGGCAGATGTGGGCAGATGCTGGGGCAAGATCTTCAATCCCCTACAAAGACCCACAGGGGGGATGCACACCAGAGCCAGGTGGGATGCCTGGGGCCTGAGCCCCGAGGACAGTACCCAGGAGCAGAGGCATGGGTGGGCACAGGATGGGCGAGGGAAACAGACAGCCCATCACTGGGGCCCAGGTTGATGGAGGCTAATGAGGGCAGAGGAACGAATGTAAGGATTCTGGGGCAGTCCCAGGGGCCTAAGCAGGTCTGCCCTGAGGGATGCCTTCCAGCACCTTGACTCTGGCCCAGCTGCTGGGGTTCCTGGGCAGCCTGTTCTTCCTGGGCCAGGCCCTCACGGCCATGCTGGTGTACATATGGAGCCGCCGCAGCCCTCAAGTGAGGGTCAACTTCTTTGGCCTCCTCACCTTCCAGGCACCTTTCCTGCCCTGGGCACTCCTGGGCTTCTCGCTGCTGCTGGGCAATTCCATCCTCGTCGACTTGCTGGGTGAGCCTGGTTCTCTCCATCCCACTCCAAACAGGTGCTCTACTCCCCGAGGACCCTGGTGCCCACCCCAGACACAGGCACTGGACTCTCAATACCTGTTACAGGTGCTAGAATACATCAGCCAGCCTGACTTGCTGATGTGTGTGGTTCCTGGTAGGCATGTGTGTGCACGTGGGGGCGGGGGGGGGGGGGTGCGGGGCGGGGGAATGGACAGACTCTCTACTGGTGAGTCCAAGTTTCCAGTGAAGGCGCCTCCTCCTTGAACCCCCAGGTCCTACCCACTCATGAGCCAACCCTGCCGTGTCTGGGGCTGGAAGTCTGGACCTGCTCTGGGGCCTGAGTTTACTCTGGCTCTGCCTGGGCTCTGGGCTGTGCAGAGCCTGGATCAAGCCATATGGAGCATGGCCATAGCAGTGTCTGGCTCTTCCACAGGGATTACCGTGGGCCACATCTACTACTTCCTGGAGGATGTCTTCCCCAACCAGCCTGGCGGGAAGAGGCTGCTACTGACCCCTGGCTTCCTGTGAGTGATGGAGAGGACTACCCTCCCCCATCTGCCTTCTGTCCAGGGTCCCCTGCCGGCCTCTGCTCAGCACAGTCCCCTTCCCACAGGAAGCTGCTACTGGATGCCCCAGAAGAGGACCCCAATTACCTGCCCCTCCCGGAGGAGCAGCCAGAACCTCCGCAGCAGTGACCTGGACCTAAAGGCCTGTTTCCCTGAGCTCTGCATGCTGAGCCCATGTCCAGGTCCACCCAAATAAACAGACTCACCTGCCATCTCTTGCCACCGGCACTGGCTCCCCTGCCTTGGCTGGCCGCACTGTCCATGCTGGGCCACAAGTCTGCCTGTCTCCTGCCCATGAACCAAGCAAACACTCCAGCTCACAGAGCCCACCAGTCTCCAACTCAACTGGGCCTGGACTCGTCACCTCTGTTCAGTGCTTTTCACTGAAGTCCAGCTGACCCCAGGCAGCGAGGACAGGCGGGAAGCCAGGGAAGGGCCTGCCCGCAGCTAAGGTGTTGCTGGCCTGGAGCTATCCTCAGAATATAGCTGCATGACCCGCTCACTCAAGCTTATCCAGGAGAGCCACTGTGCCATCTGAATGGGTCTCGTCCTTCTGGGAACAGAGGGGACGGCAACCCAACAGGCGAGCTGGGAAGAGAGCAGGGGGAACTGCCGAGGAGCCAGTGCACGGCCGGGCTGTGAGGTGTGCAGCGCTGGGGAATGCAGGGAGAGGTATGAATCCATGGGATCGGATGCCGCTGAGTCTCTGCAGTGTGTGCTCAGGACGCAGCAGAATCGGGGACTGTATGACCGCCGCCTTGCTCAGGAAGGCCACGCATGGGGCCGGGAGTGGGGCGGGAATCCTTGGCCCCCTACCCGCCAAGCTCGCCCCACTGCTCAGTTCCTCTTCCACAGGGAGGAGCAAAACCCACCAGGAGAGAAAACCAGGGCTGAGTTCTGGCAGGGTCTGGCAGGGATGGAATGGAGAGTGGAGCTGTGAGACCTGCCACCACTCAAACACCCCCTCTCCCCCATCCCCTCCCCCGCCACTGCCTTGTCCTGCTAGGGCTCTGAGATGCCAATGCCATACCACCCCCCGCCAGGTTCCACTTCTTGTTCATCCCTTGTTTTCATGCTGCTACCTTGAAGAAATAGAACATGACCTGTTGCCTTTTATTGAAAAAGTGTTGCAAGCCCCGCCTGGGGCTCCTATACAAAAACCAAGCACAACCCCACACGAGGCCTCTTCCTGACCGGTGGGTGCTGGGAAGTGGGGCTCAGCAGGAGGATTGGTGCCTGGAGGGTGGGAGGGTGGGGGTGGTGGTGGCGAGGGAGGCCCCTTGCCCTCTGCTGCTCAGGACAGCCCGGCCACCCCCTGGCCTCCCTCCTCGCCAGAGATGAACAAGAAGAGGAGGGTCCGTCTTCTGAATGCTCTGTGGACATTGAGCGCACATGGTTGTTACCAGGCTGGGGCAGTGTTGGCCAGACGCCTCATTCGTCTAAAGGAAGGAAAAGGATTGTGGTCCAGGCGGCTCCAGGCTCCAGGCAGCTGCCTCCCCGCAGGCAGGCAGATGTGGCCTTGGGCTCAGAGCCCCGCCCCCACCCTGCCCAACTCTCCAGGAGCCCTTAGGTAGGGTCTGTGTGTGGTCCTGTTTGGACACCTGCCCTGGCAGTGTGATCAGGTCTCATTAGGAACCCACCCAGAAAGCAGGATGCATGTGGGGAGAATTCTGGTCCCTCCCCTGTCCGGAAGACGGTGCCCCTGGGGAAGATACCTGGTGTTCCTGTCCTGGTCCCGAATCTTCTTCTCCATCTCGGCATCCGTCAGGGTCTCCAGCAGAGGGCACCACTGGTCAGCGTCGCCTGTGTTCCGGATGGCGATCTCCACAGTGGGCAGGGGGTTCTCGCTGTGGGGAGCATGGACGGGTGGTTCAAAGAGCAGCAGCTAGGAAGGCCCCCAGAATCACAGTGCTCTGCCACCCCCACTCTGGAGTTCTGGAACTGGGACTCGGCAGGAAGGCCTGGGTGTTTGGCGGCAGCCCCTCAGCAGGACTCATGAGCGGGCTGGCCAGGACGGCTCCTGTCATCAGAGCCTCCAGAGATGCCTCGACCTCCCCTGGCAACAACAGACCCCCCCCAACCCCCCGGCCTCCTGGGCCTCGCTTCAAAGCAGACGCTCAGCAGAACCGGGGATGCCACTGCTCCAGCCGCCTTAGCGTCTCCTTGTCTGGGAGACTGGGAGGGGTGTGTGCTGTGGAGGTGGTTCCCCCGACAAACTGGATCCCAGGCAGCTGCGATCACAGCCTGGGGGCAGGGGGGAGCTGGCAGCCCACTCAAGTCTGGGGCCAGAAGGCACTGAGTAAAACTAGGTAACGTCAAAGAAGAGAACAAGGGGTCCCCCCAAGTCCTTGAAAGCTTTCCTGGGAGGGGCTGTAGCTGCTCTGCTCTTGAATGGTCAACATACTTGCTGCTTAGCCCACTCTGTGGGCTGGAGCGATAGCACAGCGGTAGGGCGTTTGCCTTGCAAGCATCCAACATGGCCGACCCGAGTTCGATTCCTCCGCCCCTCTCAGAGAGCCCAGCAAGCTACCGAGAGTATATCGCCCGCATGGCAAAGACTTGTAAAGCTATCCATGACCTATTCGATAGGCCAAACACAGTAACAACTGTCACAATGGAGATGTTACTGGGCCCGCTCGAGCAAATGGATGAACAGCGGGAGGACAGTGACAGCCCACTCTGCCTCAGCCTGGTTAAAGCTGGGCTACTTACTATGACAAAGAGCTGGACCAGACCCTCAGTCCCCTAACTACTCCAGCCTAGTCCCTTAGCACCGCCCCCCCAATACACACACACACACACACACACACACACACACACACACACACACACACACCAGAAGACACATGGAGAGCCCACAGTCCTCCCACCTCAGACCGTCTTCTCCAACCCCTTCTAGCTGCTGCCACTCTGCAGCCGCCTGGTCTTTCCTGGCTCCCCCAGCTGGGTAGGCGGCCAAGCTCCTGCTGGCGACTCCAGGGCCACCGACTTGGGCAGCGCCTGCCACGGGGGGCCCCCAGCCGACCCCCCCTCGGCAGCTCCTGACAGCTGTTCTCCAGTCAGTGGGGACGGTTTGGCAATCCAGGAACTACCCGGCCACAAATCCAAACATCCTTCCTCACCTCGAGGGAGCCGTGAGGGGCCAAACCCACGCCAAGGGGAGCAAAACATGTTTTCCTCTTAATTTAAACAAGAGCTGCTGAGTGGAGGCCCCTTTGTTCACCTCCTTTTGGCTCCGGGAAGATTCCACTCCAGTGGTTGGTTCTAAATTAGGAACTGCTCGAAACAACATGTGAGAGGGCCTGGAGCTGGCAGGCCTGACTCGGGTTTCTGGGGAACTCTCAGAGACTCCCCACCACTCCCCGAGGGGCTCTGCGGGGTCATTTCCTGATCTCACGGAACTCCAGGCCTTCCTTCCACTCCCCCATGTCGCCCCAAGACCCCACAATGTCAGTGGGGCCCCAGAGTCGATGCTTGGAGATGTTCCTGAGCTCATGCTTGGCGATTCCACTTTGACACCCCCATGTGACAGGCCAGGCCAGCTGAGGAGCATTGCGCAGCCGGCCCGTCCACACAGCGAGACCGAGGGAAAACAAATGACTGGGAGGAGAGGAGACCACAAGACGTCACCCTCCTGTTTACTGGACAATGGTGCCAAGTCCGTGGCACTGGCCCAGATCTGCATTAGGCAATGGTCTCTTAGGTATGACACTAAATGTGTCATAACAGCACGAGCAACATAAGAGGAAAAAACACAGACCACATGACAATCGAACACTTTAGGCAGCTCAGTGGTGGAGCATAGCTGTGCAGGAAGGAAGCCTGGCTCCCAGCCCTGATACCCCCAAAGTAATGACAAGAAATGAGAACTCTACCCTTCAAGGGGCACTGCCAGTCACAACAGTGATGACAACCCACAAAATGAGAGACTCTGCTGGCAAATGTGATAAGGGCCCTGGATCTAGGGTCTATAAAGAATACCGAAGATGCAGAAACGAAATGACAATCCAACTGAGAAACAGACCAAGAACCTGAATGGCCATTTCCCCAAAGGTAGTCAGTTGGTTAAAAAGCACATGGGGGCTGGAGAGATAGCACAGCGGGTAGGGCGTTTGCCTTGCACGCGGCCGACCGGGGTTCGATTCCCAGCATCCCATATGGTTCCCTGAGCACTGCCAGGAGTGACTCCTGAGCGCAGAGCCAGGAGTAACCCCTGTGCATCTCCAGGTGTGACCCCCCCCCCCAAAAAAAGCACATGGGAAGATGTCCAGTCTCAACCGTCTTCAAGGAAATGCAAAACCAGACCACCCCTCTCCCTACCAGGATGGGAGGCACCAGGAGGGGCCAGGAGAGGTTAAGGCTGGGGAGGTGGCTCAAGTGGCCTTGTCTGTTCCAAGGACCTGGGTCCGATCCTGTGCACTGCACAGCCCCCGAACATCACTGGAAGGAGTACCACTCCTTCCCCAGAGAGGCTCAGGTATAGCCGTGCAGCTAAGAGAAAGACTGACAGCTCTCCAAACTGCCGCAGTTACCAGATGACCCCAAAATCTACTCTGAGGTCAACACCCAAGAGAACTGAAAAGTGCTCACACAGAAACTGTGTACTAGTATTCACAGCAACTCCACCCTCTCCTGGAGAGGGGCTCACACTCAGCAATGCTCAGGGCTTATTTCCTAGCACTGTGCTCAGAGGTCACTCTCAGTAGTGCTCAGGGGACGAGATGGGAATCTGGGAATTGAACCCGGGTAGGTCACATGAAAGGCAAGTGCTCTGCCCACTGAACTATCTCCAGTCCCGCCATCTATTTCATTTTTGCAGTGCTGAGGGGTGGAACCCAGGGCCCCACACATGGGAGGCCCATGTTCTACTCCTCAGCCACAGCCCCACGCCAGCAACACGACACAATCAAGTATGTATGTCATTTGGATGTTAGCTGTGGTGTCACCTTCGGTGGAGCACTGAGAGCCAAATGGTGGCAGATACTGAACCCAGAGCCTTTTTTGTTTCAGGGCCATACCCAGCAGTGCTCAGCGGTTACCACTAGCTCTGGGCTCAGGGATCACTCCTGGCGGTGTTTGGAGGACAACAAGAGATGCTGGGGATCAAACTCAGGTCGGCTTTGGTGTGTGCAAGCGCTACTATTGCTCCAGCGCCTGAACCCAGTGCCTTGAACGTGAGAGGGAGGATAAGTTTTTCCACTTAGCCCACGGCCCTGGCCCAGCAGTACAGTTTCTGATAGACCCAAACTGCAAATGCCCAGCAGTAGACGGCAGGCTGGTAAGGCATAAAAATAGGACATTTCTCTGCAGGGCAGAGGATGGGACTCAAGATTGAGCAGTTGGTTTTGTATGTGAAAGGTCTTCTTGGGTTTGAACTTGGCCAAAAAATAAAAATAAAAAGCTCTGAGTCCAGCTGCCACAGGGCATGTACCATGAAAACACTAAGCTAAAATGCTAGTTACTAAAGACCAGTATCTTATCTCAACCAAGTATTCTGAAGGAAACTTTTATACACAGAATACTATTGGCTGTCCAAGCCTGGGAAACTTGAGGCTGGGGGTGAAGATCATATGGTGTGGGAATTCTTTCTTGGAGTGGTAAAAACATTTTCAAACCGGCTGTGACAGTTGTTGTACAACTCTGCAAAAACACCGAAATTCCATGTAGTCAGCCATGAGGCGGGGACTGTACATGTCAACGGGGACTCAGGGAAGAGGTTACAAACAAGCAAATCTTGTCATCAAGTTCCACACCTGCACCTCTGCCTGTGCCTAGTCGCTGGAGCCCCCTTTCTTCTGCATGCCCAGCTTAGGGCCTAGGGCTGGCAACTCTGCAGAGGGGACTCGCCCACCACCATGCTCATCTCTCCTGCTCCTGCCCGGTTCTGCTGGTTCAAGGGTAGCTGTGGGTTGTTTTTGAGAAGCTCGGGGTGCTCCTGCCATCCCTCCTCTTGCTTACTCAAAGGAGACCCTCCTGCCCACTAGCAGCCCGACTTGTGGACAGACTTGTCTCCCCCATGAACCTCCACCCAAACAAGGCATCCAGCTGAGAGCTGGGCTCAGTCAGGGAAACAGACAGGATGGCTTGCAGAAGCCCAGAAAAGCCTCTTGGACGGAGGCAGGGGCCAGGCCTGTGCGAGTCAGAGGGGGCTGGGGCCCCATGCAGCACAGTGGCTCCGGCCCTGGGGACACAGCTGCCCCTGCGCCTTCTCTAGGCAGATACGAACAACTCGCACACAGAGACTGAGAGCGCGGGGGTGGGCTGGCGCTGGAGGTGCCTGGAGCGATGTGAAGCATCAGGGAGCATGTGAGCCTGGGTATCCTGAGCCTGGCACCCTGCAGGGGCTGCAGCTCTAGTCCCTGCATCCTGGGGCATTCAAGAGACCAGTGCAAAGAGCCCAGGGGCACTGGGCAGCAAAATGCCCAGAAACCCTCCTAATGCCCAAAAAAGGTACTCATATATACCAGCCCAGCACCCCTAGAGGGCTGCAACTCTCTTGTCTGGCTGGCCGCTGCAGAAGCGGGTGGGAGAATCGTGCATACACAAATGTGCACCCCACGCGTGCTGGAGTATACGAACTGGCAGCTGGGCTAAGTAGGGCCAAAAATGCAGCCAGCCCTGAGCTACATGGTGCTTCTGACCTCCCCGGATGTTTGAGAAGAGCCTGACAAGCTGGGTCACCATCTGGGGCCCAAGGCTCCTCCCTCGCCGTGGGCCTGGGGAGGAAGCAGAACCACCGAAGAGGATGGAGGTGACGCACATGCCACCTCGGCCTGTCTGCCGGGAACACAGGCGGTCCTCAGCTCCCGGGGGGTCAGCCGTTTCCCAGGGCCAGCACCTCCTGGCCCGTGGACTGAATCATTCCTTCTCTCTTGCTCAGTTTTATAGGAAGTCAGAAAAATCTGGTCTCATGGGATCTCTGGGAGAACCAGCCGAGACACAAACATACTAACGAGCTCGATGAACTGTCCTCTTTTAGCCAGCAGACCTCTCTGCTCTGGCCCCTTTGCGCGCCACTTTCGGCTTCAGTGGCTAAGTAATGACCACCCATGTGGCCAATAAGTCTGGGGTGAGGTGAACCCCTACACCCAGGCTGGAAGAGAGGGAGAGCACCCTGATACTACTCAGTCTACCCTTATCCAGTTTGCGGGGCTGCCACCCAGAAGACAACATCTACCCCTCAAGGAGCAATGCCAATGAACCAGAACGTTCTGTCTATTTCCACCTTTGCAGATTAAGGGTCTGGTTCAGGGTTCAGGGTCTTGCCACTGAAAGACAATGAGACGCGACAATGAGCAGAGGAGCTGAGGAACCAAAGTTGAGTCAAAGGGCTGTAACCTGTGTGAGAACAAAAGTCTGTCAGCTGAGAACCCTTCTGGGTGCCCCGATGGATGGACCCACCAGCAGGGCTGACCAGACGTAGGGCGAAGCTACAGCGCCCCAGCCCCAACGCGCGCAGCAAGCTGTCCCCATCCGCGCAGACCTGCAGCGAGTAGGCGGCCTACCTGAAGGCGTAGGTCTTCTGATGCCAGCTCAGCTGTCCCCGGATGCTGTAGGCAATGGTGGTGACAAACTCCCCGCCGAGCCCCAGCTCGGAGCACAGCTTGAGAGCAAACTTCTCTGGCGAGTTCTCCTTCTCAGACATGTCCCACTCGAACTGGTCCACCAGGGAGATGTTGCCCACATGGATGTTGAGCTGCGTCAGACCAGAGAAGTGAGAGGGGCTGGACTCGTGACCTTCACAGGGAGCTGGACAGCTGGGCAGCCTGATCCGGAGCTGCCCAGGACTCACCACCTGGGAACCTTGCTGGCTCATCCTTCTGCCCAGAGCGACTTCTCTGCACACAGGGTACAGCCCTGAGGGGCTCTGGCTCCAGTTCAGCCCCAACACACTGCCCGTGAAGTGACAGCACGGTGCCCGTCCCACTGCCCTGTCCCCCAAACTGGACCATCTCCATCCTGCCTTTCCTCCCCATGGGCCTGGACCTTCCAAGGTGACGACACTGGTGTCCCTCACCAGCTGCTATCCTGGGGCCCTCTCCTGGTCCTTGACATCAAGACTAGAGTAAGTCACAGATGATCCCCCAGCTTGGCCAGCCTACAGGGCACATGCAGGCAGTCGGAGAGGAGAGCAGAGGCAGCTCCTGCTCATGGGCCCCCACATCCAGAAGAGGCTCAGGCTGGCCCTGTGTGAGCTGCATCCAGGCCAAGACGTTCACAGCTGGACCCCAGGGACCTGGGTCAGCATGTACCTCACCAACTGACTTGTCCCCCATATGGACAAGCCCTGGCTGTTCCAAATGTGGGCTTCCGCACTCACCCAGGAAGAACGTTCCACATCTGTCTGCATTCATCAGACACCATACCATGTTCATGAGATTCTGTCCACTCCTGTCTAGTAGTCTGCCATGTGGGAAGGCCATAGCACCCCTGCCCATTCACATGACCATCTCACGGTGCTCAGCTGAGCTGTTTTTTCTTTTTTTGGGGGGGTGTCACACCCAGCGATGCACAGGAATTACCCCTGGTGGTGCTCAGGGGACCATATGGGATGCTGGGAATTGAACCCGGGTCGGCCGCGTGCAAGGCAAACGTCCTACCAGCTGTGCTACTGCTCCAGCCCCCTGAGCTGTTTTACCTTGACAGAGGCCACAGCCAGTGATGATGGTAGGGAGTCCAGAGCTACTCCCCAGGGTACCCAGGGGCCACTAGAGCCACACGGGGGACATGTGGTGTTGGGGATGAACTCAGAACCTTGTTTTATCACTTGAGCAATTTCAGAGGCCCTTACTGCTGTTTTCCTTTATGTTACCGGGAATCACCCAGGATTCCAACAGAGATTCTTTTTTTTTTTTTTTTGCGTCACACCTGATGATGCACAGGGGTCACTCCTGGCTCTGCACTCAGGAATTACCCCTGGCGGTGCTTAGGGGACCATATGGGATGCTGGGATTCGAACCTGGGTCAGCCACGTGCAAGGCAAACACCCTACCCACTGTGCTATCACTCCAGCCCACCAACAGGGATTCTTGACTCACTTCAGCTTCAGCTCAACTTTCACACAAGAATCATGGTGGGCAGCAGTGGTGCTGTTCTGAGCTGAGTGTGTGTGGAAACTTCTCCTGGCCCCCATCCAGTCCTGTTCATAAAACTCCAAACCTCTGGGCCCACACGACCCATTCTGCAGTCAAGCCTCTCCTGTGTGCTAATGTCCATGCAAGGACAGGAATGAGGGTTTGTAGAACAGAATTGGAAGAGCAAATGTGGGGAGCCCACACAGCACACTGGGACCAAGAGCAGCAGGTGTTACAAAGTCACACCAGTCCCCAATGGATAGCAGGTGCCACTATCCCCAGGGGCGACACAGAGGCATGGGAGGGAATCTTCTTGGACACAGGGTGGTACTGTGTGGACAGGGTTCCCTCCTGTGAATTGTTGATGACAGCTTTCACTTACCAAAAAACAAAAAAACAAATCACAGGTCAGGGAGAACTCAATAGGCTGAGTGCATACTTTCATGCAGCAGGCCTGGTTTTGATCCCTGGCACTGTGTGGTCCCCTGAGCAGCACTGGAAGTGACCCCCAAGTACAGAACTGGGAGTAGCCCCTAAGTATCACTGGGTGTGGCCCTGAAAACAAAAAACAGACCACAAACCCTTCACTCCTACTGCCAGGAGCAATCCCTGAGCATGGAGTTGGGAGTAGCCCCACATCACCACCGGGTGTGGCCCCCAAAGCAACAACAGAATTAATTACAGAGGCAAAAGATACAAGGGGCAAAACCAGACAGAAAGTCTTCATGGACGGGCAGTCGAGGGAGAGATCCTGCAAGCTGACAGGGCAGAGACAGACAGTGCTGAAGAGGAAAGAGGGTATAGCAGGGCTTGGCGGGCCGGCTCCCAGGGGAGGTGGCATTTGAGGAAGAACTGAATGATCTGAGAGAGCAGCCACGTGTTTCCCGGGGGAGGGGGCAGGGAGGGGCCCTAACTCAATGCCAAGGCCCAAGGCGAGGAGGATGGCCAGGGGTCAGGGTCAGGATGAGGGGCCTGAGGTTGTCTTAAGGCCGTCAGCTTGCCAAGTGCTCTGGGTCAAGGAGAGATCTCTGTGGCAGCAGGGGGCTAAGAGGTGACTGGATGCTGCAGGGCTCACAGACCACACAGGGTCAGAATCAAAGTAGCCACAAAGCCTACACAGAAATATCAGTTCTATTTTTTATATATATACTACAGTAAATAATCTGGGGGAAAAATAAAAACTTGGCAGAGGCTGGAGTGTTAGTACAGTGGGTAGGGTACTTGCTTTTTGTGTGGCCAAATCAAGTTTAATCTCCAGCACCATGCAAGGGTTCCCCAGTACAACCAGGAGTGATTCCTTGAGCTCAGAGCTAGGAGTAAGCCCTGAGCACTGCCAGGTGTGGACAAGAAAAACAAAATTAACTAAAGACGCCAATGAATGGAAAGCGTATCTCATGCGCGTGGACTGGAAACATCTAACATTGTTAAGACATCAGGACTATCCAAAGGGATCAACCAATTCAATATAATCCTTATCACAATCCCAACAATATTTTTGGGGAAATGAAAACATTCTAAAATTTGTTTGAAATATAAAGGATCTTAAATAGCCAAAACATTTTCAAAAGAACAAAGTTTGAAGGATCACACTTCCTAATTTCAAAACAGATATATAGTCAATAAGCACACTAAAAAACTTTCACACCATTTATCAATAGGAAAACACAAGTAAGAAAAGCAGCTGACAGGAGGCAGGCCTGGGTCCCAATCCCAGTTCGACCGGCCCTTCTCAATGAGGCCGATAACGCAGCAGGTAAGGTACCATCTTCCTCCAAGTCAGCAGTGGAACACTGACTGGTATAGAAAAATGTGCTCAGCTCAACCATGGGAAAAACACAGCAGTGGCTCCTGTGGGCTTCCCACTCTGCCCATCACTGGTTTCACCTCCTTGCGCCACTCGGGTTCCGCTTAGTGCCCCCTGAACGCATCCAGAATGTGAGACCTCATTTGAAAAGTTGGCCATGACCCGTTCTGGGCTCAGCTGAGCCACTTGCTACCTAAAAGACCCTTTCCAGCTGTCCTGCCCCCTAGCACGGACCTCACAAAGGCTCTGCAGAGGACTCGGTGGAGCCTCCATATCTAATGTGACCCCAGGCTAAGGAAAGCCCCGGTGCCGGGTAAGGAGCGGCTTACCTTGATGATGACACGCTGGTCTGACTGATCCTCCAGGATGCTGTCTGTGGGGTAGGACTCAATCTGCTGTCTGATGGCAGAAGCGATAGCTGGCACAAAGGTCAGTGGGTTCAAGTCCAGGTCATCACAGAGGATTTCTGAGAACATCTCAGGGGTCATCAGCTTTTCTGAAACCAAAGGAGAGGAAGAAGTGCCAAATGACTGTGCATGGCCCAGGTGACCAGCCCCCTTCCTCCTGGACACCTTCCTGGTCAGAGATGAGCGTGGGAAGTCTTCCTGGACACGGGAGCAGGAAGAAGGAAGCCTGGAACAATCACTCCCTCCTGAGTTCTCCTTTCAGGCACTTTTCCCTCTACACTTGGGGGAAGTGGTCAAGGCCCATATAAAATTCTTGGCCGGGTTCACTTCACTGTAACCAATGAGATGCCTGGTGGGGAAAGAAGCCAAGGCACTTTGGCGCTGATGCAGCATCCTTGTATTCTCCTTCCCTCCTTTCACCCTGGAAACCAGGGCCAACCATGCAAAGATGGCCATCGGTGAGCCAAGGAGAGGGGCCTCGAGAATCCAGTCCAGAGGGGTCCAGTTCTGGAGAACTATCCCTCCTCACACCCTGCCCTTAATTGTGTTACATTTTGTGTAGTTTCCTATTCTAATTTCTGGAAAGGAGTACACAAAATTAGTAGTTTATTCATTTCCTCTCTGTCTCTTTGGGGGGAAGTGGGAGGAGGTTACTCCTGCAGTGTTCAGGGCTTATTTCTGGTTCTATGCTCAGGGATGACTCCTAGAGGTATGCAGAAGAAACATTATCAGTGGCAGGGATGGTTAACCGCAAGGCAAACACCTTAGCCTCTGTATACCTTAACCTCTGTGGCTCTGGTGTTCTTTAGACAGCTGATAGAATTCTCCAGAGAAACAATTTGGGTCTGAAGATTTCTATTTCAGGAGCTGTTTAAATATGAATACCATTTCTTAAAAGTAATGACGCAGGGCAATTCACATAGATGATTTTATATTAGTGAAATCATAATACAGTATATTTTGTCATTGGGAAGTTTGTCTTAAGATTTGTCCGACCCAGGTTCAATTCCTCCGCCCCTCTCGGAGAGTCCGGCAAGCTACCAAGAGTATCTCGCTCGCACTGCAGAGCCTGGCAAGCTCCCCATGATGTATTCGATATGCCAAACACAGTAACAAGTCTCACGATGGAGACGTTACTGGGTCCACTTGAGCAACTTGATGAACCACGGGAGGACAGTGCAGTGCAGTTTTATCTGCACAGTCTATAGCAATAGTTCATTTTATTACTGAACTTTTTAATTTTTATTTTTCTCTTGTCAGTCTTGCTAAAGGGTTGTCAACTTTACTGACCCTTTCATTTTTTTTTCTGGTGCCTCACACATGTAAGGCATGAATGCTGCAGTGAGCTATATCCCAACTCCTTGATCTTTCCAAAGACTGTTTCACTATTTTCTCTACTGCTTTCATTTGCAATTTCATTTATTTCTCATCTTTTCATTCCACATATTGTCTCCGCTTGTTCTGGTTTCATTTTTGTTCTTCTTTATTGGTTCCCAAGATAGAAATATTGATTATTCATCTGGAACTTTTCATTTGCAATACTCTGGTGCTATAATTTAACCTGTCAGCACTATGCCATCTGTATTATACACATTTTAGGATAGTACATTTTCAGTTTGGTCCATCTATATTTTACTTTATTTATTTATTTGGCCACACCAAAAAGCAGTGCTGAGGGCTTACTCGTGGCTCTGCACTCAGCAATTACCTCAGTGAGCCTCGGGGGAACCCTACATGTTGCCAGGGACTGAACCCTGGTTGGCCACATAAAAGGCAAGTGCCATTCTTGTTGAACCATTGTTCTGACCATGAGTCCATCTTTATTTTAAAACTTTCCTTCTGATTTACTACTTTAAGCTGTAGGTTACTTGTTTGTAAGTTATTTCATTTGCAAATACTTTCATTTTGGTAAGAAAACACATAATATTTTAAATTTGGTAAGATTTGCTGCATGACCCATGATATGGTTAATATGGTTTACTCTCCACAGGGACTCACAAAAGAATGCGCAGTCTAGGGCCGGAGCAATAGTACAGCAGGTAGGGTGTTGGCCTGGTATGCAGCCAGTTGGGTTCAACTTCCAGTGCCCCATGTGGTCCCCTGAGCCTGCCAGGAGCAATGCCTGACTGCGGAGTCAAGAGTAACTCCTGAGCTGGGTTTGCCACTCACCCCTCCAAAAAATACAAAAAGAAAAACACAACCAAAAAAAGAATGTGCAGTCATCTTGGGCGGAATGTTCTAGAAATGATGAGATGCTCCTGGTCCATGATGATGTTAATTTCCTATACTCTTGTTGACTTTCTGTCTAGTATTTCTATCTGTAGCTGAGAAAGGATGTCAAAGCCTCTACATAATTGTGACTTTGTTCATTTCTTTTTTTAGTTCTATCAGTTTTCAGTTCTACCAGAAATTAAGATTTCCAGGAGAAACCCTGCTCTCTCTTGAGCTGGGGAGGTTCAAAGGGCTAAAGTATATGCATTGCAAGTGGGAGAACTGAAATAGATCCTCACCGCTGCCTGGTCTCCCAAGGTGTGACGTTACCCTCCAACACCACCAGGTGTGGCCCTAACAAACTGTTATGTCTTTTTGGAAGATCAACACCTTATTATTTTTTTTTTCTTTTTGGGTCATACCCGGTGACGCTCAGGGGTTACTCCTGGCTCTGCACTCAGGAATCACTCCTGGCGGTCCTCGGGGGACCATATGGGATGCTGGGAATTGAACCTGGGTTGGCCGTGTGCAAGGCAAATGCCCTACCTGCTGTGCTATTACTCCAGCCCCAACACCTTATTATTATGTGTGATTCTGCATCTTCTTGACCACAGCGAGAACTCTAGAACTGATCCTGTGTGCCTGTTTCTGAAATGCTGAGAGTCCTGACCGAAGGGGAGCCTGCTGCACTGGTAATGTAAACCACGTGCTGACTCCCATCAATCTCCTACTCTCATTTTCCCCTCGATACAGTTCTTCCTCACCATTCTTTTCCTTTATTCTTTTATTCTTTATTCTTTTATATATCTTTTAGATATATCATTATCTAAGTTGCCTTTAATCCCTTTTGGGAAGAGCGGATAAATACAGACACATAAAGGAGAAATTTTCTATGTGTGAAAAGTAACAAGACTGGGGCCAGAGCGGTATGGTCCCATATGGTCCCCCAAGCACCACCAGGAGTAATTCCTGAGTGCAGAGCCAGGAGTAACCTGAGCATCGCTGGGTGTGTCCCAAAAAGCAAAAAAAAAAAAAAAAAAAAAAGACAGGAGCTGGAGAGATAGCACAGCAGGTAGGGAGTTTGCCTTGCACATGGCAAACCCGGGTTTGACCCCTGGCATCCCATATGGCCCCCCAGGCACCACCAGGAGTGATTTCTGAGTGCAGAGCCAGGAATATCCCTGAGCATCACTGGGCGTGGCCCCTCAAATAAAACAAAACCAAAACAAAACCCAACTAATAAAAGATAATATAAGTACTCACTCAATCTGAACCAATGCTCTCTGCTGGGCCAGGTTGCATGAGTACTCTAAGAAAACTAACTGGGGTGGGTCAGAGAATAGTACAGCAGATAGGGCATATCTGCCTTGCACCAGGCCAATCTGAGTTCAATCCCCAGCCCCCCATACAGCTTTCCAATCTCTAGGGATCCTCTAGGAGTCATTCCTGAGCCCAGAGTCAGGAGTAAATCTTAAGTAACTCTGGGTACCATCCCCCACCCCCAAACCCAAAACAAACAAAAAGCAACTGGGGCTGGAAAAATAGTATAGCAGGTAGGGTACTTGACTTGCAGGTGGCTAACCCAGCTTCAATTCCTGTGGCTAATGCAGGTTCAATTCCCGGCATCCCACACAGCGTCCCACACGGTCTCCGCACCCCACCAGGATTGATCCCTGAGTGCAGAGCAAGGATAAGTCTTGTGCACAGCTGGGTGTGGCCCAAAAAACAAACAAAAAACCACAACTATAAGAGGGCTGGTGAGAATGGTCGACTGAGTTCAATCCCTGGAATTCCAGATGGTCCCAAGCCCTGCCAGGAGTAAGCCTGAGTACTGTCAGTAAGGGAGGAAGGGAGGGAAATAGTAAAAACAAGCTCCTTGACCTCAAAGAGTCGAAATAAAAAGTGATGACCAAATACATAACGGGACAGTGGTCAGCTAAAACAAGCGGGGAGCAATACAGTGGATAGTTTGCAACACTGTTGGCAACAGGCTATATAACAATGAGCCTCCCAGCTCCATACTGGGCCATGTGTACTCTGTGTGTGTGTGTGTGTGTGTGTGTGTGTGTGTGTGTGTGTGCGCGCGCGCACGCACGCGCCTCACTTGGCAGTACTAAGGGACCAGTTCAGTAGAGCTGGGAGATCATATGAAGTGCCGGGGATTGAACTCAGGTCAGTCACATGCAAGGCAAGAGCATTACCAGCTGTCCTATCTCTCTGACCCCCCACCGCCTAACATTTTCCTAACAGCTCCTACAGCTTCCCTTACCCACGACTCCATTTAACAATGTCATCCATTTTCCTTTCTTCAGCTAACCAACAGGTCCTAAACATAAGCAATCCGGCTCTCAGGCCTGGTTCTCAGAGTTGAGTGGAAGTCCTTGAACTTAGGCTTCTGGCAAAGCAGCCTAATTTCTCTAGGAAGACCAAAGAAACCAGCAAGATACTTAAGAACCAAATTATACACATGCAATAATTACAATGGTGTTATTTAACATGTGAAAGTAATTGAAAGGGAAAACGCAAAACTAAAAATATTCTTAGGGTGGTGAGACTCTGGTGATTCTAAACTGTTATTTGTTTTTGTTGTTTTTTTTTTTTTTCCGCTTTTTGGGTCGCACCTGGCAATGCACAGGGGTTACCCCTGGCTCTGCACTCAGGAGTTACTCCTGGCGGTGCTCAGGGGACCATATAGGATGCTGGGAATCGTACCTGGGTCGGCCGCATGCAAGGCAAACGCCCTACCCGCTGTGCTATCTCTCTAGCCCCCAAAGCTGTTATTTGTTTTTAAATGTCGCAGAAAGAGAACTCGAGAGGGCAGAGGGCCTGCTTTGCATGCAGAGGCTGGGTGCAATCAGCTACTGATCCCTGAGAAGAATTGATGGAGGTGGACAGGGGTATAGGGTGGATGCACAAAGGGCAGGAGGCTGAGCGGACTGAGCACCCAGTCAGGTGGCTGGGCAGATCACACATCACACCGAGCTTCCCATACTCGAGAAAAAAGAGCCTGCGGCGCAGCACACAGCAAACAGCGGCAAAAGCAGAACTGGACTGAGAGTTCACATCCTCAAAATCTAGGCCATGATGCTCTGCATGCTGTTTTCAGGTTCCAGCTTCTGACTGATGACAAAGGGACTGCTCACACGGTGGCTACGCCTGGGCCAGACAGACACCAGAGGCTGACATACCATTCATATTCCAGGTAAAGGCATCCCGAAGCTTCTGCCCATCGATCTCCATATCCAGGCGGATGGGGACCAACACCTCGGGCTGGGATGCGTTCTCATGGATCACAGCTGGGTCATGGTCATCAAAGCTGGAAATAGAGTGGCAACAAAGTCAGCGAAGGGGCACTGTGGGTCCCTATGCGCAAGGAGTCTCTTGTACCACGGGTGACAGGCAGCACACCTGGCTGGAAGGGAAAAGTCCATATCCTACTAGAGACCTGCCAATGAATGGCAAAGTCAGCAGAATCCTAGCCAGCGGGGGTCTCCAGGGCACAGAACGGAGCTGCCACAGACAGAGATGCAGGGAGAGCAAACAGAACATGCTGAGACTGGCTCTGTGGTATGAAGAGACGGAAACCTGTCATGACTGTAGCCTGAACACAGGCACAGACAGACTAGCTGGGTCCTGGGATGGTCAAACTTGCAGGCAGGATCTAACAGAGAGAGCTAGGCATGAGACTGAGGGCCAAAGGCCAGACTGGAAAAACGGTCCCCAGAATACATCTATACCCTAACCCTTGACAACCCGTGACAATTAGCTTCTATAGCAAAACAAACAAAAAAACCTCTACAAATATGATTAAATCAAGAAATTTTCAGACACAAGACAGCAGCTACGTCACTGGCCTTGCATACAGTCACCCAGGGTTCAACCTCCAGCACCACGTGAGCTCCTGAGCACCGCCACGAGTGATCCCTGAGCAAAGCCAGGAGTATGCTCTAAGCACTGCCAGGTGTGACCCCAAAACAAAACAAAAACAATCATAGAGATCATCCCAGGGGCCTTAAATTGCAGCATGTGTTCTTACAAGAAAGATAAACAGTGGGAAATTGCACATACAAAGAAGAAGGCCACTGCTGACCACAAAGGCAGACTGGAATGATACAACCCCAAGCTGAAGAACACCCACAGCAAACATAAGCAGGAAGTTTCAGAAGCAGGATCCCCTCAGAAGTCATAGAAAGAGCATGGCCTGGTTAAGACTTTGTGGCCCAAGGAAAAACTGACTTCTAGAAATATTAAAAGAATAAGCATTGGGGCCAGAGCAATAGTACAGTGGGTAAAGCGTTTGCCTTGCACACGGCCGACTTGGGGTTGATCCCCAGCACTCCAGACAGTCCCTGAGCCTGCCAGGAGTTTTCTCTGAGCGCAGAGCTGGGTGTGGCCCAAAAGCTAAAAAGAAAAGCACAGAAAAAGAATACAAAAGCCACCCAGTTTGTGGTGACATGGGCCAGCAGCCACAAGAGAGTAACATTACAGAAGTGACACAGAAGGCATTTAAAGCTGGCAGGGAAAAAGTCTAAAGCAGAGCACCCCCGGGAAACCCCTGGGAAGTGCTGGAGAAATGACATCGCGGCGAGGCGAGCACAGGCAAAGCAGAGCAGACACCGGGCAGGGTGGGCACAGCTCCCGGGAGGCAAGAGTGGAAGCACTTTCCTGGGGAAGAAGGCACTGACGCTGTGGGGAGGTAGGGGGACTGAGGGCACGCACTCACCACAGAGGGAAGGTCCTCTTCTTGTCCCGGCCCATGCGGTTCCTGTTGATAGTTGTGGAACACGGCACAGCGTCCAGATGGTGGGAGCTGTTGGGCAGGGTGGGCACCCACTGGCTGTTCCTCTTAGCTTTCTGTTCCCTGGGAGACACGGGAAACACTGCATCAGTTTAGCAGCCCAGTACAGCCACAGGGCGTCACGTTCACTGGGCACCCACTGGGCCCCTGCAGGGCTCCACGCTCTCGTGGGGACTCTGTGCACCCCAACCCCTGCAGGATTCCTAGCACCTGCCAAGAGGCGCTGAGGTCAGGAAAAGAGGACCAAGAGTCTCAGTCACAAGGTCAAAGAAAGTTCTAGGCCTGGTTCCAGAGATGCCACATCCCTTTGAAACTGACTTGAGTTTCCCTGCAGGGGCACTGCAGGAAGAATCCTGGTGGCAGCAGGGAAGGGGCACGGGCAGGTCTAGCGCTTGGGGCGGAAAAGATGCGAACAAAGGGTTCTGACCCAGGGTGGCCTATTCCATGAGCAAGTGACAGGGGGCCCAGCGACTCCTCATTGACGTGAAGGGAGATATGGTCGGACTGGTGATACAGACTTGGAGGCCACACCTTGGCAGTGGTGCCAGGGACCAAACTAAGGGCCTCACACAGGATCTCCCTGTGTGATCACCTCCGCCCTCAGACTTATTTTAGATGAATGGGCCCATCCGGGGCGTGGCTCTGGTTTCCTGGCTTCTAGGACAGTAGAATTAAGACGATCCATTGTTAAATGCTTTCTAGGAAATGATGCTCAAAGCCATTTAAGTAACCAGGTCCTATAAAGGGCTCATTCTCTGAATCACAGATGGATTTTGCTACAAGAAAAACACCAAAAGCTTTGTTATGCAGGCATTCAGCGGGTATCTAAGACACAAGACTGCCCCAATTCCCACTATCGTCTCTGACAGTAGCCTCCCCTGTGAGCAACATGAGGGTAGGGCCAGGGCATGACACACCCTCATATTCCCAACACGCACAAGTCTTCTTCAACCATCTGCTACAGTTCAGACGGTGGTGTTGCTGCAGTTGACTTTTGGCCAATGAAAACCTGCTGAAGGGGTGAGGGGCAGGGGTCAGTACCCTTCTTGCTACAGCTGCTGAAGGCAGGACTTTTATGGCCAACTTTACCTTAAGTGACACCTGAGGAAAGAGGGGATGTGGGACTAACCTGGGTTGAAGCTACGGGGCCCAGGTTTCCAAGGTAACTTACCTGGCAGCTTCTAGTCCTGACCAAAAACTCACACAGAGCCAACTATGAAGCAGTGAATTCCTAGCCCCTCCTCAAGCAAGTGATTCTTGTCTCAGGGGCGTGCCCAGGAAGATGAATTCCTCACAAATTCCAGGACCGGGGCTGGAGCAATAGCACAGCGGGTAGGGCGTTTGCCTTGCACGCGGCCGACCCGGGTTCGATTCCCAGTATCCCATATGGTCCCTTGAGCACCAGCAGGGGTAATTCCTGAGTGCAGAGCCAGGAGTAACCCCTGTGCATCGCCAAGTGTGACCCAAACCCCCCACCCCCAAAAAAAATTCCAGGACCATGCCGGTGTGGCTGGGCCTATATTTGGAAACCACAGGTCTAGACTGCCCATTTTCACACTCAGCTTTTCCAAATGTGGACACTGAGGCTCCTTTAGGCCCCAGAGTCTGACCTCCTCTCCACAGGCGGTCTCAGTTCCAGGCCTCGGCCACTCTGCCAAGCCCTTCTGTGTAGTAGCTGTCACAAATGTTGCCTGAGAGTGAGCGTAAAGACAGGGTCAGAGAACATGGGAAGCTGAGTCAAGTGACCTTCCTCCACTGCCACCAGGCCTGCCCATGAGCCTCAAGCCTCAGCGGGACAATGGGTGACAGGGAACAGAGGCACTGGCCCTCCTGTGAGGCTGACTGGATTGTGGAAGGCACTTCCTGTGTGAGGAGCACTTCTCCCCTCACAGGTCTCCCCCCACCCCGTCCCCCCGCCCCCCCATACGCAACTGTTCCCTCAGCTGTTCTTCACATGACACGATCATCAAGAAAGTGTTTACCACCCCATAAAGATTACTGCTGACATGTGCAGACTTGAAAGTCCCATCCATGTGTACACAATTTGCTTCCGCCACTTCCCCAGGAAAGTCTAGCCATCCCTGGGGGGAAAGAATCTGCAGAGCACACATCCAACTGGCCAGGCTGGATGCCCACTTTTTTTTGGGGGGGGGGGGGGGGGGAGGTTAGTATAAAAACAATCCAAGAGCACAGATGAGAGAAAATCTGGATGAAATGATTCTCCATAACCACATCACTCTGAAAATTAACCCTCTACCCTGAGTTTTTGTGCACATACTTGCCACGTTTCTTTGAGAGCTGAGAGTGTAATATAGGGATTCTTCACACGTCACTCGGGAACTGTATCTAGGGCCATGCAAGAGGGATACAGAAGAGACACGGGAGAGAATTCTTCCGTACCACAGATGCCTCAGAGGAGGCCGAGTCCCTCAGGTAGCTGCTGCTTCTCTCACTCGGCCTGTCCCAAAAGGACTGGAAAGTTCTGATGACTGTATTTCCCATGATTATTCACAATGCTACAACAGACATCTCTGTACAAAGAAAAGCTCTTGTTGTTGTTTTTTTAGGACAAACTCCCTAAGGCGAAATTAACGGGCTAGAGAACAAAAAGACATTTGATGTCATGTTTCACAGAAGGCCAGGCTGTGATCTGCCACCACAGCCCCGCGACTACACCATCTCTGTCATGCACTTTCAACGCTCTATGCTGCCAGATGCTTCTTTTTTCACTTTGAATTTTAAAAATTACATCAAGGGCAAAGAGTGTTCCCTATCTTTTTTTGGTTTCCTGTTGTTGTTCTGGGGCCACACCCAGTGATGATCAGGAGTCACTCCTGGCTCTGCACTCAGGAATCACTCCTGAGTAGTGCTCTGAAAAGCACATGGGATGCCAGTATTGAACCTGGGTTGGCTATGTGCAAGGCAAATGCCCTACCTGCTGTATTATCATTCCAGCCATTTATTTGCTCTATTTCTGGTATAAGTCACCCTTTTCCCAATCTACCTACTGGGGTAACCAAATGATTCTGATAAATCTGAATGAGCAGACTCTTTGTATAACACAGCCACTTTCTACTTAGTTCCCAGTTAGTTTCAATAAATACTGTGTAGGAGTGAGCTGGAGCAAAGCACAGGGAGTAAGGCATCTGCCTTGCACATGGCCGACATGGCCAACCCAGGTTCGAGTCCTCCGCCCCTTTCGGAGAGCCCAGCACGCTACCAAGAGTAACTTGCTCTCACGGCAAAGCCTGGCAAGGTACCCGTGACATACTGGATATGCCAAAAACAGTAACGAGTCTCACAATTTGTTGTGAGATATTACTGGTGCCCGCTCAAGCAAATCGATGAACAACGGGAGGACAGTGCTACAGTGCTACTGTGTAGGAGTGATAGTACAGTAGGTAGAGCGTTTGCCTTGCACATGGCCAACTCGGGTTCAATTCCTGGCACCCCTGAGCATTGCTGGGTGTGGCCCCAAAAGCAAAAAAAAACAAAAACAAAACGAAACACAAACTAGGCTGAAGCCATAGCACAGCGGTTAGGCCGTTTGCCTTGCACGCGGCCAACCTGGGTACGATTCCCAGCATCTCATATGGTCCCCTGAGCACTGCCAGGAGTAATTCCTGAGCGCAGCGCCAAGAGTAACCCCTGAGAATCGCTGGGTGTGAGCCAAAAAGGGAAAAAAAAACCCACAAACAAATACTGTGTAAAGGCTCTAAGCCTATGCAATTACATCTTGATTTCTTTTGAGTTTATCAGGGCCACTAATTTTCCTAACAGATTAGTCCCACATGCAAAGCATTCCTATCAACTCTCCAGAATCCAGGTCTCTGTTTATACTTCTAAGAAATTCCAAAGATAGAGAAGAAACTCAGAAACCTGGATAAGGCTATTTGTAAGCACAGTGGGTAAAAGTATTTCAGCTCAACTTCAGCACAGTTCACAGCAGAGCATGAGAAAGACACAGTGTCGTGGGGGCCCACCCTGGCCCCCTGGGATTACCTGAGGTAGGTGGGGGGCTCCGTGCTGATGGACACGGCCTTATACTTCTCATCATTGCCATCCAGAATCTCTTCCACTTCTGAGGCTTTCAGCAAGGTCACACTGGTAGCCAGGGTGGTGTAACCGTGATCTGCAACAGAGATGCCGCTCCCATCATCATTCTGGTGGGTCCCGAGGCAGCAATAGCCAGTCAATGCGGCACATCAAGGTCCTCGCATGCAGGAGGTGGGAAAAGCAGGTGTCGACCTTACTACTGCTGAATGCTGGCCTCTTCCAAAAGGGCAGTCTGGATTGAGTCCTTGATTTCGAGGTCCTACTAAGTAAACACTCCCTTAGGACTGGAACTAATTTGTCAGGAGCGCCCTGGCTCCGGGCAGAGGAAGTACACACGGCAGGGACAACTGTAGCACAGTGCGGCCCATGGGGCCAGTGAGGGCACAAGGAAAGCTCCAGAGTAATACCACCAGTGGGAAGAGGTCTGACACCATTGCAATCACGACACGAAGCAGAGTGGAGAGATGGAATGAGAGATGGAAAAGATTTTTCTTTTAAAGCAAGAGCCCAGAGAGTTGCAAACAGCTGCTACATGTAGAACACCAATTTCTGGGCCTGCGCCAGGCAACACACACTTTCTGGGAAGCAGGACAGATCGTAGGCCCCGTGACCCACAGCTCTTCTGGGGAACCTCGGCCAAAAGCTGTGACCTGTCTGGAGGCTCAGCCCAGCTTCTCCTGGAAAAACAGTCAGTTAGGAGAAGAGTCTCCGAAGCACGAGGCTGAAGAGTCAGCAGCTTGCAGAGGGGAAAGCAAAGCTGAGAGCTCACGCGTTAGTGACTGATGCTCTACCGAGGGGTGGAGATAAAGGGCAAAAAAAAAAAAAAAGACTTTTTGAAGCGAGGGACTGGAAATGTTACAGCAGCAGATTTAAAAGGGGGGAAAAAGCTCTGGCTCCTGCATTAAAAGAACCTCTACAACACCCACAATGGACAAGACCACAGCAACACCTACAGGTACAATCAAACGAACAGACTTCACACAGGCACCCACGCACAAGCATGTACGCGCATATGAATTCACGCACGCGCGCACATTCGTACACGCACGCACACAGGACTTTGGGCGAATCTTCACCTCGGCCCAGGGCAGCTCTCTACAAGGTGCCACTGCCAAGTGGGAAGCTGTGTCCCCACCAGCCAAAGTCATGGCACCTCCAGACCCCAATTGATGATAAGACTGTCCCCAATGTGAGGTGGGTCGGGCCCCTGGGTGTGTGAAAAGCAGCCTGTCACCCTGCACAGAGCTGCCACACGGTGGGCGCTCCGTGAGCATGCCCACGCACGCCTCGGCATGAGGAAGGGCGCATGCACACGCGCTCAAGCGCACCATGGCCAGAATGGAGGACGAGGGGATGGAAGCCAAGCGGTGAAAGCCCAGGGCAAGTGGGCGCGGGGGCCACCACCTGCCGCTCGGGCCGCATGGAGGGTGACGATGGCAATACACCCACAGCAGATGGCAGAGCATCACAGCATTCCAAAAACGTTTTGAGACCAACTTGTCTTCACCGCATCTGCTGCCGTCCCAGCTCACGCCCCTCTCCCGCTGATCCAGGACCACCACTGGCTACCTGAGCCCTCGGACAGGCGGGTGGCGCCTCTGGTCCTGGGATGCTCCCTGGCGCACTAAGGTCATGGGCAGCAGTGAAGACACTCTGGAGTAAAAACGTTTTATCCTCATGACATAAGCGAGTGGTTTTGAAACAGGTTTACAAACCCTCGTGAAGACGCACCCTTAGTGTTAGGTTTTGTTTTTTTACCATGTGACGATGCAACTATTTTCTTCCTCTCTTCCACAGTGGCTAGCCGCCTCCAGAGTGAGGGGTACCTCTTGTACAGAGAACCTCGGAACATACGAAGGTAGTTCCCCACCTATGAGTAAAGCAAGAAGGCTCATTATGAGGGTCAGGTCTCCACACGGAAGTGGGGGATCCTGGTATAGAGGTTCCACTGGATCGAGTGTCAGACAAACAGACCTCCATAAAATCACATTCTGCTGACAGCGAGGGTTCAACAGCAGTGCACATCTGGCCCCCATCTGCCCTTCTATGCGGGGGGAATAACATCTGCATCCTGACAATAGAACTGAGGTCCCAAAAGGCCTGACCAATGCATGAGAGGAGGGCCCCTGAGTTCAACAAGAAGCCCCCAGAGTGCACTGAGAAGCTGGCAGTGATTTGGATTTGGGAATAGGGATCTCTGGCACTTTCTAGAAATATAAAGCCTCTTTGACTCTCTTTTATCTTAAGAACAGGACTTTGATACTTTTACGAGGCAATAAACACCAAAAAAGCCTTTAATTTCAACCAGATGCTGGGTAATTTCCCCCATGGCCCCTGTTGCTTTGTTTAGTAACAAAACCCCAACCAGGAATACCAAAGGAATTTTCCGAAGAGTTTAAAAAGCACTTATCAGCAATCACCAGATTGCTACATAAATCATTACAACCCCCGAACAATAGTTTCAGTTGACTTGTGCCAAATACTCAAATATGACTTCCTTAATGAAATGAAACTGTGTGCTAATGTTTTTATAAAGACGTCCCTACTACCTCCCTGACCTTCCCAAAATGATCACTGTACCACATTCAAGGGGAAGGTCGCCCAGGGGTCCGGCTCCACTCGTACTTGGGAATCATCTCCTCTCTAGGGGCCTCCTTACTCATGTCAAGTGCTCCGCGACTAACTTTCACCCCACCTTCACACCTATCACTCCCATCTACCTTTGTAGCATGGTATATGTGGTCAATAAAAATGCTTCTGCAAAGACACAAGATTTCCACAAGGAAAACCAGTGTTGCAGTACAGCAGAAGAGCACACACAGCGAGTGGCCTGTGTGTCACGCACAAAGCACAAAGGCCTTTCAGCTCTTTGGCTTCTGTGACGTTCCTTCCCACCCAAGGGGAGAGGTACCACTGGGTTTTTGAAAGCAAGTGACAAGAATGCACCTCCTCCACGCCCTTTCTCCCCCCGCCACACACACACACACACACACACACACTCTCACATACGCACTCCCTCACACACACACACTGTAGTTCAGCAGGGCTCCAGAACTCCCAGACCATTCTCTAAGTCTTAGAATTTAGAAGACCTGGGCTCCCATTCCTGGGTTTTCCCTAAACCATCTTTACCCTCTCTGTACCTGGGTTCCGCAGTGTAAAATGAAGGTATAGACTGGCGAGCATATAGGAAGCCCCGGCTGTTCTCTGGCTTGGTAACTTATGGCTGCCAGCCTAAGGCAGAATAGTGTCCCACATGTACTGCCCATATGGATATGCCCATCTCCCTGCTGACCCCTCCACCTCTGTGTCTTAAAGGTGCTGGGTACATTGCAATGCCGCTTCTCTGGTCACTATGCCCAGAGGATCCTCTAAAGATTGGGTCTCAAACAAACAACTGTTTCTGCTCACTGGGACTCAAAGAGAAGACTGGAGTCAGTGTTACAGAAACTAAAACCTGTGCTGAAGATGAACTTCATCAAAGCCTCTCATGAGACATGTGAGCTGTGACTGGGATGTAGAGCGGTCCTAGAACCAGGTCTCTTGACAGTCTGGTCACCTTGCCACATGCTTCCTCTTAATGCGCTCCAGCTAAGAAATAAATTGCTGTCCACTCAGAATCAAGGCCACTGCTCTTCCTGACTATGGGTCAGATGAGGGTTTCTTTAAGCCTCCCCCAAGTTGCATACTGAAACTCCTCAGTTGCCTCTCATAGCCCACATTTAGACAGGTGCCTGCCAAGCCAAGAGGATCATTCTGCACTAAGGCAAATGAACAGCACTGGCTCCATTTCTCCTGCACTTGTGTGTTAACATTAAAACACTGGGACCTGAGCAAAAGAGAGCAGGTAGGGCACTTGCCTTGCATGTGGCCAATCTGGGTTCTATCCCTGGCACCCCACATGGTCCTCCAAGTCCTGCCAGGAGTGATCCCTGAGCACAGAGCCAGGAGTAAATCCTGAGCACAGAAAGGAGTCACCCAAAAACAAAAAGAATGCATCCTGCCCTTCTTTAGAAAAGCTAGTAGGGCTAGAGAAAAAGCATAGGAGTAACAGTGCTTGTCTTGCATGCGGCTAACCCTAACACATGCTCCCCCTCCCCAAGCACTACCTGATCTGGCACAAACCTCCTCCTTAAAAAAACAAACAGGGGGGGCTGGAGCGATAGCACAGCGGTAGGGCGTTTGCCTTGCACGCAGCCAACATGGCCGACCCGAGTTCGATTCCTCCGCCCCTCTCGGAGAGCCCGGCAAGCTACCGAGAGTATCTCGTCCGCACGGAAGAGCCTGGCAAGCTCCCCGTGATGTATTCCATATGCCAAACACAGTACCAAGACCCAAAACATAAACAAAACAGAAATTCTATATCGCCTAAAAAAAAAAAAAAACAGGGGCTGGAGCGATATTCCAGCGGGGAGGGCGTTTGCCTTGCACGCGCCAACCCGGGTTCGATTCCCAGCATCCCTTATGGTCTCCTGAGCACCGCCAGGGGTAATTCCTGAGTGCAGAGCCAGGAGTAACCCCTGAGCATCGCTGGGTGTGACCCAAAAAAGAAGAAAAAAAAAACTGAGCAAACAAAAAAACTGGTTGTGATAGGGCCATAGGAATAGTACAGCACTAGAATGCTTGCCTTGAGGGTAGCCGACCCAGCTTTGACCCTCATCATCCCATATGGTCCCCCAAGCAATGCTAGGGGTGATCCCTGAGTGCAAAGCCAGTAGTATGATCTGAGCATTTCCGCCCTGAGTATTTCCAGGTGTGACCCAAAAGCAAAACAAACCAAAAAATTTTTAAAAATCTGGTGAAAATGGCTATACTTAAGTCCTGACAGTACTGACATTGGTCTGATCATCAAACACAAGTAAAAGTCGAGCCAGAATTATAAGGGGTCTAGAAAGCCTCGGTGGCCTTCATGAAGCTGTTATTGTGAAAAAAAAAAAAGAGAAGCAAAAAATGGGGGGGAGGGAAATGGTATGAAATTTGGGCATAAGACATTGAACACTGCTTCAAGAAAAGGCAACCTCTGACATTTTTTTGTTGTTGTTTTTAGAGAGACCACGCCTGGAGGTGCTGGGATGAGGATGCCACCGGGCCAGGTTGAACTCAGGGCCCCCACCTCCCAGGCCCCACTCCCTGGCATTTGGTTATTAGCTCTCCAGGATCCACATACTCACCTCTTGGTCTCAGGGAGCCTCGACTGCTTAGTAAGTGCATATCGCATCGGATTTGTACTGGGGAGGGGAGGGGAACAGAGGAAAAAAAGGAAAAGGCAGGGGAGGCGGGGAGGAAGGAAGAGCTAGCAGTGCTAGAAATCAGTTTGGAACCCAGAGCTTTAGGACAGCACGTAGGGCGTTTGCCTTGCACGTGACCGACCCGGTGCGATCCGCATCCCACATGGTCCCCAAGCACGAGTAATGCCTGAGTGCAGAGCCAAAAGTATAGCCTTGAGCATTGCGGAGTGTGACCCAAAAAGTGGGAAAAGAGAAAAAAGATCAGTTTTGTCTGACAGTATTTATATTGAATGTCTGTGAGTACGGGTCTAAGTGTTAGTGAAAGCAGGAGCTGGTGACTGTCTTCAGACAAAAAGAAACAAACAAACAAAAAAGCCATCATCTGAGGCCCCCTGAAAGAGCAATCTGTTTCGCACAGGCTCCCAGGGAAGAACCAGAGCCCGGCAGGGTTTTCCTACACCGAAGTCGTGCCGCTGCCACCTCTAGTCCGGGTCCTTCCCCTGCGGTGACCCAGGGTCGGGCCGAAGCGTTCGGTGCTCGGCGCGCCTGGGCCGGTCTCGTCCAGGGTCCGAGAGGCCGCCGAAAGCCCCAGGCCAGCATCCTCCTCGGCCCCCACTTCCCGTCGGTCCCGTCCCCCGTGTCCTGGGTCGGGGTCCCAGAAGCGGCCGCGCGGGGAGGCGGCGCAGGGGGCCTCCCCGACCCACCCTGTCCCTCGGCGGAAGGGGCCGGGGCCGGGGGCCGGGGGCGCGCCGCGGGGGAGGCGGCGGCGGCGGAGGCGCGGGGCGGAGCCGCCGCCCCGCCCCTCCCGCCCCGCCCCGCCGCGCCGCGCCCGCCCGCCCGCGCGCCCGCCCGCCCGGGATGAATGGGGACGCGCGCGCCCGGGCCGCAGCCGCGCCGCCCGCGGGGCCGGGGCCGGGCCGGGGGCGAGGGCGCGCCGCGGGCTACCTCGGAGCCGATCATGTAGAACTCGCCGTCGTCCTCCAGCTGGAACTTGACGGGCTTCTGCCCGAAGGTCTTGCTCAACGCCATCATCATCATCGTGGCGGCGGGGGCGGGCGGCCGGGGCCGGCGTCGAGAGATCGGGAGCACGGAGGCGGGGCCGGGCGGCACCGAGGCCGACAAACGAAAGGCGGGCCGGGCCGGGCCGGGTCTCGCGCTGCCGTCGGATCGGATCCGCCGCCGCCGCCGCCGCCGCCGACTAGGCCGCCGTCGCTGCGCATGCGCGGGCGTTGACGCTAACGCGCGCGCCGCCGCCGCCGCCTAAACAAAGAACTGAGCGCGCCGCCGCGAGCCCCTTAAAGGAGCCACGACCACAGGGCTCTTGCCGGACGCCTCGCGAGCGGAGCCAGGAAAACTTCCCAGGGACAGAAATAGCAACCGAAGGCCTGATCCAGCCGCTGGCTTGCCCCAGTCCCACAGCCAAGGCTAGGAACTCAGCCCAGTGGAAGAGGAACGAAGTAAGGAGGGCTGAAGGACAGGAAGAGGCCGGAGCGACCCGTGCCTCAGTTTACCCACGCGGAAAATGCAACTCAACTGAGTAAATAAGAGAGTCCTGAGTGGGGCGCGCGCACTAGTTGGAGTGTATGCTTTGCGTGTAGGTGCTGGGGTTCCACCCCTGGCACCACGTTATCCCCCTTCTCTTGATTACTGCTGGAAGCGGCTCCTGAACTATATTCCTAAGACACCACTAGGTTTTGCCCAAAAGGAAGGAAGGAAAGAAGGAAGGGAAAGGAAGGAAGGAAGGAAGGAAGGAAGGAAGGAAGGAAGGGAGGGAGGGAGAGTCTGGAGCGATAGCACAGCGGTAGGGCGTTTGCCTTGCACGCGGCTGACCCAGGGTCGATTCCCAGCATCCCATATGGTCCCCTGAGCACCGCCAGAAGTAATTCCTGAGCGCATGAGCCAGAAGTAACCCCTGTGTATTGCCAGGTGTGACCCAAAAAGCGAAAAAAAGAAAGGAAAGATGCTAGAGAGTACAATGGGAAGGAAAGGACGGAAAAAGAGAAAGAAAAAGGGAAGGAAGGAAGCCAGAGAGTACAACAGGAAGGAAAGAAGGAAGGAAGAAATTCTAGATCTCTGAGCAAGGAAGGAAAGAAGGGATGGAAAAAATTGCAAGAGTAGAAAGAATCTAGGAATTCTAGGGAAACATATTCTTGCTCCAGGCACCCTGAGCATGACAACACTGGGTGGGGCTGGCAGAATTCCATCGCCCAGGTACTACTTGGCTTGTCTTGTGCATCAGTTGAGAGTTGCAGGGAGGAGCCTTCTCTGATCCTTCCTTAACTCTTGCTCTGGCCTCCCAACCATCAAGGGATGGTGAGCACAGCTAGCCAACCCTGCCCTGAGGGACTTACAGTCCTGAGAACTAACTGTAAGGAAAGCAGCCAAGTATTCCATGCATGTGGTGGAACTGTACAGTGGGTCAGAAGACGCCCACTGTGGCCTGCTTCCTATGGTCCAGATAGGCAGGCTGTGCCATGGTCATCAAGTGGGAAAGAGCCGTTTAGAGACTTCCACTTTTTAGGACTTACAGGACAGAGCAAGAACAGGCCAAGTGACAACACTTGGTAGAGGATGGTCTGGGGCATATCGGGAGGCTGAGAATGAATGACAAATTCGTAAAGGCATCCAGTTAGATGGAGAACAAGAAGAGTCCTAGGCATTGAACCCAACCCCAAGGAGCAGAGGCCACGGTGGGGTGAAGGCTCCCTTCCATACTACAGGACAGGGCAGCCCCAAGTTAGCCTTTCTACCTCCCTGGCCTGGCTTTCCCACTCCAAAGCTTGCAACCACAGAGAACCAAGGCAGACAAGTAAAAAACCGATAGTGTTTAATGACAATTCTCAGTAAAAAAAAAAAAAAGGCTTTGTACATGCTGTACAGTACACACATTTACATGGCTTTGGAGGGTCCCAGTGCTGGGCTGAGTGTGAGGAGTTGACCCACGATAGGACTGAGGTATGTTGGGGCCTCCAGGGAAGGGCGGGGAGAAAGCAACTGACTCTAAATTCTGGTCTAGATCCCGGGGACCGGATTTCTCCAGGATCACCAGCTGGAAAATAGCCAGTCCCAATGCCTACCCAGAGCTGACTTGGGAAAGGACAGATGTCCTAGAGATCCCAGGTCCCCTGCACCGGCCCCTGCGTCACCTGGCAGAGGGAATGAGCGAGGGCGCCAGCTCCCCGCCCCGCCCTGCCCTGCCCCGCCAAGGTCCTATCCTGAGATACAGGGATGGAGACTGAGGTTCTGATTGTGACCTACACAGGTGGGCAGAGCCCACCCAGAATCACCCTTACCCGTGATTCAAGACAAAGCCTCCTTGCCAATGTGAGGCAGTTGCTGGCAGGTGACCACGACCGGCGTGGTACTCCCTGCAGTTGTCACGGGGGCAGGACCCTCACCCCACCGCCCCTGAGGAAACACGGCCCCCAGTCCTGCCTAGGGCCCACAGCCACAGAGATGGCCACAAGCGGCCAGCTGACATCTGTGATAAGGCACTGTCAGGCCAGGGGCCCCAAGGGCAGCCAAGCTGTGCTTAGCGGAAAGTGTTGGCAGGTTCAGTACAGTCGAAGAAATCAGGACCCACGAGCCGGGGGAAGCCCTCCAGGGCCTTCACCTTCACAGGGTCGAACTTCCAGTAGAGGCGGCCACGCAGGAAATAGGCATAGCCTGTGCAGAGAGAAGGGTCAGGTGAGCAAGTGGACACTGGATCCTGCGCCTATTGGGCTCTGCCCAGGGACCAGCCTTGGCTTGCTGAAAAGCTTGGGACCTGGAGGTTCCAGGTCAGCCCTTCAGAACCTCCGTTTCCTTGGGGAGAGCTTTCTACTGGCCCAAGGGCCGGTCTGGGCCCCACCCCCTTGTAGGTGGGTCACCTACCCTGAGACCCACTCACTGCCCACAGAAAGCATCGCCACTCCCATCACTTCCTTCTGGGGACTTCTCAGGCCCTGCAGTCCTGCAGACAGCCTGGGGAAAGGTGGCAACTCCAGGGACTGATGATCTGTCCTAGAGCAGATCACCACAGGACTACACCCCAAGTGGGCCCTGAAGTGGGTCAGCACAAGAGCAAAGGAGGCAGGGGGCCCTAGGAGAGTACCCAGGGGTGCCGCTCCCTCCTCCAAGCCCTCCAGTTTGTGGGACACCACCTGGGCAGGAGTCTTGGTTCCCCGCAGTTCACCTGGGCAGCCCCAGTTAGGGATCTCATCACCTGACCCTCATTTTGCTCCTCAGGGAACCCAGTTTACAGCATGTGGTGTCCTTGGTACTGGGTTAGATGCAAAGGAGTGCACGGCCTGGTGCTGAGGTGCTGTCAGCCCTCAGCAGGCTGTGGTAATTTTACCACCATCGACCAAAGGCCTCACTGGCCCTCAGCCATGGGACCCCACATACCGTCGGCATCCTGGAAGGCGGCGTCTATCTCTGAGGGCACCCCTCGCCAGTCAGTGGCCCGGCGCGGCACGGGGCTATCCACACGTCGGGTGTTGGGGTGGAAGCGCCAGTAATCCCGGCCCCGGAAGAAGTAGATCTTGTTCTTCTCAGGGCCCCAGACCAAGGCGGCATGGACTGGGGACCCCGGCAGGCCCAGATCAGAAAGCGGGGCGGGGCCCAGGACCGGCTTCTCACCATCGTACACCCAGTACTGGGCACCTGCGGAGAGGAAAGCGGGCATGGAGCAGCCCGCCAGACACACCCCTGTGCTCCACCCTGCTCCCACCTCTTCCCAGCCTCTGTTTACTCTTCTATAAAAGACACGTGGCAAGGCCAAGAGATAAGGTTCTGGAGCACATACTTTGATTGCAGGAGCCCTAGGATTGATCCCTGGTGCTACAGTCCCCAGAGCACCAAGTCAGGAATGAGATCCCCACGCCCCCTTTTTCCAAGCATCAAGCCAGAAGCAGTCCCTGAGCGCGTCAGGGTATGACTACAAAACAAAAGTCAGGACAGGGGATATAGCTCATGTTGTTACGAATACCTCACATATATAAGGTCCTGTGTTTGATCCTCAGCAACACATACACCCACACACACACAACACACACACACACACACACACACACACACCACTACAGGTGCATTGTCTTTTAATAAAAATAAAAAAGGACAGGGCAATTATGCCAGTTGGGCACCTCTATCCCCAGGGGTGCAGGCTTTGAGAGGGAGACAGTGGGGAGGGTTATTCCAAGCAGAGAGGCCACCTGAGCTCCTGTTCCTTACCTCAGTCTTGGGTTGCCAATGGCAAGTGCCTGCTGACCACCCTGGGCACTGCTCCAACTGCAGCAAACCCAGGCAAGGCATTTATGAACTTCCTGCCATCTAGAATATTCCAGGCTTTGGTCTCTGCTACAGGAAGGTGCCTTTATGTCTCTGAGTCCTAGTGGTCTCCTCTCTCAACTGGGAATAAAATCACAGCGGTCCCGAGGGGTGGCTTTGAGGGCTGAGGGTGCCTACATGCGATCTTCTTTCATTTTTAGTTTTTGGACCACAAACAGCTATGCTTAGGAATTACTCCTGACTCTGCCCTCAGGAGTGACTCCTGGCAGTGCTTGGGGGACCATATGGGATGCCAGGGACCAAACCCAAGTTGTCTGGGTACAATACAAGCATGCTCCCCACTGTACTATTTCTCCATCCCCTTTCTCTTACACTCTCCTCCTGAGTCCCCTCCTCCAGAAGTCTGAGGAGTGAACTGTGCCTGCCCTCTACTCACTAGGGTAAGATCATGTCCATCTGTCTGTCCCTACCCTTCTCCTGGCTCCTGGTGAGGGGGTCTCCCAAGTGGGTCTTCCAATAGCCCCGCCCCCCCCCCATTCACCTTGGAAGAACCAGATGTGGCCCTGGGCATCCTCGAAGGCGGCATCCACAGGGCTGGGCAGTCCCTGCCAATGGCGAGAGGCCAGCGCAGGGTAGCCAGGCTGCAGTTGGCCCCTGCGCAGCCGCCACACGAAACCTGCCTTGAAGAAGAAGAGCTCGCCACGGATGGTGGAGACTGCATCAAATGAGACCTCACAGGCGTCCGGCAGGACCTCCGGCTGGGGTGAGAGGGAAGAGGTCACACAGGAGCCACCCAGGAGGCAGGATGGAGGGAGCTGGGGCTGGGACATGCCTCCAGTGTCTCACCTCTAGAGGTGCAATCTCGTTGGTGTCCTCTCCAGCCTGGGGGGCCTGGGTTGGGGGTCTGGAGGTGGGGTCTGGCATGCGCCGGCCATACAAGTGCTGGATGCCCCTGCGATCATCTGGGCTGAGGCTCAGCGGGTAGCGGAAGGTATAAAAAGGGGACATGAGGGCCTTAGCTGCCGTCGTGTGCTGCAGCCCCAGCATGTGCCCAAACTCGTGGGCTGCCACCTGCAGGAGGTCTGTGCCTGCAAGAGGGAGACACTGAGCCATTCCTGACCCTCCTGCTACAAGACCCCAAGCTCCTGATGGCGGCTCAGGCACCACGCTTGGCAAGTCCCCCATCCTCTTTCTTTGCCCCTTCTAGAAATGGGTCCCCAGCCCGTACCCTGGTTGTCGCCAACAGTCCAGGTCTCATCATAGTCGAAGTGAACATCCCCCTGACGGTGCGTCTTGGGAAAGAAGGCGTGGGCCAGGACCCCCCCGGGCCCATCAAATGGCAGGTTGTCCCCGTGCGAGTACCTGCAGGTAGGGGAGGGCAGAGTCAGCAGTGGCTGACACCTGGGCTTGTTCAGGGGGCCAGGGGCGTGGGGTGTCCCAGGCCATCGGGTCACCTGGTGAAGTCGATCATGATGTCAGCATGGCCCTCCTGCACCTCTGTGAAGGTGAGCGGTGTCACGTCACTCCACACCTTCAGGGCCTCGGCTACAGTCTGCCGCACCTGCTCCCGCACCAGTTGCCATGGGAACCGGAGGATCCTGTGAAGGCGAGAAGCAGAGGAGGAGGGGGCCTGGGCCTGGCTCAAGGCAGACTCAGTCCCTGATGGCTACGGGACCAGGAATTGGTGCTGGGTGCTCAGTGCAGGTGTATGTGCATGGGGCATAGGCCAAGGCTGCTCTCGGCCTCAGATTCAGCACCCCAGCCCCTTACCACCTGCAGATGTCTATCTTTTTTGGGGGGGTGGTCTTCAGGCCACAAAGAAATCTGCATTCTGGGAGCTGGAGTGATAGCACAGCAGGTAGAACGTTTGCCTTGCACCCGGCCGACTTGGGTTCAATTCCCAGCATCCCATATGGTCCCCCAAGCAACACCAGGAGTAATTCCTGAGTGCATGAGCCAGGAGTAACTCCTGTGCAACGCTGGGTGTGACCCAAAAAAAAAAGAAAAGAAATCTGCATTCTGTGCAAGACAACAGAAGAAGCTCTTCACCCACTTTCTAGCCTTGACTGGAATGCTCTCTGGGGGTGACCTTGATGCCTCACTTGACCCCCCATTGGCAGGGACATCTCTGAATGCCCCTGTGCCCCTCGGTGTGGCCCTCTCAACGTCCACCTCACCTCCAGGAACCTCAGATCGCCTGAGCTATTCTTACCTGTCTGCTCTCTCCCTGTATCCAGGGTGGGACAGAAGATTCCAGGTGTGGCTAATGCTGAGCTCGCCAAGATGGGCCGTGGGCTCATTCACTAGCATAGGGGCTGGGGTGCTGGCCCTTGGTAGGTCTGGCCCTTGGGGTGCTGGCCCTGGTAGGTCCCTGTGGGGGACCTAAAGATGGAGAGCCGGCGTTTGTGCCAAGACGCTCCAAGTGCAGACAGAGGCACTGTCCCTTGGAAGGGAGGGCCTCAGTGTGGGGGCTGTGATCTGTGTGTCTAAATGGGGGTTCAGGGAGATCAGTGTGGAGTCAGTCATCCCAGAGACCTTCCCCCACTGTGTGTTTCTCCAGGCAGATCCTTCTGCACCCCCAGGCAGAGGTCTAGAGAGCAACCCTCCACTCTTCGCCCAGCCTGGTCCCTACCTGTAGGTGAGATCTGTCTTCTCCCAGCGTCCCCCGGACAGCACAAAACGTTTCTGTCGATTCCGGGCACTCAATCCTTCGGGTGGGTCAGGCACCCCGCAGCGAGGAGGTCTGAGGCCGCGGGCAGGCTGGGGAGCATCCACGGCACGGGGGGCTGGTACCAGGCTGCTGGACCAAGCTTCATGCCAGAGCTGAGGCCCCCTCCTGACTGCATGGCGGCGACGGGCATCCTAGGCGGGAGGCAAGACAGAGCCTGGTCAGGTCTGAGCTCCTCAATCCCAACCATGAGGGCAGCGCGAAGGTGAGGAAAGAGGGTGCTGGCCCTCACAAGCAGGGGCCCCGGTCTCAGGATGCCCGGTAATGAGGTGTCCAGCTGCTCCGCGCCTGTCTCCTGCTCAGGCCATTCAGGACGCTGAGGTCTGGGGTGGGCGCAGGTCTGTCTGTGCGCCCACACCTGCAGCCGCTTCTGCTTTCTTGTCACCCATCATAGGCCTCCTGATCTCTGTTTCTTCAGAGGACACCCGCCCGGCCAGGGCATGTTGCAGCCCTGCAGCCCAGCCTCGGTTTGCTCCCTGACACCTGTGAGTCTGGGCATGAGCCCAGGCGGGTGTGAAAAGCACGGAATACGGAATACGAGGTGGCTGAGGTCACCGCAGTCTAACACTCTAACACGGAAGTCTAATTCCTGGGAGCAGTTGTTCTCATCCCTAGCAGAGTGAAGCCCAGGGTGGGACTAGATGCGGTTTGCCTATCTCCTCTGTGTGTGTGTGTGTGTGTGTGTGTGTGTGTGTGTGTGTGTGAGAGAGAGAGAAAGAGAGAGAGAGAGAGAGAGAGAGAGAGAGTGTAGGCGGGGGGGCGGCGGGCATGGCACAGACAGAAAAGAACCACTGGCCCTCCTCTGCTGAAGCCCCACAACTCTCAGAGGTGATTCAGCCATCCCCCCTTCTGCAAGGCCTGAGGCCAAAGGTCACGGTCCTTGAATCAGAAAAGCAGATGCTCCAAGTCATCGGAAACCCATTTCCGCAGCAAGGGGAACTGTGGGAGTACCCACGTCCCAGGCACACAGAAGACCCAGGCTGTGCAAAGCTGGAGCGGCACAGGGCATGGGGCCTGCTGGGACCCAGCACCGGGCAGTCTTGAGGGGCAGGGGGCAGCTGCAGCCTCCCCACAGCCATATTTGGGGCAGGAGCCGGCCACACAGGCCCTACCCTCGGCCTCAGCCTCTGGCAGGCCTCCCGGCCCTCCCTACTGGCTGCCAACTCCAGGGCCACTGGAGAACTCGTCTCCCCCAAACTCTCAGCTTCAATCCCAGCCATGAAGGAGGTTTTCTGCATACCTGGAACTTCTGGGTCCCTGGGAGACTGTGGAGCTTGTGGCAGTCCCAAGGCCCTAGGTCAGATCTCCCCCGTTCCAGAGCTCAGGTATGGAACTGGCAGCTGACCCATGGGAGCCTCACCACGCGGGCCGGTGGCTTCCCAATTCACCAGTTACTACATCCTGTTAGTGGCCCTGCAACCATGTCTGGGCAGTGACCCTGCCTCCCAGACAGGCTCTGAACCCCAGTGGGGCCTCTCCCACTGCAGCACCCCAGTCTGGGAGAGGAAATCGGGCGCCCAGACGTTCCTCCACTTGCAAAAGTAGCAGCAGGGAGGTGGGGATGTTGCCTGTGCTCCCGGCCCACCCCTCCTGGGACCTCTACTGTGCATTTCAGGCAGGAGCTCCCTTCCGCTGGCGGAGGGAGGAGGCTGGCCTCACCTGGATGATCAAGAGGAAGGAACAGGAAATTAACCCGCATCTGCTGCTTCCCAGACACTGCACAGGTTCCCCTCCCCCAAGGTGTGGTGCCACACGGGCAAGGTCTCACATTGAGGCACATGGGCTGGGCCCTCCCCACCCCACACTGCCCCATTGGGCCGCAGTGGGAGATTCCTTCTGTCTGCCCACGGGCCCTCCCTGGGCAGGGTAGTTTGCAGAGACCCTGCGAAGCCCAGATGGCCCAAGCCCAGCCTGCTTGTTCTGCTGGTGCCTGAAAAGCCTCTCTCCTCTCCAGTGCCCTCCAGCAGCCAGCTCCAGAGGAAGGAGGGGAATGGATACCTCCCCTCCCCCCCAGCCCCCATTGTTCCTCTTCTTCCCGCCAAGACTCCAAGTTTCAAGTTTACACCCAAGCTTCTGCACCCTGGTTCTCTCAGAGCAGCAAAAAGAGCCATAGCCTGTGATCCAGAAGACCCAGTTCTGGGCCACAGAGAGCCGGCTAAAGGACCCTGTTTAAGTCACTGATCTCTCCGTCTCTCCCACTCTTTCTCTCTTCTCTTCTCTTCTCTTCTCTTCTCTTCTCTCTCTCTCTCTCTCTCTCTCCGTCTCTTTCTCTCTCTCTGTTTTTGGGTCACACTTGGCTGTACTCAGGGCTTCCTCTTGGCTCTGCACTAAGGAATCACTCCCAGTGGGCTGGGGTTACTATATGTGGTGCTGGTGATCTAACCTGCGTTGGCCGTATCCAAGAAAAATGCTCTACCCACTGTACTATTGCCCTGGTTCCATCCCTGCTCTTTCTTATCCTCAACTTCCGCATCTGCCAAATGTGGCTGGGCCCATGCAAAGAGCCCCACAAGCTCCTTCTGAAGTGCCCCCCTGCAGCAACTGGCAGTCCCTCTTCTCCAACCACAGTCTGTGCCCCCAGAAACCCTCCCCTTCCCAAACTGGGTCTCTGTTCTCACCAACCCTTTCTAGCTCCTGCCCCTGCCCACCTGGCTTCCAGCTTTCCTCAAATCCACAGACTTAACATGGTAAACAAGAGCTGGTCACCACCGGGAGGGAGCTTGCCAGCCCAGAGATGAAGGAGGGAGGATTCTGTAGGCTACAGAATTCTGGCTCCCCTGGCCACGTCTTGTTCTGAGCAGGAGGAAGTAGAACCGAGGCTCCAGCCAGTGGGGTCTCTTGGGGGGAGCCCCTGGCCTCCGTTTCCCTGTTTTTGCAATGACATGCACCCGGCCAGGAGTGGTCCCCTATCTCACCTCTCCCAGTCTTTTCTCCCTGAGACCCAGATGCCTTGGCCGCAAGGCTGGGGCAGCCTGTGGGTACCTACGCTGTGGTCTATTCCTCCCAGGGCTCTAGTGCAAGGCAGAGCAGGAACAGAACACACCTGGCCTCACCCACAGCATTGCAGGAAGTAGGGGGAGGGGAGTTCAGGGAGCAGGCGTCACCCCATCTTCCAGAGGAAGGAACAGAGTCCAGAGAGATCAAGGACTTCACCCAGCATCATTTGGCGAGTCTGGGTGCAGCCCTGAGGCTCAGACCTTCCCAGCCAGCGCTGGGGCTTGGCCCAGGTCCCAACCCACATTCCAAGAGGCACGACTCCTCCCCGTGCATGCCCCCCTCCTCCTCAGGCAGCAGCCTCCCATGGCCCGCCCTGTGATGGGTGCCAAGCTCCTTCTCGGCACCCTCCTGCCCCGCCTTCCCTGGAGGGCACCAAACCACAACCTCAGACATCATCGAGGAATTTCTCCATCTCCTGGGGTTAGCCCCTGGGTCAACTTCCCTTTTAGAAAATTAGAGGCATGCAGTGGAGGGGGTTCCGAGGGAGGGAGGAGCCCAGGCTCAGACACTGTTGCTGGCAGCATCCATCTTTGGGGGTTCCGTTTGCTCTGGGGGACTAATTCATCCCCACCGAGCCTTCTGTGTGCAGCAGGAGGTGAGCTGAGCTGCGGGCATTTGCGGGGGCCAGGGAAGCTGCAGCTCACCAGTCTCGGCAGTATTTATGATCTTCTGAGGCTCAGAGAGTTCAAGCACCCCGGCCACATCACACAGCCAGTTGGCAGTCACGTCCATCTTCTCCCCCAAAAGGTGGGCTCATCAGCCCCCCCCCCAACTGTCCCCTGCTGATGAATCCCCACCACCCATCCCACGGGGCTGCGAGGCTTTCATCAGCCCCGAAAGCTGCAAACTGGGATGAGATGGATAAATATTTACAGAGCCTTCCTGGCCCTGCCGGACGGCAGCCTGGGGATAAACACGTCGGAGGTGACCCCAAATGCTCCCTGCATATCTGCAGAGTGGCTGGCTCAGCCCGGCGTGGCTGTCCCTGCACGCAAGTCCCAGTGGCAGAAGTGGCGAGGGAGAGAGTCCCCGGTGCCTGGAGAAGCCCTCTCCGGTGAGCCTCAGTGCCCAGCAGGGCACTCAACTGTTTCCCCAGTCCTGACGAAACCAGGGGGCAGTGTTGAGGCCCAGGAGGGCCCCCCTAGGGACCCAAGGTTCAAACACAGATCCCTCCAATTCCTAGACCTGGAGATTCAGCTGTTGCCCAAGACATTCCTGGCGCAGACCCAAGGCGAAGGAGCCCAGGAGGACATGGGATGGAAGGTCCGGTCTGTGGGGCTCCCCCCACCCCACCCCATCCCATCCTATCCTGGGTCAGTCCTGTCCAGATCGCCCTTCCCGGGGGAGGGAGCAGAGACGTTGCTGGCCCTCCCTCGGGGCTCCCCTCCCTTCCAAGCTGGCTGGGTGCCTCAACCCCACTCCCGCTGGGCCTGTGGTTGCCAGGCTGTGACCCCAGCTGGGCCACCCCAGTCACGGGACCCTGGAAGCCCAGCTCAGAGGTTAAAGCAGCTCTCCCGGCACGGAGACTGCCCTGGGCTCCACGGACTGGACTGCCGTATCTGCCTTCTCCACTCTCGGGTTCATAACTTTCCTCCCCCTTTCCTTTCTCCCCAGACCCCTCCCCCCCTTGGAAGCTGTTCCCCTTCTTCCTCACCCCACCCTCCCACACTCACGCTGCACCCTGCCTGCAAGGGTCCCAAAGTGCCAGGTGGCAGGTGCCCCGGTGGGGCGCCCCTCCTCCAGACCCCGGTCCCCCCAGGGCAGCTGCTGCCCTCCCCAGCTCTTCCTTAATCCTCCAACCCACTGCACACCTGGAGGTGTGCTGGGTTGGCCACACACCTGGAGGCTGACACCAGGCAGAGACCTGCTGGGCTTTGTCCATGCGATGAATAGGGGGCCCCTAGCCACTCCCTCGGCTGCCTCTTTCAGCACACGCCCTAGTAACGGCGGCTGGAACACCGGAGCAGGAGGTCCGCAGCTGGGAGCGGGCGCGCATCTAACCCCGGGCGCTCCATCCAGCACTCTGAGCCGTCCCGGCGCCGGCCCTGCTTGCACACCTCCGGGGCCGGGAAGCTCACTCTCACGCCCCCAGGAAACCCAGAAAGCGCTTCGGGTGATGGGGTCGTTGCAGGTTCCCCCGGGCGCCCCCGGGGTCCAGTTCGGTCCAGTGGGCCCAGCCCGAGTGCCCGGCGCCCCCTCAGCGAGGAGCGGCCGGCCGGCGGGCACTCACCGGCGGCCTCGGGGCGCGGGCCAGCAGCGGCGGTGGCGGGAGCAGCAGCAGCAGCAGCGCGAGCAGGACGGGGCGCGGGGCCGCGCCGCGGAGCGGGGCAGCCCGAGCCATCCGCCCGGGGGCTGCTGGGCCTGCTGGGCCGCGCGGCCACCGCCCCTTATAGCCTCCGCCCCGCCCCGCCCCGCCCCCGCCCCGCCCCCAGCGCCTTTTGTTCTAAATTCTGCCCGCCGGCCCGGCGGCGGCCAGCGTGGGGGAGGTGGCCGGGAGGGGCGGGCCTGGCGCGGCCGGGGGCCCGGGGACCCGCTCCTGCCGGGGGTCCGGGCTGAGCTTGCGGCCTCACACCTGTGGACTGAGTCGCCTTGTCCATTTACTGCTGCCGTGCGCCTCAGTTTCCCTCGGGGCGGTGGGGAGAGGGCGCCGAGTGGGGTTTCACGCGTCCCGTCCCTATCCCTTACTTAACCTCTCTGGCAGGCACGTCCAGGACTGGTCTCTCCCCGCCGTGGCCCGAATGCTGATCTGCCAATCTCCGACTGGCGCGTGCACCCCCGCCGCACAGTCTCCCCACACCACAGAGCCTGGGGGGAATGCATCTGGGAGCCGGTCCCTTGAGAAAAGAGAGTGTAAATTCTGTCCCAGGGGAAACTGACACAAATGGAGGTGGCTCTCCAGCTCCCCAACTTGTAACAGAACCAGCTTCTGAATGGGCCCCTGGCAAGTCAGCCAAGGAACCCAGTTTGGCTTTCCCATCCTGGAGGGACTGTCCCTACCCAGGAGGCCCTGCAGCGAATCCACTGGAAGGAGGATGCTCAGAAGATTGGTGGGGGAGAGGGGGTGGCCACAGCTGGTTGGGGGCACTGGGGCTCAGGCTCACCTTTGGACAGGAGACAACATGCTTCTATGGGTCCCTGGGCAGACCTCCTGAGACCCAGGGAGATGATGCTAGCAGGGGTCACCCTATCTCACTGACCACTCTGTGAATACCAGCAGCCTGCCCTCCACCTCCCTCAAGAAACTGCTCTACCACAGGCCGCCCCACAGAGGCCAATGCAAGCAGTGGCTCCTGTCCTGGCGGCAGTGTCCTGAGCTACTGCATTACAAGGCTCCGGGCGACTGAGAAGGAAGGAGGCCAGGAGGCAGGAGCCAGCCAGCAGGCTGACTTCACGAAGTTTTCTGGGAGTCCCATCCCTGGGAAAGCTCCGCAGAGACTCCTGGAGGCCAGGAGAGGGAAGACAGCAGTACTTCTACAGTTTGGACTGTTAGCCATCCTCTTCTTTCAAGTGACTCTCTTTTCAAGTTGAAAGGCTTAATGCTCACCAAAGCAGCACCTACAGTAAAACTGGAATGACAGAGATTATCATGTGCAAGGTGTCACACAGACTTGTGAATGTCCTGTAAGAATAAAATAAAATGGGGCTGGAGCAATAGCACAGCGGGTAGGGCGTTTGCCCTGCACGCGTCCAACCCAGGTTCGATTCCCAGCATCCCATATGGTCCCCTGAGCACTGCCAGGGGTAATTCCTGAGTGCAGAGCCAGGAGTAACCCCTGTGCATCGCCAGGTATGACCCAAAAAGCCAAAAAATAAAAAAGAATAAAAGTTCCAGAGAGATGGCTCAATCATCTAAGCGTGTGCCTTAGAGGTGGGAAGCCTGACTTCCACTCCTGGCACTGTGGCACCACATGGCAACCCCAAACACCATCTGGGAGAAATCCCTGAACACAGAGCTTGGGGTAGCCCCTGAGCATTGCAAGGTGTAGCTCCCAAACAAAAACAAATCAACAAAGCCCCCCCAAAAAAAACTAACAAAAAGAATCTTAAAAATAATTTTTCAATGAAATGCCTGCTTCATCCTGTTTTTTAATAATTTGGTCAAGAAATCATGAGGCTCAGGAAGGATGGCTCAGTTGTTCAAGTGGCTTTGCAAGACAAGGTCATGAGTTGATGCTCAGTGCCAACCACATTCACCAAGTGGTCCTGGAGCCTCTGGCACTGCTCTGGACGGTTGGCACTACACAAAAATGTGTGATGTCCAGCACAAAGTCAGGTATGTGTGAACACATCTATAGTGTGTGGCCTCCGGTTATTACAACAATAAGGGAGGCAGAGAAGAAAGCACAGATATGATGGGCTGGATATGAGCCTTTATGCACATGAGGTTTTGGGGTTTTACTCCTGGCTCTGTGTTCAGGGATAACTCCTGATAGTGCTACAGCGATCATTTGCAATGCTAGAGATCAAACCCAGGTCAGCTGCATGCAAGGCAAGTGTCTTAACCACTATGCTATCTTTCATCTTACCTAAGTGCCTTAACCCCTATATTATCTCTCTCTTTCAGTTGTACTAACTCTCTGACCAGAGAATAATTCTTTTTTTATTTTTCATTTTTTGCTTTTTGGGTCACACCCAGCGATGCACAGGGGTTAGTCCTGGCTCTGCATTCAGGAGTTACTCCTGGCAGTGCTCAGGGGACCATATGGGATGCTGGGAATTGAACCTGGGTCGGCTGCGTGCAAGGCAAATGCCCTATCCACTGTGCTATCAATCCAGCCCCAGAGAATAATTCTTTTGTTTGTTTGTTTGTTTGTTTGTTTTGGAGGGGGCACACCCAGTGATGCTGAGGTGTTATTCCTGGCTCTGGATTCAGAAATTACTCCTGGTGCTCGGGAGACTATATGGGATACTAGGATTAAACCCGGGTCAGCCACATTCAAGGCAACCCCCCTACCATCTGTACTATTGCTTCAGCCCCTGGATAATAACTGTTTAAGTAAAAACATTTTTGCTTGTTGCATTTCAGCTTTAAGCACCTCTGGCAGTCACACAGCCTCGCCTGGAGGAATCTGCAGCCCAACCCTCATGGAAGCTGAATTAACTACCACTCACAGTGAGCGCAGTGGTGGAGGGCCTGGATTACCAGTCAGCAGTGCACCCAGAGAAGTGGGCTTCTCACAGCTGACTTTTCTGCCGGCGAGCCATCTGGATCAACGGAGAAGGATGGGTCTGTGTGACACACGGGCACTGGGGAGAAAGGGACTGCACAGGCCCAGGGGCTGGTATAAACTTGTCAAATCTGGGAGGAGAGGCTGATTGTTCACACGTGCTGGCTTCCCACTTCACAGAGAAGAAACCTGCGGCCAGCTCAGGCTGAGGTCAAAGGAGGGCCCTGCCTCCCAGGCAGGCTGAAACCCTTTGTAGTAAGAACTCAGCAGTACATATTCACGTCCCGGGTGAGCTCCTCAGGCACACACACAGCAGAGTGCCAGGCCCAAGGCCAGACCCAACCCAGCTGGTGGCCTCCTCCCCACTTGATATCAAATCCTGTCTCATTCTCCAGGGCTTTCGTTTTGAGGTGATGTCACACCACACCGTTCCTGATGCCAGACAGCACAGGGGATGGGAAGGGAGAGAAATCAGGGCAGAGGCTGAAGCAATAGAACACTTGCCTTGCATACAGCCCACCGCGTTTTGATTCCAGACCCACATATGGCCACCTGAGCCTTGTCAGGAGTAATTCCCTGAGTGCAGGGTCAGGAGTAATCCCTGAGAATTGCCAGGTTATGGCCCAAAAATTTAAAAGAAGAAGGAGGAGGAGGAGAAGAAGGAACGAGAAGGAGGGGGAAGAGGAGGAGGGAGAGGAGGAGGGGAAGGAGGAGGAAAAGGAGGAGGAGGAGAAGGAGGAGGAAAAGGAGAAAAGAAGGAAGAGGAAGAAGGAGGAGGAGGAAAAGGAGGAGGAGGAGAAGGAGGAGGAAAAGGAGAAAAGAAGGAAGAGGAAGAAGGAGGAGGAGGAAGAGGAGGAGAAAGAGGAGAAGGAGAAGAAGAAGAAGGAGGAGGAGGAGGAGGAAGAAGAGGAGGAAGAGGAGAAAAGAAGGAAGAAGAAGGAGGAGGAGTAGGAGGAGAAGGGGAAGAAAAGAAGAAGAAGAAGAAGAAGAAGAAGGAGGAGGAGGAGGAGGAGGAGGAGGAGAAAAGAAGGAAGAAGAAGAAGGAGGAAGAGGAGGAGGAGGAGAAAAGAAGGAAGAAGGAGGAGGAGGAAGAGGAGGAGGAGGAGGAGGAGGAGGGGGAGGAGGAGGAGAAAAGAAGGAAGAAGAAGAAGGAGGAAGAGGAGGAGGAGAAAAGAAGGAAGAAGGAGGAGGAGGAAGAGGAGGAGGAGGAGGAGGAGAAAAGAAAAATCAGGGGAGGGCTGGGGGTCAGGTGGGATTTGTGTGGTTGGGCATATGTATAGCTACTGCCAGACCTAGAGCTTCCTCCACAACACCGCATGGCCCCCAAGCACTGCAGTCCTAACTAATGACACTAACAAGAAGCAGTGAGGGCAATAACATAACCGGTGCCACGTGTTCCTGAACCACAAGAACAACTGGAACCCCTCCCCCCCAGATTCAAACCAGTGCTCAGTTTGATCCGAGTGGCACAGCCGCCTCTAGACACCCAGGACCTGGCGGTTGGGGCAGAATCAGTACTTCGTACAAGCACCGTACCCTGGGGTCCCGGGGTGAGTGATAGGCCCTCCCCGGTGTGCCTGCGCTTGACTCCAGCACGTTTTGGACAGCGCCGAGCGGAGGCGGGGTTCGGGGTGCCCCCTGGCGGGCGCCTTGAAGACTGGCCATGAGGGTTTTCCCTGGGACACTTCTTAGCCCTAGTTCCCCACTCACACCCGAGCTTGGCAGGACGCCGCAGGGTAGTCAACCCTGGCAGCTAAGATCGGAGCGGGGAGGAGCGGAGCGGGGCCGGCTGCCTGGGGCCCACCCCTCGACGGCCTCCCAGAGCCCCCAGTGCCTTCTCCCGGGAGCTCGGAGAGCACCCAGCTCCCATTCCTTCCCCGCCACCCGCGGCCGCGACTTTGTAAGCGTCCAGCCGTTGCCTGTGCGTTAAGTTTCTGGGCACGCTGCGGGCCGTGGCCTGTGTTCCCCGGGCGCACGGTGTTCGGGCCAGGCGCTTGCCAAGGGCAAGGGGTTAAGATTTGCAGCCCAGGCCAGAACGGCGAGCGGGGTGACGACGCTGGAAGGGACGACAACCGGGGTTCTGCGGGACCCAGCGGCGGCCCGAGCCGCCCAGCCCGAGCCCCGCCCCGGGGGCCGTGCCCGAGGCCCCGCCCCCGGCCCGCGCCTTGACAAGCGCCGCGCGGCGCGACCCGGGCATTCGCGCCGCCGCCTCGGTGGACAGAGCTCGGCCTGACCGCCCGTCCGCCCGTCCGCAGCGCCGTGACCATGCCCCGTGGGAGCCGCAGCGCCGCCGCCCGGCCGGCCAGGTGAGTGGCCCGGGCCCCGCGGGCTGGGCGCGGGGAGCGCGGGGCGCGCGGCCACACTCCGGGGACGCGGGCCCGGGCTTGACCTTGGAGGCTGCCATCTTGGCTGGGGGGTGGCGCCCCGCACCCCGCGGCCCCGCGCCCGGCTGACCCGGCTGCCCCCTGCCCCCGCCCTGCCCCGCAGCCGCCCCGCCGCCGCGACCTCCGCGCACCTGCCCGCGCGCCCCCCGCCCTCGGCCGCCGCTCCGGCCCCCGCCCCGTCGGGCCAGCCGGGCCTCATGGCGCAGATGGCATCCACGGCCGCGGGGGTGGCCGTGGGCTCCGCGGTGGGACACGTCGTGGGCAATGCGCTGACCGGAGCCTTCAGCGGGGGCAGCTCGGAGCCCGCCCAGCCCGCGGTTCAGCAGGTGAGCGACTGGGGGGTCGGGGTGGGCGGGTGTGCGTGTGTGCGTGTGTGCGTGCGTGCAGGGGTGCGTGCCATGGGCCCAAGGCTTTGCCCCAGGGCCGTCCTGTCCTTCCCTGCCTCGGCTTCCTCACCAGCGGGTTCACCTTCCCTTCACGAGGCCAAGGTTCCTAGACTTCCCGGGACAGGTGCCAGCTGCGCATGGGGAAACTGGGGCTCAGAGCCTTGCTCAAGGTCATGGAATCCGGGCACGGAGGAGGGGTTTTCAAGTTCCTGCCTCCCGCTCACCGTCGTCGTCCCCCCCCACCCCAGGACCCAAGGGTCAGAGGTGCTCCCTGTTGCCCTCTCCCCTGCTGGATGCCTGGCGACCTCCTCCCTAGCCCTGAACCAACTGTGGACTTGGTGGTGGGGTCATGAGGATCAATGTGGCCGAGCCCAGAAAGTGCTGGAACTTGTGGGAGGGGGGCTAGACTCCAAAAGCACATGCAGAGCGCTGGGTTTTTCTCGTGCCTTCTCCCCCCCCCACCCACCCCCCAGTTGGAGGCGTCAGGGAATCTGCCAGAGCCAGCTTTAGCAGAGCGTGGGCTTGCCTTGTCTCAGGGTGAAGCAGCTGAGTTTGCTGGGGGGAGGTGGGGAGGGGGCAGGCAGTCTGGGCTCTGGAGTCCACCTCTGGGTGGCAACTGCCAACTGACATTGCGGTTGTCCTGCGCTGTGTCCCAGGCCCCTGCCCGTGCTGGCCCTCAGCCCCTGCAGCTGGGGCCCTGCGCCTATGAGATCAGGCAGTTCCTGGACTGCTCCACCACGCAGGGGGACCTGTCCCTGTGTGAGGGCTTCAGCGAGGCTCTGAAGCAGTGCAAGTACAACCACGGTGAGTCAGCGGCCCCTGACCCTCCCAAGATGGGTCGGGGTGAGGCGGGGGGGAGGGGCATCCATTTTCCTGCCCCTGCTGGGACTGACCACGTGCCTGTGCCCTCCCTCCTTCTGCAGGTCTCAGCTCCCTGCCCTGAAGAGGCTGCAGCAGCCTTGTGCCCACCCGTGGGCCAGTCCTGTACCCCTCTGTACCCCCTCACCGGCAGCAGGATGCTGATAGCAGATTGTACCCAAGGCACTGGGATTGGGAGTGAGTTCCTTGTCCTATAGATGACCCGAGACACAAATGTGCAATTAAAAGAGTTTATTTTAGACTGGAACCTGCTGTGTGGACTCTGTATGGTCTGTCACGCACCCTGGACGACAAGGTGGGTGTACTGGGTTGGCTGGTGCCCAACAGGGTGGGAGTCCCCCTGAAGCTGGTGCTCTGGGTAGCGAGGGGGAACCTCCGCTGTGATTGATCCCCAAGGTCATGGGACTGGGGGCTGGAGTCCCAGGCCCCCTTGTCTCCCCCTCTGCTCTCTGCCTCTACTTTCCTTCCTCTGGGGGAAGTCCCCTGGTGCCCTCCCCACTGCAAGGCTTGTCTGAGGTCCTGGCTGTGACCTTGTCTGTCCTGCTGATGTAACTTCTTCGTAAGTCCAGATTCTGCAAGAGGAGCCCTGCTGGTACAGAGTTGGCATGGGCCGGATTGGAGGCAGAGTTCACGGTCAGCCCCTGCGGATGTGGATCCAACTCTGCCACTTGGCACAGGGTGTCAGGTCACGAGGCCTGCTGGGACAGAAAAACAAGCCCTATCGGTCCAGTGTAGACCAGGCCATCGCTGACTGGGCTAGGCCTTTCCTGAGTTCCTTCCATAGCTCTGCATCAAGCTCCTCCTGTGTGCCAGGCCCCTGTCACCTCCTGGACACTAAGGACAATCGGAGGCCTTGAGTAGTCCCACTGTTCTGGGGGTTGGTAGGGAAGGTCCACGTTCACTGGTTCATCCTTTCGGTGCTCATGCATGCTGGGAGGGATTGGGCATCTCTCTGCACACGTGTTTGTCCCCGGGGGATGGGCACCACTTCTTGGTGTGAGTGTGACCCCAACTATATGGCTCCTAGCTTGGCAGGAAAGCACTTGCCTAGAGGAGGCTCGGGACTGAGTTCTGTCCCTGGCACCGCAAACAAATCAACAAAACATACCTGGCCTCTGGCGGCAGCTACCGGGCCTCGGACGGCAGGGAGCCCATCCTTCGGGACTATGAGGGGAACCTTGCTCCTCGTGGCCCGCCGAGCTCCAGCACGCCTCCTCCGTGCCTCCCCCAGGGAGGGCAGCCCCGACAGCCAGCGCAGCTCCTCTGAGTGGTGCAGGAAGACCTGCCCGTGAGGGGGGGGGTTGACGCTGCCCTCCCTGCCACGGGGCTCTGCGGGTCCCTCACCTGCCAGCTCTGGGTGGCTGTCCTCCAGGTTCTCCAGCAGGGACTCGTAGCGGGTGGGTGCCCCTCCCTCCCCCACTGTGGAGGGAGAAGATCCAGTCGGACTCACTGGGGGTTCCCCCACCCTGACCGCTCACCCCAGACTTGTGGGACAGCCCAGCGGGGGTCAGGTTGGCACATTGGGCTGGAAGCAAGAGTGCTAGTTCTTGGCCCAAGCGGAGGCTGCCAGGGCCTTGGGTGACCCTGGCTATTCACCCCCCAGCAGAGATGCGTGGGCCCCACTTACTGATGACCTGCACAAGGATATAAGTCCCCCGTTCCTGCAGCAGGGAGCTGCCCATGGTGGGGGCCTCGGACGCACCCTCCTCTGCGCTCAGGCTCACCAGGTGCCCATCCTCAGCCAGGAGGGCGATGGTCGCTGGGCGCAGAGGCAGGGAGAGAGGCGGGACATGGTTGGCACCTCTGCCCAGTGGCTCTTGTCCCCTCCTCTCATGCCCTCCACCCTGCCACCTCACCATCCGGGGGCACCTGCCCCCTCTGCTTCAGGTGGGTTTTGAGGGTCACCAGGTTGCACCAAGGGTTCACCAGCTCCCTGCAGCCAGCTGTGGGGTGGGGGTGGGGCAGTGGTAAGTCACTGTTTTCAATCCCAAAGCTTCTGTCCCTTCCATCTTGTCCCTCACGAAAGCAGGGACTGGGGCTAAGGGATTGGACTGGCACCCCATCCCTGGTCTGCAGAGAGGAGAGTGACCACTTTCGACTGCACATGCCTCTCACCTTCAGCTCCAGCCCTGCCTTTCCGGGGCCCCTCTGCAGCCCCCGCTTCTCTCTAAAAGGTCAGGAACCGGCAACCGTGGCTCAAGCTTCAGATGCCTAAATGCGCGTGAAGCTTGAGGATCTCTGACTGCGTGTAGCTCCTGTCCTGCACCGCCCCTGGGGACACAGACAGTTCAAAGGGCTGGAGCACACGCTCTGGATGCAGGAGGGCTGGGCTCCTTTGCTGGGAACCATGCCGCCCCCAAGCATTTCCAGCAGAAGCTTCCTAGTATGGAGCCTAAACTTGCTCCTGAGCGGGACTAGGTACTAGGTATGGTCTCCAAACCAATCCCTCCCCCTAAATCAACAAAACAACCCCCACCAACAAAACCTCAGTCTGATGAACTTCCCGGGACCCACCCTGCTTCCCCCCTGCACTACCTCCCTCCTTGACTTCTCCGCCACCTACCCGGACAGAGGGGGACAAGCCTCTCCTCCACCTCGATCTGCTGGGACGGAGCCCCTCACTTACCTCCAAACATCACTGTGACAAACATGGTGCAGGCGAGGCAACAGATGTGGGGGGAGTTGGTGTCCCACTTCACTTCCCTGCTGAAGAGGCACCTGGAGCGGAGATACCTTCCGGGGTGGGGCCAGGCTGGGAGATGTGTGTGTGTGAGGGACAGGGTGGTGACGAAGGGTCTTCTCAGCCTAGCGGGGTCCCTCCTGCTCACCAGGTACCCTCAGCCTTCTCTGGCTCCGGCTGCCCGGGTCAGAGGCCCTCCCAGCTTTAGAGCTGGTCTCCATGGCAGTGGGAGCTGCCCAGAGGGCTAGGCAGGAAATGCCTTTCCCAGTCTCCGGGTAACAGGCCGGGAGGGGGCCATGCGCTTTCCCTGAAGCCCGGCCACGCCTCAGCGTCAGGGATGTCCAGGGACCCTGTTGTTGTGGCCCCCCAGGGGAGAGAGCTCCCAGGCTGAAAATCTTAAAACCCAAGAGCCCCCCATGAGCTGATAGAGTCTGTGACTAAAGGCTGAGGTGGGCCTTGCCCACGTTGAAGGTCCACTCCCCTGGGACTCCCTTTCCCCTCCGTTCTCTCTCCCTCTGTCCTCATGTCTTTCTATTTCTCGTCGAGATTATGGAGGGTCTCGCTTTGACGCGTGGTAAAATCTTTCCCTTTCAGTGTTTTCGAGATGAATCTCAGAGTGCGAGTCAGGCTACAGGACATTTTCACACACACCCTCGCCCCAAATCCTTGTTGTCTGTTGATAGCTGACCTCAGAGCCAGCTAGCCACCACTCAGTTTTCTGCCCCTGCCCTTCCCAGAACATTGCAGGAAGGGGATCCTCCGGGCGAAGTCTGTGGGGGTCTCATTTCTGCCCTGTGCGCACTGCTCTTGGGATGCCCACAGCTGCCTCCGAGTATCCCCTCTTCCCACTGAGGAATGTTCCGTGGCCTCTCGCTCATCCATCTTGCTCTGTTTGGGGCTGTTGCCAGTCTCAGTGATTATACATAAAGTCAACACAGTCAAGCACCTCGAGGTGGATGTGTGAATACGTGTTTTTGTTGCTCCAGAGCAAATACCCTGAGAGAACTGTGGGTCATCTGGTGGACGTATGTTTAACTGTGTGAGAGAATGCCCTGTTGACTGGGCTGTGCACCATTCTTGCCTTGTCCCCTTTTCTGGCTGTGGTGGGGTGCCCTATTTCTCTCTCTCCTGCTCTCCTGTTTCTCTCCATCTTGCCTTGTTCTCTATTTACTTGTCTCTCTTTCTGACCCTTTGTTCTCTTCCTGTCCCTGTGTTCCCGCTTGAACTGTTTCTCTGCTCCTCAAGCCTCTGTTTATGCTTTGACTTTTCTCTCTCCTTTCTTCTTCATTACATTTCTTCCTTCCTGCCTTCCACCTCCCCCCCCTTCCTGTGTTCTGTCCCCTCTCCATGATCCCCCACCTCTCTCTGGCCATGAAGCTCGGTGGGTGTGGGGTGTCCCTCTCTGACAGTTCCCTTTGCCCTAAGGTTCTGCAGTGAGGAGGGAGGCAGAATAGACCCTCCGTGCTGCTCCCCAGTGCTGTTCTCCACCTCTGGAGAATCTTTCCTCAATGCTCCCATCTGGCAGATGGGGGAGAGAAAACGTAGCAAGGATGTTGTGAGGAAAACACTCGATAACACTTTTTTTTATTTTTGGGGGGCCACATTGGTTATGCTGGCAGTAGGGCGACATAGTTCCAGGAGTTGCTTGGGAGATCATACAGTGCCAAGGGCCTGACTGGGGGCCCACTGCCTGTCAGGCATTCACCTTGGCCCCTGTGCTGTCTCTCCGGTCCCATTTGATAACATATTCAAGTGCTACTTTCGTGCTCAGCATGCTTCAGAGCCAGAGCAGTCCTGTAGAAGCTGACTCAGCTGTTCCCACACTTATTCCAACACAAAGGCATGTTCTTCGTAGGGTCCCCCCTGTAGTCAGGGACTGGTGTCCTGCAGCACGCAGCTCAAGAGGGCTTGAAGCCAAGTCTGGAAAGAATCGCCATTCCTGGCCCTGCAGCCCTCACGTTGTCTTCAGAGCCACCAAGGAGTGCTTTGCTTTTCTACCCGGCCTTGCTTAGGGTTCACTCCTCGCTCTGCACTCAGGGCTTAACGGGGTGCTGAGGATTGAATCTGGGCCTGCTGCATGTAAGGCTAGTGCCCTCTTGCTGTTTCTTCTCTCTGGCCACAAGGAGGGTTCTTTTATCATGAGTGCCATAGAGACCCCCAAGGAGGTGTTAGGAATGGAGACAGTCCCATGGAGGGATTTTATAATCTCCTCAAACAAAACTCTCTCTAGGCCATGAGAGAGAGAGTTCAGGGCAGGGGTCCACACCTGGTGGTGCTACTCACGGCTCAGTGCTCAGGGGTCACTCCCCGAGGTACTCAGGGGACTATGTGGTACTAGGGACAGAATCTGGGCTTCATGCAAAGCATGCACTCTGTCCTTTGAGCTATCTCTCTGACTCCAAGGAGCGGATATAGGTAATTAGGTTATGATTTAGATTTGGAAAGACCATTAGGATAGGAGATGGTTGCCATTAGGATGGTGGTTCTTACAGATCCCAAGTGGAGGGGACATAGCATGAGAAAAAAAAAAAAGAAAAGAGAGTTAGATAATATAGCAGATAAGGTGTTTGCCTTGCATGTGATTTCATCCCCAGCATCACATATAGTTCCCCAAGTCCCACCAGGAGAGATCCCTGAGCTCAGAGCCAGGAATAAGCCCTGACAACTGCAGGTGTGGTCCTCTCCTTTAAAAAAAAAAAAAGAAGGAGGAGCTGGCATTTAAGTTGGAGTCTCAGTATGAATTGACTCTGAATCCAAGTCAACTTCCTTATGTCTGGTAGATTTAGGAACTGTCCATGTTAATTGTGAGTGAGCACATGAAGTCACTGGAATACTCTTACCTGCTGGTGTGAGTGAGTCTTGGTACAAGCATGCTGGGAGCACCACAGTATCCACTAAAGCTCAGTGTGCCTTCCTACTGCCTGCTGCCTCCACCTCCACACCCGGGTGTCCATACCGCAGAAATACGAACACTGGTGCATCAGAAGACGTTGCCAGGAATGTGTTCTCAGCAGTCTCACTGGCAGGTGAAAGACTAAAGCACACAAAGGTTTAACAACAGGAAGATGGATAAAATAATTGTGGCTTCTCCACACAATGGATATCATGTAGATGTGAGCATGAGTTAAACATTGCTGCGTGCAGAGGCCTTTCAATGCTGAACAAAAGCAGCAGGAACAAACGCAGACATGCTCTCATTCCATTTCTAGTCGACGTTCTAGAGCAAGCAAAAATGGATCTAAGAGGACTTGAAGTCAGGGTAATTATGGAGACATTTGGGGGCGGAGGCTGTTACTGATGGGGGAGGCACAGGAGGGAGAAGTCTGGGGAGATAAAAATGTTCTAAATCTTGATGTGGGTGGAGGCTTCAGGGATATATATATATATATAACATTATATAGGACATATCATCATTATTATATATACATAAAATTATCCACACTTGAGATTTGCACATGTTACAGGATGTGAATCATACCTCAATAGAAGCAGCTCCCCAGTATAACTTTCGGGTTTCTGGGCTCCTGTCTCAGGAATACCCTGTGTGGCCAGGCCAATGATGCTTGGGGAAATCAGGCCTGACTAGTAGGCTCCTACCAGTGTCCCCATTCTCCAGTTAAGAGCTGCTTTGCATGTCTGTTGTGGTCTAGTGGGCTCCCCACCCATATCCGAAGCACCTGGGTCTCTGCCCCACAGAACCACTCTTGCCTGTTCCCGCCTTGGCCATGGCCCACTGGTGTTGGGCACTCCTGACTGGGGCCGCATTGGCAGGTGAGCTCTCCAGGTCCCTGGCTCACCTGGGAGGTGTGGTGGGGAACAACATTTTCCAAAAAGCCTGCTCAAGGAAGCAGATTTTTGTGGTTGGGAGAATGTTCTAGAAGGAACTGAGATGGAGGGGAGAACAGGCTGCAAGTGACTCTGTCCTATACCTGGGGCAAGTCACTTCTCATTGTGGGTCTCAGTTTCCCCATTTGTGACTGACTAGAGAACTGGGATTCCTCCAGACTCTGAGATCTCTGAGAAGACAGGCGCTCATCCCATTTTAACTTTTCGTTTTTCTGGGGAAGCTGTTGTGGGCATGTCCTTACCCTACAGGACCTCAGAGACAACCTCTTGAAGGTCCCCAGCAGCCAGCTGCCTGAAGTTGAACTGAAGGGTGGGACAGCCCATAAGTCTTCTATTTTTTTTCTTTTTGGGTCACACCCGGCAATGCACAGGGGTAACTCCTGGCTCATGCACTCAGGAATTACTCTAGGCAGTGCTTGGGGGACCATATGGGATGCTGGGAATCGAACCTGGGTTGGCTGCGTGCAAGGCAAATGCCCTACCCGCTGTGCTATCGCTCCAGCCCCCCATAAGACTTCTTGGGGGTAGCTAGGCTGTCACCAGGGTTTGGAAGAACCAGTGTGACCAATAGGACAGGGGGTTGCAGGGGGATCAGGTGGGCAGCAGAGGATGCAGAGACTGCCCATGTTCCCTCTGCTGAACTTGAATCCCTACGGGAACACCCGGCTATGAACCTCCTTAGAGTCTGACCAGACCTTTGGGGGAGGGGCAGGAGGGAGGGAGTGCAGCCCAGGCCTAAGCGTGTCTGTCTCTTGCAGTCTCCCAGCCAACCCTATCCCAACCAGATGCACTGCTCGTCTTCCCAGGCCAAAGGGCCCAGCTCTCCTGCACACTCAGTCCCCCCCATGTCACCATTGGAGACTACGGAGTGTCTTGGTACCAGCAGCGTGCTGGCAGTGCTCCACGACTCCTCGTCTACTACCGCTCCAAGGAGGACCACCACCGGGCCGCCGGCATCCCTGAACGCTTCTCAGCGGCCATGGATGAAGCCCACAACGCCTGCATCCTGACCATCAGCCCTGTGCAGCCGGAGGATGATGCAGACTATTACTGCTCTGTGGGCTCTGTGTTCTAGAAACGGGGTATGGAACCGCCTCCAGCCTGCCACTCGCTCCTGCCCTTCACCATGGGCCCCCCTCATTCTCATCAGGCCTGGATTTTCCCTCTCTATGAAATGGGTTAATAATATTCAGTATGTCAACAATGCCTTTTATGAGGACCATGAATTTCCTGCTGAAAAAGTGGTTGTAGAGGGTGTGTGTGTGTGTGTGTGTGTGTGTGTGTGTGCGCGCGCATGCACACCAGGGGCCTGCTGGGGATGGAGGGGTATGGAATCTGGGGTTTAACAGAAGAGGAAGCACCTGAGCTCCTGGGGTGGGGTCCAGGCTCCCCACTGGTCCCCAGAGGGCCCAGGCTGGTGGCCTGGTCTTCCTGTGACCCCAAGAGTTTGAGAGAGAAAAAAGGGAACCAGCCCTTGTGCTCTTCATCCTTCGTGACTGGTTATGGGTCAGTGCTCTGGGGTGACTGAACTGTGTCCCCACGGAGCCCAAGCTGCTTGGGAGACACGTGAATGGGTACAGGCACTCAGGCACCTGGGAGGGGGGTGTGGGTGCTCTCATGGCCGGGGGCAGAGCAGGGTGCATCTGAGGGGCACTGGAAAGAGGGAGGGGTGAAGGGGGCAAATTTTGCGTGTGGGAGCCATGGTTGGGGTGGGGACTGGGGCATTCAGTTGCAAGCCTGTCATCCCACTGGAGGCCGGGCCATGAGAGCCTTCCCTTGGGGCGCCCATCCCAGTCTCTGCGGAGGCCGGGTGGGCAGGCAGGACTAGGACTGCCCAGGGAGGGTGGACCTTAACAGGGCTCCTAGCTGTGGCACCCTTCTCTTGAAGATCTCAGATGCCCCAGTGCCCTCTGGCTTACCCCCACTCCCCAGGGCAAGCACCTCGGGAACTCACTCCCCAGTCTGTCCGCCTCTCCCCTACACTCCCGCCAACGCCGGACCAGTTCTGTTTGCCCACATCCGGGACGCGTTTTGGTGGCATCCCGGAGAATGGCCCCCCCCCCCACCCCACCCGACCTCGTCCTCCCACCCGGCGCGGCGGGAGCACCGAGACGCCCGGACCTCCGTGCGGCCTAGAGCGGTCCCGGAAGTGCCCGCGGGCGGGGGCGGGACTCCGGGCGCCCTGGCGGCCGCGGGCTCCGCGTCAGCAGCCGCGGCGGAGCGAGGCCGCGTCGGCCGCGGGTTGGAGCAGCTCAGGTGCGGCCCCGCCCCTCCCGCCAGCGGCCCCGCCCCGGCCCAGGTGAGCGGCCCCGCCTAGCTGCAGGTGAGTGCCCCGGCGACTGGCGGCGCGGCCGGCCGGCGCTCCCGTGCGCCCGTGCCCGCGGGCGTCCCCCGTCGTGGGAAGCGGGCAGGGGCGCCGGCGTCGCGGGGGTGCGGCCGCTCGCGGGCCTCCCGCCCCGAGACCCGGACCCCCTGACGGCCGGCCCGGTACCCAAGCTCGGGAGGTCCTTGAAGGAGGAGGGGACGGGTGCAGGGGCAGCCCGGGAAGGCTCCGAGAGAGGTGGCAAGCACGGGGCCCCCGACCTCGATTTTTTGATTATACATATATGTTGTATATATGCACATACAAATATATTTAAAACATTGCTGGGGACAGATAAAGGATTGTCAACTTTTGAAAAACCGAGTGGAAGCGTTGACGTGTAGAAGGTCCATGGCAACGAAAACCCCTGAGGGAGGGAAACTTGGAAAAGGCAGGGTTCAGCTAACAGGTGGGTGGTGCAGGGGCTGCATGCTGCTGAAGGTGGGAACAGGTGCATGGAGGTGTGTGTACACGTGTGTGTGTGTGTGTGTGTGTGTGTGTGTGTGTGTGTGTGTAAAACAGGGCATGGGCATGGGGGTACAAACGCAAAGCCTGGAGGATCTGTTAGCTAGGCAAGCTGCGAGCTGTGCAGGGTGTGCCCCCTTCCACCTATCTTCCAGTATTTTCTAGAGGGAGCCAGAAGCCTACTGAGTTTTCAATGCTGGCAGCTCAGGCAGACAGAAAAGAAAAGCCCAGGGCTTGGAGAGCCAAGCAAAGCATGGCTGTGGTAGGATCCCCAAGCTGCCAATTTGCAACCTCCGAAATGAAGGGTTTAAGGCAGGAGGTATCAGTTAGCTGTGCCAGACGGGCTGGGGAAATTCCAGCGGAGAAGAGAGGGCTTGGCAGTAAGGAGGTCATGGGATGCCGGGGCTGAGCCGTGAGTTCCCAGCTGAAACAGGGAGCTGGAAAGCGGTTCTTGGTGCCATCCATCACAGTGGTGATTTTCCTTGGCAAGATTCAACATCGCAGGATGGATTTATCATGGGGGGGGGGGGAATTGGTGGTCCCTGGGTGGTGGCAGCAGGATAAGAAGAGGGACTTACACTAGTCAGAGTTAGTTGAAGGGACACACTGTGTAGGGTGTAAGCTACACAGGAAATGGTGAAAGTAAAGCCAGAAGACGGGGTGAAAATGGAGACTCGGAGGATTTGATGAGGTTGAGGGAGGGAGTTTTGAGCGTTATTAAGAATGAGAAATTATGGGTTGCTGAAGAAAAGGGGAGGCAAAAGGGAGTCGAAGCAACCCACGAAATGTTGAGAACACTTTAGTTCTGTGCCTCTCCCTCTAGGGTCACCCTATTATTTGCTCAGGAAGGCCTGGGGACCCCTCCTGGTGATACTCACCCAGCTGTGTGGGTCACATCCACATGTTCAGTGCTGGGTCTCTGTTCAGTACTCAGGCCCAGCAGTGCTACACCCGCTGGTGCTCCAGTATTAAGCCTTGGCCCTCGTGTATGCCAGGCACGTGTTCCATCCTCCGAGCTGCCTCCCCAGCCCCTCGGTGATGTTTTTAGTGCTTGCTCTTATTGCTGACTATAAATGCACTGAAAATCTACTTCCAAGTAGTAATACCATGCCATTTCTCTTTTAGCCAGTTACCTCTGTGTTTCAGCAAAAGGATAATATCTCTGTCCTAAGCTATGAGGATTATGTAAGATACGCTTGGAAGAAATTAAGTAGTCCCCTAGCACTTAGGAGCTGCTCATTAAATAGGAACGGTTGTTTTCTTTATCATGTCACCTGAGCAGCTTTTCTTCGCAGAGAGGGTTCTAAATGGGAACTTCAGGAACCACCACAGATGGGGTTCTGAGAGGGGTGCTCTAGAATTCCTATTTTTAATGCCTTCCCTCCCACACATAGGAACAGATTTCTTGTCTGATTTAGTGATTAAAATATCTTCTGCTCTTTTTGGGGTAGTCTTATTTATCTCTCCCAGACAATTGTTTTATTTGAATTAAAGAGTTCTCTGGGGGCTGAGGAGAGGAGAGTGACACTCAGTTTTCACATAAAAACCAATGATTTTCCCCCTGTTCATTCATGTATCTAGTCAACAGATATGTCGTTAGAGATTGTCTTATTGTGCTGAGGAGTCGGGGAACACGGGGAATCCAAACTCAAGGTGCACAGGGAGCAGCTGGCAGTGATGGGAGTCCCCTCAGCTGAGGAGTGTACTCAGGGGTACTCGCTGTGAGGAGCGATTGCACGAATGCCTGAGGGTGAGGGGGAGATATTTGGGTAATTTGGAAGGATGAGCTCCTGGCAGCCTGGGGTTTGGGGTGCTCTGAGGGGGAGAGAGCAGTGCCGCTGAGTGGAAGAGTAAGGGTTTGTGGAAGCCAGAGGCAAGAAATAGGCCTGAAAATGCCCTGTGAAGGAGTTGGCTGCTGCTAGGTCTTAAGAAGGAAAAATAACGCAATCAGGCCAATACTTTGCGTGCTTGACACTGGTGTCGGGGTAGAGGGATAAATAGAAGCTGGAGGTAGAGAACTATTGGGGGCGGGGAGGCCCTGCTGACAGTCTGTGGGACTCCCACTGAGATGTGAGCTGTGGAGTGGGGGTAGCAGAGACGCAGAAACCCTCACTGTTACTCAGGAACCAAACAGGACAGAGGCAAGGGGGCAGGCAGTCTTGGCAGACTCCCAGAGTGCTGCTGGGGCCCTGACTAGTGTAGCAAGGACGTCCGAGTTCTCTGTTTTCAGCAGAGCCCCTTCCCCACATGTTCTGGGAGAAGAGTCTTAGTCCTTTTCCACTGTGGCTCCACTTCCTGGTCTAGCCCATGCTTCTGAACAGCTTCACCCTTTCAAGACTCACCATGCAGGGCTGGAGCAGTAGCACAGTGGGCAGGGCGTTTGCCTTGCACGCGGCCAACCCGGGTTCGATTCCCAGCATCCCATATGGTCCCCTGAGCACCGCCAGGGGTAATTCCTGAGTGCAGAGCCAGGAATAACCCCTGTGCATTGCCAGGTGAGACCCAAAACGCCAAAAAATAAAATAAAATAAATAAAAAGACTCACCATGCTGGCTTGGTACTTGGCTGCTTCTGTTTTCCTTTCTTTGGCGGGTGGTGGGGGAACGTTGTTTGTTTTGGGGCCACATCCGTGCTGTGGGTTTACTCCTGGTTCTGTACTCAGCGTGGGGATTTAACCCGGTTTAAACCCATATAAAGGCAAGCCCCTTACCCATTCTACTATCTCTCTGGCTTCGATTCTGTTTCTCTTACACATGTTTCCAGGTCTCTAACCCTGTTGGAAACCCCTCAAGGACCAGAATGTGCTTTAGTCCTATTTTGTGAGCACACAGTGATTCGGACTCAGGAAGGTTCATTCACCGACTTGACACTGTCCCTTGTTTTCTTTTCAGGTTGGGAGAACAGTGTGTCCCAAAGAAGAACATCTTTTAACACCTAGTCATTGGGGATGATAGTAGATTCCCAATGGAGGTTCCCCCAGCAACCCAGCTCGGTGAGACCTTTGTATTTGAGGGTGGGTTGGCGATGCAACAAGATCTTTTCCCAGAGGAGGACCTGGGGGACCCTTTTCTTCAGGAAAGGGGTTTAGGGCAAATGGCTGTTATCTACAAGGAGATCCCTCTTGGGGAACAAGACGAGGACCCCGATGATTATGAGGGCAATTTCAGCCTGTGCTCCAGCCCCATTCAGCATCAGACTTTGCCCCCACTAGACAGATCCCAGGATGATGAAATATTTGACCAAACCTTCCTCCCCAAATCAGACCTTAGTCCATTTCAGATTATCCATGGTGGAGGAGAACCCAGTAAACAGGATGGCGAGAAGGTAGGCAGGGTACACTTGGGACCTCGCGAGCCTCGCAGGACCGCACAACCAGCCAAGCCCTATGCGTGTCGGGAGTGCGGGAAGGCCTTCAGCCAGAGCTCGCACCTCCTCAGGCACCTGGTGATCCACACCGGGGAGAAGCCCTATGAATGCTCCGAGTGCGGCAAGGCCTTCAGCCAGAGCTCGCACCTCCTCAGGCACCAGATAATCCACACCGGGGAGAAGCCCTACGAATGCCAAGAGTGTGGCAAAGCTTTTCGCCAGAGCTCAGCCCTCGCGCAGCACCAGAAAACCCACACCGGGAAGAGACCTTATGAGTGCAGGGAATGTGGGAAAGATTTCAGCCGGAGTTCAAGTCTCCGAAAGCACGAGCGGATCCACACGGGAGAGAAACCTTATCAATGTAAGGAGTGTGGGAAATCCTTCAACCAGAGTTCAGGCCTGAGCCAGCATCGGAAAATTCACACCCTGAAGAAGCCTCACGAGTGCGACCTCTGTGGGAAGGCCTTCTGCCACCGGTCCCATCTCATCCGGCACCAGAGGATCCACACGGGCAAGAAGCCCTACAAGTGCGAAGAGTGCGGGAAGGCCTTCAGCCAGAGCTCCAACCTCATTGAACATCGGAAGACCCACACCGGCGAGAAGCCCTACAAATGCCACAAGTGTGGGAAAGCCTTCAGCCAGAGCTCCTCCCTCATCGAGCACCAGCGGATCCACACGGGGGAGAAGCCCTACGAGTGCGGCCAGTGTGGGAAGGCCTTCTGCCACAGCTCTGCCCTGATTCAGCACCAGCGAATCCACACGGGCAAGAAACCCTACTCCTGCAATGAGTGCGGCAAGGCCTTCCGGCACAGGTCGGCCCTCATCGAGCACTATAAGACCCACACCAGAGAGAAGCCCTACGAGTGCAATAAATGCGGCAAGTCCTTCCGGGGGAGCTCACACCTTATTCGACATCAGAAAATTCATGCTGGGGAGAAGCTATAGGAAGCAGCCTGTCAGGCTGTCCCGGGTGGCGCCCTGGCCAGACTGCTCGAGTCTAGGACCCCCAGTCACCTTCCTGACGCAGAGCTGAAGGGGAAGGTGCCAGACCCAAAGCTCCCCGCACACGTACTGGCAGCAGGGCCCGCGTGGCTCCAGCCAGCTGTCCTCCGTAGGCTGACTCAGCACAAGGGTGAGGCGAGGCAGGGGCAGGTGATGAGGCTTCAGGAATCGAGGTGCTCCAGAGCTGGCTTGAAGTTTTCTCATTCTCACATTTGACTTAAATTTCACCCTATAATTTGCTTTTTCCAGAATCCAGAAGGAAACAGACAAACCCACAGGGAAGAAGTTGAATTAACATCTTGTAGATGTCAGGTGACCTCTTTAACATTAGGTTGCAAGTCGGGTACTTTTTATGGAAATGGTGCTTTACAGTCCAAATCCACAGAACAGAAGTAGCTGTCTCCGCAGTCAAGCACAATCCGCTTGGCTTGGGTATGTCTCGGGACAGCCAAACGGGTCTCATGGAATAGAGGGAGGTCTGGAAGGGTTAGTTCCGGGGCTGGGGGTGAGCCTCTTTTTGCAGTACAGGGGCTCAAAACCAGGGCCTCTCCCATACAAGGCCTGTGCTTTGTCAACCTCGGAGCCTCCTGCCTGTCCCGGGCAGTTGCTCTCTCTCTTCCCACTCGGGGTTGGAGTGAAGGCAGTTCTGACACGTGGCTCTTTCCCAGCGGGATAGGGGTTTGGTCGTGTGAGGCGGAGAAAACAAGATGCCCAGTTCTGGCTCCACCCAGACACTGGACCCCCTGGCCCTCCAGAAGAAACAGCCACAGTCCAGGGACCTAAAGACCGAAGCAAGCCCCACCTACTAGGGCCTGTTTGTGACCTGCACGATCTGTCACTGCTGTTCATCTTTCAGTGCCAGGAGGTGTGGGAAGCAGGATGTGTCTCCATCATAGGGCCCAGGCGGAAGTCCCAGCTCTTGCTCCCTCCTTCTTGTGTGACCCTGGGGGAGCCCCCAATTCCATGTACCCCTCTGTGGGTTGAGGAGAAGGGCCTGGTTGCACGCTTGAGGGCTGGTGCAAGGCCCCTGTTCACAACCTAACTGTGTATAAATACACTCTGTCAGAGACCCAAAGTGACCCCTGCCTGACCCTGGAAAGCTTTCCCATAGTTCCAGAGACAGGGGACTCGCAGCAGACCCTTATTCCACCAGAGGACCCTCTTACCCTAATGCTTGTGACATCCCATAGATTCCCTGGAAGCTACTCCAAGTCTCCCCTGGGCAGCACTTCTCACTGGACCTGTCTCTGCTCTACGGCTGCCCACTGGGGTTTGCTCACCTGGGGGCTACTAAGGAAGTACCAGGATCAGTGCACAGAGTGTGTATTCACAGCTCCCCAGGGGAGCACAGGTTGTGAGCACTGCCCTGACGGGTGTCAGGCCTGTGTTCTAGACTACAGGGCCGGAAATTGTTCCCGTCCCTCCAGGACTCAAGGCAGCAGGAGTCCGGGCTGATAGGTGCTAGTCATGGTTCATGTCAGGCTGCGGTGTGGTGGTGGTGATGGGCTCCCAGGGGAGGTTCTCTTGTGTGCTGATGTTCCCTGTGCTAGTGGAGGGACAGGTTAGTCTGAGCTACTTTGAAGTTCCCATAAGTTTAGGGCTGAAACCTCTGGTCATTTTAGAATTCCAACTTGGCAATCAGATGTAGTTTTACTAAATAAAAAATGGGAAGTCTATGTCATTGAGTGGGGCACAGTAGGCCTGAGAAGTTTAGTCATTATTTTTGTATTAATTGTAGGGGCCCATCTTTGGGGGCCAGTCAGTCCATGTGGGCCGACAGAGTCACTCTAGGCAGTGCCCAGGGGGCCATGCAGTGGCGACGCACATACAAGGCATTTGCCCTACCCTGGGGCGGCACCCCGGCCCTGACAGCAGGCACGCTAGGCTGGGGGGAGCACAGAGCCGCGTGGTGAGAACACAGCCCTTCGCTGGTGAGTATGTGGAGCTTTTTTGTTTTGTTTTGTTTTGTTTGGGGACCACACCCGGCTATGCTCAGAGCTTACTCCTGGCTCTGTACTCAGGGATCACTCCTGGCAGACTCGGGGCACCATATAGGGTGCCGGGGATCAAACCCAGGTTGGCTTTGTGCAAGGCGAGAGCCCTCCCTGCTGTACTATCTCCAGCCCTTGAATCTGTGAAACGTTGGACGCGGCTCCAGGGTCCTGCCGCACCACCAGCCAGACTGGCCAGATCAGCTGGTGCCCAGGATGGCTGCAGGTGGCCATCAGCCGTTTACTGGGAATGGAAAGAAAGTGCCAAGCACCCTGCTTGGCATGGGCGGGACAGCAGCCCTTAGACCTTCTTCCTGGGCAACCCCCATTCCTCCTCAGCCTTGTCCAGACACGGCCTCCCGGGGCAACTCTTTGCTTCCTTCTGTGTCGCTCCCGCCCAGCTTCGCCAAATTGATCTTGTCAGAGCCTCTCAGCACATGCCCCCGTTCTCCTCACACCCAGCCTTCAGGAGCGTTCTTGCTCGTTCCAGCCAGCCTGGCCCATCGCTTCGAACCAGCCACATGGAATGCAGATGCCCAGGCGTCCTCTCCACGCCCAGCTTCTCTCCACTCATTTTATGCTCTTCCAGTATTTAGGAACACGCACTTTCTCCTCCCCCAACCCCCAGAGCTCCTTTCCTTAACAGTTCTTGTGACACCAGGATTTGGACCACCTTTCTGAAGCACTGATGGATTCTCACAGAACCATGGTTAAAAAAAAAAAAAAACAGGCACTTTTCTCTTTCGACAGTGGGAGCGGAACCTCATTCCTCCTGCTCAGATTCTTTCAGTTATAGTCTCTCTCTCTCTCTCTCTCTCTCTCTCTCTCTCTCTCTCTCTCTCTCTCTCTCTCTTTTCTTCTTGGGTCACACCTGGTGATGCACAGGGTTACTCTTGGCTTTGCACTCAGGAATTATTCCTGGTGGTTCTCGGGGGAACCATATGGGATGCTGGGAATTAAACTCGGGTCGGCCGCGTGCAAGGCAAACACCTTACCTGCTGTGCTATTGCTTCAGCCCCTATAGTCTCTCTTTTAAAACTCATTTAAGTTCTCAGTGTAGTGGAAAAGAGATCATACTTCTATTATTTTAATTGCCCTTGAATTTAGTTGTCTGCTTTTGTGTGCATATATATATATATATATATATATATATATATATGGTTTTTCTTTTTTTCTCTTTTTTTTTTGCTCTTTGGGTCACACCTGGCAATGCACAGGGGTTACTCCTGGCTCTGCACTCAGGGGTTACTCCTGACGGTGCTCAGGTGACCATATGGGATGCTAGGAATCGAACCCGGGTTGGCCAAGTGGAAGGCAAACGCCCTGCCCACTGTGCTATCTCTCCCGCCCCAATGTTTTTTCTTTTTATAGTAGATGTTGAGTCTTATAAAACTCCAACTCTTGCTTTTGTCTACTAGTTAGATTTTATCAAATAGTAAGTTTTCTGTTATTTCCACCCCGGCTTACTGGTTTACATTTCTGAGGTTATTTTGATATAGTTAGTAGCACTGCACTGTAGCACTGTCCTCCCGTTGTATTTTAAAATATTTTAATAAATATGCACTTTGGTTTATGAGTATTTTTTTCTAATAAGGCTTTTTTTTTTTTGGGTCACACCCAGCGATGCACAGGGGTTACTCCTGGTTCATGCACTCAGGAATTACTCCTGGCCGTGCTCAGGGGACCATATGGGATGCTGGAAATCGAACCCGGGTTGGCTGCGTGCAAGGCAAATGCCCTACCCGCTGTGCTATCACTCCAGCCCCTCTAATAAGGCTTTTTTCATACTCCATAAATTCTACATGTGACTTTTTTTGGTTACCATATTAGAAATTTCCTTATGCCCAGGTGCTTTTCTTGAAAAAAAAATTTTTTTTGGAGGTACACTTCAGGCAGTGCTCAGGACTATTCCTGACAGTGTTCAGGGGACCATACATGGTGCCAGCAATCATGGTTGGTCACATGCAAGGCGAGTACTTTAACCTCTATACTTTCTCCCTGGCCCCATTTTATGCTTTTGGGGGGCTATATCCTGGGGTGCCCGCATGCAGAGAATTCACTCTGGTCTGTTGCGCTTTCTCCCTGCCTCCTGGATATTGTTATTCTTTAAAAAATGTTTCCAAGTGATAAATTCTTAGGTCAGTACTATTATTTCTTACTGTACTGTGGTGTCAACATTCCTAAGAGTTCATTTCACATTGTTGGGCCTGAATACGTTATCAGTTTTTATAAAGCATTTGTGTCCGCTCAAAGGTGTTTTTCACTCCTTCAGTTCTATTAACTCAGCTTTAAATATGACTCGATGCTCTTCATAACTGTTTTATCAAGAGTGAGATAGCAAAAAAAAAAAAAAAGAGTGAGATAGCGCCGGTGCTCGCCTTGCGTGCAGCTGACCCGGGTTCAACCCCCAGCATCCCACACAGCTCCCTGAGCTTGGCCAGGAGTCATCCCTGAGATCAGAGCCAGGAATCATCCCGGAGCAGAGCTGGGTGTGGCCCAGAAAACCAAAACAAACAAAAAAAATTAAAAATGATTTTATGCCAACTCATACTTGCTCTAACTTCTGTTTGCTTCAAAGTTCTTAACCTGGAGTCCATGGATTGCCTGAGTCTGCTGTGGCGTCTGAGCATGGAGAGTTTTAGAGGTCATGGGCCTGAGTGACTGGACAAAGTGGAACGGGTAGATGTTGAGTGACTTGTTCTCACGGGGCCTGTCGCAGTCACTTCATCTTTGGTTGCACAGAACCAACCCAGGTTCGATCCCTGGATCCCATTCACCTCGTTTTTGGAGGGACTCTTTGACTCCCCCAAATAGGTAATGCTCATTTACCTGATGTAATCATAGTCTTAATTTTTTGTTTTTGTCTTTATGAATTTCAATTTCACTTAAAATGTCTCCTTTAATCTATGTTGTTTATTAGTGTGCTGTTGTCTCATATCCTTGCTGAGAAATAGGCAGGATATAACTTATCAATTAAATTGGGGACATATATATTTAACAGTGATATATTGAAAAATTGTGCCTTTTAGTGCCTTCTTTGCCTCTTAATGTTTGTAACTTCTTTCCAAACATTGCACTTGTTTTACAAAAAATTTCCCTCCATATTTTACTTAAAAATCTTGTGTATTTATTATATATCTATATAACTTATAAATAGCACATTATATTTTGTTTTCTGATTCTGAATTATTTTTTCTCGTGTAAGAATTTCTGTCACCAGCATTATTATGTAGACTTAGGCATCATTTGTTTCCATTTTACTATTTTCATATATATTTGTTCATTTATAACCCAAATGGTCACCCTCATTTTCTCCCCAGCCTTCAGTCTGTGTCTCGCTTATGTGTTTAAAGTTCCTTTTGTGAGTGGACGAGAAACTTCACCGTGGGTGTACGTGGCTGTTTCTCTCAGTGCTCTAAACCACCGCATATGCTCCCCAAAGCTTCTGGCTTCAGGTCCTTGGCTGTGAGGTGGTGTAATGATGCCACCTCACAGCCCTTTGGGACTCACCTCACACCCGACGCCTCTGCGTGACAACAGGTGTAGGTGATTATCACAGCCAAAGTGTCTTGCAGTATTTTCCCTTAATGTTCTACTTTCACTCCCAAAGCCCTTTCAGCATAATTTTGAACGTGACCTGGCATTGTGTGTTTTTAGGAAAGGTTCCAGGTGCAATTATGAACTGTCACAGCCCTGCCCCGCCTTTCCTGAGTGGACCTGCTTGGTCATTTGAAGGGAGGTGGGGACCCTGCTGTGTGCCCCTCCCTAGCTTCCATCTGGGACAGGCCGGTCCCCTCTCCCTTCTCCCTTCTTCACTGAGGGATGGGTGGCCATAAAACAGCAGGGGGTCAAGAGGAGGGCCTCTTCCGGCCACCCCTGTTCCCCGTGGGGAAGCTGACCTACCCATTCCTGTTTTGTGGGAGAAGCAGCTGGGGATGTTGTGTGCCCTCTCCACGCCCCACCCCCTCCCCCCCAGCCTGAAGCACCAAGATTTCTCAGAGGCGGCAAGTGTTTGGAGTCACCGTGGCAAAGGTGGAAACTAAGTGGCCAGAGTCACTCAAATCTTGGGGACTTTACACGGGTGGAGGAGTTTGCCAGAGTGTCATACATTGGCGGGCAGGAGAGAGATCTTTTCTTTGGGAGACCGGGGGAGGGAAGGGAACAAACCCCATCTTCAGTATCTTATAACCCAGGAAACCAAATCAGAGGCCAAGAGCGCTGGCCAGGTGCTCCCCGGCTCTGGAGACACAGACTTTTATTCTCACTGCCCACCTGCCCACCTGGGGCCTTGGCTGCCTGGTCTCCCTCCCCGTCTCCCCGGTCTGTGGCGCCCTCTGGTGGAAGTCAGCAAGCATGTGAAGAACTGAGGCTTCCCTGTAAGTAGGCAGGAGCACTTGATTGTCCTCTGCAAACCTCAGCCTCTCCTCTCTGGGAACCCCATCAGTGAGAAGGAGGTCAGAAGCAGCTGAGTGGTCGAGTGGTCGTGTACCCTCCTCAGTCCTCACAATGCCGCATCTCTTGGAAAAGGCAACAACATCTTGTGTGTTTCTGTGCTGGTCTCCTCTTGGGACCCCAGACACCCTGAAAAGCAAGAGCTGTCCTGGCATGGGGGAGGGGGGCGTGGCAGAGCGTGGCACAGTGCCCTCCGAGGCTGGCGGGCTGTTGTCTGACTCTCACAAGGACGACCTAAAGCTTCCTCTCTTCTGTGTGGCCCCTCCCGAGGCCCCCTGCTGAGGGTTTTCCTCTCACCTCACTTCCTTTCTGCCCCGTGAACTTGCAGGGGAGGGAGAGCGAGCTTCAGGGTCCCCCTGTCCCCCCCACTGTACCCCAGAACAGGCGCATTACCAGCATTGGCAGCGTGAACCAGTAGTTTCCTTTCCTGTTGTTTTTGTTTAGGGGCACACTCAGCGGTGCTCAGGCCTGACTCCTGGCTCAGCGCTCGGGGATCATTTCTGGCGGGCTTTAAGGGACCGTATGGATGCTGGGGATGGAACCCAGGTCGACCTTTTCCTATCGCTCCAGCCCTCCTCTCACCCTTTCTGCCCATCAGCGCTGCTTCCTGGTCCTCTTGGTGTCCTCTGTCCTTTGCTGTGGTCTGACAATCTTGACTCCGAGCCCAGAGCTGAGAGCTGCCTCCTCGGCTTCTCACTCGCCGATCCTCCAAGTGCTGCCCAAAATATCCCGGGGCTGGCCCACCATCCACTCCTGTTCATGGCCTCCCTTCACAGTCTGCGGGGCCTTTCCACGCTGCCATCTGTAGTGGTCACTCTCTTCCTCAGACACCCTATCTGGTTCCTGTGCAGGCCTGTATGGGAACCCCACCCCTAGGTCTGACACCCACCTCTCTGTAAGGGCTTTTGTTTCCTGCCACACTGGTGTACTGGTGACCTACCATGCCTTTCTCTGGAGGGAAGAGCTCTCGGCCTGGGGTCAGAGCAGTTCGTACAGTGGGCAGGGCACATGCCTTGCAAGCACTGACCTGGTTTTGATCCCAGCATCACATATGGTCCTCAAAGCACAGCCAGGAGTAATTCCTAAGTGCAGAGCCTGGGAGAAGTCCTGAGCATCACCAGGTGTGGCCCAAAACAAAAAATAAGAGAAAACTAAAAAAACCTAAATCAACCTGAGGCCAGAGAGATAGTTCAATGGGTAGGACGCTTGCCTTGCATGCAACTGATTCAATTCGATCCTGAGCACTGCCGGGAGTTAATTTCCAAGTGCAGAGCCAGGAATAACCCCTGCGTGCCCCTGGGTGTGACCCAACAACAACAACAACAACAAAAATCAAACGAAAAAGAGCTTGTGCCCAAGAGGGGGGGTGAGGGGGGAGGTGTGTCCGTCTCTTCCAGGGTGCCATTCTGAGGCCAGGCTCCAGGCCACACACCTCTGTCCCCCTGTGCTGCATCTTGGGTCAGGTGCAGTTGACCCAGGAAGGTCGGGGTTGGAGCAGTGGCGAATGAGAAGACAGAGGGAGCCCGGGAAGCTGTCTCTGCACCCGCACCTCCCCGTTAAGCTCCCTCGGGTCACTCGGTCTTCACCACCCCCCACCTGCGCAATCTTTCCCCCAGCACTTGCTGGTCACTCTGCCTGCCTCCGCTTGCTCCCAGACTGAGCCTGAGACCAGCATGCCCTGTGTGCCTCAGGCAGAGCCTCACAATGACCAAAACTAACTTTTCTTGCTCCTCACTTGTTTCTTGTTTTCATGGGCATGGGCCTCTGCAGAAGTTGTGAGGGAGGGGCTGGAGCAATAGCACAGCGGGTAGGGCGTTTGCCTTGCATGTGGCCGACCCGTGTTCGATTCCCAGCATCCCATATGGTCCCCTGAGCACTGACAGGAGTAATTCCTGAGTGCATGAGCCAGGAGTAACCCCTGTGCATGGCTGGGTGTGACCCAAAAAGGTAAAAAAAAAAAGTTGTGAGGGAGAACTGTCCTGCTGCTTCTGGGGAAAGGGGCGTGAATAGGGAACGAAGGGAGAGGGAGCTGCTGGTCTCCTGGTCCGATTGCCCATGCAGCCCCCTTGGGGGGTGGTACATGGGTGTGGGAGGCTCCCAGGGGCCGAGACAAGGATGAGAAGGAGTCCAGGCGCCTTCCTAGTATTCACACTCCTGCAGGAGGCCCAGCCGCTGCCCTTCCTTGGTTTCGAGAGCAGACCTGCTGGCTTTTCCCCTACCTTTTGCTGCATCCATTCTGCGGATCTGAAGCCACACTTGCCCTGGGCCGCCCAGCTCTGACTGTGGGGACCCCGGAAGCCAAGCTTGGGGGCTACTCCCCGTCAGTGGAGATGTTTAGACATCATGCAAGGCCAGAGAAGTCATCCAGCTGCTATCCGGTGGCCCCATGGTGTTGAACATGCTCAAGGGCAGAACTCTCTCTCGAAGCACACGCTGAGATGTGACGTAAGCATCAAAGATCTGGAAGGGCTGAAGGACAGCCTTTGTTCTTGGGGCGCAACGCAGTGATGCTGAAACCCGCTCGTGAGAAGCATGGGGTGGTGTGTCTTCTGCCCTGCGTCAGGATCCACAGAACCGGAAGTCCACCAGCAAACATTTTTCTTGTGCTGCTTCAGACTCTGCTAGTTTAGGTCATTCTGGGGAGAACTTTAGCCAGAGACAAAGAAACGGTCCTAGGCTACCCTGGGCATTTTTTTTTTTAATCAGTGAACAATGGAGATGGAATGATCAGGCCTGATTGTCAGGGATGTTGGGGTGCTGCTATGCTGTGGCGGTTGAGGGGGTAGTGTTTGCACTCCTCAGAGCCTCTGGGTACCTTCTTGTCTGTGATGACAGTTAATGCTGACTGCACCCCCTCCTTCTTCACTCAGGAACGCTCACAGCCTAGGCTCTGGAAATGCGGTCTGTGTTACCCTAACTAACTTGATCAGCTGAGAGTTTGCTGCAGGCAGATGGAGTATGAACAGATATGGCAGCGATGACCACGGGTCACAAGAGTGGTCCTAGAAGAGTCTAGAGTGGTTGTGATTTTTCTCATTGAATACAAAGGTGTCAGTGGAGACACCCTGTAGGGCCATTTCCCAACATCTAACACCAGAAACCTAAAAGAGTGGATACCTGTTTTGGTATCTAAGTTGATATATTAGAGGCGTTGACAAAGATTTGAGAAAGATTTTTGGTGCTTCACCAAACTTTGCTCCATCTCCTGAACTTTCTCATACGCTCATCTGTGCACTTTCTTGTAAACTTACGTTTTAGGAAGAACTTGCTAATTTGGTTAATCAGATCCCCACAACCTCCTTCCCGCCCCACCCCATCTTACCCGCCCGCCAGCTTGACATCTGCCCAGGTTCCTTGCCCCACCATGGCCTGGGGGACGTCGGATAGCGCTGACCGACCTTCAGCCATGAAGCCTCTTAGATTGGCTTTGCCAACACCACCGCCTTTCCCCATTCCTCGCCTCCCCATGCTTCTTACCCTCCTTTCTCCTACTGCAGTAGTTCACGAATAAAATGTTTAATTTCAGTATTTACAACTGCCACCCAGCTCTGGTTTTTCTCTTTGATTCTCTCTGTGTGAACCCGTTACAGAAGCGTGACCATCACCACACACTCTCTGCACCCCAATCCTGCCCATATTCTCCCGTGTGGCATGGCAGACAGGAGCGTCCACCCTGTCACTTATTGGAGAAAGCTCAGCGACAAAAAGTGACATAAGGATGGGGCTGGCGAGCTTCAGGCACTTTGGTGGTGGTGAAAGTGTAGTTAAGGGTCTGGAGAGATAGCACAGCGGGTAGGGCGTTTGCCTTGCACACAGCCAACCCGGGTTCGATTCCCAGCATCCCATATGGTTCACTGAGCACCGCCAGGAGTAACTCCTGAGTGCAGAGCCAGGAGTAACCCCTGTGCATCTCCAAGTGTGACCCAAAAAGCAAAAAAAAAAAAAAAACAGATACCTCAGTCCCATTCATGTTCAAGCTATCATGACCATGCAACCTAAACAACAGTACAATTTTTTTTAGAAATGTAAGACCATATTTATTATTATGCCCCCCCTTTTTTTTTTGCTTCTTGGGTCACACCTGGCAATGCTCAGGGGTTACTCCTGGCTCTGCACTCAGGAATGACTCCTGGCAGTGCCTGGGGACCATATGGGATGCTGGGAATCGAACCTGGGTTGGCCACATGCAAGGCAAACACCCTACCTGCTGTGCTATCACTCCAGCTCCTATGCCCCTTCTTTATTATTTCCTTCTTTATTAATTACCCTGAAAGAGTGAGTGAAAATATGGGGGAACACAAGGAAGCTGAATGCAGCATCCCCCAACCCCCAGAGAGAAGATAACTTGGCAGCAAGAGCAGAAAGGTGGGGCAGGTTGGGGAAGGACAGTGAGTCGGGTGCTTGCCTTGCTTGTGGCCAACCTGGGCTCGATTCCAAGCATCCCATATGTCCCCTGATTCTACCAGATGTGACCCAAACAACAACAACAACAATAACAATAACAACAACAACAAAAGAGTCTGAACCTATACTCCTGAATCACCCTGGACTCCCTTGGGTCTCCTCAGGAGATCAGGGAGGTGGTGAGGATGACTCGGAGCTGAGCTGGGCTGAGGGAGGAGGGCATTATGGGGGTTGACAGCTCAGCACAGGGGACCCAGGACCAAGACCGCCTGGGGCATCTAGAGGGTCCTGGCCTGGAGCAGAGCAGGAAATATCATCTGGAGTTCACCAGCATGACCTCCTCTGCCAGGGAGGTGGCAGGAGGTGGGCACGACGGGTTGTGCTGGGAGCACTGGGGGAGGCCAGAGGAAGGGAAGAGCAGAAGCCCTAGACCCCTCTGACCTGGCCGGTTTCCTAAGATACCCTCGGGATGATACTTCCCCAGCATGTGCCAAAGATTTCCCCCACCTACCTTGAGTGGTTGAAAAAAATATATATTTTTTTTGCTTTTTGGGTCACACCCAGAAATGCTCAGGGATTACTCCTGGCTTTGCACTCAGGAATTACTTGCAGTGCTGGGGGACCATATGGGATGCTGGGGATCAAACCCGGGTCGGCCGCGTGCAAGGCAAACACCCTACCCGCTGTGCTATTGCTCCGGCCCCAATTGAGTGGTTGAAAATTAAATGTGGGACCAAAGTGGGGAAATGAGCAGGAACTGGTGCCTGGTGCCAAGGGAGACATTTTATTGAGAGCAGGACTGGGGTGGGCTGGGGTGGGAGGGCTGCCCCTCCTCGGGGTCCTCTTCCTCCAGGCCCCCTTGGGTGGGGGAAGCTGGGGGACCTAACGGCATTCTGCGGCGGTCACCGTCTTCTTCACGGTGCTGCCCTCGTGTGTGATCTCACAGCTGATTTGGCCGTGGGAGTTCCACCGCTCTGTGGACAGGCTCAGGAAGCTGCTGGCCACATACTTGAGGTTGCCCTGCTGCAAGGGCTCCGAGGTCTCCACGCCCTGCGTGATGGGGCGGCTGTCCGCCTTCCAGGCCACCGTCAGGGTACGAGGGTAGAAGTCACTGATCAGACACACCAGCGTGGCCTTGTGGATCCGGAGTTCCTCCGGGGAGGGTGGGAACAGAGTGACCACGGGTGTGGAACTGGGCTGGCCTGTGTGGACAGAGAAGGGGGCATGAGGAGCCCACTCAGGTATTGGGGCAGTCCCTTCCACGGCATTCCTGCCGGGACCAGTCTCTGCTCCTGGCTTCTTTTCTCTCCCCTGGGCAGCGGACAGTCCTCACCTCTCACAAGTCCAGGGGCCTCGCCCATGATCCCTTTCCCAAGAATACCAGTGAAGGTGCTGAACCCCTCTGCTGTGCAGCCTCAGTTTCTCCACGTGTGAGGGGAGCCGGGGGCCCTTCCTCCGCCTGCTCTCTGGGTTTGGAATCAGCCTGGCCTCCGGAGCCTCAGCCCAGCCTCAGAGCCCACGTTCCCTTGTGCCTCTGTGGGGCTGTGTCTGAGCCTTTCTGCTGGCTCGTGGTGGGCAGGGAGGCCGGAGTCTCGGGGGCACCAGAGCTGCCTCCTCTCTGGCCACCAAGCTCGGCCCCCTGCCCATCATCTGCTCTCGTGGGGAGGACTCGCCCCTGCCAGCAGAGCCCAGGGCTCCTCTCAGGCTCTGCACATCCCTCCTCCCTACCACGTGCAAGAGCCTTTATGTCACTGAGACACAGACACAGCGGCCCCCACGGCCACGCTCACCCATCTGGTGAGTCCTGATCCCACCTGGCATCCATCGCCCCCGACCCTCCTTCCTTCCTTCCCTGAACAGCCCCCACAGTCCTCTCCTGTGAGGAAGGTGGGCAGCGAGTGTCTCCTCGGACAGGTGAGACACCTGGAACCGGGATTCAGGGTGTCCTGGAACCCACACGTCTCTGTCCCTCAGATCCACTTCTAGTTTGCCACTGTCCTAGGAGGGTGTCCTCAACTCTCCCCGCTCGCCTAGACCCGATGCCCCTGTCCTCACAGCCCATCAGAAGGCCACAGGGCTGCCACCAAAGCGACACAGATTCTCTTGGCATCTGTCAGTGAGCGCGGGGCTGTCCTCCATGCCCCGGGGACTGGTCACAGCCTCAGCCCTGCCCCAGCTGCCAGTGAGGCCGTCCCAGTGTGGGTGGACATCAAGCTCTTGGCCTACACTTGGAGTCCTGAGTGTCCCCCAGGAGAACTGGCCTCCTGGCCCAACGTGTGTACTAGCCCTAGACGATCCCTGGGAAAGGAGCCCCCTCATCTCACCATGTCCATGTCCAACTCCCCAAATTCCTAACTCAGCCCCCCAGGCCTAGCTTGTCTTACTGTTGGTCAGTTCGACTCTAAGTGCAATTGTTCCTGCTGGGAACCCAAGATCCATGTCCTCCCTGGGGTCCCACGAAGAAAGGCAGCTGAATGCAGCAGCCCCCACCCCCTGGAGAGAAAATGACTTGGCAGCAAGAGCAGACGGGAGGGACAGGCTGGGAAAGCTGGACGGTCACTTACCGAGAACGAAGAGCTGGGTCCCTGCACCAAAGACATACCATGCCTCGGGCCACAGCATGCTGGGCCAGCACCTGGGGCCCGCCCTCTGGGAGTTGAGCCAGAGCAGAAACCTGCAGGGCACGATAGGACGGGGCTGCAGCCGGTGGGGTCTGTTCTAAGGCTGGGTCATTGCCCCCCACCTCCCAGGTGGGCCCACAGCTTAGTGAGTTCCCATGTTCGACCCCTGTCTAAGGCAGCAAATCATTTCCTTCCTCCCTCCCCCTCCCTCCCTCCCTCTCTCCCTTTCTCTTTCTCTCTCTCTCTCTTTCTTTCTTTCTTTCTTTCTTTTTTTTTTTTTTTTGCTTTTTGGGTCACACCTGGTGATGCACAGGGGTTACTCCTGGCTCCGCACTCAGGAGCTACTCCTGGCGGTGCTCAGAGGACCATATGGGATGCTGGGAATCGAACCCGGGTTGGCTGTGTGCAAGGCAAACGCCCTACCCCTGTGCTATCTCTCCAGCCTCTCTCTCTCTTTCTTTCTCTTTCTCTCTTTCTTTCTTTCTTTCTTTCTTTCTTTCTTTCTTTCTTTCTTTCTCTTTCCCTCCCTTTTCCTCCCTCCCTCCCGCCCTCCCTCCCTCCCTCCCTCCCTTCCTTCCTTTCTCTATGCCTGCAGTGTCAGGGCTTACTCCTGGTCCAGATATCCCTCCTAGTGGGGCTCAAGGGACCATATGAGGTGCCCGGGATCCAACCTGGGTCGGCTGTGTACAAGGCAAGCACCCTACCTGCTATACTATCTCTCGGGCACAACATTCATTTCCTGGAGACACCGAAGAGTGACCCCTTCAAGCCTGTCCTTCATCACCTAGTGCCCCTTGCAATGGTGACTCTTCACCCAGTAGACAGTTGAACCATCTCTGAGTGCCTCACCCTCTCCTATGGTGGCGTGGTCTGAGCTGGCTCAGACTCGCCCAACCTCTCCCGGTTTCATTTTAGGATCCCCGGGTGTTCTTCTCCAGAACTAAGTCGAGCTAAGTAGACTTCTTCCCTGTGCCCATAGATATACCAGGTCATCCCTGGCTCCTCCAAGAGGAGATCCCCTTCTCCTTTGTCCCTGCTCATTGAGATCCAGTTCAGTTCTGTCTCTTTCCCGAAGCCCTTTTTGAGCTCTCAAAAATCTACCATCTCATTCTTCATCCACCCTCTGTCCCTGTACCAACAATGATTCCCAAGCCTTTGTCTGCCAGGTCCTGTTTGATGAGCTGAAACAGAGAAGGAACCTCCCCCTCCCCCATCTCTCCCTCAGACCTCTTCAGTCAAGGCTAATTAGACCCTCTCTCCATCCTAGGTTTCTGTTTTCTCTTCGGGATGTGACCCGGAGGTGACCCTTCTTTCCAGTGATGCTCTTTCAAGTTCTTCCCAAGCAGTTCCCATTGCTCCTTTCTCTCTGACCCTGGCTTGACTGCTAACCTCAGACTACCAAGCTAAGTTCATCTTTGTCGTCTCTCCACTTCACGGATACTTATTCCTGCTCCTGTGGTGAGGCTCAAGTCCATCTCAGCCACCCACTTTGCCTGTGACCATCTCCAGCTGGATGTTGGAAAGACATCTGTGATCACGATGTGGAAGACTTAATATTGTTAAGATGGCAATATTAGCCAAAGAGGACTAGAAAGTCACCGTCCTCCCTACCAAAATCTCAATAGCCAGGCATGTTTCAGGAAACCTGATCCTAAAATTCATATACGGAATTGCAACAGTTTTCAAGAAACAAAGCAATCTGAAAAAAGAAAATTAAATCAAGTATGAACATTTCCCAAATTTTAACGTTGCTGCAAGACTAGGCTAAAGTAATCAAGAGTGTAGCACTGGCATAAAGACAGATCTAGATTTAGATGAATATCAACATAAATACACAGGCGAATTGGATTGATAATCTGTGTTTCTCCTATTGTATTCTATTGACTTGTATTACCGATGTGACAAAGGGATAATTCAATAGGGTCAATACTTGTCTTACACATAAATAGAAGCTAAAATATAAACTGACCCTACCTCTTCTGTCTCTCCTCCCTCCAGCTTCTCTCCTCACAGCTGTCCACTCTGCAGGGACACCCAAGCATACTCCTTGAGAGGGTCTCTAGACCTGAATTTCTGTCTATCTTGTCTGGTCATGTCCACAGGCCGGGAGAGAGCACAGAGGGCCATGTGCTCTCTTTGTGGAAGCAAGGCCAGGTTTGCACCCCAGTTTCACCCAGAGCAACCCCCAAGCACCAAGCCAACAGTGGCTCCTGAGCACTCCGGAGATGGCCCAAACCCCTCTCCAAGCAAATGACAAAATGTTTCATCAGTTCCCAGATGAAGTCTCTTTTCCAGTTCTCCACTCACAACATTCTTCGCTACCTTGATTCCAAGATCCACTGGTCTGGTGGACCCCTGGGAGCTTCCTGAGGGTCCATGCCCAGATCATCTTGCCCGGGTGAATTCCCATGCCTATACCTCATCCGGGCTCCTTTCCCCCTTGGACATTGATTTGGATGTCAAAATGATGGGGTGGCGGTGAGGCTACATTCCCCTGTGTTTTCCCTGTCTGAGGTGCTGACCGCTCTACTCTCCCTGGCTGGGCTGCAGTACCAGTACTAAACAGGCTCAACCGGACCCTGCCTGCCACCATAGTGACCCAGCATCCCTGAGGTGGGGTCCCTTGCTCGTTTCTAATCCATCACATTGCTGTGAGTATAAACTGAGGCCCGGGAGGTCAGGATTGGAAGTGGGGACTGTTGGGGGCTGCCGAGTTTGGACACTCAAGTTGACGTCGGCTGTGGTGATCTTAAGCAAGAGCCCTCACCTCTTGGTCTCTACCCCCACCCGTGAAAAAAAAGATACAGTCCAGCCTGCTTTGTGGGTCACTGAAAGGAGGTGCTGCCCCTCCAGTTAGGAATCTTTTTTTCCCTGTTTTTTTTTTGGGGGGGTCACAGGGGTTACTCCTGGCTCTGCACTCAGGAATTACTCCTGGCGTTGCTCAGGGGACCATATGGGATGCTGGGAATCGAACCCAGGTCGGCCGTGTGCAAGGCAAACACCCTACCCGCTGTGCTATCGCTCCAGCCCCCAGTGAGGAATCTTATCACTGACACTTGATCATAGATGTGTGAGCATAAACACCATTATCCGGGGTTTCTATCCTGGGACTCACCGCGCGCAGAGCAAGGGCTGAGGGCACAAGGCAAGGCGGGTGAATCTGCTCCCCAAACCCTGGGCTGGTCCTTTCCCATGGAGGCCCCTGCACCCAGAGAGAGGCTGGGCTCCTGAGGAGCCAGGCACAGCAGGCAGCCTTGGCTGGGAGACACCACGGGTGAGGGGTGCTGGTGGGCTAAGACAGGGAGACTCGGCTGCTGCCCTTCTCCTGCCCCCCTCTCGACCCAACCCAGAGCACCAGGGTGAGGCCAGCGAAGCACTAGCCTGGATGCAAAATTAAAGGGTTGCCCCAAACTCGACTCAATCATGAAGAGAAATAATACCTTAATACAATCATATTTGTTTCCAAATATTGTAGACAAAAGTGGCCACAGCTCTGCACTGGGCCAAGTGGCAGACTGGAAATAAAGCATGGGTCTGCTAGGGTGCTCTCCCCTCGGCCACCCATCCTCTGTCCTTCTATTCCAGTCTGGGTTGTGGGACCCTCTGCGGTGACCCTCGGGGCCTTACCTGTCCCACAGGCTCAAGGAGTTACTTCCTGCTGGGGGTCTCGGGCCCAGGGCTGTAGTCCCGGGTGCTTCTGGGGAAGGCAACAGGCCATGGGCGCCCACGGCCAGGCCCAGCAGCAGGAGGGGCCAGTGCTTCTGGGGGCCTGGGCTCTGTCCCCTAAGGGCCACACTGCCCAGCTGGCCTGTCCCAGGTGCCATCTGGAATTCAAGGTCTGTACTGCCCTGGACTCCCTCCCTGGAGAGGGGATGTCAAGCACCCTGGTCTCTCTTGCTGACAGAGGGGATGATGCTGTCTTCTGTCTGTGACCCTGTCTTCTGCCTGGGCCTTCTCTGGTTCCATCCCCCCTCCTGCCCGCTCTAAGGCCCATCGCCAACACTTCGAGGGGGGTGTCGGAGGTCCCTAAGGGGCTTCTGCCAGCTGCCCTGTGTTCAGGAAGACTCAACCACCTCCCCCACTCCCCATTCCTGGTCGGCCACACCTGTGCCTGTGACACACATTGCTCCCCGGGGACCCTGGTCTGCGGCCTCCTCCCTGGGCCTGGGATTGCGGGGGCAGATGGTCCCAGGGGCAGGGACAGTGACAGGGAAGGAAATGGGTGGAGGGTTAGCAGGAAGCAGGTGTTGGAGAAATGTGATAGAATTATAAAGATGGCATTTACTGGGTTCTCTCTCTCCTCCCCACCATAGGACAGTGCTTTCCTTTTCTTTTCTTTCTTTTTTTTCTTTTTTTTTTTTTTGGCTTTTTTGGGTCATACCTGGTGATGCACAGAGGTTACTCCTGGCTCTGCACTCAGGAATTACTCCTGGCGGTGCTCAGGGGACCATATGGGATGCTGGGAATCGAACCCGTGTCGGCCACATGCAAGGCAAACACCCTACCCGCTGTGCTATCTCTCCAGCCCAGGACAGTGCTTTCAATGCTGAGGGAGTCTCACTTACATGAGGCCCCTTTTCCTTTCTTCCCTTGAGTCCACCCTCTTCCCCACATCATAGTGACACTCCTGGTGGCCTTGGGGTCCCTGTGTGGAGGTGGGTGTCAGCAGGGCTGTGAGGAGGAGAAGGGAGGTGATGAGACCCCACCAGGGCTGGAGCTGAGAACTTCTGGACTCTGCCCTCCTCCCTCTGAAATGGCAGCCCCCAGACCTCTGGTCTACTTTCTCTAGAAGTGGAAGTGAAGGAGAGGGAGGCCCTCAGATAATCACAGTCATGCCTTATCTGACCTTGAAAACTGTATTGAGAGCCAGAGATATTGTACAGGTATTAAGGGGCATGTCTTCAATGTAGCCTACCTGTGCATGTGTGACACTCACCCACTGCCCAGGGGCCAGAAGCCTGATTCCCTGTCCCCTAAATACCCCGTGGTGTGACCCAGAGCACTGCTGGGTGGTCTCAGCATGGCTGCAGATCCTTGCAGTTGTTCTGTCTGCTAAGAGTCACTGGGAAGCGCCTCCAGGCCTCCTGAGTGTCACTTGGCAGCTCCCTGACAGCAAATAAACACACTTGCTTTAAATTGAGAAGTGCCCAGATGTAAGATATATGTTTGCTACATTATTATTATTATTATTACCAATTCACCCCTCTTGGAGTTGCTTAAGAAAATTTCATGTTATGCAAAAATAATTGAGCGCAGGATAATACTTCAGCTGCTACTTTTCAAAGTTTAGACTGCAACTCAGAGAGGTTGTGAAATCAGTTCTTTGGGCTGCCACTAGCATTTTGCAAACGTGAAGTGGCCCTGAGGAGACAGGGAGTGGCGAGTGTCTGGGGCAAGGGAGACAGTCACAGCTTGTGGACATTGTTTCAGTGGTCTACTGACATAGATAAGCTCTGGAAAATGCAGAAGAGTGATTTCTCACTGGGAACCTTGAAGGAAGAACTTTTGCAAACTGCCAGCCTGGAACACAGGGTCCAGGGAGACTCAGTTCGCGGTCCACTCCTCCGTCCCCTCACTCGCTGGCCTGCAGCTCACGTCTGAACGCAAGCACCCTTGGCCTCAGGTCCCTGTCCCCGTCCACTCTCACCCAGGGTGTTCCAGGCAGAGCCACTGCGGTGGCTGCTCACCTTCATGAGACTCCCCAGGCTCCCCAGGTAGAAGCCATGGATGCCACACGCCCTCGCCGGGCAGTCCCTGGGCGTCAGTCTAGCCATATCACGGGGTGCTGCGACAGACACCCTGACTTCCTGACATCCCTCAGAGCTCATGAGGGCCACCCTGAGTGAGGCCAGATTCAAGAACCCGTCCCACTCTGCTTGGGCCGTGCGCATGCTCGGAGTGCTCTGTGCTCTGTGCTGTGTGTCCCTAGAATGGGACCCCTCCAGCAGCAGCGGGGGGTGGGGGTGGGGAGGCGCTGGACTGTGGGAACCCTAACAGCTCTCATGGGGGCCTGGGGGAGCTTCTGCGTGCTCTCTGGTCTGGCCCGGCTTGTCTCCATCGATGTATTCAGCCACTTCTATCTTGTATCTGGGGTGCTGGGGCAGGCTGCACCTCTTTTCAGCACACCTGTGCACGTGTGACACTCACCCACTGCCCAGGGGCCAGAAGCCTGATTCCCTGCTCCTTCTTGCAAGACATTCCCAACCCCTAAGAATCAAAGTTTATCTCTAAACACAGGGTCCCCTTCCCCAAACCTGCCACATCTCTGGGTGGCCACTGCGGATCACACACCCCTTCACCCTGGCTTTCAGTTTTTTTCTCATCATGTTTCCTCGAGGTAGTTACTGGGAAGTTTGTTCGAGATGCCGGACCCAGGCCTGCAAGATCTGTTTCTGTTAATACTGTTGAACAGGATCACAGTGCTGTCCATTGTGGACAGATTATCTATGGGCAGATAAAGACCCTGTCACCCAGGGAACTGGCAGCCGTACCTAGTCCTGGACAGGAAATACCTGCCAGCCGCTGTATATGTGTATGTGGAGGACTAGAATTGTGATCTCACCTAGGCCAGCGCAGCTTGAGGCGAGGGATTTCGCAACTCTGGGGACAGTTGTCAATGTTTGGTGACACTTTTGACTGTTCTGAGTAGGGGTGGGAGGGAGCCGTACTGGCATTTGGTGGGCGGAGGCCCTGCCAGTGCACAGGGTATGCCCACGATAAGAACAGCGTACACCCAAGTGTCAGCAGTAAATTAGCTCTATTGTTAGGCACCAGTTCTCCTCTGCACAGGCCCAACAAAAGCCTTCTCTAAGCTGATCCATGTGTGCAATCAGATGACAGCAGAGCATCCTGTCCTCAGCAGAGAGACAGTCCTCTTGCCACCCCCCCGCCCCACTACCCACAAAACCAGGGGTTCTGGGCCAGAGAGATAGTGCAGTGGAAAGGGTTGCCTTGCATGCAACTGATCCATATCCAATCCCAGGCACTGCATATGGTCCCCCAAGCACCACCAAGCACAGAGCCAGGAGTAAGCCCTGAGCACTGCTGGGTGTGACCCCAAAACAAAACAAACAGGCAGGGGACCAGTCTAGGTCATCTGTGACCAGCCAGTCTCTTGGGACCTTTAACAGCCTCCCCCCACCCCGCCCATCACGCCCTCCCCATTCGAGTACTTCATAGCCCATCTAGACCTCAATAGGGTTCACATTCAACACGGTCAGAACAAACTCCGCAAAACAGCTTCTCAGGTGCAAGCAGCTTTAATCCCACAATCCAGCCTTCCCGCGACACCCACAGCCATGCTGCTGGCCACCAAGGAGCCGGCAGTTCCTGTCTCGGCTCTGCACGGCCCTGCTGAACCCTCCTCACCTCTCCTCCCCCTCCATGCCAAGACGCGCGCCTCCTGGCTTCAGTTCGGGAAGAGCATGTTCTGGAGCTGCAGGATCCTTGTTTTCTTTTCTCTCCTCTATGTGCCTGGCTCCCACGGCACAATAATACAGAGCCTCATCCTCAGGCTGCAGCTCAGAGATGCTCAGATACCCAGTGTTCACAGACGCGTCTTTGGATCCTGAGAAGCGAGGAGGGATATTGGCACCGTGCTGCTTGTTGGAGTGGGAGAAATACCTCAGCAGGAACCGGGGCGGGTGCCCAGGTCTCTGCTGGTACCAGTAGATGGCATAACTGCTGATGTCATAGTCACTGCTCAAGGTGCAGGCCAGGTGGACTGTGGTTCCCAGGGGCGAGGACACTGACGGCGGCTGCTTCAGCACTGGCTGAGACTCAGAACCTGGGGACACAGAAGCATGTGGGTGGCAGGGCCGGGCAGGGTGGGGAAGGGGCCAAGACCTGCAAGCCTTGGGGTGTTCTCACCTGTGCAGAAGGCAAAGAGAGCCAACAGGACAGGAACCCAGAACATGGTGGCGGGCACCCAGCTCCGTCTCTCCAGCACTGTCAGAGCTCCAGGGCCCGTCTGGGCTGGGTGGGCAGCCTCCTCCGCCCTCCCAGGGGTGGGGACATGGCACATCCAGTTCCTGGACCCCATCCTAAGTTTTCTGGGGTTTGAAGTGTCGGTTGGGGGAACAACCTCGTGAGGCCTTTGCGGCTCCTGCCTTGACCCCATGGAAGCTTTGGGGGAGGAAGCACCTGCTGGATGCTCTCGGGCCAGTGCCCAGGAGACCAGCCTGCAAGCTTGGGGCCCTGAGGGGGAGTCACCTCAACATCCCCCACAAGGAAAGTGAGCCAGCAGAAGGCCAGGCTTCTGTTCCAATGTACAAGCTGGGAAGAAGAGAAGCAGGAAAAGTGAAGGAGGGGGTTGGGGAAGCAGGAGAAGGAAGAAGAGCAGGACAAAGAGGAGGAGAAGGAAAAGAGAATTGTACAGTATTCTAGTTTTTAAAAACTATGCTTTTTTTTTTCTTTTTGGGTCACACCCAGCAAAGGGGTTACTCCTGGCTTTGCACTCAGGAATTAGTCCTGGTGGTGCTCAGGGAACCATACGGGATGCTGGGAATCGAATCCGGCTCGGCCACGTGCAAGGCAAACTCCCTACCCGCTGTGCTATTGCTCCAGCCCCAAGAAATATGCTTTTTCCCCGCAGGAAGGGGCCCACACCTGGTGGTGTTAGGAAGTTACTCCCAGTAGGCTGCTCAGTTAAACCTGGGACTTGACATACTTCCAGACCTTTGACCCATCTTTCAGGTACTCATGCTGAAATGCAGCCCAGCTGAGGAAAGCTCTCTGCAGAACAGCGGAGTGAGCAGCAGTGAAAAGAAGCCCTTCTGGCTGGGTGATAAGACTTGGCAGAGTTTAGGGGTTGGAAGTATCAATGGAAGGGAGAGGCACCTTATGGAATTAGTGGCAAGGTTCTGTGGAAATAGATCACAACTTGGGTTTCTATCAATGTGGAGCAAGATTGTGTAGCCCACAGGGGCTGGTTTATATGTGTTCTATAAAACAACTATTATGGTGCTTGCTTGGCTTGAGACAAGTACCCTAACACCTGAGGTGAATACTTGTTCAGAACTTCCTGTCAGGTGGTAAGTTCAGTTGAGCCCTTAGACTCACAGTAAGCCCTAGAAATGATCTCCACTTATAAGCTTTTGCTGCCTCCTGACCATTTTATCCTCTTAATGTCTCACCCTCAGCTGACATTTAAAGAAGCACTTATTGGGCTGGAGCGATAGCACAGCAGGTAGGGCGTTTGCCTTGCATGTAGCTGACCCGGATTCAATTCCCAGCATCCCATATGGTCCCCTGAGTACACCTTGGAGGAATACACCTCCAAGAGTAATTCCTGAGTGCAGAGGTAGGAGTAATCCCTGTGCATCGCCAGGTGTAACCCAAAAAGAAAAAAAAAATTAAAGAAGTACTTATCTTGGTGGGATTAGTTGACTGAAATCATGTAGGCTACTTTTTTGTTTGTTTGTTTATTTGGGGGTCACACTGGCAATGGTCTAGGCTTATTTTTGTTTCTGTCTCAGGAACCACACCTGGCAGGCTCAGGGGACCATATAGGATGCACGTAAAGTAAGTATCCTGCCTACCATACTGTTGCTCCGGTCTCAACAAGCTGCTTTTAACCTAGGTAGTATGGAGGAATATATTGAGTTCCTAAATAATCTATTTAGGTACTCCTTGGTCTTCCATTTCCAGTTATGGAGGTAAAAAGTTAAAAGAATGAGAAGAGACTTGGGCCTCAGACCCCTCAGGGATGAAGGTCTAAGGAAGGATAAGCTACAAGGACAACAGGCATAGCAGATCCTGGTGGGGTCTAGCAGTGAATACTGGATGATGAAGAAGGTGAGTATCCTTACAGCCCTAAGACTAGCAGTGTTCAAGAGATAATTTATCTCACTGTCTTTTGTCTCACTCTTAGGGTTGCCGAGGGAAAGGAAACCATCAAAATCCTAGGAGATCCCTTCCCAATTGGATGAATTAAATCCATCTATATGGTAGGAATAGACCAGCAATAAACACTGATTTTCATGGATAAGGAAAAAGGTAGATACAGTTGTTACCTGCTCATAGGAACCAGAGACATAACTCATGCCCTGCTGAACAGACTCATGGTCCTTGAGCTGAAAATCTCTGTGGGGAGGAAAAACTGCATTGAAATCTATGAGGTCCTGAGAAAAATCAGTGATAGTTCAAATATGTCATACTCAGAGCTCCCAAGTCAACTGGGGCATGGCTAGGATCCGTGAGGTGCTGAGCAGAGTTTGCTGGGGGTTCTGAACGGCTCCTCGGGCCTTTGGATCAGTGGTGGAGTGTATGGTTCATGTTTGTGTGATGCTCCACACTGCAGTCACAACAGAAAGATAGTAGAGGGATTAAGGCTTGTGCCTTGCGGGCTCTCAGCCCTGGTTCTCTCTGGCGCTATGTGATTTCCTGAGCATCATCAGATATAGCCCTGGTGGCACTAGCCTGAACTGTCCTGCTGGGCTGGATGAGAATCACTGAGTCCTTCCTTCCTTCCTTCCTTCCTTCCTTCCTTCCTTCCTTCCTTCCTTCCTTCCTTCTTCCTCCTTCCTTCCTTCTCCCTCTCCTTCCTTTCCTCCTTCCTCCTCTCCTTCCCTCCCTCCCACTTTACCTACTTCCTTCCTTCCTTCCTTCCTTCCTTCCATCCTTACTTCCTCCTTCCTTCCTTCTTCCTCCTTCCTTCCTTCTCCCTCTCCTTCCTTTCCTCCTTCCCCCTCTCCTTCCCTCCCTCCCACTTTACCTACTTCCTTCCTTCCTTCCTTCCTTCCTTCCTTCCTTCCTTCCTTCCTCTCTTTCTTTCCTTCTTTTTTCTTCCTGTTGTTTCTTCCCCCCCCCCATATTTGTGCCACAACCAGACATGCTCAAGGCTTATTTCTGGCACTGTACTCAGGGATCACTCCTGGAAGGGCTTGGGGGACCATATGGAATGCTGGGGATTGAACCTGGATTGGTGTGTGCAAGGCAAATGCCCTGCCTGCTGTACTATCTCTTTGACCCATTCTGGTTTTTTCTTTAAAAATTTCTTTTACAGCACCATGATTTACCAAGCTGTTTCAGGCATTAAGTGATCCAACACCGGTCCCACCATCAGAGTGACCTACCCTCCACCAATGTCCCCAGTTTCCCACCCACCACCCTAGCCTTGCAGGAACAAATTTATTTCATATTGTTTATTAAAACACAAAGGCAAATGGAATTATAAAAATTAGATCAATAAGAGTTAGTTTGTGATTATTGTTATATCTCATAATGTTATTAAAGTCATTGTCTGAGGATCTGCTGTGCTGGTTTGTGCTAGTTGAGTCCTTCTGTGTTTGCTTAGGCTACTGAGCTTGGTGGTCTTCTGTACAAATTTCCCATCACATTCTGTGACCTTAGAGGGATGACTATACTATGAAATTTGAAGGTGTTGTGCACTGACTCTTTTCTTATTTCCATATGAGTCTACTGTTGTCCCAGAAACCAGCAAAACCAGAGTGTGCGAGCTAAGACAGCATCACACAATGATGAATAATTTCTCTGCCTTTGCCAGCAGTCACATGTCAGGTGATATAACAATGCTAATAAAGCCCAAGATTGACTGATCTGGGGATGTGTTGATTTCACAGAAAGTTCTGATATGTGGAACAGCAAGTTTTCCTTACCTCCTTTTCAGAGGCATCAAGTCTATTCTGGGCTCTTTATATAATCGTGAAGGTCTGATTCCAGTGCTATTCCAGAACCAGCCAAATAAGAGAAATGGTGACAGGTCTAAAAAGATCTTTATTGGAAAAAAGTTGAAGTAAGTCCTGAGCACTGCTGGGTGTGCCCCCCCCCCCAATAATAACAAAGTAATTTAAAAGTCACTGTTGGAGAGGATTTGGAAAGGAACTCTGATAAACTTCTGGTGGGAAAGCAAATTGATAGCCATTTTGGAAAACAGCATGGACCTTCCTTAAGAAGTTTGGTGTTTTTTTTAACTAGAACTAGGGGCCAGAGAGGTAATGCTGGAGGTAAATTGCCTGCCATTCACGCATCCAACCCTGATTCGATCCTTTGCACTAAATCTGGTTCCTGAGCACCTTCAGGGGTCACACCTCAGCAAAGAGCCAGGAATAGTCCCTGAGCACCAGCAAGTCTGGCCTAAATCTCATTCTTCACCTGTCAAAGGAAAAAACAAAGATGTGGAATATATTTATATGTAACATATGCACAAATTTATGTGTATCAATATACATATATACATACAATGTGTATATATACATATGTATATATACACATATACAAACGAAATCCTTTTTGGCCATGAAAAGATGAAATCTTGCATTTTCAGCAAAATAGAAGGAACTCAAGGTAATTGTATAAAGCAAAATAAGTTAGAAAGAAAAATGGATTATATGTTTTCATCAGTGTGTGCAATATAAAAATATAAAATTGATGAATAGTTGAAATGAAATAGAAACAAATCAGAGGAATTGGTAGCAGAACTAAGGACACATAAAGGGAAGAAGGTGGGATGGGAAAGAGAGGGGAAGAGTGTAAGGAGGTGTGATAGGCTGTGTCAGAGAGATAGGAGTGGGCAGGACACTTGCCTAGCACATAGCTGATCTGGGTTCAATCCCTGGCACCCCACGTGGTCCCCTGAGCAAAACCAGGAGTGATACTTAAGCGCCATCAGGTATGGCTCAAAAACCAAAAAATGGCGGTATGGTGCCGCCAGCAGGTCAATCTGTACCTGTGAGGCGAGTGCATCAGCAGCCTGATGGCGCCTTCAGACTTCCAGATACCCCAAAATTGCTGCTGTGCCTTTGGCCAGACCCCAAAAACTTGGGGCAAAGTTTACCAAGAAAGTAAACGGCCAAAAGTTAGGTATGTGGGAAACACACCCACAAACCACCTCCGGCTCAGCTATATAATTGGAGGCATGGCCTCTCTGGTTCCTGATTGAACTGCTTAACGGCCATGATCCCAGAGACTCAGAAACAAATCTCGAAACCCAGCGGCTTTTGGCAGAAATGCGTCTGGTCCCTGCAGTAGGCTACCGGTGCTGGGCCAACCCAGGTGGGAATAGGTTTCATGCCTTGGCCTGTTCCCCTGGTGGCCCAGTGGCCGCCATCCTTCAGAGGCCACTGGATAGTCAAGTTTGGGCCCGCAGTGATGAAACTTGTTGGGCCTCATGGGATGGGTGGGGGAGCCGGTCCTGTACTCCTCACCCCAAGGAAACCCCAACTCATCGCCCACGAATGGCCTCTCTGGCTCCTGATCAAGCTGCTTAACGGCCATGATCCCAGAGACTCAGAAACAAATCTCGAAACCCAGCGGCTTTTGGCAGAAATGTGTCCGGATCACGCAGTAGGTTACTGTCACCGGGCCACCCCAGGGGGGAAAGGGTGCTGTCCCTCCGCCTGCTTCCCCCTGGCGGCTCCATCATCCACCAGAGGCCACTGGACAGTCAGGTTTGGGCCCGCAGTGACAAAACTTGTTGGGCCTCACGGGATGGGGGTAGAGCCGGGCCTGTCCTCCCCAACCCAATGAGACCCCAAGTCATCGCCCACGAACAGCCTCTCTGGCTCCTGATCAAGCTGCTCAATGGCCATGATCCCAGAGACTTAGGAGAAAATCTCAAAACCCAGTGGCTTTTGGCAGAAATCCCTCCAGATTTAAGTGTTAAAATTTTGGAATTTCAAAATCACATGGCCCTACTGCAGCCACGCGACATCATATGTTATTCATAACCAGCAATAGAACATAAATTGTCTACTGTTGCCTTTTCAGCTGATCTGAGTGTTGGGGTAAAAATCTCAAATAATAATGGTGGGTCTGATGTATTGAAATATTGAATGTGATCAAAGTAGAGAGAGAGTAATGTGGAAATCATCTGCCCCACAGGTAGGGGGAGGGTGTGGGATGGGAGTATACTGGGGTTTTTGGTGGTGAAGGTACGGGTGTTTCATTGTATGACCAAGACTTAGACCCGAAAGCTTTGTAACTGCTCTCACAGTGATTCAATAAATAAAATTATAAAAAAATGAAAAAAAAGTAAGGTGGAGTTCATGCACAATTCAATCAGCGAATCAGTGGCTGAATAAATAGCAGTACTCCTACATTAAAAAAACCCAAAATAATAATCATCATCATCATCACTGTCACTGTCCTCCTGTTGTTCATTGATTTGTAATAATAATAATAATAATAATAATAATAATAATATAAGAAGAAGAAGAAGAAGAAGAAAGGGTGATGATTTATTTACCCAAACCTCTGACAACAGAGACACATATGCTCTGACTTTCCATTCTTTGAGTACTAAGATTAGAAATGTTTTTCTCTCTGAAATTGGATAACCACAAAGAAAAATAAGTTTTCTCTCCAGATTGAGGCTTCCTCCACGTCAAACAACCCCATCTGCAAACTGTTTACCCCTCACTATGAAAGTCACTATAAAAGTTTAAGACAGAACCACTCTTCCGAGACACTGATCTTTGGTGTAGGAGCTGTCTCTACTGCAGTAGCCTAAAGAGAAATATCTTCTTGCCAAATGTATTTTGTTTTTGTCATTAGGTTATAGGCCACGGTCACGTCATCATTCTACACATCCCCATTCCAACCAGGTCCCCTTCACTCCATTGCCACAATTTCCTCCATATTCTCCACTAATTTTATTAGAGTTAGTCTTGGAAGCTGGCATCTTGATTGGCATTTTATTCCTCCCCCCTTCCCCGTCCTGCCACACACACAAAACGTGCATGGAACCATATGACCTTCTCTTGCTAACATCCTGAATAAATAAAAGGGAAAAAATAAACAGACTATCCCTCTCTAGCTTCTCCATCTCAGAGAGGAAAAGGTCTTAGGGAAAAATCACTAATTAAAAGGTTAAACAACAATAAACAGGACATTCCAATCCCTGCTCCCTCTTGGTTCTCCCCTGCTTTGATGAAACTTTATTCTACAAGTGGGCAGGTGGAAAGGTAGTAAGCCAGATATACAGGTAAGAATGTATTTTGACAATACAAATAAGTACTGTGAAGTTTCCTATATCTTATATTTTAGAGAAATGCTGGGGGGAAAAGAGGTGTTTTTTTTTTTGGTGGGGGTGGAGGTGCCCTCACCTGTTTGTATTCAGTGGCTTATTCCTGGCTTTGTGTTCAGGAGTGACTTCCAGTGGTGTTTGGAGGACTATATGGTGCTGAGAATGAAGCCTGGGATGGGAGTATGCAAGACAATCTCCTTAATGCCTAAACTATCTCTATAGCCCCAAATGCTGAGCTATTTACTAGTGGAGTGATGTTATACCAGGGATCAGCTTTAGACCTATGAAGAAAGAAGAAGGACATGACTTCTTGTACAATAAGTGATGGAAGTTTTTACTTTTTTCCACAAAAAAAGGCTTTAAAATGCCACAGACTACATTTTCACTGCCCACCCCACCTCCACACACACTCTCCAAAATCCACATGTTATAATCCTAAACCCAGTATCTCAAAATGTGTCCGTTTGGAGATGTAGGGCCTTTAAAGGATAGCTATGGGGAAATGGTCTTATGGATATCCCTGATATGGAATGATTGGTGTTTTAAAAGAAGTGATTATAAACTTGGAGAGGTTTTACAGGTGTTAAAGCACTTGCCTTGTATGTAGCTAACCTTGGTTAGATCCTTGGCACCATATACGGTCCCCTGACTATCACCAAGAGTGATCCCTGAGCACAGAGGCAGGAGTAATCCTTAAGCACCGCTGAGGTAATCACTTAATCACTTAAAAATAAAACAAGAAAATGAGAACAGCCACGCAACAAACCCATGTGAGAGCACAGGGAGAAGGTAGCCATCTAGAGCCAGGGAGAGAGTTTCAGAAGAACACAATCTTGCCAACTCTTTGTTGTTTTGTTTTTGTTTTGTGTGTGTGTGTGGGGGGGAGAATTGAACCAAACCTGGCATTGGTTAGGGGACCATGTAGTGCAGATTGAACCATCGTGCAGGCAACCCCCAGGCTGTCTCTCCAGTCACTGCCAACTCTCTGATCTAGATTCCTAGCCTCCAAAACTGAGAAAATTAATTTTTTAAACCTCCTGATTTATGGTATTTTGCATGTATGATAGCATTAGCAAATGAATGTAAATACTTTCATGAGATGAAAAAATAAACTAGAAAATTTAACACAAAGTGAGGTTATTAACAGCTGATTCTACAATACTTGAACAAAGTTGTAAAATTCAAAGGCTCACAACTTTACAAAAATGTGAAAAATGAAAAGATGCAAAATACAAATAATGATAATGACAAGGACTTGTTTAGGTTTTATTACATACCACACATGGGAAGAACGCTCTGTGAAATATTTTTTTTTCTCTCCAACTTTTTTTTTAGGGGGTGCCACGTCCAGCAGTGCTCAGGTCTTACTCCTGGCTCTGCACTCAGGAATTACCCCTGGTGTGCTTGGGGAACAGTCTAGTTGCTGGACATCCAACTTGGGTTGGTTGGTTGCAAGGCAAGCACCCTATCCGCTTTGGCCCATCCAACAACTTCTTGATCTAAGTATACTACCCGTACTCATTTTGTGCAAGGCAATTAAGGATCAAAGACATAAGGTAACAATCAAATAACTTCATTAAGGACTGTGGGTTCTCCCAGGCTCTATGCAGAACTCCCTGCAGAATTTCCTCCCACTCATAGGCTTTTGTTTTGTTTTGTTTTGTTTTTTTTTGGTTTCTTGTTAGTGTTTCTCTTCTAGGGAAAAATCTCAGTTGTTTAGATCTTGCTGAAGATCACGGAAAAGTGTGTCTCAAGAAACAAAAGCATATATCCCTCTTCCTCTCCTCATTGTCCAGTGCAGCATTAGGAATGAATGTCTTCAAAACCATTACTGCAAGAAGCTGAATTGGTAGTAAAAGTTTTAGAACAAACTTTACTCAAATACCCCCAGGATCTTTTCTCCCTAGTGAGCCACAACCAACCACTTCGAGCATTCTTCACGCCACCTTCTGTGTGAAGCTAAGAGGACACTTCCCTTGGTGTTCTGTGGGAAACTGGCTGCCTCTGTTATAATAAGGATCACTAATAATTTTCCAATTTTATTTGCCACTATTATAAGAGATTTTTATCAACCTAACTCAGACGTTACAATGGATGATTAGCAGGGTTATTTTTTTCTATTTTTTTTTATTTTAGTCAATCACCATGAGATACAGTTACAAACTTACAAATTTTCGTGATTACGTTTCAATCAAACAATGTTCCAGTATCCATTCCTCCACTAGTGCCCTTTCTCCACCACCAATGTTCCCAGTATCCCTCCCACCGCCCTGACTGGTCTATTTTAAGGCAGATATTGGCAAAATTATTATAAAGACTGAAGCCAAAAAATAAACAATGGCTAAATATTTTATAAATTCCCTAGCTAAGGTATAAATGTTTCCTTTCCAAGTCACTCCTCACCTTAATGAATGCAATATATTGAAATATCTTTATCTTTATATAAAGCTGAGGGAGTTCACAATGATACAAGTAAACTATAAGACTAACCACAAACAGGACCTTTATATAAGGTCAAAGTTCCTGCTACCTAACGTTTATTAATCGGAAAGGAACAAAGTGCAACTTATACTTAAGCATCCTACTGGGTACCACCTTCCGCAGAAAAGCTAATGACTGTCTCATTAGCGCCAGGCTAAGTGGAGAGTGCAGGCATATGCTGACCAGGACAGCCTGCCCTGAGACACCACCATTACTACTGCACCTCCAAAGATGCCCAATCTAGCAGGGTTACTTTGAATGACCTCTTTAGTAGGACTTTTTACACAGCCAAATAAGATCTGATTCTGTTCTTCTCTTTAGCTCTACCCAGGTCTATTCATCAACAACTAAGTTAAAACAAGACTAATTTCAGCTTCCCACACTGGTTATATTTCAGTTCATTGCAAAGACTTCACACTTACCTGAAATAATGTCTTATTTTCCATTGTTTCAATGTAGGAAACCTCTCCTCAACCTAAAGGCCCTAACTCTTGTGATTATCTCCAGTGTTATTTTGCCCCTTTTAAAGAGGCATGTATTACCTTATATATTGCTAAAATTGTTTTTAACCTGTGATTATCTTTGATTTGGGTTAGTTGGTTTGCCAAGAGTTCCATAGACTAAGAGAACAAGATGAAGCAAAGTGTTTTTTGTATAATATTCAAAGAGATTATTATACAAATATAATAATTTTCATTCATTCGTATAATATTCAAAAAGAGCATGCTGATTGAGCTCTTACCTGTGCACAAGGCTCAGTGCTCTGTGTGCATATATATAAATTTTTTTTTCCCCATAGTAACCCTAAGACAAGTACAATTGTGTTCCACATTTTAATGATAAAACCCAGGAACGGAGACAGGTCTGTGTAACTTTGGCCTAGAGTTTGTGCTGTTAAGAGCTCCCCAAAGCCTAAATGAACCTCAGCAAGAAAGGCTGAGATCAATGGCACAGTGGACCTATCTGGGCTCTAGTTTCCTTCAGATTTGACCTTTTCCCTTTTCCTTTAACCAGGATCTCAGTAAAAGGCCTTATGCTAATTCTCGCCCTCCTGCACAAAGTGGAGGCACAGGCTCGCGGTCCTCCCGCCTTGCGACATCCTGCCTTAAGAGCTCTCGGCCTGGCCCAGCCCGTGGAACCCCTAGAGGATCTAGAACTGGTCCTCACGTTCCTCTGCTCCATTCAGTACCTAGGAACCAAAGAACGCGGAACAGACCCGCATCCTGAGGACCTGCGGACTGGGAATGAAGTCGGACTTCCGGCCCAACAGACCCACTCGGGGCGACCAAGTGCGACGGTGCCCACCGTTTTGGACTCCAGCCATCGAGTCCCGGGTGGAATCATTTCCGTGACCCTCGCTGCCCAACCGTGGGTACAGGTGGACCCGATGGATCCCTAAGTGAGGCTCGTGGGGGCCCTGAGAACTCCCCGTGCTGTTATATGGGCCCTTGAGTTATTCCAGGATCTCTCTCGAGTCTTTGCTGCCAACTTAGTTCTTTGGAGGCAGGTGGCTCACACCTTGCTTCCTGCCCAGCTGCTTTATGTCCTCGATGATAATCCCTTAAACCCCGTCTTAAAACATGCCTTAAAAGCACCCTGAGGCCAGGAAGATCAACTGAGTTATTAAAATGACAGCTGAGTTGGAATGACAAGCACAAAGACTCACGTTTAAGAAAAAGAGAGTGAGTGAGATCCTATTGATCACTTTATGTGAGGAAGAAGTAAGTTTAAGTGAAAAGCTCACCCCCATTTAGCCTGTAGGCGGGAGAGAGAATGTCAGTACTAAACTGTTTAATCCAGAAAGGCTCAATATTCAGCTAGACCGTGTACCTTTGAGTGTAAAACTTCTGGGACCAACTGTTCTGTTTCTCCTCTCACGGCAGAGGTGAATATGATACGCTTTATTTGCTAGCGATTAAAAATCAGGACTACTAAAAAAAATAAATAAAAATAAGGACTACCAAAAGAACCAGTAAATAGTGAGGTGGCGGTTCTGGAGAGCTAGTACAAACACTTGCCTTGCACGTGGTTCACCCAGGAAAGAAAGTGCACAGGTAAAAGGTTCTGAGGTAGAAGGTTACTTGGGGGGCTAGAGCAATAGCACAGTGGGTAGGGCGTTTACCTTGCACGTGGCCAACCCGAGTTCGATTCCCAGCATCCCATATGGTCCCCAGAGTACCACTAGGGGACCTGAGTGCAGAGCCAGGAGTAACCCCTGAGCATTGCTGGGTGTGACCCAAAAAGAACAACAACAAAAAGGTTACTTGAGCTTCAGGAAGAGCACAGAACCCATCGTGGGTTACTAATGCAGAGTAAATGCTAGGGAGAGTTATTAGAAATGGACCCAGGTAAGCTAAGGGGCTGCCACCAGGCACCTTTTATTCAGAGTGAAAATTAAATCATTGGAGCATTATTTTTCTTTTATTTGGGGGTTTTGTAACACCTAGTGGTGTTCAGGGGTTGCTCCCAATTCTCTGTTTACTCTGTGCTTGGGGGTCATTCTCAACAGTTCCGGGGGACCACGAAGTGCCTGGGATCAAACCTGCGCCTCCTGCATGTGGAGCATGTTACCAGCCCTTTCTCGTTCTGACCCCAGTGGAGAGTTTTAAGCCAAGAAGCAACATGAAATGGCCAAGACCATAGCAGGGAAAGGGCAGACGCAGGACAAGGTATATGGCTATAGCAGCAGTTGGGACAGAGGTGTTGGAAGTGGTGATGTGCTGGAGCAATAGTGTAGCAGATAGGGTGCCTGCCTTGCACATGCTGACCCAGTTCGATCCCCAGCACCACTTATTGTCCCCTGAGCCCTCCAGAAGTGTTTCCTGAGTTCAGAACCAGTAGTTAAGCCCTGAGCACTGCAGAGTATGGCCAAGTAAATAAATGAAAATTATCAGGAGGCTTTAGTGGGGGTGGGTGAGTGGAAGCCATAAGAAGTGAGCCAGTCCATACACATTCTGGAGGTAGAATTAACAGAAACAATGTGGTGGTTTGTTTCATGTCCTTAGTAGGTGGTGAAGGCAGAGGAGGAAATTTGGGGCCAATTCAGTTTCTGGAGCCTAGGAAGAAATACATCTAAAACACTGAGATTCTGGGCTCCATGACCCCAGAGCCAGGAGTGAGGCATAACCACAAAATCAGAGACACGCAAGACCTGTGGGGTCACAATTCTAGGATGGGTTTTTTCTTTCTTTCTTTCTGCCATACCCGGTGGTGCTCAGCGATTACTCCTGGCTCTGCCTCAGGACTCCTGGCAGTACTTGGGGGACCATATAGGGTACTGGGGATCAAACCTGGGTTGGCCATGTGCAAGGCTAGCACCTTACCAGCTATAGCTGCAGCCCCTGGATGTGAATGGCTTGGATGCCCCGTCATGGCCTGGAAGGGATCCTGAACAGTGTCTCTTCTCCTCAGAAGGCTGCATTCCACCTTATTCTACTCTATTCTGCAGCAGCTTCCCAGGGATGAGCAGCCCAACTCTACCCAAGCTTTTGGAACTGGCAGCCCACAGCCTGCTGAGCAGTGAGACTATACCTGCTCTAGAAGAGTTCACAGTCGACCTCTTCCCACCACTGCTCACCACTGCATTTGCCAAGGGGCACAGGCAGGCCCTGAAGGCACTGGTGCAGGCCTGGCCCTTCCCCGTTCTCCGTCTGGGCTCTCTCATAGTGCAGTGGCCCAACCATGAGAGCTTGCAAGCGGTGCTGGATGGACTCAACATCTTTCCTGCCCACAGGACTTGTCCCAGGTAAGGGGAATACTGAGACCAGGGTCAGGGCACCGTCAGAAGGAGAGATAGGAAGCAGCATTAGAATCTGCTGGGGCTGGGACTGGGAGATAGAACAACACAACATACTCCCGTTCCTTCCCTGGCACCACATGGTCCCCAGAACATTCCAAGTACTACCAGGCACCACAGAGCCCAAGCAGCACCGCTTCTCTGGCCCTCACATCTCTTCTGACCTGGTTGGCTGAAAATTGCTGGTGGATACCCTCAGTCGTCCTGAGCTATGTTTCTGACTCCCCAAATAACACAGTGCTGGGGCTACAAAATGGAGGGTGAGGGGTGTCCTGGAGTTTCTGGGAGGAGCGATGAATGATGCAGCTGAAAGGCCTTGAGGGACAGGGACCGGGAAGGGAAGTAGGTCAGGACAAGCTCACTGGGTGGAAGGCCAGTTGAGCTTGGGGATAGAGGCGCTGAGCGTTCCAGAATTGCTACTGACCCCTTCCCCAGCTGCCAGCGTCCCCTCACACCCTTTTCTGCCCCACAGGAGGTCAGAACTGAGGGTGCTGGATCTGACCCTGGACTTCGAGCAGGTCCAGGGGAAAGGTGCCTCGGAGGCCCTGGCCAAGTTCCCTTTTTGGTTGCCATCAACAGCCAAGGCTGAGAAGCAGCAGGTCACATCCCAGCCCATGGCAGCAGAGGACTCAAGAAAAGCATCTAGCCAGTCGGGAGAGCCACTGGAGTTACACATTGATCTTTTCCTGCAAGGCCCCTTCAAGTTAGATACATTCCTTGCCAGCCTCCTGAGCAAGGTGGAGCAGAGCAGAGGGTCTCTGCGTCTCTGCTGCCGGAAGTTGCATATTGAGGAAATGACTTTTAACAGCCTTATCGGGATCCTGAAAACTCTGGACCTGGAATTCATCCAGGAGCTAGAGGTGTTCGACTGGTTCCGGGCTCTGTCCGAGCAAAGCCTGTTTGCCACCCAGCTGGGGAGGATTTGCAACCTGCGCAGCCTCAAGCTGGCCTACTACCACTGGGCTTTCTCTCCCGAGGCCGAGCAATCCTCCAGCTACTTCCTCTCCCAGTTAGGCCAACTGGGCCACCTCAAGAAGCTCCACCTGGCCTATTCCTACCTCTCAGGCAACCTCCATCAAGTGCTCAGGTGAACAGGTGGGCAGGGTCCTCCCGAGAGTCCTCACAATGCTCCTTGGAGGACCCGGGCGCATTCTTGTCTGCTCATGGAATCAAGGGTGGCGCCTGGGCCACAGGGCTCTGCTTTGATGAAGAAACACACATGCCTGTATCTATTCCGACCTTTCTTTGTGTGTTCTGCTAAGTGATGCTATTGGATCGGCCGGACACTGAGCAAGCAGGGACCACCATCCCCCTCTTGGAGTCCCCACCAGGGGATGAGAAACTCAAAAGAGAGGGCTCCACAGGATCACATGGGAAGGGTGTCTATACAAGCCGCCCAGACATTTTGAGATGGAGACAGTGTGTCCTGGGCCCAACTTCCCCAAACTCAACCCCGAGCAATAAGAGGCTCATCCTATGAATCTGTTATCAAATGAGCTCCTATCTGTAGTCATAATGTGCATATTGACTGTGGGTCTCTGTTTCCCCAAAACTGGAGGGGGTAGGAAAGGGGCCAGTAGGTAGGTGTATTGAGATGGTGGCGCCAGGCCTTGGAGCATCAAAGATGTGCTCCTGTGCCCATTGGCTGCCAGGGTGAGGAGGTAGACTCAGAGCCATGCTGTGCCATCTCTCTCCCCAGCTGCCTTCAGACGCCCCTGCATACCCTGGAGATACGCTCCTGCACGCTTCTGAACGCTGACATCACCTACCTGTCCCAGAGCCTTCATGCCACCTGCCTGAAGAAGCTGGACCTGAGTGGAAACAGCCTGTCCCATGTGGTCCCAGGGCCCCTCGAGACCTTGCTGCAGGAGGTGTCGGGCACCCTGCAACATCTGGACCTGAACCACTGCTGGCTGAAGGACGTGCACCTGAGCGTCATCCTGCCAGCCCTGTGCCGCTGCTCGCACCTCCGTGCCCTGGGCCTCTCAGACAACCCCGTGTCTAGGACAGGCCTGCTGAGCCTGCTGGAGCACACGTCCGCACTGAGGGAGCTGAAGCGTGTGCTCTACCCCATCCCTGTGGAGTGCTGCGTGTACCTGTATGGCCTCTCCTGGGGCCCCATCGACAGAGGGAAGCTGTGCCAAGTGCAGGCTGAGCTGCAGAAGCTGCTGCAGGTTGTGCAGCGGACAGACATGCAGTGGAGCCCCCGACTGCCCTCGCCCTTGCCCGTGAGACTGGTGCAGCTTGACTGAGGGGCAGGAGCAGGGCCTGAGAACTGGGTGGGAGAGTTCAAACCCAGGTTCCTGCTGGGCCCCTGTTGTTTGAAGGGAACATAAAGGAAACTTTCACGGAGCTCTCTGTCGCCTTCCTCTTTCTCATTCTTGGGCCTAAAGGCCCGGCCTGACTCCAGTACTCGTTCACATGGTCCACATTAAGTGGTGCAGTGTGCATGTCCTAGTTGGGCAGAGTAACACTGGATGTCCGATCCTCCTCATGGAGCGCTCCTTCCCTGACTCACTCTTCCCATCACTTATCCTGCTTCTCATTTTGTTTTTTTGTTTTTGAGTCACACCCAGTGGTGCTCAGGAATTGCTCCCAGCTTTGTGCTTGGGGGTTGCTCCTGGTGGTGCTTGGGGAACGTGTGGTGCCAAGGATGGGACTGGGGCCTCGCCACACTCAGCTTGTTGAACAAACACATTCTCTCTCTCTCTCTCTCTCTCTCTCTCTCTCTCTGCTTCTCATTTTTATACTTTGTTTCTGAGTGGAATGAAACTGGGCACTCAGCTAAGCACCCCAGTTCCAGGCTCTCCTCTATGTACTGGCCCTCAGCATGCCCAGCCAGCTGTCTTCATGAAGCATGTCCTCTGCCAGGCATCACTGCCCTCAGATTCATATACAAAAGCCCAAGACAGCTTTCAGTGAGAGCAGGGATATGTTTTTTTCAGCTGATCAAAGGTGGAATCTTGGGATAAGATGGGGGACCCTGAGCTGAGCCTGGCAGATCTGCTAGGAGATATCTGGAGCAAGTCATCCTGGGAAAATCCTGGTTGTTGCCATGGTAAAGGGCCTCTGCCGAATGAGGTCTGGGGTCAATAGACTGTCACAGGAGCCCAGTTCCCCGGTGCTTTCTGGACAGAACACAATCAAGACTGATGTGGATGGGGACACCCTCAGGGAGAGAGGAACTCCTTAGTGAGCCAGGCACGTGCAGGGCATGCATAGGAAGATCTGGAAAAGACTGACAGACAGGGCCAAGGAGATCCAGAATCCTGGTCATTGTAGGACAGCCAGTGGGCTACAGCACCCACTTCCCAGTAAGCTGATAAGGAAGACACCTTGGGTCTAGTCTGTTGGCTTGCTTCTTACCTTTGTTGTCCTCTCAGGGATCACTCCTGGTAGGGCTCAAGGAATCTTACGGGGTGTTGGGGATAGAACCTGGCTCAGCTATACACAAGGCAAGTACCCTACCCTCTGTACTGTCTCTCTCACCCCAGTGGTGCTGTTCTGAATTAGGCCAGTCCTCAGCCCCCAAAACCAAAGTAAAGGAAAAGACTTTTGCCACTTGGAGCCAGGTAACTGAATTGTTTCTGATGTAGGAATTAAACCATAAATGCTGAATTATGTTCTTACTGATAAGAACTTTGAAGACGTGGTGTAGCAGATGCTGGTAACAGCTTGGGGCTACGTCCCAGTGTTCTTGCTGTAGGATACAGTATTTATGTCTCCTAGGAACCCCAACATTAGGCTCCAGAGTCTGGAAGTATAAAGAGAATGAGAAAACAGTGAAAAGACAGCCACCAGTGGTTGAAACTCCTGGAACCAGGTTTCCTAGTTTTACGTTGGTGTGACTTATTTCCGTATGTGTAAAGTAGTAATAATATTGACTACTTTCTAGTGTTGGAATGAGAATTAAATGCACCAACTATAGAAAAGCATCTAGAATGATTTAGAACAGCCCAGCACAGCCCCACTATCTATTCAGACACCCAGGCCTCCAGGGCTGACTTCTCAGCACCCCCTGCTGGATCTGAGAATCACCTCTTTCCTCCAGCTCTGCAGAATGAAACCTGCAGGGTGGGATCATATGGCCTGAAGGAATCTATTTTTGCCTTTCTGCCAATGCTTCCAATACTCAGATCAATCCTTACTTCTGGTCACTTGGGATCTTGTGGACAGCAGATTGTAGAATGACAGAATGAAGGCCAGGAGACCAGGAGGGAAACAGGGCTTGAGAAAAGACAGTGGCCACTGAGGCAGATGATTGAGTGGTTCTGGACTATATTTTGAAGTGAAGGTAGGATTTGCAGAGGAGTTCCAGTGAGAGAACGTGTAGGTTGCCCTTCGAAGGCACGGGGCTTGAGCATCCAGGAAGACAGAGAACCTGGCACAGGGTGGGTTTGCCATTGGAAGTTCTATTTTGAATGTGAAATTTCACTGACCATTTTTGGCATTTTCCAAGTCTTATTAACCTGACGGGGAAACCTTTTTTTCCCCAGGCATCTTGCAGGGATGGGTTTCACTAAAGGCAAGTTGGATGAAGAGTCCACAAAGGCAAAGGGAATGCGTATATTCTTAAAATAAGGCCATAAATGTTATTTTAATCCTTCCATAAGCCTAATGCTCTCACATAGAAGAATCGCTTTTATTTTCCAGTTCACCTTGCAGAAATATTTTATGCCAGTCATCCCACAAATGTTTACAGCATTTTTGTGTTGTTTTGATTGTTTTGGTTTGTGGGCCACACCTGATTGTGCTTACTCTTGGCTCTGCCCTTAGGAATCACTCCAAGAGGCTCGGAGAAACAGGGTGCAGGAGATCTAACCCAGGTTGGCAGGGTGCAAGAGAAAAACCTTAACAGCTGTACTGTCGCTCCAGCCACACTCCTTATAGATTTTTCTTTTTTTTTTTTTTTTTTTTTGCTTTTTGGCTTACTGGCTCACACCTGGTGATGCTCAGGGGTTACTCGTGGCTATATTGCACTCAGGAATTACTCCTGGCGCTGTGGGATTGAACACAGGTCGGCGTGTGCAAGGCAAACGCCCTACCAGCTGTATTACTGCCCAGACCCCCCTTGTAGATTATCTTTAAAAGCCTACTAGGCTCACTTCTGTTGTTTCCGTTTTATTTATTGACAGCATATTTGTGTTCCTGGTTACCGTGGGTCCTTTTCATTATCATTCTAACAACTGTCGTTGTGCTCTTCCCCTGCAGAGGGAGGGGGCGGCGGGGTGGCGGGCTCCGAGGTGCCCTGCAGACCGCGGCAGGCAGGACGCAGTGAGGGCTTGGAACCCCGCTAGCACCACGGCGGGAAGCGCTCGGGGAGGGGCCGGGGCGCCCCGGGAGCCGCCGAGACCCAGGAGCGCCGGCAGATCCGGTCCGGCCTGTTGTTCCCGGAACGCGTACGCCGCGGAACCTACCGACGGGGCGGAGCGGCCGGCGGCCGGCGGGCTCGGGGGGCTCCGGCGGCGGTCGGACACGGAAGTCGGGGTGGCCGGCGGCGGCCCCGGGAGCGGCGAGTGTCGGGAGCGGCAGAATCCCCGCTGGGGCTGCGGGTGAGCGGCGGGCGCTGCAGCGCCGGGCTGGGGGGCGCGCGGGCCGGTGGCGGGAGCGGACCTCGCCCCGGGGCCGGCCTGGGGGGCCCGACGGGGGCGTGCCCGCGCTTCCTCCCGTTCCTCTGCCGGGAGCCGGCGCCCGGGTGCGGGTGCGGCGTGCGGCCTCCGGCGCCAGGCGGGGAAACTGAGGCTCCGCGGCGCCGTGCAGAGGGCAGCCCCGGCCGGCCTGGCCACCGCCGAGCCCCACGCGGCCCGGGCTTCGGCCAGTTGTTGGCGGAGGGCATAGCCGGGGCTTCTGGAGGGGACGGAGCCAGAACCCAGGGCCGCTGGTTTCGCAGAGGCAGGCCTGGACTCGTCCCGCGGCGCCGCCTTTGGGAACGAGAGATATGCCAGCTCAGCGTGGGCTCGATGCCCCCCGAGATCCAGGGTGCCCGGGCGCGGGCAAAGGCCCCCCGACACTGATCCAGGGTGCTCCTGCCCTAAACTGTCCCCGCGGGCGTGATAGAGCTGTTAGCACGGCCTTTAGAACGTGCCCGGGACAGAGGAGTTATAGGGATTGATTATGGGTCTCCGGGAGACCACCGAGGGCTGGGGCACCTGCTTGGCATGCAGGGAGGGGGCCCCGTTTAATCCCCAGCACCACACGACCCATGCCCTGAGCATCTCCAGCAGACACCCTCAAACTCGGGCGGTTCGGAGAAAGGTGCTCGCCTTGTGTGTGTGGCCGACTGATTTGAGCCCTGTCACCGCATATGGTCCTTCAAATCCTGCCAAAGTGATCTCTGTGCACAGAGCCAGGAATAAGCACTGAATGCTGATGAATGTGCCCCCCCCAAATAAAATAAACCCCCAAACTCTGGGAGGAACCCTTGAGCACTACAGGTATGAGCCCCAAAACAAATAAGCAAGAAGAATTCTTAGTCCCAGTTCACAATTCTGTAGGTATTTGATAAAATAGTTAACAATCCACAACTGAGGACTGTTTGCACATCTCCGGCTCAGTACTCTTGCTCTAAGGCTCGGGAGAGGACTTTCCTGGCTCTTTCTGCCAAGGGTACATTCCACTGGTGGTATCGCCAGCGAGATGGCAGAGGCAACCTCACTTTCAGCCCTCCTGTCACAGTCCCAGTTTGCAGTTTTGCTGCCAGCATGTTAGCACTTGCTGCGAGGACAGATCAGACTCAGAGTTTAAAGGCAACAAGAGAAATTAGATTGGTACAAGAGTGATAAACCATGTAGATTACTGGAAACAACCTAGTTCTCACCCTTCACTAGAGTCTTTCGGTTCTAAGAGGCTATAAAAATATCCCCTTTTCAAAAAAGCAAAATCTTACAGGGCTGAGGATACGGCTGGTAGAATACATGCCCGTGTGAAGGCCTAACTCAGTCTCAGTTCCCAAGTGCCTTACACAGTCCTTTACCCACCACGTGGGAGTACTGCCCCCACACACAACAGTGCTCTTAAGCAAAAGGAAAGGAGAGATAGTTCAGGGATTAGAGCTTGTGCATTGCACGCACCTGACCCAGGTTCAATTGCTGGAGACTCTCTGGGGTAGCCCTGGTGGTCCCTGGCCCTCAGGGCTCAAGCAGCAATGTATCTTTGGGCTTTAGCACTGAATTGCCACCCAGCTGAGTATTACTAGAAGTGGCCCCACCCCAAGTGCGCTGAACTGCTTGGGAGCTGTTCCCCTCCCCATTAGAAAAAAAAAAAGAAGCGAAAATCTTAGGTAAATAATGTTGGTAAGGCAAAAGTTCTAAGAGAATACATAATAATGAAGTTTGCAAACCATTGCTTTCAGCCTTTATTCTCAATGATTTGAGGTTGGACATTGGAGATGTACATGAATTTTAAAAATAGGAGGACTCCACATTAGTCACAGAAAATTCATGACAGTTAAGGTAAAAGGTAAGGTAAAGGCCCTCCCGTTGATCGTCGATTTGCTCGAGCGGGCCCAGTAACGTCTCCATTGGAGACTTTGTTGTTACTGTGTCTGGCATATCGAATACTCTCGGTAGCTTGCCGGGCTCTCCGAGAGGGGCGGAGGAATCGAACTCGGGTCAGCCATGTTGGCCGCTTGTAAGGCGAACGCCCTACCCGCTGTGCTATCGATGACAGTTAAGACCAGAAATCATTTAAGAGGCAAAACCTCATGTGATTTGAAATCGGGGGAGGGGGAAATGTACCCAGGGGTTGGAACAATAGTACAGCAGGTAGGGCATTTGCTTTGCATGGGGCTGACTGGTTTGATCTCTGGGAATCATATGATCCCACCTCCAGGAGTGATTCCTGAACACTGGAGTAAACCCAGGAGTAAACCCAGAACACTGCTGGTGTGTCTGCTCTCCCCCAAAAAAAGGAAGCGAGAAAGAAAGGAAGGCAGGAAGGTACTCTGTGGAAGTAAGAGTTTCAACCCAGCTCAACAAATTTCTCTGACCTTCAAAATTTTTTTTCTGAGTCTTAGTTGTTTGTCCTTGAGAGAGTTGTACCAAATCAGTACCAGACACCATAAGGATACAAATCCTTATAACAATAATTTCCCCTCTAATATAACCGAGTTACTTAGAACGTTGCAAAGTGCTTGGATAGAATGAAAGCATAAACTGTTGAATGAAAACATGCCTTTCTTTAAAACAACTGTGCTGGAAACTGGCTGCTGCCACGTGGAGAAGCAACCCCCTGTTGCACCCTGAGTCCAAGGAAACAGGCAGTCCCTGTGACAAATCTCAGGCAAAATGTTTCCTTCTAAAGAGAACTCAGGCTGGAGTGACAGTACAGTGGTAGGATGCTTGCCTTTCCCACAGCCAACCTGGATTCTATCCCCAGCAACCCATAAGGTTCCCCAAGTCCACCAGCAGTGATCCCTGAGGTCTGAGCCAGGAATAAACCTTGAGTACCAACAAATGTGGCCCCCGCCCCCAATAAATAAAGAAAGAGAACTTTACAGGAGAATCCATGAACTGTTTTGCTCTTAATAAATTTCTTAGGATGCTTAGGTATGAAGGAAGAGTATGATAGATTAGAAACTTTGATATCATGGGCAGGGGGAGGAAATGTTTAAAATGCTAAAACTTCAAGTCAGTTCTTAAATTTTAGAAATCTCAAACAGTATTCATACTATTATTAGGTGGAATGACTTCGTTTATTGGGCCGGCCAGATTTTCCTCATCGCTCACAGTCCGAGGAGCCTAGACAAAGTCCCTGATCCAGTATATACATCCTCAGCTGCAAAACAGCACATGACTCTGAGGTGACTCTCGTGCAGTGCAGAGGGCGCTATTTGCACGCATTACTGCAGTTACAGCACAGGCGAGGCTTAGCAAGTGGGTTCTACAGCCAGTGTGCCCAGATTCAAGTCCAAGTCTTTGTCTTGAGCGCTGGCCACCTCGGCCCTCTCGTTTCTGTTGTAGGGCCAAGCAGCGGCAGGGCCCTCACCAGGACTGCCGGGTACCCAGCTTGCCATCCGGATACCGACATCTCTGGCATGGTCACGCCCAGGTTGACTTGGCAGAAATGTTTGGCCCCTTTTTCCTTTTCAAAAACTCCCAGTGCAGATTCCCTTTGTTGACAGCTTTCCTTTCTTGCTCTTGACTTCTCCGTGGTGGGGGATGTGTCGGGGAAGGTTTTCCCTTGAAACCTCACTTCTGGGGCTTCGCCATTGGTAGAACTAAGCTTCCCCAGCAGGGGTGTAGAGACCACCATAGCACAGCCTTAGTGCTGGGCTCCACAGAGGCAGTTGTTGCAGCGACAGACCCTGATGCCAGGCATATTTCAGGGGGAGGTGCCACTCTTGAGAGTAATCGGAACTGAAGCCCTGGAAGACAGCCACCCAGCCATCCTGCCTAGCCCGTCCTCCAGCACCAGAACCTTGGAGGCCCCCGCTTGTGGATGCAGGGGTAGGATTGAGGCTCCAGGACCCTCTTCAGCTTCTTTTTTTTTTTTTCTTTTTGAGTCACACCCAGTGATGCACAGGGGTTACTCCTGGCTCATGCACTCGGGACTTACTCCTGGTGGTGCTCAGGGGACCAAATGGGATGCTGGGAATCGAACCCGGGTCAGCGGAGTGCAAGGCAAATGCCCTACCCACTGTGCTATCACTCTATCCCCCTCTTCAGCTTCTTAATGAAGCCAGATTCCCAGAGTCATTTCTCAGCCCATTCAGTTGTTTGTGTGTGGGTTTGGGTTTCCCTTGTTTTTCTTTTGATTGCCTTAGGTTTGTGTTTTGTTTGAATTTTTTGTTGTTGGTGGGGGGAGGGGGACACTCCCGACGATGCTCGGGAGTTACTCCTGGCTCTGCACTCTGGAATTACTCGGTGCTTGGGGAACCATATGAGATGCCAGGGATCGAACCTGGGTTGTCCAAGGGAAACATCCTACCCTGTACTAACAGGGCCCCCTTGTTTGAGTTTTAACTGAGCTTCCTTGATGTGGTATTCAGTTCCTTGTGGCACTGCTATCTCCTGCTATTCTTTCCTTCTCTGTAGAACTGAGCAAGAGCAGATTCTGACCTGCCGTTCCCAGGGCTGGAGGCCCTGACAGCATTCGGACAAGATGAAGACCGTGCTCATGGTTGCAGAAAAGCCATCCTTGGCCCAGTCCATTGCCAAAATCCTCTCTCGAGGTAAGGGACGCCCACCCCTCTCTATGGCTGAGCTCTGAGTGTGGTCGTTTCCATGCGAAAGGTCTTCTCCTTACCCAAATGGTGACTCCAGCCCCTTGGAGTAGAGTTGCTTTGGGACAGCAGGTGATAGTAATTCTCCGTTCTGTCTTGGTCACTGAGGGACACATTTGCTGCCACCATGAACATGAGCCAGTACCAGGGCTTCAAAAGATGCAGACGTGGTTCATAGCACAGAGGCGGACAGGCAGCAGTTCCCGAGAGCCCACTGTCCCCGCAGTGCTTTTCGGGGTTGTTGGTCATGGACAGGTGAAACTAATCTGGAAGCTTCCGAGAAGGGAGAACTAATGGGGAAGGAAGAAGACATAGGCAGAAGCCCGCTCTGGTCTCTGCGGCTATGCCAGGGGCATGCACCCCCTACATACACCTCACATTACTCAAGGGAGCTACTAGGTCAAGCCAGGGTAGGGGCCCTCCAGAGATCAGGGCCCAAGAAAAGGAACCACTGCCCTTGCTCCCACTTGTCTGTGGCCCCCTTTGGTTGGTGGGGGCCATTTCCTTTCCATCCCCCAAGTGGCTCCCATCTAGACCTTCCTTTTGGGTGAAACAGAGATGCAGAGAAGGGTTCAACAGCATCTCCTGAGCCCCACCAGCCTGTGCTCCATGTCGCGCTCATACCACTATTTGGAGACCAGCAATGGCCAGAGGAATTTTCAGTGGTTGCTTGAGCAGGGGCCTCTGTGCTCCGAGAGGCCATGTCTGACGCACCCTGCAGTAGCCTCCTCCCCTCTCTTCCCAGGAAGCATGTCCTCACATAAAGGGCTGAACGGAACCTGCTCAGTGCATGAGTACACTGGAACCTTCGCTGGCCAGACCGTCCGCTTCAAGATGACATCTGTCTGTGGTCATGTGATGACTCTGGATTTCCTGGGTGAGTCCCCTTCACCCCCCACCCACCTTTCATCCTGCTGCCCTACACAGAGCTGAGAGGCAGGGAGCTTCCTGGGCAGAGAGATTTGTCCAAAATCCTGAGTCCTGAGGCCAGCAGCCATTGGGGCAGTGAGTGCCCAGGGCTGGGCGTGGAGGTTGGGGGAGAGGGATGGTGGTGCTGAGAACCCCAGATTGGGAGTTCAGTGTCCCTGGGTCCCCGGGCCAGCGGCAGCCCTCGGTCAGCTTGTGCCCTGTGTTCCATGCTGTGCAGATTGGAGGTTGTGCGGGCCCCAGAGGCCCCTGGGAGAGGCTGCTGCTCCTGCTGAGCGTGACTGTGTTCAGCTTCCACTGGCTGTCCTCAGAGCGTTAGTGTGCGCTGGCAGCTTGGAAGGACTGGCATTGGGGTGGCATGCCAGGACCAGGACAGGGCCACATGGTTAACCTGGGCTTGGACCCAGCTCCCCTGGCTCCAGGGCTGCACCGGACCTCCTTAAATTTCTGCTCCTTTTGTGTGGGATGCATCTTGTGGCAGTGCTGTCCATTGGTCAGGTCGATCGAGGGCTCCATGTGATATGAAAGGCAGAGTGCAAGCAGTTCTGGTCTTGACAGCAGGAAATTGATTAAATGTCAGGTACTTAGAGCCCCAGGCGTCGCCACAGCAGGCAGGTGGGGCACGAGGATTTAACCTTGGCTTTGTCTGATGCGCTATTTCCCAGTCGCACAGGAATGCCACAGACCACAGTGTGCAGGCACTGGGCCCTGAATGGAAATAGTAGCAGGTGTGCAGGATGCTCAGTCCACACATCAGTTCTCTTTGGGCATCACCTGAGTGCCTGTCCTGTGCCTGCAGTCAAGTGCTGGGTCAGGGGAGAGTTCCTGAAATCCAAGCCAGCCCAAGAGCGGAGCTTCCAGCCACAAAGGCCCACCAGGAGCCAGGCTGCAGCTGCCTTCCCGCTGCCAGCTCGAAGGCTTGAACCTTCCTCTCCCAGACTAGACCAGACCGGCACCATTATTCTAGGGTTCTGACAACCCTTGAGGGAAAGCACTTTGAGTGGAGGAAGCTGGTACGATGTCATTTTTCCTGTGGTCTGTAGGGAAGTACAACAAGTGGGACAAGGTGGACCCCGCAGAGCTTTTCAGCCAAGCTCCGACAGAGAAGAAGGAGGCTAACCCCAAGCTGAACATGGTGAAGTTCCTGCAGGTGCGTGAGCGGGTGATGGCTCCCGCACCATGGCTGCTATCAGGAGTCCTTCACCCCATTTTGGACTGGGAGGACTTTTCCCTGCAGGCCTGCTCCTCCCCGCCAACACAGCCAGCCCTGGGAAACAGGAATGCTTTCAAGTCATTCCTTGGGCCAGGGAGATCGTGCAGAGTGGTGGAGCACCTGCCTGGCACGTGTGAGGCTCCACACGCCACCGCCATCTCCCCAACACACACCCTGCTGGGTGTGGCCCTGGTGGGCCCCCAGCACTGTGGCTGAGCGACACTGCATTTCACCTATAGCCTGCTGGCGCCAGGCACAGCTGGGAGGGTCCCCCCAAAACCAAACAGACCAAAAATTGTTGCTTTGTTGTTGGTAGTGGTTTTTCTAGTTATAAAACAAATTCAGGAGCTGGAACGATAGTACAGCGGTTAGCGCGTTTGCCTTGCATGCAGCTGATCCGGGTTTGAGCCCCAGCATCCCACATCGTTCCTGAGCACCGGCAGGAGTAATTCTTGAGCGCAGAGCCAGGTGTAACCCCTAAGCGTCGCCAGGTGTGACTCAATAAAAACAAAAACCAAATTCAGATGCATTTTGAAAAATATTAAAAATAGAAAAGGAGGGATCAGAGAGAGAGTACAGTAGGGAGGGCATTTGCCTTGCATGTGGCCAACCCAGGGTTCATCCTTGGCATCCTGTATAGTTCCCTGAGCACTGCTAGGAGTGATTTCTGAGTTGAGAGCTAGAAGTAACCGCTGAGCATCACCAGGTATAGCCCAAAAACTGTAGCAAACGAACAAAGGTAGAAGAGGGGCCAGAGAGATGACTTTGAGACCTAGAGTTCATTCTGTGTGTGCAGGAGCCCCGGATTTGGGCCCTGCTGCCACATGTCCAGCACTACTTTTAGCCACCCTGAGCACTGAGCCAGGAGTAGCCCATGAGAACTGTCAGCTATTACCCAAAACCAAACTAAAATGAAGGTCAAAGTAGCAGAGACATAAATACACAATCCGAAACAACTGCTGTTTACACGTTATCTCACTTTAGGATCATTCTCTGTGGTTTGTTTTGTTTTGGGACCACACCTGGCAATGCTCAGGGGTTACTCCTGGCAGTGCTCAGGAGATGTCCCTATATTGGATACCAGAGATCAAACCCGGGTCGGCCGCATGCAAGGTAAATGCCCTATCTTCTATACTATTGCTCTGGCCCGTCTCTGCAGGTCTGAGGGTGAAGATCATCATCTGTCTAGTGGTGGTTGCCTTTTTTTTTTAACTACTAAGAGCAGGTCTGAATTAAGCATTTGCTCGGTGGTTAAGCCAGCCTAGCACAGCCAGCTGCCCTGCCAGCCTGACGGCCACTCTGGGTACAGTGCTCCTACATGGGACTGGGAGCTGGGCCCACTCCCTGCACCAGCAGGGGTCCCAGGCTGTGGCAGGTGCGAGTCACCCTCTATGTGTGCAGGTCGAAGGCAAAGGCTGTGACTACATCGTGCTGTGGCTGGACTGTGACAAGGAGGGGGAGAACATCTGCTTTGAGGTGAGGGGTGAGCCCACGGGGGTCCTTGTAGGCCTTTCTGCCATCCATTCCAGCTTGCCACTTGCGGTCCCACCATACCTGGAGGTCATCAGCTCCATTAGCCAAGAAGTGCCTCGTCCCCCCCTTCCTGTGGAAATTCTAGGTAGTTCATAAATCGCAGCTCTACAGAGGGTGGGCATCTGAGCTCCCTTGCTATGGGCACATATGTGGGCCAAGGTGCGAAGGGCAGGCGGGATTTCAAGAGAGGGTGTTTCACCACATCCTGGCTGCCCGGGGCCCCCCCTCACTCGTGCCCATACTGTGCTGGCAGACACCCTGCGGGGGCCCCCTGCCCACCTCATCTTCTCATGGGCCCCTGCAGCCCAGCCTAAGGAAGGCCGCCCTGGGGGCAGCAGGGACCAGTGACGGCAGGTTACTCTCCTGCCTTTGCATCCTCAGTTCTCCCCAGCACAGTGGGGACGCGTGGGTCACCCCACATTCCAGCATTGCACCCTCAGCAAACAGAGTCTCTTCCCAGAACCCCCACTCCTGTTCTCTCCGGACCAGGCTGCTCCTCCCTTGCGGGGGGGGGGGGGGGGGGGGGGAGGGGCGCCTTGAGCCTGGGCCCGGAGAAGCGGGGCAGCTCACAGGGCTCTCTCCCCCAGAACGGAAGCCGCTCCCCTGTAAAGACGCTGCATGGCTGGGCTCTTGCGTGGCCCGTCCCATGCATAGGCTACTTAGTCTTGGCTCCAGGACCCCCACTGTGCTGGGCCCTGAGTGCCCCAAGCAGGCCCTCAGGCGAGGGTTGCCTGTACCTACCTCTGCCTTGTGCCTACTGCCCCGTCTTCTCCTTTCACAGAATTTCACCCCCTTCCCAGCACATCGTTGTCTGGGAAGGTGGGATTTCAAGAGAGGGTGAGCAGGGTGGGCCAGAGCCCCCACGTCCTTGGCATTTCCTGGTCTGGTGGACCTGGAACAGGCAGGCAGAGGCGAGCCGGTGGCAGGAGAGGGCCGAGAGGAGGCAGGCTTCCCAGGAGGCGAGGTGAGAGACTGGCGGCCTTCCGCAGGTCCTGGATGCCGTGCTGCCCGTCATGAACCAGGCCCACAGCAGCGAGAAGACCGTGTTCCGGGCCAGGTTCAGCTCCATCACCGACACAGACATCTGCAAAGCCATGGCCTGCCTGGGCGAGCCAGACCACAACGAGGCACTCTCGGTGGATGCCCGGCAGGAGCTGGACCTGCGCATAGGCTGTGCCTTCACCAGGTACTGACCGCCCCGGACCTGCTCCTCCATAGGTGGTTGCCATAGAGCTAAAACCTCAGGGGGCCAGAAAGACAGTACAGGGCTTAAAGCACTTGCCTGGTTTGATCCTCACAGCACGTAGGGTCCCTTGAGCAGTGCCTGGAATGACCCCTGAGCACTGTCAGGGGTGCCCCCAAACCCCAAACCTGAGTTTAGAGATAGATAAACCAACCCTGAAGAAAACTGTTTAACTGACCCAGACCACACAGCCAGGTACTTGAAGCGCACTGTTCACACTGCAGGTCTTGAGGTAAAGGGGGTGCACGAGGGCCTGTGCTTCTCTCCTCCGTCCTGTCGTGCATAGTTCCCTGATTCCTCCTCTGCAGACCCGTGCCGAGCAGGTCCTCTTGCCCACGAGTCTGAGCAGGGAGCCCCTGCCTTGGGCCTCATAGGCCGTCAGTGACACGGTCTCACACTGAGCTTGACAGACTGTCTCCTTTGTGTCTCCCCTTCCTTGCAGATTTCAGACCAAGTACTTCCAAGGCAAATACGGCAATCTTGACAGCTCCCTCATCTCCTTTGGGCCTTGCCAGACCCCTACCCTGGGCTTCTGCGTGGAGAGACACGATAAAATCCAGTCCTTCAAACCGGAGACCTACTGGGTGCTGCAGGCCAAGGTTCACTTTCCCTTTGTTACTTACACCGACACTCAGCAGGTCTGGGATAAAGATTCTGAGAGTCCTCCTTCATCATAGTTCTGCACCCTCAAGGTCCAGGACACAAGTGTGGACAGCAGACCAGAGGAGAGACGCAAGAGAACGGGTCTGTGGGCTGCCCAGGGAAGGGATCCCAGCCTTCATATTTGGGCAGGTTAGTGCTAGTCCTGGAAGCATTGGATGAGCAGGAATGACCACATGCGGGGAGGTCGCCCATGCGGGAGTATCAGCTGCTGTGGTTGCTGTGGTCAGGCCCCAGGACTCCACTGGCTCTTAGATCACTTTCAGACTTTGAGATCCTTCCTGCAGGTAAAATCCTCCATGGGAGCTTCTCAAGACTTAGAACATATGGGCACCTCAGTACAGCAGGGAGGGAACTTACCTTGCACATGGCCGGCCAGGATTTGATCCCTAGCACCCCATATGGTCCCTCAAGCTTGTCAGGATTGATCCCTGAGCACAGAGCCAGGAGTAAGTCTTGAGCACTGTGGGGTGTTATGTCCCCTCCAAAAAAAAAAAAAAGGATTTATAATACAGAACTCATCTGGTAGATTAGGGGTGGGGCTGTCCTAGTGCTGGCCAGGATTGATGAGTGGTCAGTGATGAGGTGGAAAGTGGAGAATGGGACTCACCTTAAAGATCTGTCAGTTCACTTTGGGTTTCCCTCGGACCCTGTGCTGACCTCTGCCTGCTGTTGGGCGGGGCTGTGAGACTGTAGCAACAGGCACAACTGGAAAACTGGCTGCAGACATGGGGAGACTGTAGCCCAGACACACTGGGATACTGTAGCCAGGAGACTGTCTGACACACCAGGAGACTCCTGCCCAGATGCAGCAGGAGGACTGTAGCCACAGAGAGACCAGCATCCCCTGCCCTGCCCGCTCTTCTCCCTGTAGTGGGCTTACCTGGCACTTTCTCCTGTGCCTTCTGTCCTTTCCCTGCAGGTGGACGTGGATAAAGACAGAAGCCTCCTTCTGGACTGGGACCGGGTGCGAGTGTTCGACCGGGAGATCGCGCAGATGTTCTTAAACATGACCAAGCTGGAGAAGGAAGCCCTGGTGGGTTGCTCCATTCACCTCCTTTTCCTGGGGTGGGGGCGGAAATCCCTGCCTAGAGCAACAGTTGGAAGAGTAGGTCATGTCCGTCTCCCCCAGTGGGAGCAGGCATCTTTTAGAAAGAATGGTTGAGCACACTTAGACTCCTGCCGGCACCCTCAGCATAATGGGAGCCACTGTGTGCCATGCCTGAGCCACCTGCCAGCCCCTTCCACTGTCGCCTTTCCACATCACCCCGGGCCTCACCTCCCTTTGTCAGGAATCCATTCCCTGTCCTTTTCTGCGTGCGCCTCAGCGACCTAGCCAGTGTCACACACAGGTGCAGGGGGTGATTGGGGCCCACAGTTTTTGCCACAGTTTTTTGCAGGCCCTGGTCTCTGTTGTCATTATATTTCTTACATTTGAAGTTTGATTTGAAGGACAGGCGATGCTTGGCCGGGATGCCCCCTGGCAAGAGGGCAGATCCCCAGCCATTGCAGCAAAGACATTCTAGCTGTGAATCCACCAGAGTCTGTGGCCTCCTTTAGCTGCCTCCCCTGTCCTGTCCCAGCCTTCTTTGGGTGCCTCTCACCCCTCCAGGCAGATGCCTTGGACTTCCAGAACGTTTCCTAAAGCTGCTCTCATGTAACTACCTGCACTGTTGCACACTCAGAATCTCCCAGGGCTGGGCCCCACATTTTTTTGTCTGGAATCCAGAGGATACCACCTGGCCAGGTCCACCCAACATGGGCAGGCACAAAGCCTCAGTGTCCTGGGTCAGTTTTGCCCCAGACCAAACTGTTGTTTCTCCTGCTAGTTACGAGGGACAGGACCAGCTTGTCTGCCAGTATTTACAGAAGGTTTGAAACCATTGCCACATGTGTAAATGATGAGATCTCACATAAAACACCTGATCTCTAGCCTCTTGTGACAGGCTGGAAGGCAGAGCAGTTCTCTGACTCCGCAGGGCGGCGTTGGCGCCCAGCAGGGCAGGTAGGTCCCCCTGAGGGGCCTGTGCTTCGTGGCCTCCCCCAGACCTCACTGCCATCCCGTGGCCACTGCGGGATTTTGGTAGTCACCTCTGGCCTTTCCACCGTTCCTTAGGTTATCTCTTTCCTGGGAATATCCTCTAGAAAAAAAAACCTCTCATTTTTCCCTTTGTGAACCTAAATTAAATATTCCACCAAGTCTCTGCTCAAGTGCTGGGAAGGAGGGAGTTGGAGGCACATGAAGTGCAGACGGATGACACCTTCATGGTTTTGTGGCATTGCTGCCACCGACCTGTTGCTGGCCAGGACGCAGAGTCTCTTCTTCTACTAGGTGGAGTCCACAAGCAGGAAGGAGAAGGCCAAGCAGAGGCCCCTGGCCCTGAACACCGTGGAGATGCTGCGCGTGGCCAGCTCTTCCCTGGGTATGTGTGGGAGACGTTTCTTTAAAGTTGCGACTTCTGTGAGGTGCAGGGGAACCCTGCCAGGGCCTGGGAATGCAGGGCAGCTCTGTGCTCTCCCTGTGCCAGGTGCCCCTCCATCTCCTATAACACAGATGTCACCCCTCCCCCCACACACACATACTCATGTGGAAAGTTGCAGTGTCTGACCACTGTCTGGCTGAAGATATGGTGGTTCCTGTGAGGCCTCAGGAAGCCGAGAGCACTGTTCTCTCAGAACAGAGATTCCAGGGTCTTTACAGGATGACAGTGGCATGTCTGCTAGCTGAGGGCCAACCTCTGCTAACGGGAGACGGGGGCAGCCCTCAGTCCTTGTCCTCAAGTGTCATGGGGGACACGCTGAGGGGCTCCAGCAGAGGGTGGATGCTAGGTCTGGCCAGACAGCTGGAGACCCAGGAGCCACTCGCCCCAGGGCCAGAGTCAGCGGGGGCCCACAGCCCTGTCCTGTGCCCCCTGCAGGTCCAGGGCCCCGATCTGGAGACCAGGTGCCCGGACAACAGCTCTGTCTCCTGCCGGGCCTGCTCAGAGCCCCGCCTCGTGGTGCAGCATCCCCTCCTTGGTGGGTGCTTGAGTGCCCCACCGGCCCCTCTCCCTCACAGGCATGGGGCCCCAGCATGCCATGCAGACCGCTGAGCGGCTCTACACACAAGGCTACATCAGCTACCCGCGGACCGAGACCACGCACTACCCTGAGAACTTTGACCTGAAGGGGCCCCTTCGACAGCAGGCCAATCACCCCTACTGGGCCGACACGGTGAGCAGGGGCTGGGGAGGTCGCCCACGCCCCCTGCCCCAGGGTCTCTGGCCCAGCAGGCCTGGGGAGCAGCTGTGCTAGCACAGACTTCTCTGCCTCAGGTGAAGCAGCTGTTAGCAGAAGGCATCAACCGCCCCCGCAAAGGCCACGACGCTGGTGACCACCCCCCGATCACCCCCATGAGGGCTGCCACCGAGGCCGAATTAGGTAGGGGGCACCCCTTGCCCACCACCAGGCACTCCCCCAGGAAGGAAGGGCAAGAAGCGCCACAGACTGGCACCCGGAAGGTGTCCGTCCCTTGGCGGTATGGGTGGAGTTCTGGGGAGGGTTTTTGTGTGTTTGTTTTTCTGCCAACCTGGCAGTGTTCAGGGATTGCTCCTGACTCTACACTCAGGGATTGCTTCTGGTGGTAGTCAGGGGACCATATGTCATGCTGGGGTTTGAAGTAGGTGGGCTGCATGCAAGACAAACGCCCCTCCTGCTGTGCTATGCTCCTCCCCACCCCCTTGGCAATCTGGGAGCTTCTTCCTGCCCCCCTCTTGCCCCTGGGAGTTGTGCTCTGCGGCTGTGGGCCAGGGACAGGAGTGAAATGTGGCAGGAAAGGGAGGGCATTGTCCAAGGGCCAGGTTCTCAGGAAACACAGGAGCAAGGGGCGCAGGAGGTGAGGGGGCGGTGGGTTGGCGGGACAAGTGGAGATGGGGTCAGACAGTGACCAGGATCACCCAGGGGTGCCCCTCCTGCTTCCCACCTGTTCGAAGGGCCGGTGCCCATGCGCTGGGAGCAGGCAGAGGGGGAGGAGCCTCTTAGACGACGCCTGGGGGTGTGGGGGTGGGTGGCCCCCCTGGAGAGTGGTCCCACTTGGAAGGAAATGTGTGAGGTGCAAGCCACAGGCCTGAGGGGGCTGTAAAGACCCTGGGGACGCCATCCTGTCCCTCCGCCCTCAGGCCACAGCGGCTCTGGCACCTTGGCCACTGACCTCCCGTGTGCCCGTTACAGGGAGCGAGGCGTGGCGGCTCTACGAGTACATCACCAGGCACTTCATTGCCACCGTCAGCTACGACTGCAAGTACCTGCAGAGCTCCATCTCCTTCCGGATCGGGCCCGAGCGCTTCTCCTGCACTGGGAAGACCGTCATCTCCCCAGGTAGAGCCACAGCTCCCACACTGCCTCTGCCCACCCCGGCCGGGCCCAGGAGGCCCAGGGTCTCAGGGCTGCCCTGTCTCGTCAGGATTCACGGACATCATGCCCTGGCAGAGCATACCTCTGGAGGAGAGCCTGCCCACCTGCCAGAAGGGGGACACCTTCCCTGTGGGCGAGGTGAAGATGCTGGAGAAGCAGACGAGCCCACCTGACTACCTGACGGAGGCCGAGCTCATCACGCTCATGGAGAAGCACGGCATCGGTGGGTGCCCGCGGGAGCTGGCGCACCTAACTGAGGCCCACGCCTCCGGCCGGCCTGGCCTCGGAAGGCACCTCATTTCTGCTACGCCGCGAGGCTGACTGTGGACCTGGGATGCCACGTGATTCACGAGTGTATAGGAAAAACACAAAAAGTCAGATTGGAATTCTGAGCCCACACCACCAGCCTGGGTCTGTCCTGGAATCAGGCAACAAGGAACCAAAATGCCACTTCCCTGTGAGGGGAGCAGAGAAGCCCGCCCAGGGCCAGGACGCTCCTGGGCAGTGAGCAGAGGGTCCCCGGTGAAATGGCAGCCAAGGGCGCAGACGCTGATGCTGTCTCCCATGCGAGGCAGGCCCTGCCCCTGCCGTCTGTGCTGGCCCTCTGCCCCCGTGTCCCTGTATTCCTGCCACTGCTCTCTCTGGAGGGCCGAGGGACAGCCAGCCTCTGCACCTGGGCTCTGTGCCTCCCCTGTCCTGCAGGCAGCTCTCACCAAGTATCTCCCCAAATTTGGGTCCTGGAGATGGAGTGGGTGGAGTGGGGAGCTGGACCCATCCTGTCCACTGCCTGCTGCGGGCATCATGGCTAGAACATTGACCATGGTGTATGCTTCCCCCGTGGATGGGACATGAGCAGTGGGCACTGTCACCAGGGCAAGTAGGCGACAGTAGGGAAGGCTCTTGTGGGGCCGGAACAAGCAGTGGTAAAGGCAGCAGTGTGCCGGCTCCGCCCAGGCGGGTGCCAGTCTGCTGGGGCCTCCCTGGCTTTAGGGGTAAGCAGCGAGAACGGCTGAGCCCCAGAGGGTCACGTGGGGCCTGCTCAGCTGGCCATGGAGCCCACCACGTGGGGTGCACATCTGGATCTTGCGCTCGTGCTGTGAGAATGGTGGCCTCACTGCTCGGTCCTGAGTGCCTGCCAAGGAGGCTTTGCAAGGGAGCTGTTGGAAGCCAGGAGTGGGTAAAGCAGGCCTGGGATTTGGCGGGGATGAGTTGCAGTAAGTGTGGGGGCTCAGGCCCTGGCTCCAGGAGGGTTGGGTGCCCAGGGTCAAGGCAGGAGGGACTGAGCACTCACAAGATGAGCAAGCTCTGTGGCCCTGGCAGAGTAGAGTGCCTTGACCTCTCTGAGCCGCCTCATTTTTTTTTTCTTTTTGTTTTTTTGAGTCACACTCAGCGATGCACAGGGGTTCCTCCTAGCTCATGCATTCAGGAATTACTCCTGGCAGTGCTCGGGGGACCATATGGAATGCTGGGAATCGAACCCGGGTCGGCCGCATGCAAGGCAAACACCCTACCTGCTGTGCTATCACTCTAGCCCCCTCATTCTTGAATCTGGAATGAGCACCTGGCACGGAAAGAGTGGTGGTGGGGCCATGAGAGTGTCCAGGGGAGGGAGGGCCCACGACAGACGGGTCGAGGGGAGCTCGGGGCAGGCCAAGGAGCATCTTGCTGTGGTTCCAGGCACGGACGCCAGCATCCCCGTGCACATCAACAACATCTGTCAGCGCAACTATGTCACGGTGGAGAGCGGCCGCCGCCTCAAGCCCACCAACCTCGGCATCGTGCTGGTGCACGGCTACTACAAGATCGGTGAGTCCAGCCAGGGGGACTCTGCACCCACCAGCCCACACCCCCCCCCCCCCCACTGACAGGGAGCTGCATCGGCCACCCCCAGACCCTTCCCAGCGGGCTGCAGCCACCCTGGTTGGGCCAAGCGCCCAGAGGGGAGGAAAGAGGCACCCAATGCCCCTCAGCTCCCGTCAGACACTCCTCGTGGAGTGCCGTCTGCTCTGTTCCCAGAGCCCTCAGGGACTGTCTGTGACCCCTGGACACAGGGTGCCCCTGGCTGTGCCACACCAGATCCTTGGGTACGAGAGCTGAGGAGGGCCCCGGGGCGGCTTGTCTGAGCTCACGGCGGCACCCCCGCTCAGATGCAGAGCTGGTGCTCCCCACCATCCGCAGCGCCGTGGAGAAGCAGCTGAACCTCATTGCCCAGGGCAAGGCCGACTACCGCCAGGTCCTGGGCCACACCCTAGACATCTTCAAAAGGAAGTTCCACTACTTCGTCGACTCCATCGCTGGTAAGACCGGCCTCTTCCTTCTCGCCAGCTTGATCGCCAGCACGACCCCACCGGAGCTGTTCCCAGGACACGACTGGGCTCCAGGCCTGTGTCTAGAGGCTGAGGCGATGCTGGCCGGTCCCAGGGCCGGGCCATTGTGAGGGTTGCATTGCAGGCAGGAGTGCAGGCCCACTGGCTCACGCCCACGAGGACTTGGCCAGTGGCTGCAGCCCATAGGGTCCGCTTCCTGCAGATGGTGGCAGCCTCCTGAACTGTTTGCTTACAGGCATGGATGAACTGATGGAGGTGTCTTTCTCTCCGCTGGCGGCCACGGGGAAGCCTCTTTCCCGCTGCGGGAAGTGCCACCGGTTCATGAAATATATCCAGGTAGGTAGGTGGGAGGGCTGTGACCACCTGGCTGGGAAGAAGGACTGGGCACCTTCGTCAGCACGTCCTTGCTGTTTGGCATGACCCCAGACTACTCCAGCACATTGTGCGCTGTGTGGTTTGGTTTGGGTTTGGGGTTCATACCTGCAGTGCTCGGGGCTTACTCCGGGTGGGGCACAGAGGACCATCTGGGTGCCAGGGATTGAACCTGGGTTAGCCCAGTGCAAGGCCTGCACCTTAACATTGTACTGTCTCTCCAACCCCTGCCTATTGTTTCTTAAGAATGTAATCTGTGTGCTTATGGGGATCAAGCTACATGGAGGGATTTTAAAACTGCCTTTCTGGGGCTGGGAAGGTAGGTCAGAAGTAGAACACTTACTTTGCACAGTTGAGGCCCTGGGTTCAAAATAGAAAACCAAAAGTTAGAAAAGTAAATGAGGAAAAATGCTTTTCTTCCTGCATGTAGCAAGAGTCTTGGGTCCAGGCCCAGACTTTGGCTGCATAGCGAGTATCAGGTTTTCGGCTGTTGCATGCTGTGTATTCTGATCAGGTCTAAAAGTGTTGGGCTGGAGAGATAGTACAGGGTTTAAGGTGCTTGCTTTGCATACAGCCGACCCAGGTTCAATCCACAGCAGCATAGATGGCCTACCAGACCCCTCCAGGAGTAAGCCCTGAGCACCACCAGATGTGGCCCTAAACCAAAACAAAATGCATCAGTAATCAGGCATTACGCACATACTCTGTGAGCGTAGTCTTCTTCCATACATTTGTGGACACATGTGTACAGACTTGTGCATCGTGTGTCGTGTACTCTGTGTCCTGCTCTGGGTCGGCACTGTGTGTCACTTGCTGTCCTCACCTGCTGTTCCTGTGAGGGGACCAAGCGTGGCAGGGGCTGGGGGTCCCTGCAGCTTCACTTCTCCCCTGGCTGCTGCAGGCCAAGCCCAGCCGCCTGCACTGCTCACACTGCGACGAGACCTACACCCTGCCCCAGAACGGCACCATCAAGCTCTACAAGGAGCTGCGCTGCCCCCTGGATGACTTCGAGCTGGTCCTGTGGTCCTCGGGCTCTCGGGGCAAGAGTTACCCACTGTGCCCCTATTGCTCCAACCACCCACCCTTCCGAGATATGAAGAAAGGTGAGCCCCGTGTCCCCGGCCTCAGCTGCCCACCCCCAGGTACCCGTGGTCTCTGTGCAGTCTCGCACCGGGCTGGATTCCGAGGGGTCCCCACTCCTGGCCCTTCCTGCCCAGTGGACCCAAGACAGAAGACCCCAGCATAGCAGCTGCCTGTCCCTCCAGTCCAGGTCATAACTGGGCGGGACACCGTGGTCAGCTGGCTCGGGATCTGGGCCCTGGGGGGTGCTCGGTCCCCTCCTTGGCTGGGCTGAAGGAGAAAATGCAGTAGGTGTGAGTGAGCCCCGTCCGCTGAGAGGAGTGCCCAGAGGAGAGTGTGTGTTCCGCGACAGCCCAGAGCACTGAGCCCAGAGTCTGGGCAGACCTGGGCCAGTCGTGCTTCCCGCTGTACTGTGTCCTGTACGCTCTGCTCACCCCTGACTCTGGGAGACACGAGGGAGGCATCAGCCCACTCCACCAGGGCAGTCCTGGCATCTGGGTGCCCAGAGGGCCTGGGGCAGCATTCTCCCAGGGAGGGACCCCCCCCAGGTCCCAGGCCCTAGATGAGTAGGAGCAGGGGAGCAGTCTCTGCAGGGCGAGGGGTCCTGGTGGCGGTTGTGGGCGCACACCCCAGGCTGCCCTCTCCCTGCAGGCATGGGCTGCAACGAGTGCACACACCCCACCTGCCAGCACTCGCTGAGCATGCTGGGCATCGGCCAGTGCGTGGAGTGCGAGAGCGGGGTGCTGGTGCTGGACCCCACCTCCGGCCCCAAGTGGAAGGTGGCCTGCAACAAGTGCAACGTGGTGGCGCACTGCTTCGAGAATGCGCACCGTGTGCGCGTGTCCCCTGACACCTGCAGCATCTGTGAGGCAGCCCTGCTCGACGTGGACTTCAACAAGGCCAAGTCCCCACTGCCCGGCGACGACACACAGCATACAGGCTGCGTCTTCTGCGACCCTGTCTTCCAAGAGCTGGTGGAGCTGAAGCACGCCGCTTCCTGCCACCCCATGCACCGTGGGGGCCCGGGGAGGCGGCAGGGCCGAGGCCGGGGCCGGGGGCGACGGCCCCCGGGGAAGCCCAGTGCCCGACGGCCCAAGGACAAGATGTCAGCTCTAGCTGCCTACTTCCTGTAATAGCCTCGCCTTCTCCGTGGATCCCCCGCCACTGCCCTTGGGCCCTGGAAACTATTAAAACACATCTGTCCTCAGAGTGAACCCTTGCAGACCTTCTCTGGTGTCAGCGGACCCCCAACTCCCTCGCCTGTCCTAGCTGGACCCCAGGATGGCCGCTCGCTACACCTGGAACACCTCTAGGTGCCTGGGTCCCACCCTGGCCCAGCAGGAGGCCCTGACCTGGTGGCCCCTCACCCGGCTCCACTGCCTTGCAGGATGTGGGAGGCGGTGGGCTTGAGAGGCCTTTGCTGACAGGCCCTCACCCTGTCCCATGCCCAGGGTCAGACCCCACTGTCCCTGCTTAGCGGCTCTGTGTGCTGCCCCCACATGACCCTGCAGCCTCCAGGGTTCCTTTGTTTCTTCTTCTCAAACAGGCCCTTGTTTCCACACAGAGGCTGCCCAGTACTTCCAGGAAGTGGGGGGTGGGGGTGCAGCACAGGGCCAGGGCGTCCCACTGGGCCCATCAGCAGATACCCCCTAAGCCATGTGGCCACAGAGTGCAACCCCACTCCCACCCGTGCCTCCCCGAGGAGCAGAGGCTGCTCTGTGGAACACTTGAGTGAGGGGCATAGCAGAAGCATTTGCATGGGGGAGGGGAGGTGATTCCTGTTTCTGGTGAGAATTCAGGCTCTAAGAGCTTTAGCTGATAAGCCCAAGGCTGCCCCCAGTCACTCACTCCTGTGCCCACTGAGCCCCATTGCTGGAGGCCACAACAGGCCCGCCCACTCTCCCTGGGACAGTCTGGGAATTTCTCGGGAGTTCAGAGAGAGGCTAGTGGGAAAGGCCCCTTCCCAGCCACACCGGTCAGATCCAGGGCCAGCAGCAAGCCCACACCCGTGGTGGCCGCTGCTCTTCCACTGCAAGCTCAGAGACTGTGCATGGACGCAGACTCCCTCTCCTAGGAAGGCGACCTGGCTTCTGCAGGCTCAAGGACTGTTTCTCGAGTGGGGAGTGCAGGGGGCAGGACACTTGCCTTGCATGATGCTGATGACCGGGTTCAATTCCCAGCACCCCAGATGATCCCCCTGAGTCCTGCCAGAAGTGAGCCCTGAGCACAGCCAAGAGTAAGCCCTGAGCATCCCTGTGTGGCACAAAAAACAAGGAGTGAGATTGTCCCCCTAGGGGCACTAGAACGATCCAGTAGCCTCAGTAGTAGCTGTGGGTGCAACTGGGGCATCTCAAATTTCACCCTGTGATCACTGAGATGCAGATAGGAAAGGGACACCTGGGGAATCGCAGAAGGAGGGTCTCACCACAACCGTGGGAGATGGGTTGGTTGCTACTGTCTCTGTTTTCCTGGAAAGGAAACTGATGCTTGAGTGAGAAGGTAAATGTCCAAGGATGTAACCTCAAGTCTTATGGGGGGTGGGGAGTCCCCTTCTAGCACCTCTGGGAGCTCGTCCTCCAAAAAGGGAAAAGTTGGAATAGGGCTCCAGAGGGGAGCAGAGAGGTGGACACATAAGGACTGCTCCCCAGGTTCCTGCCTTTGATGCCGCGGATGGAGCTGTGAGTGGGGGTGGTCCTAGGAGCTTGTAAGGCCAGGGAAGAAATTCCCGGCCTGCCTAGCTCCCCCTGTGCCTACCTCTGGAGGCCATCTGGACTTCCGACCTCCAGGACTGTAAACAACAGACGTTTGTGAATTGAAGACAGTTTGTCATAGCAGTAACGGGAAACCAATAGGGCCACTGGCCACTGAGGTCGGGTCTGAAGGATGGTGGGTAACCGGGCAGGGGTCTCCTATCAGCTACTGGCCAGGCAGGTGGCTTCATTTCCGGGCCCCGGGGTGCAGGGTGCAGGGATGGGGCCTCTCCCGGTCCACACGACCAGCCAGCACTGCAGACGTGAGAGCAGTCTGGCTCCAGAGCCCAGGCTGCACGCGGGCTTCCGGGCCACGCGCCTGGAGCGGCTCGCGCGGCCGAGGGGGGTGCAGGAGTGTCTCCTCCCGAAAGGGTCCCTGGCGGCCGCCAGGGGGCAGCCGAGGCCCGGCCGCGCCGCCGGAGCCCGAGTGCGCCTGCGCCGCGCCTGGCCGCCCGGAAGGGGAGTGGGCGGGGCCGCGGCCGGAGCGGCGAGTAGGGCGCGGAGCTGCGGTCCGGCGGGTGAGGCCGGGCGCGGGGCGCGGGGCGCGGGGCGCGGGGCGCGGGGCGGGCAGCGGTGGGGCCGGGCGCCGAGAAAGCACAGGGGACGGAGCAGGGGTGGAGACGCGGGGACGCCAAAGCGCGCCCTGCCCGGAGCGGAGGGACCGAGCGGGGAGGCTGGGGCACGGGTGCCCCGAGGGCAGGACTGGGGGCTCCCGGTGCCCGCGGGGTGTGGCCGAGCCCGGGGAAGGAGCGTGGCGTGCCGAGGGCTCCCGCGCCGGGAGCCGGTAGCTCGCCCCCGCCCAGACCCCCGCCCACTCGCCCGTGCACCTGGCGGCACCCCGGGGCCCTCTCCCCGGGGTGTTTCAGGACCCTGTGGGCGTGCCTCCCCTTCCCCGCCGGGAGGGAGGGGCGCCACCTCTGTGCAGTGTGACCTCGGGCACACGGGGAACCTCCTGACTTCTCTGTGCCTGCGTGTGGAGCTGTTGATCTAGGGCCTGAGCTGATGCCGGCAGGTCTAGCCCAGGTGAGGGGCCCCTCCTCGACATCCTCCCACCCCACAGAGACACGTGGCCGAGGCCACAGGCCCTCGCATTTTGCAGAGGGTGCCCTGGGCGATCCTCCAGCCTGGGGGCCCTGGGTCCGAGTGGGAGGCATCATCTCCACCTCACTTCTGGCCTCTCTAGCCTGTGTTCAGTCTTCGCTGAAGCCACAGAGGAGACCCAGAGACCCCTGGCGGGGTGGGCGTTTCTGCTTCCTCCCTGGTCATCCTGAAGGTGGCCTGGCCTCCGGGAGCTAGTCCCCTCTCTGCCTCTCTAAGGGCTCAGTGGGGGGAGGAGTGCCAGGCAGAGCCCCCCCATGTTCCCCATAGAACCCCTGCCCATGAGACTTGCTTCCTCTGTGGGAGATCCAGGCCTCAGGCTGTGCATAGCAGCCCACCTTGCCGCCGCTGGTCAGGGGAGAAGGACGGGACGCCCCTCCCAGAACATCACCTAGGCCCCTGCAGTTCCTGTGCTATAAGTGGCTTCCAGCAGGCCCAGGTGTGGTGGGTGGGAAGCCAGGCCTGGTCACTGCCCAGTGTCAGTTCTGTCCCAGATGGACACACATAAGCGGGGCCCTGAGCACTCTTATATTACATAAATGTTGTCACCAACTCTTGTTTCTTTTTGGGTTTGGGGCCACACCCTTCCTTCCGTGCTCACCCTTCCTTTCCTGACTCATGGCTCAGAAGTGACCCCCTGGTGGGGACCATATGTGGTGCCAGGGATCAAACGCGGATCAGTGATGTGCAGGACAAGTGTCTTATCTGCTGTACTATCTCTCCAGCCCCATTCCTTTGAAATAGATGTAGGGAAGGATCTGGAAGGATTTATGCCAAACTCTTCCTAGTGGTTGGTTTGTATAAAGGAATTGGATTGGGGCTGGAGAGATACCCAGGGGCTAAAGCACATGCTGTAAGCTGGAGCCCTGGGTTCAGAACAAGAAGTAGCCCGTGAGCACCACAAGATGTGGCTGCAAACAGAGAGAGAGAGAGATAGGGAGAGAGTGAGGGAGGAAGAGGGAGAGAAAGAGAGAAGAAGAAGGTGGGCACATTGTTTCCCCCTTTGTAAAAAATACTTGATGGTAAATCTGATCATTGCCTGACAGTAATCCAGTTTCCTTTTCTAAAGTTTCTGATTTTCTCTTTCAATAAGTTCTGAAATTAGACAAAATATGTCCATACCACCTAGGTGGAAAATGCAGTACTATCAGTACTAGTTTAGCTTCTAAGTCAAAACTAGTCACTAGGGAAAAAATATTTTTTGGCCACATCCAGCTTACCCCTGTCCTTGTGTGGTGCAGGGATTGAACCAGGGTTGGCCACATACCAGGCAAATGCTTTAACCCCTCAACTATTTCTTGACTATTTTGAAACTTATTTATTTATTTGCTTTTTGGGCCCTGCCTACCTGACTGTGCCCAGAGTTTACTCCTGGAGGTGCATGGGGGACCGTATGGGATACTGGGGATTGAACCCAGGTTGGCTGTGTGCAAGGCAAGTGCCCTACCTGCTGTTCTATCACTCTGGCTCTTTTTCAACTATTTAAAAAAATTTTTTTCCTGCAGCAGCGGGGATCAAACCCAGGGCATCACACATGCATGGCAAGTTTTCTACCACTGACCCACATCGCTAGTTCAAATTAATAACAATGTGGAAAAGAGAAGGAAAGCGGTCTGATTGCAAGTTAGATTCAAGCGGAAGTGCTCTGGAGCCCCTAAGATGGCACCTGGTCCCTGGAGTGAGGCTGGACACAGCAGCAGGGTCAGCAGGAGAGTGGTGTAGGAAGGGACAGGTCAGGTGACACAGACTTGCAGGGCTGTGGGCGCAGGAAGGAGACCAGGGCGTGCGTGAGGCGCTGCCTCCCAGAGCCCGTCACCGTGAGGGGTGGCCTGGGAGGTTCCGTCACTGTTAAGGGGGTGAACTCGGGGCCCCTCCTGCTCTCCCAGGGCTGCTCTGGGCCCCCTGAGGGTAGGAATTTCATCTTCGTGTCTGGGAGCCGCGGCCCCCGCCAGGGCAGGGATTGCTTTGCTTCTGATCGGCGTGGCCACTCAGAGCTTTGCAAGGTGGCTGGCAAGAGGATGGCAGTGTCTTTCACCCTTTGACCAGCCGAGGACAGACCCTGGTACAGGCCCAGAGGAAGACAGTGCTCACTCCTGCCAGTGCAGCCAGCATCCATGCTACCCTCTCCTGACCCACCCATCCCTCCCGAAGCCATGCTGCCCGCCGTCCTCCCCATGCGCTGCCAGGCCCGGGGGAGACAGGCAGAGGCTGGAGCCCTGCGGGCACCAGCATTCCAGGGCGAGGAGGAGCAGAGGAGCCTCCGCATTCCACCCCGTCGCAGAGGCCCCTTGTCTCTGCGGGCATGCTGGGCTCTCCCACATGGTGGCCCTGGGGAAGTCCCAGGAGCCCTGGCCTCTGGCTGTGCGAGCTCCGCGCCCCAGGCTTTGTCTCTGCCTGCATAGGGTTTGTTCTCCCATCAGGTCACCCCCATGTGCTACATTGCCCACATTTCTCATCCCCTGGCACAGAGGGTCCTGACTCCTTTTTCTGCTCAGAGGTGCTGAACCCTGTGCTGAAAGCCTGGCCTCTGGGCTTTCAGTAGCTTCCTGCATGCTGGCTCTGCTGGCCTGGCCGCCTGCCTTCTCCTCACGGCCTGGCCTGCTTGGCCTGCAGTGTCTGCCCTCACCCCGCTCCCTTCTCCCCCTTTCCTCTGCATCCTCAGCTCCAAACCCGCCTGTCCCCGCCACCCGGGGGCCTCGCCCATTTCTCTCTGCTCGTGAGTAACTGTGAAGGGTGGCGGATGGATTTAAGTCTGGCCCCGTAACCTGCCCTTCCAGGTGCTCCTCTGGCCATAGTTTTTTTCTGTGTATCTACTTTTATTTGAGGTGGGGGGAGGCGAAGTTGAGCTGTACCTGGCAGTGGTTGGCGGCACCTTACCCCAGCTCTGTACTGGGAGTTTGGGGGGGTACTCCTGATGGTGCTCAGGAGACTGTGCGTGCAGTGCTCGAACCAGGTCCGCTGCCAACTACCAAACCCAAGATGCTTTACGCTTCTCTTCTTCCTTCAGTTTATATCTGCTCACTCGCTTGCTTGCTTTTCTCCTTCCTTCCTTCCTTCCTTCCTTCCTTCCTTCCTTCCTTCCTTTTGTTCTTTTTGCTCTTACACCTGGATGCTCAGGGTTTACTCCTGGCTCTGCACTCTGCACTCCTGGCAGGCCAGGGATTGAACCCAGGTTGGCCGCTTGCAAGGAAAGCACTTTCCCCACTGTCCAGGCCCCCACTCCTTCCTCCCGCTGCCAGCCCGCAGGCAAACTTTAGAAATCTGGTCTACAGAGATTCCAGAAAATCCTCTCATGCCATCCTGCCCGCTGTTTACTTGTCAGAACCTGAAGGGCCCCAGGAGCGGGTCATGGACTGCCTGATGGCCGCCCAGATTGTTTTCTGTTTTGTTTTTGGGCCACTCCTGGCAGTGCTTAGAGGTTACTCCTTACTCTGCACTCAGGGATCACTCCAGGCTGTGCTCGAGGGACCGTATGGGATGCCGGGGATCGAACCTGGGTCAGCCGAGTGCAAGGCAAATCAAAAGCCTTACATGCTGAACTGTGGCTCTGGCCCCACCCCGCATCCCCTCCCCCAGAGAGGACCTGGCTTGCAGCTCGGACTGTGTGAGCGTCAGTGGCAACTCTATTTCCTCCTGTCTCACCCAGAGTGAAGGCTCCCTGGAGCCCCGGGATGCCCCGGCATGGCCTGCGGCGCCCCCCAGCAGACCAGCCAGATGGCAGAGGAGATCCCGGGCTTCCTCGACACCTTCCTCGGTGACTTCCCGGCCCCGCCTGGCCCCGAGAGCCCGCTGCCGTGGGACGCGCCCGGGAGCTTGCTGAGCCAGGAGGCCGAGGGGGAGCTGCTGGAGCTGGCGGGGACCTTCCTGCGGAACAGGTAGGAGGGGGTCGGCGGGGTGCGGTCAGGGCTGGGCTGGCTCCCAGAGCTTCCAAGGTGGGACTTCGGGGCTGGCTCGATGGCCTAAGCGCAGGCTTCGCACACAGGACACACCTCGTGTTCCCCAAGCCTTGCCGGGAGTGACCCCTAACGAGGCTGAATGGCCCCTGAGTGTGGCCGGGCCTGGCCCTAAAACCAAAACAGACTAAAGGCATCAGGAACATCTGTCCCTGCTGTTCTCTTGCCAGAGTCCCCAGCAGCACCTGGCCTAAAGACGCGGCCCTCCTGGCGGGGCTTCTTGTCACAGCATCTCGTCCCCGTGGTCCGTCTCCCGGGCTGTCTCTCCCCGTCTGTTTGTAAGGTTCTCCATCATACAGGGACAAGGTTTGGACAGGGACAAGGCCTCACCTAAGGCCAGCACAGACCAGTCAGGTCACATCTGGGCCACTGAGGTGGCAGCCTTCTCCTCGTGACGTGCTGAGCACTGAGCCCGTGTGTGCACTGTGTCTCTGGAGGCTCTGCCCAGCAGGCTGAGGGACAGAGGCCTGTGTGGCCCGCACAGGCCCCAGCGCCTGGGAGGAGGCTCACAGTCACGCCAGCCGACGTGCCTCACAGCGTCCGTGTGAGCCGTGTCATTCCCTGTGGTGCCATGACACATGTCCCCAGCTTTGGCGCCCTGCCGTTAAGTTGAGTGTGGGGCCGCACCCGGCACGTTTGCCCTTGAGCTGTTGGCAGCCTCCCCCTCACTGGCCCTTCTGCAGGGCCTAGGGCCGGGGAAGGAGGGGAGAGACCAGAGGGGGGCAAGCTGTGGCCATGGGGGCAAGGGGGCGGCTGGGGAGAGCGTCCTGGAGGTGTCCCTGGCAGCAGTACTGGCTCAGAGAAGGCCACGCCATGGGGCCTGGACCCCAGAGGCTCCTGTGTCCAGTGTGCTGGTCAGCGCCCAGATGAGCAGGAAGAGGGAGCTGGAGGGGAGGAAGGAAGGGCTGGTGTTGCCTTTCTGCGGTGGAGATGGAGGAGGAAGGAAGCAGGAGTGACCAGAAGGGGCTGGCAGTCAGTGGCGTGGCGGAAAAACAGCATAGGGCCTGGGGGCGTGCTTGGGAAGGGGGCAGGTGTCTCCCTAGGGAAACCAGGACTTGCCAGAGGAGAATGGACGTCCCGGAGGCCTCGGAAGAGGGAGAGGGGGAGGGAGGTGGCTAGCCCTGGGCTCAGGTGTGGAACCAGCACCCCGTTAATTAGTAGAATGACAAGCAGGCCTGAGGCCTGGGAGAGGCCAGGAGTCATGGCCTCTGGGGTCTGAAATTGGGGGTGGGGGGACAGCTCCAAGCTCTCATCAGCCCCTTAATCCCTGTGCAAGCACGTGCACGAGCACACACACACACACACACACACACACACACACACACAGCACTCGAGAGCCCTCTCTGAGGCACCTTAACTTGTTAAAACGTAATATTTTCGAGTCTGATCTTTCCATTCATCCTCCGGGATTTCCAGCGTTGCCTGGCTTGTTTCTGGTATCCCTTTCCTGTGTAGACATGTGTGTCCACTGTCATGTTATCTCAGGGGTGTCGTGTTATCTCACGGCGGCATCTACTTGTGCTCCTGGGCCCCATCCCAGCTGCCCAGGGGAAGGGCAGGAGTTGTCGGCCACTCCCCCCCCCCCTACAACCTTCCTGCCCCCCCATCGCAGTTTGCACTATCTCCACGTTTCCCTCTGTTAACAACCTTTCCCGCGCCACCCCCCCCTCCCCCCTCCGTGTCCAGTGGGAGCCTGGGTGAGGTGGGAGGGGGCACAGGAAGTGGCCTGGCCCACAGCCAGCTATTGTCTGGGTTCTGGGCCGGAAGCTGCTTCCCCACCCCCACCCCCTGCCGTCCCCACGGCCCTGGCGTCCTGCAGGAAGCCCCAGCATGACCTCACCGTGAGCCGAGGACGGTCACCTCTTCTCCCGGCAGGAAATCCCTGGAGAGCAGAGGAACTCATTTCTTATGTCTTGGCTGGTTGTTTTTCAAAAGCCATTCGGAAGGGTTCTCCCCCGAGTCACCCTCGTTGGTGAGCATCACTCGTGCCTCCTGGGGGATCCTAAGACCACCGGTAGATGCTCCGTCACACCCTGCCCTAGAGACTGTCCTTCCTGTGGAAACCCCCTGGGCACCCGCTGTGGGTCGGCAGTGTGTCTTGGGCAGCCCTGGGTGTCGCCCCAGGATCCAGCGCCTTGGGGGTGGGCTCTGCTCCACCGAGGGGCTCCCACTGCAGCTCCAGAATCTGGGTGTGTCCCTGAAGCAGCTGGAGCTGGGGCCAGTGTCAGAATTTCCCGTCGTCCTTCTGAGGGACTCTCCTTCTGTCCCGCTCCGAGACGTCCCGGAGCTGCCCTTCGCCCTCCATCCCTTCCCACCTGCCTCCCCAGTTTCCCGCTCCTGCCCTAGCAGTTCCCACGGCCTGTTCGTGAGACCCGGGTCTTGTTGGCAGTTGTGGGCAGAGGTACCTGAGGTCCCCCCGCTCCTCCACCAGCTGCCCCCTCTCCCGGGTGGGTTCGTGTAGCTCCAGCCCACCACCTTCAGCCCCACTGGCCGGGCCTCTAGGCTTCAGACGTGCGGTGGGCCCCGCACCGCCCTGTTTGCCCTTCACGGCCCAGCGCAACCGTCAGCCCCCGCTTCACGCCCGCCCGGGCCAGCTCTGCCCTGCCCTGACCGTGCCCCACCAGCCGAGCACAGCGCACCCGCTCGCTCGAGGCGCCCACGTTTCTGGGCTCCTTTGCACGGGGCCAAGCACAGCCTGGCGGGTCCAGCAGAAATGGGCCTTCCCGTTTGCAGGCCCGTAAGGCGGGGCCTTCCGGCGGTCAGTGGCCGCAGCTCTCTCTTCGCTCCAGCCTCAGCACCCGCTCAACCCTCCCTTTCCCCAGCACCCTCTGTGCCTGGTGTGGGTTTCCCTACGGTCCGGGTTAGGGGCTCACCCTACTCCGGGACACCCTCGTCTTTTTGTGGTTGGTTTTGGGGTCACACCTGGCGGGCTTACTCTGGACTCTGTGTTCAGGACTTATTCCTGGCGGTCCTCGGGGGACCATATGGGATGCTGGGGAATGAACCCAGGTCAGCCAGTGCAAGGCAAGTGCCTTAGCCCCGTGCTCCAGCCCCAGGCGGCCTCATCCTCTGGAGGTGCCCCACTGAGAGGAGGGGCCCCTCCACCTGCTCGGGGCTCATCTCCAGGCGGAGCCTTCGGGGCCAGTCTTTCTGAGGGGTCCACTCTGCCTCCCTCCTTTCCTTCCCTTTCTGCTTCCCTCCATGGCCGCTGTGACGGCCAGGGCTCCCGGGCTTTAGCTGCGCTCCCACCCTGAGTCGCAGTGTACAGGGGGCAGGAGTCTCCAAGGGCAGCGTATCCCCAGGGCCACACTCGGCTGGCTGGTGCCGAGGACTGAATGCGGGGCCTCCACCTCAGGTGTCCCTCTAACCCCCTCCCTTGCCTGCATCCCCAGGAATGCTGTGCCACACCTCGCCTCGTCCCTGGCCCACGCAGCCGTGTCCCGGTTGTTGCAGACTGACCTCTCCGAGTACAGGAAGTCGCCCCAGCAGCAGGAGGAGAACCATGAGGAAGAGGAGACAGACCCTGTGACTCGTGAGTTCTCAGGCCCTGAGGGGCCCTGACTCCTTTGTAGGCAACAGAACCACCTGCCCCGCCAGACATAGGAGCCGCAGGAAGCTCAGGTTTGGGGGGCGTCAGGGCCTCTCAGTGCCGTCAGTGGAGGGCTGCTGGCAGGAGACTGGGAGGAGCAGGGTGTGGTGCCAGGAGGCCCTTCTCGCTGTTGTGTCTCTCCTGCGTGGGGAACGCTGGTCTAAAGTGATCGGCGTATTGGTCTCATCCGCTGCTGTTATTTCATACCATTTCTACAATAGTATCACCCATCCCCTCCATCACATCAGTTACCGTCACCGTGTGCAAGGCCTGTGCTCCGGCCCTCTCAACCCTCTCAACCCTCTCCCTGGCCCATCACATGTGCCTTTAAATTCAGGCTCAGTGACTCCCGGGCTGGAGGGGGAAGGAAGAAACACACACAGCCTCTGTGGAGCACTCGGTGCCCAGATCCTTCTCAGCTGCATCCCCTGCCGCTTCCCTGGCGCCCAGCACTGCACTCTATTTTTTTTTGGGGGGGGGGGGGTCATACCTGACGATGCAAAAGGGGTTACTCCTCTGGGCTCTGCACTCAGGAATTACTCCTGGTGGTGCTCAGGGGACCATATGGGATGCTAGGAATCGAACCCGTGTTGGCCACACAGAAGGCAAGCGCCTTCCCTGCTATGCTATCACTCCAGCCCCCCAGCACTGCACTCTTGACCTTTGCAAAGGTCTCTTTGACACTTTGACTCTTTGACACTTTGCAAAGCCTGACAAAGGGAACCGCCCAGCCGGTGCCTGGGGGACGCTGGCGCCACCTGCTGGGAGGAAGGTGCCATGGCCACCCGCTGTACCCTAGGCCTGGAGGGCTCCGGTGCTGGTGAAGCTGGAGTCATCCCAGTAGGCGGAGGCCTGGGCCAGCTGGTCTCAGAAGTAAAACCGTCTGCCGTGTCAAAGCCTCTTTTGCCAAGTGGGTGCTGGGAGGACCCTTGTGAGAACCCTTGCCGATGAGGCTGAGCCCTCCGTGTGGCCCCGGAGGCCGCCGCCGCAGACCCGGGGTGTGGCCCTGGCCCCTGCAGCAGGGCTCCCGCTGCGTTGGCACCTGGGGAGCGGCTGGGCAGGCGTACCTGCTGCTTTTCCTCCTCTCCAGTGATTGCAGTTGGCCGGGCACAGGGTCAGGTCTAGACAAGACTTTGTAGCATGGCCCCAGGCGAGAAAACAAATGTGCTTCTGCCTGGGTGTTGGACTTAATCAGAGCTTAGAGCCTGTGGTTTGCAGACAGGAACCCTGGGGGGAGGGTGGGGCTTCTTCAGAGGAGAGGGGGAAGAGGCCCGAGCTGTTGCCCTGCCAGAGCCTGGCTTTTTGTTTGACCTCTTGATTTGGGGGCCATCCCCAGTGGTGCCAGGGACCAAACCCAGGGCTCCTGCATGCAGAGCATGTGTTCGCGCCCTTGGAGGTCTTCCCCCAACCCCATTTAATCCCAAACACCTGAATGAGCCCCCCTCCCAACATGCTGTGGGGGCGTTGGGGGGGCCGGCCAGTGCAGCATCAGGAGCTGGTTTGGGGGGGGAGGGGTGTGTGGTGTCCTGCAGCCGCGGCCTGCCTTGGGGAGGGCCTCTTCTTCCACTGACACCCCTTCCTTTGGGCGTGGGTGTGGACAGCCCACTCCTCATATCCACCTGCTCCCAGTTACTTGCTGTCTACTCTCCCTCCCCTTAAGGAAATGGCCCCGGTTTCCCAGTCCTGCTGGGTGTGTCGGGCCTGCAGGGATCCTGGGGCGGGGGTGGGGGGGTGGGGGGGGGTGGAGGCGGGCCCCCTGGCATTTCGTTAGGCCGCTGTTCCTCATCCATCTTCTGCTTACACACCAGGCTTAGGTAGGATCTGGCCTTTTCTTTCAAATTAGTGTTGTGGGTGCAATCGCCTGCTTCCACCCCGCAATTGCCTCAAGCCTTAGTGGATTAAAAACAAGAAACATTCATCAGCCCACAGCCTCCAGGGCTAGAGTTGTGGGCTGCTGCGCTGGCCTCCAGGGCCCTGGTCTCTCAGGAAGGCCTGCAGGGATGGCGGCCCAACCTCTGAGGGGCCCATTCAGAGTAGCCCCGTCTCCTCTCCATGTGGACCCTGAGCACTGCTGGGAATGACTCCTGGGTGCAGAGCGAGGAGTAGCCCCTGATTATCACCAGCCCATAAACAAGCAAACAAGACAAAGCATCATCCCTGGATGCTGCCCATGCTGCCCGAGAGGCCCCCCAGTATTGTGGCAGCCTGTGCTGCATCTGTTGCTTTTCATCTCCGGGTCCGAGTGGTTGGAGGCTTTTTCTTTTACCAGGATCAAGTCGTTTTTGGAATTTTCTAGCCTTCCCTTTTCATGACACTTGTTCATCATAGCATAGCATAAGCAGTTTACATGTTTACAGCTCTTTTTTTTTTCTTTTTGGGTCACACCCGGCGATGCACAGGGGTTACTCTTGGCTCTGCACTCAGGAATTACCCCTGGCAGTGCTCAGGGGACCAGATGGGATGCTGGGAATTGATCCCGGGTTGGCCGTGTGCAAGGCAAATTGCCCTACCCACTGTGCTATTGCTCCAGCCCTGGAGCAATTGCTCTTTAAAGGTTCGTTTTCAGACAGGGCTGGAGTGATAGCACAGCCGGTAGGGTGTTTTCCTTGCAGGTGGCCAACACCGCAGGTTCAGTCTCCGGCATCCCATATGGCCCCCTTATAATTCAGGAATTTTAATTCCTGAATGCAGAGCCAGGAGTAAGCCCTGAGCACAGCTGGGTGTGGCCCTCCAAACACCATCCCCCTCCACAAAAAAAAAAAATCAGTTTCCAAATATAAAAAGGCCATTTTACCCTTTAGGATTCTTTTTCTAAATAAATTTTGAGATAATTGTAGCCTGACACGCAGTTGTAAGGAGCAACACAGAAGGAGCCCACGTAGCCTTCACCCAGCTCCCCCCAGTAGTCATGTCTAAAAAAAGGGTACAGAAATGTGCCTCTGGGATCCCCCCAGTGACCCGGCGGACCCTGCCGCCTTGCCGCAGCCCTAAGCCCTAATGAGCTCTGGTCTCGTTTCTGCTGCCGGCTCATTTCAGGCAGCCTGCAGCGTGTGGTTTTCAGAGTTGGTGTCCTCCCGGGGGGACCCTGTTGTGGCCGCGTGCTCCTCCCAGCTGCTCCATCCTGGTGGGGAAGGGCCTCCGGGCCAGTCCCAGCTCCTGCCCTGTGCGCTGTGCCGTGTCGGGTGAGCCGCGCCTTCATTCCCTGGGCTGAGTGACTTCTCGGGAACCTGGCTGGGTTCTGTGGCCGTTGCACATTTTGGGGGGGAAATCTTTTGTTTGGGGGCCACACCTGGCAATACTGAGGGGTTACTCATGGCCCTGCACTCGGGGATCACTCCTGGCGGTGCTCAGGGGACCATATGCAGTGCCAGGGAGCAAACCCGGGTCAGCCGCGTGCAAGGCATGCGCCCTGCCCACTGATACTATCGCTCCGGCCTTTGGAAATCATTTTTAATAGCAGCTTAATTCTTCACCAGGAGAATAGACCGTAATTTGCCCTGTCAGTGCGCATACGGGGCTTCTAATTGACGTACAATTATAAATCATTATGTAGTTTGCCCCCAAATTATTTCTGTGATCTCCCCGTTTCTTTGGGGTGGGCTCCCCTGAGCAGCGTGGGTCTCCCAGGTACCTGGTACGGAGCGCCAGACCCCTCATTTCTGACTGCTGATGCCACAGGCTGTCACGCAGGGTGCGTGAGGCTAAGGTTCAGGAGGCCCGGTGGCCCCCTTAGGCCCGTGATGGGGGTGCCTGTGTGGTCAGGGGCATGAACGGGGCCTCGGCCCCACAGTGGTGCTTCCCTAACTGTTGCTTTTCACACCCGGCAGTACTGGATGCCAAAGCCCTGGCCAGGAGCCTCTTTAACCAGCTCTGGGAAGTCTGTGGTCAGTGGCAGAAACAGGTGCCACCGGCCGCCCAGGGCCTGCAACGCCAGTGGCTGGTCTCTGTCCATGCCATCCGCAACACCCGCCGCAAGATGGAGGACCGCCACGTCTGCCTGCCCACCTTCAACCAGCTCTTCGGCCTGTCCGTGAGTGTCCCCAGCCCACGGGGCCCCATGGAGGTCACCACAGGGTCACAGCGAGAGCAGTGCCCCCAGCTGCCCTGCCGCTCCTCCAGCACTGGGGGGCCCACACGTCCGAGCTGGCCACTGCCCCCCTCCGGCCCCTCCCCACCGAGGGACTGAAGATGGGGGAGGGCTGAGCCCCTGTGAGCTGAGCCCCAGGTGGGTGACTTAGCGCAGTCCTGCCCCTCTCCGTCAGGACTCCGTGGACCGCGCCTATTTTGCCGTGTTTGACGGTCACGGAGGGGTGGACGCTGCCAGGTACGCGGCTGTGCATGTGCACGTTCAGGCCGCCCGCCAGCCAGAGCTGTCCACCCAGCCCGCAGAGGCCCTGAGACGCGCCTTCCAGCGCACCGACCACATGTTCCTCGGCAAAGCCCGGCGAGAGGTGAGAGGATGGAGGGCAGCACTGGAGGGATGGACTCGGGGGTCAGCGGTTCCTTGGGGTGAGGACGGGGGTGCTGTGTAGCTAGATGGAGTCCTGTTGGCAGCCGCGCTACTTTCTTTCAGTGGGGGAGGAGTGGAGGCGTGTGTGTTGGCGAGCGGGTGGGCGGGGGGGTGGGCATTCTTCATTTGAGCAGAAACAGCATCAAACTTACACCGGCTCAAGTCCGGGCCACTGAGACTGTCCTCTCCCCGCAGCGGCTGCAGAGTGGGACCACGGGGGTGTGCGCGCTCCTCGCAGGCAGGACCCTGCACGTGGCCTGGCTCGGGGACTCCCAAGTCATCCTGGTGCAGCAGGGACAGGTGGTGAAGCTGATGGAGCCGCATAGACCGGAGCGGCAGGTGAGGACGCCCTGCCCACAGGAGGCAGGGCCAGAAGGCCCAACTCCCCCCGGCGGGAGTCCCCTGTTGCACGACCCTCAAGCGGGGGTATGCCACTGGCAGGAACCCTGGATGACCCGTTCCTCAGAGCTCCCCGTGTCTTCCGCTCCTGCAGGTGGGCTGAGCCACATTGTCCCACCCTTGTCGTTCTCCCGCCCTTTGCCAAGTGTTTCCGCTCTTTGTGGGGCTGAATGGAGCAGTCTTTCTTCTTCCAGGGCTGCTGGTTTGGAGCCACTGCTGAGAATATCAATCAAACCGTGCTCATCTTAACAGGGACAAAAGCATTTCTTGAGCTCACCGCGGCTCCGCCATGCTACGCCAACAGCAGAGGCTGTCCCCGTTGGCGGGGGAGAGAACTGAGGTTCAGAGAGGTTACAGGACTTGTTCAGAGCCCCAGCCAGGAAGTGGCCGGCACCTGCCACTGCCTCTGTGCTGGTGCTGCCAGCACCTGCTCCCATGGCCCTTCCCACCTACACGTTTCTGTGTCTGGGGATGTGTGGCCAAGTCAGTTGCAAACTTCCGCTCAGAATAAGCCCCCTCCTGTCTGAATCCCTTCACCTCTGGCCAGTGCTGCTCTGACGTCCTCTCAGGACTTGTCCCTGGGGTGAACTTTTCTTTTTCTTTCTTTTCTTTTCCTTAATTTTTTTTTTGGGGGGGGATCAAGGGGGTTTCACATCTGGCTGTGCTCAAGGGTTATTCCTGGCCCTGCACTCAGGAATCACTTCAGGCAGTGCTCGGGGTACCATATGGGATGCGGGGATCAAACCTGGGTTGGCCGCATGCAAGGAAAACACCCCACCCGCTAGATTATCACACTGGGCCCTGGAGTGGATTTTGCTGAGCACTGCCCCATGGTACCATGTGCCACACTCTGTCCTGTCCCCAGGAGGTCAAACTGGGTGACCTGAAGCATGTGGGAACTGAGAGGGGCCTGTGTGGGAGCGACTGGCTGCAGTGCGCCTGCTCTCGCATCCGTATCCCACGATGGAGCAGAGACCAGAGCCCTGCAGGTCCTCACATCCCTTCCTCCTCTCTTTCCCTTCCTCGCTGGCCTCAGCCCATCTCCGTGCTCGCAGCGGAGGCCCGTGAGCCCAGGCCGGGGCATCTCCACAGTGGCAGCAGCTCTGCGGGGGCGGCAGAGGCGTAACAGGGTCTGCAGCCATCATACGAGCCCCGAGGAGCAAGTGGGACCTGTGTCCCTGCCGCAGAGCTGCCCTGCTCAGACCTGGCGGTGCCCTGGGGCGCCTCACAGCTGTTCTGTGCATTGGGATTCACTTCCCGGGGTTGCCCAGGCACCCCACCCCCCTGAGCTGGGAGGTTCTGGGCTGGAACCCCACCCCACACTCTGGCCCTCCGCGTCGGCTCTCGGCCCTCAGCACTGACTGCTCGGGACGCCGTGGGCAGAGACCACCAGCCCCTCAGTGAAGGCCGGGTAAAGGCTGCAGGCGGGACTGAGTGGGGTACACAGGCCTGTGCTCCAGCCCTTAGCGCGATCTCCCGCCCCCACCAAGGATACTTCTCGGGCACTCGTGACCAGACTGGGCCTTTGTCCTGCTTCTGGGGCTAGAACTCCCGAGGCCTTTGGGGAGCGGGCGCCCGGGCTCATTCCCCAGGGCTGGGCCTAGTCCTGCCACGTGACTACACCATCTCGAGCTTGTAAGGGGCAGCAATACCTGTGTGTTACTCAGCCCCTCAGTGTCCCCTAGGGAGCCACCGCCAGACCTCGGAGCACACCCACGCACTCTGCTGCCTCCTGAGCATCTCCCCAACCCCGTCACTGTTCAGAGACGCAGTTGCCAGCCGCCTGGCTGGGGTGTCCCCCGTAACCCGATGAGCCATGTCTGCCACCCAGGGACCGCGTGGGGCGTCTCCTGTGTTCTCATGCCTCCCTTGGGCATCATCCCAGAGCAGTGGTTCTCTGCACGGGTCCTCACTCTGCCTGTCTCCCGCAGGACGAGCGGGAGCGCATCGAGGCGCTGGGCGGCTTCGTGTCTCACATGGACTGCTGGCGAGTCAACGGCACCCTGGCCGTCTCCAGAGCCATTGGTGAGGAAGGAGCGAGGTAGTGCGGAGCAGGGGATAGCTATGTCCACCCACCACCCGCCCCGCCCCAGCTAACCCCTGCAACTGGGCGTGTCCTGTCTTGGCCCTCTGTGGTGCCCTCTGCGGCTTCTGTTCGTGTGTCTCTGGACACGGGGCTGGGGGGAGGAGGGGGGATTGCAACGGTGCCCTAGCAGGGAGGACCAGAGGGCGGGCTTGTCCCAAGGAGAGGGGAACCCCCCACTGTCCCGCGCATAGGGTGTGCACCCCTGGTTGGTGTGCGCCCACCTAGGCAGGCACAGAAGGGGTGGGGCCCAGCAGGGGATCCGCCCCCTGAGTGTAGGCAGGTGTGAGGAGGGGAAGGGAGTTCAAGCTGTGTTTTGTAGGTGAGGCCAGCAAGTGTGCTTGCAGGGGCTGAGAGTCAGGGGGACCCCCAGGATTGGGCCCAGGGCACTGGACGGGGCCATTACTCCTCCTGCCCACTGACGCCCGGCACCTCTCTCCCGCCTAGGGGACGTGTTCCAGAAGCCTTACGTGTCCGGGGAAGCGGACGCCGCCTCCCAGGAGCTGACAGGTTCTGAGGACTTCCTGCTGCTGGCCTGCGACGGCTTCTTCGATGTCGTCCCTCACCAGGAGGTCCCCGGCCTGGTGCAGGCCGGCCTAGTGGGGCGGCAGGGCAATGGGCTGCGCGTTGCTGAGGACCTGGTCGCCGAGGCCCGCGAGCGGGGCTCCCACGACAACATCACGGTCATGGTGGTCTTCCTCAGAGACCCCCGCGACCTGCTGGAGGCCAGGGAGGGAGTAGGGGACCCCCAGGCAGACCGCGGGAGCCGGGACTTGCTCTCTGGCCGCCCAGAGCCGAATACGGACGCTCCGCAGCCCAGCTAAGCCGTCCCGGCCCCTGCCCCCTGCCCTCCCCCCTCAATGCCTTAGGGCCCAGCAGGTGGCTCCAGGCACCACCCACACAGCCCTTTCCCCAAGACCCAGAGCCCCTTGTGCCACTCGCCTGTCTCGGAGGCTGTGGACTTGCCGTGGACGTGGATAGTCAGGAGTGTGGCGTCCCCTCACGGCTCTCCCAGGAAGCCTCAGGACGCAACCCGTGCCAAAGAGTCAGGTCTGGGAGGAGTCGGCCCTGGGCCCAGAGAGGCGGGCACTGCCACTCAGCCCTTCAGCCGGCGCAGGAGCCCAGACGCTCTGAGGCCCGTCGCGGGTGGCCGTTCCTGCTGGCCCGGCCAGACTCCCTCTCCACAGCAGTGCGGGCCCAGGCCTGGCCTTCCCTCTCCCTCCACCCAGAGTGGAGTGGCAGAATGACCCCCTGTGTGTCTTTGTGTTTGGGTCTTTTTTTTTTTCCTTACTCCAGGGGAGCGTCTTGCCCAAAAGCAGTATTTCAGGTTTTGTCTGTTTTTGTCAGTGCCAAGGTAACCCTGTTGTGTGGTGTAACTTATGCAGAATTTAGCATTTATCTCATTCCTGAGGGAACTGAAGTATTGATTTTGTGTTGTGAAGGTTGTTTTTTGTTGTTGTTTTTTGGTTTTCATTTTTGGGTTTTTTTTTTTTTTGCAGTATTACTGATTTTTATTTTCCTAAATCAGGATTGAAAGGAACTTTTCTCCCAGGTGGTGTTAATAAGCCATTCAAGTGCCTTAACAGCCCGGGCATGGCCGGGGCTGCAGAGCACAGGGCGGTGTGATGGGCTGGGTGTGTTTGAGTTTTTCACAGATGCAGGCTATATTTTGCTACTGTGGCAGGGGCTGGGCTACTTGAATTCTTCCCGGGAGAAGTCATTCTGCCTCTCTGCGGTGTGCCGTGGGCAGATGTGGTGTGGGGAGCCTGCCCCCTGCCCACCTTGGCCATTCATGTTTCTGATTGACCGCCAGCGAGGGAGTCCAGTGTTGTGAGACAGGTCTCTGCTGCTGTTGGACTGGAATGTTCCAGAATGTCTTTTGGTTGCCAGTTGAAGTGATATATTTGTAAACTGCAATTAAGAGCTCTGAGCTGAGATGGGCTGAGGGACCCATACCCTGCCCCCACCAAGCGATGCAGCCCTTTGGGCTTCCCTGAAGCTTGTAGCCCCCCACCTTGGTACCCCCACCGCCACATTCTGCCTGCTGCTAGCCTCCAATGAGGGCACCCTGGGAGTGAGACTCAGGTGGCACAAGACTGGGTGACCTGGGGCGTTCCGGCCAGGTGGGGCAGGCTGACCCTGTGCCGAGCTGAGGGAGGCCCCCAGGGGGCAGACAGTGCCGATGGGCAGCAGAAACCTTGGCACCAGGCCCCAAAGGTGGGAGATCTGTGATGCATCTGGGGGTTGTGCCCCTGTTTCCCTTCCCCCACAACGGGACGCTGGGCACTGGGGTCAGCCTGCCTTGTCCTCACCTGCCCTTTGGGGAGCTTCACTCCTCTCAGCCAGCAAAGGGAGAAGCTGCCCCTCCTGAGGCTAGTGCACTGTCCTGGGTGAGGGACATCATCTGCAAGCTCAGCCTTGACCCTGTACCTCAGTGGATGCCGAATCATGGGACCCCAGCGTGGCCTGCACCTGGCCTCATGTGCTCAAAGGCGGTTTAGTCAGGTGGGCTCCTCAGTTTTCCCTGGGGCCCCTCCAGGACAGGCAGGTGGCCCCCATCTCCCCTACAGACCCCTTGCACCCCCACACCCGTAGGGCACCTAGGGGCAGGTTCAGAATGACCACTGTTCTCTGGCCTGTCTTCTGCTGCTGAAGCTGTTGCTGATGGCTACTGGGGTGGGGGGGCTGCTGTGCCTTGCCTGTGGGGGCCAGTGGCACCCTTGGGGGTCCTGTTCTGGAAGTCTCTCCAGAGGCCGCCTACACCACTCCCAGCCCTCAGCCAAGCTGCTGGCGGTTGCCTGGATGCCAGTGGGGCAGAGCCTGGGCCCCAGACCCTGGTCCACTCCCTCTCACTGCAAGCAATCCCAAGCATTCGGGCCACAGTCCTGGAACCCCTCTCACGCCCCAGCTCTGCTACCAGGCACACGCTCCCCTGGGCCTCAGTTTCCCCTTTGTTGGACCCAGGGAGAAGCCCTGAGTCCGCCGCAGTTCCCGGAATCCTGGCAGTGCAGGCACCCCCACCCCCAGAGGAAGCTAAGTGCATCCTGGGAAGATGCTGCCAGGGCTGAGGCCTCTCTCCCACTGCCAGCGGGGAGGGGTGATTAAGTATTATTAGTGTCTATTCTTGAAATTTAAGTGGGTTGGAAGAGAATTGAGCTACAGATGCCAACACCTTATATGGGGTGCAGAGCTGGAGGACTCGGGCTCTGTCTCCAGGTAGGGGCTGGTTCTCCCCAGGGGTGGGAGATGGGCCTCCGTCTCTTCAGGATGCTTTTGTCCAGCTCCACCTGCAGGGACTGACAGGACAGGCCTCCTCCACCTGGCCCCCCAAACTAGGACATGGGGGGAGCTCCCTGGGAGAAGCCCAGCCTCCTGAAAGGTGGGTGAGCCCTGCCTCAGGCTGATCCGATCTCCCCGACTCCCCCGGACAGCACCCGCCACACACACACACACCCTGGCCCCCACAGTGCCAGTCCTATGTGGCTCTGGCTGCCTCCGCAGAATCCCAGGGAGAGCCTCTGTGGGATGAGCCGTGTCATTTTCATTCCTGCCCCCGGGGCCGGTGCTGCCTAGCCGGCTCCGCGCTTTGCCAAATGCACTCACTGGGCACTGCCCTTCCCATGCCACGCCAACATTGCTCTGTGCACATCCCCGTGGGGGCCCTGGGTGTTATGTCTTGTCCTGAGACAGAACGGCCACTTCCTGTCTATGGGACAAGTCCCAAAGGTGAGGGCCAGGAAGGTGGTCTTCCAGGGCCCACTGTACTCATGTGTCAATAAACCACAAGTTCTGAAAGCTGGTCACCATGTCGTGCCTTCTCACCTCTGCATCCCTGGATCCCAGAATTCTAGGGGGATCATCTCAGAGTTTCTGGCTAAGGGGAATGTTCTAGAGATCCCTGCTGACCTGGCCTTTCCTGGACCAGCAATAGGAGGCTGTTGCAGGGGTGATGGAAAAGTGGGAGCCTGTGAGCGTCCCTGTGACCCAGAGCCACTGATGAAGGCTACCCTCTAGCCCCTCACGCAGCACAGCCAGCTGGCAGCTTGCAGAAGACCCTTGGCTTGCGCCCTGACTGAACCCAGACCTGGCAGAGCACAGGAGCTGACCAGATAGTGCCAGTGCTCAGAGCCACACCTCCAGTGCTGCCCTGAGCGGCTCTGCGGCACTCAGGTCTGGGTGTTCGTCCTCCCAGTTCACTGGGGCCAGCTGGCCATATTGCACCATCCTACCAGTCCTCCTCCCCACAGGGCCTTGCCCACGCTTCTTGCTGGGGAGGGAAGCTAGGACGCTCACACATGCCAGGCAGGTGCTCGCCCACTGAGCCCCCACCCAGGCCTGCCCACACTGCTTGCCTGTGAGCACTCAGCCCGAGCCCTGCAGGGCCTGTCCGCCTCCTCCCCAGAGCTCTCAGCACCCCCTCCCGCACCAGGCGGCTGCAGCCTCCCAACCTCAAACAAAACCGCCTTTATCGAGCCTCGGGGGTGGGGCCCCCACCCCACCTACTCACCCATCTGTCACCCCGCCACCCCTCGCCTCCCCCGAGGCTCTGGGAGTCTGCCAGGGAGCCGCGTTCTTAAGTATATGCTGTCTTTATTGTCCCCTGATGGGTTCCCTGCGTGTCTGGGCCGCCTGCCACAGCCAGATGGCAGCTCTGCGCCCCAACCATCCCAGCACCGCAGCCCGGACAGCTCCCTCTCTTGGGATCAGGATGAGGCAGCAGTCGGATGCCCCCCGCCCCCCCACCACCACCACCGAGGTGGGCTAAGGGGAGAGGCTGGGCCACACCACACAGACAGGACTGAGCAGCCTGAAGCTGAGCGGCAGGTCACCAGCTAGACCAGGCTCAGTCGGGGCCATCGTGGTGGCAGGTGAGGGTGGGGCAGCAGGGGATAAACCCACACCAGAGGCCAACCCGAGGGCCCAGAGTCTCCCTGGGGCCAGGGGAACAGGTCAGCAGCAGAGCCAGGTCCTGAGCCAGTGAAGGGACAGCTTCAGCTGGCCGGCATGCAAAACGGCTTCATTCTGAACAATAAGATGTAGCTCTCCAGAGCTGGAGCCATAGAACAGCAGGGAGGGCACTTGCCTTGAGTGCAGCCTACCCGGGCTCCATCCCCAGCATCCCATATGGTCCCCAGGCACCGCTAGGAGTAATTCCTGACTGCAGAGCCAAGAGTAGTACGCCCTGAGCACTGCCGCATGTGACACCATAGCTTTCCTGCACGGCATTGTGTCCCGGGACCCAAGCTCTCAGAGTCCTGGACATCTGGGGGTAAAAGGCCAAGCAGTGGGTGCAGCCTTCCCTGCAGCAGTGAGGATTTCTGAGAGCAGGTGCCAGGCTCTGGACCTCAGCCCCCCCCCCCCCACACACACACACACACACCACTCAGGCCTCTCTCCCTTAATCATTCTGGCTATAGCAGGGGACACCCCCTTCTCCTGCTGTCCCTCCACCACTTTGAAAAATTATCAAACTAATTTGACAGCATGGAAAAAAAAAACTAGAAAAAAGGACGTTCACCTTACAAGTGGCCAACATGGCCGACCCGAGTTCGATTCCTCCGCCCCTCTCGGAGAGCCCGGCAAGCTACCGAGAGTATTCGATATGCCAGACACAGTAACAACAAAGTCTCCAGTGGAGACGTTACTGGGCCCGCTCGAGCAAATCGACGATCAACGGGAGGGCCTTTACCTTTACCTTTACCATGGAATCAAGTAACTCAGGTAAGTGTTTTGAAATGCAATTTAGGGCCTGGAGACAGTACAGGGGGCTGCATGTGGCTAGCCCTAATTTGATCTCTGACGCCACATATGAACCCCTGAACACTGCCTGGAGCACCTGAGCACAGAGCCAGGAGTACCTCTCCAGCACTGCTATGTGTGGCCCCTAAAAGCCAAATAAAGATGTAATTTAAAATAATAAAATAGGGGCTGGAGCAAAAGCACAGTGGGTAGGGCATTTGTCTTGCACGCAGCCGACCTGGGTTTGATTCCCAGCATCCCATATGGCCCCTGAGCACCGCCAGGAGTAATTCCTGAGTGCAGAGCCAGGAGTAACCCCTGTGCATCACCAGGTGTGACCCAAAAAACAAAAATAAATAAAATATCTTGAAAGTTATCTTTTTGCACGGATTAGACTGAAAGATTATAAAGTAGTTGAATATTAAACAGAGTAAGTAGAAAAGCCATGAACTGCAGCATCAAAATGTGATGTAACATTTCTTTAGCTAAAATGGGGTATGAGGGGGACTGGAGCAATAGCACAGCGGGTAGGGCATTTCCCTTGCACGTGGACAACCCAGGTTCAATCCCCAGCATCCCATATGGTCCCCCAAGCACTGCCAGGAGTAATTCCTGAGTGCAGAGCCAGGAGTAACCCCTGAGCATTGCCGGTGTGGCCCCAAAAGCCAAATAAGTAAAATTTAAAATAAAAGGTGGTATGATTTGACACACTTAGTATCTGTTTACATCACTATGTGCTCCGTGAACTAAGATACCTCACTTCATGACACAGGTCCCAGCAACTACTGATGACATCCAAAAGGACAGCACCCTGTCCTGTGTGACAGCTGGACACTGAAACAGCAGGGCACTGTCACATAGCCTCTCCACCTCCCAGCATAGGGGAGAAAAGCAGGATGTCAGACACAGCCACAGGTCATCCAGCTCTATGGCTGATCCCAGCATTCCTGCTTGCCTGGATGGATGCTTCCGTCTTTCAGTAGTTAAGTATTGGACATAAGCACATCAAGAAGTGATGTCACGGCTGGAGAGATGGCTCAACAAGCTAGAGCTTTGCATGTAGGACTCGTAGGTTCGATCCCCAGCACTGCTGGGTCTCCCTAGTATAACCAGGACTGCCCCCCAAATGCCACTGGGTTTGTTCTAAACACACACGAGAAAGGAAAGAAAGAAAGAAAGAAAGAAAGAAAGAAAGAAAGAAAAGGTTGTAAGGGCTAGAAAGAGTGCAGCAGGTAAGGCACTGGTCTTGCATGTAGCTGACCCAGGCTCAATTTTCAGTACCACATATGGTCCCTTGAGCACTGCCAGGAGTGGCCCCTCAGCTTAGAGCCAGAAATAAGACCTGAGCACTGCTGGTATAGTTCTGAAATAAACTGTCATAGGTCAGGTATAAAGTCTGAACAATTACAGACCCGCCAATCAGCATCAAAATTAAATCTCGCCAACAATATCTGAGCTTTCCACCTAGTCCTTGGAGAGACAGTGCTTTTTCCTCCCACGGCATCTTTGCAGACAATTGCTTTTGTTTTTATGTTGGAGGGCCCCCAGTCAGTGCTCAGCGGCACTCTTCCAGTTCTACTCGCCTGGCTTTGCAGGCCTGACGGTTTAGTGCTTAGGCCTAGGGAGGTGCTGGGGGCCACCAAAGTCCATGAAGGGCCGGGCTGACACTCTGAGCCACTGCTCTCAAGGCCTGGGCTCTAGCCCTGAGAACTCTCCCTGCTCCCTTTCTTTTCCTCTTTTTTTTTTTTTTTTTTTGGTTAGGATCTCCCCACTTCCCTTTGTTGTTGGTGATATCACTAATGCAGCTTCCAGGGCTCATGCTCTTAGCTATGGGGCTGGCCCACATTTGATTGTGGTGTGCCAGGCATTGCACACTGGTTCTGGGACTAGAGATTGGCTTGTGCTGGAAACAGAACTCAAGGTTTCACACACCCAACACAGGGGTTCGATCACTGAACCACATCCTGGGGTTCCAGGATGATTTATACATTTTGTCATGTGGATCTCCCTGCACACTGTTCTTTCATTTGACTTGTCTTTTCATGAACTGGGTTTTTGCTGGATGTATTGCTTTACTTCTCGCTTCCATCACTCAGCATTCCGTTTCTTGGACTCCTCCAGATGGAGCAAGTGTCTGGCTTTTTTTGCAGGAACTGCTGCTCTGCATTGTTGCTACAAGACTCCTGGTATTGCCTACAAGGGTTTCTCAAGGGCACCTTCCAAGGAGGGTGGGTCAGCTCTGGCATTTGCAGATCCTAGTGCATATCAGAACTCCTTGATAAATTATTTGGAATTTCACGATAGCTGCCACCTCCACCACCAGTGCCAATGGTAAACCTTGAGACTATGCAGGTCATAGCCAGGAAGCCACAGACCTACTTCCCACCAGCAATGAGGCCTTGAGAAGCGCTCATGCCATAGGCACGTAGTCGGAATTGGCACTTGATTCTGACTGGCTTTTTTTTTTTTTTGGCTTTTTGGGTCACACCCAGCGATGCACAGGGGTCACTCCTGGTTCTGCACTCAGGAATTACTCCAGGCAGTGCTCGGGGGACCATATGGGATGCTGGGGATCAAACCGGAACCCGGATCAGCCCCATGCAAGGAAAACGCCCTACCCGCTGTCCTATCATTCCAGCCCTCTGACTGGCTTTTAAATGCTGGTCAGTGTGAAGTGACATCCCATTGTGGTTTCAGTTTGCATTTCCTTGGTAACCAAAAAGAGTGAGCCACTTACGCAGGGGGTAGTGGGGAGGGTGGTTTTGTTCCTACGAAACAGGATAGTCAGGAGTTGGGCTCTTGTTCTGTTACTGCCCCAAATCCTCGGTGACTTGTGTTAGGGCTCAACCCCATCCCGGGACCTTCTTTTTCTCACTGACAAGGGAGATGTGCTGTTCCTGCTGCTTCATCTGTGTTTCTGTTGCCAGTTGAACCATGCAGGGTAAGACCAGGTTCTCTTCATCTCCCGTCTGCATCTGCAGCTCAAAGCCTGGCCCAGGATGCTGTCCACGTGCCAGCACCTATTCTGTCTCTGATGAGTGACACATGATTCACCAGGTTGGTCTGTCGGTGAGGGAGCTTTCTTTGGAATTGAGTATGACAGGCAGGCGGAGAAGACGCGAGCTGCTCTCTGCCAGTTTCTCTGGCCTTGGGCCAGGGAGCTCCATCTTTGATTTTTGTTGTTTGTTTGTTTGTTTGGGTTTTGTGCCTCACCAACGGTGCCTGGCTTTGCATTCAGAGATCACTCTTGGCAGGGCACAGGGGGACTATCTGGGGTGCGGGGGATGGAACTGGTATCAGCCACATACAAAGCAAGTGCCCTACCTTACCTCAGCCAACAGCTCCACCTTTGAATCTCTGCTTTCTCACCAGCAGGTGGGCATGCTGGCTGCACTGAATCTGAATTCGTTGAGGCTGTGCTCAATGCATGTCATGGTACTGACCTTGACCTTCACCTTGAGGGTTTGCTCCACACTGGGCCCTTTTCTCTGCAGGAAGGGGAGCGGGCTACAATTGATGCTTCCCCACCAGTGGCCTGTAGAACTTCCAGGCACACGGCTGATGGCTAATCCCAGCATGCTCCAGCTCCAGCTGACGTGGCTAACACGTGCTTCCTGGCTTTGAGCTGAGGCACAGTTTACAAGGCTGCATTTCAGTGCTGACCAGCTTTGACCCCGACTGATAAGCAGAGGAGCAGGATCATGAGTAACTGCAGGAAAACTGGTGTCTGCTGCCTGCTGGGGCCCTGGCACAGTCATTTTTGACATGCTGCTGGCTGACAGCTGCTTAGTGAGCTGAAAGTGAACCCTGGAAAGGAAAAGAAGGACCATCAGTCCTGTCCTCACGCCAGTGGTCTTGGTCTCTGTGGCCAAGGATGGAGCCTCAGCTGCCTCCTTCCTGGTCTATGTCCCTGCAAACTCACATGGACACTCGTGTGTCCAAAACTTGCTACGCACACCCCCAGCTCCACCTTACGTCTGCACCACCCACCACCCAGGGGCATGTCACAGGACCTGGGAGCCTCCGCTGCCCCTGCTGCCCTTCCTTGTCATCTCCAGGTGGTTCAGAACCCTTTTGGGGCCAATGAGATAGCACAGTGGGTAGAGCACTTGTCTTGCATGCAGCTAAACCAGGTTCGGTCCCTGACACTACATATGAGCCCTGAGTACTGCTAGGAGTAATCCCTGAGCACCACCAGGTATAACCCCAAGTCCCCAAGCTCAGATAATAATTTACTTTTAAAAAGATCCCTCTTAAGGAGGCCTGTCCGTGAGGGTCACTCATATTTCTGCTTGGGGATGTGTCATTTCTTTCTTTTACCTTACCAGGTTCTCTCTTCTCTCTGCCTCATATATTTTTTTCCTAAATAAAAGTATTTTGTTTTGGGGGCTGGAGCAATAGCACAGCAGGTAGGGCGTTTGCCTTGCATGCAGCTGACCCAGGTTCGATTCCCAGCATCCCATATAGTCCCCTGAGTACTGACAGGGGTGATACCTGAGCGCAGAGCCAGGAGTAACCTCTGTGCATTGCCGGGTGTGACCCAAAAAGCAAAAAAAAAAAAAAAAAAGTCTTTTGTTTTGGGGCCGGAGAGATAGTACAGGGGTTAGGGTTAGTATGACCCCTGATCCCTGCCAGGATTGATCCCTGAGCAGAGTCAGAAGTTGCCCCTGAGCACTGCTGGGTGTGTCCCCTCCCCCAGAAATAGAACAAAAGTGTTTTTGCTTCACGAAACTAAGGGAGCTCTGGCTAGACTCTGGGTAACCCTGGCATGCAGGTGTGAGAATGGAGAAGGTTGAGGGGAGGCCCCCCAGGCAGGTGGCAGGCAGGGTCGGCCAGAGCTCCAGCTCCCAGGCAGCAGCTCCCCAGAGGCGGGGTCCCAGGGCAAAGTGGTGGTTAGAGGCTGTGACCACTGACCAGTAATGAGCTTAGGGATGAGCCGGGGCCCGGAGTGAACCCTTGAGGGGTTCGTGAGGGAGTGAGCACTGACTGAGGGTCTCCTGCCTGTTCCCTTTGGGTTTGAGAGGCTGCGGCTCGTTCTGTTACAGCTGCGACCGTGACTCTCCCATGTTCCCCGGGCGAGAGGAGACAGAGACGCAGAGCAGTGGGGACACAGCCAACTCAAGGTCACAGGCAGCAAGCGTCAGAAGCTGGCTGTTTTCTTCCAGAGAGTTCCCACAGAGCATCTCATATCTGGTCATCCACTCTGTTGCTAGGGCAACCGGCGGGTGAGCCCTGTGTGAGTATGGCTGTGTGTGAGAGTGGGAGTATGTGTGTGGGAGTGTGGCTGAGTATGTGAGGATGTGACTGTGGCTATGTGTGAGTGTGTGTGAGTGTGATTTTGTGTGTGAGTGTGTGGTTGTGGCTGTGTGTGAGTGTGTGAGAGAACGTGTGTGGGACTGTGGGTGCGTGGCTGAATGTGTGAGAATGTAACTTTGTGTGAATGTGGCTGTGTGTGAGAGTGCTTGTGAGCGTGTGATTGCAGTATTCAGGCCCCCAAAGTGTGAGTTGGGAGTTGGGAGCGTGTGTGTATGAGCGTGAGAGGGAGGATGGTGAGAGAGAGAGAAGGAGGGAGTGGAGGGGTGGAGGCGAGAGCGGTGCAGCTGCCGATGTGGCTGAGTCAGCTCAGAAAATAAATCTGTGAGAAATCAGACTTCTCTGTGTTCTGGAAATTAGTCTTTAAACATGCCTTAGAGAAATGCCTTAGAGAAATCTCGCATCCTAGGAGATATGGAGTCGCTTCATTTGGAGGAGGAAGACGCAGAGTGGTGCGGGAACTGGGGTGAGCAGGGTCGGGTACCTGCCCCCCCCCACTTCCCTCTGTGCTCCTCAGTGGTAACTCTGAGGGTGAGACCCCTGGGTGTTGGGACCTTGTTTTAACGGAGCCCAGACAGTGGGAGCTGGTGTTTCTGCAGATTCATCGCGAGCCACCAAGGGTCACATTCTGTATGTCCCCCATGCAGCGCATGCAAACAGTTTAGTGAAGGGACTGCTGGGCCGGTGCAGAGAGCTGGGGGTCAGGACCAGACCTTGCAGGCATAAAGCTCCATGTTCCCAGCCAAGCACTGCCAGGTTGCCCCAGTGGCCCCCAGCCCTGCTGGAGCTGAGCATTGAATTGTCTGGCCTGGTTGGCATAGGCTTGTAGGGAGTTTTCCCTGGGCTCCCCAGCGCTGCTTGGGAGGCCCCCAAAGTAAACAACTAAACCTACAAAGGGTCTATTTACTCAGGTGTGGAAAGGGAGGAGGGGATGAACAGTGCCCAGGACTGAGAAGGAGGCGGAAGGGTGAGGAGAGCGCCGCCTACAGGCGCTTCCGCTAGCGGCCGGGTCAGGCCTGCGGGAAAGAGAGGCTCCCTCCCCACGCGGCCCGGTGCCAGGCCGGCAAGAGCGCAGTGTGGGGGCAGGGCTCAGAGAAAGCAGTGACCCTCAAGGGCATCTGACAGCAGTGAAGACGACCTCGGAAAGGCAGTGTGGAGGTAAAAAGGGAAATGATGGCCCATTCTTATCACTGATGCTATTTTATCTGTTTAAAAAAATAAGATGAGGGGGCTGGAGTGATAGCACAGCGGGTAGGGCGTTTGCCTTGCCCTGGCCGGCCAACCTGCGTTCTATTCCCAGCGTCCCATATGGTCCCCTGAGCACCGCCAGGAGTAATTTCTGAGTGCAAAGCCAGGAGTAACCCCTGTGCATCACCGGGTGTGATATATATACCTTCTATATAACTTCTATTTTAGCATTTTAAATACATTAACATAATGTCATGTATACAATATATACTACATATATCTACAATATATACAGTATATATATATATGGTGTCTATATATATCCTATTTTAGCACTTTAAATTTGATAAAATGGACATGAGTGTGTTCTTGAGAAAGAAGAATACTTACCTCTTGAAGATAAAGAAGAGAGCTGTGGACTTGCAAGCCTTATGCTATTGGAATTTATCGGAATCAGCATGAGCTATTTCTTTGTCATTTAAAATATCAAAGTAGAAAGGGGAAAACAGGGCGGAGCTACAATATAATATAGCTATAAGCTCTAGTATATAATGTATTCAACCTGGGTGTGATCCCTGGCATCCCTTATGGTCCCCAGCACTGCCAAGAGTGATCTCTGAGTGCAGAGTCAGGAGCAACCCCTGAACATCACCAAGTGTGCCCACAGAAAGAAAGAAAGAAAGAAAGAAAGAAAGAAAGAAAGAAAGAAAGAAAGAAGGAAAGAAAGAAAGGCTTCCTGAGGAAGAGGCTGAAGTAAGGAGAGCCGAGAGCACAACTAACCTCTGAGAAGGGCCAAAGCGGAGATCAGGACCACAGAGGCAGGGGCAGGGGTGAACCAGTAGATAGCCTTGCAAGGGTTTTTCAGACACTCCCCTTCTTGTTTCCTCTCTTTTTCTCTTCCTTGAAAATAACAGTGTGGCTGGAAGCCAGGGAGGCAGCTGGCCTGGCTGTAAAATCAATTAGTCCAAGGGAGTGTGCACATAAGTGAAGGATAACGGGGGCTAGTTTTTCCTCGCTGTTGGAGAAGAGAAGCAGCAGTATAGGAAGCAGGAGGGCTGGAAGGAACCCTGAGGAAGCGGAGTTGTCCACCTGAGCTCTGAGGATATACATCACGTGTGTATAGAAATGTGTGTGTATAAATGAATGTATGTATTTTTCCTTGGCTCTATCTGCTGTGTGGGCTTAGAAACAAGTGTCAATCTCCTTATCCCACTGGGAAAAGGCAACCAGATCTTGGTTCTGAAATATCATACTAACCCCAAAGAAATTGGAGTTCCTTAAAGAAACGACAGGGGTTATCTAGTAAGAATAAAGTATTCAAAGGAGAATGCTGATGTATTAAAAGGACCTAGAGCCAGCCACTTACTAAGTAGCATCAAATTTAAAATGAGAGGCCATAGAGATGGTACAGTGGTTAGGGCATTTACCTTGCATGCAGCAGACCTGGGTTTGATCCCCAGTACTGGATATGATCCCCTGATCCCCACCAGGAGTGATCCCTGAGCATAGAGCCAGGAGTAAGCCCTAAGCACAGCAGAATGTGGCTCAAAAAGTAAAAGGATACAACGTGCTCAATAACACAGGAATCCAAGAGCTTATATTGACTCAGGAGGAGGTAATGCTCTTCCTTACAAGGCCAAGACGACTCATGCATATTGTCAGAGTGATGGGAACACAGACACCATCACCATGGGGATTAGCCAGGAGATGTCATGGACACTCCAAGGCCGGAGGGTGGGTGGAGATTTAATAAGAAATAGAATATTGCAATATGTAGAGCACATTTTCCAAGATTAGTTTCAACAACACTCCCCACCCCACCCCAACACATGCACTCACATCCTCTTCTGCTGTACCCCCATGAGGAGGTGAGTTGTTTCCCAGGCGCTAAATCTAAGAAGATGATGGTGACTCACTCATGAGCAAGAGTAGGTGGCAGAACTAATATGGGGTGTTCCACAGGCAGAATAGATCTTGTAGCTTTTACTCCCAGCCCTTGGGGTTCCCCCTCTTGGAGTACTTTCTCTCAGAACCCTACAGCTCTCCTGTAAAACGTCCAGGCCACCGGGAAAGGTCTTATGTTGGTGGCTGTATTAACAACGATCCCGACGGACTAATCAATCAGCCATCTCAGCTCAGCACCACTGCCAAGTGGTTCCTCTAGCCACCAGCCACTAATGCCCTCTGACATCTCATGTCATTGCAGTGAAGGCCCTGGATTGCAGAGGTGCAGACACAGCTTGACCTCTGTGTGGCCTGAATTCCTGACCCAAAAATCTATAGGAGGCTAAGATGGTTTTTATAATATCACTAATGAGGGGGGCTGTTTATTAGGTAAATATAGATGCCTAGAGCATTGTCTTAGTCTTAAAATTTTCTCCCCACAATATACTTGTACAGTACAAAGGGAGAAATAGTCATTTCTGGTAGAAAATCCTGAAAGATAGCAATTTGAACATGGAACCAAGATTCCCTTGATTGCAGGCTGCAGAAATAGCCAAGTGAGCCATTAGGTTGCAGTGCACTCTCTGTTGCATTCCACTAGGGTTGTGTGACCTGCATTAGCCATGAGGAAACATAAAACATACCCAGGATGAGGCAGTGATGAGTTATTTATAAGACTTTCACGGACCACAAAACTTCTTTCTTTCTTTCTTCTTTCTTTCTTTCTTTCTTTCTTTCTTTCTTTCTTTCTTTCCTTTCTTCTTTCTTTCTCTTTGCTTCTTCCTTCCTTCCTTTCTTTTGTTTCTTTTTTCTCTTTTTTTTGTTTCTCTCTTTGTTCATTAGTTCATTTGTTTGTTCATTCACTCCTTCCTTCCTTCCTTCCTTCCTTCCTTCCTCCCTCCCTCCCTCCCTTCCTTCTTTTCTTCCTGTTTCCTGTCAGATTGTCTTGTAACCTCCCTGAAATCTCATTTTACTGAGAAACTGAGGCTAAGAGAATTGAAATCATCTTCTCTCTTTGCCCTTCTCCGCTCTCCAATCTAACCAGTACTTAGGCCGCCCCTTCTGGGACATTGTCCCTGATACTCCTTCACACTCACTATCTAGTGTCTGATTAGATGTGCCCTTTCTGGGTTTATATGGTGTAGGGCCCACAAGACCATTTTAATCTTTATTTTGAAATCAGAGGTAAAAATATAATGGAAATTCAGTCTAGATTACATTTGTCATTATGTCAACGCAATATAAAATGTAATTTAATTTGGGACAGAAAAATAGTACAGAGGTAAATGAGTTTACCTCGTATGTGGCTCACACCAGTTCAGTCCCTGGCACCGCATATGGTCCCCTGAGCACTATTAGGAGTAATTCTTGAGTCCTCCTGATGTGGCACAAAAACCCAAATATAATTAAATTTGTTTCATGTAGGAAGAGATGATTTGCTCGAGCGGGCCCAGTAACGTCTCCACTGTGAGACTTCTTGTTACTGTGTTTGGCATATTAAATACTCTCGGTAGCTTGCCAGGCTCTCCAAGAGGGGCGGAGGAATCGAACCCAGCTCGGCCAGGCTGGCTGCGCACAAGGCAAACGCCCTACCGCTGTGCTATCACTCCAGCCCCGGCAAGCTACCGAGAGTATTCGATATGCCAAACACAGTAACAACAAAGTCTCCAATGGAGACGTTACTGGGCCCGCTCGAGCAAATCGACGATCAACGGGAGGGCCTTTACCTTTACCTTACCTCATGTAGGAAGGCACCCATAGATTCACAATTACTAGGGCTCACAGGAGTCACTATGCATCTCTGGGTTGGGGACATCTTACCAAATAAAATATGACGGATAAAATGAACCTACCAGCAAATGCTACTGGTCTCTTCCACTAAATATGGGTATGAAACCTGAGTATGTGCCAAGTGTGACCAATGAGAACTTTGAAAACTAAATAATGGGAATAATGAGCATATTAAGGAAAATAGTAGAATTCTAAGTATTATTGAAGAGTAACAAAATTATTATTTTGGGGAGGGACCTTTGTGAGGACTGGAATTGAACCCAGTTCTCACAAGGCATATGCTGTAATACTGAGTCACACTTCCAATTCACATCTCCTCTTTTTTGACCTCAGTAACTCCTGGTCTAAATTCAGCTGGCTTGAAATGTATGTGTATATATATATGTATGGGCTGGAGCGATAGCACAGCGGTAGGGCGTTTGCCTTGCGCGCAGCCAACATGGCCAACCTAAGTTCGATTCCTCCGCCCCTCTCGGAGAGCCCGGCAAGCTACCGAGAGTATTCAATATGCCAGACACAGTAAGAACAAAGTCTCCAATGGAGACGTTACTGGGCCCGCTCGAGCAAATCGATGAACAACGGGAGGACAGTGACAGTGATATATATGTATATATGTGTGTGTCTGTGTGTATATAGATATAGATATAGATATAGATATAGATATTCAATAAAGACAAGAGAGTTTCTTGAGAACCAACTAGATTTTAGCTAGGGAGTAGGAAAGAGCAAATAGGAAACATTCTTTCCTGCCTGATCTTTCTTGTCTCAGCCCCTAGGCCATTTTACATTGGTAGTGATAACAGTAACAATTTATTGACTGAGGACCTTCAGGATTCAATTTCTGAGAGGAGAGTTCCAAGAAGGTGGAAAAATAAAGCAAGAAAATGATGAAAATAATACATATAATAAAAGAAAAAATAAAACTCCCTCTCTGCAGGTGACATGGTTGTGAGTGTAGAAACAAACAAAAATATCCCTCCCCCCCCAAAAAAAAAAAACTTAGAGTCAACCAGTGAATTCAGCAGTATTAGAAGATACATGGTCAGTACAGGAGAATCAATGATGTTTCCATACATCTGCCATCAAAAACAGTAAAACAGACTTCGGTGGCCAAGAGCTATCCCAACAGGGTCATCTGTGTGACAATGCATAATCACGCATAATCTTCTCTGTAGAAGAGCAGCTCTTCACTATTCTTTGAGCACCACCAGGAGCAATTCCTGAGCACAGAGCTTGGAGTAGTCCCTGAGGAGTGCCTGGTGTGGCCAAACATCAAAAATGGATCATCCCTCAGGTAGCCAGCCATGTTTCTGGCTGTAATATATACATCACTATCGCCCCATTGTTCACCGATTCACTCAAGCGGGCCCAGTAACGTCTCCATTCGTCCCTGTCACATGCAAGTGTAGCCCGATGACATATTGGGGGCCTCTTCAGGGTCAGGGGAATGAGGACCATTCATTGTTAACTGTTTTTGACATATCGAGTATGCCACGGTTAGCTTGTCAGGCTCTGCCGTGCAGGCGGGATACTCTCAGTAGCCTGCTGGGTTCTCTGAGAGTGAGAACTAGAGAATAACAGGTCGCGCAGCCGTGAATGCGGGAGCTTGGTTTTATAGTCTCTGAATCCTGCCCATTGATGGGGTTATACGGCAGTTGGTGGGTGTAACTGTCTAGCTACTGGAAGGTAGGGGAGCTGGGTGGAGGAGGCCCAGTCCCAAATCGAGCAGGCTTGGAGATCTCATCCCCGGGTTCCGCACACCTGGGTTCCTCTGCTGGTTCCTCGTCCAAGCGTGTGGAGAGTGGTCTCAGCATGGCTTTGGCTGGGTCCCGGAGGTCTTCTATAAATACATATATTTGCCATTCTAACCAACTTTCTCTTTTTTGGTACAGGCGTTGTACACCCAGCATCACTGGAGGCTACTTTTGGCTTAGTACTCACAGGAGCTGCTCCTGGTGGTGCTCAGGGAACCAAACCCACTATCTTATACATGCAAGGCAAGTGCCATAATGCTGAGCTACATGCCCAGCACTAACCAATATTTTAGAGTTTGTATTGTGGTAAAAATATACTCAACAGGGGCCAGAGTGATAGTACAATGAGGTAAGGTGTTTGCCTTGCACGAGGCAGACCCGGGTTCAATCCCTGGCATCCCATATGGCTCCCCCAGCACCCCCAGGAGTAATTCCTAACTGCAGAGCCAGGAGTAACCCCTGAGCATCCCTGAGTGTGACCAAAAAAGATATATATATATGTATATATATATATGCATATATATATACACACAGCACACATATATATACACACACACATATATACACACAACACAAAATTTACCTTCTTGATCTTCTCTTTTGCTTTAGTGTTTGAGTCACACCCAGCAGTGCCCAGAGTCGTGCTCAGGGCACCAAGCATGAAAGCCAAGCCTCTTGCATGCAGAGCATGTGCTCCAGTCATTGAACCATCTCTCAAGTCCCTAATCTTTTCTAGTTTTTTTTTTCCATGCCAGAGATTGAATTCAGGGTTTCACACATCTAAGGATTCACCACTGGGCTGCATCCCAAACTAGTCATTTTAAATTATTTAATGTGCAAATGTGCCATTAATTACCTTCACAATATTGTGCAACCAACCACACTATCTTTTGTCATCACCCTAAACAGAAACTCCCCACTGAGCAATGAATCACCAATCTCTTCTTGACTCAAACTCTTTTACCTTTAAGCTCAGTTTCCATGATTTTACCTGTTACAGAAATCTCATGGGGGCTGGAGCGATAGTACAGCATGTAGGGCCTTTGCCTTGCATGCGGCTGACCAGGGTTCGATTCCCAGCATCCCATATGGTCCCCTGAGCAACGCCAGAAGTAATTTTTGAGTGCAGAGCCAGGAGTAACCCCTGTGCATCGCCGGGTGTGACCCAAAAAAGCAAGAAAAAAAACCCTCAGATAGTAGAATCAGAAATATTTGTCCCTTTGTGTCTGGGACATTTGATTAGAGCACTGTATTTTAAAAGTTCACACGGCAGAGCCTGGCAAGCTCCCGTGGCATATTCAATAGGCCAAAAACAGTTACAATGTTATGTCTTATTCCCCTGACCCTGAAAGAGCCTCCAATGCAGCACCATTGGGAAGGATGAGTAAGGAGAGGCCACTAAAATCTCAGGGCTAGGACGAATGCAGATGTTACTGGTGCCCGCTCGAGTAAATCGATGAATAATGGGATGACAGTGTCAGTGACAGTGATTTTTTTTTTTTGTAGTAGTAGTATTACTGTTTATTCAGCCATTGATTAGGCTGATTGAAATGGGCATGAACTCCACCTTACTTTTTTTCCTTTTTTTATAATTTTATTTATTGAATCACCGTGAAAGCAGTAACAAAGCTTTCGGGTTTAAGTCTTGGTCATACAATGAAACACCCGTCCCTTCACCAGTGCCCATTTTATACCACCAAAAACCCCAGTATACCCCCATCCCACGCCCTCCCCCTACCCGTGGGGCAGATGATTTCCATATTACTCTCTCTCTACTTTGATTACATTCAATATTTTGACACCAGACCCACCATTATCATTTGGGATTTTACCCCAACACTCAGATCTGCCAAAAAGGCAAGAGTAGACAATTTGTTTTCTATTGCTGGTTATAAATAATATATGATTTTGGAATTCTGAAATTTTGACAATTAAATCTGGAGGGATTTCTGCCAAAACCTGCTGGGTTCCTAGATTTGTTCCTGAGTCTCTGGGATCACGGCCATTAAGCAGCTTGATCAGGAGCCAGAGAGGCCATTTGTGGGCGGCGACTCGGGGTCCAGTTGGGGTGGGGAGGAAAGGGCCAGTTCCACCCCATCCCATGAGGCCCTGTGTGTCTCATTACTGCGGGTCCAAACTTCACTGTCCAGTGGCCTCTGGAGGACTTTGGCCACCGAGCCACGAGGGGGAACAGGTCAAGACACAAAACCTATTCCCACCTGGGGTGGCCTGGCGCCAGTAACCTACTACGGGGAGCAGACGCATTTTTGCCAAAAGCCTCTGGGTCCCGAGATTTGTTTCTGAGTCTCTGTGATCATGGCCATTAAGCAACTTGATCAGGAGCCAGAGAGGCCATTCATGGGCTATGACTCGAGGTCTCATTGGTGTGGGGAGGAAAGGGCGGGCTCCACCCCCATTCTGTGAGGCACATGTGTCTTGTCACTACAGGCCCAACCCTGATTGTCCAATGGTCTCTGGAAGATTGCAGCCACCAAGCTGCCAAGGGGGAGGAGTGGAGGGACAACACCCTTTCCCCCTTGGGGTGGTCCAGAGCCAGTAGCCCATTGCAGGGACCAGATGCATCTCTGCCAAAAGCCGCTGGGTTCCAAGATTTGTCTCTAAGTCTCTGGGATCATGGCCGTTAAGCAGTTCAATCAGGAACCAGAGAGGCCTTGCCTCCAATTAAATAGCTGAGCCGGAAGTGGTTTGTGGGTGTGTCTCCCACATGCCTAAATTTTGGCCCTTTACTTTCTTGGTAAACTTTGCCCCAAGTTTTTGGGGTCTGGCCAGAGGCACAGCACCAATTTTGGGGTATCTGGAAGTCTGAAGGCACCATCAGGCTGCTGATGCACTCGCCTCACAGGCACAGATTGACTTGCTGGTGGCACCATACCCCCAAGTGACAGTGATTTTAAAAGTTCATCTATATTGTGCATATATAAGAGCTTCATTCCTTTTAATAACTAAAAATATTCCAACAAATATTCCACCTTTTGTTAATGCATTCATGGACAAATATGATAAACATTTGTGTTGCTTACACCTTTTGATAATTGCGAATAATGCTGGAGCCAGAATGATACAGGAGTAGGGCATTTGCCTTGCACACAGCCTATCGGAGTTCAGTCCTCTTTATCACATATGGTTTCCTTAGCACCTCCAGGAGTAATTCCTGAGTGCAGAATCCAGGAGTATTCCTGTCATCAAATCTTTGGGGTTTATGCCCTGGTGTGGAATTTCTGGGTGGTGGACCACATCTGTGGTTTTGATTTGCATTTCCTTAACGACTATGACGATGACTTAATGATTTCAAGTATTTTTAATGTGCATATTTGCTATTTGTGGGGGTTTTTGTTTTTGTTTTTTTTGAGAAACGTGTTCAAATTCTTTGCTCATGCTTCTGTCTGGGAGGGGATGGCGGAGGTAGGGGGCTGCCCAGCAACGCTCAGGAAGCCACAGGACCTTCCTCCTTGTAATTCTAGGCCCACCCTACCAGTGGTTCTGTGTGAAGACCCAAGGTTGTGATGCTGTTTGGGGACCTCCAGAGCTGTGCCCCACAATGCTCAGGGAACCAGGCTTATCAGGGATTGGACCGGGCTTAACTGCGTGCAAGGCCCACTCTTTAACGTCTGTACTATGACTCTGCATGGTTGTTCCCTCTGTTCTTTCTTCAGCTAGCTTATCTCTTCCCACTCCTCTCCCCTTCCCTTTGCTGTTATTGTTACTGTCATGTTGCACTGTGTAACTGGTTGTGGTTCTTCCACACTTGATTGTGGTACACTGGAGGTCAGCTACTTATTTTTTGGCACCAGGATCACAGTGACAATGTTGGGGACAGAACTTGGTGATGTGAGGCAATGTCTAATATTGATCTGGACCTCAGACAGGTGCACTACCACTGAACCACGCGTGGGTCCCTAGGTTATTGGTTTTTGTTTGATTATTTTGTTTTAAGTTTTGTTTCTGGACCTCCCCTGGCAGTGCTCAGGGATTACTTTTGAGCATATGTGAGTATATGGCTCTGTGCTCAGGGATTACTTGTGAGCATATGTGGTTGCTGGGATCGAACCTTACCCCTTATACATCAGGTGCTCAGGGACTGCTTCTGAAACGTTTCATACACCTATGCTTCTTTTCTTTATTTTTCCTTTTGTTTGTTTTTTGGGCCATACCTGGCAGTGCTCAGGGCTTACTCCTGGTTCTTTTTTTTTTTTTGAAGAGATTCAAGGTCACACCTATTGATTCTTAGGATTTACTTCTGGCTCTGCACTCAAGGATGTCCTGGTGGTCCTCAGAGGACCATATGTAGTGCTTGGGGTTGAACCCGGATTGGCCATGTGTAAGACAAGTGCCCTACCCACTGTACTATCTCTCCAGGCCCCATAGACCAGTGTTTCTCAACCTTTTTCCAACTGTGGACACCATCTGCCATTGTTTTCTTCCTATGCTTCCCACATCCTACTCCTGGCCCCCAGTCTCATGCTATGGCCCTCTATTTAGGTTATTTTCACCTGTGGTTCCCTTAGGATATTCTGGGGGCTCTCCAGGGAGCCATATAGCCTTAGGCTGAAAAATGCTATTTTATCCTATCAATAATATATAAGTTCCCAAATCTCTGCATCTTGCCAACAATTGTTATTATCTTTTTTTCTCCCCTTATTTTGCAGGAAGGAGCCTCTCAAAGCAGCACTTAGGGAATTTGGGGACTTCAGTGGTGATTCTCAGTCAATTGAGCCGCAATTTTGTCCAAGAGCCTCACATTGTGGTGCTGCTGGACCATCCCAGTGGTGCCAGGGAAACGTGGACAATTCTGGTCGTGCTGAGGCCTCCAGGGCTGCGCCCAGCAATAATTGGGGGTGGGGGGGACCATGTGTTGCAGGCAGTTGAGCAGCTGTATTCTCTCCTAGCTCCTCCTTCACTCCGCTTAATTATTTATTTTTGCTGGAGATCTGATCCAGGGCAGCAGACATGCAAATTGTGCGCTCGATCATCACAGCCCCAGTCCCTGTTTCTGTTAGTATTAGGTGGGAGATGCTATTTGATTGTGGCTTTGATTTGCATTTCCCTGTGATTCATTTTCAGAAATATCTATCAACCATGTGTATCCCTTTGAATAACTATCTCTCTGGTCTTTTGCCCATGTTTCAATAGAGTTTGGCTTTTTGCTGCTCAGTTGTATATACGGGATCCAGGTTCATCTTATACACCAACATCCTCATATCACAAAGGCCATCAGGGTAAGCTGCAGGTGCTGGCTTCCCTGTACTGAGCGAGATGCTCAGGTCAGGCTTGTGATTGTGTCTTAATTGTGCCTGTCATAGATGGAGGGGCATCATGTCCAGGGTTGGTTCCTGATTGACCCTGACCTACTAGGTTCGACTCTGGCCACCCATAGAACAAGCAGGTAGGAAAATGAATATGTACCAGTTACTGTTTAATGTAGTTAGAAGTTTTGTGACCAAAAATAAGCAGTAAGCAATAGTGGGGGCGGGAGAGATGGTACAGGGGTTAAAGCCCCTGCCTTGTACATAGCTGACTCAGGCTTAGTTCCTGAGCGCTGCCAGGAGTGATCCCTGAGCACAGAGCCAGGAGTAAGCCCTGAGCACCACCAGGTGTGACCAAGCACAACAGCAACAAAAATATGCTCTTAGCAACTTGTTATTTGTATTAATTAGCCTATGCTGACATTTTCTTCTCTCTGTTATTCTTAACGTTGCCATTTCCAAGGACTTGTCAATAATGTTAAGTCTGGAGAAAGGGATGGGGGAAGGGAAAAAAGGAGAGAGAGGCACTTTTTTTCTTTTTTAAATCTTCTTTTCTCCCCTTCCTGTACCTTGTTGGTGACTGTTGTTATGACCAGGACTTGCCCAGTCGGTTGTGTGTTGACACACTTGATTGTGCTGCACAGAGACTGCACTCTTTGTTGTGGGGATAAAGATCACAAATGACAGCACCCCAAGATCACACTCAGATTGGAGGTGGCTATTGAACTTTTGGCTTCACACCTGCAAGGCAGGAACTTTACCACGGAGCTGGCCCTGCCTCCCGGTCCATTATGGATGTTCCTATACTGCTCCTGCAACTTATTTTGGGGAGGGGGCCCTCCCAAGTCGAGTTCAGGGGCCCCAGGGCCACTCGTAGAGATTCAGCCCACCGGGTTCAGTGTGAGGGCAAAGGTTGTGGTGCTACTCAGGCCCTGCGGTGTCGGCCACTATATGGGCCCCCCCCGGGCCCTGCTTAGGGTCCTCTAGGGTTACACCTGGGGATGCTGCTCAGGGTACCAAGTGGAGCTGGGCATCAGACTGATTCAGTTGCATGCAACGCATGTGCCTTAGTCCCTGTGCTGTCTCCATGTTCTTCTTTTTTTTTTTCTTTTTGGGTCACACTCAGCAATGTTCAGGGATTACTCCTGCCTCTTCACTCAGGAGTCACTCCTGGCCATGCTCAAGGGATCATACGGGATGCTGGGAATTGAACCTGGGTCAGCCGTGTGCAAGGCACGCCCTACCTGCTGTATTATCCGCTCCAGACCCTCCATGTTCTTCTTACAAGGCTGATGTTATTTCAAAATCATTTAAAAATGTTAAAATTTCAAAATCACGTATAAAAACAAAATTAAAAATAAATATGCAAAAATTGAAAATAATTTTTCTGATACATTATCTGAAGAAGGTCTAACATGACTTCCCACTCTGTAAGTCAAAACCTAGAAACTGTACATAGTGACTTTCTGCCAAAGACTGTAATGTGCAAAGGGGTAAGAAGAATAATTTTTGTGTTTTGTTTTTTTGGGCCACACTTGGTTGTGCTTGGGGCTTACTTCTGGTTCTGTGCTCAAGGATCACTGCTGGCTGGGCTCAGGGGCTCATATGTGCTGTCAGGGATCAAACCTGGGCTGGCTGCATCTAAGGCAAACAGTCAACCAACAGTACTCTCTCTCCAGCCTCCAGTAGAAAAATTTTTAATGGAGGACCATGTGGTGGAAGGGATCAAAGGGGGTGGGCTCCATATGCAATTACCCCTACATTTAAAATTTTATTTCCTGTAATAATTTTTGGTGACATAAAGACTTTCACATTGAAAAATATATATGAAATGATACCATTTTTTTTCCTTTTTGGGTCACACCCAGCAATGCACAGGGGTTAGTCCTGGCTCTGTACTCAGGAATTACCCCTGGTGGTGCTCAGGGGACCTTATGGGATGCTGAGGATCAAACCTGGGTCGGCTGCATGCAAGGAAAGCACCCCACCCACTGTGCTATTGCTCCAGCCCCAAAATGATACCACTTTGAAAACTGAACTTTCTCCTTGTTAATCTAAAATAAGGACTTAGATCCTTGCTTTTTTCCATCATCTATTCTTCTATATTTTTGTTTGTTTAGGGGCCACACCTGGTGATGCTCAGGGGTTATTCCTGGCTCTGAATTCAAAAATCTCTCCTGGAGGGCTCTGGGGACTATCTGGGATGTTGGGGATCGAATCTGGGTTGGCCGCGTGCTAGGCAAATACTGTACCTTCTGTACTATCACTCTGGTCCCTCGTCTATGGTTTTCATTATATCAGTCTGAGGCCCAAATCCCTGGTTTAAAAATTCTTTTTCTACTTTTCTCTTTTGAATTTGTTGCCATAGCAAAGCAAGAACAATTATTTCAACTTAGCAGCATCAGTTTCAAGTGCTGTGTTTTATTGTAATCTCTCTATCTTTAGTTTCAAGGCTCTTTGCCAGTTCTTTTCTCTAATTTCATCATTCCTGGGTTTCTGATTCATTTCTTAATTATTTATTGTACAATTCTGAGCAATTTCTACAGAAAAGAGAGCTAACTAGAGGGAGGATACTAGTCAGAAACTCTTGTGGTTTCAAGTGACAGAAACCCAACCCAAATTGACTTCAGGAAACCAAAGATAGTGGCTCATCAAGCAGGAAAGTCCAGGCTTCAATTAATATGGTCTCAGACTATGTCATCAGGAAATTCTCTCCGTCTCTGAACTCGGCTTTCTGCCCCATCATTGTTTTCAGAAGACATTTTCTCACTTCATGGCATGTTTGGCCTTAGACTCATATTCATTGTCCTTATTCCAGCAGAATGGAAGGCACCCCAGCATCACATGGTCTCCCAGAATTTGTGGAATGTGGCTTGGAGGTCCCCTACTGACTGGTGTGGCCCTATCTTTCCCAGTTGTTTGTGCAGAAATTTGAACTGCCATTGGCCTGGATCACATTGCACACCCAACCTCTGAGCCAACACCGGAGACTCTGCAGACCCTACGGTCACAATCTTACTCTTGATTTAAGGGTGAGAGCAACACTCTAAACCACATCAGTGTGCAGAAGTTTTAGTTCGTGAAAGGAAAATTGGGTTGTAGCTAATAGGCAGAAGAGGTGATGTTGTGGGGGTGGGGGTGAGGCGGGGTGGTGTAACCATATGCAAAGCATGCAATCCATCACCAGATTACATTGTTTTCTAAGATTCTACAAGATGTCCCTTATTCTCTAAGAGTCTGAAGACATGTGAATTGTCACCACTTTCTTTTCTTTTTTTTTAATCTTTTTTTTTTCCATTTTTTTTTATTAGTGAAACACCAGAGGTACAGTTGTAGATTTACTATTTTTTGTGCTTGAGTTTCGATTATACAATGATCAGATACCCATCCCTCCACCAGTGCCCATTTTCCACCACCATGGATAATATCCCCCCCACCCCCATCCCCCCATCCTCCCCTGCCTCTGTGGCAGGGCAATCCCCTGTGTTCTCTCTCTCGTTTTGGGTGTTGTGGTCTGCAAAAGAGGCATTGAGTAGCAAACATGTTCAGTCCATAGTCTACTTTCGACATGCATCTCCCCTCCTGGGAGGATCCTCCAAACACCCTTTATTTTTTGCTCCCTTCTCTTTCCCCTAGAATACCCGGCTGGCCTCTAAATTATGGAGTAATCCTCCTGGTGCTGATCTCAGCTATTCTTGGGTATTAATCTCAAAAAATATGGAACGCTTCACGAATTTGCGTGTCATCCTTGCGCAGGGGCCATGCTAATCTTCTCTGTATCGTTCCAATTTTAGTATATGTGCTGCCGAAGCGAGCACGAATTGTCACCACTTTAGACAAGAAAAACCCAAGGACTGGAGAAACAGTGGAATAGCTAAGGCACTTTCCTTGCATACAGCTGACCCAGGTTCAATTCTCAGCACCACATATGGTTCCCTGAGCACCACCAGGTCTGAACCCTGAATACTGAGTCAGGAGTAAGTCCTGAACACCCTCAAAAAAGCAGAAAAATAGAAGAGGAGGACGAAGAAGAGGAGGAGAAGGAGGAAGGTGAAGAGGAGGAGGAGGAGGAGGAGGAGGAGGAGGAGGAGGAGGAGGAGGAGGAGGAGGAGGAAGAAAAATCCAGAATCTACCTGGCCATTCAAGGAGAGCTTTTTGACAGTGGTTTAAAATGGCCTCACTGTGTTCCTAGAGCCTAGTTCTCAGCTTTGTGCTTCTAAAAATTAGTTGTTATCAGTAGGCATAAATGATTATTCCCCCTGGGCCTGGCTTATGCTGACCTGTCTCAGCAGAGACTGATATATAACTTAAACCCATCTTTAAATAAGCCTTAATTGCCACAGGAACTGAATAGGGTTTATTGTCTAGTTAGTGTACTTTTCCTGTAAGGAAACAAGTGAAACCAACTCTAACCATACTACTTGGTGCCCACAAAAGGATTTTTCTCTCTGGAGAAAAGTCATGTTCTGATGTAGCATGCCACAGTTTTCAAATGTCCACATGTGCCGGAAGAATAGAGAAAGATTAGTATGTGCTGAGACAGAAAGAAGAAAGAATCAAGAGTAGTCTAGTGTGTCCAGAGTGTGGAAGAGCAGTGTAGGAGGAGTTGGGGTGGCAGGGGGTCAGTAAAGACCTCTGAGTGAAATGGGGAGCCCCTGACTTGCTTTAAAAAGAAGAGTGCCAGGGGGCCAGAGATTTAGGATTTAAGGTGCTGGTCTGGAGACACTTCCAATAGCAAAAATTTTAGAAATATTAAGGAATAGAATGTAAAGGAGTTTGTGATTGTTTTGATGTGGAGAGGGCTGGGGTGAGACAAAATGAGTTAAGGATCATACTCAAATTTCCAGCTTGAGTATTGAGGTGAAGGTGATGTTAGCCACAGATACATGGTGAGGAACAGGTTTGGGTGGGGTTGATAGTAATGACAGATAACATTTAGGACACTTACCATGTGCCAGGATCCTTATGTACATCATCTTATTTACTCCATACAGAAAACCTATGAGGTAAATTCTACTGTAATTTCTTCATTTTAAGGATGATGAAACTAAGGCCAAGGTCTTACATGACTGGAGCAGTCAAAATGCTAAACCTTCAGTAGTCTGAATGCAGATCTTGTGCAGCTAACCATTGGCCATGTGGCTATGTGGAAACACCTGTGATAGAGCATGTGGCACTCTCCAGCTTGACATGCTAACTTGGAGTTTGTTTTAGCCAAAGTTAAAAATGTAAGAGGAGGGGCTGGAGAGATAGTGTAGTGGGTAGGGTGTTTGTCTTGCACAAGCCTGACCCGAATTTGATTCCCCGAATCTCAAATGGTTCTTTGAGCACTGCCAGGTGTGCTTCCTGAGTGCAGAGCAAGGAGAAAACCCTGAGTACTGCAGAGTATGACCTTCCCTCCCAAAAAAAATGTAGGAGAAATTCAGCATCTGAGGGAATAAAGCTATTTAAGAAGGGCTGCATCCTTAGAGTACTGTCAGTCTTGCTTTTATTTTTTGGAGGAGTATAATCACCACAAAGCATGAATATAAAGAAAACAAGCTTAAGACTCTTTAATAATTCTTTTCTTGATTGGAAATTGTTAATGTTCATTCTTTTTTTTTTTTTCGCTTTTTGGGTCACACCTGGCGATGCACAGGGGTTACTCCTGGCTCTGCACTCAGGAATCATTCCTGGCGGTGCTCAGGGGACCATATGGGATGCTGGGAATCGAACCCGGGTCGGCCGCGTGCAAGGCAAACGCCCTACCCTCTGTGCTATCTCTCCAGCCCAGTGTTCATTCTTTATCCCAGAAATTTAAGAATCTTTCAGGATTATGCTTGAAAATGGGTTTTTAATTCTTTTTTTATTGTTGGGGGTTGGGGTTTAGACCACACTTAGATGTGTCCAGAGTTTACTACTGACCATGTTCAGGAGACCATATGCAGTGCCAGAGATTATACAGCAGACAGCTGTATGCAAAGCAAGTGCCTTAATCACTGCAATTCTCCAGCCTGCTTTCTCCTTTTCAGTTTTTCTGGATCCCAATGAGCTCATTCAATTTTTTACTATAGTTCATATTTCATATTTTTTCAGAGCACCGCAGAAGTAATTCCTAAGTATGCTAGGTGTGGCCCCAAAACAAAAAAAGAAAAAGAAAAAAAATCAAATGAGAAAAGAAGCTAAACTATCATTCACAAATTATATAATAATACATAAATGATGCTAAACACTCTGTCAAGACATTCTTACATACAATAAACCAACAGAGTTAAATTCAATAGCATTTCTCTATGCAAACAATGAACTAGAAGTTAAAGAAATGAAAAGGAAAGATCCATTTAACGTAGTTTTCAGGATGGTTAGAGGGATCGCTCGGGATGGGAGATGTCTGCTGAAAGTAGATAAAGGACCAAACAGGAGGGCCTCTCAGCATCTGTATTGCAAAGCATAAGACCCAAAAGTAGAGAGAAAGAATAAGAAGGAAATTGTCTGCCATAGAGGCAGGGGATGGGATGGCATGGGAGTGGTGGAAGGGATACTGGGGACATTGGTGGTGGAAAATCTACGCTGGTGGAGGGATGGGTTTTCTATCATTGTAAGACTGAAACTCAATCACAAAAGCTTTGTAACTGTATCTCATGGTGATTAAATTGAAAAATAAATAAAGTAGTTTTCAGGGTCCAGAGATAGTAAAGGGGTTAAAGTGCCTGCCTTGCATGTGACTGACCCAGTTTGACTCCTGGCACTACATGTGGACCCCCAAACATTTCCAGGAGTTATCCCTGAGCACAGCATCAGGAATAGTCCCTGAGTATCAGTGAGTATAGCCCCATACCTGTTTCAAACAATAAAATTAAGTAAAATAGGGTCCATAGAACATCAAGTACTTAGGACTCAACAAAGGAGATGAAAGAGTTATACACTGAAAACTGCAAGTCACTTTTGAAAGAAAACAGAAGAGAATAGCAGGAAATAGGAAAATATTCCACGTTCATGGATTGCAAGAGTTAACATTATTGGGGGTGGAGCCATAGAACAGCAGGTAGGGTGGTTGCCTTAGATGCAGCCAAACCCAGGATGATCCCCAGTACCCTATATGGTCCCATGAGCTGCCAGAAGTAATCCTTGAACACTGCTGGTTGTGCTTGAAAAACAAAACAGAAACAAAAACCTTTAACATTGTCAATATATTGTACTCATTGTCAAGAGCGATAGCACAGCGGGTAGGGCGTTCGCCTTACAAGCGGCCAACATGGCCGACCCGAGTTCGATTCCTCCGCCCCTCTCGGAGAGCCCGGCAAGCTACCGAGAGTATTCGATATGCCAGACACAGTAACAACAAAGTCTCCAATGGAGACGTTACTGGGCCCGCTCGAGCAAATCGACGATCAACGGGAGGGCCTTTACCTTTATCATTGTCAATATTGTACTCAAATTATTATGCAGATTTAATGCAATCCCCATCAAAAACACTGGTGGCATTTTTCAAGGACTTAGAATAAACACTACTAAAACTTGAATGAAATTATAAGACTCCCCAAATAATCAAAGCAATTCTTAGAAAAAAAGATAAGCAGTATTGCATTTCTTGAATTTAAGTCATTCTATAAATCTATGGTAATCAAAACTGCACGGTACTTGAATAAAAACAACCGAATAAAATTGAGAGCCCAGTTTAATTCCGTAGACATATGGACAATTAATCTATGACAAAGGAGCTGAGTACCTGAAATGGAGCGAATAAATCCTCTTCACCAAATGTTGCTATCCGGTTTTGGATAGCCACACGTCAAAAAAAAAAAAGAAGAAATAAAAAGAAAAAAAAAACTGGGTTCATCTCTCACACCGAAAAGTTCGTTCTTTTTATTGTTTTGTTGTTTTTTATTTCTGGATTTTGGACCACACTTGGCTATATTCTGGACTCATTCCCGGTGGTGTTCAGGGGACCATGTGAGGAATCAAACTCGGGTTAGCTGCTGTGTGCAAAGCAAGTGCCTTACCTGCTGGACTATCTCTCCTGCTCCCAGGAAAGTTTATCCAGGGGCCAGAGTGATAGCACAGCAGGCAGGGTATTTGCCTTGCACACATTTGACCTGGGTTCGATCCCTGGCATTGAACACAGATTTAGGAGTAATCCCTGACCATTGCCAGGTGTGACCTGAAAAAGCAAAAAAGAAAAGAAAAGCTCATCTAAAGTGGTTTAAAGATCTTGAGATTAGACCAATCCCAGGAACACAAAGCATTAATTTGAGAAGATATATGCATGCCTATACTGCCGTGCTACATATACTAGCCAAGATATGGAAACAATACAAATGCCCAACAACAGATAGCTGGTGTATATAAATGACAAAATGCTCTGTAACCATAAGGAAAGATGAAGTCTTGCAGGTTTTTGCAACTTGGATGGAACTAGAGGGCATCATGTTAAGTAAAATAAGTCAGAGGAAGGACAGATACCAGAAGGTCTCGCTTATCTGTGGTATATAAAGAAATAAAACAGGAGCTGACGACATAGTACAGTGGGTAGGGCACTTACCTTGCACAATCCTCCCATCCCATATGATCACCCGAAAAGTGCCAGGAGTGATTCCTGAGCACAAAGTCAGGAGTAACCCCTGAGCACTTCCAGGTATGGCCCCCAAACCAAACCAAACCAAAACAAGACATAAAAGGGAAGTGACCATATCGAATGAGCACAAACTCTTGGCCTTGATGATAAAACCTGGATTACCAAGCAGTGGGGTTTGGAAGAGGGGAGGAAGAAAGAGGTGAACTGGATGGGACATAAGGACAGAGATAGAGGGTCTGGGGCATTTTGGTGGTGGTAAAGGTGCAGGAACTTTGTTTATCAGAGCCATACAAGTTACAATAAATTGATAAGATCAAAAAATGAATTTGATTGGAAGCCCCCTATTTTCATTAAAGCATACAAAAAATGTACATTGCAACATTTCCTCTCCAGTCTGTCATGTTGTAAGGCAGAAGAATAATCAGTAAATATTCTAAGTGGGTGTGGAGTCAGAACATTGTATGCCTGAAATTATTATTAACAGTATTGTAAATTTGCCTAAAAAGATTGGAAAGAGGAGCTGGAGAGATAAGGTGCTTGCCTTGCACAGGGCAGATCCCAGTTCACTCCCCAGCACTGCTTATAATCTCCTGAGCACTGCCAAAACTGATGGCTGAGCACAAAGCCAGGAATAAGCCCTGAACATTTCTGGGTGTGCTCCCCCTCACTGTAGCACTGTCCTCTTGTTGTTCATTGATTTGCTCGAGCGGGCACCAGTAATATCTCACAACAAATTGTGAGACTTGTTACTGTTTTTGGCATATCGAATATGTCACGGGCCGCTTGCCAGGCTTTGCAGTGCGGGCGAGATACTCTCGTTAGCTTGCTGGGCTCTCTGAGAGGGGCAGAAGAATTGAACCTGGGTCGGCCATGTCGGCCGCGTGCAAGGCAAACGCCCTACCTGCTGTGCTATCACTCCAGCCTGCTCCCCATCAAACAAATGAACATTTTTTTGGTGGGGGGGTACACCTGGCAATGGTCACAGGTTACCCCTGGCTCAGTGTTCAGGGATCACTTCTAGCAGTGCTCGGGGGACCATGTGGGATGCCGGGGATTGAACTCGAGTGGGCTATGTGCAAAGCAAATACCTCACCTATTGTCCTATTGCTCCAACATTTTTAAACATTGGAAAGAAAAGGTAAACAAACATTTTGCTTCTAAGAGTTCAGGAGGAAGCAATGGCCGCTATCCTAGAGCTCCAGGTCTCCAATAATAGTAGTTGTTCTCCTCCTTCCCTTCCAGCTGCTATTGTTTCACTGTGATATCTGGGGGTGTTGCACTCACTTGGTTGCTATGTGACACAGAATGCTTGCTGAAGGTCCTCACACCTTGGCTGCAGTATTTCCTATAAGTAGAATTTGCACGAAGGAGACAGTGGTCAGATCCCGTTTGGAATTTTGGGACAACAGCAACATCAGTGAGGCAAGACCGTTGACTGAATATGATGTGGTCAATTTCATTGTGGAACCGTCCACTGGGAGATTCCCATGTCCAACGTTTAGATTTGGCCTTCTGGAACTGTGAGTTACCATGGATGGTCTTGGTCGACATGATGAACTCAGATAGTCTCTCACCCTGTTTGTTCCATTCTAGGCCATGGGTCCCAATGTAGAGTTCTTTGGCTTATCTTCTCAGTCCTATGTTGGCATTAAAATCACTGACAATGATCTTGTAGAAGGTGTGGTCGAGAAGTCAACATGACGAATGACCTGGCACCTGAGTTGCGCAGGAGGAAGAGAGCAGCTTGGAACGCCTTCAAGAGCATCGAAGAAATAGCTAAGAGGATGAAGAACCTCCAGCTCAGCTTCAATTCCACTGTTCTTCCTGCATTAACATATGCCTCAGAGACCTGGACCCAATGAAAACAGGATGAGAACGCTATTCGGGTCTCCCAAAGAGGAATTGAAAGAGCTATGCTTGGAGTATCACGCTTCACTCAAATGAGAGGAAGAATCTGGAGTTCTGACCTTCGTTGACAGTGAAGAATCAGGGACGCTGTCTCGTTTGCCAAAGTGTAGAAAATCAGATGGGCTGGACACATTATGAGATTTAGAGACGACCGCTGGACTAGAGCCATTACTGACTGGATTCCATGGGACGTCAAAAGATCACGTGGCTGCCCAGCTATGAGACGGTCAGACTTCTTCTTCAAGACCCTGAACAATCGGTTTGAGGCTCTTCGTGTTCCTAGAATGAACAGATGCCATTGGGCCACATTAGCACGCAACAAGGGATGAACGGAGACATTACTGGAACCCGCTTGAGCAAATTGATGAGTAATGGGATGTCAAGTGATCAAGTGATTTCCTAGAAGATGGCATCTTTTTTGCAGTACTCCAGAGTATTTTGTATTTATTTGGTTCATAGTTATTTTGGTCAATTTTTTTTTTGCTTTTTTTTGGGTCACACCCAGTGATACACAGGGGTTACTCCTAACTCTGCACTCAGCAATTACTCCTGGTGGTGCTTAGGGGACCATATGGGATGCTGGGAATCGAACCTGAGTTGGCCAGGTGCAAGGCAAATGCCCTACGTGCTGTGCTATCACTCCAGCCCCTAATTTTTTTAGTTGGGCCACACCCACTGGTGCTCAGGAATCACTCCTGGCAGTGCTTGGGAGGTCATATGTGGTGTCAGGGATCAGATCCAGGTCACATGTGTGCAAGGCAAGCACCTTTACTCCTGTACTATCTCTCCAGCCTCTAAATAAATTTTTATTGAGGTAACGTCGAGTTGTGATATTATTTTTATGGGCACCACACCCAGCAGTGCACATCCCAGTAGTGAAAGCCTGACAGTTTGTGCTCAGAGGTCAGGACAATCACCCTGGCAGTGCTCAGGGAATCTTTTTCTCTCTTTCTCGCTTTCCTATTGTTGTAGTGGTTGGGGATCACACAAGCGTGGTTGTATTGTTCACCTAAGGATCACACACGTTAGCCATAGTGTTTGCATCTGTGCTCCCCGGGGATACACTTATTTAGGTGTGATGCTCATGGGGGTTGCACATCTTTTGACTGTGGTGTTCTCCAGGGGTTACACACATGTTGCTTGCAGTTCTGGCACACACTAGGCTGTGTGCTAAGATAACACTCTGTTGGAGCATCCAGACTATACTTGGTGCATGAAGGTGAGACTGGGGACCCAAGTGGGGACCCAACTCATTTTCTTTGGTTTGTTTTTGGGCTATACCTGTGAGACTAAAGGGTTACTCCTGGCCCTGCACTCAGGAATTACTTCTGGTGATGCTCAAGAGATCATCCAGGATGCTGGGGATTGACCCCACATCAGCCGTTTGCAAAGCAAGCACCCTACCTTCTGTACTACCTCTCCAGTCCCCCAACTCACTTTCAAGGCACTTTACTTTTTGCCACGGTCACTCCTAGACTCCTGGTTTGTAACATTATCTACATTGCAGGTGATAGCATTCCAATTCCTCATCTGTATACTGCATAGCATGATCTGTTTTGGTTCTTTTGTTTGGCAGAGAGGTTGGGCCACACCTGGCAGTACTTTGGGGACCTGTACTATCTCTCTAGTCCCAACATGATCTGTCTTTTTTGTTTTATGGGTGGGTCTTTTTTTTTCCTTTTTGGTTCACACCTACGATTCTGCTCAGGGGTAACTCCTGGCTCTGCACTCAGGAAATACTCCTGGCAGTGCTCAGGGGACCATAAAGGGTGCTGGGGATCGAACTTGAAGTCGGCCATGTGCAAGGCAACTGCCCTACCTGCTGTACTATCGCTCCGGCTCCCATCACGATAGGCTTCATCTCTTTTTGGAGATGCTTTTAATTTATGTCTCCATGATATTCTTCTTTATTTTCTCTTAAGAACTCTATCACTGGGACCAGGGAGAAAGTTCCAAAGACATCCGGAACACATGCCTTGCATGCTCTAGCTCAGAACTTCCCAAACTTACTTAACCTATCATCACCTTTTCAGAAAAAAATCTTAACTCTGTGCTCCGTGGAGCCCTGGAAATCTACCTTCTTAACACATACAGAAATAATCTCCAACTACAACTAAATTTACTGCCTCCCCAACCCTGACCCCCACTTGGGCAGTCCCACTTTCCTCCACCAGGGGACAGTATTGTTCTTTTGGGAAATACTGCTATAGGCCCTGAGTTTGATCCCTTCAAGTGCATGGCCCCAGGGCATTGTTGTGCCAGGGAAGCACCACTTTGTTAACTCAAACACTGAATTAAGCCCACACAGTCAGGCCAGTAATCTTGGGGAGTGGCCTTCTGAGCCCCTAAATACTGATTGGGAAGGTCCCTCTGCAAAAACGTTACATCATCTCAAATTCTTCTTATATTTATGTTCTGTATTGCTGATTTACTCTCTCACATCATCAACTCTGCTTTTTATTGCTCTGGTCATTGCTTCTACTTTGGTTATTATGGTTTTAATGCTATTGATGCTATCCATTTATCTTGACCACTTTATTTTCAACCGGGGGGTGCTCTGGGTCCTACCTGGAGGTACTTAGGATTCACTCCCAGCAGTACTCAGGGAACCATGCAGTGCTTAGAATCAAACCTGTGTCTCCTGAATGAAAAGTAGGGCTCAGCCCTTTGAGTTATCTTTCCAACCCTTTTCACTTTTTTTTGCTGGGTATATTTTGAGTTAAGCCCAGCATGCTGAGGGGTTACTCCTGGTTCTGCGCACAGAAATTACTCCTGGTGGTGCTTCGGGAATCATAATGGAATGCCAGGGATTAAAACTGGGTTGGCCTTGTGCAGGCAAGCACTTTACCTGCTATACTACATTTCCTGTAATGTCCTTTTATTGATAGAATAACTAATGGTCCTAGTGGTTAGACCCATGACCATAATGTCTTTAAAATCTGGAACTAGGGGCCAGAGTGATAGTACAGTGGATAGGTTGCCTAGCATGTGAAGACCTGGGTTCAATCCCTTGTATCCCATATGGTTCCCTGAGCCTGTCAGGAGCTACCCCTGAGCTCAGAGTCAGAAGTAAACCCTGAGCACTACTGGTGTGGCCCTAGGTATACCATGTGCCCTGTCCACTATATCTCTAGCCCTATTTTTCCAGGATTAAAATAAAAGACTTTTGTTTACTTCCCCTTAAGACTGCCTGTGTTTGGGCATCTAGGATGGAAAGGTAAAGGTAAAGGCCCTTCCGTTGATCCTCGATTTGCTCGAGCGGGCCCAGTAATGTCTCCATTGGAGACTTTGTTGTTACTGTGTCTGGCATATCGAATACTCTTGGTAGCTTGCCAGGCTCTCCGAGAAGGGCGGAGGAATCGAACTCGGGTCGGCCATGTTGGCTGCGTGCAAGGCAAACGCCCTACCGCTGTGCTATCGCTCCAGCCCTCAGAATACTTGATATACACGTGTAAATATCCCACCATCTCCTACCCTAGAATGCAGCTTCGAGGAAATACTTGTTCAAGAAACCTCGACCCCATGGAGGTCACTCCTGGGGAACCATGAGTCCCTGGAAGGAAAAGCGGCCAACTGGGGTCACCTGCATGCCTGAGAATTGCCCGAACCCGGTAATCTCTCTCCTCTCCTCCCCCAGTTTGGTTTTAAGGGTCACGCCCCGCGGGGCTGGGAGACAGTGCTACTTAATGGGGATGGAACCTGGGCCTCTCTCGTGCAAAGCAAGCCTTGACCCGTTGAACTGTGGCTCTGAGTCCTCTTCCTGGTTTTCCGCTTTCTCAGTATGCAAATGTCTTTCGAGGGTTCGGGCAAGCCGGTGGTTTTCAGGTCGTTTGGGGGGTTAACTCTGCGTTGTGGGGCGCGGTACGTCGGGGAAGCGGCCTGTGTGCGGGACACTGCCGCTCTTCACACGCAGTCCCCCTCTGGCTGAATCGGCTCCGTGTTCCGCCCGCTCCCGACAGCCTCCCAGGCCCACTCGGGAGGGTTCTGCCCAAACGCCGCCTCCGTGTCCCTCGGCGTCTCCACCGCCGCCTCCCGCGCCGCCTCCTCCGCAAGCGCACGTGACCGCGCAGGGCGCCGCCTCGGCCGCCCGCCGCAGTGCTCCGCCCCGAGCGGGCCGCTTCCGCCGGCCCGAGGCCCCGCCCACAAGTAGCGGCGAGCCAATCCGCGCGCACGCTGCTCGGCCCCGCCCCGGCGCCTTCCTAAGCCGCGCCCCTCCCTCCGCCAGCCGGCCCGCCCGCCCGCCCGTCAGTCAGTCAGTCAGTCCGGCGGGCGGTCGGTCCAGGCGACGCGGGTTGCTCCTGCTCTCCGAAGCGGCGTTTTCCTGGCGCCTTGCTGGTCCCCGGCCGCGGCGGCAGCAGCGGCGGCGCGGCCCCTGCGGGAGGCGCGGGGTGGGCCGAGCAGCGGCCGCGGAGCGCCGAGCTCGGCGGCGGCGGAGGCGGCGGCGGCCCGTCAGCCAACATGGCGTCGGCGGGCGCGGGCCCCGAGATGGTCCGTGGGCAGGTGTTCGATGTGGGCCCGCGCTACACCAACCTCTCGTACATCGGCGAGGGCGCCTACGGCATGGTGTGGTGAGTGTCGTCCGCCCCGGCCCGCGCGCCGGGCCGCGCCTCCCTGCCCCGGGGCCGCCGCGGGCGCTGCCTCCCGCGCGGCGCCGGCCGGGACCCCGACCCCGAGAGGGGGTGGGGGAGGGGGCGGGGAGTCGGCGCGGGGCCTGTGGCGACCCGGCCGGAGGTGGCGCGAGTCGCTCCCGGGCTCGGCGCTGGCGGGCGGGGTGGAGGCGGAGGCCGAGGCGGGGACCCTCCCTGCCCCCCGCACGCCGGGCCCGCGCGAGCGGTCGGCCTCGGGCCACCGGGAGGCGGCGGGGGCCTCCCCACCCCCACCCCGCCGGGTGCCGGTGTCGCGTCCCCCCTTTGACGTCTGGGTCGGAGCCCGGCGGCGTCGCCCGGGGCCTGCCCTCCTCGCGGACCCCCCGCCCCCCGCGCCGGCAGCGCCGCCCTTTGCTCCCCGCGCCCGAGTCTTGACGCCAGCGGCTTCCACGCAGCGGCGTCGGCCGTGGCGTGAACGGGGCCGCTCCCGCGCAGGCTTTGTGGGACGCATCCGGGACCCCGGTGCGCGCCGCGGGCGCTTCGCGTCTCGAGGTGGCTCCCGGCCGCGCGCTTGGGGTGCCGGGCCGTCGGCCTTCCCGGAAGGACAGGCCAGCGCGGCCGACGGGGGCCGTTACCGAGCCGGCGGCGGCGGCGGTCGGGCCCGAGAGGCGTTCCTCGGCGCGCGTCGCCACGGGGCGCGCGGTCGCTGTCAGCGGGCCGCCGGGCTCCCGCCCCCCGCCCCTCCCCCGCGCGGCCATCCGGGCCCCTGGGAAAGTCGCGGAGCCCCGGATCGCGCTCTTGGGAGGGACTGGCCCCGGGTGTGCAGCGCGCGCTCACACCGGCCTCGCCCGGGTCTTCTGCGAGGAAGACGGCTGAGGACTTCCTGGACACCCGTGACAGGCATCACCTTGCTTGATTCGGGCAACGGCCCTGCAGGAGGAAAAATGCCGCCTTCCTTCTTCTGAGAAGAGTGTTGCTGAGTGAAACCAGTTCCTGAAGTCTCACTCCGGAAGGGTCAGGCTGGAGATTGTAGACTGATACGATCTCCAGTCTTGCAGCTCTTTCCACTTAACGCTCTTCTTCTCGAGGGGGAGGGGGAGGGGGAGGGCCACACCCCGCGGTGCCCGGGGCTTACTCCTGTCAGTTCTCAGGAGACCGGCTGCCGTGTCGGGGGATCTCACCCGTGTCAGCCGTGTGCAAGCCAGGCGCCTTCACTTCTGTACTGGTCTCGCCAGCCCTCTGCTTTTAAGGACGGTGACTGATCATTTTAGAATTGTACTTTACTTTATGATCACTAGCAAATTATTTCAAAAGCGTTCAGAACTTGAATGATCATAATTTTAGAAATGCCAGTAGAAAGCATGTTTTATTATGTATTTTAGGTAGAAATACTAGTTAAAATAATAAAATAAATACTGCTCGAATGTTGATTGCTTTCGTTTTCTTTCTTTTTTTTTTTTTAATCGCTCAGGCCCTGCTTTCCTTTTCTTTAGGAGCAAAATGTTTCACAATATACAGCTTTAGATTCACAGGCTTAGGAGTATAAATTAAGTAAATTAGGTCAGGTTTAAAAGAAGTAAGACTCTACAAAATATCAGAGTACTTCCCCCAGCATTATTTCTGTTACACCTGTGATTGTTGTTGCACCTGCTGGTAAGTCAACAATTGCCTATCACATTCTTTAGCATTAAATTAAAAAAAGAACTTTTAAAATTCGTTCTGAGAAAATCTTTTTTTTTTCCCTTTCTTTTTCTTTGCTTTTTGGGTAACACCTGGCAAAGCACAGGAGTTACTCCTGGCTCTGCACTTGGGAATGACTCCTGTGGTGCTCAGGGGACCATATGGGATGCTGGGAATCGAACCCAGGTTGGCCATGTGCAAGGCAAACGCCCTACCCGCTGTGCTGTCACTCCAGCCCTGAGAAAATCTTTAGATTTAAGGATACATCAAGTCAAAGGATTTCTTGCCCCCAAAGATTTTTACTAGTTTGAAGAAAGGATAATTATTTCTATCACTGTGGTAGACTTGTCAGTATTAGACCTAAGTTTCTCAGATGAAATGCTGAGTCCTTTTATATGTTTTTTTCTTTTCTAAGTAAAATACAAGTATGATCGAATTGAAGTTGTGGGTTCAGGTGATAACTTTTGTCAGTTGGCTGGCGTACTTACTCTCCATAGTGCATTATTAGCATTTAACAAATAATGAAGAATAATGCTGGTTCTATGGGGGGCTTCTTTAGTTGAAATATTAATATTTGGGTGTTGACATTAAAAGCTTAATATTTTTACCTTTCCAGAAGTTTTTAAGACCTTCCAGACACTAAACTTTTTTTTTTTTCCCTGAATCAAATCATTAGGAATTTTGGCTTTTTTTTTTAACATTTTAATTTTAGGGATCATGGTTTAAAATACTGTTAATAGGGTTTCATAAATGAAACTTTCCAGCACCACACCCTCAATTAGAGTGTACCCTTCCCTCCACCATTGTCTGAATAACCCTCCTTTTAGCCTCTCGTCCCTGTGGTAAGCTTCCTACAAGAAACTAGTTATCAGTTTCTGTTGCCTTTGGGCATTTGTTATTACCTTAGTATGCTTCTTTATATCCCACATATGAGAGAGATCTTTCTGTATCTGTCTCTCTCCTTTTGAAGAACTTTACTCAGCATGATACTTCTCCAGATCCAGATCCATCCACATAGCAGCAAATTATAGAATTTAATTTTCTCTCAGATCTGATTATTTCGTTGTTGTACCATAGTTTCTTTATCTGGTCATCTGTTCTTGGACACTGGGTTGTGTCCAGGGTAGAGTTTTGGGACCTTCAGGGTAGATGCCAACAAATGAAATTGCAAGGACATATGGAAGCTCAATTCTTAGCTTTCTGAGGAGTGTCCATACTGTTTTCCAAAAAAGTTGGACCAGTGACATTCCCACCAGCAGTGCATGACCATCCCTTCCCCCTCCTCCCCCCATCCACTCCGTTAGTTGTTTTTATTCTTTTTGATTTGTGCTTGGGTAGATGCAAGTGTTCTCATCCAAGAGAAGCAATATTGTAGGTAGAACAGGTTTGTTAGGAAGTAGTCGTGTGTTCTGGTTTGGACTGGTTAAGTTTGTTATGTTCATTTAGGCTATATCTAGTGGTCATTTTGAAATTTATAAGTGAAATAGAAGCTGGAGATAAAAATTAATGTAAATGATGTCTTGCTGGATGAATATTCAGATTCTTTTTTGTTCATTTTTTTCTTTATTTTTATTTAATTTATTTTTTTGGGTCACACCTGGCGATGATCAGGAGTTACTCCTGGCTCTGCACTCAGGAATTACTCCTGGCGGTGCTCGGGGGACCGTATGGGATTCTGGGAATTGAACCTGGATCGGTCACTTGCAAGGCAAACGCCCTACCGCCTGTACTACCGCTACAGCCCCTGTTCATTTGTTTTTTTTTGTGTCACACCTGGTGATGGTCAGGGGTTAGTTACTCCTGGCTCTGCTCTCAGGTGCTTGGGGGACCATATGGGATGCTGGGGTTTGAACCCAGGTCAGCTGTGTGCAAGGCAAGTGCCCTACCTACTGGACTATCGCTCCAACCCCAATGTACAGATTCTTTTTTTAAATTTTATTTCATTTTTATAAAGTTGTTATAGTATTTGATTACATTTAATATTCAAACACCAATCCCACCACCATTACACCTTCTTACCACCATATTTTAGATGTTTCCATCCCTAACCTCAACCCCTGCCCCCAAAGCAGAACCGAAATAATTATTTTGTACTGCTTGTTATGAATAATCAGCTAAAAATGATCCAAAAAAGGTTTCTTGGAAGAAAGTGTGTGAAGGTTGTATTTCACCCAAGAGCCATTAAGGCCTTCTATAAGAGATTACTAATATGTTGTTGATAGTTGAGCCTTGTATGCATCTATGTGTGTGTGTGTGTGTATATATATATAAACCAAATATATATAAAAACCAAAATGCCCATTTCTAATGATATAAATCATTAGAAATTTATTGATTGTGGGGAACCTTTAGTGATTGTGGCAAACTAGTAGAATTGCCATTCTCCATTTTGTTTTCCTTGATTTAGATATATCAATTAATCCTAATCACCACATTATAAAGATGGTTGGTTATCTTGTGAGGAAACTTCACGACCATCCTGTTGTTTGTCGATTGCCTCGAGCAGGCCCCAGTAATGTCTCCTTCGTCCTAGCCCTGAGATTTTTTAAAAAGTGCCATGTTCAAGGCTCTTTCAGGGTTAGAAGAATGAGACCCATCATTGTTACTGGTATTTGGCATATTGGGTACGCCACAGGGAGTTTGCCAGATGTGGGCAGGTTACATTCGGTAGCCTGCCAGTTTGTCCAAAGGAATGAGCTAATAAGGAGCTGGGTTTTATAGTCTCTGAGTCTTGGCCGTTGATGGGATTACAGGGCGACAGGGGGCCAGTTGGTGGGTGTGACCCCTGCCTACTGGAATTTGGAGGATCTGGGTGGAGGAAACTTAAGATAGGTAAATTGCCTAAGGACAGTAACTAGAGGTGTCATATAGGAAGTGATAGAATATTAGTTTTGTTTGGTTCTTAAGTAGTACTTAATGGAGAAATCTGAATTGAGAAAAATATGTTTTCAATAACAAAATACATTATCTTCTGCTTATCACGTTTTAGTTATTTTGCAGGGGTGTGGCAGAAGGGGTATCATATACTTAGATTGGTGCTCACGGACTGCTTCCAACTTTGTGTTCAGGGTGTTTGGATATGCCATGACCACCTGATTAACATTAGTTGTAAACTTGCCTTGTTTTAGGTGCTTTGGTTTTGTAATTTATTATCTTCTTTGGGGTACTGTTTTCACTTTACTGATAAGGAAAACAGGTCTTAGATAACTTATATAGAACAACTGAGATTGTCTAGATACCAAAACTGGTTATTTTAAAAACTATTCTAGGCTCTCTTCTCCACAAGTACACTTTTGTCACTGTCACTGGCCTCCCGTTGTTCATTGATTTGCTCGAGCGGGCCTAGTAGCATCTCCATTGTGACACTTGTTATTGTGTTTGGCATATCGTCACAGGTAGCTTGCCAGGCTTTGCTGTACTTTTGTACTACATAAAATAATCACTTTTAGTTCATGACCTGTTGAGATAGCAGGAGGAAAAATGGGCTACTTGGGCGGGGTGTGGTGAGGGATGTAGGGTCAAAATAACTCATTTTTTATCAGGAAGATACCAGTGGTAATTTGATCGATATTGATTGATTTCCCCCCCCCTCCAATTTCTGTGGTTTATTCATTTAAGAAATTTAGTGTATTCTTGATCTGTGTTCTAGAATGTAGACTCAGAGTCATAAAATACATGGTTTATACTTTCTGGTGTTTATAGCCTAGTAGGAAGATAATATTTACTGAGCATGATGAGGTGCAAAGTGCTACCAGAAGTTCTTAAATGTGGAAATAAAATAGTTTGGGAAAGTGTACAGGAGGATTTCATAGAGCGGTATATAAACTGATACTTAAAAAGAAGTGAAAGGGAGCATGGGATTCAGATTATAGAAATTAAGAAGTTCATAATTAAGATCCAAGATCCAGTCCTTCTCAGAGATACCATAGGGACAGGAAATAGTTAAAGCGTTAGATATTGTTGGAACTAGGAACTAGAAAATAGACCAAGGCAACTACTTTCCTCCAACTTTACATTTACAAAATCATCTTGCATCTTTGTCTTTGCACAACTCCCCCCCACCCCACTTTTACCACTTCCTCATGTACTTTGCAGAAGAGAACTGTTGTTAGCTTCCAGAAAGTATGTTTCTGTTCATTGACAGAGACTGAGAACACTCTATAACAATTTCTGGGGAAGAAAATAGGATTTTACCTAGGGTACTGTCCACCTGTGGTACAGCTGAAATTCAGGTGGAGCCATTTATTGTTGTTTTTGCTGTTTGAGTCACACGGGGCAATACTCAGGTGTTACTCTGGGTCTGCACTCAGGAATTACTCCAGGTGGTGCTTGGGGTACCAAATGGGATGCCAGGAATCAAACCTGGGTCGGCTATGTGGCAAGGCAAACATCTTAATTGCTGTACTATTGCTCCAGCCCCTGGGGGCCATTTATTAAGGTTGGACTACTCTCAGGTGTTTAGAGCCAGGCAGAGATGATCAGAATATTTCCTGTTGACAGTTGATTTGCCAGTTTATTATTTGGGCTGCTTCTCTTTGTCAGGTTGATATTGGAGCATATAAGGAAGGGAGGGCAGGAAAAGAGAGGGAAAGAAGTATTTATTTTTTGTATTTTGTTTATTTTGCTCCACTATGCTCAGGACTTACGACTGGCTTTACACTTAGAGGTCGGTCATTCCTGGCAGGGCTTGGAGGACCATATATGGTGCTGATGAGTAAACCAGGTCAGCTTTGTGCAAGGCAAGTGTTATACCCAGTGTACTATCTTTATGATCCTATACATTTTATTTTAACATTTATGTGGATGAAATGTTATGTTACCTAACAAATTAAGTACTATTCAGTGAGTGATTTTTTTGACCAGTTTGTCTGGGAGCATGTTCTGCTCCCTGGTTACAACCTTTAGCCCCAGACTTTATTTTTCTTAGCGTCTATATGATGGAGTTGGTCATGTGCATTAACTGTGACTGTAGTAGCTTGCCCAACGTACTTGGTTTCCTTGCCCTTTTTCCCTCATGTGTAGAAAGGGAATTTTGAGGTACACGAGTGTTGTGAGAATTAAATGAATTATGTAGATGAAATGCTGAGCATTCACTATCTGATTAAATGGTCTAATGTTTGTTAGTTTCTGGAAACACAATTCTCCACATCTCTCAGAATATTCTTTACAGGTATATGCAGAAATAAAAAATTTCATTATTGGGATCATACAAGTTGTTTAATTTCTAGTTATATAATTTGGGGCAATTTGCTCTTCCATTCTTTATATCAGAGAATATCTTTTGAGCCATATCCTTACCCTCCCTCCAAAGTGTTGAAGGAGTCAAACAATAGTTTAGGGTACATATAGTATGCTCTTGCCTGGGTACAGCTCTTGGCACCACCAGGCAATATTGCATCCTTGGACTGTTGCATTAAACCACTGTTGGGATTGGCCAGGAACCACTGGTGGTTCCCCCGGGTGTCCTTTAGCACTGCTTGGGAGATCTTTCCTTATCTCCCAGCCCCCGCAAGAGTTTGTAGTGTTGGGGACAGATAAATAAACTACTGTGTAACCAAATAGTGTGTAATCACTATTCTGACCTCACTTAGGACTGAACAGCAAACTCCATCCGGGCATCCCAGTTAGAATTCAATACCAATGCTGTATTGGGTATGTTCTAGTTCTGCAGGTACATTACTGGCTATCTAATTCTCTTGGAGTTTACCAGGGATGCCTGACTGAGTTAGAGAGAAGAGAAGGGCATGGCCCTGTTAGGATGTATTCAGCAGCAAAACTCATTCCTTGCAAGTATGAGACCTGGGTTTCCTCCTTCTTGACACTACCATCAAAAATTAAGAAAAGGTCTTCTAATGAGTTTCTTCATTTCTTTTTATAGCGCTTTATTACAAATGCAGGTCTAAAACACTCGTTTTTTCAAATGTCTGTTGATTTTAATTTTAAAGCACCCTCCCTGTATTTCTGCATTATTGTATTACTGCATCTGGGAACCTGATCAAAGGTGACTTTTGAAAAATTTAAGGATTTTTTGGGGTTTTGATCCTTTTGGGTCACACCCGGTGGTGCTCAGGGGTTATTCCTGGCTCTGCACTCAGGAATTACTCCTAGTGGTGCTTGGGGTACCATATGGGAATGCCTGGGATCGAACTCGGGTCGGCTACATGCAAGGCAGATACACTACCCACTGTACTGTCTATCGCTCCAGCCCCCCAATTTAAGGATTTTATTCTTTCCGTTTCTAAATGAACAGAAAGCGCCTTTGAACAGTCCATAGTATGCACATACTTTAAAAGGAAAAAAGCGCTCCTATTTTTTTTTAGAATTTGAAGCTATAATTATCCTCTCCAAGTTAAGAATAATAATAATCTAATGTGAAAAATAAAACTGGTTGATTAAAAAATTGGTGACACATTCTAAGAAAGTGAATACTTTTGAATGCTAGAGAGGTAGTACATAAGGTGCATGTCGTGTGTGCAACTGACCCAGGTTTGATCCTGGGCCCCTAACATAACTAGGCATGAATCCTGAATGTAGAGGCAGGAGTAAGCCCTGAGCCTGGTAAGCTGTGATTCCAATATCGCCCCCCCCCATAAGGTTAAAAAAAAAAAAGACCTTTTCTTCAGCCACTTATGATTCTCTGTACAAATCAGACTTTGTTACTCTACTTTGTGTAGTTATTTTGCTTTTCAGTATTTATGACAACTATCCCACATCCTTGAGCCTCCCTATCATATGTTCAATATGTGAATGACCCCTTAGATCTAGTAGGTTTTATTATTATTCATTATTGTTCCTGTGATGGCTAAACCACCAATGGCTAAACCCATTCCTGATTGTGGAGCTCACCCATTTTCAGTTGTGCTTGACAGGTCACATATCACATTGTCCTTACACAAATGCTCCCTGGGGATCACTCTCTTTGTTGAGGCATACAAGTTATGGTTGTGATGCTTACCAGGGGTCACACTTGCTCTTGACTATGGCACTAGCACGTACTAAATCAGGGATTGCCAACAACAGAGCTACCAGGGGTGTGATTTGTACATATGGGACTCTGAGGATTTGAATTCATGATTGTATATACGCTTGCAAGGTAGGTGCTCTATGCTACTTCACTATTCCTCCAGACCCTTAGGTTTTTAGCTTATGATTGAAATTGTTTGGCTAGTTATATCTTTTGTCGATTAAAAAAAAATCCTCGGGGATTCAAGATATAACTCAAGTAGTAGAGCATACACTTTGCATATATGAGATCCTGAACTTGATCCCTAGCATTGCTTGAACACCACCAGTAGTGACCCCCACGACAATTGAAAAGTGGACAAACCTCCTTTGTTTTTATTTCTGTAGAGTTGGAATGATTGATTTCTTTCACACTTGCTATAAAATTATGTGTCTTTTTTTTTTTTGTTTGTTTCTGATTTTGGTGCCACACCCTGAGATGCCCTAGCTCTGCGCTCAATTCCTGACTCCTGCCATTTGGGATACCAGATCTTTCTGGGTTTGATTGAGAACTTGTTATAATACTGATTCAAATTTCATTTTTTTCCCCTCAGTTAGTTGCCTAGGGTGGGTACCCAAGAAATTCTCATGGGGCCTGGAGATTTACTCTTGAAATTAATTGTCCAGTTATGCTGGTCACGCTAATGCTCAGGTCTGGTAATGTGTTGCTGATCAGGTCTAGCAGTGCTAGGGGCCACCAGAGTTATACCCGCATTGTTCAGAGAACCACGGTATGCTAAGGTTTGAACTACGGGCCTCTATATGCCAGAAATGTGCTCTTTACCTTTAAAAAATTTTTAAAACCTGTGTAAAACATGTACTATTTGAAGATTCACTGTATCACTGTCATCCGTTGTTTGTAGATTTACTTAGCGGGTGCCAGTAGCGTCTCAATTCGTCCCAGCTCTGAGATTTTAGCAGCCTCTCCTTACTCGTCTTTCCCAACGATTGGAGGCTCTTTCAGGGTTAGGGGAATGAGACCTGTTATAGTTACTGGTTTTGGCATATCGAATACGCCACGAGGAGATTCCCAGACTCTGCCTGTACAGGCAGGATACTCTCAGTAGCTTGCCAGGCTCTTCGAGAGGCATATATGTGTGTGTGTGTGTGTATGTGTGTATGTGTATATTTCTCTCTATGATTTGTTGCTTACTGTCTGAACACCATCAAACATGGTGTGGTAATTATTGAAAATGGGTAGGAAGTGTGGCCAGGCTGTCGGGAAAGCTGCCTGTAGCATGGCAGCGGTTGGGTAGTGGAGATTGGGTCGTGGAGGTCGGCTGCCAGGGCTGGGTCCCTTGGGGTGGGGAGGGCTCTCTCCTGCCCCCCTCTGGAGCGCCCTGAGTGAAAACAGCCTGGTGTGGAGTCCGGTGGCATGGTTATGGGGGCCTCATTTTATATTCCCGTCTGGGAGGAGTAGCCTTGAGTTCTGGAGGGTGGTCAATGAGTAGATTGTCTGGTGCTGGTAGGGTGTGGCTTATGGGTGTGACCCCTGGGTCACTGGAGAGTGGGGGAAGCAGGCAGAGGAGCTGGAACTCCACACCCGGCTGTTTTCAGGGTGCCCTAGAGGGGGGCGGGCGAGAGCCCTCCCTTGCACCGAGGGACCCAGCCCCGGCAGCCAACCTCCACTACCCAATCACCACCATGCTGCAGGCCGCTTTCCAGACACTTGAGCCTCACCTCATATATGAGTGAAGTCCCACAGAACCCAGGTAATGCGGAACTTTGTGACCTTGGACTCTGGATTTGAAGATTTAAGTTAAATATTGTGATTTTAACTTAAAGATTTAAGTTAAATATCATTGATCATTGTGCAAATTACAAAACAGAACAATGACACCATGTACCTAACTAGTGTTTAGAAGAATAATCAAAACTTGTATTAATTCAGAAGCTCTCCTCCCAATTTTTCAACTTCTCAAGGTCATCTTTATAGTGATATATATCACAGAATAGATCTTTACTTCATATGAATATAATCATAAATATATTTGTGCCCTCTTGTATCTGGCTTTTTGTTTTTGTTATTTACTTATTTTGTATTCAGCTTTTTAAATTCAGTATCATGTTTATGTGATGGAAAATTGTTTCTTTTCATTGTAGTATTTTTTAAAAATATAGCAGATAGGGGCTGGAGTGATAGCACAGCGGGTGGGCATTTGCCTTGAATGCGGCCAACCCGGATTTGATTCCCAGCATCCCGTATGGTCCCCTGAGCACCGCCAGGAGTAATTCCTGAGTGCAGAGCCAGGAGTAACCCCCAGAGCATTGCCAGGTGTGACCCAAAAAGCAAAAATAAATAAATAAAAAAAATATATAGCAGGTAAAAGACAGAACCTATTTTTGTTTGTTTGTTTGTTTGTTTTTGCTTTTTGGGTGATACTCAGCAATGCTCAGGAGTTATTCCTGGCTCTGCACTCAGGAATTACTCCTAGCTGTGCTTGGGGGCCCATATGGGATGCTGGGGAATTGAACCCGGGTTGGCTGGGTGCAAGGCAGACACCCTACCCACTGTACTATCGCTCCAGTCCTAAAGTTGATTCTTTTTTTTTTTTCTTTTTTGGGTCACACCCGGGCGTTGCACAGGGGTTACTCCTGGCTCTGCACTCAGGAGTTACTCCTGGCGGTGCTCGGGGTATGCTATTGGATGCTGGGAATTGAACTCTGGTTGGCCGCGTGCAAGGCAAATGCCCTACCTGCTGTGCTATTGCTCCAGCCCCTATTTTTTGGTTTTGGGGCCATACCCAGCAATGCTCAGGGATTCCTCCTAGTTTTGCAGTCAGGAATTACTCCTGGTGGTGCTTAGGGCACCATATGGTTGCATGAGATTGAACCTGGGTCATCTGTATGCAAGACAACATGCCCTACCTGCTGTACTATCTCTCGGAGGAGTGGAGGGGGCGGGCATTGTAGCATTTGTATCCCATGTCATGACTAGTCTACTGTCTGTCCATGCTACTGTTACTATGTGTTTGGAAGAAAAATGTATTTGGATTATTCCCAATTTATGATCATTAATAATCTAATACTGTGATGAACATTCTCATTCATGTCTTAGACAACATGCATGCACATTTCTATTAGGTATATATACCTATAAACACAAACATCATGGGGTATGTACTGGGTTCTACTTTACTGCATGTTGTTTTGGTTTACAAAGTGATTACTTCATATTCATGCTCACTTGCAGTATATTTGTTAGTGTTCAGACTGCTCTATAGGGGCAGAGAGGTAGTACAGGGAGTAATCTGCATGGAGCAGATCCTGGTTCGACCCTCAGCACTGAAAAACCTATGGGCTCCTGACCACTGCCAGGTGTGGCCGTGCCCAAAACCAAACAACCCAACAAGCTGCTCTATATCTTCAATAACATTCTATGTCCTCAACACTGTATCTTCAACATTCTCTACCTTAGTTTGGCAATTCTGGTGAATATGAAGTGGTATGCATTGAGGGCTTTGCTTTTACTTGTCAGTTTTAGCTCTTTATCATATCCTTATGAAAGACAGGTTTTGGCTCTCATTTATGCAGTGTTTAGTTTGGTAAATTTTAATATTGATATTTCTTTTTTTAAATTGATTGTAGATCCTGGTACATATGAGTCTTGTTAGATTAATTATTATAAATCTTGTTATATTGCAAGGCCTTTTGCACTTTTCATGGTCTCCTTGATTTGCTTTGCAAATTTTGGCTCTCTGCTACTGTTCATCTTATTTATTTATTTGCTTTTTTGGGTCACACCCGGCAACGCACAGAGGTTACTCCTGGGTCATGCACTCAGGAATTACTCCTGGCAGTGTTTGGGGGACCATATGGGATGCTGGAAATCAAACCCGGGTTGGCCGCATGTAAGGCAAACACCCTACCCACTATGCTATCACTCCAGCCCCTCATCTTATTTTCTAATGATTAGATTGGCAATATTAGAGGGGTATTTGTGGGAGGAAGGCCCCAGGGCAAGAAGAAGGAACATGCTTTGGGTCTGTATTGAACCTTGATTGTCTCTGGGACAGTTGTACATATCCTGAGATCACAGATGGGAAGAATAGAGAAGGTCTTCTGTCTTAATTCAAGAGCAGAAAATACAAGGGTACTATAGGAACAGTCATTATTATAAAACCATGACAAACTGAGGGTTTTTTTTTTCTTTTTGGATTACACCTGGCTGGCAATGCACAGGGGTTATTCCTGGCTCTGCACTCAGAAATTACCCCTGGTGGTGCTCAGGGGACCATATGGGATGCTGGGAATCAAACCTGGGTCGGCCGCGTGCAAGGCAAACGCCCTACCCGCTGTGCTATCTCTCCAGCCCCGACAAACTGAGTTTTTGTAGGGAATTTTTGCCAAGTGGCTTTGGCTTCTAAGTTAAGTAGGAGATAAGGTCAGACTTCTGCCAAGAATGCATTGCATGAAGAATCAGAAACTTTGTAAGTGTTAATAAAGTCTGAAACAGCTGTTACATGTTTGGAAGTCAAGTAAAAATGAGTCAAAGGATAGATCTCATTCCTTTTTTTTGGCTAGTGGGGCCAGTAGCGGAGGCAGGAGAACATGCGTGGTAGTGCTCAGGGCTTACTCCTGGCTCTGCACTCAGGGATCACTCAGGTGCTCAGGGGACCATATGTTGTACTGGGGGGTTCTATGTAGGCTTGCTGTTTGCAAAGCAAGCACCCTACTTACTATACTATTGCTCCTACTCCCTGGTACTCTTTCAGTATTTGTTAAATCAGTACACTATTGACTGAGAGTGTATTAGAACAAAAATATGAATAAGATACAACCCTTACCTAGAAGCAGACTTTAAGCAATTGAGTGCTTACAGCTCAGAAGCCACTGTATTTTGTGTATGTGTTTTCTCAAGTATGTGCTTTTGTTCCCAGATAATTATAAGTGTTTGGTTTTTGGGACCCACACCTGGCAATGCTCAGGGACCACTCTTGGCTCTGCACTGAGAAATCATTCCTGGCAGTGCTCAAGGGTCCATATAGGATGCCAGGGATTGAACCTTGGTCATCTAAATGCAAGGCAAGAGCCTTACCTGCTATACTCTGTCCAACCCCCATAAGTGTACTTCTTAAACAGATGATCATATCGCATTATCCTGTCCTGTCCTCCCGTTGTTCATCGATTTGCTCGAGCGGGCCCAGTAACGTCTCCATTGGAGACTTTGTTGTTACTGTGTTTGGCATATCGAATACGTCACGGGGAGCTTGCCAGGCTCTGCCGTGCGGGCGAGATACTCTCGGTAGCTTGCCGGGTTCTCCGAGAGGGGCGGAGGAATCGAACTCGGGTCGGCCATGTTGGCTGCATGCAAAGCAAACGCCCTACCACTGTGCTATCGCTCCAGCCATCACATTATCAGAAATCACTCCTGGCAGTGTTTAGAGGGCCATATAGGATGCCAGAGATTGAACTCAAGTTGGCTACAAGCAAGACAAGCACCCTACCCTCTATTATTGTTCTGGCTCCATTATTCTCTAGTTTTTTAACAGAATTTTGAAAGTCCTCATGATAAATTTTACCATTTCTCAGGCTAGACTTCATAGATATTCTTGATACTCATACTCCAATATGTGAGTTTGGGAGAGTATCAGCATAGTGATGGTGCTCTCTAATAGTTCTAATCTCACGTATAAGCATCACAGATGACAGGGTTCGCATCTTCTTAAGGGTAGGGGAAGGTGGACATTGCATTTAAGTTTTACACTCAATGGAGCGGAGGGAAAGAATATAATATACAAAAGTAGTTTCTACTGAAAGGATAGGGGAAAGTCCAATCTGCTTTATTTTTGAAAGGATGAAAGGTGAAGAGTCACTTGCATTAGGAATCTCGAAATTTTCTGCATAGAAGCATTCATTCCAGGCTGGAGTGATAGTACGGTGGCTAGGGCATTTGCCTTGCACTCAGCTGACCCAGGTTCAATCCCTGGCATCCCATATGGTCCCCAAGCACTCCCAGGAGTAATTCCTGATCACAGAGCCAGGAGTAATCCCTGAGCATCGCTGGGTGTGACTCAAAGAGCAAATTAAAAAAAAAAAAAGCATTCATTCCTGGAATTAGTAGGAACTTGGTCATTTAAAAAATCCTTTAAGTGAATATAATAGAACTATCAACTTGCTTTATGATTTATTTTTATGGTAGCTGAAGAAAAGCATTAATTATGGTTCAGTTTTCAGTTACTATTTTTTGCTTTTGGTTTTGGGCTACATCCTGTTGTGCCCAGGGCTTACTCCTAGTTCTGTGCTCAGGAGTCATTCCAGTTAGTGGTCAGGGGTCATATATAGTGCTAGGATTGAACCCTTGGTCAGCTGTATTTACTGTCTCTCTTACTCCTCATTTTTTTTTTCCCACAGAGCTTTTGGGTTTACGTCTCGGTCACACAATCATGAAACACCTGTCCTTTCATCAGTGCCCATTTTCCACTACCAAAAACCCCAGTATACCCCCCATCCCACACCCTCCCCCTACCTGTGGGGCAGATGATTTCCACATTACTCTCGACACCAGACCCACCCTTATTATTTGGGATTTTACTCCAACACTCAGATCTGCCGAAAAGGCAACCGTAGACAATTTGTTTTCTGTTGCTGGTTCAGAAAAACATGTCGCAAGGCTGCAGTAGTAGCCACACGATTTTGGAATTCCGAAATTTTAACAACTAAGTCTGGAAGGATTTCTGCCAAAACCTGCTGGATTCTGAGATTTGTTCCTGAGTCTCTAGGATCTTGGCCATTAAGCAGCTTGATCAGGAACCAGAGAGTCCGTTCATGGGTGGCGACCTGGGTCTCATTGGGGCAGGGAAGGAAAGGGCTGGCTCCAACCCTATCCTGTGAGACCCCGAGTGTCTCTCACTGTGGGCCCAAACCTGACTGTCCAGTGGCCTCTGGAGGATGGCGGCCACTGAGCTGCCAGAGGGAACAGGCCAAGGCATGAGCCGCTGGATTCCGAGATTTGTTTCTGAGTTTCTTGGATCATGGCTGTTAAGCAGCTTGATCAAGAGCCAGAGAGGCCGTTAGTGGCAGCAACTTGGGGTCTCATTGGGGTGGGGAGGAAAGGGCCGGCTCTACCCCCATCCCATGAGACCCTGCGTGTCTCCTGACTGTGAGCCCAAACCTGACTGTCCAATGGTCTCTGGAGGATGGTAGCCAAGGAGCCGCCAGGGGGAACAGGCCAAGGCACAAAACCTATTCCCACCTGGGGTGGCCTGGTGCCGGTAACCTACTGCGGGGACCAGATGTATTTCTGCCAAAAGCCACTGGGTTCCGTCGCTCCTCAGTTATTGTTCTTAATAGTAATACTAAAATATTGTATGTTAAAATGTTTTGGGGCCAGAGAGATGGTACAGTGGATAAGGCGTTTGCCGTGCATGTGGCCCACCTTGGCACCCCATGTGGTCCCTTGGGCCCATTAAGAGAAACCCCCAAGCACTGCCGGGTGTGTCCCACCCTAAAATAAAATGTTTCATTAAAATATAAGTAAGTACAAGTGCACTTTTTTTTTTGCCTTTTTGGATCACACCCGGCAATGCACAGGGGTTACTCCTGGTTCTGCACTCAGGAATTAGCCCTGGCAGTGCTCAGGGGACCATATGGGATGCTGGGAATCGAATCCGGGTCAGCCGGGTGCAAGGCAAACGCCCTACCCACTATGCTATTGCTCCAGCCCCAAGTGCACATTTCTTAATCGTTCAGCCTAATGTTTTTGCATACTGAACACACCTGGGTGATATACCCAGATCAAGAAACAGAACATGTTTTGTTTTATAAAAGCCTGCCTCTGGTTTCCTTTCCATTACCCTACCCCAGTATATTGTCTTGATTTCTAGCATGCAGGTGAGTTTTTTTGTGGTTTTAGACTTATATATGGATGGAATTGTACAGTATTTTGTATCTAAATCTTTTATTTAGCATTTTGGTAATCATCCTTAGTGTGTATATTTGTAGTTTAAACATTTTGTTATGACTTTCGGGCCACATCCGGTAGTGCAGGCTCTGTACTCAGGAGTGGTCCATGGTGGTGCTTGGAGGATCGTAGGCATGCCCTGGGATCAAAACAAGATCTGTCTGCCACATGCAGAGCAAGAAAGTGTCTTGCCCCTAAAATTCAATCACAATCACAAATCATCCTGTTATTCGTCGATTGCCTCGAGCAGGCCCCAGTAACGTCTCTTTCATCCTAGCCCTGAGATTATATTCAAGGCTCTTTAGGAGAATGAGACCCATCATTGTTACTGGTATTTGGCATATTGGGTATGCCATGGGGAGTTTCCCAGACTCTGCCGTGTGGGCAGGCTACATTCGATAGCCTGCCAGTTTGTCCAAAGTAGGAATGAGATAATAAGATGTTATAATAAGATGTCGCACGGCCGCGAATGCAGCCCTAAAATTAAAATTTGACCCTAAAATTACTTTTCAAAACATTCAAGTAACAACTTAGGAAGACTTTTCTTAATTTTTCTGTAAATGGTTTTAGGGTTTGCATTTTAATAGTAATGCAAGCCTTTTCTTAATTTTTCTGTAAATGGTTTTAGGTTTGCATGTGTGCACATGTGTGTGTGTGTGTGTGTGTGTGTGTGTGTGTGTTTATGTGTGTGTGTTGGGGAACCCACTCCCAGCCGTACTCAGAGAACTTACTTCTGACTCTGCTCTAACTCCTAGCAGGCTCAAGGGATCATATGGGCTGCCAGGGATCAAACCAGGGTTGGCCTCAAGGCAAGTGCCCTACTCCCTGTACTATTGCTCCAGCCCCTGCAGTGCTGTGTTAGAAGAAAGAATTTTTAGGTAGTCTCTGCAGTCTGTCTTTCCCAGACTTAAGTGACATGTACATTTTTTTTCCATTATCTTGATTTTCTTCAGTTTCACTGCTTTATTACAAATTTTTTTTTTCTTTTTGGGTCACACCGATGCACAGGGGTTACTCCTGGCTCTTCACTCAGGAATCACTCCTGGTGGTGCTTGGGTGACCATATGGGATGCTGGGAACCGAACCCAGGTCGACCTCATGCAAGGCAAACGCCCTACTCACTGTGCTATCACTCCAGCCCCAATTACAAAATTTTTGCTGCATAATTATGATTTCAGTTGCAACTTCAAACAATATACATTGTTATTTCACATTTTCTATGGGTCAGAAGTTGAAGAGTAGCCTGTCTAGGCAGTTCTGACTAAGGATCTCAAGATTTACACTAGAAGAACTGGAGTTATGGTGAAGTGGGTCAGGCATTTACTTTGCACATGGTTGATCCGGGCTTGGATCCTGGCACCTCATATAGTCCCCTGAGCTTGTCAGGAGTTCCTGAGCACCACCAGGTGTGGTCCAAAAAGAAAGAAAGAAAAAAAGATTTCCACCAGAGCCAAGACATTTGAAAGCTTTATTGGGACTGGAGGATCTGCCTCTAAGGCAGCTCTGACTTGACTGGCAGGTTGGTGCTGGTTGCTGATGGTAGGAAAATGAATGTGGAGATCTTTCCATAGACTGTTGGACTGTTGCTGGGGGGTGGGGGGGGGAGTTTTTTTATGACCTAGTTTTACAAGAAATATAGCATTACTTATGTCCATTTTATTTGTTAGAAGCAAAGCAAGTGGTCTTCTCTTCCAGGGGGAGGGGAAGTGGTGTATCTTTTTGGTTTGGTCCCACACTTGATCATGCTCAGGGCTTATTCCTAGGTCTGCACTCAGGGATTGCTTCCAGTGGGCACCAGGGACCATATAGGGTGCCAGGAATCAAACTTGAGTCAGCCATATGCAAGGCAAATGTCCTACCTGCTGTGCTATCACTCTGGCCCCTCTTATCAAATATTGTCAGCAGAGTTTAACACTGTTGATGTTAACCTCACTTAACTGAGTTAAGAGTTTATCCAGTGTTTTTGATATATGTAATTTATGTAATTTCCCCCTCTTTCCATAATATATACTCACGGGAAGCAAGTCACTAAGTGCATTCCATACCTAATGGGGAGTATCTAAAGAAATTGTTTGGAATTATACTTGGGACATTTGTCTTTCCATTTATGTACATTTTAGTATGGACTCATTCATGGAAATTAGCTTTACCATTTAGATTACACTACTTTATTTTGCTCACAAATTATTGCAGATTCAATTTGAAATCTGTTGAAATTGGAGCTTTTTAAGTTGTTTGTATTTCTTTCACATGCATCTCTTTTAAAGCACTTAAAAGTTTGCAGCTATTAGATGCTGCAGAGCCATCTAGTAGAGATTTGATTTAAGAAATAACTGAGATCAGTATTACAAACCACAATGGGGAGGGAGAGAGGGAGAGGGAGAGGGAGAGAGGAGAGGCTTGCTATAGAGGCTGGCAGGGGGTGGGGCTTGGGGGTGATGGGAGGGAACCAGGGGACACTGGTGCTGGGAAATGTTCACTGGTAGAGGGATGGGTATTGGAATACTGGATGACTGAAATCCAATCATGAATAGCTTTGTAATGGTCTGTCTCTCACAGTGATTCAATAAAATAAGTAAATAGCTGAGAAATAATTGGCATACTGTACAATTTTCCTAACCCATTCTAGGTTATAATTAGAATGTTTAAAGTATTCACAGTTATGTACAATTATCAAAGTGAAATCTAGAGCATTTTAAAATTACCACAAAAAGAACTATACCTTTGAACTATCATCTGTCTCTAGGCCCCTTGCCCCAGACCTAAGCAATTACTAATCTGTCTTCCATCTCTAAATTTACCTATTCTGTAGGTTTCATATAAATGGCATCATATAATATGTGGACTTTTCTGATTGGTTTCTTTTCACTTGTCATGTTTCAGGATTCGTATTGTAGCATTTTTCAGTACTTTATTCCATTTCAGTTTACATAATATTCCATTATATGACATTTTGCTTATGCATTTGTAAGTTAATGGATAATGGAATTGTTCCTACATTTTGGCTATCATGCATACTGCTGCAGTGAACATTTGTGTACAAGTTTTATTTAGATAACATTTTCATTGGATGAGTTGTATGGTAACACCATATTTAACCATCTGGCAGGTCATATGGAACTGCCAGACTGTTTTCTAAGTGACTGAACCATTTTGCATTCTCACCAGCAGTAGTATAGCAATGTGTATGTAGGGTTCCAATAGTGCCATATCCTCCCTAACACTTGGCATTTTCCTTTAACTTTAAAAAAAAATAGTCGTATAGTCATTCTAGTAAAGTGTTTTATCTTTCCCTAATGACTAAGGGTGTTTAGCACTTTTTCACTTTCTATCAGCCATTCATTTCCCCTATTTTGTAGGAATTTCTTTTCAGATTTTTTTGGGGGAGAGCTGCGAGGGGGTGGGGATTTGGGTCATACCTGAATGTAATCAGGGTCTACTCCTGGTTCTGTGCTCAGGAATCACTACTGGCTGTGATCAGGAGATCATATGCAGTACTGGTTATCGAACCTGGGTCATAGCATGCAAGGCAAGTGCCTTACCTGCTATACTCTCTTTACAATCCCTCTTGCTGGCCTGGTACCATTTGTTGATAACTCTCCTTCTGCAAATTATGAAAGTAATATCCAAAGACAGTAGAAATGAGGGTCAGGAGGACTGGCCCATCATAGGCTTGCCACATAAGTAAGGGTGCTGGGGAGTACAGTTAGGACAGAGAAGGGACCACTCTGACAGTGATAGTTGGAAATGATCACTGTAGACAAGAACTGAGTGCTGAAAGGAGGTAAAGTAACATACATGATACCCTGTCAGTAACAGTATTGCAAACCATAGTGCCTAAAAGGAAAAGTAGGCTCAGGGAGGGGGGAAAGAAGAAAAGTTTCTGCGGTAGAAGCTGTTCAGCACAGGAGGGCAGGAGGGAAACTGGGGTCATTGGTAGCAGGAAATGTACACTGGTGAAGGGATAGTTGTTGGAACTAAAACCCAATCATGAACAACTTTGTAACTGTATCTCACCATGATTTCATTCAAATAAATAACAAATGAGATTGAACCACTCCCCTCCCCCCAAGAAAAAGAAAGAAAAGAAAACTCTCCCTGTGAAGTGAACTCTCCGCTTTGTTGAAAATTAGTTTGACCTGGGGCTGGAGAGAGAGAGCAGGGCAAGGGCCCTTGCCTTGTTCCACCAACCTGTTCAATCCCAGCCTCCTACCTAGTCTCCCAGCACTGCCAGGAGTAATTCCTGAGTGCAGTGCTAGGAGTAATCCCTGAGCATTGCTGGATATGGTCCAGAAACCAAAAAGAAGAAAATTAGTTGACTTTGAGTGTAGTTTTGTCTGAATGTTCTCTTCCTTTTGTTTCATTCTTTATATCTTCATCTTTGTATCAGTATCACACTAGTTTTTGCAGTGTCTTTTAATTGACAGTATAAATTCCGCAATTTTATACTTCTTGAGGCAAGATTTGATTATTCGAATACACTTGTTTCTATATTAATTTTAGGATCAGTTCCTCAACTTATACAGGAAGCTAGCTGAGATTCTGACCATAATTATATCTACATTGGCTTCTGTATTACTATCCTAATATTGTCTTCTGAGATATGAGTATATTTTTTCCTTAAAATGATCTTTAGGGGCTGGAATGATAGCACAGCGGGTAGGGCATTTGCCTTGTACGCGGCCGACCCGGGTTTGATTCCCAGCATTCCATATGGTCCCCTGAGCACCACCAGGAGTAATTCCTGAGTGGGTTGCATGAGCCAGGAGTAACCCCTGTGCATTGCCAGGTGTGACCCAAAAAGCAAAAAAAAATAAAAATCTTTAATTCTTTTGGCAATTTTTTGTGCTTTGTTAAATTTTATCCTTTAATACTTTATTTATTATGATTGGTTTGGTTTCTTAATTTTGTTTTTGGATTGTTCATTGCAAATGTACACAATTAAATTTTGTAGTTTGTATATATTTTGAACCAATCTTGCATTCTATAAACTTGCTTAATTTTGGTCACATCCAGCAGTGCTTAGGGATTACTCCTGGCTCAGCACTCTGGCAGTGCTCAGGGAATGCCAGGGATTAAATCTGTGTTGGTTTCGTGCGAGGCAAATGCCCTTCGTGCAGTACTGTCGCTCCAGCCCCTCAGTTTGTTAATTGTAATAGTTCCTTGATTGGATACCTTAGGATTTTTTGTATACAAGATTGTGTTGTCTACAAATGGAGATAATTTTGCTTCTTTTCACTGTGTGTTTTTTTTCTTTTCTAATTGTTCTGACTAGAATCTCAAGTGTAATGTTGAAAAATGATGAGATAAGAAATTTATAAATTTATAAACTCATTCTTTCACTAATAAGTGTGCTAATTGTTTTTTTTTAAAAATTTTTATTAAAAACATTGTGATTTACAAAGTTGTTCATTATACAGTTGTTTGAAGCATTTAGTGTTCCAGTACCACCAGTATGACCTTCCCTCCCAATTCCAACCTGCCGTCCTAGGCACATAACAAATTTACTTTATTTTGCTTTATTTTATTTATTTAGGGCTGGAGCGATAGCACAGCGGGTTGGGCGTCTGCCTTGCACGCAGCCAACATGGCCGACCCGAGTTCGATTCCTCCGCCCCTCTCGGAGAGCCCGGCAAGCTACCGAGAGTATTCGATATGCCAGACACAGTAACAACAAAGTCTCCAATGGAGACGTTACTGGGCCCGCTCGAGCAAATCGATGATCAACGGGAGGGCCTTTCCTTCCTTTCCTTTACTTTGCTTATTTCAGCAAAACTAGGAAATGACAAATGGATTGGAAAATAAGTCAGTAAGAGCCAATTTTTGATTACTATATGGTTTGACCTATGTAAATAAGAAAATTAAAACCATTTAATACAATATGATAAAATGTCCGTTCTCATTTACACATATGTTTTCAACTCTGGAATCTAAAATATGTTACATTCTATTTTATACTTAGATTTCATTATGGTAATAATCATGTCTTACCTGTCATTAATAAAACTTTAAAACAATTTTAAATTAATATATTTTGGAATATACGTATAATAGGTAAAGCCTACATATGTAAAATTTCCCCCTACACTTTATATAAACACTGTGGTTTTACAAAGTAGTATTCCAACACAGATCTCACCATAATACCTTCCCTCTCCTTTGTCTCCAATTTTCCCAACTGCCCCTTAAGACTGCCCCCATAGCAGGCCCTCAATAATTTATTTTATATTGCTTGTTAACAATTTTGCAGGCAGAATAATTTATAAAAAAAGTTTCCTTAGAATAAAATTGGTGTAAATTGTTTTATCTCACCATGGAGGCATTAAATTTTTGAAAGAGATTGTAAAGATGTTGTTACAGGTTAAGCCTTTGGTGTTTTATGTTTTGTTAATCAAGATTGGTTGGTTGTCTTCTACTTCACATCCAATCTGGTGTGCTACTACTGGTTTATTAGTGTTGTAGAGATTGAGATGTTGCGCAATGTGCACTTCAGGAAGTCCAGAATTTTTATAGGGGGTGGTACATCTGGATTTAAATTTATAGCTGGGTGATGGCTTTGGGGTGTGGGCATGACTGCCAGAGATTCCAGAAGTCTGGGAAGTGGGGGCAGTTAGCCTATCCTGATTCGGACATTTCAGTCACGAAACCCTCATACCTGACTTTTTTCAAAGGATTAATTAATTAAAGAGCCTTGAATATAATCTCAGGGCTAGGATGAAGGAGACATTACTGGGGCCTCCTCGAGGCAATCAAGGAATAACAGGATGATTTGTGATTTGTGAATTTCTGGGTGGGGCTTGCTCCCAGACAGTGGAGTCTGGCGGGGGTCAGGGCAATGCTGTTTTTTTTTTTTTTTAATGCTTTTTCCTTGCCTCTTGACATGATCTGGGATTAGCTGACAGATGGCTCCTAAATTAGTAGGAATTTGTATTTTTTTATTTTAATTTTGCTTCGAGGCCACACCCGGCATTGATCAGGGCTTATTCCTGGCTCTGCACTTAGGGATCACTCCTGGCATGGCTCAGGGACCGTATGGGGTGCTGAGGATTGAACCTGATTAGCTCATGCTGCTATGCTATTGCTCTGACCCTTGTACTTTTTTAAAATTTAATTACTAGGGCTAGAGAGATAATATAGGAATTAAGGCATAGGCCTTGAATTCAAAGAGTTCCATCCCTGGCATTGCATGCTCCCAAGCACCTCTACTGTTGACCCTGGGCTCAGTGGCTCAGTGCTTGGAGATTGTTCCCAGCAGTGTTTGGGGAAGTAGAAGGAGGGGGACCACATGTTGCTAGGATCACATCTGGTGGCCTGTAATTATAGCATTTAGTCCAGTCCTTTGAGCTATCTCCCCACTTTTGAAGTTGTTATATAGTGGAAGATTTTAAATTTCAACTAAACAGGCTCTTCTTTATTAAATACGTATTGTGATAACACCTGTTTTTGTTTATTCAGAAGGGCTTTATTTATTTATTTATTTATTTTGCTTTTTGGGTCACTCTGGCGATGCACAGGGGTTACTCCTGGTTCACATACTCAGGTATTGCTCCTGGCAGTGCTTGGAGGACCATATGGGATGCTGGGAATCAACCCAGGTTGGCCACGTGCAAGGCAAACGCCCTACCCACTGTTATCACTCCAGCCCCTGTTCAGAAGGTTTTTTTTTTTTTTTTGGCTTTTTTTGGGCGGGGGATCACACTTGGCAGTGCATAGGGGTTACTCCTGGCTCTGCACTCAGGAATTACCCCTGGTGATGCTAAGGGGACCATATGGGATGCTGGGGGCCATGTGCAAGGCAAATGCCCTACCCTGCCCGCTGTGCTATTGCTCCAGCCCCTGTTCAGAAGTTTTTTGTTGCTGCTTTTGTTCCCGGGATTTCATCTGTGCAAAATCACACACTCTAGTATTGAGCTACAATCACTAGCCTGCTTTTCTGTGGCTTAGTCTAGCCCTGAACTTTCTTATGCTCTGGTAGAATCTGAAAGAGGTAGCAATAGAACCTTTTGCTCTGTACTGCTCACTCACCTTTCTGATGCTCCTGAGCTTGCCGCTTGCCTCCTGTGCTCACTGCAACCACACTTTACGCCTAATATTTACTCAAACTAATTAATATGCCTAGTCTTTCTCCAGTTTTATTTCTCTAAAATGGAGACATTTTCCTGAAGGCTTCCAGCTTCTCTCCTTCTATCAAAGATTTTGATCTCTCTGGAATACTGGAAATCTGGTTTTCCCAAGTTTGTTTGGCCTTCTGAATAGTTCTAGATCTAGAACTAGGAATAGTTCTTGGGCTTGCTCATCTTGCTTACAATCTCTTTTGGTATCATCATCCAATTCTCTCCTCTCCTTTAAAAAAATAAATTTGGGGCAAGAGACATAGTACACTGGGTAGGGCATTTTCCTATATAGCCGACTCAGGATTAGATCCCTGGTGTCCCATATGGTCCCCCAAGCATTACTGGGTGTGTCTCGTTTCTGCCCCCCCCCCAAAAAAAAAGGGGGAAAAGCCATCTTCCCAATTACCTTCCAGGCACTTCCAGATTCTGTTCACTCCTCCACGCCCTTACTTGCTGAGCTTTGACCTCCCCTTCACAGGCTTCAGCTGAACTATTGCTCTGTATACCTGTTCTCAGCAAAATCTACCCCCACCTTTTTTGGATCTACTTAATACTTATACTCTATTATTATGTCCTGTTTTTTCCCTTTCTTGTATCTGAATTCAGCATGGAATAGCAACATGAAATTGGTTTTATTAAAAAGTTTATATAACTTCCATTTGTTGGGCGTTTGGATTCCGTCAGTTTAACACCAGGCTTTTTTTTTTTTTTTTTTAGTGAAGCACCATGGGGTACAGTTGTAGATTTACAAATCTTTGTGCTTGGGTTTCGGTCATACAATGATCAAATACCCATACCTCCACCAGTGCCCATTTTCCACCACCGTGGATAATATCCCCCCCATTCCTCCCCACCCTCCCGCCTCTATGGCAGGACATTCCCTTTTGTTCTCTTTCCTTTTGGGTGTTGTGGTCTGCAAAAGAGGCATTGAGTGGCAAACATGTTCAGTCCATAGTCTACTTTCAACATGCATCTCCCCTCCTGGGAGGATCCTCCAAACACCCTTTATTTGGTGCTCCCTTCTCTATCTGAACTGCCTTTTCCCCTAGAATACCCGGCTGGCCTCTAAGCTATGGAGTAATCCTCCTGGATTAACACCAGTTTAAATGATGCAGCTAAAAATGTTTTTACCACAGACTCCTCCCACTCACTTTGAGTAATTTTCCTGAAACTTATGAAAATTTTCCTGAAAATGAGATGACCATATCAAAAATAACCACTTTTGTAGTAAAATGGTTGATTACTCTCCAGAAACAGCATTTAAACTTATGCTGCTATTATTAATTTTTCAAAGTGCTCTTCATATTGCACACTCTATTCTGTGACAATATAGTATTATTTCATTTTCCCCCCATTAGGCAAGACTTGTTTATTTACATTTCCCATGATAATGCAATATTTCCTTCTTTGAACAAATTTCATTTCATTTCATCATCCTGTTATTCGTCAATTGCCTCGAGCAGGCCCCAGTAACGTCTCTTTCATCCTTGCCCTGAGATTATATTCAAGGCTCTTTAGGAGAATGAGACCCATCATTGTTACTGGTATTTGGCATATTTGGTACGCCACAGGGAGTTTGCCAGACTCTGCCCTGTGGGCAGGCTACATTCGATAGCCTGCAAGTTTGTCCAAAGTAGGAATGATATAATAAGATGTCATAAAAAGATGTCCTGATAAGATGCGGCCGCGCGGTTCCGGGAGCTCCAGCTTTGAACAAAACTAGGTACTATTGTAACCATCCTTGGAGGAAGTATTTAATAAGCATATTATTTGAACAAACTCTTCAGTAGGAAAGGTAGAACTCATTGCTTTTATGTATTGGTGCAGCTCAGCAACTTTATAGTTTGCAAAATTTGGACTTTTAGGGTTTCCTACAACCAGGGTTTTGTCTTGACCAGAATAAAATTGATAGTTTTAATGTCAGTTGTTCAAGTAAATGCCACTCTGTCACATAAGTAGGGTTTCCTGAATGAATAAAGTTAGGAGTCTCAGACTTACTCTAGAGGTAATTTTTACCAGAAATTGTCATGGAATGGGCCAGAGCAATATTACAGCGGGTAGGTCATTTGCCTTGCACTTGGCCAAACCAGGTTTGAACCCCGTCATCCCCTATGGTCCCCTGAGTACTGCTAAGAGTAATGCCTGAGCGCAAAGTTAGAAGTAACCCCTAAGCATGGCCAGGTGTAACCCAAAAAGACACAAAAAAAGTTGTCGTGGATTATTAGTATGGTGAGTTACCTGAAAACAGTTACCTGTCCCTGACTATATTTCTCTTTGTCTAGGTCTTTGATTGTGTTTGGGAATAGATGTATTTCCACTTGCTGGCTAAAGTGAGGAAATGACATGGAGAGAAAGGTTTCAGAAGTTACTTCTACAGTTGTGTTTATACTTTTGATTTTGTAAATACCCATTCTTTTTTATTAGTATTGCCTGACCCTTGATTTTGTAGTCCCCATCAATTGTTGCACAGTTGCTTGTATGCCAAGTGTCAGAGGTCACATATATATTATTTTAATATATCTTCTGTCCCTCTCGGAGAGCCCGGCAAGCTACCGAGAATATCTTGACCACACGGCAGAGCCTGGCAAGCTACCTGTGACGTATTTGATATGCCAAAAACAGTAAAACAAGTCTCACAGTTTGTTGTGAGATGTTACTGGTGTCGGCTCGAGCAAAATTGATGAACAATGGGAGGACAGTCAGAGTTGATGAGGTAACAGCGCAAGTGGAATTCATTCAAAGAATGGATTATATACATTAGTTATATATTATATAAAGATAAAAACATATGTATTTAGTGTATGTATTCCACTGATTATGGGGTTAAGTTCTGATAAACACATACACCTATCTGAAGTTGAAAGTCAGAAATGCATTTAGTGTTATATTCTTTTACTGCTTATAAAAACAAAACCTTTATTAATAGTGGTTGTTGATCAGTGTTCCCATAATGAGTGATGTTATCATCATTACTTCCCCCCATTCCCATTCCATCCCCCAGGAGTGCTAAAATGGTATAGAGGGTAGTGGTGGTAGCCTTGAGTGCATTTAAGAGGCAATTTTTGTTCTACAAAAGATTTCAGAAGATGAAGAGATAATGTAGCAAGTAGTACCTATTATTTTCTAGATACAGGTCTTCGTCCCCAACCACTGTTTTCCTACTGTCTTTTTTGCCCCCGAAGTATTCCATATTGCAGTTAATTGAAGTCTCCATACTTCCTACATGTTGCAGTCAATTGAAGTCTCCATACTTCCAACTGTATTTCTCCTAATTCTTTCTGTTTTTCTTGATTATGATGCTTTAGAAGAGTACTGGATTATTATTTTGTAGACTTCTTCAATTCGTGTTAGTCATTTTCTTTCTTTCTTTCTTTTTTTTTTTACAGTACACAACAATGGTCTTTATTGGCTGCCATGCTAGGCACGGCGGGGATGGGGTGGGGGAAGGACACACAACAGCTCTGGCTCCTGGGGCCAAGCAGCCGCTCCGGAAAGCTGTGTTAGTCAGTTTCTTATGAAAGAAATCAATATACATTTTTGACAGGACTTTCACAGAAATCATCCTATGCTTTTTTTGGTGCATAATCTCAGTATTTGTGATGCATTTGTTACATTATTTGTTGCATTACAAATATGTAAGGCATATTTCCAGAGGAAATGTTAATTGGTTAAATGTTAAATGTTAATTGGTTAAACTTGGTTTTGGTTTTTTTTTTTTGCTTTTTGCTTTTTGCTTTTTGGGTCACACGCAGCAATGCACAGGGTCTTACTCCTGGCTCTGTACTCAGGAATTACTACAGGTGGTGTTTGGGGGAGCATATGGGATACTGGGAAATTGAACCCATGTTGACCGTGTGCAAGGTAAATGCCCTACCCACTGTGCTACCACTCCAGCCCCCTCCATCTATTTATTCTTTTGTATAAATAGGTATCTTGGAGGATATACCTGGAGATTGTGCAGATAACTTCAGGTTTTCACTCTCTAGTATCCATTCATAGATCTTGTCTGAAAAAAATTCTTGTATTTTCTCATGACAATTTTTTATTACTTTTATTCTGTATTGTTTGGAGTACATCTACAGGAAGGCACTTCTTTCCAATCCAGTTATTTATATCACTATGAATACATGAATATTTGTGTTATGAACAGCTATTTTTATTAAAATCATTAGAACTTCAGACTTTGCCTCTTCACATTGACTGCAATGTACCCTCAAAAAACCTCACCTGGGCCGAAGTGATAGTACAGTGGGTAGGAGTTTTGTCTTGCCCTCAGCCAACCCTGGTTTGATCTTCATCATCCCATATGGTCCCCTGAGCACTGCTAAGAGTAGTTCCTGAAAACAGCCTGGTATAACCCTTGAGAATCCCAAGCTTTTTTTTTTTTTCTGGGAACGGGGTGTTAATAGCATCTTCCAGGCATTGTTCAGAATACCCAGAGGCCACTCCCAGTAGTACTCAATTGATAGGGCCAGGTGGTTCAGTGCCTAGGCCTGAGATGTGGAGCTACTCAAGCCCTGAAATGTGAGGGCTTTCCAAGATTACACTAGGGATACTCAGAAACCTAAGTGGTGCTCAAGTTTGAACTGCTGAGCTATTTCTTTTGTCCCAAACCCTACTTTTTTTTTTTTTTAATCTTTTTAGGTGCAAATTGTATTTATTGCTTGCTACTGGAGTGTTCTTGCTTTTAGGTCTTATTGGCTGAAAAAAATAGATCTGTGAACACCAATCAACAATTTTATACATACCCATGTTTATTTCTGTGTCTGAAAATATGTCAGAAACTAGGAGTTAATGCTGCTATCTCAGCTTTTCTGTAGTACCGTGTGGTTTATTTTAGCTTCCTCTTAGAATTCTTTAATCAACTTGACTTTCACTATCTTTCATTTGTAAATTTAGTTGTTATTCTGTTTAAGCAATTGGAATACTTTCAAAATTGCTAACCCATGTATTTGTGAGAAACAAATTTTGTAAATTCTGACAGAATTTGTATGTTTCTGCTTGATTTTAACTTTGCACTATTCAGTTAAAATAGTTTCCTAAAGCTTCTTTGGAAACTGTAGTTTCTTCTTTGTGCCATTCATTGTGTTTTGTTAGCCATTTGTAATAGGTTCGTTTGCCCTTTTTTTTTTTTCATTTGCATTCTGGATTTTTGTTTGCTTATTTGGGGGGTCACACACAATAATGCTTAGGGCTTACTCCCGGCACTGTGTTTAGAGATCACTGATCACTCCTATGCTCAGGGACCATATGGAGTTCTGGGAACTGAACCTGTCTCAGTTGCATGCAAGGAAAACACCCTTGCCTTTGTACTATCTCTCTGATCCCATATATTTGATTTTTTCCCTAGAGTTTTATACAATAGTATTAATCAGTTGAGATGTCACTCTCCTCACCTGTACCATGCTATATACCCTTTCTTCTTCACACCTTCCCAATCACTTCTGTAATTGCCCAAACCCTTTAGTTTCTTGTTTATCCCATAAATATGTGGATTTTTGAAATTAATTTTTTCCCCTTTCCTGTTGTAGTGACTGGGGTTGTGTACACACTTGGATGTGGTCCTTGCTAGGAATCACACACTTGCTTTTGATGTTCATTCACTTCACAGTGGTTTGTGGGAGGAGAGAATTGAATATTTAATTATGATACTCCCCCACTTAGGGATGCTTGCACACATTTGTGGTGTACCAGGGATGATATATGTTGTTGTGGCACCAGTGATCACAATGTCAGTACTACCAGGATAGCACTTGGCATGTAGGGTTGTAACAGTATCAAACTCACAGCCTCAGATGTTTGCCTTGCACGTGGCCAACCTGGGTTTGATTCCCAGCATTCTTTATGGTCCCCCCCCCCCGCACCACCAGGAGTAATTCCTGAGTGCAGAGACAGGAATAACCCCTGAGCATTGCTGGATGTGACCCAGAAAGCAAAAACAAACTCACAGCCTCAAACTTTCTTTTTTTTTTTTTTTTTATAATTTATTTATTTATTGAATCACTGTGGGAAAAGTTACAGAGCTTTCGGGTTTAGGTCTCAGTCATGTAGATACCGAACACATTTCCCTTTACCAATACTCATTTTTAACCCCGAATCCCAATAGACCCCCACCTCCCACCCCTCCCAATTCTTGTGAGGCAGATGAGTTCTAGTTAATACTCTATCTACTTTGACTAGATAGATTATTTCGATAGAAGATGCACAATTATTGTTTAGAGTTTATGACCCCCCCCCAATCAGACATGCTGAAACAGCGTTGTGAAATGATTTGCTTTCTACAACTTGGTTTAAGAATAAAATGATGTCGCGCGGCCGCTATTGCGGCCGCGCGGTTTTGAATTTCTGCTATTTTACTTATTGACCCTGGAAGAATTTCTATTAAAAGTTAGCTAGTTAAGAGATTGATTTCTGTGCCCTGGAGTCGTGGCCGTGCCGGAGAGCCGCTCGTGGGGGGCAGCTGGCGACCTCGGTGGGGCGTGGGGGACGGCCCACAAAGCCCCCCTTCCCATGAGGTCCCCGCCGCTCCCCCGAGCCCGGCTCAAACCCGCTTTCCACAAGGCTCCCGTGCGGCCGCCATCTTTCTTTCCAGAGAGGAGCGGGCGGACAGCCTCAAACTTTCAAAGCTGCTTACCACTAGCAGCTCAACTATAACTACTCATCTCCGTTTATATTTTGTTACTTTTTTCTTATATGAAAGATAGCATAATTTTTTAAAAAATTTTTACCTAAAAGTATATATTTGAAATCATTCTGAATCAGTTCTTAGTTATCTTATTTATTTTTATGACTGCATAGTACTCCATCATGGGAATGCATTATGATTTATTCAACCTCTCTCAAATGTATGGACATAAAGGTGTTCCAGTGTTTTGTAGTTAAAAGTAATGTTACTGGGGCAGGAGAGATGTCCAGGAAGTAAGGCGTTTGCCTTGCATATGACTGACCCCATTTTGATCCTGGCACCAAATCTGGTTTTTGTTATCATTGTCAGGAGTGTGCCTCAGCACAGAGCCAGAATTAATCCCTAAGCACCACTGGTATGGCTCCAAAACCCTCACCCCACCCCTAGAAAATAATCATGGTCACGGTCCTCCCATTATTCATCCATTTGCTCTAGCGGACCCAGTAGCATTTCCATCGTGAGACTTGTTGTTACTGTGTTTGGCACATTGAATATGTCACGGGGAGCTTGCCAGGCTTTGCCTTGCTGGGAGATACTCTCCGTAGCTTGCCGGGCTCTCTGAGAGGGGGCGGAGGAATCGAACTCGGGTCAGCCATATTGGCCGCTTGCAAGGCAAACGCCTTACCCGCTGTGCTATCGCTCCAGCCCAGAAAATAGTAATGCCGCAGTGAATAACCTTTTACTTTTGTTGAAGGAGTCTCTTCCGGGTAGTTTTAAGAGTGGGATTGCTGGATCAGAAGATAGACCAGAGGCCAGAGAAATTGCTCAGTAGTCAGAGGTGCGTTACTGACATGCACAGGGGCCCATTTTTCAACTCTGGCACCACATATCCCCTCTACCCCAAGCACCTTCTGGTATAGCCCTGGAGGCCTTCTGTGCAGCACAGGCCTGAGCATTGAACTGCCCAGTCTAATTGACTAGTCAAAACTTTTTTTATGTGTGGGGAACATCTAGCACTGCTCAGGGATTAAACCACATACAGAGCATGCTCTCCAGCCCTTTGAGCTATCTTCCAGGCCCTAGCACCAGAAACTTTAAATGGAAAGAACTAAAATTAGTTTCACAGACCTTACTGGAGAGTTTTTTGATGGCATTTCAGAGTTATAATCATATGTTGTATTTTTCTACTTTACCTAGTTTAGCATGTGTTATATAACATCTCACCACCTGCTTAGTAGTGCAGACAGCTCTTTTCAGTTTCAGATAATAATATTCTGCATTACATGTTTAAACATTTTCCCCAGCTTAAAAAGTCACTTTTCACATATCTGAGTAGGTGGGTTTTTTTTTGTTGTTGTTGTTTCTTGGTTTTGGGCCACACCCCCGCGCCCCCCCCCCCCCAACTCTGTGCTCAGAGATCTCTCCTGTGGGGCTTGAGGGACCGTATGGGATACAGAGGATCAAACCCAGGTCAGCTATATGCAAGGCAAACATTCTACCCACTGTACTATCCATCCCTGAATAGGTGTTTTAGTATTTCTGACAATGAGGCAGTTCATAAGACATTTGTGTTTTTCATTACTTTATGTTTCTGTATTGGGAAAAATATCTGCGTATCTTGTGTTCTCCCATCCCTACTCTCTTTGGCTGATGTTAGAAATACAGCTTATAAAGGTGTGCCGTGATTGCCATTATAAAGTAGGTCATCCTGTTTTCAGTCTGTAACTCCCTTTCTCCTCTTTTCCCTGTGATTTGAGACTAGTGATAATGTTCCTGTGTAGCCTCCATCTGGATTGTCTTTACTGACCTCTGACCAGATCTCAATTATTTTTGTGTTTGCTCCCACTTTTTATTATGTACCCAGCAGTTTTTTTAATTGATTCACTGTGAGTTACAGTAACAAAGCTTTCATGTTTGAGCTTTGATCATACAGTCATCAAACACCCATCCCTTCACCAGTGCACATTTTCCACCACCAAAATCCCCAGGATCCCCCCCCACCCACCCATTCCATACCTCCCCCTGCCTGTGTGACAGACAATTTGCACAATACTCTCTTTCTTTACTTTAGTTACTTTCGATATTTCGAGACCAGTCTTACCACCACTCATACCTGCCAAAAAGGCATTGCTAGACAATGTGTTTTGTATTGCTTGTTATGGATACAATATAATGTTGCATGGTCGCTCTGCACCCTAGAAATTCTAAAATTTTAATAATTAGGGTCTGAACAGATTGCTGCAGCAAGTTGATTGGGTCCGAGGTTCATTTGTGTGTCTGGATCATGGCTGTGTGGGAGCTTAAGTGGATGGTGGCCAGATGTGGCGTCATCTCAGAGTCCCATGGGGGCGGGGGGCAGAATTTTGTTAAGTTTTTCTTTGTTTTTCAGCTTTGGGCCACACCTGCTATGCTCACTGCTTACTCCCGACTCTACTCCGGGATCACTCCTGTAAGGGCTAGGCTACTGGGGGTTGAACCCAGGCCTTCAAATCTTTTGTACTCCCACAACCCAGCTGTATATAAGGCAAAGCGCCTTACCTGTTTTACTATCTCTCCCATTCCCAACTTAATTACTTTATTGGCACCACTAAAAGTTGTATTCTGAGGCTGAAGCAATAGTACAACGGGTACGGCATTTGCCTTGCACGCGGCCGACCCAGTTTTGTTCCCCAGAATCCCATATGGTCTCCCAGCACCACCAGGAGTAATTCCTGAGTACAGAGCCAGGAGGAATCCCTGAGCACTGCTGGATGTGACCAAAAAAGAAAAAAAAAATGTATTCTAAATTTCCCTGTGGTCTTCAACTTGATCTTTTCATTTATCCTACTTCAGGAACAGAGATAGATAGCTTAACAGGTTGAGCATATGCTTTGTATGCTGAAGGTTTGGATTCCATCCTCATCATCACATGGTCTCCTAAGCACAATCAGAAGTTACTCTCAAGTACTCTGCCAAGAATAACCTGTTAGCTTCTCTGGGGTTGGCTGTAAAAATAAAAACAAAAAGCTAACAGACATACTTTGTTTTTAAATCATTTTTAAGGCCTGTCTCACTCCTCTCCATACCCCCATCACCTTTTTCTCTTTGGCCTTCAAATCTTTTGTACTCCCACAACTCATTTATAACACATATTTGCCTCTTGCTTCAGAGGAGACAGGTTTTGGGCTCATCATGAGGAAGATCTAAATAGCCAGAATTTTCAAAACAGGAAGACTGCATTGGGAAGCAGAACATTTTCTGTATCATGCATGATCCTTACAGTTATATTTTTATCGTTATTGTGTTTCTTCAGTATCTTTTCAGTTAAACTATCAGGATCTGGCTCCATTGATCTTGGTTTTATTACTACTAAGATGGTATGACCTGTGGAGGATCACTGGCCCTTCTATAGTTCAGTGACTAAGAACATGGGTTGTGGAGACTGCATGCCTGAGTTTGAATCCTAGGTCTGTTAGCTAGTAGTTACATAATCTTAAATGAGTGAATTAAGAACCCATCTCCGCTTGAATTTTTTCTGTTGTAAAACTGGCGTTGTATTTCATAAGAAGCCAGTGAAAGACAACATTTAAGAAATTTATCCGTACATTTAATTGTTACTTCTTATTTTCATACTTTGTTTCTGAATAAGAAAGATCCAGGGCTGGAGAGCTATAATACAGCAGTAGGACTCTTGCCTTGCACTCGGCCAATCTGGGTTCGATCTCTGGCATCCCATTCGGTTTCCTGAGCACTGCCAGGAATAATTCCAGAGCATAGATCCAGGAGTAACCTCTTGAGCATCACCAGGTATCACCCAAAAGCCATACACACACACACACACACACACACACACACACACGTACACACACGTGCACCACAAAAAAAGATACCAAGGCACTTGAAATTAAATTTTATTTCCCTTTATTTAAACATTATGATTTACAAAGTTGTTCATGATGCATTTGTTAGTCATTCCCTATTCCAGCATCAATCCCACCACCAATGTGGGCTTCCTCCACCATTTGTTCTCATTTTCCCAACCATACCCAGCCTGCCTCTTTCACTGTCAGAAAATAATAATTTTTGTTAATGCTTATTACAATGAGAGACATTTGGAATTGCTCTGGAGGAGATTTGATGCTCTAATCTTTGTTGATCACTTTTTTGTTTGTTTTTGAGCCACGCTCAACTATGTTGGGGCTGGAGCGATAGCACAGCGGTAGGGCGTTCGCCTTACAAGCGGCCAACATGGCCGACCCAAGTTCGATTCCTCCGCCCCTCTCGGAGAGCCCGGCAAGCTACTGAGAGTATTCGCTATGCCAAACACAGTAACAACAAAGTCTCCAATGAAGACGTTACTGGGCCCGCTCGAGCAAATCGACGATCAACGGGAGGGCCTTTACCTTTACCTTTACCTCAACTGTGTTAAGAGCTTACTCCTGGCTTTGCACTAAGAACCATTCCCGATTGCTAGGAGAACCATATTTGTGGTGTTGGGGACCAAGCCTGGATCTGCTATATGCAAGGCAAACAAACACGTACTAGTCAGTCTATCCTAGACCATTATAGTCTTTGCTCCATACAAAAAAAGTAAGAAAAATTAAGAAGGAACAAATTAAAACAATTTTGCTCAGTAAAGGTATAAGGGAATAACTAAGAAAGGATGAATGATCAAAAAGTAAGTAGCCACTTGGGGTTGAGGATATGAGAGAATGTATGTCTCACATGTGAAACTGTGGGTTTGGTCCCTGGCACTACCAGAAAGTCAGTAATCCTGGTATTAGAGTACTTGCCTAGTCCTGCAAGTACTATGATCTCAGTACTATCCCTGTATGGGATTCGAATTCCTGAATTCAATCCCCAGCACTGTATAAATGTCTATGTACATTAACCACATAATTGAATATTTTTCTCATTTTCTTGTGTGTATGTGTACTATATATACACGTATACACATGTATGTGTAGGTATACATGTACATATATACATATACACTGATGCATATGTGTATATATATAATTTTGCACTTCTATTTGGAAAAAATCTGAACAGAATAATGGAATCTTTCTGTTCCAGCACAAGCAGAACGATATGTGGGTTTAGCCCTCTGACTTAGTTAAATTCTGGTGATCTTTTCTGATATTTCTTTTGAGGGGTCTTAAGCAATAAATGGAAGAATAATAAGGCAGTGAAAGACTACTAAGACCCTGTATTATGATTTTTTTTTATCCTCATGTCGTTCATGTTTTGTATTTGCTATTTCTTCTCAGGCTCCTGTTTTATGACTGAGGAGATTCAAGAATGCATAGTTAGAGCTAGAAAGATCGTACTATGCTCAGGGCTTACTCTTGGCTCTGTGCTCAGGAATTACTCCTGTTGGTCTTGGGGAATCATATGCAGTTCCTAGGATCAAACCAAGGTCAGCTGCATGCCGGACAAGAATGTTAACCCCTATTCTTATATCTCTGAGATAATTACACCAGATATTAAGCTGTGATACTACTGAATACTGGAGCAGTGATTTATTACGCAGATTTTTATAGTTAAAAAATGACTATGACTTTAATTCTTTTTTGCTCATTTTATGGTTAGTACTTTGCAAAGAGAAACATTTGCACTGACTTTCTTAGTTGGTAAATTATGAGAGTATAAGCTAAAGTCCGGAATACATTCTCTTTTAAAGCAGTCACTTGTATTATGTACCTACTTATTTTTGGAGCACTAATTTGGATCAGTCTAACTTACTTAGCATCTGAAGACAAGATAATTTTTATCTGTGAAGCAAAGTACTGTAGTTTTGTGTTCAGATAATTAAAGTTCACCAAAATGGGTAGCTTAGAGAACAACTTAATAGCTTTCTCTAAAAATAACCCATTCACAGTTGATAGGTAGCATTTTAGTTGCTTAACAATGTGTACAGTATATGGTGCTTGTGCATAAGATATATACTTTATTACCCACAAATATTATTTAGCCTTTGCTATGAAAATGTAATGACAGGACTGGGGTAGATGAGAAGAGAACCTAAATATACCAGGTTTTTTTTTTTTTTTTTTTGCTTTTTGGATCACACCTGGCGATGCACAGGGGTTACTCTTGGCTCCTGCACTCAGGAATTACTCCTGGTGGTGCTCAGAGGACCAGATGGGGTGCTGGGAATCGAACCCGGGTTGGCTGCGTGCAAGGTTTTGCCACTCTGTGTCCCTCAATTAGACATTATGCATTTAGACCATTGACATTGAGAGAGATTATCGTCATGGAGTTTTGTGCCATCTTTCTCTAAGGGTTTGTTGTGCTTGTAGGGTTTTTCTTATTTTACAGTAGCCCCTTTGGTCCTTCTTTTAGGGTTGGTTTTGAGTCTGTGAAGTTCCTGAGCTGTTGTTTATCCATAAAAGTGTATCGTTTCTTTGAGTTTGAATGAGAGTTTAGCTGGATAAAGTATTCTCGGTTAAGCGTTCATTTCATTGAGGTGTTTTTTGTTTTTTGTTTTTTTTACTATATCTCACCATTGTCTTCCTCCAGTAGGTTTGCTGTAAATCTAAGGGGTACTCCTTGTATGTGATATTCTTCTTTGACCTTGCTGCTTGCAGTATTGTGTCTCTATCTGTGACATCCATCATTCTGACTATGATATGCCTTCTTATTAGGGTCTCTTTTAGATGGCACCCTTCAGGCTCCTTGAATCTGAATGCCTGCGTTCTCTAGCTCTGGGAACTTTTCAGTTAATGATTAATCCACAGTTAATGATTTCTTTAACTGTGGCTTTTTCATTGGGGTTTTCTCACTGTCCTTCTGGTACTCGATGATTCTAATGTTGTTCCTCTTGAAATCATCCCCAAGGACTCTGATTCGCCTTAGAGCTATTTTGAGGTCTTTTCCCATTGTATGCTGTTGCCTGTAAGCTTCCGGAAGCTCATCTTCAAGCTCACTGATTCTGTCTTCGGCTGTAGTCATTCTACTGTTGAGGGCACCCGCTGGGTTTTTTTATTTCATCTACCGAATCCTTTATTTGTGACATTTCTATGCGTAGCTTTCCAATTTCTGCTCTCATTTCTTCCTGTATGTTCTTGGCTGTCCATTCCATCGTTTCTTCCATGTCCTCCTTTAATTTACTGCATGTCTGTTCCACTGTTTCTTTGAGTTCATTGAACAACATCAGCATTTCATCTCTGAATTCTTTGTTGGAAAGCTCATATTTGTGGGTAACGCCTATTGAGGCTTCTGGACTCTTTTTGTCATCCTCTCCTCGTGGTGGGGTTTTGTGCTGTTTCTTCATATTGTTGTGGTTGTATGGAGGTGTGACCTTTCAGTTCACTATCACTGTTCCCTCTTGTAGCAAGAAAGGAGTCTGGATGAGCTCAATCAATAGTGGTTGCCTTTATTTTTTTTCCCTCTATGTTCCTCTGTGGAGCCTCTAATGAAGCTTTCAGAGGATATGATCTTTTATATTCGGCTTGTACAGTCTTTTGTGTACACTAGTATTTTCGTGCAATTGTAATAGACTAGTGGACTATTGGCCTGTTGTGTTTGAGATAGCTTGGTAGTTACTTACAGATTTAGGTGATGAAGATTGAAAAGTGATTCCAGATTGCTGGGAATGGGGAAAATAACTCTGACCCAGCTGAGGCTACGCTCATTACTGTAGAAGCCACGCCCCTGCTGTGGAGACTCGCCCCCTGCCTGCTGTAATGGGGGGGTCACAGACCTGTCGTGGGGGAGGCTAGGCAGCGGCGTTGGTGAACAGCTGTGCATGCCAGTGGGCAGGATGGTGGTCTGGGTGGTCTGAGGGGCGCAAGAGGGCAATACTCATGATTTTATTTTGCATTCCTTTAAATATTTTGGTCTGTGTATCCTTGAATGCATTTATGTCAACTAGAATAGTTTGATTCTTTTCAGATTTGCTTTTAAGCATTTTAAAGCAGTTCCAGAATAGCCTTTAGTTAAATATTAATTTGGTCTATCATTTTGAGGATTCAACTTGATGTCGATCGTAAATCTTTCTACTCCTAATGATGAGCTAGGAACTAATTTGACCTTGGAGTTTCATTATGTAGTGTTCTTATTACTCAGCTGAAGATTAAAAGAGAAACCTTTTCAGATCTCTCCAACCTTCTCTGAAATTTTCTCTCCTTTAGTAAGTAATTTGCCTCTCAATTTCTAACTCACCTGGACTCTCCAAACCGCAGTTCTGTCTTCAGCCCAGGGAGACTACCATATTACATTTGATTTTCCTTTGCTTTGCACTGCTGTCTGGAACATCCTGGCATCAATGAGTTGGGGCAGTCATAGGACCTATCTTATTGTGCTAGTGTATTGTTGGAGGTGAGTTAACTCTAGTTTTATATATTTCATCTGGTTAATTTTAGTTGTTTAAGTAGGAGAGTGAATCAGTTCCTTTTCTTTTATCATGACTGGAAGCAAAAAAACCTGTCATGGTATTTAGAACTTTAGGAACTCATTAAAAAAACCTTGAGTTATTCCCTTATTTTAAGTAGTCTTACATTATGTAACCTACACTTTATTCATCCCCTCACCCCCACCCCCCTACCAGTGGAATAGGCAGGAATGGTTAGACAAAAGACAGCTTAATCTTTGGTTTGATTTGGTTTTGGGCCTATACCCAGCAGTGCTCAGAGATTACTCAGTGCTGGAGGTGGGGGTTGGGGGTGGTTCTGTAAGTGCTTAGGGAACTGTGTTGAGCTGGCAATCTAATAACCCAGACCTGCTTGCAAAGCATGCACTCCATCCTGTTGAACTATCTGGCCCTGAAATTATAGGTAAAATCACTCATGATTCCATCATCATGACCTGTTTATAAATTGCTTTCTGGGTTTATTTTGAAACCTACATGTAGTTATTGTAATGTTCATACTAGTTGAATGGCTGCACAATAGCCTGTTACAGTAATATTCCATTAGTTATTTTGTTTGCCAGCATAGGATTTGTTCTTTTAGGTAGTGTAAACTTTTGTAATTGCATATTGATTAAATATAGTTCAGTATCAGAGTAGGGTTGACAGCCCCAGCTGGTCTCTGTTGTACCTTTTTTGGCTTTGAAAATGAGTTCAAGACTATATATTAAAAAATTGCTTGAACTACTAGTAGGAAGGATGTGTAGTCTGTACTTTTGGCATTTGAAGTATTTTAGAGTTAAGAGATTAAGATGGATTGGATCTAAGTTGCCAAGTTATGATTGGAAGATGGCTCAGTGACTTAAGACACTTGGTCAGCGAATACAATATCGTGATTCAGACCCCAATGCCCCCAGTGAGCTGAAGTGATCAGGACAGACCTACTGTTGGTAATCCCTGCTAGGAGGCTCAGAAAATGAGTCAGTGGTTTAAAGCACTTTCCCAGTAAGTGCAAGGCCTCTGCCTTAAGCCAGATGCCATTCAGTCAAGCTATGGCATTGACTGTATTGCCATTTATGATCCTCAGTGAAAATGGGCCCAGAATATAGATCAGTGGCTTAGTTCCCAGGACATGTATGAGATTGTGCACTTAAGAGCCCATGAATCCTAAACTTCAGATCCCAACCTGTTTTTGCATTGAGGTGATTTCTGACCATCCAATGTTCTGCGCTCTCCTCTGCAGTTTTTGATGGGGAGATCTGAAGTACTGTAGCTAAAAGCTGTATCACAATTTCCAGCTGTAATTCATGGATTGTGTTTTATTTATCTACAGAATTTGTTAGCTGAGGCAGGAGTGATAGTACAGTGGCTAGGGTGTTTGCCTTGTACGTAACTGACCTGAGTTCTATTCCTGGCGTCCCATATGGTCCCCGGTCCCCTGAGCACTGCCAGGAGTAATTCCTGAGTACAGAGCCAGGGGTAACCTCTGAGCATTGCTTGGTATTACCCAAAAAGAAAAAAAAAATCTGTTAGCAGGTCTTCTAACTTGATAAAACTAAGAGATATCAGGTAGACCTAATATTTTTTCCCTTGACATTTTTATTGTCTATTATCTTGCTTTTTTTCCATTCTATATATGAGTGAGATTATCTGATATTTGTCTTTCTTCTTATGATTTTCTTTACATAACCCCCTCTAGTTCATCCAATTTATAGTGAAGTGCAAGATTTCATCTTATGATTGAGTGGTATTTCATTGTATACATATGTATATACTACAGTTACTACAGTTTTTAATCCATTCATCTGTTGTGTGACCCAAAACTTTTGATCTGTATTTATGTATAATGTCATCTACAGACAGTAACAAGAAGTTTCACAGCTAGTGATAGTTTTGAGTTCTTTCCCATCATGATTTTTTGGATTACTTCTTTTTTCTTATGTGGCTGGGATTTCCAATACTATGTTGAATATAACAGTGATGTGTGTGGAAATCCTTGTGTCATGTCTGATCTTGAACTTTTCATTTTTCACCATTGTGTATGTTGGCTGTGGATATAGGCTTCATCTTTTTTTTTTTTAGTGTTTTTTTTTTTAAGGAGTTTAGGCCACACCCACTGATCCTCAAGGGTTACTCCTGGCTCTTAGCTCAGGATTCACTCCTGGCAGCGCTAGGGGAACTGTATGGGATGCCAGGGATCAAACCTGGGTCACCTGCATGCAAGGCAAATGTCCTATCTGCTGTAATTCTGCTCTGGCCCCTTATCTTTTTTGGCACCAGAGCAATAGCACAGCAGTAGGACGTTTGCCTTCCCTGCAGCCCTCCCGGTTGAGCCAGGTTCAATTCTTACTCCCCTCTCCGAGAGCCCCGCAAGCTACCGAGAGTATCTCGCCCACACGGCAAAGCCTGGCAAGCTCCCTGTGGCTTATTCAATATGCCAAACACAGTAACAAGTCTCAAAATGGAGACATTACCAGGCCTGCTCGAGTAAATAGATGAACAACAGGAGAACAGTGCTACAGTGCTACACTCTGTTCTATAGCTTCAGGCCATAGACTTCATCTTTTAATCATCTCCTTATACTCTTTTTTAGTCTTAATCTACTCTGGTCGTCCTTGTGTTTTGAAAGTGCTTTACAATAATAGAGGCATTTTATGTTATTTTTTTCCTCCTTCCCTTTTTAAGTTTCAGGCTTTGTAAGAGCAAGATCATTATTTGATTTTACCACCAATTCTAACAAGAAGCCTCCAAATGGGAAGTGCTTATTAACAAATGCAGCCTGAAGCCACTACAATTCTGGCGGCAACTCTTACTCTCAGGTTGTTTTGGTAACTATCAAAACAGGAAATGAAGTCAATTTAGCATGACTTGTTCATAATTGACTCATGTTAGTTCCCGTTCCTTCCCCTAAGTGATTCAAAACATTTTTTCAGTCATCTACTCCAAGATTTTGTGGATTTCTAATATCACATTTCTTGATAAAATGTTTTTGAAATTTATTCCTACCCAGACAGTCCTGGCATCAGTCATGTAGACAAGGAGCACTGTTCCCTTTTTGTTTTGTTTTTAAACTGCCTTTGTATTTGCACATGTGCACACCAGGACTCGAACCAGGACTACATGCATATAAAACATGTGGTCTGTCACTGAGTTTCATCCCATCCCAGCCGCTTAACTGCTTCTTGAGAAAAAATTAATATGCATATAGTGCACAGTTTGGACAGTTTTGACGTATACACAGAGAATAGGGCACTTGCCTTTGCATGTGGCTGCCCTGGAACTCTGAGTGCAGATCCAGAAGTAAGCCCTGAGTACTGCCAGGTGTGGCCCAACCTGCACCCTCTCTGACCTCCCCCAATAGAAAAAAGAATGCAAATTGTAGAGAGTATAAAGAAAATTAGATGCTTCACAATTCAACTTAATCAACTTATATAGGTAACCCAGCTATCCTGTTTTGCTATGTGATTGATAATGAAGAAATGAAAGAACTTTTATTGCCTTGACTTACCTAAAAGGATCATTAGTTCAGAAATATTTATTACTCTTGATACATATTTTTCAAACACAAGACTTAGACTGGGTCAAATAGGAGTGTGTGTATGTAGGATGCTTCGCACGTGACTGTGTATTGCTCAGGACTAATTGCATAAATAAAAGGATATTACACCCACAAGTCTTGTCCACTCTATGATCTGTCCAGAGCACGTAGCTACAAAGAAGCTTTTTACTGAACTAATTAATTAATGAATGATGTGGTGAAGTTCATTAATGAAATTCATAGTTGAGTATTAAACTCTAAGCTGTTCACAACACTGTGAAAATATGTACTCACACCACCATCTCTTTCTCCATGCAGAAGTGAGGTGGGTAATAAGAGGAGGGGCTCTTGTACATCTTTACAAAATGAGGAAAGAAAGAAAGCAGTTTCTGTTAGAATGAAAATCTGACCTAGTAGCACCTTTCACCAAGGAGTAGGTATTAAGCTAGTTTACAGGGCAGACATATTGAACCTTCTTAATGAACTTGCTATTTCTCTTCAAGGATCTTGTACAAATAGATTTATACTGAGAAGATAGATGTATTTAAAAAGAAACTGTTTGGAATAATCACAGATAGGAGGAAGATACAGAAATGTTTTCACAAATTTGGAGAATTTTTTATTGTTGCTTAAAACCAGAAAGTCACATTCAACATAATCAGTTTTTAGAGACAGCTGAGAACTTTAATAATTTGGTGTAGATAAGGATACTCATAAAGGTAACCTCTAGATTAATAATCCCTTCTTGGAAGGTATAAAATCATATGTACTTGATTCTAAAGAAAAAGAAAAACTAGGGACCAGATAGTAGAGAAATTAAGAGACTTGCCTTGTATGCTTCACCCAGAAAAGAATATCTCTCAGTGATAAAGCTATCAAATAGTAGGTCATTTTTTGATTATTTGTGCGAAAACACATTCATTTCAGTAATTTTAAAAAAGAAAAATCAGGGCTGGAGTGATAGTACAGCGGATAGGGCGTTTGCCTTGTACGCGGCCGACCTGGGTTCAATTCCCAGCATCCCTTATGGTCCCCTGAGCACTGCCAGGAGTGATTCCTGAGTGCAGAGCCAGGAATAACCCCTGTGCATTGCCGGGTGTGACCGAAAAAGCAAAATAATAATAATAGTAATAAATAAAAATAAAAAAGAAATCAAATGGGTATTATTGCTGCACCTTTATCTCAGAAACACTTTCAGCCATATATATCAAATTTTCTGGTCTCTAAATAGCAGATGGTGTGCTAGCTACAAATTGTAATTTTATAACATTGGATTTAATAGAAATACTGTCTACATTAGTCTTTTTCTGTCTTAGCAATCAGCTGGTCCATGAAATATTTCCCCAGTTCACTGGGATAAAAAGGTAGAGGAATTCTGATTTTTCAAAGCTGGGATGTTTGCTTTGTAATTGAGGCACTTGTTTTGATCCCCTCTACCACATTGTTTCCTAAGCACTGTGCTAAGAGTAGTCCCTGAGCATCTTCAGGTGCTTTTTCCCCCATAAAAGAGAAAAAGTGGAAAAACCAAGATGAGTAATGCCATAGTCCCTGTGTTGTTGTTGTTGTTTTTAAACACCAAAAGGTCCAAGAAGAAAGGTATATTAATAAAATATGTTTGCTTATAAAATATGAGAAGTTCAAGGAGAAATGGAACAAATGTAGGTGTAGGGGGTGAGGGATCATCATATTCAGCAGTGCTCAGGGCTTACTGCTGGTTCTGTGCTCAGAATCACTCCTGGCAGACTCAAGGTACCATGTAGATGCTGGGAATCGAACCCAGGGTGGCCACATGCAAGGCAAGTGCCCTACCCAATGTGCTATCACCTTGGCCCTTAAAAATATTTATTTTTAATATTAAACACATTTACTCACACTGTAAAACAGTAGGGGGGGGGGCCCTGGTAGATAATACAGTGAAGAGGATGCTTGCCTTGCATGTAACCAATGCAGATTTGATCACTGGCACTGATATGGTTCCCCAAGCCCAACAGGAGAGATCCCTGAGTTCAGTCAGCCAGTAGTAAGCCCTGAGCACTGCCAGCTCTTGGGGTCCCCCACTCACAAAAGAAAGAAAGAAAGAAAAGAAAGAAAGAAAGAAAGAAAGAAAGAAAGAAAGAAAGAAAGAAAGAAAGAAAGAAAGATTTAGGCTTTTATACAGAAAATGGCTGGAGCAATAGCACAGTGGATAGGGCGTTTGCCTTGCTTGTGGCCGATATGGCCGAACCAATTACTCCTTCCCTCTCAGAGAGCCCAGCAAGCTACCAAGAGTATCTTGCCCGCACAGCAAAGCCTGGCAAGCTACCCATGACGTATTTGATATGCCAAACACAGTAACAAGTCTCACAATGTTAGTGGGCCCACTCGAGCAAATCGATGAACCAATGGGAGGACAGTGACAGCCCAGAGCAAAATGAGATTTGAGGTGTAATTCTTTGATTTCAAAGAATATATTCTGTTTGAAAGTACAGCATGTTTCAACATCATTTAATTAAATTAGTTTTATTATAACACTGATGAAGGAAAAAAATTGAGTTTGGGCCAGGGCCACTGACTGTGTGGAGTTTGCCTGTTCTCATTGTTTGCTTGGATTTTTTCTTAATTTTTTTCAACATCATAAATGTTTGTGCATGTAATCCCTGGCATGTGCCTTAGTTATCCCAGTCAGAGTGTGAGAGAGTTGGAGTGGGCCCTAGAGTGAAAAAGGAGTTCTGCCCACAATTAAGTTCCACCTTGTATCCTGAGTTGTCAGGATAGTCTGTGACCACCTGCAACCCTGAACTAGGATAAGTGGGATGGAAAAAATAGCTAAATGAAAAATGAGTAGTGAGTGAATGAATATAAGTGAATGTTTAATATGAAAAATCCTTTTGGTGGGCTGGAGAGATAATACAGTGGGTAGGGCATAAGTGCCCTACCCACAGCAGACCCAGGTTCAATCCCTGGCATCCCATATAGTTTCCCGAGTTCCACCAGGAATAATTCCTGACTGCAGAACCAGGTGTGGCCCCAAAACAAACAACATTTAAATATTAGGGGCAGGAATTGGTAGTATGCACACCGCCAACCTGGATTCAGTCCCTGGCATTCTAGATGGTCTCCTGAGCACTTTCCAATGTAGCCTAAAACCAAATTAACAATGTCCCACCAAAAGAAAAAAAGAAATAAAAATGGTCTTGGGTCTTTAAAAGTTTGGTGATGTTTTTGTGACCAAAAATATGCTATTGGACTTTAAAGTTTTGTTATGGTCAATTAGTCTGTGGTAGAATTTGTTTCATTATACTTTGTTTTGCTTATACTCATACTTTATAAGAACCTGTTGATGGTGAGTGATGCCTCGCTATTTTGTGAGCACCTGTGTACAAAATATTTATTGTGACAAAATTGAAACTGATTGAAGACAAGGATTGTGTCAGAAAGATGAGTTAGTCATTGTCAGAGTAAGTAGACTGATGAATTAGGTAAAGTCTCCCAAACCTGAGAATAAACTTATTTTAGTATTTTATATTTTTAGCAATTTTCTTCAGGAAATAAAAAATAACCTATGTTTTTCATTGCTTTAGCCATTGCTGATATTTATTATGAGCTCATAAAAAAGAATGAATATTGGTCATAAAGATATAATTGTTGCTTTTGCTTGGAAATCTCTAAAAACAATACTTAAAAGAAGAACTGGATCATCTGTTACTACTATAAACATTCTTATTTTGATTTTTAAGTAGGTGATTTTACAGATTTTGTTCTAAGACTGCCAAAACATCTTCGTTAAATTTAAGTAAAGGATCATTTTTGCAAGTAGAACAAGTTAACTTGAGCAATCAAGGTGTCTGTCTGCTTTGGTCTATTTTTTGTTAAAGATGAAGATGTGTCTGGTGGTCATTTGAATATTTCACCTGAGTTCAACAGTAAAAGTTTTGTGAAGTTACCAGGTTAGGCCTTTGTTACTTTTGGTGTTCAATATAGTATATATTGTACTAGCTATAGTCTCTTTAGTTTTAGGGCCTTTTTGTTGAAAATATGCATGTAGCTTTCATTTGTGTTAAACAACTATTTACCCAGTGTGCTAAATATTAAATGCTTCACCAATGTGTATTCTATTCATTTTGTTCCAGGACCTGTTCTTAATGCAATGTCTCCCGCCCTTTTTTTTTAGCTCTGCTTATGACAATGTCAACAAAGTTCGAGTAGCTATCAAGAAAATAAGTCCTTTTGAGCACCAGACCTACTGCCAGAGAACCCTGAGGGAAATCAAAATTTTACTGCGCTTCAGACATGAGAACATCATTGGAATCAATGATATTATTCGAGCACCAACCATTGAGCAAATGAAAGATGTGTATCCTTTTCAGGCCACTTACATTACTGATGGTAACCTTATTGAGCAAATGTAACTTGAAATTTCCTGTACTCTAGAGTAAAGGAAAAGTATATAAAGTATATTTAAGGAGAAATTATGACGTGCTTACCAGTACTATAATACTTTTTCGCAGGTTTATCAGTTGTCAGTAACTATATTTAGTGTCTTTCTGGCAAATCCAACATCCTCTGTCAGGATCAGTAAAGACTTTTTTTCCCTTGTCCCTTTGTTATTATTGTGGCTCTGCCAAGGGTGATACACACTTGGTTGCAAAGCTCTGGCAGCAGGGCACACATTTGATTTCAGTACTCTTGAGTGTAGCACACTGGTTTGATTGCTTTGGTCACATTTGGAGGTGATGTGGGGGTGGTACAAGAGACTGAATTCACACCCCACACACAAGGCTGATACTTTACAATTTATTCATATCCCCAAGCCCAGTGTGCTATGGAAAAATCTTGGTTAACATCATTTGTGTTAAGAAGTAGGATTTATTGTGATAGGAAAAAGGAAAGAGCATAGACTGAAAGGGCCACTGAATAATAATACCTAGTCGGATCAATACTGAGGGAACTCGTATGGCCTTTTAAATGTTTTCTCATCATTTAAATTAGGCATAGTCCCTCATGACTTAACCCTGAAATTGTATGTCATCATTAACTATGACAACATTGCAGATAAGATGATGCTACATGGGTAAAGATAGATATAGGCATTTGAAAGATATGGGCAGTAAGTTATAGAAGAGAATGTCATCAGAAGAAAGTCTAGTTAATATAGCACTCCAACCATAAGAATTTTTTATCTTTCCAGAGAAAAGCAGCTCACTGTCTCTAGGTAGCCCTTTCCATTTTAAATTAGTTGTTACTAAGTTGTAGTGTTACTTTCATATTTGTTTGGGGATCACACTAAGCAGTGCTTAGAGAGTACGCCTGGCATTGTGCTTGGGGGAAGAGGGTATGGGGGGCCAGGCTCTTGCATATTTCTTTTGTCGAGAATAAAGTCTTTCAAATGTCATGTTTTCTTTTAATCCCATACTTGGATGAATCTAAAGGAGAAATGCAGTATTTTTGCAGAAGTGAATAAAGGAAATGCAAAACCACTGCTAATGAAGTATTATAGTAGTAAGGTTAAAAGCTAAAATTTTTATAATTTAATTTAAGAAGTTTAATTTAAACTTCTATATAGTTACATTAGCATATAGGTAAGAAAGGAAGAAGAGAAAAACTAGTATAAGCCCTCCTTAACACAACTTCCCAGTAGTCTTACTTTCTCAGGATCTTTACATTAACTGAAGAGTCAAAAAAATACTTAGAGGATTGAATTTCTAAGCATGTGTTCTAGGCTGTATTTCCAGTTTCGGAGGGAAATGGGGGGTAAGGGGGTTAAAGACAAGAAGGAAGTAAAAAAAAAGTTCACTGATACTACACTTTGTTGTTACACCAAGTAGGAGAAAAAGGTTTTTCTGCCATTCTCTCCTATTCCCTTCTAACAAGCCTTGGAGCAACTTTGTTAATGGTGGAGTGCTTAGAGGCCAAGGAAGTTGAGATTTAAGATTGACCAGATCTATAACAATATTTATTTTAGGTCTCAGTCATAACTCCTAATCAACACAAGACAGGTACATTACCTATTGTCTCACAATTGTAAGAGTTAACTACTTCAGAATCTTCCTAAGGCCTGAGAGATAGTATAGGGTAGGGCACTTGCCTTGCATGTGGCCAGACCAGGTTCAATCCCCAGCATCCCGTGTGGTCTCCCAAGCACCACCAGGAGTAATTCATGAGTTCAGAGCCAGGAGTAACTCCTGAGCTGATCAGATGTGGCCCTCAAAACAAAACAGAACAGTAGAACAGTATGCAAATTTTCATCATTCCCCGTCCCGTCCCGTCCCGTCCCGTCCCGTCCCCCCCCCCATTCGCCTCTTTAGTAATGGACTATTTGGAAGTTATGGACGCAAGTTTCATTTGATTTTCAGTGTTTTGCCAAAATGAACAACTTTTTGTTTGTTAACCTTAACCTGTCTAACCAGATATATAGTACAGGACCTCATGGAAACAGATCTCTACAAGCTCTTGAAGACACAACACCTCAGCAATGACCATATCTGCTATTTTCTTTACCAGATCCTCAGAGGATTAAAATATATTCATTCAGCTAATGTTCTGCACCGTGACCTCAAACCTTCAAATCTGCTGCTCAACACCACTTGCGATCTCAAGGTTAGCCGGTTTTTTACTCTCTGGGATATATCAAAACTCCCTCAATGTTTGTTTGTTTGTTGGTTTGTTTTTTTAACTGAATCACTGTGAGATAGACCCTTACAAAGCTGTTCATGATTAGATTTCACTCATGCGGTATTCCAACACCCATCCCTCCACCAGTGTACATTTCCTAGCACCCAATATCCCCAGGTTCCCTCCCATCACTCCCACCCACTGCCTGCCTCTATGGCAGGCAATTTTCTTCTCTCTCTTTCCCACTCTCCCTCCCTCTTACCATCCCTTCCTCCCCCCACCACCCCACCCCTGTCTTTTGGGCATTGTGGTTTGCAATATTGATGTTGAAAGGTTATGAAAAATATCTCTTTACCTACTTTTAGCACTCAGATCTTGTCCAGTGTGATCATTTCCTGCTCTTATTGTTATACTGGTCTCTTCTCTGTCTTACCTATCCTCAGCCCCACACACACTTGTGGTTAGTTCCAGCCATTGACCAGTCCTCCTAGATCCCCCTGTTTTCCCTGGCCATGGATATTGCTACTATATATATATATATTTTATATACCACATATGAATGCAGTCATTCTATATCTGTTCCTCTCCTTTTGACTCATTTCACTTATCCTGATACTCTTCGTATCCATCCATTTATAGGCAAATTTCATGACTTCATTTTTCCTAACAGCTGCATAATATTGTAAAGATGTGCCATAGTTTCTTTATCCATTCTTCTGTTCTTGAGCTCTCAGGTTGTTTCTAGACTCTGCCTATGGTGAATAGTGCTGCAGTGAACGCAGGAGCGCAAATAGTGTTTCTGATGTGTGTTTTTGGGCCTCCAGGGTATATTCCTAGAAGTAGTATTGCTAGGTCAAATGTAATCTCAATTTCTATTTTTTTGAGAACTGTTCTCAATGGTATTTTTTAAATGAGGCATTCACAATGAGGAAAAAATTCTGCTGGGGCATTTTTGTATTTACTATTACTTGTATTTTAAACCACATAAGGCTGGAGAGATAGCTCAAGGACTGAGTACTTTGCATGTGAAAGGCCCACATTTGATTCCTGGCACTGCATGTTCCCTTGAGCACCTTTAGGAGCTACCCCCAAATATAGAGCCAAGAATGTTCCCCCAGGCACCTCTGAGTGTAAATGAATACATGATAGCCCGAAAATAAATGATACTCTGACAGAAACACATGAAACATTTTTATGGGAAAAAAAAAAGAACTAGTAAATAGTCCTAGGCCTAAAAAGATAGCTCAAAGGATTAGAGCACATGCTTTGCATTCAGGAGACCCAGGTTTGATCCCTGGCACTCTATGGTTCCCTACAGGCTGGGTGTAACATAAAAAATATAATTCTAGTGTTCCTCGTCCATCCTGTTGCTACTATTTCTCCAGAGGTAATCACTAAAATAAATTGGTATCATTTCTTTCAAACGTTTGTCTCTGCTCTTACATGCATGTGTAGTTTTGTACCTTTTCATATGTGTGGTCTCAAGGGTCAAACCCAGGACCTCACACTACATGGCGTGTGCTCAATAACTGGGCCATACCACTGACCATATGTATGTATGTATGTTTATATATTAACACCAGTGACTTTATTTTTTAATTTCTTAATTTTTGTTTTGTTTTGAGGGCCATATCCAGCAGTGTGCAGTGTATACTCCCAGCTTAATACTTAGAGATCCAGATGGTACCAAGGATCCAGGTGGTACCAGCAATCCTGGACCTCCCTCATGCAAAGCATGTGCTCAGCCTGTTTTGAGTTAGCTCTCTGACCTTCAGCAATTTTTAATTTATTTTTTCAGAGGTTTAGGAGGATTTGTGGCACACCCAGTATTACTCCAGGGCTATTTCTGGAGCTCTGATTAGGGTGTTTGTTGTTTTTAATTTTTTATTTATTTAATTTTTGGGGGGAGGGGGTTACACCTGTCGATGCTCAGGAGTTACACCTCCTACCTCAGCACTCAATCATTCCTGGCGGTGCTTAGAGAACCATATGGGATGCTGGGGATCAAACCGGGGTTGGCTGTGTGCAAGGCAAACATCTACTGTACTATCACTCCAGCCCTCTGATCCGGATTGCCCTCTGGGAAAGCTTGGGGACTATATGCAATGTCAGGGATTGAACTCAGGCCAGCTGCATTATGGGCAAGTGCCTTCTTTACCTCCGTACTATCTCTCCGACCTCCCTCAATAGTATGTTTAAAATAAAGCATTCACATTAGAGAACCCTTAAGTCCCTTATATGCTAGAGATCTCTTTAAAACAGACAACATTTTTATATAATTTTATATTAGTAGAAAGTAGAGCTAAATACAGAAGTCTGTAAATATCTTAAAGAACTCCATAGATTAGAAGACTTAATGTTAAAATGAAAATATTTTACAAGTTGATATATTGATTCAGTGCAATCCCTATCAGAACCTTATATGACATTTTGATGAACTGATACTTACAATGCTCATAGAAATTCAAGAGACCCAAATAAATCAACCCCAAGAAAAACAAAACTGAAAGATCTATACTTTATTGATTTTAAATGTACTACAAAGCTATGACAATTTAAAAAACCAACCAGTGTTAACTGGCATAAATATAAACATAAAGATCTGTAATCAGTGTTTCCTAAAGTGCATGATACTGCCTCCTAGGGAACTCTGTAATGATCCAGGGGGATAGTAGTAGTAGCTCAAATACAATAGCAGGATGCTTTCTGTTTGTTTGCGTAAAAAAGGTAGATTTCTTAGGGGATACTGAATGATTTTATTCCTGAAAAGGGGGCAGTAGTCCAAATAACTTTGAGAACCTCTGACTCTCAATGAATAGACTGGAGGACAGAATGTAAGTTAGAGGTTGATTGGGTCTAATGGGATCAGGGAGGAAAGTGAAGTGGGTACTAAGGGACACAGGTTTCTTTTTTGCAATTAGAAAGTGTTGTAAAATTAATTAATAATAATAACAACACAGGTTTCTTTTTTGCAATTATAAAGTGTTGTAAAATTAAATAGTAATAATGATTATATAATCTGTGACTCTAAAACTATTGCATTATATATATTTAAAACTTATAATATAGGGTACATGTTTACAATAGTATTAAACATTTATGGTTTCAATATATTTACCTCACCTCTCAGTTACCTCATGAACCTTCACCATAAACCTCTAACAATTACTTAACCTACCTCATCATTCTACCCACCCACTCCCCGTTATGTGGTATCATGTAGTATATTTTAAGCAGGTAAGTTATATTGGCATGTAAATTATATCAGTAAAATCTGACTCAAAAGTACATATATATGTATAGTGGTGATCGTTTCTTGAATTTCGGTTCAACAGACATTCCTGTGAAAAGCCCGTTTAGGTATATGTGGCAAAGATGAATGACCATGAAATCTGAAAAGAGGCAGTCAGAAATCTGTTAAAAGACTATTTCATCTGGGGCCAAAGCAATAATACAGTGGGTAGGGCCTTTGCCATGCACCAGGAGTAATCCCTGAGCACAGAGCCAGGAGTAGGCTCTGAGTACCACCAGGTGTGGGTTCCCCCCCACCCTCCTCTAGAAAAGAGAATTATATCTGCTGTAACTGATACTAAGAAAGAACAGTACACATGCAAAGGAGAGTGGTAGATTCTGGTTGCAACTTTGAGAGGCATCAAGAAAAGATTGAATCTGTGCTCGCCCTCCTAAGGATAGGATTTCAGTGGACATGGCCCCTCCCGTTGATCATCGATTTGCTCGAGCGGGCCCAGTAACGTCTCCATTGGAGACTTTGTTGTTACTGTGTTTGGCATATCGAATACGTCACAGGGAGCTTGCCAGGCTCTGCGAGATACTCTTGGTAGCTTGGTAGCTTGGTAGCTCTGCGAGATACTCTTGGTAGCTTGCCGGGCTCTCCGAGAGGGGCGGAGGAATCGAACTCGGGTCGGCCATGTTGGCTGCGTGCAAGACAAACGCCCTACCGCTGTGCTATCGCTCCAGCCCTACAGTGGACAAGTAGTGATCATGATATAGGACCCAGTAGGCAGACAGAACAACAAATGAGTTAAAAGTAAAGAACAAATGCACAAACCCTGAGGCCTACTTTAGTGCCTAAAGATTTGGGTAAGTAAGTCATTGACTTTGAGGTGGAGAGGTTGATTGGAAGTAGATCAAGAAAAACCTTCTAGGACTATCTTTAAAAGATATTAGGTTCTGTCATCAGGTTATTAAATTATCTGGTGTCATTGTTTATTTGAAACAGGTTGGTGGCAAAAGTCTTGTGAAGTTTTGTGGAGGACAGATCCCTGCATCAGATGTAGCTGGGTTGAGCTCTGTTCTTTTGAGTCATATGACATGGATACTTTCCCATAAATCTGTGCAGCCCAGATCTGGCCTACCATTCCCTTTTAGAGAAAAAAAATTTACTCAGCAACTCCCAGTAATACCCTGGAGTATTTTTATTATTACCTTCCCCCTGGATTATTCGAACACTTGGCGGGAAAGTGCAGCAGTGTGCAGTGTTACTCATTTTAGAAAACACTGGTATAACCAAAAGTCTGGGGTGGGGAGGGGGGCACCAAAGGAATGAAGCTGCTCTTAGGAATGACTGACTACTCTTCTTAGGCATTTAGTGATTTTCTTGAAAAATCACATTCATATATTTGCATCACCTAGTACTTTTTTTATTCCATTGTTTTTTGAGCCACAGCTGATTGCTCAGGGCTTACTCCTGGCTCTGTGTTCCGAGACTTCTTCTGGCAGGGATCAGAAACCATATGGGATGCTGGGGATCAAATCCAGGGTAGCTGTGTATGACAAGTATATTACCTGTTGTATTGTCTTTCCAACTCCTCCTGGTGCTTGTCTTTTTTTCATGTTTCTTACCATTGTGATTCTATAATGACAGATTGCTTTTGCTTGTCTTTGGAGAAACAGTTTTATTAAATTTGTCAATTTGTTTGATTTTGGGGCCACATCAGTTGGTTGGTGCTCAGGGCTTAGGGATTATTCCTGGTTGTGCTTGGGGGACCATATGTGTTACCAAAGATTTAACCAGGTCGGCCACATTCAAAGCAAACTTCCTACTCTCTGTGCCCAAGAGAAACAATATTTTGAAGTGCTTAATATTTATGAGAAAGATTGATTCTTACTGTTGTTTGGAAAAAAAAGATAACCATATTTTATTGTCATTTCTGTTTGTGAATTTTATTTTACCTATTCACTCACCAAAAGGTACACCCACAGAGGTAGATGTGTATTGTTAGTCATCTGCATATGGATAACTCAAGCATATGATACTTTAGTTTTTACAGCCACATAGTTTCCCACATTTAACAATGTACATATGGGATGCATGTAACTTACATGTATGTAAATATTGAGATAATCTGATTCTAAAGATGAGGATATCATAAGTCACTGATTAGTCATGGATTTGCACTGATTGAGCATGTCTGAAAGACAAGACAGTATGGTGGTAGCCTAGGTACATACATGTAGCATAAAAGAGTGACAGTGAGGCTTAAGTTTTGCTTTAGTTCTAGAGTCATTGTTACCCATCACATTTTTTCATGTCACATGGGTAATGTGCCAAATATGCACAAGATTGAAGGGTGGCACATATCACACAAATGTGTGAAGACCCAATCTTTTTTTTTTTTCTTTTTGTGTCACACCCAGCGATGCACAGGGGTTACTCCTGGTTCATGCACTCGGGTTACTCCTGGCCGTGCTCAGGGGACCATATGCCATGTTGGGAATCGAACCTGGGTCAGCCGCTTGCAAGGCAAACGCCCTACCCGCTGTGCTATCACTCCAGCCCCATCAATCATCATGTTTATGAACCAGAGAAGGATCCTCACATTTTCAGTACCTGGGGTGATGTGATACAGAAATGATGGTGAAAAAAGATTTAGATCAGGAGGGTAGATAGGCAACAGTTTATGAATGTTCTTGAAGATCATACTTAAAGAATTTGTTCTTATGTAAGCAGAGGGAATTATTAAAAGTTTGGTTGGTTTTTGTTTTTCTAATTTTAGACCATGTGGTTTAGTGTTTTTGGGTTTTGTGGGTTTTTTGGTTTTGTTTGTTTGTTTTTGCTTTTTGGGTCACATCCAGCGATGATCAGGGGTTACTCCTACTTCGCACTCAGGAATTACTCCTAGCAGAGCTCAGGGGACTATATAGGATTCTGGGAATCAAACCCAGGTTGGCCATGTGCAAGGCAAATGCCCTACCCGCTGTGCTGTAGCTCCGGTCCCATGTGGTTTAGTTTTGAGCCAGAGAAATTACTTATGTTTTAGAAATAACACCTGGAAATTTAAATTAGATTTTAGGCATGTAAAAGATAATTTTCTTAATCTGTAAGGATTAAAAATACTAAATCAGTAATTTAATAAACTAAACTAAGTCTAAACTTGCCAGTGGCTGATGAATTGTAGAAGCAGCTAATTCTAAAGCTTTTGGGGAAGTTTCAGCCATTGTGTTTCATCTGCCTCTTACCAACACCCAGCTACTTTCTCTAGATTATTACTCTTGACTTTCCAGGTTCTTTTCATATTTCTGTCTCTTTAATGTTCAGGTACCTCTTCAAATAGATTCTCCACAGAGAAGACCTATCTCATCATAAGCGCTCTGTCTATTACCACTGTATCGGTGTCTCTTGCTCTGTAACAAGTCACCTGAGAGTGTGGTAGCCAAGAACAACAAACATTAGAGCATGTTAGATCACAATTTCAGTCAGAAATTCAGTCCAGGTGCAGCAAGATGACTGGTCCCAGCTACAGTTTCTGATCCTTGCCTCAAAGACATGAAGGGGAAATACTGAAATCATGCCTTACACGCCTGCAGTTGTTTCTGTCAGTTGAAACATCTTTATGTAATTCATGTATACTGGGCTTCCACAAACATGCCTGATGGTTCCAAATACCCTAGAAGACAGAGCCAGGTGGAACTGGCAGCTTCATGAAAGGAATATAGTTACACAGCCTCATTTCTACTACTTCCTGTTGGGTTAGTTATAGGAGTAACGATACCAGTTCTGCCTTCCAGCTGCAACTCGAACCAAAATATTTGTAAGAAGAGCATGGGGAATGGGTTATATTGGTGAGTTCCTTTTTAAAAAATAGTCTTTCCACAGCTGTGTTTAAAATGATTTATAGGGGCTGGAGTGATAGCACAGCGAGTAGGGCGTTTGCCTTGCATGCGACTGACCCGGTTTGATTCCCAGCATCCCCCGAGCACTGCCAGGAGTAATTCCTGAGTGCATAAGCCAGGAGTAACCCCTGAGCATCGCTGGGTGTGACCCAAAAAGCAGAAATAAATAAAAATAAAATTATTTATAACTTTTATCTCTGTCTTTTTAGATATTTAAGTTTCTAATCAAGCTTTTTATAATGTAGTTCCCATTTTTTTGTCCACTCTTCCAGAGGAATGTAGAAATGAAGTCCTAGTATTTGGCCTAATTGACCTGTGAATTTCATATGTTGTGTTTTTTGCTTGCTTTTTTTTGTGTGTGTGTGTGTTTGTTGTTGTTGTTTTTAGTTTGAGGTTTGTTGCTCAAACTCTGACCCAGAGGAGCTTTTGTATCAAAACTGGACCGGTACAGTTTATGTAAATTCTGGGCATAGAAGGCTGTGAGAATCTGTGATCAGGGATGAACCTGGGTGAAGGGATAAGGGACTAATGAGATCATGGTGGAGGAATGTTGAAACACTGTTTGAGGGATTGGTGTAGTAGTTCTACAACTATAAAATAATGACTTCAGTAATTGTAAACTATGATACCTCAAAAGATTTTAAAAATCAATATTGAAATGAAAAAGGCTCTAATCATGAATATGTATCCTTCCCTAACAATGGAGACGTTACTGGGCCCGCTCGAGCAAATTGATGGACCATGGGAGGACAGTGACAGTGACAGACAAGATGCATATTCTCTAATTGCACAATTAAAAATACGACTTTTTGTGTCCATTTACACTACAGAAGGCTGACTGAGTAATAAGATTTGATTGAACTTAAATCAGAAGGAGAAGTGTTAAATCTCAAGAGAAGAAACTGTGGGTCATGGATATATTGAAACGGTGTGGTGGAGTCCAACATGGTAAATTTTGGCTGAGAATGGTTGAGAGCATTGTTTCCTAATGTCGGGAATATTTCATCCTGGGTAGTGGGTCTGGAGTGAAGTAGGGGCAGCAGTAACCCTGGGTACAGCTGGGAAGTACTTGGTATTTGTTTACTTTTGCTCGAGCAGGCCCAGTAACGTCTCCATTGGAGATTTTGTTGTTACTGTGTTTGGCATATCGAATACGTCACGGGTGGCTTGCCAGGCTCTGCCGTGTAGGCGAGATACTCTCGGTAGCTTGCTGGACTCTGCGAGAGGGGTGGAGGAATCGAACTCGGGTCGACCATGTTGGCTGCGTGCAAGGCAAACGCCCTACCGCTGTGCTATCGCATTTGTTTACTTAAAGAAGGTAAATTCCCAGGAGGAGGTGGTGAGTTTTTTTCCCCCTGAAAAGGGGGTAGTAGCCACATGGGTGGAAGCCTCTGGCTGATTTGTCTTCTTCAGATATAAGAAGAAATCTGTTATTTATTGCTACCTGAGTAGAAATCATGTGAGATAAGATTGTGTTGCTGATCTCTTGGGCATGAGTATTAGGAGATCTTTTCGCAGTTTTCTTCACAAAAATTGGTAGAAAGGGCTCCTAAGAAACAAGGTACATACTGGTACATTGATAGATCAGTCAAGCTAAAGTTAACATTACGATCCTTAGTAAAAGTTGATGGACACAAAAAAGGCAGAGGAATGAATGTATGTAGCTCAGTAATAGAACACTTGGATGTTTGATACCCAGAGTTCAATCCCCAGCATCAGGCACACAAAATGAAAAGTTTAGGGGCAGGAAAAGGCACTTGATTTGCACATGACTGATTTGGATTTAATTCCTGACACTGCCTTTATTACCCTGAACACAACAATGAGGTGTGATTCCTGAGTACAGAGCTAAGAATAAGCCCTGAGCACTGCCAGTGTGGCCCCAAAACAAAAAATTTACAGCCACATATCAGTACCAGTTGATAGGCTAACAGAACCATAATCACAACAGAGTTGCAGTGGCATTGACAAGCCAACTTTCTTTTGGAGGGAAGTCCAGAGGACATTAGGCCTATACCTATTGGTACTCAGGACTTAATCTTGACTCTGTGTTCAAGGATCACTCCTGCCCTGGCTCAGGGAACTATATGCAGTACCAGGAATGGAATTAGGGTAGGCTGTGTGCAAGGAAAGCACCTAAACCACTATACTAAATCTCTGGCCAACAATAAAGGTGAGGCCTGATATATATGGTGAAGCTTATGTAGACAGGAAAGTAAGCTGTCAGAACTATGAAGTAGAATCCAGAATTTTTCTCACTATGTAACTCTGAGAGTAAGTAAAGAAAAAACATTGAAATTATCTCCTTTTGAAAATTAGTGACTGCATCAGAATATGGAAATTGCAGAACCCCAGTATGTAACTTTGAGGGGGAGGCACACCTGACTATGCTTATAGATGTTACCAGCTCTGTGTACTGGGACCATGCAGTGCTGGGGGTTAAACCAGGACTCCCTCATGAAAATATCCATTGCATGTAGATAGCCCTTTGAGCTATCTACAGATAGTAGCCTTTTTTTGTCTGTTTATTTTTGTTTTGGGGTCACACCTGTCAATGCTTAGGTATTATTCCTGGCTCTGCACTCATGAATTACTACTGGCAGTGCTGGGGCACTATTTAGGATGCAGGGCTGGGGTGGGGGGACAGATCATCAAACCTGGGTTAGCTGTTAGCTGTACAATGCAAACACTATGCTCTGGCCTCTAGGTATGGAACTTTTTTACTTTTTGGGGGGAGGGGTCACTCCCAGTGATGCACAGGGTTTACTCCTGGCTCTGCACTCAGGAATTATTCCTGGCGGTGTTCAGGGGACCATATGGGATACTGGGAATCAAACCGGGGTTGGCCGCGTGTGAAGCAAGCGCCTTACCTGCTGTGCTGTCGCTCCAGCCCCATGTGTAACTTTTTTTCAATAATTTTATTTATTTATTCTTCTTATATTTATTGAATCACTGTGGGAAAAGTTACAAAGCTTTCAGGTTTAAGTCTCAGTCATATAATGATCAAACACCTTTCCCTTCACCAGTACTCATTTTTCACCACCAAGAACCCCAATATACCCCACTCCCAATGCCTGTGAGGCAGATTATTTCTACTTAACTCTTCTTTACATTGATTACATTCATTATTTCGACAAAAGGTGCGCCATTATTGCCCCCCCCCCCAAACAATCAGAATTACTGAAAAGGCATTGTGAAATACTTTGTTTTCTATAGCTGGTTATGAGAATCATATAATGATTTTGGAGCAACACCCTTTTCCTCCCAGGGAGGCATGGCGCCGTAGATTAGTAGTTTAACGCATGGTCCATTCACTTTTCTGCTGCAAGCTGCCGGGCTATGGATTAAATAATCTTGCTTCTGGAGCCATGGCTGTGCCAGAGAGCCGCTCCGTGGGGGCAGCTCGTGACCTCGGTAGGGCGTGAAGGATGAGCCGGTACCGTCCCCCTTCCAATGAGACTGCAGTTGCCCCATCACCGCCGGCTCATATCTGGCTTTCCAATAAGGTCTGAGGTGGCGACCACCTTGTATGCAGTCTGGATGCATTTCTGCCAAAAGCCGCTGGGTTTTGAGGCCGTTAATCAGCTTGATCAGGAGCCAGAGAGGCCGTTTGTAGGCGGCGACTCAGGGTCTCGTTGGGATGGGGAGGAAGGGGCTGGTTCCACCTCCATCTGGTGAGGCCCCGCGTGTCTCGTCACTGCAGACCCAAACCTGACTGTCCAGTGGCCTCTGGAGGATGGCGGTTACCAGGCCGCCAAGGGGAACAGGCAAAGGCACGAAACCTATCCCCACCTGGAGTGGCCCAGCCCGAGTAACCTACTGCAGGAACAGGACGCATTTCTGCTAAAAGCCTTTGAGTTCCAAGATTTGTTTCTGAGTCTCTAGGATAATGGCCGTTAAGCAGTTCGATCAGGAACCAGAGAGGCCATGCCTCCAATTATATAGCTGAGCCGGAGGTGATTTGTGGGTGTGTCTCCCACATACCTAACTTTTGACCGTTTACTTTCTTGGAAAACTTTGCCCCAAGTTTTTGGGGTCTGGCCAGAGGCACAGCAGCAATTTTGGGGTATCTGGAAGTCTGAAGGCGCCATCAGGCTGCTGATGCACTGGCTTCACAGGTACAGATTGACCTACTGGCGGCACCATACCCCCCCACCCCCCAATATGTAACTTTTTTAAATGCTACAGTTTCAACAAGTGGCATGGTGATTGTAATCAAGACTAGAGGAAGACATTTGTGAATGGATAGGAATTTTCTAAGTTCTGTGGCACCAAATAGGGGGCGTTTAAACAGCTGCTGTTACCTGTTTTAAGCCCTATAAATATCTTAAGCATTTTCCCTCCTTCTTGGCTTATCTCTTAGCTAGTTTTATGTCTTATCTCTTAGCTAAATTAAAACAGTAGGATCCAAAAGAAACTATTAAAGCCTGGCTTATGCCATTATCTGGCCTGTCTTGGTTAACATTATCTTTCTTTCAGACAGCCCCTATCCCCTGCAAAAGCATTAAAATGACTGATACGAAAAAGAATTACTGCTAAGTTATCCCCACCACCATGAGGGTATGTTCACATATTGGGACTATCCTGTCAAGTGATATCTGTCCCTGTTGTGCAGTTTCAGTTGGGATCGGGAAAAATAAACTCTTGCTTGGTGCAAAAATAAGTATTAAAATGTTCACAATTGGGAGCCAGAGAGAGAGAGTACAGTGAGGGCACTTGTGTTGCCTTGCATGTGGCTGACTCTGGTTCGATCCCTGATGTCCCAACCTGCAGGGAATAATCCCTGAGTGCAGAGCCAGGAGTAAGCCCTAAGCACTGCTGGATGTGGCCAAAAAAACATTTTCATCATCATCTGCCCTGCAATTATTTGAGACTAAAGATTTTGTTAGATTTTATATACATTGGAGACTGAATTACTACTATAGTATTGAATAGCCAGATGATGAAAGGCCAGCAGATATTTCTGTCACAGAAAAAAATTAGAAATTAGACTTTGCAGCACTATTCACAAGCCAAAGTCTGAAAACAACTTAAGTGTCCAAGAACAAGTGACTGGATAAAGAAATTATAGTGCATGTGCACAGTGAAATATTACTCAGCTTTAAGAAAATAGGAAATCATGTAATTCACTGCTACATGAAAAGATCTAGAGAGTATCCTGTTGAGTGAAGTTAATCAGAAGGACACATGCAGAATGATTTCTCCCATATGAAGGATATTAAGAAATATAGTAGGAGAATAACAAATGTCTAAAAAGTCAGAAACTATTACTGGTTTTCAGTAGGAAGATTACCACTGGGGGAACATTGTGGGCAGGAGAGTCATTGGGATAATAGTGGAGGGAAGCAGACAATCTTGTGAGGGTGTGGTGCTAAGAGTGTTTTGTGCATGAAAACCTATCATTGACAGATTTTTAAACCATGGTGCCTAGAATGAAACTGAAAATAATCACGACGATCACGACCATCCTGTTGTTCGTCGATTGCCTCGAGCAGGCCCCAGTAACGTCTCCTTCGTCCTAGCCCTGAGATTTTTTTTTTAAAGTGCTATATTCAAGGCTCTTTCAGGGTTAGGAGAATGAGACCCATCATTGTTACTGGTATTTGGCATATTGGGTACGTCACAGGGAGTTTGCCAGACTCTGCCGTGTGGGCAGGTTACATTCGGTAGCCTGCCAGTTTGTCCAAAGTAGGAATGAGATGATAAGATATCATCTATATATACCTGCCAGTAGCTAGACAGTTACACCCACCAACTGCCGTGTAACCCCAACAAGGGCCAGAATCCAGAGATTATCACACTCAGCTCCCGGAAGCGCGCGGCTTATATATCTATATATATAACTTATAAGTTATATATCTATATAACTGAAAATAATAGATAACAAAAAATTAAAAACTAGGATTCTTGGGGCTGGAGCGATAGCATAGCGGGTAAGGCCTTTGCCTTGAACGCAGCTGACCTCAGTTCGATTCCCAGCATCCCATTAGGTCCACTGAGCACTGCCAGGAGTAATTCCTGAGTGAAGAACCAGGAGTAGATCCTGTGCATCACCGGGTGTGACCCAAAAAGAAAAAAAAACCCCTAGGGTTCTTAAAAAGTCTTTAATATAGAAGCATCTTCAGAAAGTTTGGGAGTACATTTTATTCACAGAAGATGGAGGAAGGGGAAGAATCTTTTGAAATTACTATATTCATGGCACATGTGGAAGAATAACAACAGGAAGTCTGAGGATTAGATGGCAAATGTAGGTTGCATAGCTGACCCTAGGAGTGATGATGCTTGGAACATCAGCTGACAGCCTGAGAAATGAGTTTGATGGCTTTTGGTGGCTTTATTTTAACACAGATCAGTTTTTACAAGTGATGTGAGATTGCTGTAGTAAGCTAAGCAGATAATGAAATATGTCCTGTTAAGCACCAGAAAGATTGCCCAGTCAATTGAGTGCATGCTTTCCACACAGGGGGTCCGGTTCAATCCCTAAAACTTCATGGACCCAGAGCACTACAAGGGATAGCCCCTGAGCATCAAAGACCATGGCTCCAAAACAAAATAAAATAGGTATCCTATTGAAGACTTCTCAAAGCCTTTTTTTTTTTTTGGTTGACATCATTAGATTATTTGAAAGATTAAATAATAATTTGTAAAATTTCCAGCAAAGTATCCACCACATAGCCGTGGTAGCAGCTACTTATTAACATCATTACTGCTGTTGTCTTTTTAACTTTTATGTTTTGATATTAAATTAGCAACTTGATTAAAAAGTGTATTCTTTTTTCTCTCTCAGATCTGTGACTTTGGTTTGGCTCGTGTTGCAGATCCGGACCATGATCACACAGGATTTCTGACAGAGTATGTAGCCACACGTTGGTACAGGGCTCCAGAAATTATGTTGAATTCCAAGGTAAGGATTAAGGTTGCATGAAAAGAAAAACCAGGAGTTCAAAAATGTGATCATAAGTGGCAATAGGCATGTCTCTCAAGTCTGTGGTCAGCCCATATCTAGTCATACTAAGTAGCTACTTTAATCTCCTATTTACCATTGATCCTTTGGGTTCTGGGTTTTGGTCTTTTATTCTCAGCTGGCGTAGTGCTGAGTTGAAGGGCATGCTTTTCTAATTACTATGAAATAAATGATGTATAAAAAATAAATGATTGTTTCCCACCTATTGATTGAACCCTCTGAAGTCCTACCTAGAGTAGCTTTTACTCCTACTTCAGCCACTGAAGTTGGCTTGGACTGATATTATATTGTATATTTGTGTGTATATTTATGAGTATGTCCCAGAGTTTGTCAGAAAGGTCAGAATTTACCTAAAAATTTACCATGTACGAAATTATATTTGAAGAAAATAAGCGGTCTTGCAGAAGGTTTACGTTCTGGAATTACCATACTAGTTTCTCATGGTAAAGTTTTTGTTGTATTTTTCTGGCACTTAGAAATTAGTCCTGATGGTGCTGAGAGAACCATGTGAGATCCTGCAGATTAAACCCAGGTTGGCCATGTGCAAGGCAAACTCCCTACCGACTGCACTGTCTCTCAGGTCCCCTCCAGCCCATTTGTAAAAATTTTTATTTGGAGCAGCTCGGCAATGCTCAGGGACTAGTCCTGGCTCTGTGCAGGGATGCAGGGATCACACCCAGATCTCCATCATGTAAAGAATGTACTCCACCCTACTGAGCTACTTCTTTAGCCTCTCAATATCTTAGTTAAAAGCCAAATAATTGTTTCTTCATTTTCTTTCTTTATTTCAGAATTATATAGCCGTGAGGGCTAGGGGGACTACTGAAACTCCTGTTAAACATGCACCTGTGATACAGGAAGATCTGTTGTTATATCACACAAAATAACATTCATCTTTTTCCTTTTCTATGACAGGGCTATACCAAGTCCATTGATATTTGGTCTGTAGGCTGCATTCTGGCAGAGATGCTGTCCAACAGACCCATCTTCCCAGGAAAGCATTATCTTGACCAACTGAATCACATTCTGGGTAAGGTTCCCAAGCATTCTGGGAGCTAGATTTACTCAGTTTACTGTCTCAGTTTACATCAGAGACTCTTGGATAATAAGAATTCTGACAATTCTTTAACCTATATTAGATGTGTTTTTATCTTCCTTGATTTAAAACATTAAGGACCCTTGTATACCCTTGTATAAACTTCTTTATACAAAGATAAACATTGGGAGGTGATGGAAAAAGTATTTTTTACTAGGGTCCTTTCTGCTTCACTGCTAATAATATGTGGCTGGTTTACCCTGATGATGGCTATTAATAGCTGATTATTTTATCTGATAGGTATTCTTGGATCTCCATCACAGGAAGACCTGAATTGTATAATAAATTTAAAAGCTAGAAACTATTTGCTTTCTCTTCCACACAAAAATAAGGTGCCATGGAACAGGCTGTTCCCAAATGCTGACTCCAAAGGTAAATAATATTTCATTGATTGTTTTTCTTTAACTTAGCTTTATGTTGATTTGTTTTGCTTGTTAGGTTAACTTTTCAGGTTGCTATGGCTATAGGATAGTGCCTTTATTTAATGTTCACTTTATTGCTCCTGTCCCTTTTTATTTGGGAGCAGTGATGGTAGTGTCAGAGAGTTGGGGTCTATAATTCTTACCTTTTTTTTTAAATATTGTCATCTCTTTGTTTCTTCTATTTGATTGATTTTGGGGCCACACCTGGCTGTACTTAGGAGGCGTTAGTTCTGGTAGTGCTCAGGGGACCATTTAGTGTTAGGGATCCAACATGGTGTCTCCCACATGCAAAGCATATGCTCCAGCCCTTAGAGCTATTCTTCCCAGCCCTCACTTTTAATTTCTTTGTTATTGTATAACTTGAACCAAGTTCGCCTTTTTAGGATTCAAAAAGTCAAGGAGTGCATAAAATAAAGTATACCTTCATCTTGTCATTATATCATTTATAGTCATGCTTATTAAAGAATAATTTCTGTAGTGAAATCCATCCACTTTTAATATGCAGCTAATTTTTTAAAAAATTTTTTTTTATTTATTGAATCACTGTGAGAACAGCCACAAAGCCTTTCAGTTTAAGTCTCGGTCAGTCGTACAATGATCAAACACCCATCCTTTCACCAGTGCACATTTTCTATCACCAAGAACCCCAGTATACCCCCCATCCCACCCCTCCCCGTGCCTGTGTGACAGATTTCCACTTTACTCTCTCTACGTTGATCACATTCAATTATTACGTCAAAAGGCCCACCATTATTATTTGGAATTTTCTCCAACAATCAGGCTGCCAAAAAGACATCATTAGATAATTTGTTTTCTGTTGCTGATTATGAAGAGCATATGATGTCGCACGGCCACTATCACGGCCACGCGATTTTGATTTCCAATATTTTAGTAATAAGTCTGAAGGGATTACTGCCAAAAGTCACTGGGTTCTGAGATTGGTTTGTGTGCCTCTAGGTTCATGGTCGTTCAGGAGCCAGAGGAGGCGTTCGTGGGCGGCAGCTCATCAGGGCAGGGAGTTGGGCCGGTTCTACCCCCCATCCCATGAGGCCCCGCTTGCCTCGTCACTGCAGTCTCACACCTGGCTGTCTGTTAGGCTCTGAAAGATGGTGACCACCAGGCCGCTGCCGCCAGGGGGGAAAGGCGGAGGGACAAACACTCTTCCCCTCCCAGGGTGGCACAGCACCATAATTTAATGCACAGTCCAGATGCATTTCTGCCAGAAGTTAGTGGTATCCGAGATTGGTTTGTGTGGCTCTGGGATCATGGCCGTTCAGGAGCTGGAGGAGGTGTTTGTGGGCGGCAACTCAGGGCCTCATCAGGTCAGGGAGAAGATTTATGCAGCTAAATTTTTTTTAAAAAGCATGTAGTCCTATAGCTACCACTAGAATCTTAGTAATGTATTATTTTTATCACCCCAGAAGTTGTCTCATGCCCTCTTGTAATCAGTTTCTTCCCTTGTTCCTAGCCATCTAGCCATCTCTTCCTATACTTTCACTTTTCATAAATGCCATGTAAATACAGTTTTGCAGTATGTAGCTTTTTGTGTCTGGATCTCCTCCTTGGAGTAATGCATTTGAGATACATTGATGATGTTACTTATTAATCTTTTCAAGAATGGTGCTGGAATAATTACATATCAGTATTTGGTGGTGGAGGGAACCCTGAAAATACAGTGTTGGCCTAAAATTCTTAAATTTTGTGAAGAAAACAGTGTATTTTTTTTGTGCACTGTAGCACTGTCCTCCCATTGTTCATCGATTTGCTCAAGTGGGCCCAGTAACTTCTCCATTGTGAGACTTGTTGTTTGGCATATCGAATACACCACGGGGAGCTTGCCAGGCTCTCTGAGAGGGGTGGAGGAGCGGCTGGAGCGATGGCACAACAGGTAGGGTGTTTGCCTTGCACGCAGCCGACCTGGGTTCGATTCCCAGCATTTCCAGTGGTCCCCTGAGCACTGAGTAATTCCTGAGTGCAGAGCCAGGAGTAACCCCTGTGCATTGCCAGGTGTGACCCAAAAAGCAAAAAAAAAAAAAAGAGGGGGTGGAAGAATTGAACTCGGGTCAGCCTGGTCGGCTACATGCAAGGCAAATGCCCTACCCGCTGTGCTATCGCTCCAGCCCTTTTTTGTTGTTGTTGTTACCTCAGATTAAATAAAGATTCCTTACTTATAACATCTACAGCATTGTCCATAAAAGAAAAAGGTGATTCATTAAATTTTATTGATTTAATAGTTGACAATATTTTTCTTTCTCTTTTTCTTTTTTTCAATTTTTGCTTTTTGGACCACACCCTAATAATGCTAGGGCCTACCTCCCAGCTTGGAGGTTGTTCCCAGGGGTGCTTGGAACCAAACCTGGCCTCCTGTATGCAAAGTATTTGCTCAGCCTGTTAGGCTATTTCTGGCTTTATTCACATTTAACATGTATCTGTTAAATATGTATTAGACAGCTTGTATTCCTGGTTCACTGCTCAGGGGACCATGTGAAGTACTGCGAATCAAACCAGGGCCATCCACATGCAAAGCAAACACCTTAACCTTTGTACTATATGTCCAGCTATTTATTTTTTAATCCAGCTATTTTTAAAAACTTTATACGAGGAGCTGTAACGATACAAAGAGTGAGGCTCTTGCCTTGCATGTAGCTAACCTGAGTTTGATTCATGGTACTCCATAGAATCCCGAGTACCACCAGGAGTGTTCCCTGAGCACAGAGTCAGAAGTAAGTCCCTTGCACTGCTGGATATGGCCCCCAAATCAACAATAAGTAAATATGTGTGTATATATGTGTGTGTATGACATATAAACATACATATTTACACACACATAAATTTTATGTGTGTGTGAGAGAGAGAGATTTTTACTTGTTTGGGGGATGTGCTAAAGTGGCCCAGCATTTACCTTGCTCTTGCATGTGTAAGGCCTTAGATTTGATCCCTGACTCTGTGCAGTCCTTCTTCCCACTCCAGTACTACTAGGCATAACCCTCACAAAATTTTTGTTGACTTTTGGGCCAAACCCCATGGTGCTCAGGGCTAACTCCTAGCTCTTCATTCAGGGATCACCCCTGGTGGTGCTCGAAGGAGCACAAGGGGTGTGACAGTTGAACCCCGGTCTACAAGGCAAACACCCTACCCACTGTACTGTCACCCCAGAAATCTTTTTCAATAATGACAGTAAGGTAATGATGTTGATGAAAATTGCCATTTACGATTTTTTTAATTGTAGGAATATTTTATTAAGGAGGTAAAACTAATATTCCCTAGAGGTCATGCAAATAGAATTGTGTTGCATGTTTTCCCATGTGTATATGTAGATCTACTTTAGGCTTATCTTTAATCTTCTAAGTTCTCTGTTGAAATTTTGCTTCTAATTGCTTATTTTATGTGTATATGTATAATTTTTAAAAATTACTGTCAAATCTTTAAAAAATGTAATATATCAACATAAGATTCAGAAATACTTGGTTATGGGTCCAAGTCGATAGTACAGCATATAGGTGCTTGCCTTACACAAAGCCAATCCAGGTTGGATCCCGTTACTCCATATGGTCCCCCACGCCTCCCAGTAGTGAGCCCTGAGCACAAAACCAGGATTAAGCCCTGAGGATCATTGGTGTGGCTCAAACCTTACTCCCCCCCTCCCCAAGAAAAATACTTGGTTTTTAAAAACTGAATTTTTTTTTTCTTTTTGGGTCACACTTAGCAATGCACAGGGGTTACTCCTGGCTCTGCACTCAGGAGTTACTCCTGGCAGTGCTCAGGGGACCATATGGGATGCTGGGAATCGAACCTGGGTTGGCTGCATGCAAGACAAACACCCTACCCGCTGTGCTATCTCTCCAGCCCCAGAAACTGAATTCTTGATGTAGGGAGATGATCCTGAGGGCTGGAACAACGTGCTTTTGCGTGCTGCAGCCCTGGATTCAGTCCCTGGAACCACATAGTCCCCTTTCCCCCACCCCACCAGGAGTGACTCCTGAGCACCAACAGTTACAGTGTGCACCCCCTGCTTACATTTTGAGGGTTTGGGGAGCCCCCTCTGGCTGTGCTCAGAGCTTACTGCTGGCTCTGCACTCAGGGATCTCTCCCAGCAGGGCTCAGGGTACCAGGGATCGAACCTAGTCTGTCTCTTGCAAGGCAAGCACCATACCCACTGTACTATTGCTTCAGGCCCCCCAAATTTTTGTAATTCTTTTAACTATATAAGAAAGTACATTTAGGGGCTGGAGCGATAGCACAGTGGAGAGGGCATTTGCCTTGCATACAGCCAACCTGGGTTTGATCTCTGGCGTCCCATATGGTCCCTGAGCACCGCCAGGAGTAACTCCTGAGTGCAGAGCCAGGAGTAACCCCTGTGCATCGCCGGGTGTGACCCAAAAGGCAAAAAGAAAAGAAAATGTGCCCTGGTGGAGAGATGGATGTTCCATAATTATATGGCTGAATCTCAAACATTAAAGCTTTGTAACTCATGGTGATACAATTTAAAAAAAAAACAACAACCCGCATTTCATGCCCAGTTCAATCAGCTTAATCCTTGGCTGAACAAATAGCAGTACTCCTACATTACTGTAGCACTGTCTTTCCGTTGTTCATCAATTAGCTCCAGCAGGCAACAGTAATGTCTCCATTGTGAGACTTTGTTACTGTTTTTGGCATATTGAATAAGACTCGCTCTGCTGTGCAGCGGGATACTCTCGGTAGCTTGCCAGGCTTTCCGAGAGGGACGGAGAAATCAAACCGGAGTCGGCCGCGTGCAAGGCAAACGCCCTACCCACGAGAATGTCCACTGTTTTACTTGTGCCTTTTAAATTTTGAAAGATGTAAATGTACCTACTCCTTGTTAAAAATAAATTTAATTCTGAAGATACCATTAGATAAAATGCAATGTCAGGGAAAGTTTACAATTAGTCTGATCAACTTACTTTTCTTCTTCCAGCTAATCTGAGAGCTAAATTTAGTGGACAACTTCCCATTTTGGAAGAGTTCCCTCTAAGTACTTCCAGGAGTGATCTATGAGCACAGAGCCAATAGTAAGCTCTGAGCACGGCTGGCTGAGCTGCCAAAAACCTAGGAAGGAGGGAGGGAGTTGACATCAGTTATCCAATGCTGTATAACTGACCACTCCATAACTTAGGCTTTAAAATGGCCTTTTGTTCATCAGTCCATTAGACGGGTGTTCAACAAGATGGCTGTGCGCAATTTATCTAGAGTTGTGCTGCCTAAGGTTGGTCTTGAAACGTTCTGCAGTTGATTCTCCTTGGAATTGCCCTGCTCATGATGGTACAGCTGACTTGGTCAGAACAAATCATAAGCTTAGGCAGTTTTAAGGAGAGGTAAAGAAATTAAATCCATCCACTGATGGGAGAGTGCCAAAGAATCTGACCAATATTTATATGCATCCAGCCTTTTAGTTTTTTCTGTAATACAAATTATAGATTCATTTATTTAATAATTCTATTTGAATATCTGTTCTGTGTCATTTAGGATCTAAGATCCTGGATACAGTCCAGCAATTATATAAAGAACATGCATATAGACCTAGAAGAATAGTGCACTGATTAAGAATTCCTTCTTGCCTTACAAGCATATAGTCACAAGTTCAGATTTCCAGTGTACTGCATGTACTAAACACAATCATAGCACCTCTGCTCTCTCTAAGCCTGTGTGCTATAAATGATTTCTGGGCACACCACAGCCAGATGTTCTATAAACATCACAAAAGGTTGAACTTCCTCTTGTGAATTTCTCCTAGTGAACACCACAACCTAAAAAGAGGGCAGTTCATAAATTTGTGTGCCTCATCTAAGAGTGAAGCCTTTGTTAAGCACCACGTGTGAGCACCACATCCAGGTTTGTGTAGAATCCCTAGTCATCACACCATCAGCAACGAGGGCAGGGGATGTGCAGGAAAAGATTTTTTTTTTCCTTTAAATTTTAGCCACTATAATTTACAGTACTGATAATGATACAATTTTATGCATACAGCATTCCAATGGGGGAAGGGATTTTTCCAAAAGAACCTACCTAAGGTTTGAATCAAAGAGGTTGTGGCATTTTTGCCTTGCATGTGCCAACCCCACTTCAATTCCTAACGCCACATATGTTCCCCCAACATTACCAGAAATAAGCCTTTGGGCACTGCTAGATATGACTCATACCACCCCCCATCTAAATTTATATGAAAATGGCATAAATGAATGGAAGATCTCAACTAGAGATGAAAACTTGGAAGCTCAAACAGTAGCATTTTGGGGAGGGGTCTCACAATGGCAGACCATCTAGTTCCTAAGGTCAAACCCAGTGCTCCATATAAGTACTTGTTCATGGAAAAGGAACATAATATACCTCTCTTCCTTCCCCCCACATCCATTTGTTGTTGAATGACCAGGGTCTCACACTTAGTTGCAGTGCTCACACTTTGCAGTGCACTGATACCACAAGCATTTTTGTCAGGCTTCCAAAATCCTATTGAATTGGGGTCCCATTCAGTATGTTGAGTGATACCAGAGATCAAACTTACTGTTTCATGCCTATAAAGTAGGTGCTTTACTCCTGAGTATCCCAACCCAGTTGTCTCTTAAACAAGAAAGTACTCGTTTTTATTCATTAAATGAGAAGTAAACGTGAAATGTCAGTAATTCCACTTTTTCCCATTCATCATAATAGCAAGTTTGTACTGACTACATAGTCAGTACTGTGGGAAAACCGATGTTCCCAGAAGCAGCTAGTGCAGTATAAATTGAGTTTTTCTGAAAGACAGGGAACATTATCCTGTCTTTTGTTCCAACGGTTCGGAGTATTGAACTTCTAGGTCTGCCCATTAGAGGCGGGGGCTAAAAGGCATTTTCATTTGAGATTAAGGGACAGAGAGATAGTAGTAGAGCAGATAAGGTCACTTGTCTTGCATGCAGCTAACTTGGGTTCGATCTCTGGTACTCCATATCCTCCAAGACCCTCCAAGAGTGATCAATTAGTGCAGACCCAGGAGTAAGCTCTGAGTACTCTGGGGTGTGACACCCCCAAAGAAAGTGAGATTTTTTTTTTATAATTTCTTATTGCTGAGTTCCCTGAATCAGTAGTACTGTGGATTTTTCTTCAAAACATATTCTAATTTAGGATTTGTTCCAAAATTACTGCACTGAGGGGAAAGAAATGGCTGTTCCTCAACAGATGGTGCTGACTAGTTGAATAACTATTTGGAAGAAAATCAATTTATATCATTACTCACATATCAAAAAGAATTCCAAAAGAATTGATGAGGGGCCAGAGCAATATTGCAATGGCATTTGCCTTGCACATGGTTGATCCAGATTGGATGCCTGGTATCCCATATGATACCCAAACGCCACCAGGAGAGATCCTTTAACACAGAGCCAGGAGTAATGAGCATTGTCAGTTGTGGCCCAAAGCAATTTTTTTTGATGATTTCTTGGGGGGAAAAGAACGTGCTGGAGAGATAGTATGGCAGGTTAGGCGCACCCAATTTAGGTTCGATTGCTAGCACTACATGTGGTCTCCCAACCACTGCGGGAAGTGAGCCCTCTCTCCCCACAAAAAGCATATGGCTCTTTCTTCTCAAAAACTGTTAAAGAGCTAGTACTCATCTTTCGCACATAGAATGCCTGGGTTCAGTTCCCAGCACCACATGGTCCCCCAGAACCACCAGATACGACCCAAAATCCAAAAATTGAGTTTTATAACAAGTAATTTTTTGGTTTGTTTTTAGTCACTATGAATTACAGGGTTACAGTTTATTTGTGATTGGGTCTCAGGCATACAGTGTTAACACCAGTGTCCACTTTCCTCCACAAATGTTCCCAGTTTCCCATCCAGTCCCTGGCTTGCCTCTTGGCAGACACTGTTTTGTTTTGTTTTTTTCTCTTTTTTTCCTTCTCCCCCGCCCCCACCCCCGCAGCCCCACCTCCATACCTCCACACACACATTAGGCACTGTGTTTTACTTTACTGCTTACTGATAGGGTACTGTACATGTGACTTTACCTCCTTTCAGCATCTCGTGCTAGTCCAAAATGACTGGTTCCCTCTATCATTGTCATAATGGTCCCTTCTCTTCCCCCACTCCTACCCCAGTGGTAGGCTTCTTACTAAGGACAAGTTTCTCCTCTTCCCTTTCATTTCCATAGGGTGTTAGTTAATCCCTTTACTATGTTTCTTCATATTCCTCATCACATGAAATGAGATCATTATGTATCTTTCTTTCCGTCTGACTCATTTCACTCAACGTATTTTCCAGATCCATCCATGGACCAGCAAACTGCACCAATTTCATTCATATTTCCTTGTAGCGAGTGTATTCCATTGTATATATGTTGTGTATATGTACCATAACTTCTTTACTATTCTTGGGCACTTTGGCTGTTGTGAATAGGGCTTCAGCGAACGAAGGGATGCAGATGTCTTTCCTGCATTGTATTTTTGGGCCCTTGTGGTATATTCCCAGGAGTGGAATTGTGGGTTATATAGAAGCTCAATACCTAATTTTTTAAAAAGAATGTCCATATTTGGGGCTGGAGTGGTAACACAGCAGATAGGGCATTTGTCGTACATGCAGCTGACCCAGGTTCAATTCTCAGCATTCCATATGGTCCTCCGAGCACTACCAGGAGTAGTTCCTGAGTGCAGAGCCAGGGGTAAACTCCTGTGTATTGCCGGGTATGACCCAAAAAGCAAAAAAAAAAAAAAAAAAGTCTATATTGTCTTCCCAAAAGTCTGGACCAGTTGGCATTCCCACCAGGAGTGAATGACGGTCCCTTTTGCCCTGTATCCATGCCAACACTGATTGTTGTCTTTTTGATTATTGTCAGTCTCACTGGTGTGGTGATATCGCATTATTGTTTTGATTTGCATTTCTATGATGGTTAGTGATATAGAGCATTTATTTTATATGCCTTATGGCCATTTGGTTGGGGGTGGGGGGTCATTGTTTGATTTTGGTACCCCACCTAGTGATGTTCAGGACTTAATCCTGGCTCTGCATTCAGGTAATCAGGCTCTGATTATCACTCTTGGTGGTAACCAGAGGGCCATGTGGGATGCCAGAAATCAAACTTGGGTTGGCCACGTGCAAGACAAATGTCCTACCCACTGTACTACGTTTTGTCCTTCACCTTCTGGTCATTTGTATTTCTTCTTTGAGGAAGTTTCTGTTCATGTCTTCTCCCCATTTTTTGATCAGGTTGAATGTTGGGGGGATAGATACATCCAGCAGTAGTCAATGGTTACTCCTGGCTGTGTACTCAGTGATTACTCCAGGCTATACTCTGGGAAATTGTATGGGATACTAAGGATCAGACCCATGTTAGTCACATGCAAGGCAAAGCACCCTATCCTCTGCTGTACCATCCGGCCCCTAGATTTTTTTTTTATGAAGTTCTACAGTGCTTTATATATCTTGGATATTAACCCTTTATTGGATGAGGAGACATGTAAGTTTTCCCAGTCTGTGGGCAGTCTTTATTCTGTTCATCATTTCTTTTGGGGTATAAAGTTTCTTAATTTAATGTAGTCTCATTTGTTTATCTTTGCTTCCACTTACCATGTCAGTGGCATTTAATCCTAAAAGATGCCTCTAATTTCAATATCATGGAGAGTTCTACCTAGTTTTCCTCTGTGTACCTTATGGATTCAGTTCTGATATCGAGATCTTTAATTTGTTTTGATTTACTCTGTGTGTGTGTGCGCACACGCATGTGTGTGCACATGGCATTAGAAAGAGGTCTGAGTTTATAATTTGATTTTGTTACGGTGTTCTATATAACAAAATGCAAAGTATACATGAAGCATATCTATTACATATTGAATACAGTGCAGTGATTTTTCTCACAGTAAAGCATTTGTGGCAGTTGTGGATTGTGAATTGAATTAACTGCTTTCTACAATCAATCCTCAATCCTTTTTCAGAGAAGAGGGCTTTAAGTTCAGAAAGTTGGAGCCACTGTTGCAGTGGCACAATTAGCACAGCTAGTCTTTGTCTCTGCTTATAAATTAAAGTTGAGAATGCAAACAACAGACTGCAACCATTTTTAGGATCATCATTCTGCTGGGTTGGTTAGATGAATCCACAATAATGCTGGGGAGAGTCAATTACATGAGTGAGATGAACACTCTCAGAGGCTAGGCCAGGCCCGGCCAGGAGAAAAACATGGTGAGTAAATCAGAATGTAGGATCATATTCCTCAGCGACCCATGAAGATAAGGAGAAGGATAAGGCTCTAAGAAGGCACTGGGAGAGCCGCTGATTGTGGTCAGATGTAGCTCTGTAACCTCAAAGGGACTTCCAGTCTTTTAGGGGAAATCAAACCTGTATCCAAGGAAACATACTCAGAGACAGCATGATTCATGCTATCTCAGTGGTGCCAGTGGATTGCTGTGTGGCGTGGGAGGAGGGAGGCCAGGCACTTTGATTGTGGGATCAGCACCTGCCAGCTGCTTCCCGCTTCTCTCCTTTTCCCCTTCTGTAGCTGTGAATAATGCAGAAATAGCATTTGCAATAACTAGCATTTGCAATAACAAGAAGCTTGAGATCCAGTTATTTTTTAAAATAGCTAAAAAAGCTGTCTTGCTTTGAAATTTTTGTCTGAAGGTTTAAGGACCTAGAATTTAATTTGAAGAAACTAAAAAGACCTGTTTTAGAAATGTTTAAGTTGTAAAACATCTGGTTACCTTAAAATGCTTTTCTCTGGAATTCCAACAAGATTCGAATGAAGAAAGTCCACACCAGCACCACCACTGGCTTAGAAATTAGAACCTTACCTTAGCCAGGCCCTCTTCCTGCCACATTGTCTAATTAGGCAAAAGGCCAAATGACCTATAGTCTCTTAGGAAAGTCACTCGGGGGATTGTTGTGAGTCCATAAGGGGAAGGTTGGGAGCAGGGAAGGAGGTAAGTTTTATTGCCTTGGTTATAGATAATAAGACCAAAGCTCGGCAAAGAGTGCGTCATGTGTTCATGTATCTCACAAACAAGTGTCTATGTTTCAAGGATTCGAGCTGGAGATGCCAGAATCGTGACCATTGTGCTGCATTGCCCTAGCCTCTTTGAGAGAGCCACCTTTGAATGTCTGTGAGCCCCAAGATCCAATTCTATGACTAGAGGAATTTGACTGCAGTCCTTCTGTTCAGATTATTTTTATTAAGGCCAAACTTTGGCTAGTTACTAAGGACCTTCTCCACTCCAACATCTTCTCTAAGCCTACAAAGAAAAATATTATATTACACACACACACACACACACACACACACTTTCCCAGTGTATATATGTATTGGTAAAATTATGTGGAAGCAAAAATTAAATGTAAGAATATACTCTTCAAAAATTTTTTTTAAAAAAGAATACACTCTTTATAGGATTGGAGCAGTGGTACAGTGAGTAGGACATTTGTCTTGCGCATGCTGCCTGGATTCGATCTCTGGGATCCCATACAGTTCCCCAAGCACTGCCACAAGTAATTCCTGAGTTCAAAGCCAGAAGTAACCCCAGAGCACCTCTGGGTATTGCCCAACCCCCGGAGAAAAGGACCATATTGGACCAGAAGACCATTTGGACCAAATGGACCAAAAGGACCATTTCTTTGTAGAAATTAACATATTAATTTGTTAATTTACTGTAAATTGATGTTTTGTATACTAAATTACTATGTAATGTATTGATTTAATATGTCAATATATGCTTTTGGATACTAGAGAGAAAGCTTAAGAAGTTGGAGCACACACTTTGCTTATGGACAGCTTAGGTTGATCCCTGACACCACGTGGTCATTCCCACTCAGCACTGGCGGGGAGCTCCATCCAAGGAACTGGGAGTAGCTCTTAAACAATGTTTGGTGTATCTCAATCACCATCACCCCCAAGAAAACCTATTTTCTAACACTTCATTTTATAAACATGAAAAAGGGTTTTGATGCAAAATACCTCATTATCTCCAATATTTGTATAATGGAATTTATTATCTGCCAATTATCTTAAGGCTTGAGAAACAAAGCCTCTAAGTGGGAGCCAGAGCAAATGTACATGTAAGCACAGAGATAACAGTTTTGCCCTTTCAGTCATCTCAGGCCAGGCGAGAATGTAGCAGGGTGCCTACCAGTATCCAGCTGCTATCTTGAGACTGACTTCTGGCACACTGTATGGGATGTCAGGGGTCGATTGAACCTCAGTTGGCTGTGTGCAAGGCTAACGCTCTACCCACTGTACTATCGCCCTGGCCCCATAGTCCGGGTTTTTAGAACCCACATATAAGTGAGATCATATGGTATTTCTCTGATTTGTTTCATATAGCAGAATTCTTTCAAAATCCACCTATATTGTTGGGGGCCAGAGCAGTACAGCAGGTAAGACATTTGCCTTGCACAAAACCAGGCGAGGTTTAATTCCGGCATCCCATATGGTCCTCTACGTATCACAAGGAGTAATTCCCGAGTGCAGAGCCAGAAGTGACCCCTGAGCATAGCTGGTTATGACTCAAAAAAATAACACCAAAACTCAGGGATAAAGTAGGCACTAAATATAATGGCCGTTCTCCCTATGACAATGCTTAGCTCAATCATTTTGTCAGTAAGATTGCTTAAGCAGGAAATGGAAAATGTTTTCAGTGACTACTCCATCTGCTTCTCACCACTGCAAAAATCTTTTTCTTTTTAGCTCTGGACTTACTGGACAAAATGTTGACATTCAACCCTCACAAGAGGATTGAAGTAGAACAGGCTTTGGCTCACCCGTATCTGGAGCAGTATTATGATCCAAGTGATGAGGTAAGAGCTTTTAGCTGCTGCTTTAAGGATGTCTCAGCCAACAACAAGCACCCGCTCCAGGGCCAGGGTGGGGGTGGAGTGGGCATATTATGCTTAGATTGTCCAAAGAAATAACATTGTACCTCTACTCTGAACAAGTCCACATCTTCCATATCAAGGACTGGTGCTTTCAGCATTGCTTAAGCTTTGCAGGGATAGCTGGGGAAGGGCCAATAAAATGGATGGAAGAAGTAGAACACAGAGGGGCCGGAACAATAGTATAATGAGTAGGGCACTTGCCTTGCATGCAGCTGACTGGTGTTCGATCCCTGGTACCACGTATGATCCCCTAGCACCATCAGGTGTGACTCAAGCCATCACACCCCCCAAAGGGAAGAAGAACATTGATAGGGAAGGAGTCTAGGGCTAGAGACCTTGTCATGATTTGTTGCAAAAGACCCATGAACCAAAATATCTGCCTTAAAGGTGGAGAGATGATTATTTCCTGAGGGTGGGGTGATAAGATGTAGAACAAGAGGGAAGATACTCCTGGACATTTCTCACCAAGTTTAGTTACTTTACTCTGGTGTGCCTCTTTGGGGATGAGGGCACAGAAGCCTACTGTGGTTAGAAATAAGCCCATAGAGGGGCTGGAGCAATAGCACAGCGGGTAGGGCATTTGCCTTGCACGCGGCCAACCCGGGTTCAATTCCCAGCGTCCCATATGGTCCCCTGAGCACCAACAGGGGTGATTCCTGAGTGCAGAGCCAGAAGTAACCCCTGGGCATCGCCGGGCGTGACCCAAAAAGAAGACAAAAAAGAAATAAGCCCATAGAAGGATTGTGGCAAGTCACCAGAGCATGTGGGCCTTCAAGTAAAAGATACCATATTAATATTCACTATAGGAATATCCCAGTTTCTTGACTTGGATTCTCTGGGGGCTAAATTTTAACTTTATTCTAGAGAATAACAAAAATGTAATGTAAAGCAAAATTTGGATCTATTCTGGTCTTTGTTTTTGGGCTACACCTGGCAATGCACAGGAATTTCTCCCGACTCCATGCTCAGGAATCACTCCTGGCAATGCTGAGGGACCATGTAGAATGCTGGGGATTGAACCCAGGTTAGCCACATGCAAGGCAAGCACCTTACCCACTATACTATCACTTGGGTCCCAGAATTTTGGATCTTTCTAGTTGAGACTTACGTATAGGCAAAACCTCTCACACACTCTTATTTTGACACAGACAGAGACTAAAATTACAGTAAGAGGAAAGGAGAAAGTAACTGCAGAAGCTAAAATCTGATAAATGGAAGAGAAAAAAGAGATAAAGAAGAAGAATTATTCATTAATCAGCATCTCCTTCATCTCTTTCGTCTTCTAAGAAACAATTCAGACAGCTTGGGGAGATACCTATAACACAAGAAATTTCAGGCAAATAGGTGACCATATTAGGTCCTTTTAGTCCTATGAATTAGTCCTAAGTATATAAGATACCTTGTGTGAATCCACACAGTTATCTTTCAGAAAGGTTTAACTAACATTTTTCTCATGGCCATGAATCCTTTCAAGTGACCAAAACTTAGTACAGAATTTGGAAGCCCTGTTTCTTCTCTTAAATTAGTTCTAATAAGAGGATTACATGAATAAGTTCTAGAAATGCCTGGTAACTATTAGGGATTCACTAATTGAAAGCTAGTATCAACAAGTTCTATATCATTGCATAGTTTAGAGGTACTTAAAAATCAAAATAGAGGACTTCGTCTCAGGTGGCTCAAAGGGCTAGAGTACACGCTTTGCCTGCTGGAACCCCAGCCTTGCTCTCCAGTACCACATCATCTCCGGAGCATTGCTGGGTATGGCACCAGCAACCCCCCCCCCAAAAAAAAATTAAAATCAAAATAGAAGTTATATTGGCATGTATTTTCATCAGTGAGTCATATGGGAGTTCTTTGACATAAATAGGAGGTTAAAATATATCCTTAGTAACTTCCTTGGTTTTGTGTATTTGCTTGAAAGAGCAAGAGAGGTAGTACAAGAGTTAAGGGGCTTGCCTCCATGCAACTATATTTGATCCCAGACACTGATGGTCCCCCAGACACTACCAGGAGTGATCCTTGAGCAGAGAGCCAGCTCAAGCCCTAGAAGTAAGGAAACTTGTTCCAAAAAGTACTTTGTACTCTCATTACACAATTATTAAAGATTGGAGTATGTTCCTTTTTGTCTCAAATTTTTATTTTGGGGGAGCTGGAGCGAGAGCACAACAGGTAGGGCATTGCACACGGCCGACCCAAGTTCGATTCCGAGCATCCCATATGGTCCCCTGAGCACCGCCAGGAGTAAGTAATTCCTGAGTGCAGAGCCAGGAGTAGCACCTGTGCATTGCCAGGTGTGACCCAAAAAGAAAAAAATCAAAATTACATTTCTATTTTTTAAATAAAATAGGGTTCAGGACCTAGAGATAGTCCAGGAGTTAAGGCACTTCCCTTGTATGTGACCGCCCCCGTTCAACCCTTGGCACCAAATATGGTCTCTTGAACCCTGCCAGGAGTGATCCATGAGCATCACCTAGTATAATAAATAAATAAGGCTTATTCAGTTTAACACAAACATGGACATTATCCAATGTATCTTTAGTTTGGGGGTTTTTTAGTAGATTGTTTTTGGGTTTGGCTTTTGGGCCATATATGGCAGTGCTCAGGGGTTACTCCTGGTTCTGCACTTACTCCTGGTGGGCTGGGGGTCAAACTTAGGTCAACTCCTCATAAGGCAAGCATCCTACCCGCTGTACTATGTCTCTGGCCCCCGGTGTAGTCTTTAAAGTTTTCATTATAACTTCATGCTTAATGATTCCTTTAGTATTTATTTATAATGAAATAGATTTAGCTTCTCCTTATTTATTAAGTACTTACTAGAAGTATGCTTTTAAGAGTGTGGCACACAGTGCTTATCTGCTTATCTGTGTTTGTCATTATGAAGTTCATAATCTAAGCCAGTCATTTTATATGTCAGTAAATGATAGTCTTAATTTTAGCAACTTTTCTCTCCATTATTTTCTTTTCTCTAAAAGCCCATTGCTGAGGCACCATTCAAGTTTGACATGGAACTAGATGATTTGCCCAAGGAGAAACTCAAAGAGCTCATTTTTGAAGAGACTGCAAGATTCCAACCAGGATACAGATCTTAAATTTATCAGGTACTTAGCTTTTATTTTTTTCCTTCAAGTGTGGGGGATTGAATCTAGCAATATTCCAAGGAAGCAATTAACCAAGCTGAAGCAATTGCTGAAAAACTGCTTGGTCCATAGATGTAGAGAAGTTGAGGAAAATCATTGCTTTAGACAGTACAATGGAAGAGCTGGAAGTTTCCTTTAAACAACAACTATTTGGAGCAGAGTACAAACAAGTGACCAAGTATGCTGTGCTTCTATTGAAACATTAGGTCACCAGGGCCGAGTTAAGAGGAATGAATGGCTTTTACAGTGGACTTGGTAGGGGGTTTCTATCAACTGGATCTCTTTTTATTTTGTTTTTCATTTTTTATGCATTGGGTCTGGAAACAGTGACTCTGAGATTTGGTAGCATCCAGGTTTGAAAGCAAAAGTTGTTCAAGGTCTTTCGAACAAAAGGTTACGTGTTCACTCAGAAGGTATTCAAGGAGAGATAGTATAGCAGACCAGGGCACTTGCCTTGCAAATGACTGACTGTGGTATTTCCCAGGCACTGTATATGTTTCTCCAAGCTCAGAGTGATCCCTGAGCTCAGAGCCAGAAATAAGCCCTGAGCACAGCCAGGTGTGGCCCAAAAAATAAAAAGAAGTTTGTTTTGGTTTTGGGCCACACATGGCTATGCTATACTCAGGGGTTCTTCCTAGCTCTTTACTGAGGAAAGCTGCTTGTAGGGCAGCCTTACCTGCTGTACTATCTCTCCGGCCCCAAAATAAAACAAAAGAAGTGAAAGATTGAGAGCACTTGTTTGTGCCACATGAATTGCTTTCATGACAAGCCCTTTGGGAAATGTCTGAGAACTAGGGATATGTTAGCAGGGGACTGTGGAGGTAGTGAATTGGGATCATTTATCCATTCAAACTTTGTGGGCATTACTTGGGCATCAGCACAATCTGCAGTGCCAGAGAGATAGCTCAATGAATTGGACTACATGCCTGCCATGTGGAGGTTTCTTGGTCCCCAAACTCTACCACAGTGGTCCTTTCTGATGGAACTGAGCAGCTCTGGACCAAGTGGCATTGGGAGTCACTAAAAGGACCCCTGGGAATTCAAAAAAAATAAGTGAATCTCCAGGACCTAACTATTATCATTCTCCTTTTCCCTCCCTCTCTCCTTCCCTCTTCTTTCCGTCGTTCTTTCTCCCTCTCCTTTCCCTTCCCCTCTCATGCTCACAGTGAGGATACTCTTGTTCTGTCTCTCTCTCCCCCCCTCCCCTTTTCTCCCTCCCTCCTTCCCTTTCTCCTTACCCCACCCCAGTCTTCTTTTTCTTCCTTCTACCCTCTCTCCTTCCCACTCCCTGGCTTAGAAGATTGAGCTCAGCAGATTGTTGCTTTTTTCTGTTAGGTGTTTTTTCTAAAGTCAGTACCTATTTTGTAACTTTAATTGCATATTTGCTCTAGACCAGCATCAGGGGACAAAACACAGAAGACCTGAAAGTGACCTCAAAAATAGTACACAATCTAGGAGGGAACCTTTGTCCACACAGAATATTGTGTACTGTAGTGTAAAAAGTACCTAGGGTTGGCATACCAATTTTTGATCATGGAGTCGGTCACTATTGAGCACTTTTAGTGCCAGGTGGAAGAGAAAGAAAAGTGAATTAGACCCAGACTTTACAGCAGCAGTTTGATGGGTAGACAGTAGGAAGTAATGTTAAGTGTGCTAAGAAGTGGTTGCCATAGTGGGGCCTCACTAGCCAGGACATAGAAGCAGGAAGTTTTGGAACCCTGGGAGAGTTGGGCAGTGTGGAGACCAAGCCTCAAGGTTTCAGGATGTCAGGAGACCCTTGAAAGCAAAGAACACCTCACCAACCTGCCAGAAGAGGAGGGCGTGAAGCAAGCCCAGGTGAGAAGTGAAACAAAGGTGACGGTGCTCCTAGGACCATGGGATATAGCTACTGGCTACATACTTCCTAAAGTTCTTGTTAAAAGAAAGAAACTGATGCCTTTTCCAGAGCCCACCCCAGTTTTGAGGCTCTAGTCTGGGAGAGATATGACAGATAGTCACTCTGTTTAGTTAATTTCCTCCAGGGACACCAAAGGTCCACAAAACGTGCTTACAACCTGATTCGTTCTCTCTCCCTTTCCCCTTCTCTCCCTTCCTCCCCTCCCTCTGTTGTTGTTTAGACGCTTGATTTATTGTGGTAGGGTGGGAGAATATGGTGAGGGCTGGGCAATAGGGACTAGGGGCAGCAGCTCCGAGGCTCTCGGGAGTTCAGTGCGCCACCATTCCAGAGGCCCACGATTCAGGATGTATCTCACCCCAGAGCCATCTGAATATGCCTCTGTTCAGCCACATGTCTTCAAACTCATCCTTATTATACTTAGCAATGCCCTTTTCTTATATATGCAGCTCTCAATGGCAGAAGGGAACTTGAACTTAACCTGGTGCAGAACCTCAGTCACATGCTCCTTACTTGATGACTTGGCCAATGTGAACCATGCCCTCTGTGCTTAGGGCTTTCCAGAGGCTCCTTGAAGACTGTTTGGAGTCTGAGATTGGGGCAAACATGAGAGCAGATAGGAATGTCCACAGAAAGTCCTTTGCAGACAGTCTCCATAAAAGCCACTGGCTATGTACGCTACGGAGAAGGTTGCTTGCTGCCTGCCATCTTTGCACACTAGACCCCACACAGCAGAGATATGCTGGCCAGTTTAGTTAGCAGCACCATTATCATTTTCTCTAAGTACAATTTTCAAATGCTCTGAAAAGCTGTTAAAAATGTAGTTGACATTCATATTTCTACCAACCAGAACCAGATTCTGTCTAAAATGTTTTGCCATCTTTTCTTATCTGACCATTTCTCCATGTACTTAACAGTTTTGGTTTTTTATTTCTTTTTAATGCATTTCAAAGGAAATTACCAATACTGAGGTTGATGTAGTTTAGTTATCTAGAACATTTAGATAATAGTTATCTAGATAACTAAACTAACAGTTTCTCAACTGTCTTCCTTAGGCCCATAGGATATTCCAAAGGGGTCACAGGTGACAGTCACATAAATGGTGACATAAGTAAGAATATAATAAAAGCAAATCAAGAATATGAGAGTGAATTTAGAGAAAGGTGGAACGGGGGCAGAACATTTTACAGCAAAGTTCTCTGAAGTAAATTTGAAACCCATATATATAAATGAGGAAACTGAAGATGTGCATTTAAGCATTTTGCTCAAGATTTTAAAGTATTTGGGCCAGAACTTTAGTAGAGAGGGTAAGGAACTTACTTGTCTTGAACATAGCAACCCAAATTTGATCCACAGCACCCAGTGGTTCCCCAAGCCTACCATAAATGATCCGAGTGAAGAGCCAGGAGTAAACCCTGAGCACAGCCAGGTGTAGTCCAAAGATACACAGACAAATAATATTGTACAGCAATGACAAAACTTGGTAGAGGTTCTGGGTCCTTTAAGAATCAGAATTTGGGGGCTGGAGCAATATAGCACAGCGGGTAGGGCATTTGCCTTGCATGCGGCCAACCTGGGTTCGATTCCCAGCATCCCATATGGTCCCCTGAGCACCACCAGGGGTGATTCCTGAATGCAGAACCAGGAGTAACCCCTGTGCATCGCTGGATGTGACCCAAAAAGCAAAAATAATAATAATAATATAATAAAGAACGTTAAAGAAAAGAATCAGAATTTGGGGGGTAGGTGGGAAGCAGAAGGGTAACTGGGGACATTGGTGGTGGGAGATGTACACTGGTGAAAGAACAGGTGTTAGAACTTTGTATGGCTGAATCATGAACAACTTTGTAACTGTGTATCTCCTGGGATTCAGTTAAAAACAAAATCAGAATTTTTGGGCCAGAGTGATAGATAGTATAGGGGTTAAGGCACTTACTTGCCTTATATGTAACCCATCCTATTTTGATCCTGGGCACTGCATATGGTTCCCTGAACACTGTCAGAAGTGACCCTGGAGCACTATTGAATACCCCCGCTGAAAAAAAAATCAATTTCTTTTTTATGTGTGGTCTTTCCATACTACTGCCTAAGACTAGATTATATACCTTGGGAAAAGTCTAGGGATTCATTCACAGTACTATAGAACGTTGTACTGCATGTCTAGATTACAGTAAATAGAGAAAGATTATGGCTATCAACCTAGCTACTGTGGGAAAGAACTGGAAAACATGCACACCATGAACCCAGAGAGTACTGCCATGGGTTGTGTCCCTTTAGGAGAGAGGATGGCAGAAATTACTCCAGAGGTATTCCCAAGTGACTGGGACACTTGCCCAGACACAGACATTACACTGATATCCACAGTGGTGATTAAAGTGACCTTAAAGGATAGAAGATGATCATTATCTTTTTGGGAGCTCACTTTTAGAAATGTTTTCATTAGGAACTTAAAAAGGATATACTTGTTATACTTTGTGAAAATACTCCTATTCCTTGGGGTTCAGAGCCTTCCCCCACTCCCTTTATTTTGGCTACTCCTGGCTGTGTTTGGGGGCTACCGGCATTACATTGGCAGTGCTGGGGGCAGAAACCAGGAACTCAAATATAATCAGTATGTGCTACACCATTTTGGCTACATCCACCCACCCCTCAGAATCTTATTACCCTAAGAGTTGTGCTTTTGTCTTTCCAATAGGGCTGGTATGGGTATAAAGTAGGTTCTTAGGGTTTGTTTGTTTGCTTACTTGCTTGCTTTTTTTTCCATCTGCCTATCGGTGAATTTTTCTCAAGTGGATAGATAGGAGCATTAACTTTCTGTTACTCCTTGATTGAAGACTAAAGCATTTGGTTAGGGGACTCAGATTGAACCCAGTCCTCCCACATGCAAAGAATGTACTTGGGCCATTGAGCTACCTCTCCAGAAGATAAAAGCATTTTAAAGCAGTTTTAATCTTTTGCCAGCCAATAGGTTTGCAGTTCAAAACAGTGTTCCTGTAATTCTAGATGGAGTCATTTCCTATATCTGAGCTCATTGTCATACGGTTGGGTCTTAGCACCCCTGCTTCCTCCTTTACACTTGAGCGGTAAATGAAAACCATTCATCTGAAAATGCTTTGTAGAATACTGAAGTGATACTCTGCTAGATCATCATACTAGCAAATATTTCACACCAGTAAGAGTCTCCAGTGGCCAGAGACATAATAGGTAGGGTGCTTGTATTGTGACCCATTTTCCATTCCCTGTACCCCTTATGATTCCCACAAGGGAGTAATCCCTGAGCGTTGAACCAGGAATAAGCCCTGAATACTACCAGGTGTGGCCCAGAAAACAAAAATGTCTCCAAAGACGGGCCTAGAGAGATAGTACAGGAGGTAAAGCACCCAATTTATATGGGGTCACTTTGGCTGACTCTAGTTTGATCCCCAGAACTGCATTTGGTCCCTCAAGCTTTGCCAGGTGTCACTCCTAAGCACTGTTGGATATGGCCCAAACTATACCTTAGTACCTACCTCCCCACACAAAAAATCAATGAAGGGAAAAGTCTTAATTTGTTTGTATTTGATATGCTTCATTACCCTACTGTCCATCTCAGCTAAGCTTCCTCAGGACCAGAAATAAAAAACACAGACTGGCAGTGTTTTTCCTTTTCCTAGAGATGGAACAAAAACTCACAGATACCTAGGAGTGAAGTTAATTTATCATATCCAGCAATGGCTTGTGTAATAATTTAAATAGGATAATCCATCTGTGCCCCTACTCCTAGCAATCTGAATAAACAGTTTCTCTACAGGATTCTGATGCTCACATTTAAGAATTAATAACGTCTAGTTAGAATCTGATTGGGAGTATGTTTTCTCCAGGTAAAATATATTAAATAATAAAGGAGTGGAGAATGTGTTCTCTTGAACTTGTATAGTAGAACACATTGTGAAACTCATGTAAGGGCCATGTGCGAGGTGTTTAGAGAGCAAGGTATGGTTTTTGTCAAGTGTAGAAAATGGGTGAAGGCATATGGACAGGTTTCCATCTGCTGATTTTCAGGGTATTGTCTTAGAGATCTGGTAGGAAAATAGGGTCAGGTTACCTCTAACCTCACTGATCAGCACTGTCTCTTGTTTGTGGATGCTGTTCTCCCTGCCTCTCCAGAATCTCTGGGGCAAACAAATTCATACTTCAACCTGCATTTTATTTTGTTCTGTTTCATCTCAGAAAATTTGAGCATTGTGAGCTAGAGTGATAGTACAGCAGATAAGGTGCTTGCCTTGCACACAGCCAACTCGGGTTCGATTCCCAGCATCTATATGGTCTCCTGAGCCCACCAGGAGTAACTGCTGAGTGCAGGAACCAGGAATAACTCCTGAGCGAAAAAAGAAAACGAGTATTATTAATACAAAAACTGTGTATTGCAGCCAGAGTGGTAGTACAGTGGGTAGAGTGTTTGCCTCGCACGTGACCAGCCTGGGTTTGATCCCTGGTATTCCATATGGCTCTGAACCCTGCCAGGAGTAATTCTTGAGTGCTGAGCCAGGAGTAACCCCTGAGCATCACTGGGTGTGACCCAAAAAGCAAAACAAAAACCTGTGTATTCATCAGTGCAGTTGATATTTTCCTACCTAATCCATAGAGAAAGAAAGTTGTTAAAAGGGGCCCGGGGCTTACCTTGCATGTAACTGGCCTGAGTTCAATTTCTATCACCCCATGTGGTCCCCCTGAACCCGCCAAGAATGATCCCTGAGAGTAAAACCAGGAGTAGGTCCGTGAGCACCACTGGGTATGGCTTACAGTCAAAAAAAAAAAAAGGAAAACTTGCTAAGAATAGGACACAGAAAGATTTCTGTGTAAGTATGGATTATTTTATAAAGACCCACCACCTCTGTTTGGATCACTGGGAGTGGTCAGTATCATTCTGGTAATGAAAAGGCATCCTGGGAACTAAAACAGCCCAACTGTGCATGAGCGCATTTGTATATCTCTCCTACCTGAGTGGTCAAAGCATTCTCTGAGATGAGGTGCCTGTGCAGAGGACCGTTCTCTTTGCAACTGCCTGAGGGGTTCCACGTGCAAAGACCTTTTGGGGGTTCTTTGTCCTTTGCTTTTTCTCTCTCACATTTTTCTTTTTACGGGGGGTAGGGAGCTGGGGGTGGATCATACCAGTGATGTTCAGGAGTGACTCCTGGCTCCATGCTCAGGAATGACCCTGATGGTGCTCAGGAAACCATTTGTGGTGTTGGGGATTGGAACAAAGTCATGACTGACACAAACTCATGCAGAGCAAATTTCAAACTATATATTCTCTCTGGCCCCAGCTTTTCCATTGTTTATTATGTTGCTATTGGTAAGGTTTTAATGTGATTTATACTTTTTACTTTTCCATTTCTCTAAAGTTGATACAGAACATTCAGTCTGATCAGCCCTGTTTTTTTTTTTTAACTTGATTGTTTTGTTTTGTTTCTTAACTTGGTTGTTTTGTTTTTAACTCATACCTTTGTTTTTCCATAGGATTAGGGCTCAGAGGACTGGACGCATTCAGACATCGGTGTTCTTCCCAGTTCTTGACCCTGATCCTGTCTGCAGCCCATCTCGGCTAATTCACCTTGACTTCTTTGAGCCGTTTGGAGGGGCAATTTCTGGTAGTTGTGGCTTTTATGCTTTCAAAGAATTCCTTCAGTCCAGAGAACTGTTCCTGACACCCTTGTGTATGTCACCCACTGGTGACCTATGGCAGTATGTACTTTCAGTGCATCTACTGCTTACCGTTGCTTTTGTCACTAATCAATCGCTTTCTGGTTTGAAAGATGCAGTGGTTCCTCCCTTTCCTAAATCCTTCCTATATGACGCCTGCTAACCCATGCAGTCCACACCAGAGAGAGTTCTTTCTAAATCGGCTCTTGTCACTGGCCTCTTATGATAGGGAAGGCTACTGCCTAGGGCACTTTAAGTCAGTGACAACCCCTTATTTGCACTTCACCTTTTCACCATAGCTGTTTCCCTAGAGCAGGAGCTCTGGAAACATGTGGGATGACTTTGTGACCTGCAGAGCAAGTGCCCTATCTCAAGAATCTGTGAAGGCACTTGTTAGTGTCTTTTCTCATATCATGTTAGTCACTAGCATATTTAAGGTATGTGCTACTTGCCCAGCTTTTAGAAAACTCAAAAGTCGTTTTCTTAAAGGAAGACTTTTGCTGCACCCAGCAATTTTGCTCTGTAAATTTGCTATGGTTACTTGTACCATTTATAGACGTGTAACACTTGCCAAAATGTGTTATATACAGTACTGAGTATTTACAAGACATAAGTGAAAAATTAAACTGGCAGCATCACTCAGTATGCAAAGGTTACAGCAGGGTGCTGAGAAAAAATATCTGAAGAAGTAGCCAGCAGGCTGACCAGATGGTATGGGGTGGGACTTCACACCCTCAGGTCTCTGTACCCTCCACCCCCCAGGCTACTTCTTAGAGTGCCACCTTCAGTGCAACCATAGTCAGTACCTAAGGATTTAATAGAGGAATACTGCGTCTTTAAATGAGAAAGTGTACAATTCTTTTTCCTCCTACAGCATGTCAGCATCTCAAGTTCATTTTTCAACCTATGATATAACAATTTGTAATAAAGCCTTCATGAACTCATGACATGAAGCACTGTTCTGTTGTCAAGTACTCTCAAATGTTTCTAATACTGCTGATTTAATACCATAAGAAAAAGCTAGTACAAGTCATGTTTGGAGCTCTATCCCATATTTTCCTGATCTCTTTAAGTATTTGTTCTTGCCACTGTACACTGTGGCGTTGACTCGGTGTTCTGTCCCAGTGCGGTGCCTCTTCCTAACTCCCCCACTGCTCTCTGTGGTGAGAAATTTGCCTTGTTCAATAATTACTGTACCCTCGCATGACTGTTACAGCTTTCTGTGCAGAGATGACTGTCCAAGTGCCACATGCCTATGACTGAAACGAAAAATCTATTGTTACCTCTGAGTTGTGTTCCACGGAAAATGCTATCCAGCAGCTCACTTAGGAAAAATAATTCTATTTTTAGCTTTCATTTCTCAGCTGTCCTTTTTTTGTTTGATTTTTGACAGCAGTGGAGAATGGGTTATATAAAGACTGCCTGCTTAATATGAACAGAAATGCACTTGTAATTCATGGAAATAAATGTACATCCTTTATCTTCATATTCATGTTAAGATTCAGTGTTGATTTCCTCTGGATCAGCGTGTCCAAATGGACAGTTAGTTTGTGCTTAGAAATGCCTGTGGGCCCCACCTTTCCACCTGGGCACTATCCCAACACTTTGGTTTACATAGGTAATTTACAAACATTTTTTCAGGTCCTTTTCTCCCCCCCTGCACTGCAGAGCATCAATTCCTATATATTCTTGTTATTCAAATCATAGGTTTAAAATATTTTATTTGATTCTGATGAAGTAGCCCAGATGCCTCAGGTTGGATTCTCTGGTTCTTTCTAAAGAAGACCTGGTCTTGTCTCCAAAGCTACTACTGGGCAAGGCCAACAGTGGGGAAGGACTTCCCACACTGCCCAACCCAGGGTGCTGATACTCAGACCTCACGGGCTAAGGGATGACTGACTGACTCATCCGCAGAAATCAGAACTACATAGGGATTCTTGCCTGAAATACATGATTTTCACCTCCATGCACAGAGCATCCATGTGACAGTCCATACAGCATTGATGATAGAGATTTGACTATTCCTTGGTAAGCAATGATAAGTTAGTTTTCATTTTAAAAGGAGCATTGGCAATTTGATTATTCTTGTTTCTTTGTACTTTTAAAATGGAATGTTAGGGTTATGATGAGACTTGTCTGCAATTCTCTAAATAGAAAGCCATAGCCTTGGTTACTAACACTTAGGGGCTGTGGGCTCTTTCCCAGCCCCTTTGCTGGTACAGTGGAGTCTGGTTGGCATGAAACCACTAATTGCATTCTAGAATCACTATAGCCATAAGTTGTGTGCTTTTTTATTAATCATGCCAAACTTGCTTTAACAGATCAGAGAATTGTCATATTCAAGGTATCTGGAATGTGCTAGCCATTAGGTATGATAGAATCATTATTTGGATCTTCTTGTATTCAGGTGTACAGATGAGGTCATCTGAATTTTTATTGGTGAAACAAACACCTCCATCTACTAGTATGATCAGATTAGTTTTCAGACTAATATGGTGGTGTTTGGGGGCAGGGTTGGTTGTCTAAAATACAAGCAAAAAAATTCCTGTTAAACATTCCAATTTCATTTAGTATGAAACAAAGTACCTAGCAAGCTGATGAGGTGGATTTGAGAGAATCATGACTCTGTGCTGACACCAATCTGCAAAGCTGATAGAGACACGCAGACCCTTTTGATGCATGGGTAGAATATCATTGTATTTTGTGTGCGGTACACAGTGTTTGGTGTGTTCACAGTAATTCCTTCTGCTGCAGGCATAGGTGATGGGTATAGACATACCTGTTAACTCCCAGGAGCCACACCTGGCTCATCGGTGGATAATTATCTCTAAGAAATCACAGGTATGCTGCCCACATCATGTGCCACATAATTTCCAGACCATTCAGAGGAGACTGTTTTACCCTTATTTGCTTATATGTTAATACGGTTTTTAAATTGGTAACTTTTATATAGTATGGTAACAGTATGTTAATACACACATACATATGCACACATGCTTTGGGTCCTTCCATAATACTTTTATATTTGTAAATCAATGTTTTGAAGCAATCCCAAGTTTAAGGGAATATTTTTGTAAATGTAGTGGTTTTGAAATCTGAGCAATCCTTTTGCTTATACATTTTTAAAGCTTTTGTGCTTTAAAATTGTTATGCTGGTATTTGAAATATAGTGCAGATGAGAAGCTTGTAGTAGTATATATGTGGTTTCTCTCACTGTAATCCAGCTTGGCATAATTGATCAAATGTGACTGGGAATCCAGAAAGAATTATCTAGGGTTGCACCAGGTTCACCTAAAGCTCGTTGCCTTTTTTGTGCTGTTTATCCATGTAGAGCACTCAAGAAAGTTCTGAAACTGCTTTGTATCTGCTTTGTACTGTTGGTGCCTTCTTGGTATTGTACCCCAAAACTCTGCATAGATTATTTAGTATAATGGTAAGTTAAAAAAAATGTTAAAGGAAGATTTTATTAAGAATCTGAATGTTTATTCATTATATTGTTACAATATAACATTTATTTGTGGTATTTGTGATTTGGTTAATCTGTATAAAAATTGTAAGTAGAAAGGTTTATATTTCATCTTAATTCTTTTGATGTTGTAAACGTACTTTTTAAAAGATGGATTATTTGAATGTTTATGGCACCTGACTTGTAAAAAAAAAAACTACCAAAAAAAAACTTAGAATCATTAAATTGTGTCCCTGTGTTACCAAAATGAAATAGTGCTGTGCATGTATAGTTCAATTGGAATTTAATATGTGAAAATATGAAATCATCTAATTCTTTATTATATTCCCCAAATAACTGTGTCCTCCTAATTTGACTTTGCTTGTAATTGGTAATAGAACCATAAACTTGCACTTTCGAGTTCAGCAGGATTTTAATGATCCATTGGGTTTTCCAGGCTGTCTTCATATCTTTCACCTTAGAATGTAAAAAGGTCATGCTGAGTCCTAATGCAGTGCTCATGTGCAAATCTCATCATCTTCATGAACTTTAGCAATTCTGCTGCCAGGACAGTTTCATTGGCAGCCATTTTTTTTTCCCAGACTTAGAAGTCGTTAGGGACATTTGATTTTTGTCGATAGTGAGTATCATGCAATGACCTGTTTACAAAACTAAAATAGTACAAGGGTTTTTAACTGGCATAAAAAAGAACACAGCTCAGGCTTTCAGCCCTTTGACTGCTGCTGGCTTTGATCCATTCATTGCACTGCTCTGTCCTTTAGTGTGTGTGCTCCAAACCCTCAGCTGGTAAGTGGACCATACCTGGCTTGTGTAAGGATTCTGAAAACAGCTTTCCAGTGCTTAGCCTGTGCCTCAAAACAAGTATTTAGTAAACAACAAATCTTTCTAAATGCTTTTATTTAAACTTTGTTATAAGATGCTACTAAAATTTGCTGACCAGACCGTTTCATTTTAGTTAGAGAAGAAGATTTGAAATTATTTTCAGGGAAATGATCTGATCCTGCCTAAGTTGTGAATTTCTGGTGTTGTTTGCCCCTCTTCTGGTAATACCATATTGCTTCCCGTTAAGAAATTAGTGCTCACTAGTTTTCCAAATCCTAAAGAAAGTAACTAAAAGAATCTTCACTGTTAAACACAGGAATCTAATTTTTATTTTTTTCCTACTTTAATTATCGCATGTTCCGAGGAACAATTCTTCTCTACTTCAATTGTGAGACTTGCTTTGCTTTCGTAGCAGTGTAGCTGTTCTGGTTCTCTCTGATTGAAAGATGTTGACCAGTATCTTCACTGGACTGGTTTACAGAGGAACCGTGAAAGTCAGATTTTGCCTCCTTTGGGTTAAGTGAGGAGCTAAAGAGACTTCATAGGGATGGAGCAAAGACTCTGCTGAGAATGAGGAATTTAAGGGAGGTTATTCCCTGCACCCAGGATGGAATTCAGAAATAGAGCATAGGCCTCACTTGTGTGCACACCCGGGTTCCGATCCCAGCACCACAGAAAGGAGAATTCCCCAACTAGGACAGCTGAATTGAGGTGTTACCAATAAGTCTGTAAGTGACCTGTGAAGTACAAAGTAAAGGCTCAAGGGTGAAGAAGCAGTGAGATGACAAAAAGATGGCCGCATGTAGTCATCAGCTACTGCTAAATGGGTGACTGGATTGATTGGGTTTTTAGCCCTCAGTGGATTGGGTTTTGCCCACATGCATTTGTCAGGGTGCTCTTTTTTCCCCTTCAGTTTTGGTTGAGGGCCATACCCAGCAGGGCTCAGAGTTTACTCCTGGTTCTGTCCTTGAAGGTCACTTCTGAGAGTACTCTGGGCACCATATGGGGTGCTGGGGATTTAACCTGGGTCAGCTTCATGAAGGCAGGTGTCCTACCCACTGTACTTTCTAACCTTGCAACAGTGCTTTTTTTAAACATAACATTGGCTTAAATGTTTATATGCTTTGGTCCTATACTGTGTGACCATACCAAATCTTCACCACCAAAGTGCCCCATTATAGATCTACCGCAGTATATTAGATTCTTTCAGCCCACTCTTCAATGCCATTTTCTCAATTCTTTGAGCAGCTGAGTCTAAGACAGTCATTAGGCATTGTTAATTCCCTTGTTGTGTTTCTTTTTCATTGTTGTTTTGTTTTTGGGCCACGCCTAGTGATGTTCAGGGTTTACTCCTGGCTCTGCACTCAGAAATTACTCCTGGCAATACTCAGGGACCATCTGAGATGCTGGGATTGAACCCAGATCCACTATGTTCAAAGCAAATGCCCTACCCACTGTACTATCACTCCGTCCTTGCTTTGTTTCTATACATGTAAATATGAGCCACAAGTGTATTTTGTGGGAGATACAAATGAACAGGAAAAGACTACAGTGAGGTCAATGCTCAGCCTTGACACCTTTGGGTAGTATTAAAATGACCTGAGGGTGGTGGCAATAGCACACATGGACAAGTCCTTGTCCATTTGCAGTTGCAAGTCACCAGTCATAAGGGTTTCCTCTTCTGTAACTCTACTGATTTAGTAATCTTATTTCAGATTAGTTCAACAAACTGACAACTGAATGTATTTCTTTGTCTTTTGGACACACCTGGCAGGGCTCACGCTATACTCCTAGCTCTGTGCTCAGGGATACTCCTGGTGGTTCTTAAGGAGTCAAATGTGTCAGGGATCAAACCCGGGGTAGGCCACATGCAAGGAAAGCATTTTAAAATCCTTACACTACCTCTCCAGCCCTCAAATATGTTTTATCGGTGATTTCCACAATGATAGTAAGGCAGGTAGGATACTTGCCTTGCATGCAACCAACCCAGATCCAGGTGGTCCTCAGCACTAAGAGGTGTAGCCGATAAAATAAACTCCCAAAAATTGAATTGGTCACAGTTCACCTGTAGATAAACAAGGGTGGGTCACCTCTCTCACTCCCACAGAATAATACATTTATGCCCTAGAGAGGAAAACAGAAGACTGGGAATGATGTCACAGAGACAGCAATTGACACAATAACACCACAGATCACTTTGTGGTCTGGGAGGGCCCCCAGCATGGCAGTCACCATCAGGAGGGCATTACAAGTAGGTCTGGTTCTAAACTGCAGAGAGAATTAAGGCCACTGAAGAAGTACAGATAAGGAGTGGCAGTGGCAGATGTTAAAGAAAGATGAAACCTTGGGGCTAGTGAGATAGTACAGCTGGTAAGGGGCTCACCTTACATACAGTCCACCCAGGATCTACCTTAGCATCCCATGTGGTCTTCCAGCACCACCAGGAGTGCTCCCTGAGTGCAAAGTCAGGAGTAACCTCTGAGCATTGCTGGGTGTACCTCCCCCCCCCCAAAAAATGAACCTTGCATAAAACAATACTATTGCAGCCAGAGAGCATACAGGAAGTAAAGCTTTTTCCTTGCTTACAACTTACTCTATTTGTTCCTCTGACTCAAATGCCTTCTCCTACATAGGGTCCCCAGACACAGAGACAGGAATAGCCTCTGAACACTGCCAGGTGCCCAAATATATACATAAACTATAGTAATTTTTGATAGCTTAATTAAAAAGCCAAAAGTAAGCCCTGAGCACCATTTGTTGAAGGTTGGGAGGGCCAGAGAGATTGAATATAGGGGTTAAAATGCCTTGCATCCTGCCACCCCCTGTCCTAATCTCCACTACCACATATGGTTCCCCAAGCACAGCCAGGGATCTCTCCTGAACACCACAAAGTGTGGTACTTCCACCCTCAAAAAATAATAATAAGGCCCAGGGATGTGGTTCAGTAATAAAGTACATGCCTTGCATGCATGAAACTTCAGTTTGATCTCTGACACTGCAAGAAAAAAAAAATTTTAAATAAAATGAGACAACTATTCATTGTCAAGATTCAGTAGCATTTGATTAGAAAAGAAAGATGAACTTGGGGCTGGGAAGATAGCTCAAAGGTTTGACGGCAACTTCAGATATCTTCCTGGTATTCCCCTTGTCTCCCACCAAAAAGGATAAACTAAGGCAACAGGGAGCAATCCTTTCTTTTTCCTGTTTTTTGGGGGTCACACCCAGTGATGCTCAAGAGTTATTCCTGGCTTTGCACTTAGGAATTACTCCAGGTGGTGCTTGGGGGAATCCTGAGAATCGAACCTGGGTCAGCCATATGCAAGGAAAACGCCCCACCCACTGTACTATAATTTTGGCCCCAAACAACAGGGAGCATTCTTGATGCTAGTCTCCAGTGACGCCAGGCACCCACTGTACACTAAGAGTGTTAACAGTAGACAAACAGCTGCCCTTCGGGCAGTCATTACCTGGCAGGAAAGACAGGCATTAAATAAATACAAAAAGTGAGTTAGGAATGTACTGAATGCTTAAGAGAAATGTAGAAATGAGAAGGGGGCTGGAAACTAAAGTGTTGGTAACAGACATTCTCACTGCCAGGTTGACTAATCCTTGAATCTGCAAAGCCAGCTGCATTGTCTCTGTCTTGGTTGAGAAGGAAATTCTCACCAAAGCAGGTTGCAAGAAAAAGTGCCGTCCATTGAAGGCCTTCATTTCCTAGCAGCTGGGGTGAGGGGCTTGCACCTGTGGACATCTATCCAGGGGGGCCAAAAGCAAAATAAGTCTTTCAGAACTGCTGCTGGCTGAAATGTAAAGAGAAGACAAAGTGACTTCATGAAAATCAGAAAGACAAAAGAATTTTGGAAGAAAAGAAAACAGAATGCCTTACCACCTGTCTTTTCTCAGAAATAAAGGCTGGAAACCGTGAGCAAATAGCCCATGCAGGTGCTTTCAGTTCTGGAATTCCTCCCAGGATTGGTGACCAGATGCAGGGCTGAGGGGGAAAGGTGGACATTGTTCAGTTCTGTCCAGCTTCTCTCCAAAGAGAAATGAGGTCCTAAAAAAGACACTTGGAGGATTGTGTGAGGACTCGTGAAACGGCTTGCCTTCTGGCTTCCAGATTCTGTGAGGTGGACTGACTGCTTTTCCTAGAGGGACATGGAGCACACGAAGCAGGTACTCTTCTCCCACCCCCACCCCCCTTGGTTCCTCACATCTCCCACATTGACCAGCGGCAGACACAAGCTGGCACTTCTGTGTGACCTTCCATCTTGACTCGAGGTTGGATCAGGCAAGACACACCCTGTGAGATCAGAGACCGCAAGTTTCCCTGGGCAAGAGGAATTTCAGGAGGAAGACACCCAAATATGCACCATCTGCTGTCCTGAGTGGCTGTTGTCTGGCCATATAGTTGGTGCCCAGGCTCCATTTGGGTGCAGGTGTTTGGAAATTCATCTCATCCTCTGTTCTGGTCTGAACAACCAGATCAAATCAGCCCTAATTTGACCCTACTCCTAAGTCGCTGAGAACCATCCAACAAAAGCACCTTTGCCCTTGGTAACATTGGGTTGACAGCACTTGCCTGTCAGGGGTTCCCAACATTTGATAGAGTTGGTCCTGCACTTAAATGCTTCCCACCATGGTCCTTCCCCTGTCGGCTTCATTTGTGTTTTGCCATTGCCCTTGGTGGTTTGTTTTTCCTTGGAAGAAGAAGTTGTACATTTTTATTTCTGGAAGTTGTGTCAGGCCCCTCCAAGGACACCTCCTCCACTCCAGACCTTGGCACCCCATCACAGCTTCTGTTCTTCAACAGCAGCCACGGGCCTTGAGAATGAGATCACAGTTTGAAACCCCTTGTGTGGAAGGCCTGGCAGGCCCACAGAGCTCCTTGTCTGTTGTGCCATGCCCTTCTGGGTTCTACACGCAACCCTGAGTGAGAGTTTGCTCAGAGCTTCTCTGTGAGAGGGTAAAGAAAAGGCCCAAAACCACAAGTCCCTCTCATCGCAGCCCTGCTCAGGTTGAGCCAATGAGGACTGCTTTAAAGTGTCCATCCCAACTTCAAGTAACGTTCCTGGGGAATTTTTGTTTTTGTCACACGTGGTAATGCTCAGGGGTTACTCCTGGCTCTTAACTCAGAAATCACTCCTGGCAGTGCTTGGGGAACCATATGGGATGCTGAAGATTGAACCTGGGTAGGACACATACAAGGCAACCACTGTACTATCTCTCTGGCCCACGTTTCTGGGAATTTCTACAATGCGATTGACAGAAAGAGACCTTAGAGGTTTAGTGCTTTTTGTTATTTTGTACGGGAATCACTAAAACAAAACATTGCACGGAATATGCCATACCTGTAGGAAGCGGGGAAGCAGTTTTGCAGCCTAAGAAGGGCAAGACATGGCTCTGTTCACATCAATCTCTCATTTTACTTATTTCCATTCATGCTTTCTCTGTTTTACTCTGCAAACCTGGACCACATTTGCAACTACATCTGCTCCTTGTGGCTCTCATCTGTGCCGACAGTCTGAAAAGCTGGCAGTATTACTTTGTTGAGTTGCTTTTGACCCATGGCAAGCTTATCTCATTGTGGGTAGTTTTCAAGTCCTTTCTGATCCCTGTTCACCTCCAAATCTGACCCATCAGTCCCTTTTGCTCAGATCCTGATTTTTTTGCCTCCACAATTTTGGGTGCAGTTTTAGATTAACAGGTACATTGAACAGAGAGAACACAGTGCTTTATGCACCTGCCTCCCCTCAACACACTGTTTCCTCTGACAACTGTGTCACTTTTTACCAACCCCATAGTTTTGCCTTTTCCAGAATGACATTTGGTTGGAAAGAGAATGCAACCTTTAGGTCTGGTTTCCTGCACATAGCAGTGTGCATGTAAAGTCTGCCATTGTTCATAGTTTATCTCCCCCTCAGCCTTGCTGCAACAATTGTACATGTTTAAATAGACTGTGTATGTAGATATACTTTGTGAAATGATTACCGCTGTCAGGTTAACGAACACATCATCACTTCATATAGTCATCTTTTGTGTGTGTATAGTTTAAAAAAATGTGATATCTACTCAATGAACTACAGTGTTGAAAAATGATTAATGAAGCTACTTTAAATATTTGGAAGCAGGTTATTGTGTAGACATAAGTTTCGGTTCATTTACATACCAAGGAGCATAGATGTTTTAAGAAAGAAATACAAATTCTCTAAAATCTCGTTCAGAAAATAGAGGTAGAAGAAATGCACCAAACTTACTCTCTACGGCCATGTAGATAGTATCAAAACCAGGTAAAAACGTAAGAAAACTGCTGATGGGCCAGAGTGGTAGTACAGTGGGTAGCGCATTTGCCTTGCACGTGGCCAACCCAGGTTCAATCCTCGGCACCCAGTGTGCTCCCCTGAGCGCATCCAGCAGGGATTCCTGAGTTTAAAGCCAGGAGTAACCCTGAGCATCACCAGCTGTGGCCCTGCAAAGAAAATAAAACACTGCTGAACAGAATATTTTGAGTGGAGATGTAGATACTTCAACAAAATACTAAACAATTCCAGCAACATTTTTAAAGAGAATCGTATACATTGTGTGTACCAGGTGGGGTTTACTCTAGGCGATCAAGGCTGCTTCACATTCAAAAATAAGAGAATGTTACCGGACCTTGGGGTGTCGGTGGACGTTGAAGGACACCAACTGCGGGCTCTGGAACTTCTGCGCAGATTGCAGTCACGGCAGGTCCAGAAGCTGATGCCCAATTCCAGTTCACTGGTATTAAAAAATACTTCGACTCTTACACTCTGACAGGTAGAATGAATTGTGTGCTGGCCACGTATGGAGGAATCACTCTGTTGATTTTGTACTTCAGTTTGAAGCCTAAGAAAACCCCAGCTGTGAAGAAAACATAAAATGTATTTTAGACTGTACTTCATCTGTCTGGTTCTGATCCCTGAAGAGGATCTGAGAATGCCATTGATTTTTCAGTTCAGTGTTTTTCTTGTGAGGGCAAGAGGAATGGCTTCCAAGCTTTTTCCATGGGAAGCTAAATATGAAGATCTTTTTGTTTCTAAGCTGGTTTCCCATGCTTTTTCAAAGTATTATAGGAGCAGTGCACTCACTCACCATTTGTAGTTTGAGAAAACTTTTAACTCCATTTTAGAACCTAACTGGAGGACTGAAATTTTTGAAAAAATAAGAGCAGGTGTTAGAGATATGAGACTTGGGTTTAATCACACGCACACAGAACCACAAAAATGCCAACATCTTGCCTCATCCCAACTATGGGCAGCCAAAGATTGTTTATATGACATAACAACTGCATTCAGTGCTTCTAGTAATTAATAGAATGCAGTTTGCAGAATACAAATTAAAGATGTGGGCCCAATACTACAAAGGGTAGGGTGTTTGACTTGGATGCAACTGGCCCCCGTTTGATCTGTGGCATCCCATATGGTCCCCCAAGTACCACCAGGAGTAATTCCTGAGTGCAGAGCCAAGAGTAACCCCTGAACACTGACGAGTGTGGCAGGCAGGCAGGAAGGGAGGGAAGGAGAAAAGGAAAGGGGAGGGGAGAGGGGAGAAGAAGGGGCCTGGGTTGGCCTGTATAAGACCCTGAATTCCATCCCCCCTTTCATATGCCCTCCCCATGGAGCACCACTGACTGTTGCCCCAGTGACCCCCAAGCATCTCCATCAATCGCCACTAAACAGTTTGTTAAACTGGGCCAGAGTTAGTACAGGGCCTAAGGCTCTTTCCTTGCACCTGGCCAACTTGCACCAGTTCAATCCCTAGTACCACATATGGCCCTCCAAGCACCTCCAGGACTGATTCCTGAGCACAGAGCCAAGAATAAACCCTGAACACTGCTGGGTGTGGCCAAAAAAATTCGAAATCAGTAACGGGCTATGTAGTGAGACCTGGTTTTGATCACCCTACTTTGATCACTCAAACCCTGCTTGGCATTTTTTAAACAAAAGAGAAGTTATAAAGGCCAAATGTGAAGTTGTAAGGAAATATGTTCCCTTTGGCATTGCTTATAGTTCTATAAATGAAGACTGTGGAATCTGCCAGATGCTGACTGGAACCAATCAGATGAGTTTGACTCAGTAATTCCATTACTGGAATTTATTTCCCTTGATGGCAATTCAAGCAAGAACAGCCACGTATACAAAGATGTTTTCCAGCATTATTTGTAATTGCAAAAATAACCAAAAAAGGTGAGTGGACTCCACATCCGAATGTAGAAGTTCGGACCACAGCCCAGGGAGTGTGAAAGTTCTTACACTTCTTTGTTCTGAGCCTCCCTCTAGCCCACGGGCCCCAGCCACACTAGGAAATCAGTTTCCTGTTGACAACTCTGAGGTCGTGCTGCCCCTTCTCTTACGCACTTGCAGAAAGTCTGGGAAGTGCCCCGTGTAGCTTGCTCATTTGGGCAGGCCTGCTCTCAGGAACCCTATCCACAAGCCCAGTTGTTGGGGCAATAAGGGTTTAAAGTCTAGAGACTGGAGAGAGTACAGCAAAGAAGGTACTTGCCTTGTATGCAGCTGACCCAAGTTCAATCCCTGGCACTGCACTTGGGCCCCTGAGCACCAGGAGGAGTGATGCCGAGTACAAAATTGGATGAGCCCCGAACACCATAGGTATGGCCAATTCTAGGTCCAAGGAGATGACTCAAAGGGCTGTAGTGTGTGCTTCCCATGCCAGAGACCTGGATATGATTGCCAGCACTGCATGATTCCCCTAACATTGCCAGGAATAACCCGCAAGTATCACCAAGTTGACCCTGGTGATCCCCAGCATCACATCCTTGGGCCTAGCACTTAGTCCCTGGCCAGGTTGGCCAGATATTACTGGGAGTGGTCCCTGAATCTCTTGAGCACCTCCTTGGAAGCCCCCACAGAAAAATAAGATGTAAAACTTCAGACTCTGCCTCACACATACTGTACTTTCAGTGTCTGAGTTTTAATAAGATCCCAGGTGACTCATTTAAGTTTTGAGAGCGCCTGCAGGTTGCATGTGTAGTTCCTCTAAAAATAGAAATTTGCTTCATTAGTCACTATTTCTAATGAAAACAGACTTTCTTTTCTCCACTGTGAGAGGCTGGCCTTTGTCCTCTCCCAATTCTTTCACTGGCACCAAGCACTGAGGCATCCATGGCAGCTGGCACACGCCAAGGACAGGACGCTGCCATGGCAACCACTTTCGTCAGGAGCTTCATCTCGTCTCTGCATTTACAGCCTTCTCAGTCCTGAAGCTGGGACATTTTTAATTTCGAATGAACAGAAGATGGCTTGCGGTTGCTATGGCAACAGAGCAGCATACTTCCTGATGGGCCTGAATAGCATCAAGGGAATGAGCCAAACGTGGGATTTCAGCTCTTGGGGGCTTCTGTGCACGGGCACCTTCCCCCTCCCTGGCCCTCACTTGGCCTGGAGGGGAAGGTTGTGTATGCCAGTCACCCCTGCTCAGGCTGCCTGCCCCAGCCCTATCTTCTAAGGGTCTTTGGCAGGATTCCAGGATAGATGATGAATGACAAGCTCAAAGACCCTTCAGTAAAATTGCTTCCGAGTGCTAGCGGCCTCTGTATAAGTCTGCTCCAGGTACTGTAACAGAACATCCCTGATGGGGCGAGGGAGGAGGATTAACGAGTAGAACATCCTCATCTCACAGCTCAGGAAGCTGGTAGTCCAAGTTCAAGGTGGCTGAGGCCTCTCTCTCCAGCCTGAAGATGGTCCTCTTGTCCCTGTAGCCTCACGTGTTCTTCCCACGGGTGGGCATGCACCTGTCTGGATTGGCTTCCTCTTCCCTGTAAGTTCCCTAGTCAGCTTGGGTCAGGCGCCCCCTCATTGGCTCGTGTGAACCGAATCTCCTCCTCAAAGACCCTCTCTCCAAACAGTCTCACCAGCAGAAGCTGGTGTCTTGATTCAGCCCTCTGTGAACCCCTGTGCCCGCCAGCTCAGGCCTCAAGCTGTGCAGGGCTGAGGAGACACCAGTGAGTCACCTTCAGTGTCACCAAGGCTACACCTTGAAAATCAGTGGCCTGCCCCGCGTCCTCAGACATAACCCATGCTGGCAGCTGCTGGAGGCAGCACATGTGAGGCAATGCCGGGTGCCTGCCATGGTCCGAGGCTTTCACAGGCGTGTGCAGGGACATTAACCTCTGCCAGGCTCTGTGCCAGGCACCTCTGGACACATGAATCCATTCTGGTAGGGAAATTGTTTCTTCCACATAGGCTCTCATGGAAACATGCCGAAAATAAACATGTCCCTGCCCTGGGGGGGTGGGGGGGGGCTTCCATCCCCAGCCAGGAGAGATGGACAAGGAACAGAAGGGGAAGCAGGAGCCAGGGATGTCACTTGTGATAAAGTATTTTTCCTGGCATCCAACAAAGGAAAGAAACTCCTTGTGTACGGGCTGGGTTGTGTGTTAAGGAGGAAAACCAAAACCCAGTGAGGAGAGAGAGGCTTGGTGGGCTGGCAAGGACAACTGCACCCCAGAAGATGGAGGGGCCTTTTCCCTGAGAAGACATTGAGTCTAATCGTGAAGAAAGAGGGGCCCACCCCGGGGAAACACAGCAAGTGCAGGGTTCTTCAAAAGGAGGTGCTCGGAAGTGTGGTGTATCTAGGGAACAGTAAGGTTTGAGCCGGAAAGACTCTCTTAGGTCGGAGTGACAGTACCAGGGTTAAGGCACTTGCCTTGTTGGTGGCTGATCCGGCCTTAATCCCCAGCACCACCACATTTGGCCACCCAGCACCACCAGGAGTGATCCCCAGCACCACTGGTTGTGCCCCCCACCCAAAAAAAAAAAAAAAGTAAAAACCACTCTAACTTCGCCCAGAGAGCTCTGGTCTTTGCCAGGCTTTAAGGAGTCCTCTGCTTGCCCTGACATAGGTGTCTTTGTTCAGCTGGGGCCCTTGTGAAAAGCCAAACGATGTGATTTAAAGTGGGACACTACAAAAGAAGGTATTTAGGGCACAGATGGCTCATAGAATAGAGAAAACTGTGAGTAGCAATGGAGTGGTAGCCCTCTGGGTTATAGCTACCTGGTGGACCTGTGTCTTAGGCCCACTCCACCGCTGAGTGTCTTGTCTCTGGTGAGTTTCCTTCTGTTGACCTAAAGATTCAGGAAGTCATTTAAAAGGCAACCCACCTCCACCCCTGCAAAAAAAAGGGGGGGAGGGGGCAAACCCAGGAGCCAGACAGCTAGCACAGGATAGGGTGCTTGCCTTGGATGTGGCCAACCCAGATTCAATTGCCGGCATCTCATATGATTGAGCACTGCCAAGTGTAATTCCTGAGCTCAGAGCCAGAAATAACCCCTGAGCATCACCACGTGTGGCCCAAAAGTCTTTTTAAAAGGGGGGGGGGTGTGGAGAAAAGAAAGAAAGCAAAACCAGTTTATTTGGGATCAAGAACTAGCCATCCAGATGGCACAGGTTGGAGTAGAAAACCTAAAACATGGGTTGGAGAAAAAATACTGGCCTTGCATGCAGCTGACCTGGGTCCAATCCCCAGGATCCCATGTGGTCCCCTGAACCCTGCCTTGAGTGACCTCTGAACACAGAGCTGGGAGTGAGCCCTGAGTACTTGGATGTAGCACAAAAAGAAAAGAAAAGAAGCTGGAGCAATAGTACAGCGGGTAGGGCATTTGCCTTGCATGCAGCTGACCTGGGTTCGATCCCCAGCATCCCATATGGTCTCCCCAGCACTGCCAGGAGTAATTCCTGAGTGCAGAGCCAGGAGAAACCCTGAGCATTGCTGTATGTGACTCAAAAAGAAAAAAATAAAGGAGATGGAAAAGAAAACATAAAATATGCCCCAGTAAGAACAAAGTCAGAGGTCTGTTGGTTTTTCTGTTTTGTTTTGTTTTACTTTTTCATATGAAGAAAAAGAGGAAGATGAGGTAAGTGGTTAGAGGGTCACTTCTTGTTGACAAGTATAAACTATTCTTAGCCTATGCAATTGTTTCCTGATTCCCTAGAAAGGATGAAAAGGGAACTGAAGGATACTCTATCTAGATAAAAGTCCCTAATTATCCATTCTCAACCAAGTGTATGCCTAATAATTTCCTGAAATGATTGCTTTCAGTCCCGTCCAAAGACTCCTGGACCTGTCAAGAAGAGAGGTGGTCCAGTTCTCTGTTCTGGCTCCCAGGGCCCATTGCAGAAATGGCCCCACAGATGTCAACTCCTCATCTCTGGTTGGCAGCACTCTATTACCAGACCTCATTGTGGGGAGAGGTGGTCCCAAGGCTCCACAGGGAGGAAATGCCTGGGGGCTCCACGTAGGGGCATTCTCAGGGTACCCAGGTATGAACTTTCCTCCTGGGATGCTAATCAGTAGCCTTCCTCTGGTGTAAACTGTGAGTTTCACAGCTTTTTATGAATTCCACCCCAGGGTGGTCTTGAGACCCCCATATCTGCAGTGGCATCAGAAGTGACATACTTTGCAGAACCATAGCAGAGACAGTGATAGGAAATGAGGGTGGAGTGGGAGGGATGTGATGGGGCCATTAATGGGGGCTGGTCAAAGGACCCTGGCCAAGAAAGAGAGGGACAGGTATAAAAAGACTGCACTCATCTGGGAAATATAAAGTAACAGAATGGGAGACTAACACCCAAGAATAGTTGAGATAAGTACCAGGAGGTCTGCTCCACGGCTTGGAAGCCGGCAGCACATGCTGGGGGAAAACACAGCTCAGATAGAGAAGGAAACACCAAGTAAAGGATGTTTGGACGATTCGCTCAGCGAAATGTGTGCTGAAAGTAGACTATAGACCGAACATGATGGCCACTCAATACCTCTATGGCAAACCACAACACCCTAAAGGAAAGAGAGCAAAAGAAAATGCCCCCCAAAAAAGGAAATGCCCCGCCACAAAGGCAGGATGGGGTAGGGGGGATGGGGAGAGATGGGAGGGCTTCTGGGATCATTGGTGGTGGAGAATGGGCACTGGTGGAGGGATGGGTACTCGATCATTATATAACTGAAACCCAAGCACGAAAGTTTATAAGTCTGCAACTTGCACCTCATGGTGTTTCACTAATATATATATATATATATATATATATATATATAGAGAGAGAGAGAGAGAGAGAGAGAGAGAGAGAGAGAGCCAGGGTCCTTTTATATATATATATATATATATATATATAAAAGGACCCTGGCCAGTTTAAAAAGCAAACAAGGGACAAGGGGCTGGAGCGATAGCACAGCGAGTAGGGCGTTTGCCTTGCACACAGGGCAACCTGGGTTCGATTCCCAGCATCCCATATGGTCCCCCGAGCTGGTCCCCCGAGCATCACCAGGAGTAATTCCTGAGTGCATGAGCCAGGAGTAACCCCTGTGCATCGCCGGGTGTGACCCAAAAAGAAGAAAAAAAAAGCAAAAGAAAAAAAAAAACGCTTTTTTTTTTGAGGTGCTGTGATTTACAATACTGTTAATGATGGCTTTTAATGTATATAATTCCAACACCCCACCCACCACCAAGTACCCAGCCTTGCAATGCCCCTCCCTTTATTCCTGGCTTTGCACTCAGGAATTACTCCTGGTGGTGCTTGGTGGACCATATGGGATGCCGGGGATCGAACCCAGGTCGGCTGTGTGCAAGGCAAACGCCCTACCCGCTGTGCCGTTGTGCTATCCCTCTGGCCCTGCCCCTCCCTTTTAAACCCCCTTACAAATAGTTCAGTAGATCTGTTCTCCCATTGTGTTGCTTTGGCCATTTGTTACTACCTAGCTGTGTATTGCTTTGTTTTGGGGGGGTGCCACACCCAGAAGTTCTCAGAGCTTATTTCTGGCTCTGCCAGCTTGCAGGGCTCAGGGGACCATATGCTTCTGGGGACTGAGCTCAGGTCAGCCATGTGCACGGCAAGAGCCCTATGCACTATCCTGGAGCTCCAGCTACCTTGCTTCATATCTACCCCAGCACACTAGAGAGATCATTCAGTATCCCTTTCCTTCTGACTGACTTCTCTCAGCATGATGTCCTCTAGCTCCATGCAAGCTGTGGCAAATTGCACGATTTTGTTCTTTCTTACTGGAGCTTCACAGTATTCCATTGTGTACAGTATCACAACTTCTTGATTTCACTTACCCGTAGTTGGGCATTCGGGTTGATTTCATGTCTTGGGTACTATACTGAGCTCTGCAATGAACAGAACTGTGCATGTATTCTTTTAAATTGGGCTGGAGCGATAGCACAGCAGTAGGGCGTTTGCCTTGCGCATGGCCGATGGGCCGAGCCAGGTTCCATTCCTCCGAGATTCCTTCGCCCCTCTCAGAGAGCCGGCAAGCTACCGAGAGTATCTTGCCCCCAAGGCAAAGCCTGTCAAGCTACCTGTGAAGTATTCGATATGCCAAAACACAGCAACAGTGATTCTCACAATGGAGATGTTACTGGGCCCGCTTGAGCAAATCGATGAACAACGGGAGGACAGGACTGATTCTTTTAAATTATTATTTTTGTGTTTGAGGGTAGATGCCAGCTGTGTTTGGGGGTAGATGCCAAGAAGTTGTATCACTGGGTCACATAGTAGGGTTTTTTTGCAGGGGAAGGATTGGGGGGCCATACCCAGCAGTGCTCAGAACTGGCTTTGCACTCAGGAATCACTCCTGGTGGGCTCAGGGGATCATATGGGATGCCGGGGATCAGACCCAGGCCAGCTGCATGCAAGGCAAGTGTACCCATTGTACCTGTCTCTCTGTCCCTAGACAGTAATCCTATTCCTTTTTTTTTTTTTTTTTTTTTTTTTGCTTTTTGGGTCATACCCAGCTATGCTCAGGGATTATTCCTGGCTCTGCACTCAGGAATTACTCCTGGCGGTGCTTGGGGGACCATATGGGATGCCGGGGATCGAACCCAGGTCGGCCGCATGCAAGGCAAACGCCCTACCCGCTGTGCTATCGCTCTGGCCCTCTCTTCCTATTTTTGAGAGCTCTCTGTATTGCTTCCCACAGACATTGAACCAGAGGACATACCCATCAACCGTGCATGGGGGCTCCTTTCCCCCCACACCCCTCACCAACACTGGCTGTTTCCAGGCTTTTTGATATGTGCCATTCTCACTGGCATGAGATGATAGCTCAAGATTGTTTTTTGTTTTTTAATTTTCTTTTGAGGTCACACCCATTACTGATGGCTCTGCACTTAGGAATTACTTCTGGTGGTGCTCGTGGACCATATGGGGTGCTGGGGATTGAACCCTGGTCATCCATGTGCAAGGCAAGTGCCCTCCCTACTGTACTATCACTCCAGCTCCATCACGGTGTTGTTTTTAATTTGCATTTCCCCAATTCTGTGACAATGAGTACTTTTTCATATTTGTAAAGTATCTTTTCATCTCCTCCCATTTTTGGATGGGGTTGTTGAACTTCTTATTGTTGAATTTTGCGAGTACTTTATAGATCTTGGATGTTAGCCCTTTCTCTGATGTACTGTGTGCAAATATTTTCTCCCCTTCAGTAGGGCGTCTTTTTTTTATAGCTTAAGTTTCATTTGCTGTGCATAAGGTTTTTAATTTGTTGTCCCATTTGTTAATTTTTGTTTTTGTTGTCTCTGCCTCTGTGGTCAAGGATCCTGCCTTTCAGTCTGAGCAATGGCAGGCTTCCGGAGGCTTCTGAGGAGTGAGTGGGTGGTTGGTTTGGCTCGTTTTCTAGAAAGTGAGTCTGTGAATAGAATTAAGGAGGCAAAGTGTGCCGCTGAGAGGCCACTTTAGCGATGGCTACAATCGAGGGAAGAGATGTGAGCGGTCCAGGCTCAGTGTGAGGCTGTGGAACAGGAGCCAGCAGCACTCAGGCCTGGGCCCGGAGCTGGTTGGAAGGGGCTGCCTTCAGCTCTGGTCCATGGCAGAAGGAGACAATGCCTCTCTGGCAGAGGTAGCAAGACTACAGCTCAAGGGGCCTGAGAGGCAGTTCACGGGTAAGGCCTTTGTCTTGCACGAAGCTGACTAGGTTCGAGCCTTGGCACCACATAAGATCCCCTGAGCACCAACCAGGAGTGATCCCTGAGTACTGCTGGGTGTGGCTTAAGACCACCCCTGCCCCATCACTACACACACAAACTGACTCTCTCTCTCTCTCTCTCTCTCTCTCTCTCTCTCTCTCTCTCTCACACACACACACACACACCACAAATCTAATGGCTATGCCTGGAGGTTGGGCATGTTGAGTTTGGGGCGTGACATAGTCCTGTGAGGGAGATTCACAGTGGGCAGTAGGTGAGATTCCTGGAACTTCTGGGAAGGGTCTGTCTCACTAAGATCACACAGGGAGAATCAGGCTTCAGTGATATCAGCAGCAGGGCCTTGGTGGGGAGGGAAAAGGTGGGGGGGGGGGGGAGAGAAGAGACTTAAGGACAGAGCCCCGGAGCCATCTCTATGCAGAGACTGAGGAGAGTTGCTCAGGGGTGTGGTCAATAATGAAGGAAGAGTGGAATCTCCAGAAGTGAAAAAACTGCACGGGTGGGCTGGAGCGATAGTCCAGTGTGGTGAGCACTTGCTCTGTATGTGACCAACCCAGGTTTGATCCCTGGAGCCCCATATGGTCCCCTAAGTACACCAGTATTGATCCATGAGCAAAGAGCCAGGAGTAGGCCCTGAGCACTGCTGAGTGTGGCCCAAAACCAAATAAGCAGAAGCATGCGGGCAACCAGCTCTGTGAAACGTGACTTGGACAGCGACACATACATGACTGGCTCGTGCAGTCTGGCCCTACGCAGTGTGGACACCTGGGAAGGAGGAGTCTAGGCAGTCTACTCTTGAGCTGTCTTGCTCCAAAGCAATGCAGGGAGGCCGGGGCACAGCCACAGATACGTGGAGATGACAACGTGTCCAGAGGGACACCCCAGTAAAGACATTACGGAGGCAGGACCAAAAGTCTGAAACGAGCCTGCTGCATGTGTGGGGGTCGACACACAGGGGGCTCGCGGTGCCATGGGGAACACGTTCCTGGTGGTGGGGCTGCTGGAACACTGCAGGTGGGAGCAGGAGGAATGTCCGTGCGTTCAGGAGAGTAGAACAGGGGGCTAGCTGAGGGGAGGCGGGGAGGAGGCAGGGGATGACCTTTCAAGACGGGGGAGCGGAAACAGACAGGAGAGGTAGAGCCAGAGAGGGCTGCCAGGAGGACCCCACTGTCCAAGAAGGTGGAGCCAAGCTGAGTGACCGTGTGGACTTGGGAGGGAGGGAGGGAGGGAGGGAGGAGGAGTATACAGGAAGCAAGGGACTTCCCTCAGTGGGATGGCGCGGACAGGCTGTTGCGGTTTCCAGCACAGTGAAAGCGGCTGATACTGGATACTCATGAAGGAGGGAGACAAAAGAGGAGAGTCTAGGGATTCCCAGAGTTGCTTGAGATTGGAGGTGGGCGGACGTGGACGGGAATGGGGTGGTAATGGGGGTCAATGCTGGTGGCAGACTGCAGGCCACAACTTACAGGGGCCTGCTATGGTCTCTGAGCTTTGTACAAGATGTCACTCACAAAGTTAAAATAGAGGAGCCAGAGAGATGGCACAAAGGGTCAGGGCCTAGGCTTTGCATCTGTCCCCACCACGTGGTACCCAGGGCACTTCTGGGAGTGGCTCCTGATCACTTGTGGGGTGTGGGGCAGGGAGGAGATGGCAAAAAAGAACAGAAATCTTAGGACATTGAACATAATGAGTATGCTTTTTCTTTGTTTGGGGGCCATATCTGGGAATGCTCATGGCTCTGAGCTCAGGAACCTGAACTCACCACTCCTGGGGGGCTCAGGAAATCATATAGGATGCTGGGGGATCTCACCCAGTCAGCCACATGCAAGGTGAATGCCCTACCCACTATACTATCACTCTGGCCCAAAAGTATGCATTATTAAGACACTTTTCTCTCACATGCATGATAATATAAATGTATTTTTTTAACACAGGGGCCTCTCCCCAGCGGCTCTTGGCAAACCTGGGTCCCCTCACAGCAATACCCTGCTGGTGGTGTGGGCATGAGGGTTCAGTGGCGTGGGATATTCCAAGCCAGGGATTTAATTCACAGCCTTGCACATGTCACCAAAGCTATTTCACAGCCTTATATAGAAGTATTATTTTGGAATTTTTCACTGTGACCAAATATGTTACAAAAAAAATTTCCATTCTAAGTGTAGAATTCAATAGTATCAATTACAAGCATATCATTGTAAAATTACAACCACTATTCCCAATTTTTTTTTACCTCAAACAGAAATAGTATTGGGGCTGGAGAGATAGCACAGCAGGGGCATTTGCCTTGCACGTGGCCGACCCGGGTTCGATTCCCAGCATCCCATATGGTCCCCTGAGCACCGCCAGGAGTAACTCCTGAGTGCAGAACCAGGAGAAACCCCTGTGCATCGCCAGGTGTGACCCCAAAAGAAAAAAAAAACAGAAATAGTATTTTCAATGTGTAAAACATTTAAAAACAACACTTTAAATGTGTGTTTTAGGGCTGGAGAGATAGTACAGGTGTTAAGACATTTGCTTTGCATTCAGCAGACCCCACTTTGATCCAAGGCACATATATGGACCTCTGCATTGCTACGAGTGACCCCCAAGCACAGAACCCTGTGCACTATTGGGTATGGCCAACCCTCCTTCCTGCTGCCCCCCCCCCCGCACGCACACACAAAGGAAATAGAGCAAAAACCAAGTGTTAAACACAGCTACTGAGGATGTTGCTGAATATTATGCAGCTACTTAAGATATTTACTAAAAATCACAGAAACAAAAAAATACCCTGTCAAAACTCGGATTTTTTTTTAACAAAGGAGACTGAGGAAAGATCTTCACAATAGCAAAAGAAGCAAATTTAAGATAAAGGAACCTTGAAAAATCACAAGAAAAAATAGCCATGTGGATCTTGGAGACCTGATTGTCAGTAACCCCGACCCAAAAATAAGAATCTTCACAGCCACTTGGTAACAAGGTCTATGAAAGCTGGGAATTGGAGACATGAAGTAAAGAGAGAGAAAGTTTTGAGAATCTTTGCACCTAAGAAATAGAGATGTGGGGCTGGAGCGATAGTACAGCGGGTAGGGTGTTTGCCTTGCACGCGGCCAACCTGGGTACGATTCCCAGCATCCCATATCATCCCCTGAGCACCACCACCAGGACTAATTCCTGAGTGCAAAGCCAGAAGTAACCCCAGAGCTTCGCTGGGTGTGACCCAAAATGAAAAAAGAAAGAAAGAAAGAAAGAAAGAAAGAAAGAAAGAAAGAAAGAAAGAAAGAAAGAGAAAGAAAGAAAGAAAGAAAGAAAGAAAGAAAGAAAGAAAGAAAGAAAGAAGCTCCTCAGAGATCTAGTAAGATACATTGGGCTCCATACCCTGGTTTTAAGGAATGCTACTGTGTATACAAATGTGTATGAGAAGATACATGTGATGGTAACAATGTTCTTTGTGATCACAGGCAGTGGTTATGTTGGCTACTCCTTGCTCTCTGTTCCAGACCATGCATTACAGGAGATGGAACCCAGGATTACCATGTGCAAAGCATGTACTTGACTCTTTGACCTATTTCTACAGGCCCCAACTGTGATTTTTTTGATATCACGTGATAATAACAATAAAAGAATATGGAGGGCTTTGAGAAAGCTGATTCTGATCAGCACCAAAGAAAGCTGCAGGAGATTGGATAGTGAGATACAGAGAGATGGAAGGAACTTGGATTTGATTGGTGATGTTTGGTGAGAAGGCAAGCTGCTTTATAAAGATACTGTAATACTATTGAATAAGCTTCCAGTACCAGAACGGGACAACTGGAGTACCACAGAATAAGTTAAGCAAGACATGAAATAGACCTAGCCTTACCGCCAAAATGTTCCCCTCAGAGGTAACTAAAATCTTTACTCCATTTCCTTGCTATCTGGTTGTGGGCCAGACCCATAGTACAGTGGGTAGAGTGTTTGCCTTTTACACGGCAGACCCAGGTTCTATCACTAGCATCCCGTATCCCGTATGGTTCCCAGAACCCACCAGGAGTGATCCCTGAGCACGGCCTGCCATGCCCCCAAACCAAAAATAAATAAAATTAAAATACAAGGGCTGGGACTGAAGAGATAGTGCAGTGGGTAGGGCCCTTACCTTGAACGCCGCTGACCCTCATTCAATACCCTGCACCCCATGTGATTACCCCGAGCACCTCCAGAATTAATTCCTGAGTGCAGAGCCAAGAGTAACCACACACAGGCAAATACACAAAAAGGGTCCAAAACGGGGGGGAAATCTATGGAGAAATGGTATGACACCAAAGAAATAACGATCAGAGAAGGCGAGGTGATGCAAATCAGGCGTGGTGTCAAGGTAGGAAAGACTGCTTGCTATCAGGCTTGGGTTAGGGGATTCTGGAGAACTGGGGGCCAGATGCGGGTCCGAAGGTCCTGGTGGAGGGCTTGCAGAGATCAGCGACGTGGTCAAAGGAAACGCGCGTGGAACATCAGCCACTCTGCGGATTCAGCCCAGAGGGGTCGGGTTAAGGACACCCGGATCCTCAGCACCCCCGGCACGCGGTCCGAGAGAGCTGACGGCCCTGCCCGAGGGGCGCGGGAGCCCACGGGCCTCTGAGTGCTCCGGCCTGCCCCTCCCGACGCCCCAGGCGGCGCCAGCGTGCGCCTGCGCGGGCCCTTCCCACGGAGCCCAGCCGGAGCCCCGCCCCGGGCTCCGCCCCGCCCTCTGAGCCCCGGGCCCTGACAGGCTGAGTCCCGGGCCGCGCTCTCGCGCTGGCCAATGGGAGCGCGGCGCGCCCCGCGGCACGTGCGGCCCCGCCCGCCAGCCCGCCCGCCGGGGAGCCGGCGGCGGGGCCTCGGGGCGCGGACTCGCGGGGCGGCGGCGCGCGGGGCGGGGCGGGGGCGGGGAGCGGGCGGGGCGGCGCGGTGATTGGCCCGCGCGGCGAGCCGAGGCCGTTAACGGCGGCGCGGCCGAGCCCCGGCTCCAAAACAAAGGGCAGGCGGCCCGCGGGGCGGCGGCGGGGGGATGCCGCGTGCCCTGCCGAGGCGCCAACGGCCGCAGCGCGTCCCGGGCCGTGCGGGGGGCGCCTGAGAGCCGAGCCCGCGCCGACCGAGCCCAGGGCCGGATGGGCGCTGCGGGCCGGGGCGCGGACCGCCGAGCGGCCGTGAGTACAGGTGGGCCTCGACCTGTGGCGCGGGTGGCTCCCTGGGGTCGACCCCAGGAGCCGCGGCTGCGGGCAGTGCCCGGGCCGCACCTGTTGGGCGTCGGGGCCAGCGGGCGGGGCTCGAGGGGGCCGGACCTGCGGGTGTTTTTCTTCCGATTTGGTTCTTTGATCAGTTGCTCTTTGGCTCGGCGCGTTTTCTAGAGCAAACCTCGAAGTCGGGTCCTTTTGGTTTCCTCGCCCACCCCACTTCACCCCTCCCCCGGTCCTGTGCCCCTTTTTCTCCTTCCCCGCTCCCCGTCCTGGCCATGAAACATTTCACCGAGCAGGAACTGGACGTCGGACGATGCTTTCCCTCTTTTTTTTTTTTTTAAGAAAAAAAGGAGGGAAAATGAATGGGGGAGGGTCGCGATTAGGAAGGGCAATTTAAACCGGGGACGTCTCCTAGGTATGTGCTAGAAGGGAGAAAGGTTTCGGCTCGCCCGCATAAAGGGTTGGCCTAAAAGGAATTGTTCTTATTAGTTTACCACTTGTGGCACTTAGTCGTTATTTGAGCAGAGCCAGCCCAAAACAAAACCCAAAAGCCATCAAAGCCGTTAGCTTCCTAAATCTGCGAAGTAGGGCCGCACCTCCAGGCCCGCCTCTGATTAATGTGTTCGATGTCCCAATTAGGGGCTGGGGTTCATGTCAGATAGTGAATCTGCAGGGACGCAGCTCCTTGTTTTTCCTTCTTTCTCTCTCTTTAAAATGTGACCTTGCATTTGCTTATTTCTTCTGCAGATGTTCCCTCCCTGCCCTGCCATTTCCTCTGCCAAGAATGTCCTCTTTCCCTCCCACCCTCCTAAATGCCCACCGCCCCTCACCTTTTAAGTTGCTCCACCTGAGCTTCTCCCCCTCCCCACCCCTGTCACGTGGGCTTCCCCCAGCCTCTGCCCCATCTGGTGGCCACAACACCTGTTTGTGGAAGTCCATCCCTGGTCTAGGGGCTTGGTCCCAGGGCTCAACCCTAGTGTAGTTGAGCCTTGAGTCCCACACTGGTTCCTCCTAGCAGTGCCGAGCAATGTGGACTCCTGGGGGACGTTAGCGCCTTGTCTGAAGAATGCCAGTGCTTGGGATCAGAATGACAGTACAGTGAGTAAGGCACTTGCCTTGGACGTGGCTGACCCAGGTTTGAAGCTTCCCAGCTTCCTATATGGTCCCCCTTACCCTGCCTGGAGTGATTGCTGAGCACAGAGCCAAGAGTAAGTCCTTCACACTGCTGGGTGTGGAAACAAAAAGAGTGCCAATGCTCAGGACCTTCTATCCAGGCCCCATACTCCTTCCCCTAGTGTCTCACAGCGTTGATGGACCTGTGAAAGTGAGTCTGTGAAGAGTAGAGTTAAGAAGGCAAAGGGTGCACTGAGAGAGACCACTTCAGTGATGGCAACAATCTAGGGAAGACATGTGAGAGGTCCAGGCCCTTCTGAAGGGGCAAGAGGAAGGTGGTCATACTCAGGCTTGTAGCATAGGGTCTGGTGATGCACACATCAAAAAAAAAAAAAAAGATGGAGTGATCTTGAGCTTGATTGAGCATCTTGAGCCTTTCTTCTCTGTAAATGAAGGCATCACTTTGAAATGAAATTGACATGGGAACTGTGAAGACACCTGTAGATAACACCTCTGTGACCCCTACAGTTCCTGTCCTGGATTGCCACAGCACCTTTCCCACTGTGATGCTGACCTAGGTACAGTTCTTGTAACTAAATTCCAGGCACTGAATCTTTTGTGTGTGTAGGGTGGGTGGGGGGTGAGGGGCGCATACCCAGATCTGCTTTCAAGATTCACTCTGGGTGGTCCTCAGGGTGATGCCAGGGATGAAACTTGGGTCAGCTGTAGGCAAGGCAAGTGTCTTCAGCCCTGCGCTGTCTCCCCTCCCCTGTAAACCTCTGTATGTTGAGAGCAGATTGTTCCATTTCCTGGCCCAACATTTCTATATTTTTATTGGGCCACATCCCCAGCAGTCCTGGCTGGAGTGATTGCTGGGCACAGAGCCATGAGTAAGTCCAATGCCCAGAGAGCCCTGGGCAATCCCCACATTGTGGTGCTGGTCTGGAGATGCTGCTTGAGCCCAGTGGTGCTTGGGACCACCCAGGGGAAGCAGGGGAGCACCGTGTGGTACCAGGCTTTTTGCATGCCAGGGTGGTTCTCCTTGGCCCTTTATGTGTTTTTGTCCCTGGAAGACAGATAAAGTAGAAAATATTTCAAACAGGAAGAAGTAATAGAATTTTTCTTTAGATCGATTTTTTAAAATCTGAGATTCATTTGGAAAATTTTTAGAAACTTAAATATGATCCATGAAACCTTTAAGAAGTGGGGATGGATATGGGATTGGGGAAATCTGTGAACACAAAGCTGTGGAGGGTTGAGGGGTCTGGGGAGGGCAACGTGGAGGACTGGGCAAAGATGCACTAGGGCACTGCTGAGAGTGGAAAGAAACCTTGGGTCCACACTGTCATCCACACCCAGAGGGGACCCACCCCCCGTTATGGTACCTTCAGGGCCAGGAGCCAGAGTCTCAGTGCTTGTGATGGGGTTGAGGGATCGCTAAGGTCAGCCTTTGAATGGGGACAGAATCTCTCAGGACCCTGTGGATGGCCAGTTCGCCTTTGAACAAGAGAAGGTGTGGGCTGAGCAGAGCCTTGCTCCCTGTGGGGCCCTACCCAGGGTGCACACCCTGCTGACCACTGGCATGGGTGCACCACCCCCCAAGCCCCTTTTCACTGAGTGTCTGCAGGGGGCCTGGAGTGTTTGTCTTTCTTAGCATGGGATCAATAACACTGCCTTAGGATTCACAAACTCTTCTTTCATCCTGGTGTTGCAGGCCCCATCCCCATCCTCCCCGTGAGAGAGGGGGGCTGTCCTGCCTCTGTGCTTCACCAGGAACGTGGTTGGCCCAGGCAGGGGCTGTGGGAAGCTTCATTCTGGGGGTTGGGGGCGGGGGCTGAGAAGCGCAGGTTGCAGGTTCTTAGGAAAGAGCATTATTCATGGGCCTGTGGGAGGCAGTGGAGGCGAGGTGGAGGCTGGGTGGCACCTGGGACACAGGCGAGGAAGGAGCCTGGAGCCTGGGGTCCCTCGAGAGGCCGGGCCTGGTGGGCAAGCACAGGGTGCTGAGGGGTGTGGCAGGCTGATCCCCCTCACCGGACACAGTGCTCAGGGGCCACAGATCTACAGGGCGGGGAACAGCTTTTCAACTGCAGCCACAGAGGGAGTGAGTGCGCGTGTGTTTGTGTGTGTGTGTGTGTGTGTGTGTGTGTGTGTGTGTGTGTGTGTATGTGTATGTGTGTGCGCGCGCGCACATGTACATGCGCAAGCAAAGGAGGCTGGTGTTACCAGAGGCATTGCCCTTCTAGGTCTTTCCATGCCTGGCAAGTTCACCTACTAGGTACACATGTGCGTTTGGATGGTCAGTACAGACGTACAGAAAAACTGACAGAAGGAAGACCCTTCCTGTCTTCCTGTCTGCTGTCGGGGCCCAGGGTGGAACCGAGGACTCACATTCACCAGTGCCTTGACCAGCCTCGTGGTTGGACTGGAGGAGGAGGCTTCTTGTGTGGCCATCACAGCGTAGAAGGCCATCACAGATCATCTCCTGGGTTGGCCTCTTCCAGGACAAGAGCCCCAAGCATTGACTGTTGTCACCAACTGCCATGTCTCAATGGACACTTGCCAGAGGTGGCACCAGCATTTTGCTCACCTCTGCAAGGCTGTGAGGTGGCTCAGTCTGCCCCTAGATTGCCTCTGAGAAATGGGCTCACATCTGTTCCCGCAGTGCAGGCACAGTGGCCCTGGTTGTGAACTCTGACTTGAATGCTTTAAGAATGTTTTTTCTCAGGGTTGGGTGTTGGAGCCACACCCGACAATGTTCAGGGGTTACTCCTAGCTCTGTGCTCAGGGATCATTCCTGGTGATGCTCAGGAGACCAGGGGTGCTGGGGAGTGAAGCTGGGTCAGTTGTGTGGCAAGGCAGGTGCCCTTACCCAGGTGGTATCTCTCCAGCCTGGCTCTGGCACAGACTCCAGCCCCCAAGGACTGGCTGCACCACCTTGGGGGGGGGGGGGGTGTCGGTATCTTGTTGCTCCACGGAGTTTCTCTGACCTCCGGGTCCCGGTCACTTCCGCGCATCCGTGGGGACTGCTGAGCACGGTGCTGATGGGCCTGGCCTTGCGCCATCCCTGCCCACAGTGCACCCCCTGCTGTGGGGCTTTCCCTGAGCGACCCCACTCACCGGGTCGCCTGTGTGCCCGCTGCTCCGCTGCTGATTCTCCCCTTCCCGGGGGCTCGGGAGCCAGGTGGGATTTCACCTGTGGGGATAATGCTACGAGGCAGGGGCGGCCTCCATGCTACCCCCAAGTGCTGCGCTGTCCCGTGTAGGGTTTATTTCTCAAATGTGTTTGTCTTTAGAAGTATGGCAACAGCGCCATATGGACATGGGCCTGATTCACATGCTCTTAAAATAATCACACATACTTATTTTAGAGGAGAAACTTCTGGAATCCAGAATATTGTTTTTGTTCTGAAGCATTACCTCATCCCGATATCTCTTTGTGGGTGGCAGCTACCCCGCACCCCGGGAACATGACGCCCTGCGGGGGGCATCTGCTCCAGAAACACCAGCTCTTACCTTTGCTCACTGTGGTCACGTTGGCTCTGTGTACTTGCAAGCTCGGCTAGGATGCCCCCAGCCTCACAGGGTCTGCAGGAGTCCCTGGGACGGCAGTGGCAGGTGTGGTCAAATCCGTCTGGAGGCATATCCCCATTGTGCTGAGGCGGGCACCTGGGTCAAGGATGGCCTGGCACGGGGTGTCCAGTACAGGCAGATATGGGCAGCCCCGAGAACTTCAGAATCAACAGGAAACCTGGGCAAGCAGCCACTTTGCTTGTTCATCACTGGGGGGACCACAGCCAGCAGTGCTGGGGGGTCCTGCAGCACTGGGAGCCCACCAGCACCTCACACCTGCCGACCTGTGCTCCTGCCTTCACGCCCCACTGGCCCATGGCACCCCATTCCCAGAGGTACCCCCTTCTCCGTTCTGATGACAACACAGAGTGGCGTCTCATTCAGAAGCTGCGGCTCAGAGTTGGGCCGACCCTGCAGTGATCTCCCCTGGTCCGCAGGAGTTTCCCTCACGAAGGGGTCTCTGAGCCTCTGCTGCTCCAAAGTCAAACCGCAGTGTGGCATTTATTATCCAATAAGAGAAACACTGGGGGAGGGGGTGGCAGAGAGATGGTAGAGTGGGTAAGATACTGCTTCGTACATGGCCAACCTGGGTTCGATCCCTGACATTCTGTGTGGTGCCCTGACCACTGCCAGGAGTGATTCCTGAGTGCAGAGCCAGGAGTAAGTCCTGAGCATTGCTGGGTATGGCCCAAAAATCAAAAAGAGAGAGAAAAATTCAGAAATGTGAGAGCCGGGTCCACAGAGCTCAGCTTCCTTCCTTGAAACTGTCATTATTAAAGGGTCTAGGCACCAAGGAACAGCATGTGCACGGCAAGGAGACAGCTGTGTGTGTGTGCACGCGCGCGCGTGTGTGTGTGTGTGTCAGGGGGAGTCCTTGGGGACACTTGGCTCTGTGACCACAGGGAGAATGTTGAGCTTCTCAAAGAGGGGAGGTCCCGGAGTGAGCACTTGGCTTGCCCATGGCTGATCTTGGTTCAATCCCTGGCACACCGGTATGTTGCGCTGAGCCCCAGCCAGGAAGGATTCCTGAGTGCAGAGCCCTGAGCATCAACAGGTGTCTAAGTCCCGAAGTCCCCCAGTCGAAGTTTAACTAAAACTTCAGGGCCTGGGGAGATAGTACAGTGGGTTTGATCTCGTGTCCCATATGATCCCCAAAGCACTGCCAGAATTAATTCCCGAGTGCAGAGCCGGGAGTAACCCTGAGCATAGCCAAGTGTGATCCAAAAGCCCCCAAAATAAATAAACTTGTGTCAAAGAGGGGAAGAATGCCAGGGTTGAACTTGTAAGCAGTTGGGTAGACTGGGGCAATAGATAACGTCTGGCAAGCTGGAGAAGAGAGATTGAGGGCCCCCTGAGCACTCCCCCCCCCCACACACACACAAAAATTGGACTGTGATTTGGGTTCAGTGTGATACCCCTAATTCTAAAGCAAGCCAGGGGAAAATTCAGGATTGGCATATGGCTTGATAGCTATGGGTGGGGTGTGGATCGTAGCTGGGCATATTGAATGCAGTCAAACTGCTTAACCACTTGGCAGCGGAGACCCTCCACTGGGGAAGGAAACAGGCTTCCTTTTATTTATTTATTTTAAAGTTTTTATTGAAACTTACTTAGATGTGAGGGGAGAGGAAGAAAGGAAGTACATGTTCAAGAGAGAACATGGACTTCTCCGGAGCAGAACAAGCAAGTAGAGAGACGGAGACAAGTGAGATACGGGTTCGGGGGAGAGCACGGTTGGGGAGCAGGCCACCAGGCTTCCTCTGGAACCCGAGCCGGTGTCTCCGCAGTGGCCTTCTCTGTCGGGAGGTGGGAGTTCCTCCCTCTGGTTTCAGGTATGAAATAGGACCTGGCTTGCGTTCTCCTTTCCTCTAGGTGCCCAAGCGTCCGGGTCCCTCTGGGGCGGGTCTGAGCTTTCCCGGTGAGCTGCCCCCTTTGCTGGGCTCCCTTTCCTCACGCTGCAGCTGTTGCTGTCCTGGGCCAGGCCCACGCTTGCGGTGGCAGCCATGGAGAGGGACAGCACTCGCTCACCAGCAGACTCCGGGTGAGTCGCTGTCCCCGTCTCCCTCTCCAAGAACTTGCTGACCTGTTCTGGCCTTGGGCATGAAGGCCTGTAGGATATGTTGCCCCGAGAATGACACTGTGACAGGGAGGGGCTTGGGGAGCAGAGAGGAAAGTCACTCTCTGTCCTGCCTCTCTCCTTTCCTTCTTCCTTCACACTCCCCTGGTCGCGGCCTCCCTGTCCCCGACCGGGAGGGGTGTGTGTGTGTGTGTGTGTGTGTGTGTGTGTGTGGCGGGGGGGGGGGTTGTTTGGCCATGCCCTGCTGTGCTCAGTGGCTACTCCTGACCCTGTGCTCAGAAGTCACTCCTGGACTCCTGGAGGTGCTTGGGGGATCATATGTGGTCCTGGCAATTGAACGGGATTCAGCAGCTTGCAAGGCCATTGCCCCCCCGCTCCCCGTACTCTGTCTAGCCCAGGAAGACACCGTTTTCATTGTTTTGGACCACACCAGGCAGTGTTCAGGGGTCGCTCCTGGTGTACTCAGGGGACCTATGGGATGCTAAGGATGGAACCCAGGCCATCCATTACAAGGCCAGCACCTTCCCCGTACTATGTCCAGCCTAGGGGGACACTTCGCACAGGGTGGGACTTGGGGGCCTCAGAAGGTGTCAGCAAACCTTGACAATCTCAGCCTTAGACAATCTCTGCCTTGCACGCAGCTGACCTAGGTTCGATTCCCTTAGACAATCTCCCTGCCCTCGCCTCCCCTGTTGTCCAGTCAGCTGTTCACACATGTACCTTTGCCTGCCCAGTGTAAAAGCTTCTGGTGCTGGTCTCTCCTTCACTCCTGACTCTCCTGGGAGGGCCTCCAGGCACTGTAAACCTCAGTGAAGTTGGCTGCTTTTCTCCTGCTCATCTTGCTTAGCTGAAGTTTGGACCCAGCCAGGAGATTCTCCATCAGGAGAGTCAGCAAAATGTTTCATTCCTCTGCAGACACAGGACAGGACAAGTTTCGGTGGGGGGGAGGGGGGGAGGACAGGCAGTGGTGACTGCTGCTGAGATGCTGGAGGCCAGTGGGCTATACACCTGAGCCATGCTCAGTGGCCAGGGGCTGCTGGATGTCAAGCCCAGGCTTCACATGAGCACGGCATATGCTGCCGCTGAGCCCATCCCAGCCCTTACATTCCAGTCATGAATGTAAGGCTCTGGCTCCTGGCATGGCTGCACACATACACCTTTCTGGATTCTTACTTGAGTAGCATTTTATTTAAAAATTACTTTCAGGGGGGCTGGAGCAATAGCACAGCAGGTAGGGCGTTTGCCTTGCACGCAGCTGACCTAGGTTCGATTCCCAGCATCCCATATGGTCCCCTGAGCACCGCCAGGAGTGATTCCTGAGTGCATGAACCAGGAATAAGCCCTGTGCATTGCCGGGTGTGACCCAAAAAGCAGAAAAAAAAATTACTTTCAGGGGCCAGAATATAGATCATTTGCCTTGCATGCAGCCATTGGATGCAAGGCTTTGGTCCCTGGAACCTCCATGTTGCCAGGCGTGATCCCTGAGCACAGAGCCAGGAGTAAGCTATGAGCACTGCCAGGTGTGACCCCTAAAGCAACAATTTATTTTTCAGGTGGGACAGTACTTGCCTCGTCGCTTTTAAAGACCTGATTTGACCCCAAGCATTGCGTGGTCCCCTGGGCACCAGCAGATTCTAGCACCCAACTGTCAGCACCATAGCACCAGCCCAAGCACCACTGGGGGTGGCCCTGGGCACCAGCACCCCTGGGGGTGGTCCCTGTAAGAGACCACTCAGGGAGGGCTCCGGCACCCAGTTGCCTCAGTACCGCTTGCATCCATCTCCACGTGTCTGTCTCCCATCTTCCCTCTTGAGTTTTGTTTTGGGGCCATCTCTGGTAGTGACGGGGCTGACTCCTGGCTCTGTGCTCAGGGATCACCCCTGGCGGAGCTCAGAGGACCATGTGCAGTACCCGGGTCAGGCTCATGCGGGACAGCACTTTACCTGCTGTGGCAGCGCTCTGGCCCCTGGCCCTCAATTTTGTACCTTCTTTGTGAAAGTATTTTCCATCGTGGGTTTATCCTCAGAGGCTCTGCGTCGGACGTTGCAGGTACGTGAGGCTGTTTCCTTGGGATCTGTCCATCCCTTTGCAGCAACCCTGGGACTGGGGGAGTGTCACACAGATTTGCTGGTGCTGTCTGGGGCTATACTCATGCTCACATCACGGCTTCCCAGGGCTCGTCTGCACCCTCATTGAGGTGCTTGCACACTCCTGGCCGTGCACCAGAGACCACCCACTGTTGAGGCACTGAGGGTCCCAGACAGCAGAGCGTGGGACTGTAAGATCGGACTCGTGGCCCCCCACCTGCAGGCACTTCAGTGATTGCCAAATCTTCTTTTGCCCTCCCTTGGAATCTTCATATCTCATTTTTCTGGCCTCACTGAGATCACAGTGCCCAGGGATCCCTCCTGGAAGTGCTCGGGGGACTATATGGAGTGCTGGGGATCAAGCCCCAGTGAGCCTTGTGCCAGTGCCTCCCCACTGTGCTGTCGCTTCAGCCCGTGGTCATCTTTATTCGCCAGTTCTCTCCTTTAAAGTTGAGACTTTAGTCTGCTGCTGTTTTTCTTCTGAATGAAACATGTCCTTAAACTTAGGTGGGTTTTTGTTTTGTTTTGCACGGCAAAGCCTGGTAAGCTACCCGTGATGTATTTGATATGCCAAAAACAGTAACAACAGGTCTCACAATGGAGGCATTACTGGTGCCCGTTTGAGCAAATCGATTAACTGCGGGAGGACAGTGCAGTGCTACAGTGCTTGTTTTGCACAGGGGGTAGGGCGTTTGCCTTGCACGCGGCCAACCTGGGTTCGATTCCTCCGCCCCTCTCAGAGAGCCCAGCAAGCTACCAAGAGTATCCTGCTCATGCGGCAAAGCCTGGGAAGCTTTGACGTATTCAATATGCCAAAAACAGTAACAATAAGTCTCACTGTTTATTGTGAGACATTACTGGTGCCTGCTCGAGCAAATCGATGAACAACGGGAGGACAGTGCTACAGTGCTACAGTTTGTTTTGCTCAGGTCAAACTTTTTGGTTGGCTAAAAATGTCTTTTGGAAGGGTGAGTACATTCAGTGATGCTCAGAGATTGTTACTCCTGACTTTACAATCAGAGATCACGTCTGCTGGTCTTGGAGGACCATACAGATGTGAGGAATGGAACCTAGATAAGGCAAGCACCCTACCCACTCTCCTATCTTTCTGGTCCCATGAAAGTGTTATTTTCTGCTCTCACTGGATGTGGAACTCTAGTTTTCATTCAGAACCTGGAGGTCCCTTTCCCTACTGCCTCTTGAGTTTCATTCTTTGGAGACATTTGTTCTGTTGAAAGGTAACTTTTCCTCTCCTTCTTGTGTTTTTTTTTCTGGGTTTGTTGTGTTTTTGTTGGGGGCTCATAACCAGTGGTACTTGTTATTTACTCCTGACTGCTTAGGGATCATAGGTGGAGCTGGGAATAGAACCTGGTTCAGATGCACACCAGGCAGGCACCCTACCTTACCGCATTATCTCTCTGACACCAAGGGTTTGTTTTTTAAAATCTATTCTACTTGCAGTTCTTAGACTTGAACTCTGTGAGTTGGTATTTTTTTTTTTAAGTTTTGGCATGTCTTTGTCATTGTCTCTTCCTGTACTGCCTCTCCACCACATTTTCTTCTATTTCTCTTTTCTTGCCCAAATACCCATCAGTGCTGTGTCCAAGAAATCATTGCCAACTCCAGTGTCAGAAAGAATTCCCTTGATGCTTTTTTCTAAGATTCTGGTTTCAGTTCTCACACATAGGTCTTTGCAGGTGTTAGCTGTGTGCTTGCTGCATTTCTTTGCAGATGAATACCTAGTTTTCCAGGCACCACATGCTGATGGCTGTTCTTTCCCCATGTAAATGTTGTTGAAAAGTCATCTGCCCTTTTGTAAGGGTTAATATCTGAGCTTGTAACACAATTTCTTAAAGATTAATACAGGGGTCAGAGTGATCATCCAGCAGATAGGGAGATGCCCTGCAAGAGGTCGATCGTGTTCAATCCCTGGTACCCAGTATGGTCCCCCAGGCATGCCAGGAATGGTCCCTGAGTGCAGAGCCAGGAGTAAGCCCTGACACAGTCAGATGCCCCTCACCCCCCGCCTAAAAAAAAGATTAATAGTGGGTGCCTCACATAGACTCGCACTGGGCCAGGGTTTTGAGTCACACACTCCAGCATGTGGGACAAGATACATCCTGCTGGCCTCATTTAGACGGGGGCCTTGGTGCAGCTTTTTAAAAAGTTTCCTGGCACTGCATAAGGTACAAAATCTATTTGGTCAAATGTTCTTCTCAACTTAATTTATCTGGAAGTCATTCACCTGCAGCTTCCAGTTATACTTAGGATAGTTATGGGGCCGGAGTTGATACTACAGCAGGTCGGGCACTTGCCTTGCATGCAGTCGACCAGTTTGGATCTCCAGCACCCAATTTGGTCCCCCATGCCTGCCAGAAGTGATCTGTCCATGAGTGCAGAGCCAGGATCAAGTCTTGAGCATTGCCAGGTGTGGCCCCAAAATAAGGCTAAACAGTGATAAAGTACGAGATGAGCCAAATAAGTAGTAGAGTGGGCAGGTACTTACCTTTCATCGAGCTGACCCGGGTTCAATCCCTCACACCACATAAGGTCCCTCAATGCCCCACCAGGAGTTGATCCCTGAGCGCAGAACCAGGAGTAAGTCCTAACCACTGCTGGGTGAGACCCAGAAATCAAAAGTATTTAGCGTTCTATTTTTTTTTTTAAAGATAAGTGTGGTGCCAGGGCCTAACACAGGGCCTTTCTTCCCCCGTCTCCCCGCGCCCCCAGCTCATAGCCCTGTTCCCCGCAGACCATTGATGGGTGGCCCCTCACCGCAGCTCACTGATTGGTCTTCATTTGCCAACAGGTTGTGACGCTGCTGTCTTGTCCCTGCCGTGTGGAGGGTGAGACCACTGTCTTGTCCCCTCTGTGCGCACAGGGCCGCACGCCCTCCGACGACAACGGTGCTTGCGTGCATCCAGTGCTGTTTTGGTTCAAGGGCCCAGCAGAGCTACCCTGCGCCCAGCGCCAGCCGCGGGCTGAGTGTGGAGGGCACCGCCGAGATGGTGAAGTTGACCAAATCCAAAACGTTCCAAGCTTATCTGCCAAACTGCCACCGCACATATAGCTGTGTCCACTGCAGAGCCCACCTGGCCAACCATGACGAGCTGATCTCCAAGGTGAGGGCTGGGTCTCGCAGGGGCTAAGGAGGGGACACGGCGGGGCATGCAGACACTGGGATGTGCAGAGTTCAGCTGGCAGACCTGGGATCTGGTTGTGAGCTTTGCACAGTGGGTAGATTAGGAGGTTGGGCAGCCCCGGCTTCCCAAAGATCACTAAGAGCAGAATGTGTCAGCTGTGAAGTGATCCAGCCAGAAGTGATGCATCTCGTAACAGTGGCAGAGAAGAGGCAGCTGAAAGCCCAGGGAAAGAGCTCTAGGAGGGGATTGAGAAGTGTTGGAGTTCCACATGGGTGAGAAAAAAAGGGGCTATGAGAGGAAGTGGGATGATGCTTCCAGAAGATGTCCAAGAGGGAAGTCTCGGATACTCCTAGCATGGCTGAAACATTCAGAGCAGAGCGGCAAGACTCCCTGTTCATCAGACTCCGTCAGCAGCACCTGCTGTGGTCACTGGGGGCTACCTGTTAAAGCCCCATACAGGCTTTGCTCTCCAGGGCCTCTCTCTCTCTCTTTTTTTTGTTTGCTTTTGGGTTACACCTGGCGATGCACAGGGGTTACTCCTGGCTCCTGGTGGTGCTCGGGGAACCATATGGGATGCTGGGAATCAAACCTGGGTCAGCAGCATGCACTGTACTATTACTCCAGCTCTGAGGCTTCTCTCTTGAACACGGTTTTACCCTCTGTCTCTCCCTTCACATCTTTCCAAATAAGTTTCACTCTATAGAAATAACAAAATGGCCCATTGGTAATGGTTGTTTCCTGTTTCCTGCCCCCCCACATACACCCCCTATCCTCTCCTTTTTCCCTCCCCTTTCTGCCTTTTTCTGGGCTCCTTAAATCCCAGCCCCCCCCCCCCCAAAGCCTGCCCAGAGCTGGTGCCTTTCAGGAGCCCAGCTTGGGTTGGGGCTTCTTGTTTCACTTCAGTAGAATATTGTTCTACTTGTGTTTGACTAGGTAGTAATGAAACTTTTGTTTCCGTCCACCTGAAATGAAAACTGTAGTGACCATGGCTCGAAGGGCTGGACTCCCAGCCTGGCATGCCCGAGGCCCCAAGTGTGATGCCCCCGTACCACGTGGAACCAAGTGCTAAAGGTTGAATTCCTGGTGGCCCCTCTGCCTGGGCCCCCAGGCACAGGCAGGGAGGCTCTCCAGAGCAGGCTGCAATGGGGAAGAGACCCTGGTCCCCAGTGACTCAGCAGCTCCTTTGTCCCTTCATGTTTGGGGTCAGAAGTGGACGCCCCTGGACACCTCCTTTCGGGGCCTTGGCAAGGCGGGCACCCAGCCAGGAGCTGAGTGCCCGGCAACTGTCTGAGCCTGTGAGTCCTGCACAGGGGCACAGGGGCATGTGCGGCAGGGTCCGTCCGTCTGGTCACTGCACCTTCTGTCTTGTCTGTCCGCGGCTGGGAAGCCGCCCTTGTCTGCCACACCCAGACTCTGACGACTTTCCCCTTTTTTGCAGTCCTTTCAGGGAAGCCAGGGACGAGCCTACCTCTTCAACTCTGTGTGAGTACCACTGCCCGTGGCCTCAGGGGCCACCTGTGTCCGTTGCTTCTCCGCATACTGTGATAGCTGGAACCCGTAACGAGAGTCTCTGGGGCTTCTCGACCCTGTTCTGACCGTGGCCCCTTTCTGACCTTGCTCCCTTCCAGTGGCCCCCCCACCCCTTTTACACAGTTTTCACCTGGGCCCTCTTTGAATTCTGTGTGCTGGGGGCCCCCAGAAGCCTCGCACCCCGTTGAGGAAGGCTGGTGTGGGATGATCCCTTTGCCTGAGTCACTGACACGCTCAGCCTCGTGGGCGCAGCTGCGGGTTATTACTGTGTGCGATGTAGCCGCCTCCCGAACTCGCCCTGACCTGCCAGTCTTGTGGGAAAGTAAGAGAAAAAAAGTGTTTCCTTCTCATATAAGGTGGTCAGTGTGCGGCCACGGGAGAGGCAGAGTGCCAGAAAAATACCCATGTGTTCTGTAGTGCCTGGCTGGAGAAACGAGCCACGGTGAGGGCCAGTCTTGGGGCGGGAGGCCCTGGGGCAGGGGTGCTCGTCCCAGCAGCCCGCCTCTCCCCAGGGTGAACGTGGGCTGTGGCCCCGCGGAGGAGCGTGTCCTCCTGACCGGCCTGCACGCGGTGGCAGACATCTACTGCGAGAACTGCAAGACCACACTCGGGTGGAAATACGTGAGTGTCCCCCGCATCCCCTTGGCCTCCAGAGCAGGCAGCGGCATGGTCAGAACCCGCCAGGCTACAGATCTGCAGGGTAGCAAGACATGCCCCCTCACCCCACCCCACCCTACCCCCGAGCGCCCTGGTAGTGTGAGAGATCCTGGTGACTCAAGGCCCATGTTTTACAGTAGAATCTCTTGAACCGTCTCAGACTGGAAGCAGCCATGGCACCCACCGGGCAGCAGAAAACGAAACCAGGCTGTTGCTCATGGCAGAGCACTGGCCTGGAGAGTCCAGGGCTCTGATTCCATTGCTGGCACGGGGCAGCAACTCAATAAAAACCCTCACAGGGGCTGGAGTGATAGCACAGCAGGTAGGGTGTTTGCCTTGCACGCGGCCGACCCACGTTCGATTCCCAGTGTCCCATATGGTCCCCTGAGCACCGCCAGGAGTGATTCCTGTGTGCAGAGCCAGGAGTAACTCCTGAGCATCACCAGGTGTGACCCAAAAAGCCCCCCCCCCAAAAAAAACCCACACATACCCAATGACTGTGGGAGTTCTCTGAGGTGAGGGTGGGGGGACTGCTCCCACCTCTCTGGGGACACAAACTGGTGGCCATAGATGACACTGCACAGAGGAGCAAGTATGACCTCAGGGTTCAGGACCAGTGTGGGTCCAAAGACAAAGGTGCCCCTGCCCTGTGCCACCCTTTCCTCTGGGTCCTTGAACCACGTGGTGCCGACTTGCTCCTCTGTCACCTCTGTGGGTTCCTTGTGTCCTGCGTCTCCCACCCGCACCCCAGCAGGGCACAGCTCTGGCACGTCCTCTGCCAGGCTCCATTATTGAGAGACTGCTCATGCCAGCACTCCCAGCCCCGTCCGATGCCCATCTGGCCACTCTGCTGCTCTCTTCTGTCCCATGCTCCCCTGCGTGTACACAGGCCCAGCAAGGCCAGCCCACTGGCCTGAGCCCACCCACGGTCCAAGATAGCTGGACTGTGAACCAGAACATTTGCACACATTTTGTCTTTGGGCCGCACCCAGCTGTACTCAGAGCTTACTCTTGGCTCTGCACTCAGGAAGATCAGGGGATTGTATGGGATGCTGGGGATTGAACCCGGGTTGGCAGCCTGCAAGCAAGCGCCTTACCCCAAACTGTATCCCTCTGCCTAACTCCAAACACACTTTTCTTTTTTGGGTCACACCCAGCGCTGCTCAGGGGTAACTCCTGACTCTGCACTCAGGAATTTCTCCCGGAGTTGCTCTGGGGACCATATGGGATTTCGGGAATCGAACCCGAGTTGGCTGCGTGCAAGGCAAGCGCCCTACCCACTGTACTATCGCTCTGGCCCCACTTAACTTTCTTCACAAGAATGTAACGAAGTTGAACAAGGAAACAGATTGTGTTCTGAAATCTCTCTCTCTTTTTTCAAGGAGCATGCCTTTGAGAGCAGTCAGAAATACAAGGAAGGGAAATTCATTATTGAGCTGGCACATATGATCAAAGACAACGGCTGGGAGTGACACGGAGCTGTTCTCTTCTGAATATTATTTTGTCAGAGACTTCAAATGTAATGAAAACCTAGAGCATGTGGATGGCAGTCTGTTTCTTGAACTCAGCCCTGGCAGGCTGGCCTCTCCCTGCTGGTCTCGTGGTAAGTTGTCCCTCCAGCCTGGTTTCTGAAAGTCTTCAATGGCCTTTGTCTAACTTCTCGCATGTCCGAGCCAGAATTCACCAACTGACGACTTACTTACCGCCGTCAAGAGTTTTAGTCCGTGCCTTCAAGACGAGTTTGGGTGTGTCCTTTCACCCTGAGACCAAGAGGGGCCTCTACGGAGAGCAAGTTTTGCCCCCTCAAGTAGCGTGAAGGGACTGCAGCTCACTTTTCCCTGAATTTTAGAGACTACAGATTGGTGATTCCCCCTGCAGATGAGCTGTGACAGCCCGTGTTCATTTAGCTTGTTTCGGGCGCAGCCAGCAAATATGTGAACCCAAGGGTGTTTGGGGTTTGGGTTTTTTTTTTCTTTTGGTTGGTTGGTTTTAAGCCTGTTTAAAGACAGAGGACACTGATAGCATTTTAGATAAACTAGAGAAATGTGATTGATGGGCCATCTTGATTATTTGAGCTAATCACATCCTTATCCAAAAAGCATGAGAATGAGGACTCAGGCCAGAGAGGCCTGGGGGCTGAGTGGTGGGCCCAGAGTCAAGCGTTCATGCTGGACCCACTAAAATTGGGTTCTTTTTCCACACTGATGTACTTGAAGAGTCAGATTTGCCAACAGAATTCTGTCAGACCGACAGGAAAACTGCAGCTGGAATATCTGCCAGTTTTAATATGCTTTCAGGAAAGGTTCAAGTTGCAGGGTGCAGCATGTCCGTGAAGGGGCTGGGTTTGCCAGACGCTTCACACTCCGCCCAGCTTGGTTCTGGGTGACGCTGGTGTAGCTCGACATGGCGTCTCCCAAGAACGCCTGTGTGGGAGGCGCTGTGCAGGCAGTAAGCCGGTCGTGGATAGGGGAGGCTCCCAAGCATCCCCAGTTTGGGGCTGAGCCTCACCACCTCCCCCAGTGGTGTGGTCCGTTCCTGTGGGTGTCCGCAAGAGGCGCTGGGTGCTCACCCTAAGGCTCACAGGAGCTGGCACAGCGGCATTCAAGGCCTGGGGGTGCGGAAAGCAAGGTCTGGCTGGACAAGCCAGCCCAGAATCTGCACAAGGCAAGGTCAGCCCCGTGGTGAGTGCAAGCTGAGGCCCGGGGGGGCGGGGGGGCAACTGGAGCTTCCCTGTGGCACTGTCTGACCAGAAGCCTCGGAACGGAGAGAGCTGCGTCCTGCTCCGGATGTGGGGCCGCTGTACCTCTGGGTACTGAGGAACTGTTAACCCTGCCCCCCCCCCCCCCCCACTGTCTTCACCTTGGGTGGGAGTTGCGCAGCTAAGCGGCCGCACCTGGGCCTGCCCTCTGGCACGCGGCTGCACGGCTCCTGGCTTTGAGGGTGCCACACCACCACTGAGGCTGGAAGCAGAGGTCTGCACATGCCTCACTGGTAGGCCGAGCCCTGCAGCATGCCCTAGGGGAAGAGGACTGGAAGACCCAAGCGCGGGCATGGGCACTGAGCGGTGCCACGACCCTGCTCACCTCAGCTCCAGTGCGTGTCCTGAGGTACCCAGAGGACTGGGGATAACATCACGGGGCGCCTCTGGGCAGTCCTGAGCACTTCACTTAGACTGAAGATTATTCTGAAATGCTTCTGACTTTTGTATGTAACTGAAACTTCTATTTAAGCTTTTCCATGTTCTGGGCAAGTTTACGGCTCCTTCAGTTTGAGCACTTTGGTTTTTGTATTGTCTTTTGTGATGGCATTGACAAATTTTTACAAGTGGTTTTCTGACTTATTTTGTATTTCTTTTATAATCGATAGCAACAAAACTTTCGTTCCTCTTTGGTTGTTCTGCATAACCCAAACTCCTTTTCAAACCAAATGAACTGAGCTGGCTGAAGGGAGTATTCCCGAGGGCCTCCCCGGCGCTGGCGGGTACGGGAACGTGCCACCCACCCACCCACCCACCCACGGCATCCCGGGACTTTTGTTTACTTTAACTTGACATTCTTCCTCGCAGTCAGGATGAAGCCAGGATCCCCGGTGTGTGTCTTCCCTGGGTGGTACCCTTGGCGCAGCCACTTACTTCCGAAGCATGGTATGGCGTGGCTGCGTTTTATATATTCCCATACAGTATTTTTATACCTTTACTGCTTATTCTTGATGGCATATGTCAGATATTAGACTGGAAATGGGAATTTTTCAAAATTCCTTTAATTTACCTGATGACCTCAGCAGGTCCTGAACAAAATCCAACCAGTTTTAAATTTACAATTTAAACTTCAAGGGACTGTTGGCCCCCACTTGTCCGGAGCTCTGGGTGAGTCTGTCGTACTGTGGTGACTCCAAGGCTCTGGAGTCTCCCTTTGGGGCAGGTGGGACAGCAGATGGGTGGCCACCATCCCTCCCCCGAACTCCCTGTGCCCACCCCTGTGTCAAGGAGGCCTGGAAATAAAGCTTCCAGCTGTTCCCTGTGTGGGCCAGACTCTGCTCCCACAGAGAGGCCCAGGCCCACCTCTCGCCTGTGTGCACCAGGCACATGGAACCTGCCTGGCACAGGGGAGTGGGGAAGAGGTGGAGGCAAAAGTCTGGCGAGAACATGAGACGGTCAATTCCAGGCGGCCAAGTCCACGGCGGCGAGCACAGGCGGGGCTAAGCATCAGGGATGAAGGGAAGACAGACTGGAAGAGGTGTGCTTTGGGCGAGAGAAGAGCCAGGCTGCGAGTGTGGGGGCTGAGGGTCCGAGGGGAGGCAGCTTCTGCAGAGGCACTTTGGGGAATGGAGGCAGCACTGTCCCACTCAGGAGCTGGAAGCCAGACTAGGCCAGAAAGCAAGAAGTGGTGCGAGTACAAATCTAAAAAAGATCCATTACAGGGTCCAGACGCCCTAGAGAGTGGGAGTGCCGAGTCCCTGGGCCCTCAGCATCTTCTCAGCGCCCTCTGCAGACCCTGGGCATCCTGGGGGGTGGTATTGGGCACCCCAGCAAGACTTTTTCATCCAGGGTCTCACAACCCCTCGTATCAGAAACCCCAACCCTGCTGTCCCAGGCTCAAGGTCAGGGGCATGAGAATGACCCCAAGCTCCGTGAGACCCTGTGATCAACACTGGGTCGGGAATGATATCCCCCTTCCTGACAGCTGTTCTGTGGGCCAGACCCTGGGACTGGGGGTCCAGGACATGGCTGGGGAGGCCAGTGGGCTGCTGGCAGGAAAGATCTGAGTTTATTCAATCTCAGTCCACGCGGAGAAGCGCCTGTCCCAGGTCTTCCCTGAGATGCAGGGCAGCGCCTGCTACCAGGAGCTGAAGTCTCCAAACCCCCGGCTGGGCTTCTTCTTGGCTGCTGAGACCCCCGCACTGGTGGACAGCTCTTCCTCTGCTACCCGCTTCCTAAGGTGGCAAAGAAGCCGCAGCTGAATGTCCCGGTGGATCCCCCTGCTCACTGCGCCCTGCCCCAGGGCAGCCCCGCACTCACGTGACTGCCGGGTTGATGTACTTGCCCACCCCCTGGCGGTAGGTCTGGGGGCCCTGGCTCGCTGATGTGGATGGGCTGGGCTTGGCTGTGCTCTCTGGAGCCTCCTCCTTGACCTCTGTCTTCTTTCGCTCCTCAGCGATCTGGGGGGAGGGGCGCAGTGATGACTGAACCCCCGAGCCAGCAGGGCCACCAAGCCGCCCTCCCAGGGGGCCCCCTCACCTGCGCGTCAGCCTCTTCATAGGGATCCACAAACACGGTGGTGGCATCGATGCGGATCTCCTCCTGCAATGGGGAATGGAGGGGTGAGGCCATGGCTGCACCCTCCACCCTGCACCTGGCCCTCTGCTCCTGGGGCACATACCTTAGGACGGTCAGTTTTGGGGTCACTCTCCACATTCTCCATGGCTGTCAGCGTGTCAAAGCCCCCAACAACCCTGCAGCAGAAGGTCAGGGCACCTGTGAACATGCTGGGGGCAAGGGGCACCCCCCACTGCTGGGAATTAGCCAAGGAAGGGCCCTGGGCATCTGGCCCAGAAAGGCGCCACCCACAGCGAGGGGCACGGGCAGGGAAGGCCCAGTGGGAACAGGCAAGCCCCCGGGGACAAGGTCAGCACCGACGGGCAAGCTTTAAGGGGCCTCAGCCTCCCACTCTGTCCACGCTGCCAGAAACGCTTCCTACCAGGAGGCAGACAGAGAAAGGCCTTCGTGTGGACAAGGATGGTGAGAACGCCAGGGTGTGCTAACCCTGTGAGGCCCGATCCCCTGAACATGAAGGTCTGGGGAGGCCCTCCCACCCGGCCTCCGCGAGCACAGGCTCCTCACCGCCCGAAGATGGTGTGCTTCTTGTCCAGGTAGGCGCAGGAGCGGAAGGTGATGAAGCTGGAAGGAGAGAGGCGAGTCAGGAACCCAGGGGAGGTGGCCCTCACCCATGGCCAGATCCGCCCCCAGCCTGGCTGCTCTGAGTCTTGGCTCCAAAACCCGGGGGGGGCGGGGCTGGGGGGCTCTCGTGAGCTCTGGAGGCAGGGCGAGGGCCCACCGAAGGACCTAGGACTTGGGACTGGAAGGAAGGAGGCAGCAGCAGGAAGGGGAGCAAAGAAAACTCCAAGCGTGTAAGTGGAGACCCCAACCCAGCACCACATGTGGTCCCCAAGCAATGCCAGGAGTGGGGCCCGAGCACACCGACATGGCCAAACAGACTTAGCCACATCTGGTACAGAAGTGGGGTGAAGGCTCAGCAGGAGAGCCTGGTCATGCTTGGCAGGTCTCCCTACGGGACTCCCGGAGTGGGTCTGGGTGGAAGCGTCGCCCGCAGAGGCCGAAGGACTTACAACTGGGACTTGTTGGTGTTGGGCCCCGAGTTGGCCATGCTCAGGATTCCGCGGCCCGTGTGGGAGAGGTTGGGCCGGAACTCGTCTCGGAAGGGTTTTCCCCAGTAGGATTCCCCGCCTGGGAGGGAGGGAGAGCAGGGCTGGGGGGGCCGCACACGCCCAGCAGCACCAGGTAAATCCCTAATCTGAACCTGGTCATGCAGTGCTGACCAGGGGGCAGTGCTGAATGGACTCTTCCCCAAGCCCCCAGGGGATGGGGGCTGGGCCCCAAACAGGGATCTGATCAAGCTACCCATAATTCACAGCAGCACCCCAGCTGGCCCGTCTCTACCCCACTCCTTGGAGTGGCACCTACCCGTGCCCGTGCCAGTGGGGTCACCACCCTGGATCTGCAGGAACAAAAAGCAGTGAACAAACCGTGCCCACAGTCCCACCCCCCGCCCGCCACGTGTCTGCTCTGCAGAGAACAGGGCCCACTCAGGCCACACTGCACAAGCCCAGCGTGACCACAGTGGGGACATGAGCGGTCAGCCCGCAGGTACCATGCCAAGCACATTTCCCCAATTCCCAGTGGCGGTGTCTCAACGGCACTGGCTCCTGTCACTCACCACAAAGTTCCGGATGGATCGGTGGAAGATGGTGCCATCGTAATACTGCTTTTTGCAGAGTCTGATGAAGTTTTCACAGGTCTTTGGCGTCTGCAAAATTGCCCGGATTCCTCCATGAGGCATGGAGTGGCCAGTGGGAGGGTCACCAATACCCCCCAGGCTGCACGGCCGACAGGATGGGGCAGCCTCCAGGGGAGGGGTGCAGAGGGGAGGGCACCCACCATGTCACAGTGCAGCTCCAGGTTGAGGTCTCCCCGGTTGGTGTGCAGCCGCACGTAACCCTTCTTCTTCACGAACTGGTAGCGGAGCACGTCCTCGTCGATGGCGGCTGCAAACAGACCCGCTCTGTGTGCACCTTATGCACTCGGCACTGAGCCTCGGCCGCCCCCGGCTTGGGCTGGAGGTGGGGGTCAGGGGCCAGCAGTGAAGGGGAAGATGCCGGAAGTCAGGAGGCCAACCATGATCACAGGGCATCCTTGCCCTCACTCCTGAACCCCCCACCCTGAAACCAGCCCACGCATGCCTGGACTTCCCCTCGGGGGCAGGGCAACTACCTGCTTCATGCGTGGTCTCCGGAACCATGGCAGTGGAGGTGAAGGAGGCGCTGACCTTGCCCGTGGAGTAGTGGGCCTGCAACAAAGCCATGGCCGTCAGCGCTGCACAAAGCCCAGGCCCACTAGTGACCCCTCCTCCAGGGACGTGGCCCTGACCTGGGAGAGCCTAATCCTAACCCTGACCAGCCTGAGCACCACTGAGTGTGGCCCAAGACACCCAAATCCCCCCCAGGGCCCCCCAATCCTGCCCCACGACCATTCAACAGCATCCATCTACTCACAGCGTTAAGCTTGTCCACCTTCTTCTTCTCGGGCACCTTCATGGTGGCCGCCAGCACCTCGTCCCCCTTGAACTCCTTGTAGAGCTCCTGCAGCGTCTCTCGGGTCTCGGTGTTTGTGTTTTTCAAGTAGTAAGATGGGTCCTGTCTGGCCTTTTCTTCATCTGCAAAACCACAGGGGCCTGAGCCGGTGCACAGGCCGCAAGCACCACAGCAGCCTCACCCCTGCAGCGAGGACAGACAACTCCTAGGAGCAGGGTGCAGGGCTGGCGGCACCCACTGACACCTAGGGTCCTAGGGCTGTCGCTGGGGGCAGAGGCAGCAGCCAGGCCTCCCCGCTCAGGGCTGCGGGCACCCATAGGTGCAGGTCCTACGGACACGGGTCCTACTGACCTCAGCACAGGAGACACTGGCACAGGCCAGCCAAGGTCTGCACTGGCACTCACACCCGCCCTGCTGGATAGACTTACCCGGATCGATTATTTTCATGTTGTTCTTAACATGATAAAAGTTGGAGACATTGAACTTGTCCAGATTGGTGGGGTCCTGTGAGAAAGAACAAAACAGAAGAGGTGCGCTTCCAGCAGCTGCATAAAGACCTGGGGCACAGAGGGGACAGGTCAGGATGGCAGAGCTGGGCAGGGTGAGGGCAGCACCAGGGGAGCTCTCGGTGCTGTGGCCTGAGAAAGGGGAGCCCCATGGGCAGGTCTGGGTGCTGCCCTCGGATTAGAGAGGACAAACCACGGGAGGGCAGGGCCCAGTTCACTCAGCCCCCAATTTCCCAGGTCTGTGTTTTGAATTAACTCATTCAAGGATGCGCACCAGGGAGCCCCGTGCTGGATGTGGGGTACACACTAGCTCAGAGAGGGTGTGTGAGAGGCAAGCTGGCAGTCTCACAGATGAGGGCATTTCAGCAAGGGATGTGGGACCTAGCTCAATGGGCTAGAGGTCAGGCCTGTGTGCAGCTCAGGTCCACCCTGGTATGCAAGGCCCCAGGGGAGACCCACCCTTCCTGAGCACCAAGCCAAGAGCAGCTCCTGAGCACTAACACGAAGGACCTGAAAACTGGCAGCGTCACAGAGGGGGTTGACACTGCCGGCAGCAGAGATGCAGGCCAGGAGGTGCCGGGCACCCTGGGGTGGGGCGGGGTCTGGGAGCAGGTGCTACCTGCAGGGTGATGAGGTCCTGACGGGTGAAGGGCTCATCCGTGAGCAGGTCTCGGAAGTTCTTGGCCTTGATATTGAGCTGCTCCACTGCCTGTGTCAGGAGGCAGCGTGGTCAGCCCTGGCCCGGGCAGACTGAGCCCGTGTTTGCCTCCCGCCGGGGGAAGGGCAGGAGGAAATGGTCCCGTTGAGCAGTGTCCAGCCCGTGGGGTGGGAGGTGTCCACTGAGCCCCCAGGTTCCAGTTCCACCTTCTCAGCCAAAGAACACTGCAGAAACATCTGCCCACCTGCCTGCACACCAGGGCTCCCCCCACGGTCCCTCTGGGGGCTCCTTCACAAGCGGGGCCTGAGCGCCCCTGCAGCTCTGGCCTGAGAGAACAGGTCCCTCACCCAGCACTGGGAATGCGAACTGGGGAGATGCAGAGCTCAGACCTTTCACGTGTGAGGCCCTGGGTTCGATCCTCAGCACTGGAAGGATGGGGTGGGAGTGACATGACAGTGGGCAGGGCCTTCGCCTTACATACCACCAGCCCAGGTTCATCCCCGGCACCTCACGTTGTCCCCTAAACCCTCCAGGTATGACCCCTGAGCACAGAGCCAGGAGTAAGCCCTGAGCATTGCTGAGTGTGGCTCCCAAAGAAATGTGGAGGATGTGGGGGCCAGAACTCCAGAGGACCCACCTCGTAGGCGTAGACGTTACCGGTGGTCTTCACGGCCACAATGTGCGTGTTGTTGGTGAACACTGTGAAGAGCACCGGGCAGTGGTACTTACCTGCAGACGAGACACATGGGGGGGGTGGTGCTTGGAGCGGGAGCCAGGCCCAGGGAGGAAAGCAGCGGGGGCGGTGACAGGCCATCCACTGGGAGACTCTGCCCCCGGCCTCGCCCGCCCCCAGCTGCTTACACTGGGAGGGTCACAGCCCCAGAATGAATCTGGGGGCAGCGGAAAACGTTTCCATTCCGTTTAAGGGGCCGGAGCAACAGCACAGAGGGTCGAGCGCTTACCTCACATGCAGCCGACCCGAGCCTGATCCCCAGCATCCCATATGGTCCCCAAGCACAGGAAGCACCAGAGTGCAGAGCCAGGAGTAATCCCTGAGCACTGCCAGGTGTGTCCCCGCAACTCCCCCCCCCCAAATCTGTTTAAGACATATTTCTTGGGGTTTGATAGCACAGCAAGTAGGGCACTTGTCCTGCACACAGTCGATTGGGTTCAATCACCAGTACCCAAGACTGCCTCAAGATCAACCAGGAGTGATTCCTGAGCACAGAGCTAAGAGGAAGCCCTGAGTACCACTAGTGTGGCCCAAAAACAGAACAACAGAAAAAATATATTTCTTTATGGTTTAGTTTCTGTCAATGTTGGTTTTCAAGATCTGTTTTATATGCCATATGCCAGGACTCTGTAAAAATGGCTCCGACAAGGCTCCCGGTGAGGAAGCTTAGACCCACCTGGCCTCAGCTGTGCTCTCCACCTCACGCCAGTGACTGTGCTCACCTGGCTGCCAGGGCTCAGGCCCCTCCCATTACTGCCAGATCCTGCTGCGTCTCAGCAGGGGGAGGAGACCCTGAGAGACACCGCCCACATTAATGGGGACTTTCTTCAAAATCACAATTTGGGGACGAGAGAGACTGTACAGCGAGCAGCCACTTCCCTTACACGCAGCCAAGCCAGGTTCAATCCCTGGCACAGATGTGGCCCCAAACACTCTCCCCAAATGAAATCAATCATGACTGGAAAACTTTTTAAAAAGTATTTATGAGAATGTTCTGAAAACTGCCCCTGGCGAAATAATAATTTTTCAGGTGTGCTGACTACTCATCACTCCTATAGTCCTTCTCTCTCTGGAATGCACACTGAAATACTTGAGCATGAAATGATGCAACATCTGAAATTTGCATCCAAGTTTTGTCAGCGGCGTGGAGTGGGCGTGAGATGAGATCAGACAGACGGTGAGTGGGCGCGGATGGGAACAGGTCGTGGGCAGGGGAGGGCGATGCGCAGATTCTCCACTCTCGCCCGCCCTTCGTTCCCTCTAGTCAAAAGCCAAACCAAACCAAAACATGGTGAATGCGACTAGGTCGAGGTGTTTCCAAATTGGCAAAGTCAGTCAGCCCCTCGCCCCCTGGGGTGGTCCTGCGCAGCACAGCCCTGGACGACCTCCTGCCCAAGCCCTCATTCCCACCGCCCACTCACTCACAGGCTCGGGGCACTGGACAGTCCTTATCATGCTGGACAGGCCTAGGGCTCCGAGGAGCTTCCCCTTCCTCCCCCGCAACCCTGTCAGCAAGGCTCACTGTGACGCCCTCCCTGCTTTAGTTCCTTCTTACAAAATGTGTTCTGGCTTTGGGGTCGCACCCACCAGAGCTGGGCCGGAACCCGTCTCCCTCACGCCAGTCCGGCGTCTCCCCCCACTCCCTGCTTCACTCTGTCCCAGCTTCTCCCTGGCACCCCTCAGAGCTGCCTTCCTTTCCAGGGACACGGCCCCCTCAGCTCCCTGTGTGGGGCAGCACTTCTGGGAGCACCTGCCGGGAGAGACCCACTGTGACATCTGACCAGGGTGATGCCAGCGCCTGCGCCCAGTCTGTCCAGGGAGCTGCTGCATTTCCACCCACTCCCTCATTCCTGGACACGCAGCATGACTGTGGGCCAGGCACGCCACACCAGACCCAGAGCCAGGCCAGGACAGCACTGCCGGGCCGCCTTAGCTCAGGCATCTGGTCGTTGAGAAGAGTGGAGTGAGCACAGGAACCAAGAGCAGGGGGCCCAGGGCTGGGCTAGGCCTCCTCCTTTCTTTTTCCTTGTTTTTGTTTTTGAGCCGCAGCCAGTGATGCTCAGGGATCGCTCCTGGTGAGCTCAGGGAGCTGGGGCCAGAACCTGGGTTAACCATGTGCAAGCAAGTGTCCTACCCCCGTATCACTCTGGCCCCATGGGCCAGACCACACCCCACCCCACTTCTCTGGCCACCCTCTGGGTCTCACCAGACGTTTTTTCCTCCACGAGGAGCAGAGACACAAAGCAGCCAAATCCCCATACACAGGCCTGGCGTATTCACAAAGGCAGGATCCACAAGGTCTAAGGCCCCCTTACCTCGGTGGGAAGAAGTGTCCAAACCCCAGCCTTTGTTTTTCTTTTTGGGTCACACCCAGCCGATGCTCAGGGGTTACTCCTGGCTCTGCACTCAAAAATCACTCCTAGCGGGGTGCTTAGGGGATCATATGGGACACCGGGAATCGAACCCGGATCAGCCACGTGCAAGGCAAACGCCTCACCCACTGTGCCATTGCTCCAGCCCCAAAAACCTCAGCTTTAACCTACCTGGACTTCAAAGGAAATTACAGAACTGGGCAGAGAATCACAACGATTGGGGAACACGCTGGAGACCCCGAGCCTGCCATGGTAACACTGGTGACCCCAAAACCACAGGACAGCCAGGTCAGCCAGCCCGGTCAGCCCCGTATTGCTGAGAAGAGCTCCTCGGATGCCTGGGGACCACTTAGGAGGCCCCATCCCATCGCCCAAAAGTGACACCTTTGAGAAAGTGAAATTAAGTACAAAGTGAAATTAAGTGAAAGTGAAATTAAGTACAAAGACTGGGGGGGTTGGAGTGATAGTACAGCTGGGGAGGGCATTTGCCTTGCAAGCAGCCAGTCCAGGTTCAATCCCTGATACCCCACTGAGTCCCCTGTGCACCTCCAGGAGTGATCTCTGAGCAGAGTGAGGAGTAAGCCCTGAGTACAGACAGGTATGGTCCCCAAACCAACCAAAGAGTGTAAGACTGGTCAGAAAGGGCCAGGGAGAGGCTCAGAGGGTGGCAGCGTGTGCTTGGCTGGGGGAACCGCAGGCTGCACCCCTGGTGCCACCTGGTCCCAAGCACCACACCCAAACCAAAACAAGAAAGTGATGCCTGGCCCTGGGGAGCAGCTGGAGAGAGCGCCAACCCAGAGGCGGCAGTACAGGACCCCACTCACCTTCACTGTTCTTCTTAAAGTTCAACTTGATCAGAGACCTCCCATCCAGTTTCTGGAAGAAGCATAATTCAGCATGAAAACTAACAAATGAGTGACCAGCACAAGGCAACGCTGAGACTGACTCTGTAAAACAGGCCAAGTGGAAGGAGTCTACGGCCATCCAAGCTGCTGCAACTATGGACAGAGGAACAGCCCTGAATGCTGACCTGGGCCCAGAGCACAACCCCGAGCCTGGACAGGGAAGGCCTCTGAGCACCCAGGGAAGGCTGCGGGGCAGAAATGCCTGATTGAATAACGCAATCCCGTGCAGCCTAACAGGCACAAGGTCAGAGCCAGACCCCCGGCACCACCAGCTCATGGCGAGCAGTTCACGCATCTCTGCTGTCAGGGCCTCTGGGGGTGTGAGAGCAGTGGAGCAGGGCAGGGAGCACCACAAACAAGAAGATGGACGGGCACTGTAGCCAGGAGCGCAGCTGCCAGCAACACGGAACCAGACAGTGTGCCAGCCCTGTAACTCAACAGTGGGATCCCCAAACACACGTGAAAGCACAACCCGATGAGCACCAAATGTTCAACGAAATGTGTCTGGTCACACACGCACACACACACACAGATGTGTCTGATCACACACACACACACATGCACGCACACACAGAGCATGGCACAGGAAGCACACTGCAACGGGATTCGCCAGGATGAGCATATCCCTGGCAGGAGGGGATATACCCTGCATACATGGGGAACATTTCCAGAAGGGAACAGGCTGGGAAGGGGAGTGAGCCGAGGCCCCTCACAATGCCCCCTGAAGGCCGTGAAACCACAGAAGAAAAGGAAGACCAGGACATCATGGGTGCACCACTCCCAGTCCCACACAGCCGCCTACCTCGCCGTTGCTGGGGTTGGTCCCATACTTCTTAAGCCAAGGGACAATGTTCCTATAGTTGGGAAAGAATGAAGGGTAAGTGTGGGTGGACCCAGCTGGTGTCTCCCACAGCTGCACCGCCTGCAGAGGAGGGCAGCACCTGCCTGCACAAAACCATGGGAGAGAGTTCTGGAAGCAGGGTTCAAGGCACACAGAGGGGAGCCGGAGCAACAGTACAGCACTGGGAACTTGCCTTGTGCGTGGCTGACCCGGAGTCCATTCCAGCACCCCATATTGCCCCGAGCCCCACTAGGAGTGGTCCCGAGCTCAGAGCCAGGGGTATGCCCTGAACACCATAGGGTGGGACGCCCCCCAAAAAATCAAAAAAGGTATACAAAGGGTTTTAATTGCAGTTATTGTAAACAACATAAACTTCCATTGAAATGAATGGACATATGTGTTGATATATCTATACAATAAAACATTGAATAAGCATCAAAAAATTATACTTTCTGGGGCCGGAGCAATAGGACAGCATGGAAGGCATTTGCCTTGCACACAGCCAACTCGAGTTCGATCTCTGGCATCCCATATGGATCCCTGGGCACTGCCAGGAGTGATTCCTGAGTGCAGAGCCAGGAGTAACCCCAGAGCATCACTGGATGTGACCCAAAAAGCCACACACACACACACACACACACACACACACACACACAAAAATTATACTTTCTGGGGCCAGAGAGACAGTACAATGGGTAGGGCATCTCACACTGGCAAAGTATGTGCTCTACCGCTGAGCTGTATCCCCTGATAAATTGTCCTTTTACTGGGAAGCATTTTCCCAATTTTCTAAAATGAATCGAACATGAGAAAATGACAGAAGTTGGCTATGTCTCAAATTCAACACTTGGGTGAGGGATGCAGCTCAGCTTGCCTTATATGTGTGAGGCCCTGACTTCACTTCCAAGATGATACACAACAGCAGCAGCAAATCCACAAGCCCAAGCCCCCTCACCCCCTAGTTAAATCCAAAGTCGGGAGAAAGCTAAAACTCACAGCAAGTCAAAGACAACGCCCTCCGGGGTGCACACGGGGTAGGTAAAGGGCTGCAGAGAGAGACTGAAAGAGAAGATATGGGTTACTCCTGGTCAGCGCACAGACAAGCTCTAACACAGGGGCTGGCCAGGCCATGGACAGGTTCCTCCTCCCTCCTCCAATCCCCCCCACTGCATAATTTGCTGGCCCCCACACTCTGTCCCTCAGAAGCTCCCAGCACAAGCCAAGACAGTGAGGCAAGGATCATCCCCCCACACACACCGGAAGTGCTGAGGGGTCAGGGCCTCGGCTTCGGCATGTCAGAGCGCATAGAAGATCGGTCCCAGGAGGGGGCCTGGAGTGGCCTCTGGGAAGCAGGACTGGCATCTGCTTCCCTGCAGCTCACAGCAGGCATGGGCAAGCCACACCCCTCTCACCCTGCCAGCCCCTCCGAGACCGGTGGGCTATGGTCAACGACAGAGGGAACCTCAGGGCCCCCCTCACATTTCCATGCGTGGTCTGGGACTTAGGACTCGGTGCAGACCTGAGAGTGGGGAGCCCTGGAGACATTCTGACCCACAGATGTGGGAGAAGAGGGGCCTCCCTCAGTCCACACTGCCACGCATGTGCCACTTGCCACCTGAGGACAGGTCTGCCCAGCGAGAGCAATGTCTGGACCAACCAGCAGGTGCCCTCAAGCTCCTTCCCTCCCTCCCTCCTGCTCTGCTCTCTCCCTCTCCCCTCCCCCATCTCTTGGGTTTTTTGAGCCACCCCCAGCTGTGCTATGGATCCCTAGCTCTAAGCCGAGGGGTCCCTCCTGGTGGGCTTCGGAACCCTATGAGGTCTCAGGTATCAAGCCCATGTCAGCCACACACAAGGCAAGCGCCTTCCTGCTGCACTATCTCTCCGGCCCCTAGCAGCCTTTTTTCTTGCTGGGGTTTCCATTACTAGCCATCAAGGGCTCAGCTGACCTGGCTTGCTTATACATCAGTTCACAAGGGGTCGATTGGGTCAGTCCTCAAGATCTGAGCAACCAAAACTGAGTGACCTCCGTGGCCCCCAGAAACCAGGCCAGACACCAAAACAAACCCCAAGCAACAGGACACTGCATGTATCTTCACTCAAATGCAGCCTGAAGAGGCACATTCTACCCCAAGAGACAGGCCAGAGACCTGCAGGGGTTGGAACCCAGAAGGGTTCATTTCCCTAAAGCCAATCCCGCCTGCTCTGAACGAGGCGGGCGAGCAAGCCACACGAGAAAGGGCTGGGGCTCTAGCTCACCTCCCTAAGTCCCCACCCAGCTGAGTGGGCACCGGGGGCCTTCCGGCGCTCAGCCCTGCTTCCCCCTCTCACTGCCCTAGGCATCGGGCTGACCTGCCATCATCAAGATTTTTAGGTCACTGAGAGCTTTGCCACTCGTAGCCTGACCCTAGACTGAAAGAAAAAAGTGAAAGGCCTAGGGCCAGGCCCTGACGGACGGAACTCGGCGAGGTAAGCTTCACCTCCCTCCACCAGACTCGACAGAGAGCCCCGTTGGAGGGGAGACAGACGCTGCTGGGGGACCCACACTCAGGAGGAGCAGAGCCTCATAGCTGCTATCACTGGGACCACCTTCTCCCAGTCTGGGGTAAGTCAGCGGGGGACAAAGGCAGGATCCACGTCTCTAAGGGTGGGATTCACGGTCAAGTAACTGATCATCAGAAAAAGACAGGGGGCTGGAGCGATAGCACAGCGGGTTGGGCGTTTGCCTTGCATGCAGACCTGAGGTCGACCCAGGTTTGATTCCCAGCATCCCATATGGTCCCCCGAGCACCGCCAGGAGTAAAGGAGTAATTCCTGAGTGCATGAGCATTGCTGGGTGTGATCCAGAAAAGACAGGAGGAGAAAATGAACAGTCTTACCTGCAGTGATCAAATGGCAAACGACGAAAATTCGTTTGTGGGATATCTGTTTAAAACGTAAAGAGATGACAGTGACATCTTCAAAAAAAGTAGATATATGTGTGTGTGTGTGTGTGTGTGTGTGAAACTATCATTGTGGATGAAGAACCTCAACAAGTGGAACCCAAACACACCAGGCAAAGGCTGAGGGTAAGGCACCCACGAGGGCCACTGTGGCCTGCGTCCTCTGCAGCCCCCACAGTCCGTGGCCCTCAGGCCAAGTCCCTGGTACTCCCAACAGCAATTATGATGCTGCTCTTTTTTCTACAGCTTTAACAGCTTTGGGTATTACCATTCTTTACGTTCTTCTTAACACGATAGGGGAAAAATGTCATTTTAACTATCTTCTTGGAGGGAGTAGTTTTGGGGCCACACATAACAATGCTTGGGGGCTACTCCCAGCTCTGTGCTCAGGAAACCATATGCAATAGTGGAGACCAAACCAAGGTTGGCCACAAGCACCTTAAGCCTTATGCTCTCTCCAACATCATGGTGTGAGTTTTAAAAATGTAGACAAGGGGGCTGGAGATACAGAGAGCAGAGTACTTGACCTGCATGCAGCCATCTGGGTTGGATCCCTGTCACCATGTATGATCCCCCAAACCCTGACAGGAGTGATCCCTGAGCACCGACAGGTGTGACCCAGAAATTAAAAACAAACCAAAAAAAAATTGTAGGAAGAGCCAGAGCAATAATACAGCAAGCGGGTTTAGACATTGCCTTGCGCATGTCTATCTGGGTTAGATTCTCGAAATCCCATATGGTCCCCCAAGCACACCAGGAGTGATCCCTGAGCAAAGAACCAGAGTAAGCCCTGAGAATCACCAAGTGTGCCCCAAAAACAAAAACAAAAAAAAATGTTGGCTAGAGCCAGAGATAAAAGAGGACTAAGGTCTTTGTCTTAAAACCTGGTGCCATGGGCCAGAGCAAAAAATAGTATAGCCAGTAGGGCATTTGCCTTGCACATGGCTGACCCAGGCTCAATCCCCAGCATCCCATATGGTACCCCAAGCCCCACCAGGAGTAATTCCTGAGCACAGGGCCAGGAATAAACCCTGGTATTGCCAGATTTGGCTCACAAACAAATTCCAGCACCAGGAGTCACTAAGTAATGCCAGTATGGCCCCCAACGCCCTCTCCCCAAATCACCACCCAGACTGAACTTTTTCATGAGTGTAATTGCATGCACTATTTCATGCATCTGTTTCCTCTTCTGTAAACTGGATCGACAGCCCACTGGTCTACATTTTCTATGCTCTTATTAAATTTTTACAGTCTTGCTACATAGTGAGAGCATCTTTCCTGAAATAAGCGAAATACACATGTGCACACCCACAATCCAAGGGGGAAAACATTTCATTCCTTACCTGGCTTCTTGCCTCCATAAAAGTGAGTGTACTCAGCACAGGTAATATACCTGAAGGAAAGAAAGAATCTTACTACCATCCCCTTTACAACAAGGACACAATCTCAGAAAGTAGTGGATGACTGAGATATTTTTTCATTCAGAAACTATTATTTGGGGCTGGAGCGATAGCACAGTGGGTAGGACGTTTGCCTTGCAGGCAGCCGACCTGGGTTCAATTCCCAGCATCCCATATGGTCCCTTGAGCACCACCAGGAATAATTCCTGAGTGCAGAGCCAGGAGTAACCCCTGTGCATCACTGGGTGTGACCCCAAAATTTAAAAATATATATATTATTTAAAACCTACTCTATGGCTAGGAATATGTGGCAGTCCAGCGGGAGAACACATATTCTGCATGTCTGAGGGCTTAGGATTGATCCCTGGCACCCTCCCTTACCCACAGAAAAGTACCTACTGGACCAAAGAGATGATACAAGATGAGGTGTGGTGAGGTGTTTGTACATGACCAACTGGATATGCCCAGCACTACATACTGTCCCCAGGTACTGCCAGGATGACCCTGAGCACAGAGCCAGTGGCCCCTGAGCATCCTCAGATGTGGGCCATCCGTCCACCCCCAAATCTACGCATCAGGTATATAGTAATGCCCACAACAGAATATGGGTCTACACAAACTACAAAACAAATACAAATCGTCCTGCTATGGGGCTTGGAGAGAGAGTACAGCAGGTGTGGCGCTACCTTTGAATGCAGCTGACCCTGATTCTGTCGAGCCCTTCAGGAGTAATCCCTGAGCACCTCCAGGTGTGGTCCGAAAACCGAAACCCAAGCCAAACCAAACCAAGAATCACCCGACTTTCCTCTGGAGAAAATAAAGTGAACTTAGAAGAACCATTCAAAGATCTAAGTGAAGACCTGCGGGCGGAGGGATCAAACAAGCACGCCTGCAGCTGAGTTGTGAGGCACGGGCCACCAAGCTCAGTCCTGGCAGCACTGGCATCTGGGAGCCCTTGGGCCACAAGCCTTTTCCGGCTTTACTGCAGCCACCAGGTGTGTGTGAACCCCCGGTGAGTGATGTGCAAGCACCGGGGCTGGAAAGGAGGCCCAGTTCAGCACCCCGAATGTTGTAAGACCACAGCCACAACTGGTACGCCCAACGAAGGATGTGATCCCCACAGCACCTCAGAAGTATGTCTACCAACACAACTAAAGGAGCACAAACCGTAGCAGGCACTAATGCCCCATCTGAGAGCCACAACCTGACATATCACCCCCGAGGGTACCACAGCCAGGAATGCAACAGTGGCATTGCAACCATAAAGGGGAGGGAATTATGGGTAAATAATAAGTCTATTTTTTTTCCTTTTTGTGTCACACCCGGCAACGCTCAGGGGCCACTCCTGGCTCTGCACTCAAGAATTACTCCTGTTGGTGCTCAGGGGACCATATGGAATGCCAGGGATTGAACCCGGGTTGGCCGCAGGCAAGGCATATGCCCTACCTGCTGTACTATTGCTCTGGCCCAATAATAAAAGTCTTGAGGCAAAAGTTAAATAAATAAAAGTTTTAAGTCCTTGTTTGGCTTTACTTTTGTGGTTGTTTCCAGATTCTAGAATAGTGCCTGAGAACAGATGAGCGGATAAAGAAACAATACGGTAACTTCTATGCAATGGAATACTCTACTGCCATTAGGAAAACTGAAGTCATGAAATTTGCTTATGTATGGATGGCTATGAAGAGTATCATGCTGAGTGAAATGAACCAGAGGGAGGGGGACATAGAATGATCGCACTCGTTTGCGGAATATATATTAAAAAAAGAAAAGAAAAGAAAGAAAACATAATATGAGACCAAGACCCAAAGACAGGAGAAATGAGAGCCAGGAGGACTGGTCCATGGTAGGAAGCTTGTCACAAAGAGGAAGGGGGAGTACAGTCAGGACAGAGAAGGGACCACGAAGAGGATGAATGACGGTCTGAGAGATAGCTAGATTTCTCTAGTTCTCCAGAAAAGAACTGGGTGTAGGAAGGAGGTAAAGCGACATACTCGATTAACTTTTCAGTAACTCTGCAGAACCACCGTGGGTAAAGGGAAGAGGGAGAGGGAGGTGTGTGTGTCCTAAGGACAGGCTGAGGGGGTGGTGGAAGTGGGGAAAACGTGCACTGGCGAAGGGATGGGTGTGGGAACGTTGTATGACGGAAGCCCAAGCATGAACAACTTTGCAACGCATCTCACGGTGATTCAACTAAAGGAAAAAGAAAAAGAAACTGGAAGGCTGATCAGAAGGTTCAGCGACGTGGACGTTACCGGCCTTCTCTCCAGACCCCTGCCGGGGGCGGGCGGGCCCCAAAGGCGGCCAGAGTCCGAGCCCACACAGCCCGCCGTCCCGGCCGCTCGCAGGTCGCGGGACCCCCCCGGGAAGTTGACGGCTGGCCCGAGGCAAGCCGCGAGGGTCCGGCTGGCCCGGGGCAAGCCGCGGGGGTCGGAGGCGGCGCGGGGGCGCGGGCGGCCGGGCCCGCACCGGGGGAGGCGGGCGGGCAGGGCGGGTGGGTGCGGGCGCGGACGAGGCTCGCGGGGCGCCGGGCACGGGCGCCGGCCTCCGGGACACCGGACGGGGGCAGGTGGACGACCTGCGGCTCCACTTACATCTTGTCCTTCTGGTGCTGTCGCTTCCCCATGGCGGCGGTGGCGGTGTGACCAGAAACACGAAGAAAAGCGACTGCGGCCGAGCCCCGCACCGACGTCCAGGCCGGGCTCCGCGGCTACTTCCGGGGCCGGCGGGCCCGCCCCGAATGCCCGGCGCGTGGCATGCCGGGAACTGTAGTCCGTGCCGCCACGTGCAGGCCGGCTCGGCGGCCGGGCATGCGCGGTTGGGCTCTCCGACGGTCGTCCCGGGCTCCGTTTTCCCGCGCGCTTGTCACCTACCTGTCCCGCCCAGATGCTGCTTCTTGCCGTTCCCGCTCTCTTTCATAAAGCACATACCAGGGGCCGGAGCTGTAGTACAGCGGGCAGGGTGTTTACCTGCAAGACACGCGACTGACCCATGTTTGATTCCTGGCACCATATGGTCTACCGCACATCGCCAGGAGTGATTCCTGAGTGCAGCGTGAGGGTAACCCCTGAGCATCACCGGGCCAGGTGTGACCTCCCTCCACATACATACAAAAGGCCAAAAGGCACATACCCGTGGTGGGGCGGTAGTACAGCAGTGCTGCAGCAGGTAGGTCTTGCACAAGGCCGGCTGAGGTTTGATTATCTGGCACCCCATATTGTTCCCCAAGCACCCTCGGGACTAACCTCTGAGCTGACCCCAAAATGAAACAAACAAAAAACACATACCTCCAACATGATTGCCACTCAGTGCCTCTTTTGCAAACCACAGCAACCAAAAGAAGAGAGAGAACAAAAAGGAATGCCCTGCCACAGAGGCCGGATGAGATGGGGGGATGGAAGGGGTGGGAGGAGTACTGGGATCATTGGGGGTGGAGAATGGGCACTGTTGGAGGGATGGGTACTCGATCATTGTATAATTGAAACCCAAGCACAAAAACTTGTAATGTCCACAAAAAAAAAACCCTCTATCTAAAACCATATACACACTTGTAATCTATTTGCATACCTCCCTTTCTGTTACTCTGTGCAACCCCAACATGCGCAGAATATCATCAAACTTAAAGATTAAAAATCATCAAACTTCACTGTCACTGTCACTGTCCTCCCCTTGTTCATCGATTTGCTTGAGCAGCCCCAGGAGCGATAGCACAGCAGGTAGGGCATTTGCCTTGCACGCAGCCAACATGGCCAACCCGAGTTCGATCAAACTTCAACACCATCAAATCTCAAGATCCAAAATTCTCACTGATCCTCTGCTTCTTCCTTCATCTTCATTACTAAGAGCATACACAGCCTAATCCCTGTGTATGCTCATCTACTTGTGTACCCACTGATGTCAAGTGTGTAGTCAAAGCAAATGCCACCACCATATCTACCCTCCTCCCCATCCCACTCTGTTAAAAGATATCACTATCCACACCAGTCACTCATAGTCACTTGGCCTTGCCCTTTCTCACCCCATGGCTGAGCCTTCACATTCTCTAGGTTTCAGCTCTTCAGAGAAATGTGACCAACCCCACACACGTCTCCACCTCAGCTCCCTATCACCATTTGCATGTAATCCTGTATTGGTTTGCTCTGTGTATCAGTTCTCCCTCACCCAAACTCCACCCTGTACAAACCAGGGAGGATGGGATGTGAACACCTTAAAGGCAGAGACATGGCCCCCACCCCCCACCTGCTTGGGTTTATCACATCTTTTTTTTTCCCTTTTTGGGTCACACCCAGCATTGCACAGGAACTACTCCTGGCTTTACACTCAGGAATCACTCCTGGTGGTGCTCAGGGAACCATATGGGATGCTGGGAAACAAACCCAGGTTGGCTGCGTGCAAGGCAAACGCCCTACCCACTGTACTACCACTCCGGCACCAAAAGACTTTTCTTTTTTTCTTTTTGGGTCACACCTGACAATGCTCAGGGGTTGCTCCTGGCTTTGCATTCAGGAATTACTCCTGGCGGTACTCGGGGGACCATATGGGATGCTGGGAATCAAACCTGGGTCAGCCGCATGCAAGGCTAATGCCCTACCCACTGTGCTATCGCTCCAGCCCTGGTTCATCACATCGAGTCCCAATTCAGATCAGGTGGGGGAAGTGGTCACATATCTGTCAGCTCCAGGGTTATATTCTGATGTCCAGTGAGTGCAAAGACTTGATCATACATGTAGGTTCTAAGGTCAGCACGTCAGGTGATGATGAGTCACATCTTTGAAATCAGGGAGGTGTCGAGTTGGAAACTGACAACCCCTATCCCCAGCTCCTTTTCCTCCACAGAAGGACCATTCCCAGGCTTCTAAACCCAAGAACTAAGATAAGGCTTGTGTTTAAGGGTCACAGGTAAATGTGGGGGGGTAGGGAAAGGAAGGTACTTGTAATTCTGTGGTGTAGATGATGTCCAAAGGGGCCACAGAGTCACTCAAACTGAACCAAATTTCTCATTTCTTCTACATGCGGCACCTACCCCACCACCAGTCAGGCTTGCTAACCTGACAAGCCTTGAAGGCTAGTGAGAGCCCCAGGGCATACACAGACTGGGGAGCCTCTGCCGGAGAACTTTATTCATTCCTCCAGTCATGGCCTATAAAAGGTTATGTGCTCTTCTTCTGGGATAAGCACTCTGAACTGCCACGATCATTTTCAGAGTCATCATTGGGTTTGTGTATAGGCTGGAACTTGAGCAGGACAGGTGGAGAGGTGACGGAGGCCTTCACAGAAGGAAGTGGCATGTCCTCAGCATTGGGGGAGGCACTACAGGCTGTGGTCCTGCGCAGAAGACAGTCAAGACATGTCATGAGAAGTGTCACCAGCCACAGTGTCAACAGAAGTACATGCGACAGAACACTACACTGAGGTGAGGGGATAAGGAGGTCTCAGTATATTTCTAATTTCTACCTAGAGTTCGATTCCTCCGCCCCTCTCGGAGAACCCGGCAAGCTACCGAGAGTATCTCGCCTGCTCGGCAAAGCCTGGCAAGCTACCCGTGATGTATTCGATACACCAAACAAAGTAACAACAAGTCTCAAAAATGGAGACGTTACTGGGCCCGCGAGCAAACCGATGAAAAATGGGAGGACAGTGACAGTGACAGTGACCTAGAGTTTCTATTCACAACTGTTCATTGCAGCCATATCTGTGATGGTGACAACCTGAGGAAACTTACAGGCTGTGGTTCTAGAGCTCTTTTTGTTTTTGTTGTTATTGTTCTGTTTTGTTTTCTCCTGTATTCTCCCATTCAATCTGGGCTGCCACAATTAGACAGAAAGGACACTCTTATCTTGCAGTTCTAGTGAAAACCTTGGCAACAACTGTCTCCAGCTGTTTAAAGGATAGAGGGATGGGCCCAGTGATGGGACAGTGGGTAGGGTGCTTGCCTCACACACAGCTGACCCAGGTTCAATCACCAATATCTCATATGTTCCCCTGAGCACGCCAGGAGTGATCCCTGAATGCAGAGCCAGGAGAAGTTCTGAGCACCACTAGGTATGACCCCAAAACAGATAATAAGATAAAGGATAGAGGCAAGTATGTGTAGTCCAGTTAAATATGCCCCAGCAGTAGTATAACAATGTGGGGGCTGGGGAGAAGCAATTAAGAGAAATATAAGTAATTTGTCAACCAGAGTAACAATTTTATGTGCATGCAGAAACTAAACATTTGGAAGGGCAAAAAAAACTCTAGCTAGAGGCTGGAAAGATAGTATAGGGGTTAAGATACTTGCTCTGCACAAAGCCAGCCCTGGTTCCATCTCCAGCACTGAATATGGTTCCCTGAGCACCTCCAGGAATGATCCCTGAGCAGCAACCCCAGATTCCCCAAGAAAACCTCTTAAGGGGCCAGAGGGCTAGTCCAATGGATACAGTGCTTCCCTTGCATGCAGCTGTTCCAAATTCACGGCACTCCATATGGTCCCTTGAGCCCACCAGAAGTGATCCCTGAACACTGAACTAGGAGGAAGCCCTCAGCACCACCGGCACCATCCCAACTCCCCCCAAAATATAAGTAAATCTCTTAGCGACAGAACTCTTCGTAGAGGACTCTTCCTAGAATTTATATATATATATATATATATATACATATATATATATATACCCATTTATATACCCATTCCTGGGCTGGAGCGATAGCACAGCAGGTAGGGCGTTTGCCTTGCAAGCGGCCAACATGGCTGACCCAAGTTCGATTCTTCCGCCCCTCTCGGAGAGCCCGGCAAGCTACTGAGAGTATCTCGCCCACATGGCAAAGCCTGGCAAGCTACCCGTGATGTATTTGATATGCCAAACACAGTAACAAGTCTCACGATGGAGACGTTACTGGGCCCGCTCGAGCAAATCAATGAACAATGGGAGGACAGTGACAGTGACAGTGACCCATTCCTATATTCTGAATTTTTCCATGGTGTATGTTACTTTGCTGCTTTTGGTTTTGTCTTTTTGGGTCATACCCAGTGATACTCATGGTTACTCCTGGCTCTGCACTCATGAATTACTACTAGCAGTGCTCAGGGGACCATATGGGATGCCGGGGATCGAACCCAGATCAGCCACATGCAAGGTAAATGCCCTACCCACTGTACTATTGCTCCAGCCCATTTACCTTGTGACCTTTTAAAAAAGTTAAAAATAATTCCAATTTGGTGATTCAGTCATGAAGGCACAGTTCTCTTAGAAGTAGTATGTATCAAGAACCTAAAATTGTCTTCATTAAAGAAATATTTCAACAAACAAGACTGGTTGTGTAGATATTATTTTTTCATCTGTGTGATTAGATGGCTTTTGTTTTGGTTTGGTTTGGTTTTTTGGCTTTTGAGCCATACCCAGTTGTGTTCAATGTTTACTCCTGTCTCTGCACTCAGGATCACTTCCTGTGATGCTGGAGATGGAAGCAGGGTTGTCTACATGCAAAGTAACCACCCTGTCTCTGTGCTATCACTCCAGTTCCATGATTAGGTGTTTTTTTTTTATCTCCTATTATGAATGGATTTAAAGAATTTATTTTGGGGGCTAAAGCCACAGTACAATCAGGATTAGCACAGTACTGGTAGGGATCTTGCCTTGCATGTGGCTGAACCTGGTTCAAACTCTGGCACCCTTTATATCCCTTGAACCTACAGGAGTGATCCCTGAGTGCAGAGCCAGGGGTAAGCCCTGAGCACTGTGGAGGTTGCCCCGCCTCGCAAAAAAACTTTTTTTTTTAAATAAAGGGTTTGTTTGGTTTGGTTTCTGTGGGGGTTTTAATAGGAGCCTCCCGCAGTCCTCAGGAGACATGGGTGCTACTCCAAACAACATCTGTCCCAGCAGCACATCTTCAGGGGCCCACCAGTGCCAGGGTCAGCTTATATGCCACCCTTCGAGCTCTCCCAGTCCCTGCTTTTGTGTGTGTGTGTGTGTGTGTGTGTGTGTGTGTGTGTGTGTGTATCAGGGATCACACCCAGGACCTTACTCAGATGAGGAAGGAGCTCCACCACCGAGTCACATGTCAGGTTCTGAACCCATGCATGTTCTAGAGGTGTACATTCACCTCTTCAAACATATTATCCAGCACCTGTGTCGCCCATAATAGTCCCCTTTTAATCTCGTTTCTGTTTTTTGTTTTGCCACACCTAGAAGTGTTCAGAGGTTATTCCTGACTCTGCACTCAAGGATCACACCTGGAGAGCTTGGGGAGCAGAGGTGGGGGGAATGATATGGGATACCAGGGATCAAACCGGGTCAACAGTGTGCAAGGCAAACACCCTACCTGCTGTACTATCACTCTGGCCCCTGTGAACCTCATTTCTGAGATCCGAGTACAGGCCCACTAACTGGTGGTCAGAATCCCTGGATTTGTGTTAGTTGAGCTTTATCTGTCCCATTTCTTTTTTTTTTTCATCATCAGGAATGGAATAGGGCCTTATGCATACAACGTTGGAAGAGCCAAAGAGCCAGGAATGAGCTCTGAGCATCACTGAGTATGGCCCCAAAACAAAAACCAAAAACAAAAAGTAATTTGATATAGCCTCACTGGTAGGATCACGGTCTCTGAAACACTTACCAGGGTAAGTCAGAGAAGTGGAGTTTGTGTGTGCTGTTTTGGGCCAAGCATGAGAAATGGAAGCCTCTGGGATTGAGGACCAATGGACACAGGTTAACCACATGGCTGCAAGACAAGGCAGAGAAGGGTTTATTAGCTCCAGGCCCCCTCCCACTGGGTGGGCACCTCTATGTCATGGGCACAGAATATCCCAGACACAAACAGACTCTTCCCATGTAACACGAGAATAAACCTCAAGATTATGGTAAGGGTGAACTAAGAGGTGGGGAAGAAATGGCAACTGAGGACTGGAGAGAGTTCAGGGGCTTGCACACAGCAAGCCCCTTTTGAGTCCCCAGCACCATTCCCAGAACATCGCCAGAAGTGATGCCTGAATTGAGCCAGGAGTTGACCCTGAGCACCACCAGGTGTGGTGGCGAAACCCTGCCCCCCACTCCCAATATAAATGGCAACTGAGCCTGGTTCATCCTCCAAAATGATTTTCATTTGCCTCAAACCCAGAATTTATTCCTTCCACCTCTTTGGGTTTGATGACAAGCCATTCCAATTTAATCTCCTATCAGACTTTGAAATATCCAGTTTCTCCATCTGCAGAAAACAAAGGAAATCTTAGGACTACTGTGGAAACACCCGTGGGATGAAAAATGTCAGAGACTAGATCTGAGTTCCTGTACTTCCACTCAGTTAGCAAACATACCCCACTCCTCCTCAGCACCCAGAGCTTGGCGGTAACACAGAGGAGGAGATGGGGGCAGGAAGGTGAGGCTGGAGGGGGCCCAGGATTCTCCATCTGAGATCAGGAGGTCCAAGATTCTGCCCCGTGTACTTGGGCCTGGGGGCGCAGCTGAAACCCCTCGGGTGGAACTCTGCACATTCAATGTCTCCCCAGCTTCCACCAGCCCACGCTGTCATTCCATGTCTCTGTTGACCTCACTCCCAAGACACCCCTGCAGAGAGGATTCTGCTGCTCAAAATGGAAGTTCTGGTACCCACTCAAGAAGTACAAATGCTAGGACCCAAAGTCTTGTGAGCCATTGTAGGGGCCTGGGACTGCCTCTAGGATGGTCTCAGTGTGTGTGTGTGTGTGTGTGTGTGTGTGTGTGTGTGTGTAGGGTGGAGGGAGGGGGTAGGTGGGAAGGGGCACTCACTACCCTCCCCAGGCTGTGTGCAAGTGGAGGAATCCACCTACTGACCAACTTGCTGGGCAGCTGAGGGAAGGGGCCAAACACCCTGGGCATAGTGTAGAGAGGGGATGCTGAGGCCAGGACAGAAGTGATGGTGGTGGTAGGCGGGGGCAGAGGTGAAGGTGGTAGCAGAGTTGGTGGCAGGTGTGGCGAGGTTGACTGATCCTGCAAGACGGTGAGCTCTGTTTTTTTCCGTATTAGCTTCTTTCTCTTCTTATCTGCAACAAAAGGTGCCAATAAGTGCATTTCTCTGTGTGTGGGGGGTGGGGAGGGAGGAAGGGGGTTCAGATGGCTTTTCCAACAAGGTATCAAGGAAGCCCAAAGGACGCTGTGGTGCCTAGACACTCTGGCCAGGCTCCTAGACGCGCTGTTTCAACATAGTCACAGCTACCTCAAGGGAAAGGGCAAGTCGCTCACAAGGTCCCGCTTCTTCTGTCTGCAGGAGTCATCCAGGGCCTGGGCTTTCCAACTTCAAGAGCAGAATTTGATGGGAAGTGACTATCACCACTAAAGAGGGCTGGGAATGCTCTGGTGGTGCCCACTGCCCAGCATGAATAGTCTTGTTATTGTTCCCAATGTTAGGCCAAGCAGGGGCTCTTCCTCTGTGAGGAACCCCATGTGGGGGAGGTCTTGCAAAGGTGGGCTCAGGAAGGGAAGCTTGGGGGACTCTGGCCAGGTCCTCTCCTCCCTCCATTTAGGTCTTCCTTCTACATCAAGAAGTCTGGCTGTGGGGGGCCAGAATGATAGCACAGTGGGTGGGGCATTTGCCTTATACATGCAGCCTATCTGGGTTTGATCTCTGGCATCCCATATGGTTCTCTGAGAAATACTAGGAGTGATCTCTGAGTGCAGAGGCCAGGGGGAAGCCCGGAGCACTGCCAGGTGCTCAAAAGCCACCACCACCACCACCCCAAACCCCATAAACCTTAACACCACGTTACCTGAACTATAAAATAATAATTTAAAAATTGGCCAAAGCGTTCCTACGCCAGGTAAGGTGCCTGCCTTGCATGTGGCCAACCTCAGATAGATACCTTGGCACTACATATGGTTTCCTGAGTATCCCCAGTAGTGATCCCTGAGCGCAGAGCCCAGAGTAAACCCTGAGGGGCTGGAGCAATGGCACAGTGGGTAAGGCCTTGCACATGGCCAACCTGGGTTCGACTCCCAGCATCCCATATGGTCCCCAGAGCCCCACCAGGAGGAATTCCTGAGTGTGCAGAGCCAGGAGTAACCCCTGAGCATTGCCGGGTGTGACCCAAAAAACTAAAAAAAAAAAAAAGAAAAGAAAAAAAAAGAGTAAATCCTGAGTGTCGCCAAGTGTGGTCCCAAAACCAAAGGAAAAAGTTTGGGGTGGGGGGACCACACCCATCTGTGCTCAGGACTTATCCTCACTCCCAGTGAACTCAAGGGACCATATATACGGTGCCAGAAATATACTGTTTGGAAGGGAAGCATCTTAGCCCCTGTATTACCTCTCCAGTCCCTTAAAATACATTTTTTTTTGGGGGGGGGAGGTGAGGTCACATCCTATAGTGTCCGGGGGGCTAGCTACTCCCTCCTCAGTGCTCCAGGGGAATAAAAAATTTTGGATGGGAGGCAGTTTGGGGCCACACCTGGTGGTGCTCAGGAGTTTCCTCGGGCTCTGAGCTCGGGGATCACTCCTGACAGTGCTCGGACCGTATGGGGTGACGAGGATCGAACCCGGTGATGATTTTTATCATCACCAATCCATCAGCTCCAGTTCTTATTTCGAACGCAACGCACAGAAGGCAAACGCCCTCCCCACTGTACTATCGCTCCGGCCCCCCACCCTTCATTTTAAGTCCCGAACCCAGGACTAGCGACTTCGTGGGTCCTCCGTCAGGTCTGCGGGGTGGTTGAAGCCAGGCGGCCGTTGAGCCTCACCCCGGGAGTAGAGGTGCACGCGGTAGATGCTTCTCTTCAGCTGGTCCAGACGCCGGTGCATTTCGGGGGACCCCATGCGATTGCAGTAGTTCATGTCCCCCTGAACCGCACAGAAGAACTTCGCCTGCGACGACAGTACCGCGGTCGGGAAGGAAGCGCGCGGGGTAAGAGGCCGGCCGGCCTGCGGCGCGCCCCACCCCTCCAGCCGCCCCGAGCCACCCCCGCCCCGCGCGGTCACGCCCCGGGAGACCCGCACCCAGAGGAAGGAGACGAGCCCGCGCCGCTCGCACTCGGCCTGCTTGCCCCGGCGCACGGCGCGCTCGGCCAGCGCGGGGTTGAGGTCGATGCTGCGGAAGAGGCGGCGCAGCGCGCGGCTCGTGTAGGTGACCGCCTGCCGCTCGAAGGCCTCCCTGGAGATGCGCCGGCAGAAGGTCACCGTCTGCGGGAGCTCGCTGTCGAACTCGTCCAGGACCTCCATCCGAGAAGGGCTGCGGGGCGCCCTGGGGCCCGACACACCCACCCTCGCCGGCTGGGGCCCCGGGGACCGAGTGCCCACCCGCCGCCGCCGCCGCCGCAGGTCCCCTCGGCGACTGCCCCGCGGCCCAGCGTTCCGGCCAATCCCCGCGAGCCGCTGGCACGTGACAATGCGCCGCTCCGGGCATGCGCCCTGACCCCCTCGACGGGCCCAACGCGGGGCCGTGGGGTGTGAGCTTTGCCGCACCAGGTCTAGCTGGGATTTGATCTGGGCCGGAGGAGCTTCCAGTTCCTTCCCACCTTGCCAGCTCCCCGTCCTCACGCTGGTAGCGCTCCAGGTCTCCAGGGTAACCCCTACCTGAAGTGTTTCATCCTCCTTTTGACTTACTCTAGACATCAAACCCGCCCCTTTATAGTTTTACGCCTCTCCTCCCCTTTCTGTACACATTTGCCTTTATTGTTTCTTTTTTTTTTAATTTTTGCATCACACTCAGGCGGTACTGCATTCAGGAATCATCCCAGACCGGCTCAGGACTATATGGATTGAACCCAGGTTGGCTGGGTGCAAGGCAAGTACCTTACCTGCGGTACTATTACTCTGGCCCCATATTATTCTTAATTTTTTTGTTTTGGGGGCACACCAGTGGTGCTCAAGGCTTACTCCTGGTTCTATGCTCATTCAGGGATTACATGGGGTGCTGGGGATCGAACACTGGTGTGCCGCATGGAAGGCAGTGCCCTACCCACTGTATTATCACTCTGCACACTGCTCCTCTCCTCCTTTTTTAATTTTCAGCTGGGGAAGAAGGCAAGCGTTCTACTCCTGAACTGTACCCCTGCAGCCTTCACAGTCACCTCAACCATTTTCTCCAGTCCCTTAGGCATTCCCAAAAGTTGTCTTCATATCATCTTGCATGATCTTACTTCTTTATCTTAATTTAGAACTGACTTAACTAAACATGACCTTATTCAAACTGGATATACATCCAAATATCGGCAGGGGTGTTTCTTGAACATTACACTGAACACACTAGGACTGGCACACAACTATTCTCCCACCCCAAAACCTGCTTCTCTCCTCTCCCTCTTCTGCTTGGTCAATGCTGACACCACAAAAAAGGACACCTGAACTAGGTCCTCCCTGTCCACACCAGTGCCCCACCACCAGAACACAGAATGCACCTGAGAAGTCTAAGAGATTTTTATCATCACCAAACCATCAGCTCCAGTTCTTACCAACATACTAGCTGGCACCCCCTCAAGACAGGCATCCTAGGAGGAAGAACGTATTGCCTATTATTTACCCAAAAGACAAGGCAGTCTCAGATGCACAGAAGCCTTACAAATCACCAGTCTGGGGTTGGAGATAGAACAGTGGGTAGGGCATTAGCCTTGCATGTAGCCAACCTTGGTTTGATCCTCGCACCCCAGAGCCCACTCAGAATGATCACTTAGGGAGGAGCCAGATTAAGCCCAGAGCACTGCCCTGACCCCCTTCCCTCCCCCCACTGTCCCATGTGTAAATATAACTTACAGTATGAGACTTTTCTTTGACTTATATGTGCCATTTTAGGAACTGGACAAGCAGACTCTTGATTGTTTTCCTCATGTTATACTAATTATATTTCACACTTTTTCATGTTTTTATTCACGAATCTTTATAGGACCTTCCCCCAGCACAGTTAGGGGTGCCTGGGTCCACTCCTGGCAATGCTTACCCAGTGATGCAGACCTAAAGATTCGGTTCTCTGGCCTGGATTCGATCCCCAGTAGCCCCTAAGGCCCCCAAACCCTGCCAGAAGTGATCCCTGAGCAGAATCAGGAGTAAGCCCTGAACAGAGGAGTGTGGACCATAAACAGAAAACACAACAACAAAATTTTTTCTTTTTCTTAAATAACTAAAGACTTGATACCGGTCTTCTGTCAGGGGGCCTAAGCCACAGGGAGAAAATTTCAAACAGACATGCTGGAGCCCAGCGTCCAGGACAGGCTTGACATCAGAGGGAACATCTGAGCAGAAACCTGAGTTCACAAGACTTTCTCCCCAACCCACCCTCCAGCTGCCGGTCAAAGTCCTCCTTGCATTTAAGTTGAGGAAGGGAGAGGAGGTCTCAGCTTGTGGGTACAGAAATCACACAAGGGCCAGGGAGATGGCTTAATGGGCTGGAGCATATACTTTGCATGTGGGAGCCCTGGGTTTGATCTCAGGCATTGCAGTGTTCCTGAACACTCTGCTGGAAGGACCCCCTGAGTACCACTGAGTGTGACCCAAGAGCAAAATCAAAAGCACATGAGTAGGGACTGATCATCTCAGTCACGGTGCCAGGGCCCAGGGAGGAGCTAGAGTCAGGTGGCCTGGGAAGGGAGGAACCATGGGGTCAGGACTAGTAGGCAGGGGGTAAGTAACAATGACCTTCATTCCCTGATGGAGTCCAGAGCTTCACCTCCAGTGGGGGGGTGAAACTGGCACCTTAATGTGCGCACCCCTTTAAAGACCTGGGCTCCTTCCCTCGGACCCAGGCTGGAAGGACTATCACTGGACACATACAGATCTTTGGTTTTGTGGCAGGTTGTGTTGGTGGAGATGACCCTGCTCGCTATCTGGGGAGCTCCTTCACAGTTCAGCGTTAAACCCCCCCCCCCCCACCATTTCCAGTTATGAGAGTGGGTACCAGGTGCCTCGGTGTCTCCTGCAGGCTGAGGACAGCATATCCCTCTGGAAGAAAACAAGCTGACATGGTTGGTGGGTATCATCGGCAAGCCTCAAATCCCAAATCCCCTCCCCGCACAACCCAGCCAGCTGCCCGCCCACTACATACCCACTTGCCCCACATGGTCCAGTTCTTTCTGAGAGTGCACAAGAACCTCTCCACAGCCCGGACCTCCCAAAGCCATCAGTAAGGCTGGGTCCTCTCCCCTTCCCCTGGTCAGCTGAGCTGGGTCGCTGGGTCGGAGAGAGGAACTCTTCACATAAAGCAGTGGGCCACTCTTTCTCCACCGGGTCCCAACCAAACCTGTTCCCTAGAAAGAGCCTCTCTGCACCAGCACTTTTCTGAACCTGTGGCCAGGACGCAGATGAAGAACTAAGAGGTTGATTCTTCCCTATCTGGGCTGGCTGGATCCTCTGGCAGGTCCAGGTAAGCCAGGTCCCAACCTAGGCCTAACTAGTGGGAAAGGGAAGAAGCAGAGCCCCCTCCCCCAGGCACTGTGGGCGGTGGGCTGGGCTTGGCTGATGCCCTTTCATCATTGCACTGCTTCCCAGAGGCCCACAGTAGTGCAACAGGGAAAGAGTATCCGACAGGCCTGCCAGTGCCTCCCAGGGTCTGCAGATCAGCGGGATCGGAGGCAGGAATGTGGCCAGGAGGGCGGGGCCTCTGCCTGGGGGGAGGGTGCCCTCTGACCCCAGAGGCCCAGGCCCAGCCAGGATCTCAAGTTTCCATGGAGAAGGGAAAGAGCTGGACAGGGGGGAGGGGAGGGCCTGCAGGCCCAAGGGGCCCAGCCAGAGCAGGAAAGCCTGCCGGAGTGTGGGGGAGGGGGTCCCCAAGGCTGGTCCCAGATGCTTTGACAATATCATTGCACTGCTTCTCAGAGCACAGTAGTGCAACCTCGTCAGAGCACCTGTGGCCCGCAGGGGGGACACCACAGACCCCAAAACACGCAGGGACGGAAGCTCCGCCATGGATGGGCCCAGAAGCCCCTTCTTGTACCTCCGGGGTTGGAGCATCTCAGCGGGCTGCCCCCCTGGGTTCCTCAGTCCACTAGAGCACCAGGACCGTCCTGAGCGTGCATCTTATTTCGGTGGGGAAAAGACCTCAAGCTGGAGCTGGGATGGAGGCGGGGACGCTCCGGTCCCGGATCCCGAGCAGCCGGGGTGGGGGGGAGGGGGCGCGCGCACACAAAGGAGTCGGGTCTCACTTTGCCACAGTCCAAATCCCTGAGCGCCCGGGGCGGGAGGGCCACACTCCTCACCTGGCCAGGCCACAAGCTCCTGGCCAGTCAGAGGGCCCGGGGGTGGCCCCGCAGGCTCAGGCCCCATCTCTGGTCCTGGCCCCCCAACTTGGGCTGCGCACGCTGGCAGTTCCTCCAGTCCCGCGGCTGGGGGCGGCGGCCAGGATCAGGGATGCTTTCCGGGCTCCTGAGACTCCCGCGCCCCCAGAGTGCGGCCGGGGTCCGGGCTGCGCCCCCCACGCCGCCCCGCGGGCCGGGCCGGCCACCCTGCCCACGCCCCCGCCCACTCACCCCGGACCCCGCGACTCACCCGGCGGCCACCCCCCGGCCCGCGGCCGCCGCAGGACACGGAACGGCGCGGGGAGGGGGGTCTCCGCAGTCGTGGGCGAGCCCCGCGCCCGCGCGGACGGCCCCGCACCTCATGGCGCCCTCGCGCCCGCCGGCTCCATCTTTAACCCGCTGACAGGCGGCGGGGCCGGGCCGCGGCCCCTCGCTCGGCCGAGCGCTCATTGGCCGGCCGCGGCGCCGGGCGACCCCTCCCACGCGCCCATTGGCTGGAGGCGGAGCGATTTCAAAGTGGCCTCGGGCCCCGGATTGGCCGGCGCGGACGGCGTCTCGGGCTCCGCTTTTAACAATGAGTTCTACAAACACTTTCTCCCCATTCACAACTTATCAAAAGGAACTTTGCCCGCCTTTTCTCAGCTCCACGCCGCTGGCTGTCCGACGGCGTCTGCGGCTATTTAGGACCCCCCTTGGAAGGGAGCGGGCCGCCTCGTGGCTGAAGCCTTGGGGCAGGGGGCTGCGACCCACGGCAGAAGCCCAGGCCCACCCTCCGCCGCCTCGGAGCAGAGGCTCCTGCGGGGTCCTTTTGCCGGCCGAAACTGTTCCCTGTGACTCCGGGACGGGATTTTGGACTGACTGCGGGGGGGCGTCACGGATAGAGGGGTGCCTTCCATCTCCCCGACCAGATCCCTCCCAAACTCACTGCAATGCCAGGCTTGAATCAAGTGGGGTCTCTGAGGCCACCTGGGTCTGGAGTGAGACCCGGCCCTGTAGACCGTGGAAGTTCGTGGATGTGTAGGAGGTAAGGGGTGTCTGCTTCGGTTTTCACGTGATTGCCATTCGGAGATAAATATTCCCTACTGCCTGCCCTGAGCTGATATCTCCAAGCCCCTCGTGTATAAATGAGCACTTCGCCTCTGGGCACCTTCCTCTCGTTTTCACTGCAATGACTAAAAGCAAAATAAATAACGATTTTGTTTTGATATTTGGGGGCACACCTAGTTCTGCACGGGAGAACCTCATGGAGAATCAGGATTCAAATCAGGGTTTCAAGTCACAGTCTCCTGCTCCACAAGCACCTTGTTGTTTTGTTTTGTGGGGGGGCCACACCCAACTTGCTAAGGGCTTATTTCTGGCTCTGGAATCCCACTCCTGGTGGGATCTGGGGACGCATATGTAGTGCCCGAGATCAATCTCAGGCCAACCCTGTACAAGGCAAGCCCCCTACCCACTTAATATCAGGTCCCACCACATTAACCTTTGTACTCTTGCTGACCCAAGAGCAAATTTTTTTGAGGAAATAGGACTGACTTTAGATTTTTTCCCCCCTTCATTATTTGGGGGACTACACCCAGCAGTGCTGGGGTGGGATGCAGTACACACAGATTGCTGTTGGGGAACCATGTGGTGCCAGGATTGATTCAGCCTTCTGTATATAAGTATATACTCCAGCCCATTAAGCCATCTTTCCTGCCCTGACTTTGAACCTTTGTGAAACTTTGTTGCCACTAGGACAAACCTATAAAAAAATTAATATTTTCAGTGCTGAGATTGAACTTAGGGCTTCATATATTCAAGGGGCATAAATAAACTCTACCATTAGCCACATCCCCAGCCCCTAAAGTTGATATTTGATGATACTTGATCCAGTTTCATAGGGTTATTGCTAAAAGCAGGTGAGATGCTATGCAAATTGTTGGCCCAAAGGCAGACCTTTAGTGTTCAATAAATGTGGGTCCTAGGGCTGGAGCAATAGTACAGTGGGAAGGACATTTGCCTTGCATGCAGCTGACCAGATTCAATCTCTGACATCCCATATGGTCCCCTGAGCACTGCCAGGAGTAATTCCTGAGTGCAGAGCCAGGAATAATCCCAGAGCATTGCCAGGTGTGACCCAAAATGCAAAAAATAAAATCTTTTTTAAAAAATGCGGATCCTAGCAATATTTGCACCGGCTCTCAGAGCCTGAGAGTTCAAGGTAGGGGCTGGCATCATTTTACTACTCAAGTGGTGATGAGGGTTACAAGGACCACGTTGGTGGTGTTCAGGGTTTATGAAGATCCAACTCAAGGCCTAAAACATGCAGAGCATGTGCCCCAGCCCTGTGAGTTATCTAGCCTGCCGTTCTTCTATCTTGTCCTGCATTCTGTCTAGAGTCATCTTACTCATTCCTTTGTCTTTGGATGTCAAAGACTCCTACACGCTGTACACCCTTGGATTGGCCCTTAATACTCCTCAGTTCTTATGGGGGAGAGGTGATAGGGAGGAAATATACAGAGCAGAAGTGCCCCCCTACAGTCTCTGGAATGAACTAGAGCCTCGCTTCTTAAACTGTCCATTGAAACTCTCATATGGTGACTAAATGTTGGTTTGGAGGCCATGCCCAGCAATGTTCAGGATTTACTACTGACTTTGCACTCAAGAATCACTCCCGCTGGGCTCAGGGGACCAGGAATCAAACCAGGTCATCTGTGAGCAAGGCAAGCACCTTTCCTGCTGTACTGTCACTCTGGTGCTAAAATCAGGACTTCTTTAAAAATAAAATTAAAGAAAAAAAGAAAAGAAAAAAAATCAGGGCATGTGCAACCCTTTTCTGTTTTTGCTTTTATTGGGAGGGGCCACATCCAGAAGTGCTCAGGGCTTACTCCTGGTTCTATGTTCTGAGATAATTTTTGGACAGTGCTCCATAACCATAATTTTTTGGACCATATGCACCATAACCAAGTCAACCATGTGCAGAGCAAGAGCTTTAACTTCTATCTTTCTCTTTGATCCCCTCATAACCCTTTACACTTAAGAAGTTGTGTGGGGGCTGGAGTGATACCACAGCGGGTAGGGCGTTTGCCTTGCACGTGGCCAACCTGGGCTTGATTCCCAGCATCCCATATGGTCCCCCAGGCACCGCCAGGAGTGATTCCTGAGTAACTCCTGAGCATTGCCGGTGTGACCCCCCCCAAAAAAGATGTGGGGGGGCTGGGGGATGGGGGGAAGTGTTTTTGTTTTGGGTCACACTCAGCAATGTTCAGGGCTTATTCCTGGTTCTGAGCTTAGGGATCACTCTTGGCAGGGTTCAGGGGACCATATGGGGTGCTAGGAACCAAACCAGTTTTGACTGCATGCAGGGCAAGCACTGTACCTGGAGTACTATCTCTCCAGTTCCTCAGTTTTGGGTTTTTTTTTTTGCTTTTTGGGTCACACCTGGCGATACACAGGGGTTACTCCTGGCTCATGCACTCAGGAGTTACTCCTGGCAGTGCTCAGGGAACCATATGGGATGCTGGGAATTGAACCCGGGTTGGCCGCATGCAAGGCAAACGCCCTACCCGCTGTGCTATCGCTCCAGCCTCTCCTCACTTAAGTTTTTAGTGCAATCAAAGGTATATAAAAGAGGTATAAAAATCACACATTTACTGATAATAGTAATTTTGTTTTATTTGTATTTTGACCCATACCTGGTAGTTCTCAGGAGCAACTTCTGATATTGTGCTGAGAGATTGCTTCCAGAAGTGCTCAGGGGACCATTGGAATCAAACCCAAACCTCCCCCAGGCAAAGCATCTGCTCAGCCTGTTGAGATATTTCTCCTGCCTCATTACTTTATTCTTTATTACTTTATACTTTATTTGGGCTCAGGATTTACTCCTGTCTCTATGCTTAGAGGTCAATCCTGGCAGGCAAGTTCCCACCATATGGGATGCCAGGGATCAAACCCAGATTGGCTGCATGTAAGGCAAGCACCCTACCCACTATACTATCTCTCTGGCCCCAATGTTAATTTATTTTCAAATAAGTTTTTCCTTAGTCCCATGTTCAACTACATAGTTGCATGACCCCAAATAGGGTTGTGGCTCACTGTTAGGAAGCTTGGGATTCAAGGAACTCTATTCTGGGCTTACACAAGGTGGTCCAGACTATTGGTGTCCACCCAAATGCCCTTGGCACTCAGCTGTGCAGCAGAGATGCTCACTGCCAGCACCTATGGCTCACCTAGATGCTTTGCTTTGGCTTCAGGAGCTCTTGACTTGATGTATAAGGCCAAGTAGGAAATGCTTGGGACAATTCCCAGGAGAGACTTGTTGGTTAGATGAGCAACCCTGTTTCTACACTGTCATCTGGAATTCCCCGGTAGGATGAAACTCCAGCAGTCACAGGGGTGACACACTTGACTAGGCAGCCTTCAGCAGCTGCTCCTGTTCCCTCTCTGATCCATTCTCCACCTGCTCCTGTCTCAGGTCAGGTGAATGATGGGCAAAGAGCTTAGATTAAGGGGTTAGGGGAGGTCTCCCAGAGATACTCAGTCGGCAATGCAGACCTTATGGCCAATGTTCAGGCCGAGCCAGCGGGGCTTAGTGGGAAACCACCAGGGATACTACACCTGGTGGTGCTGGTGGATAGTGGGGGTGGCAAAGGAGAGGAGAAGGTGTGCAGGGAAAGTACCGTGAAGTACTGGACCTCCTGCTTCAGGACCTCCTGCTGCCTGACATGCACTTCAGTCCTTTGTATGATCTTCCGAGCCCCACAACAGTATAGAATTGTAGCCAGTGCTCAGTGGTGGAGTGGGGGCGCCAGGAGTGGGGACGTCTCTGTTTGAGAAGAGCAGGAGCTAGCCAGGGGACAGATGGGGGACAATAGGCCTTGGGGCCTACCCAGGACCCTCCTCCCCTCAGGCTTCAACAATTGGCTGGAATTTCTCTCCACCCGCCCGAGGTCATTAGTTTTCTGAAATGTCAAGTGCTCTGCCACACTCTAGCCCATTCCAATCAGTTGCCACCCTAGCCTGTCCAGGACTCTTTGTTCTCATTCAAGAAAATGACTTCCACTACCCTCAAGAGGTTCTCTTATTAAAGCCACACTGCTTGGTCTAAGACTGTAATCCCAGTCATCGCCTCTAGAGGTCACCCACCGACCAACAAATCAGTTAATTTCCTTTATTAAAGACTAATTTATTGTTCCTGCCTTTATTCACTGTCATGAGGGCTATCAGGGCCATATCCATCGATCCATCGGTGTTTAAAAGGGCCACATGTGGGGGCTGGAACGATAGTACAGCATTGTAGGTTGGGTATTTGCCTTGCATGCATCTGACCTGGGTTTGATCCCTGGCACCATGTATGGCACCCTTTTGCCTGCCAGGAGTGATCCCTGAGCCAAGGGTAAGTCCTGAGCACTGCTGGGTGTGGTCAAAAAAAGGGGAGGGCGGGCATATGGTGTTGGAGCAACATATTTGAACATAACAAGGCATGTGCTCTGCTGCTTGAGTCACATACCTGACACTTGTTCCTACCTTTAGATTGAAGTGCTTGGGGTAGGAGTGATAGTATAGTGAATAGGGCACTTGAGTTGCATGCAACCAACCTGGGTTAGTAATTACAACCACCAGGAGTAATTTCTGAATGCAGAGCCATAAGTAATCTGAGCACCACTGGATGCGACCCTCCCAAAAAAAAATTGAAATGCTTCATGTGGGGTGTTGAGTGTGTAGATTGAAGTGAAGGGCACTCTGGTGGAGGGTTGGTTTTGGAATTGTAAGCATTGACAGTATTATAAATCATGGCATTTAAATTGTTTTTTAAATTGTAAATCTTTGGGGAAAATAGTACAGGGACCCAAAAAGCAAGTGTGTGAGCTACCAGACCTTGACATCAACAGAGAAAAGGAAATGAGGGGAAATAACGAAAGCAGACTTGGTGTAAAGGTAGTCTTTAAAAATTGCAATGCTGAGGCCGGAGTGATAGTACAGCAGGGTAAAGTTTTTCCTTGCATGCAGCTGACCCTGATTTGGTCCCTGGCATTGCATATGGTTCCTCACACACTGGGACTGGCAGTCCAGAAGCAAACCTGAGCAGGAAACCAGGAATATCCCAAGCCCTGCTAGGTGTGATCCAAAAAACAATTTTGCAATGTTTTGGCCTTGACTAAAGTCATCTAGATGCCTTGCAGTATGAGGCTGAGGCCGTCTCCACTGTTCCCTGCTTGTATCAAGAGCAATCCTGGCAACTCTGCTGCATCCAGTGAGCAGCATAAGTGAAAAATGATGTGGACGCAGGGATTTGGCTCAGTGGTTGAGCACTTACCTTGCATGTGTGAGGCCCTGGATTCAATCCCTAGTACCCCCCCCCCCCCCCACACACACACACTGTGAAGACAAGGGAGATGACTCAAGAGAGTGTTGGGGGGCTGGAGCAATAGCACAGTGGGTAGGGCGTTTGCCTTGCACGTGGCCAACCCGGGTTCGATTCCCAGAATCCCATATGGTCCCCTGAGCACCGCCAGGGGTAATTCCTGAGCGCAGAGCCAGGAACCCCTGTGCATTGCCGGGTGTGACCCAAAAAGCAAAAAAAAAAAAAAAGAGAGAGTGTTGGAGTGCATGCTATGCATAGGGGAGCCCCAGATTCAGTGCCCAACAACATATGGTCCCCTGAGCACTGAGAAGAGAGTGGCCAAAATAAATAAAGATGTCCAAGCACAACAGCTAGGAATATGACTCCTGCCCCCCCCAGGCCCCCTGTGAGATGTATGTGCACACAGCTCAAGTTCTGTGTTCCCAGTGAACACCGTGGCCAAGTATGTGAGCCACCAGATCTTGACATCAACAAAGAAAAAGGGAATGAGAGGAAATAACAAAAGCCTACTTGATGTAAAGGTAATTTTTAAAAATTGCAATGCTGGGGCTGGAGTGATAATACAGCGGGTAGGATGTTTGCCTTGCACGCAGCTGACCTGGATTCGATCCCCGGCATTCCATATGGTCCCTTGAGCACAGCCAAGAGTGATCCCTGAGCACAGAGCCAGGAATAAGCTTGAGTACAGCTGGGTGTGACACCAAAACCAAACACAAACAATTGCAATGTTTTGTCTGTCAAAATATGTCTCTTCTTCCAGGAAGCCTCCTCAGATCACTAGAGGTAGCAGTTCTTCTTGGTTACCTTCCCCTGCAGTATCTTTGGAAGTTGTTATTACTCCCAGAGACTTTCGAAAGTTGTAGTGGGGAACTGAGACATCACATGCTTGAGCAAGATGGGGTGGGTGGTGTGCCATCTGCACTAGAATGAGGGTTACAGGACAGGTACAGCTGCTGCTAGGAGTGGGAGTGGGGATATACTACCAAGAGAATGGGGGCCTCACCTGAAGAGATGAGCACCAGAAAATTTGCACAATCCCAGCCATTAGCAGCAAGTTTCATGGTGCTCAGAGACCTCTGGGTAAACGGGGATCACTCACCATCAGACCATCAAAGGATGAATAGGGGACCGTGATATACCCGAGGAGTGCTGAATACAGGGAAAAGCATGAAAAGGTTTGACAGGATTTGGCTTCCTGGCTATGCTGGGGACAAGGTACTGCACTGCAACGAAGGACAGTGAATTGAACTAGCGAGGGATGACACATGGTCATCGCCAGATTCATCCCAAAACTCTGTCACGGGGGACCAGAACAATAGTCCAGTGGGTAGGGTGCTAGCCTTGCTTGTGGCTGACCTGGGTTCGATCCCCAGAACTCTATATGGACTCTAGATGGTCCCCAGAACCCTGCCAGGAGTGGTCCCTTAGTGAAGACCTAGGAGTAAAACATGAGTATGGCCAGGTATGGCCCACTAAAAAAAAAAAAAACCCACAATCACAGGCCAGAGAGGGCTGGAGTGCAGGCATTGCATCTGGAAGGCCCAGGTTGATCCCAGGCACTACATGGTACCCTGAGCATTGCCAGGAATGACCACCAAGCATCAAGCTGGGAGTATCCCTGGGAGTACTTTTGTGCATGACAAGGTCTGGCCATAAAATGAAGAAAAATGAACAAGCAAAAGTCCCACAATCACAGGTCAACATTCTTTAATTACAAAGGCACTTGAGAACTACAAACCCACAGTCTACACTAAGAGTGTCTCTGGCCATCCTGCCCTGTCCCCTGCATCTGCCCATGTCCCACACTTAGAGTTCATCGTGACCTGCAGAGGGCTCTGCGCTGGGCTTGATGAAGATGCCTTCCATGGCCTTCCACGTATTGTGTGTGTTGGCGCTGGGCATGCCGTGCACCTCATGCTGCCCATGGATGGGGCTCCCATACTGCTCCCCGGTGACTGACAGGAAAACCGAGGTGCCTACATGCTGGAAGCGCACGGAGGCCTCCCGCTCCCAGTGCTGCCCCGAGCAGCGAACCGTCCACAGGTCCAGGTCGTCGCCCTCGCCGTTTTCCCCAAAAGCGCTCACCTCCTAGGGGTGCAGGGTGGGGAACACACAGGTCATTGTGGAAGGCACAGTGAGAGTCCCCTGTGGTCTCTAGTCTGGCAGCAGCTCTCAGTCCCAAGGCTCTGGGCCTCCTGTCTTTCCTTTCCCTTCTCTGAGTCTCCAAAATGGGACATCACAACCCCAGCATCCAGACCCCCACTCCCCAAAGGGGGCACTTCAAGCATATGTTCAAGGACAGCTAAAGTCTGCCACCCTCAACGAGCTCTGCAGCTAAAAGCATGAGCGCCAGGGACAGCAGGTGTGTGTGGCCTCTGGAGAACATCACAGGCCAAGCAGGTAAAGTACACTGGCACGAAGCATGCCGGTGACTGTCATCACAAGAGAAGGAGCAGAGGGACTAGGAGTGGAAAGGGGAAAACCAGAAAAGAAACAGACTGGGGAGAAGGCTCAAAGGCCGGGAGCCAGGGCCTCCATCCCTACTCCCCTGTACCCCACATTGTTCCAGAGCATCGCATGGAACGACCCTCTCGAGCTCAAGAGGTGTGACCCCCCCAACAAAAAATTAAAAAGAAATACAACCCCCCTCTGCGCAGCGTGATCATCACTGTTTCTTCCCCGGCTCCTACCTCCTTTCTCCTCCACCCCCACCCCACTGTCAAGTCCAACTCCTACAGCCATGACTCGAGCTTGAACTTGCTTGAACTACCCTGCCTGGTAGCCATGGAAACGCCCTGTTCCAATGCCCCAGTTCAACTGATGGCCGGAAAGTCCCTCTGCTCCTGCTACTGGGCCCCCAAGTGCCACAGCCCATCCCAGAGCCCCCCGCGTCCCACTCCGCGGAGGTGAGACTGCCCAGAGAGGCGTGTCTGGCCCGAAGTCTCCTGGGGGCAGGGCCCTGGCTGAGCCACCTCGGGGTTCCCGCCGCACGCGCAGTCGGCCTTCCTGAGTTTGAGGTCGCCCGGCGCGGTCTCGGCCCGACGCCTCCCCCCACCCTCGCGCGGCCGCCTCTCCCCGAGGCTGCGGGTCGGGGCCCACCTGGTGGTTGGACAGCGGCGACGGGAAGTGGTGCGTGTGCAGGTTCTTGCCGGTGAGCACGTGCGTCAGCCGCACCGCCTGGCCGCAGCGCACCGGGGACCCGCGGGGGCACCCGCCCTCCGCGCCGCCACGGATCCGCCAGTAGCTATTGGAGTCGTCGGACGCGTCCACGCCGGTCACCGACTGCTGGCGGCTGCCTGAGGGGCGAGACCCCACCCCGCACGGGGCTCACCGTCAACTCCGGGACACCCGGGCCCTCGCCGGGGGCCGCAGCCGCGTCCACTCGGCCCCAACTGCCCGCCCGCAGCCCCGCCTGCTGAGCTTAAGTCCTCTGGCCCGCGCGTCGCGTGGACCCTTCTCCCCCGCCACCCCCGACAACCCTGCGGCCACTTCAAACTGCCGGTCCTCGTTCCCTTCTCTCCCCCCACACGGCCCTCGCTCCCCCCTTTCAAACTCCTGGCCCTGGGCCCGGCCCCTGGAGATGCCTCAGTCCCGGGGCGCCGCACCGGATCCGTATTTGACGTCATGTGAGTGAAGCCGCACCCGGTGCTGCGTGTTGAACAGCTTCAGCACAGACCCGCAGGTCACGAGCCCTGCGCTGGTCTTGGCAGCACTGCCCCGCACCAGAAACGCCAGCAGCAGCCCCAGGAGCGCCGGTCCGAAAGCCCGGCGGAGACCCGCGCTCCACATCGCCCCGGCGCGCCTCTCTGTCAGCTCGGGCTCTTTGGACCGCTTCCGTCTCTGCTGCCGGCCAATCCGCTCCGGACAGGGCCCGCGGGGGCAGCCAATCGCTGGCCGCCGGTGCCCTCGCTCTGCCCTCCCATTGCCTTAGCTGCGAGGGGATCCGCCCCCGGCTTTCTGGAGGGGCGACCGGCTGGGCCTGGGCTGGCTGGAGACACGAAGAGAGTTCTGATTGGTCCACGCTTTCAGGGCCTCGCCAATGAGAGCCGCGATAGGCTGGTGAGGCGCCAAGAGCCGGGAGCGGAACCGACAGGTCGTTACCGACTGGGGGCGGCCCCGTGAAGCCTCTGGGTCCTTTGCGCGACCAAATACGTCGAGGGTTCCGTGTTCCTGAAGCTCCGACCCTGCAGTTGCAGTGTTTGAGGTTGCTGGGTGAAGATAGTTTCAAGGTCGATGGATTTCTTTTTTATTTTTTGTTTTGTTTTTGGGTCACACCCGGCGATGCACAGGAGTTACTCCTGGCTCTGCACTCAGGAATTACCCCTGGCGGTGCTCAGGGAACCATATGGGATGCTGGGAATCGAACCCGGGTTGGCCGCGTGCAAGGCAAATTGCCCTACCCGCTGTGCTATTGCTCCAGCCCCAAAGGTCGGTGGATTTTGATGCGGAATCTTCTGGTCCCTGTGTCCCTAGCTCCCGGAATTAATTCACCCCCCAACCTTACCTGGCCATCGCCTCACACTGTCACCTCAGCCACGGACTTTCTCGATTCTCCCTCCGCCCACCCGCGACGACTAGCGGATTTCTTCTCGGATAAAAATCTTACACAACCACGGGCAGCAGAGGGCAGCAGAGGGCCGAGGGTATCGAGTTCTCGCTAGAAAACGCCGAAGCTATTTCAGTGAGCGTGGGAACCAAGCCTGCACGACCGGCTCTCAGGTTTCCAACGTGCGTGGGTCCAACATTCACTGCCTTTTCACAGGGCTTCAGCTCAGTCTTCAAGGTGGAGGTGGGGGGAAAACTTATACCACCGTTTACTTATTTATTCCTGGAAAAGTCTTGTTCAAGTCACTCTAAGCCCTGTCCTGCGGCCCCTCAGTAAACCAGGCTCTGAATTACATTAACCAAAAAGATTATTAAGCATGCACTGAGGTACAAGCAAAATAGGGAGAAAAGTTTGGAATTAAATAATTTTGCACTCAGAAGAGTAAAACCGTTTTAATCACTGCAACATGTTACTGGGATGAGTTTCAAGTTGTGTTTAATTATGTACAGATTGTGCCCTGAGCAATAGTACAGTGGGTGGAGCGTTTCCCTTGCACGTGGCCAACCTCGGTTCAATTCCCAGCATCCCATATGGTCCTCCAAGCACCACCAGGAATGGTTCCTAAGTGCAGAGCCAGGAGTAACTCCTGAGCATCGCTGGGTGTTACCCCCCAAAAAGCAAATATATATATATATATATATATATATATATATATATATATGGGCTGGAGCGATAGCACAGCGGTAGGGCGTTTACCTTGCACGCAGCCAACATGGCCGACCCAAGTTCGATTCCTCCGCCCCTCTCGGAGAGCCCGGCAAGCTACCGAGTATCTCGCCCACACGGCAGAGCCTGGCAAGCTACCCGTGACGTATTTGATATGCCGAACACAGTAACAACAAAGTCTCCAATGGAGACGTTACTGGGCCCGCTCGAGCAAATCGACGAACAACGGGAGGGCCTTTACCTTTACCATATATATATATATATATATATATATATATATATATATACACACACACAAAGATTAAGGCACTGATCTTGTCAAGTGCTTGCCAGAGGCTCCCAAACGTATTTGTCCTATTGTCCCTCAGTGTTCCCTGGAAATCTACCATCCCTAAGTGAAAAAAAAGCAAAACAAAAAACTAGAAAAGATCTCTCCTCCATACACACACACACACACACACACACACACACACTTGGGTAATTTCAGCGCTGCCTACTGGGGCAAGGGCTGTTTGCTCACTTTGGAAAAGGGTCTCAATTCCTAAAAGGTTCTACTTTGGATTTGGCAGATTTGGGAGGTGGAGTTGCCCCTGGGGGTGGAGATGCCTGAACTGGAGGACAAACAGGCTGTGCTGTAGGAAGGGTGTTATCTTGTGGACAAAGATTGGTCAGAAGCCCCAGAAGAGAGCCCCAACAATCACAGTACAGGTTGCACCTGTACAACCTGTACTTCCAGAAAGAACTGCCCTGCTCTGTGGTCAGCCTAGCTGAGGCACCTCCAGAATCAAAAGTTGGGAGATGCAAATGATGGGGCTGGAGAGCACTTGGAAAGGGAGGCTATCTAAGGTCCCAAGGTGACATCGGGTGGTGGGTCATGAGTCAGGAGTGGCCCCTGGCAAAGGAGAGCCCCCCCCCCCAAAGGGTGACACAACAGCGGCTGGGAGGGAGGGGGGACCGTGAATCCAAGAGTTCACAGGGCCAGGAAAATGTGGGCCGACATGGAGAACAGCCAAGAGTAGGGACCCATGTTTGAACAGAGCCTGTGGGGCCAGCAGGTCCAGGGCTTCAGTTTTGTGATGGCCAGATAGCCGCAAGTCCAAAGCAAGCCCTGTTCTGCTCACACAGGTGTATTTTCTCTTTATTGATGCCAAGACTCTGACAGTGAGTCCCACCTAGGTGCTCAGCCCCCCATGCCCTCTGATCAAGGCTAGGTAAGTGGCATTGGGATGGGGCAGCAGGAGCAGGGGTTGAGTATGTGGGGTGCAGTGAAAGCGACTCTCATAGGGCTTCCTCATCATCTAAGGAGGAGCGGGCTGAGGACGCCCCCTGGGGCTGGCCCTCCTCATCATCTAAGGAGGAGTGGGCTGAGGACGCCCCCTGGGGCTGGCCCTCCTCATCATCTAAGGAGGAGTGGGCTGAGGACGCCCCCTGGGGCTGGCCCTTGGACATAAAGCCATAGGTCTCCACCTCATCAACATTGTCATGCACATGGTCGTCTTCCGGGGATACCAGGGACACCGACTGCTGAGTGGCATTGGTACTTGAGTCAGAGGATGCGGAGGAGATGTGCTCCGACAGATTTGTTTCCTCCTGTTCCTCCGTTTTCGTGTACCTATCATCCGGCATGCTCGGTGGCTCCTTCTCAGGGAGGAAGGAGGGCTGACTGGTGTCTTCTGGCTCTGGGTCAATGTCCAGTGGCACGGATGGCACCTCCACTTCCTGGAGGAGAGGAGATGTCTTCTGGCGTTGCTGCTGGGGCCACTCGGCCTCCTGCAGCTTTTCCAGCATGCACTTCCAGTCAGTCTGTGATGACAAGCGGATGGAGGATCCCTTCACCTTCTTGATGCCCAGGAAGAGGTCCATGAGCAACTCGGTGACAGGGAAGGAAATGAAGCCCAGCTGCTGCCTGAGCTGCCTCTCATACTTGTACTTGCACATGAGCAAGGAGAGGGTCTTCTTGGTCAAGTAGCGGATGACCTCATCCTTCCAGGAGCTGGAAGTGACAGAAGACTTTGCCGGGGAGATGGAGGGCAATGGCATCTTCTTCGGGAATTTGTGACTGGTTCTCTAAGGCAGCAGCCATGGAGGGAAAGAGTGACTTGCCACCACCCCATCCTACCCCTCTCCATTCCCAAAGCCCCTGCACCTCACCCACAAGATGTCACACTGGCTGCACTAAGGGAACAGTCTGGCCACACCTTCTCTATGGTCCAGCTCTACCTCTTGAGTAAAATGCTGCCACGTGGGCCAACCCTCACACTTACCACAATGGCACCAGGCCTAGGACTCTGGCCACACTGCTTAGGCCTGGGGCCAGGCCGGCGGCTCGGTGTTGGCCAAAGTTGAGCCTGAGAAAAACAAAACAAAACAAACATCTGGGGCCAGAGAAACAGTATAGTGGGTAGGGCACTTGTCTTGCATATGGCTGACCCAGGTATGATCCTTGGCATCCCATATGGTCCCCCAAATCCCACCTAGGAGTGATCCCTGAGCAAAGAGCAGGAGCAAGCCCTCGGCAGTGCAGGTGTGGACCCAAAACAAAAAACAAAACAAAGCTGAGCCTAGGAAACTGGACTCGCACAGACATACAGGGAGGGTCAGGGTGGGTGAGAGGAGGTTTGAGTGTTGTCTGGGGCCCGCATGGTGAGATCATCTACATCTTTTTTCTTTTTGGGTCACACCCAGCGATGCACAGGAGTTGCTCCTGGCTCATGCACTCAGGAATTACTCTTGGCGGAGCTCAGGGGACCAGATGGGATGCTGGGAACCGAACCCAGGTCAGCCGTGTGCAAGGCAAATGCCCTGCCCGCTGTGCTATTGCTCCAGCCCGACTATCTACATCTTGTACATGCACTTCCTGGCCACCTTCACTCAACAGATGTAGACACAGGGATTAGAGGAACTAGCCTAAGGGGCAGGTGCCACTGGAGTTAAGCCTGCTGTCACTGAGGGACAGGACCTTCTACATGAGGGAGGACCTCGGAAATTCACATTAGTTAAAAAAAAATCTAGAATACATGTATTAAAATATCCAGAATAAAAAAAATTCTTTATTCATCTTTGATATCACCAGGTAGGAGCTAGGCCAGGATCCTGGGGCTCCCATTTCCTAGGTGCCCTCCAGGACAGAGCAAGAGATCGTGGCCCATCAACTGATGGCAACGGCCATTAAGAAAAGACCCTGGAGGGGTCTTTCCTCTGCAAATCCATCTCAAAGCTCTCTGGGTACTCGCTTGAGAATATCTTCGAATCTAGCTGAGTGCAAGATGAGGAGCGTTTGAGCAAGTTAGGTGGCGATGAGTATCCGTGGTGATGGTGGTGGTGGTGGTGGTGGTGGTGCTGGCAGTGGTGGTACTGGGGTGGCAAATAGTAGGGGGAGGCAAGTGAAGTGGGGGCCTGCTCAGTGGGGTGGGGGTGGGTAGAGTCCACTCCCGTGGCAATGCTGGGGGAGGGCAGAGTGATGTGCAGGGGTCTCCGAGGCCGGGCCCTGTGATGGGAATCCAGAGAAGAGGAATCAGCTCTCCACCTGCGGATGGTTTTCTTTTTGTGAGGTGGTGGGGGCCTGGCATTGTTGGGCTCCTCCCACTCATTTGTGGGGAAGAGGGGATAGCCGTTGTGGCACCGGGCCCTGCAGAGTTTGTCCACAGCCTGGTTAACTACATCCTGCAGGGCGGGGAAGAGCTGGTGCTCCACCAAGAAGTCCAGGGTGTGATGAGGCTCGCGGAGGGAACAGTAGCCGTGCAGATCAAGGGGCATCGGCTGATTCAGCAAGGACCTGATCTCCTTGTCGATCTCTCTGAGGATGGGGTTCCGCCCTCCAGACCCTAGCCCTGTTGCATCCAGGGTACCCTGCCTGGAGCGGTTCAGGCCTGTGAACCAGGACAGGGGCCTCTCCGAGCTCCACTGGCTACTGGTCTGGCTGCACAGAGAGTTCCAGAGTAGGAACTCCCCCCAGGAGCTGGACAGGCCCCGTCTTTTCTGCAGAAAGAGGGGAGTACTCTCAGAAGCCTGGCCCTGGGTGCTGGGTTGGGATTCATCCCACTCCCCTCCTGGGTGGGGCCCCACATCTCACCCCTTTGTTTTCCAGCCGCTGCAGCCTTTTGAGGTTTCGTTCCAGCAAGAGACTATCCTTTATGGGGGGCAGTGGGCCTAAGTTGTAGGCACTCCGGCTGCTCTCCCAGTAGTAGGTGCCCATGCGGTCAGCTTTGGAGCTGTTGTGGGAGCCGGAGGCGGAGCTGGAGCAGGATGGGTAGTTGTTGGGGCGCCCCGTGCAGAGGCTGGGCTGGCCTCGGTGCTGATGCGCCATGCTCTTCCTGGGCCGGGCCCGTGAGTGCCTTCTGCTGTGTGGCTCCTCCTCGGGGTCCTGCACTTCCACCAGGGGCACTCCGGCTTCTGTCTTCAGTGAGGCCATGCGGTCAGTGGCTTTCTCCACCACTGTCTGCAGGCTGTCCAGCACCTGACCCTCCACAAGGAAATCCAGGAAGCTACCAAAAGACTGAGGGTCTTTCCGGCTTGAGTTGTGACTGTGGAACCGTGGGCTGCCCATGGGGTCACAGGTTGACGGGGGATGAGGCACGTAGTCTAAGTTGTAGGCTTGCCCAGTCTCTTGGGACAGTGCTTTCTTCGATGGTCGCACCTGAGCAGACAGGCATAACACAGTGGAGAGGGATGTCTCCACCGAGGGAGGGGGGCTCTAGGATTCTCTTAGGCAGCCAGGCGCTAAGTCAGATTGGGAGCTGGGATAAACCGTTTTGGACTCACACAGGCACAGAGGGAGGTTTGGACCCTAGCTCTGTCACCTCCAGGTTCTGCAGCTGTGAACACAATGGTCCCCCGTTTTGAGGTCCAATTTCCTTTTATATATTTGCTTAGGATCACCATGAACATTTTCCTGACACTACATTTCTTATACCTAACACTGGCCTGGGGCAGATGCTTTTGCTATCATACAGGCTGTGAATGGGCAATCACTAAATGAAATTTTGGGGCCAGAGAGAAAGTATGGGGGTTAAGGCATTTGCCTTGCTCCATGGTTGGTCCCCTGAACACAACCAAGAATGACTCCCTGAGACAGGAGTAGCCCCTGAGCACCAAAGGATGTAGCTCAAACTGACCCACAAATAAATAAGCCTAATGGGGCCAGAATGATAGCACAACAGGTAGGGCACTTGTCTTGCATATGGCTGACCCAGATTTGATCCCCGGCATCCCACATGGTTCCCCAAGCACTGCCAAGAGTAATTCTTGAGTGCAGAGCCAGGAGCAGCCCTTGAGTACCATCGGGTGTGACCCCAAAATAAGCCAAAAATAAAAAAAAATAAGCCTGAATCTCACTCAGTTTCCTCATTTGTCTTTAGAGCAGCCCAGACCACGTCCACATCTTGGCCCCAGAGACAACTTTGATTCTGATCCCTCTGCCCCCTGGGCTGCCACTGCAACCGGAATGCCTGAGCCCTCAGTAGACTCCAGGCTCCCCTCCTAGTGACCAAGAGCACCTAGTTCCTCTGCCACTGGAGGAAAAAGAGTATAAGGAATAAAGTTATGACTAATAGGTCATGGCACTCAGGATCTCAAAGGTTTAGAGAGGCAGCAAATAGGAAATTTTAAAAATGGAGGTGGGATTGGGGGTGTTGGAGGTATGGAAGATGGTGGTGGATGGGTTGAGTTTCAGGATGGGGTTGGAGCGATAGTATAGCAGGTGGGGTGCTTGCCTTGTACTTGCTCAACCCGGGTTCCACCCCATATGGTCCCTGGGCATCGCAGGGTGACGAGAGGCGGGAGGCGGGGAGGGGGGCTGTCTCAGGGCCCTGCCGGACTCTTACCCGAGCCATGTACATGGTGTGGCTGGCCTCATCGTCTCCTAAATATCCTGATCGGCGGCGGCAGCTGGTCATGATGCGGGGGCCTTGGTCTGCAGCTGACTCTTCACTCTTCCGTTCTGCACAAAAACTTTTGGGCAACAAGAGGGTGTGAGGTTGCCGCCAGGCCTCCATGGATCCAACTCGTCTTTCCCTCCAACCGTTCTCCCCGGTACCCCCTACACCCTTTATGGGTCCTAAGGCACCTCTGTGCAGAGACCTCGCCCTTTTCCCCAGAGGTTAGGCTCCCTACGGATAGAAGCATGCAGTTTCCGACCCATTCTGGACTCCTCCCAGGTCCTGATTGCCCAGCCAGCCTCTGTCGCCGGCCGATACCCGACCAGCTCACCACTTTTGCTCGAGCTCAGCGCCGCGCCAGCATCTGCGCAGGCTGAAGCGCGGACTAAACAGGACTGCAGTCTCTCAGCCTGAGCCCCGCTTTGCAATTTGCATCCAATGTCCTGATTGGCTCTAGGTGGGGCCCGCACAATCGCTGGGTGGGGCTACACTGCTCATTGTCCCGCCCACCCGGTTGTGCCCCGCCCACGTGCAGCGAGAGCCCAGTCAGAGAGATGCAGCTCTAGTGAGGGGTCAGCTCTAGGCTGGAGAGTTTCCCAATACAAGATCAGAATCTAAGGGGCAAAACCACGGACTTCCCTGATGATACAAGCTCCTACCTCGGCTTTTCTCTGGTCCCCATGCTTTCCTGGGTCTCCTGCTCTTAAATTTGCAAAAAGGTACATGGCTAATAAACACTTAAAGTATACAGTCACTGCTATCAGTCAGTTAATCACGGGATGGGGAGATACTCAAAAGTGCCAGAATGCATGCCTGGCACTCATGAGCCCTCAGGTTCCATTCTGAGCACATGGCCTCTCTAGAATGGCTGGTGAGATACTGATACCCCGTAATAAAGAAAGAGACAAGAATGAGACATTTATGTAATAAACATAATTATCTTCTCTGGGGCTGGAATGGGCTAGAGCAATAGCACAGCGGTATGGCGTTTGCCTTGCACGCAGCCAACATGGCCGACCCGAGTTCGATTCCTCCGCCCCTCTCGGAGAGCCCGGCAAGCTACCAGAGGATCTCGCCCCCACGGCAGAGCCTGGCAAGCCACCCGTGATATATTCGATATGCCAAACACAGTAACAACAAAGTCTCCAATGGAGATGTTACTGGGTCCGCTCAAGCAAATCGATGAACAATGGGAGGACCGTGACCGTGATCGGGGCTGGAATAATAGTCAGGGGTGTGAGGACTTGCCTTGAGGGTGGCCAACCCAGTTTCGACCCTCAGCATCCCATAAGGTTCCTTCCCCAAGCTCCTCCAGTAGTGTTCCTAAGAAAGGAGTAAACCCTGAGCACTGCCACGTGTGGGCCCCAAAAAGCCAAACACACACACACACACACACACACACACACACACACACACACAATTATCTTCTCAAAATAACACAAAATACTTGGGGGTGCTGGCTGGAGAGAGTACAGAGGCTTAAGGCACTTTCTTTGTACACGGTCTATGGCTGTCACTGCATATGGTCCTGAGCCCCGATAGGAGTGATCCCTGAGCACAAGAGTAACTTTGAGTACCGTCAAAAAACAACAAACATAAACTCTGGGCTGAAGAGAAATCTGAGTGTGGAAGGATGCTACCCAGAAAGTTAACTGTGGAGATCTCTGGGGACTACATGGGGAGTTTCCTAAAACTTTTAATTTTCATATATAAAATATAATTTTTAAAATTTTTTTTTTCTTTTTGGGTCACACTCAGCGATGCACAGGGGCTACTACTGGCTCTGCACTTAGAAGTTACTCCTGGCGGTGCTCAGGGAACCGGGAATTGAACCTGGGTCGGCAGCGTGCAAGGCAAACGCCCTACCCGCTGTGCTTTCGCTCAAGCCCCTAAAATATAATTTCTGCCGTTAAAGTGCTGCTTTGCAGTAAGTCAAGCCTTGGCCTGTGTGCGCAGAGGTGGTAACGGCGAGGTCGCTGCAGAGCCACGCCGGGACCCACAGGCAGCGGGAACAAAGGAGAATTTCCTGCCGCCCGGCCCGTGCGTCGGGGCGGGCCCGGGGGCTGCGTCGGGGGCGGGCCCGAGGGTGCGTCAGGGGGCGGGGCCTGGCCCAGCCCAGTACCTTCGGGTCGGGCGCGGCGGACTAGGCATCGCTCATGGCCCAGCCGCGTTTGAGACTGGTGGTCACCGCGGACGACTTTGGTTACTGCCCGCGGCGCGATGAGGGCATCGTAGAGGCCTTCCTGGCGGGGGCTGTGACCAGCGTGTCTCTACTGGTCAACGGCACGGCCGCGGAGAGCGCCGCCGAGCTGGCCCGAAGGTGAGGGCGGCCCCCTTCTAGAGTCCGGGCAGGGTCGGGCGCCCGCGAGGCCCACGGTCACTCGCGCTCGCGCTCCGCCCGCAGGCACCACATCCCCACGGGCCTCCACGCCAACCTGTCCGAGGGCCGCCCCGTGGGCCCCGCTCGCCCCGGCGCCTCGTCGCTGCTCGGCCCCGAAGGCTTCTTCCTCGGCAAGATGGGATTCCGGGAGGCGGTGGCGGCCGGTGACGTGTCCTTACCCCAGGTGCGGAGGTGCGGCCGCCGCTGGAGGATGCTCGCGGTCACCCCCGCCTGGCCCCGCCCACCCCGAGGGTCCCGCGGAGCCGCGCCGGGCGGGAGCGGGGCCTCGGGCTGCGTCCCCGAGGCAGCCGGGGAAAGTCTCCCTGCTCTCTCCTGCTCTGCTTCCAGGTTCGGGAAGAGCTGGAGGCGCAGCTGAACCGCTTCCGCTTATTACTGGGCACGGAGCCCACTCACGTGGATGGGCACCAGCACGTGCACGTTCTCCCGGGTGCGTGGGGGTGGGGGCAGGGCGCTTTGCTCCCTCCAGGCAGGGGCGGGGTCCCGGGGGCGGGCGGGCTGCCCGCTCCTGACCTTGCCCCGCCCCTCCGCCGCAGGTATTTGTCAGGTGTTCGCCGAGGCGCTGCAGGCACACGGGGTGCAGTTCACCCGGATGCCCCTGGAGCGCGGGGTGGGCAGCTGCCCGTGGCTTGAGGCCCCAGCGCGCGCCTTCGCCTGCGCCGTTGAGCGCGACGCCGAGGCTGCCGTGGGTCCTTTCTCCTGCCACGGCCTCAGGTGAGGCTCTTTCATTCCCTGCCTGGGCCGGGCCCTAGTGGGTTTGGCTAGCCACTCACCTGGATGGCTGTGTGCATTTCTCAACCTCAGAGTCGTGGGGGCGTGGGGGGTGAGGGGCACGACATTGCCCAGCATCCCTCTCGCTCCAGATCCACCAATTCCTGATCGCTTTTCGCCACCCTCCCCACTTCATGCTTATGCCAGTCCCTGCCACTGAGGTCTTGGCATCCACAGGTGGCCTGATGTCTTCGTGGGCCTGAGCACGTGCGGCCGACACATGTCTGCCCACCGCGTATCAGGGGCGTTAGCGCGGGCCCTGGAAGGCTTGCCTGAGGACCACGCCCTGACGGCTGAGCTAATGGCACACCCCGGCTACCCCAGTGTGCCCCCTGCAGGGGGCTGTGGGGAGGGCCCTGATGCCTTCTCCTGCTCCTGGGAACGGCTCCACGAGCTGCATGTCCTCACTGCACCCACACTGCGAGCACGGTTTGCCCAGGATGGTGTGCGGCTCTGTGCTCTCAAAGACTTGCAAGCTAAAGAACTACCCTCGTGAAGCCACTCTGGACACCTTCCCGGAACCTTCCCCAACTGAGGGATAACCAGCCCAGCAAAACTTAGAGCTCTGGAAGGGGCCCAGGGTGGAGGCCAGAAGCAGGGCCAGGAGCAAATTCTGTGACTTCCTGGCAGGTGGTTACACCCCAATGCCTAGGCCCTCAGTGTGCAAAGCTTCACTGATTCCTGTGGCTGCTGGCAGGCCTGTGCTGCACAGTTATGGGGCTCCCAAGGGTTCGCTGCCTGACCATGCCCTGGCAGTGTCTGGTTTAGGCATACTGGGAAGAGATCACTGTATTAATAAAATAGCGTGCCTCAAATTTATGTGGTTATATACTATGCCCAGAAAACCTTCAGACAAAAGGACAAAATCAGCTCTTTGGGGGGAGGGGTGTGTACCCCTACTCCAGAAAAGATACACGTAATGGGCTCTATGTGGTAGTGCATGTGCTTCTGTTGTTGTTTTGGAGTAGTGTTGTGGGGAATGTCTTTACCAGAGTACTTTCCAGGGGAATATAATCTAAATTTTGATTTTAAAAGATGTCACCTTTTGTGGGGCTGGAGAGAGAGTACCACGGACAGGGCACTTGCCTTGCACATGGCCAACTGAGGTTCTATTCCCAGCACCTCACATGGTTCCCTGAGTCCCAAGGAATGTTTCCTGACCAGAGCCAGGAATAGAGTAAGCCTTGAGAGCTGCTGTGTGCAGCTCCTAAACTAAGGAAAAAGATGAAAAAAAAAATTGTCATCCTTTGTTTTCTGTTTGCCATACCCAGAGGTGCTCAGGGCTTATTCTACACCTGGCTCTGTGCTCAGGGATCATTCCTTGTGGGACTCAGGGCACCACATGTAATGCTGGTATTGAACCTGGACCACTGCAAGTCAGGCACCCTACTGGCTGTACTATCTGTACTATCTCAGTGCCTAAAAAAAGCAACGTTCTGCCAACTTAGGTGACAGGTCCAAGGAATTCCTGCTCTTCACACATAGAGGAATACATTTAAATTCTCCCACGAGGAGTCTTCTGTGAAAATGGAATCCCAATTCCTAATTGGCCCTGGTGATATGTGGGTCTGTGTAGTTTGGGCCAGAGATGCAGGGAGCAGATGGGGAACAGAGGGAGCTCTTAGGAGCAGTTCCATGCAGCATTAGAGCCTGCACTTCCAGATGAAACACCACATGGTCCCTTTCACTTTTGTGTCAATGTGGTACTAGAGTTGAGACCCAGGGCTGCACTTGCAAAGCATGCCCTTTCCCACTGAGCTCATTCTGGCTCACATGCTGCCCTCTCATGTCATCTCAGTCATCTTTCATGTTTGCATCCGTGTGTGCTTGCTAGTCTTCAGCCCCTCCTGTTCTCCCTCTGGCCATGTGCAGCTTGTTTTGATTTGGAGGTGGAGAGTTTGGGCCACATCCAGCAGTGCTCAGAGTTCACTTTTGGCAGTACTTGGGGGACTCTGAAAGGTTCTCAGGATGGAACCCAGGTTGGCCGTGAGCAAGGTGAATGCCTTAGCTCCTGTACTCTCTGGGCGTTTGTGCATCTTTTTGACGTAGGACTTTGCATTGCTTCCTGCTTCCAGTTCCCCGCCATGTAGCTTCAGCCCCCTTTTTTAGCTCTATATTCCACTGAACCTTTCCTTTGACCTTGACTTTCAGCCACAGAGCTTACCCTACCCCCACCCCAACCCTGCACCACCAGCTGGAAGCTGGAAACACTTGAGCTTGGTCCCTCCAGTTGCCTTGTCCTCACTGGCATCTAACTCCTGCCAGCTAGTGGCCAGAGTTGTCAAGGATGGCCCCAAAGCACCCCCACCAAGGAGGGTTCTGTTTTTTTGAGGGGGGGGGCATGGCACAACCAGCAGTGCTAAGGGAATACTCCTGGCGGATTTCCAGGGGACTATATGGAGTGTTGGAGATTAAATGTGGGTTGTCTACATGCAAAACAGGTGCCCTACCCACTGTACTTTTGCTCAGGCCCCAGGTTCTGTTTTTAAGGCAGCAGCTGCTGTGTGACTTGGAGGGTCAGGAGAGATGGGTGAGTAGCAGGAAACTCTAGGAGCTGCAGATGGCAGAGAAAGCAGTGGCAGCTGCCATCACCGGGGAGGGATAAGCAGAGGTGAGAGCTCAGACCAGGACCACGAGCAATTGGGATAGGACAGGACAACTGGAAGAGTCAAGTGCAGGGGCGAGGCAAAGAAGGCAGAGAGGGCCACAGGTAGTGCAGGCTCTACTGTGTGGTGGTCACCGCCCTACCGAAACGAGGGTGTTTAGACACATGTGCTGTGTCTGAGGAGGGCGAGGTAAGGGCTTTACTGTTACCCCTCACAGCGATATGACCTGGGCTGCGACAGGAGGAAGACACAATGGCAAAGTGTAGGGCCAAAGGGTATTCCTCATCCAGGAGGGTCAGAAGATGCTGGCTAAAGTGGCCTCCCTCCCTGGGCCTCTGCAATGCTGCAGAGTCCTTTTCACTCCCCTAGGGACCGGGGGAGTCTCATCAACTAGAAAACAAATCATTTATGAGATCAGGCACTGCTGAGAAGCTGAAGTCCCAGCTTCATCTGCTGCTTGGGAGCCTGAGTAGACAGGGCAGGAAGGAGAAGACCAGCTCTGGCAAACCCAGAGCCTTGGCCTGCAAGAACGGTGCTGCCTAAAAGGGGACGTGGGATGGGCAGTGCTGAGAAACTGCCAGATTAAGGCCCTTGTCAGAGGGTGACAAAGGCAGCAGTTACAAAGTAGACACAAATTTCAAACAAATTAAGAGAATGAAGAATCCAGAAACTTGTGACTGCATTAAAGAGACTGAGAGTCTAGCTCATCTCTCTGGCCTTGGGGTGAAGGGAACTCGAATGTGTCTAGGCCCCAAGGGACCCTTGACAGGGCAAATGTAACTGGATCTGGAGCCAGACTGTAAGAGGGCCCTTGACCAAGCACTGGCTGTTTTCGTGGAGAGTCAGGATAGTGAAAGGCTGGGATCTGGCAATTTCCCCTGCTGCTCAAAGGACCAATCTCTTCTGGGAATAACATACCCCAGGAAGGTTTCCCTGAGGCCGGTACAGCTACATCCAACTGAAATGTGTTCTGGGGGCCATACCTGGCAGTGCCCAGAGGATACTTCCGGTGCTGTTTGGGGACTGCTCCCGGCAGCATTCAGGGGACCATGCAATGGCAAAAATCAAACCTGAGCCCCCCCCACGCAAAGCCCACACTCAACTTGGGTGCTCTCCAGCTTTAAAAATGTTCTGATGCTCGTATGAGTGCCTTGAGTCCTGTCAGTGCTCCTGGGCAACACCTTGGACAACATTAAACCAGAAACTTGAAGGTGAAGTTCTGGCTGAAACCATCAAGGAAATGGCCTGGTCCACTTTCAGGCACACCCTCATGACCCCATCAAGCCGCCACCATCCTGGAATTCCTGCTTACTAACGTGCATGCCTTTTGTTGCCAGGGAGACTAAGGTGATGTGTCTGCGCCTAGAAGCCACCGTTCCCTCCCCAGACACCAGGATGCCTGCAGCCTCCAGTGATCTGGGCACTGCAGCCTTTCCTGCCACCCCTGGGAAAGGCCAGAGCACTTGAGCGAAGCTCCGGTGGGAGACTGGACCTGGGGATAAAGGAGTAGGCAGATGCTGCCCAATTCCTGAGTCCTGGAACCTGGGCCCCCAAAGAAACCCACACGGCCAAACCAGTGTCTGAGAGCATTTTTATTAAGGTCAGCAGACCAGGGTCGCAGCATCTTAGGAAGCCTATTCTCCGCCGTTGGGGAGGGCAGGAAGGAGGGCAGGACCCGGTGCACTTCATTTGGAGGAACCTGACAGGGTGAATTCCTGAGTGGGCTCGGGTCATCAGTGGCTGCTCGCCCCTTCTCCAGAGAATCCACCTGTTTGGTTGTGGAACAGTCAGAGCTGTCAGCCACTTTGACCTCCGATCTGCCCAGGGGGCTCAGCCAGGCTCAAGAACTGGCTGGCTGAAGCAAGCTGCCCAAGCCCAAGGGAGGGACCACCCGCTGCCTCGATCTCTTGAGGGCCAAGGCTCTGCTGAGAGTCCCTGAGGGGGGCCGCCGGCTTTGGCAAAGGAATCCTCCCATGGTGAGCAGAGAAGGAAGGGGGATGACAGGCGGGCAGAGCTACACTGGTCAAAATACGAAGCAATGGGATAGTTCTGAGAATGGCCAGAGTTCTGAATTCAGAAGAAGCATGAGAACAAATGGTGGCTAACTTTTGATAGCTTCTGACAGAATTTGGCATTTTTTAAAAAAATCACAAATCTGTGTTAAGTGAAATACAGTTCAACATGACCTTTATGCTAGTGAAGAGGAATATGTGAAACAGCTGGCCCAGCGCTCTTGCCATTTTGGGTACACAGAGTCTCCAGAGCCTGCCCCTTGTATACCTTAAGACTAAAGCTGGGTTCACGGACATATCTCAGGCGCCGGGCATCTGGGCAACTACACGTCTGCTCTACCAATCCCACCCCGTTCTGTGCAGGTTAACGCCAAGCTTTTACATACAGGTCGGTAAGCCTTGGAAAGATCTCGAGAACCAAAATGAAGATAGAAAGTAAAGTTTAAGTCATCTTCTCCACAGGATCGAGTCCCCCTCTCAGCCAAGAAGGGAAGGCGCCAGGAACAGAAGTGGAGTTGGTGGCACACAGCATCTGGACCATCCGCTTCCTCTGGGTGTCAGTGACATGCTCTTTCAGGGACAGTCCCGTTTGCTTTGAAAAGACATCAACATTCAAATCCTTACAAGTTCATCTGATGATAAATTCTAAGGTCAATTTTTATTTCTACAAAAAAAGGCAGTCAAAACAATATAAAACACATGTAAAGGATATTACTGAGCTTCAAATGGAGATTGACTCCAAAAGGCTGTGAGTCCAGAGGGAGGGTCTTGTTCCTGGCCTGGGTGCTTCGAAGGAAAGGGCCAGCAGGGTGCCGGTGACCGCAGGTCGGTGCTGGCTATGGCCGAGTCCTGCCAATTCCGACCCCGCAAAGGGTCAAAGTGTGCCGAGGGAGGAAAGGCTGGCCACTGTGGGGCTGCTGCACGGAGGAGCTGGCGCAAGCTCCCTGGCACATTCGGGCGGAGCTCGGTGACAAATAAACGTGGAAATTCAAATGGACATTCTGGCTTCAGCGTTGTCTGCAGCCCTCAGCGTATCTTCTACTTGGCTGCGAGAGGCATGCCCTTCTGTTGAGAAATTCCTCGTAGAGTGCAGTCAGTGTCCTCCGGCTGGCAGACCCTCCCAGGGGTCACCACGAACCTGATTTCCCCAGCAGGCAGGGCCAGGTTGGGGTTCAATCACACACAGAGACATTGGGTTTGCCCATTTAATCAATGTTACTGTGGTAACAATTTGCCAGATTTTTACAGAAAAGTTGGGCCTCCCTTTTAATAGCATGGGGAGGGGGTGCATAGTGGAGGGAAAATAAGTTGGTTAGATTGTTTAAAAAAAAAAAAAGATGTTATAAACTGGAGTCAGGAGAATTTGAACCAACTTCCACACACCAGGCAGTGTGACCGACACAGGAAGAGAGATGGCACCAGAAATGCCAGCACTGTCTCTTCTTGTGTAGGAGACCAGGCCTGGATCTGGGGAAGTGAATGAGTAAAAAATAAACTGAATGAGGCAGGGGCAAAGGGGAACCACAACCTTTTTAAACTTTTTTTCTTTAAACTTTTAAGGACTAAATGTAAATTGAAGATTTGGGATAAATTTGGAAAAGAAGAGAAACACCATTCTTTTAAAGTAGATTGAAGCAGTGATTTTTAAAACAAAGAAAGCAGAACTAGAACATCTTAGAATTTTAATCCTTTCTTTACAGGTTACCTAGACCACTTTTGATTAAGAAAACTGTAGAAAGTTAGTAACTGCCACAAGCGAACGCCAGGCGGTGGCACATGTCAATTTTCCACAGAGTCCTGCTTTGCGGGTGTTTGAATGCACTGCTCGGGGCCTCTGCTCACACTTGCTGGAATCAATCATGACAGATTTAGTCCACGGGTCGCTTTTCCCCATATTTCTTTGTAAACTCTTCAGCATTCTTACAGAATTTTTTACGGTCCTTAGAGTATTCTTCAGCTAGGTCAGCCCGAAGTGGGTGCTCAGGCTGGGGGTCGTTCACCAGTGCAATGAGGGACTGGATTACTGTCAAGAAAAGGACAAGGCATCACTGGTGAGACTGATCTTAAAGGATGCAGGAAAACAATGCAATTCTCAGTTTAACACTGATTCATAGTGGTATGTTTGAAAGCAGTCTGCACTTACCCAAAATTCTGCCCACCAGCCCATCTTCCCTCCATGAGGAATTAGACAGTGATGTTCTACACTGATAATGGTTCAGAGTGACCCCTCATCCTCAGGAAGCTTTTCTGTTTTTGTCTGTTTGGGTGTTTGGGCTATACCCAGCAGTGCTCAGGGGCTATTCCTGGCTCTGTACACAATAAGTGACCCCTGGAGGAGCCAGGGATCAACTGGGGTCAGCTCTGCAAACAGGGCAAGTACCTTACTTCCAGTATAATCTTTTTTGGTTTTCTTTTATTTTTTTTTGGCCGTACCTGGCACTATTCAGGGCTTACTCCTAGGCTCTGTGCTTTTGGCAGTGCTCTGGAACCACATGAGGTATTGGAGATCAAACTTGTGCCAACCATATTCGAGGCAAACACCCGACCCACTAAAAGCATGTTTTTTTTTTCTTGGCAGGGCAGAGGTGGGGGAAGAGGTAGGAGAGTTTAGGTCACATCTGGCAGTGCTCAATCTTACTACTGGAGAGGCTTGAGGGAACAGAGGAGGTGCCACAATCAAACATGGGTCAGCCAGGTGCAAGGTAAGGAGCTTATCTTTTATACTATCTCGCCAGCTCCTCCGCTCCTGTACTGGCTCTGGTCTCCAGGAAGCCCTTCTGAACTGAAATGTCTTAGCCCCTAGCCATTTCTGGATACACACCACTCTCTAAAGAATCAAAACACACAGACACACTCAGTTTAGGGTAGTTTCAACAGAAAATACAAGCATGAAAGTATATTAGCAGGTCTGTACCCTGAAGACAAGCTTTTGAACTTGCCAAGAAGAGGCTTGTTTTAAGCACCCTACCTAGTCATTGCGGGGTAAGCCTCAACTGCACCACACTGACAACTCCAGAGGCAAACACACTGAAGGGTTTTTTTTTTTTGGGGGGGGGGTCTCTACAATGCTCTCCCAAAGCACAGTAGTCCCTAAGACAAGAAATACCACGGAGGAAATACGGAAGATCAACACCTCACACCTCAACACTTCCCCCATTATGACCAGCAGCCCCCAACATCAGCTCCCATCACCTTGCTCCTACTAAAATGCTCTCTCCTCTGGATCACCAATAATACGGATTCTTTGCCTGGGGCATGCATTTTACCTCAGGATTACTATAAGCAGAGAAAAGCATGATTGCTTTTAAGTCATGCACAAAGGAAAAGTCACTACAGTAAATGCAGAGATAGCCAAAGAGCATATCCAGAGAGCACCTATCACTGCTACTACGTGGGATGGAATTCTGTGGCCGCAGCTGGCATGGGTGACGCAGGGGGCAAAAGTCTGGCGGATAGCACAAGAAGGGTAGAGAGGTCGAGGCCGAGTTCCTAAGTTCTGAGGATGACAGGAAAAGCAGGGTTGGTGGAAGGCCAGACCTGATCATCTCCCTCCCTGCACTGTCCTCCCTGCCACTGTCTCAAAAGAAGCAGGTCAAAAATCAGTGACACCTACACACGTTTTTCTGTATTTCAAGACTCAGCCCTTCTATATATATTCTATTCTCACTTAGTGGAGCAGAGACAAAGATAAAGTTATTCCATCCCTATTTTTCCAATCTCAAATGTTGGCACTCCACTGTGACATATTTCCATTATGTCTTAAATGATTACTGGTTTAATAGGTTTTTAACCTGTTTTTTGGGGCAGCTTGGGGACATTATTTATTTATACACTGTTCATGATATTATTTATATATTTATATATATACTGCTCACTTATTTATTTTTTTGCTTTTGGCTCTGCACTCAGGAATTACCCCTGGTGGTGCTCAGGGGACCATATGGGATGCTGGGAATCGAATCTGGGTTGGCAGCGTGCAAGGCAAACACCCTACCTGCTGTCCTATCACTCCAGCCCCAACTTATTTGTATAGGATTTGTTAACTATGAAGATTTTGACAGCTGGGGAAACAATACAAGGATTAAGACATGGTGAATGTGACGACCCCGATTGGAATCCTGCTACCACATGTCTTTGAAAATAGTTACTCAACCCTTTTCCAAGCATAGTCCCCACCTTTCAACCCTATTTCCACCACATGGGATGCTGACATGCCAGCTGGTTCCCTAGTCTTGTGCTGTGAATCCTTTTATGTCATTTTCATCTGTGACACCAACCCCCACCTCCTGAATATCTTAGCGCCCGAGGGGATCACCTGACTCTCAGTGAGAAAGCTGCTCTAAAACCCAGTACTGCTGGCTGTCGGGGAAGTACTGCTGCTCCTCTGCTGAATACCAGCAACAATGTGTCCTAGGGCCTGGATGAGAATCACTGGTAGGGGCCTCCAGATGTCTGAGCAGATCTTGGGAGGCCTCTAACCTCCCTCCAAAAAGAACTTGCTTTACAAAAGATACTAGCTGTGCTCAGAGCACACCTCCAGTTCTGTGCTCAGGATCACAAGTTTGTTATTTATCTGTTTAATTCTTTCTTCTGAATTGATCAAATATACATAAATATCTCAAATAAACACCCCCCCCCCCACAAGCTGGTGGTGCTCAGAGCTTATTTCTGGTCAGTTCAAAGGACCATATTGGGGGGCAGGGGGAAGAGGAGAGGACTGAACCCTGGTTGCCAAGTGCAAGGCAAACACTCTACCAGTGGTACTATTGCTGTGACTCCCTAAAATCTAGTTTTTATTTTATTTTGGTTTTAGGGCCACATCCAGCAGTGCTCAGGGGTAGCTCCTGACTCTGCACTCAGGAATTACTCCTGGCAATGCTTGGGAGACCATATGGGATGCCCAGGATCGAAGCTGGGTCAGCACCCTATCCATTGTTTCACCTGGACCCAACAGCTTGGTGCTGAGGTCCAGCGATGCACTATGCTTGGGGGTCACTAAGGGTTACTACACATAGTGGCGTGTGGGCCCACACGCCCTATCAGTTGAGCTACCTCCCAATTCCTGGCAAAGAAGTTTTTATCACGGAAAACAAGTTCACTTTACAGAAAAAAAAAAAAAAGCCTGGGGCTGGAGAGGCAGTTTAGCCAGTGGGCACCTGACTTACATGCAGTCAACCCAGATTCAATCCTCAAGAGCCCATAAGGGTTCCCAAGTCCTACCAGGAGGGATTCCCTGAATGCAGAACCAGATCAGGGAATAAGCCCTGATCACAGCCAGGTGTGGGAAAAACAAAACAAATCAAAACAAAAACAAAACACCCTCCAAATGGAAAAAAAAAACCCTCTGAGAAGGTTGATCTGAGAGGCGAGCAGGAAGGCAGGCACTGCTGGAGAAAGCAGAACATCTTGGCTCTGAGCCTAGAGCTGGATTTCCCCCACCCCCACCTCCCAGATGCTGGGGATCAATCCAGGCATATACTCTAATTTCTGAGATACATCTAGATTAGAAACTGCTACAGTCAGCTCCTTCAAGTGGTGCCCCCAAATTTACCAAGCCCCAGTGCTCTGACGAGAGCTTGTGACTTGGCGTGGAGCCTGTGTGGGACGCCCACAAGCACTGGCTCTCCTCAGGCAGGTTTTTAATACAAGCTGGCAGGGGCTCGAGGAGTGTGCTCAGGGTTGACGAGGCATTCTTTGATGAATTAAGCTACCAATATCTCACACAGAACTAGGAATTTATTATTATTATTATTATTTTTCCTTTTTGGGTCACACCCGGCGATGCACAGGGGTTACTCCTGGCTCTGCACTCAGGAATTACCCCTGGCGGTGCTCAGGAGACCATAAGGGATGCTGGGAATCGACCCTGGGTCAGCCGCGTGCAAGGTAAACGCCCTACCCGCTGTGCTATCGCTCCAGCCCAAAGTCCCTCAAATTCTACTTTCAAGCACTGCCGGGTGTGGCTCTCAAAAAAAAAAAAAAGAGGGGATACTAAGAAATAAAAGACACAACCCAGTTATTTCCAGGGGACGGTGAAAGGCTAACCACAATACTGAATCAAGTCCTTTTCCCAGAAAACTGAGTGTGTATCATAATATAGTGGTGATCCAGAGACATATATGGGCTTATCTATTCCAGAGAGTTCCAGGCCCACTAAGCTAAGGAAGTGCTTCCACCTCACCATTCTCTATCTTACACTCTAAGCCACTAGCACTGCTGCACATCAAGTGGCTTTGGCTTGGTCCTTTTCTTTTTTCCAGCCTCTTTCAACCTCCCTTTTGGATTCACATGCTGGCTGCAACGTGGAGGGTCGCCTAAAACCTGCTCCCATGCCCCTCTCAAGGTAGCCGGCCCCACAACTCATCAAACTCCAGTGACATGCGCATGTCTTCACTTCAGTCAGCTAACACTGGACTGGTCTTTCTGTGTCTCCCCGCTGGGATGGGAGCACAAAAGCCTCACAATCCCTGGCTATCCCCACAAGGGGTGGTAGCGTTTCAGTAGCACTTCTCTGGACTCTGTGCAACAAGTCTTATGGGATCAGATGCCCTGTCTAAAGCAGCTCATCTATGACACAGAACCAACTCCATCGAATGGAGAGACCCTTTTCAACAAACCACGGTGGGAAAGCTGAACAGCCCCACACAGAACAGCACATCTTACCTTGGTCGGTTTTGGTTGCTGGCTTCCAGTTTTCAGCACTAATTACTGGCAGACAGACCTGCCCCTTTTCATCAATGTTTGGGTGATAGATCTTTGTTTTAAATGTGATCTTCGGTGGTTTGAATGGGTACTCTGCTGGGAAGTTTATTTCGATTCTGAAGGCCCCCTTATCATATGGAGGATTGTCCTGAGGTAAAAGAGAAGAGATTAAAATGAACACAATACAGTTTGCAAACTGTAAATAATACACTTTGTTTTAGAGGACTGTGGCGATGGCAAAAGGCTAGAACACTTGCCTAACAAATGAGACGCCTGCACTGGATGCTGTCACCACACACAAGCAAAGCACAGCACTTTGGGGCTGGGGTAAGTGGCTCTGTGGTAAAGTGCTCTGCATGCCTGAGGACTGGATCATGCACAAGGATCCAGGGTTCGCTCCTAAGCACTGCAAAAATTGAGTAGTTTCAGACTGACAGAAAAACTTGAGGAAAGTACAAACAGTTCCTCACTGTCAATATCAGAGCGATATATCTGACGACCCCAACAGATACCACATTATCACCCAAAATCCATTACTTCACATAGGCTCACACTTGGTGTACATTTTATGGGTTCTGCATAACACATTAGGCTGAAATCATATGTAGCCTTTTCAGATATGCTTCTGTCACTAACAATATGCATTTAACAAGGTTTCTTCTGTCCTTTTGTAACTGAAGAGCGCTCTCTCTCTTTTTCTTTTTGGGTCAAACCCAGTAGTAAGAGGGGTTACTCCTAGACTAGGCTCATTCCTGGTGGTACTTGGGGATCAAACCAGGGTCAACTGCATGCAAGGCAAGTGCCCTACCTACTCTGTACTATCGCTTTGACCCACGAAGAGCTCATTTCTTTATACCACTATCTAGATTCCAAGGTGAGTGACAACCCTCCCATACACTGCAGGAGTGAATGCTGGAACATCTGGGGGTGTCTTTCTGTTAGTCGGCTTAGAGAAGGTAGAGTTCTAGGGACACTGAAAAGGGGGCGTTAGGCCAAAAATAAATATGGGGGCCTCTGGTCTAGATGAATCAGTGCTCAATAATTCATTCAACTACTGAAAAACATCTCCGTAGCTTTAAGTCTGGGCAATTGTAAACAAGGTTGCTTAAATATTATATGCATGGTTTTGTGTAAATAAATTTTCAATTCATAAATACCAAAAAGTACAACTGCGAGGTCAGAGAGTGAGAGAAAGTATGCTTGATCTCTTTTTTTGCAGGGGTGAGGTTTGTAGTAGTGCTACAATCCAGTAGTGCTCACAGGCTGCTCCTAGCTTTGTTTTCAGGGGTCCATGCAGTGCTAGGGATCAAAGCAGAGTCAGCAAGGCAAGTGTTTTAACACCTGTACTGTCTCTCTGGTCCCACTAGTTTCTTCTCCCCCAATTCTGGGTCCCACGCAGCAGTGTTCTGGGGATATGATATGGGGTGCCAGGGATCAAATCTGGGTCAGCTGCATGCAAAGCGAGCGCTTTACCCACTGCACATTTTCTCTGAACTGCAATGTTTCATTTTGCAAGAAGCCACCGAACTGTCTATACCATTTTTTCATTCCCACCAATAATGAGAATTCATCACTGATACATTCTTGCCAGCATCTGGCGTAGTTTTAGGTTTTCACCATTTTAATAGTTATTTATTGGTCTATCGCTGTTATCATCCCCCGCTGGGTTTCTATACAGTAGTCTGGAATCTGGAAACCCCTTGAGTATCTTTAACATGTTTGCTTGCATTTCTGGAGGTGCTTTCTTCTATGGTGCCGGGGACTGAATCCATGCCTCATACGAGGAAGGCATGTGCTTGACTGCTAAACCATTTAACTACATCTCTAGCAGCCCCCTCCGCAAGAGGCCGCTTTTTTTTTTTTTAGTGGAGCAAATAGTTTTATGGAAAGAAATTCAGAGAGATGTGAATGAAGTGAGACAGAGAGAGCTATACAGGTTCATACAAAGTGGGAAGAAAGCTAAAAGTTAGTTTTTTAATTGAGGTAAACAACTGAGCCTTTAAGGCGTCCTGAGCACTACTCGGTATGACCCCCCAAACCAAAACCAACTAAAGAAATGTGGCCATACCAATAATCTGTGCACCTAGTAACCTCTGCCAGGAATGGCACTCTATGTTAGTATACATGCTTATACCACGTGCAAGGCCCAGGGTCAGATCCTCGGCATAGTAATAATCAATAATGTAACAGTAATTGTAGGAAGGCCCACCTGCAAGGAAGTTTTCTGTCTGAGTCTCAAGACCTTTGGAGACTCCAAACTCCCTTTTCAGGGACTGGAAAAACAGACAAAATAACAGTGTCCCAGTGCCTTAGTCACCTCCTGGAGAGAGAGACTGGCCTGCACCCAGGTACATGGCATTCCTGCCACTTAACATGTGTGCACACACAGAGATTTGCATGCTTAGTACTGGTACCACCATCATTCACTTAACAGCTTGTTGCTGACTTGACCCTACCCTCAACATACATGTACCCAGACCTCCAGGATCTCTGTAATGGCTGAAGCATATTCCACTGTCAGGATGTACAATTTCTACATTCAAGGGCCATACCCAGCAATACTCAACCAGTACTTCCTGATGATTCAGGGGGCCATGCAGTGCTGAGATTAAACTCAGAACCTCGGGGGAGAGCGATAGTACAGTGGGAGTGTCTGCCCTGCACATGGTCGACCCCCCAGGTTTGATTTTCCGGCATCCCATATGGTCCTCCAAGCACTGCCAGGAGTAATTCCAGAGTGCAGAGCCAGGAGTAATCCCTGATCATCTTTGGGTGTGATCCAAAAAGCAAATAAACAAACTCAGAACCCCGGACAGGCTAGGTATGTACTATCTACTCCTCTATCATCTGTTTCCCACCACCCTGCTATAGGACAAGAACTGCTTTATAGGTAAACATGATACAAATATTTATTTATTTTGTTACACCCAGCAAAATAATAAGTCACTCCTGGCTCTGCATTCAGAAATTAGTCCTGGCAATGCTTGGAAAACCATATGGGATGCCAGGGATTGAACTAAGATTGGTTGCTTGCAAGGCAAGTGCCTTACCCAATGTACTATGACTCAGGCTGACCCCATCTTCGTTTTGGGGCCATACCCACCTCTGGGGTTACTCCTAGCTCTGTTCTCAGGAATTACTTGGAGGACCATATGTGGTGCTGGGGATGGTACCTGGGTTAGCAGCTTGCAAGCATCTCTCCAACCCCTGACCTCAATTTTTTTTAAATTTAAAAATTAATTTAGGAGCCAGAGAGTGCAGTGCTTGACAAATACCTGTTTTGTGTTATTTCCCCCATGCAGACGACAATTTCACTAAGCCCTGGAGAAAATCCTGATAAATCTAAATCTGTACTGGCCAGTAGTAATCTAGTCACCTTCTGCAAGGGACTGTCATGTCCTTGAAATGAGATGCTTCCAAACTGAGATCTGCTCTATGTGCAAAGATACCACTTGGGGCTGGAGCAAGCTCAAGGGGGTGGGCACATTCCTTGCACACAGGAGGACTGGCTTTCAACCCCCACACTGCACAGGCACAGGACCAGAGGAGTCCCCGTGTGCCACTGGCTACAGTCAAAAACCCAAACCCAAACTCCCAACTTCCAGACTTTATAAAAAAACAAAACAAAACACATACTATACCAATGATTACTTAACTGATTACATGTTGAATAATAACACTGGGTTAATAGTGACAAGTCTAGTAGTAACTAAGCCCCACCAAGCACTTTCTGGTTATAAGCACTGTTATAAAAACCTCAACTCAAACTCCAGACTCAAGACCTCAGTGTCAGCCCTTCTATTCCTGAAAAGACCAGAGTCAAGTGTGTAGGAGGCTTTTTCAGAGGAGAAGACTACTTTGTCTTCCCGTGAGACAAACCCTCTGCTTTGCTTTATGAGGCAGATAGCAACCCCAAACCACAGACAGGTTAGGATCTGCGCAGGCCTCAATCTGATCCTTAAATTTTTAAGAGTTGTGGGTGGCCTGGTGATGAAATATGTCTCTATGACAAGAGTGAGGTTTCACACTTGGTTCCCAGCACCCCATGTGTGCTGAACACAGTCCTGACCAACTCTGCCCTGAGGCCACAGGGATCCTACCAGAGCTGATCTTTGGATGGAACACCATGTGCTCCCACCCCATCCCACTGCCACAAGAGTAGCAAAATAGAGCCCGGACTCAGTATTAACCACTGGGCATCACTGCCTGCTGTGGCACAAGCAATCCCTTGGCTAGAACACAAAGGGTGGGGATGGCCAAACCTGCTGATCCTAGATGAGACGTGAAGGACAGGGGCAGGGGGCTCTTTCCATAGAGGGGGGTCTTTGCTCTTTCATCATAGCACAGTTCTATGATGAAACTGCTTCATATACACACATGTGTATATACCCCCCCCCACTGCCTATTTTCTCTCTCTCTCTCTCTCTCTCTCTCTCTCTCTCTCTCTCTCTCTCTGCCTATTTCCTGACAAGGACACCATGCTTCAGCTCCAGTCATGCAAAGGAGAAAAAGCTCATCACCACCTATGTGTTTCTACAATGGTTCTAGAAAAAAAAGGAAAAGAGAAGGAAGGAGAGTAAAGGAAAGAGAGGAAGAGGCTGAGTGCAAGAGTCACTGCCCTGGGGCTGGAGCGATAGCATAGCAGGTAGGGCGTTTGCCTTGCACGAAGCCCAACCCAGGTTCAATTCCCAGCATCCCATATGGTCCCCAGAGCACCGCCAGGAGTAATTCCTGAGCGCAGAGCCAGGAGTAACCCCTGTGCATTGCCAAGTGTAACCCAAAAAGGGAAAAAAAAAAAAGTCACTACCCTGTGTCCTAAGAGCAACAGTCATCAGTGATTGGACAACTGACCACAGAAGAGAAGACAAATGGAGGTAGGTGCTTACTCACACATCTGAGCTGCAGGATCACCCTTGCCGGAGCACTCACTCACCAATGAACCTTATACCAGGGGCAGTAACTTTTCTTTTCAAAGTCAGGTCATTTTGGACGGACAGACGGACGGGGGGGCGGTGGGGTGTGTGTTCTTACTTACAATCAGAAATGACGTCAAACCAACAGAAAAACTCAAAACACTTGGAAATTAAACAAGAAATAAACATAAAAAGATTTTTTATAAAACCAAAAGTGATTTTTGATGACGATGAGCAGAGAACACAGAGAAGGGCACGACTCAGAGAGACCCATGCATGGGAAGCAGAAAGAGGAGGAGGAGGATAGAGGGCCTCATTAAGAAGGGTCTGCATACAATCTAGAAAGAGTGGGGCCGAAGCGATAGTACAGCGGGTACGGCATTTGCCTCACACGCAGCCGACCTGGGTTCGATCCCTGGCATCCCATATGGTTCCCCAGTGTCACCAGGAGTGATTCCTGAATGTAGAGCCAGGAGTAACCCCTGAGTATCCCCTGGTGTGACCCAAAAAGCAAAAAAAAAAAAGTATGCCAGAACCTGAGAAGGCCCATCTTTCTCTAAAAAAAAAAATGAATGAACCTGCATTTTACCAATAATGAGGAAATTCTGAGCATCCCAGCCTCAGACTAATCCCAATAAACAGATGGAGGGCACTGAGCAGGGTCCTGAGATGAGAACAAAGTCACTTGCAAGGGATCAGAATCAGAGCCCAGAGGGCAGATCCAATAAGCCTCCAAGGTGCTACAGAGAAACAATTTCTCAGGTAAAAGAGCCAGCATAGAGGCACAGATAACTCCAGGTGATTTTTTTGTTTGTTTGTTTTATTTTGGGGTATGTGGGTGGGGCACACCCAGCAGTGCTCAGGGCTTACTTTTGGCTCTATACGCAGGAACTACTCCTGGTGGTGCTTTGGGGACAGGATGTTGGGGATCAAACTCAGGTTAGCCAATGCAAGGTAAGTGCCCTACCCACTATACTATCTCTCTAGCCCGGTTCGATCTCCTGTACATGTGCTTCTGAGCATTGCAGGATGTGCTCCACCCAGGAAAAAGGAATGGGGGAAGACAGTTCAGTGGTCAGGGGCACACATATATGCCAGGACCAAGTCTGAACCTCAGCACCACATGCGCCCTCCCCCAGCCCTGCTAGGTAATCCTGGATTTTTCCCACACTGAACCAAATACCACCAGGACTGGCCCCTGGTGCCTGTCACTGTTTAGGAGGTTCCTCCATGAAGAGAAGACCCTGGCGCAGTGGCCAGGCAAATGAGACTGTCAGTGATACCCCACTTCTGCTTGAAGCAGGAGGCCTCTCCAGAGAACACTCATTTCACTTTAAAAACAATTATTGAGTCAGTTCTCGATATACATGACCTCGGGGATACAAAGATGAGTCACACAAGTCTGTGCTTCTGAAGCGCAAGGCAAAGCAATCCAGAAGTCTGACTGAGAGTTAACACAAGACTAGCTGAAGTAAACATTTGCTTTGTGCCAGGCTCGGAGTTTTATGCACTTATTTACTCTTTCTGACCTGTACAAGAGGTAGGATTTATTAGCACTATTTCACAATTTAGGAACAGAGAGTTACAAGACTTACTATCATTGTTGGAATATTTTCACTTGTGCATGTAGTATCTTCACAGTAAACAGTAAAACTGGGGCTGGAGTAATAGTACAGCAGGGAGGGCATTTGTCTTGCACACAGCCGACCTGGGTTTGATCCCTGGCATCCCATATGGTCCCCTGAGCAACGCCAGGAGTAATTCCTGAGTTCAGAGCCAGGAGTAGCCCCTGAGCATTGGCCAGGTGTGACCCAAAATCCCCAAAAATATATTAAAAATAAAAAGTAAAACCACAGGGACCAGGGAGACAGTAAAGTGGGTAGTGCCTGCCTTGCATGTGGCCGACCCGGGTTTGGTCGCCAGCACTGCATATGGCTCCCCAAGTCCCACCAGGAGTGATCCCTCAGAGGTGAGTCAGTAGTACGCCCTTAACACAGCGAGGTGTGGCCCAAAATCAAAAGAAAAAAAATGTAAAACCAGCAGTAGCACCCCAATGAGTCAGAGTGACAAAGATCTACAGGAGTAGCCCAGATTAAAATAAAAAAAAAAAGTAGGACAAAGTTTGGACTTTTTTCATTAGAAACCATTTGGGGGAGGGGAATATCATCATAAAAGTTTTCTTCTGAACAGAGAGGTTGGAGCGATAGTACAGTAGGTAGGACATTTGCCTTGATGCAGATGACTTCGGTTTGATCCCTGGCGCCACATATGGTGGTTCCCCAGCACTGATGGATATAAAACAAAAACAAATGAACAAAAGCAAAAAGAAACAGCCTGTGGAGTTCATGCACAATTCAATCAGCTAATCAGTGGCTAAATAAATAGCAGTACTCCTACATTAAAAAAAAAAGAAAAGAAAAAACCCCAGCCTATTGCATGTGGGTCAGCCACAAAGCAAACAGCTCCACTCTTTCATTAAGGATTATGTGGGAGCTCATCAAATTCATTCCTTTCTGATTTAATGAAGAAAAAAATGTTCAATCCTCCTTCCTCCTTCCCAGAGTCATAGCTGTTAATGCTGATGCACGACAAGAGCAGCACATTAGGTGGCGGTGCATATACACTTGGCTGCAGGACTCAGAGGTTTGCACTCTGGAGGCACACAAGTCACAGCTGCGAAGTCTGCCAGGGACTGTGGTGCTCGCAGAGCTCACCAGAGGCTACGCTTTCTGGCCTTGCCTATCTTTTAGTTGGGGTGTTTGCCTTTTTGTGGTGCTTACACATGCCTCAATGTGCTACAGCTGGAATTCGCTTATAGCCCCTGAGATCGACAGCGGAACTGCCAGGAGCACACTCAGTACATCATGTGGGGCATGGGGGGATCTGGCACGCTCTCCACATCCCCACATTATTCCTCCGGGGTAAAGTAACTGGAGTGTGACAAAGCAAACAGCTCCAATCTTTCATCCCTCAACAAAGCATTCAAACAACAAAAAGAAAAACCAGACTGCTGAAACCATACAACCAATTCTTTGTCAGAACCCTGGAAAAGTCAGTTTACTAAGCAGCTGCTACGAGAGGTGAAGGCGTGTAATTTGCTTATAAGTGGACAGACATGGAGAGTCTCAGACTAAGTGAGGTGAGTCAGAAAGAGGGACAGACATAGAAGGACTGCACTCCTTTGTGGAGTCTAAAACAACATAACAAGAGACTGACACCCAAGGACAGTAGACACCAGGGCCAGGAAGACTGCTCCACAGTTGGAAGCCTGCCTCAATGCAGGGGGAAGGGAAGGCAGCTGGAATAAAGACGGGATCACTAAGAAAACGAAGGTTGGAGGGATCGGTCAGGATGGAGATGTGTGCTGAAAGCAGATAAAGGACCAAACATGATAACTTCTCAGTATCTGTACTGCAGACCATAATGCCAAAAAACTAGAGAGCATGGGGGAAATTGTCATGGAGGCAGGGGGAGGGTGGGAAAGGGGGTATACTGGGGAGATTGGTGGTGGGGAATGTGCATTGGTGGAGGGATGGGTGTTTGATCATTGTGTGACTGTAATCCAAACATGAAAGCTTGTATTTTTATCTCACGGTGATTCAATAAAATAAAAAAAAGAAATAAAGAAAAGTCAGTTTATACAACTATTCTGGGTAGATAGCTCCAGGGGGCAGAGCGCATGGCTTGCAGGCCTGAAGGCCCGAGTTAGATCCCCAGCACTACATGCTCCCTTCCACCCCCCAACCTGGGTGGGGATAGTGTTGGTGACCCAATATCAACAGATCTGAGCAGCAACACACTAATGGTCCAGCCTGCACTGCCGAGCTAAGTGTAGCCCTGAGTAGCCCCTGGACTGGCGGGTCACTTCTCTGGCTGGCTGGCTGGCAGGCAGACTTCAAACATGACAGTCTCTGTTCCCAGACTGGGACCTGGTCCCTAGCTGCAGAGGAAACAGAGCAGACGTTCACAAATCATTCTGTTCTAGGGGGCTACCTGAAGGCGTGACACAGGCACCCATCTATTTTGTCTAACCCAGAATACACTGGGGGGGGGGGGGGGTGAGGGGGAGGGGGCAGAGACCAACACACAACACATTGCCACTATTAAAAAATAAGGTAGGCAAGAAAAATCCACATGGCCTGGAGAAAAATCTAACAGTAAACAAAAACAACAGAAGCCTAAAGTCAAGAAAGAAAAGCCAGAGAGAAAATTACACTTTCGAAGGTGCCTGGGAAGTCAGGGATGTAGCTCAGCAGTAGAGCACATGCTTCGCATGTACAAGAGGTCCTTGGTTTGACAAGTGAAACAAAATAAGCAAAGTATGCATATAATTCTGGGGAACTGAGAAAGCCACATGCATGAGAGGTGCTAAGGCTTTCACCTCGGGCCAACCTACTATTCGATGGACTCAACGCAGGCAGGAAATCAAGGCAGATGCAGAACTGCAGATGATCCAGGAGAAATGCAAACATGGAGCCAATCGTCAAAAACTAAGGGAGGCTTTTCTTTTTAAGTTCTTTGGATTTCAGAAAACTCCACTCTGATCACTGGCTGAGGGGCTGAAGATGAGCTCAGCGGTAGAGCAAATGTCTCACATGCATGAGGCCCACAGTTCAGTTCCAGCACCCTCCCCCAGCCCCCATGATCACATAGTATTCAGACTGCCCAGTTCTGAATGAAAGAACAATCACAAGACACACACAGAAAAAATATGGTCAACATGAAAAAAACAACAGAAACCGAAAAAATAAAAAATTTTAAAGAAACTATTCCTGAGAAAGCCCAGACGGCTGAACTTACTTGACAAATAATTAAAACCTAGGGGTGGAGCGATAGCATAACGGGTAAGGTGTTTGCCTTACAAGCGGCCAACATGGCTGACCCAAATTCGATTCCTCTGCCCCTCTCAGAAAGCCCGGCAAGCTACCTAGAGTATCTCGCCCACATGGCAAAGCCTGGAAAGCTCCCCGTGACGTATTTGATATGCGATAAACAGTAACAACAGGTCTCACAATTTGTTGTGAGACGTTACTGGTGCCCGCTCGAGCAAATCGATGAACAACGGGAGGACAGTGCTACAGTTGTAAACATGTTCAAAGAGGTAAAGGAAATCATGCACAAATAACAAAATAAATCCAGAGAACTGATCTCTGAAAAAAGAGACATTAACAAAGAGCAGAAATTATTAAAAGGCATCAAAGAAGGCCAGTATGATAGTACTGAGAGGAGTGATTTTTCCATGTATACAGTTCACCAGGGGTCAACCCCCAGATCCCCATATGGTCTCCCAAGCCACACTAGGAGTGATCCCTGAGTGCAGAGTAAGAAGTAAGCCTTGAACACCAATCAATGGTTGCAGCTCTAAAAAAGGGAAAAAAAAAAAAGAATGAAGAACCCAAAATAAAAATTAAATGAAGACGAGAGAGAGAGAGAGAGAGAGAGAGAGAGAGAGAGAGAGATTAAGACATTCCCATATTCCCATATAAGCAAAACAATTTCCTCACTGATGAACTTACCCTAAGAAAAATGTAAACGGGAGTCCCATAAGCTAACTAAATGAAAGACCCTGCCTTTTTAGTGTGTGTCATAATCCCATGAGTCACATAACTGAATTATGGGGATCATGAAAGATTTGCTAAAAGTTTTCTGAACACATCAACCAAAACATAGATTCATAATTAACCAAAGTAATGAATCGGAGATGCTGCTGGGAGCTCTCATCCAGATTTTAATGCCTGGGTTCGATCCCCAGCACCACTTGGTCCCCCCTGAGCACTGTCAGGAACACCAAAAACGAAGAAGTGTTCCCTTTCCTTCAAGTTTTTGGAATGGCTAAGGAATCACTGGGTCCCCCAAGTACTGCCAGACACAGTCCTAAGCGCACTCAAGCACGGCCAGAGAGATGCTGTGAAGGTCCCCACAGCATCACTGAGATCTAGGCTCACACCACAGACCAGAGTACTACCTGAAGACACACTATATATACTGGGAGACCTAGCCCCATCCCCCAAAACACTCCATCTACAATAGCAAAAAATTCAGAATCAGAACTACTATGTTCTGAACGTTTGTGCCCTCCCCCAAAGCATATGCCGGACACCTAATGTTAGAGGATGGTGATGTTAGAAGGTAGGACATTCGGGTGATTAGATCATTAGATCAGCACACTTCTGACAAAATCAGTGTCATATTAAAAAGACTGCAAGGTGGGGCTGGAGTGACAGCACAGCGTGTAGAGCGTTTGCCTTGCACGATTCCCAGCATCCCATATGGTCCCCTGAGCACCGCCAGGGGTAATTCCTGAGTGCAGAGCCAGGAGGAACCCCTGTGCATCACTGGGTGTGACCCAAAAAGCAAAAAAATAAAATAAAATAAAAAAGACTGCAAGGCTGGGATGTGGCTTAACAGCAGACAATCTTCCTAGGGCCAGAACAAGAGTAGCAGATAAGAGCACTTGCCATGCATGTAGCCAGCCAAGACTTGATCAATGACATCCCATACCGACCCCAAGCCCTGACAGTAATGCTCCCTGAGTGCCGGGCCTAAGCACCAGGTGTGACCTCCTCCCCTCAAAAAAACCCAAAACGAACAAACAACAACAAAAAGAATAGTAGAGGGCTGGAGAGACAAAAAGGTATCTTGATCCCCAGCATACCGTATGGTCCCCTGAACCTGGCCAGGATTAATCCCTGAGTGCAGAGCCAGGAATAATCCCTGAGCATCGCTGGGTGTGGCCCCAAAACAAAACTAAACAAAACAAAACCCCAACCAGTAGATATCTTCCCTTACAGATGAGGTCCTAGAGAGATCAAGTATAGTAGGTAAGGCATTTGCCTTATATGTGATCAATCCAAGGTCCAAACCTGTCACCAGATATGGTACCCCAAGAACTGTGAGGGGTCACTCCTGAGCAGAGTCAGAAATAGTCCCCGAGTATTGGTGGGCAAGGCCCAAAATACATAAATAATAATGCCCACCTGATCCATGACTGCAAATAACAAGCGAGGGAAGAGGCCAACTTGTGTAGACAGTGCCAGGAGTAAATATCGGCACAAACATCCGATAGATAATTTAATTTAGAGAGACAATTCTGAATGGTCCTTTTCTTATGTACAAGAGAACCTTGATCCTAGCGCATATATATATGAATACCACATTTTACGATCAGAATCTAAAACAGAAATGCACACTAAAACTTTTCTCATAAAGATGTTCACTGATAATTATTTTTTTTAATGGAAAAAACACAGGTCAGAGAGATAGTACAGTGGATAAGGGTCAGGCCTTGCAGGCAACTAATCCAGGTTTGACACTCAGGACCATGTACGACGCTCCTGGTCACTAACCAGGAGTGAACTCGGAGCACAGAGCCAGAAGTTAGATCGGCGCACTGCTGGTGTGGCCCCTGACAAAAAAAAAGAAGGGGGAAATCAACAATAATCCAAATGGCCAAAATTAAAGGAATGGTTCAGGGACTCGAGCGATTCCCAGCATCCCGTATGTTCCCCCGAGCACCGCCAGGAGCAATTCCTTTCTTTTTTTTGCTTTTTGGGTCACACCTGGCGATGCACAGGGGTTACTCATGGCTCTGCACTCAGGAGTTACTTCGGCAGTGCTCAGGGGACCATATGGGATGCTGGGAATCGAACCCGGGTTGGCCGCAAGGCAAACGCCCTACCCGCTGTGCTATCTCTCCAGCCCCCAGGAGCAATTCTTGAGGGCAGAGCCAGGAGTAACTTCTGAGCATTGCTGGTTGTGACCACCTCTTCACCCCCAAAAAAGAATAAAAATTTTAGGAATTTTTTAAAGGGATGATAACTGGGCCAGGAATGCAGCTCAGTGGTAAAACACTTGCCTTGCACCTGGGGCCCTAGTTTCAGTCTATGACAGAGAGAGGAAGGGGGAAAAATAAAGTGAACAATTAGGAAATTAATCAGAATTCCACTAAGAACTGTATGCACAAAAGGTTAGGAAGAATCTACTACAAGTTCAGTGAACAGATTCATGGATCAAAAAGCTTCAAGAAGGCTCACTACCATCTCCCCAGTTCCTGAAGGGAAAGTGTCCCAACTCTTACTCACAATTTCTTCAAAGCAGGATCATGGATAATAATCTCTTCCTGGGACTTCATATCTGAACTAGATTTATAGGGTATTTTTGGGGGAGAAGGGGAGATTTTTTTGGTCACACTCAGCAGTGTTCAGGGGACCATATGGGGATGCCAGGGATCGAACCCATGTCTGTCATGTGCAAACACCCTACCCACTATACTATTGCGAACCCTTTCATATCTGAATTTTATTTTTATTTATTTATTTTTTGCTTTTTGGGTCACACCTGGTGATGCACAGGGGTTACTCCTGGTTTTGTACTCAGGAATTACTCCTGGCGGTGCTCGGGGAACCATATGGGATGCTGGGAATCAACCCGGGTCGGCCACATGCAAGGCAAACACCCTACCCACTGTGCTATTGCTCCAGCCCCCATATCTGAATTTTAAATGAAAATAATTTTATATATAAGAACGATTAAGTGAATAAACCAGAACTGCCATGGCTAATCAAGTGTCTGTCTCTAGGAAGTGCCTCTGGGAGGCGCTCTCTGAACTAGTCAGGGCAGTTACAAAGCGGCTCCCTGAGGAACGGTTCTGTTGAAAAGGCAGGCTTCAGGGTTGTCACACCTGCAACAACCTGGCCCTGTGGTGGATACCAGGTGAATTTGGGTAAGAAATCTTTATGTGAAACCAGCCCCAATGGAAGGCGAAGCTTTGGCCTGGACAACCACCAGGGAGAGCCTCAGCCCAAGTGCACTGGGATTCCAGCAGACTCCCCCTTAGCCAGGCCGTGATCTCCAACCTGAAACTAGAGTGAGGCTACGGTGCGTGCTGAAGCACAGCCTGCCCGACAGACATCTGCAGGCTGCAGTCTCCCAGGCCGAGGAGCTCACAAAACAGAATGCAACAAAACTGTACCACTCAGGGTCGGAGAGATCATACAGTGGACAGGGTGCCTGCCTTGCACCCGGCCAACCTGGGTTCAATCCTGACACCCCATATGGGTTCCCAAGCCTGCCATAAGCCCTGAGTACAACCAGGTATGGATCCAAAACAAAACAAAAGCAAAAAACCTATACCACTTATTGGTCTGGAGCAATGGCTAAAAGGGCTGGAGATGTGCTTTACATGTGAGAGACCTGGGTTCACTTCCAGGCACTGAATGGTCCATTGAGCACCACTGAGAATAGGAAAAATTAAATTAAAACATACCTTTTTTCCCTTAGTATTTCCCCCAAAAGATCTGCAGAGAAAACTGTTCACTACAAAATCTCGGTTAGAAAAGGGGGTGGTCAGATAATACTGGCCATCCTTCCACCAGGCACCTAAAAGTCCTACGACAGAGGCAGACAAGGGCTGAGACCACCAGTAACATTTCGGGATCAGGAATTTCACCATCATACCTGTGACCTGAGCCCAAAGAAATCTAAAGATGATTTTCATATTCAAAATTAAACTGGACTCATCCAGATTTGAAAACTTTTTCAGTGAGTACTGACAAGCTACAAAGTACATTTTAATTACTCAAATGACTATGAAAATGAACTACAAATTACTGCTTGCTGTTCATATTTCCAAGTTAACCTGTTGATGCTGTCACACAATTTGTGTTACTTAAACCGCATTCCAGCATGAGTCACTGGTGGAACATGCCAGCATCAATGTGTTAGTAAAGTAGTAAAGTAAAGGCCCTCCCGTTGATCATCGATTTGCTCGAGCGGGCCCAGTAACGTCTCCATTGGAGACTTTGTTGTTACTGTGTTTGGCATATCGAATACGTCATGGGGAGCTTGCCAGGCTCTGCCCTGCGGGCGAGATACTCTCGGTAGCTTGCCAGGCTCTCCGAGAGGGGCGGAGGAATCGAACTCGGGTCGGCCATGTTGGCTGCGTGCAAGGCAAACGCCCTACCGCTGTGCTATCGCTCCAGCCCAATCAATGTGTTAAAAATAAGTAAATAAATAACAAAAGTATGACTTATCAAGAAGGAAGTACTTACAGTGAGCGTGCCCAGAAAAAATGCTACTCTGGCAAAGTGGCCAGTGTGCCCATGAGAAAGGATTGTGGAGAGCAGGGTCAGGCAAAGGGGAGAGGCCTAAGGCTCAAATGGAGAACACAGTTAAAACAGACGGTGTGTCAATAGGAAAGAACAGGAAGAAAGGGGAACACACCCACAGAAATTCCAGAGGTGAGTCAGGGAGAATGAAAGGCACACTCATGCAAGTGAGCTCAACTTATGGACAGAGGGGTGACTGGGGAGAAGTCTCCAATGGAGAAGTGGCAATCCTTCCACACGTGACAACCACCCACGATTCTGGAAAAATCAGGATCTCCAAGAAACAAAACAGAGAGAAAAACAAAGAGTAACAGGATCTGCAGGCCTCAGAGTTAAGAGAAAGCAGCAGCAGGGCAGCAGTTCAAGAACTGGGGTTGGGGGCAGCGCACAGGCTCTAACGAACGGCTCAGGAGGCACCAGGGCTGCCCCGCCAGCGTGTGAGAACTGAGGGGAGAAAGTGAGCTTGGTGTGGAGCTGTTTCAGGAGGGCAGGGAAGTGGAGCGCACTCGCATAGGACAAATTTCAAGAGGGTTGAGAAGACAAACTAACGGAAAAAGAGCAGACGTTAAATCAGGGGGACAGTGAGGCCACAAGAAAGCTTTGTGAGGAAGAGGCCCAAGACCAGCTGAAAAAGAAACTGAGGACACGAGGTGCGGGCAGAAGTCATGAGGGAAAAAGAGAGAGAGACACTGGAGGCAGAAGCCCAAGAAAAGATTCTGGTGAGGGGACACGTAGGTCATTAGGCAACGGGATCTGAGACAACGGGAGGCACATAATGGAAGGAGCCAGGTTTAGTAAAGCCCAGAACACAGAGAGCCAGAGGGTTAGCGACACAAACGCAAAACTAGGCAGGAAAGCAAAGAGAAGAGCTAGGTGGAACATTTGCCGTCTCCCAAGAGAAATCAAAGATGGCCCATCTGGACAAATGAGGCCACCAGGCAGAAAGAAGCTGGGGGAGACGTTAAGTAACAGGAGCACAGACACACACTCCTTTCCCGGGTGGAGAAGCACAGACCTTAGAATGCTTGCCCCCCCCCTCGCCCCCAGAATGTAACAAAACCAGAGTGAAGATGGGACACTACTCAGGACCCCGAGGCTAAGGCCCCTTCCATTTTACCCTAGGATAACAGCCCACCTCACTGCGTCTGCTGGCTGCCTACGATAAGAGCCACTAGGGAGCAGAGAGAAAAGTCCAACAGCACACACATCACCTTAAAGAATAATCTGATAAGAAGTGGAAGTGTTCAATACTCACAGGAACAATAAGCCCTTGCCAAGTCAATAAATTAGCTTCATCAACCTGGATGTTACGGAAGTTTTTCATTCCACATTTGCGGATTTCTTCAAGCTCCTGTTGATTAACAAAGCATAAAGGGTGTCAAATAAGGGAAAACACCACATATTAAGATCCCTCCTGACTCCCTCAAATTAAACCAAGTGACACTACCAATAATGTTTCAGAGTGTGTTAGACTACATCTGGTCCAGCGGAAAGTCCCAGAGTTGTAGCAGTCCCCTCTACCCGTGCCCCAGACAAGCCCCCACTTGGTGAACCCATGAAACTCGGCCTCTATGGCTGCAGTACCTTTTCTTTGGAAAGTTACTCTGCCTCCTTTTAAACTCCCTTGGCCCTCCACACAGAGCAGCTATGCAGGGGCATCCACATGTGAGGGGTGCAAGAAGGTGCAGTAGATTTAACAACTTCCAACCAAGACGCGTTATGTGCTGGGGACTGTGACACCAAGGATATAAAGATAATGGAACTGGGGAGAAGTAAAAAACACAAACCGTGGTACAGTTCCAAAGGAGTATTATCTCGGCAGGAGTACATAGGAGAGAGAACAATCCTCCAGCCTGGGACAAGAAGGGAAAGAAAATCTTCCCTGAACTCCAGTTTCCTCAGCGGAAAGCCAGAATAGTAAGACTCAGAACTGTTGACCACGAAGAAGAAACCATGCTGTAAGCAACAGAACCCCTCTAAAGTATGAGCAATTATTATTACACAGTCATGCACCGAAGCCCACTTGACCCAAAGGCACAATCACTGTGACTGCATCAGGACATTGCCTGATGGACAGAACTGTCTGTCTCTTGTTTTTCACCTCTGTGTTGACCTGTTATTTCCCACCACTCCCCTGACAGTTCAATGGCCAGTAGCAGGTACTAAATCAAACCACCTATTGGGCACCTGACTGCCAAGTTCCCCGACATATCTCAATTCTCACACACCTTGAGGAATGTGCTTCCCCCTCAAGGCCTAAACATCCCAATTCAGTCTCTTGTCCACAGCACAACAGACTTCTCTGCATCCCTTGGATTCCTTTTCTTCCATAATACCAGAGCAACACACCTCTGAGTGTGACGCTTCCTCTACCGGGTCAGCAGAACAGCTTCCTCACCAGCCCAGGTAGCTACCTCCTTGCTGGTCCAATCCATACAATGCCTCTAGAATCAGCAGCCTCAGCTTCGGGCATGCTTCTGTTCACAGTGGCACTGGGGCTCTGAGCAGTCTCCAAACAAAGCCCAAAAGATGCTCCGCATCCCACACTCCCCTCACAGCTGGCAGTTTACGAGGTGCCAGGAGGAACTGACCTCAAAGGAAAGGACCAGTAAGAGCCTGTGACAGGTCCCCAACTGGAGAATATGCAAGTGCCTGGCACAGCACAGGCCAGAGGAGCATCACTGCAGGGGCAAGGGCAGGGTTTGATCCCTGGCACTGCATGGATCCCTCCAAGCACTGCCAGGAGTGATCCCTTGAGTAATGGCTAAAAGTAGTCCCTGAGCACTGCCAGGTGTAGCCCCCAAACAAAAAGAACAGTAAGTCAAGCAACCCATGCAGAAAGGACTACTGGCATTCACTGGTTCACAACAGCAATCAAGAGGGCTCAGGGGTCAGAGTAATAGTACAGCAGGGAGTCACTTGCCTTGCACACATCCAATTTGGGTTCGATCCCCAGCAGCCCATATCCCCCAAGCACCACCAGAAGTAATTTGAGTGCAGAGCCTGAAGTAACCCCTGAACACCACCAGGTGTGACACCAAAAAAGGGGGGAGAGGAAGGGTTGCCAAGTCTATTCCAACAGAGGCTAATAGCTGTCAACCCAAAATGCCTCATTTTCTGGGTCTGGGCCCCAACCACAAAAATTCTGGTCCAGCAAGTACACAGGATTCCAAAATGGGGGTTTGTAGTAAGAGGAGAGCCACTGCCACTGAGAGGTGAGCTCCCCTCTCGTCAACATACAATACCCGCAAGGAAGCAGTGTTAGGGCACTTCAAGTGGGAGGAGGGTGCCTGGCCCCCTTTCCTGGGCTTGCAGGTGGGCAACATGGAACCTGATAGAACACTCCAATCTGTCAGTTCTCATTGGTCCTCCAGCTAATACCAGGGCCTTGTCAGAGACACAACCCGGGTATTCTGAAGACTGCAGATTTAGGAGAGAGGATTCACATCCACACAACCACTCCGGCCCTTTTCCAAACAGAAAGGAAGTTTCAGAGGGCAGGCACAAGGACAGGGATCAACACGACTCAGCAGCTCAAGGCTGTGTCCAAACACTTGCTTAATTGGACTGACAGGATGTTGGGACTCGGGAAAGGAAGAAAGGCTCTCAAATAGTAGTGCTCTCCATGAACTTTGACTTTCTGGTATCTGGTTCAAGATATTAGAGTAAAATTATTGGTTAAGGACAATAAATATATTCCTTAAGAACTGAGTTCTGGGGCTGGAGCAATAGCACAGCGGGTAGGGCGTTTGCCTGCATGTGGGTTGACCCAGGTTCGATTCCCAGCATCCCATGTGGTCCCCTGAGCACCGCCAAGGATAATTCCTAAGTGCAGAGTCAGAAGTAAACCCTGTGCATCACCAGGTGTGACCCCAAAAAGCAAGAAAAAAAAAAGAACTGAGTCCTACCCAAGGGTATCATCAGAAATGATATATCCCAAGGATGGAGAGATAGATAGTTGGTAGGGCACTTGCCTTGCATGCTGATTTCACCCCAGCACTATATATGGTCCCCTGAGCACCACAAGGTGTGAGCCTTGAATACAAAGGTAGTAGAAAGCCCTGGGCATCATTGGGCATAACCCCCAAACCAAAAGTTTCATACCAAAAACAGAGGGGGGAAAATTCCACACAGAACTCTGAAATCAGACAAAGAACAAAGAAGAAATAGGGGCAAAGAGGTAATTTTAGGAGGTAAGGCCACTTCAGTCAACTCACTGCATGTATAGGGTCCCCTGAGCGCTGCCAAGAGCAGCCCCCCCATCTCTCTCTCTCTCTCTCTCACACACACACACATTGCCCCCCAAACACACACACATACACAAAAGAGAACACAGTATTTTTAATATCCATAGGAGAAAACAAAATATTTTAATAATCTGTAAATATACACAATGGCTTCAGAAACCCACACACTAAAAATACTAAGTACAGGTAATAAATACAAGAAAATAAACCATCAAAGAACTACAATTAAATAATTAGGTGGAATTCAAGTACAATATGGCAGCGAGAGACTATATCCTGCTGGGGTGGTGGGGGAGGAAGGATCAAGTGGGCACTGTAAGCAGGGAAATAGATACCTTGATATCAAAAGATAAGGGCTGGAGACTGTATGATAGAACACACCTGCCTTGCATGGGACTGTCGCCCCCACCCTGTTTTGAATCCCTGACATGGTTCCCTGCACATTGCCAGGGCTCACTCCTGAACAGAGCCAGACAACCCATCCACTCCCCACCTCCCTCCCCCCCAACACACAAAGGATAAAAGAACAAAGCTAAGAGATGTGGGGCTGGACAGCTAGCTCAAAGGGCTGGAGCAAATGCTTTGCCTGAAGAAGGCTTAAGTTTGATTCCTGGCACTGCATGGTCCCTCAAGCCAGGGACAACCTCTGAGCACTAAGCAGGGAGTGGCCCATGAGCCTACCAGGTGTAGCAAATAAATAAAGGTCAGAGAGATGGTACAGCAGGCAGGGCACTTCCTTGCATGTGACTGACCCAGATTCAAGCCTGGGAACCCCATATGATCCCCCTACACCCCCAAGAGTGATCCCTGAGCAATGAGGAGGAGTAAGCACACTCACTAGGTACTACTGAGTGTGGCCCCCCAAAAAACCCAAAAATTAAATTTTAAAATAAAAATAAACTGCTGTTATCTGGAGAAAGAATGCCACATACAGCCTAGCTACAGAAGAACAGAGTTGGAGGGCTCAGGGAATCCACGGCTTAAACTCTCAACTTACTTTGCTGTCAAGTAAACTCATCAAAGATGGAGCAAATAAGCAACTTCCTTTGCATAATTCTAGTCAACAAAGAAGTGATTATAAGGGAGAAGTGAGAGAAACCAAGGCAAACTAACCAAAGAGCAAGATCTTCGAGAAGGCTGAGCAGCCCCCTTGAGAGTGTTTCTCAACAGGATGTACCCAGCAATCGGGCAGGATGATGCACTGGCGCCAGAGCCACCGTGAGCGCTGTCTACTAGACGTCAGGCATTGAGACACCACCCCATCCTGATTTCCCAACATACTCCAGAGCTGTGGAGAACTACTGCGCTGTCAGAGGCCTGCGTGCTAGAAGTCCTGCATTGCAAAAGACAGTCCTACAGACAAAAACGGTCCACCCTAGAATGCCAATCATGCCTCCACTAAAACAACTCGAAGGTGGATTCAAATCACCCAGAAAAAGGACATATTCTATCTGAAGGTCTTTTCCACAGAAAAGCAAGATGACTCAGAACGGGGCACTGCTGCATTTCTATAAGAGAGAATGATTAAGCAAAATTGTACGCCTATGAGAATGATCCCGAGAATGAAAATTTGGGAAGAAATTTAAAGAAAAAAACTCAGTTTAAATGGGTATTACAAATGATGGAAGAACCCAGGGTTGTCCACATACCTTAACTTGGAGTGCATTACATCCACCCACTTTACAGGGTCCTCTCTATTTCTTAAATCAAATATGTCCCATAAAGGCTTGTTTCAGTTCTGCTCAAAGCAAGCAGCAGTCCTAGGTCAGCTACTTAGAGATGATGGTGCAATGCAAAAGAGGGAAAACACAAGAGAAGGAGGAACCAGCCAACTCTCTTGCTAAGCCTCCCTGAGAGAAAAAGTAAGCTGTCCAATCAGGACAAATGGAGAGGAAGAAAAAGAAAGCAGCTTCTCAGAAAGAGGTCCGCTTCTGAGAGAACCAGGAAGAGCAGGGTGCCACCCAGCTCTTTAAAAGAAAAACATAATGCCCAAACTCCAGCTGAAAAAGTGTGATGTCCACTCCAGGCTCAAGTGTGCCACGTGGCAGAAATGAACCACTGAAGAACGGCTCTCCAGGCCTTAGCAGATGTGGTCTGCACACTGCTGTAGATCCACACAGCACGCTGCCGAGAGAACTCGGTGCTAGAGCATTTGCCTTGCATGTGTGAGGTCCCAGGTTCAACTCCAAAGCTGAAAAGGGAGTGGCAGGACATCTGCACAGCAATCTAGCTCGGTCCTGAGACTCCTCAGTGCACAAAGTGCTCGATCATACTAAGCAGATGAACAGTCATGTGGGTTTGGGCAAACGGGGAGGCACATACCCAGAGACTGAATTCTGGGGGTCTGCACAAACTTCAGTCCTTTGAGTTATCTCCCTGGCCCAGGCCCATGATTCTGGGGCTACAGCAGGCAAAGCATGCACTCCTGACCTTTGAGATACCTCTCTAGCCCAAAGATTATGGGTTTTTTTTTTTTCATTTTTGCAGTGTCAGGGCTCAGACACAGAGTCTTGCACAAGCAGAGTGAGTGCTGTATCACTGAACTATATCCCCAGCCAGAGTCAGAGATTCTTTTTTTTTTTATTAGTGAAACACCATGAGGTACAGTTGTAGACTTACAAGTTTTGCTTGGGTTTCAGTTATACAATGATCGAGTACCCATCCCACCATCAGTGCCCATTCTCCAACCACACCAATCCCAGTATCCCTCCCACCCCCCTACCCTGCCTCTATGGCAGGGCACTCCCTTTTGAGTCAGGGATTTTTTTTTTTTTGCTTTTTGGGTCACACCCAGTGATGCTCAGGGGTTACTCCTGGCTCATGCACTCAGGAATTGCTCCTGGAGGTGCTCGGGGGACCATATGGGATGCTGGGAATCGAATCTGTGTTGGCCATGTTGGCTGCGTGCAAGGCAAACACCCTACCCGCTGTGCTATCACTCCAGCCCCGAGTCAGGGATTCTTAATCAGCTGTGACCATGATCCTATTTAGGAAATCCAAATGTATACAGAAAAAATTGGCTACGCAAGCCAGCTGAAAAAATTTCAGTTGAAAAATTAATTTCAGTTGAAAAATTGATGCTATGGGCAACAAGTTGTAAAGTGGGGTGTTTGTCATTTAAAAAGTATATTCTGGACTGGAGATGTGGCTCGGTGGTAAAGTTCTTCATGTGTGAGGCCTGGCTTGATTCCCAGCACTGTGCAGTCCCCCAGAGCGCTGCAGGGAGTAGTCCCCAAGCACAACCACCCCACCACCAAAATAGTATGCTTCATATCACCCTACATTGCTGTTTTAACAGATGGGAAAAGGCACACTGTGCTCCTACAGAACCTTAGGAAGTAAGGCTGAATGCCTTCTTCTAGGCCACTGAGGCTATGTTAGAGCAGTGGAAAAACTCTGCACTAAAAAGCTAGGGAGGAAAGCACTGCCAGGAGTGAGTGATTCCTGAGTACAAAAGCCAGGAGTAACTCCTGAGCATCACCAGATGTGACCCAAAAAGCAAAAAAAAAAAAAAAAAAAAAAAAAGCTAGGGAGGCCTAGCAGGCAAGGCAGAGGAAGATGACCTCTGATCGGAAAAGACTTTGAAGGCTCTGGGGAAAAGTCACACCTCTACACCTCTGGGAGCCAGCGTGAGATAGGACGGGGCTTAAGGCATCCGCTCTGCAGGCAACTGCGATGGCCATGACCCTGGTTCCAATCACCAGCACCAAATACAGTTCCCTGAGCACCAGGGGTTTGGACTCAAATCCCAAAACAAGGAGGAAATCCTCTGGAGAGAAAACAAGATGTCTGTGTGGAAAAGGCTCAAGCAGACATGAAGGAAAGAAATGACCAGGCACATCAAAGAAGCCACCAGGAACTCCAGGATCAGTGAGGGGCAGCCACGTGAGCTATAAACTCTGGTCACTGAAGGAGCCGCTCCACGCCCACACGTGGTGTATGGGATGTGCTAATAGGGAGGGGAGGGAAGAGTCACTGGCTTGGTGCCAAGGCCCCAGGCTAGACCTGCAGAATCAGAATCTCTAGGATGGAGTGATAGGACAGGGGGTAGGGTGTTTGCCTTGCATGCGGTAGACCAGGGTTCAATCCCCAGCATCCCATATGGTGCCCCCAACACCACCAAGAGTGACCCCTGAGTGCAGAGCCAGGAGTATTCCCTGAGCACCGCTGGGTATAGCCCCAAAACAAAAACAAAAAGAATCAGAATCTCTAGAGCACTGGGCACCTGTGTCTGGGACTGTTCCCCATCAGATGCAGCAAATACGGAACTCCCCAAGTACCATCACATTCATCCAACCCAGCCTCTTAGCAAAGATACTACGCCTCCAGAAAGTGTCATTTTCACTGCTAGGAATATGATCCTAAATATGCCAATACTTGGGGCTGGGGGCATGATTCAAGTGGGAGAGCACATGCCTTGTACATGTGAGGAGAGGTCCTGGATTCGATCCCCAGCACTACATATGTCCCCTTTTCTCAGTATGACCAGGGATGGCCCTGGTAATCCCTAGACAGATAGCTCAATAGGCTGGAGTGGCTTGCCTTACACGCAAGAGGGCCAGGCTTGATATCTGGGACCACGTGGTCCCCATGCACCACTGGGAGTGATCCATGAGCACCAAGCCAGAAGTAGTCCCAAAACCAAAAAATAAACTTTAAAACTTGAGGCTGTTGTGGTCGGAGCCATAGTGAAGCAGCATTTGTCTTGCACATGGCCAATCGGGTTCAATCCCCAGACCCCCATAAAATCCCCCCCCCCCCCGAGGCCACCAGAGAGACAGACACAGGAGTAAGTCCTGAGCACCACTGGGTGTGGCCCCAAAACAACAACAAGTTAAAGGGCTGGAGCACATGCTTTGCATTGAGGCGGTCCAGGTTTGATGCCCAGCCAAGCACTGAACCCTCTTGTCAACTGACTGGGTTTATTATTCTAGGTGACCCCTGGGCCTCGTGAGCACTGCATGGGAGCCCCCCCCCCACCCCAGGTTATCAACTTTTCATACTACAGCTTACTGAGGTACTGTGGTTTCCAAAACTGTCAGTGACAGTTTATGCATACATCATTCCAACATCAGGTAAATCACTTAAGTTGACAGGCACCTCCCTACACCAATGTCCCAAAGACCCCTCCAATCTGTCCCTCCCCTCCAACAAATTTTTTGGCAGTGCCCAATATTAAATTGAGCGCCCCCCCCACACACAAAGCAAGTGCTCTACTGTTGAGCCACATTCCCAGATCAAAAAAAAAAATTGGGGGTGGGTTGGGATCACTTTTCGGCTCAGTTTAAAATTCAATCAAAAAATTTAAAAGGCAGGGGCCAGAGCAATAGTACAGCAGGTAAGGCATTTGCCTTGTACACAGTCGACGCAGGTTCCCCAGCATCCCATGTGGTCCCCCAAGCACCACCAGCAAAAATTCCTGGGTGCAGAGCCAGGAGTAACCTCTGAGCAATGCCGGGTGTGACCCAAAAAGCTAAAAAAGAAAATTAAATTTAAAAAGGCAGTTTTCCTAGCACCATTTGTTGAACAGGTTTTCCTTTTCTCTACTTCATACTTTTTTGCTCTTTTGTCCAAGATTAACTATCCATATAACCCGAGGATCTGTCTTTGGATTCTCAATTCTATTTCCATGGTCTGAGTCTGTTCTCCAGTACCACAAAGTTTTGATTACTGCAGCTTTACAGTATAGTTTAAAATTGGAAAAGAAGAAACATCCATCTTTTTTCCCTCTAGAATTGCTTTGACTATTTGGGGTTTTTTACTATTTCATATAAATTTCAACAGCCCATCTTTAAAAGGGAAGGAGTAGCAAAGAGATAGTACGGAAGGTAGGGGACTGCCCCTCCCCCAAAAAAGTCATGGGTATTTTCATAGGGACTGTATTGGGCAAGACGGTCATTTTCACAATACTGATCACTCCAACCCATAAACAGGGGGTATATTTCCATTTCTCATTTCCTCTTTTTCTGCAGTGATTATTATAGTTTTCTTTGTATAAGTCTTTCACCTCTTTTGTTGATTCCTAATACTTGCAATATTTTAAAAATATCTCTAATTAATCATTTGCATATATAAAATAAAACCTAAAATATTTTTAAAAATTAAATTTTCTATTCTGAATACAAATTACTCTTCAGTTAAGTATCATAAAAAAGCACTGCACTGCACTGTCCTCCGTTGTTTATTGATTTGCTCAAGCGGGCCCAGTAACGTCTCCATTGTGAGACTTGTTACTGTGTTTGGCATATCGACTACGTCCCGGGGAGCTTGCCAGGCTTTGCCGTGCGGGAAAGATACTCTCGGTAGCTTGCGAGGCTCTCAGAGAGGGGCGGAGGAATCGAACCAGGCTCAGCTGGGCCAGCAGCTTGCAAGGCAAACGCCCTACGGCTGTGCTATCACTCCAGCCAGTATAGCATGAACCAATTTTACACGAACATTTATTTATATTGCTTTTATTAAGGGGCTCTATTTGTTGTGGGTTTTTTTTGGGGGGGGGTGTTAGGAGCCAAACAGGGTGTTGCTCAGGGCTTATTCCTGTCACTGCACTCAGGAATCACAGCTAGAGGTACTTAGGGAACACATGGGATGCTGAGGATCGATCCTGGGTCGGCTGAGTGCAAGGCAAGCACCCTACCTGCTAAACTATCTCTCCAACTCCACTGGGCTCTATTTGTTATCTTTGCAATGGTGCAATGCAATTTTCAATTTCTAATGGATTCAAGCATAAAACAAAAGAAACTTCAGGTCAGGCACCTGTCTTGCACATGGCTGACCTGAGTTCAATCTTTGACTCCTCATGATTCCCTAAGCCCCACCAGGAGTGATCCCTGAGTGCAGACTCGGAGTAAGGCCTAAGTACTGCTGGATGTAACCTGGAAATAAAACAAAAAAAGGTTTTAGAAATAACCTGATCACTTACATTGGTGTGAGGGTGGAATGGGCCACACCTGGTACTGCTCAGGTACCTGATTCACTGCTTGGGGGACCATGTGGTGCTGGTGTTAAACACAGGATCCCGCAAACAAAGCATGCAATATAGCCCTTTGAGCTATCTCCCCGCCCTGCACACACCCAGCCTTGCTAAGGGCTTACTCCTGGCTCTGTGCTCAGGAATCACTTCTGGCAATGCAGGAGACTGCTTGAACTACCTTATCTCCCTACTCACACTTTTTTTTTGGCTTTTTGGGTCACACCCAGCAATGCACAGGGGTTACTCCTGGCTCATGCACTCAGGAATTACTCCTGGCGGTGCTCAGGGTATATGGGATGCTGGGAATCGAACCCGGGTTGCCTGCGTGCAAGGCAAACACCCTCCTCACTGTGCTATCGCTCCAACCCCTGTCACTGTCCTCCCCGTTGTTCATCGATTTTTCTCGAGTGCGCCCAGTAACGTTCCAGCCCCTACTCACATTTTTTTAAGGAAAAGAAAATTAAATGCAAAGCAGGGATAACAGTATTACCACCATACTCAAGAGGACCAGCTCAAAATATCAAAACCTTCAAAATTCCAACACAGGAATCAAAACAAGTGTACAGCAGGCAGGCAAGCATTTGTTTTGCATGCAGCTACAGTGGCCACAACCCAAGTCCAAATCCCCAGTACTACCTGCTCCCCTGAACGCTGTCACACAGAGAAAGGAAAAGTCATTGAGTATTGCGAGGTTTGGTCCAAACACCTAAGTACTAAAAAGGAGTATTGGAATGTTGTTCACTGGCAGAATGCATGTGTTGTACAAAGAAGGATCAATGTTCAATGCACACGCGCGCGCGCGCACACACACATACACACACAGATTCCAAAGTACATAACTAGAAAGATGCTAGGGGAGAGGCATTTTTCTAGGGAAGAGCTCATCATTTCTGAAAGAAGTCTCCAGAAGGGCCAGAGAACTAATACCGTTGGAAGGGAGCTTGCCTTGCATGTTAAATCCGCAGCAACACATGGTTCCCTAAGACCTGCCAGGAGTGATATTCGAGCACATAACCAGCAATAAGTCCTGAGCACCACTGGACCACTGGCTGCGCATTTCCACCCCAGTCCTCCACCCCCCACCCTGTCAAAAAAAAAAAAAAAACAGTCTCCAGAACTGAAAGGGATGCTAGAAAAGTGTCTTTGGACAAGAGGCCACAACAACCATATGAAAAAGCAGAAGCAAGACCCTGAGAGACAAGGGTTGTGAAGCAGCAACTGGTTACAACAGCAACAGTGTTCAAAATGAACAGCACAGAGATTGTCACCACAACCTCAGGACACACCTTTAGATGAACAAATCAAACACATGAGCTTCATTTCACAAATGGTAAAGTCCAAGTTCAAAAGTTCAAGTCACAAACTCTGTCGAGGGCAGGGCCAGATCTCTGATTCCTCTTTCTTGACTATTTCAGCCACTCAAAGCAGTGGGACAGGGCGGTAATGCCTCCGAGAAAATGGACAGCTTGGAGCTCCTTTCACCCGATACGATTCTAGGAGCACCTAGTCCAGAACAGCACTTTCCAAGATTAATGATGACAAAAAACATAAACATACATACACAGCACCTGCCCCATCCCTTCACAGTTAGACATTAAGTATTGTGTTGTGCAAGGAAATGTTCCCTGGATCCTCCTGTTCACACAAAACAAAACCTAGGAGGAGCTGGACTTCTAAAGCTGTCACATAAATATCCTTAAACCAAAGTCTAGGATCATTCTCTAATACCAATTATACAACTAATAGAACAATAATTTGAAAGAGCTACTCCTCTTTCTGTGTAACTAAAGTCATTAATTTTGACAGAAGTGCACTTTCGTTTGGTTGGGTTTCGTGCCTCTGTTCCTCGGGGACCCAGGGACTATATATAGTGCCGGGAATTGAATCCAGGTCAGCTGTACGCAAGAAAGCGCCCTACCCACTATACTACCTCTCCAGCCCAGAAGGGCATTTTTCAAGCTTACACAAAGCAACCTGTGGCCATGACACTAAAACCTAATTTTACTGTAATTCAGTACATTTTCATTCGAAACCTAAGACTTCAGACCCCCCCACCCCCAAAATAATTGTTTCAACTAATACTCAGAAAAGGGGGCAGGACTCAGGCTAACCCCTCACCACAGTTAGGCAGTGTGAGAGCTTTACCCTTCGTTGTCACAACACAGTTATTACCATAGCTCAAGGAGGCAATTTCATTATTCACTGGATAAAATCCGGACACCGAAGCTCAAGGTGAAGACACAAACAGCAGACATCAAGACCTGAACTTGTCACCCTATTTCCCTGAGCCCACAGCACACTGCTCCAGGCAAGTGGGCCTCTGGTCAAGAGGTCATTCCTGGACCTCTTGAAGGTCCAAGCCTGTGGCTGAAGAAAACACTGTGACAGGCTTAAAGGAGTCCACGGCCCACAACACTGGGAGTGGGGCCCACTGATGGGCCAGGTTCTTGTGCTCCTGCCAGTTCCTGGCTGTGTCTGTTCCCGGAATGTGTGCCTGGCTCCACACATACATGGGTGTGCCTGGCATTCTTGACCTACATCACACACTCCAGAGTCCACTGCCCCTCCCAGACCTCGGCTCCCCAAGGGCAGTACCAACCTCCTCAGGTGTGAGCACACCAAACCTGATGCCACAGGACAGCAGGGAACTGCTTTATAAATCATACACCGGATGGCCCTGTGCCCTAGCTTTGACACGCTGGGTTCCGTGACCAGAGGTACACTACTTACGAAGCGAAAATTATAAACTCTCTGGAAAAGGACTCAACAGTGTCCAACTTTCGTTGCTGTTGTTGTTTTGGGGCAACGTCTGGTGATACTCAGGGGTTACTCCTGGCTCTGCACTAAGGAATCACTCCTGGCAATGAAGAGCAGACCATCTGGGGTGCCAGGAATTGAACCCAACTCAGCAGTGTGCAAGGCAAATGCCAGACCCGCTGTAAGAGTGTCCAACTTCTGAATTAGACCTCTTTCCAATCCTATGAGTCAGCCGCACCCTCATCTCAGAAAGATGAGAGCACCTCCACGTACGCTGACTTTAACAGTAGTGACTGCTATGTTAGCAAAAAAAGCCCTAAAGTTGCGGGGGTTGTCAAAACACTATTTCACCCCTCTGTTAACTGGGCAAGAAAGAAGTAGAAGCAAAATCTCACAAGATAATGAAGTACAAAGATCTAAAATCAACAGGCTTCGAACTATTAAAAAGAACATAACCTAAAACACTATCCTAAATAAAGTCTACTCTGCATGTTGTCCCTCAAGGAGGCCTGGGCAGTGACTAGGTGGTGCCCTGTAAGCCCTAGCTTCCCATCTGTGAAGAGACCCTGGAATCCAAGACGCTAGCAAGGATCAGGAGTAAGGACACAGTCACCAGAAGCAACCTTTCTTAAATGTTGCTTCAGTGGAGTTCATGCCCAATTCAATCAGCCTAATCAGTGGCTGAATAAATAGCAGTAAATTTTAAAAAAAAATGTTGCTTCAAAGCTGAAAGATAAAAATTCAGCATTATTTCCATGACTGCAACTATTTGCTTAAAAATTTTCTTAAGGCTGGACAGATAGTACAGGGGTTAAGATATTATCTTGCATGTGGCCCACCCCAATTTAATACCAGGCATGGTATATGGTCCCCTGAGCCCCACCAAGTATAGCTCAAAATTTCTGAGTAGGGGCTGGAGCGACAGCACAGCAGGTACGTCGTTTACCTTGCAAGCGGCGAACCTGGGTTTGATTCCCAGAACCTCAAATGGTTCCCCGAGCACTGCCAGGAGTAATTCCTGAGTGCAGAGCCAGGAGTGACCCCTGCACATCGCTGGGTGTGACCCAACAAACAAACAAAAAAATTTTTTCTGAGTAAAGAATTCCTCTAGCCCTCGCCCCCTCCTCCACATCAGTGCCTTTCAGAACTCGTCTTTCAGAAGAGTGAGACTGTTGCTGCACTACACATACATACAGGACAGTAAAAGATTAGTAGACACTTGGAAATTAATTTTTTAATTTAACTTCATTAGGAAAAAAATGAACATTTGGGCTGGAGCGGCAGTACAGTGGGTAGTATGCGGTCAACCTGGGTTCAATCCCTGGTATCCCATATGGTCCCTGAGCCTGCCAGGACTAATTTCTGAGTGCAGAGTCAGGAGTAACCCCTACGCACGCCAACTGTGACCCAAGAGCAAAAGAAAAGAAAAAGATGAACATTTTTAAATACACTCATGCACCTATCTCAGCAAACCTTTCACTAACCCTAAAGAGTAAGCTAATCCAGGCTGGGGATGTGGGTCATTGTAAAGTGCACACCTGGCACACATGAAACCTGGGTTTGCACCCCAGCACACACACACAAAAGAACTGGCTACTTCAAGAAGCAGGACTTCACTGAGAATACCAGAATGGGCTGTCCAAGTGGTGAGATCATGACCGACCAGTCACCCTGCACCTATCCGCCCGCACTGACTGCTCTCACTCCCCCAAATCCTCTCCTCTGGCCACGCTGCTCCCCTCATTGTCCTGAAATATGTACTGCTCACTTCCAATAATAACTACATGTCTTTTACCCTTAGTATATTAATATACTCTTCCAACCACTTGATAATATATTAATTCATCTAACTTTCACACAACACAGATAAATAAACTAAAGCACAGGAAGTTAATTAACTTGACCAGCTTCACTCTGTTGGCAAGATTCAAACTCCTGAACTTCAGGAGCGGAGCCATGGCACAGCAGGCAGGCTGCTTGCATTTCATGCGGCTGACCCAAGTTCAATGCCCGGCACTGTCCCCGAGCACCACCAGGAGTGATCTCTGAGCACAGAGTCAGGAGTAAGGCCTGAGTACCGCTGGGTGTGCCCCACCACCACCACTAATAATAATAATAATAATAATAAATTAAAAACTCCAGAACCCATGCTCTTAACTACATACTTGTCCTCCTCAATAGTTCTGCCCCAGATAAAGGATTCTTTCTTCCCTCTCGTAGGCAGAGCAGAAGAGGGAATATACCAATCTACGCACTCTGGAACCAGAGGGAATACAAGAGACATAATTCGTAAGGCTGGAGCTCATGTTTTGCATGCTAAAGGCCCAGGTTTGATGTCCCTTGAGCACAAACAAGGGCAAACCCCTTGTCTGGAGCTGGCCATGCCCTTGAATACTGCTGGATATAGTCAAATGACAAAGTAGTCAGAGTGAAAAAGGCTACTGAGAAACAGACAAAACGTCCTGACAACTAAGCTGCCATGAGGCTGCGCTTGGGTCTACATCTGCCGCCCCCAAACTGAAAGGCTGCAACATCTCTCTGTCACCTATCCTTTAAACCCCTCAGCTCTGCCCTCCCTGATCTGGCTTCACAGAGAGGCAGCCCTCCTGATGACTAGCTATAGGACTTAGCTGAATGGCAGCTGAATGAGAGTTGTTCCAGAGACCCAAGTAAACCTAAGCTGAACATACTCCTGGGGAGAAACTGGGGCAGTTCCCTTTGTTCCTGCAAAGTACCTCAAAGGCCAGCCTGCCTAAAGCCCAAGGAAGAAACAGCACAGGGTGAGAAGCATGCGGCCATAACGGGAGGTGAGTGGACAGTCCCCACGATTCCTCAGAGCACCCTTTATAGCACTACCATGTCCCCTGAGGAATGAAAGCTTCTCAAACTCAGGCTAGGGAGACAGATAGGCCCTGTTCAACCCCCAGCACCACATGGCCCCTGAACACTGCCAGGCCAAAGCACCTAACCATAAAGTTGGCTGGGGGTAGCCCCCAAATCTCTCCACTGGCCCTATTAAGAAAAAAACGGTCAACCTCACTGGCTGCCAGGTCCCTCTCCTCTTCAACTACTGAAACCTTAATTTGTTCTATTCATTCTTGATAGAAGTCCAAGTTCCACCTCCTTATTGCTAGAGGGTCTTTCACTCCCCCCTGTACTCCATTAGTCAGCTGGCATACATCCAGCATACAGAGCACAGAGTAGAATTCTTTGTTCTTGGTGCAAGCTATTTTCTTCCTGAGTTCCTCAAGGGCAGAAGTTGTCCCTAGGACTGAGTCTTCAAAGGACAAGAGTAACCTATTGGCAGAGAAGAGACAAGGAAGACCAAGATTTGCAAATTGTGCTGTACAAGAGACTCCATATTCAGTGGAAGAGATAGGCATGATGAGATCAGACACAAAGGAACATGCTAAGGAATGTGGACTTGGGTGGGGGAGTAATTAACACAGCAAAGCCGGGTAAGGAATCTAGTTCCTCAACGTCCAAGCAAGTGCTCTAACTGCAGGACTGGATCTTGGCTAAGAATGTGAACTTTCAGGGGCCCGAGCAATAGTACAGGGCTTAGGGCTCTTGACTTGCAAGCAGCCGACCCAGGTTCGATCCCTAGCATCCCATATCGTTCCCTGGGAACCACCAGGATTGATTCCTGAGTGTAGAGCCAGGAGAAACCCCTAAACATTGCCAGGTGTGGCCCAAAGACAAAAAAAAAAAAAAAAAAAGAATATAGAGTATATATGCTTTCAATATAGTCTTAACTGCTGTGATTAATCTCAGTCTCTGCGGAGGTCTGAGCCTATGCACTTCTGACACCAGGCTAGGGAAGAATCGTGTGGGACTGAGGAGGAATCCATCATACGTGTCGTTCAACTATAAACAGGATAGCTTAGCATTTCCCAGACAAGATGATACTTGGGGCAGGAATGATAGTATAGCCAGTAAGACATTTTTTGCCTTTATGCGACTAACCTGGGTTCGATTCCGGGCATCCCGTAAGGTCCCCTGAGCACTGCCAGGAATAATTCCTGAGTAAAGAGCCAAAAATAACCTCTGAGCACTGAAGTGTGTGGTCTCCCCCACCCCCTTAAAAAAGAGGATGACACTGCTCCTATGAGGGGAGGGGAACTGGAACAATTTTGGGGAGGGCTTGATAGTGACCTCAAGTGCAGCTAAGGGAGGAAGAGCTGCTTATTGACTTAAAGGAAACATTTCCAGGGGGATGCCGTCCAAATAAGTTTGAGAACTTCTTGTTTAAACTAAAGAAATAGCAATGAGGATGGAGAAAAAAACAGAGATCAAGGCAAAGTTCAGCAGATTTGGTCAAATGGCTAAAAATGAGAGAAAATGGAGAGGTTGTCCACAGTTTCTTCTTTGGGTGACTGAGGAAATAAGAGGACCACAAACTATGGCAGGATACCACATAAGTTTAAATCAAAGGAAAACTCTCCAGGTGTTTATAGACATGAGCAGGAAAATAAAAAATACCTCCTGAACACTTAGTGATACATTACAAGAGAAGAGGTACAGGGCCGGAGCGATAGTACAGTGGGTAGAGCATTTGCCTTGCATGTAGTCAACCCGGGTTCGATCCCCACGATCCCATATGATCCCCCAATCACCGCCAGGAGTAACCCCTGTGCATCCCCGGTGTGACCCAAAAAGGAGGAAGGGAGGGAGGGAGGGGGGAGAGAGAGAAAGAAAGAAATAAGGGAGGGGAGTATATTTTCAGGGGCTATAGAAATAGAAGTACAGGGGCTAGAGCAATAGCACAGTGGGTAGGGCATTTGCCTTGCATGCAGCCGACCCAGATTCGATTCCCAGCATCCCATATGGTCCCCTGAGCACCGCCAGGAGTAATTCCTGAATGCATGAACCAGGAGTGACCCTTGTGCATCTCTGGGTGTGACCCAAAAAGCAAAAAAAATAAATAAATAAAAAAGAAATAGTAAGTACACAGGGTAAGGTGTTTGCTTTGCAGGTGACCAATCTGGTTTCGATTCATGGGATCCCACGTGGTTCCCCATCCCTAGTGCCAGGAATGGTCTCTGAGTACACAGTAAGAACTAAGGCCTGAGCACAGCCAAGTGTGACCCAAAACTCAAAAACAAAAGGAAAGTTTAAAAAAGGGAAAGAACGGGCTGGAGCGATAGCACAGCGGGGTAGGGCATTTGCCTTGCACGCGGCCGACGTGGGTTCGATTCCCAGCAACCCATATGGTCGCGTGAGTACCGCCAGGAATAATTTCTGAGTGCATGAGCCAGGAGTAATCCCCATGCACTGCCAGGTGTGACCCAAAAAGAAAAAAAAAGGAAAATAAAAGTCAGGCCACAGAGATGGTTCAAAAGGCTGGAGGTTAAATCTCTGTCAACGAACGTTTGCCCTGGGAACTGCTGGGAGCATCCAGGCATAGCAGCTGCACCTTCCCTCCCTCCAACAAGAGAAACACTACAGGCCACGGAGAAACACAGAGCTCAGTGGGGCTGGAGTGAGAGGCCATCATCGTGCCCGTGATGGGGACTATTCTACAGGTAAAGTTAAGTAAAAAGTGATGAAATTGGGGCCAGAGAGAGTACAGTGGGTAAGGCACTTGCCTTGCATGTGGCTGACCCCATTTTTATTTCCAGTACTGGATATGGTCACTTGTAGTGATCCCTGAGCAGAGAACCAGAAGCAAGCCCCAAGCACTGCAGGGTGTGGCCCCAAACAAAGAAAGATCCCAAGAGTCAGGGATGTGGTTCAGTGGCAGAGCACATGCACGAAGTCCTGCATTCAATCACCAGCACCACACACACAAGAAGACAAGGTCTCAAGTGTTGTGATAACTCTTTGCCAGGGCCTGTCCCATTTATCTTTTAATAGAGAAACATTTACAAAGAATATCATTAAGGGAGGCTAAAATAGTCACAACTAACTGAGAGGCATGAATTTAGGATTAAAAAAGCAAGGCTTCTCTCAGCTGAATTCAGGTCGTTTGTGAAACTGTTCTCACCTCCTGACACACCCAACACACCTACCTAACACACACAGTGATCTATTAATGGCCCAACCTCAGGGGGAAAAAAAGTACTAGAGAACAAAACTAGCTCAATGCTAAGTACAATGAATCCCAGAAAACGAACTGTTATTTAACGACTCCTCCTACTCACGCACATATGATTATGGACTGAAAGTACTCCAATATGGAACATGATTTAAAGAGCATTAAAAGGGTGTCACAAATCTCAGTTCCAGGCTCAGAGAGAAAGCACAGAGGTTAAGGGATTTGGCTGACTGACCCATATTCGACCTCTGGTACCATGTATGATACCCTCATCGCTGCCAGGTGCCACTTCTGAGAGTGAGGAACAGCCTAAGTACCACTGGGTGTAACTCCCCAAATCGCAATTCCTTATCCCAACAGTTTTAACAGTACCTACTAAAATTTAACCCCTATCTTAAATCTAGAAGTCTGTTTTATCTATTTTTGGTTTTGTTTTGGGGCCAAGCCACAGGTGCCCTAGCAGGGCTCAGAGAACCATACGGCATAGCAGGGATTGAACCTAGGTCTGCCATATGCATGGCAAATGCCCCACCCAATAAAGTCTTAAAAAGCATTTTCTGGGGCAGGGAGAGATGCCCTGCATGCAGCTGAACTCAGCTTGATTCCTGGCAGGGGATACTGTCCCCTGAGCACTCCCAGCAGGGAGCCCTGAGCAAGGCTTTGTGAGCACCCCTCCCTGGCACTCCTTCTCCCCCACCCCAGAAAAAAAATGCATTTGCCAAAAGGTTTATTCCCCCAAACCCTTTTTAGAAATTAGTGTTAATAAAGCATTCAATACATTTCAATTTGCTAACAACTAATTCAGCACTGTTGGCGACAAACTGTAACCATTTTTAAAAGTCTGTACAGAAACTACAGCAGTGATCATTTCTTCTCAACCTTAGTTGCAGCATCTCTCCTAGAGGGTCTTCAGCTTTCTAAGAGGGCTTGAGGGGCTGGAGCGATAGCACAGTGGGTAGGGCATTTGCCCTGCACACAGCCGACCCGGGTTCGATTCCCAGCATATCATATGGTCCCCCGAGCACCACCAGGAGTAATTCCTGAGTGCAGAGTCAGGAGTAACTCCTGAGCATCGCCAGGTGTGACCCCCCCCCCCCGCAAAAAAAGGGGAAAAAATAAAAAATAAAAGGGCTTGAATCCACCAGGAGTGATTCCTTAGTGCAGTTAGAAGGAAGCCCTGAGCATCATCAGGTATGTCTCCAAAAGCAAAAATATAAATAAAATATTTAAAAAAAGACTTTTACCAACTCAAGCTACACCTTAAATAACCTCAGCTCCATATATGTAAATACATACATTTAATAAATTATTTTATATCAGCTACAAAAACTGTTCATTGTTACAATATTTGTTTTCTATTCCAAAAATCCTGGAAAACATTATCTGAGGAAATCTAAAGTTTTTAAAAATTTAATTAATTTGTGAACTTATTTCTATACCAAGTTCCTCCCTGCAGGGGAGTTTCTTTTCTTAGTTTAAACTTTTATGTTTAAAAGAAAAAAAGATATATTCATCGTATATACACTTTTTGCCATCAAAAAATCACTTAGGTAACTGGAGACAGTACAAGCAGTAAGATGCTTGCCTTGCATGTGGCTGACCTCGATTAGATCCCCAGCATCTCAGGTCTCCCCAGATGGCCAAGAGTGACCTGAGAGCAGAGCCAAGAATAAGCCCTGAGCACAGCTGGGTACGACAACAAAACAACAAAACAAAAAATCTAACATTTGGAGCTGGAGAGATGGTACAATGGGTAAGGAGTTTGCCTTGCAAGCAGTTGACAAAAGTTTAATCCCTCGTACCCCATATGGTTCCCTGAGCACCAGGAGTAATTCCTGAGAGCAGAGCCAGAAGTAACCAGAGTACGGCTCAGAAACAAAACAAAAACAACTTCAGGGCCAGAGAGGCAATGGGTAAGATGCCTGCTTGCACTGCAAGAAGGAGACACATATTCAATTCTCAGGCACCCCATATGGTACCCAGAGCACCATCAGGAACAATCTCCGAACAAAGAGCCAGAAAAGATCCCTGCACATAGCAGAGTGACACAAATAATAATCATTCTTACTGGGCCAAGCAATAGCTCAAAGATTAGCTAGAGTGCATGCTTTTCATGAAGGAAGCCAGGGTTCAATTCTTGGCACTGCATGTGTGATCCAAACACAAACTTAAAAAATTATTTTAGGGGCTGGAGCGATAGCACAGCGGGTAGGGCATTTGCCTTGCACGCAGCCAACATGGCCGACACAGGTTCGATTCCCAGCACCCCATCTGGTCCTCTGAGCACCGCCAGGAGCAATTCCTGAGTGCATGAGCCAGGAGTAACCCCTGAGCAAAGCCGGGTATGACCCAAAAAGCAAAAAAAAAATAATAATAAATTATTTTATTGGGACTGGAGAAATATTATAGCGAGTAGGGCACTTGCCTACACTCAGTCGACCAGGGATCAACCTCCAGGGTGCTTTATGATTCCCCCAAGCCCACCAGGAGTGATTCCTGAGTGCAGAACCAGGACTAAACCCCTGAGCACCACCTGATATGGACTCCCAAAAAAAAATTTAGTATTTCTACCACAACTATTAATCAATCTTGTTTCTTGCCATTTTGTGCTTGGGTTGAACCCAGGATCTTATGTACATGACGACTGTTCTCTGAAGCTCTATCACTAAGCCACAGCTTCATTCCTCTCTCAACAATTATGGGGAGAGGGGGCACACCCATCAACGCTCTGGGGACTATGTGGGGCTATGGACTGAATCCAGGTCTCCTACGTGTCAAGTATGTGCTTGAGCCTCTGAGCTATCTCCACAGTCCAATCTGTAACAACTTCTACAATGACTCTTGGAGCCAATGGTCAGCATCAAGAAAACAGCATTCCTCTACTGAATGGAAAGACTCTCGACCCACAACTCAAATATATTCTTCAATTTACACCTGGAGTAAGAAAACAAGGCAGTGTGAACCTGGGGTATGGAACCAGAGATTTAACATCCCATCTCTTGCCACAGGCTACTCCTCTTAGGTGACACTCAATCTACCTAAGCCTCAAAACTTTCTCATCTCACTTGTAATTTAAAGATCAATTTAAGGTAAAAGCTGAAGAGATAGTACAGTGGGTAATGCACTTGCCCTGCACATGGCTAGATCCCCGGTCTCATATATGGTATCCACCAGGAGTGATCCCAGAACACAGAACCAGGATCAAGACCTGGGAACAGTATCCAAAAAGAAAAAAGTAAAACCAAAATAGAAAAGAGTAGGAACGTGTGTAACTAATCCAGCACCTTAGTAAGTGCTCAGTTAATGTAATTTTCCCCCTAAGTTCCTCTTAAATAATAATAATAATAATAATAATAATAATAGAATAACCACAGAAACTCCCCTTAGACCTCTGTGAACCTGAAAACACAAAAATAGGTCATCTGGGCTTGACTAGGAGCTATCTGAATAAATTAGGTCACGATTCCTGTCCTTGGGACCACAGAGATAGCACAGCAGGAAGGCTCCTGCCCTGCATGTGGATCACCCAGTGTTGATGCCCAGTCCCCAGCACCACATGGTCACCAAGAGCCACCTGCAGAGATCCTGAGCAGCGAGCAAGGAGTAAGCTCTGGACCACAGCTGGGCGTGGCTCAAAAACCAAAACAAAGTTTTTGCTACTGAGGAACTCAGAACATGGTGGGAAAGCTGAGTCTAAGGCAACTCAAACTGTGACTAGGGCGCAAAGAGAAACCAAAGGCTGTGGTCACACAAGGAGGAAACAACTCACTATCATGGGGGGGAGGGGAGGCAGCAGAGAGCAGCAGGTACTCAAGATGAACCTGACTGCACAGGAAGGGAGATGAGTCAGGGGAAGAGCCTCTCTGAGGTCAGACATGTGCAAAGGGAGTAAGAGAAGGCTTTGGAGTCTTGGCCCAGTCCATGCCCCTTAACTGGGAAAACTGGTGCTAGCTACTAAGACCCTCTGTACTCCATTTTACACTTACAAAATGGAAAGAACGGTATCTTCCTGGGGACAACGAAATACAGTGACACAGGCCTACACCGAGAATAAGTGAAAAAGTAAAACTATGGTGGACAAGAAAGAAGAGCGCTTGAAATGCTTGAGGCTGACTAGGTTTGAGCCCCAGCACCCTATACGATCACCCATCAAGGGTTATCCCTCAGCACAAAGTCAGGAAGAAGCCCTGAGCATCCCTGGGTGTGGCCCAAATTCAGAAAGAAAGGAGAGGGGAGGGGAGAGGAGGGATGGAAAGAGGAGGGAAGATGGATGGCGAGAAGAGAAGACGGGAGGGGAGAGAGGAAGAGAAGGGGAGGGGAGGAGAAGGAAGAGGAGGGAGGGCAGGAGAGAGAGGAAGCAAAAGCGATTGTTTTCGAGGAGGGTGGGAAAGAGACAAGAGGCAGATGACTTTCTGGCGGCCCAAGGAGGTCTTGCTGCGAAGCCAGAAGTTTGGAATTAACTGCTGAGGACTAGACCAGAGAGGCTTTTAATAGGAGAGCAAAAGGATGAAATACTCGCTGTAGGAAAAACTAAAAGTGCTCTGTTCCTGAAGGGGAGTCAGGCACACGATCACCGGTGAGATGCATCCCAGGACGAGCCAAAGGCTGGGGTTCGAGAAATTTTAAAAGGCTCGGGGGAGCGGGGGTCCTCTGGCGCACACCCCAATCTTTCCTCCCGGGCCTCTTGAGAAGTCGACTGCACTGGGGAACGCGCAGGGGGCGAGAGAACCGTCCTGGCCTGCGTGTGCCCCGGGGAACGCACGGAGGACGGAGGGCGCTGCGCCGCCAGCAGAATCCGTTAACTTCTTGCGCGTCTCCGTGGAACGCCGGTCCCTCCAGTCAAACGTCGCCGCCCACCCCGCGGTGCACAAAAGGGCGGAAAACGTTCCCCGGCGCGGCGTGGCGCGGCGCGGCCCCGCGGCTCGGGCTCCAAGTTCAACGGTCCCGTGCGTTCCACAGCGGGCCCCGCGGGGCCCCCCGGCGAGAAACCGGCCGCGCTCCGCAGCGCCCCGCGGCGCACGGGCCCCGGGGCCGCCGTCACGCCGCGCCTCGGCCGCGCCTCGGCCCCGCCGGGCCGCCTCCCGAACGCGGGCGCGGCGGGGCGCAGCCCGCTCGGCTCCGGCGCCCCCTCCCCGCGGGTGCCGCCAGCCAGCAGGCGCCCCGCCGCGCCCAGGCCACCAAAGTAGCGAGTCCAGCCCACCGGCTCCGGCCTCTCTCCGAGCCCCCCCGCCGAAGTCGAGTCCCCCGCGCAGCCCCCGCCCCTCCCCGCCCCCTAGAACGGCACCGAGCGGGATGGCTACGTGGTGGCCGGGAGAAGGGCCCGGGAGGGGGGCGCGCGCCCCCGTCGGGGCCGACCCCCCGCCTCCCCCCGAGTCGGAGCCCGTCCGCGCCGTGACTCTGCAGTCGCCAGGCGACAGTTTGCCGGTCCCGGCGCCGTCGCCCGCGCCGCGCCGCCCAGCCGCCCCAACGCGGGGGGCCCGCGCCGAGGCCGGCCCGAGCGGGGCTGCGGGAGGCCGGCGCGCTGCGGCCCAGGGCGGGGTTGGCGCGGCGGCGCGGGCGCCGGGCCTCTTCCCCGCCGCGGGCGCCGCTCCGGGGGCCTCCACGGCCACGCCGCCCGCGCCCTCCCCCCGGCGCGGCCCGACCCCGAGAAGCGGCCGCCGCCGGGCGAGGGGCTCCGGGGCGCGGGGCGGCGGGGACGCCCCGAGTGCGGCCTGGCGCTCCCGCCCAGGCTGCGGCCTAGGCGGCCGGGGGCGCTCCCGCGGCCCGCGCGCGGACCCCGGGCTCGGCGGGGCCACACGCGGCGGGGGGCCGGGGGCGGCGCCCCGAGGGGCCCCGGGCCGCCGCGGGGGCCCCCGGGCCCGGCCGCCGCCCCCCGCCCGGCCGGCGCCGGAGAATGGCTTTTACCTTCATCAGCCTCCTGCTGGCCGCCATCTTGGATCTGGTGCTGCTGCTTGCCCAGAATGCATCGCGGCCGGCCGGGCGGCTGCAGCCCCCGCACTTCCTGGCGCGGGGGCGGGGCGGGGCGGGGCGGGGCGCGCCCCGCGTGCCGAGCGCTGCGGGGCAGCCCTGGCCAGGCACCCGCGCCGCCGCGGGGCTGCCTGGAGAACTTCTGGGTAGAGTCCGAGCAGACAACTTGCAAACAGGCCGGGCGCGTAGTAGGTACGCAGCCAATAGTGCCTGCCTGAGATCACTGAATAACCAAGGTTTTCCACCCCCCATCACTTGTAGGAAAAAAAAAAAAACCTGGGAAAGAAGAAAAATAAAAGGGAGGAAAAAAATAAAGAAAACTGGGGGACTGGGAAGACAGTACAGAGACTAAGGCGCTTGCCTTTACGCAGCCAGCCCGGGTTTGATCTTCAGCACAGCATGTGCTCCCCTGAGCACTGCCAGGAGTGGTCCTGAGTATGGCTTTGAATGTGGGAGCCCCAGGTTCAAAACTCTAACATAAGGTTCCCCGGGCGCCCCTAGGAGGAGCCCCAAGCACCACTGGGTGCCAAAAGCAAATTATAGGAGCAACCCCCAAACACCAATGGGTGTGGCTCAAAAACAAACTACAAAGAAGAAAAGTGGATGATGGGAAAGTGGCAGCCATGGAGTGCTACTTTAGATGGTGAGCTAACCCTCACTGAGGACCCGGAACCTACAAAGTACTGAGACTTCCTCTTAGCCCTTGACTTTCTTGAATCCTTGAAACTGCCCTTTAGTGTGGTAACCGTTTACACCCACACGTTATACGCAACAAAAGCATAGAGAAGGCAAATCATTTGCCCAAGGTCACGCTGCAAGTGTGGCTTCAGAGCTGAGTTTCAGCAGAGCTGAGCATCTTAGTTCCAAGCTGAACTGCACTCCAAAGCCAACACTGGGGCCTTAGAGACTTGCTCCAGCAGGAAAAATGGCACCAAGAGTCAAAGGCAGTGAGTCATCTGGGAAAAAGAAGGATTTGAAGGGGTGAGGAAGTACTGCAAAGATAGCCCTCTCTTACAGTCATATATGGTCCACCCCATATGGTCCTCCCAAGTCCACAGGAGTAATCCCTGAGCACAGAGTCAGAAGTACAACCTGGTATGAACACAAAACAAAGTGAGGGAAGCAGGTGGCAAGCTGTGGAAGGCCTTATAGAAATCAGGTAGCTTTGTTTTTTCTTCTACTTACTAGATAACTTTTAATGGGCCCAAAAAATAGCCTCATAGATTGACACTTTGCTTTTGTTTTGGGGTCATATCTGGTGGTGTTTAAGCACTACCCATAGGTCTGTGCTCAGAGGACCATGTTGTGCTGGAGATCAAACTGGGATTGGTCACATGCAATACAAGCACCTTAATCCTTGTACCATCTCACTGGCCCATGAGCCTGTGTTTTGTTTTGATTTGGGTTTGTTTTTTGGGGGGAAGGAGGCGACACACCCAGCATTGCTCAGGCCTTAGTATTCAGGGATCCCATCTGTGGTGCTGGGGATCAAACTTGGTTCAGCCATTTGCAAGGCAAGTGTCTTATCTTCTGTATTATCTCTGTAACCCCATGGATTTTTTGTTTTGTTTGTTTTAGTTTTTTGTCTTGGAGTCAGACCCAGAGATACTCAGGGGTTACCCCTCAATCTAGGCTTGGGGGACCATTATAAGATGCCAGGGATCGAACCCAGGTCAGCTGCATGGAAGGCAAATGTCCTAACCACTGTGCTATCGTTCTGGCCCCATGCAGGCTCATCTTTTAAGGGGAGCACTCTCGTGAGAACCTGGAATGAGGTAAAGGGGGCAATAAAGCACACTAGGGACCCATCGGAAACTTGGAATCAGCAAAGAGGGAATAGTGGGTGGTTTGGACCTCTGGTGGCAGTGCTGGCAGAGAAGGGTAAAACTTCAAAACACAAAGGAGATGGATGCTAAAGAGATAGAACAAGGCTTAACTTTCTTACCTTGCATACAGCCAACCTGGGTCTCCAGACCACCATCAGGGGTCACTTCTGATCACAAAGCTAGGAATAGCCCCTGAATACCACTGAGTGTGGTCCTGAAACAAAACAAAACAAACAAACAAAAATCAAAATATTTAGAGGAGAGAGTGCAAAGACTAGCAGAGATGCTTTGCATGCTGGAGGCCCGGACCAGATCCCTGACACCACATCATCCCCTAAGCACTTCTGGGAATAACCTCAAGCGCTTGTGGTATGACCCAAAACCAACCAAAAAAACACCTGTGCATGTACTCTTTAGTCCAGACAGAATTCACGCTTTGCCAACAGTAGGTAAGGTATTTGCCCTGCATGCAATTGACCTGGGTTCAGTTCCCAGCACTCTATATGGTCTCCCAAGCCCCACAAGGACTGACTCCTGAACAATCAGGAGTTAGCCCTGAGCACCACCAGGTGTGGCCCCCAAACCAAATAAATGAAGTCTTAATTGCTCTCCAGAGTAGGCCTGGCTTCCAGTCTCAGCAGCTTCCCTCCACTCAGGCACCCTCTCTGCTCACTGTTTGGTCCTGACCTTTCCATCACGTGTTCAGGCCAGCCAAACTGACTTTTGTTTTGTTTTGTTTTTGTGCCACGCCCGGTGGTGTTCAGGGCTTACTTCTGGCTCTGTGCTCAGAAATCACTCCAGGCAGATACAGGGGACCATATGAGGTGTCAGGGATTGAACCTGGAACAGCCTCATGCAAGGCAAGTGTTGTACTATCACTCCAGTCCCAAAACTGGCTTCTTTTTTGGTTTTGTTTTGTTTTGGGGTTTGCTTTTTTTTTAAAGTTTTTGGGCCATACCCAGCAGTGCTCAGGAGTTGCTTTTGGTTCTGCACTCAAGAATTACTCCTTGAGGGGATTTGGGGGATCATATGGGATGCCAGGGATTTAAACCCTGGTCGGCTACATGCAAGGCAAACATCCTAACCTAAGTACTATTGCTCAGAGCTTACTCCTGGCTCAGTGTTCAGGGATCACTCCTGGAGGGGTCAGGGGACCATACATGATGCTGGGAATCAAACTGGGTTAGCTGCCTGCCAGGCAAGCACCCTACCTGCTGTGCTATCACTCTGGCCCTCCAAGCCCTCTCTCTTTTTTTTTTTTTTTTGGCTTTTTGGATCACACCCGGCGCTGCAAAGGGGTTACTCCTGACTCTGAACTCAGGAATTACCCCTGGTGGTGCTCAGGGGACCATATGGGATGCTGGGAATCGAACCCGGGTCAGCCGCATGCAAGGCAAACGCCCTACCCACTATGCTATCACTCCAGCCCCAAGCCCTCTTTTTAACCATACCACGTGCCTCTTCTTCAACCAGCACTGAGTCCTGTCCTCATCGGCTACGTTTCCAGGATATCAAGGAGCATACCATGAAAACTACAGAAAGTAGCCAAGAAAGGAAGGAATTCTTCAATATTCAACAGAGGAAGCAAGAATCTTTTCTGAGGCAATGGGCACTGACTCAGTATAGCTGACTATGGCTGGCACTGGTCACTGGACATTAGCACTCACAACAAAGTTTATTGCCACCACAGGGCCAGGCTATCACAGATGAGGAAACTGAGATTCTCATCTTCCATCTGAGAAGTGGGCTTCTGGAGTTAGATTCTGATCTTCTGGAAGGTTCTGCTCCCTCTTGCTCTCCTCCCTCTACTATGCCAAAGTCTCATATCCTGGCACCAGCCTACAGGTGTGTTTTTCTGTTGTTTGGACTCGAGATAATGCTCTGGGGCAACTCCCTGATACTCTGGTCATGCTCTAGGGCAACCACCAGCTCAGTGCTTGGGAGGTCACTCCCGGAAGTGCTCAAGGAAACGTGGGCAGGGGATTAATTGGGAGGGAGTGAACCTGGCCCTCCTGCATATAGTGTTCACACCAGCTCATTGAGGTCTCTCTCTTTTTGGTACTGGCTTGCAGGTATGAATGAGTCACAAGTTTGATCTCTGGCACCACCCGAGGACAAGTGTGAGCCCTAAAACACTTCTATCTGGGATACCTAGTACTGCAACAAAGTGTGTGATCTGGGGCCGGGGAGATAGTACAGCAAGTAAAGGACTTGCCTTGCATGTAGCTGACCCAGGTTCACTCACCAGCATTCCATATGGTCTCCCAAGCACCATCAGGAGTGATTCCTGAGCCAGGAGTAGCCCCTAAGCATTGCCAGATATTGACCAAAGCCCAAAGTGTGTGATCTCTGGCACACCACTGTGTGTGTCTGCACGTGTACCACAACTAAAGCATGCATTTCTTGGTCAATGCAGCAACAGGAATGACAAAGGAAGGGGGAGACCTGATGCCCTGCGTCTTCCCTCCCCATAACCAGGTTTCAGCACCACTGCATCCCCTGCCTCTGCGCATGCTCCCTATGTCTGCAATGCGTTTGTCATTCCCTCCCCCCAACACCCCCAATCCATCTGGCAAGTGCTCGTCGTCCCTCGGGACTCAATTCCCCGTGCTTCCTTGGGGAAGTCGACAGCAGGCAGCGTGCTGGGCTCCCATGGGTGTGAATGCACAAGCGTCTCGTTGACTCAGTCATTCCCTGAGGTTCAAACTTTTATCAGCCTCCCTGGCAGAAGAAAAAAACTGAGACTCAACAGGTCACTGGGGCTACATTTTCTCAGACTCCCAAGTCAACAAAGCCTCCAGCCCATGTCTGCTTCTGGACTGTGAGCTAAATCTGAGTCTGTGAGACCACTGACCTGAAGGACACCTTCCTTTTCTTTTCCTGCATTTCCTTTTACCACATCCCTCTCTCTCTCTCTCTCTCTCTCTCTCTCTCTCTCTCTCTCTCTCTCTCTCTCTTCCATCTTCCCTCCCTTTCCTCCTATCTTCCTTCTCTCCTTCCTCCTTTCTTTCCTTACCATTGTAATCTTTCTTCTTGGTGAATGAAAAAAATTTTTAAATGAACACAGTGCCTGGCCCCCACCCTGCTCTAATCAAAACGTTTAATAAAGGACTATCCCCATGCAAGACAAACTGTAAATCTCAGGACATAGGAAACAGCAGAAACCCACCCAGCCAGACTGACTCAGGATGGTTTAGGCCTTATGGCTGAGGATCTCTGACCTCAGGACCACCTGGCCCAAAGGTGTTAAAGGGACAGGTGCCAGGGACTCTCAGGCTGGTGATGAGGTAAACCAGGAGACATGTTCCTTCTCTTCCTTCTCTCAAGAACTATCAGAGTCAGGGGTTGGGATGGGAAGTTGTGTGTGTACAAAATAGCTAGACTTTTTTCTAACTGCACCCCTCTTGATTTGGAGGGTGTCACACCCAGTGATGCTCATGGGTTACTCCTGGCACTGTACATAAGGATCACTCCTGGAGGTGCTCAGGGAACCATCTGGAGTGGCAGGGAGCAAACCTGGGTCAGCCTACCTGCTGTGCTGTTGCTCCAGCCCCTCATTCTTCTTGATTTAACCCAAATCCTCCTGAAACCTCATACATGCCACTGCAAGGCTGTGCCTGACTGAAACAGGCAGAGGCAGTGATTCCCCTTCAGCTCCCCACACTTCGTCCCTACCCCAACAGCCCTGGAAAATTCCCTAGAAGCCCTCCAGCCCTGAGGAACCCAGTCTGAGAACCACGTATGCCACCATTTCCTGTGACAGGCAAGAGGGTGGGAACCCTAAGGAAGCAGAGACAGGGTGAGCAAATGCAGCTGTTTGCTGTCCCTGAGCCCAGAGTCAATGCAGGTGACAGGCCCGCCCTGGACAGACATGGCACAGCCTCCTGGCGGGGCCCAGGGCAACCTGATTCATGTGCCCACTCGGCCACATTCCATCTGCCTGGGACATACTACTGGGGTGCTGGCACAGGTCGTGCTGATGTGGTAGCCATGTGATTTCCGGGAACTCGCCCATTGTCCTCCTTGGCAAGCAGCCTGGGACTGACATGACTATGGGACACCCCCTCACCGCTAAGGCAGCAGGGCCTCCCCAGGAGCCCGCCCATCACCTGGAAATGAATGCCAAGCCTGCACGCACTGCCACCCCAAGCTTCCACGTGCCCTGGTCAGTCACCTGTCCTGCCACCACTCCCCGTGGCCTCTTCTGCCAAACAGATGTGGGTAAGCGACCCAGAACAGCCTCCCTGTGGCTGTCACGATCAACAGACCAGCACGTGTTCAAGGCTAAGGCCATCCCTCTTCTCATCTGTCCCTCCAACCACCTCCCCACACCCCTTTATTATTGCTTTGTGTGTGTGCGTGTGTGTGTGTGTGTGTGGGTTTGGTTTTTGGGCCACATCCAGCAATGCTCAAGTACTACTCCTAGGTCCTTGCTCAGGGATCACTCCTGGAGGTGCTCAGGGAAACACATGGTGTTCCTGCTGTCCTATCTCTCTGTCCCCTCATCTGCCACTCACAAGGACATTGCCCATGGCGATAGATAGCACAGCGGTAGGGCGTTTGCCTTGCACGCAGCCAACATGGCCGACCCGAGTTCGATTCCTCCGCCCCTCTCGGAGAGCCCGGCAAGCTATTGAGAGTATTCGATATGCCAAACACAGTAACAACAAAGTCTCCAATGGAGACGTTACTGGGCCCGCTCGAGCAAATCGATGAACAACGGGAGGACAGTGACAGTGACAGTGACATCCATCTTCCAGGGTCAAACCCAGCTAGCCATGTGGTGTGCAAGACAAGACCTGTACAACCTCTGCAGCCCCAATTTTTTGTCTTATTTTTGACTCACACCTGTGCTCAGGGCCTACTCCCAGTTCAGTGCTAGGTGGGTGAGAGGGGTCCCTCCAAGTGGAATTTGGGGAGACCACGCAGTACCAAATACCAAACCCAGGTTCTTGCCTACAAGCCTGCACTCCAGCCTTTGCACTTTCTCCTCCATCCACTTTACTTCTCTGAAAGAACCAGAGAGAGGACTGGAGAGACAACACTGAGGATAAAACACTTTCCTGATACTTACTGGGGATTGAGCTGAGCGAGGTATGGACCCCAAACTCTTCCAGAAGATATATCTGAGCACAGAGCCAGAAGTAAGTCCTGAGCACAGCTGAGCATGGCCTCTATAAAAATAAATAAATACATGGAGGAAGTGACAAAGGTCTGGCCTACTTCATACGCACAAAACCCTAAGTCTGATCTCAGGCACTGCCTGGGACGGCACTGCTGGCCCCTAAATCACTAGGCCCCAAGCAGTTTCCCATTAATGGCCCAAGCCTTAAACAACTGGGCCCACACAGTCAAATCAAGCACTTCCAGGACTGGCCCTGAGCCTCCTGAGCACTGTATGCATGACACTCAGCCCCTACCCCCAAAGGAATATCTAGAGCCATAATTCCCCTGTTCTTATTACCTGTCACTATTTTTTTTTAGTTTTTTTCCCATGCTCAGTTGTGCTCAGTGCTTATTACTGTCTCTGTGCTCAGGGATCACCCTTGGAGGTGCTCAGGGGACCATACGGGGCATCTTACCCATTGTACTTTCTGCCCCCTCCCCTGCCACTCTCAAAGCCATTGCCCATGGCACATCCAGGTTCAAGCACCAGATTCCAGGTTGGAAAGACATACAGTAAGGTGGACCCGCAGGAATGCATATACTAGCACCACAGCATGTGCTTCTGGGAGCCTTCGTTTTCTTACCCTGAGTATGGGTCTGAGAGCACTGCCCATCCACCAGGAGAAATGACTGGATCTGTGAAGAGGTTTTTCTGTCTGTCCAACCTGCGCCAGCAGCAACAACAAGAAGGTCTGAGTGCAGGTTCTGCACCTGGAGGCCCTTGTCCTGTCCCCAGAACCACCTGGTCCCCTGAGCACACTAGAAGTGAACCCCAAGAAGCAGAGTCAGGAATATCCCTTGATCCACCAGGTGTGACCCAAATTCTACCCCCCCGAAAAGATGCTCTGTGTGTGTGTTTGTGTGTATCTATGCATGTGTGCATGTGTGGCTCTGGTATGTGTCTGTATGTGTACGTGTTGATTCTGTGGCTCAGGAACTTACCCACCTCTACTGAAACCTGGTCTCCATTAAGTTTCCTCCCTGACTTTCCAGTCTGCCTAATATTGGACATCATTGTTCCAGAAAGGTACTTTCTTTTTTATTTTTATTTTTCGAGCACATCTGGTTGTGCTCAGGCATCTCTCCTGGCAGGTGAGGGGAACCATATTGGGTGCCAGAAATCAAACCCTGATTAGCCACATGTCAGACAACTTCCTATTTGCTGTACTATTGCTCTGACCCCTCTTGTTTTTTTTTTTTGTTTTGTTTTGTTTTGTGGTCACACCCAGTAATGCTCAGGGGTTACTCCTGGTTCTACACTCAGGAATTATTCCTGATGTTGCTCGGGGAACCATATAGGATGCCAAGGATTGAACCCTGGTTGGTCACATGCAAGGCAAGCTCCCCACAACTGTATTATCACTCTGCCCCCATCTTCTTTTTTAAATTTATAGTTTGATGAGCCAGACAACTCAAGAGCTGGAGCACATGTTCTTCATGTAGGAGGGCCAGAATTCAATCCCTGGCACCATATGGTTCCCTAAGTACCATTGGGTAACTTGCTGGGAGCAGCCTCTGAATACCACTAGGTGTGGTCTCCAAACACAAACAAAAAAAATTTTTTATTTTTTGGTTTTTGGGTCACACCCAGCGATGCACAGGGGTTACTCCTGGCTTTGCACTCAGGAATCACTCCTGGCGGTGCTCGGGGAACCATGTGGGATTCTGGGAATCAAACCCAGGTCGGCTGCATGCAAGACAAACGCCCTACGTGCTGTGCTATCACTCTGACCCCATATTTTTTTTTTATTCCTTCCCTCTCCCTGCAACCCATTTCATTGTTGTTGTTGATATTGTTGTGAAGATGGGAATGCACATGGCCTGGTTGAAGTGCCCAGTGCAGTGCTCACACACCCAGCTGCAGCTCTTACAGAGGCCTGCACTCCTTTTGCTGCCATGTTTGCACACATGATTACTGAGACAAACACTAAATTGAGGCACACAAGCTATGGCGATGGTCATCACACACACGTCACTGCGGTGCTCACACACATGTTCACAGGGGTTACACATTCTGGCCATGGCACTTGCATATCTCTTTAGCTGCTGTGCTCCCAGGAGATCATACCCTTTTTTTTTTCTTTTTGGGTCACACCCAGTGATGCTCAGAAGTTACTCCTGGCTCTGCGCTCAGGAATTACTCCTAACAGTGCTTGAGAGACCATATAGGATGCCAGAGATGGTACCCAGGTCGGCTGTGTGCAAGGCAAACGCCCTACCTGCCCTACTGTACTATCGTTGGAGCCCCAGATCGTACCCGTTTTTCTGGTGCTCACACATGTACCTAGCTGTGGTGCAGTCAGATATTACTAGCTCAGGGGCTGGAGCAATAGCACAGCAGGTAGGGCATTTGCCTTGCACCGGCCAACCCGGGTTTGATTCCCAGCATTCCATATGGTTCCCTGAGCACCGCCAGGGGTAATTCCTGAGTGCAGAACCAGGAGTAACCCCTGTGCATCGCCAAGTGTGACCCCCCCAAAAAAAAGAAAAGAAATTACTTGCTCAGGGCACCTGGGTTTGCTTCCCAGCACCCCATATGGTCCACCTAGTCCCACCAGGAGTGACCCCTGAGTGCAGAGCTAGGAGTAACCCCTGGGCACCACTAGGTATAGCCCCAAATCCAAAATCCAAAGAAAAAACAAACAAACAGAAATGACTGATTTTGTTTTGGGCTACACCTAGAGGTGCTCAGGGCTCTTTCCATCTCTGTGCTCAGAAGTCGCTCCCAGCAGTGCTCCAGGGACCATGTGGTGCCAGAATCAAATAGGTATGCCAGGGTCAGCTGCATGCAAGGCAAGTGCCTTAACCCCTTCAGCCCAAAAGAACTGGTTTAAGTAACAAGTATAGTGAGGCAGGAATGTGATTCAAGTGGTAGAGTATGAGGCCTTACATGCATGAGATCCTGTGTTCGACTCATAGCACTGTATCTCCCAGCACTATCTAGAGGAATGACCCTGGTGGCCCCCAAGCACAGGCTGAAGTGACCCTAGACACCCCCTCAGAGTGGCCCTTACAAGTAACAAAAAAAGTTTAATGTATGTTAAGGGGCTGAAGAGACAGCTCAACAGGTATCACATGCAGGAGGTCCAGCTTTGATTCTGGGCACTAAATGGTCTTTTGAGCTTTGTCATAAGTGGCCCTACAAGCACTGCACTGGGAATAGCCCTATACACAGCTGGTGGTGTCCCCAAACAAATAAAAAAAACCCCACAAAACTCTGACCCCTAAATTATTACCAGCCCTATTGGATACACTACTCCTTGGAGAATCACAGAAAGTTCTCTGCCCTTGTTGTCTCCATAGATATAGTGTGGGACCTTGGGTAGGCCTGTGGGGCTTCTAGCTTTTCCTTTTGGAGAAACTAGCTAGAATTTAGGCCTCTAGAAAGTTAATTTGGTTCTGATCACCCAACCATACCCATTCTCTCTGTCTGTCTGTCTGTCTGTCTGTCTCTCTCATGGTTTTGGGGCCACACCTAGTAGTGCCCAGAGGCTACTCCTGACTGTACTCAGAAATTACTCTGGCAGTGCATTGCTGAGGATAGAGGCAGGATCCTGCAAGTAAGACAAGTGCCTTAACCCCTGTCCTGGGGCTGGAGAGATAGCACAGTGGGTAGGGTGTTTGCCTTGCACGCGGCCGACCCGGGTTTGATTCCCAGCATCCCATATGGTCTCCTGAGCACCGCCAGGAGTAACTCCTGAGTGCAGAGCCAGGAGTAACCCCTGTGCATCGCCAGGTGTGAGCCAAAAAAGTTTAACCCCTGTCCTACCTCCCAGGTCTCTGTCTGGGTCTGGGTCTCTGTCTCTTTCCCTGCCTACTCTGGGTCTCTGTCTCTTTCCCTGCCTACTCTGGGTCTCTGTCTCTTTCCCTGCCTCTCAACCTGGCATCTGCAGAAGGTGTCGAGAGCACTCTGGTTCTATTTCTCTCACCTTCTGCAGATGCCAAAGGTGAGACTCACTTGAGAGAAAGACTGGGGGTATGTCCTGACAATTATATCCTTAAGATTGTGCAGCAAGGGCCAGAGAGGTAGAACAGGGATTTTGGTGCTTACCTTGTACACAGATGACTCTTGGTTTCTGATTACTGGTGTCATCATCATTAGGAGCATCATCAGGAGTGGCCCCGGCACATAGAACCAAGAATAAGCCCTGAGCACCATCAGGTGGTGAACCCACAAATAAAAATTTAAAATATGGGCAGCAAGCAGTTTGAACACCCAGAGACACCAGAGGCTGAATTTTGTAAATTTGAGTTAGCTACTTCTGGGTTGTTTGGCCTTAATTCTTATCTCCCTGAGATAAGGTAGCATCCTTAGAAGGTTGCAAAAATACAATGGAATACTATGTAGCTGTTAGAAAAGATAAAGTCATGAAATGTTCATATAGGTGGATCTATATGGAAAGTATCATGTTAAGTGAAACGGGTCAGAAAGAGAGGGACAGAGATAGAAAGATGGCACTCATTTGTGGAATATAAAGTAACAGAATGGGAGACTAACACCCAAGAATAGTAGAGATAAGTATCAGGAGAGATAAGTACCAGGAGGATTACTCCACAGCTTAGAAGCCCGCCTCACATGCTGGGAGAAAAGGCAGCTCAGATAGAGAAGGGACCACCAAGTAAAAGATGCTAGGAGGGCCCACTTGGGATGGGCGGAAAGTAGACTATAGATTGAACATGATGGCCACTTAATACCTCTATTGCAAACCACAACACCCAAAAAGAGAGAGAGAGCAAAAGGGAATTCCCTGCCACAGAGGTGGGGTAGGGTGGAGGGGACGACGGGGTGGGGGTGGTGGGAGGGATGCTAGGACCATTGGTGGTGAAAAATGGGCACTGGTGAAGGGATGGGTACTCAATCATTGTATGACTGAAACGCAAGCACGAAAGCTTGTAAGTCTGTAACTGTACTTCACAGTGATTCACTAATAAAAAATTATTTTTTTTTAAAAAAAGAAGGTTGCAAAAATGAACTGAGGAAATACAGATCCAGGCTGTGGCCTGAAAGGAGCCCTTTTCCCTTGTCTGAGCAGGCACTAGGTCCAGCCTCTGTGCTCTAGACTTCTCATTTGGGACTGGGGAGATGGCTCAAAGGGAAGACGACATATTTTGTATTTGGGAGACCAGGGCTTGGTATCTGGCATCACATGGTACCTGGACTACCTTGAGGAGTAAAAGCTAAGTTCTGTAGGGTGTTACCCAAAAACAAATAGACAACAACAGAAAAGCCCCAATATTTATCATCTGTAAAAAAAAAAAAAGGTTATAGAAGCAGGTCAAAGTGATAGTACAGCAGGTAGGGCATTTGGCTTGCACATGGTCGACCCGGGTTCAATTCCCAGCAACTTATATTATGATTCCCCTAGCCATATGATCCCTGAGCACAGAGCCAGGAGTTAGCCTTGAGCACTGCCAGGTGTGGCCCAAAAGACAAATTAAAACAAAAACGAGGGGCTGGAGCAATAGCACAGCGGGTAAGGCGTTTGCCTTGCACACGGCCAACCCGGGTTCGATTCCCAGCATCCCATATGGTCTCCTGAGCACCACCAGGGGTAATTCCTGAGCGCAGAGCCAGGAGGAACCCCTGTGCATTGCCGGGTGTGACCCAAAAAGCAAAACAAACAAACAAACAAAACCCAAAAACGAAGCTGGGGGTATGGTGCCGCCAGCAGGTCAATCTGTACCTGTGAGGCAAGTGCATCAGCAGCCTGATGGCACCATCAGACTTTCAGATACCCCAAAATTGCTGCTGTGCCTTTGGCCAGACAACAAAAAATTGGGGCAAAGTTTACCAAGAAAGTAAAGGGCCAAAAGTTAGGTATGTGGGAGACACACCCACAAACCACCTCCGACTCAGCTATATAATTGGGGGCATGGCCTCTCTGGTTCTTAATCGAACTGCTCAACGGCCATGATCCCAGAGACTCAGAAACGAATCTTGGACCCAAAGGCTTTTGGCAGAAATGCGTCCTGTTCCTGCAGTAGGTTACTGGGCCTGGGCCACTCCAGGTGTGACAATAGATTTCGTGCCTTTGCCTGTTCCCCTTGGCGGCCCGGTGATCGTCATCTTCCAGAGGTCACTGGACAGTCAGGTTTGGGCCTGCAGTAACGAGACACGCGGGGCCTCACCAGATGGGGGTGGAACCGGCCCTTTCCTCCCCATCCCAGCGAGACCTCGAGTCGCTGCCCACAAAGGGCCTCTCTGGCTCCTGATCAAGCTGATTAATGGCCATGATCCCAGAGACTCAGAAACAAATCTCGAAACCCAGTGGCTTTTGGCAGAAATGCATCTGGACCACATACACAGCCATGGCTCCAGAGGCAAAAGGACTTAATCCAGAACCCAGCAGCTTGCGGCAGAAAAGTGAATGGACCATGTATTAAACTATGGTGCCATGCCTCCCCGGGAGGGAAAGGGTGTTGCTCCCTTCAGACTCCCCCCCACCTCACCCCACCCCCCCGCAGCAGCAAGGTGGCCACTGCCTCAGAGCTTTTTGGAAAGCCAGGTATGAGCTGGCGGTGATGGGGCAACTGCAGTCTCATGGGAAGGGGGGCAATACCGGCTCGTCCTTCACACCCTACCGAGGTCACGAGTTGCCCCCCATGAGCGGCTCTCCGGCACAGCCATAATACCAGACGCACAGAAACCAATCTCATAATTATCTGGCTCTTTGCAGAAATCCAAAATCATTATATGATTCTCATAACCAGCTATAGAAAACAAAGTATTTCACAATGCCTTTTCAGCAATTCTGATTGTTGGGGGGGAAATTCTAAACAATAATGGTGCATCTTTTGTCGAAACAATGAATGTAATCAATGTAGAGAAGAGTTAAGTGGAAATCATCTGCCACACAGGCATTGGGAGGGGTAGGAGGGGGGTATATTGGGGTTCTTGGTGGGGAAAAATGAGTACTGGTGAAGGGAGAGGTGTTTGATCATTGTATGACCGAGACTTAAACCTGAAAGCTTAGTAACTTCTCCCACAGTGATTCAATAAATAAATATTAGATGAAAAATAAATAAAACTATAAAAGAAAAAAAAGTAAGGTGGAGTTCATGCCCAATTCAATCAGCTAATCAGTGGCTGAATAAATAGCAGTACTCCTACATTAAAAAAATAAATAAATAAATAAATAAATAAAATAAAAACGAAACTAATCATTATAACACTAAAAATTTTTTTGAAAGGCATAGGAGATTTAAACAGTTCGTTGTGCAAGTGCTTAACTCCAGAGAGTGGCTGGGATAGCAGGTGCAGTAGGAGTGCAAGCACCAGAGGCATTCTCTTCCAGAGGGGTCCAGAGATTAGCCCCAAGTTTGGGGCTATCCTTTTGCCCTTCCAGTTACCTCTGTCAAACATGGCTCCTGAATGGTGGCAAAGAAGGCTGGGGGTAGGCAGAGAGAGAGTTCAGTGGGTAAGGTGCTCGCCTTGCACAAGGCCAACCCCACTTGACACCTACCCCCATCCCTGCCCTGAGCACTGCTGGCTGTGGCCCCAAAAGAGGTGAAGGCAGAGGGGGAGGAAGGAGAGGAGGAGGAGGAGGAAAAGAAGGAGGAGGAGGAAAAGAAGGAGGAAGAGAAGGTGGTGGTAGAGGAAGTGGAGGAGGAGAAGGAGTACTCCACGTCCTGTTGGACTCAAGGAACCCCGTCTTCCTGGCCCACAGAGCCTGAAGTCTTTCCGGTGCCACCCTGGGTCACTGGAGGATCCTGAGCTGGCAAAGGCCCGGTGCCAGACTGCCCCCTGGGCTGCAGGAAAGCACGGGAGGGGCGAGCAGGCGTATAGAACCTTGTCCCCGGGAGAGGGGCACCGGCTCGTGTGCTCGCGGGCGGCCGCGAGTGGTAAAACACGGAGGCGGAAGGGGCGCGAGGAGGTTGGCCCGACCCCTGTCGGGGCGCCGGAAGGGGCGCGCGGGGCGGTTGGCCGCGCCCTCCCCGGGCGGCGGCCGTTGACTAGCTGCTGTCCAGGCCGGCGCAGGTCAGGCGTGTCTGGCCACGGCCACGGCCACCATGACCAAGGACTCGCCTTCGGGGGGCGGCCGCGCGTCATCCAAGAAGCCGGGCAGTCCGGTCCCGGCGGCGGCAGTGCTGGAGGAGCAGCGGCGGGAGCTGGAGAAGCTGCGAGCGGACCTGGAGCGGGAGCGGGCACGCGGGCGGGCCGAGCGACGGCACTTCGCGGCCCAGGCGCGCCAGTTGCGGGAGGCGGCGGAGCGGGATCGGCAGCAGCTGGCGGACCATCTGCGCTCCAAGTGGGAGGCGCAGAGCAGTCGAGAGCTGCGGCAGCTGCAGGAGGTCATGCTGCGGGAACGCGAAGCCGAGATCCGGCGGCTGCTGCGCTGGAAGGAGGCCGAGCTGCGGCAGCTGCAGCGGCTGCTGCACCGCGAGCGCGACTGCGTGGTGCGCCAGGCCCGGGAGCTGCAGCGCCAGCTGGCCGAGGAGTTGGTGAGCCGCGGCTACTGCGGCCGCACGGGGGCCCCCGAAGGCGGCGCGGCGCAGTGCCGCTGTCGCCTGCAAGAAGTGCTGGCCCAGCTTCGCTGGGACCAAGACGGCGAGCAGGCCTCGCGCATCCGCCACCTGCAGGAGGCGCTGGACGTGGAACGCCACTTCTTCCTGAAGTACATCCTGGAGCACTTCCGATGGCAGCCGCCTCTGCCCGAGTCCCAGCCCCTCCCGGCCTTGCCTCCCTTGGGAGAGCAGCCCCCCGAGACCGCCGACGGCTCTGGTGGCCCCGCAGAGCCCGTCTATCACGTGGAGTCTCTCCGAAGCCTGAGCAGCGGCGTCTGCCGGCGCTCCCGCTCCCTGGACTTGGTGCCCCTGGCGGGCTCCAGCCCCCCCGACGGCCTACTCCCCACCCGCCCCAGCTCCCTTGATTCCTTGACACCCGTGCGTTCCCTCTCGCTCCACAGCACCCTGTGTGCCATCAAGACTCCCGAGTCCAACGAGGGGCCGGACTCCACCTCTCCGATCGCTTCCATCCTGGGGTCGCCAAGCCCCTCCCCACCGCCCGCCTCCGGGCGACCCAGCGCCCCGGGCGGTGAAGACGACGACTCCGGCAGCCAGTCCTGCGAGACTCTCACCCCCTCGCCGAAGGGACAGGACTACCGCCAGTTGGCCAAGCAAAACTCCGAACTGTCGGAGGCGTTGCAGGTGCTGGCCCACCGCTGCTCCGGACTGCGCGCCGAGAACCAGCAACTGCGGCGCGCCGGCCTTCCCCGCGAGGCGCACGAGAAGGTGAAGCGGCTCAAGGTGAAGCACGCAGAGCTGACGGGCCTCGCGCGGCGCCTCGAGGACCGGGCCCGCAAGCTCCAAGAGACCAACCTGCGGGCTCTGAGTGCGCCCGGGCTAGGCGAGCGCGACACGGGCCTGGAGCTGTGCCAGGCCTTAGGCAGCCAGCGCGCCCGGCACTTGTCGGAGCAGGCGAGCGTGCTGCTGGCCAAGGACAAGCAAATAGAAGAGCTCCGACGGGAGTGCCACCTGCTGCAGGCGCGCGTCGCCTCGGGCCTCGGCGACAGCGGGCACGCTGACGGGGGTGCTGCCCAGGCCCAGTGGCTCAGCATCAACGACCTGGACCGGCTGCACCGCGAGTCGCAGCGCGAGGTGCTTCGCCTGCAAAAGCAGCTGACCCTGCAGCGGGGCACGAGCAGAGCCCGCGCGGGCGACAGCGGCCGGAGCGGCCCTAGCGAGGAGGCGGCGCGGAGCCAAATCGAAGCGCTGGAAGGAGAGCTGGGCGCCCTGCGGCGGGAGTGCGCCGACCTGAGCGCCCAGGCGGCGGCTGAACGACTGCGCGGCGAGGAGGCAGAGGCACAGCTGCGGGCCGCCCAGCACAAAGGCGCCTGGCTGGCGAGGGAGAACGCCCGGCTGCAGACCCAGGCCGACTGGATGAGCAGAGTGGCGGACGAGAACAAGGACGTGCGCGGGCAGCTGGACCGCGCGTGCCGGGAACGCGACGCCGCCGACCTGCTGGCACAGCAGCTGCTGCAGCAGGCGACGCGCGAGCAAGACAGGCAGCAACAGCTGCAGCGTGATCTGCAGAAGGCCCTGCGTGATCTCCAGGCGGCCCGCGAGGAGATGCAGGCGCTGCAGCACCAGCCTGCTCTCCAGTCAGGGGATCCCCAGGAGACTCCCCAAGGCCTTGCATCCCAAGGCAAGAAAAACGGAAGTACCGAGTTCCTGCCAAAGCCTGGAGACCCAGGCATAGTAGGGCCCAGCAGAAACAGACAGAAGAAAGATCCTTCCCAGATGGAAAACCCAGTTGCCCTTGGGGAGCCAGCCAGTGTTCCCCCAACGCCCAACAGAGTCCCAGCTAACCATCCTCCAGAATCCAGGCCCCAGGCCAAGAAAATCAGCTCCTTGTCCAATTTCTCCTCTGAGGTGGAGTCCACGTGGACCGGTGTGCTATCTTGCCTGGATGTGGACATGGCCAATGAGGTAGATGACCTGGAACCTGATAACGTGTCGTCAGCACTGGAAATGGAGAAGTCAGAGGCTTCTGACACCCCAAAGTTCAAGATCTTCCTGGCTCGGTACAGTTACAACCCATTGGAGGGGCCCAATGAGCACCCAGAGTCCGAGCTGCCCTTCACGGCGGGGGACTACGTCTATATCTTTGGGGACATGGATGAAGATGGCTTCTATGAAGGGGAGCTGGAGGATGGTCGGCGGGGACTGGTGCCCTCCAACCTGGTGGAGCAGATCACAGATGGTGATGACCTGGGTGAGCTGCCCTCTGAGGTCCTTCACCTCCCCACTGGAGAGGGCAAAGGCTGGAAGGAGGACCCAGGTCACAGCTCATTTCTTGGGCATGAGGTACTGAATTCTTGCCAGGAACCTCAGCTCATTGATGGGCCTGAGGTCAGGGAACCAGAGGAGCTGGTGAAGGCAGCCTCCAAGACAGAAGGGGCCACTGAGCTATTGGGCGCCAAGGCAGCCGCTGACCACCTGGACTTGGTACATGAGATGGAGGAGCAGGGTCTCTCCAGACGCTTTCTGGGGGCTCCAGGGTCCCTTTGCGTGGGTCCTATGCAGTTACACCTGCAGAGCTTGGCAGCCACATCGGCCGAGATCACCTGGGTCTACAGCAGCAGCAACCACCCCCACACGGTGTACCTCAATGACCAGGAGTACTCCCTGACCCCAGCGGGCGTGAGTCACTGCACCTTCCACCACCTGAATCCTGGTATGAGGTACCAGGTGCGGGTGGAGGTGCAACCGCTGTGGGACTCGCTGCAGGGCCCCTCGGAGATGCTGTCCCCCACCATCACCTTCACCACGCCCTTGGCCGGACCACCTGATCCCCCACTGGATGTGCTGGTGGAGCCCCATGCCTTCCCAGGCCGCCTGGTGGTCAGCTGGCTCCCCGTCACCATCAATTCGATGGGATCCTCCAACGGTGTGCAGGTCACCGGTTATGCTGTGTATGCTGATGGGCTCAAGGTGACCGAGGTGGCGGACGCCACCGCTGGAAGCATCGTGTTGGAACTCTCTCAGCTCCAGAGGCCACTGTTGTGCCAGAAGGTGTCCGTGAGGACCATGTCCCTCAGTGGTGAATCCCTGGACTCTGTGCCGGCTCTGGTCCCCCTGGATGACTCCATTGGTGCCCAGTCACTGGACCCCTCTCCTTTTACCTACACCAGTGGTGATTTGTCAGCTGACAGAGATGCCTTCTCCAACTGCTCTCAGAGACAAGCCCAGAGTGCCAAGACCAGCCCCCAGCCCCCAGGGAACTGTGCAGAGTCAGGGGCCAAGGACCAAGAAGTGCTTCTGGAGGAACCACTCAGGAGGCACTGCCCGAAGTCCAGCCTGGATTCAGAAGGAAAGCTCCCCTGCATTGGAAGCAGCCACCAAACACCAAGGACCACAGAGGCCTACGAGGCCAGCAAAGAGGACAAATCTTGGCAGAAGTATTTCCAGAACCACAGGCCAGCATGGCCCAGTGGCTGTCCGGGTGGGAAGGAAGACCACAATGGGCTCTTGGCCACCCACACACAGCCTGCTGCAGGCGTAAAGCAGCCCGTGGAGGGTGGGCCCTGCAAAGAACCATATCAGGACCAAGCTGCCCCCGAGAAGAGCCTCAGACCAAAGCAGGCTGACCCCCAATCCATCCCTCCCCGTCACACCTCCCCAGTGTGTGAAACCTGGGGTGTTTGGCAGAAGGAGGCTGTGCCCTTCGGTCTACGGGGCACAGAGAGGCAAAAGCTGAGAAAGCGGCGTCGGACCCAGACTCTGGGCTGCAGGAGAGAATGGCAGCTGTGCCAGCCCAGCCCTACGCCACATTCAGCTCCCTCCAGGAAAATCCTGGGGAGGTCCTCAGGCAGGAAGCCTCTGATGGATTCAGGGGCTGACCCTGCAACCAGCGTCTTTGTGGCACTCATTGATCATGACCCCTTGGTGACAGCTGGTGACCCCAAGACTGATGGGAAGGAGGCGGCCTTTCAAAAAGGGCAATTGCTGAAGGCGTGGGGTTCTCAGGACCCCTATGGCTTCTACTGCGGTGAATACAGTGGGCAAATGGGCAACATCCCAGGGCACCTCCAGGCTGAGGTGGAGATCCAGGAGCGGCTGGCCGGCCAGTGGCTTTTGCCAGCCTCAGGGCACCAGCCCTCTGTGACCACTTTAGATGACTTTGAGCTCCTCCCCAGCTCCCAGGGCTCCTTCCGCCTTCCCCCGGAGGACCCCAGGAAGTCCCCGCTGTGGACCCCGAAGACCATGATGGCAGCCTTGGACTATGACCCCAAAGATGGTTCCGCCAGAGGCCAGTGGAAGGGCAAGCTGTCGCTGAGGGCAGGGGACATGGTGACAGTGTATGGACCAGTGGATGATGACGGGTTCTATTACGGGGAGTCAGGCAGTCGCAAGGGCCTGGTCCCAGCCTACCTGCTGGATCATGTGTCTCTGCATGGAGAATGAATGCGGCTTCCCCACCGCCCACCCCAGCCAGAAGAAAACCCGGCCCGAGCACCCCGACACCAGCATCCCTCCAGGTACCTGGAACACCAAGGTACCACACCAACAGCTGTCCCCAGGGTTCTATCAGGGAGTAGCAGGGCTTCAGCATGAACTCAGCTGTTTCCAAAAGAACCACACTCGAGTCAGCAGCCTCTGCAAGGCTGCCAGGTGGCAAAAGACAGGGGCCCGTTCTGCCAGGATTTGAAGGAGCATGTTTTTCCAGTATGCATTTTCTTCTAGAGCTTAGCTCTACTCAGCAGAGTCTTGTGTGAAAGTCTTAAGAAAAATCTGTCTCTTAAAAAAAAAAATGACTGGATGTTATTTTTCTCTCTGATGTTCAACCTCTCACTAAAATGTTTGTAGAGGGGCCAGAGCAATAGTTGTAGCAGTGGGTATGGTGCTTGCCTTGCAGGCCAATGGGTGGTGTGAACCCCCGCTGTGGCAATGAAGGTTTCAGGGTTCAGGCCTGAGGATGTTGCATTGCTCATGCCTGGTAGTTCTGGGGGTCACCAGGCACGTTTCGGCAATGTTGGAGGAGCCTTGGGGGGCGGGAGGGTCACTCTCTGAACTCCCACACGCACTTCAGACCTTTGTGGGTGTGCTCCAAAGTCCAAAAGGAAAATAAGCCTCCGCAGTTGGCCTGGAGAGACCACACACTAGTGCATATGTATCCCCCCACTCAAATGATAAAATATACAGAATATAAATCTTCCATCTTGGGGTGGAGTGATCATACAGTGAGTAGGGCATTTGTCTTCTAATGGCTGACCTGGGTCCAATCCCCATCATCCCATTTGGTCCCCCAAGCACCACCAGCAGTAACTTCTTTTTTTATTCTTTTTTGGTCACACCCAACGATACACAGGGGTTACTCCTGGCTCATGCACTCAGGAGTTACTCCTGGTGGTGCTCAGGGGACCACATGGGATGATGGGAATCAAACCCAGGTTGGCTGCATGCAAGGCAAATGTCCTATCCTTTGTGCTATCGCTCCAGTCCCCCAACAGTAACTTTTAAGTCCAGAGCCAGGAGTGACCCCTGAGTATCATTGGGTGTGACCCAAAAAAATAAAAATAAACAAAAAACGAAAACAAAAAAACCCACCTCATTTCAATGGACTTGAGCGCATGCTTTATGTGGAAACTCCATTTTATTCCCAGGCCTATATGGTCCCTGAACTTCTCTAGAGGGACCTGAGAGCACAAAGTTGGGTGTAACCTCCAGCCCTGTTCAAATACTTCCAGGGTATGGCTCAAAAACAAATTACCCAGTACAACCATTTAAGTATACAAGACAGACACTTTTTTTTTTTATTATCTTGAGCCAGAGAGTTGGAACAAAGAGCTGGAGCATATTGTTCTGCTTTTGTTTCGAGGACATCTGATGGTGATCAGGGCTCACGCCAGGCTCTGTGCTCAGAATCACTCCTGGCAGGACTTGAGGGAACCATATATGGTGCCAGGGATCAAACCAGGACCAGCTGTTTGTAAGGTAAGAGCCCTACCCCCTGTACTATCTTTGTCTTTAGTTTTGGTTTGGTTTTTAGGCCACATCTGGCAATGCTCAAAGGTTACCCTAACTCTCCACTCCGGAATCATTCCTGGCAATACTCAGGGGACCATATGGAACCATAGGGGATTGAACTAGGCTCAGCCAGGGGCAAAACAAGCCCCTTAACCGCTGTGCTCTCTCTCCAGCCCCAATCGGCCTATTTCTCCCTATTGTTCATATTCCATCCCTGAAGCATTTTGCACCTAGAAGGTAAGTTCCAGGAAGGAGGGACCTCTTTTACTTATGGACTGCCTGGCACATACTCGATCCTCCATAAGTACCCAGATGAAGGGACAGGCAGTGTTTTTTTTTTTCTTTTTTTGGGTCACACCCGGTGATGCACAGGGGTTACTCCGGGCTCTGCACTCAGGAGTTACTCCTGGCAGTGCTGAGGGGACCATATGGGATGCTGGGAATCGAACCTGGGTTGGCTGCGTGCAAGGCGAATGCCCTACCGCTGTGCTATTTCTCCAGCTCCAGGGACAGGCAGTGTTTGAACTGTGTCCTGTATGTGGCCTCTGCACTGAGCTCTGAGTCCTCACACCCCACTGTGGGCTGATCCCCGACACTGGATGAACTAGAGTGAGACTGGACCTTGAGGCACAGAGAAGACTGATCAAGCACATGGGAGCAGGGGAAAAAGAGGGAGAGGAGGAGAGGGGTCCTGAAAGTTCTAAGCAAGAAACCCACTGGACGGTTAAACAAAGTAAGGGAGGGCACCCGAGACAGCCAAAATAGCAAAAGCTAAAAACAGCAGAAGGTTCTGAGAGGTCAGAGAGACAGTTCTGGGGTTAGGGTGCCTCTAGCCTGGGGTTTAATTGCCAGCACTGCTATGCTGAGTCCACCAGAGTCCCACCAGAAATGATCCTGCAGAGCCAGAAGTATCCCCCTTCTCCCCCGCGAAAAAAAAGGGGGAAAAATAGGAACACAAAGACCCCGGGGTTATAAGGGATTGCATATCTGGGTAAGCCTGGGAAGCAGTGACCCAGGAAGAGGGAAGGAGAGGGAAGTGATAGAACGGCGAGCAGGGCGCTTACCTTGCATGTGGCCAACCCCGGTTCAATCCCCAACATCCTAGGTCCCCCAAGCACTGTCAGGAGTGATTCCTGAGTGCAGAGCCAGGAGTAAGCCCTGAGCATTGCCAGGTGTGGTCCCCAAACCAAAACCAATGAAGAATGGGATAGATGGGCAGCATACGCAGGGCTGGGGGTCACCACTCCAATAAGGCTACCAATAAGGGCTACCTTTGAAGCTCCCGGTCACTGCCACCAGAGGGCAGCCTGTGTGCAGGGAGACTGTTCCCAGGGCCTTCTGCAGGCAGCCTATAGCTTCTGATCTGCTTGTGATGGTGAGCAAAAAGTCTTTTTGGTAGGCCTCAGGTCTCAGGACGAGCACCAGCCCTTCTCTTCCCCAGAGTACCCTGGGGACGTCCCTCAGTACCCACAGGAGGAGTCCTTTCACAGGGCTCACAAATCTGGTATTAAGCCACAATACTTTGCTTTATACTTTTCTTGCAGTCTCGCTCCCCGAATCATAGTTACTTGTAGATCACTAGGAAAAAAAGGGGGGGGGGTGGCTGGAGCAATAGTACAGCTGGTAGGGCATTTGCCTTGCATGCGGCCGACCCGGGTTCGATTCCCAGCATCCCATATGGTTCCCCAAGCAGCGCCAGGAGTAATTCCTGAGTGCAGAACCAGGAGTAACCCCTGAGCATGGGTTGGGTGTGACCCAAAAAGCAAAAAATAATAAATAATTAAAAAGTGGGGTAGGGGATGGGCCACACCCAGTTGCAATCCTCAAGGTTTACTCCGACTCTGACTCTGTGCTCAGGGATCACTCCTGGCATGCCTTGGGGAACCATGTGTGGGGCTGGGGATGGTCAATCCAGACTGGGCCCTGTGTAAGGTCAGTGCTGCCCTGCTGCACTGTCTCTTGGCCCAAACACTGGAATCCTTAGTGAATGAAGAAGAGTCTGGCAGGCTGAAGAAGGCAGGCCTAGGAGGTCGCCAAGTGGCTAGATTCAGGTTCCTGAGCTCACCTGCACCTGAACCTTGAACTATCAGCCAGCAGCCCAGCTAGGAGGTTTTTTCAAGCCTCAACTTTGTTTGTGGCCAGATTGGGAAGGGTGGGGACTCGAAGAGATCACATATGCATAGTATTTGATTCATGCTCAAGACCCCAAGGAAGATCAAGATACTGGGGGCCGGAGATGAAGGCACTTGCCTTGTGGGCAGCTGACTCAGGTTCCATCCCTATCACTGCATGAGGTTCCCTGAGCACAGAGCTGGGAGCAGCCTCAAAGCTCTCCTGGGTCTGGGCCAACCCCACTCCCACTACAGAAAAGGAAAAAGACCAAGAAGCTGGTGAAGGCACAGAAAGAAGAGACAGAGCAATCAGGGCAAGGGCGCAGATGTTCATGGACTTAGCCGGCCTCCCTCAAGGGCCCAGGGAACTGAAGACTTTGACCAAGGACAAGTGAACACACAGGCCTGGCAACTGAGGCTGGCTGAGCGGGACTGGGTGTCTGGTCCCGCCTGTACCCAGAGTCCCACACACATACCAGGAGGCCTAAAGCCTGTGCAGGCTTGTCCCAGAGGTGGGAAGGGTTGGGGTAGGGGGGGCCCCAGCTGGCCGAGGGCAGAGGAGCTTACAGAGTGGGCAAAGGGGAGGTTGGAGACAAGTGGCAAGTGGCCAATCCCAGTTTAATCTCTGGCACAGCTGACAATCTCCCAAAGCTGTCAGGAGTAAGTCCTGAGTACCACTGGTCCTGAACACCCAGCTCAGAAGAGGGGGCGGGGCAGCATTGGGAGACTCTGAAGAGTTCTGGGGCAAGGACTGTGAGCCTGACCCTATGTTCTCCTCCTTTTTTTTGGGGGGCGGCAGGCAGATGAGGGCACACCCAGCAATGCTCAGGGGGTTACTCTTGGCTCTGTGCTCAGGAACTACTCGTCGCGGTGTTTGGGAATCATATGGAAAACTGGGAATCAAACCCGGGTTCACTGCATGCAAGGCAAACGCCCTACAGACCCCCTATTCTCCTCTTTTGTTTTTATTTATTTATTTATTTGTGTTTTAGGGCCGTGCCTGGAAATGTTAGGGATTACTCCTGGTTCTGCCCTCAAGGATCACTCCTGACAGTGCTCAAGGGACCATCTGGGAACTCATGAATCCAACCCAGGTCTGTTGTGTGCAAGGCAAGCGCCCTATTCTCTGTGCTATTTCTCCGGGCCCTGCTATCCTCTTTTGCTGAGAGGTCTCTGAGTGTGAAATCTTTGCTCACAGAATCCAGTAAGGACATTTGGGGTTGGCACTCTGGGAGATGTTCAGAAACTATTCCTGGCTCTTTGCTCAGAGGTGACTCCTGGCAGTGTTTGGGGGATCCTATGGCGTCAGAGACAGAACCCAGGTCTCCTATATGCAAAGTTTGCACTCAGCCCAGCAAGCCATTTCTGCAGACCAGAAGATGTAATATGTGGCCTAGGTGGTAGAGCAGGGGCTGGAGAGATAGTATATTGGTAAGGTGGCCTGGCATGTGGCCAACCTGGGTTCGGTCCCCAACATCCCATATGGTCGCCCGAACCCTCCTGGAGTAATTCCTTATTGCAGAGCTAGAAGTAACCCCCGAATCTCATCAGGTGTGGCCAAACAACAAACAAAGAGTGGTAGAGCATATGCCTTGCACGCTTGAGTCTGAGGGTTGGATCCCAAGCACCATACACACCCCCTCCACACAGTGCTGCAAGTGACCTTGGTCCCTCAGCATCACTGTGTATGATCCTAACAAAAAATATCTCAGGGTCTGGAGGAATAGCTCAAAGAACTGAAGCACTTATTTTGCATGTGGGAATCTTGGGGTGGAGCCTCAGAACTGCACAGTCCCCTAAGCGCTACAGGAAATAGATCCTGAGCACTATGGCAGGAGTAACCCCTGAGCACCAGTGGGTAAGGGGATGCCTCCCCAAATGAAAACAAAGTCTCAGAGGGCTGGGGATGTAGCCCAGGGAGAGAGCACTTGCTTTGCATGTATGACACCTCAAGTTCTATTCCACCCCACCCCACCCCGCCTATGCTGAGAATTAAATCTCAGGAGCACCTCCTAGGGACTTTTTATTTCTTATTTTTGGGGTCACACAGGCGGTGCTCAGAGCTTTCTCCTGTCTCTGTGCTCAGGGATCACTCCTGGCAATGTTCAGGGGATCAGATGGGGTTCCAGGAATTCAAACCAGGGTTGGCCGCATGCAAAGCAAATGTCTTAGTCTCTGTACTGTGTCTCTGACCCCTAGGTCCGTGTTAGCCTCATTTGACCATTTGATCGCATCCCCCTTCCCGTCTCACTTGATGGAGGTCAGATTTGGAGACTGGGTGGGGACCTGTTGGCAGTCAGGGGTTCCACCTATGGTAGAACATGCTGGCCCAACTCCAATCTTATGCAACCAGGTGGAGCCTGGGCACAGAGGTCTCCTGGAGCCACGGTGGCACCACTGGCACACCATCTGGTCCCACAGGTCCCCCCCAGGCTCTGGGCTCAGCCCCATCACTCCCTGTCCCCAACGGCCGGAGGCTTCCACAGCTGTGCTCTGGGCTAGAACGCCCTGCATTTGGAGACCCCCCTCTAGCAGCTCTGGCGTCTGAGAACTAAGGCTTATGTGCCCCACTGCACCCTGCATCCTCAGGGAATCTTCCCTCACTCCTTCCTCTAACTGACAAAGCTGCCCTTCCCTGATCATGGCACTCTATGTTCTGATAAGAGGGTTGCCTTCCCGGAGGCCTGAGAGTGGGGTGGTGGCTAAGTCTGAATCTTGTCTGGGGACGTGTCTCCGTGGTGGAACTCATGTCCTCTATGCTGGGTGGGATTGCCAGCCTGGTGATAAATAAAGAAAACCTCCGAATTGGGCCAGAGTGATAGTACGGGGGGCAGCGCCAGTGACAGATAAGAGTTTGATCCTTGGTAGCCCATATGATCCTCTGAGCCCAGCTCGGAGTGACCTCTGAGTTCAGAGTCAGGAATCAGCCCAGAGCACCGCTGTGTGTGCCCCCCACCCAAACCAAACCAAACCAAACCAAACCAAACCAAACCAAACCAAACCAAACCAATTCCCCAAATCTTGTCGTCTTTGGGTAAGCAGTTGTGAGACCCAGAGCTTCAAGTTCTGCTTCCTGAGCATGGGTCTCCCAGCCTGCCCTGCCAGACTGTGCTCCAGACTGTCCACTAGGCCAAGATGTCCTTCAGCAACGCCCACATCCCACCCTAAGAGGGGCAGCTTTCACATCCTGCCCCTGCCCCTCCCTTGCGGGACTTAGCTGCCCCTCCCTCGTGCCTGGCCATAATCCCTGTGCCCTGGAATTACTCATTGACTCGAAGCCTCCCCAGCAGACCGGGACTATCTCCGCGTCTTGTGCCTGGCGCTGGTGCACGTAGCAGGGGAGCTCGACCCGGCCGGGGGCAGGCACGGGGGCTCGGGGTTGACCTGCTCCCCAGTGAGGAGAGGCACCCACGGCCTGCTGACCCAGCCTGCCCCAGGAACGTGCTGGGGGCCTGATCTCGGCTGCTCCCGTACCCTGCGTCCCGGCTCACAGAGGTAGGACTCCCTGGACAAGCATCACCGTTTCCCCCGTTCTCCCAGGGCAGCCTCCAAGGGCAGAGGGGGCTCGGCAAGGTCGTTGAGTTCAGTTGGGTGGCCTGAGCCAGCCATGGGGGTCTGAAGCCAGGTGTGTCCCTTTGCCCCTTGCCCTTATCGGGAAGATTCCTTCCTCCTGCCTGGGGGCAGGGCCTGGGTCTAGGGAGGAGGCCTGGGAGGAATAGTCAGGAATTCAAATTGGCCGAGCTGGTGGGGGCAGGGCGGGAGGTTCTGGGAGCGGCTGCAGTTTGGGCTTGGGCAACCCGGGCTGCTCAGCGCGGGGGGAGGGGGCGTCTGCAGGTACAGACCTGCTGAGTCACAGATGCCCGGGGACTCGGGGGAGGGCCTGGAGGGAGGTTGGGAGCCGGCCAGGGCGCTCCCCAGGGCGTTGGGCCCAAGGGTAGATTGGGGTGCTGTGCACACCCCCACCGAGGATCATCTGGATTTAGGGAGAAAAAGGCCTCCTCAGGGAGGGCAGGGGGCCGCATTTTCCAGAAGGAGGGAGTGGTCAGGCCCACAAGGTCAGGCAAGATAAGGGCCACTGAGCCCAGCCTCCCTCGTGACTGTGACCAGGGGCTGCTGTCCCAGCCCAGGGGCTTCCTGGTCTCCTCAACCAGGAGGGAGCTGGTCCCCTCCCCCACTGGGACCTCGGGAAGCCCCACTGGGTCATGGAGCTGGGAGCCTCCTGGGAGAAGCTGGAATTTGGAAATTCCATGGCCTGAGCTCCTCCTGGTGTGGCCGCGGTCAGCTCCCCTGCCCCTTGCTGCCCAAGCAAGGCCCCACAGCGGTCCTCTGGGACTTCTGTCTTGCACCCCAACTGGGGTTTGGGGGTTTAGAAAGGAAATGTTTTCTCTACACCTGTCCCCCATTCCCAGCAGCTGAAAGGAGCCTGGGGCTGGAAGGGGGGTGGGAACTGGAGAATCTTACACCACATGGGCCCCATGTCCCAGGGACTCTTTTTTTGTACCCTTCTCCTTCACTCTTCTGCCCAGGCTCTGCTGGGCCTCTGTTTGCCCGCTCTGAGCCTTGGAGAAGATACAGCTATCAAACCCATTTTACAGGTGAGAAAACTAAGGTCGGGAGGTTAGTTCTAGAGTAATTGCTTGGGCAGTAGCACAGGCAGATTCAAATTCAACCTCACCAGGAACTGGATTACCCCAGAAACACAAACTGCCACCTTGCCTATCTCCTTGGGAGGAAGGGTCCTACGTCATCCAGCCATTCACCTGTACAGCTGTTGTTCAGAATAGACCCCGCTAATCTAATGGCAGAGGCTGCTCAGGAATCCAAAGGGCGAGCGAGGGAGATAATGGTCTGGGGGAGTCACATCTCGGGGAATTTCAGTCAAGCAGGGGGTAGCAAAAAAGGGAATCCTCACTGAGATTTTCCTCATTTTTCGTTTCATGATTGTCTGTTCTGTGTTTCTCTTGGGGCCACACGCAACAGTGCTCAGGATTTATTTCTGGCTCTGTGTTTAGGGATCACTCCTGGTGGGGCTCAGAGGGCCATGTGGGATGCCGGGATAAAACCCAAGTGGACCTAGTGCAAAGCCAAGTGACTGCCTTAACCCTGTACGATCTCTCTGGCCCCATTTCATAATTTTTTTGGGGGGTAATGGGTTCAGGTAGCACATGGCAGTGCCCATGGGCCCATCTGGTCCCGGGAAAGGGCCTGAGGCTCCCTCAGGCCTGTGCTGGAGTCCATTGAGCCATTCCTGTGCCATCCTTCTTTTACAGGTGCCACACCCAGAAGGGCTCTAGGGCCACTGGGGTACATCTGGCAGTACTTGGGGGTCCATGTGTTGCCGAGAACTTGGGGTCTTGGTTTTCCTTTTTTTGTGTGTGTGGTGTTCAAGGCTTCTTCCTGGATCTGTGTTCAGGGGTCACTCTGGAGGTGCTCAGGGGACCTTATATGGTACTAGGAATCTAAATAGGTAGATTACATACAAGGCAAATACCTTAACCTCTGTACTGGACAGTGACACAGCTGTTTATCTAAAAAATAATCAAAGGGAGACTGAAGCTACAGTACAGCAAGTAGGCAGCTTGCATTGCACATGGCTAACCCGGGTTTGATCCCTAGTACCCAGTATGGTCCCCTCAGCCTTGCCAGAAGTGATTCCTGAGTGCAAAGTCAGAGTAACCCCTGAATATTGCCGGGTGTGACCCAAAAACAAGACAAAACAAAAAAGTCAAAGTACTAAGAACACATGACAATTCCAATAATATAGTAGTATCTGGTATTAAATGTGGAGAATGCAAAAAATAAATAAGTAAATTTTTTAAGCACGAGAGAGTATGGTGGGTAGGATGGCTTCCTTGCAAGCAGTGAAACTGGTTCTGATCCCCAGTACCCTATATGGTCCCCAAGCACTGCCAGGACAGATCCCTGAGTGCAGAGCCAGGAGTAAATTCTGAGCACTGTCAGGTGTGGCCCCCAAACCAAAAAATAAATAAATAAACAAATAAAATAAAATTTTCTTTATTATTTTTGTCTTTTTGGGTTATACCCAAAGGTTTGCTCAGGGGACTACATGGGATGCTGGGGATCAAACCCCAGGTGGCCACGTGCAAAGCAAATGCCCTTCCACTTGTTCTATCGCTCTGGCTCCCTAAAATAAAATTTTCTTAGGGGGTGGAGCAATAGCACAGTGGGTAGGGCATTTGCCTTGCACGTGGCCACCTGTGGTTTGATCCCCAGCATCCCATGTAGTCCCCTGAGCACTCCCAGGAGTGATTCCTGAGTGCATGAGCCAGGAGTAACTTCTGAGCATCACAGGTGTGACCCAAAAAAGCAAAAAATATATATATATTTTTTTTCTTAAGGCACCGTGATTTATAAAGTGGTTCATGATAGAGTTTCAGGCATATAATATTCCAGTGTCAACCCCACTACCACACCCCATTACCACTATCTATGTCCCACCACTAATGTCCCACGCTCCCTCCCACCCCCAGCCTGCCTCCTTAACAGGTACTTTTTTTTTTTATTTGCTATTTTTGGGTGACACCCGGCAATGCACAGGGGTTACTCATGGTTTATGCACTCAGGAATTACTCCTGGCGGTGCTCGAGGGACCATATGGGATGCTGGGAATCGAACCCAGGTCAGCCGCATGCAAGGCAAATGCCCTACCCGCTGTGCTATCACTCCAGCCCCAACAGCACTTTTTTGTTTGTTTTGTTTTTGGATCACTCCAGCTAGTGCTCAGGCCTTACTCCTGGATCAGTGCTCAGGGATCACTCCTTTTGGAACTTGGGGGAACATATAAGGAGTTAGGAATTGAGCTCGGATTGGCCACGTGCAAGGCAAGAGCCCTACCTGCTCTGCTGTCTTTCTACTCATTGTACTCTCTCTCCGACCCCAACAAGTGCATTTTCACCTTTGGTTATTATAGTTTGGTAATTATTATAGTCCTGCTTCCAGTATTACTGCCTGCCCCAGCTTTCTTAGTGATAATGAACATGCACAGGAATGGAATATTGGATATAATGCCTAAGAAAGCAGAAGTGTTACTGGGGATCTGGAGCGATAGTATAGCATGAAGGATACTTGCCTTTTATACAGACAACCAGGGTTTTGTACCCAGCATCCCCTATGGTCCCCCAAAGCTTGCCAGGAGTGATTCCTGAGTGCAGAGCCAGGAGTAACCTCTGAGCACAGCTGGGTGTGGCCCCCAAACAAACACACACACCAAAAACAATGTGATTGCATGGTACATATTGTTCCGCAGCTTATTTCTTTCACTCAGCCAAATGTCTTGGATGACTTAGCAAGAAGCATTTCCTTCCCCCTGCCCCTGTCTGGCCACCAGGGCTGTCCTGCCATTCCTTGGGTGTCCCCAGGCTACCTGTGGGCTGGGCTCCTCTGCATATCTGCTGGGCAAAATTTGACAATGGCCTAGCCCACGAAAGTCTACTCTCTTTGTTCTCATCATACTCCATGGACCTGTGAGGTTGGCACCAGCCCTGCCAGGCTCCTCTGTGGGGTTCAAAAGCCCCCCTCTCTTGGCTTCTCCACCTGGTCTCACTCCTCTGACTTTGGGTCTCACATATTCATTTACGGGGGCACTAAGCTGTCACGGACCCTGTAGGTGTCTGATTTTGTCTGAATTAGTTCTGGCTGCATTAGACAGTGGCAGTCAACTGCCTTTCATGGCGCTGATGTTCTAGGGAGCACGGGTGACTGTGAGTAAAGTTGTCCTGGATGGCACAGGTAGGGGGCCAGGACAGGCTAAAGGGTTGCTATTTTATTTTATGTATTTTTAATTGGGGGGCCTCCCCCAGTGGTGTTCAGGGGCTCAGCTGCCCAGCAGCCAGGAGGTTGCTCCTGGCAATGCACAGGGGACCTCGCAGTCTTGGGTATGGAAGCCCAGCTTTCAGCCTGCAAAGCAGAGATCGCTTTAGAAAGAGCAATCAGATTTAAAACGACAGAAAGCTCTTTCTGTGGCCACTGGGACAGGGACAGTGAGAGGTCTAGCCATACAGCGTGCCTAACTTGCCCATGAGGGCCAGCAGTGTGGACTGAATGGCAGCAGAGTCCTGAACATGCTAGGTCTCAGGGTGCCTGGGATGGCAAAGTGAGGTGAGGTGATGTGTGAGGTAGGGTCTCCCCTTCACCAGGCACAGCCTCCACTCTAGGGAATGTGCATGTCAGGGGACTTTTCTTCAGTTAATAATGCTGGGTATAGGGTCAGAGAGATAATACAGTGGGTAGGGCATTTACCTTGCACACCGCTGACCTGGGATTGATCCTCGACACCCCATATGGTCTCCCCAAGCTCACCAGTAGTGATCCCTGGCATGGATCCTGAGCATCTAGGTGCAACTCCAAAAAAAAAAAAACACAAACCAAAAGAGATGATCCCTGAATGTGGAGCTGGGAGCAGCTTCAAGTACCACTGGGTATGGCCTCCAAACTGAAATAAAATCAAATAAAAAAGAAGTAAAAGGCAGATGGAGTGATAGTACTGTGGGTAGAGTGCTTGACTTGCACTCAGCCAACCTGGGTTTCATCCCCAAAACCCCATATAGTCCCCAAACACCTCCAGGAGTAATCCCTGTGTGCAGAGCAAGGGGTCACCCCTGAGCCTCACTGGGTGTGGCCCCAAAACCAAAATAAAATCAAATGAGAAAGAAAGAAAATGGGGTAGTAGCCACACCCTTCTCAGAGACTGATAAAACAGGAGTGCTGTGCCAAGTCTTTGCCCACACACAGGGTGAGATTCAATCAAGGATGGGAGCCAATATCATAATCAGAACTTGGGTGGGGCTGTTGTCTGGCAAGAGATTCTGCTCCTGGTGGAGTGACCTGAACGCAGAGTTTGTGCACCAGGGAACCACCCACAATGTCTTCCTGAGACAAGGGTGCAGGAATCCTACATGGTTGGGGGAGCAGATGTCTGGGTGAACTGGATCCCTCATTCATTTGACCTTTTTTTTTTTTTTTTGGCTAAACCCTGGGGTGCTCAGGGAATATACCTAGGTCTGTTCTCCGGGACTTGTTCCTGATGCTGCTTTGGGTAACCTGCAGAGGCGGAGATGCATCATGGGCCTCCAAAAGCATGTTTTGCAAATACGCAATGACCTATCTCTCCGGGCCCCATTTAATTTTTATTTATTTATTTTTGTCGAGTCACTGTGAGATACACTTCACAAAGTTGTTCATGATTGGGTTTCAGTCATGCAATGTTCCGACACCCATCCCCATCCCTTCACCAGTCTACATCTCCCACCACCGATGTCCCTAGTTTCCTTCCTGCTATCCACACCATCCCCAGCCTGCCTCTATGGCAGACACTTCTCTCTGTCTCTGTCTCTGTCTCTGTCTCTCTCTTTGCTTTTGGGCATTTTGGTTTGCAATACAGTTACTGAAAGTTTATCACGTACAGCCCTTTACTTCCTTTCAGCAATCAGTTCTGTCCAGCCCACGAAACTTTTAACTGAGCTCCATTTTTGGGGGGTTGGTGTGAGGGAGATTTTGGGTATACAAGAATGAACAAGGAGAAGTCTTCCCGTCCCCACAACTCCTACCAAATGACCAATACCCAGTAGCAGTAGGAGGTGAGAAGTGTCCCCGAGAAGGGTTAAGCTGAAAACAAGTTCTCTAGGCTAAGGTGGGGCTTACTCCTGACTCTGTGCTTGGGATTCACTGCTGGAAGTGCTTAGGGGACCAAGGACAAGACAAGCTCCCTACCTGTTATACTATCTCCTGGCCCTTAAGGGAAAAGTCTTCTTTTCTTCGTGTGTGTGTGTGTGTGTGTGTGTGTGTGTGTATATGTGTCTTTGTTTTCATTGTTTAGATAATTTTTTTCTTTTTGGGTCACACCTGGCGATGCTCAGGGGTTACTCCTGGCTTTTCACTCAGGAATCACTCCTGATGGTGCTCAGGGGACCATATGGGATGCTGGGAATTGAACCCGGGTCAGCCTCCTTCAAGGCAAATGCCCTACCCGCTGTGCTATTGCTCCAGCCCCAATGTGTCTTTGTTTTCAATGCAGAAATATATCATCTATTTACAAAAATAGCTCTTGAAAAATACAAGGAGGGGTTTGTAGTGATGGTACTGCGAGCAGGGCGCTTATCTTGCACGTGGCTGACCTGGGTTTGATTCCCAGCATCCCATATGATCTACCAGAACCAGCAGAGTAATTCCTGAGTAGAGAGCCAGGTGTTACCCCTTGGCATCTCCGGGTATGCCCCCCGAAAGAAAAGAAAAGAGAGAAAGAAAGAAAGAAAAAAGAAAGAAAGAAACTGTACCTCATGGTGTTTCACTAATAAAAATTAGTCTGACTGTCTTGGGCTAGGGAGATGGCGCAAAGGGCTGGTTCTCATGCTTTGATGCTGGAGGTTAGGGTTTTATCCCTGGCATCCTGTGGTTCCCCAGCACCAGTGGGAGCAGCAACTTCTGGCTCCAGCCTAGGAGTAGCCCTTGAGACTCTGCCTATGGCCTCAAATCAAATCAAACCAAAACAAAAAAGTAACGTCTTAGGAAAATGGAGATGATGGTGGAGGGAAGGTGATGGTGGTGATGGGATTGGTGTTGGAATATTGAATGCCTGCAACCAATTATCATGAACTACATTGTAAACCACTGTGTTTAAATGAAGTGGTGGTGGTGGGGAATCCTGAATATAATGTTAGGAAACCATGATTAGCCCTTTTGAGATTTTTTTAAAAATTACCCCTTTTTTGGTTTTTCTAGTTTTGTTTTTGTTGTTGTTGTTGAAAAGAGATGCTGGAAAAAAGGTAACAAATCAGTTCTATCATCTTCACCTGACCCAGCCTAGAGGATATAGCAACCATAAAATTCCCAGGACTTGCCAGATCCTGGTTCTGTACCAGCCCAATCTTATCTCATTTAGCCCTCCTATGAGCCCCCTGGGGAGGGGCCATGATGGCTTCCAAGTGACTAGGAAGGGAATCAGAGAGGCTCTGTCTCAATATTACGTAGACACAGAACCTGGATAGAGTTGGGATGCAGTAGGAACCCAATTCTCTCTCTGTCTCTCTCTGTCTCTGTCTGTCTGTCTGTCTGTCTCTTTCTCTCTCTCTCTCTCTCTCTCTCTCTCTCTCTCTTAATGTCCCCACTGTATATTTTCAGATTACCAACCACCCAAGGTTTATTGGGCTGCTGTCAGGGAAAATAGCACTTTGAAATATGCTGTTTCTTTACTATTCTGTAACTGCCCCCCAATTTCTAGATTGAGGTGCTTATGTCATATGACACTGGAGCAGGAGAAACTGTACTTGGATTTTTTAAAAAAACTTTTGCTATACCCGACAATGCTCAGGTGTTGCTCCAGGCTCTGCCCTCAGAAATCACTCCTGGTGGTGCTTGGGGGCACTCCATGGGATTCTGGGGATCGAACCTGGGTCAGCCACATGTAAGGCAAGAGTCTTACCTGCTGTACTATTTCTCTGGCCCCAGGACTTTATAGAATGCCCGGCAGGGAAAGGCTTGGGTGGAAACTGGAGGCATTATTAAATACATTTAACTATATTATGTGATTTTATGATACAGTATTTAATACACACATATATGAAACATATTCATAATATATAATAAAATATAATTATATAATATACTTTATATATTTGAGTTTTAGGTGGTGTTCAGGGTGACTCTGATGCTGAGGATTGAACCAAGGTTGGTCATATGCAAGGCAAGTACCTTAATGTCTGTATTATTTCTCTGGCTCTAACTTAACAGAGGAATGACTAGAGTAAGAAGGTATATGATTGGGCTGGAGCAATAGTACAGCTGGTAGTGCATTTGTCTTGCACAAGGCTGACCAAGGTTCGATCCTCAGCATTGTCTATGGTCCCTGAGCGCCGCCAGGAATAATTTCTGAGTGCAGAGCCAGGAGTAACCCTGGAACATCACTAGATATGATTCAAAAAGCAAAAAAAAAAAAATGGTTTGCTTGTTTTACTTTTCCATTGTGATGTGGGGGTTTAACACTAACCTCATACATGTGAATCATGTGACCTGTGCTTAACCATATTCTCAGTCTTGTCTGATTATTTTTATGGGTTTGTTTTCTGTATTTTAGAGGGGAGGGTTGGAACAAACCTGATGGTACTCTGGGCTTGGTATCATTCCTGATAATACTCAGTAATACTCAAGAGCTACTCGGGGGACAGAAATTGCATATAGGCATGCACTCAGCTTGTTGAGAGATCTCTTTATCCCAAACATCCAGAATATGATTGTTTTAAAAGACTTTTAGGGACTGGAGCAGTAGCACAGCAGGTAGGGTGTTTGCCTTGCACGCGGACGACCTGGGTTCAATTCCCAGCATCCCATAGGGTCCCCCAAGTACCGCCAGGAGTGATTCCTGAGTGCAGAATCAGGAGTAAATTGAACATTACCAGATGTGGTCCAAAAACAAAACCCAAACCAGAGATTTTTAGTTTGGGCTCATATTGTCAGATTCATATTTGGAAGCTTTGAGACAGGCCAGAGACATAGCTCAATGGACTGAGTATATACAAAATGTGTCTTGCCTATATTTGATCCCCACCACCACACGTTTCTCACGACACTACAGACAGTGACTCTGAACAGAGAGTCAGGAGTACCACCCCAGTATAGCAGGGTTTGACCCTCCCCCCATAAAACCCTCATTATCATTAAAAAGGAAAGGAAAATTATACAGCAATTTCTTATGTTTCCAACAAGTGAGTACCCACCAGACCTCTGACTGTATTTGAAAGTTATCATTTAAAGTTATTTTTTGGAGGGGGGGGGCACACCTGACAGTGTTTAGGGTTTACTCCTGGCTCTATAATCACTTCTGGAGGGCTCAGGGGACCATATAGGCTTCCAGATACTAGCATGCAAGGCAAGAGCCTACCAGCTGTACTGGCTCTCTAGACTCTGAAAGTTATCATTTGGAACTGAGTTCCAGTTTAGGGGAAAACAAAACAAAACTGACCAAAACCAAATCCATCACCTATCTTATAGCTTTCATTTGCTTATCTTTGGTTAGTTCTTTTTTTTTTCTAGTAGTTTATTGAACTAGACTCCCCTACTGAGCTCTGTTCATAGAATGTTACTTCTCTTCTTCCCTTTATTTTCACTTTCCTCACTCTGCCTCTCTCTCCACCTCTCCAGCCCCGCGGTAATTTCATAATTTGTTTTAAAATCTTTAATAATATTTATTGTTTATTTTGTGGTTTTGGTCTATACCAAGTGATGCTCAGGGGTTACTCCTGGCTCAGCACTCAGGAATTATTCCTGGCAGTATTCAGGGGATCATACGGGATGCTGGGGATCCAACTGGGTCGGTCCACATGCAAGGCAAGCACCTTACCCACTGTACTATCTCTCCAACACTTGTTTTAATATCTTTAACTGTTTTGGGGAGGAAGTGGAGGGGACACATCAGCAGTGCTTAGGGGACCATGTGGTGTCTTGGTGGAAATCCAAACTGGGCTGTCACATGTAAATACGCACCAGTTCTTTGAGCTGTCTCCTGCTCCCCCCAGCATCGTTCTCTATTTGTATTGATTTATATTTTGTTTTTGGTGCTGGGGTAGAACCCAGAGTGTCCTTCCTACATGCTCTGCATGTGCTACGTTTTCTCATTCGTTTTTGTTGTCTCAAGGGGGAATGAGTAGTGCTTTGGGCTATGTACTCTTCCCCGTGAATTTCGTGAAATTCAAGAAAGGTCCTGTGAGGACTAATGTCAAATTTACTAATTTAGAAGGGACAGTCACATCATCTGCCCTCCCCGAAGGCTTACTGAGTTCGCTTTCCGTCTTGGCTAGGGCTCAACTTCCCTACAAAGCCAATCTGGGTTTCGCTCAGGCTATCACAGCGGTGTGCTCCTTTGTTCGGCGAATAAAGTAGAGAGAGGTCCATTAAGTCACTCCCTAGGGAAGTGGCCACGGTCAGCTGCAGCCCTCGGAGGGCTTCAGAGACTGGGTCGGCGCGGGTAGCCTAGGCGCGTGGCTCGACCTTAGGGGCCCGGAGGGGCGGCGGTCACCGGAAGGGGTTGGCGGACAAGGCGTGCCCGCGACCTCCTCGTCTTGCGAGCAGGTAGGACCAGCCCACGGGGCGCTGGGAGCAGGGGCTAAAGGGCCTCTGGGTTCACGGGTAGGGGCTTCCTTCTACTCCGAACCCAAACTGCCCAGAACACCCCCGCACGCACCGCAAGCCCCGGGACTGCGCACCCCGGGGTATGCTTTGACCCTGGGGGTGACCCGGAGCAAAGGTGCGAAGGCTCTTGAAGGCGGTGCACAAGCAACGAGGGGTCCCAGAGTGCGGGTCCTGGATGGGGTCTTCGAGGGTTCAGGGTCAGGCTCAAGGGGGTCAGCGGCGGGGGGGGGGGCTGCGCGTATGGCGCCAGAGTGCCCTTCCCGGGGGCGGGCGATCGGGGCGTTTGGGGGTACCGGGGCGGCGACCCCGCCCCTGCGCCACGAAACAGGAGGTAGCCGGCGCCCCGGAGGGAGGGAGGGTCCCCGGCGACTCCTGCGCGCCCCTCCCCCACGACTCCGTCCGGAGGCCGCCCACCCCGCCCCGAGCCCGGACCGCTCGCCGGCTCGGCCCCGCCCCCTCAAGCCCCGCCCCGGACCCGCCCCCAGGCCCCGCCCCTCCGCTCGTCCATTCAGATGTGGGTCAGGGGTGAGCGGGCGGCGCCGACGTCACAAGCTTCCAAGATGGCGCCGGGCGGGCGGCTGTGAGCGGCGCTCGGGCGCGCTGGGCGGGGAGCCGAGCCGAGCCGGGCCGGCGGCGGCGGCGGGGCGGACGGGGCGGGCTCGAGGGCGTCGCGGGCCGGGCGCCGAGGACGAGCGGCCGCGGCCGGGGCCGGGCGGCAGGCGGAGCGCCGCCGCCGATGCACACGAGGTGAGGGGCGGCCGTGGGGGGCGGGCGCGCCCCCGGAGAGGGGCGTGGGCGGGCGCGCGCCCCCGCCGACGTGTGGGCTGCGCCGCGCGTCCGCCGGGCCCGGGCGGGGGGCGCGCGCGGGGCCCCCGGCCGACGCGGCCGGCGGGGCTTTGTGGCCCCGGTGCCCGGCGGGGGCGCGGGCACAAAGCGGCGGGGCGCGGGCCGGGGGGGCGGGCGGGCGCCGCTCTTTGTGCCTTTTCAGGAGCGCCCTAATCCCGAGCGCGTCGGGGAGCGGCGCAGCCTGACAGGCGGGCGGGCCCCCTTTATGCGCCCGCCGCGCCCCGCGCCGTCCCGGGCCCCCTTCCCCGGGGCCCCCGCCCCGCGGGAGGCCCGGCCCGGGCCGGCCCTGCAGCTGGTGGGCTCCTGCCCTGCCCCCCGACCGCTTGTCGTCGGCAGCCGCTTGGCAGGAAGAGAGATGGGCTTGGGGGAGGGGGTCGCCGGCCGCGGAGGGGGCCCTTCGGCCGCGGCTTGTCACTTGCTGCCTGTCGGCCGGGGGCTTGCGATCGCTCGGGCTCCGCCGGGCCGGGGGTGGGCATGCCGCTCCGGGGTGGGGGGGCAGCGACTTGCGGAGCGGAGGGAGGAGGCCAGATAATGCTGCTGGCGGCCCCGCCCTGAGCCGCGTGGGTCCGCCCGGGTCCGGATGGGTCGGGACGCGCCCTCGGAGCCCCCCGCCCGAGCTCCCGAGCGCATCTGGAAAGCTGGGCGCGCGGCGCCCCCCGCCCCCAGCCGCAGGGGTGGGAGCCGGGGAGGCCGCCCCCTCTGACATCTGCGGCGGGGGGAGGGGCAGGGCCTGGCCCCGAGGAATCCCGCGGCGGTGGCGGTGGGCTGGTCGTTGACTGATGTGGGGATCGCGGAGCTCCTGCGCCCGCCCGGCCGCCCCGGGGGAGGGGGACGAGTTGGCAGGTACGGGGAGGGGCCGCGGCCGCCGCTGAACTTGGGACTCTTCGCCCGCGACCCCCCCCAGCTGGCGGGATGGACGTTGGGTCGCCCACTGGGTCCCGGGGCCTTTCTGGAGCGGGCCTGGCTCCGACTTGACCTCTTCCCCCGCCGCTCCCATCTGCCAGGGCCTGCACTCCGGGCCTTTGAGCAGACCTTCTCCGGAGCTCTGGCCATGTGGCTGGTGTGTAGCCCGGCTCCCGGAGAGCGCGTTTGCTCAGCGGGGCAGGGCTGCTGGAGTGGTCTGAAAAAAAGCAGATGGGCTGGCCTGGGGCTGGCCTCGGGAGACAAAGCTGTGTGGCGAGATTGCAGCTTTAGCGGGCTCTTAGCACCAAGGGGGTGGGGGTGGTAAGGAGGAGAGAGGCTGATACTTGGGGGCCGAACTGAAGCTTGGGGCCCAGGAGCACAGAGGCCTGCCTGCAAGGGACTTGCGGTCTTCTGCAGCTGAACTGAAGGATGAAAACCGGGGGTTCAAGAACTGAAGGAAGCATAGACACCTCGGGACGCAACGCTGAGGTTGGAAGGGCCACTCCACTTGCCTAGCTTTTGGGGGACCGTGTGGGGTAGAGCTCCCACGTTGGTCTGCTTTCTTTTGACGCCTCCCTTTCTGAGTGAAGGCCAGGTTTGGGGTGCCGGTGGACGCCTGCTACCCAGTTCCTCTGGCACTCTGACTCAAATGCTGGTGTGCGCCCAGAGTTTCTCCCTGCAGTGTTTTCCTGCCAGTTGTTGAGACTTGTAGATTAGTCATTTAGCTTTTACAAGCGATTCCTGAAAAGAAAAATCTCCCACTGGTTGCTGGCTCCGTGTAGAGGAAGAAACAGCCCGAGGGAGCCAGGCCTTTAATTAAAGCAAAACCGAAATGATTGCTGTAATTGTTGGAGGGAGAGGAGGTGCAGGTGTGGCAGAGGTGAGGCTGTGGTGCCTGCTCAGGGGACAGGTAGGCACCATCCCTTCCTCACTCCCTGGCCTTGGCCTGCAGCCCAGCCTTCTCCACAGGGTCCGGTCCTAGACGAATCCCCACACAGTGTTTTCTTTCCATAGATCAGATTTCTCATTTTGCTAATAAGCAGAGTCTCTGATCCACTTGAAGTCAGCTGTCGTGGACTCTGGGCAGCAGGGTTTTGCATTATTGAGCTGACAGGCCTGCTGTCTTCCTGGAGTCCTCATTGTCTGCCAGGGTCCATTTTGGGGGTGGGGGCGTGTGTGCCTTTTAATCTGCAGCTAGCCCCCGGGAAGGGCTGGCCGAGTAGTTCTGAAGAATTGGAGTAGCTAGGAAGGAATAAAGTTCAGTTTGCCCAGGGGATCTGTGGCTCTGTCCTTTTGCTTGGCGTGTTGGCCTCAAGCACTTAGCCCCACCCCACAGCTTGCCTTACCCACTGGGGCTGAGGGCCACTGTCCTTGGGAACCTTCCTCTAAGAGGGCTCTATTTCCTGCCTGCTCCAGCTGCCTTCGGCAACTTTCAGCTTTTCAAAGAAAGAGCAAATCAGGTTCTTCCCCTCCTGGTTCTTTGGGTAGTGCTTGAGGAGGGGCTGGTGGAGGGCAGGGAGCAGGGAACCAGACTGGGTGAGGAATTCTGGAGTGTGACACTGGGTCCCCTGTTTACTCTCCATGTGACCTTGGACAGTGATCGAGCCGTAGTGCCCGTTGCTAAAATGGGAACAGGACTTGAGTTTACGTTCACGTATCACTCCCCTCCAGAATTCAGCCTGGGGAAGGGAACCGAACAAACTAATGGATGTAAGACGTGGGTGATAAGGACTGGCACTGTGGAGAAAGGTGTGTAGTGGGCATCATGGGGAGGGCGGCTGGCCTGCGGGAGAGCCCTGGGTGCCATGCTGCGTGCAGGTTGGCTGGCCAAGAGGGGTTTTGATAGTTAACCTTTGTTTAGTTTTCGTGGCATTGTGGAATGTCACCCTGCCAAATGCTGCCTTTGATAAGAAGCTGGTATCATGAACCTACTGCATGCCGGGCATCTGTGATGCTCTTTGACAAGCTTTCACTCACTCAGCAAAGTTTTCTAGAACAGAGGTAGTGCTCAACCCTTGTGGCTAGTTCAAATTGGTGGGTTTCTCTGCCCTCTGGTACTCAGACTGACTAAGATCAGTCTGGAGGCTGGGGAGAGAGGCATGTTGCAGTTTTCCAGTTCCACAGCAGATAGCCTCTCTTACAGACTGGTAAACAAGACTCAGGTTAAATACCTTTTTGGAGCTGAAAGCAAGCCACTGACCAGTCTGGGGCTGGAGGGTAAATGCCTTTGACTCCAGAGCCTGTGAGAGCCGGGTGGGGAGAGGTCTGAAATCCCAGCAGGGAGGGATGGGGTGGGGCAGAGCGCTCCCCTCCCCAAGTCAGTCCTGGCTTCTGGTTAGGGGCTTCTGAACTAGCTAGGCCAGTTCCACTCTGCCTGGCACCGCCATGCTGAGCTTCCTGCTGCTGGGAGGGGCCTTGCCCTAAGGGTTAGGGACCTGGGGGGGGGAGGGCGCCGAGAGGGCTGCAGGCTCTTCTGGAGCCCGTCTTCCCCCAGAGTGGCAAAGCAGGAAAAGCGGGTGGGGGTAGGGGCCCGGTGGGCTCCATAAAGAGAGGAAAGCCAGGCTCAGGGGAGCCCTGCCCCGCTTGCTTTAGGAGGGAAAGGCCGGCTGGCCGGGGTGGGGTGTGGGTCTGCAGAGGGAGGGAGTGCAGCCTGGGTGCCCTTGGCGGAGCTGAGTGGGGAGCTGGATCCCTGGACTTGGCTGGGACAAGCCAATCCTGCCCTCCTGACGGTTGAGTTTTCCAGCAGTGCCCCAGGTGGGTAGAGGGAAGGGTGAGTGTGGCTTTGGGTTAGGGCAGCTCCTTCCTGTTGGTTTATTGCTCGTGAGGGGCTTGGCGCTTCTACTGGGATGTGCATGGAGGGGCATGGAAAACTTTCCCCATCCCAGTGAAGTCCTAAGGGCCTCTGAGGAGGTGAGACTGAGGTCTGGCTAGTTGGTCTGTCGTGAAGTTGTGAGAGCTGAGGTCTGTGCCACCTTTGTGGCCACTGTGCAGACTTGTGCTAGGTCCTGGCTACCACACGGCCTTGGGTACTCTCGGCAGCACTTGGGAGTGGGTGCTCAGGGTGGCAGAGACGGCTGCCCCTGTTCCTTGAACCGGGCCTTTTCCCCCTCTCTCCAATGTGGTTGGTGGCTTTTTATTGTTTTTATTTAGTGTTTTGGGCCATGCCTGACAGTGCTCAAGGCTTATTCCTGGCTCAGTGCTCAGGGATCATTCTCGACGGTGCTCAGGGGATGTGGTGGTGCCCTGTGGGGTGCTGGGGATCAAACCTAGGTTGTCCACATGCAAGGAAAGTTCTTTAGCCACTGTACTCTAAGGTTTTTATTTATTTTTTGGGCCAAATCTGGTGAGGATGGAACCCAAGCATGCAAGGCACATGCTTAGCCTCTTTGAGTTGTCTCTCTGCAGTCCCCCATCCACCATCCCCCTTCCCCTCATCCCTGCCAATATAGTTGGGAGGAAGTGCTGCTCTTGTGGCCAGTGTCGGGGCTGCCTGCATCTCTCTTTTTTTTTTCCTTTGGGGGGGGGGTGTTTCACACTCAGTTCTGCACTCAGGGATTGCTGCAGGCAGTGCTTGGGGGATGCCAGGATCGAACCCTGTAAGCCCTGCGCAATGCCAGTGCCCTCCCTGCCTTACTGTCTCCCATCAGTGTACTCTTGCTTTCTGAGGAGGGTGCCTGCTTGCTGGGTCTCAGCAACTAGGAGTCGGTGGAGGTGTCCGTGTGCGTATCAGGTTCCTAAAACAGTGAACTCCACTTAGTTAAGTTTGTGAACCACTGCTGGAGCAAGTGATCATTCTTTTTTGATCAGAGAATCAGATGGGTGGTGAGCCCAGATTGAACAACAGTGGTTGGGAACTGGTTTGCAGTGACATTCTAGTGAGATCCAATTTACAGAACAAACTGGACCTATTGAGATCCAATTTACAGAACAAACTGGATCTATTCTGGTTGCTAGAGTCTTGGAGAAGGTAGGGCAGAGGGTACTCACCCTTTGTGGCCTTCCTCAGGTGGGTGGCCATGGGAATGGGTCCCAGTGTCTAAATGCCATCTCTTCAAAAGAGTGCCTGCCTGCCCTGGGGCTGGGTTTTGTTCTTGGACTTCGTCTGTTCTGGCAGGCCCTGGAATTTGGGTTCTCTGCGACTCCTACAAGCCCACTTAAGACCAAGGCTGAAGGTCCCAGTACCTATTTACCTCTTTCTCGCTCGCCTCAAGGTCTCTGGGAGAGATCAGTCACAGAGGTGGTTTTGCTATACTGTTATCTAGGCAGAGTGTGTGAGGGAGGGGCGCCACCAAGGGTGAAAATGGAAGGGGGATGGTGTGAACAGAACTTCTGGTGAGGCCCGGCTTGCCTGGTGGTCTGCTCTGCTGGGAGACCCATAGGTTGTTGGTAAATGTGGGGAGATGAGACAAGGCAGTTCTGTCTTATCATGTGAGGTGGAGTGCAAGGCCCCATTGTGTGGTTCTTGTTCTGGAGGTGGAATCGCAGGAGAAGCGGCAGCGGCAGTGGCTCGAAAGCGAATGGTCTTGGCTGGGCAGTCGAGCGCGGGGTGCAGAGGCAGGTGTGCTCCCTCCCTGCCCTCTGCTTATATGGATGCCCCTGGGTAGAGAGCATGTCTTATGGGGACTGACTTCCTGCCTTGGCTTTTTTCAATGGGGACCACACCTAGATGGGCTGGAGGAAGGGGGGCCATTTGCAGCGCTGCTGGGGATCAACTCAGGGCCTCATACGGGTTAGGCATGCACTCTCTACCCTTGAGCCTTCTCTTGGCTCCTGCTTCAGCTCCCCGACTTCTTCCTCCTTCACAGGACTTCCCTTGGGTCAGAGATGGCCACTGCTTCCTGTTTGACAGGTTCTCTAGCACATTTGCTTGAAAACCGGGAAGATGGCTCCAACCAAGTTTCTGATGGAAAATTAGAGCAGGTAGTAGTGGTAGAGGACCAGGCAATCATTGTGGGGCTCTTCCCCCATATGAGGGTTTTAGGAGCTACTGTACAGTCAGATTTAATCCTCAGAGCTTCTGAAATCCTGGTCATTTTCCTAGTCCTTTGGATTATTATTATTATTTGGTTTTTGGGGCCATACAAGGTGGTGCTTCGGGCTTTACTGGACCTTAAGTGACTATAAATGGCTCAGAGAGGTAAAGTATTATTTGGTTATTTTTGGTTTCTGGGCTCATTCATCAGTACTTAGGGGCTGTTCTCAGCAAGTTGCTTGGGGGGGCGCTCCAGGTACTGGGGCTCAAACCTGGGCCTCCCATATGCAAGGCATGTTCATGAGGCCTTTGAGTCATCTCTGTTCAAGGTTAAGTACTGTTGGCGGTGAGTGGGGGGCTTCTCCAGCAGTGCTACTGGAGATACTTGGCCAGTAGTTGGATGTGCTTCAAAGGCCGCAGAGTGTTGCTTTGTGGGAGGTGGTCATGTGGTGCTGTGGGTAGAACTTGAGGCTTTTGCACGCAGCACAATGTACTACAACCCTTTGAGCTATCTCTAGACCCCAGACACATAGCTAGGTAGTGGGTAGAGAAGTTGTAAGAGTGAAACAAACACAACCAGACATGTGCTTGGAAACCTGGCACGTGTATGTGCCAGGGCCCTTTCCTCTGAGCAGCACTCGTGTGGGCCAGAGGACAATTGAGGTCTTCCTTTTTTTGTGGTGGGGTGTGGTGCGCACACCCAGTGGTGCTTAGGGCTTACTCCGAACTCTACACTCAGGCATCACTCCTGGCAGGCCTGGCGCCATACGGGGTGCTGGGGATCAAACCCGGACAGCCGCCTTGCCCGCGGTGCCTTGTCTCCAGACCCAAGGTTGTCGTTTAAGGGGGGCAAAGTGCCTTGGACAAAGCCAGCTCTCTAGAGTCCTGTTCCGGGCGCTGGTTCGGGATGCCCTGTGAGCCCCTTGGTCAGGCACCACCATCGCCTTGAACGTGGCCAGGGACGGAGAGGACTGGCCACTTGTGTTCTCGGCCCGCCTACTCTCTGGCATGTTGGAAGCCTCCATCCTAATTCTCTATTTGCTGCGTGCAAATTTCTGTCTATGCTTTTTTCTCAGTGTGGGCACATCAGAGGTGCTTGGACACTGTCCTTCGTGGCGCAGGGAATAGGGACAGGGTGTCCTCTTGGTGGTATGGGTCTGACTCGTGGTTATGGCTATATCGACTTCTGGCAAGAAGGGACCAGGCTCAGGCACGGTCTGCTGAGGTGCCAGCAGGCAGCACACGCGCGCTGCAGCCCTTCGAGTGTTTTTGTCTCTCCCTGCCAGGAGACTCCAGGCATAGAGTTGGTGACCAAAGCCTTGGGCTGTGTGGTCTGTGAACCTGAGCCCCAGAGGGGTGCACGCCTAGGGGAGAGGATTGTTTCCAAAGTCCCACATTCCATGCATGTGTTGGTGCTGATAAGGGCAGCAGGGCTGGCTTAGCTGCTTTGGGCAGGAGGGGACTTTGACTTCATGCCCGGAGCAGGCAGCTTGCACATCCTCCTTCCTACCCCTCCCCCTCCCGGTCACCCCTCACCACTTAACTTGTGCCTTGGAGCAGCCGCCTGAGCCAGCCGCCTGAGCCAGTTGCGTGTCCTGGCCCAGCCCCACTTGTATGGTCAGAGCTGCTGGTTCTGGCTCCTGGCATCACAGAGTCCGTAGGAGGCCCTGGAGGTCCCTTTGTCCTTTGCGCTGCCCTTAAAAGAGTTTGTGGGTGCTATTTGAAATGGCACCTCCTTTTATTTGAAGTGTGTGGCTCAAGTTTGGTAGAAGGCTTATTACCCTGGTATTTTGGCTTTTGGTGAACAGATGCTTTTTTTTTCTCTTTTTTTTTTCTTTTTGGGTCACACCTGGTGAGGCACAGGGGTTATTCCTGGGCTCTGTACTTGGAAATAACTCCTGGAGGTGCTCAGGAAATAACTCCTGGAGGTGCTCAGGGGATCATATGGGATGCTGGGGATTGAACCCGCGTTGACCGCTTCTCCAGGCCCACCACAAAAGATGTTTTGTGGGAAGATGGTGAGTATCAACCTTGCTCCCTCCCTCCCTCCGCCCCTCCCTCCCTCCCTCCCTCCCTTTCTTCCTTCTTTTTGCCCTTCCGCCCTTCCTTCCACCCTTCCTTTCTTCCGCCCTCCCTGCCTCCCTCTCTTCCTTCCTTCCTTCCTTCCTTCCTTCCTTCCTTCTTCCTTCCTTCCTCACCTGGCAGTGCTCAGGGCTTATTCCTGGCTCTGCTCAGGGATCTGTGGACTCAAGGGAACATATGGGGTGCCAGGGATGGAACCTGGGTCAGTTGTATGCAAGGCTAGTGCCCTTCCCATTGTGCTATAGCTCCAGCCTCCCTCAAGCCTCTTCGGTGTCTCGTTTTCCTTTCTTGTAGATTGTAATATTTGACATAATCCATCCACGTCAGCTGTTCTTTGGTTTGTAACGCCTAGGAGTACTCAAGAGTCTTCAAAATTCATAAATGTTTTGGACTTTGTGCCTATGTTGACACTCACACCAGTGGTACACAGCTGTGGTGGGTGGTGCACACTGTCCAGATTGATACTTTCCACATCTCGACTCCAGCTCTAAACTGCTTTTTCTAAACTGGGGAGGCGGTAGAGATGATAGAGTAAATTGAGAGCATGTTACATGTCTCTTCACTGTCCTCTGTGCTGCACTGGGAATACTCATGAGACTATTCTGCAGTAGACCAAAGTAGAACATTGTCTCTAGGAAATGGTCCTTCACATTATTGTTCACCTACGCTCCGAACTAGCTACTTTTTCTCATGGAACATTGCTTTTTACTTGATAAAATTGGCGAGGGCCAGGAAGGCGGCTTAGTGACTTGGAGTGTTGGCTCAGCAAATGCATGATACGGATTGACATCTCAATGTTGCCCAAATGCAGTTAGTCCTGACAGCTTGGCTTTTGGGGGTCCCCAGAGTTCAGGATGTGCCCGGAGTAAGTCCTGAGCCTCATCCCTGTGGTATGCTGGGTAGATGTGGGGGCAATCCAGACCTCACCAAAGTCTGAGCGCCTGTGTGTGCCCTCCTCCCTCCATCCCTGGGGTCAGGGCACAGAACTGACAGACGTGTTGTGGTTATCCAGACGTGGAAAGTTTATCAGATATGTTCTATAACAGCCTTTCAACTTGGAGAAGAACAACTTGGGCTGAAGAGAGGGGTTAACAAAGGTTAAGGCACTTGTCTTCATACAGCTGCAGCCGCGACCCTGGTTGGAATCCAGGCACACATATGATCCCCCAGCCCTGTCAGAAATGGCCCCTGAGCACTGCTGGGTGTGTCCCCCTTTCCCAGAAGAAGAAAAACAGCTCTAAGGCTTGGAGGTTGATTATACATACCCCATGCCCTCTATAGGTAAGGCTCTGGGTTTGATCCCCAGCAAAAATAAAAAAAAAAGAGACAGAAATATCTAGAAAAACAACTGATAGTATTTGTTGCTAGTGATAGTGATAGAGCCCTTAAGGGAAAAGGAGAGTTTTGGAGAATTGTATTTATCATTATGAGTCTGACTCAGACTTCTGATAAGATTGTGGTGATATGACACATAGATTTTTTTGGTGTTGTATAACCAAATAAGACAACATTTGGAAGCAACATTTGGAAGATCTGATCAGTGCAGTTAACCAATATTTTTCATGTTCTTAATGGCATAGAATCCTAAATGAGTGCATACTATGTCAGTATGTAGGTCTAGTAGGATGTGAAAATTACCAGTGCAACTTGGTAGTGCCAGGGCTTGAACCTAATTCCATGCAAGGCCAGTGCAGATCCACATTTTTGTGTAGGGGGTTAGGGGGTTGGGGGATAGGGGGCACATTGACAACACTTCCAGCTTGGTACTGGGGATTGTTCCTGGTGATGCTCTCAGGTCCATGGGATGCCAGGGATCAAACCTAGATCACTTGCATGCAGAGCATGTACATTAGTGCATCAAATTATCTCGCAGGTCCTCAGTTTTTTTTTTTTTCTTTTGAAAGAGGTTCTTTTTTTCTTCTTAAAATTGTTAATTTAGGAGGCTGAAGGGATAGAACAGCAGGTAGGGTGTTTACGTGACCAACCCAGGCTCCATCCCTCGCATCCCTTATGGTCCCCTGAACACTGCCAGGAATAATTCCTGAGTGCAGAGCCAGGAGTAGCCTGTGAGCACTGCCAGGTATGACAGCAAAAATTAAAAGAAAATAGTTAATTTAGGGCAGAGGAGATAACTTGAAAGGAGACCCTAAGTTCAGTCCCTCAGTTATATTCCTGGCCTGTATTGTCCCCTAAGTGCTGCCAGGTATAGCTTGAGTGACCCGCGAAACACTGTTGGGAGGCCCCTAAAAATACTAACGTTAATTTATTTCAACATGAGATTGATGATACTGATTTTAAATTAAATTAAATTAAATTAAATTTTTTTTTGCTCTTTGGGTCACACTCAGCGATCCACAGGGGTTACTGCTGGCTCTGCATTCAGGAATCACCCCTGGCGGTGCTCAGGGGACCAAATGGGATGCTGGAAATTGAACCTGGGTTGGCCGCGTGCAAGGCAGACGCCCTACCCGCTGTGCTGTTGCTCCAGCCCCAATTAATCAAATATTTTAAATTGCCTTTTTTTTTTTTTTCCGAACTGGAGTACAGGGGTAAGACTCTTACTTTGCCTGTTGTTCAATCTTAACTGGAATACAGGGGTAAGACTCTTACTTCGCCTGTTGTTTAATCTTTGGTACCACAGGTGGTCCTCTGAGTATAGAGTGAGGAGTAGCCCTTAAGTACTGTTGGATCTGACTCAAACTATGCCCCTCTCCCCCCCAAATAAAATTACCAACTTTCCTAACATAGCAAGTTAAGCAGTACCAGTAAACATAAAAAACCACATAACTTACAAGCCACCTTAACTTCAAATGCTCTGGTTGCCTTTTTTAAGGGGTGGAGGGGTGCAGTGCTGGTCTTTGGCGTGTAAGGCACGCATGAGCTCCACCACTGAACCACAACCTGTCCCCTCTGTACTGATTTTCAGGAATGTAAATAATAGTTTGGGAACTGTTGACAGGGGGGTGCTGGGTAATGTTCTCTTTATCATTTCCCTCTTCACCACCACCTTGTCATCCTGTGTATTATTTCCTCTATCTCTCCTCAGCGCTGATTCTTCCCGACTGCCATTTGCTCCATCTAATAAACATTTATGAGGACTTGCATCTTGTCTAGTGGGGTGGGTGCCGGTGCCCTGCCAAGGCTGATGGTTGTTTGACAAAGGTCCCTAACCTTGATAGCCCTGTTTGGGGTGGGGTGGGGGTCTAGGCAGAGGGGGAGGTACGCCCTGGGAGGCAGCTGGGCAGCGAGTCCTGCTGATGTTGGGTTGGGGGAGGGGGAGCGGATAGATATGCTGGACTGGCTTTGCAGGAGGAGGGACACTCAAGTGGACTGGGGAAGGAAAGTGCCCCTGAGCTGAGTCGGGGTCTCTCTGGGAAGTACTCTGCACCTGGGCCCAGCCAGACTGGGGACTTGATTCCCGCATGGGGATTCTGTTGAGTCCTATTGTTTTAGGTGGGCAGTGACTCAAAAGAGGCGGGTTTGAGTGGACTCTGAAATGAAGGGGTGGGACCGCAGGGCGGTCTGTGTTCTAGACTGATGCGTTGGCTTAGAATGGTCTTGACTCTTGCTTTCTCCTGCCCTAGGGACGATTTCCTGCGGTTCCCCTTCTGTCTGGTCGGGCATTCGTATCCTCCCAGGAACAGAGGCTTTGACTTCTGCTCCTTTTTTTGTTATTTTGTTGGGGCACATCTCAGGGATGCTCAGGGATTACTATGGTGGGGATCGGAGGACCATATGAGGTGCTGGAAATCAATATTGGGTCTGCTGTGTGCAACTTGCCTACTGTACTCTCTGGCCTCCTTACTTGTTTTTTTTTTTTTTTTTTTGCTTTTTGGGTCACACCTGGCGATACACAGGGGTTACTCTTGGCTCTGCACTCTGGAGTTACTCCTGGCGGCGCTCAGGGGGACCAAATGGGATACTGAGAATCGAACCCGGGTCAGCCGCGTGCAAGGCAGACGCCCTACCCGTTGTGCTATCTCTCCAGCCCCCACTTGTGTTTTTTTAGGATGTAATACTTTCTAGAACTCTCCTGTGGGACTAAACTAACAGCCTTTGATCATGTGATGTCATCATGCTTACCAGTTGTGGGGCCCTGCTGTTTGTCAAGGTCTCCAGGGTTCCCATGCCATGGCAGGCTGCCCAGGGAATTGGATCACACTTGGGGATCGAACCTTACCCGAGCACCTTACTTACGATTGCTCTGGCCTCTGTAGGCAGCTTTTAGCCCTTTAGATCTCTCCCCTTTCTCTTGGGACATGTGCTTCGAAAGCACACTAGCATTCATTGTAGACTTGGAGGTTGTGTTCTAGATTAAGGCAGAAGTGACAACCAGAGTGTGAATTGCAGGTGCACACATCCAGGCGTCAGGGCTGGGAGACACTGACTTGCTCCCTCTGTCTGCCCACCTCAGCTGTCCTGGAATTTCAGATGGACCCTGCCCTACTGGCATTTGTTGGATCCTTGAACAGCAGGTGGCTTAATTTGGCTGGGTTGGCTTGGCTCTGGGTGTTAGGAGCTAGGTGCTAAATACTAGGTGCTAAATCACTTTTGAGGCACACCAAGTGCTGTGTAACTATGGTTCTGGTGTTTCTTTCTCTCGCTTGGAATGTCTCAAGGTGGTGCTGTCCTGTGTTTCACACTGCCTTTGGGTTGTTTCCTGGGTTTTTGTTTTCATTGCCCCCTAAGTTAAGCCCGGTTTTCCTTACCCTACCACTTGTACTATCGCTCTGGCCTCCCTAATGTATATTTTTTAAAGACTGGTATCTCTTTGGCCGGAGCAATAGTTACAGGGGTTAAGGTGCTTGTTGTATATGTGAACAATTCCAGTTCAATCCCTGGCACCACATTTGGTCCCTAAGCACTGCCAGTAGTCACTCCAGAGCACAAAACCAAGAGGAAGCCCTGAACACAGCAAAACAACTGATGTTTGCTGAAAGTTTCCATACTTGATTTTTCTCTTTCACCTTTCTTGGGTTAAAACAGACTGGTCCTTGCTTCTTAAGCGATTTGTTTGAGATCCAGTAGTTAGGGGGTTGGCTATTCTTGAGGGAATGTGAGCTTTCCTTCCCCAGCCTGACAGCTCCCTTTGCCTCTCAATTCCTAAGAGCCTTGTCATTTTCTTCCTGGCCTTGTGGTTGTCTTGGCCCGTTGCACTAGATTTCCTCTTCCTGGGCTTGCCTTTTGGGATTTGCTGAAGCCTCTGTCTCTGCAAGTGTCGATAAGAAGCTGTTCCTTTTGGGAGACTGACCTGCCCCTCATAAGAGACCTGACGGAGGTCATGTCAGTGTCCTTGCTGATCTCTGACAGGTTCGTGCAAGTTCCCTTGTTTGAGATGGACTCTTGTCCTGTCCACGTTTTTCTACTTGTCTGTGGTTGTTGGTATTTGTTGGAAGTTCTGGAGGTTACTGATGGGCCGGGGTCCACCTAGTACCCAGAACTGAGTCTAGGCTCTCCTTTCTGCTCCTGTATCAGGGTCAGGGGCATCAGGTATGTGTGCACAGTCATGTGTGATTGAGCCAAGGTTTCCTCACAGATGGACTCGCTTGCGCCCAAAATGAGAAAAACCGCCCCAGCCCCAGGTACGTGCTCATCTTTCTTCCCCAGCTCTTGGATTTTTGCTCACTTGCTTTCCAGCTCAAACTTAAACAGAATGGCACTGCATTCAGTCTGGCTTCTTTGGTAACGATATGGGTTTTTTTTCCCCCCCTTTTTGGGTCACATCCGGCGATACTCAGGGGTTACTCCTGGCGGTGCTCGGGGGACCATATGGGATGCCGGGGATTGAACACGGGTCGACCGCATGCAGGGCAAACCTATCCCCGGTACTATTACTCCGGCCCCATTAACAATATATTTGAGAGATTCAGCTGTACATATGTGAATTACTATGACGTTGCCACTAGTCAGCTATTTTTGATCTGCAAAAGGCACAGTCATGAGATTCAGCCGAAACATTCAGTCTCGCTCACTGCTTGGTGATGATAGTTCTGATGCTTCTAGACCTTTTTGGGCCACACCTGGTGGTGCTCAGGGCTTACTCCTGGCAATGCTTGGGGAACCGTATGGGATGTCAGGAATTGAACCCAGATCAGCTGCGAACCTGGGTTAGCTGCATGCAAGGCACGTTCCCTCCCCGCTGTACTCTCATTCCTCCTCCAGCCAGCCGCTGTTTCTACAGGTGGGGCTGTTTCTACAGGTGGGGCTGCATGAGCAGGCAGCTGACCTAAGCTAGTGGGAATTGGTGAGCACACACTGTGTCTCTGCTGGTGTGGTCTTTGAGTGTGCCATCAGGGCCATGGGGTTTTCAAGCATTTTAGTCCTGGCTTTAATAGAGTTAGTTTCTGTTTGTTTTGGGGCCATTTCAAGCAGTGCTCAGGAGCGATGCATTACTGGGAATCAGCCCCTGCCTCCCACATGCATAACATGCATTCAGCCTTTTAATTTACTATCCAGCTCATCATTATATTTTTGGGGAGATATTTGGGTCAGAGAGTTGGGGGGTACTTTGGACTCTGCTCAGGGATCAATCCTAGGGGCTCGAGAGAGTACAGCAGGTAGAGCATTTGCATGCGGCCAACCCAGCTTTGATCCCAGGCACTCCATATGGTTCCAGAGCCCTGCCAGGAGATCCCTGAGCAGAGAGCCAGGAATAACTCCAGAACATTGCCGGATGTGGCCCCCAAGCAAATCAGTCCTGGTGTATTTGGGGTATTGTTTGTGGTGCTGGGATCTAACCAGTATGAAAGACAGCATATATTTTATTTATTTATTTTTGCTTTTTGGGTCACACCCGGCGATGCACAGGAGTTACTCCTGGTTCATGCAGTCAGGAATTACTCCTGGCGGTGCTCGGGGGACCATATGGGATGCTGAGAATCGAACCTAGGTTGGCTGCGTGCAAGGCAAACGCCCTACCTGCTGTGCTATTGCTCCAGCCCCAAGGCAGCATGTATTTTAACACTTGCACTGTCTCTCTGGCCCCTGCCTCTTATTTGTTTTGGAGTACTCAGAAGTACTAGGGACCACTCCTGTCTCAGTGCTCAGGGACCCATGTGGTGCTGGGAATCCAGCCCCTTGAACTATCTTCCTCATCCTCCAGCTTATTTTTATTGATTTATTATTTTTTTAACTTTTTGGGTCACACCCAGCGATGCTCAGGGATTATTCCTGGCTCTGCGCTCAGGAATTACTCCTGGCGGTGCTTGGGGGACCATATGGGATGCTGGGGATCGAATCCAGGTTGGCCGTGTGCAAGCAACCCTACCCACTGTGCTATTGCTCCGGCCTTCAAGCTTATTTTAAAACATTTTCTCTTTCCGGGGGGGACGGGGGGTGGGAGGGATGCTGGGACCCGTGGTGGTGGAGGATGGGCGCTGGTGGAGGGATGGGTACTTGATCGTTGTATAACTGACAAAAATTTGTAAGTCTATAACTGTACCTCATGGTGTTTCACTAATAAAAAAAAATAAAGAAAGAAAAAAAATATTTTCTCTTTCCTCTCTGGGAGAAACTTTCGGTTATTTTTCAGCTAATTAAACTGTAATATCACTGTGTGGCAGCAACGTTTGTTTTTGGTTTAATTTTTCTAATACCCCTGTAACATGCCATACTAGTCTTAGCCAGTCCAGGAGGGTGCCTCTGTCACAGGGCAGGAAGAAGGCCCTGATGCCAGGTGTCTTTTGTGGTTCAGCAAATGGGCTGTCGGTGCTTTTCTTGGGAAGAAGTCCTCTGCCTTCAGTGGTGGTTCTGCGTTTCCCGTCTCGGAGACAGACATTTTTCTTTTACGAAGCGATGCAGGTAGAAGAGGACTATGGTTTTGTTGTTTTAGTCCTTTGAGAGTTCTTCCTTGCCATAAGAAATGGTTAGATCGGTTTTGAAATTGTAAAGGTGAGGATTCTTTCTCCTGGAGCCTGGGGCTGGGCAGCTGCCGCTGTGACTCAGCGGTGACTCCCTCTGGGCTCAGTTATCTGGAAGGGCGGATGTGCGGAGGTGAGCGCACATCTCCCTTTCAGCAGGGCAGCGCATGTGGCCCAGCGCCCTTTCGGCTCTGTACGTGCGGAGTTCCTACCTGTTCACCTCTGTGCCATTGCTGCTGAAGTTTCCTCCCTTCAGGTGTCTATCCAGAAGCTTTGCCAGTTGCCACCACCTCCAAGATGCCCATGGTAGCCAGGCTCGCCCTTGACTTTTCGAATTCCAGGTTCACATTTGTTGTTCTCTGGATGTTTCTTACATAGGAAATACGTCCTCTCTTTTGGGGTTAGCTCCTTCCTCTTAATTATCCCCAGGTTGAACATTTACTGCTTATGGAGTGTCAGTAGTAGGTTTGTAATCTATCCCGGTACGTCCAGATGCAGAGGTGTAAATCCCTGGGATTAAAATGAGGCCTTTGTGGGTCAGGGATGTTGCCTGTGGCAGAGCACCTGCCATATATGTGGAAGATTCTGGGTTTGATTTCTGGAACTGCCAGAAAGAAACAAGGGTTCTGGAGCTGAGGCCTATACTGAGGATCAGTATTTCTCCCGAGACCCTGTGATAATGCAGCTGCTGGTCCTCCCAGCAGGAAAGCAGATGAGATGGGGAGTGCAGTGCAGGTGAGTCTGCCCTTCCTGAAGGAACTCCTAGACTAGCAGTGTTTCTTTGCTGTGATAGGGACGGGACAGTTGCTTTGCCAGCTCTGCTGTCCTGTTAGCCGTCCTCCTGTCAGCATCTTGCAGGAGGACTCTTGTATCCAGGCTCCTGTTACATTGCTGCTAGTGGACTTTTTTTGGGTGGGAGGACGGTGTTGCACACCCGACGATGCTCAGGATTATTCCTGACTCTGCATTTAGGAATCACTCCTGGCAGTGCTCAGGGAGCATATGGGATGCCAGGGATCAAGCCTCTGTCGGCTGCGTGCAAGGCAAACGGCCTGCTATACTATCACTATTGTCCCTACCAGTGGGCCTTTTCCCACCTGCTCAGGCCCGTCCCAGGGGTTGTACATTGTGTGGGAAGCTTGGGATCAGCACAGTTCTGTAATAATCATCTTAACTTGGTGTTCTGTTTCTTTGAACTGTGCTCACCCCAGTAACACTAATGGGTCTTCGACTCAGCATTCTTGACCAGACTGTGCTACATCTGAGCCCTCCCTTACCCTTGGCTGGTTCTGGTCAGCTAGTCCTTCCCGTAGGGGACTCTAGCCGCCAGTGCCGGGACTCACGGGGCCTCCCTTTACCTCTCTGGCTCATTGTGGGCCAGTGGGAGGAGAGGCCCCAAGGGATCCTTGTCTAGGACTCTTGCTCTGGAGAAGCACGAGGAGTGGCCGCAGGGCCTGGAGCCTCCTCAGCCAGCCCCACCTCGGGGTGACTCTTTGAGGCCTTTCCCCCCAGTTGTCGGCCATCTCTCCTTAGATGGGAGTGCCAGAGGGGCAGGTGGTCAGAGCCAGGTGAGGCCTGGCTTAGTGGGGCTTTCACACAGACTCTGGGAAGATGGGATGAAGGCTTCCGTGTCCCACCTGTGGTGAGTCAGTGGGTTGGCAGTGGGGCTCAGCACATCACCAGTCTGCCGAGGGCGCCCAAGTGTGGATTTCTCAGAAGCCGCATTGGCGGGAGGGCTGGGCTCCTGGCATTTGCTGTGCCTGTTGCTTTCCAGGAGGATGGTCTGGGAGAAGAGCCAGGAGCTTGCTGGCTGCCATCCAGTTCGGTGGTGGAATACAGGGCTGGGCTTGCCCGGAGCGCGCCGTCCCGCCCACAACCAGTCCCTGCCTGGGGGGACAGATCGGAAAGGTCACTGAGGCCAGGAGTGCTTCCAGAGGAGCTGCAGGCTTGGTCACACAGAGCGGCCGCATGACACCCCCACCCGCCTTCTTCCAGCCAGAAACTTGTCCACAGTGTAGGGGCTGGGCAGACCCTCTTCACACATGGGGTTCAGGACAGGCTCGTCCCATGAGGCGAGCATGGTGGTCCTCCCGACACTTCCTCTCCTCGCCCCCCCAAGAGGTGCCGGCCTTTCTTCCAGGGATAGGGAAGTCTCATACCAACTAGCTTTGAGTCCTCCTCGCGTTGTCTTTTGGCAAGCTGCTTAGAGCCCCCAAAACCACCCCTGCCCTGGAGGTGGAAGCGATAGGTGAGTTTCCTCATGGGCAGGGCACAGAGGCTCAGGCCCTTCGGAGGATTCACCCAAGCCTAGAGCTGAAGGCTTCAGGGACAGGACAGGGCAGTCCTGGGGCTCTCCTGGGTCCTGGGCTCTGTGGACGAGTGTCGGGCTGTTTCAGGCGCTCCTCACTCTGCAGTTCTGTCTGGAACAGGCCCTTTGGGAAGGAGGCTGGGCTTGTTTGGGCCCTGGCACATGACCCCCGTGGGGGTCGGCTAGAATAAGACCTTGGGGGGGGTGGGGGGAGGACAGCATGTGTGGGGCTCGCCTGGGGGGATACGTAAGCCCCCAGGGATGGGACCTGTCTTCTGGCTGTGCTTTGCCCAGTGCCTAGCACCTGCCTCTGCCCTGAGTGTCTGCCTCTCACGTGGTGGTTGAGCTTGTGTGTGAAGCCTCCTTTCCCCGCAGCTGGATGATTTCTATTTGGGAGGTGTGGAGGTGGGCACATCTGGCTAAGTACTCAGGGAACCTAGTATTCCTGGCATCGAGCCAAGCTCCCTGGTTCAAGGAGCTTTGAGCCAGCTTCTTGGTCCCCAGCGGGTAGGTTTCTGTGTCACTCAATCCCCAACAAGGTGTTCTTGCAGGAGGTGGTTAAGGTGAAGGGACAGTCATCTTGCCTCTGATCCTCCTGTGAAAAGGGACCAGGGAAGAAGGTGAGATAGGTCCCCAGGAGATTGGGAGTGGCTTCCCAGAGAACAAGGCTTTGTCCTTTGCAGTCTTCCCCAGGGAGAATTCTGTGTCCTGGCTAGGCTGGGGCTGGGCAAAGTCTCCCGAGGGGTAGGCCTTCCTGCCAAGGGTGACTGAGGTGGGCCCTGCCTGCAAGGTCGGGTCTGAAGCAGATCCAGTCAAGGGGGTCTGGAGTACCAGCTGTGAGACAGTAACCTGGGTTTGGCACCACCTCTGGGCCAGGAAGGAGGGTTTGAGGTGCTCTACTGTGTCTAGGAGGCTGGCACACACTCTGCCTGGCCCTGGAGGTTGGGGTCAGAGTTGTCAGCATGCTTCAGAGGCCCTCCCGGGAGGTTAGAGAGCAGGTCTGGGTCTCTTGTGGTCAGTGCTCTGTTCGGCATGGGCTCCAGGATGAGGTGGGGCAGCTGTTGTCCAGCAGAAGATTGGAGGCGGCTTTTCTTGTTCTTGATACTTGCTCAGGAATCACTTTGACCTCAGCCTCTCACAGGGGCAGAAGAGATAGGAAGGGGTAAGTAAGGCATTTGCCTTGCATGGGGTTGACCTGATTTAGGCCCCTCTACCGCCTGGTCTCCCAAACGTTGCGAGGAGTGAGTGACCCTTCCCGGCATGTTCAGGAGTAAGCCCCGAGTACTTGTATGAGGCTCAGTCCCCTTTCTCCTTCCACCGCCCCGTCTCTGAAGGGTGTTGGGCCAGAGCACAGTTGGGTAGAGTACCAGGAAGGAAGAGGCCTCCTGGTGGCCTCCCGCTCTCTGAGAGCCTGAGTGGGGTAGGTCTTTGCTGGGTGCTGCTTCAGGGCCTCTAGGTGACTCTGGGCCCCCACCTGCTGCTGTTGGCAGTGGCCATTTGGCTGCTGTGTGCCCAGGGACAAGGAAGGGACTTGAGAGTTTGTGTTCTTGGTCTGAAGAGGCAGGTCTTCGTCAGAGAGTGCCCTATGGGACAGGGGTCACTCCCTGTGGCTACTCTGCCCTCAGGCTGCTGGAATGTAAGACTCAGGGCATCAGGACAGGAGGTTGAATGTGCCCTGGTGGGCTGCAGGTCGACCTGCAGGGAGGGGTGGACACACCCATGGCCATTGGGCCACCGACTGGGCCACCTCTGAGCTGTTGACCTTGGGCCTTCTGCCTCTTGGGGAGGTGAGAGGTTGGGGGTAGGGCCTGGGGCAATGGGAGGGGCTCCACTGGGCCCCAGCAAGCCCAGCACTCGCGCACACGGGCTGGGTGCTGGGGGCGCCGAGGCAGCCGTGTGCCAGAAGTTTTCTGAGACAGCTCTGCCCTGTGAAAGCCTCTTTGGTTTCTCCTTTGGGTGGAGCTTTTCCCCTCCCCCTCACTGGGGGTGGAAATGTGTAGAGTCCCCAGCGACACCCTGAGTTCTGGCTGGTGAGTGCACCCACACTGAGTGTCCCTTTCAGGAGCCTGCGCTTGCTGCCCCCCAAGGCCTCTGCTTGGTCTCTGCCTGTCCTGAAGCTCTATGTTGGTGGAATCACATGCCTGGTCGGGGTAGGCTTCCTGCTCAGCAGAACAAGTTCTCATTGCGATGGCAGAGGTCGCGCACGTTGGGTGCGGTGCTTGCCAGGGCCATAGGAATTTTGAGATTTTTTCATATTTGTGTCTGTTCTGCATAATTCCTTACTGTAAAGTTTGAATAGTTCAGAACTTAACATAGAGAAACAATTGTTTGTAATGCCGCCTCCTGATATAACCTTACTTAGTAATTGAGTTCTTTGTACTTTTTTTGTTTGTTTTGGTTTTTGCCATAGCTAACTCTACTCAGTGTGCACTCCTGGGTCTGTGCTCAGGGATCATTCCTGGAGGGCTCAGGGAGCCATATGGCGTCCCAGGGATCCAACCCGGGTCGGCAAGGACCTTATTAACCCCTCTTCCCTCCCCCCATACTATCCCTTCAGCCCCCGTGCACATTTTTTGGGTGGGTGTGCATACCTGGTGGTGCCCGGGGTCAAACTCTGGGCTCCTGAGATTTTCTTTCCTCAGCATGGCCGTGCTGTTGGGCCCTTCCTTGCTGCTCGTTGAGGCGGCTGGGAGGAAGGGGCGCGGGAGAGGTAGCTTCCCGCAGCTCCCCGGGCCGGCCTACCTTCGGTGTGTCGTGGAGAGTCTGCCTCTGCGGATGTTCCATGCTCAGGGCCTGGCGTGCGATGCCATGGCTCTGTTGGCACGGGGAAGCCAACCCGGGGCTTTTGTTCTACTTCATGCCCTCCTCCTGAGGCATCCACAGCGGCTTGTGCTCCTGGCCGTCCAGTCCTGGCCTCAGCCTCCACCTGGATCCCGACTTCCTGAAGCCAGTGCTTCCGCTCGGCAGTGGGCCTGAGCAGGGCGTGGTATCCTGGGGGCTGATAGGCACGCCGCCTGGGCCTGCTGCCAAGGGACTGTTGGGTGCCAGGAACTGGTGCCAGGTTCTGTCCTCATTCCAGCTGGAGGGTTCTAGTCGGGGCTGGGTATGTGTCCCCAGCTTGCTGGGGCACCCCTTCAGGCTGAGGCCTCAGCAGAGCCGTCGCTTGCTGGCTCCTGCACTCAGGCCTGTGACAGGTGTCACTTCGGCTGGGAGGGGATGAACAGGGCATTGGGATGGGGAGGGGTTCCATGTTAGCTCTCACATAGATTGGGGATGTGTTGCTTGTGGCAAGCACGCACTTGGGGTCCAGCCTCGTTTGGATGGTCGGTCAGTGGACTGGCCGCCGGTGGCAGCTCCACAGTTCAGCCAGAGGCCCGCTCTGCCCTGAGGTCAGGCTGTGGAAGAGTGACCCAGCCCACTCTGTGGGTCCCTTGCCCTAATCTGGGTCAAATCTCCGGGGCCACCCACACAGGGGTTTCCGGTGTGATGGGGTGGGGGTGGTACCTTTGACTGGTGTAGGACTGCCCGCTCCCTGGACTATAGCCAGCGACTGCTGAGGTCTCGGATGTGGTGGGGAGTCACAGTGACTGGAACAAGCTGAGGTGGAGGCCTGGAGGCACATGCTGGGGAGGAGGACAGGGACGGGTCGGGTCGGGTGACACAGGCTGTGTCCCAGGCCTCTGGCTGGCTGTTGTGGACTTCTCTCACCCCCCTCCCGGGGCGGGGCTTGCTCCCAGAGGCCCTGGCCACCGTCAGTAAACCATGGATGCTTAGACATCAGACCCCCAGGGCTGGTTCTGCCTCCCTGTGAGCTGGGAGACAGCTGGAGGCTGGAGCCGCCCTGCACCCCGGGTCTGGTCACATTCCTGAGGGACCTGCTGAGCCTCCCTGACCCTGAAGCGGGGGAAGGGCAAGCAGGGAGGGGCTCAGAACTGCTGCCCGCCTCCTCCCTCACCCCTGGCGCCATTCCAGGGGCTCCCGGGCCTGCAAGGGGGGTACAGAGAGCCTGGACCTTAGGACCCCCCAGCCCCCACGGGGCCTGACGCTCCGGAGGGTGGAGGGAGCCCATCTGCATCTGGTGGCAGCTGCCAGCGTGTTTGGTGGGCTGGGATTGAAGGCCTGAGCCATGTGGTCTGGCTGGGCTGGGCCCTGTGGGCAGGCACGGAGGCCGAGAGCCAGTGCTGAGACTCTCTTGCACCAGTGCCTCCAATTCTGACCTTTTGTTATGGAAATGTGGCCAGCCTGGAAGGGGCCTTGCCCAGCTCCTCCAAGCAAGCTGGCCCCATTTGTGCATCTGCCACTGGCTCCCCCAAGTCTGCAAGGCCCTTGGAGAATCCTAAATCTTCTTGGTGGGAGAACCGGAACTGCCACTGTCCTGCCCCCATTGCCCGCCAGCAAGACCCCGCTGTCCTTTTCTGACCCTCCCTTGCTGAACGTGAGGGTGACCTTGAGTGTCTCTTCTGCTTCAGGTGACCAGGCATTGATGCACCCCCAGGGAGGCCACGAACTCCAGGAGGCCGCCCCGGCTAGCTGCTGCTCACATGGTTTCTGGGCCCCTGGCACTCCGGTAGGTCAGGGAAGGGACTGGTGGGACTGGGATGTTTGCCTGCCCCTACTGGAGGCTTTCTGGGCGGCCTGCGCAGCTCTGATGCTCTGGACCTTCGTCCTGACCTGTGGTCCTCCATGTGCAGCACAGCGGGGCTCCTGGGAACCACTGCCCTGAGCCTGGGGAGAAGCGGCCGTTGTGGGCTCACAGGCTGTGCAGGGCGGAGCCTGCTGACCACCCCCATGCCAGGCTCAGAACACACGGCTCCGTGTCTTGCTGGGACCTGGGACTTGGCCGGTGTGGAAGTCAGGCCATGAGCTCTTTGTTTCTGCCTGCTGGTTGGGGGGTAGGGGTGGGGGAGGGTCTTTTCCCTGAGACCCAGGCCATGCGAGGGTCTTCTAGCCAGGCTTCTCAGCCGAGTACCTGGAGACTCGGGGCATGCAGTGCTTTGGGGCCAGGCTCTCCTGGCAGGGAAGCCCTCGTGGGTGAAGGCCTCATTGAAGGGGTGGTCGGGGGCGCCAGTGTCTGGGAGATGGTGATGTGGCATGAGCATGTCTCGAAATGTGGGAGCAAGCCTCTGGGCTGGTGAGCGACTCGCAGTGTGGGGCAGAGGGCAGGGCCCGAAACTGCATGCTTGGTTGGGCCCACACAGTGTTTAAGGGAGAGTCGTGAGCTTTCGCATGGAGATTTGGGTCACCAGCTGCATGCCACGTGGGCAGCAAGCCCTCCCAGGCCGACGCCCCTGCTCCCTCGGTGTCTGCCCCTTCCAGGCTCCTGCCGCTGGTCGTCTGCACATGTGTTCCTCCTCTGCACCCCGGATATGGAACCCTGAGCTGTGCAGCCAGATTCACAGCCCACTTTCTCTGCTTGGCACCATGCGGCCTTTGCTGCCCTTGGTTTTGTTCTTTCTTCAGGGTTGTGGACCTCACTTGGTGGTCCTGGGGTGTTGTGCATTGCCAGCGATCGGGTCCCAGTGTTGCATCGCAGGCCATCTAAGCCCAGCCCTCCAGCGTAGTTCTCCTCTTCCTCTTCCTCTTCCTCCTCCCCTCTTCCCCTCTTCCCCTCCTCCATCCCTTCCCCCTCCATTCCTTCCCCCTTTTTTTTTGCTTTATGGGTCACACCCAGCGATGCTTAGGAGTTACTCCTGGCTCATGTACTCAGGAATTGCTCCTGGAGATGCTTGGGGGACCATATGGGAAGCTGGGAATTGAACCCCAGTTGGTCATGTGCAAGGCAAACGCCCAACCCGCTGGCCCCTCCCTTTCTTTTTTGGGGGGTAGAGTGGGCTGGGGTCTGAACTCAGGGCCTTACAATGTACAAAGCAAGTGCTCTACCTCTGAACTCTTAGTTTTTATAAAGTTGTTCACAGTAGTTTATTAAATTTGGTATTCCAACACCAATCCCATTACCATTATACCTTCTACCACCATTATTTCGAATTTTCCCCAGCCACTTCCCAAACCTTCCATCTGCTTTTTAAATGAGTGCAGACAGGGCTGCCGGCAGGGTCCCCTCTGTTGTGTGCTCCAGGAGCCAACCAGCACCCAGGCGAGTGCCAGTGCAGCCCCCTCTGCCCAGGGCCTTGCACTCAGCCTGGTCCTCTAACAGGTCACTCCTGTTCTTCCTGCAGGTGGTGCGCGTGGGCAGGGCGCGGGGACATGGGGCCCGACATGGAGCTGCCCAGCCACTCGAAGCAGCTCCTGCTACAGCTGAACCAGCAGAGGACGAAGGGGTTCCTGTGCGACGTCATCATCATGGTGGAGAACTCCATCTTCCGGGCCCACAAGAACGTCCTGGCTGCCAGCAGCATTTACTTCAAGTCCCTGGTGCTTCATGACAACCTCATCAATCTGGACACCGACATGGTCAGCTCCACAGTGTTCCAGCAGATCCTGGACTTCATCTACACGGGCAAGCTGCTGCCCAGTGACCAGCCTGCCGAGCCCAACTTCAGCACTCTCCTCACTGCCGCCAGCTACCTCCAGCTGCCCGAGTTGGCAGCCCTCTGCCGCCGCAAACTCAAGCGGGCTGGCAAACCCTTTGGTTCTGGACGAGTGGGGGCTGCTGGTATGGGGCGGCCTCCTCGTAGCCAGCGGCTCTCCACAGCCTCTGTTATCCAGGCTCGCTACCCGGGGGTGGCGGATGGGCGCAAGGGGGCCCATACTCCCCAGGAGCTGTCCCAGGCCAAAGGCTCCGACGACGAGCTCTTCCTGGGCAGCTCTAACCACGAGAGCGTGCACGGCCTGGGCCGGGCTGTGTGTCCGGCCGGAGGGGAAGCTGGCCTGGGCAGCTGCAGTACCAACGGGAGCAGTGGTGGATGTGAGCAGGAACTGGGCCTGGACTTGTCCAAGAAGAGCCCCCCGCTGCCCCCTGCCACCCCTGGCCCCCCACTCACGCCCGAAGACCCAGCCCAGCTGAGCGACAGTCAGCAGGGTTCGCCCCTGTCGGTCTCTGCCCCGCCTGTTGCCAATAGTGCCTCTTATCCCGAGCTGGGAGGCGCCCCCCCGGAGCCCATGGATCTGGAGGGGGCTGAGGACAACCACCTGAGCCTGCTGGAGAGTTCTGGAGGGCCGCCTCGGAAGAGCCTGCGCCACTCGGCCCGCAAGAAGGAGTGGAGCAAGAAGGAGTCCGTGGCGGGCTCCCCCTTCGAGCTGCGGGAAGGGGGACCCAAGGGCCCCTGCCCCGGGGAGGAAGGCGACGGGCTCGGAGACAGAGTCCCCAACGGCATCCTGAGCAGCGGCGTCGGAGGGGCGGGTCCCAGCGGGCCCTACGGGGAGCCCCCCTACTCCTGCAAGGAAGAGGAGGAGAACGGCAAGGACGGGAGCGAGGATAGTGGGCAGAGTGGGAGCGAGGGCGGCAGTGGCCATGTCGGGGCCCACTACATGTACCGGCAGGAAGGCTACGAGACCGTCACGTACGGGGACAACCTGTACGTGTGCATCCCCTGCGCCAAAGGCTTCCCCAGCTCGGAGCAGCTCAACGCGCACGTGGAGACCCACACGGAGGAGGAGCTGTTCCTCAAGGAGGAGGGGGCCTACGAGACGGGCAGCGGCGGCGCGGACGAGGAGGCCGAGGATCTGTCGGCGCCCAGCGCGGCCTACGCGGCCGAGCCCCGGCCCTTCAAGTGCTCGGTGTGCGAGAAGACCTACAAGGACCCGGCCACGCTGCGGCAGCACGAGAAGACGCACTGGCTCACGCGGCCCTTCCCCTGCAACATCTGCGGCAAGATGTTCACGCAGCGCGGCACCATGACGCGCCACATGCGCAGCCACCTGGGCCTGAAGCCCTTCGCCTGCGACGAGTGCGGCATGCGCTTCACCCGCCAGTACCGCCTCACCGAGCACATGCGCGTGCACTCCGGGGAGAAGCCCTACGAGTGCCAGCTCTGCGGGGGCAAGTTCACGCAGCAGCGCAACCTCATCAGCCACCTGCGCATGCACACCTCCCCCTCCTAGAAGCCAAAGACCCCGCTCCCGGCCCGGGCGCCTGGCAGACTCGCCCTCGGGAGCCCCGGGAGGAGGGAGCAGCGAGGAGCCGGGCCGGCGGGGCCGGGGTGGCCCCTGGCAGCACCTCTGGCCAGCCCACCCCTAGAGCTTTAATCGACAGTCTGTACCAAGGGAAGAGAGGAGGGGCGTGGGGCGCGAGGCCCCCGGCTGTGGCGCAGGGGTCCCGTCTACCTCCCCCTCCCACCCGGGCCCCGGCTCCCCGTGCGGGCAGCCGGGAGGCCCGTGGGAGCGGGTCCCAGGGACCTGGCCGGGCCCTGGCCCCTCTCTTGGAGAGGAGCGGGGCTCCCTGCGTGCCGGGGGTTAGGGGGGTAGTGTGCGCGTACGAGTGCTTGTCTGCGTTCCCGCCGCCCTGGCTCTGCCGGGCCGGGTGCTGGCGGGGGGCGGGGGCCACAGCCCACCCTCCTCAAGCCAGGGCCCTCCCACCCGCCGCTGCCTACCTCTCCACAACTAAAGAGCCCTCTCTGGGCCTCTGTTGGTGTTTTTCCTACTGATCTGCTCCTTTTCCCCTTTGCATTTTGTTTTTAAACCAAAACCAAGCGTTGGTTGGTCCGCCCAGCCCCTTGGGGCCGAGCTCGGGTCTGCAGACTGAATGTACGGGCAGCCGCCCCGTCCTGCTCCCGCCCCGCCTGCCCCAGAAGCCCTTCTTGCCCAAAGGCTTCCCTGGGCCCGAGCTTTGCCTCGCTGCCTCAGGAGAAAGAGTGCTTTTCCTATAGTTTCTGAGGAATGTTCTTTGTTTAGAGGTACTTTTTTTTTTATGAAGAGAAAACCAGTGTAACATTTATGTGAATGTTTGAATTGGAAGGTCTGGGGTTCGTGGGGGGCGGGGGGAGGCTGGACTTGATGCCAGGGCTGTCGGTACTCGCGTTTTTTCATTTTCCGTGTGTGTGCGCGCGTGTGTGCGTGCGTGGTGCCTGTGGACAGATGTTGCGCTTTCCTTCCTTCCTTACTGATCAAGGTGGAGAGACTTCTGACCTTTTGCTACCTCTTGATTCATGAGAACAGTTTGTTGGTGACTGGCAGTTGAGCCCATGACCCTTTTGTTTTTCCTCCCCAGGAAGATACATGTTCGGATGTCCCAGGCTTGGGCGGGCTTGTGTGGCCTCCCGGGCCCGGCCAGGACTGCCCCAGGGCCCCAGTACCCTAGTGGGGTTTCCTGCCGCCGTGGAGTCTCTGGCTTGGTGTGTCTGTGCGTGCGTGTGCGTGTGTGTGCTTTCCCCGTGTCTCCGAAGGGGGTTCTGGGTGCTGCTGTCCCGGGTCAGTGTCCCAGCGCAGTGAGGGCAGCTCGAGAACTTGGAGCACTGAGCGAGCTCAGGGGCGCTAGGGTGGGGTGGAAGTGAGCCCCCCCCATCCTGGGCCTGGGCCTGCAGCCCCCTCCCTCTGGCCAGTGGGATGCCTGGGGAGGGCCGACCAAAGGAGCACAGGGAGGGGCCCTGCCCTGCTTTGGTCACTCTGGCCGGGGCCCGGGCTGCTCCGGCAAGAGGCTGATGGCCACCGCCACCTGTCCTCAGGCTCCAGCGCTTCGGGTCTTGTCACTTCAGACCCTCCGCTGGAGTCAGCTCCCCTGGACTGGCCCCCGTCCTCGGCCAGCACAGCCTGGCAGCTGGATCTGACTCGTTTTGCTTTGTGCTTGTCTCTTTTTCTACTTTAAGTTCAGACCAAAAAATTCTGGATCATCCCCTTCCCCGCCCCTCCAGAGACCCTCCAGCTGAAAACAAAGTTCAGGGACCCAAGAGGCGAGCAGCGTGCTTCGGGAGTGAGGGCGCTAGGACTGAGCCCCCGTGGTGTTCCCAGCCTCCAGCTGCCGCCTCTGCCCTTTGGGTGGGAAGTGGAGAACTGAGCCTGCAACTCAGGCTGAGGGTCCGGGGGCCAGGGACACCCCCGTTTCCAGGCCCTCTGCTCTCCCCACCCCACCCTGTCAGCACTTAAGCTACATGACACAAAGTCTGTACTGCACGGGAATTGTCCCCCACGCCAGGGTGTGCTGTGCTGTGGTGACTCGCAAGAGCAGGCAATTCACATGCGGAGTTTCAGGGACTGGGCGCAAAGCCCCTCACTCCACGACATTTGTGCGACATAGTATTGTACCCACCCGAGTATTGTATCGAGCTTTTTCTGTATTTTAACCAGAAGGCAAAACACTAGTTTCCTATTTAAGATTTTAAGGGTTTGCGGGGTGGGGTGGGAGTAACACAACTCTTGGTTTTTTCATTTTCCTTTGATTTCATGTTGAGTGTGTTGTACTTCTGAGTATGTGTGTGGAGATGTATTAAGAGCCCCGCGAGGAAATCGGGCCTTTGGAGGCCAGGGGCGGCTTACAGTTCTCTGCTTTAGTCACTTAATTCTGAATGTTTCGGGAAAAAACAGGAAACAGAAAATAGCAGTTATCAGGTAGGAGAGGAGAAAGGAACAAAAAGGAAAAAAAAAAGAAAAAAAAGCTCATACCCAAATTCACAAAAGCTATTTTTTAAACCAAAGCACATTTTGAATGAGTATAGAACCTCAACGGGCTCAGAAAAAATACTAATATATTTATCTCATTGTTTACATAAACTTTTACAGTTTTCAACCTCAGCAGCTGTAAGGCCAGTCCCAGTGAATCCCACCTTCCCCCAGAGACCCCACCGAGCCAGCGCTGGACAGCAGAGGGCAGCCGCAGGGCTGGGCAGGGGCGGAGGCCGCTAATTCACCTGGGCCTCTCCAAGCCCAGCTGGCACCAAAGAGCATGGGCCTACGCTGACCAGACCCTGGTGGTCAGGGTCAGCTGATCCCAGAGCGGCAGCTGTTTTGGCCACCGGCCCCCAGGCAGGTCTCAGGCCCCTGAATGAAGAGGACATCCCTCTGCTGTTCTGCTCAAGACCATGGGGGGGCGTTATCATGAGGGTCCCTCTCAAGCCAAAAAACTAGGTGGGCTCCAGTGTCCCCAGCCATGGGGGGGGGCCTCATATCCCCCTGCTTCCGGCTGTGGGAAGGGCTAAGTGGGCTGGGCCTTACCAACACAGATGGTGCAGACACTCTGAACAGTGTTGTTTTTGTATCAATATGTTTGTGCAGTGATGAATGTATTTATTTCTCAGACTTGGGGTGAGCACGTGGCGGGCCCAGCGCCACCACCGCAGCTCCCGCCATTCAGAGCCACGGCAAAGGCTCCTCCAGAGTTGCAGAACAAAACAAAAAAAGTTAAAGACAAACGTTTAAACAAACGAGAATCTCAGAGACTTGCAGCTTAGCCATACACCTCAGCCTGTGAAAGGAACAATGAACAATCCGGATCCGGACCTACCGACCGGCCGACCTCCAGAACCTCATGCAGCTTTGTATGCAGCCTTGTGTGTGTGTGTGTATGTTGTGTGTGTGTGTTGTGTGTTTCCCGTCGTCACCACTTGGGGGTGCTGGGCTGTCCCGCCCACTCCCACCCCGTCAGTATTCACTGGACTCAGCTGTGCAGGAGTGCGATCTGGGCTGGGCTGGCTGGGCACGTGTGCCCCAGCTGCCCTCCCGTGGCTGTCCTAAGTTGGGGTCAAGCCTGAGCAGCTCAGGGAAGAGGCAGCTGCAGCCGTCCCAGCTCCTTGGCGAGGGGGAGAAGGCGGAGGTGCCAGGCCTTAGGAGACAGACAAGTGACTGTCTGTGCCCCTGAAGGGACCACGGTCCTAGCTTTTTCCGGAGTCATGTCATGGAACCGATGACTCGTGCCAGGAGTGAAGGGATGGAGGGTGGCCTGGCCAGAGCCTCAGTCTGACATTCCAAATTGGGGTGGGTGTGAGCTGTGGGAATCGAGGCTGCCCAGGGCTCACTCCCAAGGACCCCCCGCTTTCGTCACCTCATTCAAGTTCCTACCAGAGCCCCTCCCCCTACCTCACCTTACTATTTATTGCTGTAATTTATTGACCTCAGAAATGCTGCCTAACAGACCTCATTCGGGACAGAGAGGATCCCCAGGGCTCCCCCCCTCCACTTGGTAGGGCCCTGTGGGGCCAGGTGCTGAGGGGAGCCTCTCTGTACCCAAACCGTAACTTGCGTTCCCCCTTCCCCTTGGGGGACCCCAGGTGGGCAGTCGCCCATTCAAAAATACCTCGAAGGGGAGGGCTGGGTAGTGACTGTTTTGATACATTGGAACTGGAAGAGGGATCATGTCCCACTTTATATCCTTCCCAGGAAGGGGGAGGGACACCGTGATCGCACTCCTGTACTGGCCACCGCCGCTGTCTGTCATTACATTGAGTTCACCTCCCCGAGAGTTTGGGTAAATTCAGGTCAGAGCTGCAGGTATGCAGCCTCAAGTGTCATAGAAAAGCAATTCACCGACAACTGATCTCTCCATTCAGAAGCGTGCAGTCTTAATGTACAGTGATGAGAAACTGTTATTTTATGATCTTTTCATTAAAAGCTTGATTGAAAACTTACTTCTGCGTGGCTCAGTGTTCTCACCGTTTCCCTGGCAAAGGACAGTACTTTTGTCCAGTGCTTCTGAGACCTTGGAAAGGGGATTGAGAAGGGTCCCTGCCTGCCACTGTCTTAAGGAGAGGATGCTTGTCACATGGATGAGTGTGCTCCCCGGGTTCGGACACCCATCTGTGGACCTGGCTTTCTGGGGTCAGCAGCATCTTGGCGATGCTGGCCTGAGTCGGCCAAGGTAGGTGTAGGGTGAAGAGGAGCATTGAAGTGGCTGCTACCCGGAGCTCTGGCCCAATCTAGGGTCACTGAAGAGGAAGGGGCACACTTGGCTCCTGTCCATTGTGTCTACTTGTTTTCGGTTTGATGGGGAGACGAAAGAAAGAAAAGAATTTTTGTCTTTGAAGGGCAAGAATGAAAGCCTGATGCCTTTGAGAACTCTCCTGACCTGTAGAGTGGGCGTCCCAGACTGAAAGCCAAGGAGGAAAAGCCAGTTGAACCATCTGGGTGGGCAGCCATTCTCGATGTCCGTTTGCAGACTGCAGGTGTCCAAGCGGCACCGGGCAGCAGTAAGGCGTGGCGACCCCGATGTCCAGGGGTGTTGGGTGTTAGCCCAGATCTCAGCACCCTGTTTTTTTTTCTTTTTTATTTTTTTATCACGGGTCACACAGGTGCTCTTCAGCTTGCTCCTGTCTCTGCTCAGGGTCATGCCCCCAGGACCCTGTGTGCTAAGGATGTGGTGCTAAGGATCAGCATCAAACGGGTAGACTGAGCAAGGCAAGTGCATTAACCTGTACAGTCTCCCCAAGCCCTCTTCGAAATAAATCTGTGTGTGTGTTTTCATCTAAGCAATATTTGAATCACTTAATCACGGCTAGCCGGAGAGAAAGGGGTTAAGGTACTGTATCCATGGACCACTATGGATTCTCAAACATTGCCAAATGTTTAATCTGGAATAGAATAATCAGGACTGGGGATAGCACAGGGGCTAGGCCTCCCCTGGTGCAGACTGTGGCCCTGCGTGGCAGCCTGAGCCTCTCTGAGCACAGCCCTGGAGGCCTCTGACACTGCAGTCTAAGAAGTACCACATCCTCAGGCTGTTGTAGTTCATACACTTCTGATATGCACTGGTCCCAGCACTTGTCCCAGGGCTTCCTGAAAAAATGGAATACTGTTCTCTAAAATGCTTTAAAGGGGTAGGGGGAGGGTGGGTGCAGAGAGTACAGTGACCCGGTACTCTTCTTCCATGTGGCAGGTTCTATCATCATCCCATTTGGTCCCCCGAGCCCACCAGGAGTGATCTCTGAGCACAAACAGCTTTTTTTTTTTGAGGGGTGGGGAATGGGAGGCTCACCCAGCTGTTCTCAGGTTACTCCTGACTGCCCTCAGAAATCATTCCTGGTGGGTCATGGAACCATATGGATTAGCAGGGATCGAACTCTGGTCATTCATACAAGTGCCCTAGGAGCTGTACTATCTCTCCAGCCCTATTTCTCAGATCTCCTATTCACTGTTTTCAGTGATTTAGTTTGATACTATTGCTGGTGATGTCAAGTCAACAGCTGGGCAGCCGGAGCAGCTGCTGCAAAAAAGCAGAACTACATTCTGAGGGGACTGGGTGGATCTTCCTATAGTGCTGAGGGGTCTAGACAGTGCCAGGGATCAAACCCAGTTCTCCAGCCTCTGTTCTTAAGAGGATGGGGTGCAGTGAGGAGTTTGGGCCACATTTGGCGGTGCTGGGGACTGACCCTGGGGATCAAACCTATTCAGCTACATTCGGGGTAAATGCCCTGCCCATCGTAGACTCTAGCCAATTTTATTATTTTTTAAATAGGCAGCCCTTCCGGAAACCCCCAGTCAACTTCATCTTGACTTTCACAGGCAGTACAAGCATAAAACCAAGCCTGAGGCTCCAGAAGGGACCCTTGTTTTGGGGAGGATGGGGTGGTCTAGGCATACCTGGCAGTGCTTAGGGGTCACTCTTGACATCACTTGGAGTATCTAGGGTGCCCCCTGTACTCCAGCCCCAGATGCCAGTGTCTTCTCGCAGTCTTTTCTTATTTATTTTTGCAGTCTGGGGATCGAACCCAGGGCCACACACACTGCTGCTGTACTGCATCCCAACCTCCTTTTAACTCTGAACACCTCCCTGCTCTTCCTTCCCCGATGGCCTGGGCCTTTTTGCCTTTTATCCCACAGGATTTGGTCCTGCAGATGCAAAGGGTGCTGATGGCACCATTCTCTCGGCTCACATACTTAATGTGTTTTCTCCACTGACACGTGAGGCGAAAAAACACGTGAATCAGATTCTTTGAGACTTGCATGTTGAAACTGCTTTGATTTGTTTTGATTGGGGGGCTACACTGTGCCGGTGCAGTTGGGGACAGTTCCCCGTGGAGGGCTCTGTGGGGACTGTATAGTGCTGAAGATTGAAATTGGGGCTCCCTTTTGCAAAGCACATGCTCCAGTCCTATGATCATTTCTCCAGTCCCCGAAGTGACTTTCAAACGACTCAGAATCCAGAGAGCCTCTGCCTTGACGTGTGAAGCCCTGCAGAGTAGTGCTGTGTGGGGCCTCTGCTCCTGGAACACTGCTGCAGAGGCCCCTATAAAAAATAAAACAGGTTGGAGCAATAGTAGCAGGTAGGGCGTTTGCCTTGCACGCGGCTGACCCGTGTTTGATTCCCAGCATCCCATATGGTCCCCTGAGCACTGCCAGGAGTAATTCCTGAGTGCAGAGCCAGGAGTAACCCCTGTGCATTGCTGGGTGCATTGCTGGTGTGATCCAAAAGCACCCCCCCCAAAAAAAAAGAAAAAGAAATAAGACAGGGCGGAGGCTGGAGCAATAGCGAAGCAGGTAGGGCTCTTCCCTTGTACATCACCATCCAGAGCTTGAACCTTGGCATCCCTGAGCACTGCCAGGAGTGGGATTCCTGAATGCAGGGTCAGGAGTAAGCCCTGAGTATCGCTGCGTGTGGCCCAAAATCCAAAACCGAAAAAAACAGGACTGAAGAGTGCATGCAGGAGACTTCGTTTAAACCCTGACCCCACAGCCAGGAGTAGCCTCAGAGTGCTGTGGATTTGATCCCGGTAGATTGAAAACAGGGCACCTTCATCAGGGCAGGTTCTTGGAGTGTTTCAGCTTTGATCTTAGATGTTGTTTCCATTCCACCATTCTTCCTGGGAGGACAGAAGAATCTCCCCCTCCCCCTCCCGTCCCTCCCTCAGTTCAGGACGTCTGAGCAGCCAACCACTCAAGAAACCTTTCAGCCCTGGGTTTGATCCCTGGCTTCTATTGATAAGGAATGTGATGGAACCAGAGTGATAGTACAGCAGGTTAAGTGCTTTCCTCGAATGTGGCTGACCCCGGTTCAGTTCAATCCCTGGCACCTCATATGGCCCTCCTAGCCCACCAGGAGTGACGACCCCTGTGCACAGCCAGGAGTAAGCCCTGAGCACTGCTGGGTATGCCCCCATCCCCACCCCACCCCCCAAAAAGAAGGAATGTGAAAGGAAAGCATTAGGGGAGGGAACTAACTTCACACCCTTCCAACTTTACTTTTTTTCTTGCTTTGTGGAAGACCTGTTAGACCTTAGCAGGATCATCATTGTTCTTGCCGCTTTTTAAAGACTTGCCTTCAGCTGCATATAGGATAGGATACTCCCTACTCACTAAACTGTGTACGTTATAACTAATAGTCTTTATTTTTTTTTTCTTTTTGGGTCATACCCGGTGATGCACAGGGGTTACTCCTGGCTCTGCACTCAGGAATTACCCCTGGCGGTGCTCAGCGGACCATATGGGATGCTGGGAATCGAACCTGGGTTGGCCGTGTGCAAGGCAAATGTCCTACCCACTGTGCTATTGCTCCAGCCCCGTAACTAATAAGCTTTATCAGGTTAGAGTTCTTATCATTCCCTTTGGAAGGGACTTTAGAAATCATTTAGTTCAATTCTATCATGTTTTCTGTGCCTACTGAAAAAACCACTGAAATGATGGTGTTCTCTTTAATACATGAATTTTTCTGGATCTTGAACAACCTCCAAAGAAACTGCTCTTATCCCCCCCGGGTGGGGCACACCAGGTGGCGCTTAGGGCTTACTCCTGGCCCTGCATTAAGGATTCACTCCTGCCAGGCTCAGGGGGTCATATGGGGTGTCAGGTAATCGAACTCAGGTAGACCACGTGTAGAACAAACACCCTACCCGCTGTACTATTACTCTGGCCCCAGAAACCACTTAGTTTTTTGTGTACCTCTTTTAACTTGGTTATCCAATTATTTAGTTTTGTATCTAAGTTCCTGGAGCAATAGCACAGCGGTACGGCGCTTACCTTGCTCGCAGCCGACCCGGGTTCGATTCCTCTGCCCCTCTCGGAGAGCCTGGCAAACTACCGAGAGTATCTCGCCTGCGGCAAAGCCTGGCAAGCTACCCATGACGTATTTGATATGCCAAACACAGTAACAATTGTCACAATGGAGACGCTACTGAGCCCTCTCAAGCGATGAACAACAGGAGGACAGTGCTACAGGATCTAAGTTCCTAATTGATTAAGGCATGTTTAAAAGCACTAACATGCCTATAGCCTTTCCAAACAAAATAGCTGCCTTTGTTTCCTTTAAAGAATATTGCCACCTTATAATTATTAATCTTATTTTAGCATCAGTGCTAGATCAAACTTTTCCCACTAGACACTATATCTTTATTTTTGCTAAAATACTTACTTCCTTTTTGCGAATGCGGTAGCCATTTCAATGAACTACTGAATGCTTAGTAATTCACTTTTCTCCTCCTTCCCTTTGATAAATTCCCAGGAGTGGAATAATTGCGCCAAAAGATAGGATCATATTTATGGATCCTGATATAGATTTCCAAGTCTTCCCCACAAGAGAGATCCATCATTTTGCAAGTGCCATGTGCAGTATAGGGAAACCAGTCTTCGATTTTTCGGAATTAGTTATTAGTATTTTATTAACCTTTCACTGATCCCATGATGGTCCATCAATAACTTGGAAATGACGGAATGAGCGCGGTCCTCGGTGAGCCGCGCGGGGCTGGGCTCGCGGGTCGAGCCTACGAACTGGCCGCAGCACATTGTGACGCGCCCCGCGCTCGCGGGTGCCGGCGGCGAGACCAGGACGGGGGTGCGGCAGAACCCTGGGAGCTATGGCCGAGACGCAGGAGGAGCTGCTGCTGCAGCTGCAGAAGGACAACCGCGACGGGCGCCAGCGGAACCAGGAGCTGGAGGAGCTGGTGCGCGGGCTCCAGGCGGAGAGCGAGAGCCTCACCGGGCGCCTGCAGGGCCTGCGGGAGCGCGAGCGCAGGTGCGCGGGGACCGCGGCGGTGCGGCGCCTCCCGGGTCTGCGCCTCGCTCCAGGCCCAGGTGCCCCACGGAGGGGAGGGCACGGGCCGCGGCTGCTGGAGCCTCGGTGCCCCCCTCTGTAGCCTGCAGCGAAGGAGAAACCAGGTGGCGCTGACCGCGAGGGCTGAGGCGCGCGAGGCGGCCCGGAAGCGCGCGGAGCGGGTGTGCGAACTGCTGGACGCGGAGCGGCAGCGCCAACAGAAGCTGGTGCGTTCCCCGGAGGGAGGGGCGCGGGCGGGGACCCCCACCCCGCGTGACCGCCCTCTCCGCCTCGCCCGAAGGAGCGACACCGCCGGCAGCTACAGGAGCAGTGGGAGGAGCTGTCAAGTCAGGTAGCGGCTCCGCCCGGGTCCTCCCGAGTCCCCGCCTGGTTTCCGCCCCCCGCCCCCCGCCCCGGCTCCGGAGGCCCCGCACGCTCCCGCTCACCGCTCGCACCCTTAGCTCTTCTACTACGGAGGAGATAAGCGGAGGCAGCAGTCCGAGGGGCAGCAGTTCGAAACCCAACTGGTGGCACTGCAGGTACTTCCGGGGGGTCCCTAGGGTCCCCGGAAAGGGCCGCGTGGGCGGGGCCGCGAGGGCGGGCCGGAGTCGGCTGGCAGCGCCGCGGGTGGAGCCGTGATCTCGGGGTCGGCCGGGAGCCGCGCCTTCTCGGCTCCTGACGTCGCTGGGACCCCTGGGGAAGAAACAGCTGGAGGTGATGGAGGCCAGGCACAGCGAGCAGGTGGAGGGCCTACGGCAGGTGCGGGCGGAACCGGGTGTGTGTTTTGGGGGGTGGGGAGCGGGGTTGGAGCCCAGGCAGGTGCTGGAGGGCGGAGAGGGGCGTGCCCCCTCCAGTTGAATCAGCGTTCTCTGCACCCCAGGGCACGCAGCGGATCCAGGAGACCTGGGCCAACTTCCAGGAGCAGAGTCAAGTGCTACAGGTGCGGCCGCCCCGAGACCCGCGCCCCCCGCCCCTCGCCGCCCCGAGACCCGCGCCCCCCGCCCCGCCCCGCCCCGAGACCCGCGCCCCCCGCCCCTCGCCGCCCCGAGACCCGCGCCCCCCGCCCCACCCCGCCCCGAGACCCGCGCCCCCCGCCCCGCCCCGAGACCCGCGCCCCCCGCCCCTCGCTGCCCCGAGACCCGCGCCCCCCGCCCCACCCCGCCCCGAGACCCGCGCCCCCCGCCCCTCGCCGCCCCGAGACCCGCGCCCCCCGCCCCACCCCGCCCCGAGACCCGCGCCCCCCGCCCCGCCCCGAGACCCGCGCCCCCCGCCCCTCGCCGCCCCGAGACCCGCGCCCCCCGCCCCACCCCGCCCCGAGACCCGCGCCCCCCGCCCCACCCCGCCCCGAGACCCGCGCCCCCCGCCCCTCGCCGCCCCGAGACCCGCGCCCCCCGCCCCACCCCGCCCCGAGACCCGCGCCCCCCGCCCCTCGCCGCCCCGAGACCCGCGCGCCTCCATCCCTGCCCCAGGCCGGCCCGGCCCGCCCCCAGCCAGCCCCCAGGGCTCGCTCCCGTCCCTCCAGGAGCTGCAGGGTAAGGTGATGAAGGCGGCGGCTGCGCTGGACGCTTCTCGCGGCGGCGCCGAGCTGTAAGGGCCCGGGGACTGCGGGGCGTGCGAGGAGGGCGGCCGCGGGGCCAGGGCCGCGCGCGCACGCCGATGGCTGTCTCCGCAGGGGCAGCTCTCAGCCTCGCCGGCTGCAGGACTGCGCGGGCTCGCTCATGGAGGAGGTGGCCAAGGCCGACTATGTGAGCTCCCTGTCCCGCCCCGCCACGAGGGCCATCAGCCCGACAGCCCGGCCCCCCTCCCGGCGTGACTTCCCCACGACGGGCCGCCGGGCCCTCGGTGCCCGCTCCCATCCGACGGGACAGCCCCTGCAAGAAGCTCCCCGACGCGGAGCTGGACGCCTTCTCCCTTCTCTCCCCCAGGAGAAGCGGTGGTTTAGCCGCGCAGACGCGGTGGGCATCGGGTGAGCCCGGTGACGGGTGCGGGGCTGCGGGGCTGCGGGGCTGCGGGTGTGGTCCAGCTCCCCGAGCCCTGCAAGCCACCGCGCTCTTCGGCTCTGCAGGCTCTGGGCCCTGGGCGCGCTGCAGTTTCTGCTCCTGCTCCCGCTCGGCATCCTGGTTTTGCCGCTGCTGCAGCTGCTGCTGATGAGCCCCGACGCCTTCCGCCAGGGCTTCCCGCAACTGTGCTCGGAAACCACCCTCCGCCGCCTGCGCTACACGCTGTCCGGGCTGCTTGAGCTGCGCACGCGCGGGCTGCTGCCCGCCTAGGGCGCATCACGCGGGCCTTGCCATGTGCACCCCTGTCTCGCGTGTGGTTTCTGGGTGCCCCCGGGGTCGGGGGTGGGGCGGATAGGGAGACGACCATGGCAGCGCTCGGGGGTGCGTCTCCGCCTCTGCGCGCGCGGGGAGTCTTAGTGGCCGCAGAGCTATAGGCCGCCCGCGCCTACGACCCCCACCAGCGACGCGCCTGCTGCGGCCACCTCCTCGGAGGGGTCTTCTAACAACTCTACCGGCTCAGGACTCGGGTCGGCGCCTGCAGGCCAGACCAAGGCAGAGCAGCGTTGGGGGGACTCGGCCCTACTGTGCGAGCCTTCTCTGGGTGTTGTCCTGGAGTGTGGTCTCCTGAGGACTGCGCGGGGGAATCGTCCTTTTTCTGTAAGATGTTCAGTTTTGTGGGAACGATGAACCTTCAGTTGTGTTTATTCTGCAAACAGGATTCTGTGTTTATTTTTGTTCTGGGGCTACACCTGACTGTACGCTGGGTCTAACTCCTGGCTCTGTGCTCAGGGATCACACCCGACAGCGTTCAGGGGACCGAATGGGATGCCAGTGAGCAAACCCAGGTCCTCTATGAGTGAGGCAAGCACCCTACACATTGTACGATTGCTCCAATCCCTAATGAGCATTTTCTTTATTCATCCATGGACAACATTCGGGTTATTGACATCTTTTAGCTCTGATAAGGAATGCAATTGTGAGTATGTTTTACAAGTATCTGGGTCACTATTTTCCGTGTATAGATCAAGTGGAAATGCTTGGTTACTGCTAATTCAGTATCTTTGTTCTTATTTTTGGACCACACCTGAAGATGCTCAGAGGTTATTTCTGGCTCTGCACTCAGGAATTATTCCTGGCAGGCTCAAGGGATAATATGGAATGCTGGGGATTGAACCCTGGTCAGCTATGTGGAAGGCAAATATCTTTTTTTTTTTTCTTTTTGGGTCACACCCAGCCATGCACAGGAGTTACTTCTGGTTCATGCACTCAGGAATTGCTCCTGGTGGTGCTCGGGGCACATATGGGATGCTGGGACTCGAACCTAGGTCGGCTGCGTGCAAGGCAAACGCCCTACCCACTGTGCTATTAAGGCAAATGTCTTAACCACTGTACTATTGTGCCCTAGGGACATAAAAGCCTCTGATTTATTCTTCAGTGGTGAACTATATTAGACTTTTCTTTTTTGGGGGGTGGGCAACATTCATCGATGCTCAGAAGCTACTGCTGGCTCTGTGCTCATTGGTAATTCCTGTTGGTGCATGGCAGACCATATGCAGTGCTGGGGATGAACTTCCAACTGCCCCCCTGACAGTCATTTAAAACCATGCAGTAGTAGACAAGACATTTGAGAGCTTAATTTGGTAACTATAATGAGAATAGTAGCCAAGGATTGAAAAATTCCCTGGGGCAGATTCCCAGAAGCCAAGATTTAATCATATAAACAAAATGGGATTTAATTTTTAAAAAATTAGATCTCCATTTGTTTTCCAAAAGGGCTTCCGAAGATGCTGTCTACAGCGGTGCCAAGAGGAAGCAGCCACTAGCTGAGGGAGGGTGGATGCTTTAGATCAGGTGGGGCTTATTTTTGCCTTCAAAACATGTTTTGTTAGCAAACAGTGTTCTTGTTTTGTGGGCCACACCTGGCAGTGCTCGGGGGTCACTTCTGGCACTGAGGATCTGTTGGGGGCAACATATGTGGTGCTGGAATCGAATCCGGCAGGGCAAGGCAGGTGCCCTACTTACTATACTAGCTCTCTTGCCCAGTGAGGGTTCTTTTCTTCAGCAACTGTTCAATCTATGGATTATCCAGGGCTGGAGCAATAGCACAGTGGGTAGGGCGTTTGCCTTGCACACTGCCGACCCGGGTTTGATTCCCAGCATCCCATATGGTCCCCTGAGCATCTCCAGGAGTAATTCCTGAGTGCAGAGCCAGGAGTAACCCCTGTGCATTGCCAGGTGTGACCCAAAAAGGAAAAAAAAACCCCAAAACTAAGGATTGTCCAAGCTTAGGGAGGGTGCCTGCTCAGAGAGACAAGGTTTTCACTAAGTAAGTATTTGAATGCTCTACTAGAGCTGTTTTCGAAATCATCTAGTCTTGAAACTTCTGCAAATAATGTATCCTACTGAGAAGTCTGAGTGCCTCTTAATGTGGGCATGAATTCAAGTTACCCCAGAGGGAGTGGTGGGGAGCATATGTGCAGCTGACCCTGGTCCCCACACATGACCCCTGAGCACCACTGGCTGCATCCCTTGGAGTTCCCGGCGCCACGGGGAGGCCTAGTAATCCCAGCACCGCAGGTCCTGACGGCACTGCATCCTTGTGTTGAACCGCCATGCTGGTTGGTTGAGAACTGCCTAGAGGGGTGCTCGGGAGCTCCCTTCTCCGAAAAGAACTTTTCAGAGGGGCTACTCAATTCCGAATATCCCGAACTTCATGTTTTCCAAAAGGCCCTAAGATGCAGGCTAGAAGGGTGCCCAGAGGAAGCCTTGGTTGGTGGAGGGAGGTAGATTTGAGGCCCTAAACCTCAAGCACGAATGGGGTGGGGTAGAGGGTTTGGGCCACACGTGGGTGCAAAGGTCAGACCAGGTGGTGGTCATCTTTGCCTTTAGCGGCCACTCGACCTTGACCATGTTTATCTTGGCGGGATTGAGGTAGAGGATTTGGGTCACTAAGGCGCTGTTCCTGGCTCTGTTCAGGAGTAACCCCTGGTGGTGCTGGGGGAACCGTTCATGTTGTGGGATTCAAACCAGGGTCCCAGGCCTGTGTAGCCACATGCTCACCTCCTGCCGGTTTCTCTGGCCCATCAAACATGCTGTTTCCCAGCAACAGTTCAACCAACGCAGGGAAACGTCTCCCCCATTCCCAAGCAGAATCGGATGGGTCACCGACCCAAGTTCAGGAAGGCACCAGGAAATCTCTGAACACCAGGAGCAGCAGAGCTTGACTTCCAGAGACAAATATCGAAGGGAGCCCCCGCGTGGGAGATCACCAGCCTGGAGATTCACTCTTGGGGGTAGTTTCTTTGAATTTGGAACAGTGAGCCAGTGAGGCTGCACTGTAATTAGTGAAAGCTGGTTGTGCACACATCAGAGCACAGGGGTTAAGGCTCTTGCATGAGGGTCACCCTGGTTGAATCCCCTGAGCCATATATAGTCTCCCAAGCCCTGCTGGGAGTGATTTCTGAGTGCAGGGCCAGGAGTAAGCCCTGAAAACCGAAAGTATGCGTACAGGAAGACTCGAGCCTGGATGGCCTGAGCAGGGATGGCGGATGGATTCTCCTGGGGAGGAGCTGCTACCGAGAGCCGGCGTCAGTGCTAGGTCGGCGGTTACTTCCTATCAGCCCTGGAAATAGTTTAAGTTTTGTTTGTAATTTCCAGAGGCTTGAACAAGAAGTGATGCAGATCAAGTTAATCTTGTAAAAAAAGGGTAAACTGAGTTCTGCATACCTGACCAAACTGGTTTTGTATGCTCAGGGATCTTCCGGGATAGCTTCTTGTATTTTCCTTTTTTTGGGTTTTGGGTCACTCCCAGCAATTCTCAGGGCTTATTCCTCACTCTGAGATCAGGGATCGCTCCTGGTGGGACTTGGGGACCATACACGGTGCTGGGGATCGAACCATAATTTGCTGTGTGCAGAGCAAGCAGGCACCTTAACCCTGTACTCCTTCCAGCCCTTTTAAAAAATTATTTTTGGTTCACCTATTTTGTCACGCTGAGGCGCACACCCAGGGCCTCAGATATGCAAGTGCTCCACTGATGCATTACTTCCCTATTTTTATTTGCTGTTTAGCCCATTTTGTGCTGTTAAGTGATTTATTCCTAGAAGTTCCAGGTTGCCCCCCACCCCCACTTTTCGGACCTTTATATCCTACTTCAGAGGTCCTACAGGCTGTGACAGATGACTGCTCAGGGCTTACGGCACGAGGACTGGAAAGTTCTGGAGAGCAGTGGTTGAGTGGACAAGGGGAGACAGGAGTGGGTGGTGCCGAGGTGGGCGAACAGCAATGCTAAGACGTACAGGTGGCCTGGTGCCCTCTGGGGAAGCCAAGAGCAGGCAGCTGTGCTGTGGACGGAATGGAGGCACCAAGCTGATTTGGTGCATCCAACTGTGCTGAGTTTGTCTTTTTAGTTTTTGTGCCACACCAGGCTCTGCTCAGGGATCACTCCTGGCAGTGTTTAGGGACCATATCGGGTGCTGGGGATTGAGCCCAGGTTAACTGCATGCAAGGCAAGTGTCCCGTTCCCCCCCCCGCCCCCAGTTTGTCTCAGAAAAGTACAGCCGCCCCTTGAGACAGGCGTTGTCTGGTGTGTCCCTACAGGCCAGGGAGCTGTGGGGGAGACCCTCCAACCCCAGGAGTCACTTCTTGGCTGGAAGAGCACTCAGAACGCTATTTACAAGCTGCTATTCCAGTTCCAACACGGTGCATTATTTTAGTTTTTATTTGTTCACGATGGTTACAATCTTAAGTTGAATATAATAATTTTTTTATACACAAGAAAATACTTTATGTACCTATGCATAAGACAGGTAGGGAATGTGTCCAGTGCAAACAGTATTCACACCCGTGCAGACAGTGTCACTGTGTGATTGTCCCATCAGTCTCCCACGCCACACGTGGGCCACCCCTGAGGAAGGAGCCACTCCGGGGGGCGTCGCTCTCTCCTGTGGATGAAGGACAGGGCTGCCCGCAGTCCCCGCTCGGGCGGCGCAGCTGGCGAGGGCCGGCTAGTTCCGGCCCTGATTGCAGCCACGGGCTCAGTAGGGGATGTCGTTCTGATAGTACTGGATCATGTCATAGGTCCGGCTCCTGTGGGATGGAGTGAGGCGTCAGGGCCCGAGACCACCCGTGCTCACTGCCCTGTGGCAGGTGAGTGACCTCAGGTCCCTGTGCTGGCCCCCGATCTCCTCCCTGTCTCGACAGTGGCCACAGGCCTGTGTGGGCCCTGCAGGTCGGCCCGTTCTCCCACCTTTCCTGCAGCTGGCCTGCGCGTGCGCCCCGCACTGCCTCCTCCTGAGGCCTCTACATTGTGCCACCTGTACTCGCTCGCCTGGCTGCAGCGGGAGACAGGGCTGGGGGCTGACTTGCCTGTTGCTGAGGAAGCAGTTCTGAATGATCTTCATAATGAAGTTGGCAGCCTCCCGCTCGGTCATGTTTGGGCTGAACCTGTGTCTGGAGTGGGGAGTGTGTCAGGGCGGCCACCCAGATCACCCCCACCCCGGGCCACCCTCCAACAGCGCGAGGCTCAGGCCGGGGATGCTGCCCCAAGGGTGTGGGGCCAGGCCAAGAGTGGGAAGCTGTTCTCCGTGTCTCAGTCCCCGTGGCAGCCCCATGGCCGGGGCAACCCTTGGCTTCCGGAGTGAGCAGCTCCCATCTTGGACACAGCTGGCCCCAAATGGTCTGGGTGTTTGCCGGGGACCTACTTCAAGAGCTTGATTGTCTGACCACGGAAGCAGGGCAGGCCTGTGTCCAGCATGAGGGTGACCAGAGAGACAACTGCGTCCATGTAGGGCCTGGGGAGAGGCAGGGAGAGGCCGGGCTGAGTGGGACCTGCCCAGTGCTGGGCTCCACAGCTCACAGGACTAACCTCAGGCTGGCTCCTGCCCCAGGGCTGGTCACCTCCCGAACGGCCAGGGTCCTCCCTGAGGAAGGTGTCACTGGGTAGGGGTGGGGAGCTTAGTCCTCCCATCCAGAGGGTCCCAGCTGACCTCCAGCTTTGCAGGCTGTTTGTGCCAAGTCTGTGCTAGCTGCCCCCTGCCCCGCCCCGCCCCCCATGCCTGTCCCTTTCCCAGGGCTCACCGCACGGCCAGGTAACCACGGACACACATCTCCATGAACCACTTGAAGGGTGTGGCCTCCATCTTGCCCCCCATGATCATCACCATCTCATCTGTCAGCTTGATGTCCGGTTCCCAGCCAAGGTTGCCACCCGGAGAGCTTTCGAACATGAAGCCGAAATCTGCAAGGCCCCCAGAAAGCACGTGGGCTGTGACCAGACGCCAGCGCAGAGACGCAGGCAGGCTCTAGGTGGGGATCGGAGCCCCCCGCTCGCCACCCCTGGAGGCTGTGGGCTCTGGCAGGTGGCTGGGGAGTGGGAGCAGGGAGGTGGAGGCTGGGGTCAGCCAGAGGAGCTCCTTCCCTCTGCTGGCCCTCAGCACCCTCCCAGGGCCAACAGCTTGGGGTGCAGGGCAGGACTGAACCCGGGCCCTGGCCGCGCGGCAGTGGGGTGCGGCTGACCGATGTGGATGATGTGGCCCTTCTTGTCCAGCATGATGTTGCCGTTGTGCCGGTCCTTGATTTGCAGCAGGAACAGCAGGAGGCTGTAGGCCGCCATGCTCCGGATGAAGTTATAGCGTGCCTGTGTGGAGAGCGGGCGCTGTGGGCTGGGACCACCCTCGGCAGGGGTGGGTTGCAGTCGCCACCCCCACACCATCTATTAGTTTTCTCTTTTTTTGGGCCATACCGGCCAGTGCTCAGGGATCACTCCTGGAGGTGCTCAGGGGACACTATGGGATGCCTGGGATCGAGCCTGAGTTGGCCACAGGCAAGGCCAGCGCCTGCCTGCTGTACTGTTGCTCCAGCCCTGGATTAGCTTTCTTATGGGGAGCCCACCTTGGGGTATCTGTGAATCCTAAGAAAGTCATTGGGGGGTGTGGAAGGCATGGTTTTACTCCTGAAGGTATGACAGATTAGAAAAGCAGAGAGGTCAGAGACAGCACAGTGGGGAGGGCATTTGCCTTGCAAGTGGCAGACCCGGGTTTGATCCAGGCACCCCATATGGTCCCCGAAGCAGTGCCAAGACTAATAAGGCCTGGGAACTGCTGGGTGTGTCCAGCCCTGCCCCCAACAACCCAGAAAGGCAGGGACCCATAGGCACTGCCATGGTGGGGAGCACAGGGCCCTGGGTGTGGTCACCTGCTGGAATGCCAAGGTGGACTCGTCCCCGTACTGGCGCGTGAAGTAGTCGTACATGCCGAAGTCCGTCTGGCGGCCCAGTTGGTCCCGGGAGGTGCAGTCGGGGATGCACTCGATCACTCCACACTGGGGAGGAGACAGATGCTGGGGACCCGGGGCACAGCCAGGCCGAGTGCAGGGCCAGTGTTGCGCGCTTGTTGGACACTTACCCCAGGGGCGGTGGCCACCACCCGGTAGGGGAAGACAAAGAGGTCCAGGCCGACCAGCTGGAAGATGTTCTTGAAGAGGTCAATGATCTGCAGGGCCAGCATGTCCTGGGAGCCAAGGAGACCAGGGCATCAGCCGGTGGTCCCCGCCCTGCCTGCCTGCGTCCGAGAGCTCTGCTCTGCTGTTCGCAAGGCCGTGCTGTGTGGTGGGCACCCCCGCCCCGGGAAGACTAGGCGACAGTGGGTGAGGCCCGGGTGGGGTCCGCTACCTGCCGGCAGTCGTCTCCCACTTTGAAGATGGCCGCTTGCCAGGAGATCTTCTGGCCGTCAGCCTCCTGGTCCCTGCACTCATCCTCTGCGTTGGAGTGGCACCGCAGGCCTATGCGGGTGGGCGGGCAGAGAAGCTGTCCATCAGCAGGCTCCCTGTTGCGGTGCCCGGATGGGACCCCAGGCACCCGGGTGGTCTCTGTCAAGTCCCAGGGGCCAGGGCCCAACAGCTGCCATCACGGGACTAGACTCTCCTGCCACCCTCAGGAGGAAGTGGAGTTGGGCACAGAGCAGCACCTCCTCCTCACCAGATGTCTGCCTGGGGGTGCCTGGAGGGGGCATGTGCCCTTCAGCGTGAGCTACATCCCTGGCTCCTGAGGATGGAGCAAGGATGTGGCTGTGGACATGAGGACCCAGGTGTGAGCACTGGAAGTGAGTCCCGTCACTGGAGTACAGGGCACCTGGAGGTGGAGGGGCCTGAGGCAGGGCAGTGTATGCCTGCACCCTGAGGTGCCCGGAAGGGCAAAATCAGGGTGGTTGAGTCGGGAGGGCCCCATGTCTTTGTTTTGTTCTGGGGCTACACCCAGCGGCGCTCAGAGCTTGCACCTGGCTCCACACTCAGGAATTACACCTGGTGGTGCTCAGAGGACCACCTGGCGTGCCAGGGATCAAACCCAGGCTGGCCCTGTGGAGGGCAAGTGCTGCCTGCTCTACTATCGCTCCAGCCCCCGGCCCCACATCTTGTGTTGGGTTGATCAGCATGCCCCCAACCCCCATCCCTGCCCACCCGAAATAGTAAAAAGTGACACGGTACAAGCAGACTGCCCAGGCCTGCTGGCCGTTGTCCTGCAGTGGGAAGAAGGGGTCTGCCACTGAGCCTCTGGGGAGGGAGCAGGGCCCTGGGGCACCCTGGTCAGCACTGTCTCTCCCGAAATGAGGCTACTGTGAAAGCCGCTCGGTTCCCGGTGGTCTGGGGGCAGCCCCAAGCCTGCCAGTGCACCCCTGAAGCCAAGGGTCTGTGGTCTGCATGGCCATCCCTTTTCACGGGCAGCTGATCTGAACCAAATGTGGAAAAGAAAGTGGCATTAGCTAGGGAGGGCACTGCTATCCCAAAGAGCTGGGTGATTCTTAACTGACCTTCTTTCTCAAGCTCACTGACTCCACATCGCTTCACTTTAAACTTCGCCAGATACGGAGCTTTAGCAGCACTGAAAGACAACCAGAGCATGACTGTGAGGCCGGCGAGGAAGCAGGCAAGCCCCTGGGGCAGGCAGTTAGGCCCGCCACTCACCTCTGCATGGGTGTCCCAGACTTGTAGTCGATGTCCAGCACGATGGCCTCGGGGTTGCTGGGCAGGTAGCAGCCTGTGTGGGGAAGCAGACAGTGAGTCGCGGGGATCCAGGCGTGGATAGACTTCCCTGCAGGAGCCGCACCTGGGAGCCTTCCCGCTGTGGGGGTCCCAGGCCCCCTCCCTGGCAATGAAGTTCCACCGACCAATCCTTCCCGATGCCAAGCCAAGGAGTCACCACCCCTCGAAGTTTGGTTCTCCAGGAGGACACACTGAGCTGGCAGCTTCTGGACCCAGGGTGGCTGCTGGGTCCCCCCCAGCAACCAGCGGTGCAGGGCCACTGTTCTCAGGGGACGCAGGCAGGCCTGTTGTGCCCTGCTCGGCCACCTGGCAAACCCTCAGCGCTGGCAGGTGCCTCTTAGGTAGGCCAAAGGGGCTGAAACTCTGCTGTTCTGTTTCTCACTATCGAGGACACTGGGTGCTCAGGGCTCAAGCTCGGCCCCGGTCAGGCAAGCTAAGCGCTTCCTTGCCCCAGCCTGAGAGCAGGCCCAGCCTCGGCCAACAGCCGGGGTTTCCTGGGGCAGTCCCGGGGACTCCACCCCATCCCCACTATCTGTAGCCTGCACTGTTCTTGCTACACTTGAGTTTAGGAACCGTGGAGAAAAAGTAATTCTGAGTCTTCCAAAAAATGAGCACAAGGTGAAAAAAGAGGATCTGCTAAGAAGTGGCTGGACGCCCAGGGCAGGGTCTGGTACACCCCCGATACCCCAGGGCACAGGTATGTGTGGGCCTTGCCCTGCTTGGCCTGGCGAGGGGCGAGGCTGGGGTCCCCACTCCAGGCCTGCCCACTGGAAGAGCCCATCCCACTGGCCTCCTGGGGCCGCCGCTGCTCACCAGGCTGCACCTTCACTTCCGACAGAGCCGACAGGCAAGCCTTCTTCCTCTCGTCGCCTTTAGGGAAGGGCCTGCAGAACGAGAGGGGGAAGCTCTGCTGTCTCCTGCGGGCAGTGGCCTCCAGCAATGTTGCCTCGGTTCTGCCGGTGCTCTCTGCTCCCCGCTTCCTAGCTAGCCCTGAAGGCCCTGCCATGCCCAATTCTTCAGTGTTTCCCAAAGCAGGGGAGACGATCCCCCAAAGGAGTGCTGGCAGTCTTGGGTACAACTGCAGGACACTTTGTTTAAAGAAAGTGTATTTCCAGGGGGTTGGGGGGTGCTGGGTGATTTTTTCTTGTAAAGAGGGCAGTGGGCTGGGAAAGTTTGGGAAGCTCTGCTCTGGGCAATCACACAGTGATCTCTGCTCCCTGTTCCTCATGGAGAAGCCCAGAAGGCTCCCTGGCTGCATCCTCCTGCTGGCACCAAACGCCACCTCCTGCCTCACTTAGTACCCAGCCAGGAGAGGGCGCCCGAGTCCCCGACTGGGTCCATGGGACCAAGGTCCGAGGAGCCGGAACTCTGAGGAGACCCAGGCTGTGGCCCTGGCAGACAGGCCGTCGCACCCAGGGCGCATTGGATGTCTGGGGATGGTACCAGCATCACAGGCACAGGCCTGAGAGGCGCATCGGGGCAGCTGTGTGCTTCCTACTGCTGACAAGACCCTCAGAGCTGCAAGAGCCCCGAGACACGCAACGAGACACTTCCTGGCAGCTGGCTCCCCTGTGAAGTCTGCGCTGCCAGAGCAGAGATTCACTAATGTGGTCCCTGAAAAATCCCACCGGGCTGCAGGGGCTGGCACAGGCGCTGCTCACTTGATGATAGCTGACACGTTGGTGATCTTGTTAAAGAAATCAAACTCCCGCTGGTAGAAGTCCTTGGCCGGGCCTGACAAGGAGCCTGTGATCTCCTCCACCAGCTGCTCCAGGAGGTCGCCGATGTCAGCTGTGAGGGGCACAACGGGGGGCTCTGCAGTCGGGTCTTGGGGAAACCCGCACAAGTGCTCAGCTTCCTGGCACCCGGAGGGTGTGGTCCGTGGGGGTCCCTCTCAGCACCACTGGCCTCTTCCTGGACATTCCCTGGTGGCCACAGGAATTGTCGGAGATGGGGCGGGGGAACCTCTGAGGAGGACAGTCAGTACTCACGGTCCTTCTGGTGCCCCTCTTCATCCAGGTAGATGTTTGTTTTCATGTTCCAAATGAACTGGTGTGCCAGAAGCTGGGATTTGGACGCGGCCCACAGGATGTACTCCCGCACGTAGCCCATCTGCAGGAGGGCAAGGTCACCATGGGTGCAGGCCAAGGTCCCTCCCCACCAAGGGGGACTGATGACGCCCAGCACAGGGCAGACCCGGCAGAAAGGAGGCCGACAGCTGCCTGTTGTCTGACCAGCCCTCTTGGGTATGTGCTGAGTCCCGGCTGATCCTGGGTCAAGAACCAGCTTGCCGGGGGTCTGGACTGGAAGTGTAGGGGTAGGGCGCTTGCCTTGCATGCAGCCAAACCAGGCTAGATCCCCAGTACTCCATATGGTCCCGCAAGCACTGGGTGTGCAGAGTCAGGAGTAACCAGACCATAATCAGGTGTGGGCCAAAAACAAAACACAAACAAAACAACCAGCCTGCCATTAAGGTTTTTCTGATTGACTCAGCTTCTAATCTCTTGTTACTTTAGCAGTGACTTTAGAGATTCTAAGAGTCAGGGCACTCTCACCAATACACTGCTACAGGTGTGAGATAAAAGGAAGTGAGATACTAAAACTCCTCTGCAGCTAAGAACAATCCCACAATGATGAGTGAGTTCCAGATCACCACTGAGTGCCCAGAAACTTCCTTCATGAACTGTACCATGCTACCAACCCAAGTCCCTTCCTTCTTCTTTTTCTGCTGCTCATAACCATGTCCAAGATGAAGAAGGGAGCAAGAAGGGCCGGAGAGACAGCTCAGAGGGTTGAGTGCATGCTCTGCATGCAGGAGACCTGGGGTCCAATCTGGCATCGTGGTCCCCCAAGCACTGCCAGGAACAGCAGTTTAGCTGAAGTAGCCCCTAAGCACTCTCAGGTATGACCCCAGTCGAGATAAATGGTAATGTTATTAGGAATTATATATATTTTTTGGGGGCTCACACCCAGCAATGTTCAGGGGTTACTCCTGGCTCTGTTCTCAGGGATCCCTCCGGGTGGAGCTCAGGGGACCATATGGGATGCCAGAGAATTGATCCTATGTTGACTGTGTGCAAGGCAAATCCCCTCCCTGCTGCATTACTACTCAGGGCCCTAAGGCACCTGTCTTGTATGTGGCCAGGGCGATGGTTCAGCTCATATGGTCCCCTGAGCACCACTGGGTGTGGCCCCAAAGCAAAACAACAAACCCCCAAACCGTCACTGTTACATCTAATTTCAAATGGGTGTGTGTGTGTGCTCGAGTGCAAACCCTGGACCTTTCAGCAGAGCGCATGCTCCGTGCTGCACAGCTGAGCGACATTCCTGACTCCCAGCTGAATAATGTTACAGAATTACTCAATACTTTAGATTTATCTTTCGTGTATGAAGTCCTGCGGTTAATCTCCAGTACTGCAAAATAAATAGACAAATAACAGGAGTCTGGGGAGAGAGCTGGAAGGGTTAATGTCACACTCTGCATGGAGGAGGCCCAGGTACAATCCTCAGTATGGGCTGGTCTCTGAGAACTACTGCAGGACCCAAATGTCCTACCCAAACAAAGCAGGATAAAAACAAAAAACAAAAAAAATCCAGAGAAAATAAAGGGATATCACAAAGAGATTTCTAGAAAAGCTGCTTATATGTAAACTATAAAGTATAAACTACATACTATATGTATTCCTATATGGTCCCCTGAACTCCACTAGGAGGATCCCTGAGCATTGCTGGGTGTGAGCCCCCCACAAACAGGGCTGTTAAACCACAGCCCAGCTGCGTCTCCTGGGCTCGCCCTCACACACTGCCCACAGCTAGCTGCATCTGCTTTGCAGGTGACCTTCCCCACACCCTGGAGACCCTGGGTGCCGCCTCTGCTGCTCTCTCCCTCCTGTGAGCAGGGTCCAGGTGGATACAAAGGGACGGACTGTCCCTGCCCAAGCACTAAGGTAAGCAGAGCCGTGTGGGCAAACCTTACCTTGTCATACCTGAGGGCCTGTACAATCTGAGGGATGTAGAACAGGATGGCGTCCTGCAAAGGAGAAGACAGGACCATGATCCCTGGGGAGGGAGGTCAATTTCTTACCCGGGGACCAATAGGAACAACTCAACGTGGATGGACTGGAAACTGGCCCCGCTGGCACTCAGCACATGGACATGGTTCTCACTGGAGCGGACACTGGGAAAGCCCAGGGGACAGCAAGGAAAGTGGCTGCAGCTCTAAAACTGCAAAAGCGACGCTCCAGGGCCCCTGAGCCTCCAGGGAGAGTCTACCCGCACAGGGTGCATGAGGCTGAGGTCACAGCAAACCTGCGTGCTGGGGCTGAGGCAGACTACTGACCTTCCTGCCACACAGGGTCCCTGGGCTCCCTGGGGCCCAGGGTGGCACAGTCACAGGGCCACAACTGGAACCAAACTCAAACTTCCTTTTCTAATGTGAATCCCTAACAGATCGGGGGGGAAAAAAAAGTAGTGAACATCCCAACTGGAAGGGAATCTTCTCTAATCCTGGGACGAGGGTGGGGGAGGGGGGAGACTTGGCCTCAGAGGCCACATGAGGTATGCGAGCAGGTCCCGCCTTTCCTCACCGGTGGGAAGGAACGCAGCACTTTCACCCCATACTGCGCCGTGAGCGGATGTGGCGGGTACATGCTGGAGAAGTAGGAGAGCCCTGTGGGGGGATCGGCGGGTGCCCAGCACAGCACATGGCTCAGCTCGGGTGCGTCGGCATCGATGGTGTGCCAGGTGACCAGGAACTGGAAGGAGGCGGGAGCTCAGGTCAGGCATCCTCGGGGTCCCTCTGGAAATACCCGCCCAGCCCCACATCACAAGGACTGACCCCCAAAGTGCGCCTTACACAGCCGGACAACGTGACACAGACTTAATTCCAGTAAGGGGCAAACACCAAACATGTCTCTCCCACAGACACACGGTGTCTCTGCAGTCCCCTCCTCATCTCCAGGCACGGCATTCACTACCTTAATTGCTTCTGGAACATCGCTGACAGCTCCTGGATCCAGCCGAACCAGACGCGTCACCTCGTTGCCAATGGCTTCTGTGTTCTTAAACCTAGCGATCGGGAGGAGGCAGCGGGAAGGGGACGAACGTGAGCTCCCTGGGAAGCAAGGCCAGCCTGGATGAGCCCCATCCCCCTGGTGGGATCTAACACACAGGGGCTGGGAAGGCCCTTCCTGCCACCATTGGGCTGTGACTTCTGTCCTTGTAAGGCTACCCCGGGAGTTGCCTGGACGCTCGGCTGCAGGCCATCTGAGCAGCTGCTGGGGAGAGACATCCAGAACCAACGCCCAGTCCCAGGCCTGCTGCCCGAAGCGACAGCCTCTGGCAACCACTTTTCCTCCTCTAGCGCTGGCCTTGTATGTGCCTGACATTGTCTCTCCAAGTGCCAGGCTGCTGGGTATGCAGGGAAGAGCCGCGGGACCAGGTGTCCGGGCAGAGGACAGCCTGCTAAGACTTCTTCCCTCGGGGCCTCAGAGGTGACCTTGACACCCTCCTCCCCACTCTCCCCACCTGGCAGGAAGCTGCACAGCCAGATAAGGAGAAATGCTCCAGGCGAGGTTCACGTTGTCCTTCCACTGCTTCTCACTCAGACTGATGTACTTGGACCTCCAGTTGGCCACGCTGTTTTCTCCAGCCTGGTCCAGCTCCAGCTCGGGGGCTGACAGCGGGTTGTACCACGTGATGAGACGCTCTATCTCGGTGGCCTGGCAAGATGAGGCAGAGGCCGGTGTGCCTCGTGCAGGTGCGCCCGCCCCTCCCGCCCGCCTGCTCCCGGGCTGCTGGTATCCAGGCCGTACCAGCAGGGAGAGGAGCAGCGTCCTGCGCTTCATGTAGTACTTGTGCAGCTGGGAGCCTCGGTTGGTTTTCTTGGACATGCCTGGGGGGGGGACGGCAGAAGGGACAGGACTGTTTCACAGCAGCCCTCACAGCCCACACTTTGTCCTCAGGACCCCACGAGAGCTGTCCACGTGCCGTCGGCAGACCCCCGGCCAACCTGACTTCTTGGAGATGGTTGACATGCCACTGGACAGCGGGTAGGTGTTGATCCAGCCTTGTGTGGCCTGCTGGCGGGAGCCGACTGCTATGTCCAGGTTGCTTCGGGTGTCTTGGTTATCTGTAGACAGACACATTGTCTAAAACAGACGTTCCCATACTTATTTGGCCTACTGTCCTCTTTTAAAAACAAAACAAAACAAAACAAACACTCGGAACTTTTGTTGAACAGAGCTGATGGCTCTGCACATGGGACCCAGACACCTGAGCTGCTCACAGTTTAACCGTTCGATATGGAAAGGTTTTTCCTTTTTGGGTCACACCCAGTGATGCACAGGGGTTACTCCTGGCTTTACACTCAGGAGTTACTCCTGGCAGTGCTTGGGGGACCATATGGGATGCTGGGGATTGAACCTGCCTGGGTCAGTGTGCAAGGCAATGCCCTGCCTGCTGTACTATCGCTCCAGTACCGATATGGAAAGGATTTTGTTTCCACTCTACTCTGCTAAATGCTTAGAATAGAATCAAGAAGATGCCAGTGGTTACTGCGTCAAGTGAAGGTCACGATCTGGTCCCTAGCACGGTGCTGCCCCTTCTTACAGGGTGACCTGAGGTTCCACAACAGCAGAGAAGGGACCTGCCCTGTCCTAAGTGTGGCCAGGAGCTGGCGGAATCACCGTGCCAGTCTTTTCCTGGGAGTGGGGAGTCACCTGGGGGCCTCCTGCAGAATCCCTGTCTGCTTGAATTTAGGGCCTGCAATCAGCATGTGCTTACTGATACCAGAAGCCGGTTCCATTTTGGAACTATGCCACCTGTTACACTTCACTGCCTTTTCTTCCTCCCCCTTCACCCTGTATACTTTTGTTTTTGGTTTGGGACACACCTGGCAGTGCTTGGGGGTTATTTGAGGCTTGGTGCCCAGGGCTGCTCCCAGTGGTGCCCAGGGAACTGTGCAGTGCTGGGGATCAAACCCTGGTCCTCCAGCCGATCGTATGCTCCAGGCATTTGAGCGAGCTGCCTCTCAGCAACCCCAGGAAACTTTTTTAGGGTTTGCTTCTGCGCTACACCCTATAGTGCTCAGGGGTTACACTCCTGGCTCTGTGCTCAGGAATCCTGGTGGTGCTCAGGGGACCGTGCGGGATGCCAGGGATTGAACCCTGTCAGCTGTGTGCAAAGCAAGTGCCATGCCTGCTGCTCTATCTCTTTGGCTCAACCCTGGGAAACTCATTCGTCCTCAGACATTGGCTCATACGTCAGTTTCTTCTAGAAAACTGCAACTGGCCCCCAACTCTGGTGAGTAAGTGCTTGGCCGTGAGGGTGCACACATGCTCTCAAGAGGGAGCTGCCTGCTCGTCTGATTGTCTCCCGCCAGCTGCCAGCCGACCGTGCCTCATTCACCTGCTGCCCCTGCCCCAGTCCAGCTGGCAGCGTTGAGCACAGTGCTGGAGTGTGCGGGGGGCTGTGATCTGGGTCAGAGCCAGCAGAAGTCAGGCTGTCTGCTCAGGCCTTCCTGCTCCTGCTCGGGCCAGGGGAGAGAAGCGGGCCAGGCTTCCTGGGGCTCCCAGGCCTGTGCAGCACGGCAGTGTCAGCCCCACTCACCTGGGGGCACAAGCTGACTGGCTGTCAGGTACTTCTTATCGGAGAACATGGCGGTCCAGAACTTAATCATTATGCTGATGTCTTCGCGGAGCCTCTTTTCTCCTTGAGTGGGGAACCTCGGGGGACAGCTTCAAACAACCACAGAGAACAAGAGTTGAGTGTGGACTCAAAGTGAGAGGAGAGGGGTGAGGGGTGGCGTCTTCGTAACAAGAGGCGAGCTGGTGCTGTGGCAAGGGAAAGTGTGGCTCTCAAAGCCCGCGCTGACTCCTTCCTAGTGACCTCAGGACACCGACAGTACCCAGCCGAATGATGTGTGGGGGCAGGTCAGGAACCACGGCTGCTCCAATCAATGGCAGAGGTGCAGGGGCTAAGTGTCAGGCAGCGAGGAACTGAATTCTGCGTGCACTAACACTCACGCAAGCAGGAAGCACTTGATCTCTCCGGCCAGGTGGACCAAGGGAAGGCACGGAACTCAGGGTGGCCAGGTCTGAGTTCACACCAGGAACGGAGAGGGCCGAGACTACCCAATTCCGGGATTGCCGGCACAAACCAGACAAACCCTTTCCTCTCCCTGTGGGCGGTGCTGGGCTGTCACAGCAGCCCCGGGCGTACGTACCTGAAGTAGTCAAAGGCGGTTGAGTAGATCTTCTCTCGAAGCACATTGCGGATGGTCGCGTTGGGAACCACGTCAGCGTGCAGGAGGGAGAGCCCCAGGGTCAGCAGTCTGCACGAGAGCCCCCAGGCCCGGTTAGGGTCGCTGCCCTGGGCCTGCTGAGGGCAGAATCCTGAACTCCCAGGAAACCACACAGCCTGAGCTTGGGTTATCTCTAGCTGACAGAGTTCTGGGGACCCAGGGCAGGGGCACCAGGGAAGATTTTGGGGTGCTGGGGGGATGGTGGGACGTCACAACTAGAGGTGCTTAGGGGCCACTCCTGGCTCTGTGATCAGGGGTCACTCCTGGCAATGCTCAGGAATCAAATTAGGGTGGGTTACGTTGAAGGCAAGTACCTTAACCCTTGCACTATCTCTCCTATTTGCGGAGGGCGGGGAGCCTTCAAATTTGGTGGGAGGGAAAAAAATCCATGTGTATGCTAATCTGCCTGACTGAAGCTTTACTATAAGCAACTGTTGGCAAATTGTTCCAAGTCCCCTAAGGGCACAACAAAAGGAGACACCGAACCAAAGTTCAGCCCAAGTTAAAACTGAGTATCGGGCTTCTGCCGGGTCAGGCTTATTCAAGACACCCTAGACAGCACTGTGGGAGACGGTCAGTAAGGGCCTAGGGCCACTCCTTCCCTAGCAATCCACTCTCGCCAGGACTCTGAAGATGGGAAATAAAAGCAAAGGAACCCAAAGTCAGTGAAAAGTGTGACCTCTGGGTGCCCTGTGGGCAGCAGGAACTCCAGTCTGCATCTTGGGTCGGGGAGCAGCAAGAAGAGGCACAGGCAAAGAGGGGCAGCATCCACTGGCCAGGGCTCCTACGCCCCCTCCACTGGACACCCAGCTCCCCACCTCAGCTCAGACCCCTTCCCACTGCCCACCAGCCCCACTCCACCGGGCATCATGCCCCCAAAGACAGGAGAACAGGGGCCCCTGATGTGCAGCTGACAGTCTGCCACAGGCATGATCAGAAGTCTCCTAAACATCTCAGGAAAGTGACCAGCACACAGCTGCCGCTGGCCGCCTGGGCTGAGCGGGTTGTGATCACTCACCACTCTGCCCCCACCCACATCGAGGCCTGTCAGTGAATTGCCTTCCCAGCCTTGTCCTGAGGCGCAGGGCACACTGTCCCGTGGCCCAGCTCCAAGTGAACAGGTCATTCACAACACGTCTGCCCATTCCGTGATGAGTGACCAGGGCGCCCCCCGCCCCTCGCCTGAGTGCTGAGCTCCTCACTTGAAGCGCGGCCCGATGGCTGCCACGTGCCGGTTCATGCTGCCCTTGGCACCGCCGATGTTGAGCGACATGGAGCGTTGCAGCAGGCTGGAGAAGATCTCCACCTGGTCCGAGCTGCAGTACTTGGCGATCTCGAACCGCTGCACCAGGAACTGAGGGGAAGAGCCGCAGCTGTGCATTCCACAGCCTCGGGGACCCAGCTCCATGGAGGGCTGGGGGGCAGGAGCAGAGGCCAGCGAGGACTGGGGAAGAAGGCCCAGGAGCCCCCACAACCCAGGGAAGTCCCACTGCTTGCCGGGCCACTTCTCAGGGGTGGAGCGGGGTGAGGGGGAGTTGAGCCACCATGCAGCCAGCAAAGAGGAGCAGCTCGCCGGGCACCTACGTCAATCCAAATGTAGTGGGGGGTCACTTCAGGGGCACAGGGTCTGGGCTGACTCGCTTCTGATGCGGCCAGGGGGTCGGCTTCTTTGATCTCCGCAGAAAACAAGCCAAACTTCTGCTCCACCGTCATCTGCCAGGCGCCGGCCATTTCCCGCATGAACTGCAAGGACACAGGATGTGTGCTGGAACACTGTACGACTGAAACTCAATCATGAACAACTTTTTTGTTTTTATTTTTTTGGATGGGGGCGTCACACCCAGTGGTGCTCAGGGGTTACTCCTGGCTCTGCACTCAGGAATGACTCCTGGCAGGGCTCAGGGGACCCTATGGGATGCTGGGGATGGAACCCAAGTCGGCCATGTGCAAGGCAAACGCCCTACTTAGTGTCCTATCGATCTGGCCCCTCATGAAAAACTTTGTAACTATAAATGTCACTGGTGATTCAATTAAAACCAAACCAAACCAAACTTGCAACTTTCAGCTCTTTCAAAATTAGAACATTCAAAATTACAAATGAGATACGTTCACTAAATAATAGTTAGAGAAATGAGATCTACTGTGGGACCCCAGGTGCTAAGAGGAGCAAGTGGTAGCCCTGGGTCATTGGTCACCGCTCAGGGAGAAAGCAGAGCAGGGAAGGGGCTCGAAGAAGGAGTGGGGGGATGGGTGACAGCCAGGCAGGTGGAGGTGCTGGGAACCGCTTGCCTCCATATCAGCACAGAACAGCAGGATGTCTCAAGATAAGGGTGACTTTTCTTTATCCCTATCTCCTGTCTCCCAACTTCTTTTACAACGAGAACATGGTCACGGTCATGGTCCTCCCGTTGTTCATCAATTTGCTCGAGCGGGCCCAGTAACGTCTCCATCATGAGACTTGTTGTTACTGTGTTTGGCATATCGAATAGCGGTAGGGTGTTTGCCTTACAAGTGGCCAACGTGGCCGACCCGAGTTCGATTCCTCCGGCCCTCTTGGAGAGCCCGGCAAGCTACCGAGAGTATCTTGCCCACACGGCAGAGCCTGGCAAGCTACCCGTGACGTATTCGATATGCCAAACGAGAACACATTGCCTTATTAATAAGGAAACAAGAAAGGCTCAGAAACAGAGACTGAGCGGCCTTGTGGGCTGGGCTGGGGCAGCGGGCCTCTGTGAGGCAGAGACGGGGGTGAGCGAACAGCCTCAGTCTTGAGCTACGAGGCCTGGGTCCGAGTGTTGCGGGCAGGCAGAGGCAGGTCCTGAAGAGCTGGCTCCCAGAGAGAGGAGACCTCCATGGAAACAGCACGTCTGGGCAGTGTGGTGGACAGTGAGGGGTCTGGGCTAGTTTGGCGGGTCAGCCTCCAAAGCCTAAGCCCTGAGGCCAGCCGAGCTCCTTAGGGTGCTGGCAGGTACAAGGGGACACACCAGAACTGAGAAGGCCGAAACCCAAGTTTTCCTGGCAAACATGCTACACAGTTCCTCTTCTATTTTACCTGAATTACAGTGAAAGATTCTTACGTCATTCCAAAGCTGCACCCAGACATATAGTCAGTCACAGGACTGTTGGGGCAGAGAAGCTCCCCAAGGAAAGGGAGATCACCCGTGTGCACCCTGTCTCCACACAGGAGGGACCCAGGGGCGCCGGCGGGACAGAGCCCAGCCTTTTCCCCTTCTGAGGCAGGACCAAGGGCCTCTCCCTGACGACTCAGATCTACCTCAGAAGCCAACTGGTTCAAAATAATTCCAAACTCTGAATGCTGGGCTTGATACAAACCCCAAGCAGTTATAAAACGCCAAACAACAGGGAAGTTTTAATAATTACTACACCTGCCTGGGACAGTCTAGATTTTGAAATATTCCAATTTCTCTCAGGAGGCTAGAAAAACAAAACACCTCTTTTGATCATTTAACTCAACTGATAGGGGAAATGCAGGGGGCTGGGGGAGATGAAAATTCTTGTTAACATGGAAACTAAATCACTGTGGTTTTTAAGTAAAAATAGATTTTATTTGGAGGCTTTTAGGAAGGGGAAGGAGGGAGGAGAAAAAGAAACAACCCATTCAAGTGAGAACTGGTCTTCTGCTAAGTCAGAGACAGCCCCTACACACATCCCAGCACTAGATAGGAAAGCACGAAAGTACACATCTCAAGAGGGGAGATGCGGGCGCCACATGAGGTTGGCCACTTGAGCACATGCAGCACATGGGCTTGGCAGCGTATACGTCGAAAATCAAATCTTTGGAAAATAGAATTATTCATAGCTGTAAGCCTATGGGCCGACTCCAGTAGAGATTTCAAAAATCCCAACACAGGGAAAGGCAGACTCTTGTCCTGTAGCAGACCAGGAGAAAGGTCCTTCTGCACAGACACAGCTGCTCCCAGCGGGCACACATCTCAACAGGCGCCCCAAGGAGCAGCTCTCCTGCTCGGAGAAACAGCTCCCCCTACCGCATTCTTGAAGAGTCGCAGCATCCAGGCTTGACTGGGAAACTTTTTGGGGGCAGAAGATTAGAGGGGTTGGTTGGGTCACACCAGTGATGTTCAGGGGTTCCTCCTGGCCCTGCACTTAGGAGTTACTCCTGGCAGTGCACAGGGGACCATCTGGAATGTTGGGGATCAAAGCTGGGTCAGCTGCGTGCCAGGCAAATGCCCTACCCACTGTACTATCGCTCTGGACCACCACTGGGAAACTTTTGACATCCATTCACCCTCCTAGGCCTCGTTCCAGTCTTGAGGTCAGTTGTTAGCATCTTGCCTGTGTGAGGACTGAGGCCCCATAGATCTCTGAGCTTGTAGCTGAGACCCCAGAGTTGGCTCTCTCCCTCTCACCCTGCCCAGACCCCAAACTGACTTCCGCTGTTTCCTACCGGCACTTCCACTCCATTCTTGCCCGCAAGGAGCCACTCCCAGCAGGCGAGGGCCGTTTCCATGCCATGCTCGTTGAACATTCGGAGGGGGCCCCAGCACAGGTGGTGGAGGAGCTGCGGGTCACAATCTAGAATCAAACACAGGCTGTTCAGTGCTAGGGGCTGAGCTGAACCCAGAGCCTCCTCAGGCCAGCGAGGCAGCCAGCAGCAGCAGGGCCAACAAGGACCTTTAACTTGCTACCAAACACCCAGGATGCCAAGGAGCTCTCTATTAGTGAATGATCTGATTTTGTGGGCTGGAGACTGAACCTAGGGCCTTGTTCATGCTAGGTAAGCGCTGGACTGCTTAAGCAGACTCCCTGGCTTCTCTTTCTTGATCTGGAACGCCAGTTCCCTCGGATGACCAAGACCAGCACTCACTTACTGATGCCCCCAGGGCTCCTTGGCGCCTTCTCTTTTACCTTTGCTGCTGATGAGCATTGCTGTCAGTTTGAACATGGCCTGCGTGTAGTTCTGGGTATTGTTCAGGTCTAACGCTCTACACAGCTCCTGGACCATCATTTTGTTTAGGTCAGATATCTGACCAGTGGCATCTGAGAACCGAATCATTCCATATACCTGCAAAAAAGGACACTTGTCAGGAGAGTCACCTACAGTCCAGGCTTGTGGGGTGAGGCCCCGGCAGACCGTGACCGCTCCTGAAACAGAACCAGCAGGTGCTTTGCTGTCCCAAACTACAGTTTACACAAAAGGTGACAGGCTTGTTCAACAATTCTGCCACAAAATTACAGAGAGGAAAACAGCGCTGGTTCCCCACTACCAGAAACTATGACTGAGGGCAGACAGGTCTGTCATCTTTGTAGTCTAGCATTAAGCCCAGGGTCTGTATGACTGGGGTCCAATTAAAGCTCCTTCAGAATCAATGACTCAAACTAGGTGATAAGTCTTTTTTATTTTTATTTTTATTATTTTTTTTAAGTGGGGACACACCCCAACGTGCTCAGGGCTTACTCCTGGTGGTGCTTGCGAACCATATGTAGTGCTGGGTGAGCTGTGAGCAATCAAGCACCTTACCCCTGTGTATCTCTCTGGCCCCAGTCTGTCTCACTAATTTTAAAGAACACAACCATTTGTCTCCCTAAGTAAGGTGAAATCTCTCACCTGTTATTTGACTACCAACCAAAACCAAATCAACCCATAAGGTCAGACTTTCCTGCACTATGAGAGCACTCACATGTGTGGAACAAGCACCCAGCAAAATCCTGGACACTGAGAACAGAGGAGTGGTGAAGGCTTAGTAGAGCAAAGACTGTCCCTCCCTGCTAAGGTAACAGAAGGAGCAACTATTGGAGTAAAATAAGGCTACATATCTTGGGACTGTACCCCCCAATTCAAAGAGGGCACTGATGGACTTCCAGGGGCGTCTGGGACAGTGTAGACTAGCTATCATGTTTAACAGAGAGGGAAACTGAGGTCCATAGACTTGTTAGGCTGGGATCAACTGTGATGACAGGCAAAAACTTTTAGGATGGAGATGGCTGTGGCCCCTGAGTGATTCTGGGAAGCTAATATTGTTTGCCTCAATCTTTATTTGTAAACACTGGAATAATAGTATGTCCCCCTCATGGACCTCCCTGAATAATGCGTATGTGGCACCTAGTGGGTATCTGCCAGTCCTTGAGAAACACAGACCCTCTTACTGCAGCCAGAGTGGGGATGCCCGGAGTCAGAGAGGGGTGTGCTGATGAGCCCAGCCCATGCCTCACATCCCTGTCACTGGAGCGAGCTCCACATTCATCCGACCCCACGCTCAGAGGAGAGGATGCTCTGAAGGGTTTCAGACGAAAGGGCAGCATTACCTCGCCTGCATAGCGGTTGCGCAGATTCAGGGACGCCATGAAGTTGGAGTAATCTTTCTTCACACAGGCCGGGCGCTCAGTTAGCTGAGTTGCCTACAGACAAATATTGATCATCGGTTTAGACCGCCCAACATGTTTTCCTCATGTTTACAATGCCTGATCTAAATCCAATGAAGTAGTCAAATTTGAGGGGGCTGGAGTGACAGCACAGCAGGGAGGGCGCTCGCCTTGCACACAGATGACTGCGGCTCAATCCCCTGTACCCCAGGGTTCTCCGAGCCCACCAGGAGTAATTCCTGGATGCAGAGCCAGGAGCAACCCTAAACAGTGTTGGGTGTGGTCCCCACACAAACATCAACAAAAAGAAGGACAAAAAGAAGTTAAGTTCTGATCCAGAGGGTAATAAAAACCTGTCAGTGCTGTCAAGTTAAAAGAGGGGAGCATTTTATTCATTAAAGAAAAAAAATCTTCTTGTGAGGGCCATACTCAGTACTGCTCAGGGTCATGGTGGTGGCGCTGTGTGTGTGGGATGCAGTTCTGGGGATCAAACCCCAGACCTCACACATGCGAAATATGTGCTCTGGCATTTGGATCACTTCCTGTGCTCCCAAATACTTCTAATAGTGGTTTTTCAACCAGTCTGTGAAAAAGTTATTGCTTCCTAAGATATCAGTGGTACTATTACAAAAATCTATATAAAAGCATTCTTATTATAAATATTACTATAAATGCATTTTGGGGGTCGGAGAGATAGTTCAATGGGCTAAGCACATGTATGTGGGAGGTCTGGCTCTGCTCCTCCGCACTGCATGCTCCCGAGTACTCCTGACTTCCTGGTCCAGAGTTCCTCTGCTTCCGTCTCACCCTCCAGGGTCCCCTTCCACCCCTGCAGGCCTGGGTGTGGGTAAATGCCTCTCCCGACCCCTGGCTGCTCACTGCTGCCTCACTCTTCAGTGAGGGCCTAGCCAGCATCGCTGAAGACCACTAGATACTTCTGTAAAGGAGCAGACAATGTAAATGCCATCTTGTTCTGCTTATAACTCTCACCCCCTTGGCCTCTGTCCTGTCTCTTTATACAAAGGAATGTCTTCATCACTGTGTGTTTAATGTTAAACCGGGAGTTGGTTACGGATGGGTGGGAGGGAACAATACTCAGGTCCTCCGGAGTGAGGTCGCTAAGGGCTGTCGGTGGGTTCCCGGAGACGGGGACTGTTTGCCAGGAACAGACCATTGTCAGCAAGGCCCTGAACGCCAGCCCCCAGCTGCGTGACTAGAACCCTCCTTAGCTGCTATGCCACTACCCTCTAGAGAAACCCTCCCCCACCTGGGACTAGGGGTCTTCTCGGACAAGCCTGTGCTGGGTTCCAAGGTTCCCGCCTGTCGGATGACCCACTGCCAACCACCTACTCTGAGCCAAAGCACCAGTTTAACTCAGCAAGTCTGACTTGCCACCCTCCAAATTAATCTTGAGAGGAGCAGATCTGTGTGCATGGCTCAGAATCCTGAAGAGGGCTACAAGGAAATCCAAAGAAAGTTTCAGATTCCTGACTATAAAATGAGGCGGTGTCTCACAGAAATCAGTTTTCTGTGGGTCTAGGCAGACAAACACCTAACCCTCACCTCACTAATGAATCAAGCTGAAGTCTCTGTCAGTTAATTCGAAACAGAAGCACAGGGCTGGCGAGAGGGAGCAAAGGGCTGAGTGCATGCCGTGCAGGCAGAAGCCCGGATTGGGTCCCTGGCCCTACATGGCCCCCTGAGCACTGTGGGGAGTGACCCTGAGCTCCTTCTGAAGACGGTTGGTGGTGGCCCAGCACTGCCCCCTCTGCTTTGCTGCAGGGGAGCACTATACCCCGGAGGAGCACTTACCCCGAGAGTCGTGTTCTGCTTGTTGTAGCCGGCAAAGTGCAGGATGCTCTCAGTGGCCATGGCCAGTCCTGTGTGCTGGGACAGTCCCGACACCCAGTTCTGATGTTTGTTCAGATACTCCTGAAACAGGGTGGGGGAAATGCTGTGAGGTAATGGTACAAATGAAAGCTTTCTAAAATGAGTCAGGGGGAGGGAGACGGAAACCCTGTTCTTGGGACAGGAGTGCCCCCGACCCTGCTGGCTGGCTGCTGGCACGGGAGAGAGGGTGGTGCAGACTCCGAGGGGCCAGCACAGCCCGTGAGAGAGCCCACATGCCTTCAGCATGTCCCTGCCAAGCAGCTGCCCTCTGCCAGGGGGTCTGCCTGCCACTGGGGTGAGAGCGGTGGGGTCCCACCCTGCAGTCAGCACACAGGCCCTCCTGCTACAGCTTCCCTGCTGGGCAGAGGCAGCTAGATGGAGCAGGGAAAGTACCCGAGTCGGCCTGGCCAACTGGTGGAAGAGGGCAAAAGGCAAAGGCACACGGGCTCGGAGGTGCGAAGAGAATCCTGGGATTAAGGGCACTGCAGGAGGACTGGAGACAGTACAGCGGGGAGGGCATTTGCTTTGCAGGTGGCTGACTCAGGTTCAATTCCCGACATCCCATATGGTCCCCTGAGCATTGCCATGAGTAACTCCTAAGTACAGAGCCAGAGTAACCCCTGAGCATCACTGGGCGTGACCCAAAGCAAAAGAAAAAAAAATCATTGCAGGAACAGTAGGTACAAAGAGCAAGACAGGATGGGCCATGTGGAGGCATTTAGGGACACACACACACACACACACACACCACACACACCCTTTTAAAGAGACATATGAGAGCATTTGCTCACAAAATGGCATCGTAGTTTTGGAAGTTACCCAGAGCCACAAAGGCTCATGGGTATGGAAAGTAACTGATGGACATGTGTGTCAGGGTGGTCCACCCAGCAGAGTACAGGAGCTGATGGACACGTGTGGGAGGGTAGTCCACTCAGCAGAGTGGCTTAGCTGAACTGGCAGGAGGCAGTGTGGAGGCCAGGGACAGCCAGGGACAGACGGGAGGCTGCATGCTGGCGACTGTGCAGTAAGGGATGGACAGCAGGTGGCAGAGGGGGTCAGAGGGACTGGATGGGCTGCATAAGGAAAAAGGAAGGCCGGGCAATACCAGCAGGGATGCCTGCTGGCTGAGGATTTCAGGACTTTCTGAGGCTTCTTCATTTTTCTGTCTTGAAAATAACCGAGTGTTGGGGCCAGAGAGATAGTACAGCAGGGTCAGAAACCTGCCTTGCACAAGGCAGACCAGAGTTCGATCCCTGGCACAACATTATGGTACCTCAAGCCCTGTCAGGAATGATCCCTGAGCAGAGCCAGGATTAAGCCCTGAGCATGCACCAAGAAAAGCAAGCAAACAAACAAACAAAAAACAATCACCACTATTTTACTTTTGGATTCTCAATTCTATCTTTTTTTTCCCTGTGATTACTTCTGTATGTGGTAGATTTTGGGTTTTGGTCCGCACTCGGTCATACTCAGGGGCTATTCCTCACGAGTGACTCCTGGCAGTGTTCAGGAGCCTATCATACAGGGTGCTGGGGATTTGAACCAGGGTCCACTGCATGCAAGGCAAATGCCACACCCCAGGTACTATCTCTATGGCCTGAAAGTTTGATGTTTCTTTTGGGAGTTAACGGTGTGGCTCAGTGGGAGAATATCTGCCCAAGTGTATGAGGCCCTGGGTTGGATCCCAGGCTCTGCCCAAATAAAAGCAAAATTATCAATCTTTGATGATTTCATGATGTACCTGTAGGTGGGACTTGGTGACTGTGGGTGCCCACTTCATTGCTTCCTGCAGGATCATTCCACAGCGTGCAGCAAAGTCCTTCACGATGCTCTGAAAAAGTATGATCGACCCGAGGTCAGGGCATGTGTTTGTTTTTTTTTGATTTTGGTTGATAGACAGCAGTGCTCCGGGAACCCAGGCCTCCTGCATGCAAAGCACGTTCTAGTCCTTTGAGTTATCCCCCCAGCCCAAGGTCAGGGCATCTGTTTGGACTGTTAGAGGTCAGCCAGTTATGTCCCTCCATCAGTACCAGACTCAACACAACTCAGGCTAGAAAGCAGGTCAATGAGTCAAGCTTGCCCAGCGCAGTTCTGAGAGTCTATAGAGAGAGCTGGAAACCCCTTCAGGAGCTGGACTATGAAGAGAACCTCAAGTGAGCACGGTCAGGGGGGTGAGAGCAGGCCTGGCAGACAGGCAGACTGGGAGAACGTCAGCACCTCCTTACACTGTGTGACCTGTGGACTCCAGGATGGCTGCAAAGGGACCCACAGTAAGGGGAGCGCTTCGGCCTGCCTACCTCACGGGCTTCACAGGTGTCGGGAACGGTGATGCGGTAGGGGGCGTCCGGGATGTCATAGTAGGGCTGGTCCTTGTGGATGTCCTGGAAGCACAGCAGGGCCCTCTCGCTGCTGCCTCTGAGCGGCTCTGTGAGCGGGGCCTCCCGCAGCCTCCCACCCCCATCCACTTCAGCTTACTGGGAAGGTCAAGGTGACATCCCCACCCCCAATGTGGCCACTTCTGACATCAGTTCTGTTCAGGAGCAAGGGGGGAGACAGGGACACTCACTGCGCTCAGTGACAGTGACAGGGTCTGCAGAATATCCAACATGGTCTTCAGCACCGTCCCGCTCCAGAGCAAGTGGGGGAACCTGCACCAAGATTGCCTCTCAGGGTGGGTGTAACCAAAATGCCAAGAACCTGTATTACTTTTGTATTTGTGTTTTTGTCATTTTTTAGCCAGAACTGGCAGTGCTCAGGGCTCATTTCTGGCTCAATGTTCAGCGATCATTCTTGGTAAACTCAGGGGACCATATGAGATGCCAGGGATTGAACCCAAGTTGACTGCATGCAAGGCAAACACCCTGCCCACTGTACTATTGCTCTGGCCTGAATCTGTGTTTCTTAAAGTCTCTGTCTCCCCGTCTCTCTCTCCTTTTCTCTCTCTCTCTCTCTCTCTCTCTCTCTCTCTCTCTCTCTCCCCTCTCTCTCGCTCTCCCCACTCTCACTGTTTTGGGGCCACAGTTAGTAGTGTTCAGAGCTTACTCCTGGCTCTGCACTCAGGAATTACTCCTGGCAGTGGAACCATATGGGATGCTGGGGATCGAACCCAGGTTGGCTGCATACAAGGCAAACACCTGCTGTATAGCCCCCAAATGCTGCTTCTCAGAGAAGGAAGCCTCCTCCTGCTGCCCAGCTGAAGGTCAGTGGAGGTCAGGTGCTCCTTGTCCAACAGGCTCCAGGCCCTGGCCAGTCCCAGGCCCTACTATAATCAGGCTCTGAACAAGCACCGTTCTCCCACTCCCCCAGATAATCCTCCTGCTTTCCACCAAGGCTCTCAAGAATTTCCACACCATGGCATGAACTGAAAAAGTCAGTAAATAAACATGGCAGTACATGGTCTGGGGGATGGGGGTGGGGGGCTATTTCTGCACGACTGACTCTCTGGGCCAGTGCAGACAGACACAGGAGTGTTTGTGGGCCTTGACCTCTGGCCGCTTGGCCCAGGCAGGCTGATGAGCGGAGCGCCTGCGTACAGCGGGGCACTGTGGGCTGACCAACAGGCCCTCCAAACTGCAGAGGCTGTTCTTACCTGGGGGACCGGGCGTGTCCCACAAGTCTGTCTGGCTCCCAGCACAGAGCCTTGAGTGGGCTTTCCCTTCATGCTAAGGGCCCTCTAGTTGGACCCTGGGTTAGAAGACGGCCCTATGCATGACAGTGAATGTCCCAGAACAAGCCCAGAGAGGCTTTGAGACAGCCTGGCCAAATCTGGTGTGAGATTTCACCCTGGCCATGGTATGAACTGTAGGTAGTATTAATAGTTTAGAATAGGGGCCAGAGTGACAGTACAGTGGGTAAGGCGCTTGTCTTCCCAAGTTCGATCCCCAGCATCCCATATGGTCCCCTGTGCAAGTGTCAGGAGTGATTCCCTAAGTGAAGAGCCAGGAGTAAGTCATGAGCACTGTGGGATGTGACCTAAAAACCAAACACACACACACACACACACACACACACACACACACACACACACACACACAGTGGTTCAGACTAAGTGGAGGTTTCAGGATTAAAATTCTAAAATTCCAGCTTTGCAGGAAACTCACTGACATTCTGAGATTCCATGGTTTTAGTTCTGTCACCACTATTTTCAATACTTGCAACATAAAGATGATTATTCCTTGTGTGCCCTATCAAGGTGTGTCCACCCTCCTCCCTGTACCATAAGAAAGAAAATGAACTTTACTTATCCACCAGTCCAGACAGATACTTGTCTGCCACCCTCCGTATCCTCTTGTGAATGTGGTTGAAGTTCACCAGGAGAAACTGTGCGTGCCGCTCTAGCTCCTCTTCATTCTCCTTGGTCTTAGCCTAGAGATTCAGGAGAGGTGTGAAACAGGCACCCTCAGTGGCCCCTGTCCCTTCCCCCCCCTCCTGCCACACACACACACACACAAATCCACATTTGCATTCTGACAAACAAGACTTACTTTATCGGCCATCATGTTCAGGAAAGCGTCAAACACTTTGTCTGCGACGGCAATCACACACTGCATCATCCCTGACATGAGAAGGGGTTTCCGAGGGTTAGGAGAATCGATCGAAAGGGACCCATCCCAGCTACTTTAAAATTCTTTGTTTGGAAATGCCTGGAACTTTCCAAGGAGTTGCAGAGAGCACAGAGAGCTCTCACAGACCCAGTATACATATGTATAGTATATATATGTTTGGGGGTCACACCCGGCAGTGCTCGGGGTTTACTCCTGGCTTCTTGATGCCTCATAGATCACTCTTGGTGGGTCTTAGGGACCATAAGAGTCAGCCTTGTGCATGCTTGTCTCTCTGGACAGCCTTTTAGTACTGACATCTCATATGGCAGAAGTCACAAGTGGACAGACAGTGATTCATACTGAAAACTCAGGCTTGATTTGAATTTCCCCGTTTTCTCACTCACATCTCTCCTCTGTTCCAGGAGACACTCCAGGACACCAGGTTTTATGCATTAAAACCTCTTTGGTCTATGTTGATTCCTCAGTCTGTGCTAGTCTCTCATGAGCCTGACACTTTTGTTTTTGTTTTGTTTTTTGACTTTTTGGGTCACACCTGGTGATGCACAGGGGTTACTCCTGGCTCTGCACTCAGGAGTTACTCCTGGAGGTGCTCAGGGGACCATATGGGATACCGGGAATCGAACCCGGGTCGGCCGTGTGCAAGGCAAACACCCTACCCGCTGTGCTATCACTCCAGCTCCCAGAGCCTGACACTTGAAATACACATGCATTTCATAGGTCGCCCCTCTGCTTAGGTCTCTGTGTTTGCTGATGATTAGATCCAGGTTGAGCACTTGAGGGAAAATACTACAAAGGTGAAGAACCCCCATACTGCAGCTACAGGAGGTGCGTGAAAGTCCATCTCCTGTCTCTGGGGGAGGCTGACTGTGACAGTTTGGTGGTTGTGGTGTCTGCAAGGTGCCTCCCAGTTTTGTTTCCCCCTCTAGGCTCTACTCCTCAGAAGAATCACCCATAGTCAGAAGAGGTATTAAAAAGCACCCCCTGGGCCAGGGAGAAGGTTCGATGGACTGGAGCATGTGGTCAGGTCTGGGTTCTATCCCAGGCACTGTAACGTACTTCAAGCACCAGCAGTGTGACCCCAAAATAAAATGAACTATGTCTATATCCATATACAAATATCCATACACATGTACACACTCACCTATATAAGCACCTCATGGGAAAGATACTAAGGTTATGAAGTATTCCATTTATTTTTTTAAACCCTTGTCCACTAATTTCAGAGTCCACTGGTGAGTTCTTCCTGAAGTCGTTACTGTGCTTCTCATGGGCATTTTCTCTTTTCCTCATTTAAACAATACACACACAAACACACACACACACACATATGCGTGTTTGTGTGTATGTGAGTGTGTGCGTGCGTGTGTATGTATATAGTGTGGGTTTTTTTTGGTGGTGGTGGGGTTCTTGGACCACACCTAGTGGTGCTCAGGGACTACTCGTGGCTCTGTGCTCGAGAGAACATATGTTGTGCTGGGGATCAAACAGAGCCTCCTGCCAGCAAAACATGTGCTCAGCCTGCTAAGCTGCCTTTCTGAGATCCTTTCTTTTTGTTTTGTTTTTGAGTCACATGTGGTAGTGCTTGGGGGGTCACTCCTGACAGGACTCAGAGACTGTGTCATGTTAGAAATCACATTTGGGGATTTAGCAAGCAAAGTATGTGCTCCAGCCCTTTGAACTCTCTACCCAGCCTTATTTTCCACATTAAAAAATTAATGTGCTGTTGCAGAGCCCGTAATCAAACCCAGGGCCTGACATATGCACGGCATGTGCTCTGCCAGTGAGCCCAGCCCTGTTTCCTCATTCTTTTTACTCTGAGTAATTGGAAGGTCTGAGGAAGAAAGGTTTGTCTCTCCTGTCCCACATTTTATTTATTCAACCACCTTATCAGTATGGACTCATGGGTGATTACTCAATTCTGTTTTGCTTTTCCTGTGCATGTATGTGGGGGGTGGGGGTGGCAGAGGGTCTAGGGGCCTCATACATGTAAGGCAGCTTTCTACTAAATCACATTCCTGGCCCCTCAGCCACTTTTTTTTTATAATTAAAATGGTTTTAAAAAATATGAGAGAAGAGAGAAAATGGATAACATTTCCAAAAGAGAATGAAGACTGCCAGAGAAGAGAGTCAGCTTTTTCAAAATTTAGAGCTAGCGAGATCATACAGCAGGTCCGGCACTTGCCTTCTACACGGCTGACTAAGGTTTGATCCCTGGCGCCCTATATGGCACCCTGGGACCCATCAGGAGTAATTCCTGAGTGAAGAGCCAGGAGTGACACTGCAGGGTATGGTCCAAACACCAGAAGGAAAAAAAATGTATTACAACTTTATTCCAAATGATTGAGATTTGGGGCTTTCTCTGTAGACAAGAGTCAGTTGCTAGTTTGTTGTCATAGGAAAGGAAATCTGAATATGAGGCAGCCTTCTTTTCTGTTCTTATTATGGCTTCCTGTTCCTGCTGAGGTCTGTCTTCTTCTGAGGGGGTCCTGCCTCCTCCTTTCCGGTGCTGGCACCCATCCCAGTATCATCAGGTCTCAGTTCCTGCACAAGCAAGGGGGCTGCAACCTTCCTGCTCTGGGCTGGGACGTTGTAACTTCTATAAGTAACATATCAAGGGGCGGTGGGGAGTGATAGTACAGTGGTAAGGTGCTTGCCTTGAACACAACCAAACCAGGTTCGATTCTCTAGCACCACTAATGGCCCCACCGAGCACTGCCAGGAATAATCCCTGAGTGCTAGGAGTAATCCCTGGGCATCACCGGGTAGGTGTGCCCCTCAGTCACTCTGGTGTTTTATTTACTTGGGGGGCTACATATGGTGATGCTCAGTGGTTATTCTTGGCCCTGCACTCAGGAATTACTCCTGCTCTTGGCAGTGCCTAGGGGACCGTATGGGATGCTGGGATTGAACCTGGGTTGGCTGCATTCTAGGCAAGTGTACCCATTGTACTATATCTCTGGCCCGAAGAGCCACTCTGTTTTAATTGAACACTCTCATTCTTTTCTTTTTCAGACAGGGGTAAGGTGGGGGTGGGGTAGGGTACACCCGTGGTACTCGGAGCACCTCAGATGGTGGTGAATGATGCCCCTACTATACCCATAAGTAGTCCTAGGGTGTTGGCAAGAACCTCCTACTGAGTGATTCCCTTCTCCTAAAGGGGAAGCTTCTACCTGTAGAAGCTGCCTGGCCCACCTTCCACCCTGCCTCTCCTCACTGCAATCCTCACCCCAGCTGCCAGCAGAGGGAGCTTCTAGACTCCACCGCCTGACCGTCCCTGGTCCACTCCACTGGCTTCCAGTCACAAAAACAAATTCACACACCTACTTCCTGACTTTGTATAGGAGTGCAAAGAACTACTGGTCAAAGGTCTAACAAGAAACAGTATCTCAGAGTCCTTCATGTAGTTAAAAAAAATTATTTTTTCAAGGATCGACTTGTCAACAAAAGGGGAAAAAAAATGGTACCAGAGTGTCTTGTCTGGGGATTTGATCTCCATTGGCAGAAACAAGCAGGTAGCTTCTTCACTGCACCAACAGCTTCTGGCATGGAAAGGACTCCTTACTACTAACTGCACTTCACTGATACCAAATTTGTTTTGTATTTATTGGGGTGTGGGGTTGGGACACACCTGGTGGTGCTCAGGGCTTACTCCTGGCTTTGCGCTCAGGCATCACTCCTAGAGGGACTCTGGGGATCATAAGAGGTCCCGGGATCAAACCCAGACTGGCCGTGGGCAAGGCAAGTCCCTGACCCTCTGTATTACCTTTCTGGCCCTGACAGAAGCTTGTTAATCTTGGATATTATAAGTTATCAATTTTCAAGATACTCTACATAGTAGATAAAAATCTGTGGATATAGTCTATTAAATACCTTAAGTATTTACTAATTTGGCTTCTGGGTCGTCCTCAATTTTTTTTCCTGTCTTTTGAGGCACACCCAGTGTTGTGCAGGGGTCATAAACTGACTCTGCTCAGGTGTCACTCACGGCAGCACATGGAGTTCATTTGCACCAGGTACTCAACCCGAGGTGCTTGCATGCAAAGTATGATCTCTCTTGTTCCTTATTATTATTCTTAGGTTTGCAAAATTACGGTTTTGGTAATTTATATTTTCATGCCATCCTGGAATTTCAACAGTTTCTATCTTCCCAGTAACTTGGTTCTGGTACTGGTTATAGTCAAGACCCTTCGTGCACAGAATCTGAGGACATTTGCATGGTGGAACTTCTTTCATTTGCTTTTGTGTTCTGCAACTTTCTCAGGCATAATATGGCCCTAAAGTTGGATGTGCCCCACAGGTCCTGACATTCTGCCTCGGGCTGATGGAGATCTTGAGGGACCTAAGTAAGGTCTTAAAATGGGCAGAACTTTCTGGGGTATGAAGCCCTTCACAGTGAGGGAGCAGGGCTGTGTCTCTTGTCTCAGACTAACTGGCTACTCTCCGGGACATCTGTGCTCATCACCTTCTGGACACCCTTCATCTATGGTCACTCGGAGTCCAACTGAGAGCCTGTTATTGGCGGGATCTCTTCTCCGACTCTACAAGATATACTTACATGCCTCCACTTCACAAACTCTTTTTGAAGGAAGAATATGATATATATATGTGTATATATTATTGTATTTTCTTTTCTTATGTAATTACATATCTTTAAGACCATTTTGTATAAACTTTACTCTTTCATGATATGATTATGAACTTATATCTTTCACAATCTAAACTTGTATTAATTAAGCCAACAATAAAAATATTATATTCAAAGTATAATCATTTGTTCATTGGGCGTCCCTTCAAATTGATTTTTTTTTTCTTTCTGGGTCACACCCAGCAATGCACAGAGGATACTCCTGGCTCTGCACTCAGGAATCACCCCTGGCGGTACTCAGGGGACCATATGGGATGTTGGGAATTGAACCCGGGTTGGCTGCATGCAAGGCAAATGCCCTACCCGCTGTGCTATTGCTCCAGCCCCTCAAATTGATTCTTGATCCTCTAGTCCTAGTCCAGAAATTTATTTATTTTTGGCTGCTGGGCCATACCTGGCTGTACTCAGGGTTTACTCCTGGCTCTGCACTCAGGGAACAATCCTGGTGGTGCTCGGGGGATCATATTGGATGCTGGGGCTTGAACTCGGTTGCCATATGCAAGGTAAGAGGCCTACTCACTGTGTTATCTCTCCAGCTCCTGCTCCAAATATTTAAAAAGAATGACAGCTCACTCCAGGTCATTCAAAGACCATTTGAGAGCTGAGGATCCTTTCAGCAGAAGACAGTATTAGAGTCTGAAATTTGAGGTGAAACCGAACTCACTGATGGTAGGCAAGAATGATCATCCTTCTGCTCTTAACAATCCTCACAGCACAAGAGAACTATATACATTTTAAAGTTACGTGTTTATACCCATCTTTGTATCATAAAACTTCATAAAACTATGTTCTCAGGAAGGAAATAGGGAGCAGTATAATTTTTTATGCCGTTAAAACTCGACTCATCATGGAATCAGAGACAGATCAACCCCAGTTCAATCCCCAGTACTGCACATGGTCTCCTGAGTGCCACCAGCTGATCCCTAAGCAGGGAGCAAGCCCTGAGAAAGACTGGGTGTGGCCCCAAACCAAAAATCAACTAAACCAAAAAACAAAACAATGCCCCCCCAACCTGAAAATACCCCTCACAAAAGACAAAACCAAAAAAACAAAAAACCCAACCCAACTCATTATGAGAGTGCCACATCAGTAAACTTACCAGACTTGTCTTTCTGAATAGCTTTATCCTCAAAGTAGCAGAACATGACCTGGAAGCGATCAGGATCTGTCGAACGTAGAACCCTAACGAGAAGAACAGTTTTGAATCCAGTGTGAAAACTCAAGCCCTCCTTGTCACAGATTCATTACTGCCCAGAACTGTGGGCTGCTAGGAACAGACCCACTGAAGAGGTAGTTGCTATTACATTTTGGGGAAGACAGTGCCACCATCTATCGTAACATTCCCACATGGCTCCTCTCGGCAGCCCGCTAGTAAGATCTCTGAAGGACTAAGGGAGGAGAGATAGCTCAACGGATGAGTCTGCACTGAGCATGCAGGAGGACCAGGTTCGATTCTGGAACGTGGGTATGTAGTCCCCAAGCACCATCAGGAATGACCCCCGAGCTCAGTGTCAGGAATAGACCCTGAGGAACACCAGGTGTGTCTCCCCTGGCCTCCCAGAACCACCCCCTCCTCCCCCCCCCCCCCCCACACACAAAACAGGGTTATCACAAAGATCTAACAGTATGGATGAATGTCTGACAGGAGGTTGGTCAGTTAAACCTAAGTAAATCCATTCAACTGTACAACACACCAACCACATAAGTGTGTGGCTACACAGCTCTACAAGTGCTGCTATAGAGAAACAGCAAGATGGACTGCTGGGGTGAAAGGGAGGTGCAGGAAAAACAGGCATGTGATCCCAGTGAGGGGCTTCTGGAAGGGTGCCATGTGCTGTGTGCATTTTCAGGACAGATGTGTTTATAAATGCACAGAAAATGTTCAGAAGGGAAAAAGATACACTATATACATCAGACATCTCTAGATTCAGGGTATTTCTCACCTTTAGCATCCTCTGTACCATCTCAACGACACTTTACTTTGTTTTTGGGCAACATCTGGCGATGTTCAGGGTTTACTCCTGACTCTGCACTCAGAGATATCTACACCCAACATCCCATATGATCAAGGATAGAAGTGGGTTGGCTTGGCTACATGCAAGGCAAATGCCCTACTCACTGTACTATTGCCCTGGCCCTGGGATTTTTACTTTTATAATAAAAATACCTTTATTTTTGTAGAAAATGTAAAAGAGAGAAAAGCAGCAGAGGGCTTGGGGGACCCCACTGAGACCACACAGGCACACATAGGCTTATTCTCTGGGTGTACCATGGGTTTCCATAGCAACCTTTCTTGAGTTCCGCTCAGCAGGGCAGGCTGGCTAGGTCGAAGCACATTCAATTTTGAGTGCTTATAAGCACAAATATTTAAGTGGCTTTTTTTTGTGGGGGGAAGTGCTTGGGGCCACACTCAGTAATTTCAGGGGTTACTCCTGGCTTTGTACTCAGGAATTAATCCTGACAATGCTCAGGGTGCTGGAGATTGAACCTGGGTTGGCCACATGCAAGGCAAGTACTCTACCCATTTTAATATTTCTCCGAGCCCAAATATTTAAATTTTTTTCTTTTTTCCCCCAAATATTTGATTTTTAATATTTTAAATTTATTTTTGAATTTGGAGCCATACTCAGTGGTGCCTGGGAGCTCTCCTGGTTCTGGCTAAGGAGTCATTCCCAGTGGTTCCTGGAAGACCTCGAGTCCAGGATGACCCTGGTTTTGGGCTGAGGGGATTAATGTTGGCTAGGCTCAGACACATGGGAAGGCCTTCATCCCTGTATCATCTCTATAGCTGCTATAACTTTTAAAAATATTTTTTATTTTGGTACTGGGTATGTGGTTCAGGTGCTTTGCATGTGTGGACCCTGGCACGGAATGGTCCCCCAAATACTGCTGGTTATGGCCTTGATGGCTCCTGAGCACTGTGGAAGTAGCCCTAGTTCCATGAATATGACTGAATGTAGCCCCCACAACAATAAGAAAATAACAGTTAACTACACTAACATGCTATAGAGGATGGTAATGGAATCAATGGCTTGTCTCCTTTATTTCCAAAGTTTTTAATATGTTCTCATATTGTTTTTATTTTGTTTTGTTTTGAGGCCACACCTGGCAATGCACAGAGGTTAATCTTGGCTCAACCCTCAGGAATCACTCCTGACAGTGCTCAGGAGACCATATGGGATGCTGGCGCTCAGACCCAGGTCGGCTGTGTGCAAGGCAAATGCTGTACGCTGTATACATACAGCTGTACGATGGCTCTGGTTCTTTGTATTATTATTATTATTATTATTATTATTTTGCTTTTTGGGTAATACCTGGCAATGCACAGGGGCTACTTCTGGCTATGCACTCAGGAATTATTTCTGGCGGTGCTGGGGGACCATATGGGGTGCTGGGAATCGAACCCGGGTTGGCCACGTGCAAGGCAAATGCCCTACCCGCTGTGCTATCACTCCAGCCACTCTTTGTATTATTATTATTTTTTTGGATGTTCTTTTTTTTTTCTTTGTATTATTTTTAGAGCTGAAAAATCATAATGAAAAGTAGAAAAGAAAAACTCCGTTGGCTCTGTGGGATTTTGGGGAAGACAGGTCATTATTTCAGTCTCCTCTACCGTGAGAATGGAACAGAGCCTGTACCTCACAGGCTTGACGGACAGTGTCTCACTACAGATGATAGGGCAATGCCTAGCCAGCACACACACTCAGCAATAACACTATGTTGTTGTTGGTCAAATACTAATGCCGTGAGGTTCACTAACAGTTACAGATCCACTGTGAGCACCAGGACACCTCAGGGGTGAATTTGGAGCAGTTCCTCATTTCCAATCTGCTTCTGTGCTAGGCATGAACTCAACTACTTGGACCATATTTCCAGTCCTGGTCTGCTTTTGATCCATGCCCAGTGGTGGTCAGGGGTCACTCCTGGTTTGGTGCTCGGGGGAACATTCAGTGCTGGGGACTGAACCCAGGGCTCCTGTATGCAAAGCATGTTTTGGACCCTGAACTATCGCCCCAACTCACCCACCCCCAACTTCTTAAACAAACAGAAGAAAGCTTACATCTTGCAGGAGGAACTGAATAGGTTCCATGCTGAGGAGGTACAAAAAGTTAAAAAGTAGTTCAAATATGGATTTGCAGGGAGGCAAAGGCTTAGCTACCTCATATATTCCAGCCGATAAACAGAAAGGAGGTAGGTGGACATGGCGAAGTCCAGCTTGTTGATGAGGGCGGACACTTCAGGGGCAGGGTCCAGCAGGTTGATGATGGTGCTGCGGAGCTCGCTCAGTTCAGCCTGGAAGGAGAGGAATGCAGGACTGCTTGAGGGTTCACCTGAATCCCTCAGGACCTCAAGCCTCAGGTGCTCATCCATGTCAACAAGGACAACGAAAGAATTAGCACCAGTTGTTCTTAAAAGCTTAGCAAGGGGTCAGACAGCACAGAGGTTAAGGTGCCTCCTTGCCTGTGGCTGACCCTGTTGGATCACTGGCACCTCACATGGTTCCCTGAGCCCTGCAGGGAGTGATCCCTGAGTGCAGAGCCAGGAATGAACCTTGAGAATTTCTGAGTATGGCCCTCCAACAAAACAGGAAGGAAAGAAGGGAGAATGGGAGGAAGGGAGGAAGAGAGAAGGGAGGGAGGGAGGGAGGGAGGGAGGAAGGAAGGCAGGCAGGAAGGAACGAAGGAAAAGAGAAAAAGCTTAAGTGAAACCATTGTCCTGTTATTGCTTTTCTCTGGCATGCCGAGAAGCCTTACTGGAGTGACTGTATCGTTTTTCATGGCTGAGTTGTACTGGAGAACAGACCGCAGTGGCTCTTTGCTGGGAAAGGTGAGCAGCGGGGACTTGGTGGCTATTTCACAGACTCCTTCATACCACTCCTCTGGCCAGAGTCCTGTGAGAATGCAAACGACACACCGCCATCATGCTTGCGAAGGGCCGCAGTGGGGTTGACTCAATCTCCAGGGCTGTGCTGAGCCAATCAGCCCAAAACACGGCACAGAAACTCACATGCCACCTCATCCTGGAAACAATTTTTCCCCAAGACATGTGGTGTTTTCAGAACCCTACACAACATCTGGGAAGCCCAACATCTGCAAATACTGGCAGGAAGCAGCCGCTGCTCGGGGACAAAACCAACCCACCCGCGCACATAGTCAATGGAGTCCCATGGCATCTTTGCTTCCACGCTGCACTGTCTTCCCTAGGAGAGGAGAGACCACCTACCTGACCCCTCCACAGCAAAGCCCATCAGTACAGAATAGAGCCAGAAGTCTCGGAAGAGCTTCTGCAGCCGAGGCTTAGCTTCCTTGATGGGCGGCAACCGTCGGGTGAGCTGGGATGCCAAGGACAGAGGGAGAAAGGGAGGTTATTTGCTAGAACTCCTAGAGACAAAATCCAACACAGACTCGTTTTTCTGAGAAAATTCTCTGGGAATACGTCAGTCAAAATGGGAAAGAAAAAGCACACCAAGCAGGGGCCAACACTTTGCAGGTGAACTCACACTGTCTGACACCTTCACTGAGGATGTGATTTTCTGCTTTATACCTGTACTGGGTGAACAGAGAGCTCACTGGGCTGAGTCCAGGCTTTGCAAGCCAGAGACCTGGGTTCAATCCCTGGCATCCTTAGGCTCCCCTAAGCACCACCAGGTTTGATCCCTGAGTACAGAGCCAGGAGTAAGCCTTGAGCACCGCAGGGTGTGGAGTAAAGTCCACTTCCCCCCAATTACACATTTACATAAAAGACTGGAATAGATAAAGGAGGATAAGGAGGCAACAACCAAAATAGACTGTATGAACCCTGATAGGATCCTGGACTGTGCTGGATGCTCTCAGAGGAGTCCTGGAGAAATCTGACATGGTCTGGTTGGTGATCTGAGAGGGCTGGGATAGTCCCAGTGGGACAGCATCATCGAGAACGGCACAGACCCTTCCACTGAATGCTGAGGAGAGATGCCCAGTATATTCACAATCTCATGCAACTTTCAGCTCTGCCAGTGTGACCACCATGCCCACTGCAGACAAAACATGGACCGGGGAGTCTGTGGGGCAATCAGTGGTGAGAGGGCAACAGCGCCAGTATAGTCAGGTGGAAGGCACCCTTCCGTTGCCTGGCAGAACAGCAAGGGCAGAGGCTCTCAGAGGGGCCTGCTTTAGCCAGCTGCTATGGCAGTGGGTTCTGTTCTATGTTTTTTTTTTGGGTCACATCAGTTGTACTTGGGATTCATTCCTGGCAGTATTCAGGGGACCAACTGTGCTACCAGGTACCAAACCAGGGTCTGCCGTGTATGACGCAAGTACCTCAACCCTTGAACTACCTCTTCAATCCATATCAATACTTTAGCTTATTAAGTAAACATAAATTTTTGCTTTTGTTTTGGGGCTATGCCTCATAGTACTCAGGGGTTATTCCTGGCTTTGTGCTTGTGAATCACCTCTGGCAGTGCTCAGAGAATCATGCAATGCCAAGGCAAACCTAACCTCTGGCATTCAAAGCACACACTCAGAACACAAAAAGGAAAAAAAAATCACAGCCCCACAGACTGGTATGAGTGCCTCGGTGAATGAGCATTTGAGCAGCATGGCTCACCATACCCAATCTGCCCTACGAGGGAGAGTCGTAAAGCAAGTTCTGGCAGAGAACACAGCGACTCCTGAAGGAAGAAAGGGCGCTGCCAAACTTTTCTCACGCTTATCTCTCTCTCTCTCCCATCCCCTTTTCATAGAGGAACAAGCTCACAGAAGGATGGAACACCTGCCTCATGGTTGAACCAGCCCTGGTATCCCTGGCTGAGGGTCCCAGGGTGAGGCCAGACGCTATGACCAGCTGAGAGGGAGAGAGCAGAGCTGGAGGGCAGATGGATGGCCTCAACTTTCAGGGGAACATGACGCTCCCCACTAAGCAGCCCCCCAAGCAACATCTGGGTACCAGGACAGTGTCCATTCCGTGCAGGCTCCCCCTTGAAGCACATCCACACAGCAAGAGCCACACATTCAGAACACTAGCTACAGCAGGACGAGAGCGAGAAGTCACAGGTTACCCGCAGTGATCAAAGACACTTGAGGGGGTTTGTGCTGACCAAGCGAATTGAGCAGTGTTTGATTTGGAACATATTTACTTTGGAAAATACACAACAGCAGCCCAGCACCAAAGTTCACATTGAAACCCCACTGGTGACCTCGGCTGATTTCATTTCTGTAGCCACTTCTCCGAAGCACAGAGGTGAGTTCTTAACATTTCTGCCAATTGTAAATTCTTATTTGTAACGGTCAGAGGTGGATAACTGGTACATTTCGCTACCAAATGATGAGTTCAAAAGCTTTCTATACTATCCTAAAAATGAAAAATACCTTCAAATCTGTCTATGATACTGTCAGACACAGTTGACAAAATTAAAATGGGAAAGAACTGTACCAAGGTAGAGCATTTGAATTAAATAACTGTATTGTGATTATATAGAATATCTTAATTTTATTCTTAGGCCTTTCTCTGAAATACATCTATGTGTTTCTCTCTCTCTCTCTCTCTCTCTCTCTCTCTCTCTCTCTCTCTCTCTCTCTTTTCTGGTGGTCACACTGGCTCTGTACTCAGGAATCACTGCTAGCAGGCTCCAGGAATACACATTATGTCAGAGATCAGACTTGCTGTAAGCAGGGAGAGCAGCCTATCCGCTGTACTCTAGTTCTTCCTCTGAAATATTAAAAGTGATATAAATGAGTCAAGAAAAAAAAAGCATATGAAGTATATGTGTGGGTGAACACACTCACATGGATAGACATCTGCAGAGACATAGAGAGTGAGGGTGATAAAGCAACTATTCCACAGTGTGAAACTTGGTGAATCTGGGGAGAGGCACACAGGAATGGTTCTCTACGCTATTTTTTATTTCAAGTGAAGAAAAGTAGTTTTATTTACAGACAAACAGGAGAGAGAAAGGGAGAAAGTAGGAATAAACATTTCTGGCTGAGAAGCAGTCAAATCTCTAGGACAGAGAAATGCACCTCTCCATGGAACTCTCTCACTTTTCATTAAGTCTGAGGTCATTTTAAAGAGTGCTTCAAACTCTAGACATTACTTCTCTCCAGTACATGTGCCCTCTCCTGGACTTGGAGACAACAGCCAGAAGACACACAGGAGTTCAGCCGTTATATTCTAATGCCTAAATCCAATCGCGCTCCAAGCTGTGAGGGGGAGTGCCACTGAATACTCTGACTTACTTTTCAAAAATATTACCTTCCAACAGACAGTAATCTGAAATGAAATACAGATAGTAACTGGGAATTAAATACAACCTTAAAATGGCTTATATAATTTTTGTTATATTAACTGGCAAGGCCATTAGAAGACTAAACGTTTAAATCTTTCATTTCAATCCACAGAAAACACAGAGCTCTTTTCTTCTTTGTCTGAGAAGGGAATAATGAACTCTAGTTTTGGCTTTTCATCCTATAATATAGGACTAGGGTATAAGAAGTTTAAAGTATACTATCTGGATATAAATACACTCCTTTTTTGGGGTGTGTGTGTGGGTCATATCAAAGCTTGCAACCACATCCTCCACATTCAAGTATGAGCTCTTCTCTGAATTATATCCCAGCCCCTAAATATACTGTCTTGTTTGCTTTTATTTCGGGGGGGGGGAGGGGCATGCCCAAGGTTGCTTAGGGACTATTCCTAGCTCAGAGTTCAGGGGTTGTTGCTATTGCTGGTGATCAGAGAACCATGTGGGACCGGGGACTGAATCTGGGTGTGATTCCAGTCTACTGAGGTATCTCTCCCACCTGAGCAGACTGTCGTGATGATGTCTTCATATTAGCCTCCAGATTTGTTTCGAATTTGTTTTCCTGAACTCTCATTTACTCAACTTCCTTTTTATAAATAACTTTATCTGAGGTTACTTCCAAGTACTGACGAGCAAGGAGTCTCCCATTCAACTGCTGACTTTGTGCTTTGCTGACTTCTCAAAATGCACTGAAATTAATAATTCTATCTGCTATCTGCATGCCCAATTCCATCTGCTATCAGGACCCAATTCCATTTGTAGCCACACACATGCTAGAAATCATTTCATATATGTTGGCGACATGTATAGGAAAAAACAGCTGACACTTTGAAAATCAGAAGTGATTTTACTTTCCCTCTACAAGTCATGCCATGCAGGAGCAGAGACACAGCTCAGTGGCAAGCACACAGGCTTTGCATGCAGGCCAGGATTTGATCCTTGAATGATCACCAAGTACTGAGCCAGGAGTAGCATCCCTAAGCACCACCAGGGGAGGCCTCCAAACAAACAAAAAAGTGCAATTCAAAAGCTCCTTGGTTTAAGAAGAATATTTTGTAAAGTGATTGTTTTAACTGTATTTTAATGGAACACCCACAGAGGGAAGCTGGGCACAGGAAACCAGACCTGATACTTAGGAAATAAAAAAGTAGAATGTTCAACAAGAAGGATCTGACTGGGCTCAAACAACTTGTATCTAATCTAGTTACTGCTACTCATCCATTAGCAACACAAGGCGCAAAGTCCTGATACAGAAAATGCTTGATGGGTTAGAGAGAAGCACACCAGCTAAGGTGCTTTGCTTGCACTGCGGTCAACCTAGGTTTGATCCCCCGGCACTGCATATGATCTCCCAAGAATCTCCAAGGGTCACCCCTAAGTACTGCTGAGTGTGGTTCAATACCCTCCCTGCCCCTCCCCACCCAAAAGCAAATGCTTGAGCAGATGAGGTTAATCACAGAGACAAAGTGCTTTGGTAATACCTGGCAGATGTAAGAGTCACTGCCACTGTGAACATCAGCAGAGCGTTTCAAGTAGGCTATACACGTGGCCCCACCTTTAATACTAACAAGTTCAAGTGTCTGCTTAACAGGCGTCAGTGCCTCTTATCTGGCTGTGGCTGGAAGCAGATATTTTGGTCCACAAATTATCTATCTGGGAAGAGATGATCACACACATATATGAACTTAACACAGTCTTCTTTCTGGCATGGTCAGAAATAATACAATCAGGAACTGTCAGGCATTACACACACCTGTGACTGTCCTGCCGAAAGGCAGAAGTACCAAGTCAGCTCATCAACCCAGGCAATTCACAATCAGAAAGAGAGCAGAGGGAGGACAAAGGCACTTGGCATCCAAAACCAATCTGACAAGCCAAGTCAAATCCTCCCTTGGAGCAAGGCAGAGACTGAGTAGATGAAAGACAGGCTTAGAATGGGTATTAAAAACTTAACTGGCTTAGAGAGGAAATGCCCCTCGGGTCTTTAGCAAGAGTTTTCTAACCTCACAGACCTTTAATGCCTGGGGAGATTATTTCAGCCTCAGATGAGCAGCAATTAGGTAGAAAAGATTCAGCTTCTTCTCATAGCAATGGTAGCAACAGATACAAAGGAGGAAAAAAAAATGACTTGCTCAAATGGTAGAGAACATGCCGAGCATGTGCAAGCTCTGAGTCTGCTCCTGAGCACCGGGTGTCTCCCACAAGTACCACTGGGTGTGGCCCTGGTGGTTCTAAAGTGCTGTTTAGTACGACCCGAGTGGCTCTCAAGCATCGTAGCTCTGAGCTCTGTGGGGAGTTACCCCAACTGCAGCAAACCAATAACCTCATGGGAAAGAGGTGACCAGCCTCATTTCACGAGACTGGACGTGGTGGGGGGGCAGATCTCTAGATCCTAGACAGGTTCCAAATCATATGCAAATTAAACAATCCTAAAGGACTAAACAAATTTTCCATATCTTTAAGAATACTCTTTTCAGAAAAGTGTGACTATAGTCAGCCTTTTTAGTTTGTTTTGGTTTTAGGGTCACATCTGGCAGTGGTAGCTACGCTACTCCTAGCTCTGTGCTCAGGGAACCACCTGGTGCTGGGATCAAACTGGGGCCTACAGTCTGCAGAGCATGTACCCAGCCTAGTGAGATCTCTTTCGAGCCCAACTTCTTTTAATATCTGCACCGAAGCCCCAGCGCTTGGTGATGTTTCCCTGACTCCCTAGCACCCCGCTTTACTTCTTGTCTGTCTCCCATATAACTAGAGAGACCTTTGGTACGGGAGACATCTGTGCTTCTGGTACTGCCAATCATATGTTGTTTGGAGATAGGAGACAAAGTTCAGTGAATAAATGAAAAGGAAATTCCCCTCTTCCCCAGGAACCTCTGAACCTCCAGCATTCTAGATATTAACAGTGCTGCAAAGATCTAAGGAAAGAATTTTCATGGGGGAGGAGTTTCAGAATAGCAGGTAAAAGCTCTGGTCTTGCACACGGCCAACCAGGGTATGATACCTGGCATCTCATATGATACCCTGAGCACTGCCAGTAGTGATCCCTGAGTGCAGAGCCAGGAGCACTTCCAGGTGTGGCGAGAGAGAGAGAGAGAGAGAGAGAGAGAGAGAGCGAGAGAGAGAGAGAGAGAGAGAGAGAGAGAGAAAGAGAAATCTCATTTAGGTTATTTAGGGACACAAAGGTCCTTCAAAAAGTTATGAAGCCCATAAAATGTTAGGTATTTGCTATTTTATGCTGAGGGCATCTTCCTGGGACAAAGCCACAGGGAACTTGCCACTGGAGCACCAGGCAGAGAGGGGTGGGGGGTGGAGGGAAGCCTCTAAGATGCTTCTCACCCTACTTTATCTTCTTTCCCAGCGTGACCAAAATGAAACGGCCATTCCAAGCCCTCATTTTTTCTCTCATCCTAACATCTGTGTGTGGGAACAAGGGTCTGGTGGATCAGCTGAAGGCAGGCAGAAAAGATTCTACATCTGTGGATCCTCAGTGGGGAGAGTTAACCAACAAAAACCTGAGCACGCCCCTTCTCCCAGCGGACTTCCACAGAGAAAACACAGTCACCAACGACTGGATCCCAGAGGGGGAGGAAGAGGAGGATTATCTGGACCTGGAGAAGCTATTCGGCGAGGATGATGACTACAGTGACATCATCGACGCCGTGCTGCCCACAGACTCCGAAGCCAGTGCCGGGAACATCCTGCAGCTCTTCCAGGGCAAGAGCCGGATCCAAAGGCTCAGCATCCTCAATGCAAAGTTTGCTTTCAGCCTCTACCGAGCACTGAAGGAACAGACCAATGCTCTCGACAACATCTTCATCGCCCCAGTGGGCATTTCTACTGCCATGGGGATGATCTCCTTGGGTCTGCAAGGGGAGACGCATGAACAAGTACACTCGGTCCTGCACTTTAAAGACTTTGTCAATGCAAGCAGCAAGTATGAGATAATGACCATTCACAATCTCTTCCGGAAGCTGACTCATCGACTCTTCCGGAGGAATTTTGGGTACACACTAAGGTCGGTCAATGACCTTTATGTACAGAAGAAATTTCCAATCCTGGATGACTTCAAAGTTAAAGTAAGAGAGTATTACTTTGCTGAGGCCCAGGAGGCTGACTTTTCAGACCCTGCCTTCATCTCAAAAGCCAACAACCACATTCTGAAGCTCACCAAGGGTCTCATAAAAGATGCTCTGGAAAATATAGACCCCACCACTCAGATGATGATTTTAAACTGTATCTACTTTAAGGGTAAGAAACTGCTTCATGGGGACAAAGGGATGGCTAGCACAGTGGGTAGGATGCTTGCCCTGCACACAGCCAGACCGGGTTCAACCCCTAGTGCCCCATATAGCCTGCTAGGAGTGAGCCCAGAACACAGAGCCAGGAGTAAGCTCTGTGCACTGAGCACTGCTGCCCCTCCCCCCTGCAAAAAAAGAGAGAGAGAGAGAGAGAAAGAAATTGCTCCATATTTCTCAAAGAAAAGTCTTTTTAAAATTTTATTACAATTTAAATCACGTTTACAGTAGCACTTCTGGTTTTAGATATATAATAACCTCATCTGCCATCATAATGTCCAATACCTTTCACTAATACCCTTATGTTACTTTCAGTCTACTCATCATTCTCTTGTGCTTACCACCTCCACATACTCTTACAGTATATAAGCTGAAGGCCAAGAACTGCATTTCAGCTGAGATGCCCAGAAAACCAGACACAGGCAAGCTCAGAGAGACAGAAGAGAACATAAAGAGGTGACAAGTGTCAGGAGCAAGTATCACTTGGCCCTAGCTCATTCTTTATACTCAGGGAATCGCCACAATCTGTGAGGACACTGGTGCTGACAGCACCCCCACTTTACAAGGACAAACTCTAGGGCAAAAGAGTAAAATGAAACTTGAGGGCCCCTAACAAGTAGGGAGCAGAATCGAGGTTTGCCCAGGAAAGCCCATCTTTGGTGCTTTGTTTTTACTTAAAAGAGAACAGCTGAGGCCAGAGTGACAGCACACTGGGGAGGGCGCTTGCATAGCTGGTGGCCAGGTTTAATCCACAGCATAACATATGGTCCCCCAAATCCCACCAGGTGTGACCTCTGAGCACAGAGCCAGGAATAAGTTCTAAGTACTATCGGGTGTGGTCCAAAAACCAAAACCAAAATGCACTCATCTGAACCAGAAAAAATTCTCCACTCTTATCAGCCTATAGAGCCAGAGGGCAGAATCAAAGATTGCCGTATTCTCCATCATACATGAACTGTTTTTCGCTGCCACTAATAATTGGGGGGTTCCAGCTAGAGTAGGTCCCTGAGGCCTGGGAGGCCACACTTTCTGACTGGTCAGCTCTAGCAGTCTACAGAAGCCCAGGGCACTGCAGGAATGAGGGCCTTTCCTCTCTGCTACAGGCTGGTAAGCTCTGTACCTGAACTCCCTGTCTGGTAATGCGGCCACTCTGTGCCTAAGAGAACGAGGTTAAGCTGGGTGGGCAAAGTGGACTGGGAGAAGTCTAGCCACAGGAATGGCCTGGATGCTGGGCTGGACTGTGTTACAGACACGACACTAGCCTCACATATTGTGGATCAAAGTCTGATGCTCGATCCATGTGAAATAGTGAATGGCCACACCCTTTTTTGTTATTATCGGTACAAGTTTTGCAAGGGAACACACCGCTGTCTAAGCCTGGCCTCCCAACTCTTTATTTATGTGGACTTGGGCAAGTCAATCTCTCTGGCCACTCACCGTCCTCGTGAAAATGACAGCACTAATCTAACACATGCGGCCCTATGAACTTAAATGAGCAAAACAGCGGGTCCCAGTAATACACACTTGGGTCAAGAGAAAGCTTAATAGGCAGAGAACATGCTGTGCATGCAGGAGGCCTGGGACTGATGCCCAGCTTGGCAAGGTCTCTCCAGCACGGCCATCCTGAGCACTGTACCAGGACTACCCTCTACACTGCCAGGTATGGACCAAAAACGAGCACAATCCCCCAATAACATCCATTTAAATAGGTACAATTTTGCTAACAACATCGGTTTACGAGCAACTAGCTTCTTTTGAGTGACTTCAGAAAAGCCAGCAGAAGACATGGCAGCTCTCGGGCCTCAGTTCTCCAAGTCTGTGGGGCAGCCACTGACACTAAAAGTCACAAGCACAGGCTGCCAGATGTTTAGCAGAAGGCAGAGAAGCAGTGTCAGCCCTTGGGAACAGAGAAGCAAACAGGACTGTCATTTATAATCTGCTGGCACAGAGGAACCAATGTCACCTGCAAGAGCAGCAGTGGTGAACGCATGTGTTTTCTCTTACCATATTATTGGAATGATCCCTCAATTTACAGCTGGCAATCAGAGGAATGAAAAGCTAGTTTTCCCGTGGCTGCTTTATTTTTTTTAAAGCATAATTTCCATTGTATTACCCCCTAGATGTGTTTGTCTTCAATCCTTAAGGTCTTTGGCTGCTTTATATGGGTTCTGGTTCAAGTCTTGGGGCAGCACTCACAAGTCTGAACCTTGGTGTGGGGTTCTTGTGGGCCTTGTGGGCCTCAAGAGAATGGTTCCTTACTACTCTGAGAAGGGCCAGACTCACACAGGAGTGTAACTTTAACTACAGCTTGGGAAGCATGTAAGCATCCTAGACACTCGCTTCAGAAATGTCCCTCACAACTACAGCCTAAACGGTGTTTCTAATGACAAACTTCTTAATAGTTTTGTCCTTGGGGACACAGAGGGCAAAGCTGGGGCAGAGAACAGACTGCACACGGCCTGTGTGTGTCTGTGGCCCTTTGGCTTCTCCACTGTTCCTTCTTTTACACTGTTCCTCTTGAAGCGAAAAGAGCTCAGGGGTGCTTTTATTTATTTATTTATTTATTTATTGCTTTTTGGGTCACACCCAGCCGATGCTCAGGGGTTACTCCTGGCTCTGCATTCAGGAATCACTCCTGGCGATGCTTGGGGGACTATATGGGATGCTGGGAATCGAACCCGGGTCAGCCGCATGCAAGGCAAATGCCCTACCCGCTGTGCTATCGCTACAGCCCCCAGGGGTGCTTTTAAAAAGAGAATCTAGGGGGCTGGAGAGATAGCACAGCGGGTAGGGCATTTGCTTTTGCATGCGGCTGACCCAGGTTCAATTCTCAGCATCCCATATGGTTCCCCAAGCACTGCCAGGAGTAATTCCTGAGCGCAAAGCCAGGAGTAACCCCTGAGCATCGCTGGGTGTGACCTAGCAAGGCGCCCCCCGCCCCCCGGCAAAAAAAGAAAAAGAATCTAAGAAGCAGAATTTTAATCTCGAGCTCCCAAAATTGTTACTAACTTAACTTCCGATGCCGGAGCCATTTGTAAGGCACCAAAGAAACAAGGGTGGCGTACAGAGGCGAGGGCCTCGCCATGTCCCAGAGCTGATGCTACCACTCCATGGGGAAGGGGAGTGACCAGGGAGGTGGGGGGACTTTCCTGAGTCTACATTCTGATATTTCCAAAAGGAAAAAATCCCAGGAGACACGTGACAGCTTGAGCAGAACCCTAAAAAGCAGCTAGTGGGAAAGTCCGCAAAGGTAGGGAAACTTCAGTGTTTGTTATAGTCTGGGTTGTTTAAACCTCCCAAGGAGGGACAAGGGGAAGAGTTCAATGGGCTGGAGCACATGCTCTGTGTGCGGGAGACCTGGCCTTGAGCCACGGCCTTGCATGGCCCCCCAAGCGAGCACTGCCAGGAGTGGCTGGAACACTGCTGGGGATGGCCCCCAAATCCCCACAGAACCTCATCCCACCTGTTCTGCCCACTAGTTGTAAACACTGAGTAAGTTCCTTTGCATTTTTGTGCCTTTCCTTTGCAACCTCACCTGTAAGGGCGGGGGGGGGGTGATGATAAAAAGCACCCCCTTCACAGGGGTGCTAGGAGAAACAGGTGCTACATCCTTAGGAGAGCGGTGTAAGAAAACTGGTAGCCTCCTGCACTACCATTCTCAACTGCTGCTGATTCACCATGACATTAGCACCTGAGAACTTATTCCTGACACACAATGCTGCGTCCAACTCTAAAGTGGAGGCCTGGGTGGTCGCATGGCGTCACCAATCTGACCTGTCATACACATGGGCTGAGAGGAGCTCAAAGCTTTATAGATGATCAAGAAGTCAGGGTAAATTCAGTGTCTCAGGAAGGCAAACAAAGAGTGGCAGCATTTAACTAGAATTCGTCTTAGTCCCTCTGACTGCTCTACCACCATCGCCCTTCCGGTGAGTGTGCTAGCACTCTCTGAATCATCCCTCTCAGGGTGCAGTTCCTGAACCGTGTGCATCATCTTCCTCCATGCCCAGCAGAGGGGATTTCTGACACACATTCACGAATGAGGGCTACTTTCTACTACATTTCTTTCTTTTTTGTTTTTGGGCCACACCTAGTGGTGCTTAGGGATCACTACTGGCGGTGCTCAGGGGACCATAGGGGGACTCGGGATCGAACCAAGGTCAGCTGCATGCAAAGGAAGCTCCTTGTCAATGCTGTCCTATCACTTCAACATTTTAATACAGTTACAACAACATTTTAACACAGTTCCTACAAGATTTTAATACAGTTCCTATTCTTGTTACTTTGCAGGGTCTTGGGTGAATAAATTCCCGGTAGAAATGACACATAACCACAATTTCCGGCTGAATGAACGAGAGGTGGTTAAGGTCTCTATGATGCAAACCAAGGGCAACTTCCTGGCGGCAAATGACCATGAGCTGGACTGTGATGTCCTGCAGCTGGAGTATGTTGGGGGCATCAGCATGCTCATCGTGGTCCCGCACAAGCTGTCTGGCATGAAGACCCTTGAGACACAGCTGACACCCCAGGTGGTGGAGAGATGGCAGAAAAGCATGACTAATAGGTATTGTGTTTGTTCTATTTTGGCAAAGGGGTGAGCTGGGGGAGACTAGGAATATTAGTACACTGGTCATTTTAAGAAAAAGGGAGAGAACCACAGAGATAGTGCTTGGGGAAGACACATGCCTTGAGTTTAATTCCCAGCACCCCATATGGTCCCCCGTGCACTGCTTGGAGTGATCTCTAAGCAGAGAACCAGGAGCAATCACTGAGTCCCACTGGGTGTGGTCCAAAACCGAAACAAACAAGGCACCCTCAAAAAAACAACCTGAAAACAATTTCCAGCATCTTTGTGGCAACTGGAACATGAAAGAATTTCTCCAACCTAACCAAAAAATCTGACATCTCTCTTCTTAACCCATTAAATACAAGTCACTTCCAGCTTCTTCTGCTACTGTTTATCACTGTATAGTCAAAATGAGATGCCATAAATATTACTAAGGCCATTACTACACCACAGCTGAATGTGGAGAAATCCTGTCTCTGTTTACTGGGTAATCGCTAGGCCCACATTAAAAAGTGTTTAGTTTCCTTGTAAGAATACAGAGTTTCAACAAACAAAGCAGTCTAGGGGGGAGATGTTCATCCAGGCAGCCCACTGATCGGCCCTGTCTAACTTTCTCTTCTGTACCTGTCTCTTCCTACCTAATTTCAAGGCTCACGACCTGCTACTGAGCTAACGGAGGCCAGACGGGCCCTGCCATTCCATTCCTTAGTCCACCTGTCCTGGCTCTCACACCAGCATTCCTGAAACATCACCCCACCCACCTCTTCTCAGAAACTCTTGGTGGACCCACCCACAGGACGTAGTCCAGTTTCTTGGCCAGCTCCACAGGCACCGCCCCAGCTGGCTTCTCTGCTCTTCCGCCTCCCCCTCTCCCTTCCCCTCATCTAAGGCTTGGTAGCCCACTCCTCTTGCAACTCTCTTACGGCCCCAGCCTTTGCTCAGAGCCCCCTGCAGGCTTCTACTTACACAAGGCACAAGGAGGCCCCCTTTGAAGGTGTGGGCAGGCAACCAGACCACACAAATTCCCTCTCCTCCACATTCACCCCTGAATGGCCTGTTCTCTATATTTAGACACTAACCTGCCATCTCATATTTTTACTTGCTTTATGACTGTGCGCCTGCCATTACCCTAAGCCAAGCAAAACCATGTTTGACAGTGCTTTACCCGCTAGAGTGCCAAGCTTCATCCCATTTAAGGACCAAATAAGTTGAGGGTAGGAAGACAGGTCAAAAGGCTGGAGTACCCGTTGTGCTTGCACAAGACCTGGGTTTGATTCCTGGAACTGTATAGTTTGCCATTCCCACCTAGAGTATTCCCCACCGAGGGAAGTGGCGCGGTGGGGAGAGATGAGAAAGCACTGAGAATGCTTAATACTGCCTGATACTTTTTATTTATTTTGGGGTTCTGGGACATCCTTGGGTGCTCACAGCTTACTCTTCGCTTTATACTCAGGGATCACTTCTGAAAGTGCTTGGGGGACCATATGGGATGCTGGGGTGGGCTGCATGTAAAACAAGGAACTTTTTTTTAAAAAAAAAAAGAGTGACCAAATCTTCAACTCCTTAGTGGACAATATAGTGTCAAGAATTAAGAAACACTTGGCATAGGAACCTGAACAAAATTATGTTAGATACCTTCCCAAACCAGTAACAGTTCTACCGTGGACCGGGAAGACCACATGAATCATGATGACCAAGGAAGTAACTGCAGAGTAGTGGTCAGGCCTCGAATTTAAGTAACCAGAATCACAACAGGATGGCCTTCCCCAATCCTCAAGTGACAGTTCTGGGAAATAATAGGGGGAGGTGTTGGGGCACACCTGGTGGTCCTCAGGGCTTCCTCTGGACTCTTCTGGTGAGGTTCAGGGGGAATCATGTGCAGTAGAGAGATCAAACTGGTGAGGTCATGTGAAAGGCCTTAACCCCTTTACTATCTCTGTGTCCTCTGGAACATTTTTAACAATGTCGTATCCATTCTGTGGCAAAAGCAACGTGTGTGTGTGTGTGTATGTGTGTGTGTGTGTGTGTGTGTGTGTGTGTGTGTGTTAGGTGGGGAAAACAGCCAAAGGGAAAACATGATTCTTTTGTAGCTTACTGTTCAATAAAGCGGGGGCCCCCTTCTCTTCTCTGATCAGAACGCGAGAGGTCCTCCTGCCTAAGTTCAAGCTGGAGAAGAACTATAACCTGGTGAAGGCCCTGAAGTTAATGGGGGTCACATCCCTGTTTGACGACAGCAGCAACATGGCGGGAATTTCAGACCACAGGATCACCATTGACCTGGTAACCTCTCCCGTGTCCACCCCAGGCTCCTCCCCCTCCTGGCTGGCCTCACTTCACAGGCGGGGCTGTTAAGTCTCTTCTCCCCGTGTCCACTGACTACTCAGTGGAGGGCGGTCTCAGGAAGCAATCAGGGGAAGTAAGCCTCATTCCTCCTCCACAGTGGACAGTCACACTTGAGCCGTGCTAGGAAATTGCTTTCCCTGCTAAACAGTGAAAGACCTGCTAAATGTGGAAGGAGGGGCTGGAGAGACAGCTCAAAGTGCTCAAAGTACATGCTCAGGATACAGGAGGCCTGAGTTTGATCCTTAGCATGGATGGCATAATCCCTTGAGCACCACAGGAGCAACTTCTGAGCACTGACCTTGGAACAGCCTCTCTGGGCACTAACACGCGTGGCTCCCTGCGTTAAAAAAGACTAAATATGAAAGGAGGGGCCAGAGGAATAGTACAGCAGGTAGAGTGCTTGTTTTGCACGTGGCTGACCCAGGCTTGATCCCTGACACATTCCATATGGGCTTCTGAGTGATCCCTGAGCACAGAGCCAGGAGTAAGCTCCAAGCACCACTGGGTGTAGCCTCAAACCCCCAAATGAAAAAATAAATATATGCATAAAATAAGCGAGATGAAAGGAGACACTGTCTGTAGGCTGAACTGACACCAGGACGAGCATTTCCTCGTGAGAGCAGAAGTATAAAGAGCTAACCTTTCCGTCAGTGCTTCCCTGAGCACAAGGAGATGGGGCTGGAGCCGGGGCTTTGAGATCACGCTGTGGGCACTGAAGTCAATGTGATGTTAGAGAATACTGCTCACATGACACATGCCATGCACACAATTACAGCAGGTGACAGGTAACTAAAATTTCACTGCTGGCTATTTTGACCAGCAGTGACGTGATTTTTTTTTCTTTTTGGGTCACACCCAGCGATGCTCAGGGGTTATTCCTGGCTCATGCACTCAGGAATTACTCCTGGTGGTGCTCGAGGGACCATATGGGATGCTGGGAATCGAACCTGTGTTGGCCATGTTGACTGCGTGCAAGGCAAACACCCAACCACTGTGCTATCGCTCCAGCCCCAGTGACGTGATTTTTGTCCTTAGCAGCAGTACTCAGAGGTGTGGGGAACTCCCCAGTGACACATAGGGAGCCACGGGGGCTGTACCTGGCAGTGCTGGGCAGTGGCATGAGGCTGGGACTCGGAGCCTCTCCCATAAGGCATGCCTCTGCACTGTTTCCCCGGCCCAGCCTGTCTTCCACGCGATCTTTTGACTTTCCCTGAACATGAGACCCCGTTACAGCTCCCGTCCCTCTGTATGCCACTGACGGAATCTAGCAATTTTATTTAAACACTGGGCGACACCTGGTGGTGCTCAGAGCTTACTCCTGGCAGCACGCTGGGAACCATCGGTACCGGGGATCAAACCAGGGCTGGTCACTGCAACACAAGCACCTTGACCTCTGTGCTTTCTCTCTGACTGACGGGATCTGATAATTTTTCTTTCTATTCTGAACAGTTCAAGCATCAGGGTACCATCACTGTGAATGAAGAGGGCACTCAAGCTGCTGCAGTGACCACGGTGGGGTTCATGCCGCTGTCCACCCAGGTCCGGTTCGCCGTTGACCGCCCATTCCTGTTCCTCATCTATGAGCACCGCACCAGCTGCCTGCTCTTCATGGGGAGAGTTGCCAACCCCACCAAGTCTTAAAATCGGGGTCTGGGCATCTAACATGTTTGGGGGGCACTCTGTAATTCTGTTTCCAGTCTAACAATGAGAACACAGACGTTTAGGTACCATGACTCGTAGTTAATGCTGCCATTCTGAAATTGAGGCCCACAGCAGAAAGAGTTACATATGCCTGCCAAGTGGGCTAGAATCCAGTCTGCACAGTGGACAACGCTGTCAGTTTCACAGAAGCAAAGGTCTCGGGAGGGTGTCAGCTGTCACCTTGAGGGGCTCAGCCCAGGGGAGAGTGACTTCCTGCCTCCTCAGCACAGGGCTGTGAGAGCAGGGTCCCCCTGGGCATGCCCCTCAGACTCCTGCAGTCGCCACCTGCACATCTGGCTCCATTCCTCAAAGCCTTTCTCGACCAAGGCTCCTCAGAGGGGAACTCAGAACACAGAAATGGGCTGCACCCCTCTTCAGGGTGGATGCAGCCAATGCCACTGCCCAGCGGGGAAGTGGTCTTGGGGAATCCTAGGGTGCCATCAGGGCTTAATGCTAGCAGGGCAGAATCTTCCAAACCGGTGTGCAATGTCCCTGGGACTCCTGCTGCCACCTCACTGCCGCCTAGGGAGCAGTGTATACACACGGCTGTGCCTCCCCCCTCCCGCTGCCCAGGGATAAATGTGTATCAACACTTTGCCTCCTGTATTTGTTATAATTGTATTTTTTGAAGGTCTGATAACTGAGAGAGGCAGAATTCAAAACAGTTGACATCCTTACGGATGACAGCTTAAGAACAGGAACTTGAGGGCCAGAGAGATAGCACAGGGCATAAGGTGCTTACCTAACACACGTTGGACCCTGGTTCAGAATATGGTCCCCTAAGTACCTCCAGGACTAACCCCTGAGCACCACTGGGTGTGAGTCAACAACTGGATGTGACTGAGTTCTGCAGTGGCTCAGATACTGCAATGGGCATGTTCTCATTATAAGGACATGGTGAGTGGTGGCTGTTTGGGGAGCGAGAGGTGGGGTGGTATAGACAGGGGCTTCCAGGAATTCCTGAGATTGCAGCCTGGAGGTGGGACATGAGCTTTGTCTTTCCCTCTTGGGTGCAAGTGCAAGGAGATCCTCAAAGGTGCTGCTGCAGCAGGTTTGGCTCAGGAAAACAGGCGCTACCCAAGGAATGTGGTCTGGAATCCAGAAAGGCTGCTGAGAGGTTAGGAGAGCTAGCAGGCGCCTCTGCAGTGCCAGGACAAGGGTCAGTGATGGGAGGGGCACATAAGGGACTGTGTGTCCAGGTGGACACTTGTGACACCAGGGCCCCTCAGGAGTGGCTTCTCTTCCTCTGCACAGTGGAGACGTGCTGTGGTAAGGTCTGGGGCAGGGTTCAGGTAGAGGCCGCAGACTCCAGGGACATGTGTGCCAGTCCTGTCAAGGGGCTGCTGACCACGGACACCGATCCGAGCTGCAGGAGCAGCGGAAAGAGCTCCTCAATGAAGGGAATATTATAAAGGCGTGCCTGCAGAGTAGCACGGAGTCTCCATCAACCTTGTGCATTCTGCAGTCATTTCTCCTCCTCCTCCTCCTTCCAGAGGCTAATCCAGTCCTCTCTGCCAGCTCCCAGTAACTCTGCCTCTAGGGTCTCCTGACAGGAACAGAGCCACGCCACAGCCTTGTGATGAAGTCTGGGGTCAATGGGGTCAGTTCCTTCTCTCTTCATTTCACTACTGCTTTTTCAGGAACTCACCCCCTACTCGCTTTCTCTTGCTCCCCTAACTTCCAAAGTTAGATCTCTCCTCTTAGCCAGGCAGGAAGGCAGCAGTCCCACTTCTAGCTCAGCCAGTCCTCCTGTGGGTGCCAGCCCAGGTGCCTCCCAGACCCCCGCACAGATCACAGCCCTGGCTGGCGACACCTTGCATTCAAGCGGAACACCTCCAGATCCTCTTTCAGAGGCAGCAGAGTGTTAATTCAGATCACAAGCTTGGGGACAGGCTTCCAGGGAGTGAAAGCTGACTCCAGCATTTAGGATCTGTGGGATGCTGAGGTTAAGGTCTATGACTCAGTTTTCCCATCTGTAAAGGAGGGATAACAACAATATCTATCTTGTAGTTATTGTGAAGATTCAGTTAATGTCTTGAAAGGGTTTAATTCAAGTGTGTGTGTGTGTGGTGTGGGGGTGCTGTTCCTCAGACTAGTGGTGCTCAGAACTTATTCCTGCCTCTGTGCTCAGGGATCATTCCTGGTGGGTCCCAGGGGATCATATGGGATGCCTGGGATCGAATCCAGGTCCAGCACATGCAAGACAAGTGCTCTACCTACCATTTTATCACTCCAGCCCTTAGGTCAATTCTTGGTGCTTAGCAACAATGAGGTAAGAGCTTATTACTTTAAAAATCATAATCTGAGAGAGTATTTACAGGTAACTGCTAACTGGGGAGGGGGTTGTTTCTGGATGGGCTTTTACCGCTTAGCTTCCTTTAATTACAAACCTTTTGAGTATAAATTCATTTCTCCGAAGGGAGAGAGCACAGCTTTGAAGGTTCCTGACCTAGAGAATGTTAGCCTTCTACCTCTTCTTACAGGCACCGAGAGAATAAATAACCTGTTCAAGGTCACAAAAGCTACAGGTAAAGGAGCTCAAAGTGAAGTCCACATGTTCTCAAGCAGGAGGCACACCTTACCAAAACCCTAAACAGTGTAATAACCAAGTCTCGAAGCATTAGATACCTCTAAAAACGTCTCATTAAATAGTACGCTGGACACAAACAGAAGACATTTAACAAGTAATATTTCTGAAAATGTATTATCGATAAAATACCAAAGTCAAGCATGAAGGAGCCTTAGCAATGCTAAGACCTGGACCTGAGGTGCCCCTTCTCCTGCTCCCAGACTCACGAGGCCACAGATTAGTGAAACATGGTATTGAAAACCACACCCCAAGAGATTTCACTGGAGTAGACACATATTTTACATTCAGAAGGTCCAAGTATGATTCTGGCTTTATGGTGCCCTGAGCACCACTGGGAGTAACCCTCAAGTAATGCACCAGAAGTAACTTTAGAGCAAGGCTGGGTGTGGTTCAAAAGTTAAAGAATTAACCCTCACCACCAACAAAAATACAAAGTATACTGGCACTTTCTAACTTAAGAACACTAGCAATTCTATTCAATAAATATTTTTTCCCTACTCAATAAATTTGAGACACTAGGGCCAGAGAGAGATAGCAAGGCACTTGTGTCATATGTGGCTAACCCTGGTTTGATCCCCAGGACTACTAATGGTCCCCTGAGGGCCACCAGGAATGATCCTTGAGTACAAGAGTTAAGAGTAAAGTTAAGAGTAAACCCTAAACAACATCAGGTGTGGCCCTCAAATCAAAATGAATAAATATGTCATCTAAAGGAGCCCAAACACGTTACTTTTCCTTTAAAAAAAAATGGCGAGGTCCCAGAGCAAGCTCAACAGGCCTGGGTCTGATCCCTGGAATCACATGGTCCTTCAAGCACAAAGTTGGAAGTAACCCCTGAACACGGCTGGGTATGTCTCCCACTCCCCCCCCCCAAAAAAAAGTACATAACATTTGAAATAGAAAAAACCCAAGCTCAAACTTTGGAAATGTGTTTCTCCTAGAAGGTCCAAGGGGTAACCGGAAAGCAAAGTAAATGCAAGAACCCATGATCTCTGTGCTTTCTGTTGTGCAAGAGAATCAAATATTTGTTTACTCCCCCGGAACATAACCATTAACTTCTGTTAAAACTACAACACTTGGATTGAGAATGTGACTCAGTAGTAGAGCACATTCTTCCTCTGTATAAAACCCTGGTTTTACTCTCTGGCACTGAGAGGAGGAGAAAAAAGGCAAAAAAAAAAAAATTTTTTTTTAAGTAAAACTTATATGTGTGTATTGATGTTTATTCTATCACATAAGCGATGACACAGCAGAGGAAGGCTAAGTATTCAAAGTGGGCATGGTCCACTCACTGACCCGCCTAGGAACTTTGGAGGATCACACAACTATAGTTGCTGGAGAGATAGTACAGCCAGGAGGGCACCTGCCTTGCACATGGCCAACCTGGGTTCGATCCCGAGCATCCCATATGGTTCCCTGAGCACTGCCAGGTGTGATTCCTGGATGCAGAACCAAGAGTAAGTCCTGGCACCACTGAACATGGCCTCAAAACCAAAAAAACAAATAAACAAATAAAACACAACTATGCACTAACCAGTGTAAACACTTAGATCTATAAAAATTAACAAGTGTGTGGATGTACAAGACTGGCCAAGTGTTTGGGAAATCCTCAACTACTCAAGGAGAGAACATCTATTATCCCTCCGGGGGTGGGAGCAGGGTTTTGGGGACCAAACTCAGGACTACGGGCTCGGGAGACAGCTCAATAGTCTAGTGCCCTGGTGTGATTCCTGGCACCATATGGTGTGCCGAGTGACCCGAGTAATTCACTGGGAGTTGCCCCTGAGCACCATCATGCTTGGCCCACCAAAACAAAACAAAACAAAAAAAACAGAGAATAAAAACCAAACCCAAACAAACAAAAAAGCCAGGGCCCCAAAGACATGAAGCACACATTACACGAAGTGACATTTTGGTGCCAGGGAGAACATCTGATCATAGGCACCAAGATGTGATGGCGTGGGGGGCGGGGAGGGGGGAGGCCACTCAGGGAGCTCAGGCAGGCCCAGCCTCTGTCTCTCAAGCACAATGAGGAAGAAGAAATGTGTGGACAGAGATGCAGCAGGAAACAAACAACACTGCTCCCCTCCTGAGTCAGGCACTTATCGGGGAAGGAGCAAAGGAAGGAGGAATAGCAGAAGTGATATGAAATGCTCCACAAAGTGCACCGTATGACATCAAACTAAGAGAGATAAATAAGCCATTTTCCATCCATTGTTGCCAGCTAAAACTGGACTCCCTGAGAGTACTCAGATGCAGGATGATGATCAACCACACTGGGGAAGGTACAGACAAGGCTTTACAGACATTAGGCCTCCCCGGGCAGGAAGGGAAAAGGGTGGGAAGAGAACAGGTGCTGGCTGGGCCCTCATCAGGGTCAGATGTTCATCAGGGGTACCGGAATGGGGCAGGAGACCTAGCACGAACCCAGACTCTGACCCTGGATCTGGCAGCCATGCCAGAAGAAGCGAGAGGGGCCCATTCTGATGCAACCGTCATGAAAGAGTCTCCGCTAGGGAATCAGAGGGGCCTCAACCAACCTTCCCTGAAGAGACTGCCGGGCTCACACCTGAACACAGAACCTGAGTTTGAACCAATGAATTAGTACATACTCACCACAGCTATTACAGGAATGAGTACACCCAAGTTCCCAGCACTGCTGGAAGCCTAGAAAAGAACAGAATTGTGTCACTCAAATAAACGAAAGACGTCATATTTATATTCAACTCAAATATTGTGTTTCTCTCTCTTTAGTTTTTAGCATGGGGTGGGGGGTACTGCTGGCACTGCTGAGGTGCTCCATGCCACTCCAGATGGTGTCTGGCCTGCAAAAGCATCGCCAGGGCTACAACAGGAATTGGAAGGCAAATCCAGGGCTTCACACAGGCAAGGTATGTGCTCTACTACTTGAGTGACATTTCCAGGCCTCACATTTTGTGTTTTTAACTGATTTGTTTTCTGTGCTTATAAAAAGTGTAGCAGCAGAGGTCGCCAAGCAAACCCTACTTGCCAGAGGCTGCTCCTTGGCTCACACGCAGCTTGATCTGAGGAATCTGAGTAGCCTGCTGGTCCCAAGATGCTCAGGGCTGAGAACAGAATCCTAAGCCAAGTTGAATCAGAATTTCCAGGATGGTGTCCGCCCTCAATGTCCTGCCTGCTCTATGCTGGACACTAAAATATGTGTGCATCATGACTGGCAGATCCCATGTTTCTTACTTAAAAGCACAGCTCTGTCTTCCGTAGGGTGGCACAGTGACCTGTCCCCCTCCCTGGCTCCTCCAACCCCCCAGTACCCTGCAACGGCCCATCGGAAGTGCTGCCCCTGCTTGGTCACAGGGTGGCTGGTAAAGAGGAATTAACCTACAAAGAACAGAATCAGAGCCAGGTCCCAGGCGGTGGAAAACCTGGTCCCAGGTGGTCCCTGCATTGCCAAGGCACACCCAGACCTTGAAGAAAGCCTAAACTCCTGTGGGAAAGACTGTAGCCATGCAGAGAGGGCAGGCATGGGCGCGGGGGGCGGGGGGGGAACGACAGCCCAGGGGCCACCCTTCCCTTCCAGGAGGTCCTCTCATCTAATCTCAGAACAGAAGGCCCACAGGACACGAGGGGCAGGCTCTCACACACTGGGGTGGGACCTCGCTGGACACCACCCTGGGAGACTCAAACAGTCACCTAGGTCACTTCTGGGAGCCCGGGTGCAGGAAGGAAGAATCACAGCAAAGGGGTCTCAAGTTCCTTTTGTACTTGCTACTCCCCCTCTTAAGTGAAGGTATTCATGGCCCAGAGGGAGAGTATGGCGGGCAAGGTGACTGCCTTCCGTGCCGTCGATCCAGGTTCAATCGCCAGCACCCCGTATGATCCCCTGAGGCCACCAGGAGTGATCCCTGGGTGCAGAGCCCAGGGTAAGACAGAAGCATACTTAGGGTGTGGCCCTCAAAACAAAACGAAACAAAGATTTTCACAGGCGATTTCCTCATTCAGTTTCTGACTGAGTTCTGAGCACTGCCTCCTCAGAGAGGCCTTCAGGACCAGCCAACATGAGCAGCCGGCCAGACACGTGGCTCCGCTTGGTTCTCGTCATCACCCCTCACCAAGCCCAGAGGCAGGCACCTCTGTTGGCCAAACATGACCCACTGCTCTTGGAAACGATGCTCCATGTCCACTGACTTCTAGGCTATGGCGGATTTGCGGCTGTCACGGCAGAGCTAAGTGACAGCAACTGAGACTGCATGTCCCTGTAAGCCTGAAACAGGCACCATCGGCCCCTTTATAGGGCAAGTGCGCTGACCCATGATTCCAGGATAGGACAGTTCATGTCCAGTCTACAGGTAGGAACTCTGGCAGAGAAGGCAGAAGAGTGGACAGAAAAGGCAGAGGACAAAGGTAGAGATTCGGCGAGGAGACGGGCAGCCACATGACACGTCAGAGGAGACAGGCTGGGGGAAGGTCAGTCCGCCTCAGGCTGGTCATCCGGAGTCCCTGAGACTGAGAGTTTGTGTCTGTCCACGGGTCTGTCACCTTGGAACAACTCCAGATGAGACTGGGTCTGGCTCTTCTACTGCTGACGACAGCCTCTATCCCAGGCTTCCGGGTGGATGAGCATAGGGAGAGAAGGGCCGGGCGGACTCCAGCCCCGGCTGCGTCTTCTCAGCAAGGGTGGAGGTGTGACCTCCCTTGCCCAGACCCTCAGCGCTGGAACCGGCCTCCTTGGTTCCCGTGCTTTACCAGATGGGTCTGAATCGCTTACCAGCTGGCAGCATAGCCCCTAGCAGCAGGGCGGCCCCCCGGCCCCTCCTCCCCTACCTTCAGCGCGGGCCCCTTCTCGCTGGCCCTCTCACTGGCGCGCTTGCCCTCCAGCCCCAGCTGCACAAACAGCTCCAGCAGGTTCATGAGCAGCTCGTCCACCAGGTGCTCGTCCTGGATATTCGCTGCGATATTGGCCAGGGCGTTGATGACTGCCAAGGAGCAGTGCCTGCAGGGAGAAATGACAGCTGCACCAGGCGGGCCCCATGCCGTGGGCGCTAAACCGGCCTCCCCACCCTCTTGGCACCACGAACACAGAGGATGCCGGAGTGGACAAACCACCACTGTGAACAAACACCCCTAAACGAAAGGAGTTCATGCAGAAACTTTCCTCCTGAACTCAATAAAGAGACCTTGGGCTCTGCTTAGGTTCCAGGAGCCCGCACTGCTGGGGCACTTCGGAAAGTCTCAGAATGAAAGGGCGATTACCAGGCATCTCCTCCACAGACTGTGCATGTCCCCTCAGATGACATCAACTTTAATTCATCATGTCACCAGTGAAACATCCACCTGATGATTAGATTCTTCCCAGTATCACCCCTACCATAGAACTGATGGTGGGTGTTTTGTTTTTTGCTTTCTGGCCACAATCAGTGGCACTCAAAGATCACTCCTGACAGTGCTCAAGGGAACTGTGCAGTGTCAGGGTTCAAACCTGGGGCCCCTGCATGCAGAGCCTGTGCTCCAGCCCTTTGGGCTACTTTCCTGGCAGTGCCAGATGTCAGTTATTAGCTCACACCTGATACCTGGGAAACACTCAGTGGAATAATCTCAGATTGTGTCAGTATCAGGTCAACCCCTTCAAGAAGTGGGCACCACTCCCTCATCCAGAGGCTCTGTGAACCCATAAAGCCGGTCCAGCTCCTAGAAGTCACACGGGCTGTGTGACCAGAGCTGGGCAGCTAAGATCTTTCTGCATTTGAAATAGGCCCCTCCCTAGCAGCGCTGGGGCCCAGAGGCCACTCACTAGAGGCCCCAGCGACATAGGCCCAGGGTTCCACTCTCAGGCCGGGTGATACAGCTCATCAGCGCAGTGGAGTATTGGGGCTACCAAGGCAACACCGCTTGCATGGTGGAGAAGCAAGTGTTCACTGTTCAGTCTCTGGAAAACACTGGTGATCACAGAGAAAATGGCAGCTGTGCTAAAGGTACCTCTTCTCAGGAGGTGAAATTCCTGATAGGTACAGGCAAACAGATAAGAGTAAGTGCTCAGGGGCCAGAAAGTACAGTGGGTAGGTGCTTCCTTGCACATAGCTGACCAGGGTTTGGCACTGCATGTGGGCCCCTAAGCACCTCCAGGAGTAAGCCCTGAGTACTGCTGGGTGAGGTCCCAAAGCCAAAAAATATACAATAACAACAACAATGATAATAATGCTTCTGCTACTTAGGAAGTGAACAAAACACTTTTTGCTTAACAGGTTTGTGGGCTTTTAAACTTTTTGTTTTGGGGCCATACCCAGCAGTTCTTAGAGGACCATGAGGGGTGTCAGGAATTGAACCCAGGTCAACCATGTGCAAAGGCAAGACCTTACCCACTGTATTATTTCTCCAGTCCCATCAATAACATATTTTAAGACAGAAAGGAACACCTGGGGCTGGAGAGATAGCACAGCAGGTAAGGTGCTTGCTGTGCACGTGGCTAACCGGGATTCAATTCCCAGCACCCTATGTAGTTACCAGGCATGATCCCTGAGTCCAGAGCCAGGAGTAAGCCCTGAGCATCACTGTAAGTAAGCCCTGGCCCTCACCCCCTGCCAAAAAATGAAAAAGTAAAGAACACCTGAGTGAAAAGCCAAGGAACTGGGAGGCGGAGAGAGCATCAAGCAGACAGCAGGAGCCAGGAGCAGCAGGAGAGACGCAAAGGTCAGCAGGAAAATGGAGGGAAAGGGAGGAGGCAGAGGGCAGGTGGTTGCAAGGTGCAGGATTCGTTTTGGAACAAGAAAGTAACATGGGAAAGAGGTGTCCTGGTCTGTGCAAAGACTGAGGGGGATAGAGCGATGGAGAGAGGGTGAAGTGAGCTGACCCAGGCCAGCCTCCCTATGGACTCTCTATGGTGGCAGAGAGGCAGGAAATAGAGACAATGCAGAGTGCTGTCACTAATCCCATGTGTTTGGGTAAGAGAAACCGTGGCTCGGAGTAACTGAGTGTTTTATTACATGTCCAACTCCCAGCCCAACTCCCAGTCACTGACCTGCCTTCGTGGTGAGGAGAGGAACACAGAAATGCCAAAGAGGGACAACAGCTTCTTCCCTTCCCACTGCTCTGTCCTCCCGATGTCACTCCCACCCTTCCCTCTTTTCCTGAGATCACAAAAATTCTTGTGAGAAGCTCAGAACACGGACCAACACGTCCCTATCCCCAAGACATTCCCAGGTGAGGGCAAAGAACAAATAGGTTCACGAAAAAAATGCCAAGTGTCATTCAGGTATCAACCAGGGACAGAAAGTCAAGGAGGTAAAGGGCTGGCATTGCATGCAGCAGACCACCGTTCGATCCCTAGTACCACATATCCAAGTACCACCAGGGGCCAAGTCACTCCTGAGCAAGAGCACAGAGCCAGGAATAGCCCCCGAGTACCTGTAGGTGGATCCCCAAACACAAACAAGCAAAAACAAGACGAAGATGGGAGGATACTGAAAGCAGATTGCCTTCGGCCCTCGGTGAGTTGACCTGAAGGAACCATCAGAGGGGCACACAGGATGAGGCTGTTAGGATGCCTGCTGCAGCAGGAAAAGCAAGAGAGCTACCTAACCTCAAGTCCCTGGGTCGCTACACAAAGGGCGGTGACACAGCCAGCCACAAGTGGTATGGGAGGAGGAGCATGCACGGCACTGCTGATGTGCTGATTAGAAAACAGCTCCAGGTGTGCGTGTGAGCCGACACGCAGCAGGGGCGAGTCTGAGCGCTGAAATGCTCCTCTCCATGGGGCAGGAGAGACAACGGCGCACATGCTCTGCACGCAGGAGGCCCAGGTTCGACCCGAGGCACCACAGGGAATGGCTCAATGCCAGTGTGGTCAAAAACCAGAATCAGAAAACCAACAACAAAATCAAACGATATAGAATAAAACTATCAGATGGCAATTGCGCTGGTCTTTAATTTTCCATCAGGTATGCACAGATTACTAGTGTATTTAAGTGGGGTTTTTTTTGTTTGTTTTGTTTAGTTTTTTTGGCCACACTTGGTGGTGCTCAGGCATCAATTCCTGGCAGTGCTCAAGAGACCATAAGCAGTGTTGGGGCTGGATGTGTGCAAGGCAAGTGCCCTAACCCTGCATGCACTATTGCTTCACCCCTACCCTATAACTGCTTTTATTTGTTTTTACTCTTTTTGTTTCCATTTACAATTTTATTCAGGAATTTACTGTAGACAAGTACTATAAATAAATATAAAAATTAGATTCTTTACTGAGTTGGCAAAATAATACAGGGATTAAAGTGGCTTGCCTTGCAAACAAATGACCCCCGTTAATTCCCCTACACCAAATATGGTTCCAGAGCGTGACCAAGTGTTGGATGACATTGATTTTTCCTTTCTCCTTCACTGCAGGGAGTTTAGGTTTATTGAGCTACACCCATCACAGTGCTCCCAAGGCACTCCCAGTCCTCTGTGTTTATCTTTAACTTTTCCTCTGTGCTCTGCTTCCCCCATCTGTTAATCACTAATATGCCCAAAACCAGACCCTGTGATTTGTAAAGTCAAGATTCTTCTGAGGTCTCTGGATTTTCTCTTTCTTTTATGTCCCTTGTATAGTTTACTTTAGAGCAATGTTCTTTTTGTATAGACACAGAAGGACATTTAATGCTTGGGAGTTAATTAACTCCAAACAATATTTACTCCTGGGCATCTGTAATATTTAACCCGACTTAAGCCTCAGTTGCCCTTAGTTCTGACGAGGGACTGGATGGGCCCAGGGCAAGCCTAAGCTACCCAAGCATCGAAAAGGGACAGGCCAAGCACCATCAAACTTATAAGGTAAGAACATGGTCATGGGTAAACTCTGTCTTAACTCAAAAAGAAATAACTGGATAAGGATCCTGCGGGGTTAGGAAGGACTAACCTGGCCTGAGGACTGTAGTCTGGGATATACAAGGAGATGTCCCCAGAAGAGCCAGTTTTTTTTTTTTTTTCTTTTTGGGTCACACCCAGCGATGCACAGGGGTTACTCCTGGTTCATGCACTCAGGAATTACTACTGGCTATGCTCAGGGGACTATATGGGATGCTGGGAATCAAACCCAGGTCGGCCGCAAGCAAGGCAAATGCCCTACACACTGTGAAAGAGCCAATTTTTAAGCTTAATGTATCTCTTACTGTGTCCATACAAAATATCTAAAATTATTACTAAGAAGTAAAATTTTTTTTAAGAAGTAAATTTAAGATAAACATTTAAATGGATCTGGACTAAGGAAATGGGAAAGTAATACACCTTAGATGGAATTCCACCCTTGGTGGATCTCCCTGCAGGATGAGTCTGTCCTAGAAGAAGTTCCCCTGAAAGAAGGGATTTACATATACTGATTGTGCTACTACACTAATTGCTACCCCCACCCCTTCATGATTTCTCTATAACTAAGGCTTTGAGACTGGAATATGACGTGCACAGGGAGACTGGAGTGAGGGGCAGAGCAAGACTAGAAGAGGATAGAATTCAGAATAAACGGCAACTGATCCCCAACCAGCCTGGCCCCCATCTCCTCCTTGTGCACTCGTCACCATCGGCTGGCTGGGGTGGGGAAGCGGCTCATGACCACCAAAAGCACGCATCGAGCACCCACACATTTTGAACTCACAACCAGGAGTGATCACTGAGCATAGATCCAAGAGTAAGCCCCCTGCCCAAGTAGTGGGTCCGTCCCTTTGAAAAATTATTTAGTCATTTGATAATTACAAAGCAAATTATTAAAGATAATGGAATTATTTAATATGTATATATTTTGTTATCAATGTTTAGTATGTATTTTCTACAAGGACTTCATTTATAGATTACATAGAAAACCCATAAGTGCTTTTTAAAATCTTTTTTTAACTTTTTAATTAAATCACTGAGACAGACCTTTACAAAGTTGTTCATGACTGGATTTCAGTCATACAGTGTTCCAACACCCATCGCTCCACCAGTGTACACTTTCCAGTACCAGTGTCCCCAGGTCCCCTCCCATCACCTCCCACCCCCATCCTCTGCCAGTCTTTATGGCAGGCGCTTTCTTCTCTGTCTCTGTCTGTCTGTCTCTCTCTCATAAGTGCGTTTAAAGAATTTCTTTAAAAAGACAAATCTCCAATCCTCACATTTTCAAAGGGAGTTAAATATTGTCATGATCTAGAGCAGAGGTTCTCAATTATTTATTCTACCACCCCTTTTCAGGGGGGGACAAAAACAAACCACTCTGCACCTCCCTGAAAACCCACTCTTTTAAAGGAAACAAACAGAAAGCATCCTCAGACCTGAAGAGCAGCTGAGGCTGTCACTCCCCAGCCCCCAGGGGGCAGTACTACTCAAGAGTGGAAATGAGAAGGATCTTAGCAGGGAAGAGTCTTACCTGTAGCCATGGTCCTTATAATCTTTAGTAGCTGAGTACACCACAGAGCTGGCCTTCACGCTGATCTGCTGGAAGAGATTCCACACTTCCTGATAAATGTATTGCTGGAAGAGAGCAGAGACACCGTGAGTGGGCTGGAACTTCTCCACGAGAGCCCCTCCTCAGAGGGGGCCCCTCCATCACAGTGCAGTGACACACGGATCCTCCTGGGCAGAGGCCACGCAGATGGCTGGGAGGGGGGGAGTGCGTGCTTCACCGATGCGAGCCACTGGGGGTTTGGCTGGGAGCGACCCCCAAGCAACCAAACAGGAGTAGCTGCCACCAAGTCCAGTGCAGCACAGAACAAAACCAAACTCCAGTATTTAGTGAGAAGACAGCTGTGAGGAACTTAACTCAAGTTTGGCGTAAATGAAAAAAAAATTTTTAAGTGAGGGGGGCCCACACCTGGCTCTGCACTCTGGAACCATTTCTGGCTGTGCTCAGGGGACCATATGGGATTCCAGGGATTGAACCTGGGTCAGCCATGTGCAAAGCAAGTATCCTACTAGCTGTACTGTGACTCCAGCCCCAATATTTTATATTTTGCTATTTCTGATAGTCAAAGCTATTTGAGGAGGCTCACAGAGGCCAGGCATGAGTAGGCCTGTGGCAGGGAATTTCCTTACATTTCCGGTGATAACCAGGCAGCCCAGTTGGTCGATGATGAGCACATCAAGAGGAGACGGAGGCTGGCAAAATTTTTGCTGCAGGATTTGCAGAATTGGCTCCATGACCTTTGGGGTGTCCCTCAGGGCCACTGCAATGTGTCCCAAGGCTCGGATGGTATGGTCGGGAATCAAGTGAGCGTCCCTAAGGATGAGAAGAACAGAAGGGTCCTGGGAACAGTCCTCTGGTAGGCGGCAGTAAAATAAAATCCAGAAGAGAACCCCTGAACTTCAACGCCATCATCACCTCCCAAGTGAAGCATTCATCCAAAAGTGGCAGATGGGATCCTTACGCACTAGCAGAAACACAAAGACGTGGACAACAGACTGAGACAGATCTCTCCCACAACTTACTACTCAAATTAGAGTGACTCCCCCACATTAGAAGGTCCAGACATTCTAAAGAATGGGCGGGGAGAGGACCTACCTCTGAAATCGCGCAATAAACCCTTGCTATGCAAGAAAACACAGCTGTGCACAGCCCCAAACCCCCCTCCGCTCCCTCCGCCCAAGGCTGCAGAGGGCAAGTACTGCTGCTCGGGGCTGGGACTTACTTGTCACTCTCCTGGGAGATGTAGAGGCGGTTGGAGAGGCTGGCCAGGAAGGCCTCCACGATCACTGCATCCACAGTCAAGCCAGCTTTCAGGCACCTAAGTGGTGAGGAAAGCCACATGGCATTAGGCATCACAATCAACTGCTAAGTGTCCTGTGTTTGTGTGTTTGTGTTTTGTTTTGCTTTAAATTTTGGTTTCTCAGTTCTAGGAAGTTTGAAGAATTGCACTGTGCATTTTTCCCCCAGAAACATCACTAGAAGCCTGAATTCAAAGAACTGCCACAGACTTTATTCGCCTGACAATGATCTCTGTTGAAAACAATCAGTTCATTATTTTGCCCAGTACAGGCTCCTTCAGAATGTCACACTCAGCCTATTTCGAATTAAAAATTTCCTGTATGTTCCCTGAACTGGCAACTAATTAAACTGACAGGTGGTTTCAAGATGGCTAAGGGAATATTAATATTGTATTTCAGATTTTAATACAATGGAAGCAATGCTATGTTCTACACAAAAGGGGAACATGCCCCACCTCCCCCATTTTAGGCACTGTGATTTACTATACTACTAATTGGGGCTGGAGAGAAAGTACAGCAGGTAAGGTGCTTGCCGTGCATGCACCCAATCTGGGTTCGATCCCCAGCATCCCAAATGGTCTCCCAAGCACCACCAGAAGTGATTCCTGCATACAGAGCCAGAAGTGAGCCCCAAGCATCACAAAATATGAATCTTTGCCCCTCCGCCCCCCTCACCCCCCAAAAAAAAACTAAAAAAAAAAAAAGCCCTGATACAATACTGTTGATGGCTGGGTTTCTTGCATCAATCATTCCAGCACCATAGCCTCCACACCAGTGTCGACCTCCCTCCATGGCTGTCCCAGTGTCCCTCTGTCCCATCCCCACCGTGGTAAGCTTCCTACTGACACCCAGTTCTCAGTTTCTGTGGGCTTTGGGCATGTTATACCCTTACTATGCTTCCTCATAGACCGCACATGAGAGAGATTATTCCTTGTCAAAATACTCCATATCCCCCCAGGCAGCAAACTGCAGGATTTCAACTTTTCTTACAGCTGAGTATGTAAAAAAATATGGACCATATTTCTTTATCCAGTCATCTGTTCTAAGACACTTGGGTTGTTTCCAAATTTTGGCTATTGTGAATGGTGCTGCGATGAACATAGGGGTACAAATGTCTTTTTGAAATATTTCTCTGGGCCCTTGGGCTAGATGCCAAAAAGTGGACTTGCTGGGTCATATAGCTCAATTACTAGAATTTGTTGTTGTTGTTGTTTGGTTCACACCCGGTGATGTACAGGGGTTACTCCTGGCACTGCCACTCAGGAATTACTCCTGGTGGTGCTCAGGGGACCATATGGGATGCTGGGAATCAAACCCGGGTCGGATGTATGCAAGTCAAATGCCCTACCCACTGTGCTATCGCGCCAGCCCCCTAGATCTTTTTTTAAGTGTCCATATTATTTTCAAAAACACTTCCACCAGCAGTGAATGAAGATCCAAAAGGGGAGCATCTTTATCTACTTGGCTCTCTGGCATGGGCTCAGACAAAAGTGTAGAGAGGCTATATTCCTGTCTCGGCCATGCTCCAGAGTGCAAGGAGTCAGAGACTGGAGAGGGAGGGACACTAGCCTGTGTGTCAGTATGCGTCTGGTTCCTGCAAGAAGCTCTACTCTTTGGTGGCTGGGGTACTCCTGGCAGTGCGTGGGATCCTGGGGCTACTCCTGGCCATGCTCAGGGCAATCAGAGTTATAACCAGCAGTATTCATAATTTTTCAAAATATAATCCTATTTTTTCAACCAAGCATATGTAGATTTTGAATAGACAGAAACTGCTTTTTAAAATTCCTAGTGTTGAGGCTGGAATGATAGTACAGCAGGTAGGGAGCTTGCTTTGCACATGGCTGGCCTGAGTTTAATCTCTGACATCCCATATGGTCCCACAGCACTGCCAGGAGTAATTCCTGAGTGCAGAACCAGGAATAACTACTGAGCATTGTCGGGTGTGATCCAAAAAGCAATAATCATAATCATAATAATATTAGAATAAAATTAATAACATTTTCTGTCTGATAATGAGTCTCTTTTTGTTTTGGGGCCACACCTGGCTGGATCAGGGGTCACCATTCAAGGTGCCAGGAATAGAATCAGAGTGGGCTACAAGTAAGGCAAACACCTTAACCCCTGTATTATGTCTTGTGCCCGTGAGCCTCTACTTGATCTGAAATGCTTTCCTGCGGACTTCCGGCCAGGCCTCCCACCTGCAGATGTTGTCAATGGCGATGTCCCGGAGCTGCTCGTACATGGAGGGCTGGCTCTTCTTGCCTGACATGACATTCAGGGTCGACTCAGAATGTTCATTGGTCACACTGATTTTTATATCATTGCCAGCAACTGAATATAAAATTCAAATACGTATCTGGTTAAGCCTATCACTTTCCATTCCCTTGCCTATAATTCAAAACCAAAATTATGCACTAATCATTTTTTGCTTATAATGCAATACCCCTAAAATAATTTTGACAATACATTTCAGAAACAAAAGTGTCTGAGAAAACACCCAACATTTTCTTAAAATCAAAATGAAAAATACTTTTGTTATAAAATAACAAATAAGTAGCAATTTCTTAAGAAATGGCACCAAAGTGGGGCTAGCAGACAGGACAGCACCTAGGACATGCCTACTCTGCCCAACCTGGGTTTAATTCCAAGCACCATGGTCCCCTGAGCACTGCAGCCCTTGGGGCCCCTGGTACCACAGGGCCCTTGCTCCTTGGTACGAAGAAACCAGTGAACCACTGTCCAGCTGGATGAAAATCAGAAATGGAGCACCTCTTGGAGGCCCCACAACCCGCCACAAAGAAATGGTACCAAAGTCCTGAGGCATCCTGATAGGTACCCCGTTCCGACTGTCCTGATGAAGCACAGTCCTATTGCCAAGGGTGATAGAGCTGACCTCCACAAGGCCAGGAAGGATGGGGACAAGTGGGAGAGGAGGAGGGTCTTTAGAACCAGAGATCCCTCTTCACTCCAGCATCTACGGGAAATCCTTCAAGATCCCCAAATCTGGGTTTCTTCATCTGAAGGGAGAGGGGAAAAACACCACCTTCACAGAACCAGGGATGGAAGGGAAACAACACCGCACGAGACCCCTGAGCACAGAGGCGACAGGGACCAGGTGTGCTGAGGCCACGACCTCATTGTGGAACAATAATCCTCTTGGGATGAGAGATGGAGATGAGGCGCTGCACTCACTTGAGGCTCCTGGTCTATACTAGCATTACAAGGGTGAGTGCCTGGGTTCAATCCTGGCACTGGGGGGAGGGAAAAATGCAGCTCCTGCCCTAGTGACTGACAATCAGAACTTGAGTCAGACAGACAATATCGGTGCGAGAAGGTGCCACTGTGGGCCTTCAGGGGTGGAGACGGGCCTGACAGGACGAGGGAGAGGAAGGGGAAGGCCCGACTGGGAGGGGAACCAGAGGAAAGCCGCAGCTCTCAGTCACAGAACTGTGCCGGGTACACACGCGACGTCACGTGGTCTTGGCACCTTGTGGGCACACAGGGGCTGGGCTGTTACCTGTGTGGAACTGACTGTGGCACTTGTAGAGCTTCACGAGCACGGGGGATGGGACAACCAGAAAGTCCCGCAGAGACGGCGTCACGGAGTGCACCACCACCGGGAACCTCTCGCACAGGCGGCCCAGGCCCTGCAACACAGAGTGCCGATGCGTGGCCCGGGGGGACAGTGACAAGTTAAACACCTCACACACCAAGGATGACCCCTGGGGACAGTGCCAGGGCCACCTGGCCATGGGGCAAAATGACAGGAGGAGGGATGGTCTCGGCTCTTTCTAAAGAGAAAAAGCCTTGTTTGAGCCTGTTTCCTTTGGAAGCAAATTAGGCAGTAATGGTAAAAACCATGATTAAAGCAATGGCATTTGTGCCATGGCCTCGGGGGGAGCAGAGCTGGTCCTGCAGACGTCAGGATTGACCTCACGCAGCCCTGCACAATGGCCTGCTGCCTGGAGCTTTGCAAAGGGCCAGAAGAGACAAGGGAGCCTGTGTACCAAGGAGCCACACTGCACCCGGCCACCTCAAAGACACACCAGCACACAACTGCCCTCGCTCTCGCTCAGTGGTGAACCACGACCCCAGCGGTGTTAAGCAGGTGGAACCGCTGCTGATGAACAAGCCGCGGCCTGAATGACAGGAACAGGATGCCCTGGAGATGAATCAAAGCCTCTCTCGATGTCTGGGAGACTGACCTGCAGGCAGCAGATAAGCAAGGGCAGGTGAGCAATGATGACTTTGCTGGATGTCTTGGATTGCAGTTTCTCAGACAGCTTGATGCAAAGATTTTCTGCCCCTAAATTCAAAAATCAGAGTTGAGGTGATTAGCCAAGGCTGACAGGACAAAATGCTTGGCCACCATTAATGACCTAAGTTAACTAAAACCCTTGTAGGGTTTCTTAGTACTGGGGGTTACATCAGTTCAGGACAGGAATCCATGAGCGAAATCTGGCCTCTGCTCCTTGTCACCGTCTCGCTCCGCTCTTCTGCCCTGACACTCCTGGTGCCCAATGTCCTGTGTTCAGACCTGCTGTGCTCTTTATTGCATTGCTTAGCCTAGACAAGCATCTCTCCTATGCACCTGAACGCTTGCTTCTCCACATCAAAGCCTGAAGCGCCAGCAGGAAGGAGTGGAGGAGACACGCAGGCCCAGGATCTTGGCCCTTACTGCTCCCCAAGATTTCATTTCCTCAGCTGCAGGACAGGACCCGCTGCTCACCCTGCTCGTCCTTTACTGCCCACACCATGAGGTCCACACAGGCAGCATTTGCCTGGCAGCGCAGCTTGAGGGGACTCAGCTCGTTGTGGATCCGGTCAGCATCGTGCAGAATCTTCTGAAGCTCCCCCTGGCTTGTGTTGAATTGCTCCAGCACGAAATCATGGATCTCCTTCACAAAGGAGTTGGGGAGATCTATGGGAAAGAGAACAGAAATGTCAGCTAGAAACAGAACCACACCAAAACTCTGGCAGCAACAAGGAATGTTGAAACCCTTCCCTCTCTAACAAAAACCCAAGAGGAGGTTTTAGGGGCACACATGGCTGTGTTCAGGGGTTACTTCTCACTCTGCTTATAAATCATTCCTGGTGGTGCTCAGAGGATCATATGGATGCCAGGGATCAAATCTGGGTTGGCAGCCAAAGTGCCCTACCTGTTTTAACTATGTCTCTGACCCCAGAGAAGAGTATTAAAAAACAAAACAAACAAATGAACAAACTCATGGACTAAGAGCACCTGCCTTGCCAGCACAAGGTCTGAAGTTCTGTCCCCAATGCTACCACATGCACCAAGCAAGATCCTAACATCTCTGTCATCTGTGATTTCTGGTCTCTAAAGTGCTTTCTCCCAAGACTTATGTCAGTGACCATACAACTGAACTGTGACCCCTGGCAGGCACTGCAGGCAGGAGTGCAAGCTCTGGTGAGCACCACTATCAAAGTGTATGAGTCTGGGTGAGCTGTGTCTGCAAGCACAGAAACAAATGCACATCAAAATAACAATCAGATATCACCTCACACCAGTGACAATTGTTTAGATCAAAAAGTCTGGAAATGGAGCAAGAGCAGTGGGTAGGGTGTTTGCCGTGCACATGACCAAGCCAGGTTTGATCCCCAGCATCCCATATTGTCCCCTGAGCCTAACGGGAGTGATTCCTGAGCACAGAGCCAGGAGTAAGCCCTGAGTACCACCAGGTGTGGCCCAAAAATAAACAAACAAAGGAGTCTGAAAACATTATTTGCTGACTGGGATGTGCTGAAAAGGGAACTCATTCATTGTTAACGGGATTGTTGCCTGGTTTTGTCTCTTAGGAAAATAGCTTGGTTGGTGATGCCTCAAAAATTAAGAACTGAGCTTCCATATGACCCTGCAATTTCACTCCTGAGCACCTTCCCTAAGGACACAAAAACATTCTTTCAAAAGAATGTATGCACACCTATATTCATTGTAGACTTATTTGTAATAGCCAATATCTGGAAACAAGCCATCAACAGATGAGTGAATAAAGAAATTGTGATTGGAGAAATCGGACGGAAATAAAAAGGAACTTAGGAGACTGGAAAACTAGTACAGTGAATAAGGTGCTTGCCTTGCACACGGCTGACCAAAATTCAATCTCAAGCCCCACATATGGTCCCCAAAGCACTACCAGGAGTAATTCCTGAGCTGAGTACAGAGCCAGGAGTAAGCCCTGAGCATCGCCAGATGTGGCTCAAAAACAAAAACAAAAAATGAGGGACCTTGAATAGTGGTGGAGGGATACCGGCACCTTTGTGGCGGGTGCAGTGCAGTAACACTGTAAGCCTAAATCATGAATTAAACACTAATATAAAGCACATCACCTCAAAAAAAATGTTACGAGTGCCTGTTTTTATTTATTTATTTAAGTTGTTTTTTTTCCCAATATTGTAAAATGTTAAAGTAGACATGTTAAAGTGTGCAAGATCATGATAACACAACAAGATCCCTGAGGAAACCATCCCATTGAGGAAGGTATCACTGAAGGTACAGGTGCATAGTAACATGACTGTGTTATCTGTGTGTGTACTTAATGGACTGGCTGAAAAGAACACACCAACATATCAGAAGACAGTTCCATCTACTCACAAATCAGCACATATAGACGGTACTCACCCTTCATGTGGTACAGAGTGTCTCGAAGCATCTTGAACATGGCCACGTAGAGGGGGTCACTGAACGTGGTGTAGTAGAGGTCAGCACCAGGGTTGGCCTGGGGGGGGGGATGGGGAGATGCACATGATCACAGCACAGAAACTCCTCTGGACTTTTTTTTTTTTTTTTGCTTTTTGGGTCACACCCGGTGATGCACGGGAGTTACTCCTGGCTCTGCACTCAGGAGTTACTCCTGGCGGTGCTGCTGCTCAGAGTCAGTATGAGGGGATGTGCTTCAGATAACCCCACAGAGCAAGCTCGCAGGTAGCAGGGAAGCTATCACTACTGGTGCTGGAGAAATTTAGTTGAAAATTCACTTCTAGCCTTTTCACCCCAGGCCTCACGCCCCACCCCCCAAAAAAATCCTCCCTGCTTTCTCTGGGTAGATGCTCAAACCAGATTGCTCTCGCTGTAGCACGCTTAGAAGAGACATACCTCCACTACGCTGGCTACCACCGCGTCCAAGGATTTGAGAACAGGCTCCTCAACAATCTTCTTCACCTACCAGAGAGACAAAGGGTCATGGGCACCTGACAAACACAGTGAGACGGAGATACCAGCTCCTTCTATTAAAGACCAAACTATGGCAGATGAACCACACACAGGTTCAGGTGGTGAATATGATGAAAGTAACAGGTTAACAACATACACATTGTGACTTTGTGTAATCTGTGCCCACAAAATACCCTTCAACAGGGACTTCCACATGCAAAACATGAGTTCCAGTCCTTTGAGCTATCTCTCTGGCTGCTATTTAGCGCCCGGAGTTTCTTGTTTGGTTTTGGTTTGGGAGCTACACACAGCACAGGGTAGTTTATGGTCCTGGGAATTGAACTTAGGCCTCCCACACCAAAGGATGAACTCTGGACCTTTGAGTTCTCTCCCCAGCCCTACTACCTATGTGATTTTTTGAGTTTCTGGGCCATACCCAGTCGTGTTCCTGGTTTACGCCTGGCTGTGTGCTCAAAAATCACCATTGGTGGTTTTGTTTTTGTTTTTTTTTGGCTTTTTGGGTCATGCACTCAGGGGTTACTCCTGGCTTTGTACTCAGAGAAATCACTTCTGATGGTGCTTGACTTACCATATGGGTTGCTGGGAATCAAACCCAGGCCGGCCGTGTGCAGTGCAAACGCCCTCCCTGCTGTACTATGTCTCCGACCGTTCCTGATGGTTTTTAAGGGGATGAAATGGGTTTCCAGGGATCGAACCCAAGTTGGCTGCATGGAAGGCAAGTGCCCTACCTGCAGTACTACTGCTCAGGCCTTTACATATGTTTTATATCATATATCTTCAACCCAAAAATGAATAAATCAGTCTGAGTGATTTCTGTTCATTCCAGAGAGGAGAGGGGGCACTCTCTACAATATACTTCACAATGTCAGAAGTTTATTTCTTCCCTCATATTATTTTCCAAACAGAAAGTCAGGTACTTACTATTTTTAGTTTTTAGGCAATACCTAAAATCTATCCTAAAGAAATTTAGGTGAAAATTCCTGCTTAGCCTAGGTTACAGTTAACAATGATTTCCTTACCTCTGAAATGTGGATGCATGCCTGTCTTCTCTACATGATAGGTACAATGATTAAGCTTCCCAATTCTTATTGAGAAAGCATTTCACAATAACTCCATGAATTTTATCTTTTATGCCACTTTATGACAGTCATACTTTATGAATGCCATTTCTTCGCCTGATTACCAAATTCTGAATTGAAATACTGAAAAACTCCTAATTTTGTTTATTTTTTTTTCTAATTTTACTTTGTAAAAACTTCAAGGGGGCTGGAGCGATAGCACCATGGGTAGGGCATTTGCCTGGCATGCGGCTGACCCGAGTTTGATCCCCAGCATCTCATATGGTCCCCTGAGCACCTCCAGGAGTGATTCTTGAGTGCAGAGCCAGGAGTAACCCCTGTGCATCACCGGGTGTAACTCAAAAAGCCAAAAAACTAAAAATAAAAACTACAAGGTCGTCAGCACTGGCAATTGTATTGATTGATTATATTCATGATCTGTTTATCCACAGTGTTTTACTTACCAAGTTTAGGAGTTCCCGCAGCATTTCTAATGGAATATCGAATTCCTTATATGTAATGCCATTGAAAAGAGGAGAGACAGAGAAGCTGGAACTGATGGTCGAGAAGTAGTAATCAGGATCAAGGGTACTCCCATCATGCAAGCAAGAAACTTCCAAAAAGAAAACAAAAAAGGTTAGTCCTAAAAATACAAAATACGGCCTGAAGCTGATTCTCAAAAACCAACCAAGATGTAGATTCAGCTGCTAAGAACAGGTGTGGCCCGAAGCCAAAACCAACCAACCAACCCGAACAGGTAAATCTGCGGTAGAGCATCTGCCTTGTAGGAATGAACCTGCTGTACTACTGCTCTGGCCCCGCTCTCTCTTTTTAAAAGAAGTGTTGTTGTGCTTGGGGTACAATGTTACTCCGGGTGTTATGAGGGCAAGCAATACAATGCTGCGTATTAAACTCACAGCCCTGCACACACACAAGGCATTTGCTCTGCTCTTTGAGGAACCTCACAAGCCCCAATTTATTTGGTGGGGAAGGGTGGGCATACCAAATGGTCCTCTGGGATCATACCTGGGTCTATGCTTTTAGGAGTGCGCCCCGACAGTGCTCTGAGTGAGATATGCAGTACCAGGAATTCAAAAGAGGATCTGAGGGATACATTTTCTATCATTTAATTAGAATCTTCCCTCAAGGTTAAAGTGGAGGCGATTTTAACAGGGATTTGACACTGCATAAGCTGTCTTACGAATCAAATCCCATCAGGTAAAAATTCTTTCTAAAGAGTAAAGCTCCACTTGGGGCATCATCACTACATCCTATTTTAATGTCTAAAAAGATCATCAAAGGCCAGGAGAGAGTTCACAGGGTAGCGCACATGCTGTGCACACTCCAGGCCCTATGTTCCATCAGTGCATTCCCAGTCCCAGCACAACAGGGTACAGCCTCTAGCACCACAGCACCTGAGCACCAATCTCTCAGGCCCACAAGGCTGGGCCCAGCATCACTGGCAGTGGTCCTAGGTACCTGAGCACTGCTGGGGAAACCCCCCAAATTAAAACTAAATTGAAAAAGAAAAAAAAAGGACTCATTATTGGTAGACTACCTAATATCAATATTCTCACAGATTAATGTACTAGTTTTCTTTTCTCGTCTGTGCGGATTTTGGGACACACTTGGCTATGCTCAGGGCTTACTGCTGGCTATTTGATCCCTATCACCACAGGATCACCTGAGCACCACTGGAGTAACCATGAGCACAGAGCTAGAAGAACCCCTTGAGCACTGCTAGGTGTGGCCCAAAAAACAGAAACCAAACAAACAAAATACAGAGGATTAAAAAGTACACAAAATAGGGCCGGAGTGATAGTACGGTGGGGAGAGTGTTTGCCCTGCAAGCAGTCAACCCAAATTTGATCCCTGGCACCCCATATGGTCCTCTGAGTCCCAGAGTGATCCCCAAGTCAGTCAGGAGTAAGCCCTAGCACTGACGGGTGTGGTGTCAAAACAAAATAAACCAAAGTGCACAAAATAATACGGAGGTCCTCATGTACCTGCCACTAGAAATTGGTAAGGCTTGAACCAACTGACCCCAGCAACAAATATGGTCCCTTGAGGCCTGCCAGGAGTGATCCCGCACAAGAGCGAAGAGTGCGCCCCAAGCTCTGCCGGGTGTGGCAACCCCAACCTCCCCCGCAAAAAAGCTTGACTGGAAACAGAAAATAAATGGTTTCTAAAAGCAATGACACTCTAGATGCATGAGAGCAGAGTCACAGAACCAGCATCCCCATGTACGAGTGTCTGTGTGCTGCTGTTCAGGTGGAGATCGATGTTCTTGCCCACCTTCAAAGTAGTGAAAGGCAGATCCTCCAGGGGAACTGGGAGGAGGCATCCCACGCTCAGGGCTGACCTGGAACACAACCACACTGCCACATCAGAAAAGGCCAAGCTTTAAATCAAATTCACTGTACACAAGGTTTCTCTCCCAACCCAAAGTTGTACTCTAAGTCCTGGTTCTAGCCTCACCTCTTCCCTGCATCTCACCAAGGCTTCTGTTTTTTCCACTATATACCAGATTGCTAAATTCTTGTCTAGTCATATATTTAGTACCATGTTATTGAGTGATAGCACAGCGGTAGGGCATTTGCCTTGCACGCAGCCAGCCCAGTCATACCGGGTTCAATTCCTTGGCCCTCTTGGAGAGCCTGGCAAGCTACCGAGAGTATCTTGCCCACATGGCAAAGCCTGGCAAGCTACCCATGACGTATTCAATATGCCAAACACAGTAACAACAAGTCTCAAAATGGAGACGTTACTGGGCCCGTTCGAGCAAATCAATGAACAACAGGACAGTTAATCAGTCAAACAGTTATTGAGTAGAATTATGCCTTTTCCCATGATTCAATTATGCTTAAAAAAACCCTTTTTTTTTTTTTTGCCACACCAATCAGTATTTCAGGGATCACAACTGGCTGGGCTAGGGGGATTATATGGGGTGCCAGGGATCGAATCTGGGTTTACCGTGTGCAAGACAAACACCCTACCCACTGTACTATCACTTCAGCTCCTCAATTATACACTTTTTATGGGCATCAACTATCTTCAGAACAGACTGCTGTGCAACAAATACTCCAGGAGGTGAAATCACTTGTAAATATTAAAAAAGGAACACTCGAGGCACTGCATTATAGAAATTTCTAAGGATAGTCTTTCACATTTATACATTTCCTTAAACAATACAAGCTCACTCTTCAGGTGAGCACTGAACAAGAGTGCTCCCCTGCCCGACCCCAGGAGGAGCCCCACCTGGGCAATGCTGGACACACTGCTGGTCTTCCTCTTCAAGGGGCCCTCCTGGCACACACTCAGCAAATTGCTGGGCAGGATGGAGCGGAAGTCATTGAAGGAGCGCCTTCGAACACCTTCCAGCTCCTCCGGGACCCGCAGGGAATGAGGAGGGACTTTGGGAAAGAGTTTTGAGAGGAGAGACTCTTCGGTGTTGCTGTAACGGCCAAATGCTCGTGAGATTCCTATCAGGCATGGGATCGAGTATTTGCAAAGGTATTCTAGAAGACAAAGTGAGAATGTCACCAGAGCATAAAGTTACCTGTGAGAGAGCCACACCATGAGACACTGGTACATATCTCAGAATCCAACCACCAACTGCTGGGAGTCAGGATAAGTGGCAGCACCTGTCAAGTGGCAGGTGAGGAGTTTCCCATCTGTCACTAACAACTCTGGACTGGGACTGCCTCACAAACAGTTGCTCTCTTTGGTCCTAACCTATTTCTGTCACATTAAAATCAGTAATACAACTAAGCTACATTTCCAGGTATCTTAACTAAAATTTATATATATTTATTTCTCCTGGCAGCTACCCGTGATGTATTCGATATGCCCAACACAGTAACAACAAAGTCTCATGATGGAGACGTTACTGGGCCCGCTCGAGAAAATCGATGAACAACGGGAGGACAGTGACAGATTTCTCCTGGAATCATAATGGTAGCCTCAAACTAAACAGGGAAATTCCCTTTATATTCATTCAGGCATTATAGGGCAGGAGATAGGTGAAGAACTAAGGTCCCAGAGGCTAATCCAATTTGTCCAAGGTGACCCAGCAATCAACTATGTAGGTGCACGTGAACCCCAAGTCATTTACTAGCTAACATGCAGCAAAGGCACCCTTCTAGGAAGATTTTCATCCTTAGGTACTCAGGGCAAAGAACAGAGGACTGGGAAGAAGCCAGGGAAATAATCACAAAACCACTTTATTGGATCTATGAGCATACCTTTGTCTTGAATCTCCAAGGCCTGACACATTCCCAAAAGGACATGCAAAACCTGCAAAAGTGCTTCTAAAATCTGCAAGTGGCAAGAAAATAGAAAAACAAGGTTACAAGTAAAAATCAATGTAGTTATCACAAAATCCATAATTAGAAGGAGCCTTGGACATCCTGTCCAGCTCAACATCTAACACATAATTCCCCACATGAAAACTCTGTTGAGGGGTCAACGTTGCAGGGACAGGAAGTTTCTGGGACCCTCCCAATGCCTGGGTCAACCAGGCATAAGGTTATGCCCACTGGCTCGTGGGGCTGTCCTTTCCCCATATTCTGGAAACACGGCAGACTCTCCAATTTCTTTTTGTTTTTCTAGGTCAGATCTGGTGGTGCTCAGGGCTATTCCTGGCTCTGATTCAGAGATTTCTCTTACTGGGGCTCTGGGGATCAAACATGCAAGGCAAGCACCTTAGCCCATTGGACTATCTCCCTGGCTCCCATTCAATTTTTTTTTTCATGGCCCAATACCAATAATTTTCTTCAACCACTCTTACTTAACAAATCCTTTAAGATACTGATTATTGCCTTGGTTTTACTGTCCAGGGTAACCTAATACCTCAAAACTGTGGTGCTCAGGACAAAATACATCAATGCTTCTGGAATGCTGGACTCACCAAGTAGCCACCAACTCAACTCAGATTCTATGTACATGATGTGAACTTTTCAGTGATTATGTCACATTGCTGGTCCAGTGAGCTTATAAATACTTAAATCTTTTCCAGACATGTTGCTCTTACTTTCTGCCACCTCTATGTAAATATTCAGGGTTGTGTTTTTTTTTTTCTTTTTGATTTTTGGTTTTTGCCTTTTGTTGTTTTCTACAAGCACTCATGAAATTAGCTTCTTTTTTATTGATTTTAAAAATTGTTGTTATTGTCAGGGGGCCACACTCGGTACTGCGTGAGGTCCCCAGCGCCATTCCCTGTGTTACTGGGGTGGGCATGTGTACTAGGAATCAAACCCAGATTCTCCACATGCAAGGCATGTGCTCTCCCACTGGGCCACATGCTCAGGCTTCCATTTTAATTCTTTTCACTCTTTTCATCAGTTTGGAACTCTGAGAAATATGTATTAATTCATTATATTTTTTGGGCCAGAGATAGAGCTCAATGTTGGAGCACGTTTTTTGCGTTATCCTTGGCACATGACCTACTTACCTCATTCCTAAGACCAGGGTCCCTATAAGCGACATCAGACAGCAAAGTTACCAAGCAGAAGCTAAAGCTTTCTGCAACTGGGAGGGCACCTAAAAGACATACAGGCCAAATCAGATAATCACAAATGAGACATTTGACCACATTCATAGGCACCCAATTCACTATATTCCCTCTCTTATGTGACGTGCCAGGGATCAGTTTAAAGCATCAGTTATGGGGCCGGAGCGATAGCACAGCGGGTAGGACGTTTGCCTTGCATGCAGCCGACCCAGGTTCAATCCCCGGCATCACATATGGTCTCCCAGCACCACCAGGAGTAATCCCTGAGCATCGTTGGGTGAGAACCAAAAAGCAAAAAAAAAAAAGTATCAGTTGTCCTTGATGATTATCAAAGAACAGACAAGGGCCTAACATGTTTGCTAAGAAATAGAGCCCTACTTTAATCTAATAAAATGTGGTTCACTCTGTCTCCTCAGCTAATTTCTGAAGGCCATACAGCTCTTGTGATATTCCTTTTCTAATTGTTTGTGGGTCACTCCTGGCTCTGTGTTAGGAGGTTACGCCTGGTAGGACTCAGGGGACCATAACCAGTGCCAAGGATCAAACATGAGTTTGGCTAGTGCCCTGCCTGCTGCACTACCTCTCTAACCCAACAGTCCATTTTATTCCCTACTTAAAAGAAGTGAGAAATCAATCGATAGAGTGTAAGAGATAGTATACAGAGGCTAATTGTTAAATATCAATTACTACTACAGGTGGAGCAATAGCACAGCGGTAGGGCGTTTGCCTTGCACGCAGCCAACATGGCCGACCGGAGTTCGATTCCTCCACCCCTCTTGGAGAGCCCAGCAAGCTACCAAGAGTATCTCGCCCGCAGCAGGTAGTGCAGTATTCGACATGCCAAACACAGTAACAAGGCTCACAATGTTATTGGGCCCGCTCGAGCAAATCGATGAACAAAGGGAGAACAGTGATACTGTGATCAATTACTACTCCTTTATAAAGAGAATTTGGTATTTCTTATTTTAATAAGTGAGCAAAGTTCGAATCAGAACTTCCAGAGACCTGCTGTACACCTAAGTTTTTCGGCCCCCCTCCAGCAGGGAGGCTCTCAGGAGCCCTGGTGGTGGGAAGGGAGCACTACAACAAGCATACCAGGAAAGAAGCACTGTGTCTTCAGAAGGGGCTACTGCATAGTCAGTCAGTAGGACCCATCAATTTTGGATGCTGAGTCAAAGGCACAGAATAAAAGAGACACTGTTTTAAGGACATGATCCTGGTATATGGTTGGAGACTGTTAACTTCTACTTCTGCATTTATGGCTCTCAGGAGCAGCTCCAGACCATTCTCACACCAGAGTGTATCGCAGAATCACAGGAAGGTTTGTTAAAATGCCGTCTGCTTGCTTCCCAGGCCCAGAGAATGCTGCAAATTCGCATTTCTGACAGGTTCCTAATTGGTGCTGATGTTGCATTGGCTCTGTAAGAACTCCTGCTCCAGAGTTTAAAAGTCATACTGCCTGGATAAAAATTTTTTGAAAAGGACAGCAACAAGTGGGGTACACATCTCAATGAACTGGAGTAAAAACTGCCTTTAAAACTGGAGTGAACCAGAAGGATGTTACTGAGACTAGTAGAGCCCATCTAACACAGCAGAGAGGTGCCACCAACAAAATGAAGAAGGGCCTTCTGCAGCTCCACACTCTTGCTTTATCAACAGTAGCCGCAGGTCTCGTGGAAGACTACAAGGAAAGTCTATGGGTCTTGAACTCTAAAATGCCAAGATGATTATGAAGTATGGGGAATCAGTATATCAAAATATCAGCATACTAAGGTGACAGCATCATGTTTGGCACATAATAGACCTATAAAACTATTCTGGAAGGCGAAAAAGGAAAAATAAAAGGAGGAAGAGAGGATGATGAAGAAAAGAGGAAAAATCATGACTTTCTTTTGAGATCAAAATAGAATACAAGATAAAGAGAAATCTAAATCAGGAGCCTGAGCAGGTAGGGCATTTGCCTTGCACATAGCCAATCTGGGTTTGGTCCCTGGCATCCCTTCTGGTTCCCCAAGTGCCACCAGGAGTAATTCCTGAGTTGAGAGCCAGGAGTAACCCCTGAGAATTGCCAGGTGTTACCCAGAAAGACAAAAAAAAAAAAAGAAAGAAAGATATAGAAAAGATTTTTCTCCATTTCTAAAGGGGCAAAGTTTAACTAAAACTTGGCCATGCCAAGTTATATTTAATTATAGCTATTTCTACTGGTGCCTAATCACCCATCTCACCCTTCCTTTTTGAGTAGCAGCAGTGTAATTTGGAAAACTGACTTCACTCTTGAAGAGTCAGCCTATTAATCCTGCCCTAGGGGTAACAAAAAAACTCATTTGCAGATGGGCAGATGACCCAATTCTGGCTAATGAGACATAAGAAAAAGTTCACAAAGGTCTCCGAGTTTCTATTCTCAGAGTGCAATGAAAGGAGAGTTTGATCTGGCCCTTGTTCGAACTGACCCAAAGTCTCTAGACAATAGTGAGTTAGTGGACCCCATGTCGCTACAGGCAGGAAGTAGTCCTCCTGTTAAAAGTAGAACCACCAGAAGTGACCTTACAGATGTGAAAGCACAAATACTTGATCTCGACATACATAAAACATACATGTTTTTCCTTACATTCATGAAAAACATTTTGAAAAATTACCTCTGCCTTTTCTAGCTGTGCTTTCTTCTACCCAATACACTTTTGGAAGACCTTTAAGAAGTCGAAGAAGGTAAGGAACCACAGAGTCTTTGTGCTAAAAAAAAAAATTTAGTAAGATATGTGATTAAAAACTTCTTAGCATATAATAAGTCTGGAACAAATCATATCTACAGCCTAATCATCTGAAAGATGGACAATCACATCCTTTCTTCACACTAACATTTTTTTAGTGGATCCACTCCTGACAGTGCTCAAGGACCAAATCGAGAGTCTCACAGATGAAAGGCATGTGCTCTCACCTCTGAACCTCAGGTCCTTCTGGCCTGCTCAGTATCTCTTAATTCAAAATACTGCTCTAAAATGAAAATGCTGGGGCTGGAGCGATAGCACAGCGAGTAAGGCGTTTGCCTTGCACGCAGCCAACATGGCCGACACAGATTCGATTCCCAGCATCCCATATGGTCCCCCGAGCACCGCCAGGAGCAATTCCTGAGTGCATGAGCCAGGAGTAACCCCTGAGCATCGCCGGGTGTGACCCAAAAAGCAAAAATAAATAAATAAATAAAATGAAATGAAAATGCTTGGAGCCAGAGAGATAGTGCAATACGTAGGGTGCTTGGCTTGCAAGTGACTGATCTGGGTTTGATCCTTGGCATATCATACAGTCCCCCAAGCACTCCCAGGAGTGAATCCTGAATGCAGAGTCAGGAGTAACCCCTGAGCATCTCTGGGTGTGGTACCCAAAATAAAATTAAATAAATAAAAAAAATTAAAATGCTTATATTTTCTTCAAATGAAAAATATCTTTAAAATAAATCTGGGGCTGGAGTGAGAGTACAATGGGTAGAATGTTTGCCTTACACATGGCCAACTTGGGTTAAATTCCTGGCACCCCATATGGCCCTCCAAGCACCGCCAAGAGTGATCCCTGAGTGCAGGACCAGGAATAAGCCCTTCCAGGTGTGCCACCAAAACAAAATACAATGGTCAACCACTTACTTCAATTAGCTAGGTAATATTAAAAAACAATTTGAGGGGCTGGAGCGATAGCACAGTGGGTAGGGTGTTTGCCTTGCATGCAGCCGACCCAGGTTCAATTCCCAGGATCCCATATGGTCCCCCGAGCACCGCCAGGAGTAATTCCTGAGTGCATGAGCCAAGAATAACCCCTGTGCATCGCCAGGTGTGACCCAAAAAGCAAAAAAAAAAAAAAAAAAAAAAAAAAGACCAATTTGACATTTTCTTTTAGAGCTATAACACTACTCTGGAGCGATAGCACAGCGGGTAGGGCGTTCGCCTTACAAGCGGCCAACATGGCCGACCCAAGTTCGATTCCTCCGCCCCTCTCGGAGAGCCCGGCAAGCTACCGAGAGTCTTCGATATGCCAGACACAGTAACAACAAAGTCTCCAATGGAGACGTTACTGGGCCCGCTCGAGCAAATCGACGATCAACGGGAGGGCCTTTACCTTTACCTTTACCCTAGTGTTTGGAGTTTCCACAGATATACTACTCTGGAATGACTCCTGGCAGTGCTTGGGGGACCATGCAGTGCCAAGAATCAAACCCAGGGCTCACATGCAAAGCGAGAACTCCAGACACAGGAGCCACCTCCTTGCCCTACAAAATTGCTTTTTAATTCATCTTTTCATTTTGTTTTGATTTGGGGGTCATAACCAATAATGCGCCTCCTGGCTCTATGCTCAGGGGCCATTCCTGGTTGTACCTAAGGGTTCATACAGCGCTGGAGATTGAACCAAAGCCTCCTGCATGCAAAGCATGCACACCAGCCCATTAAGCTGTATCGTTAGAAGGGGGCCGGTGCAATAGTACAGCAGGTAAGGCACTTACTTGTTTTACACACAGTCAACCCAGGTTCATTGCTATCCTGAGGCCATGAGAAGTCATTCCTGAGCATAGACCTAGGAGTAAGCACTAAGCACATCCATGCATGGCCCCAAAACAAAAACAAAACAAACAAGAAAGACATACTAAGGTACTCAAAAACTAAATCTCTACTTAGCACTTTCTGGCTTTTTGTTTTGTTTTGTTTTTGCCATTCTCAGCAGTGCTTAGGAATTACTCCTGACTGTACTCAGGGATCATTCCTGGTGGGCTAGGGGAAACATATAAGGTGCCAAGGATCAACTCTGGGTCTGTCATGTGCAAGGAAAGCACCCTACCTGCTGTACTATCCCTCCAATCCCTAAGTCTAGCACATTCTTTAAAAAGATGTTATTATATTAAAATATTTTTTTAAAATACTGTCTTTCTAGGGCAGAGAGATAGCTCAGTGAACTGGAGCATATGTGCATATGTGCATATAAGCAGGGGAGTCAGATTCAATCCCTGGCCCCTCAAGGTCCCCCCAGACCAAAATGAGCATAGCTTCTGAGTATTTTTGGGTGTAACCCAAAAATTAACGAACAAAGAAGAAAAAATACCATCCTTCTTTCAGAAACAAAAGTTGCTGAGTATGATCAATAAGCATTTTACTGAGAGTGAATACAAGTCTATTCTAAAGGGCATATAATTACTTTTCCAAGGTATTTTAAGTGATTTTCTGTCAAAAAACAAGAACAAATTTTTAAACAACATAATATATTCACATAGTTCAAAACCCAAAATTCCTTAAGAAGTCTTATTTCCCAGAGGAAGAAGGACAAATGCCGGATTTCTTTTATATGTAGTATATAAACAAAGAAAGGGAATAGAATGGTGACTGAAAACGAATCCTGGGACTCTGATAACAGACCAGAGTGGGAAGGACAATGAGAAATAGGGTTGGGGAGGGATGGAGCTATAAACATTAACAATGCTGCAATAAATAAATAAATAAATTTTGGGGTCTGAGAAATAGTACAGTGGTTAAGGCTCTTGCCTTGCACACAGCTGACCTTGATTCAATCCCTAACACTGCATATGGTCTCTTGAGCACTGCCAGGAGTTACCCCTAACCAGAGCCAAGAGTAAGCCCAGAACAGAACTGAGTGCAAACCAAAAACAAATAAACAACAAAAAAATTTTAAAGAAATCTCATTCCCACCCATTGTCACAGTTCCACCCTACCCTGGGCTGCTTACTAACCATTTTTATCAGGGTCATAATGTCATAAGGTGATTCTTCTAGCATCACACCTCAGGTAAATACAAGCATATACAAACTTAAACTATAATTGGTTTCCTCTACTCTGCAGAAACATTTTTAATTTAGTAAAATCTTACCTGAAGATCAGATTCAATGAGAAAAATGCCCAGCGCAATCACTGCATCTCTCCGTCTTTCATCTAATTGGAAGATCCCATGGAAATCTACTGGGCACATACAAAGCAGCTTTTGAACCTAAAGCATGAGACAAGAAGACAAAAATTAGATTCATAAAAACATCAATGAGCATTTCAAATTAACCAGCGCCAGTCATGGATGTGGCTTGGCCAGTATGAGAGCTGGGGTGGATCGTCAGCACCACTAAATAAACAACCACCACCATAAAAGCACAGTGAATGAGCATCGCCCAGTGTGACCCAATAGAGCCAAAAAAAAAAAGAAAAAGCAGCTCAGTGAGTAGTCATATGTCTTTCTGATGGTGAAGCACATCTGCCATATGGAGGAACCCTGAAGAAAAAGTGGGAATTTAACATTTCCATTCCTTTCTTGCATAAGCATTTAATCATGAAAGCACGAATTTCCCCTACACGTATATATTTCCTATTTTTTTGGTGAGAAGGTGGAGTGGAAGTTGAGCCACGCTCCAGCAGTGCCTAGGCTACTCATGGTTCTCTCCTTAGAGTTCACTCTTGGTGGTGCTCAGGGATCATATGCACATGGCTTGAATCCGGGCACCCAAACGGTCCCCTGAGCACTGCCAGGATTGACCCCTGAGTGAAGAGCAGGAGTAAGTCTTTTTTTTTTAAATGTATCACCGTGAGGTACAGTTACAGACTTACAAACTTTCGTGCTTATGTTTCAGTCATACAATGATCTGAGTACCCACCCCTCCACCAGTGCCCATTCTCCACCACCAATGATCCCAGTATCCCTCCCACCCTCCCATCACCCCATCCCACCCTGCCTCTGTGGCAGGGCATTCCCTTTTGCTCTCTCTCTCCTTTTGGGTATTGTGGTTTGCAATACAGGTATTAAGTGGCCCTCATGTTCAGTCTATAGTCTACTTTCAGCACACATCTCCCATCCCAAGTGGGCTCTCCGAGCATTTTTTACTTAGTGGTCCATTCTCTATCTAAGCATGTGAGGTCGGCTTCCAAGCCGTAGAGCAATCCTCCTGGTCCTTTATCTCTCTTATTCCTGGGTATTAGTCTCCCATTCTGTTATTTTATATTCCACAAATGAGTGCAACAGGAGTAAGTCTTGAGCACTGCGGGGTGTGTTCCTAAAACCAAAATAAATAAATTCACAAGAGAAATCATCTGAATTATTATGTACAGAAAAAAATTTTTTTTCAGGAAAGCGATTCAGGTGCTAGAACACAAGACTATATGTGAGAGACCCTGGGTTTAATCTGTGGCATCACAAGGAACCCCAGAGCACCAGTGAGTATGGCCCCTATTGCATTAAAAAGAAAGGGTCAGAGAATACTACAAAAACAAAGGTAAAGGTAAAGGTAAAGGCCCTCCCGTTGATCATCGATTTGCTCGAGCGGGCCCAGTAACGTCTCCATTGGAGACTTTGTTGTTACTGTGTCTGGCATATCGAATACTCTCGGTAGCTTGCCGGGCTCTCCGAGACAAAAACAAAGACAAGTTGAAAATAAAAGGCTGAACGCAGAGATAGCACAACGCTTTGCAGCCTGGAGGAGCAAATGCAAGATCCCTTGAGCACTCCACCAGATGTGGAAAAAAAAAATTTTTAAGTAGTTTAATTCTCCCTGTTGAAAATAAGGAAAAGAGGAGCCGGAAAGACCCCCCTTCCCCTTCTCTCTTCTCCCCCCTCCCCCCCCCCACACAGAGCTTGCCAAAAACAAAAACAAAAAAAGGGAAAGATTTCCCTCTTTTACATTTGCACATGTGTAAGTTTCTCACTTTCTCCTTTCTTTGAAATGTATATAAATCCTTTTGAGGGCATTTCAACTTTATTACCGAGGATGGTCTTTCTCAAGAAGCCAGGGCCAACTCTTTGGAATGTAAACATTATTTACATTGCTAACACTTCTATCTCTTAGTTTCTAAGTGGAGGCAGAAACCTAAACACAGTGGCTCCCAGCTCCAAATTGCAAACCCACCACCTGTCATAAAGATAGAAGTTGGTTTTTCCTTTGGAGAAAGTCCACTGGCTAACACCACAGCCATGCCAAATGACCAGGTAAAGTTAGGATGAGCTTTGTGTGAAAATAATTTCCCTTATCTGAGGACTAGTTATAAAGAAAGCAGGTGTTTGATGGTTGAATCTGCTTGGTTCTATGAAAGGAGAGAGATATTTGTCTGCAATCTCCTTGTGGATTGCCTGGAGTGTGGATCATATTAGCTTAATACTTACCCAATAATAAAAATGTATGCCTCTACTACTTTTATGGAGTAGGTTTCCAGTTGGAAGATTCTCTTTTTGCCTCAAAGATTATACTTTATATGTGGTAACCAGGGAAGGCCTCACAAAGAAAGCGCATTAAACAGGGATCTTAGAAGGAATAAATCTTGTCAAATCAGGAAAGGGTCTTCAAGCAGAGACCCTGGGACAGCAGCACAGTGGGAAGGGGAGAGCTGCCCAGAAGTCCAAGCGCAGGCAGCCCCCACCTTACTGAAGTACAGACCAGGCTGGTGGCGTGAACTATACTGTACTTCTTACAGGGCAGCAGAGCATCTAGGGGGCATGTACAGGGTCTTCATTACTCTTACACCTAAGAGAAGAATCTTCCTGGCCACTGAATCAATAATGGACTGAGGGAGAAGTAGGGGAGATGGCTCAAAGGGTTGAAGTGCAACCCTGGAATGCAAAGGGTCCCTGGTTCGATCCCGGGCAGCACTGCATGGCTTCCCTAACACCTCCATGGAGACTTTGTGGCCCCCAGCCCTAAGGGGAAGCCCTCCCCCGCCAAAAAAAAAGACTACTGAATAACAAGAAGAAAGGCAAGGAGATGGGTCAAAGGACAACATCACAGCAATCAAGTCAAAAAAGCAGTGACCAGAACAAGCAAGGACAGAAAGTGAACAACTCAGGACACGAGCTGGAGGAAAACTTTATAGAACCTAATGGGTGGCAGAAGGGCAGAGTGAAAGAAAGATACTTCACTTGCCTCTGTGCCACTAAAAAGTACTTAGAGAAACACCCAGGATGAGTTGAGTTCTAGAAACATTCCATAGAAAAGCTGTTGAAGGAACATTTACCCTTGAGACAATAAGGTTCAAAGTAAATGTCTACCTCTGTCTTCATGTAGATAGATGGAGAATTCCAAAACAGCTACCCTGTAATGTTCTAGTTACTACTTATTTGTCTGTCTCCTCACCAGTGCAAGCTCCTAGAGGGCAAAAGTCGTCTTTTGGAGAGATAATTCAATGGACTGAGAGTAACCTTTGCATATATGAGGCTTGGATTTGATCCCTGCCATCACAAAGTCCCCACAAGCACTACCAGAAGTGATCACCAGCACAAAACCAGAAGTAGATTCTAAGTACCATGGGTATGGCCCAAATGCCCCTTTCCAGTAGCACTGGGGCAAAATACGGCGGGTAAGGCGTTTGCCTTGCATGTGGCTGACCTCAGTTGGATTCCCCAGCCTTCCATATGGTCCCCCAAGGCTGCCAGGAGTGATTTCTAAGTGAAGAGCCAGGAGTAATCCCTGAGCACCACCAGGTCTGGTTCCAAACAAAACAAAACAAAACAAAACATACATACTCCACCAAAAAAAAAAAAATCCCTTCCAACCCCACCAATCATCTCTTGTCTATCTGTTTCCCATCCCCTACAATGTAGACATAGATGACAAAAGATAAGATCCTTCTCTCCACCGCTTTTGACCCTGCCTCTGTTCCTACAGTTTTTGCCCAGGTTCATTTTTCTTGGCTTGGCATAGAACCTGGGGCCTCATATATGCAAGGTATGCACTCTTATCACTGAGCCACATCCCTAGTCCCATGAAACGTATATTATTTGAATCTCATGAGACTTTCAAAATATCTTATGGAGGGAGTGTTGGATTACCTCTACTCCTGGCTCTACTTGCTACTTGCTCATCACTCCTTGTAGCATTAGGGAACCCTGTGGTGCTGGGTATCAAATCAGGATTGGCTGCATACAAGGCACCTCAACCTCTGTGCTATCTCTCTGACCCTTGCCCGGACTACTGACCTGTGTACCAGGTTCTCCTTTCAATCCATACCATTTCTGACTGGGAGGGGGGGGGAAGCTGCCAGCCATGTTGGCACTTATCCCAGAGGTCAAAGGCCAACCCAAGGTCTTCTTTATGTCAAGCAAAAGAACTGATTTCTCCTCACAGGGCAGCTGCTCTAGGCTGGGTTGGGTTGTTTTTGGTTTTGAGTTTGGGGCCAGACCCAACTGCTCAGGATCACTCCTGGAGGTACTCAGGAGGCAGTATGCAGTGCTAGGGATTAAACTAGGGTCGAAGGCTGGAGAGATAGTACAGCGGGTAGGGCATTTGCCTTGCACATAGCCAACCCGGGTACGATTCCCAGCATTCCATATGGTCCCCTGAGCACTGCCAGGAGTAATTCCTGAGTGCAGAGCCAGGAATAATCCCTGTGCATCACGAGATGTGACCCAAAAACCAAAAATAAATAAATTAAATAAAAATAAATAAACTAGGGTCAGTTACATGCAATGCAAGTACATTTGATGTAGGCAGGTAGATAGGGAAAGGCTCTCTGCAATGAAACAAATCTCATAGAAGAATTCTAGGACCAACCCACCCTGTGGAGATAGAGAATAAGGACTTGATAAGACCATCCCCAGACCCTGAAGATATGGGCCTCCTCCCCATGAAATTCCTCCTTTCCGAGAACCCCCTTTCAATCCGGTTGACTCCAGCAACCCAGCCCCAAGGAGATTCCAGGACATTCCAAGTCAGATGATTCTCGAACCCCTTTTCAATCCGGTTAACTCCAGCAACCCAGCCCCAAGGAGATTCCAGGACATTCCAAGTCAGATGATTCTCGAACCCCCTTTCAATCCGGTTGACTCCAGCGACTCAGCCCCACGGAGATTCCAGAACATTCTGAGTCAGAAGGATCTATAAGAACCAGCTCAAGAGCCCACTTGGCGCTCTCTCCACCCTCGGAGAAGCCTGCGTTCCCTCTGGGTGCGTTACTCTCTCTCTCTCTCTCTCTTACTCTCCATTCCCCCGCTTATCTGCTTATCCCTTTCTCTTCCTCTCCAAAAGCCTCCAAATAAAACCTGTTACTTCACTGCTCGTCTACTCCTGAAATTCTTTTCTGCGAGCGAGACAAGAACCCCAGAAACCTCAGGTAAGGCTTGGGACTGGTCTCTCCTTTCTGCGAAGAGCAAATTCTCACCCCAGCTTGAGTCCGTGGCTCCCCGAGCAATCGGGTGGCGGGGATTAACTCCCGTGCCGAGAAGATCAAGCGGACTTCAGGTGTGGCTTGACGGCCACCTTGTGGGGCTGGCGGGGCTTAGGCCCGTGACGAGCAGGTGCTCACTGCAGACTTTACCGGTCCTAGCCTACCCAGGGTTCCGGGTGGCAGAGGCGGGTGGGGAGAAAGTGACTGTCTTTCTCCTCCCCACTTCACATAAGTCACCCATGGGGCCCACCGACATCACCTTAACCTGTGCTGTCTCTTTGGCCCACAAATCTTATTCTTGAAAGGACGGTAGTAGAACACAGAACCTTAGAACACAGAAAAATAAGGGAAGTATACATTATCTGGATAATGAAAACTGGATCAAATAAGCTAAGTGGATACTTTCTATATATAATGATCCTACATTTTTCCTATTTCTAACATCTCAGTTGTTACAGTAACAACAAGTCTCACAATGGAAACATTACTGGGCCTGCTTGGGAGGACAGTGCTACAATGCAATATCTCAGTAGCAGTCAAACAAGGCTCTTGCTTAGTTTTTGTGTGTGTGTGTGTGTGTGTGGTGCTCAGCGTTTATTCCTGGCTGTGTACTCAGGGATTACTGCTGGCAAGGATCAAACCCCAGGTCAGCTGTGTGTAAGACAAGTGTCTTGCCTGCTGTAGTATCCCTCCAGCCACTCAAATCTCACTCTTCTTAAATATAACTTCCCTGAAATCTCAATCTAAGTAGGAAAGTTTTTCTTTTTATAATAGTGCAAGAGATACAGCAATTTGGCTGTAACAAAGGTACTTGGAGGGAACAGACACGTCTGAAACGAAAAGAGGTGCCCACTTGGAACAAGAGAGCTGGGCTCTAAACACTCAGTGTACTGGAAATAATTCATGAAGCGGGTGGGGAGGTATGAAAAAAATACTTCACAATTTTGTACAAATAAATTTAAATTACTTAATTTATTAAATTTGCCTAGTTAATAAAACATAACCAAAAAACTGGAATGTGGACACTGAGGCTTTTCTTGGAAAAATGTCTCTAGGAACAAATGAATTTAAGAGTTTGTCAAAACCTTGGTTCTTATATTGGCTGGGGGGGCACACCCAGTGGTGCTCAGGGGTTATTCCTGGCTCTGCACTCAAGAATTACTCTTGGCAGGAGGCTCCATGCACCATACTGAATGCCAGGGATCAAATCCATGTTGGTTGCTTACAAAGCAAGTGCACTAACAACCACTGTACTATCTCTCTAGCTCCAAGAACCTCAGTTTTAAAGATGACTACTAACCTCACCTCCATACACACAGAGAATCATAGCTGGAGAGCTGGAAGAGGTCACACAGACTCAACTGCCTCTACGTTCAGAAAGACCAAGTGTAATTTTATCCTTGTCCTACAGGTTAGGCAAGTAGATCCACATAGACAAAGTCCAGTATTAGGCAACAGGCTCTTAACTAGACTCCTCTAGCAACTTTGGTCTCTCTCTGCTCTAACATTACCACTTTCTTGTTCATACACTACACCAATCCACAGCTCCTCACCCCAAAGAACAATCAATAAACACTGCAAGCCTAGCCACAAGATCCTCCCCAACTCCTCTTTGATTCAGGACCTACACACAACACTCACTTCTCCCAGCCTGGCCTCTTCCACAGTCTCCAGCCATCTGCTTTTTCAACCAACTAGCCGTTTCTTCCCTATACCACCTGGCGTGCAAATGGATGACTCAGTGGCTGGCAGGCCTGAGGTGTGAGGTTCGATCCCTAGCATGCACGTGCACCAAGTTCCACCCCTGTGGCTCTGCTCTCGAGAACCTTCCAATGCTGCAACTGAAATGTGTGACCCCAGCAAGGTGCCCCAACTAGAGATATTCAAGTACAAAAGTCAAGATTGCAACGCCAGTGATCACACGTGTGTGTACCACTACGACCGCTGGCAAGCACTACAACCAGAATATGTGTGAGCACCAGGACAAAATTAGTGTCATCCCTAGGAAGTACCACCAACATGCCGGTATCACCAGGTCTAATCACAACAGCAACAAAGAAGGGGGAAGAGATCCATGATTCTACTCATCCTCCAAGACCCATGTCACTAAGCTCCTGGCTCTCAAAATTTTTCCAGACACCATAAGTGTAATATGATCTCTCCCACCATACCCTGCCATCCAGATTAAAACAAGTATCTCCACGTCTTATGTTGGAGTTACTTGCATAGAGTTCGCTCTCTGGCACCAGACAGCCTTCACGAGTATTGTGAGGAGTTCCCAAGGATAAATCAAAAAGACAGAACCACTAGAACCCAAGGTTCCTTTGCTAGCTGTCAGACCTGTCATATGATCAGGATTGGGCACGGTGCTGCCATGCAACTGGGTTACACAAATATTTGCTACATCAGTGAGTGAATAAATGAAAAATAACCAAACGTGTAATACCAACCATCACTTACACAAGTCGTACAGTTCAGCTTGAGTTACGAATTCTATAAAATGACACAGGGCTGCTCCAGTACAGAGCATGCCTCAAATGTATGAGGGGCTTCATCTGATTTCTGGTATGGGGAGATGAGGGGAGGGAAAGGAGAAGGGGGCAGAGGAGGGGGAGAAGGGGGAGGAGGAGGAGGCAGAAGAGGGACGGAGCAAAAGTACAGCAGGTACGGTGCTTGTCTTGCTCATGGCCAAATTGCATTCAATTCGGGAACCTATGTGGTCCCTCAAGCCCCACCAGGAGAGAAGGAGAAAGAAAAATAAATGATGAAGGACTCCAAAATCTGGCATAAGATACAGTGCTGACACAAAATGCCCTCAGGAATTCAAAATCTTGTGAGGAAAACATCAGAAGACTTGACCCCGCAGAAATCATCACAAACCAGGTAAAAAGAGAAACAGTTCTATGGATAGCAGTCTTCAAAATATTACAGCCATGGGGTCAGAGTGATAGTACAGTGGGTATGGTGCTTGCCCTGCATGCAGCCAACCTAAATTTCCAGCATCCCAGATGGTTCCCTGAGCCCAGTCAGGAGTGAAGCCTGACCACAGAGCCAGGAACAAGCCCTGAGCACAATTGGGTGTGGCTCCAAAACAAAACCAAAACAACAAAATTACAGATTGAAAAAAAAAAAACTGACATACACAGGGCCAGAGAGAGTGAGTAGGGTATTTGCCTTGCACACAGTGGACCGGGGTTTGATCTCAGCACCCTGTATGATCCCAACCCTGCCAGGAGAGATCCCTGAGTAAAGAGCCAGAAGTAAGCCCTGGGCACAGCCAGGTGTACACCTAAAAACTTATCAATATACTGTCTTCTGACCTGTAATTTTTGTTTTGTTTGGAGGCCATTCCCAGCATGATCAGGACCTACTCCTGGTTCTGTGCTCAGGGATCATTTCTGGTGGGCCTCAGGGGACCATATATGTGCTGGGGATTGAACCTGGGTTGAGTGCGTTTAAGGCAAACTCCCTAACTGCTGTACTTTGATTCTGGCCTCCCAGCCTCTAATTTTAAGGATGAAAACAACACTTTCCAAAGTGTTAAGCCTAATTCAGGGAAGTTTCTCTGTTCTGATTATTACAATCTGGGGTACAGAGACATGAGCCAAGAGAGATAATTGGAAAGTTAGTTCTGGGTATCTTTTTGGGTGGGGGATGAGAGGTGTGTGTGTGTGTGTGTGTGTGTGTGTGTGTGTGTGTGTGTGTGTGTGTTTCACACCCAGTGATGCTCAGGGGTTACTCCCGTCTCTGCTCAGAAATTACTCAGGAATTACTCCTGGCGGGCTCAGGGGATCATAGGGCCAGGGAATGACCCTAAGTCAGCCAGCGTCAAACCAAATGCCCTACCTGCTGTACCATCACTAGGCCCCTGGATAAAAATTATTTCTTAGGGGCAGGAGAGACAGTACAGTAAGGCACTTGCCTTGCACAACCCAGATTTGATCCCTAGAATTCTATATAGTCCCCTGAGCACCATCGGGAATAAGAGCAAGGAGTAACCCCTGAGTATGCCAGGTGTGGTGCCCCGCTCCCCTACAAAAATAAGTGTTGCTTTATTCATTTTCTTCCCAGCCTACAAAGAAAAACATAAAACCACAAAATTAAAATGGCACTTTTTCAGGATTTTACAACAAAAAAAATGATTTGCTGAGGGAGAAAAGAGCCTTGAGACTCATTATAAAAGGTTTTCAAGCTTAAAATCCGAGAGATGACCAGAAGAGCTCCTTAGGGAAGGAAGAAATTCTAGGCGTTACTTGGAGGAGGTTGATGAGTCAGGGACCACTGGGAGGCAACAAGGGTACTTCACTTAGACTTTGATAGTCCTCTGGACAGTACTTTAACCCAAAGTTATTAAGAGAGATATCAGCAATACTACACCATGAATTGTTGTTGCTACATCTAGGCAGGAGCCACACCCAGCAGCGCATCGAGGGAGGCCCAAGCATAACTATGGAGTCCAGGACCTCACTACCATGAGATATATATTTTCACGCTTTCCTCGGGGGTAGGGGAGGGTCTCACCTGGGGGTGCTCAGGGACAAGGCAGTGCCAGGGATCAAAGCCAGGGCTCCTGCATGCAAAGCATGTGCTCCAGCACCGTGGGCCATCTCCCCAGTACAGGCTCTGCTACCCAAGCCATATCCCCAGCCCCCACTACTGTGAATCTAGACAATCAAAGTAAGGAACCAGCAAACCCAGGTGAAAATAAAATGCCCTCATAAGTCTGTATGACTAAACCGAAAAACACAGATGAGACTCAGCTATAAGAGTGGGTGTAGGTATGGCACTCAGGTTAAAATAAAGCTACAATAATAGCATTACAAACTGGCTAGTTAGCAGATTTTCTTCCATGGGTACAACTTTAGTTATCTGAAACCTCTGGGAATAGCCTTTCTGAAGAAACAAAATTCCCTGAGAACTAAAGATGAATAAGCTTTAAGTATTATGGGCGGGTTTTATTTGTCACTCTCAAGTACGCAACCTTCTCTGAGCACCATTTTCTGATGGCTCTGAGCTGGCATGGTACACAACAGTGGCTGTGGCAGGATGCACGAGCTGGAGATGCTGGCGGAACAGCACCTGCTCCTGCGGCTGCCCTAGATGAGGATTTCTCCCGTAGTGCTCTTCTGTCAAATGTAGACACCGCATGACTATGCGCTGGCATAGCTTTCTGCTTCGTGCCACACAGGCAGCACCACACAAGCCTTCACATACAGCGATGAGTCACCACTTCTTGAGCGCCACTCTTGTGCCTGACAAGGTATACAGCACTCAGATTTCTGGCACATTGTTTCAAGTGGTAAGAGACCAATAATTTGGAAAGCTGCACTGACTTATAAGAGGCTCTGATTTTTATTCCAGTTCTCTGCTTCTTATCTAAGTGAGCCTGTCTCACTAAGGGGCAAACCTATCTATTTCTATTTTGTATGTATTTCTGTAAAATGCGGACAAAACATCCAGGTTGCTATGTATAGAAACATACAATGCCTACTTGTGTTTTAAAGCTATGCTAATATTGGCAAGACATCTTCCTCAAATATGTCCTCTCATATGTAAAAGAATTATCAAACAGATTTTTGGGAAAGTCTACTCTAGAGATAAAATGCTGTGAGATCCCAGAACTTCCACTTGCCATCATGAGGGATTTATCTTCCTGCCACGAAACAACTAGAAAAATAGTGTTTTATATGCTGAACAAGCACAGAATTATATTAGTAGAGAGAAGAGGCAAAGTGAGTCCTATTTCTTTTGTTTTTGTTTCATTTGGGGCCACACCAGGCAGTGCTCAGGGGATATCTCTGGCTCTGTGCTTACAAGTGAACATTTATGGTGCTGGGGATTCAAACTGGGGTCAACTGTATGCAAGGCAAGTGCTTTGCCTCCCATATATCTCTCCAGCCCAAAGTGAGTCCTGTTTTTGCCCTGGTTTTCTACTTTCCTACACAACAGGAATGTACATCCCCAGAACATCATGCTAGTCATGCTGAGTTCAGGAAACCAAAACTTCTTACTGCAGCTTGTAACTCTAAATACAGCGGTAAAAAGAACAAGAAAAAGACAACACACTAGAAATCTGCAAGAGAGTTCCTCCAGTCTTTGAAGAACACTAAAACACACCAGTAAAGGGTGGTATTCAATGATGCTGGGCAAAGAACAGAGAACTCGAGTTAAATGGCTCCCTAGCTTCCCAGTAAGAAAACACTCAAAGCATTCAGCAAAGTCCACAGAAGAACCACACCTTAGAAAGTAGAACTAAACTATTACTGAAGTAAAATTCTGACTGTGTTTTGCTTTTTTTCCCTGTGCCAGTGACTGAACGTAAAGCCTCACATATGTAAGGCAAGTGAGTCATACCCTAACCTGTTTGCTTATTTATTTTAATAAAATAGGGGGGCTTCCATAGCAGTGCTGGGGGCTACCAGGGCTATACCCTATGGTGCTAGGGAGGCTGTGTGGTGCCAGGGATCAAACCCCAAAGTCCACCAGGACTTATTCCTGAGTACAGAGCCAAGAATAAATCGTGAGCACCACTGGGTGGGGGGTGGGGGTGGGACAACAACCACCTAGCTGTGCAGAGGCTGACTGGCGAGAACTCAAAGGGCTGGAGAACATGTTTAGGCATGCAGTAGGCAGGGGTTCCATCCCTGTACTGTATCCCCCCATGTCCCAAGCGCAGAGCTTGTATGGTCAATCATGGGTCCATAAACTCAATCTTCAGGAGCTAGAGAGACAGTACAGCAGGGAGGACACTTGTCTTACATACAGCTAACCCAGGATCAATCCTCACCACCACATATGGTCCCCAAGCCTGGCCAGGAACAATCCCTGAGTGCAGAGTTAGGGATAAACCCTGAGCAAAGTCAGGTGTGGCTCAAAAACAAAGACATTTTAAATTCAATCCTCAGCACCACCTGACACAGCAAGTGTGATCCTGAAAATCCCTGGTGCAACAACAGTATTCAATCACTGGGGCACATAACCAAGTCTATGTGTCACAACTAAAAGAACAAAACCCCAATAAGCACTGTAACTAAGTGTTAACAATTCTTTTTGACTGAAATGCCAAGTCCCCTCTTTAAAAACAAACAAAAAAAATCACTGAATGTGTGGTTTATGAAAAACTCCTGGAAAAAAAAAAACAGGTACAGACATAACATAAATAATAGAACTGGTGAGCAAAGACATTAAAATAACCATTATAGGGGCTGGAGTGATAGCACAGCGGGTAGGGTGCTTGCCTTGCACGCGGCCAACCCAGGTTCAATTCCCAGCATCCCATATGGTCCCCTGAGCACCCCTGGGGTAATTCCTGAGTTCAGTGCCGGGAGTAACCCCTGCTCAACAGCGGGTGTGACCCAAAAAGCAAAAAATAAATAAATAAATAAATAAAATTAAAAAATAAAAAAATAACCATTACAACTATGTTACAATGTTTTAATAATATCAACAGTTATGAGAAGAAAATTAAAGGGATGCAGAGTCTAGAAAGGTAGTACAGCAGGGAAGGCACTTGTTTTGCATGCAGCTAACCTGGATTCGATCCCTGGTAGTCCTTGAACCCTGCCAAGAGTGATCCCTGAGCATAAAGCCTAGAATAAACCCTGAGCATTGCTGGGTGCGACCCAGAAAACAAAAACCAAAAAAAAAAAAAAAAAATCAAGCACTTTTTTCCAAAATGCCAATGTACATAAGAGAAGCAAATTAAAAGAATAAATATACAAATATGTAAGCAAGAAAATGAAATGCATGATAAACTTCAGCAATTAAACCAATGATGAGAACAGCTGCTCCAGGGGCTGGGGCTGCTGGGAGGGATCAGGAGCAACTGCATCTCCACAGGGTAGAACAAAACACAGAAAAGAAAATGTGCAGCCAGGAGTCAAAAACATTGCATTTGTGCTCTCTGAGGGAGCAAATACCTACGAACACATCAATTCTGAGACTCCCTGAGGCCACCAGTACAAACATCACAGTTAAGATGCTAAGATAACTGCCCTAAGGGTTTGATCTCAAGCCATGAAACATTCAAGGACTCTTTTCTAGGTCATGGGGGGCTGGAGCGATAGCACAGCGGGTAGGGCGTTCGCCTTACAAGTGGCCAACATGGCCGACCCGAGTTCGATTCCTCCACCCCTCTCGGAGAGCCCGGCAAGCTACCGAGAGTATTCGATATGCCAGACACAGTAACAACAAAGTCTCCAATGGAGACGTTACTGGGCCCGCTCGAGCAAATCGACGATCAACGGGAGGGCCTTTACCTTTTACCTTTTCTAGGTCACACTAAACTCTGCATCTGGGACTACATATGAGTCACCTGCTTTCTTTTCAGCCTTATCTCTATCTCTTTCTTTAAATGTACTATTATTCTGAGGCCAGAGCGATGGTGCAGAGGGTAGGGCATTTGCCTTGCAAGCAGCTGACCCTGGTTCCATCTCCAGCGCCCCATATGGTTCCCCGAGCACTGTTAGGAATGATTCCTGAGTGAAAAGCCAGGAGTAACCCCTGAGCATTGCCAGGTGTGGCCCCAAACAAACAATAATGGTAAATAAATATACAATTATTCTGTCTAATCCTACGACCTACTGCCCCTCATTATTCAAGCTGTGCTCTCAGGTCTCTCTGTCTGAAATGCACTTCACTCTGCTGGTCCCTCTGATACTCTGGAGGTGAGGGGCATGAAGTAACACTCCAAGTATAGAACAGTAATAGTAATATGACACCTTAATAAATACAACTGATTAAAAGTAAACTTAATAAGGCAGAGGTAGAGTGGGTGGGACACTTGCCCTGAATGCAGCTGACCTGGATTCAATCCCTGGCTTCTGAGCCATGCCAGGAGTGATCCCTAAGAAGACAGCCAGGAGTAAGCCCTGAGCACCACTAGGCAAGGGCACCCCAAAACAAAAATTCTATCCCCATCACTTCCGAGACTTCCCTATTTAAAATTCTCCCTTGAACGCAACCTCCACCAACTTTCACATGATACTTCCACATTCTTTAAGTATGCTTCACTTTTTTTTTTCTTTTTGGGTCACACCCGGCGATGTACAGGGGTTACTCCTGGCTCATGCACTCAGGAATTACTCCTAGGCGGTGCTCAGGGGACCATATGGGATGCTGGGAATCGAACCCGGTTCGGCCACGTGCAAGGCAAAAGCCCTACCCGCTGTGCTATCTCTCCAGCCCCACTTTTTTACCTTCTATTACATTTTTAACATATCTGTCAATAAATACAGAGAAAAAGTTCGAAGCCCAAAGGAAAAAAAATAGTTGCACCTTCTAACTCCTTCCCAGATATATAAAAAACTGCCAAGCATGCAACCAGGGTGTTTTTAACAAAAAGTCTCACTGTCCACCACTCTGGATAGACAACTGGCCAGTCCTGGATCCATAATTACCACTAATACTCTGCAAGTTAGTTAGCATCAGGACTGTTACACATCTAGTAGACTCCGTTATTAAGAAGCCACCCAGAGTGAGCACAGTTAGGAATAAGTATTCAAACAAGAAAAAGAACATGCTACATTCAAGTTTCCACACAGGAGAAACTAGTACAGGAACATCACACGACTCCTAGCATTTCTGCCTTGTGGGAGTTTTTGTTTAAACATAACATGGCCAACCAAGGTCAAATGCCATCCTGGGATCAAAAGAATAAGGTATCCTTTCATGTTTACTGAGGAGAAAACACTGAAACCCAGTTTTTTTTTTTTTCCTTTTTGGGTCACACCCGGTGATGCTCAGGGATTATTCCTGGCTCATACACTCAGGAATACACTCCTGGCGGTGCTCGGGGGACAATATAGGATGCTGGGAATCGAAGCCGGGTCGGCCACGTGCAAGGCAAACGCCCTACCCACTGTGCTATTGCTCCAGCCCCTGAAACCCAGCTCTTGTGGAGCTACAGATAGCTATGCACAAAGGTATCTTATGTCGTCCTGACTTATAACAGTCGTTTGAAATGTTTGGGAAGTAAGCATCAAGACTCATCTAAAATTTAACACGAGGATATATTTCAAAAGACAACAAGGCACTAGGTGTACAAACATGCTATTTTTGGGGGAGTGGATGGACTAAAAACTCTTAAAAAGGTATAATGCTTAGTTACTGCAAAGCAATACAAAAAAGTGACAAGCAGTCACTAACATGAACAATTTTGGAAGAAAAGGTAATAAAGTGAGTGCCAAGAAATGAAAATACTGATGGGTTCATTTTATGGGCTGAATTGTGCTCTCCCCCACCCCCACACACACACCCAATTTCATATATTGAAGTCCTAACCCCCAGATACCTCAGAGTCTGTATTTAGCCACAGGGTCTTTAAGGAGGTAATTACAACAGGTGATTAGGGGGACTGAGAGAGAGTACAGTGGGTAAGGCGTTTGCCTTGCACGTGGCTGCAGACCTGAGTTTGATCCCCAGCATCTCATATAAAGTCCTGAGCACTGCCAGGAGTGATTCCTGATTGCAAAGCCAGAAACAACACCTGAGCATCACCAGTTGTGACCCCAAAATAAAAACAAACAGGTGACTGGGATGGGCCAGTTATATCATTCTGACCAGTCTGATGAGTAGTGGAGTTGAGGGAGAATTTGGGGCCACACTTATGGTGCTCCCATATACAAAATCCTTGCTGTGCTGGGGATCAAAGCGCGCTGGCTGTGCACCTTAGTCCCTGTACTATCTCTCTGGCACTGATTAGTATTCATGCAAGGGACTAGGACACTTCATAGAGGGAGGCTGTAGACAGACGCCTACAAGCAAAGAGAATCCGACACTGCTATTACCACCTGGAATCCTAGTCTCTAGAACTGGGATAAAACAACTTTCTGGCAAAGGAGATGACAGTAGAGTGAATAGGGTATTTGCCTTGCACACACACAACCTGGGTTCGATCCCCGGCAGGGCATATGATTCCCCAAGCACCACCAGGAGTGATTCCCAACAGCAGAGCCAGGAGTAAGCCCTGAGCACTGCTGGGTGTGGCCAAAAAGTAAACAAAAATAGCAACAACAAAAAATTTCTGTTATTTCAAGAAGTGTTTCCCAAAGTGTCCCAGAGCAGAATGGCACTGGAATCCAGGTAGTGTGGTAGGAGTCTTGGGTGCAATTGAAGGGACAGGTATTGTTCATTCATCTAAATCAGATTTCCAGAGGTAGGAGGCTGATTATTTTTTCCCTGAAAATGGGACAGTAGGACTCAAGAAACTAGAGGGACCTTTGGTCTAGAGAGAGTCACAAAAGGCATCTTCAGAAATGGGCATGGTCCTGGGTGCACCTCTCAAATGGGACTCCAGCTTCTTTCCTTTCTTCCTTCTCTCCTCTTTTTTCACTAGTGCTGGCATTCAAACCCGAAATCTCATATACCTGCTCTGAGCCCAAGAACCTGGACCAGGAACTTGAGTTTTAGGGGCAGCTTAGCAAGAAAACATCAAAGCTCAGTTATGCAGCAGACTCAGATGCCTGGGGATCTTGGGTTGTATAAGACAAGAGTCTGGTCACAAGACCCACAATACAAAAGCAGATGAGAACCTGCAGCAAGTCAGGCTTGTTACTTACTGGTCACTTGAGCAACCAAATTAAAATTATTTTGCATTTATTTGACTGGATCATCAGTCAATGAATTGGTTCTTAATAAAAGCTGATGGGAAAAGTAAAGTTCACTAAATTGAGATCCATTTTATTTTTCAACTGGGGTTCAGAGTAGCTTAAGTAGTGGCATGAAGAAGGACAAAGGTAGGTAAAGTTATGTCACCAATGTGTCCAAGTGTCACTCAGGATGGCCTGAATTACCAGTGACTAAGCAGATGTGTCAGGTCCTAGGTTAAAAAACCTCCTCAAGACTAGAGAGATAGTATGGTAGGTAGGGCACTTGCACTGCACAAGACAAACCTGGGTCTGATACCCAGCACCCCATACGGTCCTCCAAGTCCACCAGGAGTGAGCCCTGAACACAGAGCCAAGAGTAAGTCCTGAGCACCACTGAGTGTGGCCAAACCACCCCTGCCCCTCGCCCACCCCCCGACCCACACACACACCACAAAATAAAAACACCTTTGCCCAATTTGACGAAGCCCTACTCAGGCTAACTTCTGCCACTCCTGCCATCTCTCTGGCAAAAGAAAGGAGAAAAAGTAAAACGAGAGAGAAATAAGTTTTTCAACACTCATCACCCTGGATCTCCTTATCATCAATCATTCAGGTAAGTACTCAGCCATTCCTTTACACTTTTGAATCTCAAGAATTTTCTTAGGAATGCTGAGGACCTGCCAATTGTTTTGAAGATGAAGAATGTAGTAAGCACTCAGTAGCCCCTAAGACTAAATAAGAACAGTGGTTGCTAGCATAATCACGTCTCAAGATTCAAGATGAGTTTAGAAGAGTTCATATACATTTGATTGGATCAGCCATTCACAGAAGGCTGCTAAAGAAGTTGTTTTGAGTTTCCTCAAAATCCACACACAAAACACCTTTGTCACGGTCACTGTCCTCCCGTTGTTCATCGATTTGTTCATCGATTTGCTCGAGCGGGCCCAGTAACGTCTCCATTGGAGACTTTGTTGTTACTGTGTCTGGCATATCGAATATACAGGGAGCTTGCCAGGCTCTGCCGTGCGGGCAAGATACTCTCAGTAGCTTGCCGGGCTCTCCAAGAGGGGCGGAGGAACTCTGGGTTAAACTCCACTACAGTGAATAGGTATCAGCAGAGGAAAAAGCCAGGAGTCGAACCCAGAGAAAACCATGATGGGCTTCTCTTATCCTTTCCCTCTTGAGAGTGTATGCCCCAAGCACATGCCACCTCCTCTGTAGCAAACAATGTAGTAACAAACATGCAGAGGGTGTGCTATAGGAATACAGAATCCCGACTTTTTAATTAGGGATTCCTCAAATAGACACTAGTTTCCAAAACCATCAAAATTCCAAATTCCCCAAAGAAAATATGTTTCATATATAAATCATACATTTTGTGTGCAAAGAGCCTAGGCTAGTGAACCCACCTTATCAGGGGAGGAATAAAGTACTGTTCGAATGCCAAATTCCCAGGTGTCACCCAAGGAATAACCTTTCAAAGCAAAAGCTACTTTATCAACTCCTTTGTGAAGTAATTTGTAAACCTCCAAAGACTGAAATTCCTCCAGAGGTAAAAGATGCTATCAGGCAGACACCAACCTTAAAGACTATATTAGTTGTACATACATTGTAACCTTGAAAACTTGAGCATTTACTAAAAGATACAAAGCTAACAAGGTTACAATTACAAAATGTTCCTGTGATTACTGAAGAAGGCTGAGAAGATGATTAAGTTGCAAGTGCATTTTTAAGTTACCTATTAGGAAGTGGCATGGTCACTGCTAGAAATACAGGACCACATACCAAGGGACCATCTTCTCAAAGATCATGGAGTTCCCTGTACTCTCTTCTCTTTTTCTGCCTAAGTCCAACAAGCAAACTTATGACATGCCTTTTGGTCCTCTAAGAAGGTAACAGGCTGACTAAATGGCCTGAATTTGATTTTCATAAACTAGTACTGTGGTCCATCAGCCTGGCTCATTTAGTAATAAGTTCATTGGGTACCTGTGTTCCTGCCTTTATTTGTATACCTTTCTGATCTTTACAATACTCCTATCAGCACTGTCCTTGTATTTGCAGGAGAAATCAGAGAATCGGGTTGTGGAACTGACCTGACTACACTCACACTAACACTGACAAGTGATACAGGATTTAACTCCAGGTAACCACATTATTACAGCGCATATTCTATCACTTTATTGTACTCCTTTTGTTGGAAATCAGGTTGACATCTCACTTGCCCTGCAAGTGACTAATAAAAACCAAGTGTGAGAACCTACAAAGCCAAAGACAAAACCACTTTGCCAAAGCACCAAAAAGGGCTTTTCATGAGTTAGAGCACATGCCTCGCAAGAGTGAGGTCCTGAGCTCCACTCTCTCCCCAGACCTGCTGCCTCAGCTCTGCCAGATATGATTTCAGCGGTTGAGAACCAACAGGTATGGTCGTGTGTTTCCAACGCCCAATCCAAGCAACCCTAGGGTCCAGCACAACTGGATTGGGGCCCCTATAAAAATAAAAAAAAAGAGAAAGGCACAAAACAATCTCAGAAGCAGCAGGCCAACTCTTCTGCCCTCAGACAACATTCTCTCTCCATTTGACAGAAAGCACTATGGAAAAGCAGACCAACCCATCCCTGGAGCTCACACCTTCATGGATAGCATCTGTCACTGGTGTAGGGGAGAGAGTTGACATCAACTGCTCTCCTTTGTGTTTGTATGTGTGTATGAGGGGGAGTGGGGGAGAGGCAAGGTATGATCTGCTGAACTCCTCACGCTTCAACCACCACTTCATTTCACAGATGAGAAAGCAGGCACCAAGCACCTTGTTTCAGCAACACACAGTAAGCAACAGTGCTGGGACCAAACTTAAGACTGAGTCTAAGATCTGCTTCTGCCTAAAACTCACACACACCTTGAGGTGCCTCTCACCTTTCCCCCACGACACAGTTCTTCTGGCAGGAAGGTTCCTCTGAAGCAATCCTGCCTCCAAGATCCACTCCCCTTCTACACACACACACACACACACACACACGGTCCATCCTACACTACATGCCTTCACACATACAGACTCACACAAGGTTCCTTCTATAGTACACCTAAAAATGCAAATTTCACAAACACAAACATCCTAGAATGTATATCCACATCCACATCAAGGTCCTTTCTACACATACACCACTGATCAACACATTTTCTGAGCAACACACACACACACACCTGTCAAAAATCCAGCCCCTAGAAAAACGCGCAGTCTGCATTTGTTCCCCAAACATCTCTCTCCCCTTCCCGCGTGAAGGGAAGCAAAGCAGCTGAAAAGCGGCCGCATTTCAGAAATAAATAAATAAATAAAGAAGCATCCCTCTCCAAGGTCACGGTCTCAGACGCGGGGCAAGGAGGGTGCGGCGCTGCCCCCGCCGCCCCCGCCACGACGATGTCACAAGGTGCCCGTTGCTGGCTCTCCAGTGCGGCCTCCCGGACCCCGCGGATCTGGTCACACCTTCGTCGCGACCCCCCGACCCCACCGCCCAGGCGCCGCCTCGCGCCGCCGGCGCCCCCGCAGGCTGGTCCCGGGCGGCTCGCGACCCCCGCCCCGCCCCGCCTCCCCTCTCGGCAGTCCGCAGGCCCCTCCTCCTGTCAGCCCGCGCCCCAGCCGCCCGACGCTACCTTCTCCAGGGAGGCGGGTCTCTGCACCGCCAGGGAGCGGGCCAGCGAGAGGACCGTGTTGAAATAGAAGCCCCGCGACGCGCTGGAGCCCGCGCCGCCGCCGCCGCCGCCTCCCTGGGCCGCGGCTGCCGCCATGGTCGCGCGCGCAGCCGGGCGCCGCCGGCCCGCGTCCCGCACTCGGCCCGCGAGCGCCGGCGCTCAGGGCGCAGACGCGGCCGCATCCGGCTTCCCCGCCACGTGACCGGTCTGTTGCCGACGCGGGGCGGGGCGAGGCCTGGGGCGGGGCGGGGCGGGGCCCGGGGACGGCCCACGGCGGGAGCGGTGGGGGAGGACGAGCCGGGCTGTCGGGCCGCAGCGCGCGCGCCGGGGCCGCTTCCCCCCGCGCCGCTGGGCAGGATGGTCCGCTCCGAGGGCGGGGCCGGCCGCGCGCCGCGGGCGGAAGCAGCTGGAGCCGCGTCGGCGGGTTCGGGCGGACTGTGGCGGCCTTGGAGTCGCGGCATCCCGGCGGCGCGTGACACCTGCCGGCTTCTCGAGCGGGCCGCGGGCAGCCTGCGTGCCTGAGAGGCCATTCCTCGCGCCTGCCCGGCCCGGCCCGCGCTCGGCCCCCATGTCGGCCTTCGCCAAGAGCTACAACCCGTTCGACGACGACGGCGACGATGAGGGCGCCCGCGGCCCGCCGGACGGCTCCGGCGCGCCCGCCGACCGGCAGCTCTACCTGCGGCAGGAGGTGATGCGGCGCGCCGAGGCCACGGCCGCCAGCTCGGGCCGGTCCTTGGCCCTGGTGTACGAGTCCGAGAAGATAGGGGTGGCCGCCTCCGAGGTGAGTCCGCCGCGGCGCTGGCCTGGGACCGGCCAGTCGGACTGAGAGCTTTTTTTCCTTTCCTTTTCTTTTTTTTTTGAGTTTTGGGGAGTTCCCTAGTCACCGAGTTTAGGTTTCGACTTTCAGGGATCCGTTGACTTCACAGTGACCGGTGAGCTCGGTAAAGACGTGTCCATGCCGAGCCCGAGAAACAGCCTGACCATTTTGGGGGCTGGAGTTGTGGCTCAAGGCCCGGGCACTTGCTTGCGTGAGGTCCTGGGTCCCGTCCATACAAAATAACTAAATAAAATGTACGTGTGTATATGTATATATACACGTATGATTTTTTTTTTTGCTTAGTTGATTCCCCCGTTCCCATTTCTGCTTGTAAACTCTCCCCTGTACTGTCTGCCCAGAGAGGTTAAAAACTCCAGAAGAGCAGAGCCCAGCTTAGAAAACTGGAGGAGGACCTGTCCCTTAATATTCCGGGCAGAAACATGGATCCAGGACCCCACCATTCCTCCTGGAGAGACAAAGTGATGGCTGGGGCAAGAATGAGTCAATCTCAGCTGTGACAGTGACACCTGACCAGGTCCTGTCTGCTTGAGTAAGCCATTGAGTAATCAAGAGCCTATCTTGGATCAAATTGAGGGCCTCACCTTTACCTCCATTATCCAAAAACCATGTCCTTGACAAGCCAGCCAAGTTTGTTCGTATTCCTTAAGTTCACTTTCGTGGGTTCATCTTCCCACGCATGTGAGAGTTGCTGTAGTCTTTAAGTCAGCATTGTTCTGTTTCTGTTTTGTTTTGGGGCCACACCTGGAGATGCTCAGGGGTTACTCCTGGTTCTGTTCTCAGCCCCCTGGGGGGCCCGAGAGACCATGTAGGATGCTGGAGATCTAGCCTCACACCCTCCCCACTGTACTATCTCGTGGTCCCCTTAAGTGAACATGGTTCTTTCTCAGGCACCCTTTTCTCTCTTTAGCCTCCTAATGAAATAGTTTTGTTTGGGCAGAGAACAGGAACTTTTTTTTTAATGTATTAGTAAATTGATAACAGATATTCCACTTAGAATAATTCAGCATAAGCATTTGTAGCTGTGGGGCTGGAGCAATAGTAGAGTGGGTAGGGCGTTTACCTTGCACGCAGCCGACCTGGGTTCGATTCCCAGCATCCCATATGGTCCCCTGAGCACCGCCAGGAGTAATTCCTGAGTGCAGATCCAGGAGTAACCCCTGTGCATGGCCGAATATCACCCAAAAAGTAAAAAAATAAAAATATTTTGTTTTATTTTTATTAGTGAAACACCATGAGATACAGTTATAGACTTACAAATTTTTGTGCTTGGGTTTCAGTTATACAATGATCAAGTACTCATCCCTCCACCAGTGCCCATTTTCCACCACCACAGGTCCCAGTATCCTTCCCACCCCCCAAATAAAAATTTTAAAAAAGCATTTGTAGCTATGAGATAGACTGAGGAAGGTTAGTTATTATCTTCCTTCTTGGGTCTCTGTGATTTTTTTTATCTGATTGTAGCACTGTAGCACGCTCCTTCCGTTGTTCATTGATTTGCTCCAACGGGCACCAATAACGTCTCCATTGTGAGACTCGTTGCTGTTTTTGGCATTTCGAATACACCACGAGTAGCTTGCCAGGCTCTGCTGTGCGGGTTTGATCTGATTATAAGTTTTAAATGGTCAGCTTCATCATTTGTCATTGCCACTTTTGGGGTTTCTTACTCTTCCTCATTTTTCCCTGTTAATGGCATTCCTCACTGACCCACTTTCCTCTTTTTCCTAGCCTGGTCCGGAGAGTTTAGCTTTGGAGTTCTTGCGTCTCAGTTTCTAAGTGGGTACAAAGCCTAAGTGGAAACTTTGATTTGAGGAGAATTGCCCAAGATTTTAGGATACTAGTGGATGGGGGTTACTTACTTGAGGATTCAGGTCCAAGGAAGCTAAGAACAGTTGGAAGAAATGACTTTGAACACTATAAGAACAAGTGAAGTTGGAAAGCAAAATGATAGAAAATTAGGGCAGCATGGAGGCAGAAGATAAACTTGAGTAACTTTTTTTTGGGGGGAGGTGGGCAATACCTGGCGATGCTCGGGTTATTCCTGGCTCTGCACTCAGGAATTACTCCTGGCGGTGCTCAGGGGACCATATGGGATGCCAGGGATTGAACCCTAGTCAGCTATTAAATTAAAAATTAAATTAAAGGCCCTCCCGTTGATCATCGATTTGCTCGAGCGGGCCTAGTAACGTCTCCATTGGAGACTTTGTTGTTACTGTGTTTGGCATATCGAATCCGTCACGGGGAGCTTGCCAGGCTCTGCCGTGCAGGCGAGATACTCTCGGTAGCTTGCCGGGCTCTCCGAGAGGGGCGGAGGAATCAAACTCGGGTCGGCCATGTTGGCTGCGTGCAAGGCAAATGCCCTACCACTGTGCTATCGCTATGTGCAAGGCAAATCCATACCTGCTGTACTATCTATTTCTCCAGTCCACTTAAGTGACTTTTAAGGCTAAGGTTTCTGCAGATAGGCCAAGAAGAGCTGTGTTCTCTGGACAGAGAGGAGATAGATGCATGGGCTGTGAATTTTAGGGTTGGCGGACCACTGATCACTGCTGCCCTTTGCCCTTGGACTCTTCAGCCTGCCCCCTTAGGGAATCCCTGTGTATCCTGTCTATGATTTCTCCCCACCCCGCCCCCCACACCCTCTCTGTGCTCACCACACTCAGTTCCTTTTCCTCTCTCAGTTCCCCCAGCTGGCCCTGCATGTGCTGCCCTCTCTGCCTGGAACACTCTTGTCTCACCCACACCCTTTGACTCCATAACTTCTCAGCTTCTGGGTTTTCTTAGCCCATCAAGAACCTTCCTGACCCCATCCCACCCCACCCTACCCCCCCGCCCATTCCCACTTAATTCAGGTGAAGATTCCCCATCTTCTGTATGTGCTGGCTTTCCTGTCTGTCTCCTTGGATTCCCAGGGCCACAGTGTTGTCAGCAGATGAGATATCAGATGGAACTGCACTCATCTTGACTTTACCTTAGAGTATAAGTTCCATGTGGGCACAGATTTGGGACTGCTTCCTGTACCCACCAAGTTCCAAGCCTGACACAGAGTGCTCCAACTGACTTCCTACATCTCTCACTGCAGATGTCCCCAAAGAACACTCAGCCAGCAGCAGTCCCTGATGCCTTAATTCCTCATAGGGCCGGTGGGCATGATCCCCCCCCCCCACACACACACAAAGGGCAGTTCACACTCTTACCACGTTGTCAGCTGCCTTTGTTCTGCTTCTGCTTGCTCTGTCAGGAATCCTCCTGCTTACCAAAGAGCCACAGCCAAAGAGGAATTGAAATGCTCCCCTTGCCATTGTACCACTGGTCCAACTAACTCTTTTCTAGGACCACCTTTTTCTACTTTAACTTTAGATCAGTCCTTTAGGAACCAGAAAGTATAGGAGTTAAGGCATTTACCTTGCATGCAGCTGACACTGGCTGGATCCCTAGCAGGACATGTGGTACCCTAAGTGCTGCTAGGGGTAGCTCCTGAGTTACTCCTGAGCCAGTAATAGCTCCTGAGCACTGTTTCAGTGTGCTCCAAAAGCAAAAAAAGAGAGTTAAAGTTTGTTGGGGACTCAGAGGATTCAGAGGATCTGAAGTGCTCGAGTCTATATGTATTGGAACTGGGGTTGTAGCTCATCAATAAAAAGTTGCCCCACGCACTCACGTGTGTGTGTGTGTGTGTGAGTGTGTGTGAGAGAGAGGGGGGGAGAGAGAGAGAGAAAGAGAGAGAGAGGCGGTCTTGGGTTCAGTCTCCAGCAGTGAGGCGGGGCAGGGGATCTTTGTGCTGAAACTCCCATTCTCAAAAGGACCCTCTTGAGAACAGTAACAGGCACCCTTTTGGGAGACAGGAACTCTCCATGGGTCTTGGGGTGTTTGAGGCCTGCCTTAGTAATAGTAGGGGTGCAGGACCTGCCTGGCCAGAGTTATTAATGTTTGCTCTCTCAGCGCCGGCCCCCCCACACACACACACCCTTCCTCCCTGGTTATAACTAGGCCTGGTCTTTTCTCTGCTTATGACAGAGGAATTTAGCAGAAGAGATCGAAGAGACTTCTCTCCTTTGCTCACCTCCTGACCAGCAGAACACTCTGAATAATCAGCTTCCGATGCAAAGAACCTTGCAGAAGCTGACCAGAGTAGCATTTCCTCCCTGCCCTTCCAGACTCACACACAAGAGCCACCACTTGTTCCTCTGCACTTGGAACATTTCGTTCTGTTGGGGGAGGGGGGCTCCCTTACCATGGCAGCCCCATGACAGGAGATGAGAGTTTGAGAGGTAGTGTCACTTGGAACAGAGGAAAGTAAGATCTCTCTGTAAATTGGTTAAGGTTTTGACAGCTCCTTGTTACTGCAGTGACTCTTGAGTTAGAGGTGGAAGGGCTGAGGCAGACAGGAGCTGTCTTTCGTGAGGAAGTTCAGGACATGCCTCCTGGTACAGGAGCAGAGGTGTGTTCCGCCCCCCCCTCCCCCGCCACTCAACTCCACAGTACTCACACATGCAAGGCCTCACCAGTGATTGTACTCGGCTTCATGCTTATAGGGCAGGTGCTTTAGCCACTGATCCATCTCCCAGCCCCCCAAAATTAGGTAATCATATTTCTATATTTCTTCAACTAATCCTCTAAGAACTGCTTGACACTTTGAAAAGCATAGACCATATTTTTTTTTTTTTTTTGAAGGGGCCACATCCTATGGCACTCAGGGCTTATTCCTGCCTTTTTGTTCAAAGATTACTCCTGGTGGACTTGGTGGAACCATAAGGGATGTTGAGAATCAAACCTGGGACTAAGGGCCAGGCTCAGGGAGCGAGTTCCCAGCCTCCGGGACTGTGTCCATGCAGTAAAGGTGTTAGTGGGCCCCGCTGAAGAGCAGGGATGGGGAAAGTCTGCTCTGGGTGCAGCTACATGGGGGTGTGGATGAGGCATGTGGCTGTCAGAGGACTCTGACGTTGGTCGCCGCTGTTTCAAGGTTGGGATTTGTTGTTTGTTCTTGGGCAGTGCTCAGGCCCCGCACTACACCCAGTCCTACTTAGCTGCTCAGCCCTGCAGTGCCATGTGGCGGGTGGGTGCGTGCAGGACAGGGCCTCCCCCCAGGGCCTTCGCACGCCAGGTGTACACTCCTGCTCTTCCATAGCACCATCACCTGGCCCTGTAGATAAGGCTTCGTGTGTTGGGGAGTGGGGTTTCTTTCGGGTTTTGACCCTAACATGGGGGATGCTCCTGCTGGGGCTCAGGGGCCCATACGGTACCAGCACCAGAAATTAAACCCTGGACTTAACCCTTGAAAGCAGATACTGTCCCGTTGAGCATCTTGCACAGTGACAGATTTTAAAACTGAAACTAGGTGGTTGGAATCGAACACAAATAGGGTTCCAGAAGGACCCCACAACCTAGCCTGTGAAATAGAGTTTGAAGACATATTTGGGGCCAGGTGGCTCAGAGGACTCCATGGAACCTCTTGTTTCAAGAACAGGAGTATATAAACTCTAGTCCCGAGTTTGAAAGCATCTCCTGCCTTACCTGCTCACTCCCACTGTATTATTTTATGTAGTTCTGCCTCATGTAGGCATAGGGGGAAGGGACCATGTAAGGAAAGGAAGTAGAGTTATAGCAGTGGGGAAGCGCGGGATGTTTTGTCAGAATGTACATTGTGCCCCTCACAGAGGGCAGCAGTGTGTCCCACGTGTGCTCACCCAGGGTTGATGATCTTGCATAGTCTTACAAGGGTAAGGGGAAGATCGCAAAAAGGTGTAATGCTATCATCCTTCATTCTCTCCAGGAGCTTGTCCGCCAGCGAGGAGTCTTAGAACACACAGAGAAGATGGTAGACAAGATGGATCAAGATCTGAAAACCAGCCAAAAGCATATAAACAGCATTAAGAGTGTGTTTGGGGGGCTTGTCAACTATTTCAAACCCAAACCGGCAGAGGTCCCACCTCAGCAGAATGGCACCCTCCCCTCCCAGCCCAGCAGCAGGTGAGTAGATCTTCAGCTGTCCACAGAGAGGGAGCAGATAAGGGGCTGGGTGCAAATGACCTAGACTTTCAGACTGCATCTATGTTACCTAAACCACACAAACACTTGGAGATTTTCTGTTAGAGGCTGGACCTTTAGTACAGGGGTTAGTGTGTTGCACACATCACGTACATCATATATGATTCCCCGAGCAGCCAAGAGTAAGCCCTGAGCACAGCCAGGTGTGGACCAAAAACAAACAAAAAGGGGGCTGAAGAGATAGTATAGTGGGTAGGGTGCTTGCCTTGCATGTGGCCAACCTGGGTTAGATCCCTGACATCCCATGTGGTCCCTAAGCCTTGCCTGGAGTAGTTCCTGAGCCCAGAGAACAGGTCCTGGACACCACTGGATGCAGCTGACCCCCTCATCCTTCCCCCCAAAAAAATTCAGCCACACAACCATGCCAAGTATCATCAAAGTGGTCCCTAGACCACATGACTAGGAGGCACCCCCAAAAATCCTGTGTACAAAGAAATAAGAGTTCCCACTAAAATGGATTGCATGCTATTCATGTCTCAGATCATTGTGTCTGTTTTTTATTATAAGCATATAGCTGGATTGGAGAGGTGACTCGAGTAATAGAGTACACGCCTTGCGTGGCCAAGGCCCCAAGTTTGATCCCTGGCACCACATGTACTAAATTGCTGTTTTCTCTCCACCCCAGCAATACATTACCACTGGGCCAAGCATTGCTGGGAGTGGCCCCAGCTCTCTCCCCTTCCTCCATCAGTGTGGCCCACTTTATCTCGTCTGTGTATATATGCACATATTCCTATATCTGTATTGTAGGAAACATACATTCACCTACTGTAATATAAAAACTTAAGAGATAACTCAGTCGGGGCTGGAGGAATAACACAGCAGGAAGGGCGTTTGCCTTGCACACAGCCGACCCGAGTTCAATTCCCAGCATCCCATATGGTCCCCTAAGGGCTGCCAGGGGTAATACCTGAGTGCAGAACCAGGAGTAACCCCTGTGCATTGCCAGGTGTGACCCAAAAAGCAAAAAAAAAAAGAGAGATAACTCAGTAGACTGAAGCATAGGCTTTGCATGTAAGGAAGCCAAGTTTTAGTCCCCAGTACTGCACCACTGGGAGCAACTCCTAAGCTCCAAGCCCCTAAGCACCACAGGTGTTCCCTGAAAACAAAAAGCAAATACAGACTTAAAATTTTGTTTTTGGAGGGCTGAAGCAATAGTACAGCAGGTATGGCGATTGCCTTGCACATGGTTAACCTGGGTTCAATCTTCAGTACCCTATATGGTGCCGCCAGAAGTGATCCCTGACTAGTAAAGCCAGGACTAAGCCCTGAGAACAACCAGTTGTGGCCCCTAACACAAAAAATGCTTTTCCCCCTCAATTTTAGTGCTTTTCATAGTTTGAGTCAAAGTATTTATTTGGTTTTATAGACTACTTTTTCCATTTAACTCAGAAAAATTTTTGTGTTGTTTTGTTGTTCACAGCAGGTAGGGTGTTTGCCTTGCCAACCGGGTTGGCCCAGGTTCGATTCCTCTGCCCCTCTCGGAGAGCCTGGCAAGCTACCGAGAGTATCTCGCCCTCACGGCAAAGCCTGGCAAGCTACCTGTGATGTATTCAATATGCCAAACACAGTAATAAGTCTTACAGTGGAGACGTTACTGGGCCTGTCGAGCAAATCGATGAACAATGGGAGGACAGTGCTAATTTTTTGTTGTTGTTGGGTTTTTTTGTTTTTTGCTTTTTGATTTTTTGGGGGGGAGGTCACATCCAGCAATGCTCAGAGGTTAGTCCTGGCTCTGCACTCAGGAATCACTCCTGGTGGGGCTCTAGGGATCGAACGTGGGTCGACCCCAAGCAAGGCAAATGCCCTCCCCACTGTACTACCTCTCTGGCCCCCAGAAAAATACTCGATGTAATGTTATCACAGATTTCATGATCAAATTTCTCTCACTCATTTATTTTTTTTATACTTGTATTATTTTGTATGTGGAAGAAACCTAGGGCCTTCCACATAAAAGGCAAGTGCTTTACCTCTAATCCCTCTCTGTCTCTTTTCATTCTGGAAACCAGAGCTGTGTTTTCTGTACTGCCGGAGTGGGGGGCAGGCCTTCTCTAAGTGATGCCCAGGGTCTGGAAACCACTCCCAGCAGTTCTGGTTCAGGGATCAAGCTCAGTGCTGCTCAGGAGGCCTGCAGGGCTGCACCGAGTGGAGGTCAGGAGGCCATGCAGTGCTCCCAGCTTCACACAGGCAGCTTCACACATGTGCCTTAGCCTCTCTTGGCTCCTGCAGAACCGCTTTTTCTTGCCATCACTTAGCAAGCCCAAGATGACAATCCTTTTTTTTGTGGGGGGAAAGGGTACACACCCAGATGTGCTCGGGACAATTACGGCTCTATGCTCAGGAGTGACCCCAGCCATGCTTGGGGGACCATACATGGTACCAGGGATTTGTACCAGGGTCAGCTGCATACCCGACAGGCACCTTCGCTCCTATACTCTGGCCCTAACAACTTTGGAGAGGTGAGCACAACATGAGCACCCCCAGCTGTGCTCATGACTTACTGATCTCATGGCTCAGTGCTCATGGATGACACTTGATGGTGCTCAGGGGACCATGTACAGGATTGAACCTAGGTCGGCTACAGGCAAGCCAAGCGCCTACCCTTTATACTGTCTTCTGGCCCTTAATAAACTTTTAAATAAAACCATTCACTGTGATTTAACTAGTTCTCAAACGTGTTGGAGCAGATCTGTGTGATTTCGAGAAGCTCCGGTGACAGAGCCATGGATTCTTTCGTTCATGGGTGCTCAGTGCCCAGGCTCTGCCTTAGAAGCTTTAAGATCAAAGGGCAGAAGTGATAGTACAGTGCATAGGGCATTTGCCTTGTAAGCAGCAGAGCCCAGTTTGATCCCTGGCACCCCACATAGTTCACCAAGCACCACCAGGAGTGATCCCTGAGCACAGAGCTAGGAATAAGCCCTGAATACAGCCAGGTGTGGCCCAAACCCCTCAACCCCCAATTTTTTTTTTTAAAGACATTTTTGGATGAAGATCTGTCTATGGAAATTATAAGGAAGATAGGCAGTTAGCGGTAATCGAGCCCCAAAGGGTGTGTGGCCCTGGGGATTGAGGACTTAGGGTTCAAGGCTGAGGGAGAGGGTAAATACAGATAGGTGGCAGTCGGGGTATAGGAGAGGCTGGGACAGGGAGGCATTGGCTGCTTTAGTTGAGTAGTTGAGCTGACTCCTGTCATTGAGAAGATTCGGGCCTGTGAGTTCCTAAGTCCCTGCATTTGCAGAAATCACTGCAATAGGCCAGAGAGATAGTACAGTGAGTAGTGCATTTGACTTGCACTCGGCCAACCATGCTTCAATCCCTGGTATCCTTTATGGTCCCCCAAGCCCACCAGGAGTGACCCCTGAGCATAAGAGTCAGGTAATAAGCCCTGAGCACCACTAGGTGTGGTCCAAAATACAAAAAGAAAAATAAAACCGCTGCAAAGGGTAATTTTATAAAGTACTCTAAGTTGGCCAAAGAGAAAAGGGAGGGGAGAGGGGAAAGGAAGAAAGGGAAGTAAAACTTCCCACAGGTATAGGGGATTGGAAAGGTGAAGGACTTACCTACATAAAGGTAAGAAAAGGCAGGGCCAGATTCCAGACTGGAGGGAGATCAAAGAGACACTAGTATGCCCAAAACTAATGGGGCAGGAGCGGTGCAGAGGGAGGGAGAACCTCATGGAGAATTGCTGCATCTGAGCTTAGCTGATGAAGTGGCCAGGTTGCTGTTCCACAGTGGGGGTGAAAAAGGGTAGCCTGGCTTGAGGGAGGGACTTCTATGATACCTTTGGGGGTTCTCTAAGGTAGGGTTCTCTAAGGTGTCTCCAAGTTCCAAAGAAGTCCCTAATTATAGCTGGAGCAGCCTGACTTGTTGTGGAATGGGGGGAAATTAAGGTATTCTATGGGCTGGAGCGATAGCACAGCGGGTAGGGCGTTCGCCTTACAAGCGGCCAACATGGCCGACCCGAGTTCAATTCCTCCGCCCCCTCGGAGAGCCCGGCAAGCTACTGAGAGTATTCGATATGCCAGACACAGTAACAACAAAGTCTCCAATGGAGACGTTACTGGGCCCGCTCGAGCAAATCGACGATCAACGGGAGGGCCTTTATGTAACAACAAAACAAAAATAGTTTTTTTTATGTGTGTGTTTGTGATATATCTCTAATAATGAGAATGTGTGTGTGTCTGTCTGTCTGTCTGTCTATCTGTGTCTGTGTGTGTCTGGGTCTGGGTCTCGGTCTGGATATTTTACCCAGACTCAGGAACCTCACAAGGCAGGTACTCTATTGCTAAGCTATATCTCTGGCCCCCAAGAAGTACTAGTTACTGGAGGCTTAGAGTTAGTGTTTGCACTATTCTAGAGGTTCCCAAACTTACTTTGTCTCCTGTCCGCTTCATAGAAAAAAATAATGACAATTTAGCACTCCTCTGGGAAGTGTGCCTATTTTAACCGACAAAACAGAAAGTGCCTTGTAATCATACCACCTATCCCTAGACCATTCCAGCAGGCGGGGGTGGGGGGGTGTCGCCCCTTTGGAAAGCACTCATCTGATCAGTTGTCAGCCGTCATCTGGAAAGACTGGACTCTGCTTCTGCCCATACGGAATTAGGTCATGGGCTAGATTTGACCTATGGGTAACAGTTTTGGCCTGTTTGGTCTCTCTTGCTTTCTTCCACCTGGTGTTAGGATTTCTGTTTTTACTGACAAATAGAGAGCTGATGGGGTCATCTCCCCAAAGATGCTGCTTTATACAAAGGAGGAATCGATTTTCTCACCCAGGCATGATGTGAAAAAGGCTGCTCTCACATAGGCGGTTTTCCTTTTTTAAAGTTTTCTTTTTTCTTGACTTTGTCCAAAGGTTGAAAGAAGCCATCAGTACAAGTAAAGAGCAAGATGCAGCATACCAGGCCAGCCACCCAAACCTCAGGAAGTTGAATGACTCAGGTCAGTGGTGACCTCTGCTCCCAGGTGATATTTGGGTTCTCTGGGGGTATTTCTGGGTTTGGTGCTAGCCCTCAGTACATAGAAGGCATTGGAGGCTCTAGCCACCGCCATCCCACTTACGGATGGAGGGAGGAGGGAGGAGATGGGGCTGCATCCCACTGAACATGAGCAGGCCCGCATTATGTGCTTCCGACAGTGAAAAGCCGTCTGCGGGAAAACTGCAGTGGTAAGAAGGACAGTGTTCTTTCAGAGGTGGTCCAGTACTAATCTCACATCCCTGATTAGGGCAGATTACATGACAAAAGGAGAATTAGGATTTCAGGTGGATTGGTAGTTGCTAATCAGTCGACTTTGAGGACTTTGAGATGAGGAGGTTCTGGGTTATTACATGCCCCTGGTGTAATCCAGGAAGGAGACTGGAGAGTCAGAGTGAGAGACCTGAAGATGCTCTGCAGCTGACTCTGAAGTGGGTGAGTACAGATGATCTCTAGAGAGTGCGAGACGCTAAGAATTTTGGACTCTCCACAAGAGCCCCAGAAAGCATTCAGTCCTGTTGATCGATTCCCTATTAAACCCTCTTGGACTCTGGGCTTCCAGAATTGCAGGGTCCATTTATGGCACTTGTTACAGCGGCATTTGGAAACAAATTCCGCCCCAAGCCCAAGTGGATAGCGCAGCAGCAGTGCAGACCAGGCATCCAAGAGAGAATTGGTTTGTGTTGCCTACCCCATTCATGTTGAATGATGGACCAGAAACACAGCTCCTCCAGAACAGGGTTCTGGCCTCCTGCAGCTTCTGAAGAGCCCTAGGGAATCCAGAACACCAACAGGCCACTGGAAATATGCACTTCCTATGCTGCCTGGGAGGGAACATGGGACACATCCTGGTTGCATAAGAACTGTCACTTTTATAGGACACAGTCAAGGCCACACCTGCTGGCAGAACTGGAGGCAGGAGAGTTAGTACACACAGTTGTTCAGTCTGGAGCAGCAGCCGTGGTGCTGAGAGCCTCTGGAAGCATGAGCTCCATGTAGCTTGAGGTATGCTGGGAGTCCTGCACCAGAAGACTTGGCTGTAGAGAACTTAAGGAAGTTTTACTCAGTAGCATAAGTTAACTTAGAAGACTTTATAAAGAAAAACCCATGGGGTGGAGGGATGGCCCACAGCATAACCCCAGATTGATTTCCCCATGTGCTGAGCAGCTCTCTGGTCTGGAACCCCCAGCAGCTCATCAGTGTGCAATCCTCAGCACATGGCCAGGTAGACACCCGCAACTAAAGGTGACAACCCAGTGAGCACCACAACCAAGCATGTGTCACAACAACAAAGGGAGCAGAGAGGGCAAGAGAAAACACTGCTTTGTGGCAAATGGCCTCAGTAAGCTGTTCTAGAGGGAAAAGTGCTCAGTGTAGAAGTTGTTTCCCAAAAAGATGTAGCCGGGGGGGGGGGGGGGGGGGGGGCGGCCCTGGCGCTGGGGCTGTGGTGGTGCGCGGGGCGCGGGCGCGGCAGCTGCGGTGGCTGCGGAGCTGACGAGAAACTCCTAAATTTCCTCTGGGAGTGAAGTAGAATTTCTTAAGAACATAATGGATGGAGAAGAGAAAACCTATGGTGGCTGTGAAGGCCCTGATGCTATGTATGTCAAATTAATATCCTCTGACGGCCATGAGTTTATTATAAAAAGAGAACATGCGTTAACATCAGGAACAGTAAAAGCCATGTTGAGTGGCCCAGGTCAGTTTCCTGAAAATGAAACCAATGAAGTCAATTTTAGAGAGATCCCTTCACATGTGCTATCCAAAGTGTGCATGTATTGCCCCTACAGGGTTCGTTACACTAACAGCTCGACCGAGATTCCTGAATTCCCAATTGCACCTGAAATTGCACTGGAACTGCTGATGGCTGCGAATTTCCTAGATTGTTAAATAAAATAAATTATAATAAACTGTTAACTTTTTTCAGTATTTAATATCCATAGTTCAGTTAGTAAAGTAAAAAGTAAAGGCCCTCCCGTTGATCGTCGATTTGCTCGAGCGGGCCCAGTAACGTCTCCATTGGAGACTTTGTTGTTACTGTGTCTGGCATATCGAATACTCTCGGTAGCTTGCCGGGCTCTCCAAGAGGGGCGGAGGAATCAAACTCGGGGCGGCCATGTTGGCCGCTTGTAAGGCGAACGCCCTACCCGCTGTGCTATCACTCCAGCCAGTTCAGTTAGTAACTTTTCATATATAGCATGTTGCCTGTGTGCAATTGAGCTTTTAATGTTCATTGCCAAGCAGATTATCTTCTGTTCTTTTGCATAGCAATCAGAGCTGACATTCGTTTACTATATCAGTAAATTAAGGACATTTTCAAAAACTGAGAAATAAACTAATATGCCAATTCATAGGTGGTTTTGCCTTATATTTTGGATGTGATTTTTTTTAATCAGTGGTGGTACAGTAAGTGCTAAAATTTAGGCATAAATGTACACGTTCTACAAGTAAATAATTGGCTCTGTATTTTTATGTTTTGTTTTGTTTTTTTAAACTATCCTGATCTTCTAGACATCGTTAGTAGCATTATTTGTTATGCAAATGTTGCATCATAAACATGTTTATAACTTAGCCAAGACTTCAATTTTTTTATAACTGTCAAAGACATAAGAGTTGAAATTTCTTATCTGTCTTTTGATAAACTGCAGTATTGTTTAAAAAAAAAAAAAGATGTAGCAGGGTAGCAAATACACCCTTTCCTGTACTGGCATTTGGACACTTACGATATCCTGAGGCATTTTTTAACATGTTTTCTTTTCCTTGAAGTGAAAAGATAACATAGAAATACACTTTAAAATGAAAAGATGAGGTCTGGAGTGATGGTACAGTGGGTAGGGTTTGCCTTGCATGCCTGGAGTCTTTTCTGAGCGTTGCCAGGAGTCATTCCTGAGTGCAGAGCCCCTGAGCATTGCCGGAGGTGGCCCACAAAAAAACAAAAACAGAAACAAAAAAAAGATGATCAGCCCTTAACCATTTTCATAACATCATTTCGATTTCAAAACCTTGTCTTCAGACTTCATTCCCAGACCTATGTAGTTTTGCATTGTCACTGTTCTTCTGTGTGAATCTCTTTTCTGAGCACAGTTGTGTGCCAGTAACTGGCCAGAGGGACCTATATAAGTTGAGGGTCTTCTTTCTTTCTTTCTTTCTTTCTTTCTTTCTTTCTTTCTTTCTTTTTCCCGGCGGGGGCCCGGGTGGGGGAGGACACTGCCTCCCAAGTGCAGACTATACCTGGCAATGCTAAGAAAGCAATCCCATGAGAGGGATCAAACTCAGCCCTCTCCCTTTCGGACTTGAGCTCCAGCTTTTTGAGATAGAAATATCTCCCAGGTCCCTAGGTTGAGGTTTTAGAGCTCCAAAGAACTATCCCTCCCAAACAGTATTTCCCCCTCTCCCATTTTGTCAAGTCTGCCTGAACTACCCTTCTGCCTTATCTGTTCACACTCAGGTCTCTTTGAGTGGTCTCAGAACCAACCACTCTCTTCTTCCTTCCACCCATCTTCTAGGTTAAGATTGCTTTGGGCAGGGAAACCACTCAAAAAGCTGATGCACATGCTTTGCCGCTGGAGATCCAGGTTTGATCCCTAGCACCATCAGTTTCCCCAAGTACTATTCAGTGTGGCTCAAGAACAAAAAAAAGGATTATTTTTGCAAGGCAGCATTTTCAAGAGATGTCAGCTAACCCATCTTCTCTTTCTTTCCTCAGATCCTATCCCTAGTGGAACTGGCTCTGCTGTGAGTTCCGAGGTTTACCCAAAGAATGCCCAACTCCGAGCTTATCATCAGAAGATTGACAACAATCTAGGTAAGACCAGAAGCTGCCACTGCGGCTACCACAGCTCACTCAGAACACTGGGCCCTAACCTGCTGTCGCCTCTCCCTAGGCACATGATAGTGTCCATCTCAAACTTCACTCTGGAGACTATTCACTCCGCTGTGCTCCCCTCAGCTGGATCAGGGAAGCAAGGTTCCAGCGTCTCTCTCCTAGGGGCCATCCCATGCATCTGCTCTCTCCACTTGTGCCCTTGCCACATGAGGCTTGGCTTTCCTCCTTCAGGGATTGGGAGAGGGAACAGGAGCCAGCACAGTACATCACACAAAGTTGTCAGTGGCTACCCACTGTGAGGCTACTCATGTGTTGTCGCACTACCAGGGCTCCATAGCCCCAGCCTCTGGCCCCACCTGCCTTTATCACAATGACTGAGTCCTTTCCTGACCCTATTGGCCTGGCCTGGCCTTGCTGCCCACACTGTGCCCTTCACTTTGTCATCTCCCAGAGAGCGCCCTATTCCACTGCAGCACCCAGCCAACTGTGTATCTGTTCTTTTCCTTACTAGACTGTGGGCATCAGGCCCTCAGGAGTCTTTCAGACTGAATTCCTGTTCACCTAAGCCCTCTGATCCATTTTTAATGAAGACAGAGGAGCTAGTTATTCAAAGTTCAGGTGGAGGCATGTGTGTCAGTGACGGATGTGCACCTTTGAATGGTTTTCCTGAGTTTGTTCTAGGTGGAGACTCAGTTACTGCCTCCTCTGATCTTTGCTCTGAACAGGAACCTCTCTCGTGGCTGGTGGCAAAGATATCAGATCCCTTCTCCACCCATAATAAAGGAAGTCTCTGGAGGACAGAGCCGGAGTCCCGGCTTCTGTGCACAGGCTTCTCGTGCTTCTCCTGGGAGAGATCAGGAATCACACCCCGGCCCTGGCCTGCCCTCCCACCGCTACACTGCCCACCTCAGCCTCCTTTTATCTTTTTATTTTATTTTTATTTTTTGGCAGGGAGGGGGGGTGGCATGCCAATTGGTGCTCAAGGGTTACTCCTGGCTCTGCAGGACCATATGGAATGCTGGGAATGAAACCTAGGTTAGCCGCCTGCACAGCAAGCACCCTACCCGCTGTACTGTTGCTTAGTCCTTCCTTTTGTCTTATTAATGTTTAACCTTTGTTTCTGAGTACATTTGCTTGGATAAGATGATGGGCGGTTCCGTAAGTGCTGACCCCCATCCAGCAGCAGTCACAGGTTGAGTGTCACATGTGCTCGTGCATGCACTGTGCCACTTGGACATGGTCACTTGGTGTGTGCATATCTGTTCCCAGAGTTTCACTTATTTCCCAAGCACCTTTCTAAAGCTTTTTTCTAAAATCTCTTTGAAAAAAGATTTTAACATTTCCATTCCCAGCTCTTGGACACTTGGGTTATTTCTATTGTTTGCTCCTCAAGTAACCCTTTGGCCAGTCCTCTGAGGAAATCTCTGTTCAAATTCTATAACTGAGTTACTAGAAGTAGAATTATGTAAGGTAAAGGAATTAAAAAGGGGGGGTTTTGTTTGTTTATTTTGCTTTTTGAGTCTCACCTGGCAATGCACAGGGGTTACTCCTGGCTTTGCACTCAGGAATTATTCCTGGCGGTGCTCAGGGAACCATATGAGATGCCGGGAATCGAACCCGGGTCGGCCGCGTGCAAGGCAAATGCCCTACCCGCTGTACAATGGGAATTGAACCCTGGTCGTCCCGCTGTCCTATCACTCCAGCCCTGAAAAGGTTTTTCTGAGGGGGTGAGGTTAGGCCCCACCTGTTGATACTGAAGGGTTACTCTTGCCTCTGTGCTCAGGTAACCATATATGGTGCTGGGAATGGAACCAGAGTCAGCCAATTCAGGGCAACACCTTAACCCCTGTGCACTCTGCAACTAAAGAAATCTTCACTGGAACTATAAAGAGATAGCACATTGGGTAAGGAGCCTGGTTTGCATGCAGCTGACCCAGATTTGATCCCCAGCGTCCCATATGGTACGGTAAACACTGCCAAAAGTGAACCCTGAGCATCACCAGGTATGACCTAAAAAACAAAAAGGACAAAAGAAATGTTCAGGACTAGGAATGTTGCTCAGTGATAGAGCATTTGTCTTGCATATGTGAGGCCCTGGGTTCAACCCCAGCACTGCATGCACAGGAAAAATTGTATTGTTTTAGGGCCAGAGAGATACTTCAAAGAGCTGGTAAGTGTACTTTATATTTCAGAGGCCTGACTTTGATCCCTGGCATCACATGGTCCTCCAAACACCATTGATTGGCTCCTAGAGGACATTGGCTATGACCCCCAAGCACCCCCCCAAAAAAAATTATTTACAGAAATAAGACTGTCGAGAATATACATAAGCAAGTGCAGAGAAATAAAGACCCATAATTCCGCATTTTGTTGTCCCCACTGCTCCCCTGGTGTACCTAGTCTGTCAGTGCTACATCAACACCTGCAGGCAGCAGGGCGGAGAGCCCATTCCGGAGCTCCACCCAACCCCAGCTGCCCTTTGCCCTCAGCCCAGGAAAGCTCCTACTTCTGGCTTCTGGACTCTGTCCTTGGAGAAAACTCATCTGCTCAGAGCTGGCCTCTCCAGACTCACCAGGGGATCAGAAGGCAGTTGTGGCCACACTGGGGAGAGGGAAGAGACAGACGGCCCAAGGGCGTAGTAGGGAAGAGGGAAAGTGTGATCCAGAGCTCCGGCTGCAAGCCTGCAGTTGGCATGAGAGTTGGCTCATGAGCTCAGAGCTGGGGCCTCTGAGCAGGAAGCAGTCATTGTACAGAAGGTCTGGAGTGGCACTCAGAAGACGCTTCAGAGCACTGCCAGTCACCCTACCTGCACGCATCCCCCTGTATAGATCCTGAATGCCCTTGAGAACTTTCCTTCTTACCACGGACCCCCTTACGAACTGGACTGAGTCTGCCTCTGCCCTGGTGGCTGTTTATTATCACTCTAGCTCAGTATGCCTGTTTTCCTGTCCTTTGCTGTTCCAATTGCCAACAAACTTTCTGCGGCCTGAGATGACCCTGGAGGTTTTAATCTTCATGAATTACAAGCTTAGAGGTTCCAATTAGCTCAGGAAGTCCAGAATTAAAGTCAGTTTGTTTAATTCTATAATGGTCCAGAAATAGTACAGGGGGTCGGGCACTTGCCTTTCATGTGACTGATCTCACTTCAAATCCTGACACTACATACTGTTCCCTGACACCTCTTGGTGTGGCCCACTCATCCACGCCCTAATCTGCTTAGATTTCTTGTTATAGTGTCAAATGTATATATATGCTGGCTATTTTTTACTTAACAGTTTATCTTTATTTATCTTATTATTTGTGTGTGTGTGTGTGTGTGTGTGTGTGTGTGTTTGGTTTTGTGGTCCTGGGGAGACCGTGTGGTGCTTGGTATTAAACCTGGGCCTTCCACATGAAGTTTGCACACCACCCCTTTGAGCTATTTCCCTGACCACATAGTAGTGCTCTTTTTTTTTGTTGTTTGCTTTTTGGGTCACACCCAGCAATGCACAGGGGTTACTCCTGATTCATGCACTCAGGTATTACTCCTGGCGGTGCTCGGGGGACCATATGGGATGCTGGGAATCGAACCCGGGTTGGCCGCGTGCAAGGCAATTGACTATGCTAAGGGATCACTTCTGACAGTGCTTGAGGATCTATATGTGTGCTTCATTCACTGTACTGTCTCTCCAACCCCATCAGTAGTGCCAAGAAAAGCACTGCCCCTTGCCATGACTGTTCGCTCAGGCGTATGTCCTTTCCTCTTCACAGATGAGCTCTCCTTAGGACTGGGCCGACTGAAGGGCATAGCACTGGGGATGCAGACAGAAATTGAGGAGCAAGATGACATTCTGGATCGCCTTACGAACAAAGTGGAGAACTTAGATGTCAACATAAAGAGTACAGAAAGAAAAGTTCGACAACTCTAAAGACAAATTTCTACCCCATTACGATGAAAAATATTTGAAAGATTCTTTAAATTCCCAAGAAATTTCACTTGTTATTTTATTATGTAATTTATATGTGTTTGCAAATGTTATAACAGAGTGGGTCTTAAGAGGCCTTGTATGTCCCACTTTTTCTAAGAGCCAAGATCTCTCAGTTCTCTGATCTGTCCGTTTTGAGTTTTAGTGTGACATTGTGACCTAACTTCTGAAGCTCCTGAACCTTTGTCTACCATACTGGAATGAGAAAAGTTACATTTTTCACATTAATGAGCAGAGGGAAAGATATAAGCAGAGAAAAAGAGGTTTGGTTCGAATCTCAGTGTTGAGGGCCAGGGAGGTGGGTGTATGCCAGAGCACAAACTTTATGTGCCTGAACCCTGGGTCAGTCCCTGGCACCTCATGGTCCTCCATGCACATGTGGGGAGCGGCCTCAGCACTGCCAGGTGTGACTCAAAACCAAAAAATTATTCTTGAACCCACCAATCTCTCCCTGTTGACTCTGCATTGCAGATCTTTCCATGAGGGAGTGTCTGGGGACCCTGTATGCCACTCTTCTAGAAGGGACTCCTTCCCGCCCCTTTCCCCTTCCTGGTATCATGCATTTTAGTGGATATATAGACCTGAAAATGTCTGTTGCTCACTCTGGTACCTGAAAATGGGAAGGAAATTGAGTAAGCCCTTTTTTCTCAACATGGCATTGGCTGTGTGACTTTGCTAATTTGATATTGTATCCCATAAATAAAACCCTTCAAAGCAAAGGAAACTTCTTTTACGTGCTGTGGCAGTGCTTCAGTATTTCTGTAGCATTTGTGTATAGAAAACTTACCCTGTAATACATGACTTCCCTAAAAATACTGACAGCCTCTTTTTCCAGCCACTGCACAATCTTGTATATCCATGTCACTGGATATCCCAGGATGTGAGGACATGAATCAAGCTCATCAGAATCACACACTTGTCCTTCAGGTAAACTCATCGTGATTCTTTTATGGAGAATAGTCAAAGGAAGCGCTAAACTAGATACACCTCACAAACAAGTGCTCAGGGCTCTTCAGTCAGAAGGCTGCTCAGAAGTTGAGAGCCAGAATAACTCCTCCCTCTATTTGTATTCTAATCACTTCCTGATTGTCAGCATCAGACATAGAACCATGAATCTTCGACCATTATACTTCAGACCTAAACTTTTGTTTTTTGCAAATAAATGCATGTAAAGCTGCCACCAGACATTCTCTTCAGAGGATGATATTTTCCCCCTTAATAGATCAGTGATTTAACTAACGTGAAGCAAAGTAGCACTTCAGTACCTTCCCTGTCTGTTGCTAGGCTAAAGTCAATCTTAACCCCCTCATTTTTTTCCTATCCCAGTAATAGGGAAGGAGTTTTCCCCCCTTATCCTAAAAATTTGTCTTCCGTATGAGGACCTGTTACATTATGTCCTATTCTTACTCATATCTTCTTTAAATTCTTGGCCAACCAACTGTCTCTAGGCAGTGTGTTATCTGGAAGCTTGTATGTGTGTGCTCATGCGCATGTGTGTGCATGTACATGTATGTGCACACACCTGCCACATCCAGTCGTACTCAGAGGCTACCCTCTGTGCTGTGCCTGAGAGTTACACTTAGGTGACCGTGGGTGCTGAGAATTGAACCCAGGGCTCCCATATGCAAAGCATGAGCCCCAGACTTTTGAACTATTATCTCTAGCCTCTGCTGGGTCTTTATTCCTGCTCCCATGCCCAGGAAAGGCTGATTATTTATGGAAACTATAAAGCAAAGTTTCTGGGCCCCTGGGGTAGCCTTGCAAACATGAAGTTGTGGATTTGATTATGTATTGCCGCATGTGCCAAGTTTGTGATCTCCAGTACACCTCAACAACTCTGAGCACAGTGACTAAGTATGTGAGTACTACTCCCAGGAGTGCAACCCCCAGTAAGAACATGTGCAAACACCACAACCGAGTGTGCAGCCCCATCTTTATAACAACAAAAAACAAGATGGAGACCAGAGCAATAGTAGAGTGGGTAGGGTGTTTGCCTTGCATGCAGCCAAACCAGGTTTGATCCGTGCCATCTCATATGGCCCTCCAAGCACAGCCAGGGGTAATTCCTGTGTGCAGAGCCAGGAGTTAACCTGGACATCACTGTTAAAAAAAAAAAGATGAAGGGAGAGGAATAAACTATATGTATAAATTATATCTGTATACACATAAGTGAAAGTTGCTTACAATTTTAGAGAACACAGGAAGACCTGAAGAGCTTTCAGAATCTTTGCACTTGATGATCATGATCAAAAAGAAAACATCTCGGGGCTGGAGCAATATAGCACAGCGGGTAGGGCGTTTGCCTTGCACACAGCCGACCTAGGTTCGATTCCCAGCAACCCATATGGTCCCCCGAGCACCACCAGGAGTAATTCCTGAGCGCATGAACCAGGAGTAACTCCTGTGCATCGCCGGTGTGACACACACACAGAAAAAAAAAAATCTCTAGACCATGAGAGGTAGGGCACTTGCCTTGCATACAGCCAGCTGGGTTGGATGTCCAGCACCCCACATGGTCCCCCAAGCCCCGCCAGAAATGATCCCCAAGTGCAAAGCCAGGAATAAGCCCTGAGCACCACTGGGTGTGACCAAAACCACTGGGTGTGACCAAACAAATATTTTTTTAAAGAAAATATTAACATGCCTCATGAAGATGCTCATAGTTGCTTGGGCTAAGGAGTTGGCTAGGTTATGGGTTTTGGTACCACAGAGAAGATAAACTTGTCCTTCCCTTGCCACATGGAGTCCTTAAGATATATCTGTGTGTATAGTTAACGCTGGAAACAAACTGTGCCTTCCAAAAATGTGGCTTTTCTAACTTTGGGTTGATTATATGTTAAGTGTGCTACTAACTTAAAAACAAGTGCATTCTCTTTCAGAGGAAATGATTTGTAACATCTAGTGATTTTTAATTTAACAGCAGTGATACAGAAGTCTCCTCTTTCTTGCATACAGTAGGAAAACAGACCCGAATTGAACTCAAGCGGCAGCAAGAAGAATATACAAGTGCACTTTAATTTCTTCCTGTGAATATGTAATTATAAGTGTACACTACACCTGACTTTACTAAAAACATTATACTTTGCCTATATGGGCCTTTGTTTCCTGCACAATTTTTGAAGTTGTTTCATCTCTGTCATACCTTCCTCCCCCCTCAAAAAATTAGAATTATTAAATATACTAACAATGTTACCATCTTCAGTTCCAATGAATGGAAATCTTTTATACAAAATTATGAGTGAGTCATTCTAAGTGCTTATGGAAGAGAGGGTCTTTTTGTTGTCATTTTGAGTATGTATCACAATAGCTCATACACCATGCCTTCAAGTCAACATGACTAGATTCCATCGAATAAAATGTGAAGTTTTCTAATCAAATTCTGTTTCCTGTTTGCAGTTGGTGGGAAGGATCATCTTTGTTTAATTTTCACATGTTTAGTCTTTGCAGCCACATTTAGCTCCATGAACAAACTTCTAGAAACATAGTCATCTCTGCTATTAGAATAACTTTCTGTCTTCTCTCTCCCTGCCTATTCTATAGCACCTTCAAGATCAGGGCTTAGGGGCTGGAATGATAGCATAGCAGGTAGGGCGTTTGCCTTGCACGCAGCCTGACCCGGGTTCAATTCCCAGCATCCCATATGGTCCCCTGAGCACCGCCAGGAGTAATTCCTGAGTGCATGAACCAGGAGTAACCCCTGTGCATCGCTGGGTGTGACCCAAAAAGCAAAAAAAAAGATCAGGGCTTAATAGGATCAGAGTGACAGTACACAAGGGTAAGGCACTTGTCTTGCATGCAGCCACTCCTGGTTTGACCCCCGGCACCCAAAATGGTCCCTCAAGCAACACCAGGAGGAATTTCTGAGTGCAGAGCAGGAGTAACCCATGAGCATTGCTGGATGCATCCACAAAACAAAACAAGGTCAGGGCTTAACTGCTATAAAGGACCAGAATGGAAATAGTCTAGGCTTACGGGCCAAATAATCAATGACAACTGCTTACCTCCACCAGGTAGCACAGAAACACCAAAGGCAAAAAATGGAGTAAGAGTGGTGGCTGTATGCCAGTAAAAAAAAACTGGGGATTGGGGGTATGGTGCCGCCAGCAGGTCAATCTGTACCTGTGAGGCGAGTGCATCAGCAGCCTCATGGCGCCTTCAGACTTCCAGATACCCCAAAATTGCTGCTGTGCCTTTGACCAGACCCCAAAAACTTGGGGCAAAGTTTACCAAGAAAGTAAACGGCCAAAAGTTAGGTATGTGGGAAACACACCCACAAACCACCTCCAGCTCAGCTATATAATTGGAGGCAAGGCCTCTTTGGTTCCTGATTGAACTGCTTAATGGACATGATCCCAGAGACTCAGAAACAAATCTCAGAACCCAGTAGCTTTAGGTAGAAATGCGTCTGGTCTCTGCAGTAGGCTACCGGTGCTGGGCCAACCCAGGTGGGAATAGGTTTCGTGCCTTGGCCTATTCCCCCTGGCGGCCCAGTGGCCGCCATCCGTCTGAGGCCACTGGATAGTCACATTTGGACCCCCAGTGACGAGACACACAGGGCCTCACGGGATGAGGGTGGAGCCAGGCTTGTCCTCCCCACCCCAACGAGACCCCAAGTCATCACCCACGAATGGCCTCTCTGGCTCCTGATCAAGCTGCTTAACGGCCATGATCCCAGAGACTCAGAAACAAATCTCAAAACCCAGTGGCGTTTGGCAGAAATGCATCCAGCCTCCACAGTACGTTACTGTCGTCGGGCCACCCCAGGGAGGAAAGGGTGTCGTCCCTCCGCCTGCTCCCTCTTGACGACTTGGTGGCTGTCATCCTCCAGAGGCCATTGGACAGTCAGGCTTGGGCCCGCAGTGACGAAACTTGTTGGGTCTCACGGGATGGGGGAAGTGGAGCCGGGCCTGTCCTCCCCACCCTAATGAGACCCCAAGTCATAGCCCACAAACGGTCTCTCTGGCTCCTCATCAAGCTGCTCAACGGCCTTGATCCCAGAGACTCAGAAACAAATCTCGAAACCCAGCGGCTTTTGTCAGAAATGTGTCCAGACCCCGCAGTAGGTTACTGTCGCTGGGCCACTCCAGGGGGGAATGGGTGTCGTCCCTCCGCCTGCTCCCTCTTGGCGACTTGGGGTCTGTCATCCTCCAAAGGTCATTGGACAGTCAGGCTTGGGCCTGCAGTGACGAAACTTGTTGGGTCTCACGGGATGAGGGGGGAGGTGGAGCCAGGCCTGTCTTCCCCACCCCAATGAGACCCCAAGTCATCGCCCACGAATGGCCTCTTTGGCTCCTCATCAAGCTGCTCAACGGCCATGATCCCAGAGACTCAGCAGCAGATCTCTAAACCCAGTGGCTTTTGGCAGAAATCCATCCAGATTTAAGTGTTAAAATTTCAGAACTTCAAAACCACATGGCCCTACTGCAGCCACACGACATCATATGTTATTCATAACCAGCAATAGAACACAAATTGTCTATTGTTGCCTTTTCAGCAGATCTGAGTGTTGGGGTAAAATCTTAAATAATGGTGGGTCTGGTGTCGAAATAGTGAATGTGATCAAAGTAGAGAGAGAATAATGTAGAAATCATCTGCCCCACAGGCAGGGGGAGGGTGTGGGATGGGGGTATACTGGGATTTTTGGTGGTGGAGAATGGGCACTGGTGAAGGTACGGGTGTTTCATTGTATGACTGAGACTTAGACCCAAAAGCTTTGTAACTGTTCTCACGGTGATTCAATAAATAAAATTATAAAAAATGGAAAAAAAAAACTGGGGATTCTAAAACTTGAATATCATTTTTACAGGCCATAAAAGCTATTCTTTTGAGTAGTCACTTTCAAATATAAAACCACTTAATCCAGGAGCTGGAGAGATAGAGCATAAATGATTGAGTATATACCTAGCATATACAAGGCCCTGAGTCCCATCTCAGGTACAGTTTGGTTTCCCGAGCATGGTTGAATCTCTCTCTAGCAACCCTAAATTATAGCCACAATGGTGGTGATGGTCCCTGGACACTGCAGAGCCCAAGCAGGAACATCAGGACTTACCCTCCAGCCACACCATGGTTTGGCATCCATCTCTTCATCCCCATCTTCTCTGTGTTAGTCTGCATATTAAAAGATTTTTAAATTTAATTAGGGCCCAGAGAGAGGGCAACCGGCTGAGTGCATGCTTTGCATGTGAGAGGCCCAGGTTTGATCCCCATTCCACCACTAAAAGTGACCCCTGAGCACTGTCCAAAACCAAAACCAACTGAAGTACAAAACAGGTATTGGGCTGCACTGACCCACAGACCATAGCTTGCCACACCCTGTTGAGAACGTCCTGTGAGAAACAGGATGACTGGCCACCCTGGGCAGATGGGTTCCCCATCAGGGTGGCAGCCTCACTCCTGGACAATCAGCCCACCAAGACGTGGAGAGCCAGACAAAATCTCAACTCCACCCCCATCTTTCCTGACCTGGATCACAGACTTAGGGATTGCTTCTAGATCTGAAAGCTCTGTTGGCTAATCTGTGGCTAATCTGTTGGATCATCTAGAAATCTTCTCCCTTCGGGAGAATAGCCACCTGTGCCCCAAGGGCCACTCTGTCTTTGGTGGATATCATCTTTTGGATGAGAAAAGAATGATAAAGGCTCATTAACAGCAAACTTTTCTGGGAAGACAAGGGAGGACATTCCTCTGCAACAATCAAGAAGATATGAAAGTGGCTCCAGATTTGGGGCTGCACCTGGAGATTTGGGGCTAGGATGAGGTTATGGTTGAAAGACAACTTGGGGCAGGCAGGCTTAAAAATCACTGTGGGCCATATTAAAGAGACAGAACACAGACCTCCCCTTCCATGCCAGGAAAGCTTACACAGATGCTAAATAAGAGTGTGATATGATCAGATTTGCTTTTTGAGTGCAATGAATAAGTGTATTATTTGTGGTGGGTGGTGGGGGGAAGCCAACTAGAAAAAATAAATGATAGAATAAAGAATAGTTCACTTATAGCTGCCACAAATGGTAGCAGTTATAAAGTCCTCAATGAACACATAGGATAATGCTTATCTGATTAACATGGAGCCAGGAGGAGGGACGGGGCTGAGATAGTACAGCAAGGAGGGTGGTTTGCCTTGCACACACTTGACCTGGGTTCAATCCCTGGCAACTCAAGGGCTCCTAATAATCACTAAGAGAGTTCCCTAAGTTCAGAAGTTTAGAGCTAGGTCACCAGATGTGACAAAAAAATAAATAAACAAAAACCATGAAGGACATGGAGATACAGCTCAATCAACCATACTTAACTGTCAGAGCACCTTGGATTCAATCGCCAGCACCATATGGTCCCCTGAACACCAAGTTGGAAGCAGTCCCCAAGCATTGCCAGGTGTGGCCCCAAAACAAACAAAAAACATAGGGGAAGGGTGGGGAAATAGACATAGCGTGGGGGCCTGGGTGAAATGCTTGCTGTGCAGGCATAGGACCACAAAATCAGTCCCCCAGCATCAATCCGCATCTTCGAGTACAGGTCCCATTGGCACAAGGGTGTGATTTCAGGCACATCATAATGTGGGAATGCAAAAATAGATGTCAATTTCAAGACTGAGAATAATGATGAGTTGGATATGTTGAATGTGTTGGATATGTTGAATTTGAAGAAGTTGAGGACATCCAGACAGATTACAGCTGCTGAGCCACTGTGCATAAAATAAATCAAAATCCCTCTTTATGTGAAACTTCCATTCTCAAGACGATACTCAAGACAAATTTAAAAATGCATCATAGAGAGCTACTCAACTATTTTAAAAAAGATAAGAGCAACAATTTGTTGCTAAGTGGATGGAACTGGAAGGTAACATGCTGAGTAAAGTTAGGAGGACAGAGACAGAGATGGAATGATCTCATATGTGGGAAATAAAGAAGCACAATAAGGGGGAAAGAAATGGCTCAAAGAACAGAATCTGTGAATTGGGGATTCGCAGATTTCTTCTTAAGTTCTTGATTTTGGGGGTTCGCAGATTTCTTCTTAAATTCTTATTTTTGGACCACACCCTGTGCTGTGATACTCCGGGCCTACTCCCCACTCAGTGCTCAGGGGTGGAGCTAGGGGACCACCAGCATCAGGGATTGAACTTAGACTTCTACATGTGAAGCATGTGCTCGATCCTTTGAGCCATCTCCCTGTCCTAGGCGCTCTAATGATTGTAACAGAAAGGCTGACTAGTTAAGATGCTTTATACCCTGCTTCCATCTGCAGTAAACAACTTTTGTAAGATCACTGAGTCCTATAGGTGTTGCAGGTATAGATCACATACCTAATCCCCAAAGCATTATACTTTAGCCTAACTCATGAATCCTAATGAAGAACTTTTGCACTTAGAATTGAGTGAGAGAATTTCAAATGAAGTGTTAAAGGAAAACAAAGCCATTTTCAGAAGAAGAAAGACCATCAAGGAGAGCCACTGTTGGAAGGAAATAAAACTGGAAACAGGGACATCTGAGGAAGAGGGACCCCTCATTTGATGTCAGTTTGGGGAGAAGGATTATTCTTGTGTAGTTATAAGGGAGACTTGGGATTAGCATCTTCTTTCCATTATCTTCATCATTAGGAGACATAAGGACTGGAATGTGGTTCAAGTGGGAGGACACATGCGTTGGGTTTGATGAGTGAGGCCCTGGCATGGCATGGCCCCAACATTGCCTGGTTTGACCCTGGTGGTCCCTGAGCACTGTCAGGTGCAGCCCTGCATAACAATTTGCAAGGGAATTGGATTTTGGTGCCACACCTGGCAGTGCTCAGCAGCTATTCATGGCTCTGTCTAGCACCACAGGGTGTGGCCCTCGAGGCCCCTTGTACAACAAGGATGGCCCTAGTGGATCTTGATACCACAGGGCTTGAGCAGCTCTGCATCAACTGGACCCTAGGATCGAATCACTTGGTACTGGGAGTGACCTCAGACCCACTGAACACTGCTTAGAGCCCCCTTTTAAAATACACTGAGGATATAACTTAGCAATAGGCACTTGACTTGCATGTATGAGGCACTTACACGTATGAGCAGTAAGTTCAATCCCCAGCACATCGTTAAAATGAACAAAAACCTGTAATAGTTCTTTACCATTGAAGAGGCACAACTCATACTTAATAAAAGAAATGTGAGATAAAACTTCTCTAAGCAGGGGCTGGAGAGATAGTAAAGGTTAAGGCATGTGTCTTGCGTACAGCCAACCCAGTTCAGCCCCTAGCACCACATGGTCCCCTGAGCATTGATAGGTGCTGGAGTTCCTTGGAGGCTCCTGGACCTGCTGGGATGGCCCTGATAAATCCCAGTGCTACAGGGTGTGAGCATCCCTTTGAACTGCTGGCCCAGACATCTGAGAACCCCTGGTGGAGCTCCTGGGCCTTCCGAGAAACATTTGGGAGGCTCAGGGGCATCGATCTCTCCACTGCAAAAAAATATACCCTGACATACTTTTACCCATTGTGTTGATAGGAATCTAAAAGTAAACATACAATTTCATCCGGATCTCATTCTCTTCTCCTTCTAAAAATATGGTGGATATGCATCATGAACAACTTGTAAACCACGATGTTTAAATAAAGTGGAGAAAAATGGGAAAGCATAAAAAATGAATATTTAAAAAATATAATTATCTGCTTCACCTTAAAGCTTGCCATGTGATTCATTCGAGTCATAGAATGGAAACAGAATTACCATATTTCTCTTAGGCTGAAGCATGGACTGCAGTGGCTGCTGCTAAATGAGGGACTCATCAGCTCTGTGACCTAATTCAAGGGACAAAGGACAGTGGTGCTTCTACCGGTCTGGCTTGCTGAGTCCCTGCCCTGAGGAATGTGGCCCTCCAAGTGCAGGGCAGAACCCAAAGAATGCAAGTTAGCAATGAACCTCAGTTGCATCAGGCCACGGCAGCATCATTCCTGCCTGTCCTGGCCCAGGCTGCTAAAGGGGCTGGAAAATGGTCACTGCCTTGCACTGTGTTGAAGCACCAAACAGCACAGTCTAGAGGAAGGGCAGTTAGTGTTTGGGAAGACCACACACCCGGCAGGGATGCTCAGGGTTGACTCCTGGCTCTGTGCTGGCAGGGCTCAGGGGACCATATGGAGTGCTTGGGATGGAACCTAAGTCGGATGTATGCACAGTAAGCTCTCTATAAGAAGGGTAGTTGGACCATCTGTAGTGGTATGTTTATGCTTTCATCTGCAACTCTACTTCTGGGAACTCATCCTACAGAATTCCTGCTACTGTGGACTGAATGCCACTTTTCCTCCCGATAGCCTCAGTTAAAACTTCATCTCCCACCCAACCCCGACCCCCTGCATTATGTCAATACTTGGAAGTGGGGCCTCTGAGAGATGACTGGGTGTTGAAGGTGAAGTCCCAATTGTGGAATTGATGCTCTTTTGAAAGGGAACCCTCCCCCTCAATGAAAGAAAGAGACCCCAAAGTGATCCCTCACCATCATCATATGACATGAAACCAGGAAGCGAATCCCTGGCCAGCCACAAAATCTACCATTACTTTGATTTTGGATTTCCCAGCCATCAGAACTATGAGAAATAAATTTGTTTGTAACTCACTCAATCTATGGTTGCTTGTTGTAAAATCCCAAATAATGGAATAGGTTTGCATTCATATGGAAGTATCTATGTATGCATTCCTTTATACATTATATAATTATTTTTAATAAGAACTTGAAATTAATTTTTAATATCTAGCTATGGACACTGGTAAAATAAACTATAGTACCTCTCTACAGAGGTACTATAATTTGCAAGTGTAAAAATTAACATGGACACGGAAATGGCGATATATGACACTGGGTAAAGCACATAGCTGACCCATGCTCAACCTTTAGCACTCCACATGGTCCCCTGAAGGGCTGGAGAAATAGCAGAGCAGGAAGGGAACTTTCCTTGCATGCAGCTAACCTTGGCATCCCATATGGTACCCTGAGCCTGCCAGGAGTAATCTCCAAGTGCAGAGCCAGGAATAAGCCCTGAATATAAGCCCTGAACAAAAACAAAAAGATTTATTTGGGACTGGATAGAGCAGCTGGTAGGTCATTTGCCTTGCACACAGCAGATCCAGGTTAGATCTCAAGCATCCCATATGGTTCCCTGAGTTCTGCAAAGAGTGATCCCAGAGTACAGGAGTTAAGGCCTGAGAACATCTTGGTGTGGCCCCCAAACAAAAAATAATTAAAAAAAACAAAACATGGACAGGCCAGAGATATAGCTGAACAGACCAAGCACACAATGGGTTTGATCCCTGCACATGGTCCCCTGAGCACCACCAGGAGAGACCCTGAGCCCAGAGAGTAGAGTAGCCACCAAGCATCACCAACTGTGACAAAAAAATAAAAAAAAAAAACTCCAAATAAGTCAACAAGGGAGCTCTTTACATAATGATATGAAACATGTACAGGATATCTTATTAAACTTAAAAAAATTGTTTTGGGGCCACACCCCATAGTGCTCAGGGCTTAATCCTAGTTTTGTGCCCAGAGATCATTTCTGGGGCACCCATGGGAACATATGGGATGCCAAGAATCAAACCCAGGTCAGCATGTGCAAGGCAAGTACCATACCCACTGTACTACTGCTCCAGCCTATTATTAGATATGTGTGTGTGAGTGTGTGTGGTGTTGAGATTAAATGGTGTTGGGATGTTGGGGGGTGGACAGTTAGTACAATAGGTAGGACAACTGCCTTTCACATGGCCACACCAGGTTTGATACCCAGCACTCTTGATACCCAAACCCCAACAGGAATGATCCCTATGCTGAGAACCACACCTAGCGGTGCTCAGGGTTTGCTCCTGGTTCTGAGGTCAAGAATCACTCCTGGCAGGGCTCAGGAGACCATATGCAGTTCCAAGCATCAGATCTGGGTTGGCTTTGTGGAAGACAAGACCCCTATTCGCTATACAACCCCTTCAGCGACAAAAATGCCATTAGATTAAGAAAAAAAAAGATACATGTGCTGGATGTGCAAGGAAATAGCTTGCTTAGAGGTTATGGTCACATACCTTGCATGCACAGGGACTTGAGTTTCATCCCTGGCATCATATGTACCCCCAAGCACTACCAGATATAGGCCTGGTTCCCCCAACCACTGTTGGGGCAGCCCTGGTGGCCCATCTCTGGGATAGCTCTGGTGACCTCCAGTACCACGGGGCCCATGCAGTACCACACCTCTGGACCTTAGCATTGTTTTCTAGTTAATTTTTAAATTACAGCATCATGATTTACAAAGTTGTTCATAATAGAGCTTCAGGCATACAATGTTTCCACACCACTCCCACCACCAGTGTGACTTTGCCTCCATCAATGTCCCCAGGTTCCCTCACACCCCCTAGCCTGCCTCTTTGACCAGTAGTTTTTTTTTTGAGTTTTGTTTATTTTTGGGTCACACCAGCAATGCTCAAAGCTTACTCCTGGCTCTGTGTTCAGGAATTATTCCGGGCAGACTCAGGAGATCATACTGAATGAATATTATATAGTTATAACTGCTGGAGCAGTAGAACATGAACTGGTATGCACAACAGGTGGTGGTCAGCAGGTGTAAAAAAGATTGAAGAATGCTGACCTAAACCAAACTAAAATTTTTTCATTTAAATTCTGAGGCTGGAGGAGCTAGAGCAGTAGTACAGAGGGTAGGACATTTGCTTTGCAGTGGCTCACTCGGATTTGATCCCCAGGGTCTCATATAGTACCCTGAGCACTGCTGGAGTAATTCTTGGTGTAGAGCCAGGAGTAACCCCTGTGCATCTCTGGGTGTGCCATATGGTGCCCCAACCATCACAAAGAGTAATTCCTGAGCTCAGAGCAGAGCTAAGAGTAACCCCTGAGCATTGCTGGGTGTGGCCCTAGAACCAAAATAAATAAGTAAAATAAAATAAACCCTGGAAAGATAGTGCAGGAGGTAAGGCACTTGCCTAGCATGTGGTTGTATTCACATGACCCCAATTTGAGTTCTGGACACCATATATTGTCCGCTGATGCCCTGAACACCATCAAGAGTCACCCCTAAGCACAGACCAAGGAATACATGAATAGTCCCAAACATCCCCAACACACACACACACACACACACACACACACACACACACACACTGCTCTGTGCTTCAGTCTCAAATGAAACAAATGGTCAGAGTAGTTTTTGTGTGGTGGATATGGGTAATATTTTTACTTTGTTCAATCTGTCTCCTTGGAATGCAATATTATACCTCAATGAGGAAAGTCATCTGGGATAAATGCTGGCAGTTCTGGTTATTACAGGGGATGTAGAGGAAGAGGAAAACACCAAAATAAAAGGATCAGACATAAGAGGTGCCACCATAAATTCATTCATATTATGTTTGTGGTGATCATTGGGGACCATTTTATTTTTTTCTTTCTGTTTTGTTTCGTTTGGGGGCTACATCTGGTAGTGTTCAGGGCTTACTCCTGACTCTGTACTCATGGATAACTCCTGGTGGGCTCAGGGACCATATAGAGTGCTGAGGCTTGAACCCAGGTTGGCCACATGAAAGTCAAACGTCCTACCCATTGTACTATCGCTCCAACCCCAAAAAGGTGGCATTTTTAGGAAAGAAGTCTAGCATAAGTTTGGTGGCAACCCTACCAAATTCTGGATCACACAAGAAGCTAAGACACACAAAAGGAAAATGTTTGATCTGTAAATGACACACAATGAATCATGGTAATATCCATCCCACTGATGGTTTTGTACAGCCTGTGAGGAAAAAAAAAAAAAACAAGAAAAAAGGAGAAAGGTTTATACCTTTAAATAATGTGATTAAAATGTTTCAAAATATGAAATTATATGAAATTCATATTTCAGAATTCATTAAGTTGTATTGGATAAAGTTACACTATTCCCCTGCAATAAAGCCACATGCTATGATGACTGCTTTGACCACAGTTGAGTAATTGTAACAGAGATTTCTTGAGACATGGACAATCCTTTGCAACACTGTTCAAGTTGGAACACTACAGGATACAATAATACCATTATACCAAAACAATGTTTGGAAGCTGGAAAAATAGCTCAAAGAGCTGGTTTTGTCATCTTGGAGGCTGATCCCCCACATGTTCCTCTAAGCACTGCCAGGAATGATCCCTGAGCTCAGAACTGAAAGTAACCCCTGAACATTGTCAGGTATGACCCCCCACCTCAAAAAAAAAGTGTTTTGAAAACCATGTGTTAGCATAATGCCACAGTATCCTATTTTGGGATTTTTAAAATTTTTCATATATATATTTTTTATTTTTATTTTTTGGACCATACCTGGCAATGCAGGTTCTACAATCAGGAATTACTTCTGGCATTGTTCAGGATCATATAAAATGTCAGGGACCAAACCTGGGTCACCCACATGCAAGGAAAATGCCCTACTCACTCTACTAACGTTCCTATTTTTAAATTGCTAGTACACACCCATTTCAAATGAAAAAAATAAAAAGTGGACTTTGAATCTCTATACTTCAAGGGAAAGCAGAACAGAGATTATTTTATATGAACTAGTTGCCAAACACTGTTTTACTACGCAGCAACACTTCGTCTGTGCTAAAGAACATATCACATTAGGTTAAGCAATCATCATAATAACCCAACCCACAGGAAATCAAGTACTAAAATTCTTCAATGGGGTCAGGGTCCAAAGGACTGGAGTGTGTGCATTGCATGTAGTAGTTTCAGGTTCCATCCCAGGCATTGCATGATTCCCTGAGCACAACTGGGAGCAATCTCTGAACACCAAACTGGAAGTAACCACAAACACCACCAGGTATGACCCCCACAAGAAACAAACAAAAGGCTCAGATAGTATAGCCAGAGAGATAGTATAGCAGGTAGGGTGTTTGCCTTGTATTCAGTCGACCAGGTTCAGTCCCCAAAACCCCATGTCCTCTGAGGGACCAGAGGTCCTCTGAGGCTTGGCAAGAGTGATCTTTGAGCACAGATTCAAGAGTAATCCCAGAACACCATGGGGTATGGCCCAAAAACAAACAAAAAATTCAACTGAAATCTCATCAGGACATATTGACAAAAATACAAGCTGAAAATGAAGCTACACCAAAGTACATTTCCAAGAGGCTTATATCAGCCAAAAAAGAAAAAAAAAAGAAAAAAAATAAGAAAACAACCCACTGCACACTGACACACTGACAGCAAGATAATTAGATAATGTTTAATTCTAGCAAGTGAACAAATGTGTCCAGAGAAAATAAATTTGTTTTAGACTATTAATCATTCAGTGAGAACAGTTGCTCCAGAGAGACACTGGGGACAACATCAATAGTCAATTAAAAAATAAGATAAATTGGCCTGGGAGTAGGTTTAAAGAACTAGAGCACATGTTCTGCATGTGGGAATCCCAGATTTATTTCCTAACAGTGCTGGAGTGACCCTAAACAGAGCAGAGAATAGCTCCTGAGCACTGCCAGGTATGAAAAAAACAAGAACAGAATAGGGGCTGGAGAGATAATAAAAGAGGTAAGGTTCTTGTCTTGCTTGCAGATGACTCTGGTTCAATCTCCAACACCATATATGGACCCCTGAGCACTACCAGGAGTCACTCCTGAGCACAGAGCCAAGAATGGCCTATGAGCACTGCTAAGTGTGGCTCAAACTCTTTCTCCATGTCATCATACAAAAAAACCCCTTGATCACTTGACAACCTGTTACTAATGGATTTGCTCGAGTGAGTGCCAGTAACGTCTCCATTCATCCCTGTTGCATGCGAATATAGCACAATGGCGTCTGCTCGTTCTAGGAACACGAACAGCCTCAAACCGATTGTTCAGGTTCTTGAGGAAGAAGTCTGACCATCATAGGTGGGCGGACACGTGATCTTTTGATGTCCTGTGGAATCCAGTCGGTAACGACTCTAGTCCAGCAGTCGTCTCCAAATCTCATTACATGTCCAGCCCATCTGATTTTTGATGCCTTGGCAAACAAGACAGCGTCCCTGATCTTGACTGTTGACGGAAGTCGGAACTCCGGATTCTTTCTCTCATTTGAGTGAAGCGTGACACTGCAAGCATAGTTCTTTTGATTCCTCTTTGGGAGACCTGAGACCATCCTGTTTTCGTTGGGCCCAGGTCTCTGAGGCGTATGTTAATGCAGGAAGAACAGTGGAATCAAAGAAATGTGCCTGGAGCCGGAGGTTCTTCGTCCTCTTAGCTATTTCTTTAACATTTTTGAAGGTGTTCCAAATCACTCTCTTCCTCCTTTGCAACTCAGGTGTCAGGTCATTCGTCATGTTGACTTCTCGACCTAGGTACACATAACTGTTGCATTTGGAGATGTTCGCCCCATTGAGAGTGAATGGAATGTCAGGAACGAGACTGTTTCTCATAAACATTGTCTTTGTGAGATTCAGCTGTAGCACGCGACCTTTCCACACTCACGGTTGAAGTCGGCCAGCATTTGTGCCGCTTGGCTGATGTTTGATGTTATAAGAAAAATGTCATCAGCGAAGCGGAGGTGGCATAGTTGCCAACCGTCAATCTTCACACCATTCCTTCCCATTCCAGTCGTCACATGACGTTCTTGAGGGTGGCACTGAAGAGTTTCAGTGAAATGGTATCACCCTGCCAAACCTCTCTCTTAACATCAATGATCACCTCCCTGTAGAATGGTGAGATCCTGGTAGTGAATCCGCAATATAGCTCATGGAGGATCCTGATGTACTGACTTTGAATGCCCTGTTTGGCTAGGGCCTCGATGACTGCTTCAGTCTCAACAGAATCAAAGGCCTTCTTTAAATCGATAAACGTTAGACAGAGTGGCATCTTGAACTCCCGAGAAACCTCAATGAGCTTGGTCATCATGTGAATATGGTCGATTGTGCTAAATCCTTTTTGAAAACTGGCTTGCTCGCATGGTTGTCCTTCATCTAGTGTTCTGCCAACCCTATTCAGGATGACTCAAGTGAACAACTTGTAGACGACAGACAACAGGCAGATCGGGCGATAGTTGCCAATGTCGTGAATGTCTCCCTTCTTGTACAGTAGTACAGTCCTGCTGATTTTTCACTGGGACGGAACCTTGCATTCTGACAGGTAGCGTGTGAAGAGCCGAGCCAGTGTATTGATGAGCACTAACGAAAAGTTCTTCAGGTGTTTGGGTCTGACCTTGTCTGGGCTGGGCGCTGTTTGCTTCTTTACCAACAAAATGGCATGTCGGATTTTGGAAGGGAGAACTTTGGGAACAACATAACCATCCTGCGGAATTTGGTATGTGGGCAGGTGGACGTGGCTATCGAAGAGATCTGAGTAGAAGTCATGGATAATCTTCTCCGTTGCCCCTCTGGAAGATGTGATAGATCCATCAGGATGTCAGAGGGCAGTCATCTTGGTCTTGTAGTTAGCGAAGGACAGGCAGGCGTTGCGAATGCTTTTCCCAGCTTCTGCTGCATCTGCCAGCACTACTGCTCTTCTCTCTTTGAGGTCTTCCTTTATCACTCCTCTGCACTGCTTTGTGAGCTCGGAAGTTTGCTTGCGGTTGCCTGAGGCTTGTGCCAAGCCACATTGGTGAATGAGCTCGAGAGTTTTCGAAGACAAGTGTCTTTTTGTGGCTATCTCTCTCTCTCAGTGTTCTTAGAACAATCATGAAGGTGCTTGAATCAGTCGACCGTATTCCTTGTCGATGTTGTCAACAATGGTATCTTCCCATGTTGCTGCAATAGTGCCAAGGAACTCCCAGTTGGTGGTCGTTCTGGGAGTTCTCTTCTTAAACTTAAACTATGCATTCCTTTCTCCCCTCTCTGTGAAGTAGAATTTTGTACGAAGGAGATGGTGGTCCGATCCTGTTTGGAATTTTGGGACAACAGCGACATCAGTCAGGCAAGACCATCGATTGAATATGATGTGGTCAATTTCGTTGTGGAACCATCCACCGGGAGATTCCCATGTCCAATGTTTAGATTCGGCCTTCTGGAATTGTGAGTTGCCATGAATGGTCTTGGTCGACATGATGTACTCGGACAGTCTCTCACCCTGTTCGTTCCATTCTAGGCCATGGGTCCTGATGTGGAGTTCTTCAGCTGATCTTCTCGGTCCTATCTTGGCATTAGAATCACCGACAACGATCTTGTAGAAAGTGTGGTCTTCTTTATAGAACTTCTCCAGCTCCATGTAGAACTTCTTAATTTCTCCATCATCATAATTGGATGTTGGTGCATAGACAATGTAGACAGAAACTGCCAGCAGTGAGCCACATCTATTCAAGTGTAATCGTCTGATTCAGGTTGTTAAGCACTCAAATGAATCAATGTTTATGGCCAAGTTCGTGTTGACAAAGACACCGACACCACCAACGTCTCTTTTGTTGCATGTTCCGAGGAACAGTTCTTCCCCAGTGTCTAAAATGGCGTGATGTGAGTGGTGCTTTCTCATCTCAGTCAAACCAATGATGTTGTACTTGATCTTTTGTGCTTGCACCATCAGGTCCTCCATGGATGCATCCGATATCAGCGTACGTGCACTGAAAGTACAGACAGTCGTTTTTGTCCTTCTTCGTTTTGGCAACCTTGGTCGACCCTGAGATTTAATCAGCCTCTCCTTCCTCATCCGTCTTGACACTGCCATATTGGTGGCTCTTTCAGGGTCAGGGGAATGAGACCCATTGTATTTACTGGTTTTGGCATATCTAATACACCACAGATAGCTTGCCAGGCTCTGCCTTGTGGGCGGAACATTCTCGGTAGCTTGCCAGGCTCTCCTAGAGGGATAGAGGCTTTTAGGTTAGCCTCTTATCGTCCTTGCAGGTGTTCCCATGGTTCAAACCATATTTCAACGCAATCAAATATGGTGAGGTAATCTTGTATTAAGTGTTTTATGATGTGTCACGCGGCCACAAAAAAAAAACCCTCACTCACAAAAATTAAATCAAGGGTAGTGCCAAGAATTGAGACCTGATCTCCTGTAAGCAGAGGTCAAAACAAGATAAATGGGACTGTAAGAGAGTGTATACCTCTAGTTGTCCCTTCTTTTCTTTTATTTGCTATATTGACTCTCCAGTTCCTAGTTTGCACTTATGAGGACCTAAGTTTGATCCCTGACACCCACTGAACACTCCAGATGTGACCCTGGTTCTCCCAGTACTGACAGGCCCAGGCACTCAATCATCTAGCCTATTTGGTTAAGTATATTGGGCTACCACCCCTCCCCACCAAAAAAAGAAGAATTGGAGTAGTTTTCCTTGGCTATCAATGAGTTGCTAGATGTCACCAGTCATTATTACTCATTGCTAATATTTATTTGAGGTTTGCATGCACAGGTCCCAGATTCTATTCCCATCCCTGACACCACATGGTCTCTTGAGCATTACCAGTAACGATCCCCAAGTACAGAGCCAGTAGTCCCTGAGCAAACTGGGTATGATCCAATGCCCACCATAACCCCCCACCTGCCCCCCCCCAAAGAAAAGAGCCAGAGAGATAGTATAACATGTAATGCACTTACTTTGCATGTGGTCAATCCAGGTTCAATCCTCAGTATCATATGTGGTTGTCCAAGCACCACCAGGATTATCCCTGGGCAGAGAGCCAGGAGTAAGCTCCGAGTACCACTGGGTGTGGCTCCAAATCTCTCCCTTCCAAAAAAAATAGCCACCTTAAAACAAACAAAACCCAAATTTAGGTCAGGGAGATAGCTCAAAAGGGTAGAGCACATGCCTTGAATGCATGAGGCCCAGAGTTCAAACCCTGACACTGGACAGTCCCCAGCATTGCTAGGTGTTGAGGCCCTGGTAGTTCCCAAACAATGGTGGGTCAGAGCATGAAACTGCCTAAGCACCAAACCTCAAGGCCTGCAGAACCCGACAAGCATCAGGTGTGGTCCTAGGACCCAGAGCACCACTAGGTCTAACTCATCTTTAGTTCTACTTTATTTTTGATGTTTGGCTTCATGCTTTATTTGGCCACAACCAGCTGTGTTCAGGGGTTACACCTGGCTCTACACTCAGGAACTACTTCTGGTGGGGCTTAAGGGCCACATGGAATGCCAGGGATGGAATCAGACTCAGCTGCATGCAAGACAAGTGCCCTACCGACTGTACTATCACTCTGTCCCTCAGTTAGTTCTATTTTAAAGGTCTATTTTAGACACTAGGAAGAGAGCTCAATGGGTTACACACATTCTCTGCTTACAGGAGGTCAGGTCTCAATTCTTGGCACTACCCTTGAGCAGCACCAGGACTGACTGCTGACCGCTTGCCAGGAGAAGACCCTTAGCACCTTCCAGCTGCAGCTCAAAAAAAAAATATCCTACTTTGACTTTTTATTTTTGTCACACCTGGCAATGCCAGGAGTTACTCCCAGCTCTGCACTCAAGTATTATTCCTGGCGGTGCTCGGGACCATACAAGGGATACAGGAGATTGAACTTGGGTCAGCCACATGCAAGGCAGATGCCCCATACCCGCTGGCCCCAACATCTTACTTTGGAATTCCTGAATATAGGAGATGGGAACTGGGGAAACGGCTCAGTGTGCAGGATTGAGTTTGAACCCTGGAGGCACCCGAGCACCTCCAGAGTGGCCCTGGTGGTCCCCAGACACAAGGGCCCTAGCAACTCTGCATCTTTGAGTCCTAACATTGAATCACTTGGCATGGTTGGCCAAGTACATTCTAGGAGTGTGTATACAATTTATACTTTAGAGGTGTGTGTGTGTGTGTGTGTGCGTGCGTGTGTGTGAATATAAATTCTAGGATGCTTGTAAATTTACAGTTTAGGGGTGTGTTTGCAAAATTTACATTTTAGGGGTCTATATTCTGAGGTGTCTATGTAAATGACATTTTAGGTGTGTGTTAGATTTACATTATTAAAGTTACCTTTCAGGGGTGTGTAGATGATCATTTTGGGTGTGTAAATTTTACATTTTAGGTGTCTTGTGTAAAGGCACATTCAGGGATGTCTGCAAATGTACGTTTTAGGGTGTGTGTGTGTGTGTAAATTTTACCTTCTAGGTTGCGGGTGTACGCCAACGTATAATTTTGGAGCGTGTATAAGCGTACACTTAATGTGTGCAAATTTGACATTTCAGAAGTGGATGTAGATTCTAGAGCATGCGCGAACGCCGTGCATTTCAAGGGTTGCGGTGCCTGTGCAATTTCTGCATTTTAGGGGGTGTACGCGAGTGTGGAGGGGCTGAGCCCCGAGAGCGCCAGGAAGCGGAGGAGCTGTTGAAGCCGCAGCGTTGGCGCGGCAGGCGGGGGGCCACGCCCGGGAGGCGCCGGCGTCGGTCCGCTCGACGCAGCGCGGAGTCGGAGCGCGGCCGGGAGAGACGGCCGCGACCGCCGATTCTGCGCGTCCGCCGTCACACCCCCTTCTGCGGCCGCACGCCCATTGTCACCCCGGCCCCGTGGCCCACCGGGCCCCCGCGTCGTTCCCGAGGGGTCTCGGTCCCCGCGGTCAGCTCGGTCCGGAGCCCCTCCGCAGCCTGCGGACCCCGGGGGTCGCCGGTCGGCCTCAGCGACCGCCTCCTCGGCCCCCTCGGGCCGCCGGATCACCGCAGGCCACGCCTCCCCGGCAGGAGGTCCGGCCTGCTCCTCGCGCTTTGTTCCCGGAGCAGGTTTCCGAGACGCCGCTCCCTCTCAGCTCCAGCTGTTTTCCTGCCCGAGCGAGCGGGGCCGAGGGCGGCAGCGCCCCCGGCGGCGCGCCTCGGCCCAGGAAGGGAGTGTCCGCCGCCGCCACCGACCCGCCCGCCCCCGCCCGGAACGCGGGAGCCCGGGCCCGCGGCGCCCGCCCCCCGCCCCACGACCGCGCTCCCGATTGGCTGCTCCGAGCCACGTCACGGGGCGGGCCCCGGCGGCTGCCGGGAGCCGGCGCCCGCGCGTGCGCAGACGGAGCGCGCTGAGCGGAGGGGGAGGTGGCCGGCTGCTTCTCGCGCGTCCGCCATTTTGTTGCTGTGGCTCTTGGGAACGGGCTGGGCAGAGGCGCCCCGAAGGCGCGACGCTCCCTGGGAGTCCGGTGCTTGGCGAGGCGCCTGCGGTCGGTCCCGGGCCGTGGGGGTTGCGGAGCCGGCGTGCTGTAGGTCAGGGGTCCCTGGAGGGAACCCCCCAGGGGGAGCCCGGAGCCCAGAATCCCGGGGCGGCCTCGGCGCGCCGCGCGCCCTCGTCTGCCGCGCGACCCCGGACTCGGCACCGGTTCCCCGGGCCGGCGGCCTCCGCGAGGCGGCCCCGGAGCAGGCGGGCGGCGGCGGAGGATGCTGCGGGACCGAAGCCGAGAGGAAGGCTCGGCCTGTTAGAGCGCGCCTCGAGGTGTGCCGAGAGGCCCGTCCGCGGCCCCCAGAGCCGTCGGTCGGGCGCGGCGTCCGGATCGGCAGAGAGCAGCCGCCGCCCCCCACCCACCGCGGAGGCCCCCTGGCCGACACCATGTCCTCCGCCAGGTTCGACTCCTCGGACCGCTCGGCCTGGTACATGGGGCCGGTGTCGCGCCAGGAGGCGCAGACCCGGCTCCAGGGCCAGCGCCACGGCGTGTTCCTGGTGCGCGACTCGTCCACCTGTCCCGGGGACTACGTGCTGTCGGTGTCGGAGAACTCGCGCGTCTCCCACTACATCATCAACTCGCTGCCCAACCGCCGCTTCAAGATCGGAGACCAGGAGTTTGACCACCTGCCGGCCCTGCTGGAGTTCTACAAGATCCACTACCTGGACACCACCACCCTGATCGAGCCCGCGCCCAGGTACCTACCGGGGCCCCCCGGGAGCGCGCCAGGGGGTGTGGTTGAGCCCCGATGCCTGCTGTCGGAATCAATTTCTTTTCCTAGAGGTCTTGAGAGCAAGAGGTTCGTTCGTGTTGGACCTGGGTCCCTGGGGCTTGAGAAGGGGGCGGTCGGTTGTGTGGCGGATCCTGCAATCGCTGCCCTCCATCTCTTCTCGGCTCTGACTGTCCGAGGAACGCGAGGGTCGTTTGCTTTGTAGAATCCTCTCTTGGCTAGGGTACCCCGCCCCCCGACACCCCCACCCGAGAGCGTGTACGCAGCGCGGATCTCTGCGATGCAGGTTAAAGACCTGGTATGCCGCATTCTTGACGCTCAACAAAAGAAAGATTTTTTTTTTTTGCTTAGAAATTAAAATATTTAGCTGTGAGAAAGAATTGTCGGTTGGTATTCTGGTGCCAAGTTTAAAATGAGCCGGACGCCTATTTTGTCACACGTTGATTAAATATATATGTTCTATAGTCTCTTCTCCCCCTCCCCCCACCCCTGTACCCAGTTGGACCATTAATGGGCTAGAGAGCCATTTGGTAAAATTCCAAGAATGGAATAAAGCTAGACTCTTGCTTACTAAAGGAAATTTTGGATGGCGATATTTTAGCTCGATTTGGATATACTTTTTGTGTCATTTGTCTAACCATACCTGTTTTTTAAAGTTAAGACCCAAAATGATAAAAAGAGTAACATGCTTTCTCTTTTCAAGTAAAATGCTTTATTTGTATTACTTGCTTCAGTCTGCCTTAATCAATATACTCACCAGATTAATAATGCCACGTTTGTCCTGAAAAAAAAAAATGCCTTGGGGCCAGGGAGATAATGCAGTGCTGGGTACAAGCTTTACATGGTGGATGCCTGGTGGATGCCACAATGTGGTCTCTGGAGCAGTATCACCCAAAATGAAGTGAAATTAAGATAAAAAGTTAAACTCTCCACTTTTTAAAAAAAAATTTTATTATCTTGGCTTTTTGGATAACACCAGCAATGCTCAGGGGATACTCCTGGCTTTGCACTCAGGGATTACTCCTACCGATGCTTGGAGGACCTTAGCAGGATGCCAGAGATCCAACCTGGGTTGGCCACATGCAAGGCAAACACCCAATCTGATGTACTATCATCCTGTACTATCACCACTCCAGCCCCAGGCCAGATTTTTGTTTTGTTTTTTAAAACAAAAACTGACACATTTTCCAGGATGACAATTTTTTGAATGTTGATTGTTGTTTCTGTAGACTAGAGACAGAGAAATGACTATAAGGTCAACTACAAAACAAATGCACTTAGAAAGTGGGAAAAGGTGACTGAGTCACATACTGTATGTAACAAAAGATCTAGGTGCCAAGAACTGATGAAACCTTCAGGTTTCTTTGGGGAGTCGGGGCACACACAGTGGTGTCAAGGGTTACTCCTAGCTATGTACTCAGGAATTGGTCTTGATGGTGTTTAGGAGACCAGATGGGATGCTGGAAATTGAACCCAGGCACCCTACAGTACTATTTCTCCAACCCCAAAACCGTCAGGTTTCTGAGGAAGCTGGTAATTGGAGTAAACATTGAACATGACATAATTCCAATATAAGAAACTCAAGAGAACTTTAGAGTCCATTATAATGTTTTTTTTATTGTTGTGGGACCACATCTGGCGATACTCAGGGGTTACTCTTGAGTCTGCATTCAGGAATTACTCTTGACAGTGCTTGAGGAACCATATGGGATGCCAGGGATCAAACTTGGGTCAGCTGTGTTCATGGCAATGCCCTACCTGCTGAACTATCTCTCTGCCCCCCCTCCCCCATAATGATGTTTTGAATAGATTACTTTAACTGGTGGTGAATCACATAATTAATTTCAGACTTATTAAGCCAGGCCATGAAAGACACTCCTGCTTTTTCAAAAAGTGTGAGCTGATGACTTGATCCTCTTCTAGAGGGAGAATAAAGTAACACTATAGTACCTAGTACCTTTGTACTATCTACAAAATGCCATCCAAATTTCCCAAACGTGTCTTACCAGACACCAAATCAAATTTTGTCTTTGATGCTTGGCTTTGTTCCCTCTTGTTTTGCTTTATTGTGGCCTGCTGGGCTGCATCTTTTTTTTTTTTTTGGCTTGGTAGCCTACCTACCTCCTCATGCTTGTGTACCTTTGCTCTAGTTTTTGGTGCTTAACTGATTGCTTAACTCCACCCCACTCTTCACATATTGAAATCTCCCAGTTGCACCCAGGGCTTACTTCTGCTCTGCAGTCAAGGAAAGTGATCCATAGCTCTCCCTGCCCTACCCACTGTGCTCTCTCTCAGGCCCCACACCTATTGAAATCTTACTTTTTTATGTCCACAATAAGCAGGTTACTGTGGCTTAGGTTTTTTTATTTTTCCCTGGTGTTTGGGAGGACAGTCTGTTAGTTTGCTTAAATTAGTTCCTGGTTGGATTTACTGTATACTGAGTAGTTGGATTGCTTTCTTATCCCAAAATTCACAGGTTAGGTAGCTACACCGTTGTAGAGAGCTAGCTAAATGTTCCTCATGCCCCAAACTGGATATATTGAGTTAGCATCTCAGACATCACAGTTAAGCTCTCAGGAGTTTCTTGTTTTTAGTTTCTTCCTTTGGGTGCCAGGGCTTGAACCTATGGTTTCATAGACAGGACACATACTCTACCACTGTGCTAACACATCCTTGTCCCTTGTGTGTTTATTTAAGGACTGGTGTTTTCTTTGTTCTAGTACAGGCTTTTCTGTTGAAATGTTTCCTCATATTTTTTATTTGGTGGGGGGGGGTCTTGGGGGTCAAATGCAGGACCTGACATATGAAAGCCAAGTGTCCTGCCCCTGTGCTCCATCCTACAACTGTTTCCTGGCTTGTAGTTTTATAGTTTCAGTTAAAATACTTACAAGAGAACTATATCCGAGTGAAGGTATTGGAAAAAATGATGCTCTTTCATGGAAGTTTTATTATTTACTAAGTGATCAGACTAAGAATTGGTAGAAAAATAAAAGTTATGATTTAAATACTATAAAGGGAATAAAACTAAATGTAATAGATGAAATTCTATAGTAGAAGGACCCAAGAAATAGTGCAGAAGTTCAGGCACTTGCCTTTGTGCTGCCAACCCCATTTGATTCCCGGAGCCCCACCAGAGTGATTCCTGAGCACAGAGCCTGGAGAAAGCCCTGGAGCACTGTGGGAATTTGTGTGTATGTGTGTGTGTGTGTGTCATGTGTTGTCTGTCATGTGTCCTCCTCTCTCCCTCCCATCGGGTGTTCTAGAAGGTGACTACCTCAGATAGCGATCAAAGGAAACAGTGTAGAGAAAAGCTATCCTTGGAAAGACTTGGGATAAAGTGAAGGAAAACAGGGACTGTGTAATTAATTTAAGGATTTAAGAACTTAAAAAATAAATAAGTGGAGGAAAACTCCTAATCAGAACAAAGATTTTATACAAAGGTCCTGAGGTGAAAAGCTATTCCATGTGTTGGAAGATCGAGATTTTTCTGTTTTTATTTTTTTCCCTTTTTGGGTCACACCTAGTTACTCCTGGTTCATGCACTCAGGAATTACTCGTGGTGGTGCTCAGGAGACCATATGGGATGCTGGGAATCGAACCCAGGTCGGCTTCATGCAAGGCAAACGTTCTAGCCACTGTGCTATCACTCCAGCCCCGGAAAAATGAGTCTTAAAGAGAAGAAAGTTATATTAGGAGAGCTTGGAGGTGAAATGGTGAAGGTGAAAAGAAATTGGATTTTAAAGTGAGGGATGGCCATCGAAAGAACTTTGAAGTAGAGCAGCGAACTGGAGTGAACGACTGTAATCCAGGTGCAAAATAATGATGACTGATAACTTGGCATATGCCATCCATCCATCATCATGTAGACCCAAACTTCCTTGCTTCAGCAGCACCCCTTAGTTGTACCTCAAGGCTTCCACCTTGAGTTCCTGGGCTGCCTTGAGAGACTGTGTAATATTTTGGTTTTGGGGTCACCTCAGGCCTTACTCATGAGTTTGTGTTCAAGAATCACTCTTGGCAGGAGGGAATGGGGAGACCATATAGGGTGTCAGGGATTGAAGTTCGATGGCCACATGCCCTGCCCTCTGTTACCGCTCCAGCCCTGGGATACTTTGATGTAGACAGACTATAGGCTTGGTAGGTAGGTGCTTATTTTGAAGGAAAGATTGATGCTTTGCTAAAAGGAAGTGGAGAGTATTAGGGAAGAGAAAGGAAGAAACAAAGATGACTTGGTTTATTTGTAATGTGTTTTCTGCTTTATTTTATTATTTACAGTAGTGCCAGGAATCAAAATAGGGCCTCTCACATGCTTAGACAAGTATTCTATCACTAAACCACACCTGCAGCTCTATGTTTATTTTATTAATTGGTCTTTATAGTTGTGGTATTTCTCTGATGAGCTCCCCCCGCCCTCTGGGAGGTGGGAGATGATGGAGTCATTGTTGTCAGACAGCTTGTGTTGTTTTTAAATGATTAAAGGATTCTCTTTCTGGGTACCTGAGTGTAATTTTATATTATAGGTAATTTGATAAACACATCATCTATTTTTCACTTCCATTTTGAGTACATTTTTAAGATTCTTTGGCTGGGGGGTGGAGGGGGCACACTGAGCAGTGCTCAGTGGTTACACCTGGCTCTCCACTCAGGGATCCTTCCTGGCAGTGCCAGGATGCCAAGGATTGAACCTAGGTTGGCTGCATGCAAGGCAAACAGCCTACCTGCTATACTGTTGCTGTGACCCCACATTTTAAAGATTTTATTTAAGTTATAGTTAATATTCAGGTTAAACATCACTATTTTTCAATTAGATGCTATTTTTAGTTTAATAGAGTATTTCAGCAGTTTTAGAGTGGATTGTTAAGTATCAAGTGATTTAGAAACTTAAAATGTGTGTTTTATGTTGTTTATAAACTTCATTATTTATTTATCTTTGTGGGAGGGGGCATATCCAGTGGTGCTCAGAGGCTATTTCTGGTTCAATGCTCCGGAGTGGATCCCTTCGTGGTGCTTGGGGTGGGGGAACCTTACATGGGTAAGAAAGAGTCTTGGCCATCACAACCACATGGAAGGCACATACCTTATCTTCTATATTAACTCTGTCTAAAAATTCCAATTTTATAACTATATGAGGAGCAAAATGAAAATTATGAGAAATAAAAAAAATCTAAGAACTGGACCAAGTTGATCTTTAAAGAACGTCTTGTTAGTACTCAGCAAACATTAGTATACCTGAAATATGAAATGTTATGTTATATCCAATAGACTCTTGTCACATTCTTTTTGTTGTAGGTCACACCCAGCTCTCAGGTTTCATTCCTGGTAATACCAGAGATCGAACTCAGACTTCTCCATACAAAGCATGTACTTACCCCTTGAGTTTTTTTCTCTGGCTCCCTCCCTGTCACATTCTTCAGGAGCTTACTGATTGCTGAGGTGTTTCCAAGGCCATCTCCGTACCATTCGGTACGACAAAGTAGTTGTTGGCGATTTGAGGAAGTATGCTTGTGTGCCTAAAGCTTAACATCTACACCTACAGAGCAATCCAAACTCTGCTTGGACAGAGGGTACTATGGAAGTACAGTAGTTATGCCTCATCCCAGATCCCGTTTCAAATGTAAAAGTCTCAAGGGGCTGAAAAGATCATAGAGAGTCTAGTGCATGTATTCATTCCCTGTAAACTCACTGTCCCCCCAAGCACTGCCAGGTATGATCCAGACCTCCCCCACTCCTCAGCCCCCAGAGAGGAGCTCAGTTGATGCTGTTTGGTTTTTATTGGGGGCCACAACCAGCAGCAGTCAGTGGTTTCCTTTGGCTCTGCACTCATGAATCACTCCTGAGTAATGTGGCTTGGGGGACCATATGGGATGCCAGGGATCTATAAGATGCCTGAAATTGAACCTGGGTAGACTGTATGCAAGGCAAGCACCCTGCCCGCTGTACTATTGCTCCAGCCCTCCTGTTCATACTTTGAGAGGGATTCCGAGGCAAGGAGCTCAGGGGCCAGGCATAGTGATACTCAGTCAACAATGCATGATGGTTCTGGCAGTGCAACACCCCCCTGACTGCCCAGCAATAGGTAGGGCCCAGGACCCATTTAGATGTGCTTAAGGTGCAGTGTGTTAACAAAGATTGAACTCAGGTCCTTGACCATGCTATACATGTGCTATACGAGTGCCCCTAATCTCGGGAGCTCTCACGCCAAATCTGGACTTTTGAAATTAGGAATTAGGGAAGAATTAATGGTAATTTTTGTCAACAGAATTTGGCACTGTGAATAAACTTGTAAGTTTCTTAAGCATCTAAATTTGATTCAGATAAGATACAGGAACATTATCATTATCCTGGGGATGGAAGCTTGCATAGTTAATAGTTATCTTCCCATGATCTATGAAGTTCCGAAAAAGTAGAATAAGAAGTACTCAAATCGAGAGGAATTTTATCTAAAAATTTTATTTTAGGATCTAAGTAAGTGGAAGAGATTATTTCTAATGGTCTTTGAGGCTAAAACAGTTTAGTTCAGTGCTTATTAATGGGAATTCAGATTATCCTAGAATTTGAGCGGAGATTATGACAAGGTAAGGCTGCCACGCTTGTGGAAACTAGTCTGAATGATGGCTCAGAACTGCAGAAGAGCAAAGGAGCAGTGGTATGGTTGAGACTTGAATAAATTTTCTTGTCTATGACAGAACTGAACTAGGTTAGGAAATGAGTGTTTTGTTTGGGGGTCACACCTGGCAGTGCTCAGGTGTTACTCCTGGCTTCTGTGCTTCCGGATCACTTCCAGTGGGCTCTCCCAGATCACTCCCAGTGGGCTCAGGACCATGTGGGGTGCCAAGGATCAAACCTGCTTTACCACGTGCAAAGCAAGCCACCTACTGGCTGTTCTATACCTCTGGCCCAGGAATTGAGTCCTTTTGTGTTTTCAGAAAAATAATCCAAGCAAAGAGGGAAATGCTTATGTCTTTACTAAATTTAACTTTCTTCCCCTTTTTTGCAGTGGGTAAGGCACACCCAGTCGTGCTCAGGGCTTAATCTTGGCTCTGTGCTCAGAGATCACTCCTTAGAAGGGCTCAGGGAACCACTGGGATGTCAGGGAGCAAACCAAAGACCATGTGCAAGGCAAGCAACTTACCCTTGTACTATCTTTCCAGTCCTGTTATTTTAATTCTTTTTGGTGGAGGGAGGAGTCTGACTTGGGTATACTCCTGACTCTGCTCTCAGGGCTCACTCCTGTCAAGCTCAGGGGACCATGTAGAGTGCCGGAGATCAAACCCAGTTCAACCATGTGCAAGATAAACACTCTGCTCCCTGTACTATTGCTCCGAGACCCCCCTTTTTAACTTGCTTTGTTGTGGGTTTTGAGCCACATCTGGCTTTGTGCTCAGGGATCATTCCTGGCAGGCTCAGGGGCCCATATGGGATCCAGGGATCAAATCTAGGTTGACGACTTGCAAGACAAACACTCCACAGCACTTTGCTTGCTGTGCATTGCTATAGCCTTTAAGGAGGAATTTCAACATCTTGAGATTCATAGCACAGCGGGTAGGGCGTTCGCCTTACAAGTGGCCAACATGGCCGACCCGAGTTCGATTCCTCCGCCCCTCTCGGAGAGCCCGGCAAGCTACCGAGAGTATTCGATATGCCAGACACAGTAACAACAAAGTCTCCAATGGAGACGTTACTGGGCCCGCTCGAGCAAATCGACGATCAACAGGAGGGCCTTTACCTTTACCTTTACCTGAGATTCAGTACTAGACTATATAATGGGAGTAAACCATGGTTGTGGTCTTAGAAAATTTCATTACGCTTAACAGTTAAGATAACACTAAAGGAGTATAAAAACAAAAATGATGAACTGAGGTGCCAAGGAAGTCTTAAAAGAGAATTTGGGCTGGAGCAATAGCACAGCGGGTAGGGCATTTGCCTCGCAGGCGGCCAACCCGGGTTCAATTCCCAGCATCCCATGTGGTCTTCCAAGCACCACCGGGGGTGATTCCTGAGTGCAGAGCCAGGAGTAACCCCTGATCATCGCCAGGTATGACCCCAAAAGCAGAGAGCGAGAGAGAGAGAGAGAATTTTAAGATTTCCTGACCAACAAGTTCATGAGGTAGAAGAGGTGACCATACCTGCTGGGAAAGGCACAGTTGTAATAAATGTGAGTAATGGGAAGCAGGCTAGGAAAGGAGAAAAGTGCTAAAAAACACCCTCTTGAGCCTTATAAATAAGTTTAACCATAGGAGTCATGTAAAGTTGGTTTTTGGTTTGATTTTGTGCTCAAGGACAAAACCTGGTTGTCTGATTGGGCCACTGCTGACAGTGCTCAGGGAACATATAACATCCTAGGATTCAAACCAGTATCACAACCACGGGTTAGGAAAGCACCTAAACCACTTCTCTCTGGCCTTCATCTAAAGTTTGTTTATGCTACAACAGGATCACTCCTGGCTGGGCTCAGGGCCTTATCTGCTGTACTTTAAAAAGAGAATTGTCAGGCCAGAGAGTACAGTGGGTAAGGTACTGGCAGGATTTGATCCTCTTCATCCCATATGGTCCCCTAAGCCTGCCAGGAGTAATTCCTGAGTGCAGAGCCAGGAGTAAACTGTTAACATAATCAGGTATCACCCAAAAACCATTAAAAAAGAAAAGAATTGTGATCACTTTTACTTTCGCAAAACTGCTCTGGTGTGGGACTAGGTAGGGGTTGATTCTGGAGCCCTTAATTAGGAACTGCTGGAGAGGAGACTGAGAAGCTAAGCTAAGAACAAGTGTCCCAAGACTATTAAGTGGTAGCTGGCGGTTTTCATAGGTCAGTTTCACTGGAATGAGGGCAGAGGCAAGACCTTGATAATCCTTGGGTTTTGTTCATTTTTTTTATTATTTTTTAAATTACGCTCATTGGTGCTCATGGATCACTCCTGGGCGATGTTCAGTATGCAGTGCTGGGGAACATATCATGCTTGGTGGCTGCATGACTTATTTCCCAAGAGCCTTATCCCCTGTACTGTCTGCTCAGCCTGAAATTTTATCATTATCTGCTTTGGTACTGTGAAAAATTCCATACATGTAAGAGTGTGTGTATACAGGGGCTGGAGAGATAGCACAGCAGGTAGGGCATTTGCCTTGCACACTGCCGACCTGGGTTCGACTCCCAGCATCCCATATGGTCCCCTGAGCACCGCCAGGAGTAACTCCTGAGTGCAGAGCCAGGAGTAACCCCCTGTGCATCACCGGGTATGACCCAAAAAGAAAAAAAAAGAGAGAGAGTGTGTGTGTGTATACAGAACTAGAGAGATAGTACCGGGGCAGGTCATTTGCCTTGCATGCGTCTGACCCAGGTTTGATCCTGGACGTACCATATGAGCACAGAGTCAGGAGTATTTCATTCCTGCATGCACAACTGGATGAAGTACAAAAACAAACCCAAAGAGTGTGTACACATAAATAAGAAAACTCTTCAGAGAGCCGGAGAGCTAGTACAGTGGGTAGAGTCCTTGCCTTGCATACAGCTGACCCCAATGTCCCATATGGTCTTGAGTCCTGCCAGGAATGATTGCTGCTTCCTGCATGCAGCCAGGAATAACTTACCCCTGAGTACTTCAGGGTGTGACCCAAAAGCAAACAAAAAGATTCCCTAATTAAAAACAAATAACTTCAGTATTTTTCTACAATATTACCAGTACCTTGAAACTCTCACTCAGATAGTGATTATGCTACTTTTTATCTCCCTTCCTCCTTTCAGTCCTTGTTGATACTGTTGTGAGGACTGAGGGTTTTCACATCTTGCTTGTACATTTTTAACTGTGGTGTTTTCCCAGGGTTTACACATCTTGCAGTGCTTGCACATGTGTTCTCTTAGGGTCATGCTTATTTTTGTTTGGTTTTAATTCATTGTTTCTCAGTACATAAGAAGGCCAGTGGTTACCTTTGTATATGGATTTCATTAGTGTTAATCACCACTGAAGTTGTATTAGTCTTCATAATCTGTTTCAAAACTTTTTTAACTTTTTAACTATACAAGCTGCAAAATACTCTTGAATGCAGGGTCTAAAATGGAACAGATAATGCTATTAGTAAAGAATATGATTTATCTAAGGTGTTCCGCAAGCTTTTCAGATAACCTGTGTGGAACACAATAAGGAACAAGGTATACCTTAAAGTGGGAGGAACTAATTGACTACTCAAAGCAAGTCAGGAATTCCTGACCGAGTTACTGAGTTTCTCATAACATTATGATATTAATTCTGAAAAGTACAGGGTTTATCCCTAAGTTTAGAGGCTATGAGTAAGACTAAAGCTGCCTGACTGAAAATTGAACCCCTACTTTGGCTCCCTGATCTGTAAAATGGGGATAATAACACCGTCTACTTAAGGTTTCTTCTGAGTTCTCACTGATTTACTATCTGTAAAGATCGCATGTACTGCCTGACAAAGGTGTCTGTCAGCTCTTTATTACTGTCATTGCTTGAGTACTTCTATTTTCTCTTTTTCAGATGTACTGATAATAAGCAAAGTGACCCTTAGTTAGCAGTTGTTAATATATAATAAGGTATTTGAGGTTTACAATCAACTCCTAATCTCCATGGTATTCTGAGTACGTGAAGTTGGTGTTTATTTTTTAGCCATTCCAGGGCCTCAGGCATGCAAGGCATTTGCTCTGGAGCCACATTCCTGGGCTGGTGATTTCCATTTGTTTGTTGGTTTGGTTTGGGGCCACACCCAGCAGTGCTCAGTAGTTTCCCCAGTTAGATGCTCCAGGGTCATGGTAGTGCTTGGGAGGGGAATATATGGTGCCAGAAATTGAACCCAGGACCTCATACATTGAAGACAAGTGCCCTACCACTGAGTCACCTCCCCTGCCATCATTCCATTTTTAAAGATTAAGTCTGGGGGCCTGGGAGATAGATTACAGGGTTGGAACACACACTTTGCTTGCCAGAGATCTGGGTTTGAACCCAAACAGCTCTAAGTTTAGTCCCTTAGCAACATCAGGAATGGCCCAGTAGAGCACTTGCCTGTATGAGAACCTAGATTTTTCTTTCCTATCATGCACACAATGAAAAAAAAAAGCTAAAGAGATAGGAAAGAGAGAGAGTTCATCAAGCAGAGTGTGTGCTGTGTGCTTTCCATGACAGTCCTGGGCTCAATCCCTGGTGCTGCTGGGTTCCCTGAGTACCTCTGTGTGTGTGTGTGTGTGTGTGCGCGCGCGCACGTGCACACACGAGCTTTAAAGGAAAACGAAACAAAATTGCTAAGGTGTGAATTTTGTCCATTTCTGAGGATTGTCTTTGGAAAGGAGTGTGGCATACATATCCTGGACCTTGAAAAGTGTTCATATTGGGGGTCCAGAGGTAGCTCTGGGCAACCCTTAGACTGTGGATTTGATTCTCAGCATCACTCCACACAGCATTGAACACTACTCAGTGACACTGCTCTTTGGGACTCTCCTGTAACAACACAGTGTGTGAGGCCACTGCATCTAAGTGTACGCAGTCCCCAATCACAGCAAAAAAGGGAAGGGATGGAAGATGAATGAATGAATGAATGAATGAATGCGTAAAGCATAGAACTAACCTGTTGGATTTGTGCTTAATTAAAAACAAAATGTTCTTAATGTGGAAAATAGGTTTTGCAAAAAAATCTGTTATGTAGAAAATATACTCAAAATCTGAGTTTATGACAGTAGAGATTGAATAAGGAAAAAGTAGAAAAATGAAGCCAGGAATCCATTTCAGTAAGCTCACAGAATGAAATGTTACTTAGCTGTAAAAATGACTGTGACGGTCAGTGATGTGGGGAAACATGTGTTGTGAGATTAGAAAAATCACTGGCAGCTGCCACAGGTATACAGAAGATTCTGAGGAAAGCCAAAATTTCTGGGCATGGCTCAGTAGCACTAAGTGCCTTGCAAGGATGAAGCTGAGTTCAGTCCCTGGCATCTCTACTTTTTGGGATTCCATCCCAGCATCAAAGTGTACAGAGGGGTTAGAGCAATAGCACAGCGGGTAGGGCATTTGCGTTGCAAGCGGCCAACCCTTGTTTGATTCCAAGTATCCCATATGGTCCCTGAGCACCACCAGGAGTAATTCCTGAGTGCATGAGCCAGGAGTAACCCCTGTGACCTACAAAGCAAAAAAAAGTGTACAGTACCTGGCACACCACAGCCAGCATGTTTGAGCGTTATGACTAAAATGTGCAACCCCGGAATGAGCAGCACTACAACTAGAATGCCTGGGAACACAACTAAGAAGTGCAAGCTCTCAAGCTCTGTCAAGCACCACAACCAAATGTGCAAGCCCCACAGCCAGGCACATGTGTTCCTCTCGGTCATTGCAACAGCAAAGGAAAAGGAAGGCAGGAATTAGGGGGACATGAACTGGGTGGTAAGAGTAAAGAAAAGAAGGATAATTGTAATTACATTTGGTCAGGAGCTATGGTGTGTGTTTGTTTTGTTTTTCCCCCCTTTGTTGAATGTTGTAATATGGTGACACTTTGGGATAGTGGGAGGGAGCCAGTACCCAGTGGTGCTGAGGGCTTACTCCTGGCTCTTTGCTCAGGGATCACTTCTGGTGATGTTCAGGAACCATATGTGGTGTTGGTGACCAGGGTCAGCCACATGTAAGATAAGCACCTTAATCCCAGTATTTTGTCTGGCCCATATTGGTAACACTTTTAATTATTATTACTAAACTGTTGAACATTTAGGAGGTCACATTGTTGTACTGAAGAACTTGTTTGATTTTTTTTTTTTTTGAGTCACACCCGGCAATGCACAGGGGTTACTCCTGGCTTTGCACTCAGTAATTACTCCTGACAGTGCTCAGGGAACTGTATGGTATACTGGGAATCAAACCCGGGTCAGCTGCGTGCAAGGCAAATGCCCTACCCACTGTGCTATCTGTGCTTTCGCTCCAGCCCTTATTTGATTCAGGGAGAGGAAAAACAAATCAGAAATCATAATCTGTGATTAGTACTCAGATATATTCTTGGAGTTATTCTACAACTAGGCTCTGATTATAGTCTTTTGGGGGGGGGTTTGGATCACACCTGGTGATGCACGGGGTTACTCCTGGCTCTGCACTCAGGAATTACTCCTGGCGGTGCTCAGGGGGGCCATATGGGATGCTGAGGATCGAACCTCGGTCGGCCGCGTGTGAGGCAAATGCCCTACCCACTGTACAATCACTCTAGCCCCTCTGAATATAATCTTACAAATAAAACAACTCCTAAAGTGGTCAACACTCTGAGTGAAGCCTAGGTTTTGCTACTCTAATGTGGGATCCATACGTTAGAAACAATGAACTTGGGACCGAAGCAATAGTACATGGTGTCCCAAGCACCACCTGAAGTCATCCGGAGCAGAAAGAGAGAAAGAGAGAGAGAGAGAGAGAGAGAGAGAGAGAGAGAAAATAGCATAGTTAGGATGCATGTTTAGCATACTCCCATACCCCATTTGATCCCCTGCACCACGTGTCCCTTTAGTATCAGGGTACAGCTCTGAGACCCCTGTGCACCATCAGGTATGGCCCTAGTAGTCTCCAGCACCACAGGGCCTTCCATAGGAACTTAGCACCACATCCTCTGCCTTTGCATTGAACCTCTAGCCTGGTTTGCCAAGAATTGCTGGTGGGGCCCCCTGGTTCTTGTGAGCACTGTTTATGAGGATTCCACCTCCCCAAATAAATAAGAAGAGGATAGAGAGCAGGAATTGTCCTTTTACTGCTAATTCTGGAAGAAAGTGCTGCAGTGTGTTTGACTAGTAATTAATTGAATCTCAGCGTGGCAAAGGCTATGGTGTTGTATATGAACTAATGATACCTCTTGGTCTGTATTCTGTTTTTGTTTTGTTTTTTTGGCGGGGGTGGGGAGAGGAATGTCTCACAAGCATAGTTAAAGGGCAGTGCTTAAAAGTTCAGAGCTAATACTCAAGGATAGTATGGTGGTGTTTAGACTCTCTGGTTGGTACCAGTGGCCACAGGAACCACCCTGGCAGTGATCAGGAGCCCATGTGTACTGGGGATTGAACCCAGGTCAGGTGCATAGTAGGCATGTGCCCTAGCTATTGCACTCTCAGATCTTGCATTTGAGTTTTCCAGCCTCTCACCCTTCCCCTTCATTGATGGGAAGCCACTTGTACTTTGTGGCGCTTGCACATACATTCTGTGAGGCTGGTGTTGTTTTGGTTGTGGTACTTGGTGCATATTCTAGTCGTGCTCACTAGGGGGTTACACTCGTGGAGGCAGTGCTTACACATCTTTCTAGTTGTGCTCGCCAAAGGATCAAATTTTAGTTGCAGTCTTAGCCCACATCTGGCCCAGAGATCCACATTCTGTTGCAGTCCAGGTAGCTTACAAACAAGAGCTGCTGCTGGAATGGAGCTCAGTAAATATAACCAAGCAGTTCTGGGGATCCTATTCATAACCTCACTGTTGTGAGGAAGGACTTTGGCACTGAGTCATCCCTTAGCTCCCATGCCTGGAAATTTTGTGATAAAAGCTTTCATATTTTCTGATGTTCAGGCAATATTCCAGTAAATATCTAACATGGACTGTGGGGTTCTATTTGTTTTTAGTATGACAAGAGCACAGCCCTTTTTTCTGTCCCATCACCCACTTGGGGGGAGTGCTGGAGTGCAAAGCTGGGGATCTAACTTGGGACTTCCTTAGGCAGAGAGTGCACTTTAGCCCTTTGAGCTGACTCCCTACCTATATGTGGTGATGCTCAGGGGTTACTTCTGGCTTTGCACTCAGGAATTACTCCTGGCAGTGCTTGGGGGACCATATGGGATGCTGGAAATTAAAAACCTGGGTTGGCTACATGCAAGACCAGTGTCCTACCCGCTGTTCATTCACTCCAGCCCTGCTGGCCCTCATTTTTAATATTTTAAGGGACACCAAACATAAGCCTTTATAGTTTTTTTGGGGGGGATGTACAGGGAAGTACTTATGCCATAGGTTAATAGATTATATGTATGCCATAGATTAGAACTGGAAGGAGATTGTTGCATGATGGTTGTGACAGGAACCTGAGAATGGCAGCTACTGAACTCAATTGAAATTTGATGGTTTTTGTTTTTTTGTTGGGAAGAGGGGAATGCTTCCCAGGGAGTGCCCAGGGGTTCCAAGAATCACACTTGTCAGTGGTAGGGATCAAACTCTGGTTGTTCACATGCAGAATATGTGCTTCAGTCCTTGTGACCTATCTCCCCAGCGTTAATCTTCAGATTTAAGATATAAATTCTATACAGATATTTCTGCATAGGGCTGAAGCAATAGCACAGCGGTAGGGCATTTGCCTTGCACGGGGCTGACCCGAGTTTGATTCCTCCGCCCCTCTCGGGGAGTCCTGCAAACTACGAAGAGTATCTCACTCGCATGGCAAAGCATAACAAGCTACCCGTGAGGTATTCAATATGCCAAACACAGTAACAAGTCTCACAATGTTACTGGGCCCACTTGAGCAAATCAATGAACAATGGGAGGAGAGTGACAGTGACATATATCTCTAGTTAAAAACTACATAATGGATGTATGTGCATGCATGCATGTGCGTTTGACCTTTAGTGAAATAGTAGTAGTAAGAAAATGAGAGGACATGGGAAGGGGGGCGTTCCGGTCCATTCTTCACGCCCTACCGAGGTCACCAGTTGCCCCCCATGAGCGGCTCTCCAGCACAGCCACAGCCCAGAAGCACAAGGACTTAAGGCAGAACCCAGAAGCTTGGAGCAGAAAAGTGAATGGACTATGCCTTAATCCAGGCCATCATGTCTGCCCGGAGGGGAAAGGGTGTTGCCCCATCCACCCTCTCCTCTCTGGAAAGAAGGTGGCGGCCACATGGGTGCCTTGTGGAGAGCAGGTGTGAGCCGGGGGTGTGGGGGCGACTAAAACCTCATGGGAAGGGGGGCGTTCCAGTCCGTCCTTCACGCCCTACCGAGGCCACCAGTTGTCCCCCATGAGCGGCTCTCCAGCATGGCCACGGCTCCAGAGCACAGAAACCAATCTCTTAATTATCTGACTCTCAGTAGAAATACTTCCAGGGTTAATTAGCAAAATAGCGGAAATCCAAAACCAACATTTAAAGCGAATCACTTCACAATGTTTTCTCAGCATGTCTGATGTGGGGGAAGGGGGTAAACTCTAAATAATAGTGGTGCATCTTTTATTGAAACAATGAATCTAATCAAAGCAGATAAAGTGTCAACTAGAATTCATCTGCCTCGCAGGCATTGGGAGGGATTGGGGATGGGGTTTTATTGGGGTTCTTCGTGGTAAAAAATAAGTATTGGTAAAGGGAAAGGTGTTTGATATTTGCATGACTGAGACCTAAACCTGAAATCTTTGTAACTTTTCCCATAGTGATTCAATAAATAAATAAATTATTTTAAAAAAAAAAACAAAAAAAAAAGAAAATGAGAGGAGAGAGAGTTCCATAAAGTTAGAGAAATTATCTGTCCTAGATCTGAGATCTGGAGTACAGGCAAATCCAAAATGTATTATGCTTTAAAATGTTTTTTTAAAAAAATTATGGGGCTGGAGTGATAGTACAGCAGGTAGGGCGTTTCCCTTGCACATGGCTGACCCGGGTTCGATTCCCAGCATCCTATATAGTCCCCTGAGCAACGCCAGGAGTAATTCCTGAGTGCAGAGCCAGGAGTAACCCCTGAGCATCGCCGGGTATGACCCAGAAAAGCAAAAAAAAAGATTAAAGACATGAGAAACTGGTATTCAGTAAGAAGTGTGGGGACTGAGAGATAGGATAGGGAGGGGACAACATCTGTGATGGAGGTAAGTATTCAGCCAGGAGTGGGAAATGGTGTTGAAAGGTGGTAAGATACTATGTCAGCAATAGTACTGTAAGACATATATATAGTGCAGGAACTTTATGTGTGTATATATATTTTTTTTTTAAGAGCCTCTATAGAAGCAGACTGGTGGGATGCAAATGGTGGGGGGCATTGATTAAGGGAAGTGGACTCTGTTAAAGAGATTGGTGTTGAAACATTATGTGCCTGAAGCCCAGTCATGAATAATTTCATAATTTCACAGTGACTAAATTTAAAAAAGAAAAAAGTTTTGCCCTGTATACTGCTGATTCAACGATCCCCTGCATCACATATGGTCTCGTAGACCCCACCAGGAGTGATCCCCGGGAACACTGCTTGAATGTGACTCCCCTCCCCCCCCAAAAAAAATTAAATAATAAAATATATTCAGAGGGTTGGGAAAGATAGTGGTAGAATATGTGCCTTGCATATGTGAGACCCTGTATTCAGCTCCAGCACTGTTGTAATACAAGCAACCGGAAATAAAAATATAACTAAAACTTCTTTTCTCTTGTTTTTGTTTGTTTGGGGGCCATACCCTGTGGTGCTCAGGGCTTACACTTTTGCAGTCAGGGATCACTCCGCTCAGGCTTGGAGTGCTAGGAATTAAACCTGAGTTGGCTGCATGTATGGCAAGTGCCTTACCAACTATACTATAGATCTGGCCCTAGAATCTTCTTTTTTATAAGATCTCCCGTGTTTAGCATTGTTTGAGGATCACTTCTGTCTGTGTCATGGGGAGGGCCTGCTATACCAGAAAGGTCCTCTACATGTAAAGTGCTTTTTCTTTTTCTTTTTTCTTTTCCCTCTTTGGTTTCTGGGCTACACCCAGCAATGCTCAGGGATTACTCCTGGGTCTCCATTGTGGAATCACTTCAGAGGTCAGCAGTGAGCAAAGTAAGCACCTTAGTCTTTGTACTTATCTCTCCAGCCCGAAAGTATGTGCTTTTGAAAGAAACTGCTATAAAGTAAGATTATTCTTGGTTTTGGTTTCTTTTTTTTTTTTTTTTTTTTTTTTTTTTTTTTTTTTTTGGTTTTGTGCCACACCTGACAATGCTCAGGGGTTTATCTTGGCACTTCCACTCAGGAATCACTCCTGGTGGACTCTGAGGACCGGTGGCATGCTGGGGATCAAGCTCTGGTTGACTGTGTGCAAGGCAAGTGCCTGCCCCTACTGTACTATCTCTCTGGTCCTAAAGATGATTCTAGAGTAATTTTATTTCTCTTTTTAGGTATCCAAGCCCACCAATGGGATCTGTATCAGCACCCAACCTGCCTTCAGCGGAAGAAAATTTGGAATATGTTCGGACTCTCTATGATTTTCCTGGCAATGATGCTGAAGACCTACCCTTTAAAAAGGGTGAGATCCTGGTGATAATAGAGAAGCCCGAAGAACAATGGTGGAGTGCTCGAAACAAGGATGGTCGTGTTGGGATGATTCCTGTCCCTTATGTGGAAAAGCTTGTGAGATCGTCACCACATGGAAAGCATGGAAATAGGAATTCCAACAGTTACGGGATCCCAGAACCTGCTCATGCATATGCTCAACCTCAGACCACAACTCCTCTACCTACGGTTTCCAATTCTCCTGGAGTAGCAATCAATCCCTTGCCATCCACACAGAATGGACCTGTCTATGCGAAAGCAATTCAAAAAAGAGTACCTTGTGCTTATGACAAGACCGCCTTGGCATTAGAGGTAAAACCTACTCAGGGCCCATTCTGTGGATCTTTCACATACGAGGGTTTTTTATGAGTGGATGGAGGTGGGGTATCAGGGTCAGGGGCTGGATCTATGCTTAGGGGTCACTCCTGGCAGTACATGGGGGGACCATATGTAGTAGTTGAAATCTGGTTGATCACATGGAGAGCAAGCACCTTAACCCCCTGTACTATCTATGGCCCTGATTCATTGTTACTTTTTGTTTGAACCCAAGGATGTTCAAGTGAGCATGTGATTCCAGGGATTAAACCCTGGGCTCCAGATGTAAAGCATGTACTTCAGCCCTTTGAACTATCTCCTCAGACCCTAGTTTCTATTTTTTGTGTATTTGGTTTTTTGGCCACACCCAGTGATACTCAGGGGTTACTCCTGGTTCTGTGCTCAGGAATTACTCCTGATATTTGTGAGACTATATGGTATGCTGAGGATTGAACCCATATCGACTATGTGCAAGGCCAGCATCCTGCCTGCATTATTCTCTCTCCAATAACCCTTTTTTTTTAATTCATTTTTTGCAAAGAAATGACTACATATTAGGTATAGTCACAGGAATATTGCACATGTTCCAATTCTACATAGTTCTTTTTTTTGTTTTTGGGACCACACCTGGTAGTGCTCTTGGCTTTGTGCTCGGTGATCTCTCCTGGCAAGCTTGGAGGACCAGGTAGGGTGCCAGGGATCGAACCTGCATTATCTGTGTGCAAGGCAAACTGCCTACCTGCTGTACTATCGCTCCGGCCCCCTCTAAACGTCACTCATCCTTTATCAGTAATTTGAGAATGCTTTGTAAGCCAGTTTATAGTGTATCATTATTATATGATTACAGTTGAATACTTTCATATGATTAGATGTATGTTGGAGAAACAGATGAAGTTAGTGATTGTTCTCTGTTCTTTCAAGGTCAAAGTAAGGCAGAAATGGTGATAGTTTAGGTGAATTATACTGGAACCTGTTGCTTTTTTTAAGTTTTGTTTTGTTTGGGAGCCACACCCAGCAGTGCTCAGGACTTACTCCTGGTTCTGTGTCAGGGATCACTCCTGGCAGGGTTCAGGGTGTGCCATATGGGATGCCAGGGATCAAATCAAGATCAGCCATATGCAAGGCAATCACCTTCTTTACTGGACTATCTCTTTGGCCTCATAATTTCATTTTTATTGAATCATTGTGAGACAGAGCACTACAGAATTGTGCATGAATGCATTTCAGTTATACAGTGTTCCAATACCCATCCCTCTACCAGTGTAATTTCCCAGCACCAATGTCCCCAGTTTCTCTCCCATCCCTGCAGCTCCCCGCACCCAGCCTGTCTCTATGGCAGGCACCTCCTCCCTCTCTCCCTCTCCCCTTCTCTTTCTCTCTCCCTCACATTGTAGGGGTTATGGTTTGTGACACAGATGCTGAAAGGTTATGTACATCCCTCTAACCTGCTTTCGACACTCAGTTCTTGTCCAGAGTGATCATTTCTAACTAATATTTTCATAGTGGACCCTTCTCTATCTTAGCTACCCTCCATCTCCCACACCACTGACCAGCCATTAATGAGTCTTCCTGGACCATTTTCCCTGGCCTTGTATATTAGTTTCATACTGTTCTGTTTAAAGAGTGATTATTTCTTTCTCATGCTCACTGTAGGATAATAGTAAGTATATGAGGCGTGTATCAGGAACCAGAATCTGGAGAATTGGGATTTTTATACTTCCAGCAGAAGAACAGGAACGAAATCAGGAGCTGCCTTTCTAGATTTTGGTATTGTTTGGGGAGGTAGAGAGTGGTTTGGATTTTTGGCCGTGCCCGGTGTACTCTGCCAAATTTTGTTTCCTGTTCTTTACCTTTTTCTCCTCTCCCCATCCTTCACCCCCAGTTTTTGAGTCACACCTGGCAGTGCTCAGGGCTTACTCCTAGCTTCCTGCTAAGGAATTAACTCCTGTCAGTGCTCAGGGGACCATATGGGATGCCAGGGATTAAACCAGGGTTGGCTGTGTGCAAGGCTCCTGTTTTACTTTTTACATTTAGTTGAGACTTTATTGCATAAATATTTTTATTGTATTCTAAAATGATTAGAATAGTGGTTTCTAATCTTGTTTTTTTTTCCTTAAAAAAAAATCCTCTTGGGGCTGTTGCAAATAGGTTAGCAGGAAAAGGATTAAAATTAAAACAAGAAAAGTGAGACAAGTAGGACAAAATGTGCCAGTAATTGAAGCTCCCCTATTCCCCTTGATAGTATTACAGGAGAAAGATGAAGTAGAGCAACTTTATTTCTTGTTATGTCAGTGTTTTTCCCGCATAAAACATCTTAGTGTGTGTGTGTGTGTGTGTGTGTGCGCGCGCCTCACCCAGTGATACTCAGGGCTTACGCCTGGCTTTGGGGCACCAGATGTCACCCTTGGGGGACCAAAAGGGAATGAAACCCCGGTTGGCTACATGCAAGGCAAGCTCCCCCAACCCACTGCACTATCCAACCCCATAAAACTTGATTTTCAAAAGAATATTCCTTAAAGTAATGAGGTACATTTCTTTCCCTCCCTTTACTGGGAAATCAAACCCAGGGCCTCACACTATGCAAAGCAAGTACTCTGCTACTGACCTCTCTTCATTCCAACCCTTGAGAGATACTTCAAACAGACCAATTTTTGCCATTTCCCTCTCTTGCTTACCTGTTTTCAGAAAATAGCAACACTTCTATTTACTTGGAGTAGTAGGGCTAGAACTGTAGTAAACAGATCACACCCTACAAGAAAAACCATAGGGAACCTTTTCCAAAAGTACATCATTGACCAGAAAAGAATGTTTGGAGCATGGATCTTAATATGGTTTTAAAACAGTCTTAGGGAAAGTTGTGTTCTCTGACACAGTGGAGAAGCAACAAATAAGATAGGAAAAGATCATGGATGTTCAGCCAAGTCCTGGCTTTCTCTGCTCTGAGAGGAAATGGGAGTGAGTTCAGTAATCATTCATGCTTCCACTCTGAACAGTACCTTGTATGGCTGTGCCACAAAATTGCTCATACCTGGTGCAAGATTAAAGACACAAACCAGCAGCACAATAAGTGCTCTGATAACAAAAGAGTAGTGAGGGAGAGTGGGATAGTGGTAGGATGTTGAAGTGTGGGTAGAGTTGACCTGGGAATACTTTCGCTAGGAAATGACCATTGAAAAATGAATAGAGGATAGCGGGGTGAAGAGGCAGAGGGAAATTTTGCATGAACTAACCAGAGATTTTCCATATTTATTATTTGACCTATCTCCCTTTTTCAGGGAGGAAAAAAATCACGTGGTATCCTCTGGAACTCTTAACCTTTAAGTGATTAAACAGAAAACCCACCTCCATTGCACCTCAAGCTACCTCCTTCCCCTCCCCAACCCCCATGGCTCCAGTGGAAGGGATTCAGTCTTCACGTTGTAAGCACCAAGTAAGATTAACCTAATTGAGTAGCTGCAGGTCAATGAGAGCTCTGGTATATTGAGCAAGGGACAAAAATAAAAACAGAACTGGGAAGTAGGATGTTGTCATATCCCCTACGGTAAGATTAGATTAACAATTTTCTTTCTTTCCTCTTTTCTTATTTTTTTTTAAATTTTTTATTTTGGGGCTGCACCCAGTAGTGTTCAGGGATTATTTCTGATTCTGCACTTATCAATTACTCCTGGCAGTGCTGGGGGACCAGTATATGGAATGCCCCGGATCTAATCCTGGTCAGCTGAGGCGAGGCAGTACCTACTGAACTCTCTCTTTGGCCCCAGCAGTTTTCTTTGTTTCCTTGTCTTCCATTCCCCTTTGCTGTTGCACCCTCAGGGGATCACACACTTGGTTGGACTTGCACTCACTGGGTTCCACTGCACTAAAGATTTCCCACTTGTTCTGACCCTAGGATCTCAACAGTGGAGCCATGGGGGATGACACCCTACCCATCATATCTTCAAAGTAGGTGCTCTGTGCTGAGCCACGTCCCTGAGCCCCGATCTCAGAATGTTGATTTAGCTTTCTACTGCCATGTGTGATACCACTGCCATCACTGAATGGCTCAGAATTCTCAAGTTTCTACTTCAGTCAGTTGAATTATTTCATTAATTAGAATTAGTAACATTAGTAGCACATTAGTTAGTAATTATTAGCACATTAGTTAGTAGCACATTAATTAGTAGCACATTAGTAACTCCTTCATCACAAAGTAAGTCTGTTTCAGTAATACTGATTGTATTTTTTTAGTCCTTTACAGTTATCCATGTTTATCTGGGTGAATAGTTTCTATTTTATACCAATTTATACTTTTTCACAGTGATATCAGGACTGATATCAAGCATCTTAGCTCACATCTGTATAGGGTCAAAGTCTTCTAAAGTAATGGACTCCACTATCCTATCGCATGTCATATTCCAATAGTGACTTCCTTTCTAACCAAGAATTGTCTACAGTGCCCAAAGTGAACCAGAGAAATAGAGGAGGGAATCAAGGTTCTTGCCTTGCACGTGTTTATTACTTTGTTTTTGGATCACATCTGGTGATGCTCAGGGGTTACTCCTGACTCTGTATTCAAGAATTGTTCCTGGCAGTACTCCGAGGACCATATGGTCTGCCAGGGATCAAACCCAGGTTGGTGATGTGCAAGGCAAGCAACCTACCCACTGTACCATCTGACCCCTGCCTTGCACATGATGACCTTAGTTGATTCCATCTCCACTACATATGCCACGCTCCCACCCCTGCAGCCCCCACTTCCTCCAAGTCCCCTTCTCCCCAACGTTAGTATCACCAGGAATGTACTTCAAGTACAGCGCCAGAAGTAAACTCCTGAGAACTGCTGGGTATGATTCCAAAACGAACAGGAAAATGCTGAAAGTTAGAGACACACACTTGGGGTCAGATAGAGAAATCAAAGGACTGAGAGCATTCTTTGTACGGTGAGACCTGAGTTCCTGGTGCTGTATGATCCCCCAATCACCATACGGGTAATCAGTGACACAACTGGGTATGACCTGGAAAACAGAAAAAAAGACTCCTGCTTTTCATATCATACGCTTGCTCATTTGGAAATGAAGTAGAAATGATTGTCTTCCTATGTAAAGTGGGTCAGAATACAATGAAATTGAGGTCCCTGTGAAGTTTAGGCAAGGCTTGTTCAACCTGGTTATTATGTAACTAATCCTAGTTTTCTGTAATAGCTGTTGAATCAGAACCAACATCAGCTAGGAGCTTCACTGAAAATTTAAATTTCTTGGCTGCTCTTTAGGGTAGTTGGCACTAGTCCAGTTTTATGCACTTAGAACTTGAGATTGGTATAATTTGCTGAGTCTTTGATAGATTGTATATAACAGAACTCATCCCACAGTCTTGTCTTTAGGGGAGGAACTACACATGGGGAGGCCTGAGAGCTGCTCCCAGCTTAGTGCCAGGATTACTCCTGGCAGTGCTCAGGGGACCAGGTGGTGCCAGGATCTAACCCCAGAATCTGATTGTACGTACTCCAGTCATGTTGGGTTGTGGTTTTTTGTTTTTTTTTTTTTAACAATCACTATCACCCTGTTGTTTATTGATTTGCTCGAGCGGGCACCAGTAACGGCTCCATTCTTCTCTGTCGCATGCTAGTGTAGCCCGATGGCATATTGGGGCTCTTTCAGGGTCGGGTATGAGGATCATCATTGTTAATGTTTCTGGCATATTGAGTACACCATGGGTAGCTTGCCGGACTCTCCAAGAGGGATGGAGGCTTTTGGGGCAGCCTCTAATCACCTTTACAGGTGTTCCCAGTCAGGCATATATGCGGGCAAGATACTCTCGGTAGCCTGCCAGGTTCTCTGAGATTGAGAACTAGACAATAAGAGGTCATGCGGCCGCACATTTCCGGGAACTTGGTTTTCTAGTCTCTGGATCTTAGCCGTTGATGGGGTTACACAGCAGTTGGTGGGTATAACTGTTTAGCTACTGGAAGATGGGAGATCTGGGTGGAGGAGGCCCAGTCCTGAACCGAGCAGGCTTGGAGATCTCAGCCTGGGTCCCGCACACCTGGGTTCCTCTGCTGGTTCCTTCATGCATGAGGCTTGTCCTAGCATGTGGAGAGTAGTCTCAGCATTGGCTGTGGCTGGGTCCCAGAGGTCTTCAGCTGCCAGGGCTCTGCTCGGGGCAGAGAGGGAAACTCAACCCGCCCCCCTCCAAGGGGCCCCAGTGAGGATAGCCAGGCACAGAGGCAAGAGACTTATTTTTGTTCAATAAACAGTAACTTTATTGAAATAAAATTTACATATACAGTTTACCCTTTTAAAGTGTACAGTTTCAGGCTGGAGCGATAGCACAGCAGGTAGGGCATTTGTCTTGCACGCGGCTGACCTGGATTCAATTCCCAGCATCTCATATGGTCCCTTGAGCATTGCCAGGAGTAATTCCTGAGTGCAGAGCCAGTAGTAACCCCTGTGCATCTCCCGGTGTGACCCAAAAATAAATTAATTATTTAATTAATTCAGGCCTGGGGGCTGGAGTGATAGCACAGTGACCCAAAAAGCAAAAACAAATCCAGGCCTGAAAAGATCATACAGTAGAAGCAAGGAGCTTGCTTTGCCAGGACTGACCCTAGCAAAAGGTGGTTCAAATGCTTGGCACCACATATATGGTCTTCCAGCACTGCCAGGGATCACTCCTGAGCACTGAATCAAGAATGAGCACAGCTCAGGTGTGGCCCAACTCCTTCCCCCCAACCATAATGTCTGACTCAAGCTAAGAGAGGTATTACAGAGATTAAGACAAGTCCTTGCATGTGACCAACTGAAGTTTGATCCCTAGCACCACGTGGTCATTCCTGGCGAGTGTGACCCCCCAAGCACCATACACACCACAGGTCCTAAGCAGCACTGCATCCTTGGGTCCCATTCTACCATGAGGGGTCTTCAGGCCTCCTGAGCACTGCTTGGGAGCCTGGGGGAGGGGCTGGGGAGTGTACAACTCAACAGTCTGTCGTGTATTGATCATGTTCTTTGTGTATGTGATTAAATATGTATAACTTCGCCATTTTGTTCTCCTGCCCTCTATTGCCATTTTGTGTGTATTATTCACTGGCCTCATTTATATTTCCACCCTGTTCCCAAAACTTTGTTACCCCAAACAGAAATTCTTAGCCATTAGTAATAATTTGTTTCCTGTCCCAGAGTCCTTGGTAGTAATCCCTTTCCTTTCATTTCATTTGTATGGATTTGCCTATTCTAGGTACTTACTACACTCAAGAGAAACCATAAATATGTATCCTTTGATTGTGGCTTACTTCACCTACTAAAACTGAGATCTCTAACAACAGAGAATATGCAAATTCCCGTGTGCCTAAAACAGAGATAAAGCCCACATATTGTAAGTGTTTTGTGATACAAAATTTGAAGCAAAACAGGACTGTACTAGTAATCTGGTTCTCCCATGTACAGTAGTACATGGTATAAATGCTCATGTATTCATATCTCTGGGTTTTTGGTTTTTTTTTTTTTTTTTTACTTTGGAGTCAGTTATTCTATAGTAACTAATTGAAGTACCATATAGGTTGTTAACCAAAACACCCAAGTACTTAAATGATAGCTGTTATCAGAGTAGAAAATCCTAAATAAATCCTGGCCCCTAGCCCTATCCTTCTAGATAATTACTGCCTTCTGGAATCACTTTGGGAAGAACTGGAATTAGCATGGAAAAGAACAGCACTGTATTAACTACTGGGTTTTTAAGCTTTTTAGCAACAAGGGACCTATCAAAACTCATGAAGGGAGAGAGAGAAAGGATAACAACTAGAATGAGGAAATGAGGAGCAGACCTAGAAATAGGCCTTAATTGTCCTTATTGTGTGGTATATAAATATGCAACTGTCCATATGTGATAAATATCTTAATGAACTTTAGATATAAAAGTAATTTTAAAAATTTAATTGAGGGACCGGAGCAATAGTACAGGCAATAAGTCATTTACCTTGCATGCAGCTAACTTGGGTTTGATCCCCTGGCATCCCATAGAGTTCCCTAAGCACCTCCAGGAATAATTCCTGAGTACAGAGCCAGAAGTAACCCTTGAGCATCGCAGGTATGTCCCAAAAACCAAAAAATTTTTTCAGCTAACAGTGGCTGCCGGTGGGGGATGGGGAGCAATAGTAAAGGCAAAAATAAAGAAGCATGTATTAAACATGGATCGATACACTTTTATCACTATAACCTTTATATTGAGGAAACTGAGTTACAAAATTACATCACCTTTTTTTTTAAGGTAATATGGCACGTCAGGGGCTGGAACAATAGTACTGTAGGTAGGGCACTTGCATTGCACATGGCTGACCTGTGTTTGATCCCCAGAGCCACATATGGTCCCCTGATGGATGTGCCCTCCCAAGAGATAAAAATTCGCTATATATATATATATATCATCACACTATTCCTCGTGCTGCTTTTCTACTTAACACAAAAATAAATCCTGCTTATGTTATGCTTCCTTCCCAGAGTGGTTTCAGGCGCGCAGAACCTAGGAATGTGGATTAGTGGTAGAGCACTTGCTTTGCATCTGTGAGGTGCCTAGTTTTATTTCTGCTACCATATTATCACTCCCTAGTCCCTCCCCTAACCCCCAACATTAGGACATGATTGTTGTAAAACATGTGCTGGGAATCCAAGAATATACTCCCAGCCCTTTGAGAGATCCCCTGGCTCCTTCCTGATGTTCTTGAGTCTTCAGAACAATTTGAAAACCATTTCCAAAACAGATTTTGTCCTCCCCTTGATGAGCAGCACTGTCCTTGTTCCCTGACAGTAGGTCGAATTTCTACCACCCTGTAGTTTAAAGTAGGCCCACAAGTAAGGGGAATGAATCAACGGACTAGTGTGCATACTTTGCATGCAGGAGACCCAGGATTGAATCCTGGCACCAGGTGCCCCTGAGTACCACCAGGTGTGACCCTGAAAATCTAAGTCTTGATTAAGTAGACCCAAGGCTGGAGCAATGGGCAGGGTGCTCGTCTTGCATGCAGCCAACCTGGCTTCAATCCCAGCACCCTATATAGGGTTCCCCGAGCCCCATGGAGTATAGGACCAAGAGTAAACACAAAGTTGGGTGTAGCCCCAAAACAACAGGAGGCTGGGAGGGAAATAAAAGGCCCAAAGAAAGATGTTCAGGAGCCAGTGATAGTCCAGTGAATAGAGTGTTGTCCTGTTCACTGCTGCTTTGTTCTGGCCGACCTGAGTTGGATCCCCAGCACCCATATGGTCTTCCAAGGCTATCAGGAGTGAGCCCTTAGCACTGTTAGGTGTGGCCCAAAAATAAAAACAAAAAATTCAGGGCTGGGCCTCCTTCCCAGCAATTGAAAAGGGTCAAGGAATGGACTAGTAAGGAGCACTGACATGATGAGAGACATCTTGGTGATAGCAGTAACTTTTTTTTTTCTTTTTGGATCATACCCAGCAATGCAGAGGGGTTATTCCTGGCTCTGCACTCAGGAATCACCCCTGTTGGTGCTCAGGGGACCATATGGGATGCTGGGAATCGAACCCGGGTTGACCGCGTGCAAGGCAAACACCCTACCCGCTGTGCTATTGCTCCAGCCCCACATCCATACATTTTTAATCTTGTGTCACTTGACATTTTCTGAGTGTTAATTTTGGGCTTCGTAGCATATTGGGAATGGGGAAAGGGCTGCTTTGTACTGGGAGCTGCTTAACACATTCTCAGTAGCTAAGGAGAGTAGCACAACTGGGCTTATATTAATACTATACGTTTTTGGCACCTGTTGACTTAAGTGCTAAGAAAAATACAATTCTTTAAAATATACAGGCTCCAGAAGCCAAGAGATAATACAGTGAGCAAGGTGCTTAGATTGCACATGTCCGACCAGAATTCAATCCCCAGCACCCATATGTGATCCCAGTCACCACCAGGAGTGATCCCTAAGCACAGAGCCAAGAATAAGCTCTGGGCATATTTGGTCCAAAAACCAAACAAATTTTACAGTTTCTCAGGCTAGAGAGATAGTTGAAGAGTTAGGACATTTGCCATGCATAGAACTGGCCTGATTTGGTCATCAGCACCCCATATGGTCCCCAGAGCACCCCTGATGGTATAGCCCCCAAAGTGTACAGGTTCCTTTGGATTGGGCTGTATGTGGTTTAATGCAAAATTTGTTGTTTGTTTGCAGGGAAAATATTGATATTATCTTCTTCTTTTGTTCTTACAGGTTGGTGACATTGTGAAAGTTACAAGGATGAATATAAATGGCCAGTGGGAAGGCGAGGTGAATGGGCGCAAAGGGCTTTTCCCTTTTACACATGTCAAAATCATTGACCCTCAAAACCCGGATGAAAACGAGTGATTGCTGTCACCTTGTCTCCTGCTGCTTTGTTGTTCTGCCTGTCATAATCTCCTTTGATGTGGGAAAAGCTTTCTCTCATAGGCAAATTACACTGCATTGCCGAAGTCCAGCTGTCTGCAGACTGGTGATCCCATATACATTTGGAATGCACACAGTGATTGCCTCTGATGTATCATAGTCATTGTCAAAAAATAGTCAATTGTAGAGTTTGGAATCATAAACTGGAAATACTGGTGGAAGCACACAAGTGGAGAGAAGATGACAAGGAAAGGGTCTTTTCTTCTCCTAACTACTCTGTTCGTGTTGTGATTGATTCTGTCCTGTTCATCAGAGAAATCTTGAGGCCATGGTGAGACTTTGCACATTGCTGTTCCATGAAGCAGTGGCCCAGTTGCCGTTTTGTTTTTCCTTTGAAGAACAGAAGTAAACCTTAAAAAAGAATTCTGTCATCCTAAACTCCCCAAATTTGAATTCCTTTTCTCCTTTCGTTTTTATTTGGTATTGGAAGATGTAATTAATTAGACTTGCTGTTCTAAATAGGTTTGTTTTTACATAGCACATTGGACTTTTGTGATATTACAAGGAATATCCTGTGCCTCTGAACTTCTAACTTATAGCTGCTGTAACAAAAGGAATATGAAAAACAACCCTGAAGCAGAGGCCTTGATTCTCTTGGTTGCTGGTATCTTGTTTTGATATATTACAAACAACACAGAAGTCAGCAGTTCTGGTATGCCAGTTTGTGTGCACAGAGCATTGGAGTGTGTATGAGGGTGATGTGGGGAGCCCTTGCTTACCTTGTTTGCCAGTGACGAGGGTAGTGGCAGGGAGTACTTGGCCAGTTTTCTGTTTATCATATTAGTAAATGCACCCTTTTAAGGTTGTAGGATTTGTTTTCAAAGTGAGTTAATAGGATCATTTACTTAATAAATGCTCACTTCGATGCATTAAAACCCAGATCAAGCTTACCATGCTGCCAGGGAAAGATGGTGTTTAATACTGATTTCACAACCTAGATACCCATCATGCTCCCAAGCAGAGAAAATTTAAGATCCAGAAATTGGTTAATAAATTGATGTCTAATGTTTTGGTGAGCATCACAAACCATTAGCCAGTTCAACCGTTAACCACTTAACAGTTTGGTGTCAAAATTCTCCCACTAAACAGAGCCTATTGTTCATACAAGTCTTCTGGTACAAAGTCCACCCATTTCTCATCTGCTGCACATAGATAAGAATTCTGAACCTTTTGTGCACTTCACTTTCTGGACATTGATGAAGACAGGCCTCTGCTCAGAATTAATATATCAGACCTGGAAATGTAGTAACACCCCAGTGAGTAAACATAATTTACTGAGCATGTGCTAAAAAATAAAACCATGGTCCTGTCTTCCAAGGCTTTTAGTTTTGGGGAGTTTGAGCAGTGTATTGCTGGTGACAGGACCAACAGAACAAGCATTTTTCAGCTTCTTTTTAAAATCAGTATTTTTTTTTAACCAGGTAGGTAACTGCCATATTAAATCTTAAGAGATTTTTGGTGGCAAAATCATTGCAGGGTGGGGTGGGGGGTGGGAATCACTGTGGCTGTTTATGACTGATTTTTCTGGAAAGACTTTTTAGCTACTCCTAATCTTTGAGAACTGTGGCCACCTCCTACTCTGAAAATACCTGACTGTTGCAGTTTTGTTGGATTCAGGCACAGGCGATGTACAGCAGGTGGCACTTGTCTGGCAGAAATTCTGCTCTGCCTGGAAATGTTTGCCCTGTAGTCAGTGACCCAGAACCTGAGGGCATTGTCTAACAGGAGAAGGAATATATACTTTGCTAAAGGAAGGCACCTTTTAAAGTCAGATTTAGCTGAGAAGCTAACTACTTGAAATGACAGTAGTTGGATCAGAGCACAAGATATATATGGCATTTTTGGAAAGCAAGGTTTCCTTCTAGCCATGTCTACTGGCCTTTAGTAGGACCCACCTCATGCGGAGCACTTCAGAACCAGAATACCCCATAAACCTAGTTTTATTTTCTTAATACTGTTCATCACGTAAGCCCATATGTATGTATCCAGGACTGCTCGAGATTCAGAGCCCAAAATAAGGTGAGCTTTGAGTTCGGAACTCTAAAATGTGCCAAAAGTAGTGACTTTTTTACTTAGAAACATTAGCTTTTTAGTCACGCAGGGAATTTCTCTTTTTCACACTAAATACACAAAAACTGCACCCCGCCTCAGCTTTGTGCCTGGGTTCCGCAGTGATGGGGAAGACGTCTGTGCTTCATAAAGCAACATGAACCCTACCCAGAGGAGCTGCCTTCCCTCCTGGGTAGGTTTCTCGTGTAGGACTCTTCATCGTGGCAACTTGCTCTGCTCTTATGTGGTGTTTTAGAAAATAATTGGGTGGTTAAGTTAACTCGGGAAGTGAACAAGTTTTGTGCTAAAGGGTTCGTCAAAAACTTCTTACTGGAGAACAGTCCCCAGCCCTGGAGTCATCCTTCTCGTTTCTGCACAGTGTGGGGCCACCTGATGGCATGGCAAACAGAGGACACTGACTGGCTGCCATGCGACTGCTCGTCCAGAAAGTCATGTTCTGTGCTCATGGTTGGAAAACAGAAAGGAAGGAAGACTGGCTGCTCCACTGGGGCACAAGCATCCCTGGCACTGTGCCAACTTTCTTTTACATCTGTTTACAGATAGGGCGGGCCAGGACAGAAGGCTGGCCACTGCTCTCATAATGTTTGCTCAGAGGAATATGAACATTTTATTTTTGAAAAGGGATGATGTGTTTTTGTGCCAGGTGTTTATAATTTAATCCTTTAATATTCTGTTCATTAACCTCTTAAAAATGAGTGAATTCTTGATTGTTTAACACAGTACCTAAGACTCATGCTTTCTGTGGACACCACTGAGCTCTGCCTCAAACTCCACCCTCTGGGACCAGAGAACTCTGTCCCTGGTAACTGCTGTCAGTGTGGACACTGAGCTGGTTGTGTATTCTAAAGGAGTAGAAGGAAAGTTCCCTGAGACAGGGTCGTTGTCTCTGCAAGAGGAACAGTGGCCTTGCTTCTAGACGGTCTTCACTGTGTGTTTTAAAACAACAACACAAAACTCTTTTGACCTATAACTTAAAAGATCATAAATTTCAGGCAATAATATTTTTTGTGTATGCCTTCCAAATTATTTTTTGGGATCATAGCTTGTTTTATTTTGTGCTATAAAATTTAACAGTATTAAATGACTTATATTCTTAGAATACATTGAGTGTCTTTTCTTAACAGATTAGTGCCTTTTTATTTTTGTATTCCATTTTGCGTTTCTGGTCCCAGCATCAGAGCCCTTGTTTCCATGGCCTGTTTGTACATTGTCTCAATAAAACATGCATCAGCCAGTGGTGGCTGCAGCTTTGGTGTTTCAGTGTTTCCTCAGTGCTGCCTGGAGGCGGTTCCCCTGCCGGCCTCCCAAGCAGTTCAGCACCTAGTGAACACTTATGCAATAGTGAAACACCGTGTGCTTCTCCAGCAATTACGCTTTTGCTCATCTCAAAATAGAACAGACACTGGCATGGGCCCTTTTCCCCACTTGGGTCCTCCTTGCAGGAGAGAGCAGCTGTCTCCCAGTGGATCGGGGTGGGGGTGGGGGGGAGATTATGCTGGATCAGCACTCAGTCTTCTGAAGATGAGGCAATAGTCACAATGCTTTACACCACCAGGGACGCTTTATTTCGGGTATCCATTCTGAAGGTTTCTATGAAAAATTCTGCACATAGTAGGCGAAGTTGAACGGTTACAAGGAGAAGTGGGAAACAGCCTGCCTGCCTCATCCTAGAGAGGACATTATTGACTCAACTGTCCTTTTCCTGTCAGTAAATGGCCCTCCTGGAGAATGACGGGATCTTTAGGTAAGCAGTGTGAGGTGTTGGTGGGACCTTTTACTTTTCCTAGGACTTCAGCATGGACAACCTGCTAGCCAGAACCCTGCTCTCGCTGCTATTTATGTCTCCGTTAAGAGCCAAATTTTCTTGTGGTAAAACTCCGGAAATGAGTTTCAGGAAGCACTACTAATCCATATTTATTTGTATGCTGCTAAAATATGCTCTCTGGCTTCTATTTAAGGATTCTGTGAATTTATGAGGATAATAGTTTGCCTCAAACAGTCAAATACCTTATGGAAGAAATAGTCCTCAGATACCTGCATACGGTTGCTGTGTGCAGGGCAAGTGTCCTAGCCACTGTACTCTCTAGCCCCTCTAATTTAGAGATTGTTACGCCGGCATATTGAACCTGTTCTTTACTGTTCTCCACCTGTATCCTGTTTCACATGATGAGTGTACTACTTCTTAGTTGACAATCCACTGTTTATGGATTAAGTGTGGAATTTGTGAGTCAAAAGGCTCTGGGCATTTGCAGTTTTTCAGAGCCAGCAGTAAGTAGACCCACAAGCTGACTCTGGCTTAGTCCTCATCCTGGTATCTAATCTACAGCCCTTTCCAGACCAGTGCCAGTCTTAGTTGTGTTACGGACTGTTTTTCCCTAAACGTGATGAAAAACCCTCACCTGGCTCTTCCTGGCCAATGAGACACCTCTATGCCAGCCATTGCCCAGAACCCGGTTCTCAGACTAGACTGGAGTGGCGCAAAAATTTTGGAACGTGCAAGGGCCAAAAATCAATTCAGAATCAAAAGCATAATTCATGAAGTAACTGGCAGCGCTACACCTGTGTTAAGTTTGGGTAAAAAAGTGATAGCGAATGGAAAAAGTAGAAACAGCTCTGGTGTAGACTAGCCTGGTCTAGGAACAGATCAGGATGAAGTAGCTAGAGGAAGGCAGAGAGGGTTGGGATATGGGGGTGGGGAGCTTGGTCCCTAATGCCCAGCCAGGTGCGCCCCCCCCACACACACACACCTCTACTTCCGTATGTACAAATCTCAGGTAACTTAGGCCTCCACTCATCATACTGCCCCTTGATGTTTCTGACCTCAGCTAGGTTTGTTTCTGCTGTATCTGCAATATTGACAATACCCGTTAGTTAAGTATTTTTCTACCTGTCCAGAAAACTACCTAGGCCCAGAAGGGAAAAGGTTCCTCAACTTCCACCTTGGATCCAAATTTCTGTCAGTAGTGCCCTACTGACACTCAGATTGACTTTGAGGGGGCACCACTGTCAATTCTAGTGTGTAATATTGTGGCCATCTCTCAACTAAAAACCCTCCTAAGGGCAGGGAAGAGCATTCAAACAGTTGAACACATGCTTTGCGTGAAGGCACCTCGTTTCATCCCCAAGCGCCACCAAAAGCGATCTCTGAACCAGAAATGGTCCCAGAGCACTGCTGAGTGTGGCCCCAAAACAAAGACCATCTGGAGGGGCTGGAGCAAAGTACAGTTGGTTGGACGTTTGCCTTGTGTGTAACTGACCTGGATTCAATTCCTGCCGTTATATATGGTATCCCGAGCACCTCCAGGAGTAATTCCTGAGTGCCGGGCCAGATGTGAACCCCCTCCCCCCAAAAAAAAATATACTACCCTGAACTGTCTGAGATCCCAGGCAGACAGGTGGGGACAAGTGATCCTAAGAGGAGAAGTTAACAAAGGACATTAGCCTTAGATTACCTGAGGAGGGTATGCATGGGCTGCTTACTGGACATGCTCTAAGGCAGGAGTCCAGGGACAGTCCTTTTTCTAGGTCACCAGCTCTCACACCACCTCACTATCGACCTGTGTTTCAGATTTTGGCAACCTCTGCCTTTGGCTGTATGCTAGGTGTAGGGGGGCTTTCACCTAGGTACAATGCAACCAGGGGTTCAGTTTCCTTAGCTATCAGCTCCACTTAAAATTACGGCTGAGGGATGAATGCTGCCACTCTAAGGGGGAAATCAAGTGCTAACAGGGCCTGGAGTTCTGAACCCTTCAGGCCTCTACATTGCCTTGTCTGCATACTCCACCCCCAAACTGAGCATCCTCAGGCAGGCAGCACTTGTACTTTGCCTTTGTTTTCATTTTTTGTTCCATGAGAATCTTGCCCATTCTGCGGCACTTGGGGTACTGTGACACTTCACCTCATGTCAAACAGCTACGCTTGCGCTGGGTCATGTGTCTCCTAGGTCACTGGCCTTTGAGGATCCCCACGCTGTTCTGTACCTTTGATCTTTGGCACCTCTAGCACAGCAGCCCTGTTCTGCATCCTGAGCGCCCTCTACAGCCCATGCCTGGCTCTGCATTTCATGGTGTCCTGGTTAGGGAGCACTGCAGTTACTCCCCTGTGTTCCAAGGAGTCTGGGCAGAAAACAGGACTCAAACTTTTTATTTTCTTTTTATTTTCTTTTTGGGTCACACCCGGCCGATGCTCAGGACTCACTCCTGGCTCTGCACTCAGGTCTTATCCCTGCAGTGCCTAGGGGGCCGTATAGGATGCTGGGAATTGAACCCGGGTCGGCTGCGTGCAAGGCAAACGCCCTACTCGCTGTGCTATTGCTCCAGCCCCTCAAATTCTTCTTTAGCTAGCACACAACATAATGAAAAAAAAAAACAGCGTTGGCATATATCTGTGGAGGATCCTCACCCACTCTTGGCAGCAGTGTCAACTGGTTCATCCCCTAAGGAAAACTATTTTGACACATCTCCCCCAAATGAAGAATTTAGTTTCCATACCACCCAGCAGTTCCACTTCTTGGCATCTACCCCAAGGACCCAAAAACACACTTTGGAAATTTGTGCTCCTATGTTCATTGCAGCAGCATTCTCAGTAGCCAAGATCTAGAAACAACCCATGTCTAAGAACAGATGAATAGATAAACTGCAGTACATTTAGTGATAAAAGATGAAATGCAATTTGCCACTTCCTGGATGGAATTAGAAAGTATCGTGCCGAGTTACGGCAAGAAAAAGACATAAAGAATGATCCCTCTCATTCGTGGGATATAAAGAGATGGTAAGAGAATAACAAATGGCCAAAGACAACAGAACCCAGGAATTGGCCTAATGGAATTGAATTTGCCATGGAGGGATGGGTGGAAAGGGACCTGGGTCAGTGGTGAAGAAAAGCAGACATTCCTGATGGAGGGTGAGGTGTTGGAACAATGTATGCATGAAGCCCCATCATCAATAGTATTGAACACCATGGTACCTCAGAGGAAACAAATACACCCCCCCAAAAAAAACTCTAGAGAAACTGGCCGCCTTCTCTCAGTCTGCCAGATCTCTCCCCTGACACTCCCACCCTTCCACACCACACAGCAAAGCCAGCCTGCCAGAATTCGAGTTTATGCTCTGCCATTCTAGCAGCTGTGTGGTCTTGTGAAGTGACTTCACCTCTCTGAACCGGAACTGCCCCGTCTGTAAAATGGACATCACACAGCACCTTCGCTGGAGGCCTTGGAGACGACGAAAGGAGTAAGAGCTTGTGAGGCCACCTTCACGCTTGTTGAAGAGGTGCCAGGTCTTCCTGGCTAGGAGGTAGGTCCCTTGTGAGGAGCAGAGGGAAGTAACTGTGGGGATGGGGTCTGGCAGGCAGGTGATCAAGGGGAACAACAGCACCCTTTGGTCAGCACCCTCTGTTAGAAGGCCTGAAGGGAGCCCTGTCCCCTGTGGGCTGCAGGTCCTCCATGTGACTGACTCTCCAAGAGCCTGGGGGAGACTCAGCCCCTCCAGCTTCCCAGTACTTAAGTGAGGGAGTTGGTGCCTATCCCCTGGAGGGCGGACATAAAGCACCGCCTCAGAGGCCTCGACCCTGCACAGGGGACTGTCCCTGCTCTCATTCTAGTCCCCCCTGGGGAGAGAGCAGAAAAGTGCTCTAGGACTGGGTAGATGCTCAGATGACTGGGGCCTTAGACCCAGGAGCCCTGGGTTCCATCCGGGCACCCCATGCTCCTCCCATGCTGCTGGAGCACTGAGCCAGTAGTAGCCGCCCCGCCCCCAGCACCACCCGTGTGTCCCCACATCTCCACCCAGCAAAAAGCCAAAGAGCACTGGGGGGCAGGGGGGGGGGAAGAGCACAGTCCCTGCTGTGCTGACAGATGAGATAGCACTTCCTAGAACGTGTTTCTCACTCACTCCAGTCCCTGTGTTCCAGTTTGCTCTGAGGCAAAGCCCTACCTGACCAAATGTAAGATTCCGAGTTACCAGCGCCTGATCGGGAAAGGTTGGTCACGGCGAGCTCCCTGAAGGCAGGGACGTTACACTAATGCACCGCGACTGATGGGGTCCAGGAAGTGAGCAGTGTAATGGCAGGTGGGAAAGAGCAAATGTCGCAAAAGGGAGTTTAAAATAAAGTATACTGGGAGCGGAGTGAGGGAAGGAGCTACGGGGCCTGGCAGAGGGAGCCAGGGCAGGTGCCGATGCGGTGAAGCATCCCGGAGTGCTTTGGGGCCCCTCTCGGTCGGTGTTGCGGGGTGATTTGACTTGGACGTCTTCTCCCCCGCTCCGAAGACGACGAGAGAAAGAAAAGGAGAAAGATCCAGTCCCCAGTGCGACCCACGTTGGCGCCCCTCCAGGGAACGTCCAGGGCCAGAGGACCCCGGGCAGCCCCCCGCGGGGCGGCGCTCGTGCCCGGCTCGGGGCCGCAGTCTCGCCGCAGCGCCGGCCCCGCCCCCGCTCCTCCCCGTCCCCCGCGGCCGCGGCCCCAGCGGCTCCCGAGCCCCGGTCGGCGCCGAGCGCAGGTGAGCGTCCGCCCGCGGGCCCCCGCGCCCCGGCTCCGACGACCCCCGCGCGCCGGCAGCCGCGGGGCGCAGAGATCGGGGGCTGGGCTCCCGCGCGGCACTCGCAGGCTCTCCGCAGGGCCCAGCGCGACCCCCTTGGCGGCCGTCGGGGAGGAGGGGGCAGCTGGGCGGGGGTCGCGCGGCGGCACGTGCGCGGGAGGCTTGCACCTGAGCCCGTGGGGGAGGTGAGCGCGCCGCGCACCCCGAAACTTGGGAGCTTGGGCTGAGGCGCTCGGATGCCATCTGGAGGAAGCCTGCGAGCCAGCGGGGCTGGAGCTGGGCATGGGCCCCCGAGGGAGGAGGTTCTGGATAGTGGGAACTGAGGGGGTGCGGGGGGGGGCGCTGCCCAGCCGGCCGGGACGGGGGGGCTCGTGGGACAGGACCCAGCCTGCTGGTGCGCAGTTAACACCCCCCACACACTCTCTAAGAACTTTCTCCCCAGCGTTAGTCAGCTTGTGGCAGGAGGCAGCACTCCGACAGAACTTGGGGTTCCCCTGTTGTGCCCCTTGCTGGAGCCCTTGCCTGTGAGTCGACACTGGGTTTGCAGCAGGCAGGAGGGCTCCGAACTGAGCACAGTGCAGGGTCATATGGGGCTGCCTTGGAACCAGGTCAAATGGTCAGGGCTAAGGGATCACCAGGTGCAGCCCCCTTGCCTGCTCCTAGACCTCGCCCGCCTTTGATTCCTCAGTCTCTCCACTAGCTGCCAGGCATGCCCTCAGCACCAGGGGCCTGATGGACAAGTGTGAAGGGGAGGGGGGCGCAGCGAGGGGCGGGAGCCAGGGCCGCTCAGGCCCTCTCTTCCCCAGGCCCGGCAGTCCCGGGCCCGCCGCCCACTTCTGCTCACCATGGAGCTGGGTTTCCCTGGGGACCGGCCTGCCCAATCCCACCCCCTCTCCCGGCCCTGGCGCACACTGGGGTGGAGGAGTGGAGGCCTCTGCCTCCTGCACTCTCCTCCCTTGCTCTGTCCTCCAGGACCAGCCACCCTCGGCCACTGCTGGGCTGGGAGCAAGGAGCTGCGGGCCCCAGGAGGAGGTAGGTGTCCAGCGACCGGCCTCCAGGGTAGGGCAGGGCCCTGCTCACTGTCAGTTCTGTGGGAGGAAGGGGAGTGGAGGGCCCGGGGCATTCTCCTCTGCTCGGGCCTCTCTGGAGAGCAGGAGGTGCTGGGCTCCCCGACAGTCGCCCTCAGGGAAGCTGTCCTGGACAAAGCTGCCTGTGGGCTGGCACTGACAAGGTGGCTGAGGTTGGGGCCCACATGGCCCCTGCCATTGTGCCAGCATCCCAGGAGGGGTACTAAGCCGCAGGGGAGGTGCCCACCAGTGTTCTGTTCCTCTAGGATGGGGCTCCCCTATCCACAATGGTTGCCAGCTCAGAGGCGGATTCACATGTGAACCCCTTACCCAGTCTGAGTCTCTGCCGAGCCATCAAAGCTGTGGTCCCCACTCATGTTCCCCGCCTGTCTGCCCACACCCCAGGTCCCTGAAGCTGCTCCAGGCCGGGATGGCTGCTCCAGCACTGCTGAGGACTGCTGGGGGCCCAGCCACACCAGGGGCGTCCTAGGCCCCCCATCATCCAGCGCCTGTGCACCTGCTCCCACCCACCCACTCGCCATGGGCGGCTGCTTCTCTAAGCCCAAACCAGGTACAGACTCTCTCCCCTTCCTGCCTCCCTCCTCCCCTCCCTCCTTCCTCCCTCCCTCCTCCCTCTCCCTCCTCCCTCCCGCTCTGCCTCTGAAGTAGGTCAGGCTGGGGAGCAGCAGGCTCCTCCGAATATTAATGCGCAGCAGACTTAGTGCAGAGCACGTGGACCGGAGTCCTGCTCGCGGACCCCCTGCCAGTGCGCTCCCTCTTTGGGACTCTGGGGGCCCGGAGTGAAAAGAACAGCTGGATCTTTCTGGCAAAGGGGAAGGAGTGTAGGGGTCCCTCTGCAGTATGGGAGCTGTATGGGGGACTCAGGGGATAAAGAGGGCTCCAGGGACACCCTCAACTCAAGGCACATATGTCTCCTCTCTGAGCCTCAGTTTCCCCACCTACTAAAATGAGTAGGAGGACTCCAAGTCTGAGAATGGCACAGAAAACCTCCCAGCGCAGCACAGCCTCTGATCCCCGGTGACCTTGAGCCACCCCCTCCCCTTCCTCCTCCACCTCTGCCCCTGCACTCATTTCACCATTTATTCCAGAAACTGAGTTCCACACGGCCCATGTGGCTCCAGCCATGCGTGGGGCCCCCCGTGGGTACTGGAGAAGGCCCAGGTCCTTACTCCCTGGAGACTGTTGGCTGCCCTTGTCCATCTGTCCAACACTGGGGAGGGCAAGGGGGTGCTGTGACATCACGGGTGAGGAACCCCAGGGAGGCAGGCCGAGAAAGGTCTGGGCCCAGTTGGGGCTCTTCCACCCCACACCCTCCCCGGCCAGCTCTCTCCAGCTCCCCTTACCTGATACCATCGGCTCTGTTACCTCAGAACTCATGAGACTTTTCTCCTTTCCCTGGGTCTCAGGGGTGTTCTCCAGGCAGGGGCACTCCGTGCCTCCGGCTCTAACCCAGGACCCCATCCCGCCACTCTCCCTACCTGCATGGTTGGGCAAGCAAAGGGCTTGCCTTTTGGTTTAGGTTCCAGGGCCATCCCTAGCGGGGCTCAGCGGCTACTCCTGGCTTGGTGCTTGAGCATAGCTCCTTGTGGTGCTCAGACTGGGCCGCCAGCGTGCAAAGTCTGTCCTCCAACCCTGTCCCTCCAGCCCCAGTGACCGTGGTCTTGACTTTTGCCTTTCCTGATCAGAAGTGGGTGGAGGTCCCTCAACAGGGACCAGGAGGTAGCCCAGAGAGTCGTGGTGCGTGCCTTGTTGATCCCCAGCACCCCCCAGGTATAACCCTGATGCTCGCCGACAATGCTGAGGAGACCCTCTGAAATAAATGACCCATGTGGGGGGTGTGGTCCTGGACTCTCAGTACCCCAGAGACAGCTGTTGTTTTGGGGCCATCTTCTTCCAGTGCTGCTTGGAAGCCAGGGTTACACTGGCAGAGCTCCGTGGTCACCAGGGTCCCCTCCACTATTGCTGGGTAGTGGTGGGGCTACTGTCTGCTATGCTGTGGATCTAACTCCAGGCCTCACACATGCCAGGCACACACTCTGCCACTGGAACCATAGAACTGACCGCAGCTCCACAGCCCCAGCCCAGAACTTGAACATTTTTTGGGTACGGGGCGGGGAGATTTGGAGCATGCTTGGCAATGCTCAGAGGCTGTTCCTGGTGCTGTGTGCAGGAATGGCCCCTGTCAGTGCTCTGGGGACTGTATGTGGAACCAGGATGAGTTGGATGCAAGGCAAATGCCTTTCCTCCTAGTGCCTTTCCTCTTTCCAACCTAGAATTTAAACTTTTGAGTGTAAATCCATTGCTACTCTTCCCGGCTGGGTAGTGTGGGGTAGGGGACTTTACCTCTCTGAATCTTTGTGCTCTCAAATGGAACATGAAGCAAGTCATTATGGCCCCAAGAGGCTTTGTGCTCAGCACTGTCCCAGGACATAAGCAGCACCACAAAAATATAATGATCAGGGCTGGAGAGATAGCACAGCGGGTAGGGCGTTTGCCTTGCACGCGGCCGACCCAGGTTCGATTCCCAGCATCCCATATGGTCCCCTGAGCACCGCCAGGAGTAACTCCCGAGTGCAGAGCCAGGAGTAACCCCTATGCATCGCCAGCTGTGACCCAAAAAGCCAAAAAATATATATATAAAGATCTTCTTTTTTTTGAAGGGGGGGTGTGAGCTCTGCAGGGGGCTGTGGCTCAAGTGGGGTGAGAAGCAGGAGCTCAGGGCCCAGCACCCGTTCTGGGTAGGGTCAGGAAAGGTTTAAGGGATTTGAGGGGATAGGAGTGAGAGCACTTGGCTGTGAGTTTTCGGCGGAGGCCAAGGGACATTCTGAGGGTAGCAGACAGATCGCTCTGTAGATTTGCCCCGTCCCTCCCAGCTAGCCCTTCTGCCCCTCCCAGCAGCGCACACTTGCTCAGCCCCGCTGAAGCTCCCTGAGCCCCGGCAGAGCAGGTGGCCCAGCCAGGCCCGCCTGGAGCTCTCTTAGCCAGTCACTTGCCTTTGATCCGGACCTACGTGCTTCCCAGGACTTGCCCTTTTTGCCCTGGCTGCCAGGAGGCTCTGAGCTCAACGCGACAAAACCACTTCCCATCTTTGCCTCCTGAGCGGCTGCTCTGGGTTACGTAATCTCCTTCAGTATTCCCTGTCGCGGACACGGTGGGCGCTGTGTTCTCTTCTTTTTATAACAAAGGCATCTGTGCCCAGAGGGATTCAGGCCAAGGTTGAGTGGGCAGTTGGGGATCACAGAGCTGGGGTTGATCGGGTTCCCTGGAGGAGCAGTGGCCCCTCCTGTTCCCCCTGCCTTCCCCCATCCATCCACCTCTTAGCCCCAGCTCCTGGCTTCCCACTAGGCTGCACCAGCGAGCACCTCCGGGAACCTGCTGGAAGGAGGCAGAGGATGGAAACAGCCTGGCGGGGCTGTCAGCTGGGCCCAGGCCAGGCTGATCCTGTGAGCGCCTTCTCTCCGGCTCACATAACTGGCGTCAGCTGAGTCCAAAGTATTTTTCTTTTTAATTCCTCTGAAAACATTCTAGCACTGTTACATAAAATGTGAGAAATGGGCGGGGGGCGGGGAGCCACAATCCACACACACAGATGACCCCCGACACCTGACACAACAGCCCTAGCACGCTGGGGTGCTCCAGTACCCCTCCTGCCCCGCTGTGCTCCTGAGGCCTGACATCCCCCCACTCTCCCCGCTGTGCCTGGGGGCTGGAACATGAGCGTGAGGGAGCATGGGTCTGCCTCGCAGGACAGGGTCAGCCTGTGGGGGAAATAATAGAGCATGTGAGGAGGTCCGTGCAGGGGGGCGGGGAGGGGAGGCCACTCCCGAGCTGCTGCGCCGGGCGGATGGGGAGCTGCGTCCAGCCAAGGCGCGGCTCGAGAGACCCTCTGTGCAATGTCAGGTCTGAGGGAGAGCCGCAGGGCCCTGGTCCCCGGAGCCAAGAGGCCCTTCCTCACCCACACGGGCCCCACACCGTGCCAGGCACTTAGCTTCCGTCACTTCGAAGTCTTCCCTGTGGCTGCAGCCCAGGAGGCCGGATTATCCCTGCTAAAAATTCTGTTTATTGTTCCCTTCTAATGAGAAAAATACTCCAGGCATGTTGAAGGGAATTTGGGAAATGCAGCAAAGTAGAAAGGAGAAAATGACCATCTCCAGCTGCCCCCATGCCCCAGAGGAGGCCCCAGGCTTTTGGGGGGCTGTGTCTGATGGGCAGATCTAGGATTTCCCAATCCCCCCTCTGAGGGCCTTTCTGCCCAAGGCCCTGCCCCCATGCACACGAAGACTGAGACACCAACCCTTGAGGAATGAAAGTCTTTTCAACTGGTGAGAATCACTTTTTTTTTTTGGTCTTGGTTTTGGGGTCACACTTGGCGATACACAAGGGTTATTCCTGGATCATGCTCTCAGAAATTACTCCTGGCGGTGCTCAGGGGACCACATGGGATGCTGGGAATCGAACCCGGGTCAGCCGCGTGCAAGGCAAATGCCCTACCCACTGTGCTATCGCTCCAGCCACTGAGAATCACTTTTAAGAAGTTGAAATTATGGGGCTGGAGTGATAGTACAGTGGGTAGATAGGGGGTCGTCTCACACACCACCAACCCAGGTTCTATCCCCAGAACCCTATATGGTATGACCCCCTGAGGCCTCTCAGAGTAATTCCTGAGTGCAGGGCCAGGAGTAAACCCTGCGCACAGCTGGGTGTGGCCTACCTCCCACCTCCCCCCGCCAAATGGGTGATATTTTATGTTGTACATCTTTTTTTTTTCTTTTTTGGGTCACACCCGGCGATGCTCAGGGGTTACTCCTGGCTCGTACACTCAGGAATTACCCCTGGCAGTGCTTGGGGGACCATATGGGATGCTGGAAATCAAACCCGGGTTGGCTTCATGCAAGGCAAACGCCCTACCCTCTGTGCTATCCCTCCAGCCCAATGTTGTACACTTTCAACAATTATTTGTTTGTTTGGGGCCACACCTGTCTCAAGGTTATTTCTGACTCTGTGCTTAGGGTCACTCCTAGCAGAACTTAGGGGAACCGTATTCAGTGCTGGGGATTGAACAGGGCCAGCCACATGCAAGGCAAGCATTTTGATGTTTGCATTATCTCTATAACCCCAGAAAGCTGAGGGTGGGTGGGTCACACCCAGAGTGCTCAGGGATTACTCCTGGCTCTATGCTCAGACATCACTCCTTACCCTGTGCTCAGGGGACCATATGTGCTAGGGATTGAACCCGGGCCAACCACATGCAAGGCCAGTGCTTTACCCCCAGATCATCTATCTGACCCCCATGACATTTTAAAGTTTGTTTTTTTTGGGGGGGGCTACACCTGGCAGTGCTCAGGGGTTACTCCTGGCTCTGCACTCAGGAATTATTCCTGGCAGGCTTGGGAACATATGGGATGCTGGGGATCAAATCTGGGTTGACCGCATGCTAGGTAAACACCTACCCGCTGTATCATCACTCTGGCCCCCATTTTTAAAAAGTTTTTATAATGGGGGGTGGGGTTGGGCCACACCCAGTGATGCTCAGAGCTTACTCCTGGCTCTGCACTCAGGAATTACACCTGGTGGTGATCAGGGATCTTAGGGATGCCGGGGATCGAACTTGGGTTAGTTGTGTGCAAAGCAAATGTCTTAGCTGCTACACTGTTGCTCTGAAATACTACAGAAAAAAATGTTTTGAAAAATGTATCTACCCTATGGGCAAGTGGTAAAAAAATGGGTCAGAAAGATATGGAGGAAGGCACTTGTTCTGCATGCAGCTGACCTGAGTTTGATCCCCAGAACTACATGTGGTCCCTGGAGCACTGCCAGGAGTGATCCAGGAGTGATACCTGAGCACAGAACTGGGAGTAACACTCTGTGCTCTGGCACCATGTATGTTGTCCAAAACAAAAAAGAGAAAGAAAAAAAAATAAAGATGAAAGAAAAGGAAGGAAGGAAAGATGGAAGGAAGGATGAAAGGAAGAAAGGAAAGAGGAAAAAGGAAGAAAGGAGGAAAAAGGAAGGAAGAATACTGTAAATCAAGGAGACATGTCAGAGGACTGGGCCCTGACGTGGGGGAGGGCTGGGACTGATCCCTAGCGCTGCATGGTCCCCCAAGCATCGCCCATCCCCTGAGCATCACCAGATGTGGCCCAAAAAGGAAAAAAGAAAAGATGCAGAAATCAATTCAGGCTGACCCAGCATGCCTCATCTCCCTGCTGGGCCTGCTGTGCTGCTTGCCTCTTTCAAGGCTGAGCTGGCACAGCAGATGGCGTTCTCGACAGGGGAGAGCCTGCCCAGAGCGCGTGGGGTGGCTGGGGAGGTGGGCTGGATCAGGCAGGCTCCCTCACGCACACGACCTTCTGCAGTGGAGCTCAAGATCGAGGTGGTGCTGCCCGAGAAGGAGCCGTCGGCTGGCGGGAAAGGCAGCCCCCGGGCCTACCAGGGCAATGGCACTGCCCGCCACTTCCACGCTGAGGAACGCCTGCCCGCCCCGCACGCCTATGCGGGCACTCAGGACTGTGTGGAGGCCGCCGTCTGCCATGTCAAGGACCTGGAGAACGGCCAGTGGGTGCTGGGCTGAGTGGGGTGTTAAGCACCTTGGGGGCTGGGGGCTTAGAGGGTGGGGACACGGGCTTGCAGGTGGGAGTCCCAGGTGGCACCTCAGCCCCAAGCACAAAGAAGTAAAAGACTAGATGCAAGCCAGGGTTGGGGCTGACTGGCTGGGGATGCCTGGCAAACAGTCATGGGCAAGTCCTACCTTTGGTGGCTTCTGGTCTGGTGTCATGGCTGGTGCGGGGGTGGGCGGGAGCGCCTGGCCGCTGAATGCACCTGTCCCCAGGATGCGGGAAGTGGAACTGGGCTGGGGGAAGGTGCTGCTGGTGAAGGACAATGGGGAGTTCCACGCCCTGGGCCACAAGTGTCCGCACTATGGTGCCCCCCTGGTAAAAGGTAAGCAGCTGGGGGGCACAGGGGAGGAGGGGCAGGGACCTGGGTGGGGGGCTCAGCTGCTGCCCCATCACTAGAAGCTGCCCTGCCCCTCAGGGGCTCCCACTTAATTCCACCAGGCTGAGCCTTCCAAGTTCTCCTCTAATACTGGGGTCTCCCGGGCTGGGGGTGGGGTTGGCAGACCCCGGGACTTGTGGCTCCTCGCCACAGGATCTTGCCGCAGGCTTCAGACTAGCACGGCTCCCTCCTAGGTGTGCTGTCCCGGGGCCGGGTGCGCTGCCCCTGGCATGGCGCCTGCTTTAACATCAGCACTGGGGACCTGGAGGACTTCCCCGGCCTGGACAGTCTGCACAAATTCCAGGTGGGACCAGCTGTGCTGGGAGCAGGGGGTGCAGGGAGCGTGGAGCAACCCCAAGGCTCGTACTGATTAGTGAGGTCCTTACAGGTGAAGATTGAGAAGGAGAAGGTGTATGTCCGGGCCAGCAAGCAGGTGAGAGGGTGGCTTGGGACTGGGGAAAAAGGGCGAGGCTAGAGGGCACCTTGACCCAAGGAAGGGTTGTGCAAAGGCACGGTGGTAGCAGGGATCCTGGAGCATGAGCACAGGACAGGCTGGGGAGCAGAGTGGCCATGACCTGCCCTGTGGGGAGGAAGGTCGGTGGGCACGGGGTAGGGACGGTGGTGGAGGGGGGCCTGTCCTGCTGGGATAATGGCATGGAGAGGGAGGATGTGAGGAACCACCCACTCTCCGGTCACCCTCAGGCTTTGCAGCTGCAGCGAAGGACCAAAGTAATGGCCAAATGCATCTCTCCGAGTGCCGGCCATGGAGGCAGCACAAATGTGCTCATTGTGGGTGCAGGTCAGTGGTGGGGCCCACGGAGCAGGGTGGGTGGGGTGGGCCAGGTCAGTGGTGGGGCCCACGGAGCAGCGTGGGTGGGGCTTGGGTCCTGACCACAAAGCCCTCGGTGCAGGGGCGGCTGGCCTGGTGTGCGCGGAGACCCTGCGGCAGGAAGGCTTCTCCGACAGGATCGTCCTGTGCACGCTGGATCGTCACCTCCCCTACGATCGTCCCAAGCTCAGCAAGGTGGGGGTAAACAGGGGCCCTGGGATATATCCCAGATGCCCAGTCCTGCCTGTCATCCCTTGGGGGTCTGCCAGTTTCCCTCTCAGCTCATGCTGGGCTCACTAGTGGTCCCCCAGAAAGATTGAGTTTGGTGGTCTCCGGGTCGCATGGGAACTTGGGTCTTCTACAGGTGAGGTCTATGAGGCCTGGGAGCTGCATTGTGGCCCCAAGACTTTTTTATTTTTAATTTTTGAGGTTTCTTTTTCTGTTGTTTTTTGTTTGGGGGGTCACACTTGGTGATGGATGCTCAGAGGTTATTCTTGGCTCTGCACTCAGAGATCTCTCCTAGTAGTGCTTGGGGGACCATATGAGATGCTGGGATTGAACCCGGGTTGGCCACATGCAAGGCAAGCCTTTACCCACTGTACTCCCTAATTTTTCAGGTTTCTTAAGTTTTGTCCTACCATCCCTGGGACCTGGGGCTGACCACACCCTCCCTGCTGCAAGTTCTGCTATGGAATGGAACTGTGGCCTCATGGCCTGCCTCACGCTGGTTCTCTCCTGCAGTCCCTGGATGCACAGCCTGAGCAGCTGGCCCTGAGGCCTAAGGAGTTCTTCCGCGCCTACGGCATCGAGGTGCTCACGGAGGCCCAGGTACTGCCAAGGCTTAGCTGGAACTCTGGCAAGTGGAATCTGTGAGGACCCTGAAATGTGGGGTTGCTCTACCCTCCACGCCCTGCTGCAGGCACCTGGTGCCTCCTCTTCCTGGCTGATCATGGGCACATTCAGGGCCCCCGAAGGCTGGGGACATGGGCAGCTTGCTCCTGGCCTGGGGGAGTGTCTAGTGGAACTGGACATATAAGGAGGAATGTGATAGAAGTTGATAACAAAGCTTAGGGAGTGATGAGCAGGCCAAGGGGTAATGCAGGGTTAAGGCACTTGCCTTGCACACGGTCTAACCTGGTTTGGTTCTCAATACCAAATATAGTTCCCGGAGTGGAGCGATAGTACAGCAGGTAGGAATGATGCTTATCTTGCACGTGGCCCACCTGAGTTTGATCCCCAGCATATTATATGGTCCCCTGAGCCAACCAAAAGTGATTCCTGAGTGCAGAACAGGAGTAAGCCCTGAGCATCGCCAGGTGTGCACCCCCCCATACACACACACACACACCAAAAAAAAAAAAAAAAACCAATAACAAAACCAAATATGATTCCCTGAACAAGGCCAGGAGTGATCACTGAGCACAGAGCCGGGGATAGCTCCTGACCATTGCCAGCTATGACCCAAGAACCCACCAAAAAACAAAAAGAAGAGTGATGAGCATTGAGGAAAGAGCTCAAGAGGCTGGAGCACATTCAGGTTTAGTTTACAGCCCCTCATGGTCACCTGAGCACTGCCGGGAGTAAACCCAAGCACTAAATTGGGACTAAGTCTCGAATCATCACTAGGTGTGACTCAAAAATCAAAAACAAATGGAAAGAGCGATGAGAACCTGCCAGGTGCAGGCAGACGGACACCCAAGGAACAGCCCCTGTGGGGGCTGCTGCAGGGTGGGCACGGTGTAGGCCTCGGGGGAACGCAGCCCACACTCTGGCCGGGCGGCTTGCAGGTGGTCACTGTGGACGTACGGAACAAGAAGGTTGTGTTCAAGGACGGCTTCAAGCTGGAGTACAGCAAACTGCTCCTGGCGCCGGGGAGCAGGTGTGGGTCCCCGCTTTGCTTCCTTTGGGCATCGACCGGTCAGGACAGGAGGGGTGTGGGGAGCCACAACCCTCTCACGAGAGTGGCCCTCTCTCAGCCCTAGGACCCTGAGCTGCAAAGGCAAAGAGGTTGAAAACGTATTCACCATCCGTACGCCCGAGGACGCCAACCGCGTGGTGAGGCTGGCCCGGGGCCGCAATGCCGTGGTTGTGGGGGCCGGCTTCCTGGGTGAGCAGCGGGACGGGGGGGTGGGCCCAGGTCATTCTACACTGGTCCAGGGTGAGGTAGAATGCCAGCCCCTCGCCGCTGCCCTGGCCCCAGGGATGGAAGTGGCTGCCTCTCTGGCGGAGAAGGCCCACTCCGTGTCGGTGGTGGAGCTGGAGGAGACCCCCTTCAGGAGGTTCCTGGGGGAACGTGTTGGCCGTGCGCTCATGAAGGTGAGTTCTCAGAGTCCTGGGGGACTGAGCCCTCTCCGCTTCAGGCTCTTGCCTACTGCCCACCTGTCCACTGCTCTGCCAGATGTTCGAGAACAACCACGTCAAGTTCTACATGCAGACGGAGCTGTCGGAACTGCGGGCCCATGAGGGGAAGGTGGGGCCCACTCTTCACTTCCCACTGCGGCCCCAGACCAGGCCCCCTGCTCACTGACCCCTCTCCCTGCAGCTGAAGGAGGTTGTCCTAAAGAGTAGCAAAGTGGTGCGGGCTGATGTCTGCGTGGTGGGCATTGGTGAGTGGATGGGCAGTCACATGTACACACTCCAGAGCCAGCCCCTGCCTCTATCCCCCCAGCAGACCCTGCATAATAACCACTACCCACTAATAACTGATCCAGGGGTTTACTTTTGGGGCTGCAGGAAATGTTGGCAAGGGTGAGGGGTGAGCAGAGGCTGGGAGGCATGGCATGCCAATCAAGTACTTTCTAAAGGGCTTCTTGATGGAGGTGCTCACTGGTGGAAGGCACTTGGGTCCAGGCAGAGAGGAACAGGCCACAAAAAGCCCACAGGGAGGATGATCTGTGGGTAGTCTAGGTTTGAGTATGTGGGGTGTGGGAAGCAGTGAGGCGGGAGAAAGGAGGGACCAGATTAAAGATACAAGGCTGTGTCCTGGGGTGCCTGGACAGCAGGCAGAGGCTCCCATAGCACTGTCTTGTTAGGTGCGGTGCCCGCCACAAGCTTCCTGAAGCAGAGCGGCATTAGTCTGGATTCCCGAGGCTTCATCCCCGTCAACAAGGTGGGGTGCAGGGCCGGGCAGGATGCGGGGCTGTGGGTGAGCAGAGGACTGACCCGAGTCCTGGCTCTTCTTTCCGCAGATGATGCAGACCAATGTCCCAGGTGTGTTTGCAGCTGGAGATGCCGTCACTTTCCCCCTGGCCTGGAGGAACAACCGGAAAGTGAATATTCCACACTGGCAGATGGCTCATGCCCAGGGTACGGACAGCCTGAGAGAGAGGGAAGGCTGTCCCACGGACTCTGTGACTGGGCATGCGGCAGTCCTGGAGATGAAGTCAGTGCACAGAGCAGGCCTGGGGACTCACTTCAAGGGACCTCCCTCCAGGGCCTGTGGACACCCCGGCCAGTCCCAGCCCCCAACCCCACCATTCTTCCCTTCCCTCCGTTCTCAGTGACACAGGCTCTAGAGAACTCACCTGCATGTATGCTCACCCTGGGCAAGACACACAGTGACCTCTCACTCAGTGCGTCCCTCACCCAAGGGCTGTGAATACAATTGCCCTGTGAAGGCCCTGGGAGGTGGGTGCCAGGTTCCAGTGAAAGGCCCTGCAGAGTGGCTTTCCTTACCTCTGCGGTTCGCCCAGCCTCTGCCTCTCCTCACATGCAGGTACCAGCAGGTTAGCTGGCTGGGAGATAGCACCCTGGCAGTGCCCACTTCCCCATGCATCGTTGGGTCTGCACGGAAAGCCCCTCCAGTGCCCACTCCTGCTCAGGTCCAGAGTGGAACCTGCTGGTCTTTACTCCTAAGTGAGCTTGACATGGGACATTCAGACCACCTGCAAGTTGGGGAGCCGAGCTGCTCTTTCGTGCCCTGGGTGCTGCTGTCACCTTTGCTTCCCTGGCACCTGGGCCACTCTGGCTCCCTCTTTAGCCCCTGACGTGTCTGATGAATTATCTGTGTGCAGACCCGCCAGACAGCCGGGCAACCCCAGGAAGCCTGCCCTTCAGACTCAGGGTTCTGCGTTCAGAGCAACCATCCAAATGGCTAGGCTGCAGGCAGTGTCCACCTCTGCACTGGTCGGTTGCAAGCAAGGGTGGACCGCAAACTGAGCGAAGGATGCCGCTCTGAGCCGCTGGGGAGGTGGGAAGGTGGTTCCACACGTCCTGAGTGCCCAGGGAGCCCACGCAGGCAGCACAGGGAGGGTGAGGGCTGGGGTCGGGGTTCTCTTACGGTCCTGGGTCCTGCAGGGCGTGTGGCGGCTCAGAACATGCTGGCGCAGGAGGCGGAGATCAGCACGGTGCCCTACTTGTGGACGGCTATGTTCGGCAAGAGCCTGCGCTACGCGGGTAATCCCGAGGGCCAGGGCAGAACCCGAACCTGGAGCTGGGGCGGGGCTAGGAGCATCCGGGGGCGGGGCATGGATCTGGGGCGGGGCTAGGAGCACCCTGGAGGCGGGGCCTGGATTGGGGGCGGGGCGAGAAGCATGATTTGGCCGGGCTAGTAGTATCTGGGGGCGGGCTGTGACAGAGCTTGCTGCTGGGAGGACTAGGGCCAAGGGAGCAGGTTGGAGGTGGCGGGCCCTCCTTTCATCCGATCTTCAGGGTATGGAGAAGGCTTCGATGATGTCATCATCCAGGGCGATCTGGAAGAACTGAAGTTCGTGGCTTTTTACACCAAGTGAGAGCAGCAATGAGAATTGGTTGGGGACGCGGGGAGGGGTCATCCCAGAGAAGCTGCACTCCAGAGGGACCTGAAAGGCGAAACAGATTGCAAAGGGGGCTACTAGGCAGGAGTAGGAAACGGGAGGAAGTGGGGTAGTAACTCCCAGCAGCCATACATTTTATCCTCCCGACAGCAGTTGTAGGTGTATATGGGCACACACTGCTCTTACCCAGGTAGAGAGTGGTGATCCAGGACAGGAGTCCAATCCTGAGCCCCTGGAGACAAACGCTGGTGCCTCTGGGCGGGCCCACTGGAGCCCGGAGCCCATGGAGGGGCCAAGGCTCCGAGAGGGTGGCTGCTGAGGATGGTCCTTTTGTCTTTACAAGGGAGTGGGAGGACCCTGATGGACAGGCATATTGGAGAGGAAGGGGCCAGTGGTGCTGGGCCTCAGGCTTAGCTGTCCTCTTTCTCCGCAGAGGCGACGAGGTGATAGCTGTGGCCAGCATGAACTATGACCCCATTGTGTCCAAAGTGGCGGAGGTGCTGGCCTCGGGCCGGACCATTCGGAAGCGGGAGGTGGAGTGAGTGCGGGCATCAGAAGGGCGTCAGAAGGAAGGGGCAAGGGCAGAGAAGTCCCCTGAGGAACTGGCTAAGAGTGCACACACAGCCAGCTGCCTCCCCTTCTCCTTGGTCTCCATCAACCCATCTGAGGCTCTGAGGGCAGTGGGACCATGTGGGGTAAGGGCTGTAGTTTGGGAGATGCATGGTCGTAAGTGCTCTTGGGGAGGTAAGAGAGAAAGGGGCCGTGTGCCGGGGCACGGCCTATGTGGAGAGAGGGATCGAGGCCTGGGCACCTGACTGAGCCAAGGCTGACACAGAACTAGCCAGAAAATGCATCTAGGGATGTCAGTGGTGCTGCCCTGCAGGGGGTGAGGTGATCATTTGGGGACGGGGAACATGAAACAGCTGTCAGTATCCTCATCTTGGTGATGGTCGGTGGGATTCACCCCTTGAGTTTGCTTTCCTGACTAGGAGCTCCCAACCTAGAGGCCATGGGACAGGGCCCCCCCCTCAGTCTGGAAACAACAGAAACCGAAGCAGGGATGGATGAGTGATGCGCTCTCTCTCCCTGGCCTTCTCTCTCTCTCTCTCTCTCTCTCTCTCTCTTTCTCTCCCCCTCTTGCCTTCGCAAAGGCTGTTTGTGCTACACAGCAAGTACGTGGCCTGTCCTTCCTGCTAACCTTTCTCAGCCTTCTGCACCTCATCCCACATCCTGTTCCCAGTGGTTTCCCCTCCTCTGCCCCCAAGTACCCACCTGCTGGGCACCAAGTCCTGGTGCAGTGCTGGTTCCCTGACATTTCAAGGGCCAGTTGCGCATGGTGCTGAGTGGGAACGTGGCCCTACCCCCATTCTGCAGTGACTCCTCCTCCCCTCATTCCTGCAGGACCGGCGACATGTCCTGGCTCACAGGGAAAGGATCCTAGTCTCCAGTGCAGCTGACCTGGGCAAGCACCAGGGACAGAGGTTACGGTCAGGGGGACAGGTGCCAACCTCCAATTTCCCAGAACCCCCAGGGCAGAGTTTGCACCTTCCTTGTGCTTGCCTTCTGCTGCCCCTCCAGACAGGCCTGGGGGGGGGGGGCCTCTGCTGCCCCCAGGAATGCTCACCCACCCTCAGGCCTGGCAGGCATGGCTGGCTGGCAGTGGAGGGAGATCAGGCCCCGCCCCCTCCCCCTCTTTTGGAACTGGTCTCCTACAGCCTCTGTGACATATTAGATATCATCTTAAAATTAAAACACACATTTGCAAATCTGTGTATTACTTCCACTGTAATTGGGCAAACACTCATAATGGGGGAAATAAAACATGACTCAGAGACCCGTGCATTCACAGAATGATCAGTGTCACACGAAGAAATTCTACCTGTAAGTATCCAGAAGAGGTAGCCTGGGGGCTGGAGCGATAGCACAGCAGGTAGGCCATTTGCCTTGCACGCAGCTGACCCGGGTTCGATTCCCATTATTCCATATGGTCCACTGAGCACCTCGAGGAGTAATTCCTGAGTGCAGAACCAGGAGTAACCCCTGTGCATAGCCGGGTGTAACCCAAAAAGCAAAACAGAAACAAACAAACAAACAAAAAACCCAGAGAAGGTAGCCCTCCCCTACCCAGTCAGGAGAGACTTCTGCAATCAGTGCTTTGGATCTGGATTCGCGAGGAGGGACACCCTGCAGTGCTCAAGGCTTACTCCTGGCTCTGCACTCAGGGATCACTTCAGCCGGGACTCAGGGAACCATGTGAGGTGTGGGAATAGAACTCAGTCAAGCTGAGCACTCTGACTGGAGCGATGGTAGTACCCACGGTACTACCCTCCCAGACTGCTGGATATGGATTATGGGGATGATTTTATATTTTTATTCTTTGGGCCACACCAGCTTATTCAGGGCTTACTACTGGCTCTGCACTCAGGGATCATTCCCAGTGGGCTTGGGGAACCATATGTGGTGCCAGGGATCAAACCCTGGTCAGTGACATGCAAAGCCAGCACCCTACCAGCTGCTCTATGGCTCCAGCCCCCTGGATTTGGAGTTTGGAAGGGAAGGTAATTCAAGGAGAAGGAGTAATGCATGCTGTCAAGGGCTTGAGACAGGACCTTATTATTATTATTATTATTATTATTATTGCTTTTTGGGTCACACCCAGCGATGCACAGGGGTTACCCTGGCTCATGCACTCAGGAATCACTCCTGGCGGTGCTTGGGGAACTATATTTGATGCTGGAAATCAAACCCTGATCGACCACCTGCAGGGCAAACGCCCTCCCTACCCGCTGTGCCATCGCTCCAGTCAGAGACAGGAAATTGTCATTATTTTTAATTCTTTTTGCCACATCCTATGGTGTTCCACCGACATTATAGCATTGAGAATTGATCTGAGGTCTGAGCATGAAGGCAAGTTGTCTTAACCCCTGTACCAATTTCTCGGGTCCAGGAAAAGCAAATTGGGGGCATTTGTCCACTTAGGGAGATTTATGAGCAGTGTCATGAGACAGACGCATGCTTCCCGTGGCAGTCAAAACTTCCTGAGTTCTCAATTTGGCAGGAGAAGCTCAGACTCTGTTATTAAGTAGGTTTGATCACACAGACTTCCATCACCATGCTGCCTTCTGGTCGGGAGACTGACACAACTTCCATGGCACAATTTAAATGCAAGAGCCCCAGTTTGATCCCGGGCACCTCATGGTTCCCTGAAAACCGCAGGGAGTGGTACCGCCCCCAAGGTGGGGAAAAATGAGTATGAGGGGAGTAAGCAGGATTTGGGTCGTTAGCGGAAACAGGCGAGCCCGGAACCCTCGGTCTGGGGTCCTGGCAGCGGCGGACTCAAGCGAGCACGCGCACAGGGGCATGCCGGGAACCAGAGCCAGTTTCCGGGAGTCCCGGGCCTGGCAGGAGCGGGGACAGTGCAGTTCTCCTCGGACGCGTTCCTCGGGCGGGGAGCTGGGCGCCCGGGGTTTGCGGGAAATGTGTCCCAGAAAGTTGCACACCACCCCGACACAGAGACGACGCTGCGGCGGTCGCCGGCGCAGTCCCAAGGCGCCTTTAGGCCAGCCGGGAAGGGCGGGCAGAGCGCGCGGCGCTGGCCGGAAGTGCCGAGCCGTGGGCGCGGGGCCCGCCGGGAAATGTAGTTCCTTCGGGTGGCCTGGGGCGGTGGCCTCCAGTCCCGCAGACCTGGTGGACGATCGGGCGTGGTAAACACGGGATGGCTGGGCCCGTGGGCTCCGGAGGCCCGATCGGGGCCGGGGCGCTGGCAGGAGGAGCACGGTCCAAGGTAGCCCCTAGCGTGGACTTTGACCACAGCTGCTCGGACAGTGTCGAGTACCTGACGCTCAACTTCGGGCCCTTCGAGACAGTGCATCGCTGGCGGCGCCTCCCACCCTGCGACGAGTTCGTGGGGGCCCGGTACGTAGGGACCAAGGACCTTGGGAACGGGAATGGGTTTTTGAGGGGGCTCCCCAGGGTGGGGCTCAGGAGTGAGGCCGGGACGTGGTATCCGGGCTCTAATAATGGGTGTAGGGGGGTGGGTTGCTGCTGTCCCCGGGAGGGGGCAGGACGGGCTGAGGAAAGCCGGGAATGGGATGGTTCTGGTAAGGGTAGTAAAGCTGGCTTTGTGGGTTTGACGGCGATATGGAGTTTAGATGGTACCAGGGGGAGTGCCAGAGATCCCTACTTGTGGAGCCCTTTAGGGGACTGGTCTCCATGTATCTTTGTATTGACCCAGGTCCTTGTCTTCCTCCTTTGCTGAGACTCATTCCTGGGGTGCTCCCTGGAGGAACCGGACCTCAGTGCTGTCCACTCTTTCTTCCTTTCCAGACGCAGCAAGCACACGGTGGTGGCCTATAAAGATGCCATTTATGTATTTGGTGGAGACAATGGGTGAGTCTGTTCATTAGGGTGTTTGCACCAGGCAGGGAGAAGCTCGAGGCTCCGCAGCTCCTCTGCCTTCTTTCTAGACATTTGTTCAGCACTCAGCCTGCTTCCTGACCCGGGAGGTTTTCAGCAAAGCATTGGATGAGTAGCACATGTTCTGTTCATGGAAATGTCCCACTGGTCCTGAGTGAGTGTACACAGCCTTGGAAACAGCACGGCCAGGGGTTGGGGAGGGAGCTGGGAGGTCAGTGGTGCCTGCCGTGCATTCTCAGTGCTTTGTACTGGCCCGCACCAGAGGCCACTTAGGGTGTGTCCTTACTCTGAAACAAAAACAAAACTCAGAAGGTGTGTGATGCTTTGTTGGTGGGCCTGTCTCCATTCCCCTGAACTGACCTCCGTTTGTTGTTTTTCTGGGTGAAAGGTAATGGCCAAAGCACCATGTGTGGTCAGTTCTGGCATGATTTTCTGTGACGCAGTGCCCAGGAGCTGGTCCAGGGAGGGAAAGGGCTGGGTGTCTGTGTGGAAGGCATGTCTGTGCAGGGTCAGAAGGAGGTCTGCTGCTGCAGACAGGGAGACTCTTCCGGAGAGGGAGCCTGAATGAACCCAAAGCAGCAGTGAGTGCTGTGCAGGGTGGTCTGCAGGGGTACTGGCTGGAAGGTGGTAGTGGCAGTGCAGAGGATGCTGGACAGGACTTTCCTGTCTTGATTATTTAGTAATGTGCTCTGGAAGGACCAGGGGTCCACCCCAGGGCCCCCGGAAGTAGGAACCCTGGTGGGTGGCTGCCTGTGGCTTGGTCTGGACAGACGGGGTTCTAGCTTGGCAGGTGCTTTTGGGCTTTCCCTCTGTCTAGAGAGGGTGACCGTATGCCTGGCCCAGCCTTGTGCCCAGGCCGTGGCCTGCTGCCTGGTTAGGGCTGGCCTCTTTGGGTGCTTGCACCTGCAGAGCTCTCTATGGGGAGAGGCCCCGGCAGCACCTGCAGACTGGGTAGCTGTCCTTGGGCATGGCCTGCCTGGCGTCCAGCCAGCCTCCCTAGCGGTCTCTTTCCATGGAGCAGTAGAGGGACCCGTTTGAAAATGCAAGCTGGAGCCTGTTCCTCCTGGATCACGGCCCTGGGCAGGCGCCTTCCATGTCTGGGGAAGCCAGATCCTCCCCACAGCCCTTGCACACACGTGTGTGCAAGAGCTGCATGCTTATGTTCCCCTGTTCCACTTCCTCGGCCAAATCTCCACTGCTGGCTGAGTTTTCCTTGGGCTGGCACAGCTCTGGCCTCCCTCCTTCCCTTTCCTGACCCTGCATCCACACACGTGTGTCTCTCTCCCCTCCCTCTTCCTCTTCCTCTTTTTTTTTCCTTCCTTTTCCTCAGCTCATCCCACCTGCTCTGCTGTCCCCCAGAGCACACAAAGGTTCATCAGGGTCTGAGGAGGCAATATAAGTCTGTTGCAGGGAGGAATGAAATAAAGAAGCAGAATCTGCCCACAGATGGTTACCAGAACCTAAAGGTCTTGCCTGTAGCCCTTGAAAAGACCTGGCGGCCAGTGCAGTGTGTGGACAGCATGGCAGTTACATGGTAGCAACCAAAAGAAACGTGTTTGCTACAGTGTGACCCTAAGAAATAGAATACAAGGGCCGGAGAGATAGTACAGTAGATAGGATGTTTGCCTTGCATGCGATTGGTCGACCTGGGTTTGATCCCCAGCATCCCTTATGGTCTGGGCTCTGTGAGGAGTAATCCCTGAGCCTAGAGCCAGGACTAATCCTGGATTGTGGCCCCCAAACAAAAAGCAACAAAAATGAATAGGATACAAATGTGTGCTGCTGTTGCAACTTTGTGAAGACTGGCTGGTTGTACCCACCCTTGGTTGAAGGATTGGGCACACCCTGGCTTCTGCTGCTGGCTGTTGCCAGGGCCTTGGGCAGGCCCTCGCTCTCCTGACTGTGCTTCTCTCCCTGGAGGAGAAGACGGGGCCACACAGGGCGCCTTGTGCCACTCTGCTGACCAGGAGCTGGAGGTCTGTCTTCCCTCTTGCCCATGATGGCTGTGTGGATTTTGTTGTTGCTCGTTTTGGAGCCACATCCAGTGGTGCTCAAGGGACCTGGAAGCCCCCTGCCCCACATGCTGAGCATGCACTCTGGCCCTTTAGTTACCTACCCAGACCCCTGGTTCATCATACCTTTCTATTTGGTGGGTAGATGCTCAGGGGTTCCTCCTGGCTCTGCACTCAGGAATTATTCCTGGTGCTGCTCAGGGAACCAGATGGAATTCTGGGTATGGAACCATATGGAATTCAAGGCAAGCTCTCTACCGCTATACTATCATTCCAGCCCCTCATCCTATGTTTAATGCAGCACTTGAAATGGCTTTGTTATAGAGTGAAGGTATATCAGGTGGCCCAAGGGGCAGATCAGCACCGCCTTGTGGCAGAATCTCAGAGCAGGACACTCTCTCTCTCTCTCTCTCTCTCTCTCTCTCTCTCTCTCTCTCTCTCTCTCTTTCTCTCTCTCTCATTGGGAAGCTGGGAGGTTGGTGTGGGGCGGGGGGGGGGGGGGTGGGAGCATGAGCCAAGTCAGTCTCTGGGGCCTGGCTCAGACCCACAGGCTTGTCTGGGTCACTCTAGTGCGGGACTCTCCTTCATGTTCACCTGTTTGTCCCTCAGGCATCAGCAAGTTGCCTGGGACTGTTAGGGACCGGATTCCCCCAGATAGTTTCCCTGTCTCCTGGGGCTGTGCCGTTCCTTTTTGGGAGTGCAGAGGGGACTTACCCTGCAGAGCTGTGCGAGGGCAACGTCCTGTCCGCTGTCTTTCAGGAAGACGATGCTCAATGACCTCCTGCGCTTCGACGTGAAGGACTGTTCCTGGTGCAGGTGGGTGTCCCGTTCTCTCTGTCATAGTGGGCGGCTACACACTGGCTCTGGCAATCTGCAGAACCTGTGTTCCCTGTGTGTGTCCCCTGTGTCTGGTGCAAGTTTGTGTGTGTGCTGGGGTCTGCATGTGCCCTGCCAGGAGTGGCTTAGCGCTGAGGACAAAAGGCTCCGGAATCAGGAGACCGTCTGCTCCTGCAGAGCTCAGAGCTCAGCAGTTCCCGTGACTCTGTCCCCTCTGGTCACAGCCGTCCTCAGGGTGGGTTTTCACCCTCCATTTTTCTGCTAGGGCTACTTGCGGCTCAGGGCCCTTTTACTCAAATATTGTTTAAATCTGTTATTGTGATTCCTCCCCTCATGTGCTCACCCTCAGGTGGCAGTGCTGGCACATTGACGTGGCACTTCATGGGATGCTTGCACATGTGCTCGCTGGAGGTTGCGTTGCTATCCAGGCACATGGAGCTGGTGGTGGAGCTCTCCAGATGCGACACTCCCTGGCCCCGGCACTCACATGCCCTTTTAGTTGCAGCACTCACTGGGGTTGTGCCTCATTTTTGTTTTGTTTTGTTTTGGGGCCATACCTGGCAATGGTCAGGGGGTTCCTCCTGACTCTGCACTCAAGAATTACTCCTGGAAGGCTCAGGGACCGAATGAAGTACCAGGAATCGAACCCAGGTTGGCCATCTGCAAGGCAAATGCCCTACCCACTGTACTATCACTCCAACCCCAGTTGCACCCCATTTTGTGGTGCCCACAGCAATGGTGCACCAGTAACTGTTGTGATTTTTTTTGCTTTTGGGGGTCACACCTGGTGATGCACAGGGGCTACTCCTGGCTCATGCACTCAGGAATTACTCCTGGCAGTGCTTGGGGGACCATATGGGATGCTGGGAATTGAACCCGGGTCAGCTGTGTGCAAGGCAAATGCCCTACCTCCTGTGCTATGCTTCAGCCCCACTGCTATGATTCTGGGGATTACAGACAGCAGAATTTGGTGCATATGGGTGATGGTGGATTTGAACCCATGACCATTGGCTTGTAAGAGATTCAGCCACTGCACAGTTCGTCTGGCTCTCACTGCCCCTTTCATGGAGAAGGATATCGGGTCCCAGGACCCACAACTGCCAGACCAGGCACTTGTGGTGGTACCACTGCACATACCCCCAGGAGGCTAGGAGTCTGCCATTTCTGTGACACTTGCTGGTAGAATACAGTCATCAGTGATAAAATGATTTAAAAATAACTCTGACAATCTGACAGTACTTTGCTAGAAGTCAGTTAAATATAAAGTTTGGAGCCAGGGGTGAGATCATGATCTGTCCCGTTCACCCAGTGCCCCAACCAGCACAGACCTCCACTGCCTCCCCAACCCCCCTACCAAAAGTGTCTCTGGGCCACAGAGTTGTGCTGGGTGGGTGTCCCTCCCCAGTAAGAACAGCCTGAGGAAAGCAGCATAGTTTTCATTCAGTAAGTTAACTCTCAGGAGCCATGTGGCGCTGTACCCTGTGCAGTATCTGGGTATGAATGGTACTAGAGTAACACTTTACTGTCCAATTGAAACAGCAGATTATAAGATACCATGTGATTGAATTTTTTTTGTGGCGAGGGGCCCATGACTGGCAATTCTCAGGGGTTACTCCTAGCACTGCACTCAGGAATTACTCCTAGCCGTGCTTGGGGAACCATATTGGTATGCTGGGATCAAACCTGGGTTGACTGCATTCAAGGCAAACAACCTACATGCTCTATTTATCTGATCCTTCACATAATTGAAATCTTTTTTGGTTTTGTGTTTTTTGGGCTACACCTGGCTGTGTTCATGGGTTACTCCTGGCTCTGCACTCAGGAATTACCCCTGGCAGTGCTTGGGGAACCATATGGGGTGCCAGAGATCAGAACCGGATTGGCCGCATACAAAGGAAGCAACCTACCTGCTGTACTATTGCTCTGGTCCCATGATTGAATTTTTTTCTACTGTTTTTTTTTTAGTTTTTTATAATTTTATTTATTGAATCACCGTAAGAGCAGTTACAAAGCTTTCGGACCTAAGTCTTGGTCGTACAATGAAACACCCATACCTTCAGCAGTGCCCATTCTCCACCCCCAACAATCCCAGTATACCCCCGTCCCACACCCTCCCTCTATCTGTGGGGCAGATGATTTCCACATTACTCTGTCTCTGCTTTGATCACATTCAATATTTCAACACCAGACCCACCATTATTATTTGAGATTTTACCCCAACATTCAGATCTGCTGAAAAGGCAACAGTAGGCAATTTGTGTTCTGTTGCTGGTTATGAATAACATATGATGCTGCGTGGCTGCAGTAGGGCCATGTGATTTTGAAATTCTGAATTTTAACACTTAAATCTGGAGGAATTTCTGCCAAAACCATTGGGTTTCGAGATTTGCTCCTGAGTCTCTGGGAACATGGCTGTTGAGCAGCTTGATCAGGAGTCAGAGAGGCCGTTCGTGGGCGATGACTTGGGGTCTCGTTGGGGTGGGGAGGACAGGCCTGGCTCCACCCCCATTCCGTGAGGCCCAAAATATCTTGTCATTGCAGGCCCAGACGTGACTGTCCAATGGCCTCTGGAGATGACGGCCACTGAGCCATCAAGGGGGAGCAGGCGGAGGGACAACACCCTTTCCCCCCTGGGGTGGCCCGGCGACAGTAACCTATTGCGGGGTCTGGACGCATTTCTGCCAAAAGCCACTGGGTTTCGAGATTTGTTTCTGAGTCTGTGGGATCAAGGCCATTAAGCAGCTTGATCAGGAGCCAGAGAGGCCATTCATGGGTGATGACTTGGGGTCTCGTTGGGGTGGAGAGGACAGGCCCGGCTCCCCCCCCCTCCGCCCCCATCCCATGAGGCCCAACAAGTTTCGTCACTGTGGGCCCAAGCCTGACTGTCTATTGGCCTCTGGAGGATGACGGCCACCGAACCGCCAAGGTGGAGCAGGCGGAGGGACAGCACCCTTTCCTCCCTGGGGTGGCCCGACGACAGTAACGTACTGTGGGGTCCAGATGCATTTCTGCCAAAAGCCACTGGGTTTCGAGATTTGTTTCTGAGTCTCTGAGATCATGGCCATTAAGCAGCTTGATCAGGAGGAGCCAGAGAGGCCGTTTTTGGGTGATAACTTGGGGTCTCATTGGGGTGGGGAGGACAGGACCGGCTCCATCCCCATCCCTTGAGGCCCTGCGTGTCTTGCCACTGCGGGCCCATACCTCACTGTCCAGTGGCCTCTGAAGGATGGCGGCCACTGGGCCATCAAGGGGAACAGGCCAAGGCACAAAACTTATTCCCACCTGGGTTGGCCCAGCACCGGTAACCTACTGCAGGGACCGGACGCATTTCTGCCAAAAGCCGCTGGGTTTCGAGATTTGTTTCTGAGTCTCTGGGATCATGGCCATTAAGCAGTTCAATCAAGAACGAGAAGAGGCCATGCCTCCTATTATATAGCTGAGCTGGAGGTGTTTTGTCGGTGTGTTTCCCACACATCTAACTTTTGGCAGTTTACTTTCTTGGTAAACTTTGCCCCAAGTTTCTGGGGTCTGGCTAAAGGCACAGCAGCAATTTTGGGGTATCTGGAAGTCTGAAGGCGCCATCAGGCTGCTGATGCACTCGCCTCACAGGTACAGATTGACCTGCTGGCGGCACCATACCCCCTTACTTTTTTTTTTTAATTGAATCTCCGTGAGATACAGTTACAAAGCTTTCATGATTGAATTCCAATCATACAATGATCAAACACCTATCCCTCCACCAGTGTACATTTCCCATCACTCGTGTCCCCAGTATCCCTCCTGCCCCCACCCCAATCCCTGCTTTAATGCCAGGCACTTTCCTTCTCTCTCTCTCTCTCTCTCTCTCTCTCCCCCCCCTCCCCTTTTGGTCATTATGATTTGCAATTCAGATACTGAGAGACCATCATGTAACAGACCATCATGTTTGGTCCTTTGTCTACTTTCAGCACACATCTCCCTCCCAAGCCATGATTGAATTTTTAATTTAAAAACATGAGTGGGTCAGAGGGCTGGAGCGATAGCACAGCAGGTAGGGTGTTTGCCTTGCATGCGGCCAACCCGGCCGACCTGAGTTCAAGTCCTCCGCCCTTCTTGGAGAGCCCGTCAAGCTACCGAGAGTATCTCGCCCGCATGACAAAGCCTGGCCAGCTACCTGTGACGTATTCAATATGCCAAACACAATAACAAGTCTCACAATGGAGATGTTACTGGGGGTGCTCAAGCAAATCTATGAACAACAGGAGGACAGTGCTACAGTGCTAGAGTGGGTCGTTGAGATGGACTAGGAGTTGGCAGTTGTTTTGCATATTGTTGATCCTCTTTCGAATCTGCAGCACCACATATGTGATCCCACAAAGCACCACCAGAGGCCACTCTTGAGCACAGAGCTATGAATAACCCCTGAACATGTGTGTGACCCGACCCCCTCCCAAAAAAAATTACTCTGACATAACTGTGTGTAGGAAAGGCACAGAATGCAGATAAGATTTCTGGTAAAGAGGTTATACATAAGTTTTGGTGCTTTTAAGGCCTGCAGAGATTTCATTGTTACTGCTCCTTCTGGGCAGCTTATTTCTGCAAGTACAAGTGTGTTTGCTGTGCTGGGGGTGGAACTTGGGGCCTCACCTATGTCAGGTATGTGCTCAGCTGCCGAGCTGCACTCTATTTTTTTTTCTTTTTTTGGTTACACCTGCCAACGTACAGGGGTTACTCCTGGCTCTGCACTGAGGAATTACTCCTGGCAGTGCTCCGGGGACCATATGGGATGCTGGGAATTGAACCAGGGTCGATGTATGCAAGGCAAACGCCCTACCTGCTGGACTATTGCTCCAGCCCCCAAGCTGCACTCTTATTGGCAGTTTTTAAAAGTTTTTCTAATATGACAGGTATTAGCCCAAAAATAAAAACATGAAAGGAAGCAAGGGGGAGGCAAGAACTTTTCTGTGTGTATGTAGACCTTATGTATGACCACCCACACTGAACCCCACTGTCTCTTATGTCCAACCCCAGGGCCTTCACCACTGGGACCCCGCCAGCTCCCCGCTACCATCACTCGGCCGTGGTCTACGGAAGCAGCATGTTTGTCTTTGGTGAGTGACTGTCCCCAGGTCCTTGCTCCCTAGTATGGCTGTAGCTTCTTGCTCGTCGTGCCTTCTGCCTCTGGGCTTTGTCTGTCCCCGTCCCTGAGGGGCCAAGGATGCTTGCCGGGTTGGAGACCCTCGTGGGGCTGCTAGGCTAGCCAAGTTCTTCCTCCCGTGCGTGTCTCTCGGGGCTGGAGCTGCCTGCCTCTGTGCTGGGACTCTGTCCACCAGGTATTAGAACTATTTCTGTTCATTTCCGTGTCCTCGGAACCCAGCACAGAAGCAGGTGCTCAGGGGGTGCTCTCCAGGGACTCTGAGGAGTCCCAGAGGCTTTGACTCATTTCATTCATTCATTTACTTGGGGGCTGCTAAGCTGTGCTCTGGGGGTCACCCCCGGTGATACAAAGCCAACCAGGCCAGACAGTTTAATGCTTAGGCCTGACACTGTGGTGCTGCTCAAGCTCTGAGATGCTTCTGGGCGGCACCAAGGCCCTCCAGGGCTGTACCTGGACATAACAGTGTTGGAGACCAAGCTCGGAGCCTCACACTTGCAAGCCATGAGGGTGACCCTGGAGCCATCTCCGGGCCGCCCAGAGTGCATTTTCCTTATGTTTTGGTTAGTTTGTTTTGGGTCAGCTGTTCCCAGGGGCTGCTTCTAGCTCTGTGCTGGGGAGGCCCAGGGTGCGTTTTCTTGAATCAGATCCCATCCTCCTGTCGGGGTGGAAGACTTGGAAACGCAGCCTTCGGCTGTGACAGCTCCCGCCCTCTCCACCCAGGGGGCTACACGGGCGACATCTACTCCAACTCCAACTTGAAGAATAAGAACGACCTCTTCGAGTATAAGTTTGCAACGGGCCAGTGGACAGAGTGGAAGATCGAGGGCCGGTGAGGGGCTCGGCTGGAACCTGGGGGTCACCGGATGCTGAGTGGCCAGGACTGGGCCTGAGCCCAGGAGCACAGGATGAAGGGGGTGTGGGGGCTGCAACAGGAGCGGGCATTGGTGCGCACTCCCACCTGCCCCTGGCCTCTTGGTGCCAGGGCACCCTCTGCCAGGATGTCGAGGGACTCGAGTGCTTGCTGGGAGTCCTGCTTTGTGGCACCACCTCTGGGGACAGGCTCTGTGCCTGCTCTGTGGGTGCCTGCATCCCACCCACGTCAGCCTCACTGATGACCCAGCCCCAGTGAGGGGCTCCAAAGTCTGTGGTGGGGGTCTGACAGCCTGCGGTGACTGCTCCCCAGGCTTGGGGTGGTGAGGCTCGGGGACCCCCGCAGCCTTTCCCCTCATCCTGTCTGCATGCTGCAGGTTGCCCGTTGCCCGGTCAGCCCACGGCGCCACAGTGTACAGCGACAAGCTATGGATCTTTGCGGGTTATGACGGCAATGCCAGGTGGGTAGAGGCCCGACCTCTGCACAGCCACGCTCTGGGCGGGCCCTCGGGAGTGGGGGAGAGGAAGACTGACAGTCCGGGGGTGAGGCCTTTGATGGAGTCCCACAGGGCTTGGAAGGGGCAGGCTGCCCTGACCTGTGAGGTGGCCTGAGGGGTCCAGGTCCCTAGAGCTGAGGCAGTATTGCCTGTGTCCTTAGGGTGGGAAGTGGTACCTGTAGGTGGAGATGGGGATGGGGAGCAGTGGAAGGGAAGGGGAGGTCCCTGCAGGGTTCACCAGTGTTTTCCTCCTGAATATGGAAAATGTGCTTGGCCATGTTTTTTCTTCCTTTCTCCTTGTATTTTTTTCTGTCTATAAATGTAGCCCATATGCACTGCCCACACCCAGCTCTGTAGAGGTTAGTGTGTTTTAGAGGTGATCTTCTGTGATGGGACCTTGCCAGGATCCTCCCCTGGTCATGGAGGGGTGACCAAGCAAGTGGCCAGCCATGCCTTGAGTGCTCCTGCCCTGGACATGGTGTGTGAGGCCACTTGCTCCTGTCTCAGTAGAAGCATGTGATACGGCCTCCCCCTGCTCCAGCTCAGTGCCTACCTCGAAACCACCTGCGGGCCCCAGGCCAGAGTTCCCGGGATAGGATGCTTTTATCTCCCAGGAGCCATTGCTCCTGGCCAGGCCTCAGGTCTGACCCCTCTGTGCTCACGCAGGTTGAATGATATGTGGACCATTGGCCTCCAGGACCGAGAGCTCACGTGCTGGGAAGAGGTGAGGTGTGGAGGGGCACCCTGACCTCAGCCTGGCTCTCCCTGGCCACTGCTGCTGTCCTGAGAACCCATCCTCTCATCACCGGTCACTGGTGATGAGAGGCTGTTGGCCCTAGGGTGGCAGGAGGGGTCCTGTACCCCTCCCCCCGCCCAGTGCTGTCAGCTTGTTCCCCCACTTCCCCCTGTTGTAGTGACTCTAACCCCAGCTCTTTAACCAGCCCGTTTGGGTGGCAAGGTGAGGCCTAAAGGTGTTCTGTAGGGCCAGAGAGTTGCCATATAGACCGGGCACAAGCTTGGCATGCAGGACTCTTAGATTCTATCCTGGGCCCCTGAGCACCACCAGCTGTGGTCCTAAAACAAATCAACACAAGTTGTTTTGCAAAAATTTTTCAGTGAGGCCATGAAGGTGTACATGCCTGGCACGAGCAAGGCCCCGAGTCCAGTCCCTGGTACCACGTAACCCCCTGGACATTGCTGGGGTGGCCCTGCAGCACAAGGCCCAGTAGCCCCTGGGACCCCCAGTCACTGCTGGGGAGGCCTCTCCCCACCCACACAAAAAAGGAAAGTAGAAAGAGCAGAACCCACATTCGCTGAAGTGTCGTGGCATTGAGCGCGGGGCACACCGGGCTGCCTTCCTCCCCGGCAGGTGGCCCAGAGCGGGGAGATCCCCCCATCCTGCTGCAACTTCCCCGTGGCCGTGTGTCGGGACAAGATGTTTGTGTTCTCAGGGCAGAGTGGGGCCAAGATAACAAACAACCTCTTCCAGTTTGAATTTAAGGATAAAACGTGAGTGCCCTTGTGGGGGACCTGCCGTCAGGGCCCCACCGCTGCTCTCCCCAAAACTCCTCCCAGCCAGGGCACTGTGCGCATGGGTGTGTATGTGCCTGAGTGTCTGTGTGTCTGTGTGTCTGTGTGTGCATGTGTATGACTGTGTTAATATGAGTGTACTTGTGAGTGTATGTGTGTGTGCATGAGTATGTATGTATAAGTGTGCATGAGTGTATGTGTGTGAATTGTGTTTGAGTGGGTGAATGTAGTGTGCATGTGTGCGATGTTTGTGATGTATGTGATTGTCATCGTGCATGTGTGTGTGTGTGTGAGTCCGTATGTGTATGTGCATGATTGTGTGTGAGTATATATGAGAGAGTGTGTGTGTGTGTGTGTGTGTGTGTGTGTGTGTGGTGCCTCCTGGGGAGGGAGCAGAGACCCTGTCAGTGGTTCCTGGTCATGTGTTCACAGGTGGACTCGCATCCCCACTGAGCACCTGCTCCGGGGGTCCCCGCCGCCCCCACAGCGGCGCTACGGGCACACCATGGTGGCTTTCGACCGCCACCTCTATGTGTTCGGCGGTGCGGCTGACAACACGCTGCCCAATGAGCTGCACTGCTATGACGTGGACTTCCAGACCTGGGAGGTGGTGCAGCCCAGCTCCGACAGCGAGGTGCGTACCCCAGGCCACCCGGCGAGTGGGGCCTCCTCACCCTCCCCCAGCTCTGACCAGGGCCAGGTCCCTCTGGCCTGTTCTGTCATGTGGGCTGTCACCCTCTGCGTCCCCTTGTGTCCAGGGTGAGGTGCATGTCCCCTGGGCCTTGATCCTGTTCCCTTAGCTGTGCTGGGTGGTTGCTGGGTGGTGCTTGTCTGTGGCTTTCCTTTGCCTTGTCCACATCACTAGGGGTGGGACCACGTGGTGTGGGGGCACCTGTTGGCCTTTGCTAACTGGTCCCCGCCTGCTTGTCTATCCACATCTGTCCACCCAGGTTGGTGGGGCTGAGGTGCCAGAGCGAGTGTCCACTTCCGACGAGGCGCCCACCCTGGCCACTGAGGAGCGGGGTGGCTTCAAGAAGTCACGAGATGTATTTGGCCTGGACTTTGGGACCACCACAGCCAGGCAGCTTGCCCCACCAGCCTCAGAGGTGGGAGCCTGTGCCCTCATTCCCACTCCCTCAGCCCAGGTGTAGGGCCACACGTCACCCCTCTCGCAGATGGGGAGACCGCGGCTCAGAGGACTCCTGGTCAGGTCACAGCAAGTGAGCGGGAGCCGTCCGTGGGCACAGCACGAGGACTGAGTGTCTCCACCCTCCCTGGGCCCCACAGGGGCCTCCTCTGCCCACGCACCCACGCCTGCCATGCCCAGGGGCTGCACCTCCCTCGGGGCCAGTGGTGCCCGTCCTTGGCCACAGCCCAGCCACTTAGCCAGCCCGGATGTGGGCTCCTTGCCCCACCCGGACCTCCTGCTGAGTGGCCCCTTCTACACAGTTGCCCAGTGGGAGGCTCTTCCATGCGGCTGCTGTGATCTCAGACGCCATGTACATCTTTGGGGGCACCGTGGACAACAACATCCGCAGCGGTGAGATGTACCGTTTCCAGGTGGGGCTCCAGGGCCTGCGGGTGGTGGATGGGCCCCATGTCGGGAAACCAAGGCCCAGTGAGTGGGGGGAAGGTGCCCGGTGCCCGTGCGACCTGGCAGGCCGGCAGCTCCTCCAGGAGGCTTGGTGGCTAGGGTGGAGGACCTCGCAAAGAGGCAGTGGCCTCTCCAACCGAGGGTCCGGTCCTGCAGTTCTCCTGCTACCCCAAGTGCACGCTGCACGAGGACTACGGGCGGCTGTGGGAGAGCCGCCAGTTCTGCGACGTGGAGTTTGTGCTGGGCGAGGTGAGTTCCTGCCGACGCCGGTGGGGCGCAGCCTGTGCTCAGCTGCCTCGGGTCCCCGCGGCGGGGCCTCCACCCAGGCCCTGTTTGTCCTGCAGAAGGAGGAGTGCGTGCAGGGCCACATGGCCATCGTCACAGCCCGAAGCCGCTGGCTCCGAAGGAAGATCGTCCAGGCGCGGGAACGGCTGGTCCAGGTGAGCGCCTGCCCTCCCCGCCCCTTCCCAGCCCGGGCCCCATGTTTGTCAGAGTGCCCTCCAGCTTGCCCTCCTCCCACAGAAACCAGAGGAGGAGACCCCTGGGCCGGCTGTGGGCGGTGTCCAGCCGCCCCTGCTGCGCGTAGCCATCCGTGAGGCCGAAGCCCGGCCCTTCGAGGTGCTCATGCAGTTCCTGTATACAGACAAGATCAGATACCCCAGGAAAGGTCGGCCAGCACTGGGGCGGGAGGGCCCAGGGGCCAGGTGGGCGGCTCGAGGCTCCGGCCATCACATGGGACTGCCTGCGTGTGGCCAAGCTGCTGCCTGGTCCCCACAGGCCACGTGGAGGACGTGCTGCTCATCATGGACGTGTACAAGCTGGCCCTGAGCTTCCAGCTGTGCCGCCTGGAGCAGCTGTGTCGGCAGTACATCGAGGCATCCGTGGACCTCCAGAACGTCCTGGTTGTGTGTGAGAGCGCCGCCAGGCTGCAGCTGGGCCAGCTCAAGGTGCGGGCCGGGGACTGCAGCCACCCCTGCCTGCCCCGCATGCTGAGGCTGACCCCGCCTGCCTCCCCCTGCCTCTCTGTCCCAGGAGCACTGCCTGAACTTCGTGGTGAAGGAGTCCCACTTCAACCAGGTGATCATGATGAAGGAGTTTGAGCACCTCTCGTCCCCACTCATCGTGGAGATCGTGCGGCGGAAGCAGCAGCCACCCTCGCGCGCCCCCTCAGACCAGCCCGTGGACATTGGTAGGGAGCCCTCTTGCGCGGCCCGGAGGCTCCTGCTGAGGTGCCTGACCCGACAGGGATGGCAGGACTGTGGGGCCTGAGGTCTGGAGTGCTCAGGGCTGCAGTGACTCATCACCCAGCTGTGCTCGGGGCAGCTCCGAGGTGGTTGGGGGCCTGTGTGGATGGGGATTGAAGCCTGAGCATGCACTCAGCCATGGTAGCTCTCTCCAGCCCCTTCTGTTTCAATTGGGGTCATGTCCGGTGGTTCTTAGTGGACCATGTGGTGCTGGGGGTTGAACCTGGGGCTCCTCCAGGCACAGCACACTCAGTCCTTTGAGCCCCCTTTCTGGTCCACTTAATCTTTTTTAAAAAAATCTTTGTGGTATTGGGCTGGAGCAATCGTACAGCGGGGAGGGCATTTGCCTTGCACGCGGCCGACCCGGGTTTGATCCCCAGCATCCCATCTAGTCCCCTGAGCACCACCAGGAGTGATTCCTGAGTGTGGAGCCAGGAGTGACCAGTTGAGCATCACCGGGTGTGACCCCCAGCCAAACAAGCAAAAAAAGCAGTGTGGTGTCAGGACCTGACATGCAGGGCAGATGCCCCGCCCTGAGCTGGTCCCTGACCCAGAGCCTCTCTTGGTGGCATGGCTGCTATTATAGTCTGCTGCGGCTAACAGTAGCCCGTTGGCCTCTGAGGCCCCCTCCTCAGGCCAGTGCAGGAGCAGAGTGTGGGTCGGCTCAAGCCAGGCTCAGGGAGCTGCTTTTGGGGTTCAGAGACTTGGGGAAGCGGGGAAACAGCTTGCTGTGAGGCCTCCAGTGAGGGGGGCCGCTGTTCTGTTGTGTTCAGGTCAGCGACATGGGCTGATGTGAGGAGCTTGTGCCTGCCTCTGGGCTTTCCAGGGCACAATTAGACGCTGCCCTTGGGCCCGTGTCCCCTGGAGGTTCCTGCCCAGGACCCCCCTGCTCTCACCTTTTCTCCAGGCACGTCTTTGATCCAGGACATGAAGGCGTACCTGGAGGGGGCTGGTGCAGAGTTCTGTGACATCACACTGCTGCTGGATGGGCACCCACGACCAGCCCACAAGGCCATCCTGGCAGCCCGCTCCAGGTGAGGGACGTGGCTGTGGGCTGGGTGGGCCTAGACTGGGCAGAGTCTCCTGAGAGCCAGCCCTTGTCTGCAGCTACTTCGAGGCCATGTTCCGGTCCTTCATGCCTGAGGACGGGCAGGTGAACATCTCCATCGGGGAGATGGTGCCCAGCAGGCAGGCCTTCGAGTCCATGCTGCGCTACATCTACTACGGCGAGGTCAACATGCCACCTGAGGACTCGCTGCATCCTTGCCCTGAGGGTGCACCCCGGGGGACCACTGGGGCATGGCTGCCCTGCTCTAGTTGGGCATTCCTGAGGTCCCAGCACCCTTCGCTGGGATGAAGGACCCTGTCGGGGCTGAGTCATTCTGCAGTTGCGTGTCAGGGTATTTTCCAGGCCAGAGGATGCTGTGGTTTCCTTTGACCCTTCTGTTTTGTTTGGGTCACACCCAGCAGTGGCTCCTCGCAGCTTACTCCTGGCTCTGCACTCAGGAATTACTCCTGGCTGTGCTCAGGGGACCGTATGGGATGCCAGGGATGGAGCCCAGGCCATATGCAAAGTGCCCCACTGGCTCTACTATTGCTCTGCCCCCTCCTCTGTCTCTTAAATTGGGCCTTTGACGTTCCCTATCTCCTGCCTGGATTGGAGCCCCAGGCCTGTCCCTCAGGGTGGGGTCAGGAGCCAGCAGGAGGAAGCGGCCACATACTGGGGGTAGGTACCCAGTGGGTGGGTTCTCCTCTGGTCCGCAGCTCCTTAACCAGCCTCCAGCTACCTGTTTGCGGCCCCCTACTACTATGGCTTCTACAATAACCGGCTGCAGGCCTACTGCAAGCAGAACCTGGAGATGAACGTCACGGTGCAGAACGTGCTGCAGGTGCGCTGGGTCCCTGGGCGGGCAGGCGGTGGGTGAGGCCAGCGGTGCTCATGCACCTGCCCTTGCAGATCTTGGAGGCGGCGGATAAGACACAGGCACTGGACATGAAGCGTCACTGCCTGCACATCATTGTGCACCAGTTCACCAAGGTGAGCCCCCATCCCCTGCCGCGCCGCAGGCCTGGCTCCCCTTTCTGTGTGTGGGCGAGGGGCTGGCCTGGAGTCAGCCGTCTTCCGTGATAGCAGACCCTGGGGCTGCCCACCCCTCACCCCAGCCTAAGCTCTGCACTGCAGGGCCCCCACCAGAGGCTCCACGGCCCAGCCTGGCTCACCCACAAACCCAGCCCTCCTGCTCGGCTCTGCTTGCCTCCCACAGGTCTCCAAGCTGCCCACACTGCGCTCACTGAGCCAGCAGCTGCTGCTGGACATCATCGACTCTCTGGCCTCCCACATCTCTGATAAGCAGTGCGCAGAGCTGGGCGCCGACATCTGAGGGCCTCCATGGTGCCAGTGGACGGTGACCACACCTGGCCTTCTGCTCACTGCAGACTGCAGTACTCGGACCTGCAGGTCAAGGAGCAGCAGGATGCCCCAGGCCTCCGCAGGAGCCGAGGAGAGGGGCCACAGGCAGTCTGGGAAACTGAACTCCTTCAGAGGCCTGAGTGAACCCCTCCTTGAAGGGCTCAGCACTAGGGGCAGACAGAGCGATCCTGGCCCCACTGTGGGGAGGCCATTGCCCCCCACCCAGCAGGCTCCTGAATGCTGCTCCCTCACTCTTGCCAGGTCAGCAGAAGCTTCTCCTGCCACTTAAGTGTGGCCAAGTGATGTGGCAGCATCTAATTCAAGATGAATTTTTGTTTTTATTGGCCACGGCCCGGGGTGTTCAGGGCCGACTCCCGGCAGGGCTCAGGTGTGGTGCTGTGGATCAAACCCAAGTGGGCCGCGAACAAGGCAAGTGCCCTACCCACTGTACTCAGGCCCCTGACTCGAAATGAATTCCGAAGCTTGAAGAGGATGCGCTCTAGCCGAGTCAGCTTTCTGACGGGTTGAGGGTATCTCTGCCATGCTGCCCCACTGGCGAGTGTCCCACTGTACTCTAGGTACAGCCTGTGGCCTCCCATGGCAGAGTACTCAGCCCAGCGCTTGCCTGATTCTCCCCGGATGGTCAGCACCTCTTGGGGTGCTGAGACCCAGCCAGATGGGCTCCACCCGAGGAGAGGACCTCTGGATTCCTGGAGTTGGTTCTCCTGGCCCCTCTGCTCCTGCCTTGCTCTGTAGGCTCCCTTCTGAACTATGAAGCCACACACAGCATACAGTGCCCTTCCTGTGTCCCCCACCTCCCCCGTAGACACTGACAGCCCATTCCAGCCACAAAATGCAGATCAGTCTCCAGGAAAGAGGATCCTTAGGAATGCAAGAAGCCACTGGGGGCGGGAGACCTTTCTGACCTATTAGCTTTTTACCTTCCTCTGGTTGTGCTACCTGCAAGCATCTGCCAAACCCTTGTTTAAGAGCCCTGGGGAACGTGGGCACCCTTAAGCATGGAAAGCCCATCCATGAAGCTAGGAAATGGCCCTGGGCAAGATAAGCTTCCCAACACTTTGCCAGCCCTGTACCCCAGGTGACCCCTATGACCAGTCATAGCTTCCCCAGCTTCTAGACATAGGCGTGACACAAATAAATGAAATGACATCAGAACCCCCCAAGGGAAACCTCTGAATGTTGTGTGGTGGTTTTTAGGACTAAAAGAACGAATTACACTGGCACTTGAGTCTGTATGTGCACATGTGGGTGGCTGGGTGCACACCCAGAAGAGGTCTTGGGGCTCAAATAGCCCCAGGCTCTGTGGTAGACAAATGTACTTGTGTGAGGCTGCCCTGTTTTCCAGGGGAGCAAGAGACAGATGACACGGGTTGGGGCCCAATTGCTTTCAAGCTTCCCAAACTGCCTTACACGGCAGCCTCAGTTCAGAGATGGACACCCAGGTCCTGTTTTGCAGGGTTCCAGCTGCCAGAGCCCCTGGCCAACACTGGGCAGGCCAGGCCTGTGGATGGAAACTGGCTGTACCCCCATGGTGACTGAGTATTTCCAGAGAGCAAGCTCGCTCACATCATGGAGGTTTCAGATGCCAAGAAAAGGGTGCTTGGCCTTGCTCCATGTCTTACTCCTGCTGCCCGGTGGGGTGCATAGATTGGGGACCTTCTGCCTTCCACAGTCAAGAGTTGGGCTGATCCTGTGTGATCCCTCTCAGGGCCATGGTCCAGCCTGGGAAAGGAACCTGGTACCCAGAGAGGAGCCCCCAACCTCCAGCCGAGTCATATAGCAGGTCCTCCTTCTAGAACCCACTTTATTACAGCATCTCATGGTTCTGGTAGGCGAAGAATTGGTTGGGTACCCTGGCAGGTAGATTCAGAGGGTGGCCTGGCAGGGCAGTCTGTCAAGCCTGGTCCAGTGGCTCCCTCAGGCCATGCTGCTGCTCAGCTGCATGGCAAAGTCCTGCACGTGCTCCTTGAGAGTCTGCCGGGCATCTGCCTGTGCCCGCTTCTCCCGTGCCCGCTCCTGCTGTAGCTTGGTCAGCCGCAGTCGCAGCCTCTGTTCCCGCCGCTTGCAGGCCTGCAGCTGGCGCTGAGCTTTGTCCAGGGCATCGAGTGCGGCCTCAGCCCGCCGCTTCCAGAGCAGGGCGCTGCCCACCTGGTAGCTGTGTTCGTTCTGGATATAGGCGCCCGCGGGTGGAGGGAGACGCAGCATGTACGTAGAAGGGGAGACCGGCCGCGGCTCCAGGGGAGACGACTCCCGCTCTGGCGACGGTGATGGCTGGGTGCTGCAGCCCGCTTCGTCTGCCTGGGCGCCCAGGGGCCCCAGGAGGTCTGAGAAGGGGCTGCTGAGGCCGGGCTCCAGCCTCCCCACGGGGGAGGCAGGTAGAGTGGCCGGTGCTGAGGCCTCTTCCACGGGAAAGCAGGCAACATCCGCGGGGGGAGGCGACGGGAACGGAGTGCTGGGCCCTCGGCCCTCTGGGCAGCTGGGGGGAGACACCAGGGGCTGAGTTCCGGGCTCCCGGGCCCCCCAGTCCCGCGCCCTTGTGCAGGGTAACAGGCAGCCCCGGACCTACCGCTTCCTGCAGCGCCGGAGCCGGCCGATGTCTGGGGCCCCGGGCGGGTAGCTGTGGCCCTTGGTCTTACCGGTCCGGCGCAGCTTGGAGAAAGACTCAAAGATGGTGGGCACGGCGCCCTCTTTCAGCCTATGGTACCCGCTGTGGGGGAAGCAGCGGGATGAGCGGGGGAGCGGTGGGTGGGGGAGGGGGCCACCTCCAGGACAGGCCAGCGCCCCCATCCCAACCCGTGGCTGCGGGGGCGAACGGGCTCCGCAGAGGGGTCAGCTCTGCCAGCCAGGGCTCGTCGCCGCGGCCCCTCTGCTGAGGGTGTCCGGGCCTGGCCTGTCGCGGAGGGGCTCCGAGGCCGGCGGGGCGCGGGCCGTCCTCACCTGATGCCCACCAGCTCGAAGCAGGTGTCCTCGAAGTGCTTGGAGCAGAAGTAGATGTACTCGGACGCGGGGTCCCACAGGCCCTGGCCGCTGGGGTCCAGCCGCTGGCAGTTGGCCAGCCACAGGCCGCGCCGCGGGTTGTCCTTCTTGGGCAGCCTGCGGGGCGAGCGACGCGTGAGCGACGCGCGAGCGCCCGCCGCCGCCCCCGCCGCCCGCACCCCGGCCCGCCGCGCCGCCCGCGCGCCACCACGCACGCGCGCTGACCTGTGGAAGGAGATGCCGCGGTTGCGCGTCTCGCGCGTGTCCCGAGTGCAGCAGCCGGCGGCGGAGCAGTGGCGCGGCATCTGGGGAGAGGCGGGGGCTGGGTGGCGGGCGGCCGTCCGGGCCCGCGCCGCCCGCACTCGCCCGGCTCGCCCCGGGGCTGCCCTCGCCCGCCCCCCGCCCCAGCCCGGCTCCGAACTCCCGGCCGCGGCACTCACGGTCTCGCCATGGCTGCGCCGCCGAAATCTCGCGAGGGGCGGCCGGCGGCGGAAGTTGATACCATAGAGACGAGGAAGCGCGTGGCACCCGCGGCGGGAGGGAGGGGCCCGGAAGCGGCGGCAGCGGGCCGCCCCCCCGGCCCCACCTGCGGCCTTCCCCTTTGTTCTTGAGCGGCTCGCTCCCGGCGGTCAGCCCCCGAGCGCCGGAGTGGCCGCGCTCAGCGGCGCCCGGCCCGGTGGAACGCGTCGGAGCGGCGCCGCTGCCGCGTGGCGCCCAGACCCGGCCGGCCGCGGGCAAGGGCACGCCCCCGCGGGAACGGGCGGGAAGAATGGTCCCTAGAGCCGCACTGCCGCGAAGGGTGGGCGGTGCGCACGGAGTCGGTAACGGGGTCGGCAGAAGGCTGGGTTGTAGCGCGCCGGGAGGGAAAACGGCTGGGAACAGTGAAGACGTGCACTTGAAGGGAGCATCAGGAACTGGGGTGCCGCCGGATGGTTGCCTCCCCCGCCCCTCCCACAACACAGGTTGAACACTGCCCTTCCAGCCCCCAGCTGAAGGATTACTATTCTTTGGTTTAGAGAAGTTGTAGAGGTACGGAAAGGTGCTTGTCTTCTCGCACTTGGCCAACCCCAGTTCAAGCACCGGCACTGCATACCGTCCCTTGAGTGAAGAACACCAAAACAGACCTTAAAAGGACTTATGAATGCTGTAGATTAGACAAAGCAATAGGACAGCGGGGCACTGTCTAGTGGGTAAAATGCTTGCCTTGCACATGGCAGACCCTGGTTTGATCCCCATCATCACATATGGTCCCTGAGACCTACAAGAGTGGTCCCAGAGCACAGAGCCAGGAGTCGCCGCTGATCACTGCTGGTGTGGCCTATACTGTCCCCCACCCCAATAAAAATAAGAGTGTCTACTTGGAAGCCATGCCTTGTGTTCAGGGCTATTCCTGGTGGGCTCAAGAGTGACCTCTGTTGGTGCTCAGGGAACTATTACAGCAGGAAGACAAGTGACTAGCCTCCTGTACTATCTCTGGTCCTGAAAAGAATGATCTGGACAGGCAATTTTGTCAGAGTGAAGCACAAGCAGCAGATGCCTCAATACAGAAACTTTAATAGTGAAACATATCTTGTTATAGCAGGGGGTGGGGATGTGGGTGCAAAGGGAGGGCCTGCCAGCCCCATGCTCCCGTTCAGTACTCCTCCCCTTCTTCGGCCTCTGCTTCCACGGAATCCACGCCCACCTCTTCATAATCCTTCTCCAGAGCTGCCAAATCTTCCCGGGCCTCCGAGAACTCCCCTTCCTCCATGCCTTCGCCCACATACCAGTGCACAAAGGCGCGCTTGGCATACATGAGGTCGAACTTGTGGTCCAGGCGGGCCCAGGCCTCGGCGATGGCGGTGGTGTTGCTCAGCATGCACACGGCCCGCTGCACCTTGGCCAGGTCCCCCCCGGGAACAACGGTGGGGGGCTGGTAGTTGATGCCCACCTGCCAGGCAAGAGGAAGATAGAATGAAGTTGATATTGTGGCCTCAGAACTGGGTAGTTTGATTTTAAAATCCACTTGTGGGGGTCAGAGAACTAGCATAGCAGGCAAGGCGCTTGCATCGTACGCAGCAGACCTGGGCTTGATCTCTGGCATCCCATATGGTCCAGAGCCCTGCTTGAAGTGATCCCTGAGAAAAGAGAGCCAGGAATAAATCCTGAGCACCCAGGTATGGCCCAGAAAGTAAACCAAAACTAAAAACGGTCGCTGTGAATTTATATAGAAATTTGACTTTTTTGGGGGGGTGGGGCGAGGGACTGCCAAGCAGTGCTCAGGGACTGTAGATGCCTTAAACAGTTGCCAGAGATTAAACTTTCATCTTTGAGTATGTTAGGCATTCACCCCTGACCCCTGAGCTATCTCCCTGATCCTTATTTAAATCTGGTTTTGTTTTGGGGGGTCACATGCTCAGGGATTACTCTTGGCTCTGCACTCAGGAAATTACTCCTGGCAGTGCTGGGAGGGGCATATGGGATGCCAGGGATCAAACCCAGGTTAGCCAAGTGCAAGGCAAATTCCTTACGAGCTTTACTATCTTTCCAGCCCCTGATCTTTTATTTAACACTCCCTGATACTCGACTTTCACTTTTTGTTTCTGGGCTACACCCCGCAGTGCTCAGGGTTTCCTTTTGGCTTTGCTCAGAGATCACTCCTGGCAAGGACTGAGGGACCATATGCAATTCCTTTGTTGTTCAAAGGCTCATACTTTGTTGCTCACATGCAAGTCAAGCACCTTACTGCTGCGATCGTTCCAACCCCAGCTTGCTCTCCTACATTCAGCCACACAAGAGAATAAAAGCACTCATCTGACAAGCGTGGCCCTGTGTAAACCCGCAGCCCTCAGGGGACACCAGGGTCCCACCCAGCAGTGCTGGGGATTAAACTCCAGACCCATTTGAGACCTGTGTCCCCAGATCCTACAGAAGTCTATATGAAGAAGTCTAGTTTGGTTTTTTTCAGGAGGGTGTACCCAGTGGTGCTCAGGGATTACTCCTGGTTCTGTGCTCAGGAATCACTCCTGGAAGCCTTGGGGGACCATACAGGGTGCTGAGGACTGAACCGGGTTGGCAGAGTATAAGGCAAGTGCCTCGCCTGCTGTGCTGTCTTTCTGCCCCCTCTGTATGCATTTGTGAGGTTCTATTTGTGATGGCAAAACTGGAGACAATTGTCTACATCATGGAGAACTAGCCCAAGTACAGTATGTCCAGTGTGAAACACCAAACACAATCATGAAAAAGAATGGGAAACCTATCATGGCATTGAGATATGTCCAAGATAATATTGTCTAGTTGACGAAAAGAAAAGCTTGACCCATTAATTATTAATGACAGAGCCCTGTGCAGCTAGGGGAACAGGCTGGCGAAGGGTAAACACCTGGGAGTGTGCCAGTGATCTCTCCTGATCTCAGCAGCCAGGCACAGCCAGACACAAACCGGTCTCCAGGGCAGTTAGGAGGGGGCAGGAAGAAGGCACAAGGGTTCTGACCCACAGCTGCCTGCCCACAGGTATAAAGCCAGGCCTGCTAGCTCCTATAGGTAGAAATGCTGAACTTGTCCCTACGGCTCCTGTGAGCAGAGTAGTGTGCCAACTTCATCAAAGAAACCCGCAGCCTTGCCCTGTTGCTGTCCGCATCACCCAGGCAGTAAGAGGCACAATATGCCATGAGTGTGAAGCGAGGATCTCCTGAAGCTGTCCTTTCCCTCAGAAGGGGAGGAGGGCTCTAGTTTCTTTGGCTTCTGCACTGAGCAGTGTGATCGCCCATGCAGATGAATGTTAAAGAAAATAGAGTGTAACACACTCAGTCTAACGAAAAGGCACTTAGTGAGGACTCAACACCCTGGGTACAGGGCACAGGAGAGCTCTGGCCAAAGTCTGGCGTCCTACTGCCTCACAGGAAACCTGGGCATAGGCACAGTGCGGCCACATGTCTCCAGGAGGCTGCTTTGACGGTCTTTCACTCCCAAAGCTCTCCATACTGAAAGAATGTTTCCTCAAGTTACACCAAGAGCTAGACAGAGAATGAAGGATTTCAACTTCAACTAATAGCCTCTAAGGTTTGTAAGCCTCCTGTGTAAGATTTACAGAGTATTTTCAGATCCACGAAAGCTATTTAATCTTACCCTTTTCTGTGATTCACTTTAAATCTGTCAACTGAGGATTGGAAAGGTAGTCCCGGGGTTAAGGCTATTGCCCTGCATGCAGTCAGGCCTGATTTGGTGCCCAGTACAGCATATGATGCCCCTGAGCACCACCAGGAGTGACCCCTGGAGCCAGAGCCTGGAGCCAGCCCTGAGCACAGCTGGCTGCAGCTCCCCCTCCACCCTACACACACACATCTATCAATTGGTGGGGGGAAAAAAGAAGGTAACATAGGGATATTAAGGTTCATGCCTTGCATGCAACTGACAATGGCTTGATCCTTGGTCCCGCCAGAAGTGACTCCTAAGTAGAACCAGGAGCACCGCCAGCTGTGACCCAAACCTGAACTCCTGCCATGTCTGTCATTTTTATCCCTTCAAGAGATGACAAACTGTCTCAAGGTGGAGCTGACAGGCTCACCAACTTTTGTTTAGACAAGACAGAAGCTTGGCCATTTCAAACAGGAAAAGAACAACACATTCTGCTTCTTCTCATTATCAATACTGTGTGACCTTGGAACTTGCAAGTCCCTAAACATCTTAGGTACTCACTAGACTTTACAAATGCAGGGTCCAGGCCAGAGTGATAGTTTATGAATAGGGGTCTGCCTTACATAAAGTTTGATCCCTAGCACCTCATATGGTCCCCCTGAGCATAACCAGGAGTGATCTCTGAGTGGAGAGTCAGAAATAAGCTCCGAGCACTGCCAGATGTGATTCAAAAGCTCATCTCCACCCCCAGCCCTCCCACCCCCCCAAAAATCATCCCCGCACAAATGCAGAAACGGTACCTGTGTCATGCATAAAACTGTGAACAAGGATTTGAACAAAGAAGGCAGAGCGTGAACAAATGCAGGCGTGGCGAGGCACTGAGCTGGTCATCAAAATGTGCCTGGAGCCTGGTGTTCTATTTGGCTTGCAAGCCTACGTTGCTTCCCTCTGGACGTGGCTGAAGGAGCCACCTAATTACTGATATGATTTGTGTCCGAGCCAGTGTTCCCAATCTGGTTGGGGTAACATCAGTGAACCATCATGTGCCACGACTCTCCCCTCCCCCGAACTGTCACTGTCACTGTCCTCTCATTCATCGATTTTCTCGAGCGGGCCCAGTAACATCTTCATTTTGAGACTTGTTGTTACTGTGTTTGGCATATTGAATACGTCATGGGTAGCTTGCCAGGCTTTGCCACATGGGCAACATACTCTCGGTAGTTTGTCGGGCTCTCCAAAAGGGGCGGAGGAATCGAACCCGGCTCGGCCGAACTAGCTGCGCAAAAGGCAAACGCCCTACTGCTGTGCTATCGCTCCCCCAACACAGAATAAATTTAAAGTTCTTTTTACAAGAAACAAACATTCTGGAAAAACAGAAACAGCAGGTGATGAAGGCCCTGGAAAACCTAAAAACCATTATTTTTTTCTCTTTTGGGGACCACACACAGTGCTCAGGACTTCTCACTCCACACTCGAGAGGTCATATATGGTTGCTGGGGATTGAGCCCAGGACAGCCACATGGAAGGCAAGCCAGTATCTACCCCCATTCTATTATCTCGCTGGCCCCCAAACATCACCATTTCTAACTTAAAAAACCGTTCCATAGACTGACCCACTGCTTGGTGAGCAGCAGAGAAACGTGGGGACATAGCAACTGCGGTCAGACTGTCAGCTCTCCAGCACCGCTGCCCGCAGGCCTTGGTGTGAAAGGTGTCTCAGGCTACAAAGTCTTACGTATTAGAAACACCAACTCACAGGCATTACAGTGTGCCTAAGCTAAAAGGTACATATGGTATTTGGTTTTAAAAAAAAAAAGGGCAGTTTGGCAGTAGATGTGTGGCTCAAGTGGCAAAGCACAACTCTGCATCTATGAGGCCTTGGGATCTGTGCCAGGCACCGACTTCCATGCACAGGTCAGCCTGAGAGGCAGCAGAGAGACGAGGCAGCGCGCAGGAGGGTGGGCCCTGAGCCCTAAGTCCAGTACCAACAGGGCTCAACAACTACAATAAAAATATACCAACAAACTTATATAGCATTTGGGAATTACTCAGCTTATTCTCCTGCAGCCTAGTTGGCACAGATTAAGGACAGTCTCTGCAAAAGGAGCAGCACGGGGCAGGGGCTTCGGCCGGACCCACCTTAAAGCCCGTGGGGCACCAGTCCACGAACTGGATGGTGCGCTTGGTCTTGATGGTGGCGATGGCGGCGTTGACATCCTTGGGCACCACGTCCCCCCGGTACAGCATGCAGCAGGCCATGTACTTGCCGTGGCGAGGGTCGCACTTGACCATCTGGTTGGCCGGCTCAAAGCAGGCGTTGGTGATCTCGGCCACCGACAGCTGCTCGTGGTAGGCCTTCTCGGCCGAGATGACCGGCGCGTAGGTGGCCAGGGGGAAGTGGATGCGCGGGTAGGGCACCAGGTTGGTCTGGAACTCGGTCAGGTCCACATTGAGGGCCCCGTCGAAGCGCAGCGAGGCCGTGATGGAGGACACGATCTGGCCGATGAGGCGGTTGAGGTTGGTGTAGGTGGGCCGCTCGATGTCCAGGTTGCGCCGGCAGATGTCGTAGATGGCCTCGTTGTCCACCATGAAGGCGCAGTCCGAGTGCTCCAGGGTGGTGTGCGTGGTCAGGATGGAGTTGTAGGGCTCCACCACGGCCGTGGACACCTGCGGGGCCGGGTAGATGGCAAACTCCAGCTTGGACTTCTTGCCGTAGTCCACCGACAGCCGCTCCATGAGCAGGGAGGCGAAGCCGGAGCCGGTGCCGCCGCCAAAGCTGTGGAAGATGAGGAAGCCCTGGAGGCCCGTGCACAGGTCAGCCTGGGGAGGGGAGCACGGCGGTGAGCAGCGCCCAGTGGGGCGGGCCCCAGGCCCCACACGCGCGCCCGCGGGCTCTCGAGTCACGGCCCAGTCACCCCTGGACTGGCCACTGGCCCGAGTCTCACCCCGTGCCCCCCACGCCCAGGACCAGCACGCGGCCCCTTTCACCAGTTTGCGGATCCGGTCCAGGACCAGGTCCACGATCTCCTTGCCGATGGTGTAGTGGCCTCTGGCGTAGTTGTTGGCCGCGTCCTCCTTCCCGGTGATGAGCTGCTCCGGGTGGAAGAGCTGCCGGTAGGTCCCTGTGCGCACCTCATCTGCCGAGAGGGAGCATGCGTGTGCTGGACGCTCCGGGCCCCCGGGAGTCCCCCGCACACAGATCTGGGGACCATCTACACCAAACACGCTCTTCCTCGAGAGTCCCACCTCCCAGGAAACGTGTCTGGCTGACTCGCTGGACACGGGTGCTCCTTGCCTCCAGGCAGGGTCCGTGGGCTCTTGGTGCTGGTACCAGCTTGGTGGGTCCCAGACAAGGGCCCCCTCCACCTGCATAGGTACCAGGTCCCAGGGCCACACTCCAAGACCAGGTCAGGCTGCAGGGGGACAGCCTCTCACTCTGGGGGCCAGTGGAGGCCATTCCGGCCACTGTCCATGCCCCCACCCGCTTCTCACCTAGATGGTGCCAAGCACTGTGCTCTCCTGCCTGGCCCTGCGGGCCCAGCACCCAGGACTGAGGGGTGCCCCATGGCAGGGTCCCATAGCAGCTTTCCCCCTTCCGGTTCCCTGAGGTGGGAGCGTCAGTCCCACGCTCCTGCCAGCCCGGGCCTTGCTCACATCCCCAGCCGCGGTGTCCCACCCTCCCACGAGGTCGCCCAAGTGCCTACCGACCACAGTGGGCTCCAGGTCCACAAACACTGCCCTGGGCACATGCTTGCCAGCCCCCGTCTCGCTGAAGAACGTGTTGAATGAGTCGTCCCCACCGCCGATGGTTTTGTCACTTGGCATCTGCCCGTCGGGCTGAATCCCATGCTCCAGGCAGTACAGCTCCCAGCATGCATTGCCGATCTGGACCCCCGCCTGTCCCACGTGGATAGAGATGCACTCGCGCTGGGGACAGGAACACACTCATGAGACACCCGGTTCCCTTGCACACACCCCGCCGCACAAAAGACAGTATCATGTTTATGAGTGTCAGGGCTGTCCCCAAGCTCAACCCTCTTAAGGCTTCTGCAGCCTGCTCCTGCCATGCACATTGACCTGCTCCCAACCGCCCGTGAGTGCCTACTGAGACCTAGACCCTAAGTGTCTGTTGCCACCCCCACACCAGGGCCTCTCCACACATGGAAGCCACGTAACATGGACAGTAAACTCCTCATTCCAGCCCATCACAGTAAACCTTGGCAGGAAGTGTTGCATTACGTCCTCGCTGGAGTGTCAGGAAACAGCTATGGAAATCTGGGCAAGCAGAGTAAACCGGGGCCAGGTGGCCAAGGCTCGGGCAGTAGGGGTGCTGCTTCTCCCCACCTGGCAGTGCTCCCTGTACTCTGGCTTCCGGGTCACTTGCTCGGGCTGGCAGCCCAGGCCTGGGTCTCCAGGGAGGCCGGGGTCAGGCAGGCATTCTCAAACTGCTGTGGCCACCAGTTTATCGGGGCGACGGCATACAGTGGTGGCACACCCCGCACTGCTACCCTCTCTGCCCAAGCAGCCACGCTCCCCTCATCCCTCCCTCCAGCCTAGGAGGCCAGGTCCCAGACATGAGAAATGCTGCCATTTATTCTTACATCCTACCCTTCCTTTAGGAGTAGCACCTTTCAGAGTCTCTCACGGGACATCCCCTCTCTTACCAGGAGCCTAATCACAGTCACCTGCCACTTGCTCCGTTTCAGACACACACTCTTCACAGTGAAAGCGGAAGTATATCACCCAATTTAAATTCTAAGGTATAATTCCAACAATTTGGTTTTTTGAATTTATGATTCCAAATCCCAGTTTCTGTGATACAAGCACAAGTCAGCATCATCAAGGGATCAGCATGGCAATCCTTTCCCATCTCCCCAGCAGGGAGCTCTGAATGTTTTCTGTTTGTTTTTGAGTGATCACACCCAGAAAGGCTCAGGGGCTACGCGTTTTAATAATTTTTTTTCAGGGTTTTCAGGGTGCTCAGGGGATCATGTGGGATGCTGGGGGACTGAACCCAGGTCAGCCATGTGCAAGACAAACCTCTCCCTGCTGTACCATCGCTCTGGCCTGCGAGCACTCATTCTAAAAAGAACTTCTTGGGCCAGAGAGAGAAGAGTACAGGGGCAGCCAGCCTCGCATCCTGTCACCCTAGTTCAACTCCCAGTACTACACATGGTTCCTTGAGCACTGCTGGGGGTCACTTCTGTTTTTCTTTCATGTTTGAGCCTGAGGTTACTCTGGCTCCACACTCAGGAAGGACTTCTGGCAGTGCTTGGGGGACCATACCGGGATGCTGGGGATCAAGCCCAGGCTGGTCATATGCAAGGCAAGTGGCCTACTCGCTGTTCTATTTCTCCAGCCCCCAGGGGTCACTTCTGAGCACCTGAAATAACTCCTCAGCACTGCCAGGTATGATCCCAAAAAGCACAAGATGAAAATCAATAAATGAAAGAACTCTGCTGACAATGAAGCGAATGCTCAGCCTGAGGAGCTGAGAAACCCTTGGGAATCCACTCAGTCACACCATTTTTAAATCCAAATCACTCATTTGCCTCACATAAATCCAGACACCCTGAATTTCACAAGATACCTGATTTTGTCTTTAACTCACATGCTCTCATTAATATCAGAGTAACCTCTCTGATGTGATAAAGTCTCCCAAGTCCGTTTACAAAATGGGAACTAGGGGGCTGAATGGGCTGCAAAGCCACTTCCTCCTGCTAATTAACTTAAAAAAAATTTTTTTAATTGAAGTACCGTGAGATGAGTTGGAGCGGTAACACAGCGGGGTAGGGCATTTGCCTTGCACACGGCCGACCCAGGATCGATTCCTCCACTCCCATCAGAGAGCCCGGCAAGCTAGGGAGAGTATCCTGCCCACACGGCAGAGTCTGGCAAGCTCCCTGTGATGTATTCGATATGCCAAAAACAGTAACAACAAGTCTCACAATGGAGACATTACTGGTGCCCGCTCAGCAAATCAATGAACAACAGGACAGTGCTACAGTGTTACTGTGAGATAGCCCATTACAAAGCTGTTCAGGATCTGGTTTCATCCATACAGTGTTCCAACACCCATCCCTCCATTGGTGTAAATTTCCCAGCATTAGCCTCCCCCCCACTGCTATAGCAGGCACTGTTCTCTCTCTCTCCCTCTCTCTCTCTCTCCAACTTCCCCCTTCTTTCTCTTCCCCCCCCCCCCCCCCCGTGTCGTGTCCTCCCCCGCCCCGTCCCCCCCCACCGTTCTTGGCTTAACTCATTTAATTCATCAAAGCCTCCAGAAAAATCATTCCCAGCTTTCAACAGAATGCTATTGGTGGCAAGGGATTATGACAAATTGAGGAAAAAAGCAGAATGGGAAGGTAGCAAGACCTAGAAATCCAGAATACAGTCAGCAAGGTAGAAAGCTACTGAAGGGGCTGGAGTGTTAGCGTAGCAGGTAGGGCATTTGCCTTGCATGCAGCCAACCCAGGTTTGATTCCCAACATCCCATATGGTCCCCTGAGCACTGCCACTAATTCCTGAGTACATGAGCCAGGAGTAACCCCTGTGCAACGCCAGGTGTGACCCAAAAAGCAAAAGAAAGCTACTGAGGTACAAGGACTGCTCAGTCTCTGCTCTTTGCCTAAGAGGAAGTGTCCACTGAGATAAGCTCACTTTGGAGAGGTTAGTCCTATTTGTTCCAGTGTAGAGAACCTTTGATATGTAAAAGTTTAGCCCATTTAGGTTAGCAGATATGCAACAGTCTGTGGAATGCAGACCCTGTTCTAGTGATTTCTGTTTAAAGCAATAAATACAGAAGGAACCACAGCTTAGTACGGTGGGTAGAGCATCTGTCCTTGTGTCATTCTGGACCATCTTCTTCCTGGAGTAACCCTGAGCATTGCCTGGGTGTGGCCCAAAACAAACACAAAACTCAATAAATATGAATGTGCAGGACAAACAGGGATCTCTGACTCAAAACTCTTCTTACTTTTTTCCTAATCCCTGTAGCAACCCTGCTTCGACCCTATTCATCTGGGCTGGTCACCAGCAGAAAGCTACTACCAATTCTTTATTGCCATTTTCACTTAATAGTTAAAAACATTTATTTGCTCAGCTGTCTTTCCCTATAAAAATAGTCTCAAACCTTCTTTATTCTCCTCAAACTCCAGATTTATCAACTTTTTGGAAGGTAGCACAAAAATTTCAACTTCCTGCCACCAAAACCATCTTTCTGGGTTTTGTTTGTTTGAGCCAGACCTGGCAGGGCTCAGAAATTACTCCTGCCTCTGGGGGCTGGGGTGATAGTACAGCGGGTAGGGTGTTTGCCTTGCACGCAGCCGACCCGGGTTCAATTCCCAGCATCCCATATGGTCCCCTGAGCACTGCCAGAAGTAATTCCTGAGTGCAGAGCCAGGAGTAACCCCTGTGCATCGCCAGTGTGACGCAAAAAAAAAAAAAAAAAAAGAAATTACTCCTGCCTCTGCACCAGGAATTGCTCATGGGGGGGGGGGGGGTTCAGGGAACCATATGGGATGATGGAGATCAAACCTGGGTTAGCCTCCAGCAATACAAGCGCCTACCTGCTGTGCTATTGTTCTGGTCCCAAACTGGCTGAAGCTTTAGGTGCAGCATCCTGGGTTTGCCCTGAGGCCCTGCTGTAAACACCCCAAAGTACCAAGAAAAGTAGCCCCAAGCATGGCAGAAAGGGAGGTCTGAAGTGGTCAAAAAAAAAAAAAAAGAAAAAGAAAAAATAGCATTCCTGTTTCTAGTTACCAGCTAAGCTATTTTGAGGCCAACTAAATATATATAATATATACATATAATAATTTTTAACTTGTTTTAAGTTTTCTAAAATTTTATTTACTTGTTTTTGGCATTTGAGCCACAACCCGGTGGCTCAGGGTCCTGGGGATCAAACCTGGGTTGGCTGCATGCAAGGCAAACACCTACCTACTGTACTGTCACCCTGCCCTGAATTACTATTTACTATAAGTACATTGTACATGGGGCTGGAGTGATAGCACAGTGGGTAAGGCGTTTGCCTTGCAAGCGGCCAATATGGCCGACCTGAGTTCGATTCCTCTGCCCCTCTCGGAGAGCCCGGCAAGCTACCAAGAGTATCTTGCCCGCATGGCAGAGCCTGGCAAGCTCCCCTGACGTATTCGATATGCCAAACACAGTAATAACAAGTCTCACGATGGAGATGTTACTGGGCCCGCTCAAGCAAATTGATGAATAACGAGAGGACCTGACATTGTACATATTTATATGTATTGTCTTTTGGGGATTGTGACTCCCAGGACAGTGCTGGGGGGAGCATGCAGTGTGGGAATGGAGAGTGTGCTCCCACACCCCAGGGCTTCAATTTTACTGGAGAGCAGCAGCAACTCGTGAGGCGACTGAGTCTTTGTGCTAACATGCCCTGCTCTAAGGGTTGGCACCAGGGATTGAACTCACGGTCTCAGGGCTCCACACTGTATATTCGTTCAACCTTAAATCAATCTTTCGACCCTTTAAATTTTCTGCATTTATTCGCGTTAAGTGCAGATCTGCAAACACAAAGGCTCTTTGGGGTCTTCGTCACTTTGAGTAGCACAGGGAGGTCCGGAAACCCAGGCAGACCGGAGGGGATGTGGCCCCCCGGGCTTCCGGAGCCCACCACTGCCTGTCTGAGGCATGCAGGCACAGCCGCTACCCTGGGACTTGGTCCGGGCCGATTTCCGGGGCCCCACCCGTTTTCCCAACCACTCTACACGCTGGGCTTGCCCACGCTGCAGGCCTCCCTGCCCGCGGGGGCCGACAAGGGAAGAGGGGGCTTCCTGGGGTACCAGTTCCGGACGCTCCTGCACGCCCCAGCCCCCTCCAGCATGCACAGCCCTCGGGTGGTCTCATGTGGCGGGCATCTTCACTCCACCCGCCTGGCCGTCGGCAGAGTACAGGGGCCCCAGGTCCGGGCAATGCACACTGGCTCTGCAGCAACGCTGCTCCACCCGGCCCGGGGGTCTTACCATGGTGAACTCCGCAGCTGCCGCCGGTACCGAGCCTCGCTACTCGACCTCAACCGCCTCCGCCTCCGCCTGGTCCGCGCGCCCAACTGTCTCCGCCCCCACGCTCAGCGTGCTGCCGCTGCACAGGCGCGCTTTGGGCTGGAGCACTTAGGGGGTGGGCCGAGACCCGGAACTCCACTTCTGATTGGCTGTTGCCCAAGTATCCGTGCAAGACGTTTTGTGACTGGGTAGGCACTTGGCGGGAAGGTTGCTGATTCGTTGAAGACAGAGAGGGGGCGGGTGGAGGGGGTGGAGGGCAGAAATCCTTGACCTTTAGGCTGGAGGAGCCACAGCGGTCCTCGTGGAAGGTCCAGGACATTTTCATATACCTATGCCTCCATGCATAAAAATGGCTTGACTATGACCTTGTGCTGCTCTCCCCTCCTGGGGCATCCCAGGCCTTTCATCTCTCTCTCTCTGCACTATTGAGGCTTTTGCCAACTTGGCTGCCTCCAAGAGGCCTGCTCATCATCTTCCAAAGTAGTTTGTTGTTTCCCTACCCCCCCCCTTTTTTGGCATTTTGGGTCACATTCAGTGATGCTCAGGGGTTCCTCCTGGTTCTGCACCCAGGAATTACTCCTGGCGGTGCTCGGGGGAACCAGTGGGATGCCGGAGATCAAACCGGGTCAACAGCATGCAAGGCAAGCTCTACCCGCTGTACTATTGCTCTGGCCCCTTTACCTTTTCCCCCCTTCATCTCTTTCTTAGTTTTTGTTTGTCCGTTTGTTTTTGGGTAACACCCAGTGATGTTCAGGGGTTATTCTGGCTCTACACTCAGGAATTACTCCTGGCAGTTCTCAGGAAACTATATGGGATGTCAGGGATTGAACTCAGGTTCACTGTGCAAGGCAAAGGCCCTAACCACTGAACTATAGCTCCAGCCCCTGATTTCCTAGTTTAGAAACTCCTTTGGCAGCCACCACCCAAACACCAGATAGATTTACTTACTACTTTAAAGAGGAATGAACTTCTGGTTCCCACACAGGAGGGTAAGCTCCAGCTTCTCTCTCTCTCTCTCTCTCTCTCTCTCTCTCTCTCTTTCTCTTTTCAGCTTCTCTTCTACACTCCGTCTTTTCCCAAGAACTAAGTTGGGGCACGAGGTGCATCTGAAGGATTTTGGAAAAACTCATCTGGCTGCTTATCCCCTAAAGACCAACTTAATTTTCTGTAGGCTCCAATGTATATTTATTTCTGGTTTTTGTTTATCAGTTTTATTTTGTTTTGTTTTGGAGTCACACAGAGCAGTGCTCAGGTATTACTCCTGGTTCTGCACTCAGAAATCACCACTGGTGGGCTCAGGGGGCCATATAGCATGCCGGGGATCAAACACAGGTCAAATACATGCAAGGCTAGCACCTACCCGCCCCATCTATTTTGAGAAAATCAGGGAAGCAGAATCCACACTCCCCCTGAGCAGAGTTCCCTAGTCTGGCAATGGCACGCACTAGAAGCAAGAGCTGGAACTTTGCTGCAGATCTTCCCTCAAAAAGGCTTTGGCAGCATGTAAGGGGGAGGCCAAGGAGAGAGTCAAGGAGATGTGAAGAGACCCTCCCTGGCTCTTCTCCCAAGGAGAGATTTTTGTTGTTGTTGCTTGGGGGCCATAAACTTGTGATGCTCACTCTGGAAAGAAAGATGGCAGCCGCTTCGGAGCTTTGTGGAAAGCCAGGTATGAGCCGGTCGTGATGGGGCGACTGAAACCCCATGGGAAGGGAGGCGTTCCCGGCTCGTCCTTCACGCCCTACCGAGGTCACGAGTTGTCCCCATGAGTGGCTCTCCGGCACAGCCATGGCTCCAGAGCACAGAAACCAATCTCATAATTATCTGACTCTCAGCAGAAATACTTCCAGGCTTAATAAGTAAAATACCAGAAATCCAAAATCGCAAGGCCGCAATAGCGACCGTGGGACATCATTTGATTCTTGCGACCAGCTGTAGAAAACAAATTATTTCACAATGCCTTTTCAGCATGTCTGATTTGGGGGTGTAAACTCTAAATAATAATGGTGCATCTTTTGTCGAAACAATGAATCTAATCAAAGTAGATAAAGTGTTAACTAGAATTCATCTGCCTCACAGGCATTGGGGAGAGTTGGGAGGAGGGGGTTTATTGGGGTTCTTCATGGTGAAAAATAAATATTGGTAAAGGGAAATGTGTTTGATATTTGCATGACCGAGACTTAAACCTGAAAGCTTTGTAACTTTTCCCACAGTAATTCAATAAATAAATTGATTAATTAAAGAAAAACTTGTGATGCTCAGAGTTTACTCCTTACTCAGCACTGGGGAACCATTCCTGGTCGTGCTCAGGAAACCAGATGGGATGCCAGGGATTGAAGCTGGGTTGTCTGTGTACAAGGCAAATTTCTTACTCATCGTACTAGTGTTCCAATCCCTAGAATTTTTCTTTTTCTTTTAAAAAATTTATTGATTTGTTTACAATACTATTAATATTGGCTTCTCATGCACATCATTTCCAGTACCACACCCATCACCTGTATATTTAGCTCCCTCTCCCAAGGACCACAACCTCCCTCCCCTCAACCCCGCCAGCTCAGTAGTGTGAATCAGTTCTCCCATTATGTTGCCTTTGGTCCTTTGTTGCTACCTCACCGTGTATCTTTAAGTCCCGCATATGAGAGAGATCATTCTGTATCTGTTCCTTTTCTTCTAACAGTTCACTCATGATACCCTCTAGTTCCATCCATTTGTGGATGGGAAAAAAATACCATAGATTTTTCCACCTGGATGACAAGATGACACTCAGGCATCTCACAGCCCAGAAACCTCCATGTGGAAGTCAAAGTGTCTGATAGGAAAGGAGGAAACAAACTCGACGGTCACTCAGAGGCAGATGGCAGCAGGGTGGGGCTGGCGGCAGGCAGCAGCTCTCTTTTGTACTCCACTCTTGAAGCAGCTGTGTTTATGCGGAGCCCAGGAAGAATGGTCTTCACAGAGTTAGCGAGGTCATCGAACTCTCGGTTTACTTGAATATACTGACAAAAGAGCACATGGTCACCTTCTGGTACTTCTAGACCACGAGGTCTCAAAGAAAACCCCCGGGAAGCTTTTCTCTCCTCGGCACAACAGTCTCAGTATCCCCCCAAATCATTCAAAGAAAGAAAGATAAGGGGCCCAAGGTGGGGCTTTAGGGGACTGGCTCTATTTCTTGGTCTACATTCTAGTTGTTGGATAGCTGCTGTTTGCGAAAATTCACCGAGCTCCAGCTTCATCTTCAGGCACCTGAAACCATCATTAACAGTACTACATATCACAGTGCAGTGCCTCGAGCAATAAAGATATTTTAAAAATGAAAGAAACAAAGGGCCAGAGAGGGAGTACAGGAGATAAAGTGCTTGCCATGCACCGGAGTCTATCCCTGGCATCCCATATGACCCCCTGAGCACTGCCAGCAGTGATCCCTGAGTGCAGAGCCAGGAGTAAGCCCTGAGCATCGCTTCCCGCCCCCACCCCCCACAAACCGAATTCTTTACCTGTCTTTAAAAAGTGCTGCTTTGTTTTTCCCCCCTACACTAAAGGGGGGATGCACTGGGAAGGCTCGGTGTCCTGAACTCCCTCCCACCCACACAACTGAGTCAGCATCATGATCCGCCTGCGGGCAGTTGGTTCCGCCTGGCAGGAACAGAATGTGCAAATCCAAACCTCCTGGAGCAGAGGGCATGGTGCTGCCAGGCCACCTGCTCTCCTTCAGCCCAGGAAGAGCCCAGGCAGGGGTCGAAGGTGAGACCCTGTACGCGCATCGTTTTGCGAGCTGGAGGGAGCCAGAATGCCATTGCCACTTAAACTCAGGCCTGATGGAACTCAGCCACACCACGCACAGTGCAGGGCACTCCGCTTTGCTGATCCCCGCTATCGTCCTTTCACCTGGAGAGAAGGACACCACCAAGGCCTCTGGGAGGAACCAAGAGACAGTTCGTGAAAAGCTTACAGAGAAGTCCAGCAGCTCCAGCGCAGACACCGGATTATTCTGCACAGACTTGAGGATGCCCAAGCATCCTTTACTTTGCATGGGATTCCTGGACACCTAAGAAACACACACATCCACACACAGAATATGAGAGAGGGAAAGAGAGAGAGAGAGAGCCCAGAGAAGCGGGGGGCATGAGAAAGGCAGAAACTGGGAGAGGGAGAGGCCGCCAGAGAAGTAGAGGCCAGAGGGCCACGTGAAAGAGGGTCTCTGTTACGGCTCAGACCCCCGCACTCTCAGCTCAAAGGGTGTCTCCGTCACACAGAATGACGGGTGAGGCTTTGGGGCCAGGGAAGGGAAGAGACTGAGTGTACCTGGGGAATCCACCCCTGCCTGACTCTGTGCATGGTGCCTAGACGCAGACGCATCCCTGCGCTTCCCCTGCTGAGGGGCAGGAGAGGGAAGGGAGACACCACAGGAACAGGGTAGAAGTGCCAAGCAGGGTGGTAGGGTTCTCGGGTCAGAGTCCAGTGGGGGGTGGCAGGGCAGGGGTTTGCGACAGAGCTGGGCATTTTAGCAAGAAAAGCAACAGGAGCCAAGCAGAGATTTGTGTGCAGAGAATGTGGAGCAGCAAGGGTGAGAGCTAGGAGCTTCAGGGAGGGAGCGCAGAGGGGATCAGGCCTAGCTCAGATCCTGGAGGAGAGTCACAGGCTCCTGTGCATTGACGGAGAGACAGAGACAAGGCTCTGGTTGCGAAAGATGACCTGCTAGCAGGGGGGAAGGCTCAGAAACCAGGGAATTAATGGTTGTGGGGCTGGAGCGATAGTACAGTGGGCAGGGCATTTGCCTCAAGTGTAGTTGACCCAGGTTACATCCTCTGGGTAGTACACGGTCCCCTGAGCCCAGCCAGGAGTAATCAAAAAATAAATACATAAATAAACATTTATGTTTTATTTATTATAAACTAAATAGAACTCACATGGAGGAAATGGGGGGTTGAGGGTGGCAGGCAGCTGGTGCTTCCTGCAAGGACTGAGAGATGGAAGTGAGGAAGAGGTGATAGGAAGAGGGTCCAACCCCATGAGAGAGAACCTCTTCTTTCGCATGCATTCCCGCCCAGCCCCCCGCTTTAAGATGATGTTCAGGTTCCACCCTCAGAACTCATGGGGGGACTGTCCAGTAGGTGGGAAAAGGGTTCCAGAGCTTAAGAGAGGTCTGGGTTTCAGCAGTTAGGGGGATGGAGAGGGAAGTGGACCTCAGGCTGGGGACAGCGATGTCACGTGGGGATCTTGGGTCTCTTAAAGAGCTGAGGACCCAGCTGGTTGGATGTGCCCCTCGAGCTGGAAACTGTGTCCCCGAGCTCTTGCAGGTGATGGATCTGCTCCACCATCTATGGATAGAGTCATAGATCACCTCCGCCACCCCTCCTCCCCACCGAGTCCTGCTCTCAGTCCTGCTCAAGGGTCCCCATTAGCAACCCTGGATACAGGGCACCGGGCTGTGTATGCAAAGTCTCAGGAAGGTCTGAGTGGAGGCCAACAGGATGCAGCTGACCCTGGGTGCCAGGAAGGCCAGGAAGAGTGCAGGAGATGAGGAGGAGAAGCAAGGGTGCTGGGGGCAGGGCAGGGGGCATCAGCAGAACCGAGCCCAAGGGGCTGAGTGGGAGGGAGCACAGAGCAGGTACTGACTCTGCTGGGAGCGAAGGGGTAGGATTCTGTGGGGGAGGGTGACACCCGCCAGGGCCTGGGCAGCCAGGAGTGGTCATAGGAGGAGCCAGGAGTCCTCTCTCTGAGACTCCCATTGGGCTCCAGCCGCTGCCCCGGGAGCAGGGAGGTGGGGGGGAGAGTGTGTGTGCCCAAGGCCTCCCAAAGCCGCACTCACTGAGAGTTTCCTGAGTGTCTGATTGACCCTGAGGCCCAGGCCCAGGTTCACAGCTCCCTCCGCCGAGATGCGGTTGTTGCTGTAACAGAAATACACGTGCTCAGGACAGTCCTCAAAGGACCAGGGGGTCCCAGCAGGACTGCTGAAGAGCCCAGTAGGTCCTACCGCACATCCCAGTATTCCCCACTCCCGGGACCCCAGGCAGGTTGAGACTTACTGACCCTGCGTGGCCGTGGCTGCTGACAAGGAGAGCTGCGTGGCTTCAGGCTTCCCGCAACCCGGTCTCCTGCATGGCCCCTGCTGAGGCCCGTGGCAGGCCTCCTGCTGTCTCCAGTTCCCACCACCTGTTCTCGCTAAGCCCCTTCTCACCTCCCGCTGCTGAGCCCAAACTCCCAGTCTCCATTCTCCTCTAGTCTCTGTCTCCAGTGGCCCCCCATCTCTCCGACTATGCAGATCCCAGCTCTGGCCTCCAAACCAGCTTCTCTTGGTGCCATCTTTGACCTTTGCCCTTTCCAGCAGGATGGCCGCAGGCTGAGGGCAGTGGGATGGCCACAGGCTGACTCTGCCCTTCAAGAGCCCTAGGAGGGCTCAGCCACAGCCACAGCCACAGTGTGACTAAGAGGGCCTCTGCCTGGTTCCTGACCAGGCCTTGAGGCCTCTGGTTGTGTCCTAGGCTGGTACCACACCTGGAATGGAGGAACAGTTCCCACACACCAATCCCCATTGCCTCTACCACACATGCCAAGCAGAGCAAGAATATAGACCTATGACTCAAGGTTCAACCCCATTATTCAGACTCAGCATCTAAAGAAGGAAAGTTCTCTCAGGGCACACCCCCACATACACAGACACCCCCACATATCCCATATCCCTTCCACACACAACCACACATAAGCCCATATAGACACACACACATGCAGACACATATATACTACACAAGCACACACATCTATACCCTCACACCCACGCACATGCAAACTCTCACACACACACCCCCTACACATACTTACACACACACACCACACTCTCACACACTCCCAGTAAACCCTCACACCTACACTCACACACCCAGATACCCGCATACCACTCACAAATCTCTAAATCTTCACACACACCTACACACACTCACCCACACACATTCTCACACCTACACACACACTCACATACCTACACACAGTCACTCCCCATATTCTCATATCCACACACACACACACACACACACACACACCTACACACACTCTCATATCTCCCCCCCCCCCCCCAAACCCTGGGCTCTGCTGAACATGCTTCACACACTCAGCTGTGAGGCCCAGGCCCCTCCCCATGCAGCAGGAGCTACAAGGCCCAGAGCACAAATGAAGTTAAGTAGGACAGTGCTGGACTTTTCAGACTGTCCTGAGTCTATGGCAGGAATTTTAGGAATTAAAATAGTGAGGGAGGGACCAGAGAGGTAATACAGTGGGCAGGGAGCTTGCCTTGCACTTAACTAACCCAGTTCAATCCCTGCCACTGCATATGGTCTCCCAAACCTCACTGGGAGTGATCTCTGAGCACCACTGACTGCACCCCCCCACAACTGAAAAGGTGAAGAAGAAGTAGGATCATAAAGGGTGGTCCCCAGGGTGGGTGCGGCCTGGGAGCTGGGGACACCCCATGCTCTTCACCTCATGTAGAGCTCCTCTAACACATTGTTGGTCTTAAGGGCTTCACCCACTGCAGCAGCTCCAGGGTCCCCAAAGCCATTGTAGGAGATGTCCAGAACTTTCAGGAAGATGTTGGCCTAGAACACAGAATAGCAACAGCATGGGGCAGGTCACATAGGAAAGGCCTGGGACACAGCTTCAGGGACCTGAAGGCTGAAAGTACAAAGAACACAGCCCGATGGGCTGGAGAGCCCAGTGTGCTTGCTTTGCATACGGATGACCCGGGTTTGGTGCCTAGCACCACACATGGTCTTCCAAGTCCTGCAAAACACGATCCTTGAGCACAGTGACAAAAGTAAACTCTAAGCACTACCTGGTGTGGTGTGATCCAGGAACTAAAACAAAGTGCAGGGCCCAAGTGGGGCAGAGTAGGCAGGCTGTGGGCAGCCTTGTGACTTGGTGATAGTGACCTTTGAGGTCGAGGCCCATCAGCTTCGTGTGTGTTGAAGGAGGGTGGGAGTCTGAATGGGCCTAGGTGGGATCTGCCAAGGGTGTCAGCAGGTCCCACCTACCTAGGACTCAGAGTCCATATGCACTTAGGGGCCCCTTAAGGCAGGGACCCCTGACACAGAGTGGCTTGGGGACTCAGGAGACTGCAGGGAAGGCTGAGGGCTGGAACTTTTCATGGAGCTGTGATGGGGAAGATAACCTGGCCTTTCCAGGACCTTGGGTCACTCCTGATGAGCAAGGCAATAGAATCTGCTCCTTGAAGATGACCCCCCCAAAAAAGACAAAAAGTAGCTGGCACAGGGATCATTGCAGGCCCCTTCACTGCTCCCCTGGCAAGACTGGAGGCCCCCCGCAGCACTGATACTCAGGGAGCTGGCATCCTAGACCATGTGTGCTGACTCCCAAAGGCATAAAGGGTCTTCTCAGAGGAGCAGCTGCAGAGGGTGCCAGTCTATGACCTATCTGTGGAAAGCCCCCCCACCACCAGCCAACTGTGATGTCAGGAGGGCATGTGACATGCAGCAGCGGATCCTTGTGAGACTGGGAACAGGGCGCTGTTGTCATGAAGTGGGGCTGGAAGTCACCTAAGAAAACCACTCCTGGGGCTGGAGGTGGCCTTGCCTGCAGCTACTATGGCCCACCCGGGTTCAATCCCTCGAGCATCTCCAGGGGTTAGTTCTGAGCACAGAGCCAGGAACAGCCCCTTGAGCACTGCCTAGTGTGGCCCCACCAACCATCACCCCCTCCAAAGAAATTCTTTGTTTCAGGGTTCATGTCCAAAGAGTGGCAAAGATAGAGATCGAGGCCCCCAGGAACAGTCCTACAGTGTGGGGAGTCTATACCTCCAGTCCCCTGGCGAAAGCCACAGCTCCTGGGCCTCGAAGATGATTCCAGCTTATGTTAAGCTCTGTGAGTCCTGTGTTTTCTGCTAGGGCTGGTCCAAGCGTCTCCCCTTCAGAAACGGCAAGAGAGAGAGCTTCGTAGGATGCGGGGCACTCTGCTGGGATTGAAGATCACAGAGCAGAGCCCAACAGGAGCCTGTGCAGGGACTTCACATGGCACGGAGGGGCTATGACCCTAAATCTATGGAGCATGGGGCTGGAGCGATAGCACAGTGGTAGGGCAATTTGCCCTGTACACGGCCGACCCGGGTTTGATTCCCAGCATCCCATATGGTCCCCTGAGCACCGCCAGGAGTCATTCCTGAGTGCAGAGCCAGGAGTAACCCCTGTGCATTGCCGGGTGTGACCTCAAAAGCAATAAATAAATCTACGGAGCATAAGTGATGAGAGACTACAGACAAAAAGGCCCGGGAGCAGGCGGGGTGCGGGGGAGGAGTGAGAAAACAGACCAAATGCTGGAGACAAAGGAGCCGCTTGTGCACACGCCTACATGCACACACAAACGCACACACACACACATTCATGCAAACACATGCACGCGTAAACACATGCGCGTGCACACACACACACACCCACACGCACACCCCCGCCACACACACACACAAACACTACACACCATGGTGAGCAGGAGCAAGGAGGTATCCCCCGAGGGAGCAGGTGAAGGAAAGGTGGGACAGCCTGCAGACACAGGACTGGGGAAGGGCGGTGATGGGCACCAGACATGCTTGGAGGGCTCAGGTACCTGGGCCTAAAGCCTAGGTCCTGCCCAGTGGATAGGGGGCTTTAAGAAAGGTGGGATTCCTTCATGGTAGAGGGGATGGACTGGGTAAGCAGTAGTGGCCGTAAGAGACTAGGGAACGGTAAGGACATAATAGGCAGGAGGGGACAAGCTACTGCAGTGAGGAGAATCAGGAAGTGGTGGCAGAGCAAGGAAAGGGAGGGTGGAGTGTGGGATAAGAGAGCAGAGGGACCGGAGAGGTAGTACAGCGGATAAGGTGCTTGCCTTGAGCATAGCCAGTCTGGGTTCAATTCCTGGCTACCCATATGGTTCCCTAAACACTGGCAGGAGCAATTCCAGGGTGCAGAGCCAGGAGTATCTCTGGGTGTAAAACCTGGGGGGTGGGGATGGGGGAAGCGGAGAGATAGTACAATGGATAGGGCACTTGTCTTGCACAGATCTAGGCTCTATCACTGGGAACCCATATAGTTCTTTGGGAGAAGGAATGGACGGAGAGAGAGAGGGAGGGAAGGAGAAAGGGAGGGAGGGAGGGAGGAAAGGTTGGAAAGAAGAGAAGAAAGGAAGTAAAGAAAGAAGGGAAGGAAGGAAGGTCGCAGTATTTCATTTATGAAATGGACAGAGCCCCCCACACCACCCCTGTTAGCCCTAAGCAGTGTCACCTGCTTAGTTCTCAAAAGCACCAGCACAAACATGCCCAGGGGCTGCTCTGTGGGAACTCTGACCCCCTTCTTCACCTGGCTAATAGCTCCTCCTCCTTCGAAACTAGGTTTCTGCCATCAGCCAGGCTCGCTGCAGAGCACTGTGATTCCGCCCTTCCAGGCCCTGCACTCCACTGCTCTCTCCCACCAGCCTGGCTGCCCCTCCAGGACCTGAATTTGACACCTCTCCACAGCACCTAGCACCACCCTGCTGTGCCCGGCAGAGGGAATGGCCGAAATAAACTGAGTAGCCAGCCTCACTTAGCACCATAGAGAGCCACCCGAGTATGTGTACGTGGGGGGGGGGGGACACCTGAGAACTCAAGTGCTGTAAACCAGCCAGCTCTGGAGAGGATCAAGTATTTGCTGGGTTGGGAAGGAAGAGGAAAGTGTCCCCCAAGGTGGAGGGAAGCCCCTTCTCTTCTAAACAGCTATCTGGCAAAAAGGTTCTTCTACAACACATATCCACCTCCCATAATGTCAGTGCTTGATTTTTTATTTTTCTGGGGGGAGAGGATTTAGGTCACATCCAGAGATGCTCAGGGTTGACTCCTGGCTCTGCGCGCAGGAATCACTCCTGGTGTTGCTCAGGGAGCCATATAGGATGCTGGGATTCAAATCCAGGTCGGCTACATGAAGGCAAGTACCCTACCTACTGTACTATCTCTCCGGCCTCCACTTGGCCTTCTTGACCCACGGCCTGAGCTGGGTGCTACCATTACCCTTGGGCCAGGTGGGACCAGATCCAAGTTTCTTCAGTCCCTTGTGGGAACTGGTCCCACTTACAGACTCTCGGGGAAACAAAAGCTTGTCTGTTTTTTTTTTCTTTTTGGATTACTCCTGGCTCTGCACTCAGAAATTACTCCTGGCGGTGCTCAGGGGGCCATATGGGATTCTGGGAATCGAAGCCAGGTTGGCTGCGTGGAAGGCAAACACCCTACCCGCTGTGCTATGGCTCCAGCCCCAAGCCTGTCCTTTTAGTATCCTTCCCAACAGAAACGTGTGTAGCTTTCTGCCCCTCCCAGGCTGGCTGTCTCTCTGGCATGCAGCATCACAAGCACAACTATACACAGATTGATGAAAGTCTGGAAGGAGCTCCTCTTTAAACTTTTCCGTGTTCTTTTAATATTTTTTTTTTTATTTTTTGCTTTTTGGGTCGGGGCTGGAGCGATAGCACAGCAGGTAGGGCGTTCGCCTTACAAGCGGCCAACATGGCCGACCCGAGTTCGATTCCTCCGCCCCTCTCGGAGAGCCCGGCAAGCTACCGAGAGTATTCGATATGCCAGACACAGTAACAACAAAGTCTCCAATGGAGACGTTACTGGGCCCGCTCGAGCAAATCGACGATCAACGGGAGGGGCTTTTTGGGTCACACCCGGCATTGCACAGGGATCACTCCTGGCTCATGCACTCAGGAATTACTCCTGGCAGTGCTCGGGGGACCATATGGGATGCTGGGAATCAAACTGGGTCGGCTGCATGCAAGGCAAACGCCCTACCTGCTGTGCTATCCAGCCCTAAACTTTTCCGTGTTCTTGCAATAATTTTCTTAGAGGGCAAAAATATGTCTCTGGCCATTAAATTCTAGGGTTGATTATCCAGGGCTCCCACCTTGCTTACTCTAAACCACAAAGTTGTGACTCTTAAACATTCTAAATCAGACACATGTCCTGGGGCACCTGTTAAAGTATGGGCACAGGGGCACCTCCTCTGAGTCTGGTTCAGACAGACCAGTCCCAGGAACCTGTGAGATTTTCTTAAAAATAATTAATTAAAATTGGTTTTAGATTTTTTTTTCCCCCACACTCAGCGATGCTCAAAGTTTACTCCTGGCTCTGCACTCAGGAATCACTCCTGGCAGAGTTCGGGGGACTATATAGGGTACCAGGGATTGAACCTGGGTTGGCTGTGTGCAAAGTAAATGCCCTACATGTTGTACTATCACTCGGCACCACCTGTGAAATTTTTAAACCACAGTCACTGATCATGCGTCTAGTTAAACTAGATCTCATGCAAAGGTCCTGGGGTGAGAGACAGGGTGGAAGATCCAGGAATCCCTCTGATGTCTTCCACGGTTCTTGGAGTAAAATCTTCATGCCTTTTGTTGAGACCTGCAGCCCCGAAGGCCCTGCTGCCTCTCCACTGCTCAGCCTGGCTGTTCCCCGCTGGATCCCTGGCTCATCACACAGTCTGTCGGGCTGGGAATACATCTGCCTGCTCACTGTTTGGCTGGAAGTGCTCGCCCTCTGTCTTGCATGGCTGGTCCTTTCCCATTCTGCACACTTCAGCTTAAGTGTCACCTCCTCATGGGAGCCTCTCCAACACCCCTCTAAATAAGGAGCACCCATTCTTCTCTGGAGTCACACCTCGGGTTTCTTTCGTAGCATAAGGAATTACAGAGACCTCTCTTATTCCTTAAGTCAGAGTCTATCTTTTGTTCAGCACCAGTGCTCCAGGGGCTAATTCTGAGGCTGGGAAGCAGCCAACAGGAGGCGGCTCAAGGATTTTGCCTGTAAGTAAAAACAGGCCCAAGGGAGAGGCGGGAGCGACCAAAGCAAGGGTGCTCAGAGTACTCCCGCCCCCTCCCCCAGCCCTGCCCAGGCTGATAGGCTCCACATCTTGCCGGCTGGGTGTTACCTGCTCGGTCGTTCAGCTGGTTATAGCTCAGGTCCAGGCACTTCAGGCGGGTGTGGGTGAGCAGGAGGTCAGCGAGGGACCTGGCAGCTTGCTCCTCCAGCCCGTTCCCTGCCAGCTGTGCCTTCCAGATGCTGGGGCTGGCTGCCAGCGCGGCACAGATGGCATGGGCTCCTGCTGCTCCCAGCTGGTTCTCTGACAGGTCCACATCTGGGGGCCAGCACCCCCCTCAGGCAGAGCGACCCTCCACTTCCTGTCTCCCCACCCCCCTACTGCTGCCAGGCCTAAAGTGGAAGATGGAGCTCCTAATGGGACCGTCCTGCGGCTGAGTGGCCACACAGCTCCCCTTTGCTTCTCTGATCATCCTCCATTCAGCCCGACCCTGTGTGTCCACAAGTTTCTCTGTCAAGGGCTAAAACTACCTACTCCATGTGTGAAGGCACCGAGGGGACAGTGCAGTCACCCTGCTGTAGATTTAGGTGTCCACCCAGGATCCACCCACAGTGCCCTCGAAGCCTCACTTTCAGAGACTGGCAGGGCCCAAAGACTCTATTGGATACCACAACCCAGGGGCTAGTGGGATGGGTGGGGAGGGGAGTGTTAAAATTGGAAACTGAGGCCGAGTGAGGGTGAGCGTCTGGTTCAGGAACACTCAGCCCTTAGGTGGCAGAGACAGTATTTGTCCCCAGGTCCACACCCTCAGCTGATCCTCCCTCCTCTCGGAGTGCTGAGACCCTACCCTGTTGGATTAAGGACACTCACAGCCTGCCTTCAGCTGTTGAGGTCACCCTAAGCTGGAAGATGCTGGCCTGCGGAGAAAAGGAGGGACTGGGGTGGAGCCAACCAGGAAAAGAGAGGCACCCAAAATGCACCCCCAAACACCAGGATGAGGAGACCCAGCCATCGGGGGCTTGAATATCTAAGGACAGGGAGGATTTAGGGGCTGGGCAGAGGGCTCCAAGATTTAGAGCATCTGAGTTCTATGTGCAGCCTCAGGTTCGGTCCCCAGCAGTGCAGCTTCCTCCAGAACAGCCAGAGGACTCAGACCTGCTGAACACATACCACAGAGCGTGCTGCTCCCGCTCAGGACTGCGGCCAGCGCCCGGGCACCAGCCTCGCGGAGTTCGTTGTCCCGAAGATCCAGCCGCTGGATATAAACATCAACGGCCAAGGCAGAAGCCAGAGCCTGGGCCCCCTGGGTCATGGAAAAAGGCCTGAGCGGTGCTTCCCGGGCTGGAGTGCCTGATGTTGCCAGCCGCTGGCCTGGCTGGTGTCCCAGGCTCCCCCAGCTCAGTGCTCCCCAGAGGGAGGTACCCCACATGCCCAGAGGACCCGAACTTTTCTAGGCTTCTCCCTGCCCTCCCCTCCAGGGATCTTCCCTGACACCCTTCCCAGGAGCTCTCCCAGAGACCGGGGCCCCCACCAGGCTTCTTAGTCCCCATTTTTTTTAAAAGGGTTTAAGTTGTTTTTTTTTCTTTTTGGGTCACACCCGGCGATGCACAGGGGTTACTCCTGGCTCTTCACTGAGGAATTACTCCTGGCGGTGCTGGTGGACCATATGGGATGCTGGGAATTGAACCCGGGTCGGCCGCGTGCAAGCCCTACCCGCTGTGCTATTGCTCCAGCCCCAAGATTGTTTTTTAAATACGAATCACTTCACAAATTTGCATTTTGGGCTAATGGGATAGTACAATGGATAGGGCACTTGTCTTGCACATGGTCGACTGCGGGTTCTATCCCTGGCACCACTTATGATCCCCTGAGCCCATCAGGAGTGATCCTTGAGCACAGAGCCAGGAGTAAGCCCTGAGCACTGCCAGGTGTGCCCCCTCCAACAACAACAACAAAAAAAACTTGTATATCATTCCTATGCAGGGGTCAGGCTGGTATTTTCAATATTGTATTGTTCCAGTTTTAATACATGTGCTGCTAAAGTGAGCACAACCTGTTTTTATTGAGGAGGTTTGGGTCACCCAGCTGTACTTGGGGGCTATTGAGGTGCTTGAGGGTGACTCCTGGCCATGCTTGGGGGACCATACACGATGCCAGGGGTTGAACCAGGATAGCAAACATGCCAAGAAAGCATCTGTACTCTCTCTCTGGTCTTCCCCAGTCCTTGTATTGCTCTGTCATAGATAGGAGCCCATCTGGGGCACAGGTGTGGGGAATGAGCCATGCCAGGGACAGAAGAAGCCGGGTGTGGGAAGGATGCTGCCTCCAGGGTCCTTTCTCTCCAAACCTGGCCCCAGGATCCCTTCCAGGGGTACCTGAGGCCCCAGGCCACGGTGCCGCAGATTCAGCTCTGGGGACTTCCCTTGGCGCAAAAAGCGGGAAGCGGGCACAACTCCACGAGCCCTGCAAGAGCTCAAGTAGAGGGTGTCCTTCACCAGTTCTCCAATACCGTGGGTGCCTGAGAGGAGATGGAAGTGAATGTGGGTCCTCCCCAAGTACCCACCAATTCCACCCGGCCTGTGTGACCCCTCCAAAGGTCTTTCCTTCCTTGTCAGGGATAGAGGTCCAGAGAAAGCAAATTCGTCCCCCCAACCAACTCCCACATCTTACAGTAGCTAATCCAAGGCCAGACGGGGTCCTGCCAATCTGCTGGTACCAAAGTGCCGGCTGTGACATTTCTCTCACATCTCATATCAACTGTGTGAGCTTTGAGGGGAAAACACCAGAACCCCTTGGAAGGTCTATGCCGTCTATTTATCTGTAAGTTTAGAGGATCCTACCCTTTGGGAAAATAGCCCCAAATCTATCAGGACCAGATTCACCTTCCTAAGCTGCTGAGTGGAATCTCTTTTTTGTCTGTCTGTTTTTGGGGTCACAGCCAAGGGTGCTCAGGAGTCACTCCTGACAGTGCTCAGGGGAGGATTGAACCCCACGTTGGCTGGGTGCAAAGCAAGCACTTCACCCTCTGTTCTATCTCGGGCCCCATTGATGGGATCTTTTTGTACATTAACATGGCTCTGGAAAGGGACTGTGAAGGAAAAATTCCAGATGCCTTGAGGAGTCAGGTGGCTAGCAGGGGGGCTGGGGTCCTGTGGGGTTCCACGTAGGTCCCGTGGGGTTCCACAGTGCGTTCCTGGCTGCACAGGACTTCTGGTCCCGCGCCCACTCTGTCCCAGCTTGCCCCTCCTACCACTGCGGGAGTAGCACCCACGATGCTCCAGCTGCCACTCCACCCAGGGGCACCTTCGGTCTCCAGGTCGGAGTCCGAATCCGCATCGAAAGACTCCTGGGCTTTCTCCGCTTCCTCCGCCCCTGGGAAGCCCGCAGGACGTGGCGCGGCCTCCTCGTCCTCCCGGGACCGTGGCTTCATGATGACACTGCCTGTGTCGTGTCGCAGTCTGCCACATAAGCTGGAGCCTCAGTGCCGAGCCGAGCCTAGAGCGCAGCCCCAGGGTGGGGGGCGGATACCCTGGCTGCAGGGACCAATGGCACATGGGTTTTTGCAAACAGGCACCCCGCTCAGCCAATAGGCTCTCAAACACCCCCACCGTTGCCCGGGCAACCCTGTGTTGTTGCTTGCTGCAGAAAACATCGCTGGTGCATGCTGACCTTCAGCAAGCGTCCCAGGCTGTGCAGTAAGAGCACTTGCCAGGGCTGAGCGTAGGGATGGATGCCCGGAAAGCATTCGTTCTCCCTGCCGCCCCCAGAGGTTGCAGCATCACCCTGCCCGCCTCCAGAGCTGTACTTGAGCTTTGCGCCTGCGGAGAGGCGGCTCTGCAGGGCGTCCCTCAGGAGGGCCTGGGGAAGTTGAGAGCCTTGCAGTCTTCCCCTCTGGAGTCACACTGCGGCTCTTTGGATCTCAGCCCTCTGCCTCCACCAGAACATTCTCCCCTCTTGGCTCTTGAACGTCAGGATCTGCAAGCACCCACTTAGAAATTAGTTCCTTTCTTTTGGTTTGATTTGGGGGGCCACACATGGCTGTACTCAGGGCTTACTCCTGGCTCTGAGTAAGAGCCAGGGATCACTGGAGGAGGAGGGCCTCAGAGGACCATGTGGAGTCTCAGGGATGGAGCACGGGGCGGTCTGCACACAAGGCCAGCATCCTACACACTGTACTGTCTCACCAACTGATTTCCTCTCTTGACTCCTCTTCTGGGTTCCTGCTGTCCCCAAGTCAGCCTATCATAGTAATCTATAACTGTCATCCACCCTACCATCAGGTTGGGGGGCAGGGGCTGCTCCCCTCCACTTGCTTCGAGCTGGGAAGAGGGTGCAGGAAAGGATGGAAGGCCCAGGCCAGTGGAGCCCCAAGAGGGGGCGGGGAGGAGGCTGGTCCCTGCCGTAAATGGAAGTGTCCCTTTAATAGCTGCTGCCTTGGCCCTGGCTCACTGTGTCCAGTTCAACTGTGGCAGCGGCTCTGGCTGTGTGCTGACTCATACGCCACACGCCAGCAAGAGCAGGGGCAGGAGCAGGAGCTGAGGGCATGGGCTCTCCCGGGGCCGAGGCCTGCTGGGGGTTCCTGGAATACAAAACTGAGAAGTATGTGATGACCAAGAACTGGCGGGTGGGTGCCCTGCAGAGGCTGCTGCAACTGGGGCTCCTGATCTACGTGGTGGGGTAAGAGTGGTCCTGGCCACGCTGGCTGGGGCTTCAGGCTGAACCTGCTGGGCTGAGGGGAAAGTGCCTGACTTTTTGGGTTCAAGGGAGTGGAGGGACAGAGTAGGGCCAGGCAGGGGGTGGGGGTAGGAAGAAGGAAGGAACACCATGGGCACAGAGGGCAGGCTGCATGCTGGTTCCTCCCCGCCCCCCGGGACCCACACGATTCCTCTGCTGGTCCCTATCCTTATCCCTGGCTCCTTGTCAGGCTCTGAGCTTCTTCTGGGTAGAGCAGGGGGTGGTACCTAACAATCGTGGCAGCTGGTGATGGTGGGGGACACCCCTTGGAGTTGGGAGTCAAAGGACTTTTTCAGGAGACAGGCAGGTAGAGCCGGGGACAGGCTGAAGAAGGTAGCATCTTGGTTTGAGAGTATCGGGGCCCTGATACTCAGCTGAATTCTGGCCTGGGCTGGGCATTTGGGGCAGGAGATGATGTCTGGGAGCTTGTAGGGTGCTTGGGGAAGGTTCAGCTCTGCCCGCACTCACTGCCCACTTCCCCAGGTGGGCACTCATAGCCAAGAAAGGCTACGAGGAGCAGGACCTGGACCCCCAGGTTTCTGTCATCACCAAACTCAAGGGGGTTTCTGTGATCCAGCTGGAGGATTTGGGGAACCGACTGTGGGACGTGGCTGACTTTGTGAAGCCATCACAGGTGGGTGGCCCTATGTTGCTGCAGGACACAAACACCCCCAGACCTGCTTTCACATAGAGGTGGCCCCAGAGGCCTATGGATGGCGGGGGAGGAGGGTGGGCAAGCATTGTCACTGGGAAGAGCGTCCTAGGAGAAATGGCTTGGGGGAGCTATGAAGAGGTTTTGGCGTGGCCTGGGGACAGTTCAGGAAGCTGGGCCAGAGGTGCTGCAACTACAAAGGCACCCCCCCCCAGGAAAGACTGCCATGTCTGGGGCCTCAAACTTGAAGTTGAGGGTGGGGTAGAGGGTCTTGAGGTGCCTGGCCTGAAGCTCTTGGAACGCTCTTCCCCTCCCTAGTCAAATACTCCTGTCCTGGCCCCTTCTCCTTTGTTGTGTTTTTGCAGTACTGGGGATCAAACCCGGGACCTCGCACAGGCAAAGCGGGTGCTCTGCTGCTGAGCCCCTTCTGCGGCCACCCAGACCCCTTCCCCCTTTATCCGCATGGTCCATACTTGTAGTTTTCATCCCTGTGCGACTGATGTCCAAACTGCAGCCACCGCAGCTACTGGCCCTGAGCCCTGCTGCAGTTGCATGCAGGCGCACTGCAACCACACAGGAAACAGCTCTGCCTCCCACTGCAGTCTTTGGGCAGGCAACAACGGCCCAGTCCCCAGTGCCCTGTCCCTCCCTCAGGTCCAGCCTATCTCCTTTCTGCCCCTTGGATGAGGCCGAGGTTTCAGTGGGTCCTCTACGTGGCCAGGTTGGGATTTCTCAGAAAACCCCAGGGGCAATCTTGAGGTGGGCCATCTTGCATCCCACTCTTGGAAGTCCAGGTTGTGGCCACCACATTTCTTCATATCCTAACTGCTGTGCCATGGCCCCGCTCCAGCACCCCTTCCTGATGTGCAACACCCAGCCCCTGCTCCCCGGCCCAGCTATATGTGGGTTCACCTTCCTAAAAGCCCAGGTCACCATCCAGCTCAGCTCAGCCCTGGCTCTTCTGTGGTCCTGGGAAAACTCTGGTGGGTAAATGAGAACATGAGAAATGGAAAAAAGAACAGACAGGGGCTCCGGAAAGGGCGAAACCCAGGCAACCTCCCAGTCCAGCCCCAGTTGGCCTTGCTGGAGGTGATTCTTCGGGACAGAGTGCTGATGACTAGTGGGGTCAAACCCACCCCTTCCCACTAGCAAACTGCAGCCTCACCCCTTGAAGGAGGGATAGTGGGGCCGACCCTGGTACTTGCCTTCTAGGGAGCGAATGTGTTCTTCTTGGTGACCAATTTCCTTGTGACACCACATCAAGTCCAGGGCAGATGCCCAGAGGTAAGGCCACCAGGGAGCCTCCCAGCACCCCCTAATTCTTCTGCCGCTGGCACTGGGTCACTGTGTCTTACCTTTTCCTTCCCAGGAGACAGAGGGTTCAGCATATATCTCTGTATTCCAGTCCCTGGGCTAAAACTTTTCTGTGATTCATTTCCTTTAATTTTCGCCTTAAATTTCTGCCTGCTAGAAATTTCTGTGCTTCCCATTTAAAAGGCTCGTGGGACAGACAGAGTACAGGGTTTAAGGCACTTGCCTTGCTGGTGGCCAACCCTGGTTTGATCCCTGGTACTTCATATGATCCCAGGAGTACAGGCTGGGAATAGTCACTGAGCACTGTGGGGTGTGACACCCCCACCCCCAAGGACAGAGGTGTAGAGAGAACAAGTCACCTGCTAAATTACCCCAGCCCACAGGTGACAAATGCTCTCCGTTATACCCGTAATCCCTGAGAAGTATCCGGAGCCTCCCCATCCTGGCCCTACTTCTGAATCTCTTCAGGTTATCAGAGTAATCTTTGGCTAGACACATGCTCAGGTGGGCTCTCAGAGCTATATCCGGCTAGAACATCTACCATTCTCTAAGCCCGGCTCTGTGAAAGGGTCCTTCCATACTGGAGAGCAAATACAACACTTCCTGCTTATGCTGAGTGCAAGCTCATTGATCGCTGGGTATTTTTCACCACAATTGGGTTTCACCACAACTGGGGTCAAGCCATAGTTCCTCACCCTATTTTTCCCCATTTCTCATCCGGAAACAAAAGAGATTTCCGCTGAAATCTTTTGAGGAGTAAAGGAAATTTTAATTTTCCTTTCCTCCTTGGTGGCAGATAATATAGACCAGAGATTCGGAATCTAAACACTCTGGTTTTCCTCCAGAGTTGAGGATTTTTTCCCCCTTGGCTTTTTTAGTGTGATAAAATATACATAATGGGGCTGGAGAGATAGTACAAAGCTTAAGGCATTTGCCTTGTATGTGACTGATTCCGTTTAATTCCTGCCACTGCATATGGTCTCTGGAGCATTACAAGAGTGACTACAGCGCCAGGAATAAGCCCTGAACGCAGCAGTGTGTGGCTTCCAAACCAAAATATATGTGCACATTTATATATAGAAATATATAGTGTGGCATTTATTATTAACCATTTGTAAGTGTACAGTTCTCCAGCTGTAGGTTTTGTTTGGACAATCGGGGCATGGCCCTGGAGACTGACCTCTACAATGACATCATTCTTATTTATTTTTGGTTTGGGGGCCACACCCATCAGTGCTCAGTGCTTACTCACTCTGCACTCAGTACTCAGGAATCACTCCTGAAGGCTCGGTGGACAACAGTCCACCGAGGATCAAACCTGGGTCAGCCACTTGCAAGCAAGCGCCTGACCTGAATGCTTTCACTCCAGCCCAGGGACTGCCTATACATACAGATTAAGCCAGGTTGGCCAGGAGGTGACGTCTGTGGGAGAGCTAGGGCCAGCTCAGGGCCCCAGGAAAGCTCCCAGGAAACCCACTCTTAAGTGGGGAGTTAAGGAGAGCAAGCAACAGAGACTGCCTGAGCTGAGGCCCGCAATGTGTAAACTGAGACTGGGTGGACATCAGCCTCTACTGGGACAGAGGAGGGATGAGACTCACCTAAGCTATTGGGCCCTGGCACCCTGCTAAGGAGCTGGATTTGACTGCTCATTGGCTGGGGTTCACTGATGGCTCAGTGGAGGGACGCTTGTATCTCTTTGCATTAGGATAAAGTACTCAGGCTGCTGGAGGTGTAATGTGGGGGGTTCCATGCTAGTTGCTGGATGAGGAGGGTCCCTTCAGAGGAGGCAGAGTGGAAGGGCATACTCATGACACAGTCAAGAAGAACAGGTGGGGCCTCGCTCTCCTCTGCCCAGGAATCACAGACACCCCTATCGCATTCGGAATCTGAGTCCTGTGGCACCTGCCTGCCCCCATGTTGGGTGACCCTGGGCAGCAGTGTCCACTCACCCAGGCAGATGTCTGTGAAACCACCTTCCTCCAGGAAGTTTGCTGCTTGCCTCCTAACTTATTATCGTGTTTTGTTTTTGGGCCACACCCAGCGATGCCCAGAGCTTACTCCTGGTTCTGTGCTTAAGGAGCAATCCTGGCAGGCTCAGGAGACCATATGGGGTTCCAAGGATCAAATCTGGGTCAACCGCCTGCAAGGCAAGCACCCTATCCACTGTACTATCTTTCTGGCCCCTCCTAGCTGATTCTTGCCCTCTGGGGCCATGTACTGGCATGATGTCCCCATGCTGCAGGAGAATAAACAGGGGCGAGAAGACACTGTGGTTCTCTAAGCAAGTTGGGGAGCCTCTCCTGCATAGGCTCCTTTGACTAGGCCCCCCTGAGCCTGTGCACCAGCACATCTGTCTCTCATGCACGTTTCTTCCTGGAGTGCACTTCCGAGTGCTGCATCAGGCCGGTGGAGTTGGGTCTCTGTGAATCATCTGCCCCACCAAGGAAGGGCATCAGGAGGAGAGTCTCTGCCTGGGAAAAAAAGCATCCATAGCCCCCCAACAGACTTGGGGGCTGCTCCCACCTCTGAACACCTTTTATTTAGATTTTATTTTCTTTTGAGGGAGGCACTCACCTGTGATTCTTGGCCAGCTGGGCTTGTGGTTGAGTGCAAAGGTCTAAGGATGTTATGCTGCTCAGACCCTGTGGTGCTGGGGATACCCAGGCCACCCCAGTTATGAGGTAGGGGCTTCCACAACCGCACTCAGCAAAGCTTAGGGGACTATGTGACCCTGGGAATCAAATCCAGGTCACTATGCTATCCCTGTACCATCTCCTTGTCCCTGATGAGGTTTTGTTTGCTTGTTTTTGTTTTGAGACCATACCTGGTGATGCTCAGGGTTCCCCCTGGCTCTGTGCTCAGGGATCACTCTTGGTAGGGCTCAGGGAACCATATAGTATGTTGGGGATTGAACCCAGGCAAGTGCCCTACCTGCTGTGCTCTTGCTCCGGCCCCATTTTTTCCCCCAGGGGTCACTTTCCGTAATACTAAGCCTGGATCATGGGTCTGGCAATTCAGTGCTTGGTGCCCAGTGGTGCTGGGGGCCACTAGGGCCATAGCTGGCAGTGCTCAAAGGGCAGGTGGTGGCAGGGATTGGGCCTTGAACATGCCAGACCTTTCCTCCACCCCATGAGTCAAATCCTGGGTCCTGACCCTCTCTCCCATTTGCCTCTTCCAGATTTCCCATGAACCCCCAATCTCAGGGCAGTGTATGAGGCGAAGGCTGGGGAGGGCGTGTTGCTATACACTGCAGAGCAGGGTGGTGGGCAGGAGGCGCCTTGGGGTCACTCTGCTCTCTGCCCCCTCAGCACCCCTCTGTCCCCCTGGCTCACTGCTGGACTGATGCCGATTGTTCTGAAGGGGAGATGGGCACTTACAGCCACGGTAACTGTGGGCTCTGTCTTCTGGGGCCTCCTTCCGGAAAGGGTTCTGGGTGTGTGCTGAGATCCCGCATGGCCCCCAGCTCTGTCCCTCCTTGCTAGTTTGTTTGGGGTCACACCAGGTGGTGCTGGTGGGACTGTGTAGTGTCACAATGGACGCTGGGCCTCTTGCACCCACAGCCGTGCTCCGTGCCTCTGAGCCTTCTCCTTGGCCTCACCCGGCTCTCCTTCCATCTGACTCTGCCCTGTGCAGCTCTGTGGGCCTCGGGCTTGTCTTGTGTTTCCCAGGCATGAAAACTGGACGGTGTGTGCAGTTCAACGGAACCTATAGGACCTGCGAGATCTGGGGCTGGTGCCCCGTGGAGAACAGAAGGCCCATGCCCATGTGAGTCCCTCCGCAGCCCAGGGCAGGGGCCGGGGTGGCCCGAGCAACCCCCTTACTTCCCTCCCCCTCTCAGGAGACCTTTGCTGACCGAGGCCCAGAACTTCACACTTTTCATCAAAAACACGGTCACCTTCAGCAGGTTCAACTTCTTCAAGTAAGCAGGGTAGGTCCCAGAGGGCCCGACGACGCTGTTCCCAGCCTGGCATCATCTCTGGCCTCATCCCTACCCCCAGGTCCAATGTCTTAAAGACCTGGGACAGCAACTATTTCAAGCGCTGCCGCTACGACCCGCACCACAGTCCCTACTGTCCCGTCTTTGCGATCCGGGACCTCGTGACCCAGGCTGGAGGGAATTTTGAGGACCTGGCACTGCGGGTGGGTGTCTGGGCATCAGGGTTCTGGGAGGGTCGGGGAGCAGGCCCGGGCTGGGGAGCAGAGACATACTGTGTGCAGGGTGGCGCCGTAAATGTCTACATCTCCTGGGACTGTCACCTGGATGCTTGGGACCCTGACTGCCGGCCTCACTACTCCTTCCAGCTGCTGGAGAGAAGCTACAACTTCAGGTGTGGCCCCGGGTCCTGGGACGGCCGCAACACCCGCCCTGCCCTGCCCCACCGTGTGCAAGGGGGCGAGCAGCAGGAGCCCCCAGCACACACTCCCCATCCTCTCTCGAGTCCTCCCACCACCAGCCTCACCCAGCCCCTTCCGCCACTCAGGGGCTTGTATATTTTAAAACATTTTTATTTTAATAGGGGGCCACACCCCGTAGTGCTCCTGGCTCTGTGCCTTGGGATCACACTGGGATCACTCCTGTTGGGGCTGGTGGAGATCAGGGGATCCTGCAAGGCAAAAGCCTTCCCCGCTGAGCTATGTCTGGGGCTGGGGGGACGGACTCAGTGGAGGACGCAGAGTGGGCAGAGCAGGCCCCAGAGCACCCCTCCTGCCTCCAGGACAGCCACTCACTGGTGGGCAGCTTCTGGTGTGGAGGTCCGGAGCCTCTTCAAGCTCTATGGGATCCGCTTCACCATCCTCGTCTCTGGGCAGGTAGGAGGGGCCTCGGGGGGAGTGAGGAGGGGGCCATAGCATGGCCTGGAGGCTCAGTCTGGGGCTCTCTCAGGCAGGGAAGTTTGGGCTCATCCCGACGACCATCACGCTGGGCACGGGAATGGCGTGGCTGGGCCTGGTGAGTCTGACCCATGGGGCGCCCTCAGTGGGAGCAGATGGGGCCTGGCACAGCTGTTGAGTTTTGGGGACGAGGGGTGGGGAAGTGGGAGGAAGGCCGGGAGGGGGCTGCAATGTGAGTCTTCCCTGCCCGTCCAGATCAATGTCTTCTGTGACGTGGTGCTGTTGTATGTGGACACAGAAGCCCCCGTCTACCGGAACGCCAAGTATGAGGAGGTACGCGGCAGCCGGCCTGGGCTCTGCTGCATGGGGGACAGCAGCGATCTGAGCTCTGACCTACCGACCCCATCTGCAGGCAAAGGCCCCGGAGATGAGCATCCCCAGTGAGCAGACGGATCTGGAGTCTGCACCCCCATCTCCAGATGCCCAGGTGCCTTAGAGGGGGCCTAGAACTGGCCCCCATTGCTGCTGCTGCTGCTGCTGGTAGTTGAGCACTGATGCACGAGTGTAGATGGGCCTGCCCGGGCTCTGGGGCTCCTCTGTGGCCACTGTTGGGGGACAGTCCTGGGAAGGATGAGGTGAGGGAACCCCACCTTTTGGGATCTGACAGACAAAGCCCCAATAGGGGGAGCGTGCTGCGGGGTCCACCTTAACTCCCAGATATGCTCTGTCCAGTCCCTGGCGGCTGCTGACTTTTCTGGGGTGCTGCCCGGGTAGTGACAGAGCCAGCTTTGTGTAGGGACCCGTAGTGCAGCAGGTGCCTTGAACAAGGGGGAGTCGGAGCCCACCACATTGCAGGTGCTGATCCAGGCGGGTGCCACAGCCTCTGTGTCTGGAGAAGCACCTCCAAGGCTGCAGTGTTCCCGGGGGCGCCCTCTCACCAGCTGTCTGCACCGGCTTCCGCCCACTCTGCCTGGTTCCAGCCTCCTCCTCCGCCAGCACCTGTCATGAGGAGCTCTGGCACTGAGGCCTGTACCCCAGAAGCCCAGGCAGGGAGAGTCAGACCTGACACCCCGGAGGGTGTCTCAGCTGCTCTGGTGCTGGGTGCCTGGACAGATGCCCCTGAGCAGACGACTGAGTCCCAGAAGGGACAAGCACCAACCTGGCTCAGAGCTTCTCAGCTCAGGCGCATCCTCCACTTCCTGTGGCTGCACTTGGGCTCAGGGAGGGTTGAAGTAGGGGGGAGTGAGAGGAGGGCTTGACTTGGGGGCCTTCTTGGTGACCCCAGCTTGACCCCTAGGAGCCACTCCTGGGCACTGTTGTGGTGGGAGGGTATACACGTCAACGTCCCTGAGAACCCATCTGGGCATCTGCTTGTGCCAGCCTAAGGCAATGGGAGATCTTAATCACGACCGAGGGGAGAGCCCAGACTGGCAGGAACGTCCTCAGCAAAGCACAGGAAGGTCCTCAGGCCGGCCCAGCTCCCCTGGGAGACTCTCTGCAGAAGCCTGCACACCCCGGCTGGGAGTTTCTCCAGCCAGGCTGACAGGCGCAGAGGGACGGCGTTACAGGAGCCACAAGCCTCTGGATTCTTAGATGGGGGGCAGGGATGGGAGCCCCCACCTTACGCAGGGAGCAAGGACTGCTGTCTCCAGGGTGCCTGGTGGCCAGGATGTTGGCAGCGGGATCAACACGGGCCAGGCTGGGGCTCAGGTTGGGCCTGCATCTGGCATCATCTGGGCCCACAGCTGGCATCATCTGAGCCTGCATTTGGCTTCATCTGGCACCCGAAGCCTCAGCTAAGACTTGGGAGGAGGGGTCCCTGTTGCCCTCAGAGCAGCATCCATTGGGAGGTGAGGTGGGTTCAGAAGGTCTTCAGGGGTGTGTCTGGTCCTGAGGCCTAGTTAGTGGGCTTACAAGTACCTGGTGGTCCTCGACACCCCCAAAGGGGGTCCCATGTCACCAGTGTTGAAAATGCCAGAGTAAAATCTGCCCGAGCCAGCAACTTTTCGCATTGTTCTTACAGGCAGGATGCAGGGGTGGTGTCGATGGTGAAAGGACTCTGGTCTCGGGAAGGTTATGAGGTGTATAGGGTGGACCTGAGGCTGGAAGTCAAGAACTGGGCTACACAGCTCAGGGTGATATAAGAATTCGCCCATTCCTCTGCTTCTGTTTTTTTTTTTGTTTTGGGGGTTTTATTTTTTGGGAGGTCAACTGCCAGTTGTGTCTTATATTTTAGGGGGGTCGGGGCACCTTGCTAGTGCCTCAAGGTAAGGGCCCGAGGAAGCCGTGCAGCTCAGGTCCTGCAGTGCTGGGACACCCTGGAGGGGCTCTGAGGGCCTCTAGGGATGCACCTGGAGATGCTCGGGGGACCCTATGGCGCTGGGAGGAACCAGGGCTAGCCACATACCAGGCAGGCCCCTTCACCCCCGTCCTCTGCCCGCTTCCCCTTCTTTATGCAGGGGGTATTTGTAGGTAAGTGGAACGGACCCAGGAGCTTAGACAACAAAGTTCCTGCTCTAAATCTGGATGGGCGCAGGGAGGGAGCCCCACATTTTGTGCACTTTCTGGGGTATCCAGGTGAATACCCCCACTCTCCCTGGCTTGGGCCTGATGGTGGAAGCGCCCTGTGGGAGCATCTGCACATCCCAGGGCAGGCGTCAGCCACTGGCACAGCCCCTAAAAAACCAAAGGGGACCCTGAAACTCCACTTCCCTGTCTAGACAGCCTCCTAGCGGGGGCAGGGTGTGGGGTCAAGACTCTGCTTTGGGGGGGATCCACTCGCAGGAGACATGGGTAGGGAGCCTGTGGGGAGGAGCCTGGCCCCACCCCTCTGTGCCCCCTTCTTTATCTGCTGTGCCTGCAGGACCCTGGAGTTGGGCAGGGGGCACCAGACTGTGGGCTGGGCGGGGTCCTGCACTCAGCACTGCTCTGCCCCCTTGCAGAGTCTTTGCTAGGGGCCATCATTTGTTTCGGGAGGAAGGAGGCAAGTGAGGACTCAATGCCACCAAGAACACCACAGTGGACACAGCAGGCGGACCGCAGGGCCAGCCAAGTGGTTATTATTGTGGAACTCCGGGACTGGGGGCTCTCCCCTCATGCCCTTTCCACCCGTCCAAGTTTCTGGAATTGGTCATCCATTGCCAGGTGCTGAGCAGTGAGACCATGCCACCAGCACTGGGGGGTGTGGGGGGGACTGCTCCAGCCCCAGCACTAAGGTCATAAGGTGCTGAGACTCCCGCACCGGGAAAGGGGAGCAGACCTGAGCCGCCAGGGATGAGGGGCTCCTGGACATCCTCACGGACAGGGAGGCTGCTCCACGATGTCGGGCTCCTGGGCTGCCGCCTGACTGGGCGGCTGCACGGCTTGCACGCTCTCGTCCAGGCTTCCGTCGGGGAAAACCACATAGCGGGAGTCAGTGAGCCCCGGCCACTCCCTCTGGTTCTCCTTGCTGTGCCTGATGCCATAGCCAAAATAGACCACGAGTCCTGCAGGGGCGACAGGAGTCAGAACCAGGGCCCAGCGCCGCCTGCCTCCACTCCCAGCCCCGCCCCCGCCCCTCACTCACCAATCAGCAGCCAGATGGAGAAGCGCAGCCAGGTCAGGTAGCTCAACTTCAGCATGAGGCAGATGTTGAGGAGGATACTGAGGGCCGGAAGCAGCGGCACAAAGGGGATCTGAGGGGGCCGGGGCAGGAAGGGCTGGGTGGCAGGACCAACTGTCCGCCTGGCCTGGCTTCCCAGAGGTTCTAGAGATCACTGCCCACTCAACCAGGTCATGCAGAAAGTGGGGAGCAGTGGGACTCGCCTCCCTAGCTCTCATGCAAGCAAGGGGTTGACTGCGCTGACAGCCAGGGGGTGTTGGCTAGGAGGAGGGGTACCTGAAAGGTGTCCTCTTGACGCTGTTGCTGGTGGGCCCCGAGGACAAGGAGACTGAACACAAACACGACCACGCTGAGCAGGAGCAGCAGGGTGTAGGCCCAGTACGGGAGGTGCAGAGCGGACTTGCCGAAGACCAGGACACAGCCCAGGGTGATGGCAGAGGCCACCAGGATGCCAAGTGCCCAGGCCACAACCACACCAGGCCCACACGCGCCTAGGAAGCTCAGGTAGGGCCTCAGAGCTGGCCGGAGCTGCCCGGGCTCAGGCACCTCCGAATCTACCAGCTGGATGTGGTCGGAGAAAGAGTTGTACTCCTTGGCCATGGGGCCGGGGCTGGCCAGGCCCGGAGAACTGGATGGAGGCGCCTTCTGGAAGCGGAGCACAATAATGCTGGAGGCCACAAAAGTGTAGGCCAGGAGTGTGCCGATGGACAGGAACTGCACCAGTGCCTCTAGGTCCAGCAGCAGCGCCAGCAGGGCCATGAGAACCCCAAACACCAGGATGCCCACCACGGGCACCTGTGTCCGGGGGTGCACCTGGGCAAACACCTGGAAGAAGAGCCCATCGGCAGCCATGGCATAGACGATGCGTGGCAGGGAGAAGAGGTTGCTGAGCAGGACGGTGTTCATGGCTGGGGCAGAGGGTGAACAGAAGGTCAGTGTGGTGGTGGACAACCCCCTTCCAAAAGCCGGTGCTGGGGACCAGTGGGTGGTCCCGTAGGAACACCCGCAGGAGGAGCTCTCAGGGTGAGAGCTGTGGGGTGCTGGTTGTTACCCTCCCACCCCAGAACAGGGCCTCCTGCAATAGGCGGCAGACACTGGAGAAGCTGGGGAGGGTTTGCTTCCCAGGAGCTGCTCTGCAGGGGAAAGGGCCTAGGAGCGTGGGCTGAATCAACAGTGGTGCACACCGCTGGGAAGGGGGCGGCGGCAGTGGGTGAGCAGAGCCTCCGCAACAGGTCTGAGTGGGCAACCTAAGGACTAGTACCTTCCCGGGCCTGTTTGCAACTGGCAAAACTGACGTCCAGATGGGAATGTGAGCAGGACCTCCCTGCCCATGGCCTTCCACCCTGCCCAGACAAGCCTCTTACCGCAGATGGAGCCCGCTGCCACTATGAAGCCAGCCCAGCTGTAGCCCCGCCGGTAGAAGGCATCGGCGAGCGCAGAATCAGGGTCCAGGCTGTGCCAGGGCACCATGAGGGTCAGCACAGTGGACACGAGGATGTAGGCCCCTGCTGCCAGGCCCAGGGAGATGGCAATGGCCAGAGGCACAGCCCGCTGAGGGTTCCGAGCTTCCTCACTGGAGGCGGCAATGACATCAAAGCCCACGAAGGCGTAGAAGCAGGTGGCGGTGCCCGCCATGATGCCCGAAAAGCCGAAGGGTGCAAAGCCACCTTCCGCAGTGCTCCAGTTGTGTGGGCGGGCCAGGATGAATCCCAGGATGATGATGAAGAGGATGACAACCAGGCTGATGGCTGAGAAGGTGTGGTTGAGCCAGGAAGAGACACGGGCTCCGCAGGAGACAAAGGCAGAGGCTACGAGCAGAATGCCAGCGGCCAGGAAGTCTGGGTAGCGGGCCAGGAAGGGCACCTGCCACACGCCCACGTGGACCTCGGTGAAGTTGCGCAGGCGGTGGCTAAAGATGGCATCCAGGTAGCCACTCCATGCCCGGGCCACCGCAGCACCACCGATGAGATACTCCAGGAGCACATTCCAGCCAATGAGGAAGGCCCACAGCTCACCCATGGAAACGTAGGTGAACAGGTAGGCAGAGCCTGTGCGGGGCACACGCGCCCCGAACTCGGCATAGCACAGGGCGGCCAGCAAGGAGGCCACTGCGGCCACCCCAAAGGACACCAGGACGGCAGGACCTGCCATCTCCTTGGCCACGGTGCCCGTGAGCACGTAGAGGCCAGAGCCCACCATGCCGCCCACGCCCAGCAGGGTGAGGTCCAGAGTGGACAGGCAGCGCCTCAAGGATGTCTCCATGGTGGACTCCTCCAGGGGCTTCAGCCGGTTCAGCCTGTGGCAGAGCCGGGCCAGCCCGGCGGTGCTGGGCAGCCAGCTGGCCATGGTGGGCAGCTGGGAGAGCACCAGGCCACGGGTAGCACCTACAGAGCCAGAGGGGAGTGACAGGGGGCGTCAGGGGGTTCTGGCCAGCCTGGGTGGCCCCTGTCCATGCGCTGGAGACCAGAGAGCTAGAGATGGTTTGGTGTTTTGCTTTGAACCCCTACTCCCGGCACAAGGCGGGGAGGATCAGCAGTCCCAGGGAGCGTCTGGGAGGCGCCCTGAGCTGCGGGATCCGGAGTGGGATTCCCTGCCGCCGGCAGGCTGGGCCTCCAGGAGCCGGAACTGGGGCGGTTCTGCAGCCCTGGGCGTGGTCCAGGCGGACACCTGCCTCCTCCCCGCCCCGGTCGCCCGGAGAAGGGGGGTGAGGGGGAAGGGGGCGGCGACGCGCGGGGCGGGGGGGGGGGGGGGGGGGGCTGTTGTCCCAGACCCTGAGCAACAAACCAAACACCCACTGCTTCCCCAGCCCAGCCCAGACCGCACGCCCCGGACCCCTCCCCGCCCCCCGTCCCCGTCCCCTTCCCCGGGGACCGCGCCTCGGCCGGTTCTCGGGGCAGGTCCACACCGCGGGACTTGCTGCGTGCGACCCACCTGCTGTCACCGCCGCCGCTGCCGCCGCCGCCGCTCGGCGCCGCGCAGCGTCGCGCCCGCCCCGCCCGCCGCCGGCGCAGCGCCCGCCCCACCCGGGGCCAGACTGCGGGGCTCACTGCGTCCCGGGGAGCCCCACCCAGGGCCGCCGCTCCCGCGGGGGCGCCGGGGCTCACCTGCTTCGAGGGAGGGGGCCAGGAAGGGCACCGGCCGGACACCCGCTGGGTCTCAGGGAACTTGCCCGAGGTGGAGAAAACTGCGTCCAGGTAGCTGCTGCTGCTGCAGCTGCTGCCGCTGCTGCTTCCAGCGCCCGACTCGCTGCCTGAGTGCCGGCGTGCGGGAGCTGCCGACAAGCCCTGGGAGGGCCTGGGGCCGTCCTGTCCTGGACAATGGGTGGCAGCGTGCCACCCTCCTTCAGGGCCAGCCTTCCCAGGTCTAAGCTGCTTCCTCTGAGCCTGGTGCTGCAGACAGTGCGAAAGGTCTTAAGGAGGTAAGCAGTTTCCTGGGCTCCATAGCCCCCTTGCTAGGAGGCCTCTTGAACCCCAGTGACACCCCTTTCTAAGTGAGGTGCACATGTCAGGCCTAAAGACCCTGGGGGACCCCAGCACCTCCTGTTCATGGCTCTGAGTGTCCAGTCATGCCCACGTCCATGCTATCAAACTCCCCATCAAGGTTATTCACTCCTGGGCTGGGGGACAGTACAGTGTTGGGCACTTGCATTGCACACTGCAGACCCCGGGGGAATCCCCAGCATCCCATATGGTCCCGAGAGTTGTGCCAGGAGTGATTCCTGAATGCAGAGTCAGGAGTAACCCCTGAGATCCACTGGGTGTGGTTCAGAAACAAAAGAAAAAGATTGTTCACTCTTGACTGGGGTATTTGTCCTTCTATAACATCCCTCATTTCTATAACAGCCCCAGTTTCGTTGGGGCTAGAGTGATAGCATAGTGGGTAGGGTGCTTGCCTTGCACACGGCCGACTCGGGTTCTATCTCCAGCACCCCATATAGTTCCCTAGGCTCACCAGAGCACGCAGACAGAAGTAGCCCCTCAGCATCACTGAGTGTGGCAAAAAACTAAAAGAAACAGATTTTGTTAGACTGGAGCCATAGTACAGCAGGTAGGGCGTTTGCCTCGCATGCAGCCAACCCAGGTTTGATCCCCCGAGCACCAGCAGGAGTAATTCCTAAATGCAGAGCCAGGAGTAACTCCTGAGCATCGTTGGGTGTGGCTGCTGCCCCCCCCCCAAAGAATAAAAGAAAAGAAACATATTTTCTTGTCTTGTGCCACACCCAAAGGTCTTTAGGGCTTACTCCTGACTCTGTGTTCAGGGATGGTGGTGCTTGAAGGACCATACGCAGTGCCAGGGATCTGTATATATATATTTTTTGCCTTTTTTGGGTCACACTGGGCAATGCACAGGGGTTACTCCTGGCTCTTCACTCAGGAATTACACTTGGCAGTGCTAAGGGGACCATTTGGGATGCTGGGAATCGAATCCGGGTCGGTTGCGTGCAAGGCAAACGCCCTACCCGCTGTGCTATCGCTCCAGCCCCCGGATCTGTATATCTGAATTTGACCACGTGCAAGGCAAGCGCCCAACATGCTATACTGTCTCTGTGCCGCCCCCTCCCACCCTTTTTAATTTTATAAATGAGATAGATGTTGAGTCATTATTGGAGATTTATAAAGTTCCTTAGCATGCTAGGAATAAACATATCTTTCTTAATGTAGTAGAGGGCAACCATAAGCACCATGAGTGAGTCCCAGATTCAATGCCCCAGGCCCCAGACCCTTTTAAAGTGAGTAAGCTGTGATGACAGGATATCAGTATATCCCATTCACAGTAACACAGTCATAGTAAAATGACAGTAAGTGAAATGAGACAAAGCCAAAATAGATGCTCACTGCCTGCAGAACTTAGTACACCTTTGTAATTTTTTTCCTTGCCTGCCCCCTGTGACTGTTGCTCTGTCCAGCAGGGCTCAGGGGTCACCAGGATGATTCTGGGTGGGGGTAGGTGGGAGCATCGGGACTACACTTGGCAGTGCTGGGGGTGGGGGCAGGTAATGCCAAGGATTAAATTCTACCACTTTAGCTATCTTACCAGCCCTGCTTTGGGGGAGGGACCACACTTGGTGGTGCTCAGGGGCTATTCCTGATACAGTGCTAGGGGAATCACTCCCAGTGGAACTCAAGGAACCATGTGGTGTCAAGCCTGGGCCTCCCACATGCAAAGCATAAGTACTAGCCCTTTGAGTCAAGTCCCCGGCCCTGTTTTCAGGTTTGGTTGGTGGAATGGGTTTTAGGGGCACCTGCTGCAGCCTGGCTGGCTCAGTGTGCTGGTAAAAGGTGGTGGCTGCCTAGACAAGATGGTCCTCTTAGAATCCTGATTTATGGGGCTGGAGCCATAGCACAGCGGGTAGGGCGTTTGCCTTGCTGGCAGCTGATCCGGGTTCGATTCCCAGCATTCCATATGGTCCCCCGAGCACTGCCAGGAGTAATTCCTGAGTGCAGAGCCAGGAGTAACCCCTGTGCATCGCCGGGTGTGACCCAAAAAGAAAAAAAAAGAATTCTGATTTTGTCAAACTCTTTAGTCCGTCCTGACATGTGACGGTCTTGTCTACAATCTATTGTCTAGAAAAATGCATTTCAAACCAAGAGACTCGGACCTATTTTGTAACAGGAGCACTGCAGGGTCTGAACAACCACCAGCTGAGAACTGGTACTGAGTTTCAGGGTCCAGACTTTTATTTTGCTTTTTGGTTCACACCCGGCAATGTACAGGGGTTATTCTTGGCTCATACACTCAGGAATTACTCTTGGCAGTGTTGGGGGGTGGGGGACCATATGGGATGCTGGGAATCAAACCTGGGTTGGCTGCGTGCAAGGCAAATGCCCTACCTGCTGTGCTATCACTCCAGCCCTTAGGGCCCAGACTTTTATTTATTCTTTTCACAGGCACCAGCAGGCAATGGATACTTTGGGCCAAGCCTAGCTGAAGGAGAGTGGTAAATGCCTGGGGCTGTGACTGGTTGAGAACTGGCCATCTCTGAGCAGGGCAATTACACAGCACAGCTCCATGAAGAGGCAGTGGTGGTAAAGCACAAAAGCAGGAGAAACTCTTCTTGTTCTAGGAGGCCAGCACACCAAACCTCATGAATAAGTGACAGGAAAAGGAAACTACCAATGAGGCTGAGAGTCACTCCGTGATAGAGTATTTGCCTTGTGGGGAAAGACTCTGGGTTCTCTCCCTGGACCAGATGGAAGGAAGGAAGGAAGGAAGAAAGGAAGGAAGGAGGGAGGGAGGGAGGGAGGGAGGGAGGGAGGGAGGGAGGGAGGGAGGGAGGAGAGAGGACAAAGAAATTATACAGTATGTAGGAAACTGGAGCTCCAGCTGGGGCTGGAGCAATAGAATAGCGGTAGGGTGTTTGCCTTGCGCGCAGCCAGCCCAGCCGAGCTGGGTTCGATTCCTCCATTCCTCTTGGAGAGCTTGGCCAGCAACCACACGGCAAAGCCTGGCAAGATACCTGTGACATATTCAATATGCCAAACACAGTAACAAGAAGTCTCAAAATGGAGACGTTACTGGGCCCGCTCCAGCAAATCGATGAACAATGGGAGGACAGTGTTTGTTTGTTTGTAGGAAGCTGTAGGGTGCTTGTCTTGCATGCGGCTGACCCAGGTTCAATCCCTGGCATCACCTATGGTTCCCTGACCACTGCCAGCGGTAATTCCTGGGTGCAGAGCCAGGAGTAACCCCTGAGCATTGCTAGTAACCCTCTTCCCACAAAAACCAAAGAAATATCTTTTAAATATCAATAGACTTTCTTAATAGAATAGTAGCAGTTTGAATCCAGTAACAGAAAAAGGTGAAAGTGGAATTTATCCCAGGAATGCAAGATTGATTGCTCGAGCTCGAGCGGGCCCGGTAACGTCTCCATTGGAGACTTTGTTGTTACTGTGTCTGGCATATCGAATACGTCACGGGGAGCTTGCCAGGCTCTGCCGTGCGGGCGAGATACTCTTGGTAGCTTGCCGGGCTCTCCGAGAGGGGCGGAGGAATCGAACTTGAATCGGCCATGCTGGCTGTGTGCAAGGCAAACGCCCTACCGCTGTGCTATCGATTGATTAACATGTGAAATTCAACAAATAAGGTAATTTGTTTGGGGACACACCTGGTGGTGCTAGGGAGCTACTCTAGGGGCTCAGGGGCCATTCCTGCTGTGCTTGCTCAGGGAACTATGCGGTCCCAGGAATCGAACTTGGGCTTCCCACATGCAAAACGTGCTGCAGCTCAAAAGGAGAGAGAGAACAAAAGGGAATGCCCTGCTACAGAGGTAGGGTGGGATGGGGGAATGGGGGGTGGGAGGGATACTGGGATCAGTGGTGGTGGAGAATGGGTGCTGGTGGAGGGATGGGTATTCGATCATTGTATAACTGAAACCCAAGCACAAAAATTTGTAAGTCTACAACTGTACCTAATGGTGTTTCACTAATAAAAATTTAAAAAAAACTAAAACATGTGCCGCAGTCTTCTGAGCTATCATCCTATTCCATAATTATCAATTATCTTATAATTTTATTTATCAATTATACATTACTGAAACTGTTAAGAATGTATTTAACATATTTCTACTTGTCACGGTCACGGTCCTTCCGTTGTTCATCGATTTGCTCGAGCGGGCCCAGTAACGTCTCCATCATGAGACTTTGTTGTTACTGTGTCTGGCATATCGAATACGTCATGGGGGCTTGCCAGGCTTTGCCATGTGAGCGAGATACTCTCGGCAGCTTGCTGGGCTCTCCAAGAGGGGTGGAGGAGTCGAACTCGCGTCGGCCATGTTGGCCGCTTGTAAGGCAAACGCCCCCTACCGCTGTGCTATCGCTCCAGCCCATTTCTACTTGTGAGGAAAAAAATATACAGAATAAAATTAAAGGAAAAAATTTGGCTTACAAAACACCAAAAAGGATCAATTTATCGAGGTCAGGGGGTTATGCACACAGGAGACCCAACATTGGTCTCTAGTATCACATATTGCCCTGAGCACCTCCGGGAGCAACCCCTGAGCTGAAGAATCTTTTTTGCAGAAATGTCAACCTGATCGTAATAGTCACATAGAAATACAAGAAACCCAGAGTTGTCAATACCATTTTGAAAAAAGAACTGTCAGGCCTGGAGCAATCGTACAGTAAGCAGAACCTTTGCCTTACACGCAGCTGATCTAGGTTCCATCCTCTGCACCACATAAGATCCCCTGAGCACTGCCGGAGTGATCCCTGAGACCAGAGCCAGGAGGAAGCATTGAGCGCAGCCAAGTGTGCCTCCTCCCAAAACAAAACAAGAAGATAAAAAGAAGAAAGGAAAAGAAAGTCAGAGGATTCATACTTCATGATTTCCAACCTCACGACAAAACTAGTAATCAAGTCATCACCTTATTGAAATAAGAATAGACATATAGATCAGTGGAATACAATTAAGACCCAAAAAATAATGCCCATATTTTTCAACTATGGCCACTTTAAATGTATGGTCAATCATTTAAAATGGATTTTATTTGGAGAGGAATGTGGGTCACACTTGAATGTATTTAGGGACTGTTCCTAGCTCTGCTCAGGAATGGCCCCTAGTGGTGTTCAGGGTTCTAATCACGGATGGCAGGAATCAAGGCCGGTCCTCACGGTCCTCCCGTTGTTTATTGATTTATTCGAGAGGTCCCAGTAACGTCTCCATCATGAGACTTGCTGTTACTGCGTTTGACATATCGAATACATCACGGGGAGCTTGCCAGGCTCTGCCATGCGGGCGACTCGGGCTGGCCATGTTGGCCGCTTATAAGGCAAACGCCCTACCGCTGTGCTATCACTCCAGCCCCCCTGACTTTATTTTTAAGAGTAGTTTTAGGTTCACAGAAAAATTAAGGAGAAGGTATTGAGAGTTCTGTCTGCCCCCGCCCCTTGCAGCCTCCCCCATTATCACATCTCGCATGTCGGGTATACTTGTTATGATCAAGGAAACTGTCTGAACATACCACCACCAGCTAAAGTCCCAGATTTCCGTGAGGGCGCAGGTTTGGTGTCTGCCACACGTGTAGTGGCATAGACCCATCATTCTAGATTCACAGAGAACTGTTTCACAGTCCTAAAATTTCTCTGTGCTCCTCCTAGTCATCCTTCTAGCCCCATAAACTCGTAGCAACCATTTACATTTTCTTTCTCACAGAGTTGGAATCATAGTATGTGATCTTTTCAGATTCATTTTTACTCCCCCTCTCCCCGCCAGCAATTCAGGACCAACAGGGCCAGTCATCCGGTGCATGGAGCCTGCATGCTGGGAATCACAAGGATTGCTTAATGGTGCTCAGAGACCTCTGCACTGATGGTACTTAGGGGGCCTGCAGGGCTGCATTGAGCAGGGGCTATGTGCTGCTAGGGATCAAACCCAGACCCCTCACAAGCGAAGTATGTGCTCTAGCCCTTTGAGTCATCTCCCTGGACCATTAATTAATTTTTTGGGGGGTGGGGTGGGTTTGAGCCACACACACAGCAATGCACAGGGGTTACTCCTGGCTCTGCTCTCAGGAATTACTCCTGGTGGTGCTCGGGAACCATATGGGATACTAGGGATTGAACCTAGGTTAGCCGTGTGCAAAGTAAATGCCCTAACCACTATACCATCTTTTTAGCCCCATCACCACAGTTGATTTTTAACAAAAATGCCAAAACAGTTCAATAGGGAAAAGAGTAGTCTTTTGGGGCTGTAAGGACAGAGAGTAGGGCATTTGCCTTGCATGTAGCTGACCTATGTTCAATCCCCAACATTCCTTATAGTCTCCCAAGCATCACCAGGAGTAATTTCTGAGTGCAGATCTCGGAGTAACCCCGAGCATCTCTGGGTATGGGTTCCCACCTCACTAAATAATCTTTTCAATGAACTGTGCTGGGGCGACTGGATATACATGTACATATGAATTAATATGTGGAAACTGTGTCCCACATCACAAAAATTAAATAATTACCGGATAGAAGACCTCATGTTAAAGCTGAAACCATAAACTCACTGCAGAGTGGTTAGAGGGTATGCCTTGGGTTAACAACAACAAAAAACACAATGGAATGGGCACAGAGAAGTTAATTACTGGGTCCTGGAGGCGGTACACAGTGCACTCTAAGGGCCATGCCAGAGGGTAAGGCAGGGTTCAGGGACAGTGTGCCAGGACCCAGGACACATGCCTTTATTAGGGCTTGCAGGCTGAGTGCTCTGGTCTAGGACAGGATAGGTGGAGACAAACAAGGAGCAGAGTTTGATAAGTCTCGTGGGGGTTTTATCTAACGGCACACAGGGGAAAGGACCTGATAGGCAGGATGGGGGGTTTGGTGGGGGGGAATGAATGCTTATCATAAGGGCTGTTTGGGGAGTCCTATCAGAAACTCACATTTACTTGTGACTCTTCTGGCTGTTATCTAGAGCATGCACCCTCCAGAGGGACTATTATCAGCTTAAGTTCCTTATAGGCCACAGACTTCACAAAATGCCTGCCGAGGTAGCAAGATACTAGAACAGCTTAAACTCTTAAGAACTCTTAGAAGAAAACATAGAAGTAAAGTCTTTATGTCCTTGGATTAAGTTATGCTTTCTTGTTGCTGGGAGGACAAATAGTGCTCAGGATACCTGGGGCCACGCCTGGGGATTCTTGGCCAACCTGGCTGATGGCTTAATGTGAGTACCCAAGAATGCGCCACCCTGGCGGGGCTCAGGGGTCTCCAGGGCTGCACCTGGGGATGTGTGGTGGCCCATGTGGTGCCAGGGATCAATTGGACGAAGATCATTTACATGCAATGTGACCCTGCATTATCTTTCCAGCTCCCATTTCTTTCTTGAACAGGGGTCACACCTGGCTAGGTGCTTGGGGGTCACCAGGGCTCTACCTGGTGGTACTGGGGAAGGTACGTAGCGCCCAGATCATACTCAGGACCACATACATGCAAGCAATGTGCTATGCCTTTGAGCTCTTTCCCCAACTCCTAAGCAACAATTTTTTTCTTTTTGGGTCACACCTGGCGGTGTCTAGGAGTTACTCCTGGCTTTGAACTCAGGAATTACTCCTGGCGGTGCTCGGGGTACCATATGAGATGCTGGGAATCAAACCCGGGTCAGCCGTGTGCAAGGCAAATGCCCTACCTGCTGTACTATCGCTCCAGCCCCTAAGTAACAATTTCTTAAATAAAGGTAAAAAAGGTAAAGGCCCTCCCGTTGATCATCGATTTGCTCGAGCAGGCCCAGTAACGTCTCCATTGGAGACTTTGTTGTTACTGTGTCTGGCATATCGAATACGTCATGGGGAGCTTGCCAGGTTCTGCCATGCGGGCGAGATACTCTCGGTAGCTTGCCAGGCTCTCCGAGAGGGGCGGAGGAATCGAACTCGGGTCGACCATGTTGGCTGCGTGCAAGGCAAACGCCCTACCGCTGTGCTATCGCTCCAGCTCCTGCCAATTTCTTAAATAAGATACCAAAATTTGAAACAGCCTAATAAAATTGTAGATCATTCATCAGAATTATCAGCATTTTTTTCCTTTCCTTCTGGTAACACTTGGAAATGCTCAGGGATTACTCTTGGCTCTGTACTCAGAAATTACCCTTGCTGGAGGCTGGAGCAAAAGTACAGTGGTAGGGCATTTGCCTTGTATATGGCTGACTCGGGTTCAATCCCCAGCATCCCATATGGTCCCCCAAGCACTGCCAGGAGTAATTCCTGAATGCAGAGACAGGAGTAATCCCTGAGTATTGCCAGGTATGACCCAAAAAGCAAAAGAAGAAAAAAAAAGAAAAAAATAAATTACCTTGCTGGTGCTCAGGGGATCATATGGAATGTCAGGGATAGAATCTGGGTTATCCATGTGCAAGGCAAATGCCTGACCCACTGTACTGTTGCCCCCCACATTATCAGTTTTTTTGTTTGTTTGTTTTTACTTTTTGGATCACACTTGGCCATGCATAGGGGTTACTCCTGGCTCTACACTCAGGAATCACTCCTGGCAGTGCTCAGGGGACCATATGGGATGCTGGGAATCGAACCCAGGTCGGCTGAGTGCAAGGCAAACGCCCTACCCTCTGTGCTATCGCTCCAGCCACAAATTATCAGTTTTTATGCTTCATAGGACACCATCAAGAAAGTGAAAAGAGGGTCAGGAGAGATAATATGGCTGGTAGAGCACTTGCTTTTTTTGTGGCTAATATAAGTTTGATCCATAGCACCACATATGGTCCTCTTAGCCCTGCTAGAAATGATCCCTGGGTACAGAGCTAAAAATAAGCCCTGGACAACGCCAGATTTAGCCCACAAACAAAAACAAAGTGAGAAGATAATCCCCACAAACAAAGTGGAAAGGTAACTTGTAGAATGGGAAAAAAATACTTGTAAATTATATCTGATAAAGCCACGTGGGTTCCGGGGCCGAGATCTCCAAGCCTACTCGGATTAGAGTCGAGCATCCTCCACCCAGATCCTCCAAATTCCAGTAGGCGGGGGTCACACCCACCAACTGGCCCCCTGGCGCCGTGTAATCCCATCAGCGGCCAAGACTCAGAGACTATAAAAACCAGCTCCCGGAACATCTTATTATGACATCTCATTCCTACTTTGACAAACTGGCAGGCTACCGAATGTAGCCTGCCCACACGGCAGAGTCTGGCAAACTCCCCATGGCGTACCCAATATGCCAAATACCAGTAACAATGATGGGTCTCATTCTCCTAAAGAGCCTTGAATATAATCTCAGGAAGGAGACGTTACTAGGGCCTGCTCGAGGCAATCGACGAATAACAGGATGATCTGTGATCTGTGAAAGGCATTATATCCGGAATATATAAAGAATACTTACGCAGAGATGACTCTGGACCCTGCTCGAGGTTGAGTTGTCAGGAGCACCCAAGCATCACCCAATCAGAGCCCTAGTAGCTAAAAACCTTCACACTTCACAGCCATTGCCATGCTCACAGCCGGACTCCACTACTGGGGACGAGCCTCATCAAGCCTCATCGGAGAAATTAATCTGTTGAAAAACTCAGGAATGCTGGTTTTGTGACTGAAATCTCCAGGCTTTTATTAAGCTGAGGATGGCCTACCTCCCCCATACTCCCTGTACTTCTTGAAGCCTTGGCAGTCACGCCCATGAACCACCTCTGTGACCAAGTAATCTCATTAACCAGCCATGATCCAGAGACTCAAAAATAAACCTCGAAAGAGATCAACAGATTGCGAGATGCTCCTGGATCCCGCAAGAGACTAAGTCTTCAGGGGCACCCAAAGTCACCATCCAGTTAAAAATTTAACTCTAGCTGTATCACCTCAATCTTTTGAAATTCCTGGAGTGCATAGCCACATTTATGGTCACATGACAGTTCAAACTGTACATCACTGATCAACCAAGAGTAGCACACCACTTTGGATGGGATGTAAAGTGGAAGGCAATGAACCTCAATTAACAAAATATAAACACCCAAAACTTAACTTGTAATAACATGTTAGTAATCTTATCAGGGACTTAATGGCTCCATGGTGATATACAACAATCTTCACTAACTTTCTTCTAAGAAAACATTTTTAGCAAATTATTTATAACAAGCAATATAAAATAAATTTCTGAGGGACTGCCATAAGGGCAAACTTGAGGGGTAGTTGGGAAAATTGGAAATAATATTGGTGGGAAGGTGTAATGGTGGTGGGATTGGTGTTGGAATATTGAATAAGGAGCGATAGCACAGCAGTAGGGCATTCACCTTGCGTGCAGCCGGCCGGGCCGAGCCGGGTTCAATTCCTCCGCCCCTTTCAGAGAGCCTGGCAAGCTACCAAGAGTATCTTGCCCGCACGGCAAAGCCTGGCAAGCTACGTATTCAATATGATAAACACAGTAACAACAAGTCTCACGATGGAGATGTTACTGGGCCCGCTCGAGCAAATCGATGAATAACGGGAGGACTGTGACCGTGAAATCATTATGAATAACTTTAAATAAAAATAAAGAACACTTATAATTCAACAATAAAGAGATAAGCAATCCAATTTAAAAATGGGCTGGGGGAAGGGCAAAGATGATATAGGGGATAAGGCTAACTCTAGTCCACCCCAAATACTGCATGATTCCCCAAGCATCACCAAAGGTGGCCCTGGAGGCTTCTGGGCACCTTCAGATAGCCTGGGCAGTAGCCATATTATTTTCTGCCCCCCTACTTTAGCTATTTTTTAATATTCTATTTAACTCCTGTTAGTCCAGTCTTTCATATGAAAATTCCAATGCACTCTGGGTGTGTTTAGAGGTAAGAGATGGGGTTCTTCTTTGGGGATAAGCACTGATTCTCCCGCTGGCGTGGAGAATTCTTCCCCATGGGGAGAATCTTGGGGACAAAGAGTGAAGGAAGGACTTGGGTTGCTTCCAGGACTTTGAGGTTTGAGGTGTGCTTGTTGAAACAAAGTGTGTGGGTGGGCAATGACCTCCACCATCAATCCCCATTTGCGTCCTACCCAAGGCCCCAGGCGGGGCTGGAGAGATAGCACAGCGGGTAGGGCATTTGCCTTGCACGTGGCGGACCTGGGTTCGATTCCCAGCATCCCATAGGGTCCCCTGAGCACCGCCAGGAGTAACTCCTGAGTGCAGAGCCAGAAGTAACCCCTGTGCATCGCTGGGTGTGACCCACAAAGCATAAATAAATGAAGTTAACTTCCTAAAAAAAAAATAAATAAAGCCAAGGCCCTAGGCTCCTCCTTCTGAGAAAGTATCACATGATCTGAATCGCATGTTCTTACTTTTTTAAATTTTTTTGGCTTTTTGGGTCACACCCGGCAATGCACAGGGGTTACTCCTGGCTCTGCACTCAGGAATTATCCCTGGCGTTGCTCAGGGGACCATATGGGATGCTGAGAATCGAACCCGGGTTTGCCGCGTGCAAGGCAAATGCCCTACCCGCTGTGCTATTACTCCAGCCCCTGAATCGCATGTTCTTAAGAAGTCAGGTCACATGCATGCCTCCGACAGACAGATTTGGGACTTAAAAGTTCTTATTGACTTAGGATATTTACATCAGCATCAGTAAAAGGTTGCTAACAGGAGGCTGGAGATGTAGCTCGGTGATAAGATACTTGCAGAGTTCCATCTCAGACAACCTTATAAAAAAAAAAGGTTGCTAGCCTTATAGTTGCTTCATGTATTTGCATGAGTTGAAGTCTGCAGTCCCTGTCACTTCTGACATCCTGTAAAGACCACTCTGAAGTACGTTTCTAGGAGGATTATAATGTTGGGTGCAACGGGTGTTAGCAAGAGAAGCAAAGAGGCCCGGCCTCCACCCCCGACCACCGATTGCTTCCTAGTCTCAACAGCAGCTCCTCCCCAGGCATCAATCACGCCGATTCCCGCCAACTCTGCACGAGAAAGCAATGAAAAGGCGCCACTTCCCGCTCAAAGACATGACCAATCCGCGGGGCTGTTTCAGTCACCTGTGAGAACAGCCGATTCTGATTGGGCTTCAGGCCTTGGCTCCGCCCCCGCTCGGGTGGTCAGAGCCAATGACAGTTGTGAGGGCGAGGAGCCAATCAGGACGTGCTGCTTGGCGTGGTGGGGCCGGCAGTTGAGCTCTTGGCGTTGGACTGAGCGGAGGTGGAGTGCAGCGTGCAACCCAGTAGCGACCACCATGGTACTTCGGGCGACAGGGTGAGGGTGGCCGTCGCGGGAGGTGGGGTGTGGGGCACGGGCCCATGGTAGCATTAGGGCGTATGCTTGGCCAGGCAACGCCAGTAGCATGCGGGCACTCGCCGCTGCTGCAGCCGCCTGGGTCCCTGCCCTGCAAACTCTTTTTTCCCTAAGTGGTACCAGCTCTTCTGTTGGTTCCTGTGAGCATCTCGCGCAGACATTACTGACGAGTTTTGAAATAGGAATGCTAGAAAAACGTGTATGCTGAGAATCCTACTTCCTCCATAGAACGTGGGGTTTTGTTTGTTTATTGGTTCTTCGTTTCTACTTAAAAAAGTCAAAACCAGGGGCTGGAGTGATAGCACAGCCGGTAGGGCGTTTGCCTTGCACGTGGCCGATTCCTAGCACCCCATCTGGTCCCCAGAGCACGGCCAGGTGTAATTCCTGAGTGCGTGAACCAGGAGTAAGCCCTGTGACCCAAAAAGCAAAAAAAAATTAAAAAAAAAAAATTCAAGACCAGGCCTGGAGAGATAGTACAATGCATTGTACTTGCATTGCATGCCGCCGAGCCAGGTTTCCGGCACCAAACGGTTGTCCCAGCACCGCAGGGAGCATCCCCTCCCCCAGACCCACCAGGTGTGCCCCAGCCCCCTCTCCAATGAGATTAAAAGCAAAACCAAGTAAACAGAATAAGGACCGGAAGCGGTAGTGCAGCGGGCAGTGCTCTTGCCTTGCACGTGGACGAACCAGGTTTGATCCCCATCTGGTCCCCGGATCCGCATTGTTATTCAGAGTATACTGTTTTCACTATGGAGGCAGCAGTGCAGCCTCTGCTGTGCTGGGGATGGCTCCCAGTGCATTGCACAAAACGCTGTAAGGAGCAACTTGGTGGGAATAAAAACAACAGTTTTTGTAAATGGTGCCAGATTTTCTTCTATCATCAATACTCCAAAGCAGGGTAGGCTTTTGCCTTTATATTGTTTTAGGGTTGGAGCAATAGTTCAGCGGGTAGTATACTTGCCTTGCACGTGGCCGACCAGGGTTCTATCCTTGTCATCCCATATGGTCCTCTGAGCCTTTAGGGAGTAATAAATGTCCTCCCCCCACAGTTGCAGGGAGCAACCCCTGAGCACTGCTAGGCATGGTCCTCCCAAGAATGAATAAAATTGTTTGCTTTTATAGCCTCAGCTCATAGGTGACCTAGGTTAAGGTTGATATCATGTACAGTTTATCAGTGAACACCCAAACACCTCTCCTGCATTTCTTCTGGGGGGGGGGCACATTCTGTGGTGTTGGTGGGCTCTTCCTTCCTACTCATACATACAGTGTGTGATACAGAGGATCCAACCCAGAGTCTGTCAAGTGTAAGGCAAGTGCCTTAATCTCTGTCTCTCTAGCCCCTTCCTGTATCTCAGAAGGGATTGTGACTTGAGATAAATTGAATGGAAACTCCAGAAGTAAGTTTCATTTTTAATTCTATGATATGCATCTGGGCTGGAGCGATAGCACAGTGGGTAGGGTGTTCGTCTTGCATGTGACTGATCCGGGTTCGATTCCTCTGTCCCTCTCAGAGAGCCCAGCAAGCTACCGAGAATATTCTGCCCACATGGCAGAGCCTGGCAAGCTCCCTGTGGCATATTTGATATGCCAAAAACAGTAACAAGAAGTCTCACAATGGAGTTGTTACTGGTGCCTGCTCAAGCAAATCAATGAACAGCGGGAAGACAGTGCTACAGTGCTATGATATGCATCTAAGAGTTTTTTACTTTCTCAGATATTTGTCCCTGGGCTCAGTCTCTGGTAAAAACAAAGATTTCCACCCCCCAGCTCAATATGTATTTTGAAATCAGAACTAGATTGAATGATGACTATGCTGTTAGTCTCTTGCTTACCACTTTACCATATGACTGTCACAGATATTGTGCTTTATTTGCAAAAATGTGGGGTTGGCCATCATGTAAAATTTTTTTTATTTTCCTGGCTTTTTGGGTCACACCCAGCAATGCTCAGAGGTTATTCCTGGCTCTACACTCAGGAATTTCTCCTGCTGGTGCTCAGGGAACCAGATGGGATGCCAGGGACTGAACCTGGGTCAGTTTCAAGCAAGGCAAACACCCTACCCACTCTGCTATGGCTCCAACCCCTTATGTGAAGCTTTTTTAGGGGAAAAAAGATGTTGTTCTAGAGAGATATTTCAGGGAGTAGGGCATTTGCCTTGCATTTGGTTGACCCAATTTTAAATCCTGGACACCATGTATGGTCTCCAGAGCCACACCAGGAGTCACTCCTGACCACAGAGCCAGGAGTAACCCCTTAGCAGTGCTGGGTGGAGCCCCAGTCCACCCCATTCAAAAAGAAAAACAAAACAGAACGGTGCTGGCTGCCCAGCACTGAGCCAGAAATTACCCTAAGCACAAAAGCAACAAAAATAACCAAAAAATTGTATAAGGTTAAGGCACTTGTCTTGTGTGCAGGGGACCTGGATTTGATCCCTGATGCTACACAAGGACTCTGAGCTCTGCCAGGAGTGATCCCCAAACACAGAGCCGCAAGTAAGCCTGGTGCACTGCCACATGTAGCACAAAAACTTAAAAATTATGCAGATATTACTGGAAAAACAAAACAAAAAAATAGGATTACATGATGAAATGATGATACCAAGGATGAGGGCAGAAGCAGAATTACTAGGCTTCGGGCCGCAGCAATAGTACAATGGGAAGGGCATTTGCCTTGCATATGGCCAACCCGGGTTCGATTTCTGGCATCCCATATGGTCCCCCGAGCACTGCCAGGAATAATTCCTGAGTGCAGAGGCAGCAGTAACCCCTGAGCATTGCCGGATGTGTCCCAAACAAGAATTACTGGGCTTCCCAGATGGTCGGTCATAGGACTAGGAGATCACAGTGGTGATTAGGAAATTAGATTACTTGAAGTCAGTTGAGATTTCTAAACTGTAAGATAAAGGTAAAGGCCCTCCCGTTGATCATCAATTTGCTCGAGCGGGCCCAGTAACGTCTCCATTGGAGACTTTGTTGTTACTGTGTCTGGCATATCGAACACGTCACGGGGAGCTTGGAGGCTCTGCCGTGCGGGCGAGATACTCTTGGTAGCTTGCCGGGCTCTCCGAGAGGGGCGGAGGAATCGAACTCGGGTCGGCCATGTTGGCTGCGTGCAGGGCAAACGCCCTACTGCTGTGCTATCGCTCCAGCCCTAAACTGTAGTGCAATCATAATTATATGATGGGAAAGTAACCCATGTGTGCTTAAAATCTGGGTAAGGATGTGGTCCTCTTGATTGCAGGTTTTGTTTTTTTGTGCCAAGGATCAAACCTAGGGCCTCTGACATGCAGAGCAGAGGCCCCACAGCTGAACTGCAGCCTTGGCCTTGGGCTCAGTGCTGGGGCATCTGCTGTGCATGTTAAGATTAGTAATTTGTGTCTTCTCTTTTTCTGCATCCATTGGTAGGAGAATTATTAATTTGTTCAGCTGAAATAAAACAAAAACACTGTCCTCCCGTTGTTCATCAATTTGCTCGAGCAAGCCCAGTAACGTCTCCATTGTGAGACTTCTCGTTACTGTGTTTGGCATATTGAATACTCTTGGTAGCTTGCCAGGCTCTCCGAGAGGGGTGGAGGAATCGAACCCGGCTTGGCAGGGCTGGCTGCGCGCAAGGCAAATGCACTACCGCTGTGCTGTGAGGGCGATCTGGCTGCGACCTCTGTCGCCCCATCGATCACCAGGGTTGATTCAGCTGATCTCGCTGGCTAGGCGGGTGTCCCCTTTCTCACGGCTCCATGTGCGTCCCTCCCGAAGCTGCGTGCTCGGTCGAAGAGGAGCCTTCCCCGAATAGAGACAGACCCATCTTTGGTCGAGGGTATATGAGTAGTTGCACTCCCTGCTAGAACCTCCAAACAAGCTCTCAAATAAAATACACTTTTAAAATTTGTTTCTGGGCCCCTCCTGGCAGTGCTCAGGCCTCTGTGCTTAAGAATCGCTCTGGTGAGCCCTTGCGGGTATCATGGATCAAATCCCAGTCTGGTGCGTGCAAAACTAGTACCCTAACTATTGTACTATTGCTCCAGCCCCTGACCTTTTTTTTCTTTATTGGGATTCTGTGGTTTGGTTGATTTTAATTGATTGAGATTCTGACATTGTTAATGATGGTTTCTCGTCCACTTAATTCCAGCACCACACCCATCACCGGTGTACCCACCTCCCTCCCCCAAGAACCCAGCACCCCTCCCATCTCAATTATGTGGACTGGTCTCTTGTTATGAGAGAAAGAGGCAACGAAAAACAATGCTGTTACACATGTGCAACTCCAGAAAATAGAGAAAAGCAAATTAAGGGCAGGGCAGGTAGGAGGCCTTACAAAGGGGTACAAGAAAACTAGGAGTGACTATAGATATGTTCCTAACTCTGGCCCTTTCTGACTGTTTTGAGTGAGCTTCGGTAGTGTGTTTAATGGTAGTTTGTTTAACATGGTCAGATGTAAAAATAAATTAAAAAAAAAAAGGAAAGAACCAAAGTGAGACAATAAAAATCTGTTCAGTGGAGGAGGAAAAAATACATAAAACCACCTCTTCTTTTAAAAAAATGTATTGCCATGGGTTGTTCATGGTACCTTTGTCTTGGCAGTCATAGTCACTTGTGGTTGAAATTAGTCATTTGTGTTTTCTCTTTTACTGCATCCATTGGCAGGAGAATCACCAATTTGTTCAGCTGAATTAAGGCTTAATTGTTTTCCTCCTGTTTCATATGTATTTCTGTTCTTTTTCTTTCTCCTTTTGCATAATTTGGAAATCTGATCCTTTCTTAGAATTGTTCCTTTCTTCCTGGTTGGAGTAGGCCTTGTGATGTCCAGCAGTTCCTTGATGGGGATCACAGGCTTGCACACTAGGTCATGGAGTGTGCACTCGCTTGCAGTGCTCTGGAGCCTGACCCTGCTCACGTGTGGTCTTGGCTGTGTGGGGTGAGACCTGCCGCCTTTTGTCTCCGAGCAGGCATTTAGCCACTGAGCCATCCCCAGGCCCCAGAACACTCGTGATTACTTTTTATCTCCTTTATTCACTTTTTAGTTATACCACTTCATCATCTGTATTTATTTTTTGTGATTCTTTGGGGCTATAACTTTCGATTTGTACCAGTCTACATTGAAATGTATCCTGCCCACATGGCAGAGCCTGGCAAGCTCCCTGTGACATACTTGATTTGCCAAAAACAGTAACAACAAGTCTCACAATGGAGACGTTAGTGGTGCCTGCTCGAGCAAATCGATGAACAATGGAAGGACAGTGCTACAGTGCTACAATGAAGTGATAGTATCCTACTTCATAATATATAACATTTTCATTTCCCTTTTTCAGTCTCTGTGCTGTTGTCATTTTTGATTTTTATATGAATCCTAAGACTGCAATAAATCATTTTTTCTTTAACATTCATTAAAAAACTTGAGATATGATTAAAAAGTCTTGCTTTCCCATGTATTTAGCAATTTTGGGGGTTCTTCCTTGCTTTGTATAGTTCTAATTTTCTTTCTAGCATTGTTTTTCTTCTCTCCAAAGGAAATTCCTTTAATATTTCTTGTCATATGATCTAATTCATCCAGTTTGCAAATGTCTGAAAGTCCTTTACTTTTTTTCCCAGTTTTTCTTTTTTTACTCCTGGCAGTGCTCAGGGGACCATATGGGATGCTGGGAATTGAACCACGGTCGGCGCATGCAAGGCAAACGCCCTACCCACTGTACCATTGCTTCAGCCCCTTTTTTCCCAGTTTTATTGACAAAATTGAAGTATATGCTTTGACAAGATTTAACATTGATTTATTCAAGAAAACCGTTCATCTCATGTTAGGAACGTACCTATAGTCACCCCCAGTTTCCTTGTACCGCTTTGTAAAGCCTCCTGCCTGCCCTGCCATTAGTTTGCTTTTCTCCATTTTCTGGAGTTGAACATGCATGACAGAATTGAGTTTTTGTTGCCTCTTCATTGTAATTATTTTGAGATTTATTCCTTTTCTTGCGTGTGTCAATATGACTTCTTTTTTTATTGAAGATCACCTTTTCCCCTTTAGTAAAATTTAGATGACCCAAAATTCACTTTTAACACTTCTTTGGTTTTGATTTTTGTACTTGAGCCACACCTGGAGATGCTCAGGCCTTACTTCTGGCTCTGTGTAGGGATCATTCCTGGCAGGGTTCTGGGGACCATATGGGATGCCAGGGATTAAACCAGGGTCGACCACCCATGTGCAAGTTAAGCACCCTGCCTCCTGCACGCTGTACTATTGTATTGCTCCAGCCCCCATTTAACCACTTTTAAGTAGTGTTTCTTGTTTTTTTGTGTGTGTGTGTGTGTTTGGGTCACACCCTGCGGTCCTCAGTGCTTATACCCAGCTATGTGCTCAGGGGTCAGTCTGGGTGGGTCAAACCGAGGTTGACTGTATACAAGGCAAGCACCCTCTGGACTATGGCTTAGTGTCCAAGTTCAAGTGGTCTGTTCATATATACAGTAGACTGTATATTCGCTTGTTATATACATCATCACTATGTCCAGAACCTTTAAAAATCACACTCTACTCCTTCCTCTGTAATATATCACCTGCTGTTAGTCCCACTTTGTGTGGTTTTTAAAATATCAGGTACAGATTTTTTAAAAAAATATTAACAGTTTGATTTAGACCTTTTTCACAGCACAGTGTCCCTCCTGATCTTGTTATTTTCCCCCTTTTACCCATATGAACATATTTTAATGTTCTTGTTTAATAATTCTGCATCTGTCATTTCTGAAGTCTGTTTTTGTGTGTGGGTGCCTCCCAAGAAGTGCTCATAAGGACTAAGGGCCACTCTTGGGGACACTCAACCCAAATATTCAGGGCTGGGACCTGGTGATGTGCACTCAGGCCCAGTGATGCTGGAGGCCACACCCAGCAGTGCTCAGGGACCCAGTGCTGAGGGTTGACTTGGGGTCTCTGCGTGTAAGCCCAGCCCTCCGGCCTTCCCAGCCAACTCTCTGGACTCTCCCAGTCCAGTTGCTTTGCTGTGGGGTGGAGATTAGGTACACACAGCACTACTCTGCTCAGGAGTGGCCCCGGCGGTGCTTGGGAGACCATATGTGGTGCAGGGGATTCAAACCAAGCACCTTAACTCCTGTAGTGTCACTGTGGACTGATTGATTTTTCTCTTAACATGGTCTTATTTCAGGGCCCTTAAAAACATGTGTTTGTGTGTTTTGAAACTGCGTACCAGACATTGATACTAAGTTATTGGGTGCTAGATTTGGTGGTGGGGGGGGGGGGGGTTGGCAATCTTTCCTGGCAGCACCACTCAGGGGCTTGTCTTGGCAGTGGACTGGTGGCATTCTCTGCTGATAGCTGCCCCCGCGTCCTGGGTCACTCTCTTCCTAGCTTCCACCTCCTCAGCTTCCCTGATGTGGAAGCCTCCTCTTGGCACAGGCCCCCCTGAGCTGGGGCCATGGGGCAGGGGTGACTTTCCTCCCGCTGCCATGGCCTGGAAACTCCCACACAGTTTTGGGGGCAATTGGAGGACTGTGAGGAATCACGACTTCATCTGGTGGCTGACAGCTGCTCTGGGATTCTTCAGGCCTTGGCCAGACAGGCAGGAAGATCATCTCTCGGTAGAAGGAATATCTCTGCACTGTGTATGCTTTTGTGTAGTACAGCTCCCCCGCAGTACTCAGTGCCCCAGGACTGCTCCCAGCCATGCAGGTCCAGTGAGCAGGTCTGACAGTCCTCAGGCTAACTGATGCTGAGGGTCTTACCCAGCAGTGATGGAGGTTGGTGGGGATATGTGATGCCAGGCATTGGCCATGGGGTCCTGTGCCAGCCAGCCTTTGCGATCTCCCTGGCCCCTAATGGCATGTGTTACAGGTTAACAGGTTTTTTTTTTCTTTTTGGGTCAAACCTGGCGATGCACAGGGGTTACTCCTGACTCTGCACTCAGGAGTTACTCCTGGCAGTGCTCGGGGGACCATATGGGATGCTGGGAATCGAACCCGGGTCAGTTGCTTGCAAAGCAAATGCCCTACCCACTGTGCTATCTCTCCAGCCCCTATAGGTTAACAGTTTTTACAAATTGCTTGGGATGTAAGTTTATGACTAGGTCTATTCTAGTTCAATACTGTTTTGATCCATATTGGATAACAGTATTCTGATATAAAGTGATTGTTGAAGGTTGATGAGATGGATTGTCTTAGAAGACACCATGAAACAAAATGCTGGGTAGGGCACTTGCGTTGAACATGGCCAGTCAGGTTTGATTCCCTGTGCTCACCAGGAGTGATTCCTAAGGGAAAAGCCAGGAGAAACATCTAAACATCCCTGGGTGTGCCCCCCAACAAAAAGAAAAAAGAAAAAGTTGGGGCCAGAATGATTTGAAAAACATCCCCCCCAAAAAGTTTTACAAATACTGAGGGAGCTGGAGTGATAATACAGCGAGTAGGGTGTTTGCCTTGCATGTGGCCGACTCGGATTCGATTCCAGGCATTCCATATGGTCCCCCAAGTACCACCAGGAGTAATTGCTGAGTGCAGAGCCAGGAGTAACCCCTGAGCTCCAGGTGGTATCCCCCCCAAAAAATTAAGTTAGGTCAGCAGTTCGTATTTCAATGCTACAATATTAACTGCGGTGAGTGAAAGTGGGTCTCACGAGTGTGTTCCTGTCCCCAGCGCGAGTGCATCTCTATCCACGTGGGACAGGCGGGGGTCCAGATCGGCAATGCGTGCTGGGAGCTGTACTGCCTGGAGCATGGGATTCAGCCCGACGGGCAGATGCCAAGTGACAAAACCATCGGTGGTGGGGACGACTCATTCAACACGTTCTTCAGCGAGACGGGGGCTGGCAAGCATGTGCCCAGGGCAGTGTTTGTGGACCTGGAGCCCACTGTGGTCGGTAGGCGCTTGGGCGACCTCGTGGGAGGGTGGGACACCGCGGCCGGGGATGTGAGCAAGGCCCGGGCTGGCAGGAGCGTGGAACTGACGTTCCCACCTCAGGGAACTGGAGGGGGGAAAGCTGCTATGGAACCCTGGCATGGGGCACCCCTCAGTGCTGGGTGCTAGGCCCGCAGGGCCAGGCAGGAGAGCACAGTGGTTGGCGTCCTCCAGGTGAGAAGTGGGTGGGGGCACGGACAGCTGCCAGAGTGGCCTCCACTGGCCCACTCAGTGAGAGGCTGTCCCCCTGCAGCCTGACCTGGTCTCGGAGCGTGGCCCTGGGACCTGGTGCCTACACAGGTGGAGGGGGCCCTGGTCTGGGACCCGCAGAGCTGGCACCAGCACCAAGAGCCCATGGGCCCTGCCTGGAGGCAAGGAGCACCCGTGTCCACCGAGTCAGCCAGACACGTTTCCTGGGAGGTGGGACTCTCGAGGAAGAGCGTGTTTGGTGTAGGTGGTCCCCAGATCTGTGTGCGGGGGACTCCTGGGGGCCCGGAGCGTCCAGCACACGCATGCTCCCTCTCGGCAGATGAGGTGCGCACGGGGACCTACCGGCAGCTCTTCCACCCGGAGCAGCTCATCACCGGGAAGGAGGACGCGGCCAACAACTACGCCAGAGGCCACTACACCATTGGCAAGGAGATCGTGGACCTGGTCCTGGACCGGATCCGCAAACTGGTGAAAGGGGCCGCGTGCTGGTCCTGGGCGCGGGGGGCACGGGGCGAGACTCGGGCCAGTGGCCAGTCTAGGGGTGACTGGGCCGTGACTCGAGAGCCCGCGGGCGCGCGTGTGGGGCCTGGGGCCCGCCCCACTGGGCGCTGCTCACCGCCGTGCTCCCCTCCCCAGGCTGACCTGTGCACGGGCCTCCAGGGCTTCCTCATCTTCCACAGCTTCGGCGGCGGCACCGGCTCCGGCTTCGCCTCCCTGCTCATGGAGCGGCTGTCGGTGGACTACGGCAAGAAGTCCAAGCTGGAGTTTGCCATCTACCCGGCCCCGCAGGTGTCCACGGCCGTGGTGGAGCCCTACAACTCCATCCTGACCACGCACACCACCCTGGAGCACTCGGACTGCGCCTTCATGGTGGACAACGAGGCCATCTACGACATCTGCCGGCGCAACCTGGACATCGAGCGGCCCACCTACACCAACCTCAACCGCCTCATCGGCCAGATCGTGTCCTCCATCACGGCCTCGCTGCGCTTCGACGGGGCCCTCAACGTGGACCTGACCGAGTTCCAGACCAACCTGGTGCCCTACCCGCGCATCCACTTCCCCCTGGCCACCTACGCGCCGGTCATCTCGGCCGAGAAGGCCTACCACGAGCAGCTGTCGGTGGCCGAGATCACCAACGCCTGCTTCGAGCCGGCCAACCAGATGGTCAAGTGCGACCCTCGCCACGGCAAGTACATGGCCTGCTGCATGCTGTACCGGGGGGACGTGGTGCCCAAGGATGTCAACGCCGCCATCGCCACCATCAAGACCAAGCGCACCATCCAGTTTGTGGACTGGTGCCCCACGGGCTTTAAGGTGGGTCTGGCCAAAGCCCCTGCCCCGTGCTGCCCCTTTGCAGAACATGCTTGTTTCAGTGAGCTGGGCTCTGAGCCGTAATAGTGATCTCAAGCTATCATTTTACTCTGCCCTGTTTTCTGACTTTGTTCCTGAGTTTTATCTTGCTGATTTTTTTTGGGGGGGCTAATAGGAATAGCCTCATGTTAAGGATTTCTTTTGGGGGCGGGGGAGTGGGGGGGGCTGTAGAATTAATATGAGAAATGTAGATTCCACTTAGAAATGTGAAACTGTAGAGCCAGAGTGATAGCACAGCAGGTAAGGCTTGAGCTTTGTACACAGCCATCCCCAATTCCCCATATGGTCCTCTGAGCCCACCAGGAATGATCCCTGAGCATTGATCCAGGAGTAAGCCCTGAATACCACCAATTGTGGCCCAAAAACAAAAAGAAGAGAAATATAGGACTGTCCATAATTCAGGTAGATTTTTGAAATGAAGTAAAAACATAAACATGTAAACATGTGACTATAATAAATCACAGTAAATGAAAAATATTTCAACTAATATAATTTAAATTTATTTATAATTAGTTATAATTTATAACTGTTTATCTGCTCACCAAAACAAAAATATTGTTTAAAAAAAAAGGTTACATCATCAAAGATATAGTACAGTGGACAGAGCACTTGCTTCGCATGTGGTCTCTCCAGGTTCAATCCCTGGCTCTCTATATAATCCAAATATTCCAGGAGTGATCCCTGAGTACAGAGCTATGAGTAAGCCCCAAGCACCCCAAGGTATGGCCCCAAAACTAAAGCAAATAATAAAGGTCATAGGAAAACAAAACAAAACAAAAAGTTCTGGCATTACTATAAAGTGTTGAAATACATCTCATTTTATCTGTATGTAATCATTTAATATAATTCACATTTTGTATGCAGTGTTTGATTTTAAAAAGTCTGTCAGAAATATTTTTTTTGGGGTCACACCCGGCGATGCACAGGGGTTACTCCTGGCTCATGCACTCAGGAATTGCTCCTGGCAGTGCTCAGGGGACCATATGGGATGCTGAGAATCGAACCCGGGTCGGCTGCGTGCAAGGCAAACACCCTACCTGCTGTGCTATCACTCCAGTCCGTCAGAAATATTCTTATGACAATATGGCAGCATGTCTATTTTCCTCTGAGTACCCTGCCCTATGTTTTCCTAAGAAACGTCCCTCTTCTCAGGGGTGGGGACCCATAGCAGGTGGTGCTCAGGACTTATTCCTGGCTCTGTGCTTAGGGATCACTCCTGGTGGATTTGGGTGACCATATAGGGTGCCCGGGATTGACCAGGTCAGCCTGCCTTAAGTGTACTGGGGTGGCGGGGAGATGCTGCAGCACAGACAGGAGCGCCGGCTTATTGACTCCTTGAAGAAAACCTGGAGTGGTGAGCAGTGTCCCTTTTCAGACTGTGGATCGGCCTCTTGCCTGGTATACTGTTGCGTGTAGACCAGTCACTGCCCTCAGGCCACTTGGATCTGAGCCAGGGTGGCTGGCTCCCCGGTTCTGCTCTGTCTGGCAACCAGCTCTCTGCCCTCCTTGTCCAGCACACAGTGGCCCAGGGACTGTTTGCAGGGGAACGGGAGCCTCAGCCAGCCGCCAGCACACACTTCTGTGCCTTGATTTCTGTGAAAGCAGCCCCAAGGCCGACAACCTTAGCGTTTCCTTCTCTTTCTCTGCCAGGTGGGCATCAACTACCAGCCCCCCACCGTTGTTCCCGGGGGGGACCTGGCCAAGGTGCAGCGGGCCGTGTGCATGCTGAGCAACACCACCGCCATCGCCGAGGCCTGGGCCCGCCTGGACCACAAGTTCGACCTCATGTATGCCAAGCGCGCCTTTGTGCACTGGTATGTGGGCGAAGGCATGGAGGAAGGGGAGTTCTCGGAGGCCCGGGAAGATTTGGCAGCTCTGGAGAAGGATTATGAAGAGGTGGGCGTGGATTCCGTGGAAGCAGAGGCCGAAGAAGGGGAGGAGTACTGAACGGGAGCACGGGGCTGGCAGGCCCTTCCCTCTGCTCTCAGTCATTAAAGTTTCTGTCTTAAGCTCCTGTGTGCTCTTGTGGGGCTGCCAGGAGGGCGTGAGTGGCATGGCCGCTTCTGTGACCCAGCCCCAGAGAAAGGATCCAGGTCGCAGAGGTGTGCCCAGTTCCAGGAACACCTTTGATTTTGAAAATTAAGCTGGGGGCTAGAGCAGTAGCACAGCGGGTAGGGCATTTGCCTTGCACGCGGCTGACCTAGGCTCAATTCCCAGCATCCCATATGGTCCCCTGAGCACTGCCAGGAGTAATTCCTGAGTGCACAGTCAGGAGTAACCCCTGTGCCTTGCCGGGTGTGACCCAAAAACAAAACAAAACAAAAAAATGAAAATGAAGTTGGCTGTTTTCGAGGCCCCTCCACTTAGAGCTCCATCTTAAAGCTCAGCACTGGGGTTTTAAAATCTGAGCCAGGACGTCCTGAAAACTCTCATCAGATGTATCCAGTTAGGGCATGCTGCAGGCAGGAGTTTTTACTGGGTTCACCCCAGCACACTGGATGGAGAAGTTATGATGGTACATCTTTCTTTTTACAGTGCCTGGGATCAAAACCAGGTCTCACACATGCAAGGCAAATGTTTTGCCCCAGAGCCGTATCTTTGACCTCACTTTCCCTCTAACTGCAAAGATTCCTCCGGAGTCCCCCTGCTCCTCCACCCCACTGAACCCCACCAAAATGTAGGGATGTTTGCTTTATAAATAGAAACACTTAGAAGAAGTAACACACAAGCTTTTGCTCACACCTGAAAATGAGGTCCAGCAAGGTGCAGTAATTGTTAGAAGTCACCCGATTCCATCAGCTGCAGTGAGACTGAGTCAAGCACACAACAAATTCTCCATCTTTGTACTTTAATATACTTAAGACGTGACAGACACAGGGGTCTTGAGTGGGATCCTGCTTTTTCCAAAATGATTTATTACCAACCGCCACGCAGGAAGCCCCTGTGGGGAGGCCGTGTGAACAGTCTGTGCCCCTCAGGTACTGCTCCGAGGAGGACTTTTCCCGGGCCCAGCCCCCTTGGGCAGCCGGGTTGCACTGGGCTGTCGGGGCATCCTCTGGCTGGAACCTTCTCGGCCGCTGCGTTCTGCCAGTGCTGAGCCTCCACTGAGGGCAGTGCTGCCTTTGTTTCTCCCTGAGCAGACATAGAACACAAGCGTTAGGAGCAGGGCAGCTGCTGCCGTGGCTACACACCTGCTGTCCGTGTGGTCCGTCCCCAGGCTGACAGCCGCCTGGGGGGCAGCACCTCTGAGAGAAGGCCTAGTCAGAGTACAAAGGGCCTGGGGCGGGGGAAACCTTTGCTGGCTGGTCCCCACTCCCACCCCCACCCCCCAACTGCCAGCAGGCTGCATGTGTCACTTCACCCACGTTCAGCACCCACACTTGACCTACAAACACCAGCACGCAGGGGCCACGTCGGTCAGGCGTGGGACCTGTGGGGTTTTCCTCAAATGCTGCTTTTCCTCCCAGCATTCGACAGACACGGTGGTGGAGCCTTGGGCTCTTGGGGTATCCCATACACCTCAACGAGCCTCCTGCCAGGAACTTGGCAGTTACTTAGGTGGGGAACTGCTCATCATAATTGCTATTCCTTGATCTGGGGCTTTCCAGGAGGAGGAAGCACTCCCAGGGGCTCCAGGGGCCACACCTGAAGGACCAGGAGAGGACAAGCATTGAACCTGGGCCTCCTATGTTGCAGAGCACATCTCTGCCCTCGGTTCGTAATTTTCATAATTTTACTTTCTTATGAAAAGCTGTGACAAGAGCTCAATTTTAGTAGCTCAGGAGACTGCTTCTAGCTCTGCTCAGGGATCACTCCTGGTCTTCTGGGATAGGCAGTGCCAGGGACTGAACTGGGCTGGCCACGTGCAGGACAAGCTCCTTAACCCTTGCACGGTCTCTTCAGACCCAGAGGTCAGTCTTAGTCCCTGAACGCAGGGTGTTGACGGAATGAGAAACCCTATGGGGCATGGCTGGCCCCTAGGTTACAGTCCTCCCCACTGGCTGGCTCGGTCTGTCCCTGAAAGTTCTGGGAGAGTTCTGATCTGACCCTCCGGCCCCATCCCAGTCCTTAGGTCGATGCCCTGCAGCAGGGAGTCAGTTGTGGGAGAGGAGGTGCAATGGGGTCTGTCTCAGGTGCCTATTGTTTCTATTCCACCACCTGCCACCAAGCCAGTGGAGGGCTTGATGCAAAGCTGCTGACCCCATCCAGGGTGTCAGATTAGACTTTCTACTGAATGCAACTAAAATCCCCCAGGATTCTTTGTTTTGGGTTTTTGAGCCGCACCTGGTGGTACTCAGAGCTCAGTCCTGGTTCTGTACCCAAGTGGAACACTCCTGGCAGGCTCAGGACCACCTGGTGGCCCTTCCTGCTGTATGATCTCTTAGGTCCCCTTCCCCAGACTCATGCAGGGAGGGGATGACCTTTCTAAAGAGCTTCTGGAAAGTTCTTCCTCTGAAAATATGGGGCCTTGGAGCCTGAGAAGGTAGCAGTAGTAGATAGTAGTAAGCAAGGTAAGGCTCGTGCGTGCATACAGCAGACCCAGGTTCGATCTCCAGTACTCCATATGGTCCCCCAAGTACTACCAGAAGTGATCCATGCACACAAAGCCATGAGTAAGCCTGAAGCACTGCCAGGTGTGACCCAAAAAGAATAAAAGGGTTCTCTGCTGCGGGTGGCTGAGGCCTGGAGCGGTGGTACTGAAGTGACAGCCCTGACTGTGTCTGCTCACGTCTCTTAAACCTTCGATTCGGCAAAGATGTTACAGTTCTCCAGGGTGATGGGTAGAAGCAAGGCAACTCACCTACCAGTGAGTTACGAGAAACACTGAATCGTCACCACACATTTCCTTTGGGGGGGCAGAGGGAGGAAGGGGGAGAAGGCCAGTATTTTAGTCCCCAATGACTGGTCAGTGTACAAGGGTCCTCTCAGCTTGCTGGGGACATGCTATGCCCTGGGAGCCCACAGCCCTCCCCAGGCAGAACCAGGAAGAACTAGATCTGCAGCATCTGGTCTGACACACAAACTCTCAGCGAGAAAGAAATAGTCCTCAGGCACAGCTCGGGCCTGGCTCGGTGCCAGCACTTGGCAGGGCAGGTGGGTGGTCTGAGGCCTAACGTGGAAGCTTTCCTGTACCTGCTATTCATCTTCCTTCTTCCCCATCTCTGTATAACCACCAGGGCCTTTCCAAAATATCCGAGTAAGAAAATAGCAGAGTCATTTTAAAATCTGATGAGGTCAATGTATCCTGAAGATACAAAACTAACAGAAATTGGGAGTGATGAAAACCACTGGAAAAAGCATCCTATTGACCCAGCTCTGCAGTTCTGGGAAACCTTCAGGGGTCAGGTCATCAAGGGGGAGACCTCCCCATTTTACACCAGGCGGTGGGGGAAGTGAAACATGGTCTACGGGGCCCAGCAGTGCGAAGACCTGCTTTTTGGGGTTTTGTCTGGGGATCACACCTTGCAGTGCTTGGTGCATTGACTAGGAACGAACCCAGGACTCAGGAGTCCTGAGAAGTCCTCAGGAAGCATGTGCTCAGCCTGAGACCAGCTTTTGGAATCCCAGCTCAGCCACGCCCTCCCAGGGAGACGGTCACTGGGCCGCCCAGGGTGACTGTGGGCTGCACAGGGTGGTGGTGGTGATGTGCTCCCCAGCCCGGTTCTTGACAGTCCAGAGACTTTAGGCAGTGGTGACGGAACACCAAAAACTACCCAGTTAGGCAGCTCACAAGCCAGTGCTCCTCTTGCTCCCTAATCAGGCCTCTAGCCATTCAGCATTTTTGTGATCCTCTCCCTCCTACACACAACCCTGAAATGCACAAGCTTGTCAGTCAGCGGGTGACCCGTGGCGCCACCAGACCTGGCTGGGCCACTCTGCCTCTTAGCTCTGTGGTGGCCCGAGTGACCTAAGCTGCCACCCTGCAGGCTCTGGGGAACTGTGGGAAGCTGCGATTCAGAAAAAGCAGAATGCAGGGAGCTGGAGACAGTGCAGCAGGGAGGGTGCTTGCCTTACACGCGGCTGATGCAGATTTGATCCCCGGCATCGCACAGGGTCCCCCGAGTCCTTACAGGAGAAAGCCCGAGTGCAGAGCCAGGAGTGCCAGCCCTAAGCACCACCAGTGTGACCCCCCAATAACTGCAGCGTCCAGACCGTCCCTTTTTTCTAGTGCCCAAACCCCTTGTTTCAGTGATGACTCGAGACCCCTGAGGTGAAGAGCAGTGATGGGGTGGGAGGGCTGGCGATGCTGGGGAGAAGACATCACAGCCCCACTGGAAGGCTCGCAGGATCTGTCAGAGGACTGGGGACAAAGGTGCGGGTGTCTCACTGTCACTGCTACATTAGATACTGCTATGCCCTCTGGGGCAAGGCACACAATGGGGGATTAATCAATGTTTCCCCAGCACCAATCTAACACTTGGGGTTGTGCACGCATACTGGGACTACAGGAACTCAGTCCTGTGCTAGTACAGTGGGAAGGACACTTGTCTTGTACACGACTGATCCAGGTGCTATCCCTGGTGCCCCATGTAGTCCCTCGAGTATTGCCAGGAGTGATTCCTGAGCGCACAGACAGCTTAGAAGCGGTGATGCTTCTAAGCATCACCAGGTGAGGCCCCAAAGCAAAACAAAGATTTGTGTGCAACTGGAAAATTCTTAGGGGCCACATAAGAAGAAAAAAAGAAATGAAGTAAATTAAATACTACATTTTCAACAATCCCAAGTATCCAATATGGAAACATTTCAACCTGTAGTCTGCCAAAAATTTATTCATGAGATTTTACATTCTTTTTGTGCGCTTCTGTGGCACCTGGGACCTACTTCCTATGTGATGGGTGCCAACCCCCCCAGAGAGTTCTGCAGACAGCACAGCTCTGCCTGGAGTTCAAACTCTAGATGGAAGTTCATCTCGTAAGTCCTCAAGGAGGTGCTTCCCAAAGTGGCCTACAGAATCCTCACTTGGGGGACACTGGCACAACTGAGGGGGCTGCCAGTAGCCTCAGGGACAGCTGGGCATGAAAGTTTTTTTTTCCCCTTCTGGAAAGGTGGCAGTGGCCAAAAGAGTTTAGGAATCTCTGTCCTAGAGAAGCCCTTCCCCCTTTGGCTTCTGGGCCACACTTGGAGCTTACGCCGGGTCCCCCGCTCCTGGTGGTGCTTGGGGACCAGATGGGGTGCCAGGAATTCGAACCTGGGTAGATCATGTTTAAGGCAAGTGCCCTGCCCACTATACTATCCAGCCCCCAGGACACTGTTCTTCCAGGGACGAGGCACACCCTCCTGTGCTCAGGGCTTACTCCTGCTTCTGCGCTGAGAGATCATGCCTGGCAGGACTCGGGGGATATGGGGTGCCAAGGATCAATCCAAGGTTGGTGACATGCAAGGTAAGGGCCGTACCCGCTGTGCTCTAGCACAGGACATCTTTTTATTATGCAAGTTTCCAGGTGCCGTGAGATAACTGCTCGCCTTGCACACAGTCAACCTGGTTCTATCCCTGGCTTGATCTCTGGCACTGCACTTGGTCTTCTGAGCACCGCCAGGAGTGATCCCTGAGCACCTCCTGATGTGACCCCAATGCCCCCCTGACCTGCCAAGCAAACAACCCCCACAAATGTCTGTCAATCTGGGGGCCGTGGAGCTAGCGAAGGGGTTAAGGTACTTGTAAGGTGCTTGCTTTGCATTCAGCTGACCGTGGTTCAATCCCCGGGACCACATGGTCACCTGAGCACCTCCAGAAGTGATTCCTGAAGAGCCAGGAGTAAGCCCCAAGCACTGCCCGGTGGGCCCTAAACCCCTCAAAAAAACAAGAACAAAGTAACAAAAAGTAAAATATGAATTTCTGGAACTTCAAGAGAAACACTTGGCAGAAGTGAGTTACTCCTCAGTCCCTCACTCTGACAAAGAGCCCCCCACTCTACTTCTAAGGTAGAAATGAGCAAGCTTGTTGGTAACAGTCCCCAAACACCAGGTGGATGACCCACGGTGCCTACTATATAATTCAATCCAGCCCGGGGTCCGGAGCACCTCCACCCCAGTTCTGTGGAAGCCTAAAGCTCACTAACCCCAACAACCCTGAGCTCCTGTCTCCACTCCAGCTGATCACTAAAACCCCTCAAGTTTTCCCCACTTCTTACTTTTTTTTGGGGGGGGGAGGGGAGGAGAGGGGTGTTTGCCAAGACTTGGTGATACTCAAGGGTTACTCCTGGCTCTGCACTTGAATTATCCCTGGCGTTGCTCAGGGGACCATATGGGATACTGAGGACTGAACTGGTCAGCCACGTGCAAGACACTATGCTGTTGCTCTAGCCCCATCCCTCTTCATTTTCTGCACCCCAGACCAGGCCATCATGATGGGTAGAAGCAGTGGACAGAGAGGGCAACCTGCATGCAGCCTTGCATGCTGGTGGGGACGCCTCCGCCAGGGCCCTCGCCTCCTGCCACCAAGCATCCCAGGTTACCCTCTGTTCTCGGTGCACATCTTCCTAAACCTCAGTGCCAGCTACTGATCCCCCAAGCCAGCGGGATCCCAAACCTGAGCACTGGAGAAAACGAACTATTTTCCTGCACCCCCGCAGGGCTCCCAGTGCTACCTCAAGATTCCCTGACTCTACCCACCTCTCTCCAAGGTAGAGGTTCTACCTTCCCTCAGTACAGGGCACTGGCACCAAAGGCGGCTGTGCCCACCTACCCTCCCTGGCTTGAGATCTGGGTGGCACCTCAACAGACAAGGCGGGTGACGTGCAGAAGCACCTACAGGATCTCAGGCCCTCCCCAACCTGGGCCCTGCACCCACGAAGGTCCCCCACAGCCCGAGGTCCAGAACCAGATGGGAAAGAGGAATCAAGGTCACCCCTATCAGGTCGCCACTTGAAGTGCTGCCAGCAGCTAAGAGGCCCCAGCAGTGCTCATGCTGGCACTGCATCCTGCCCCTGGGCCTGTGGCCCGCCTCTAGGGCGTGGGCACCGCTACAGCAGAGTTGTGAGGGCAGGAGCATAGGTGCCCTTCCCAAAAGACCACAACTTGTCCCTATAGTACAGGGACTGTGTGCTGTGCCTAAGCTGTGCCAGGGGTGGCCTGAAACCCTGTTGCTCCTGCAACCCAAAGCTGCTCTGGTTTGGTGGTGGTGGTGGGGGGGAATCGTGGTCTTCATGGCAACTAGTAACTAATACCAACCCGTACCCCTCCCCCCGGCAGAGAAACCAATAAACGCGACCTGCGAAAGGAGAGAACAGGCAGCAAGAGAGGCGGAGGGACCCGGGGGGCCCTGGAGAGAGAGGCGAGTAGGTGGCAGCCGGGCCGTGGAGCAGTGCCGGAGAGGCCGTAGGCCTGGGGGCCGAGGAAAAGGAGGGCCTTGCAGGGGGGCTACGGTTCTTGGCAGAGACAAAAGCTGCTGGAGGTCGAGAGAGACAAAGAGAGCAGACAGTGCGGGTCAGTGAGGCGGCCCACAGCCTGGAGCCTCTCGGCACCGGGGTGCAAATGCCTAGGGCACTCTTGGAGGAGACGGGAGTCCCTACAGCATCTGGGCAGAAGCCAGCCTGGAGGGTCACTTCTGCCTCGGCTTCTGCCTGCCAGTGGGAGAAGCACCCCCAGAAACCTGCATGTGTTCAGACCCGTGGCAGACAGAAAATAGAGGGGAAAGCCTGCAAAGCTGAGCCCCGTTCTGAACCTGGCAGGGGACTGTCACCCTGACCACAGCCACAGGCTCCAGGGTGGCCCTGCTGGCCCACCCCTAGAGTAGCCCCCACCAACTGTGGACTCCCCCAACACATCTCTGGAGGCTGGACAAGTCCCAGAGGGAGCCGTTTTGCAGTTCCTGGAATGATGGCCCAACGACAGCTAAGGAGCACCCGGGCCACGGGTGTCTCTCGCTCGGAGTTGCCCTGATTGGGACCTATATGTCCAGGAGAGCGGCTGACACCCAGCTGGGGGCTGCAGGGCATCGCTGCGTTCCACCGGGCCAGTCTTGGGAGGGCCCGGCGGGTCCTGGAAAAGTCTCAGCAGAAAGACCTGGCCACGAAGGGCCATGCAGAGTTACGTCCCGGCCCGGGGAGCCTTCCCCGTCTCACACCCCATCCCCACGCCCCCTGCCAGGACCACAGGACACGGCGGGCGCCGTGCCCAGCTCTGACCTCTGCTCTCCGGGCCGGCGGCTGCGGGCGCCGGCGCGGCCGCGGGGTCCGGGGTCTCGCTGGCCAGCCTCTGCCCGGCACACATGGACTTGAGCATCTGGAAGACGGCGAGCGGCGCCACGTTCAGCTTCAGCAGATCCACCAGGATCCTGGGGGGCACAAAGGCGGTGCGCAGTGAGCCCTCCGACCCGCTCCGGCCTTGGCGGGGCAGGGGAGGCCGCACGCCGGGCCCAGGTCCGGGAGGGCCATCGGCGACGCGCGGGCGGGGGGCTGGGGTCGGGGGCTGGGACCGGGGAGGCCCGCGGGCTGGGCGGGGGCGGGGAGGGCACCCGGCGTCGGGGGGGGGTCTGGGCGGCGCCCACCCGCTCACTTGAACACGTCGGGGTCGATCGCGCCGCCCGCCGCCTGAGCCAGCTCGTACAGCTCCATCTCCTCGGCGCTCAGCACCTTCTTCTGCCGCAGCACGAGCTTGTGCAGGGCCGCCTCCACGCCCGCGGGCGGCCCGCGCCCCGGCCCCGCGCCGGGCGCCGCCATCCGCCGCGCCGGGCCGGTGCGCGCGCCGCTCCGAGGGGCTCGCGCGCGCCCCCTGCCGACGCGCACGGGCGCTACGGAGGCGGCGACGACCCGCGCTGGGGCGCCCCCGCCCGTTAGCCGGTCAGCAGGGGCTTCCGCGCCCGGCGGTGGCCGACGGCGGGCACCCGCTCCCGGCTTCTCCGGCAGCCCGTATCGGTCGCGGGCGCTTAGGCGGCAGTCGACGCCCGGCGCCGAGTGGGGCCAGCCCGCGGTGCGAGCCGGTGCTGTTCCGCCTCCCTCCCGCTAGGGGCGCTCCTCGAGAGCCCTGTTCAAAACGGCCTCTCCCGACGCGCGCTATCGATCCTGCGGGCGCGAGCACCGGCGCACGCGCATCCTGAGCTGCGTAACGAAGCCGAGACGGCCGGGGTTGGGGGCGGGGCCGGGGCGGTCGTTGTGCGCATGCGTCCTTGGCGCTGGAGCCCGAAGGAGGCGGCGGCACGTTTCCCGCCCGGCGTCGTGGGGACGCGCCGCTTGATGACGACACTTCGGCGCCGGGCGGCCGAATGGCGGCTCCCATCTCTGAGGCGGGCGACGGCGCTCTGGATCCGGCAGGTGGGTGGGCGCGGCGCGCGCGAGGCGGCCCGGCATTCGGGCTGCCTGTCAGAATCTCGGACGAAGAATTCTGCGTTCGCCCGCGAGCCCTCGGCTTCGCGCCGGGCCTCGGTGTCTCTGCTCGGGCCGGCCCGGGCGGGCGGGCGGGCCGAGGAGCCGAGGGTCGGGGCTGTGCCCCCATGCCACCTTCCCGGCGCCTCGCATACCCTGGCCCGGTGGGTGCTCGGCTTAACCTTCGTGGAGCGAGTGGGGGGAGGGAGAGGTGGCGCCTTGGGCTGGACCTGGGGGTGCGGGAGGAAAAGCCGGGGCGGGAGCCGGTACTGGCCCTGGAGCCGTGTACCCCCTCCCCCCCGCCTTCGTTTCCTAAAGGGGCCCCGATGCGCTCCGGGCTCGGGGGCGGGGTGGGGGGTCATGGGCGACTGCTCAGAGGGCGGCCCTTCGCAGTAACGCCGGCTTCTCAGCAGTTAACCTGCACCACAAGGTCCGGAAAGAGTTTGTGGCGTTGAGTTGGGGGCGGCGGGAGGAACAGGACGTGTGGGGAGGGAGAGTGAGCCTGGAAACCCGCGCGGAAGGAATAAGGGACAGGACTTAGCAGCAGATTCCCCCAGGCGAGAGCTATTGAGTAAGTGCCGAAAGGTAAAGAAAGGCAGAGTGTCTGCCTTGCATCACTCCAGCCCTCTAGGAGTGACTCCTGAGCACCGCTGGGTGTGGACCAAAAACAAAACAAACAAAAAATATCCTGCTTTACTGCATCTGCAAGGAAGACCTGATGTCTAATCAGAAATGCCTGGGATTCTGCCTTCTCAGATTGCTAGCGTCTAAACAAAGCCTGTTTCTCAGGGCTAGCAGACAGATTCAATAAAGGCAGGCACTAGGCTGGTAGGACACATGGCCTTTCCCCCAAACCCCTCCTTCTCCCCCTTCCCTGTCTAGCTGCTCGAATCCCACTGAACTTTCATTTCAAGATAGCAAGTCTTTGGGGGCAGAGTGATAGTACAGAGGGCAGGGCGCTTGCCTTGCACTCAGCTTCTTTTCCCGGCATCCCAGGAGAGTCCCCCAAGCCCCACCAGGAGTGATCCCGGAGCACAGAGCTAGGAGTAAGTTCTGCACACCACTGATTGACTCAAGCAGGATGGCGGAGTAAAGATTCTGCCTGTTTCAAACAGAGCTTGCTTCTGTTCCGGGCCTTTTCGAGTGGAGCACAGCATAGCCTTCGGTATCTCTGAGGCATCGCTGGATCAGTAGTTGCTAACTGGTCTAAAGATGAATTGGGGAGGACCTGGGAAGTGTTCCTAAGAGTGGGTGGCTGCTGTGGGCTTGGGGCTCCTCTCCAGCCCCTGACTGCCTACGTGGTCTCCTTGTTTGTGTTCAACTGCACAAACACCATTGGAGTTGCAGTCTCGGTGTGTTTCCTGGGCCCTCGAGGAGCGCCGTGCCAGGACAGCCCAGCAGCAGCTCAGTCCAGCTCTGGACACTTTCCTTTCCTAACCGGGAAGTTGCGTCCGCTCTTTTGAGGGCCCCTCCTGAGACCCCCTTCTCTGGGGAGCTGGTTTCTCAGCTCATTTGTTTTCACAAAGTACAGGTAATAAAGAGGAAATGTTCCAGTCTTTCTGATGGTGTATTCAAGTCTTGTTTCTGCTATTTACCTGCTGGGTGCTTGACCACTCCCTCTCGGCCTGCCCTTTTTTTTTCTTTTTAGCAAACTAATACAGGCTGGAGCGATAGCACAGTGGGTAGGGCGTTTGCCTTGCACGCGGCCGACATGGCCAAGCCGAGTTCGATTCCTTCGCCCCTCTCAGAGAGCCTGGCAAGCTACTGAGAGTATCTCACCTGCACGGCAAAGCCTGGCAAGCTACCTGTGACGTATTCGATATGCCAATCACAGTAACAAGTCTCACAATGTTACTGGACCCGCTCGAGCAAATTGATGAACAATGGGGTGACAGTGACAGCTAACTAATCTCATTGGGTTTAACTTGAGACTTAGTACAGAGGCAGAGGCACTACCCCAGTTCCATCTATGACACCATATGGTCTCCAAACCCCACTAGGAGTGATCCTTGTGCACTTCTGGCTATAGCCCCAAAACAAAACATGGGACTTGACTGATCTGTGTGCTGACTTGATTTTGTCTTTTTTTTTTTCACAGTGGTTTCTTAAGACAGCCATTTTTGACTCTCCAAGGGCCGACACCATGGCGTTCCCTCATTTGCAGCAGCCCAGCTTCCTGCTGGTAAGGACTAACTGCCCGCAAGCACCCCAGTCTGAGACTGTAACTGAGACGCCAACAGAGTCTTTCCTCTGACTTGAAAAACTTCTGTGGCCAGAGCATGTGCTAGAAGGAACACTGGACTTGGACTTGGGGTTGAATCCTTAGGCTCCGCTCTGCTTCTGTGTATGCAGAACTTGGGGTGGCTTGATTCAAGGACTTTTTGCACTCCTCCTCCCCAAGATGTGGAGAGGAGCAGGTAAAAGGATAAAAGTATTTTCCTGTCTTGTAACTCCTTATATGTGATGTGCCCTTATTGTAGCTGTGAAAGATGGAGGGGTGCTGCTTTGCTAATGGCAAGCTGACCGCACCCCAAGTATGAAACATCGTGCTGAGAACATAGGTGTCTGGGACGAAGGCTTCTAACTCCAGTTCTCAAAAGATGCTATTTTGGGGGTTGGTTTGGGGCACACCCAGCAGTGCTCTCGACTGTTCCTGGCTCTGTGTTCTCTGTGTTCAGAGGTGACCCTTGTGGTGCTTAAGAGACCATAGATCGTCGTGCTAGGGACTGAACTAAGTCAGTTCACTTAACCCATATACTGTCTCTTCACCCCCAGGAAGTGCTTTTTCAATATTTTAACAGTGAGGGAAAGAATATACCATTCTAGAGCTAACCTCACCCCTGGCCTGCCTTAAATAACCTTGTCCCTTCTGATTTCGAAAGCTCCACCCTGTGTTCAAGTAAATAGGGCCTTTGATTTCCATGGGCAAAAACCTTGGTGAAAATTCTGGCATTTCCTCCTGATCTCAGTGCAGTTGCTTGGGGCTCCTTTTCTCCTAATCAGACCCATATCCTATGGCCTCATGGAGATTTCCTTAGTTCTTCTCTTGAATTGTCTTTTAGACTCTCCAGACTTTGTTTTTTGGTTGGTGTTGACAACTTGACTAAACACATCTTGTTCTGTCATCACAAGATTATGAGTTCAATGGGTTTGTTTTGTACTGGGTAAAGGACATTTTGGTTAATAGGGCTTAATGACTGCAAGTAAAACTCTGTTGGGCATGTTCACACGAATGATCGTGGTGGTTTAATCATGTGTAGTCAGTCACATGAGAAGTTCACAGTTCATGTGTACACATGTAGTGAATGAGGACTCTGGTTTGTGAGGAGGGACCCACGTAATAGGGATCTTTTCCCTGCCCGGGGTTGTACAGGAAATGAGGCTGCCTAAGGACTAGTCCAGAGATCATTATATCTTAGCCTTTCCCCGTGGCATCCTTTATTTTCATTTATTTTTGTTTTTTGGGGTCACCCCGGCAATGCTTAAGGTGTTACTCCTGGCGGTACTTGGGGGACCACATGGGATGCTGGGTATCAAACTCAGGTCTCCCGCATACAAGGCAAATACCCTACCCTCTGTATTATTGCTCTGGCCCCGCATATAGCATCCTTTAAACCAATGCTTCTTAACCAGAGGTCCTGTGGAGCCAAGGATATTCCAAAGGGGGCCACAGATGCAAGATGAAGGGGCCAACTGTTAGGATGAGATGACCTCAGAAAGTAAATAAGGCAGAAAAAGGGCCACAGTTGTGAAAAGGTCAAGTAATGCTTTTTATTTATTTTTTTTTTTTCTCAGTGGTATTTGGGTTACACCGAGAGGTTCTCAGGACTTATTTCTGGCTCTGTACTCAAAGGTCACTCCTGGCAGGGCTCAGTTACCATGTGTGGTACCAGGGACTAAACCTTAGTTGACAATTTTTTTTTTTTTTTTTTTTTTTTTTTTTTGCTTTTTGGGCCACACTCAGCAATGCTCAGGGGTTACTCCTGGCTCTGCACTGAGGAATTACTCCTGTCGGTGCTTGGGGGACCTTATGGGATGCTGGGAATCGAACCCGGGTCGGCCGTGTGCAAGGCAAATGTCCTACCCGCTGTGCTATTGCTCCAGCGCCTTAGTTGACTGTGTTTAAGGCAAGTACCTTACACACTGCTCCTGCCCAAGAAACACTTCTTTCAACCACTGACAGGTGTGTCTGACAAAGTGTTGGGGATCCAAGCCAGTGTTGTTTTGTCTTTTAGCCATGCTTATTGTTTTTTGTTGTTGTTGGTTTGGTTTGGGACCATGCCTGATGATTCTGGCTATATACTGAAGGATCACTCCTGGGGGGCTCTGGGGACCACATGTGCTGCCGGGGATCAAGCTGGGATCGGCTGTATGCAAGGCAACACCCCCATACTATCTTCCCATACTGTCTTACTGGCCCTGGGGTTTCTGTCTCGATTCAAGCCAGAATATCAGTAGAAGCTGCCAAGCAAATAATGCTTGTAGTCATTTTGCTTTGCTTTTTCTTTTAGGCTAGTCTGAAAGCAGACTCTATAAATAAGCCTTTTGCACAGCGGTGCCAAGACTTGGTTAAAGTCATCGAGGATTTTCCAGCAAAGGTACAGCCCTGCTAAGGTCTCACTGTTAACATATCTCATATGCTCCTGTTTTGTTTTTTTGGGGCGGGGGGCACACCTAGTAATGCTCAGGGCTTGCTTCTGACTTTTCTGACTCGGATCTTATGTGGTACTGGGGATTGAACCTGGGGTCTGCTACAAGGCAAGCGCCCTATCCACTGGACCATCTCTCTGGCCCCTGAAAATATTATTTTACACCAGACTCAGAATCAAATAGTGTAAGAATCAAACTGGCCTAGACAAACAAGAAATAGATTCCGGAGCACATGCCATCTTTAACAGAACTCTTCTAATTAAATCTCTCCATTATGTACTAATTTATTTAACTGGCCCAGTCCTGAGGCAGTGCTGCTGGGTATAGCACACTCCTTGGGGGAAGGAGGGAGAGCCCTACTTGCGAAGACATTGCTGTGCCAGCATTCGGGGGGAAGGGGGGCCTGATCCCGGGTCTCAAGTGTGGGAGTGACCACAGAGAGTGGTCCGCAGAGGAGGGAGGCTTGCCTGGAGCCTCGTGGACACACTGTTGCAGGAGCTGCATGCCATCTTCCCATGGCTGGTGGAGAGCATTTTTGGAAGCTTGGATGGCATCCTCGTAGGCTGGAACCTTCGCTGCCTTCAGGGACGTGTGAGCCCCGTGGAGTTCAGCATTGCAATGGAGTTTCTAGACCCGGGGTAGGTAGGTCTGTCACTGAGAGGGACTGCACATTCCCTCGTCATGATTTTTGCATTTCTCAAGTCTAAGCAACGGCGCCTGATGGCTTGCAGTTTCTATACTGATCTTTGTTGGTTTTGTCTCATGTGCAGTGGCCCAATGATGAAGCTGGTGTATAAGCTTCAAGCTGAAGACTACAAATTTGACTTCCCCGTCTCCTACTTGCCTGTAAGTAGTAGTGGTGAGAACAGTGCCTGGGGCATAGGGTTCTGCCCAGTGGCTGTGGGATGGTTCATAGGGGTTTGGTGACATTGGACAGAGCCATCATGTCTGTTCAGGGCCTTAGAGGCATCACAAAACAGTAGGTCAACTTAGGGTGTAGGTTTGTTATGGGCCACTTATGTAACATTCAGGGACCCTGGGGCCACTGCCAGCATCCTTCAACCAACCATGCCAGACAGTTTAGTTTTCAGGTCTGATGCTGTGGTTCTGCTGAGCCCAGCAGTGCTGGGACCATAGAAACTCCTGCTGGTGCCTGTGGTCCTCCCCACCCCTACCCCAATGCTCCTGGGGCTTATGTACTGCCAATGCTTAAACTCGTGCCTCACACATGCGAATCATATTCTTTTTTTAGGGGGCAGGGGGTGGGTGTCAGATTTAGCTCTGCACTCAGGAATCATTCCTCACAGTGCTCAGGGGACCAATGTGTTGCCTGGAATTGAACCTGGGTCAACCATGTGCAAGGCAGACACCCTCCTTACTGGACAATCTCTGCTCCCATAAACCATATTCTTTGAGAAACCTTCTGACCCTCAAGCTTTTTTTTTTTTATGTTATTGTTGTTGTTGTTGTTTCTTCAAATGAAAAAATGCTGCTGGTGCTGAGTGTTCTTCCTGGTTGCTCCTGACCAATGGCAGGAGGGGCAGTGGGCTGGGGTCTCCCATCCTTCAGGGGCAAGTGCAGGGGTGAGACCTCCACGGGTGGGAGAAGCGAAGGCAATGGTGCGTGTTTGCGGGGAGGGTGTGAGAAGGCCTAGCTGCAATCTCTGCTCCTGGCTGACCAGTGGCAACTTCCTGAAGGGCCACACCTTCCATGGGCCATGTGCAGAGCCACCCTCAAACCGCCTTCCTCTCTACAGGGTCCTGTGAAGGCATCGATCCAGGAGCGCGTGCTTCCCGACAGCCCCCTGTTCCACAACAAGGTCCAATTCCCCACCACAGGGGGGCCGAGCCTGCACCTATCCCTCAGTATCCTTTTTCCACCTCCTGGGGCGTGGGGGATGGGGGATGGAGGAGAGGCTGGGGGAACCAGCACATAGCAGCCTGTTTGGCCCCTGACGGTGATCCTCAGATCCGTTTGAGTATTACATGTTCTTCTTCGCTTTGAGTCTCATCACTCAAAAGGTATGAGAGGAATTGTCTCTGTAGTTTGCAGGTCAGCGCCTCCTGCAATGGGGGTTCAGGTGGGCAGGGAGGGGGGCAGGTTCCCCACTCTTACAGAACACGGAGCAGCTGGGAGCCAGTCTTGGGCCTTCTCTAGCCTCTTTTCCCCTCTTCCCACCCTCCTGTCTTTCCTCCTCCACTTTTACTCTCAGGCTGCCCTTTGTGAACATGACTGATGGCGGTCAGGCCTAACAGGTCACCTGGGCTCCTGGAGCTCAGGGCGTGGGGGCTGCGTTCTGGACAGGATTAAGGGTGTAGTCAGCCCTCAGTGTGGGAGCTTTTCTCCTGGCGCTGCCGGGGTGCATCGTCCGTGCATGTGGCATTGCGCCCTGAGACAGCTGGGAGACAGCATCAGGCGGTGCTCAGAGCCATGTGTTAACACTCCTTTTCAGCCTCTCCCTGGGACCCTCCACGTCCGGACTTCAGACTGTGCCTATTTCATCCTGGTGGACAGGTACCTGTCGTGGTTCCTGCCCACAGAGGGCAGCGTGCCCCCTCCACTCTCTTCCAGCCCGGGAGGGCCGACCCCGGCCCCAGCTCCCAGGTAAGGTTCTTTGGCTGCTGTCAGGCTGGCCAGCACGCATGTTGCCTGTGCCTACCTCTGGCCATTCTGGCCTGGCCCTGCACTAGGAGTGATCTAATGAGTGAAAGTTGCTCTCAGATACACAATCATTTTTCTCAGGACCCTACATTTCTCTTGGTCTGAGACCGCCCTCCCACCCACCCCAGTTCCAGCCACTGTCACACAGATACGTACGTGCAGGGGCAGGGAGGGTTTCAGTGACCTTGTCTGAGGCACTGAGAAGCCTCACCTGAATATGGTCCAGTGGTGGGTGGTGTAGTGCCATTACCGCCTTCTTTGCACTGAGATTTTGAGTTGTTTTCTCCTGTTTGTCTGTACCTGTTCTCTCCTGGGCCCCATGGGTTAAGTGATACACCTGGTTCCCCATTGCCTCTAACTATTCCAGTCTAGTCCTAGAAGCCAATGCCACTTCCCACCCGAGCCACACTGGGGAGGGACAGTGGGGGGGGGGGAGCTCTGAGGCCTGAGCCCACAGGGCTTTGATGTTTCGCGCTTTGATTTTTCTCGTTCCCTTCTGTCTGAAGTGCCCTTCCCCCACCAGCTCTCTGCTTGATATTCCTAAAGCGTTCAGGATGCCTTTGACTTGTGCTCCTGGGCATTTCCTCAGGATCAAGCCCAATCAGGGATTGTTGGCAGGAGCACCACAGTGGTATACATACATATACATGTGTGTGCTCTTGCGTGAGTGTGTGTGTGTATGTATGTGTTTGTGCATGCATGTGTTCATTCATGTGTATACTCACACGTGTATATATTTATTGGGGATTGGGTTTCTCTGGTGCCTCAGCGGCCAATGTTGGAGGCTTCTCCCAACACTGTGCTTAGAGGTTGCTCTGGGCAGTGCTTTGGGGGGGGGGGGGTCTCGAAATCCTAGCTTCCTGCATGCCGAGCCTGTGCTCAGGGCCCTCTGAGCAGCAGCTCTTAGGGTTCATGTGCTCAGATTGGTGGTACTTGCTAGCTTGGCTGCTGGGCCAGGAGGTTGTTGATCAAGTTAAACAGACGGAAGGTCCCTGAACCTGTTAATATGGGGGACTTTGGGGGCAGGTACGCCAAGACCACATAGTTATCACTAGTGTTAGTGTCCTTTGATGATCCTCAACCGAAGCCTTTGCTTACTGGTGGTCGCCTGATGACCATTTTCTCATTACACCTCCTCTGCATGTACTCCATGAAGGAAGACTTACCCTGCTAAGTATACATGTGCATCAGTGTGCACTGGCTCCATCATGATCCCCCAGGTTTTACTCTTGTTTTTGAGGTCCTGATTGCCCCTGCCTGTGCCAGCAGGCATCAGAGATTGTTTTGGTGTCTCCCATAGGACACCAGCCATGCCCTTTGCTTCCTATGGCCTGCACCACACCAGCCTCCTGAAGCGACACATCTCTCACCAGACGTCTGTGAATGCAGACCCTGCCTCCCATGAGATCTGGAGGTCAGAAACGCTGCTCCAGGTGAGAGCCGGGCCCTCCTGAGCCTCTGAGGAGAATGGGCTCCTCAGCTGCCTTCCACCCATGGGGAGAACCCTTCCTGTCACGCGCATGGTTTGCAGAGATACCTCCTATTCTGTGGGTTACCTTTTTACTGTTGATAAAATGTCTTTTTTTGTTGTTGTTGTTGGTTTTTGGGTCACACCTGGCGATGCACAGGGGTTACTCCTGGCAGTGCTCGGGGGACCACGTGGGATGCTGGGAAACGAACCTGGGTTGGTCATGTACAAGGCAAACGCCCTATCCTCTGTGCTATCGCTCCAGCCCCCGATAATGTCTTCTTGTGGCATACTTTTTTGGTGGAAAGGGTAAGGTTGGGGGTTGGGGCCACACCCAGCAATAGTCAGGGGACCATTTGAGGTTGTGTAGATTGGAGTGGGGCCAGCAGCATGCAGGGCTGAACCCCTGAATTACCTCTCCAGCCCTACATTTTCAGTCCTCGTGAACTCCTGTCTGTTTTTGTTGTTCTTACTATTGGTTTTCTGCACTTGTGGGTCCTGACTGAGAAACAGTTGTCAAACCCAGGGTTGTGCTTTCCCTCATGCTTGCTTCTAAGAGTTTGGCAGTGTAACTCTGGGGGGCCTGAGCAGTACAGAGGGCATTTGTCTTGCACGTGGTTGGCCTGGGTTTGATCCTATATGGTCCGCTGAGCTCTGCCAGATACGGCCACTTCCCCTAAAATAAAACAAAACCTGAAACAAAAGACAGTTTAGGGGCCAGAGAGGTAGTAGAGCAGATTACGCACTTGACTTGCACACGCCTCACCTGGTTCGATACCCGATATCTCCTGTGGTCTCTGAACAAGGCCAGGAATGATACCTGAGTGCAGAGCCAGGAGTAAGCCCTGAGCATAGGCAGGTGTGGCCCCCAAAAGTAGAAACAATCCCTTCCCCCCAAAAAAACTGTAATTCTTGAGGATCAGGTCTTCGGGGCCACTGGAGGCAGATTTTATATGTGCATGAGCATAGGGTCCAGCTTTGTTCGTCTCTGTTAGCTCTCCAGTTGGCCTGTGGTATGGGTTAAAAAGACCACCATCCCCACCGAGAGATGGTGACGCCCATATTAAGTAGGTTCTTTTGCAGGTCTTTGTCGAAATGTGGCTTCACCATTATTCCTTGGAGATGTACCAAAAGCTGCAGTCCCCGCACGCCAAGGTATGTTGCCGCCATACCACCCCCATCTCATCCGGGAAGCTGCCACTTGTCCCCAGTCTCAGTTAGTTTGCAAGGACTCCTGGTGGGAGGCAGAAACCCCCCATGCCCAGGCTGGAGGCTGTCTTCTCTGGAGTCCCTTGGCCTGGAGCCCCTCCCTGCCAGCAGGAACGGATTAGGTGGTGGCGCTTCTGCCCGGGGGTGCTTTGTATGCCTCTGCCAGCAGGCCCGCCCTGCTAGCCCTGCCCTTCCCCTCCTGCATGCGCCCATGCCTGTCTCTGGGCCTCCGCTCGCTAGCCAGGCCTGTTTGGGTCTAGCTACCGAGTGGGAGTGTGGCTGCTCCCAATCCCCTGGTCCCCTTGGTTCCCCCTGGCCGCCTGCAGCCTCAGCACACAGCTTCAGCCCGCAGCTACTGTGCCTCATGTGCTGCTCACATTTCTTGCTGCCAGAAGCTTTCTGAAGAGTGAAGGATCTGGGGTTCAAGCTGAGAAGAGCAGCCTGTGGCTCTCCTGGCTCCGGAGAGACCGAGACTCAGCTCGTGCTGCAGTGCCCCTGTGGGGAGGCGAGAGGAGAAGGGAAACCGGGAACCCAATTTAGGGCGTGGGTCCAGGCTCCCGCCTGCTCCTCCCACTTCCAGGCCTGACCTGCTGCGTGTTCCTGGAGGCTGGCGTGCTGGGTCGCTTGTGTTGCAGCCCAGACCGTGGGAGCCGCTTCCCGCGGGGCATTTCTGTCTGCTCGTCCTGCCACCCTCACCGGTGCAAGGACACACTTCTGTTTCTAGCTGCACCTCTGCCAGCATGCAGGGCCTCTGCACGGCCGCTGAGTTGCCCAAGTCTGTCCTGGGACGGGCAGACCCTGAATTCCCAGTGTGCATCTCTAGCTTTGCATGTTGGCTTCCTCTTGGCCAGACCTCGAGGTGGGCGTGCTGCTGAAGACAACAGAAAACCTATGTCCCCCAGGTCCCAAGAGGGCCTGCCCTCAGCCCCCTATGGAGGCAGCAGATGATCAGAGAAGGCGGCATTCGGGCCTGAAGGGAAGGAGTCAGCCGGGGACACCCCGCATACCTGCCACCTCCCGGGCCCAGCCAGGCCTGGATACCAGCCTCCCCAGCTCATCCTCACACTGTCTTTTTCAAGCTCTGCAGAGTGGCTGCATCCAACTCTGGGGGCAGAAATTGGCCTGAAGTCCGCGACGATCATGCAGTGAAGCACGCAGGCCCTGGGGTCTGTGTGTCCCTGACTTGAAGGACATAGGCTGTGTTCCTCCTGACGCCCCCTGGTATTCCTGGGGCCCAGTGGACTGTAGGGACAGCCCCAGCCTGCGGGCACTTGCAGGGTGTTAGCTGGCCTGGCTGGCTGGGGTGGGCGCCCCTGGAGGAAGTGCTCCCTGGTCGCGCACTGAGCAGCTGCTGCCCTTGGTCTGGCCCTAAGGAGGCCGGGAAGCGCCTGCTCCTCCTGGCTGCCCTTCTGCCCCGCTGTCCTGCAGAGCCTGGCGTGCGCTTTGTCACCGCTTGGGGCGGCCTGCTTGCTGCGTGGGGCTTCTTTCTGCAGGCCTGTCTAGTGGGCGGCCCAGGGCCTGGGTGGGCAGGGCACGGTCAGGGCTGTTGCAGGGTGTCTGGAGAGGAGGGGCTCCTGGGTGAGGTGGATGGGGCTGCTCTCAGCCTCACTCCAGAGGACACCTGCCGCGGGGCGGGGGCTGTCAGGAGGGGACACTGATTAGCTCTTAGAAACTCAGTAGTTGGTGGCATTGTGCCCGTATCGAGTAGGTCAGGTTCTTCTCATGGGGAGGTCTTCTCGGGAAGGATCTCAGGGCCTTTGTCCTGAGAGTGTGTCCCAGAAAGGCCCCTGGGCCAAGGTTAGTGGAGGACGAGGAGAGTGGGGTGGCGTTCGGTCACTTGCCTTGCAGGTGGCCAACCCAGGCCCTAGAGCACAGAGCCAGGGGTGGCCCAGGTGTGGCAGACCCCAGCCGCAGGAGCAGGATGCTGGGTGAGGCCCGGGCTCTTTCTGGCGCCCAGGTCTGGGCAGGTGGAGAAGGTGCTCTCCAGGAAGGGGTTCAGTCTGGCGGCAGTGGGCGGCAGGCAGCGGCCAGCTGACCCGAGGCTGCTAGGCTGGGATGTCTGAATGGTCACTGATGTTTTTATTTTTTTGTTTTGTTTTCCTTTTGTTTACTCCCCTTCTGGGCTCTTCCTTCTTCTCACCGTTTTCTTTCTTCCCTTCCTATCCCGTGCCCCGCCCCTCCCTCCTCTCCTGCTCCCCCTGCCTCTGCCCTTCTGCATCTCCTCTCTCTGGGCTTTTGTTGTGTTGTCTCAGCTGGAGATTCTGCACTACCGACTCAGTGTCTCCAGCGCCCTCCACAGCCTCCAGGCCCTCCACGCCTACCAAGTACTGGCCTCTCCCCTCTGTTCTGTGTCCCCCTGCCCCACCCTGTGGTGAGAGCCACAGGGCAGTCAGTGCACTGGTAACGCACGGGGCTGGCTGGGGGCTGGCTGGGAGGGCTCCAAGGACTCTTACCGCCAGAGCAGGCCCGTGAGTGAGAGAAATTTCGGCATCGGCCTCCCAGCTTTGTGGGATGGAGGAGGGGAGCTGGGTGCTAGGGCACAGCTGGCCGTGGTGGCAGGTGCCTGGCCCAGCTGTTTGCCGTTGGTGGGTGTTGGAGAATTCCATGAGGGGGCTCAGTGAGCCCACTCACCCAGCAGTGCACAACTGGTATTGAACCTAGCAGGAGCCCCCCCGGGGGCACGTGTGGGTGGGGTGCTACTGTCTGCACCCCTTTGGAGGTAAGACACAGTCTATCTGGCCAAAAGGACTGGGGGCATTGGAGGCTGGTGTGGTGCCCCTCCCCCCCAAAAAAAAAACTCGGCCGTCCAGGGCTGTGCTTGCAGCCAGGAGGAGTGAGTGGGGCAGTGACTGACTCTGAGCTCACTGTCTGCTGAGATGGAGTGAGGAGCGTGGCACACAGCAGGGTCCCTGCTGCGAGGAGGGGAAAGAACGCTCCAGAAAGTTCCACCTGGACAGCAGGGTGCTGGATGGAGAGGAGGGCCCAGTCCTGTGAGAGCATGTCCCTGAGGGAGCATCTGGCTCCCATCAGCAGCAGGTGCGGGCCCTGATGGCACCAGAGGCTTCCCGTGTTCAGCCATGGTTGCTGGGGTGCGTGGCAGGGAGCCGGGTGCGCCAGAAACAGGAGGGGTGACAGAACAACGGGGCTTCCTGGTTCCCACGCAGGTGCTCCCCTGAACTGAAGCAGTCAAGGCTGTGGTCAGGCGAGGGGAAGGTGCCAGGCAGGAGCCGGGCATCAATGCCCTGCAGAGCTTGTGTTATGAACAGTTGAGGCCTGTTGTGTTTTTTTCTCCAAAGTGCTGCGAATTCACACTGTCTAAAACCTAAACAGAGAATGATCTAGAGTCCCGTGGTTCTGGTGTTTCCGTGGTGGGCAGACCTCCAGGGAAGGTGCTTAGATCTTCCAGGCTTACTAGGTCTGGGGTGCCAGGTGGCACAGACTGTGTCAACCCCCTCTTTGTCCAGTGTTTGGATCAGGCTTTTCCATCAAGATGGTTGGAACCCCTGAGAGCCGTAGCTTGGGGTGGGGAGAGCTGTGTGTTATTCGGGTACCCAGAGACAGGAGCACCATGCAATGGGCTCCTCCCCTGGTTTCCCCTTCCCACCCACTATGGTCTGGAGTTTCCCCTATGCCCCTTCACCTTCTGAGATGTGGTCCCATAGAGTCTGTGTCTCAAAAAAATCATGAGGACTAGGAGCAAAAGTTGGACTCAGGCCAAGGACATAGTTCCGGGGTAAGGCGCATGCCGTGTATTCATGCAGCCAACACCGATTCTAATCCCCAGCACCACAGATGGTCCCCTGAGCACCTCCATGTGTGGTCTTGAGAGGCTCCCAGAAGGAGCGTGCTCGTCCAGGTCTGTTAGCAGTGGAGGCGGGGCTGCCCTAGTGGGGGTGCAGTAGAAGGAAGACGTGTGTCCACCTGACAGGGGAAGCTGTGGCCCAGCAGGCTGTCTGCATACCCCCCCCCCCCCCCCGGAGGGCGGCGGGTGCACCTGGCAGGGGTGTCTGGTTTGCAGACAGGGCGGTGCAGGTCCAGACCCAGTGATGTAGGAGCCGCGCCCTCTCCTGCAGGAACCCTTCTCCCCCACAGAGGAGCATGTGCTCGTGGTGCGTCTGCTGCTGAAGCACCTGCACGCTTTCTCCAGCAGCCTGAAGCCCGAGCAGCTCTCGCCCTCTGCACACTCACACGCCACCAGCCCGCTGGAGGAGTTCAAAAGGTGTGTGGGTGCCGCTGCGCCCCTATCTTGGAGGTGGGAGGGCCCGTGTCTGCTGCTGCTTCCCTCCCAAGAGCCCTGGGTGGAGGAGCGGCCACTTTGGAGCCAGAAATTGGGGAGACAGGTCTGCTGTCTTCTTTGTCGCAGGTGACGGGGTTGGGGGTGGCATCCCAGCTGAGGTGCACATCAGGCCACACGGGGTCCTGGGATCCTCTTTTGAAGAATGGGCTTGAGCTGGGCCTAAGCACCAGGGGTGCAGCAGGGAACCATGGGACTGGCCTATGGTGTGACACCCCCTCCCCACCCACACACAGGGCTGCCATCCCCAGGTTTGTCCAGCAGAAGCTCTACCTCTTCCTGCAGCATTGCTTTGGCCACTGGCCCCTGGATGCATCCTTCAGAGCCGTAAGTGTTTGTTCCTTGTACCTCTGTGCCTTGAGCATGGTCCTGTGGGCAGGCAGGAGACTCTAAGGAGAACAAGGGGCTCCCAGGCCTCTGCTGTTGTGAGGGGTACAGGAAGAGTTCTGGACCGCCCCTCCCCCATTCCTCTGTAGTCAAGTGAAAACCCTGCGGGTGGGCACCCACACCTGGGAGCCAGACTTTGGGTCAGACCCCTTTGCTGACAGCAGGGCCTGCCTGGAACACTGCTGTCCCCCCAGGTGCTGGAGATGTGGCTGAGTTATCTCCAGCCATGGCGGTACGCCCCTGAGAAGCTGGTTCAGAGCAGCGACAGCCAGCCCCGGAGCGTGTCCGAGAGATGGTGAGCTTGTGTCCTGTCCTCTGGGGACCCTGTTCACAGTAGGTGGCCGTCTGCCCTTGTCCAGGTCTGTCACCATGTTTCCAACCCTTGGCTTTGACGCCCAAACCACCCCACAGCTCTACCTCCTAGGTGTGTGCCAGCCACTACCCCTTCGTCACCTCACACCAATCTGGGCTCCCCACTGGGGCCTGGGCAGCCCCTGCGCGTTGGAGGCTTTGGAGTACTTAGTTGTCCTCAGGGGCTCGGTCTCCCCACCTCTGTCCTGCCTCTCTGCCCACCCCAGACCTCCTTCACCACCATTCCACTCTTTCCTCTCTCATGAGTGGGTGCCTGGCAATATCAGGGCATCATGGGGGGGAGGGGTATATCTGTGGATCCCTGACACCATGCCCCACCACCAGGGCACCCTTTGTGCAGGAGAACCTACTCATGTACACTAAGCTCTTTGTGGGCTTCCTGGGCCGCGCGCTCCGCACTGACCTGGTCAGCCCCAAGAACGCGCTCATGGTGTTCCGCGTGGCCAAAGTCTTTGCCCAGCCCAACCTGGCTGAGATGATCCAGAAAGGTGAGCCCTCAACCGCAGGAGACAGTGGTCTGGGTGGGCCTCCCACAGGGCCCCGCATTCCTTGCACGGGTTGGGGAGTGTGCTGGGAGACTCGTGGTCACCACAACACCATAGGGCTGAGCGCCAGTGCCCTGCGTGCCCTTGGCATAGCAGGCGAGGCTGCACTGTGCCTGCAGGGGCCGGCCGAGCCCTGGGCTGCACCTGGGGATTTACAGCCATGCTAGCGCCCTAGACCCTGAAGTGCCTCTATCTTGACAAGCTCGGTGGGTGTTAGTTTCTCCTATGCCCCCTGCATGTGTTCCCCTTCTTTCTGGGATTGGCAGGGCGTCCTCTGGAGCTGGACCCCTGCCCTGTGCAGCCTGGGCCTTTGGGGACCTTGAGAGACAAATGATGTTTGTAATCCTTGGCAGCCGAAGCCAGACTTGTATCCTGCCCTAGGTGAGCAGCTGTTTCTGGAGCCCGAGCTTGTCATCCCCCACCGCCAGCACCGGCTCTTCACAGCGCCCACATTCACCGGGAGCTTCCTTTCATCGTGGCCCCCAACTGTCACTGACACCTCCTTCAAGGTGAAGAACCACGTCTACAGCCTGGAAGGCCAGGACTGCAAGTACACCCCAATGTTCGGGCCTGAGGTCCGGACTCTGGTGAGTGATACAGACTCCACGGGGCATTGAGCTAGGGAGACGTTTGGAGAAGGGCAGTACCCTTGCCTTTTTTTTAAAATTTCTTTACAGGTCAGCATTTGTTAGAAATTGTTCACATTTGGGGCTGTAGCACAGCAGGTAGACACTTGACTTGCGAGGGACTGACCCAGTTCAATTTGATCCCGGCATTCCATATGACCCCCCAAGACTTGCCAGGAGTGATCCCTGAGTGCAGAACGAGGCATAAGCCCTAGCACCACCAGGTGTGGCCCCCAAAGAAGATAAAACAAAGAGTTATTACAGAATGTTGCTCCTTAAAATTCATTGTCGAGGCTAGTGCGATTGTCCAGGGTTAAGGTGCTTGTCTTGCTTGTGGCTGACCTCATTTGAACACCCAAGCCCATGGTCCCCACCAAGAGTGACCCCTGAACACGGTACCCAAAATAAGCACCAAGTACTGCCAGGTGTGACCGCCAAACCAACAATGCAATAGCAGGGGTCTGGAGCTGGAGAGAGGAGTTCACACTGCACGCTGAAGGCCCAGGTTTGGTCGCTGGCACCACATGATCCCCTGAACACCACCAGAGCCAACTCCAGTGTGGCTCAATGTGACCTCTCCGGCCCTGGGTTCTCCCCTAGCGCCCCGTTACTGTGTTGGTGGCTGGTTATTGAGAGGCGACCCCCACCCCCAGCTCGTGACCCCCCCTGTCTGCCTTGCAGGTCTTACGCCTGGCTCAGCTCATCACACGGGCCAAGCAGACAGCCAAGTCCATGTCTGACCAGTGCGGAGAGTGCCACAGCAGCCACCCCTTCCTGGCCTGGCTGGGCTTGTTCTCCACCGATACCAATGGCTCCTGCCCCGCCAACGACCTGGACGAGATGGGGCAGGACAGCATCCGCAAGACGGACGAGTACCTGGAGAAGGCCCTGGAGTACCTGTGCCAGATGTTCCGAGTACACAGGGGGGCTCTCCCTTCCCCAGGGTTCTGTCCCCCGCCAGCCCTCCCAGCTCTTCTGCGGGAGACACGCCGTCCTTGCAGCCCCAGTGGTTTCCTTGTGGCCCTTGTTTGGATGGTGGGTCAGCCCAGCCCCCTCTCTGCACCCTGGGTCTGACATGGTCTCTCCTGACAGCTCAGCGAGGCCCAGCTGGCACAGCTCACCCTGGCCCTGGGGACAGCTCAGGATGAGAATGGGAAGAAGCAGCTCCCAGACTGCATTGTGGGTGAAGACGGCCTCATCCTTACGCCGCTGGGCCGCTACCAGGTCAGAGGCCCTGTCCCAGGTGGCCTCCCCCTCAGCCAGAGCGAGCACAGGTGCGCTCCTGGGCGGTCTCTGGGGTGGGGCTCGCCTGCATTTATTTGCCTCGTCCCAGATCATCAACGGACTGCGCCGGTTTGACATCGAATACCAGGGGGACTCGGAGCTGCAGCCCATCCGCAGCTATGAGATTGCCGGGCTGGTCCGCGTGCTCTTCCGCCTGTCCTCGGCCATCAACCACAGGGTGAGTGTGCGGGTGGGCGGGCGCCCCCTCCGCCCTCCACCTGGATGAGGGCACCAGCCCACACTCTGTGCTTCAGTTTGCAGGCCAGATGGCAGCCCTGTGCTCGCGAGCAGACTTTCTCGGCAGCTTCTGCCGCTACCACCTGATGGAGCCTGGGCTGGCCGACAAGCACCTGCTCAGCCCCGTGGGGAGGGCTGGGGTGACCAGCCGCGTCCGGGGCCCCAGGCTGAGTCTGCGCTTCCTGGGGAGCTACCGCACGCTCCTGTCCCTGCTGCTGACCTTCTTCGTGGCCTCTCTGTTCTGCGTCGGACCCCTGCCCTGCACCGTCATCCTGCTGCTGGGCTACCTCCTCTACGCCATGGCCATGACCCTGCTGACCGAGCGAGGCAAGCTGCACCATCTGTAAACACAGGCGGGATGCCACGAGGCCCACCTGGGCATGGGAGGCGCCCTGGCCTGAGCTGGCCCACCTGGCTCTTGTAGGCGGGTACTCCTTGATGCCCAGGCGCCGCCCAGGAGGTGGCAAAGCGAGGACGACGTGCGGTCCCAAGGAACGGCGGCGAAGAATGCAGGCACCCCACTAATTGGGGCCATGACCCTGACCCTACGCTGGGGGACCCGGGCTGAGGGGGCTTTCGAGGCCTTTCCAGCACTGCTTTCGGATTTCTCCATGGGAGCCCCAGATGTGGGCGGGCCACGCCTTCCCCCTCTGCTCCCTTCTCAGCCTTGCCGTGGATGTCTCTCCTCTCCCTGGCTGGGCCCCCTTCCAGGGAAGGATCAGAGACCCTGGGAGAATCCTGAGTCTTTAATCGGGTTCTCTGATTCCTACCTGTAAACAAAGTTTTGCTAACACCTTTGACGAAGCAAGCAAGGGTTGTGCTTTTGCAGTAATTGCAGCCCCGGGTTGGATGCCTGCCTTTGAGAACAGATCTCCCGGAGCACAGAGGCTAATTAGGAACGTCTGTCCTTGCACGTGGGTAGATCCTGCTTGCTCAAGGCGCTTCTCTCCAGTGCAGGGACTCTGCTGGCTCCCTCGGGTCACTTGTCACCCAGCACCTGTTCTAAACCAAAGATGGCCAAAAGCATTTCTTGTTATCTTCAATAAAATCAAGTGCTCGGAAGCAGTCACCTTTTCATAGTCTGCAGATACTCGGACAGCAGAGCCCTCAATCCCACAGGGTCTTTAAACCTTCATCTAACAAGTGATGGACCACAAAGAATACTCTTTGTGATTTAAAAAAAAAAAACAAAAAAATACCTTTAGTGTGGTTTCCATGGAATATTTTAAAAGAAGGTTTAAATGTTGGATTTTGTATTTTGGTGTATATTTGGAACCTGTGACCAAAAAGTAAGTCAAACTCGTAACCAGCTGTGAATGTGAATAAACCCGTTGCTGTCCCGAGCACTTGGGGCTGCAGATATGGCCCCTCACTGCGGTGGACTCAGGCAGATGGCAGCTCTAGTAGCTCTCATGGGAAACAGCTGCCCTCTGACTTGGAATCCATGCTGGGTTCCCTACAAACTGTCTTTTCAGCACGTCTGTTTGCCATCATGAAAGCTGGTCATTTCTGTGGCTTCTGGGAGCTCAAGGAGCTAGCTGTGCGAACATGAATGGAGGTCTCTACCTGTCCCGGGCATGGCAGCTGCTTGGTTCAGTTGACGGGCAGAGGAAGTTCACGTAGCCTGTAGTCCCAATACAGGCTTTGGCTAGCAGGCTCTCAAGGGTGGGGGTTACCCTGAGACCACGGTCTGGGGTCAGAGATGAGTGCCACTTCCCACAACACCCCCTTCACAGCTGCCTCATGAATGGGGAGCCTTCCTCCCCCCCTCTAGCACACTGACTCCCTGTCCCAACAGGCGCCCTTCCCTGTGCCCATGGAGAATTCCTACTTGCTGTCCCAGCCAATGGCCCATGACCAGAGCAGTACCTTCAGAAGCTGAAGGGGATGCAGCAATAGTACAGTGGGTAGGGTGCTTTCTTTGCACACAGCTGACACCGATTCTATCTTCCAGCATCTCAGGGTTCCCTGAGCAGCTCCAGAAATAATTTCTGAGTCTAAAGTCAGGGGTAACCCCTGTGTATTACTTACTGGCTGTGGTCCTTTAAAAGAAGAAAAAAGACTTGTTCTTTTGGGTGGGGGTGGGTGTCAGTCCACATCTGATGGTGCTGAGGGCTCAATCCGGCAGGACTCCAGGAGTATATGTGATGCTGGGGATTGAGCCTGCTGAGTTGGGTTGGCCACCTGCAAGCACCTACTGTACTATTTCTCTGACCCTAGTTAAGTTCTTTCTGGTCAGAGGGAAAACTAGCTGGATATACACTTAAGCGTGGAAAAAAAAAGCTGGGACTGAACAAAACAAGTGCTATGGCATGAGATGCTTTACCTGAACAAGCAGCTGAAATCCATCTGGGAAATGTGTGATCATGTCTCCAACTTAGAAAAGATGTGGGCCCCTGAATGTGACATTGCAGGGCATCTCTGATAAGAATGGTCCAAATGGACTGGAGCTATAGTACAGTGGGTAGGGCATTTGCCTTGTACGCAACTGACCTGGATTTGATCCCCGGCATCAGCATCCCATATGGTCCCTTGAGCACCGCCAGGAGTAATTCCTGAGTACCGTCGTTGTCACCCAAAAAGCAGAAAAAAGAATAGCCCAACCCACAGTAACCATGAGAACCAAGCCAGGAGGGGGCGGACCTCCCTATCACAGAGGCTGCATGCATGATGGATCACCTTACCTTATCTATAACTTGTACCAAAGCATCTAATTGTACTATTCCTTCGATGGGGCTGGAGCAATAGCACAGCAGGTAGGGCATTTGCCTTGCACGCAGCCAACCCGGGATCAATTCCCAGCATCCCAAATTGTCACCTGGGCACCACCAAGAGTGATTCCTGAGTGCAGAGCCAGGAGTACCTCCTGAGCATCACTGGGTGTGACGCCCCTCCCAAAAAAAGCTAATTGTACTATTCATTCGAATACAATCATAAGGTAGCTTTCTTTCTACCAAAAATTAAAAAGGAAAGATTGATTTCTGAAAAAGTTCTCCTTTCATTCTGAACCAGAATTAACCCTATTTTGGCATTTGCCGTGATTTTCCAGTAGAGGGCGCTGTGGATCTGGGTTTAGAAATGTTTTCTTATTTTCCGCTTGGGGGCACATCTGGCTGTGCTCAGGGATTACTCCTGGTGGAGTTTGTATACCAAGGATCAAACTAGAGGTCGACAGCCTGTAAGGCAAATGTTTTGACCCCTGTGCGGTACCTCTGGACCCAGAGTCCCCCTAGTTCCTTGCTGTAGCCTCTCCTTCATTTCAATGATTTTCACCTGTGGTCCCTCAGGGGCCCACTGGGGCATGGAGAACTGGCTGCCTTCAAAGTCCTGACCCTGCCCTTTCTCGGCTGCAGCAGCTCTGTCTTCCCCTGCCTCCGCAGTAGTCCCTCAAGCTCCCTCTTCCTCTCCCACTAATCTCAAGTTTTCAGAAATTCAGAGGTTCAAGGCCACCGGGGTTCAATCCCTAACACTACAGATGGTCGCCCAAGCCTGCCCAGGAGTGGTCCCTGAGCACTGAGTCAGGAGTAAGTCTTGAGTACCTCCACCCAAAATGGCACAAGCTATCCCCCACCGCCCCCGCCAAATAAAAAAGAAACAGAAAAAATGTAGGTGCTGTATCAATAGTACAGCCTGTAGGTGCTGACTTGCACACCGCCAAGTACTGGCCTCTCCCCTCTCCCCTCTGTTCTGTGTCCCCCTGCTCCACCCTGTGGTGAGAGCCACAGGGCAGTCAGTGCACTGGGAACGCGCGGGGCTGGCTGGGGGCTGGCTGGGAGGGCTCCGAGGACTCTTACCGCCAGAGCAGGCCCGTGAGCGAGAGAAATTTCGGGCATCGGTCTCCCACCTTTGTGGGATGGAGGAGGGGAGCTGGGTGCTAGGGCACAGCTGGCCGTGGTGGCAGGTGCCTGGCCCAGCTGTTTGCCGTTGGTGGGTGTTGGAGGATTCCATGAGGGGGCTCAGTGAGCCTGATGTAGGCAGGTAGATAGGGAAAGGCTCTCTGTAATGAAACAAAGTCTCATAGAAGAAGAATTCTAGGACCCACCCACCCTGTGGAGACAGAGAATAAAGACTTGATAAGACCATCCCCAGACCCTGAAGATATGGGCCTCCTCCCCATGAAATTCCTCCTTTCCCAGAACCCCCTTTCAATCCGGTTAACTCCAGCGACCCAGCCCCAAGGAGATTCCGGGACATTCCAAGTCAGATGATTCTCGAACCCCCCTTCAATCCGGTTGACTCCAGCGACCAAGCCCCAAGGAGATTCCAGGACATTCTGAGTCAGAAGGATCTATAAGAGCCAGCTCAAGAGCCCAGTTGGGGCTCTCTCCACCCTCGGAGAAGCCCGCGTTCCCTCTGGGTGCATTACTCTCTCTCCCTCTTACTCTCCATTCCCCCGCTTATCTGCTTATCCCTTTCTCTTCCTCTCCAAAAGCCTCCAAATAAAACCTGTTACTTCACTGCTCGTCTACTCCTGAAATTCTTTTCTGCGAGCGAGACAAGAACCCCAGAAACCTCGGGTAAGGCTTGGGACTGGTCTCTCCTCTCCTGCAAAGAGCAAATTCTCGCCCCAACTTGAGTCCGTGGCTCCCCGAGCAATCGGGTGGCGGGGATTAACTCCCGTGCCGAGAAGATCAAGCGGACTTCAGGTGTGGCTTGACGGCCACCTTGTGGGGCTGGCGGGGCGTGGGCCCGTGCCGACCAGGTGCTCACTGCAGACTTTACCGGTCCTAGCCTACCCAGGGTCCCGGTGGCAGAGGTGGATGGGGAGAAAGTGACCGTCTTTCTCCTCCCTACTTCACATAAGTCACCCGTGGGGCCCACCGACATCAAGCCCACTCGCCCAGCAGTGCACAACTGGTATCGAACCTAGCAGGAGCCGCCCCGGGGGCACGTGTGGGTGGGGTGGGTGCTACTGTCTGCACCCCTTTGGAGGTAAGACACAGTCTATCAGGCCAAAAGGACTGGGGGCATTGGAGGCTGGTGTGGTGCCCCTCGCGCGCCCCCCCAAAAAAACTCAGCCATTCGGGGCGGTGCTTGCAGCCAGGAGGAGTGAGTGGGGCAGTGACTGACTCTGAGCTCACTGTCTGCTGAGATGGAGTGAGGAGCGTGGCACACAGCAGGGTCCCTGCTGCGAGGAGGGGAAAGAACGCTCCAGAAAGTACCACCTGGACAGCAGGGTGCTGGATGGAGAGGAGGGCCCAGTCCTGTGAGAGCATGTCCCTGAGGGAGCATCTGGCTCCCATCAGCAGCAGGTGCGGGCCCTGATGGCACCAGAGGCTTCCCGTGTTCAGCCATGGTTGCTGGGGTGCGTGGCAGGGAGCCAGGTGCGCCAGAAACAGGAGGGGTGACAGAACAACGGGGCTTCCTGGTTCCCACGCAGGTGCTCCCCTGAACTGAAGCAGTCAAGGCTGTGGTCAGGCGAGGGGAAGGTGCCAGGCAGGAGCCGGGCATCAATGCCCTGCAGAGCTTGTGTTATGAACAGTTGAGGCCTGTTGTGTTTTTTTCTCCAAAGTGCTGCGAATTCACACTGTCTAAAACCTAAACAGAGAATGATCTAGAGTCCCGTGGTTCTGGTGTTTCCGTGGTGGGCAGACCTCCAGGGAAGGTGCTTAGATCTTCCAGGCTTACTAGGTCTGGGGTGCCAGGTGGCACAGACTGTGTCAACCCCCTCTTTGTCCAGTGTTTGGATCAGGCTTTTCCATCAAGATGGTTGGAACCCCTGAGAGCCGTAGCTTGGGGTGGGGAGAGCTGTGTGTTATTCGGGTACCCAGAGACAGGAGCACCATGCAATGGGCTCCTCCCCTGGTTTCCCCTTCCCACCCACTGTGGTCTGGAGTTTCCCCTGTGCCCCTTCACCTTCTGAGATGTGGTCCCATAGAGTCTGTGTCTCAAAAAAATCATGAGGACTAGGAGCAAAAGTTGGACTCAGGCCAAGGACATAGTTCCGGGGTAAGGCGCATGCCGTGTATTCATGCAGCCAACACCGATTCTAATCCCCAGCACCACAGATGGTCCCCTGAGCACCTCCATGTGTGGTCTTGAGAGGCTCCCAGAAGGAGCGTGCTCGTCCAGGTCTGTTAGCAGTGGAGGCGAGGCGGGGCTGCCCTAGTGGGGGTGCAGTAGAAGGAAGACGTGTGTCCACCTGACAGGGGAAGCTGTGGCCCAGCAGGCTGTCTGCATACCCCCCCCCCCGGAGGGCGCCGGGTGCGCCTGGCAGGGGCTTCTGGTTTGCAGACAGGGCGGTGCAGGTCCAGACCCAGTGATGTAGGAGCCGGCCCTCTCCCGCAGGAACCCTTCTCCCCCACAGAGGAGCATGTGCTCGTGGTGCGTCTGCTGCTGAAGCACCTGCACGCTTTCTCCAGCAGCCTGAAGCCCGAGCAGCTCTCGCCCTCTGCACACTCACACGCCACCAGCCCGCTGGAGAAGTTCAAACGGTGTGTGTGTGCCGCTGCGCCCCTATCTTGGAGGTGTGAGGGCCCGTGTCTACTGCTGCTTCCCTCCCAAGAGCCCTGGGTGGAGGAGCGGCCACTTTGGAGCCAGAAATTGGGGAGACAGGTCTGCTGTCTTCTTTGTAGCAGGTGACGGGGTGGGGGGTGGCATCCCAGCTGAGGTGCACATCAAGCCACACGGGGTCCTGGGATCCTGTTTTGAAGAATGGGCTTGAGCTGGGCCAAAGCACCAGGGGTGCAGCAGGGAACCATGAGAGTGGCCTTTGGTGTGACACCCCCTCCCCACCCACACACAGGGCTGCCATCCCCAGGTTTGTCCAGCAGAAGCTCTACCTCTTCCTGCAGCATTGCTTTGGCCACTGGCCCCTGGATGCATTCTTCAGAGCCTTGACTGTTTGTTCCTTGCACCTCTGTGCCTTGAGCATGGTCCTGTGGGCAGGCGGGAGACTCTAAGGAGAACAAGGGGCTCCCAGGCCTCTGCTGTTGTGAGGGGTACAGGAAGAGTTCTGGACCGCCCCTCCCCCATTCCTCTGTGGTCAAGTGAAAGCCCTGCGGGTGGGCACCCACACCTGGGAGCCAGACTTTGGGTCAGACCCCTTTGCTGACTGGGCCTGCCTGGAACACCGCTGTCCCCCAGGTGCTGGAGATGTGGCTGCCTGGAACACCGCTGTCCCCCCAGGTGCTGGAGATGTGGCTGAGTTACCTGCAGCCATGGCGGTACGCCCCTGAGAAGCTGGTTCAGAGCAGCGACAGCCAGCCCCGGAGGGTGTCCGAGAGATGGTGAGCCTGTGCCCTGTCCTCTGGGGACCCTGTTCACAGTAGGTGGCCGTCTGCCCTTGTCCAGGTCTGTCACCATGTTTCCAACCCTTGGCTTTGACGCCCAAACCACCCCACAGCTCTACCTCCTAGGTGTGTGCCGGCCACTGCCCCTTCGTCACCTCACACCAATCTGGGCTCCCCACTGGGGCCTGGGCAGCCCCTGCGCGTTGGAGGCTTTGGAGTACTTAGTTGTCCTCAGGGGCTCGGTCTCCCCACCTCTGTCCTGCCTCTCTGCCCACCCCAGACCTCCTTCACCACCATTCCACTCTTTCCTCTCTCATGAGTGGGTGCCTGGCAATACCAGGGCACCATGCGGGGGAGGGGTATATCTGTGGGTCCCTGACACCACGCCCCACCCCCAGGGCACCCTTTGTGCAGGAGAACCTACTCATGGACACTAAGCTCTTTGTGGGCTTCCTGGGCTGCTCGCTCCGCACTGACCTGCTCAGCCCCAAGAACGCGCTCATGGTGTTCCGCGTGGCCAAAGTATTTGCCCAGCCCAACCTGGCTGAGATGATCCAGAAAGGTGAGCCCTCAACCGCAGGAGACGGTGGTCTGGGTGGGCCTCCCACAGGGCCCCGCATTCCTTGCACGGGTTGGGGAGTGTGCTGGGAGACTCGTGGTCACCACAACACCATAGGGCTGAGCGCCAGTGCCCTGCATCCCCTTGGCATAGCAGGCAAGGCTGCACTGTGCCTGCAGGGGCCGGCCGAGCCCTGGGCTGCACCTGGGGATTTACAGCCATGCGAGCGCCCTAGACCCTGAAGTGCCTCTGTCTTGACAAGCTCAGTGGGTGTTAGTTTCTCCTATGCCCCCTTCATGTGTTCCTCTTCTTTCTGGGATTGGCAGGGTCTCCTCTGGAGCTGGACACCTACCCTGTGCAGCCTGGGCCTTTGGGGACCTTGAGAGACAAATGATGTTTGTAACCCTTGGCAGCCGAAGCCAGACTCGTATCTGCCCTAGGTGAGCAGCTGTTTCTGGAGCCCGAGTTCGTCATCCCACACCGCCAGCACCGGCTCTTCACAGCGCCCACATTCACCGGGAGCTTCCTTTCATCGTGGCCCCCAACTGTCACTGACACCTCCTTCCAGGTGAAGAACCACGTCTACAGCCTGGAAGGCCAGGACTGCAAGTACACCCCAATGTTTGGGCCGGAGGTCCGGACGCTGGTGAGTGATCCAGACTCCATGGGACATTGAGCTAGGGAGACGTTTGGAGAAGGGCAGTACCCTTGCCTTTTTTATTAAACTACTTTAAAGGTCAGCATTTGATAGAAATTGTTCACATTTGGGGCTGTAGTACAGCAGGTAGACACTTGACTTGCGAGGGACTGACCCAGTTCGATTTGATCCCGGCATTCCATATGACCCCCCAAGACTTGCCAGGAGTGATCCCTGAGTGCAGAACGAGGCATAAGCCCTAGCACCACCAGGTGTGGCCCCCAAAGAAGATAAAACAAAGAGTTATTACAGAATGTTGCTCCTTAAAATTCATTGTCGAGGCTAGTGCGATTGTCCAGGGTTAAGGTGCTTGTCTTGCTTGTGGCTGACCTCATTTGAACACCCAAGCCCATGGTCCCCACCAAGAGTGACCCCTGAACACGGTACCCAAAATAAGCACCAAGTACTGCCAGGTGTGACCGCCAAACCAACAATGCAATAGCAGGGGTCTGGAGCTGGAGAGAGGAGTTCACACTGCACGCTGAAGGCCCAGGTTTGGTCGCCGGCACCACATGATCCCCTGAACACCACCAGAGCCAACTCCAGTGTGGCTCAATGTGACCTCTCCGGCCCTGGGTTCTCCCCTAGCGTCCCGTTACTGTGTTGGTGGCTGGTTACTGGGAGGCGACCCCCACCCCCAGCTCGTGACCCCCCCTGTCTGCCTTGCAGGTCTTACGCCTGGCTCAGCTCATCACACGGGCCAAGCAGACAGCCAAGTCCATGTCTGACCAGTGCGGAGAGTGCCACAGCAGCCACCCCTTCCTGGCCTGGCTGGGCTTGTTCTCCACCGATACCAATGGCTCCTGCCCCGCCAACGACCTGGACGAGATGGGGCAGGACAGCATCCGCAAGACGGACGAGTACCTGGAGAAGGCCCTGGAGTACCTGTGCCAGATGTTCCGAGTACACAGGGGGGCTCTCCCTTCCCCAGGGTTCTGTCCCCCGCCAGCCCTCCCAGCTCTTCTGCGGGAGACACGCCGTCCCTGCAGCACAAGTGGTTTCCTTGTGGCCCTTGTTTGGATGGTGGGTCAGCCCAGCCCCCTCTCTGCACCCTGGGTCTGACATGGTCTATCCTGACAGCTCAGCGAGGCCCAGCTGGCACAGCTCCCCCTGGCCCTGGGAACAGCTCAGGGTGAGAATGGGAAGAAGCAGCTCCCAGACTGCATTGTGGGTGAAGACGGCCTCATCCTTACGCCGCTGGGCCGCTACCAGGTCAGAGGCCCTGTCCCAGGTGGCCTCCCCCTCAGCCAGAGCGAGCACAGGTGCGCTTCCTGGGCGGTCTCTGGGGTGGGGCTCGCCTGCATTTATTTGCCTCGTCCCAGATCATCAACGGGCAGCGCCGGTTTGACATCGAATACCAGGGGGACTCGGAGCTGCAGCCCATCCGCAGCTATGAGATTGCCGGGCTGGTCCGCGTGCTCTTCCGCCTGTCCTCGGCCATCAACCACAGGGTGAGTGTGCGGGCAGGCAGGCAGGCGGGCGCCCCCTCCGCCCTCCACCTGGATGAGGACACCAGCCCACACTCTGTGCTTCAGTTTGCAGGCCAGATGGCAGCCCTGTGTTCGCGAGCAGACTTTCTCGCCAGATTCTTCCGCTACCACCTGATGGAGCCTGGGCTGGCCGAGAAGCACCTCTGAGCCTCGTGGAGAGGGCCGGCGTGACCAGCCGCGTCCGGGGCCCCAGGCTGTGTCTGTGCTTCTTGGGGAGCTGCCGCACGCTCCTGTCCCTGCTGCTGACCTTCTTCGTCGCTTCTCTGTTCTGTGTCGGGCCCCTGCCCTGCACCGTCATCCTGCTGCTGGGGTACCTCCTCTCTGCCATGGCCATGACCCTGCTGACCGAGCGAGGCAAGCTGCACCATCTGTAACCACATGCGGGATGGCACGAGGCCCACCTGGGCATGGGCGGTGCCCTGGCCTGAGCTGGCCCACCTGGCTCTTGTAGGCGGGTACTCCTTGATGCCGAGGCACTGCCCAGGAGGTGGCAAAGCGAGGACGACGTGCAGTCCCAAGGAACGGCGGTGAAGAGTGCAGGCATCCCACCAAGGCCATGACCCTGACCCTGCGCTGGGGGGCCCGGGCTGAGGGGGCTTTCGAGGCCTTTCTCTCCAGCACTGCTTTCGGATTTCTCCATGGGAGCCCCAAATATGGGTGGGCCACGCCTTCCCCCTCTGTTCCCCTTCTCAGCTTTGCCGTGGATGTGTCTCCTCTCCCTGGCTGGGCCCCCTTCCAGGGAAGGATCAGAGACCCTGGGAGAATCCTGAGTCTTTAATCGGGTTCTCTGATTCCTACCTGTAAACAAAGTTTTGCGAACACCTTTGACGAAGCAAGCAAGGGTTGTGCTTTTGCAGTAATTGCAGCCCCGGGTTGGATGCCTGCCTTTGAGAACAGATCTCCCGGAGCACAGAGGCTAATTAGGAACGTCTGTCCTTGCACGTGGGTCAGGGCGCTTCTCTCCAGTGCAGGGACTCTGCTGGCTCCCTCGGGTCACATGTCACCCAGCACCTGTTCTAAACCAAAGATGGCCAAAAGCATTTCTTGTTATCTTCAATAAAAGCAAGTGCTAGGAAGCAGTCACCTCTTCATAGTCTGCAGATACTCGGACAGCACAGCCCCCAATCCCACAGGGTCTTGAAACCTTCCTCTAGCAAGTGATGGACCACAAGGAAAACTCTTTGTGATTTAAAAAAAACAACAAAAAAAAAACCCTTTGGTGTGGTTTCCATGGAATATTTTTTTTTAGGGCTAAATTTTAATAAAAGGTAAAGGTAAAGGCCCTCCCGTTGATCGTCGATTTGCTCGAGCGGGCCCAGTAACGTCTCCATTGGAGACTTTGTTGTTACTGTGTCTGGCATATCGAATACTCTCGGTAGCTGGCCAGGCTCTCCGAGAGGGGCGGAGGAATCGAACTCGGGTCAGCCATGTTGGCTGCTTGTAAGGCGAACGCCCTACCCGCTGTGCTAAGTTTTAACTCTTACACTTGAAACAAAGCCTTAAAATGACTGATTGGTTCAAGGGTCTCGTGGGGAAACTAATCTGTAACAAAAACTTGGCATTGCGCGGCGCGGCCCTCACAGCAGCAGGCACTTCTTCTTCCGCTTCTTGACGGGCGGCGGGCAGAGCACGGCGTGGATGGCCTCGTCGAACACTGTCTTCAGGCCCCGCTGCGTGAGCGCCGAGCACTCCAGGTACTTGACGGCACCGATCTCCTTGGCCATGGCCAGGCCCTGCGGGTAGGTGATGGGCGTCAGCTTCTTCTCTTTAAGCTTCTCGATCGTGTCTTTGTCATCCCGGAGGTCGAGCTTGGTGCCCACCAGGATGATGGGGGTTTTGGGACAGTGATGTCGTACTTCGGGGTACCACTTCGCACGCACATTCTCGAAGGACGCAGGACTCACGAGAGAGAAGCAGATGAGGAACACATCCGTCTGCGGGTAGGACAGGGGGCGCAGTCTGTCGTAGTCCTCCTGCCCAGCCGTATCCCACAGGCCCAAGTTCACGGGCTTCCCATCGACCATAACATTGGCAGAATAGTTGTCGAAGACGGTGGGGATGTACTCTCCGGGGAAGGCATTGGTCGTGTAGCTGATCAGGAGACACGTCTTACCCACGGCGCCGTCTCCCACCACCACACACTTGATGGCCTGCATCTGGGCCGCCGGGGGGCCGCGTTCGCGGCGGGCGGGCGGGCGCGGGACGGGGCGCGGGGGGCGGCGCGCGGCGGCGGGCGCGGTGCGCGGGGGGCCGGGGCGCGGGGCACGCCGCCTCGCCCTCCGCGGACTGGAAGCCGAAGGCCAGCAGCGGCCACCACCCAAGGCGGAGGAAAACTCTCCATGGAATATTTTAAAAGAAGCTTTTAAATGTTCGTAAAGTTAATATGCTGTGACTTCTACTTGAAGCACTGTTCTGTTTAGTAAAGGCAACACTCTGATTCTTTATTCCTAGTTTTAAAAGTTTGTATGCTTCTTTGGAATCACACACTTGGATTCAATGTAGATCTTCTATAAAAGAGTAGCCCTTTACATCCTGAGAAAGGCGTAGCATCTTTCTCTTTAGGAGCTTAGAAGATACAAACAAGTCATAAATACATTCGTTGTAAATCTCAGAGAAAGAAATCCAAATAGAAAACTTTATGCTATCATCCATGTTCAAGCAGGACTGTTCACAATCTTTCATAAATTCTTCAAACTCTGAAGGATTCAAAGAGTTTGTCAAACTCCCATGAAGAGCATCATAACTGTCATTATGCATAGCAGCCTTTTTCATTTGCCGAAGCAATGCACTTTTGCTAGTAACTTCTTTCTCTCGATCTGGTGACAATCGTAAATATTCTCTGGATCTATGTGGTTTAAGATTCATCTTAGTATATAGTCTTCCCCTAAGAGTGTCAAATAGTACATTCAAAGTCCGAGGCAGGATGCCAACATTCTCTTCTGTGCCCTGAAAAGTATATGTTTTTCCAGAATTTGTTAGCCCGTAAGTAAAAATCAGCCGACTTTCTCCTTTCAAGAGGTCTTTTCTTTGCTGCATAGTACAATCTCGGAAGAATTCCTTCTGTGCAGTTTTTGGGCCAAAAACCTTAGAGAAACTGAATTTCTGTGGCATCTGCGTAGAACTTTTCTCACTTAACCTACCAGGGATGCTTTGAGGATCTTTCAGCATAATAGTCCGGGAGTCTAAACTATAAACACAACCCTGAGACTCTTGTTCTTTTTCTGATTGTGTGAATGGTCTCACTCGAAGATAAACTTGGAGATAATCTTTGGGTTCCAAACTGCTTGTCTCATGGTTCGAAGCAACTAAGGAAAATTCATTAACATATGCCTCAGAGACCTGGGCCCTACGCAAACAGGATGAGAACGCTATTTGGGTCTCCCCAAGAAGAATAGAAAGAGCTATGCTTGGAATATCACGTTTCACTCAAGTGAGAGAAAGAATCTGGAGTTCCGACATCCGTCGACGATCAAGAATCAGGGGCACTGTCTCATTTGCCAAGGTGTCAAAATTCAGATGGGCTGGTCACGTAATGAGATTTAAAGACGACCGCTGGACTAAAGCTGTCACTGACTGGATTCCAGGGGATGTCAAAAGACCGTGTGGCCGCCCACCTACCAGATGGTCAGACTTCTTCGTCAAGATCATGAGCGATCGGTTTGAGGCTCTTCATGTTCCCAGAGCGAACAGATGCTACTGGGCTACACCAGCACGCTACAGGGACAAATGGAGACGTTCCTGGCGCCCGCTCGAGCAAATCGACGACGAACGGGAAGTTAAGTGATTAAGTTTTAAATGTTGGATTTTGTATTTTGGTGTATATTTGGAACCTGTGACCAAAACGTAAGTCAAACTCGTAACCAGCTGTGAATGTGACTAAACCCGTTGCTGCCCCGAGCACTTGGGGCTGCAGTTATGGCCCCTCACTGCGGTGGACTCAGGCAGATGGCAGCTCTAGTAGCGCTCATGGGAAACAGCTGCCCTCTGACTTGGAATCCATGCTGGGTTCCCTACAAACTGTCTTTTCAGCACGTCTGTTTGCCATCATGAAAGCTGGTCATTTCTGTGGCTTCTGGGAGCTCAAGGAGCTAGCTGTGCGAACATGAATGGAGGTCTCTACCTGTCCCGGACATGGCAGCTGCGTGGTTCAGTTGACGGGTAGAGGAAGTTCACGTAGCCTGTAGTCCCAGTACAGGCTTTGGCTAGCAGGCTCTCAATAGTGGGGGTTACCCTGAGACCACGGTCTCGGGTCAGAGATGAGTGACACTTCCCACAACACCCCCTTCACAGCTGCCTCATGAATGGGAAGCCTTCCCTTACCCCCTCTAGCACACTGACTCCCTGTCCCAACAGGCGCCCTTCCCTGTGCCCATGGAGCATTCCTACTTGCTGTCTCAGCCAATGGCCCGTGCCCAGAGCAGTGCCTTCAGAGGCTGAAGGGGATGCAGCAATAGTACAGTGGGTAGGGTGCTTTCTTTGCACACAGCTGACACCGATTCTATCTTCCAGCATCTCAGGGTTCCCTGAGCAGCTCCAGAAATAATTTCTGAGTCTAAAGTCAGGGGTAACCCCTGGGTATTACTTACTGGCTGTGGTCCTTTAAAAGAAGAAAAAAGACTTGTTCTTTTGGGTGGGGGTGTCAGGCCACATCTGATGGTGCTGAGGGCTCAATCCTGGCAGGATTCCAGGAGTATATGTGATGCTGGGGATTGAACCTGCTGAGTTGGGTTGGCCACCTGCAAGCACCTACTGTACTATTTCTCTGACCCTAGTTAAGTTCTTTATGGTCAGAGGGAAAACTAGCTGGATATACACTTAAGCTTGGAAAAAAAGCTGGGACTGAACAAAACAAGTGCTATGGCATGAGATGCTTTACCTGAACAAGCAGCTGAAATCCATCAGAGAAATGTGTGATCATGTCTCCAACTTAGAAAAGATGTGGGCCCCTGAGTGTGACATTGCAGGGCATCTCTGATAAGAATGGTCCAAATGGACTGGAGCTATAGTACAGTGGGTAGGGCATTTGCCTTGCAAGCAACTGACCTGGATTTGATCCCCGGCATCAGCATCCCATATGGTCCCTTGAGCACCGCCAGGAGTAATTCCTGAGTACCGTCGGTGTGACCCGAAAAGCAAAAAAAAGAATAGCCCAACCCACAGTGACCATGAGAACCAAGCCAGGAGGGGGTGGACCACCCTATCACAAACGCCGCATGCATGATGGATCACCTTACCTTATCTATAACTTGGACCAAAGCATCTAATTGTACTATTCCTTCGATGGGGCTGGAGCAATAGCACAGCAGGTAGGGCATTTGTCTTGCACGCAGCCGATCCGGGTTCAATTCCCAGCATCCCAAATTGTCACCTGGGCACCACCAAGAGTGATTCCTGAGTGCAGAGCCAGGAGTACTTCCTGAGCATCACTGGGTGTGACCTCCCTCCCAAAAAAAGCTAATTGTACTATTCATTCGAATACAATCATAGGGTAGCTTCCTTCCTACCAAAAATTAAAAAGAAAAGATTGATTTCTGAGAAAGTTCTCCTTTCATTCTGAACCAGAATTAACCCTATTTTGGCATTTGCCGTAATTTTCCAGGAGAGGGCGCTGTGGATCTGGGTTTAGAAATGTTTTCTTATTTTCCGCTTGGGGGCACATCTGGCTGTGCTCAGGGATTACTCCTGGTGGAGTTTGTATACCAAGGATCAAACTAGAGGTCGATTGCCTCTAAGGCAAATGTTTTGACCCCTGTGCGGTACCTCTGGACCCAGAGTCCCCCTAGTTCCTTGCTGTAGCCTCTCCTTCATTTCAATGATTTTCACCTGTGGTCCCTCAGGGGCCCACTGGGGCATGGAGAACTGGCCGCCTTCAAAGTCCTGACCCTGCCCTTTCTCGGCTGCAGCAGCTCTGTCTTCCCCTGCCTCCGCAGTAGTCCCTCAAGCTCCCTCTTCCTCTCCCACTAATCTCAAGTTTTCAGAAATTCAGAGGTTCAAGGCCACCCGGGTTCAATCCCTAACACTACAGATGGTCGCCCAAGCCTGCCCAGGAGTGGTCCCTGAGCACTGAGTCAGGAGTAAGCCTTGAGTACCTCCACCCGAAATGGCACAAGCTATCCCCCCGCCCCCGCCAAATAAAAAAGAAACAGAAAAAATGTAGGTGCTGTATCAATAGTACAGCCTGTAGGTGCTGACTTGCACACCGCCTAGGTCTGGGTTTGACCACCATCATGAGTGATCCCTGAGTACAGAGCCATGAATAAGCCCTAAGCACCCCAGGTATGATGTCAAACCCCCAAAAGAAAATACCTTTCTGCTCAGAACATTTTATCTGCCAAAGTATTTGTCAATCTTGACAAAACTTAAATTTTTCTCTTGACTCAATCACATTGGGCTAGAGCGATAGCACAGCGGTAGGGCATTTGCCTTACAAGTGGCTAACATGGCCGACCCGAGTTCGATTCCTCCGCCCCTCTCAGAGAGCCCAGCAAGCTACCGAGAGTATCTCGCCCGCACGGCAGAGCCTGGCAAGCTACCCGTGATGTACGTGATATGCCAAACACAGTAACAACAAAGTCTCCAATGGAGACGATACTGGGCTGCTAGAGGAAATCGATGAACAACGGGAGGACTGTGACCGTGACTCAATCACATTGGTTTGTTTCTCTATAAGTTTGGAATTTAAAATTATATTTTAGAGGGCTGGAGCGATAACACAGTGGGTAGGACACTTGCCTTGCATGCAGCCGACCCTCGTTTGAGTCCCAGCATCCCATATGGTCCCCTGAGCACTGCCAGGAAGAATTCCTGAGTGCAGAGCCAGGAGTAACCCCTGAGCATCACCAGGTGGGACCCAAAACAAACAAAATTATATTTTAGGCAACATGGATGATGTGTCAGACTGCATTTGGTTAGCATTTTCTGAGCTGAGTTTTGAACTTGGGGAAGATGGGATTTCTGTAATAGTAAGGTAGATATATATTTATACCTATATAGGTATTGTCTTTAGCCCTAAACAAAAATCACTATTTTCAAGAGCACACCCTTTATTCCCAAACTGTGGTTTTTCAGGGTTTCCATGGAAAACGGAAGTTTTTCCAAACTCCTCTGTCAAACTCCAAAATGTCTCCCATGGAACTGGCCGCAAATGAATCTCTTCTCAGCTCACCATCGCAGTCAAGCTAGACACACACTTGAAGGAAATGTTTCCTCCGGTTTCTCATCTGCTGAGCCCCCAAACTTCCGCGCCTCCCCCACCTCTCTTTCTGCTCACCCACTTTCTGCAGGAGGTCTTGGGAACTGAAGGAAGCCCTCAGATGAAACGCTGTTTCTTTCCAGAACTTTCTTCCACAGTTTCCGCTGGTTTTGGTCTTCAGACCGCTCTTTGAATAATCTGTCCACGAGTTCTATGGTAGAACAGTGATACAATCATTGAGAGCAGAAACTCGACCGTTTGATTTTTGATCCTTGTACAACCTATGAAAAAAGAAGTAATTGGGGACTGGTGAGATAGCACAGCGGGTAGCGCGTTTGCCTTGCACGCGGCCGACCCGGGTTCGATTCCAGCATCCCATATGGTCCCCTGAGCACCGCCAGGAGTAACTCCTGAGTGCAGAGCCAGGAGTAACCCCTGTGCATCGCCAGGTGTGACCCAAAAAGCAAAAAAAAAAAAAAAAAAAGCGATTAACTAACAAGGGCCAGAGAGACAGTACAGGGGTAAGGCTCTTGCTTTGCATACAGAGGACCCTGGTTCAATCCCTGACACCCATCATGGCCAGAAATGACTCCTGTGTGCAGGTGAGGATTCCCAGGTGCCCCAGGGAAGGGAACCCGCAGGTGCAGGCCCCGCCTCACGGAGGCCCCGCCCCGCCCAGGCCCCGCACAGACACCGCCCCTCGCCGGGCCCCGCCCCCTCCATGCCCCGCCCACGCCCCGCCCCTCGCCGCCCGAGCCTCGCCCAGGCCCCGCCCCTCGCCGCGCCCGTTGCCCTGGCGACGCGGCGCCAGGCCAGGGCAGCCCGGCCACCGAGTGGGCGTGCAGCACAGCTGCCGAGGCAGCGAGAACTGAGAATGAGCGTGGCGGGGGTCGCGGGCGGGCCTCGGCCTTCCAACGCCCCGGTCCTGAGCTCCCGGTCTTCGGCCCGTCCTCGCCAGCGCCCCCCCGCGGCCCCCACGGGTGTTGTCACGGGGCAGCACGGCTGGCAGCCTGGCACCAGCAGCGAGGCACGGAAGCGGGTCGTGGACCTGGAGAAGAGCCTGCAGTTCCTGCAGCAGCAGCATTCGGAGACGCTGGTCAAGCTCCACGAAGAGATCGAACACCTGAAGCGGGAGAACAAGGGTGAGTCCCCGCGGCGGGCGGGGCTCAGAGAGAGAGGCAGATGGGTTCCCCCACTCGCCCTCCCGGCCCGTGTACCCCGAAACCTAGGAGCAGCGCGTGGCCTTCCGCGGGGATCCGGAGACCCTGGGCGACCAGCGCCACCCGAGCCCTGTCGCCCCAGTCGGGTCACAAAAAAACGGATGGTCATGAACAGCACCCTCCGCCGCCCACCCCCGGGGAGGGGGGAAGCTCAGGCCCTGAGTTTCTCTAGCACCTGAGTTTCTCTAGTCTCTCATCCCCCCTTGACTAACTTTATTAGAGGGGGAATTGCTTCTGGTAGAGGGGATTGAGACATGTGAAGTATTGAATGACACACCTGGCCCTGCCCCCCTCCCCCGGGCTGCCTTAATTTTTTGTTTGTTTTGTTTTTTGCACCCGGTGATGCACAGGGCTTAATCCTGGCTCTCCACTCAGGAATTACTCCTGGCTCAGAACCATATGGGATGCTGGGATTTGAACCCGGGTCGGCCGCATGTAAGGCAAACACCCTGCCTGCTCTACTACTGTACTATTGCTCCAACCCCTCCTTAATATTTTTTGCTTTGTTTTGGGGCCACGCCTGCCAATGCTCAAGGGTTACTCCTGGCTCTGGACCCAGGAATTACTCCTGGAGGTGCATGGGGGGCCATGAGATTCAGGGGATGGAACCCAGGTTTGCCACGTACAAGGCAAGCACCCTACCCGCTGTACTATGGTTCAGGCCCCTTAACATTCTTTTTTTTTTTTTCCTTTTGGGTCACACCCAACGATGCACAGGGGTTACTCCTGGCTCAGCACTCAGGAATTACTGCTGGTGGTGCTTGGGGGACCATATGAGATGCCGAGGATCGAACACGGGTCGGCCATGTGCAAGGCAAACGCTCTACCCTCTATGCTATTGCTCTGGCCCCAACATTCTTATAGAAGTAAAATGCATGCCTCTAAGGATGAATTGTCACGAATAAATCAGAGGCAGACCTGCAGACCCTTAGATCCTATGACATCCCCTGCAGTGCAGAGCCCTAATCTGACCCCATGAGTGACCCTTCAACCCGATGGGCCAGTCCTGAAGCAGATCAGAGGCCTGTCCTGACAGCCCTACAGCTTCCGCCCATATATCTGGGGGGCTGGGGGCTCCGGGCTTTTCACCCCACTTCCCTTCTATTGCCTTCCCTGGACCAGCGGTGCCCATCACATCAGGATGTACCTCCAGAGTCGCATCTCCCCTAGTCTCACCCCAGTCCCTCCCTAATGCAGCCCAGGTTCATCCCAGGTGTTAATTGTGGCACTGAGCAGATTGTCCCCCTCCCTGTGAACCCCTGGACCTACCTGACCAAGCGGTTGTGGGCGGCATAGGCAGAGACGCAAGTTGGGACTCTGGTGCAAGGCACAGCCAGATGCACTATTCCTGGCTGAGCACACCCCAGGCTGCGGCTCCTGTGCAGGGTCCCTATGCCCTACTGGAGGGAGGATTCCCAGGGGCTCCGCAGGAAGTGGTCAGGATAAGCCAAGCTCCTCCTCTCGAGTGGTACCCAGGAGAGCCTGTTTGCTTTCAGATCTCCATTACAAGCTAATAATGAATCTGAAGCCATCGAAGAAAGGTAAGAGGCCCTGGAGAACCTAGTGGGAAGTTACCACAATAGAGAGCACCTTGCCACTAGATGCCCAGTGGGGAGAGGTCATGAGGGGCCCAGCCTGGTCTGGGTGATGAATGCAGTGAGCGCCAGAGGCACCATTCCTGGGGCACTCCCACGCCTCCTGGGGCCTATGTGGTAGGCGCAGCAGTATCTCCCGAACTGCCTGCGCTCCCCTTGCCCTGGGCCTGCCATGGTCACACCATGTGGGGCAGATGGCTTTGGGCCCTGGCCATCCTCCTGCCATCTCTGAGAGGGTGCAGACAGGAAATGCAGAGACCCACAGCCCCTGCCTGAGGCCTGTCCCTGTCCCAACTCTGGCCTTCACCTTCCCTGTCCTCCAGCCCACTCGGCCTGCTGGGCCCCGCTTTCCCCATTCCCTTAGGGGCCAGGTCTGGGTGGTGGCAGCCTGGGGCGCCCTGTCCGGGGAGTGACACAGGAGTGGCGGCAGCCTCTGCCAGGGCACAGCCGCACTCACCAGCATGGCCTGGGGTCCCTCATGGGACAGGACCAACTCCTGCCTCTGACCCCAAGTCAGCTTCTGGAGGGTCCTTCAGAAAACCACCTTTCCCGATGTCTCTGGTACCAGTGTAGGGGAGGGCTTTGTCAGAATGTTGGGTGCAGGCCTGGGTGGGAACCTGCAGTCTCCCCGCTGGGGGGCGGGGGGCTCATTGGCAGACTGTCCCTGACCCCGTGCCATCTCCCACAGGCAGCCTCTCCAGCTCCAGCATCCATTCCGTCAAGTCCTTTTCAAACTCCACAGTATCAGGTGAGGGGCCAGTGCCCTCTGGTCCTGAGGCGATGCACCCTGCTGGGGCCTCAGGAGGGCCTGGGTGAGGGTATGAAGCCCACGGGGGTCCTGTTTGGGGCAGACCTTGGGAGGAAAAAGGGAGGCCCCTGCAGCCAACTGAGCTGAAGCCACAGGACGGGATGGAGAGGTGGTGGGATGGGACGTGGGCGGACGACAAAAGCCAGGGTGCAGAGGACAGGGCCCCACGTAGGGAAACTCCCTACCCTGGGGGTGGGGGGTGGGGGAGCAGGGCTGGATGGGGCCCATTGGCAGAATGTCCCTGAGCCTTGAGTGGTCTTGCAGAGAAGAAACGCCGCCCTGGAGAAGCCCTCGCCGTGCCCCAACCCAGCAGACAGGACACAGGTGAGGCGCCCTGTGGGCCTGGACTTGTGGTGTCCTCTCCTCCCCGCTGCGCCCCCAGAGGCCCGGTGTTCTTGCGTGGAGAGACCCCAGGAGGGCAGTGGGCTTTGTCCTCGCAAAGGTGACCTTGGAGGCTGGGTTTCGGCCTCGCGATGCAGTTCCATCCTCCTCCAGGGGGGTTCAGTTGGGAACAGCTTGGGGAGGTCCACACCCACCTTTCCCGCGGCCTGGGGGATGGGCCAGCTTCCATACTGCCCACAGCTGACAGCCACAGGCCCAGTTTCGGGCCTGCATTCTCTCCCAGCACCCCTTGCGACACTGTGTGACCTTCTCTCCTGACCCAGGAAGGCACTGAGGCAGGGGGCAGGGGTTCCTTCAGCGCTCACAGCTGACCCTGGAGTACTGGGCAAGGCGTGTGACTGGTCTATCTGGGTCTGACCTGCAGTCAACGCTCAAGGCAAGGCCAGGCTCCAGCCCAGCTCCACCAAGAAGCAAGACTTGAAAAGTGACGCTTGCCAGAAGATGGACCAAGATGAGGAGTCCCTGATTGCTACCCTACTTCATAAGCTGGACAAAGCCTCTGGGGTCCAGGGGCAGGCCAAGTAAGGCTTGCCTGCACCCCACGACCCCAGGATTGCACAATAGTGTCACATCCTAGAAAGGGCACATTGCTTTGCTTTTCCACGTGGTGGGCCTCCAGCAGAAAGCTAGCTCCCGAGAGCACGTTGGGTGGGCGCTGCTTTGTCCTTTCCCTGGGTTCAAGATCCTATACTGTGCCTATGTTGATCTGAACCCTAGGAGAGGGACCAGTGGCAGCGCCTGACCTGTTTCTGGAAAGAACTAACAAAGCCACTAAATTATTTTTACTTTTGGGGTTTCACCTGGCAGTGCTCAAAAGATACTCCTGGTCTTGTACTTGAAGTGATCCCTACCAGGGCTCAAAGGACCACACATGGTCTGGGTTTAACTGCATACAAGGCAAGCATCTTAACCCTTAGACTACACATTTTTTGCTTTGGGGCCACACCTAGGCGTTCAGGTCTTGTTCTTGGCTCTGCACTCAGGGATCACTCCTGGAGGGCTTGGGGGAACATTTGGGATGCCAGGGTTGAACCTGGGCTGTCCGCATGTAAGGCAAATGCCCTACCTGCTGTACTATTGCTCCGGCCCCTGTACTCTCTTTTTCTCCCTGGGAACAAGGCAGAGCCCCAGGTCCCCCCGGGAATGCACTTGGTTATTGTCAGGCATGGAGCCGCAGTTCAAGGCAGTACCAGGCATCTGGACAGTAATGACCTGGGCCTCTGCATCTTAAGAGGGGATCCAACTGCCCCATCTGGTGCTACCTTCAGGACAGACCCCTTTCTCTGCACAGGGTGGAGCTGCCCTCCTAAGAAACACCACTAGCTGGAGGGTCAGGACCCTGGGGCACCTGGTGGCTGGAACCTCACCTGCCCCTCGGTCCCGGGGGAGTCTCTGTGGACATGCTCTGCCCTGTCCCCTGGCAGCCCTCGGTAGATGGTGTTTAGGCTCCAGAGGCCACTGGCCTGTTGCAATGGCTGTTTCAGAGAGGAGGAAGCAGAGGCCTTGAAACCAGGGGCCACCTCCGGGCTTGGCAACCTGCACAAGGGCAAGCCCCCACAGCTGAGCCTGCCCTCGCAGATGCGCAAGCCCACCACGCTGCACCAGTGCGAGGTGGTCATCCGCCAGCTATGGAACACCAACCTCCTGCAGGCCCAAGAGGTGAGCCTGGGCGCCTGGGGAGTGGCCCCGGGCTCTTGTGGGCACCACCCATGCCTCTCCTCATCTTACAGCTGCAGCACCTCAAGTCCCTCCTGGAAGGGAACCAGAAGCTCAAAGCTGCCTCTGAGGAGGCTGGGCTGAGTCCTCCCAAGTAAGTGACCCTTGCAGCACCCTGCTCCTGCCCCCAGTACCGCGGGGAACTGGAGACGGGGGCTCACCGCCAACCCTGTCACCCAGGGACCAGGAGGCCCTTCATCCAGGGACCATGCAGTTCCCCAAGGTCCACACCAAGGGCATTGCTAAGAAATGGTGAGTCCCTGGGCTTAGGAGGGGTGTGCCCCCTGGGCCTGGGCAGTGGCTCCAGGACGGGGCTCAGCACGGGGCCTGGGAAGCCTTCTGCCAGGTGCACTGCGACTGCCACGGGGCAGCCTGTGCTGACCTTCCCTCTGCCCCACCAGCTTGATCCTGAGCCCCACGCCCATGGCGGAACGTGCCATCCTGCCTGCACTGCGGCAGACCCTCAAAAGTAACTTTGCGGAGCGGCAGAAAAGGTTGCAGGTGGTGCAGAGCCGGCGGCTCCACCGCTCGGTGCTCTAGGTGCCGCCCAGTCCCACCTCACCGCTGCTCCGCAGCCAAGCCCCCCACATGCAGGCGGACGCTCACCCTCGGCATTCCTAAAGGATCTGAAGACCCATCAGTGGGCCCGAGTCTAGATAAACGAAACTCTTGGCACCTGTTTCAGCACTGAGGAATTCTTTGCTCGCTCATTATTTCCTAATCTGCACTGACACAAAACCACGATAGACCAAGTATCCTCCTACCCTTTGAAGACTAGAAATAAAGCTTGTTTCTTCCAATTGTGACTCCTCACTAGCAGGCACCAGGGCCTGTGCACCTAGATGCACCCCGCAATGGGGAGCCTGCCCCTCCCCTGCCAGCTGCCCTGGAAGAGCAGCTCAGGTCGAGCCCAGTGCCCCGGGGGCCAAGGAGGCTTCCTGGCCGGGGCGGCTTGGCTCCTGTCCAACAGATGCTCCAGGTCGATGGGTCCCTCTAGGCCTTGCACCACCCCGTGCCCTGCCCTCACGGCGCTGTCCCACGTCTCCTGGGCGCGGGCAGCTCAACCAGTCTCACCTGGCAGCATAGCCCTCGGGCTCCATGGCTGCTCCCCTCTCCTGCGCACCAGAAATCTGGGCGTGAGCTGAGACCAGGAGCTGACCAACGTGACAGACAGTGAGGCACCCGAAGCCTCCAGCCCACGAGGAGCCCAAGGCACCCTCCAAGGGCTTCGTGGTGCAAGATGCTCCTTGACACCGCAACAGCGAGAAGGCACCAGACATGAGCAACTCTGAGCAATTCCCCAGTTTTGGGGGGGCTCGGGTGGCTCCCAAGACCCTCCCCTGGGGTCCCAAATGATAATGATCAGAGTGGGACTCAGCCTGCCGACCCCGCCTGACCCAGCAGCTGACCCCATCAACTGTCGATGCCCCTCCCCAAGGTCTCACAGTGAGGGCTCTGGCCTGGACCTCAGGCCGCTCCAGCCAGCGAGCTCCGGGCTGGCAGTACACGCCAACGCTAACGGGCCCAGCCAGCCGCAGGGCACACGCACTCTTGGCTCCCTGGTCGACCAAACATGTCAGCCAGGCCCGCCTTCACGCGGGGGCCGGGGGGTGCCACAGCTGTGGCTGAGTCCACTTCCTGTGTCATGACCTTAGGAAATAAATTTTCTTGACTTTATGAAAAAAACAAAAACTGAGGTCTGGGTGACCATGATCAGCTGCAAGGTGGGGACCTGGCTTAGCTCTGTCCTCACTGGACACAGTGACAGACTGATGACAAACACAGGAATAATAAATTTATTATAAGAACCACAGAGGACATGGTAGTGCACATATAAAAGGGGGACCTCTTGTCATCAGAGGCCAGTGGCGCCCTGTTGGGGAATTCTCGGACTCTGGAGTGGCCCTGAGGACACTGGGTTTCCAGGTGACCCCTGACCAAACATCCAACTATGGGTACAGTGTCAGGCACAGGGTCTTCCCAGACACCCCCAGGGCTTGGAAGGGAATGCCATGAGGTATGGGGCCCAGCTGGCGAAGGGAGCGTGCAGTGGCCCCTGGTCAGCCTTCCCTCTGAGACACGGTGGCGCCCCTGAATCCGGGAGCTTTGCTGTCACGTGGCCCTTATGCCAATGGGGGCACAGTCTGAACCTCAAACTGATCAGAGATCTGTGGGTCTGGAGGGTTTCCTATGTGCTCCCTGTTCCCCTACAGAAATAAGTGTTCATACACACACACACTCGCACGCACGCACGCGCACACTGCTCTAAGGAGACCCTGAGATCCCCCAGGTACTGAGTGTGGCCGCAGCCCTGGAGAGGCTCGGGGAGGGCAGCGGAGAGCCCCGGCCAGGGGCGTGTGTGACTCCCTGAGCAGGTTCTGTCCCACCAGGGTGCAGCCAGCTCCACGGCCGCAGGTCCCAGTCTTGTACAAGTGTGGAAGAACATTCGGTAGGTCCCCATGGCGGAAGATAAAAGCAAGAAAGCTAACCTAAGCCCAGGCTCTCCAGGGGGCCAACACCCAGAAACGTCCACCACGAGGCAGACGTCTTCGGTGCTCTCCACAAGGCTGCCAGCTGCCCCCGAGGTCCCCAGCGGGCTGGCGGAGGGCCGGCCTGCAGCAGCAGTGGAGGCGGCTAGGCGGCCGAGAGGCAGGCCTGGTGGATGCTCTGGGCCCAGGTGTTGAGCAGGGCTGTGACCGAGTGCTTGTCGGGGAGCTGCAGCAGCCTCGAGGTCATGCACTGGTGCACGGACTGCAGGAAGGGGTTGGCGTCTGCAAGAGAGTGGTCGGCATGAGCCCCCCAGTCCCCAGAACATACAAGCAACGGAGAGGGGGCTGCCTTGCAGGCATAAGCTGGCCTCTGGGTTGTCTCTGGCCCCCTGAACACGCAACCACAGCGCCCTGGGATCCAGCACCCGCCAGGACCACGAGGGGCTGAATGAGGAAGAGAATATGTCTGGAACTTGGGGTGTCCTCAGTGAGTCTTGGCGCCCCAGTTCATTCCTCAGGGGGCCGGTTCCCGTCAATGGCATTCCCACCAGACCCAAGGGGGGGTGTCCCTAAGACCAAACTATCCCCGCCTCCCTGGACACCAAGCAGAGACCTTCCCTGCCCCATGCTGTCGAGGGCAGCAGAGTGGGAGGACAGGGTCATGCTCTGGGCACACCCACCGTACTGCCACTGCCGGTCAATCCACAGCGGGCTCTGGGCGGGATAGTCGGCAGGCACGCTGACCTCCAGCGGGGGCACACTGGGGAGGTCCTTGTCATCTGTAACACACGCGGTCACACCTGAGACCTGGCCCGACCCTGCTACCCACATAGCCACCTCTGCCCGGAAAGGGAAGGCGTGAGTGTGGGTGGGCCCAGGCCTCTCTGCCCCAGAGATGTGAGGAGGGGCATGTGGGCAGAGGGGCCGGCTCCTGAGGCTCGTGAGCACAGGGCGAGTCCAGAGCCTGCCAGAGGTCGTGCACATACAACCCAGCCTGGAAGCGGAGGGGCCCAGCCGCCCCGCCCCGTCCCTGCAGACACTCACCCAGCTTGCATATCAGGTGGACGGTGCCATTGTTACTGCAGTGAGATGGGTCCAAGTTCACCAGGAATTTGGGGTCTAACCTGGCCACCTCCCCCTGGAGCACATTGGGAATGTTCTGTCGCTCGTCATCTTCAATCTTACGTTTTCGGGTGCATACCACTGGGGCCCTGGAGAAGGTGGCCACAGTGAGCAGACCAGGCCAGATGGCTGTCCAGGGCCCACCGCCACCATGACGCCAAACCCCGGTGTGTACGCACGTGATGGGTGGGCCGTGGATGGCCGTCATAGCTGGCACAAACGTGCGGTACAGGGAATGGTTGAAGACGGGTGAGCGAATGTTCGCCAGCACAGCGTCCAAGAGGGGCTGGCACAAGTACTGCTGCTTGGTTGGAGGTACCGGCGGGGGCGGGGGGGTGGGCTAGAGAGGGTTATGTGGCATCAGCAGCAGCACCCACTCTACCCCAAACCCCAAAGCCCACACACCCAGAAACGTCCACCACGAGGCAGACGTGCGGCTCACAGCCCAGCTCCCTGTAGCACTGCGGCGAGCCTGACCCCACAGGTCAGGGCGGCCGCTCCCGGACCATCGGCAGCTCCCGCAGCAGAGTATTCCCTCTTCCCTGCAGGCCCCAGCCCCGGCGAGCCAGGGACAGGTGGCAGGTACAGGACTCAGCCTGCAGGGATTCTGCACACATGCCCATACTCATTCTCTTGCCTGCCCCTGAAACTGACCCAACCAGGCCGGGTGCCCAGGCCAAGCAGTAGGGCTCTGCCCGGAGCTGCCGGCACGCCACTCACCACCGCCATGTCATTCTTGAGTTTCTCCAGGGCAATCTCACACTTCTGCAATGTCTTCAGGGGGCACCTGTGGGATGAGGGGGTGTGGATGATCCTCGGTGTAGGAGTGGGGAACTGTTGGCTCGAAGGTGCTGGTCCTGATCACTGCCCACCTGGCCTCCCCGGGTTGGAGAGAGCCAGTCCCAGGAACTTGTCACTGCACTTCTGCAGAAACCCTAGTGAGCTGATCAGAGTCCAAGGGAAAGTGGCCTTGAGCATGGACAGAATAAGATATTTAGAGGAAGGTTCAAGGGCACAGGTGGACGTCTAGGTCCCAAACTCCCTGCCCAGCAGTATCACACCCACAGGGATCAGACCCAGAGGCCCAGAGGGGTCGTCCAGCTTGGACGAGCTGGATCTGCAGTGGTCAGCATTCTACTTGCTCGGACAGGCAGAATAGGGAAGATCTTCCAAAAGGAGGGAACAGGGGCCGGAGTGATAGCACAACAGGTAAGGCGCTTGCCTTGCACGTGGCTGACCCAGGTTCAACCTCCGGCACCCCATATGGTCCCCCAAGCTCTGCCAGGAGTGATCCCTGAGTTCCGAGCTAGGAGTGGGGCAGCTGCGGGTACAGGCCCAGCTATGGCGAGGACAGCGTGGAGAGCCTGTGTCTCGGCTGCCTACAAGGCATTGTCCTGTTTCCTATTTACCAACGCACTCTAGCCACTCACCCTTTGGGCGGGTGAAAGGAATCTGAGAAGCAGGGCTGGGCCAAGGCCACCTCTGTAGGATAGCACTGTTTAGTCCTTCCCGAATAGCCTCAAGTAGTTAAGGTTTATTGGGTTGCTCCCATTCCTCTGTATTTATTTGTAACTTCTTTCTTTGTGCTCTGTTGACTTGTAAATATTGTCTTTCTTCTCCTTAAGTCCTTTGCATAGATTATTCAGAGCAATGTCCTTTTTGTACGGACACAAGAAGACAGTATATGCTATGCTTTTGTAATGTGACTCTCAGTGTTATTTTCCTCCTGGGTATCTGTTCTCTCCACCTAGTCTCAGCTGCCCTTACTTCCTAGCACCCCCCAAAGCAGGGTCCTGATGAGGGACAGGATGGAACCAGGGCAAGCTGTAAGCTATGTGCTATCCTGGCATCGAGATGGGCCTGGCCAAAGTGGAACAATTCTTAACTATAAGTTAAGAGTTTTATCATGGACAAATGTTGTCGTGACCCTAGTAACGACAAGACTAGGACCCTGCTAGGAATAGGAAAGACTAATCTGGCCTGAGTACTATAGTCTAAGATTGGGATAACCCCAGGAGAGCAATTCTATAAGCTTAATGCATCTCTTACTGTGTCCATACAAAATGATTACATTATGAATGCTTATGTTTGTTGGGCTGGAGCAATAGCACAGTGGTAGGGCATTTGCCTTGTGCACAGCCAGCCTGGCTGATCCGGGTTCGATTCCTCCACCCCTCTCGGAGAGCCCGGCAAGCTACCGAGAATATTTCACCCGCACGGCAAAGCCTGGCAAGCTCCCGATGACGTATTCAATGTGCCAAACACAGTAACAAGTCTCACGATGGAGATGTTACTGGGCCCGCTCGAGCAAATCAATGAACGGGAGGACAGTGCTATATGTTTGTTGGACAAGGACAGGAGAAACACACCCAAGGCACCTCGACAGAAGGTTTGGAAGCCCCCCCCAACACACTGGGGCTCCTTCCATGAACTCAGCATCGGCGAGCACTGCCAAGCGGGTGAGCCCCACCTGGCATCTTCCACGGGTGGACCCTGTCCTGCCCTGGGGCCCAGGCTCACCGTTTGGAGGGGTCAGTCAGGATGTCCAGAAGGCTCTTCATCTTACTCAGGTCTTTTTTCCTATCTGGAAAGATCAGGGAAAACTAAGATGGGACCAGAGGGGTCCGTGCCCACCCCCCCCCCCCACCGCCCGGCCGGACCCGGGCCCCACCTTCGTTCTTGTCGATCTTGTTGATCATGCGGCGCAGCGGCTCGATGTACTTGGACAGCTGCTTCAGCTTGTCCAGGTACTGCTGCTCCTCGGCCTGGCTGGAGCCTGCTGGACTCATGACCGAGCTGGGGTTCACTGTGGGACACAGCCCGGTGAGGGTGAGGCCGACCGACACGGCCCAGGTCTCTGCCCACCCTCCCAGAGGGCATGCAGCCGAGGGATCCCAGGGCTCATGTGACCCTCAGCACCTCAACCTGCAGGGCCAGCAAGTGTTTGGCTTCAGGCCACATCCACCCCGGGCCTGACTTACCAGGGGTGTTCAGAGGCCCCGGGGAGGGCACACTGAAGTTCTGTGGGGTCCGCGCAGTCACTGGGCTCTGGGAGGGTTGTGGCGAGGGGCTGGGCAGGAAGCTACTGGGGGAGGGGGCCGGGCCAGAGCTGCAGCAAAGCAAAAAGAAAACCATCTGGGAGCCCTGGTGCTGGGCAGGGCTCGCCCTGGAGCTGGGAGCCGGCATGTCCAGCCAGGCTTACCTGACGTTGGAGTTGGGCTGTGAGCTGGGCTGGCCCGGCTGCGGGGATGGCTGTGGGGGCGGGGGCATCGACTGCGGGGTCTGCACCTGCTGGCCGGGCGATGGCGAGGACAGGATGGCGAGGTTGCTCTGGCTGACCTGGAAGTGCAGGGGGCTCAGCCTGCTCGCCTGTGCCCCGCCTCACCCTGCATGCAAGGCTCCCGGCTCCCCGGCAGCCTCGCACTCCCACCTCTTGAACGCACGCGTGTGCAGGCCCACCCACCCACCCACACACACACACACACACACACACACGCACGCAACCCAATGGGCCAGTCCGTGCCCCGGCTCCCAGGTGTGACCAGTTGCAGAGGGAAGTCCAGGGAGGTCTCTGGCTCTCTTCTGAGGACCAGAGAGGACCATGTCATGGCCACGGGATCATCTTCCTGGTGCCGGTCCCATGTGGGCCTGCTTCCAAGAGCGGGTGTCAAATGCGCGGCACCTCGGCTGGGACTCCTCAGCCTGGCATATGGGCCGGGACAGGATGGCCCACGTCCTGCCTCCAGTCTGGCTGCTAATAACTCCTGCACTGGACCAGTGGGGGCTCATCCTTGCCCCCCTGAAGTCCTCATGGGGGGGTGCACAAGGATCGTGTACACCACTGTGATCACTCAGGGCCCCTCAGTGCTCTCTGTGAACTCTGTGGGACCATATGAGGCAAACACAGGCACGCGGGAATGCCACGGCAAGGCCAGTCTCCTGGGAGCTGTCACGGCAGCCAGGGCCCACTGGCCGCAGAGCTCTGAGCTTAGGGGTGTCTCCCAGGGCTCTTCGGAAGACTGCCCGGACCCAGCGCGCCGCCCCACACCAGCGTGTCTCCAGGGTGCTCTGACCACCTCTCCCGAGGCCAGGCTGCGGGCACTCTAAGGGGGTGGCTGCCTTCTTTGGTCTCTGCTCTGCAAAGGCCCAAAGGTTCGTGGGGAGTCGGACACCCGCCGTCTTGCCTGGCTCCGTGTTTCCAGCACTGCTGACCAAGCTCTTGGAGTGCAATGTCGCTTCCCGCCAGTCCGCAGATTCCCCACCCCTTCCCCGACCAGGACGCTGGCGTAGAAGGGAGCACCCAGGGGAACACATGGCACTTTCACGACCAGTGGCATCTGGCTCCATGGGAGAGATGGAGGGAACAGTATCTGTCCGGTACTGGGCCCCCAGCTGCGAGCAGGGCCAGGCCCTCGAGTCCCGCTCCCAGCAGCCAGGTCTGAAGGGGTCCTGCCAGATGAGCGTGCAGGTTCCTGACTTAGGACGGGAAAGATGCCCCTAGGCACCACCAAGCTTCCAAGAGGAAGATGGCGATCAAATCGCCCCTGAAAGGTCCATGCAGAGAACCTCTCTGGTGCCCTTGGCAAAGGCCCTGGGCGCCTGGGGTGTGCCCAGCCTCGAGCAGGGATTCCTTCTAACACCTTCTAACGCCGTTTCCTGCCCCTGGAGCCTGGCACCCTGTCCCCTTCCCCTGACCTTCCATCCCTCTCCAGAGCCAGGTGCTTCCCGACCAGCCAAGACCCCCACCTGCCCTGGGGAGTCACGGCAACCCTGCTCAGGCAAGCAATTCCTTCCCGGGTGCCCAGATCTCGCCCTGCACCCTAAGGTGGAGCAGCTGGGAGAGCGGGAGGCACCCACACAGCACCACGCCTCCGCTCCATGGCTCACTCCTCCCAGAATGTCGAGTGGTCTTTTCATTTTGTTTTGGGGGTGCTAGGGCGATGCTGAGATGTTACTACTGGCTCTGCATTCAGGAATCAGTCCTGGCAGTGCTTAGGGAACCATCTGGGATGCTGGGGATCAATCCGGGGTCAGCCTCATGCCAAGCAAATGCCGTAATTACCCACAGTACTATCTCTCCAGTCCTCATATTTTATTTAATTTTTTGTGGTGCCTGGGGTCAGACTCAGGGCTTCCACATGTAAGCCAAGTGCTCTACTGCTGAGCTATAGTCCTGACCCTGGAAGTATATTTTATTTTTTTTTCCTTTGGGAGGGGGCACACCTGATAGTGCTTGGGGCTTACGTCTGGCTCTGTGCTCAGGAATCACTCCTAGCAGGGCTCAGAGAACGGTATGAGGTGCCAGGGATCGAACTGAATAGCCAAATGCTAGACAAATGCCCTACTGGCCGTACTACTGCTCGAGTTCCTTGAGCGTATTTGAAAGGCGCCCTCAACACTCAGTCTGCGGGGAAACAGCATTTTTTGCTCACACCCTCTGCTCTGGGTTTCCTGGAATGCACACAGCTCCCAAGGTGCGAGAGGGTGGGAGATGGAGGTGAGCGGTCTGTGCAGGCCAGGGGCACCATCGCCCAGAGCCCACCTCTCGTGCTGGGTCCCGGCTCCATCCCTCTGCCACTGTCGCCGCCACTCACCCAATCCAGGTCCTTCATTTCTGAGAACCATTTTCAACACCCAGGGCAGGCCCTTCATTTCTGAAGACAATTCATGATTACCGAGGTGGCCAATGGGGTTTCTTTCGTGGACATTTAGGACCTGTGCACTGGGGGGGGTGGGGGGGGGGTGTCCCAGGCCCGAATTCCAGCTGCCACAGACACACCTGGGATAGAGAACAGCCACCCAAAGAGCTGTCCCGAGAAAGAACCAGTCTGGCTCGGAGACTAGGAAGACAGGAATCTCGGTTTCAATTCGAGGTGGGGTTTTCTGACACTCACGTGTGCACTGAGGCTCTGCCTTCCCCACCCAATCGGGAAAAGAGCTACCCGTCACATCTGTGTCAGCACTGGCAGAGCTGCAGGGCTGTGCCCACCAGGAGAGCAGCTCGCAGGTGTCTGCCTGCTCCTGCCACCCACCCCTCATTCACCGGCATGTCAGGACTCAAGCTTACACAGCTGTGGGGGAGTCCAGGCACCCCCTGCTCAATCCTGCCTTCCTAGGGAGCCAGGACAAGTGTCAAGAGCGGCTCCTGGGCCAAGTGCAGGAGCAGAAAGGGAAAGCAGGGAGGAGGTGGAGAGCAGGCAGAGCGGAAGCAGACAGAGGGCAGCAGCGGTTACAGAGCCAGGCTGCCAGGTGGGCAGCAGGCTTGTGAGCACGGGTCCTGTGAAGCCTGGCTTCCCCCGCACCCACGGGGACGAGCCCTGTGCTTCTCCTGGTCTCTGCCCCTGATGTCCCCAGGTGTCACTTTCCAAAGCAACAGGAGCTTCGGTCCCTCCGTGGTGCCACCCGGGAGCACCAGCGGCTCCCCAGCTAGGCCTGTCTGCAGCACTCCCACAGTTCATGCCTGTTCCCAGTTGTTGGGGGATCCATGAAGTGCCCATGACACAAAAAAAGCAGCCACTGGACATTATGACAGGGACAGCAGAAGGGAGACTGAGGCGAAAGAGCCCAATCTCAAGAAGAGATGATGCAATGCCGTATTAGTTTTCTCTTCTGCTCGTTTTCGTGGACCCAACTTACTGCCTGGAAAGCAAAACCAGTCAGGCAGTGGACAGTGGACAGAGAAGCACACGGAAACACGCTGAGCTTGTGTGGACTGGCTGTGGCTGGCATACCCACGGTGACAGCAGGGCAGCCCCAGCTCATGCTGGCACCAGGTTCCTGGGAGTAGCAGTCTTTTCTTGGAGGACCGGATTCAAAAGGCACTGCCACAAACATCCCAATTCTGGCCAGCTGAACGGCCACCAGGTGCCCAGTGCTATGGGGTGGGGGAAGAGTGGGGGGACCCTTCTGAAAGGCCAAGGCTGAGAGTTTATCTTCGTTCAAAGGGGCAGCGGCATCCAGTCTCCAAGGCTGCGGAGGACCAGCACGAACAGAACATCCATTGGGGTGCCGTGCCCCGGGGTGCCGCCGGGAGATGGGCAGCAGCCCCCACGGGGAGCCTGGCCCAAGGCCCGGCATATACCGGAGTTCCACTCTGTCTAAGAGTCAGCCCTGGGCCAGGGAGACATGAGCGTGATGCACTGGAACACATGTGTGGCACGCGGAAGGCCTGGGCATGCTGCCCAGCAGCGCACAGCGCCTTGAGCACCATGGAGGGCAACCCCCAAGCACCATTACCACCAGCAAAACAGACAACCAAAAACCCAGTCTGTGTGCTGATGCCAGGATGATTATCTCACGCCCCGCCCCACCCTGGTCAACCCAAGAACTCCAGGCCAGAGGAGAAGGAGCAGAGCAGAGGCCACAGAAAGGAAGACCCGAAGGAACAGGAAGGAGCAAGGAGTGACTGAGAGCAGCCCTGAGGCTCAAACCCTGCGCCTCCACAGGGCGTGAGCACGCAGTTCCCCTTTCGCAAACTCCCGCTACTCCACCTCCCATAACCCAACGCCACCGTCTGAGAGGTCAAGGCCAAGAACTCGAGCTCCAGTCAGAGACAGACCACAAAAAGGACAGAAGTGTTTGAGGTGACCCTGGGGTCAGGATGCACCGAGAAGGTGGAAGCTGAGTCCCCCACACAGCAAAGCCTGCGCCGCAGGAAGGCCACTGCTGCCGTCACACGTCTCAGCGGCCCGGGGGCCAGACAAGCGGGGCGCCCCCAGCCGTGACGGCACCACCCAACAGGTAGCACGGGCAGTGCCGGCCAACATGCTGTCTGTGCAGGGCAGGACCGGGCCTGCTGTCCGCTAGGATTCCACATGCCTCTCGTCACAGAAATGGAATTTCCAAACCTTCGTATACTCGCACCCTCACAGCGCCCACCCAGAGGGGCCGGCTGTGAGCCCGGGGGCCATCACCACCTTACTCTCCAGCTGAGAACGGTGCCTGGTGAATGGAATGCAATGATGACTGTTAAACAAATAAACACGCCACAGAAGATTTCAAACGTCATGATGATGGAGAAGCGGGAATTCATGAACCTGAAACAGGGTGACACGCTCAGATGTCCTATCTACCCAGAGTGGGCAGGCATGTGTGGCAAAGTCACACGCCGCACAGTAAACTTGAGGAGAGCGTTTGTCATCTAGTAAATGCCATTTGAATGACAGCCTACCGGGAGCCTCTGGGCTCCTGAGCCCCTGAAATGCAACTGGCATCACTGTACTTTTAATTTCATTTAACTTTAACTCAAACATAAACAGCCACATACGGCTGGTGGCGACCATATTAGAAAGCAAAACTTACTGCTTTGCGTCTGGTTTTATTTTTCCAGAGAAATGACAGCAGCATAGCTACTGAAACACTAAATTTGTTTAAGTTTTGGGCCTCACCTGGCAGTGCTCAGGGCTTACTCCTGGCTCTGCACTCAGGGATCACTCTCCTGGCAGGCTTGAGGGATCATCCAGGGTGACGGGGATCAAACCCAAGGGTCAGCTGCCCTACCCACTGTACTATCCCTAAAAATTTTTTAAAGCTACTTAGATCCGTCTTTCTCCAGGACATGAAACATTAAAAACTATCCAAAATTCAAATGAAAATACCCAGATAGCGACTCATTTCCCCTCAAGAAACAGCAGCTGGGCTGGTCTCAGGTAAGCTGTGGGCCCTGTGATGGCCTCTGTGAGGGAAGTCACCAAAGGTGACAGTGACCCTCACCAAAGGGGTTCCGTTCAGAGGGCCCGAGCTTCCCGGAGGCCCTGGGCGCTGCCCCGTAAATACCTGTGCCGAGGGCTGTCCGCCCATGGGGATGGAGCTTGACGGGACGGCTGAGACGGCGCTGGAGGGCGGGAACCGGGCTCTTGGCATCCCGCCTTGGGCGAAGGCTGCGGTGATCATCTTGAGGACAGAGGGACAACAGACAAGGTGATCGCAACAAAGAAATGCAGTGCATGGGCAGGTGGCGAGGGGTGCGTAGCCGCCGTGATGGGTGCGGGGTCTCCGGGGGGCTCGGGGAGCCTGAGAGGAGCAGGGAGGCCAGCCTAGCTTCAAGCCCACAGCACAGAGGCCTGTCACGGCACCAGGAACACAGGAGCCGCTGAGAACACAGCTGCCACCTGGTCGCCGTCTGCCTGCCGCACTCCTTAAACCAACCTCCGATCTGTGGACGGGCCAGACTTCCGGGGCTGGGTGGGAGCCCCAGGTCAGACAGCTGAAGAGAGGATCAGGACTCGCTGTGAGAAGCGACCAGTCACTGCACCGAGGTGGCACCTCGACTCGGCTGTACTGCCAGGGAAAGAACCTCGGAGGCGCCTTCAGTCTCAGCAAGACTGAGTATCTGCTGAGGGACTGTTCTTTGTTTTTTGTTTTTTTTTTCTTTTTTACAACCAAAACAGGGGTGCCTGGGACACTGCTCAGCTGCAGCTCCAGCAGGGTAGGGGCAAGCCAGCTCCTAAACGTGCAAGAGGATGGCAGATTCCAGGAAGTCACTGGCACTGCTCTGGCCCCAGCCTGAAACTTCTGGAAGCACAGAGACAGCGAGGGAGGCTGAGCACGGCCTAGGTGGGGGTCTGAGCCTGGCTTGCACCAACAGGAAATGGTGGTGATGGGGGGGGAGGGGGTCCAGTCTGACCCCTGGTGATCAGGGTCTGTGTTCACAGCTGCTCAGGGGGAATCACACTAACCCAGCACAGACGGCCGAGGTCAGAAAAGAAGCCGGACGGATGGCCGAGAGAAGGACGGTCTGCCCAGGAGGCATGACATGGATGTTAGTCTGAGTGGGAGGCGGTGGGGTGGGGGGTGGGGGTGAGTGTCAGGGACAGGCCTGCAGGAGATCTCTGTCCCACACGCATGTCGGACACTCACACCCTTGGGTGCATGCAGCAGGCACCAAGCCAGGGACAATCCAAGCAGCAGCAGACGCCAGCCGGAACGATGCAGGAGCTGTGGGAGAAGGGCACCTGCAGCCAGCGCACAGCTCCTGGGGGACCAACGTCCACTCCCATCCTTCAGAACAAAAGCCAGGGGCCGGGAGGGAATGCGAGGGCTCACCCTGGACGTAAGGCCCAGGTCACAAAGCCCAGGGAAAATGCGCCTCTTCTACAGAGGCCCACTGCCCACACTGAGGAGGGGCTCCCAAAGCAGTGCCCCTCAAACCAGCTCCCAGCAGAACTGGGGCGTGGGAGATAAAGTGGGGTCCACAGTCAGTGGTACACTCAGAGGCTCCCCCAGGATGGCTCACAGTGTTTTCCAGAGAGAGAAAGCCTGGAAGTGAGGGGGAGGGGAGAGGCGCGAACTAGGTGAAGGAGAAGCTGTGAAGAATGAAGGTGAGCACCTGACTGTCGCTGATGGGCCTGCTGAGAACTAAGAGCTCCCACGGCAAGCCCTGGGGGGGGGGGGGGGGGGGGCCAGGACTTGTTTACACAATTGGAGGAGCAACCGGAGCAGCACAACACCAGCCCCCAGCCGCCCGGGCTGCCCGCCCTCTGGAGTGCCTCTGCCTCCGTGCACGGCGGGCTCCACCTGCTGAGAAGGGGCCCTCGCTGACTGTCAGCCAGGAGCCAGGCCACCTGCAGGCAGACAGGGAGGAGGGCCGCTGATGACAAGTCTCTGTAACCCGAAAACTGCAGGGATGTCTTCAAATACTAAGAGATCAGGTTAAAAGACAAAAGAGAAGGACCTGGACACCCATTTCTGCTGTGGATTTATCTGCCAAGTCTCCTGCTGTGCCCCAGTCACCCCCACGGCGAGGGCTAGTGATGCTTCTCATCTCCGTGAGGCAGGTCACAAATGAGGCGGGTTTTACTTGGGACACTACTAATGCAAACTCACACCCAGGAGCCTGGCCGCTCAGGGGCCCACGGTCCTGGCGAGCGTCTGGCAGGACCCTTCTTTGTTTCTTCACTGTCCAGTGGGCAGTGATGAGAGACATGTGACGGGCTGTCCACTGGCCTACCTCAGCTCTTCCTTCACAGCCCTCTTCTGTGTGGAAGCCAGGACACATAGCCACCACATCCTGAGGTCCAACAGCCCGCCTGAACTCTGACCAATCACTGGCTGGTAAGACATGAGGCTGCAGAATGAGCCAGTGCCTCACCTGTGGGAAGTGCCAGGAGGCATCCAGAACGTGCCCACACATCAGGGCACGCACCACTGGTTCCAGTGAAACATGTGGAAACAATCCCAGGATTCAAGAGAAAGATGACAGATAAGGGCAGGAGAACGTAGTCATAAAAGGAACTCTCCGTACAAGAAAGCCTGGACCCAGGGCTTCATCACAGGAGTGATTTGCTCTTGAATGCTAATGAGAAGGCAGCCACACGGATACCTAATGTACAGTATGACCCGGACCGTGTATGAAAACCGAAAAAGGTGCTGTCACAGTACTTTTCCCACACTGGAACGCTTCCTTTAACATTCTCTCAACATTTACCTTCTAGTGCTACCACTTATCAAAGTTCTGGGGTTGGGGGGCAAAAAGGGTCAAGGGGCTGAGGACATGCTCTGTATGTGGGTTTGACCCCTCACATGGCACAAGTCCCCAAGTACCACTGGATGTGGCCCTCAAACAAAAAGTCTTGTAATTAAACTATCTATCCCTGTACCTCGTCCACTCTGCCAACGTGGCTCGCACTGGAGGGCTGTGAATGCAGAGACAGTGCAGGAGGGCTAATTACACCTCACAGTCGCCGAACAATGCAGCCAGGCAGAACTAACACAGAGACACACCTGCAGAGTTAGGCAGAGGCTCTTGAGAAACTGGACATATCTGCTCCTGGGCCTAAGAACGCTCCGCTCCCTCTTTGTGCACCAGAGGGATAGTACAGTGGAGAAGGCACTGGCTTTGCGTGTGTCTGGCCTGGGTTCAATCAGTGGCACTCCATATGGTCCCCTGAGACCCACCAGAAGTGATCCCTGAAAACAGAGCCAGGAGTAAGCCCTGAGCACCAACAGGTGTGGCCCCAAAGCAAAAAACACCACCACCACCACCACCACCACCACCACCACCACCACACACACACACACACACACACACACACACACCCATAAAATGCCAAAGAACAGGCTGGGAACATGACTCAGCGGTAGAACAAAAGCTTCATACATGTGAGGCCCTGGGTTTCATCTGTGTGATCACAAAAAAATATATCAAATTTTAAAAAAAGCCCCCAAACCTGCCAACCTTTTCATATTCCTACTGGTCTGGATTAAGATGCATAAGTTTCCATGCAGCAGGCCTAACAGGGCAGGGGCCCTCACAGAGCAGGTGGACTGGGTGGTCACTGTGTGCCGCCAGGACCAGTTCTGATGACATACCTCCTTCTCCTCTGCACAGGATACCAAGGAAAGGTATCTCGGGAGACACTGCCGAACACAGGGTGGTGACAGCAGAGACAGACTCCAACCTTGTCACGCAGGGTGGCCAGTTCCCTCTCTGGCTACAGATGTTAGTCTGTAATCTGTCTGACACCAGACTGCCTAGACAGGCTGGCGCGGACCCTGTGACACGGGAGCTGTTGTCCGGGCTCAGGGGCAGCCTCATGGTCCTCCACTGCACACCGCTGGAGCCTCCAGGACACACCAGCAACTCGGCTGGAGACAGCGGCCGAGAACACATGACAGCCCAGAGGCACTCGGGACGCAGAGCTGGGCACTGGACACAGACTCCCGGGTGCTGGCCAGGGGCAGAGGGCAGCTCACACTGTTCAGCACAGCCACCCAGGGCAGGTGGGAGCTGGCACAAACTCTCCTGAGAGAGACTACCTGAGCTCCCCCTTCCGGGTGGAGACAAAAAGAGCAAAGGCCCCTCAGCCCTGATCCTCACCAAGACACTGGCACAAGTGTGGAATGGGTAAAGGGTCCCCGTGTCACTAACCCAAAACTGGCCCCTCGCCCTGGCAAGGCCACTTGTCCCATCTATAGCTGACATATCAAGTCCCCCTCCGGCCTGTGGCCCTGGCCACAATCCTTAGCACAGGGACGAGCAGCTAAAGACCGCTGGATGCAGGCTCTCAGCAGAGATCTCCGACATCCCTGCAGCAAGCCACAACCATTCCCATGCTCGTGCGACAGCCCAGCGAGCTCCGGTCGCCCATAGCCGACCAGTGCTCAGCACGAAGGCCGGGCTGAGCTCAGGATGCTCCTCCCGGATGGGCTTCTCCGAGAAGACAGAGAGAAGGCGGAGAGCGGCAGAGGAGAGAGCACACCACGCAACCAGCTCACGGACCTGTTCAGGCGGGCGCCAGGGAAGGGAGCCCCACGCCAGACCATCGTGGCCCCTGGTCCCACCAGGACCTTCGTCCCAGTGCGCCTGGGACCCGGCACCACGCATGGTGGCCATGCACCTGCCAGCAGGACGGAGTTGCTGGCCTCAAGGGTTCTCACCTGGACGCCAGAAGCCACTATCTGGGAGGCCTGAGCTGCAGGGACAGCTGTCTGCGGCTGCACCTGGGGCTGCACCTGGGGCTGCACCTGCTGCACCTGGGGCTGCACCTGCGGCTGCTGCATCACCATTGGTGCCCGGACCTGGGAGAAGGAGGATCTGTCGTCACGTTGGGTAGAGGGCTGAGCTCCCATGATTTCTGTGGAGGGCTTCAGACCTCAAAGCCTTTCGTGAGAAGCGGAAGGGGACGACCCCAACCTCACAATCTACCATGACACTCTACTCATGAAAAGTGTCCCACAAGCCGGAGCAAAAGGAGAGTGGGTAGGGTGCTTGCCTTGCAAGTGGCGACCAGGTTCAATCCTGGGCATTTCAGATGGTACCCTGAGCACCGCCAGGAGTGATTCTTGAGTGCAGAGCCAGGAGTAACCCCTGAGCACCGCTGGGTGTGACCCAAAAACAAACAAAAGAAATGCCTTTTGTCTTTCAACTATGGACAGAGGTGCGGTGTCCTCACCAACAGCATCGCTGCCAGCCTCAGCCGGCCAGCAAAGCAACAGCTCCGAAGGCCAGGCAGCCTGCCCGAGCTTAGGCCAAACCCAGTGAGGAGACCAAAAGGAAACCGGACTGGTCAGCCCTCACTGCAGCCCGGCTCCCAGGTGCTCTTACTCTTCGCCTCCAGTCTACCCTGTCAGGTGTCCCAGTCATCGTGCCACTCAATTTCTATGTGGCCCTGTCCCATGTGACTTGTGCATGAAAAAACAGAAGAGGTTGGAAAACACAAGGAACCAAACAAGGAAAAGTTTGACTTGGTGACAGTGTCTTCTCCCCTATGTACACGTGGATGACGGTATGTGCTTTGGAAGAGTGAAATCAACAGTGTCTTGCATGGATTCACCTCTCAAAAACATAGTCAGGACAAGGTTCTTGGCTCAGAACATTACTCCAAGGAGCCTGGCAGACCGAGGCCCACTTAAATCAGCCACGGGACGTGGAAGGCAAACTGCTGCCCCATATTCAGGGGTGGCCAGGCAGGGCAGAGCAGACCATGAATGCACGCTCCTTCACAGAACATGGCGCTGGCAGACCAGGTCCCACTGCTCGAACAGACATGCCACTGAGAAGCCCCAGAAACCTGATAGCCACTGGGCCCTCTGGTAAAGTGCATGCCTGGCACACACAAGAGCCAGGCTCGATCCTCAGTACTGCAAAACAAAGCCAAAGTGAAACCGACAGGGGGCTGGAGAGCACCCTCTGCACACAGGAGGCCCAAGGCCCATTGCCGGCCCCACAAGCACTTCCAGAAGCATCTTCTGGGCAGTACAGTGACAGCCCCCGAGCACAGCCAGGGGCAGTCCCCCTAATATACACAGAAACACACCATAAAAAGACTGACAGCTCGCGGCGTGCCTGGGGACTCACCAGCTTCAGCTGTGACTGGTACAGCATCTGTCCAGGGAGGGCCGGAGCCTGAGTCACCAAGGGCTGCGTCTGGGACTGCGGCGGGAGCTGGGAAGGCTGGTTCTGAGCCACCGAGGGCTGCTGGGGCTGCGGCGGTGGCTGGTGGTGCTGCGTGTGGTGCATCTGCTGCAGCTGCGGGGGCAGGGTCTGGGAAGGGGGCGGCTGAGGCTGCTGCATCGGGGGCTGCGCCTGCAGGGCCGCCTGCTGCTGCTGTTGCTGCTGTTGCTGCTGCTGCTGCTGGAGTTGCAGCTGTGCCATCCGCTGCAGCTGCTGCTGCTGCTGTATCTAGCGTCAGGACAAGAGAAGAGGCAGCTGGTCACACAACCGCTGGCCCCTGGGCCCTGTGTCCGTCTGGCCTCCAGGAAGTCCACCCAGTATGCTATATTGCAGGGAAAGGACACGGAGGACACACCAAGAGTGAGCATGTACCCTGACCACCAGAGGCTGCTTTACGCCTAGATGTGACAGGAAGAAGGAAGGTTCAAGGGAAGTGTCTGGAGGCAAGGAATGACCGGGTGCAGCCCTGCAGAAGCTGGGGCCCACCCTCATGCACAGACAGACACAGTGGCACACGTCTGCAGTGATGCTGTTTGGTCTTGTACGGCTATCGATGGGAGGAGGAAAAAAAGAAGAACCAAAGATTCCTTTTAATCTGAGAGAAGCCTCTCACATCCAGTGGGGAAGGAAGGGAGTAAGTCAAGGTCTGGAGAGGGGGAAGTGGAGAGGTGCCCAAAGGTTTTCCCTCCTGTGACCAAGATCTTGGCTAGGCCGCAACTGCGAACCAGGGGAGGGAGAAAACGTTTTCTTACGAGCAGGGATTCTAATGCGGCGCTGGCACCGCCTGCGGGACAGTAGACGGGGGTCAATGAGTGTGGCAGCCAGACGCCGAGATTCAGGAGTAAAGAAGGGAGGCACATGGGCCCGCAAGAAAAATACACGCAGCCCCGCGGGTCAGGAAACTCTCCCTTCAGTTAATTCCTCCATAAAATACCCAGAAAATCCCATGGATCCTGCGCCCCAGCACCTGGTAGGCAAGAGGGCTGGGAGGAGAGCTGGGGACCGGTCACAGGCAGGAGGCCGGGCTCCGTCCCCGCACTGCACTGCCCGGCACGGCCCCAGACCAAACTCAGAGAGGAGCCGTCTCGTACGGTCACCGTCTCCCCTTTCTGAGATGTCAGGGCCGCCGTCCTCCCCGGGCCGGGCTCCACAGACACCCGGGACGCAGCAGGCACGGCCCCAGCACCGTGCTGTGGGGTCTGGGCCGCAGAGGCCCGGCGGGGGAACAAGAGCGCCTGGTACCTGCTGCTGGTTCTGAATCAGATGCTTGTTGAGCAGGTGCTGCTGCTGCTGCTGCTGCTGCTGGAGCTGCTGCTGCTGCTGCTGCATCACAGCCTGGAACTGCTGCTGCATGGCATTCTGCTGAGCCTGGAACTGCTGCTGCTGTTGCTGCTGCTGTTGCTGCTGCAGCGCCACCTGCTGCTGCTGGAACTGCTGCTGCTGCTGCAGAGCCACCTGCTGGAGCTGCAGCTGGGCTGAAGGGGAGAGAAGAACATCTGGCGCCTGGCACGGGAAGCTCCCGCTCGCGGCTCCACCCAGGGCCACACCGGGTGCAGCGCACGGCAAGATGGCTGCCAGCCCACACATGAACGCTGGGATGAGCGCGCCACTAAATGAGAGGCGGGCGTGCGGGGAGAGGCAGCTGTGTTGACCTGGAACTTCCTAGCAGGAATAATACAACAACAACAACAATAATAATAATGGGAAAAGAAGAGGGTGAACCGAGTCTCTACTTTTGGATGGCTCCCAGGCCTAGTGCTAGCACCCACGAGTCTGGGGACTCACCAGCTTCAGCTGTGACTGGTGCAGCATTTCTACCTCCAGGGATTTGGACTTGCCTCTCCTGGACATCTAACAGGATCGGGAGCTCCCAGGAGGCAGTCCCTGGGCCCCTGCTTTCGCTTGCCTAACATTTACAACATGCAGTGTACATCAGGATTCCGGTCCTGCACTGTTGCACAGTACGTGGATTTCCCACATTCTCTCATTAGCTGAAGGACATTTGGGCTGTTTCAACTTTTTGGCAATTATGGATAATGTTGCTATAAACAACCACTTTCAAGATTTCTTTGTGGTGCAATTTCCTCTGACAAAGACATGATCTAAACATCTAAAATTGATTGCAGAGACAGTCACACACAATTCTGTAAACATACTAAAAACTACTAAACATGGGACTCTAACAATGCACTGTATGGCCTGTGCATTGTAATTTAGTAAAGCTGTTTTTCTGTTTTTTTTTTTTGGGGGGGGGGGAGGGAGCACACTGGGCTGTGCTCAGGAGTCACTCCTGGCAGTGTTCAGGGAACCACATGTGCTGCCAAAGAATGAAAGAATGAACCCCGGTGAGCTGTGTGCGAAACAAGCACCTTACTTGCTATACTATCTTTCCAGCCCCAAGTTATTGCTTCTATTCATGATTTTTTGGGGGGCCGTACTCACTATTGCACAGGACTTACGCCTGGCTCTGCGCTCAGGGATCACTCCTGGCAGAGTTCAGAGGACCACGTGGGATGCTGGGGAACCAAACCTGAGTCAGATGCATGCAAGGCAAGTACCCTACCCACTGAACTATGGCTCCAGCCTTTCAAGTTATTTTTAAAAAAGGACTCTACACAGAGAGATCCTTAGGACACTATGCCCATTTTGTCCCAATATACAATATTTAAAAGGGTAACATAAAGGGGCTAGAACAATAGTACAGCAGGTAGGGAACTTGACTTGTGCACAGCAGAGTCTGACACCAGAGCCCACAGGTGTGATGCCTTGAGGACACAGCCAGGAAGAAGCCCCAAGTACCACTTAGTATAGCCTCAAAACTAAAGTGAAAAAAAAAAAAAGACATAAAAATCATGATCAGGGGCTGGAGCGATTGTACATCAGGTAGTTCGCCTTGCACGTGGCCAACATGGGTTCGATCCCCATCAACCCATATGGTCCCCAGAGTACCACCAGGAGTAATTCCTGAGTGCAGAGCCAGGAGTAACCCCTGTGCATCGCCAGTATGACCCAAAAAGAAAAAAAGAAAAGAATCACATCAGGGCACTAAGCAACAGTACAGCGGCTCGAGCAACAGTACATGCCTCACACACGGCTGACCCAGCTTTGATCCCAAACATCCCACATGGTCCCAAGCTCTACCAGGAGTAATTCCTGATTTCTATTATTTATTTATTTATTTTTGCTTTTCGGGTCACACCTGGCGATGCTCAGGGGTCACTCCTGGCAGTGCTCAGGAGACCATATGGGATGCTAGGAACCGAACCCAGGTCATCCGTGTGCGAGGCAAACGCCCTACCTGCTGTGGTATCACTCCAGCCCCAAATTCCTGATTTTTAAAGTAGATTTTACATGTACATGACATATCTGATATCCTTGATCCATTCCCCACCCTTCCTGACTTTCATTAACTTGATCTGGGCTTATCCTCTTACCCCAATAAAGAAGACTTATATTAAGAAGCAAAGCAGAATATACTACTTAGGGGTTCAGGCCCTGCTCTTGATATCCAGGAATTAAATTCCAATTCTTCACTGCTCTGTGCTTCAGTTTCCTTAGCTGCAGAAAATAATAGTTTTTATTCCATGTACTGGACTTGAAATTAATTCACTATCAGTAAGGCTCTCACAATAGCACCTGGGGATGCATGTTGAGGCTGACTTGGACCCATATTACACTAAACAGGTAATTAAAAAAAATACAAAACGAGGGCTTTCAACCATATCCCTACTGACATCTGGGGTGGGACCATTCTATTGCTGGGACTGTCCTGAACATGTGAACTCATTTGGCTGAATCGCTTTATCCACCAGATCCCACAATGCTTACTTCCTCATGTGAAAATATTTCTTCTAACATTTTCCACCTGTCTTGAAAAGGACAGCCTGAGAAGTAACAGTAAACAATGAGAAAACATGTCGCTTAAAAATCCTTTTGGTGAAAATCTCATAGGGCTTTTTCGTAGAAGCATCTGCTTCTCCCTGGTTGTTGGAGGAATTCTACTGACACTGTACACAGTAAGGCTGACAGCTCTATTCTCTACACCCTCACTGCTGCCTACTAGCACCCTGACTACTAGTCAAATTTCTCCTCTGCAGAAACTGGCTGTATCTAAGATACTCTTCTGCTCCTTGAAGCTCCGCTCGGGCCCCGCTAAGCTTTTCAGCTGCCTTCCCTCGCACACCATCCTGCTCCCAGAACCTCCATTTGCTGACTGCAACAGATGTTTCTTGGACTTTCTCTACATTTCCTTTTTATGTATATTGGGGCTGGGGAAGTCATACCCGGTGACGCTCAGGGGTTCCTCCTGGCTCCACACTTAGGAATTACTCCCGGCAGTAATCGGGGAACCACATGGAATGCCAGAGATCAAAACCAGGCCGGCCATGTGTAAGGCAAACACCCTACTTGCTGCCTTTCCAGCCCTGTTTCCACATTTCTTATCCATGCTTTCCCATTTTTCCAGTCCCTCTTCTCTGAGTTACACTCTAGCGCAATTTCTCCAAAGGCACTGGAGAGAGAGAGAGAGAGAGAGAGAGAGAGAGAGAGAGAGAATATGTGTGTGTGTGTGTGTGTGTATCATTCCTCAGCCGGTTCCAATCTGCAACTTATTTGTTCAGACTTCCTTATTTCAACAATATTTAGGGGAAGAAGGGTTTCAGACATACCCATTTCTGACTCAGGGGATCTTTCTTGGCAGTGCCGGGGGACTAATGCAACACTAGGGATCAAACCCGGGTTGGCTGTGTACAAGGCAAGTGCTTTATCCCCTATATAATCTCTCTGGCGCCACCTTTCAACAATTTTAACTCATTTCAACAAGATCACTTGCTTCCTAAGAACTCAGATCTGCTTGGCTATCCCCACTAGCCAATTCCGTTCCGTGAAACACACGAGGCCCACAGCTAATCCTTTTCCTGGGTCCTGTGCCTGGGGATCTTCCACATTTGTAGCTTGCTTTTGTTTCAGGTCATGGCATCTTTGCTTTTTTCCATCACTGATTCTGGACTGTGCGTTAACAGCCCTTCATCTGCAATTGCCACAGGCCTAACCAGGGAACACTTTCCTCCAATTTGCATTTCCTTCTGAGGAAATGAGATGCGCCAAGGGGTCCCCGCATACAGTGTGATGGAAGAAGGGATCCCAGGCTGCTTTCCCCCACTTTGCAGCAGGGCAGAGAAATCCTCCCCTCGACAGACCTAGCAACACTAAGTGCAACCTCCCCAGGAGCCAGTTATCTAGAAGGGAGACCATTCATCAGTGCCCTGAACACCGGACTAAAAATCCTTTTAAAAAAGTCACCTCTGCGTGCATGTGATACAAAACTCACTGAGGAAAACAAACAAACAAAAAAGTCACCTCTGCATGCATGTGATACAAAATTCACTGAGGAAAACAAAATGACACACTGTGAGAACTCTGTACTAAGCAATCAGCCTCATCTTCAGGAGGCAGTTTCGGTGTTTCTGTTATTAACAGGGGTCACTGGAAATGACCACAGCCCTAGCAAAACCTCTGATCCAGACCTGCTGCCCCTAATGCACTGAATAATGTGTGAAGTGGACTTAATTAGGAGGTAGTGACAAAAATGGACAGCAAGTGTCCCTCTGCCACACCACCAGTCTTGGGTACATGAGGCAGGCAGTAATTCAAAGGCAACGAGGAAAGGTCGCTGACAGTCAGCTGCAGGAGACTGAGAGAACCCATCTCAATCATCCACTAGTGCCACCCAGAAGCAGGTCCTTCAGAAGCAGTTTTCAGGATGTGGGTCAAGGTCAGATTGGGGAGGGTGTGGGCAGGCTAGCAGAGTTGTAGCACTGTAATTGTTTTTTGGTTCCCACCCAGCAGTGCTCAGGGGTTACTCCCGGCTCTGCACTCAGGAATTACTGCTGGCAGTGCTCAGGGGACCATATGGGATTCCGGGAATCGAACCCTGGGCCAGCATGTCTAAGGTAAATACCCTATTGCTCCAGCACCCTGTACTACCTAATTTCTGACAAAATCTTAGGTTGTAAAGAGTATCAGGTGAGCCCTTTTTTTGGATGGGTGGGGCAAACCCAGCAGTGCTAGGTCTTATTCCTGGCTCTGTGCTCAAGGGTCACTCCTGGCAGGGCTCAGACGACCAGACGCAATGCTGGGGGCCAAACCCTGGTTGGCCACATGCAAGACAAAGCTGTACTGTCACTCTGGCCCCTCAGACAAGTATTCTAAACACATATAATTATAGATTATTTTTTATCATCAAGTATTAGATTTAAAAATACTAAGTATAGCAAAATGAACGACGGAGCCAGATGGACAGCTCAGTGGTCAGGGAGCTGTGCACACACTAGATCCAAGGCTGAACCCCAGCATGGCATGAGTGGCCCTGGTGTCACCAGCACTGAAGGGTCCGAGCAGCTCCGCATCCTCAGACCCTAGATTTAACCACCCAGTCCAGTTGGCTGAGTATTGCTGGGAGTGTATCCTCAGCACTGTTTGCATGAAAGAATCCAGAGTCAGCACTTCCCCCGGGAACTTCCACAGCTCTCCCTGTGTCAGGGCGCTGAAAAGACAAGAGAGACACAGAAACTTGGGATGAAGAACTGAGCTAAGGCACTTTGGCACATGCAAATGAGAAGGTAGTCTGAGTCGAGTGGCAAGAAGTCAACAGAAGATGATGAGATCCGAGGGACTGGAGATAGTAAAGCACTTGCCTTTGACCCCTGACACCCCATATGGCCCCAAGCCTGGCCAAGACTGAGCCCTGAGAAGAGACAGGAGTAAGGCCTGAGCACTTTTTGAGGAGGGAAGAAGAGGAGGAAGAAAAGGAGGGTGAGGAGGGGTGTGAGGGGAAGAAGGGGAGGAAGGTGACACTAGACAGGGCAGTTCCTGAGACAAGAGGGTCATGGGGTCTAGGCTGCTTTGTGCCTGAGAACACCTCATAACAGACCTATCTCTATTTCTTGTGCGTGTGTGCGTGTGTGTGTGTGTGTGTGTGTATGCAAGAGTCTCATATTACATATCGAGCAGCTGGGTTCCTGGGGCCAGAGAGACAGTGCAGTGGGTGGTTAGGGCGTTTGCCTTGTACACGGCTGACCCAGGTTCGATCCCCAGCATCCCATATGGTCCTCCAAGCACCTGCCAGGAGTAATTCCTCAGTGCAGAGCCAGGAGTACCCCTTGAGCACCATCAGGTGTGACCCAACAAAGCAAAGCAAAACAAAACAAAAAATGAAACTGGGGTCCTTAGATGGGGATCTAGACCCTCAAAACCTCCAGGTCCTCTGCTCCCCAAGTGGAGGGGAGGGTTTCAGTGTCACTGAACCCTACTGGTAGCCAATGGCTTGGACTCTTTTCTCACCACGCACAACAAAAATGAACAGAGCGCTCCTTGGAGCATCTCTATGCTTTCTCCCAAACCCTCCTAAGCAAAAGAATCATCACAGATTGCCTACCAAGGGGCAGACTCTGCCAGCGCAGTACTCACTCTGTGGGGTTGCAGTGGACACAACAGCCATGCCATGTGGGGCCATCCCGGAGGTGCCAGGGGGAGGTTGCCCTGACAGGGGCATTGGCTGCCCCATGGCACCAAGGCCTCCCATGCTGCCCAGGGACTGTCCTGGGCCCCGAGACGGCATGCCGATTCCAGCTGCTCCAGCAGGGGGTCCACCAGTCAGGCTCTGGAGCGCATTCATAGGGTCTGTGGGAACACAAGGGCACATTGTCTCAGAGCCACAAGCCAAATGAGGCTCTCAGCACACACACTTCCTTCTGCTGCAGGTGTGACTCCCTTAAGGCACCAAACTGCGAAGGGCCAGGGTCCTGGGAGCTTCCCAACACCTGCCAGAGGCCAGAAGAACGGGTGCCTAGCACTACTTAAGACTGACCTGTGTCAGGGTCCTAATACAGATAGACAAAGACGCCCTGGAGGGCCAGTGGTGGCACCTGACTCTCAAGGCTGTACACTCCTCCTGGTGGGTGAGACACGACCAGGAACTCAAAGACAATGAACTCGGGCCTTCCTCCAGGAAGTGTAGGGGCAGAGCTGAAGTGCTCCATGGGGGTGTAATCAGAACCCACTTCAGCAGGATCTCTGAAGGACCGCCACAGAGGAGTGCTCAGGACAGACCCTGGCATCCAGAGCCACCACACTGGAGCAACCTAAGATTTGCAGGAGGGAGCCACAGGCCACAGAGGCAGGAAGCTGCTCAGGCTGGCGAGCAGTGCCCAGGCCCAGAGAGGGAGCCTGAGACCGAGATCAGAGCATGAGAGCTCATGGTACAAGCTACCTGCTGAGACAGGTACGGCCCTCCCAGGGGAACCTTGCCACAGAACTGGGTGTCCACGAAACTTATGCTCCAATACCGAGAGTCTGGATCTGCCTCTGGCATGGACTCTATTGCAGCTGGCCAGCTGAGAATCACGGCAGCACACGGGTAGATGCGGACAGCTCGGCCGAGGCAAGCAGGACCACCCACAGCTCTGCTGCCAAGGCGAGACAACGAAAATCTTAAAAGTGAATTCACGGAGCTGGAGCAATAGCACAGCGGGTAGGGCGTTTGCCTTGCACACGGCCAACCCGGGTTCAATTCCCAGCATCCCATATGGTCCCCTGAGCACCGCCAGGGGTGATTCCTGAGTGCAGAGCCAGGAGTAACCCCTGTGCATTGCCAGGTGTGACCCAAAAAGCAAAAAAAAAAAAAAAAAAAAGTGAATTCACATGGCAGGCTAGATGGGGTTCCCTTCCTAATGACCATCTTCCAAACCCCTTTCACTGGCAGCTTGGTCAGCGAGACCAGGGCTGCCTTTTAGATAGATACCCTTGGGTAAAAAAGCTGTGAAATTAAAAAATAAGAGAGGGTCAGAGAGAGAGCTCACTAGTCTGCAAGCATGAGGCCCAGGACTGATCTTTAGCACTACTTGGTTGCACAACTTGGAGTTGTGCCAGGAGTGACTCCCAACCCCTGAGCTGAGAGTAGCCTCTGACAACACAAAAGTAAAACAAGGAAAAACAAAAAAAAAGACGAGGGGGGCGGGCAGAGAAATAGCTCAAAGGCTGGAATGTGTAGCTGGCTGACACATGGCCTGGGTGTGACTCGAGAACCAACACCATAAGGCCTCTGAGGCACTGTCAGGTGGAACCCTGGTGTGGGGAGGTCCTCACAAAAAAAAAAATAAAAGACAACAAAAATCTTAAAAGTGAATTCACAGCTATCTTCTAAGAAATACTACAGATTGTCATATAAAATATACCCTAATAATTCTCTTCCTGGATTTTTAGGTGATATCATACTCATTTATGAGTTTTTAAAACCTTTTTTTGGGGGGGCAAGGCAGAAAACAGTATTTAAAATGCAAGGAGATGGGGTTGTCTGACTGCATCATCTGACTGCAGCCTCTGCAAGGATGAGGAAGGATGTGGGAGAGAGGGGGAGGGAGGAAGAAGTGGGAGAGGGAGGGAGGGAGGGAGGGATGGCTATTCCGTTCTCACGACCAGAGTAATTCTTCCTGTGAACTTTTTCCTCTAGTGACAACCTGGGCACATGCAATATCCACAATCTCATTCTGGCTGTCTCAAATTCAAGGCTGGAAAAAATCTTGAATCAAAATGGAAAAACTCTTACCACTGACGGAAGCTTGAGATTTCTTGTTATCTATTGGGAAAAAAAACACACACATACAACCAAAGTAAACAAAGTTTTATATATAACTGCATGTTTCCACAGTAAGTCAGTTTTATAGGCATTTGCCTAGAGGTCGCTTGTTAAAACTACGCTCACCCTGCTGAGACCGTAACCAAAGACACCTCAGAGCAGACTGGGGGTGCGCTCATGGCAGCGCTGACACGGGGGGCCAGGGAGGAGAGGGTGTAGAACCACCCTGTGGTCAACGTGGGGCTTCTGAGAGCCACCCCACCCCCACCTTGACTGAGACCTCTCCAACTCTTCTTCTGTCCCGGATACAGGCCCTAAGCAGGTCCTGAGCAAGAAACGAGAGCTACAGAACTCTATACTGGGCGCAGAATGATGCTGAGAGCTCCAGTGCCTCCAGTTCCAGATCCCCATGTTCTAGAAAAGGAAACTGACACTGGCCAAGTCTGACTCCAAGACAAGCCCGCCTGGCCCTGGCACAGGGAGACAGCTCTGTGCTCTCTCAGTGAGTCAGAGAGATGGCCACGGACACCCTCCGCCCAACCCCAACATGCAGAGTTCTCTGTCAGGATGAACCAGGGAGGGTCACTGGAGGCTACTGGTTCTGGCTCCTCCTAGAGTGACATCAAGTGGAGTTCACCCTGCTGGCCATTTTGATAAAAGGTGAGCAAGGAAGTGATACCTAGGGGCGAGGGAGACGCAGAACAGGCAGGGAGCTTGCCTCGCCTATGGCCAACCTGGGCTCAATCCCCGGCACACCATATGATCCCCAACACCCCAGCAGGGACTCTGAGCACTGCCAGGTGTGGTCCAAAAAAAAAGACAAGACCAAAAGGGGGAAAAAAACGTGGTCATCTGCTGACCACATGGGAGCTCTGGGGCTCTCCTGGTGTCCTGTCATTGAAGACTGTTGACATGGAGGCCGTGTTGCCGCTACAGTCCCAGGCGAGCCGCGGCCGGCTTGCCAAGCGCCTTCTAGGGCAGGCTGCACCAGGAGGAGCCCATCTCCTGAGGGCACTAACTGCAAACAGGCAGGAGGCGCAGCTGCTGAAGCCAGGGCAGAACACACCCAGTTTCCCTTAGGGCTGGCGGCCATCCAGAACACTCTACTTGCTTATACACACAAGACCAGCAGAAACCCTGACCCGGTGACACATTCCCGTGGAGCTCCAGCTACTGCCAGGTCTGCCTGACAGAGCCACACGAGGACCCTCAGGATCACGGGAAGTGAAGTGGGCCAGGGCCCAGGTGGACTCAGGAAGTGGCCTTGGAGGCTCCGAGTATGACAGGAATACACAGTCAGGTCAGGCCTCCATGGGACAATAAAATCAAATAGGGGGAAGGAAGTTTGTGTTCCACAGTAAACTACTTATTTAAAAAGTGTCCGGGGATCAAAGCATCCGTCCTTTGAAAAAAGGTGATTAAATGAACAAGTAAAAAAAAAAAAAGGCAATCCAGTTTTGAAGACTTTGAAGCAAACATTCCCATTATGCCAAATTCAGTATTTTTGAGGCCTTATACCCAAAAGGTCGGGAACCATGGGAAAAAAAAGGAGAAACGATGAAGAATTCCCAGACAGCAGAAACATTCACACGAACATTCTGACCCAGGCACAGCAGCCAAGAAAGCCTGCCCTCACGGACAGGGCCAGCCTAGCGCGGTCACAAGCGCTCAAAAGGGGAAAATTGTACTTACGGATGTCTCGGAAATGGATGATGAGCCTGGCCACAAGAGAAAGGTACTCGTCCTACAAGTGAAAACAGGAAGCAATTGAGTTCCAGATGCAGAAAGAGAGGTGTGTGCCACCCCTCCCTGCGCCCTCACACTGCCCACCCCACCACTGAAGGCAGCCGGCTGAGTGTCGTCGTCGTCCCCCCCCCGCCCCTTCCACCTACCCACCGGAATCCATCTCTCAGAGAGAAGTTTTCAGTGCAGACCAACAAAAGGCAGGAAGGAATGAAAGGTTCCCGATGGCTGCCACTTCCACACTGGTACCAGCGCTCACCCTGACAGAAGTCAGCCAGCTCAGACCCGGTCCTTTCACAGAGGGGACGAGCGGATGAGGGGCCGGCAGGGCAGCCAGGCTTGCGGAGAGGAGGCGCAGGCCGCTTTTGTCTCTGCACTCTTTGTATCAAAGTACTTTCGCTTTTAAAGCTCCAGCCTGTTGCTTTCTCACTGCTGACGCTGTCTCTGCAAGCAGGGCTGGACCAGTGCCCTGGCGGTGCTCTTTCGGGAAGATCTCTGTCCATCTGAATTTGCAGCACAGTGCACAGGCAAGGGAGGAGGGCACAGTACCACTCACGGGTGGCAGGCGAAGGTCACTGCCTAGGGCCCTTACTGCCCAGGCTGCCATGTTCTGGGACTGCCTGACAGGGCCACCTCCCACTGACTTGTCCTCTTTGCAACCAAGGACACCTAACTCCAGGGAGTATTCCCCATGGTCAAGGAGAGACCATGTGAGCTACAATCTAACTCCTGGGAATCTGAATACCCTTGTTATGGCCAGGCAGCTCCCTTGCTCTCTTCCTGCTCTCAGAGCCCTCCTGCGACAGGAGTAGGCAGGCTGACGCATGACACCCACACCACCCCGCTGGTCGGGGTTACCCTGGGGGCACAAGCCTACAAGCTCTGGGGGAAATACCGAAACTATCAGGAGAACATAGCCTGGGAAAAGAAGTAAAATGGAAGTCTCGGAGCAGTGGGAAGCTAGACAAGAGGGAGTGTTGATAGCACTTCTTAGTGGGGGGCTGGAACTCGAGTATAGCAGGTGGGGCACTTGCCTTGCACATGGCGGACCCAGGTTCAATCCCCAGCATCCCACATGGTCCTCCAAGTATCAGTGAGAGTCTTTCCAGAGCCAGGAGAGGCCGCAAGCATTGCTGGGTGAGACTTCAGGAAATCTCCTAAACCTTTGTCAGCCCATACCTATCTCCAAACTCCACTCCATCACTTTATCCTTTGGCCAGGGAACGGGCAGAGGAGTGAGTGCATAGAAAGGCAAAGTTGAGTGACGACATGCAAAGGCAGCAGAAAGAGGGAGAAGGAGGCTCTGGGGAGCAAAGGGGCACTTAAGAAGTCCTATTTATTTTTATTGGGGGGCGGGTCACACACAGGCCAGAGTAGGTGGTGAGGTGTTTGCCCTGCAGACATGAGGCCCCAGATTCGAGTTCCAGTACCATCCATATGCCAAGTGCAATCCCAACAAGAGGTCATTTGACATCCCTGGTGCTGGTGCCAAAAGTGTGCAATCTCCAGTGTGTGCAGGCTCATCCCAGCAGGCACCACGATCAAGTGTGCCAACGCTGCAACCAACCTGAACCATCGCCCCCCCCCAAAAAAAAAAACCCAGGAGGGAAGAATCTGTGTCTTCTACATTTTCCTAAGAGGTAAGAGGAACAGATGTAAAAGTGACCAGATATTATGTACTTGGGTGAGGGTGATGCTCCCAAGTGGTGCTCAGGAGGCCCTGGGACCCCTCCTGGTGATTCCTGACCAATCAGGCCAGTGGACTGTAATGAGGGCCATATACGTGATGATGCTCAGGCCCTGTGATGCTGTGGGCCTCCAGCGTACATGAAAGGTACATGACTGACTCCCTGCACTATCCCTCTGGCCCAGTGACCGGATACTTTTCCTCAGACAGTCAGTGAGGCTTGGAGGATGCCTCCAGAGTACCCCTGCACAGAACACAACCGAGGGCGCAGCGCCGGAGGGGCAGATGTCAGCAGAGCAGGTGGACCAGCGCCATAACTCCTGGCTGTGGCTGCCTGTGGACTGGGGAGGAGGGGAGGAAAGTGGTCATAGAACAGGGAAGCGGGCGCAGAAAGCAGTCACACTGCCCCCAGGAGAATGTCCTGTGGGTTAAACACAGCTCTGAAATTCTCACACCAAGGTCAGGTCACTGGGGAACACTTGAGGCTGAGTCCCGTGGGTCTGCTGCAAGAACTTACTGAAGACCACAGGACTCGCTCCCCTGAGATGACGCTTTGCTCTCCGGGTTCCTAATTGCCCTTGCTGATCTGGCTTCCTGATTGGACTAATTCCCAGCCGCAATCTACTCAGGTTTTGGTAGACTTCCGCTTCAAAAGCACTCCAAATTCCTTGCGACTGCTCCAGAAAAATGGTTTAGGATTATAGAACCTCCCTATTGCCACTCAATCTGTACCACCTGATATTTTTTTTTAAATGAAATATCCACGGGGATTGGAGAGACAGTATAGCAGATAAGCATGTGATGTGCTCCATCCCAGAGTTCTTCTCTGGCCCTCCACCTTATCTTCTGCTTGAAAATGGAGAATTGGGGCTGGGAGACAGTATCGTAGGTAGGGCTCTTGCCTTGCACACAGCCAACCCTGGTTTGATCCCTGGTACCAGATATGGTCCCCTGAACACTGCCAGGAGTGACTCAACCATCCCCCCCCAAAAAAAATAGGGGGAAAGGAATCAGAATACATATATTCGCTTTTAGCTACAAAAAGAAACACCAAGAAGCTAAGGAGATCGCTCAATGGGCCAGAGTGCATGCCTGCATGCTTGAATCCTAGGTTCAAATCCTGACACTATAGGATCCAAGCACCACCAGGAGTAGCTCTGGAGCACTGCCAAATATGGGTCCAAAAAAAGGAGAGTGGGGGAGAAAACATCAGGCAGATAAGCCAAATTAGTAGATCAGCAGTTACCCCAGAGGCTTCCCATCTGTGCATTCCACACCAGAGGAGAGTTCTCTGACCACTAAGAGAGAAGACAGCACCAACTCTGAGTATGGCAGATGAGTGCACACACCCTTGGGTCACCCCAAGGAGGGGAGGAAGAGAAAAGGAGTGTTTGTAAACTAAAGGGAATAATGCAAAGATCTTACATTTTATTTCACATTCTAATTTTACTTACACTAGTGGTAATATGGGGGGGAGAGGTTGTTGCTGTTTTTCGTTTTGGGGCATGCTCGGGGGTTACTCCTGGCTCTGCGCTCAGAAATTACTCCTGACAGTGCTCGGGGGGACCATATGGGATGCTGGAGATTTAACTCAGGTCAGCCATGTACAAGGCAAATGCCTTATCCCCTGTACTACCTCTTCGGCCCCAATATTGACCTGTTTATTCTCAATGAGTCTTATTATAACTGGGTTTGGGGCCATACCTGACAGTGCTCAGAGCTTACTCCTGGATCTGCACTCCGGGAACCAACATGGGAAGCAGGGGTCTGAATTCAGTCAGCCACATGCAAGCCAAGCACCATACCTGCAGTACCAGCTCTCTGGCCCAAGCAAAAGTCTTTTTTTTTTTTTTAATCCAAGCAAAAGTCTTATAAGGATAAATGTGATTTAGAAATGTCAGTGTAAAATTATAGAGGTTGCTGTTATTTCAAAATTATGATTTCTTCCCTCTGTTCACAAAAAGGCACAGAAGTCAGAGCAGCCGAGAGCCCACGCTGAGCACATGAGCTTCTACTTCTTTTTTGTTTTTTAGGTTACAGGCGGTAGTGCTGAGGGCTTACTCCTGTCTCTGTGCTCAGGGTCACTCCCAGCAGGGCTCAGGGGAATAAGCAGTACTTGGGGTCAAACCCAGGTTGGTTGCATGTGAGGCGAACACCCCAACCTCTGGACTAACTCTCTTAAACTGTAACTAAACACAGGATCACAAAAACAAACAAAAAAAAAACAAAACAAAAAACAACAACAACAACAAAAAACAGAAAAGCTACATTAACAAAAAGCATCTCAAAGCTCAATGGCCAAAAAGTAAATGCTTAATTCAATGCTTAATAAACCTGAAGTGCTTCAGGTGGAGCTCACTCGTATTTCATTGCTAGGGAGAAAAGGGATCAAGTGAAAAAATTAAAACAGCACTGTTCTGATTAAACATTTCATTCTAAAAAGGAACCAGGAGTGCCTTCTGAGTGCAGTACCTGTGTCTTATAAATGGGAACCAGTAAGGGCCAATTCTGCCCTGAAAGCGAAACAACTTGGAGCCACTAGAGAGTTGCATTAAGAGGCACCAAGAGTAACAGAAAAGGAGAACAAACACACCTCCTATGGCCAAAGAGATAGTACAGCAGGTGGAACACTTGCCTCGCACACAGTAGACCGAGCCAACCCAGGTTTGATCCCCAGCACCCATATGGTCCCTCAGGCCCAGCAGCAGTGATGCCTGACTGCAGGACCAGGAGCAATTCCTGAGCACTGCTGAATGTGGCCCAAAAGCAAACAAAAAACCAAACCTCAAGACCAACAACAAAAACCGCTTCTTTACAATATCTATTAAATACAGAAAGCCAGAACAAGTAATACTTTGAAATTCCCTTTTAAAAGATGGAACCATGCAGGCCAGAGAGACACACAGGGACTGAGGTGCTTGCTTGTCTTGAATGCGACCAAACCCAGTTTGATCCCCAGCACCAATTATGGCCCTCTGAACACTACTGGGAATGACCCTCTGAACAGAAGCCAGGAGTAAGCCCGGAGCATCATGAGACATAACCACACGCCCACCCCCCACCAAAAGAAAAGATGAAGTATCCAATGACAATCTATACAAGAGCAGAGCCATGGACCAGAGAGAGCGCCCAGTGGGGCGGAGTGCCAGCTTTGAATGTGGGCGCCCCTCTCTCCACACTGTACCGTCCCTCAAGCAGTGACCCAGGTATAGCCCGAGGGCACCACCAGGCAAGTCCAAAACCAAAACCAAAAGAGGTGGGGGTGGGCTGAAAAGATAGTATGGTGGGTGGGGCAAGCACCTCTCCTGCACTTGGCTGACCCAGTCTCAACCCCCAGCACCACATATGCCTACCCGGCTCAGCCCCTCCAGAAGTGATCCCTGAGCACAGAACCAGAAGTAAGCCCTGAGCACAGCTGGGTGTGCCCTAAAAACAAAATTTAAAAAAAAAGGCAAGCTAGAAAGTCAGGCAGTGACCCAATTCCCTACAAACTGTGACCTGGTAGGGAAATGAAGGCGCCCGAAATATATAAAGCACCATCCTAGATGTACTCCGGCTACCAAGACCGGTGTATTCTCTGCCCTTTGGATATAACAACTAGTCCACAAGAAATAAAGGTCCAAGAGGAGTGAGTCAGACAACAGTGAACACGGCTGGCAGAAATAGGGATGTGAAAGATTGCTACTTAGGACTTAAAAGGAAGCAAGGAACCTGGGAGCAAAAGCCTGTCTCAGGGTAGAGAATACAAATATGGTCAAAAGCAGAAAGCTGGTAGAAATAGGAACATTAAGGATGGTTCTAAGCGTTCAGAGGAAAAGAGAACCAAGCGGAGGATCCTTCTTACACAGTGGCAGAAAGTTTTAGCTGGATTGTATCCTACAGCTGTGTAAGCAACAAAAAGTGAATACTTGGTTGAACAGAATTCAAAGCATGCATTGAATAGCTTCTCTGCTTCTTGGTGCTTACAGCAACATTTAAGAGGAAAAAGATAAATTAAGGGAAAAGCTAAGCAAAAAGAAACCTAGATTTGATGAGCTGGGAAATTCCCACACTAGACTGCACAAAAGTACTAAAATAGGAGATCTGCTGTCAGGAAAATGTACTCTGGAGAGAAGATCAAGATGCAGCTGCGTACATTTTGCTAGTGAAATAAATCAGGCATGTGACTCATGAATCCCCTCTGCAGATCTCACAGAAGCCAGGAATACAGATCGCTATATTCAGGCAGCTCTCTGGAAGGCTTTTCTGGTGGTAAGAGCCCTGTAACATACCACAAGAGACACGAGATTTTTGTGGGTTAGCAGCTTGGACTGAAAGAAAGAGAAACCAGATGAAATCAAAGGAGGGCGCTGGGACTCCCAAAGTTCTACAGGAAATCGGCTGATTGCATTCAGCTGCAAACATGTGCTCCAAGGAAAGAAACGACGACCTTTAGAACAGAGCCCGTGGCTCAGAGGCCAAAGCCCTGGGCCCAGACACGGAGCCACCAAGCTTGCGGTAGGAGACAGAGAGGCAGGAAATGTACTGTCACTCTATATTTGCCTTTTCTGGATTTTTTTCCCCTTTCTTTTCGGTGCCAGGGATTGAATCCAGGTCTTGTACATGCGAGGCAGGCTCTTGACCACTAAGCCACATCCCCAATCCCCTTTCTGGACATTTTATAAAAACACAATCTTAAAAACATACAAACCTTTTGTATGTTAACATACAATGACTTAAAATACAATGACTTTGATTTCACTTAGCATATTTCAAAGTTCATCCATATTGTATCTGTTTTTTTTTATTCTTTTATGTAGCAAATAATATTCCACTATATAAATAAACCACTTTTCCTCCTCATCCATTCACAGACTGGTTACACTTGTTTGAGGGCAACTCCTAGTTTGGTGCTCAAGGGACCATATGGTACCTGAAACTAAGTCCAGAGTCTCACACATGCCATACAGTACTGACCACTGAGTCACACCCCGGCTCCTATTTGCAGACTTTTAAAAAAAAATCAGTTCTTAGGGGCCAGAGTGATAGTACTGTGGGTAGGGCGTTTGCCTTGCAAGTGGCAGACCTGGATTTGATTCCAGGCATCCCCTACGTTCCCCAAGCACTGCCAGGAGTCATTCCTGAGTGCAAAGCCAGAAATAACCCCTGAGCATCACCTCGTGTGGCAAAGAAGGGGGAGGAATATTTGGTTTATAGATATTTAGGTTGTCTAGATCTGTGTTATCACTGTACAAGTTTTGGGAAACATATGAATATATGTGACTTAAATTTTTTGAGGAAGGGCCAGAACGACAGTACAGTGGGTAGAGTGCAGTGTTTGCCTTGCACTTGGCTGACCTGGGTTCAACCCTCGGCATCCCATGTGGTCCCCCAAGCAGCGCCAGGAATAATTCCTGAGTGCAGAACCAGGAGGAACCCCTAAGCATCACTGGGTATAACCCAAAAAGAAGGAAAAAAATTTGAGGAATGATCACACTGTTTTCCACAGGAGTGACAGTTTTACGTTCCTTCCAGCAATGTATATGATTGATTCTTTACATCTTCACCAACACACCTGTCTGTCATCTTTTATTATTACAGTTATTATAAATGAGAAGTGCTATCTCACTATGGTTTTGCTCTGTACTTCCCCAATGACTAATTATGTTAAGAATCTCTTTATTGTGATGGAGAGGAATGAGAAGGTGGGTTTTGTGGGCATACCCAGCAGTGCTGGAGAGATAGTACAGCAGGTAGGGCATTTGCCTTGCATCCGGCTGATCTGGGTTCAATCCCTGGCATTCCATATGGTTCCCTAGCCCACCAGGAGCGATCCCTCATCAAGAAACCAGAAGTAAGCCCTAATATTCCATCGGGTGTGGCCCCCAAACCAAAATAAATATAAACAAAAAAATTAATAAATAAAAGCGAAGTGGACTCCGTATCCAGGTCAAATTTGGTGGGGAGGGAGGTTGGGCTTCATCCTTCTGTGCTTGGGGATCACTACTGACAGAGCTCTGGGCTGATATTAGGATACCAAGGATCAACCCCAGGTTGGCGATGTGTAAGCCCTTTACCCATACTATCTCTCTGGCCGAGCTGAAATCTCTCTTAAAAGCAAGAGAAGATGAAGAGATAGTAGAAAGCTTAAGGTGCTTGCTTAGCATGAGGTTGTGTCTGCAACCCTGTTTAAATCCTGTTGCCCCAGATGGGCCCCTGCCAAGTATGGTGGTCCCTGAAGAGTGCCAAGGGTGGCTCAAGTCCCTACCCTCCCCCCACCAAATAAAAAAAAAAAGCAATCACAATGGAAAAAATAAAATTTAATAAAAAGAAAGGAACCTGAGTGATAGTACAGCAGGTAGGAAGCTTGCCTTCCATGTGAGACTGGGGTTTGATACCCAGCACCAACCACATATGACCCCCGAGCTCGCCAGGAGTGATTCCTATGCACAAAGCCAAGAGTAAGCAGTGAGAATCTCTGGGTGTGGCCCCCCAAAAAACTCCACAAATATAAATAATAATAAAAAGGGCTAGAGAGAGTATAGTGGGTAGAGCACCTGACTTGCTGACCAGGGTTTGATACTTGGCATCCCATATGGTCCCCCAAGCATCATCAGGGGTAATTCTGAGTCAGGAGTGAGTCCTGAGCATGGCCAGGTGTGACCCCAAAGCAAAACTAACAAAATATAAAATAAAACAGAGAAAAAAACCAACTTCTCTCCATGCCACCAATGATCTGCCCTGCAGTTTTTCTCACAGATAAACTGGAGAAAGAGAAACAACAGTCACAAAGATCGCATGCTTGTGCAGAGACTGCTTTTTTTCAAAACCTCAATACGTGCTACTGGAAATATAGCTGAAAGCCAGACAATCCAAATTCACAACCGGGACTTGGGGGCATAGCTCAGTGGCAGAACCCCTGCTTGCAGGAATGAAACCAGGAGTGGCATCCCTAGCACCACCCAGCAAGTAAAGTGCAATCCCAGCAGCGCTACCATCTCTGCTAGCAGCAGCCCCGTGTGCAACCACTAACAAGCACTGCCATTAAAGCATGAGACCCTGGCAGGCACCTTTAGCAAGAAGCACCTCAACCAAGCACGTGATAGCAAGCGCGCACCACAGTCCAAAGTGGGTATGTACACCCAAACTAGAGCAGTCAACCAAAGCGTGGGCACTGCTAACAAGTGTGTGACCTACTGTCACTGCAACAACAAAGGGAAGGAGGAAAAACAGGTATTTGTCAATTTCATAAGCGGCAAGGAGCTACTTTTGTTTTTCGTTTCTGGGAGTACTCAGAGGACTATATGTGGTGCGGAACCGAATCCAAGTAGGCTGTGTGGAAGTCGAGACCCTACCTTCTACCATGGCCCAGGACATGAAGCAAGAAACTGTTCAAGATACAGATAATAAATGAGTAAGGGAGTCATGATCACAGAGAGGTTGAGTATGGAAAAAGCAATGAATATTTTATTCACTTTGTTATTAAAAAGGAGAAAGAGAAAAGAATTCACCACTAGGTTTCTGAACAAAAGTGTTTACTAAGGGTGGAGCAGGAAACGTCCTGCCTCTCAAACCTTTAAACAAAGCAGAGCTAAGAAGCACTGCCTACAATTAGGCCTTAGTCATGAACCCACTGCGCCCACGCCTTTTTTGCAGACATGAATTAGAATGCTTCTCATGCCTCAGTCCTTGGTCTCCTGAATAACTGTTCTTAGCTAAACAGGGACAGATGTACTCAGATCTGGTCAAGGTCCCCTCAGAAGCCTGAAGGCAGGAATGGATTGCCTCGAATCAGACACACATTAAGTGTCCTCTTCCTCTCTTGCTGGGTGCAATTTGGGCGAGATCCTTGTTCCCAGGATGTGATCTTTTCTTCTGATGTCTCAGCCTCCCTAGTTCCTGCACTTTACCTTGAGCCGCCCCAAATGGAATTCAGTTTTGCATTACTCATTTCTATGCTACAACAGACACTGCATGTAGACTTCTGCACACAGAGAAAGTGCAGGCAGGCATCAGGGAGCTAGCTCAGCAGTCAGGGGTGAATGCTTGCATACACAGGGGCCCAAGTGCAAACCCAGCTCTACTGGTGTTCCCTGGTCCCACATTGCTGGCCGTAACCTGAAGGCTTCTGAGCAATGTCAGGAGTGGACCTGGTGGGCCCTGGCACTGTCAAACCCAAGAAACACTGCTTATGGGGTCCACTGAACGGTCCTGCCTAGCTGGCTGAGCACTGTCAGGCTCCTGGGAGCAGCACCCTCAATGAACCCCCCAGAAAAGCTTTAGTGCAGTAGAGATGGTGTGTTTAAAATACAAATTTAAGGCGCCAGAGCAATAGTATACAGTGGGTAGGGTGACTGCCTTGCCAGTGTCCAATCTGGGTTCAATCCCCAGCATCCTACCAGGAGTGATGCCTGAGCGCAGAGTCAGGAATAGGCCCCGAGTACTGCAGGGTGCAGCCCCCAAACAAAAACAAAACAAAAATTTAAATTTAAAACAACTAAATGGCAGAGTCAAAGAGAGTACAGTGAGGAAGCTACTTGCTTTCCATGTGGCTGACCCCACCATGATCTCTGAATGCATAGCCAAGAGCACAGCCTGGAGTGGCCCATCCCCACCCCCACTGCCAAACAAAAAACAAACCAAAAAACCCAAATAAATGAAGGTTCAGCAAGACCCTGCCCTAAGTCCCTGGACCCTGCTGCTGTGTGAGCTGATGCAGAGGAGTCTCATCCAGGGCATGCCAAATGGAATGCTTGGAAGTTGTTATTATCCTTATCTCCGACCACCCCAGGCAGTTATTTTTATTTCCTCAGCCTCCTTTAAGCAGAGTAAAGGTAAGGTGTAGGAATGAGGGTGTTACAGAATAAAAATGAGTGTCCGCGCCTGAAGCGATAGTACAGTGGGCTGCACACAGCAACCTGAAAAATAGCCTGGCTGGTCCTTCAAAGGCTAGTCATGGAGTGATCATCCGATTCAGTAATTCCACTCATAGATACACACAAGATAAATTGGAAACATTATATCCATAAGAAAATTGGTACACCGATGTTTATAGCAGCATTACTCTAAGAGGATCCGAATGTCCATTAATTAATGAATGAATAAACAATGTGACAGAGCCATAGAACAGTAGGAACGTCAGGTCAGAGAGAGTATATATTGGGTAAGGTGCTTTCTGCCTGTCATGCAGTTAACAATGTACCACACGTGGTCCCCTGAGCCCCTCAGGAGTTATTCCTGAGGAAAGAGCCAGGAGTAAGCCCTGAGCACAGCTGGGTGTGGCCCAAGAACCAAATAAAAAACATTCTGTCAGTAAAAAGGGGCAAAATACATGCTACAACATGTTCATGAATGAATGCTAAGTGAGGAGGGAGGGAGAGAGAGTATAGTGGGTAAAGCATTTGCCTTGCACAAAGTTCACCCTGGTTTGATTCCCACCACTCCATATGGTCCCTGAGGCCCTGCCAGGAGTGTTCTCTAAGTGCAGAGCCAGGAGGAAGCCCTGAGCACCGCCTGGTATGGCCCCAAACCAGACCAAAGCAAAAAACACATGCTAAGTACAAGGAGCCAGTCACAAAGATATACGCTGTATTATCACATTTCTATGAAAAGCTCAGAGACTAAACTATATCAACAGCTAGCAGGGTTACTGAGTATTGAGAGAAAACAGATAGTGACTACTAAAGGGTACAGAGTTGCTTTTCTTTTTGGGACACACCCAGTTTTGCTCAGGGCTTGGGGCTTGGGAGACCATATGGAGTGGTCACCATATGGCAGGGATCAAACCAGGGTCAGCTGCAAGCAAGGCAAGCACCCAGCCCCCACCTCTGCCTGCAAGGCAAGCATTTCTCGGCCCCCGAGCGTATGGAGTTTCTTACAGAATATGTTCCAAGAGTCAGAAGTAAGCCCTGAGCAGTCAGGTGTGCCCCCTCCCCCCAACCCCCTAAAGTGAGAATTAGATAGTTCCAAAGGCAAGAGTGCATGATTTGCACGTGGGAGTCTCAGGTTCAATTTCTGGCATCACATGGCCCTTCCCAAGACATCACCAGATGTCCCAAAAATAAATAAAATGAAAGTGTGGCAATGGTTGCATATCCTTACGACCATCCTAAAAACATCGTCAATGAATGACTTGTGTCTAAGAAATTACATCTCAATAAAGCTGATATAAAAAGAGGAAAATGAGGTGGGGGTGGGGTGGGTGAAGAGACAATACATGCAGCCGATCTGGGTTCAATCCCTGGGACCCCATACGGTCCCCCAAACCTGCCAGCAGTGATCCCTGAGTAGAGAGCCAAAAGTAAGGCAAAGTACAGCCAGATGTGGCCCCCAAACAAAGCACAAGATAAAAAGAAGAAAAGAGGGGCCGGAGCAATAGCACAGCAGGTAGGGCGTTTGTCTTGCACGCAGCTGACCCAGGTTCAATCCCTGGCATCCCATATAGTCCCCCAAGCACTGCCAGGAGTAATTTCTGAGTGCAGAGCCAGGAATAACCTCTGACCTTCGCTGGGTGTGACCCAAAAAGAAGAAAAAAAGAGGGGAACCAGAGCAACAGAACAGAGAGTTGGACTCTTGCCTTGCACACGGCAGACCTGGTTTCAATCCCTGGCACCACACATGGTCCCGAGCCCCACCAGGAGTGAACCCTGAGTGCAGAGTCATGAGTAAGTACTGAGCACTACTCTGTGGCCTCAAAACAAAACAAAAACAAAAAAGGAGGGGGAGGGAGAGGAGAGAAGAGAGGGCCAGGAATGTGGCTTAGTGTTGGAGCACAGCCCTGTATGTATAATTAAAAGAGGTTTATCAAATACACTTGTGGCAGAGTCCTCCTCAGTCCATCTCAGTGCCCCTACCCTCAGGGTCCCTGGCAATGACATGCTCACAACACAAATCTGGCGTTCTGACCCTGACAGGACCATGCAGACAGTGCCTGCTTTAGAAGCTATTTTCTCTAGCAGTAAACTCTACCATTAAAAAGAAAAGAAAAGAAAAGAAAAAGAAATCGCCTCATCAAAACATCCAAGGGCATAAATAACACTTGTTTTTCATTCTTGTTTGTTTTGGGGCCTCACCCGGTGATGCTCAGGGTTTACTTCTGGCTCTGTATTCAGGGATCACTCCCAGCAGGCTCAGAGGATCATATGAGATGCCAGGGATTGAACCCAGGTCTGTCACATGCAAGGCGAGAGCCCTACCCTCTGTACTATGGCCCCAGCCCTGCATCTGCTTTTAATTCTGTGTCCCAGGATGACAGCAGCACAGCTGGGCACAGGATGATCAGAGTGACAGTGGGTGGAGGCTCAGCACTGGCTACGAGGCGTGGTGAGGAGCAGGTTCAGAGCACAATTAAGCTCCAGAAATCATTCCCTCCCTCCTCTATCCTGCTTCATTTCTGCTGCAACAGATCTGCCCCAGAGAGAGCAGAGCTGAAAAGAAGGAGGTCACATGAACTCATGACACCCCCTCCCCCCACCTCCAGTCAGGACAAGAGTCTGTTTACAGTGAAAACGATCCCCATCCCCCCTACATGAAGTTCCTACGCTCAGGGACTCCCTCAGGCCCTCAGTCTCTATGAGCACCACCTTCATCACTTAATAAAAGGGACAGTAACCGTTCTAGGCCCACATGCCAGGATCATGTGGGGCTCATGTGAGTTCTCCCTGAGGGCCTCTGGCCAAGGACAGAGTCAGAAATGACCCCTTCTACAGAAGCAGCTGGACTCTAAATGAGCACCCTACAGGATTCATGGAACTGAATCATGACAGAGGGTGCTTGCTGTGAGCCTGGGCTCCATGCTAGGTGCCCACCTGGCACCCTCTCTACCCCTATACCAGACACAAGAAGGGTGCTGCTGGCAAAGTCAACAGAGCACATGATCTATCCGTGATCAGTCACCTTCTCTCCAATTTCCAGGCAGAGCAGATCCACAGTCTGTGTCACGCCCTTTCCCTTCCCCAGCCTCTCTGCCGGCCCTGCCCACACTTACCCGTGTCTTGGCCTTCAGGAACACATGGCTCTCCATATCCTTGCTGGATTTACTGTGGGCCACGCCAGCTTTTCTCATGGCATCCTCGCTGAAACACAAAGGGAGAGAGATGTTAATATATACCAGCATAACTTTTTGTTTGCTTTTGAGTCATACCTGGCAGTGCTCAGGGCTTACTCCCGGCTCTGTACGCAGGGATCATTCCTAGACAGAACTCAGGGGATAATGTGGGGTACCAGGGATCAAATCTGGGTCGGCTGCATGCAAAGCAAGTGCTGCACCCACTACACTATCTCTCCAGCCCTACCATATCCCTTCTTATAGAGTGCCTTGGCAGCAGGCCCGACATACCGGCTGCCTCTGGGTGACGAGGACACCAGTCTGGCAGGGTCGAGGAAAAGCGTGAAGGAAGGGGACTCAACAGAGCAACAAAGGACAGCTAAGCAAGCAGACAGGAGGGAGAAGTGGGAAAGTCCCCAGACAGCAAGACAGTAACTCCAGCTCCAGGGGGTGAGGGCCAAGCTTGGGATCATTTAAATGATCAAATTTAAATGCACAGCTGGGTGGCCAGCCGGCCTGCCTCTGGAGGGTCTGCTTCTCCACCCAACTCTCATTAAGGCAGTGGGGGCTGGGGGTGGGCTGGGAAGAAAATACAGGAGTTAGGACATACTTGAGGATCCAGTTCAATTCCTGGGACCGCGGAGTCCTTGCAACTCTGTGTCCTCGGGCCCTCGCCCTGCCTTGCTAGGCCTACTGGCCAAGAATCCCAGGCAGAGGCCTCTGGGCTACCAGAGCACCACTTGAGAGGCCCCCATCAAAAAAGAGCAATGGGGTGGGGGTGGGGGCTCAGAAGAGGGCTCAAGGAACTGGAGCATGTGCCTTGCATGTGGGAGCCCTGGGTTTGATTTCTCAAACCTCATGGTCCCTTGAGCACCATCAGAAGCACCCCCCAGCACTGCTAGTGTGGTCCCAACAACAATTTAAAAAGAGAAACAACTCAGAGAGCAATGGGAGCCAGCCTCCGGCCTCTGGCCTCCTCGATAAAACCAGGGGCCATGCCAAGTTGCCTCCTCCTTCCTCCCAGTCACAATCCCTGCGTGAAACAGGTTCTCCAGGTAGGATGAAGGACACAGCCCCAGCTTCAAAACCTCTAGCTGGGGGGGACAGGAGACAGACCACACAACTGTGTCAAGCATCACAGAACCAAGACTGCTGACAGACAGACAGGAAGCCCTAAATCTATCACAGGCCTCATTCCACTGAGGCACACCTAAGTCTCGCTCGGCTCCAGAACATGGGTCTGAAGTGGGGGTGCACACCTGGCCCCAGGAGAAGCCTGGCACGTCTGCTTGCAGCGTGCCTCCTCCCCCCAAGATGGGCCTCCCTGCCTGTCTTCCCAGCACAGGACCTGCTGATAAATAAATGAACAAGTCCGTCAGGGCTCTGCTGCCTCAATGTGACCCAACTAAACAAGGCCAGTCCAGTTGGTGCCAGAAAAAGAAAGCTCTCTGACCACCACGAGCCCAAGGATCCCCAGGGTACTGAAAGAATGTGCACGCCAACGGCAAGAACATGTCTGCAATCCTTACAAAAATACCAGAGATGTCCACGTCCGTGTTCCCGTAAAGAGCAGTGGAAGGACACGCACTGCCTGACACACGCTGGGAAACTACCCCGTCAGCTTCCTCACACCCGCGCGAAGGCAACAAGGGGCTCCTGCTGACGGACAGCCAGGACAGCGTGAGGGGAAATGTGACCTGGGCCACAAGAGAGGCAAGAGGCACATGGGGAGGACAAGGCAAGATCTGACTGGTGGAAAAGTGGGACCCTGAAGTCCGGGAGGGACCTCCATGCACATCTGAGGCGGCTGGCGTGGGGAGACCCTGCCCGAGTGGAAACACAAAGGCACCCCCCAGTGTGCCCTCATCTGGGGGTCAAGCCACTGCAAGGGCGGGGGGGTTGGGGGGGTACAAGTACAAACTATTTGGCAACAGTAAAAAGTTTCTGAATGTGCAACAAATGAAAATTAATTCAAAAGATGAATCCAAGGGGCTGGAGAGATAGCACAGCGGGTAGGGCGTTTGCCTTGCACGTGGCCAACCGGGGTTCGATTCCCAGCATCCCATATGGTCCCCTGAGCACCGCCAGGAGTAACTCCTGAGTGCAGAGCCAGGAGTAACCCCTGTGCATCGCCGGGTGTGACCCAAAAAAGCAAAAAAAAAAAAAAAAAAAAAAAAAGATGAATCCAAGGTAGTTCTGGCAGTGCTGGCCTGTTGCATTTCTTGGGCAAAGGGGGGTTTTAAGTTGAAAAAAATTCCAGCAGCTCTGCTCTGAGTCACAGAGTTTTCCCACCCAGAGAGGGGACTGCACAGACCCATTTCACCAGGTGCCCACCTGCACATCCTGGACAGTGCTTGTTCCCCTCCTGCCTTCCAACAGCACCCCCACCTGAGAGTCACAGGGGTCCCCTGAGGAGAGCAGGAGACAGAGGCCAATGGTTCAGGCAGCCTGGGAGACCAGGGAGACATGGTAGGGCTGCTGAGGGTTTTGGGGGTGGGGTGCAGTCACACAGATGGGCTCTGCACCTAGGACAGAGCAGGAGGCCCCGAAAGGACCTGGGCATCCCAACTGTGGCAGACACTTGGCACATGCAGACAGACAGGACACGGTCTAAGGGGAATAGCTCTGAGCTGGTGGGCCCTCACAGGGTCTGAAGGCACCTAGGCATGGTGAGCCACAGGCAAGGAAGCACTGGACACCCAGGGACCTGCTGGAGGGGCACTTTCGTCCATCCTAGTCAGGGCAACACTACAGGTGACACAGTGAGTGACACAGCACCTGCGGATCATCGACAACCAGGAGGCCAGAAATAGACACAGCATAGCAACAGGAAATGGAGCCAGACAAGTGTCCAGCTCTGGCCCCGGGCCGGGAAAGGGGCTGCTGGAGCCCCAAAGGCAGGGTGTTCCTCCACCAGGCCCTGCTGGGCTCTGCCAGGCAACACCCGTTAATCTGCAGGTGTTCACACAGACCCCACATGTTTGCTAGCCGAAGAACAAACAGAAGCCCCAGAACTGTGCTCAGTTCTGCAATCCACATCCTATAAGTGTTGCAGATCCAGTTCTTCCCTTCTGGGTGGCAGGAGACGTACTGGGGGTGGAACCCTGGGCTTCACACATACAAACTGTGCACTCTCCCACTGAGCCCCATTCACCGCAGGGCCACACTCGTAGCTCCAGACTGCAGATCACACCCCATAAATCAGAAGATGAGGCAAGAAGGAAACTTGGCAATTGTGCTCTGTTAATATTCTACATCTTTCTCCGAGGAAAGGGCCTGTTTTTCCTTTTCAGCTGCCTCAGCATTCTGTCAAAGGCACCGGTGTGATCTGCATTAGGAGGGCAGCTGACGCCTGAGCTCAGGGGTGGGTGCCTGCCCATTCTTCCACACCTGGGGGCTGGCACACCACCACGAGGCTGTTCCCCAAAGCCCCCCTCCTTCCTCCCCAATCCGGGCTTTACCACTCAGTGCAGGTCACTCTGTACCTGGCAGGCCACACCTCAGCTTCCATCTCCGGAAAACATTCCTTCCAGGAACTGTGGCTTAAGTGGTGGTGAGGGAGACATTAACAAGAACAATCCCAAACGCCAAGAGGTTACATAACTGGAGAGAAAGCTGAAAGCAGAACGAACGAGCCCTAGGGCGCTTTACCCCTGCACAAGCAAGCCTGGAGAACCTCCTGGAGGCCAGGTAGAAGATACTTTGCCCCATCAGGGAGGTCAGAGAGCAAAAGAGGTGTCAGCTCACGAGGGCAGCCCACAGTTTCAGAGCATCCACTGCCACCAAGGAGGCATCAGCACCATAATAGGAGGAGTTCGGTGGCCTCCACCTGGGCATGACAGGATGGACAGAGGACCGACATCAGGCAAAAGCACACGGCTGTCCTCTGCGCCCAGTAAGTGTTCGGTCGTCATCTGGTTATCATGTGACTCCCCAGGGGAACCTCACTGATGACACTGGTATCGTGAGCTACTGCCGCCGGGTTCAGCAGAGGTGCAGAACTGTCCAATCCTGCCCTGCAGGGACACAGCAGGACAACGCCCTGCAAGCAGCACTGCACTCAGGCCCGGTGTGCACTGGAGAGGCCTCTTCACCTCCCTGCCCCCTCCACTCCCAAGCCCACATCCTCTGGTGGCCAACCCTCCAGCTAGGTCTCCGTTTCGGGTCCCACTCTCTGACACTGCACTGGGGTTTAGTTTTGTTGTGTTTCAGAGGCACATGCAGCAATGCTCAGGAGCCAGAGAGCTGAAGTAGGGAGTCAGGGATTGGCCTGGTGTTCCCACATGCAACGCACACATTCTACCCCTGCCCACCTCCCCGGGCTTCCTGGTCCCATTCTTTCCCCACTACCTCCATCAGGTCCTCAAGTCAGACCACTGCAGTGAGCTGGGTGAGCAACCCAGGCTGCGTTCTCTTGCCTCAAAGCTTTAGCTCCTCCTGACAGGGTAAGCACCTGTCCAGCTAAGGAGCGCACCCCTCCCAGGGTCCCTGCCTAGAACACCAGCTGCTCCCTCTGCAAGCCACTTTAACCACACCTGAGGCGTCTTCTGTGGATGCCTCCTGGTTGCCTGCCAGGCCACTGTCCTCTACTTGAGAGCAGATACTGACATCCACCTCGGCCTGCAATAAGCAGTGATCAGCAGACACAGCACCATCGTGTTGTGTTCAGAACACAAAGAGAGGCGATGCTCTGTATGCTGAGGAGACACATGTGCAGAACAAAGACCCAGCGAGGCAGGAGCAGGGAAACAACCCCCGAACAAGCATGTGCAGGTGGCGGTGGGAGGCATGTGCCGGGGGAAGTGCTGAGCACCGGGACTACAGGATAAAGCGGGAGGGCCTTGGCTCAGGTATCTCACAAACCGGGGATCTAATTCTGAGGTGGCCGTTTGCCGGCTCCTGGCCTGGGCGGAGGAATCCCATCCCCGCAAGAGCATCCTTTCCTAAAAGAGATTTTCAAATCGAATCTTGGGGGACTGGGGACTAGAGCAATAGCACAGCAGGTAGGGCATTTGCCTTGCACGTGGCCAACCCGGGTTCAATTCCCAGCAACCCATAAAACAGGCAAGGTGTGAGAAGCACGGCCTGCCTGCTCCTCCTTCACCTCTCTGTTCCCAAATTGGGAAACTCGGTTTGTTACCAGTCACTCCTAGACCATGCAATCTGAATTGATACGGCTAAAGTAAACAAACAGAAGGGCAGGGGCCACTGGGACACTACAGGGATGGAGGTGCGTGCCCTGCACGTGGCCAAGTCTGTTTCGATCCCTGGCATAAGGTCCCTGGAGCACTTCCAGGTGTGGTCACTGAGAAAAATCACTGCAGGCCCAAGGAGCACCACAGTCTTGTACCCTGTTGCCTAAGAACTGCTGGCAGGGGCTCTGGGCTTCCTGAACACCCCTTGGGAGGTGTTGGGCTCCTCCTTGTGGTGTCACATTCCCCCACACCCTCACACAAAAAAAGGTGTCCCTGGAAAGGTGCATCAGACATAAGCTCATAAGCTGGCTATGTGCTGATGGCCCAGTCTGCCATGATTCCAGCCACGATCTTGGGCAACACCCCCAGTGACTGGATATCCTCACTGAAGACGAAGACAGGACCAGGGCCCATTACAGGGCTGATCTGAGGATTAATGAGCTAATATCACAGAAACTTGGCACAAAAAGTACTAACAACAAAAAGTATGCGCTAAAGAAATCAGAGAACAGTTTGTTTAGCTGCACAGTGAGGCTGCATCCCAAAATACCCACAAGGCTCCCTTCCTAACAGATGAGGGCAGAGAACGCATGCTGCTCCTCACGCAGAGCTGTTCTCCCTGGGACTGTGCCCCGTGGGGCCAGCTGCACAGCCTCAGTGGGCTACCGATGACCTCGGGAAGCACCACCACGCAGGTCCCATGCTAGTGAGCACATTAACTGGCTCCCCTGCCCTTCCATCCACACTCCAAACCAGGTTTAAGCCGCATACCCACTCACTTCTCCCAAGTGCCCTCTTTAACACGTCCCTTCTCTGGGTCGGCCTTCTTCTCCCATTGTCAAACCAATGCTTGCAGTCCCAGAAGAACGAGTTCCTCTAGTCTCCTGTTAGAACAGGAAGGCACTTACCTCCCCACATTCCAGCCCTCGGGTAGACAAGGATACCCTCACCTTCCTCTCACCTACCTCTGACACAACGTACCTACTGCTCAGTAGAAATTTCTCCTGATTTGAGAACCACAAAAGCCCAGTGTGGGGGTTTAGTCACACCGGGCACACACAAGGTCCGAGATTGAACTCTGGCATCACTGAAGACGGCCCTGTGGCTCAAATACTGTCAGGCCCAAAGAGCATCAGCAGAGTGGCCCCCCGTGCCCAAACACTGCCAGGCATGGCTCATCGTTTTTTAAAAAATCAAATTGTGGGGGGCTGAAGATGGCTCAGTGGGTCTGAATAATAGTATAGGGTTAAAGTAGCTAAAGTAGCTATGTGAAACGTAGCTGACTCTGGTGGGATCCCGGGCACTGCACATGGTCCTCCAAGTATCATCAGGAGTGATCCCTGAGCCGAGATTCCAGAAGAAGCTCTGAGCACCACTGGGTGTGGCTCCAAAAGAAAGCATATAAAAATTCTGTCTTGCAAGTACAAGGCTGGCAAGGCCATGAGTAACCCCTAACACCATCCTGCATGCCCAAGTGATGCCAAAGGCTCTGTTGTTTGGGGTTCCCAGTAGCACAAGGAGATCTGTGACGTACTGCAATTAAAGTACCTGCAAGCACCGCACCGTGTGACCACCCTCCACCCCCACACACACATAGCACGTGACCCTGATGAACAATGCAACCCCATACACACATCCCTGGTCATCGCAAGAACCACCACCACAAAGATGGGGGTGGGGGCAGGGAGCTAGGGGGAGAGACACACAAAGCGATGGTCTCTCTGGAACAGGAGGAATTTTTCCCAGCCCCAGCATCCCCCCACATCCCGAGGAAAAGGTTCCTGTGAAGATGCTGCCGCCAGTGTGCAGGACGCTGGCCCACCAGGATCGGTACAACCCCTCACCCTGTGTGTGAAAACTGCATCATCAGAACACCAGAGGACAACACAAGAATAGTAATACCATCCTGGGGGGAGAAAGCATCCCCTAATCTCCAGAGGTAGGCTCCATAAAGGGAAAACAATTTCACAAGATTAAAAAAGTCTCCAGCCACATTTTTACCAGCCATCGATGAGTGATACTCTGGGCTGTGAGCAGCTGGAGCTCAGCCCAACATGCACGGGGTAAGGCTCGGGCAGTTCTAATCCCTATCTGGGTACAACCTCACCCTGCACCTCTGCAACGGCCCCACATCTTCGGGGGCAAGCTACCACGAGGGTTGGTCAATCTTTGGTAAAGCTCAGCTTGGCCTGCACAAGAGGGAACTGTTTTACACTCCCTAGATGCCAGATGTGCCCACACACTACACATGGGTGAGGCCTGCCGCGGAGCTTCTGCCCAACGCCAGTGCCAAGGCATCCTGTGAGCTTGTTTCCAGGAAGGCCCAGGAAGTATAGATAGGACAGAGAGAAAACAAATCCCGACTGTGGCCCTGGAGAGAAAAACAACTTTGATTCTCATCAGAAGTATGGGCTGCCCTTATTTTTCAGTCCAGAGGATCTATTTTTCACTTTATAATTCCAGTTTGTTCCACACACACCCAAACCACCACCACCACCACCCCCTCCCCCGCCAAAAAAAAAAAAAAAAGGAAGAATATATTTGGAAAGGAGGAGGATAAAGGATCAGTCAGAATGAAAAGCAAACAGGTTCCAAATGTCCTGTTCTGGCCCTCTGTGAAGAGAAAACCCTATTGCAGAACAATAAGCCATGTGATGGGTGAGGAGCTTGGCTTTATTTAAGCTACAGTAAGACTCAAGCCAGGATGCTGAGAGATAGTACAGCAGGGAGGGCTCTTGCCTTGCACACAGCTGACCTGGTTTTGATCCCCAGTATCCCATATGGTCCTGAGCCCCAACAGGAATGATTCCTGAGAGCCAGGAGTACCTTGAGCATAGCAGCTGTGCCCTTCCCCACCAGAAAAACAAAGACGAAAACAAAACACCTCAATCCAAATAAAGACATGCCTTGCAACAACTTGAAGATGAAATTGAATGACATGAACTTTCAGTAGGAATAAGGGACCTTGTCTCATCCCTAAAACCTTGAAAAGCAGTTTTTGTTTCTAACAGAAACTCACAAAAACAGGAAGAACCTGAGTGGTGACCCTTACAGCAGCATTTTAGAAACTGGCATAGTGGCAGCAGACACAGAAATAAAACAGCCCCAAATAAGAGGCAGTGCTGACGGCTGACAGGTAACTCGCTGATGGCCCCAGATCTTCGCGAGGCTCAGGAGAGGTTATACCTGTACTCGAGGACCCACTGTGAACAAGCCCTCCCTGTCCCATCGCCCCTCACACTGCTGGGTAACCAAATCCACACCAGAGACAAGTAATGAGAGAAGAGACAGATCGATCAGCGATTGGTCTCCTAGAAGAGCTTACTTGGGGAGTAACTAAGGAGTGACCCTCCCAATGAGAAGGCACAGGGAAGACGCCCAAAAGCAGACTGTGTGGCTGAATCTACATTAACCGCTTGCTTACTTGCTTTCACCTTCACAGACTGGCCAATATGGCAAATAAAGACCCCAAGGAAAAGCAGAAATCTGGCAAAGAAACGTCCGAAACTCTCTTTAGATGCCCACAATGGCTCTGTTGTAAAGGCACCTACTTGCCTTGTAAGCCTGAGGCCTGGAGTTCCAAGCGCTGCCCACACACACCAATCTCAGTCCCTGGGGTTCTGGCCCTGTGACAGAGCATGTGATCCTGGGGAGCACGGCCACTAAAAGCTGTCCAAGCCCCACAGCCAGGAAGCTGACCCCCAGCGAACAATCCCCAGCCTCCCATATGGTCCCCCGATCCCCATCAGCGGAGTGATCCCTGAATATGGAGCCAGGAGTAATCCCAAGCATCACCTGGTGTGGGCCAAAAACAAACATTTTTTTAAAGTTTTAAACAAGGAGAAGAGGACTGGCTCTCAAACCCTGGGGCAGAGTCAGACAGAGGGGGAGGGAGGCTCCCAGCATCGTCCCTGAAGGCCAGCATTCCAGATCTGGGAGGTAAGTGGCGGAGGGGGCTCAGTGAGATGGCCCCGCAGCACTGAAACAGAGAAACGTTTCTCAATCCTCCAGGAAGAATTTCCAACCTAGATGTCTATATATATCCAACCTGGCACAGCTGCCAGAAACTGAAACCCATGAATCCTCTCTCTAGAAGCTAGGGGAAGGAGGGAATGAACCACAAAAAAAAAAAAAAAAAAAAAACAGGGGGCCAGAGCGATAGCACAGCCGGTAGGGTGTTTGCCTTGCAAGCGGCTGACCTGGGTTCGATCCCCGGCATCCCATATGGTCCCCCGGGCACCGCCAGAAGTAATTCCTGAGTGCAGAGCCAGGAATTACCCCTGAGCATCACTGGGTGTGACCCCCCCCCCCCAAAAAAAAAAAAACAGGACCCAGGACGAAAAAAACAAGAGACCAGAGCGATCCTCACTGTGCCCTCCAACCACTGACCAGAAGCCTCCCGAGGGAGGGCCAGGGAAAAAGCCAAGAACTGACCCCTGGCAGAACTGAGTGCCGATAACTACCGAGAGGCCACTGGAAGACAAGGGAAGAATCAGACACACCTGAGAGTCGGGGGGAAAGGCCATTATTTTCCTGGGAGGAAACAGAAAACCATCACAGTCTGCAACTATTGCTGAGCTGTTGATGTCACTTCCGTGGGCAAAAGCATTCCTTACTGGGGGTAGAAGGAAGAAGCAGAGACATATAAGAATATAAGAGCTGTAAAGAGAAAGTCAACAGGTACTTCACAAACTCATACATGAGAGTTCACAGTGATTCAATTGAAAAAAAAAAAAACTCATGCATGAAAGGCGTTCACACACACTTCTTAGACCAAAGTACATGTCAGAACCTTGAAAGCACCAAACGTAGAAGAAAATGCTTGGTGAGGAGGGAACCACCACACAGGTCCTCAGAAAAACTATGTGCATATATTACCCTGCTGAACTCCTAAGCAATGAAAAGCTGAATAACAAACTACATATAAATGTGTGCCACAAAACCTATATTGAGAAATAGTCCCCAGCCGCTCTCAAGAAACATCTCATTCAGACTGGGGAGAATCTCCTAAGACGGGCACGCACAGGAGTCCCTGCTCTGATCCCCAATACCGTAGTCCCCTGAGCACTCCAGCTGTGTGTCACCCCTCACCCGCCAAGTAAAGCTTCCATTTCACCAATGACTTTGACTCCAAGAAGTATCCCCCAAAGCCCACCACACGGTCTACAATACTCAGGGCAGGGGTACAGCCCAGCCCCTAAGGGAATTTCATCCCAGAGGGGGCAGAGACAGGAAATAATGAGACACTAATCACTCACAGGAACCAGTCAAGACCTGGTCCCGTGGGGAGAACCTTGACCTCACAGCTAACTGGAAGTATGTCTGCCAAACTGTATCACAGACTCCAACTTCTTTTATTTTCTTTGTTCACATACTTCTGTATTCTGGGTCTTTCTTTTTTCTCCAATTTTTGTGTCACAACTGAGGGGGCTTAGGGCTTGCTCTGAGCTCAGGATCATTCTTGGCAGGGCTTGGGGGACCGTATCAGGGGATCAATCGAGGGATAGCCACATGCAAGAAGGAATAGCCACGTGCAAGGCAAGCACCTGACTCATTGTATCGTATCATTCCAGGAAAAGGTATTTATTTATTTTGGTTTTAGAGGCCACGCCCAGCAATGTTGAGAGATTACTCCTGGCTCTGCACTCAGGAACTACTACTGGTGGTGCTCAAGGGACCACCAGTAGTAATTACTACTGGTGGTGCTGGGGATTGAATCCAAGTGAACTACGTGCAAGGCAAGGGTCCTACCCACTCTACTCTCTGGCCCAGGAAAGAGTATTTTAACCTTATAGAAAAAAATGTTCAGAGAGAGAGAAGAAAAGTGCTTCCTTTGGTGGTGGGAAATGTACACTGTGGAGGGACTGGTGTAGGAACAAACTGAAACCCAATCATGAACAACTTCGTAACTGTGTAGCTCACTGTGATTCAATTTAAAAAGAAAAAATGGGGGCTGGAGTGATAGCAGAGCGGGTAGGGCGTTTGCCTTGCACGCGGCCGACCTAGGTTCGATTCCCAGCATCCCATATGGTCCCCCGAGCACCTCCAAGAGTAATTCCTGAGTGCGTGAGCCAGGAGTAACACCTGTGCATCGCCAGGTGTAACCCAAAAAGAAAAAAAAAGTTTTAATTATATGATCACAGAGACTTATGACACTTTCTTTTGATATTACTTTTTTGGGGGAATGGGGAGGGCCGTTGGGGCACACTCAGTGCTCAAGTGTTATTACTGGCTCTATGCTCAGGAGTGACACCCGGTGGTCCTCAGGGGGCAGGATGTAGTGCCAGGGAGTCAAACCAAGGGCGTGTCTTAGCTCCTGTACTCTCTCCTGCCCCCACATTCCTCTTGGCTTATTTGACTAAGCTCTCCAATTTTCCTCTCTATTCCCAACCAACCAGATGAATGGAAAAACTATATGTATATAAAGTACTGCTCTTAAATGGGCATGCTGTTACTTGAGCTAGTGCAGCAAGCTACTTGAGCTTCTTCAAGTACTCCTGTCTGCTGGTTTAGCCTTAAGAGAACTGAGAAAGCAGGAGAGGTCTTGAAATTCCTATCGAGTACTGATTCTGGGCCTCAGGCCTGGCGCTACTCCATTTCCAATATCCCAGTCCTGAATATACCCGACTCACCAGCTGGCCACCAAGTGATAAAGACACCCCCTGCCAATGAAGATTTGATTTAAGCACTTATTGCACACGATTCTGTAAATCTGAGGAGGAAAAGCCTCTCTTCAAGAGGCATATACTGGAGAGATAGTACAGTGGCTAGGGCACTTGATTTGCCACAGCTGACCCAGGTTCAATCCCCAGCATCCCATATGGCCCCGAACAAGCCAGGAGTGATTCCTGAGTGCCAAGTCAGAAGAAATTCCTGAGTACTGCCAGGTATGGTGAGACTGAGAGAGGAAGAGGGAGGGAGGCAAGGGGAGGGGGAAGTAAGGGAGAGAGGGAGAGGGGAGGGGAGGGAGAGGGAGAGAGAGAGAGAAAGAGAGAGAGAGAGAGACTCCAAAACTCGCAACTGAAATTGCATGCAGTTTAGGATGTAATTTAATATAGTGCAAGAGAGTGTTAAGAGGAATAGAAGTGTTCCTCATATATAACTAACTCACAAAATACCTAGATTTTTCTATTCTGCTTCTGAGACTGTTTAGAAAAGCCCTTTATGGAGGAGCAGAGAGACAGGCACATGGCTTGCATGCAGTTGACCCTAGTGCAATCCCTGGCACAACACAGTCCCCAAACTTTGCTGGGTAGAGTCCTCGAGGCGCCCGGGCAACAGTGGAGTGGCCCGTGCACCACTGCATCCTTGCACCCTCACAATGAACCATCAGCATGGTTGGCAAGAATTGCTGGGTGGGGCCCGCAGGTCTCCTGAGCACAGCTTGGAAGCTCCCCCACCCAAAAAGTCCTTTATGGAACCTTTAACAAGTTGGCAAATAAAATTTTTCTGCCAAATATGTGAGATAACTGTGCAAAAGGGCCTAGAGGAAGCTCCCCCTGAGGGAGTTCGGGACACACCTCTCATGAACGTGGGTGGAGGGCACACTTTATTGCAAACTGGCAGAGCCAGACTTGGCCCACTGCCTCACACCTGAGCACTTCTAGCCACTGACTCATCTTCTAAGTTCTTTCTCACCAGCCATCCCAAAGAGCAGATCATTTGGGGGCTGTCTTCAGACTTGAATTCACAGATGAGATTCCCTGGTAGAAAAAACAAAAACTAAAGGCAAGAGGGTCTGGAGAGGTAATAGAGCAGGTAAGGTGCTTGCCTCGCATGTGGTCAACTTGGGTTCCAACCCTGGCACCATTTGTGGTCCCCCAAGTCTGCCAGGAGTAATCCCTAAGCACAGAGCCAGGCGTAAGTTCTGAGCACTGCCAGGTATGGCCCCAAACAAAATCAAATGAGAAATTAAAGGCGGCTGACCTTCTGCTTGCTGCTCCACTAACCTGGGTGCGGCCTGAGTCAGGCTGACATCACTGGGCCCATGCCAGGAACAGGAGGCAGTGCCCTTCCTTACCGGGTGGGTCAGTAGCCTCCACACCCACCCTACCTCCCATCAGGCTGTGCCCACACCACAGCTCCTGAAGCACAAGGCTACTTACACAGGGCACAATGGATCTACTCAACAAATTACATGCTGCTCAGTTATGCTTTCTATTATTATTATTATTATTATTATTATTATTATTAATGCTTTCTATTATTCTGTGTGGATACCCAAAGACAGAGAGCAACCTCCAGCCTAAGCTCTCAGCCTCTTCCAGGGAGGAAACTTACAAAGACTCACCCCGCTGAATGAACGAAAACATAACACTGAAGACAAGACACCGGCAAACCCTCAAACATTGTCTTCAGTGACACCAAGAGGAGGATGGGCAATGAGTTTAAAGGAATGATAGCACAAGTAGTCAGCTAAGCACAAGAAAGTAGATGCTCTGCTGAAATGAAAAAAAAAAAAAAACTACTATCATCAGAAATGAAAGAAATAAAAAACCTGGGGGAGTGGAAAAAAGAGAACAGGGGGAGTAGGGAGCTTTCTTTGCCTTACATGTGGCCAACCCAGGTTCAATTCCTACCATCCCATATAGTCCCTAAGCACTGCCAGGCATAATTCCTTAATGCAGAGCCAGGAATAACCCCTGAGTATCGCTGGGTGTGCCCCTCCCAAAAAAAGAAAAATAAATGAAAAATATGGTAAGTGATATAAAAAAAGTCAACAGGTACTCTGAACAGCAAAATAACAGAAGCTGAGCAAAAGACCAAGGAGCTCAAAGAAGAGCAGGAAATATAAGGAAACTGAATAGTCTGAAAAGAAATGAATAGCATATCAGAGAAATATGAGACTGAGTTCAAGAGGAACAATGTAAGAATTATTGGAGTCCCTGAAGAACAGGAAAATAAATGTGATGAAGAATCAATACAGAAATCATCAATAAGAACATCCCAGAGTTGAGGATTACAGACACTGAGACCCAAGAGGTCCAAAGGATCCAAGCAAAAATAGACTCAGCCAGGGAAACTCCAAGATACTTTGTACTCAAAATGACAAAACACAGAGACAGAAGCAAAATACTGAAAGCCAGATTTAAAAAAAAAAAAAGTTACATATCAAAGGAAGTGTAAGATGTACTGCAGATCTATCCAATATCCAGAAGAGTACGGAGGGATATAGTACCAAAAAAAAAAAAAAAAAACCACCACCTCAATGAAATGAACACCTCACCAAGAACACTCTATCAAGATGGATTATCATTCAGATTTGAAGAAATAATTCAGAGTTTCATGAACAGGCAACAGTTTAGAAACTTCACAGCATTGAAACCAACCAGCTTTACAAGAAGTATTAAAAGAGCTCTTTTGGGAAATATATTTTTACAGACATATATGCACACAAGGCTCAGTCTTTAACATGTTAGTGATCTCTTATAGAAGGGTTTAATGGCCCCTGAGTGAAATACAACAATCTCCACACACTTTCCTCTAAGGAAACTTTTTTGGAGCATTGTTGGTGGTTCTTCATAGTAACAATAAAAAATAAATTATTTCAGTTCTGCTTTGGGGCAGGGGTTTGAGTTTGGGATGGAAACACCCAAAACATGGTGGCGGGAAGGTATAATGGTAGTGGAAGTGGTGCTTGAATATTAAATGTAATTAAATATTGTGAACTACTTTATAAAAATAAAATAAAATGAAGCTGGAGCAATAGCACAGCGGGTAGGGTGTTTGCCTTGCACGCGGCCAAACCGGGTTCAATTCCCAGCATCCCATATGGTCCCCTGAGTACTGCAGGAGTAATTCCTGAGTGCAGAGCCAGGAGCAACCCCTGAGCATCACCGGGTGTGACCCAAAAGCAAAATAAATAAATAAAATTTAAAGAAAAATAAAAGAGCTCCTTTAGGGGCCAGAGCGATAGTATAGCGGGTCAGGTGCTTGCCTTGCACATGGTCGACCCAGGTTCAATTCCAGTCCCCTGAACACTGCCAGGAAAAATCCCGAGAGCAGATCTAGGAGTAAGCCCTAAGAACAAACAGGCGTGACCTCCACTCCCCAAAACAAAAGCTTTAAAGGACAGAAGAAACTTCCCATGATATGCCATTGAGTATGGCACTAATGGTGCATACTCTACTAGACTAAGAAAGGTTAAAAACATACAGAAATTAATCATCAAAAATTGACTTTTAGTGATTTGTGATAATTCTATTTGCCACACCTTTAAGTTTTTGGTTTTTTTTTTTTTTCCTTTTTTGGGTCACACCCGGTGATGCAGAGGTTACTCCTGGCTTTGCACTCAGGAATTACTCCTGGCGGTGCTTGGGGGACTATATGGGATGCTGGGAATCGAACCCGGGTCGGCCGCATGCAAGGCAAACGCCCTACCCGCTGTGCTATCGCTCCAGCCCACCTTTAAGTTTTATCGGACCAAGTAATATGAAGTAAATGTTATATGCCTGCCAAGGAGACAGGCTGAGGGGTGGGAGGGAACCTGGGGATACTGGTGGTGGACTGGTGTTGGGACATTGTATGTCTGAAACAACTCTATTATGAACAACTTGGTAAATCAGTGTCTTCATATATTTTTTTTAAGAGCTGGTGATGCAGCTCAGAGAGAGACTGCACCTGCCTCGAGTGTGTCCTGGGTTCAAGTGCCAACGGGGGACAAGGATATCTAACAAGTGAAACTTCCTGGACTGGAGTGATAGTACAAAGGGTCAGCATTTGTCTTGCCTGCAGTTGACCCAGGCTTGATCCCTGGCACTGCATATGGTCCCCTGGGTACAAACAAGAATGATTCCTGAGCCAGAAGTAAGCCCTGAGCACTTCCAGGTGCGGCCACAAACCAAAACAAGTACAACTTCCCTGTATGGGTGGTGGATATGTAACTGGTACCCCGAGGGACAGTGCTGACAGTGCTGGTGGGCAATAGCCCCAGGCTAGCCCTCAGGGCACAGCCCAGAGAGTAAGTGTATGGACTCACTAGAAAACATGAACCTAAACACACCTGGTGCTGTCTTCACACAGCTGACACCTGGAATTAATCCAAACATCTATCCAGCAGAGAACAGAAATGGAGTGAGGGATAGAGTCACTGAAGGGAATACAACGTGGCATAAATAAGAACAACTGCTACCCATGAGGCTGGCTTTCAGACACGATGATGAGCAGGAAGAGGCAGAGACAAGATTGCATGCAGGACGGCAGTCATGACAGAAGGTCAAGAACAAAAGTCTGGTGTGGGGTCTGCACCTGCTGGCTGCTTGGATCTATTCAAGACTCAGGCCTGGTGGTGGCAACAGGGCACACGTGGAGTCACACTGAAGATGTGTCCTTGAGTCGTTCACTAGTGTGGGACATTTCAGGACGAAGACAGTGCACGAGACAGCAAAGTTCCTCAGTCGTGGCTCCCGGTCTCTGCCCTGCCACATCCCTGGCTCAGGACATGAGTGGCCTCACCACCTCGGAGAACCTGGCAGGGAGTCACGGAAGCTCTCAGAGTGAACACTTCCAGCATGCATCAAAGCAGACTGGCAGTGTTCCAAGGGCCCAGCGTGACCCATCGGCTTTATAATGGGGGCTCCAGTCCACACACAGCTGCCAGTTCACTTCCTCAAACATCTCCTCTGATGGTGACTGAAAGGAAGCTGAGGAAGGAGAACAGAAGGTTGGCGGGGGCAGGGATCAGTCACTTGTTAGCCAATAAGTATTACCTCCCACACCCCCCTGAAGCCTACACAGGAAGGAACAGGAATATACAGAATGAAAAGACTAGGAACGGGGTGGGGGGGGGGGGGAAGGGGGTGGAGAGAGAAGGTCCAGGGCTCCAGGCCTCTATATGCCCCACCCACTGTGCCACCCACCCCTGTCCTAACCCTGGATGCAAATCTCTGTTCAAAAGCAGCCAGGTCACAGATCCCCTAGCCACTCCACCCTCCAGCAGGTTACTAGGCAGCACGCTAAGACCAACCTGAGAGGTCAGAGCTAAGGAGAAAACAGGCTCCAGAGGAGGGAGCAAGGCATCACTCGGCTGTTAAGTCATCATGCACAAAGATGTAAAAAAGCGAGAATCCGTGAAGTCCAGGCAGGAGTATGCCTGGGCACGCTGCACCAGACTCTCCGTTAAAAACAGTCGCAAAATACAAAGTTTAAAGAACAGGGCTCGAAGACAGTACAAGGGCGAAGACGCTTATCGTGCATGCAGCCAACCCTGGTTTGATGTGGAGTGGCGCCCGGTGACCCATGAGCGGCAGCACTGCAGAACCCTGGCGCACTCTCAGCACATGCACCGAACCCCTGCTGGACTGAGGATCACCCAGAGGGACCCCCAGGGCCTCCCACGCACTGCATGGGGACAAAGATGTTCAAAGGAAAGAGAAGTGGACTCAGAGAGGTCAAATGTCTTCTATAAAAAGGAGCCCTAAGGAAGAGTTACTAGAGTTACAGGAGACAGTTAACTATCTAGTCACAAACTTCTTTCTATTAACAGTCACACCCTCTGGCCCCTCCCCTTAGGAAGGGATTTGTTATTAAATTGGAAAGGAGGACAGGGAATGTGGTTTAAAGGGATGAGTCACATGCTTCGCTGACACACATGATCCTGAGCACTGCAGGGAACAACCCCAAAGTACCAAGAGTAGCCCCCAAACACTGCCAAGCATAATCCCCCAACCCATCCCCGCCAAAAAAAATCCAAAGTGGAAGGAAACAACTCTCATAGGGGTGGAGGTTTCTAGAAAAGGACCCCTCGGCTCCTAGTGCACCCCTCTTTGTTCTCTAGAACTGGGTACTCACCTGACCTGTTAAACACGGCCACAGAGGGGCCGGAGCAAAAGAATAGGTAGGGTGCTTGCCTTGAATGCAGCCAACCAGGGTTTGATCCCCAGCATCCCTTATTGCTCCCACCAGGAGCAATTTCTAAGTTCAGAGCCAGGAGCAACCCCTGAGTATGTTAGTTGTAGCCCAAAAGAAGGGGGGGGGGGGAAGAAACAGAGCCATAGAGTAACAGTCTGGACTCCTTTGCTTTCAAATAAATCAATCGAACCAAAAAAGACTTAGAGGTAGGGAAGCCAGGGATAACTCAGTGGTAGAGCTCCTGCCTTGCAGGCATGATGCCAAGAATTGGGCCCTGGTACTGTCACATGCTGTATACAAGTCAGTGCCATAATAATAAAGTGTGGCATTGCCAGCACAAAGTGTGTGTACAACTACCCCCAATCACCACCACCACAAGGGGAAAGGAGGAGGGGAAAAGCTGGAGGAGGGAGGTGGGTTCCGGTTATACCACACTCCTGGTGGTGCTCAGGGGACAACGAAATGCGGAAATGGAAGCAGGGCTCCCGCATGCAAACCATGCACTCCAGCCCTTCCACACCCTCCACCTGCTGCTGGCTCCCACGTGATGGACATCCTCATTCCAGGCTCTTAGTCTGCTGATAGACTAAGGAAACGAACATCTCAGAGTTGTGCGATACACAGCATTGTCAAATGACCCTCCTCCTAGAAGGTCTCATTTCTGTGCCCCCCAGAGCAGCAGTCACAGTGGCACCTAAACAGGATACTGGTGGGGATCCTTTTTCCACAGTACTCTGGAAGAGGAGATTCAGACTTGGGAATAAGAGGGACTGAAGGGTTCAGTGGGTGGGAGCTTGCCTTACAAGCAGCTGTCCCGGGTTTGATCCCCATATGGTCCCATGTACCACCAGAAGTAACTCTTGAGCATCGCCAGGTGTGGTCAAAAGAAAAAAAGCAAACAGACAAACTTGGGAACAAAAATAAAACAAGTTAAAGGCTGGAGAGGTAGTACAGCGAGGGCTCTTGCACATGGCCAACCCTGATTCAATCCCTGACACCCCGTATGATCCCCAGAGCAATGCCAAGAGTGATCACTGAGCACAGAGCCAGGAGTAAGCCATGAGAACCGCTGGGTGTAGTCGTTGGCACCAAAGTGGTTGGTGGGGAGGCCGGAGCCATAGTACAGCGGCTGGGGCATTTGCCTTGAACACAGTCAACTTGGGTTCAATCTCCAGCACCCCACAGAGTCCCCTGAGCACCACCAGGAGTGATTTCTGAGTGCAGAGCCAGGAGTAACCCCAGAGCCATCATCAGGTGTGACTCAAAAAGCCAAAAAATAAAGTGGTTGGTGGAGCTAGGAGATAGCTCAGCAGCTAGGGGGCACACGCTAAGTCTGGGCTGGGATCCAAGTTCCAATCTGGCACCGTAAGCCCCTGCTACATATACACACACCACCAGGTACAGCCCTGGAGGCCCCGGGCACCACCACGGTGTCCCTGGTGTCCCCAACACAACAGTGCAAAGAAGCTCCATATCCCTGGGCCCGAGAATTTGGACCCCTTGGCCTGGATGGCCAATTCTGGCCAGGAGTGGCCCCAGAGCCCTGAGCACTCCTGGGGAGGCCCTCCCCAGAGGAGCCAGTTTGCCTCTTTTCCTGAGGGATCCTACAAGCACTGTCTGTAAGACACAGAGCGTACCTATACGCAGCAGGGTCCTCTCCTGCATGCTTCCATTTCCTCATCTTAAAAACCGAATGAACACGGACGGCTCCATGACTAAGAACCAACCATGCAAGCAGAGGCCATAAATTTAGCTGCTGGCACAGTCCACACACACCACGCACTCCGGACTCCCAGTGCAGCAAGAGAGTGTGCAATCTGCCACACACAAAGCCAGGTGTGTGTGCACTGCAAGCAGGCCTGCGCAAGGAAGGGGAGTAGCAGGGGGAAATGCGAGTAACAAGTGTGTCTACTAACAGGGCACACGGGAAGCGTCAACGGGCTTACCTGTCAACTCCTGCACTAGGGCTCGGCAGCACAAACCAAGCACAGGGCTACTGCCGCTGAGAAAGACCCACTCACTGCCACGCCTGGTGCGGAAACTCCAGTACGGTGAAATCAGCGGTGACAATTGCTTCCTAATTGAGATCAAGAGCACTGGAGCTTGGGCATGATCAGACAGGCAAGCCACTAGCCTCAGGGAACAGACACACACCGGAGTGGTGGCTGTGACAGATCCAGTCAATCAAACACCAAGCTGTGGAGAAAGCAGCCGGGGCTGTAGCTTACCTATGGGAAAACAAGGCCCCAGACGCCCCCAGCAGAGGCGTTGGTTGAGATAAGCCACAGAAGTGGCTAATGCCTGGAAGAGAGACCACAAACCACAGACAGGATTTAGGCCCGCTTTGCAGGCACCTCCAGGCCCTTGGAAGTTGCTGTGATGGGTTTTGCTTTGTTCCTTTTGTCTGGTTTCTGGCTAAACAGCCTCTACTTTTCCCTATCAGTGTAAGGGGAGCTCTCTGCCCCTCAGAGGTCCTCGGCTGGCCGGGCAGTCACATTGCCTTGGGGGCTGCTTCAGAGGAGGTGGCAGCCAGTCACCGTGACCTGACTCCACTCCTGTTTTCTCAGCTCCCCAGGCACTTGATTCGAGCCCCCACACAGGACTGCCCCCTCTAGAGGCCTTTTCCCTCTGCAACAGTCAGCTCAGGCCTGTAACTATAATCCACTATACTGAGGAGAGGAGGCATAAAGCCTCAAGAATAAGGGGCTGGAGCAATAGCACAGCGGGTGGGGCGTTTGCCTTGCACGCAGCCGACCTAGGTTCGATTCCCAGCATCCCATATGGTCCCCCGAGCACCGCCAGGAGTAATTCCTGAGTGCATGAACCAGGAGGAACTCCTGTGCATCTACGGGTGTGACCCAAAAAGCAAAAAAAAAAAAAAAAAAAGAATAAGATAGCAGAGAAAGTTAAAGATCTTGGAAGAAATGAGTAGTGAAGCACTTTCATTTGCTCACTGCCTACCCATTCTGCCAGAAGCAAAGCACTCATTTGTTCGACAGGCACCTACAGACCACAGAGCAGTGACCCACTTACCCTCCAATCCCTGAGGAAGGCCCAAAGGTCAGCCCTGGGCTCTGGACAGTCTTCTGGGGTCCTGCAGAGCATGAGCATTTAAGGAACCCAGCCAAGTATACTCCCACAGGAGTATCATAGTTCCCTAACCAGGCTCAGGGCTTTCACCTTCACGCTCCAAGGACCCCACCTGCACGGTCCAAGGGCGGGAGAGGAGGGGAAGCCACGTGACCCATCACCAAGCCTGAGCAGAGTTCTCCATATCCCTCCCGCCTTCCCTGGGAGATAGGCCAGACTCCTACCACTATATAGATAAGGGAAACAATCCACAAAGATTAAGTACCCAGCAGAAAGTTGGGGTTCTAGAGCTTCACAGCAACGAGAGATTGCACACATGACCACTTACTCTGGAAAATACCCTGGCACTTTGAACAAGTGTTTTATGTGATAAGAACCATACTTATCATAACAAAGACACAGATTGGGGTTCTATGGGAAGCTAACAGGAAATACAATATCTCGGAGTGGCTGGCCATTTCAGGCATGGAAAAGTCCTGCATATTTGATACTTAAGCAGACATCTAAACAAAGAGAAGTAGCTAGTCATGAATATAATAAAGAGAAATCTACCCACTGTTGAAAACTTCAACACTTGATAATGATTTAAAGAGAGAACAAAGAAAATACTTCAAATTTGATGCCCAGAGTGACAGCACAGTGGGGAGGGTGCTTGCCTTGCATGAGGCTGACGTGGGTTCGATCCCCGGCATCCCACAGGGTCCCCCAAGCACTGCCAGGAGTGATTCCTAAACACAGAACTAGAAGTAAGCCCTAAGCTCCCCTGATCATTGCCTGGTATGATCCAAAAAGCCTAAATAAATACAATTTTTAAAAAAGAAAACATTACAAATTTAAGAAAACAAAGCCCCGAGAACCTGCAGCAGGGTGGTAAGGGTCTCTGGGAGGGCACCGATAGTTCTGCTCTGAGGGGAAGGCAGCAGATTTCTGGCAAGGCAGTGGGGAGTGAGGACAGACTCAGAACGGGGGTGCAGGGGAGGTCTAGAGGATGGTCTAAGGTACCCCAAGGGGGGCTGGAGCGATAGCAAATAAATAAATAAATAAATAAAGTACTCCAAGGGCTCTCCTAAAATGTACCTAATCAAAATTGCTTTTTCTCAGAAGGAGCTGGAGAATAAACTTTTATTTTGGGTTTTTTTTTTTTTTGGCTTTTTGGGTCACACCCGGCGACACACAGGGGCTACTCCTGTACTCCTGGCACTGCACTCAGGTGGTGCTCAGGGGACCATATGGGATGCTAGGAATCGAACCCGGGTCGGCCGCGTGCAAGGCAAACGCTCTACCTGCTGTTATATTGCTCCAGACCTAAACTTTTATTTAGGGGGGAAAAAATGAGCTAGTTCTCTGAATTACTGTCCTCCAGGCCCTTGACAGACACTCCAGAGTAAAGAAGGAACAGTAACCCAATTAGTAATATTTTCCCTTCCTCTGAAACTTCCCAATTACTCCCTCCATCTATTGTAAATTATCTGCATTCAAAATTTTCCCCAAGAGCCAGGGAGAGTGCTGAGAAGGGCAGAAAGCCAAACTTGCCCACTGGAACCTCAAGTTCAAGCGATCCTGTGCTCCACACACCCCCAGTTCCACCAGGTCGCACCGCAAATCAATGACCAAAAACCTTTTCTCAAGATGACCAATTTTTTAAACAACAGCATCAACACCAGAGCAAGTTATAATTAATAGAAAGTCAAGGATCCTAATCCAAATCAAACAATACCTCTCAAGCACCCTCCTGCAAATCCTCTTAACTGTGAATACAATAAACCAAGGCAAGAAGAATCATGACATTCAAGAGACCCTGGAGAGAAAAGAGACAATCTGAGAACTGAGAACCCCCAATCATGCTCAAAGACAGCCTTTGAAAATGCTTGTCCCTGGAGGTGGTAGGCAGAAGGGCTTTTAAGCCCAGGAGCCTATTAAAAAATAAGAATAATAATAATATATATATCCCATTAACCAGCAGACGGAACTTTCCAGATATAAAGTTACAGCCTTTAAGCAGAAACATCAGTGAGACAGTGCTAAGTGGTAGCACACAAGCAGATACACAGAAGGTCTGAGTTGTTCAATCTCAGGCACCACATCACCCCTCTCCCCAGCACTGATGGGAATGGCCCTGGTGGGTCCTGAGCAGGAACCTCATCAGAAAGAGCATCTCGGGGAGAGGGCCCGTCCGCCTCCCTTGAGCACTGCTGGGGGGACTTCGATCACTCTGATCTAATCTGAGCCCATAGAGAATTTTCTCTATCTGAAATCTTTCCTCCAACTCAGAAAAATGTGGAAGAACCCACCCTGCTGCAGAGGATCATAGAAAAAGCATGAGAAGGGGCCAGAGAGAGAGTACAGCAGCTAAGGTTCTCACCTTGCATGTGGCCAATCTGGGTTGGATTTCCAGCACTCCACACAGTCCCCTGAGCACTTACCTGGAGTTACTCCTGAGCACAGAGCCAGGAATAAGCTCTGAGCACTGCAGCGTATGGCCCCAACCTTCCCTCTTCCACCAAAAATGCAGAATAATATTGGCAGAACAAAGACCAACCCCTGTGTAACAGCCAGCAAGGAATAAAGATATCTTGGCTCTAAAACCACCACCTTATACAAGATGAATGGACTTGGGAGCAATTCTCCCGCAGAATCTTCAAGATGTTCCCTGCCAACATCTTGATTTCAGTTTTGTAAGATCCTAAACAGGTCCTACCTTCAAACTCGGGTCTCCAACCTACACAGCAGTCTGTTAATAAATCTATGTGTTGTTTTGAGACCCAATGTTTGTGGCAGCTTGCTACAGCAACAAGACACACACACACAAAGAACCTAGTTTCCCTGTAAGCAAAAGGAGGGTGAACGATAAAGTACCCAGTCAGTCCTCAAGTCCCAGAGCCTCCTGAACACCCATGAAGGTCTTTCACACGCCCCATTTCCTCTAAAGCTCCCCAGTTCTGGCCTGCCCCAAAGAGGAATCCATGCCTCAAGTGGGTGGGCTCTCACGACTATTTATTTGACAGGCAACTCCAGCACATCAAAAAACAATGCTCCCAGATTCTGCAGTCTGCAGAACTGACCTAGCCCACAGCAGGGCCCGAGCCACTTGCTCCAGTCCCCATTCCTTCCACCCTAAGAGGTTTCCCAGCATTCAGCCCCACTTCCTTCCTTCCACGAGCCGCACCCCACCCCCTCCATCCAGTTAGTCATCAAGGACTGTGGATGCCCTCTCTCCCCTTTCTCTGGAATCATCTTCCTCTTTCAGTTTCCACCACTGGCCAGTGTGGGCCTTTAGAACCTCCTGCCTGACTAGATCTGTCCACCATTTTCCCGAGCAACGTGACAAGGGGCTCATCTAGGCAGTGGCAAAACAGGGATGAAAAGGGACAGACTCCAGCATCCCCATCCCCCGCCCCACAGCAGAAGAGTAAGGGCCTAGCTGGCCGGCCTTCTCTGGGGCTGATCCGCCTGCAGACTCAGGGGATCTCTCCAGCGCTGGCATTTCACTACCTCCAAGCAGGCCACATGCCAAACGAGCTCAATTGCTCCAGCACAGCACTCTCTCCGAGTGCCTCAGCACCTGCACGTTCTCATTCCATCATCATCACCTGAGCCTCCTTCCAGCTGAAACCCCACAACTCAGCCCACAGCTGCTTAGTCTACCCCGCCACAAAGCACCATGGCCCTGAATTTCGCCCACTTGTCCTTTTTTAGGATTCAACTGATTCATCGCTTACTCCACCAGGCTGCTCCGAGCCAATTCATGGAAACCGTTGGTTCCTCCTAGGGGAGAGACACCCCCCCATAACTGTGCCTGTCCTTGGGGGCGTCCAGGGGAGGGTGACAAGTGGGTGAGTAACGGGGGTAGGGGGGTGTCCTAAGCAACTTTAGACCACTGCAGTCAACCCAAAAAAGGGCTTGCAGGGCTGGCTCACTGGACTAAGCGCAGGTTCTGCAGGCAAGAGGTCGGGGTTCCATCCCTGCCAACGCAGGGTTCTCGGTGAGCAGCGGCAGGAGGGACCCCCACCCCTACACCCGGCATGGGGGAGCCAGAAGCATTCTCGAAGTCCACCGGCTGTAGCTTCAAACCTCCAGGACCCCCCACCCACCCACCCACCCAAATGACAAGGCTGCAGATGATCCCGCGCACTGCGGGGAGGGCTGGATTTGCGCTGGGGTGAAGCGGAGTCTGGGGGGCGAGTAAGCCCCAGTACGTGGGCTCAGCAGCCGAAACTCTGCAGGCGGCTCCTACTGCAGCCCTCCGCCGCCTGCTGCCACCCCCCCTCGCAGCCGGACGGCGACTTCCCAGGTAGCTGGCCCCGAGCTCCCGCCCGCGGCTCCTCGCCGCCCACCGCCCCAGCCGCAAGCCCGCCGCCCGCCCACCCACCGCGCGGCGCGTTCCTGGACGCCAAAGCCCCCAGACCTGCCGCGGCCACTGCGGGCTGCCCCCCTCCCGCCCCCCTTTTTTCCTTTGGCAAATTCCGTGCGGTTCAAAGCCGGGAGGGGGGAGAGCACACAACCCAAAGCACATAAGTGACGAACCGGAGAACTCGGGGCCGTGACTCATAAGCCGGGGATCGCGGGTTTGCGGAGGCCGGCCCCCGGCAGGCTACAGGCTGCTCGCCCGGGGGTCGCGGAGGCCGGCGGGGCCCCGAGTCCACCCCGGCCGCTCGGTCCGCGCCGGGGAGGGTCGGGGAGGGTGCGGGGGTGGGGGGGAGAAGGTCCGGAGGCTCCGCCCGCCGCCCCCGCCCCTACTCACATTTGACTGACCAGCTTCTGCCGGAAAGCGGCGCTCCGCCAATCGGCCTCCTGCCCCGAAACGTCCATCCCGGTGTCCGAGGCCCCGCTACCCGCCACCCACCCGGCCTCCGCTCTCGCTGCCGCAGCCGCTGCCGCCGCCGCCGCCGCCGCCTGAACCGCAGCGCCAGGCCCAAACCCGGAAGCGGTCGGCGGGGCCCTCGGCCGCACCGGAAGCGGGATCGGGAATTGTGGGAAATGGAGTCGCGCGCGTGGGCTTGTGGGAAATGGAGTTCCTCGACCGCCGCGGGCGAGGGGGGGGGCTCTTTTTCGGAGGCTCCCGGGTCCTGCTCGGTAAGGCAGCCGAATGACTCGATTGCGCCTGGGGTAGAGAAGGTCCGTGGCGGTGCCGGGGTCCCGGTGCTGCCCTCAGCAGATCGGTACCTAATCGCTGATATTTCCTGAAACTTGGTTTAAGCAAATTTTGGTAATCTGCACCCTGGGGATGGGGAGATGCCTCCCTAAATTGCCAGGACTCTTCAGTAAACGATGTAGAGATTGCTAATTTATCAAGTATTTTTCAGCGTCCAGCTTTCCTTCGATTTCCTCATGGCCTGGTTTCTAAAGAGTGACACATAGGGGCCGGGGAGATAGCTCCGTGATCAAAGTTGCATGCAAAGCCCCAGGTCCTGAGTTGGAATCCCCGTTCCATAGGCACTCCTACCTCTTTGATCCTGGAAATCCCTGAACACTCTGGGATGGCTCTCTTGGTCCCAGGTACCACAAACTCTGAGCAACACTACATTTTTGAGCACTACTAGCATTGAACTGAGTACTGCTTGGGAACCTTCCCCAACGGTGGGGGGTGGGGGGGACAGGAGTAACCAACTTTTCCCTCTATATAGAGTACCTAGAATAATGCTTGACATGTAGTATCAACTGAACCTGTATTTGTCAAAAAAAATAAAGGAGTAAGCAAAAAGGGAGGGAGGGAGGGAGGGAGGGATAGAGAAAGAAGGGGGGGGTTGCCTGCCATAGAGGCAGGGGTGGAGGGGAGGGAAACTTGGATGGGGACATTAGTGGCGGGAAATGTACACTGGAGAAGGGACAGATGGTGATTTATTGTAAGACTGAAACCTAGTCATGAACAACTTTGTAACTATGTGTCTCCTGGTGATTCAATTTTTTAAAAGAAGGGAAAAAAGAAAGGAGGGAGTAAGGGAAAAGAAGAAAAATTGTCAAAATTCTACTTAGATACAGACATTACTACTGATCTTTCATTAAACAGAGCAGAAGGTGTAGGTTATAGAAGGGATGATAACTTTATAAAAAAAATAAAATTAAAAAAGCATGTAAGGTTTGCTCTTTAAGCCCATGTTCTCCTTTGAACATGTGTCTCACTTGTGTATCTATATTTCTTTGCTTGATTATTTTCACTCTGGAGAAGCCTGTGTTCTCTCTTGAACACATTTCCTTTCCTCTCCTCTCACATATTTCTAAGCAAGTTCCATTCATTAAAAACTACCTTGTTTCATTAAAAGTCAAAAATAAATAATAAAGATGGAGGAGGTTTTGGATTTGGTATTTATTTAAAACATACTTATGTGTGAAGATAACTCCGTAAGACTTCTACCTTACCACTAGCATATGTGAAATGTAGAAGATTAACTATTCTAGGGTCAGAGAGATAGTACAGCAGATAGAGTGTTTGCCTTGCATGAGGCAGACCTGGGTTCAATCCCCCACATTCCACGTGGTCCCTCAAGCACCACCAGGAGTAATTCCCGAGTGCAGAGCAAGGAGTAACCCCTGAGCTTCACCAGGTATGACCCTAAGTAAATAAATAAATAAATAAACTAACAAGTTCTGCACCTCAAAGGAAATGATGATCGGAATACAAACACAGCCCACAGACTTGGAGAAATTATTTGCTCACCACTCATCTGACAAAGGGTTAATATCCAAGACATGTAAAGCAGTAGTAGAACCCTACAAGAAAAAGAATCCAATCCTATCTAAAATGGAGAGGAGAAATTTGTATTTCAAAGAAGAAATACAAATGGCAAAAAAAAAAAAAACATAAAGAATGCTCTATATCATTAATCATCAGGGAAATGCAAATCAAAACAATGAGATATCACTTCACACCATAGGGACTATGCATCTTTTTGATGCATTCACACAATGAATGCATCAAAAAGAACAACAACAACCAGTGTTGGTGAGGATGTGGAGAAAAAGGGACCCTGATTCATTGCTGGTGGGAATGTCAACTAGTCTAGCCTTTTTGGAAGACATTATGGACATTCCTCAAAAAACTTCAAAATTAACCTTCCATATGATGGAGCAATTCCACTCTTGGGAATATACCTCAAGGGCCCAAAAGCACAAATTATTTTAAAAAATCTGTGTTCCTATACTTATTGCAGCGCTATCTACAATAACCAAAATATGAAAACAATCCAAATGCCCATGAACAGATGACAAGATAAGTAAAGTACATATACACAGTGGAATACTATGCAACCTTCAAAAAATGAGGTCATGCAATCTGCTGCAATATGGGTGGATCTAGAGAGTATCCTGTTGTGTGAAATCAGCCAGAGGGAAAGGAATAGACCCAGAATTATCTCTCTCATATGTGAGATATAAAGAAACTTGCTAGGGGAATATCAAATGCCCAATGGCAATAGAAACAAAGAGCTGAGAATTGATCTTCAGTAGGAAGCTTGGCACTGGGGCAGGAGTGAGGGGGATAAGTTGGGGAAGGGAACACCAAGACAATGGGGAAGGAGGGAAAGTGCCTGCCACAGACAGGCTGGGGGGTGGGAGGGAAACTGGGGACACTGGTGGAGGGGAGCAGGCACTGGTGAAGGGATAGGTTCTGGAGCAATATACTCCTGAAACTCAATCATAAGTGTCTTTATAACTTGGTGATTCATGGTGTTTCAATTAAAAAAAAAGGAAAAAAGAAGATATGTGGGGCCAGTGAGGTAAGTCAGCAGGTAAGGTGTTTGCCTTGTACATGGCTGATCCGAGTTTAATTCCCAGCATCTCACATGGTCCCCTGAGCCCATCAAAAAATGATCCCGAATGTAGACCAGGAATAAGCCCTAAGCATTCCAGAAGTGGCACTCAAGATTAAAAATAAAATAAAAATATTTATACCACGTTCTTCCAATTACATTGGAAAGTCATGTAAAACACACAAAAAAAGGTGACCATATAGACATTTCAATGTCTCTGTGTTAGACTTTGTACCAATGGCTATAATTTGCAGAGGTTGGCCATGAAGAACCTAAACCAAGTTGGTTAAGTTTTAGGCATGGTGAGATGGAGCAATAGTACAGTGGGTAGGTTATTTGTCTTGGCTTATAGGCGACCCAGGTGAATTCCCCCGGCATTCCATATGGTTCCCTGAGCCTGCCAGGAGTGATCTCTTGAGTGCAGAGCCAGGAGTAAGCCCTGAGCACTGCCAGGTGTGGCCAAAAACAGAAAAAGAAAATATTTTAGGCACAGGATTTTCTGTTTGGCCCAACCACAAGGGCCTGTTGGTATAGAAGATAGTCTAGATCATGGCTAGAGGATAGACGTTGGCACAGACTCTCTAGGTGGAGGTAGACAGAGCCAGCAGCAGGACACCAGAGGACTTGAAATAGAGAGGGTCACAGATCTCCTGACCTTAGGGGAGAAAGGATCACCTCAGGATGTTTGATCTTGAAGACAGGTGGGGGGAGGTTGACATTTTAGTCTGTTGCACCAGGTCTATCTCTGCTCAGCCAGGCTGAAGCTGATGGCTCTAAAACCAACAAGACAATGGCTTTTGTTTAACTGTGAAGCACCCCGGGGGAGCAAAGGGAAGGAAACATCTGGAGTCTACAGTCCCAGCTTGTTCCAGTCTTGTTCACAAATTGCTAGAAACAACAGCATGAGATAATGGCTGACTGCACCCTCATTTCTATAGGGCATTTGTAGACTAAGAGATTCAAATAACCTCCAGTCTTTCCAACTTCCCAAGCACAGATAATGCTCAGTACAGAAACTTAGATCAAGGGATTGCTTTAAAATTATGAATAGTGTTTCTCCTTTATCAATAAACTATGTTCTTTAGAAACCAAAAATTAACCTCTTTTTGTGAAGGGAAATGTTAGAAATTTAAAAAAAAATGTCTTTTTCTCTGCAGGTAATGTAGTCCAGGGATGAAATACATACCTTATATGGTTAAGGCCCGGGATTTTGATCCTGATACCACAAAATAACACCACCAAAAGAACAATTATGTATTCATTTTGTGCATTTACCTATATAACTCAAAATTTTTGGTCTCTCAGGTCAGCCTCTAGAGCAATTTGCTGACTGTTCTCCTGGTCCAGGTGACCTCCAAGCCCGAGTCAAAGTAGCCCCAGGTTATAGCCCACAACAATTCCTCCCATTTCTCTTCCAGTTACATAGGGGCCTTCTGATTGCTCAGTGGTAAAACACCTGCCTTGAAAGCACAAGACCTTTGAGACCAAGAGTTCAATGCTCAGCACTGTTTCACATGCCCAATCCCAGCGGGTCTGCTATTTAGGATCCCTGGTGCCACAAAACAAGTTTGCAACCTCCTGTGAATCAGAACCAAGTGCATAACACCACAACTGTAAAAAAGTCTTTGAGGGCAGCCGGGGGTGGGGGGTGGGGGCCAACTGCTCTCCCCCAGCCAGGGTGGCCCGAGCCCTGGGGCAGGCCGCTGAGGAAGTGAGGGCCAAGCAGGTTGATAGATCAGATGCCATTTATTCCATTCTCCCCACGCGCCTGCCCCAGTCTCACTGACACTCCCATTCTGGTCTCACACTGCCTCTCATTCCCATCTCCTTCTGTCTGTCCCGCTCTTCCGTGCTCCATCTCGCAGTTTGGGCTCTCTCTCTCTCGTTCTCTCTCTCTCTTTCTCTCTCCCCTCTTCTCTCTCTCTCTCTCTCTCCCCTCTTCTCTCTCTCTCTCTCCTCTCTCTCTCTCTCTCTCTCCACGTGCCTGCTCCTGATTCTTCTGCATTCTTCTCTCTCTCTCTTCTGCATTCTTCTCTCTCTCTCTCCCCCTTGCTAGCCTCTCCGAGGTCCATCTTGCGGCCCACCCGCGCTCTCTCCTCTCCTGCTCTCTTCCCTCTCCAACAACTCCCGTGCAGTCTGGGTTGACACTGCACTCAGTCAGGTAGCAAAATCAACATAAGAAAACCCTTCCTGGGGCTGGAGAGATAGCACAGCCAGTAGGGCGTTTGCCTTGCAGGCAGCCGACCCAGGTTCGATTCCCAGCATCCCATATGGTCCCCTGAACACCGCCAGGAGTAACTCCTGAGTGCAGAGCCAAGAGTAACCCCTGTGCATGGCCAGCTGTGACCCAAAAAGCCAAAAAAAAAAAAAAAAAGCCCTTCCTGAGGGGCCCACCTAATAGGTATTCTAAAGCCTTTCCTGACTGCCTCAGGCAAAATACCTCCTTAAGGTGCGTTTCTCTTTTCCTCAGTCCTATAACTACCAACATATCAATACTAGCTATTTTTGTATGGGCACAGTAAGAGATGCATTAAGCTTATAGAATTGCTCTCCTGGGGTCATCCCGATCTCAGACTACAGTGCTCAGGCCAAACTAATCATTCCTAACCCTAGCAGGGTCCAAATCTAGTAATTACATTTGGATCGTGACAGCATTTGTCAATGGCCAAGCTCTTAACTTATAGTTAAGCATTATGGCGCTTTGGCCAGGCCCATCTCGATGCCAGGATAGCACATAGCTCATTGCTTGCCCTGGTTCCATCCAGTCCCTCTTCAGGACCCTGCTTTTAGGGGCACTAGAAAGTAAAGGCAGCTGAGGCTTAGGTGAGAGAACAGATGCCCAGGAGGGAAATATCACTGAGAGTCACATTACAAAAGCATGTGTTCTTGTGTCCATACAAAAAGGACATTGCTCTGAATAAACTATGCAAAGGATTTAGGAAGAAGAGAAAAACAATATTTACAAGTCAACAGAGCACAAAGAAAGAAGTTACAAATAAACACAGAGGAATGGGAGCACTGTGATGGGAGCAACCCAATAAACCTAAACTACCTGAGGCTATGCAGGAAGTGTTATCCTACACACAACCACGTGTGTGGCTCCCTTAGAGCACAGCAACCAAGTGTGCAATCCCCAGAGAGCACTGCAATCAGGCAATCCCTGGCCAAGGCAGAAGCAACAGCAGTAGCAATGAAGGGAAAAGGAAAAAATAAGAATACAGGGATTGGGGCAGAGAGATAGTACATGGGGGAGGGCACTTGCCTTGCACGCACTGACCCAGGTTTGATCCCTGGTCCCCAGCATCCCATATGGTCCCCCAAGCACCGTCAGGAGTAATTCCTGAGTGTAGAGCCAGGAGTAAGCCCAGAGCATAGCCAGGTGTGGCCCCAAAACTTAAAAAAGAAAAGAAAAGAAAAAAATCAGCAGGGATTGTTACTCAGAACAGTTCAACTGTTTAAGAGACAGACAGTCAAAGGGTAAAGATTGCTGACTCACCCTTTCCCAGCACACAGAACCAAATCACACATTGATGAAACCACAGTCCCTGAAAATAAAAAAAAAAAAAATTAAAAAGCCAGCTGGAGAAACAGAAGCTACAGAGAGAGGAGGCCCCATTGGAGTGGGTAGGAAAAGCAGAAATGGAAAATTTCAGACGTTCCTGCACCCCCACACTGGCAGGAGGGATGGCTCCGATCAGAGCCTTTCTCTGGAAACCAAGGATCCTGAAGACAATTGCAGATGCTGAGTCTGGGGACTGCCACGTGAGCAGCGCCCACACAGCCAGGTGTGGAAATCAGGGAGGCTTTTCTCCCGTGTCATGAGTAAGGAGCAGAAATCTGTCACTAAGAGCTGGAGACGTGGGATTCGAGAGACACTGGCAGATGCCAGACTGCTAGGAAACCACCAAGGAACTGGGGCCAAAGGGTGAAGTCCCCTCTCTTCGGGCTGTGGGGAATCCCTGAGGTCAGGGCAATTCTGGTGAGTCACAGCTCACCATTGTTTTCTGCCTCCGGTGTGACCTGACACTATCGCTCCTCAGGGTGAGAAGCCGTAGTACAGCAGGGAGAGCACTTACCTTGCATGTGGCCCACCGGGTTCGATCCCCAGCGCCACATACGGCCCCCAAGAGTGATTACTGAGCACAGAGCCAGGAATAAGCAAGCCCTGAGCACTGCTGGGTATAGCCCCCAAACAAAAGAAAACAACGCAAGTCTCTTCCTCCCTAGGGCCACAGGCAGCTGGGGCTGGAAAGCCCTGGTTTGGGTTTGAGGAACTCCCTAGGAGCTGAAAAAGCTCTCCTGAGGCCTCCTCCAGAGAGGGGGTTTCTCTAGTATTGCTTCTCTTGCATCCCACCCACACAAGACCACATTTGGTCTTGAGTTATATATGTACATGGTGCTTGCGTACACACCGCCCAGCCATGCTCTGGAGTGACTGCAAAGTCGACTGCCCAGACAATGCCTGCTCCCTCCTGTCGGAGCTGGCAGCCTCCAGGCCCTGGCAGCAGAACTGGTTCTTCCTGAGAAGGCTCTGTTCTCAGAAGTTCCTGGAGAACAGATCCCAGGAGGTCCGCTTCGTGTGGGGTTGCTCCCTCCTGGGACTCCACCCTGAGAAAGAGATGTTGGAAGGTGTCTGTGATGTTGGCAGTCTCTTGCAGATGATACCCATACCCATAGACCCTGAGGGCACCTCCCTTTTTTCCATCTGATTCCCATTCCTGGGATTGGGCCCTGACTGCTGGGCAAATACTCTTTAGGCTGTACTATTTTTCCAGCCCCTCAGCAGAAATCTTAAAGGCCTAGGCCAAGAGAGAGAAAAATAACACTCGCTTCCCTACAGCCAATCCAGGTTCAATCCCTGGCACCACTTATGGTCCCCTGAGCCCGACCAGGAGTGATATCTGAGCACAGATCCCAGAGTAAGCCCTGCGCACAACCAGGTATGATCCGATACTCCTCCCTCCCACCCTCAGTAATTCTTACAGTCATAAGGGGATGTATTTAAAGTGCTGATAGAGGGACCAAAGTGATAATACAGGGGTTAAGGTGCTTGCTTTGCAGGACTGACTCCATTGCGAATCCATAGCACCACATTTGGTTGTCTAGCATTGCCAGCCATGGCCCAACTCCCTCCCCAAATAAATAAATAAAGTGATGAAAGAGAAGAATTGTTGAGTCACACCCAGTGGTGCCCAGGAGTTAATCCCAGCATTGTGTCACTCCCCGTGATGCTTGTTGGGGGACCATTCGGTGCTGGGGATCTAGCCCAGGCCTCATGTCCATTTCTGGAAACCAGAAATGGATTCTTTGTTGTTGTTGTTGGGTCATACCCAGAAGTGCTGGGGTCTCTTCCTGGCTCTACTCAGGCGTTGCTCCTGGCAGTGCTTGGGGAAAGTATGTGATACCGATGTCGGGGAGCCCCACTGGTGACTTATATGAAGCAGGGAGGAGAAAGTGACGGGTCAAATGACCCGTCATCTGCCTCTGACATCTGGGACCCAGGGTTACTGGGTTCTTGTCTCTCCTCGCAGAAAAGAATTTCAGGAGTAGACAAGCAGTGAAGTAAAACATTTTATTCGGAGGTTTTGAAGGGAAGGAGGAAGAGAAAGTGGGAGAGAGTGGAGAGTAACGCGCTCAAGAGAGAACACGGGCTTTTCCAAGGGCGGAGAGAGCCCCTACACACATCCCAGCATTAGACATGAAAGCACGAAAGTACACATCTCAAGAGGGGAGATGCGAGCAACACATGTGCTCAGGTACCCCATGTGCTCGGCCACATGGGCACAAGCAGCACATGGGCTGTGGCAGCATATGCTCACCCTTCCTTTGTTCAAAATCCTTTATAGGGTTTCTCCAACCTGCCCCAAGTGGGGCTTCTGCCTAGGTAAAAGTCCCGTTGCCAAGGAGGTTGCCTAGGGGAGTAGGGTTGGGAGTAGTGATGGTCTTCTTTGAAATTCCTTTCCTGGCCTTTTGTTCCTGCTGGAGCTTCTGTTGGAAGGGGTCCAGCCTTCTCAGGGTCCATTGCTGGCACAAGGTGAGGGTCTTATAAGGCCTTAGTTCCTGTTTTCTGCAAAGTTGACCTTTACAAGTTCAGAGCTATTCCCAGGAAATTTACTGTCATTGCCTTGGGAGGGGGCCTTATCTATCTGCCTGCCTGCCTGCCTTCATCTGTAGCAGGAATAGAACTCAGACCTCCCACACGCATGTGATCAAGTCATGCAAGAGTGGGCTATCTCTCTGGCCCCAAACCCAGGTTTCATAAACTCAAGCCCTTTGAGCCATCTTCCTGGCCCAATAAAAGTATATTTCTATCATTTTTCTTTTTACTTCACATCTGAAGATGATCAGAGGCTGCTTCTGGCAGTACCAGGAATTGAACCGGGGTTGGTCACATGCAAGGCAAGCATCTTTTTTCAAAACACCGAGATTTACAAAGTTGGCATTATACAGTTGCTTCAAGAATCTAGTGTTCCAATACCACCAGTACGCCTTACCCCTGTGCTTGCACACCCTTTTCATTGTGGTGCTTTCTGAGGGGTGTACCCCTTTCTATGCTGTTACACCTTACAGACTGCAGAGTGGCTACAAATCCCTTGTGGTGCTGGGGCAAAGACTATTAAGCGGCCAGGATTTTACTTTGCATGTGTGGGACACCAGGGATTTGAACCCGTAGCCTTGTGTTTGTAAGGCAGGCACTATTTTTGTCTGGTCCACATTGATAAACTCTTAGCCTTAACATTCTGTACCAAACTATATGCTTAATTTTTCAGTATTCAGGAACATTGAAACAAATATTCTGCTAACACAAAATTGGCCTCACCCTGCATCTTTTACTAACAGAATTTGCATGTCTTTTAAATAAGCATTGTTTTGCATTTTTATTATTCACACTATTTAGAGCTGCAAATGACCTTGAAGGCAATGAAATGCTAGAATCTGGTAGCCCAGAGGAAGAAAGAGATGTTCTAGAATTTTCAGAAAATTCCAGGGGGCCACAGTTGAAAAATCATATAACTGGGGGGCTACACACAGGATGAGGAAGTCAACAGGTAGGATACGGGGGAACCACAGAAAGGAAACGAGGTGGGAGAAACATTGTTCTAGACAATGGGTGTCATTCCTCAAAGCCCCAAAATATTCCCATGCGTATATAGAATACAAAAATTTTGTTTTTTTTTGGGTCATATCTGGCTGTGCTCAGGGCTTACTCCTGGCTCTGTGGTCAGGGATCACTCTTAGTGGGTTCAGGGGACCATAGTGGATGCCGGGGATTGAATCTGTACAAGGCAAATGCCCTACCCGCCGTACTCTCTTTCTGGCCCCTGTAATTTTCATACTTTTCTTTTAATCTTTCTCACTCCCAAGACGATGAGTGTGACTGCAACCAAAACTACAACTGCACCATGAAGGGAGAGATCAGACTACGGTGGGGAGGAGAGAGAAATAAAGCCGACAAGCCTAGGACCCTGTTTCCCCGTTCCCTCATCTTTCATCCATCCGTCCGTTGCCTGACTGGCCTGGGGAGACAGTTCTCCAGCACTGAACACTTGAGTCCTACACACGCCCTCTGTTGCTTCTTTTCTCTTTCTCTTGTGGAAAGATGAAAAGGCCCTAAATAAGATGTTGCAGCTGGGGAGTCGGCCTCGGGCCTGACAGGATTGTGGTGGTGTCTGTCCCGACTCAGAAGCTGCCGCCGTCTCTGGACAAGCTCAAGATGACCTTGCTGGGCTCCAACACATCCAACAGGCAGAACTGGCAGGACACAGACTTCCCGATTCTGTGCCAGACGTGTCTTGGAGAAAACCCGTATGTCCAGATGACCAAAGAAAATGCAAGGAATGCAAAATCTATGCCAGACCATTCACACCATTTTGTTGGTGTCCTGGAGTTCATATGCATTTCAAGAAGACCCAAGTGTGCCAGTCCTGCGGCCAACTGAAGAATGTTTGCCAATCCTGCCTGTTGGACCTGGAGTATGACCTGCCCACCCAGGTTCCTGATGCAGGTCTGTCATTTAAGGAGGACATGCCCAAATCAGATGTTAACAAAGAGTACTACACGCTACTCTCTTCAGAGAGAGAAATATATATATATATATATATATATATATATATATATATATATATATGGGCTGGAGCGATAGCACAGCAGAAGTGTATTTGCCTTGCATGTGGTCGACTCAGCCAACCCTCTCGGAGAGCCCGACAAACTACTGAGAGTATCTCACCCGCATGGCAAAGCCTGGCAAGCTCCCTGTGATGTATTCGATATGCCAAACAATTGTCACAGTGGAGACATTACTGGGCCCGCTCTAGCAAATCGATGAACGACGGAAAAACAGTGCTACAGTGCTATATATATATGCCTCTCAGAGAGCCCGGCAAGCTACCAAGAGTATCCCACCCGCACAGGCAGAGCCTGGCAAGCTCCTCGTGGCGTATTCGATATGCCAAAAACAGAAATGATAAAGGTCTCATTCTCCTGACCCTGAAAGAGCTTCCAATCGTTGGGAAAAATGAATCAGGAGAGGCTGCTAAAATCTCAAGGCTGGGAGGGATAGAGCTGTTACTGGCGCCCGCTCGAGTAAATCCATGAACGATGGGATGACAGTGATACAGTGATACTCCCAAGAGGGGTAACATTTTGCATCTCCACCCTTTGTGTGGAATCTGCTGTCTTAAAAGCTCTCTGAGACCTGGAGATAGCACAGTGAGTAGGACATTTGCCTTGCATGCAGCCGACCTGGGTTCGATTCCCAGCATCCCATATAGTCCCCTGAGCACCACCAGGAGTAATTTCTGACTGCAGAGCCAGAAGTATGATAATAACAGTGTGCATCGCCGGGTATGACCCAAAAAGCAAAAAAAGTAGAAAATTTAAAAATAAAAAAGAAAAGCTCTCTGAGCACTGAAGGTCGCATTGGTCATGTGGGTTGGTGCTGGGGACTGAACTTATGTCCTTGTGCTTTGTGTTCTACCACTGAGCCACATCCCCAGCCCTCACTGAAGTCATATGAATGATTTTCCATTGTTGACCCTCTAATCTGCATTTGGATATAAAGCACCAGGTCTATTCGACCTCTACCCTCTAGCCTCCCCAGATGTTTGGAGACAGAACTGAGAGTTCACCCTTTGTTCCTAGTTGATTGATACCCCCATGAAGTGACCTTCCCAGCCTTAGGTGCTTTCCAAGCTACTTCATTAGCAAAAATCCAGTGGTGGTGTAACGAGGTTTGTTATAAGTAGTAGGACACTCACTTGAAGTCACTTTCATTTTATTTTGGGGGCCACACCCAGCAGTACTCAGGGCTTATTTCTGGCACTGCACCCAGGATCACTCCTGGTGGGCTTGGGGGAATTCTATGAGATGCCTGGGGTCAAACCCGGTCAGCTGTCTGCAAGACAAGTGTCCTGCCTACTGTACTCCTCATGGCCTAAAGCTCTGGGGCATTTTCAGTAACTAAGCACAAGAGAACAAAAGAAGCTTTCATTACTGTAATCACTTAGGAAATTCCAAAGATTTGGGGGACCTGTAAACCACATATATTTGCGAAGACAAACATACATATATTGGGTTATCTGAAGATCAAATTTGTGTTTTTCTTTCCCTTCATTGTGGTTGTTGTTGCAGTGACCTGGGATCATCCAAACTGGCTGTGGTGGAGGCTGCTGGACTTCCACACTAGCTATGATGTTCTCTGAGGGTCACACTCTTTATTGACTGGGGGGAGGGGGGTCACACCCTGCAATGTTTAGGGCTTATTCTAAGCTCTGCACGAACAGTGCTCCAGGTGTACTGTATGTGATTCCAGGTGACAAACTCATGTTAGCGGCATGCAAGGAAGGCAGGTCCTTACTGTGTTATGGCTGGGATCTATCTGAATATTTGACTCTGAAACTAGGACTAGATAGCTGCCTGCTTGCTAGCTTCCTTCCTTCTCCCTTCCTTCTTTCCTTCCTTTCCTCCTTCTCTCTTTCCTCCTTTCCTTCTCTCTCTCCTTTCTTCCTTCCTTTCTTCCTTCTCTCTTTCTTTCCTTCTTTCCTTCCCTTCCCTTTCTTTCTTTCTTTCTTTCTTTCTTTCTTTCTTTCTCTCTCTCTCTCTCTCTCTCTTTCTTTCTTTCTTTCTTTCTTTCTTCCCTTCCTTCCCTTTCTTCCTCTCTCTCTCCTTCTTTCCTTGCCATATCCAGCAGTGCTCTCAAGACTTCCTCCTGCCTCCTGCCAGTGCTCAGGGGACCACATGGGGTGCCTGAGATTGAACCTGAGTCAGCTGCACACAAGGCAAACACCCTACCACTGTATTATCTCTCTGGCCCCTAGGGCTACACTCTTTAATTATAGTGCCTAGGCACCACATTCTGGTTGGAGTATTTGCCAGGACTCCCCTTGAAGCTCACACTTCACACATGCTCCTCATGAATTGCACTTTCTGGCTGTGGTGCACATGTGTATTTTATTTTATTTTATTTTTTTGCTTTTTGGGTCACACCTGGCGATGCACAGGGGTTACTCCTGGCCATTCACTCAGGAGTTACTCCTGGAGGTGCTCAGGGGACCATATGGGACCTTGGGAATCGAACCCGGGTTGGCCGCTTGCAAGGCAAATGCCCTACCCGCTGTGCTATCTCTCCAGCCCCAAAAGTTTTCTCAATTTTAGTTTGCAGAGGGTACCTGATGAAATTTCTTCACAGAAAGCATGTTTGCAACAGCTTACATTAGGTTGAGGTTTCAAAATTCACCTGTCATTGCTACCAGTACTTTGTGGGGAGGGCACCTCTGCAGTACTCAGTGGCCTTTGGGCCACCAGTGGCAATACTAACCTGGCAATACAGCGGTGCTCATGCCTGGTGGTGCTGAGGGTTACGAGGGCCACAGGGCTCCAGGGCCATTCAGTGCTAGGGGCTGAACTTGGGGCCTCGTGCATGCAAGCTATAGGCTTTACCCTCTGCACAATCTCTCCAGCCCAAAATGCCAGACCTTTAACCGACTCTGCTTCTTATGTCTCTACCATGATATTTGCCACTTATATTTACTTAGTATCTATTGAGTGCCAGCCCTATTAATGGGTGCTGGGGTACAGCCAAGAAGGACAGATGAAGTGTTGGATGATGTCCTAGGAAGCAAAAACCCATTGGATGGAGATACCAGATTGTCCTGCACACCAGCTTCTGAAGTTTCCTCCTGTCTTGCTACTTTCCTCTGAGGACTTTCAGAACCACTGACTTTATCTGGGGCATATTTTGAGATAGCTTCTCTCAGGGGAGGAGAATAGAGAGTGTCTCCCCCTGACCCCAACTTCTGGCCTCACCCCCGTCACTCATCCTTTGGGCACCCACTCCTACCCTGAGTGTGCTCTGTTCCATTGTCCTCATCTCAGAAATCAGGTTCAGCCCAGTCGTCCTCTTGGCCTTAATCGCCTCCATTACACATCGGTCACCAAGGCTGCATTGGACCCCCGAGGAAAGGCTCCTAAGAGCTCCACCTCCTCTTCCCTAAGTGTCACCCTCAGGGTCACCCTCACACCCTGGCCCACTGGGTCTTCACTCTCTTAGTCCTTTGGATTCCCTGTACTAGTGAGCTTCGTGCTGTGCTTTAGCTCTTCTGACCCCCAAACTTCCTCTGACTCTAGGCATCACCTCTTCTCAGTATTTGGAGGGAACACACTGGCAGTGGCTGGGGCGACTCCAGCTCGGTACTCGTTTTGACTCTCGGCTGTAGGCTCCTCACCTGACCAGGGGCCGAAGTCCAGCTCACTGCCCCCAAACCTGCTCTGGATCATGTGGAGCCCCTGCCCCCTACCCTCACTTGGGTTTCCCCGTTCCTCACTAACTCATTCATACTGGGGAATCTGGGTCCTTCACAGGTTTCCAACCAGCTCTGACTGCCCTTACTCCCTCCCCTCCTGAGGCCAAATCTATCTGCTGCAGCTTTGCTCAGCCCACTTCCACTCTCCAGTCTAGCCTCTGTCACCTGTGTGGGGTGTGGACTAGGCTGTATCCAGTCTCCAGTGCTGCGTGAATATTCTTTTGGTCGGAGGTGCAGAGGCAAGACACACGAGAGGAATGTAGAGAGCGTGGAGGGCCAAGGCGAAGAGCAACTGCCAGAGGCCTCCTTTTATTCTATTTTTTTTTTTAATCAGTTACATCCTAATGACTTCATCACAAAGAAAGACTCACTAATGAGAGTACAAACAGTTACAGGATGAACATTCGTCAAAAAAACATCAGGGTATACATTGTCTTGTCAAAGCTACGTTGTCATGATTAAAATGTCAGAGGAAGATGTGGAGCTGGACACCTAGGCTCTACAAATTACGTCCCCCACATTCTTGTGGTTGGTTACACATAGGGCAAAGAGAAGGCTCATACTGATACTTGAAGGTCAAACCAGATTAAGGATGTGTAAGAGAGGGGAAAACTGCTGCCTCGTACTGCCAAGATAATGTATGACCAGGCGGGCATATGAGAGCATGCTGTACTTCTCCAGATAATCGGACTCACGAGTTTAGCTTGCCCACTTAAAGTAAAAGTAGGGCCTCGGTTCTGCTTCCTGCTTCCAGGGCAGTGTTCAAAGGCTCGACCTAATGTCCTGGCTTAGTACCAACACTCCAGTGCACCTGGCAGGCTCAGAAACTCCTGGCAGCCTCTCAACTACTATCCTGGATCTCACCTCCATGCTTTAGCTGACACTGACCCCTTCGAGGAATGCTTTCCCCAATCCCCCAAGTTCTCATCTGTTACACATCTGGAAGAATCATCTCCAGAGTCTTCCAGGAAGACCATGCCCATTAAAACCTTTGCTCCCAGAGGCAGTGCCTATGCTCTAGCTCCTGTATGGAACCCTCAGACAGTTCTTTGGGCTCAGCTGGGACAGGGTATCTTTTTGTTTTTCTTCCTCTATTTTTCCTTTTTTTTCTTTTTTCTTTTTGGGTCACACCTGGCGATGCACAGGGGTTACTCCTGGCTCTGCACTCAGGAGTTACTCCTGGCGGTGCTCAGGGGACCATATGGGATGCTGGGAATTGAACCCGGGTTGGCCACGTGCAAGGCAAACGCCCTACCCGCTGTGCTATTGCACCAGCCCCTATTTTTTCTTTTTTTTCTTCCTTTCCCAGAAAGCTTGGACCTGACCCAGCTGTGCTCAGGAGTCACACATGACGGGAGTCAGGTAACCATATGTGATGCAGGTGATTAAATCTGGGTCAGTTGCATGCAAGACAGTTGCCTTCTCCCCTGTGCTATCTGTCTGGCCTCTCTTCTTTCTCTTTCTTTTTGGGCCAGATCTAGTGATGCTCACAGATCACTCCTGGTAGTGCTCATAGGTGGCGCTGGGAGATCCATCACGGATCTGCCACATCCAAAGGAAGCAACTTCTACGTTATCTCTCTGGCCCATCGTCTTTTTAAAAATTCTTAACATTTCGTCCTAGGCACCATGGTTTACAATACTGTTTGTGGGAGGATTACATGTGTTAACACAATCCCTCATCACACCCTCCACCAGAGTCCACTTCTGTCCCTTATTGTCTCAGCAGTCTTCCCCTCACTTTAACTCCCCTTCTGTGGTACCTTCCAGTTCATCACTCTGTTTTTCAACCAAGAGCCTCTAGAGCCACATCCTCTCCCCATCCTCTCAGACCTTGGGGCAGACCACATCCTCTCCCCTCTCTCAGACCTTGGGGCAGGATGGCCCCACCCCAGGTATCCGGGGGAGACTTGGCTGCTCTCGTGGCTGGATGCATTATCACAGATGAACCTCGGCGCTGGGGAGAAACTGGACGCCGAGAGCGGTCCTCCAGGACGGCTGGGACCAATCCTTCGAGCTGGAGATGAGATTGACTTCAGAATCTCAGTCGAAAATGGGCAAACACAGCGGTGCACGCGGGCTAAGCTCACCAACTCTCCCTATCCAGCAGAGGGCGGGCCATCCACTCGGGCGCAACGGGAGGTTGAGGGGGCACCGCAGGAGGTGAGGGAGCAGAGTGGAAACCCAGAGGGAGCGAGAAGCGAGTGAATGAATGAGTGCCGGAGGTCTTGGGAGAGTGATGCGCGAGAGGGAGAATAAGCGAGGGAGGGAAAGAATGAGAGGGGAGGGAGGAGGAAAGAATGCATGGAGGGAAGGAATCAGAGGGGAGATGAGGGAGAGGGAAGGAAGGAGGAAATGAATTTACAGGGTTTGACTCGCCAAAAAAACCCCAATCCTTCATTCATTCATTCATTCATTCGCTCAGCCCGTCGGTTCTCAGGAGCTGTGGCAGGTGCAGAGACGCACCCCTCAGCCGGGGGCCGAGGCCATTCTCTGCAGAGACCCGTGCCCGGGCTTCGCGACACACCTCCCGCGCCCCCGCCGGTCGCGTCCCCAGCCCGCAGCCGCCCCCGCCGCCCCCGAGCCGCCCCCCCCGCCCCCGCCGCCCGAGCTGCGCCGCGCCTGCGCAGTGCGCGCACGTGACCGGCCGTGCCCCGCCCCCGGCCGCGCGCCCCGCCCCGCCCCCGCCTCCCGCGAGTGTGGCCTCGGCTTGCAGCGGCGCCAGGTGAGCTGCCCGGCGCGGGCTGCGGCGGCGATCGCGGACCTGGGTGGCCGGAGTGGGCGATCGGGCGCCGGGCGCGCGGCGCGCGGGGGCGCGCGGGGGCGGTGGGCGGCCGGGCGGCGCGGGCCAGCGGCCGGAGGTGAGTCGCGGCCTGACGTGGCGGGGGCTCCGCGGAGCGACCCCCGCGGGGGCAGGCGGGGACGCAGCTGGGGCCGGGAGCCGGCGCTCGCCGCCGTCCGAACGGTCCGGGGGGCTGCGGCGGGGCGGTGGGCCTCGGCGCGCCTGCACTAGCCGTGTCGTTCGAAGCGGGTCCGAGCGCGGCCTTTCTCCGGCCGCGACCCTCGGGCGCTGCGCGGGCGGGACCTGCAACAGGCGGGTGGGTCGGGGCCGCGCTGTTAGTCCCGGCGTGACCTTGGACCTCCGGAGCCTCGGTTTCCTCGGCCCCGTGCCCTGCCGCCTCCCCGGGACTGCGATCCACGGAGCCCCGAGCCTCGGCAGCTCGCGCGGGGCCGGGAGAAGTCGCCGTGGAGGTGGCGCTGTCAGTGCAGAACCTGCCGGGGGTGGCCAGGAGACGGCCGTGGGTTCCGACTCTTTGCAGCGGGCGCGGGCAGGCCCGCGGAGCCGCCGCAGGCTGCAGCAGGCTCCTCCCCGGGAGGTGGGGGGGGGTCCCTCTTTCTAGACCCCTTGGGGCTGGGCCTGCACACCTGGTTTTGCGCGCGCCGCGACTCTGTTTTCTCGAGGCATCCAGAGTCCTTCCCAAATAGGCACCCCGACCAAGGCTCCCCTTCCTGAAAGAGAGACCCGTTGCCCCTCCGGAAATAAAAACCACACTGCTCCTTCCGAGATAAGGACCTATTGCCCCAACAGAAATAAAAACCCATTTATCCTCCAGAGATAAGAACCCACTGCCCCTCCAGAAGTAATGTCTCATTGTCCCTCCAGAGATAAAAACTCAGTGCTCCTCCAGAATTAAGAACCCATTGCACCTCCAGGAATAAGAACCCACTGCCCCTCCAGAAAAGAACCTATTTCCCTTCCACAGATTAGAACCCACTGCTCCTCCAGAAATAAGAATCCGTCACACCTCCAGAGATAAGGACCCAGTGCCCTTCCAGAGATAAGGACCCTTCCCCCCCCTCCAGAGATAAGAACTCATTTCCCCCTCCAGAGATTATTAGGACCTGGTGCCCATTTCCCGCTTCCCAAATTGGATCCATTTCCCACTTCCCAAATTGCCACTTGCCCTTTGTTGCGGACTTGGCTCTCTTCTCCCCAGGACTGGGATTCATTGAGGGCAGGCTCCGTTTTTGGACCACACAAAGAGGGCCAGCCTGTCTCAGGGGATGGTATTGAGCTGACAGTTTTTTAAAATGCTCTTGACTCCTTCATCTGTGAGATTATCAAAAATTTACTTGACAGTTCTTGGTTTGTACCTACCAGAGATATAAAAGTGGACTTCTTAGTTTCCCTCTAAAGCTTTATTTTGCTTTTGTGGGGGCTTATATTTTTTAGGGGGCTACACCTGGCTTGTGCTTAGGGCTTTCTCCTGGCTCTTCATTCAGGGATCATTCCTAGAGCTGCCTGGTGGAGCATAGGGGGTGCTGGGAATCGAACCTTAGTCAACTTCATGCAAAGCAAGCACCTTAATCCTTAGTGCTATCTGTCCCATCCCAGTTGGAGACAACCCAGAATCGAGGGTCTTGCCTGTGATTGCTACTGCAGGAGGAAATTAAGTGTAGGGCTTCAGGACACAGAGCAGCCTCTGGGAAGAGGATAGAAAGATGAGGAGCCACTGAGTGAGCTCCTGAGAACATTTCTTGGCTTCAGAAAAACAGGCATGAGAAAGGATTGACAAAGGATGTTCTGCATCCCACTTCATTTTTTTTTTTTTGCAATATGGTCAATTACAGAAATGTGGTTATACTGTGAAATGTGGTTTTCCATCTGTTAAGTCAGCAAAGAGTAAAAAGAAACACTGTTGATTAGCTACACGGTAATTCTTGTACTTTGCTGATGGACATATAAATTGGCTCAGTTTCTGTGGTTGCCAATCTGGCATTACACATTTAAATGGCAAATACATGTTAAAAATAAAATGACCTTTGGAGCCTGAGAGATACTATAGCGGGGTAGGGTGCTTGCCTTGCATGGGGCTACCCAGGTTTCATCCCCAGCATCTCATATGGTCCCCGGAGCGCCACCAGGAGTAACATCTGAGTTCAGAGTCAAGCATAATCTCTGAACATTACTGGGTGTGGCACAAAAAAACAAACAAAATTTAATTAAAAAAATTCTAAATGACCCATCAGTTCTGTATAAAAGAAATTTTCGTCAAAACTGATGCTTGTATGGTGTCTTTAAATAACTTTCAGTGTAAAAATAATAGGAGAAATCCAGATTCATCTCTGGAAAAAAAACTGATAAAATGAAAACATGGCTGGGGCTGAAGCAATAGTACAGCAGGTAGGGCGTTTGCCTTGCACACGGCGGTCGACCTGGGTTCAATTCCCAGCATCCCATATGGTACCCTGAGCACCACCAGGAGTAATTCCTGAGTGCATCGCCGGGTGTGATCTAAAAAGCAAAAAAAAAAAAAGGAAAGAAAACATGGCTCCCCCAAAGAACTGGACAGTGGGAGAGGTAGGAAGCGATCCTATGCAGATCATAAAGGGAAGAAAATGTTATAGATTTCTAGATTCCCTGTGAATCCCTGGATGCCACTTGGAAGGTTATAGGGGGAAAGTTGATGTGGTTTTCCCAGAGAGAGGCTCTGAATGTGGCATAGGTGGGAGGGAAATTGAAGTCTCATTATGTGCCTTTCCGTACCTTCTGAATTGTAATCGTGTGAATGTCTTATATTCAAAAATAAGTTGGAGACCTTAATTATTAGATGTTTCACATGAACAGAAAAGTGCAGAGACTAACGACTTCTCCCTGTCTTTATACATCATCTTCCTTCTCCTGGCTGTTTCCAGTCAATAGAACTGTAACTTAACTTGAGGGGCTGAGGATGCAATGCTGCTCGGGCCATTCTGACAGTGCATGGGAACCCCCAGGGCTATGCCCAGCTGTGTTCAGGAGCCTTTAGGCCTGCACCCTGTGATCTAGCAGGGTGTGTGAACCATGTGGTGCCAGGAATCAAACTAGAGTCTGTTCATTTAAGGGTGAACCTTAGGCTCTATGCTATGTTTCTAGAACTGCTCCCTGCCCCACTTCTTTTTTTTTTGTAGGGGGGTACACACTCATTAGTGCTCAGGACTTACTCCTGGCTCTGTGCTCAATGATCACTCCTGGCAGGCTCAGGGAACCACTGGGGTGCAGGGATCGAACCTCGAACCTGGGTCGACTGCATGCAGCCCCAACCCCTGCTTTATTTATTTATTTATTTATTGCTTTTTGGGTCATACCCGGCAATGCACAGGGTTACTCCTGGCTCATGTACTCAGGAATTATTCCTGGCGGTGCTCCAGGGACCATATGGGAAGCTGGGAATCAAACCCGGGTCCGCTGCACTCAAGGCAAATGCCCTACCTGCTGTGCTATTGCTCCAGCCCCTATTTAATTTTTTTTTAATAAATAAAACATAGTTAGGGGATGTGACTCAGAGCTTATGTCCCCCATATTTAAGATTTGACTTCCAGCATCAAAAACACAAAACATTCTTTTTTTTTCCCTCCTGGAGATTACCTTTGCCATGATTTCCTCGAGTGCCTTTACTATTCCATAATACTTCATGTATAAGAAGTATTGGAAATACTTAAAACCCTTTGTAAGAAAACATTGTGTATATGTTCTGCAGCATGCTATTCTTTCCTTGTGTGACTTGGAGATTTCTCCAGGTTGATGGCTGGAACTGTAGCTCTGCTTTGTTCAGTTAAATCATTTCCTAGAGTTGTATCCACTCAATATTGCACCAGGCCTCATTTCGATGGTGGACCTTTTGGACTTGGCCACTGCACGCTTTGTGACGTGTGGTCTTGAATATATTGCATTTCAGGCTGCGTTCCTTCAGAGCAGGCAGTTGGTTCATTTTCTTCTACACCCTCTGTGCTTGACTGGTGTCCTTTGTCTGCCATGGAGGCGCTCTTCCTGGTGAACTCGGTACCCTGTATTTGTAGCAGATGTGGCTGCTGTGATAACAGGTCGGGGACCCACCTGGTCTTGGTGCCCATTGGGCAGTCAGCCCTTGCATCCGCTCCCTAAGAAAATGTTGACTTCACAGGGTTCACAGTAAGAAGAAAACTGTGGCCTAGAGATAGGAGCTGAGTGCCCAGACATGTGTGGTCAGTGGTGTAATGGGACAAGGGGTGGGGATAAGAGACGTGGGTGAGATAAGTCCGAACTTCCTTGTGCGCGGGAGGTGGGATGGCTTCTGTGTTGGAACATGCCTGTCGTGTTCTTGGTGCAGTGATGCAGAGAGGTGATAGAGTTAGACCTTAGCCGTGCAGGGGATGTTGGAGACAGAAAGGACTCAGGTGGGAGTCGGAATTGTTCAGAGGATGCCAGGTGCCTGTCAAAGGTCACTAGTCAAGGGACAAGATGGTTTTGTGCAAGATCAGAGGGCACCCTAAGCAGCAGGTGGTAGGAATCAGCACTCGAAAAGCTGTGTGTGGGGCCTGAGCCATAGTATAGTGGGTAGGGGCATTTGCCTTGCACAGAGCTAACTCACGTTGATCCCTGGCGTCCTGTATGGTCCCCCTGAGAACCACCTGGAGTAACCCCTAAGCATTGCCAGGTGTGGCCAAAAACAAAAACAAAAAAAGAAGCTGTGGAGAGGAGTTGGGATTGGGGGGTCGGGGTACCCCGTGCATCCTGGGCAGGGAAGTCAGGGAGGATGCGACAGAAGACTGGAAATTGGTTGCAGCATCCTGGCTGCAGTCTGACCCAGAGTAGTGACTGTGGATGAATAAGGGGATGACCGGCTGAGAGAAGAAATTAGAACAGAGCATCTGATAAGAAACTTGGGTTAGAGAGGAAAGAGGTCGTTCAGGCCACGAGGCCTCAAATGTGGAACTCGTGGCAATGCCAGTAGCAAAACAACATGGGTTGGTGAGTGGGGCTGAGGGCGCTGCTGGCTGGATTTGGTGTTGAGCTGAAAATGCTCCTGAAAAAGAGGGGTGAGGGGGTAGAGCGATAGTACAGTGAGTAGGGTGTTTGCCTTGCATCCGACCCAAGTTCGACCCCCTACATCCCATATGCTTCTCCCGAGTACCGACAGGAATAATATCTGAGCATAGAACCAAGAGTAAGTCCTGAGCTGCTGGCTGTGCCCCCCCCCCCCAAAAAAAAGAAGGGTGGACTGGGGCAGATGCGCTGACTGAATGGAAAGGCTAAGAATAGGGAGAGCTGACCTAGGCAGGGTTTTCTGGTGGGGAGGGCACCCAGGTGGTCTCTGGTCTCTGGGCCTTGGTGAGAAAGCACAAGTTCGTAGAGGGTGAAAAGGATAGGGTGGGTGGACACAGGTCCCAAGTCCAAGAGACAGACTAAGAATTCAGCATGTTGGATGTTGGATGGGATGCTGGCGGGGGTGGGGGGGCAGAACTCTGGAGAGGAGGAGGAGGAGGAGGAAGACATTGGCCCGGAGCCCCAGCAATGCAGAGGGAAGCCTCTGCTTTTTTTGGCAAGTCTTAAACATTTTTCATATTTTCTTTTCAAAGTAAGTAAGGAATTGGAGAAGAAACAAATCTGAGTGGGGGGAGGGGTCGTGGGGGAATTTGAGGTGGGGAAGGCAGATGGCTACTAGACTCCCATGAGCTGGCCGACCGGGTCAGCCTCCGCCCCCTGACCCAAAGCATCCTGCGGTTTGTGGTTGCTTGTGGTTAGTTCCAAATGCATGAGTAAACTGTGTGGTAGATTTGTTTTACTGATTGGATTTCTCACACTCCTCTTTAAGTCAATTTATGCTTTTTAAGTGTACTGAGTCAATTATCGGGAGGTGATCTTGAATTGAAAGCATTCTACAAAGAGATAGAGAAACATTACAGGGGGTAGGGTGTTTGTCCACCTGGCGCCACACACCTGCCGGGAGTTATCCCTGAGCATAGAGGCAGGAGTAAGCCTTGAGTGCAGCTGGGTGTGGCCCCAAAACAAACCAAGCAAAAAGAACACTTGACAGTGGCTGGCCGACAGATAGTAGAGTTTGTCTTGCATGTGTCTGTGGTGACCACGACCCTGGTTTGAATCCGCTACCACATCAGGTCCCCTGAGTACCTTCAGGGGTCTCTCCTGGGCATAGAGCCAGTGTGGCCCAAATGCCACCCTCTCAAAAAGAGTCCTTCGTACTACCTCCAATACTGCCAGTGGTCACCTCTGAGCCAGCAATAGCCCCTGAGCACTGCTGGATATAGCCCAGACCACCCCACCACCCCAAATGAAGTGAAACACCATGCAGAAAAGAAGGAAAGCCCACCAAAACACGCCAAAGAGAAGGTGCAGCAGCAGGTCCTGTTGAAGTTACTGTGTCTGACTCGGATACCCAGCAGGCCCTGGACACCCGCGTCCCAGTTACCGTGTAGCTCTCCCCTGGGTCTCCTGACTGCTCCCTGCCCAGGCCTTGTGACTCTGGTGCCTAGTTTTGTTCTTTCTCAGCAAGAGGGAGGCAGAGTCCTGGAGAACCTGGTCTGTGCTGGTGCTCTGTGTTTACCGGTGACCAATGTCAGATTTCCCCACTGGGATTCCTGCTTTGATTCCCCTCGCTTATGCCCACGGAACCCGAGAAGCCTCCCGGTGAGGCCACAGAGGAGTCGGGGCGCCAAGCCAGGGTGTGGAAGATCCTGTCTTCCAGATGACAGCGGGGATGGAGGGACGTGAAGAATCTCGGCAATGATGAAGGCCGAGTCTGGATGAGCAGCGGGGGGATGGGGAACGTGGGTGTGAGGCAGCAGGGACTCCAGGGGCCTGGAAGGAGGAGCCAGAGCCAGGAGCCGCCGGGCCTCGGGGAGCAGGGCGATCCCTGGGGCCCCGGGCTGGACATCCGTCCCTGCCTCGCTCACGTCCCCTCTGTCTTGCCAGCTGACGCCCGCGGTGGTGCGGTCCAGTGTGGTGGCGAGGATGGCGGAGGAGCAGGAGTTCACGCAGCTGTGCAAGTTGCCCGCGCAGCCCTCGCACACGCACTGCGTCAACAACACCTACCGAAGCGCCCAGCACTCGCAGGCGCTGCTCCGCGGGCTCCTGGCGCTGCGAGACAGCGGCATCCTCTTTGACGTGGTCCTGGTGGTGGAGGGCAGACACATCGAGGCCCACCGCATCCTGCTGGCTGCGTCCTGCGATTATTTCAGGTGAGCTGACCGCCCCCTGCTCCCCTGAGCCAGTCGCGCAGCCGAGATGCCAGCTCTGCCGGTCTGCGTGCTGGCACTGGCCGCCGGATGGAGGGGCTGGCAGAAGCCCCCAGGTTGCTTCCCCAGAGCTTCTCTCATTGTCTCTGTCAACACCACGGGGAGGTCCTGGGGTTTTTGTGTTCTGCCCTGAGAGGTTTTTGTGTCTCTAGGGCATGTTCTGTGTTCTTATTTTTCAGTTTGGGTTCTTTGGCTTTTGGGCCACACCTGGTGGTGCTCAGGGATTACTGCACCTGGCTCATTGCTCAGGGTCACTCCCGCTGGTGCTTGGGACCGTGTCGTGTGGCAGATGGGGCCTCCTGCACGCAGAGCGGGCACTCGGCAAGCGCCCTTGTCTCTCCAGACCCCTATCTCTTGCCTTTAAAGATGATTTTACTTGTGATGGTTTTACTTGTAATATTGCACTTTCGAAAAATGAACTTTCTGCCCCAAGTTGTCTTGGTGTCAAGTAAGTTTTCTTCCTACATTACTCTGGCTTCCACTGAGCGTTTCAGTAAGGAAAGCTTCAGATCTGTGAAAAAGTTGAGCTCAGTAATGCAACCTGTATACAACTTGTTAACGTTTTGTCATGTTTGCTTTCTCTCTACTTATGCAAGTTTTTTTAAGTGCTTTTTTTTTTAATTATGATGCTTTGCAACTTATCTTTCAATGGCACCTGCCTCCACGCCCTCCCCGCCCCCACAGTGTTCTGATGCTGCCTGGAAGTGCCCATGTGCCCTGGGCCAGTGTCAGGACCTCTAGTTGCCTGTGGGCACTGAAGGCAGTCACTTGATAACATGAGCACATTGACAGAGGCTTCAGGAAGTGACAGGTCACCCTTCTGGCCCTTTCCCTGGCTGACACTCGTGTGGCTCCTCCCTGGGTTCTTGCAGCTTATGACACTGTACATTTTGTGCCCCCTTGTCTGCCCCTGGGTGTCTCATGGCTGTCTGTGTCACCCCATCCCTCCTCATGACACACTGGGTAGAATTGGCATCCTACCCTCATTTTGCACAGGTAAGGCTCAGGGCAGGTGAGCAGGAGGTCACAGGAGGGAAACTGGGAACATTGGTGGTGGGAAATGTGCACTGGTGAAGGGATGGGTATTGGAACATTATACAACTGAAACCAGATCATGAACAACTTTGTAACTGTATCTCCCAGTAATTTAAAAGAAACCCAACTCTGATTCTCTTCGATCACTTTTGTCTTCAAATCTCAGTTGTAGTTTGTATATCATGATTTTTCAGAATGATCAAGTAAAAAATATTATTTGGGGGATTTGGGCACCACCCAGTGGTGCTCAGGGCCTCCTTGGGGGACCATGTGCAATGCCAAGGATCACTGCATGGCTACCTCCAAGGGTTTGCTCTAGCCCTCATGTGTAGTTAGAAAAAATGGTGGGTGGGGGGACTGTAGAGCCTGGTGTTTGGGGGACTAACAAAGTGCTCAGGATTGAACTCCGGCCTCTTGCATATCAAGCATGCACTGCAGGATCAAAGGGATAGTACAGAGATAAACCCCAGTTTGAGCATTGCCACTACATATGGTTCCCCAAGATTCGCCAGGAAGTGGTCTCTGAGCACAGAGCCAGGAATAAACCTTGAGCATAGCCTGGATAGAAAAAAAAGAAGAAATAAAGCATGCATTCCAGCCCTTTGAACCATCTCCCCAGACTGCAAAATTATGTATCTATTTGGACCTCCCAAGCAGTGTCCGATGATGCTTATGGCCGTTCCTGGCAGTTCTTTGGTTTGGGTGTTTTTGTTTTGGAGCCACACCCGGCAGTGCTGAGGGGTTATTCCTGGCTCCACACTCAGGAATCACCCCGGTAGTGCTCAGGGGACCATATGGGATGACAGGAATCAAACCCTGGTCGGTCGGGTCGGCTGTATGCGAGACAAACTCCCTACCCGCTATACTACTACTCTGGCCCCACTCCTGGAAACTCTTGGCCAACCTGGCCAGTGATTCAGTGCTTGGACCTGAGGATACGGCCCTGGGGACCACTCGGGCCTCTCTGGTGGTGCTCAAGAGCCTCTTGGACTGCACTTGGTGATGTAGGAAGCCACGTGATGCCGGGGAATTGAGCCTGGATATGCACCCTAACTTCTCGTACTGTCTTCCAGGCCCTGTGCAAGATATTTCTTCTCCCCCCCCCACCCCCCGGCCCTTTATTTTACTTTTTGTAGTCACCATGAAATTACAAACTTACTCGTGATTGGGTCTCAGGCATATGTTGTTTAACACCAGCTCCCACTCCTTCCACCAGTTTCCCCCGTCCCCACATTTGCCTCCCATTCACCAGAGACCCTGTGCAAAATATCTCTTTATGGGGACCTGAGAGATAGTACAGCAGGTAACACGCTTGCAGGGCAAGTAAACCTGATCCAGGTTTGATCTTGGCACCTCATATGCCACTTCCCCTACCTACCCCCTGAGCCCTGCCAGAAAGAAATCCTGAGCACATTGAATATGACACAAAAACATAAGTGTCTTAATGCTTGGAGAGTCTCCAGTTCACCGGAGGGAGTGTATGAAGACAGAGTCCCCGTGACTCCTGGGGCAGATGTGGTCCTCCAGTTCACAGGTTCAGCTCTTGGCTTTCTCAAGCCTTGAAGTACAGTGGACACTTGAGCACATTTGAGCACGTCGGACACTTGGTGGAGCAGGTATGCTGAGAGCCTCTGAAGGGAGGACTCAGCTGGGAAGACCCAACCCTAGGGCCCACCTGGCCGGTGTTGGAGGGGTCCTCAGGCGTGGGACCTGCTGGATCCTCCATGGAGCCTTCCTGCAGGCTGGAGCTTTTGTCCCCAGACAGGCTGTCCCAACTGTCATTCCTTTGTTGCTCTTCCCCAAAGACAGTGACAGATGCCACTTTGTAGCGCTTAGGCACTGGGGGCCTAGCACAGGCTGTGCACACGTGGTCCCTTGGACACCACCGGGAGCAACCCTGAGCACCCAGACAGGTGTTGTGTGTCCTAAAAATGGAAGGAAAAAAAACCCCAAAACCCAACAACTAGCAAATGAAGAAAACTAAAGCTACTTTCTGTGTGGTCCTCTATTTCCCACGGGAGCAGCTCCATGATCTCTCCATAGCTGTTCTAAGGCAACCCCTGGTGGGAGGCACCTACCTTAAGAATGGGGAGTATTAGGCTCAGGTAGGGGTATGTGTGTGTGTTGTGTGTGTGTGTCCCAGCAGCCACAGTGGCACAGGACAGGGGAGGGCCGATGGTGCTGCTTCACTTCTTCGTGTCCGGTGAGCAGTTTGCACACCTGGGTGGATGCCTGGGAGCCAGAGGGCAGGAGGCTGTGTGAGATGACCTGCCTTGAGGGCCCACAGGGATCAATCCTGGGGATGAGTGAAGCGAGAAAGGAGCTTTCTTCCCTCTGGGAAGATCTAAAAAAACAGAGCCTGCTTGAGGTGTGAGGTTCTTTTTTTGTTTTGGAGCTACACCTGGTAGTGTTTAGGGATCACTTCTGGTGGACTTAGGGAACCCTATGGGATGCTGGGGCTTAAACCCGGGCCGCCACAGGCTAAAATGCCCTACCTGCTGTATTATAGCTCTCTGGTCCTGAGATGTGAAGTTCTGTCTTTTTTTTTTTTTTTTTTTTTTTGCTTTTTGGGAGCGCAGGGGTTACTCCTGGCTCTGCACTCAGGAATTACTCCTGGTGGTGCTGGGGGGACCGTATGGGATTCCAGGGATTGAATCCGTATTGGCCATGTGCAAGGCAAATGCCCTAACCACTGTACTATTGCTCCAGTTCAAGATGTGAAGTTCTAAGCCAGCTGGCTGTTCCCTATCACACTTGAGCGCCTCCAGATGTGATACAAGGTTGAAAATCACCGTCCCCTCACAACCTCCCCACCCCATCCCCGCGATCTCACATGCTTCCCGCACCTGCCACCCTCCAGGCCTCTCTTTCCCATCCTTGCACACCAGGGGAGCTCTGCACGCAGACGAGCTGTGTCCCCTCCTGCCCTGGGGTGCTCTTGCCACTATGGTTTACTCTTCCCTCAGCAATGCGGTGCTTCTGCCTTTCTTGCTCAAGGAACACTCTTTGACTTCCAACCTAGGGGCCTGCTCCTCCCAGGAACCTTTCCTGTCTGTTTCCTGTCTGTTCCCCGCTGTTTCTCAGACTCTGGCAGTCAGGGCTGCTGGCCTCTTGGGCACAGAGCTGGGAGCCCCCGGGCCTCCTCTGCTCTGATCCTGCCACCCGTGGTTGAGGACTTAGAGAAGGTCATACTGAATCTCAGGTCTTCCTGCTTGGTTGGTTTTGTTTGTTTGCTTTGGGACCATTTCTGGCAGTGTTTGAGGGCTTGTTCCCAGTGGTACCCAGGGATCAAACTCAGGCTTCCCACGGGCACAGTACATGCCCCAGCCCTTTGTGCCATTTCCCCCGCCCTGCTTTGGTGGTTGTTAGCTACAGCCCACTGTGTGTCTCCTTTGGTACCTTGTGCTCCTCTACTCTGCCCTGTACAAAACTCCTGGGCTGGTTCCTGCTCTCCTCCCTGCATTGTGTATGCAGGGATCTAGGGACTCCCTCCATGCCCTCCTCCCTGGGTGTGAGCGCCTGTGGGCCAGAGCAGAGCTGGCTGTTGCTGTCTCTCCAGCCCAGGGCATTGTGCAAATCCCAATGCCAGTTAAACTTCCAGGGCAGGGCAAAAGGAGGTTCTCAAGGGCCGGAGTGATAGTACAGCGGGTAGGGCATTTGCCTTGCATGAGGCTTGTGTAAACTCAAAAAGGACAGCAGCAGGTCTATCTCTCCCGCCACCTGAGTTCGGTAGTGTCACGCCGGTTCCCCCACCCCGGGGAGGTCGATGGTGCTGGGCAAGTGAAGGAAGGAAACGAGGGCCAGGCTGGTTGGTCTTAGTTGCAGTTTATTCCAATCCTCTCTCCATCCACTCCTCTCTCTCTCCTCTGCCTCCCCTTGCCCATTCTTACAGTCTCATTATATCCCCCAGCATGAGGGGTTGGGGTAACAATTACACATAGGTGTGGTCACAGTCAACAGGGAAAGCCTCTTCTTTGACAAATAATCTCTCAGCAGGAAGACCCACCCAAGAGTGGAATCCCATGGGTGTGTTTCTCCTCTCCTTGTCCAGCAAACATTCAAGAGACATAAGGAGAGGAGAAAGACAGTATTAACTTACAATTCAATTTCAGTGTCCTAGAAGGATCTGACCTTATAATAATTAACAGATTCTGATTAGGGGAAAAGCTGATTAACTGGTTGGGGAGGAGAAGAGTTTACAGATAAACACAACGGAATGAAGGTGCCTCAGGAGCACTGTAATAAACCAGATTTCCTCGTGGCAAGGGGGAAGGGGCAAAGCAATGTTATCCTATAAGGCTGATCCGGGTTTGCTGATCCCAGCATACCATATTGTCCCCTGAGCACTGCCAGGAGTTTCCTGAGTGCAGAGATAGGAGTAATCCCTAAGCATTGCCGGGTGTGACCCAAAAAGCAAAAAAAGAGAGAGAGAGAGAGAGAGAGAGAGAGTTCTCCAAGTTTACGTAACATTGGCATCAAAATTGGGTAGACAAGGATCAGGGAGGTTGCTCAGTGGTAGAGAGCACTTGCCTTGCATGTGGGAGGCTGTGGGTCTGACACCCAGCACCACATGGTCCCCTGAGCACTACTGAAAGTGACTGGGTATGGCCCAAACCCTTCATCCCCTCGGAAGAAATTGGTTAGGCACCGACATGCAGAAGAGAACTCCAGCTTGTTTATTCGTGACAGTGTGATTATCTCAGTGATACTTGGCACCCAGAGCTCCACTGGGCCCCGTAGAACTTGCAAAGTTGTAGACCCTAGCGTGAACAAAAAATAATTTGTACCTGAACAAAAAATTAGTTCCATTTTAGGGAATCTTTCTTACAATGCAAGACCTCTGTCAGTCAAGGGCAAACTAGCCTCTGCAAGCACAGTAAGCCGGCCTATGAGAGCATTCAGTATCCATTCCCACAGCTAAAGTACCTTTCCTGTACACACACACACACACACACACACACACACACACACACACACACCACGAAAGAACAAAAGCTTTGAAATTGAAAGTCTTTCCCCCCCCCCCCCCCCCCCACTTTGTTGCTAAAACATCCTTGGGTAGGACTTTGGTTTTCAACCATGGCAAGTTGGCTAGTCTTCTTTGGAACTGGTGCAGGCCCACAGGTAGTGCAAGGGCAGCCACTGTCCCAGAGGTTCCAGAGGTTTCTTGGAGCTGTTTTTGTTCATGGATAGATGCTTAATCCTTGATCTTTGTTGGCGAGGTGGGGCTGGGGGAGTGGCCAGGAAGCTGGGTATGTTTTGTTTATTTTTTATAAATTTGGCTGAATGGATGAAACCACCAAACCCACCCTGAATTACCAGAGCCAGTCTATGTTATCAGCCTTGAGTGTGTATCTCCATACACTTTGCTTTGGAAATATTGAGGGGTTTGGATATGAAGTACCGAGCAAGACCCCATGGCGTATGACCTCAGATGGGCACGGACCCAGTGTTATTCTAATTGAAATCTGAATTCTGCTTCAAGGAATGGGGGAATACTGGGGGTTCCTACACACGCCGACACAGGAAATATTTCCCTACCTTACATCAGAGGCACAACTACCTTGTACCATGGGACATCCTGACTACCTTTATTGTCTCTGTACCAGAGAATGTTTTATGGTACTCTTTGGTGGGTCCCCTGCTGCTGAAGTACCGGTGAATAGTTTGTGTTTAAAAATTGTGATTTAAAAACATGGGGTTGGAGACATGAGATAGTACAGTGCTTAGGTGCTTGCTTTGCCCACAACCAACCCAGGTTCAATCCCCACCACTCCATATGATCCCACTAGCCTGCCAGAGTGATTCCTGAGTGCAGGGCCAAGAGTAAGCCAGGAGCACAGCTGGTGTGATCCAGGAATCAAAAAGTAAATAAAATAAAAATAATACAGCAGGGGGATGGAGAATAGGAGAGCAGGTACATCACTTACCTTGCCTGTGGTTGACCCCAGTTTGATCACGAGAACTGCATGTGGTCTCCTTAACATCACAAGGGGTGATCCCCAAGCACAACCTGGTGTGGCCTCCAAACCAAAATACACGAAAGAATTAGCAAGGACTTGAGAGATAGTACAGGGGTTAAGGCACTTGCCTTGCACATGGCCAATCCCTGTTCAAAGTCCTCGCACCATATAAATTCCCTGAACACTGCAAGGGGTCCTTCCTGAGCAGAGACCCAGGAATAGCCCCCGAGCATTACCAGTGCGCACCCCCAAAAAACAAAATCAAAAAGAAACAAAGCAAAAACAAATTTTACCCTTTGAACTATTTCTGTGTTAAACTGTTAAATATAGTCACACGTCCAGTCTCTGGCAGCTTTTCCTCTTGCAAAACTGCAACTATGAACCCATTAGGCAGCTGCAGTTCCTGCTCCGCCAACCTTGGAAACCTCCCTTTCTGCTTTCTGCTTCTGAATGTTACTGCCCCAAGAACCTCTTGCTTCTTGTGTAATCATAGATCTGTCCTTTTGTCACTGACTTCTTTCTCTTAATATATTCTCCAGTTTCACCCGTGTCATAGCATATGTTAGAATTTCCTTTTTGGAGGGCCACACCTGGTAGTGCTTAGGGGTTACTTCTGACTCTGCACTCAGGGATCACTCCTGGTGGTGCTCAGGGGACCGTATGGGATGTTGGGGATTGAACCCGGGTCAGCTGTATGCAAGGCAAGTGCCTTACTTGCTGTACTATCATTCTAGCCCCAGAATTTACTTTTGCAGGTAGAACAGTTGTTCACGTGTGAATCCACTTATTTATGGTTGGGCACTTGGGTTGTTTCTGTCTCCTGGCTTTTATGAATGTGTTTTTATATATTTTTCTTTTTTAGCCTTTCCCTCCATTTGTAATCTGTTTTTTGGGCCACATCAGTCATTGCTTAGGGCATACTCCTGGCTCTGTGCCTAAGGATCGATCCTGGTGGTGCTTGGGGAACTGGGGATCTAACCGGGGTCATCCATACACGTGGCATTGCCAAGAAGTCAGAACTTGGTACAAACTGAGACGCACCAGGAGGAGAGGCGGCAGCGGTGGTGGGTGAAGTGCCTGGAAGGTTGTGTTAACGCTGACTGCGACCTGCATTTACCGCACGCAGCAGCAGGGCCTGGAAAGCGGCGCCAGGCTGGCATGAGGCGTCTCTGCGTGGGGAGAACGCCACCAAGACCCAAGCCATGAAGGTGGCTGTGCAGTTGAGCTCTGACGGGCTCCACGACACACATTGGCTCAAGTACCAGATGTCTTTCCACTCGAGTCCTGAGCCCATTCCTAGGTGCTGCATCCCCAGTTCCTCTGGATTCTCTGCCCTGCACAGAGAAGGGCCTTGACCCCAAGGAATGGGCAGTTTCCCGGCCAGTCCCAGTGTGTCGAGGGGAGTGCTCAGAAATGGGTGGAGATTGCTGCCAGCAGGAGGGAGTTTCTCATCACCTAAAACAATCATTCTGTATGTACACCCCTGGGGTTTTTATCATTACTGATATTGTCCGGTTCGTTAAAAGTTTCAGAGAAAGAGAAAATGTGAGGGGCTGGAGCCATAGCACAGCGGGTAGGGCATTTGCCTTGCACGCGGCCAACCCGGATTCGATTCCCAGCATCCCATATGGTCTCCTGAGCACCTCCAGGAGTAATTACTGAGTGCAGAGTCAGGAGTAACCCCTGAGCAACACCGGGTTAGACCCAAAAAGAAAAAAAATAAGTGAATCCCAGTGCCAAGGAGATGACTCAGAGCACATGCTATGTGCCAGGGAGCCCTAGACTTCATCCCTGGCACCATGTAGAGTGTCTCCAAACACTTTCTGGAGTGACTCCTGACCATCACAGAGTGTCCCTAACCCGCCCCCCCAAGAAAGAAAAAAACAGGTGAATCGTACAGAAAAGTTAAAAAATGGAAACAAAGACTGGAGCAAGAGCACAGTGGGGAAGGCATTTGCCTTGCATACAGCCGCCCCAGGTTCAATCCCCAGCGTATGATCCCCGAGCTCTGCCAAGAGGGATCTCTGAGCACAGCCGATATGGTCCAAAAAACAAAAGAATTAAAAAATGAGCAATGAGCACTGTGCCTTTCACCTAGATTCATTAGCTAGCATTTGCCTTTTTCTCTTCAGAGAAGTTGAAGATATGACAGATTACAATGCTTTGCTCTTTTTGTTTTTTTTTTGGCTTTTTGGGTCACACCCAGCAATGCACAGGGGTTACTCCTGGCTCTGCACTCAGGAATTATTCCCGACAATGCTCGGGGGACCATATGGGATGCTGGGAATCGAACCCGGGTTGGCTGCGTGCAAGGCAAACGCCCTACCCGCTGTGCTATCGCTCCAGCCCCACCTCTAAGCATCTTTAATACAACTACAAAGCTAAGATAGTTTATGCTCATTCTATAATTTTATCCTCTAGTGAGTGCATATTCAAATTTCCTAATTGTCACTGATTGTCCCCCAAATGTCTCGTACCTCCCCTCTCCATATGGGATCCAAACACTTTCCCAGATCCTTTTGGGAGGACGCAGGGGCCTTAGACCACAGGCAGTGATGCTCAGTGTCTACTCCCTGCGTTGTGCTTGTGAGGGGTGGGGGGCTCCCAGTGGTGCTCGGGGAACCATGCAGTGCTAGGAGGTTTTGGTCATGCAGAACACAGGCTAGGAGTGTGTCAGGACCACTGGGCCTGGGAAAGCGTGCTGGGGCCGCCTGTGGGGCAAACCTCTGAGACTCATCCTAGGATCCGTGCACTAGGCCTGCCAGAGACCCAGAAGCTGATGTGCAGAGTCAAGCCTTGCCATCCGTAGAGAGGCGGGAGCGCCCCCTACCCCTCGCTGCTCTGATGGTTTAATGGATTCCCAGTAAAAATTCCAGGAAGGTTTCTTGTAGGGGATTGCCCAAAATGGTTTGAAAATCCAAAATTCACAAAGCAAAGCCACAGTTTTGAGAACAGAGGTAATGGAAGGCGCCTGCCCTACCCACTACTGATGTGTCCTGCAGAGCCGCCGGATTGAACCTGCCACTGAAGCCTGGATGAGGGGTGTGGGGTGGGGGCGGAGCAGAGCAGGGTCCCCAGAAGAGCTGGGGGGCTTTTGGGAACACATACCCCTGTCAGGATCTTTATCCTGCAGGCCTGTCACAGGTGGGCAATAAGAAATGCCAGGTGGATCTGATTCATGTTTTCCAACATGAAAGGAAAACACACAAACAAAAACCAGAAACTAGGAGGAAGCAATTTTGAATATAATCTCAGATGGAGAGTCTTTCCAAGTATGACATAGCTCACACACACACAATAGGAGGAAAGAAGGAAGGGACTGGAGCAATAGTACAGCAGGTAGGGCCTTGCAAACCTTGCATGTGACTGATCCAGGTTCAATTCCTGGCATCCCATATGGTCCCCTAACCCAACCAGGAGTAATTCCTGAGTGCAGAGCCAGGAGTAGCCCCTGAGCATAGCCAGGTGTGGCTCAAAAGGAAAAAAGAAAGCAAGTTTACCTTCAGGGGAAAAAAGTCCTGCCTAGAGGAAAAAGCATAAAATCAGAAGATTTGAAGTGAATTTTTAAAAAAAAATAAATAACTCATCTCCCATGGATACATTTATTTGATTTGACAAGATCAAGAGTCTCCTAGGGAATGAGAAATAATCCTGATCAATCAGAAAGGAGGGTAGAGACAGCTCCTACAGGTCCTGTTGGCTGTGAGGGTTTTCCTCTCCAGAGCTGGTGAGGGAATAATCCTGTTACTCCTTCCGTTTCACTGTGAGCAGTTATGTGAGGAGAGGTGGGAACAATACTGTCAAAGCATCAATGTGGGTAAACCCAGTTGCTTTCACAGCAGTGAATAGCACACGCATAGCCATGTGTCATGGGTGTAGGGCTCCCAGTTGGATGAAACACTGGCAGAGGAGTGACACCCAATCTGTGCCCCCCAGAAGCAGGGCGAGCCTTGAAGACCACCCTTACAGTAACAGGATGATTCCAGTCAGGAAGCCTTTCTGAGGTGTAAGTCAAAGCATGAGGAGAAAAAAAAAAAAGAGGTGTGCGGATATGCCAAACACTCGATATGCCAAACACAGTAACAACAAGTCTCATGATGGAGATGTTACTGGGCCTGCTCGAGCAAATCGATGAACAACGGGAAGACCGTAACCGTGTGGAGTACTGTTGGGCAGAGAAGCTGATGGCCAGGGACAGAAGGGAGAGAGACACTGTCATAGCAGCCTTTCGTATATTTCAAGTCTTGCACCATTTGTACTATTACCTCGTTGAAAATATTAAAATACGGGACTGCAGAGATAGTACAGTGGGGAAATCCCTTGTCTTGCACATGGCTGATCCACGTTTGATCCCGGCACCCCCAAAACCCCACCTTACACCCCAAAACCTCCATCAGGAGTATTCCTTGAGCATGGAGCCAGGAGTAAACCCTGTGCACAGCCAGGTGTGGCCCAGAAACGGAAAAGAAAAAAAAAATAGCCATAGTGTCATTTTCATGCTGTGGGGGTTGGGCTCCTGTCTCTGCCTGACTGCCATCCCCTTCCTGTGAGCGCCCTGAGCAACTCTGAGCCACCAAAGGACTCTTGCTGCCTCTTCCACTTCCTCCCTCGTCCTGAGCTGCACCACTGCCCAGCCCCCAGCACACCAAGGTTTAGCAGCAATTGTGCGCACCTGCTTGTGTGCTTCCTCCTGGCCCTGGGGGTTTCAGCTGCACTTGAGACACACCCACCCCTGGGGGGCCAGGCTTTCAGCCCCTCCTCTCTGACCAATAGACACCCCAGTCTGCGAAAAGCTCACAACTCCTGGGAAATTCCCTGACTGCATCTCCTACTGGGCTTCAGTGCAGACTTCCCTTACCCTGGGGCTCGAAGGACCTGGCCCCAGCTCTCCCCCTCATTTCCTCCTCTCCCTGCTACCTTGCTGTTGGGGCAGGTGGGGGGAGGGAGGGGCTGAGCTCACCCAGGCCCCAGGACCTGGTCGGTGCAGGCCCGGTCTCAGTTCCTGGAGCTGGAGCCTCATGGCTCTCTCACGGGACAGGCCAGCATCAGGTGCCCGGTTTCTCCGACCGAGCGCCCCCACAGCCTCACATGCTTTTGCTGCCGTTCATCTTCCCCTCTCGGCTGAACACTGCTGTCTCATTGCTTCTCTAGTTCTTCCGCTCTTTGAATGCCCCTGGCATTTACTGAGCACTCAGTAAATATACGTCCAATTTTTAAGATTTCTCGTTCCCTCCTATTTCACTGCTTCTCTCATAAACCCCGTGGGGTGTCTGGAGACAGGGTGATTTCTCAGACAGCTACCCTGCCGTGGCCAGGAACTCTGGGGTACCATCTCTGCACTGACTGGGGGCTTGTGGGCACACGGCTGCCACATCAATCCCCCGGCCAGATGCTGCCCCTCTCTTTGGCCAGGGCAGGGGCCCAGCTGGTAAAATTCCCTTGTCTTGTCTTCACTTTGCAGAGGGATGTTTGCTGGGGGGCTGAAGGAGATGGAGCAGGAAGAGGTCCTGATCCACGGAGTGTCCTACAATGCCATGTGCCAAATCCTGCATTTCATCTACACCTCGGAGCTCGAGCTCAGCCTGAGCAATGTCCAGGAGACGCTGGTCGCTGCCTGCCAACTTCAGGTGAGGTTCGCCCGTTTGACAGGCCGACTCATCACTGGGCAGCTGGAGTGCCCTGCGGTGCTGCATAGTACACCCCAGGCGGGAGCCCTGCAGGAACCGCTCACGTAGACCCGCTTACTCTGGCCTTTGCTCCTCCTTTGTTCCCTCCCTTCTGTCAGAGCTTCCTCCCAAGGGGTGCGTGGGTGTGGGTGTGGGTGTGTGTATGTGCACATGGGGTGGAGCCAAGGGTTAGACTGTGGCTGGCCTATGCTCAAGGCACTCCACATACCCACAGATGAGCTAGTGAAATTGTGCCAGAGCAGTCTTGTCTTCCTTTTTTTCTTTGCTTTTTTGTAGCACACCTCGTGATGTTCGGCGGGGGGAGGCATGCAGGCATGCAGTGAGAGGTGCCCCTGCCCTTTGTGCCATCCCGCTAGCCCTTTGTCAGAGTGTCTTTGCTCCTGGAGTCTCCGGCATTACTGCTTTGATAACCCCCGCACGCTTCCTCCAGTGTCCAGCCACCTGCGGACTCGCTGTCTGGGTGCCTCTTCTCCATGTTTCACACCCCGGTCGTGTCTCCTGGCCACCCGGTGCTGTGCCTATCCCCTCAGCCCCCTGGGCAGCTTGTGTTCCTTGAGCCCGTCTGTCTGTCTGGTTGTCTCCATCCTACCATCCTCCCAGATCCAGTGTTTTTCTCCCTTCCCCCTCAGAGCTGTCCCACACCCATTGCAATGGCCGCAGGGGTCCAGCTCCCCAGTGTCTGTGGGCCCACCAGAGGGGCCACAGAACATCAGGGGGCCCCAGGGGACCTGAGCAGCTCTGATCCTTCAGCTTGGGAAGCTACACAATGTTGCCATTCCACCCCCACATCTCCCCCCCCCCCCCCCACATGCTCCTACAGGCCTCCTGTTTTCCAACACCAAATCCTCCAACAATGTTGCTTTAAAGCAAAGGTCCACAGTGTAGTGGGGCCGAGGTCACCAGGCGCTGCATCCTGTTTGCTCTTAGAATAGGTGGAGGAGGGGCTGGTTTGTTCCCCATCCCCCTGCCCCACCAGCCACCTCCCACCCTCCATATTCTTTGGGCTCTAGGTTAGAATCTCTTGTCTCCAAAGACATTGGAGGGTCTGAAACCCAGCCAGATCATGGGCAGAAAATGCGTTCTCGTTTCACCTTGGGGTTGGGGCCTTGAGACCACCAAGGACAGGAAGGAACAATATGTTCCACGGTCCTTTCTCAGACCAGGCAGGGCAGGCTGCCTCCTGCCCAGAGGTTGATCTTTGCTCTCCCACTCTATGACACATCATAGTGGGTTTTTTTTTTTAATTTTTATTTTTTTGCTTTTTGGGTCACATCTGGAGATGCACAGGGTTTATTCCTGGCTCATGCACTCAGGAATTACTCCTGGCGGTGCTCAAGGGACCATATGGGATGCTGGGAATCGAACCCGGGTTGGCCACATGCAAGGCAAACGCTCTACCCACCGTGTTATCACTCAAGCCCCTCATAGTGGGTTTTTTTTTTTTAATTATTTTTTGGTCTTTGGGCCACACCTGGTGATGCTCAGGGCTTACTCCTGGCTCTGCACTCACAGATGACTTCTGGCGGGCTCAGCGGGACCATATGGGGTGCTGGGGATCGAATCCAGGTCAGCCGCGTGCACAGCAAGCACCTCAGCTGCTCTACTCTCCTACCCCTCCCAACCCCCAAATTGCAGTGTTTTGGGATAAGAGACGAAGCAGAAATGCCCATATCAGAGAGAAAATGAATGGTCAGGTGAAGCTAATTAGGACCTAACGAAGCCTGGGGAAGACCCTGTGGGACAGACATGAGCAGGCACTTTACAGTCTCCAGGCGACTGTAGCACATCACCCGGCAAGCACTAGAAACGTCCTGAAGCACGGAGTTGGAGAGAGTTCAGGGGCTAAGGCACTTGCCCTGTCCACGGACAACCTGGGATAAGGAAGGAATGCTGAATTTCACGGTGATTCTACACCCTTTTCCCTGAAGAATTCCGCAGCACTGGGGCTGGTGTGATAGCGCAGCGGGTAGGGCACTTGCCTTCCACACTGACAACACGAATTCGATCCCCGGCACCCCATATGTCCCCTGGGCACCACCAGGAGTGGTTCCGGAGTGCAGGGCCAGGAGTCAGCCCTGAGCACTGCCAGGTGTTCTGCACCTCCGGGCAGCCCCCAAGTCCCTCTCTGCACTTCCTGGCACCCAGGACCCAGGCAGAGTTTCGGATCAGCTTTCTAGGAAGCCTGGTGAGTGTGTGGGCCACTCTGCAGTGGGCCTCGTGGGGGTGGTTCAGGATCTACTCGAGAGCGAGGACGGCTTTGTCCAGGCCTCAGGCAGCAGTGGGGCTTGGGGTGGTGCCCTGGGGACCAGCCGGGCAGTGGGGGGGAGTGTGAATGGGATGCAAATGCTGGCTGTTTCTCGTGAGACCCCGGCTTTCAGTCTGGCTAATGACTCACATATATCCAGGCTCTGCTCTCGACTTGGAATTTTCCGTACATAGTCCCATTTTCCATGGTTCTTTTTCCCTCTTTATTCCTTTTTTATGGATAAGGAAACTGAGATACAGAGATTGAAAATTTATCACAAATCCAGGGCTGGAGCAATAGGACAGCAGGTAGGGCATTTGCCTTGCACACAGCCTACCCAGATTTGTTTCCAGGCATCCCACATGGTCCCCTAAGCCCCACCAGGAGTCATCCCTAAGTGCAGAGTCAGGAGTAACCCATGAGTAGTGCTGGGTGTGGCACAAACCCTCCACACCTACACACACACATATCCCCCCCGCAAAAAAAGAAAAGAAAGGAAAGAAAAGAAAATGTCCTGCAGATCCTTCCCCAGCCAGCCGTCAGGGGCCCAGTGACTTTTTCATGTTGGGGCAGTGTGGGTCCACCAGACCAGCGCGACGAAAAAGCGGAGGGTATGTGGCCATACACAGAGGTCGCAGAGGTGAGGGCCGGGCCGCCGTCCCTGCCTCCTGCTTCTGACGCCCTCGCCAGCCCAGGTCCCAACAGCCTGCCTTCTCCTCACAGATCCCAGAGATCATCCATTTCTGCTGCGACTTCCTCATGTCCTGGGTGGACGAGGAGAACATCCTGGACGTGTACCGGCTGGCAGATCTGTTCGACCTGAGCCGCCTGACGGAGCAGCTGGACACCTACATCCTCAAGAACTTTGTGGCCTTCTCTCAGACTGACAAGTACCGCCAGCTGCCCCTGGAGAAGGTCTACGCGCTCCTCAGCAGCAACCGCCTGGAGGTGTCCTGCGAGGCGGAGGTGTACGAGGGCGCCCTGCGCTACCACTACTCCCTGGAGCAGGTGCAGGCTGACCAGCTGCCCCTGCACGAGGCCCCGAAGCTCCTAGAGACAGTGCGCTTCCCACTGATGGAGGCCGAGGCACTGCAGCGGCTGCACGACAAGCTGGAGCCTAGCCCGCTGCGGGACACAGTGGCCAGCGCCCTCCTGTACCACCAGAACGAGAGCCTGCAGCCCAGCCTGCAGGGCCCGCACACGGAGCTGCGCTCGGACTTCCAGTGCGTGGTGGGCTTCGGCGGCATCCACTCCACCCCGTCCACGGTGCTCAGCGACCAGGCCAAGTACCTGAACCCCCGGCTGGGAGAGTGGAAGCACTTCACGGCCTCCCTCGCCCCCCGCATGTCCAACCAGGGCATCGCGGTGCTCAACAACTTTGTGTATCTGATCGGGGGGGACAACAACGTCCAGGGCTTCCGAGCCGAGTCCCGATGTTGGAGGTAGGAAGAGACTGCAGCCGTCCGGGCGTAGCCCCGAGATGGGGGTTCCCCGGGCTCAGCGGGCTGGGCTGGAGCTGAGTCCTACGAGGACATACCCGCACCCCCTGGGCAGGGCTGATCTGGATCGTCCCTGGGGCGGGTCTGGGTGCCCCTATTGCTGTGGATTCTTAGCCATGTTCACCCAGAGGAGACATATGGGCAGGGATGCCAAGTGAAAAGGGGGCCTGAAATGATCTCTCTGGTTCCCTTCGCCGCTTCGGAAATTCGCGGGCAGGGGGCCGGAGAGGCAGTACAGTGGGTCGGGCAGGGGGCCAGAGACATAGTACAGTGGGTAGGGCACTTGCCTTGCAAGCAAAACCCACATGGTCCCCCAAGCAACGCCATGAGCGATCCCTGAGTGCAGAGACAGGAGTGACCCCTGAGCTTTGCCGGACGTCACCCTTCTCCCCTCCCCCTCCAAATTTCCCGGCTTGACAATTGTCACACTACTGTCCCACTAAGCCCAGTTTGGACCTGCACTTGACTGCCTCAGGAGAGAGAATTTCAAAGGAAGGAAGGGGGGTTGGCGGGAAGGACCCTCTTCTGTCTGTCTGTCTGTCTCGCCCTCTGGAAGCCCACACATCTCCACTCTTGCTGCCTCCCCCACATGCCGCGGCAAGGGTGGCATCCTGGGGCCTCTGTTTTCTGGAGCACACAGGTCTGGGCCCCGAGAAGCAGGAAAGGCCGGAGGCCCCACCCCCAGCCTGGTCTGGTCATTATCCACGTACAGGGAGGTCCCCAGAGGAGGTATGAGGGCGTCAGGGACTATTGCAGGCTCTGGGCTGCTGCTGGCTCTGTTGGTCTGTGGGGCTGCCGTTGCAGAAGTTCAGGTATTTGGGCCGAAGAAGGCAACACTATGCGGTTTCCAGGTCCTTTGCACAGGACCTTGGTTTGGTTTCTGGAGATTTTGCTACAAGTGGGAAATCACATTCCTGTGTGCTGTTTGTTTCCTGGGGTGGGGGGGTGCGGGGGGCTCTGGTTTGGCCATAACCCCCGGAAGCAGGTCTGGTGACCAAGATTGAGGAGGAGGAAACAAAGCTTCTTTTATTTATTTGGGGGGAGAGGGGCGCGGGCCACATCTGGTGTTGCTCAGGGCTTATTCCTGGTTCTGCACTCAGGAATCATTCCTGGCAAGCTCAGGGGACCATATGGGGTGCTGAGGATCAAATCCGGGTCACTGCATACAAGTCAAGTGCCCTACCCGCTGTATTTTTGCTCCAGCCCCAAAGCCCCTTATGTATTTTTCTTACTTAGTTTTTAATCTGTTCTGTTTTACTTTTTATTTTATTTATTTTTAATTAACTTTTCATTTTTAAAAATCGAGTCACTGTGAGATACGCACAGTTACAAAGCTGATCATGATCAGGTTTCAGTCATACAACGATCCGACACCCATCCCTCCACCAGTGTCCATTTCCCACCACCTGCGACCCCAGTTTCCCTCCTGGCAACCCCCCTCCAGCCTGCCTCAGCGACTGTGGCAGGCATTTTCCTTCTCTCCCTCTCTTTCTCTCCCCGCCCCCCCCCCACACTTTCTTTTTGGGCTCTGTGGTCTGCAACAAAGGTACTGAAAGACCCTCGTGTTTGTTCCTTTACCTACCTTCAGCACACAGTTCCTCTCCAGAGCGATCATTTACAGCTGTCTTTGTCATAATGGTCCCTTATCTATCCCAGCTGCCTTCTCCCCCTGCACTTGAGGCAGGCTCCAAAGCACCTTCTTTAAATGAATGAAAACTGAGGCTCAGCAGCAGGTGTGATTACTCAGGAGGCTGGAGAGGGTTCAGGAAGGAGGAAGCAATGCTGTCATTGTCCCCGTCACCCAAGGCTGTCCCGCTGGATGTGGAAGCCCCGGCTTCCCTCCAGCCAAGTCCCAATCCTGTTTCCTGGGGTTTATTTTCCTTCTTGGAGAGCAAGGCCAGACCTCCAGGGCAGTTGTCCCACACAGAGGCCAGCCCTGGGCAACAGCTGTCGCTGCTTCTTGCTTCCAGCTGGTCACGCCCTGAGGGCCGTGTCGGTTCCTCTCTGGACTGCCCCAGAGTTTCCCTTTTGTGGACATCCGCTGGGTGGCCCAAGATGGACTCAGTCCTCATCACCAGTGATGACTTCTCACACTCCAGTCAGGGGTCCCTGCGGTTGGGGGGCTGGGTGTGACCTGCGATGGCAGACACCGAGGGGACGCCAGGGGTCTGTCCTCGACAGAGTGAGTCTCTTTCTTATTTTAGTTTTTGGGTGAAGGTGCTCAGGTCAGCCAAAGAGCAAGCCAAGAGCTGTACCCCTGGACTATGGCTCAAGCGCACCTGGAGAGACCCCTGGGTAGAGCCCTGAGCACCACCTCGTATGGCCCCAAAGCAAAACAAGCTCTCGCCGTCAGTGCTCCTTTCTTCCTCTCCTTGCTGCTCTTCTGGCTCAACAGTCTCAAAATGTAAAAAAACAAGATTAAAAAAAAGGGTTTTTTTGTTTAATTTTTTTGCCTCCAGGGATCCTCCCTAGGACCCTGCCGGTATGTGCAGCTCATGCGCTCCCCCCTGGAGCTCTCTGACCTCTGGCCATTTAAACAAGAAGTGGTAGCAGTTCAGGTAGGGTTTCCGTCTCGATCGGTTAGGGAATTATAAGGGCATGTGTTGAAGTGTCAGGGCAGAAACCACATACAAAAAGCTCTCTGTCTAGAGCAAATTGTATTTATCTCCAGTATGCCAGTGTTTCTCTCTCTCTCGCTCTCTCTCTCTCCCCCCCTCCCCGCCCCCCCCCCCCCCCCCGTCTTTCTCTCCTCCTCCTTTTCTGATTTCATCTGTATCACCCACATTGCCCTTTTTTTCCCCTGGTGGGCAGGGTGTTGGGCCATACCCGGTGGTGCTCAGAACTTATCCTGGCTCTGTGCTCAGGGGACCATATGGGGTGCGGAGGATTGAACCAGAGTCAGCCGTATGCAAGGCAAGAGTCATAACCCACCCACGTAGCTTTTGGGCCATTTTCTAGTAAAGCTGTACACAGGCTACTGAGTATTGACTTGTACCCTGAACTGACTTTGAATAATAAGTCTTTTCCCTAGACCTTTTGGTGATTGTTAATATTTCAAAGAATTTTTCAGGAGCTGGAGAGACAGACAGCAGGAAAGGTCCTGTCTTGCACACAGCCAACCTGGATTCAATCCCTGACACCACATACGGGCCCCAAGCCCCACCAGGAGTGATCCCTGAGTGCAGAGCCAGGAGTAACCCTTGAGTGCCACTGTGTGTCCCAGGAAAAAGCAAACAAAATGTTTTAACATCAGAGAAAGAGCGTACAAAGGCTGAGTTGTTATTTGTATGCAGCATCACATGGTCCCCCAAACTCCAGGGATTACTACTGGGGGTGATCTCTGAGCAAGGAGAGGAGTTGGGAATAGCTCTCAAACACAGCTGTGGCTCCAGAAAATTAAAAACAATACTAAGGTTTTAATAACAAGGCTTGTTCTTCAAGCCTGTGTTAGCCCTTAAACATGCATCTATCTCGCTTGCTTGTCTCGATGTTTCCTTGCTGGCCTGTTTCCACTCTAGAGGAGCCCGTGTTCTCTCTTGAACATGTATTTCCCAGTCTCCTTCCCCTCCCCTCATATCTTTCTAAATAAGTTTCAATACAAATTGCTTTGGGGCTGGAGCAATAGCACAGCAAATAGGGCGTTTGCCTTGCACACGGCCGACCCGGATTCGATTCCCAACATCCCATATGGTCCCCTGAGCACTGCCAGGGATGATTCCTGAGTGCAGAGCCAGGAGTGACCCCTGTGCATCGCCGGGTGGACCCAAAAAGCAAAAAAAAAAAAACTTGGCTTCACAAAAACAAATAAAAAAAACACAAGAAAAATGGCTTTAACAATAATGAACTTGAAACACTAATAATATCAATCATGGGAACATAATCATAGAACTGTAAATTATGGAAATATATATATATCTTTTTTTTTTCTTTTTGATTCACACCCGTCGATGCACAGGGGTTACTCCTGGCTCTGCCCTCAGGAGTTACTCCTGGCGGTGCTCAGGGGACCATATGGGATGCTGGGAATCGAACCTGGGTTGGCCGCGTGCGAGGCAAATGCCCTACCTGCTGTGCTATCTCTCCAGTCCCAATATATATATTTATAAAAGAACATTTCAACATTCAATAAAAACAGGGGTCTTGAGCAAAAGTCCAGCAGGTAGGGCATTTGTCTTGCATATGCCCAACCCAAGTTTGATCCCCAAAATTCCATATGGTCCCCTGAGCCCACCAGGAGTAATTCATAGGCACAGACTCAGGAGTAACCCCTGAGCATCACTGGTTGTGGTCCAAAAACAAATTATAAAAATACTTATATTGTTATAAATATATAAATATTTATGCATTTAAATAACATGATGTAATGTATAAATATATTTAAATAATATGAATATTTAAATAGCCCAAAAATTATAAAAATATTTCAATGTTCTGGGGCCAAAGTGAGTAGTACAGCGGACACAGCACTTGCCTTCCACGCTGTCAACTTGGGTTCCATCCCAGATGTCCCGTATGGTCCTTCGAAGCACCGTCAGGAATAACTCCTGGATGCAGTCAGGAGTAAACCCTGACCGTCACCAGGTTAGGCTAGGCCCCAAATCAAAAAAACAGAAAGAAAATAGTTAAATATTCTCATAGTAAAATAAATTTACTAAGGCCCTCATAACTTTTTTGGGGGGTATTGGCCACACCTTGCTGTGCTCTGGACTTATTCTTCTTTGTTTTGTTATTTTGGCCGTACCCAGTGATTTTCACAGCTTACTCCTAGTTCTGTGCTCAGGGATCACTCCTGGTGGTTGATCTGTCCTCAGAACATTTTTTGTATCAATTCTCAACTTCACTTCTGAGTTTATGATAGAATAATGCAAAATCTTCATAAAAGTAACTGAAACTTTATATACAAAAAAAGAATTTTTTTTTCCCGGTGGGGACACCATTCTTGGCAATGGTGTCTTCAGGGGTTACTCCTAGCTCTCTGCTCAGGAATTACTCCAGATGGTATTTGGGGATGCCATGTGGTGCTGGGGATAGAACCCCGGTGAGCTGCATGCAAGGCAGACACCCTACCCACTGCCCCAAGGGGAAGAGAAATGTATGAGAATAAGCACCAAGTACAGCAGAGGCGGGGGCCAGCACCTCCTGACCTGTGATGGGACCTCCCTGATTGGACCCTCCACCTGGCCTGCCCTGCACAGCTGGACGTCCCCTGGCTGTCACTCAGGTCTCATTAGAAGAGAGCTCTGCCAACCTCAGCCCTACTGCCTGGCAGGTGATACTCTCACCTTCCTTTGCTCTTGGTGGTGCCAGGGGTACCCCGGCCACTCTGATGGATCTCTGTCTGGCAGTGCCAGGCCTGACAGTTTCCAGCACTCAGCCGTGCGAGTCAGCAAGCCCATTCTCGGTGCTCGGGCTTACCAGGCAGTGCTCGGGGACCAACCAACAGCTACACCAGGCAGTCCTTGGAGGTCTGTCCGTGTGGTGGCAGGGATCAAACTCTGGGTCTTGGGTTTGCCACGCTGACTCTCCGCCCTCTGAGCTGGTTCCTGGCCCCTCTCCTTCTCGTCCCCTCTCCTTCTCTCTCCCCTGTAGTGCTTATGCTGACGGGGAGTACTAGGTACTGTCTTCTCTGCAGTCAGTTTCCCCCGGAAACAGCGTCATACTCTGACTTCCTCTTAATCCCCTGCACCGCATCACATGGTCCCTGCTTCTCACGCGGTCACCGTGGTTTAACCCAGTCAGCAGCCAGGGCAGGACCTGCCCCAAGCCAGGGACCGTCTGAAGGCCGGGGAGTTCAGAAGTGATCCTCGGACCAGAGTGCATGCCTCGCTCGTGTGAGACCCGGCACCGCAAAACAGCCCCCAAACAAACTGGGCCTCAGACTTCTCCAAAGAGTCCAGTTTTCCAAAACTGGCAAAACTCTGGTTTTCCGAAACCGGCAAAATGTGGCCACTCAGTCCAGCTTTCTGAAACTGGCAGAACTTGGATAAGGTTCCCATGTCCAATGTGGAGGGATCTCAACCACTGGGGATTCCCGGCCAGCGCACCAGATGTTGCGCCCAAGTTTCAGATCCCCAATTGCGGGGAGGCCTAGGTCCACACACGATAATGCACAAGCAAAGGAACTTGATTACTAGCCCGAGCTGGGGTCCAAGTCTCATCCAGCGCAGTGGCGCCTTGACAAGGACCCCGACTCCAAATCATAAGCAGTTTATATAGGGTTCAATCACGAAGTGGTTTGTATACTGATCTATCTTTAGCATTGGCTCTATTACAATGGTGGTCAGCCAGTAGGCAATGGTTAGCAACAGTTTCTAAGGAGGGTACAGTCACCCTTCATGACCGGCCAGACGCAACTGCCCTATTCCTTATCTTGGCGAATTATTCAACTGGAGTTTACCAGAAACTGCAAGTCCTGATTTGGGGAAACAGAAATTAAGGCCTAGTTGAGACTTAATGTTAGCTATCGGCTGTCATGGCTGCTGAGGAACCTGCTTTTAGGCCCCACACCTTCAGGTTAGCAGAGACCCCATGTGCACACACAGGCCTTTAGGGTTCCTGGTGGCCGCTCTTCTCGGTGGGGGAGAACACCCCAGTGCACAGCACAGGAACCGAAGCACATGTAAGAGCACAAGGGATGTCTGCACGCACCCTGAGAGGGGCTGAGGCACGCCGAGTGGACTCCAGATCGGGAGGATCCACCGGGACGTGCCCCTCCTGAGGGCCCCACCATGAGGCATCTGTGTCCTCTAATCTCAGCTGGCACCAGGGACTGGCCAGATGGTGCTGGAGGAGGAAGCGGCTTGGGAGCATCTGAGCAGGTGAAGGACGGGACTTACGCTCTCCGCCCATCAGCCTTGCAGCAGTACAGGCCACAGAGAGCTCTGTTCCCTCCTCCCAGCGCAGCCCAAGTCTGCTAGTGGTGTCCGGGGCTGGTCTTTTGGTAAAGGAGTACAAGTGCTGACCTGGAAAAGGCTTTCCTCAACTGCTCACAGGCTGTGGGGTGGAGGTACCCCAGGACCAGAGAGGGAGTCAGAGTAAAGCCTTGCAGGCTGCCAACTTCCGTTTGACCCTCAGCATCCCATTTGGCCCCCCAGGCCCCACCAGGAGTGATCCCTGAGGACAGAACCAGAAATAAGTCCTGAGCACTGTTGGATGTGACCTCGAAACAAACCCCCAAAAAATAAAAAATAAAAACCCAAACAGGTATTAAAGAGACTAGAGGATGAGGGAGATGCTTTGCATGTAGGGGTTGGGCCTATTTCCCTCTACACACACACACACACACACACACACACACACACACCCACACGAGGGCGCATCTACATTACTGGGAGCAACCCTGAGCTTCCCACTGGGAGTAGCCCCTAAGCACAGCCCGGCATGGCCCAGAAAACCAGAATGTAATAATAGTCAAAGAGATGGGGCTGGAGCCATTCGGTGTGCCAGGGCGTTTGCACTCAGCCCAACCCGGGTTCAACCCCCAGCACCCTGTATGGACCCCGAGCCTGCCAGGAGTGATCCCTGAGTACTGAGCCAGGAGTAAGCTCTGAGCAGTGCCAGGTGTGGCACAAACACAATTATAATAATAATAATAATGAGAGGTTGCAGAAGCAGGAGCTCAGATGGGGTGCCCTGGTGAGTGCCTGGGGAAAGGCCGGGACAGGAGGGGAGATGGGGGGGAGACAATGGGCTTTGAGGCTTTTAAGGACTTGGCCCCGGGGGCTCTGTGGTTGTCCATCCCTGGCTTGTCAGTTCCCTCCATGTGGTCCCACCAGGGCACCAGGCTTGGGGCCTGGGGAGAAAGAGGGCAGGGAGGCCCTGGCCAGGGTGCTGAGCCCTGGACCAGGATGAATTACTGGGACAGGGGTGTAGGTGCTGGCTGGAGGCATGGGGACTTTGGTGTGTGTGCAGGGGCTTGGCCAGGTAGGATGGCACGGGGACAGAGGGGCCAGGAGCTCCGCTCAGGACCAGGCAACTGAGGGGGCTTCGCAGGCATTTGGTGGCCGAGTTGGAAATCAGCAGCCGGGCTGAGCATGAGCCACCTGGAAAGGGAAGAGGAACTGCGGCCTACGGACAGCTGCTGTGACAGGCGGGAAGGGGGCCCTGGCGCCAGGACAGCTGCTGGCCCCTCGCTGCTCCTCTCTGGGACCCCCACAGCCCAGTGCGTGCCGGGAGGGGGACCTTGAGTGGATAGACAGCCCCGCTAGTGAGGCCAGGAGGCTGAAGGGATGGGTGCAGGGTGGGCCGAGACAAAGCAGACTGTCCCTGCAGGAGGGCGTGACGTGGCCTGAAAGCCGGGTGGGGGGTGCACGCTGACCAGGGTCCACTGGGCTCCCCCACACCCTGCCTGTGTGCATCTGGCAGCTGGGTGGGTATGTGGGGGTTGGATGGAGCAGGAGCACGGGGCCCCGGCGGGATCTCACCTGTTAGCGACGTGCTGTCTCCTCCTGTCCCCCAAAGGTATGACCCGAGGCACAACCGCTGGTTCCAGATCCAGTCCCTGCAGCAGGAGCACGCCGATCTGTGCGTGTGCGTGGTAGGCGGACGCATCTACGCCGTGGCCGGCCGCGACTACCACAACGACCTCAGCGCTGTGGAGTGCTATGACCCTGCCACCAATGTGTGGACCTACGTGGCCTCGCTGAAGCAGGAGGTGAGGCAGCCCCTTCGCAGGGCCAGGGCGTGGGGAGGTGGCAGGCAGGAGGGGGCCTCTCCAAGGGCAAGTTCGTGGGGGTGGCGCAGAAGGTCACCCTGCCTCCTGCTCCCTAAAGCTTTAACCCTCGTGTGGGGGCTGTGCTCACCCCACCTTGTCCTCAGGCAGAAACTCCTTTGAATCATGCCCCTTGTCTAGCATAGCTAAGGGGTGGACAGCAGGGCCATTGAGAGTCCAAAATCACTGGAGAATTTTTCATCATGCATTTGTTTTGTTCTGTTTTGTTGCTTTTTTGCTTTTTGTCTTGTTTATTTTGGGCACCCTGCAAGGCTGAGGGATGATTCCCGGCTCTACACTCAGGAACTACTCCTGACAGTGCTCAAAGGATCCTATGGGATGCTGGGGATGGAATCCAGGTCAGCCACGTGCACGGCAGACACTCTACCTCCTGTACTCTACTGCTCTGGCCCTACATCATGTGATTTTTAAAATGCCCAGTGTTGCTTACACAATACCTTGATGTAGGGGCCGGAGCGATAGTACACCAGGTAGGGTGCTTGCAGCCCCTGGTCCAATCCGTAGCACCCCATAGGGTCGGTCTCCTGAGCACCGCCAGAAGTGATCTCTGAACACAGCCAAGAATAAGCCCTGAGCACTGCTGGGTATGCCCCCACCCCACCAAAACAAACAAGCAAAAAATCTCACCACAGTACCTGGGTGTATTCCAGTGTGAAGATGTTTAAAATTCATTTCATTGTGCAAAGGGAACCCTTCAGGAAGGTGCCTCTGTGTTGTCCTATGGGCTTTGTGTACGTGGGTCCTGGGCCCCCAAACTAGACATGAGACTCGGGCAAGGCGAAGCCTGACTGATCCCCCTCACCCTGGGGGCCAGTCCGTGGGAAGTGGGTATCCCTTTCTGGCACCAACATTGCTGTTTGTGGGGCCCCTGCTAGACTCCCAGCTCTCCAGAGAAGGGTTAAGCTTAGGACCCCGCGGGACCTCTGCCTTCCTAGACTTCTCCCCACACCTGTCCCCCTGCCCTGACCCTGCACCCAGCCCCTGAGGCCTAAGTCTTGAACCCCAGGGAGTGGTGGTCTCCCTGATGGCCCACAACCCAACCTGAGTGGTTTTGGCACCTCAGCTTATGAAGCAAGCTCCCTGGAGGGGTGTCTACCCCCACCTGGAGGGACAGATTCTGTGTGGATCCAGCCATGCTCCTGGGTGGGTGGGGAGGCGGGGGAGGGCCCTTTGTCTGGGGTCCTGTGGAGAAGCTGCAGTTCTCAGTGTGGCCACAGAGCGGCAGCCTCGGCCTTCGGCCTGCAGCCCTCCGTCCCTCCATCCATTCAGTCAGCAGCTGGTTATTAAGCGTCTGCCCTGATTCCCAGTCCTAGAGATTCAGTGGGGACAAAAAATGACAGGGTTTAAACCCCACGGTGTTGACTAGAAGGAGATACCTCTCTTGACCACCAAACAAATCAGTAGAGTAATTGCACATCATGGTAGCACTGTAGCACTGTCTTCCCGTTGTTCATCTATCTGCTTGAGTGGGCACCAGTAATGTCTCCATTGTGAGACTTGTTACTGTTTTTGTCATATTGAATATGCCGTGTGGGCGGCTTACTCTCAGTAGCTTGCTGGGCTCTCTGAAAGGGACGGAAGAATCGAACCCATGTTGGCCACATGCAAGGCAAACGCCCTACCCACTGTGCTATCGCTCCAGCCCCACATCATGGTAAGTGCAGTAAAAGGCATTAGGAGAGGGCTGGGTGAAAGAGTGCCCAAGGAGGGCTGGAGAGATGGTGCAGCACATAGGGCACTTACCTTGCACACAGCCAACCCGGGTTCAATCCGTGACACCCCATATGGTACCCCCAAGTCCCACAGAGTCAGGAGTAAGCCTTGAGCACTGCTGACTGTGACCCCAAAACCGAAACAAAAAAGTAAATGAAAAAGAATGCCCACAGGGGGCTTGAGACATAATGCAGGAGGTAAGGTGCCTTGCATGTGGCACTATGCTGACCCCTGTTCAATCCCGGCCTTGCATGAGTCCAGAACCAGAAGTAGGTTCTAAGCACACCGGGATCTGCATGGGAGCTGGGCCTGGCAGGCTGGATCTCAGTAAACAGCTTGGGGAAGCTACAGCTGGGGTGTGGCCAGTTGTGCTGCGGCCTAAAGGAAGGTGGGTGGCCTTTCGGAGCGGAAAAGACCCGGGCTACTCTGAGGAAGAGCAAGTGTGCGACGTGCCTGTGGAGAGGAGCAGGAGAGCTGTGGGGATCGGGGGTCGAGGCTGGTGGGAGGTCACGGAGGAGGAGGAGGCAGTGAGAGAATTCAAGGCGTAACTTGGGAGGCAAACTGAGTGGACTTGCTGGCAGGCCACATGTCAGAGAGGGAATGAGAAGGAAAGATCCTGGCAAAGGGGCTTCTGCTGGCCATGTCACTCACCAAGGGGACATACATGGGCTTAGACATAGAAGAGAAGAGACAAGTTTCCACCCAGAATGTCATGACAGAGAACTGCCGCGGACACTCACCGAAAGTGTCTGGTTGGATGTCGAAAGTGAAATGGGAAGTGGGCAGAGAGAAACATGAGAGTCCTTCGGTACTGGACGAGGGGGTTTTCAGAGGGACGGGGTGTCCACAAGGCTGACCCCAGGTGGGGCTCTGGGGACTGTGGTGGTGCTGGGGAGTCACCCCAGATTGGCAGGATGCAGGGCCGGTCCCTGAGCCCATCCCCCCTCTCCTGCCTCTGAAACCTGGAACACGATCCCTGGTGCCACCCATTACAACAAGCTTGATCCTGGCAGCACTGCTGACGGTGCCCGCTGGCACCCTGCGCCCTGTTGTGTGTGAGCCCAGTGGGCGCCGCAGCCAGACGTGTGAACACCACGGGCAGGTGCGGCCCCTGGTTACTGCGACAACAGGGAAGGGAAGCAGAAAGGCAGTTTGGGTTTTGGGTTTGTTTTTTTCTTTTTAAATAAAAATTAGAAAATCCTAGAGAAAAATTGTCATACAAATATGTCCACCAAAACAAACTCAAACTAGAATTCACCAGCAAAAAGGTAACAGGAAAATCCCCAAACACTTGAAAACTAAAGAAAAGACTCGTGGAGGCTGGAACAACAGTACAGTGGGGAGGGCGTTTGCCTTGCACGCAGCTGGCCCACTTCGATCCCCGGCATCCCATATGATCTCGCAGGCACCACCCGGAGTCATTCCAGAGTGCCAGCCTGGGTCAGCTGCATGCAAGACAAGAGTCCTACTGGCTATGTTCATCTCTCTTGCCCCAGAAGCAGACTTGTTTGGGGGTCTGTGGGGTGGCGCTACACCTAGCAATGTGGGGTCATTCCTTCCTCTTTGCTCCAGAGCCCCTCCTGATGGTGCTTTGGGGGCCATCCAGTGCCCAGGATGGAGCCCAGATTTACAGCACACAAAGCATGTTCAGCCTGTGGAACCTTCTCTTCAGCCCTGACCCGCACTTCAGGCTCACCTGCGGGCCAGACAGACCCAGGGCTACGGACTCCATTTAATCTTCAGCACAGCAGGGCCCCCAGGCGTAGCCCCAGGGCCCCCAAGCACTGCTAGGTATAGCCTTAGAGTCCTCTTGGGCACTGCTGGGGTAGCCCTGGTGGTCCCCAGGTTGGCCGAACCCAAGCAGCTCTGCATGCTCTCAGTTCCTTGTAACCAACCTGTCCAGTTGGCCAAGTCTCCCTAGAAGTGGGCCGATCACTCCCAGGCACTTGGGAGACCAAAACAAAATTTAACAACTTGAACTGAATGGAAATGAAAAGTCAAAATATCTATTAAAAAAAAATTGACACCTAGCTAGAAGGTGTGCCAAGAGGAAAATTTATGGCACTGAAAGTAGCCATTAAAGAAGAAAAGAAACTCATATCATCAGTCTGAGCTCCTGCTTCAATAAACTAGAAATATTTGGAGCAAAACGTGGGGCTGGAGTGATAGTATAGTGGACAGGTCTTGCACACGGCTGACCCGGGTTCTATCCCCAGCATCCCATATGGTCCCCCGAGCTTGCCAGGAGTGATCGCTGAGTGCAGAGCCAGAAGTCGACCCTGACTGAGCACCACTGGGTGTGGCCCAAAAAGGAAATAAAAAAGGAAATGAAAACCTTGGAGTCTGGAGATAGGACAGTGGTGAGCACACGTGTCCAGCACGTGTCCAACCCTGGCTTCATCCTATCTGGCTCCTAGAGCATTTCTGGGTTCAGCCCTGGAGACTTGCACTGCCAGGGCAATTCCTGAAGCCACAGACCTGAGCAGCACCACATCTTCAGGCCCAAACATTGAGCTGCTGGTCAAATTGGGCAAGAGTTGCCAAGAGGCCCGCTGAGCATTGCTTGGTATTCCCCTCCTTGTATCATAAAAAGACAAAAAAAAATTAAAACTTCACTCTGCACATATTTATGGTGGCTTTATTGGTTATAGACAGAGATTGGAAACGAGTCAGGTGTCCTTCAGCATGTAAATGCTAAGCAGTTTTTGGGAGATAGACAACTCGGATGAAAAGGCGCAAACTGGGGCCGGAGAGAGAGCACAACGGGAAGGGCACTTTCCTTGCACGCAGCCGACCTGTGTTTGATCCCTGGCACCACATATGTTCTCCCAAGCACTGCCAAGAGTGATCCTGAGCACAGAGCCAGGATTGAGTTCTGAGCACCACCGAGTGTGGCCTCTGCCCAGAGAAGCAACCTGTGGGTCCATGCAGTGAACTGGGTGCACTCCAGTTTGGTATAGAAAGCCAGTCTCAAGAATCCCACCTCATCTAAGATCCTGTTCATATAGTCTCTTGAAGTAGCAAAAACGCTAGGAATAGAGAACAGATCAGTGGTGACCCAGTGTGAGGAAGGGGACGCTAGAGGCCCCGGATCAATCACCAGTAAGCACTGCTGGGCGAGTCCCCAAGCACTTCCAGGTGTAGCCCAATTCCCCCCAAAATAAGGGGGTTTTGGCAGGAGGGATGTGAGTGTGGCTATAAATGGTGCTGTGCAGGACCCTGTGGGGGCAGAGATGAGTTCGACTTCCCAAGTCCTGCCAGCCTAGTTTGAGAAGCTCTTCGCCATGGGGAAGTTGGGTGAAGGGTGAAGGGCTTCTGTGTTACTTCTCACCGTTATGTGTCAGCCTACACTTCCTCCAAACGAGAAGTTTTAAATCAACAGCTTTCCCCACCCCATTGATAGGAAACTAGGCCTGCCACAGTTCCTGACCCTGCCTGTAACCATGTCCCAGCCTGGTGTGTGCCCGCAGCCTTTGTGACCAGACTTGTCACACCAGCCCTGGAGCCTCCACAAACCCCAGGGCTTCTTCTATCAGTGCCCTGCTGGCAAGGCCCTGGGTATGGGTGGAGGCCTGTGCAGAGCCGGTTCGGGAGGCTCGGGGAGGAGATCCCGGAGGTGGGGGCGGGCACGGCATCCCGAGCAGTGGCATGGAGGGGGACTGCAGGTGCAGCAGGAAGCTCTAAGGTTGTGGTCTGGGGAGGAAATCCGGAGCAGTCAGGGGTGTCCTCCTTTTCCTGCTCCCAGCACCTGTTGCCAGAGCGCCAGTGTCCTTTGAGCTTGATTTTGCATCTCACTTTTTTGTTTCTCTGTGTTGTGTTTTGTTTGGGGGCCACCCCTGGCAGTACTTGGGAGCAAGGGGCTGCTCCCAGCTCAGTACTCTGGGGTCACTCCCAGCTTAGTACTCTGGGATCACTCCCAGCTGTTCTTGCTGTGCTGGGGGCAATGGAAAGTGGGGGACATGACGGGACCATGTGATGCCAAAGATCAGACCTGGGGCTCTCACAGGCAAGGAAAGCGCCCAGTCCTGGGAGGCCTCTCCCTGGCCCTCACTTTCTTCCGCTTTTCGTGAAGTGGTATTGTAGCAATGCTTTGTTGCATCATGGAAGCTGTAGGTGGGCGTCGTTGTGAATTCGCCCGTGTCTAGGCTCCATTGATCTGTCACCCGACCTATGTGGCAGTGGGTCTGGTGTCTCCCAAGGTGCTGTCTCTTCTCTTGGGTCAGGAGCCCTGATAACAGCATTTGGGTTGGTGCAATTCACCCTCACAGGTGTCTTTGTTTTTGGGGGGAAGATGGTGGGAGAGGGTTGGGGCCACATCCAGCGATGCTCAGCGTGGCTCTGCACTCAAAAATTACTCCTGGTGGTGTTCAGGGGGGCATATGGGAAGCTGGGATCGAACCCAGGTCAAATGTGTGCAAGGCAGGCGCCCTACCCCCTGTGCTACATCTCCAGCAGGTGTCTCTTGGGGGATCCCATGACATGCAGAGGCTCCTGCTGTGTCCATGGTTTCCTACTGGGCGGAGGGAAGAGCAGGTGTCTGGCTAGAACCTGGGGAGCGTTCCTGCAGGGCTGTGAGGGGTCATGGAGCCCGCCCGGGCAGCTGAGGGAGCTGAGCAGCCCCCTGTTAGGGCCCCGGTCGCCCCCTTGGTCCCGGGGGTGCCCTTCCCCACCCACATCTCTCTGGCCTCACCAGGTGTACGCGCATGCGGGCGCCACGCTGGAGGGGAAGATGTACATCACCTGTGGCCGCCGGGGTGACGACTACCTCAAGGAGACTCAGTGCTATGACCCGGACAGCAACACCTGGCACATGCTGGCCGACGGGCCCGTGCGGCGGGCCTGGCACGGCATGGCCACCCTCCTGGACAAGCTGTATGTGATTGGGGGGAGCAACAACGACGCAGGCTACAGGGAGGATGTGCACCAGGTGAGGGGGGCCGATGGGGCACTCGGGCAAGCCTGTGGGAACTCCATCCCTCGTGGAAGGTTAATTCCTGTGTGTGTGTTTTAAAAACAGACTGGGAGAAACTATTATTAATAGTACTGTGAACAACATAATCTCAGTCTTTAAAAAGAATAACACCAGTGCCGAAGCAATTGTACAGCAGGTAGGGTGCTTGCCTCGCATACGGCTGACCTGGGTTTGTTCCCTGCATCCCGTTTGGTCCCCTGAGCACTGCCAGGGTATGGAGCCTGAGTGTAGAGCCAGGAGTATCCCCTGAGCACCACCGGATGTGCCCTCCAAAAGAAAAACCCAAAAATGATAAAATTGGGCAGTGTTGGGACCACATGGAGCAGGGCTAGGGGTTCCTCCAGGCTCTGCCAGGGATCACCCAGGTGTGCTGCGTGCACGGCCATCGCCGTAGCGTCTGTGCTCTCTCCTTGGTCCTAACTGATTTTTTGGGGGGAATTGTTTGGTGTTGATTTGGGGGCCACCTCCAGAAGTGCTCAGAACTTACTCCTGGCTCTGTGCTCAGGGATCACAGGGATCACTCCTGGGGGGGCCATAAAATAGAAGTCTGCTTTTTTTTTTTTTTTTTGCTTTTTGGGTCACACCCAGCGATGCACAGGGGTTACTCTTGGCTCATGCAGTCAGGAATTACTCCTGGCAGTGCTTGGGGGACATATAGGATGCTGGGAATAGAACCCGGGTCAGCCACGTGTAAGGCAAACACCCTGCCCGCTGTGCTATCGCTCCAGCCCAAGGAGTCTGCTTTTTAACTTATTACAATAAGACAGCACAACATACGTACTTATTAAAAGGAAGTCACACTGGGGCCAGCAAAATAGTATAGTGGGTAGGGCACTTGCCTTGCGTGCACAGACCAGTGTTCAATCCCGGGCACGCCATATGCTCTGCCAAGCCTTCCAGGAGTGATACCTGAGCATCGCCAGGTGTGCCCCACCCCATGCCCCAAAAAACATAAATAAAAAATAAAAGGAAGTCACACTAAAATGTCCTCCCAGAATACTCACTTTGCTGATGAACACCAACTCTTTTCACAACACCATGCCCCTCGCTTCTAGGGCTGGAGAAATGGTAGTGGGGTTAAGAGCACTGACCTTCCACGTGGCTGACCCAGGCTGGGTCCCAGCACCACGTGCCTCCCACGGCCAAGCACAGCTGGACATGACCCTGGGCTCTGCCCAGCCCCCTCGCTCCACTGAAGTGGCTGGGTGACCCCCGGCACTGCAGGGCCCGAGCAGCACGACATCCTCAAGCCTCACATTGAACTCTGGGCCTCATTGGTGGAGAATCGTGAGCAGGGGCCCTTGGGCCCCCTGAGCACCTCTTGTGACCTCCCTGCCCCTGAGATAAAAAGAAGTGGTGACTGGGGCATGTGGGAAGCAGCAAGAGGCTGGCGGGGAGGAGCCCTCACGCCTGCGGCCCAGACCATCCGCTGTGAGCTCAGGCCCCCTCATCCCTGCTTTGCTCTGGCCTTGGCTTTGCAGGTGGCCTGCTACAGCTGCACCTCCGGGCAGTGGTCGTCTGTCTGCCCGCTGCCAGCGGGGCACGGCGAGCCTGGCATCGCAGTCCTGGACAACAGGATCTACGTGCTGGGCGGGCGCTCGCACAACCGCGGGAGCCGCACGGGCTACGTGCACATCTACGACCTGGAGAAGGACTGCTGGGAGGAGGGGCCCCAGCTGGACAACTCCATCTCGGGCCTGGCCGCCTGCGTGCTGACCCTGCCCCGCTCCCTGCTCCTCGAGCCGCCCCGGGGGACCCCCAACCACAGCCAGGCCATCCCAGACTTTGCCTCCGAGGTGATGAGTGTTTCTGACTGGGAGGAATTCGACAACTCCAGTGAGGACTAGACCAAGAGCAGGCAGCAGCGGGGCCCAGGCCAGAGTACTTTGCCCCAGGCTGCGGGTGACCCTCCCACCCTTCCCTCCTCTGACTCCCCTCCCTGGGGACCTGCAGTCGGTATCGGTATCGGTGGGGTTCTGGTTTTCCCTGCAGTGGGGAGCTCTGGGGAGGGCAGTGCTCCCCTGTTTGCCCTCCAGCCCCCCTCACCCCTGCAGGGGCTGCCTGGGACTTCCAGCTCCCCATTCTGGTCCCTGCCGGGTGGAGGAGGCACCCTTCTTGGGAGGGCCTGGACAAGGGGACAGTGGCCCCCGAAGCCCCTTCTGAAGGACATGTTGGCTGGCCTGCCCTGTAGCCGGACTCGTGTGACGGAGAGCTGCCAGCAGCCGAGTGACCAGACTGGCCCGAGTGATGACCTCCCCCCACAGCTGGCTCTTCCACTCCACCTTGTTGATAAATGAAATAAATCGTCTTACAAAAGGTGTGTGAATGGTTTTCCTGTCACTGTGGCCTCCCTTCCTGTTGCCGCCTGTCCCCGCCGCTGGGGCCGCCAGCTGGCCAGCTGCTGTGGCAGGAAGCAGATTTCCAGGGCCAGGAGTTGGGGGGAAGGGGGAGGGTGGCCCCCGGAGGGAAGAGCATAGTCCAGCACTGGCTCAAAGGACACCTCTGGAAATCTGCCCACGTCGGGAGCACCTGCCTGGAGCACTGTCTCTGGAGTTGCTCTCTGGATATCCGGCAGCTGCAGTTAAGAGTCTGGCTCCACGCTGCAAGCAGCCCCAGCGCCTGGTAACATGGCCCATGTTAGAACTGAGGCTGAGGCGAGGTTCTGAAGTCCGGCCAGACCCATTGGCCTGTTCCCGGGCCCTTTGCACTTCCTGGGTCCCTTACAGCACCTCAAGGGCCACGCTGGTGCCGCAGATAGATAGGTTGGGGTCCCGGCACCCGTGCCTGCATAGCTGGGTGGCATCTGGTCATCAATCCGTCCTGCCAGCCACCACTCCTGCAGCCCTGCCTGGCCCACAGCGGGTGTGACGTGACCTCCTGAGGCCTGCTCCCTTGGCCCCTGCACAGAGTGGTGCATGCGGGACGGGTTTCTGAGCCCTGGGCCTGCTGTCACAGGAGGAGGAGTGGGGCCAGCTGGCACGAGTGGGCAGCTCTCTGGGCTCTCCCTTTGGGAAACCCTGAGGACTGGGGAGGGAGATGAGACCACCAGTGCCCGTGCAGGGCCCCCCTAACCCTGAGGAAATGTGCCCCCGCTCCTTAAGCCCAGCAGGACACCCTGTGCTTACACCTGGGGGTGGCAATCCCATAACAGACCCTGGTGAGTCACTCCAGTGGGACAGGAGGATCACATTCCCCAGGATGGGCTCCCCGGGCTCTGAGGGGTTGGGACAGACTCAAGCAGGACTCCCCATGGGACTGGGAGCCCCCATTTCTCACAGACCCCCTGCGGAGAAGAGCAGTGCCAAAGGTGTACCCCAGGGCCGGGCATGTGCCTAGCTTGGGGCCTCTAGCCCCCTAGAGCCACTGAGACACAGACACAGGTTTGTGGGAGATTCTGGTGGGGGGGGGGGGGGCTATGACTGTGACAGTGGGGGACCGGAGAGCACAGCAGGTAGGGCGCTTGCCTTGCACCACGTGATCACCCCACTGGACATGGTCCCCAACACCTCCCTCCTCCCTCCCCACCAAAAGCGCTATAAGGCTGGGCTGAGGAGATGGCTCAAAGGGAGGAGCACGTGCTGCTTGTGAGAGCCCTGGGTCTGATCCCCAGCCCGCATGGCCCCCCGAGCACCAGCGGGAATGAACCCCCCACCCAGCACCACAGTGGGAGTAGTCCCTGAAGACCACCTTAAAACCAGAGGGGGAGGGCTGGAGCCATAGCACAGCAGGTAGGGCATTTGCCTTGCACGCGGCCGACCCGGGTTCGATCCCCAGCATCCCATATGGTCCCCTGAGCACCGCCAGGAGTGATTCCTGAGTGCAGAGCCAGGAGTAACCCTTGTGCATCGCCGGGTGTGACCCAAAAAGCAAAAAACAAAAACAAAAAAAAACAGAGGGGCTGGGGAAGGCACTGAGGAGAGAGAGGAGGGTCAAGCAGGCACTCCTATTCACTCGCAAGTCACCTTTTCCTGGAAAATATCATTGAGGAGCTGAAGAAATAGTACAGGGGTGCTTGCCTTGAACCCTGGGGCTGAGTCAGAAGCCCTGGGTGCTACTGGGTATGGCCCAACCCCCACCCCCCAAAGTGTCATTTATGGGGCCAGAGAGATAGTACAGTGGGTTAGGCGCTTACTTTGCACATGGCTGACGTGGGTAAGATGCCCAGCTCCTAATACGGTCCCCTGAGTGCAGAGCCAGGAGTAAGCCCTGAGCACAGCAGGATGTGGCTTCTCCCCCCCCCCCCCCCCATATAAGTATCATTTCTACCACTACCAAGGGATCAGCAACTTGATGCTCACCACCTTCTCTCTTTTTTTGCTTTTTGGATCACACCCAGCAGTGCTCAGGGGTTACTCCTGCTCTGCACTCAGGAATTACTTCTGGCAGTGCTCGGAGAACCTGGGATCGAACCCAGGTCAGCCACGTGCAAGGCAAACGCCCTGCCTGCTTGTGCTATAGCTCCAGCCCCCGATGCTCACCACCTTCTACTCGGCTTCCAGACTGTGGGGCTGCTGCTTGCCAGCCTGGCGATCTGAGCTGGAGCCATGACTGCAGATCTGGGGACTCTGTTTTTGTTGGCAAGATGCTGGGAGGGACCAAGAGCTCAAGAGGGGCTCCTGGGCAGGATGTGGGTGAGCATGGACTGTGAGTCCACACCAGCCTCAGCGGGAGATGGACCCACCACCCTGGAGACACCTCAATCCTTGCAACTGCAGCTGCTGAGCCAATCTCACCTGCAAATGATTCTGCACGTCCTCCAGGCAGTCCTCAACTTCCGGTTCCTGCTCATCGTACAATACATCTGCATCGTAGGCAGGACCTGCAATGCCGACATTGGCCTGGCTCCGAGAGATCTGCTGCTTGGCTGGAAGAGCACTGTGGTCGTGGGTGTCATGGGACCTTGCCTTTAACCTGGCCAAGTACTGTCTGTAGTGTGACTGCAGGAAGCAGCTCCAGCCCGGAAGACAGGCAATTCTCAGCCAGCGGAAGTTCCCACTGATCTGAGAAGTTTATTAGGCTGCATCATTCCAGAGACAAATCCTGAATCCTACCTAATTCTGTATCTTCATCACTTGAACAAAATAGAACAGGACTGGAGAGATAGTTTGGGGCTAAACTAAGGCATGTGCCTTGCATGTAGCTGAGCCTGGACCCTGAGCATCTCCAGGTGCAGCTCTAGAGGCCTCCAAGTACACTGGAGTAGCCCAAATACTCCTCAGCATTGCATGGTCTGATTAGCACAACATCCTTAGGCCCTCATGTTGCACTCCCAGCCCAGCTGGTTAAGAATTCGCTAGGAGTTGCTCCTGGCCTCCAGAGCACTGCTTAGGAGTCCACCTCCCCAATTTTAAAAATAAGACGTATAAGACCAAGGGGAGTATAGGGTAGAGTAGAGGGCAAGTCCTGGCACAGGGCCAGGGATTTGGGCAGCAGCCTGGCATTCAAGCACACTTCCCGTACCACCTCCTGTCTCGAGAACTGGGCAGCCTGAGCCCTCTAGCTGGGCACGTTGCCAATTCTGCATTCATGCCTTTGCTCAAATGCTCAGCCCTTTCCTGCCTGAAAAATCTGCACCTCTAGGAAGCCATCCTGGCCAGGACGGGTGAGCCTGTTGGGACACTGGCAACAACTGAAGGTCTGAAGGTGCCCAGCTACCTACAGTTGCCTCTGCTTTCTAATTCCCTGGCTCCAGGCCCGGTTGGAGTCTATTGCTCACTCCTTCCTTGCCTTTCGGTCTCTCAAGGGGCATGGGAGTCATTTGATACCTCTGATTTCTGGACTGTCATCGACTGCCTGAATGTCTGGAGTTTCTGAGCTCGGGCTGGGAACAGTCCTTTTTATTGACTTTTTTCTTTTTGCTTTGGGAGACACCAAATGGTACTATTCAGGGCTTACTCCTGGCTCTATGCTCAAGGATCAGTCCTGGTGAGGCTGGGGGGACCACATGGGATGTTGGGGATTGAACCCACATGCAAAACAAGTGCCCTGCCCACTGTACTATCTCTCCAGTCCCTGGCCACAGTTACCATCCGAGAGCAATGGGGATGAGATGACAAAGTTGCTTTTTTTTCTAATATATACTTTTTTATTTCAAAATTTACTAATATTCTCTTGTTACCTGCAACCCATTAAATTTAAAGAACTTTAAATTACAGATACTTGCCGCCAGCAGGTCAATCTGTACCTATGAGGCGAGTGCATCAGCAGCCTGATGACACCATCAGACTTTCAGATACCCCAAAATTGCTGCTGTGCCTTTGACCATACCCCAAAAACTTGAGGCAAAGTTTACCAAGAAAGTAAATGGCCAAAAGTTAGGTGTGTGGGAGACACGCCCACAAACCACCTCCAATTCAGTTATATAATTGGAGGCATGGCCTCTCTGGTTCCTAATTGAAGTGCTTAATGGCCATGATCCCAGAGACTCAGAAACAAATCTCGAAACCCAGCGGCTTTTGGCAAAAATGTGTTTCTGCAGTAGGTTACTGGCGCTGGGCCACTCCAGGTGGGAATAGGTTTCATGCCTTGGCCTGTTCCCCTTGGCGGCCCAGTGATTGTCATCCTCCAGAGGCCACTGGACAGTCAGGTTTGGGCCTGCAGTAACAAGACACGCAGGGCCTCACCAGATGGGGGTGGAACTGACCCTTTCCTCCCCATCCAAGCGAGACCTTGAGTTGCCGCCTAAAAACGGCCTCCCTGGCTCCTGATCAAGCTGATTGATGGCCATGATCCCAGAGACTCAGAAACAAATCTCGAAACCCAGCGGCTTTTGGCAGAAATGCATCTGGACTGCATACACGGCCATGGCTCCAGAGGCAAAAGGACTTAATCCAGAGCCCGGCAGCTTGCAGCAGAAAAGTGAATGGATCATGCGTTAAAATACGGCGCCATGCCTCCTGGGAGGGAAAGGGTGTCACTCCCTTCTGCCTTCCCCTCCTCCCCCAGCAGCAAGGTGCCCACCGCCTCAGAGCCTTTTGGAAAGCCAGGTATGAGCCGGCAGTGACGGGGCAACTGCAGTCTCATGGGAAGGGGGGCGGTACCGGCTCGTCCTTCACGTCCTACCGAGGTCACGAGTTGCCCCCCACGAGTAGCTCTCCGGCACAGTCATGGCTCCAGAGGCAAAAGGACTTAATCCAGAGCCCAGCAGCTTGCGGCAGAAAAGTGAATGGACCATGTGGTAAACTACAGCGCCATGCCTCCCCAGGAGGGAAAGGGTGTTGCTCCCTTCCGCCTTTCCCCCTCCCCCCCCGCAGCAAGGTGGCCACCGCCTCAGAGCTTATAGGAATGTCAGGTATGAGCCGGCTGGGCTGTGACGGGGCAACTGCAGTCTCATGGGAAGGGGGCGGTACTGGTTTGTCCTTCACTCCCTACCAAGGTCCTGAGTTGCCCCCCATGAGCGGCTCTCTGGAACAGTCATAACATCAGATGCACAGAAACCAATCTCGTAATTGTCTGGCTCTTTGCAGAAATCCAAAATTGCGCGGCTGCAATAGTGGCCGTGCAACATTATATGATTCTAATTACCAGCTATAGAAAACAAAGTATTTCACAATGCCTTTTCAGCAATTCTGATTGTTGGGGGGAAATTCTAAACAATAATGGTGCATCTTTTGTCAAAATAATGAATGTAATCAATGTAGAGAAGAGTTGAGTGGAAATTATCTGCCTCACAGGCATTGGGAGGGGTATGAGGGGGGTATATTGGAGTTCTTGGTGGGGAAAATTGAGTACTGGTGAAGGGAAAGGTGTTTGATCATTGTATGACTGAGACTTAAACCTTAGTAACTTCTTCTGAAAGCTTAATAACTTCTCCCACAGTGATTCAATAAATAAATATAAGACGAAAAATAAATAAATAAATAAATAAAACTATGAAAAAAAAAGTAAGGTGGAGTTCATGCCCAATTCAATCAGCTAATCAGTGGCTGAATAAATAGCAGTACTCCTACATATTAAAATAAATAAATTACAGATACAGTATCTTTTTATTTTTTATAATTTTATTTATTAAATCACCGTGAGAGCAGTTACAAAGCTTTCAGGTTTAAGTCTCGGTCATACAATGAAACACCCGTACCTTCACCAGTGCCCATTCTCCACCACCAAAGACCCCAGTATACCCCCATCCCACACCCTCTCCCTACTTGTGGGGCAGATGATTTCCACATTATTCTCTCTCTACTTTGATCACATTCAATATTTTGACACCAGACCCACCATTATTATTTGGGATTTTACCCCAACACTCAGATCTGCTGAAAAGGCAACAGTAGACAATTTGTTTTCTATTGCTGGTTAAGAATAACATATGGGTGCTGGAGAGATAGCACAGCAGGTAGGGCGTTTGCCTTGCACGTGGCCGACCCGGGTTCGATTCCCAGCATCCATATGGTCCCCTGAGCACTGCCAGGAGTAACTACTCCTGAGTGCAGATCCAGGAGTAACCCCTGTGCATCGAGAGTGTGACCCAAAAAGCAAAAAAAAAAAAGAGTAACATATGATGTCTCATGGCTGCAGTAGTGGCTGTGAGATTTTGAAATTCCAAAATTTTAACCCTTAAATCTGGAGGGATTTCTGCCAAAACCTGCTGGGTTCCGAGATTTGTTCCTGAGTCTCTGAGATCATGGTCATTAAGCAGCTTGATCAGGAGCCAGAAAGGCCATTCATTGGTGGCGACTCAGGGGTCTCATTGGGACGGGGAGGAAAGGGCCGACGCCACCACCATCCCGTGAGGCCCCATGTGTCTTGTCACAGAAGGCCCAAACCTGACTGTCCAGTGGCCTCTGGAGGATAGCGGCCACCGAGCCACCTAGGGGTAGCAGGAGAAGGGACAACACCCCTGTGGTGGCCCAGCGACAGTAACCTACTGCAGGGTCCGGATGCATTTCTGCCAAAAGCCACTGGGTTCCAAGATTAGTTTCTGAGTCTCTGGGATCATGGGCGTTAAGCAGCATGATCAGGAGCCAGAGAGGCCGTTCGTGGGCGGCGACTCAGGGTTTCGTTGGAGTGTGGAGGGAAGGGCCGGATCCATCCCCATTCCATGAGGACCGTGTGTCTCGTCACTGCGGACCCAAACCTGATTGTCCAGTGGCCTCTGGAGGATGGTGGCCACTGGGCTGCCAGGGGGAACAGGCCAAGGCACAAAACCTATTCCCACCGGCGTGGCCCAGCGCCAGTAAGACAAAGTTGCTTTTAAGGGAAGAGCTCTGACCCCATGGGTGATCTGCTGTTGCGGGGGGACATCCTCCAGAATGCCAGCCTTTTACAAAGATGGAAATTTGGGGGACCCGCAGGTCTGAGGGGAAAGATGAAGTCTGAGGTGCATTTGTGAACTGAGTCCTGGGGGCTCCTCCAGTCCAGGGATCTGTCCCTCTAGAGTGAGAATCAAGTGGTATACCCTGAGCTGGGGCTCCACAGGCCAGGCCAGAGACAGGAGGGCGCTGCTGGCCCAAGGTGTGCCCAGGCTAAGCTGCCCAGAAGTGGCCGGCCTATTTACTTGTACTAAGGAGTGTTTGCATTTGTGACCATATGGGCAAACTGCCCCTTCCAGCCCACCCTGCTGCTGGCCATGCCCACTGCTCCTGAACTCATGCACCCCGGGGAGAGGGTCCTAAGGCTGAAGCCCCTATCCCGCTCTCCCCACCCCTGCCAGCCTACCCTGCACTGGCCTTGGTCCCAGGTTGCAGCCTAGGGATGGGGCCTTCTGCAGTCCTTGTTCCAATTCCCTCCCGCCATGGCAGGACCCTCCACCTCAGTCCTTTCGTCACCTGCTCCCTCACCCCAGGATGCCCCAGGTCACCTGCTCCCCAAGAGAAGCAGGTGCTGTCTTCCCCAGACCCTCCCACCGCCAGCTGCCAAGTCCTCAAAGGGCTCATCCTTGCTGGGGCCTGGGGGCCGCTGGTTGTCCCACCCCCACTAGCGTTTGCTCTCTGTGCTCTGAGGCCACCCCTCTGCTCCCTGCCACTGCTCCTAGACCTTGTTCCCTTTCCATCTAGGTCCCACCACCTTCCCGGCCACCTACCCTCCTGGTTGCCTGGAGCTCCCACTTATCCCTGCCCTGACACTCCTTCTAGACTCTGCCTCTTGGGGCTCCCCACAGTCTTCACAGGCTAATCCCTCTCGTGGGCTCCTTGACCCTCCCTGATCCTGTGACAAGCACCTGGGCTGTCAGTCCGAGAGGTCTCCGGTGGCCTCGCTGGCTCTGTGCTTCTATCAGGGGTCATGGCTGTGCCCCTGGATCTTGCTGGGGCTTCTCCAGCCCCGTCCCCACGCGGACCCCCTTCCCCCAGGGCCTCTCGGCTATACCAAGGCAATCAGAGGCCTCAAGCACCCTACTCGGGCTGCCTCGGCCACTCTCGATGGTGCCCAGCGCGCCAAGAATAGCTGAGCACTCAGCGGGCACTAGAGGACTTTTGGAACGGAGGCTCTTGGCCTTGACCCGGGCCCTGTGCGGGGCCGCCCAGCCCAGGCGGGATCCGGGACGCTGGGGGGCGGGCGGCGGGGCGGGGGCGTCCGCCCGGGTCTCACATCTCCTCGCCGTCCCGGGCGGACTCGGCCCTCGAGGGAGCGCGCGGGAGTCGCTCCCGCCGCGGGTGCCCCGGGAGCCGGAGGCGGCGTCGGGCGGGGGGATTCCGCCCGCGGCCCCGCGCCCCTGCCTCCCTCCCCGGGCCTCCTGCATCCAAACCCCCGCAAGTCTGCGAGCGGCCGCGAGGGGCGGGGGCTGCGCGCAGGGGCGGCGGCGCGGCCGGAGGGTGGGTGGGGTCTGGCGCGGGGCGGGCGCTGCCGCCTGGCCGGCCGCGGCTGGCCGGGGATCAGGGAGCCGATGTGGAATTTCCTGCCCGGCCCGGCGCCCCTCCTGTCGCCCCCCGCCCGGCCGCGCACTCCGCTTCCGGCCGCTCTCGCTGCGGCCGCACCCGCGCCAGCCCCGCGCCGCATGGAGGGCGCAGGGCCCCGGGGGGCCGGGCCGCCGGGGCGCCGGGGAGCCCGGGGCCCGCCGCTGCTGCCGCCGCCGCTGCTGCTGCTCTGGCTGCTGGCCGGCCCCGCGGCGCCCCAGGAGCTGAACCCGCGCGGCCGCAACGTGTGCCGCGCGCCCGGGTAGGAGCCCGGCCTGGCTGGGAGAGGGGCCGCGGGGGGCGCTCGGGCCGTGGGGGTGGCCGGGAAGGGGGGCGCCCGGGACCTCCCCGCGGCCGCAGCTCAGTGCGCCGGCCCCTGGGGCCCCCGGCCGATGCCGCTCTGCCGCAGGCGGAGCCGGGGCGCACGGGACGGCAGCGCTCCCGAGGATACCGGGGCTCGTGGCCAGCGGAGGGCAAGCGGAGTGTCGTGGGTGACACGCGGCCGCGACTGCATTCCTAGAAAAGGGGAGCCGTGGGCCAGCCTGTTGCGGCAGGCGGCCGAGTCGCCCGAGCGACATGTGCAAAGGCCCCTGCACGAAGGCGGCTGGCGTCGGGAGGGGGGGAGAGGCGACGGAGCGGCGCCCCGCGAACTGGGAGCGGCTCTGCGGGACCGTGTCGCGTCTCAGCACGAGCAAGCGCGGCGGTGGAGGGTTGGCGATGGAGCGCGGCTCCGGGCAGGGGCTCGGACAGCGCTGGGCACCGTGTCTGCAGGAGGCGGCGCCCCCGGGCGGGGGGGGGGGGTCCTGGGTGCAGCAAGGGACAGAGCAAAGGTGGGGCGCCACGAGGAGCGAGCTGGAAACGCCGGAGCGGGGCAGACGCGGGCCAGACCCTGCCGAAGAAGGGCTGGGGTCTCCGACCTTCAACCGAGGGCGAAGAGGAGACGCCGGGCGTGGGCGCGGGGTCTGGGGGCCTGGCAGGCCGGTCAGAGGCCACGGCGAGGTCAAGGACGCGTCCGCGGCCAGGCGGGAGCCGGCGTGGGGCGGGGGACTGCGGTGACGGGACTTGGGTGCTCGGCGCGAGCGGGGAGCTGGAGAAGCGAGCCGGGGGGCTCCGGGCAGATGCCGTCGGGGCGCCCGCAGCGGCAGGGCCCCGGGAGGCCGCTTTGGGGGGCTCGGCGGTGGCAGCAGACAAGGGGCTGCGGAGGGGGCTGCGCGGGGTTTCCGAGATCGGCTCCCGCGGCGCGCAGACCCCTCCCCGCCGCGAGCCCCGCCTCCGGGGCGGGGGCCGGCCTGGCCCGCCATCTGCTTCGCATCGCCGCCGCCGCCGCCTCCCGGGCCTCCCCGGCCCCAGGAATGCAGTGGCGGCGGCGGGCGGGGCCGCGCCTGCCCGCCGCCGCCAGCCTCGCCAGCCCTCCTTCCCCGACGGGCATCGGAGCTGGGGGACCCGGTGGCACGGATCCCGCTCCCGAGGCGGCCTTACTCAGTAGCCCGGAGCTGGGGTCCCGGTGCGCCCCTTGTTCCTGTGTGCGCCTGGCCAAGTCGCTTGACCCCTGTAGACCCGACCCGCCGTTGGTGCCAGCACCCACCTCATCTTGTTTGGGGGCAATGACAGAGACCGGGTGGGAGCTCACTCTGGGCAGCCTGGGCACTGCCCTCCCAGAGGGGAGTCATCTCTGTCCACCTTGGAGGTTCCCCCCCCCGTCCTACTAAGGAGAACGGGCACCCGACCATGTTCTCGCACCTACTGTGTGTGCAAGAGGCAGCAGCGGCGCTCACGGCCCCTCCTGTGTGTGAGTCCGGGAGCAGTGCTGGGGTTCCGTGCGAGCTCTATCCTACAGGGTGACCTGACTGAGAGGGGCAACCAGGATGGGCCTTCCCTGAGGAGAGGAGGTGGGGGTTCACGGTACCTGGGATGTGGTCCTGAGTGCAGGAGGAGCCCTGCGGGGCTAGAGCTTAACCCACTTTTCCAGACTTGGGCGTTAGTCTAGCCACAGGGAGGGGCAGGAGGCCCTGATGAATGGGCAGATGAATGGGGGTGGGGGCTGGGAGTGGAAGGTGGGACCCATTTGGAGACTGCAGGGAGGGTGATAGTCAAAAGCCGGCGTACTCTCAGTAAGGCTCTTTTGGGAGTCCACACCCAGAGGTGCTCAGGGGCTCTTCCTGGTTTGTTGCTCAGGAATCACTCTGGCAGTGGTGCAGGGATGGAAAGCATGCACTCTGGCCCTACCCTCAATTTTGGGTGGGCCCGGGGGCATCCTGCAGCACAGCCATCTGGCTCCCCAAGGCCTTTTGAGGTGTGGAAACTGCCCGGTGTCCAGATCACCTTCCATCTCATTTTTCTAAGGGGTTCGAGCTCTTTCTAGCCCCGCTTGTCTGCCAGCCACTTCTCGGAGGGAAGGAGGTTTTCCTCTAGCCACACTCCTGTTCTTAGTCACTTACCTGAGCTTTACCCTGCTAGGGTGGAGCCTGGTGTCTACCCTGCTGTGGAAGCCAGGTGGACCCAGGGACTTCCTGGAGCCTGTCCAGCATGGCAGGGAAGCAAAGAGCAGTCTTAGTGGGACTCACAGTTTGTGCCACACACTTGACACATCACCTCTTTCTCAAGCCATTTATGGTAATACCTGGAACTACTCCCTCCTCTGTGCTCCCAGTAGTACATGGAGGATCTTGAGGTGTGCTGGGAATAGAGCCCTGGCCTCCTGTGTGTAGGGCATGTGCTCAACCCACACCCCCTGCGCTCATCCTCTCTCTCTCTCTCTCTCCCCACGCCCAGCAATATTTAGGGGTTACTCCTGGCTCTGCCCTCAGGAATTACTCCTGGTGGTGCTTAGGGAACTATATGGGACACCCACATAGGCTGCTGTGCAAGGAAAGCACCCTGCCCACTGTGCTATCTCTCCAGCCGCTTTCCTTCTCTCTTTTTATTCTTATTTACTTTGGGGTTTCTTTCTTAGTCCCTTCAGCAGTACTTAGGGCTTGCTCAGGGGTTACTCTGGTGAGAATAATATGGGGTCCTGGAAATTGAACCTAGATTGGTCACTTGCAAGAAAAATCATGCCTGGTGCTCAGGGCTCATTCAGTCTAGTGGTGGTCGGGGGACCGCACACAGTTCTGGAGACTGAACCGGGATCGGCCACACATAAGGCAAGCACCGGATCCCCTATTCCCTCTCTCCAGCCCTATTTATACATATGAAGCTGAAGCTCAGAAGGCAAGTGGCAGAGGTAGGCTTGGTGTGGCTCTAACACCAGGCTCCTACAAAGGCACTTGCCCTGCATGTGGCCGATGCAGGTTCTATCCCATATGGTTCCCTGAGCACCATAAGGAATAATCCCTGGGCAGAGCCAGGAATAAACCCTGAGCACAGCTGGGTGTGGTTCAATGCCCCTTCCCCGCCAAGTGTCAGCTGTTGCTGTATCGTTAGGGTTCGGACACAGACGTTTTAGGTCCATTGGGGCCCTTGAATCTGTAGCCTGGGTGCCTCTTCTCTCCTTCCTTTGCCTCACAGATGTGTGAGACCCCCGCAGCTCTGTGCTCATGTGGGTCCAGCCCAGCGCGTCACTCATGTGCCCTGTCCCCTCGAGCAGGACCTCCAAACCTTTGTGTCCACATACCCTGCATCAGTCTAGGGTTGCAGAAACTGTACCATCCCTAAGCAATTTCTTGACCTCTTATACCATTACATCATGTACCTTGCGAAGCCAAATCAAATTAAGGAAATTTGGACCGGGGGTGAGGGGGTGCTGGGGGTATAGCTCGGCAGTGCGAGCACACCCCTTGCATGTGGAAGCCATGGGTTTGATCTCCAGCACTACAAAATAAATAAGATATATTTTTTGAAGTATAAATAGAATTTCGAATCTCTCCTTGCCCCAAGTGTTAGTTTTTCATTTCTTGATGGAGGTGGGGATGGGAGGGACTTCCTGGCAGGTTGTACTGCTCCAGGTTGTACTGCCAGCAGGAGTGGACACCTCACTGCATCAACACAATCCTGCCCATCTTGGTGCCTGGCCCCTGCTGAGCATCAAGGTGTGTCCTGGTCCTCCTTGTCCTGAAGCTGTCCAGGTCGTGTCACAGGTGGATCCACAAACACCCAGGGATGCTCCAGACCATCAGGTTTGAGCAGGTCCCGCAGGCATAGGCATCTCCCCAGCCCCCTCACGGTGCTGCTCCTCCTGGTTTCTCTTTGTTACAGGTCTGGTGAATGGGAAGAGGGTCACGGAAGAATTTAGTGGGGCTTAGTTACCGGGATGGCTTGGAGAGGGAAGCTGTGTTGGTTGGCTCTCTGCCGCCTGTGTCTGCAGCTGGAACTCCTAGCTTCTTGGGGTGGTGGAAGGGCCGTTGGGGGGCCACACCTGGTGATGCTGGGACCACTCCCCCCCACCTTCTGGGAAGAGGATCACTCCCCGCAATGCTCAGAAGGTTATTCGGTGTCAGTGATCCAGCCTGGGCCATGCTAATCACGCACTTCGTCCTTGGCCCTGGACCTCATGGTCCCCTGAACCTGGGGAGTCTTCTGATAGTGCCTGACATTGCCCTTGGCCGCCGCCTCCCGGGGCAGACCGCGACCTCCGAGGCAGGGAGGTCTGGTGGGGGTCTCCGCGGAGCCTTCGGGACGGGATGCCGGAGAAAGAGCTTCAGGCTCAGTCACTCTCTCCCCCTGCAGTTCCCAAGAGCCCACGTGCTGCGCCGGCTGGAGGCAGCAGGGGGAGGAGTGTTCCGTCGGTGAGTAGGGCATCCCGGGGACCGGGCAGCGGGCACGGAGAGCAAGGGAGAGTGTGGGAGCTGGTCGCAAGGCAGCCTGGGTCCCTCTCGTCCGCAGCCGTGTGCGAAGGAAACTCGACGTGCTCGGAAAATGAGGTGTGCGTGCGGCCGGGCGAGTGCCGCTGCCGCCACGGATACTTCGGTGCCAACTGCGACACCAGTGAGCGCGGGTCCCGGCGGGGGCTGGGCTCTGGGGAGGGGTCCGAGAGTGGGGCCTGGGCAGCGAGGTGGAGCCAGCGAGCGAGGCGGGGTCTGATGCGGGCTGTGGCTCCGGCTTGGGGGCGGGGCCCGAGGCGCGGAGGGCGGAGGGGGAACGCGCGGTCCGGTTCGCGCCGAGTCTGGGGCTCTCTCCTGAGCGCCCCCCACCTTCCCTCTCCGCTCACCCCTGCAGAGTGCCCGCGCCAGTTCTGGGGTCCCGACTGCAAGGAACTGTGCGTGTGCCACCCGCACGGGCAATGTGAGGACGTGACGGGCCAGTGTACGTGCCACGCGCGGCGCTGGGGCGCACGCTGCGAGCATGCGTGCCAGTGCCAGCACGGCGCGTGCCACCCGCGAAGCGGCGTGTGTCGCTGCGAGCCTGGCTGGTGGGGCGCGCAGTGTGCCAGCGCGTGCTACTGCAGCACCATGTCGCGCTGCGACCCGCAGACGGGCGCGTGCCTGTGCCAAGTCGGCTGGTGGGGCCGGAGCTGCAACAATCACTGCGCCTGCAACTCGTCGCCCTGCGAGCAACAGAGCGGCCGCTGCCAGTGCCGCGAGCGCACGTTCGGGGCGCACTGCGAGCGCTACTGCCAGTGCTTTCACGGCCGCTGCCACCCTGTGGACGGCACGTGCGCCTGCGAGCCGGGCTACCGCGGCAAATTCTGCCGAGAGCCGTGCCCTGCAGGCTTCTACGGCCTGGGCTGCCGGCGCCGGTAAGAAAGGGCCGCCAACTGGGGAGGGCGGGAGGGAGGGACGGGTCGCGGGGGCGGAGGTAACCGGGAGAGGCGGCTGCCGGTCCCGCCCCTAGCCTCCCCTCCCTTCTCCAGATGCGGCCAGTGCAAGGGCCAACAGCCTTGCACGGTGGCCGAGGGCCGATGCCTGACCTGCGAGCCCGGTTGGAACGGCACCAAGTGCGACCAGCCGTGCGCCACCGGCTTCTACGGAGAGGGCTGCGGCCACCGCTGCCCGCCGTGCCGCGACGGGCACGCTTGCAACCATGTGACCGGCAAGTGCACGCGCTGCAACGCGGGCTGGATTGGCGACCGGTGAGCAGCTGTCTGAGCCCTTGATCCCAGACGTTTGAGCGGCTCTTCCCTCAGTGCCCTCCCCTTCCCCATTTCCGTCGATGCCTCCTTTTCTCCTTCCGAGGTGTGAGACCAAGTGCAGCAATGGCACCTACGGCGAGGACTGCGCCTTCGTGTGTGCGGACTGTGGCAGCGGCCACTGCGACTTCCAGTCTGGGCGTTGCCTGTGTAGCCCCGGCGTCCACGGAACCCAGTGAGTGCCCAGGGGCCCAGAAACGGTTGGGGGAGGGGCCTGCTTGACACAGGGCTCCAGCCAGACCCCAGGTCCTGCTGTGTTGGCAACCGAGACGGGACTCAGGCTTGGCCCTTGCCTGCGGCCCTCGCTGACCCCACGCTCCCGCAGCTGTAACCTGACTTGCCCTCCTGGGCTGCACGGCGTGGACTGCGCCCAGACCTGCAGCTGCCACGAGGACTCGTGCGACCCGGTCACCGGTGCCTGCCACCTGGGTGAGTGGGTAACAGGCGCCTGGAGTGTGGGCAGAGTATGGTCACTCGTGCTGACCCCGTGCCTCCTCTACAGAGACCAACCAGCGCAAGGGCGTCATGGGCGCGGGCGCGCTGCTGGCCCTGCTCCTCGGGCTGCTGCTCTCCTTGCTCGGCTGCTGCTGCGCCTGTCGGGGCAAGGATCCCGCGCGCCGGTGAGGCCCCCGGTTTCCCCCAGGCCCCGCCCCGGGGTGTGGTTTTGCGTCGCTGCCGCCCAGCCTCCGCCCCGTGTGCGTTTTTCCGCGCGGGGTCGCTTGCGGACCCCGCCCCCTCACTCCCCGCCGCACCCCGCAGGGACCTTGCGCTGGGAAGGAAGAAAGCGCCCCAAAGATTGTGCGGACGCTTCAGCCGCATCAGCATGAAGCTGCCCCGGATCCCGCTCCGCAGGCAGAAGCTGCCCAAGGTTGTAGGTAAGGAGTGACACGGAGTCTCCGCCGGGGATACCTCCCGACGCCGCAGACTGCTGAGGGTTGGACAGGAAGGGGGTCCCATAGGGCTTGGGCAATGAACGTTCGCGACGGCGCGGGCTGGGGAGGAAGGCGGGAGTCACCACCGCTGCGCAGGGTGGTGTGCATGATCGCATTGGGTAGGGCATGTCACCCACGGGGGTACACTCTGAGCCCTGGTGGGGTGCTGTAGATGCACGCGACCTGAGATCTGCCTCTGTCCTGCTGAGTTCCTGGAAAGCAGGCAGGACATACCCCCAACCCCCAATTCCCTACCCGGTGCCAGGAAGTGCTCCTTCACGCAGTCTCTGAGCACTGACACCCATCAGAGGAGGTAAAGAATCCCCCAAGATAACATCTTGGTCCCCAGCAGTGTGGAATCAATGGACACAGGTGTGGCAGCAGGATCTCCTTACATTCCTTCTGGGAGGCAGGTCAGCCAGCCAGCCTCTGGGATCTCCCCTCGTGGGGTATGCATCCCTAGAGCCCAGTCCTGGAGGTGCAACCTGTTCAAGTGGGTGAGCACTGCCTTAGGGAGCTCAGAAATGCTCTCAAGCTCCTTAGGGCCCAGGAGGCAGGGTCCAGAGCAAGGCTCTGAGGCCTTTGCCAGCGGGTGTTGTAACCAGTAGTGTCTCCCCAGCATTTTCTTTTTGGAGGGTGCAGTGCTGGTATCAAACCCAGGGCCTCATAGGCAAGGCATTTGCTCTACCGCTGACCCACACCCCCAGCCTGTTTTCCTAACACTTTTTGGTTTTGGGACCACATCGAGCAGTGCTTGTGGGGATCTTGTGGTGCTGCGGATTGAGCCCAGGGCTCCTGCACACAAAGCATGTGCCTGGTTCATTGTGCTCTCTCCCAGCTGCCTCTCCCACATTGTAATCAGGACGTTTCAGGACCTGGCTGCTCAGACTGGCAGGTTTTATGCCAGCTGTTCTCTCCTCTCTCTTTACTGGGTTCACCTCTACCTGTTCTCTGGCCTAGGATTCTCCTAGGGTAGTGCTGGTCATAGCCATGTCTTTTGTGATGGGGGGCCAGGGAGGGCACAGGCTGGGGTAGTACAGGGCTCCTGCCCCCTGTGCCTCCTTCTGTCCCCAGTGGCCCACCACGACCTGGATCACACGCTCAACTGTAGCTTCCTGGAGCCACCCTCGGGCCTTGAGCAGCCCTCACCATCCTGGTCATCCCGGGCCTCCTTTTCCTCTTTCGACACCACTGATGAAGGCCCTGTGTACTGCGTGCCCCACGAGGGTGAGTGCGCTCTGCTTGGGCCTCGCTCCAGCCCACTGAAGTGTTCCAGCCCAAAAGAATCCTGTGCTAGGGGTCCAGCATCCTGGGCACAGCTGGTGGGTGCTGATGGTCCAGGGAGATAGGTGGTCTCCTGCTACTAGTCACGACCCAGGTTAGCACCTGCGGGGAGAGGTCTCTGGGCTTTGTTAGAAGGGAGCAGAGGGGATAGGAAGGGGGTCCTAGAGGATCTGGTGGCACATCTTTGTCCACAAACATCAGGAAGGGTCTTGACTGCTGGGATTCTGGCCTCCTCTCCTGACACTCCCTGGGTGGCCTTGGGTAGGCCATTAAATCTGAGTCCTATCCACCCACTGCCACCCGTCCCCCCTCGCTCCCAAGCATTCAGGGCCAGGAGCATGCTCAGTGATATTGGGCCAACTGGGTTCAAAGGTTCAATTCTTCGGTCCAGGGTTAAAAGGCCCCTCAGACCCAGCTGGGGTCCTCCAGGTGCTGGGGTGCGGACTTGCAGTGGGATCCAGACAGCCACAGCAAGCCAAGTGTGGCTCCAGCACTTTGAGCCATCTCTCTGGCCCTAGTAATTTTATTTTCCTTTTTGTTTGATCAGAGCCTTTTGGGTGGTGGTCGGGGGTGGCGGGGACACACTTGACTGTACTTAGGGCTTACTCCTGGCTCCCTCAGGGATTTCTGACAAGCTTGGAGGACCATCCGGGGTGCCAGGGATCAATCCCTGTCCACTCTGCTATCGCTCGGGTCGCAAGAAGCTTTATATCCTACGAAGCCTTGCTTCCTAAAGGATCATAAATCGCCCTGCGAGGGTTCAAGGGTCAAGTCTAAACACTGTGACACTCACTGCCCTACCTGGGGTGTGATGGGGAGGCACATGTGGTTGGACCCAAGTCAGGCCGCCAACGGGAGGAGCCCCTCACCTCTGAGCTGCTGCACCCTGGTGCTCTGAACTCAGCTGATTAGTGCTAGAACCCCCTGGGCATGTCTGGATAAGAAGGGCAAGGGCGAGGTGATGAGAAGAGGAAGCTGAGCGGGTGGTCCCCTTGTCCAGGTGGGTCACTGTCCTGCTCCTTCTCGTCAGAGACAGCGGCAGGGAGCCAGGATACGGAGGCCCCTAGCGCCCCCACCGGGACGCCGGCGACAGCGTCAGCGCCCGGGCCCTTGACCACGCCGACAGCGACGGCGACAGCGACGGCCGAAGAGACCTCGCCTCTCCCCGCGTCCTCCGACAGCGAGCGGTCGGCGTGCAGCGAGGACGGGCCCGGCGGGGCGCTCTATGCGCGCATAGCGCGGCGCGAGGCCCGGCCGGCCCGGGCCCGGGGGGAGCCGGGGGGCCTGTCGCTTTCGCCGTCGCCCGAGCGCAGGAAGCCGCCGCCCCCCGATCCCGCCACCAAGCCCAAGGTGTCCTGGATCCACGGCAAGCACGGCGCCGCTGCCTCCGCCCACGCGCCCTCGCCGCCGCCCCCGGCCTCCGAGACCGCGCCCAGCCCCAGCAAGAGGAAACGGACGCCCAGCGACACGTCGGCGCGGCCAGAGGAGCCCAGCAGCCCCCGGGCCCGCGACCCGACGCCGCGGCCCCCGGGGTTGGCCGAGGAGGGGCCCGCCGCGCCTTCGCCGCCCCGGGCTCGGGCGCGAGGCCGCGGGCCGGGCCCCTCCGAGCCCACGGACGCGGGCGGCCCCCCGCGCAGTGCGCCGGAGGCCGCCTCCCTGCTGGCCGCCGAGCTGCGCGACAAGACTCGCAGCCTGGGCCGCGCCGAGGGGGCCCTGGGCGCGCCGGGCCCGCGGGAGAAGCCGGCGCCGCCGCAGAAGGCCAAGCGCTCGGTGCTGCCCGCCTCGCCGGCGCGCGCGCCCGCCACCACTCCCGAGGCTCCCGGGCCCGACAAGGCGGCCGCGGTCGGCGCGCCCGTCCCCGAAACTCCGCGGAAGAAAACCCCCATCCAGAAGCCGCCGCGCAAGAAGAGCCGGGAGGCGGCCGGAGAGCCCAGCAGGCCCGGGGCGCCCACCCTGTAGCCGGCGGCGACCCCAGCAGCGTCCGCAACTCCCCCGGCTTAGCAGCGCTGCTCGGCACCCCGCGCTCCGCGCCCGCCGGGCGTCTCCGCGCGGCCTCATTGGCTCGCGTCCGGCGCTCGGGCGGGAAGGCCCCTTCCGATTGGCCAGGGCCTCGGCGGTTGGCGGAAATCTCCCTTCCCATTGGCCAAGCCGAGGGCGGGTTCTGCCCAGAAACGACCTTTTACTGGTCAAGCTTGCACTTGGCTGGGGCTTCTTTTTCATTGGCTGAGGCCAGAAGCACTTCTGCCCCGCTGCCTCTCATTGGCCAGGGCCTGGCGCCTCTGGCTGGAGGCTACTTTCCTTGACCGGATCCCGAGGCTCTTCCCTCTGGCTGGGCATTTGGTGAACCGGAGCCTGGGGAGGAGGGCTGGTCTCTGCTCCTCAAGGGGTTCAACGCTCCCAGGCTCGACTGTCCCACCCCGATGCCCCCCAGCCCTGGCCCCTCAGCTGTCAGCTGGTTTTGATGGCCTCCCACTACCCCAAATGCGTGGGAATCCGAGGGGCCACCCCACTGGCCTAAGGAGATGTATTTATAGGCCCCCGGCAGGGCCACCTCCTCTCCACCAGGGTGCCCCAGGATGGGCTCACCCTGGCAAGGGCTTGGCCAAAGCTTTCTTAATAAAGTGCCTTTTCTTTCCACCTGTGCTCCTTTCCCCCGTCTTCGGACCTTGGACAAGGAAGACCATTTCCCAGAAACTGCATTGTGGGGCTGCATAAGTACAGGGCCTAAGGCGCTTGCCTTGCGTGCAGCTGACGCTGGTTCCATCCCCATCATTGCATAAATCCACTGCATCCCCTCTCAAGCAGCCTCTCCAGGAGTGATCCTTGAGCACAGAGCCAGGAGTAAGTTCTGAGTACCAAAATCAAAAGGGGAAAAAAGAAAATGACAAAAACTAAACCCCTCTGGTCTGCCCTCACACCCCAAATGCTGTAGTGCTGACGCAGCCATCCTGAGTGTGGTTCTCAGGGGACCATGCTCAAACTGAGTTGTGTCTGTTTTATTAGGCCTATTGTGCACCATCCTTGCCTGACCCCCCCCCCACACACACACACACATACACCCTCTATTTTGGGTGCCTTCCTATCTGCGAAATGTGGGCCAGAAGAGATGGGGCGAAGTTCTGTAGCTACATGGGAAGTTGGGGAGATCACTTTTGACCCATGCTTTCCCTGCTGGTCTTTGCTATTATACTGGGGCTCTGAGTTGTTTGGTGTGGTTGGGGAGGGTCAGAGGCTGGGGCCAGAGGGCAGTGGCCATGGACCCAGCCTGCAGCCGGGCCCCTGTCTGGCACAAACAAGACAGTATGGCAAAGACAGAGCCCTGCTGTCTGCCTCAATGGGCTCCTTGTCCTCAGCCGGAAACTCACCGCCCCCCCCCACCCAGTCTGGGAGAGGTGGGGGAGGGGAAGCATGCCTGGCCCAGCGCCATGGCTGGCCTCACAGGCAGCCCCCTGCAGCCCATCCTCAGCCAGTCTCTCCTCTGACCTGGCCTTCTGGCCTTCTGTGTAGGCCCATCTGTCCCCAAGTGTCATTACTGATTCTGGTCCCTGGGAGCATGTGGGCCCGCAGTCCCCCAGATGAGGCTCCTCCTGCATCTGCCTCAGCCCACTTTTGATTCTTGGCTCTTTTGCCCAGGAGATCCTGCCAAGTTCTCCACGCATCTCCCTGTGCCTGCCCAGGATTCTGACCGGTGCTGGAGCACGGAGATCTCCCATGGCAGCCGCTAGCCTGTCTGGATACGATAATTAGGTCAACTTCGGGGGTCCACCTGGGGGTTCAGCCACAGTGACACTGGGGAGACATCTGGCCTTGCTTTTACAGACAGTTTCTGCCTCTGGTCCAGCCAGCGGCACGGTGCGCTTCTTCCTCTGCCAGCCGGTACCGAGCCACAAGCCTGCGTCTGGCTGGCCTCCCGTCGTGCAGGGAGCTTGCCTGGTTGTGTACTCAGGAAGGGCACAAGCACGGGAATAGGGGTGGGAGTTCCAGGGGTCCCGATCACACACTGTCGATGCTCCCCCTGCACCCAGCACCACCAGACCACTCTTGCCACCCTCTGACTTCTGGCGCTCTGTCTCACCCCAGCCAGGACCCCCGTGTCAGGAGACCAGAGGGCTCACCCCGCTTGGCCTTCTCCGGGGCGGAGCCCTCCCGGGATCCAAGACTCAGATCCTCAGGAGCCCCTCGGAGCGGGGGCCTCACAGAGCAGCCCTGCCCCGCCAGCAGCTGCTGCTGCCTCCCCGCCCCCACTGGCCAGATGCTGCGCCGGAGGCAGGACCCAGGCGGAGAAGCCCCGTGGACGTGCTGGGTGGCCACCTGGGGAGGAGCTGCCAGATCCCTCAAGGCCCTGCCTCCCCCAACCCCCACCGCCACCCCCTCCCTCCCCGCCCCCTGGGCCGGCAGCAGTGCCAGCTCCCAGGGTAGGCGCCACGAAGGGAACCGCGGCTGCTGGAACCTCTGTTGCCATGGGGACGGGGACCACAGGACCCACATCTGGTAGCTATTGAGGAGGAAAAATTATGAGTCGTGGAAAACGCAAATATTTTTTGTAGCACAGAGCAGAAAGGAGCGGGAGGAATGTGGGACCGGAGGAGGCCGGAGCCCGGCTGACTGCAAACAGGGGCACAGCACACACCGCACAGAGGGACGGGGCACAGACACGCAAGCAGGCCCACAGCAACACAACACACAGCACACACACACACACACACACACACACACACACACACACACACCCTGGACCCACTATACATAGAAGCACAGAGACAAACATGCCCAGATACACATACATACATATATGCCAGGGCAACCACAGAAATCCCAGAGCCTAGCGCTGAACACACACACACACACACACACACACACACACACACACACCAGCACTGCACACACACCCCAAATCCATAGACACACACAGGTTCACCATGTCACACCCACCCACACCAAATACACACACACAGGCTCATCATCTACCCACCATACACACACACACACACACACACACACACACACACAAATCCTCACACAGAGACAGAATAAAGATTCTCTCTCTAATATCCTTTGTATCCCTGAACCCAAGGACACCAAGGGACAGGGACACTCACTGCAACATGCACCCACATATATCACAAAGAAAACCTAAGACAGGCACAGCCCTGCCACACAACGCACATACAGAGACACAGGCCCTGCCTTACTGCCACAGGGTCACACACAGAGGCACTAGGGGATTCGCTGGATATCAGATCCTCAATACCCATGGACACACCCACCAGATGCACAGACGCACCCTGACAGATGACAACAGTGAGACTCCACGTTCCGGGGGATTGCAGCTGAAAGAACCTCTCTGTGACACGCAACCACTCTTGCTCTCTGCACTCTCTTACCTGTCTGAGAAACCCTTGACCCACCCTTTCTTTGCAGATGTTCCTAATTAGTGAAGTTGCTTCCTGCGCTGTAGCCGTGTAAATTGTCTGGTTCTCTCTGCTCTGGCTTTGAGACCCCCACGTGGCAGGACTGGGACCTGGCCATCAGACAGGAATTTATCACATTTGGGTCTGGGACTTCCTCGAACCCCAGTGTCCCAAGGACCCCGTGTGGACCCTGATTCTGGTCTATGCTCTGTCCCTTGTTCTACTGGAAGTGTGGTGGGAATTTGATTTTGATTCTTTATGAGGACTTGTTGATTTCTGGGGCTGGATTCCTTTGGCTTTGTGGTCTGACCACTGGTCTCCTCTCTTGGGTGAGAGACAGCGGAGTGTGTGGTTTATTAATCTTTTCTGTTCTATGTCCATGTGTCTGTTTTGAGATTAAATCAATAAAGATTTTGTGCCCTCGGGGAAGAGAGTTTGAAGATGTGGCCGGAAGTCGGAAAGACTCGTGCTGTCATAAAGTTTCCTCATGAGGGGTGGAGACACAGCTTAAAAGAACTAGAGAAATCGGGAGGGGGTGCACGTCAGCACCGAGTTCCAGCCCCAGCACCGTGTGATTCCCCCCTCAGCATCTCTGGGGAGCCCCTTCAAAACAGTTGTGTGTGGGCTGGAAGGATGGTTCAGTGGGTAAGGAGCTGACTTTGCATGCAGCCAACCCAGGGTTTAATCCCTGACATCCCATATGGTCCCCTGAGCACTGCCAGGTGTGATACCTGAATGCAAAGCCAGGAGTAACCCCTCAGCATCACCCTCCCCCCAAAAATGTTGTTTGTTTGGGGGCCACACCAGAAGTGCTCCTGGGCTATTCCTATCTCTGTACTAGGAGTGACCTCTGGTAGTGCTTAGGGTACCACATGTGGGTGCCAGAGATCAAATTGGGGTTGACTTCATGCAAGGCATTTACCTCTGTGCTATCTTTCCAGCACCCAAGCATTTTTTTTTGGCTTTTTTGGGTCACACCCAGCAATGCACAGGAGTTACTCCTGGCTCATACACTCAGTATTCACTCCTGGCGGTACTCGGGGGACCATATGGGATGCTGGGAATCGAACCTGGGTCGGCCGTGTGCAAGGCAAACGCCCTACTCGCTGTGCTATTGCTCCAGCCCACCCAAAAATTTTAATTTTTTTAATTTTTAAAAAAATTTTTTAATTAGTTAAACACCATGAGGTACAGTTATAGACTTATGAATTTTTGTGCTTGGGTTTCAGTTATACAATGATCAAGTACCCATCCCTCCACCAGTGCCCATCCTCCACCACCACGGGTCCCAGCATCCCTCCCACCCCCCATCCCCCCCGTCCCACACTGCCTCTGTGGCAGGGCATTCCCCCTTGTTCTCTCTCTCTTCTTTTGGGTACTGTGTTTTGCAAGAGAGGCATTGCGTGGCAATCGTGTTTGATCTATAGACTACTTTTAGCCTGCTTTTCCCACCCTGGGAGGGTCCTCACAACACCCTTTATTTGGTGCTCTCTTCTCTATCTGAGCTTCCTTTTCACCTAGCATGTGTGGCTGGCCTTCAAGTCATGGAGCAAAATTCCTGGTACTAATCTCAGCCATTCCTGGGTGTTAGTCTCACGTTTTGTTGCTTTATGTTCCCCAGATGAATGCAATCTTTCTGTGTCTATCCCGCTCTTTCTGACTCATTTTGCTTAACATGATACTTTCCATGTAGTACCACTTGTACCCAAACATTTTTTAACTAAAAATATTAAGTGATTGACTGAACAGAATGTGATTTGAGCAGGTGAGTTGCGGATTGGGACACCCAGACCCCAGAGCACCTCACCGCCTGGCCCTCCCACTGCCAGCTCATAGCCCAAAGGTTGGCCTGGCCAGAGGGCAGCAGCAGGCCATGTATGGGGTTAGGAGAGCAGAGCAGAGTCCATGCAGGGGAGGTGTCATCCTTGGGGAGGGGATACAGGGAGAAGGGCAATCTCGGTGAAGAGAGGATGGGGCAGAGGAGGTGTGGGCCATGGACGGTGGTACCTGGCTTCGTTGGGGATGGTGAAGATGGTCCATCTTCAGGTGAGTGCATCCCTGTGCAAGTCCAGCTGCAAACTGTTTCTTCCAGTCAAAAAGTTGGGGCTGGAGCGATAGTATAGCAGGTAGGGCGTTTGCCTTGCACACGGCCGACCTGGGTTCAATTCTCAGCATCCCATATGGCCCCCTGAGCACCACCAGGAGTCATTCCTGAGTACAAAGCCAGGAATAACCCCTGTGCATCGCTGGGTGTGACCCAAAACGCAAAAAAAAAAAATAGTTGGCTAATTTGGCTAATTTCACAACAGCTCAGGCTGAAGCTGGTGCCGGATAGCTAGCCCAGGAAATGAGTGTGTCTGTATGCATGTGCCTTGCATTCGACTGTTCTAGATTGATCCCTGGCACCATGTGGGTCCCTGAGCATCACTGGACGTGGCCCAGGAGGCCTCTGACCATTGCCAGGATGACCCTGGCAACCCTGCCACCTTAGGCCCCACGCAGCATCACATAATCGGCCTGAGTATTGAACCCATGGCTGAGAATCACTGGGAGTCACCTGAGCACTGCCTGGGAGGCATTTCCCCAACCCACCCCAGCAGAGACAATCTGTTGTCTGGTGGCAGAGTACAGAAAATGTGGCTCAGTCTAACCTGCAGTCAGGAATGTGGAATTTGTTCAACATAGTGCAATTCAAACATTGGAAACAGAGGAACTTTCTTGTTTTTTGGAGGCAGGGAATCATACCTGGGGATGCTAAGGACTTCCTTCTAGATCTGTGCCTAGGCATCACTCCTGGTGGTGCTCAGGGCACTCTATGGGATGCTGGGATTGAACCTGAGTTGACTACATGCAAAGCAAAATACTCTACATGCTGTACTATTGCTCAGGTCCCAAGGAAGGGAAGTCTGAAATTTTCTACAACTTTGATGAGGCTTAAGGGCATTGTGATGAGTAAAACAAGCCAGTCTCAAAGAGACTAACATTGGGGCCAGAGAGACAGTACAGAGGTAAGGCGTTTGCCTCGCTAACAGCTGATTTCAGCTGGGTTCCTGGCCCCACCTGGTCTCCAGAGCACTCCAGGAGTTAAACTCCCAAGCACTGCTGGATATGACCCCAGATCTCACCTCCCTAAAATAAATAAGAACATAATACTGGGCTGTGAATATATACTTCAGTGGTAGAACATATGCTCTGTTTGTCTGAGACCCTGGGTTCTATCCCCAGCAGTGTGTGTGTGTGCGCGCGCACACACACACACACACACACGCACAAGGAAGAAAATTGGTTCAGGGAGCTCAAAGCCCCCTGGGTTGGTAGTGAGTGTGAGGCAGCGTGGTGGGAGGCAAGGGTGGTGGAAGTACATCTGGGCTGCGCAGTGATGGTGAGGGCCACAGTGGGCAATAGAATCGTCGGCTGCAGGGACAATCATTCCACAGGACCCATAGGCCTCCATCCACATTTGAGGCATTCCTAGCTCCTCCCCACTTCAAAGGTAAAAGGTAAAAGGTAAGGCCCTCCCGTTGATCGTCAATTTGCTCGAGCGGGCCCAGTAACGTGTCCATTGGAGACTTTGTTGTTACTGTGTCTGGCATATCGAATACTCTCGGTAGCTTGCCGGGCTCTCCGAGAGGGGCGGAGGAATCGATCTCGGGTCGGTCATGTTGGCCGCTTGTAAGGCGAACGCCCTACCGCTGTGCTATCGCTCCAGCCCCCCACTTCAAGTTAAAATTATTTTATGGTCACTCATTTGTGAGTGTGGGTATATATCTCAGTGGTAGAGCATATTTTCTGCATGCTTAATATTCAGATGTTAGCCAAAAAATCCAATGACTGTACTTGGGAGTACTATTGGCAGGATTCAGCAGGTTAGACTGAATACTCATTTCTTGTACTATGGAACTCTGAACTACTCAAGTTCAAGGGTGCCAGGATATACACTGAAGCAGGCATTTGGCTTTTCATCTTTCTAGACTTGAACCCAAACTAAATAGACTATATTTTTATGTATTAATTTTGGAGGTTTGAGGCGACACCCAGCTGTGCTGGGGGCAATTCTTGGCTCTGAGATTAGGAGTTCTGGTGGTTCTCGGGGGACCATAGGGCACTGGGGATAGCTGGGATCAGCTACATGCAAGGCAAGTGCCTAGACCCTGTGCTGTCTCTCCAGGCACAGTAACATATAATTTAATAGAAGACAAAGCTCAGCGTCAGGGAGATAGGACAGATGCCTGCCTTGCACTCAGCCCACCCAGGGTTTGATCCCAGCACCCCATAAGGTTTCCAGAGCCCACCAGGGGCGATCTCTGAGTAGAGCCAGTAGACTCTAAGCACAGCCAGGTGTAACTCCTAAAAAAAAAAAAAAATAAAGACAAAGCACAGTCCTTTGGTTCATTCCACAGTAACAAACCAAAGTTTACATTTTGGAGGTGTCAGTTTTTCCCCTTCCAATCTGGTATACTTCAAAGAAAAACAAACTTGGGCCTGTGGATATGGCTCAAGTGAGTTCCATCCCCAACAAACCCAGGGGGAGCTCTAGCATGTCCAGGTGCCATGTGGCAGAGACTACACGGCAGAGACCAAGCACCCAACAAACCCGATCTGGGCTGAACCCTGCTGGGAGTGATCTCAAGCTTCCAGTCGGGTGGCGAGCGCACAGCCAGTAATGATGCTCAGGGGTTACTCCTGGCTCTGCACTCAGGAATTACTTGTGGGTGGGCTCAGGGGACTATATGGGATGCTAGGGATTGAATCTGGTCAGTCATGTATTACATCGATCTGGCCTCAAGTTCTTCCACTTTTACAGCTTTGGGGTCACATCCTGTGGTGCTCAAGGGTCGTGTGTTACTAGGGGTCTAACTCAGGCCTCCTGCATGCAAAGCACTTGCTCCAGCCTATTGATGTCACACTCCAGATCCAAGAGGAGATTTTGTTTGTTTTTGGGTTTTGAACCACTCCTGTGATACTCAGAGCTGGCTCTGCAATCAGGGGTCACTCCTGAGGGTGGGCCTAGAGGAACATATAGGGTGGTAGGGATCAAACTCTGGTCAGTCATGTACAAGGCAAGTGCCTTACTGGATGTTGTATTACTCCAATTCCCAAGTTTGTATAGAAGTTTTAAGTTCATAGCAGATTCAGCAGAAGGTGCAGAGAGAGAGAGAGAGAGAGAGAGAGAGAGAGAGAGAGAGAGAAGAGAGAGAGAACCGGGACACTTCTTTGCTATGCATTGTGGGTCTGAACAGCAGCAGAATGACAGGGGTCCACATTGTAAGGTTATAAAGAATCGCTCCCCAGCCCAGAAGCCCTGCTTTCAGCCAAATCTTCCCCTCTCACCAGCCCTGGCAGTTGCTGCTATTTTTAATGTTTTTTTTTTCCCTTTTTGGGTCAATCTGGTGGTTCTCAGGGGTTACTCCTGGCTCTTGTGCTCAAGAATTACTCCTGGTGGTGCTTGGGGAACCATATGGGATGCTGGGGATCAAACCCAGGTTGTTTGCATGCAAGGTAAATGCCCTGCCCACTGTACTATCGCTCTAGCCCCTGCTGTTCTTTTAGTTCTTTTAGTTCTCCACAATTTTATCTTTTACAGCATACTGGAGAGTTAGAGTCATAGTTTGCGGCTTTTTCAGATCAGCTTCTCTAATTCAGTGATACTCTTTTTTTTTTTTTCTAAATTGGTCTGGGGGGGGGTCATACCTAGAGGTACTTAGAGCTTACTCCTGTCTGTTCAGCTTACTCCTGGTGGGGCCTGGGGGGCCATCTGGGGTGCTCGGGATTAAACCAGGTTGGCTATATGCAAGGCAAGTGTCTTACACACTGTACTAGTTCTCTGACCTTTAAAAAAATTTTTTGTGTTTGTTCTTGGACCACATTTAGCAATGCTCAGGAGTTACTCCTAGCTCTGCACTCAGGAATTACTCCTGATATGCTCAGGGGACCATATGGAATACTGGGGATATGCCTGACCTGCTATTATAGCTCTCTAGTCCTGCTTTTTTTGTTTTCCAATGAGAGCCATACCTCCAGGTGCCAGCGCACCGGGAGCCACTCCAAACCGTGCTCAGGGTCACCAGGACCACACTCTGGGTGCTGGGGGACCATGTAGTGCCAAGGATCTAATTTGAGGCTATGTCAGGTAAATGCCCTGCCATTTGAGCAGTATGCAGTCCCCAATGACTTCTGTTTAAGATCTGATCTGCGTCATTAGAGGGTGAGATGTATCAGCCATTAAGTTTAAGGAGAACCTTGACTGTATTTCCTACACCTGGACCTTTGAGGTGGAAATGGAACTATGCTGCCATCTAGTGGTTGATGGTGATAGTGATAATCACATGAAGCACGTGAATAACTAGACTCCAGTTCTCCAGCTGCCCAGCAGTGCTGTTTACCCCCAACAAGTGGGCATGCGCAGGCGAGAGAAGCCAGGAGGACAAGTGAGTGCACTGGAATGACGATAATTCTTTTTTTTTAGTTAAACAATGATTTTGTTGCTTGAATACAATACAAATTTATGCGACCAAGTCAGAGATTGTTGATGATTCATATTTCCAATTGGGGGGAGGACTCGTTTGGTCTTATAATAGTGGGCCAAACAGTGAATAGACTCTCAATGAGAATCAGACGGAATTTAACATCCTTAGCCTTTCTGTTCCTCTCAAGATGTTTCCGAACAGCAACAGTTTTCTTATTTTTTTTTTCTTTTCGAGTCACACCTGGTGATGCACAGGGGTTACTCCTGGCTCTTGCACTCAGGAATTACTCCTGGCGGTGCTCAGGGAACCATATGGGATGCTGGGAATCAAACTCGGGTCGGCCACGTGCAAGGCAAAAGCCCTACCCACTGTGCTATCTCTTCAGCCCCAGCTTTCTTTCTTTCTTTCTTTCTTTCTTTCTTTCTTTCTTTCTTTATTTATTGAATCACTGTGGGAAAGGTTACAAAGCTTTCAGGTTTATGTCTCAGTCATGCAAATATCAAACACATTTCCCTTTACCAATACTTATTTTTTACCATGAAGAACCCCAATAAAACCCCACCCCCACCCCTCCCCGTCCCTGTGAGGCAGATGAATTCTAGTTAACACTCTATCTGCTTTGATTAGATTCATTGTTTCAATAAAAGATTCACCACTATTATTTAGAGTTTACCCCCCCCCCCAAATCAGACATGCTGAAAAAGCATTGTGAAGTGATTTGCTTTCTACAGCTGGGTTCAAGAATTAAATGTTGGTTTTGGATTTCTGCTATTTTACCTATTGACCCTGGAAGTATTTCTACTGAAAGTCAGATAGTTAAGAAATTGGTTTCTGTGTTCTGGAGTCGTGGCCGTGCTGGAGAGCCGCTCGCGGGGGGCAACCGGTGGCCTCGGTAGGGCGTGAAGGGCGGAGCGAAACGCACCCCTTCCCATGAGGTTTTAGTCGCCCCCACACTCCCGGCTCATACCTGCTGTCCACAAGGCTCCCATGTGGCCGCCATCTTTCTTTCCAGAGAGGAGAGGGCGAATGGCAGCCCCAGCTTTCTTAATTAGTTGGTAGAGATCCTTAGGGGCAAGTCCTTTAGACTTAAGGATTCTGAGGATCTTATTGCCCGTCACAAAGTGCACTTGGGCGACGCCATGGGAGTCTCTCAGGATGACACTGATCTGGGACGGCGTCAGGCCCTTTTTGGCCAGCTTGTAGATCTGCTCCTTCACGTCGTCAGACGTGAGCTTCAGCCAGGTCAGGACGCTGTGGTTATAGGGCAGAGCCGACTGGGACAGGCCCTTTCTGGAAGTGTGCATGCGACCCATGATGGTGGTGGAAAAAGGAATGACAATAATTCTATATAAAAAAAACTGGGGCAGGGAAAAGAGCAATAGTACAGCAGGTATGGAGTTTGCCTTGCATGCAAACCACCTAGGTTTAGCCCCAGGCACCCCATATTGTCTCTTGAGCCGGCCAGGAGTGATCCCTGAGTGCACAGACAGGAGTAAGTAAGCCCTGAGTACCACTGGGAGTGACCCAAAAAACAAAAAATAAGGTTTTTTTTTTTCTTTTTGGGTCACACCCGGCGATGTACGGGGGTTACTCCTGGCTCTGCACTCAGGAATTACTCCTGACGGTGCTCAGGGGACCATATGGGATGCTGGGAATTGAACCTGGGTTGGCCGCGTGCAAGGCAAACGCCCTACCCACTGTGCTATCACTCCAGCCCCCAAAAATAAGTTTTTAAAAGGAAAAAACCGTGCAATTAGAATATGGAAAAGGTACAGTTGGCTTTCGTATCTCAAAGAGATTGGCACCACAGCCCAGTGTGGGAGCACCACAGGCCAGTGTGGGAGCATCACAGCTCAGTGAGGGAGTATGGTAACTGCAAGGTGTGTGCAAGCATTGCACAATGGGTAACCTCTGGCCACAGAAACAGTGAAGAGAAGGGAAAGAGCAGGAGTAACATGCAATCTGAATCCAGCTTCACTAGGAAAGACAGGGCTGGAAAGATAGTGCAGAAGATAGGGCACTTGCCTTGCAGTATAGCCAACCTGGTTTGATTCCTGAACACAAGCAGGGGTCACTCCCGGGAAAGAACCAGGAGTAGCCCCTGAGTACCACCAGGTGTAGCCCCAAGCATCCCCTCAAAAAAAAAAAGCATATGTCTAAATGTAAAAATGAAAAACAAGGGCTGGAATGATAGTACAGTGGGGAGGGCGTTTGCCTTGCATGCGGCTGACCCGGGTTCAATTCCTAGCATCCCATATGGTCCCCTGAGCAGTGCCAGAAGTTATTCCTGAGTGCAAAACCTGAGTAACTCCTGTGCATTGCTGGGTGTAACCCAAGAAGGAAAAAAAATGAAAAAAAGAAAAGTGTCTACAGGTAATGACAGTGACCGTGAAGATATACTGAGGTTATTTTTATTATTAAAATCATCTGACTTTTTTCAAATTTTTATAGGACTAATACATGTATTATTCATATAAGAAAAAGAACATTTATATATAAATATAAAAATCCAAAGACTATAAAACCAAGCTCCCGGAAGCACGCGGCTGCATTTGCGGCCGCGCGACCTCTTATTCTCTAGTTCTCACTCTCAGAGAACCCGGCAGGCTACGGAGAGCATCATACCCGCCCATATGCCTGACTAGGAATGCTTGTAAAGGTGATTAGAGGCTGCCCCAAAAGCCTCCATCCATCTCAGAGAACCCGGTAAGCTACAGAGAGTGTCCCGCCCGCATAGCCGAGCCTGACAAGCTACCCGTGGCGTACTCGATATGTCAAAAACAGTAACAATGAATGGTCCTCATTCCCCTGACCCTGAAGGAGCCCCCAATATGTCATCGGGCTACACTTGCACGTGATAGGGATGAATGGAGACATTACTGGGCCCGCTCGAGTGAATCGATGAACAACGGGGTGATAGTGATGGTGATATATAAATAAAAACATCTGCACTTTAATAAAAAGATGACATAGGGCACATTTAGGTAAGTGAAAACAAGAGCTAGAGCAATAGTTTAGGGGGAAAGAGACTTGCCTTGCATGCAGCTGACCCTGGTTCAATTCCTGGAATCCCAGATGCTCCCCCAGCAGTGCTAGGAATGACTCCTGAGCACACAGCCAGGAGTAAACCCTGGGCACTGCCGGGGTATGACCCAAGCCTCTTTCCTCCCAAATTTAAAAAGTATTTATGGAAAAAAAAATCAAGTCTAGATTCTACTTGTCTTTTTGCCAATGCAGTTATGAAATAGAACTATTCTTGCATGCTGGGGCCAAGAGACCAGTGCCCAAAGTGACATCCGTGGAACTACTAAAATAGAACCTTTTCACTCTATCCCACAAGATTGTTCTGGGCTGGACCCCTAGGCTGGTCCCAGACACTTGGGACACAACAGGTCTGCAGGAACCCCGGATGACACTTGTTCCCTGCACACAGACTGTTGGGAAACTGCCTTCCAACAGTGCCCAGGCCTGGGAGTGGGATACCCAATGAGGTAAGTCCGCTAAGAAAACATTCAAGAGTCCTAACACAGGAATAGGCTCCTGGGGACCCAGATCTACTGGTGAAAAAAATGGCAAGAACATCAATATTCAATCAAGGCTCTGACAGAACAGATAGACTATCAGGCTTCTCTTTGGAGCTACAAGTCTAAAGACAATGCAGTTATGGGGGGGGGGGGGCAGGGGGACTCTGATAGATGGCTAAGTGGGAAAGAAGACTGGGGAAAAAAATAAAAGCCATATGAATTATGTTTAAAGCTATGTAAAAATGCAATATGCGAGAAGCGGAAGGCAAGTTACCAAAGTGCATGATGCAGTTCTCCAAAATGTGGTTACTCTGCCTCCATGATTTAAAAAGTATAATCGGGGACTGGAGTGATAGCACAGTGGGTAGGGTGTTTGCCTTGCACGTGGCTGATCTGGGTTCGATTCCCAGCATCCCATATGGTCCCCTGAGCACCGCCAGGAGTAATTCCTGAGTGCGTGAGCCAGGAGTAACCTCTGTGCATTGCCAGTTGTGACCCAAAAAGAAAATAAAAAAAATAAAAAATATAATCAAAGTGTCTCCTTGACTAGAGAACACTGAAAAACGCAGAGGATTATCCCTGGACGGCAGTGTATCGTTGCCAAGAACATGATGGAAACTAGATTCCAGATGAATTCTGTGTCTCTACAAAGAGCCTGATTGTGGGGGGCTCCTCTCAGGGATCTGTGCTGGTGAGTTCTGTTCAGTGGAGCAGAATCCCCGGCAGTCAGCCCACCTGCAGTGAAGGCACGCTTCTAGAAACTCCATCCTGCTGCTGCATGCGGCTCCCGTGCAGCCTCCTCCCCATTTCTCTCCGCCAACCTGAAGGCCAGGCCTGATGCAGGCCCGTCCAGCCGCGCTGGTGCTGGTGGTGCTCCCAATAGCTTCACGGACACGGAGTCCAGGGAACCAGCTTTCCCCCAAAGTCCCCCTGTTAAGACTATTCCCCCCCACCACCTTCTGAAGGGAAAAATATTCTCTTGCAAGTACCACTCTTCATAAGTCTTCGGTTTTATTGTGAGCATAACAGCTAAGCCTAACAGTTTACAGGTGTAATTCCTGATCAAAACTGTGCCAGGAGATGGCCCCAGTGCAGGGTAGGACTTGCCTTGTGTTTGCAGGAAACAGCCATTCCCACGGCCCTCTCAGTAGCTCCCAGACCCATCAGGGAGACCAGAGCCCCCTCCAAGCGCCCACATTCCCCACTCCTGACATGTGACCATTCCCGGGGAAGGGACAGGCCCTGGAGCATGGGACCCTGGGGCAGGCGAGAGCCTCTGTGCTTGGCAGAGGGCAAAAGCCACACTAATTCCCCGGTTTGGTTCCCGGCGGGAAATTCCTGCCAGCTGGAGTCTCCACGGCACACAGGAGCTTTGCCACGTCCATGGTATTTATGGGTTCCACGCCGCTCACCCCTGGGCCCCCCGCTCCCAGGAGGCTACCAGGCACGTAGTAGGTGCCCAGTAAGTGCTTGTCGAACTGGATGGCAAAGGGCTTCTCCGGGCCCTGAGCTGTCTGGTGCTCCCGGAGGAGGCCGCCCCAGCCCAGCTCTGCGCAGGGCTCGCGCTTGGGTGCCTTGGCGTCCCCAGCGTGCACCTTCTGGTGCTTGAGCAGGCAGTGGTTCTGGCTGAAGGCCTTGCCGCACGCGGCGCACTTGTAGGGCTTCTCGCCCGTGTGCACGCGCTGGTGCACGATGAGCGAGGAGTGGCAGCTGAAGGCCTTCCAGCACCTGCTGCAGTCGTAGGGCTTCTCGCCCGTGTGCACGCGCTGGTGCACGATCAGGTACGAGTGGGAGCTGAAGGCCTTGCCACACTCGTTGCACTTGAAGGGCTTCTCGCCGCTGTGGATGCGCTGGTGCACCAGCAGGTACGAGTGGCAGCTGAAGCCCTTGCCACAGGCGCCGCACGTGAAGGGCTTCTCGCCCGTGTGCACGCGCTGGTGCAGCGTCAGGCGGGAGCGGCTGTTGAAGGCCTTGTCGCACTCGGTGCACTTGAAGGGCTTGTCCCCGCTGTGGATCTTCTCGTGCACGCTCAGCGACGAGTGGCACGTGAAGGCCTTGCCGCAGGTGCCGCACGCGTAGGGCTTCTCGCCCGTGTGGATGCGGTGGTGGCGGGTGAGGTGCGTGCGCTGGCTGAAGGCCTTGCCGCACTCGCCGCAGCGGTAGGGCTTCTCGCCCGTGTGCACGCGCCGGTGCATGCTGAGCAGCGAGCTGCAGCTGAAGGCCTTCTCGCAGACCGTGCACTTGTAGGGCCGCTCACCCGTGTGGATGCGCTGGTGCACGTTCAGCGACGAGTGGCAGCTGAAGGCCTTGCCGCACTCGCCGCAGAAGAAGGGCTTCTCGCCCGTGTGGATGCGCTGGTGCTCGATGAGGTTGGTGCTCCACGTGAAGGCCTTGCCGCACTCCTTACACTTGTACGCCTTCTCCCGGCCGTGCCAGCGCCGGTGCAACGCCAGCGCCGCGCTCTGCCCGAAGGCCTTCCCGCACTCGCTGCACGCGAACCGCTCCTCCCCGGGGCCCTGCCAGGGCTGGGGCCCCGCCGGGGACTTGCCGAGCGCCCCTGACTTGCACAGGCTGTGCCCGGCGCGCGGGGGTCCCAGGGCTGGGGCCTCCACCACCGGCTGCAAAGTCCCTGGGCGCTGAGGGGCAGGCAGCTTTCCGGGCACGGGGAGGCTCTGCGGGGCCAAGAGAGCAGCCCTCAGGGGCGATGCTGCCTCGGATGCCTCTGGTCCCGGCCAGCTGTCCTCTGGAGGGACGTCCCCACAGCTGTCCCATAGCCGCCTCCCCAGCACGGCCTCCCCTCTGGCTGGAGCTCCTGTCGGGCCCTCCCAGGACCGCCCAGCCCTGGGACTGGAGCCGTGGGGGCAGGTCCGCGGCAGCCACCTGGTCACGCGCTCCGGAGCAGGCTCGTCCTTGTAGATAACTGGCAGTGGAGAGGGCACCCGCTCTGCAAGAGACCGAGAAAGTGGTTCTGTCAGCCTGCACGGCGGAGCTGACACCAACAGCTCAGTCATGCACGGGACACGGAAGGCACAGCAAGGAGAAACCAGTCAGGCAGAGAACGAGCGCCCCTGGGTGGGTGGCTGCAAGTGAGCTTGCGAGGAGGTAAGCGAGGAAGCCCCTGCAGCAGCCAAGGGGATCCCGAGGACAGCCACGAGGGATGAGGCAAGGGCAGTGCCAAGTTCCAGGAAGTCTAGAGGGGCACCAAAGATGAAAGGGAGATAACAGGGAGGGGGCAGACGGCTCAAGGCACTGGAGTGGATGCTTTGCATGTGGGAGCCCATGGTTCCATCCCTGACACCTCATGGTTCCTGGAGAACCAGGCTAGGAGGGGCCCCCAAGTGTCTGGTGTGCTGTGCCCCGTGCTAAGTCTACAACACCAAATCGAAGCTGGTTCGGTTTCAGCCTCTCCCAGAGGTGCTCAGGAGTGATCCCCTGCAGTGCCTGGGCAATCATCTATGGTGCCAGGGATCAAAGCTGGGCCACTGTCTGCAAGGCAAGCACCTTAACCCCTGCACTATCTTTCGGGAACCATCCTCCTCCAAAGGAAGGTGACCTTGTCTGAAACAATCAATCCACTCTTGGCTAGAAGGGGACCTGTCCTGCTCCCTCTGCCGTCCACTGTTGTTGCTGTTGCTGTTTGGTTTGGGGACCACACCTGGCAGTGCTCAGAGCGTACTCCTGGCTCTGCACTGAGAAATCACTCCTGGCAGGGCTCAAGGGACCATATGGGGTGCCGGGGAGTGAGAACCTCAGTTGGCCACACGCAAGGCTAGTGGTCTCGCTCTGACTGCTTGCTGCCTTTCCTTTTGTACAGCTCTTTGGTGTTTGTTTCCATCAGACAGACAGGATGCTTGTGAACTGTGAATTACTTGCTTGTGAATTTTTAAAGCCAGTCAAATCTTTAAAGACTCGGCTGAATTTTTTCTTTTTAGCTTTTGGGCCACACCTGGCAATGCCCTGAGGCTTCTCCAGGGGACCATGTGGTTCTAGGGATGGAACCCCACGTCTGCATTTCCTATTTTCTTTTTAAAAAACGAATTCAAAACATGCTCTGCGTAACTGCTGTATGTCAGAATTGGGTGAACTCGAAGCATAAACACAGGTTCATGATGACAGCTGGGGCGGGAGAGACAGTACAGCAGGCAGGACGCGGCCCTGCATGCGGCCAGCTCGGGTTCCATCCCAACTACCACATGGTCCCCTAACCTACCAGGGGTGAACACCGAGTGCAGAGCCAAGAGTAAACCCTGAGCACTGTGGGGCAAGGACCCCCTCAATAAAATAGTTCATAACCACAATTAAATTTCAGTTTTTCCTGGTGTGCCAGAAGGGGACCCCCCATCTCCTTTCAGCCTTCCCCCTGGAACTCTGGCAATGGCTTGTGTCCTTGCAGCGCCTCGAACATCTGTCCATCATTTTGGTTTGGTTCCTGGTGGGAAATTCCTGCTAGGGCCCGGCCTCTCGCCAGTCTCTGCCTGCAGTGCTCATCGCTGACTTCCCAGCAGCACCCTGGGAACCTCGTCAGCGCCCCAATGGCCTGGGCAGCAGTGTGAGAGGTCACCGAGCCAATGGGGGGCAACATGGAGAGGCTGAGGCTGATGTCTCCATGCCTGCTCACCTGGACAAGGTCCTCCAGGGACTCTGACGGGTACCCACCACGGCTCCTCACCACGTTCCAGATGGGAGATGATGTCCGGCTTGCACACTGGAGGCCCTGCTCAAGGAAGGGAGTGGGTGTGGTGTGCACTGTGCTGTTTCAGAAGGGGGCACACTGTACCTGGGGGCAGGGACCCCAGACAAGGTGCCCCCATAGAGGCGTGCATTCTAGGCCCCATCTCCTTCGGAAAGCTCCAGAGCGGGAGAGCGAGAGAGGCTGCCAGTATTGCACACCCCCTCCCTCTTTGCAGGGGCGGCCACACTGCCAAGCAAGGACACCTGTGGCACCATGCGTCCAGGGACAGAGATCACGTATCCCACATCTTGCCTGCCATGGCCCGGCTGCAGGCTGAGGCTCAGGGCTGCCTTACCCAGGGCCAAGAGGTTCTGGTAGTTCTCCAGCATCACGTCCCGGTACAGGGCCCTCTGCGGGGAGTCCAGCTGCCCCCACTCCTCCTGGGTGAAGTTCACAGCCACATCCTTGAAAGTCACTGGTTCCTGGAATGACACCTGCATTCTCACTCTGACCTAAGGGCAAAGGATTTGCCTTGGGGGACTTCCCAGGCAGGGACGGAGGTGCTGTAGGTGCCGCCTGGGCCAAAGGGTGCAGTGGAGCTGTGGGTGCTGAGGGGTGCCCACGGGCTGCTGTGATTGGTTCTGAATACAAAGTTCCACTTTCAGGGCCAACAATGCCCAACTCATAGCACTTGTCAGAATAGTATGAAGAGCTATTTACATCTCAGCAAAGCGCTCTCTCTTTCTCTCTCTCTCTCTCTCTCTCTCTCTCTCTCTCTCTCTCTCTCTCTCTCTCTCCCCCCTCTCTTCCTCCTGCGTTTGGTGGTCTCACACCACTTCCTCCACTCAGGACAGCTGATGGCAACAGGGGGACAAAAAAGGACATGAGGGTCAGGTTGGCTGGTATCGAGTGCAGTTTATTCCAATCTCATCTCCATTCTCTTGTGACTCTCTTTCCCCCAAATCTCTTTTCCTTCCCCCACTGTCCACTCTTACAGCCTTAATTATATCCCAAATCATGAGGGGTTAGGGTAACAATTACACATAGGTGTGGTCATACAATCAACAGATATAAAGTCCTTCCCTCAGGGGAAGCTTCTTCTAGGACAGATTTTCATTCAGCAAGGTCACCAGCCTAAGGGTGAAATACCATCTATGGGTGCATTTCTCCTTTTCTTAGTCCAACAACCATATAAACATTCATCTTAATTCTACTCCTTAATATTAGTCACTGAGTGCAAGGCTATTGCACAGTTGGTAGGGCGTTTGCTTCCATGCTGCCAACCCGGGATCATTCCTCCATCCCTCTCGGAGAGCCGGGCAAGCTACCCGTGACGTATTTGATATGCCAAAAACAGTAACAAGTCTCACAATGGAGACGTTACTGGTGCCCACTTGAGCAAATCGATGAACAATGGGAGAACAGTGCTGCAGTGCTAATAATATTAGCCATTTTGTATGGACACAGTAAGACATATATTAAGCTTATAGGGTGGCTCTCCTGGGGACATCTCACTATAGATCTCAGACTACGGTGCTCAGGCAAGATTAGTCTTTCCTAACCCTAGCAGGGTCCTAATCCAGTTGTTACTCTTTGGATCATGACAGAATTTTCCCATGACTGTGCTCTTAACTTATAGTTAAGTATTATGGCGCTTGGCCTGGCCCATTTTCATGTCCAGGGTAGCTGACAGTTTGCCCTGGGTCCATCCAGTCCCTCATCAGGACCCTGCTTTGGGAGTCTTAGGAACTAAGGGCAACTGAGGCTTAAGTCAAGAAAACAGATGTCCAGAAGTGAATATTATTCGGAGTCAATTAACTCCCAAGCTGCAAAAGCATAGCATTAACTGTCTTCCTGTGTCTATACAAAAAGGACATTGCTCTGAAATTACTCTGCAAAGGACATAAACAAAAGAGAAGCAATATTTCACTTTCCGAATACAAATTCAGTGTCCTTAGAAGGATCTGACCTTACAAGTTAAGAGTCTGATTAGGAATACAGGTGATTGACCAGTTGGAGAAGTAGAGCACAGAGAAAGAGGTTACAGATAAACACAGGAATGGGAGTGCCGAGGGAGCATTCCTGTGATGGGCAACCAATGTTAAGCCTAAAATGTTTAGAGCTAGATTCCAATAAACAAAGGAATGGGAGTCTCTCGGAGCTTTGTGATGAGTGTAAACCAATAAACCCAAACTCCCTGTGGCCAGGGAGAAAGGACAAATCAACCTTAAGCCTACATACAGCTATATTCCAACAGGGCCCCATCCGACAGGAAGCTACTGCACCCCCTCAGGAAGGAAGGAAACCTGTACTTATCAAGTGGATTTCCACTGGGGAGCTGCTGTGTCCTTCCTGCCCCAGATCCCAGGTCCCTACTCTGGGCCTCTTCCCATTCTCCCTACACCTAGGACCAACACTGATCTTGGGGGACCCCCACTACCATCCAGGTCCCAGACATGGTTTTCCAAATGTCACTACAGGGCCAGAGTGATAGCACAGTGAGGAGGGTGTTTGCCTTGCATTTGGCCAACCTAGATTCAATCCCCAGCATCCCCTCTGGTCCCCCAAGCACCTCCAGGAGTGATTACTCAGTGCAGAGCCAGGAGTAACCCCCGAGTATCACTGGGTGTGGCCCCAAAACAAAACAACAAAAATGTCACTAGAGCTCCAGAGGAGTTCTGGGGTGGACAGTCTGCTCTGAACCCCCCAGGCTCTGCACCCCTCCAGCTCCAATCCTGTACTGGAGCCCCTGGTGGTGGTGCGGGGGGCGTGGCAGATGGGCTCTGAGACCCAATGCGTGCCTGCTGGCTCTTAGCAGAAGCAAGACAAGGAGGTTGGCAGGAGAGAGGAGTAGCCAAGACCCCGTGAAGGCTCCTGCACCCAGGAGGGAAGCACTGACCTCAGGACTGAAATCTGAAGCTGCAAACATGTGGCAGACAATTATGTAACTCCCCCCACATTGGCACGGAAACCCGAAACCAGGGCCTTGGGATTTGCTCCTCGAAAGTTCACATTTTCTGCATGGGATGCCGACAAGTTACAGAGAGGAGAAAATGAGCATAAACGATCAGCAGACAGTCCACAGAAGTCTCTGAAAATGACCAGTAAGAACCAGAGAGACGCTCAGTCTCAGGAGACCCAGTATACGAAGCAGAGAGAGGCCACAGCAGGGAAATCTCAAATGTGAGTGTGGGCCGGCTCGGTAAACCACTGTCCGTCCCTGTGTCTTCAAAGTCCACAAAGAGAGGCCGACCTGGTAGGTGGCAGAAGACACCGAGTCCCCATCCCTGGACAAGAACAGACCAGAGTCCTGGGCACTGTGTAGGCTGGACCAAACCGTCCCAATGTGCAATGCTCAGGAGCACACCGATTCCAGCCCAGAAAGCCTTTCTGTGCAAGGACCAATTACAACTGACAATTTCTGCAATTACACTCTCTCTCCCCCTCCACACCTTCAAAAACCCTTCAAATAAAATCCACTTATTTCTGAAATTCCTTTCTGCAAGTTCGAGACAAGAACCTAGCAACCCTGGTCCCTGATGGCAGAGGCAGATGGAGAGAAAGTGACCGTCATTCTCCTCCCTGCTTCACATAAGTCACCCATGGGGCCCACCAACATCAGTAAAGTCTGCAGAGCTTTAGGGAGGAGGGGGTTGGGGAAAGAGGGAGTGTGTCCTCCTGTGATCAAGAGTCCTGCCAGGGAAGTTGCCAACCCACTTCAAAAACAGGAAGCGGAGAGGGATGGAGAGAAGCGCTCACCTTGGGGCGGGCATCCTGCAGACCCGGACGCGGTTCATCCTCTGGACTTTCCTGCAGGGCAAGGGCGAGTTCCTGGGAGGGTGGGGCTGGGAAGGAGAAAGGCGTCAAGGGAGGCAGGAACCCCGGGGCATCAGGACCGGGCGCCTACCCCGCCGCGAGAACCGCTGGGCACCTGGAAACACTCCCCCCTGCTCCTCCAACCCGCGTGGTCTGATTCAACCATTAATTCCACTGCTGTGTCCCCGACTCTCCAGTTACAAGGAAAGACGCTCCAGTCCCTTTCTCAAACGGCAATCGGGGATGCGCCTGCCGGGCGCCTCTGAGAAACCAGCCTGACTTCTCTGGCGTCAAGGCTTCTCCAAGTAAGCCCGGCGGTGCACTAGTGCAAGGACCACTGTACCTGGCTCCTCGGGTTTCCGTGCAGGGGTCTTCATGGCGCCCCAGCAGCGGCCCAGGAGGCTTGGGCAGTTCGACAGCCTCCGGCGCTCCAGGCAGGCCCGGAGGGGCGGGTCCGGGTCCCGAGACTCAGGGACAGCGCCTGTCCGGGCACACACTCACGGCTGCAAGAGCACGTACCCCGAGACCGGGGTCAGCGCCCCGCAGTCCCCGCAGATCTCTCCCCATCACCCGCGCCTCGCGCAGCTCCTCAGAGTTCTCCGGGGCAGGCTTGGACTCCGCCGACAGCAGGCGCGGAGCGGGGGCGGCCCATGGGCTCGGGGCACACCGAGACCGCCTCGCGCGGGGGCAAACGCTCGCGCCTACTGGCCTCTTACAAAAGGACAGCGACCGCCACAAAGAAGCAACCCGGCGGGGCCCCAGCGGGAAAGTGCGTCTGCGCGGAACTGCCGTGAACTACAACTCCCGAAGCCCCTTGCGCCGCGCAGGCCGCGAACTCATTGCCCAGAGGTCGCCTGGCGCTCGGCTCTGACGTCTCGCGTCGCCTGCTGGGAACTGTAGTTCAGCTCTCGAGTTGAGCCGCCACGGGCGTCTCTAGTTGTAAGGGGACAACGGGTGCGGTGCCAGGGCTACTAGAGGTGGTGGGCTGGTGGGCTCTAGTATCACTCAAAGGCTTTCCAGGGACACTGCCAGCAACAGCTTCTGCATCTTCTTCTTCTTTCTTTTTTCTTTCTGTTTTTGAGCCACACGGCAGTGCTCAGAGCTTACTCCTGGCTCTACGCTTACTACGATCACTCCTGGCACGCTCAGGGATCCATATGAGATGCCGAGGCTCGAACCTGGGTCAGCTGCATGCAAGGCCAGTGTCCTGTCCGCTAGCAGTATCTCTCCAGCCCCTCTTTCTTCTTAAGAATGGGTGCTGTGGGGGCTGGAGTGATAGCACAGTGGGTAAGACGTTTGCCTTGCAACGCAGTCAGTCCGGGTTTGATTCCCAGCATCCCATATGGTCCTCCAAGCCCTGCCAGTAGTAATTCCTGAGTGCATGAGCCAGAAATAAACCCTGTGCATCCCGGGTGTGAGCCAAAAAGCAAAATAAATGAATAAAAATAAAGTTTAAAGAAAAAAAGAATGGGTACTATATCTCTCTGTCTCTCCTCTCTCTGTCTCTACCCCCTTCCTCTCTCTCTCGCTCCACTTTTTTTTACACAGGTCCAGGAAAAAAAAAGGTACTGCACTGGATTTTATCCAAAAAGCAAGAAAATCTGTCTCTCCCTCCCTCCTTCCCTCCCTCCCTTCCTTCCTTCCTTCCTTCCTTCCTTCCTTCCTTCCTTCCTTCCCTTTTTTTTTTGTAGGAGTACTGCTATTTATTCAGCCACTGATTAGCTGATTGAATTGTGCATGAACTCCACCTTATTTTTTTTCCATTTTTTATAATTTTATTTATTGAATCACCGTGACGCCATTTCGTCAGTAAAGAAGCAAACAGCACCCGGCCCAGACAAGGTCAGACCTGAACACCTGAAGAACCTGCCGTCAGTACTCATCAATACACTGGCTCGGCTCTTCACTCGCTACCTGTCTGAATGCAAGGTTCCATCTCAATGGAAAACCAGCAGGACCGTACTACTGTTCAAGAAGGGAGACATCCATGACATTGGCAACTATCGCCCGATCTGCCTATTGTCTGTCATCTACAAGTTGTTCACTCGAGTCATCCTGAATAGGATTGGCAGAACACTAGATGAAGGACAACCATGTGAGCAAGCAGGGTTCCGCAAAGGATTCAGCACCATCGACCATATCCACACGATAACCAAGCTCATTGAGGTTTCTCGGGAGTTCAAGATGCCGCTCTGCTTAACGTTCATTGATTTAAAGAAGGCCTTTGATTCTGTTGAGACGGAAGCGGTCATTGAAGCCCTAGCCAATCAGGGCATTCAAGCCCAATACATCAGGATCCTCCATGAGCTGTATTGCGGATTCACTACCAGGATCTCACCATTCTACAAAGAAGTGATCGTTGATGTCAAGAGAGGGGTGCGGCAGGGTGATACCATTTCACCAAAACTCTTCAGTGCCACCCTCGAGAACATCATGCGACGACTGGAATGGGAAGGAATGGGAGTGAAGATAGATGGTCGGCAACTACACCACCTCCGCTTTGCTGATGACATTGTTTTAATAACACCAAACATCAGCCAAGCGGCACAAATGCTGGCCGACTTTGACCGTGAGTGTGGAAAGGTAGGACTACAGCTGAATCTTACGAAGACAATGTTTATGAGAAACAGCCTTGTTCCTGACGCCCCATTCGCTCTCAATGGAACGACCATCTCCGAATGCAACAGCTATGTGTACCTAGGTCGAGAGGTCAACATGACAAATGACCTGGCACCCGAGCTGCGCAGGAGGAAGAGAGCGGCTTGGAACGCCTTCAAGAACGTCGAAGAAATAGCTAAGAGGACGAAGAACCTCCGGCTCCGGGCACATCTCTTTGATTCCACTGTTCTTCCTGCATTAACATATGCCTCAGAGACCTGGGCCCTACGCAAACAAGATGAGAACGCTATTCAGGTCTCCCAAAGAAGAATAGAAAGAGCTATGCTTGGAATATCACGTTTCACTCAAATGAGAGAACGAATCCGGAGTTCTGACATCCGTCGACGATCAAGGATCAGGGACGCTGTCTCATTTGCCAAGTTGTCGAAAATCAGATGGGCTGGTCACGTAATGAGATTTAAAGACGACCGTTGGACTAGAGCTGTTACTGATTGGATTCCACGGGATGTCAAGAGACCGCGTGGCCGCCCACCTACCAGATGGTCAGACTTCTTTGTCAAGATCATGAACGATCGGTTTGAGGCCCTCCATGTTCCCGGAGCGAAGAGATGCCATTGGGCTACACTAGCACGCGACAGGGACAAATGGAGACGTTACTGGCGCCCGCTCGAGCAAATCGACGACTAACGGGAAGTTAAGTGATTAAGTGATTAAGTGAATCACCGTGAGAGCAGTTACAAAGCTTTTGGGTCTACGTCTCAGTCATACAATGAAACACCCGTACCTTCACCAGTGCCCATTCTCCACCACCAAAAACCCCAGTGTACCCCCATCCCACACCCTCCCCCTACCTGTGGGGCAGATGATTTCCACATTACTCTCTCTCTGCTTTGATCACATTCAATATTTCGACACCAGACCCACCATTATTTGAGATTTTACCCCAACACTCAGATCTGCTGAAAAGGCAACAATAGACAATTTGTGTTCTATTGCTGGTTATGAATAACATGATGTCATGTGGCTTCAGTAGGGCCATGTGGTTTTGAAATTCCGAAATTTTAACACTTAAATCTGGAGGGATTTTGGCCAAAAGCCACTGGGTTTCGAGATCTGCTCCTGAGTCTCTGGGATCATGGCCGTTGAGCAGCTTGATGAGGAGCCAGAGAGGCCGTTCGTGGGCGATGACTTGGGGTCTCGTTGGGGTGGGGAGGACAAGCCCGGCTCCACCCCCATCCCGTGAGGCCCTGTGTGTCTCATCACTGGGGGCCCAAATGTGACTATCCAGTGGCCTCAGACGAATGGCGGCCACTAGGCCGCCAGGGGGAGCAGGCTAAGGCACGAAATCTATTCCCACCTGGGTTGGCCCAGCACTGGTAGCCTACTGCAGAGACCAGACGCATTTCTACCTAAAGCCACTGGGTTCTGAGATTCGTTTCTGAGTCTCTGGGATCATGGCCATTAAGCAGTTCCATCAGGAACCAAAGAGGCCTTGCCTCCAATTATATAGCTGAGCCGGAGGTGGTTTGTGGGTGTGTTTCCCACATACCTAACTTTTGGCCGTTTACTTTCTTGGTAAACTTTGCCCCAAGTTTTTGGGGTCTAGCCAAAGGCACAGCAGCAATTTTGAGGTATCTGGAAGTCTGAAGGCGCCATGAGGCTGCTGATGCACTCGCCTCACAGGTATAGATTGACCTGCTGGCGGCACCATACCCCCGCCTTCCTTCCCTTTTTGTTTTTTGACCACACCCAGATGTGCTGCTGGTTTACTCCTGGCTCTACACTCAGGGATCACTTCTGGAGATGCTCAAAGGACCATATGGGGTGCCCGGGATCAAACCTGAGTCAGCCAAATGCAAGTGAAGCACTTAACCCCTGTACTATCACTACTTTATACCACTTGCCCCGGTCTATCCTTTATTTATTTATTTTTTTAAACTTTTATTAGTGAAACACCATGAGGTACAGTTGTAGACTTACAAATTTTTGTGCTTGGGTTTCAATTATACAATGATCTAATACCCATCCCTCCACCAGTGCCCATTTTCCACCACCACGGGTCCCAGTGTCCCTCCCACCCCCATCCCCCCCATCCCACCCTGCCTCTGTGGCAGGGCATTCCCTTTTGTTCTCTCTCTCCTTTTGGATGTTGTGGTTTGCAAAAGAGGCATTGAGTGGCAATCATCTTTGGTCTATAGTCTACTTTCAGCATGCTTCTCCCATCCTGGGAGGATCCTCCCAACACCCTTTATTTGGTGCTCCCTTCTCTATCTGAGCTCCCTTTCCCCCAGCATGTGTGGTTGGCCTCCAAGCCATGGAGCAAACCTCCTGGTACTAATCTCAGCTACTCTTGGGTGTTAGTCTCCTATTTTGTCACTTTATGTTCCCCAGATGAATGCAGTCTTTCTGTGTCTATCCCGCTCTTTCTGACTCATTTCGCTTAACATGATACTTTCCACTAGTACCACTTGTATGTAAATTTCATGACTTTTCTAACAGCTTTTCTAACAGCTACATAGTACTCCATAGTGTAGATGTACCAAAGTTTCTTTAACCAGTCATCTGTTCTCAGGCACTCACTATCCTTCTTTCTTGAGTAAGTTTTGGTAATTTTTCTAGGAATTAGTCTATTTAAATCGGCTAGCATTAATGTTCCCTCTTTGTTTTGGATTTTCATCCTTTACATCATCTCTTCTTTATTCTTAGTTAACCTAGCTAAAGACTTGTCAATTTTGTTGATGTAAAAAAACCATCTTTCATTCATTGTTTTCTCATTTTTCACATTTTATTTACCTTTACTCTAATACTTTTTGTTGTTGTTTCTGTTTGCTTTTTCTACTCTTACAAGGTGGAAAGTTACATTATGTGCAACAGAATCTTTCTGCTTCCTTTGTTTTTGATTTTGGGCCACAGCCGCTGTGTTGGGAGTTACTTCTGGTGCAGTGCACAGGGGAAGCACCCATTGACGCCCAGGTGGTTCTGGGGGTCAAAGCCAGGACTCCCAAATGCAGTGTTGCTCCAGCACTTTGGATATCTCCATGCCTGCTTTCTTCTTTTTTAATGAGTTACTTACTGCTATAAATCTCTATACCCAGCGCTTCTGCTGCATCCCTGAAGTCTTGGTATGTTGTGTTTTAATTTTCATCTCACTCAAAATATTCTCTAATTTCCCTTGTGATTTCTTCTCTAATTGGGTACTTAGGAACTATGGAAATTTTCCAAATTTCATTGCTTTTGACTTGTAGTTTACCCCTATGTGCTCAGAAAACAAATTTTGCATTATTTAACTCATTTTAAATGTATTGAATATTGTTTTATGACCTCTCTTAGAGAATGCCCTACGTCCACCTGAGATGTGTATTTGCTGTTGTTGATAGAATATGCAACAGATGTCTTTGTCTCTTGGTTTTTGTCTCGTCCAGTTGTGCTCGGGGCTTACAGCTGACTCTGGACCATGGGTCACTCCTGGTGGTCCTCAAGGGATCATGTGTGGTGCTGGGGATCAAACTGGGGCCAGCTGTTTACAAGGTTAACACCTTAACCCCTACACTATCTCTCTGGCCCCACATTCTACACATGTCTGTTAGATTATTTGGTTTATAGAACTCTTTTATTTCTGAAATGTTGAGCTATTCTGCTCATTATTGAAAGCAGGATACTAAAGACTATGACTTCTATTGCTGAACTATTCTCCCTTCATATACAATTGTGTCTGTTTTTTTGTTTTGTTTTGTTGCTTTTGGGGTCACACCCAGCGATGCTCAGGGGTTACTTCTAGCTCTGCACTCAGAAATTACTCCTGGTGGTGCTTGGGGGACCATATGGGATGCCAGGATTGAATGCAGGTCGGCCGCCTGCAAGGAAAATACTCTACCCACTGTACTATCTCTCCGGCCCCAATTGTGTCCATTTTGCTTCATATATTTTGAGGCCCTGTTGATAGGTATACTTATGTTGTTCAGTTCATGTATGTTTAGCATTGTTATATCTTTTAGATGGATTGACTCTTTCATTATTATATGATATCCTTCTCTGTCTCCATTGTCAGTGTTGATTTGGGGTCTACTCCCATGACAGTGCTCAGGGGGTGCTCTCTGTGGTGCTTGGGGGAATCAGACATTGAGGGGGCATCAAACCTAAAACAAAAACTGGGAATCAAAAAGTTCCCGTTCTCAGGCCTGTTTCACCCTATTCATACATTTGCTTCCCAGGTCTTGGAGACAAACATATCTGAGGGGGCCATCAGGCCAGGCCATCAGGGCTGGCCACAGGGGAGGTCTGAGCATTCATTAGGCGAGTGACATGGTGCTGCTCTGGCTGACCCATACTTGGTGGCAGGTGGTGCTGGGGGTGCGGGAAATATGGTGCCAGGGATCAGACTCAGGGGCTCATCGTGGCAGATGCTCCAGCACTCTGAGCTATTTTCTGATCCCAGACACACTTAAGCACACACTGTGCACAGATGCCTCTGAGCAGAGGCAAGTGCCTTCAGAAAGGAAGGATGAGTGATGGGTGGACACAGGGATCATTCCTGGCGGGGAGTGAGGCTGGTGGTGGCAGTGCTGTGATGTTTCTGTGATTCATACACTTTGCACAGTATTTCACGGGTTATCACATATTATCACCTTAGACACACACTCCCCAAGGAGAATACAGTTACCTGTCATGTAACTGTGAGGAATCATTCTGCGAAAGGTGTGCTGTGAATGTCCTGGAGGGAAGTTCTTACAGACATGGAGAGGAGGAACAGCAGCGACACACCAGCCCCTGAGGGGCCCCCCACTGTTTGTGACTGACCCAGAAGTCACAAGTGATGCCTGCAGCCGATCTTCAGTTTCATTGGTGACAGGACCCTGATGTGGGTGTTGGGAGTGGACCTTTGCTCGTGATAGGCTTGACTCCCTGAAAGAGGCTGACCCTGAGTCCTGGTCTCCCACCACCCCCAGGCCACAGGGAAAGGGCTTAGTGGGGTGAATGGGGTGCGGTAGGGCTTCCCTGGGACCACCTGTGCTTTCCCCCTGTGCCCGTCCGCCTGCTGATCCCTGCCTCATGCCCAGATCTCTGTCCTCTCCCTCCAGTCCCTGCCATGCCAGATGGGGTGCTCAGCCCACAGGGAGCTCAGCTTCTCCAGAGCCAGACCAGGGCGCAATATGGTGGGGAACACGTGGGATCTTCCTGGCGGGACCCTGCCCACCACCCCTGGCATAGGGACAGCAAAACACAACCAGGGCAGGCAGGGTTGGTCTGGGCATCTGGGCTGAGGCGGGAAAGAGACACACTGAGCCTTTCCGATAGGATACACAGGTGGCTGCAGAGTGAGGCCGGGGTGCCAGGCTGCGAGATGGTGCCCCTGAAGTTCTCAGCTGGGTTTCTAAGCTCCTGTTCTCAGGCCAGGTTTGCCTTACTCATGCATTTACTTCCCAGGTCTTAGAGACGAACAGCTATCAGAGGTGGCCCTCAGGGCAGGTCCTCAGGGGAGGCCTTCAAGGGAGGCATACCCTTGATGTCCCTTGAGGATTGCCCTATCCAGATTTTGTATGTTTTTTTTTTGTTGTTGTTGTTTGCTTTTTGGGTCACACCTGGCAGTGCACAGTGGTTAATCCTGGCTCATGCATTCAGGAATTTCTTCTGGCGGTGCTGGGGGACCATTTGGGATGCTGGGAATTGAACCTGGGTTGGCTGCATACAAGGCAAACTCCCTACCTACTATGCTATCGCTCCAGCCCCTTGTCAGTATGTTTCAACCAAATTATTGTGTGTGCTTGTGTGTGTGTTTGGAGGGTTCTCAGGGGTTAGTCCTGGTTCTGCTCTGAGAATTTACTCTCTGTGGGCTCAGGGGACCAGTGGGATGCTGGGGATGGAACCTGGGTAGGCAGTTTGCAGGGCAAGTGCTCTACCAGCTGCACTCTCTAGGTTTCCCTTTTTTCTTTTTTTAAAGTTTATTTAAATAAATATTTATCTATTTATTTGCTTTTTGGGTCATACCCGGCAATGCACAGGGGTTACTCCTGGCTCTGCACTCAGGAATTATTCCTGGCAGTGCTCAGGGGACCATATGGGATGCTGGGAATCCAACCTGGGTAGACCAGGTGCAAGGCAAATGCCCTACCCACTGTGCTATCACTCCAGCCCCCTCAGTTCCCCTTTTGACCACATTCTGTAGCACCTCTTATGTATTGCCTTTCTCTTCCTCCCCTCTCCCCCACCCCGGCATAAAAAGTAAAGCCTTTCCTTGGGGATGGGGCACAGACAGGGAAGGCTTTCTGATGGGAGCCACATATAAATCCTGGTTCTGAGGGAGCAGGATCAGCCCAGCCCCATGGGACTCTGAGCCCAGGCTTTGCAGAAGGGGGTGGGTGTGGTGTGGGGGCTGGAGAGGTGGGGACGTTGTGGGATGGGACAGCGGGATCCTTCTCAGGCCTGGGCTTAAGAGACTTGCTCTGACCCAGAGCTGGAGAAATAGGCCAGGTGGGGCGACCTGGGCCCAAGGGCAGATGTGGGGGTGGGATGTGCCACTGTCTAGGGTCACAAGGTGACCAGGCCAGTGGTGCCTTAGCAGCATGCGGGGAGATTAGAGAAGAGGAGGAGAGAGAAGCGACAGTGCAGGCCCCCAACCCCTTGATAGGTGTCAGTGCATCATCCCTGAGGTTGTGCAGCAGGACTGAAGCCTGGGTGTCGAAACCCAGCCAGCTGGCAGGAGAAGGGGAGTCCCTGAAGCCTCCGGAAGGGAGGGGGCATGTCTGTCCAAGGTGGCTAACCCCACCTGTCCCTTGTGACCCCCCCCGAGCCCCATGTGGGGTGAGGGAGTGAGCACCCAGGGGCTCAGAGGTCTGTCTCTCTGCCGGGTGCACCCGAAGCAGGGCCAGGCAGGAACCTGGGTCTGACCCCCTGAGAGCCAGGCCAGGCCCCCGGGGCACACGCAGATGCCGGCGGGTGCCACACCTGTCTGGGAGCTGAGAGCTACAGCCTGGACTGGTCAGAACCACCCTGGGCCGGCCATCCTGGGGCTGCTGACGCCAGGCCCAGGCGAGCAAGTTCATTACTAGGTAATGAGCTCATTAGGGCTCCGGCAAGGACCTGGCGGGCTAGCGCACTGCCCCCCGCAGAGCCACCTGGCCCAGGACAGTTCCCAGGGGCCACCTGAGCTGCCCGAACCCCAGGAGGCCAGGACACACTTCCAGGGTGAGCAGGACAGTGGTGTTAAGGAGCAAGGGGTGCCCTGGAAGTCCAGGGGTTTCTGGGTGCTGGTGGAAAGAGCCGGGCTCAGGGGTCTTGGAGACAGCTCTCCCAGTGGAGACAGGCTGTACTCTCTCCGCCAGGCCTGCCGGTCCCTGCTCCTGCCGGCCTTTCTCTCATGGGCAAACCCCATGGTCTTCCAGCCAGCAAGGACACCCTGGTGGGCAGGGAAATGGGCGAGGGAACGAGACGCCCATTGAGGCAGGACAAGGTGGCCCAGGGCAGACCTGCCTGGCACTGCCCATAGAGGCCCACTGTGCAGCCGGAACTTGGGGCGACAGACATGCCCTTCCCCACAGCCCAGCCAAGCTGGCCTGGCTTGCACTCCGGGGCCCGTGCCAGCTCCCCTGGTGGGCAGCGGTGTATGGGTGCTCTGTGGACGTCAGGGCCCACCTGGCTAGGTGCAGCATGCAGAACCCGTGGGCTGTGCAGAGCTCCTGACCCGCCTCAGGCTCCTGCCTGGCTTGTCCCTGCCCCAGATCTTTGGGGATCGCGCCCTGCCCCTCAGCAAAAGCCTCCTTCTCTGGGAACCAGGAAGGACTGGAGGTGATGTGCTAGAGGAGGCAAAGGCCTCTGCGCCCCCATGTCTCCCAAGGGGGCAGGGACTGTCCAGACAGACTCCTCGGAGATGGCGAAGCCAGTCATGCCTGCTGCTCCCTCCACAAGCCCCCAAAGTCCCACGCACAGGCAGCACCTGGCTGTGCTCACCCAGCTCTCCCAGGAGACAGGGCGGACTGAAGGGCAACAGTGAGGGCGCTGGTTGTGAGTTAATGAGGGGGCAGCATGTGCTGGTCTGAGCAGATCGGGCTGGACAGTCCCCAGAGCAGGAGGCTGCCCAGAGACCTCCGCACCCCGACAGCTTGTCCTTGTCCTTGCCCTGTCCCTCGGAGGGGTGCACACCCTCTCTGCTCTTCCCAGTCTCCCTGCAACCTAGTCTTTTTTTTTTTTTTTGCTTTTTTTGGGTCACACCCAGTGATGCTCAGGTTACTCCTGGCACTACACTCAGGAATTACACCTGGCGGTGCTCAGGGGACCATATGGGATGCTGGGAATCGAACCCGGGTCGGCGGTGTGCAAGGCAAATGCTCTACCCCCTATACTATCACTCCTTCCCCCGCAACCTACTGTGGATCCTCATGTGTGGGCTGAGGAGCCCGTTCTCTGTTGCCCGTCTCCAGCACCTCGGTGGCCCTTCTCAGGACCCTTGGAGCCCCACCCTGCACTAGCCTTCACTCTCTCCTTGTCCAGGGCTCCCACGCCCTCTGTGCCCCCACCGACTGTGACCCCCCATATCTACAGTCTCTTAACTGCAGGGACTTTCGCGTGAAGACACCCCTGCCCCCAGTGGCCTTGACAGCAAGACACAAACTTGCCACCTCAATCTCTTCCAGGCCCAGCCCTGCCTCACCCACAGCTGCTGGAAGCAAAAGTGGGCTATCTGCCGCCCACCTGGGCCCCTTCATTTCACCTGCAAACACGGGCAGGGCAGAGCCCCTGGCTCACAGCTCCGGCGGGCGGAAGGAATCCAAGGTTCTCTAGACAGCTTTCTTGCAATTACTGGGAGCGGGTCAGGGGCTAGTTAACGAGGCTCCAGGGATCAGTAGAGCCAGATGCTGGAGGTCCCAGAGGGGTAGGTGACTCAGCAGGAACCGAGGGGTCTGAGGCTTGACAGAGGACCAAGTTCTCACACCTCAGACAGGTGCAATGAATGAATGGAGGGTCTCATGTCTCGACAGTGGCCGGGGCCAGGGATGCAGGGAACTGGGTCAACAGCCACCCCCACCCCCAGCTCTCTCTCTCTCTCACACACACATACACAGACATGCACGCACAGGCGCACACACAGGCACCCACACACATGTGCAAAGGCATGCACACATGTGCTCACATACATGTACACACATGCTAGCAGTGCACGCACGTGCACTAGCATGCACACACCAGGCACACATAGATACACATATGTACACACATACACATGCGCATATGTGTGTACACACAGCTGCATAAGGTGAAGCCCCCAGGGGTCCAGGGGACATGGATCCCAGTGGCTGTCTTACCATCTCCCCTCCTGACCCAGCTTTGTGGGGAGGCCCCAAGGAACCCAGAGTCCTAACTAGCCTCTGGGGCACAGGGAGAACAACACGCTGGGTGAGGGGACACAGCCCTCCTCAAGGACCAGAGCACAGTGCCCCAGGGAAGCACTGAGACAAGATGGGTGGGTGAGGGGCTCCCACAGAAGGGGACAGCACAGACACCGAAGCTTAAACTGAGTCTGGGGGGCAGACTCAGACGGGGACCCCTACTGTGGATCCGGATGGACATAGAACAGAGACCATCTTATTGCCACTGTGGGGTGGGGGGGGGAGGGGGAGGGACCTGAATTCCCTGCTAAGGAGTGGAGTCGGTCAGGAAGTGGGTTTTGTAAAAATGGTGTGAGCGGGACTGGAGCAATAGTACAGCAGGTAAGGTGCTTGCCTTGCGCGCGACCGAGGTTCAATCCCCAGCATCCCACATGGTCCCTCAGTGTTCCTGAGTGCAGAGTCAGAAGTAACCCCTGAGCACCTGCAAAACAAGTGGGGTGAGTGGCAGTACTAGGCAGTGGGTGGGGAAGGTGTATTCTAGGTGGAAGGTATGGATGGCCTATGCCAAGCCCCAGGGCTGGGGGACCGGATTGGAGGTGGCTAAAGGCCTGGTCGGGGCTTCCACTGTCCCAGTCCGGGTCTCAGTAGCGGGCGCGCTGGGCAGTGAGGAAGGGTGGGGTTCATAGGCTGCCCAGTCCCCAGCCGGCGATGCGCAGACAGCTGTGACGGCGGCTCCTGACTGCTTTGAGCCTGGGTTTCTTCACCCCGTGGCCTCGGCCCGGAAGGCGCTCGGAGGCGGCTGCGACCCACTGGCTGCGAGGTCCCCGCGGGCAAGCGCCGTGCACCGAAACGTGTCGACTTCGCCCCCGAGGGCCCCATCCAGTCCCCAGCCCATCCCTGCAGGGCTTCCCCGGGTCCCAGGCCTCGTGCCCGGGAGGCCACGGCCGTTCCCACGGCGCGTCTCCCGGGCCCCCGCGGTCGCTAGGCTGCGGACGGCGGCAGCGGCGGCGGCGGCGGCCCTGCAGGTGGACGCGGCGGCGGCGGAGCGGATGGCGACGGAGCCCGGGCGCCAGTGGGTGCAGGCGCGCGGCGCCTACGGGGCGAGCGAGGCGCTGCGGCGCGCCGCGGGCCGCCGGCGGGAGCCCGGGCCGCAGAGCAACGGGCCGGGCCCGGAGGAGGCGCGCGCCCCGGGCCGCCTGGCTCGCCTGCGGGGCCAGCTGCGCGCCGAGGCGGCGGCGCGGGCCGACGCGCCCAAGCTGCTGCGCGTGGTGGAGCGCGCGGGCCAGGGGCCGGCGGAGCGGGCGGACGCGCGCAGCCGCGACTCGGTGTGCTCGGTGTGCGGGGAGCCGCGCGGCGGGGCCACCTACCCGGCGGGCGTGCTGGAGGTGAGCGAGCGGCGGCTGCAGGAGGGCCTGGCAGCCGTGCGCGCCGAGCTGAGCGCCGGGCTCGAGGCGCTGCGCGCCGAGCTGCGCGCCGAGCTGGACGCCCTGCGCGCGCTGCTGCCCTCGCCGCCCGCCCGCCGGGAGCCCCGCGCCGGCCCGCGCCCCGCGCCCCGCGGCCCCGCGCTGCTGCGGGCGCTCGGCACCGTGAACGCGCTGGCGGCCGCCCCGAGGCCCGCGGACGACGCGCCCGACGGCGCCCCCGACGGCGCCGCCGCCCGGGCTCCGGCGCGGAAGAACTTCAAGAAGACGCCGGTGCCCGCCGCGGCCCCGCAGGCCCAAGGCGGCGGGGACTGAGCTCGCGGCCACCGGCAGCACGGGCTCTCTCACGCTCGGTAAAGGACGAACGCCTTGTTCCGCGGCGGGGGCCTTGCCCTGGGGACTGGACTGGACGGTATGCATGCGCTCAGGGGGCGGGCGAACCGAGCCGCCTCTGGGCCTGGAGCTGGGCAAGGGTGCGAACTGCGCCGGGGAGGCAGCTGCAAGACCCCACGGCCTCCAGGGAGGGGTGGTCTCTAAAAAGGGTCAGCGTGGCCTCCTGCCACTGAAATGATGCACACTCCAGTCACACAGAGCTCGGAGCACATGTCCGCCTGGACACAGCGTCTCCCCAAGGGACAGCCACACTCTGCCCTAATGGACACAGCCCCACACGGCCTGTAGTGCTTGTGCCGGTCAGCCCTGGCCGCCAGGAACTGCACTTCCAGGACATGAACCTCCAGCCAGGGGCGCCTGGACTCACTCGACTTTGCTTTGACTGCAACCAAGGACACTTACCTCAAGGACAGTTAGGCTCACCGCAGTCACCTGCACCCCGTGTCTTTCCAGGATGTGTCACTGTCCACAGGTTCACTTCCCAGGGCCACCTGCTATGCTCCCTCCCTTCAGCTTTTCACCAGCCTGTCCTGTCCCCCACCACCTGCCTTCCCTGAGTCCTTGGGAGAAACTAGCTATAGTTCCTGTTGAATCCTGCGGACTCCTGGCCCTTGGGCACTTGCTTTTTAAATAAAATGTCATCTTTGGTGTTAACTTTTTGTTTTTTATGGGGGTCGGGCTTAGTCCTAGTTCTGTGCTCAGGGATCACTCCTGGCGGGCTTGGGGGACCATGTGGGGTGTCAGGGATGGAACCCCTAAGCTCTGCTAGCTGTTCTCTTCCTTCCGAACTAGGAATTTTCATGTAATATTTAGGGATCTTGACGGGGGTGGGTCGTCTGGAACTGGCTGTAGTGGGGAGGCAGAGGGGGACTCAGGGTCCCTCCCCCACTGGTATGGACGGACGTTGAGGCCCAGCCACGGAAGGCCAAGGTCACTGTACAGTTTATTGTGGGCAGGAAGTCAGTCTGGCCCCAAGGGGCCCTGCCAGAGCCCCAGGCTGAGCCCCAGGCCCAGCAAAGCTCTGCACACAAGGGCCTGGGCGGAGGCAGGGCTGGGCACTGTGGCTGGGATGTGAATTCCTGGGGAGGCAGAGACCCTGCGTCCCCCGAGCGGCTGCTGGGGGCGGAAGTTCTCTGTGAACCGTAAGGGGTGCGAACCCTTGCGGCCAGTCAGGCGCACACTCTGGAACTGGGCCACCTGAGAAGGGGCAAAGGTGGATTATGGGAGGGGCTGGGAGAGAGGGAGGAGGGCGGGGCAGCCCTGGGGTGAGGGGTCAGGCTCCCACCTGCAGGTGCCCAATGGGCACTGCATCCTCAAGCACTGTCCAGAGCACCGTCGGCTGGCAGCCAGGCGTGGTCAGGGACCCTGAGTAGCGGAAGTAACGCAAGTGATGCGAGGCACTAGGCAGCAGCGAGGCCAGCCGGAAGGTGGACACCAGATCCACAGAAGTCCCTGGGAGGGACAAGACAGGACTGACATCTGGGCCCTCCCCACCCCGGTGCCCAGGTGCTCCTGATCCATCTGGTGCCCACCCAGTGCCCTCAGTGGCCACCCTCGGGGGTCCCTCACCAGGCTCGGACACATTCTTCAGCTGGGACACCAGGGCCGAGAAGTTGGCATTGTCTGAAGCCTGCTCCTGGAGAGGGGGCAGCCGGGAAGGAGGGTGTGGAGTTGGGGCGAGGAGCCTAAGGAGGGGGTCTCTAGAGGGAGGCCTGCGAGGTATGCTGGGGCATGGTCATCCCAACCCCTGTAGGCCCATGGCCTCCCATAGAGCCCCTCTTTTTTTGGTTCTGGGGCCACACCTAGCAATTCTCAGGGGTTACTCCTGGCTCTGCCCTCAGGAATGACTCCTGGTGGTGCTCAGGGGACCATGTAGGATGCTGGAGATTGAATCCTGGCCGGCTGCATGCAAGGTAAGCACTTACCCACTGGACTATCTCTCCGTCCCCCCAGAGCCCTGCAAATCCACTAATCCCTATAGACCTCCTAACTGCCCCCAGCCCACTGGCTCACGTGTCCCTCCCACACCCCTATGGTCCCTTTCTAGGAGACACAGGCGTCACAGCCCTTCCCTTACCGCCAGTAGCACTGCCAGCACTGCCAGCCCATCAGGGTGACCCAGGGCCTCCCCCAGGCTCTGGTACCGCGTGTTCATATGCAACACATGCATCTGAGGAGGGACAGACCAAGGCAGGGTCCAGCCATGCCACCCAGGCTCCTTGGGCACCCATGCGGCCCTGGCACTCCACCCCACTGCCCAGCTCACCTCCATAGAGTGGCGCTGCCCGCCTAGGCTGTGTTCGGAGCCTGAGCGCCCGGGGCGCCCCCAGTGGAAGTGCAGCTGCAGAGTGCGGTAGGCTGGCCCTGGCAGCCCAGCGCCCCGCATGCCCAGGAGGCTCTGGGGGCCAGCATCCATGTGGAGAAGCACTGGAGGCGGGGAAGAGTGTGGGATGTGCTCTCGGCTCTGACCCGCCCCAGACCAGAGCAGAGGTTTCCCCCACTCCCATGCCCTTGCCAAACGCTCCCTGCCTGGTCCTCTGGGGTGGGCTTTCTGCGCCTGGGGCAGGCTGTCGGGCTCAGTGTGTGCAGAGGCCCGATCCCCAAGGTGCTGTCTACTGGGGGTTCAATCTCTCTGTTGGAGGTCAATGACTTCTCTCTTTGGAAGTCTCTGGCTCTGAAATGGTCCCATCTCCTGCGGGGGGCCTGACTCTGGGCAGACAGCAGCATCCCCTTCCCCATGAGGATTCCCTGCTTGGGTCTATTGGGGGGTTCCTGACCTGTGTGGCCGTTGTTCTCCAGGGTCCAGGGTCCTGGAGGTGCCGAGTCATAGCCCTGGAAGATGAGGGGCCCCAGGGTTGGGTCCCGCTGCACCAAGTGAAGGTCGATATTGATGGGGGACTGTGCTGGGCCCCCGCAGGCAGGGGCCACCTCCTTCCAGTGGGTGGGACCTGAGGGGACAGGTCTTGGGACATTAGGGGCATGGAGACACCTTGGGGGTGCAGAGGAATGGTTCTTTCCCCCAACAAACACACCCAGAGAAGCACCGGGCCTCAGAAAGCTCCTCCCTGCTGTCTCCACACACACACACGGTCACCCCACCCCCAACCTGGCCTGGCAGTTTTGGAAACATAGGCAGGCACTGCCCGTCCTCAGCACATGGTCACCCCCTTGGCAGACTGTCCCCAAGGAGGGCGGCAGGGTCTCTGGAGATATGGGGACATGCCCTCCCGGGGCCCTGCGACACCTGCTCACACCCAGGCCACCCCCCTCTCCCTGCAATTAGCAGTTGGAAACCACAGCAGACAGTGGCAGAGGGACAGTCACACAGAGTGCCTGGTTCCTCACCACTGCAATGACAGGCACTTATGTGGCAGCCACGGGAGTGACATACAGACACGGGAGGGGCCCCAGACACACGGACCCATGCCACCACCTCTCACCCCCGTCCTCACCACACTTTGGATCCTGGGCATCGTAGCACCAGACACCTGTGGACAGGAGACAGCAGGCAGCGGACTGAGTGAGAGCCACAGGGCTCCATCCCCGCCAGGGGCCGAGAATGCAAAGTGGGAGGCTATGCAGAGCCCACATGACTGTCTCCACAGCCCGCTACCTCCATCCCCCGAAACGACAGGATGTGAGAAGGGGAAGCAGCCAGGCAGGGCAGAGTGGAGATGGGATGGCAGAGCCCGAGCGCTCACCGTTGGAGTCCGTGCACACGGCCAGAGGCACCGTGAGGGCTAGTGCAAGCCCCGCACCCCACATGCTGCCGCCTTGGCCAGCTGCAACCAGCAGGCAAGTGGCAGAGGCCAGTGGCGTGAGGCGGCCGGCAAGGGCGCTTTTATTGGCCGGGGGCAGGGCTATATCCTATGGGCTTCCAGGCTGGCCAAGGGGGTGGCACCCAGGAAAGGCCATCCCGGGGTGGGAAATGAGAGCTGACTGGGGGGGGGGGGGGGCGGTACTGTGTGCCAGCTGCAGCCTTGGGCACTTCCCCCAAGCGCATGTGGAGTCTCCAATTGGTCACAAGGAGGCGGTGTGGAGGAGATCGTGTGTCACTGTGCTCATTTGAGGAGGAAACGGAAGCTGGGGACCCTGAGCAACTGCCAAGGCCACTTTTAAGGATGGAACTGCCAGAGGGGTGTCACCGTGACAGGTGGGGCTGGGGTAACCTTTCCCCTCTGCTGCCCACCTGGCAACCCAGAGAGCACAGCTTACCCTCCTGCCAGTGTGCTCACCACCACCCCCCGACCCAACTAGAGGTCAGGTGGAAGACCCTTCCTCTGTGCACGCTTCCCCCAGAGTGCCCACACAGGACCCTCTGCCCGAGCTGGTCTCTGCAGTAGCTCCAGGGCCTCTGGTGCCCAGTGAACCCAAGCGCTGGCCAGGGCCTTTGTGCCTCCGGAAAATGAACTTTGGTGGCCATTGTCAGGTGTCGGATCTGGAAAGCTCTGAGGTGTGTGTCTTTGGTCTGGCCAGTAGGTGGATTGACGTGGGGGTTCTGCAACTGCACCCCTGCAGTCTTGCCTCACACTGGGAGCAAGTGTGGGTGCTGTCCACGGTGCTGATGGCACCCAAAGGCCCCAAGCAAGTGTGATGCCTTGGATGTGCCTAGAGACTAAGGTGGCTACCCCCTGGAAGCATCTCCCCTGCCAATGGATCGCCAGCCCCTTCTTCATTTTGGGGCCTATCCGGCAATACTGAAGGGTTACTCCTGGCTCTGCACTCAGAGGTCACTCCTGGCAGTGCTCAGGGGGTCATAAGGGATGCCCAGGCTCATATCAGCAGTAAGGGCGAAACTGACGCCATGATAGGGGGCAAAAATCAGCAAACTCGCTAGGCTTCAGGTTCCTTTCCTGGAACTGAAACAGTTTCAGTTTCCCCTTGAATCAAACAATGTGTAACTAGCCAACTTGAACCCACCAGGAAAGTTCCTGGGCCCAGCAAGTGGGCTCAATCAATCACAACATGCCAGAAACCATAGAGAATATACCCAGCAACCACAAGCCTGAGTCCAACACAGACCCTGCTTGCCAAACACACTTATTTGGGAACTAAGTAAGAGTTTCCTGAAACAATAAGCCATGTATTGCTTATGTAATCAAACCCTATATAAGCTGCTTGCTGCTTGAGGTCGGGGTCGCTATTTGTGGGTTGACCCCAGTATACTAGAATAAAACTCCTGCTTTTGCATTATCGTGTTCATGTCTCTGGGCGTCTCGTCACTTGGGAACCCAGATTTCCGGGCCTAACAGCCAAATGCAAAAAAGCACCTTGCCTTCTGTGCTCTCTCCAGCCCCCACCATCCCATCCCCTTAACGGAATCCCTGCCCGGCAGCTGAGCAGCCGTGGGGAGAGCATGGCCAGGAGGCTTCGGTAGGGAGCATGTGGAGGCAGGAGGAGACTGAAAGGTCCACTGCAGAAGAGATTGTGTCCAGTCGTGTCTGCCCTGTATCTCTCCACTGAGCCCCCCAGCCTGGGTCCCACCAAGAACTGAGCACAAATTCCAGAACACAAATTTATTTGGCATTTGGATGAAATGGTTCTCACAGCATCTTAAGAATTAGTGTCAACCCAACCAAAAATAAACCCCAAACTAAAACCCCTCTAAGTGAAGGAAAACAGACAGAAAAGAACAGGCTTCGAGACAATGTACATTATCTGCCCCACCTCCCCGGCAGGGCCTGGGCTCTAGTGTTCCGGAGTCTGCCTCTCCCAGGAGCCAGGGTGGGCTTGGGCAGGGACTTGGCCAGACCATTGGAGTGTCACCACCTCACCAAGGGGGCTGGTGAGGATGGGGGCAAGGACTGGGTGGCAACACGCTCAGGCCCTAGCTCTCCCCTCAAAGCCCAGGCCCCAGGGCACACATGCCTGCAGAAGTCAGCCAGGATGGCAGCAGGCCCTCCTGCCACAGTCCCCTTCCTCGGTGCCTCTTTTGTGGCCCCTGGCCTCACAGTCCTTGGGTCCGGTCCCCAATTTTCCAGCCCCACAAGGCTGCCAGCTGCCTTGCCCTGTAATCACAGTTCTGGGCTGGGCCAGGGCCTCTGGGGCTGGCGCTATGTCAGACTCAGGCCCTCTGGGGCTCCGTGAAGCACACTCCGGGCCCCACCAGGCCCTTACTGCCGACCTAGGACTGCCCTCGCCCGTGTGTTCCGCTTCCTGCCTCATCCGCAGCTGCCTGTGTGACACTCGCACGCCCAGGGACACCATCCTCAAAGCAGTGTCAGCTCTGTGGGCAAGGGCAGTGCTGGTATCCTGGAGCAGACTGACGTCACACAGCAAACTGAAGCTGCCAAAGTCCGGGACACAGCCTGCCGCAGCAGCCCAGGTAAAGCTGGGGGCCTGCGCTCGGGGGATGGGGGGGGGGGCGCAGGCGTAGGTCCTGCCCTGCCATGGTGCTGCCCGGCAGCGGGCGCCTGCTTCAGTGCCGGCGCCTATGTTCCTGTGTACCGCCACCATCTGCAAACACTTGGACACACACACACAGACACACACACACACACACACGCACGCATACACACGCGCGTGTGTACACACACGCACAGGAGGCAGACATTCAACGTAGAAAAGATATGGATGTGCTCAAAATCGCACAGAACCCGCTTCGTCTCCTAACCTCAGAACCGCTCAGAGCCCTGTGTGCTGAGATAGTCCCACCGCCCCGAAGCGGGTGGTTGGGGTGCTCGGGCAAAAGGCCCCAAGCTGCAGAGAACCAGGAGGTGGCACATGGCTGTGGATATGCAAGTGGCCTTTCAGGGGTGGACAGGGCCTGGGATGTGGACCTCTCCATAAAGAATCGACCCTTTATGGCACAAATAAGGTGGGGGTTTGGGGGGGCAGGCCTGGGGACGCATTCAGCAGGAGGCGGGTTCCAAGGCCTCAGAGGGCAGCAGGCGGGAGCAGGCGGGTGCTCCAGGGCGGCCTCCGCGGAGCCATGCACAGCAATGCCGGGGAGGGAGGGGGCAGGCTGGGGCGGGGAGATGGCACAGCACCGGGCCTCAGAGCCCAGGAGGGAGATGACAGCGCATGGCCCCCCTTTCCAAGCGGCCCTTCTCAGGGGAGAGGCAGCGGGGGGACAGCTCAGCCCCCAACCCAGGGCAGGGTCGCCCCCCAGAGCAGCCAACCGAGCAGATCTTACTGCCCAAGACAATACTGACAGGCCCCTCAACCAGCTGGCACCCCCACAGGGCCAGCTCAGCCGCAGGTCTCTTAGGATGGCAAGCTGGCCCTGTCCCGCCCACAGCGCCCACTTTGTTCCCAGCGTCTGAGCGTATGGACAAACTGTCATTCTTCGGCCATTCAAGAAAGAAAAGGGCCGCAACCCAAAGCTGCGTGTGGTCCCCAGGCTCCCGGGGGAAGAGGGCCTGGCCGGGGTTCGCTGGCTGCACGCACACGCCGGGTCCAGGCTCCTGGGGAGCCACAGTCCCCAGACACGCCCGCCACAGCAGGCTGGGGCCAGGGTCCCTACACCACAGTATTGAGGGGGCTGCGGCTATGGCGGCCGCCGGCGGGCAGTGCCTCCACGGCCGAGTCGCTCCCACTGGGGGTGGAGTCAGGTGGCACGAGGAGGGCGCTGCTGCTGTCCACCGAGTCTTCCAGGTCTGTCAGTGATGTCCCCGGGGGCAGGGGCTGCTCCAGGAGCTGGGGCGCAGCCCCGTCCCCACTGCCATCCCCCGCGGGGGGCGGCCTGACCTCAGCTGGCTCGAAGGCATCGTCATCTGCAGGAGGAGGCAGAGGGGCGTCAGCAGAGGTGGGGAGTGCCGGCATGCTGGCCTGCAGAGCTTGCTGGCGGCTCACCACGGGGCTCCACTGCCTGCTGGGGCAGCTGTGAGTGGACACACCTGACACCTGAGTATCCCACCCCAAGAAGAGGGCAGAGGGTGGGGATGGACCCTCTCACACCGGCAGCACCCAGGCTGGGGCAGGGGGGCTGCTGCAACACAGGCCCCAGGCCCTGTGCTACCCGCCTTGGGGAGCATCAGCCCAAGGTCCCTGGAGGTGGCCGCCACCTGTTCCCAGAGACATCCCTAGCAGGATGCTCGAGCTCACTCAGGCTGGAACACCTAAGCCTCCAGGGCGGGGCCAAACCCAAGTCCCTTCTCCCCTCCCCGCCCCCGCGGCCTCCCCCATCCAGGTGTGTGTGACCCAGTGAAAGGGGACAGGTCAGCTGCGCAGCTTCCCTGGGGGCGCCCGCCTGCATCTGTGCTTCAGAGCCAGGCTCCAGTGGCAATACGCAAGCAGGAACCCCGAGTCCCCAGCCGCTGCTGGGCCTGCCCGCAGCAGGGGGTCCCATCCCAGGCTCTGGCACACCACCGCACCTGCGGGGTCGTAGAAGACGCTGTCTGGGTTGATGGAGGCCTCGTAGGGTGGCGGAGGGTCATCAGGCTGACCAAGATCCGGGTACTTGTAGGCGGTGTAGGGAGGCGGAGGATCGTGGAAGTGGAAAGTGCCACCTTCACCATCGTCAGAGAGGTGGAGTGGCGTGAGGCCTGTGCCAAATCCGTCTGGCCCATAGTCAAAGCCGGGGATCCTGCGGCCCAGGTTGAAGTGGTGCACTGCGGGCAGAGAGAGCGGGTCACTCCCAGCTGCTCAGCCCTCAGCTCCCCCGCTCAGCTTGAGCGCACGGCTGAGTGGCCAGCCCACAATGGCCTGGGCCTGCAGTTCTGGGGAGAGGCTTGTGGGTCAGTGAGTGGACGGGGCAGTGACGGGAGCCGAGCAGACCTGCCCCTTCCACCTTCCTGCCACCTTGATCCTGTGCCACATGGTCCTGCATGGACATGGGGTTCCCTACCCGAGCTCGGACAGGGGAGATTTCAGCAACTCGACTGGGGACATGGGCGTGGCAGAGGGGCCTTCTGCTGAGCCTGGGGCTCTGGGGAAGAAGTTAGCTAGGGAAGGGGTGTCCCTATCAGCCACCAGCGCCCGCTGCTCCTTTTCTGGCAGGCGGTCACAGCACCCAGGCAGACGGAAAGGCTGGTCGCCAGGTGCACATGGCCTGGGCTGGCGTGGGGCTGTCAGGCCCTGACAATGGGTGCACGCTCCTCGCCCACACCCGCGTGAAGGCCCCCATGGAGGGGCACAGCTGGCGCCACGGGGGCCACTCACGGTTTGCTCCGATCAGGGACTCAAGGCGCTCCCGGCGCCTCTGGCGAAGCCGGTGGACCATGAAGAGCAGCAGTGACAGGATGAGGAAGGAGGAGATGCAGCTGACAATGAGGCGCATCCCACTGGCCATGGAGTCAAAGAGGCTGTTGCCATCTGTCACAGGAAAACAGGACCCTGAGCCGTGAGCTGCTACCCGAGGCCCGGCCTAAGGGAAGCCCCGGAACCTGAAAGGGCACTCACCGCCAACCTCTCAATGGTGGGAAGCAAAGGGGAAGAGAGGCCACACACACACTCTCACACTCACACACACTTGTAGGATAACACTGGTTTGTCCTTTCTCCCTTGCTACAGGGAGCTTAGGTTTTTAGGGTGACACCTATCACAGTGCTCCTGAAGCACCTCCATTCCTCTGTGTTTACTGGAATGCAGTTCTGAAGTTTTAGGATGACATCGGTATGTCCTGTTTCCCTTGCCACAAGAAGCTCCGGTTTATCACAATGCTCCTGAGGTACTTCTATTCCATTGTGTGTTTTTTTTTGCTTTTTGGGTCACACCTGGGGATGCACAGGGGTTACTCCTGGCTCACGCACTCAGGAATTACTCCTGGCGGTGCTCGGGGGACCATATGGGATGCTGGGAATCGAACCTGTGTTGGCCATGTTGTCTGCGTGCAAGGCAAATGCCCTACCGCTGTGCTATCGCTCCAGCCCCTATTCCATTGTGTTTATCTGTCAACTCTTCCCTATGCTCTCCTCCCCAACCAGTTCATCAACTTTCCCCCCTAATCAGACTCTTAACTTGTAAGGTCAGATTCCTCAGAAACCTATGATTTTATATGTATAAGTGAAATATTGTCTTTCCCCTCTCCTTGTGTCTTTGAATATTTTACTTTAAAGCAATGCCCTTTTTGTATAGACACAGGAAGACAGTTAATATTATGCTTTTGTAACTTGGGATTTAATTGGCTTCGAATATTATTCACTCCTGGGCATCTGCTTTCTTGACTTAAGCCTCAGTTGCCCTTAGTTCCTAGCAACCCAAAAGCAGGGTCCCAACAAGGGACTGAATGGACCCAGGGCAATCTGTGAACAACCCTGGCATCGAAATGGGCCAGGCCAAAGTGCCATGATACTTAAGAGCTTGATCATGGACAAATGTTGTCATGATCCAAAAGTAATGACAAAATTAGGACCCTGCTAGGGATAGGAAAGACTAATCTGGCCTGAGCACTGTAGTCTGAGATCGAGATGACCCCAGGAGAGCGATTCTATGAGCTTAATGTATCTCTTACAAAATGATTAATATTATGAATGTTTATGTTTGTTGGACTAAGGAGAGGAGAAACACACCCATATTTGCCTTTTGGCCAGTTATCTTGCTGGATAAGAATCTGTCCTGGAAGTAACGTCCCCTGAGGGAAGGACCTTACATCTGCTGATGTGTGATGATACCTATGTGTAGTTGTTATCCCAACCCCTTATGCTGGGGGATTTAACTAGACTGTAAGAGTAGGCTGGGGGATCCAGATTCCAGAGCGAGGAGGAGAATGAAGGGGGATCGAGAAGGAGAATGAAGTAGCAGGGGGGAGTAAGAAGCAGGAGGAGAATCAGAGGAGAATGGAGAGCAGAGTGGAAGAAACTGCAACTGACACCAACCAACTTGGCCCTCGTTTCCTTCCTTCACCTGCCCATCACCATCGACCTCTCTGGGGCGGGGGGTGGGGGGAAGCAGCCTGAGACTACCGAACCTGGGCGGCGGGAGAGATAGAGCACCGCTGCAGTTGCTGTCCTTTTGTGTTTACACACACACTTGTACATATTCTCACACACTCACATACTGTCACAAACACATTCACATACACATATCCTCACACACAAATTCTCACACACTCAATATACCCTCACAAACATAAACACTCCCACACTCTCACACTCTTCTACACACACACAATCCCATGCACTCCCACTCCCACACAAAATCCCGTGTACATTCTCCCACACATACACACACACACACTTCTTCGCACACATAAATACACACACACTCTACCCCATTCTCATCTCACACACTTCCACATACTCGTACACACACACACACACACACACACACACACACACACACACACAAGGAGGGTGGGCAGCTCGAGTGGGACCTGGGTGCGCAGCAGCTTCAGCTGAGGTTTGGGGTCTGCCCTGCACTTGAATACTCTGGGTGGAGTCCGGAGGGTCCCAGGAAGGTCCTGTTGGATTCCCGTCCGTGTGTGTGGGATGGTTGTCCCACTCTCTGGCCATGCCCTGACACACACACCCAGGCTGTGTCAGGGGGCTGCTGCGCTGGCCTAGAGGCTCCCCTGGCCTGCCCTGGACACCGGTGAAGGGTACATTCCTGACCTGAACCCACGGTGCTGGAGCAACCCCCAAAGCTGCACTTACTGCTGACAGCGCAGGGGAGGTGGCTGCGTCGAGTGCCCGCCCATCCCTCATGGACTAGGGCGCCCTTCCAATCTCAAGAGAGTTCCTATCTGTGGGAGGTGCCCATTGCCCCAGGGGCTGTAACATGGCTAGCTCAGGATGGGGGCCGGCGGGGGCAGCAGCCCCTCACAGCCACTAACTTGTAATCAGCTCAAGGACATGGTCAAGGTTGTGGACCATCCTGCTGTGGCGCAAGCCTGGAGGAAACATCTCTCAGCACCCAGGGTCCCGCAGGGAATCGACACGGCCCGTCCTCCAGGCCCGTCTCCAGCTGGCTCCGGGCCCTGACAGAGGGCACCCCCTGCTGAGACAGACACAGCAGGAACTGGAAGTACCTTGAAGGCCACCAGGCGTGAAACCTGTCTGAGTCTCCCAGTGGCTGTCCAGCCTGTGCCTGACAGCACCAGTGCCAGGGAAGCGACATTTCAGAGAGCCTGCTTCCAGGCTGAGGGGCCCTGACGGCGGGAGGCATCTGCTGGGCGCCCCACCAACCACCCCAGCTGCTGCCATGTGGTGCAGCCCTTCCTCAAGGAGAGGTACCCATGTGGATTCAACGAGTCTTTCTTCAGGTGCCATCTGAGGGCCAAGTGCAACAAGGCTCTGCCCATTTTCCAACAGGGCAGGTTGTCTTTTTCATGACTGAGTTTTAAGAATTCTTTATGAACTCGAAATACAAGACTCTTCTGAACTGGGTTTTGCAAATATATTTTTCTCACTGGGGTGGCTTGTCTTGCATTTCAAGTATCATTCAAATAGCAGCTTTTGATTTGGAGGAGGCCCACCCTATCAGCTTATATTTTGCGGATCAAGCCTCTCCTGTTGATCTCCAAGTGGTTCACCCAAGGTTACAGAGATTTTTATATTTTTTATTAAAAGGACTTCCTCTGATGTGTGTGTGTGTGTGTATGTGTGTGTGTGTGTGTGTATGTGTGTGTGTGTATGTGTGTGTGTACACACACATATATAGATTCCTTGATTTTTGGGGGGGTGGGGGACTGGTGACCACACCCATGGATCACTCCTGGCAGGCTTGGGGGACCTTATGGGATTCTGGATATTGAACCTAGGTTGGTCACATGCAAGATGAGTGTTCTACCCACTCTACTACCGCTCTGGCTCCTTAAGAAAAAAATCCATGTAAATTTTTATGATCAGTTTACCAATGTCTGGAAAAAAAAGAAAAAAAGACTACTGGAATTCTGGTCAGGACTAACTTGAACTCATAGGTAACATGGGAGAGAATGACCCTCGCAGAGACACTGGGAGCCACTGGGTAGCACTGACCTGTGCTACTTCTCTGGAGTGGGGAGACCTGCCCTGCAGTCACTCAAGCATCAGCTTGTGGTGCAGGGACTGATGGAACGGAAGGTTTCATCTGGAAGCTGATCACTAACCTTTCATTTAAAGACTCTAGCGTAAAAGGAGGTAAAGGGACACACATGATAACCTTTTAGTACCTGTCCTGCAAACAGTAACACCAGAAAGAAAAGAGAGAGAGAAAGTCACGAGGCAGTTGGGGGGGAAGTGGCAGGAGGAAAACTGGGAACACTGGTGGTGAGAAATCTGCAATGGTGAAGAGACAGGTGTTGGAACACCTATAAAGCGTGAAGAAAATTGTAACTGTATCTTTTTTTTTCTTTTTGGGTCACAACCAGCGATGCTCACGTGTTACTCTGGCTTTGCGCTCAGAAATTACTCCTGATGGTGCTCAGGGGACCATATGGGATGCTGGGAATCGAACCCGGGTCGGCCGTGTGCAAGGCAAACGCCCTACTTGCTGTGCTATCACTCCAATCCCCTGTAACTATATCTTATGTTGACTCAACTAAAAAATAAAGAAGAAAAAACGATTCCAGAACCTAGGGCTGGAGTGATAGTACGGTGGGTATGATATAGGCAGATAGACAGGGAAAGGCTCTCAGCAATGAAACTTAGGTCAACAAAATTTCTGGGAAGGAAGTTCAAGGGTTGATCCACCCTGTGGATACTGGATACGGAAAACAAGACCTGATAATACCTTCAGCTGACCTAGGAGACTGGACTCCTCCCCATGAAGGGAATTCCACTAATACCCTGGGATCTCTCTCTTAATCCCTTAAACTTTAGTGATTCAGCCCAAAGAAGAAGACTTCAGAACATTCCAGACCAAGACGGCCTGAGAAGATACTCTATAAAAGCCATCTTGAACAAAGGAGGGGCACGCAAATGCTGCCCGAACCCATGTGATGCTTGCGCCCATGTGGCCGATCACATGTGTCTGAGCACATGCGATGCCCACATCTCCCCTCGAGATATGTACGTTCATGCTTTCCTGTCTGATGCTGGGATGTGTGTAGGGGCTCTCTTTGCCATTGGAGAAGCCCGGGTTCTCTCTTGAGCATGATCCTCTCCCTCTTTTACTTAAAAACCTCCCCAAAAAATCTGTTTTACTTCACTGCTTGTCTACTCCTGAAATTCCTTTCTGCAAGGTGAGACAAGAACCCAGTAACCCTGGGTCCTGGATGGCAGAGGCGGACCAGGAGAAAGTGACTGTCTTTTTCCTCCACGCTTCACATAAGTCACTCATGGGGCCCATCAGGTAAGGCATTTGCCTTGCATGTGGCTGACTTGGGTTCTATCCCCAGCACCCTATGCAACCCCCCAAGTACTACCACGAATAATTCCTAAGTGCAGAGCCAGGAGTAACCTGAGCATCACCAGGTGTGCCCCCCTCCCCTGCCCACCAAAAATGAGTTTCTACCATGTAGTGAGAACTGAGGTCAGCAAGCAATGCAAACAGGCCCTACCCCGCACAGGCCCTCCTGAGGAAGCGGGAGGGCTGGGGCAGGGCTGGGAGCTGGGAAATCATTACTTACAACCAGTCTGTGGGGGAAAGAGCAGAGAAGCTCTTTTGGGGAGTGACACACCTGAGAGCTGAAACAGGTCAGCGGAGGCTGGGCCACGAGAGGACAACACAGGCCACCAGTGCTTGCGGGCCAGGAGGTGCGGGATGGGATGGGGGGGGCCGCGAGCGCCCGACTCACCTGGGTCCAAGCACATGAACTTGCAGCACTCCTTGGGGTCCTTGCGGTACTGCTGGCAGCCCTGCGGCCGCTCGCACAGGGCGGCCACACACATCTCGGGCTCTCCGCCGTGGCACGTGCAGCTCAGGCAGGGGTCGTCTCCTTTGGGGGTGAAGTAGAACCCTTCATCCACCACGTTGTCCTTGATGTCAACACACGTCTGACCTGTGGTGGGCACACCCATGAGCACATGTTTGCGACTCTCCCGCAGGCTGTCCGAGACAGGCCACTCAGCCCACACGGGGTCCTGAACCTGGGACCTGGGTGGGCAGGCGTGTGGGAGAAGAGTGCCAGATCCCGGGCTGTGGTGTGGCTCCGAAAGAGAAAGCTGGCTTTCCCCTGTGTGTGCACGTGTGCACACACATGCATGCACGCACATGTACATGTGCGCCAGGTATCCCCAAAAGCCCGTGGAGAGGTGTTCGCTTTGAAATGGCTCCAGTGATGTGTGATGGCGCTGCTGCATACCTCAGACATTTTAAAATCAGAATGTAGCTCAGACAAAAGTGGCGCAGAGGAGCTGCTGGCTGAGCGTGGGAAGATGGTGGCTGTGCACATGCTGTGAGCGGGCAGGCCAAGGCCACTCAGTGCCAGGGCAGGGGCAACCGGAAGGAGCCGGTTCGGTCTCTAAGTGGGGCCAGAACACCCAGAAATCACTGTCTCAGAGGTTCGGTTCTCTTCTATAGGGGTCAAATCTATGTAATTCAGGGGCACAGGACCCTGCAGGGCATGTGACATGCGGTGAGTCAGTGAGAGGAAGGAGGATGAAGAGATGCATCCGAAGTCCGTGGACAGAGGCTGGACAGCACAAAGGGCTCCAACAAGTGAAGCGGGAGCAGATAAAAACAACTGAAATGAAAGCTGAAAGTTCCTCAAATTCACTTAAGAAATACAAAAAGCCTATTGAGGAAGCTTGACAAACTAACGAGGACCAAGTCAAAGAGGGTCACGGACACATGGCAGTGAAGCAAGTGAACGAACGAACTCTTCCTGAGCGGGGGCTCCTGGGGGCTCGATGGCCGACTTCTCAGCACAAACAAGGCACCACCAGCCAGTGATGCTGGTGTCATTCAGTGTCCAAAGAGAAAGCTGCAAAATTGCCGGTCAATAGCTCTGTAAGGAAATCTTATTTTAAAAAATGAGGACAAAGACAAAGACAGCTGCAGATGAATAGGAATTTGAAGAATTCACTACTTTCAGACTAGTGTACCAGACACCAAGCGATGGCCTGGGAGATAGTGCAGAGGTTAAGGCATGTGCCTTGCATGCAGCCGACCCTGGATTGATCCCTAGCAGAGCCACCCGACAAGTGGATATGGCCCTGGTGGCTCCTGAAACTGTAGGGCTCAAGTAACCCCTTCTGGTCCCCTCATGGAACTGCGGCTAAGGGGTATCCAGAGTGGCTCTCATGCCCCTGAAAACCTCCAGGGAGGCCAAAAAGAGAATAATAAAGGGGAAAAAAATAGTGAGGGACTATGGATGTGGCTGAGTGGTAGACACCTCCAAGCACTAAACTGGGAATAGCTCCTGAGCACTGCAGGGGTGGCCCCAAACCCAAACCAACAACAACAAAAACTACCAACCAGATAGGGGGCTGGGACATAGCCTGAGGGGCCGGGCACAAACGCTGCAATTCTCAGTCCCAAGTTTGCTTCCTAGCACCACATGGCCTGGGGATGGCTGTGTCCAAGCAGCACTGCACTGCTGGACCCTAACATTCTCCTGCCCGGCCCGGATGGCCGAGGATCCCCGAGAGCAGCCCCCAGGCTTCTGAGCACCACGTGGGAGGCCCTCACATCCCCAAACCCGCTGTGTGACAGCGCACTGTACTGACCAGAATGGCTCAGCAGGACGGAGAACAACTGACGCAGGTGCTGGAGTTCTCCCTGGCATGACCCCTTGACCACTAGAGGTCGCTGGGCCTGTAGGGAATGCCCTGGTCTTAACTCTGAAGCCGGGCGGTTGCCAGGGGAACCTGACATCTCTAAGAATAATAGAGATTAATTGGCCTTGATTTGCCGGCCGATGGCTTGAGATGTTGGAAACAAATATCTTTGGGTATCAGCAATACTTCAACCTTGCCTCTGCCTTAGAGCATCAAGGACAGTGCTTTAGCAGTTTTCTCCTAATCATAACAATACCCCGCCTCCTTCCGCCACCTGCTCATTGGTGCACGTAGGCACTGTCCCTCAGCCTCTGTTTAACTATGGCCTTTCTTAATAAAACCTGCCACATGACAAGCCCATGGCCCGTGCGGTGGCTGTGTTTTGGCTATGCTGATGCGCGAGTCTCTGACGGACTGTCTCCTTGTTCCTGGGGTCTCCGTAGTCAGGAGATAACTATGGCAGGGTGTGCAGAAAAGCGGCGGGGTACAAACCACTCTCAGGAAGAAAACTAAACACGCAAGTGCCCGTATGCAGCCCGGCCCCTGTAGTGCTGGGCACTCCTGCCAGAGAGAGGCAAAGACCTGTGTGCAAGCGCTCACAGCAGAACTACCGGCTACAGCCACGCAGCCTTCAGAAGCAGAGTCTACCTGTAAAGCAGCACCATGAACGTCTACTTGACAATAAGAAAAAAACAGATGACTGAGATGCGGACAATTCAAATGGCTTGCCAGGGAATCGTTAAACTGAGTAAAAAGCCAAAACCAATCCCCAAAGGTTACATAATACATCGTTCAATTTACATAACATAATTGAAATGGAAACATTTAGAGGAGTTTGGGCCTTGTGGGACTGTGCAGGGGCTGAGAGCACCGACTCAAGAGTCTCAAGTTCCTGGTGTCCCACATGCATCGAGAAAGACCCACACAGGGATCCAGATCCAACCACATAGGGATCCAAGATCCACCCATAAGGGGATCCAAAGCCCATATGGGGATCCAAGGCCCACAAAGGATCTCAGGTCCATGCAAGGATCACACACGGAACATGACAGCTCTACTGCCATGAGCCCTGGCGCTGGAAGTGATTTCCGGCCACAATGCAGCCGGGTGTCCATAAGGCCGCAGAGAGGGGCGTGACCCACGGTGAGTGCCCAACGAGAGTCCATGAGTGCCTGAGCCAGGAAGTGCGACCCTGGTGGGCACCATGATGGGCCCCAACTCAGGGAGCACAGATCTCAGCGGGCACCAAGACCAAGTGTGCCACTGATCACGGGCATGACATCCACAGCAGCAAAGGGATGGGGGTGAGCCAAATCAGCTAAACACAGAGGTGCTCCCAGCTGTAGGGCAGGGGACAGTAGACAGGATTCCTGGTGCTGAATTGTCCAGCCACAGTGTGGAGGGGGACACAGAAATCCACGGGAGTGATCAAGTTCTGGAAATGAACAAGCACGTGGGGGGGAGGGGCAAGTAGCACAGGACGTGAGGTCACAGGACTTCGTCAAGGCAACACCCAGCAACAGTCGTACACAGTGTTCCCATTTGGGGGACGCCAGAGAAAATGCATTCGGGATTTGCCTTCTTGTAGTGAACCTCAATCTACCCAAACATCTCTGGGAAGCCTCGTCCCTGGATCAATCAACAGAGACGGAGTGATGGTCCAAACAGGGGCTGAGATTCACCACCCCCTCCTGCCTGCACTGCCCCCTCCCCCAACACCCTCACAGAGAGGACAGGCTGCAGGGAGGGAGCTGGAACCCCAAGAAGGAGGGAGAGCAGACCCCAGAGAACAAGGGGCCTTGGAGGAACCCAAGGAGCAAGGTGAGGTGACCCAGGAAGCCAGAGGTTCCCAGACATGGTACACGGGCGGCAGGACAGTGCTCACGCCCTGGGAGAGAGGGAAAGGGTGCAGAGACACCCATCGCTGCCCGGGTCCCAGAGCTCCCAGCCCAGGACCTCTGCTGCACTGCCGTCAGTCAGGGCCCCCTCAGAGCCAAGCTCGACCCCAAGATGGTGCTGGCCAGGCCAGAAGCAAGAGAGGCACCTGCCCCAGGGACTTACTCCTTTTGCACAGGAACGAAGACTTCTCGTAGCAGTTCTCGGCATGCCAGCTGTGCAGGTCGTGGTGGCGGAGCGTGGGGAAGTGGAAGCACTGCAGCTGGGCGCAGAGCACACTGTCACTCTCCGACATGGCTGAGGCGAAGATGGGGTCTGGGGGCAGGAACACCTCCGAGGAGCCTGGACCGGGGAGCCAAGGTAACGGGTCAGCACCAGCACCGAGAGCCCCCTCCCACTGGGGGTGGTGGGGCGGCTGCTGGGCTCTCCAGTGGTCCCCCAAGCATGTGGGAGCTCTCGGGAGGCGGACCCGGCTCCCCAAGACACAGGGCGGCGAGCACAGACCAGGCAGAGTGCCAGAGTGGAGTGTGCTCAGCCAGGGATGTTGATTAGCCAAACAAACAGGAAGGAGGGGGAACAGTCTCCCTTGTAACGAGGTGTATCAAGGCTGGAGAGTGAGGCGGTGAGGATACAGGCCAAGCAGTGTCCAACCTGGGTTCGATTCCCAGCACTCCGAGGTGCAGTCCTAGAGGCCCCCAGTACTTCAGGGTGGCCCAAGTAACCTCCAGCATGAGCAGCACCACATCTTCAGGCCCTTGCACTGACCCTCTGGTGGGGCTGGCTGAGATTCTCCTGCATGGACCCTCCCGTGGGCATCCACTGGGACACATCTCCCTCCTCGTCACCCCTGCCCACCCAGTAAGGCAAATTCAAAATTCAAGATTATCAATCAAGGGGCTGGAGAGACAGTACAATGGCTAGGGCACTTGTTTTGCATGAGCCGACCAGAGTTCAACCCCTGGCATCCCATACAGTTGAAGTGATTCCCGAGTACAGAGCACAGTCAGGTGTGGCCAAAAAAAAAAAAAAAATCAACAGAGCAGGGCAAAAAAAGTTGCCACATACTGTACCTGCCCGGAATATACTGTGAGGTGGAGCTGGGTCTGGCGCCCAAGAGCAGGGACCGCCCTGCCCCCCAAAGGAGCATCAGCTGACCGAGCGTGTGCCACGAATGTGTGCAAGTATGCACTGAGAATGTGTGCCCAACAGCACCAGTGCACGCTCACACTGTGTCTGGGAAGCTGCAGGGACGCTACACCCATCTCTGTGGGCTCCGAGCTTCTCTCAGGACTAATGACAAGACTTAGAACCACTTCTCACTGCCTGAGTAACATCATCTTTGGGACAGCCTCTCAGGGCGGGTTAAGTCCCTGGTTGACAGTGAGCCCAGCGGGTTCCGGGAACAGGCACTACAATCCTCTGGTTGGCTTGCGGTGGTTATTTTTAGCCTTTTCTTCACTCCATGGTTTTTTCAGCAGAAAACCTTTTAAGTGCTTTAAGCACGGAAAATCTCAAAGGCTCAAAAGTAAAAAGGAGACAATAACGAAACCCTGTGTAGCCTTAGCACTGCCCTCCAGGCGCCCGTGACTCACCTCCCCACCCTACCTCACCTCCCCACCCTACCTCGCTGCCTCTGCGGGCGGGCGACCTCCTCCCTGTGCAGTTCCCCACCCCCGCCACACACACTACTGCTGTCTCCCTCAAAGGCACAGCCCCAAAACTACAGTCACACCCAGAAGGGACCTTACACATGCAAGGGCTCGATTGCTGCGCTGGCCCCAACGCAGCAGTATCTTCTCCAAGCTGAGACTCAGCTCCTGTCATGGACCCCAAATACGCACACAAACCCCCTCCCGTCCAGTATTCAAGTGCTTCTTTCGGTTCTGTTCTATGGACAGCGAAGGGATCTTTCTCAGGCACTCAGAGCAAACATCATCATTTCGCTGCCACCCCGGTGGACAGGTTTCATTCCACTGCTGCTGTGGAGGACGCACAATGCTCTTAGAGCACTAACCCTCCTGCAACAGGCCAACTCTGCACAGATGGCAACATTCCGTGCCCACCAAGCTGCTGGACAGCAAGGACACCACCCCCACCCCAGCTAGCAACGGCCACGACTGCCCGTGACTCCCAGAGGGAACCGGAACAGGCATGCACTGTGGGGTGAACTTCACTAGGGGTGTGGACACGCAAGAATTCAGAGACATCCTGGCCAGGAGTGGGTGGCCAGGGTGACCTGCCTCTCCTCAGGAAAGCCGGATGTCCCGGGGGCCCTGACGCCATCTAGCGCAGTGCCCCTCTGTGCAGACCCAGAGCTGCCCACCCCCCACGGCCAGCAGTGGAGGGATGGGGGTTCCAGTAGCCAGTGCTGCCTCACTCCTCCTGGTGGGCCGACAGCAAGACTCCCAGGGTTCCCGGAACCACCATTGTCTGTGCCAGTTCACACACCTACCGCAGGACTGAGAAGTGTTTGCAAAAGCAGGACAGGGCTTAACCTGGAGCTGGACAGGGCACTGAGGAGGGACTGAGAGAGGGTGGGTCGGACAGAGAATTGTTGGGGCCACAACTGGGTTCAGGTGACACCCCCAAGCCAGGGCTTATGGGACAACAGGGGAGGGAGTTAGGGAAGGAATGGCAGGGAGGCTCGTTTCCACGGCAGCCCCTTTCCTTCATATCACATTCACACACGCACATGTAAGTTCACACACACACACACACACACACACACTATCACAAGTAGCCTAGCTGAACTTGACTCTACAGGCTTTCCTTCATCCTTCTGCACTTTCTTTTTTGCTTTTATTGTTTGCATTCGACAGTGCCCAGGGGAGCACTGGGTGCCAGGGATGGAAGTGGGGTCAGCATCTATCTTACCCGCTGTACTTCCTAGCCTTTCCTTACGCCCCACTGCTAGTTGCTGGGCAAGGGAAGATGGATGGTCAGTCCAGAGACTGACATGTGAGCAAAGGCCCCAATCCACACTGGGCCTGGAAAGAGGACACCACCAGGGGACACAGCCCAGGGTGCCCACCCACCATTACAGCCCACCTCTCTCCAGGTTCCTGCCACCAGAAATGAAAGGGAGGAGGGGTGACGCCAGAAATACCCTAACTGCCCCTCAATTTCAAATTTAACAAACCTTCCAAAAACTATAGAGGCTTACCTTTGAATGCCACCTCCCAGCGGCCCTCTAAGGAGTGGTTCCGGCCGGTGATGACATACTGATAGCCAACCCACAACCTGCGGGAGGGCGGAAACACGGTGCTCAGCACAGGCAGAAGGGCAGGGGTGTGTGTGAATGTGCAGGAAAATAGGTAAGGACTTGTGAGAACTTAAAATACTGAACGTCCAAAGCACTGACTTTGGAAAAAAAAAATTGGGGGAGAGGGGCCACACCTGGCAATGCTCAGAGCTTACTCCTGGCTCTGTGCTCAGGGGACCATATAAAGGATGCCAGTGATCGAACTTGAGTCTGCCACATGCAAAGCAACACCTAAACCCCTGTACTGTCTCCAACCCTAATACTTTCAATAACATGTAATAGGGGGGCTGGAGCTATAGTACAGCAGGGAGGGCATTTGCTTTGCATGCAGCTGACCCAGGTTCGATCCCTGGCTTCTCATATGCTTCCCCAAGCACCACCGGGAGTAATTCCTGAGTTCAGAGCCAGGAGTGAGCCGTGAGTAGTGCCAGGTGTGGTTCAAAAACCAAAAATAGGGGCTGGAGCGATAGCACAGCGGGTAGGGTGTTTGCCTTGCATGTGGCCGACCTGGGTTCGATTCCCAGCATCCTATATGGTCCCCCCAAGCACCGCCAGGAGTAATTCCTGAGTGAAGGGCCAGGAGTAACCCCTGTGCATCGCTGGGTGTGACCCAAAAAGCAAAAAAAGAAAAAAAAAACCAAAATAATCAAAATGCAATAACAAAATTATTACATACATTTATATATTAAATAAATATAAAAATGTAAGAAGCAGAAAATGCCACACAATAAGACACATAGAAATAAGAGACAGTGAAATTCCAAACAATAAGCAGAGCCAGCAAACTGTCCCGGGGGCCTAGTCCTGCTCAGACTGTTCTGGGAAGGGCTCTGGGAAGGCTGCTGCCATCTAAGCAGTCCTGTCCCTGTCCCCGGTGTCAGACACACCTGTGGGCACAGCTCTGAGGACAGACCGGACCCGGGGTGGCAGCACCCCTGCACGCACGCAGAGGTGCAGTGGAGCATGTCCTCCTGCGGGGAGAGCGACCGCCCGGGGCCTGAGTGCCCACGTCAGCACTGAGCGGGCCGCAGACCTGGCCCACTGCCACGACCACCCGCTGAGCATGTCTCTCCCCCCCTCCCCCGTTCTTCAGGCATCCCAGGAGCTGCCCATGAGTGAGGCCACCGCAGGGGCCCTGGCGGAATGCCACACTGCCCCCTCGGCTGGGAGCTAAGCACACGCTCGCTGGGAGGGGACAGGGTAAGTCTCCGCCACTGGGTCGTACCCATCACCTCTCCAAGGACCCACAAGCACCATGGGAGGTGGGAGCTGCTCCTCTCGCTCTGTAGCAGGAGGAAACGACCATGTGAACATCGGGCTGCCATCTGCAGAGTCTACACCCAGCTCAGGGCTGGACTGGAGGCGCCTGCCCGCCACCAGCTGCGGGCCACACGTGCCACAGGGCACATGGCGGGGCCGGCTTCATCTCCATCTGGAGATCCCCAGATCACCTGCCCCTCCCCTGGGCAGTGGGGATGGGGCAGGGTGGCACAGGCCTCAGCACAGCCCTAAGCCCCCAAACGCTGGGCCTGGGAAATGTACCTTTTGACCTCTAGGCTGCTAATCCAGGAGGCACCAGCCAGACCCCCTGGGACTGAATCTAGGCATTCTGGCTCGCATGTGAAGGAGACTCTGCCTGTCTCAGGAAGCGACTGGCTGAGCCTCCTTCCTCAGGAGGAGCCCCTTGGCCAGCCCAAGAAGCCAGACCCTCCCTCCCTCACCCCAGCCCCACTGCCTCTCTGGGGCATGCCTCCCCCACTCCTCCACTCAGCAGCTGCAACTGAACTCACGAAGGGGAACCAATTCAACAGCTGCCTGTCCTGTCTCTCCAAAGGGCCGTGGGTCTGTTTCAGTGGCTCCCCCAAACCCGAGTGACGGGGAGAGGATCCGAGAAACGCATGGCTGGGGGGGACGAGCATGCCAGGGTGCCGTGTGCGAACCCGTCCAGCTCAGCCCTACTCGCAGGCACCCCGCCACTGCCCCCACCGGGAACCAAGTGCCGTCGGGACCATATGGGTGTCTGGTGGGCAGGGCATGTGTCACGTGGCAGCTGCCAGCCCCCCTTCCCCAGTGGCTCTCACTTGTGCTGGTCCTGCCAGGCGAAGCTCCGCTCTGGCTGCTCCCACTCTTGGGCCAGGACGAAGCGCAGCTCCTGGTCGGTGGTGAAGGTGGCCAGGGAGCCATTGACGCGCTGGCAGGTCTGTGCTGCGTCCCAGTAGTTCTCGCCACTCTGGTAGACCCGGTAGCAGCTGGCTGTGCCCTCGTAGTGGTGCCACCCTGTCGGGCATTTCCCTAGGAAACATGAAACACAGAAGGGGAGCCGTCCCCCAAATTAGGACCCTGGTTCCCCAAAGCAGCAGGTGCCTGCTCCAAATCAGGGACAGCCCCGCCCCGCCCCGCCCAGGCACTGCCAAGAGAAACAGCGATCGAGCTGGCGGAGATGGGGCTGGGTCTCAGACCAGGCTGTGTGAGAGTCCCAGGGGCCCCTCCCACACGGCCCCCGCCACACAGAGACAGCCAGGGACTTCCCCACCTTTGAGAGGCCTTCTGTTCCCCCACAGCAATGTCTGTAAGGTGAATTTCACTCTGGAAATTGGGTTGGAGTAAAAGCGCAGCAGGCAAGGCATTTGCCCTGCAAGTGGCCAACCTGCTTTCGATCCCCAGCGCCCCCTCTGAGCACTGCGATTCCCTGAGTGCAGAGACAGGAACGAGGCCTGACAACTGTCAAATGTGGGCACTCACCCACCAAAAAAAAAAGTCACTCTCAATTGAGTCTGGCTGACAGCAGCAACACGTCCCCGCAGCCTTGAGGCCCACCAGGCAACAGTGCGCAGCTGTGGGGACGGGTCTCCACACACACAGCCCCTGATGTCCCCATCAAGCCCATCTACTGCCCCATCCCTTCTTTCCTGTCCACAGGGATGCTGGTCAGCATGCCCTGAAATGGCAGCTTCAGAAGGTTGGCACTGAACAGGGCACTGGGGTTGTGAGACCAACCCGGCCTTCCACAGGCAAGACAGACTCAGGCTTCCCAGGGGACGAAGGCCCAGTGGTCAGCTGCAGCCAGTGGCGCCGGGGGGCAGGGAGTGGGGTGGGGATGGATCCAAAGTCTTTTCTCAGGCCACCTGGCCCCTCGGGTCAGGAAGGGCCCCACATCAATGGCCTTGGGTGCATGCTTGGCCATGCCTGACTGATAGGCTCTGTGACCTGCAAACCCTGGGGCCCTCCCATCTCAGAGTACGAGGGGAAAGGCTAATGATTTCTCAGTTTGGGTTTTATTTTATTTTATTTTCTGGTGAGGGGGTCATACCTAGTGATGCTCAGGGCACCATACGGGCCAGGGATCAAACCTGGGTCAGCAGCACGCAAGGCAAGCACCCTACCCTGCTGTACTATTGCTCCAGCCCGTCTAGGTTTTTGATGCCATATTTAGGTGCATCTTCTGGACAAGCAAAACTTAAGGACAGATGCATGTGTTTTGCATAAAGTGATAACTTTGTGCAACCTATGAACAAAAGTACAAAGATCACAGGATGGAAAGTGGCTGCTCCCCCTCCACCTCCCAGCTGCTGACCACCATACAGCATGCACAACAGCACCACCTAGAGGTCTGGAGGGCTCCTAGCATTCAGGGACCATATGGCTGGGAGAGAGGCCTGTGGGCCTCAGTTCACCAGCTGCACTCTACCGAAGCTTACAGCTGCTGCAGGTCAGGGGTGGGGACGCCACAGCTGGAAAAGGCCTCGCCAGCATCCTGGAAGAGATGGGTCTAGAGGTGGCCTTCTGGGGTTGCAAGTAACGAAGGGAAGACTGGCTTTCCTCTGACAGATGCGCTTTCTACTTTTGAAATCTCTGAAGCAGTGAAGTCACTGGGTCGGAGCGACAGTACAGTGGGCAGGGCCTTTGCCTTGCATGTGGCAGAGCAGGGTTTGATCACCGGCATCCCACATGGTCCCCCAGCTCCTGCCAGGAGTAATTCCTGAGCACAGAGTCAGGAGTAAGCCTGGAGCATTGCTGGGTGTGGCCCCAAAACAAAACATACAAGCAAAAACACAAACACTTCAGCTATTACCTAAAAGCATTAGTTGCTTAAAAGAAAACAGAGGCTGGACAGATGGCTCAAAGGGCTAGAGCGCTCCCTTGCATGTAGGAGCTCTGGGTTCGATTCCCAGTACCAAGCCAAGGGTACCCCCAAGCACTGCTGGGAGTGATCCCCAAATAGCAATCAAACATGTAAGAAACAGAGCGCCTTTTCCCCTCTTCAGCTGGACTCATCAGGTCTCAGGGCCAAAGTCTCCACTGAGCCTGGCACTGCGGTGGGAGCCTTAGGTCAGAACAGGGCAGGTCTGCAACTTACTGCTGAAACGGACGGGCTGGGCCATGTTCACCGCGTGGAAGTGTGTGGGGTCGCCACCCCGGGTCCGTGCCTGTCTCGGGTCCATGGCCTCCTTCCCATGGTACGTACGCGTCTCCCCGGTCACTTCTGCAAGCAAGAACAGAGGACGGCCATCAGCTCTGATGTGCTCTCAGGAGCTGACACCCGGGGCACAAGGTGTCACAGAGTCAACCTTCCACTCTCCACTCCAGGCAAGGCACATGCTCTGCCACAGAGCCATGGCCCAGGCCCAGATCAACTCTGGGGGCGGGTAGGAGGGCCGTCCAGAAGATGGCGCTGTGCCCATGACATGGGTTGTTGGCACTGCACCTTCCCAAAACGAAGCTGTGGGCAGTTTGCAGTTGCTGTCTGGAAGCTCTTGCCACTTCTGGTATACCAGGTCACTTCTGGTATATAGCCCAAGCCTGGTTGCCCTAGTCCTACCCCGAACGCCTTCCAGAATCCAGGCCGACCCTGCTCCAACCCTGTCCTAACACTGCCCAGGACTGCTGCGTGTGACTGCCTCTCTCTTGCTGGTTGCCGGGTTAGGGGGCACCATTTGTCCCCTTGAGGGTGAGGAAGCCCCCACCCTCAAGGCCTGTGGTGACTGGCGCCCAGCAGGTGGGATGCAGAGGCCAAGAGCGAGCTGCGGCTCCACGCCAGCGGGCTAACGAGCCTTGCAGCACTCCTGCAGCTCCTCTCTGGACTCTTTCAACCCAGTGAGAAGCACACTCCAGGGTCCTGCGGGCAAGGAGCAAATCCAGAAAAAAAACAATGAGGCGGTCCCAAGGCACAGCAGGGAGGGTCAGGAGGGAGCAGGGTCAGCGGGGACGCCCCTCTGGGGACACCTTTTTGCACAGGGTGTACCTAGGAGCAAGATAAGAGACACCTGGAACAGGGTAAGTGACACCAGAGACAAGTCCGGCTGCCCCCCCAAGGCTGACGGGGCAGGAGTGAAGGGGTGGGACGGGGTCTCCAGCCCTCCCCATTCCTTGCCCAGCATCTCCAGCATCTATTGCTGATTCACTGGCTCTGACATTGTATTGTTTTTGTGTTTAGAAGAGGAATTCTAGGGGCTGGAGACATAGTACAGTGGTAAGGCACTTGTCTTGCATGTGGCTGACCCAGGTTCAATCGATCCTGGGTACCATATGATCTGCCAAACCCCACCAGGAATGATCCTTGAGCACAGAGCCAGGAATAAGCTTTGAGCACAGCCAGGTATGGCCCAAACACCAGGGAAAAAATTAAAAAAGGCTCAGAATTCTAGGGCTGGGGATCTGGCTCAACTAAAGCACATGCAAGAAGTGGGTTTATCCAAGGTACTGTTTAAAAGAAAAACAAAACTGGACTTTTCCCCACTATGTGAAACAGTTGAAAACACACAAAAGTTTGAAATGATAAAACATATAAACCATTACATGGTTAGGGTCCCAGCCTGTCCTTCCAGTATTTTTCTACACAGATCCTTAATAACATTAGGAGCACACTTAACGTTATTTTCTGATCTGCTTCATAAGCTTAGGTGTTTTAAACAGTTTCCACAGTTATCTTTTGGGGGGCAATGAATGTGGTTTTGGGTCACACCTGGCACTGCTCAGGGCTTACTCCTGGCTCTGTGCTCAGGGACCATATGTTGTGCTGGGCATTGAGCTGGGGTCAGCCAGATGAGAGGCAAGTGCTCTACCCACTGTACTACCACTCTGTAGATCTAGTTTTAAATATCTTAAGTCTAGCCTGTGTATGGCCTCTTTTATTTTTTGGGGGGCAGTGCTCCGGACTTACTCTGTGTTCTGTGCTCAGGGACCACTCCCAGTGGTGCTCAGGGAACTATAGGGATACCAACAGGGATCAAACCTGGGCCAGCTGCATGCAAGGCTAGCACCTTCCCCGCTGTCCCACGGCCCCTGTTCTGCCTCTTGAGTTATGTCCCTTCTGAGCAGATCCCCTTTTAACAAGGGGCCTCCCTCGCAGTGCGGGGGGGGGGGGGGGGGCAGGATCACTCTGGGTGGCACTTGGCCCTCCTGGGTGAAGGTGCTCAGTCCAAGCCCGGCAGTGCTGGGGGTTAACAGGGCCATGTCTGGGAGTGCACAGCGGTCCCGTGCAGTGCCAGGGACCGGTTCTGGGGTCACACTGGCCTGTGCTGTGGCCCACCGAGCTGTCTCTGGCCACCCGCACACACTCCTCTGAACAGCTGCCGGTGCTCTGTGACTGGGTTCCCGGGATTCCCTGAGCCCAATGGCTGCATTTCAGCGTCCTAGAGGAGGATGGTGCCGAGCAGCCGGCATAGGGAGTTGTTTCTCACTCAGATCCCAGGAGCTCTGCTTCTGCCTCACAAGATCTCCATTAGTATGGGGTTCCAGTGTGAAAGTCACCCTAAAACTAGTGCCCGAGGGGCTGGAGCGATGGTGCAGCGGGTTGAGCGCTGGCCTTGCACGTGGAATCTGTATGGTCTCCCAAGTCCAGCCAGGAGTGATTCCTGAGTGCAGGGTCAGGAGTAAGCCCGGAGCATCGTGGACGTGGCCCCCCAAACAAACTGAAAATATTTGGAAATGTTGAGAATTCTGTAAATATATTACCTAAAAATTAAAAAACAACAACATGGACCGGAGCAATAGTGCAGCAGGAGTTTGCCTTGCAGATGGCTGACCCGGGCTCAATTTCCATCACCCCACGTGGTCCCTGAGCACCACAAGTAATTCCTGAGCGCAGAGCTAGGAGTAACCCCTGAGCATCGCCATGTGTGACCCAAAAAGGCAAAAAAAAAAACCCAAACCCCATTCCCCACCCAGCCCCCCAACAAAAACCCTCCCAAGTGTCTGAGACAAGCTCTCTCTCTCCACACTTGGCACTAGGGGGCAGGCTGCCTCTGCTCTGGCTCTTGTAGGCTGGACTCCAGGGTGGCGGGTTGGTTTCAGAGGCCAACTGGGAGGCCTTGCAGGCAGAGGGCAGCAGTGTGCGGGCAGTGCCTGCCTGTACACACCCTCCCAGGAGCAGGCCCAGCGTCTGGACTCAACAGAGGGCAATGGCGGGTAGAGGCGGGAGAGGGGAAAAGCCCTCCCGGAGCACATGGCTGGGCTACCTGAATGCCCGTGGCCCTAGACACTCTGCTGGGCCCGGAAGAAGAACCAGGCGCTCGAAGGGAGGATGGGTCTTCTGTGGTGTGGTGGCTACTGTGAGTCCATCTCTCTCCCATCATCTCTCCCAACATCCAACCAGCGCAGCCGCCATGCACACACCCTAATCCTGGAGCCCGTTACCCGGAAGCCACCAGTATAGCATGCACCTTGCCAGGGGGATGGCTCTGATGACAGGCTGAGCCCAGCCAGTGTTGGGGGCTGAGCACAGAGCGGGGTGGCCTAGGGAGGAGGCTGAGTTCAGGAGGACCCCACGGGACTCTCAGGTTCTTTCTGAACACAGTGAAGGGACACCCTGCCAGGCAGTCAGGAGTGGACAGCTCTCATCTGAGTGGATCCTCCGAACACCGGCTTCAGGGTACAGATATCCCAAAGCAATTCTCTGCACCCCCCTCCCCCCACACAATGTTCCAGATACTATCCTCAGCACAGGAAAGACTCTGAACAGAAACCAAGTGACAGGGGTCCTGGCCAGAGTGAGCTCACCCACTCCTTGAGGCTACTTCCCCAGCAATGGCTGACTCAGACAGGGACGAGTCTGAGAGTTGGAGCCAACCCCCAGTTCCCTGACAGATTGAGGAGTCTCCCTGTAGTATGGGCTTCAGAGCAGAAAAGAGCCCAAGGGGAGAGGGATGGCCCACGGGACCCAAACCTCCCACCTCTTCAGTTTCCCCACTTCATGATGGCTTGGGGAAGATGTGCACAGTCAGGTGGAAAACAGGCAGCAGAAAACCTTCCTGACCCCTCCACTCCCCCCGAACCCAGACGTGAAGTGAAAGAAGGGAACAAAAGAACTCATAGATACATGACCCATTTTATTGGTTTTTATTTTTTTTTTCTTTTTGGGTCACACCCAGCGATGCACGGTAGTTTACTCCTGGCTCATGCACTCAGGAATTATCCCCGGTGGTGCTCGGAGGACCAAATGGGATGCTGGGAATCAAACCTGGCTCGGCCACATGCAAGGCAAACGCCCTACCTGCTGTGCTATCACTCCAGCCCCCGGTTTTTAAATTTTTATCTTTTTTGTTTTAGGGGTCACACTCAGTGGGACTCAGGGCTTACTCCTGGCTCTGTGCTCAGAGATCACTCTTGGCGGGGCTAGGGGGACATGGCTAAAACCAGGGCCAGCCATGTGCAAGACAAGCGCATTAACGTCTGTGCGATCTCTCCTGCCCCTGCCAGATTCTTTTATTAGTTTTAAAAGTGCTCAATGCATGTGTGTATATACAGGTGTAATCTTAGGATTTCCTACATACAAATTCTATTACCTGAGGGTCAAAGCAATAGTACGATGGGGAGGGTGTTTGCTTTGCATGTGGAGGATCTGGGTTCGATTCCCAGTTTCCAATATTGTCCCCTGAGCCCACCAGGAGTGATTCCTTGCCCACTGAGCACTGCTGGGTATCACCCAATATAAATAAAATTAAAAGTGTAGACTTGAGCAAGGGTTAATTTTATTTTCTCCTTTTCAATTTTGACAAGTTTTTAAAATTGGTCCACTTGCTCTGAACTTGGGATACTTTGAATAAAACTGATGAAATACACATCTTGTTCCTAAATTTAGAGGAATCTTTTCATTTTTAACCATTGAGTATGTTAGCTATGGAGTTTCACATGTGGCCTTTATTATATCCTAAGGTATAATATTTCGACTCCACGCTTTAGCAAAGATTTTTAGTATGAAAGAATGTTTGATTTGGCTAAGTGCTTTTATGCGATAAACAACGAATACTACATTGTTAGTGTGCTGTCTTCTGGTGACTGGTCTTAGTATGGTGAACCATCTGCTCATTCCAAGAATGAATGTGGTCATAGTATATACACATTTTTACATGCTCTAAATTGTTTGCTAGGTCTTCTTCAGTGACTGCATTGGTGTTCGTGGGGATTCCAGTCCTTTCTTTCCTTAGCAGACCACAGATGTTTAGGAACTTGTGATAACTAGGTGTTGCACATCTGGCTGCATTACTCAGCCACAGTGCTCGCTGGGAATCACACGCTCCCAGTGGCGCTCAGGGGTCTAGATGCAGTGCTGGGCCTCGAAGCCAGGTTGGCCATGTGCAAGGCAAGCACTTTAACCATGTACTACTTCCTCAGCACCCCCTTTTTGTAAACTGAGGCACCAGTTTACAGTACCACTGAAGTCATTTATTTGCGCAGAGCAACCACAGGAATCCCTCCACCAGTGTCTCAGTTCCCAGTTCTACTGATCATGTCTCAGGGTTTGTTTGCATTAGGGACTAATCCCTGTCTGCGTGTTTATACTCTGCATATGAGCCAAATCATCTGGAGTTTGTCTCTTCTGACTCACTTCACTTAGCATGACACTGCAATTCGAGAATTTTGTCTTTGCTCATACCCAAACAGTGTTCCATGTGTCTGTACTGCACCCTCTTTATCCACTCATCTGCTGCTTGGCACCTGGCTATTTATTGTAAGTAGTGCTATAGTCAACAAAGGAAATGACTTTCACCTGCCTGTTGAAGCGCTCCGTCCCCAAGGCTATTTACCTTTGTTCATTCTTTTTGTTCCAAAGACTCTATAACTTCGGTGAGTTTGACAGACTCTACAGTAAGGTAGAGCCGACAGAGGGTTCTGTCCCAGGCACTGCGTATGTTCCCTGAACCTGACCAGGAGTGACCCCTGAGCACTACTGAGCCAGGAGTCAGCTCTGAGCACAGCTAGGTGTGGCCCCCCAAAACCAAACAACACCAACCCAAAAGTGTCCTATTTCAAATTCACTCATTCCTCCGGCTCCTCCTGCTTCCTATCCTACCCTTCCTTTTAGTGAAGTTGCCGGCTGAGCTGCTGTATTTCCATTTTGGTTCCTTTTTAAAATTTCTTTTATTTCATTCAAATACTGTTTTCCCATTTCTTTCAGTTATTTTCCTTTAGCTTTTGGAGCACATTTCAGTACATTTCAGCAAATGCAGAGCCTTTGTGTACCTGCTCTTTGTTGTTTCTTTAGAAATAATTTCTGCGGCTTACACTTTTTTCCCCCCAAACAAAGAGGGACAGAGGTTAAGCTCAGCATGCTCCACAGCCGAGAGTGTGGAGCTGAAGGGGCAGGGATGCGGCACAGGCAAGGGACCTAGGGTGCTGCCCAGAGCAAAGGCCAGAGGGTGCAGATTCCAGGCTTATCCAGCCGCCAGCATCCAAACACTGTTCCCCCTGCACTGTGGCAGCCCGGCACCGACACTGGGCCGGTGCTCCAGGAAATCTTGTAGGCCACGTGGAATGTGGGAAGCTGCTGAAAGGGCTCTCTGGCCTCTTCCTGAAGAAGGGGACAGGTCCGTGCAGCCCATGATTAGACCACAGGCAGCAGCACATCAGAGCTAAGAAGAATGAGACGGATCTCAAGGTTCCGCAGAACTCCCAGTTTTGGCTCTACAACAGCCCTCTCCCTGTCGCTTATAGCTTCCCTGTGCGTTGTGGCAATGAGTGGGGTAGGGGTGCGGGGGCGTGACACGCTAGCTTTGCTGCTTGGTCATGGTGCTTGAACGTGCCAGGTTGCTGTGCTGTGAGAATGCCTGCAGCACTCAGGGTGGGTGCTGGGGACCCAGCCATTACCAGCTAAGCCGTCCCCAGGCTGAGTTCCCACCTCTAACACAGAGATAGTACAGCAGGCAGGGCCGATGCCTCGCACATGGCCAATCAGAGGACCTGGGCTCTATCCTGGCCTCACATACAGTTCCCCAAGACCGCAAGGAGTGGTCCCAAATCAAGATAAATATATATTAAAGGCTAGAGTTGTTTTTTTTTCTTTTTTGGGTCACACCTGGCAATGCACAGGGGTTACTCCTGGCTCTGAACTCAGGAATTATCCCCAGCGGTGCTTACGGGACCATATGGGATGCTGGGAATCGAACCCAGTCGGCTGCGTGCAAGACAAACGCCCTACTGCTGAGCTATCGCTCCAGCACCAAGGCTAAGTTTGGTTACTCTGCATTCCTTGTGCTTTTGTTGTTGAAAATCAGGCACCTGGAAAAACAAGCCACCTCCCACAATCTTTTGCCAAAAGGCTCTACATTGGGGAGACTTTCATTAATGAGTCGACATTGCTCTGCATTTTGGGATGAGCCGGGATTAAATTTTTTCTGCATATCACCCACCTAGTCTATATGTGAACTTTGTTCATTTTGTTTTGAGGCCACACCGGGCTGTGTTCGAGGATCTCTCCTGGCAGGGATAAGGAGACCATATGAGGTCATCAAACAAAGGTCAGGCATGTGCAGGGCAAGCAACCTACCTGCCAAACTATCTTTCTGGCTCCCTTTCTGGATTTCTAAGCAGACACAGCTGCTCTGAATGTCTTGATTTCAGGTTAGAGTGTGACTCAGTGGTAGAGCATTTGCCTTGCAGGTGAGCCACTGGATTTGATCCTCAGCACCAGCAAAGTCTTGATTTTCCAGAGTGTCACATATCAGACATTCTACCTTAGTCCTCCCATCAGAGTGTGGTGCCCTGCCCTGGACATTCACAGGGCAGTCAGCAGGCTTCCCAAAGCTTTCCTGAGCACTCCAGCTGAGCCCAGTTTCACACACACACACACACACACACACACACACACACACACACACACATCAGTCCCGAGCAAGCTGGGCATCACACACACACACACACACACACACACACACACACACACAGATCAGTCCCGAGCAAGCTGGGCATCACACACACACACACACACACACACACACACACACACACACACACACACACAGAGATCAGTCCCGAGCAAGCTGGGCATCACACACACACACACACACAGAGATCAGTCCCGAGCAAGCTGGGCATCACACACACACACACACACACCCTCCCCCCTCCGCCGTGCTCAATCTTTCCGGACCCCCTCTTCCACCCAACCCCCTCGTGCTCAGTCTTTCGGGGGCCTATGATGCCACATCCAGCAATTCGCTGTGGTGAGAACTCAGGGCTTCTTACACACCACACACATGTCTTTGCCCCACACCCTAGATCATGTTTGAAGTTCTCTTTTACTTACCGAACCAACCCTGAATATTAGCAGTTTTGTTCAGCTAATACTCAGAGATATTTTTCCTCTTTTAATGGCTATGCAATTTATTATGCATTTGACAGTAAAAATCATAAACAAAATACTATTTTTAAATGTTTTATTATTTTATTATTATTTTAATATGAACAAGTTATAAATGATATTTTTGGTTCTGGTCTTGGGGTAATACCCTGCAGTACTCAGGAACCAGGTCTGTGCCTAGGAGTGACCTCTGGCAGTACTGAGGGGGCCATTATGTGGTGGTGGGGATTCAAACCAGGGTCACTGCTGTCACAGCCATGAACAAAGTGCTGTACCTCCCATTCTCTCTCCAGCCTTTCCAGCCTTTCCAGTATGACACATTTTAAGGCAGTAAGTCCGACATAAACCTGGCTGTGGACAGCAAGTTTTACAACAGTAAACAGTTTATCTTCTAGTCTTTTTCAACAGACAAGACTATTATTCTCCATTCAGACAATTCATTTATGAAGTGAAGTGAAGCTTTCCATTCAGACAAAGGGCATCTTCTGATATTGGGCCACAGATAGTTGGTGTGGAAAACTTCATACTAGCTGCATACTATAAGCTGCACACTTACTTTTTTTTTTTTTTTTTTTTTTGCTTTTTGGGTCACACCTGGCGATGCACAGGGGTTACTCCTGGCTCTGCACTCAGGAGTTACTCCTGGAGGTGCTCAGGGGACCATATGGGATGCTGGGAATCGAACCCAGGTGGCCGCGTGCAAGGCAAATGCTCTACCCGCTGTGCTATCTCTCCAGCCCCTGCATACTTACTTTTGAAAACATTTAAAGTGTGACACAGGCTTTTCCCCTTATGTCTCGTATATAACTTGTTAAAACATGCATTAGGGGCTGGAGCAACAGCGCAGCGATAGGGAGTTTGCCTTGCACGCGGCCGACCCGGGTTCGATTCCCAGCATCCCATATGGTCCCCTGAGCACCGCCAGGAGTAATTCCTGAGTGCAGAGCCAGAAGTAACCCCTGAGCATCCCTCGGTGTGACCCAAAAAGAAAGAAAAAAAACCACGTATTAACCACATTGTACCTGACAGGCACACACTGAGTAGAGGACAAACTTGGTCAGGGGAAGTAAGAAAGACTTAGAAAGCAAAGGGCTAATAAAATAAGAATAATCATTAAAAAGAGTTCAACAGGCTGGAGCACAAGACCTTCTTTTTCTTTCCAAGCAGAAGGCCTGGGTTCCAATTTTCTATCCTGGTACTATAGAAAGTCTCCCAAACACTGCCAGAAGTTGCCACTGAGCACTGCTGGGTGTGACTCCCAAATAAGTAATCACTAATGCAGACTGAGGGGTTCTTACGTCATGTTCTATCCAAAAACTTTCTATGTCTCATGCTATTAAAGCTTACGAGGTGGCACTGGGCCAGAGCGACAGGATGGCCGGTAGGGCTCTAGCTTTGCACACATCTGACCCGGGTTCAATCCTCAGCACCCCATGTGGTCCTCTGAGCCTGTCAAGAAAATTCCTGAGTGCAGAGCCAGGACTAAGTCCTGAGCACTGCAAGGTGTGACCCTCAAACCTCTGAGTGGGCACTATGAGTGTCCCTAGCAAACAGACAAGGACAGTAAATATGTGGCCCACAGGGCAGGTCTGTGAGGGAGTGGACACGGAGCACTGACCCAGCCACTCACCCTGAACCACAGTTTCACACACAGTCCAGTGACCACCTTGGGCCCCTTGTCCTGCTTCTTTAGTCTCAGAGGCTTTGTCTGGAGTCTGGCTTGTCCTTCCAGAGGCCAGAGGGTGCAGCGGCCTCTCTGGTTAAGAGGTTAACAGGTTGGAAGGGGTTCTGTGAACACCAGCAGACCAGACAGGGGCTAGCAAGGGTTCGGGGACCCACATAATTAGGGAGCACAGTGAGAGAGCTGGCCTTTGGGATGGGAACCCAAGATTCCTCCGGCCCCTGCATGGGGACACAGACATGGCTGCTGGCATTTGGGGACAAGGATATGGCTGAAGGTCTCACCTGTCCCCAAAGAGAATTTCTCTTAGTTCCTCTTTTCAATCTTGCTGGTACCCTTTTGTGTGTCGTACTCTGTAGTCTTACATCTAAGTGCTGCCTAGCAAATACTATTCAAGCCACAATTCAGTAAGGGATAAAAGTAATTTTCAGAATGCATCTTAACATAGAATACTATCATTTTTGGGCCTGAACAATAGCACAGCGGTCAGGGCATTTGCTTTGCATTAGGCAGACTGGGTACAATTCCCAGCATCCTATAAAGTCCTGCTAGGGGTAATTCCAGAATACAGAGCCAGGAGTAACCCTTGAGCACCACCAGGTGTGGCCCCAAAACCAACCAAAACAAACAAACAAAATATACTACCATCAACAGGTTGCCAATATAAGAAATATTACTGGTGTTTTACATTTTGTCAATACTAAGTCTTTGACATTCAATGTATTCTATGTGTGCATCGTATCTCAGCTGGAAGGAAGTATATGCTCAATGGCCACTTATGACTTGTAGCTACCACTCTGGAGAGTGCAGGTCCTGAAAATAAACCTCGTTTCTGTTGGTGGGAGAAAGTCAGTTAGCCAGGCAGAGTGGAAAAAGGAATGGGGCGGTGACAGATAACTATCCTCTGCATTCTGTTCCTCCAAGTGTTTCAGGGGCAACTGCCCGTGTCTTCTCATTCTTGCTTTTCAAGCAGGCGCCTGGGTAGTTTTCTGTGAGGTGAAGTCAGTTTTCTCTCCCTTTCTACTTACTACTCTTACTGGAAAACAAACTGTAGAATAGCTGAAATATTCTAAAGAATATATGTAACATTATATGAGATACAAAGCCAAATAAAATAGTTTTTTCTTGTTTTTGAGCCACACCTGGTGATGCTCAGGGCATACTCCTGGCTCTGCAGTTAGAAATTCCTCCTGGCGGTGCTCAGAGGACCTTATGGGATGCCAGGAATGGAACCCAGGCTGGTCACATGCAAGGCAAACGCCCTACCTGCGGCACCATTGCTCTGGTCCCTAAAATGCAGTCGTGAGCCACGAAGCCCATCCTAATATCAACTGTAGGGCGCAATGCGTTTACTTCTCCTGGTCTCAAGCTTCTGTTTCTGCTCCAGGGAGGAGGCGGCAGATCAACTCCTGGGAATCCCCTTTTTTTCCCTTGAAGTTCATCCTGTACAGCTAAACCAGTATATAAAATAAGGCTTGCTTTGACTTGTCATTGCTGTGTTGATACTTTTTGACTACTCGCCTTTGTCACCTACCTTTTGTTTTTAAGATTCATCCCTGACGCTGCATGAAGCTGACATTCGCTCACTGAATAGGCCCATAACTCTCCATCATGTGAACAGACACTTGGGTTGCTTCCAAGATGTGTATTAGAAGTACTAATGGAATGGAAATCTGTAAGTATGAAAATGTTGAGCTATGTGAGATGACACCTGTTTTCCAAAGTGAGTGGATCAATTCATCCCGCCTCCACCCGAGCAGAAGATGAGATTTTCAAGTCATCTAATCCTCTTAACCCCTGGCAGTATATGGGGTCCACGGTGGTATTCTGAGGGCCACAGTACCAGAACAAAAGTCAGGGTCTCGCCCATGCCAGGCAAGTGCTCTGACACTTGAATCATAACCTAAGTGTCAGACATCTGAATTTTCACCAGCCACATCACGGTGAATGGTATCTCACTGTAGTCTGAGAATACCAATAACGTGGAATCTCTTTTTATGTTTGCCATTCTTGTTCATTTTTGGGTGAAGTCCCTGCTTGTTTCTTTTTGATCGGGTATTTTTTTTTATTTTAACATACGCTGGATCATAGTCCTTACGATGCTGTTAAGTGTCCTAATCTGTGGTTTGTCTGGTTATGATCTCTATGAAAGCTTTCTGATAAAGAGATCTTACTAACTTTGCTTTTGTTTGGAGGCGGCCACTCCCAGTGATACTCAGCTAACCAGGCTGGGGCTTCAGTGCAAGGGCTGAAGGATGTGGTGCTGTTCAGGCCCTGGGGCCACCCCAGGACTGCTGGGGCCACCAGGACTGTACCCAGCAACACTCAAGGGAACATATGATGCCTAGGATCAGACTGCAGTTGCTGCAAGAAGAGATCTTAGTTTTCTATAGGAGTGTGTGTGTGTGTGTGTGTGTGTGTGCGCGCGCGCGCGCATGCACAATATTACATCCAGGGCTTTACTCAGCAAGGCCCTGCCAACGAGCTATATTCCTCAAAGGAGAATTTTATTTCCAATCTGTTAAAACTGGCTACTTTTGTTTCAAAGGGGAAAAGAGTGTCTTTATACTGAGAAGGCCTAGATATAAACACATGTTGATTTTTGGAGAGGGGGTTTGGACCACCCCCGATGGTGCTCAGGACTTACTCTTGGCTCTGCACTCTGGGATCACTCCTGATGGGACAAGGGGGACAATATGGGGTGCTGGGGTTCAAAGTCAGATCGGCCACACGCAAGGCGCACGTTCTACTATCTCTCTGGCCCCCACATGCTGATTCTCCATGGAACACATCTGAAACATATATGTTATAATGCAAAGATACACACACACACACACACACACACACACACACACACATACACACACGACTAACACTTTTATTTTATTTTGAATTTGGGCCACACCCAGTGATACTCAGAATATACTCCTAGTTCTCTGCTCAGGGATCACTCCTGGCAGTGCTCAGAGGACCACATATGTTATCGGGACCAACTCAGATCAGGTGCATGAAGGGCAAGGATCTTGTCCTCTGCAGCATCTCTCCAGTCCCAAGACTGAACACTTTTAGAGTTAACATTTTTGGGGGCTGGAGTGACAGCACACTGGATAAGGCAACTGCCTTACACATAGCTAAACTCGGTTTGATTCCAAGCATCCCATATGGTCCTCCGTGCACTGCCAGGAGTAATTTCTGAGTGCAGCATCAGGAATGGCCCCAAGTCACCACAACTGCCCCCACCCCCCAAAAAAAGTTAGCATATTTTGCTACTTAAAGAAAATAACCCTTGGGCTAGAAACAAAGAGCTCAAAACTGGGCTGGAGGCCTGGGTACTATGTTCTGGACCACATGGTATCCTGAACACTGCCAGAGGGGACCCCCACGCATCAAGTACCATCTTGAGTGGTTAAAAAAGAGAAAGTTCCCTATCAAGGTATAAAAGCATTTCCAGGTACTGTCTTCAGAAGTCTTCTTGATGACCCTGCAACAGACTTCCTATGTGCTGTGATGTGTGGTTGCCTGCCCTGGGTCCACAGAGATAGAATCCAGCTCTGTCACACACCAAGTTTCTCAGGGCCCTCTACCTTCACTCCCCTCTTTCCCCTCCTCCTCCCCATCTCTCCACCCCTCTCTACCCCCTCCCCCATGACACAGTGTATTTCCCTGAGTCGACTGCAGCAGAAGCCATGACACAAGAAGGCACGCGTCTGCTCCTTACACTTCCACTATGGGCTCTAAAAAGATTGCTTTTCTTGCAGTGCCAGGAGATCAATGCAGGGCCTCCTACACACAACACAAGCGTCCTACCACTGAGCCTCGGCCCCAGTCCAGGCCTTAATAACTACAGCACTTTGTCTAAACATTTTAGAAGCGATTCAGCAAAGTCCCCCGTACCGCTCCCCCCCGCCCCCCCGCAGAAAGAACAAATGTGAATGCTTCTACAGGATGCACACTGAATCCATATGTGTAAGATATAAGAATAAGTTTTTACCTTAATGGGTTGTCCCAGGCAAAAATCATCATGTCTCTATTAGTTGAAGTCTTTTCATATCATTTAATAAAACTGCAAATTGCTATAGGTTAGGTGCTGTAGAAAAAATGACTTTTCTAATCAGGATGCCCTTGGAGGGCATCACACAGAAGGTGCCATTTAGATGTGGGGGTTGCTGTAAAGGAAGGAGGGTTTGAGCACAGGAAGCAGACATGGTTTGATTGGGTGATTGTAAAGATGGTTCCCCACAAGGACCCTCTCCGAACCGAATCCTCCCCAGAACTGTCCCTGATTTACTGAGCACAGAGCTAGGAGTAGCCCTGAGTACCACCAAGTATGGTTTGAAAACCAAACCAAACCAAATCAAAACAATCAGTAAATGGACCACAGCATATACTCTGCATGGAACAGATCTGGATTTGATCCCTGGCACAACACAGTTCCCCAAGTACTGCCAGGAACAACCCTGGAGCACAGAGCTGGGAGTAATCACTTAGTTCCACCAGGTATGGTCCAAAAACAAAAACAAAAACAAAAAAACAAAACAAAAAAAATAAAGGAAGAGAGAGAAATAGCCAGAAATAGCCACTATAAAGCAAATTCAGAGCCATTCCTTCTTTGTTCAGAATACCCTCTAGGACAATTCAACCACTGATGCATGGGCTAGTACCAGCCTGCAGACATGTAAAGGCTGGGAGCCATAGGTCTTCTGCTATGGCTGCAGCTGCTGGGTGCAGAGTAAGGCTTCTGAGGGTATAGAGGTGTTGGAGAGCACTTTTCTAGTGGGTTATCCAAGAGGCTGCAGCCGTGAGTCAGAGGAGCAGATCCCAGTCACAGTGCAGTTAGATCCACCGAGTCTCCATATTCTTGCCAACCTTCCCCTCCTTTTAGGTTTGTGCGCAGGTGGGGGGCTATGTTGGGGTTTGAACCCAGTCTCTCACATGCAAGGTTAAGTACTCAACTGCCTGTACAAGCCCAGCTCTTAGGAGCACCCACAGTCCATGCCAGGGAGATGACTCCCAGGGCTGCAGCAGAGACCCAGGTTGCTCCACCACACCAGATAGCCCCAGAAGCACTGTTGGGAGTAACCCTTTAGCAGCACAAAGGCAGCTCCTTCCCAACTCTGCTAAATATACACTCTTGGGCTGGAACCAAAGGCATAACTGAGAGGGCTTCTAGACATCAAGCTGTCAGGTCTGGACCCACCTACCACCATTCACACCCCAAACTGGAGAGCCAGACACCTCCCTGGACATGCACAAGCCAATGACTCAGGGACAGCTCCAGGGAGGGTTCAGAGAGGGCCCCAGTGGGAGTCCATCATTACAGACAATGCACCCAACCATGTCTGCTTCCTGTGCTCCAACCCTCCTTCCTTCACAGCAATCAACCCCACGCAAAAATTCCACCTTCTGTGTGATGCCCTCCTAAGGCATCTGGTTAGAAGAACACAGTTACCAAGCTCCTTTCATTCACTGAGTGCTGAAAAAAAAACCCAGGCCAAGGCTTGCTCTTCTGCCCTCAGAAAGTTCAGAGTCTGGGAGGAGTGATCAGAGTTGCTCATGGACAAAGGAAATCTGAGAGCTGCTCGTTTCCAGATACTGGCCGAGGTGGGATAGGCAAGTGCAAGCATTAGCCAACCTCCAGCCAGGAGGTCCAGAGACACCCTCCGCTACCACTGGAACTATGACTGATGTACAGCTCACACAGACTCAGAACGAGGGGGCCAGGAGAAGAGAAAGGCACCAGTGTAGCAGCGGTCAGGAGCCCAAGCCCCTGTCAGAGCAACACAGCAAATCAGGTCAGCACAGAAAAGCCAAGCTGAACGTGAGGAGATGACTGCCAGGCCAAAGAGCTGGGTGGGGGGTTCTCAAGCAGGAGCAGAAGGCAGAAGGCACATTCTCCTCTGAGGGGCTTCAACACGCACCATGCTCATGTACATACACGAGGGCACGCTTTCTCCTGGGCCCGCGCGAAGCACCAGGAAGGCGGTGACCATCATCATCCACGGGTGCATTCTACACCTGTGGGTTCAGGGGCAGAAATGAGGCGGAGGGGCCTCCGCTGCGCGTCCTGAGGTGCCCACAGATGCTGGGAAGATGAGTGGGGAGCCCAGGCCCACTTCAAATACTAGCATGACAGGCCAACAGATCTCAAAAGGAACTCCTGAGAGTGGGCGGGGCAAGGAAGGGAAAGGCTGAGGAGTGTCCCCTACCGTCATGGCCAGCACTACCTCCCATCGTGGGAAGCAGTGGGCAGCACCTCTGCCCCCACTGCCCTGACACTGCTGTCCCACAGGTTCTGGGAGCCAGCACCGGGTCCATTCGAAATCAGCTCCCGGCATACGGACGCAGCGGATGACAGCCTCACCCCGCCTCACCCTCCCGCCCAGGGGAAGCACACACACAGAACAGCAGGGGCGGTGACCCTGGCGGGGTCCACAATGACCACGCACTCACCTGGACAGTTGGCTTCGTCGCTCTCATCTTCACATGTCACCCAGCCGTCACACTGCCAGGGCAGGGGGATGCACTGGATGGTGCCACTGCGACAGGCAAACTGGCCAGGGTTGCACCGCAGCTCTGTGGAACCAAAGGGTGAGAGGCCATTGAGGGAGCGGCAGGAGCAGTGTGCTATTGCCCTGACGGAGCCGCTGGGTGTGGGGGGCCGCACTAGTGGTCCCAGGAGCCGCTACGTGCGATGTGCAGGACTCATGCTGGCATGCAGGGTCCATCTCTCAGGTCGCCGCGCACACTCCTGGGCCCCTCCCTGCTCTATGCAGCTCTCGACACTGAACGCGGAGTTGGAGCAAGGGGGCCAGGGTGCCCCTCCTGAGTGAGGGGCTAGCGGGCGGCTGCCAGACATCACCCAGACACTCAGATTTCAGGCTCAGAGCAAACTGAAGCAGCTTCTAACACGCGGGAAACAGAAAGCAACTCCCCCTCTCTGGGGCTATAGGATGCTGTTTCGAGAAGGGGGCCGTGAAAGGGGCGCCCAAGGCACCGCCATGCTCTGGAGAGGCATCTGAGGGAGACAGGGAAGAGCATTCCAGAAAAGGCAGGGCCTGAAGAACATCCCGGCAGGTAAGCATGCCAAGTAGCTGTGTCCACTGACAGATGGGGAACCACTGAAGACTGAAAAATGTCAGTCAGATGGGAACCAGAAGAGAGAGAGTACAATGGATAAGGCACTTGCCGTGCACACAGCTGACCCAGGGTCAATCTTCAGGACGCCACTCAAACACCTGAGCAACGCCGAGAGTGATACCTGAGCGCAGAGCCAGGAGTAGGCCTGAAGCACCGCCAGGTATGGCCCCAAAGCAACAACCACAGAAAGATAATTCTGACTTTTATTTGGAATACTGTAGGAAGTCAGAAGTCATACGATCAGTATGGTGAGTGGCTTAAGCAGCACACAGTGGACAAGGTTTCTAAAGGCAATCAAAACAAGAGGAGCAGACAAAATATTCAATAACTCAGTGAAGGAGGGGTTCAACATGAGGCTGTCGCCAGCCCACCACAGCGCCCGAGTGAAATCCCGTCCCTCCCAGTGGTTTAAGTGAAGTTTTGCTGAAACAGACACAAATATGGACTGCCTGTGGATGCTTTCAAGCCACAGCTGTAGAGTGAGTGGATGAGGGGAGAAGAATGCCTGCAAAATGGCAATACTTTGTCTCTATTTCTTCAGGGAAAGTGTGCTGAGAACCGGATGGGCTGGCAGCCAACAAACGGCCACCCTGGAGCCCTGGGGAAACGCCCTGGAGTGAGGCATGAGCCCAGCTCACCAACCCACTGCACGCTTCTCCCTCCCAGCAGGAAGAAAGAGAAAGGGCTGACTACCCATGAGCGATGCTCTGCCTGTCTGCTCGGCAGTGATCACTGTCCAGGGGGAGAGAACCAGTCCTCTCTCTCCGTCCTATTTCACTGAGCTAAAGGAATCTCATCCCACCACCATTCTTTCTTCTTAATTTTTTTTTTGGGGGAAGGGTCTTCCCAAGCAGTGGACCTTGGGAAGGTCCACTGGGAGCCAAGCCCAGCAACATGGTTCAGTGGTTGGGTCACTTACGCAACCACAGTGGTGTTCAGGAAGCTCTGCAGCTACCAGGATAAGGCCCAGGGGCAGAGCATATGCCTTCACCACTAGCAGATGTGGTCCCCAAACCAAAATAATAGTAACAACAATAATAATAAAGGTTATAATAATCCTGATGTTTACGCATGCCTATCAGCATTTCAAAACAAAGGAAAAACTGCTAGACAAATTAGCAGTCAGAGAAATTTAAAATCCCTCTTTCAACCAATAGAACAAGTAGTCAGAAAATCAAAAAGAATAAAAGCAACCTGAACAATTTTCTCTCTCTCTCTCTCTCTCTCTCTCTCTCTCTCTCTCTCCTTTCCTTCCTTCTTTCTTTTTGGCTTCTAAGACCATACATGGTGATGCTCAGGAGTTACTCCTAGCTGTGCTCGGAGGACCATATGGGATGCCAGGGATCGAACCCAGGTCAGTCATGTGGAAGGCAAACACCCTACCCCCTCTGTACTATCACTCTGGTCCCTGAACAATATTTTAACCAGCTGAACCTAACCAACAATCACAGACCTACCTCACTAAGAAGAACACACAAGTATTCTTTTAAGGGGCCACAGAGATAGTACAGCAAGTGCACTGCACACAGCCAACCTGGTTCAATCTCCAGCACCACATATGGTCCCACCGAGCCCTGGCAGGAGTGACCTCTAAGCACAGTCAGCAGTGGCCTCTGAGTGCTGCTAGATGCAATCCAAGCCGCCCCCCCAAAATTCATAAGGAAACGCAAAGTACTTAGACTACCCAAGACAGCACTGAAAAAAGTTAAAGGTACCTTAACTTATGATAAAGATCAGTAATCAGAACTGGCACAAGCTTCAAGAGAAACAAGGATCTTGGTGGTGAAAAATAAGTACTGGTGAAGGGAAATGTGTTTGATGATTGCATGACCGAGACTTAGACCTGAAAGCTTTGTAACTTTTCCCACAGTGATTCAATAAATAAATAAATAAATAAATAAAAGAGAAACAAGGAGCACAATGGAACCAGAACAGAGTTCAAAAATAGTTCCACGCACAGAAAGTTAAAATGGCACAAATGTTTCCCTGGAGAAAGAACAGTCCATTCAACAAATAGTACTGAATACTAAAAGAAAAAAGAACTTTGATCCATTCCTTGTGCCAAAAATAAATCATAAACCTAAGTGTAATATCAAAAAACATAAAAACTTTGAGTGAGGGATTTGGGGTATTTGGGCCATATCCAATCATGCTCAGGGTCTGTGCTCAAGGATCATGCCTGGAGTTTCTCAGGGGACCATAAGGGGTGCCAGGGATCGAACCACTTGGCCACAGGCAAGGCCATGTGCAGTACTCTCTCCAGCCCCAGGATGAAATCGTAGTGACCTTAGATTAGGCAAAGATTCCCTCCCTCCCTCCCCTCTCCTTCCCTCCCTCCCTCCCTCCCTCCCTTCTTTAATACAGCTTAAGAGCGGACTTGTGGGGGCTGGAGAGATAGCACAGCGGGTAAGGAGTTTGCCTTGCATGCGGCTAACCTGGGTTCGATTCCCAGCATCCCATATGGTCCCCTGAGCACCGCCAGGAGTAATTCCTGAGTGCAGAGCCAGGAGTGACCCCTTTGCATTGCTGAGTGTGACCCAAAAAGAATAAAAAAGAGTGGACTTGTGGCTTTATTACACTGATATTATTCCAAGTTTCCAGCCTTGATCTTTTTTCTTTTTTTCTTTTTGGGTCACACCCAGCGATGCACAGGGGCTTTCCTGGCTCTGCACTCAGGAATTACTCCTGTTGGTGCTGGGGGGATGATATGGGATGCCGGGGATTGAACCCAGGTCGGCCACGTGCAAGGCAAACTCTCTACCTGCTGTACTATGGCTCTGGCCCTAGACAAACTTTTTTCTTAAAAGTATGCTCCTGGGGCTGGAGAGATAGCACAGCAGGTAGGGCATTTGCCTTGCACGTGGCCGACCCGGGTTCGATTCCCAGCATCCCATATGGTCCCCTGAGCACCGCCAGGAGTTAACTGAGTGCAGAGCCAGGAGTAACCCCTGTGCATCGCCAGGTATGACCCCGCCAAAAGTATGCTCCAGATAATAAGTTGAACTCCATCAAAATCCAGAACTTCCCTTCAAAAGAATGAAAAGGAAAGTCCATATACTGACAAAAACATCTGTAAAATACATTATCTGATAAAGAACTGGTATCAAGACTATTTAAAGAACTCTCAAATTCCAACAGGAAAATTACACCTAATTACTTTGTTTTCATTTTTGGGCCACACACCCAAGGTGTTCAGGGTATGTTCGTGGTTCTATGCTCAGTGATCACTCACCACAGGGCCCAGGGGACTACGTGTGGAGCCAAGGATCAAACCCAGGTCAGCCACATGCAAAGCAAGTTTGCTTTACCTCCCATACTATCTTTCTGACTCTCAATAAAGCCTAATTAAAATGAGCAAAAGATTTTAATGAGCATTTAAACAAACAAGGTACCTAGATGGCAAACAAGCAGACACACACAGATGGCATATAAGCACATAAAAAGGTGCTCAACATCATTAGTCATGAAGGAAATGCAAATTAAAACCATAATGAGGTATCATTACACACTTACTAGGATGGTTAAAATGAAAAGAACAATGATAGCTAAATGTTGGTAAGTATGTGATGTTAACTGGAAGTCTCCTACAACACTAGTAAGAATGTGAAATGGTCTGTTTTGAAAAACAATTGGGTAGTTTCCAAAAGAGCTGACTACATACCTACAGCACAAGCAGTCTATGCCTGGATATTTACTCAAGAGATAGGAAAGTACAAGTTCATACAAAGACTTCTACAGAGTGATTTTAGCCCCAGAGTAGAAAACCCAAATGTCTGTCACAGAGTAAATGGATAAACAAACTGCAGTGCAGCCATACAGGAGAATATTGTTCAACAATAAAAAAGAACAAACCACAAAGACAGTCACAAGTACAGAGAGAGAGAGTGAGAGAGAGGAGGAGGGAAGGATGGAAGGAAGGGGAGGGAAGGGGAGGGAGAGGAGGAAGGGAGGAAGGAAAGATGGATGGAAAGGAGGGAGGAAGGGAGAAAAGGAGGGAGGGAGGGAGGGATGTTAGTTAGGGAGTTAGTTGCTGGGGCAGGCTGCCAAACACTTCCTGGAGAATAAGTGAAGGGGTCAATTTTTTTTTTTTTTTTGCTTTTTGGGTCACACCTGGTGATGCACAGGGGTTACTCCTGGCTCATGTACTCAGGAATAACCCCTGGCAATGCTTGGGGGACCATATGGGATGCTGGGATTCGAATCGGGGTTGGCCACATGCAAGGCAAACATCCTACCCACCATGCTATCGCTCCAGCCCCTGAAGGGGTCAATCTTTACCCCTTCCCTCTACCTCATTCCCAAATCCCTTTCAGGTAACTGAGTCAATGATGAGCTCAACGACTCCAAGATCTTTCTGCATCTTTTCTTGCTGTGGGGGTGGGAGATCTCTATTGTGAGGGTCACATTGGCAGCACTCAAGGGCCACCAGGCTGCACTGTGTGGAGCTGAGGGTCGGGGCCTTCAGTGCCAGGGACAGATCCTAGGGCCTTGGACATGCCAGCATGTGCTTTACTACTTGAGTCACATCCCCACCCCGTTTCTTTCTACTTTACGTGTATAACAAAAATGTCAGCAGCTCTTTGACAGGGAAAAGCTCTATCCCTGATTCACTTCTATGTCGTCCAGGCAATCAAACCAGCAAACCAACAGGTGAGTCACTGGCTAACACATATGATTCACTCCAAAAATACTTCCCACCTCCCACTTGATCCCAGGCTCCAGTTCAGAAAGCAGGTGATCTGCAACTGGTGTGGCAGGGACCTCGGCATCACGTGAGTGGTATTTCATCAGGTTTGACTCTCTGCATCCAGTTGCCATCATTCTGGTTTCATTCTTAACAGTGCCTTGAGTGCCTTTGTAAAGTGTCCAAAAACTTCTGCCAAATCCGAAGCTGCCTCGGTCAGCCTCTCTCCCACTGCTGTGTCTGCTCAGGCACTGCCCAGGCCTCCTCCTGGCAGAGGCACAGGCAGGACTGTTCTGTTCCAAGCCAGGGGACTGCTGGTGACTTTTCAAACCACTCATGCCCTCCCTATGTCACTGAAAGGCCACAATGCCCAAGGAAGAGTTTCTATCACACTAGCAGATCTCAAATTTTTCATCCTAAGATTCCACGCCCATCCCCGATTTTTTTTTTGGTTTTGCTTTTTTGGAGCACACCCAGCAATGCTTGGGGGTTACTCCTTGCTCCACATTCAGGAATTACTCCTGGCAATGCAGTGTCTGGGGGATTATATTAGATGCCAGGGATCAAATCCAAATCTGCCAAATGAAAAGCAAATTGCTCCCACCCCTAAGATTCTGAGACTTTTTTGCCCTAAACATTTCTGAGAAATTTTATTTATTTTGCTTTTTGGGTCACACCGGTGGTGCATAGGGGTCACCCCTGGCTCTGCACTCAGGAATCACTCCTGGCGTGCTCGGGGATCATATGGGATGCTGGGAATTGAACTCGGATTGGCTTCGTGCAAGGTAAACACCCTACCTGCTGTGCTATCACTCCAGTCCCATAAAGAGCTTTTGTTTGTATGGAATATATCAAGCAGCATTCACTGTATTAAAATTTTTTTTCAGTTTTTTTTTTTAAATTTTATTGAATCACCATGAGATAGTTACATGCTTTCATGTTTGGGTTACAATCACACAATGATCAAACACCCATCCCTCCACCAGTGCACATTCCCCTCCACCAATATCCCCGGTATACCCCCACTTTCCCACCCTCCTCCTGCCTCCATGGCAAACATGATTCCCCATACTTTCTCTCTACTTTTGCGTATCATGGTTTGCAATACAGACCCTGAGAGGTTATCATGTTTGGTCCTTTATCTGCTTTCTGCGCACATCTCCCATCCCGACCATCTTTTTCTTAGTGATCCCTTCTCTATTCCAGCTGCCTTCTCCCCTTTACTCATGAGGTAGGCTTCAAGCTATGGAGCAATCTTCCTGGCCCATGTATCTACTATCCTTAAGAGTCACCCTCATGTTATGTTGTTTTATACTCCACAAATGAGTGCATTCCTTCTATGTCTTCCCCTCTCTTTCTGACTCATTTCACTTAGCATGATACTCTCCATGTCTATCCATTTATAAGCAAAACTCATGACTTCATCTCTCCTGGTGCCGCAAAGTATTCCATTGTGTAGATGGACCAAGGTTTATTTAACAGTCATCTGTTCTAGGGCACTTGGGTTGTTTCCAGATTTTGGCTATCGTGAATAGTGCTGCAATGAACATATAGGTACAGATGTCATTTCTACTGTGCTTTTTTGCATCCTCGGGATATATTCCCAGAAGTGGTAGTATGGGGTCATATGGAAGCTCAATTTCTAGTTTTTGAAGGATTGTCCATATTGTTTTCCAGAAAGGCTGGACTAGTGGGCATTCCCACCAACAGTGAAAGAGTGTCCCTTTTTCCCCATATCCACGCCAGCACTGGTTGCTTTTGTTCTTTTAAATGTGTGCCAGTCTCTGTGGTGTGAGATGATATCTCATTGTTGTTTTGATTTGAATCTCTCTCCTTGATGGCTATCAATGTGGAGCATTTTTTTCATGTGCCTTTTGGTCATTTGTATTTTTTTTTTTTATTAGTGAAGCACCATGGGGTGCAGTTGTAGATTTACAAATCTTTGTGCTTGGGTTTCGGTCATACAATGATCAAATACCCATCCCTCCACCAGTGCCCATTTTCCACCACCATGGATAATATCCTCCCCATCCCTTCAGTTTTTTTTTAAAGCAAATTAGACACTCTACCTCTGAGTCATGCCTAAACCAAACAACAACAACAAAAAAATTTTGTTCTTGTTTTGGCACCACACCCAGTGATGCTCAGGACTTATCCCTTGCTCTGTACTCAGCCATCAGTCCTGGCAGGCTCAGGGGTTCATATGGAGTGTCAGAGATTGAACACGGATTGGCCATGTGCAAGGCAAATGCCCTACCTTCTGTATGATTGCCCTGGTCCCAGAACAGAAAAAATTTTAAACCCAAGATTCTCAAGCAGCTATTCAAAAAGTTAAATGTAGCGCACCCAGGCCAGAGAGATAGGACAGCAGGTATGGCATTTACCTTGCATGCACCTGACCTGGTTCTATCCCCAGCACCAACTGGTCCCTAAACCCTGCCAGGAGTAATCCCTGCACACAGAGTCAGAAGCAAGCACCAAGTACCATTGGTTATGGCCCCAAAGCAAAAATGGTCAATCTTATGTCACGTGCATTTCACCACAATTAAAATACTTAGTGTCAGGACTGGAATGACAGTAAAGTGGGTAGGACATTTGCCCTGCATGTGGCTGACCCAGATTCAATCCCTGGCATCCCATATGGTCCCCTGAATACTGTCAGGAATAATTTCTGAATACAGAGTCAGGAGTAACTCCTGAGCAACACTGGGTGTGGCCAAAACACTCAGTGTGTAAGGCACTGCCTTCCCCCCCCACTCCCGTACTAAGGGTGTCCCTGGGGTCCCCAGCACCATGGGTTCCCGGAAATATTAAGGTTTTGGGATCTGAACACCAGATCATGAGGCTTGTAACATGGAGCAAGTATTTTTTTATAGGGTTCAGCACTGCTGCAGAGGCCCCAGTGGGGGTGGGGGGAACATCTGGGGTTCAAGAAAGAGCTCCAAGGGCTCAGTACACACCTCACATACAGGAGCCTGGGTTTATCCCCTGCAGCACATGGTCCCTAGAACTACCAGGAGCAGCCCAACACTTTAGTCACAGAAGCCCCACACCAGAAAAAAAAAAAGACAGATCCCTGAGAGAAAAGTTCATGCACACATCCCATGACCCATCGGTCTTTCTGAAAATATACTGTGAATTCTGAGATGACAAAGAGGTAAACGAGAACTTGGTTATTAAGAAAATACGTTTGACTGCGTGAAGCCCCAAGAAATGCCCATTCCCATCTGTAGAGCTACTGGTGGAAACCGTGCCATCCTGGGGCCCTAGAAACTTAGTCTCTGCAGCACATTCTCTCCCCGGCTCCCATCTCTTCTTCGTCCGCAAGGCTTGGGCTCCTTTCAAAGCACATAAACTGAGCCTGTCATAAGTCACTGTGAGATGGAGCTGCTGCCTAGACTGTCTGGAACTGGTTTCTCTACAACAAGGGAGAGGGGAAAGCGGGTGCTGTCATGGGGCTTGGGAAAGACGAAGCTCCCAGGGCCGGGGCTGGCCTGGGTGCTCACACATGCCAGTTCCCACACAGTGCTCCCTGCCTACTCAGAGGGCCATCTGCTTCCTGTGATCCCCGACACTGCCACAGCATTTCTGGCCACAGCACAGCCTTGAATGTGTCACCCTGGTCATCTCAACACGATCATCAACAGAGGGAAAGGCGGGGGAGATTTTCCAGGAAAAAAAAAGGCAGCAGGGAATTCTGCCCCTCTCTTCCCACAGCCCAAAGCCAACTCCAGGGTGTTTACCAGCAGACTGAGGGCTGGACAGGCCACCAAGCCCAAGCACGAGGGCCTCACTGCCCAGTGGGCTGACTTTTGGCAGACAGGGGCAGTGAGGACTGTGGATTCACTGAGATACTCCTCAGAAATGGCCAGCAGCGGTTTCCAGCACTTTCCCATGGGTCTTACTTGCCTCTACTCAAGGTAGTACTGGGGCCACAGTCATTAGAAGCAGCAGCAAGTGGAAGAGGCACTGGGAACCTGAGAGCTTGTGAGGCTCAGCACCCCTGAGGGCCCCTAAACATTGCAGAGTCATGGTCACCATCGATTCTCCGGACACCTTGGACAGGTGAGCGACCACTCATCAACACAGATGACCAAAGCATAAAACCGAGGGCCAAACTGGGCACGCTCACAGAGCCCCAAGGTAAGAGGCCAAGAAGAAGGGGCAGAAATGGGGAGAGACTGGGGGCTGCTTTTGTCGCCTGGCCGAAGCCCATGGGCCGGTAAGACCAAAGGGTAGCTCCACATGAGAAGGCTCCCAGAGAAGCCTTGTGCTTGGTCCTGCAGAGGCTTCATTACAGCACCCACAGGCAGGGGACCAGAGAGGTGCCTGGAGGCAGAATTAGGAAAAGCCTCAGCACCATCCAAGCATCCCAGATCTAACTATGGCCTCTCCACAGTGCTCTGAGCCACAGGGCAAAGGGCCTCCTCTGGCCTTCTGTGCCCCCTTCAGATTCAGGCTCTTGGGCTCCTGAGGCCTCTTTCCCAGTGGCTGGGAGGTGTGCCAGCAAGCTCCTGCCCTGCACCCCAGGCACTGAGTCTGAGACTGAGCTCTCAAAGAAGACCAGTTCTGGGACCCCAGTGACACCCCTCCCCCCAGGTCTGACACCTTCCTCTGTGGGAGGTGTAGGGGACCACCTTGTCCTGCTTCCAGGGCAGTCCTGAGGCCTCAAGGAGAAACCAACTCAAACAGTGCCAGGCTGTGCACATTTCCTGCATTCTGTGCCTTGGCACAAGTCCTGAGGCTCTGTGAAGAGGCAGGTGCTGTCAGAGTCCCATGCAGAGAAAGGGAAGCAGCATCCCATAAGGTCCCCAAGCACTGCCAAGAGTGATCCCTGAGCACAGAGCCAGGAGTAAGCCCTGAACATCACCAGTTGTGACCCCAAAACCAGAAAACAAAACAAATTTAAAGGAAACTCTAAACCCCAAAACCAGAAAACAAAACAAATTTAAAGGAAACTCTAAAAGAGGAGGGGAGGCCCAAGGAAAAGGATATGAGTGGAAGGGCTCAAGCAATAAGACAGCGGGTAGGTCACTTTCCTACCTGGGTTCAATCCCCAGCATCCCATATGGTACCCCGAGCCTACCAGGAATGAACCCGGAGTACCTGCAGGTGTGCCTCCCCCCACAAAAAAAATAAACCAACAAACAACAAAGAAGATCCTAGAAGAACAGAATGAAAGTCTAGCCAGGGTGTGGAAAGCCTTACTACCTACGCTACAAAGACAAGATTTGATTTTGGGTCATACCCGGTGATGCTCAGGGCTTACTCCTGACTCTGCGCTCAGGAATTCCTCCTGGTGTTGGTTGGGGAATTATATGGGATGCCGAGGATCGAACCCAGGTCAGCCACATGCAAGGCAAACTACCCTACCTGCAGTACTATTGCTCCTGCCCCAGCAAAGACTTAAGAGAAACGGAGGAAGCACAACTACTAAAGAAAGAAAAGCGGGGCTGGAGCAATAGCACAGCAGGTTGCCTTGCACGCGGCCAAACCAGGTTCGATTCCCAGCATCCCATATGGTCCCCTGAGCACCGCCAGGGGTAATTCTTGAGTGCAGAGCCAGGAGTAACCCCTGTGCATCGCCGGGTGTGACCCAAAAAGTCGAAAGAAAGAAAGAAAGAAAGAAAGAAAGAAAGAAAGAAAGAAAGAAAGAAAAGCAATGGTAGGGTGGAATCTTTCAAAAGTACAAGCCTCCTGGATCCAAAGCTCACTAAATATGTTTGTCACTGAAACACTGAAAGTGTCAGAAATCAGACCCACAACATACACTGGCTTTTACAAAGGTGCAAAGGTAGTTAAAGAGAACAAATGGACATTCCTCTCAGAACTCCAACTCTTCCCTCCAGTGCATATCAAAAGTAATTCAAAACAGACAGTTCAAAAATGACCACTCTGCATTCTGCACAGAAAACAAACTATAGGCAACTAAATATGAACTGTAAAGTGTAAGGAATATGAACCTGGGCTCAGCAAGAAGCACCTGCACACAGGAAGGAGCCTGTGAACAATGTACTTCTGATCCGCAGCCTGGTGTGAGGGAACGCAGGGTCAGGGAGGGGTTAACTACAGGTGACACTGTGGGGTGGTGACGCTGCTCAGTGTCTGGAATGTGCTGTTGGCTCTGTGAGTCCACATGCTGGTCAAAGCTCAAAGAAAGACAGATTACAGCATGAACCTTCCTTGCTTTTTGGGCCACACCAGGTGATGCTCAGGAGTTTCTCCTGGCTTTGCACTCAAAAAGTGCTCCTGCTGGTGTTCAGGGGACCATATGGGATGCTGAGGACTGAACCCGGGTTGACCATGTACAAGGCAAATTCCCTCCCTGCTGTACTAGTGCCCTGGCCCGCCTTCACTGCATTTAAAATGCGTCATGGACAGCCAGTACTCTGAGTATAGACCATGAGTGAAAAAAACAAAGCAAATGATTCAAACTCTCCAGGTGTGTTGCTGGGAAAAGAGCAGTCACAGCACACCTGAAACCAGGCTGTGGACCCTGTGGGATGAAGCAAGTGAAGCAGATGAGCAAACCTACCAATTCTGTACTGTAGAAGCCAGCACTCTCACCTCAGAAGTGAGATAATGAGAAAGTAGAGAAAGCAAGCAAAATCCTTTAACGCTGGGTTGGAACCAAAGAAACAGCATTAACTTACTCAAAAAAGAGACACCACACACACACACAGGCTAGGCTGAGGGACTAGTAGTTGGAGTAACAAAGAAACTGCTTAGCACCTGTCTGTTTCTTAAAGGTCTCTCAAACATTAAAAGGAAATCAGACTGGGGTAGAAAGAATACTAGACATGGGCAGGGGGAGGGGGAATGGACAGGACAGGGCAATAGTAGAGCAGGTAAGGATCTTGCCTTACAGATGGCTGACCTGGGTTCAATCCCCTGCACCCCAATATAGTCACCTGAGCCCACCAGGAGTGATCCGCAAGTGTAGAGTCAGGAGTTAGTCCTGAGCACTGTCGGTGTGGACCTCCCCCCCCAAAAAAAAACAAAGTAACAACAACAACAACAACAACAACAACAACAACAACAACGATGAGCCTGGCAATAAAAGCATTCAAACTGGGCCTGGGAGACAGAACAGCAGTCAGTGTGCACATGTCTGAGTGAGTTCAACCATGGCACCAGACTGGTCCCTTGGCATCGCTGGGATGGCCTGGGTTTCTAGTAACACTGGGCCTGAGTTGCGCCATTTCCTTGGAACCAAGCATCGAACCACTTGCCTAGATGACCGAATCTCTCCAGGGGTGGCCACCAGGGCCCCTTGAGCATCACTTGAGGGTCACCATGTTCAAATGGTCGGAGACATACCAGAAAAATGCAGAAATAAATCTAAAGGGATTTCACTGTCTAAATCCAATATAGGCATCAAAATGACCAATGGGAACAAGAGAGATAGGACAGTTGGTAGGGTGCTTGCTTTGCACATGGCTGACCCAGGTTCAACCTCTGGCACGCCATATGGCACCCCGAACCCTGCCAGGAGTGATCCCTGAACACAAAGCCAGGAGTAACCCCTGAGCACAGTTGGGTGTGCAACTCCCCCAAAAAATACAAAACAAAAACAATTCTTAAAAAGAATAGACATACAGAATAAGACCTCATGAGTGCCTACTTACACTAAAAATTATTTTTTCCCTTTTTTATAATTTTATTTATTGAATCACCATGAGAGCAGTTACAAAGCTTTCAGGTCTAATTCTCGTTCATACAATGAAACATCCATCCCTTCACTAGTGCCCATTTTCCATCACCAAAAACCCCAGTATACCCCCATTCCACACCCTCCCCCTACCTGTGGGGCAGATGATTTCCACATTACTCTATTTTGATTACATTCAATATTTCGACACCAGGTCCACCATTATTATTTGGGACTTTACCCCAATCCTCAGATCTGCCGAAAAGGCAACCGTAGACAATTAGTTTTCTATTGCTGGTTATGAATAATATATGATGTCATGCGGCCACAGTAGTGGCCGTGCAATTTTGGAATTCCAAAATTTTAACAATAAAATCTGGAGGGATTTCTGCCAAAACCTGCTGGATTCTGAGATTTGTTCCTGAGTCTTTTGGATCATGGCCATTGAGCAGCTTAATCAGGCGCAAGAGAAGCTGTTTGTAGGCAGCGACTCGAGGGTCTCCTTGGGGCAGGGAGGAAAGGGCTGGCTCCATCCGCATCCCGCAAGGCCCCATGTGTCTCATCACTGTGGGCCCAATCCTGACTGCCCAATGACCTCTAGAGGATGGCGGCCACCAAGCTGCCAAGGGGGAGCAGGTGAAGGGACAGCACCCTTTCCCCTCTGGGGTGGCCCGGCGCCAGTAAACCACTGCAGGGACCAGACGCATCTGTGCCAAAAGCCGCTGGGTTCCAAGATTTGTTTCTGAGTCTCTTAGATCATGGCCGTTAAGCACGTTGATCAGGAGCCTGAGAGGTTGTTTATGGGTGGCGACTTGCGGTCTTGTTGGGGTGGGGAGGAAAGGGCTGGCTCTACCCCCATCCCATGAGGCCCCGTGTGTCTCGTCACTGCGGGCCCAATCCTGACTGCCCAATGACCTCTAGAGGATGGCGGCCACCAAGCTGCCAAGGGGGAGCAGGTGAAGGGACAGCACCCTTTCCCCTCTGGGGTGGCCCGGCGCCAGTAACTTACTGCAGGGACCGGACGCATTTCTGCCAAAAGCCGCTGGGTTTCAAGATTTGTTTGAGTCTCTGAGATCAGGAGCGAGAGAGACCATTCGTGGGCGGCGACTTGGGGGTCTCATTGGGGTGGGGAGGAAAGGGCCGGCTCCACCCCCATCCCGTGAGACCACACGTGTCTCGTCACTGCGGGCCCAAACCTGACTGTCCAGTGGCCTCTGGAAGATGGCTGCCACGAAGCCAAGGGGGAGCAGGTGGAGGGACAACACCCTTTCCCCCCTGCTGTAGTCCGCCACCGGTAACCTACTGAGGGGACCAGACACACCTCTGCCAAAAGCCACTGGGTTCCAAGATTTGTCTCTGAGTCTCTGGGATCATGGCCATTAAGCAGTTCTATCAGAAACCAGAGAGGTCTTGCCTCCAATTATATAGCTGAGCCGGAGGTGGTTTATGGGTGTGTCTCCCACATACCTAACTTTTGGCCGTTTACTTTCTTGGTAAACTTTGCCCCAAGTTTTTGGGATCTGGCCAAAGGCACAGCAGCAATTTTGGGGTATCTGGACGTCTGAAGGCGCCATCAGGCTGCTGATACACTCGCCTCACTGGTACAGATGACCTGCTGGCGGCACGATACCCCCTTATGCTAAAAATTAAAACAGAAAGATAAAGATCTTTCTGGAGTAGATTATTAATAAAAATATAAAATCAGGGGCTAGAGAGATAGTAGAGTGGGTAGGGCATTTGCCTTATACATGGCCGAGCTGGATTTGATTCCTGGCATTCTTCATGGTCCCTTGAGCACCACTAGGAGTGATTCCTGAGTGCAGAGCCAGGAGTAAGCCTTGAGCATCACTGGATGTGGCCCAGAAACTCAAAAAAAATTTTTTTTTTCTTTTAAATAAAAGAATCAGTCAGCAGCCTCGTAGCAATAACTGGGACAGACATTTGCAGTGATCCCTGGCACTACATATGACCCCAAGTGTCACCAGGAATAAGTCCTGAGCACTTCCAGGTGTGGCCCAGAAACTAATTAAAAAAAAAAAGCAGCAGTAATGGGTGGGGTTTAGTGGTATGGTTGAATAGTACATACAGCACATGCCTGGTATGCAAGAGGCCCTGGGATCCATCTCTACACTTCTACCAAAAAGAGAAAAAAAGCAAAATTATATCCCTGAGAGAAGCGTCTATCTCCCTATCAAGTACGTGTACAGAGAATAAGGCACTTGCCTTGCACGTGACTGAGCTGGGTTTAATCCCCGGCACCCATATGGTACCCTGAGACCACCAGGAGTGATCCCTAAGTGCAGAACCAGTAGTAAGTCCTGAGCACCACCAGGTGTGGCCCAAAAACCAAAACAGCAAATGTAGCTGCGATATTGTTATTTGTAAGTAACACATATACACATTTGGTCACACATACAAGGTATTTCTTATATGTATATGGTCTTTCTTCATCCAGTTCTTGGCTCACAGCTCCCCCAGATTTTAATGTTGAGAGTTATAAAGGTCTCGTGCTAATGAGGTAACTTCAGGGGAATACCTTACAGATGAGAGGTGGAGGAAGTCAGGGGGAGTCAAAATTATATCAGAAGGCTAGAACTTCCAGTCCCAAATCCATCCAATACATGACCTTCAGGACGGGGATGAATTCAATGGCAAAGTTCAAAGAGCTACACCTATCCTGCCTACAGGCTGGAGACACAGTACAGCAGGTAAGGTGCATGCCACCTTCAATCCCCAGCACCCCATATGGTTCCCTGTGCCTCCCCAACCCCAGTGATCCCTGAGCAAAGAGCCAGGAGTAAGCCCTGAACACCTCTGGTTGTGGTCCCAAACCCAAAATAATTAAGTAAATAAATCTATCAAGCTTATGTGATGAAACTTTTACAGAAGATCAACAGCAGGAGCTTCCATGAGCTGGTCTGGTGCACACTGAAGACAGAGAGAAGGGAATATGTCTGGGCAGGGCACAGAAGCCCCAAGCCCGAGCCCGTGCATCTCACCCACCAGGCCATATTCCTTTGTACGTTAACTGAACCTGAGGAACAAGGTGTCCTGGGAGCCTGGTTTACAGACTGCTGGTCAGAAACAGATGATAACCTAGGCCTGGCTACAACTGCTTGAAGTCTGAAGGGGAGCAGGTGGAAAGCTTCAATCAGAAGCCTGTGCTGTGGGGGTCCGAGGTGGAGGGTGGAGGGTGGTTCTGGGAGTCTGAACTCAGCTTGGAATGTGAGTGATCTCCAACAGATAGTGTCAGAACTGGGCTGAAGCCTCCAGAAACCAGACTGGCTGGTTGTCGGTGGGGCGAGGCTCACCCATACCCCAGCTGCAGCTGGGCTCACGTTCTCACCACAAAGCACAGGTCCCAACCCCGGCCACAGGGCCAAGGCTAACCCTGGATGGGGTGAAACTGACCCATAGGGCCTCCTTATGGATGTGCACAGGACCAGATAGCCTAAGGAACACGTAAAGGAGATAACCTGGAGCTATCTATAGTATGACTGTTTGTATACCTGTTCGAAAGTCCACTGCATGTAAAGCCAGAAAGGTATCTCAGTGGGAGAGCACTTACAGTGCAGGGGAGGTCCTGGGTTCAATCCCTGGCACCAGAAAAAAAAACACTGCCTTGCACGTAGCCCACCCAGGTTCTATCCCCAGCATCCCATACGGTCCCCCAAGCACCACCAGGAGTGATTCCTGAGTACGGAGCGAGGGGAAACCGTGGGAATCACCAGGTGTGAATCCAAACCGAATACATGCAAGCAAACAAACAAAAATAAGTGTGGACAGAAATGTATTCAATGTATGGCACAGAGAGAATGAGCAGAGGTGCTGCACACATGCAGTCAAAAGTTAACCGCTGGGGAACTCCAGAGAACCGTTTACAGGCATTCGATCACAGAACATTTCCCAAGTAAGAGAGCTTCTTAGGGTTGGGGATTTGATTCAGTCAGGGGTAGGCACAAGCCTTGCATGTATGAGGCATATAAGGTCTTAGGTTCGATTTGGTTGGTTGTTTTGGGGAGTCACACCCAGCAGTGCTCAGGGAACCATGTGTGGTGTCTCAGACTGAAAAGCACTGCCTTAATCTCTCTACTGACTCTCCCATCCAATGGGAAACATCCTAGAAGGAATTTTCCTGCGTGTGGGGGATACTCTCCCTCTCCTTCCAACAGGCGTTCCCAGTGGTCACGTGTGCAGCCCACACACGGAGGCAGCCAAGGGTCTGAGAGGGTTGTCCTCCTGAAAACAGCCAGCCACTCTCTAGGGGCAGCAGCCACAGTCTGCATTGACTTCAAGGAATTTCAGCCCTGTTGGGTGCTTCCAGGCCTCCTGTTCCGCGCTGGGAGTCCTCTGAACTCTGCGGAACCATCGTGGGTCCATCAACCCAGGACCCCAGGAGATGGAAAAGGCGTCTGGGTGAGACCTGTAGTCAACTGAAACTGGGAAGTCCCCATCTGCCGGCAAGTTCCTACTTTGTCCTCTGTAGTGGCTCAGGTCCTTGTCCGAGGCACCTGCCAGGGGGGGGGTCCTCTCAGTCCTGTCCTCTCCCACACCAAGGGGTCCCAGCTGAGGGCACACAGATGACAAGCTGGTCTAGCCAATGGCTTGCTGCCAGGGCTCCGGAAGCCAGCTGACAGGGCCACCAGTGACAGGCACGGGAAACCCAGGCTGGCTGGAGTGAAGGCTCAAGGAGGCAGAGAAGGCCAAGGGCAGGTGTGTGCAGCCCCAGTCTTGCATCACAATTAAACCAGGCTGGAGCTGGGGGTGGGGGTGGTCAGGCTGCACCCCCAGGCAGGCAGCAGGTGCATGCTCAATCTCTGTGCTGGGCACGGCACGGGGGAGGCAGCCTCTCAGTCTCTCCCCACCCCCTCCTGCGCGCTTAGCGGGGACCCACAGTTGTGAGAGGCCCAACCTCGTGCGTGCCCCTCAGCCCGGCTCACATCCACGGAAGCAAGCTCACCCCAGCGTGAGGCCCCGGCCAGCTGGCTCTGCGGCACCGCCTCTCCGGTCCCCCTCCAAAGGGGTTTTGCAGGCAGCCACAGGCCCTCATCCTGGCTACCCCCACCAGGGGCAGCTGCAAGGCGCGCTGGCTAAGGGAGCTGTTGCTCTTTATGTCAAAATATAAATAGCCATTTGTGCATTTGCTCAGGAACTGATTTCTGAGTGCCCGCACTGTGCCAGACCAGGCCTAAGGGACACAGCATGAACGTGACGACGGGCAAAATATGTCGGTGCGAACAATCCCAGCCCTGTCCAAAGTGCTGCGGCTGTTTTGGGAGTTCTCACACACACCCCTCACACCACGGAACGGCTACTCATTCAGTACTCACTGTGGGTAAGACGCTGCGGAAAGCGCCACGAGCCACGGCCTCCAGGTGGGCCTCTGTGAGAAACGTGCCTTTATGAACCCTCTAACACATGCACAACACACACACACACACACACACACACACACACACACATACACACACACTGACAAGCACCTGGGACCTGCTTCCGCTCTTGTCCATTCAGGTAGAATGCGAACAGTCAATCGCTACGAAGCACACGTTTTACACCCATCACTTCATACATCTACTGCTCTAATTCCCACAACATACCTTCAAAGTCAGTTGCATTGTTACATTCACCTTACAGGTGAGGCAACAAGTCTCACCTGTGAGGTGCAGGGAAGTCTAAGAGCAGGACTGGAGCCAGCAGCAGGGTGAACAGGACTATATTCTGAAACCACCACCCAGACCTCTGCACAATCTACAGACAGCATGTGCAGGGCTGAGCCTGATCTTCACCCCTCCACACCCCTGTCCCTGGCAGCCTAGCAGACTCACACCTGCCACTGCCCCCGAGGCCGCTGGCCCTCCGACTGGGATCAGCCCTGCCAAGCCAAGCTTGGGCTCACAGATCACATGCAGCCCCACACAAAGAAATGCCTGGCTTTCTTACTTAACATCCCAGGCCCATCAAGCCAGACACAAAACGCATGTCACCTGACAACCATACTGCAAGCATCCCCATCTGCCAGAAAAAGGACCCCAACTCTGGGTGCTCAGGACCGCCCACCTGCTCTCTGGAGCATCTCAAAAACAGAAGCACAGCACAGAAGCAGCAACTGAGCAGTGAGCCCAGACAGGACGCGCATTAGCTGCCTGTTCACTCTCAGACTCCCAGTACTGTCACTTACAAAGCAGCGACGGGCTTCCCTATTCCTGGTGACCCCCAGCACCAAGAGAGACAGAGGGAGAGAGGGCAGGCACTACCCATGCGGAGAGGGCAACACCAACACCAACTCCCCCTGCCAGGAGGCCACGAGCACTCAGGACTGCAGGGCCCAGGCAGCGGGGACTCCCTGGGACGAGCCATCTGCACCAGCTCAGCAATAATGGCTCAGCCGAACAGAGGCCCTGGTGCAGGCGCATCTGCCTGCCAGAGCCCCCAGAGCAACACTTTCTTCATTCCAAACCACAAACCGAAACGCCAACCCCAACTGGTGACCGCCTGCGCCATCTGGAGCACCAACCACAGAGCTTCCTTTGCCCTTAAGATTATCCTTTGAGGACTACAGAGACAGACACAACAAGTCCAGCACTTGCCTTGCGTGCGGCCAGCCCAGGTCTGATCCCCAATATTCCATACGGTACCCTGAGCATCACCAGGAGTGATCCCTGAACAGACACCCAGGAGTAAGCCCTGAGCACCTCTGGGTGTGGTCGCAAAACCAAAATAAAGATTAATTAAAATAAGGAAGACAAGGATCATCCCTCAGAGCCAGGAACAAAAGGTGTTAATACTAAGAGTTTACAAGCAAAGTGGTGGAGTGGGAGACATCATCCATTCTTCTTGGAACATGATGTTCCAGGAGCTCCCGCATCTTCTGCACCCAGCCCCCTGAAACTCTTTCTTTCTTTTTTTTTTGCTTTTTGGGACACACCCGGCGATGCTCAGGGGTGGGTTACTCCTGGTTCATGCACTCAGGAACTACTCCTGGCCGTGCTCAGGGGACCATATGGGATGCTGAGGATTGAACCCGGGTCAGGCAAACGACCTACCCACTGTGCTATCACTCCAGCCCCTGAAACTCTCATTCTTTAAGAGAACAAATAGAAAGCACTCCCCAACTGCACCCAAGGCTACTCCAATTCTCCTGGATAGCTGCAGCTCTAATTCGTGTGAGGGGCCCTAGTGGCCCAGGGCTGTGACCAACTGGCCCACAGCAGCACTTTGCCAGCAGGCCCACTGGGGTTCCAAAGGGCAAAGGGTTAAAGGTCCTGCAGAGCGAGGGGCTGGCCAGCCTGGGTCTGGAAACAAGACAGGCTTACCCTCTGCCAGTCAACTCTTCCAACAGGACAAGGAGGACAAATTCCAGCCTGCTACCTCACCCAGCAAACCTGGCAGATCCCCGGGTCTGAAGGAGCCATCAACATATACCAGACTGTCGCTTCCGTATCGCTGCAGGGGACATGGAAAATCAGAGCTGATAGAACGAGAGCTTTCTGAAGGCCAGTGAGCAACAACTCGTTCAAAACTAACTGGGTAATGGACTAAAGGTGCTGCTAGAAATGTTCACCTGTGCTGCATTTCTTGGGCAAAGAGGGAGAAGTTGTGAATGGGTAGAGCTTAAGAAGTCCTAGGCTGGAGGGTCAGAGCGACAGTAAAGCAGGTAGGGCATTTACCTTGCACACAGCCAACCTGGGTTCGATTGCCAGCATCCCATATGGTACCCCGAGCCCCACGAGGAGTGATTCCTGAGTGCAGAGCCAGGATTAAACCCTGAGTATCTCAGAGTATGGCCCAACCCATCCAACCCTGCCAAAAAAAACAAAAGAAGTCCTGAACCAGAAAGCTCTCACTCACGGCAAACATGCTCTCAGCTGTTTATGGCAACTTCCCCCAAGATGGAGCCATAGCAGGAACCTGAACATTCGTAAGACCATTTCTTTCAGAACTCAGAGCTAGAAAGACTGTTCTACATGTTGCATTCCTGCACAGAGGAAGGGTCAAAGATACGCCCTTGTATTCAGTGGCACCCGTCCACGGTTGTCCTTCCTTTCTCATCAACACCAGCAGATGTAGCACATGTCATCAGAGGCCATTGTGAGTGACTAAGCACCAAGTGACCTGGAGGGAGGGTTGGTTCTTGCCATCAGGCCAGAGCTCTCAGAGGGAAAAAGGTTCTGAAGGCCCACCTGCAGACCTGCTGCATGAGTGTGGGGAGTGCGAGCCTGGGCTCCACAGCTGGTGTTGAGGACAGAAGAGCAGGCTGCCCCACAGCACGAGAGTCAGGGGCCTGGGATGACCGGCCCAGCAGCTGTCAGGACTGGAAACTCCATCAGAGTCACACAGTCTGATGAGCTCCCTATATTTCAGTTTCCTCACCTGTGAAATGGAGCCAATGAACAGCATCTCTCTCACTGGGACTACCTGAGAGCTGAACTGACGATTACACTTTAGACTCAACCAAGATTAAACACACATTTGAAAGAAACTCTGGTGGCGCTGGAGAGAGAGTGCAGCGAGTAAGGCACTTGTCTTGCAAATGGCAGACCTGGGCTTGATCCCTGGCACCACACATGGTCCCTTGAGCACAGAGCCAGGAGCACAGAGCACAGATGCCTGAGCACAACTGAATGTATGCCCCACTCCCTACCTCCCCTCAAAAAGAAACTCTGGTAAGAGTCAGAGATAGTCCAAGAGATGGCAGGAGGCCAGGGTTTTATGCCCCATGCTCCATGGTCCCCGAAGCACCATCTTACAAGGTCAATCTCCAAGAACGGAGCTGCAAGTAGTAGCGCCTGAGCACCTCCAGGTGTGCCCCCTCACCAAAAAACAAATTCCTTGCTAGGAAAAGTCAAGTCTGACTCATACTGGCCCCCACTATGTGAAAGGGGCTCAGTGTCTTGGCCTAGGTCTACAGGACTGCAGCAGGCAGATATCAGGACTTCTCTCAAAGTCGGTTCAGGCTGGTATCTTCCTTCTACCCTAGCCATGCCAGGACTTGGAGAGAAAGACAGCAGGCAGAGACCAGAGAACGGAGAAGCACGGGAAAGGCCAATCCCCGTGTAGCACACTCCAAAGGACACAGTACACACCAGAATATGACTCATGGTGAGACCCCTCCCTGCTGCCCAACCAAAATCGGAGTCATGGGGCTGGAGAGAGAGCACAGCAGGCAGGGTGCTTGCCTTCCACACGGCTGGCCTGGGTTCAACCCCCAGGAGCTATCCCTGAGTGCAGAAGCCCTGAACTCTACCGGATGTGGCCCAGAAACAAAAACCAAAAACCAATCAGGGAGCCAGCTGGAGTCACTAGGTTTTGATTTTTTTTTTTTTTTTTTTGTATTCCATGGTGCTCTGGGCTAGAGCAATAGCACAGCGGGTAGGGTGTTTGCCGTGCACGCAGCCGACCCGGGTTCAATTCCTCCGCCCCTCTCGGAGAGCCCGGAAAGCTACTGAGAGTATCCCACCCGCACGGCAAAACCTGGCAAGCTCCCCGTGATGTATTCAATATGCCAAAAACAGTTAACAAGTAGTCTCACAATGAAGATGTTACTGGTGCCCCCTCAAGCAAATTGATGAACAATGGGAGGACAGTGCTACAGTGCTCCATGGTGCTTAAGGGCTGCTCCAGCCCCAGAACCTCCAAATTCTGCAGGATACAACAGGATACTGCTGGTGATTTCTACAAGGTTCAGGGGCTTACAAGATAACTTTTCTCTCTCAGAATCAACCCCTTTAACTGAGAGCTAACTCTGAAGTCCAAAAAACCCTCTCCTGCCTCACGGGTCAAGTGACCTCCGGGTACCAGTCTTGGCTGCAGTGAGTGGAATGATCTAGACCTAACCTGTCTGCTCTCTTCCTTGGAGCACCCCTAGTGATGTGCAGGCAACAAGCTCTTGAAGATACTTGCTACCACGCTGTTAATTAGTCAGCAGAATATGAGGACAGAGTGTAAAGAAAGAGAAATTGGGGATGGGGGGAAAAGGCTCCAAGAACTGGAGCATATGCTCTTCTGGTAGGCCCAGGCCTGATTCCTGGCAGTGCAGGGTCCCGTGAGCACCTCTGGAGTTGGCTTCCAAGCACCTCTTGGTGTGCCCCTCCCACCCCCACATACACAAAAAATAGTAATAAAGGAATTAGGTAATTCCATCAGTTTCATCACTCAAACGGCAGAGGCTGGACCCGAAATCGGTGGCAACCACAGAAGACCGGCAAGACATGTGGTTTCACCCCAGTGACCAGGGACCCAAAGAAAATGGAGACCCAGGAGCGAGCAGAGGATGAAGCCTCACCTCTCTCCAAGTGGAAGACTGGTTTTCTAAACAACCTAACCTCCTGAGCCCGGAAATTCATGAGTGCTGGTCCTCAAGCATCCCTATACCACTTCAGTGACAGGTGTCACATTCCCTGGCTTCTGTTCCTATCAGCCTCCCCCCCCATCCCATCTCTCTGTCCAGAGAGAGCCTGGCAGGAGTGGTGAGCAATCCCAGGTGCTAGTGAGCACGGGGCTCTACACACACTCCAGGAGGAGCATGGCCCAGGCTCCGGACGTGCTGAAAGGAGGCCTGTGTCCTAGCAGATGGCAAAGGTACAGCGCCAAGAGCTCACATCTCCTGGGGTGGGAGCAGACTGAGGCACTGGAAGGCCGCATCACACCGTACCCTCACTGGGCCTGCAGATACCTCCCAGAGGCGACCCTGGATGGTACACACACTCACACACACACATACCCTGAGCTGAAAATACACATACACACACACACACACACCCTGAGCTGCAAACACACACACACACACACACCCTCTGAGCTGAAAATACACATACACACACGCACTGAGCTGGAAACACATACCAAACTGCACACACACACACACACACACACACACACACCCCCCTCTGAGCTGAAAACACACATACACACACGCACCGAGTTGGAAACACACACCGAGCTGGAAACACACACACACACACACACACACACACCCTTGAGCTGCAAACACACACGAGCTGGAAATATAGTACAGGACCCCACATGGTCCACAGAGCCCTGCCAGGAGAGATTCCTGAGCAGAGCTAGGAGTAAGCCCTGAGCACAGTTGGGTGCGACACCTAAGGAAATAAGGAAAACAGAACAAAACACGAGCTTCCGACTTCCCCACTGTGTCCAGATTCTAGGGAGTGTTTTTCATCATCAAGTTTTTCCTCGATCTAAAGGTTAGCTTTTGACTTTTAAAATTTTTTCACAAGCCAACAAAAGGTACTAAAAGTCCCTGGCACCTGGCCTCCTGCCTCCTGTGCCGGGCAGGTAAGTCTGCCCGGTCTGTGGCTGGGTTTTCTTACAACAGCTCAGCATGGAGGTAAAACCACCGGCGGCAGAAAACTGCCTAGGACCTGCCGGCCGCCACGGGTCTGAGTCCCCCGCGCCCCCAAGCTCATTCACAACAACACGAGCTCCGGGAGGAGCTGCCGATCATTTTAATCATCCAAGACCCGGCAGCGACAGGGCCCGGGACGAGCGCGTGGCCTCAGCTCCCCGAGCACGACGCCCGGCCAACTCCTAGCGCTTCCTGCGGCCGCTCCGAGGTGCACCGCGACAAGACGACCGAGTGACAATGGGCTTTCCCGGGCCGCGAGGCTGGGCGCCGGCCCGCCCACTTTGTCCCCGCACGCCCCGGACCCCGAGCGGCGAGGCTCGCGGCTGCTCCGACGCTCCGCGCCCCCAAAGTTCCGTGGAGCCCGCCCGGCTCGGAGCCACGCACGCGGGCGCGAGGCCAACACCACCCCCGGACCACGAAGTTCCACGACGTCCCGGGACACGCGCACGGGCGGCCCCGAGCAGGGGCGCGGCGGGGGGAGCGGTCCGCGGCGACGACCCCGGCCCAACTCAGCTTAGCTCGGCCGGGCCCGGCCCGGCCGGCGCCCCGCGCGCCCCGCCCCGCCCCGCCCCCACACGCCGCCCCGCCCCGCCCCGCGCCCACCGCGCCCACCGCGCCGCGCACCTGGCCGCAGCGGCTCGGTGACGGTGAGCACGAGCAGGAAGAGCAGCAGGAAGGCGCCGCTGTCTGCCTTGGGCACCATTTATCCTCCGTTCATCGTCCCCAGGGCGGCCGCGTGACCCCTCAGGGCGGCCGGAGCGGGCCGGGCGGAGCGCCGGGGGGGCGGCACCGGGCGCGGAGAGGCGGCGGGGAAGCGTCCCGGCTGCGCCGCGGCGGGGCTCGGGCCGCTGGCTCGGGCGCTCTCTCGGCCGCAGCCTCCGGCTCCGCGACTCCGGCTCGGCGCAAGATGGCGGCCGTCGTGCCCGGCTCTGCGCCCCGCCCCCCGCCCGCGACGCTGGCGCCGGCCGGAGAGCGCGGAGGCGAGGGGCAGGGCCTGCGCGCTCCCGGCCGCGCGCGGGCCATTGGCGGAGCAGGGGGCGGGGCCAGCCTGGGGCGGGGCCAGCGGGACTGCCTGCACGCCATTGGCTGGGCGGGGCGGGGGCGGGGCCGGGCCGCGGGACCCGCCGAGGGCCGAGGGTCCGCCTGGCGGGGTTCTGCTGGGGAGGGCGGCGGGCCGGGATGACGGACACAGAAAGGGGCGGAACGCAGAAGGCTCGCCCGCTTGGGCAATGGCGGGAGCGTGAAGAGCAGCAGGGGGAGTGTGCGGTGGGGCACCGAGGTGAGGCAGGGTCTCCTCCAGCCAAGCACACCTGTGGCCCCAGAGCGCGCGGCCAAGTGCAGCAGAAAAGCGACGACGCTGCCTGGAGGGAGCGCCCCGAACTGTTTGGAGGCGGCTCTGCGAGGGGGGGGAGGAGGCCCTGCAGAGGTGGCTTCACTGGCTCACCCAGCCGGAAAACTCCGTGAGGAAGCAGGATGCGCGGGAAACCAAGCCCCAGCCAGGCCCCTGAAGAAGGCGTACCTCATAGCCAGAATGGACAGTGGGCTCAGCTGCTGCCACGGCAGGCAGCGTGGGAGCAGAGCCACCGGGGACAGCAAGTGCTGACCTCGCAGCTTCCAAGAACCAGGTGACCCTGGGAGGGGAGAGAGAGCAAGTGGGGACCCTGGGCAGGACAGAGGAAGGACCACCAGCCAAGCACAAGGCCTGGCGCAAGGTATCAGAGCTGAGGGAGGGGCTGGAGAGAGGTGGAAAGGAGGGCTAAAGGGCCAAGTCATCCGGGCATGACTCAGTTCCAACCCCAGGCTCCCTCACCAGCAGCAGTTGTGCCACCATCCCGGACTCTGGCCGGCGATACTTGGGGTCATCGGAGAGGATATCCAAACCGGCCCAACCCAACCAGACTTGCCTGCCCCTTTCCAACCCTTGGGAAGTGGCTGGAGAAGGCATTAGACGGAGGGTCTGTCAAAGCAGAGGGCTCTTGTGCTAGAAGCTTTGGTCCCTGTCCAGTGCTGCCCTTACCATTTGCACCGTCCTCCAGGAACAGCTGCTGGCACTCAGTGGGTTCCCACCCAGCCTCCTGTGCCTTCACTCCAGCTCCCTGGGCACCAGGCCAGGACTAAGGCCTTATTCAAATCCCTGCCAGTTATTCCACCAGGCCTCCCCCCAAGAATCTGTGAGAAAAGCAGACACACCACCAAGGTTTCTGATGAGGGGAAAGGAGGGAAGTGGACAGCCCAGCCTGCCATGCTGGGAGCTGGCAGAGCCCAGGAGTCTCTCTCTACTTCTGTGCTCTTCCCCCCCCCCCCTTTCTGGTCTCTGTCCTGTGGCCCAAGGATGTCAGCATGCACATAATCAAGGGCAAACAATGCTGGAGGGGCAGGGAGAAGTCATCTATGTTCTTCCCAACACCCCTGGCCCCTGCTGAGGACACTGAGATGGCACTTTGGATGCCTCTTGGGTTCCAGGGATCAGCCCTCCCTTTTTCCTTCTTTTCGAATTTTGACCTATACTCAAAAAGATTGTTGGATTTTTTGTTTGTTGGGTTATACCCAGCAATGCTCAGGGGTTACTCCTGGTTCTGCACTCAGGAATCACTCCTGGCAGTGCTTGGGGGACCATGTGGGATGCAGGGATTGAACCCAGGTTGGCGACATGCAAGGCAAAGGCCTTCCCCACTGTACCATTGCTCCAACTCCAAGGTTGTTGTGGGGTTTCTTTGGATTTTTTTTTTAGGTTTGGAGCACATCCAGCTGTGCTCACAGAGATCACTCATGGTGATGCTTAGGGGACTGTATAGGTTTTCAAACCACGGATTCAAACCAGGGTCGGCCAGATGTCAGGTAGTCTTACCCCTTGTACAGTATCTCTGACCCATTCCTCCCTTCTTCCAGGTGTCAGCTGCTATCCCTGGAGGTCCCTAGACTAGTCTAACCCTTAGCATTAATTAAATCCTCTCTTGTCCTCACTTGAGAATGTATTGTTTTCTGCATCCCCCACAAACTCACCCTCACTACTTCTGGACCCCTTGGGCTACTGTCCATGGCCCACCACTTTCTGTTTGGGGGCCACATTTGACAGTGCAAAGGGGGTTATTCCTGGCTCTGTGCTCAGGAATTGCTCCTGGCAGTGTTTGGGCAACTATATGGAATGTCAGGGATCGAACTGGATCGGCTGCATGTAAAGCAAGTGCCTTATCTGCTGTACTATTAATCACTCCAGCCACTTCTTTTATTGGGGGTTTTGGGCCACATCCAGCTGTGCTCAGGGTTTACTCCTCACTTTGCACTCAAGGCTGGAGGTAAAACCACCGGTGGCAGAAAACTGCCAAGGACCTGCTGGCCGCCACTCTGGAGGTCTCAGAGGACTATAGGGGTGCTGGAGACTGAACCTGGGTTGGCTGCAAGCAAGGCAAATTCTTAACATGCTGTACTGTCTCTTGGACCCTGGCCTACCACTTCTCAAGCTGTCCTGAGTCTGGATTTGGAAGTAAGGGCAGACTAAAGTGTCCCCCTCAGTATGGCTCCCCCCCCCAACTCCTACCTCAGGTCCCAGTCAAGTGTGAAGCTGCTCTCTGCTTATTTTCAGTCTGCTACCTCCCCCTGGCCAGCCTTTGGGGATTCCAAGTTCAAGTGGCTGAAACCAAAGCCTCAATCCCCCAGAACCCTCCTTTGTGACTTCACCCACTGAAGTCACCTGGGAGATAATGCTCAATGTTCCAGCCCAGAGTCTTGGTCTCTGGAAAGCAGGGGCAACAGGCCCAGCCGACCCAGAAGACTCTCTGTCCAGACTGTAAATGGCCCATGTCCCGCAGGGATGTAGAGGGCTGTCTCAGAGGCACTGGGCTCTCCCGGCACCATGGATGACGCTGCCGTCCTCAAGCGACGAGGCTACATCGTGGGGATAAATTTGGGAGAGGGCTCGTACGCAAAAGTCAAATCCGCTTACTCTGAGCGCCTCAAGATCAACGTGGCGATCAAGATCATCGACCGCAAGAAAGCCCCCGCAGACTTCTTGGAGAAATTCCTTCCCCGGGAAATTGAGATTCTGGCCATGCTAAACCACAGCTCCATCATCAAGACCTATGAGATCTTCGAGACGTCTGATGGCAAGGTCTACATCGTCATGGAGCTCGGCGTCCAGGGTGACCTCCTCGAGTTCATCAAGACCCGGGGAGCCCTGCATGAAGATGATGCTCGCAAGAAGTTCCACCAGCTCTCCTCAGCCATCAAGTACTGCCATGACCTGGATGTCGTCCACCGAGACCTCAAGTGTGAGAACCTTCTCCTTGACAAGGACTTCAATATCAAGCTGTCCGACTTCGGCTTCTCCAAGCGCTGCCTGCGGGATGACAGTGGCCGACTGACACTGAGCAAGACCTTCTGCGGGTCGGCGGCCTATGCGGCCCCCGAGGTGCTGCAGGGCATCCCCTACCAGCCCAAGGTGTACGACATCTGGAGCCTGGGCGTGATTCTCTACATCATGGTCTGCGGCTCCATGCCCTACGATGACTCCAACATTAAGAAGATGCTGCGCATCCAGAAGGAGCACCGTGTCAATTTCCCCCGCTCCAAGCACCTGACGGGTGAGTGCAAGGACCTCATTTACCGCATGCTACAGCCCGATGTCAACCGGCGGCTGCAAATCGACGAGATTCTCAGCCACTGCTGGGTGCAGCCAAAGACACAGGGCCTGTCCTCTGCAAACAACAAGGAGGGAGAGACCTCCCGAGGTATTGAATCCTCATGGGCTGCTGAACAACTCAGCTCTAAAAAGGAATCTGCTGCCAAGCTAGAGACCGCGGAAGAGATAAAGCCCGAGGCACTTTCTGAAACCAAAGCCCAAGAGTCTTCGCCGGTGCAATTAGCAAGGCAGACAGATGTCTTAAGTCCTACTACTGCTGACCAGCAGGAGTCAGAGGAAGGGGCCATTCCCGTGCTGCCCTCAGAGACACACTCCTAGTGAGCCTCTCTCGGCCCAGGGGGCCAGCAGGCAATCAAAAAGAGCTCATGGCTTCCAGCTGGAGCTTCAGAGCCGCCATGGGGCCATCCAGAAAAGGCAGGCAGTCTAGGATGAGCCATATTTTCGTCAGTTTTCTCTTCTCCCGGTGAGCTGGGTAACCCACATGGCTAAAGCAGCAATAAATCACTATATTGATGTAGTCTCAAGGTAAATGGCCTTTGCCCTGGCTGGCTGCCTATGCTCCTGCGTCCATGGAAAGGGAACCTTTGCACTGCCAACCCCCGCTCCGCCCCCCCCCCCCAACACACACACCAGAGGGACCCTAGGGATCTGGGATGGAGGGCGTGGACCGGATGAGGCAGGCCCAAAAAGGATGGCTGCCTGCATAAAGAGTGGGGATCCCTCCCTCTGCCTTGGGGCTGCGACGGGCTCAGGGTACCTCCACACCTGCAGCGTCACTGTGATGGGGGGGAGGGTGCAGATCTGCAAAAGGGCACATGAACCCACCTCTCATGCCCCCTCAAGCTCCCACATGGGGAGCAAGTTGTTTACTCGGCTCCACTCAGGACTTGCCCGTGTTCAACCAGCACCCGCTCCATGGCATTCAGCGGGATGATGGTCATTCCCTGGCCTAGAGGACCTGGTACTCCACAGGGTATGGGACTCAGCTCTAGCCTGCATGTGTCCCCATTACTGTATGACCTCGGCCACATCCCATTCCCAGGGAGTCCTGATCTGCGCCTGGGGGTAACATTCCCTGTCGGGGTGGAAGAACTGACCCAGTCGAGTAGAGGTGACCCTTGCAGTGCAGGTCCATTTCACAGGGACACTGGCATGGGGCAAAGAGCTGGCAGCACGGGCCAGTCCTCACCTCTACTGTGGCACCTCTCTGCCTGTTCCATTCTCTGCTGTGCCTCTTGGAGACCTCGGGCTGCACACAGAGGAGAGGACAAGTCTGTAGGGCCCAACTTCCTGCCCAGGGAGCAGAAGACCCCAAACCTCAGCGCCCTGGGAGCAGTGCTGCCCTGTACCCTGCCAGCTCTCCCACCACCACCACGCTGCCTTCTCAGCCCTCCCATCGCCTCCTCCAGAGCCCTGCCCCATACTGTGGCCTCCGAGCTCCTGGGAAGAATCCCAGTGTCTGGCCTTTTGGTTTTGGAGACCAACCCAGTGGTGCTTGTGTGGACAAGGATTGAACCCAAGGTTCCCCCATGCAAAATGTGCACTCCAGACTTCAGAGCCATCTCCCCAGCCTAGTGCCTGGCGTTTCCACCCGTCTGGCTCCTTCTTACCCCAGCTCTGGAGTCTGCTGTGACTCTCGCCTGTGGCTATGTCCCTGCACTTCTGGCCCATCCCTCTAGGTCCAGATGAGGGGCCTTCAGAGAGTCGACGGTGGGCCCCTCATGGCACTTGGTAGTCTGTCGCAAGCACCAAAGTGAGCCTGTGAGTACACAGAACAGGCTCTGCGTCAGTTGGGGACCTACCAACTTCTCCAGTGGGCTGAAGCTCCCGAGGAGTTGAAGACTGACTGACTTCCCCGCCTTGATTCATTCTCACAGGGGCAGGACCACAGGTGTCTAGGAGCTGCTCACTGCTGGCCAGGCCAGGCCGGGGGAGCATGGGGTGTACTTGAAAGGGGGACAGACAACTCAGAGAAGGGGGTGATGCAGGTGATGTCCACCAGATGGTCTGGTGAGCTGGTTATCTTATAAACTGTAACATTTGGGGCAAGACCTTGGCTCCAGTCATTGCTGTTTCCCAGGTGGTATTGGGCTCCAGGCCCTCTGTGGGACCTGCCTGGCCCACAATACTCTGTGTGTGTTTACCCTACCCCCACCCCCACCACATGTGGCTGACTCCTCACCTGACAGCCTGCCCTGCCTCCCAGGGCCTGCCTCACGGTTCTTCCTCCAGTAACACAGGGCACAGCTACCCCTTGGAACCCTAGAGTTTGAGAAGGATGGCAGAAAAATGCAGGGGGCCCATGCTCTGGAGTCCAGCCCCTTTTCAGTAGTGACATCGCAGTCACTTTGACCAAGAGAGCTCCAGGAGCAAGGCCAGTCAGGCTCAAGTATTAACAAGGAGCCTCCAGCTAGAAGCAGGTTTGTGGGGTGCAGCGGCCCCAGGGCCCGCTCTGTGGATGCACCCTGCTGGGCCACCTCCCTCCAGGCCACTGCAGAGACTAAGAGAAGGTATATCCCAGTGTGTCAAGTGACATCTCTGCCATATGACATCTTCCTGGTGTCACTATGGGGGAGCCTGCATACTTCCCTGGCTTCACCTCCCTGGCCATCAACCTGGAACTGGGCCTCCCTCCCTCAGCCTTCACCCCAGAGCACAGCAAGAATCTTTGACCAACAGCAGGTTCCCAGGGAGTTCTGAGCAGACAGAGGCTGCTGAGTCCCCATACAAGGGGCCTGGAATGGAGTTTTCACCTTTCCAAGTACTAAAGAGAATCTAAGAGAGGCCAACAAGGTGTTGGTCCTGGGTTCCAACAGGCTGGTCCAGGCCACAAAGACCCAGAGTAAAAGAACTCCTCCTTCTCACCACCCAGATTCTGCCTGTAATCACAAGGGTTCAGAGTGCAGCCCATCCACCAGGACCCTAGTACCAGGGTTCGGCCTGGGTCCCGGTCTACTTGCTACTCCAGTCACTGTACCCTGTGTCTCCTGCTGCTGCTGGTCCCAGTCCAGTTGCCAGGCCAAATGCACAGGCCACTGCTCACCCTGAAGCCATCAGGCATCAGGCATTAGGCATCGTCCTTTGGGGGGAGGGGGGCAGGGAACCCAGTGATACCAGGGGCTATACCCAACTCAGGGGACTTTGCAGTGTTGGACATCAACCCCAGAGCTCTCTCTGCAGCTTATGCAGCGACCCCATCAAAATGAGCCACTACCTGTGGCTCTGCCCTGGATCCTGCCCTGACTGTCCCCCACTCCCTCCTGACCGGAACAAGGCCATTCTCGGAACCAATCAGGCTGTCCTCCTTGGAACACACATCTGCCCACCTGTCCAGACCCAGGCCCCCCCAACACCCGTAGCATTGCTGGCCCACGTGCCTGGCGACCCAGCTCACTAGTGCCTGGCCTGCCCCCCCACACTCCCAGCCCAGCCTGACTAGACCAGGGCAGTTCCTCTTAGGCCTCACAGGGTCCAAGCCCTAGAGGGAGGGGTGTCATCATGCCTCAAGGAGCTGCAAGACTGGACCTCCTGGAACCAAGACCAATGCAGGGCCAGTCCTCACTGCCAGGGAATGAACCTGGGAAACACTGATGGGAGCTGAGCAAACCCCCGACCACCCCGGGGCTTGCCCTGAGATGGGGAAATCACTGTGAGCAGAAGCAGCGGTGGGGGGAGGGGGAAGTTACCAGAGTCCTGGGCTGCTTCCTTCTTGTGGAGGGGGTGCAGGCACTCCTGCCAGGCCAGCCTGGCTCCCAGGGTTCTAGGGCCCTGTCCCCCCAGCCCAGTCCCCACTCCCAGCAGCCCGGCTTTATGACTTCATATGCTGAAGTCACGCAGGGACAATGCTGAGCGTTCCACCCCTCTGAGCCCGGGCCCAGCCAGGCACACCGCTCCCTACAGTGCACATGAGGACGATGCCCACTGGCACCTGTGGGGAGGGGATGTAGAAGGCGGCGGCGCCGGCCGCTCCTGGCACCATGGACGATGCCGCGGTCTTAAGGAAGAAGGGTTACATCGTGGGCATCAATCTTGGCAAGGGCTCCTATGCAAAAGTCAAATCTGCCTACTCCGAGCGCCTCAAGTTCAATGTGGCCGTCAAGATCATCGACCGCAAGAAAACGCCCACCGACTTTGTGGAGAGATTCCTTCCTCGGGAGATGGACATCCTGGCCACAGTGAACCACCGCTCCATCATCAAGACCTACGAGATCTTTGAGACGTCCGACGGGCGCATCTACATTGTCATGGAGCTGGGCGTCCAGGGTGACCTCCTCGAGTTCATCAAGTGCCGAGGGGCTCTGCATGAGGATGTGGCTCGCAAGATGTTCCGCCAGCTCTCTTCGGCCGTCAAGTACTGCCATGACCTGGATGTCGTCCACCGAGACCTCAAGTGTGAGAACCTTCTCCTTGACAAGGACTTCAATATCAAGCTGTCCGACTTCGGCTTCTCCAAGCGCTGCCTGCGGGACGGTACCGGGCGCATCATCCTCAGCAAGACCTTCTGCGGGTCAGCGGCCTACGCAGCCCCCGAGGTGCTGCAGGGCATCCCCTACCAGCCCAAGGTGTACGACATCTGGAGCCTGGGCGTGATTCTCTACATCATGGTCTGCGGCTCCATGCCCTACGACGACTCCGACATCAAGAAGATGCTGCGCATCCAGAAGGAGCACCGTGTGGACTTCCCCCGCTCCAAGAACCTGACAGGCGAGTGCAAGGACCTCATCTATCGCATCCTGCAGCCTGACGTCAACCGGCGGCTGCACATTGATGAGATCCTCAGTCACTCGTGGCTGCAGCTCCCGAAGCCCAAAGCTATGTCTTCCTCCTCCTTCAAGAGGGAGGGAGAGGGCAAATACCGAGCGGAGTGCAAACTGGATGCCCGGCCGGGTGCCAGGCCCGAGCACAGGCCTGAGCACCGGCCCGAGCACCGGCCTGATCACCGGCCTGAGCACCGGCCCGATCACCGGCCTGAGCACCGACCTGACCACAAGCTGGGGGCCAAAACCCAGCACCGGCTGCTGGTGATGCCCGAGAATGATGACAGGATGGAGGACCGGCTGGCCGAGACCTCCAGAACCAAAGACCATCATCACACCCCTGGAGCTGAGGCGGGGAAAGCGAGCACCTAGCATGTCAAGGGCCCTGGGCGCAGCGCACTGCTGCGCCCACATAAACGAAGTAGGCAAATAGGAGCTGAAGAAGGCACAGGTGCAAGGAACAAGTAAAATCCGTCAATTAAACCGCTATTTTGATTACGTTCTATTAGCTTTCTTCCACTTCGTAGCAAAGACGATCTTACTGACCACCAAATAAACCACAAAGTGAATACAAGCATCGAGAGTGCCCCCTGCGGAGTCTTTTTCTCTAGGACTCAGCCACCTGCCCTCCCTGCGACGTGGGGCCCCAGCCTAGGCTGACTCACAGTGAGGTCAGGTGGGCAACGGAGGACCATGGCTGAGGGCCCCTCACCTCTGGACTTGCCCCAGGCCTAGCACCCCAGGGCCTGCCAGGTGCCCACGGCTCACCTCCAGGGCAGTGCCTCTCCTCGGCCCTCCCACTCAGCAGATGGTCCCTTCTAAGATCCTCTTTGACCTCCATTTCCATAACTGGTACCTGTGTCTTCAACCCGCTCCCGTGAGGCTGCACCCACCAGCCCTTCCTTTCTCTCCGAACAGCAAACCTGCCCCCTTTCTCCTCCTGATCTGTCACTGGGGAACACATCGCCCCTGACTCTCGCCAGTACTGGGCCTTAGGAGGCTTGACCATACCTCATTCACACCCTTCTCAACCTGGCTCCCCACTTCGTGAGGAATTCCCTTGGCCCCCAAGTCCACCTTTCTCTACCAGAGAAAAGCACCTCGAAAGTGACCTCTCCTAACTGGGCAGTCCATCCCTGGGTCCACGTTCACTTGCCAACCCAGAAGTTGGCTGGAACATAGGTCATGGGGCCCAGGCAGGTGGCAGGTGCGATGCAATAGTGCAGGCCCTCAGACCCAGCCAGGAGAGGGCCGCGCTCCGGCCAGGCTGCTCCCAGCTCTGAGGACTGAGCCTCTGAGCAGGCTGGGCAGTGAGTACAAGCTTTGGCGGGACATAGCACAACCCACTGAGGTCTGGAGACCCTTGAGGGAGCCAGCAGCACCCCAAGAATGGGGCCCTTATCTGTGAATCAGATGGCTCAGTGAGCCTGCAAGTGGACACTAGGTTCTCAGCCCCAGACAAGTGCTGGCCGGCTGCTTGATGCCAGCAACAGCTTTCGACATGGTGTCCAGGGAGCTGTCATGTGGGGGCACCTGCTGGTGGAAGTGACATGGGGGAGCGGGTGGGGGTGAGACTCAGCAGCTTAAGGCAGGCTGGGCCTGGGGCAGAGGCAAGTGAGGGGCAGGTCGACACAGTGCTCCCCACCACAGCAGGCAGCAGGGCCTGGAGCAACAGTGGGGCCAGGGGAAGGACTGGTGGGGCCAACTGCCCTGCCACCGGGAGACCTGCAGTCCAGGCTGGTGTGTGGAGCTGCAGCCCAAGCCACCACGGGGCAGAAAGGCAGGGAGAAGCTCGGGCACTCCAGCTGTGTGTGGGAGAGGCTGTGCCTCCAGCTCAGACCTGAGTTTTGGGCCCCAGGGGCGGCCCCATGACTAAGGTGACAGGAAGGGTCCCCCACCCAGCTGTCTCCCTGGGCCCGGTTCTCCTGACCCTGAGGCGCCGTCCAGCGGGCAGCAGGAGAGATGGACAGCCCCACCAGACTGCCCCAGGTGGCCTTTAATGAGGGACTCACAGGAAAGTCTCTGCAAGGCCCGGCGAGGCGCCCGAGGCCTGGTGTGTCGGGTGCCAGACCGCGGCACAGCACCTTCCCAGAGCCCTCGTGAGAGTCAATGCTTTGGGACTGGGCCTGGGTCCCCCGAAGGCCAGAGTCCTCTGCTGGGTGGCTGCCCGCCCCGCAGGCTCCACGCCAATTCCATTTGCCCAGCTTGAGCTGGGTCCTAGAAGAAGTCCGAGGCTTTGCGCCGTGCTGGGAGCTGCAGCAAGTTGTCCGTGATAGAGGCCGGGTCCTGGCTGAGCGGGGTTCGAGCAGCCGAGCCAGGAGCGGGTGTGCTTGTGGGCGTCTGGGGCCCACTGGCTGGGGTCTTGAGGTGGGTGGAGCGAGCTGGAGACGGGGTGTAGCTGGCCCGCAGGGCCCGGTCTGTGTACTTGCTGGCTGTCCTGCTCACGAGGCGCTGCAGAGCTGGGGACATAGCCGGGCTCAGGCCTTTGGGGGTGAGGCTGGTAAGAAATGCAGGAGTAGGTTAGATCAGGGAAGAGGGAGAGGAGACGGTGGCTCTTTGGGGCTCAGGACCCTGCAGAGCACGAGCCCACTGCAGCAAGCCCAACCATGAGGGCGAGTGATGGAGTTGCCCACTATCTCCAGTGGGGGTTGAGGAACCGTGTTCCTAGGGCACGCCAGAGCTGCTGACGGCACAAGGGGCACACGATGAGCCTCCAAGGAATGAGCCCAACAGAAGAGGGAGAAGGAACACAGAATAGCCCTGTGTCCTCACATGGGACATACACCAGGCCCAATGCACTTGAACCCTGGGGCTGGCCGGAATCTGCCCTGCAGATTGGCGAGAGACCCACCTGGCCAGGTTCTCCGTGACTCTCCGAAGAGCCTCCTGCTTCTTAGCCCGGTTCTTGGCAGCAGCCTCGTTGGCCATCTTCAACCCCAGCCGCTCCCTGCGTCCCGGCTCCAGGATCTATAAGGCAGCAGGCATAGGTGGTTGTGACCTGGCCAGCAGCCCCCTTGCTCTTTGAGGTGTCCACCTCTGCCGGCCCCGAGAGTTCCTCAGAGCCCCCAACCTGCATGCTGGGGCTGCACCCCAACACACAAGCTCTATGCCCCCCACTAACCAGTCTCACCAACAAACTGGAGCCTCCAGTGGGGACCCAGCTGCCCACAGGTCACACTACCTCTGGAGAGCACCTGCCACCCAGCTGCCCGGCCTGCCCGACCCTGCCTACAAAGAGGCTGGGCGGAACTGCCCCTGGGGTCCCCAAGCCCTGCTCTGCAGACAGAACACACAGCGCCCTCCACACCCACAGCCAGGCCGAGGGGGCCCTGGCACCTGCCTCGGTGGCCTGCTCACCCCTCTCTAATGCTCCTTGCTGTACTCGGCTCCACTCCCCAACCTGTTGTCCTACCCGGGCCCCAACACATGATGTGCCTGCAGCTCTCCTGCCGGAGACCCTGCAAGGGCTCTGGCTGTGCCTCCCTCTGGCCCCACTGTGCACCGTCACCTCAACCTACCTTGAAGGCCGGCCCTGGTGTCCTGTCCACGTAGGGCGTGTCCGACCCTTCCACCCTCAAGGGGGTGTTCTCCACCTCACCCCAGGTCATCAGTGGGGACTCGCTGACCCCTGCAGAGAGAGAGTGCCCTCCTTAGTCATGCTGAGCGGCCCAGCTAACAAACACCGAGGCAGGCAGGCACAGAGAACTGCAGCTCAGGGCACCTGGCCGAGGGGCAGATGGTTCTTCTGAGGGCTAGGCTGGGGTGCCACTGAGCACACCCCCCCTCAGGGGCCCCAGGACTCCCACACTGCCCAGGACACTAGGCAAATTCGAGGTGCCTCCATATGCCCTGGCCTGTGTCACAGCAAACAGCACCCCAAAGTGCAGTTGCCAGTATGCGGAAGGAGAGGAACCCCGTGAGCACTCACATCTCACACCCCAATCTATGAAGAGCGGCAAGGCTGGGTCCAGACTCCCTTCTGGCAGCACGGGGCCAGAATGGGAGCACGCTAGGACTGACGGGACATCTAGCCCAACCGCAGCTGCAGTCACCTGGAGGAGGACACACGGCCCGAGAACCCCTCAGGACTAGCCCCTCATGGCGCCAGGTGCCTGTGCCCCTGCAAACTGGGTGAGTCTGGTGCATCTCCCACCTGGCAGCCCTCTAGCCCTCACTGCCCTTACCACTCTGCAGGCCCCACCTGCTCCCATGCTTCAGCCCTCAAGGCGGCCAGTCTGTCCAGCAGGAGCCCAGCACCCCTGGTTTGTCTATCCTGCTAGGTTTAGGGTGAGCCCTGGAAACTACCGCATTGCAGAGAGCAGATCCCACACATCAGATCAGGTCTGCTGGAGTCCAGCTGCACAAAGGCTGGAGCCGCCATCCTCTGCTCAGTTGGGAGCACAAGTCCCAGAGTCCCATGAGCAGGAAATAGCAGTGGGGAAGCGTCAGCAGTGGCAGGGCGGAGAGACAGCCCCGTTGGGGGGATGGGCGGTGCTGACTTCACAAGGGTTTGTTTCTCACCAGGAGCTGGAGAAGGGGTGGCAACAAATCCAAATCCACCCACTCGGGGGGATTCCTGAGGGATCAGCTCCTTGCCATCGGGACCCACCTTGCCCTGTTTGTGCTGGAACAAGCAGAGAGAGGTTAGTGTGGGGGAGGAGTGTGCTCTCTGGCCAACAGATGGCTATGGTACTCACACACTTGTGCTCACACACACAAAGACACACGCACGCGCACATATGCGCCCACACAAACACACATACACACATACACACACACCCCACTTCCCTGTGGACAGAGCTGTAGAAACAGCCCACAGGGAAAGAGCAGGGAGGATCTTACCCGCGCAGAGCCCAAAGCACCTGTCAGAACAAGCCTGCTAGCCAGACAAGCACTTCCTGCCATCCAGGGAAGAGCTTCCTGCCCTTCAGGGCAGCGCAGAGGCCCTCAGCTTGGGGCGCACATGGGCTACTTTTGGGTGCTCCTGACTTCAGGTTCTTGAGCGGGACTAAGCTGACCCGGGAGCCAGTGCCTGCCTGCTCCCATCCCTCCACCCCATGAGTGTAGAGCTACCGCCATACAGAACCATCCTCCTGCTCCCCGACTCTCAGTCTCTGCCCTCACGGGTGTGGGAATGGCAAGGTCGGGGCAGGGTGGAAGGGAAAGGAAAGTGCTGGGGATGCAGCCCAGGTCTCGGGCTCTGAGGCCTATGCCCTTCCACTGAGTCACACCCTCAGCCCCAAGGGTGCTGCTGGTATAGATCTGAGCCCCCAGGGTGAGCCTGATCAAGAAGGTGCCCACGAGAGCCACGTGGACTAAGACTTAAGACACTGGCAGTCCCCACAGGTCCCAATGAAGAGGAGCACCCAATAGGACCAAAGCGATACTATAGTGGGCAAGACACCTGCCTTGCACGTGGCTGACTAGGGTTTGCTCCCTGGCACCCTATGCCATCCCGAGCTTCACTAGGACTGAACCCGGAACACAGAGTCAGGAAAAAGTCCTGAGCAAACCAAGGTGTTACCCTCAAAAAAAAAAAAGAAGAAAAGAAAAAAGAGCCAACCCTCGAACAAAGAGGCAGCCAAGACTTCCTGCATCCAGCTTGCCCCTGCCGCCCCTGCCACTCACCTGCGCATTGAGGGCAGCGGCCTGCTGCAGCTGGGACCTGCTCAGGGCTTGGCTGAAGGGGTCCCTGAGGAAGCGGGTGTTTTTATGCACCACTTGTCGAGGCTTCTTGAACAGCTGCTCTTCGTCAGGGACACCTGTGCAACCGTGCAGAGACAGCAGTTGGTATCGGGGTGGGGTGGCAGGGAAATGCAGGACCAAGGGCAGGCATGACAGAACTGGGGACAGCTGAAGGGCTCCACTCCTTTCTGACTCCACACAGAGAACCACCCCACTCCAGAGCCTGAGGGCCTGGCTAGAAAGAAACAACCCACCCCCAGCCCCGGGGTCCCTGCCTCTGGCCCACTCACCCTCTGGGTAGTACATGAGGGAGTTCTTGGCCTTGTACTTCCAGGTCTCCACACCCGCCTGGCTGCTCTCAATGGCCTGGTGCTCTGCTGACGGGAGGGCAAGGTTATCTTTCTGCCTCTGTGTCACAGCGGGGAGAGAGAGGGTCAGAGCAGCGGAACCCAGGGTCCCCCCCCCCCCACAGCGTGGGCTGCGCCCCACCAACAACCAGAGCCCACACCACCACACCCCACAACACCTTCTCAAACTCCTCCTCAGCCTGGTAGAGCCAGGCATGGCGTGCCCGGCTCTTCTCCTTGGCCACTTCCATGATCTCCTGGAAGGAGGCGTTGTCCTCGCTCGTGTAACGGCTCAGGAAGACATCGAGGCTGGGCAGAGGCTCCTTCTCCTCCTCCTCCTCCTCAGCCGTCTCTCCTGCTCAAGGGGCGACACAGACCAGGACCTGAGTCCATACCTCCTTGGAGTCGCAATCCCGACCAGCAGGATGCCCACACTGTTCTCCTGGGCATGTCCTGAGAGCCCACATGGGCACACAACACCCCGCCTGGACAGAACCAACCATCCCAGCTGCCCAGAGAAGCTGGGGGATGCGTGGGGCCAGATTCAGACCAGAAGAGGGGGTGACCACAGTAGGGCTCCCCCACCTTAATAGTGCTGTCCAAGAGTCCCTCCTGCACAGTCTCCACACCGAGGCTTCCCTTCCTGACCTGCCGGCAGAACCACTGCCCAGCCACCACTGAAAGCAGCGCCCTGGGGAGGCGGTGCCATCATAGACACTCATCAAGGACACTAAGACAAGCCCTCTGTGTCCCTCCAGTAACAGTCTCCAAACATACAACCACTCCTGCGTGCAAAGTTCAAGTCCTGGTGTTGGAGGAGTGGGAAAGATGAGGCGTCATGCCTCATTCCGTTGCCACGAGATTACACAAATACGGCTGAAGGGGGAGTTCAGCAGGCAGGGTCCTTGCTTGCCTTGCACATAGCGGACCCAGGTTTAATCCCCAGTATCCCATATGGTCCCTCAAGCACTGCCAGGAACAATTCCTGAGCACAGAGTCAGGAGTAATCCTGAGTCCCACATGGTGTGGCTGCTCCAGAACAAACAAAACCAACCAAAAAACAAGACTGCAAGAAAGACACGTCCCTAGCTCGGTCTCTAGCCTGAGACTATGACTGGCAGTGGTTCCCTGCCACTTAGGCTACTTATCTGTTTTGTTTTGGGGCCACGCTCGGTAGTGCTCTGGGGCCGCATCTGGCAGTGCTCCTGGGACTGTGTGAGATGCTGGGATTTGAACTTGTGTTATGGTCACAGGCAGATGCTAAGCCAACTGCCTTAACTGGATTATTTCTCTAAAGTTACATAAATGAATTTTCTGAATATAGGTAAGGGAGGGCGTATTTCAAGAAAACAACCTGAACGCTGCCTCAGGATTCACTGCAATGGAGAACCAAACTTCACAAACATGACCGTTTGGAGAAGGGTTTTGAAACAGAACATGTCACATTTGTGGGAGCACAACAGCACGCAGCAGACTGGAATGGAACAGAGAGGAGCGCACTGTCCACCTGTTCATGTGTTGACAGAAGTCCTGACTGTGAGGAAATGCTGTGACACGTGGAACACTCATGCACAACAAGATTCATGACTCAAGGCTTCTCCTGGAACCACTCCCTGTAAAGCTGAGAGGTTATCAGGGACTCCTCCCCAATGTGCTGAAGACAATGTTATTCAACTCTCCACATGTTTGCGGAAGACCCACAGCACATCATGTGCTGCTCTAGAAAAGGTCACTGATAGGAACGAAAAAAGAACGTGCACTCAAGGGTTTGGAGCAATAGTACAGTGGGGAGGGCACTTGCCTTGTCTGTGGCCGACCGAGGTTCAACCCCCAGCAGCCCTTATGGTCCCCTGAGCATCACCAAGAGTGATCCCTGAGTGCAGAGTCAGGAGTAACCCCCGATTATCAATAGGTATGACCCAAAAAACAAACAAACGAAAAAAGAACCAGCACTCAGCCTGAGGCAACTGCACGCAGAAATGGTTCTATGAGATCAGTCCTGTAATGAACAAACCAAACCAGGCAGGAGGGGACAGCGTCCTCGAGGGGCTGCGACTTCACCCTGGGAGGCATGGAGAGGGTTCCCTAGCTGGATGATGACTGAGCAGACATGAAGGGAGAGGCATGAGCTGCGTAGTTACCTAGGGAATGGAGCCAACTCAGAAGACACTGGTGTAGAGGCCTGAGCCATCTTAAGGAGGAGACCTTAAGGACAGGAGGACCCACTGAGGCCCAGGAAACTCTGGATGGTGACTGGCAGTGAGCAGTCCGGTGAAAGCCAGCCACACTGATGCTCCATGGGAGGGCTCAGAGGATCACTCCACCTTGAGAAGCCAGACCCAGATCTCTCACTCCCTACACCAGGCCGCTCTGACCCCACAGGCTGCCAATCAAACTAAGAGATTATCTGCTCTGGACCACTCCTCTAGGGTCTCACAGAGGGGACTCACAGGCAATCTAACCTTTAACAGAAAGTGGGCCCTTACCGTCACCATCCTCCAGGCCTCGCCCGCGGGGCCGGGATTTGGCACCCACCACTCCGGGGCCCGTGTGCACCTCTGGGGTTTCGAATGTGGCTGGAGTCACGTCTGGAGGTAGAAGAGGGGATGAAAATGAGCGTGAGCCTAAGACAGGAGCTTAGCAGATGCTCGCTCTTCCTGCAACCCGGAGGAATGGGAGGAGGGGGAGGAGAATTCTCTTACAAGGAGGAGGGGGCTCTCGGGATATCTTGCCCAGCGCAGAGCCAAATTTGATGGCGATCTGGCGCATCCGCTCCAAGTCTCCATTCTCCTCAGCCTCCAGGTACTCCTTCTGTGCCTGCAGCTTCTCCACGTCAGGAAAGAAGTCCCTCTGGATAACAGTCTGGAGGCCCTGCAGAGAGAACAGACAGAGCTGCCACCTGAAGAGTTGATATCTACCGCCACTGACTCACCTACTAAGATGCTTGCCGAACACCTCCCCAAACGACATTCCTGGCTAGCAGCACTTTCTTACAAGGAATCCCAGCAGCCTTGCTGCAACACGGCTTGTGACTACAATCCTCCTGACTCCCAGGAAACTTCTCAGTAACAGGTCATTGACCTTTGCTGACTCTGCTGGCACACCCACAGGACCAATATTGATGTTGACATCTTCTGCCCCCCATGCCCGAACCCATTTCTAGGGCGATTCGGTCTCCACTCACCACCACCAGCACTATTTTAGATCCCCAAGTCTGCCGCTCCAGCTGGACGGGCCTCGCCGCTGAGCAGCGCGTGGAGTGCATCAGCTGCCCACAATGCAGCATCTGCCTGCACGTCCCAGAAGCGTTCCTCCAATTTCCCTGCCAACTCTTTCTTGCCAGTAAATCGAAATCTACCACAAGGGTCCTCGGAGGCCTGCCCGTTTACCCGACGATGCTGCCGCCCTTGTACTGCCGGATATCACTTTCTAGAGAGTTCTCCCTAGCCCACATTCTTCCAGTCGGTCAGAACCTTACTCACTGCTCCCTATCTCGACTTCCTGAGTCCCAACACAGACACACCTGTCCCGTCTCTTCCTGGCGAGGGCTTCCTCCATCAAGGACACTTCCGTCACCACGGGGGTTGTCTGCCTCTCCGACTGGGCCCACTACTGGGGCAGGAACCCCGCGCGATAACGGCACCGCCGCCACCCAGGACGAGGGCGCTGAACGGAGAGGCGGCAGCGGCGGGGGGCGGTAGTGACTGGCGCGTTGCAGCCAGGTCTTACCTCGATGTATTCTTCCTCGTCTAGAACGCGCTGTTTGCCCGTCGTAGCCCCTGCCTCCTCCGCCGCACGCTTCCTCCGCGGCCCCGACGCGGCGGAGAGCAACAACGCCCGGGCCGAAGCGCCGGGCGTCTCCATCACTATCCCAGAACCACGTCGGCGACCCAAACACGTCACAGGGTCGGAGCGGGGCGGGGGCGGGGAAGCGGACTGCGCAGGCGCCTTAAGTAGCCGACCAATAGGGAAGCCGTGCGTTCCTGCGGTCAGCCCGCGCTCAGTGATGACGTCAACAAATCCCGCCCCTTGCGGGGAGTTGGTAGTCTTTGCCCAGCGCAGAGCACGCATACTTGAAGTTATGAACGCCAGGGGGCGATGTGGTGCTGGTGGTGGGCGTGTCGTTAAAGCTAATTGTGAAACATTCCATCACTTAAGAATGGAAAGATCTCAGAATTCCAATTTCTTGGGAATAATCGCTGTATGTTTCCATATTATCAACAAGAACCCATCCTTCACAACATTTTCTGAATACGTATCTTAAAGCACTAAATTTTCTGTATAGGCGTTTTAAAGTGTTTACTCAAATTTTATACAACCCCACGGCAATTCTTTTTTTGATAGTTATAAAATAAAATAACACAGTTCAATACGAAACGTCTGGTTAAAAAGTACTGGGTCCTTGAATGCCAGAATGAGTTTCCCAGAAAGGGTTGTCACTGAAGGGATCAATCGCCTAAGCATTTTCCCCCAGAAAGGATCATTTGTTTCCAAATAAGGGCTGTGAATTCCATTCAAACAAGTATGTTAAACCCCAAATTCTTTGTATTTGTAGTTCATTCCCTGGGGAGTCCCTGGTGGTATCTCTTCTCCCACTATCAGATGGAGAAGGCTGACCTGGATCAGATCACCCACAAACAGGTGTGCAATTGCAGCTGACAGATGCAAGAAAGAGTTTGTCCACGGGGACTCTAACCCAGGAGGCAGTCCAGGGAGGTTTCCCTGATCTGAAGTGGTTGCAAATCCACAGGTGAACAGGCATAAGTGTAGTGCTGTGGCAGAGCATGAAGGAAGGCCCAGCATCAGGATGAACACGACTAAGAAGTTTCAGGAGCATGTGTGGGGGTGACCCCAGAAAGGATCATTTGTTTCCAAATAAAGGCTGTGAATTACACTGCAAGGGCAAGACCAGTCTGCATGCAGGCTGGTGGTCATGATGAGGTAATCTAAGGGCACATAAAGAGCTGAGGGGAGAAGCCTGGGATGGGGATGTTAATGTAGCAGGGAAGGGGCTGAAGCAATAGCACAGCGGATAGGGCATTTGCCTTGCACGCAGCCAACCGGGGTTCGATTCCCAGCATCCCATATGGTCCCCCGAGCACCGCCAGGAGGAATTCCTGAGTGCATGAGCCAGGAGTAACCCCTGTGCATCGCTGGGTATGACCCAAAAAGAAAAATAAATAAATAATGTAGCAGGGAAGACAGAAATCAGAGCCTAATGTGGGAGAAACTGGAGATGAGGGAATGCAGCAGACTCAGCCTTGAAGACACCTGTGTTAACAATCATCTGTCCCGCTCAGCCTGCCAAGAAGCACCAACTAGGAAGAAAGGAGAAAAATAAGGAGGGCAGCAGAGCCACCAGGCCCTCAAAGGTGGAGGCTCTGAAAAATAAAAAAAGGTGAGGCTCTGATGATGGCTTCCCCAACAACAAGTAGCCTCTCATCAGGAGTGGGCAAGGGCTCTTAAAACCAGGGAGTTGAGGATGTCCAGGCTCTGCAGGACAGCTCTGCAGGCCAACTGTGCAGGCTCCAGGGAGACCAGGACTCAGCGAGTTTGGGAAGCCAGAAAGGTGGACCTGGTACCAGGAGCACTGTGCCTGCTGCATGGAGTCCAAGTCCAGCTTTGGGGAGACCCAGAAATGGTAGTCCTGGCTCCTGCTCCTTTTAAAAAAAAAAAAAAAAGGTCACACCTGGTGATGGTCAGGGGTAACTTCTGGCTGTGCTCTCAGGAATTACTCCTGGTGGTGCTCAGGGGACCATATGGGATGCTGAGGATCGAACCCAGGCCAGCCACATGCAAGTGGCCAACTTGCTCTGCTATCTGTTCAGCCCTAATCCTGCACCTCTTATGGATGGGCTGTGCCTCCTTCTAGACATCCATTCCCTCCAGGACCTCTGAGGAGGCAGAACAGAGCTATGAAGGCAAACCAGCAGGCTACTAGGGACTCTGGACCTTCTATACAGGCAGGCCTATTTGTAGAATCAAAGTCATGTTCTCACACCTTCATGCTGGGGCCCGGATGACAGCAAAGATAATGACCCTGCAAGGGCAGAGGTGTCCCTCCCGAGTGGAAGATCGGCTTGTCCACTAGAGGGCAGAGATGGACTGGTGGGAGGAGCACATCACTCAGAATCCCTCAAGGAAGGAAGCCAAGGCCTCTCTCCTTGAAACAGACCAGACAGACTGGCCCAGACCCGGGGATTGAGGCCATATTCCATAGTGCTCTGCTCCATTGCTCCCTGGTCTGAGAACTTCCTGAGCTGTTCCCTAAGACCGGTTGGAGAGTATAGGAGAGGCAGGTGGTGGTGGTTGGGGAACAGGGGCGTTAAGGGTGAGCCAAGGTACTGACTGGCCCTGGACCAGCTTCCAATTGCTTGTAGCAGCTCATTTATTTCTTGGCATGTGCACAAGGTTCAGGATGATGGAGCTGGGGCTGCGGGGAGGCTTCTGAGGATGACCTCCTCTAGCATGATTCTGTGGGTCTTGCAGCTGAATGTGGGCTGGCAGAAGCACGGCCACAACAAAAGGCTTGTAAACTGCCCAACCATCAAAAAGTTACACAATAGCTCATGGTGTTGAGGTATTGCCATTCAGCATTCCACGGGGAAAGGGGATAAGCGAGTGGGAAAAATCTAAGCTGCATTACTCCAGGTGCAACACCCCGGGAGCACGGGCACCACCCATTCTGCTGGGGTGCTGTGTGCATACCTGGAGAGTAGCTGGGCAGCAAGTCCCCTGAGGGAGAGGAGCCTCCACCCCGGAAATCGGGACCCCCGTGGCGAGAAGGCTCCTGTCCTGGGGTGCATTGGTAAGATGAGGAAGCTGACCTGCTCTGTGTCCACTAGCCTCGGCCCCCCTCCTCCCGGGCACCACCCTCTACCCGACTGCCATGAGAAAAGGGAGCACACAGGCGCCAGCCAGGAGCCGCGGGAGGGCTCTTGTCTCTTCTTCCGCGGTTAGGGTAGGTCGGTCGTCTGTCCTGGGACCAGGCTCCTCAGCAGCTCTCCTTGGGGGACTTCTTGACCCCGTGCAGAAGCCTGGCGGACGCGGACGCGCGCTTCTGATGTCGCCACTTGGCCCGACGGTTCTTGAACCAGACCTGGGGAGAAGCACGGCTCAGGCCCCGTCCCAAGCCGCCGGCCGCGGCGGCGGCGGACGAGGAGCGCGGGGCTCGAACCCTGCACCCTCCGTCCCTCCCGCGGCCGCAGAGCGGGACCCCGCTCCGCAGGCGCACCTTCCTACCCATCCACCCCGCGCCTTCCCCTTCCCACCGCCCCCGGTGCCCCATACCCTGCTCCCGCGCCCTCTTGGGCTTCCCGATTCTGCAACGCGGTTGTGCAACTCACTTAGCACAAAGCGGGGTGGGGTGCTTAAAACGAAGGGAACGAAAGCTAGCCTTGCCCCGTGCACTCCCCTGCACGTGCCGTCCCGGCTCGGCCCTCGCCGGGGCTGGCCCTGCGGCCCACGGCGGTCCCGAGGGCGTCCCCGACACCACAAAGGCGCAGAGAGCCCGAGCGCGCCGTCCCGCCCGCCCGGCAGGCCGCAGGGCACCCACCTCCACGCGCTCTTCGCGCAGGCGGATGCGGCCGGCCAGGCGCTCGCGCGTGCCCACGTCGGGGTACTGGTTCTGCACGAAGAGCGCCTCCAGCGCCTGCAGCTGCTCCTCGCTGAAGATGGTGCGGTGGCGCCGCGTGCGCCGCTGCGGGCCGGGCCCCCCGGCGCTGGGCAGCGCCCCGGAGCCGTCCGGCGGCGCCGCCAAGCGCAGGGGCGCGGCGGGTCCCAGCCTCAGCGGCCACGGCAGGCGCGAGCCTGCGGGGCGAGGTCGCGGTGAGGTGCGGGCGGCGCGGCGAGCCGAGCTCCGCACGCCCCGCGCCGCGCCCCGGAGCCCCCCGCGGCCCGCACGCACTCACCCAGCCCGGCGACCGGCTCCGGGGGCCCGCGGGGCGCGGCGCGAGGGCCGCAGCAGCAGCAGCAGGCGCAGGGCGCGGCCTCCGGCGTCCCCGGCTCGCCGGGCTGCGCGGGGCTCGGGCGGCCGGCGGGCTGCGGCGGTCGCGCGGCGCGGGCCGGGGGGCTCCGCTCTGGCCGGCTGGAGAGAATGTGCTCGATGGAAAAGGGGCAGGGCCGCCCGGGGCCCCTGCGGCTCGCTGCGCCCCCCGCCGCCGCCATGCCCTGCCTGGCTCCCCGCCGCCACGGCGGGAACATTATATACGTCGGGGGGCGCGCGCCGTAATCCCCCGGCCGGGCGCCGAGTCCACGCGGGCTAATCCCGCCGTGCCGGCCCGGAGCGCGCTAATCCCCGGCTGCGGCGCCAAATCCGGCTCCGCATCGACACGCGGGGGCCGGCCGGGCAGCGGGGAGGGGGCGCGCGGGAAGCCCCGGGCCCCGCGCGCGTCCTCCCGTCGGAGAAGGCTGCAGAAAGCACCGCTGGGAGACGCCGGGAAGGGACGGAGGGCGCCGCGCACTGCCGGGGTTCTCTGGGACAGCGGCCGGAGGGCGTCGCGACCCCGGAGCGCCCCGGACCAGGCGCCCATAGCCTCATCCTGTAACCTCCTTGGCCTGGACCGGCGGTTCATGCCGCCGTCCCCTCTCCCTGCAGTTGGGTGGGCAAATCTTGAGAAACCCACCCTGGCATCTCCCGAACTCCAACCAGGGCGCGCCATCAGCAAACCTGCGATTGCACCGCACCTGGTCCCCCAACGATTCGGTCAGTTTGGAGACCAGGAATCAATCTCCTGGGAGAAATCAGGCTGCAAACTGATCTCAGCCTGCAACCAGTTGCCCCACGAGGGCTGTTTAGAACCTCTTTGGGCTCCTTTGCCGACTCACTTTGCCATCCCTTTGTTTGTTTGTTTATTTGTCTGTTTGTTTTAGTGCCAAACCTGGACGTGTTCAAGAAGACCGTGTGATTTGGGGCATCAAAACTGGGCCGCCAGGCTAGAGAGATAGTACAGCGTGCAGGGCACTTTCCTTACATGGAATTGCCCCAGGTCCTATTCCCAGTACCCCATATGTCCCAGGAGTCCCACCAAGAGTGATTTCTGAGCACAGAGCCATGAGTGATTCCTTAAAGCAGAGCCAGGAGTCAGCCATGAGCACTGCCAAGTGTAGCCCTGTGACAAACAAAATTAAACAAAAAAGCCCACAACAAAAACCCTGGACTCTCAAACCTCACAGCATGTGCTATCTTGGCACGGCCCAGAGGAGACATTTTGAAGTGTGAGACCTTGTTGTTGCCACCCTCCTTGGCGTCAGATTTGTCAGCTGGAGGTCTGACTGCAGGTTGGCTGCTCTAGCCCTACACTGTGAGCTGTGTTGCTCTCCCAGTCTGTATCCTTCACCTCATGGAACTGCATGCTCATGGTGAGAGCCAAAAGATGTAGTCTGGGTCATGGTTCAAAGGGCTGGAGCATGTGCAGAGCACTGGGTTTCAGTCCCAGCATCCCATGGTCCTTCAGCACTGCCATGAGGAGCCTCCACCACCCCAAAAGAGCCCACCCGAACATTTAGGAGATAGCTCAAAGGGCTGGAGCATAGGTTTTGCACGTAGGAGACCTAAGTTTGATCCCTAGTACTCCATGGTCCCCAAGCAGAGTGCTGGGAGTAGTCCCTGAGCCCCCAAATCAAATAAAAAGTTAAATATCCAGGACTGAAAGATGGTTCATACATTGCATTACATTGTTCCCCAGGTGTACTCCATCTAGTACTGCTGGGCATGACCCCTAAAACAAGAAAACCAAGTCGACCCACACTTGCCACGTGGGTCAGCAGTTACATCTGTGATGCGCCTCGCTTCTGCTCACATAAAGCATCTCCACTCCTTAGCCCATCAGCTGCTTTGTGGCACAGTGACACCACTCAGTGTCCTGGTGGCTCTCAGTGACCTGCTGCGAGGGAAAGGGGACAGTCTCCAAAGCCTGCCTGAGTCAAGAGTCCACTAATCTGGCATTTTCCAATGGCAACCAGGGTGTTAGGAGTCTGGGGAGTGTGTGAGGCGGGAGAGGAGGGAGGCCCTGGGGTGTGGACCCACTTTGAGTGGGGTCAGGGTACCCCGCCCCTCGTGCTAAGGGCAGTTTTCCCAACACTGCCTTATGCAGCCTGCTCACCTTTCACAGCCCTCAGGCCTCTGACGGGACACTATTTCTGTGCCCGTGGAGATGAAAGAGGAAAGTATGCGGGCTGAGGGTGGCTTCTCTACTTAGGGCTGTATCTGGGGGCGAAGGTGGCTCAGCCACAGAACTTCCCTTGCATGTGTGACGTCCTCGGTTCAATCCTGGCACCACATGTACACACACAACTCTAGCCAGTTACTGCCTATTCCTTCTTCTCCCCACCCTTTCAAGATCCACCTCTCCCAAGAACTGCTTGCGCCTCTGAAGGGCTGGTGGGGAAGGTATCAGCCCTCCTCCAGCTGACGTGACTCTAACGTATGATGAATGTGACAGAGGGGTAGAGGGGAACATCAGAATATCCAGTTGCCGCAGTCCCAGGATCTGAGTCAGGGTATGCCTGCTGGCAGTATGGGGACCCGTTTACTCGCTGGCAGGTGATTAGACAGCATTCTAGTGTCCGTTGTGTGTGACTCCTACCATGTCCCTGATGAGGGGCCCCTCTCTGGGAACCAGACCCTAGTCCAGGGTAGGAAGGCAGATTTCCCAGTGCAGTGCAGGGAGTACTGGAGAACATTCCAGACTCGTGTGTTCTACCAACTGGAATTGAATGGTACACTGTGGCACACTGGCTCTCTACCTTTAACCTGCTTCCTTGTCTACAAACATCTGGTGTTTGCTCTACCAGAGTCCCAGAACCAGCCAGCTCGACTGTTTACCGCAGCCCTGGGGTCCTTATGTTGCACATGGATCTGAGGAGCACTGGGTTCTTGAGGACATCAAGTAAGAATATAACATCCACCACCAATTGTCTTCAGCTCTTTATGTGGACATAGGTACACCTCTTCAGGCTGGCTCTAGGAACTGGCAGCAGTTGTAATAGTATTTTCTTCCAAGTACCCACTACAACCACAATAGCCCCCACAAAGAGACCTGAGCCTATAGATTTCTTTTTTCCTTTTTTTTTTTTTTTTGCTTTTTGGGTCACACCCGGTGATGCACAGGGGTTACTTCTGGCTCTGCACTCAGGAATTACACCTGGCAGTGCTCAGGGGACCATATGGGATGCTGGGAATTGAACCCGGGTCAGCTGCATGCAAGGCAAATGCACTACCCACTGTGCTATCTCTCTGCAGCGGGGGGAGGGGGGGCGCTAACCACTCTCCGGCCCACAGAGGTGGCCTGAGGATTGATCCGATGGTGCAAGGAGGGACCAACCGAATGAACACAAGACACCAGAGACAGAGTACAGTTTAGAAACAGAGAGAAAAAGGGACAGACTTTATTGAGGGATACAGGCTGTTTATATAGGGTCTGGGATAGCCCAGTCACAAGCAGAAGCAATATAACCATACATGGTAAGGTTAGCAACAAGAGTTTTACATAGAATTCAAGGATATATAAACATTTGTATATCAAAAGGTGTTATGGTAGTAGATGCATCCTGAGCTTTGCATTTGTATATCTAAGGGTCTTATGGCAGTAGATGCATCCTGGAGGTCACTATAGATAAGGCCAGATAAGATAACTGTCAGCCTGATGTATGTGGCTATAGATCAGGCATTCACTGAGGTCAAGAAGTCCTAGGAGACTGTCACCAATGTCTGTCCTAAGCAGTTCCTAACATGGGAACCAAGGCCAGGGTCTATGAGAGGGCTCTTGGCTTCCCACATCTCTCCAGCCCCCTGAGCCTATAGATTTCAGTGTATCTCTTAGCCATTTCTATCATCTGATTGGCTACACCCTGTGTAAGTTATGGTCTATGGAACTGACCAAGCAGATTATATATATAAATGAGGGACCAACTGGAGATCTTGACTCTGGTGCATCCCTTCCTCCCTCCCTCCCTCCCTCCCTCCCTCCCTCTCTAACACTTGGCCCCTTTTCCTACCCTTCTCTCCCTACACAGCACAGTGTCCCTTAGAAGTCTTCTTCCAGGGGACTGGAGAGATAGCAGAGCGGGTAGAGCATTTGCCTTGCACGTGGCCGACCCGGGTTCGATTCCCAGCATCCCATATGGTTCCCTGAGCACTGCCAGGAGTGATTCCTGAGTGCAGAGCCAGGAGTGGCCCCTGTGCATCGCCAGGTGTGACCCAAAAAGAAAAAAAAAGTCTTCTTCCAGGGGCAGTTCCCTGTGAGCCACCTGAGATATCATAGATCAAGGCCATGTGGGGTGACCATCCCTTCTGTTATTTAATTGTGCCCTCTGGATCTGACAAGACCACTTCCATTCTGTGATAGCACCTTTCAACTTGGTGACAGTTAGCCTAAGGTGAGAACCCAGTTCTTGCCAGAGCTCGGGCACATGCCAGGAACTGTTTTGTAACTCCAGAAACGTTTGCCCTGCAATAATATCACTGTATCTTACCTTAGGTACCCTGGGAAATCTTTCTTGCCATAGGATTTGCTACAAGCTCTGCCAAGCCTTTGGTCCACATGCAGGACTGTTCGTGGCAGTGCCTGGACCTGCCACAAATGCCTTTTATGTTCTGGCATGTTGGAGTGCCCCCTTCAGAGGCTCAAGGCACTCTTTCCAAGGGCAGAACCCTCAGCCTCCCAAATTCTTGAAACCTTCCTAGAGTGCTTTTTGTTTGTCTGTTTGAATAGGGACACAAGATTGACCTCGTGGTGCTTAGGGGCCACCAGCACTACACCCAGTGATGCTGGGGCCGGCAGTGGGGAAGCAGGGCACTGTGAGTGCTTACACCCGTGCGGCTCATGCAGGCGAGGCAGGCATTCCATCACTGAGCCACATCCCCAGGCCTACCTGTTCTTTTTAATTTTTGTGGAAGGCCACACCTAATACCGCTGGGGACCAGGGCAGTTGGGGGAAGTGATCCTGGTGATGCTCAGGGTATCATGCCCGGTTAGGACCGAACCTGAGTCTCCTGCTTACAAGGCATGAGCTCCATGCATTGTGCAAGCTCTCTGACATTACTTGTTCTCTTTTTATTATTGGGTGGTGAGAAGTATTTATTTAAGATACAAGTCTTTATGTATAATTTGCAAGTATTTTCTTCTATTTAATATAAACTTTCTTTTTCTTTTATTCTTTTTTCACTTTTTGCAGGTGGTGGTGGGTGTTTAGGGCAAGCTGTGGGTGCTCAGGGGCTCTTCTTGGCTCTGTGCCCAACAGGGCCCCCTGGCGGTGCTCACAGGCTGTGTTCCTTACACCGACGACAGGAAGAGGATGCACACAGTAAAGCCACCCTGTAGACACCTCGGTTCAGGCCCTTTGCCTGGTCTGTAGTGTGAATGGGCAGATGTGGAAAAAAGAAACTATTACAAAATCCAAGGTTAGGGCTATAGCGATAGTACAGCGGGTAGGGCACCTGCCTTGCATGTGGCCAAACCAGGTTCAATCCCCAGCACCACATCACAGTCCCCCAAGCACTGCCAGGAGAATCCCTGAGTATAGAGCCAGGAGTAAGCCCCGAGAACTGTTAAATGTGGCCCAAAAACTAAAAAAAAAAATCTAAGGTCATTAAGATTTATCATTATGTTTTACAGTTTTATTAACTATAGATTTTATAGCTTCAGTTCTTACATTGGTCCATCTGAGCTCCTGGGCCCGCCAGTGGGAGGCCCAAGTTCGATCCCAGCACCACATGGTGTCCTGAGCATTGTGGGAATCGCTCCTGAGCAGTGTCAGTTACAGCCTTAGGAACAGCACCTGAGCACTACAGAGTGTGACCCAATACCCCCTAAAAAACCCCCAAACCCAGAAGACTGATTCTAATCACTTTTTGTGGGTTCATTAGGATTGTTATGTACACAATCAATTTATTTGTGAACAAAAATTTACCTCTTCCTTTATAATACTGATATTGATATGCCTTGTACTGATATTTTTGGACAAATTGACTTGTTAAGCCCGCCAATAAATAAAATGCTAATCCAAAAAATAGAGTGACATTTTCCTAATATTTCTCATCTTAGAGGGAAATAAAAGATTCTGTGTTGATCACTAAGTATGACAGTAAATATGGATTTTTTGGTTTGGGGGACTACAACCAGCAGTGCTCAGGGCTTACTCCTGGCTCTCTGCCCAGGAGTCACTCCTGGAGGACTTGGGGGACCATATAGGATGCCAGGAATTGAACCCAGGTTGGCCGCATGCAAGGCAAATGCCCTACCCATTGTACTATGTCTCTGGCTCCATTACCTTAAATTTCACTACACTCAGGGGCCAGGAGATGATTCAGAGGGCTGGTGCAACAGACTTCCCAGCACCACAGAGGCATGAACCCCAAGCATAGAGCTGCAAGCACCACCCGTGCACATTTAGGGGTCAGTAAACAGGCAGACTCCAAGTGCATCGCCCTGTTTCTGAGACACACAAACGGTTTACTCAAAGCTATTCCACATGCTAAAAGCAGCAGCCAGCATACTCCAGAGAGCAGTGACACCACTACCCAGACTTCTAGTTGCTATCAGTACAGGAATGGGCAAGCTGGTTAGGGTGGAGGACTGTAGGGTGGAGATTTCCTAGAGTTAAGGAGTAATGCAGATTCATGATAACCTTTCAAAAACGAAAATTCAATACTGAAAACCACAGTGCTGAGAGAGAGAGAGAGAGAGAGAGAGAGAGAGAGAGAGAGAGAGAGAGAGACAGAGACAGAGACAGAGAGACAGAAAGAGAAAGTTGGGGGAGAGAAACTGGGGACACTGCTGATGAGAAACGCACACTGATGAAGGGACAGGTGTTGGAGAAGTGTATAATTGAAACCCAATCATGAAAAACTTTGCAATTGTGTATCTTGTGGCGATTCAATTTTTAAAAAAATGGAAAAAATGAGAATAAAAATACTACTAATAAAAATAATGGATGTACTCATTAGAAAGAAAAAAAAAAGGTAATTAGATTCTGACCAAACTTGGGTGCTCCTAGGGGTTGTCACGGCAACTGAAACCAGCTCAAAGAAATGAGGACTCTACTGCCCGGAGGGGAAAGGGTGTTGCTCCCTTCCACCCTCCTCCCTCTGGAAAGAAAGATGGCGGCCACATGGGAGCCTTGTGGACAGCAGGTATGAGCTGGGGGTGTGGGGGCGACTAAAACCTCATGGGAAGGGGGGCGTTCCAGTCCGTCCTTCACGCCCTACCGAGGTCACCATTTGCCCCCTGCAAGCAGCTCTCCAGCACAGCCACGGCCCCAGAAGCACAAGGACTTAATGCAGAACCCGGCAGTTTGGAGCAGAAAAGTGAAAGGACTATGCGTTAATCCAGGCCATCATGTCTGTCCGGAGGGGAAAGAGTGTTGCCCCATTCATCCTTTCCTCCCTGGAAAGAAAGATGGCAGCCGCATGGGAGCCTTGTGGACAGCAGGTATGAGCCGGGGGGTGTGGGGGCGACTAAAACCTCATGGGAAGGGAGGCGTTTCAGTCTGCCCTTCACGCCCTACTGAGGCCACTAGTTGCCCCCCACGAGCGGCTCTCCAGCACGGCCATGACTCCAGAGCACAGAAACCAATTTCTTAACTATCTGACTTTCAGTAGAAATACTTCCAGGGTCAATAAGTAAAATAGCAGAAATCCAAAACCAACATTTAATTCTTGAACCCAGCTGTAGAAAGCAAATCACTTCACAATGCTTTTTCAGCATGTCTGATTGGGGGGGGGGGTTAACTCTAAATAATAGTGGTGAATCTTTTAATGAAACAATGAATCTAATCAAAGCAGATAGAGTGTTAACTAGAATTCATCTGCCTCACAGGGACTGGGAGGGGTGGGGGTGGGGTCTTATTGGGGTTCTTCATGGTAAAAAATAAGTATTGGTAAAAGGGAAATGTGTTTGATATTTGCATGACTGAGACCTAAACCTGAAAGCTTTGTAACCTTTCCCACAGTGATTCAATAAATAAATTAAAAAAAAAAAAGAAATGAGAACTCTAGACAAAGACACTTGTCCTTGCTTACTCTTTGCTCTACCCCATACCTAAAGATAAGGAAAGTTCCTCCTCTTAGATAAAATGAGGTGTGCCTCCAAGACCAGCTCACAAAGGAATTTACTGACCTGCAGTCCACCCACTCTTTCTTCCATCCTTCCCTATACGTAATCCTTCTTGTGACTGTGGCTTTAAGGCCCTGAGTTCTGTCTTCCATGCTGCTGCTGTGTCGCTGAGAAAGCACTTTCTGGACCCATTACCTTATCTCTGGATTGACTGGCTCTCCAGTGGCAGCAGAACTTCACCCTTACAATGGGTGTGATTTTATTATACAATTTTTTTTTCTTTTTTGGTTCACACCCAGGAATTTTTTAAAAAATTTTATTAGTGAAACACCATGAGGTACAGTTGTAGACTTACACATTTTTGTGCTTGGGTTTCAGTTATACAATGATCAAGTACCCATCCCTCCACCAGTACCCATTCTCCACCACCACTAATCCCAGTAACACCGAGGAATTTTTTGGTTCATACTCAGGAATTGCTCCTGGGGTTCTTTAGGGGACCATATAAAATGCTGGGGATTGAACCAGGTTGGCCGTGGTCAAGGCAAATGCTCTACCCACTGTACTGTCACTCTGGTCCCTGCAAACGTAGTTTAAAAAGTGTGTATGGAAACTGGAAGCTTACTGTTAACCTTGTCCTTCATCCTAAATTCCCATGGCTCCATCTGGCCCCAGACACCTCGTTTTGGTCATTGTTCTCAGCTCTCAGAAAGTTAACATACAAAAATATCATGTGATTTATATACTGAATGGGTGAAAATTCAAAGGAGAGGCAAGCCCTGCTTAAGAAAATACTTTTTAGGGACTGGGGTGATAGCACAGAGGGTAGGGCGTTTGCCTTGCATGTGGCCGACCCAGGTTCGATTCCCAGCATCCCATATGGTCCCCTGAGCACCGCCAGGAGTAATTCCTGAGTGCATGAACCAGGAGTAACACTTGTACATAACCAGGTGGGATCCAAAAAGCAAAAATAATAATAATAATAATAATAATAATAAAGAAAGAAGAAGAAAATACTTTTTAGTGTTTGGGTCACACCCAGAGGTGCTCAGGACTTACACATGGCTCTGCATTCAGGGATCATTGCTGGTGGGGCTTGGGAGATCACACAGGATGTTGGGGATCAAACACGTGTTGACCACAAGCAAGGAAAGCACCCTACCTGCTCTAGTATTGTTCTGGCCTAAGAGAATAGTCTTACTGAGAAAGTGACTTTTTTGTTTGTTTAGGGACCACACTTGGCGTTGCTCCTGGCTCTGTTCTCAGGGATCACTCTTGGCAGTGCTCAAGGGAACTTATGCAGTGCTGGGATTGAATCCAGATAGGCTGTGTGCAAGGCAAATGATTTAACCTCTGTACTCTCCAGTCCTGAAGGAGACTAACCCCTGATATAACTCAGGTCATTAGTAAATCACACTTACTTTGGCCGTTTCCCTAGCTCAGCAGATTGACTTTTTTTTTTGTCAGAACCTTGTCACTGGCTGGTGTAGACAGATCTGGTTTTATCCTGAGCAGCACTCTGCCATGGAGTTGCATCTCTCTTGGAAAAAAAAAAGCACTTTTTCACTTTTCTTCTTGCCCAGATGTTGTTGGCAGGGTGTAATATGTGTACTTGGGGAGATTAGGACAGCAAAAAGCAGTTAGTTCTGGGGCTGGAGAGGTAGTATAGTAGGTAAAGTGCTTGTCTTACATATGTCCAACCTGGGTTTGATCCCCAGCATCCCGTATAAATTCACTGAGCAATGCCTGAGTGCAGAGTCAGGAGTAACCCCTGAGCACTGCCAGTTGTGACCCCCAAACCAAAACTCAATAAAACAAAAAAATCAGTCAGTTCCAATCTTTATCTGGTTCATGCTATTACCTACACATTATAGAAAAATAGTTTCTGGAGATAACAGATGATAAAGTAATGAGTTTTGGGTCTGGAACAATAGTATCATGGGTAGGGTACTTGCCTTACCTTGCATGTGTCCCACTCAGATTTGATCCCTGGCACTACATATGATCCCCACAACCCTGTCAGGAATGATCCCCTGAGCACAGAGCCAGTAGTAAGCCCAGAGCACAGATGGGTGACCTGCCCCCGCCCAAAGGATCTTTCCCTTTGTTTGGGTTCACACCCAGCTGTTCTTGGAGGCTAATCCCACCTCTGTCCTTGCCCTTGGAGGTCACTCTGTCAGTGTTTAAGAGACCCGGCCTGTATTAGGGTGCCTCTGCATCTTGCACCAGGCTGCTGTCCTGCCCCACCCCTTCAGCTGTGCACCTCCCACCTTGATGGCCAAGCATGGGGCTAGAAAGCCTCCCTGTGTCTTGGCCCTTCCTGCTGCCCACATACTCGGTCTTCAGTGCTCCTGGCTACCACCATTTCTGACCCACTGACTGAGGGCACAACTGCTCAGCATCAAAGGAGAGGAATAGCTGGGGTTGGGCGGATCTGGAGGAGCACAAGGGGCCCCTGGATTTGTTGGGTGCGTGAGTCGGAAGAGACCCCTGACTTTACCCAGGACATGGGTTGTCTGGTTGGGCACCGGCAAGCACAGGGCCAGGTTGGACATGGGGAACAAAGGGTGCTCAGGCATCTAGCTGAGCCGCCAGCAGGCTGGAACTGGGAGGCAACCCGGCCCTTCTCAGGGCTGGGAAAGAGAGCCTGGGTGGAGGTGGATGAGCACCCAGGAAGCCCTCCCCGCCAGAGCCCAGAGCCGACCCCCTACCTCTCGCCAGCCTCCCAGGCGGGCCTGCGAGGCCATCAGGATTCCCCTGATTGCTTTCTTTCATCCTGGTGCCTTTCTCGGAGGCAAACGCCCGTTAATGCCTTCTTTATCACGGAATTAGGGGATTTAGGGGCGATCGCACAAAGAGGCCCTCGATAGCCGCCGTAATCAAACGCCAATCGGCCCGATCTCGAGCAGGCCTGCAAGAAAGCGAGCGCGGGGATTAGCGCAGGCCAGCGGCCAGCCGGGCCCAGATAGCATCGGCGCGGCCGCGGGCTGAAGCCGCGGGGAGGGCCCGGCTGTGGCGGGAGAAAGGCTGGCTTAGCCGCTCCCGCAGCCTCGGGGATTCTGAAGCCATTAGGGGGGATTAGCACCCGGGTTAATCTGCTTTGGCCGCTCAATTGTCAGGCCGGAATGCGTTTGGCACAGGCTTCCCGAGGGTCCAGCACAGGACTGGGCTGGGTTGGGGCTGGGGTCTGCTCTCACCTGACCCAGTCCTGTCCCTTCTGAGGACCACAGGGAGGAATGCTCACCTGTCTGGCAGACGATGGGCGCTTTCACAGACATCAGGTATGAGCAGAGCCTGGCCCTTGGGCCCTTCCTCTCCCATGCTTGCCTTTGTTGGGGATCAGGAAGATCGTCTTTGTTGATCTTTGGGGACCCCCTTCCCTCTCCTGGCCAGCTCCTTCCCACCCCATCCCAGGTAGAAAGGACGCTTCCTGCTTGGCACTCACCTGGATGGTCCTGGATGCCAGTCTCCCTTCTGAGTGTGGTGATCCCCCCAATTCCCCCCACCCCACACACCCATCCCTCAAGCCAGAAAGCAGGAGGCAAACCAGCAGGGAGCTGCTGCTTGCTCACCCTCACGGGTTCTCGCGGATCCCTAAGGAGTATGTTGGTGGACGCACCAATCAGGCTGACATGAGACTGCTTGGGTGCACGGGACAGGATGGGGATGGGCACCTTCATAGGTAGATCTGTGTCTCTGCCTGAAACAGGTCTGACCTAGAGGAAGAAAGGTTCCTGCCAGGAGGTCCCTTCCCATGTCCAGAGGTATGGCCTGAGCTCACTGCTGCCCTCTGTGGGGATACGCCCCAGCACCCCCAACCCCGAATGGTTAATGACAGCTTCTAGAGAGGGGGCCTCCAGGAGGTGGCCCTGCACCTCCTCCTTGTGAGTATGACAAGGCCACGATTACCCAAATCCTTACCCAGCTCATGTACTTCTATGCTTGCAGGCAGCTGCACTAAAGCTGGTCAGGCAGACAGGGCAGGAAGAGGAAGAATCAGGGAGACTGGCAGGTGCCTTTTTGGGTTTGTTTTTGTTTTGGGGCCACATCTGGCAATACTCAGGGATTACTCCTGGCTCTGCATTCAGGAATCACTCTTGGCAGTGCTTGGGGGTGATATGAGATGCCAGAGATTGAACCCGGGTAAGTGCAAGACAAGCACCGCACCCATCTCTCCAGCCCCCTGGCCAGTGCCTTTGGTTTTGCACCCTCACGCTATCCCTCTCTCCATGACTGAGACTGGGAGCTTTGGAGAAAAAAGATGAAGAGGGAGGAAAAGACTTTTTTTTTGGGGGGGGGGTTCACACCCAGCGATGCTCGGGTGTTACTCCTGGCTCTGCGCTCAGGAATGACTCCTGGTGGTGCTTGGGGGACCATATGAGATGCTGGGGATCAAACCTGGGTTGGCCGCGTAGAAGGCAAATGCCCTCCCGGCTGTACTATCGCTCCGTCCGAAAAGACAATTTTTGTTGTTGGTTTTATTTGGGCCCACACCTGCTATACTATTTCTCCAGTCTAAGAAACCAATTAAATTTCTATTTATGGAGTCCAGATGGACACGAGCAGTTCATTTGCATTAAGAAAGTAAAATGAGGTGGGGCTGGAGATAATTCAATGCTGGAGCTTATGCTGTGCCTTAGGAGGACACAACATGGTCCTCTGAGCGCTGCCAGGGGTGACTCCTCAAATATTCAAATATGTAAAGTGGAGTCACTTATAAATTAATTCACTGTTAGGCGACTGAAAGAATTAAAAGGCAGCAGCCGTCCGTCTGGGTTGGGACCAGTGAGCTGACTTGCACAGAAGCGCAGGCCTGGGCAACCGCGGCATCTCCGTTTTGGGGAGGCTGTGGTGCTCTTGGCATGAGCATCGGTGGGGACTCAGAGAACCGTCCAGCGCGGGGTGGTCGGTGACTGGGTAGACGTGCAGGGGGAGGAGCCATCAGTGACGGAAGGAAGGATGGACAAATGCTGGGCAGCTGTAGAGCGGCCGCGATGTGGCGGTGACTTCCGCGGACACAGGGGCGTAAGAGGCGATCACGAGGGGCCTTCCACACAGCACTCCCACCGAGCGCGGGCCGAGCGGTCACGGGTGCAGCGGTGCCGCGGGTCCGCCCCGGCCGGGCGCGCGCCGTGACGCCAACAGCGCGCGCCGCCCCCAGTTCCGCACTTGAACTCACCGTCCCCGGCCGCGGCTCCTCCCCGAGCTCAGCGCGTCTGGCGGCCGCGTTTCTTTCCCGCAGGGTCTTGGCCAAGGCCAAGGCCCGGAAAATCCGGTTTCTCCTAGAGAAGCGGGGCTCCTCCAAGGCTGAGAGAAGCCCTGATGGTTTGCGGCACAGCAACTGCCCGGGCCACTGACGAGTGACCGAGAGGGATGACCCTTCGCTTGACCCTGGCAAACTTTCACCTGTGACCTGGCTCCACCCGCCAGATGAGTCCCCTGCTCAGGATCGTGAGCGAATAGTTTATTTACCTACCCCCTGACAGCAGCTGGGGAGTCTTGAGCCGGGGGCTTCGCCAGGTCCAGGGCCTGGGGTGGGGGAAGGGGATGGGGGGAGGAGACTCAGGGTGCTATTAGTTTTGTGGGGCCGCTGGGGATGGGGGGAACAGAAAAGATGAGACCACCCAAGCCCCTCTAAATTCATCAAGCAGCTTTTATGTCTAGAGGCTACACTTGGTGGTGCTCAGGGACTTGCTTTGGGGATTGGGTGCCTGGGATCACGTGCAAGGCAAGTTCTTTGACTCTGTACTGCCTCCCGGCCGGAGAAGCGTTTCAACTAGGTTTGGGGCCAGGGCATTGAGGGCATTTGAGCAGAGAAGGTGGTTTGTCCTTTGAGGCCACCTCAGGAGATGACACCTTTGGCCTACTGGGCCCTCCACAGGTTAGGCACAGCTAGTAGGGGAGTAAGTGGGAGGTAGGTGGGCCAGCCGGGCAGAGACAACGTTCAGGCGTCAGTCAGCCCCAAACCTGAGCACCATGAAGGTTGCTTTCAGGGGTTTTTGCTCTGTGGATAATGGAAGGAGGGGAGTTACAGGGCCACATCAGGGACCACCATGTTCCCTATGCGTCAGCCAATCACCACATTTACCCAAATCCTGAGAAGTTTCTGTGGTCTATTGTCCTTTGTGGTTAGTTCTCCACTGTCTTTGTCTCCATTCTTTCTTGGGGTAGAGGTGGTATTCTGAGCTTACTCCTGGCTTTTTAATCTCCATTCCCTCATCTCCATTCTTCCTAGGGTGCTTGATCCCAGTTTAAAGGCTGTAGTGAGGTAGTAGTTACTCAGACCCCTTGATTCTGTATGTTTATTTTTTCGGGTTTTGGGGCCACACCCAGTGATACTCAGGGTCCACATGGGATGCAGGGGATCGAACCCAGGTCGGCTGTGTGTAAGGCAAGTGCCCTACCCACTGTACTCCAGCCCCTGATTCTGTTTGGTTTTTGGACAACTGTGCTCAGGATCACTCCTGGTGGTGCTCAGGGGACCAAATGGGGTTGGCTGCTTGTGTGCAAAGCAAGCACTTTAACCTGTGTACAACCTCTTTGGTCCCAGATTCCCTGATTAAATAAAAGTGAGGGAAATACTCTGGCATCTTCAACTGAGATCGTATTTGCTGTGAGGGCTAAAGGCACAACGAGGAAAAGAATCCTCTTTGTTAGCTAAAAGGAGACAGACCTGTTTGTACTATTCTGAAACAACTGTGACTGCTTTGTTTTTGCTCTGATTGCCACTCTTCACCCACACAAGGAAAGGGAGAAACCCTGTACTGTGGTGGGGAGGGCTCTGAAGGGACAGAACACTCAGTTCCAGCCTCACAGTAGGGTGGATAGGGCCAAAGATTAGCCAGCTCCTGTCCCAGGCTGCCCACCACCTCACTGCATTCCCTTGTGCTGTCCCAGAGGCCACTGTACCTCAGGCAGGTTCCTGATGAGCCCAGGCTCTAGTGCTGGATGCTTAGACTGCCTGATGCGGAGTCGAGGGTGCTTGGCTTCCAGCGCTACAGTGTCTCTGGCTATGGGCAGGACTTGGCGATCAGGGTCCCTATATTCCTTAGCTCATATTTGCTCTTGGATACTGCCTGTGTGGCTGGTCAGTAGGGAATGGGGGTCAGACTGGATGTAAAGTCTGTATTGCCTATTAGCTGGAAGATGTCTTCACACTTTCAGCAAGGGCAGGCAGTGCACCCTCAGAGGCCTGTGTCTGCACTGTTTCCCTCCTGTGTCCTGTCTGCAGGCTTTGAGGTCCTGGTTAAGTGCAGCCAGACTCCCTCCAGGCCCTGCCTGCTCACTTCCCTCCAGCCTTGTTGGTGCCCCTCAGCCCAGACAGGGGCAAGCTCTTTCCTGCATGCAGGACACCCCTCCCACTCCGCTTCCCTCAGGTTTCAGCTCCAAGAATTGAGGTGCCTTATGATGTGATTGGAGGGGTTCCCACCTCCACCTCCACCCTCTGCCCCAGGGAGTTCAGACATAGATAGGCCAGTCTGCCTGCCTTGGCAGGTCAACTCTGCCCTTTGGCTGAGAAAGGAGTATTCTGGAGCAGGATCCTATAGCAGGATGCCCACCCTTCCTGGGAAGAGGGTGAGGGGAGCTAGACTGCTACTGGGCATGGGTCCCCAAGCCCTCTGGGCCCAGTGGAGTCTCTATCCTTCCTCTGAAGGGGGCAAGGCCAGGACTTGGGCTGGTGTGCAGCGAGGGGCTGCCATTCATGGAGCTCTGTATTCCAGGGTCAGCTGCCTGCCTAGCTTTCCATGCTCCAAGAATTAGTTGGAGCCCTTGAAGACTGCAACTTCTTACAGCCCCCAAAAGAAAAGCTTCCTTATACATGTGAAGCCCTGTTCTTAGCCCCTTCCTGGGATTCTCTCATTTCATTCCTGTAACCCACAGCTGTACGTTTGTTTTAATCAAAGTCACTTAGTGAGTGCATGAGGGTGCTGGTGTTCGGCCTGCTGCTGTAGCCTCTATGGAGGCCCTCAGGAAAGCTGTTGCACCCCTCCAGCCTCAGGAGCCAACGCTTTCCATAACTGCTTTCACTCCCTCACTAAGCTGCTAAGGACCTCACAAAGAGCCAGTGATTTGCATACCTGAGGGGTGTGTGTGTGTGTGTGTGGTGTGTGCACTTGCCCAGCCACTGTCCCTTGAGGGTAGGCAGGATTTGCTGTCTGGGCCCCAGTTTGTCTAAGGGTCAAACTCAGAGCCAAGCCCAGGGTCTCTCCCTGGAGAACCTTAAACCCACATTTCCCTCACACCCCCAAATCCCAGAGATATGATTGCAGTGTGAGGTCACGGGGTCAGGCACTCTCCCCTAAAGTGGCTGCAGGGACAGACCTGCTTATGATAGGCTTCTGCTGGCAAGTTACCACCAGTCTGAGCCAAATCCTGACATGACTTGTACCCACTGAGTCACTTGGACAGGAAGGTGGCATCTGCTCCCACACAGCCTGAGGCACAGGCTGATCCTCCACTTGGCCTGAGGTTGTAGCTTTCGGCCCCTGAGCTGTATGGGAGTGGAGGGTGAGGAAGGACCTTGAAGCCACAAGGACCTTCTGGTTCAGGGCTGTGGCGTCCGTGCCCAGCTGGCTTCCATGCCTGGGATCCCTGAGACTCCAGCCAGACTGATAGCTTACTTGAGGTGCAAGGGCTGTAGCATTAGACACCCCCCACATTCCCTAGATCCTGGTCAGGTAGCACTTGGTGAGGGAGTGATGAAAGCTCCTCTCTGAGGACCAGAACTAGAAAACCCAGTTTTGAGCCCCAAACACTTCCCCTAATGCATAGAGTTACAGTAAGGACATCTGGGGGATCCTGCCACAGCTACAGAGCAGCTCTCTACTCTGCCCACCCAGTGCTGGCCCCGCAGGATCTTGCCCATAGGCCAGATAAGGCCTACAGAGAGTCCAGATGTCCTCCTGGTCTGGTGCTGGGTCTCTTGGGGGCAGTGCAAACGCTGCCAATAACTGGGTCATCCACTAAAATCCAGTCTTCCCATGCCCCCTGCAGTATCCTCAGGGCTGGCCCTGTCTTTTACATTGGTATCACCTACAGATCAGCCCACACAAGGACAGGAGATTGCGACAGGATCCGGTTTATTCTGCCTTGGGAGGGTGGTCCTGAGAGTGGCAAATGCCACCCTGTCCCGGGCGGAGGGAGGGCCCAAGGGCCAGTTAAGGCCAGTGGCGGGAGAAGCAGGGGGCATGTAGCCCCTGGAATGCGGAGAGGCCAGGCTAAGGCCCAGAGGCAGCTGTGGTAGGCCGGGGCAGGTGACCCTGCTGCCCAGGGTGGAAGGCACCGGGCGGGGACCGGGCCATGGCTACAGGGCCGTGGATCCAGGCCACATGGACACCCTGGGAAGCAGATCACATGGTTACGTGGCACGGTACATGGAACACGGGCACACAGCTCATGAGCAAGCATATGGAAAATGGGCACAGAGTCACAGGCCAGAGGAAAACCCAGCCTGGGCTGGACACACGGACACAAAGCAGACAGACCACACGGATACATAGCACTATGGGATGAGGACTTAATGGCTACAGGCCATAGAGTTCAAGGGACAGGGATTGGGGCCTTTTGGCACGACTGCACTGGAATTGTGAAAGGAGGGTGATGAGGCACCCCCCAGTGTGGGCCCTCAGGGCTCAGTCCGTCTTCCACACTTTGTTCAGCAGCTTTACCACCTCATCATAGATGATGAACACAATAGCCACATCCAGGCAGACCCGGCCTAGGCGAGGGACGGTGCCCTTGTAGAATCTGGGGGTGGAGGGTGGGGAGGGGAAAGGTCAAGGGCAGTGTCCCTGGGAAGTGGGGTAGGAAAGGATCTAAATGTAAGAACTTAGGGGATGGACTGGGGTGTGGGCAGGGGGAGCCTGAGGTGGGAGCAACCATCCCTCCTTTCCCCCACTCACGCCTTGAGTCCTTCATTCCTCAGGATCTGCAGGGAGCAGTCCCACGTGTTCCGATACTTGTGTGCCTCCAGGCCCTGCAGCACATGGGCATGCCACAGTGCTCACCAGCCAGGAACTGCCTTGAGCACCCCTTCCTCCTCAGGTCTCACTGCCTACCTGCATCCGGGTCTTGATCACGTCCAGAGGAGTGTTTCCAAAGACACTAGCTGCACCCGCAATAGCCCCGAACACTCCAGTGATGAGTGGGTTCATGGGCTTGTTCGGGTTGTCCCCTAGATGTAAACAGAGGTGATGGGAGGGAAAAGAGCATCCGAGGGCTGGGAGAAACCTGGACGGGGGTGTCTGAGTTGGGGGGGCGGTTGTCAATGGAGCGGGGTATCAAGGCCTGCAGACTCACCCCGGTACCAGTTGCGTAGGGAAGTCATAACGAAGAAGCGAATGGCTTGGTTGGATCCCTGCTTCAGCACAGTGGCCGTGAGACCCTGGTACGTCCCCCTCAAACCTGGAGGAGAAAAGCAGGCATGGGGTCACGCTGATGCCTCTTGGGCATTAGCTGTTGACTGGGGGAGGTGCACATAAGAGCTCTGAGGCAGGAGAAGGAAGTGCAGGCCTGAAGAAGGCAGCCAAGTGGCTTACCTTGCTCCCGAACAATCTCCCTGACCCCGTGGAAAAATCCTTTGTACTTGGGGTTGGGGGACGTCTGGTCATGGATGAATTTCACCTGGGAGGAAAGCAAAGGTGATGGGTTCCCCGGGCTGGCCCTGTGATGTGAAGGCTCAAAGCCTGCAAATGTCGGGTGAAGGAGGAAGCGCAGCTCTTCCCTGGCATATGCCAGGGAAGGGCCACCCAAGGATACCCTCATTAACGCAACTGTTATCTTTTCTGTTCATGACAGTGCTCTTCACACACGTCAAGGTCTTACTATTGAACTCAAGTGAACCTGGCTTCCAGGTGGGCCTCACATTCCAGGCCTTTCCTCCTGCAGCCTTGCTTCCACACTGTCTCGCTTACCTTGACGGTTTCCATGGGACACACTACCACCACTGCCTCAGCCACGCCGGCACCCAGGCCGCACAGTAGCCCGCGCGTGCTGTCCAGACGTCCCTGTTCGTCCCGCATGTAGTTGCTGAGGAACTCGAACATTCCAAACCTGGGGGGGGAAGACAGTGGGTGAGGGGCTGCCTCCACCAGACTGCCTCCGGCGCCTCCTTCCCCCCGCCCCCGCCCCCAGCCCACCTCACCTGACGGCTGCCTTGGGGATGGAGCCATAGAGAAGGGAGCTGAGGCCTCGGTACAGACCCAGGACGCCATGGCTACTGACCGTCTGGCGCACGCAGTCTCCTGGGGGAGAGGGTGGTCAGCGAGCCCCGCCCCCTGCCGCGGCCGCTCCCCAAGCGCTGCTCCGCTGGGCCCGGCGGCTGCGCCCCCCAAGCCCCCCGCTCCTTTCTCACCAATGCCACGGTACCGCGGCGGGTGCGAACGCTCGTCCAGCTGCAGCTGCGTCTTCACGTACTCCGTAGGGAAAGTGATGCAGATTTCGATGCCGCCCGCCAGGCCGCCTGCAGGGACCGCGGCCCCGCGCCCTGAGACCCGGGTCCGATAACCGAGCCCCCCGCCCACCGCCACGCCCCTCCCCCGCCCCGAACTTTGCCCAGCGCCGGTGCAGCTGCGACGCCGAGTCGGTCCCCCGCCCCACCCTCGCGGCCCCGGCGTGGCTCCAAGGGGCCACAAGCGAGAGGCGCCCCACTGTGCCGGCTGGGGACCGGGGCCGCACCCCCGGGCCCGGAAGTGGGGCGGGCCCGAGCCCTGGGCCCAGCAGGAAGCGCGGCGGGGTGCATGGAACTGGGGGTCCACGTCCCGGGGGCCCACCTGCCAGGATCGCCTTCCCCGGGTGCGTCAGCTTGGCTTTCCCGGACGTGGGCGCAGCGGCCGCCAGAGAGCGGGGTGCGGCCATGGCTGGCGGGGAGGCTGGGCGCCCGGCGTCGACCACGAGTCCGGGCTTCGGCCTCGGGTCCGAGCCTCCTGCGCAGCGCTCAGTCCGCGGCGGCGGCGGCGGCGGCGGCGGCGGCGGCGGCCGGTTATGGTCGGGGGGCGGGGCGGTCGCGTCAGCTCTTGGGCTCCACCCCGCGTGGTCCGAGCCGGGCCCCGCCCCCGCCCCACCCCGCCCGCCTGGGAAACTGAGGCCGGGGCGGGACGCACAGGGCAGGCGCCTGGGCGGGGAGCGTAGCCCGGCCAATGGCGGAGCTCGGGCTCCCGGAAAAGAAGCGCGGCGGGAGCGGGGGCGGAGTTCCTGGGAGGAGTCGCTGCTCCCGGCCTGGGGGCTTTGGGTCAGGGTGCAGTTTCCAGAACCCACCGGGAACAGGGCCGGGTGCAGAAAGGGGCGTGTGTTGGGGTCTGGTGGGTGTTCCGAGCGACGAGGATTCTCGAGATGGGGCTTGGAGAAGGCGCGGGCCCTCCCCCGAGGCACGTGGGCCGAGCCTGTCCCTGCAGGGATTGGCCTCCTGACCAGCACCGGCTGGGCTGCCACTCCCACTGGGGATTTAGAGCTCCTTGCTGTGAGCTCAATGCTTGAAGACCCCAAGCACTACCGGGCCGCCTCCGCAGGAGACGCAGGCCCCCCACCCACAGATAATGACCAACCACATTTGCCGTCACTTCCTACCCAAACCAGCATCAAGCAGGAAGCTTTGATGCAACCGACTTTAATATTCATGATTGGCAGAAGGTTCAGAGCCAGGTTCTAAGGTCTGTTCAGCTGTGTCTCGGAAATGGCCTGGAGCCGCAGCTCCGACAAGGAGAGAAGAGAAGCACCCCTTTCCCCCAAGGCCAGGGAACCTCCCCAGGAACGCTTGCTCCAGCCAGTGGGCCTGAAGATAACCAGTTGGTCTTCTTGGGTAGACAGTCCTTGGACTCCCCAGGCTCAGGGATGGCGCAGCAGCTACCATCATCAGGTCTCAGCAAAAATAAATAATGTCCTGGTGTCCTCATCATGGTCCTGGGGTGTATTGCTGGGGTGATAGTCTCATTAAGTGGGGTTAGAGATGGGACTGTCGCTGAATGCCCACAACACACTGAAGCCGTACACAGGAGGCTAGGTGAAGGCAGGAGCAGTTGTAGATCCATAAGGAAAGCTGGCAGGGGCTGGGCCTGCAGCTGGGCCCGCTGTCAGCATCAGCTGCTGGCCTGCAGAGGGAAAACCAAGATGAGAGCTCCCGCAGCCTAATGTGGACAGGGACCTAAGAAGCAGGGTCCAGACCACCCAGAGACTGAAGCAATGGAGGGCAGCTGCCTGGAGGCAGGGCTGTAAGCCTTGCTGGTGTGGGACAGCAGAGTCTGGCCAAGCTCTAGGATAAGCTAGTCCTGAAAAGGGTCACTTACTTAGCTCAACCGGTTGGATCTCATTCATGCCCATCAAAATCTAAAAAAACCAGATTGACATTAATGGTAGGTGGGCACATGACCCTGAGGACACAGCTGGTGGGAAAGATAAGCCAAGCTCCTATGCTTCATGCTCACACACGCACACACGCACACATCCATGGGCCTTTGTTAATCTGGCAAAGCATTCTAAGAGCCAATAGTTGTTCTAGGTAGTGGCATTAAACTATCTACCCAATGTCCAGGGAAGCTCTACCTATCCATCTACCCAACGTCCAGGAAGGCTCTACTCAAGGGCCGGGCAGGGTGGCATACACCAGGAGCTGATAGTAGGCAGCTGCCAAACATAAGGAACAAGCAGAGGCACCCCCATCACTCAGCAGGTACTCCCAGAGCAGCGAGGACAGTGGCTGTGATTTTCTAACATTCCCAGATACATTAACCTTTCTTTATCTCTGATAGCCATCACGGTCCTCCTGTTCCCTTCCCTGTTCATTCCCACCCTGATCTGAAGTCCAGCAAGGAAGAGTGCTAAGAACTGTTACCAGTTCCCTTCCCGTCCTAGGGGACAAGGGACTGGAGCCTATGGGATGTAACCTACCAAAGAGGAGAGGGGCAGGCTCCACAACATGCTTCTCTCACTGGCGCTGGCTCTCTGAGGCATCTAGTCTGTCAACCTGTGATGAGGCAAGAGTGAATGAGCAACCATCTGAAGGTTGTGAGCAGTCTGAGGCTCAAGGTGAACACAGCGAGGAGAGGCAAGCAAAAGAGAATTAGAGATGAGGACAGCTACCCAGTAACTCTGGGTCCTCCAGTGACCACTAACTTCTCTGCTCCACAAGGTAGTTTTCTGTAACTGAGTAAAGGGGCTGTGCTGAGGGCACAATCCCTGGTTAATTCCTGCTGCTACTGCAGTCTGTCTGTACTTTCCAAGTGGGCACCTGTCCCATATCCAGCGACTGCAGGTTGTAAATGCAGCATGCCTTACATGCCAAGTCTTCCTCTGGACAAAGGGACATTGCTAAGACAATGCAGTAATTTCTGCTTCCAGTAGGTCCAGGCTTCCTCCCAACCCCCAAGAGACCAGTCACCTGATATCGAAGACACTCCATGTATAGAGAGGACATCCTGGTTGAGGTGGGGCAATGACAACTGTCTGAGGACAAGTTGCATCCTCATTTTTCCCTACCTGAGGGACTACTACTCATGCAGTGCCCACAGGCTGGCACAGGTTCATGAGAGGACCAGAGTGATGTGATGCCACTGAGGCTGTGGGGTATACAACCCTGCGCTATGGGGGTGATAACAACAGTGTGTTTGGGATCTCTCCCCAAACAATAACGCAAGTAAACAAGAAGAAAACATGAGTTTTCCTGCAGGGCTCAGGAAAGATCAGGTCAGGTGCTGGAACTCTAGCAGAGGAAGTCTTGCCATCAGCCCTATGTCCCCACTGTCTCAATAGACCTGTCCTGTCTTTTTTTTTTTTTTCTGGGTCACACCCGGCGATGCACAGGGATTACTCCTGGCTCATGCACTCAGGAATCACTCCTGGCGGTGCTCAGGGGACCATATGGGACGCTGGGAATCGAACCCAGGTCAGCCGCAAACAAGGCAAACGCCCTACCCGCTGTGCTATCACTCCAGCCCCTGTCCTGTCTTTCTATTGAGAAAAGAAGACAGAAAGCACTGGTCTCAGACCTCTAGCACTAGATGTGTCTAGAGGCCCTGTACCCAGTTCTCTCAGAGTGGCTGGGAATCCCTAAATGGATCTCTTATTTTCCTTCCACTGAGTCAGCTGAGAGTCAGCCCTCACCCCACCAGTTCCCGAGAAAATACTCTCTAGTACCCTCTGCTTCTACTATGTTGGGCACCTGTCTTGATGGAGACATATAGGGAGCAGTGAGGGCAGGGTCCAGGGCAGCCCCACCAGGATGATGAGAGGTGTCAGGGAACCCTGAGCTTGGGCACAGGGTCCTTCCAGCAGGAAGGCAGCTATAGCTGAGACACTGTGAGCAGAGTGTGCAACTGAAGTGCTAACCACTTGCTACCAGGATGACCGCTGTTATTTACCACAGAAAGGAAATGTTCCCTGAAGTCTGTGAAGGGTTAGGGAATCCAACCCTTGCAACAACAAAGGTTTGAGTTAACCTGTGAGCCTCAACACCAGGAAGAGATCAAAGTCATATTCATTCTTTTTTGTGGGGTTCAGAGCAGGCAGTCTGCTTCCATGTCCACAACTTAGAAATGAGAAAAATAACCCACTGTGGGCAGAGTGGTTTCCATGGACTAGGTCCATAGAGCAGACACCTCCAGTAGTGAGCTGCATTTACTGTGTTGAAAAACCAGGCATCCTTGTAAAACTGGCATTCTGTGTGGCTCAGGCCACGAGGCAAGGGCTCCAGAAAGTCTCAGAAGGCCTCATATTCAAATATGGTGGTGACGCCACCTCTCCGGCAGAAGGGTGATGGCCTTGAAAGGCCCCTGGGATGGCTCTTGCCAGGAATGGGACAACATCTAGGAGGTTGTGAGCAGGGCAAGATCTTGCACACCAAAGCTGGCAACCAGAACCTTCCCACCACTTCCCTTTTCTTTCCTACTTCTACATTAACCCTGGGAGGCACCCTTCCGTTCCTCCACCACTGAAAGAAACCGCAGCAGAGTGGCTTTTTTGTTGTTTGTTTTTGGCGTCACTGCCAGCAATGCCAGGAGTTACTTCTGGCTCTGCACTCAGGAATTACTCCTGGCAGTGCTCGGGGACCATATGTCATCAAACCCAGGTAAGCTGTGTACCAGGAAAGCACCCTACCTGCTATACCTCTGGCCACAGCCTGGTGGCCTTTTAGTATTGTTAGATATCCATCTGGCTTGAAGAAGGGCTAGCTGAGTTGGTGCTGCTGAGTGGTGGCTCTTCCACAGTGTTAGATGATACTATTGCTCTAGCCCCCAGAATGGAACTTCTAAGGCTTTAAAAGACCAGGGAAAGTTTATTATTTTTTTGGTGGTGTCAGGGATAGAACCCGGAATCTCACACATGCAAGGAATATGTTCGACTGCAGAGCTACATCTCCAGCTTAAGATGGGGAGTCTTAAAATCAAAGACTTCCAATTTGTTAAATGGCTCATTTACCTACAAAGAAATCCAGATTGGGAAACTAGGAACAAGTGGCATCTGGAGTAGCAGAAATAATGTGCCAAAGTATGTGTAAAGTGCCTGGGCCAGGGAGATCTAGTTGTGGGGGTGGCGTTCCCAAGTGGTGTTCAGGAGGCCCAGAGCCGCCTCCTGGTGATCCTTGACCATCCAGAAAGGTGGTTCACTGCCAGGACTCAAGGCTGTGGTACAGCTCTATCCCACACGCTCCAAGAGTATTGTCTAAGGAGGTTCACAGTGCAGAAAGCCACTCGAGTATGAAGACAATCAGCAACAACAACAACAAAAAGCAGCCAAGGCTTTTTGGGCAACCCAGGTTGGGCAATCCCAGTAAGTCTCCACAGGAACTCTAGGCCAGACCAAAATCCTAGGCCATGCCACACAGTGGCCAGGAAGCCACAACAGGACTGATACTTACTTTGTTAAGGAACTCCCTCATCACCTGGATGAAGTAGGGCATGGCCAGGTCCACCAGGTTGTGTCTCCAGGCCAGCTCTAGCACCACATCTGGGGGAAGCAGGTCGTAGCAGGTGAAGAGAGTGGCACCGAAGCACTCCCAGTTGCCCTCCTCCAGGAACCACTGCAGCAGCTTCTCGGCCAATTCAGCATCCCGTGACTCCGCAGCATACTGTATGGCATCCTGCAAGCGGGCAGAAGCATATTCGGGTCCCATTCTGCCTCCAACTGGCAAGCAATGGGAGTCTGCGGGACTGCTCTGGGGTGGCCATTGAAGCGGGGACAATAGTTGTGCCAGTGAAACCTGCTAAAGGCCAGTCATCATGATCATGCGTGGCTGGTGCTCAAAGAGCAACATGACTTTTTTTCGTAATGTAAACAGTCCCTAAAAAACTCCCTGGTCACAATTTTTAGTCCTTACCTGCTCTTGTCAGGGCACCAGCCTCATCAACCGTTATCAACTCAAAGTAACCACTTCAAGCCACGTGTGTCCCAGTGTTCCTCAGTGGTCCCAGACTCCCCCAGTGACTGCCCTGTCTAGCTGGTTCTCCAGGTAGAACAGAAAAACTCAGTGGTCACCTCTGCTGCACACTCTGCTTATGAGAACCGGTGTCTTGAAGACCTTACATGAACCACAGCAGGACATGGAAGCTATGATCCAGCTGGCAGTGGCTTCCTTCAGGTCTGTCTGAGCCTCTGCTTCATCTTCATCTAGGGCCTGTGCTTCAGGTCTGTGTGGTGTGATCGCAGAGCTTTGGTGGCATTTTCTCTCAGTTCTTACAAAACCATCAGCACTTTGCAGGAGCTAGATGCCATGTAACAGTCCCAACCAAGAGGTGCCAATTTGGAGTGAAGTACAAGAATCTGATATCAAGGATCTCTGGTCCTTGTGCTCTGAGAGGGAGGTTCCTACACTGGGCAGAAGGCAGCAGCTGTCCATATATTCTGGGAAGGAACTCAGGATGCTAAGGGATAACCCTTCACATAATGCTCACGGCCTACAGAAAGGGGCCTGGGGAGGGCTGGAGCAGTCGTATGGTAGGGTGTTTGCCTTACATGTTTGCCTTACATGTGGCTGAGCCGTGTTCGATTCCTGGCAGTCCATATGGTCCCCTGAACACCACCAGGAGTGATTCCTGAATGTTTCTGGCTCTGCCCTGAGCATTGTTGAGTATGGTCCCAAAACAAAAAACAACAACAAAAAAGGGGTCCCTGCGATTCCCAGCACAGGAACCCTTGGCTCACAGCATATGACAATGAGGGGTCTCCCATGCAGCTGCACCTTACCCCATTTGAGAGATCCCAAAGCCAGGCAGAGGACAATGTCTTCAGTGCCCTGGTCTCTCCAGGTGACCTGTCCTGAACAGCAGATGCCCAGCCCTGAGGGTGGCTAAGGCACCACATAACGGAAGAAGCTGTATTTTATTGTTTTGGTTTTGGGACCATACCTGGTGGTACTAAGGGTTTTTTCCTGTTTATATGCTTATGGTTTATTCCTGGTGGGTGTGGGGAACCGATCAAATCTGGGCTGGCTGCGTGCAAGGCACATGTCCAGCCTGCTTTACTATTGCTCTGGCCCCCTAATTTAGTTTCCTTATTCCCAATATCTGGACAGGAAGTAAAGCATGTGCCAAGTGTCCTGCTACACTGAGTTAGGGGAGAGTGAAAAATAAGTAACTGCTTGTGGGGGAAAATCTCTGGGACAAGAATCAACACCATGAAAGCAAGTCCTCTCTCACCCAGCACCACCTGGCAGTGCTTGAGCAGGGCTTCTCCTGCTTCTGAACTTAGAGATCAACTCCTGGTAGGGCACAGGAAGCAATCATCAAACCCAGGTTAGCTGTGTGCAAGATAAAGCACTCTACCTGCTCTGTTATTTCTTCAGCTCTGAGAAGCAAGTCTTAAGATCCAAAATTTTTAGGGGCTCTAAAAAGCTCATCTAGATTGCTTCCAACTCTGACCTTTGTCCTGAAAACACTTTTTCATTAGCTTCATCTTCTCTGTCTTGAAATTACCTATCCCGAACCCAGATCATCAGGGAGACCGTGGTGGTGGGGCTTGGGACTAGCTCTGCTGTGGCTGCTCTGCATCATGACACTGACCTTGTAGAGATGGTCCTTCTTGCAGAGCTCCACACTCTGGGCCCACCGATTGTTGCCTTTGTACAGATAAGCAGCAATGCGCCTGAACTCAATCAGGGGGTGCTTCTCCAACCGCTGAGCTAAGGCGATGCTATCGAAGTTGTCGTAGGCATCAATAGATGACCTCAAGCCCTAGGAGGTGATAGTCCTTCCATGAGTGAGGGACACAATGGTGCATATACCAGGAATGATTCAGTGATGGCTGCTGCCACCATGGCCTAATAAAGGAGATTCCTGATCATCTACCCAAACTGTCTCATGGGGTACACAGTTCCTCTGGTGCAGGGGAAGCATGTGGAGAACATGCTGACCTTCTGCAGGAGTGGCTTTCCAGGTCCCCAGGACACAAAGATAGCTGCATGAGTTTCTGGGGCATGGAAGAAGTTGCTGCCACCCTGACAAAACTTTTCCATACACACCTGAAAATCTTCCTCTTCCGTCAGCAAGTGGTTTAGTGCTTCATTCACACTCTTGTTGTTGTGGCTCTGGACTGAACGTAGATAAGGTTTCACCAGGGGCAACTGACCTGCCTGACAAGTCAGGAGAACAATCAGCCACTCAACTAAGTTGTCATGAAAGAGCAGGGCTGGGGTCCATGACACACTACTGGATACAGGTTTCCTCTGGAGGATGGCAACAGGAAGCCCTTTGTGCAAGCACACATAAAGGGCTTCCTGGATTATTCAGTACATATTAGTTTTATTTTTTTAATTAAAAAAATTTTTTTTTTGCTTTTTTTGGTCACACCCGGCAATGCACAGGGGTTACTCCTGGCTCTGCACTCAGGAATTACTCCTGGCGGCGCTCAGGGGACCATATGGGATGCTGGGAATCAAACTCAGGTCGGCCGTGTGCAAGGCAAACGCACTACCTGCTGTGCTATTGCTCCAGCCCCACATATTAGTTTTTAATACTGACTTTCTTTTTTGCTAGAGATGGTAGGGGTTGGTGCTCAGGGGTTACTCCTGGCTCTGCACTCAGGATTACTCCTGGTGGTGCTTTGGGAACAATATATGGGATGCCAGGGATTGAACGTGGGTTAGCTGAGTGCAAGGCCAGCACCCTACCCACCGTACTATCTCTCCAGCCCTCAATGAAATTTCTTGCTGGGAAAAAAAATCTAAAATTATAGCAGTGGCTGGAGTGATAGTATAGTGGGTAGGGCATCCCTGGAACCCTATAGGATCCCCTGAGCCTGCCAGGAGTGATCCCTGAGCACAGAGCTAGGAGTAGGCCTTGAGCACTACCAGGTGTGGCCCAAAAAGCAAAAAGAAATTATGATTATGATCTTTAGATTAACTGGGAATCAATTTCAAAAATAATGTTTTAAAGTTTTGGGCCAGTTTACCCTTCTCAGCTCTTGGGATTCTAGCTGATTTACCTCTGAAAAGAAGCCAACAGTCCGAGTGTGGTCTAGCCGGGGTGCAAGCACCAGAAGTAGGTCATTGATGAGCAGAGGTTTGTATTCTAAATAGAACTGCAGGGCCTTATAACAGAGTTCCACATTGGCCACCTGTGGGTGAGGCAGACCCAAGGTTCAAACAATTCCCATTTATGGAAGTCCCAGACACCTGCTTCCAATGCCACACACTTCCACTGCCATACTTCCTCTGGATTTTGCTCTTTAATAAATGCACTTCATTAGTAAGGCTGGTGGGATGGCTCTTATAAGACTAAGCACTATACCAACTACCCCCTTTCCACTTCTGAAGCATTTTTCTTCTCAGTACTTCCCACCCAACAATCAATCGAACAGGCAGGTCTTTATCTCCTGCCCCACCCTGAGTCCATTCTGGTTTCTGACATGAGGTCAATGCTCAACCTATATCTGCTGAGGGAATAAATGACCAAGTTAGAATAAACTCAAACACCAAAAACATGGTTTCATTAAGTAAGATCTCCCTAGCTCTCTTCTGAAAGCTTAATATGAGCTGTGAGGATAATTGCAACATGTCCTGTTACATCCCCACTGCTGTGGAGCTCACAGTGGGTGGCCTCATTTAGCAAAGGACTGGGTTTCTCTTGGAGGAGCCTGTGCCCACTGTTCCAGGTTTCAGCATCTGATCAGCTATGGAGTCTGTTTGCTGACACACTCTTGACAAATTGTCCTTGCTCAGTATACCAGTCAGGGTCTTGCTGATCTTGGGGACTAGTGTAAGCAATAATGTGGGTATCTATCTGAATATGTGGATGCAGGGCACAGGTCACAGAACTTCCCACAGCCATGCTGGGCTGAGTTCGATGGTAGCAGTATGGGGCCCAGTGAGGTGTGCAGATGAGAAAGCAAGGAAGAGGGAAGAAAACTAGACTCTGGCTAGTACTGACAATGCAGTGCTGCCTCTCCACTCCTTAACTAGGGCAGGGCACTTGGCACTCTCAGGATATAGCAGTTTTCCAGCCCTCTGGAGGCAAATCCATTCTGGGGCACTGATACTCTATGGAGCTACATGCCAGGATGGAAGTACCAGCAAGGCCATGTCCACTTGCCCTGATGTCATACTGGATGTGCACTTTGTCTAGTGAGCCCCGACCCAGAAATAGGGCATCACTCCTAGTTGATGCTCAAGGCTGGAGAGATAGTTCAGGGATGAAGAAACCTGGCTTGTATTCCAATAACCCTGGTTCAAGTCCCCAGCATTGAATACAGTCCTTTGTGCACTTCCTGGGATCACTCCTAAGAACAGGGCTAGAAATAGGCATTTACCACCACCAGGTGTGGTCCAAATACCACAACCAAGCAAAGAAAATAGAAAGGCAATGCTCAGAAATTCTGTGATGAGTTTGCTATTTTGTTCTGACTCCTGACATTCATCACACTGTTTAAAAGAAGCAACTATTGTATTCCAGGAACCTATCATTGATGACTTGGCTGGTAAGAAGCATATATTATGCCCGTGTTATCAATGGGATAACTGAAGTTCAGAGCAAAGATACTTAGCTCAAGGGGAAAGAGACAAAATTACTCAGCCTTTTGCAATCCAGGTCTCCCATCAGCAAGCCCCTTGCCTGGTCCTCCTGTATAGGAAAAACATCTCTTGACACTGGCTACTTAAGCTCCCACACAACCATGATCCAGAGATACAAATGAACCTCAGACCTGAGCAACTTGCTGCAGAGATGACCCTGGACTTTGCATAGGCCCTTTCCGTGGGGCTGCTCCAGACGAGGGCAGGTACGGTCCTTCCACCTTTAGGAGCCCCGGTGACTGCCATTTTCTAGAAGTCAGTGACAAGCTCCAGGTGCAAGTGGCAGTGGCGGCAGATGCCTGGCCTCACGGGACAGGGGAGGAGTGAGCCCTTCTCCTTCCCCCTGCCCTGAATGATCCAGAGACACACAAACAAACCTCGGACCCAGCAACTTGCTGCAGCGATATCTTCAAACCCTAATTATTAAAAATTTAAAATACCTAGAGAACGCAGCTGCTCTTGTGGTCATGTGACATTATGCTGTATCCATAACAAGCAATACAAAACACATTGTCTAGCATTGCTTTTTTGGCATGTATGAGTGCTGGTGGGACTGGTCTCGAAATATTGAAGGTAACTAAAGTAGAGAGAGTATTGTGCAAATTGCCACACAGGCAGAGGGAGGTGTGGAATGGGTGTATGTGGGGGATACTGCGGATTTTGGTGGTGGAAAATGTGCACTGGTGAAGGGATGGGTGTTTGATGACTGTATGATCGAAGCTCAAACATGAAAGCTTTGTTACTGTACCTCACGGCGAATCAATAGAAAATAAAATAAAATAAACCATATCTCTTTAGTAAGCATAGTGTAGGTATTGTCCCCTCTGCCTGAGCCATCAGAACAACCTGTGACCTGCTGTGACGAGGCAAAGACCTGCCTCTCCCCCAGCTAAGAGCTGATAGGAATTTTGTTTCCCAAGTGTCAGGGAAGAAAAGGCACAGTGTACACACTAATAAGTCTTGGTCACTCCCTACATAATGCTTTTCTTTTTTTTTTTTTGGTCATATTGAGTGATGCTCAGGTCTTACTCTGGGCACCATTCAAGGTGACCTCATATGAGCCATCACAGAACACATCAATTATTCCTGGACAACTGCCCAAGTCACCAGTAAGAAACAGAAAGCACCACCATCAATTTTAAAATACCCACGGTTCTGAATTAATGTGAAAAAGCAGTCCTATGTTCAGTCAGGCATGGTTTCTTAGCAGTTTTCCCAGTGTGCTAGAGCATGGAATATCATTAAAATTAAAAAAAAAAACCAAACCAAAGAAACGCAATTATTTTTATTTAGCTCCATTTCCTTCCCTGACCCAATTCTTTGCTTGACATGAGGTCACACTATGGGTGCTTGACTGGGCTTGCACACTTGGTGGCAGTGTCTACACGTGTTCACAGAATTTACAGTCTTATTTGTGATGCTGGTGAACAGTTTGGTTGTAATGCTTACACTTTAATTGTACCCAAGACATACTAGGTGATCTCAAATAGCAGAGATACTGGGATTGCACTTGGGCATGTGGGTAGTGCAAGGGATTGAATACGAAGCCTCGACAGTCCAAGATTTGCAAGGCAGGCACTTTTATCACTGAGCTATCTCCAGGCTACCCTAAGTACTGAAATATTTGATTTTCCCATCTTTCCACTGGAAACCTACAAACACTGCCCTGGGTAGGACTCCCATTAGAATTCCACTAGCTTCACACTACAGTGTAAACATCATATATATATATATATATATGATTGTATGACACATGACTTCAGGCTGATTCTTCTAACAGCTCCCAGTGAGAGCAGACACTGAGATCAGACTGTTACCCATACTTGCCCTCAGCAGCTTCTATGGCACAAAAGCACAAAAGAAGCAGCAGATACAGATGGAGAAGGGACTTTGCCCATACCCATACCCATGAGTAGTAGGACAGACATAAGGCAGAGAACAAACAGGACTGACCAGTGGAGAGATTACTTACTCAGGGCCATTGGACCAAAATGAGGTACCTAGTATAAGAATATGGGGACTGAAGACAGAGCACACATTACTTCACCCCATACCATTAAAATAGCTCAAAGAATGGGTTTCTTAGAAGATGGGCCCATTAAGAGACAGAAACACAGAACAGCAAAGGTCCACATAGTAGTTGCACCCAACCCGGACACCTTCTAATGGGTTATGGTAGAATAGCTCAGAATCCTAGCTTAGTAAGACACTACAGAAGGAGGCCAGGGAGATAACTCAAAGGCCTGGCATGTGTGAGGCCCTGTGTTACATCTTTAGTACCATATTCCCCACTCCCTAAAAGTAGCGCCAGTGTAGACAGCCCTAGAGGCTCACAAACACTGCCCCACAGAGTGTGACTCTGGTGGACCTCAGCACCCCTAGGTCCACATATCGTGGCACTTCTGGGCCCAAGAACTGAAACTACCAAACTTAAGTACTGTCAGGAGTGGCTTCTGGGCTTCTGAGCACTAAAGACAGTACAGGAGGTTCCCCCTGAGAAGTATAGGGACACAGAGACAGCAGATCTAGGCTTGTACCTCTAACTGATGAGCATTTACAGCACCAGTTATATGCTTGTAACTCCTCTGGGGTTGGCAGTTTTAAATACATAAGGGAAAAAATGGCAGATAGTAAAAAAATATAAGAGAAAGGGTGGTAAATAGGATTAGAGGCTGCCCAAGCTGACAATGTAGAAAGAAGAATAAACATCAATGTCTGATTGTAGATTACGTGGATGTGAGGACAAGGGGGTGGAGAATGAGGTCCTAGAGAGCTGGAAGGGCAGTGCAGTGCAGTGGCACACTGTTCTCCCCTTAGCCAGTTTCTGTGGAACCTTAGGCCAGTTTCTTCTGTGCAAGTCTGACCCCCACCAATTCCCAAAGAATGGCAAGTCACATGAGAGAATGCAATCAGATCCTGAAGCATACACACCGGACAGGGTTGGTAGAGGCAGGCAGGAACTAACGCTTCATTGTCCTCTTACCTTGGCAATGATGTCTTTGAACTGTCCTTCTCTCCAGGCATCAGCAGGGTGATTGATCATGGTGAGGACGGCACTGTCATACTCCTCATACTTGTCATAAAGGAACACCAGCTCTGCCCAGAGGTGTGCCTGCTCTACAGCTTTCAACACCTAATGGGATGACCATGGCGAAGAGTTGGGCTAGTGCCAGGCATGCATATAGCAGCCAGAGCCTTGAGAAGGTCTAGTATACATACCTTCGGGATGTTGACACGGGACCAGAAGAGCTCCAGGTGCTCTGGCATCTTCTGCGGCTTGAATTTGGAGTAGAGGATAGCCAGTTCTGTGAATATGCCCATATGGGCTTGCTCCAGGCCCAAGGCAGCTTCTAACACAGAGATCAGCTCTTCAAAGTAGCCTCCATCCTGACAGACCAATAGCATGCTTAGGGTATGGTCAATGCACACCTAATGCACAGCTACCCTAAGGCACAGCTCATTCCAAAGTAGAAGCGGGTTGCTCAAACCGAATGATCTCACAGAGGTGTGCAGGAAAAGAAATGTGGGCCTGAAACTGTGTCATAGTACTTAGCTCGCCTTACTTAATACAGTTTTCAAGTTTAAGTATAAATCACAATAATCATTTTTATAAAAAATTACAATAACCAAATCTGGTAGTACGGGTGTGAGTGAGCTCAGGAGATTATAAATTTTTATCTGTTTCCATGGCTCAATTCAATCCTCTGAAACTCTGCATCTTGCAAGCCTTTCATTCTTCTTGGAACACCAATAAACTCTCTTTACTGCTACCTGACTGTATCCTGACCCATTCTTTTCCTTTCAGATTCTAAAATCCCCACTACTAATTCTAATTCCCTGGTTTCTAGTCCCAACTTCCCCTTGTCCGAGCATTATGCTTATAGTCTATGACTTGCTTAAACTCAAGATTGTCAGCCTTCAGTTTAACAAGCACAAACCTCCGGGTTTCACTCTGAAGGAATTTCATACCTCTATTCCCTCACACCTTGTCTCCACTCTCAGCCAATAATTTTGCTTCTGTTTCAGAGGGAAAATTGGAAGAAAATTCCTATGCCCATTCCCCTACTAGCCAGCACTAACCCTGCTGTCTACAGGTATACAGGTCTCTTGCTTAGAGCCTACCTCTGGGTCCAAGGCCTACTGATTCCTACATCCCAGAATGCTGAGCAATAGCTTTTCCTTTTTTCTCTGTCAAGCTTTCCTTTAGCAAACAGTCTGATACTTAATAAATATTTTTTTTTTAACATGTCTGCCACCATTTTTCTACACCTCAAAAGTGCTGCTCCCATTCCTTTTTGTCTTCTTGGAAGTCCATCAATCAGTCTCTCCTGCTTCCAGACTCCTACACCAGTGACTTCCATCCCACTTTTCCATTTTTCATCTACCAAGCAGTAGGGCCCTACCTACCTGACCATCCTCTCCTGGGTTTACATCTTTTCACTAGGCTGTTTGACTTCATTTTCTTGGTGTTCATTCCTTATTCCAACTTAGCATGGGTCTCAGGCATCTTTATTACACTCACCAATGATCTGATTCAGTTTCTAGTTTTGTGCAACACGTGTGTGTGTGTGTGTGTGTGTGCATGTGTGCTGCACGCATGCACACAGGGCTTACTCCTACCCGACCTCATACATGCAAAGGACTGCTCAGTCTATTGAGATATCTCTCTGGTCCTTTATGAAGTATTTTTATGTCAACAATTCCCATTTTCTCTTAGGTGGGTTTCTCCATTGAACACCAGACCTTCTTCCTCTCTGTCTCCCTAATATCTCTACATTGACACCTAGTTGGAAGCTTAAACTTAGCATGTCCAAATTTATTATTTTTTTTCAGATGGAGAGGCCCAAGTGGTGTTGAGATGTAGGAGCCACTCTCGGTGATTTTCAGTTAATGAGGGCAGCAATTCAGTGTGAAGGCCTGAGAATGTAATGTTGCTTGTATGTTGCAGTGTAGAGGATTACCTGAGCTAGCTTGGCAGTGCTCAGGGATCTTTAGGGATATACCCAGTGATGCTCAGGAGACCATGTGCTACTGGGGATGAAACCAGGTTCAGTTATGTGCATACCAGGCACCTTAAGCTCTGTACTATCTCTCTGATCCCCCAAATTTAACTGTTGTACATCCCTTCCACATGGTTTCACTTTTAGTCTTTTCCATGTTCACTTATGATTTTTTTCTATTTATAATTATTCAATTAAAAAAGTTAAGAAACTTACCCTTAGCTGTGAACTGTGTGTTAATAGGAAGCTTATCATGGCAGGGAGCCTGAGGGGAAAAAGGATGGGGATGGGAGGAACACTGGGACAATGGTGGAGGGAAGTAAAGGATGTGATGCTGGAATGTTTATGTATAAAACCCTATCATTATGAGTACTGTAAATCATGGGGTTTATTTATTTATTTATTTAGTTATTTGCTTTTTGGGTTACACCTGGCGATGCACAGGGGTTACTCCTGGAGGTGCTCAGGGGACCATATGGGATGTTGAGAATTGAACCTGGGTCGGCCATGTGCAAGGCAAAAAGCCCTACTCTCTGTGCTATCTCTCCATTCCCCAAATCATGGGGTTTAAATCAATCTACTAGACTATTAAATGGCTGCAAACTCAAAACACACCCTATATCTGAATCACATAGATGTTCTCCTTCCATCCATACAACTTCATACCCACCCTAAAAAAAAGTCTGTTTTCAGTACTTGAACCAGAATTGCTCCTTCTGCTTAGGTCTTATGCCCAGTCATCTAAGTCCTTCCGGATGGCTTGTGGTTCTCTACAATTCCCCCTCCAGTGCTTTTCCTTGAATGTGTGATCCCTTCCTGCTCTAGACTCTGCCTGGTCACTGAACCCTTCCTCAAGTATTCTCACAACCAGACTCTTAATTTCCCTAGGTCTCTACTCAAATATTGCAGTCTCAACTACTATTAATTTGAAAGCCCCTTTATTGAGCTCTATCTTTCAGTCCGTGAACCTGCCAAATTTCTTCCATAACTCACCACCTTCACTTTGTTGCCTTGATTTGCACTGAAGGTAAATTCAAATTAACAGAATTATTCACTCAGAATTTTTCACTGATACAGTGATCTATATTAATGTCTAGCACTTTGTAAATGCTTAGACATTTGCTGAATGAAATTAAGCATTCTGTGACTCTCTGAATGACCTTACTACTTTTTGTCTTGGCTTTATAATTTCTTAAACTTTTTCTTGTGCGGGTATACCACAAGAAAAAGTTTAAGAAATTATAGGAGATCAAAGGAGATCAGAGACTATTTTTGATTCTGTGCTTGGGAGTGACCCCTGGCAGAGCTCAGGGGATCATATGCAGTGTCAGGAATCAGAATGATGTCAGCTGTGTGCAAGATATCTTCTGTACTATGTCTCCAATTCATGTATTGAACTTTTTTTGGGGGGAGGATGGGAGCTGCACTCAGTGGTATGTTCAGGGCTTACCCCTTGCTCTGAGCTCAGGAATCACTCCTGGTGGGCTCGAGGGACCACATGAGGTGCCAGAGGTTGAGTCCAGATTGGTTGCATGCAAGGCAGGCCCTACCCGCTGTACTGTCATTCTGGCCCCCATTTCTCAAACTTCTGAGGAAAGCATGTGTCAGTGTAAAGTTATCACTGCCTAGCTTGATATTTTGGACCTTGATAGCCCCTACTTTCACAGGCTTACAAAGCAAGCAGGCTTGTCCTGAGACTTCCAGGCTAATGTTCCCTCAGTTAAGGGATGGCAGTATGATTCCCATGTAACATCACACTTTTATTCTGTCCTGAGTGATCTATTTTGTATGACCACATAGATATAGGACTCCTTAAAGCAAAGACCCAGGCGTTCAACACTACCAGCCACTCATCAGGAGATAAGACATTAAGATGGAGAGCCCTTTAGCCTTTAAGTTTCCTTGAGGTCTTACTCCTACTAAACTGTTGCTTACTCTTTGTCTCAATAGCATTGAACAATCACACTCTCTGTGAGCTGCACGCTCCAGGGATCTAGCATTTGTGTTTTGTGATGTTACTGGCTGTCCCTATGTGCAAACCATGGATTTCTAAAAGATCTGCACTTCTAAAAGACCCATGGATACAAAAGAAGAGGGGGGTACTTTTAAAACACAAAACACCAATAGCAATGAGGCATAGGATATGCCTCTGCTTCATGGCAATCTGCTTCATCTTAGATTATCTAGTATAAGAAAAGACTCTCCTATAATGTTTTCTAAATTACTTACAGATATAACAAAGTGACCTTATATGCAAAGGTGAGGACCATACCTTTATTTTCAGTGTTTATTTGTCACTCATTTCTATTACCAGCAGAGATCATTTGTGGCCAGAATCTAGTTACCTGGTAATAGCAAATTAACTCTTTCAGCTCATCTGCATGAATGACGATGTGGAGACCACACAACTGTGCAAGGCGGAATTCCTGTCCATCCACACAGGCAAAGCACACCTAGAGGGAGGAAAGGCCATACATGATTGGCCCTGAGAAGGGGACCCAGTACCGTAATAGTTGGCTACTGAGCATGCATGCAGAGACACCAGCAAACTGGACTTCTTCAGCTGGATTCTCAGCAAGTTAGATAATTGTAGGATAAACTATAAGCCACTAGGAGAAAAAAAATACTGATTATTTCTAATCTGCAGGTCAAGAGAATGAGAAGGCAGAACATACATTAATTTAAAGTTATGAGATATGCAGGTCTCTTTAGATGAAAGGAAAGTCATGCTGGAATTTCAGATTTGGGATCTGAACAGAGTTTAACAAATCTCAAAAATCATCATCATGTAGTACATTTCATATGAGTGTTGTTACTTGGAAAGAGTTGCTTTAATGATTTTTTGGAAATAAAATAAGTTAGAGAAATATGAAGAGGGAGAAAGTATGGTGTTCTAAAGAGAAGATGGGATTATCTAGAAGGAAGACAGCTTTAATAATCTTAAATCATGTATCTATTCGATGTACTGCACAGTGTGCACATCTTATAACAATAATCCTACTGTGTAGAAGATGATACTGATCAAAGAACCCAGGAGGGGTCTTGAGTTGTATTTTTAATTTTTAAATTTTGTTTTTATGCCACACTGGTGGTGCTCAAGGATCACTCTTGGCACTGCTTGGGAGCCATATGCCATGCCAGGGATGGAACCAAGATTGAACTTAGATCCTCACACATATACACACATGCAAGGCAAGTACTCTACCATTGAGCTACAACTCTGGCCCACCTATTCATTAATAGCAGGGTAGAGTCACAATGTAGATGTAATTGGGGGCTGGAGTAACAGTACACTGGGGAAGGTGCTTGCTTGCATGTAGCAGATCCAGATTTGATTCCCCAACATCCTATATGGTCTCCTAAGCTTTTCAGGAGTAATTCCTGAGAGCAAAATAAGCCCTGAGCATTGCTGGATGTGGTCCAAATCCAAAGCAAAAACCAGATAAAAGAAAAAACCCAAGAAAATCCAAGAAACCAAACCAAAAAAACCAACAAAAACCCATGATATGTAAATAGCAAATGTAGATATGATTTAATCAAGGCCTTGATATTAGATATTTGATTAATTTTATTAAATAATGCTTCAAATATTGATTGAAGCTAAATATATTTTTGCATATCTCCTCACATTATTTTTTTTAACTTATGATTCTGACTCTATAAGAACTTCAAGTCACTTTGGCCCAGACCACATGTGGAAATATCTGGACTGTGTGGCCGCATATGCCATGTATGAGGCAGCACAACACCTCCTGAAGCAATAAAAAGCTTAATAAATTCTTAGACAAGGACTTACCAACCAACCCTGTAATTTGATATAACAATGTTCACATACATTAATTTTTAGATCTATTATTAATACTGCAACTTTGTTATCTGTCAATTTTAATCCTAGAACTGCATCAGGAATTGCCACTTTTCTCTACATTAAAAATCAAAAAACCAAAAAACCAAAAAAAACCCAAAAAATAACTTCAAGTCAATGTCTTTTCCCAATTTACCAAAAAGACTAATGTCAATTTATACTAATTATTCTACTTATAAGGTGCTATGATTAAAACTATTCTTCGATACTACCTGTAATACCAATAATTCTATGCTTTTAAGACAACTCTTGGGAACTAATTGGTCCAACAAGAGAGTGGGGGTGGTTTCCACAGGCCTTTGCATCAATTATAAATGTCAGCTTACAAGAATCTTCAAGTAATCCTAGGGAGCTCATGTCAATTTACAAGGATCTTCAAGTCATCCTAGGGGGCTCAGAACTCTGACTGGACAAGGTAAACACTGAGATGCATCATGTTTGGCACCACAGTGTGTAGTACAAAAGAAAGAAGAAGAGATGGTTTATTGGTCCAGAGTTCTCCGGGAGATTTTGTAGAAAAGACTTCTTTCATGCTTACCTCCATCCATGTCCGTGTGCTGTTTGCCTTGCGGCTGCTGTCCACTGCTGCCTGATACTCACCAAGGTGGACCAGGGTAGAAGCCAGACCGGCAAAGTTAGAAACACTGCTATATAGCAGCTTAGCAGCTTCATACATTCCTTCCTCATAACAGCGGTCTCCAACCTACAGACAACGGGGGAATCCCACTGAGTCCTTCAGTGTTTAACTGAAGTTCCCAGGTTGGTAAGGGCATTTTCTGAGTTTGAAGAAGATAAGCAGAACTTTTTTTCACACAAGTAGCCTGGGCTATTGCAGAGCATCTAGAGAATAGAACATGTTCCCCAGCCTCCAGCAGCTCCTTATTACTTGCTCCTGGGTGTACTCGCTGTTATCTCCAGTGAATCTACAAGCTATGTTCCTTGTAGTTTCTTATGCCCCTTGTAGTTTTTGTACCCTCTTCCCCACTTAAAAATCCACCGAGGAATCCATTCAGAGATCCTACCTCTTTCCCTGAAATTGTTACCTTTCTGACTTTCTCTGCTTTGAGGATCTCTCTTCCTTTTAATAACCATGAGAGCTGCCACCCTGGGAGTTTTGGTACAGGAAACCATGTCTTCCTGTATCCTCTCTTACTTCCTTTCCAGTTTAATGCCTTGATACCCCCACAATTGCTGACTCACAATCTCCTACCTGCATCATGCCTATACTCCTATTACTAGTTCCTCAGTCGTGCTTCCTTGAAAACTCAGTCTTTCTTAGAGAAATTCACAACATAGGAACTACGGGGCTAAACACAGGGAGCTGGGCCTCAGTGGTCCCTCAATTTTTTGTTTTTGTTTTTTTGGGGGGATACCCAGAAGTTCCCAGGGATTACTCCTGATTCTGGGCTCGGGGCCACTCTGGTAGGGCTCAGGTCGACAAATGGGGAACTGGGATTAAATTCAGGTCACCAAGTGCAAGGCAAGCACCATACCTGCTGTACTGATTACTCTAACCCTTATTCCTCTTTATGAAGAATTCCCTCCCCTCCATAATGTTATCATTGGTGGCATATGGGAGAGCTATTGATTTTCAAGTATCTCTGACTTCACCATGCTGCTCACTTTGTTCTCTCATAGCAACAGCTAGAACACATGCACAGAGTTCGGACACCTTTTCTAGGGGAAAAATTCTGATACCCAGGGCAAAGAGCAAGTGAAGATAAAGGTTTCTTAATTTCTATACCAACTGCAGCAATAAGGACTTTACTGTGTGACTTATTTCTCAACAGTATAAATCTGTGCCACTCTAGGAAGTGATCTTTGAACCCACCTATAGCAGTTTACAGTCACTGGGGTGGGTTGGGGAAAAAAAGCCTACCTGTTGTATGTGGGCATTGTTGGGTCCGTTAATACAATCTTCTAGCTCAGAGAGACGATTGGTTTTAGCCAGCGCAAAAATAAGTTCAGTCTCTATATAGGATTCATGATCTTTTTTCCTGGCCATCTGTAGGAATTTAACCAGATCCTCCCAATTGCCTAAAGACAGAAAACAAAAATAGGTAACCAACCTATATTTCTAATTAAACAGAGAGTTCAACTTCTTCCATTCTGTACTCAGTCAAGACAATGAAGGTTCTACTCTACCCCACTGAGGGTTGGAGATCCAGGTAAGGTCCAGAAGATCTTTTTGTTTTGGGACACATCTGGCAGTGCTCATTACTCCTGGCTCTGTGTGGTGCTCAGGGTACCATATGGGGTGCTGGGGTCAGTCAATCCAGGTCAGTCATGTGCAAGGCAGATACCCTATAGCAGTACGATTTCTCTAGCCTCCTAGAAGGTCTTGAATTTAGTTGATTAAGCGAAACCCTAACCTACGCTGAGAAAAAGGAGGTGAAAGAATCATACAAAAACTGGCCCTGCAGACAAGAACTTCTGTCACCAAGTAAAAAAATTCACCAGGGGAAACGGATTTATTTCTAGCACTAGAAATAAATGGAACCACAAACAAATAGAAAGACCAAGAGTAACTCTGGCTCTTAGACTCTAACTCTTATAGACTCACAGACTCTAGACTCTAACCTCAAAATTATTATGATAAGAACAAACAAACACTGTGTTTGCTAAACTGGTCCCATAATGATGGTAACAACTATCTGAAGAGCTAGTGTTATAAACAGAACATCATGCTCTCAGACTCTAGAAAAAATAATTCTTTATTTGGGTGTGGGGGCACAGGGGTGGTTAGTGCCCACCCCGTTGTGCTTTGGTTTATTCCTGCCTTTGTGCTCAGGGATAATAAATGACAGGACTTGGGGGATCAACCAATGCAAGGGATCAAACCTGGTCAGTCATGTGTAAGACAGTCACCTTATCCACTGTAGTATCTCTCTGGCCCCCAAAAATTTTCACTTAATTGTGTCTCTGGAATCTCTGGATACCTAGTGTATATAAATTCTCAGGAAGGTTACTTTGCTTCACCAGGCTTGAACAAAGTGAGAAGCAGATTTCAATGAACAGGAGGATCACTTACTATTCCTGCTGGCTGTCTGAACAACCTCTAGGTAAGAGGCTGGGTCATCAGCTCTGATGTAAGAGTCAATGGCTTCCTTTACTAAGTCTTTCTGGAGCTGGGCTTGGGCCAGCTGACTCCACACGGCAGGTTCATTGCATCTCTCTGCAAATTCATAGGCTCGATCTAGGTTTCCAATGTGCTCAATCAGGACCTAGAGGTACAAGAGTTCTCAATTCTCCATTACAGCCAGGGAGCTATAGGGAACAGTTGAATTTATTCAGTTTCATATTCCACCTAAAGTTGGATCACCATTTTGACTTAAATCAAAAGCAACGGGACACTAAGTACTTATCAGATGAAAGGAGAGAAAGGAAGAAAAGTTTTTGTTACAAAGGGAGGAGAAAGTCAAATGAGAAGAGACATGCCAACAAAGGAACAGAAAAAAAAATGAAGAATGCTAAATTAAGCCTTCTGGATCAGAGATAGGAAAATAGGTTGTCTCCTTTCTTGGATGGACATAGTACAGAGGGCACATAGGCTGTAATGATTCAAAGGAGCTGCTACGGGGAATGAGATAGTACTTCCAACAACAACAACAAAAGGCTTCCAGACCAGCCTCAAAGGTTGAGCAAGGCCATAGCACATATACGAATAGAAAAATAGGGTTCTGAGATCAGAAGCAAGCATAAAAAATGATTAAGAAAGGGGCAAGGAAGAAAAAATGCGGGAAAGACTTTTCAAATAATTAAAAAAGTTTCAAATAATTAAATCAAAAGTTTAAGTCATATTTTCTTGGGTACACGATAGTTATGGAAGTAAAACCAGAAAAGTCCAAATGGTCATAGATGAAAGGGATAAGGATTAAAGGAGGAAAGTTTATGGTGAGGCTGAAGATAGGCGGGAAGGCTGGCTGAAATATTCATGTAGATGAAGGGACTGGCTCAATTATCTGTGTGAGAAACTCAGAAACTCAGGCACTCTAGTCACCCTGTGGAACACAAGCTCTTATTATCTAATGCCAAGGTCCAGGAGAGTTCTGGATAACGTCTAGGAGGGGTGGGAGATAACAGAAAAAGTAGAGAGGAAGCCAACAAGCTGGGAAGATCTTGGGTAAATAGCAAGGAGCAGAGCAGAACATGAAAATCTGAGACACGCAAACAACTGGAGGTTCTCACACCCTTGCCAAAAGTAAGGACCCAGTATGGAAAAAGGGGCTAAGATCTAACACAACAACATTCAGTAGCTCACCTGGATTGCTGAGGCATTCATGTCAAACTTGTGAAAGATGGTGAATGCCTCTTCATACAATGCACTGGTGATGGCAATGCTTGCAATATCTGGGGCATCATAATTGTCCAGGCGAATGATGTAGTCCATGACTCGAGTGCGGTCTACCTTGATAGCAGTCAGGATTAGCAGATTCTGGAGATTCCTGAGGTGAGGGGCAATTATTAGGGTTTCACAGGTATAAAGGTGGTACACAATACTCTTGGTAGCCCAGCCAGTGCTAAACTTCCAATTTTATGTTTTTTTTTTCTTTTTTTCAGGTTCCAGGCCATACCCATAGGTGCACAGGACTTACTCCTGGCTCTTTGTTCAAGGATTGTTTTACTTATTTTTAATATGGAGCGACAGCACAGCGGGTAGGGTGTTTGCCTTGCATGCAGTCGACCCCGGTTCGATTCCTCTGTTCCTCTTGGAGAGCCTGGCAAGCTACTGAGAGTATCTCATCCACACAGCAAGCTACCCGTGGCGTATTCAATATGCCAGAAACAGTAACAACAAGTCTCACAATGGAGACATTACTGGTGCCCACTTGAGTAAATTGATGAACAACGGACGACAGTGCTACAGTGCATCCTAAGATTCGGGGCTGGGTTCAATCCTGGCACCCCAATGGCCCCTGGAGCCATACCAGGAGTGATTCCTGAGCACTGATCCTAAGATTCATTCATTCATGCTGTTGTATAGTATTTATTTTCACTGCCACATCATCCTTATGATGGTAACAGAGTACTTTATTAATGGGTAACTGAGTTGCTCTCAGATCTATGCTATAGAGAAGCAGAGATCAATGGATCTATGAATAACAGAAAACCACAGATCACAGATCAAGCTGCTCTGAATATATCTGGACCTGTCTCCTGATACGCATGGGCCAAGTTTCTTTGGGATTTAATTTAAGAATGTAAATTACATCTAGCAAACACTGCTTTCCAAGGTAATGAGAATCTCCAGCAGGGCACAAAAGAGGCTTAGTTGCTTGACAACCTCATCAATGTTGATTAGGAGTGCTAGATCCTACTGCTTTGTAGGAGGAAAAAGACAAAAAAAATTTCCTGTCTTTATTTTTTTGTCTGTTTTCACTCTCACAAAAGGACTGCTCAAGTGCTTTTGCAATTTTCTACAGGGCTGAGTTTTTCTTTCAGTGAATGTTCAAACACTGGCCTTCTGATGGCTACATTATGTATGGTATCTCCCTATCTGTAGCTTCCCCTACCCCTTTCATCTTCTTCAATGATAAAGTTTAATACAGTTCTATGTATCAGTTTCCACAAAGGGCTGAAGATTTGTTGTAGCTGTTATTGGCTTAACAAATAATTAGATCATGGAGTTGGAGATGGGTAGGATATTGGTCTTGCTCAAACCAGGTTCAAATCTGGGTACAGGATTTTGTAGGGTGTTTGCCTTGCATGTGGCTGACCTGAGTTCAATCATTGGCATCCCAAATGATCCCCTGAGCACTACCAGGAGTGATTCCGGAGTGCTGAGCCAGGAGTAATCCCTAAGCATCACAGGGTATGGCTCAAAAACTAACTAACAAAAGAGGTGAGATTATCAGGAGTCAGTGATAGTACAGTGGGTAGGGTGCTTGCCTTGCATGCAGCTGTCATGGGTTTGATCCCTGACATTCTGTATGGTCCCTAAGCCCTGCCAGGAGTGACCCCTAAGTGCAGAGCCAGGAATAAGATCCTAGTACAGTATGGCCCAAATAAAACCTAAAACACAAACAAACAAAAAACCAAAACCAAAACCAAAAATATGATGTGAGATACCAGGGTTGGAGAGATAATTCAGGGGGGTGCTTGCCTTGTACGCAGCTGAACTGCGTTCGATCCCTGGCACCAGATATGGTCCCCTGAGCATGACTAAGTAATCCCTTAGTGCAGTTAGGAGTATGCCCTGATCACTGCCAGGTGTGGAGAAAAAGAAAAAAAAAGAGGTCAGATACCCAAAACCAGATGTTAAGCTACTGACATCTGACCAAGTCAGCAGCTACTACAGGCACACTCTCACCTGAACTCACTGAAGACAGAGTTATCTAGAACAATCTTCTCCAGCAGTTCAATCAGTTCATTAGGGAGGTCAGCTGTTTTGAAGGCCTTGACAGTGACTGAAACCTCTTCAGGATCCTGTATTTCTGATAATGCTGTTTGTACCACCTGGTTTGAAAATTTGAAAGAACTTGGTTAGATAAAGTCAACTGAAAACTGTATCTGTAGCACTGTCACACTGTCTCCCTGTTGTTGGCACCAGTAACATCTCCATTGTGAGACTTGTCGTTACTGTTTTTGGCATATCGAATACGCCACGGGGAGCTTGCCAGGCTCTGCTGTGCAGGCGGGATGCTCTCGGTAGCTTGCCGGGCTCTCCGAGAGGGATGGAGGAGTCAAACCTGGGTCGGCCACGTGTAAGGCAAACGCCCTACCCGCTGTGTTACTGCTCCAGCCCGAAAACTTTTATTATTATTATTATTTTTATTAAATTTTTTTAATAGTGAGACATCATGAGGTACAGTTGCAGACTTACACATTTTTGTGCTTGGGTTTCAATTATTTTTTATTTATTTTTTTGCTTTTTGGGTCATACCTGGCTATGCACAGGGGTTACTCCTGGCTCTGCGCTCAGGAATTACCCCTGGCGGTGCTCAGGGGACCATATGGTATGCTGGGAATCGAACCTGGGTCTGCCGCGTGCAAGGCAAACACCCTACCTGCTGTGCTATTGCTCCAGCCCCTAAAAACTCTATTTTACAGTTCCCAAGTTAAATAGAAGGGAAGGATGCCTATAAGACAGTCTGGGAAGATCTTTAAAGGAGTCAACTGCAGCTACTTTCCTGTTTTCTGTATTTTTAACAATTACTTTTCCACATATTAGAGGGGTATATTACATCTACCCCAATAGCCACATTTTTTAAATTAACCTTTTTGGAAAGAGGGGGATTTGGTGCACTATCTAGAAGTGTGCAGGACTTACTCCTGTTTCCATGCTCAGGGATCTGTCCTGGCAGTTCTCAATAGACCATATGTCATACCAGGGATCAAAATTAATTGGCCATACAACACCCAAAAGGAGAGAGAGAACAAAAGGGAATGCCCTGCCACAGAGGCAGGGTGGGATGGGGGGTGGGAGGGATACTGGGATCTGTGGTGGTGGGAAATGGGCACTGGTAGAGGGATGGGTATTTGATCACTGTATAACTGAAACCCAAGCACAAAAATTTGTAAGTCTACAACTGTATCTCATGATGTCTCACTAATAAAAAAATTAATTGGCCATGTACAAAATAAGTGCATTATCTGTTGTACTATATCTCTGGCCTCTAAATTTACTCTTGAGGAATACAGTCTACTAAACAGGTAGTTGAAAGGTATATTTGCTTTTTTTTTTTTTAAGCTACTAATTGTAACAAATACAGCCTCTACCGTGGACATCATAGGGGCCTCCAGAGGCTCCTGCTAGCCAAAAGCATTAACTGCTGTGGTGGTCCATCATCTTGTGAAACAGACTACATTCAAAATTCTTGAGCCCTCAGCATTTTGGGCTTAGTGCCTTCCTCCAGGAGGAAGATCGACATAGGTCTGTCCACACTGCCTCTTATCCAATTATTGGTGTCTAGTCTATAACATATATAAGTATTGGGCAAAATACTTTTTAAAAAAATTTAATCACTGTGAGATAGTTACTAAGCTGTTCATGATCGGATTTCAGTCATACAATGTTCCAACACCAGTCCCTTCACTAGTGTACATCTCCCACCACCAATGTTCCCAGTTTCCCTCCTGACCCTCCCACCTCTATGGCAGGCACTTTCCCCCTTTCCTTCTCTTTATTTCTGGCTCTCTCTCCCCCCTCCATGCTTTTTTTTTTCTTTTTGGGTCATGATGCACAGCAATGCACTCAGCAATTACTCCTGGCGGTGCTTGGGGGACCATACGGGATGCTGGAAATCAAACCCGTGTTGACCGCTTGCAAGACCCACTGGGCTATCGCTCCAGCCTTTTCCCCTCTCTCTCTTTCTCTCCTGTATCTCCTCTTTCTCCTTTTGGCATTATTGTTTGCAATGCAGGTACTGAAAGGTTATCACATTTATTCCTTTACCTACTTTCAGCACACAGTTCTTTTCTTTTGCTTTTTCTGGGGAGGATCACACCCGGTGATGCTCAGGGGTTTCTCCTGGCTTTACACTCAGGAATTCCTCTTGGTGGTGCTCAGGGAACCACATGGGATGCTGGTAATCAAACCCGGGTTAGCTGCATACAAGGCAAATGCTCTACCTGCTGTGTTATCACTCCAGCCCCTCAGCACACAGTTCTTACCCAGAGTGATGATTTTCAATTATCACCACCATAGTGGTTCCTTCTTTATTCCAACTGCTTTCTCCCCCAGTACCTGAGGCAGGGTTCCAAATGTGGACCAATCCTCCTAGCCCATGTTTCTACCGTCCCTGTGTATTAGAAAAGGACTCTTTTTTTTTGGATTTTGTTTTCGGGTCACACCTAACAGTGTTCAGAGGTTGCTCCTGGTTCTGCACTCAGAGAACATTTCTGGCTCTATGCTCAGAGGACCAGATGGGAAGAGAACCAAAGTTGGTTGTTAATGCCCTACCTGCTGTACTATTGCTTGGGTCCCTGGACAAAAAAATAATAATAATAATTTACGCTAACTATGCTTCCCCAAAAGTCATAGGTTAGAACATCAGTGTTTTTTTTTTTTTCAACTTTTCCAGGGACCTTTAGTAACTTCAGATTATTTATATTTATTTATTTTGTCAAGTTTCTGGTGCTTTGGCAATTAACTTAGGGAATAACAGTGAATTAGGGGAAAAAAAAACAGAACTGAGGAGTTCTGACATTGCTGTTATAGATGTTTGGTTATGAACTTTACCCTGAAGAACTTTAACAGAACTAGGACCAGAGTTAGCTTGGTCTACTTTTTTTTTTTTTTTTGCTTTTTGGGTCACTCCCAGCGAAGCTCAGGGGGGACCATAAGGGATGCCGGGAATTAAACACAGGTCGGCTGCATGCAAGGCAAATGCCCTACCCGCTGTGCTATCACTCCGGTCCCTTGGTCTACTTTTCAAATGGTCAGCATGTGCTCAATGAAACCATAAGATGCAAAAGCTCTACTTCTGCAAAGTTCATAACAATTGCAACAGGCATGCAGAAGAATTCGAGAAAGGGTGCTAACTAACCTAAAAGGGCATATTTGAGGGAAATAGCCGTGATACCATCTACTAAGCCCATCCAGGTTAGGAGATGCTTTTGGGAGGGCATGCTGTATCCAACTGTCAACTTCTAAAAAGTTCTGTCATTTAATACCCTGCCACAGAGGCAAGGGGGAATGGGGGGGGGGAGGATGGGGGGTGGGAGGAATACTGGGACCCGTGGTGGTGGAAAATGGGCACTTGTGGAGGGATGGGTGTTTGATCATTGTATAATTGAAACCCAAGCACAAAAATTTGTAAGTCTACAACTGTACCTCATGGTGTTTCACTAATAAAAATTAAAAAAAAAGTTCTGTCACTTAGTGGTTGTTTTAGGGGGAAATGCATTTTTAGCTTCTATTTGAGCTGATACGATGGTCATTGTAAGGTTACCTCAGGTAAATGCTTCTAAGTAAACTTTTATGGTTCTTACTCCAGACCTAAAAGCAGTCTGCTACTGACATCATGCACTCCCTGTAATTAGAGGAGAGGAGCACTGCAGGCAAATATGCCCCAGGGTGCGGCTATAAATATTCAGACACAGCATACATAATCAGAGGACTAAAAATTCACATAAACACAGGGGATCAAGGGCCACAAATTGGCTTTTGTTCAGCAGTGTTAAAAACTTTTCTCCCTGGTGCCAAAGTGTCATAATCTATAAGACACACCAGGTGCTGGACCAAACCTGGAGAAATATCTCTGAACATGAAGGATTATCCACAGTGAATCCAAATGTACCAAGTCTTTTTTGCTCAGTGTTGTTCTTGGGTTGGATGAAATATATTAAATACTCAGGTAAATCCAAAAGATGGTTAAACTCATTTAATAGTCAAAATAACCTGGATATCCACTCATCTAAAAATGTTCTGGGCTGGAGCGATAGTACCTCATGTAGGGCATTTGCCTTGCACATGGCTGACCCGAGTTCAATCCCCGGCATCCCATTTGGTCCCTTAAGCAGTGCCAGGAGTAATTCCTGAGTGCAGATACCAGGAATAACCCCTGAATATTGCTGGATGTGACCCAAAAAGAAAAAAAAGTTTCAAAATAAAAATTTAATAAAAAAATTATGGCTAGGTTTAAGAATAGCGATCGAAAAAGAAGAGCACAGGAATTAGTACAGACAAGGTTAGAACCCAACCCTCAAGTTTAAACTCATATGCCCAGTGAACTGGCAATGTGTCTAAGGGAGTTAAGTGCTTAATTGATAGCTTGGGGCAGAAGTCCAATTATTAGAGGAGGGTTACTTTTCTCCAGTGGTTTCAACATGCAGCAGCCTAGGGAACAGTGATGGAAATATTGGAAACACCATCTGCTAAGGTTTGATAGCTGCAGGAAATGTGCCAAGTGACCAAGGTTGACATCTACCTACCCAGCAGAAGCTAGAAGAACCCCTGGTTGAGAACTGCACTCAAGTTTCAAGAAGTACTAAAGAGTAACAAGAGTATATAAGTTCCTTAATAAAGGGAAGTATAGCTGAGATAACTTTAGACCCTTTAATTTCTGTCAACAAGGGCTAAGCTTAAAAAGTATTAAGGATTCAAGGCTGGGGAGTTAGCTCAAAGGGTTGGAATGTGAGCCTAGCATGTACCAAGTCCCGGGTTCGATTCCCAGTGCTAAATGGCCCTGAGCACCACTGGGTATAACACACTTGAGACTGAGCATCACTTCATTGTAAGGCCCAAGCATTGAGCCATTAAACCTGCAGAGTCCAGCAAGTATTTTTGGGAGTGGTCCTGGGCCCCCTGAGCAACTGCTTGAATAAAAACAAACAGATAAAAAAGGATTCAGTATACATGCAACTCATTCAATATTCCTTTCACTGGGGCTAAACATTCCTATTCAAATGCCAATACGCCCTTAACCAAAAGACAGGACAAAATTAACTTACTCTTGGGAATCAAAACCATTTTTAAGCAAGCCACTACAGGAATAAGTGAGCAGTGAAAGGTCACAAAATTTTAGGTCCACAAGTCACCTGATGTGCAAGAAGATCCGAGAGCCCCCACCAACCCCACCCTGCCTCCCATATCCAAGACCTATTTTCTCTCTTGCGTGCACACACTCTCTCTCTCTCTTTCACACACACACACTCTTAAGGGGTACACATTCTGTACCCCTTAAGACCCTGACCCCACATAATCCAGGCCTTATTTCTGTCCTTCACCTGGTCAATCAGCTGTCTTCTGGATGAATTGGTCTCCTGGAGTACATGCGCCCAGAGCTCTGGATCCTTCCTGCGCACCAAGTAGCGAGCCTCACTTTTGAATAAAGAATTCTCATTGCAAACCTGAAATGAGCATATTTGTGTGTAACATAAACAATCGACCAATGGAAGTTTTCTTGTGGAACCCACCCCAATTAGTTCCCTTCATCTTAGACAATTTGGTGAAGAAACAGAGCCCCAGGAACATGCAGTGCTTTAATATGGGACAACACCCTAAGGTTAAAAATGCACCCTTTAGGGGACAAGTGACCTGAGAGATCCATATTTCAGTGAACAGCTACTTAAAGTGGACGTGGCTGCATCATAACATAACCATTGCTTTCAATCAGCACTGTGCTGGCTGGATGTAGTAGTAGAGCATATGTTGTGCAAAGACCTAGATTTGATCCCCAGAATTTCATGCTATCCCCAGCATCACTGAGTGTGGCCTTGGTGGCCTCTGAACACTGTTAGAACTATACTGCATACATGAAAAGAGGGAAGCACTGCCCAGACTCTCTGAGGTGATTATGATCTGTCTCTCTAATGGACATCACTAGCCACATGGAACTACTGAGTACTTGAAATGTAATGTATGAAAAAAGTAGGTTTTTAATTTTAGTTAAAGTCACATATATCTTGATCACTTGATCACTTGATATCCCATTACTCACTGATTTGCTCGAACAGGCGCCAGTAAAGTCTCCATTTGTCCCTGTCACGTGCTAGTGTAGCCCAATGGTGTCTGCTTGCTACAGGAACACAAAGAGCCTCACACTGTTTGATCGAGTTCAAATATGGTGTGAACCATGGGAACACCTATAAAGGCAATTAGAGGCTGCCCTAAAAGCCTCCTTCCCTCTCGAAGAGCCCAGTAAGTGACCGACAATATCCCGCCTGCACGGCAGAGCTGGCAAGCTACCCGTGGCATATTCGATATGCCAAAAACAGTAAACAGTAAAAACAATGGGCCTCATTTCATGAACACATATATCTATCTCTAAATTATCTCTCAGGTGTTCTCCAAAATAACCAAGGCTGATATAAAATAGATTATGATATGTTTCAAGATTTTAAATATTAATTTTTTTGTTTTGGTGATTCTCAGGGGCTATTCCTGGCTCTGCACAGCAGGAATCACTCCTGGTGGGTTCAGGGGACCATATGGGAGAACCCGGGTTGATGCAAAATAAATACCTTATACACTATATTATCATTCCAGCCCCTGAAATATTCATTTAAAACTTTAAAGTATGCTTTCACTTGGGAAGGACTTCCCTAAATGTTGTAAAACACCTCAAAACAGAACAAAACAAAAACCACCCAACTGTCCACTGGAATGTCCCATATTGTGAGCCTGGCAGGAATCAGTTTCAAGCAGATGGGCACAAAGCTGATTGTGTCTGCAAATTCAAGCTTCTCAGATGTGTTGGGTGGAGGACAGAAACAGTGTTTAAGAGCCAACCTTAAAAAGTGTTTATTTTTTCTTTTTCACTAGACCTTAGTCTTACTTAATGTACACATCACTTCACAGCACAGACAGGAAAAGATCTCCAAGCAGTTGCTGCACATTAAGAAAAGGTGTAAAATTAACCATAAGATAATGTATGGTAGAAACAAATATCCCAGTTACATGCATACTGATTCACCAGACGCTGCCTAGGTGAGAACTAGGTCCCAAACTGGTGTGTCATTTCCATAGTTAGTGTCCCAAGTCAGAGAATGAGAAATTGAACTCTTTATTTTTGGCTGTTTTGAAACCTCAATAAATTCCTTTTCCAATTGTTGAGTTTCTACCATGTTATCGGATGCTCTGGGGAACTGCAGGACAATTGCCTATAAGCAGCTTACAATCAAACAAGCACCATTTCTGGAATTTTAGGTAACAACAATTCAACCTTAAAAAAAGTAATTAAATATATGTAGGTTCAAGCCAAGGTAGAAGTAATCAGGAGGCTCTAGAATGTTCCCAGAAGGCATCAAAAAGAGTTATGGATGGCAAGGAGAAGTGAAGAGGCACATGTAGGATGTTATCTGAAGAAGGGAAGCAGAAGTAAATGGGAGAAGGGCAACCAATGTGGAAAGGCAGGAAGTATATCGTTAGGCTTGTGCAGAAGGGGAGCAGAGGAGCTCCCAAGTAAGGCTAAGAGGTTGGCTTTTGCCCCAGAATGCCAGGATTCTAAAGGAAGGGTAATAGATTAGAATCAGGTTGACCTGGCCTACAGTTTCAACATATATAATCTGAAGAAGAGTGTCAGAATAAAGAAAATACCTCATGACTTGCCATCCAGCAGTTTAGCGATGACTCTCGTCAGCTCCCAGAGCATAATCTAAAACCCTACTCTAGGAAGTCATAGCAACTACTAGGAAAATAGGCACAACTGCTACCTACCTTGATGAGCTCAAGGTCACACTGCCCTCGCTCATAAGCCACACAGGCCAGATGTGGGTCCCGCTTCTCACAATAACGGCCAACAACACGACTGTCATAGTGGGAGTTCTCTTTCAAGAAGCGCTCAGGGCTGCTGTTGCTGTCAATATAGATCTTGGCGAGTGCATTGTGAATAGCAGGTTCTTCGCAGCCTTCATGACTCCAGGACTCCAGCCAAGGGAGCAGAAGTTTTAGCCTTTGAAAGAAGAAAGAGCACTGAAAACCTCCAGGGCAACCTCTGTACTTGGAAAGTTGCTTCTAGGGGAAAAAAAAATCACTCATTTCATTAACTTCAGATTGCTCAAGGAACCAAGACAGACTTGGCTACCAAATTAATTTAAACTTTTAATTTATTTTAATTGATTATAATTATAAATGAATTTATTTATTTTCCCCAAAGGTTTTAGTACCAACAACAAATAATGTACCACGAGTTCTAAGATTTATTATAGCAAAGACCGACTGTGATGACAGTGGTAGGGCTGGAAGGTTGAATGCAAAGGGATTTGAGAATCAGTCAGACTTAATAACAAATACTAGACCCTAGAGGCAAGGGAAGGTAGGGAACATTACCTGTTTCTTTTCTCTACTTCATCCACCAGCTTATCTGTAGAGAACTGTCCTCTCACTACCATGATCAAGTTTTTAATTACGTCTTCCGAACAATCCACATCAAGCAGTCCTCCAACCACATCTGGGATCCGACTAGGGTTCACCTAGAATGATCAAGATGGTGATTTTACTGCTGCGCACACAGGTCACTGCAACAAGCTCTCAAGGCTTGGGAGTACAGTCCTCTGACAGGGTTCCTATGAAAGACTACATTGTATTCCCCAATTCACATTTCTCTTTTGAAGCCCTAATCCCTGATGCAACTATATTTGATATTAGGGCCCAAAAGGAGAAAATTATGGTTAAAATGAGTCATAATGCTGGGGTCATAATACAACAGAATTGATATCCTTAGAAAGGAAGACAGAATAGGGGAAAATAAGGACAGAGGAAAGGAAAGTCCACCTGTGGGTAGAGCAAGAAGGTAGCCATCTTCCAAGGAGGGTGGCCTCGGAAAGAAATGATCCAATGGGAGGACTGAATTTCTAAGTTCTAGAACTGAAAAAAATTAATTTCTATCATTTAAGACCCTCCCCCCTCATTTGTGGGATTGCTGTAGCAGTTCAAGCTGACAAAGGTAATACTCTTCAAACTAGTATCTCAGACACATTCAGAAGTCAGAAGCAGTCCCTCAGAAGCCTTGGTGTCACTTGAGAACTAGTTCTGATGATTCCAATAGTACCTTCTGAACGTAGATCTCGATATACTTCTGCAGGTTGTTTTGATATAAGTACAGGACAAGGTCATGTACAAAGTCAAACCTATCACACACGATGATAAGAGGAAGCTGATCAGTGAGTTTGGCCTCCTGTGAATAAAAAAATAAATCAGATAGTGATGGCTTGGAGTAAGAATGGCACTGCTTCTGCAGCGGAATGACCAGGTAGGAGAGTCAGGAGGAGACTGTTATGTCATTTTAAGGTATTTGCTTTGGGGAATAAGTGGAAGATAATAGTATTTGGTTAAAGAAAAATAACTCAGGTGCTGGAGTGATAGCACAGCGGGTAGGGCATTTGCCATGCATCCTATATGGTCCCCGAGCACTGCATGAGCCAGGAGTAACCCCTGTGCATTGCTAGGTGTGATCCAAAAACTAAAAAAAAAAAAAAAAAACCCCAAAAAACAACAAAAAAAACCCTCAGATATTTGGCAATATGATACTAAATTGGTTTATTTTTTGTGAAGCAAGATAGTTTTTATTGAAATTTATCCATAAATATGTGATGGGAGAGAAAGAAACAAAAAAAGAAAGAACATAATTTTCAAGAGATACCATAGGTTTCCTCAGAGTGAAATAGGCAAGCAAAGACACATAGAGACAAGGAAGTGTGATACATGTTTAAGGGAGAACATGGGCTTGAAGAGCAAGCCACCAAATTGGTTTAAAACCAAACATCTTTTTGGTTAAGCCATGCAGCTCCTTATGCATGAACCTGATTCAGATCAGGCAGTACAGAGGGAGCTGCTCTCAGGAAAATATGGCAGGTAAATTCCGCCTCTTCAGACCAGCAGTTCTACCCCACAAAACATGGTTGTGGCCTTGGGTGCTGGCATCCAACAAAATGCTTTCCACACTGGCCACTGACCACAATCATGTTTCCCTTGTACTATACCCAGAGAGCATTTCCTAGGCTCTCTGGCACCCTCTAGTTTTGGGTGGGCTACCACAACCTACTTTGCTCTAATGGTTGTGAACAGAATGTTGAGTGCCACTTCCAGGCCTCATCCATGACAACTTCCCAGGCCAGTTTCTTCATACCCTTTCTTCTTAGAGAGGCAATGTTCAGGGTGATGTACTGAATATGGGAAAGTAGCCATCAGCCTGGACCTTGAAAAATGTTGAGAAAAAACTCTTCCACTAACCTCCAAATCCACCAAGGAATTGGTGGTTTTTTTTTTTTTTTTTGTCATTAGCACTAAGTAATTTGTGTCTGTAAGCTTGCCCAGCCTAATTAGCAGAGCACAGTTGGGGTGTTTCTGAAATACAATGCAGCAAAACATATAATTCATTCCACTCACACATCAATAATTAAAAGTATAGCTATAAGTTTTACACAAAAAAGGGGGTGATAACCAAGTGGCTCTCTAAAGAACTTTAGACACTAAAGTTATCTGCCATAAAGAGCTCTGCCTAGGGGCTGGAGCAATAGTAAAGCAGGTACGGCACTTTCCTTGCATGTGGCTGGCCCGGGTTCAATCTCCAGCACCTCATGTGGTCTCCGAGCCCAGCCAGGAGTGATCCCTGAGCACAGAATGAGAAGTCTTGAGCATCGCCACGTATGGCTCCCAAACAAAACAAAGCAAGAAAGAACTATGCCTTGAGGAACTCAGGGAACCCTGTCAAATAAAATCAGCATTTCAGTTCTTGAGGCTGATGTACTCAAGGAAGGGACAATGATCGAATATACTCACTTTCAGGAAGTTCTTCACCCTTTCAGGATAGTAGCAATTGCTCTCTCGGCATATCCTCTCCACCTCCTTTATCTGTCCTGTCTTGCAGGCGGCTTGAATGTACTTGAAGTGCACATCTGGATCTTGGCTGAAGTTCACAATTGAGCCCAGGAAGTAGAAGAGGCCTACGAAGAGAGACTGTTCTATCTTTTGCCCTCATATTATACTAAACCTGTCTACTCCACAGTCATAGCTCATCTATCCTTAATATTAATAGCTCAGTCCCGAACAACCTTGCTCAATTCTCTAAGTACACAGATACCACTCGGAACTTATCACATGCTTTGGTAAAGTAAAGTAAAGTAAAGTAAAGTAAAGTAAAGTAAAGTAAAGTAAAGTAAAGGCCCTCCCGTTGATCATCGATTTGCTCGAGCGGGCCCAGTAACGTCTCCATTGGAGACTTTGTTGTTACTGTGTTTGGCATATCGAATACTCTCGGTAGCTTGCCGGGCTCTCCGAGAGGGGCGGAGGAATCGAACTCAGGTTGGCCATGTTGGCTGCGTAAAAGGCAAACACCCTACCGCTGTGCTATTGCTCCAGCCTTTGTAGAAAAACCGTAAGGCAAATAGTAACACTTAGCAGGAGGCCTGGTTGGTCAGAGGTTGCATGGTTTACCTTCATAACTCTTGAAGGATTCAAAGAGTTCCACCAAGGACTGTGTACCCAGCTGCTCATGGTATTTAGAGGCAACCTGAACACACAACTGAAGGTTCTGTCTAATGTTGGCAGACAGCAGAGCACGCAGACATGCCAAAGAATCTTCCACTGATAAAGAACCAAAGAAGCTGACGAGCCACTGGGAAGTAAGAAAGAGATTAGCCACAACTACACATCATTTTAGATGCTTCTAACACTGATGATAAAAATGGAATGTTCCCTTTCCTCCCTGCCCCAACGAGACCCCTGGTTGCTGCCCACAAATGGCCTCTCTGGCTCTTGATCAAGCTGCTTAACGGCCATGATCCAAGAGACTCAGAAACAAATCTCAGAACCCAGCAGTTTTTGGCAGAAATGCGTCCTGTCCCTGCAGTAGGTTACAGGCGCTGGGCCTCCCCCCAAGGGGGAAAGGGTGCTGTCCCTCTGCCTGCTCCCCCTTGGCAGCTCGGTGGCCGCCATCCTCTAGAGGCCATTGGACAGTCAGGTTTGGGCCCGCAAAACACATGGGGCTTCATGGGATGGGGGTTGAGACGGCCCTTTCCTCCCTGCTCCAACTAGATCCTGTGTCGCCGCCCACGAACGGCCTCTCTGGCTCCTGATCAAGCTTCTTAACGGCCATAATTCCATAGACTAAGGAACAAATCTCGGAACCCAGCAGGTTTTGGCAGAAATCACTCCAGATTTAATTGTTAAAATTTCGGAATTCCAAAATCATGTAGACACTACTGCAACCACACGACATCATATATTATTCATAACCAGCAATAGAAAACAAATTGTCTATGGTTACCTTTTTGGCAGATCTGAGTGTTGGGGTAAAATCCCAAATAATAATGGTGTGTCTGGGGTCGAAATATTGAATGAAATCAAAGAGAGAGAGTAGAGAGTAATGTGAAAATCATCTACCCCACAGATAGGGGGAGGGTGTGGGATGAGGGTTATACTGGGGTTTTTGGTGGTGGAAAATGGGCACTGGTGAAGAGACAGGTGTTTCATCATTGTATGACTGAGACTTAAACCCGAAAGCTTTGTAACTGCTCTCACAGTGATTCAATAAATAAATTTATAAAAAAAGAAAAAAAAGTAAAGTAGAGTTCATGTCCAATTCAATCAGCCTAATCAATGGCTGAATAAATAGCAATACTCCTACATTAAAAAAAATAATTAAAAAATATAAATATTTTTTTCCTTTTGGGTGGCAAAAGTGTAAATAACTATTGCTTAAAATAAGGACTGTGATATCTAGTATAAAAATTAACACAAATCAATAACATAAAAGAAACCTAAATTAAAAATGAATAGTCCCAGACACATGGAAAAATGCTCATTATCATTAATATGCAGATGAAAGCAACAATGAGAAATCTTATTACTCACATTCATGAGAATGGCATGTATGAAAAAATCCTGGCAGGCTAGAGCAAGAGCTCAACAGGTAAAGGACATGCTTTGCATGTAGGAGGGCCAGGTTTGATCCCCAATAATATAATATCCTCTGACTATCCCTGGGAGTAACCCCTAAGCACACAACCAGCAGTAGGCCCTACATACCACTAGGTGTGCTCTTAATCAATTCTCCCTTGGCAAAATTGGACTGGGAACAAGTACTGGAGAGGATACAGAGAAAAAGAAACCTTAGGCTATAGTTGTATTACAGGTATGATGCCTAATTTGCATATGGCCCTCAAATGGACCCCATATGGTCCCCTGAGCACTACTGGTGGGAACACAAATTGGTATAGTTGCTATAAAAATGGTATGATTATTGCTTAAAATACTAAAAATGAAAATACGGTAAGATCTACCCAGGGACCAGAGAGATTTTTTTCACTTACACTTTTACAAGTGTCTTACCTGTTCCAGCAGGTAAGACACTTGCCTTGCACATGGCTGATCCAAGTTTGATCTCCTCTGAGGATATGGCCCTCTGAGCACTGCCAGGAGTGATTCCTGAGTACAGAACCAGGAGTAACTCCTGAGCATTGCCAGATGTGGCTCAAAAACAAAAATCAAAACAAACAATTCAAAAACTAACCATACTACCACTAGGCATTTAACCAAATGCATGAGAATACAAATTAAAAAGGATATTTACACCTCTTCATTCATAGCAGCAATAAACAGCCCAAACATGGAGAACTGATCCACACTATTGAGTTGATTGGGAGTGGTTAAATGGAAGAATGTTGGGATCCTTGAGGGAGGGAGGTGGGTACACTGCTAATGGTTGTAGTCTTGAAATTATATGCATGAGAAACCATTAATAGTATTGTAAACCACAGAATATCAATTAAGGGGAAAAAGAAAAAAGAGGCCGGAGCAATAATATAGCAGGTACTTGCCTTGCTTTGCGTGCAGGGATCCGGGCTCAAACCCTGGCACTCCATATGGTTCCCCTGAGTGATCACTGCTAGGATTGATGCCCAAACACAGTGCCTGGAGTCAGCCCTAAGCACTGCCAGGTGTGGCCCCAAAACCAAAATAAATAAGTAGACTGAAAAAAGAAAACAAAAAACCAGGGCTGGCGCCATAGAACAGTGAGTAGAGTTACATGCAACTGATCTTGGTTTGATCCCTGGCACCCCATATGTCCACGAGCCTCACCAGGAATGATTCCTGAGTGCAGAGCTAGGAGTAAACCCTGAACATGGCTGGGTGTTATCCAAAATCCAAAACCAAAATCAAAACAAAAATAACCGCCCCCCCCCCAAATAATAGCCCAAACAGAGAATCAACCTCAATGCTGATCAATGATGACTGATTAAAGAAATTGTAGAGTATATACTCAATAGAATACTATATTCAACTATTAAAAAAATGAAGCTGTGCTTTTAGAAGATGGACAAGATCTGAGGTGATTACTCAAATTGAATTAAGTTAGGAAGTGAAGAACAACTACTGAATGGTTTCACTCGTGTGAAATATAAGCAAAACAAAGCAAATGAACAGGCAAAACAATAAAACTGTAACTATGGAAACTACAGTGATTATACTTAAGGGAGAATGGAAGTGGCAGAAAGATAGTAGAGGGCCATTTTGATATTGGGATGCTACTAAAACTTTGGTGGTGAGTGTGGTGAGGCTCAAATACATACAGAAACAGAAGGTGCATTCCTCAAGATTACTCTTGAAATTCTACATTACTGTAAACTGATTAACTGTAAACCAAAGTTTAAAAAAAGGTAAAAGGTAAAGGCCCTCCCGTTGATCGTCGATTTGCTCGAGCGGGCCCAGTAACGTCTCCATTGGAGACTTTGTTGTTACTGTGTCTGGCATATCGAATACTCTCGGTAGCTTGCCGGGCTCTCCGAGAGGGGCGGAGGAATCGAACTCGGGTCGGCCATGTTGGCCGCTTGTAAGGCGAACGCCCTATCCGCTGTGCTATCGCTCCAGCCCGGCCAACCCGAGTTCGATTCCTCCGCCCCTCTCGGAGAGCCCGGCAAGCTACCGAGAGTATTCGATATGCCAGACACAGTAACAACAAAGTCTCCAATGGAGACGTTACTGGGCCCGCTCGAGCAAATCGACGATCAACGGGAGGGCCTTTACCTTTACCTTTACCTTTATGCTATTCCATAATTGAAATCTAGACTACAGTTGCAATTAAGGTTGTTTTTTTTCTTTTTGGGTCACACCTTGCGATGCACAGGGGTTACTCCTGGCTCTGCACTCAGGAATTACCCCTGGCGGTGCTCAGGGGACCATATGGATGTTGGGAATCAAACCCAGGTCAGCTGCATGCAGGGTAAGCTCCCTACCCGCTGTGCTATTGCTCCAGCCCCAGCAATTAAGTGTTTTGGGTTTCTTTTTGTAGAAGGCTTAGGCCACACATGGCAATGCTCAGGGGTTACTGTGGCTCTGCACTCAGGTGTCATTTCTGGCAGTGCTCAGGAGACTATATGGGATGCCAAGGATCCAACTTAGGTAGTCCATGTTCAAAGCAAGTGCCTTACCAGCTGTGCTATCTCTCCAGCATCCCATCAATTAAACTTTTATAAACTTAGACATATCTGCAAAAACTGTTGATTTTAAAAGGGTCTCTCCATTAAACTAAATTAATGATGGACAAAGGGAAAAAGAGGTTATGTAGGCCCAAGCACATAGCTGAACAGGTGAGGGATGTTTGAGGGCTGAATGAGAACTTCTCAGGGTAGAAAAGAGGATCATGCTTAGGGAAGACACAACCACAAACAACAGAAATTTGGGACCATGTAATTCTAATTACCAGAACACAACAGAACATCCCAGTGTGCAACATACCTCGGGACTGAGAAGGTGAGTGTGGACCATAGCCCTCTTGATGTCATAGAGGTCAGTGTAGTGCTCCAATGCTCGCTGCAGGAGACCGGCCTTTTCACACAGTTGGGCGATATGGGCCCGATCATAATGAGTAAACATCTGATTTCCAAGGATGGCATCTGCAACCTATGAAACAGTAAGTTCAATAAGAAAGTTCAAGAACTTTTTTTATGTGTGCGTGTGTGTGTGTGTGTGTGTGTGTGTGTGTTTGTGTGTTGGGGGGGTGGGATGTTTAGGCCATACACAATTGTGCTCAGGGTTTATTTTTTGTTTTTTTTTGGGGGGCATACCCAGAGGTGCTTAGGGTTTCTGTGCTCAGCAATCATTCTTGGAAGAGAATCCAGATCAGCCATGTGCAAGGCAAATGACCTACCTGCTGCACTATCTCTTCAGCCCTGTTTCTGTGTTTAGAGATTGCTCCTGGAGGTGCTCAGGAGACCATACGTGGTGCTGGAGATCAAACCAGGGTTGGCTGCATGTAAGGAAAGGTCTCTACCAAACCAGGGTTGGCTGCATGCAAGGCAAGGTTTTTACCCCTGTACTATTTCTCCAGTCCTGAAAGCAGCTGCTCAATCCTTCCCACCAGAATACAGCACTAGAACTCGTGCACCTGAGGTGGGAATGTATAAGCTTTGACTTGTTTGGCTCTTGCCCACATCCACATTTTTACAGTGACTTAAACTGCTTACAGGTCCCAAACAGTGCTTTTTCTAAGTCAGTTGATACCCAATGTACAAGATTCTGTCCTACTAGGATGCACTGTGACCCTAGCATACTTGATTGTAGGAAGGCTGAGGCCCTACTTTTGAGCACTAATACTGGTTCAACTCAGCCTGTTTTTCTGGCTTTTTATCATATACTTACATAGAATTTTCTATGTAAAGTCAGTTTGAAGGTTTAAGTCAACCATGGGAGCATGTAATTTTAATGACCAGAACACAATAGAACACCCCAGTGTGCAACATATCTTGGGACTGAGAAGGTGAGTGTGGTCCACAGCCCTTTAGATTTCCTTTACTCACCTCAGACTATTAACAGTCAGAACAAGACCTGGAAATAACAAATCCTATTCTAATAGAGTTATCTACTTGGTTAAATGCAAATTTTAGGAGTGGGGAGAGTTCCATTTAAAAGAATAATGAACTACTCGTCCTTCACGTCCTACCAAGGTCACCAGTTGCCTCCCACGAGCAGCTCTCTGGCACGGCCATGGCTCTAGAGGCAAAAGGACTTAGTCCAGAGCCCAGCAGCTTGCGGCAGGAAAGTGAATGGTCCATGTGTTAAACTATGGCGCCATACATCTCCAGGAGGGAAAGGGTGTTGCTCCCTTCTGCCTCCTCCCCCCCCCCCCCCCCCCCCCAGTAGCAAGGTGGCTGCCATCGTAGAGCTTATAGGAAAGCCAGGTATGAACCGGCGGTGATGGGGCAACTGCAGTCTCATGGGAAGGGGGACAGTACCGGCTTGTCCTTCACACCCTACCGAGGTCATGAGTTGCCCCCCATGAGTGGCTATCCGGCACAGCCATAACACCAGATGCACAGAAACCAATCTTGTAATTATCTGGCTCTTTGCAGAAATCCAAAATTGCATGGCTGCTATTGCAACATTATATGATTCCCATAATGAGCTATAGAAAACAAAGTATTTCACAATGCCTTTTCAGCAATTCTGATTGTTGGGGGGGGGGGGGAGAATTCTAAACAATAATGGTGCATCTTTTGTCTAAATAATGAATTTAATCAATGTAGAGAAGAGTTAAGTAGAAATCTGCCTTACAGGCATTGGGAGGGGTGAGAGGGGGCTATATTGGGATTCTTGGTGGTAAAAAATGAGTACTGGTGAAGGGAAAGGTGTTTGATCATCGTATGACCGAGACTTAAACCTAAAAGCTTTGTAACTTTTCCCACAGTGATTCAATAAATAAATATAAGAAAAAAAAATAAAATTATGAAAAAAAAAGTAAGGTGGAGTTCATGCCCAATTCAATCAGCTAATCAGTGGTCGAATAAATAGAGGTACTCCTACATAAAAAAAAATAATGAACTAGAAAAGTTCTGAAGGGGATGAAAAGTGTCTTTAAGTAAATAATCTCTGGGCTGAGAGTAAGAGGAGCACAGCAACTCTGATGAATGATCTAACCCTGTAATCTAACCAGTAGCTAGTTGTGATGAGATGCACATCTGGGTGCCTTCACTGGCCACTCAGCACCCTTCTTTCAAATCCTTCTGAGACTCTGAACACATTTGAACGCACATACATATTAACCATAAATCTATTCTAAAACCTCACTGCTCTGATATTAGAGATTACACTTCAGATTTCCCACAAGGAAAACAGTCCAAATCAGGTACTTAAAGTAGTTTTAAAACATGACATTCATTTACCTTCTACTACACTCATTTTAAAATATTTTTTCCTAGTTACATTAACAGCACAATATACAGAAGTCGAGAGTATCTTGCCCGCATGGCAAAGCCTGGCAAGCTACCAGAGACATATTTGATATGCCAAACACAGTAACAACAAAGTCTCACAATGGAGATGTTACTGGGCCCGCTTGAGCAAATCAATGAACAATGGGGGGACAGTGCAGTTCTACATACAGAAGCCGTAAAACACAGTTTTGCCAAGAAAGAACATCATCTGGACATCTGGGGAAAACTATCCCAGCTTCTGGACAACATACTACTATGCATGTCCACCCAGCTTGCCTTCCTTTGGGTGTCTGAGGTCTCTTTAGGTATGTATGTTATGTTTCTGAGTCTGTCTTTGTTTCTGTTTCAAAGCCCATTTACAAAAAGCTGTCAGATATAATTATTAAGTTGCATCAGTTCAAGAGAACACAAAACAATCAGTACTTTGTTTTTAGAAATGGGATGTGGCACTGACGGCAACAGTAACCTACAGATTTAAATAACCTGGGGTAAAGGAAGAGTATAATTAATGTGTTTCCTAGTAATAGAAAATACCAAAGTAATACATTATAAAAAATTGGAAGACAGATATGAATCCTATTAATTCAGTCATGGTTAACAGCTAACTATAAATTACTCCAAACTTCTTTTCTGAATGTACATCCAAATTTAATAAAAAATCAGCATATACATATGATTAATCACACCTATGCCTCCCCCAACATTAAGCTTAAGAAGTGCTCCATAAAAATATCAAAAACAACAACAACAACAAAATAAGAGCTCACTTCACACTTAATAGGATTGCTATTAAGAAACACACAGGGAAGTATGAACGACAGTACTATGGGCACTTACCTTGCATGCAGCTGACCCAGGTTCAATTCCCAGTATCTCATACGGTTCCCCAAACCCTGTGAGGAGTGATCCCTGAGCGCAGAGCTAGGAGTAAGCCCTAAGCACAGCTGGGCATGCCCTCCCCGCAAAAAAAAAAAAAAACCCTCAAAATTTGGGAAAAACACAGAAAATAATTGGTGTTGATGAGGATTTTAACCAAGAACAAATACTGTATTTATTATATGAATCATACAGAACAGGCAAGTTAATAAAAAATTATCATGCTTTTTTTGGGATTACACCTTGCCATGCTCTGCTCAGGGGTCACTCTTGATAGTGATCTGGAGAACATATGTAGTGCTAGGGATCAAACTGGGATCAGCCACATGCAAGGCAAGTATCTTAACCCCTGTACTATGTAAAGAAAAAGTAAAGAGAAAAAGTAGAACAAAGTTACCAAGGGAAAGGAGAAAATATTGGAATTATCCCTTAACGGGGACAGAATTTCTGTTTGGAGTAAAGAAGTGGTGATGTTATGTAAAACTGCACTTGTGCTTAATACCACTGAATCCCACACTTAAAATTGGGGCCAGGGTGATTGTACTGTGGGTAGGTGCTTGCCTTGCGTGTGGCTGACCTGGCTTTAATCCCTAGCATCCCTTATCACCTGAGTACCACCAGGAGTAACTCCTGAGCATAGAGCCAGGAGTAATCCCTAAATATTGCCAAGTGTGGCCCAAACACCACACCAAAAAAATGACTAAAATTGAGGGCAGGAGACATAGTACAGGGTTCTGGTACTTGCCTTGCATGTGACTGATCCCAGTTTAGTCCCTAGCACTATACATGTTCTCTGAATCACTGTCAAGCGTGACCCCTGAGCAGAGCATGGCAAGGTGTGATCCCCAAAACAAACATGTGAATTTTTTATCTTGCCACTACAAAAGTAAAAGAAATGATAACCCATATGTAAGTTCCTTTGAAAGTCATACAGTATAGATACTGGAAACTATTTGGTGGAAATTCTGAAGAATGTTCACTGAAGCAAGATTAAACCACTGGCATGAGCATTTCTATCCTAAAGCCACTGTGTTTCTAGCCATACCCTAATCCGAAAATTCTTCTTATAGTGAAAAGGGCACTCTGCTCCTGATTTTAGTCTAGAAATGTGGAGCCAGTATGATAGGACAGTGATAGGGCACCTTCATTGCACATAGGCAATCCAGGTGTAATTGCCAGCACCCCACATTTCCCTGAGCTCTGCCAGGAGTAATCCCTGAGCACTGAGTCAGGAGTAAGCCCTGAGCACTGCTGGGTGTGCCCAAAAACAAAAAAAATAGAAATATCACTTGCCTGGGGGGCATGAATCAGGTTCATCTCCAGTAAGCGTGTCTGAAGATGCCCCTCAGCTGGGTGATTATTCTTCAAGGCATCCAACAAGAAGGAAGTACATTGCTGAATTAAACTGTTTTCCATGAAAACATTTACAATCTGAAACAGATTACAAGCCACATTTTTTATTCAAGGAAAATGTTCTATTTGCCAACTAAATTAGTTTCTGAAATTCAACATCATTTAGAAATTTAATAATTCCTTTGCACTTATTCACATAATCAAAATAATGTAATTCATTGTTTATTAGAAACTTTGTGAAACTATATTACCTATGTCATACAAACAGGCATCACAAACAGTTTGAAAGTATGAAAGTAGATTAAAGGAATTAATAATGCAAAATACCTCAGAACTTTCTAAAATAGAAATCTTAACCATATATTAATCAAATCCTAGAGATAGTCAATACTAGTGTCTAGGCCATATTCATCACTGTATTATTCGGAAACATTTGAAAACATGCAAATACTGACTTTGTTGGGCCAGAGTCATAATACAGAGGGTAGGGCACTTGCCTTGCTCTCAGTTCAATCAGGATTTAATCCCTGGCATTCCATATAGTTCGTGTACCACCAGTAGTAATTCCTGAGGTGCAGAGCCAGGAGTAAGTGGGTACCACTGGGTGAGGCCCTTCTCCCCCCCCAAAAAAAACCATACTGACTTAGCCACCTATCATTAAAATTCAGTAAGTGTTAGTCAAACAAATTAAGACTCAATAGGTAAAATATTAACCAATTGTGGTACTTTACATATTTTATTTTTTCATTCTCATCTTCCTCCTTCCTTTTGTTATGACTTGGGATTGATCATACACACACTTGTCTGTAGTGCTCATACATTTTTAGTTGTAGTGCTCACCAAGGTTTATACTCCTTTTAGTTGTAACATGGGCATTCTAAGTTACTGCATTCTTTACAGGTCAGTACTTACCATTTCTACTGTTGTTAGTTTTGCTAACTTTCTCAAGTTTTATTATCTCTTTCTTATTCAGAACTGCTTACACAGTGTATACCAAAGATGATTTATCATATATTTACATCTAAACACTAAGATACTAAAACAATAGTTTTGTGATCATTTAACTCTAGGTTAATCAATCACCCACAAGATACAGACTGGATGGATGACACTCATCATGACCAGGTACTCAGACAGCATTCAGAGGATTCAGAGATAATCAATTATCCTAAAGTGACATCTTCATATCCTCACAGCAATTGTTACACAAAGAAACAAAATCATCACAACTGGACATACAGATCATCTAAAATACTTCAAAATAAAGGTAAATGGTAAGTATTCAAATAAAGAGACAAATGAAAGGAAATTTTAGTATGTGTATGTCAGGGATAGAACTAATGTCTTTATATGCAAGAAGCAAGCACTTTATCCCTGAGCAAAAGGAAATCTTCACAGATATACAAAGTAATAAAAAGCTGTCACAAAACACCCATTCTTTTTTTTGAGAAAAATATTTATTTAAATTTCCTTCATAGTATAATTACCATAACAACATGTTTGAAGGATTTCTGGCAATGGGGTTAATTGTAAAAGTGTCAGAATTAGTTCAATGTGGGGTCTGAGAGATAGTATGTGTCTGACCCTAGTTTTATCTGTAGCACCTTATATGATCCTAAATGGCTGCCTGAGCACTACCACCTGGATTCCTGAACAGAGCTAGGAGTTGAGATAACGAATTCAATATCCAACACTGAATTTGAAGATGTTATATATCTAATATCGAGTATTCTGTGAGTTACGGTACTTGAAAGATCTGGGAAAATATATAGTCTAGTAAGTTAATAATTTAACATTAGTTTATAATTGCTTTTGTTTCTTTTGTTATTGGTATCAGGTCCCCAAATAAATCTCTATTGCTGATGCTAAAGAGCATAACACCTGTGATTTATTCTATTTATTTTATGGTTTCAGGTCTTACATCCAAATTTTTATCCCATTTTGAATTACTTTTTGTGTATATGGTATCAGATTATGGACTATTCTACTATTTTGCAGGTGATTGTCAGATTTTCCATATATCATTTACTTCTGGCTTCTGTATTTTAAATTATTTATATATGTGTGTTTTTATATCTAGAATTCCTTTCTTCTTTTTTTGGAGGGGAGCCAGAGGGGAAGTGTTCCACACCCAATGATGCTCAGAGGTTACTGCTGGCTCTGCATTCGTAAGTTACTCCTGGTGGTGCTCCCGGGACCATATGGGATCCTGACTCTCACTGGTTCTGCCATGAAAGCATCCATTCTTACCTGGTCAATGCTAGCCAGTGGCTCCTCATTCCGTACTAGAATCTGAGAAAACTGCAGGCCCTGATCTGGACTAATCCTCATCACACTCCTCAGCAAAAAGATCCAGTCTGGGGCATAGCCAACCTAAAAGCAAAGGAACCCCAATGTAAAAATAAATAAAACAACTTAATTATTATTATTATTATTTTGGGGGGGGGGCTGGAGCAATAGCACAGCGGTAGGGCATTTGCCTTACAAGCAGCCAACATGGCCGACCCGAGTTTGATTCCTCCGCCCCTCTCGGAGAACCCGACAAGCTACCGAGAGTATCACGCCTGCACGGCAGAGCCTGGCAAGCTACCCGTGACGTATTCAATATGCCAAACACAGTAACAACAAGTCTCATGATGGAGACGTTACTGGGCCCGCTCGAGCAAATCGATGAACAACGGGAGGACCGTGACCGTGACCATGAATATTATTTTTAAAGGGGCTATTTTCTGGAGGATAGTATAGGGGTCAAGATGCAAATTTTATTTTTAATTTTTGGGTCACACCTGGCGATGCACAGGGTTTACTCCTGGCTCATGCACTCAGGAATTACTCCTGGTGGTGCTCGGGGGACCCTATGGGATGCTGGGAATCGAACCCGGGTTGGCTGCATGCAAGGCAAATGCCCTACCCACTGTGCTATTGCTCCCGCCATCTTTTTTTTGTTTGTTTTTCGGGTCACACCCAGCAATGCTCAGGAATTTCTCCTGGTTCTCCACTCAGGATTCACTCTTGGTAGTACTCAGGGTATCATATGGGATGCCAGGGATTGAACCCAGGTCTGCCACATGTAAGGGAGGAGCTTTGCCCACTGTACTATTTCTCTGGCCCCTAAGGCGCATGGTCTTATGTGTAGCTAACCCCAGTTCGATTCCTGTAATCACATAGTCTCCCAAGTACCATTGGAGATCTCTCAGCACTGTTAGGATAATCCTTAGTTCTGCATGGCTCTTGCAGCACTAAGAATTACCAGCAAGGGCCCCCAAGTTTTCTCATACAACTTGGGGAACCAAAAAAAACTTTAAAAATTACAGTATTTGGGGCTGGAGCAATAGCACAGCGGGTAGGGCATTTGCCTTGCACATGGCCGACCCAAGTTCAATTCCCAGCATCCCATATGGTCCCCCGAGCACCACCAGGAGTAATTTCTGAGTGCATGAACCAGGAGTAACCCCTGTGCATCGCCGGGTGTGACCCAAAAAGCAAAAAAAAAAATTACAGTATTTCCCATTGTTTGATTAAAACTTATGCTTATAAAGGAAGGAGGAATAATATCAGCATGTATACATACCAGCAATCTGCTAACACAATATCCAAAAAAAGTGCTCCATGAATATAGAGAGACACAATTACACAAACACCCAGTGCCACAAATAATTCATCTCATCCTGTGTGCAAGCACTGATGAACAACTAAAGATAATGGCTAGTAAGCAGGGAGATAGCAGGAAACCAAAATGTGAAATTATTAGATTGCTGAGGGGAAAGACAAAGAAACGAAGAACAAGGAAAAATTAAAAGAATACTCCCAACTAGAGAAAAGGAGATATAAACCTAAGACAGGAAAATAAAAAGTAGAAGAGAAAAATCATTATCCAAAAAGCTAATTGTGACATTGAACTTTCTCATACCGAAGTACTAAGAAAAAAAAATTCTTTCCAAAGTACTATGAGAAAAGAGGATTTTATAAACTTCAAAATGAGCAATCATCTAATCATGAATTAATCAAGTACACAATACCTCTTTGGCATAGAGCACAATTTTCTGGAATTGGCCTATTTCTGCGAAACACTGTATAACTTTGCTTGGCACATTTGCTCGAAGGTAGACACTCAGAGCCAGTGTAGTATCAGCAGTCTTGACCAAATCTCCAAGTTCTTCTGAACACTCTACCTGTGGCATGCCAAAGGCACAAAGCAAAATTAGAAACTGACAGTGAGCCTATAACCAAAATTTAAAACCGTACAAAGGTTGTGATTCCATGACTGTACCTGGTTTCCTTTCAGCCACTTTTCTATGAGTCTCTTGCGTCCTCGCTGAAGGACTACACGACAAATTTTTAAGGATTCAAGTTTATTAAGCTGACCCTGGTCAAGCAGGATTCCAAAATATTGTATCAATGGAGAAATCTCCCCAGGCTGGGCAGGTATACTCTGTAACTTCTGAATTGTGTCACTGGTACGCAAGATTCCCTAATAACAAATGAAAATGCAGACTGTTGTAATCATAGCTTCACCTAACTAGCTTGTATTAAATTTTTTTAAAAGCTACCAGTAAGAAATCTACATTGAATTTTTTAAAAATTTATTTATTGAATCACTGTGGGAAAAGTTACAAAGCTTTCAGGTTTAAGTCTTGGTCATGCAAATATCAAACACATTTCCCTTTACCAATACTTATTTTTCACCACGAAGAACCCCAATAACCCCCCCCAACCCTCCCAATGCCTGTGAGGCAGATGAATTCTGATTAACACTCTATCTACTTTGACTAGATTCATTGTTTCGACAAAAGATGCACCATTATTATTTAGAGTTTACACCCCCAAATCAGACATGCTGAAAAGGCATTGTGAAATAACTTGTTTTCTACAGCTGGTCACAAGAATCAAACAATTTTGGATTTCTGGTATTTTACTTATTAACCCTGGAAGTATTTCTGCTGAGAGTCAGATAGTTATGAGATTGGTTTCTGTGCTCTGGAGCCATGGCCGTGCCGGAGAGCCGCTTGTGGGGCGCAACTCGTGACCTCGGTAGGGCGTGAAGGATGAGCCGGGAACACCCACTTCCCATGAGGTTTCAGTCGCCCCATCACAACCGGCTCATACCTGGCTTTCCACAAAGCTCCGAAGCAGCTGCCATCTTTCTTTCCAGAGGGTAAAAGCTACATTGAATTTTCAAGGACAAAAAAGTCCAATAACAAGGCAATGAATTTTGTCAGTAATAACCACAAGTACATGGGTCTTGGTCCTATGAGCACTTGAATTAAAATCTTTCTTCTTTCTTATCATGTTGTAATGTGATGAGGCTTCTAAATCTTCAAGTAATAATGAGATTCTACCATCATTTTATTCAAATTCAAAATAGTCAAAGTATCAGATGAAGACAAATCATTTGTTCATAAGTATTACTTGAAAAGAAAAATCATTTCAAGAGGCAACTTGAGTCTTTACTTAGACGCAGATGCAGGCTTAGAACACTTTATTCTATTGAAATAAATATTTTAAAATGCCTTAAATGGTATTATTTATACTGTAGAAATTAGTGAAAGCCCAGAGTAGAAACCTGACTGCATAAAACAGAATACATATGATATAGCATAAAGTTAAATTATCTGTTAAATTAAGAAGTTGGGTAAGAAGTATGTTAATATGAGACTAACACCCAAGGAGAGTAGAGACAAGGGCTAGAAAGATTGCTCCATGGTTGAAAGCCTGCCTTATGAGCTGGGGAAAAAGCAGCTGGGATAGAAAAGGGATCACTAAGTCAATGATGGTTGGAGGGATCGCTCAGGATGGGAAATGTGTGCTGAAAGTAGATAAAGGACCAAACATTATGGCCTCTCACTATCTGTATTGCAAACCATAATATCCATAAGTAGAGAGAGAGTATGAGGGAAATTGTCTGCCGCAGAGCAGGGGGAGGGACAGGGTGGGATACTGGAGACATTGGTCATGGAAAATGTACACTGGTGGAGGGACAGGTGTTCTATCATTGTATGACTGAAACTCAAACATGAAAGTTATATGACTGTAGCTCACAGTGATTAAATAAAAAAAAAAGAAGTATGTATGTACATAGACAAAAACTGGTAAAAAATTGGGATTTTTATCTTTTTCTCCTTCCAAAACAAATTATCACCCCACCAATAAGTGTTTATGGAGCCTAGCACCGTACTATATATACCATACAAAGCACAACTATAAAGACATACATAATATACATGACAGTCCCTGCCAATTACAGAGGCTAAGATTGTATTGTCAACGGTACAAATTTTAAAGCTAAAACTACAGAATACTATGATACTCCACATTAATAGTGAAATGTTTTTATGATTTATTTCACTGAGAATGGTGCACAGTATTTAAGTGCCATTACCTTTGGTGCAGATGCTGCTACTTTGGCTGCTTCAGCATAGCTCCCCTGTGCAAACAGGGTATCAAATTTTTTCACAAATAACTCCTCTGCCCCTGCTAGATTACTACGAATGGCCAAACGGAGACCGAGGTCTGGATTCTGAAGTATGTTGGTTGCATAATTCACAATATTGTCTTCCTCAACACAAACTGAAAGCACCTATGAGAACCAACAAGTCAGACTGATTCAGACTAGTAAAGACTTCATACATGCACATTGTTAAATGCCGCTTACAGAAATTAGAATATTAGCAAAATTCTAAGGTTCATGCTAAGTATGCCTAAATGGTGACCCTAACAATGACAGGATGTAAGGGGACTAAATGTCTAAAGGTTACACTATGGAACACTATGTTACAGCTCTAGCAGGGCTTCTACGTAATTGTTTAAAAAAAACCCATAAAAATATCAAGTAATAGCACTGTAGTACTGTCCTCCCGCTGTTCATCGATTTGCTTGAGCGGGCCCAGTAACGTCTCCATTGTGAGACTTGTTGTTATTGTGTTTGGCATATTGAATATGTCACGGGTAGCTTGCCAGACTTTGCCGTGCGGCCAAGATACTTTTGGTAGCTTGCTGGCTCTCTGAGAGGGGTAGAGGAATTGAACCCAGCTCAGCCGGGCTGGCCACTTGCAAGGCAAACACCTTACCACTGTGCTATCGCTCCAGCTCAACAAGTGATACAAATATTAAATTTATGAATACTGATTAGTGATTCATGAGTTCAGGATGACAGCTATGTAAAAGTGATACGTTTGGGGCCAGAGTAGTAATACAATAAGTAGGGAACTTGTCTTGTATACAGCCAACCCAGGTTCAATTCCTAGCATCCCACATGGTCCTCTCAGCCCCACCAGAAGTGATCCCTGGACACAGAGCCAGAAGGAAGCCCTGACCACTACCAGGTGTCGCTCCACGAAACAAATTTTAAAAGTTATGTTTGTACAAAATTGACAATTTTTTAAAAACTTCTTTTTGAAAGCACAATTTTAATTATTAATTATAGAAGTAACACCACTGCCAATAATTGTGGGGGTCACCAGCTGATACTTGGTGGCTATGATATGCTGGGATTCAAACCCAGGGCTTCACAACATGTGGCTTTACTAGCTGAGCCACATTTTGGTCCCAATTTTTCTCTCTCCTTTCCCCCATCTTTCCTTTCTCTCCTTTTCTTTCTCCCTTTCTTTGCTTTCTCTCCTTCTCTTTTTTCTTTCCTCTCTTCTCCCTTCCTCCCTTCCTTTCACTTTTTTGGAAGTCATATCTGTGATGCTTGGGGGGGACCATGTGGTGTAAGGGTCAAAACTAGCAAGACACATATCAATACTTTCAATTTTTTTCTGGCTTTTTGGGTCACACCTGGCGATGCACAGGGGTTACTCCTGGCTCTGCACTCAGGAATACTCCTGGCAGTAGTTCAGGGGACCATATGGGAAGCTGAGAATCGAACCCGGGTCAGCCATGTGCAAGGCAAACGCCCTACCCACTGTGCTATCACTCCAGCCCCAACTTTCAAATTTTTTTAGAAATTTATTATTGATTTTTGGGCCACACCTAGTAGTGCTGAGGGGTTACGCCGGGGTTTGAGTTCAGGGATCACTTTAGTGGTGCCCAAGGATCATGTGCAGTGCCAGGGATCAAATCCAGGTTGGCTGCATGCAAGAAAAGAGTCCTACCTATTATACTAACTCTCCGACCAATGCCAGTCCTTTGAGTCATCTTCCTGACCCTCAAACCTTCTTTGTTGTTTTTGGTTTTGGGCCACACCATGTGACGCTCAGGGTTACTCTTGGTCTATGCTTAGGAATTACTCCTCGTGGTGCTCAGGAAACCATATGGAATACTGGGGATTAAACCTTGGATTGGCCATGTGCAAGGCAAGCACCTTACCCACTGTACTCTCTCCAACTTCTAAATTTTCTTTTTTTAACTATCTTTTAGAACTCTGAATGTCAAGATCTTTTAGTAGCACATTATTTTTTAATTCCTCATTAATGAACATGTGCATGTCTAATACTGCTAAGAATGTTTTAGGATCACTAGGAAAAGCTCCATATAGGACAAAAGCTGCTCTCTTCTCAGAATTATCCTGTGTTAATAAAAGTGCTGGCTGGAGAGATAGTACAGGTGACCAGGCGGCTTGCTTGCATGTGGCCATTTTGGTTTCCAGCATTGCATACGACCCCCATCCAAACACACACACACACACACACACACACACACACACACACACACACACACACAGCTAGAGGGCACTTGCAAGCACAGATTCAGGAATAGCCCCTGAGCATTGTCAGATGTAGCTAACACCTCCACCACCATCACCCCCTAGAAAAGAGAAAGTAATAGTGCTAAATGAGAGGAGAGGCAGTACATTATGAAGGAAGGAAAATTAATAATGAGTTCATTTTACTTGATTGCTTAAGAAGGAGGATAAGCTAAGTTCCTAGTTCCCAGTGAATGCAACAAATAAGAGATCTAAGTACATACCTGTCCCTTTTTGTTGACACCAATAATTCCAGAGGTAGGTTCATGTGGAGCAGTAACAAAGATTGTATCAGCACTAATACGGTTCATGTAAATGCATGCACCAGATTCTAGGTCATACATATGAAGATAGCCATACTTTGTGATCAAGAAAATGACACCGTGTTTTGCTCCAATCTATAACAAGAGAAGAACAGATTAAAAAGTTAGGAGACAGGAAGTAGTGAAAAGTAAACTTTAAAGTTATGAAAGAGGATTCCTGCATTTTTAGTGAGTACTTATTATTGGTGGAAGCAGTGCCTACCTGTCACAGATATAAAGCTGACTATAATATTTATATATGGAGAACTTGTTTTAAAGCCAATCATTTGTCATAAAATGATTTAATTTTAAAAAGGCGGAAAAATAAATCCAACAGTTTGCCTATTATTCTAAATAAAGGTCCAAGGAAACCAGGCTAGTCCATCAATTCTTTTAAGTATGACTAAATCTTCTCTAGCTTAACAAATCTTTAAAAGCAGCTGCAAATTCATAAAACAAAGATAAGGTTCTGGATAAATATCTCAAACACTGGAGCTGGAGAGACAGTACAGAGGGTAAGGAGCTTTCCTTGAACATGGCTGACCTGGGTTCAATCTCTAGCATCCCATCCCCAAGCACTGCCAGGAATGATTTCTGAGTGCTGAGCCAGGAGTAAGTGACTCCAACCCCCTCCCCCAAATCTCAAAAATGATGTTCATGTTTTAGTGTCATCAACTCTTACAGAGAAATATTTAACACACAGTAAATCTTGATGAAATAAAGAAAAAGGAATATGACCAATCAGACCATCATAAAATTTATAGGAATTTTATTATCTATTTATCTTTTATTTCTGGGTAACACCCAGTGATACTCAGGGATTACTCCTAGCTCTGTGTTCAATGATCACTCCTGATAGTGCTTGGGGGAATGAACATACACAATGTCAGGGACTGAAGCTGGGTCAGTTGCATGCAAGGCAAGTGCCCTATCCCCTACACCATCTCTCCAAAGAAATTACAGTATTTTAACTTACTTTAATGTATTTTTTGGTTCAGGGCTATACCTAGCAGTGCCTAGGGCTTACCCCTTGCTCTGTACTCAGGGATCACTCCTAGTGGGCCTTGGGGGAACCATATGGGTTACCAGGGATTGAACCCAGCCACATGCAAGGTCATCTGCTGTACTATTCTCCAGAACCTCCCTGCTTTTTTTTTTAGTCTTTGGGTCACATCCAGCGAAGCTCAGGGGTTCCTCCTGGCTCTGTACTTAGTGATCACTCCTGGCTGTGCTTGGGGGACTATATGGAATGCAGGGGATCAAACCCAGGTCGGCCATGTGCAAGGCAAACGCCCTAACCACTGTCTTATCGCTCCAGCCCACCCCCCACTTTCTTCTTCGTCTTTTTTTTAATGGAATCACCGTGAGATACAGAGTTATAAAGCTGATCATGGTCAGTTTCAGTCATATAGTATTCCAACACCCATCCCTCCATCAGTGTACTTTTCACACCATCAATGTCCCCTGTTTCCCTCCAGATACCCTCCCCACAGCCTGTCTCTATGGCAGGCACTTTACTTCTCTCTCTCTCTCTCTCTCTCTCTCTCTCTGTTCCTCTCTCCCCATTGGTGCATTATGGTTTGCAATACCATAGAGGGTATCATGTTTGTTCCTTTACCTGTTCAACACACAGTTCTTATCCAGAGTGATCATTTCCAACTATCTTTGTCATGGTGGTCCCTTCTCTATCCCAACTGCCTTCTCCCCCAGCACTGAAAGCAGGGACTAATTATGAGGGAGATGCAAATCAAAACAACAATAAGATATCATCTCACACCACAGAGACTGGCACACACCAAAAAGAACAAAAGCAACCAATACTTGCGTGGATATAGGCAGAAAGAAACTCTTCTTCATTGTTGGTGGGAATGCCAACTAGTACAGCCTTTTTGGAAAACAATATGGGTATTCCTCAAAAAGCTAGAAATTGAGCTTCCATATGACCCAGCAATACTGCTTCTGGGAATATACCTCCCTACTTTTTCAATCCTCCCATTTGCCTGCCTGACTGTTTTCCAACCTTAGACTCCCAGACTATTTATCATTAGAGTTCAACTGAAAGGAGAAAAAGGTTGAATTTTGCTTCATGATCCATCCAGCCACTCTGTATCTTTTGACATGGAAATTTATTGCAATTTTTCTGTTTTGGGTGTTTCTGCCACTTGATATTGCTTTTTTGGCTTTTCTGTTACTGGGGAGGGGGAATTATTTGGGCCACATTCAGCTGGTTCTGAACTCAAGGATCATTTCGGGTTGTTCAGTGGACCAAACAAAGGAAGAGCCAGGGATGAAACTGGCTTTTCCTTATTTTTTCTACTTGCATTTTGATCTTTGCCTTTATGTATTTATCTGCTTCAATTTGCCTCTTCTTGTACTATCTTCTAAGTTTCTTTGCTTTGGGGTGAATGTAGTTTACACCTGAAGTTCTAAACTTACTTCCTCCCTTTCAATTTTTTTTTCTAATTTGAGACTAATCCACTGTACTGTCTCTCCAGCACCAAATTTAAAACACATATATCAAGAGTTCAGTCTGTCCTGACTCCATAAGGTATATGGAGAGAAATGCAGGCAGAACCCTCCATCATATTGAAGCTAACGGCATCTTCAAGGATGAAGAACCACTGACCAAGCAAGTGGAAACAAATATAAACAAATGGAATTACATTAAACTAAGAAACTTTTGCACCCCAAAAGAAACAGTGACCAAAATACAGAAAGAGTCTACAGAACGGGAAAAATTATTCACCCAGGGGCTGGAGTGATAGTACAGTGAGTGGGGCGTTTGATTTGCACGTGGCTTACCCAGATTCGATTCTCAGCATCCCATATGGTCCCCTGAGCACTGCCAGGAGTAATTACTGAGTGAAAATCCAGGAGTAACCCCTATGCGTCACCAGGTATGACCCAAAAAGCAAAAATAAACTACCGAGAGGATCTCGCCCACACGGCAGAGCCTGGCAAGCTACCCGTGACGTACTTGATATGCCAAACACAGTAACAGGTCTCATGATGGAGACCTTACTGAGCCCGCTCAAGCAAATTGATGAACAACGGGAGGACCGTGATGTGATGTGATCCATCAGATAGAGGCTTAATATCCAGGATACAAAAGGGAAAAAACCTTCAACCCCATCAAAAAAATGGGGAGAAGAAACAAACTTCCTCAAAAAAAGAAATTCAAATGGCCAAAAGGCATATGAAGAAAATGCTCTACATTGCTAATCATCAGGGAGATGCAAATCAGAACAACAATGAGATATCATCTCATACCACAGAAACTGGCACATATAAAAAAGAATAAGAACAACCAGTGCTGGTGTGAATTTGGGGAAAAAGGGACTCATTCATTGTTCGTGGGAATGCCAACTGGTCCAGCCTTTTTTGGAAAACAACATGGACATTCCTCCCAAAACTAGAAATTGAGCTCCCATATTACCTAGCAATACCACTTCTGGGAATATATCCCAGAGATGCAAAAAAAAAAATACAGTAGAAATGACATCTTCACTTGCATGTTTACTGCAGCACTGTCCAATAGGCAGAATCTGAAAAAAACCGAAGTGCCCAAGGAATAGACAACTGGTTAAAGAAACTTTTCTACATAATGGAATACTATGTAGCTGTTAGATAAGATGAAATCATGAAATTTGCATATAAGTGGATGGACATGGAGAGTACCAGCCTAAGTGAAATTAGTCAGAAAGAGAGGGACAGAGGTAGAATGACTGCACTCATTTGTGGAATATAAAGTAACATAATGAGAGACTGACACCTAAGGACAGTAGAGGTAAGAGCCAGGAGGATCATGACTTGGAAGCTGGCCTCACATGCTGGGGGAAAAGACAGCTGGGATAGAAAAGGAACCACTATGTAAATGATGGTCGGAGGGATCGCTTGGGATGAGAGATGTGTGCTGAAAGTAGACTATGGACCAAACATGATGGTCTCTTAGTACCTGTATTGCAAACCATAACATCCAAAAGGAGAGAGAGTATAAGAGGGAATGTGCCTGCCAAGAGGCAGGAGGTGGGAAGGGGTGGGGGTGGCGAGAGGGATGCTGGGAACACTGGTGGTGGAGAATGGGCACTGGTGAAGGGATGGGTGCTTGATCATTGTATGACTGAAATGTAATCATGTAAAGTTTTTAAGTCTGCAACTGTATTTCAGCATGATTCAATAAAAACAAACAAATAAATAAAAAAGAGCTCAGTCTGTGAATATTTCAATAAACTTTCCATGTTTTCCCCATTTTAAGAATTTCACGAATGTCTGTCTGTGAATGGGGTTTCCTGATTTTTATAGGAGACATCAGCACTGCCAAGACTGAGTGGTTGGGATGACATGTGATATTTGACAAGGTGAAAGAGGGCATGAACATCATAGAAACCAAAGTGCTTTAGGTTTAGGAATAGCAAGACCAGCAATAAGATAATGATTTCCAACAGTGGATAAGTCTGCTAGATATGACTTTAATTTTACAATTTTTAAAAATTAAATCATAGTGAGATACAGTTACAAGGTTGTTCCTGATTGGTTTCAGTTATATAATGTTCCAACATCCATCCCTTCATCAGTGTACATTTCCTATCACCAGTGTCCCCAATTTCCCTCCCGCCCTTCCCCACTCCCTCACTTGCTTCTGTCCCTGTCCCTCTCTTTCTTTTTAAGCATTGTGGTTTACAATACAGATACGTGAAAGGTTATCATGTATATTCCTTTAGCTACTTTCAGCACTCAGTACTTGGGCAGAGTGTTTAACCACCAGACCATTCCTTCTGTAGTGCAGGAGAGTGACCTTTACCCCCACATACTTGAAATGTCCTATTCTCCTTGTGTTTTCCTTGCAGTTCTCTTGGTTCCCTATTTTCCTATCCCTCCTTAAAGTCTAGCTGGTTTTCAGAGTTTTTATGGTTACAAAATATAAAATAATAACTTTTATCAAAAGACTATTTTTTGTTTGTGGCTATAGGGAGTACTTTCTTTTCCATTCCTCCTGACAACAAGTATTTTTACAAGACAGAAGTAAACGGCAATTTCACTTTGGAGGAAAAAAACTGCATTCTTTGATGACGTGATGAAATTTAGCTTAAAGAAATGATCATAAGCACAGAATAAATAGTAAAGTCAACATACATCTGTAGTACATCTTTAAAAACAATTGGTTATGGGCAAGAGAGGTTATACAGAGAGTAAGACACTTGCCTTGCATGAAAGTGACCTAGATTTGATCCCCAGTATTATATATGGTCTCCAAAGCATCACAGGATTGATCCCTGAGTGCAGAGCCAAGAGTATGCCCTGAGCCCAACTGGGTGTAGCCCCAAAATAAAAAACAAAAAATTGGGGCTGAAGAGATAGTACAGAGGTTAGGGCATTTGCCTTGCACATGGCCAACCTGGGTTCCATCCTCTGCATCTCATAGGGTTCTCCAAGCACTGCCAGGTGTAATTCCTGAGTGCAAAGCTAGGAGTAATCAATCAGCATTGCTATCTGTTACCCGCCCCCCCAAGTTTATTCCATATAATATTCACAAAGACTATATAAAGACTTACAGAAAGACCTATAAGGTATTTTTAAAAAAGTGAAAAGGAGAATAGAGTAGGGACTGAAAAGAGAGCTCTCTTGGAAAACATTCTGTTCATAGAAAAGAGAAGCTCCCTATTACAAGTGAAAAAAATATGACCTAGAAGAAAAATCTCTGTATCAACTTCTTTGTGTTCTAATATATCTGTCCTGGCAACTTCTGAAGCACAGGAGATCTACTTTTCTACTTCATCTGACTTTCCTGAATCATTTAAACCAGTCAGTGAGCTGCACATTCATACCTGCATAGCTACTGGGAAATCAGTCTGAGCGTCAGGAGGGAAAAACACATCCACAGCTTTCTTTACAAAAGGCTGGTTTCCTGCTGCAGGCTGTCCAACTTCGATTATGTGTAACTAGAAAACAAAATCTAGGTCAATCCAAGTAAATATATTTCATAGTAGACTAATGCTGAGCAATGCACCATAGTAGAATCTTTAAGGGTAATAAAACTTACTTTGTAATAAAAGTTGTATTCAAACTAAACCAGATAAAACTCTATTGGGGTGCTCATATTATTATTATTTTGCTTGTTTTCTGGGAAACATCTTGCAGTGCTTACACCTTACTCCTGGCTCTGGACTCAGGGATCATTCCTAATGGGGCTCAGGGAACCATATGGGGTACTAGGGATCAAACCCATGATGGCTGCATGTAAGACAAGTGCCCTACCCACTGTATCTCTCTGGCCCCCATATTAGTATGGCAGAAAGAATCAATGCTAGGAGAGTTGAGACATTTAGTTATATCAGGTAGGGAAGTCACTTTCCTCACTGGGCTTCAGTGCCCATGAAATAAGTAGTTCAAACTAGGATCTGCTGTCTTTTCCAGTTCCATTTTTCTATTCTACTAGACAAGGATCAGGCAAACACTAGTCAAACAAATGACAAGATCTGATCATTAATGTCAAACTGACAAGAGAGATAAGCATGGCAAAGGCCTGAATATTTACAATATTATATTGTGGGGAATGGAGAGTGTAAGAACATTTTTGGGGGGTCACACCTAGCAGTACTCAAGAGCAACTACTAGCTTAGTGCTTGAGGGATCATGCAGTGCTGGGGATAGAATGTGAGGTTCCTCCATGTAAAACGTATGCTAAAATTCATTAATTTGATGGGGAAATGGGGTATAGGGAAAATATGCAAGAATCTCTGGAGAACTGGGAGGAATGAGTGTGGACAAAGGACATTCTTATGAATATGGACAAAAGTATGGACATTCTTAGCTTTAACAGAAAAATATCAAGTTTCTTTCAATTACTAAAAAAGGTAGAACATCTGAAATAAGGTTAGAAAAATTATGGGAAGTTGATCAAAGATATGAAACAGTTGGAGGGATAATTTAGTATAGGAGATGAATGAGTGTACACTTAATAGGACAATCTGGGTTTGACCTGGCAATGAGAAGGGTGAGGCAAGCAGAGGACAAACACTGAAAGATTGGCTAGAAGTGGGTAAGGCTAATGCAGTCAGAAAGAAAGGTTACATTATAGATTAATAAGGGAGATTTAAAGCCCTAGAACATAGATAGTAAAGTAAGTAAGTAAAGGCCCTCCCGTTGATCGTCGATTTGCTCGAGCGGGCCCAGTAACGTCTCCATTGGAGACTTTGTTGTTACTGTGTCTGGCATATCGAATACTCTCGGTAGCTTGCCGGGCTCTCCGAGAGGGGCAGAGGAATCGAACTCGGGTCGGCCATGTTGGCCGCGTGTAAGGCGAACGCCCTACCCGCTGTGCTATCGCTCCAGCCCTAGAACATAGACATTCTAGATAAATCGTAGTTTAGTAAAAGTCTATTTGACAGGTAAGGTGGGTCTGAAGACTTATAAATGGCTATTTCCTAATGGTTATTCCTAGATGGCAAGTTGTAATCAACTACAGATGTGAAACCCGGGGAACAGTTACAAGAATAAAACTGAGGCTTGCTCTTCAAACCTTTGTTATCCCTTGAACATGTATCTTGCTGGCTCGTCCTTATTTCTCTTTGCTAGCTTTTTCCACTCTGGAAAGCCCATTTTCTTTCCCTTTGCATCTAAGTTTTGCCTAATAGAAACTATTTTGTTTCACTGTCACTGTCCTCCCATTGTTCACTGATTTTGCTCGAGCAGGCCCAGGAACACTGTGAGACTTGTTACTGTGTTTGGCATATCAATTACGTCACTAAAGAATAAAAATGAAAAAAAATAAGGGCTGGAGAGATAATAGAACTGATAGGGCACTTATCTTACATGCAGCTGACCTAGGTTCAATCCCTGTGCACCAGGAGCAATTCCTAAGGGCAGAGCCAGAAGTAACCCCAGCGTATTCCCGGGTGTGGCCCCAAAATGAGTAATAATAATTATAATAATTAGTGGAATTCAAAAGATCAAAGTGTTTGAGTCAAAGCATCCAGTAAGACTAGAGTGAGGAAGTTTGGAAATTCTCAACTTATTAAGAACTACTCTTCTTTGAAAAACAGTTTGGAACTAATGACTAAGAGAAAATCATAATTTCAAGAAAATATTTGGAATTTTCAAGGAAATATATGGAAAGTATACTGGCATAAGGTTTTGTAGAAGCTCCAAGAAAGCAACACAACCCTGGTGGAACCCAGTTCTCCCCAACATCCCAACATCATGAGCTCTTAAGCCTCTATCCATACTTATCCAAGACAGCGCTGCAGCCCTTCTAAACAAATGCTGTTAATGCCCCCAAGTCTAATGAAACTCAACTTGCACCCAGGATACAACTTCTTCTTTCTGTAACTTTTCCTGGAACTCTGGCAGTCCTTGATATAAGAGCTATCCCACCTTGGATAAGAATGAGATGCAGTGGTTTTTATAGCATTCCAAATGGTGTCTGAGGGGTCAGTACAGTGAGGAGGGGGGTGGCCTTGTACACAGCTGGCCTGAGTTCGATTCCTGGCATCACATATGGTTCCCTGAGGATCACAAGGAGTGATTCCTGAGTGCATGGCCAGGAGTAACCCTTGAGCACCACCAGGCATGGCCCCCAAACAAATACAAAATCCCTGCCCCCACACACAAACTGGTTTCTGAGAGCAAAAACCATGCCTTGATTATTTCACAGTTTTAGTATCTATGCCAGACTGTCAAAGCAAATTTTAAGGAATAAGGAATCAGTTAATTATCAGCTGAATTCAGTTAAGTTTATATAACAGTTGGTTATAGCCCCAATATGTATATCAGGTGAGTTGTTCTGAAATTTCAAGGGCCATCATTTTCACAAGAAGTAACTACAGGCTATTCCCCATTCCAATTACAGGTTGGCTACAAAACATCAGTTAAGCAGCTACCAATTACACTTTCACAGTCTCCTATAAACTTGTATAGTTTGGTTTTCTGGGAGACTAAATAAGGTGGAGTAGATCTTACCTTGCCTCCTGTGGGATTTCGTACAGCAAAGCAGAAAAGGGTGGCAGGCTTCGCATTCCCCTCAGCCTTGAATTCTGCAAAAGCAGCAGCATGGCCTTCAATGGGTTGTGAAACCTTCCTATCCACAGAATAGAGCTGCATTGCCCCAACCACACGGTTTTGCTAAGAAAGGAGATTTTTCAGTAAAAGGAAAAGAGATCAAACAATTGTTAAGACAAACATGTCTAAAAGGAAAGTCTCATATAAAGATTTAAGTTCTATAATAAAGTATTTTTGCTATTAGAAGGTATGACATAAATGAATTTGATATGGAATAGGCTATCAACACTAGCCTCTAAAGTAGTAAAACAGATAAATGGTTTTCAACCATTTTGCAATCATGGACCAGCACCAATTAGTTGGCTAAGAATCACCAGTGGGGTTCTTCTGAGACCTCCTGAGCACAACTTGGGAGGTCCCTGTCTCCCCTTAAAAAGGAAGAGAATATAATTCAGCAATAAAGTCCAGGACTTTCATGTGTGAAGCCATGGGTTTAATCTCAGCAGAGCAAAAACAAAGGGAGATAGCGCAAAGGTTTATAGTGCATGCTTTGTATTTTGAAGTCCTGGGTCATGTTAGCGGCTATGCCTCACTTTGTGAGCCCTGGGTTCAACCCCCAAAACCATACACAAAAGAAAAGATAGGTAAAAGAATAGACTTTTAACCAAAAAAAGATAGACACACAAGCACATGACAAGAATCTCAGAATCATTAATCAACTAGAAAATTGCAAGTCACATTAGCAGTGAGGAATTACCCACTAAAATGTTGAAATAATCTTTTGTGTATGTGCCATGGGTTTGAACCCAAGATCTTACAAGCACAAGACATGTACTTCAGAACAACATCCCCTTTCATTGTTTATACTTTTGTTAAAAATTGTTAAAATTAGAGTATCTAATCTATGTAATGGAAATACTAAGACAAAATGAACTCTGGAAGAGCCGGAGAGATAGTAAAACTAGTAGCAGTGCTTGCCTTGCACACAGACCTGGGCTCAATCCCAAGCACCCCAATATAGTCCCCAAGTCTTCCAGGAGTGATCCCAGAGGGCGGAGCAGGGAGGGTGGGAGAGGAGACAGAGAGAGAGAGAGAGAAAGAGAGAGGGAGAGAAAGACAGACAGAGAAGGGAGGAGAGCAGGGAAGAGAGAGACGAAGAGGGAGAGACAAATTTATTCCGGGCCAGAAAACTATATGGTCTCCTGAGCATCACATGGAATAGCACCCGTGCTTGGGGCTAGAAATAGATCCCAAGCACCACTGGGTTTGGTCTAAAAAACGAAGAATAAAAAGGAGGGGCACTGGAAAGAAAGTATAGCAGGCTGGGCACTTGCACTGCATGTGCCAGACCTGATTCAATTCCTGGCACCCCACATGGTTCCCTGAGTTCTGCCAGGAGTGATGCCTGAGCACGGCCGGCTGTACCTCCTAACCGCCTCCTAAAAAAGATTAATGTGCTTCTTTTGTCGACTGGTTGTTTTTATTTTCTTTTCTTTTTAAATACTGTTTTTATTTTATTTTTTTGCTTTTTGGGTCACACCAGCGACGCACAGGGGTTACTCCTGGCTCTGCACTCTGGAATTACTCCTGGTGGTACTCGGGGACAATATGCGATGCTGGGAATTGAACCTGGGTTGGCCGTGTGCAAAGCAAATGCCCTACCCGCTGCGCTATCGCTTCAGCCCCTGACTAATTATTTTTAAATAATTATGTACTGTCAAGTATTACTTCATTTAGCTTCCTGATTATGAACAGATTAAGAACTGATGGTTCTTAATCAAATTTGGGAAGGTTGGTGCTACTAGTTCTTCACAGATTCTTTCTTCCCTTTTACACCTCTGGGACACCAATTATGGATATTTTGGTCCATCTGATTGCATTCCATAGATCTATGAAGTGATTTGGGGGCAGAAGGATAGAGGTCTTCCAAATGGTGCTCAGGAGGCCTAGAAACCCCACCAGTAATTCTTATTTAATTCTTACATAACAACTCTGAAAAAGACACTTCCTTTCCCTAGGTTTATTGTGCTACTTACCTTAGGCTTCTGAGATTACAACAAAGTCTCCAATGGAGATGTTACTGGGCCCGCTCGAGCAAATCGACACAACGTGAGGGCCTTTACCTTTACCTGAGATTATTCTATAAACCAACTAAGCAGGTGATTCAATGAAAGAACCCAAGAATGTTGGTGGAGGGATGGATGTTTGATCACTGTATGACTGAAACTTAATCATGAAAAGTTTGCAACTGTATTTCATGGTGATTCAATAATAAAAAATTTTAAAAAAAAGAGCCCAAGAATGTGATACTACTTGGGCCCTACATGGTGCTTTACCCACTGTACTAACACTCTGGCCCCCTAATATCTTTTTATTGAGTACAAACTGTTTCTTTGCATATCATAAATTTTTGTTGAAAACTATACATTTCTGGGCCTGAGAGATAGTTCAGGGGTTAAAGTACTTGCATGCAGAGGATCCTAGTTCAACCTCTAGCAACATTGCTGGATACAGCCCTGGAGTCTCCTGTGCACCACTGCAGTAGTCCAGGTGACCCGAGTACAAAGGGCCCTCACAGTGAATTGCTGGCCAATAACCACTGGGACAATCCTTGGGTCCCCCAAGCATGATTCAGAGGCTGCTCTCTAAAAAGAATTTTAAACTGTATACCTTAAAGGATACAACATAACAACTCTGAAAAAGACACTTCCTTTCCCTAGGTTTATTGTGCTACTTACCTTAGGCTTCTGAGATTACAGCAAAGTCTCCAATGGAGATGTTACTGGGCCCGCTGGAGCAAATCGACACAACGGGAGGGCCTTTACCTTTACCTGAGATTATTCTATAAAAATTATATTCTTTGTTAGATGAGATGATGAGCTTTACTAAACTTGGTGATCAGTTAATGATTTGAAAGAAACTCCTCGGGGCTGGAGTGATAGTACAGCGGGTAGGGTGTTTTCCTTGCACACAGCTGATCTGGGTTTGATCCCCAGAATCCCATACAGTCGCCAGAGCTTTGCCAGGTATAATTCCTGTGTGCAGACCCAGGGGTAACCCCTGTACATCACCAGGTGTGAACCAAAAAAAAACGAGGGGGAAAAAAAAGAAATTCCTTAAATAACTGAATTTCAGCCTTTACTTTGAGGTGTGTGTGTATATGTGTGTGCAGACATACATTCAGTGTTCCAGCTGTCTTAGTCTTTTGAAACTTCACATGCCTCTTGCAGAAAGCTTCAACGTTAGTCAGAGAAGAGCTGTCAAAACTTTTTTTTCTTTTTTTGGGGGGTCACACCGGCGATGCATAGGGGTTACTACTGGCTCTTCACTCAGGACTTATTCCTGGAGGTGCTCCGTGGACCATACGGGATGCTAGGAATCGAACCCGGGTTGGCCCCGTGTGCAAGGAAAAAGTCCTACCTGCTGTGCTATCGCTCCAGCCCAGATTCCCAAGAATATCTTCACATTTTTTTCCTTATAATTTTTAATTAGAATTTTGAAAGTTTTTTTCTTTTTGGGTCACACCTGGCGATGCACAGGGTTTACTCCTGGCTCATGCACTCAGGAATTACTCCTGGCGGTGCTCAGGGGACCATATGGGACGCTGGGAATCGAACCCGGGTCGGCTAAGTGCAAGACAAATGCCCTACCAACTGTACTATCACTCCAGCCCCTAGAATTTTGAAAGTTTTTTAAAAAATGTTTAAGCTTCTTTAAAGATTGATATCTCAAGCAGCCACAGCAGCTGATAGTTTGTCATGAGTATCCCAGGATATAATCATATACAAATGAACAAGATGGAGTAGATGTGGCGGGTACCAACCATAGTGATGGTCTTAGACTCTCCAAAAGATCACTGTCTTCCATTCCTGTGTCTTTCAGAGTTTCCTCCCCAAGTGTACATTGATAGCTGGCAAATTCAGCTTACAGGTCTCCTCTGTAAAGGCTTTCCTTGATATTTTGGGTTGTTTTGGGCAACAGAGAGCAGGGCTTGTGGGCTGTTTCTGGCACTGCTCAGGGAACCATGCAAAGCATGTACTCCAGCCCACTGAGCTATCCTCTTTATTTGGTCTTTCCTTGACTTATGATACTCTCTCCATGGCTCCCATTATACTCTTCAAATATTTGACATTCATTAAGTGAATGTTTTGTTTTGTTTTGGGGCCACAACTGACAATGCTCAGAGTAACTCCTGCCGCTGCACTCAAGAATTATTCCTGGCAGTGGTTGGGGACCATATGGGATGCTGGGGATCAAACCCAAGAGGTTTGCATGCAAGGCAAGTGCCCTATCTTCTGTACTATCTTTCCAATAGTCAGGTTTGATTAATAAATTTCTATAATGCTAGTGCCAAATATCCTGTAATATTCAATTATCTAGTGACTGAATCAGCCAGGATAAATAAAAAGGGGAAGAAGTCAAAAAGTATTGCTTTCATTATAAAGAGACATGGGTTAGTAATACCCCACTAAGCCCTTAAAATCTAGCCTCCAAACTTCTTTTTTATAAAACTAAAAATTCCAAGCTGCTCTACAAAATTTCTCAAAAAAATAACACTGTACTAGAAATGATTTAAGTATAAACACAACAATCTGATGCAATACAGTAGTTAATAGTCCAGATCAAAATTAGAATTTTTTTTTTTGCTTCGCTTTTTTGGGCTACACTCAGCATGTTCAGGGGTTACTCCTGGTGGGCTTGTGGGACCATATGGGATGCTAGAGATCAAACCTGGGTTGGCTAAATGCAAGGCAAATGCCCCTACCCACTATATTATCGCTCTGGCCCCTGAGTTAGAACCCTTATTTGATCCAAAGTTTTCATTTTTTTGTAACAATCTCTTTCAGTTACCAATTTCAGCAACATATTTCTTTCATTCCTGTGCCTATTTTTTCTGCTTCACATCTATACCAACTTTTAATATTAGACTTGTGAATTCTGTCACAGGACCCTGACAGCAGCCAAAAGCTTACCTGTGCTGAGATGCCAACAAGGACCAACCACTTCTGGTACTCATCAGTCCGGTAGTGGATCATCTGGCATCCTGCAAGACTGGCATGTCTATCAAACATCTTGATAGGCTGTGAGTCAGCTTCCATACTCCAGTGGTAGACAGCGGTCTCAGTAACCAGGGCTACAGTGTTCACAGAGACCCATTTCCAGAAAATCACCTCTTCTGCCAGAGTATGAGCCTTCATTTTATTCTTCATCTCAATACTAAAGATTTGAAGTGTCTTCCCAGCTAGTTATTGATGTAATAAGATTAAAAAAATAAAGAACCTTAAATTCAAATTCTTACACTCTTTATATCTGAATCTTTGAATATTACTTTTTTTTTTTTGCTTTTTGGGTCACACCCAGTGATGCTCAGGGGTTACTCCTGGCTACGTACTCAGGAATTACTCCTGGCAGCGCTCAGGGGACCATATGAGATGCTGAGGATCAATTCCAAGTTGGCTGCAAGGCAAACGCCCTACCTGCTGTACCACTACACCATCACTTTAGCCCTTGATATTACTTTTAAGTTGTAGCACTGCACTGTAGCACTGTCCTCCTGTTGTTCATCGATTTGAGTGGCCCCAGTAACGTCTCCATCACGAGACTTGTTGTTACTGTGTTTGGCATATTGAATACGTCACAGGTAGCTTGCCAGGCTTTGCAGCGTGGGCAAGATAATCTCAGTAGCTTGCTGGGCTCTCCGAGAAGGGTGAAGGAATTGAACCCAGCTCGGCCAGGCCAGCTGCGTGCAAGGCAAATGCCCTACCGCTCTGCTAGTGCTCCATAACATATGAGAATTTCCCCAGGTAAGCAGCTGTGAGCTAAGAGCTAGGTGTAGGGTCTGACCATAGCTCCTTATAACACAGAAAGGCCTGAAGAATGAAGGTTTGGCTAATTTTTGATTGAAGATGATTCTCTGCAGCACTGTGGTTGGTCTCTGCCAAAACCCCCCAGAAAACAGGATTTAAGTTGTAATTCTGGCTAATATGGCTAGTAAGCATATGAAATGTGCTTCAATAAGACATTTCAGTTATTAAATGTTTACATCTATTTAACTTAAATTTAAACAGTAATACATGGCTAGAGTCCAATAAGACAATGCAGTCTTAGACAAAGGGCTCTAGCATCATCTCTGACTAAAGACCTATTTTTGCAGGTCCAATAGTTTAGTGAGTAGGATAATATTGATATCTATGACACTGATATCTAGGATGATTAAGATATTTTAAGATATATTAAGATAAAATACAACTTTCCTCTAAGATCAGAAGCAAGAAGAGTATTTCTCTCACCACTTCTATTTGACATTGCATTAGACTTCCTAACCAGGCCAATATGCAAAAATGAAAAGATATAAAGACCAAAAATATCAGAAATAAACTGTCCCTTGGGGGTATGGTGCCGCCAGCAGGTCAATCTGTACCTGTGAGGTGAGTGCATCAGCAGCCTGAGGGTAATGTCAGATTTTCAGATACCCCAAAATTGCTGCTGTGCCTTTGGCCAGACCCCAAAATCTTGGGGCAAAGTTTACCAAGAAAGTAAACAGCCAAAAGTTAGGTATGTGGGAGACACACCCACAAACCACCTCCGGCTCAGCTATATAATTGGAGGCATGGCCTCTTTGGTTCCTGATCAAACTGCTAAATGGCCATGATTCCAGAGACTCAAACGAATCTCAGAACCCAAAGGCTTTTGGCAGAAATGCATCCTGTTCCTGCAGTAGGTTACTGGCGCTGGGCCACTCCAGGTAGGAATAGGTTTCATTCCTTGGCCTACTCCCCCTGGAGGCTTGGTGACCACCATCCTCCAGAGGCCACTGGACAGCCAGGTTTGGGCCTGCAGTGACGAGACACACGGGGCCTCACAAGATGGGGGTGGAGCCGACCCTTTTATCCCCATCCCAACAAGACCCCAAGTCGCTGCCTACAAACAGCCTCTCTGGCTCCTGATCAAGCTGATTAATGGCCATGATCCCGGAGACTCAGAAACAAATCTCAAAACCCAGCGGCTTTTGGCAGAAATGCATCTGGACCACATACAAGGTGGCCACTGGCTCAGAGCTTATTGGAAAGCCAGGTATGAGCCAGCGGTGTCAGGGCAACTGCAGTCTCATGGGAAGGGCGGCGGTACTGGCTCGTCCTTCACACCCTACCGAGGTCACGAGTTGCCCCCCACGAGCGGCTCTCTGGCACGGCTATGGCTCCAGAGACAAAATGATTTAATCCAGAGCCCGGCAGCTTGCGGCAGAAAAGTGAATGGACCATGCATTAAACTACAGCGCCATGCCTCCCCGGGAGGGAAAGGGTGTTGCTCCCTTCCGCCTTTTTCCCTCCTGGCAGCAAGGTGGCTGCCGTCTCAGAGCTTATAGGAAAGCCAGGTATGAGTAGGCGGTGAGGGGGCAACTGCAGTCTCATGGGAAGAGGGGGGTGGTACCAGCTTGTCCTTCATGCCCTACCGAGGTCACGAGTTGCCCCCCACGAGAGGCTCTCCGGCACAGCCATAAACACCAGACACACAGAAACCAATCTCGTAATTATTTGGCTCTTTGCAGAAATCCAAAATCGTGGCCACATGACATTATATGATTCTCATAACCAGCTATAGAAAACAAAGTATTTCACAATGCCTTTTCCGCAATTCTGATTGTTGGGGGGAAATTCTAAACAATAATGGTGCATCTTTTGTCGAAATAATGAATGTAATAAATGTAGAGAAGAGTTAAGTAGAAATCATCTGCCTCACAGGCATTGGGAGGGGTGGGAGGGGGGTATACTGGGGTTCTTGGTGGTGAAAAATGAGTACTGGTGAAGGGAAAGGTGTTTGATCATTGTATGACCGAGACTTAAACCTGAAAACTTCACATAGTGATTCAATAAATAAATATAAGAAAAATAAATAAAATTATGGAAAAAAAGTAAGGTGGAGTTCATGCCCAATTCAATCAGCTAATCAGTGGTTGAATAAATAGCAGTACTCCTACATAAAAAAAAATAAACTGCCTTTATTCAGAGACAACATAATCTTCTTGAAGGAAATCCTGATACATGTGCTGACCTGAGTTCAACCCCTGGCACTGAATGGCCTCCTGGGCATCTCCAAGTGTAGCACTGGCAGCCCTGGAACACCACAAGGTCTGAAAAGCACCACACCTTAGGACCTCCAACTGAACTGCTAGTTGTGTTGATTGAGTAGCACAGCAATGGCTCCCAGAACCCCTGAATATTGTTTAATAGGTTCCCCCAAACATATGAAAGAATAAAAATAATTCACCTAAATACAAGAGAAAACACAGTAATGAAGACTATGAGACAAAAAGCTCTAAAGTATACAGAAAACAAATCATAAAATTATTCTTATCAGTAAATATATTATTAAATTTAAATGAATTAGTATTAAATGTAAATGAAGAGGTAGTACAGCAGGTAAGGTGTTTGCCTCGCATGTGGCAGACCTGGGTTTGATCCTCAACATCCCATATGGTTTTCCAAGTATGGTCAGGAGTAATTCTTAGTATAGAGCCAGGAGTAACCCCTGGCCATCACCATGTGTGGTCCAAAACCCAGAAAAAAAATTAAAAATGTATTAAACTTCACAATTAAAAGACTGAGACTGGCAGAAAGGCTATAAAAACATGACCTAACTATATGTTGTATACAAGAGTGTGAGCTCAAACTGTGGGCACATGATACATGCGTTCAGTGGCCAAGAGTCACCTCCCCACCCCTGCTGGCCAATGGCAATGGGCAAATGAAGGAACAAGGAAATTAAGGAATGGGGCCACAGGCTTGTTGGTAATCAGTGATCCTTTTTTTCATCCTTAATCTCTCTTACAGTGTAGTTATATAGAAATCAAGAAGGTGGGAGTACACATAGGTGGGCTTGAACATTATCATAAACAGATGTAAAACTCTTCCTTCAGGGGAAGTTTTTCAAGGAGATAAACTCAAGGACAAAATCTCATCACATCCAGGTGTGACCCAAAAAGGAAAAAAAAAAGGTTGGCTCTTCCTGGTGACATCTTGCTATTTATTCCAGACTACAATCCTCAGGCCAGGTTAGTCTTTCCTAATCCCAGCAGGGTCCATCCGTTACTTCTTTTTAGGTCATGACAATTTGTTCCATGACCATGATCTTAACTTATTATACTGCTTATAGTGCTTAGCTTGTCCCTTTTCAATGCAAGGGTAGCTTACAGCTTTTCCTGGGTCCATGCAATCCCTCAATGGGATCCTCCTTTTGGGGGTTTTAGAAAGAAATGGCAACTGAGGCTTAAGTCAAGTAAATATGATGAATGCCCAGGAGAAAATATTATTTGGAGTCAGTTAACTCCCACGTAGCATCAACTGTCTTCCTGTGTCTATACAAAAAGGACATTGATAAGCCATGCAAAGGACAAGGAGGAAAGAGAAAAGTTATATAGGATTATTTGTGCCTGATGGAATTGGTGTGTCTCAGGAGCACTGTGGTGGGAGCAATTCAATAAATCTGAGCTCCCTGCAGGAGGGGCAAGGTCATACCAATGTTACCCAATACAAGAAGCTCACTTTAGATCCAATCACAGAAAATAAAATTGTAAGGATAGAAAAGTATATTTCATGTAAATAGTAAACAAAAGAGACTGGGGGAAGTGCAGGGTCAGAGGTCAGAGAGAAATTAGTGCCTCCTATGAGAGTATATAAAAGACAGGTCTCACTAAAGCTTTTATTTTTATTTATTTTTTTGGGTCACACCCAGCGATTCACAGGGGCTACTCCTGGCTCTGCTCTCAGGAATTATCCATGGCGATACTCAGGGGCCCATATGGGATGCTGGGAATCGAACCTGGGTTGGCCGCATGCAAGGCAAATGCCCTACCTGCTGTGCTATTGCTACAGCCCCTCACTAAAGCTTTTAAATGAATATTATGACGTTACTGATAACTTGTCTAATAACAAAAAAAATAAAATAAAATGAAGTAAATTCCTTTGTTAAATTTTCTTTGTGAAAATTCCATCAGACTTACCTTTCAGAGCTATCACCTTAGAGGCCGGATTCATGATGGCACTTTCTGCAGAGATGGGCCATCTAATTGATGCCATTGGATCACTCACATCAATAATCACTACGTGCGCCTGCTCACCGACTTTCTCTTGAACACATATAAACTTATCTGATTCCATAGTCAGTGTGCTGAATCCAATATTATCTGGATTAATTCCAAGGTCTTGGAGCTAAACAGAAAACAAACATTTAGTTAAAGTATGCTTTGTTTTTATCTCTGAAAGATTAGCTCTAGCCCATTATTTAGCAAAGTCTAAGAGAAGGAAAAGTTTGTATTTGAAAAAAATTAAAATTAAACGAATATTCAAAATTAATGCTGATTTTCTATGTCTTTTTATTTATTTTTTTTGGACCATACTCTACAGTGATCGAAAATTATTCCTGGCTGTATGATCAGGCATCACTTCTGGTACTGTTCAGGGGACCATATGTAGTGCCAGATATTGAACCTGGGTCGGCCATAAGCAAGTCTAATACCCTGCCCCCTGTACTATCTCTCTGACCCCTACCCCTTTCTTTTTGGCCACACCCGGTGATGATAGGAGATCACTCTTGGTTCTGTGCTAAGAGATCATTACTGGAGGTGCTCAGGGGACAATATGGGGTGTCAGAGATCAAATTCAGTTTAACCATATGCAAGATTAAGTACCTTAATCAATATATTATATCCCTGTCTCTCTTGTCTTTTATAGGTAGAGCCAACATAGCAACAAAAGTCTGTGAGTCAACTCTCAAGAAGTCTATAATCTGCAGGCCCGATAAGGTTACCCAAGAATAAGGATAAGGATAATGGCTGGAGTGATAGCTTAAAGGTACAGTGTGTATGTTTTGCATGCAGAGGACCTGGTTCAGTCATAAGCACGCATGTTCCCCTGAGCACCACCGGGAACAGTTCCCAAGCAACACTAGTTATGGTTCAACACCCACCCAAATAGGGATAAGGATAATACTAGAGAGCAGAAAAGATGAGTGACAGAGAAGAGGGAGTGGGTAAAGGAACCCATAGAAGAAAAACATCAAAGGCATTGCAGTAAAGTCCAGAATCGGGGAGAACCTGGACAAAACGGATTTTAGACAGAAGGTGGGGGACATTGGAGGAAAAATAACAAACACAAAAAACTAGATTTTCCAAAAAGTAGGAAACAGCAAAGATTAGCCAAGAGTTTCTTTATTTTCCTACCTAGCATAAAATCTAACTCTAATTCAAATTTATTCATTTATATTTTATTGAATCACTGTGAGATACAGTTTCAAAGCTTTCATGTTTGTGTTTCAGTCACGAAATGATTGAACACCCATCCCTTCACCAGTGCACATCTTCCACCACCAATATCCCCAGTACCCCCCCATCCCAATCTTCCCCTTGCCTCTAGGCAAACAATTTTCCCCATACTCTCTACTTTGGGGCATTATGGCTTGCAATAAGATACTGAGAGGCTATCATGTTTGGTCCTTTATCTACTTTCAGCACACACCTCTCATCTCAAACGAACCCTCCAACCAACATTGACTTAGTGATCCCTTCTCTATTCCAGCTGCCTTCTCCCCCAGCTCATGAGGCAGACTTCCACCTATGGAGCAATATTAGTGTCTACTAGGCTGGGGTCAAAGAAAATACAGAACTCTACAAAAGTAACTTTTACATAAAAAAATACCAAATACTACTGAGTACTATTTATGCAGAGAGTCCCAGAGAAGTGATATGCCCAAACTTAAGGATTTATTTATTTATTTTCATTATTTAGTAGAACTAAGACTAAGGATTCCTGGTATAACTTCTGATAGATAACTTAGTTATGCAAATGAGAATTTATTTTTAATTTTGGCACTGGTAAGGAGCTTAGTGTCTCAAGCATGCAAAGACTATGCTTTATGATTTTTATGCTTTATGCTTTAACTATGCTGAGTTAAAGTCCCAGTTATAGGTTTAAAACAGTCTGTATAAGGGAAAAGTTCATCAAAAGTAGGTAAGACATTATCTAATGATCCTCTTTCTGCTCTCAAGTCCTACAATTAAACAAATAAAAAATCAAAATTTGATACTGAGGAAAACATAAAAAGAAATTACTCATCTGACATTCCTGTGGTTTCTATATTTAAGGGACTTAGGAATAGCATTCTGAGAGAACTGCAGCTGTGTTTATTTATACAGAACTGCTGGTGAAAACAATTCCCTATATCAATGAACCAAGAACACTGGTTTAACTGAACACCTATGTTTTCATAATTCAATGCCTCTGAAGATGGCCCTACTTCCATCTGAACCTATCTGTTTCCCAGGTTTACGCACCAACTTGCTCCAGTAATGAGTCTAAGACATGGAGGTTATATAAATAACAGATTCTTTGCTTTACACAGTCAGTTCTAATCAGCAGCTTAATATTTCAAGCCTACCAACAAACTTTTCCTAGTTTAAAAAGGGATACTTGGAACCAAGGGCCTATGAAAAATGATAATCATAAAATCTTCTCCAGAACTTTTTAGAACTAAATTTCTAGAATGAGGTTATTCCAGGGTACTTAAATAACTATATTTATACAGTGCTTTACAGACCCTCTCTCACATTACGCTACTGCAGGTAATCTGTATTTTAAAACCAATGCATAAGACCCTATATTTATCCCTGTTAAATGTCAACTAGTTTGGATTTAAGCCTGTCAAGATCTATTTGGATTCTAATTTTGTCACTGAACTTTGCTATTTTAGATCAGTGGCGTCCTTCTTAAGCCAGTCAAGAATGATAGAAAGCTCTTCCTGGCATGATGGCCACCAGCAAGCTTCAATCACAGGAAGAGGAAAGAAGAAAGTTTGGATAAGAGACTGTGGTAGCAGATTCAGTAAGGAAGCAAAGAAAAGAAAATCAGAACAGAGGAAAGCAACAAAACAAAACAAAACAAAACAAAAACAAGGTGGGGAGAGAGCTACCAACAACCACTGCCCCAGGAGGCTATTCAAAAGTAACAATCAAGGGACCAAAGTGATAGTATAGCAGATGGGGTAGGGCATTTGCCTTATACAAAGCCAACCCTAGTTCAATACCCACTGTCCCCCAAGCACCACCAGGAGTGACTCCTAAGTGTAGAGCCAGAAGTAATCCTTGACCACTGTTGGGTGTGTCCCCCACAAAACAAGAAACAAAAAAGGTAACAATCAAATATATATGCTGCAATCTGTATGTGATCTTTAAAAGAAAAATTTCCAGCTATATTATTTAAGAAAAATAAGATAATATTTATAAAATTATTTAGTTATTTTTGAAAGATACAGTGGTTTCCTTAATAGGTTTCTTTCGGGGGAGAGATAAAACAGTTACAATTAAGGACCTTCATATTGTACTCCCTATTTGGGTTACTGTCCTTCATGGCTTTGGAATTTGTTAGTTTTGGGCCACTGTGATGCTCAGAGCTTACTTCTGGCTCTGCCTTTAGGAATTGCTCCTGGAGGAGCTTGGATTGCCAGAATTGATGAACCCTACCCTCTGTACCATTCCTCTGGCCTTTCACGGATTAATGTTTTAAATTTAAATTTAATTTTTAATTGAATCACAACAACATACACAGTTACAAAATTGTTCATAATTGGGTTTCAGTTATATCAATGTTCCAATACTTCTCCCTTCACCAGTACTGAAAAGTTATCAGATATATTTCTTTACCTAATTTCAACACTCAGACAGTAATAGCTGGAAATGATCACTTTGGACAGGAGCTCATATATTACTTTAAAGCTTATTTCAGACACTTTTGTCTTTATTTTCATTTTGATGCCACACCTGGCAGTACTCAGGGCTTACTTCTAACACTGAGTTCAGGGATCACTCCTAGCAGTGCTATGGATAACATGTACAGAATCAGCAATGGAATTGGATCAGCTGTGTACAAGGCAAGCACTATCTCTCCGGGTCATCCAGATAGATTATTTTCTTCCAGACACACTTTTGCTCCAACTGCTAGGAAAGAACCTTGACTAAGGATCCTCCTAAGATTTGATTTTTCTTACAATCTAATAAACACTGGGAATCTTGTGCAGTTTATTTAAAAATTTTCTAAAGTACTAAGCACTGGGAATCTTGTGCAGTTTAAATTTTTTTATTTTTTATTTTTGGCCACGCTCAGCAGTGCTCAGCGCTTACTCCTGGCTCTGTACTCAGGAATCATGTCCGGCTGAGCTTGGGGAACTTTCTAGGGGGCTGGGGATCAAACCTAAATCAGCCATATGCAAGGCAAGTACCCCACCTGTTGTACTATTGCTCCAGCCCCAGCTTAGGGATTCTAACATTTGAAAATGTTCTACAGTGAGATCCTGTTCTCCAAAAATGCCCAATTCATTAGATATTTGGTCATTTAGCAAGCTGCACTCACCATCTCATGTCCATCCCACACCCAGGTGACTACCTCCCTCCCTTTGTAAATAAGGAAGTCAGAAGGTAAAGGCCAAGTATCTGCAACTAATAAAAGAACCATCAAGTTGCTATTAGTAAAAATTCAATAGTTTACCCAAGACTCCAGCCCAAGAATACTTTTAGAGGCTAGAGAGATAGTACAACAGGTAAGGTCCTTTTCTTGCACACAGCCAACCTGGGTTCAATCTCTGGCATTCCATATGATCCCCCGAGTACCACCAGAAGTAATTTCTGAGTGCAGAGCCATGGGTAACCCCTGAATATCACCAGGCGCAGCCCCAAAAAAACAAAACCAAAAAACTTTAGGGTAGAGGCTCCTGAATCCATTGCCAGCAGAGTGTGTGAGCTGCTGTGCATACCTTAAATCAACCCTTTCAGGGATTTTCTCCCTTGCCAGCTTACCTCAATACTCACAGCCATGACTACAACCACTTTATTCAAAGGTGAGGACTCCCCAATAGCAAGAACAGCTCCTGGGTTTTACTGCCTCAGGGTGGTGGCTACAATTTTTCATTAAGCTTTGATAACCAACAGAACAGCTGACAGGGAGGAAGAAAATGGTCTTCAGCATCTTTGGACTGAAAAGCATCTTTTGGATGGAAAGCCTCCCTTCATGGGCCAAGTTAGCAGGTGCCAAGTCTAGTGGTAGCAAAAAAGATTCAGAATCATCTGAATCCCAGACAAGGAACTCCTCTGAAGCAACAATGGAGACATTTTTTTGGGGGGGTCACACCTGGTGATGCACAGGGGTTACTCCTGGCTCGGCACTCAGGAATTATCTCTGGCGGTGCTCAGGGGACCATATGGGATGCTGGGAATAGAACCCGGGTCGGCTGCATGCATGGCAAACGCCCTACCTGCTGTGCTATCGCTCCAGCCCCAACACTGGAGACATTTTGGAGCTGAAAGGAGCTTTTTATGAAAATATGAACACAGATTAGCAGGCCAATTTAGAGCAAAGTGAACAGAAGTCAGTATCCTGTGGTGATGGCCCTAGTGCCATCTGAAAGCAATCCCTCTGGTGGCAAGCCCAGTCTGTGGTCCCTGAGTCTGTCACTCTGCGTTCTCCATGCTTGTGAACATTGCAACTTGAGAATAATTATACACATTTCTAATTTGTTTCATTAAAAAAGTAGCACTAAAAAAGTTTTACAGGGGCCAGAGTAATAGTGTATAGGGTGTTAGCCTTGCACGCAGCAAATTCAGGATTGTTCCCCAGCATTCCATATGGTCCTCCAAGCATCACCAGGAATAATTCCTGAGTGTAAAACCAGGAGTAACCCTTAAACATCACTGGGTATGGCCCCAAAACAGAAAGTATTAATGTAGGTTTATAACAATTTTTGGACACAGAATCCCTACTTTTTGCTTTAAGTATCAAACACTTTCATAAACCGAGAAGGCAAAATAAAACACATGTTATGGATGGTGTCCCCTTTTCAATGACTCCCTGAGATCCTCACCAGCAGAAAAAGCTGCTCATGAACTATTTTTCAGTTCAAGCTCAACCTCGTCTTAGAATAAAAGCAGAAAAGGAATCACACATTGACTTTTAAAATAATGAACAATCAACATAGCATATGGTCCCCTGAGCACCAGCAGAAATGACCCTTGAGTTTAGAGCAAGGAGTAGCTCCTAAACAACTCCGGATATGGTATCCTTCCATTATGAATACTTACTAACTTCTAGAAGACTGGCTCAACTCAACTGCAGGTGAGCCTCTCCTAGGAAGAAATGCTAAAATTCACATCCTGCCTCTCAGGATTCTAAGTTGGCTCCTTACAAGATGTTTTTGAAGTCTCAGGACACTCTGATACTGTAATTTAGATAGCTTATATCTCTCAAGACTCTGGTATTTGCTAAGAACATCACATTAGAAATATACTACATAACCAATTTTTTGGGGGGCTCATGCTCAGTGGTGCTCAATGCTTACTCATGGTTGGGCTCAGAAGATGAAACAGATGGTGGGGTATCGAGATTGACCTGGATCAGGCAATCACCTTACCCCCATCATAATATCTCATGAGCCCCATAACAAAAACCTTAAGGAAAAGTATTTATGTATCATGCATTGAGCAGTGCCACATTTCAAAACTGAAAAATTAGTAGCTGTTCCTTTAGGATTTTTTTGAGTACCTGGTGAGTCAGGGGCTACCCCCAAGTAAGTGTGCAGATCACTTCTGGCCATGCTTAGGAGAATAACTGATAATCAGGGAGCAAACCTGAGCCTCCTCCATGCAAAGCACATGCTTTAGCCTACTAAGCTATCTCCCCTGTACAAGCAGTTACTTGTTGACAGAGAAAGTTACCTAAGACTCAAAAGCAACCAAGTCTTAAGTAATTTCTATGCTATCAAAATGGTTAAACCATTCTTTCTCTGAATTAAGGTGTAATCAGTTCTAAGCCCTTTAGCTACTTGCATTCTGAGATATCACAAACAATCCCAATCTTCAAATTCAGATATCTGAGTTTTAAAGAACATATAATGAGAGAAAAATATTTCTTCAGAACCAACTTTTTACTCTCAAAACTAGTGTAACCAAAGCTGGATAGTATAGTGATCCTTGAGCGTAACTAAACCCAGGAAAGAATAAACCCTGAGCACTGTCAGGTATGGGCTAAAACCAAAAACAAACAAAAAATAATTTGACAAGATCAATAAAGCAAAACAAATCACCCCAATCTGAAGTTGTTGGAGGAAAATCTTATTTCAATGCATTAGATATGAAAATGCAAGCTCCGGTGCATTTTTTTCTCCTTCCTTTTGCTGCTGGTGTCATTGATATAGTACCAGGTCCACATACTTGGTTGTGAAGCTCAGTGGGGGCACACACTGGTTGTGCTGTCAGGGATCAGTGTAGCAGTGCCAAGGATGAGATTCAGTAAGGTAGAGCTGTGCTTGGTAAAGATAAGACTTTATTTTTTTTTTAAGTTTTATTAGTGAGACATCATGAGGTACAGTTGTAGACTTACAAAATTTTTGTGCTTGGGTTTCAATTATACAATGATCAAATACCCATCCCTCCACCAATGCCCATTTCCCACCACCACGGATCCCAGTATCCCTCCCACCCCCCATCTCCCCCATCCCACCCTGCCTCTGTGGCAGGGCATTCCCTTTTGTTCTCTCTCTCTCTTATTGGGTGTTCTGGTTTGCAAAAGAGGCAATGGGTGACAATCATGTTTGGTCTATAAGACTATTTTTTAAGAATATGAAAATTTTACCTACTTAAAGGCAGGAACTCTAATTCTGAGCCCCATAACAAGCCCTGGAGGTATATTATTGAAAAGTTCATTGAGGGGGCTGGAGCAACAGCACAGTGGGTAGGGTGTTTGCCTCGCACACGGCCATCCCAGGTTCTATTCCCAGCATCCCATATGGTCCCCCCAGCACCGCCAGGAGTGATTCCTGACCATAGAGCCAGGAGTAACCCCTGTGCATCACCGGGTGTGACCCAAAAAGCAAAAAAAAAGTTTATTGAAAATAAAATTTAATATACACAGGGGCTGGAGAGACAGCTAAAGGTGCTGCAGTGTGCATGCATGCTTTCCATATAGGGGATCCAGGTTTGATTCTTGGCACAACATAGTCTCCCAAGCACTGCCAGGAGCAACCTCTAAACAAAAGGCCAGGAGTAGTCCTTGAGTACCACCAGATATGAATCAAAAACCCAAAGAGAAAAAAAGTTCATATATACTCAGCTCCTGGGAGAGAACAAGACAGAGTCTCCTACCCTATGCCTGACTGTCTCCACCAGGGCCCAACAGCTGAAGACCATCGAGGCCCAGCCAAGGCCATGCTGGGAGCACTCTCCACACACTTGGATGAGCCTCACACATAAAAGAACTGACAGAGGAACCCAGGTGTGTGGGACCCGGGGCTGAGATCTCCAAGCCTGCACAGTTTGGGACTGGACCTGCCAGAGTTACTGGCAGTTACACCCACCAACTGCCGTGTAACTCCAACAACGGCCAGGATCCAGAGATCATCACACTCAGCTCCCAGAAGCGCGCGGCCGCATTTGCGGCCGCGCGACATCTTATCATCTTATTTCTAATTTGGTCAAACTGGCAGGCTACCAAATGTAACATGCCCACACGGCAGAGTCTGGCAAACTCCCCGTGGTATACCCAATATGCCAAATACCAGTAACAATGATGGGTCTCATTCTCCTAACCCTGAAAAAGCCTTGAATATGGCACTTTAAAAAAAAAAATCTCAGGGCTAGGACGAAGAAGACGTTACTGGCACCTGCTCGAGGCAATCGATGAACAACAGGGTGGTCGTGATCGTGATATACTGAGTTCTATGTTTGCACTGACAATTACAAAATTATTGTTTTTTCTCTGGGTAAAATCTGGCCCAAACATTTTTCTATCAGTCAAAATTAAGGACAGAAAAAATATGTTCTTACAGTTAAAGTTACAGATGTAAAGTGTCTAGAATTAAATTTCTAAACATGGCACAGAAACTAATATCTAGAGGGAAAAGAAAGTTTAGATGAATAAAGTTGGCATTTACTAGGCTATACTATACTCCCTTTAACAAAGACTATACTCCTTTTAACATAATATACATACATATATGGAAAACTGATTTTCTTTGTTGTATTTGCTATTGCTTTTGGCTATATCCAAGCAGTGCTTGAATGACTGCTGACTCTACACTCAGGAGTGACCCCTGGAAGTACTTGGGGAACAGTATATGGTGCCAGGGATTCAAACTAGGTCATCAGGATACAAAGCAAGCACCTTAATCCTGGTAAATATCTCTTTGATCCCTGATTCCTATTTTCTTAAGGAATTTCTGCTTTGGTAGGATGTTCAGGTACACGAAATAAAGCTGAGCAAATGCTGCAGGATATTCAGACAAAGCAGTCATAAATATGCAAGCTGGAGTGCCTGGAAAAGCCTACAAACCTTGCCATTAGAGAAACAGGTTGATAACTAATCAGTCATCAATTATACAAAGTATTATGACATTGATTTCATTCCTTCAAACATCTGAAGGTTTATTACATTATGCTATAGGACTACAGCTGTAAATAGAAGAGATCCTGATTTCCAAGATTTCACAGTCCAGTAGGAAGAATGAACTGTAACATCATGAGATGAAGATTCTTATAGTCATTATAAGAAACTTGTAAGAATCACTATTGGGTGGCCCAGGTAATCCCCAGCACCACAGGGCCCCAAAGCACCTAATCCTGGGGCCTTGCATTGAACTGCTAGCCTTTTTGGTCAAAAATAGCCAGGAGGCTCCCCTTTCCACCCACTCCCACCCTCACCCCACTGCCCGCCACCAAATAAATAAGACTGGAGAGATAGAATACATCCAACCCCTGTTCATTTCCTGATATTTTATATGGTACCCCAAGCCCTGCCAGGAGCGATCCCTAAATGCAGAGCCAAAAGTTAAATCCTGAATACCACTGAGTACCCCTGGATGTGGCCCCAAAACAAAAAATCATAATAAATAATAAATAAATATGAGAAAGAAGTAACATGATAGGAAGCACTCATGACTGATTCCTAGATTCCTGGTTGCAAAATTAAGAGACACATATGGGGGAAAATAAGAACCCTAATTCTTAACCTGGTATGCTTGATGAAATTATGGATCATCCAATGGCTTGCTCTTAACAGACTGCCATCATAATGGTGATAACAGTTAATAAAAAGAAAGCAGGACTTTATTTTATTTTTATTTTTTTTCCTTTTTGGGTCACACTTGGCGATGCACAGGGGGTACTCCTGGCTCTGCACTCAGGAATTATCCCGTTGGTGCTCAGAGAACCATATGGGATGCTGGGAATCGAACTCGGGTTGGCTGCATGCAAGGTAAACGCCCTACCTGCTGTGCTATTGCTCCAGCCCCAGAAAGCAGGACTTTAATCACTGGAAACAGCCACCCACTTAAGCACAGAACTAGGAGTAGCACCTGAGCACCACTGGGTGTGGCCCAGACATCCAATCCATCAATTATTAAACAGAAAAAATACAGGGTTGGAAACCAGAAATATAGCACAGTGGTTAAGAAACTTGCCTTGCATACAGGCAGCACCACCAAGAGTAGCCCCTGAGCATGCTAGGTGTGATCCCAAAACCCAACCTCTCCCCCACAAAAAATAATGGGTTTTATTATATATCAGAAACTGCTTAACACTTTACATAATATTCATTGCTCCTTATCACTATAAAGTGATCCAGATAATCTAGACATTAATTTTTCTAATAAAATGTAAATTATATGGCCGAATAGTCTAGGCATCAATTTTCTAATATGTACTTCTCTGGGCAAGTGGTGGGGGGAGTTGGGACCACACCTGGAGATGCTCAGTACTTCCTCCCGGCTCAGAGATCAGTCCTGGAGGGCTTGGGAGTCCATATGGGGTGCTGGGGATCAAACTTGGGATGGGCATATGCAAAGCAAACATCCTATCCTCTGTAATATCTTTTCAGTCCCTAATACTTTTAAATTTATATTTTACAGGTGAAGAGACTACTGATCAGAGAGACCTGTTAAAGGGGAAAGAATGAATAATCTAGAAGAAAGACTAAAGAATGAACCACTTATTTTGATATTAACAAGAAGGCAGGAAAGGGTGACTGGCGATAAGTTTTTGAGCCTATAGACCTAAAGGTCTACATGAGGAACATGCCAGTTTATGCCTTTTGTTTACTCATATCATCTGTGATCAGTGAGGGGGATCAGCAGGATTGGGGATTTCAGAAACAAGCAAAAGCTACTAAAAATCTCCAACAAAGGAATTGTGTGCAGGCCAGAGAAACAAGGAGTGTGAAGCAGCTTTAACACCCAATTATTTCTTAGACCACAAAATACAGGGTTCCATTCATACAGTCTGTTTGCCTAAAGTCAGAATTTTCCTGATAACAGACTACATCCCTTCAAGGCATTATGAATTTTATGGGACCTTTAAATGCCTTAATGAATTGGAAAGATAGTTCAGGGCTGAGAGAGCATGCCTGCATTCAGCTGACTCCAGTTTGGATCCTCAGCACCGTATCCCCTAGTTCAGGGGTCACTCCTGGGCACAAAGCTAGAAATAGCCCAAGAGCCAGGGGTTATGACCCTAAAACCCTTTGTCCCCCCCCAAAACCTTACTGTTTCCCTGCCCTTTGAAAAGAAATTGTTTAGATAGTGGTTAAAGGGGCCGGAGTGATAGCACAGTGGAGAGGGCGTTTGCCTTGCACGCAGTCAACCTGGGTTCAATCCCCGGCATCCCATATGGTTCCCTGAGCACCACCAGAAGTCATTCCTGAGTGCAGAGCCAGGAGTAACCCCTGAGCATCGCCGGGTCACTGTCACTGTCCTCCTGTTGTTCATCGATTTGCTTGAGTGGGCCCAGTAACATTGTGAGACTTGTTATTGTGTTTGGAATATCGAATCCGTCACAGGTAGCTTGCCAGGCTTTGCCATGTGGGCGAGATACTCTTGGTAGCTTGCCGGGCTCTCTGAGAGGGGCAGAGGAATTGAATCTGGTTCGGCCGTGTTGCTGCATCAACTGTGTGCAAGGCAAATGCCTTACCCACTGTGCTATCGCTCATCGCCAGATATAACCCCCCCCCCCAAAATAAAAAGATAGTGGTTAAAGTACAAGCTTTGCAGTCAGAAGAAAACCTGGGTTAGAATACAAGTTCTAGTCACCACCTGACTGTAATTTTATCTGAATTACCTAATTTTTTATTTGGAGGGGGTCACACCTGGCAATGCACGGGGATTACTCCTGGCTTTACACTAAGGAATTACTCCTGGCGGTGCTCGGGGGAACCATATGGGATCCTGGGAATTGAACCCGGGTCGGGTGTGTGCAAGGCAAACACCCTACCCCCTGTACTATCGCTCCAGCCCTGAACATAATTATTAAAGTTACAAAACACCACATACAATGATGTACAAGAGAAATGGTCAATAAATGATAACGGTGCCGTTATAATTAGAAGCAGCAGTAATATTTTTCCATCTCCACACAACCCCAGTTTATCACTGATCAAGTAACACTGGCTTAATACTCCAGGCACCAAATTTCCAATATGCAGAATGAGGAGATCTGTCTGATCATTATATGCCACCGAAGATCTATCTTATTTGCACATAAAGCTGAAAGTGCTTAGTGGTGTGAAAATATAAACTTTCAGGCTGGAGAGATAGTACAGTGGATAGGGGACTTGCTCTGTGTGCCCAACCTTGCGTTGATCCTCGGCATCCCGTATGGTCCCCTGTGCACAGCCAGGAGTGATCCCTGAGTGGCGAGCCAGGAGGAACGCCTGAGTATCTCCAGGTGTGGCCCAAAATTAAAACAAAACAAAAAGCCTTACAGTAAAAAAAGCACAGTGTGGGCCAGAGCAATAGGACAAAGGGTAGGGGGCTTGCCCTGTACACAGTCAAACAGGGTTTGGTCGTGCACCACCTATGATCCTCGGAGCCCATTAGAAGCAAACAAAAACAAAAGGCCAGTGAATTCTACTTTTAATTTGGGGGGGGGGGGTTTGGTTGGTTTGGGGACCACACCCAGAGGTGCTCAGGGCTGATTCCTGTTTCTGCGCTCAGGGATCACTGCTGGAGATGCTCAGGGGAATCCTATGGGGTGAGGGGGATTGAACCCGGGTCGGCCATGGGCAAGGCGAGCGCCTAACTAATCTCTCTCCCTCCTCTCTTCCTCACCCCCCCCCCCCCACCCCCGCGCGCCTCTCCCTCTGGGCCCGAACTCCTAACCACCTGACGACAGGTTCACCTACTCAACACTGCAACTCAACCTCCTCCTCGGGACAACTGGGACATCCCAAGGAGACGCCCGGGTCGGCGATGACTTAACACGCGGCGGTGGGGCCAGAGCCGCGCCCCTCGCAGCCTCTGCCGGCGGGGCCCACGCGCGCGGGAGCGCCTCACGCAGGACGGCCGCTCCTCCTCTCGCCGGCGCGCGCGTCCCTTCGGAGTTTCCCCGCCACCCGGCGCGACTCGGGGGCGCGGCGCGGCGCGTCTCGGAAGGGTCTTCCCAGTGCACGGCGCCCTCGGGTTTCCTCGGGAAAACACCCCCGCGAGCAGCCCCTCGGGCAGCCGGCCGGCACGGACGACCGCGCGGACACGAGACGCCGCGGGGGAGCGGCCGAGAGCGACCCCGTGGGGCCTGGGGACAGGTGCCCCGCTCGCGGCCAGGTCCCGCGGCGCGTTTCAAAGCCCCCGAGAGGGGCCCGTGGGGGCAGCCGCCCGCCCGCTCCGGATAACGGGCAGCGGCACACCTGACGCGGCCGCCCGCACGCGGGAGTCGCCGCGCCGTCTCTCACTCGGAGCCGGGGCCGGGCTGGGCACCGCCACCGAGGGCGCCGGGTCCCGGAGCGGGAGGCCGAACGGTCAGCGGGGCGGGGTGGGGGCGCGGCTGACAGGACCGAGAGCGCGGACCCACCCCGAGCCCTCCTGGCTTTGGCACCGAAATCTGGGCCTCACCTGGAAGTGCTCATGTAAACGGATGGGGAGTATTTGCGCCATGGCGGGAGAGGGTCCGAGGAGGCGGCAGCGGAGACTCCCCTCGACCGGCCAGACGGACAGATCGGCTGGTGGGCTGCGGCGGCGGCGGGCGCGCAGGCGCACTATATTCCCTCGCCTCGCACGCGCGGCCCTCCGCGCGGACCGTGCACGGGATCCTTCCGCCCGCCGCCGGAGGGTCCGCGAAAAGTAGTCCCGCACGTATCAGCATCTCCGGAACCCCCAGTGTTAGAGCGGGTCTGTGCCGGGGCAGGTGTGCGCCGGGAGGCGGAGCCGGTCCCAGGCTAACTGCGGCCGGAGCTTGGGCAGGTGTGCGCCGGCAGGCGGAGCCGGTCCCAGGCTAACTGCGGCCGGAGCTTGGGCAGGTGTGCGCCGGCAGGCGGAGCCGGTCCCAGGCTAACTGCGGCCGGAGCTTGGGCAGGTGTGCGCCGGCAGGCGGAGCCGGTCCCAGGCTAACTGCGGCCGGAGCTTGGGCAGGTGTGCGCCGGCAGGCGGAGCCGGTCCCAGGCTAACTGCGGCCGGAGCTTGGGCAGGTGTGCGCCGGCAGGCGGAGCCGGTCCCAGGCTAACTGCGGCCGGAGCTTGGGCAGGTGTGCGCCGGCAGGCGGAGCCGGTCCCAGGCTAACTGCGGCCGGAGCTTGGGCAGGTGTGCGCCGGCAGGCGGAGCCGGTCCCAGGCTAACTGCGGCCGGAGCTTGGGCAGGTGTGCGCCGGGAGGCGGAGCCGGCCCCAGGCTAACTGCGGCCGGAGTTTGGGCAGGTGTGCGCGGCAAGGTGGTGGGCTCGGGGTCAGACGGGCGGTCTGGCTGGCTGCCACGACAGGTGCTCGCAGGGAGGGACCCGGGACTCCGGGACCCGGGACTCCGGCGGGCAGTGCCCAGTGCAGGTGTGCGCTGGCGGGAGCCGGACGAGGGCTGCCCCAAGCGAGTTCCCTCAGGATTTTCAGGAGAAGTGAGCCAAGGCACAGGGCTTCGCTTGCCTGGCCCCTTCCTAGTGTAGAAATGAGGACCAGAGGGAAGTAAGCCTTAAATTATGGACAGTTGAGCTCAAGAACACGGTTTTTAAAATTCCACTACAAATGTGCCCAAAACACCGCAAAAAGTTTGTGAAGTCTATGTAGGAGCCCTCCCATTTCTTCTCAGGCGCAACCACCGCCCCCTCCTTATTTCCGGGCTTATAGGATTTCTCTGGACTTTAGCGGCCGCAGATCAGTGCCCAGAGTCCTCAAAGATCATGCAGCTGTTGGTGACGCAGTGAAGATCAGTGACGGTCACCGGGTGGCCTGTGGTCACACAAGTACTGGCAGCAGGTCCGCAACTGGAGCCCACACCTGCACTGTTCGACGTTCCTTGTTTTCTAAGGCACCATTTGGAGATGCGTTCTGCATGCAGATGCTGCTACTGCATAAAAGATGTTTGTCTGGGAAAGGGAAACCTTCTGCAATCTGCATTCAGTCCCACAGTGTAATCGATAGCCTTTCCCAGCGCTTCCCCTGGTGCTGTCTGATATTTTAAGAAGTGAATGGTCCACGTGAATAACCCAGTGATGAAGCAGTTATTTACACAATCCTCTGACAATCCAGTAGTCAAAAATATGTTTAAAGAGCACAGACAGTTCACTTGCAAATTAAATCTCTTCTAGCATTGCCTAAGACTCCTGAAGATTCACCTCCAAATCATGGAGCCAGTTTTGTTGCAGGTAAATTCTACATTTCCCACATCTCTATTTTGGTGATAGTGCTTTAGACCCCCAAGTACTCTTTTCCCCAAACACACTCATCTTTTAGTATTAGTAGATTTCCTAAATCACTTTCTCTCCCACCCCAGGCTTTGTGTGTGTGTGCGTGCGCACGTGCGTGTGTGAGAAAATTGCAGTATTTACACCCTGGAAGAAAGAACTTTAAGAAAATTGAGGTTATGCAAAATGACAGGATTGTTAGTAAGTCAGGACCTCACCATCAGTGTCCACACTTGTAAAGGAACTGAATGTTCCAACTTGGAAAGGGTTCTAATAGTCACACCACTGGTGGGTAACTTGCCAAGTACTTCTGAAAAAAAAAAAATCTTTCAACCCTTTGTGCTGATTTCTTCCTAGTAGAATATTGAGCTCTCACAACTTAAATAAGAGCAAAATCTAAATAGAAAAATGGTAAAAAAATTTATGAACATAGCCTCCAAGGGAGAAAAACAACTGATTCTTAAAAGTGGCGGGGGGGTGGGGGCGGGGAAGAAAAGAGAAAAGAAAGCTGGGAAATGGAACCCAAACTGGCTGGACTGTGACTCAGAGATAGAGCACAAGTCTCACACGTGTGAGACCCTTGGTTCAGACCTTGGCACCACTAAAGAAGAAGTTCAGCTTCTACTCATAAGCAAAAGACACATTAGAAACCATGCTGGGGGTGAGGCAGAGAGATAGTATTCTTGGTAAGGCACTTGCCTTGTATATAGCCAAGCTGACTTTGATTTTTTTGTGTGTGTATGTGGGGGGGAGGTCACACCCGGTGATGCACAGAGATTACTCCTGGCTCATGCACTCAGAAATTATTCCTGGTGGTGCTTGGGGGACCATATGGGATGCTGGGAATTGAACCCAGGTTGACTGCGTGCAAGACAAACGCCCTACTGCTATGCTATTGTTCCAGCCCTAGCCAAGCTGGGTTTGAATCCCACCAATATGTTTTCCCAAGCCCTGCAAAGCCCTCCCAACCTCTGAGCATAGCAAAGTGTGGCAAAAAAAAAACACCCCCCAAGAACATAAAGTAACAAAATAGGAGACTAACACCCAGAATGGCCGAGATTAGTACCAGGAATTTTGCTCCATGGCTTAGAGGCCAGCCACACATGCTAGGGGAAAAGGGAGCTCAGATAGAGAAGGGAGCACCAAATAAAGGGTGTTGGGAGGATCCTCCCAGGATGGGAGAAGCATGCTGAAAGTAGACTACAGACCAAACATGACTGCCACTCAATGCCTCTTTTGCAAACCACAACACCCAAAAGGAGACAGAGAACAAAAGGGAATGCCCTGCCACAGAGGTAGGGTGGGATGGGGGGATGGGGGGTGGGAGGGATACTGGAATCCGTGGTGGTGGGAAATGGGCACTGGTGGAGGGATGGGTATTTGATCATTGTATAATTGAAACCCAAGCACAAAAATTTGTAAGTCTACAACTGTACCTCATGGTGTCTCACTAATAAAAATTTTTAAAAAACAAACCCAAATCATGCTGATATTGCATATACATTATTATATTTCAACTTTTTTTTTTGCTTTTTGGGTCACACCTGGCGATGTACAGGGCTTACTCCTGGCTTATGCACTCAGGAATTACTTGTGGTGGTGCTCAGGGGATCATATGGGATGCTGGGAATCGAACCTGGGTCGGCCTTGTGCAAGGCATACACACCCTACCCACTATGCTATCACTCCATCCTGATATTTCAACATTTTACCGAAATTCTTTTGTTTGGTTGGTTTGGGGTTTAGTTTTTGGGTTATACTCAGGGAGCCGTATACTTAATCCTGGTTCTGTGCTCAAAGGCTCAGGAAACCATATGGGATGCCAGTAATCGAACCGGGTCAGCTGAGTACAAGACAAACACCCTACCCACTGTACTATCACTCCAGTCCACAAGGCAGTTTCTGGAGTGGGAAAGGGAAAAGATAAACGTAGACAAATGTAACCTGGGGCTGCAGAGATAGCATAGAGGCTAGGTGACTGCTTTGCTTGCATGTAACAAGCCACGGTACTATTCCCCAGCATTACATTTGGTCTCCTAAGTAAAACTAGGAATGATCTCTGAGCACAAGGCTAAGAATAAGTCCTGATCCCTACATGTGGAATTGAATTCAATGCTCAACACTTGCATGTTCCCATGAGCACCACCAGGAACAAACCCTGAACACAGGAGTAGTCCCTGAACACACAAGTGTGGCCCTAAACCTCTCCTCCCAAAATAATTTCTAAAAAAGATTTAGAGGAATTCTGTGTTACTTAGTAATTCTACTCCCAGAGGGAAATAAGGAAAGAAAGGAAGAGAGAGGTAGTTAAATATGTCCTCAGAGAGAATACGGGCTTCCTCAGAATGGGAAGAAAAGCAAAGTACACATTCCTAAAACCACCGAAAACATATAGATATGCTCACTAGAAGATATATATTAAAATTAGGACATTGAGGGGCCTGAGAGATAGGCAAAGTGGGCAAAGTGCTTGCCTTGCATGTGGCTGACCTGTGCTCAATCATAGCATCACATATGGTCCCGAGTCCAGCCAGGAATGATTCCTGAGCACAGAGCCAGGAGTAACTGCTGAGCTCCACCAGATGTGGCCCCAAACTAGGACATTGATAGTATTATTATCTATAGTATCTTCAAACTGAAGCTATCTTTTGCTGTTGGGATTTTTGAAACGGATGCTTTCATCAGTGACCTCTGCCCTTGACCCCAGGCATCCTTGGAGGAGCAATATGGCCTCCAGCATAACAACAGTAGCATGCCAAGTCAAGTACCTCAAATGCATTCCTTCCTGGTGGGGATCTCTATCCCAAAACTTGCATGAGTCATTTGGACTGGACATCTCCATCACTGACTTTTGCACTTCACCCCAGGCATCCTTGGCATTACCACATGAGTTCCTCCCAGCATGATCACTCTGCATGTCTAACCTAATTCTAGAGCCAAAAATTTAGTGGGGCTGGAGCGATAGCAGCACAGCAGGTATGGCATTTGCCTTGCCCAGGTTTAATTCCCAGCACCCCTTGCCTCCCCCTCCACCCCCCACAGCACCGCCAGGAGTGATTCCTGAGTGCAGAGTCAGGAGTAACCCCTGAGCATTGCTGGGTGTGACCCAAAAAGAAAAAAAAAGAATTTACAAAAGCCTTGTCCCTGGATCTGGGGAGAAGAAACTGTATCTCTTCTCACTAGCTTCTGCTGTGTGCCTTTATTCTGCCTAGGATACACCTGTGACCTGGCTGCATTTGCATCCCAATGCTTCCCTTTGAATTCCCTGATTCACCTACTGAACTGAGGAAAAGTTAAGGGAAAACACTGCATAATGGCTTGAAAGCAAAATTTCTCACAGTTGTGAAAGACCTGGGTGGAGTCATAGTACAGCTGGTAGGGTGCCTGCATTGCACAGGACCAACTTATTTGGATCTCTGGCACCCCATGTGGTCATCTGAGCCTGCTAGGAGTGGTTCTCTGAGTGCAGAATCAGGAATAAGTAAGTCCTGAGTAATGCTGGGTGTGGCAAAATAAATAAATAAATAAATAAGAGTTATAAAAGACCTTTTCCCAGGGGAGCATACCTGCACCACAGATTTTCTTTGGTTTACCTCTGTTCTCTTGAAGTTCTTCATGGCTGTCTCTTGTGGCCTCTACTTACTGTTGCTGGTGGGAGGCGTGATCCCCACCAGTGAAGAAGTAGGGGTTCCAGGTGACTTATGTGAAGTGGGGTGGGGAGAGGAGGCAGCCTCTAGATGGGTATTTACAGCTCCCCTCTCTACCCACCTCAGACATAGTGAAAGTGTCTGGGGAAATCTAGAACTGATGAGTTGACTTTGATCCCCTTCACAGAACAGACCCCATGTCTCACCAGCCCCATGAGGCAGTTGTTAAACCACACCTGGGTTCCACTTGTTCTGCCTGGTGTGGGCAATGATCCCTGCCATGCAGTTACTCAGGGACCTTTTTAACCCAGGCTGGAGTGAGGAACTGCTCTTTGCAGGAAAGAAAAGTCAGTCCTAAATCTTACTTGGGCTTTTCAGTTCTTTCCCTCACCGAAAAAAAATTCAGGAGGAGACAAATAGTAAAGTAAAACAAGTTTATTTGGGAAATAAAGGGAGGCAAGAAAAGAGGTAGATAAATGTGTCCTCAGAGAGAACACGGGCTTCTTCAGAGTGGGAAAGAAAGTGTATTACATGTTCCATGCAGACATTTCTGGGGAAATCCACCCTAATGTCAGAAAGTCCATATCTCAGGAAGATGCAGGACAAAGAGGATCCTTTCCTTTTGCCGAGTTAGCTTAGTTTCCCAAACTGCCTCTGCCCTAGCCCATTGCTAAGGTGGTTGTCAGGGGGAAGAGCTTGGAGATGTTGATAGTCTTTTTTTATATTCTTCAGGTGATCTTTGTTCCAGCGGTGGTGCCTCTCCTACCAGCCACCTCTTCTGTCAGGAAGCCTCTATGCACCTGGCCTAGAATTCTGCATCTCAGTGATTTTCTGGTCTCCTCAGGTGGGTTGTGTCAAAGGCCTTCACGTCTTCTGACTGGTTTAAGTTTCAGACCATGTTTTCCCCACCATACATTATGAGGGCTCCTGCCTGCAACACTGCCCAAATGCCCATTGACAGCAGAATAGACAGATAAACTACAGCCTGGTCATACAACGGACTAAAGTAATAAGACTAAATTAACATTCTCATTCACTTCATCTTAAAGTCATGTAAAATATTGTGGAGGAATCTCTTAATGTTGGATAAGTGAAATCAGACACAAAAGAGTACATATTGTCCTATGTCATCCAAAGTATAAAACTAGGCAAAACTAATTTATGTACAAAAAGATCAGGTGTAGTATGTATTCGGTTTTGTGTCTAGAAAGGAGAATGAAAGAACTTCAGAATTGCTGTCAACATTCATTTTGTTTTGTTTCATTTTGGGGGCCATGACCAGCTATACTCAGAGCTTACTCCTGACTGCACTCAGGAATCGCTCCTGGTGGTGCTCAGGGAACCATATGAAATGCCAGGGATTGAACCTGGGTTGGCCACATGCAAGGCAAATACTCTACCCACTCTTTGATTGCTGTAGTCCATCATTCTGCTTTTTTAAAGTATTGATTATGAGTGTATTTGGGTTGTGAAAAATCAGTGATGCAGTCAACACTTTTTTTTTATTGTTCTGCCAGAGTCTCCCCAAACATCATTGAAAACTACCGGTATTAACTCAGAGTTTTTCCCAGTTGGGAATCTGGGATGCTTCTACCTCAGGAGCTGTCATGAGGTGCCAAATTGTCAGAAAGGCCTGTGTTGTGTGAAGTTTAATGGGCAGGGCAGACTCACTTCCAGAGGAGAAGATGAGCCGTCCTTGGCCCTTCACTGACTATTGACTGAAAGCCTCACTTTCCCCATGTGTGTTCCCTTTTAGAGTCACCCCATGACATGGCAACTATCTTCCTTACAGAGCAAGTGATGAGAAGTAGAAAGAGACAGTGAGGGAGTGAGGGGTGAAAAATCCCAAGGTATAACACCATTACTTTTCTTTATTGGAGTAATAAAGAGTGAGCTAGTGGGGCCAGAGATAGTACAGTGGGGAAGGTGCTTGCTTTGCGCCAGAATTTCTGGGGCATGTGCTTTTGAATTCTTCTTTATAAGGGCAATAACCTCATGGTGAGAACCCTATTCTCACAATCTAATACTACCTTACTGGGTCTTAGGACTTCAGTACAGGAATTTGGGGAGGATACAAACTTTCAGTTCATAACTTTCCACCCGTCCCACAATACAATGCTCTCAAATGCAAAATAAATTAATTCTACCCCAGTAACCCAAGAAGTCTTAAAAAGCCAACACTGGCTTCTTGTTTTTCATCCCTCCTTGGCAGTGCTGGGGGTTGCTCCTGGTGGTGCTCAGGGGACCAGGCAGTGGCAGGGATTGAACCTGAGACTCCTGCAGGCAAAGCATGTGCTCAGCCCTTTAAGCTGTATCCCCAGCTCACGGTACTGACGCTTAGATTTAAAGTTTAAACTGTCACCAGAACCAAGTATGTGACCCTTGGACATTACAACAATGACAACAACAAAGGGAAGGGAAGGGGACAAGTAATTTGTGTTTGTTTATTTTGGGGTTGTACCCAGTGATGCTCAGGGATTGCTCCTGGCTCTGCACTCAGGAATTACTCCTGGTGGTGTTTGGGGGGCCATATGGGATGCCTGGGATTGATCCCTGGTTGACCGTATGCAAGGCAAGTACCCTACCTGCTGTACTATGGCTCTAGCCCTGGGGGGAAATAATTTGAATTTCAGATAAATAATATTTTAAAATTTCAAGTTTAAACTCCCATCTAAGTATCCTCTCCATAAGATATGTAGGACTCAAGGTTCGGCTCATCCTGAAGCCAGAGGTCTTCCCCAATGTGAGCCTGTGGGACCTGCCACGTTTAGATCTTCCAAAGGACAACAGCATGCAGCCACATTCCATTCCTAAAGGGAGAGATAAGAATGAAGGGACAATGGGGCCCACCAAATCCAAAATGTTGCAGGGCAAATTCCACTGGATTTAGGACTCAAGAATAATTTTCTCTGGGGGCGGAAGAGAACACTACTGGGATTAAGGTGTTTGCCTTGCCAACCCCAGGAATACTAGTTTGCCTATGGCCAACCCTGGTTTGATCCTTGTGGTCTCCCAAGCACCAGGAGCAGTGATCCCTGAGTACAGAATCAGGAATAAGCCCTGAGTACCACTGGATGTAGCCCAAATCCTTGTCTCCCCCTACCCCCTGCCCACAGTGATAATTCTCTCTGTCTCAAGGTACAAGTGAGTGAGGAGTTTTAGAGACTCCATCCTGTTCCTCACAAAGGTACATCTTACCGTCACTCTTCTCCCTTCATCCTCACCCTGCCCCTCAGTCCTAGGAGATGTTCTCATGCTCTGTGTGTTTGATGTTGAACCAGGTCCAGGATGGGTCAGAGAAAACAGGCCTCTGAGAACACTCTTGGGCCTTACCCTGTTCGCAGTTGCTTCTCTCCCTTGGAGAAGAGTCAGTCGGCTCTCTGAAGGTCTCTCTCTCTCTCTCTCTCTCTCTCTTTAAAAATTAGTGAATCACTGTGAGGTAGTTATAGACTTACAAACTTTCATGTTTACATTTCAGTCATAAAATGATTGAGTACCCATCCCTACACAAGTGCCCATTTTCCACCACCAATGATCCCAGTATCACTCCTACCACCCCCACCCTATCCCCCCACCCCACCCCGCCTCTGTGACAGGACATTCCCTTTTGCTCTCTCTTTCCTTTTGGGTGTTGTAGTTTGCAATAGAGGCAATAAGTGGCCATTGTGTTTGATCTATAGCCTACATTTGGCAAGCATCTCCCAACCCGAGCAGGTCCTCCAAACACCTTTTACTTGGTGTTTCCTGCTCTAGCTGAGCTGCCTTTTCCCCCAGCATTTGAGGCCAGCTCCCAAGTCATGGAGTAAACCTCCTGGTCCTTATCTCTACTATTCTTGGGTGTTAGTCTCCCATTCTGATACTTTATATTCCACAGATGAGTGCAGTCTATGTCTGTTCCTCTCTTTCTGACTCATTTCACTTAACATGATACTTTCCATGTTGATCCACTTATATGCAAACTTTATGACTCCATTGTATAAATGTAGCAGTTTATTTAGTCATCTGTTCTTGGGCACTTGGGTTTTTTCCAGATTTTAGTTATTGTAAATAGTGCAGCAATGAACATACAAGCACAGATGTCATTCTACTATATTTTTTGGCTCTCCAGGATATACTCCCAGAAGTGGTATTGCTGGGTCAAATGGGAGCTCAATATCCTTCACTGACCCTTCTGATCTTTCTCAACCTGAAATCTGTGTTGTCAGATACCAGTAGGGCCACCCCAGCTTTTTTGAGGGAGTTGTTTGCTTGCAGGATCGTTTTCCATACTTTGAGTCTGTGTTTGCTTTGACTCTTCAGATGTGTTTCTTGTAGGCAGCAGAATGTTGGATTCAGTTTCTGAATCCATTTTGCCACTCTGTGTCCCCTAATTGGTACATTTAGACCACTGACATGGAGAGAGATTATCATCATGTGGTCTTGTGTCATCTTTCTGTAGGGGTTTGTTGTGCTTGTAGGGCTTTTCTTGTCTTACAGTAACCCCTTCAGTCCTTCTTTTAGGTTTGGTTTTGAGTCTATGAAGTTCCTGAGCTGTTGTTTATCCATAAAAGTGTGTATCATTCCTTTAAGTTTGAGTGAGAGTTTAGCAGGATGAAGTATTCTTGGTGAAGCATTCATTTCATTGAGTTTTTTTACTATATCCCACCATTGTCTTCGGGCTTGGAGCATTTCTTCTGATAGGTTGGCTGTAAACCGAGGGGGTGCTCCTTTGTATGTGATTTCCTTCTTTGACCTTGCTGCTTGCAGTACTGTGTCTCTATCCATGACATCCATCATTCTGACTAGGATATGTCTTGGGGTCTTCTTATTAGGGTCTCTTTTAGCTGGCACCCTTCGGGCTCCTTGAATCTGAATATCTGCATTCTCCAGCTCTGGGAACTTTTCAGCAATGACTTCTTTAACTGTGGCTTTTTCATTGGGGTTTCCTCCCTGTCCTTCTGGTACTCCAATGATTCTAATGTTGTTCCTCTTGAAATCATCCCCTAGGTCTCTGATTCGCCCTAGAGCAACTTTGAGGTCTTTTCCCATTGTATGTTGTTGCCTGTAAGCTTCCTGAAACTCATCTTCAAGCTCTCTGATTCTGTCTTTGGCTATAGCCATTCTACTGTTGGGGGCACCCATTGAGATTTTTATTTCATCTACCAAATCCTTTAATTGTGACACTTCTGTGCGAAGCTTTCTAATTTCTTCCAGTATATTCTTGGCTGTCTGTTCCAGTATTTCTTTCATGTCCTCCGTTAATTTACTGAATGTCTGTTCCATTGTTTCTTTGAGTTCTTCACTGAACATCTTCAACATTTCATTTTGAAGGTCTCTTAAGGCTATCTTGCAGACCTGGAGAAGGTGACTGTCTGACTGTGCCACAAGCAACAGACCTCGTCCTCCAAGATCAAACTGATGCCAACTTGGGCAGGTTGTTCTGCCCACCACTATGAGTTTCTTCTAACATACTTCCCCAACCAGCCCTATATAAGCTCCAAGCCTCCATCTGAGAGGAAGATGTATTTTGTTTTGTTTTTCGCTTTTGGGCTACACCCGGCAGTTTTCAGGGGCTTACTCCTGGCTCTCTAGGGATCACTCCTGATGAGCTTGGGGACCATATGAAGTGCTGGGAATTGAACCCAGGTCGGCTGCAAGCAAGGTGAATGCCCTACCTATTGTACTATGACTCTAGCCCCTGGAAGATGGATTTTTTAGGACAAGAAGTTTCCCATCGTATCTCAGGTTGCTAGCCCTCGAATAAACCTGTTTCTCACATCTGCCTAGGTCTCTCAAGTACTCATTGGCCTTTGAGTGGCAAGCACCCAATCCTGGGTTAAGGAAAGCTCTGCTCTCTATGCGCCCTGGGATAGCCACATCCACAAGTTGGCTAAGAGGCTTTGTACCTTTGACTTAGCCATGCTGTGTGGCTGACTGAGGGGGCACAAGTTTGAGGTGATCTGTTTTGTTGCTGTTTATTTGGGGGGCCAGCCACAGCATTGCTTGGGTCCTGGTCTTGACTCAAGTACTTGGACACTACTCCTGGCAGTTCTCTGGGACCATGCAGTGTCAAGGATGAGCTGGGCTTCCTGCAGACAGAGCATGTGCTCTCCCTGACTCTGAGGCTCTCTGTGGAAACCAATTCAAAGCAGCTTCCGTGTGCTCTGGGCCTGTGGTGGGCATGGCAGTCCTGATGATCCGAGTCACTTTCAGGGTTCTCCTCATTTTTTTCCTCAATGGATAACATGCTTGCAGTTAAGTAGCTCCAGGGTCCTAGTTTATTGGAGCCAAGGAGTCAGGTGGTCTTTCTTTATTCTGTCTCCTTTTCTCTTCATCTTTCATTCAAATGGGCTGTGTCAGCTTGGAGGAATAACACAGCGGCTTGCCTGTTTTTGAAGAATATGGTCACCTGTTCAAATCCCCATTTCCCACAAATGCCTAACCCAACTCAGGGCAGCTCTCCTCTTTAAGCCTGCAGCTCTGATTCCTGTGATCCCTGCACTTCAATTTCCAGCCTCTTCATAGCCAGGGGTGTGTGAGCACTATGGAAGAAGGGTGCAACCCCTGATTAGCAAAAGATGTGCAAACACCATGAGCAGTAAGTACAACCTGTGGCAAGCAACTGTGTGAACAACGCAACCATAAGTTGTGTGCCTCAACTAAGAGCACTGGCGAGCACACAGCTATAGTAGTGTGCTCCCCAGAGGATACCGCAGCTCAGTGACCACTACAACCTGACTTGTGACCCCAATAAGCACCACAGGCAAAAATGTGCAAGCACCACTGTTGGGCACGAGTGTAATCCCGAATCATCACAACAACAAAGGAAAAGGATTAAAAATAAAGAGACAGACTGTCTTTGCTGGCATAATTCCATCTCCAGTCCCTTCTCTGTTGACGTAGCTGCTTCTTGTTTCTGAGCCACATCATGATTTTTATTGAGTGGCAGTTCAGATCCTTACCAAGCTCTTCAGAAAAAAACTTTCTCTTGGGAACTAGAGATAGTACAGCTGGTGGGTCAACCTGGGTTCCATCTCTGTCACCCCAAATGATCCTCCAAGTCCCACCAGGAATGATTCCCGAGTGCAGAGCCAAGAGTAGCTCCCAAATCCCCTTCCCCCCCAAAAAGAAAAAAACTTTCTTTTTGTTTGAAATAAGGGGTAAAGAGGTAAAGGTAAAGGCCCTCCCGTTGATCATCGATTTGCTCGAGCGGGCCCAGTAACGTCTCCATTGGAGACTTTGTTGTTACTGTGTCTGGCATATCGAAATAAGGGGTAGGCTGATCGAAATAAGGGGTAGGCTGAGAATTTTCCAAGTTTCCAAAGTATGTTTTTTTTTGTTGCTAGAAATTCCATCCTCAATTTCTATCTCTTCTGTTGCATTTTACTGTAAGAACTCAAAGGAGGAAACCTTGGATTTAACTCTGGCACCATCCAATTAGATTGAACCTAGGCCTCCTGTATGCAAAACATGCACTCAGTTCACTAAGTGACCTCTCCAGTTCCCCTCTGTTGCTTTAAAACAAGGATAGCTCTTCACTTTCCAGCAAGACACTTTTTTTTTTTGCTTTTTGGGTCACACCCCGCAATGCACAGGGGTACTCCTGGCTCATGCACGAAGGAATTACTCTTGACGGTGTTCAGGGGACCATATGGGATGCTGGGAATTGAACTCGGGTCGGCTGCGTGCAAGGCAAATGCTCTATCCGCTATGCTATTGCTCCAGCCCCAAGACACTTTTTTTTTGCCTCACCAGAATGGACCTTACTGCTCATGTTTACCAACATTCTGTTCATAGTTACTTATATGTTCTCTAAGATCAGAGCTTTTTCTATAGCTCTAACAGTTACTATTAATTACAAAATTCAAAACTACAACTTTTTTGGGGGGGAGGGGTGGGTTTTTTGGGACCCTTGAGCTATTCTTAGCTCTGAGATTAGAAATGACATCTGGTGGTGGTGCCCAGGGAAGATTTTGGTGCTGGGGATTTTGGGGGCATTCCTATTTAAACCATGCCCATTATCTATGTCTACAATACCACCTTACTTGTGGATCTGATGTATGTGGCCAAAGGAACAATTGCATATTTTCTAGAAGGTCCTGAGAACATACAGCAGGTACCTCTCCTCTTTCCCACCATGTTGGTCATTTTAGCAGTTTATGTTCTAGTCAAATAAAAAACTAAATCTTGCTTTACTTCAGTGTTTCTGCTGTGTGGGTAGACAAGCTCCCACTGCACATGCTAATTTGTAAAGGACAGAATCATTTCACGTGATTAGGAAGCTGTAGTTGGGCCAGAACTTTGAAAAGAGGCAAGGAGTTTCTGTCCAGGAAGATAAAGGCCCCCAGTGTCCTTTTTGAAAACCAGGTCAGTAGAGAGAGACAAAGTCTGGGGCATTGGTGAAGAAATAGGGAGGTTATGGACATGGCTACTGGGGGTAGGGCTAGTGGGAAAAGGGGCATTGGCACTGTAGTAACTTTCAGGGCCTAATTTTAATTTTTAACTCTTCTACTTACTCTCCCACCCCTCCCCCCACACAACCTTTTTTTGCTACTGTTGGGAGCGATAGCACAGCGGGTAGGGCGTTCGCCTTACAAGCGGCCAACATGGCCGACCCGAGTTCGATTCCTCCGCCCCTCTCGGAGAGCCCGGCAAGCTACCGAGAGTATTCGATATGCCAGACACACAGTAACAGTAATGACTGGGAGTCAAACAAACTTGACTGCGGTGCTGAGAGTTGCCTATCTGGCTGTGGGGCTCAGTCAGAGAATTCAGTGACCAGGTGTGAGTGTGTGTGTGTGTGTGGTATCAGTTGCAGTGCTCATCATGCCTGACTGTGGTGCTCCTCACATACTCCAAACATACTTGCTGTAGCTCTGGGGACCCCAAGGAGCAGAACTGCTGAACTGCCTAGGTACAAGTAAGTGTCAGTAGGGATTGAACACATGGTTTCAAACTTAAAAGGTATACACTTTTGTGACTGAGCTATTCCTGAGTCCCTTTGGACGTGAAAAAATTCCCTTCTGGGGCTAGAGAGATAGCACAGCAGGTATGACCCCCCAAACAAAAACCAATTCTTTCCATTCCCAACGTTTAGTCACTGCCCATTTCAAAGGGGAATCTGAAGGTAGGCAGATGTGAGAAGGAAAAGGCAGGGAGCCAAGATGATTTGGTATCCAATGTGTTCATTTATTTTACACTTACAAAAGAAATCGCCCACCCCCTGCCCTATTCCCCAAAAAAGTTTCTTTTTACAAACATTTAAAAATAAAAACCAAATGAAGATAGACAAGTTAATTTCAGTACAATTATTTTTCAATGTAGCTGTCATAATTAGAGTTTAAATTTCCTACAAGTATCCATGTCCAAGTGACTTATAGGGAAATCCTGATTATTGGCCAAAAAGAAAATTCCATATTACAAGTTAGCAAATTCTAGTACAAAAATAGTCCGTGTGTTGGAATAGCCTTTCCCTTTACATAGGTCTTAGGTCCGTCTATTGACTGCATAATACACTGTTTCAGGATTCTCTTTCACAAATGGCTCATTCATCATAGCTGAAGCAACACGGCCCCTGCAGCAGCAGGGGCTAGTGTCCACCTTGGGACCGTGCAAGAGACGGTGGGCCTGAAAGTGCCTCACTGACCGCAGGGCAGCAGAGTAGAGCTCCAGCCCTAGCCCCATAGGGGGATCCTGGAGGGAGGGAAAGTCGTGGGTAGAGCTGCCCGCTTCGGAAAGAACAGCAGGCCCCAGGCGTGGGGGAAGCCAGCTCAGGGAGCTGGGTCAGTGCAGGACACCACTTCCTGCCACTGCCTCCTCGTCCTACTGCAGCCTGACAAGGTGAGAAGCGGCTCCGAGGGTCGTCAGTGGAGAGAGGGTGGCCTAACCTTTGAGGCAGCCAGGGAAGGCTGGGGCAGACTACTTGTCCCGTAGGATGTCGAGCTGCTCCTGACACTCTGTGAAGAGGCGCTGGAAGCGGAGGTTTTGCCCGATGACTGGCAGCAGCTCCTTCAACAGCTCCCTCTTCCGAAGACCCTGAAGGCAGAAGAGTGACAGCTGAGTGTGTGAGAGGACTGCATGGGCTTCCCTGGCCTGGCAGAGACTACTGTGCCTGCCCATCTGACTCCCAAGCAGCCCCAGGAGAAACTAGAGGAATGAGAACAATTTTGCTGAATGTCAGAACCCTGGGAGAGCAGAAGAGCTAACTAAACTAAGGCATGAGGGTATGGTGAGCGTAAAGTGGTAGATCACAGGAGAGTGACAGAATGCAAGAACTATGGTGGAAAAAAACCATGTAGGTTCTGCACCTGTCTCCTACATCTGCTGGTATCAGAAACCTTTGGCTTTAGTGGTACTGTGCAGTGGCCACCAAGAAGCTGTCCTCCACAGCAGAATACAGTTAGGCAAGAGAGATCAGAAGATTCTCCCCAGAACATGAGTCATCACTCCAGGAGCCAGAGGGCGTACCCAGGAGCAAGGTGGAACCTGAGGATGATGAAAAGCTTTGATAGTACGGGGGCATTCTGCCCTTCACTAGTTCTCACACCTTCTCCATGTCTGGGCACCAAATCTGAATGGGCCCCTCAGTAACCCCTAAGGGGCAAGCATAGCTGCAGCAAAAGAAAATCACTGACTGACAACACTGACCAGTGAAAGATGTTCAAATGTTCAAAATGCTCAAAATACTAAGACACTTGGTAACAGGACCAGAAATGATAGGGGTAAAAAAAAAAAAATTATAGATATTTGAGCAATAACGGTGGAAAAAGACGGGATCAACAGAAAAAATACTGCTGACTTCCAAATCAAAGTAGGGTTAGATGGAGCCCACAGCTTGGCAGGAAGGCATTCGGAGGGGAAATTGTAAGAGAAAACTGTATAGAAAAAGGTCTGCTGAGGATATGTCTCAGTAGTAAAGTGTATGCCTTGTATGCAGAAGACCCCCAAGTTCGATCCCCGGCAAAGCAAGGGGAAAAAAAGTTATGAGAAACCTAATTCACACACCTTGAGCCTGGGAGATAGGTCAAAGGGCTGGAATTCATGTTTTATACAGGAGCCCTGGGGTCAATCTCCAGCATCACAAGTTTCTCCATGCTCTATTCTGTGGGGATGTGTCTTCCCCGCAAACAAACGAACAAAAAAACGCCTGCATAGAAAAAGTCAGGAGAGCAGATTGCCCCCAAATCTGTATAACGGGTTCCAAAGGAAAGAATATCTATTATCTGCCTCCTATAGAGAGCATTTTGCTTTGACGGCCACGCCTGGTGGTACTCAGGGCTTATTGTGGGCACTGTGCTTAGGGGTCACACCTGGTAGGCTCTGGAGATCGTATGTGATACCAAGAATTGAACCTGGCTTTGCCACATGCAAGGTAAATGCCCTACTCATTGCACTGTCTCTCTGGCACATACAAAACCGAAGTATTTTTCCATAATTAAAGAAAAACAATAGCCTGGTATTGAAAGGCTTAAGAGTGCTGATTAAGATATGGGAAAAATTGGTAAGTATATATTAGAAGAAAATACATAGAAAACAAATAGAATTGGAGGATAGTAGCAAAGAGAGAAAATTAAAAGTAGAACACATAACTTTAAGGGGAAGAGACACTCAAAGCCCTAAGTGTAGTCTTAAAATTTGGTGTTAAAATATCTTGTCAGATAAAACATGATGGCAGTAACAAATACATCCATCAGCAGGGATAAAGAAAGGTTTAAAGTTAAAGGTGAAAAAGGATGTTGGTAAATAATTACAAAAAACCCTAGCATCTTATGATTATCAGACAAAATATACTCTGAAACAAAATATAACTGGGGAAAGAGTCAAAAGAAAGGGACAAAAACACTCTTGAGAGACTTTGGTACACAATCAACTAGTTATGGGTCAGAAAGCAAATATTGGCAGAATCAGTCAATATATTTAGTCAATATATTCAACCTTTTCACACCTGCAGACTGGCACCTGTCCTGCATATTTGGCCACGGGTCGGCAGTTAGAATGAAGGCAGAAGACCAGTAGTTTTCAACTATCTGTGCCTGTGGACTGGTACCAGTATAAGAACTAGTATTTGAAAACACTGATTTAATAGACATACATGGTCAGAATGTGACACCCACAACTAAAGAACATGAATTCTTCTTTAACAAACATTGAGATATTGAAAAATGCTCTATGGGCTGGAGCGATATAGCTGGGAGGGTGTTTGCCTTGCATGCAGCCAACCCAGGTTCCAACCCTGGCATCCCATATAGTCCTCTGAGCACTGACAGGAGTAATTCCTGAGTAGAGCCAGGAGTAACTCCTGAGTATCGCCAGATGTGACCCAAAAAGCCAAAAAATAATTAAAAAAAAAAGAGAGAGAAAATTGCTCTACAAGCAAATTTCAATGGAATACCAGCTATCAGGTCAGGAGACAGCTCAAAGAACTTTGCCTTCCATGTGGGAAGTGTGGGTGTGATCCCTGTACAGCAGTCACCAGTGTAGTACACTGGGAGCAGCCTCTGAGCACCACCAGGGTGGCTCAGAAACAAAATAAATAAAAGAACAATTGTGGCTTTTGCCTCGGCATAATCTAGACTTGAACCTATTGTTGCAATTTTATTGCTTATTAAATGCAGTTATGTCTATTTGTTTTTAATTATGTTCCAAGAATGAGTAGAAATCAGAGATTCTAAGGGTTTGCAAAGGCTAAAATGTTTATTTTGTTCCTTTACAGAAACATTTCCCAATTCTCAATACAATAGATTATGTTGGATTTTTTTTTGGGGGGGGAGTGGGTGGAGGTGGGGGGGGGCATATCCAATGGTGCTCAGGGTTTACTCCTGGCTCTGCACTCAGGTTATCACTCTTGGCCTCTTGGTGGGCGTGGGGGAACTTATGGGGTGCTGAGAACTGAACCTGGGTCGGCTGTGTGCAAGGCAAACGTCCTACCTCCTGTACTATTGCTCTGGTCTTTAGAGATCATGTTCTAATCAAAAAACACAGTTCAGCAAAACTGATGCATAAAGGTGGAGGGGGTGGGGGGGAGGGAGAGATGGGGAGAGGAAAGAAAGATATATATATATATATATACATATATATATATATAGAGAGAGAGAGAGAGTACTCAACAGGGGTTGAGGTGCTTGTCTTTCTTGCACATAGAGTCCTTATATCAGTTCCCAGCATTGCATATGATCTCCCAAGCACTACCAGAAGTGATCCCTGAGCAGAGCTAGGAGTAAGTCCTGAGCACTGCTGGGTGTGGCCCTTCTCAAAAAGAAAAAAAAATTGTTTTCTTCTGAGTCATTAGTTGGCATTCTTTTGTTTTGCTTGGTTTGGTTTTTGGGCCACTCCTACTATACTATCTCTCTAGCCCAAGTTGTCATTTTTTGTATTCTCTAATAAACTGTTATATTTATGTATCCCTTTCATTAAATCTCCATTTTTTCCCAGTAATTTTTTAAATTACCAGTCTTATAAGGCATTTAAAAATTTTCTGTTAACTGATTTAGTTTTTTTTTTTCCCCCTTTTTTTCCCCTTAGGTCATACTCAGCGATGCTCAAGGGGTTACTACTGGCTCTGCACTCAGGAATTCCTCCTGGCGGTGCTTGGGTGACCATATGGGATGCTGGGGATTGAACCCAGGTCAGCCTCATGCAAGACAAATGCCCTACCTGCTGTGCTATCACTCTGGCCCCAAATGATTTAGTTTCGATCTGTAAGTTTTTTGTTTGGCTTATGGCCCCACCCCCAATTTAAAACAAATTAAAAGCAAAGGAAAGATCATAAGAATTGAAATTAATAAATAAAAAAACAAACATCCAAAAACCAGCAGAGGGCCAGAGAGATATTTTGCATGATGGAGTCCTGGGCTGGAGCGATAGCACAGCGGGTAGGGCGTTCGCCTTACAAGCGGCCAACATGGCCGACCCGAGTTCAATTCCTCCGCCCCTCTCGGAGAGCCCGGCAAGCTACCGAGAGTATTCGATATGCCAGACACAGTAACAACAAAGTCTCCAATGGAGACGTTACTGGGCCCGCTCGAGCAAATCGACGATCAACGGGAGGGCCTTTACCTTTTACCTTTTTATGGCCCCACCCCCAATTTAAAACAAATTAAAAGCAAAGGAAAGATCATAAGAATTGAAATTAATAAATAAAAAAACAAACATCCAAAAACCAGCAGAGGGCCAGAGAGATATTTTGCATGATGGAGTCCTGGGTTCAATCCCTGGCACCACATACTTCCCTGAGCACCGTTCTACTGGAAGTAGACCCCTGACCACCAAGCTGCAGTAGTCTCTGAGCAGCAACGATAGGTATAACCCCCAAACTAAAAAATATAACTAAAGTAAAGAATGGAAGACACTTACAGCAAAGGGCTCAGTATTACTTCACTTGGTATAGTATGTGCCATCTACGTGGAAGGACCTGGTTTGATCCTCAAGGAAAGAACAAACAACACAAACTACCAATCCCAGAGCTGCATAACTAAACACACAGATGAGAAAAAACCACCTTCAAAACAGTCAAAAAATTTGTGCTACTTTATTCTTGGCTTGCCTTTCTGACTCCCTGGTGCAGCACAATTAGAAAGAAGTTGCTTAGCTTTTATTTCTTCTTTGGGATGGAAGGAAAAAAATGGAATTTACTTCTAATTTTCAAGCTTGCAACATGAATGCCCAAGGGACTAATTTTCCGTCTTGCCCAACTCAAGACAGGAACACTGTGGCATAATGAGAGCTGCGGGAGGGGCAGGCCCGTGGGTACCTCAGAGCAAAAAGTTATGAACAGTACAACATATATAACAATCTAAGACTTGGGAAGATGCAGAAGTGACTCTCAGCAAAACTAAAGACATGTAAAAAAACAGTCATAATATTGGGCGGAAAAGCACATGCAAAGGCCTGATTTGTGAGTCTTCAGAATGAAGTCAGTCAATAAATACTGGGAAAGGTCACTGTCACTGTCCTCCCGTTGTTCATCGATTTTCTCAAGCGGGCCCAGTAACGTCTCTGTTGAGACTTGTTGTTACTGTGTTTTGGCATATTGAACATGTCACGGGTAGCTTGCCAGGCTTTTCCGTGCACTGGGAAAGGTAGCTGCTTATGGGAGGGCTTCCCAAGAAGTGTTCAAGACCTGGGATCCCCTTCATGGTAATTCTCAGCCAACTTGGAAGGCAGTTCAATGCCAGGGCCCCAAGATGTGGGGCTGGTCAAACCCTGCAGTACTGTGGATTATGGGGGTCACTCTGGCAGTGCTGGGGGCCTCCAGGGATATGGGAGTCCATGTGGTATTAGGGATCAAACGGTGGTAAGCCGCATGTAAGGCTGCTTTTAACCTTTGTACTGTCTCTCTAGGCCCAAGGTAGCTGTTTTCTTTTTCGTTGTTTGGGGGTCATTCAGGGATCACTCCTGTGGGTCCTAGGTACCATATGGGGTGCCAGGTATCAAACTTGGGTGGGCCGCGTGTAAAGCAAGCACCCTACCTGCTGCACTATCAATCTGGCCCTCTTTCCCTCTCTGTCTCATATTTTAATACAAATGCTCAACAATTAAAAGATTACAAGACAAAGAAATGAAAACATAAACCTTCTAAGAACCAAAATAAATCTAACATGAACTTTCAAGAAATGTGGCGGGCAGGAGCAGTAATACAGTGGGTAGGGTGCTTGCCTTGCAAGCGGTCAACCTTGATCTCCGGAACACCACATGATCCCCTGAGCCTCAGCCTCACCATGAGTGATTCCTGAGTGCAGAGCCAAGAGTAACTGCTGAACACCACCAGATGTGGCCCCTAAACCAAATATGTACAAGGGAATGAGACTAGATAACAAAATAGAAATCAGGAAAACAACATGAAAACATCAATGGGGGGGGGGGGGGGGGAACAGGTTAGAATTCTGATATTCAAAACATATTTTTAAATGGGAACTGGGGATACGGTTCTGGGAGGGAAGCATGTGGTATGGGGGATAGAACTCAGGGTCTCATACCTGCCAGGCATGTGTTCAACCTCTTGAGCTAAGTTATTTTTTTGTTTATTTTTGGCTTTTTGGGTCACACCTGGCAATGCTCAGGTCCTGGCTCTGCACTCAGGGGCCATTCCTGGTGGTGTTTGGGGACCATTTGAAATGCAAGGAATTGAACCTGCGTCAGCTGCATGCAAGGCAAATGCTCTACTCACTGTGCTATTGCTTTGGCCCCTTAAGTTTTTTTTTTTTTTTTTTGCTATTGTAATCTGCCCGCATGGCAACCCCTGGCAAGCTACCCGTGATGTATTCAATATGCCAAAACAGTAACAGCAAGTCTCAGAATGGAGAAATTACTGGTGCCTACTCGAGAAAATGGATAAACAATGGGAGGACAGTGCAGTACTACCCCACGATGCTCAGGGGTTACTCCTGGCTCTGCACTCAGGAATTACTCTTGGTGGTGTTAGGAGGACCATATGAGATACCAGGGATTAAACCTGGGCTGGTTCTTGAACCCAGGCCGGCACATGCAAGACCAGCACCCTATCTGATATACTACCTCTCCAAACCCTATTTGGTTACTTTAAATTGTATTTCTCTGTTGTAATTCCTTATTATTAGCGTATTTTCCACTCCATTACTAAAAGCAATTATAACAGATGTTTGATTTTTTTCCCCTCTCAAATCAATATTTGGTTTCATTCAGGATTGGTCTACACTGATTTTTCTTTTCTTTTGAGAATGGGTTTTGCTGTCCTGATTCTTCCTTTGAATCATTTTGGATTGCATCCCAGGTATTTTATATATTCCAAAAAGAACCTCTGGACTATTTTAATTCCTCTGTGAAAAAAAAAGTGTAGATAAAGTTATTTTTATGGTAATTTAACACTATTCTAATAAGCTACAATATTACACTGAAATATGCATCTGGGGCTGGAGAGATAGTATAGTGGGTGAGGTACTTGCCTTGCATGCAGCCAGCCTGGGTTTGTTCCCCAGCACCTAAGCCCTGCCAAGAGTTACCTGCTAAATACAGAACCAGGGGTCAGCCCTGAGCACAGGTGGGTGTGGCCCCACCCCTAAACAAACAAAAAAACAATTTTTCTGAAATAATTTTATCTAGTAAATATGAGAGGAGAGAAAAAGGAACCCATTAAAGTAAAAGAAAGGAGTTATACAACTCCTTTCCCAAGTTGGGATATGAGACATTCCAAAGTAGAAACAACTTCAGAGTCCAGAATGGATAAAGACAAATATAAAAAAGACATACAAAAAGTACAAACACAAAGTATAAAACGTGAAATTATCAATTATTAGGGCTATATAGTAAGTGAAATAAGTCAGGCAAAGAAAGATAAATACCACATGACTTCACTCATATGTGAAAGGGAAAGAAACAAAACAAAAACAAAATCTTTAAGATTCTACAACTCAAAAGCAGTTATATGAGGGAAGGAGGTATGTGAAGGATAAAAGGTAAAGGGGGGCTCAAGAGGTTATAGTGTGTGACAACTAATTTTTTTTTTTTTTGCTTTTTGGGTCACACCCTGCTGATGCTCAGGGATTACTCCTGGCTCATGCACTCAAGAACTGCTCCTGGCGGTGCTTGGGGGACCATATGGGATGCTGGGAATGGAGCCTGTGTTGGCCATGTTGGCTGCGTGCAAGGCAAATGCCCTATCCGCTGTGCTATCGCTCCAGCCCCGACAACTAAATTTTTGATGGTGATTATATTATAGTATACATAGATGCTCTCAAGCATAACACTGTACACTGTATATAAATGAAATTTATATGGCATTATAAACCAATATTATTTTAATAAAAACAAAACAAAGAAAATCAGTTCTGGCCCCCTGTTGGATATTAACCCTACGTGTTCTAGGCTTCATCAGGGAATTGCCTCTTTTTCTCCTCCCAGAGAAGCTTACAATGCTCTTATGAGCATCCCTAATCCCCTGAGTTTATCTTTAATCTTTCCTTCGTGTTTTACCTCTCGTCACAATTCACTGAGTCATTCTTGCTTATTTTAAGCCAAACTTTCTGGTAACTCTGGACTTTGTATTTGTAGTGAGTTATTTGCTTTTCTTTTTCTCCTATAGCCTTTTCATATTTTATTATAGAGCAATATTCTTTGGTAAATACAGAAAGACCGTCAATGCTATGCTCCTAATATTTGGGAGCTGATTTTCTCTGATATATATCTACTCCTGGGCATCCATCATAATTATTTAACTCAAGCTTCGGGTGTTGTAGTTCCTAATACCCTAAAAGGGAGATCCCGCGTGGGACTGAGATGGACCCAGGGTGAGCAGGGAAACTATCCTGGCATCGGAATGACAATCTAGATAGCATAAAAGCACGGCCTTGATGCAAGTTGCTATCGACTTAAGAGACAGGACCCTCATAGGGAAGGACCAGGTGAACTGGCCTGAGGACTTAGTCTGGGATTTATGGTAAAAGCCTTGCACCCAGAGCCCAGAGCACTAAGTTTGGAATCTATATCTCTTACTGTGTTTATCCAAATAACTTCAAGCATTAATAAGAAGTAAACTTAAATGTTTTATATATACAATTAAAGGGAAAGAGAAAGCAATATAGATGTATCTGGGAGACAGAGTGTCTCCTTGAGTTAATCTCCCCAAGACAATTGCCTCCACCAAAATGGTTTACCTCTGTAAATGATCCATCAATCACACCTCTGTGTAGTCCTATACCTGAACCCCTTTCAGATGTTCTGTAGGTATACGCATTAAAAAGGCCATTTTTAACATCTATCCATGAGTCCCCTGTCTCTTTGTTCCTCTGCTGGGGAGGCCTGGAGAGGATGCTCTTGGCCCCTGAATGCACATGTTGTGCACCCACACTTTTGAACTCATCCCCACCCCACCCCCCAAAAAATCCCCAAGCCCCTCAACTAAACATAAAGGAGTACAGTAAAGCAGGAAATAAGGAGTAAAGAGCTATGAAACCTGGGGTGGAGAGATAGTACAGGAGGTAAAGCCCTTGCTTTACAAGGAATTCAAATATCCCACACCACATATGGTCCCCCAGCACATCTCACTCCTGAACATTGCCTTGTGTGACAGAAAATCAAAACCAAAAGTAAATAAGAAAAGCTATGACACAGAAGACAATAATGAGAATACTAATTCTATCTGCCAATAGTTAAAACTATAAATGGGTTAATATCTGCCCCCTACCCACTCAATGGATACAACACAAGATCCAAGTACATGCTACCTAGAGAAGAACCCACTTTAGACCACACACAGCACACACACAGGTTGAAAGTGAAAGGCCAGAGAAAAGGTATCTCCTGGCTCAGGTCTGTGGCTTACTGTAGGTATAAGGGTGAGTCTGATCTCTGGCTCCACAGCAAGTATGCAATTGCTGACATACTCAAGCCAAGTGTTTAACACCGGTGAGCCCCTCAACCAAGGGTCTGTGCTCTTAAATTAGAACAACAATGACAACAAAACAGAGAATGATGGGGAAGTTAAAAAAAAAAGAAATTCTATGAATAGAAAAGGGGTGATTATACTCATGCCATACAAAGAGTAAAATGTTGTTGTCAGGGGGCCAGAGATATATACAGGAGGTAAAGCACTTGTCTTGATGCAGTCATGGTGGCTGGGATCCTGGATTGAATCCTTGGCACCAGGTATGTTCCCCTAATCAGTGCCAGAGGTCACCCCCAAGAATAGTCCTTGAAACACCCTGCTGCTAGGTGTGGTCCCAAACTTCAAATTAGAAACAAAACCAAAACCACTACAGAGAAAAAGGACAGTTTATAACGATACAATGGTCAATATCCCTGAAGATGTAGTAATTAGGAATATAAAAGTTCCTAAGTTGATGAATAAAACATCTGATCAAAAGGACAAACATCTTATGGTACTAGACTTCAAGAAACATTTTAACAAACAGAATATGAAAGACCAGTAAGAAATATAGGACCTAAAAAATACTTGTTTTTCATTGCAAGATATTCCAGATCGTTGAAGGTCAGAATTGAGTTAGAAAAGTAAGAGGCACAAGGATTAAGCTAATGCATCCTGCTGCCCCATGTACTTTTAAAGCCATAAGAGTCATCTTTTGGAACTTTGGAAACAGTTTACATCAGTGATTTTCAATTGTTGGTTTGCAAATTGATGACGGTCATCTGCACATAAAGGTTGAAAAACCACTGGTTAATTGGACCAAACAGACAATTTAAAGTACATTTTATCTAACAATAAAAAAAACATATTTTATTAAGGGCAGATAAAATAGGTGTTAGGTCACAGAACAACACTCAGTAAGTTTTAAGAGAATGAAATCATGAAAGTATTTTTTTTCTAAATACACTGACACTAGAAATCAATAGATTAAGAAATGGAAAACCTGGGATTGGAGTGATAGTACAGCAGGTAGGACATTCGCTTTGCACGGGGCTCACCCAGGTTCAATCCCTGGCATCCATGGTCCCCTGAGCAATGCCAGGAGTGCAGAGTCAGGAGTAATCCCTGAGCATCTCTAGGTGTAACCCCAAAACTAAACAAACAAACAAACAAACAAAAAAAAGTAAATTTTTTCCCTAAAATTATTTGGAAATTAAACAAAAATTATTAAAGATTTAAAGAAATCTGGGAATGTAGCTGAGTACTTCAAGTTCCTTTAATAAGAGTCACTAGGTTTGATCCCTGCCCCCTCAAAAAAAAAGAAATTACAAGGGAGAATGTATTTTGAGAAAAATAAAGCACTGTAGCACTGTCCCCCTGCTGCTCATCTATTTGCTCGAGCGGGCACCAGTAACGTTTCCATTGTGAGACTTGTTACTGCCTTTGGCATATGGAATACACCACGGAGAGCTTGCCAGGCTTTACTGTGTGGTGGGATTCTCTCAGTAGCTTGCCAGGCTCTCCGAGAAGAATGGAGGAATCGAACCCAGGTAGGCCGCATGCAAGAAAAATAAAAACACATTAAAAATTATGAGACAGCAAAGGCACTGGCTAGGAAGACATATCACTAAAATCACCTAACAAAGAATCTCAAATAAATTACATAAACCTTCACTTATAAACGCACAAAAATAAAAAAAGATTAAACACTATAATTATATGCAAACAAATTAGATAACAGATAAAAATGGACAAACTGCTAGAAACATTATCAAGATTTATCATTAAAAAATAGAAAATGTGATCCAATCTTTAACTAGAAAAATTAAACCAGTAATTGAAACCTCCCACCCCAAGAAAAGAGTAGTACCTAGATGTCTTCACTGGTGAATTTTACCAAGCATTTAAAAAATTAACACAAATCCTCTATTAGGAGTATTTTCAAACTGAATCTGCGAGACCACCATTACTCTGACATCAGACACTATAAGAAAAATATTACAAATATCCCTTTTGAACACTGAAAAAAGATCCTGAACCAAATATCAGCAAATAGCATTAAAAAACTCACTGAAAGGATTATACTTTATGGCTAAATAGCACTTAATACTGGAATGCAAGAAGGTTTAACAAAACCAATTACTACAATATTCCGTTCACATTAACAAAGGGAGAAATAATGAGATAACGAGAAATAACGAGAAATAACGAGATCACCTCAATTGTTAAAATCCAATACTAATAGATCCTAATTCTTTTGTGTGTCCAAACAATATTTCATTATTAAGGGGTCAGAGATGTTACTTCAATGGACTGAGCACATGCCTTGTACATGAGAGACCTACTTTCCTATGCCTAGCTCTCATGGTCCCCAGGCAGTGCTGGGAGTAACACTTGAGCGGCACCAGGAATACTTCCAACTACTGCTGTGTGTGGCCCCAAGCCAAGAAAAGACAAAGAAACTCAACAAACTAGTAACAAAAGTCATCTCAATGTAAGAAAGACTGCATAACTGCATGTAGAAAATCCAAAGCTAACAAACATACTCAATGTTAAAGTTGAAAGCTTTTTCTTTAAGGTCAGAGCAGGACAAGAATGCCTATCGTAGCCACTTCTATTTAGGGTAGAAGTCACAGGCTGAACTCTTAGACAACAGGAAAAAAAATCTTAAATTGAATTCAAACTGGAAAGACAGAATAGATTTATCTGACTGCAAATGTAATCTTCTTTGTTGTTGTTGCAGGGCTGGGGAGGTCAGACCTGGCAGCGCATGAGGGACTACAGTTAAACCAGGGTCAACCTTATGTACGGCAAGTGACTTTCTCTGGGAGATAATATGATATACATAGAACAGCCTAATGATCCCATAAAGATGTAGTAGAATTAATGCAAAAATTCAACAACTTTAACAAAAATCTGCCATGTTTTTGAGTCTGAGCTCCAGCACTGCAAGAAGGAAAAGAAGGGGGAATGTTAAGTAATCCAGAGTCAGGGGGATAGTGCAATGGATAAGGCAATTGCCTTACATGTGACTGATGCAACTGATCTGGGTTTAATTCTTGGCATTCCATATGGGAAGTGATACCTGAGCAAACAGCCAGGAATAAGCTCTAAGTACAGACGGGTGTAGTCCCAACTCTCTCTCTCTCTCTCTCTCTCTCTCTCTCTCTCTCTCTGTGTCAAGTGTTCAAGGGCAAAGTCTTGAACATGCAAGGCCCTGAGTTTGATTACTGACAATTCAAGCACCACTGGGGTGGCTCTGATGGCCTCCAGCACCAGTGGCATGAGTAACACCCAAAAATGAGTATCTGACCTAACTGAAATAACTGGGGCACTTTAAATGCTTGGGAGCTTCCCCCCTCTGCCCCCAACCATGAGCAAAAATTGTGCTCCTACACACATATGCTATCTTATCTATCCTTCTGAATAAGAGAAAAAGTTCAAAAGTAATGACCACAGAGCTGGGGAGACAGTACAGGAGTTAAGGTGCTTGCCTTGCATGTGTTCTATCACTAATTCTGCATATGGTACCTGAGTATCATCAGGTATGAACCTTGAATACAAAACCATGAGCAGCCCTTGAGCACTGCCTGGTGTGACCCAATCCTCCCCACCCCTCAAATAATGAGCACCAAAAAACCAAATCAGAAATCAGAATGAATCAGAAAATGCATAAGATCCAGGGAAGAGAATAAATTAAAAGAGAAAAATGTGAGGTCACAGAGACAGTATAGTAGGTAGGGCGCTTGCCTTGCATGTAGATCTCCGGTACCACATACGGTCTCAAACTCCACTAGGAGTGATTCCTGAACACAGAGCCAGGAATAAGCCTGAGCACAGCTGGGTGTGTTTGTCGTTGCCCCCAACTCCCACTCCAACATAGAGCTTTAACTCTGTAATAAGATCAACCAATTCAGAACAACTCTATCTGCTGAGAAAAGGGGACAATAATGGTTAAATAGAAACAAACCTTAAGAAATTTAACCTTCAGTGACAAATAATCAGGACAAAATATGAGGAAGGTAGGAATCTGGAGAGGGTACCTTTGTCTTCGGAACATTTACTCATGAAGAAGAGACTGGTTATGTTTCTGTCAGATAATAGAAGGGAACCAAAACAGGGCCCTCTAGGGCCCTTGGAAAAGTGGAGGCCCCTGGAAAATCATCCTTTCTTTGTGCTGGTACCCAAAGGGATGAACTCTAGAAATAGGCAAACTGGAAGTACGACAGCCACTATACAATTAGTGCCCAGTTTTAAGTTCTCAGGAAGCCTGGAAATTTTGACTCCTAAACTAGATTGTGAAGACCCTGTGAGCTGGTACTTCTAGAGCTGATGGCGGCAAATGAAAGTTTTCTGTGGGAAAAGGCATTATCACCTGAGATCTCAAACCACTTATACAAATAACTTTCAAATATCATATACAGCAGACAGGTAAAATCAACCAGACAACTTAATAAGACAGTATGAATGTAAACCAGCTCAGACAAGGCAACTGAAACAGAGAGAGCCTCAATACTACAACTCTAGACATACAATGTTGAAATAAAATAACTAAGTTCAAGCAAATGAAAAGAGTAAGTTGAAATCTGGAGGGAACTGAAACGATAACTGACATGGATTTTAAAAGGATAGGACATTCTATTTTTCTGAAGATGGGGAAAATGAAAAGAAAGCTATAATCAAAGAGAACCTAGAAAAACCCACGGGACTGAACAAAATATATAGAATTTTGTGGAGTTTCAAATTACCAAGAGGCTTCCAAAAGAATTTAAAAAGCAATGGAAATTAAATTTGTGGCTGAGTTATTAGCACTAGAGGATGCCCAAAGTCTGTGGCACAGTACCTTAATAGCTCTAAGAAGAACTGACTTTGAACCCAGGAGTTCAAATTAAGATTCATTACATTAAAATGAAAATGCAATAAAGAATATAGGAGGCCCAAGTACAGACCATTGTGATGACCCACCCTCCATGACCTTTTTGATCTCAACACCCTTCTATCTGTATTCTGTTCCTACTGCACTGTAACTTTTCAACTCCAGGCCTTTATATTTGCCTGGATGTTTTCCTACCAAATACCCATGGGACTTTATCCCTCTTTTTCCTGATTTCTGGTCAGTTAGGCTTTCTTAGATCATTCAATATAAAATGCCAGTATTTGTATTCTCCTATCTAGTTCTTTTCACAGCATTCACCTCTACTAACATATTATATATTCTCATTTGTTTAGAATGAGTCTCTCTCCACATAATGTAGTTCTTTGATGGTGGAGTTTCAGCTGGTCCTGTCTCACTGCTGCCCTCTCCTGGTCAGAACAGGTGCTCCATCAACGCCTGGTTCGGGTCTCACCAGCCTGTTTCTTTCCAAACTCAATCTGTGCACTAGCATTCACTTGTGAAAGACAAGTGAATCTGGAAGTGACCACATGTTCAACTCTCCCTTAACCTTACCCATTCCATATCTACTTTGCCCACTCACCAAATCCTGTTCATTATGCCTCCAATACATTTTGAATGTTTCCTTTTCCCTTTCTATGGCCATCACACTGATCCAAGTCACCATCACCTCCTAGCAGGACTGTTGAAAAACTTGTCGAAAGAGAAACTATTTTCTTGTCCTTCACATCAACTCTGTGCAAACTCCTTTTACAGCTCTTGCTGCCCTTGCATGATCTACTTACTGTACTTTCTTGCCTCACTTAAAACATCCCTTCCTTTGCTTAATACCATCTTCCAGCCAAAGAAGTTTCAATGGATCAAGTCTTCTTTGCATTTATTAACATTTCTACCAGTAAACTCTCCCCAGTCCTCTGCAGAGCTGGCCCATTCTGATCCTTGGATTTCATCTCCAGTGTCTTCTGAGGTCTTCCAGGGCCGCTCTTTCGAAGGCAAACTCGTCTTGATGTTCTTTCTGAGCAAACACATACTGTATAACTTGTCTTGTGGACTGAGTTACTTACTTGATTATGTCTGACTCCCTGAATACTTTGACTTCCACAAAGGCAGGCTCTTTCATCTTCATTACTTAGCGAATCCACAATCCCTAGCAGGTAGCCTTCCTCATCTCAGGTGTGTGGCTAAGTGCTCCCTAAGGCCTGATGTTAACACTCCTACCAGATTGTACAGTGCTAGCTAGTATCATGCCCTCACTCTAATGTTGGGCCTTGAGGCAGTATGCTGAGGTTCTACGTTAAAGAATTTCACAGCACTTTGGCTTATAAAAAACCTTCACTGTTCAAGAGAATTCTTGTGGCAAGAATGAAAGAAGCACCTACCACTACCGTTGACTCCCACTGGCTTCCAGTGGAGTAGTGAACCGGACCCAGTAAGTCCTTGCATATTTCTCGTAGTCGGTATTCAAACCCTAATTACAGAAAAAAACAAAAACAAAAACAAAAAACAAAACAGAACAGAAATAGGAACACATTACAAAAAGAAATAAAAAATCAAGAATATGCTAAGTAGTTGTATCTATCAAAGCAGAATGGACCAAGGCTTATTTACTATGGGCAGAATGCTTCTTGCGCATCTCTTATTTGGGGACACTAATACCTAAGGACAGTTTTTCACCCAATCCCTTGACAACATAAACAGGCTCCCGTATGTTGGGCCCATGGGAAATCTGAGATGTGACTAGCTCTAGGATAAACTCCCCAAAGTAATGGGGAATGTGGAAAATTGTTGAAGGAGGGGAGCAGGTTGGTCAGTTTAACATGAGAAGATGTTTTGACAGCTGGTGTAAGAGAACAGCAGGGTCAGGAAGCAGCCTTCAGGAGGAAGGAGACAGTAAGGGGCTGAATTTCGACCCAGGAGGGCATGAATGAGCAAAAGAGAAGGAAGCAGGTATAGGCCTATCAACTCATGGGTTATGGATATAGCAGGTACAGTAACTGACATGAAGGCTGGAGGCGGGTGATACCTGCCAACTAAACTACAAGGTATGGATAAAATCATCCAAAGAATGGCGAATTAAAGAGATGAAGCTAGAATCTGAGGAATTTACAAAGTGAGTGTGCTCTCCCTTTAAAGCTTGTGTTCTTTTCCTATTGAGGAAGCAAGGACCAGAGGAAAGTGAATTGTGCGTGGATATCGATCGGGTCAGATATACAGAAAAAGGGAGAAGAGAATTGGTAGAAGTGATCACATAGGATTCAAAAAAGGAATGAGTTTATGCAGGGTTCTGACCTGATCAACACCAAAGTATAACAGGATAGAGCCAGGGAAGTATTCTTGAAGAACAGGGTACATGGCCTAGGATGTGAGAATCATCACTACAAAGGTGAGGGCTTAGCAAGATCGAGTACTTAAGAGAAGTTACCATACATACTAGGCTGTAACAGTGACAGAGAAGGAAGAGAAAGCTGAAGAGAGAAGAGGCGGGGGGTGGGGGGGGGGGTGGCTCTGAGTCTATTAACCATATTGGTTGTCATCAAAGGTGTAGAAATACATAGTTACAGGATCACAAGCACCATGGCAAGTGATTTCTGAGAGTTACATGTGTATGGGTTTGCATATTTTCCTACCTTTTCTATACATAATTTTCTTCCCTCCAGATCAGGAATAAAATGAGAAGGATTTTTGAAAGTAAAACAAAGGCAGCATAAGGCTCCTCTGTAACCAGACCTGTGGCTACACAGTAACTAGAAGGTATTCAGGGAGGGCTAGTCCCAGGCCAAAAGCTCTGGGGGCCAAGCTCATGTGAGAAGACTGTTATGAAAAATACTTGTTTAGCAGAGTTCCGAAAAAGAGGTTATTGGAGGTTACCTAAGAATAGTACAGCTACCGCTTCCGGCACACCAGGCTTTCTGTCGACCAAGATGGCAGGGGAAAGGGGAAAGGTGGAGCTAGATATAATGGGGAGGGGACACAGGAGTTCTTTAAGAAGCCTGGCTGGGCTGGAGAGGTAGGCAGGCCCTGTCAGGAGAACAGGAACTGAGGAAGGGAAGAGAAGTCAGGCTAACTGGACACTGCAAAAAGATGCTGTCCCTTGTGGTGATTGGCTTGCTGAGTATTTGCCCTCTAAGGTGTGATAGAGGGTAGGAGCCAGAGCTCTGTATCTCCTCCTTCAGGCCATGTCTTCCTGTGCATCCTCCCACAACTCTTTTTCCTTCCTGGCACTCAGGGTCTACTTCATTCAGGGGATGGGGCTGGTTGCCTGCAGAGCTACCCAGATCACAACACAGACCTGTTAGATGGGGCACTGATGGTTCACCTCACTGGTGGGAAAGCAGGAAGCCAGGACATTTGGGAGTGTCGCTTCGAGACCAAGAAGAAAACTACAGAGAGCCCTGAGCCACCAAACCTCTGCTGTAATTCATGGGCTTTCAGGAGGGTCATGCTGGGATGGGGATCAAGTCAGGCCTGGGAGGATGGAGGGGGCCACCAGGGACCTCACCTTCATTTACTAGGTACCGCGTGTAGAGGAGGAGCCAATGGCGGTACTCATGGCTGGACTGCAGAGTGAGGGCTGCTGCAACCTGGTTCTCCAAGTAGGCGAGGGTGGTCTCCTGCTGTACCACATGAGGCACGGAGAAGAGACGAGCCGCCTGCCTTCCAGAACTGTAGAGAGCAGCAGAGCATAATGAAACAGCACTCCCGAAGCAGAAGGCTGCCACAGCACACCCACGGGTACCACTGAGGAGGTAGTAGGGGAACAGGGGCCTCTTGGCTGCTCTAGCACCCCAGGTATCTCCCACCCTGCACTTTGGCAAGCCCCTGAGCTGAAAGAACAGTGGCCTACTCCCCTGACCCAAAATACTGCCCATCAAGACTCTCCATGACTCAGAGAACCTCAGACTGCCATGTTTGCCTTGAAGTGGCAGGGCCTGCATCTGAGCCCCTCAAGATAATACCCAGCAACTTGTGCTGAGGAGATGATGCATACAGGGGACAGTCAATCAGGAAGCAGACCTAGGTGAGACGATGCCTGCATAACCCAGTCACTACCCCTTACTGCAGTCACTTACGTGGAGGCGTGGCCTTGGACTATGGCTAAGGGTCCTGAACACAGCATGGCATCCTGAGAGGGCAGGCTGCTCCTGAAGTCTGCACACTGAGCCAGGGAGTCTTGCTTGTCAGAAACCAGATTCCTGTTGAGGCAAAGGCAGGAAAAGAACTCAAGAACACCAGAATGTTGGCAGAAAGGCCACCAAGGTGCAAGTCTTTGTGACCTGTTGCTAGAGCACCAGCAAAGCCCTGTCCTGTATCCTTACCACAGGCCCTCACAGGCAGGTTTCAGAATAAGGGAAAACTGACGAATACTTATCATCAGTTAATACTCAAGGGATACCCTGCTGGCCCTTGAACACCATTGGGGTGGTCCTACTGGCCCCTCACTGCACTGTATCATTGGACCCCAAACACTGAACCACATAGCCAGGCAAAGAATATTGCTGGGAGTAGTCTTGGGCACTCTGTCCCACCACATCGCCCAGTTTTTTTTTTTTTTTTAACTCACTTTAAAAGTGAGCAGGGAAATGGCTCAAATAAATACTGTTCATGCAGAAGGCCTGGATTCATCTCTGGTACTGCATGGTTATATAAACAGCAGGCCTCAGGAGTGGTACAAGAGCCCTGTGAGGTGTGGCCCCAAAATTAATTCCCATGCCCCCCAGGAAAGTAAGAGCCAGAGAGGCAGCTCAGTTGAAAGCATGTTGAGGTTCTGAATTCCCAGCATTGCATGGCCCCCTGAGCATCTATCTATCTATCTGAAAGATCCTAATTCTTTTGTGTGTCCAAACAATATTTCTTCTTAAATGACTTGTTTCTATTTTGGGGGGAAGGGTGGGGAAACAGGCACAGTTTGAGGTGCTCAGGGCTTACTCTTGGCTGTTACCCTGGAGCACTCCTGGTGAATCTGGGGAAGATATGTGGTATGGGAAGACATGTGGTGGCCGGGTCAGCCATGTACAAACTGTACTACTGCTCCAGTTCCGACTTGGTTTCTCTTATTATATTATTGCATAAATACACAAAACTGGGCAATTTGGAAGAGAAGGAAATGGAAATTTGGGGGACTGTTTTGCCTTTCTTTTTTAAAATTCAATAAAGAATCTCTTTAAGAAGTGGGGCAATTCTTTACAGGATATGGCAGGAAGGTGGCAAATTAGGGTACAGATTCAAAGGAGCAGACAAAGGATAAGAACAACTCAGAGGGTCAGATAGATGTACACTGTACATTCTTTATATACCTGGGTAGAGTTCTAACTGATAAAACAAATTTTACAATGATGGGAAAGGACTCTAAATTCCAAAATGGGTAGAAGAAATGTAGAAACCATCACACATAATAATGCAAACATGCTAATTCAGGAAGTCAGTGGCACTTGGCTCCTCTTAAGCTACAAAAATTGCTGAGTGCAGTAACACTACAATGAAACTGGCTGTGCTGCTGACGGAGGACACGCTGGCTATCAACAATGACCACAAAAATGTTCAAATGCCAAGTCCAAATAAAATGGCTCCATATAAAGCAGAATGTGGCGCGGAAGGCAGAGTTGGCTGGCAGTCTCCCATGGGCATGGGCAAGGCCAAGTCTGTACCAGCAAATCTTAATTGTCTCCTTCAGCAGGGCTGCACCTGTGGCCTCTCTCAGGCTGAACTCTAAGGATAAGCCCAGCAAGGAGTCTAACCACCAAGGCTGGGAGCCTTTGTTTGCTGCTCTAAGTTCCAAATGAGATGGACATGCCTTGGGTGGGGTGGGGTGGGATGGGTTTGGGTTGAATAAGGGGAGCATGACCATGGGAGTGGCTTACTTACCACGTAGAAAGTGACGGATTGAAGCAGTATGCCTTCCCATCAGACAGGTTCATCACTGGAATTCCATGCTGTGTCAGCAAGATCTGTGACACTGTCATGTCACTTCCTAGGGAAACACACATACAAGAACAGGTTCTGAGTATGTTCTGATCAACATGTGACTGTCCATGCACCAAAGGAGAAATGTGAACCTCAGTTCCCACAGTTCCAGAATGGACCCTCAAGTGCTGACTTGGCAGAGTCACCACTCTGCTCTGAACAAGCACTAGACTTTTCACCATCTGTCCAAGACTGATTTAACAGGCCTCAGTAGAGGGTTTACCTCCCTAGATGCAACTGTCCCTGGGGTACCGCACATCTCTAGTTCGGCCCCGAGCCTGGCACTGTCTGGACCAAGTGGAGCTCTTTGTATCAGGCCTGGGACATGAGCTGTTAAACCTCCCACCCCACCCTTGGGCAACCCACTGCAAGGATTACCTGCCAAGATGGAGTGTAGAGATTCTTCTTTCACCACAACCACCTGTCTGTGAACATCCCTAGAAGGAAGACAGGGAGCAGCTTACTCTCCAACCAGGATAAAGACATGAGAGTGGGCCTGGGCGCTCAGGACCCTGCTGTGTGGTCAGACAGTGTTCCCAGTTCTAGCCTCCCCTAGAGATGCTCTGGACCGCAAGTGCTTCTATGTCCCCCACACAACACTCTCCCCCTCTGCAGGTCTAGAGCGGAGCCTAGGTAACAAAACTGTGGAGCCCATCACCATGCCACACTGACTCTGGGAGAAGTGTGACTACATTTCGAAACTCATGGCAAGAATCCTGGCCTATTCCATTAGATATTCTGATTTGTCATCTGGTGTGCTACTGTAGACTCACAGCAGCAGGATGGGCCATCAGCACCTCCTCAGCGCTACTCCTCTTGCCCCTTAACTTAATCCCCTTTCCGCCACCTCCCACCAATCATTCTAAAAGTGTTAAGATTCTCAGGCCAGCAGGGCTCTAGGGCATATCTTCTGAGTAGCCTTCTCTACTCCTTTCCCTGTTCCTGCAGCGAAGGGAGTCCACTCCTCTGTTCTGTCTGGCCTAGAGGCCATCCCACCCTGGGTCTGTCTCTCACCAGACAGACAGCGTGGCTGCAGCAGTGAGCGCCATGACATAGGAGCCCGTGCAGTGCAAAGTGGAGATCGGGGACGGCAGGAGGATGGGAGGGAGGAGGCGGCGACCACAGGTGGAGAACACTGACAGCATCCTCTTTTCACAGGCGACACACACCACATCACTGAGAAGGCAGAGGGGATACAAGTGTCATAGGGGTTGGAAACATGGCAGGCAAAGGCAGCCATCCTAAGATGTGGCATGTCTGAGGGTAGGCCCTTCTGTATAATAGAGGGAGAAGGCCTGTCATGAGGCTGGGGATGGGGTCAAGTAGCAGAGCTGGAGTTGCACATTGGAAAACTCCAACTGAAGAGAATACACTCTCCCTCACAGACGCTGCTTGAGTTTTTCTGAGCGCACACAAACAGTAACCGAGGAGTGTGGGCACTTTGGAGGACTACAGGACTACTTTGGAGAGACTCAGAACAGGAGATATGTTTCACTTACAGGATGAGGAGACACAGTGCCCACTTAATAGCCTCTTGGCCAAGAAGGCCACTGATGATACAGGCCAATGTGGAACAAGAGAAAGTATCTTCACAAGGGATACCAGTTGTGTGCTCAGAGATCTTTCGGCTGGAGGTGGAAGAAATATATTACCTTTTTTTGGAGGGGGCTGTTACACTGGGCAATGCTCGGGGTTACTCCTGGTTCTGCACTCAGAAATTACTCCTGGCGGTATTTGGGGGACCATATGGGATGCCGGGGATAGAAACCAGGTTGGCTGTGTGCAAGGCTAACACCCTTCTTCCTGAACTATTGCTCCAGTTACACATCTTACATCTTGAGCAGGAAATGCTTCAAGGGGCCAAAGAGAGAGAGTACGTGGGCAAGGTGCTTATCTTACATGTGCCTCACCTGGGCTGAATCCCTGGCACCTCGGGCACTGTCAGGAGTGATCCCTGAGTTCAGAGCTAGGAGTAAACCCTGAGCATCGCCAGGTATGGCCCCAAAACAGAACAAAAACTAAGAAATACTTCACAAGAAACTGCTGTTAAGCATCTCTCCAGATTGGTCTATAGGTACCTTGAGTGTGCCCAGCCACAGACCTAGTGTCAGGTCAGAGGACAATCCTGGCACTAACAGATGATCCAGAGGCCACCCTTTTGTTTTACTTCATCCCATCCCTGTGGCAAACGTGGGCAGCAGGCTCAAGCAAGGTCAGCTAAGGAAGGTGTTCTACCAAATGCCATTCTTTTTTGGCGGGGTGGTGGTGGGATGAAGGGTGGGTGTCTGCACTCCTGGCTCTGAAGACCATATGGGATGCCAGGGATTGAATCTGGGTCAGTTGCATGCAAAGCAAGCATCCTACCACTGTAATATCGCTCTGGTCACCAAATGCCATTCTTAACCAATCACTACTGTTAGTGACCTCTGGAACAGGAGAAGCAATTAAGATGCTTTAATTTGGAAAGGTCTACTTAAGATGACCGAGTTTTATCTGCTCATCTACAGTAGTCAGAGCCTTCCTAAAACAGTCACAGCAGAGCCATCATTAAAGGGCTGCAGTGTCTACACGTAAGTCTGCATGTTGGACTCGAGCTTGAGGGGTTGTTTGGAAGGCCTCCAAACAGTTGCTACATCACTACAGAGGAGTCTGTGCTTGTATGCCTTAGCTCCCAATTGGGGTGAATCACCTGTCTGGGGGTCAGGGAGAGAGAAAGCCCATGGCACCATGCAGCATACAGGTCTCTTGCCTAAGGTTAGGAATTTAGTCATTTATCCTTTCTGTTTTTGCTTCGGTGTAGGGGATAGAGTCTGGGGCTTCGTGTATGCAAAGCACATGCTCTATCACAGAGCTACATCCTCAGTCCTCATCCCTTTTTTAGGATGATGGTAGTGGTGGTGGTAGAGTGTTCACACCTGGTGGTGCTCAGGTTTTATTCCCGGTTCTGTATTCAGGGATCACTCAGGACAGGCTCAAGGTGCTGGGGTAAAACTTGGGTCAGCTATGTACAAGGCAAGTGTCCTACTCATTGCACTACTGTTATAGATAACAGTCAGAAATTTGTACTGACCTTCTTGGAGGAAAATCTGCGGTTAAGAGACAGAACAAGCCAAGGTCAGAGAATCACAACACCTGGGAAACTGTGGCTTAGATGATCCTCTCAGGATTGTTTCCTCTCTTGTCCTGCAGGCTAATGATGTGACTTCAGGAGTGATGCGGGTAGAGAGAAAACAGGTGTACCCACTCAGCCCGGAGCAAGGCCAGATGCAGTCTCAGTGGGGACTAGCAGGTGGGGATAGTGCCAATCCCCGATACGCCACATTTCTGGATGGTAACTACCACTCAGTGCAGTGCAAATATTTCCTTTATACTCAGAGTTGGTCGAGTGAAGATTTTTTTGCCCTTACCAGCTGCCGGCTGCAGTGAGGATTCGGCTGGTGAGTACTGTCTCCCACTCTTTCCCTTCTCGGTTACACTTCAAGCGACTCAGCTTCACACCTCCCACAGTCGTCACTTCATTCTCCACCTCAATGTACATGGAGGGGTCAGAGCTCACCTACACAGAGGAAAGTAATTATGTTGTCACTTCAGGTGACTTGAACCATGGGTAGTTAAGAGAGAGGTCTGAATGGTTAGTCTAGAGGTAGAAAGGTATAGAGGCAGACAGAGCTAGCTTGTAAGCAAGAGGCTGGTGGTAGGTTAACTGAGTGGATGGAAAGTTCAGAGGTCAGGCTATCCAGTGCCTCAGGGCAGAAAGTTGGTTTCTGCCTTGTTAGCTATAGTAGAGTAGATAATCAGCATCAGATTTAAGGAACCTAAAGCCTTCCAATTCCACAACCACCTCTTACAAGGGAGAATACAGAGAAGGCATGCGACTGGCTAAGAGGACAAGGCAGATGAAGACTGCAATCAGTTGGGAACGGAGTAACACAATCACTCAGTGACTCACTGGGAGTGACACCCAGATCTCCTGCCAACTGGTGGGAGGATATTGGCAAGAACAGTTTCTGTTGGAGCTTGGACAAATGTCTAGAACACCCCAAGTAATCTGAGGAAGTAGCTCAGTGGAAAAAGCACTCGCCTTAGGGGCCAGAGCGATAGTACAGCGGGTAGGGCATTTGCCTTGCAGGTGTCTGACCTGGGTTCGATTTCTAGCATTCCATATGGTCCTCCGAGCACTGCCAGGAGTGATTCCTGAGTGCAGAGGCAGGAGAAATCCCTGTGCAATGCCAGGTGTGACCCAAAAAGCAAAATATAAGTAAATGAGATAAAATAAAATAAAATAAAAAAGCACTCGCCTTAGATCTGTGAGGTCCTGGGTTCAATCCCTGGCACCACAGAAAGGGAAAAAAAGGAATCCCAAAAGTCCTTTGGTCACCTTGGTCTGGTCACTGGAGATTAAGTTCATGGGTGTTTCCCCAGGGCAGTATGAAAAAAGCATAGTTCAGTGCCTGGTTCTACTTGGGCTCAGTCTTGATATTTTATGTATGAAAAATTAGGAATGACTAAACAGCCAGCAATCATGTGAACACGAGAGTTGTTGGGCTAGGGTAGAGTCTGGCTGGTGTTTGAAGTCAGGCTTCTTTCACAGGCACTGAGAAACAGGACCCCCAAACAGCTGAATCAGTTGGAGGAGTCTGGGAAAAAGTGCTCTGCCTTCATTCAAACCAGCAACCAGTAGCAGGAAGAGGAACTGTGGAAGGAAGGCTTGATGCCTGCAGCCAGTGAAAAATCACCTTAGCCATCTAGGTTTCATGAAGACTTGCATCTGAGTGGAGCATGTGCATAAAGAGCCAGTGGAATATGCAAAGACCTCACACAGATGTTGAACTGTCTTGGCTTCTGGAGAGAAGGAACTGTTTGCTCTAGAACTGGGATTTGATTTCCTGGATTTATAAACCTTGGGATTCAGGACAGTCTCTTACTAACCTGAGTTAGCCCAGGTGAACACTGGAAACTTCCTTTCCCTTTTTTTGGGCCATACCTGCCTGTGCTCAGGGATTATCTCCTGGGGACCATATGGGATGCTGGGGATCAAATCCAGGTTGGCCACCTGCAAGGCATTGCCTTACACACTATATGATCTCTTTAGACCCTACAACTGTGTTTTGAACTATCACATGGTTTATGAGTTTTTGAGACCTCCAACAGTCCTGATGAGGACTGCCTGGGAACTGGGAAGCGGCAGAACCAGAAGTCTGGCTGGGAGACAGATCAGTACTATATAGTCCAACAGCTCCGTGCCTTCAGAGACTTTCAAGAGAAAGGACACCTGAGATGAGTCTTGAAGTTAGGCATTCATTAGATGGCAGCAAAGATCAGAAGGGCAAAGCCACAGAAGAGAAAGAAGTGCAAGTAGGGGAAGGAGCCTTCAGGAAAGATCTTGTTAAAATCTTAAGGCTAGATCTTGTCCCATCAGCTATAAAATAGGTTTGAGTCAGCAGTAAATCAAGGTTCAAGGTTTACACTGGGGGTTGGAAGAATAAAGAACAAGTGTGCAAGAAGAATGAAGAAAAGTAAGAAGTCTGCTCACCTGGAGGGTAAATGCTCTCTGGGGAACTGGCATGGGCAGCTTCAGAGCAGGCGCTGGGACAGACAAACACACAGAGTCCTTTTCGGCGGTGAGGGTAGCTGGGGACTGGAAAAGCAGAAACCTCCCTTAGTCCTACCCAGCATTGAATGTGTTGGGTAGCTTCCAGAGAAGGTGAGACACCTAAGGGTTAGGAGAGGCCTATTCCCTGGGTATTTCTATCCACTACAAGGGTGGAAGTTGGTCCCCACCTTACAGTCAATGTAGCTCATTCCCAGGAGATTCTCAAAGACTCTGGGTGGATGGAGAGCAGGTATGGAAGGTGGTCTCTGCTCTCTCTGGGACAGTGTGTCCACAGCAATGAGGCAACACTAGCCTTCAGGCTTCCTTTCTCCCACTTAAGCACATGTGGGACCAGTTCTGAATGCTCAGGTGTTGGGGAAAGCAGCATGGGCCCCAACTGATCTCACCTGGACAGAGAGAGACACAGGCATGAGCCGGGAGTCCTTCCTAGGCCGCCCTTTCTTCTTCTTCTCCACTGTCTCCACCTCAAGCTCAAGTTTTCGCTTGGACAGTGAGGAGGACTTTGTCACATGGACCTTCTCATCACTGTCACTGCTGCTCTCAAGGAGGTCCCGGGGCCGCAGTTCTTTCACAAGGTTATGTTCTTTCAACCTGCACAAACAAAGGCACCAAGCTGTTTCCATATGACTGAATTTAATAATAAAAAAAACTGATATTCATTCCAAAAAAGTAGGTAAATAATTAAGAGAGGACTTCTGTTTTCTGCCTCAATATGCAGAGAGCTTGGAAGTTGACACCAATCTTCAAAATAGAGAAAAGCTAAAAAAGTTTTTTTTAACCATTTTATCATTGATCCATTAGAGAGGTACGCAACAAGGCAAACTATCACCCAAGAATTAGAGACCTAGGCAAACACAGAAAATCAAAAAAGTTACGTTTGAAGCATATCCTCAGCTTTAAGTATAGATTTGCTCATGGCTACTTTCAATTAAGAAGGACAAACTTTGGTTTACTTTCTCCTTTTAAAGAATGACAACTTAGCCCCATCCATTCAGGTACAGCCTGCCCCCAAGGCCTGGGACTCTTCTCTGGGCATGCGCAGCTAGCTCGATCTCATAGGACAGTCGGTTTTTTCCCCTGATCTGCGTGGGACCAGCGCAGGGACCCTTTCTGGAGCCACGCGGCCGCGAAATATTCTCCCACTACATATGCCCTAGAAACCATAAGCTACCTTCTTAGATGGAATCTTCTCTATTTTAGCTCAGCCACTAGAAACTCAGTAGCCAATAACTCATAAGCCTATCTCAACTCACACTGCATATCAAGCAGAATAGTAACAGCGAACGTGAAGGACTAAACCACACTTGTCACAATGGTAAAGCAACGCAAAAGCCCACCAAGCTTTCTTATTGAAGAGGCTAGCCCAGAAGACATCAACAGTACTGTAGTGTTAGACAACCTCTCTGACAAGGAATTCAGAAGGGAGCTACTTAGGATGGTTAGGGAACTAAAAGAAACACAATGGAAAGCAATGCCAATAAAAGACAAGAGGATTTGAAGGCAGAAATGAGGAAAATGCAATCGGAAATGTCACACCTGAAAAACCTGGTAGGCAAATTGAAAACCTCAGTGGAAGGCCTCAGCAGCAGAGTAACAGCCGCTGAGAACAGAATCAGTGAGCTCGAAGATGAAGTTCAGAGACTCTCCAGGAAAGAGCAGAAAATGGAAAAGAGACTCACTATTCGGGAACAGATGGCAAGAGAAGATCGTGAAGAAGCCAAGACGGCTAACATAAGAATTATTGGAGTCCCAGAGGGACAGGAAGAAAACCTTGATGAAGAAGAAACCGTCAAAGACATCATTGCTACAACGTTTCAAGAGCTGAAGAAAACTTGTGACCACATTCAGGAGGCCTGAAGGGTACCAGCTAGAAGAAATCTGAATAAAAATACCCCAAGACACATTCTGATCAAAATGCCCAAAACCTTAGACAGAGACAAAATTCTGAAAGCAGCAAGATTGAAGAAAGAAATCTCTTACAAAGGAGCATCCTTAAAATTCACACTGATTTTTCTGATGAAACCCTCATGGTCCGAAAACAGTGGTGGGACACAGTGAAAAAACTCAATGAAATAAATGCCTCTCCAAAAATACTTTACCCAGCGAGACTCTCATTCATAATAGAAGGAACAACACATAGTTTCACAGACAAACAACAGCTCAGGAACTTCATAGACTCAAAACCATGGTTACAAGAACAACTAAATGGGCTACTTTAAGGCAAGAAAGACCCCTCAAATACACCAAATTTCAACAGAACATTGGGACAAAATCCCATAACAATAATCTCTCTCAATGTCAATGGGCTAAACGCACCAATTAAAAGACATAGAGTGGCAGGATGGATTAGAAAATTGAACCCAACATTCTGCTGCCTGCAAGAAACACATCTCAATAGTCAAAGCAAACACTGACTCAGAGTCAAAGGCTGGAAAACAATCCTACAGGCAAACAGCTCCTATAAAAAAGCTGGGGTAGCCATCCTAATATCAGACCACACCGATTTCAGAGTGAAGAAGGTCATAAGAGACAGTGAAGGCCATTTCTTATTGATCAAAGGATCTGTACAACAGCAAGAACTTACAATAATAAATGTATATGCACCTAATGAGAGACCAGCAAAGTACTTAAAACAACTACTCATAGATTTGGAAAAAGACAACAATAGCAACACAATACTAGTGGGAGACTTCAACACCGCTTTGTCACCTCTTGATAGATCAACCAGACTCAAGCTTAGCAAGGACATACTTCATCTGAGGGAAACAATGGAAGAAAGGGACTTAGTAGATATATACAGGACACTTCATCCACAAAAAGTTGAATACACATTCTTCTCAAGCGTACATGGAACATTCTCCAAGATAGACCACATGCTGAGCCACAAAACATGCCTCCATAAAATTAAGAAGATAGAGATTGTATCGACAATCTTCTCAGACCATAATGCGCTGAAATTAGAAGTAAATCACACACAAAAACAGAAAACTAAATCAAACACCTGGAAATTAAACGGTGCACTATTGAACAACGAGTGGATTAGACAGGAAATCAAAGAGGAAATCAAAAGATTCCTAGAAACGAATGAAAATGAGAATACGAGTTACCAAAACTTATGGGACACAGCAAAAGCTGTGTTAAGAGGAAAGTTTATAGCTCTACAAGCATTCCTCAGGAAGGAGGAGCAAGCACACATAAGTAACCTAATCTCACAGCTTAAGAGCTTGGAGAAGGACCAAAAAAAGGAGCACAACCCGAACAGGAGAAAGGAAATAATAAAACTCAGAGCAGAGATTAACGAGATGGAAACCCAAAAAACAATCCGAAAGATCAATGAAACCAAGAGCTGGTTCTTCGAGAAAATTAACAAGATCGATAAGCCTCTAGCAAAACTCACAAAGAAAGGGAGAGAGAAAACCCTAATAAACCGAATCAGAAACGAAAAGGGGGTCATTACAACAGAAACTACAGAAATTCAAAGGATCCTCAGGGAGTACTTTGAGAAACTGTATGCCACGGAACATCAAAACCTCGAGGAAATGGATAAATTCCTAGACTCCTACAGACTCCCAAGGCTGAACCAAGAAGACCTGGAATACCTGAACAGACCTATCACCATCAAGGAAATTGAAATGGTAATAAAAAGTCTCCCCAAGCACAAAAGTCCTGGCCCGGATGGATTCACTAGTGAATTCTTCCAAATCTTTAAAGAGGACTTACTCCCAGTCCTCTTTAAGCTTTTCCACGAAATTGAAATATCAAAAACACTTCCAAACAGTTTCTACGAAGCAAATATCACACTGATACCAAAAGCAGACAGAGAAACCACAAAGAAAGAGAATTACAGACGGATATCCCTGATGAACACAGATGCAAAGATCCTCAACAAACTATTAGCAAATAGAATCCAACTACTCATCAAAAAGATCATACACCATGACCAAGTAGGATTCATCCCAGGGATGCAAGGATGGTTTAACATTCGGAAATCAATCAATATAATCCATCATATCAACAAAAGAAAAGATAAAAAGCATATGACTATATCAATAGATGCAGAGAAAGCATTTGACAATATCCAGCACCCCTTTATGATGAAAACCTTAGCCAAAATGGGTATAGAGGGGACTTTTCCTCAACATAATTAAAGCCATCTACCACAAGCCTACAGCAAGCATCATCCTCAATGGCGAAAAACTGAGAGCCTTCCCTCTAAGATCAGGGACGAGACAAGGATGCCCACTATCTCCACTGCTGTTCGATATAGTACTGGAAGTACTTGCAATAGTGATTAGGCAAGAAAAAGATATTAAGGGCATTCAGGTAGGAAAGGAAGAAATCAAGCTCTCACTATTCGCAGATGTTATGATACTATACTTAGAGAACCCAATAACCTCCACCAAAAAACTCCTAGAAACAATAGACTTGTATAGTAAAGTTGCAGGCTATAAAATCAATACCCAAAAGTCCATGGCTTTCCTATACGCAAACAGTGAGAGAGAAGAAAGCGACATGAAAAAAACAATCCCGTTCACAATTGTGCCCCAGAAAATCAAATACCTAGGAATCAGCTTAACTAAGGAAGTAAAGGACCTGTACAAAGAAAACTACAAAACGCTAATTCAGGAAATAAAAGAGAACATGAGGAAATGGAAAAATATCCCTTGCTCATGGATCGGGAGACTTAACATTGTCAAAATGGCAATACTACTGAAAGCATTGTGTAAATTCAATGCAATCCCTATAAGGATACCCATGACATTCTTCAAAGAAATGGAGCAAACACTCCTGAAATTTATATGGAACAATAAGCCCCCACGAATAGCTAAAGCAATTCTTGGGAAAAAGAAAATGGGAGGAATCAACCTCCATAACTTCAAACTGTACTACAAAGCAGTAATAATCAAAACAGCATGGTACTGGAACAAAGGCAGAACTGAAGACCAGTGGAATAGGGTTGAATACACTGACATCTCCCCTAATTCATATGATCATTTAATCTTTGATAAAGGTGCAAGTAAAATGTGAAATGGAGTAAGGAAAGCCTCTTTAACAAAGTGTGCTGGCAGAACTGGACGGCTACATGCAAAAAAGTGGGCTCAGAACTCTACCTAACACCATGTACAAAAGTAAGATCAAAATGGATTAAAGACCTCAACATCAGACCAGAAACCATAAGGTACATTGAAGACAAAGTTCGCAAAACCCTCCAAGACATTGAAGCTAATGGTATCTTCAAAGATGCCACACCACTGGTCGAGCAAGTGAAAACAGAGATAGATAAATGGGACTATCTTAAACTAAGAAGTTTCTGCACCTCAAAAGAAACAGTGACCAAAATACAAAGACAGTCTACAGAATGGGAAAGGATATTTGCCGAATACACATCTGACAAGGGGTTGATATCAAGGATATACAAAATACTGGTTGAACTCCACAAGAAGAAAACATCCAACCCCATCAAAAAATGGGGCAATGAAATGAACAGAAACTTTCTCAAAGAAGAAATCCAAATGGCAAAAAAGCACATGAGAAAATGCTCTACATCATTAATCATCAAGGAGATGCAGATCAAAACCACAATGAGATACCATCTCACACCTCAGAGACTGGCCCACATCCAAAAGAACAAAAGCAACCGATGCTGGCGCGGATGTGGCGAGAAAGGGACACTCCTTCACGGCTGGTGGGAATATCGACTGGTTCAGCCCTTCTGGAAAACAGTATGGATGATGCTCAAAAAATTAGAAATTGAGCTCCCATTTGACCCAGCAATACCACTCCTGGGAATATATCCCAGAGAGGCAAAAATGTATAGTCGAAGTGACATCTGCACTTGTTTGTTCATTGCAGCACTCTTTACAATAGCCAGAAACTGGAAGAAACCTGAATGCCTAAGAACAGATGACTGGTTAAAGAAACTTTGGTACATCTACACAATGGAGTACTATGTAGCTGTTAGAAAAGATGAAGTCATGAAATTTATGTACAAGTGGTACAACATGGAAAGTATCATGCTAAGCGAAATGAGTCAGAAAGAGAGGGATAGACATAGAAAGATTGCATTCATCTGGGGAATATAGAGTAACAAAATATGAGATTAATACCCAAGAATAGCTGAAATCAGCACCAGGAGGATTACTCCATAGCTTAGAGGCCAGCCAGGCATTCTAGGGGAAAGGGCAGCTCAGATAGAGAAGGGAGCACCAAATAAAGGATGTTTGGAGGATCCTCCCAGGAGGGAAGATGCATGTCGAAAGTAGACTATGGACTGAACATGTTTGCCACTCAAAGCCTCTTTTGCAGACCACAACACCCAAAAGGAGAGAGAGAACACAAGGGATCGCCCTGCCACAGAGGTAGGGTGGGATGGGAGGGATGGGGGTGGGAGGGGTATTATCCATGGTGGTGGAAAATGGGCACTGGTGGAGGGATGGGTATTTGATCACTGTATAATCTAAACCCAAGCACAAAAAATTGAAAATCTACAACTGTACCTCATGGTATTTCACTAATAAAAAAAAAACAAAAACAAAAAACAGAGGTAACAAAAAAAAAAAGAATGACAACTTAATACAAAAACTTTCTAGATCAACATGAATGGATAAAAAGACTTTTGACACACAGTGGAGTGGTAGGCAGCTGCTGAGGGACCAACCTGGTAGTGTCAGGGCCCAGGTCATGTAGTCAAAAGTGTCTTTTAGCAGCACAATTCTCTTTGCTTCTCAAATAAGGGTTTCACTCCCTCAAGAGATAGGGAACTGTGTAACAAGGGCCATGGAAACCTGCAAAGTAAAAATGGGGTGGCAGGGCTGAGGAGATAGCTCAAAGGCTGGAGTGCATGTTTTGCGAGTGGGAGGCCAGAATTCAATTCCCCACTCTCCCGGGCACTCCTGCGGCAACCCTCAGACAAAACAAAAAAGGGAGGACCTTCCTCAACAAAACCAAGGAATTTCTATATAGTATTTTCCAAAGTGGGTAGTAAGCTTAACTTATTCTGCTTAGAAATCACTACATTTTCAATTTTAGTGTATGTGCTGCCAGAGAGAGCAGAGAAATCACTACACTTTCGAAACTGGACCACATATGTTTGTAAGACACTGACTGGTCTCTTGACAACTACCTCGGAGCATGCTTTCTAGGGCAAACTCTTGCCAGGTGGACACGAACCCTCCTTCTACACCTGAGCTCCCACCTCCTCACCTCTGCAGCACTGAGCTAGCTCCTCAGATTGCACACTCTAGTTGGTTGTATCTGCTACTAGAAATGTCTCCTGACTTTTTGGGGGTTGATTTCCAAATCTATTAGATCTGTTTTGATGGTGTGCTAATTCTATTATTTTTCAATTATGTTATCATCACCCATACACCACAAAATTCAACATTTTATTTTTTGGCAGTGCAGGAAATTGAATCAAAGGCCTCACACTTGCAAAATCAGTGTTCTGCCTCTGAGTTACAATATTCTGTCCAAATCTACTGTTTCAATTATTATTACTATGGGAAATTATTATTATGGGAAAGGGGCACACCTTGCGTTATTCAGGGAGTATTCCTGGCTCTGTGCTTATGACTAACCACTGAAAGTGCTGAGAGGAATCTTATATGGTTAGTGGAGATCAAATTGAGGTTTGTGGGACCAGAGAGAAGTTACCTATATGTCTGACCCCACAAATTCATAGGGCTGGAGCACATGCTATAAATGTAAGAGGCCCGGGTTTGATTCCTGATACTACAAAGTCCCCCAAATAAAATACAGAATTTCCTAGTTTCTGGTTTATTTATAACATGTGATCATAACCTAATGCTAGCACATTTTCATAATCTTAAAAATAAATTTCTATTAGCAGCACTCCCATTCTCTGGCAATGGCTTATCTATTTTCTTTTCTTATGGATCTGCTTATTTCTGTCATTTACATAAATGGAATCACCCACTGTGTGGTGTCCTTTGTGACTCCACAATTTTTCCAGTTACTATAATGTTTTCAAGGTTTGCTCTTATAGTACACAAATATACTCTATTCCCTTTTGGGGGTCTAAACCCAGAAGTGCTCAGTTAAAAGGCTATACCTGGTGTTCCTCAGAGGTACTCCTGGCTTAGTGCTCAGGGGACTATGCAATTCCAAGAATAAAAACAGGTTCCTGCATGCAAAGCATGCATCCAGCCCTTTGATCTAGCTCCCTAGTCCTGTATCTACAAAGTTTTAAAAATATTTATCAATAACATATACCACATAACTGAAAACAACAAATGTTGGTGGGATTGTGATGAAAAAGGAAACCTCATTCAGTGCTGGTGGAAATATCACCTGGTCCAGTATCTATGGAAAAGAGCATCTATGGTAATTCCTCAGAAAGGAAGACTGGAGCTCCCATTTGACCCAGCTATTTCACTTCTAGGTATCTACCTTCCAAACACAAAAACAATTCATAAAGATTAATGAACACCTATGTTCATGGCAACGTTTTGTTTTGGGCCACATCCAAGAATAAGGAGGGGTTACTCCTGGCTCTGTGCTCAGGGATCACTCCTGGCAGGGCTTGGGGACATATGGGTGCTTGCTGGCGATCAAACTCAGTTTGGTCGTGTGCAAGGCAAGGACTTTATCTGCTATACTGCCTCTCCGGCCTCTTAATGCAGCTCTTACAAAGGAAGATTGACACATGAATGGGGGGCAAAATCATGGGTACATTGATGACAAGGGTGTGCAGTAACTATGTACATTAATACCAGACACTTATTGTAACCTAATTACCTAAACTATAATTTAAAAAAATTTAGTAGGAAAATTCACTTGTCAGTGGATAGACTTCTGGTCTGTGTCTAATTTTTGGCACTGATGAGCAATATGCATATTTGTAAAGATTTTTGGTTTTTGGCCACATCTGGTGGTGCTCAGGGCTCACTTCTGGTGTGACTTGGGGGATCATATAGGGTACCAGGGATTGAACCCAGTCAGCCAGTTTTTGAATAAATGTGTATTTTCAATTTTTTTGGGTTATACAGGTATAAACACTGCTGAGACATATGGTAATTCTATACTTTAACTGAGTAACTCCAAATAGTCTTCTAAAACAGCAGAACCATTTTATATGCACATTAGCAATCTATAAGGGTTCTGATTCTCCATGTCATCACCAACATTGATTATCAGATACTTTTATTATAGGCACCAAATGAATATGAAATAAAATCTCGTTGTGGTTTTGATTTGCACTTCCCAGGTGGCTGATACTGTTTATTGGGAATTTGCATATCTTTTTTAGAGACATGATTCTATTTAAATCCTTTGTCGGGGCTGGAGCAATAGCACAGCGGGTAGGGCGTTTGCCTTGCACGCGGGCCAATCCGGGTTCAATTTCCAGCATCCCATATGGTCCCCTGAGCACTGCCAGGGGTAATTCCAGAGCGCAGAGCCAGGAGTAATCCCGGTGCATTGCTGGGTGTGACCCAAAAAGAAAAAAAAAAAATCCTTTGTCTATTTTTTTTTTTAGTGCCGGGGTTGAAACCAGGGTATCACAAATGTCAGGCATGTGCTCTATCACTGATACACATTCTATAAACATTCTTAGCACCCCTTTCCCACTTTTGAATTGAGTTATTCTTATTTTTCAGTTATGAGTTTTAAAAGAACTTTATACCCTTTTTAATCTTTATCAGATATGATTTGCAAATTTCTCCCATTCCTGTAGGTTATACTTTTAATCTGTTGATAGAGGGTTCTTTTGTGTTGAGGGCGGGGCGGGGGGGTGGAGCTGCCTCCCCAGAGGTGCTTTGGGATCCAGGGGTCATTTCTGATGAAAATTGACCCGGTGAGCTGTGCCTGGAAATGCTGAGCACAGCTGAGAAGGTAATGTGGTATCAGGGGTCAAACTTAGGGCCAAACACTTGCAATGCACATTCTCTACCCATTTTAGTCTCTATAGCAGAGACATTTTATGGTTTTTCCCTTTTGGACTTTCCAAATGATGCTTATGGGCCCAGGACCACTCCCAGTGGTACTCAGTCAACTAGGCCAGTGGTTCAGTGCTAGAGCCTAAGGATGCATTGCTGCTCAGGCCTTGAGAACACCAGGGTCATATCTGGCAAAGCTCAGGAGGCCATAACATGCCAGGGATTAAACCCAGGTTAGGTGCATGCACCCTAACTCCTGTACTCTACTATCTCCCTGGTTCCAGTTCTAATTTTGATTAAGTTCAACATATCTATTTTTCCTTTAGTTGTTTCCAGTGATGCTTATTCGACTATGTAGTGCCAGAGAGAATTGGTGGCCAATGCATACAAACCATTATCCTTAATCACTATTCTATCTCTCCAGTCCTACTTCTGTGTTTTGAAGTTTTAAACTCTTATATTTAGTTCTTCAAACTTTTTATTTAATTAACCAATTTATTTTTTGCTTTTTGGCTCACACCCAGTGATGCTCAGGGGTCACTCCTGGCTCTGCACTCAGGAATTACTCCTGGCAGTGCTGGGGGGACCATATGGGATGCTGGAGATCAAACCCCAGGTTGGCCGCATGCAAGGCAAATACCCTACCTGCTGTACTATTGCTCTGGCCCTCTTCAAACTTTTAAAAGTCAATTTTGATTACATGACAATAGACTACTTTTCCCTCACATTTTTATTTTTCTTGTCTTGATAGTATTTTACTTTTTTTTGGTGCCTCAACCAATAGTATTCAAGTGCCACTCCCCAGAACATGACTCAATCACTTTAGTGTGAGGGTCATGTGATGACAGGCATCGAGGTCAGGCCTCAAACCTGTGCCTCCTGTATGCAAAGCAATGCACTAGCCCTTTAAGCTATCTCCAGACCCATCTTTAAATAATTTAAAACAAATATACGTACTAGAGTCTCCATCTGATAATTCTATCATCACAGGCTTAAAGAGTTCTAAACCTGGGGGCCTGAGTGATAATACAGCAGGTACGGCATTTGCCTTGCATTTTTGCTTTGTACCAAGTGGCTGCTGGAGCAATAGCACAGCAGGTAAGGCGTTTGCCTTGCACGCAGTCAACATGGCTGACCCGAGTGCGATTCCTCCGCTTCTCTTGGAGAGCCTGGCAAGCTACCGAGAGTATCTCGCCCGCACAGCAGAGCCTGGCAAGCTCCCCGTGACGTATTCGATATGCCAAACACAGTAACAACAAAGTCTCTAATGGAGACGTTACTGGGCCCGCTCGAGCAAATCGATGATCAACGGGAGGGCCTTTTACTTACCAAGTGGCTGACCTGAGTTCGGTCCCTGGCATCCCATAGGGTCCCCAGAGTACCACCCAAGAGTGAATCCTGAGTGCAGAGTCAGGAGTAATCCCTGTGCATCGCTGGGTGTGACCCAAACACACACACACACACACACACACACACCCCTCCTGTTCATTTACTTATTTTTGACTTAGTGCTCATCTTAAGCATTGCTTTACTGGTAGTGCACACAAGGGTTTAGACAAAAGTACCTAAAGGTAGATATGCATCTTCCTTGTCAAATCCCTCCGTGTGTTAATCAGATGTGATTCTCCTTTGAGTCCATTTTTCCATCTAATGATTTTTATGTGACAAAGATAAAACAAAACTAAATCCAAATTTAAGGGAGGGTATACCTATAGCTATGCAGTCTTTAGAGAAGACAAAAATCTAATTGAGACAACCCAATCTATATCGAGTAGGGTTTGTCAAGCCCTTCCCATCGCAATGGGTAAAGGTAAAGGTAAAGGCCCTCCCGTTGATCGTCGATTTGCTCGAGCGGGCCCAGTAACGTCTCCATTGGAGACTTTGTTGTTACTGTGTCTGGCATATCGAATACTCTCGGTAGCTTGCCGGGCTCTCCGAGAGGGGCGGAGGAATCGAACTCGGGTCGGCCATGTTGGCCGCGTGTAAGGCGAACGCCCTACCCGCTGTGCTATCGCTCCAGCCCATCGCAATGGGTATATTTTCTTAAGTAGCTTTCAGCTAGGTCTCAGTTTCAATCCCTTCTATGATCCAGAGTCAAGGCCCTATCTCCAATCTGTATGCCCATTAATACTCAAATTCCTGAGGATCAGAGAGGTAGTACAGTGGGCAAGATGCTTGCCTTACCCATGGCTGACCTGGGTTCAATTCTCAACACAACAAATAGTCCCCTGAACCTGCCAGGGGTGAACCCTGAGTGCAGATCCAGGAGTATCCTCTGAGAACCAATGGATATGGCCCCCAAATAAAAACAGAGATCTGTGGTTACCAGATTAGTGAATGGTGCAGTTTTGCCTAAGCTCTGCTTTTGTTCGCTTAAGATTTTGGCTTCTGGGAACTACCTTTACTTTTGTGTGAATAAATCATTAATTTTGGGTGTAATGTGATATTACTCATCCAGCATCTCAATGTGTTAGCAGCAAGAAGGCTTTCAGATGCCTCATGATGATAGATGAAGAAACTACTACTTAAAAAGATCACAGGAAGGGCTGTTTAGTGGTTGAGTGCATGCATGCCTTACAAGTCTGAGAACCCGACTTGACAGCCATCAACCTCCATTCTCACACCAAAAGATTTCTGTATACTAAAATATCATCATGAACATACTGATTGAATACAGGTTCCACAGTAAGGTCATAGATATGAAAGATGACTTGAAGGGAGAATTTCCCATACTGGCTTTCAAGGCTGTTCTCCCCAGAAGAACAAATTCTGCTTACACACTTCTGAGATCATGAGTGAACCTCTGGAGATGATATGCTACTGCTTTAGTGTCGTCTATTGCGAGGTCAACTCTTTCACAAATGCTCCCTTTTTTGGGTACCTACTGGCTGTATAGCTATTCCAAGGGTCTTTGGCCAATATCCCTTATTTGGCTAATGCTGACACAGAGTAGGAGTGCATTTGCCGCAGGTTTCGAAGTCCTAGTTGCCAACTGGTTTGAAGCAACCCCAAGAGGACAGGACTGTGATGCTGAACTCGATGGAAGTAGATGGTGCAATCTATAAAACTCTCAGTTGCCTACTTGCTGGACTATGCAGTGAGCTCTGTGTAATCAGTTTCACAGCTTGGCAGGCTTAGAGGAAAGGATCTTCCAGAAGGCTGAGAAGTTCAATGCCAATAAGAGCAGTGTCATATGTGTTCTGTCCAATTAAGAGGACTCTTGCAAATCTAAGAAAAAAAGAACTATGTTCCATGATTTGACTGCTGTGTGCTAAGGGAGGCACAGAGAATGGGCAACTCTGTAAGAGTTCAGAAGTAAAGCTGACTTTCAAGTAACTAAAGACCTACTCTTCATTATCCCCCCCTCCCCAACCACACAACCCTTTTTTAAATTGAATCACCATAAATTACAGAGTTACGAAGGTATTTATGATTTGAGTTTTGGGCACATATTGTTCCAACACTAATCACTTCACCAGTGCCCACTACCCTCCACTAATGTCCTCAGTTTCCCTCCACCCCATCCCTACCTGCCTCTGTGGCAGATACCTTTTCCTTGTCCCAATTTCCCAGTGTTCCCTTCCCTAATTTATCTCCCTCACCACTGTCCCAGTGCCAAACTTCCTACTTAAGACCAGTTCTCCTGCTCCTTGTTTCTACAGGCATTAGGCACTTGACATTCCCCTATGAGGTTTCTTTATATCCCACATATGAGAGTTACTCTCCATTATTTTTAACACAGGTCCCAATTTCCTATTTGGTTTCTGAATACAAGGCCACTACTTCCATGGTACCGGAGAATCAGAGTCATTCTTCTCACATACCAATCTCCTGATCCTTGTCTGGGAAAACGCCAGGCTCTGGTTAACAATGACATTATTTTCAGCAGTCTCTATAGACCAGTCCTGCCATGTCCTCCTGATGACTACTTCTAGCAGCTTCTCACTTAGTCAGTCCTTTATTCTCAGGACTAGGGGTAGGGATTCCAGTGTATACAGTGATCAGAGGAGAAAGGGTAGACTCCTTGGTGAGAAAGCAGGCATTGCACTTTGGGCCTGAGTCAGCATCTCCTGGCCTCAGGTTCCCATACAACCGCCACCTACCTTTCCACAGCTGTTGGAGTCACACTGGACAAGGTAGGAGCACCTGGTGTAGCTTTGGACCGTTCAGTGAATCGGGAGTCAAATGCTTTCATAGGTTCGATCTTTGATGGGGTTGTTAACACAGAGGGCGATGATGCAGCAGGAGTCGAGGTAGCATTCATACTAGGATGGGGTGAAGAAGGGAGAGTAAGTTAAGCAAACCATCAAGGATATGGGAGTATTGTTAGCCTTACTTGAAACCAAGAAAAAGGAATACAATATCTAACTTACAATTTTTTTTTCTTTTTGGGTCATATCCGGTGATGCACAGGGGTTCCTCCTGGCTTTGCACTCAGGAATTACTTCTGGCAGTGCTCAGGGTACCATATGGGATGCTGGGGATCGAACCTAGGTCTGCCACATGCTAAGCAAATGCTCTACCTGCTGTACTATAGCTCCAGCCCCACAATATCTAACTTCTATTAATTTTAAGACAGGGGCCAGGTGGCTGGAGAGAGAGAGTATAGACGATAAGGTGCTTTCCCTGCATTTAGATGACTCTGGCCAGCATCCGATATGGTACCCCAAGACATGCAAGGAGTGATTCCTGGACACAGCTAAGTGGGGCCCCAAAACTAAAAACTAAAAAGACAAAACGGTAAGATGCTTGTCCCGAGTTTTAACCCCTGCACCCCATATAGTCCCCTGAACATCACCAGGAACAAATCCTGAGTGAAGAGCCAGCAGTGGACCAAATTAAAAAAAAAAGCAATCTGTTATTCTTCTTCATTGTTTTGTTTTTCTCAGCCACACCCAGTGATGCTCAGGGGTTACTCCTGGCTCTGCAATCAGGAATTACTCTTGGCAGTGCTTGGGGACATTATATGGGATATCGGGGATCAAACCCAGGTTGACCATGTGCAAAGCAAACATTCTACCTGCTGTACTATGACTCCAGTCCCGATTTTATTATTTTCAAGTTCTGAAATTCGGTTAAGTACAGCTTTCTGTGAAGGCAGTGAGCAAATCGATGCATACAGGTGCTACTGGACTGTTCTGAGAGCTTATGGGGATAGCGTAGAGCTTGGAAAATGGTTCTTACAGGTCTTTAACCTCATCATATAACTTGCATATACTTATATCCTCATCTTCATAATTTGCATATAGAACTGCCATCCCAAACCACCCCAAATGCCAGCTTTTTCCACATTAACACTGGGTTTAGAAACAAAGGCCCCACACTGGATTCTGAAATGACTGTCTCATGTATTTATGGGCGCAATTGGTGATGTTGGGGCCTACCCCAATAGTCGGGTTCAGGGGACTGGCTAGTGTCAAGTCAAAGCTCAAGTTTTCTTAACCATTTCCCTTGGTGTCAAGTGTCTTCCTGGTATCATCCTTAGGCACCACTTTCTGATATGGTTAGTCCCACCTCAATATCACAATTACTCATTCTTCATACTTTCCTCTAAAAATTCACCCTATAAAGCTATAGCTCTTGACTTCCAATCCAGGGAAAGGAGAGGAGTAAGCATGAGCTTGTCCTCTGCCAAGGTGTATTCCATATGCTGGATCTCAAAACCATATCCCTACCCACCTGAATCCCACATTAGGTGCTTGGCAAACATCCTGCAGAGTCCTCTCCTTCTCTCTTAAAAACTGCATGGCCAAAAATATCTCAGATATTTTTTATGGGCACAGAACCCACCTTTCTTCCCATCTTTCAGTAGGGCTCTGATCCAGCTGCTATCTCTAAATCCTTTCTCTGATAATTAGCTTGAATGGCTCTTTGTTTTTATTCATAATTATCTAGTCCTTTAAACATCTAGCTTGGTTTCCAGATAGTGATCAAAGACACCAGTACCCTAAGTGAGAACTATATTGTCTAGCTCCATCTGGGCTCTAGAACCCAAATACCCTGCTTGGGATACATTATGTCACCACATTCCTGATAGGAGACAGCAGAGGCAGTTTATATCAGCTAGCAGGCAGAGCTGACCCTGTAGCAGATGATATTTTCACTGGTCCTAAGATGGCATAATTTCTCTGGAAGTGAAATCCCCATGGCCCTGATGCATCAGACATTTACTTTATGAAGGTCCCCCTTCTAAAAAGCTTCTCCTCTGAAATCAGGCAACTCTGTTTCTCTTTTTACTGAAGGGACCAGAAAATATCCCTGAAACTGTGTCCAAACTTGAATCTTCCCCAGGTATAGGAGCACATGCCTAGTGCTCACTCACCTGTCTTTACTGACAGAGTCTCCCACAAGTCTGGTGCTGGCTGATGCCACAGGTTCTGTGGAAGGCTTTGAAGCGCCAAATGAGTTGTGAGTATTGGAGTCCAAAGTCAGTAGTTGCTGATTGCTATGAGAGGAGAGCATGGTGCCTGCCAGGGAGCCCGAGAGTGGGATGCTGTTAAAGAACGCTGTGGAGAAGTCCCTGTGTCAGCAAGAATGAAAGTCAGCTTCAGAAATCAAACATCATAACAGGCATTTTATATTTACTAAGTATTAACTTTTTTTCAGGACCCAAAGGCAGTTTATTTCATGGTAGAAAATTTGCCAGGTAGAAATTTAAAATCCACTATATTTAATATGTGATGAGCAGGTATTTTATGTACCATTACAAAAGAAAAACTTGCTACTAATTACAAAAGATAGATGAAAAACAGATGCAAAACGATTAAAAAATTCACCCTAATCACTGGAAAGAGTTAACTGTGCAAACTCTCCAAACTAGTTTGAAGCAACTCACAGGATGGTTCTCTCTTTCACCAAGGCCTGTATAAGTGTATCATCATTTACCTAACCAGCCTCTGTGGAACAACTGGGCTATTTCCAAGGTTTTTCTGTGACAATGCTGCAACAAGGCCAAAATAACTGCAGTGTTGAGGAGCCTGGCCAAACCTTCCACCACAGCCTCCTTCCTCTACCATGCATTCCCTTTGGAACTTTGGGAACTTCAGTCACTCCGAGGTTCAGGTTCTCATGGGCACCAGAGGAAGTGACAAAACCAACCTCATGAAGTCACCATCAGAACTAAAGTACTTAGTCAAGTATATATTTAAAACACATAGTAGATGCCTAGAGATGTTCATTATCGTATTGTCATTAACATCCGTTGCTCCACTTATTAATTTCCTAGGAGTGGACTTCGACAACAGATTATTCACTTAAATTTGCTGACAATTCCTTTTTAAAAAATCTTTGTTTGTTTTGATTTGGTGGATACACCTGGTGGTATCAGGGGTTACTCCTGACTCTGCACTCAGGAATTATTCCTGGCCATGTTCGGGGGACCATATTGAATGCCGGGGATTGAAAAAGTCTGTTGTATGCCAGGAAAGAGCCCTATATGCAGGACTTACTCTCCAGCCCACCTTTTAACAATTCTACCCCGTCTTGAAAGATTTAAATTACAAGTTTGAATGAGAATGCTTATTCACCCACTTTTACCAATGGCTTTATCAGATTTCTTGATATTTGAAAACCTGATAAATCATTGTCACTGTCCTCCCGTTGTTCATCGATTTGCTCGAACGGGCCCAGTAACATTGTGAGACTTGTTACTGTGTTTGGCATATCCGATACGTCACGGGTAGCTTGCCAGGCTTTGCCATGTGGACGAGATACCCTCGGTAGCTTGCCAGGCTCTCAAAAAGTAGTATACTTTAGCACAGCGGGTAGGATGTTTGGCCTTGTACGCGGCCGACTCGGGCTCGATTCCTCCGTCCCTCTTGGAGAGCCCGGCAAGCTACCGAGAGTATCCCACCCGCACGGCAGAGCGTGGCAAGCTCCCTGTGGCGTATTTGATACGCCTAAAACAGTAACAATAAGTCTCACAATGGAGACATTACTGGTGCCTGCTCAAGCAAATTGATGAACAATGGGAAGACAGTGCTATAGTGCTACTATCAGATTAATTTGCAATAATTTTTATTTTCATTTTATTTGAAGTTGAAAGTTTTCCTTTTGGGGCTGGAGTGGGTAGGGTGTTTGCCTTGATGTGGCCAACCTGGGTTCGATCCCCAGCATCCTGAACCCTGCTATAATATCTGGGTGTAACCTACAGCATGCCTTCAACTCAAGTGTCAATGTCAATTAGGGCCACTGTGTACAGAGCTTTGACAACAGTAGAAAGTTAGATTCAACTCCCTTACTTCCAGATTCTATGAAGCAAACTGGTTGAGACTGGTGAGGAGCATGATACTTTGACGATGATACCACTGGGGGTGCATACTTGGATGTGGTTTTATTAACACAAAACTGCAGCGCCAGCATTAACATGTTAAGAAAGTGCTACTTATCAATATAAGAAAGGAAGACATCCCCAGATGAGGGCAGAGAACTCAGTGAGAGATTAAGTACCCAGTGTCCAGCTGTGCTATGCAGAGAGGCGTGATTCTCCTCCGACCATCTGCTGTTCGAGTCTCAACTTGTTTCTTTAAAAGATTCTGGCAAAGTAAAGTAACAAAAATGAAGGGGAAAGTTATAATCAACTATCTTAAAATATCAAAACTAAGCTTCTAAATAACTGTATTCTAATTTTCCTTCCCATAGACTTTTGGTACAATTAACTAAGCTACCTACTTAAAGAACAAAAGTTTTCATCAGGACGCATGCTAAACTTACTGTACTATAAATGAGGTAAGAACAGAAAACTCCTCCTAGTTAAAGCAGCTCCAGCTCCTTCTTCTCTATCACAGTACTGTGAGCCTGGCCAAGTTCCCAGGGCAGAAGCATATGACATCCACCCAGACCACAGAGTTCAATGATGAAAATAATCAATGAGACCTATATTCATGACTCAAAGTCTTGATTTACAAAACTTTAATATTTTTAATCAGAATCCTTTCTTTCACTAAGGGGTTCAAAAACAAGGGTTCCTCTCAGTCACTTTGTCTGAATTATCCAAGAGAATTTTCATCTTCCTGTACAAGTTCCTACAACAATACTGAAAGTGTTGTAAACTCTCTAGGTGATTCCAACATTTCCTGCCCTTTTCCTGTTTTATCATCATCCACATTCCACTATTCTCAATGCTTTCAGAGGAAGAAAGGGGAAACCCACAGCTATCTCTTAAGGGCAGATCCTGAAAAATCACTGTTCTCAGTACCTAGAATTTCCTAGAAACCAAAGGAGGGAGGTTTGGAAGTTCTTTAAGAGATGATTTGGAACAAGGGGGTCTCTCATAATGGTGCTTGAAGCTCCATTACTACCTCATGCAGCAAATAGCAGTGGAAGTCAAGAGACCTTAAAGTGTTTATCCCTGAGTTCTACTTTAGGCTATATATGTATATGTATATATATATATATATATATATATATATATATACGTATATATATATAGTTCCCTACAACCTGTATTTGCTTGTTCTCATTCTGTCCCTACGTTTATGCCACGTACCCAGTACTAATGGTCTGAGCCCTCACCTTCCTGATGTCTTCAAGACTTTCACCATTGACAACACCGGCCACTGAGGCAGCTGAGCCTGTTTCTCTGGCAGTGCCACTCTTCTGGTCCAGCTGCTGCTGCTGTCTCCGCTGGTATTTGAGCATCTCAGGGTTCTCGATGACAGCTGTGGAGAGTTGGGCCTCGGTCATGATGGCCAAACTCTTACCATAAGTGGATTGGTGAATGCGGCTCTAAGGGAAGCAGAGAGAAGTACAACAAACCAGCTATAAACTGCTCTATGGTAGAGACTGCTCTGCAGTAGAGGAGTTGTAATGTGGACTCGCCTGACTTTCGGAGTGGAAAGGGCCCTGGACAGGGCTCCCAGAGTTCTAGATGCCAGCTCTCCATTGCCTCCCACTCTCTTTGGCGTGTTGCTGATTAGATGACTCTCGAGGAGTTTTATATCCTCATAGCCTCTTACATATGGATAGATGGGATTAATGTGAGTAACAAGAAAACATACCACATGGTTTGGGCAGAACAAAGGCAATGAAAATTTGTTGAACTAAAATGAAGAAGCTCTAGTAATCCAAACACTTTTTTTTTGGAAAACAAACACAAGATGCAAGCTTTCACTGCTTACATCTACGGCCATCAGCAGAAAGTAGCTAGAGTGTGCCAAGGGTGCGCTGATGCTATCTCTGAGAGCACAGAGGCCTGATACAGCAGACCTGAGTTTCCTCAACATGTCTGACTCATCTGAGCAAGTCTCTCCTTTCGTTTTCCCAAGTCTGATTAGTGCTCTGCCGTAAAGGACCAGAAGAACTTTCAAGAACAAGGACGGTATCCTCTGGACTCTGGAGGTTGTGTGGTGGGGACAGACTAATATAAGGATGTGCAAACATTGTGGAAGTCAGGAGGTTATCTCTCTCAGGGCAGACAAGAGGATGTTGCTTCGGCAGGGGAGAATTGCCTACCTGCTCTGGACTTTCACAGGGCTTCTTTCAGATAAATACATTTCAGAGTGCAAGCAAAGGCCTTTTTATAGAGATGGTAGGTTTCTAAGTTTGAAGTAGGTAAAGCAGAGCCTTTCTCAAAGCCTTTAAGAGGCACATTACCACAGTGTTCTGGGTATGGCACACAGGAAATGAGGCCTAAACCAAAGGTCTGGTTCATGCTTCTGTTCTTTTATCTAACGGGGTGAGGTTACATATGACCCTTGGCAAAAGGCCATACCATTTTTCGAGACTTAGTTATCTAACTGATGAAATACCTGTTATATAAAACATATTAAAAATGCATGGCCTGAACCAAACTGGAGAGCACAACAGGTAAGGCACGAGCCTTGCACATGGCTGATCTGGATTTGATGGCCGGCACCCCAGATAGTCCTCCAAGTCTGCAAGGAGTGAAACCTGAGAACAGCGCCAGGAATAAGCCTTGCACATCATCAGGTATGGCCCTCAAACAAAAACAAAACAAAACAGCATGGGAAGGCCAAAGGGATACTTCAGGGATTAATAAGGTCTTCTATGTGACAGACTCCAGTTCCATTCCTAGCACTGCAAATTGTTCCTGAGCACCACCAGGAGTGAGTATGGAGCTAGGAGTAAACCCTGGGCATAGTGCTGAGCGTGACCCCAAAACAAAAGAATAAATAAAACAAAGGATGGATCATATTTTATTATGTAAGTGATAAGAAGTGACCAGGGGCTGGAGAGATAGTACAGCAGATAGGGTGTTTCCTTGTACACATTTAATTGGGTTTGACATGCAGCATCCCATATGGTTGGTCCCCTAATCCCTGACAGGAATGATCTCTGAACATCTAGGAGTAAGCCCCGAGTATGGCGAGGCCAAACTCATAGTATAGGGATTAGTAAGGCCTTTCATGTGGCAGTATGCCCGAGCACTACCAGATGCAATGCACCACCCAAAACGAAGTCATTATTATTACTATGATTGCCACTCTGCGACAACTACATAGACATAAAACAAGAAAAATGAAAAAGGTCCTAGAAAGTCACTATTGCTCTCTCCCAAGATAATAATAATAACATCCCTTGTATGTGACTCATTTTCACTTCCAAAAGTGATGGCCACAAATGTTTTATTTTGGGGACTGGGGGCTCCCAAGAGATGCTCAAAAGACCTAGTGGCCCCTTCTCGTGATTTGTGGACAACCATATGAGTGGTTTAATGTGGGGACCCTAGGATTCAGTGTTGCTTGAATCCTGTAGTGCTGGGGAATACCCAGGTCAACTCTGAGGAGCATGGGGCCTCAAGGGCTGCACCCAGCAATGCTCTGAGAACTATGTGACATCAGGGACCAATTTGGAGTCGGCAGATGCAACATTCACCTTGATCCCATATTATATCTATGGCCCAGTAATGTTTTTGTTTTGTTTTGGAGGCACCTGGCGATGCTCAGGTGTTGGATATTAACCCTAAGTGTTTCCGTCATCATCAGTAAACTCCCAGAGAGGCTTACTGTGCTCTAGCTTGCTAGCATCCCTAATTTAGTCAAAGCTTATCTTTATCCTTTCCTTTGTGTTTCACTTCTCATTGTCTCAGCTCCCCAAGGCAGTCTTGATTACTTATAAGTCAAAACTTTCTGGTAATTCTGGAATTTGTATTTGTAAAGGTAAAAAAAGGTAAAGGCCCTCCCGTTGATCGTCGATTTGCTCGAGCGGGCCCAGTAACGTCTCCATTGGAGACTTTGTTGTTACTGTGTCTGGCATATCGAATACTCTCGGTAGCTTGCCGGGCTCTCCGAGAGGGGCGGAGGAATCGAACTCGGATCGGCCATGTTGGCCGCGTGTAAGGCGAACGCCCTACCCGCTGTGCTATCGCTCCAGCCTGTGTTTTGTATTTGAAGTGATGTGTATTTGTACCTACTTTTCTATTTCCCCTATAGACATTTTATATTTTACCATATAGCAATGTTCTCGGGTTCAACACAAAAAGACCGTTAATGCTATGCTCCTAATATTAGGGAGTTCACTGACTCTGAAATATGTCCTGGACATTGGTCATAAATATTTGACTCGGGCTTCAGTGGCTGTAGTTAACACCCCTAACACTCCAAAAGGGAGGTCCCACCACTGGACTGGCACGTACATGGGGTGAGTGGAAAAGCTACCCTGGCATCAAAATGGGACAGTCTAGAAAGAATATATGCAGTTTTAATGCAAGCTGTTATGACTTAAGAGACAGGACCCCCATGGTGAAGGACAAGCTGAACTGGCCTGAGGAGACTTAGTCTGGGATTTATAGTAAAAGCCTTGCTTGTTCTCAGAGTCCAGAGAACTAAGTTTTGGAATCTTTGTCTTTTACTGTGTTTATCCAAACAACTGCAAGTATTGATAAGAAGTAAACTTAATTGTTAAACATATACAATTAGAAGGAAAGACATAAGCAATGTAGATGTCCCTGGGAGGCAAGAGTTTCTCCCCTAGAGATTGACTCTGTCAAATGTTTTATCTTTGTAAAAGAGCAATCACACCTAGGTGCTATACCTCAACCCTCCCCCCCCTCCCCGCAGATGTTCTGTAAGTATGCTTGCAGCTCTGCATTAAATGGGCCATTTTCACCATTAGTCTGTGGTCCCCCATCTCTCTGTCTCTTTACTGGGGAGGATGGGAGGCAGTCAGGACACCGAACACAGCACCCACACATTTTGTGAACTCACACTCAAGGAAAACTCCTGGCTCTGCACTCAGGATCATATGAGATGCTGGGGATTCAACCCAGTGTGTAAGACACACTGCTGCATTATCACTCCAGCCTCTAGCCCAGTAATATTATTTTTAATTCCAGAACTGATTTCTGACATAATTTTTAAAGAAATCAATTTTTGCAAGAATTATAATCTATACCAGGGGAAATTCCAAATAATACTTAAACAACATGTGTATACAAAAAAAGGATTCAATTAAAAGAGCTATTGTGACTATTTCTGTGACTCTAGAGTATGTGTAGCCCGCTGGCCACATACCAGTGATACGGGTGTTTTCCTACCTTTTCTTCTTCACTCAGTGGATCTCCAAGCTCATCCTGGGAGAAGTCTAGGAAGGCCACAGACCCATCCATGGAGCACACCAAGATGCCTAGTCCATTCAGAGTCCTGAAAGAGACTGTGGTCAGTAGTCTGGGAGCAAATGCCTGTAGAGTTCATGCACATCTCAGGGTGGGATTAGAGGAACAGCAGGGTAAGGGTCTAAGGTATAGAGGCTGAAAACCTCTGGTTCTCTTCCATGGCTTGATGGCAGGGGGAACTGCATGACAAATGCATTACAGAGGGTTCTGCACTCTATGGTTCTAAGCACATGTACAAACCATCTCTACTTCTCATGATATATGAATTTCATTTTTGTTTTTGGTACAATTAAAAAATAAACTTAGGAAATAGGGATATCGCTCAGTGATATAGCACTTGCCTTGCATACATAAGGCCCTGTATTTAGTCCCTGACAAAAACTTGAGAGAGTGTATATTTAAATGAGGTCACTGAGAAGCAGAAAATATATCTCCACATCTATGCTAATTTGATTCACATGATAATAATGAAGAAGAACTAGGATCACAGTGTCCTCCTTTTCCTTGACAAAAACGAGTGTCTGAGTAGGGATTTTCCAGTGACAAATGGAGCACAGTAGCAGACACTCTCCACACAGAAGGCACTGTCCTTTAATGAGTCACGTACAAACAGCATGGGACCAACTGGTGAGGTGGTCTTTGTGGCCTCCCCACTCATATCCAGAAGGCCTTGTATTCCAATTCATGGCTTATCCTTTTCTAGCTTATGCAACATAACAAGAGTCCATCTTACCAGGAAATATCCATGATGGATTTGTCAAACAGCTCATGGATGACAACCAAAGGTCGTTTTAGACATGTGAGCTGAAAGAAAAGCAGCACCAAAAATTAAAGTCTAAAAACCCCTCTTTGTCCTCTCAGTTAACACTACTAGCCCCAGAATCTTTAGGTGATGTTTTTGCTGATACAGAGAGTCAAGTCATTCCAACTTTACTCAAATAGCAATCACTAAATTCCAAACTCCGATAACCAAAGCTTGCCCAGACAATATATAATGGAGTCATAACCCACACTGGTGGGAATTGCAGGGGAGACTATGTTACACAAACAATGAGCAAGTGAGAAAAGGTTTCTGGAAGGGACATGATTTGAAGAGAGGAATAGCATGGAAATCAGAGATCTATAATACGGGATAGGACAACATGGCCTGGGCTGCGATAAAAGTAAAGGAAGTTACCATGTAAAGAAAACTGCCTCTGAGAGAAGCCAACAGATCTCAGGGTCCAAGTAGTTCTGGTATATATTGGTCCAAGGCTTGGGGTAACTGGCTACATATACAGGCAAATTTTATAAAGAGTGTAAGGATTGTCAAGAAACACACAGAGCCAGTTTAAGCTGAGCTTAATCTGGACATAATCAGTGGAGGTCTAACTACAAAGCACCCATTTTCCAACCATACCTGGTTGGTAAAACCTCAGACGCAGAACCTGTGGCTAAGGATGATGGTTGTAAAAAGGTCTTTTTTTAAAAAAAAGCAAACAGAACATGTCAGCTTTGATCCCAATCACTGAGAACATTTCTTGGTGTGGACATAACTGGCTTTTCCTAAGGGTTAGGACAGCTTCTCCTGGTTGGGTCCAGACATCAGGGCTTCCTTCTGGGGTGATGGGAGGGCCAAGCATAGGGTAGAAACACACATGAAATACCACCAGAAGTTGAGGTCTCTCCTCTTCCAGGCCTCCAATCCCTACCAGCATGCACCCTACATTACATCCCACACCCTTGCCTGCAAGATCAGCAACAATTCGTGGCAGAGGCTTACCCAGACAGAGAGAGACCGGTCTTTGCTGCCGACAGCACAGCAGCAGTATGGACAGCTGGGCTTTGCAGAACTCCCATTTTTCTGCTTCTTTTTGAAGATTTTTGGGTTAAATTTCTAAAGTCAAATAAAAATATTAAATAAGCATTAAGAAAGTTCAAGTTTTACAATCTCAGCCCACTGCTGGGAACTTAGGCCTGTACTATTTCATTTTTACAACTAGCTTAAGGAGATATTTTGTTAAGGATAAAATGAAGACTCGGTGGTGCCAGAAAATGAAAGCACTACCTATTATCAGATGAATAGGTGGTGAGATGTAGATGTGAAGCATGTGAAGCTAGCCCTCTACTCCTGGACCTACCCTCTATACCTGGACCGGCAGCCAGACCAATAGATCTGGCCTTTGAAATTGGTCCTCTGAATGCCTTCTGGTCAGGGTATCTCTAGGGCCTGACCTGACCTTCAGGAACAATATCCTAAGGGAACACAAGAGGGTCATCAGGAGAGGTCTGTTCCATTAATCACTTCCCTGCTCAGTTAAAGCTGTTTAGGACTAGGCTGCCTGGCATACCTCACTTAGCCAGGGATGATGGTTCCTTCATGGTAAGATCAGGCCAGAGTGCCACCCACAGTGAAAGCTGCACTTTACTTCTGGAAGATGGGAAGCTACACAGAGCTTAATATCATTTCCTTGGATTGATAGGCATGAGAAGACTTAACTCACACTTGAAAACCAAAACTGTTCACAACACCCAAAAGGAGAGAGAAAGCAAAAGGGAATGCCCTGCCACAGAGGCAGAGTGGGGAGGGGGGGATGGGGTGGGGGTGGTGGGAGGGATATTGGGATCACTGGTGGTGGAGAATATGCACTCGTGGAGGGATGGGTACTCGATCACTCTATGGCTTAAAGTAAGCATAAAAGTTTGTAAGTCTGTACCTCGCAGTGATTCATTAAAAGAATAAGTAAACCAAAACTGTTCAAGAATTCTAGTCTGGTGTCAGGCAGTCCAGATGGGGTCCAATACTAGAGACTAGGAAGAAATGGTCAGGGCAACACAGAGAACTGAGAACATGAACTCTGAAGGTGTGAATCCTCAGTTGTAGTCTCTACTCCTGCTCAGCTGGAGGTAAGGCCATCAACCAGAGCTGCTCTTATAGAGGTTGTAAGGGTCACTTGAGTCAAGCGGAGGCACTGGGCTATGTATGAAAACGCTACTGTAATGCTACTGTAGCAAGGTCTTGACTACACAAAGAATACAACAGAAATAGTATTTTAATGGTAATCTATTTATGCTTTATTTTATGGTATGTATCAATTTAATATCAATTTAAACAGTGAGAAAGGTGAATACATTTTAAACATGACAGATAAGCCTGGATTTTTAATCAACCTAAGCCTATCCTCCTAGTTATTATACTAGGAGTTATTGGTCACCAGTGTTGAGAAAATACTCATAGGTATTTTGCTACTATCCAAGAACTTGCCTTGGACAGCACACTCATTAATGTAAGAATCTAGGGTGACAAAAGGCAGTGACCAGATACTCTGTGCAGCCAAGAAGATCATCAGAACCGCCCACCCCAACATGTTAGGGTCAGGCAGCAGCACCAGACTCAAGGTGAGTACTCCTGTGACCTGTAGAATAGTCTTAGAGCCATACCTACTCACTGCTGGGCTGTTAACATGTGCTCACATCATAACTCTGGAGTGTAGCAAGTAAGCCACTTATTGGGTCTCCCATGCTTTTAAGCCCCAGTGAGCAGCTCAGAACAGTACAAAATTACAATGTCCCTAATCAGTATTATTTTGGTAATGTTAGTTTTTAAATACCGGACACTTAAGTATTTAAACTAAAACAAGAATCTCAATGACTCAGAGCCCATCACTTCAGTCCCACATGATGACTCAGCATTGGGAACTATGGCACTTCCCAGGCTCCTAGCGTTCCAGTCATGAGCATGCCCATATCCAATCACCCTGGGGCCAACTACACTTACCACAACAGTCACAGCTTTCCGGTGCCCAACAAAATCCATGTTGGTCTTCCAGCCTTCCCGTTCAATAATTTGTGCAGTGGGTCCAGAATTGTTCATGGCATGGGCAGATACCAGATAGTGCCCATCAGGTGACCAGCTAAGCCGCAATACATGGGTTGTTCCTCCACACTGAAAGATATTTGTGCTTTAAAGATCAAGGTCAACACTATGACTGAAATTCTGGCATCAAGAATAAAGTAGAGGTCTAGGGAAATAGCTTATAGGGCTGGAGTATGTGCATTGCATGAGGAAGCACCAGGTTCAATTCAATCTCCTGTACCATATGGTCCCCATGGCACTACTGGGAGTGATCCCTGAGTATCAAACCAGTAGTAGCCCTATAGAACCATCAGTGTGGCCCACCCCCTCCTGAAAAAAAAATAAAGGGGAACTGATTCACAAATGTGACTGTGTGACTGTGGAGCACACATTCAAGCTTCTGACTATACTGAATTGTAACCTGTTTCTCCAAATGTCACTGTCACTGTCCTCCCGTTGTTCATCGATTTGCTCGAGTGGGCCCAGTAACGTCTCCATATTGAGACTTGTTGTTACTCTGTTTGGCATATTGAATATGTCACAGATAGCTTGCCAGGCTCTGCTGTGCGGGCAAGATACTCTTGATAGCTTGCCGAGCTCTCCGAGAGGGGCGGAGGAGTCGAACCCGGCTCGGCCAGGCTGGCTGCGTGCAAGGCAAACGCCATACCGCTGTGCTATTGCTTCAGCCCTCTCCAAATGATCCAATGAAAAGGTTCTGTCAGGACCGGAGTGGCAGTATATCAGGTAGGGTGCTTGCCTGGCACATGACTGACCCAGGTTCTATCCCCGGCACCCTGCCAAAAGTGATCCTAGAATACAGAGCCAAGAGTAAACCCTAAGCACCACTGGGTGTGCCCAAAAGCCAAACAACAAACACCCACCTTGCCCCCCTATAAAAAAGATTCTGTCAGATACTGCTGAGATATCTGGCATCTGACATTATCCAGATGAGCTGAACTGCTGGGATAGGCCCCAACAGGAAACTGAGACATTATCCCCTTTAAATGTTAACTCTGTATGAAAAGTCTATCTGGTCATGGCCCCTTTTTTCTGCCTAACACCTGCAAAATCTACCACATGTGTTGTACAGACCATTACTTTAATAGAGCAAAGCTGACCTGCAGTGATAGTACAGTGTGTAGGTCATTGCCTTGCATGTGACCAACCTGGATTCAATCCCGGGTACTCCGCAGATAGGAGTTAGCCCTAAGCACTGCCAGGTGTGGCCTGAAAACTAAAATAAATAAATAATAACAACAGAAAAAGTAATTGTTAAGCCTGCATACAGGTTTAATTGTTAAGTCTCTCAAGGCTGTCTTTTCACCCAAAGCCTGTGATACAATAAATATCAGGTAAATTCCATAAAATCCACAAAATGCACAACAGTAAGGTACTATTCCCTTGACTCGAACTAGAGCAGAAGTAGGTCATTCATTCAAATTATTCCTTCTGCAAAGTGAGGTGATATGAGCTAAACACTAACCCACTCTGAAATTCAGTATCAGTCAGGACAACCCTAAAGATTAAGGGGCTCAGAAGAGCTGGAAAGATAGTACAGTGGGTAAGAAGCTTGCCTTTCATGCGCTCAACATTGGTTCAATCGTTGGCATCCCATAAATGGTCCCACAGCACCGCCAGGAGTAATTCCTGAGTGCAGAGCCAGGAGTAACCCCTGGGCAACATCACGTGTGACCCAAAAACTTAAAACAAAAACCGAAAAAACAATCAAAGGTTAAGGGGTTAGGAACCTAGTCTCAAAGCTACATAGTAGGGCAGCATAAAGCAAGGCTCGAGTGTCAAAACATAACTTGACTTCCAGCTGGGCCCTAGACCCAGGCAGGACGAGCCCACCTGGGAGGCTGGATAATTATAAAAGCTTTGCTGGGATTCCAAGCCCTTAAGCCCATTTTTTGCTGCTCCAAAAGCCCATCTCGAATGCCCCCACTGTCTTGAAGTCAGATCTTAGAGGAGCTGTAAAAGGTATGAGCCCACAACTCTGTACTAGGATAGAGCCAGGGAAGGCGGGTATAAGTAAGATGAACTTGCATTGATGTGCCTAGCTAGAGATAACTTAGTATGTGATTTCCACTTTCTCTTTTTATGGTTTTTGGGCCACCCAGTGATGCTCCGGCAGAGCCTGGCAAGCTACCCATGATGTATTCGATATGCCAAACACAGTAACAAAGTCTCCAATGGAGACGTTACTGGGCCCGCTCGACCAAATCGATGAACAACAGGAGGACAGTGACAGTGAGAGTGAGAGTGATGCTCAGGGGTTATCCCTGGCTCTGCATTCAGGAATGATCCCTGGTGCTGCTTGGGGAACCATATAGGATGCCGGGGATTGAATGTGAGTCAGCTGCAAGCAAGGCAAATGCCATACCTGCTATACTATGGCTCTGGCCCCAGGTGTTTTGTTTTGTTTGTTTTGTTTTGGGGCCACATCTGATGGTGCTCAGGACTTACTCCTAGCTCAGTGTTCAGGGGACAACGTGGAATGCCAGGGAACAGACCTGTGTGCAAGGCAAATACCCTACTTACTGAATTATCTCTCTGGCCACTGATTTTTACTTTCTACAGCTAGTCCTGACCAGTGGGCAAATGTCTATTCTTTGTGCAAAATTCAACTCACACCTCTTCCTCTGAGAAGCTACAACTCGTAACTTACGTCACCGTCTTTCTCCCCTGTCTTTAAGCTTCAAAGGAGACTCTATCTTAGTAAACTTTCATTTCCTGTAACCAGTATAGATTTACAGAGAGTAGGCATTCAACATTTAATAAATAATGGTGACAATGAGCACTGATCCCATATGAAATGAGAATTCAGGTAACTGAAGAGACAGTAAGATACACAGGTCACTCTTGTTCAACTGACCTCCATATGTTTTGCAAATTATACTGCCAACTCTAAAAAGGCCCAAAACAGTTTTATCCATCTCTGTGGCAGTTAGCTGTATGACACAATGGTGTGGGGATATCTCCAAGGCTTTAAAAGCCTATAAATTGTTTTCAATTCAAAGTGGCACACGACAGTGTTGGAGAAATGGGAAGATTTTCATTGTCTGATCCTCAGTGTTCTAGAAAACCCTGACCAGGTCTTGTACACTCCATTCACCCACTAGGTCAGGAAACTGCTTTGTGCACCAAGGCCAAAGGCTGTCAAGTGCACTCTCTAGGTAGTCTTATTACCTCATCGAAAGGTTTGGTGATGCTGGTCTCCAACTGCCAGTCTAGTGTCCTCCATACCTTGAGGCTGCGGTCATCGGCTTGAGAGGCAATGTATTTACCAACAGGGTCCCAAGTCAGCCCTTTAACCAAGCCAGAATGACCTCTCAGGGTAGCTAGAATTTCTATGAAGAAAAACAATAAATTGGCAAGGTGTTATGAAGAGGATAGTAATGACTTCATACAGAAACATGAGCTGCAATCCATGGGCCCTGGAATTGCTAGCCAAGGAAAGAAACTTCAGGAGATTCCTTTTTCCAGCCCCACTCCGTAGATCTACTCAGTAGATCTACTGAGGCAAAAGCAACCTGCAGAAATGAAGAAGACAGGCTCCTCGATTTCCCCGCAGCTAAAACTTGTTAAGTTGTCTCTGAAGAAGCGGGCACCAAGGGCTTGCTTACATTTTGCTCAGAGCTGAATTCAGCAGAGTCAGCAGCCATTGACTCTGCGTTCCCTGTTCAGGTCAAAAGTCTATGACTATTCCAGGTGTGACCACACTTCTGATATAAACCCTTCTGGTTAAAGAGTAGGCATGATGGGTCAGGAGACTGGGTACTAGGTAGTGAGTTCCCTGTAAGTCACCACTGAGGATAAAGGTGTGTGAGACACCACCTCCTAGATACCAGTAATCCAAATGACACTGGTGAGTCTCTAAACCTAACCCTCTGAAGCCAGATCCAATGTCCCAACAAACAAATGAACTGAATCCAGATGGTATATCTGAAGGATAGTACATTTCAGCTCGGAGAAAAAGCTGCCTCAGATACCAAGCAGGGTTATGGAAAGTAGTTTCCTAGCTATAAATAGCAGAGCCATGGCAGATTATGCTATGGTGATTTTAAACATCTTAAGAAAAATTAATCTATTACAACTGGATTTGTCAGCCTGCATCTCCAGAGCTTCACAGAGGAGAAGACCACTGTGCTGAGAACAGAGCCCAGCAGGGAGAAGGCATCCTCAGCAGCGAGTGTGTGTGTTAACTGGGGGTCAGTAGGAAGTTGTCAGGGTCCAAAGACAGGTGAAAGCACAATATGCATGGAGCTGCTGAGGCACACTGAGTACAAATTGAGCAGAGGCCCCAAACCCAACTGTTTATGTACCAACCCTCATAAACTGTGTCACATCCATGCCTGTAATTGGTTACTTAAAATTTTTATTATTTTTTAAATTTTATCTTAGGCACTGTTGTTGACAATACTGTTAATGATAGGGGTCTATGCAAAACACAATCCCTTACCACAACCTCCTCTAGAGTGTTCACTTCCCACCATACTGTCCAGTGTCTAATTAATTTCTAGTAATTAAGAAAACTAGAACTGAGTTCCTAACAAGACTCAGGAATCCCAGTTCACTGCGAGACACTACCTGACACTAGCCAAAGGAGAAAGCCCAGCCTGCTAAGGTATCGACAGACCTGGGAACTTCACAGCATTCCAGATGACAACGGTGTTATCGACACTGCATGAAGCCAGCCAGGCATCGTGGGGAGACCATGCTACATCCATCACATCTGGAAGACAAAACTGGAGGTGAGTCTTTTACTTGTTGTATAAATTGGTAATAGGGACACACAGCACCACTCCTTTCTGCCAGCTATGCAAGCAGTACCTGGTATTCTCATGTCTAAGGAGACTTTACCAAGGACTATCATAAGACCTTTTAATTTTAAACCAATCTAGAAAATGACCCACACTAATTTCCGCCCACCCTCCATGAATGTAATGCTTGATAATAATTTTTTTTTCTGGGTCACACCCGGCGATGCACAGGGGTTACTCCTGGCTCTGCACTCAGAAATCACTCCTGGCAGTGCTCGGGGGACCATATAGGATGCTGGGGATTGAACCTGGGTCTGCCATGTGCAAGGCAAATGCCCTACCCACTGTACTATCGATTCAGCCCGGTAATAAAGTTTTAAAGCCTGCAACTGGCCCCACTACCTCACTCCATCCATTTACAGACCAATCCACTGAGGATACATGACACCTACTTGCTGCAATTCTGGCTCTGACAACTACTGAGCCTGAGGCTCTTAGCTGGCTTCTCAGTCCCACTATATTTGCACCTCCAAACTTAACTTGGCCTCCCCCGCCCCCACTTTTTGGGTCACACCCAGCAATGCACAGGGGTTACTCCTGGCTTTGCACTCAGGAATTACTCCTGGCTGTGCTCGGGGGACTATAAGGGATGCTGGAAATCAAACCCAGGTTGGCCACATTCAAGGCAAATGCCCTACCTGCTATGCTATCGCTCCAGCCTCCCTCACTTTTAATATTTTTTTAATTAGCTGGGCCTTCTTTAGAGAGTTCTCTGATCAAATGCCTTAGTAGAATGCATGAAGTCAGTGCTCAAAAGTGCTAACTTACTGAATATTCAGGTCCTACTACTCACAAGTTGAATTTCATCTCAAATATCCTTCCTGAAACATCCCTCCACTAAGGATTCCCCAAACTGAATCATGCTCATTTATACCTTCATTTTCACATTTATAAAGTACAGATTCAAAGCTTTTCCTCAGAAGGTTACTGTGAGGAATATGAGGAACAGCTGCAGCACAGTGCAGAAACACTCCAAGGCACAGACAATGTAGCCGGGAGGATTCCTCAGCACAGAGCCAGGAGTAAGCCCTGAGTACCACCAGACATGGTCCCCAAACCAATCCCCATCCCTCCCTCTCCAAAAAAGTTTACTACATAAAATGACAATGAAGTAAACTGGACGAACTTGAAGTTAAGGCTATATTACAAAAAGCTTTTTGAAATTGCTAATAAAATCGCAGCAATTTTCTGGGTTTCCTGTTTTAGGACTTAGGTATCTGAGTGGAATTCTTGCCTGTTTGTGTTTGCCTTTTCGGAACTATAAGCATTAGGTATAGAGATTCTTTTATTAAAAGCACACTATTTCTGTTTGTTAAACAACCACTACACAAGAAACCTCCCAACAGACAAAAGATGGGGGCCAGTGTAATATAGTACAGAGGGTAAGGCACTTGTCTTGCATGTGGCTGACCAGGCTTTGATCCCTGCCGCCTCATATGTTTCCCTGATCTCACGAGAAGTGATCCCTAAGCACAGAACGAGGAGTAAACCATGAGCACTGCCAGGTGTGCCAAAAGGAAAAAAGAGGTGGGACGCCCACACAAAGTAGTCCTAGAAGACAGTCTGAGGTAGATGAAAAATCTTCACTTTTGCTAATTGAAGCAAAATTTAAAGTAATATACTTTTTTCCCATCAAGTTAGCTTGATGGGAATAAAATAACCCTCTTGTTAACAGAGATGCTTTGAAATTTTTTTTTTTTTTTTTTTTGCTTTTTGGGTCACACCCGGTGATGCACGGGGGCGGGGGGGTCGGGGGGCGTTACTCCTGGCTTTGCACTCAGGAATTACTCCCCGTGGTGCTCGGGGGAGCAAATGGTTTGGCTGCATGCAAAGCAAACGCCCTACCCACTGTACTATTGCTCCAGCCCTGGGATGCTTAGAAATTAACTTTTTGCTCGTAGACATAAAGTTATTAAGAAGTCTTTGAAAAGCACTCTGTCCAGATTCCCAGTTTGGAACATCAGTTTTAAAACTTACCAAATGTTGAATGTAACATGAAATTATGCTTATTAGCATAAAAAATGAAACCAGGGGCTGGAGGGATAGCACAATGGGTAGGGCGTTTGCCTTGCACGCAGCCAACACGGCCGACCTGGGTTCGATTCCCAGCATCCCATATGGTCCCCCGAGCACCGCCGGGAGTAATTCCTGAGTGCATGAGCCAGAAGTAACCCCTGAGCCATCGCTGGGTGTGACCCAAAAAGCAAAAAAAAAAAAAAAAAAAAAAGAAACCAACTGCAACTCACTGTTAATGCTCTCAATGACAGAAAATACAGAGCAAAACCAACCTCAAGATCACAGTGGGTTTTAGAATACTAAAAACACTATAACGTATGTAGGTATGTATGCGAAAAACTGAGCTACCACTAAAGATTTTTTTTTTTTCATTTTTGAGATTTTTTTTTTTTTTTTGGCCATACCAGGCTGTGCTCAGGGCTGACTCCTGGCTGTGCTCAGGGATCATTACTGCTGGTGCTAGGGGGACCATATGGGATGCTGGGGATCGAACCAAGGTCAGCTCTCTGTGTGCAAGGCAAGTGCCCTACCTGCTGTACTATCTCTCCAATCCCCAGCGCCAATGAACATTTTTTAAAAACCTGGAAGAAAAAAAAAAAGCAATAGAAATCTGAGTATTTTACAGGTTTTTATTTGGTTTGTAATTTTTTTCCTAGATGCTCTTTAGAGTTAGTTGATTTTTATAGTATATTCACACATGTGACATCATTTTTTCCCTAATGTTTTGGAGCTTCTCTCTTCAGATCTACCACTTCCCTTTCCCCCTTTCTGGAAGGGGGAAGGTGGTATGTGTGAGGGGTGGGGGAGGGTTACTCCTAGTGGTGCCTGGGGAGCCATGTGGTGCTGGAAATTGAATTTAGAGTTTTCACAAACAAAGCATGTGCTCCAGCCCTCTGTACCATCTTCCTGCCCAACTCCCTTTTCTTTCCTTTTGCAGATCAACATATATCCAAGGCACCAAGCCCTACCTCACTCCACCTCCACACATGCATGCTTTTTTATCCACACCTCTCCTCTACAGAGTTAAACTTTACTGTCACTGTTATTCTCATTAACATTCTGTCTTCAATCTTGCTAATTCTAAAAGGGCAGCTTTTCAAAGGACCAAGGCTCTTGGTTCCTTAAATTCTGCCACATCCTTCCGTACCCTGGCTTCCGTTTCTTCAACCACTTACTCACTTCGTCATGCAAAGACCCTTCATGACAGATCACCTGCAGTCTCTCCTTGGTCTCAATTCCAGTCCTTCTTACTCTTCCATCTACTCAGTGCTTCCAGATCATTCTTAATTCCAACAGTTCTTTCAATCTGCCAGGTACATCAATGCTGGACCTTCCACCATCTGTCTCATTATCTAGAAGATGTTCCCCTTTGTTTTCCTGTGTCTTCTCATATACCTGACAAAACCCAGCCCATTCAATAAACTTTATTCTCCCTTTGGTCTTTCTCGAGCCCCCTCAATTAGGCTTTCACCCAACTATACCAACTACACAAACATGTTATATACCAGTATCCTCCATGTTCAGAAAGTATTGCTCATTCTGTCCTTCAAATATGTTCTCAGCTATTTTTTTTTTTTTTGCTTTTTGGGTCACACTCGGAGATGCACGGGGGTTACTCCTGACTCATGCACTCAGGAATTACCCCTGGCGGTGCCCAGGGGACCATATGGGATGCTGGGAATTGAACCCGGGTCAGCCGCGTGCAAGGCAAACGCCCTACCCACTGTGCTATCACTCCAGCCCGTTCTCAGCTATCTTAACTGGCGTTCTTTTGGATGTTCTCATCGCTCTAGTCACCCCCAGGCTCACCCCTGCCCCCCTACTATCCACACCTCTCCTCTACAGTAAGGACTCAGCTACCTGAATGTTAACAAAGCAGGTCACTTACCAGCTATTGCTAGGCAATACAAAACCCAACACTTAAATCTCTTAAATATGTCCCCCAGCAGATATTTCTGTCCTACCACAAACCTCCCATCTCAGAGGATGAAGCTACATTCTTTCCATTATTCAGACCATAGCTGGGAAGCGGTCGGAATTCCTCTGTCACCTAACAATTCATATTTCATCAATCAGGAAATCTGAATCTGATCACTTCTCCAGACTTCCAGGTGTTTTCCCCCAGATCCAAACCACGACTGTCTCTCACTAGTTCAGTACCTTCCTCACTGATCTAGTTCTGCCTTTAGCACCACCCTCACCAACCTCCACTATGGACCCTATACAAATGCACTCTATACTATGGCCTCCTTACTCCTGTGCTCAAATCTGAGCCTTTTCTGCTCAATCAGAGACAAGTCCTCACAATGCTCCAGAAGGTCCTGCTCCTGTTCACTCCCCTCCCCATTCAGTACCATTCAGTACCTCTGCCACAGCTGCCAGCAGTTCCCTGAACATAATAAGCACATATACATACCCAGACTTTACGGAACTGGCCTGTTCACTTTACTTAAAAACTTCTTTGTGTGTATATATATATATAAATGGCTGTCCCTTCAATTTCGTCTCACCTTCACAAAACTGTTATTAAAAGCTTTGTAGGGGGCTGGAGCGATAGCACAGCGGGTAGGGCGTTTGCCTTGCATGCAGCCAACATGACCAACACAGGTTTGATTCCCAGCACCCCATATGGTCCCCTGAGCACCGCCAGGAGCAATTCCTGAGTGCATGAGCCAGGAGTAACTCCTGAGCATCGCCAGGTGTGACCCAAAAAGCAAAAAAAAAAAAAAAAAAAAAAAGCTTTGTAAATGATAATGCCTAAATAAAACAAATTTTTTTTTTGAGAGAGGAAAAATGGCAGTCCAGCAAACTTTGCTCCCAAGCACTTATCTTTCAGTTTCTTACAGGAGTAGTTATCTGTCTCTTTAAAGAATGTAAACTCCCTGAGGGAGGAAAAGAACTTGGAACTTAACAGGTACTTACCTGTTTGCTGAATGACATTAACTTGGGAATAAATTATTTATTTAATCTTTCCATTATTTATAAATATTTTGTCTTTTTTCAAAAAAAGGTTATGGAGAAGCAGGGCCAGGCTGGCCAAATTACAGCTCCTGACATCACAGCAACCCTACACCAAAACTTAGATTAAGCTTGAGAAACTGACCTAAAGAACTTCTGGAAAAAAGGACTCATTGCAAAGAATAAATGGAGAGCACCCAGAGAGAAGTAGTGACAAAGACATGCCCTAACCAAGAAAGAATTCCTACTGTGAGGGGGTATGGTGCTGCCAGCAGGTCAATCTGTACCTGTGAAGCGAGTGCATCAGCAGCCTCATGGCACCTTCAGACTTCCAGATACCCCAAAATTGCTGCTGTGCCTTTGGCCAGATCGCAAAAGCTTGGGGCAAAGTTTACCAAGAAAGTAAACGGCCAAAAGTTAGGTATGTGGGAAACACACCCACAAACCACCTCCGGTTCAGCTATATAATTGGAGGCAAGGCCTCTTTGGTTCCTGATTGAACTGCTTAATGGCCATGATCCAAGAGACTCAGAAACAAATCTCGGAACCCAGCAGCTTTAGGTAGAAATGCCCTAACCAAGAAAGAATTCCTACTGTGAGGAATTGTTCCTGCAGTAGGCTACCGGTGCTGGGCCAACCCAGGTGGGAATTGGTTTCGTGCCTTGGCCTGTTCCCCCTGGCGGCCCAGTGGCCGCCATCCTTCAGAGGCCACTGGATAGTCACATTTGGGCCCCCAGTGACGAGACACACAGGGCCTCATGGGATGGGGGTGGAGCCTGGCTTGTCCTCCCCAACCCAACGAGATCCCGTCATCGCCCACGAACGGCCTCTCTGGCTCCTGATCAAGCTGCTTAATGGCCATGATCCCAGAGACTCAGAAACAAAACTTAAAACCCAGTGGCTTTTGGTAGAAATGCGTCCGGACCCCACAGTATGTTACTGTCGCCTGGCCACCCCAGGGAGGAAAGGATGTTGTCCCTCCGCCTGCTCCCTCTTGGCGGCTTGGTGGCTGTCATCCTCCAGAGTCCATTGGACAGTCAGGCTTGGGCCAGCAGTGACGAAACTTGTTGGGCCTCACAGGATGGCGGGGAGCCGGGCCTGTCCTCCCCACACCAACGAGACCCCAAGTCATCACCCACGAACGGCCTCTCTGGCTCCTGATCTAGCTGCTTAACGGCCTTGATCCCAGAGACTCAAACAAATCTTGAAACCCAGTGGCTTTTGGCAGAAATGTGTCCAGACCCTGCAGTAGGTTACTGTTGCCGGGCCACCCCAGGGGGGAAAGGGTGCTGTCCCTCTGCCTGTTTCCTTCTGGCGGCTCTGTGGCTGTCATCCTCCAGAGGCCACTGGACAGTCAGGCTTGGGCCCGCAGTGATGAAACTTGTTGGGCCTCACGAGATGGGGTGGAGCCGGGCCTGTCCTCCCCACCCCAACAAGACCCCAAGTCATTGCCCACGAATGGCCTCTCTGGCTCCTCATCAAGCTGCTCAACGGCCATGATCCCAGAGACTCAGGAGCAGATCTCGAAACCCAGTGGCTTTTGGCCGAAATCACTCCAGATTTAAGAGCTAAAATTTCAGAATTTCAAAATCCCGCGGCCACTACTGCAGCCACGCGACATCATGTTATTCATAACCAGCAACAGAAAACAAATTGTCTACTGTTGCCTTTTCAGCAGATCTGAGTGTTGGTAAAATCACAAATAATAATGGTGGGTCTGGTGTCAAAATATTGAATGTAATCAAAGTAGAGAGAGAGTAATGTGGAAATCATCTGCCCCACAGGTAGGGGGAAGGTGTGGGATAGGGGTATACTGGAGTTTTTGGTGGTGGAGAATGGGCACTGGTGAAGGTACGGGTGTTTCATTGTATGACCAAGACTTAGACCCAAAAGCTTTGTAACTGCTCTCACGGTGATTCAATAAATAAAATTATAAAAAATGAAAAAAAATAAAGTAAGGTGGAGTTCATGCACAATTCAATCAGCTAATCAGTGGCTGAATAAATAGCAGTACTCCTACAAAAAAAAAAAAGAATTCCTACTGTGGAGCAACAAGCTGCAATCAGGAAATCTTTGAAGTACAGAAATACCTGGAGAGTGAGGGGGAAGGGAGCACAAACACTCAGCACCCCAATTCTATGACCGTATATTTACAATGGTGCAATGGGAAGCAAATCTGGGTATAAACAGGGGTCGAAGTCATTGGCAAGCACCATTTTTTTAATTTAAATTTTATTTTTAAAATTTAGTCACCACCTTTTAGCACCAACTCCTCCCACTGAATGCTTCCCTCAGACAGATGCTGCCCACATCCTGTCCTATCCTCCAGCCCTTTCAAGTGCCATGTTTCCTACTGAACACCAGTTCTTTGTTTCCATTGTCTTTGGTATGTTATTCCACCATTATATTTCTTCACACCCTGCATATAACAGAGATCATTCTGTGTTGGTGTCTCCCTTTGATTCATTTCACTCAGCACGATACTATTCAGGTCCCTCCATGTAGCAGGACTTTATCTTTTCCTATGGCTGAGTTATATTCTACTGTGTATATGGACAATAGTTTCTTTATCCAGTCATCTCTTTTTGGGCACTTTGGTTGTTTCCAGATTTCTGGCCACTGTGGATAGTGCTGCAAGGAACACAGGGGTGCCAATGCTTTCTTTCCACTTTGTTTTTTTTTCCAAGAAATGGGTTTCCTGGGTCAAATGAAAGCTCAATTCCTAGATTTTTTTTTTTTAGGAATGTTCATATTGCTTTCCAGAAAGGCTAGGCCAGTAGACATTCCCACCAACAGTGAAAGTAGAGTCCCTTTCTAGCAGCATCCATACCAGCACAGGTGGGTCTTGCTCTTTTGATGTGTGCTAGTCTCTGTAGCAAGAGATGGTATCTCATTGTTCTCATTTGCATCTCCCTGATGATTAGTGATGTAGAACATTTTTTCATTTGTCTGTTGGCCATTTACAGTTCTTCTTTGAAGAAGTTTCTGCTCATCTAGTTTCCCCATTTTTTGATCGGGCTGGATTTTTTTTCTTGTAAAGTTCTACCAGTGTCTTTTATATCCTTAATACTAACCCCTTATCAGATGAGTATTGGGTAAATAATTTCTCCCATTTCGTGAGCTGTCTTTGTATCCTGGCGACTGTTTAAGGTGCAGAAGCTTCTTAATTTAATGGGCAGATACAATATTGATGATATCTTTCAATCTTGCTGATAGCAGCAGTACTGGTGGATGTCATACTGGATCTGTCTCCATAATAACAGATTCTCCACAAATTCCTGAGACTCAGCTAGCAAACAGCAGAAGTAGCTGTTTGAATGACAATTACCAAGAGTGTTTACTTCTAGCAGACAAACAGACCTGGCCTATAAGTCCACATCTGAGTGCAAGCCACACTCCAAATGGCCTTCTCAGTATAACCAGTCAGTCAGTAAAGGGGCTCCACTGCCTGCTGTGCTCTTTGCTGGTCCATAGCCAACTCCACTGTCAACTCTCAGGCACATGCTTTGTCACTACCAGTTAAAACAACTGAGGGTCAAGCCTGCTCTTAAACATTTCTGAGCCACCACCCAGGATTGTATGAAACAGGAAGCCCCGTGGCTGCTAGGACCTGATTGCTGCCCAGGCCCACTTAAACCTGACTCACAAGTATCCCTGAACACTCATAATCATAAACCCCCCGTCACATCCAGGCCCACTCAGACTCAATACCGTAACAGAGGTCATGCAATCAAGATTGAGTCCCTGGGTCACCAAAATGCACACTTGACTTTCATGTTACAGCCTATACTAGGAACTTGCCATTGCAAACACCCTGTTACAACTTAGGCCTGCTCAAACTAAGAGCTACAGTTGCAGACAGGGACCCACAGACTTGGAATTCTCTAATTACAAACCAGTCTTAGCCCCCAGTCAGACCTGTGTGGGACACTAGGCAAAAATGGAAGGTAAAATAACTAAACTACACTGATAGAATAGGACAAGAACCTAGAAAAAAAGTCCCTATGGGGCCAGAGTGATATAGTATATAGGTTAGGGGGTTTGCCTTACACGCAGCAGACCTGGTTTGATCCCTGGCATCCCATATGGTCCCTTGACCACTGAGCCAGGAGTAAACCCAGTGCACAGCTGGATGTTCTCCAAAACCCAAGACCAAAAAAATCCCCAAATATTCTGAATGTGATAAAGGTGTGCAAACAATTTGCAGTAGATATGTTTAAAACTTACGGCATGTTAATTTTTTTAAAAAATATTTTTCTTTCAAAGACTAAATGCTGTGTATTCACTTATCTCTGTCCTTTCACTGAGTTTTTCTTCTTGAATGATGCTACACACCCTTACACTACCTAACACTGACTAAGAAATGGCACATACCATAATGAAGAAAGGGAACCCTATTCGCCTGGTAAAGGAGTACCACAGGGTAGTGCACAGGAGAAAAGTTGAGATTATGCTTTTGCCTATCACTCAAGTTAGATAAGAAGCCTCAAAGGAAGTCCTGATTGAGGCTCCACTCCTTTAAAGTCCAATGAACTTTTTGACAATCTCCTCCCTCTCCCTCCAAATTTGGCTTATTCCACACAGAACAGGGATTCGTTCCCACAAGACTGCTATTGTTATTGTTCCAACAGAGGACGCCACCAGCTATCTAGGTTCCCAGCTAGGAATCTCCCTATTCCCTCTTCTTTCCTTGTCCTACGAATTTCCCAGATCAGTCTCCTCTCAATCTCAAATCATCAGGCCTGTGCAGTTTTCAACTGAACCACTGAACCTTCCTTTTTTTCAAACAGCTGGCAGAATTACCGACCTCTTGTACTTTAGTGATTTAAATGGTTCTCTACCTCTTCCATGATATAGGCTGCCCTAAGTAACAGGGAGAATGAGACTTCCATGGCTTGGTCTCTACACACTCAACATTTACTCTCTCCCTTCTAGATAAAGAACCAGCAGTGGTAAAATGCTGCCAACATTTACACCAATTCTTTCTTGATTTTGCTCTCCTCTGTCTGGGAAACTCTTCGCATCATTTTGAGGCATACTACAGGTTTTCTGAGACCAACCTAAGATGTATACACTCTGGTACTACCTGGCATCTAACCAAGTGGCTTTAGACTGCTAACAATTGACCTTTCTCTTCTTCATTCCCAATCTGTGAAGTATCTCTTCATACCAAGTTTATATAAAACACCTTGCAAACATATTCAAGGTCAATGCTAAAACTTCATTAGGTTCCTGTGTGTGAGCTTCCTGTGTGTGAGTTTCTGTGGAATAAAGTGCGCTTAAGGACCTGGTGATCCACTGATGAAGGTAATGAAGGTAGTGTTCACCAGGATAAACAGCAAAATGTGAAGAGTTCTACATTAAAGATATAAACTTATATCCCTATGAGGGTAAGAGTGGGGGCAGTGAATGCAGTTAGAGGCCGGCAGTAGGGTCAGTGACTGCACAGAGCTTAATGGACTGGCAGGCTGTATAGGTGATGGTGATCAAGAGGACAGACCAGATCCGGGCTTGTGACAGGTTGTAAAGGATTACTGATCACACATAGTTGCTGAGGCTGCCCACCCCAAAAGGCAGACCCACTCACCGCCTGAGTGACTCCGAAGGATGGAGAGGCATCGCCACTGCTCCACATTGGCAAGCTTTCCACTGGAACCAAACACAGTGCTGGGGCCAATGTACCTGTGTGAGAGAGGAGTCAGAAAGGAATTCCAGGAATGCTCTAGGAACTGAATATAGATGTTCCCTGCAGCATGGGTTATCATAGCAAACAGACTGAAGCAAAAACAGACAAGGCTGGAATGCATGGAACTGCTGAATAGGGGATGATCAGGCAAATTATGATCCATGCACTTGATGAAATATTATACAGAAATCATAAATCTTGTGACAGAAGAACACCCATAGCATGGAAAATGTTTATAATATATAATTAAATGAAAGGAGACCCAGATTATACATAGTATGACTTAGGCAAAGAAAAAATATACATAATATAGCTATCATCTTCGCATGAAAAATGGATCAGAAGGACAGAGAAAAAATACCAAAATATTAACCATAGGTTTTTATGGTGAGACTGTTGCTTAAAAATTTTAATTTTTTAAATTTCCAAACTGTATATTAAATATAATATTTATATCGGCTAAAGCAATAAAAGCAATGATATTTTTAAGATATTAAAAATGAACTGAATACCTCTGTCAACCTTAGGCAAAGAAAGCACTGGAACTATGAATAACTAGCTCTACCCATATGAACAGTTAAAAGGCCCCCAATTCCACAGAATGCTTCACAAACCCACACAAAGAGCTTGTGGAGGCTGCTGAATGAGCCACACGAGACAGGTCACTTGTGCTTATGCAGTCACGGGCAGAGGCCACTCTGACTAAGCAGATCTGATTCCGAGCCTGAATGACTCCCAGTGTCCCTTAGGGAACAGGTTGGAGAAGAGAGCCTTATGACCCATTGCTTAAGTTTAAAGAAACATGGCTTTCCAGGTATGATTGGTTTATTGTGGGTACAGAGCAGGGTCTTTCCAGGAAGGTCCTTGGAGTCCCAGGGTGTGGCTGATAGAGCATCAGGTGAATGGCAAGGAGAGTGGCTCTGGACCAGCAGCAGATTCCCTTAGAGCCCCTCAATTTTCATTTGAAGAGCAAAATAAACAAAGCCACCAATGTCAGCTCTGGAAAGGATTAATCCTTTTACAGGTGTAAATCCTGCACCCACCTGAGGGGCCAGTACAGCAACAGGTCACCAAGTAGGTGGCTGATCTCCTCTAATAATCCCAGCTGCTTATAGCCTACATGTGCTTTCGACTTAAGAAGTCAGTACCCTGGACACTTCACAGTGCCAGGATGGGAAAAGGTGACTATGATAAAGACCAGTAAAGAAGCTTCTAAAAATAAAACGTGAAGAAAGGAAAATGATGCTTACGTAGCCCGCTTCCACACCATAATCAGTTTGTCATCTCCCCCAGAAGCTAAATACATCCCACTGTTTGACCACCGCACACAGTTCACACATGCTGGGAAGAAAAAAAAATAGGGTGATGAAAATCCAATAGTCACGTCTGTTCGTTTTATGCAGAGTTTGGTAAGATGCAAAGGGTTTATAAATTTTAATTTACCTAATCTTCTAAAGTCTCCTACTGTGTCAGAGCCCCAGAAGAACAAGTTTAAAAACTAACCTATCGTTGTTCTGTTCAAATTTTCCCAGACAAGCATCTGGAGGGCAAAAAGCTAACAATCCCTAAGAATTGTTAGTGCTAATGATACAGACAACAGAAGATTCTTTCCATGAAAACTGGTGACAACTAAATCTCATTTCTAAAAGACCAATGACATGCATTTTTGAGAGGGGATTACACTTGACATGAAGCATGTATTAAAGAAAGGCTAAGATGCTTTTTTCCAGAACTTTCAGGAAAGCAGCTTGGTTTTGTACAAAGTTCTGGGGTATTCTATCTGTTAGCCCTTTGAAATTCAGATGTGCCAAACTTGTGAGCACAGCAAGTTGACTGATTCTGCAGTTATAAACTATGACCAACAGAAAAGTCCCGGTCCCTGATAGGCCAACACCAGTGGGTACCCTCCCTGTAATACAAAGAACAACTGCCAGTAGTGGCATGCATATGGTCTGTGAGTGACTCTGCAGCTGGTAGAACACTGAGAGGCATGTTGGAAAGTCAGAATACACAGAGAAGGAAGGAAACAATCGTTAATTAAACATCTCAGGGGAGAAAGCTAGGTTGGAAACCAGAATGAGGTAGTGACCCCAATAATACAGGGTGGGAAACTAGGTCCTAAGCAGGGAAGGAAAATACAATACTGTTTGATGGGCAAAGGATCATGGTAGAGGGTCTCAGAGTGAAACACTGGCAATCTGAGACTTTTTTTTTTGAGTTGTTTTTTACACACCCTTCCCCAGAACCCTACTGCTTTCCAGGTTGCTGGCCCCAAAGCCCCATGGAATCAGGCAGTAACGACTCATGAGCAGGAAATCACCAGAGGTACCTGCAGACTGTCCAAAGATGGTTCTGTGGGCGGGCCGAGTCTTCTGCCGAATAACTCACCCAGGTGTGCAGCCAACATCTGTGCCTTCAGACAGCAGGCCGAGGGGAGTTAGCGCCGCACGGGGCCTTATCTTTCTAATTACAAACACATGTGCTAACCTTGGGCACTCTGCCAACACGTAAAGCCTGCAAAGGGCCACTCTGTAATACCTAAGTGATTGTCCATCTGGCAAAGCATCTTGGGAATATTTTCATCCTTCTCGTCATCCTCCTGGAGGACTGGAGACATATTCCAGATCACAACCTTCCCAGAATCCTGTCCTGGAATGAAGGAGCAGAAATAGCATCACATTCAAGAACAGAAATTTGATATTGATGAATTAATTATGAGACACAGTCCTTTCTTAGTTTGTATAAATAATTGACCTTATTAGATAAGATTAAATTTTAATTACTAATATAAATTACAGAAAAAAAACGAATAAAACATTAAATACTGGTGTGGATAAAAAAAATTATAGATTTATGCAGACTGAATAGTTCAGTGGGTTAAGACACTTGTTTGATACTCAGTATATGGTCCCCTGGGTACTACCAGAAGTGATCCTTGAGCAGAGCAAGAAATAGGCCTGAGCAACAACCTGGGAAGTCCTCTCCCCATTGCCTCCCAGAATGATTATCATTGAGTAGTATATTGAGACTAACTTGACTTTATGGGGGAAAAAAACAGACTAGATATCACTATTTAACTTTTACTAGAGGTACACTTCAAGACAGTTACAAACTAATGTCTTGAAATGGATCTGTCAAAATTAAAGAAAGGCATACCTGAAATGACCTCCCTGCCATTATATAAAACTATTTATTCTCTTTTCCTACATTTTTACTATGCCAAGCATACCACAAAAGTATGTTACCTGGCTGGATGAAGAGCAAACAGGCCCTCCATCTAAGTTCAGACCCCCTAGGTAAGGCTGTGGGATAATGGTCCAGCGTAGCCTGAAATAAGGAAATCAAGGCCTCCCCTGATCTAACAACTTTTCTGCATGATTCAACCCATCTTGCAACATCTGGCCTGAGTATCAATCTGTATAGGCATGAAGCCACCAGGGACTGAGTTCTATAGATATGCTACTTTGTGCCACCATCTTGCTATCGAGGCCTGAAAAATGACTTTATCTGTCTTTGTAACTTAACACATACACTCTCCATTTTCAGATTAAAACCGTGTCCAGAGTGTTTCTATCTTGGCTTCCAGAACCAAGATGTGGATCTAGTTCTTGTCTATGGGGTTGGGGCTTTTATTCACAGGATTATCAGTCACTCTCCCTGTTTAGTATGCCAGGACTTGAAGAATGCCAACTGACTTTAAAACTGATCCAATAAATAGGAATTAGAAGATAAATCTGCCACAAAAATATAAAGAATATCTCTCTCCTCTCTCTCTCTCTCTCTCTCTCTCTCTCTCTCTCTCTCTCTCTCACACACACACACACACACAAAATCCATTCGGATAAAACATTTATTACATTAATAATGTAACATTTATTACATTAATAAACATTTATTAAAACATAATAGCATGTTTTAAATGTAATCACAATCATACTCAGTTGAAAACATAGTCTATTTTCTTTCCTTAAGGTCAATCAGAAGAAGCAGAGAAAGGGGCAGGGCTGTGAATTTTCCCTCTGTTACTTCATGAACATACCTTGTCCTCCAGTTGCGAACTTGGTCCCGTCAGGGTGAATATCAACTGAAAAAATTGGCTTGCCTAGAAACAAAGGGAATAAAAAGACACACACAACATCTACCTTGGCATTTATTCATCAAAGAACACAAAAATTTAAATATATAAGTTATTCAACTAATATCTCTAGATCACTGCTAGTAGAAAATAAGATAGGCTATCTAGAATAAGAGCAGAGAGATATAAGCTCTTAAGCTAGAGAATAAACTGAAGACTCTATAATAATATTAAATGCCCAGAAGACAAGGGGCTGTGGAGATACTAAAACAGAGATCAGAGGAGCATGCTTTGCATGTTTGGGACCGTGGTTCAATCCCCAGCACTGAGTATTCCTTCTATCTACTCCTCCCTGACACACACACACACACACACACACACACACACACACACACACACACACACACGGCCCTGGGAACCTCTGGCAACCACAGATTTCAAGCATCTATACATCTATGAATCCTTTGGACCTAGCATGAACCATCTAGACTGAATGGCCAAATACTGCTATGAGTGGCCCCAAGCATCACCTGGGAGGTCACCCCAAATAAATATATCAGTAAATACATAAATAATAGTGAAACAAAGCACCATTACTAGGAATACTAAACCAATAGACTGCCTAGGTCTTTGCAGAGAGGTACGCTGAACAAGAGCCTACAACTTCCAGAGATATACTTTTGAAAAGGTTGTGAGTTGCTTATATCAAAGCTGAGTTACAAGGGGTTAATACTTCCAGTGATCTCTCTATCCCACACTGAGAATGTTGCTTCCATTTGTGGTTCTGCTTCCAAAATACCTTGTGGTATATTTGTGCTGCACTGACAATTCAGTCACCTTTTGCTACACATCTCCTTTGTCTGAACTTCTTTCTTGTCAATTGTTCACCTAGGTATTTAGTGCCTCTAAAGAAGAGTGTAGCTATGAATTCTCACATGATCCAGGCCTACCTATAGTGAGAACATTAATTGGGAAGGCTAGATGACAGAATTAATAAAAAGAGAGGGGGGCTCAAATCCCTCAGCTGTGGAAGGCAATCTTTGAGCCTATGCTTGGTGGCACCCGTCTGGCAGGTGAGTCTGCTTCTAGGGTAAGAACACCATGATAATCACTGCTGAGTTCATCGCTCCATCTTTGGCCTAGCTTCTGACAGGCCTGGTGCAAGTAGCTCAGTAATATTCATTGACAAATTAGGTGCTTGACAAGGAACACAGCAACAACAGATAAAGGGCTACTACTGCCAAAGTTTCTTTTTTTTTTTTTTTTTTTGCTTTTTGGGTCACGCCCGGCGATGCTCAGGGATTACTCCTGGCTCATGCACTCAGGAATTACTCCTGGCGGTGCTCGGGGGACCATATGGGATGCTGGGAATCGAACCCGGGTCAGCCACGTTGGCTGCGTGCAAGGCAAACGCCCTACCGGCTGTGCTATCGCTCCAGGACCTACTGCCAAAGTTTCTTAGCTATGTCTGTCTTAGCTTAGTCTGTCCCTATCACTCAAGACACGACAAAGGCACCACGACAAGATGATGGCATGGCATAACTAGACTCAAAATGATGTTAAATGTAGACATGGCTGGGAAAGATGGAATAAGTTGTAGTGGCTTAAAACTGAAAGTCCTAATGCGGTGGAAAAAGAAAATGGCAAAAAAAGGGCAGTGACAAACATGGTTCCCAGCTGGCACCCACCTCAGATCGTCTTCTGGGGAGCACTTTCCTACAATCAAATTGAGCATGAGCTTCCACAAGACAAAGGGAAATGTGCTCTCTTACTTACCAGTCATTACCCCATAGTGGGAGGTAAAACTAAGCAAAAAGGTTCAGTAGGCATACCAAGTGCAAGCATTTTATTTTTTATTATTATTACTTTATTGATTCACCATGAGGTACAGTAACAAAATTTTCATGTTTGAGCTTCAATCATAGTCAAACACCCATCCCTTCACCAGTGCACATTTTCCACCACCAAAATCCCCAGTATTCCCCACTCCCCACCATTCCACACCTCCCCCTGCCCGTGTGGCAGACAATCTGCACAATACTCTCTTCTTCTACTTTATTTACCTTAGATATTTCGAGACCAGTCCCACCACCACTCATACCTGCCAAAAAGGCAATGCTAGACAGTGTTTTGTATTGCTTGTTATGGATACAATATAATGTCAAGTGCTCTAGGAATTCTAAAATTTTAATAATTAGGGTCTGAAGGGGCTGGAGTGATAGCACAGGGGAAGGGTGTTTGCCTTGCACGCAGTCAGCCTGGCCGAGCCGGGTTCGATTCCTCCGTCCCTCTTGGAGAGCCCGGCAAGCTACCGAGAGTATCTCACCTGCATGGCAAAGCCTGGCAAGTTACCCGTGATGTATTCAATATGCAAACACAGTAACAACAAGTCTCAAAAAAAAAAAAAAAAGGAGACGTTACTGGGTCCGCTCGAGCAAATCGATGAACAATGGGAGGACAGGTCTGAAGAGATCACTGCAGCAAGTTGCTTGGGTCCAAGATTTATTTTTATGTCTCTGGATCATGGCCGTGTGGGAGCTTAAGTAGACCGTGGCCAGATATGGAGTCATCTCAAGGGTCCCATCGGGGGGGGGGGGGAGAGAAGAAGAAGGGCCCACTCCTCCCCTGTCCCATGAGGCCTGGCATTTGCCACCACTGCCACTTGTACATGGAGCTTGTTGCTGACTCCTAGAAAATGGCGGTCACCGGGGCTCCTAGAGGGCAGGTGGAGGGACCGCACCTGCCCCCATCTGGAGTAGCCCAGCGGAAATGGCCTATTGCAAAGTCCAGGGTCATCTCTGCAGCAAGTTGCTCGGGTCCAAGATTCGTTTGTGTGTCAAATGCAAGCATTTTAATTCCTCATTTTGTCTCAGAGGTTAAGCCAAAATACTACGGAAGTTTAGAAATAACATTATTACTTCATATCTTGAACTTACGAACTTCCAAAATCATAAAAATCATAACAGGCCTCTATCATATGGCAGCCCTGGCCTGATCCCTAAGATCACTGGCGGGCTCACCGCCCCCAGCATCAGAGCATTATACACCATTATACAGAACAAGGAGCAGCTATCTACTCGAAGTGTTCAAAGTGGTCCCAAATGCAGGAAATCCAGTCATGGTCTTCTCTGAATTTCCTCTATTCCAATATTCACAAGATTGGACCCCAATAGCTCAGCACTCTAAACTGGTTCTAAGAAACCAGATCATGAACCAGAGAGAGAATACAGCAGGTAGGAAGCCTACCTTGCACAGGCAGACCCAGGTTTCATCCCTGGCACTCCATATGTTTCCTCAAGCAGTGGAAGGGGTAATTTCTAAGTGTAGAGCCAGGAGTGCAGGAGTGACCCCTGAGCATCAATGGATGTGCCCCCTCCCTTCAAAAAAAAAAAAAACCCAGATCTAGCAGTAGACTGCATTCACAGAGGCTTGATGGAATGTGATGGAATGTGCCAACTGGTTTTGGTTCCCACTCCTATTCCCACATCCCGTTTGGACAGGGTAGACCATAATTAGTCCTACCTTTAAAAATTTTATTTTTATATTTTGTAGTGCAGGGTCTCATAGATGTTACACATGTGCTCTACCACTGAGCTACTTGGCTAATTATTTCCACCTTATTTTCAAGACAAGAACCTAGAAAACTAGGTGCAGGGAAGTGGTAGAGTACAAATACCGTACATGTGCAAGGCCTTGGATTTGATAGCAGCACTGAATACCACCCTCTCTCCCAACAGCAGTGGTCCCCAAACTGGAATGTCAGAAGTGTCCCCCACAACAATTTTTTTCTTGTTTGTTTTGTTTGGGTACCACACTACCTGACAATGCTCAGGGGACCATATGAATACCAGGGATCAAACCAGGATTGGCCGAGTGCAAGGAAAGCACCTTATCCACTGTACTATCTTTCTGGCCCTGTCCCACCACATTTTTTAAAAATTAACAAAAATAGTCTCCCATCCCCCAAAACTCCGGAAAAATACACATAGTGGGATAACAGAAGGTAGGTGCTGAGAAACAGATAAAGACTGGAAATGCTCACACTGGTGTTTTCTCTTCAGGTGGAGAGATAAGCTGGCATACCCGTGCCCTTCATGAGCCACATATGGGTCAGGCAGCTGCCACACGTGTAACGCCAAAGAATCTTACAGGCTACCCCTGATAATGTTCTACACTTTCCCAAAGGCTGAGGCACTAGGCAAGAAACAACAGTACGATGGGTTTTTGGCACATCTGGAATGTGAGAAGAGCTTCACCGTTTAAAAAAGGGCCATGCACGCACTGAGTCATGCACACACATGCTCCTGTTCCAAAGCCTCTGAGGAACAAGGAGGCCATGGCGCCTAGTGCTGAAAGCGGGCTCACGGTCCTGGTGACTCCAGAAACCAATGGTAAAGCCACACCACTGAATCCTGTGGAACTGAGAAGAGCAGGTATCCAAGTAGAGTGAGAATAGTATCAGGAAGCCTTGAGCACATCAGCACTGCCAGCTCCACCTAAGCCTCCTGGGGAAGCTGAGGTAGGCCAATGAAGTGCTAGCCAACTGCTCCATCCAGGAGAGTAAGTGTCATATAAGGTATGTTCTGTCGAGCTGTCTTTCCTAGGCCAGACCCTTTCCTTCCCAAGTCATAAGATGCTTGAGTGTCTGATGTGCTCCTACAACACTACAGGCAACACTATTCAGGACACTTCCTCAATCTCATATAATCCTGTGAGGAAGATACTTTTGAAATCACCTCTGAAGGGTAAATTGAGGTACACAATTCTTTTTTTTTGCTTGTTTCTTTTTTGGTCACACCCAGCGATGTTCAGGGGTTACTCCTGGCTCTGCAGTCAGGAATTACTCCTGCTGCTTAGGGACTATATGGGATGCTGGGGATTGAACCTGGGTCAGCCACTTGCAAGGCAAACACCTTACCTGCTGTACTATCGCTCTGGCCCCGAGGTACACAATTCTTAGGGAAGATGACTAACACCACGCAGGGAGTCAAGGCATTTGACTCCAGAGCTCTTCAAGTCTTTGAATACTGTGATATGACAGACACTCCTCTGCTCCTGCCCCTCTCCCCCCTCCCCTGTGAAGCAGGGAAGGAACCAATGCAAAGCTCACAGGTAGAAAGTAGGGGGCCAGACAGCGTGTTGGGTACAGATGACCTGATTTGGGTTCTTGGACTTGCTTAACTGAGCACTGCCTGGACACCTCAGTCTTTTTATTGGGGGTTGGGAGGTGGGACTTGGGGAACCTATAAGGGGTACAGGAAATTAAACCCAGGTCAGCTGCATACAAAACAAACACCTTACCTGTTGTACTATTGATTTGGCCCTGATCCATTTATTGTTTTTCTTTTTTGGGTCACATCCGGCAATGCACAGTTCATGCACTCAGCAATTACTCCTGGCGGTGCTCAGGGGACCATATCGGATGCTGGGAATCGAACCCAGGTCTGCCGTGTGCAAGGCATATGCGCTACCCACTGTGCTATTGCTCCAGCCCCTGGCCCTGATCCTTTTAACTAACAGTTACAGTTACAGGCTGAAGTCTAAAGAGGTTGGGAAGTTCAGTTTTTGATGGCAGAAAGTCACTTGCCATGTAACAAACCCAACTCGTAAGACTATCTTAGGGCCACCATGTCGAGAGAAGTCCAAGCTGGCCACATAGAGAGAATAAGAGAGCTACAACACTACAGGCATCACTATTGGGGGAGACAATAATGAGAATCAAAAGCCTAAATACAGGATCCAAGATGAGCTCATCTATTTTAGTCAGAACCGTTTGTGTCATGTCAGCAGACAACCTGTAGCTTGAAATGAATAGTCAGTTGCAGAATCACAAACAATAAAATCATTAGACTATCTGGAGAGTAATCTTTTTGAAAAAGTACATATAACCCAAAATTCCATTTCATTCACCTTCTTCTCCCTAAGTCAATCTGAACTGGGCTTTAAAAAAAATAACATTTTGACTAGAAATTTTTTTAGCTGAGTCAGCAGCAGCCTTGAGTCGGTCATCCAGAAAGAGCATTTGGGTCCTCAGAATACTTTTTCAGATCCTTAAATCTGGAACTCATAGTATTAAATGTGTCCTCAAGAAGCATAAATTTATTTACCTTAAGTCACAGATCAATTTGATTTACCAAGACTCAATGCCTCTTTTGCAAACCACAGCACCCAAAAGGAGAGAAAGAACAAAGGGGAATGCCCTGCCACAGAGGCAGGGTGGGTTGGGGGGCGGACAGGGGGTGGGAGGGATACTGGGATCAGTGGTGGTGGAGAATGGGCACTGGTGGAGGGATGGGTACTCGATCATTGTATAACTGAAACCCAAGCACGAAAATTTGTAAATCTACAACTGTACCTCAAGGTGTTTCACTAATAAAAATCTAAAAAAAAAGAAAACCAAAAAACCTTGATTTACCAAGAACACAGAGAGGTTGAGACAGAAAGGTATGAGTGCACAGGTAACATTCATAATTCACGTCCCTCAGTCCAACTCATTCCTAGCATTCATTGGATGCTTTCTCATTCATAGTGAGCAAAGAAATTGGGAAACAGAAGTCTCAGCTCTGTAGGAAGCTCCAAGGTTGCATACAATCAAATGACCCTCATAGAATCATACGAATCACATAAAATCTGCTTACACAGAAAGTCACCTAAGTACAGGCATTTTTACAGAAAGCACAGCTAAAGAGGCCCAGGAACTTAGAGATAGCTCAATGGCTAAAAGAGCCTGCCTTCCAAGAGTGAAACCATGAATTAGAGCTTCAGTGCTGCCCACATGTGCCAAGCACAGTTCCAGTCACACCAGGGCTTTAAGAGAGTGCAATCTCTGAGACACAGATGTATGTGAGCACCATAACATAAGATTTGTGAGCACATGGACCAGAAAGATAGTATAGTAGGCAGGGCACTTGCTCTGCATGCATCAGACCCAGGTTCAATTTCCAGCATTCTCTATGGTCCCCGAGCCCTGCCACGAGTGATCCATGAACACAGAGCAAGGATTAAACCCTGAGCACCAATGGGTGTGATCCCCCCACCCCCAAGAAATATGTAAGCACAGAGCTGTAAGATCCTTGTAAGCAATGTAATCAAAGTGTGTGAACTATGAGTTAAGTGAGCACTGCAGTCAATTGTACAAGCATCATAATCAAGTGTGTGCAAATGCAGTCATCATACCAACAGCAACAAAAAAAGAAGTAATGGTGAAAATGGAGAGCTAAGAGGTGAGGAACAATTAAATAGAAGAGTGGGGAAGAGTTTTTGGCAGAGGAAAACACGGCATAGAGTCAAGAACAGTCTAACATAATGCTGTAGAGTGTAGTAGATAAAAAGCCTAAGTGGAGCCCTGGCAAGGCACCATTATGAGAGCAAAGTCCTTTTTCTATAACCATCTCCAAAACAAAGAATGTGAAGGTCAGATTCACATTTTGATTCCAGACAGCTGTGTAGAACACGGGTATTCGTTAAAACCAGAAATTGTTTAGAAGGAGTTTCTAATCTGTGGGAATAAAGGCCAGATATTCGCCTGTCACATTAGCTCACCAGCTAAGCAGACTTGAATATAGTTTGTCTCTTCTAACACCAGTTTTCTAACTTGCAAAACAGGGAGGGCACATTTAGCCTCCTTATAAAACAGACAAGATATTGTTCCACATTATTTCTCAGAGGCAAGCGAGCATTTCTGGGCTCAGAATGCAACTTGGTAAAAGGTGTGACTGGGTTAACTGGTAGTGCATTCTCATTTATAGTGATGTACTATAAATCACTATATACTGGGAGAAACATGAAACACTGCATTGCTGGTAGGAATATAAAGAGACACAATAACAAAGTAAATCAGGATGACATTTTCTCAAAAAAATTAAAAATACAATTACCTATGATCCAGCAATTATACTCTGGGTTTACATTCAGTAAGGTCTCAGATATTTTTGTACCATAACAGCACTAGCTGTTGCAACAGCTGAGTGATGGAAGCAACCCTAGTGTCCATAGACAGATGAATAGACAAAATACGGTATGCCCAAAAAACAGTATATTATCCAGATTTAAAAAGGAAGGAAATTCTGACACGTTATAACATGAACTTTAATGACATTAAACTCACATAAGTCAGTTAGAAAACCACAATAATGTATGATTTCACTAATATGAGACACATGGTAATCAAATTCAGAGACAGGAAGTAGAATAGTAGTTGTAAGGAGCTGTCAGGATGGGAAGGAAAATGGGAAGTTGTTTACTTTGGTTGGTTCCAGTTTTGCAAGATCCTGAAGATCTGCTATAAACAATGTGAATATACATAATACTACAAAATCATAGACTTAAAAGATGATGATAAAAATTGTGTCTTTTATCACAACTGAAAAAAACATGAACCAAAATTAGTAATATGTGTGTTTGTGTGTGTGTTGATGGAGAGATGGGTGTCAGTCAATCACTTGACTATGGTAGCTGATTTTCACAAACAGGTTAAAAAAAAAAAAACATTATAGAACTGAATACTCCTTGGGACCAGAGAGATAGTACAGTGGATAAGTCCCAGGTTTGATCCCTGGCAGTCCCCCAAACACCTCCAGGAGTAATTCTTGAGTGCAGAGCCAGGAGAAACCCCTGAGCATCATTGGGTATGGCTCAAAAAAACAAAACAAAACAAACTAAACCAAACAAAAAGAACTAAATACTCTTGGGCTGGACAGACAGGACAGCGGGTAAGGCACTTGTCCTGCAAGTAACAGACCCAGGTTCAATCCTCAAAATCCCACCTGGTCCCCTAGGCACCACCAGGAGTAATTCCTAAATAAAGAGCCAGGAGTGAACCCTGAGCATTGCCAGGTATGACACACCCCTCCCCCTCCAAAAAAAACCACAAAAGAATTAAAATACTTTCCTTTCACATATAAAATAGCAAAATTACAGGACCAGAGAGATAGAACAAGGGTTAAGGTGCTTGCCTTGCATGCAGCTGACTCTATTCAATTTCCAACACTGAACTGTTCCCTAAGCAGAGCTGGGAGTAGTCCCCCAGCACAGCCGAGTACGGGTGACCCTCCATCTCAATTAATAAAAATAAAGTCTCAAAATTAAAAAAAAAAACAAACAAAATACAAACAAGGGTGATCTGTAAGTGAATGATGCTTAGAGGACTCACTCGGAATGGAAGATGCGTGCTGAAAGTAGACTATAGACCAACATGATGGCCACTTACTACCTGCATTGCAAACCAGAACACCCAAAAGGAGAGAGAGAGAAAAAGGGAATGTGCCTGCCACAGAGGTGGGGATGAGGGGGTGGTGTGGCGGGAGGGATACTGGGAACATTGGTGGTGGAGAATGTGCACTGGTGGAGGGGTGGGTACTCAATTATTGTATGATTGAAATGTAATCACGAAAGTTTGCAAGTCTGTAACTGTATCTCATGATGATTCATTAAAAATATATATAAAAAGAAACACACAAATGAATCTCAGACCCGAGCAACTTGCTGCAGAAATGGCTCTGGACCTTGAAATAGGCCACTTTCAACTGGGCCTCTCCAGATGGGGGCAGGGGCCCTTTCTCCACCTGCCTTCTAGGAATCCCAGCAGCCACCATCTTCTAGAACTCAGCGAAAAGCTCCAGGTATGGGTGGCAGTGGTGGCAAACCAGGCCTCATGGGAGAGGGAGGAGTGGGCCCTTCTCCTTCCCCCATGGGACTCTGAGATGATGCCCACATCTGGCCACTGTTTACGTAAGCTCTCACACAGCCATGTTCCAGAGACACACAAATGAATCTCGGACCCGAACAATTTGCTGCAGCCATCTCTCCAAACCCTAATTATTAAAATTTTAGAATTTCTAGAGCATGCGTTCACTCTTGTGGCCACGTGACATTTATAGTGTACCTACGACAAGCAATACAAAACACATTGTCTAGATTTGTCTTTTCAGCAGGTATGAGTGGTGGAGGGACTGGTCTCGAAATATCGAAGGTAACCAAAGTAGAAAAAGAAGAGAGTATTGTGCAAACTGTCTGGGGCAGGTGTGGAATGGAGGGATGAGAGTGGGGAATACTGGGGATTTTGGTGGTGAAAAACGTGTACTTGTGAAGAAATGGGTGTTTGATGAGTGTATGATCAAAGATCAAACATGAAAGCTCTGTTACTATACTTCACGGTGAATCAATAAAAAGGGGGAAAATATATATAATATATAAAAATAAATAAAATAAAACAAAAAGAGTGGGTGATCTGGATAGGATATGTTGATAGCCAAATTGTGTGAAAGTCAGTATTAAACTAATTTTGTAAAGTGTTATCCCTGAAAGAAATTAAACAATATATGGCTCCGGCCCAGGTAAAGGCCCTCCCGTTGATCGTCGATTTGCTCGAGCGGGCCCAGTAACGTCTCCATTGGAGACTTTGTTGTTACTGTGTTTGGCATATCGAATACTCTCGGTAGCTTGCCGGGCTCTCCGAGAGGGGCGGAGGAATCGAACTCGGGTCGGCCATGTTGGCTGAGTGCAAGGCAAACGCCCTACCGCTGTGCTATCACTCCAGTGGGAAACAATATATAGAGTCCAGTTTATAGGATAGAGTCCAGTTTGTAGGCTGTTTGTGAATCTACAACATCATAAGAAATAAACACATAAGGCCTATTTTTGAAAAACTACATGTAAATACTAAATGTAAAGGTCACTGTCACTGTCACTGTCCTCCCATTTGTTCGTCGATTTGCTCGAGCGGGCCCAGTAACGTCTCCAATGTGAGACTTGTTACTGTGTTTGGGATATTGAATACGTCACGGGTAGCTTGCCAGGCTTTGCCATGTGGGCGAGATACTCTCAGTAGCCTGTCGGGCTCTCCAAGAGGGGCAGAGAAATCAAACCCGACTAGGCCGGGCAGGCTGCGCGCAAGGCAAAAGCTCTACCGCTGTGCTAGCGATAGCACAGCGGGTAGGGTGTTTGCCTTGCACGCAGCCAACATGGCCGACCCTGGTTCGATTCCCAGCATCCCATATGGTCCCCAGAGCACCGCCAGGAGTGATTCCTGAGTACATGAGCCAGGAGTAACCCCTGAGCGTCGCTGGGTGTGACCAAAAAAGCAAAATAAATAAATAAATAAAAATAAAAACCCCAATGGTTGTGATAATAAAACAATCTTTTTCTTGTGCAAGTGATAATGTACATACCCCAGAACCAGTAGACTCTTAGAGAAACTTTTATCTAAGGTCACTAATATTAACCCTATCCAGATGCCTATCAGACATCCTTTCAACTACTCGAAAGTGTTCAGAATTCTCAATCTTCATACTCAAACCTGCTCTATTTACTGTTTGCCCATAGAAATTTAGGCTATACCTCAAATAGAAAAAACCAACAGGTCAAGCGTAACAACATGCCCATGACATTTTTTATTTCATCTTTGTTCCCCAATTACTGACCTCTCTTCCTAGACTGCATTAGGCAGACTTCCACTGAGTTCCTTCTCTGGCTCTTTCCTCAAAACAAAAACCCAAGGCTGGAGGAATAGTGCAGTGGATAGGGTGTTTGCCTCGCATGCGGCTGACCTGGGTTCGATCCCCAGCATCCCATATGGTCCCCCAGCACTGCCAGGAGTGATTCCCAAGTACAGAGCCAGGAGTAACTCCTGAACATTGCCAGGTGTGACTCAAAAAAAAAAAAAAGCAAAAACCCACAAAAACTCTTCTCCCATATATAACCCTAAGGATCCTCCAGGTCTCCTTTCAGTTTTTGTTCAATGTCACCCTCTAATGGAGGCTGAGTTGGAAGTAAACTTCACCCAATTTGGCTTAATCAATGTCTTAAAGTCTGATCTTGTTTCTTAGCAATTTTTTTTCTTACATATTACATACTTTCCTTTATCATATGTCTGTCTACCCCCAACCACAGAATTTAAACTCAAGAGTTCAGCAACTTTTGTCTGTTTTACTGACAGAAGCATTCCTAGGACCAAGTGCTGTGGTTTGGCACTCAGTATTTGTTGAGAGAATGGAGAAAGCCCTTGGCAGAGAACCAAAATTCAAGTATACTTTTGTCACTTGCCTCCCAATCTTCAGAAGGCAGGCTCCGTAGGTGGGTTCTTAGCTGTCATGCAGCACTGGCTGTCTCACAGAGCCATCTGCTGCTGGTATCTCTAGTTTCTAACCACAAACACTTCCCCAGTCTTCTCAGGACTACCACAACGACATCTCATAAGAGTTAGGTGGCTGAATTATTCAACCACAAACACTTCTCCAGTCTTAGCAAAGTACTACCACAATGATGCCTACCACAAGTGTTCAGTGGCTGAAAGATTCACCATACAGCATAGAAAGAAAGCTCTAGCAACTATGCTATATTTGTGTTTTATTGTTCCTGCTGCTATATTTTATTTTGCCACAACTTAAAGTAGAAGTGAAGTATATACACTTTGACAACATTTGCCAACACATAACCAATAAAGTTCTGGTAACAGGCTTTATCTATTTTCTTATTAATTTTTTTTTTTTGGAAGAATGTCCTGACCTCGTGCCAGGCTGTCTTCACCGGGGCACCTCAGAGGGGGGCGGGTTAAATTTCCCTCCACACCCCAGCAGATGAAAACCTCCAGAACCCAACTGCCGCCATGTTCAAGGCCACTCTCCACACTCTCAGACAAGCTTCACCCAAGAGGGAACCTGCAGAAAAATCCAGGTATGCGGGAACACATGACTGAGATCTCCAAGCCTGCTTGGATCAGGACTGGGCCTCCTTCCCCCAGTTCCCCAATTTTCCAGTAGCTTGGCAATCACACCCACAAACTGCCTCCCCAGTGCCATGTAATTTCATCAGCGGCCAAGATCCAGAGACTATAAACTAAAGCTCCTGGAAGACAGCAAAGCAGAATTTCAACGCAGAATTTCTTGGAGTGTGCAGCCGCATTTGCAGCTGTGTGACCTCTCATACTCTAGCCTACTTACATACACATTTGTCTGGTTTTAACATACTTGCTTGTGTTCTCTTGTATACAGGCTTAAATGGCTCCAGAATGAAATACAACAACCTTCACACACATCCCTTTTATTGTGGTGGGAAGATGCTCGGTGTGGGATTGGTGTTTGAATATTATCTGTATTGAACTACTGTGAACTACTTTATGAAAATAAAATATATAAAACTTGAAAAACAAAAGAAAAAACTTGAAAAATAATCGAACTATATCAGCTGTGCTGGGGTTTACTTCTGGATCTGTGCTGAGGGAACATTCAGAGTGGTGCTCTGGGACTGAACTGGGTTGGTACTTGCAAGGCAAGCACCCCTGCAATCACTCTCCAGCCCTATTTCTTCATATTACTTCCTCTATACCTGGATGTGGCAAAAAACAAAACAAAACCCCCAACATTTCCCTATCAAAGTCACATATAACGCCATCTCAGTATAATTAAATATGGCAATTCATCAGTCAAAAATACAGCCACTTGTCCTGTTCTTTAATAGCGTGGCATGAGTGATAATACAATGGGTATGGCATTTACCTTGCAAAGGACTGACATGAGCTCAATCCCTGGCATCCCATATGGTCCCTGAAGCACGACCAGGAGTAATTCTTGAGTGCAGAGCCAGAAGTAACCCCTGAGCATTGCTGGGTATGATCCAAAAGGCCAAAACAAAACAAACAACAATAGCTCTAGACTGGAGAGCTGGAGGGAGGCACATAGCTAATGGGAGATCTCAGAAGGTCCTAAGTGGTTGCCTCATTTGGTCTACCCTATCTAAAATTCCATCTAGGCCCATCCTCCTCAAAGTCTGAGAAATCTATGGGAACAATAACCATGTCCATCATGAAGTCATCTCTCTTATCTCATTCTTCTACATTCTACTCTGGTGACTCTACCACCACAATCCAACCTCTTGGGAGGTGTAAATGTTTCATATTTTAACGAAATAGCTTAAAGAATGGATATGTCAAAATTCATCAAATTGTACACTTAACGATGTTTTTCACTGTTATTTCTAAAAAAATATATGCATGTTTTATATATATATGTTTGTATATATACTACAAACTCTTCTGCTCTTTAATTCTCAATAGCACAACCATCACTACCATAACTCTAACTCCAAGAATCACTGGGGATCTCTTAATCTCCCAACTTCCTTCCTAACCCCCATAATGAGTCTATTCTCAATGCAGCAGTCACACAAATCTCTGAGTCTGATCCTGCTATTACTATGCCCCATCATAAGAAGCTAGGTTTTCTAGCATCCCATCAGGCTCTCTGAGTCAGTCTGCTGTATATTCTGTGGCTCATTTCCTATGCATTTCTCCAATCACAAGATATCATTGCTATTCCTCAAACCAGCCAGGCAAGTTATAGCTGTTCTTTCTTTCCGGGAAACTCCTCCCTCAGATGGCTACATTGCTCCATTAGCCCTGTAGTGAATGCTATGGCATTATCAGTCTTGTAGTGGATGCTGTGGCATTACCAGTCCTACCTCCATCTGCAGGAATGTTGGCAGCTTGAGAGCTACTAGTTCAGGTCTTCCAGGTGGAACCTGTCCTCAATAGAGGATCTGCCCTCCAACGGGCCAGAGCAGTAATAGTATAATGGATAAGGGTGCTTGCCTTGCATACAGCAGACCCACGTTCAATCCCCATCACTCCATAGGATGTTGTCCCCCCTGCAGCCCTCCTGGAGTGATCCCCAAGCACAGCTATACATACTGATCTGAGTACTTCTGGGTGTGGTCCACAAACAAAAAACCCCCGTCTTTAATCAAAATAAGTCCACTTTCCTCTGAAGAGCGTGCACTCACCTAATGACGGTCATCATGAAAGAGGCCTGGGTTCCTTACCCCTAACTCAGAACCATTCTGAAGGTCTACTCCAAGCTCCAAAGCTCCTTATAGAGTAGGCTGCAACTGCTGTTGCATCACGGCTAACTTCTCCATGTCCATTCCTGCTTCTCTCTCCCCCGTAGACAGGGAGAACACTCCAAGAGCACTCTCCAAAAGTTTTCCTACCTGCAAAATTCTCCAGCTCAGAGTTGAATTCTGTGACAGCTTTACTTTTTTACTGAAACATTCCAAAGCACTCTATTTAAAATTCTCCTGTGGGGGCTGAGCGACAGCACAGCAGCAAGGGTGCTTGTCTTACATGTGGCTGACCCTGGTTCGATTCCCGGCATCCCAGATGGTCTCCCAAGCACCATCAGGAATAACCCCTGAGCACAACTGAATGTGGCCCCAAAACAAAAAAATAAATAAAATTAATAATCTTTTACCTAAGTGTTTTTTCTTTTTGTTAGGAATGTTCTAAACCTCAGTAGTTACTCTTCCTGGTCTCACTAACAAGAATGCATCAAAAGCTGCTCCTCAGAAGTTCCTGCAGGCTTCCTGAATCACTGCTACATTTCCAGCACTTATTCACAATGGGTACTCATCAGCTCGTGAGTTTACTGAGTGCTGCTCTGTGCAGCACTTCCACTGAAGGGATGCACTGGAATCTATTCCAAGGAGATCTGTGTTGGCCCTCAAATGAGCCTAGCTATGTTGGTAAAGGTATGAGGATTGATACTTTCTTTAAAAGTAATAATCTTTGGGGTTGGAGTGGGCAGGATGCTTGCCTTGCATGCAGATGACCTGGGTTAGATCCCCTGTATCCCATATGGTCCCCACGCACTGCCAGGAGTAATTCCTGAGCACCCTTGAGTGTGGCCCCAAAAACAAAACAGAAAAGTAATAATCTTTGACCTAAATGTGTTTTTTCTTTTTTGCTGGGGCTATTCTAAACCACTAGCTGTGTTTTCCTTTTTTAAAATAGAAAACTTCGGGCTGGAGCAATAGCACAGTGGGTAGGGTGTTTGCCTTGCATGCAGCCGGCCTAGGTTCGATTCCCAGCATCCCATATGGTCCTCCGAGCACCGCCAGGAGTAATTCCTGAGACCATCAACCAGGAGTAACTCCTGTGCATGGCTGGGTGTGACCCAAAAAAAAAGCAAAAAAATAAAATAAATGGAAAACTTCTAAATGATATTTCTTAGGTAAGAACTTGGGAAGAGTGCTTCTACTACCTCTGGAATCCTACTGGATAGATTGGAGAGGTTGGATTTATCAGACGAGTCAACCAAGGTAAAGGCCCTCCCGTTGTTCATCGATTTGCTCGAGCGGGCCCAGTAACGTCTCCATTGGAGATTTTGTTGTTACTGTGTTTGGCATATCGAATATGTCACGGGGAGCTTGCCAGGCTCTGCCGTGCGGACAAGATACTCTCGGTGCGGACAAGATACTCTCGGTAGCTTGCCGGGCTCTCCGAGAGGGGCGGAGGAATCGAACTCGGGTCGGCCATGTTGGCTGCACGCAAGGCAAACGCCCTACCGCTGGAAATAAAACAAGTCTACCAGCACAAAGATTATACACACCATTGACTATCCATCAGTCACCTTCCATACACTTCTTTCACTATTCAACATCTGTTTAGTATTTACAAATGCCTACTGTTGTGTGTGGTAGGTATTGTCCTAGGCTTTAGTATCAAAATGAGCAGGGACTGGAAGGACAGCTCAAGTAGCAAGAACCTAGAATGTATACGACCCTGTTTTCAATCCCTAATACCATCAAACAAACGGTGAACAAAGACAAAGCCTCTGCACTCCCAAAACTTTCAGTGCTGAGTTATAAGAGAATCCCAATTTTACTCAGGTACCTAACCCTCCCTATTTATAATTATGGTAAGTTGTGTAACATGACTATACTGGTTCAATCAGGTCAATGGGGGAGGCTAAAATTATGACTCAGGCTCAGGTCCTACTCTTCTGATACTTCCTATATCATTCTGATACTATACCACTGGAGAATGCTATAAAGACAATGCCAAAGAAAGTTCATAAAGAATACTCCGAGAGATACTTGGATGAACGGAAAGGCTAACATCCTTTGTGGAAAACCAGGGAGTCAAGGAAGATAGTGTCCTATTTCACTTTGGTCAATGACAGGAGCCAAGACAGGTTCCCTCAGTGGCCAAGATTAGACACTGCCAAAGGTTCCTCCCAGCTGTATCAGAATGATTCTGCTTATAAAGTCAAAGTCTTCCAAACCGCTTTTTTTTCTGGTGGGGGCAGAGGTGGGGGTGGGGAGAGGAGAATGTGTCATACCTGGTGATGCTCAGGGGTTACTCCTGGCTCTGCATTCAGGAATTACTTCTGAAGGTACTGGGGGACCCATATGGGATGCCAGGGATCAAACCCAGGTCAGTTGCGTGAAGGCAAACGCCCTACCCACTGTACTATTGCTCCGCCCCTCCCTCCACCAAACAGCTTCTCGAGTGAAGGAAATGTTTATGAAAACCCCATCTCGTACCCCTCATCCCTACATTCTCCAGGAGAATAAACTCAGAAAGTAATCCAAATCTATACAAAGTTATCTTCTCTGCTATATCTTCAGTATCTACCCACTCCTCAGCTCTACCACCACTGAACTCCCTCACCATCTCTCACCAAACTCAAGGCACAGCTTCCCAATTGCTCCAGAACTTTCTGAAGAAATAGGCTGGAAGGGGACCAAGAAATAGTACAGCAGGAAGGGTGCCTGCCTTGTACATGGCCAACCTGGGTTGGATCCCCAGAATCACACGATTCTTTGAGCCCTACCAGGAGTGAGTGGAGAGTCAGGGGTAAATCCTGAGCTCAGCTGGATGTGATCCAAAAACAAAAAACAAAGAGAAATTAGTTGGCTGTTATACTCAGCCTCTTTAAAAACCTTACTTTCTTTGAAGTTGTTCATGCTCCTAATAAGACACTAAATGCTCTACATCCCAGCCACATTTCTCCTTGCTTGGTCACAACCAGTAACATACTGTGTTCTAAATGCTCTCAACCTTTCTTGTGCTATCTAGAGTGCTCGGCAACATCCTGACCTATACCCATTAGATGCCAGTAGCAAATCTGCAGCGTGAAAACCAAAATATCTCCACAGAGGCTTGTTTGAAAAGCCCTGATCTAGAACAACTGCAAAGTTCATCTTCACAACCACTGCAATCATAAAGTATCACCTGGAGAGCATTCCTAGACTATACTTAGAGATAGGTCTGCAGTGCGCCTCCAGCAACAGTGCAGGACTTTACCACCTGCTCCTGGCTTCATTATTATACTATCCTCCCTTCATCTTCTCTTCCAACTAACATTTCATCCAGTTGCCATATGGATAGGAAGTCTCCAAATCCTTTCCAGAGTGAGACAGGGAAGGAAACATACAATCCAATCACAGGTTATTGGAGGGGGCAGGGAGACCCTATGATGACACTACACAAACCATAAAGCAATGTGATTAGTAAAGTATTACTGAAAAATTGCCAAACACCTTTTTACAATATTAGCATCAAAGTGTGAGCAAGAGACAAAAGGGTGAAGAGCCCTTTTAGTCCTCTAAAAGGAATCAGATAGTACAGGATATGGAATTTGCCTTGCCTGCAGACAACCTGGGTTCAATCCCTGGCATCACATGATTTCCCAAGCCCTACCAGGACTGGTCCCCTATTAGAGACAAGGGTGGGTCCTGAGCATAGTCAAGTATAGGCCCCCAAAGTCAAAACAAACACAAAAACATACAAATTACATTTTTCTATCACCGGAAGTTCCTATCAATTTAATTTTCTGATCACTATAGGTTTATAAAAACAACTCAGAGATAAATTTATTTCAGCAGTCTAAAATAAAATTAAATGTAAAAAGAGTAGTGTGGCAGGCTAGAGAAGACAGTATTTGCCCTGCAAGAGGCCTACCCAGGTCAATCCCAGGCGCAGAATGGAGTGATCCCTGAGCACAGAGCTAGGAGTAAGTCCTGGGCACCACCGGGTGTGGGCCCAAAACAAAACAAAATGGTATTGGGGCTAGAAAGATAGTACCACGGTGCTGTGGCCAACCTAGGATCAAATTCAGGAGTAAGCTCTGAGCAGAGTAGAGTGTGACCCCAAACCTCTCCCCACACCCCTGATAATACTGTATCTAAGGACAGAGTAAAACACATATGCAGTGGCTGACAATAACTTCTATGTAAGTGATGAACTCTTTTTAAATTCCCAGAAATGGAGTCAAAATAGTCTGCTTCCCTGTTCAAGGCTCATTTCACTATGAAGACAACTTCAATACTTATTAACTTACTGATCATCTTAGAGCAGGGATTCTCAATCAAGTGCAGTTTTGGCCATCAGGAGATACTGGTAATGTCTGAGGATATTTCTGGTTGCCACAATTAAAAGCATGTGGGGGGGTGCTACTGCATTCTAGTAGGCAGAGGCCAGGAATACCACATTCTTACAACGTAAGTAATGATCCCAACAATTCTGAACCCCAATATGTCAGCAAGGCCAAGGTAGAAAAATACTACTTTATTTTAGGTTTTGGGCCACACCCAGCAGTGCAGGGAGGTGTGGGAAGGAAGGCTATTTCAGATTCAGTGCTTGGGTACTCAGGGGACCATGTTGTACCAGGGATTAAAGCTTATCTCAAAATTAGAAATCACATTCCAAAATACAGGAAACTTGAAGGAGAGACTATACATACAAACTGATTAAGAAAAGCATTTGAAAAAGAAAATTTAGGCCAGGAATGTGGCTTAGTGGTAGAGTAGAGGCCTCACCTGTATGAGGTTCTGGGTTCAATGTCTTAGATGACAAAATAAGAAAAATTCTTCGGCTCTCTACTTACAAAGCAAACTAAATCAATGTCCCTCTTTCTCACCATGGTACCCTTCCAACTGTTTCCTTCCTGTACCTCCAACCCAACCTGCCATTTGCAATGTTTCACCTGTAGCCCCTTAAAAATGTCCTGGTAGCCTAAAGGCGGCCACATGGTCCATGACTGAAAATTGCTGTACTAGATCATGATAGTATTTTCTATTCCTGATGCACCGTTAATTTAAAATTGCTGAACATACTCAGTTTTGCAGGGAAAGATATGCCTACTACTTAGGGCATTGTTCCTACCCATCCAAACAGGAGGAACAGAACTGTAAAACTTGTGTTTTTTTGTATATTACAGCTATCTTGCCTGTTTTAGACAACGTTAACTATATACCCATTACGTGAAAGGCAGTGCTAGGTGAAACAGGGAACATAAAGAGAAGTGAGTCAAGTGCACATGGGATATACACGAAAAGAACAGAGCAGGGGCCAGAGAGTACAGTGGTTAAGGTGCTCGCCTTGCACACTGCTGACATGAGTCAGACACTAAATGATCCCCTGAGCCTCTCCAGGAGTGATTCCTAAATGAACGAACGGCCAGAAGTAAGCTCTGCGCGCTGCCATGTGGGGCCTGAAACCCAAAAGTAAAAGGACAGGGCAAATCCAGTGAAGTAACTAAAAAGTACTGGTCACGGTCACGGTCCTCCCGTTGTTCATCGATTTGCTTGAGGGGGCCCAGTAACGTCTCCATCGTGAGACTTGTTGTTACCGTGTTTGGCATATTGAATACGTCACGGGTAGCTTGCCAGGCTTTGCCGTGCAGGCGAGATACTCTCGGTAGCTTGCCAGGCTCTCCGAGAGGGGCGAGGAATCGAACCCGGCTCGCCCAGCCCGCTGCGTGCAAGGCAAACACCCTACCGCTGTGCTAAAAGACTACCGCACCTGAACCCTAAAAAATGTGAAAGATGTCACCTAAAAAGATGAAAAAGGGGGCTGGAGAGATGGTACAGCAGGTAGGCTGCCTTGCACGCAGCCAAGTCAAGTTCAATCCCCAGTATTCCATATGATCCCGTGAGCCCTGCCAGGAGTAATTTCTGAGTGCTGAGCCAGGAGTAAGGTAAAGGTAAAGGTAAAGGCCCTCCCGTTGATCGTCGATTTGCTCGAGCGGGCCCAGTAACGTCTCCATTGGAGACTTTGTTGTTACTGTGTCTGGCATATCGAATACTCTCGGTAGCTTGCCGGGCTCTCCGAGAGGGGCGGAGGAATCGAACTCGGGTCGGCCATGCTGGCCGCTTGTAAGGCGAACGCCCTACCGCTGTGCTATCACTCCAGCCCAGGAGTAATCCTTGAGCATCTCCAGGTGTGGCCCCAAAAATATTTCTTAATTTTAAAAAAAAGATGAAAGGAGAGAACACTTTTGACTGGAAGAGCATAACAGATGCACACTTCAGTTGAGTTTCAGTTCAAGTTCAAAACCCGGATCAAGTTCTAAACTAAAACGCTGCATGTATTTAAAAAAAAAAAAAAGCACCTAAGCATCGCATCCATTTGCTCTAACAAAAACTGTAGCTCCCTCTAGTCGCATCGCAAAGTCGAAATGAGGAACAGGATCAGGGTGACCTTTTGCCTATCAGCATTCAGAGAAAGGCCAGGATCGGGGCTATCGGCTCGCCGTGCCCGAGTGTCGTCCGCAGGCTGATGGGGGTTCGCTCCCTCACCTCCTGGGGGAGCACAGACCAACTCCTGCAGGAGCTGTGCCAGCAACGTCGTACTACGACAAGACTGCTGGGTCCCCTGCTCAGCCAGGACAGAAAGAATCCATTTCTCTGGCGTGTGCTTGGGGCCACTGCCACCGAGCGGAGAAAGCCCTTCTCCGAGGAGACACTTGTGCCCTGTCAGTCTCCACCCCCATCACCCTGACGCCCCAGCTCTGGGCAAAGGCGAGTCCTCTGGCAGGGGCAGCCACCAGACTCGCGGGCCGTATTTCTCCAAGTAGGGGCCCTGTCACCGGATCCAGGCCGTGACAGGGGCAGGGGCGGTTCGAGCCACGTCGACCGCAGGTGTCCACCGCCCGGAGATCGGAAGGGGCATCGACCAGTCCGACACATCTGCTGGCCTTCCGCCGGCGCGGAAGAGCGGCCGGAGGCGGCTGACGCTCGGGGCGGCTCCTCGCGCGGGCCCCCGGCCCCTCGCGGACCCCGGGGGGGTGCCGGGGCGGCGGCGGGCTCCCACGCGCCCCGGTGGAGCACGTGCCCGGCTCGCCGGCTCCCGGCGTGGGGGCCAAAGTTCGCTCGCACCGGCTCCGCGCGTCGGGCAGTGGGCGTCAGGGCCCGCGCACGGCTCCCACCCGACTCCGGACCCCGGGCCCGACCCCCGGCGCGGCGGCCCGCGACCCCGCGCGCACTCACCATTGTGGTTGACCCAGGTCGGCTTCAGGAGCTTCATTGTTCGGCCGCCGCCGCCGTCGCCGCCGCCGCCGCCGGGCTGAGGCGAGAGCCGGGTCCCTCAGCGCGCCCGGGCCATGGAGCCACCGCTGCAGCTTCCTCCCGCGCCGCCCGCCCTCGGCTGCCGCCCACCCCGCGCCCTCAGCGCCGCCTCGCCATCGCCGGCCCGCGCCCCCCGCCGCCGCCGCCGCCACAGTCGCCCCCCGCGCTCGGCCGCCGCCGCCGCCGCCACAGCCGCATCCCCTGCGCCGCTCCTCCTCCGGCGGCTCCCGGGCAACGCCGGAAGTCACGGCGCGCACCTGCCAAATCGCCCCGGCGGGAAACTGCTCCCTTCGCGGACTGGGCCGCCCGCGCTCCTCCGCGGAGGCAGGGCCCGCACTGGGCCGCCCTGCCCGGGAGCCCGGCGCCCCGCGCCGACGCGGGCTAGAGCCGGCCGCGGTCGCCGCGAGCCAGAGGCGACCGGGGATGGCAGGCGGGGCCCGCTGAAGGTGGCGCGCCCGGCCTTTCGCGAGCGCTCCCCCGTCCGCTCCGAGTCCCACTCATTAGCTTCCGTCACTCATCGACTGGTGTTCATTGGGCATCGCGCGCGCGAGCGCCGGGCCACGTGCCCACTTCGGGACGCAGCCGGCAGCAGCCGCCTCCCCGGGCTCTCGAGGGAAAGCGAGGAAGCGGCTCGGCCACGGGAAGGGTCGCCCGGGAAGCCGAGGCTACAAGGACATTGGGAAGCCAGGGTCCACGTGCACGGACGTGCGCCCTTCTGTCCGTGACACGGAGGGGCAGAGGACACTCCTCAAGTTACACTGCGAGGGCTGAGCCTACAAAGGGATGCACGGCGGTGCGGACCAATACGGAGACTGATTCCGGGTGGGCTCGCAGGCGCGCGGAGGCGGAAGGGCGGCTCGGAGCGGCGCGAGGTGTGAGGCGCCCAGGGCGTGTCCGCGGCCCGCTGGGACGCCGGGGGCGGGGCCAGGCGGGCCTGCCCTCCGCGGCCGGAACCCGCGAGCCCGGGACGGCGTGACCGGCGGGCCTCTGCGCGCGGAACCGTGGGCCCGACCTCCGGAGGCCGCGCGCCCGGAAGCAGCTGGTCGTCTGCCAGAGGGGCCATGGCCGCCGCCGTGCTGGGAGCTTCCGCTCGCGCCCTGCGCCCGCGGAGCTGGTGAGTGCGGACGCCGAGTGGGTCGCAGGTGCCCGGTGCGCGCGCCGGCCCCATCTAGCCCCGCGCTCCGGCCGCCCGTCTGCCGACGGAGCTCAGAGACCGAGCCTGACCCGGTGAGGAAAGTACGAGGACCCTGACGAGGAGGGAGCCCAGGTGTTCTCTGAGGCGATGCTGGTTTTGAACCGTCTCCCATGTTGACCTTGCTGTCACCCGCGGGCGTTGCAGCCTCAGGCTTTGAGGGCATCTAGAATTGCTTCCCCCTCCCCCATTTCCAGTTTAGTGCATCCCCTCTTTGGACTTCTTGTCTCTTTCAGGCTCATGGGAACTTGGCAAACGCAGGCTAGAGACGCCCATCAGCGAGCCTCACTGTTGTCTTTCTGGGACCTCATTCCCATGAGGTAAACTCAACCACGGAAGGCGGCGAGTGGAAATTGCACGTGTACACTAATAGATGAAAGCAAGACCGCGCAGCATTTGGTTTGCGAAATTAACGACCCCTTTCAAGGGTTCTCACTCTAATTCCGGCAGATGTTTCCTCGTCTTCTTAACATTTTCCATATGTTAAATAGCGCTGTCTGCGATGGGAGGGGGGGGCTGGAATTAAATGTGAAATTCACTTGATCACTTGATACCCCATTACTCATCGATTTAAGGGAGCGGGTGCCAGTAGCATCTCCATTCATCCATATTGCGTGCTAGCGTAGCCCAGTGGCATCTGCTCGTTCTAGGAACATGCAGAGCCTCAAACCGATCATTCAGGGTCTTGACGAATGTGAAATTCACTTAAATAAAATTTAATTATCTGTGAAGGAATTCTTGTGTGTTTACAAGGGATCAACATGAACTTTTGCCTTCACTACAGTGCTTTTCATTTCTGAGTACCTGGAGAGGTAAAGGGCTGGGTTGAGGTTTGGTTTTACCACTACTTGAGACTGTTTTTGCTTGGGGGCCACACCTGTCCCTTCGTCCTCCTTTTGGTCTCAATACTTTCTAGGGACTTGATTCACAGGTCAGTATTGTTTCTTGAAGATTTTGTTTTTCTTGTTCTAGATTTTTGTTATGGGAGATGTGCTCCTACATAGCAGTCCTTTGTCAGTACTCTAGGATCAGGAATTTGTTGGGTCCTAAAAAGGGCTGGGAATATGGTTGCAGGAGCCCCAGTAGTGGAAGATTAAAGAGTACAAATGAGCTTCTAATTCTTCACTTTGTTATTTTCACTTTTCACCAGGATCCCAAAGCATTTATGAACTCTAGTATGCCAAAAACAGTAAAAACAAGTCTCACAATTTGTTGTGAGACATTACTGGTGTCCGCTTGAGCAAATCGATGAATAACAGGAGGACAGTGCTACAGTGCAGTACTAAAGTGTTTTTCCACCTTGTTTGTTTTTGGTTTGGGGACTACACCTGGTGGTACTCAGACCTAACGCCTGGCCCTCTGCTCAGGGGACCATATGTGGTGCCTACCATCTAACCCAGGTCAGCAACATACAGAGCTAACGCCTTACCCACTGTACTCCCACCCTTTTCTTATGTGATATGCTCAAGTGGTTCTTATAAAGATCATGGGTGAAGGCCCTCACTCTGACGTCATGAAGTCAAGACCAAGCACACCTTCTTTCTTAATGAAGAATTTAGTACAAGTTTGGGGTGCTTCACCTTACTGTCATGTCTCCTCATGGTTGTAAGATAAAGAGGAAAATGTTTAATATTTACTTTCTCCATTAGGGCAGAACCACTGAAAAAGAAGAAGAAGGTAGATCCTAAAAAAGATCAAGCAGCAAAGGACCGTTTGAAGAAAAGAATCCGACGTCTGGAAAAGGCTAGCCAGGAACTGATTCCTATTGAAGACTTTATTACTCCTGTGAGGTTCTTGGATAAAGAGAGGTAAGAGTACTGTCCTTGAGGTACTCAGGATGAAGAGTTTCATCATGCCTGAGCTCTCTTCTTGTGTGTTGTGGTAGTTGGGGAATAATTGGGCTCAGGATGTCAGTGGTAAAACTCAGACCTTGCAAGCATGAGATCTGGGTTCAAGCCCTGGCACCAGGGAACAGAAAAATATACCCATTTTTCATAAGCCAGGCCAGATACTTGAGTTCAGATCAGCATTGTTCAGTATTTATTTTGGTACAGAACAGTCTTTCCTGATGGTAGAATACCCTTAGTCTCTTGGGGACTGGAGTGATAGTATAGCAGCTAGGGCACTTGTGTTGCAATGAAGCTGGCCCAGGTTTGATCCCCCACATCCCATATGTTCCACTGAGCATGGACGGAACTGATTCCTGAGCGCAGCAGAGCCTGGAGTAACCTCTGAGCATCACTGGGCTTTGGTCCAAAAAGAAAAGAAAACAAAACAAAATCCTTCATCTCTTGCTTTGTGATACAAAAGTAGGCATCTGTATTTTCAGGGCTGGTAGGGTTGATTCCTTGAACTTGCATACTATTTTAATTTTTTTTTTTGATTTCTTTTGTGGGTTGAAGGAAAATAGTTTTATTTAAAGAAATTTACTTAGAGAAATGTGAAGGGAAAGAAAGGGAGGTATGTTCAAGAGAGAGCAAAGGTTTTTCCTCAGTAGGAAAAGTGAGAGCACATTTCTTAGGTCACGATGCAGGCCAAGCTTCAAGGGTAGAGAATGAGCCCTGTGTACTATTTTATTTTTATTTTTTATTTGTGGGGAGCAAAGGTGGGGGGGGACTTTCGGCCATACTCAGTGGAGCTCAAGTTTTACAGTTTCTTTTTCTCTCTCTTTTTTTTTGGGCGGGGGGGGGGGGAGAGGGGGGTCACACGCAGCTATGCTCAGGGGTTACTCCTGGCTCTGCACTCAGGAATCACTCCTGGCTCTGCTCAGTGGATCATACGGGATGCCAGGGATTGAACCGGGGTTGTCTGCATGCAAGGCAAACTCCCTACCCTCTGTACTATCACTCCGACCCTAGGTTTTACAGTCTTACTGACTCTGCACTCAGGGATCATATGGAATGCCAGGGGTCTAACCCGGTTCAGCTGTGTGTAAGGCAAATGCTCTACTAGCTCTACCCTTCAGACCCCAGTTTGCTCTTCTAAAGTAACTCTGGAACTGGGGACGTGCAGGGTTTTTTTGTTTTGTTTTGTTTTTTTGTACTTTGGGGTCTGCACATTTTGGTTGTGAATGTGCCGACTACCTGGCATTTTGGTGGTCATTTTCATTTCACCTTTTCCCAAAGTCATAAAGTCATCTCTCACCTGAAGATCTCTACCTGGAGCAGATATGCTACTAGTATTCTCAGAACATTACCATTTTTCAGTTTGTTTGTTTGTGCCATGCTCAACAATGCTCAGGAGTTACTCCTGGTTCTCTCAGGAATCACTCCTGGCAGTACCGGGGAGGCGGGGCGGACAGCATATGGATCCCAGGGATTGAACCCTGGTTGATTACATGCAAGGCATATACTCTACCTGCCATGCTATCTTTCTGATCCACCTTTTTTTTTTAAGCTTGGAGTATAGATGGCACTGGTTCCCAGGATGTTACAACTGCCATCACATTCAGCATTCCTTTTGGGGGATGTGAGGGTTGGGATGCAGGGAGGTGAGGTACACCTGGCAGTGCTCAGGAGTTACTCTTGGCTCTGAACCCAGAAATTACTCCTGGTGGGCTCAGGGAACTATGTGGGATGCCGGGTATTGAACCTAGGTCAACTTCATGTAAGACAAATGCCCTACCTACTATACTATCGCCCCAGCCCGACAACATTACATTTCTAATTTTAATTTGGTGAGGGAGAGGTTTAGGATTACTACTGGCGATGCTCAGGGGATTGTATGTATTGCCAGGATTGAACTCAGGTTTGCCATATGCTTGGAAAGTAAATTAACCCCTATATTACCTCTCTAGCCCCAGCATTCTTTAATTTGTTCTAAATTTCCATTTTCTCCCTTTTTGGAGGGGGGACTCCCAGAGAGCACACAGGAGGCCCAGGGGCCATTCCTTGCATCAGTAAACTGGACCAAATGATTCAATAGTGATATGGCACTGCTTGGGCCACAGTGGTGTTGAGAGCCACCAAGGCCACTCTAGCAATGCTAAAGCATCACTAGGGCCACACATGGGGGCTTCCAGAGCACTATCTGGTGAGTCTCAGGGTGTATGATGGCTGGAAATAAAATTAAGGGCCTTGCACAAACACAGCATGCACCCCTGTCCTGTCTCGCCCACCCTGATGACCTTCCGCTTCTGTCCTAAATCCCATTTGTCTCTGAATTGGAGTAATGTGGTTCATGCTCAGTCACCCAGACTTCTTGGTCAGTGAATTCCCCAGTTCCCAGCTTCACACCTTCGGATTTGTGTTCTAGACAGCGGCCTCCAGTGGAGCTCTCCTTTGAGGAGGAAGAGAGAAGAGCTTTGCTTCTGAAGAAATGGTCCCTGTACAAGCAGCAAGAGCATAAGATGGAGAGAGATGCCATCAGGTCCATGCTCGAGGCTCAGCAGGAAGCTCTACGTGAACTGCAACTTGCAGCTCCAGAGCTTTATGAGGAGGCCATCAAGAGGGACCCTGGTCTTTTCCCTTTTGAGAGGGAAGGGCCAGATTACACGCCACCAGTGACCAACTATCAGCCCCCTGAAGGCAGGTACCATGACATCACCAAGGTGTACACACAGGTGGAGTTCAAGAGATAGAACTGCAGCCTGCTGTCTGCAGAACCCACTGCCCTGGACAGCCAGAATGACAGGCACTCAAGCTTGTGTCACACTTTGGTATTCTGTAAATAAATTGTGTTTCATCAGGTGCGTCTGTGTGTTATGTGACCATCAGCTTAATTCACCCGAGGATAAATGGGTGAAAAAGGCTGTTCCTCTTTGCCATCTGATGGGAAAAGAATGACCAAGGATATCAGCTTCTGCCCCCAGTAAGAAGATTTCAGTGTGTGGGTCACACTGACTTCAGCTGGAAAACAGAGTGACTCCAGAGAAGCAAAGGTGAAGAATGTGCCATGCTGGCTGCACAAGTGTGCAGAGGAGGGTCTGGGCCTTCCCAGGGGGAAGTGTCGTGATACCATGGGCAGGCTTCATTTGGATTTTCAGTGGGAGAGTAGAGCAAGGCCGAGACGCACTGTTTTGGGTTACTTTGTCCTCCAGGGGGTTATGACAGTAGACTGGGGGAAAGGGCTCTGGCTCTGTTATAAGGCAAGTGCTCTGGTCTAGATTGGTGAGTGTACTAATGTGCTGAGGCTGTTTAAAGAAAGAAAGAGCACATGACTTTCATAACAGAAATGTGTTTTTCACAGTTCTGGAGGCTAGAACTCCAAGGTCTTTAGAGCCAATTTCTCTAGAGTTCTCTGGTTTGCAGAGACACATTTCTGTGTCCTTGGTCATTCATTCTTTTGTGCCTGTGTCCTAATTTCTTTTTTTAGGTTTTTTTAAGATTTTTTTTTTAATTGAATCACCGTGATACACAGTTACAGAGCTGTTCGTGACTGGGTTTCGGTAATACAGTGTTCTAACACCCATCCCTCCACCAGTGTACATTTCCCGGCACCAGTGTCCCCAGTACCCTTCCCCAAGCTTGCCTCCGTGGCAGGCACTTTTCTTCTTTCTACTTTTGTACATGTCCTAATTTTTTTTTCTTTTTTTTGGGCGCGGGAGGTCACATCCAGTGATGCACTGAGGTTACTCCTGGCGGTGCTCAGGGGACCATATGGGATACTGGGACTCGAAACCTGGTCACCCGCCTGCAAGGCAAATGCTCTACCCACTGTGCTATCGCTCTAGCCCCTGCCCTAATTTTTTAAAATAAGGACACCAGTCTTAACAGAGTGGAGGCTACGTTAATGACCTCATTTTCCTTAATTTTTTGTTTTATTTGGAGCCACACCTGACAATGCTCAGGTTACTCCTGGTGGTACTCAGAGAACCATATGGAATGCTGGGGATCAAACCTGGGTTGGCTGTGTGAAAGCCAAATGCCCTACTCACAGTACTATCTCTTGCCTCATTTTCCTTAATTTTCTCTTAATGTAAAGACCCTCTCCAAATACTGTGATGTTCTGTGGTACAAGTGGCTAGAGCTTCAAGGTAGGTTTAGACAGACACTTAAGCCTGAGAAGGTCCAATGTATTAGTTAAAGCATTTCTCCTGATTACTTGCATTACTATGTCAGAAAGTCTGTGTTCATAAACCTCTCACATGAGTAAAAATTAAGATTGTTTAGAGAGATAGTGCAGTAGGTAAGGAACTGCCTTGTAAGTAACTAACCAGAGTGTGATCCCAGTATACACTCAGGCACAGCCAGGAGTGATGCTCTGAGCACAGAGCCAGGAGTAAGTTCTGGGCATAGCTGGATGTGACCCAAAGTACACACACACACACACACACACACACACACACACACACACAGTTTTCCTACTGTATGGTTGTTTAAAAAAAAAAATACTAGGGCCAGGCATACCCTCACGTACCTCTAACCACACCTACACCTCCCATCCCCAACCTCTGACACCACGAAGTCTGTCTCTATTACACTTTCACTGATGTTACACAAATGGAACCATACCATTGTATTTAAAAAAAAATTATTAGTGAATCACCATGAGGTACAGTTACAGGCTTACAAACTTTTGTGCTTGCATTTCAGTCATATAAGGATCGAGTACCCATCCCTCCACCAGTGCCCATTTCCCACCACCACAGATCCCAGTATCCCTCCCACCCCCTACCCCCCCCCCCCCAATCCCACCCTGCCTCTGTGGCAGGGCATTCCCCTTTGTTCTCTCTCTCCTTTTGGGTGTTGTGGTTTGCAAAAGAGGCACTGAGTAGCAATCATGTTTGGTCTATAGTCTACTTTCAGCATGCTTCTCCCATCCTGGGAGAATCCTCCCAACACCCTTTATTTGGTGCTCCCTTCTAACCAGTTTTCTGTTCTCGGGCACTCTTTTTTTTTTTTTTTTTTTTTTTTTTGCTTGTTGGGTCATACCCGGCAATGCACAGGGGTTACTCCTGGCTCTTCACTCAGGAATTACTCCTGGCGGTGCTCAGGGGACCACATGGGATGCTGGGAATCCAACCCGGGTCGGCCCGTGTGCAAGGCAAACGCCCTACCCGCTGGAGCACTCGGGTTTTGATTCTCCTTCACTGCTGGTGGGAAAACCATTGTATTTTTTACAATAAAAAAAAGTTCAGCCTGGGGCTGGAGCAATAGCACAGCGGGTAGGGCATTCGCCTTGCACGCGGTCAACCCGGGTTTGATTCCCAGCATCCCATATGGTCCCCTGAGCAACACCAGGGGTAATTCCTGAGCACAGAGCCAGGAGGAACCCCTGTGCATTGCCGGGTGTGACCCAAAAAGCAAAAAAAAAAAAAAAAAAAAAAAAACAGCCTAATTTCCTTGAGTTTCATCAAAGTTGTTGCATGCAGGGTTTTTTTTTTTTTTTTCGTTTTTGGGTCACACCCGGTGATGCACAGGGGTTCCTCCTGGCTCTGCACTCAGGAATGACTCCTGGTGGTTCTCGGAGGACCAAATGGGATGCTGGGGATCAAACCCGGGTTGGCCGCGTGCCAGGCAAACGCCCTCCGCACTGTGCTATTGCCCCAGCCCCCTGTTGCATGCATTTTTTGTTATCACGAGCACGTCAGTGCATCACGGTACAAATTAAAAATTCCTTTGTATAGTTTGTTTCTACAATATATGCTGTAATAGCATGGACCAGATCACAGCATGAAACACTTGAGTTTTGCCCAAAAAGCATTATACCATTCTAATTACTCTTCACTATCTTCACAGATCTTACCACTTTAGGCCCTTATGTCTTATGTGCTTATGTCTGACCCTTAAACTCCTAAGTGAAATTCTTAGAATCAACTTCTGCTCAAGACTGTCATCCCAGAGCCTTAAGCCTCGTCTGGTACGTAGGTGATTGGGTATCTGAAAAGCATAGAAGTGGGATGCTTATTGATGTGGAACTTATAGCAAAGAAAGAACATTCTGGGGGCTGAAGCGATGGTACAGTGGCTAGAGCGTCTCCCTTGCACGTGGCTGACCTGGGTTTGATCCTGGCATCCCATATGATCACCTGAGCACAGCCAGGGTTAATTCCTGAGTGCAGAGCCAGGAGTGCTGGGTGTGACCCAAAAAAACAACAACAAAAAGAACGTTCTTCCTCACAAAACATTCAGACAGGATTCCCAAATGTCTGGGAAAGTGTTACCCTGGAGTTGAGCTTCAAGACTGATTGTTCCTTCCCATGCATTTCCTGAATGTCCCACATCCTCCAACCTTTGCAATTCCAAACATCATTGACACATTACAAAATTCAAATGTCCCTGCTGTGTTTCGGAGGAGAAAACTTTGTAGATCATTCCCCACCCCCCTTAACCAGAAATACTCATGAAATTAGCCACAGACATGATGAAAATACCCTGATTGGCTTATGTCATAGGAAATAGTCATCTTGGACATTCTAATCACCAAAATACAGTCCTCACACATATTTAGTCTTCAGTTTTGTGCTCACAGCTTCTAAAGGCTTTGGAATTTCCTAAGTATTGAGAGTGTTAAAAGTAACTATACTAACAAAAATAATTTCACGAGTATTGCTGGTTAAGGAGGGGGGGAATGATCTACAAAAATAATTTAGAGAAAATGGGGAGGGGGTGTTCCTGTGACACCAACAATGAGATCTGGAGCTTTCAGTCACACCTGACCTCTTGGGAGAAGAGTAGGGCTGGAAGTTGAGCTTAAATTCCTGAGTTAATCTGTCATGTCCATGTGATGCTGCCTTCGAGTCAAAAATTGGGGATTTCAGAGAGTGAAAGCAGCTGGTGAGCACAAGGCAATTTGGAAAAAAGGCTTGCCTTGAAAGGGCATGGAAACTCTGCCACTTGCCTTACACATTTATACCTGGCTATTCTTTAGTTAGATCCTTTGTCATCCATAGTCCAGCGAGTGAAAGGATTTCCAGTTTTGATGGGGACTACTCTACCTTATTACATTTTGGGGGGGGAGGGCATGTGGCAGTGCTCAGGACTTACTCCTGGCTCTGTGCTCAGGGATCACTCCTGGTGGGGATTGGGGATCCATATGGGGTGTCAGGGATTGAATCCAGCGTGCAAGGCAAGCACCCTACCCTCTGTACTATCTCTCTGGCCCTGACTGCTCTAGCTAACTAATCCAACCTACGAAAGAATGCGATTTATAATCTATATTTGAGATGTGGGGAGACCTCTCACACCCCCACTGCATGTGAGGTGCAAGATATCAACAATACAGCGTAGAGACACATTGAGGCTTCCCCCAAACCTGGCTTTTTTTTTAAACATGCATTTATTTGCTTTATTATTTATTTAGCTTTTATGGGTCAGACCCAGTGATGCTCAGGGGTTCCTCCTGGCTCTGCACTCAGAGAACCATATGGGATGCCAGGGACTGAACCCGGGTTGGATGCATGCAAGGCAAACGCCCTACTGCTGTACTCTGGCCCCAGCCCTGGCTCTTGATATACTTACCTCTGCTCCTGGGTTTCTGTGTACACATAACACCCAACCACTCACAGATACACAAAGGAATTCTTGAGGCACACAGGAAATAAAGCGTAAGAGGAGTTTTATTCTTTGATGTATGGCCCTTATAAAGAGATGAATTATTTTGCCCCCAAGATTCAGTGCACAGATACTTGGCTCATCACTTGTGGTCATGCTGAGACCTAGTGCTGAAGGCCCCCTGGCTGTGAGGAAGAGAAGCAGGAGGCCACTGGGCATACGGTGTCCTTTCATAGTATGTTTTCATTGGTTCATACATATCAATGTTTAAAACCTCTAAGTATAAAAAATTCTAATATACCAGAGGACAAAAATGAATGAAAAAGTTAAATGAGTTGTGCACTCAATTTTCAGCTTCTATTTGGAATCAGTAAGTGAAGTCATTTTTGATAAATTCCATTTTCCTGAAAAATGACCAGAGGAAATTTCGAGGGAAGGAGATCAAAGTTTCATGCATCTCCAACTTGCATTTTATTCTTTCTCTTTCCTTGTTTTGTGGTTCTATGGATTGAACCCAGGGCTCTACCATTAAGATCCTTCCCTGGCCACTCCCAGTTGTGCCAGAAACCATGTGATATCAGAGATTGAACTTGGGGCCCCTGCATGAGAAAGCAGGAACTATCTCTCTGGATTGGGGATTGCCTTTTTAAGCCAAGAGTCTGTTAACCTTACTTTCTTTTATTATTATTTGGGGGGGGGGGGGGGTGGTCGTAACCATAGCACAGTGCTCAGGACTTACTCCTGGCTCTGTGCTTAATAACCATTTTTTATAGCTCACATGCTGTGTAGCCATGAGCATTGAAAAAGAAAAAAAAAAACCCCAAACAGAAAGAAGTCTCCAACATTTCTACTGTAAGCCCAGGAGGTACAATGTGTCAGCCCAGAGGCATGAACTAGCCTACTCTGGAGGAACTTCAAACATGGGTCTCAGCGGCAGGGGCACCACCGCTGGCAATGGAAACCCATCGCCAAGTGGAGACCTGGAAATCTGTTTACCACAGCACAACAATTTAGTTGCTCATGTCCACAGGGGTCAGGTCTACCAGTCAATAGTATACCTGATACTTCTACCCCTCAGGATGGCATTTCTTGGGGTAAGGGGTGCCTGCCTGGCCAGGCGGCTCAGAGACTTGCAGTGGTGCTTGGCTTTAAGTGCACACAATTGTCATTTAGAGCACAGAAGGGGACTCTGTACAAGGTAAGGGCCAGAGGGTCAGAATGGAAACACTTCAATCTGTCTTCCAAGTCAGGTTGGAACCCTCTAGACTGTGTGTGTGTGCGCGCGCGCGCATGCGTGCAAGGGGAGGGGGGGCAGGGGGGCACAGTCCTTAGGGTCCTGTAACTGATCCCAGCCACACAGGGGTGTTCATCACTTGTCGTTCTCCTCCTCTGGCAGAGGGAGGTGCCAGTCTGCAGGGGGCTTCTGCCTTGGGGTCCACACCAGTGCATATTTCTGTGCTGCCTGGACTCTTGAACGCTCGCTGTCACAGAGGGACCGCTGTGCAAAGGAGAACACAGTCACTTATTGTCTTTCTGTGCCCCCACAGGACCCCTGGAAACTCCCTTTGCCTCCACAACTTCCCAGACACAGATTAACACAGTACACCACTTTGAAACTTGGCTTCTTCTACCTAATGAACCTGCACACTTTTTTTCTCCTATACCACAGAGATCTAGATCACTTGTTCTCCCAAACGGAAAGATTATGTAAAACAACAATTTAAGAAAATTTAAAATACCTTAGAGGACTCCAGACTTGATATCTTTGGTTGACCTCATGACGCTCACCTGCTAAGACCAGGCTGGGTGCCGAGTTGGAAGGAGAGCAAGCATAGATAGAAAGGAGGAGGCCACACACACGCTCAGGACTCCCTGGATGGGTGAGGGGTCCACGTGATCCCAGCCCAGGGACACCTTTCTGCCAATCTCCACTCCTCTTGAGTATATCCCCTGCCTCCATTTTGGCACCTTGCTGATGTTGCTTGGTTTTCTTTTTGCCATACCTGGTAGTACTCAAAATTTGGTGCTTAGGGAACCATGCAGTACAGGGTATCAAATCTGGACCTTCTTCATGCAAAGCATGTGTTCCAGTGCCCACTTTGGAAGTTTCTTGGAGGGGAGGGAGGAGGAATGGGATAAGGTGTAGGTTAGGGTCACACATGGCTCTCTGTTCAGGGGCCACTCCCAGTGCTCAGGGAACCATGGGGTGCCAGGGAATCAAATCTGGGTTAACTACTTGCCTTGCATTCTCCTTTATCCCTGTTCTCTCTAGTCCCCCATTTTGGAACTTGAAATGTACCCTTATTGCCTAATTACTTCTTTAGGGTAAGTTCTCAGAGGTAAAAACTGCAGAGACAAAAGCTATGCATTTACAGGTAGGTAACCTGAACACTTTACTCCTGACTTTCCAATACCCTTCTGACACCCAACTGAGCACAGACCACTTGCTGCTTTTATGTCGGACTATTTGGTTTTCTTCTCTCTCTCTCTCTCTCTCTCTCTCTCTTTTGGGGGGGGGTCAGTGATGCTCAGGTGTTACTCTGATTCTTTGCTCAGGGGACAAAAAGGATGCTGGGGATAAACCCAGGTCGGCTGTGTGCCAGACACATGCTCTACCTATGTACTACCTCTCTGGCCCCTGGTTTTCTTTTTAAAATTTTTAATATTTTTAACTTTTTTATTGAATCACTGTGATAGACTCTTACAAAAATGTTCATGATTGGATTTCAGTCATAGTGTTCCAACACCCATCCCTCTACCAGTGTTCGTTACTCAGTACCAGTGTCTCCAGGTTCCCTCCCATCGTCCACCACCTCCCGGTTTTCATTTTGAATTAAATTTCTTCTCAAGCCTTTTGTGTATTTTTCTATTATGAAATCATTACTTTCATTGGGGGTGTGGGGGAGAGAGGTGGTCACATCCTGTGGTGATCAGGTATCACTCCTGGAGCTGCTCAATGGGACTGAGCAGTGGTGGGGATAGAACTGGGTAAGTCACATGCAAAGCAAGCACCTTACCTCCTATACTATCTCTCTCTGGCCCTCATTACTCTTTTTAATACTGAAAACAATTTTATTTGGAAAATATGGGAGAGAAGAAAGAGGAGGAAACCTCATGTAGTAAAAGGAAAATATTACACATCCCAAGTTGGGATGCAGGCAATTACAAAACCTCTTACCTCATTCCTGTTTTACTTACCAATAAATGAGCTCTGTGGAGGAAGAGTTTTTAGTGTGTGTGTGTGTGTGTGTGTGTGTGTGTGTGTGTTGCTGGGAACTGAATCCAGGTCTAATGCATGCAAGGCATTCACCTTGCCACTGAACTATATAACTATGACTCATATATGATGTCTTTGGGAAAATTAAAAAGTTCACAAATTTTGGACCAAAGTGATAGTACAGTAGGTAGGGCGTTTGTCTTGTACTTGCCAGCCCCGGTTTGATCCCAGGCATGCATTCCATATGGTCCCCCAAGCACCGCCAGGAGTGCAGAGCCAGGAGTAGTAACATCTGAGCATTGCCAGGTGTGACCCATAAAGCAAAAAAAAAAAAAAAGTTCATCAATTTTGCCATTAGGTTTATAGGTTTCAAGCTAACTTTCCCAATTTTTAGATTTCCATTTACTATGAATTTATCAGCCTTTTCTTTAATTGTATGTTTTTGTGGGGCCATAGTCAGGGGACCGTAAGTAGTGCTAGGGTCAGCTACATGGAAGGCAGCGCCCAATTCCTGCGCGCTCTCTCTAGCCCCACAATCATAAACGTTTAACAACAAAGCCAACAAAACAAAAAATAACTGCTGAAGCAGTGGCCAGTCCTATTGGCCTCTCTTCTGGCACCATGTGCCCTGCGCCCTCACAGATCCTCTCCATCCTCCTCCCTGCAAGGCCTTGCCCAAAGAGCCACAGTATCCTAGAGTGGGGGCGGGGGGAGGAGGGGGGTTTCTGGTTCTCATATCTCCTGTTTCCCAGGAGTGGCAACAGAGGCTGGGGGATGGCTCAAAGAGTTGGAGGGAAACCGATAGAAACCGCATGGTCCTGTTCACAGCGTCCCTTTAAGCACCCAGCCCCTTGTACAGACTGGTGTGGCCCCCAATCAACCAAAAAAGTGCCCAACATAAATACCTGCTGAATGGGTGGACAGACAACTGAAACCACCTCCTAGACCCTCCATGATACGCTCTCCCATTTGGGCGGTCAGACGGAAAGAAATCAAATCAACAGTTTAGGCCAGAATCAACGCAGGGCAGCCCCTGGTAGCTCTCCAAGCTCTACCCTTCCCTGGAGGATCCCCGCCTCGCTATTCTTTAAGTGAAGCCCTCTTCTCCCTCAAAGCACGTCCCTCCTCGCTTCTGTCCTTCAGTGGAGTCGGAATGCCCTGTTGATTTTTTTTCTTTCTTTTTGGGTCACACCTGATGATGCACAGGGGTTACTCCTGGCTCATACACTCAGGAATTACTCCAGTCGGTGCTCAGGGGATTATATGGGATGCTGGGGTCGGCTGCGTGCAAGGCAAACGCCCTACCGGCTGTGCAACAGCTCCAGCCCCATGCCCCGTTGATTTTTGGTATTTCTCAAAAAGGGGAAACCCGGGCGGGGAAGGGCCGGTAAATGCTGAGCGCCAGAGCCCGGCGCTGCAGACGGGCGGCGCGCGCGGCTCGCGCACTCCACGCGGGACACCCTGGGCCTGCCCCGCGCACCTGGGCCTCGGCGCTCCGGCGTTCCTCCCACTCGCGGCAGCTGGCCAGATCGCGCCGCCACTGCTCGCAGTCCGGCCGCTCTCCGTGGACGTAGTAGTGGTGCAGAAAGTGCCGGGCGCTGCGGCAGAGCTTCCACTCGGCGCGGTAGGCCTCGCAGGGGCGCGGCGGCTGCAGGGAGAGACGCGCCCGAGAGCCAGAGGGGCTGCGCCCCCGCCCCGCGGCCACATCCCACCCGCTCGCGAGCCGCGGGACTCTTGACAGTCCAGTCTCGTAAGATCGCCACGGTCCCGGCGCTCACACTTACCCGCCAGCCGCCGGCCTCGGCCATGTCCCGGCAACTGCTGAGAGGCCGCTCACCAATGGAGACTCAGGAAAGTCCGGAACAGGGTGGACTGACGGCCAGAGGAACCAATGGCATCCTAGAAGTGACGTCACAAGCCCCGCCCTCCCCGACGCGTGCCAATGAGCAGGAGATCCGAGTAGGCTAGTTGAAAGGCAACCGCGCGTGGTGGGGTCGCCGCCTTGGGTGCCTTGGGAGCCCCAGAGATAAGTTGTCATCGGTCTGATGTCTCGCGGGCTGTTTCTGAAGCAATGCAGTTGGCTGTTCCTGAAGCAGTGCAGTTAATGCCGGGTCCTTTCTTCTTTTTTGATTTTGGGCCAAATCCCGCCATGCAGCGTGGTTACTCATTCCAGCTCGAGTTCAGGGTCGTTTCTGGGCTTAGGAGATTCAACCTCTAGCACGCCAGCCCATAGTCTATCTCCCAGGTCCAAAGAGTCAGTTCATTTTATTAAGTACATACATACTATGTACTAAGGCTTCCTCAAAGCTTTGGCTACAGTGTTCGTCTTCCTAGTGTTCACTCTAGGTGTATGTGAACTCACAAAATTACCAGAGATGCTTGGGCGTTAAATGTGTTGATGGTGGGGAGCTAAGAAGGGGGCTGATTTCCTGATGTACCCAGGCGTGTAAGTCTTGTTTTTGGTGGGGCCAGGGGGAGCACACCTAGCTATATTCAGGGCTCATCAGTGGTTATACTTTGGGCCACAGGGCCTAGCCCTGGTCATCAAGATTAGCATTTACTGCTTCTCTGAGAACATGTGAGTGGACCCTGGGCTCCAAGAGCAATCTCTTTTCTTGAGTATTGGGTGGAGTGCCAGTACAAAGGGGGGATTCCATGGGGATCAGAAGTGTGCCTGACCACCCCCATCCTATCAGTCTCATTCCTCACTGTAGTGTCCAGAAGTCCTAGAGGAGTTATTTCAAATCATACTGTGCAACAAATGGCACCTGCAAGCACTAGCGGTGTCCTCCCTCCAACGCCTGGTGAGTGTCCAGCCAACAATTCATGTGGGTATCCAATCAAACAGTTAGAGGCAACCTGGTTTTAATCATCGGCCGTTTTATTTTGAGGAACAAGAGATTTAAATAACTGGATTAACATGTCAGAATATATCACATAGTGAATATCTGAGACCAAACACTACAGTTAAAAAATGACAGGCAAGCAGAACCTCGGATAACTTAATACAGTAAAATAGACTTGGGATATAGGGCAGATAAAGAAGATATTGTTAGCACGTTTTTGTTCTAATCACATTTGTGCTTTGCCACAAAATTGTTTCATCATAGAACATACTTGTTAAGGAACCAGTTATTTTCATATAAAATAAAAGTAGAAAGGCATATGGATTGGTTTTCCTTCTGAGGAACAGTTCTTTCGAAGAAAAAAAAAACTGAAACAAAACAACCTTCTTCAAATACTTAAATTATAGCCAGAGTAATGGAATAAACACTTTATAGAATATAAATTTAAACCATTCCCCCCCTACCCAAGGCCTGAGGCAACTTCTAAGCTATGGACCAGAAAAAAGAAAGGACAAACTGAAAAAGAGAGCACTTTAAATCAGAGCAATTAAACTCCCTCCACTGTCCTTTGTTAGGAAGGAGGCTTTGGCTGTGAGTGAGTGGGAGTGGGCCCCTCTAAGCTGAAATTGAGAAGCTGAAATTGAGAAATTTCAATCTTTCAGGAACAGAGTTGGTTTTTTTCTTTCCCCAAACCAAGCACACATCATGAAGTTTTGCTGTTCTACTTCAATGTCAAATGCGGTCATTTTTAGGTAACTCTAAGCAAACCAAAAGTCACAGAGCGTCCAGATATAGTTTCATCCCGGGCAGAGCCAGTAACTAAAAGCCATTATATGTTGCAATCGATTCTTTTATTTTCCAGTCAGCCAATAGTTCCAATTTAAGGCTTTCTTCCTTTTTTGCGTAAGGATTGTCCTTCTCCAGAGAATGCGACGAATCTGCCCCCAGCTTCATCCTAAATGTGAAGATGAAATATTATTTTCTGAAACTCTTAAGAGACTTACATAATGTTTCATTTTGCTTACTGTTTCCTACAATGCCTTCCCTTTATCCTGTGGTCTGTAACTGTTTGCAACATTTAATAACACATGGTGGGTAGTGTCCCCGGGGGCCTTCAGGCTTCCTTGTCTGCACTGGACATCCTCTCAGTGCTGTACATTATGGAGACTCTGTGACCCAGATCTAAGGCGACCACTATCTATTTCCCTCATTTTTGTGGGGATATTATCGAGAGAGTACCTGCCTGGTATGCGTCTGATCCTAACTAAGTCCTGCTGGAAGAAACTCATGGACCATAGAGTGGGAAGTAGCCCCCAACTACTGCTGGGCATGGATCAAAAAGCCAACAACAAATATAAAAACTCATGCCCTGTATTTAGGGGAAACTATTTCATAATGGTTTCTTCTTCTTTGGCTTCTCTAATCTCTTCTAAACTCCTATAATTTGGGTGTTACCAATGTAAACTTGGTGCTCTCCAAAGTTGTTCTTCTGGGGTGAGCTGGTGTTTGTCAAACTATTCACAGCAAGTGACTCCTGCCTCCAATTACAGCATCAAGTCCAGATGCCTGGGCATCAAGCAGGGGAAGGACACCAAAGGCGACTAGATTTAGGTTATATAGACTTTTCCTTCTCTTAATCTGCTTGTGCTACCCATGGCGCTGATGCAGTGTAGAAGGGCTAGACAGGCTTCACAAAGTAAGTCTCCAGCCTTCCCTGGGCTGGGAGGGGGGGCCTGAGCAAGACAAGGGAAAGGAGGGTGCTGAGATCTGGTTTGTGATAGACATTGCATTGTTAGTCCCCATTTCCAGAGATGCCTTTCAACTCTGCCATCTAAACCAACTGCCTCTTGGTTCTTCTCATAGCCTGTTTATACCAAGCTTTCTATGGCCACCTATGAGACCAGTTACCATTTTTCCTGCTCTTACCACATTTGGTTGCAACTGCCTACTGTCTCTTTTTGCCATCCATTTACTTTATAGCCTATTCCATGGCTTTATTTGAGTTTGAGGATGTAGTAGAGTTAAATGTATAAATCCAGTCCCATCTTCAGCAAGAACTGTGCAGCAAGAAAGTAGCTAATGGCCTGAGAGCCCAGCCTGAATGATTCACTGTGCATCTGCCCTCCCTGCGCAGCTAGCTCTCCACAAGTCCAGGACTTGCAGAGAAGGAACCAGAAATGCAGAGGGTCTCAAGTGCCAGTGTTCTTTAAATACAGGGCACACGCAGGTGCCTGTGCCATTCACAATTGTTGGGGTGTGAGTACATTATATGGAGAATGTGCTGGATTATGAGAGTTTTAGTTTCTGAAAGAAGTGCACCCAGGGTAGAAGCACCACACTTTGCTAATACCTACTGCCTAGTGCCCCAGAAGCCTTCCCTTCTCATAATACCAGAGCACTCCCAGGCTAAGAGGGCTGCTCTCTCTCCAAAAGACTTAGTGGAAGAGTTTGTGGTGTTTTTTTTGTGTGTGTTTTTTTTTTTTTTGCTTTTTGGGTCACACCTGGCAATGCACAGGAGTTACTCCTGGCTCTGCACTCAGGAGACCATATGGGATGCTGGGAATTGAACACTGGTTGGCCGCGTGCAAGGCAAACGCCCTACCCGCTGTGCTATCTCTCCAGCCCCAGTGGAAGAGTTTTTATCTATTTTTTTCTTGGTTTTGAGACCACACCCAGTGATGCTCAGGAATTACTCCTGGCTATGGACTCAGGAGGTACTCCTGGCAGTGCTTGGGGGACTACATGGTGTGCCGGGAATTGAACTCAGGTCAGCTGTAAGGCAAAATGCCCTCCCTATTATATTATCTTTCTGGCCCAGTGGAAGAGTGTGTATTTACTAAATAAATTATGACAGGGGCCCCGAGCGGCAGCTCTCTCTCTCTCTGCCACCTGCGTTCGGTAGTCTCAGGCTGCTTTCCCCACCCCGGGGAGGTAGATGGCAATGGGTGGACAAAGGAAGGAACGAGGGCCTGGCTGGTTGGTTTCAAATGCCGTTTATTCCAATCTCATCTCCCTTCTCCTCTCATTCTCCCTCTGCTTCTGCCCTTCGGGACCCACTTTCCATCTTACAGTCTTAGTTAAAATCCCAAATCATGAGGGGTTGGAGTAATAATTACACAAAGGTGTGGTCATACAGTCAACAGAGGAAAAGTCTTTCCCTCAGGGGAAGCTGCTTCTAGGACAGATTCTCATTCAGCAGGATGACCCACTGAAAAGTGGAATCCCATGGGTGTGTTTCTCCTCTCCTTGTCCAACAAACATATAAACACTCATAATACTAATCATTTTGTATGGACACAGTAAGAGACACATTAAGCTTACAGAATTGCTCTACTGGGGTCATCTCGATCCCAGACTACAGTGCTCAGGTCAGATTAGTCTTTCCTAATCCTAATAGGGTCCTAATCGTGTCCTTAGTTTTGGATCATGACAGCATTTGTCATGACCATGCTCTCAACTTATAGTTGAGTACCGTGGCGCTTTGGCCTGCCCATTTCGATGCCAGGGTAGCTCACAGCTTGCCCTAGGTCCATTCAGTCCCTCGTTGGGACCCTGCTTTTGGGGTGCTAGAGACTTAAGGGCAACTGAGGCTTAAGTCAAGGAAGCAGATGCCCCGGAGAGCGTATTGTTGGAGTGTGTATTGTTCGGAGACAATTTACTTCCAAGTTACAAAAGCATAACATTAACTGTCTTCCTTTATCCCTACAAAAAGGACATTGCTTTAAACAATTCAAAAGATTCAAGGAGAGGAGAAAGGCAATATTAACTTACACTGCAAGTTCAGTGTCCTTGGAAGGATCTGACCTTACAAACTAACACAATCTGATTAGGGGGAAAAGCTGATTAACTGGTTAGGGAAGAGAGCACAGAGACGTTACAGATAAGCACAGAGGAATGGGAGTGACTGGGGAGCACTGTGATGGGTATATCCTGATAAACCTAAGCTCCCTGTGGTAAGGGAGAAAGGACAAATCAATGTTAGGCCCAAGATATTTTGAGCTATATTCCAACAGAAGAGTTTTTAAGGAGATCATGTGGTATTCAGGAGTTCCTCTCCTTGACCCTGACTTCCATGAGTTTTCACACTCCCATAAGTAAAAATGCAGATTCTGGACTCAGAGATAGCTCAAAGAATTGGAGCCCATGCTTTAGGCAGGAGCCCTAGATTCAATCCCTGGCAACACCAGATGCGTCAACAAGATCAAGACCAACAAAAGCAGCTGCTTATTAGACTCTCCTACGAATTAAATAGTTAAGAACATGGGCTGGAGAGATAGCACAGAGGGTAGGGCGTTTGCCTTGCACACGGCTGACCCGGGTTCGATTCCCAGCATCCCATATGGTCCCCTGAGCACCGCCAGGAGTAACTCCTGAGTGCAGAGCCAGGAGTAACCCCTGTGCATCGCCAGGTGTGACCCAAAAAGCAAAAAAAAAAAAAAAAAGTTAAGAACAAAACATCTATAAGTTGATATGGTGTTGATTATCACTAGCAGTTGATGCTAGAAGGTGGCCTAGACCCCACAACCTCTGCAGCACAACCTCTGCAGCACAATCTAGGTACCAAGAAGGGAAACCCAGGAAGGGTAAAACATGACAAACATCTGTAGTTAGAATAGAAAGAATCCCCCTCCTCATCACCAACAAATAAAATTTCTCATTTGAAGTAAACTCACCTCTTCAACCTTTTTGACCTGAGGCCTTGAATTTCTGATGAAAGTGATCTTACCAAGTTTAAATTCGTAATTGGGAATTCCTCTGTAGAAAAAGTGAGAAGTGTTAGTTCCAGGGGGAAGGTAAAAAATGACTAATACTCTTTTTCTTTCTTTGGGTCACACCTGGCTTACTCCTGGATATGTCCCAGGGTGCTGGGGAATTGACTCTGGGTCTACTATGTGCAAGGAAAGCACCTTCCTTGTCTGCTGTACCATCTCTGTGGCATCCTAAAATTCATTATTTTCTATTTTGGTGTTGGACCCACCTTATTGCTCCTTATAATCTCCCTCAGAAGGAAGCAGCTGGGCAGGAGCTGGGCAGGAGCCTGTAGAATTGGGGGTCCGTAGAGACCATTCAAGCTGCCAGATCACCCGAAAGATCACATTTACATTGAAATCACTTTACTACTTAAGAGTCAGGGTTAAGGGCCGGAGAAACAGTACAGGGATTAAGGTGCTTGCCTGTAAGTAGGCAACTCTGGTTCGAAATCCCAATACGACATATGGTCGCCAAGCCCCACCAGGAGTGATCCCTGAGCAGAGAGCCAGGAATAAGCGCAGAGTCTGGCCCCAAAACCAAGAAGAAAAAACAAAGAGACCACGTAAATCCCTATTCACAGTATTTTTCTTTGTGCAAATATGCACAGCCGAATGATCAGGCAGCTACCATTAGGGCCCCTAAAGCAGAAAATCTGTTCTCCGATTCCCTGGACTGAATTGAAAAAACTATTTAGGAGGAAGCTCCTGCTTGTTTGGGGAAGCTGACAACATATGACTTAATCAATTACTTGAACTCATGAAACAGGAAAATAAGCATATAACTATGGAATCAAAAAGTTTTAAATAGGGGAGAGCTCTGATCAGGTGCCTGGGGACAGAACTGGAGGCAGAGGGAGTTGCACAGCAGCTGTTCCCCATGGGAGAGGTTTGGTGGGTGAAGAAGGTACCAACACACTTCCCCTGACAAACACTGACCTGCGGGGGTCTACCCAACAAAGGAGATCCTGGCTCACTCTCCAGAGCAGCAGTGGGCTGCCCTGCTCAGACAAAGGGGTCTGACATATATCCTCTGTGGGCTAGACAATGACAAGGCACCCAGCGGGCGCAGAGCCAGAGTCAACTCACCTCTTAATATCTCCGGGCTTGATTGGGGAAGGACTGGGCTCCACACCTTTCTTCTTCCCATCCAATCTGTTCCCAGAGCCAGAGAAAGCCTGGAGAGTCAAACAGAAGAGTGTATGTGCACTGAACCCGGAGCATGACCACCAGCATACAGGTGTCCTTTGCTCAGGGACTACATCAGAGATACATGCTCAAGCCCTCAACCCCAGTTGCTATAGCACAGGAAGCCAGAGGCTATGGAACCATCCCCTGGGGGAGACTATGAGATGATAGCTACCTCAGTCCGCAGCTGATAATGAGGCTAGTCCAATCTCTGCAGGGCCACCCAGCTCTGACCCTGAGTGTGGGCTAAGGCCTCCACTGTACTTCCCACAGTTTAGCCCCCCAGTTTGCCTCCTTTGCTGACTCCTTCCCTCCACCATCCCCTACACCTGTTTCCCACAAAGGGCAGCAGGGCTGGAGGGTCACATGCCAATTTACTTTCAAACAGTGTAGGAAAAGAAAAAGGACAGGAATTTAGAGAGGGTCAAAGCAAATATGGTCTTATTAGGTGAGAGTAAGTGAAGAGAAAATATGCATATGTTGTATTATTTTTCACTTTTGGGTAGATCAGTTAGAATTTTTACAAAGTTTTTGGTCTTGGGCCACACCCAGTGGTGCCAAGGAATTACTCTGGCTCTTTGTTCAGGGATCACTCCTGGCAGGGCTACAGGGACCATATGGGGTGCTGGAGATCGAACCCAGGTATCCTATGTGCAAGGCAAGTACTTGCTCACGGTATTATTGCTCCAGCCCAGAAATTTTTTTTTTTTTTGGCTTTTTGGGTCACACCCGGAGATGCACAGGGGTTACTCCTGGCTCTGCGCTCAGAAATTACCCCTGGCAGTGCTCAGGGGACCACATGGGATGCTGGGAATCGAACCCGGGTCGGCTGCATGCAAGGCAAACACCCTACCCGCTGTGCTATCGCTCTAGCCCCTCCAGCCCAGAAAATTTTATTTTTATATTTTAGTTCTGATGGCAATGCTTGGGGGCTACTCCAAGTTATTGTGCTTGGGAGAAACATATAGTGCCATGGATCAAAGTCAGGCCTATCACATGCAAAGCATATGTGCAGCCTATTGAGCTCTCTCCTGCCGACAGATTGGAATTTATTATTATTTGGGGGGTTTGCGGGCCATATTGGTTTTTAGGAATTAACTCCAGACTCAATGCTCAAGGATCACTCCCAGCTGTGCGTGGGGACCATGCAGTTGCTGCAGGTTGAACTTGGGTTGGTCACATGCAAGACCTTAGCCCCTGTATCTATCTCTTATAGTACAAAATCCCCCCAATAAGGAAAGGTTGGGCTTGCCATACAATGCTGTAATTGGAGAATTTCAGACAAAAGGAGATGTAAGAGGATTATTTGAAAAAGTGCCATATACACATATGCACAACCTAATTCTTGCTGAGATCCCTAGAATGGTACAGAAAACTTGGGAAAGGAGTAGATGGCATAATCATGGCATACAAGGAAAATGTGTGGCCAGGTACTCACACGGAAACCCAGCTCTCCTGCATAGCCGCTGTGGTCAGCTTCACTTTCCTGACAGGGTGACAGAGAAAAGCAAGATAAGCATTTCATCAGGGACAACCAAGTTTATTACTGCCCTTTTTTGTTTTGTTCTGTGGGCCACACCCAGAGATGCTCAGGGATTACTACTGGCTCTGTGCTTAGGAATTTCTCCTGGCAGGGCTTGGTGGACCACATGGAATGCCAGGGAATGAAACCAGGTCAGCTGCATGCAAGGAAAATCCCCTACCTGCTATATTATCAAGAAGGCCCCTCTTGGGCCTTTTTGCCTGCTGCTCCACACCCCAACAGGAAGGATACATGGTCCCCCCAGGAGCAGGACTGGCAGAGGTATAGGGAATGTATCAGATTAGCACTGGCAGAGATCACACATAGTGGAGTGCTGTCAGGACCTTACACAGCATTATTCCCAAAGACCCCATCATAACCAATGGTGGCAGACCAGGCTAGGGCCAGAGGAGAGACTTACGGTGGACTCTTCATGCTGGACTTGTCTTTCAGGTTCTTTGTAGCCCAGTGGAGCATCAAAGTCGACCTGTGTCCCAAGAAGCACAGTTTGAGACATGGCTATATTTAGGTTGCTTTCTATTTTATTTCTTTTTTCCTTTGTTTGACAGTGCTGGGGATGGAACCTAGGACCGCAGTGCATGACTGAGGCAAGTACTCTCCGTCACATCCCTGGCCCAACTGGGATTGCAAATACAAATTTGTATTTTTAAATGATACAACTGTGGGTTCATATACAAAGTTAAGAAACATGCCTTGATCACTATCCCCATTTCCCCTGCTAGGAAATTTTATAAAACAAGTATCGTATCATTCTCAAAATATAAGTATCAATGCAATCCAACCCTTAGACTGCTCCAGTTTTCAATGTATTACCTTCTCACAACTTTATCACCGTTGTAGGTGTCTACATCCCCCAAATCAAGACAATCAACACCCCCTGGGTCCCCAGCCTGTCGTTTAACTATATCCACTTCTCTCCTGGCTGTTTTCTACTGCCCCTCATTTCCAGGAACATCATCACTCATCATTCTAGCCCTCATTTCTAAAGTTCATTATTTCAAAACTGATGAAAATGATGCATCAATGGAACGAGACAATGTGTAGCTTTTTGGTTGTTTTGTTTGCTTCTCCCATTTACCCCCCTCCCCCAGCCACACCCAGCAATGTTCAGAGCTTCCTCTTGGATTAATCCTGACAATGCTCGAAGACCTTATGTTGTACTGGGGACTTAACTAGGTTCTGCTGTGTGTCAAGCAAGCACTTAACCCCTGTGCTATCAATTTTCCAGTCCTTTTTTATTTTCGTCTTTTGGGGTTAGCTTTTGGGACTGGCACTGTTTATGCTCAGTATCACTCCCTGGTCTTTCACAAGGCTACTGTGTACCTCTGTTCTTCCCCACTCAGGGCTGAGAAGGCTTCCCTAGCTTCGAAGAATACCACACTGGGCATGATTGAAATTGCAGTGGATTCAGCACTGTCAGAACTGGCGCAACTGTGCCAACCACACTGGTCCTGAGATGGATCACAGGATGAGCAGCCTGGCCACAAAACTCTGGCAGCATCTTCCTCCTCTCTACCCACATGGTCCCAAGGGCTGTATTCTATCTTCCTGGGCAATGGTTTACAGGGGACACTGACTGCCCATCCTCTTCGAGGCCCAACTGCACTGTAAGCATCTGAACCACTCACATTCATGTCGCACTCGATGATGGACACGGCCTTGTCAGGTTTAGTCTCCATCACCCGCAGTTCATAAATCTGTGGATGAACAAAGGGCTCAATTTTAAAAAGGTAAAAAACCAGTTCTGTTGCTGTGTTTCTAAGATGTTTTCGTGTATGGAGAAAAACAAACAAACAGAAAGATAGAAAATAGAAGTATTGTGTTATACTTTTTTTTTTTTTACATCATTTGAGGTTCTTTCTTTTTACCTAGAATACGTCTGGGTTTTATAATTCATAATGTGGACAGTCCCACCATTTATAAAACCTTCAATCTTAGGGGACAGGTCATCAGAGTAAAGTGAGAAACCTCGATGCGCCTCGTCTGTCTTTAAGGGCCTCACACATGCAAGGCAAGAGGCTTTATGGCTTGAGCAACATCCCCAGATCCAAGTCTATTTTCAAAGATTCCATTAATTAATAGAAGGCAGATACGTTACTGTGTGGATGTGCAACCATTTGTCCACTCAACCCCTGGTCTACCTCCAGTGGTTTTATTATCACCAACTGTTACTATGGACATGTTCACATTTTTCTATAGTAGTGTTTTAAATTGTAAGTCACAATTAATCAGTAGGTCATAAACCCAACAGTGTTGCAACCAGAACTAGAAAAGAAATAAATTTTCACTTTCTAAAAACATGTAGCATTATTTCAAATGGTTTAATTATTGAATGTAAATACAAATTGCCATAATTATAAATAGTTTTCTAGACTATTTTTTCAGAATTCTTTTAAAAAACTTGTTACTCAAAGAACCATGATTTACAAAGCTATAGACTCAAGTTTTGTTTGTTTTTGGGCCACAGCTAGCAGTGCTCAGGAATCACTCTTGGCGGTGCTCAAGGAACCATATAGGATGACCAGGAGTGAAATTGGGCTGGTGGTGTGCAAGGCAAACAGTATAGCCCTCCCTGCTATACTGTTGCTCTGGCCGTGATAGTTGAGTTTTGGGCATATAATATTCCAACAGCAATTCCACCACCAATATCAGCTTCCCTCCACCAGTGTTTCCATACTCCATGCCTTCTACCCCACCATGTTGATGGCACATTCCAAAATTGTGGTAGTAGCTTAGATCTCATATTTTCAGCATTGTGGAGTCTATGCTTTCGATACACAACTATACCATTCTTCCACATCATTAGTATAATGAGACCCCAAGCTCTGTTCTCTATTACTTTCCTTTCTCATCTTCCTTCCTTCCTTCCTTCCTTCCTTCCTTCCTTCCTTCCTTCTTTCTTTCCTTCCTTCCTTCATTTCTTTCCTTCTCGGTCCTTCTTCTCCCTGAGCTCTATTTTTCAGGATTCTAGATACCATCTTTGGGACTCATACTCTAAACATTATTACTATTTTGTTGTTGTTGTTGTTGTTTTGGGCCAAACTTGGGAGTATTCAGGGGTTACTCCTGGCTCTGCTCTCAAGAATCCCTCCTGGTGGGCTCAGGAGAGCATATGGGATGCTAGGGATCAAACCTGGGTCAGCTGTGTGGAAGGCAAGCACCCTACCTGCTGTACGCTCTAGTCCCACACAATTACTATTTCATATGGTAGAGTACCTTACTTACTACCATTGTATTTGTTTGTATATGCACCTAGGCTGAATGGACTCCAAGGACACAATGAAGACCGTTTCAGTTAAGGGCAGGTAGCTTGGCTACGATGGTGTACGGAGCTGTAACTGATGATCATTCACCTCACTGAGAAAATGCAACAAGTCCCCCAAACAGTTTAACAATTGCTAAGTAATTAATCCAAGGCTCAAAAAATAGACACATAAAAGCCTTATTATTATTTTTTTTTAAAAAAGGATGTATGTGGAGGTTTGGGTCACACCTTGGAATTGCTTAGGGGCTACTCTTAGCTTGATCCTTTGTGGTTGCTCCTGGTGGTGCTCTGGGAACTGTGGGTGCTGGGGACAGAATCTGGGATCACACACACAAAGTGTGTCCTAAACCTTTGAGCCACCTCCCTGGCCTAAATCGATAAAGATTTTAAGAAGCAAACTTGTAGGGGCTGGAGAAACAGTTCAACAGTCCCGAGTCTGATACCCCCTACAATGATTCCTAGAACAACATCTTAGCACTGAGTTAAAAACAGACCTTAAACCCCAACACTGCCATGACCCATCAAAAAAGAAGCAAACAGCACACAGCCACCTGTTAATGACCCTGACCTAATGGAGCTGGGTTCCAGGTACTGCGGGTCCCATGACTGAGACACTCACTTTCTCATTGTAGTTGATCGCAATCACATCCCCGGTGGTCAGGCAGGCAAAGTTTCTCAATGCGTTTTCCAACCTGCACACACTGTTAAGGAACCATGACCGGATGGGCGCCTAAAGTCTGAGATGCATGTGTGAGGCGTTTAGATGGTGACTATCAGGCAGAGAGTAAACCACGCTGACACTAAAACACATGGCTTTGACACAACAGTCTTTCAGTCAGCAATCACAAACACTCTGCTAAGGAAAAGACTGAGTCATAAAAGACTGATAAGATTCCACCACACAGAACCCTGAGGGAGAGACAGATCCCGAGTGTGGGAAGCAGCTGCAGGTAACCTGGACCCAGCATCAGTGAAGACTCACAACAAAGGGCAGAAGAAACCATTTGGAAAGGTGGAATAACTGGTGAAATAAGGTGTATGCACATTTGTCAAACGCACCAAACTATGCATTTTCTTGTAGGTACATTATACTTCAACAGGTTAACTTTAAAATCCCAATAAGGCTGTAGATTTCTAGCACAGAAAAAAGGAAAAGGTGAGTAAGTAAATCTAGTGGATGCAAAGAACACATACAAAGAATGAGTGTATTATAGACATGTTCCTAGGTTCCTTCAAAAGTTTCTCAAAAATCAACGAATTTTTATTCTTTTGTTCTTTTTATATTTTGGTTGATAACTCAACTTTAGGAGTTAGTTCCAAAATGAATTTTTGTTTTTAGGAAAGATTTGGCAGTATCTAGAAGCTATTCCCAGCTCAGTATTTAGGGAATGCCTCTGGGCAGTGTCTAGACAGCATCATCAAACCCGGGTCTCCTACACGTGCTCAGTCTGTGAAGCCATCTCTCTACCCCCCAGAAATAAAAACAAATTTAATTAAAAACTTCAGGGACTCAGAGACAATACAGTGGTTAGGGCACATGCCTCATATATGCCCAACCTAGATTTAATTCCTGGCACCACATGGCCCCCAGAGCATGGCCAGGTGCTGCCTTGCAGGTTCCCAAGCACCATCAGGTGCGCCCTGATGGCACTGCTGTGGGGGCCTTGGTATCCTGGCATCTCAAGACCAGAGCAGTATCACATCCTCAGGCCCTTGCAATGAACTGCTGGCCTGATTAGAAGAGAATCATTGAAGAGATCCCAGACTTCCTGAGTATCACTTGAGAGGAGGGAAATTTGAAAAAAAAAAAAAAAGAAGAAAGAAAAAATGTGTAAGCCCTTTCATTGTAGTAAATACTAATTAAAAACAAAAAATAACCCTGAATAATTCAAATGCTCAGACAAGGAAATTATGTCTTAACCAAATGGAATTGTTTTTCCTTTTCCTTTTTTTTTTTTTTATTTTGGTTTAGGCTTCACCCAATAGTGCTCGGTGCTTACTCATGGTTCTGCGTTCAGGGATCACTCCCAGTGGGGCTTGGTGGACCATATGTGGTACCCGGGGACTAAACCCTGGTAGGCCACATGCAAGCCCTACCCACTCTTACTATTGCTCTGGTTCCCCACAATGGGTTTTCTATCTGAAGGTCACTGAGGCAGTCTTGTGGCCACTGACAACAGATAAGGACCTGCAAGGCAAAGTTCTGAAAGACCAGGTAATCAGGCTGGCCACAGGACACATTGTCCACAGATGGCAGTAGCTAGAGGACCCACCACAACCTACCAGGTCCAGAATCTAGTCAGTAGCGACTTGCTCCTGGGATTGCATTAAAGACAAATGTGCAGGCGGAGAAGAGGAGGCAGTTTTTTAAAAATTGTGCAGCACTGTAGCACTGTCCTCCCGTTGTTCATCGATTTGCTCGAGCGGGTACCAATAACGTCTCACAACAAATTGAGACTTGCTGTTACTGTTTTTTGGCATATCAAATACCCCACGGGGAGCACGCCAGGCTCCGCCGTGCAAGATACTCTCCGTAGCTTGCCAGGCTCTCTGAGAGGGGCAGAGGAATCGAACCCGCGTCAGCCGCGTGCAAGGCCCTACCCACTGTGCTATCGCTCCAGCCCAAAAATTGTGTAATTCAGTTATTTTGTTTGAAGTTGGGGATGCAGCTCAGTGGTAGAGCAGGTACTCTGCATATACGAAGTCCTAGGTTTGATTCTAGACACATTAAAAAAAAAAAAAGAAGAAAAGAATACCCCCCCACCACACCCCTTAATAAGTTTCAAGTATGCATTTTGAAACAAGTGGTGGAGTGAGCACTCTATAAATAATGATCGCAAATTAAACTGGGGCCTCCAAACAGTGGTAAGGACTGCAGGCCTAAGCACACACAATACTCTCCTTGACTACACACTCATCAGAACCTAAATCCTTTCCTTTCCTCTGGCTGAGGAACAGAGAAAATGTACTTAGGTAGAGATTCCACACTCAGGTAGGTGGAAAGTACATAGCTGGCCACAAGGAGCCTCTGGGAGGATGGACAACAGAGTGTTCAAAGCACCTGTCCAGGTCCCACATCTAGAAGCCATGGCAAAAGTACCAGCTAGATGCCATGATTCTCTCTTGTCACAACTTCAATCTCAAGCATGTATGTGATACCCAAAGTAGGCCAATGCTGAATAACGCACTTGCTATTTCCCAACTGTGAGAACATCCTTGTTTTGTCCCTTATTGCTAAAGGATACACTGCTTTGGGGTTGGTGATGTCCAGGAAGTCAGGGCTTTGAGGCTGGAATTTAGAGTATGTGGCCACTTGAAGGTTGACACTCTCCACCTGAACCAGGCCCCCTTCTTCCAGTAGCAAATTCTGCATCATCTAAAGAAAGAAGAAGGCTTGAGTGAGGATCCAGAAAAATCAAAAAGTCAGTAGAATGGCCCTCAACTCATACAAGGAACTGATGAAGTCTCAAATTCACTTGGACTTTTTTTTTGGGGGGGGGGGGGGGAAGGCATGAAAGAATAGCCTGAGTTAAGGACTTGGAGATCAGTAATGTAATTGTGATTTGAAGTCAGGAAGTTGGAAAATTGCTAGTGAGCCAGCAAGCAAGCTAGAGATGTGGAAGGCAGGCCACTAAGGAGGCTGCTGTGGTGGTAATGGGAGCATCTCTGCCGGCCCTGGAGAACTGGTTTATTGGGAGGAAGGAAGATGCACCATCAGCTGCCAGCTCAAGGCCCACCTTTGGGGGGGGGGGGGGGGGTTTCCCAGGCAGCTGGCCACCCACACTTGTGAGCTGTCCCACACAACTTACAAGTCCTAGGGAAAGTTGGGCTGCACTTGACATAGGATGATATTGCCGGGCAGGCTGACCACGTACGGCCACTCAGCTGATGCTGTGTGGAAGTGACAAAGTCCAGCAATATCTGCTATATTAAGTCATACCCACTGTCAAAGACACTCCCATTCCAATCATTGAATGGACAGTGTGGTATACGTTTATGAGTTTATGTTCTTGTTCCAAGAATAAACTTGGCATTTAGAAGTATTAGGCAAGGAAGGTGGGTCAGAAATGAGAAATGCTATGTGTTCTGGCATATTTTTCCTTATTTTTAGCCTGAATGAGAACTTCTAATACTAGAGCACCTGAGTGAGCCTTTTCCTCCCACCCCAAGTTGTTTCATTGGATTTATCAGCCTCACTCCCAGCCCACAATAAGCTAGGAGCAAACCCAGACATCACAGCCCTTTGCGAATGCTTCACTAAGGTGGTCAAGAAGAATGCAGCAGCAAGAGGACCTGGAAGCAGAGAGGATGGTGACTTTGGAGTGATCCTTCCTAGAATGGAATGGAATTGAGTTGATGGCTGAAGGGAGGAGAGTCACAGGCAGTGTGAGGAAAGTTGAGTGCTCAGACACCTGCTTGAGCCCCAGAGCAGTTGGGAGGCTTGTTCTGAGCTTGGATACTGTGTGTGTGTGTACATGGGTCTCCGTACACACTGACTGACAGTGGGGTCTCTGGGAGTCCTGGATCTTAAGATGAAGCCCCAAAGCACTGAATCCAGGCTGACTTGCCCCCAAGAAGCTGGGAGCTCCCAGTCAGACGGAGCTTGCTGTTCAGCAGCCAGCAGAAAGCGCCTTTCAACACAACCCCCCAGAGAGGGGAGGACTTCAGGCCAGCTCTTCAGCAGTGGCTAGAGAACCTCCATAACCCTTGCTTCATCCCCGTGGCAATGAAGCTGAATGCTCTGGAAAAATTCGATTACAGGCAAGTGTCTTCAAAATATACATGCTATAAATGAACTAGAAAAACTACTAAAAACTGGGGGCAAAGCTATAAATAGCTGAAATTCTGTAGTTTCTGACCACTTCGAAAATAGTCCTGCTCCATTACTTTAAAAGAGTCTGACCCAGGACACTGCAGATAAACAGAACGGTGGTGGCTTCTAACTAATCAGAGAAAAGGCAGCCCCTCACCCCCTCACCGAGGCAAGGATCACCTACTTGTTCACAAATTCACTGTCAAAGTCCTGTGTACTATACCCGATCTCCGCCCACCAGCAGTGTCACTCAAGGAGCAGGACTTGCACAGAAGTTGGGGGCTGCCCCTGCTTATGAAGTCCCCCACACACAACAGGATCAGAGGCACAGAAATCCGGAGACCAGGGGGGCTCTCACTTACCCAGTGTGGGAGGTAGCAGATGCCCTCATCAGCTACAAACTCCAGCACACCGCAGTGTGTCATGCGATCTGAGTTCTTGTTGGTCAGTTTGAATAACATGGGGTAGGTGATGTTAAGTCGGCCTGAAAATGGACAGACAGCTATGAGGCAAGGGTCAGGGGAATGGAACCCTTCACCAACAAGGAAGTTGGAGCTGAGTCCTCTGGCACCATCCCTAAAGATTTGGCCAACACCTCCAAGGGCACTAATGGCCCTAGCTCTCTTCACCAAGAGAGACACCCTCCAGGGACAACTCCCCTTCAGGGTCGTGATGAATGACACCTGGCTTCCATTTTCATGGTACCTTAGGTCTCAAGTAAAATACTTACTGAGTTGATCGAGGGCTGAGGGAGGCATAATTACTGTGGAAAGAATAAAAAATAAACATTCAGAAAATAAAAATGAAAAAGAGAACAAAAGTTAAAATGCATTCTCTGTTATATCTTTAAAGCACCAATATTTTTAGAGTAGCCAGGCTTTTATAAAGGATTTGCTGCAATTTATTGTGAGGTAAAAATTGACTTTGTCATAATTAAGGTATGATAATAAAACAAGCAGTAAAAAACCCCAACCACCACCCACCCTTATCAAAACTGGGGCAACCAAAATTTTTACCAGAACAACCAGCTTGTGGTTATACATGCAAAAGAAGGGCAGTCTGGCTAGATATAGTGAAAGCTAAGGGCAGGGAAAGGTAACTATTCAAAATAAAAACAAGCACATACTCTTCCCTCCTTTCTCCACATCTGACCTGTCATTAGGCCCTGCAAGCATGGACACGGAGAAGCAGCGGTACTGTGTTGAAAAGCGGTTCTGGAAGACCCGGGGAATCGGGTGGTCAAACATGTTGAAAGAGAACTAGAGGGAAGAGAAGCTGGCGTTAGGACAGAACAAATGTACACTTCTTTGTGTCAGTATCCAAACATAACAGGGTAACTGATAGTGCTAAATGTTTTCTAAGAACCAAACGCTCCCCAAATCCCAATGGGACAGAGTGGCACTTTGTAAGGTGCGGTGTTGGGGCAAACCAACCGTTATGCCAGTCTCATCCCTCTGCCTAGTCTCCACCAGTCTGGAGATAGAGTAATATTAATGAAACACAAAACTAGTCACATCTCACCTGTTTTTAACCTATTTGAGTCTCCTGCTGCCCAGGATCTGGCAGGACCTTGAATACATCTCCAGGATGAGTACTATGGTTCCACAAGTTCTTAAGCCTTCCAGGTCCCCACTGTTGAGCCTTTCCCCTGGACCTCTTTCCTGTTCTCACCAATTAAAATTTCTTTTTAAAACATCTATTTATCGAGTCTGTGCTATCTGCCAGGTTCTGCTACTTTAAGTAGATGGTCAGAAAAGGACTCCCCACAGGTGTCAGAAGGGGCCCAGGCCCTTCTCCTGGCTTACCTGGTTATCATGTCTTCAGGAGCCTCCTTTGCTCTTCCTAGGGCCGGGACTCTCCCTATAGGGGTACTCATATTCTACTCCTCATGTTAATAAACAGTGACATAGTGCCACAAAACAGGTAAGACCCCTGATTTTAACTATGGATTTTACTAGAAGGGTTTTAATGAAAAAACAAACCAACAAAAAAACATTCCCAGTACAGTGGCTAGGACAATTGCCTTGACCACAGCAGACCCAGGTTTGATCCTTAGCATGCCATATGGTCCCCTAAGTGCCCTCAGGAATAATTCCAGAGTGCAGAGCCAAGAGTAATTCCTGAGCATCACCGTGACCCAAAAACCAAAATAAAGAACCCAACTATTCCCAGTAGTAGTTTCTGTATTCCAAAATTAACATTATTATCACCCTCTTATTTGCCAACTCCTCACTCCCCAGAATAACACACAGCAGAGATTTTTGAGCTGAGTACCCTTCATCCCAATCCCAATAACCTCCGATTCCTCCCGATTTTTTTTTTAATCAGACAAAAATTTTCAGATTCCTGGCTGGGAAGCTACCTCTATAGTCACCCGAGTAAAGACTCTGAAATGAGTCATGAATTCCAGAAAAGCTGCTTTAGAGCAGAAGAAACCGGCGAAGCTCTTTAATGCTCTGCACAGAACTTAACTGGAATAAAAGATTACACAACTAGCCAAGCTGGAGAGATAGTTCTGCAGCAGGGCACTTGGCTTGCCTTGCACTCCAAGCAAGCACTCGGCAACCCAGGTTTAACCCCCAGCACTACAGACCATTGGTCGCAGAGTCCCACCAGGAGTGATTTGGTCTTCGCACCCACAGCAAAGACCAAATAACGAAATCAATCTTGAGGAAAAGAGAAGAAAAATGGAGGGGGCTGGAGCGATAGTACATCGGGTAGGGCGTTTGCCTTGCATGCGGCCAACCCGGGTTCAATATCCGGCATCCCATATGGTTCCCCAAGCACAGCCAGGAGTAACTCCTGAGTGCAGAGCCAGGAGTAACCCCTAAGCATTTCTGGGTGTGACCCAAAAAGAAAAAAAAATGGAAGTATCTGTATCCTGTTACCTGATCCCTGAGTGCAGAGAAAGGAGTAGGCCCTGAGCACTGCTGCGTGTGGCCCCAGACAAACAAGCAACTAGTTATGGGGTAAATTTAGGCTTAAATGTCCCTGAGTAAGAGAGACATTTTTATTATCCAATCATCTATCAATGATCACTTAGATTATTTCCATATCTTAGCTAAAGTTACTAATGCTGCAATGTCCATCTGGTTGCACATATCAAGTTAATGAATTTATATTCTTTGAACAGCTAACCAGAAGGGGGACTGCTGGGTCACACAGTAATTCTCATTTTCATTTTGAGGAATCTCCATACCATTTCCCAAAATGACTGCACCAAATTCCATTTCCACAAACAATATGCAAAGGTTCTCTATACTAGGCGGGAGTATAGTACAGTGGGTAGGACACTTGCCTTGCTGGGAGCTGACCCAATTTAATCACTGGCATCACGTCACTGAGCCCACCAGGAGTAATTCTTGAGAGCAGAGCCAGGTATGGCCCAAAAACAAAACAAAACAAACAAACACAAAGGTTCTCTTATACCCTAATGATTACTTAATGTTGGTTTTGATGTAAGCCACTTTCACAGGTGAGATCTCATTGTGGTTTTGATTTGCATTTCCCTTTTAAGTAAATTTTTTTTATCTGCCAGTCTATGTGTCCTCGTTAGAAGCCTAGATAAATGTCTGGCAAATATTTTTTGTTTTGTTTTGTTTTGTTTTTTGGGCCATACCTGGTGGTACTCAAAGATCACTCCTGGTGGGGCTTGTGGACGATTTGGGGTGCTGGAAATCAGATGCATTGTTGGCCATTTGCAAGGCAAATGCCCTGCCTGCCATACGACTGCTCTGGCCCCTAAAATATTTTAAATGTTATTTATTATTTGGTCCCACACCCAACAGAGCTAGGATGGGGGTGGGGTTTCTCCACAAGATTGGGGAGACCAGAACTAAACCATCCCCTGCAGGGGAAGCACAAGCTCTAGCCCTTTCATCTCCCAGCTCTTCTATTTCTACCTTGGGCTATTTTCCTGGGCTGGAGCGATAGCACAGCGGCAGGGCGTTTGCCTTCCACGCAGCCAACATGGCCGGCCCGAGTTCGATTCCTCCGCCCCTCTCGGAGAGCCCGGCAAGCTACCAGAGCCTGGCAAGCTCCCCATGACGTTACTGGGCCCGCTCGAGCAAATCGACGAACAACGGGAGGGCCTTCATTTTTCTGGTATTGTTGGGTTATAGGAGTTTTAAAATATACTTTAGCTAACTCCTTATCACCTGATAAACAATGTTCTAATATCTCCTCCCAATCGGTAGGCTAATTTTTATTTACTTATATTTTTTGTCTTTTTTTTTTTTTTTTGAGCCACTGGACTGTGCTCAGGGCATACTCATTGCGCTGAGCTCAGGGATCAGGTAACGTGACACCTCCGCTTCTCTTTGCCTCAAGATTGCTTTAGCTATTAGGCCTTTTGCTGTAGGTCCATTTAAAAAAAGGGAGGGGGGAGTGGAGGGGGTGAGGGGGAACACCCAGCGGTGTCAGGGCTGACTCTGGCTCTGCGCTCCGGGATCAGACCTCGGGACCATACGACCATAAGGGTTGTCCACGAGCGATTCCAGGTGGGCGCGAGCAAGAAAGGCAAGCCTCCTACCCGCTGTGCTATCGCTGCGCGGCCCCCGAAATTAAGAAGAGGAGTGTGTGTGTGTGTGTGTGTGTGTGTGTGTGTGTGTGTTTGTAGTGGGGGAGGGAGACTAACGTTGTAATGAAAGGAAAAGCTCTCTACTACGATTATCTTTATTGAGCTTCGCAGCCAGGAGAGTTTGGCTCTGATCACATGACCAAGAGAGATCGCGTCCTGAAACAGCAAAAGCCGAGTGTTCCCGCCCACCTAGACGCCCACTCCGCTTCCGCCTCTGGGATTCCCCGCCCCCCCCCCCCCCCCCAACTACTTGTTTCACAGCCCAACAAAGTTTTACTCAATGCGGTGTGTTCCGTGTCTAGCACTCTGGAGACCCCTGGGCGGCCCTACACGTAGACGGTTCCTTTTCACCCTTAAGGAGCTCAAGTTCAACTGCAAGGCAATGCGAGCCGGGCCCGGGACAAGCGGACAGGAGCCCCGGCGACGGTGGGCAACGCTCCGGCTCCGGCCCGATGTGCTCGGGACGGGCAAACGACTCGGGCGCAGGCCCGCGTGACTCGGCATCTCCTCGCCCTCAAGTCCGCGCCACCTTCACGTCAAGTCCCAGCCCCCGATCCTTTCCCGGCTACACTTACCATGATGTGTCACCGCTGCCGAAGCCGCTCAACCCAGAAAACGCTCGGATGGAGTCCAAGCACCGCGTCCCTCACAGCCGACGCCGCAGCTCGGGGATGGACGCTCGGGGACGCTTACCGGAAGTTCCGGATCCGAAACCCGAGGCGCGGTGCCGCGGATCGGGGTCGTCTGCAGAGGAAAACAAAAATCAGGCAAAGACCCTAAGAGCTAAGTCTCACAGGGGCGTACACTAAAATGCAATCTCCATATTTTCACCCTGTCAAAGTCATTCTTATACTCATTTAAAACTACCTTATGCTAGATAGTACGCCCCTCAAAATGAATTAGGTACGGCCCATTCTCCTGACTACACTACCCAGAATGCACAGGGAGCTTCCGGCCTTCGCTTCAGCCATCGTGGACTCGGGCGGAAGTCAGCTACATAACCGCTTTCTAGCTCTAAACCTAGACCGAGAGTTTACTGAAGTCCTGAACTGACGCCCTTGCTGACGCGTCAACATGCTTACTTTAAGACGAAAAAGTTTCTTCTATCCGTCCCCGCTTGGAGTTGCCCGCGGGAAACAATAGGCTTTTCTTCCTAACGTCCGTCGGGTTTCTGGGTTACTGGGAGTCAGTGTGGATGTGGCAAACAATGTTTGCATCCCGCCTTTGATCGCGTTCCACGGGAGGAGGGCCGGACTTCCCCACCAGGGATTGGAGGCGGCTAGAGCCCGCCTCCCAAGTGGCCCAATCACGAAGGAGGAAAGCCTGGGAACTACGTAGCTATTGGCTGGTGGGCCCTGGCCAATCATAACAGCCCTGCTTTGGCGGGAGTCTTGACCGGCTCCTGGGTTCCCGGTGACCGCGCTCGCTCTGAGTCCCTCACCGCTGTGGTCATGTTCGTGTCAGATTTTCGCAAGGAATTCTATGAGGTGGTTCAGAGCCAGGTAACCAGCAGCTTGGGGCCCAAGGTCTTTTCGGGAGGAAGAGGTGAAGGGGATCGCCGTGGGGAGGCGGTAGGGGCGTGTCTCTGTGCCTGGCTAGCTCTCTTCCTCCATCCTACAGAGGGTCCTTCTCTTTGTGGCCGCGGACGTGGACGCATTGTGCGCGTGCAAGATCCTTCAGGTGAGTCCGACGGGTCCTGGAAGGGTGCGGCTGGGATGAGAAGTGAGAGTGCTGCGTGGGCCCTGCAGGAACTTGAAGTGTGGGGTTGTTTGGAACTTAGAGGAGAGCCGGAGTGGAGGTGGGTAGGGGGTAGGTCAGGAGGTGAGGAACAGAACGGGGAACCGCTTTCACCCTGGATGACAGCTCAGCTTGGGTTGGAGACTTAGCAACAGCTGCAAGCTGGGGAGGGGGTCTTGGTAAGTATTGACTAGAATTGACTAAGATCCATGACTAGTATTTTATACAATAACCTAAATACAAAGGCCCCCCCCCCCCCAAAGTTTGAGAGTCTCGTAGTGGTTCCTCGAATGTGGATTTGAGACGGGGCAATCTGACAGTGAGGCTTAGATAAGCAGTGGGATTTCATCTTCTATTAAGGAAGACCACTGGAAGGTTTTTTGGGTTTTTTTGTTTTTGTTTTTGTTTTTTTTTTGCTTTTTTGGGTCACACCCGTTGATGCACAGGGATTACTCCTGGCTCTGCACTCGGGAGTTACTCCTGGCGGTGCTCAGGGGACCATATGGGATGCTGGAATCGAACCCGGGTCGGCCGCGTGCAAGGCAAACGCCCTAACCGCTGTGCTATTGCTCCAGCCCCGACCACTGGAAGTTTTGAATATGGTGCCTTGTTTATATGAGCCTTGATCCTTGGTTCCACAGCCACTTCTCTGACAGTTATTCTTCTGGTGTTTTACTTTGCTAATTTATTTATTTTCGTGAAGCAAGATAGTATTTATTAAAACTTGTTTTAGAAAAATGTTGGGGCTGGAGCGATAGCACAACAGGTAGGGCGTTTGCCTTGCACGCGGCCGACCCGGGTTCGATTCCAGCATCCCATATGGTCCCCTGAGCACCGCCAGAAGTAATTCCTGAGTGCAGAGCCAGGGGTAACCCCTGAGCATCGCTCGGTGTGACCAGGAAAGAAAGAAAGAAAGAAAGAGAGAGAGAAAGAAAGAAAGAAAGAAAGAAGGAAGGAAAGAAGGAAGGAAAGATGGAAAGATGTAAGAGGAAAGAAAGAGGAGTAAGTGTTGAAGAGAGAACACAGGCTACTCCAGAGTGGAAATAAGCAGAGACAAGCAGGCAAGTCACCTGTTCTCGGAGAACATGGACTTGAAAAGCAAGCCTGCTCTGGTGCTTCCGTCCCATTTTTTGTTTTTGTTTTTTCTTCTTTTTATTGAATTACTGGGAGATACACAGAGTTGTTCATGATTGGGTTTCAGTTATACAGTCTTCGACACCAACACCAGTCCCTTCACCAGTGTACATTTCCCACCACGAATGTCAGCAGTTTCTCTCCGGCCATTCCCCTCCCCCACCAAGCCTGCCTCTATGGCAGGCACTCCCCCACCCCCATCTCTCTCTCTCTCTCTCTCTCTCTCTCTCTCTCTCTCTCTCTCTCTCTCTCTCCCCCCTTTCTTTTTCCTTTTGGATGCCCATCCCTCTTTGATCCCGGACATCCCATATGGTCCCCTGAGTCCCCTGAGCTCACCAGGAGTGATAGAGTGATTCCTCAGTGTAGAGCCAGGAGTAACCCCTGAGCACCACCGGTTATGACCCCAAAACAAAACAAAAAAGCAAGCCTATCTTGCTAATTTAAAAATCAACAAAATTGTCAGAATGATACAGTGAAAACTCCTCTCCCCAGTTCCCCAGTGACCTAGTAACATTTTACAAGCTTCATTTATCACTTATCATTTGTCTCCCAAAATAGCATGTTTGTTTGTTTTCAAAATGGATTTCAAGGTAAATTGCAGACATCCTAAATCTGATAGGGTTTGAAAATAATTTTTCTCCAGGCCCTATTCCAATGTGACCACGTGCAGTATACATTGGTTCCAGTTTCTGGGTGGCAAGAACTTGAAACCGCGTATCTTGAACATAAAGAACAGGTATGAAAGATGTCTTTTACAATAATTGGACTTTTTTAGGAGGGTGGGGGATTTGGGTCATACCTGATGATGCTCAGTGGTTACTTCCTGGCTTTTCACCTAGGAATAACTTCTGTTGGTGCTCAGAGGGCCATATGGGGTGCTGGGGATCAAACTCTGGTTGGCAGTGTACAAGACAAACACCCTACCTGCTGTAATATTGCTCTAGCCCATGGCTTTTTTTTTTTTTATAATTGCAACTCCTTAGCACTTACCATTCTTCTTATGGTCACAATAAATTGCATGTACATTTAACTGTTTATTTACTATCTTGGTGAGGCAAGGTAGTATTTATTAAAACTTATTTTAAAAAGATGTGAAAGGAAAGAAAGAGAAGTAAATGAAAAGGCAACAAATAAGAAAGAAATGAGCTATAATATGGGTACTTACTCTCAAATTTTGGAGAAAAACTTGAAAACAAAAGCATAGGTAATGAACTCATTGTGTTACAGACATTTTATTATAAGGAGCAAAAATAGCAATTGGTTCTGATATGGCCTAGTTAAAATTATTTTAGGGGCCAGAGAGATAGTACAATAGGTTAGATGCTTGCCTTACATGCAGCCAAAGTTTGATTCCCAGAAGCACATATAATGTCCAACCACCATCACCATCATGAACGATTTCTGAGAATAGAACCAGGAGCAACCTCTAGACACAGCTGAGTGTGGCCCATACAACAAAGAGAAAATTATTTTATTTTATTTTTTTTATTATTTTTTTAATAGTGAGACATGAGATACAGTTGCAGACTTACACATTTTTGTGCTTGGGTTTCAATTATACAATGATCAAATACCCATCCCTCCACCAGTGCCCATTTCCCACCACCACAGATCCCAGTATCCCTCCCACCCCCCATCCCCCCATCCCTCCCTGCCTCTGTGGCAGTGTATTCCCTTTTGTTCTCTCTCTCATATTGGGTGTTGTGGTTTGCAAAAGAGGCAATGGGTGACAATCATGTTTGGTCTATAGTCTACTTTCAGCGTGCTTCTCCCATCCTGGGAGGATCCTCCCAACACCTTTATTTGGTTTTCCCTTCTCTATCTGAGCTCCCTTTTCCCCTAGCATGTGTGGTTGGCCTCCAAGCCATGGAGTAAAATTCCTGGTACTAATCTCGGCCATTCTTGGGTGTTAGTCTCCTATTTTGTTACTTTATGTTCCCCCAGATGAATGCAATCTTTCTATGTCTATCCCTTTCTTTCTGAGTCATTTCGCTTAACATGATACTTTCCATGTGGTACCACTTGTATGTAAATTTCGTGACTTCCGTCTTTTCTAACAGCTACATAGTACTCCATTGTGTAAATGTACCAAAGTTTTTTTAACCAGTCATCTGTTCTCGGGTACTCAGGTTTTTTCCAGATTCTGGCTATTGTAAAGAGTGCTGCAATGAACAGACAATTGCAGATGTCACTTCGACTATACTTTGAGAAAATTATTTTAGATTAGCACACCATTTTGAATTGGTGTGGTATAAGGACAAGATCATTGTCTTGTCCGTCTTTGATGGGAGATATGGTACCTAACCCTTGGAGAATGCATCTGTGTAATTCACTTTACCTCAGAGGTATTGGGACAGAATTCTACACAGCAACAGGGCCTGCCTCACAGTGTCGAGGAAATGAAACAGTTTGTGTTAAAGCACTTAGTACAGGCCAGCCATAGCCATCTTTGGAACCCTTTGCCATCAGGGCTGTTCTGAATATCAGAGGTTTGATGTGTTTCAGCAGAAGGACTAGAGTCCTAGTGTGAAAAAGCAAGCCCTTAGCAATGCACCTACTTTACAATATCTTTTCTTTTTTCAGTTTCATTATTTTATCCTCATCAATTGTGGAGCTAATGTAGACCTGTTGGATATCCTTCAACCTGATGAAAACACCACGTTTTTTGTTTGTGACACCCACAGACCAGTCAATGTTGTGAATGTGTACAACGATACCCAGGTAACCAGGCCTTTGGGGGCCAGACTTCCCCTGAATTTACCCATCAGTCTGTCTATATCTTCTATTTTTTTTTTTAGTTTAAATTTTATTTATTTGCTTTTTGGGTCACACCCAGTGATGCTCATGAGTTTTTCCTGGCTCTGCACTTAGGAATTACTCTTGGTGGTGCTTGTGGAACCATTTGAGATGCCAGGAATTTAACCTGGGTCGGCCACGTGCAAAGCAAACGCCCTATCTGCTGTGCTATCGCTCCGACCCCTCTATATCTTCTTTATGTCAGCATTGCACCTGGTTCTTCTGGCAAGACGTGTATCCAACGCCCCTGATGTTGTGGTTGGAGTGGCCTAAGGACAAGATCATCATCTTGTCCATCTTTGATGAGAGAGATGGTATCAAAGACCCTTGGAGAATCTCAGAATGCTTTTCTGGAATTCTCTTTATCTTAGAGGTGTAGGGATAGAATTCAACACTGTTTGTTCTTGGGACTCAGAAACAGCCTGGCTTCATTGACTATCAGGGAACATTAGCAATGTCTGCTGTTAAAGAGGATACCTGCTCTGGCCATGTAAAGGGGTGATGTTAGGACCAGCAGGAGTCATTGTTAACCGAAATGGCTCTGCTCTTCCACAGTTAACCTCTGAGCAGTGAACCCAGTGTCTGACTCAGAGCAGCCAACTAACCATACTCTTCATACTTCATACTCTTCTGGGTTGACCTCATACCAGGTTAACAAAGGGTATTGCCCAAAGTTCTTGGGTAAAGAAGTTCTTCAAGAGAAATCAACCTCAACTACATTTAGAAAAAGGAATTCTTCAGGGGCTGGAGCAATAGCACAGCAGGTAGGGCTTTTGCCTTGCACATGGCCTACCCGGGTTCTATTCCCAGCATCCCATATGGTCCCCTGAGCACTGCCAGGAGTGATTCCTGAGTGCAAAGCCAGGAGTAACCCCTGAGTATCGCCAGGTGTGACCCAAAAAGCAAAAAAAAAAAAAAAAAAAAAAAAAAGGAATTCTTTATTGAGGTGGAGGTTGCACATTTTTATAACCTCATCAGGGGCCAATTTGTAGAACGTTCATTTTGTTGACTTGATGTGTTGACTTTATTAGAGAAAGCTTTTTTCCCCTCTGACTTAGGTAACAGAACAGAGTCACAGAGTTTTGAAAATTTTGTATAGTATGTGGTATGTAACACCTTACTAACTTAAATGAAAAGAAAATGCCTGAAAAGTTTGGAATTCTCCAACAGTTGGTTATGGTTGTGTGCAGAAAACTTTTGAGGCAGCTAGTTAGAAAATAAGATTCTAACTAGAGAAAAAAAAATTGAAGTGATGAGTAATTTCTGTCAAGGAGCAAAGAGGGACTTGATTGCTCTCGGTTTCATCTTAGATCAAACTACTCATTAAACAAGATGATGACCTTGAAGTTCCTGCCTATGATGACATCTTTAGGGATGATGAAGAGGATGAAGAACATTCAGGAAATGAAAGTGAAGATGGGTCAGAACCTTCTGAGAAGCGCACACGGTTAGAAGAAGTGAGTTTGGGCTTCTTTCCATGGTTTTAAGGAATTTGTTACTCCTCTTAGAAGTCAGAGGTCAGCCTAGAACATCTGTCTTTTTTGGGGGGGGGCCCACCCGCTGATGCTTAGGGCTAACTCCTGGCTTTGTGCTCAGGAATTACTCTTGGCAGTGCTCGGCAGACCATATGGGATGTTGGGAATTGAACCCCGGTTGGCTGCATGCAAAGCAAGTGCCCTATCTGCTATACTATTGCTCCAGCCTCCATGCCCAGAACTTCTGATCTTAGGCCAATACTGGAGGAAGCAGTTCTAGATACTGACTTTACATTCTGTGATCCCTGATTGTGTGACTTTAAAAGGTTTCTCTGGATTCTTAGGATTTCTCTGCACCACAATACCTTTGTCCATATAGTGGAGTTCTCATCATCTGAAATTCAATTTAGGACTGTGCAGCTCTACTCCTAGTGTGTAGACGTACATTTATTTATTTATTTATTTGTTGGTTTTGAGCAACACTTGGTGGTACCCAGGGCTTACTCCTTAATCTGTGCTCAGGGATCATCCATAGTGGTCATCAGGGAACCATATATAGTGCCAGAGATTGAACCTAAGTCATCAAGGCAAGCAAGCATCCTCCCTGCTATACTGTCTCTCTGACCCGAAGGATTATGGCATTGGGGTCCATTCTAATATATCTGTCTTACTAAGAGATGAGATATCCTGAAAATCCTTTCCTATGCCCTTTGCCCTTCTAAATAATCTCTTTATCCTCTTCACCTCCCAAAAATTCAAAAGGATTTTATCTATGAATTTGGAATGAATTGATCTTGCTTAGTGTCCTTGAGCACAAATATGCTTTGAGGTTTTCCAGGTTCTTGGTATGATAAATGCTTTTCCAATGAAAACCTGGTCATTTCTGGCATTATATTATGAGACTGGGTCTTATGTGAACCTTCTTTTTTATCGACTTTCTCTGATACCACTCTGGCAAAGGAGGTAATTGACAGAATAGACACTACCCAAAAGTAGAAGAAGTTCAGGTTCACTTTGACCTCTGTTAATCCCTGAGGGGAGTGACTTCTTGTTACCTTAGGTGAAGCAACGTACAGGCACCCTACCCAGTCACGTCTGACAATGCCTCTATAGTGATTTGGAGAGGTGTACCAGGCAGAAGGTAGAAATCTAAGAGATTGGAGGTATTTGCAAGAGTGGGGATCTGGTAATAGGTAGAACAGATATGAGTAGGGAGGGACAATGTTTTTGTTAGAGAGGTGCAGTTTTTATCGAAATGTTCTGTCTTGCAAGGCTCCTTCTTGGTCTTTTGACTGCTGGATTTTTTTTTTTTTTTTGCTGTATTTGTTGTTCTCATATTGCCAGCTTTTAAAATTTTTTTTTATTTTACAAAGTAGTTCACAATATTTGATTACATTTAATATTCAAACACCAGTCCCACTACCGTTACACCTTCCTACCACTATATTTCGGGTGTTTCCATCCCAAACCCTAATCCCTGCCCCAAAGCAGAACCGAAATAATATATTTCCCTCTAAGGTTGGTTGCCTCCTACTTTGAATCCCATTAAGTGTGGTACGGTACTCTTGGGACATGGGTAGGGTGTGTCCTAGGAAAGTGTCTCGTGGCCACAGATGTTGCAGTGAGGTCGAGGAGAAGATTCACTCGTGGGTGAGGCTTGTCCCAAGTGTGTAGAGAGTGTCTGTGAGCATGGCGGTGGTTGAGTTCTGGAGGTTTTTGGCTGCTGGGACTGGGTCCCTTGGGATGGGGAGGGCTCTCACCCATCCCCCTCTGGGACGCCCCTAGTGAAACAGCCTGGCGTGGGGTCTGGCAGCATGGTTGTAGCAAGCATCATGTTATGCTCCCTTCTGGGAGAGAAGGACATGCGATCTGGATGGTGGCTGATGACGAAAGAATATCTGGCGCCAGCCAGGGGTAGTTTATGGGCATGAATATTGCCAGCTTCTTTAGCAACAAATCTGACACATGCAAATGAAAACAAAAAATTAGCAACTATTAACCCAAAGCACCCAGAAAAATTTGTGTTCTTCCTCTGGTCCCAGGATACCTTCGTGGTCTACCTGACTCACTTTTTGTTATTGCTGTTGTTGTTGTTGTTGTTGTTTTCTGGGGGCCCACACTTGACAGTGCTTAGGGTTACTCTTGGCTCTGTGCTCAGGTGTCACTCCTGGTGGGCTTGGGACCATATGGGGTGCCAGGGATCAAACCCAGGTCAGCTGCATGCAAGGCAAACATGCTACCCCATGACTCACTTTTTAGTCATGTATGCATATATATAATATAGGGTTTTTAATTATATTTATTTGATGTTCAGGGGAAATGCATTTGCCACATCTTCCCGGAAGCAGAAATCTCAGCACTATGTATTTATCTACCTTGGGCCTTCATTGTGAGAGCTAAAGATTGTATTATAAAACTGGAATAGTCTCAGGCTGAAGAGATAGCACAGCGGGTAGGGCATTTGCCTAGCATGCGGCCGACCCGGGTTCGATTCCCAGCATCCCATATGGTCCTCTGAGCAGAGCCAGGAGTAACCCCTGTGCATCGCTGGGTGTGACCAAGAAAAGCAAAAAAAAAAAAAAAAAAAAAAAAACTGGAATAGTCTCTTGGGACTGGAGCAATAGAACAGCAGATAAGGCACTTGCCTTGCACACAGCTGACCTGGGTTCAATCCCTGACACCCCATATAGTTCCCTGAGCCTGCCAGGAGTGATTTCTCAGTGATTTCCTGAGCTCTGCTGGGTGTGGTCCAAAAACTAAAAAAAAGAGAACAACAAAATTAGAATAGTGTTTGTTATATGGTAGGATGTAAGAAACATTAGCCCTTATTCATCCTGATGGGGAAGCTGGTGTGAGGTACACGGTGACTGTGTACATGTCCCAGATCATTCGACAGGTAGGCAATCGGCAGCTGGGGCAGAAGGACAGCAGGGGCTCTGGGGAGGCATCTATTCCTGAGCATAGTGGGGTGTCCGCAGTGCAGATGGGCTAGAAGCCATCCCAGTGGTTCCTGTCCTCAATCCTGTCCCTTTCCAGGAGCAAACTGCACTCAGGAACAGGAATGACTTTTCCACTGGGGTCTTTTCTGTAGCTCCTGCCATATTGGAATCTTTTTGGACTCTGCCTCATTTGCCCAACCTTTTGTTCTGTGTGTCCTTGTTGCAGGAGATAGTGGAGCAAACCATGAAGAGGAGGCAACGAAGGGAGTGGGAGGCCCGGAGGTGAGTGTACACGCCAAGCAGTGCCTGGAATGAGGAGCCTGCTCTCCCTTTGCGTCTGCGGGTCTAGTGCCTGCTTTATTACCTCCCTGCATGCTGTATGCATTTCCTCCCTTGTAGGAAAATTCATTTAGTCCAGTAGCTCTGGAGCAGTAACTCTAGGAGTAGGCATGAGGTCCCTATGCTGGGGACGAGCTCTTTGTCCCATTTTTATCACTTATGGTCCCATGAGTGACAGACCCAGGCCCAAAGATCTCTATAAATACATGCAGCCTTATAGAGACAATGGTCATGATTCTTTATTTTTCTAGAGAAGAGTATTTTTGTTTACAAGTTCTTTTGAATTCCTCTAAATATTTAGATCTGAAGTACTTTATTTTTTATTTATTTTATGTTTTTGGTTTTTGGGTAATGCCCAGTGGTGCTCAAGCTTACTCTGTGCTCAGGGATCACTCCTGATAGGCTCAGAGGACCTTATGGATGTTGGGAATTGAATCCAGGTCGGCCAGGTGCAAGGCAAATACCCTTTTGCTCTGGCCCTGAAGTCCTTTAAAGTTGAAATATTGGAAAGGTTATTCTAGCTTAAGATGAAAGTGTAGCAATGTCCTTAAGCTGGGAATTCCTTACTCTGTTGGTCCTTGACAGTCTTACCTGAGCACTGGATCACTGTCCCCTGCTGTTCCAACTAAGGCCTGTTTCTGGCTGTCTCCAGATGGAAGGTCAGTGTGAAACCGTTTCAGGAAATGAAAGGAGAGCAAAGTAAATATCACCTATTTTTATGAATGGAAGGTTTCTAAATTTGAGTCGATCTTCCTGGGTGATCTTCCAAACCATTTTACATAAAACTAATATGTACCTAACTGCATTTTTCTACTTAATATTACCATTTTGGGTAGTTCCCCTTCAAAAGAAATAGAGTTCCCCAAAGTTTATAAATTTTATTTTCCCCTTTTCTTCATTGTGATGTGGAAAAGGGGGAAGGGAGGAGAAACACCTTGAATCTTGGGTTACAGTACCCCCGCTCGTTCATGGTGCTTGCTGAAGGTTGCTCTCTTTGAACAATCCTGTCACACACACAGGATCCTGCTTCTTTTTTGTTGTTATTTGTTTTTTTGGGTCATACCTGGGTGGCTCTGAGTACTTACTCCTGGCTTTGTGTTTAGGAATTATTCCTGGTGGGGCTTGGGTTGGGGGGGACCATGTGGGGTACTGGGGATAGAACCTGGTTCGGCTGCGTGCAAGGCAAGTGCCCTATCTGCTGTACTATCACTCCGGCCCAGGGTCCTACTTCTTAGCTGTGGGTACTCACACATCTTTTAGTGGTACTCAGTGAGGATCACACACCTTTATTTTTTTAATTTATTTTTTAACTTCTTTATTGAATCACTGTGACATATACCATTACAAAGCTGTTCATGATTGGATTTCAGTTATACAATATTATAACACCCATCGCTCCACCAGTGTACATTTTCCAGCACCAGGGTCCCCAGGTCCCCTCCCATCACCCTCCACCCCCCATTGCCTGCCTGCCTCTATGGCAGGCGCTCTTTACTTTCTCTTCTCTTTCTCTCTCTCTCTCTCTCTCTTTCTCTCTTTTTCTCTCTCTCTCTGTCTCTCTCTCTCTCTCTCTTTCTCCTTTTGGGCATTGGGATCACAGCTCTTTAGCTGTGCTCACACATGTGGCTTTAGAGCAGCTGCAAGTTACTTATATGGTGTGGAAAGGTCACAGCCGAGTTGCCAGGATCATGCTCTGTGTGTGCGGTGGCCCTGGTGACCTTGCACTTGAAGTGCAGGTGTTCTGAGCCACTGAGCTATTCTGCTGCTCTGCTAAGCTTTCTAACCTGCACAGTAGCAACTGGCCATTATCCCTCTTCTCTCCTCTTGAGATAACTGGTGGGTTATCTCCTGTATCTAACTAGTGAGTTACCTCTGGTATCTTGCCATGAGAATGAAGGCTGGATGTCAACAATCTTGTGCACAGTTTTTTCTTATTTCTTTGAATTGTTAGGAGAGCTTCTCAGAAGTAGGTTCTGAGACTGCCGTTTTACATCTTCCATTGCCACAAGCATTTTTTGTGAGTTTTACTGCATTTCCAGCATGGTAGTTCTACAGCCATCACTCTTAATTGTTTCCAAAACATATGGAGGAATGTATGTGGGAAGCCGCGTCCATGCTACTTTATTACAGCATTCTGTTGTGATTGTTCTAGTATATGATTACTGTTGTTAATATCATTATGCCTTATTTATAATATATCTTTTTGGAGAGTTTACTACTGTGATTTTAGGCTTCCACTGGGGATCGTGGGAGGGGTCCCCCTCAGGTGAGGCTAACTGCAGAATTCTGAAAGTATTCGAAAGTAAAAACAAGGCACAATGGCATTATTTGCATTTTAATCTTTTCCATATCTTTGTCATCTTGGACTACTTCCTGTTGAAGTTCCCTGTTTTGTGTCATTACAGGAGAGACATCCTCTTTGACTATGAGCAGTATGAGTATCATGGAACTTCTGTAAGTACTAGGTGGAATTTACATCAAGTTTTACCTCTAGAGGGCAGTGTTTTAAAACATGAGGGAGAAGTCCAGAAAGTCTCATTTGAGTTTAAGCCCCACAACATTCCACCGTGTGACCCTGAGCAGAGGGTATGTTTCTGAGTCTTGAACTCTGTCTCTACACAATGAGGGAATGGTCCTCATTTCAGAGGGAGTTATTAGGATTGTCCTTTGCACCCAACTGGTGCCCAAAGAACAATCAATGGGACTATTATTTTTGTTCATCATCAGAAACAGAGAACAAATCTATATTGATCTCTATGTGAAAAGATAGAACCCAAGGACCAGGGAGATAGTACAGTAGGTAAGTTGTTTGCCTTGCATGTGCCCTACCCTGTTTTGACCCCCTGCGTCATAAATGGTCCTTTGAGCATCTCTAGGAATGACCCCTAAGCAAGAGCCAGGAGTAAGCCCTGAGCACTCCTGGGTGGTGGTCCCCAAAACAAATAAAGCAGAACTAATAAAATAAAACCCTGAAGCCCCAACAGTGAGTGTGCGTGAGTGTGTTATGGAAAATAATTTCGTATAGAAAACTTATTACAGTGTTGAAAAAAGTCCAGAGCCTAGAAAATAACTTGCAAATCAGTGGTCCTATATTTAGTTTTAGAATTGGACCTTGAAACTGCGAGCTATGTTCCCAATTTTTCTTTTATTATTAAGGTTCCAATGTCCTTAAGAAATATTTTTTTATAGGGCTATATCTGTTAATGCTCAGGGTCCTAGAACACTGTGAGTAGATTTCAGCCCTGCACTGGCTAGTAGTGCTTTGCTTAGGGGAACCACTAGGGCCACACATAGCTGGGGGTACTTGAAGGTCACCGGGGCTGCCCCATGTGGTGGTGCTTGAAACATTGTGTAGTATGAAGGATCAGACTTCCGGCTCATGTATTCTAGGCATTCACCATTCAAATCTCAGGGCTAGGATGAAGGAGACATTACTGGTGCCTGCTGTAGGAAATCGATGAACAACAGGATGATTGTGATACAGTGATACAGCTGTCTAGACACTTCAGCTGTCTCCCTCACTCTCCCATTGCCTCTGAAGGATCATTCTTTTGCCCTCCATTATTCTTCCCTGACTAGTTAGTGGATGGATGGACTGATCTATTGGTGGATGGACCAATAAATGACTGGCTTCTGCCATATACTTGATGACTCCCTTGGAAATTCTCTCCAGCGGGCAGCCTGGAATCTTCTACCTGATGTGGCTTTACCAACACTGTAAACATTGGTCAAACATTGTTCCTCCCTTGTCATTTTCTACCAACACCCAGACCCTGTGCTCACAGGGAATCATCTGCAGAGAGCCCTGTTAGGAAGGCCTCACCAGACACCAGGGTTCCTTCTCCTTGTAATAGTCAACCGGAACAAGGTTCTGGTCTCCTCACCTCTGCCAGTGCACAGGTCATCAGCCACCCAGGAGGAGTATGTGGACGCAGTCGAGCAGATGTCAGGGTGCCTGGGTGGCACACCCAGATTCCTGAGAGCCCTAACAAGCTATGTAGAGGCCCCAGCACAGGGAGGCCTTACTGCCTTCCCTTCCCATGTGACAGCGTGCCCAGCGATGGCTTTGCTCGGAGAAGCTTCTCCCACTCAGGCTCTCCTAGAACCCACCTGCAGGGAACTTGACTGGGCAGCTTGGGTCTAGCCCAGCCATGCGGCCTGGCTCCTGTGTGTCCTATGCCTATGGGGGCCCTGGGTCTCAGGCTTCTTTTTCTTGCAGTCGGCCATGGTGATGTTTGACCTGGCGTGGATGATGTCCAAGGACCTGAATGACATGTTATGGTGTGTAGCCCCTGGGAATGTAAACATGCATGACCTGGTTTTCTTCATCACTGTGGGGGCCACAAACTCCTCGGACTGGGGTGTGGGGAAGAGGGAAAAAGAAAAAAGAGGAGAGAGAGAGAAGAAAAGTGTGTGTCATAGAGGAAGGCTGGACTGGGGTGGCGGTGGGGATACACCGAAACTGTGTACATTGGGGAAATGTACACTGGTGAAAGGATGGGTGTTGGAACATTGATTGACTGAAACCCAATCATGATCAACTTTGTAACTGTGTATCTCACAGTGATTCAATTCAAAAAACAACAACAAAACTCCTGTGGTAGGGCCAGGAGTACAGAGGACCCAAGGGTGGGATCTGGTTACAGCTCCATCCTTTATGCTCTATCACTAACCTGAGATGCTTGTGAGAAATTGGGGAGAAAGGATCGAGAGATTTGAACCTGGCTCTGGTGTGTGGCGTGGTGTGAAATTCAATACCAGAATAGCCACTTGCCTGTCTCTGAAGTTACTGCTAGGGCTGGGAACTCTAGGCTCAAAGGACTATCACAGATGTGAGCGGAGTTAAAAACTAAACCTGCAAAGTCTTTCAGGAGGAAAAAGGTGGGATCCCTGAAGTCTGGTCTATAGAACATGTGGAGGCCAGTTTAGCATCAAGGACGTAGGAGTAAGCACGTGCTATGTGCTTAGTGGTACCCATGACAGCCCCCTATAGCTTATTTCCTGGTGAGTAAGTATATACTTACCACTCTAAGCACCTTGAGTTATCAGATAATCCCCCTGTGAAATGCCTCCCCATCACTCCAGAATAAGCCCAAGAATGAATGCAAAAGAACTTGTTGAAAAATGCACACCTGGGGGCTGGAGCGATAGCACAACGAGTAGGGTGTTTGCCTTGCACGCTGCTGACCCAGGCTCGATTTCCAGCATCCCATATGGTCCCCCGAGCACCTACAGTAGTAATTCCTGAGTGCTTGAGCCAGGAGTAACTCCCTTGCATTGCCAGGTGTAACCCAAAAGCAAAAAAAGAAAAATGCACATGTGTAACGGTTAGGAGAAAGTGAGGATGGTCCAAGAAAACCCACTAGTATGGCCTTTTCTGAAGGTGCACTTTAGAGGCAGGATACAGATGGCCTCAGAGATGATGATGCTTTGGGTGCCAGCCTCCCAGGGCTGCTCCCGCTTCCTTCTGCATAGTGTCCCGGGGCTTTCTTGCTGTGGGGTCTGTAAAGTAGGTGCCGGGGTCAGCATGCATGTATGAGAGCCACCTCACCAGCCCAAACCCTGCTCTATTCTATCCTCTCCCTCCAGGTGGGCCATCGTGGGACTAACGGACCAGTGGGTGCAAGACAAGATCACCCAGTAAGGATTCGATCCCTTGGGCTGTCTGTGGCCTGAGCTTCAGTGTGGAGAGGAATGGCGGTGTCACTGTAGGGTCCTGTGGAGAAAAGAACTGGCCTTAGGCCAGTGATGGGGAGCTCTCTCCTGAATATAGATATTAGGGAGAGCAGGATTCTGCCACTCTCATCTCTGGTGGCTTTTAGGTAGCTCTAAAGGAATCAATAGGAACCTCAACCCCTGTGTTAACCCTCCCCCAGGGGTCTGAGCTTGTCACTTGATGCCACCCCAGCCTCTTTTTGCAGTTTGCAAAGGCCTCATGTTCCCCATTCCCTGCTTCCCTCATCCTCCCCACCCAAACCCTGTGGTGAGGTGGTGAGGTGCTGGCTGCCGGAAGGTCAAGTCCCACAGCTTAGTGTCGCTTCCTGGCCACGGAACCCAGCGAGGTCCCTGGGTCATGCTTCAGTCTGGTCTATAGAACACGTGGAGGCCATGTTAGCATTAAGGACCTAGAAGTTGGCATGTGCTATGTGCCCAGTGGTACCCATGACAGCCCTGTTTAATGGCTACACCCTTAAGTGTGTGTGCAGTACCATGCATCATTTGCAGCCTACGGCTGCCTCTTAAATGAGGCATATGGTCACCTTTCTCTTCAGTGGCCACTTGCAGGTGAACCTGGACTTGACCCCCAGCTGTGCTCTGGACACCCCTATGTTGGTTCCCCACCCCCTGCTGCAGATTATTTGCCCTGGCCCGGGTCTGCTCACAGTGGCTCTGGCTGGCAGGGGAGGCCTTGGTTTTCTTTTTTTTTTTCTTTTTGGGTCACACCTGGTGATGCACAGGGGTTACTCCTAGCTCTGTGCTCAGAAGTTACTCCTGGCAATGCTCAGGGGACCATATGGGATGCTGGGAACCGAACCCAGGTCGGCCGCCTACAAGGCAAACGCCCTACCCACTATGCTATCTCTCCAGCCCCAAGGCCTTGGTTTTCTAAGTGGCCTGCTTTTAGGGGCCTGAAATAAGTACAGGCAGGGTATCTGGCCCAGAGCACCATGTGAGGAGCTGCAGGTGAGACTAGAGCCCCTCCCTTCTAGCTCTGTGTGTCCCCCCAGCCACTCCTGCCACCACAGGGTTCTTAGTAGAGGCAACACAGGATCCACAGCTCTGGACAGCCTGTGTGGTAGCCTGCCTGCCCTGGAGTCTGTCGGAACCCTTGAGGAGGGGACTTATCAGTCCCTTTTCCTTTCCAGAATGAAGTATGTGACCGATGTTGGCATCCTGCAGCGCCACGTTTCCCGGCACAACCACCGCAATGAGGATGAGGAGCATGCCCTGTCTGTGGACTGCACACGCATCTCCTTCGAGTACGAGTATCCTTTGGGCTTATGTTGTGGGGCCCAGGCAGCACCCCTGTCCTCAGATGCTCTGCTCTGCTCAGCCATCGCACCTTCTGGCCCCAGCCCATGCGTCCTGCTCTCTCGCTGCAGAGCTGGGAGTCTGGTTGTGTGGTTGTGGCTGCTGTGTCCTCAGGATGGGCAGCAAATGGGTGAGAAGCTTCAGGAAGGGGGACCCTGGCATGCTCTCTGGCTGGCAAAGCTCCAGGTGTCAGGGCATAGCCTCTGCTCTGGCTCTTCTGTACAGCTTTGCCTCCAAACAAAGAAATAGCCCGTCTCTATTTAGAGCTCATTTGAGCACTGGCCCAAGGGGCGCACAGGCCTCAGTTTAGCAGAAACCACAGACTGTCTCAATTGGGAAGAAAATGAGCCACTAGCTAATGATCCCAGAGCACAGGGTTGTCTATGAGAACATTGGGGGTGATGGAGCAACTCAGGGCATTGGACCAGCATGCTCAGGATGGACGGTTTTGGGAGGCCACATCTGGGCCATGGCCTGATTTCTCCCAGTGGGAGGAGAGCAGCTGGGCAGAGACAGCTAGTACAGAACAGAAGCCCTAGACAAGCCTATGGAAGGGCCTGAGACATGGTTGGGGCCACACACTGCTCTGCAGCCCCCTTGACCACAGCCCAGCCTCCGCTTGGCACTCTACCAGCACTGGTCCCTACACGACAGCCTGTGCAACACGTGTTACACGGCTTCCAGATTCAAGCTCTGGTCTGTACATGGGCAGAAGCGGCTCCAGGAGTTCCTGGCAGACATGGGGTGAGTGACCACTGGGATCTGGAATGAAATCCCTACCGTCCAGCACTGCCTGTGTCTGCCCTGTTGCTCCCTCTAAGATCCCAGAGTGTTGCCTGTAGACTCCGTCCAACTTGTCCCTGGCTTGCACACATTCTGACCCTTCCCAGCTTTGTGTCCTGTTCATCAGTCGTATCACCAGTGTTTGCCGTCTTTCAGTCTCCCCCTGAAACAGGTGAAACAGAAGTTTCAGTCCATGGACATCTCTTTGAAGGAGAATTTGCGGGAGATGATTGAAGAATCTGCAAATAAATTTGGGTAAGCGTATGTATTTCTGGATCAAGATTTTTTTGTTTGTTTTTTGTATTTTTGTGGCTTCCTTAGCTCTGTGCTCAGGGATCATTCCTGGCAAGGCTCAGAGGACTGGATGCATTGCTGGGAATCGAACCCCCGATTAGCTGCATGGAAGACAAGCACCCTACCCCACTGTACTCTCTCTCTGGCCCTGGATCAACCTTCTTTAAACTCCAAGGCTGCCATTTGAACCACATTCTAAAGACAAGGCAGTAATCAAGAATGTACCATTGAGCCTAACTGGAGTCTGCCTGCTCATGAAATTTGAATTCCTTTTGGACTAAGAAGATTCGAGGAAGTCGTAAATCCAGGCCAGCCCAGGTTGTGCCTCAGTGGACCAGGGAATCAGGCTTGTGAGGGAGAATACACCAGGTCCTGTTTCCAGCCCTGCTCACATGAGTTCTCTGGCGTCCTGGCAGAACCCAGGACTAACTGCCCCGACTCTACTGCGGGTCCCAGCTAGGATCCTGTTGCTTTCTGTGGTACAGGAAAGGACCATCCATCCCTGCCTAGAACCCCAATATGTCTCTGCCCTGCAGCTGAGCAGCTTTGGATGGGTGTGGGCAGCAGGGCTGGTTTGTCTGCTCCTCCTGACTGCTTTCTTCCTCTAACAAGAATGACCAGGTTGTGAGCATTAGTGGGGGCCGGGATGGGACAGCAGCACAGCTGAGCTCACCCATACCTCAAGCACTTTCCCACGTGCACACAGGATGACGGCTCCATCACCCTCTTCCCTCCCCAACCCCATTGCAGGATGAAAGACATGCGCGTGCAGACTTTCAGCATTCATTTTGGGTTCAAGCATAAATTCCTGGCCAGCGATGTGGTCTTTGCTACCATGTCGCTGATGGAAAGCCCCGAGAAGGACGACTCAGGGACAGATAACTTCATCCAGGCCCTGGACTCACTCTCCAGGTAGTGTGCATGGCCATGGCTTCTCTCCCCTCAGCCTGATACAGCACAGCAAGCAGGTCTGTGGACCCCTACATCCTGCAGAAGTCATTTGAGTGGGTGTTGAAATTATAGTGTAAGCGAGCCAGACCTGGCACGTAGAACATCTGCTGCTCATCTGCAATATGTGTCAGTGTCTCTTGACCTTTTTTATCTATTTTTTATTTTCAGCTTTTGAAATTTCCTTCCCTAACTTTTTTCAATCTCCTAAACCTCCTAAGGTATTATTTGCTATATTTATTGACTCGTGTCATATAATTTCATCTTTATTTTGCAACTAATTTTCTTTTTATTTCTATTCCTTTCTTATCTTGCTTCCTCTGAGGTCTTATATTACCTCTTTTTAAATAGTGAGACTGGAGAGGGCTCTTGCCTTACATGCATACCCAGCATCCCATATGGTCCCCTCAGTATTGTCAGGAGTAGTTCCTGAACACAGAGCCAGGATAAGCCCTGAGCACTGCTGGGTAACTAAAAACAAAAAATAAATAAGTAAATAATTAGTAGTATCAGGGGATTTGACCTCAGAACTCCTTTGCTGCTGCTGCTGCTGCTGCTGCTTCTGTGTGTGTGTGTGTGTGTGTGTGTGTGTGTGTGTGTGTGTGTGTGTGTGGTTGGCTTCCCTGACTTGTAGGAGGAAGCATGATTCACATGGCTTTCTGACTTCATAGAACTCTCACTTCTGTTGTTCTTATGCAGTGTTAAAATCTGTGGAACTGAATTCTGAGGGTTTCTGGTTCTCAACTCTAGCACACTTTTTTCGAGGTAAGGGTGAGCGCGCCTGACAGGTTCATGCCTGGCACATGTGGAAATACCAGGGTTGGAACTTACACTTGCAAGCCAGGTTTTTTAGGCCACTGAGCTATTCTTCTGGGACCCAGCTAGATTCCTAAACTCTAAAACACTGTTGATGACTATTACTCTAGCTTTTTGTTTTGTTTCATTTGTTTTTTGTTTGGGGGCCACACTACGTGATGCTCAGGGGTTATTCCTGGCTCTGCAATCAGGAATTACTCCTGGTAGTACTTGGAGGACCATATGGCATATGGAGGACCAAACCTGGGTCAGCCATGTGCAAGGCAAACACCCTACCTGCTGTACTATCACTCTGGCTCTACTCTAACAACTTTTGGTCATTCTTCGTTCCTAGAATTTCCATGTGAATTTTTTATTGTTTCCATGTGAATTTTTTATTGCCCCTTAACTTCATATTTGTTTTGCTCATTATTGCTGCATAGAAACATAGCTGGGTTTTATATGCTGGCTTGGTTTCCTGCAGCATTGTTAAACTTCTTTAACGATGAACTTTTATTAGATTTAACATTTAATTAAATATTCTAATAGTTTTCAGTTGATTTCTTAGGATTTTTCTATGTATGAGACCATTATCTACAAATGAAAATGGAGTTACTTCTTCTTTTCCAATATAGATGCCTGTTTATTTTATTTTCTGGGCTAATTGCCCTGACTAGAATCTCCATTCTCTCCAGCGTGTTTTCATCAGTCCCTTCTCTTCTCTTTTCTATTTTGTCCCTATTGGCTCATGGTTGATTCTCTTTTCAGCAGTTTCCCCTCAGTGAGGGGTTCACTCTAGAAAGCTCTGCGCTGTCATGAGACTCCTAGGGGTCAGATGTCTCCAGCATCCTGGTCTTTATCATGGTTCCTGGTACTCTAACTTAACCCTTACACTGGCCTGATCTTAGATTCAGGGGTCAAAATTCCTTTTAACCTCTGTTCCCCAACTGCCTGGGGTTTGTTGTCACCTTTAGGTCTTGTTTCTCTCCTTCCTCCTACACTGATGCCAGCAACACACAGTCATGTGTCCTTGGTGGTCCCGCCTGTTTATGTCATAGGGTCTATAGTGTTTCCTCATCTCAGTCTCATTGTATTTAAACATGGATCCCTCATTCTTGGATTTGTAATCTAGTTACTCTATTTTTATCTAGAAATCTGGGGAAATACAAAAACTATACTACCAACTGCTGACCCCTCATCCCTGAATTGATGGATCGCTTTCGACATTGTCTAGTGACTTCCTGCTATGACAAAAGATTGTTTCCCCACTTTTGTGTTTCTTCCCCTCTCTCTCAATGGCAAGGAAGCTATTTTCAGCTCCTTTGTAAAATACACTGTGTCCTATCACCAGTGTGTCTAGTCTTCCTACTTTGTGAGAAGAGGTGGTGAGCATCCCTGCTTTTCTCCTCCCTGCCAGCTCCTACATGCTGAAATCTGTGCTTTCGTTTGGTTACAGGGTAGAATGTAAGTCCTCTCATCTTTGGCTCTCGGTTAACTCTGAAGGATGAAAATCAAGGAGCCAGAGGAATAGTACAGCAGGTAGGGCATTTGCCTTGCATGCGGCCAACCCAGGTTTGATGTCTGGCATCCCAAATAATCCCCTGAGCACTGCCAGGACTGATCTCTGTGTGCAGAGCCAGGAGTAATGCCTGAGCATTACTGAGTCTGGCCCAAAAATAAAAAACAGAAAAACAGACAAAAAAAAATCAAACAGTGATACCTCCTTCCACACAAAAAATACTTGAGTTATTAATGGGCAGTGATAATTTCGCTTTCTGACACCGCTCTATGTTTTTCCTGGAACTCTTCATTGCTTCTTTTATCCCGTTCAGGTTTTTCCCAGCTCTGTCCACCAGTAGTTCCTTCAGCCCCTTCTGTCCATGAGAGCCAAGGCTGTTTCCTGACTCTGGCTTGTGCCCTCTATTCTCCAGGCCTGCTGCCTCCTATCCCTTGCAGAGCCCTTGACTGCACTCTGGTTTAGAGCCAGCAGTTTTATTCATTCCCTGACTTTGTTTTGTTGTTGTTGTTGTTTTTTAATTTTTTAATTTTTTGCTTTTTGGGTCACACCCAGCGATGCTCAGGGATTTCTCCTGGCTCTGCACTCAGGAATCACTCCTGGCGGTGCTCGGGGGACCATGTGGGATCCTGGGAATCGAACCCGGGTCGGCCATGTGCAAGGCAAATGCCCTACCCACTGTGCTATCACTCCAGCCCGTTGTTGTTTTTAACTTGTTTTGCTCCAGCACAATTATCAAGTCACTTGTCAAGAAGGCTGCATCTGAGGTAGCTATTCCAGGTTCTCGCATCTCTGACATTATCTGTTTTCTCTCCTTATCTGGTTGTAGGTTTAACTCTATAGTATTCAAGGTAGATGGTAATTTCTTCTTTCGGAGAGTGGGGTATCTGAGGGCTCACTCCCCGTGATATGCAGCCATCCAGGCCCAAAGGTTCTTTGCAGAGGCCAGCATGTGATATGTGCGGCATTGCTTAGGCTGAGTGGTGCCAAGGGCCTGCCAGGTCACCCAGGCCACCCTGAAGGTACTCAAGGAACCATGTAGTGTGCGAATTGAACTTGGTCCCTGACCCTTAAGCTGTCTCCTTAGAATCATGTAATTTCCTCTTTTTTTTTTTTTTTTGGTGGTGCTGAGGATTGAACTTAGGTCCTCATAGATGCAAGGCAAGTGCTCTACCACTGCGCTCCATGCCCAGCCCTCTAATTTCCTCTTGAACATGATTACATTATCCACCTGTCTTTTCAAAGCCAGTGGTGCTAATGAGAACTCATGGCCACTTGGGTTCTGTTTTGGCAGTGTCAGAGACTGAACACACTTAGGCTTGAGCGCTGCCATTAAGCCACATTCCTGACCCCTTGGTCTTACTTTGGACTTTTTGTTATTGTCTTTTTGACTTGGGGATCTTACACCATGGTACTCAGGGGGCAACCCCCAGCGTAGTACTTAGTCACTGCTGGTGGTAGTTGGGGGAGCTGTGCAGTACCAAGGGATCAAACCCAGGGCCTCATGTGCAAACCATGGACTCTGCCACAGAGCCACATCCTTTTGGCTCCTGATCCCCATTTGGTTCTTCATAAATGCATCCTACCACTACCCAGCATGCCTTTTCTCTGAGCATGTGAAGCTCACACTTGGGTGTCTAGGGTAGATTTTGTTTTAGGTATTGTGTCAAGTGTCCAGGTGCCCTTTTAGTCAAGGCGCCATGTCACAGCTGGGAAACGCTTCCTGCTCTTTCTCTATTGCCCCCATCCCCACCCCACCCCCAACACAAACGCATCCGTGGTTTTTTATTCTTCCTCTCAGGCTTCCTGGCACAGTGCCCCAGCTCTTATTTTTGCCTGACATTTTCCTTGTTTGTCGTATTGTCACTGTTAAGGAAGCTTTTCTTGACCTTATCCTCTTACCTTTGAGTGAATTTTTCAGTTTTATAATCATCTTACTCTCCATAAACACTTCCTAGTTTCTGATTGTTTTTTTCTTAGCATCCTGTTCTTCATTTATGAAGTATTAGTTGCCCAAATCTCTCCAAAGGTACTAATTAAGAGTTCTGTTTTCTTTTGGTTCTCCAAATTATTGGTTTTTCCTAGTCTCATTTTGTTCAGACCTCAGAAGTTCCCCAAATGTTTGATGGTCCTTTATAGTCAAGAGGGAGCTTTGGAAAGCTGACAAGCCCGTCTCTGTGGGCACAGCTTGATCTTGGCATACAGGAGCCCATGTGACACTTTTGGGCTTTTCCCTGCTAGGTGCAGATTCTTTACTTGAGCACCTCATTTCTCCACAAAGAGTTCCTTTATTTATTTATTTATTTATTTTGATTTGTGTATTTGGATTTTTTTTTTTGTTTCTTTGTTTGGGGGCCACACCTGGCAGTGTCCAGGGGTTATTCCGGCTCTGTACTTAGGAATCACTCCTGGCAGACTCAGGGGACCAAATGGAATACTGGGGATCACACCCGAGTGGGTCGTATGCAAGGCAACCACCATACGCACTGAACTATCTCTCCAGTCCCTGTATTTGGTGTTTGGGTCATATTAAGCAGTGCTAAAGGCTCACTTCTGGCTCTGTGCTCAGAGATCACTCCTGGCAGGGCTCAGGGACCATATAAAATGGGATGCCAGGGACTGAATTCAGGTTGGCTGCATGCAAAACATATGCTTTAACCACTGTACTATCTCTCTGGCCCTAAAGGGTTCCTTATAGTGTATTCAGCAAGAATCCCTTGTGGAGAGGGGGAGAGGGGACTGGGGAGGCGGGCATGTCCGGGAACAGTCCATCAGTCAGGTGATAAAATTCCCACCCAAGCCTGCAGGCTTCTTCCACGGTCCTGCTGGCCAATTCCCCTTTTTTCAGTTCTCAGTGGCTTATCTTCTGGCCCCAGTACTGAAACTCCCACCCCATCAGGTCCATCCTGGTGGGTTTATCTACTTTTTTCTTCCTTCCTTTCTTGGAAGGGGAACTCCAGTGGGAAAGACCCCTCTTCCACCTACCTCCCAGCTGCTCAGAAATGCAGCATTCAATAGTTCTGCCGGAACTGTGTGTCTGCCACATTATAGGAGTAACCTGGACAAGCTGTACCGCGGCCTGGAACTCGCCAAGAAGCAGCTGCAAGCCACGCAGCAGACCATCGCCAGCTGCCTCTGCACCAACCTGGTCATCTCCCAGGGGCCCTTCCTCTACTGCTCCCTCATGGAGGTCAGGCTTCTTCCCCCTGCACGGGCACAGGGCCTCTGCTTTCTGCGGCCCTGCTGACCAGGCTCTCTCCCCACAGGGCACTCCAGACGTCATGCTGTTCTCCAAACCAGCCTCCTTGAGCCTACTCAGCAGACAGCTTCTCAAGTCCTTTGTGTGTTCGGTGAGGAGCTGGAGTGCCCCCTCCCGTTTCTGCCGGAAGTCTGACGAGATGAGCTTCAGAAGCTGGCCTTGGGTTTCTGGGGCCATTCGACACCCAGCTGTGTGGTCTGGGGTCTGGGCCAATCCCTTACTTTTTCCAAGCTGTGTTTTCCTTAGCAAATCCCTAAGAACTTTCTGGGTCCCACAGACTCTGATTTCCTCACTCATTGACAAGTAGGAAGGGCTAACCTGCCACGAGTAGCCCCTGAGCACAACCGGGTTATGGCCCAGCTGCTACCCCCAGCTTTTGTTTGTTTAACCAGAATTTGAGATCATCTCAAACTGCTAAACGGATGGTGAAATGATTATCTGAGCAGAGGTGTAGACAGTCTGGTCATGACCAAAGACGAACTGCTGTCAGAACATTCGCTCTGGTGTTCTGATGGCTGGGTGTAACTCTCAGCTCCTCCTTTACCAGTCATGTGACGGGGGTCCACTATTTGGCCTCAAGCATCAGCTTCCTCATCTGTAAAATGGGTCTGCAAATTCCCCCTCCCAGGACTCATTCCCGTAGAAGGTATTTACTAAGTGATCACACCTGCCAGACTGATTCTCCAGGGGGAGTGATCTTCACATTCAGGGGTGCACCTTGGTCCTGTACAAACTGGGAAACTCAGCTGCCAGCACAATAGGGTGCAGGTGCTAGGGGTACAGCTGTGAAGGGAACACTTGCTTTCCTTGTTGAGAGAATGTTCCTATGGGGGTGGGTGGCAGGAGATAATGAATTAATACGTGCAGCCTTGGGTGGTAGCAGGCCCTTTAGAAAATGAAGTGGGGTGACAGAAGGGGTGGTGGGGAGGGCACCAGAGAAGGTGACAACTGCTTTAGGACCTACGGAAGACAAGGGAGGGAACCCAAAGCCAGTGCAAACAGGGAGACTGGGGACAAACTGCCGGGACTACGGGCCGTGAGCCTGGGGAAAGGGCCTCCTGGAGGCTTGGAATGGGAGCTGGCACTGTGAGGGCTCCTGGGCACTGAAGTATATGCCTGCCCCCTGCAGGGCCATGATTGAGGGTCCACTTTGCCTTCACAGACGAAGAACCGGCGCTGCAAGCTGCTGCCCCTGGTGATGGCTGCCCCGCTGAGCATGGAGCAGGGCACAGTGACAGTGGTGGGCATCCCCCCGGAGACTGACACCTCGGACAGGAAGAAGTAAGCCGGTCTTACTTGGCCTGGGCCCTGAGAACCTGGAGGTGTTTCTTGCCTGTGCGCCCTGCCCAGTGGGGTCTGTTTGCCTCAAGGTGACACCTGGAGAGCCTTTCCCGCTCACCCCATTTTCCCACATGCAGTGAGGCTTCCAGCCCAGCGTTTTGAATGTGTCCCTCAGATCGCACTTTTGAATGCTTTGAGCTTGCAGTGCTTTATATGCTTTTAAGTGGGGCCACCAGATCTGACAACCAAGTGCTGGGATCCAACCTAGAAATAATTTCCGCCATTTCCATATCCACGGTTTGGTTCTCATCTGCCCTGTTTTGGGGTCATATTCAGTAGTACCTAGGGCTTACTCCTAGTTCTGTGCTCAGGAATCACTCCTGGCAGGGCTCAGAGGATCTTCTTTGATGCTGGGGATCAAACCTGGGTTGGCCGAGCACAAGGCAAGCGATAATACACACTGTATTATCTGCTTCTGCTCCAGGAGTAAAGTCTGTTCTACAGGACATACCATGATGCCCAGGTCTTACTCCTGGTTCTGCACTCAGGGATCACTCCTGGCAGGGCTCAGGGGCTCATATGGGGTGCCAGGGATTGAACCTGGGTCGACTGAATGCAAGGCAGCCTTACCTATTGTCCCATCTTTCTGGCCCCACTTAGTTTGCTTTTCTAAGTGAGTGATAGAATCAGCAAAGGCCATCCCGAGTGTAAGCCAGCCCATGCACTGAGCAAGGACAGGCAGGTGCAATCAGATGGTCCAGCCTGCAGAGGTGCAGGAGGCAGCAAACCTTGAGTGGACTGTCTAGGGACCACCCATCTCTTCCCTGTGCAGCACCTCTCACTCTTCCTGCTAGCAGCTTGTCAGAGCCTGAAAGCAAAATTGAGCTGTGGACTTTCTAACGAGGTCCTCTGGCCCCAAGTAATTGAGGTTCTCAAGGAGCGTAGAAAACCTGAGGGTCTCAGGGTCAGCCAGGAGCTAGGCTTCATCTGCCAGGTTCCTCGAAACCAACTGTATGTGCATTGTCCTCAAAAACTTCTCGAGGGGACAGAGTGATAATACAGCAACTAAGGCTTGCACCCGATCTGGATTCAATCTCCAGCCTACCAGAAGGCATCCCTGAGTGCAGAGCCAGGAATAAACCCTGAGCAGTTTCAGGTGTGGCCCAAAAGACAAATGAGCCTTTCTCAAATGAGCCTTCACCAGCTTATCCACACTTCACTTCAAGTCTGCACTTTAACTAGTAGGTACCGTCTCCTATGCCAGTAGGAGTCAAGTTCTCTGTTCCCTGAATCCTGAATTGAGGGGTGTGCCAGATGCATTTAAAAGTTTAAGGGTTGGGGTGTGGTTCAAGTGGAGAATTGCATATGTAAGGCCCTGGGATTCATTCCTTGCCTGGCATAGCCCCCCAACATCACTGGGTGTGGCCCCCAAGCACCGCAGCCATAAAACATCTATAAGAGCTCAAATACAAGAAAGCTGCTGAAGTGTGTGGGACACCATCTGAGCACAGCATCCTGCTGGACCCTTGGCCCTCCAGCCTGCAGCAGAGGTGACTGTACCCACCCTCCCCAACCCCCCATGATCCGGGCAGCATGCAGCAGAGCTGTACCCACCCCACAGGATCCAGAACTGCAGCAGCCACTCGACCTCATCAATGCTGACTTCCTTTCCCCTTAGTCTTTCCTTTTTACTTTCTTTTATTGGTTCTGGAGCTAGACACAGTGGTGCTCAGGGGATACTCCCAGCTGGGCACTCAGGGGTTGCCTGCGTGCAGACCAAATGCTGGACCACCCCTTCCTCTCTTCAAAGTCTAGGAAACACATTTGGACTTGGTGCTGCTGACGTCATGACTTGTGTTTCCATCTGAGCATCACAGCCCCTCTCTGGGTATGGTTTTTGAGGAATGCTCACGCTGGGCTATCTGCAAGTGGACGTGACTCTTCACCCCACATTTGCCTGATTGGACTATTTCCAACTTTTTGTGATACTGCCCCCTGGGGCCTTGCTCTTTGAGGAAGCTTCTCTCACTGTCTCCAATACGTTTTTCAGGCTCTTCCCTGTGGGGCGCGTGGGCCTCGTTCTCACCCTCCTCCTACTCTGTCCAGAGCAGCTGAGCCTTCAGGCCCCTCTTCTCCCTGCTGCGCCTTCTATGATCGGCTAGGCACAGGGACAGGAGGCCTGTGGGGCTGCCTTTCTGTCCTTGGGTGTCTGCCTCCAGACAGGCAGTGCCCAGGCCATTTACTCCCCAGAAATTCCCGAGAGCTGGTCAGAGATGGTAATGGTGGATATCCCCAGCTATAGGACACCCCAGGACCTACACTTGGATAGCACAGGATCAGGGACTGAGAGTTACTTCGGTATTTTTTTTTTTAGGGGTCAGCCCCGGTTTATTCCTTTAAAATATCAGAGCCGTTGCTTTGCCCTGGGGCGTATGGGCCACACCTCAGGGGGCAGCAGGGGTCTGTACTCACAGACATGGCAGGTGCAGAGGAGCACTTCCGGTTTTTTTAATTAGTTCTTAACAGCCTCTGTCCTAGGGGAAGGGTCCTGGGTCTGGAACATTCCTAACAGCTGTGGTGAGCTGTGACCTTGTGCAAAGGCCATTTGGTAGCAAGTTGAGAAAGACAGGGATGTTTTTTAATTAAAAAAAATATTTTGAATTGAATAACCATGAAATACATAGTTACAAAGTTATTCATGATTGAGTTTCAGTCATACCATATTCCATCACCCATCCTTTCACCAGTGCACATTTCCCATCACCAGTATTCCAAGTTTTGCTTTTCTTCTCCTCCTCCTCCCCCTCCTACTCTTCCTCACTCTTAGTTCTTGTCCAGAGTGGTCATTTTCAACTACCATTGTCATGGTGGTCTCTTCTCTTCCCTACCTGCCTTCCCCCTCGCCCTTGGTGGCCATCTTCCTACTATGGACCAATCCTCCTGGCCACATGGGTCTTTTTTTTGGGGGGGGGGGTGATGCACAGGGGCTACTCCTGGCTCATGCACTCAGGAATTACTCCTGGCGGTGCTCAGGGGACCATATGGGGTGCTGGGAATCGAACCCGGGTCAGCCACATGCAAGGCAAACGCCCTACCCATTGTGTTATCGCTCCAGCCCCCCACATGGGTCTTTTTCTTTTTTTAATTTTTATTAATGAAACACCATGAGGTACAGTTGTAGACTTACAAATTTTTGTGCTTGGGTTTCAATTATACAATGACCAAATACCCATGCCTCCACCAGTGCCCATTTCCCACCACCACGAATCCCAATATCCCTCCCCCCCATCCCCCCCCACTCCACCCTGCCTCTGTGGCAGGGCATTCCCTTTTGTTCTCTCTCTCCTTTTGGGTGTTGTGGTTTGCAAAAGAGGCATTGAGTGGCAATCATGTTTGGTCCCTAGTCTACTTTCAGCATGCTTTTCCCATCCTGGGAGGATCCTCCCAACTCCCTTTATTTGGTGCTCCCTTCTCTATCTGAGCTCCCCACATGAGTCTTTTTGAAGACAAGTGCTTTGTGTTGCCCAGCTGCTTGCCCACCCCCGGATCCCTAATCAGGCTGGGCTTCCTGAAGCCTGCTCCTTGTTCTGGTCATTTGTTACTGTCCAGGGCCATGCCGGTAGAGCTAGCTCTCCCCCCGGGCAGTCTTCTATGAGGGTTTCCCCGGAGGCTCAAACCTTGTGTATGCCTGTCCTCTGAGACCCCTTCCTCACTGTGCTCTCCCCGCTTCTCCCACCTGTGGTACCATGTACCCCCAGGGATGGGCCAGACTCCCGTCTCTGTCCCTGCTAGCCTTGACCCTCTTAGCAGTACCCACTGAGCTCTATTCCTGTGCCCTTACAGCTTCTGCAAAGGAGGCACATGGCACAACCAGCCCTGCTGGTCCTGCCACACTGGTGACTGAGGCACCCCGTGCAGTTGCCAGGCATGTGGGATGCTCTAGCTGGGGCTAAGACTATGAAGCCCTGAGGAATAGGGGATCAGTGCCCCAAGCTCAGAAAGGCTCAGCTGGAGCAGTCAGAGGGGAGGAGTGGGAGATGATGCCTTCTAGTGAGTGGGGTGGGGGCAGCATGCAGCCCAACAAGAACCATAGCCAACTCTGGTTTCTGCCCCATAATAATGAGAAGGGTCACCCACTGCCTCTTGTATGTCTACAGCTTCTTTGGCAGGGCGTTTGAGAAGGCGGCAGAAGGTACCAATTCCCGGACACTACACAACCACTTTGACCTCTCAGGTAAGAGTCCTCTGCACTAATTAGGCACCTTTGACCTGAGAACCAGAGAAGGTGGCATCACCAGGCTGCCCTGCCTGCAGCCCTGTTTTTGCCTGGAACCGTGTGAGGCTGGCGCTTTTGGGCAGCTCTCTGGCAGGCTCTGGCAGGCTTCTTTCAAAAGAAATTTGTATATCCCAGACTGCTGTGGGCCTGCTCTGGTCTGACATCCTGGCCCATGACATCAATTCACTGGTTAGCTGTCCAATGTCATCAGCAGTGTCCTTTGCTGTTCCTTTAGGTAGCAGAGTGGGCTGAGGGGTGAATCGGGGTACCATCTCTGCCACTACAGAGGCTACTTCTGTGCAACCCAGTGGCTCTTGTTTGTGTTGTCCTGAAAGACCCACTTAGGGTCACCGTGTGGTCTTGTGTCATGGCTCCGATACTGACCTCACTGTGCCACATGAGCCTATGGAATGGAAGGAACTGGCCTGGTTGGGGACTTTGGGAAACCACACCTACAGTCTACCAGCACCCCACACACTACCTACAGCCTCCCAGACGCCAATGTGGAACAGGACTCACATTAGGCCGTACTTGTTTCTCATTCTTTATGACAAAATTTATCTTATTATTTTTGGGGCTTGGGGGCCATACCCGGCTGTACTCAGGGCTCACTCGTGGCTCTGCACTCAGGGATCACTCCTGATAGGGTTCGGGGGATCTTAAGAGGTACCAGGGATCGAACTCAAGTTGGTCATGTCCTAGGTAAACGCCTTACACACTGTTTTTCCTCTCCGGCTACCAGACTAGAATTTTAAATTGGATTTCTTCCTCCTGGTCTGGAGCATGGTTTCTCCAGAAGCCTTTTCTTGCAGGCAGCCATCTCATCTGCATCCTCACAGCCATTCTCCATATGCACACAATCCTACGGTGTCCTGCATCCAAATCCTCTCTTGGACAAGCAACTGAATTGGGTTAGGGCCCACTCTTCGGGCTTCATTTAACCCAGTCTCACCTTGAAAAAGGACCCATCTCCAAATACAGTCACTGTGTGTAGAGTTTCCACACTGGAACTGGGTGGGGGACACTTTTTGGCCTCTTACAACCATCTCTCATAAAGGGCCTATTCTCACCCCCCCCCCCCCCAATTCCTTACTGATGAGCATATCGGACACCCTATACTCTTCAGTCTCTCCCTTTCCTAAAGCTGGCTTCATTCAACCCAGTTCCTTCAGACTCCAGCTTCCTGCCTGCTATGAAGCAGGCTAGCACCAACAGGCTTGCAACATGTTTTTTCTCAACACAGAAAGGACTGGAGGCCAGGAGCTGCTTTTTCTCCCTGTGAATGGACAGTGGGGTAGGATTTGAGGGTGCCCTGATGGAGGAACTGAGGACTTGCAGGATCAGGCTGGCTTGGCTGTCTGATGAAGACCCAGGTGCTGGGTTGAGCCTCAAAGGCCCCCTAGACACATATCCTATCCCCTGCTACAGAAAGGGGCACTAAAGCTGAGACGCTGACTTCTGCCAAACTCAGATCCACCTGGACCCCCTGTGATACAGGGCGGGACCAGATGTGTGTTGTTCTGCGTCATCACATCTGCCATGTCCCCAGCACCGGCTCTCGCCACTGGCACCTTGACTGCCTAGAGGTTCCTCCCTGCAGATCTCAGCTCCAGCCTGCAACAGGACAGCAGGCAGTTTCTAAGGTTTAAATCGAGAGGGACAAAGAGAGAGAAGTCACTTTAGTCCCAGCTAGTCTGGGCCATCAATTAGCCTTGTAGAGGTTGGAATGTGCTGGAGGTTTATTTCAGTCTTGAACGGTGGGGAGGAGGGAGTGCTCAGCCTCACTTGTTTTTCTCACCTCTCCCTCATCTATCCCACGCCTCCCACCTCACAGATGTTTTTCTTTCATTACTTTAGTAATTGAATTGAAAGCAGAGGATCGGAGCAAGTTTCTGGATGCACTAGTTTCCCTCTTGTCCTGAGGGTGAGTTGGGGGAGCCAGGTCCTGGCCAAGTTCCTGTGGGGCTCAAGGGAGACCGGAGACCCTGGCCAAGTGTCACATTTTCCCTGATTTCCTCCGTCTCTTTAAGCCAGGCTTCTACTTGGATTTTCAGTCAGAACAAGGCTCCTCAAGAGATTCAGGGTCAAAACGTTTTTCCCAGGAATGCCTGGCCCTTGGCTGCCCGATGTGCCACAATGGGCCATTTTTTTGAGGAAATTAATTTCATTAAGCTCCTGGGAGTCTTCAGAAAGAGCTGGCATTTACCCTTTCCTGGCCACACTGGCCTCAGTGCATTCAGTGCATGGAACAAAGGCCTCCTGGCACCGCCAGGAACAAGAGTACCGCCGCTTGGAGGGCCACCTGCAGCCTTGCCACAGCCCAGAGGCGTCTCTGGGCTTTTGTGTGCTTGACTTTTGACAAAGCCAAATCGTTGGCAGCCACTCAGCTGAGGCTTGTAAAATGTTCCTTCTGTGTGGGCCTTCCCTGGTAGGGCTCCCCCAGTGCCCTCAGACACCACCTCTTCTTCGAGGGGCCTCAGGAAATGGGCCAGGGACATGCCGTTTCTCCTGACCATTTCATAACCCAGGCCCCACCTCAGCCCTGCCCAGTGACTGCCCGTGCCCAGCCCTGCATCTCCTGGAGCCCCAGGCCGGAGCCTCTGGGGGACTGCTGGGCCCTGTCAAGGCTGTAGTAGCCAAGATCCTTGTTGCTGGCCCAGGGTGAGCTCAAATCTGCCGGAGTCAGATACCCATTCCTATCATCCTGTCAGTTTCGAATGAGAAGCAACTAGGGGGCGTAGGGACCCACAATTCCTCTCTTGGGGTGCATGGGGCTCACCATGTTGCAGGGTGGGCTATTTGGGAGGGGTGAGAAGCTCTGAACTGTGGGTCGGGGAGAAGCTATGTAAAACCCATAGAGCCACTGGGTAGGGCCTGTAGGTGAGGGGGTATTGCAGGGCCATGACCATCAGTTTCTCAAGTGGGCGATAGTCTGGACTTGGTAAGGGTGTTCATGACAACAGTAAGTAGCTCAGTGGTCCTGGGGAGCCTCCCACCCATGGATGCCCAGTTCTCCCTCCTGAAGGATGGAGACTTCATGACTCAGAGGCAGCGGCCCAGCAGATCAGAGGGAAGGCCAAGCAACTTGTTTGGTTTGGGGAATGTTCAGAATTGTTTGAAACTCATTTTTTTCTTTTCTTTTTGCTCTTTTCCAGCATACGATGTCTTCAGAATTTACCTCCTCCTTATTTATATTAACCGGCATTTTTGTAGATTGTAAGTTATGGACAGAGGTTTAGGTTCAGGGACAGTGGGTTTTTAAATGAAATAAAATGCTGATTTTAGGATTCACACCTCTACCTTGACTCCATACCTGGTGTAGCTCTTGACTGTGCCTTAAGCCCTCTGTGGGTTCAGAGATCCTGAGGCCCAGCTGGAAAACAGCAAAGGAACAGGACACCTAACTTGTTCCAGGGACCAAATCTTGCCATCTTGCGCTCTAGGCTCCCCAGAAATGGACAGGGGGTCCCCACCTGTTCTGCCACTGCCAGCAATGCCCCAGGGACCTGCCAGCATCAGCTGCCCCACTGCATCCCCCTATGGACCACATCTCAAATCCATCCTTCTTGGGGCCAACCCAGTGGTGCGCATTCTCCTGGTTCTGCACTCCCCTGGCAGTGCTCAGGGGACCATATTTGGTGCCAAGGATTGAACCGAGGCCGGCCATGTGCAAGGCAAGCACCGTACCCTCTCTATACTGTTGCTCCAGCCCCAGATCTTCACTTTAAATAAATATATATATATATATATTAATTGAATCACCACGAGATACACAGTTCCAAAGTTGTTCATGACTAGGTTTCAGTCATAGAGTGTTCCAACACATGTCCCTTCACCAGTGTACATTTCCTACCACCAGTTTCTCTGATCCTTCTACTTCAGCCTTTGGGAAGGGTTGAAAGCGTTGGGGTTGGCTGGGTTGAAGGCTGGCTCCTCTCCCTGTCCTATGAGAATTTTACCACCACCATCCCTTCACTACCCCATAGCAGGAGCTTGGCCTTGCGCTCCTGGCATGCATCACAGCTGTCCTTTGAACCCAGGCTGATGCATGGGGCTATATGCCCAAACACCCGGCACCAGGCACTGGCTGGCTCCAGATGCTGGGATGGACCTCTCCAGTGTGCCTCAGATACTCTCATATTCTCAGGGGTTCTCAATCCCTGTTGCACAGACCTAGGGGTGTACCATGGGAGGTTCTGGGGACCCTTGTGTTATGGGGCTTGTCCCAGTGTCTAGAAACTTCAGCCAGATTACTGGGAGTCCCTAAGAGCCCCTTTTTGCTGCATTTTCTGCAACTTCCAGCCATCTACCCAGAATTCAGGGTAGCTTCACAGTGGCTTCTCTGAACCCCTCTAAGCCCATTTCTTCAGGTTCTTCCCCCTTTCCTACAGTGGTCGGAGCCTGGCCAGGCCTAGGAAACTCCTTGCTGCTGGACACAGCCCAGACATCTCTGGGCAGAACTCCTGAGACCAGGGTCAGGGGCAGATGCCAAGTCTTCCCACTGGCTGGGCTTAAGGTTCCTCCCTGCAGCCCCCGCACCCTTCCACTGCTCTCTTGGCCCAGCCTTTGGCAGAGGTAAAGACACACTAACTCAAAATTGTTAATAGGGCCAGGAGTTATTGTATAGCCCTGTTCTGCCTCCTTTGAGTCCACTTCAGGCACCTGGCAAGGGCCAGCCCTGGCTCCCAGGGTTCCCACCAGGAGGAAAGTCCCAGAGGGTCCTCTCAGCACAGATGGCACAGGAGCTGAGGGTCAGCACAAGTCTGGGCTGGCTGCTAGGCTAGCAGAGTGGGCACAGGCCCCACACAGTTCTGTACTTAGATTAGTGAGGAACCAAGATGGGCTGAAGCCAAGCCCAGACACCCTTAGGGCAACCATCCCCATGGCAATGCGCTGGTCAGTTTGCAGTCAGCTCTGCTGAAGCCAGGTACACATCCTGGATTCACCCCTGTCCCTACTCACCTTTATCAGAGGCAGAAAGAGCCTGGTGGGTTCTTTACCAGAGAACTGTGGCCAGTTGGCATCACCCAGAGATGGGTAACCCTGATGGGTAGCACATGGGGCCCAGCCTCTTCCAGGCAAAGCCAGCAGCTTGGTGCCCACTCAGCACTTCCTGCAGTCTGAGCCCCAGCCCCTACCCTTTCTGATTGGTGGGGGCCAATTCCAACCTGCATTCCTCTATTGGCACGATCCCCGCTCCCACCCCAGCCCTGGGACTCAGCAGCAACTCCTGACTTTAGATCTCACCTTCCTGGGCCACAAAGAGTCTGGGTTGTGTTGTTCACGCAGTTGCAAGGTGAGTGGGGGACAGAGAGGACATGAGCCAAGGCCAAGAGATCTGGACCCAAGGGCCCGCTCTGGCAGCAGGTCCATGCCTGAGGGGAGCCAGACAGAGAACAGGACACAGTGGAGAAGGTGTTCAAGCCATTTACTAAGCAAATCCTCTCCCTCCCCCGCAAGCTGTGCCGGAGCACAGTGCCCCAGCCCCACTCCCAGGATCTGGTGTTCATAAGCCTGGCCTGGGAGCTTGCTAGGGTGAGGCCGAGAGGTTCAAGCCAAGTGTCGGTTCTCTCGGACTCAGGTCCTGCTGATGATGAGGGTCAGCATCGGCTGCAAATGTATCCCAAAGCCCAGAGAGCCCGACCCTCAGCTCCTGTCCTTCTAGAAGCAGCAGAAGCTGCTGGGATGTACTTGATCATCCACTTTCCCTAGGGTTAGGCTGAGAAGCGGCATCTTCCATCCTACGGGGCCACTGGACCTGTGCCCCACCCTCCTCTTCGGAGCCAGCAGTTGGCACAGAGAAACCAAGCAGGTCCTGCCAAGTGTGTGTCACTTGCTCCGGACAGGGGGCGGCCCAGGATCCCGTGGGTGACATTTTGAAAGAATGGGCCGCGAGCAGGGGGCTGGTCAGTCCCGGCTAGGAGCAGCGTCCAGGCACAGCTGAGCCTTCCGCCGAGCCCGTGCGCAGGGCGGCGCGCTCCAGCGGAGACCTGGGTCCATGAAAGGTTCCCCCAGCCAGTCCTCCGGTTCGCAGGCGCGCGGCCGGCGCGAGGACTCCCGCCGTTCCCGGCGCCCTCAGACGTAGTTCTTCTTGTCGTAGTCGGCGCTGGCTGCGGGCCGTCGAGGCGGCGCTGAGTACTTCACCGGGAAGCCGAGGTCAGGCCGGCCGGTGCAGACCCAGGCGCCGCAGCACATGATGCCGCCGCCGCACATGAGCAGCGCCGACGCCGCCCAGCCGATGTACAGAGCAGCTCCCAGCTCGTACTTCTGCGACACGGGGATGGTCGGGTCGTAGAACTCGCGGACCACGATGTTGGCGAACCAGCAAAGCGGCACGAGCGCCAGCAGCCCGCAGACCGCGTAGAGCACGCCGCCCGTGAGGGCCAAGCGCGCCTTGCTGGGGCCCGGCGACACGCAGTTGGTGCACTGCGCGCCCGCCAGGCTCACGAAGAGCGCGACGAGCGCCAGCAGCACGGCGCCCACGGTGAGCGCGCGCGCCGCCTGCACCTCGGGGCTCAGCGCCAGCACCGAGTCGTACACCTTGCACTGCATCTGCCCGGTGCTCTGCACCACGCACGACATCCACAGCCCTTTCCAGGCGGTCTGCGCCGTCACGATGTTGTGGTCCAAGAACGCGGTCACCTGCCACATGGGCAGTCCACACGCCAGGATCAAGCCCACCCAGCCCACCAGGCACAGCACCAAGCCGAGGATCTCCAACGCCGCCGACCCCATGGCTGGAGGCGAGGCGCGCGTCCGACGGCCCCCGGGGCCTCCCGGCGAACGCCGCGGTGCCTCTGCCGAGCCGCTCCGCGTCCCGCGGGGGTTCCTAGTGCTTCCGCGCCCGCGTCCCCGCTCACCACCCGCGGTCCACTCGCCCCGAGCTTCTGCCGGTCTGCGGGCTCCGCGGGGTGGGCTTCGTATTTGAAGGCTCGGGGCGGGCTCTGTTCCCGGGACACGCCCCCGGCGCCTGCAGCCAATCCCGGTGCAGACCACCGGCTCCTCCGCCAATCACAGCGCCTCGGGCAGCCGGTGGGGAAAACAACAGCGCGTGGGGGTAGCGGAGGGCCCCAGGACCTCTCGGGCTTGGAGGCTGTCCACAATCCCCTGACCCGAGCTCGGGATCTAGGCGCGGCCGAGGGCCTTCGGGACAGACCTGGGGCGCCCTTCCTCGCCACTTTAAACCCCTGGGCCTGCATCTAAGCCCCCTCCGACACACCCCCGAGAAGCCTGATGGCCCCTGCTCCCAAGCTCCTGGTCTTCACTGGTCCCTGTCCACGGTCTGTTGCATCTCTTCCCCGTCACTACCTGCACAGAGGCCAGGGAAGGGGGCGCCTCGCCTCAGCCCGGCGTAGCACGGTCTTTACCTCTATGAGTTTGCCCTGGGATGAGACGCACCCTGTCCCCTTCTCCTCTGACTCCGTACCACGGTGATTCTCCCGTGAATGACCAGGCAGGTTGGTGCCGGTGAGGCCCGGGGCTCCCACTTCGTTCAAAGTTCTGCCCAGTGTCACTGCCCAATGGATTCACATTCTCTCCGAGGGGCCTACGACCCGAACTGGCTACGCGGGGGCCTCTCCATTGCCTTCTTTGCGACCCCTCTGAGCTCCTGCAGCCTCAGGGCTCCCCAGATTTCCCACCTTCTGCCAACGCAGCTCCTCTTCCTGAGATGGGAGACCCGGCTCCCGGGGGACACCGCTGCAGGAAGCTTCAAGTGTCTCCCTGTACCCTGCACTTATGCAGTCCCAGAGCAGCCAGAAAGCCGGAGCTGACAGGAGAGGCATGAGGGGACAGGAGGACAATTCTCAGGTCTCTACTACTGGCAGTGATACCCTTGACACCCCAGGCCCCCCACCCCAGCCACCCTCCGGAAGCCAACTTGGAGTTTCCTGGCCCGGAGGAAGAGCCCCATCCTCGCTGGAGAAGGGGGGCGCGGATTTCCGGGCATTCTTCTGTACAATGGCTCAGCCTGTTTCTGAAAAGGCCCACTGGGATGGACCCTGGGCCCCTCTGAGGCTCAGATGGGGGCACCAGTCCCTCTCTGGCCGCCCTTCCCCCACTCCCTTCAACCGGGAGCAGTGAGTCTGGGCTGTCCTGAAAGGCTGGTCTGGGCAACAGGGTCTTGTTCCAGCCCAGACCGTGGGGGAAGGGGTGGGCCGGGAGGGGGTGACTCCTCCTCCACTCCCTGGCATCTGGGGCTGAGTTCTGAACCCTCACCACATGGAGAGGGAGAGGCACCCATGGCTGCCATCCTTTGCAGAGTGGGTGGAGTTTGTCCTCTTTCTCACCCTATACATCACCTCCCTGCTGGGCGGGGACTCTGGGGATCACAGCCCCCACCAACCATGTCCTGCCCCCGCTGCCTCTTCATCCTGCAGCAGACCTCAGCTACTCCTCCACCCTGCAGACCGCCCCCATCTGCTCCACCCAACCTACCCTGACTCACCCCATGTCCGATTCAGGCTTCTACCCAGGGTTCTAACCCAGCCTCCATGCTGCTGTGCCTGCCCAAGCCACCCCAGTGGTCTGGGCTCCGATCTTCTCCTTTGTCTGTTCCTCAGGATAGCTGCTCCCCACATCCACACACCCGCTGAACCCCTCCCTGATTAGACTCTGCCTAACACCCTCCTGGCTAGTGATGCCCGAGGACACCGTGCTGACTGAGGTGCGTCTCCTCACCTGCACCTGCCCGGCCTGACCTGCAACACATGCTTCACCCCCACCCCTGACGAACCCAAAGACTCCCGAACTTTCTGGGTCTGTCACCCTATTTACAGAAAAAGAATCATGCAGGAATTTAAAGAAGAAAATCAGCCTTCTTTAAGTGAACACACAGAAAGTATCCCTCCTAATTGCACCCAAAGTCACTACTGCTCCGTTATCCTTTCTGACTACCCCATAGGTATCACCCATTTTGGGAAGTGACTCTAGATGCTCAGACAGGCTGTCTCGCACTCGTGGTCTCTGCCTATGGTGTCCTTTGAGTGGGGCTTACTCATTTTCTCAGTTATGTGGCTGAGGTCATTTCCTTCCGAACACCCCTCTGTCCTAACCCCATCGTGGATCACAAAGGCCCAAGATGGAACTGTCCACTTGCTTATTGGCCTTCCTCCCAGTATCCAGGAATGAGCTTCAGGAACCTGCCCTGGGCATGGAGTGAGGTTATCTGTAACCTCAGCTGACCCTTGGCTGCCTGCCACCCGCTCCAGCCAGCCTGGGTCTGCCAGCAGCATCAATTCCCCACTCGCCCATTTTGATCCATCTCAGAGCCCACCCCAGCCTGACTCCCCAGGATGGTCCTGCTGAGCTCGCGCAACTTTGGTGCAGACCTACAGGTACAGTACAGATACGGTACACGGGGACCTGATTTTGACCCCCCCCCCCAACACTGTGTAAGTTGTTGCCCCAGCTAAGAGAAGGTCAGTAGTTCGGACCAGGCAAGGACACTGGTTCGGACCAGGCAAGGACACTGGCCAGGGTCTGCCAGCCCCCTGAAGGGGTGTTGTGACTGCCACGACACATCAAGCACTGTGTCTGGGCAAGGTGAACACCGGGGAGTGCCCACCCTGACAAGTGGCCTAGTCATTGGATCGAGCTGTTTCAGAAGGAGGAAAGGGCCGGCAGTGGGACATGGAGAGATGAGGGTCTCTGTGAGGAGGTGATAATTGTGTCAAAATTGGGGTGGGGATCATGTGAGAACTGAGAGGTGGGAAGGGGGGTGATAACGAAGGGAGGCCTGGGAGTGTGGGGGTCACATGGAGGTCTGGGGCCTGCAGTGCTTCCAAGGGACTGGAATCCATGATCCCTGGTGAGGGGCTCACTGCTCGGCTTACACAGGCCAAGGCCACCTGCTACTCAGCCGCTATTGTTCTCCTTTCCCAGGGGAAGTGCGGCAGGATCTCATTAATTGTGAGGAAAAGGCCTGAGTCGGCAGAAAAGCAGAGTTTATCCTGAGCAGCTGCCGGCTGACCCTGCGCCAGCAGGGAGATCTGGTGAGCGCCCAAGGACAATCTGAAGTGAGGTCCCAGATTCCTGGGGACTGGAGTCTGGAACGCCCCTAATTAAGGGCTTTCATTTCCAGAGAAGGGGAAAACAAGGTTCCTGCTATCCGGAAACTTTGATCCCAAATGTTTCCCTTGAGGGTGGCTGATGTTTGTGCAGCACCACTAGGTGCCCTTTTCTGGTGCTCCAGGAGGCTGTGTGTCTCCATAGCCCCCAGTCACACTCAAAGGAACTGAGACACTCTGCACCAAGGGCGGGGGGGGGGCGGGGGGCGCTTGCTTCTCTGACGCTTGGAGCTCCTGGGTGGGCGTTGCTCATCTGGCTGTGACAGCATTGTTGCTGGGCCCTGTGATCAGGACGGTGTTGGTGATGATCTCTGTGGAGAGCTATTCGGACCACGACCTGGACACTCCTTTCCTCAGTTTCTCCAATAGCATTGATGACTGGCGATTGCAAGATTAAACTGGTAGGGGGCAGGGAGCTGTCACTAATTCTGGAACTTCTGCAGCTGTTCTTCAGCACCCTCTGGGATCATCCTGGGTTCCTTGGACCTTCTTGATTCCATTTGAACTTGAGAACTGTCCCTCAGAGAGGGTCAATATGGGAGGGCCCCATGGGCAGGGGACTTGGGGCTGGGAGCCCCATCAGGCAGTCCCCAGGATCCTGTGGACTCTTTACAAACCTCACCAGGTGTGATCTCTGCATGGTTTGTGGCCCCCAGGAACCGTCGGGGAGGCAGCCAAGTTCTGTGAAATGGAAATGACTGCCTCCCTCACCTCGGGGGCCTCTCTATTTTCCCTCTACCAACTGTTCTTCCTTCTCTTCCCAGTACACTTTACATTAAATTTAAATTCTCATTCTTTCTACTTAATACCTAGAGGATTCTTGATCTTTCTCTTCCACCCAGCATCACATTGTAAACATATTTCTTCCTATCAAGAGCACCCTCACAATCTCAGCAGTTTCTATCTATGAGAAGACGGAATTAGGCCGCCCACAAATGGCTCCTCTGGCTCCTGAACGGCCATGATCCCAGAGGCACACAAACCAATCTCGGAACCCAGCGACTTCTGGCAGAAATGCTTCTGGACAGTGAATTAAGCTATGGCCCCGTGCCATCCCAGGTGCGGATTGGGAGGGAAAGGGCGTTATCCTTTCCGCCTTTTTACCCTCAGAGGCATGGTGACCGCCATCTTTCAGAGCCTATTGGACAGAGAGGTATGAGCCTGCAGTGACGAGATACCCGGGGCCTCACAGGCTGGGGGATGGAACCAGCCCTTCTCCCCGCCCTGATGAGACCCCGAGTTGCTGCCCACAAACAGCTCCTCTGGCTCCTGAATGGCCATGATCCCAGAGGCACACAAACCAATTTCAGAAGCCAGCGGCTTCTGGCAGAAATCCCTCTGGACTTAATTACTAAAATATCAGAAATCCAAAATTGTGTGGCCACAACAGCATAAGACATCATATGCTCTTCATTATCAACAATAGAAAACAAATTATCTAATGATGCTTTTTCGGCAGGTCTGATTATTGGGGGAAATTTTCAAATAATGCTGGGTATTCTGTCAAAAAATTGAATGTAATAAAAGTAGAGAGAGAGTAAAGTGGAAATCATCTTCCACACTGGCAGAAAGAGGGCTGGGATGGAGGGTATACTGGGGTTCTTGGTGGTGGAAAATGTGCACTGGTGAAGGGATGGGTGTTTGATCATTGTATTACCCAGACTTAAACCTGAAAGCTTTGTAACTGTACTCATGGTGATTCAGTTTTTTTTTAAAAAAAAATAATTAATTGACAAAAAAAAAGATGAGGTTAAGTGTTGGCACTTTCCATCACTGAGGTGTGGTTGGGGGGAAGTGGCCCACCCCAGGCAGTGTGCTCTGAGATTCTTTTTTTTCCCCTGAGGTTCTGTAGAGTGGGGCTGATGCTGGAATGGGCTCAACATCAAAGGGACTTACTGGGAAGTGTTTCTTGGCCACAGTGGCCACTGAATTAATATTAATGATGATGATTAATCTGATAATTATGCAACCATTGCTCAAGATGTCTTCACAAATGTAAGTTTCTATTATAAATAACATTGCTATGGATGTTATTATTCACAAGCCTTAGTATTTTGGATGATTTCCTCAGGAAAAATTCCTCAAAGTATAATTTCTGACTCATACCCAGGAAATTGTTTCATTTAGACCCTTTATCTGAATATATGCATTTACTGCCTCCCACCAACCCCAGTATATTCATAGTTTTAAATGTTTATTAATTGAGGCCAGAGAGATATGTGCAGGTATTAGACACTGGCCTTACATACAGCTGATTTACTGTCCCTCAACATCCCATTCCACACCATTTGTGGTCCCCCAAATCCCCAGAAGTGGTCTCTGAGCACCAACAGGTGTGGCCTCCCTCTCAAAGTTTACTAATAGATTAGGTAGAGTGATATCTTACTTATATTTGCTTTTTTTTTTTTAAGTTTTTGGGTTTACTCCCAGTTCTACTACTCCTGGCAGTGCTTGGGGGAGTATATGGGAAGCCAGGGATAGAACCTGAGTTGGGTGCATGCAAGGCAAGCATCTTATCCACTGATCTATCTCTCCAGCCCCTAATTTGCATTTCTTTAAGAAGTAATAAGGGTCTGGAGCAATAGCACAGCGGGTAGGGCATTTGCCTTGCATGCAGCCAACTCGGGTTCGATTCCCAGCATCCCATATGGTCCCCTGAGCACCTCCAGGGGTAATTCCTGAGTGCAGAGCCAGGAGTAATCCCTGTGTATTGCCAGGTGTAACCCAAATAAAAGCAAAAAAAAAAAAGAAGAAGAAGAAGAAGAAGTAATGAGGTTAAATGTTTTCCAAATTCTTATTGGTCACTTATAGTCTGTCTGTCTCTCTCTGTCTCTGTCTCTCTGTCTCTCTCTCTCTCTCAATCTCTCTCTCTCTCTCTTTCTCCTGGCAGTGCTCAGGGCTACTCCCAGCTTAGTACTTGGGGATTACTCCCAGTTCTGGAGGTCATGAAGTGCCAGGATCAAATTCGGGCCTCCTACATGTATTGAGCTAGCTCTCTGGCCCCATTTTAAGTTTTATTTGGCAAATCATCTATATACCCCCAAGGAACACAGGTACTTTTCTCTGTTAGAAACATTTCTTGCTATCATATACATGACAGGTACTGTTAACCTATACAGACAATAAACACATGTAAAAGAGGCTCAGTACCATTAGTTACTAGGTAAACACAAATTAAAAATCATATTGAAATGTAATTTCATAATCATTGGAATCATTTACCAAAAACACAGAAAGTAGCAGGTAGATGTGGAGAATCTGTGCAGATGTGAAGAACTTGGAACCCTCATACACTGCTGATGGATAAAACGAAGCAGCACATTTTTCATCAAAAAGGTTAAACAGAGGGGCTGGAGCGATAGTACAGCGGGTAGGGCATTTACCTTGCACACGGCCGACCCAGGTTCAATTCCATCAGCCCATATGGTCCCCAGAGCACCGCCAGGAGTAATTCCTGAGTGAAAAGCCAGGAGTAACTCCTAGGCATTGCCAGGTGTGACTCAAAAAAAAAAAAGTTAAACAGAGTAGAACTACTATATGAGCCAGCAATTACACTTTTAGGGATATATTCAAGAGGAAGGGAAACATTCATAGGAAAATGTGTACATAAAATTTTACAGTAGCATTATTCAGAACAGGCAGAAAGTGGGAAAAAACAAATCTCAGTTATTTGATATATAGGTAAGTAAAATGTGGTATATCTTATTCACCATAAAAATAATATAAAACCGGGGCTGGGGAGATAGCACAGCGGGTAGGTAGGGCATTTGCCTTGTACACGGCCGACCCGGGTTCGATTCCCAGCATCCCATATGGTGCCCTGAGCACCTCTAGGAGTAACTCCTGAGTGCAGAACCAGGTGTGACCAAAAAGCAAAAATAAATAAATAAATAATATAAAACCATAACACCCAAAAGGAAAGAGAGAGAGAGAGAGAGAGAGAGAGAGAGAGAGAGTAAAAGGGAATGTGCCTGTCACAGAGGTAGGGGGAGGGGATTCTGGGGTAGGGGTGGCAGGAGGGATACTGGAAACATTAGTGGTGGAGAATGAGCACTGGTGGAGGGATGGGTATTCGAGTATCTCGAGCATTGTACGAATGAAAAGTAGTCACAAGTTTGTAAGTCTGTAACTGTATCTCATGGTTATTCATTTTAAAAAAAAATGCAATAATGGTATAAGTCTGGATTGACCTATAAAAGATTATGTTTAGTGAAAAGCTAGGCTAAAGGCAAATTTCTATATGGTTACATTTATACAAAATGTAAACAATAGTATGTACAGAAAGAAAGAAGTGACTAGTCTAGAACTTGGTGGATAATGGAGAAGAAATGGGGCATTGCTAAAAGTGATAATGAGTACACATAGCTTCTTTGGGTTTGGGGGTGGTAAAGGAAATGTTCTAAAGTTGGGGCACAATTCTGTAAATAGGCTAAACGTCACTAAATTGTATACATTTAGTGACTGAATTATATGGCATGTACATGTATTGTTTTTGTTCTTTCTTTTGGGGGAGGGAGGGGGTCACACCCGGCAATGCTCAGGGATCACTCCTATCTCTACACTCAGGAATTACTCCTGGAAGTGCTCAGAGGACCATGTGGGAGGCTGGGGATTGAACCCAGGAGAGTGGCATGCAAGGCAAAGGCCCTACCCACTATACTCTAGGGGCCTGTATTCCAGGCTCTATCAATGTGTTTTTATTTATTTATTTATTTTTAAAGGTTCCATCCCAATGGAAAACCAGCAGGACTGTACTATACTGTACAAGAAGGGAGACATCCACAACATTGGCAACTATCACCTGATCTGCCTATTGTCTGTCATCTACAAGCTGTTCACTCGAGTCATCCTGAATAGGATTGGCAGAACACTAGATGAAGGACAACCATGTGAGCAAGCCGGGTTCCGAAAATAATTCAGCACCATCGACCATATCCACATGATAACCAAGCTCATTGAGGTTTCTCGGGAGTTCAAGATGCCGCTCTGTCTAACATTCATTGATTTAAAGAATGTCTTTGATTCTGTTGCGATGGAAGCGGTCATTGAAGCCCTAGCCAATCAGGCATTCAAACTCAATACATCAGGATCCTTTGTGAGCTGTATTACGGATTCACTACCAGGATCTCACCATTCTACAGGGAGGTGATCATCGATGTCAAGAGAAGGGTTCGGCAGGGTGATATCATTTCACTGAAACTCTTCAGTGCCACCCTTGAGAACATCATGCGACAATTGGAATGGGAAGGAATGGGAGCGAAGATAGACAGTTGGCAACTACACCACTTCCGCTTCGCTGATGACATGGTTCTAATAACACCAAACATTAGCCAAGCAGCACAAATGCTGGCCGACTTCGACCATGAGTGTGGAAAGGTCGGACTACAGCTGAATCTCACGAAGACAATGTTTATGAGAAACAGCCTCGTTCCTGACGCTCCATTCATTCTCAACGAAACAGCCATCTCCGAATGTAACAGTTATGTGTACCTAGGTTGAGAAGTCAACATGATGAGTGACCTGGCACCTGAGTTGCACAGGAGGAAGAGAGCGGCTTGGAACACCTTCAAGAGCATTGAAGAAATAGCTAAGAGGACGAAGAAGCTCTGGCTCTGGGCACATCTCTTCGATTGCACTGTTCTTCCTGCATTAACATACGCCTCAGAGACCTGGGCCCTACGCAAACAGGATGAGAATGCTATTCGGGTCTCCCAAAGAGGAATCGAAAGAGCTATGCTTGTAGTATCATGTTTCACTCAAATGAGAGAAAGAATCAAGAGTTCTGACCTCCATCGAAGATCAAGGATCAGGGACTCTGTCTCGTTTGCCAAGGCATCAAAAAGCAGATGGGGGGCTGGAGCGTTAGCACAGCAGGTAGGGCGTTTGCCTTGCACACGGCCAACCTGGGTTCGATTCCCAGCATCCCATATGGTCCCCTGAGCACTGCCAGGAGTAATTCCTGAGTGCAGAGCCAGGAGTAAGCCCTGTGCATCGCCGGGTGTGACCCAAAAAGCAAAAAAAAAAAAAAAAAAAAGCAGACGGGCTGACACGTAATGAGATTTGGAGACGACCGTTGGACTACACCCGTTACCAACTGGATTCAACGGGACATCAAAAGACCACGTGGCCGCCTACCTACAAGATGGTCAGGCTTCTTCGTCAAGACCCTGAACGATCGGTTTGAGGCTCTTTGTGTTCCTCAAACGAACAGATGCCATTGGGCTACACTAGCACGCAACAGGGACAAATGGAGATGTTACTGGTGCCCGCTCAAGCAAATCAATGATTAACGGGAGGTCAAGTGATCAAGTGATAAATGTGTTTTTTCTTATTTATTTATTTGTTTGTTTTTCATTTTTTATAATTTTATTTACTGAATCACAGTGAGAGCAGTTACAAAGCTTTCGGGTCTAAGTCTTGGTCATACAATGAAACACCCATACCTTCACCAGTGCCCATTCTCCACCACCAAAAACCCAGTATACTCCTATCTCACACCCTCTCCCTACCTGTGGGGTAGATGATTTCCACATTACTTTCTCTCTACTTTGATCACATTCAATATTTCGACACCAGACCCATCATTATTATTTGAGATTTTATCCCAACACTCAGATCTGCTGAAAAGGCAACAGTAGAAAATTTGTGTTCTATTGCTGGTTATGAATAACATGATGTCGTGTGGCTGCAGTAGGGCCATGTGATTTTGAAATTCTGAAATTTTAACACTTAAATCTGGATGGATTTCTGCCAAAAGCCACTGGGTTTAGAGATCTGCTGCTGAGTCTCTGGGATCATGGCCGTTGAGCAGCTTGATCAGGAGCCAGAGAGGCCATTCGTGGGCGATGACTGGGGGTCTCGTTGGGGTGGGGAGGACAGGCCCGACTCCCCGCCCCCCATCCCGTGAGGCCTAACAAGTTTTGTCACTGGGGGCCCAAGCCTGACTGTCCAATGGCCTCTGGAGGATGATGGCCACTGAGTCGCCAGGGGGAAGCAGGTGGAGGGACAGCACTCTTTCCCCCCTGGGGTGGCCCGGCGACAGTAACTTACTGCGGGGTCCGGATGCATTTCTGCCAAAAGCCGCTGGGTTTCAAGATTTCTTTCTGAGCCTCTGGGATTATGGCTGTTAAGCAGCTTGATCAGGAGCCAGAGAGGCCATTCGTGGGCGATGACTTGGGGTCTCGTTGGGACGGGCAGGAAAGGACCGGCTCTGTCCCCATCCTGTGAGGCCCTGCATTTCTCGTCACTGCAGGTCCAATCCTGACTGTCCAGTGGCCTCTGGAAGATGGCGGCCACTGGGCCACCAGGAGAAATAGGCCAAGGCACGAAACCTATTCCCACCTGGGTTGGCCCAGCACCGGTAACCTACTGCAGGGACTGGATGCATTTCTGCCAAAAGCTGCTGGGTTTCAAGATTGTTTCTGAGTCTCTGGGATCATGGCCATTAAGCAGTTCAATCAGGAACCAGAGAGGCCATGCCTCCAATTATATAGCTGAGCCAGAGGTGGTTTGTGGGTGTGTTTCCCACATACCTAACTTTTGGCCGTTTACTTTCTTGGTAAACTTTGCCCCAAGTTTTTGGGGTCTGGCCAAAGGCACAGCAGCAATTTTGGGGTATCTGGATGGCTGAAGGTGCCATCAGGCTGCTGATGCACTCACCTCACTGGTACAGATTGACCTGCTGGCGGCACCATACCCCCTATTTATTTATTTTTAAAATACACCTGGTAATACACATGGCTTACTCTTGGCTCTCTCAGGAATCACTCCTGGTAGTGTTCAGGCAACCAGATTTGGTGTCAGTGATTGAACCTCGGGTTGGGTGAGTATAAGGAAAGCACCTTACCTGCCTCTACTATCTTTCCAGCCCTAGGACAAAATTTCTACAAAAATGTTATAAAATAGAGGGAGCAAAATATGTAAAAATAATTATTCTCCACAATCAAGTAGAAGAAATTTCCAGATTTACAAGGTTGGTTAAATATTTAAAAATCAATGTAAAAGTCAAGAAGAAAAATTACAGGATTGCATCAACTGACAGAATAATAGACAAAGTCAGCACTCATTCATGTGAAAATCACTCAGTAAGCAGGAATATAAAGAAATATCCTCAATAGGCATCAGAAAACCTACTGTTCATATCATTCTTCATGAGGAAAAATTGAATATTTTCTTACAGAAGTTGGACACTTGGTGAAGATTCTGTTTTCACCATGTTTATTTAATTTAGTGCTAGAAGTTCTAGTCATGCAGGGAAGCAAGAAAAATGAATATAGACACATACATTTAGTTGTAACAAGCAATATAAAATAAATTATTGTGTGCCTGCTTAAGAGGCAGTCTTGGGGCATGGTTGGGAATAAACTGGGAAAGGTGACTCTTGTGGTAGGATTGTTGAAACATTGAAAGTCCATAAAAACTGTATTAAGAACAACATTTTTGTGAGGGGGGGCTTTTGGGGTCATATCTGGCAGTGCTCGGGGAGAGGAGGGGAGATCTATATGGGATGCCAGGGATTGAGGGATTGAACACGGGTCAGCTGCATGCAAGACAAACACCATACTATACTAGCGCTCCAGCCCCATAAACAACTTTGTAAACCACGGTGATTAAATTACAATTTTTTTTCATTTTAAAAAGAAAGACACACCGATCACAAAAGAGGACTAGAGCTATCCCTCTCCAGTTATAAAACAAATAAGCCCTGGGGATGGTATCATAACAGTGCTGTTCTGTGTATTGGAAACTGTGAAGATAGTGGGTCTTAGACACTCTCACACAAGAAAAAGAAAACTCGGTGAGGTGATGCATATGAATTACACTTTTTGTGATAATTCTGTAATATGTATCTATTTATCATGTCGCATGTCTGAATCTCCTATGTTTATGTCAATTATCTCAGTAAAGCTGGAGGTAAGATGATCCCCACTTAGAACTGACATAGTTGTCACGGTAGCAGTTCCCAGGGACTCTTTCTAATGAGTTCAGTGAACTAAAGGGATTCTATTCCAGTGAGTTCAGAAAAAGTTTTATGATATGTAATATGCTTCACACCAATTTCGATGGGTTTAGAAGCGTATTTCTGTGCCTCATTCAGAGGAACACTGTAAGGGTAACGATCTCTCACATGAACATCACTGCCCCTCTCCCATGCTATGTCAAAATCTTAGAGTGGTTTTACCTTGTCACTTGCTCCCAGCTTCCCTGTGCTTGTTGCCAGTACCCTGTGATTGTTTTGCGCACTCAGGACTGATATGCGGGGTCCCCTTGGAGAGGATGTCCCCCCAGGTCCTTGCCTCCCAGACGGTGGCCACACCCAGATCACCAGACAGAGACTGGGAGCAGGAAGTGGCTGTAAACACGGGCGGGCACCCTCACTGTTCCCAGGAGCCGGGCCTCAGACTATCTCACTCTCACCCTGCCTTTGTCAAGCCTTGGAGACTTGGCACCCAGGCCAGCATTTGCCCAAACAAGGAGTGAGTCACAGCTAGGCATCCAGGGCCTGGCCATCCATTGCAAGGATGTGGGAGGCCCACTTGCTTGCAGCCCTTCCCAGGAACAGGAGGACGTGGCCGGCTCTCTTGCCTGGGGAGGCGGCAGGATCTGGTATGCATGAACTCCCCCCTCAGCCATCCCCCATTTGTCCCTGCAGGCATCCCTTCTCATCACACTCACCCAAAGGGACAGAGCCTGCGTGTCCTGGCAAGGCCAAACCAATGTTACTGGACCGAGCCTTCTGCTTTCTTTCCATACCCTGCCAAGTGGTGAAGAGAAGGGTTGTGCAGAGAGAATTCCCTCTTTGCTTGGGAGGCTGGGGGCCCATTGAGAGAAGCTGCCTCTTAGGTGGGTTTAGAGGAATGAGTAAGAATTCACCAGGGGATGGATGGGAGATGCATGCTGAGAATAGACTATAAACAAACATGATTGCCACTCAATTCCTCTTTTGCAAACCACAACACCCAAAAGGAGAGAGAGAGCAAAAGGGAGTGCCCTGCCACAGAGGCAGGGTGGGATGGGGGAATGGGGGGTGGGAGGGATACTAGGATTATTGGTGGTGGAGAATGAGCACTGGTGGAGGGATGGGTACTCAATCATTGTATAACTGAAACCCAAGCACAAAAATTTGTAAGTCTACAACTGTACCTCATGGTGTTTCACTAATAATAATAATAATAATAATAATAATAATAATAATAAAGAATTCACCAGGGCAAAGGCAGGAATAGAGATTCCACAAAAGTGAAGACTTAAGCAGGAGTAATGGGAGTTCCAGCAGGCCGAAACACACGGCAGAAAATCAGAAGGGCCTGGAAACAGCAGGGAGCCCAGATCAGACTCAGGGAGGAGTGGAACTGACTTTATATAGTGCCCTTGTGGGGCTGGAGCAATAGCACAGCAGGTAGGGCATTTGCCTTGCACACGACCGACCTGGGTTCGATTCCCAGCTTCCCATATGGTCCCCTGAGCACTGCCAGGAGTAATTTCTGAGTGTAAAGCCAGGAGTAACCCTTGTGCATCGCTGGGTGTGACTCAAAAAGAAAAAAAATATATATATATATAGTACTCTTGTATCTTACAAAGTTTTCTGGAGTTGTTTAGGAGTTCTACTAGCTCATTTTTGGAGATGCTTAGGGGTGTTATTTTTCTTGTCTAATTACCCTGTCTAGAAATACCAGGACTAGGTTAAGTAGAAGCTAAGTAACCCCTTTCTGACTCCTGCAGTGTGGGGAGCAGCCATCTTTCATGCTGTCAGCTGTGGACTATTCATAAATGCCTTTATGGATGCTTCTTTCTCTTCTTCCTTGTATGCCCTTTTCATGACTGCGCATTTGATTTTGCCAAGAGTTTTTGGTATGTTTATTAAGATGACTATGGGCTGGAGCAATAGTACAGAGGGTATGGCGTTTGCCTTGCACACGGCCGACCCGGGTCCGATTCCCAGAATCCCATATAGTGCCCTAAGCACCACCAGGGGTAATTCCTGAGTGCAGAGCCAGGAGTAACCCCTGTGCTTCGTTGGATGTGACCCAAAAAGGAAAAAAAAAAAGATGACCAGGTGTTTCCCTCCCCCTCCCCTTAAAATGGAATATCAATATAGTCACCAAAATAGCCACCATGTTCCAGCTGGACTCCACTGTCGTGGGACCGACACTCACTCAGAAATTAAACTGCTAAAAAATTCAGGTACGGGTTTTGTGACTGAAAAGGCTTTCGTGGAGTCGAAACAGGCTACCTCGCCCCACCTCCCTGTACCTCGGAAGCCCTGGCAGTCAATCTCACACCCCAAAGTTGCTGCCCTGTTAAAAATTCAACTCCAGCTATACTACCCCTTTAGAAAGTCTGGACTTCTTAGAGCATATGGCCACGAATTCTACAACACTAAAGCAGTAGTAGCACACCAGATTGGATGGGATGTAACACAGAAAGCAACCAATCTCGATTAACAAAACCTAAATACAAAAGGCTGAACCTGTAATTAATAACATCTTAGTAATCTCTCATACAAGGACTTAATGTCTCCATGGTGAAATACAACAATTTACACTAATTTCCTTCAAAGGAAACAGTTCTTAATCATTATGTTAGAAAATTATTGATAATAAGCATATAAAATAAATTATTGAAGGCCTGCTATGGGGGCTGGGAAAATTGAAGACAATGGTGGAGGGAAGATGTAATGGTGGTGGGATTGGTGTTGAAATACTGAATTCCTTTAACAACTTTGTAAACCACATCATAAGCAACTTTGTAAACCACAATGCTTATTTAAAGTAAGGTTGTAGGGGAAAAATTTACATATGTAGGCCTTACTTATGCCATGTAAACTCCGAAAAAAAAAAAGATTAACATGGAATTGCTTTGAGTTTTATTAATGATAGGTGGGGCTGGAGTGATAGCACAACGGGTAGGGCGTTTGCCTTGCACGCAGCCGACCTGGCTGACCTGAGTTCAACTCCTCTGCCTTCGATTCCTCTGCCCCTCTCAGAGAGCCCAGCAAGCTACCGAGAGTACCTCACCTGCACGAGAAAGCCTGGCAAGAAGCCTGGCAAGCTACCTGTGACGTATTCAATGTGCCAAACATAGTAACAACAAGTCACACAATGTTACTGGGCCCGCTCGAGCAAATCAATGAACAACAGGAGGACAGTGACAGTGACAATGACAGGTGAGACATGGTTATTATTATAAAGTATAAAATAAAATTTAATGTAATATTCATTAGATTACACAGTTGAAAACATATATGTAAATGGGAGTAGGCATTTTACATATTGTATTAAACGATTTAAATTTTCTTATAGGTCAAAGTCATATAGTAATCACAAATTAGTTCTTATTGATTTATTTTCTGATCAATCTATTAGCCATTTCTAAAGTTTTGCTGTAATAAGCAATATAAAATAAATTTGTTATGTACCTAAGTGGGCAGATTGGGACTGAGCGGGAAACTAAGGATATTTGTATAGGGAAGGTCACACTGGTGGTATTGGAACACTTTAACAACTTTATAAATCACACTGTTTTAAATTAAAATTAATTTAAAAAATTTTTTAAAATGGTATATCACATAAAGTACTTTTAAGTTCCTGGGATTAATTCCATGTGACCATGATTTAGAATTTCTCATAATATGCTGCTGGATTCTGTTGGTTAGCTTTTTTTTGAGGTTGCTTGCATCTATATTAATAAGGGATATCGGTCTATGTTTTTTTTTTTATATCTTTGTCTTTGCTATCAGAGTAACACTAGCTTCATAGAATGATTTACAGATTATTTCTTCTGATATTTTCAAGTGTTTGAGAATTGATATTAATTCTTTAAAAATTTAGTAGAACTCACCAGTGAAATCAATTAGTAGCTTTACCTTTTATTTTTTTTGGTTGTCGTTGTCACTAAGCTTTGGGGGGTTTGTTTCTGGACAGTGCTCAGAGCTTACCCCTGGCTCTGCACTCAGGGATCTCTTCTGACAGACTTGGGGACCATATGAGATGCTTGGGATAGAAATAGAGTTGGCCACATGCAGGTACTCTACTATCTGTACTATCACTCTGGTCCCTGTATTTTTGATTACCAAAAATAAATCAGAAACTTTCTCATTGTTTTGATTTTTGGGTCACACCCAGTGATGCTCAGGACTTACTCCTGGCTTTGTACTCAGGAATCACCCCTGGCATTGCTTGGGGGACATATTGGGGATGTCAGGAATCAAATTTGGGTCTGCCATATGCAAGGCAAATGTACTGTTGCTCCAGCCCCAAATCAGAAATTTTTTTTTATAAATTTATTTATTGAATCGGCCTGGAGCAATAGCATAGCGGGTAAGGCATTTGCCTTGAACGCGGCCGACCAAGGTTCGATTCCTCCGCCCCTCTCGGAGAGCCCGGCAAGCTACCGAGAGTATCTCGCCCACATGGCAAAGCCTGGCAAGCTCCCCATGGAGTATTCAATATGCCAAAAACAGTAACAACAAGTCTCACAATGGAGACATTACTGGTGCCCACTCAAGCAAATTGATGAACAATTTGTTTCATCAATTTGCTTCATCAAAGGACAGTGCTGCAGTGCTATTCATTGAATCACCATGAGAGCAATTACAAAGTTTTCAGGTTTAAGTCTCAATCATACAATGATGAAACACCCGTCCCTTCATCAGTGGACATTTTTCACCACCAAAAACCCCAGCATACTCCCCATCTCACACCTTCCCCCTACTTGTGGAGCAGATGATTTCCACATTACTCTCTCTCTCTACTTTGATTACATTCAATATTTCAGCACCAGACCCACCATTATTATTTGGGATTTTACCCCAACACTCACATCTGCCAAAAATGTAACATTAGACAATTTATTTTCTATTGCTGATTATGAATAGCATACTGCAGCCGCGCAATTTTGAAATTTTGAAATCTTAATAGTTAAATCTGGAGGGATTTCTGCCAAAAGCTCCTGGGTTCTGAGATTTGTTTCTGAGTCTCTGGGATCATGGTTTAAGCCGCTTGTTGAGTATCCAGAGGGCCATTCATGGGCAGCGTCTTGGGGTCTCCTTGGGGCGGGGAAGGAAAGGGCCGGCCCTATCCCCTTCCCATGAGGTCACGTGTGTCTCGTCACTGTGGGGTCTCTACCTGGCTGTCCATTGACCTCTGGAAGATGGCAGACCCCAAGCCACCAGGGGGAACAGGCTGTGGATCGGCACCTTTCTCACCTGGGGAGGCCTGGGGCCAGTAATCTAATGTGTAGTCCAGATGCAGTTCTGCCAAAAGCTGCTGGGTTCTGAGATTTGTTTCTGAGTCTCTGGGACCAAGACAAAAAGATTTTGATTGCTAACTCAAGATGTATCTTTCTTCCTCAAATGTAGTTGCCATCTTTGGTTGGTTGGTTGGTTGGTTTTTGTTTGGGGCCATACCCAGCAAGCAGTGCTCAGGGCTTTCTCCTGGCTCTGCACTTAGGGGTCACTCCTGGCAGTCCTTGGAGGACAATATAGGGTGCTTATATAAAATCTGGGTTGGCTGTGTGCAAGAAAACACCTTATGCATGGTACTATCACTCAGGCCCACGTTTGCTATCTTTAGACCCAAAAATATATGTGTCTGTTGAAATAGTACAGGAGTTGAGATGCTTGCCTAGTACCCGTATTCAATTCCTGGCACTACATATGGTGCCCCAAACACTGTCAGTGGTGACACTTGAACATAGAGCCAGAATTAAGCCCTGAGCACTGCCAGGTGTGGCCAGAAAACAACAACAGTAACAACAAAAAGAAAGTACAGGTTTTCTCTGCTACTTAAAAAAGTATGGGAATGATATTTCCATTATTTTCAATGGAAAAATTTGAAACTTTCCCAGACACCAAACTTTCCCAAAACACCCTACTAATTTTTGGCCCTCCCTTCTCCCCTCACCCCTCCTCCCCACACTTCTTTCTTCTTTCCTCCCTTAGCTGTGCTCAGGGTTCACTCCTGACAGTACTGGAGGGGTGGAGGGCAGGGGTAGGGAATGACCATATGGTGCCAGGGAGCAAATCCAGGTTGGTCTCGTGTAAGGCAAACCCCTACCCTCAGCTCCATCTCGCTAGCATTCCCCCGCCAACACACACACCGCCTACTTTTGGATTGTGAAGGAAACCTGCACAAACAAAAGCAAAGGGACAGTCAGGAGGAGGGGTGTATTGCCAATTACTCTGCCTTTCCTTTCCAGCCCATCCCAACTGACCACCCATCAGTCAGCCACAGAGGCTGCCCCCGTAGCTTGGCCGCAAGCGGGGCTCCTGTCTTTTGTAACTGCTCCCTACTGCAGAGAATCGAGCACTAGCAATGGGGTGCAGACATGTCAAGGAAGAGCATGCGTTATAAAGGAGCCAATGGCAGCAATCCAGAGTCACGGAGCCTGGGTGTCTCAGAGCAGTCTGACCTGCCCAAGGTGACAGAGTGACTCAGTCTGTCCCAGAACCAATAGTTGGGGGAACTTAAAACATAGGCATCCAGTAGCCAACAAACTTTGTTTTTGGCTTAGTTTCTGCCACAGAGTCACCAGCCAGCAGGTGCAGAGGTCCCGTCAGGAGCCTATCTGACAGGATGTACCGGGGATCTGGAGCTGTGCAGAGCTGGGGGAAGGATGGGTGACAGTCATGTCCCCTGGAGACATATGTGCTCCCCCTTCATGTCCTCCTGCTCTGCAGGGCTGTTTTGGGGATGAAGGTTATCTAGACTTTGCAGACCAGCTCTATGTGGTCCAAAGCAAATGCCAGAGACTTGTCCTTCCCATGGCAGCGGAGTTGTTTCTCCACTTGCTGAACATCCTGTGCCGGCATGTGAAGTGCCTCCCAACAAAAACGTCCAGAGCGCTATCTGCAGGGAGCCCAGGGTGGGGAGGGAGGGGTCCCCAGGATCTGGGACTGTGGACCCATCCTCTGCTGTACACATTACATGTGTCCCACTGGGTGCTTTGCCTCAGACTCAGCCTGCAGTGGTCGCATGTCTGCTGGACACTGTGTCACATGGGGTGTGTGCAGTCTGGATCAGAACAGAGATCAGATTCTGGACCCCTCATTAGACCACATGAATACAGTTGCTCTGGAGCGTCAGCGGAGTGCCAGACACTTAACTTCAGCTTTTGCTGAAAGGAATAACAAGCAAACTGAGCGTACATAGTCTCCAGCACATGAGAAATACACTGGTACTCTTTCATAGGGATACAAGTGACAGGAATAGGTGGAAACAGAGAGAAAGTGTGTCCTGGCTCCTTGGGCTGATTGTGCCACCAGATTAACATCAGGTTAGGAGAAAGGCTTGTTTTAATTGCATCCATATGGGGCATCCATGGAGTGGATGCAGAAGCCAGGCGGGCAAAATGAAGGAGGAACAGGAGCTCAACTGAGGAGAGGATTTCACTTGAGATGCAGACCATATTCTCTTTCATTAGGTGCTTGTCATATAGGCTTGTTTTAGTAATATTTTGACTATTTCTGTGAAAAACCCTAAGTGTCACACCCTTAATTTTAGAAGATTAGTTAAAAAATGATTTCCTCCAGGTGATGGGTAAGGTGTTGAAATTATGTGTATGGGAAACCACCAAAAACAGTATTGTAAATCACAGAAACTCAATAACAATTTTTATTTGTTTGTTTTGGTTTTAGGGTCACACCTGACAGTTCTCGGGGCTTATTCCTGGTTCTGCGTGCAGAGATCACTCCTGGCGGGCTCAGGCAACCATATGGGATACGGGGATCAAACCTGAATTGGCTGCATGCAAAGCAAATGGCCTACCAGTTGTACTATCACTCAGGCCCCAGTCAAAAATTTAAAAAAATTTCCCCTTCCCTTTCCTTTTCTTGGGGGCAGGCAGAAATGTGTGGACCACACCTGGGGGTGTTCAGAGTTTGCTCCTGACTATGCACACAGGAATCACTCCTATGGTGGTGCTCAGAAGGTCATATGTAGTACTGAGAATCAAACCCTGGTTGGGTGCATGCAAGGCAAGTGCCCTAACAACTGTGCTGTCCCTCCAACCCGTCTTCTTGTTGTTGTTGCTATTGTTGTTGCTGTGTCTGACTCACACATTTTATTGCTATTCTTGGCAGAGGTTACATAATTTGGTGGTGATACACACACACACACACACACACACACACACACACACAGTTACATGGTGTCACTTGGTCTTGCCTGTTGTGGTGTTTGAGATTCCAGAGGCAATGCCCTGGATCAAGGATGATGCTTAGTGATGTGCGGTACTCTTGGGGATGCGAGGCAGTTGCTCTGCCACTCTGCCTCAGGACTGCAAGGCAGTTCCAGAGCCACATCCCCAGGTTCTAACTTTCATTCTTCTCAGTAATAAAGGACATGTCATTTCTTAATAGGCTTAAAGAATAAATCTTCCTTGCACACAGCCAACCCAGTTCTAGCCCCAATCCCCTGTACGGTCTCCCAGCACCACCAAATTGATCCCTGAAGCACAGAACTAGGAGAAATCCCTGAGTATCACCAGGTGTGGCCCATAGACAATAATAATGACAAATATTCTTATAAGTATTAGTGAGAGAACAAGGATGTCTTGTGCACTGTTAGTGGGGAGGTCAATTGGCCCCATCATTTTGGAAAATTGTATGGGACTTCCTTCAAAAGCTGAAGATAGAACAATCATAAGACCCAGCAAGCCCACTTCTTGGTATCTATTAGAAAAAAATTAAAATTTAGCATGAAAAGTTATAACCACCCCAAGGTTTATTGCTCTGTTATTTATAACAGCGAGTTGTGGAAACTAAGTGTCTGTCAATAGGTGATTAGATAGTGATGGAATGTGTGCAGTGAAATATGAGTCAGTATAAAGAGATAAAATTTTGTCATTTGCAGCAAAATGGAAGGAACTTGATCGGATTTATGCAAAGTAAAAACAAGTGAAAATGAAAAAGAGTATTGGACAATTTCACCCACTGTTGCAATATAAGGATATAATTGATGAATGGGCCAAATAAAACAAACCAGTAAATACTGACAATGGAACAAAGCCTCCTGAGGGTGAGAGAGTGGAGGAGGGTGGAGGAGAAAGATAGGGAAGTATAAGAAGTTTTATATTTTTATTTTTTGAAAATAAAAAACAATTTTATACTTCAGGCTGAGATGTTATTTATGCATAGCAACACTGTTTTGGAATATAAAGTTCTATTAAATCTGTCACCTCATTCAGGATACGTAATAGTCCCATCCCCCTCCCCAGTTTCCCTCACACTGTTTTCTGATCAATTCCCACCCCCCTTCCCTGTCCCAAGAAAACACTTATTTCTTTTAAAGTCCGGAATTTTAACATTTCATAAAGTCCAGCTGATTAATTTTGTTTCTATTATGACTCCTGCTTTTGCTGTAGCAGCTAAGAAAACATTGTTAAATCTAGGGTCAAAGGGCCCTGGTAGGACGCTTGCCTTTCACATGCTTGACCCAGGTTCAATCCTGGGCATCCGTGATGGTCCCCCAAGTAATTCCTTGAGTACAGAACTAGGAGTAAGCCCTGAGTATTGCCGGGTGTGGCCAAAAACCAACCAAACAAAATACAGGTCATAAAGATCTTTCTCAGAGATTTTCCTTTTGGCTCATTGAGTTCCATGACCTACTCATTTTGTTCTACGATCCAATTGTTTATTTTCTCTTTTTGTTTTTTTTTGCTACACCCTATTGTGCTCAGGGACTGTTCTTAGTCTCAAGGGTTGTTCATGAGGGTGGGAGAAAGAAGTGGGGGACGGGAACCGTGCAGTGCAAACCTGGGCCTCCTGCGGGCAAAACACAAGCTCTCGCCCGTTACGCTAGCTCCTTGGCTTCCAGTTCTTTCTTCTGTTTTTGAGCCACACCTGGTAGTGCTAAGGGGGTCGGGCAGTACCAGGGATTGGACCTGGAGCTCCAGCATGTGCTCCAGTCAATTAAGTTATCTCTCTGGCCATTCCATCCTCCCCACAAATTCAGTTTTTATTATTATTTGCAATAACTAAGCTCATATTATTATTATTATCATTAGTGAAACACCATGAGATACAGTTGTAGACTTACAAGTTTTTGTGCTTGGGTTTCAGTTATACCATGATCGAGTACCCATCCCACCACCAGTGCCCATTCTCCACCTCTACTAGTCCCAGTACCCCTCCCACCCACCCCCACCCCCCATCCCAAACTGCCTTTGTGACAGGGCACTCCCTTTTGTTCTCTCTCTCCTTTTGGGTGCTGTGGTTTGCAGAAGAGGCATTGGGTGGTAATCATGTTCAGTCTAGAATCTACTTTCAGCATGCATCTCCCATCCTGGGCGGATCTTCCCAGCACCCTTTATTTGGTGCTCCCTTCTCCATCTGAACTAAGCTCATATTATTATATGTGGATACCCAGTTTGCTGTTCCAGCCATGTTTGTTGTATGATTATCCTTTTCAGGCACTTTTGTTGAAAGTGTATGCTTTATTTCTGGATCTATTTTCCATTGTTTTATGTCTCTATTACTGTAGCTTTACTGGAAACTTTACAGGCAGTGTAAATCTTCATGACCAATTGCTTTCGATGTCTGTGAGGCAGGACTGAGTGTTGGCTTTCTCTACCAGTTTAAGTTCTTCTAAAAGCTATACAGACAGCTCTCAGCCTACAGTGATATGGAACACTGGGTTGTAGCTCAGACTCTCTCACTCCCCAAAACAGCTAGCTTCTGGCTTCAGTGACACTCTCTGTGGTCTCCATCTGGAGCCCCTGTTGGAGAGAGAGAGAGAACCCCCATGGATGGGTGGGTGGGCTTCAGTATTGGACAGAGAGCTCCAGAATGATGGGGGTGCCCGCCACAGCTTCCTGCCAACCCAATCTGAGGATCCTTTGCTTTGAAGGTAAACTCTTGGAATCACAACTCCTTGGCACTGTTAAGCGCACCCTTTCTAACGCTGCACCCTCTGGGTTTCTGGGGAAGCACCAACTTCCTCCAGCTGTGGGGAACCCTGTGTGGAGGTGGTGGCTGCTTGTTCTGCAGCCCTTTAACAAGCTCTGTGAGCCTGCACCGAGAGGGTTCCTTCCACCTCGGTAAATGCCCTACCTCATAAATTCCAGGGCAACAGGAAATGGCTCATTAAACACACAGCTCCAATAAAATCTGTCATAAAAACGCCAAAATGCTCATATAGTGCCTGTCAGGCCCCAATCCCATTGGCCTATTAACTCATTTGATTGTCACAACAGTATGACCCTGGGAAGTATGATCAGGAGCTCTTTTCCATTCTAGGAAACCGAGGCACGGAAGAGGGGAGAGAGCCAGGGGACTGTACTTAGGGTATTTGGCTCAGCCACAGTGGCAGGTCCCACCTGTTGCTGCCTTCTGCCCAGCAGAGGCAATTGGAAGCTGAACTCCCAGAACTTTCAGTTCCACTGTTTGCTTGAGATGAAATAAGAATAATGAAGTTAACAGCAGAGAGACAGGAGAAGGTACAAATCTCTATCTCTCCTGGAAAACAGTGGTGGAATAGGGGGTCTCCTGCATCTGACCCCTCTGCACACAGCCCACATTCCTCTCTGCAGCCATTGTACCTGCCATGGCCAGCCCAGCACCCCCAAACGTGCCCCACACCCGTGACAGATGCTCAAGTCTCCCTCTCCCCAGGGCCACAGCCATCCTTAGACGGTAGGGATGGTCACTTCCTTGGCTTCCCCAGCCCCCTAGGATGCTGCCCGTCCCCTACCATGGACGTGTTCAGGGCACCATCAACCCTACCTGACTGGGAGGCTCTGAGTCAGGTGTGTCTCCGCAGCTCTCTCCACCACCCGCTGTGAGAAGGTGGAGGGTGCGTCCCTGTTCAGCACCACCAGAAACTGGGGGAACTCCGAATGATAGTACAGCAGATAGGTCAATTACCTAGCACGCTGCCCACCCAGAAAGCCATATGGTCCGCTGAATTCCAGCAGGAGTGATCCCTGAGCTTAGAACCAGGAGTAAGCCCTAAGTACTGCCCGGTGAAGCCGGCAAACCAAAATAAAGAAATAGAAACTGGACGGCATCTTGATGGGATGCTGCAGTCAGCCTGGCAGGGCTCACATGCTGGGACCCAGAACATCCCAGCCTGTCAGAGAGACGAGCAGCGAGAAGTGTCGCCAGTACCAGAGGCAGAGAGCAGCCCAGACAGGAGGGCTGTGTGGGCAGGGGCAGTGGGGCAGGCTTGATCTGGGAGGTACCCCTGGACTCTGGATTTTAAAGGGTCATAGAAAAACTCCGTAGAGGGGACAGAGAGGAGGTACAGAGGTTAGGGCCTTGCATGCATGAGGCTGCAACAATGGTTCTTATCCTGGCATCACCACATGGTCCCTGTACCCCCAGCACAGTGCCAAGTGTTGCCCTTGACCAAAAACCCAAGAGCGGCCCTTGAGTACAGAGCCAGCTTTGGCCCCTGAACACCACCAGATGTTCCCCCACTCCCACCAATAAAAGATCTTTCCAGGGAGGGGCTGGAGCAATAGCACAGCGTGTAGGGCGTTTGCCTTGCACACAGCCGACCTAGGTTCAATTCCCAGCATCCCATATGGTCCTCTGAGCACCGCCAGGAGTAATTCCTGAGTGCATGAACCAGGAGTAACTCTTGTGCATCGCCAGGTGTGACCCAAAAAGCAAAAAAAAAAAAAAAAAATTCTTTCCAGGGAGAGTGCTCATGTGTGTGCTCACCACCCTTTCCCAGAGGCCCCTCCTGAGTTTCCTCACCTCCCTCACAGTCCAGAGAGGGGTGGCTGTTAGGTCCCCAACAGCTCATCAGCACCCCTGCTGACCCTCCATGCAGCAGGCCACCGAAGGAGTGCCCACACTTCCCCTCTGTCCAGATGGCTAAGCCTGTGGGGTGGGGGTGGGGAGCTCTGGCAAAGCCTGCCCCAACCATCAGTGTGTATGGAGAGTTCGGGAAAGGCTGCTGGACCCCTGTTGGGGAGGCAGGAGCTAGACTTGAAGGAGGGTGGGGAGAGCCTGGAGAGCCTTGAGACTCGAGGGCCTCTGCAGGGGGTCTTCAAGCAAGGAGCGAATGTCGGAAAATGTTCCTGTCACGTCACCCTGGCTGGAAGCACACAGGAACTGTAACTGTACAAAGGGGATGTTGGAGGAAGGAAGTTAATACCTCATAGTGATGAGGCCAGGCCGGGGGCTGTGGCGGGGAAGGAGAAGGAAACGGGTTTCCGAGGGCTTTGGGAGCTAGTCATTGTTAGACTCCTTCGCTCCCCAGCCCAGTGCAGCCTGGGCCCAGTCCTGGGTGGGGAAACCAGCCTGGGGAGGGGGGCACTCGATTATCTACCATGAGCAGACTTTGTCCACAGCATTTGGCAACTGAGGGTAAAAATGCCCACGTCTCTGTCCTCATGGTGCCCGTGATGGCCCACAGGAGACAGACACGTATCGGGTGATTCTTCCTCCGAGTGGCCTAGAGCAGTGCTCCTCAGCCTTGCCCAACTCTTTTCTCTGTCTTATTTCTTCACTTCCCACTTCCCTCTTGTCCCTGGCTGAGAAACGCTGGTGTAGAGGATCACAGGTTTCTTCCTGAGAGGAGTAAGACCCAAGCTTTGGGGAGCCGAGTGTCCCCAGACTTGCACAGGGTATAGAAGGGAAGGCCAGGCCTGCTAGTGATGCGCCTTGAGCACCGGAAGTGGAGGTTGCCAGGAATACACTGTGAACTGGTAGAACCAGAGGAGGGTTTGCAATGCTGGTGGAGTGCTAGTTTTGTTCTCCAGGGGGTGGGGAGCCTTTGCAGGGACTTCTTCTGGAAGAGGCTTCTCTAGTCTGGAAGTATCATGGGGACCACTTAAGAGGGGAGAAGCTTTTAGGGGGAAGCAGTGGCAGAAAGTGCTGGTGAGAGCGAGTGAGCACTGAGCTCGGTCAGAGGCTGCCTGGACAGTGTGGGTGGAAGACTGAGGTGGCACCCTGGGGACATCAAAGTGGGGATCCTCTCTTTTATTTATTTATTGCTTTTGGGGTCACACCCGTGATTGTCAGGGATTACTCCTGGCTCTGTGCTCAGGAATCACTCCTGGCGGAGCTTGAGGGACCATATGGGATGCTGGGAAGTGAACTCTGGTTGGCTGCATGCAAGAAAAACACCCTCCCCGCTGTACTATTGCTCCAGGCCCAGATCCCCTCTTTCATGGCAGTTTCCTAGCTAAACAAAATGACATTTGGTGAACTTGTCTTTTTATGAAAAAATGGAAGTGGCTATACCTCGGTCTCAAAATTGAGATTCTTATGGGCAATTCACTTGGCAAATGTTTCCTTATGCCTTCTAGTAATGTTCTAGGTACCGGGGACTCAGGTGGGCTGCATAAAATATAAGGATAAGGCTGTAGAGATAGTATGGGAGGTAAGGTGCTTGCCTTGCTTGAGGCCGACACCAATTAGAATCCCCAACATTACCCAGCACTGCCAGGGCTCACTCCTGAGCACAGAGCCAAGAATAGCCCATGAGCACTGTAGGGCATGGCCCAGAAACTACAACAAAAGCCACCCTGTACCCACCTGTCAACTTGATAGGCACATTACAAAGTTTCAGTGGTGGCTGAATCTTATGTTTTCAGTGTCAAATCTGTGTTTGGGGTATATGGCTATACCATGTACCCATATCAGTGTTATAACTGAAGCCCTGATGTCTGTTCACCCATTACTTCCCATTCGATTCCCCCGCTCCCGCTTTTATTTCTTTTCTTCTCTGTCCTTCTCTCTAAAACACTGGGGTCAAGGGTGATCTAGTTATTCTCCCTTTACTACATTTCCTCATCCTATATATATATATATATATATATATATATATATAGAGAGAGAGAGAGAGAGAGAGAGAGAGAGAGACCACAGATAAGTGAGGTCACTCTGTGTTTGTCTTTCTTCTTCTGACTTACTTCACTCAACATGATACCAATTTCAACCACATTACAGCAAATTGCATGATTTCATTGTTCCTTGCAGCTACATAGTGTTCCGTTGTGTACATATACCACATCTTCAGTGATCATATTTTAGACAAAGTGCAATAGGAGTGCCTAGAACTTAGAAAATTGTAGAACACAACCTGCTTTGGATTCTATCCAAAGAATTTGGACTTGTTTCTTTTTTCTTTTTCTTTTTCTTTTTTTTTTTTTCTTTTTGGGTCACATCCAGCGATGCTCAGGGATTATTCCTGGCTCTGCACTCAGGAATGACTCCTGGTGGTGTTCATGGGACCATATGGGAGGCTGGGGATCAAACCCGATTGGCAACATGCAAGGCAAATGCCCTACCTGCTATACTATAGCTCCAACCCCTGGACTTGCTTCTTATCACTGCTCTCCACAGCAGGCTAATTGCTGTTCCCTTTTGTGATTGAGGTGGTTAATTAAGGTCAGAGAAGTGTCTTGCCAGAGGCTGCAGATTTATCTAGAGGACTTTTTCCTCCCCCACCCCCTTCTACTTTTTTGTTTTGTTTTGGAACCACACCCAGTGGTGCTCAGGGGTCCATTCCAGGCAGGGCTCTCTGGACCCTATGGGAATGCCTGTGATTGAATCCAGGACAGTCTCGTGCAAGGTAAACCCTCCCCTCTATACTTACTATTGCTTGACCCCTAGGGAACTTTTTCCTTTTTTTTTTGAGTATCTATCAGGCTGTCCCTCCCTGTGGCATTTCCTCTAGCTCCAGTTGAATCCATATAAATTATAAATTAGCGGGTTTTTCAGAGCATGTGCCCCACCCCTCTGAGCTAAGCTATTTCCTTGGCCCCATAAATTAATGTGTGTGTGTGTGTGTGTGTGTGTGTGTGTGTGTGTGTGTGTTTTAATGAAGTAGCAGTAGTTATTTATTCTGGGTTAATTAGTAACTAGGGTATTTAGGGCTTGCTCCTAACTCTGTGCTCATAGTTCACTTTTGGTAGGCTCGAGGGACCATAAAAGATGCCGGAGATCGAATCTGAGTCAACCATGTGCAAGGTAAGAGACCTCCTCCCTGTGCTATCACCCTAGCCCCAAGTACTTCTTATTTTACGATTAAATTTTCACAAACTTTTTATAATACCATCACCATTTTTCCACGGGATGTCAAGAGATCGCGTGGACGCCCACCTACAAGATGGTCAGACTTCTTCGTCAAGACCCTGAATGATCGGTTTGAGGCTCTGCATGTTCCTAGAATGAACAGATGCCATTGGGCTACGCTAGCACGCAACAGGGATGAATGGAGACATTACTGGCACCCGCTCGAGTAAATCGATGAATAACGGGGGATCAAGTGATCAAGTGATCACCATTTTTTATCAACAGTAAGGTCGGAGTATGTTTGGAGTAAAAAGAAGAGTTATGGAGTAAGGTGGAGTAAGGTGGGGTGTGGTGAAATAACTGGCCAAGGTCCAGTCGAAGTAGAAATCTGAACAAGGATGCTGAGCCCAGACTCAGTTCTTCATTTGTGGGCACATCACCCCCTATTTCATTTGTTGTACTAGAAACAACACTAATTCAGTAACCAAAATTGAGGGCGATACCCAGCAGTGCTCAGGGCTCACTCCTGGCTCTGTGCTCAGGGATTACTTCTGGCAGAGCTCATGGGCCATATCGGGTGGCAGGGACTGAAGCAGGATTGGCCCCGTGCAAGGCAAACACTTTAACCCCGGTACCATCTCTCAACAGTGGACCTCCTCTTCACACCGTTTCCCTTGTCCTTTTCACTCCAGCTGAGTCAAGGACAGCTTTCCTCCTGGATTTAAGGGAGACTGTGATGGCTGAAACCGGGCACAGATTGTGTGTACGTGGTTGGTTTTAGGTAGGCAGTGAGTTACTTTGCATTGGCACTGGGGAGGGAAATCTGGTACCTGAGATAAGATACAGACAGCAAACACCTCAACATTTCTCAGCTCTTGTCTCAGTCCACCCTGCTGTCTTTCCTTTCTCCCTGTGTGCCCGCCTCAGGTCTGGGAGGCCCCTCTCTGTGTCATGGGGGACAGGTGGAACACCCTCAGGCTGATAATAGGGCATCCAGTGTCTCACTAGCATGGGAGAGCTGGTTTAGATGGGCCCAAGAAAGGAACAGACTTGGCATGGTGTGTTCTCAGCACAGCTGGCAGAGAGCTGCTGGCAGTAGCTCTGTAATCTGGGTTGAACAGTGGAATGGTATTGCACTCACAAGTCCCCAAATTTATTGCTGAACTTGAGCTGTTTTGGGAGTGGGGTAGGATAAACAGTGCTCAGGGAGTCTGGGGGCTTGGGGCCACTCCCAGCAATACTTGCACAGCCGGGTATGCTGAGTCAGTGCTCAGACCTGGTGATGTGCTTAGACTCAGAGTTCTGGGGGCCTCCAAGTCTGCATCCGCATGCAGGGTGCAGGTATGGGGGCCTGTGATATTGTGCCAAAGTCTAACTCAGGTCATTGCACATGGGAGGTACACACCCAACCCCGAGCTATCTCCCTAGCCCCATCTGAGCTTTCTTGGGAGTCAAACCTGGGTTGGTGGCGTGCAAGGCACATGCCTTACCTGCTGTACTATCTCTGTCCCTCAGCTGAGTTTTTTTTTTTTTAACAAAAACCTTTAATCTTGGGGCTGGGGAGATAACATAAAGGGTAAGGCATGTACCTTGCATGCGGTGACCCCAGTCTAATACAAGGAGTAAGGCACATATCTTGCATGCGGCTGACCCCAGTTCAGTTCTTGGCACCATATATGGTTCCCCGCGCTCTGCCAGGAGTGATCACTAAGTTCAGAACCAGGAGTCATATCTGAGCCCTGCTAGGTATGGTGTCACAACCTAAACAGACGAACAAACAAAAACCCAACCCAAAGAAAATAAACTTAAATGTGCTTTTAAGTATTGACTTTTAAGAATTGACTATTTAAAACTCATGAAAACCTTCTTTTTCTTCAGATAATTACATGCCTCTGGCCTATGGATTTCCCCCCTGAGGCTGAGATGCAGCAGAGGCCCCAGATGAGGCCCTGAGCATCTATCTGAGGCTGGCAAGTCTAAATGTCACCTCAGCTTTTACCCTTTGCATGAGCAGATCAGCAGATGCTCGCGACCCTTATTTTCAGCTGCGGTGGACACTCCCTGCTGTCTTCCTAGCTGGCCCGTGGGCCCAGAAACCGTGACGTTGTTTGTTTTCCTTGGGCTCTGAGCTATGAGCTGGGGCCTCGTTTGGAGGCAGGCCTTGGCTCCTCGGTCTCTGCAAGATGGGGCTTTCCTGTTTATGTCATTCGTGGTGACTTAGGCTGGCGGGCTTTGTGTCACTGAGAAAAATACCCGCTGTGAAGGAAGCTTCCCAGAGGGCTACCAGGTGCATAGTTCAGCCAAGTAGGTGACTCTGCGGGACGCATCTCTTTGTGTTTGGCCGGCCGGGAAGGGTGTGACGGCATGCTGGAAGAGACTCGGCTCAGGGCCAAATAACTTTACCACCTGAGCCACGAAGGCGGCCGCTCAGAGGCTGCACACTCGGCAGCAGGAGGACTGAGGCATGTGGAGGCCGAGAGTACCGCACGGCACACACGCAGGTGTCACACTTCTTCCTGTGCCTCCCAGGAGGAGCGCTCTGCACCCCTCCCCCACTTCTGCCCCATGCAGTTCCATGTTGAGGTGCAGCTATGTGTATGCCACAGTCGTGAGCAAGGTCTGGGACAGAGAGACACATCAGCACCAGGTGGACAGAGCTGAGCTGTGGCCACACTGGGGAGCTGGGGGTGGGGCGGGGGGGCTTGTTAGTCTCTTCATGCGGATAATTGGAAATTCTAAAATATGATGTTTTTCAAATGGGGCCAGGAGATAGTGCAGTGAATAGGGTGAATACCCAGTATGCATCCAACCCCTCCATCTCTAGTGCTATGCTAAGCATCTCTGGGCGCAGCCCTGGATGAGCAGATCAGCAGATGCCCAAGCATTGTTGGGGTGGCCCGGGCAATTCCTGGCACCACAGGGCCCAAACAGCAGCAAACATTTGGGCCCTTGCATTAAACCACCAGCCTGGTTGGCTGAGAATTATAGGTTGGACCTCCTACCTATAATGGGTCGGACCTCCTACACTAGGAAGGCTCCCCCGAATAAAACAAATTAAAATATGGGTTGAAAAAATAGTTGAAAAAATAGTCCAGGGATTAAGGTACTTGCCTTGCATATGGCCAACACTGGTTCAGTCCCCAGCGTCACATATAGTCCCCCCAGGATTGATCCTGAGCACAGAGCTGTCAGTGAGCCCTGAGCACAGCCAGGCATGGCCCCAGCATGCACCCCCCACTCCCTGCCAATGAATAAATAAGACATAAAAGTCAAAGTGTGCCTAGCCTTCAAATGCATGTCCACATATGCTCGCACACGATGCGTGCCGTGCTCGCCCTTGTCTGGTTTTGGTGGGTGTTTGGGTACAATGACAAACCTTCACTTTGATGTGGTTTGAGCTACGGGGTGGGGTGGGGGTGACATGATTCTAACATCACAAATATGGAATTTCAAACAGGAATATCTTTGAAGCACGGGGACAGGGTATTATGAAAACCTTGAGAGGCGGAAATGGTTAGAGGGGAGGTTTGGAATATGCTGCACGGCAGGGGGGGGGGGCGGGGGACAGGGGTTGGAGACAGAGCTGTGGTAATAGAATTCACTGGTGCCCCGTGCAGGGGAGACAGGAGTGAGAGTTCCAGAAGGTGGCACTTTCCTTCTGGGCTGAGGGAGTGGCTGAGAAGCAGGTGTACCAGGCCCTAATGGTGAACTGACTTCCTGTTCCCAAGATGCTGTTTTGGGTGGGCTGGAGCGATGGTTCAACAGGCTGAACACCTGCTCTGCATGCAGGATGCCCAGGTTCGCTTCCAGCACCCCTGAGCTCCACCAGGAGTGACCATGGGAGTATCTCTGCCAGGTGTGCCCCCAAAACAAAGATGCCACTTCAGCTGCACTGTGGAGGGTGAGGAGTGGACTATGAGGTGGATCTGTAAGTGAGGCCCTGGGTCTGTCTGTGGGGCAGGTGGGATAGGAATGGGGTGTCGGGGACCGGCTTGGTGTATATGAGTGAAGGCTCATGTAGGGGGGCTGTCAGGCACTGAGATGGGCGTAGAATGGGGGAGGGGGCTTGTGGCCAAGCCGCCTCATGTGTGATTGGGTGAAGCTGGAGGGACATGCCGACTGGGGCTCAGGAGGGCACGGACGCTGGTGACAGACACAGAGCTGCTGTGACAGGACCCCAGGACGGGGCCGGCTGGCTCTGGCGTATGCAACAGCCAGACATGGACTCTTCCTTGTTGAGGTGAGGTGGTGCTGGAACCATTATGAAAATGTCACACTCCAGCAAGGACGCGCAGCTCTGTGACCTTCCCAGCCCCCATGCAGTCACACACGGGCCTCAGCGGGTGCAAGCTTCACATTTTTAATTCATGGGGCCATACCGGTACCCCAGAAAACTGTTTGCTTTCCCGCCCCCTGCCCACTGCAACCTTTCTAATGATATAAATTTCTAATGAAAGGAAGGGGGAAGGGAATGGGGAAGGCCCTTGGGGTACTGGGGTGATCCTGGCACACTGGTGGTGGGCTCTGCCAATGTCAAACAGTAATACTGCACTATTGTAAAATATCATAGCTCAATAAAAGCCATTTGTAAAATAAAGTTTTAGTGGAAGTTTCCCCTTGAATCCTACACTCCTTCACAGCAGCTCCCTTAACATCTTCTGGGCCCCCAGATGTGTCTCAGGGACAGAACAACTTGCCTTGCACATATGAAGCCACAAGTTCAGGGCTCCATGTGCCAAGCAGAAGCCCAGTACATCCCCAGTGCCATGCAATTGTGCAGTCACCAGTATTCCCACCACCAGATTGTGTGTAAGTAGTATTGCCAGTGCCAGACCCCAGTGAGCACCCCAACCCCCAGGAGCACCACAACCCAGCGTGTGAGCACTGCAGTCAAGGGTGCATCCCCCTGCCACCCCCCACCCCTCCACCCAGAGAGCCCTGCTGCCAAATTGTATAACTCCAGCAAAGTATGCAGCAACAAAATATTGGGGGGGGGGGAAGGAAATCCCCAACTACAGAAAAAAAAAGGTAAAAAATCAAGTGAAAATTTAAAAAGCAATTTGGTGCCATTTTTCTCTACATCTACAGTTTCTCTTTAAGTAACTGCATCAATGCCTGGTTATGATTCCATGTGTCCACAGCTGAAAGATATTTAGGTTGTCTAGGATTTCCTGTGGGTAACAATAGTGCAGCAGTCCTGTTGGGAGGAAGGCTGCGTCTGCACGCACGGGCAGGACTTTCGTGGGCTGGAGTTCTCTGGCTGCAGTTACTCGGTCAAAGTTGTGGATGGCTCAGAGTTTTACCAGATGTTGCCCAGTTGCCTGTAGAAGCCTACTCCCCTCCCCCCGCGCCACACACACACACACACACACACACACACAAGAATAGTTGACTACACTAGGTTTACCTTTTGATACATGAGTTGACATTTTGTCCATGATTTGCCATTTTAAGTGTCCTTTGAAATGTTTGTTGGCTAGAAGACATTTTCATGAGAAAATTATATCTTTGTCCAATTTTTTCATCATAATGAGATGTTGGTGCGTAGACAACGAAGATAGAAACTGCAGGCAGTGAGTCACATCTATTCAAATGTAAACGTCCGATTTGGGTTGTTAGGCATTCGAATGAATCAATGCTCTTGGCTAAGTTTGTGTTGACAAGGACACCGACGCCTCCAACACCTCTTTTATTGCATGTTCCGAGGAACAATTCTTCTCCAGTGTCGAAAACGGCATGGTGAGATTCATGCCTTCTTGTCTCGGTCAGACCAATGATGTCGTACTTGATCATTCGCGCTTGTACCATCAGGTCCTCGATGGATGCATCTGATGCTAGCGTACGTGCATTGAAAGTACAGACGATCATTTTTGTCTTCCTTCGTTGTGGCAGCCTAAGTCGGCCTTGAGATTTTGTTGGCCTCTCCTTTCTCATCCTTCTCAGTGCTGCCATGTCGGTGAAGACTTCAGGGTCAGGTGAATGAGACCAGTTGTAGTTACTGGTTCGCAAAGCAGTGCAGAAATGCGATCAAGGAAGACCTCAAAGAGAGAAGAGCAGAAGTACTGGTAGATGCGGCAGAAGCCGGGAAAAGTATTCGTAACGCCTGCCTGTCCTTCGCCAACTATAAGACCAAGATGACTGCCCTCCGACGTCCTGATGGATCCATCACATCCTCCAGAACGGCAATGGAGAAGATTATCCATGACTTCTACTCAAATCTCTTCGATAGCCATGTCCACTTGCCGACATACCAAATTCCACAGGATGGGTATGTCATTCCCAACGTTCTCCCTTCCGAAATCCGACACGCCATTTCGTCGGTAAAGAAACAAACAGCACCCGGCCCAGACAAGGTCAGACCTGAACACCTGAAGAACCTGCCGTCAGTACTCATCAATACACTGGCTCGGCTCTTCACTCACTACCTGTCTGAATGCAAGGTTCCGTCCCAGTAGAAAACCAGCAGGACCGTACTACTGTTCAAGAAGGGAGACATCCATGACATTGGCAACTATCGCCCGATCTGCCTATTGTCTGTCATCTACAAGTTGTTCACTCGAGTCATCCTAAATAGGATTGGCAGAACACTAGATGAAGGACAACCATGCGAGCAAGCCGGGTTCCGAAAAGGATTCAGCACCATCGACCATATCCACACAATAACCAAGCTCATTGAGGTTTCTCAGGAGTTCAAGATGCCGCTCTGTTTAACGTTCATTGATTTAAAGAAGGCCTTTGATTCTGTTGAGACGGAAGCGGTCATTGAAGCCCTAGCCAATCAGGGCATTCAAGCCCAATACATCAGGATCCTCCGTGAGCTATATTGCAGATTCACTACCAGGATCTCACCATTCTACAAAGAAGTGATCGTTGATGTCAAGAGAGGGGTGCGGCAGGGTGATACCATTTCACCGAAACTCTTCAGTGCCACCCTCGAGAACATCATGCGACGATTGGAATGGGAAGGAATGGGAGTGAAGATAGATGGTCGGCAACTACACCACCTCCGCTTTGCTGATGACATTGTTTTAATAACACCAAACATCAGCCAAGCGGCACAAATGCTGGCCGACTTTGACCGTGAGTGTGGAAAGGTAGGACTACAGCTGAATCTTACGAAGACAATGTTTATGAGAAACAGCCTTGTTCCTGATGCCCCATTCGCTCTCAATGGAATGACCATCTCCGAATGCAACAGCTATGTGTACCTAGGTCGAGAGGTCAACATGACGAATGACCTGGCACCTGAGCTGCGCAGGAGGAAGAGAGCGGCTTGGAACGCCTTCAAGAACGTCGAAGAAATAGCTAAGAGGACGAAGAACCTCCGGCTCCGGGGGTTCTTCCTGCATTAACATATGCCTCAGAGACCTGGGCCCTATGCAAACAAGATGAGAACGCTATTCAGGTCTCCCAAAGAAGAATAGAAAGAGCTATGCTTGGAATATCACGTTTCACTCAAATGAGAGAAAGAATCCGGAGTTCTGACATCCATCGACGATCAAGGATCAGGGACACTGTCTCATTTGCCAAGTTGTCAAAAATCAGATGGGCTGGTCACGTAATGAGATTTAAAGACAACCGCTGGACTAGAGCTGTTACTGACTGGATTCCATGGGATGTCAAAAGACCGCGTGGCCGCCCACCTTCCAGATGGTCAGACTTCTTCATCAAGATCATGAACGATCGGTTTGAGGCCCTTCATGTTCCCGGAGTGAACAGATGCCATTGGGCTACACTAGCACGCGACAGGGACAAATGGAGACGTTACTGGCGCCCGCTCGAGCAAATCGACGACTAACGGGAAGTTAAGTGATTAAGTGATTAAGTGGCCCATTTTTCTGTGGGGTGGTCTCATCTTTATTGAGCTGCAACAGTTCTTTCTGCAGTCAGATAGCTAAGGATGTGTCTGACTTTTTTTTTTTTTTTTGCTTTTTGTTGTTGATTGTTTGATTTTGTATTGGGGACTACACCCTGCAAGGCTCAAGAGTTACTCCTGGCTCTGCACTCAGGAATTACTCCTGGTAGTACTCGGGGGAACATATGGGATGCTGGAGGTTGCACTCAGGTTAACCTTATGACAGGCAAGTACTTTACCCGCTGTACTATTGCTCTGGCCCCTATGTCTGACTTTAGAATGGCCTGAGACTGTCTATGGCAGCCCCCGGCCAGTCACTGCTGGGCTAGGCTTGTTCTTAGAAGTATGTTGTGGGCTATGTCCTTGGTCCTTCCGAGTCTCTGCAGATATCCCTCAGTGTTCCCCAGGATGAAGTGCCCTGTGCAGGGGCACACAGGAGGATTAGCTGCTCTGGATAATGGGACAGTGGCTTGGGCTCCTGGCATGCTTCCCAGGTCCAGCTTCAGCTGGGCCATCACTGGAGAGCTTCTGGGGTTCCCCCCCCCCATTGTGCTGTTAGTTTAGTTCCTGAGGAGCACTGTGAGGGGAAAGCGTCCCTCTCCACATGTCCCAAAGATATCCGGTTTGTGGGTGCAGCTTTCGGGAATGTGGGATCTTCCAGCCCCTGGGACTGTAGGACCCTGACTTGGTCTTCTGGAGACTCCAGGAAGATTTGAGTCACGGCTAGAAGGTTCTTTGTGAGCTCTGCCGTGCCTGCTGGTCTCACAGGGGGAAGACCAGGAGCGGGAATGATTTTCCTGGCTCTGACGTCCCTCTGTGTTTTCTCAGGGGAAGGGATGTGCGTCTGGGGCCAGGGATCCCCAGATTTCTGGGAAGCTGCTCCTGATGCCATGACTCTGCCAAGCACCCTATGGTGGTTGGACTGGGAGGCCCCTGGCTGAGGGCCCTGACCCTAGAGATTGTCCAGGTCACCTGCTTTTGCTCCCCATGTTCCCGATCTTGCTTGGCCCCCATCTTTTGTCCTCTGTAACAAGTGACTAGGATGTGCATGGGGTGCTTTGTCTCTGGCTCTTGGGTGTGTCAGCCTCTCCTAGTGCCTCTTTTTTTGTTTGTTTTTTATGTGTTTTTTTTTCTTTTGAAGCTTTATTGATAGGTAATTCTCATCTTACACATTTCCCAATCTTAAGTATGCATTTCAGTGGCCTTAAGCATATTCACAGGGTTGTGTTAACAGTCACCATAGTCTTTCTGGACAGTTTAGACCAGAGGAATCAAACAAAATGTGTCCAATTGTTTTTAAAGGGGTGAGTAGAGGCCACACTGCTGACCGCCCAGACCCTGAGCTCCCGGCCTGGTGACCGCGGTGCGAGAGGCCTGTGGGCGGGGCACCCCAGCTGGGATTTTCCAGGGCTGAGTCTGCGCAGCCGCTGAGTCACAGCCGGTCCTGGAGCTCCCGTGGGTCAGATGGGAAGCAGGCAGGGGAGAGCCGTGGTTTGGGCTAAGAGTTCATGGAAGCGCTCCGCTCCCTACCCAGAGCCACCCCGGACATGAGTTCTCTGTCTTTCCTGGACCCTGGGCATGCTCCTTCACTGATGGCATCTATGGCCGGAAATTTATTCAGCTGGAAATTTCTCCAATGAGATGAATAACCACCTTCCTGAGTCTCTCTGGAACTTTCTTTTCATATCTTACGGTTCCATAGTATAGCGGTTATCACATCTGCTCTATACATCTTAGGGTAAATTTTTTTAATTCAGCCACTTTCTTCTTCTTCATCCCTCTGAGAAATCATCTTAGTTTGGGGTGGTTGTCTCAGACTGCAGGAAGAAGCCTAATTCGTTGTCCTCTGCCCTGCCAGGTGCTATCGGACATAGGAGCATTGGCAGACACATTTTCATCAATCATGCTGAATGAGACATGGCCCTCGAAATCACGTATCTCTTGGCTGTTACTATGACAGTCCCCACTCAGTAACAGAACTGTATGGTGGCCAGGGCCCATGTGACCTGCTGCTATTCCATTCCCAGTGGCAGTCTTGGTCCCAGGCAGATCAAGTACGTGCTGGCCTCAGGACCTTTGCACAGGCTGTTGCAGATGTCATCAGGTGGACCATCTCCTACTTGCTGCCCTTCAGTCTGCTCTGAGGGTCCTTCCTTGGTTCCTAGGACAGGGCATGATGGTGAAGCCTGTTCCTTGTTTCCTAGGACAGGTGCCTAGTAATCACCTACTGGGTTTAGGGACATAGCTCAGGAGTAGAGAACTTATATCATGGGACCCAGGTTAAATCCTTGGCACAGCCAAAAAAGAAAAAAATACACACACACACACACACACACACACACACAGATATACATACCAAGGTGAGGAGAGGAATGGGGAGAGAAGAAGAATGAGGGAGGGGGGAGGATGGGACAAACACCATTATCACAACTGTAAAGTGTAAATATAAAGGGGAGGGAGAGAGAGAGAGAGAGAGAGAGAGAGAGAGAGAGAGAGAGAGAGAGAGAAAGAGAGAACAGGGAACAGGGCTTAGGGCACTTGCCTCGCGTACAGCCAATTTTGATTCAGTCCCCAGCACTGACCATGGTCCTCTGAGCACCACCAGGAGAGATCCCTGAATTCAGAGCCAGGAGTAAGAAGCCTGGAGCACCACTGGGTATAACCCAAAAAATTTTTTTCTTTAAAAAAAAAAGTTATCTGTTGGAAGGAGTGAGTGAGTCCTGCAGGGACGTGGAGGGCCAGGCCCCAATTCCTCTTTTCAAGCTCAGATTTCTGGTGTCCAGCTGACAGGCGTCTTCACACACCCGATGGCTCTAAGACTGCTGGCATCGGGGAGAAAGGGGCCCCGAGAATTGGCGTGTGTCTGCTAGGTCTGCTAGAGGGTGTTAGCGGTGCCAGGCACCTTCCTCCGTGTGGGTGGCAGAGCCCAGTGCTGTCCCCTGAGCACACCCGGAGCCACCACCCTCCTCAGACAGTCATTTGGCCCCCGCTGGTTTCCAGATCCAGCAAGCAGAGTCTAGCTGGTTTCGTCCTGCCCTCTGGGATGAAACCAGTTGGGACCCGAAGGCTCTAGTGGATGGTCAAACAGTCGGTGTGAGGTCAGGGTGAGGGCGAGGGGCTTCCTTTATCCCCTGGTCAGAGAATCAGCCATGGTCGGGGTGGTCTGCAGGCCTGGGTGCAGACCACTGTTTTGTCCCCTGGTGCCCTGGCCCCTGGAGCCCGTATCCTTTGAAGCAGGCCTTTGTCCTCTCTGCTGTTCCTCTACCGGGACCTTCTGTCCCACCTCTCACTCTGGACACCCTCCTCCCTAGGATCTCTGGGGGCAGAACTGACTCAGCCACTTTTCAGCCAACACAAATGAGTCTGTTCATTTGTAAGCCCATTTGGGGCATTTGGTTCCACGAGAATAGGGTTGACTCATTTTGCTAAGATCAGTTTTGGAGGGGTGGGAGGAATAAGATGGCTCCTGTGCAGAAAACAAGGGGCCCGGGGGTCCTTCTGATGATACCCAGACAACTAGGTCCGACAGTTCAATGCTTGGGCCCAGCACTGTGGTGCCGCTCAGGCCCACTGATACTGAGGCCACCAGCGTTACCCTGACAGAGGCCAGCAAGGACACCACCTTGACTTCTGAACTATCTTCCAGCTCCTTTTGTTTTTAAGGAAACTAGTTGACATTTGAGACTTAGAAAATACCAAGGGGTGCAGGAAAAGAAGGGAGGAAGGTTCTTTATTAAAAGCAACCTTATGCGACTTGGGGGAAAGGCTTAGTGACATGCTGTCGTGTATAACACCCTGGATTCGATATCCACGGCACCACCACAATAATAACAAAAACCAAAACTACTTACTTCTAGAAGAAGCCTGAGCAAAGAGCAAAGCACACAACTCCCATGACTTTGCCCTTCCTTCTGTCCCTGTCCCTGGGGTATTTAAGAGCTAACCTTGCGCACCACCTGTTATCGTTGGTAAGCAAGAGGCGGGTTCTTGGAAGCCAGCGAGGAGGGAGAGATGAGGGTCAGGGCGAGCTTCTGCAGCCTGAGGAGTCACCAGCATCCCTCCCTCCGTGCGGTTCGCACAAGCGAGGGCCCTGCCTGCTCCCGCCACCGGGCAGGTGGTGCCGCTGCCTCATTTCCTCCTGGAGCTGGTCAGGGGCCCCCGCACCAGCTGGCAAACTCTGAGGTGTTTTCCCTTTTTCCATTTCCTGTTACTGTTTTGAAACCAAGAGGAAAAGCAGTACCTCAGCCTGATAACTATGTGCTTACTATCGGAGTCAGAAGCACAAATTTGTAGGAGTGGGCCAAGATCACTCAATCTGTCATTCGGGAAATGCGAGCCTTGCAGCAAGATAAGCAGCAGATTTTCTATGAGGTTACGTACAAGTTGTTTTCTGCCACATTGCTTGCTGTGGAAAAGATTTTCCATAGATTATTACAAGAGTGATGGAGGGCTGGAGAGATAATGAAGGAGCTAAGTTGCTTGCCCTGCATGTGGATGACCCCATCTTGATCCCTGGCACCACATATGGTCCCCTGAGCACTGCCAGGAGTACTCCCTGAACACAGTTAGGAGTAAGCCCTCAGCACCAGGTGTGCCCCCCCCACATAAATAAAAATGTAAAACGAAAGAATGAAGGAAAGAAATGTAAACCATATATATATATATATATATATATATATATATATACATATATATGTAATCATTTACATGGAATGTCAGATCTTGTTAAATTTTTTTTTAATGGAGAGATAGTACAGCAGGAAGGGTGCTTTCCTTGCACCTAAACAATCTAGGTTCATTCCCTGGCACCCCATATTGTTCCCTGAGCCCTGTCAGATGTGAGCATTGAGGGCAGAGCCAGGAGTACTCCCTGAGCACCACAGGGTGTGACAGGAAACAGAAACAAGATAAAACAACAAGACAGCACCATTAGGAAAAGGAAAAAGAAAAGCCAAATGCTGCATCTGTGACAAAGGACTTTCATGCCTGATGTTTAAAGAACAAGACAAAACTACATCAGGAGTTGATGATACTTCAGCAGATATATCACAGAAGATGTTGGAACGGCCAATGACCACATGACAAGGGATATTATTAATATTAATATTTTTAATACAAGGGATATGCAAATTAAAATAATAATGAGATAGCACCAGACTGATCAGAATGACCAAAATTTTAAAAACTTACACTGTCCAGTGTTGCCAAGGACTAAATATTTTAACACTGAGCTACATTGCTAGCCCATATATACAACTTTATATGGTCCCACTCAGTGATGCTCAGGGGTCCTATGGGCATTCTAGTGGTCCTCGATGCCACCAGGGCTACATCTGGCAGTTCCAAGGAACAGTGAGTGTGAACTCAGGACCTTGTATATTCGGAGCATGTACTCTACCTCTTTTTTCTTTTTTAACACTAGGATTTACAAAGTTGCTCATAATACAGTTGTTTCAGACATTCAATATTCCAACACCAGTCCCAACACCAGTGTGACCTTCCCTTAACCATTGCCCCAGTTTCCCAACTACCCCACAAGCCGGCCCTCTTAGCAGGCACAGAACAACTTATTTTAGATTGCTGTTACAACAAAATGGCAAGTGAAATTACTTTCAAAAATCATTAAAAGTCATATTGTGATTGTTGTTCTATCTCACAGTGGTGTTATTGTCTGTCTCACAGTCATTGTCTGAAGATTTACTGAGCTGGCTGTGTCTGATTTAATGAGATGTTGAACTATCTCCACAGTCCCATGCACTGTCACTGTCACTGTCCTCCTGTTGTTCATCAATTTTCTCGAGTGGGCCCAGTAATGTCTCCATCGTGAGACTTGTTACTGTGTTTGGCATATCGAATACATCATGGGTGGCTTGCCAGGCTCTGCCGTGCGGGCGAGATACTCTCGGTAGCTTGCCGGGCTCTCCGAGAGGGGCGGAGGAATCGAACTCGGGTCGACCATGTTGGCTGCGTGCAAGGCAACGCCCTACCGCTGTGCTATTAATCCTTGGACTCATTTTTCTAATTAATTAATTTGGTTTGGAGGCTTCACCCAGCCAAGTTCAGGCACTAATCCAGGTTCAGTGCCTGGGGAGGGTCACTCCTGGAGGTGCCCAGGGAAATATGCAGTGCCAGTAAGTAGACCCTGGGCCTCACATATGTAAGGCAAGTGTTCTATCACTGGACTACATACTTCACCCATATTATTTAATTAATTAATTATTTTTTGGCCCATGTTATTTTAAAAAAGTAAATTCTTAAAGTAAGGATTCAGATGATTGGAAATCTTTGCTATAGTTTGAACCACATACATATCTAGAAGTTTCTCTTAATTCCAAAATGAAACTCCATACCCCTTAAGCAATCACTCCTTATTGCCCCTTTGCAAGCCCCTGATAACCTGTGTTCTACTTTGTCTGTTTTAGGTGCTTCCTATACTAATTGGAGTAATATATTTGTCATTTTGCGTCTGATTTATTTCACTTAGTACATAATAGTGTGCATCCACATCCTAACATGTGTCACTTTCCACCCTTTTTAACCCCAATAATGGTCCATGGGATATCTGACTTTTGGTTGATTCATCATCTGTTGATGAACACTGTCTATTTCTTTTGCTGGAGAGGCACACTCAGCAGTTCTCACAGACCATTCTTTGCTCTGTACTCAGGAGTAACCTCTGAAGGTGTTCAGGGGACCACAATGCAGTGCAGGGGATTGAACCTTGGTCTGAAGAATAAAAAGCAAGTAGTGACTTAACCCTGAGCTATCTCTCTAGCCCAATACTGGCTATTTCCAGCTTTTCACTAGTGAACAGTGCTGCTATGGACATTGGTGTACAGCTATCAATTAAGCTTGGGTTAAACATAAGTGATCCTTGAGCACCACGCCAGGAGTAAACCATGAGCATGAGCATGGGTCCCTCACCCCACACACACAAAAAAAAGTCTGACATATAGTGCCATGATAGTAAATATTAGCCGGTGTCAGTCTTGTCACCATTCCAGGAAATCAATACCACTGAAATCTGCAAACTTCACAGCCTCCTCTCCAGCATCCTGTCCAGCTGCATAGTCGCTGTAGTGAAAGGCAAGTGTGTGGGCCTGTGGTCAGAGGCCACGTGAGTGAGCCCTCGGTTATACGCACAGACAGACTTACCTATGTGTCCAGCCCACAGACCAGAGGGGGCATGTAGGCGAGGGGTGGCTGCACCCACCATAGTCACTGGGAAGGGACGCTCCCAATGGAGCGGGAACCTGCAGCTCCTGTATCCAGCTGCGGCACTGCCTGTGCGGAGTTGTCTCCTGACTTCCGCCCTCTGCTTTTGTACGTGCTGCAGGAAGCCCGGCCGCTGGACACTCTGCTTGTGGACAGGCGCCAGGCCATGCCAGACCCGGAGATCCCCCAAAGAGGGACACCAAGCCCAAGTCAAGTGGCCGGTGACCCTGACGGGGACATGGGCAGGAGCTGCATGTCCCGATTCTCCTCAGGATGGCTTTGTTTTTCCTTTGCTCTGTCGGTCACACCCAGTGGTGTCTCAGAGCTTCTCCCGAATGCTGCGGGGGACCATGAGGCTGGGGATGGGATGTAGGGCTTTTGCACACCAGCCCTTGGTTGGAGTCAACTCCCACCTCCCTCAAGATAGATTTGACCCAGGAGTCGGTGATATTCTTGGCGCCTTTCATCCCCAGAAGGTGTCACCTGCTATCATTGCTGTTACTAGAACCTGGTTCCCAATGAAGATGGGAGACTTGTTCATCAAATGGAAATAGTCCCCAGAGGGGAGACTTTAAGTTCACATCAGTCCAGATGTTCACTTTTTAAAATTTGACCTTTAGGACCAGGGACATCACTCAGCAGCAGAGCCCTGAGTTTAATTCCTGGCACCAGAAAAGTAAAATAAAATAGTAAATATTGATGTTTACAAGTGGAAATATAGGTTGTGTTGTGTGGGTCTAGTGGGCATTTTTGTGGATATTCATTACTAATGTATCTCCTTGTCCTTTCCAAACCCCTAAGGCTGGGCCAGCCCTCTGCCTCCTAGGAGCTGGTACATTGCTGTCTCACTCTCTCCAGTTATTGGTTTGTAAGCCTAAGTAGTGCTGAGGCCTGGGCATTAAATAGTTTTTATGTTTGTTTTGTTTGTTTTACTTTTTTTATTGAATCACCATGAGATAAACAGTTACAAAACTTTTCATGATTGGGTTTCAGTCATACAATGTACCAACACCCGTCCCTCCACCAGTGTATATCCCAGTGTATATCCCACCAGTGTATATCCCACCATCAATGTCTCAGTTTCCTCCTGCCAGCCCCCTTCACCTCCCCACCCCAAGTCTGCCTCTATGATAAGCACTTCTCTCTCACTCTCTCTTTCCTTTTGGGCATTATGATTTGAAGTACCGATTTTGAAAGATTACCATGTTTGCTCCTTGACTGCTTTCAGCACGCAGTTGTTATCCAGAGTGATCATTTCCAACTCCGTCAATCAATCCAGCAATCCATCCTCCCGTTGTTCATCGATTTGCTCGAGCGGGCCCAGTAACGTCTCCATTGGAGACTTTGTTGTTACTGTGTCTGGCATATCGAATACGTCACGGGGAGCTTGCCAGGCTCTGCCGTGCGGGCGAGATACTCTCGGTAGCTTGCCGGGCTCTCCGAGAGGGGCAGAGGAATCGAACTCGGGTCGGCCATGTTGGCTGCGTGCAAGGCAAACGCCCTACCCGCTGTGCTATCGCTCCAGCCATCACTGTCATAACTACCTTCTCCCCCAGCACCTGAGGCAGGCTTCCAAATGTAGACCAGTCCTTCTGGCCCATGTTTCTACTGTCCTTGGGTGTTAGTTTCATACACACACACACACACACACACGCACACACACACACATATATTTCATTATTAAAGCATTACTACAACATTTGGAAAAAATAGCATGCCACTCATATTCCCAGTAAAGGTAAAAGGTAAAGGTAAAGGCCCTCCCGTTGATCGTCGATTTGCTCGAGCGGGCCCAGTAACGTCTCCATTGGAGACTTTGTTGTTACTGTGTCTGGCATATCGAATACTCTCGGTAGCTTGCCGGGCTCTCCGAGAGGGGCGGAGGAATCGAACTCGGGTCGGCCATGTTGGCCGCTTGTAAGGCGAACACCCTACCACTGTGCTATCTGGGAATATACATATACATATTCCCAGTATGCTAGCATAATAACCTCTCATTTCCTCAGACTTCCTTCTGGTCTTTTTATTTTATTTTATTTTTTGTGGTGCTGTGGGATTGAACCCAGGAGCTTACACCACACCCCCACCTTGGGATTATGTCAAAACCTATTATACATAGTAATAATCATTGTTTGGGGGAAATTTATGTTCTTTATGCTCAGGTTTGCACATACAAATTTTTAAGGTAGATTATTTATTTTTAACAGCCCTATGGTCACCTGTTAGGTTCTATGTCATTATTTATTTGGGCATTCTATAATTGGCACTTAATTTACCTGTTTTTCACTCTTATGGATTTTGTTTTATTTACTGATACTTGGTGTTACATATTTGTAAGATGCTTGCCTTGAACACAGCTGACCCAGGTTCAATTATGACCAGGAGTAAGCCCTGAGCACCACTGGATGTGGCCAAAAAAAAAAGAAAAAGAAAAAGAAAGAAAGAAAGAAAGAAAGAAAGGAAGGAAGGAAGGAAGGAAGAAAGAAAGAAAGAAAGAAAGAAAGAAAGAAAGAAAGAAAGGTAAAGAGGGAATTTTAAGTTTAGAGAGTTAAAACTAGGAAAAAAAATGAATCCCAGGACTGGAGCAATGGCACAGGGGAGGGCGTTTGCCTTGCACGCAGCCTACCCAGGTTCTATTTCCAGCATCTCATATGCCCCCCCCCCAAGCACCGCCAGGAGTATAATTCTTTTTTTTTTGAAACAAATAGATTTTATTTGGAGTATTTTTAAGGTGTGGGTGTGTGGGAGGGAGAGAGAGAGAGAGAGAGAGAGAGAGAGAGAGAGAGAGAGAGAGAGAAAGAGAGGTAAGAGAGAACACAGGCTTCTCCAAGGACGAAGAGAGAGAGCCCCTACACACATCCTAGCATTAGACACGAAAGCATGAAAGTACACATCTCAAGAGGGGAGATGCGGGTGACACATGTGCTCGGGCACCACATGTGCTCGGCCACGTGGGCGGCAAGCAGCACATGGGCTTGGGCAGCATATGCACCCAGGAGTAATTCTTGAGTACAGAGCCAGGAGTAACCCCTGTGCATAGCCAGGTGTGATCCAAAAAGAAAAAAAAAATGAACCCCAGATTCAATTGCCTTCAAACACTGAAGTGATTCCAGTGACATGCTATCTAATAAAAATCATGTTTCACGTTTTATCCTTCAGAACATTTCCAAATGGATCATTCCCAGAAGTTTAGATTGGGTCTTGCCCTTGTCCCTCAGGCTTCTGATGGCAGACTTCTGGGGAGGGCCACCAGGACCCAGTGCTTTGGCAGTGGCATTTGAGAATCACATCCCTTCAAACAGGACCACTGTCAGGGCTGTCCTGGGTGGTGCCTGCCATGGGTTGGTCAAGCATAGATGCATGACTAGACTGTCCTGATCTGGGCCATCCAAGGTCAAGTCAACAGATGGGATCATTGTACTGCATGTACCCTGCAGGCTTAAGCAACTGGAAACCTGGACAAAATATATGAATCAACTGTTTCCCAGGGCTGAACAATAGGCAGCAGGGAGCTGGGATTCCTAAGTAAAGGGAAACCAACGTAAGCGCTGTCATTGTCAGGACTTCTGTCTAAAGCCCGGGCCCAGCAGTAGTGGGAATGAGGACCCAGGTGCTTCTTGATGGCTTTAGAGCATGGCAATATGCAGCTGCGCTCACCGGTAACTCCTGAGAGTCCAGGAAGAAGGGAACTCTGAAGGGCAGGAGCTCCAGAAATCTTCCCTCAGCACCCAAACTTCTGTGACTTAGTGAGCTGTGTGCGCAGGGCAGGGTGTGGAGTGAGGACCACACCAGCTGGTGGGGGGGGGTGGGGAGGGGCCCTGGGGATGGCAATCCCCCACTAACCCAGGATTCTGCCGGGATTTCCAAGTGTCCCATCATAGCAGGAGGCTAAAAAAGCCCCACACAGAGAGAATGTGAAAATCCGCCACCACCATAGCTTAAAAATAGGCCTTGAAAAGGCCAGGCCAGACTGTAAGCACAGGAACTATTCATCTAAACAGGCTTGGAAGAATAAAAAATTGTAGACCAAATTCCTTTGATATTACAGAGGCAGTAATCCTCAAGAAGGCACTTCCAGTCTATTTCAGTCAAGTTGAATTATTGAGAGATGAAACACTGGTGCAGGGACCAGAGAAATAATGCAGTAGGTAGGCTGCTTACCTTGCACATGGCCAACCTGGGTTTGATCCATGACACCTCATATGGTTCCCCGAGCATCACTAGGGGTAATTCCTAAGCACAGAGCCTGGAGTAAGTCCTGAGAACCGCTGGGTGTGGCCCTCTCCCCACCAAAAAAAAAAAAAAAATTGGCGCAACATCTGAAAGTTAATCAACATAGTTCTTCATAACAACAAACTCAGGAAGGCAAACTTCATGATCAGAAATAAATCTTGTAGTGCTATTTAATACAATTCAGGGTGCAGGGGCCAGAGAGGTAGTATAGCAGGTAGGATGCTTACCTTGCCTGGGTCTGACCTGGGTTCAATCCCTGGCATCCCCTGTGGTTCCCTGAGCACCACCAGTAGTGATTTCTGAATGCAACACCAGAAGTAACCCCTGAGCATCGCTAGGTATGGCCCAAAACAAAAACAAAATGAAATTCAGGGTGCAGGATGTGGGTCAGTGGTAGAGCACTTGAAGCATGCCTGAAGCCAGGAGTGTGATTCCCAGAGACACAACAAATGTGACATCCTGGCATCCCACAAGCACGTGTTTAGCCCTGGTGGACCACAACTACAACAAAGGAAAGAAAGAAGGAAATGAAAATAAGTAACATAAGTTATGTAATATAAAAAGCAAGGAGCTTTAAAAATTCAATATTTATTTGTGATTTAAAAAAAAAAACAGCAAGCCAGGATCCAAAGAGATTTTTCTTAAACTGATTTTAAAAAATCTACAAAGTTCCCTTTATTTAATTTTTTGTGATTAAAGCCGAGCGACTTTTCCTCTAAGAACAGGAGCAAGTATGTCTGAACTTACTACTTCTATTCACTATTGTTTTAGAGGTTCTAGCAAGTGCAAAAGGGAAGAATAAAAATTCAAGGTCATACAATTGCAAAGCAAAAATTAAAACCATCTTTACTTGCAGGCATCATCATTTTCTATATACAAAATCCCTTGAAATGTACATGAAAGAATAACAAGTAAATTTAAGAATAACAAGTAAATTTAGGAGAATATAGGTATTGGTATTGGTAATTGAAGTTAAAAACACTTCTTTATTTGGCACTAAAACACTATAAATTTAGAGTAATAAATGCTATAAGATACATGCAAAATTTTTCTTTGCTGATAAATGCAAAACACTAATGCAAGAAACCAAATAATTCCCAAACAAATGGATACACGCATATATACCTGGCAGTGATGTGTTTCCTACTGAAGACCTGTTCTCAGTTTCTGTTGCCTTTACGAGTTGTTTCCTTACCATGTTTCTTTATATACCATAAATGAGATCTCTCTCCTCTGACTAACTTCACTCAGAATGATACTCTCCAGATCCATCCACCTAGTGGAAGGAAATTGTATGATTTTTGTTTTTTCTTATAGCGAGTAGTATTCCATTGTGTATATGTAGCATAGTTTATTGTACTCTAATTCATGGCTCAAGAACTGACCTTTTAACAATCTAATCAATTGCGCCAGAGCGATTGTGTAGTGGATAGGGTGATTGCCTTGCATATGGTCAACTTGGGTTTAATCTCCAGCACTGCATAGGAATCTGAGCATCACCACGAGTGATCCTTGAGCACAAAGCCAGGAATAAGCTCTGAGTACTGCCACGAATAAACAAACAAAAATGGGTCAATTCTTCTCAAATTGACAAAGAGATTAAGATTAAACTGGGGGGGGGGGGGGCTGAAGCAATAGCACAGCGGGTAGGGCGTTTGCCTTTTACGGGGCCAACCCAGGTTCGACTCCCAGAATCCCATATGGTCCCCTGAGCACCGCCAGGGGTGATTCCTGAGTGCAGAACCAGTAGTAACCCCTGTGCATCGCCAGGTGTGACCCCCCCCCCCCAAAAAAAAGATTAAACTCGGGTGAGAGCTGGAGCGATAGCACAGAAAGTAGAGCATTTGCCTTGCACGCGGCCAACCCGGGTTCGATTCCCAGCATCCCATATGGTTCCCCGAGCACCACCAGGGATAATTCCTGAGTGCAGAGCCAGGAGTAAGCCCTGTGCATCACCGGATGTGACCCAAAACGAAAAAAAAAAAAAGATGAACTTGGGTGTTTTTGTTTATTTGGGTTTTTTTTTTTTTTTGGTGGAAGGTAGTAGAATTTGTCAAGTTGATCCTAAGATTCACCTCTTTGTGGAAAGCTAAGGCACTAGAATAGATAAAACAATATAAAAAAGAATACTGTCCAGAGATCTGCACAATATGATCTCAAGACTTCCTGCAAAGCTGTGGCCTTAAATATAGGGCAGGATTGGAGAAGGGATGGACACCCAACCCATGGAACAAAAGGGAGACCAGGAATAGCTCCGCACAAATGCCAGTGACAGAGATTTGACTAGGCATAAAGCCAATCTATAGAGAGTAGATTACTCGGGGTGCCAGTCCTTGCAGGAAATCTAAAGGACTGTCAGAGACAGAGGGTCTGACATTCAGGGGGTGCTTTTGGGCCCCAGAGACAAAATTGGGAGGTTTCTGAATTGGGTGGGGTAATACATACATGTATATAAGTTATACGTGTGGTTATAAATTGTATATGTTCGAATTTAAAACAAGGGACAAAAGATTGATTCTGAAAAATTGAGACAAACTTATTTTAAAAAATTATTCACTGAGGCCTCAGAGAGATTGCCCAGGGGCTGCACATGGGCTTTACAATCAAGAGCCTGGATTCAATCCCCAGTACCACATGGTCGCCAAGCACCTCCAGGAGTGACCCCTGACTACTGAGCCAAGTGTGGAACCAAAAAATCAAATGAAAAAATAAAATTGTGTGTGTGTGTGTGTGTGTGTGTGTATAGAGGGGGGAGTAGAATTAGTCTATGAATGCAAATGTTATATGTTTTAGGAGCACTATGATGCATTTTTGGGAATGACTTACTCAAATGGAAAAGAAACCCAGAATTACTTCCAGGTTCCTTTGAGCAGCACTCACCTTTGCGAAGTGTGTGCTTGCCTGCCATTCCTGATCCCTGCTGGCACTACAACAAAGCGGGCGCTCCACTCCCTGCAGCCACGTGTGTGTGAGCCCCACAACTACAGGAAACAAGTCCCACAATCAGGTGTGCAAGCACGGAAACCCAGCAGTGCCACCCGGTCCTCTCAGTAGTAAACTGCTGCAAAGGGGGAAAAAAATCAAATCAAATCAAGTGTGTGTTGGCCAGGCTTCCAAATGCACACTGGGGACCTGTTGTATGTGTGCTTGTGTGTGTGTGTGTGTGTGTGTGTTGGCCAGGCCCTCAAATGCACACTGGGGACCTGTTGTGTGTGTGTGTGTGTGTGTGTTGGCCAGGCCTTCAAATACACACTGCGGACCTCTTGTATGTGTGTTTGTGTGTGTGTGTGTGTGTGTGCGTGTTGGCCAGGCCCTCAAATGCACACTGGGGACCTGTTGTATGTGTGTGTGTTGGCCAGGCCTCCAAATGCACACTGGGGACCTGTTGTATGTGTGCTTGTGTGTGTGTGTACGTGTGTGTGTGTTGGCCAGACCCTCAAATGCACACTGGGGACCTGTTGTGTGTGTGTGTGTGTGTTGGCCAGGCCTCCAAATGCACACTGGGGACCTGTTGTATGTGTGTTTGTGTGTGTGTGTGTTGGCCAGGCCCTCAAATGCACACTGGGGACCTGTTGTGTGTGTGTGTGTGTGTGTGTTGGCCAGGCCTTCAAATACACACTGCGGACCTCTTGTATGTGTGTTTGTGTGTGTGTGTGTGTGTGTGTTGGCCAGGCCCTCAAATGCACACTGGGGACCTGTTGTATGTGTGTGTTGTGTGTGTTGGCCAGGCCTCCAAATGCACACTGGGGACCTGTTGTATGTGTGCTTGTGTGTGTGTGTACGTGTGTGTGTGTTGGCCAGGCCCTCAAATGCACACTGGGGACCTGTTGTGTGTGTGTGTGTGTGTGTTGGCCAGGCCTCCAAATGCACACTGGGGACCTGTTGTGTGTTTGTGTGTGTGTGTGTGTTGGCCAGGCCTCCAAATGCACACTGGGGACCTGTTGTATGTGTGCTTGTGTGTGTGTGTACGTGTGTGTGTGTTGGCCAGGCCCTCAAATGCACACTGGGGACCTGTTGTGTGTGTGTGTGTGTGTTGGCCAGGCCTTCAAATACACACTGCAGACCTGTTGTATGTGTGTTTGTGTATGTGTGTGTTGGCCAGGCCTCCAAATGCACACTAGGGACCTGTTGTATGTGTGTGTGTGTGTGTGTGTGTGTGTGTTGGGGGCCAGGGGTGGGGTTGCTTATGAAGAGCCAGTCTCTTCATTTCAAAGTCACCTGGTATTTTTGGTCTTCTGTACCTTTTGTAACTTCCTCTGAATAAGAGGAAATATGGTTGCCGGTTGTGTTGAATTTACTTTAAACAAATCAAAGCACTGATTTCTGCTTCCTGTCTCTGTAATATTTGAACTGCAGGCGGCTTCAAAGGGCAGCATAGCTGTGTTCTTGAGTGATTGTGCATCTGTTGGATTATATTGTAAACAGTTCAAAGCTTTGCATTGTATAGAAACCTCTGAGGCAAACAACATTCAGACAGCGTTTTCTGGTCGAGCACTGGCAGAGAACTCAGTGTGACTTCTTGATTTGTCTTGTGCTGGTTATAGAGTAAATTTAGATCTCAGTTGAATATTTATGTAAACTCAGAGTTTATTCTTTCTGTTTGTTCCAGCACTGTCTAACTTGGTCCCTGAAATGTTTATCACCTACATGGCAGGTAATTGGGAAGGGCCGTGGGAAGGAGCGAGAATGAAGCAAAACCAAAAAATACCTGTGCGTCCTCTCCTTGCGAGTTCAGGGGGTTGTTGAAACGTCACCTATATTAGCAGCATGTTTGACACAGGGCTTCTCCAGAACCACATTATTACTATTATGGGGTGTGGTGAGTGTTGGGGTTTCAGAATCCAGCCTGCTGGGGCCCCAAAGGGTAGATGCCAGCTCATGGCAATTACAGTGCAAATGGGAACACACCTAGATTCTTGAAGTTCACTTGTTTTGTTTCTTTGTTTTTGTTTTGTGGGGCCTTAGTCAGCTGAACTCAATGACTGCTCCTGGTTCTGTGCTCAGGGATCACTCCTGACAGGGCTCGGGGGACCTTGTGGGATACTGGGGTTGGAACCAGGGTCAGCTGTGTGTAAGGCAAGTGCCTTAATCCCTGTTTTCTCTCTGGCCCAAGTTCAGCTATTTTCAGAGCTAGAGATAGTGCTGTGAGGAGGTAAGAGACGGTGCTGGGAAATGGAGGGAGGAGGTGGGATCTTCAGGAGGAAGCTTGCCCCTGGACAGGGGCGAGGGGAATGAGTGAGGGAAGGGAGCACGAGGACAACAGGGGAGGGGGAAAGTGGCTGCCACAGAGGCAGGCTGGGGAGCAGAAGGGAAATTGGGATATTGGTGGAGTGACTGGTGTCGGAACAACATACACTTGAAACTCAATCATAAAGATCTCAATCATGAAAATCAGAAATTCATGGTGATTCAGTTTTTTAAAAAAGAGAGATGGTACTGTGAGTAAGATGCTTGCCTTGAACACAGACAGCCTGGGTTTGATTGCTAGCACCCCACAGGGTCCCCTGAGCACCCCCAGGAGTGATCCCTGAGTGCAGAACCAGGAATAAGCCCTGAGCACCACAAGGTGTAGCACTCTACCCCCAACAATAACAACAACAACAAAACCCAGTTCTCTGAGCTCTGCTGGAACCACTCCCAGTCCAACCTCTGCAACGGTTTCCCGACTTATTAGACGCTGCACGCCCCCATCCCCTTTCTATGGAAGCCACCTGATTCTGCTCAGAAGTGACTTCTGGTGGGGCTCCCAGGACCATAAGCATTGCAGAGATTAAATAGAAGTGGCCACACGAAAGGCAAGTACCTCCACCTCTGTGCCTGACCTCTTTGGCCCCCACCACCCTTTTCCAGAAACAAACAAAACTCTCAGCTCTCCCTGGAAATGTGGCATCTTTAAGTGAGCAACTGAAAGTGCTCCCCAGTTGCGCCTCCTCCATCCACAGTCTCAACTACTCTGTGTGTATGTGGGGCGGGGGTGGGGGCGAGGTGTTCCACAGAATCAGCATCCCTAATTCTGCTCCACACAGTCCTGAGGACCAGATCAGCCCTGGGGCATTCTGCAGCTGCTTGGTGTTCAGGAAGAGGGCGGGTTTGTGGGTGTCCCCACACTCTATTTTTTTTTCTTTTCGGGTCACACCCGGTGATGCTTGAGGGTTACTCCTGGCTCTGCACTCAGAAGTTACTCCTGGCGGTGCTCAGGGTACCATATGGGGTGCTGTGATTTGAACCCGGGTCAGCCGTGTGCAAGGCAAACGCCCTACCTGCTGTGCTATCACTCCAGCCCCTTGTGTCCCCACACTCTTGCATGAGCCATGGGGCCATGGGAGAAGCCCTTAGCTCCCTCAGGGTCAGGGCCAGGGGGCATTGTGGGAAAAGCCTTGGGGCGGGGTCACTGGGGGATGCCAGCTAGTGCTGGGGTGCAGGACCAGGTGTCTCATACCCTGAGCTGAATGTGGCCTGAAGAAGAAGCCCTGTGTCCTGGGGCAGCTCCCGGCCCGTGGCCTTGGCCACACAGGCCCAGCGAACTTGCTCGCACACACTCCCGCAGGCACAACTTGGGGGCGGCCAGGAGGTTGGGGCCATGTGACATGACACGAGCAGCAGATAGGCTGAGAGACCCCTGGGTGAAACAGAAGCAAGCCCCTCGCTGCTGGCCTTGTCCTTGTCCCAGGGCTGGGCAGGGCAGGCCTGGCAGGAAGCGGGCTGCAGACGATGGTGGGTGCTAGCACTTTAATCTCTTGCCTATCTTTGCTCAGGGACCGTGAGAGCTCCAGTTCCGTTTTCACTTCTTTGGAAGTGCTGATAAGCTGGGAACAGCATAAATCAAGCGCCAAATGCCATGCTTCCTGCTTTAGGAAGCAAAACCTAAGTATGACCTTTGCAAGTACCCCTGGCCACTATTCTTTTCGTCCATTTTTATTTTTTTCTTCCAAAGTGAATTTTCCTTCCTTTTATTTCCTTCTTGTGATTGACCTCAAAGAGCTCAAAGTGGGTCATTTCCCCCATTTGTGAGCAGACAGTTCAGCGGTGTTAAGCAGTGATTTCATCACACCCATTCCCATCCTCCCCAGGAAACGCTGTCTCTTGCTCTCACTCTCTGCTCCCCTGGATTCTCTCCAGAGCTGGCCTAAGGCTGCTTCTCTCCCCTTTTGCTCAGAAATGGGAGCGAGAGTGGGGCCCACCACCAGGGATACTGCGCCCTGTCCTGGTGGGTATGAATGCGGCAGGAGTGCCATGTATGTGGACCAATGGGCACCAGGGGGAGACGGATAGGGTGCTCAGAGCAGTGGTCACCCACCAGCCCGGCCCTGGATGAGCCCTGGCTGAGGATAGAGGCTCCTGCTCACAGAAAGGGGCTCTTTGGGTTCCAGTGGTCAGTATAGGGGTCACAGCAGGCATGGAGTGAGCACTGGGTACTGCACCCTTGATGCAGCACGCACGCCCCCCCCCCCCATACACACACACACACACACACACACACACACACACACACACACCACTGCTGCATTCATTTCCTGTGTGCCACTTGTCTTTGCGCTCATCCTTCTAGATTGGACCCACAAGGGAGTTAGTTTTTTTTTTTTTTTTTTTTTTTTTTTAATTTATTTATTGAATCACTGTGGAAAAGGTTACAAAGCTTTCAGGTTTATGTCTCAGTCATGCAAATATCAAACACATTTCCCTTTACCAATACTTATTTTTTACCATGAAGAACCCCAATAAAACCCCACCCCCCACCCCTCCCCGTCCCTGTGAAGCAGATGAATTCTAGTTAACACTCTATCTGCTTTGATTAGATTCATTGTTTCAATAAAAGATTCACCACTATTATTTAGAGTTTACCCCCCCCCCCAAATCAGACATGCTGAAAAAGCATTGTGAAGTGATTTGCTTTCTACGGCTGGGTTCAAGAATTAAATGTTGGTTTTGGATTTCTGCTCTTTTACCTATTGACCCTGGAAGTATTTCTACTGAAGGTCAGATAGTTAAGAAATTGGTTTCTGTGTTCTGGAGTCCTGGCCGTGCTGGAAAGCCGCTCGCGGGGGGAAACCGGTGGCCTCGGTAGGGCGTGAAGGGCGGACCGAAACGCCCCCCTTCCCATGAGGTTTTAGTCGCCCCCACACTCCCGGCTCATACCTGCTGTCCACAGGGCTCCCATGTGGCCGCCATCTTTCTTTCCAGAGATGAGAGGGCGAATGGGGCAACACCCTTTAAGGGAGTTAGTTTTACCTGCACCCTGGACTTGGGTGGAGGAGCAAGGGGCTCCCCTAGGCTGAGAGTTTTGTTTTATTTCACTTTGTTTCAGTTTCTGTCATGATCTGTGAGTAGCAGAGATTTCATGCCCATTTTTGCAAACAAGAAAACAGGCTTGCTGGCACCTGGGAGATAGCCCAAAGGGCTAGCACCGATGCCTGGCATGCACCAGGCCCCAGGTTCAGTTCCTGGAACCACATGGCCCTGAGTACCATTGGGTATATACAACACAGCTGGGAAGACCCCCCCACAAAAAATGTATGCAGGTACAGAGAAGCCAGATCAAAGGGTGTTTCTGAATCCCAGTAGGAAAGTGTCAGAGTTGAGATTCGGGCCACTTGGTGACATGTATGCACTGGAAGCTGGGAGCTGCCTCATCGTCCTTGAGTTTCTCGGCATGTGCTACAGGTAGAGGCAGGAGGAGAGGCAGGGGCCTTGCTGCCCAGGGGTCAGTCCATGCCTATGGAGTGAGTGAACCCAGCCCAGATCTTTGATCACCCCTATGCTGTCAGGGCTGGGATGTGTCTGCAGCGTCACCTGCAGCAGCGGTAATTGTGACGTTACCAGAGTAGTGCTGAGCCGGTGCCCTTTCTGGCTTCATTTTCTTCCTCCCTTTCTCCTTCCATTATTTTCTTCCTTTGTTCTTTCCTGTTTTCTTTCTTTCCTTCTTTCTTTCTTTTTTTCTCTTTCCCTCTCCTCCCCTCGCCTCCCTTCCCCTCCCCTCCCATTCCCTCCCTTCCCCCTTCCCCTTCCCTCCCCTCCCCTCCTCTCCCCTCCCCTTCTCTACCCTCCCCTCCTCTCCTCCTCCTCTCCTCTCCTCTCTTCTGTCCCCCAGTGCAACTCAAGCTACTCTCTGCTCACTGCTTTGGAGAGGTCCTTCCCATCATTGGTTCCCAGAATATTTTGGGGTGCTATGCAGTGCTGGGGTCAGGCCAGGCCTCCCACATACAAAGCCTGCCCTCAGCTTGTTGGGCTGCTCTCTGACCCTCCCTGGGTTAATTTTCTAGTGCAAAGGTATACTGTGCTCTCCGGGAATACAAAGTGGCCAGCACGTGTTTTAAGAGCATTTTCAGGTGGTGGAAAGAGTGATGCAGACCTGCTGAAAGGTTCAGCAGCGCCTGAGTGACAGTGTCAGCACTGGGCGTGGGGCCAGGCTGTGGCGTGTGTGAGCTTTGACCCGGTGGCCCTGCTCCCTCTGTTTTTCCACCCCTCTTCCTCTGCCGCTGATGTCATTGTGTTTTCAGATTTTGCCCTGGTCTGATCCCCAAGCCAGGGGACTGGTGGAGAGCATCTATAAGAGACCCTCCCTCCCCCCGCCTCAGGAGCTCATAAAGGTGCTTACTTTATTTAAGTGGGGGGAAATGCAAAGGAGATTCCAGAAGCCGTGATCATGATGTGAAAATCCAGCATCAAAAAAAAAAAAAAAAAAAGAAAATCCAGCATCAAGATTCCTCGTAAAATGTTACTGCAGCAGCCACCTCCGTCTGTAGATGGTCTGCAGCTGCGTTCCTGAACTGAAGGCTGCACAGCCCACAGAGTTGAACATCTTCACACCTGGGGCCTTTCCAAAAGAGATTTGCCAAAGTAACCTCAGAGCACCCTTTCCTGGGATGCAATATTTCAGGTTCAGCATTTTGCATGGTCAGCTCAGGCATTTGGCTCTAAATCGCCATGGGAGGAGCCATGTGCTAGGAAGGCCAACGGGTGTGGTTCATGGGGACAGGGCAGGGGCCACTCACGTCCCTGAACCAGCTGGTACCTATGGCTGCTCGGGGCTGATACCTCTCAGGGAGGGAGCCTCTGTATTTTCAGGGAGAGGCCCAGGGCCTACTGTGGCCCCCACAGGCAGACTGTGAAGTTCACCATCCAGCATTGGAAGGGATGCTGACTGGAAATGGTCTCGTGCTGCTGCAGGGGTGCCAAGAGCCCCCAGTCTTGTGCCCGAGCCACTGTGTGCTGGGCCATGGCTAAGCTCTGCATGTACCCACACTGGCCCATCTCTGGGACAATGGTGCCCATAGCCCTTTCTGCTCCAATGTAGCGCTTCCGAATCGGTTCTTGGAACTGGACCCTGCAAGACGGTGGAGGTGAGGAGAAGCCACTGAAGCCGGCCTGGCGGGGAGATCTTCAGGAATTTGTGGGGTCTCTGTAGCCCATGTGTAAAGTCAGAAAGCGGGCTTTGTGGGACAGGACCAGGGTAGTATGGTTTTTTTTTCCCCCTTCAACATTCAAATAAAAATTAAGAATAGGACATGTGTGTGTGTGTGTGTGTGTTGGGTATGTGTGTGTGTGTGTTGGGTATGTGTGTGTGTGTGTGTGTGTTGAGCTGTTTCTAAGACCCACCGATTTTTTGTGGTGGCCTTTATTTTAAAATGATGGTGAAACATAAACAACTTGAAATTTCCCATCCAAACCATTTTTTACCCTTTGAGAAATGCTTATTGGGTATCGGCTGGGTCCAAGGTACTTGGTCAGGCTTCAGTGGTACAAAGATAAATAGCAAAGAGATTTCGCAGGCAACTGGAAACGCTTACCCTTGAAGTTGTATATGGCGGGGGGCGGGGCGGGGTGGAGGGGGGATGTCCAGGATCTGCTGGTCAACAACTCTGCAAACCTCAACAGCTGACATTCTCAAGCTCAAGAGTCTGGAAGTTTAAATGTAATGGGGGAGTGGGGAAATTGTGGCATTCGTTTTTTTTTAACCTAAAAGGAGCCAAATTTGATTGTAAAATGATCTCCTTGGCAGAAAAGTGGGAGCAATCCTAGGCACCAAGCTACTAGGAATAAGCTCCTGCACCACCAGGGGTGGCCCCAATATTAAAAAAGCTTAAAAACAGTCATTTCTGTTCTGGTTATATATCCAAACTAATTCAAGTCCCGCCATTGCCGAGGGCAGCCATGCACTGCACAACCCAGCGGTGGATGTGACTGCGCCAGCCTAGGGACTGTGGCATGTTCCAAGACCAGATCTGCTGGCCGGGGCCCAGCGTGATTGGGGTCACTGTCCCCACGGGAAGAAGGCGCATTGTGCCAGATGGAGCCAGGAGAAGGTCTCTCCGCAGCGGGCAGCGAGCCTCTCAGCCGGTTGGGAGGCACTCCTTTGCTCTCCCGGATCAGCTGTGTTTGCTTTGGGAGCACGGGACACAGGATGTACCCTCCTCCCCGGGACGATGGGAGAGTGATGTCAGCCCAGGTGCTTCCTGGACAGGGCTGGGGGTAGGGTCCCCCACATGCGGGCTGGGTCACCAAGCTCCAGCCATGCTTACAATAGCATTTCCCCTTGTTGAGATGAGTTTCTCTTCACATCGCTGTGTCCCCTCGCTGGCCACTGGCTCATTCTCAGCTCCCCACTGGCTACCAAAGAGGAGAGTGCACCTTTAGAGCAGGCCTTTGGTGGCAGGCCCTCACCAGCAGACCCCATGCGTTCTGCTCTGCAGAGTGTTCTTTGTCAGAGCCACGGAGTCTTGTAAAGCCCCTGCTGCACTCGCGCGTGCAGGCTGAGCCGAGCCTTGTCTTTGTCAGGGCTTTGCTGCCGGACAGCCCACAGACCAACCACGCCAGCTCACTTCCCCTTCAACAAACCAGATGCCCGGAGAACAGAGCTGAGTAGGCCAGAGAGTGGATGCTCTTCATTTCTGATCACACATTCTGGTTCATGGGGTTTCCCCCTCCCACCCACTGCACCCTGATCTTACACCAGCGGCAGCTCCACAGCTTCATTCTGACACGAGCTACGAGGAGTCAGCACCAGATTCCACAGGTGTAAGCGCTGAGTCCCACAAGACTGTCCCCACCTCAGAGGCCAACTGCAAGTCCACCTTGCAAGGGGTCTGACCATCTTCTCCTCAGGTTTGATTCATTTGCTAGAGTGGCTAGAGAGAAACATTCTATTACCACATTCGTTATTACTGGAGTAAGTTCACAAGGATAATGCTCAGGAAGAGAGGGGAGGGGAAGGGAAGATTTGGGGGCTGATGGCACAATATGTAAATATTTATGAAAGCGTTCGGACAGGGGTGCTGAGGGAGGGCCTCTGAGGAAACGTGTGGAAGGGTAGGAGAGCTCACAGTGACCCTAGCAGGCCTCCTGAATGTGGCCATCTCCTCGGTGCTGCCTTGAAAGTCTGCTGGGGCCCTGCTGCACGGCCTGGACACAGAGGGGCAGCACAGGGACGGGGTTCAGCCTTGCCCACCCTGCTCCTGCAGGGCTCCTGGGGGCACTGATGTGGCCTAGAATCTTCCCTCCAAGTTTCAGTGGCTGGGATTCCTGGGCCTGCAATGGCTGGCAGGAAGAGACTAGCATTTCTACTTCAATTCTCTTCCCAAACATCAATTTGGATGATCGGACCAAATTTCTTTTCATGTTGCGTGAGACTGAAGCCCGGCCCCAAGGAGGGGCTGCCTGTCAGTGCTGGGATCAAGGCAACCAATGGCCTGGCAGAGAGAACCAGGCTGCGGCTGGCTGGGCGTTCACACGACCTGCTGCCCTGCCAGCCCGTCATGTGCAGGGGCTCTTTTGTGCCTAGCGTTTCCCCACCCACGCGGTGACCCTGGGAGAAGACTGGCCACAACTCCACGCTTTCCTCAGAGAGCACATTCGAAAGGCGGGCCAGAGTCTGAAGTGTACAGAAGCAAGTGAAAACGGGATGCGACGCAGAGAACAAACTGGCTTTTCAGAGCTCTGCTTTTAACTCGTAGTCATTCTCCCCCATGACCATCCCTGCCCCGTTTCCTCTTTTTCTGTTTGTTTGTTTTTGGGCCACACCCAGCCATGGACAGAGATTACTCTTGGTTCTGCACTCAGGAATTACTCCTGGCAGTGCTGGGAGACCATACGGGATGCTGAGGATCAGACCCGGGTTGGGAGCGTGCAAGGTAAGAGCTCAACCCACTGTACTATCACTCCGACTCCTGGTGCTGGGATTTTTATGTATGAAACCATATCAATAACAGTTTTGTAAACGACATTGTTTAAAATAAAATGTAACCAGTTGGGGCTGGAGCAATAGCACAGCGGGTAAGGCGTTTGCCTTGCACACAGCCAACCCGGGTTCGATTCCCAGCACCCCATATGGTCCCCTGAGCACCGCCAGGGGTAATTCCTGAGTGCAGAGCCAGGAGTAACTCCTGTGCATCTCCAGGTGTGACCCCCCCAAATAAAATAAAATAAAGTAAAGTAAAATGTAAAATGTAACCAGTAAATAAAATAAAGACAAACAAAAAGGAATAAAATAAGCAAAAATTCTAAAAAATCAGCATTTTGTCTCTGCAGTGATGGCCGCTCCCTAGATTATTCCTTTTATGGCCTTGAGGTTCCCTGGGCCAGAGCCTCTTCGCCCCATGGCTGTGAGGGTTGTTGAGGGCTGTTCTTCACTCCCTGTCGTCCCAAGTCAGTCACTGTGGCCTGGTAGAAACTGTTGTTAGAAAGAGGCCCAGCTAGCCAGCAAGGGGAACTTCCACAATCCCCACTACTAGGAACCCCTGCACCCCACTCTGGTTCTTAACATGATTTAACTCTGCACTTAGTGTAGGCTGGTGAATATAAACCAGTTGGATCCTTTATTCTCACCGGCATAGGCCTTTCACCCTGTCATTGTCCACTCATAGAAAAATAGGACGGAGGAGGTGGGGGGAAGCTCACAGAGGGGGGTGCACACACCTTGCATGCATGAGCGCCCAAGATCCCTGGCACTGCATGGCCCCCAGGACCCAACCATATCACTCAGGGTGCCATTAAAAAAAAAGTAAAAGAAAAATGCCATAAAGACATGTCTTTCAAGTTTGTTTTGTTATTTATTAATTTAAAAATATACTTTAAATCCACTTGTATTTTAAAAATAAAACTTTTTCCTGCCAGTGGTATCTTTTCAATGAACAAAAAGTAGGCTGGGCTGCCTTATTCTGCTGGCCCCCCTCTTCCCCAAGCCTCTTTCTCTGACCCTGCAAGACAGGGTCAAAATCTTACTGAATTGTGCTTCTACCTCCTAAAGGGACCAGTCAGAGGACACCCTAGGTGTTGACTTGAGAGCACCCCAGGAGGTGAGCTCACGCAAAAAGTCCAGATGAAGGCCCCGGATTGGGGTTCCTGCTGAGGGGGTACAGGGAGGGTTTGTTTGCTAAATGTAGGGGGCAGGGACAATCTGTAGAGCAGGAAGGGCAGAATCCCAGGTTAAAATAACGGAAGTATGGAATCTCCTTCCTAATGTCCAAAATGAACAAAAACTAGTAAAATACACATGGAAAGAATTCAGTCATGTACAGAGGGTAATCGTAGGCCTCAGACTTCAGAAGCAGGCAGGCCAGGAGAGAACAGAAGCTGCCGACATGGCAGGATGGGGTCCCCCTGTCCTATTTCAAAAGAAGGGGTCTGAGCAAAGACCCCACGTCCTCGGGCTCTGGAGGGGTCTGACACCAACCTATCACTTTGGAGAGAGCACATCAGTACAGGAGAAGAGGCAGTCCAGAGAAAGGCAGGGTTCTTGGCTTAGGGGCCGCTGGGCCCCCAGGGGTCTAAGGTCTCGGGTCGCTGTGCCAATGGCTCTGCCCACCCTCAGCCTTGGGGCCTGGTGACTCCCCAGTCTCACCTTTGGGTTTCTCTTTGCTGCCCTCACGCCTTCTGCTGGCTTCCTAGCCTCAGCCCACTTCCCTGTCTCCTTGGCCCACTCTGTCTCCAGGACTCTTCACACAGCTTAGACTTTCCTGTCTTTTTATATATAAATATCTGCCTATTTCCTGGCCCCCTGCCTTACATCCAGTACCCACTCTCCCCATGAAACTCTGCCTCTTCTTTCTGCTCTCAGCACACCCATTTGCCCCGGCCTCTACCAGTTGTGGTCCTGGCCTGCCACTGAGGTTCCATTTAGGGGTAAAGCTGAGGGTCCCTATGCCCAGCTAGATGCTTTTGTGATGCTTGGCCTGGTGGTGCAGGCCTGAGGGTTCAGTGCCGAGGCCTGGTGGTGTTCAAGGGCCCAACATGGCCACACTCAACAGTGTGGGAGTGTTGGGAGTCCTCATGAATCAATCTCAGAGCACAGGCCTAGCATATGTTCTGCCACTTGAGCTGCCTCTCCAGCCTGGTATTTTAAAGTCACTATTGTTATGACTTTAGTTTTTGTGCCACATTCAGTGGTCCTCAGGACTTTCTCCTGACTGTGCTCAGGAGTCACTTCTGTGATACTGGGGGGGGGGGTGGCTTTATGCAGTGCTAGAGACTATATTAGGTGTCTTAACCCCTGTAATATCTCCATGGCCCCTTCCTCATTATCTCTACGAAGAGTTTTTCATTTTTTCATTTCATCATCCTGTTATTCGTCGATTGCCTCGAGCAGGCCCCAGTAACATCTCTTTCATCCTAGCCCTGAGATTATATTCAAGGCTCTTTAGGAGAATGAGACCCATCATTGTTACTGGTATTTGGCATATTTGGTACGCCACGGGGAGTTTGCCAGACTCTGCCCTGTGGGCAGGCTACATTCGATAGCCTGCAAGTTTGTCCAAAGTAGGAATGAGATAATAAGATGTCATAAAAAGATGTTCTGATAAGATGTCACGCGGCCGTTCCGGGAACTGGATTTTATAGTCTCTGAGTCTTGGCCGTTGATGGGATTACACGGCGCCAGGGGGCCAGGTGGTGGGTGTGACCCCTGCCTACTGGAATTTGGAGGATCTGGGTGGAGGATGCTCGACTCCAATCCGAGTAGGCTTGGAGGTCTTGGCCTCGGAACCCGCGTGGATTTGTCCCTCTGCCAGTACCTTCATGTGTGCGGAGAGTGGTCTCAGCATGGTGGTGGTTGGTCCTGGAGGTCTTCGGCTGCCGGAGCCCTGGTCGGGGCGGGGAGGAAAGCTCAACCCGCTCCCCTCCAAGGGGCCTTGGCGAGGAACAGCCAGGCGCGGGGGCAAAAGACTGCACTGTTCTCGTCCGGGAACCGGATTTTATAGACTATGAAGAGTTTTGACCAGAAAAAAAAAAGCTACAGCTATATCTGACTATGTAACAACCAGTTCAAGAAGTAAAATCAGGTGCCAGGGAGAGAGCTGAAAGGTCGGAGTGCTGCTTGCATATGGGAGTCCAGTCCAGGGTTCAATTCATAGAGCCACATAGCTCACAGAGCACCGCCTGGTGTGGCCCAAAAGAAAGAAAATTAGGAGTCCCAAGGACACTTCATGACCAAAGCACCTACCTTCCAAGCAGAAGACCTTGATCCTTGGTACTGTCCTAGATGACCAAGTACAATTTCGTCTTCACCATCATTTGGGACCCCCAGTGCCCCAACAAAGTCTGTGCAGACAAATATAGAAATTAAAGTGTGTGATTCCTGGTGAGCACTACAGCCATGCATGAACAGCCTCATCAATTGCAACAGCAACACAGAGGAAATAGAAGAGGAACAAAAGAATTGTCAGGGCCAGGGATCTGGCTCAAGTAGTAGAGAACCACACACGGGGTCTCAAGATAGATCTGAGGACTTGATGCCCCCCAACCCCTCTGGGGTGGACCCTGGGCCTGACCATTAAAAGGGCACCAACCCTCAGGCCTGGCAGAGCTCACAGCTGAGCATCACAGGTAGGGTTTGGCCCAGGGTTCTGCTGGGTATGGTCTTGACAAGATAAAAAAAAGAAAGAAAGAAAGAAAGAAAGAAAGAAAGAAAGAAAGAAAGAAAGAAAGAAAAAGAAAATTCTAAAGCCACCCCCTTACTCCAGAACATCCTAAAGTGCTAGGTAGGGTGTGTTTTGAATTTGGGGCTAGTGTTCTATGTGTTTGGAATTTTAATCCATAAACTTGTAGCTGGAGGTCACCTGGGAGCCCAGTGTCCATGCCAATGTGGCTTCTACACCTGCAGCTATCTTCGTCCAGCTTCCTGCCCAGGCACCATTGGCACGTGTCACTCTAGTTAGTTCCTTGGCGGGTGACTGTGGGCTCCAGATGCAACATTCCAGGGGGCCTGTTTTAGGGCTCTGTAAACAGTTTCCACACAAGCCCTTTGCCACCCAGGAAAGGCCAGACTCAGGAGTGCTGCCAACAAGCTCTGGGATACACAAAACACTTGATGTGGAGTTCATTCTTGGTCCTTGCGCATTCAGAAACCTTTGACTGTGACCAATTTTTTTTTGTTTCTTTGATTTTTTTATTTCACTAATATCATTGATGCTGAACATTTTTAAAAAATTTTTATTAGTGAAACACCATGAGGTACAGTTGTAGATTTACAAATTTTTGTGCTTGGGTTTTGAATATACAATGATCAAATACCCATCCCTCCACCAGTGCCCATTTTCCACCACCATGGATCCCAGAATCCCTCCCACACCCATCCCCCCGTCCCACCCTGCCTCTGTGGCAGGGCATTCCCCCTTGTTCTCTCTCTCTCTCCTTTTGGGTGTTGCGGTCTGCAAAAGAGGCATTGAGTGGCAATCACGTTCAGTTCACAGTCTACTTTCAACATGCATCTCCCCTCCTGGGAGGATCCTCCAAACACCCTTTATTTGGTGCTCCCTGCTCTATCTGAGCTGCCATTTCCCCTAGAATTCCCAGCTGGTCTCTAAGCCATGGAGTAATCCTCCTGGTACTGATCTCGGCTATTCTTGTTACTTTATGTCCCCCAGATGAATGCAATCTTTCTATGTCTATCCCTCTCTTTCTGACTCATTTCACTTAGCATGATACTTTCCATGTAGTGCCACTTGTATGTAAATTTCATGACTTCATCTTTTCTAACAGCTACATAGTGCTCCATTGTGTAGATGTACGAAAGTTTCTTTAACCAGTCATCTGTTCTTGGGTACTCAGGTTTTTTCCAGATTCTGGCTATTGTAGAGTGCTGCAATGAACAAACAAGTGCAGATGACACTTCAACTATACATTTTTGCCTCTCTGGGATATATTCCCAGGAGTTGTATTGCTGGGTCAAATGGGAGCTCAATTTCTAATTTTTTGAGAATCGTCCATACTGTTTTCCAAAAGGGCTGAACCAGTCGGCATTCCCACCAACAGTGAAGGAGTGTCCCTTTCTTGCCACATCCACACCAGCATCGGTTGCTTTTGTTCTTTTGGATGTGGGCCAGTCTCTGAGATGTGAGATTGTATCTCATTGTGGTTTTGATCTGCATCTCCCTGATGATTAATGATGTAGAGCATTTTCTCATGTGCTTTTTTGCCATTCGGATTTCTTCTTTGAGAAAGTTTCTGTTCATTTCATTGCCCCATTTTTTGATGGGGTTGGATGTTTTCTTCTTGTGGAGTTCAACCAGTACTTTATATATCCTTGATATCAACCCCTTGTCAGATGTATATTCGGCGAATATCCTCGGTGAATATCCTTTCCCATTCTGTAGACTGTCTTTGTATTTTGGTCACTGTTTCTTTTTGAGGTGCAGAAGCTTCTTAGTTTAAAATAGTCCCATTTATCTATCTCTGTTTTCACTTGCTCGGCCAGTGGCATGACATCTTTGAAGATACCATTAGCTTCAATGTCATGGAGGGTTTTGCCAACTTTTTCTTCAATGTACCTTATGGTTTCCGGTCTGATGTTGAGGTCTTTAATCCATTTTGATCTTACTTTTGTACATGGTGTTAGGCAGAGTTCTGAGCCCATTTTTTTGCATGTAGCCATCCAATTTTGCCAGCACAATTTGTTAAAGAGGCTTTCCTTACTCCACTTCACATTTCTTGCACCTTTATCAAAGATTAGATGATCATATGACTGAGGGAAAATGTCAGTGTATTCAACCCTGTTCCATTGGTCTGCAGCTCTGCCTTTGTTCCAGTACCATGCTGTTTTAATTATTACTGCTTTGTAGTAGAGTTTGAAGTTAGGGAGGTTGATTCCTCCCATTTTCTTTTTCCCAAGAATTGCTTTAGCTATTCGTGGGGGCTTATTGTTCCATATGAATTTCAAGAGTGTTTGCTCCATTTCTTTGAAGAATGTCATGGGTATCCTTATAGGGATTTCATTGAATTTGTACAATGCTTTGGAAAGTATTGCCATTTTGACAATGTTAACTCTCCCGACCCATGATCAGGGGATATCTTTCCATTTTCTCATGTCCTCTTTTATTTCCTGAAGAAGCATTTTGTAGTTTTCTTTGTACAGGTATGACCAATTTTTTATGACCAACCCGCTACCCCAACCCTCCACATGCCCCCCCCAATTCAGTGCTGTGACCCTAGGAGCCATGACTGTGATGTGACTTGTGACTCCAGAGGTCAAGAAGCTAGATCCTACAATGCAGCAATGTTAAAAGCAAGACAAAAGTCACCAATGCCAAATGCCAAGTCACCAGACGAACACTTGAACTTACCAGCTTCCACTCCCACAGAAATGGGACCTTAGAGAGATCAGTTGGAAGGCCCCCAGCCGCCTGTTTTGGCCTCTGCCAGACAGACCCTTCCCTTCCCCAAGGGCTTCCTGGGCCCCCTCCCCTCCCTCAAGACCATGACAGTCTTCAAGGACAGGAACTCAGAGCTCCTTTCTGTCTGCTGGATAGAATGTTCTCCTAGTCATTAATAGTTAAATAAATCCAGTAAGATTTCTGAAATTTACTTGGGGCTGGAGAGACGGGACAGCGGAGAAAGCACTTGCCTTGCACACTTGCTAACATTTGGGCTGACTAGTACCCCACATGGTCTCCTGAGCCCCACTAGGAGTGATAGCTGAACACAGAGCCAGGAATAAGTCCTGAGCCCCATCAGGTGTGACCCCAAAACAAAAAAGAAAAGAAGAAGAAGAAGAAGAAGAAGAAGAAGAAGAAGAAGAAGAAGAAGAAGAAGAAGAAGAAGAAGAAGAAGAAAGAATTCTTTGAGCTACTTTTGAGCCTACTTCCTGGTCCCAGTGATTTTAGTTTGAGGGCTGGAGTGATAGCACAGCGGTAGGGCGTTTGCCTTACAAGCGGCCAACATGGCCGACCCGAGTTCGATTCCTCCGCCCCTCTCGGAGAGCCCGGCAAGCTACCGAGAGTATTCGATATGCCAGACACAGTAACAACAAAGTCTCCAATGGAGACGTTACTGGGCCTGCTCGAGCATCGATAAAAAAATTATAATATTTAAACATCTTAACTTTTTTTTTCCTTTTTAGTGACGGGGCTTGTACTCAGGGCTTCACACATATAAGGCATGTGCTCTATCACTGGTACCTCCCTGTCCTCCACATATATTAACTATACTCAAGGGTTTGATCCAATAGTATTGAGCATATTTACTATGTTGTGAAAAGGATCTTCAGAAATTTTGTATCTGGTAGAATGGAAACTATCCCCCATAGGAAAAACTCCCTATTTCTCCTCTTCCCAGGCCCTGACTCCCAACATTTTACTTCCATCTCTATAAATCTGATGGTTCTAGGCACCTGTGTAAGTGAAATCACACTGTACGTTGTATTTGTCTCTTTGTGATTGGGCTTATTATTTAGCATAATGTCCTCATGGTTTGTCCACGTTGTAGCATGGGCCAACAGTTCCTTCCTTTTTATGCCAAATAATATTCTGTTGACTGTAGTACCACTTACTGTATCCATTTACCCATTGATGGATATTTGTGTTGCTTCTTTCATCTTCTTGTACATAATGCTGCTAGGAGTCATGGGGCATGGGGTATCTCTTCATAATCTTGCTTTCTTTTTTTTTTTCTTGGTAAAGCAAGATACTTTTTTTTATTGAAACCTACTTAGAAAGAAGTGAGGGGAGAAAAAGAGAGAAAGTATGTGTGCAAGAGGAAACACGGTCTTCTCCAGATTGACAATGGGCCAGCTAAGAGACGTAGAGATAAGCAGGTGAGATACGTATTCAAGAGAGAACATGGGGGGCTGGAGCAATAGCATAGCAGGTAGGGCATTTGCCTTGCGTGCCGCCGACCCGGGTTCGATTCTCAGCATCCCATATGGTCCCCTGAGCACTGCCGGGGTGATTCCTGAGTGCAGAACCAAAAGTAACCCCTGTGCATCACCAGGTGTGACCCAAAAAAAGCAAAACAAAAAAACAATAACAAAACAAGAGAGAACATGGGCTTGAAGAACAAGCCTCTTGCTTTCAGTTCTTTGGAGGTATATATCTGGAAGTGGGATTGCTGGACTAAATAGTAATTTTGTGCTTAACATTCTGAGAAGCCACCATAACCTTTCCTGCATCGGCTGCACCTTTTACAGTCCCTTCATTTCACACCCCCCATCCCACCAAGTCCAGTGCACGGGAGTCCCAGGCTCCCTGTTTTCTCACTTATATGTGTATTTTCTCATTGTAGTTGGGGATCATACCATTCCAATGGGTATGACAATGCCTCATTGTGATTTTGCTTCACAATTCTCTGATGATTAGTAATGCTGAGCTTCCTTTACTTGTTGTCCCTATGCTTGCTGGCCATTTGATTATTATCTTTGGAGAAATGTCTACTCAGTCCTTTGCCCATCTTTTAAGAGGGCTATTTGATATGTGGGGATAAAGTTCAAGAATCTATTTTATTTTTTTTCTTTTTAGGTCACACCCAGCAATGCTCAGAGGTTACTCTTGACTCTGCACTCAGGAATTACTCCTGGCGGTGCTTGGGGGGGCCATATGGGATGCCGGGGATTGAACCTGGGTTGACTGCATGCAAGGCAAATTTCCTACACTCTGTACTATCGCTCCAGCAATAGTAGAAGAATCTCTTTATGCATCCTGAACCTCAACCCCTTGTCAAATATATAGCTTATTATTATAGTTTCATCAGATAATCCCTCATCAGATAAACCTTTATATATTAATCTTTCATCAAATACATAATTTGCAATTATACTTTCTCATTCCTTTCACTTTATTTGTACGTGTTTTTTGATTAACAAAGTTGGTTTTGTTTTGTTTTGTTTTATTTTAGTTTGATATGGTTCCCCCTGACTTGGTTTTTATTAAGTACATGTTTGTTAGGGCTGGAGCGATAGCACAGCCGGTAGGGCATTTGCCTTGTGCAAAGCCAACCTGGATTCGATTCCTCCCCCCGTCTTGGAGAGTCCAGCAAGCTACCGAGAGTATCTCACCTGCACAGCAGAGCCTGGCAAGCTCCCCTTGGCTTATTCGATATGCCAAGAACAGTAACAACAAGTCTCACAATGGAGACATTGCTGGTGTCTTCTCAAGCAAGTCGATCAACAATGGGAGGACAGTGCTAAGTGCTACATGCCTGTGAAAGCCCCAAACTCTGTGTGTGGTGAGTGGGACATTGCTTTGGGAAAGACATGTTCAAACAGAGATATTCTCTTATCCATCACATTCAAAGGGATTTTCTGTATTTCATTTCTTCCCAAAGCTCTGAGATAAATAATTGATGCAAGTTGTTTTTTTGTTTGTTTGTTTGTTTTTCTGGACATCTGAAAAAAAATGCCCAGCCACTTTGGGGGTGTTTGCAGCGGCTTATGGGTGGCAGAGATGCACACGGGGGAGCGAGGCCTCACTTTCCAGAGGCTCCGACCTCACACGAGGCTCCAGCCAATTCCAGGGATCAGGTGTTGGTGTATATGGGGTGCATGTGCAGAGACATGAGCGCATGCACACACACGTACATGCACATACCCACATGCACACTCACAAATGCAGTCTCACAAACGCAGTCTCACAAACACATGCACACACACAACACTCACATGCACATATGTGCTCTCACATATGCACGTACACACATATGCACACATATACCCCCACATGCATACACATGCACACTTACACGCACATACACCTACACACGCACACACCCTCATTGCCTTCACACACCCTCACCCACGCATGCACACACCTTCACACACACATACACATACCATCACACACAATTCACATACCCTCACACACGTATATACATACCCTCACCCACGCATGCACACCCTCTCACACACACATGCACACGTGTGCACTTGTGCGAGCTGCACTTTATCAGGCCCCTGAGGTCCCATCAACCACTGCACTCCCTGTGGGCTCCCTGTTGAGGCCTGAAATTTTTTTTTGCGATGTATTTTTTTGGGGGCTGGAGCAATAGCACAGCAGGTAGGGCGTTCGTCTTGCATGCGGCTGACCCAAGTTCGATTCCTCCACCCCTCCTGGAGAGCCCAGCAAGTTACCGAGAGTATCTCGCCCACACAGCAAGAGAGCCTGGCAAGCTACCCATACGTATTTGATATGCCAAAAACAGTAACAACAAGTCTCACAATGGAGACGTTATTGGGTCTGCTCGAGCAAATCGATGAACAACAGGACAGTGACAGTGAGAGTTTGTTTTTAATCTTAAAGGAAGTATTGTCTCTAGAATTGCAGAAACCCTACCCTCACTCTTGAAAAAATGATAGACTCCCAAGTTTAGGACAGACCACCAGATTCTTTTTCTTTGAGGACCAGGTGGATGGCGTGGAGAGAACTAGATCTTGGTGTTAATTCTAAAAAGAACAAAATCCCTTTGAAAGAGTAAGCATAACTGGTTTACTAAATCAGACAGTAAAAGCAAAAGGTTTTGATTTCGGTTTTGGGTCACACCCCCTGGTGCTCAGGGCTCATTCCCAGCACTCCTGGTTGTGCTCAGGAGACCTTATGTCAAATGAAGCATTGCAGTCAGAACTTGGGCTGCTGTACTAGGTCTCCAGCCCCAAACAACAGGTTTTGAAAAGTTGTAGGGGGTATCTTCCAGGGTTGGGACCCTCTTGACTCAGCACCCAAAGGTTCCTCAGTGTGCATCACTGCTCTGAGTTGGAAAGCGCAGACTGCTCACAGTGAGGAGGGTGTTCATCTGTTTTTAGTGACTTGTACAGGTGCACAGTGGCATCTCCCTCCCTAATCCATCATTTCCTCTCATATCACTACAAACACACACCTGAGTTCATGATCACTCATCCTCCCCACACCCCTGCCTCAAGGGAAGACTTAGAGGTGTCTGAGGGCAATGGGGAGGTCCTGGAGGCAGGTTTCCTTCCCAACACTCCTCCCATGTGTCAGGTTGATCTCTTATCTTTAAGAGCCCTCTGCCACATTTCAAACAGAGACATTTCAAGTCGGCAAGTAGATTAATGCCAGAGAGCAGGAGATGCAAGAGGCAGCTGAGTCTGGGTGACATGACAGAACCATAGAAGTGCATTTAGGATATCTTTGAGACGGTCAGAGTCTTGCTTTGTAACCTTGGTAACCTGGGAATGTATACCAGTGCTCTTTGAGGTCTCCAGATCCTGCTTTGCAAAGTAAGAGACTTTGGAATTTCTGCTTCAATAGTCTTCTTGCCTACTGTCTGCAAATGCCCCAAATCCCATTATTTATTCTATAAAATGGACCTTTCAGGGGCTGAAGCAATAGCACAGTGGGTAGGGCGTTTGCCTTGCCCATGGCTGACCCGGGGTTCAATTCCCAGCATTTCATATGGTCCCCTGAGCACCACCAGGAGTAATTTTTGAGTACATGAGCCAGGAATAACCTCTGTGCATCGCTGGGTGTGACCCAAAAAGCAAAAAACAAAAAAGCTCTGAAATGGACCTTTCGCTTTTGTTCAGGACCCCAGTAGTTCAGGAGCACAAGCTCAAATGGGTCCTCTGGTGTAATATAACAGCGTTTGCCCACTTTTGCAAGGCTTGCTGTTTGATTTTTTTAGCATGCTTTTGGTGGGAATTTCCACAAGATGACACAGAAATAACAGCTCAGAAAGGGAAGGGGTGTCTAATCTCTTCTCTTTCCTTTCTTCCTTTCTAGTTCCTTCTATGACAGAAAAAAAAAAAGCCAAAAATTTTCTGTGCCACGTCCATTATGGGCTGAATTATATTCCCAGTCATATGTTGAAGTCTTAATTCCTTATCTCAAAAAGAAATTGTATTTGTAGATGGGGGTCTTTGCAGAGGTGATCTAAGGAGAATGAGGCTGGAGGGTGGTGGGGGTGGGGGAACTAATCCAGAAGAACTGAGGTCTTTCTAAGGAGGACACAGACAGACATGAAGAACAATCCATTGAGGACACAAGGAGACAATGGCCACCTACAAGCCAAGGAGAGGCCTGGGAGGAACGGACCCTACAGAAACTAAGGTCTTTGCTTTCCAGACTCTGAGAGGGAGGAAGCCCCAGTGAGAGAGAGACATTTAGATCCCACAGCAGAGCAAAGAAATCCTCCCTCCTTCCCCCAGGATAAGGGTCGAACTCCCTCATCAGTTCAGTGGCAGCGTGTCTGTACTAACATGAAGGCCTCCTGTGACTTACGGTTCTATTGGCAAATGACTCTGAGCCACAGCCAGGCATCCTGTCTTGAACGGCTATGACTCTTCTTGAAATGCCACTTGGAGCCCTGCATTTCCTGGCGCACCTGGCAACAGCTCAAATGTATGTTCCAACTAGAAAAAGGCAGATTGATTTAAAGAGCCGGCCATCGTTAGGCGTTACCTTGATTTATTTCAAAACAATATTAACCAGTTGAATAACAATGGTGTCCATCCACCTGCGGCCCGTGGGCTAATAAAACAGCCACATCAATCTCTATTATGATGACATCAATTTGTACCGGTCAGTTCTTCCAAGTTAAGAAACGAGTCATGTTGTTCCAAATGTACCTTTCCCTTGGTACAGGGTTGTGTTAAGTGGTTCCAAAAACGAGCCCGTCTGTTTTCTCTAGGGAAATTCTTGTATATTATTTCAGTTCAAAACAGCTCTGGCACACAATTACTAATCAGGAGTAGAAATCAGCATTTGTGCCACTGGCCCAGCAGCAGCCCAGCTGTGGTTCGAGATGAGGCTGCTGGGGCGGGGCTGCGGGTTCCGGAGGGAGGAGCGCCCGGAGCGGCCTCAGGAAGCCGGGCAGGCCGGGGGACGTTCCTGTTTGGTCTCACTGGAAGTCAGAGATATCGTGCGCCTTTTCCCTCCACTTGACTTGAGAGCAGCTGGAGGCAGCTGCCCGGCTGTTCCCTGCGGTCCTCAAGGAAGCCTGCCCTGAGGATGACCAGGAGAGAGGGAGAGAAGAGCTCGAATATTTGCTGTTCCTGCCCCTCCCGACACCCCACTTTCTCATTTCCCAAGGGCAGGCTAATCTTTGGGAACACAGAACTTCTGGAGGCTTATAAAATGGAGCGGGAGAGGCCGGCGGGAGATTGTTTCATTGTTGTCCCCCTGAAATGGAGTTTGTTTTCATTGCGTCTCTTTTTCCCTTCAGGAAAGCTCTGGGTTAAGAGTCCTGATAGATTATTCTGCACCCCTGCTTCTGCCTTTCCCCCCATTGTTCCAGTGGCCTTTTTATCTCCAGGATCTCCCTCAAGTTCAATGGGGTTCTTATTTCATGTACTTGTTCCCTCTGCTGGGCTGCCCTTCAGCCTCTGGCTGGGCTCCCCATGGTACTAGTGAACTCCCCAATACCACCCTTGCCTGTCACAAATGGGCCCAGAGTGGTTCGGAGACTAGTTCAGGGCATGGCAGATGCACTGTGGGGGTGGGTCACCCAACCCAATTGCCCCAGGCCATTTGGCATCTTCGGGTGTTTCGTGGTGTGATTCACCAGGAGATGCTTGGGTGCCATGCCTCTCTCGGAACTGGAGGAAACATTGATTAACCCATAGAAAGGGAACCCAGAGTCAGGAAGAGCTCACATGGTGAGACTGGTGTGCAATCCTTGATGCCAAGCCAGGATTTGGGGGCCCAGAACAAAGGAACATGGATCTGAAATGCTTTCCTGCACTCGATGGCCGTTCATCTGGGAACAGGAACCTCGGGAGCCCAGGCATAGTTCAGACAAGGGGGTGTGAGGGTCAGGAAAGGGGTGAAAAGTTGAACTTTGGTGTGGGGAGTCCTTTCCTAACCCAGCAGCTCCAAGGTGGAACTTCAAGAAACCCAGAGGGGGGTGGGTCCTGTGCCCTGACACCTGCAGAGTCTGGTCACAAGCTTCCTTTCCTTCCTATTTCCGGGGAAGGTGGGTCATCTGACTCATAGTGATGACCACAGACACATGGCTGGGTGAGTAATGGGGGGGACACTCTGCATTTTAATTCCTCTGTGATGTCTCAGAAACAGTTCATCCAGGGTTGCTGAAGGGACTCCCTCGACAAGGAGCCCCCAGCACCAGCCTTCAGCCTGTCCCGGTGTCTGCCTCCTACAGGCTAACTTCCTGTGTATGTGCATTTGTGGCTCTGTCCCCAGGGCTGCCAGGCCTCTGAGTCTGCCCCTACTGTCCTGTCATCTGCTCCAGCAAACTCTCAGTGAAATTCACCTGGAAAAGGACTTTTTTTACACAGACACTGCAACCTTGATGATGGTCATCCCTTACTCTTTATTCAGGCGTGATTGCAATGATCCTCAGAGAAGAAGGAAAAGGCAGGGCCCTCCCCAGTGATTCCCTGAGACAGCCATCTCTGGGAGGCCTTGGGAGGTTCCAAAGACCAGGAGGGGAGGGCCGAGCCCCCTGCTCTAGGAGAATGGTCACGGAGCATTGCATTGCATGGCCATTTGTCACTCAGTTCAGGATGTTGCTTGGCACTTTCTAAGCCACTGAATACAGAAGCTTGGCTCTCAGGGTACACGGGGGGCTACCAGTGAGGCCCCCTATTCACATTCTCCTTCACTGATGGATACACGGCCTTGTATTGATAACACTCATGCCTTGTGTTTCCTAACCACTAAGACACATAACCTCGTGTCTTTCTCCACAGGATACCCCAATCCAAATAAACGGTTGATTCTTTTTTTATTGTGTTTTGGGAGCCATATCCAGTGGTGCTCAGGGCTTACTCCTGGCTCTGCACTCAGGAATCACTTCTGGCAGTGCTCAGGGGACCATGTGTTGCGCCAGAGACTGAATCGGGGTCAGTCGCTTTTGTGATGTCGGGATCACAGCCAGGGTGTCACACAGGCTGAGCTGCATCCCCAGCCCTAGGCCTGTTTCCCACCATCCGGCCTCTGCCTCTCCGCTGCCTCACCATCTGAGCCGAGGTGCCTTTGCAACAGGAGGAGGCTAGAGGTTGGGGTTTTTCTCACTTGCTCAAGGACTGAACTGGTGTCAGCAGCAGAGACTTTGGAGTGGGGAGGGCCAGAGCGGGAGCTGGGCAGGGAACGGGGACGCCTAAGCTGCAGAATGAGGGCAGATGTACCTGCTGGGTCCCTCAGAAGGAGTTCAAGTCAGCCTCTGCCCCCTTCTCTGCAGAAACAGTAACCCGAGGTTAAGAGGCTCAGCCCTCTTGGAATCTTCTGGCTCTCGTGGGAGAGCAATATTCCCCAGTGGTGCATGCAGGGGTTCCCCACCAGTAGCCCTCCCTTCTCTGGGCCACAGAGCACCTCTCCAAGCTGGGGTGCACAATACGAGCCCCTGGATCTTAAGGTCCTTTCCTGATGGTGTTACCCTAAGAGGGGGGATTTTTATTTCTATTTTTTAAGAGAGGTAATTTTAATTTAATTTTTTTTAATTTTATCAATAGAGGGGCCAGAGTGATAGTACAGTTGGTAAGGAGCTTGCCTTACTCAGTACGAGTTTGATCCCAGGCACCCCATATGGTCCCCAGAGCATCTACCAGGAGTCATTCCTAAGAGCCAAGCCAGGAGTAAGCCCTGAGCACCACTGGAAGTTCCCTCCCCCTCAAAAATAAAAATCAGCAATTTTTTTATTTACCAACTTGTCACTTGTCATCACGTTGATCATTGATTTGCTCGAGCGGGCACCAGTAATGACTCCATTCGTCCCTGTCACGTGCTAGTGTAGCTCTTTCAAGGTCAGGGGAATGAAGTCCATCATTGTTACTGTTTTTGGCATATCGAGTACGCCACAGGTAGGTTGCCATGCTCTGCCATGCGGGCAGATTAAGTTTACTAACTTAATCCTTTTAAATTGTATATTTCAGTGGTATTAAGCACAATCCTATTGCAAAACCATCACCACCAGCCAGAGCTGTGCAATTGCCTCCAACCGCAACTGCCCCCCCATTAAACAGCAGCTCCCCCCTTCTCCCTCCCTCCCCACGCCCACCCCCATGACATCTCTGCACATTCCCTCTGAGTAGATCGTGGATACTTGGCCTTTTGGGATTCCTGTGCAGTTTGCAAAAGTCCTCGCTGCCATCCATGGCATGGCATGGGGCAGAATTTCCTTCCTCTTGAAGGTTGAATAATATTCCATTGTCTCTGTGCGCCACATTGTTCTTATCTGTGCCCCACTCCAACTTTTTGACATTGTGAATAATGCTGCCATGGACATGGTTGCATATTTGCTTTAGAAATGCGAGAGGTTCCTGCCTTTGTGAATGTTAGCAGTGGCGTTTTTTCGACACTTTCTTATGGAAGGAGATGAATAATACCCCCAAGTGATCTTAGAGCCATGCTTCCTTTTTATTTCCTCAGGCTCCCACACCCTTGCCTGCCCCCGGCATGGTGGGTGCCCTGCGCCCGTGTGCTCACTCAGCCCGGCACAGCAGCTGCAGCCCATGGCCCCAACCGCTCACAGGGGTGCCCAGAGCCCTAAGTCCCCAACTCTGGGAGGGAAGGGAAGGTCTTGTGAAAGAAGCATGGACTTCTGGTCCTACAGGTGGTCAACACTTCCTTTGGGTGGGGTTGGACCACACCCAGGGGTTACTCCTGGCTCTGTGCTCAGGGATCTCTCCTGGTGTTGCTTGGGGGGACCATTGGTTGCCTGCAAGGCAAAGACTTAAACCCCCATGCTATCTCTCTGGCTAGGAAAATGGCCTCTTTTTTTTTTTTTAATTAGTGAAACACCATGAGGTACAGTTATAGACTTACAAATTTTTGTGCTTGGGTTTCAGTTATACAATGGTGGAGTACCCATCCCTCCACCGGCGCCCATCCTCCACCATCACGTGTCCCAGCATCCCTCCCACCCCCCCCACCCCCCGGAAATGGCCTCTTTTAGAGAAAAAAAAAAAAGAACTGAATACGGTTCTGCCCTAGCCCTAAATCAGCACAGGGTGGGGAACACTCTTGGCAGCAGAGGCAGGCAAAGTCCAGAGCTCTACCCACTGCTGGTGCAGCCCTTGAGAGAGATGGTGTGTCTGAAAGCCTTTGGCCAGAGAGGGCAAATGGTGGGGCCGCAGGGTGGGGACTGGACCCAGAAGGCCAAGCCCTTTCCTTATCTTGTGCTGGAGGGACTCTTCACTAAAACCATTTGAAACACTCCTGGGCCTCAGGTACCTGCGATCCTGGGCAGCTCTAGGGCAGAGAGCGCCCTCCAAAGGGTGGATGCAGACACTGGTCTTCTCGAGACAGAGGAGTCTCCCCTGGAACAGGAGAGGAGAAGAGGCCCATTCCAGGGACGCTGGCTCTGTGAAGTCTCTGTGACATTAGCTGGGGCTGTAACCGAAGGAAGAGAACTGAAGGTGGTGTGTCTTCTCTGCCTGGGGACCGCTAGGCGTGCTGGGAGGGCCTGCTTGCTTCCTTGTCGCTGATGCACAGTGCCCTCTAGTGGGTGCTGTTCTCAGGACATGCAGTCTTGTGGCTTTCCTGGTGGACAAAGTGACCCTGAAGAGATGCAATGTGAGCCACCCACCTGCTTCTGGCCCTGCATGAGGTTCTGTGTGGAAGAGAACAGAAGAAACTGACCTCTCAAAAAACTCCTAATTCCTGATTCCTGGAGCCTCAGAATGTGACTGCATTTAGAGATGGGACCTTTAATAAGGATAAAACGAGGTCATGGTGGTAGGCCTTGACCCCATATGACCGTTTCTGTCAGATTTGGACCCTAATACATCCCAGGGGAAAGTCCTGGGAGGAGCCGTCTACACAGGGCTCTGAGGCAGAATGTGGGTCCCTGCCGTGTGTCTCTGCAGTGAGTTGCTCTGTTCCCATGTCCTACTTGGTTCTTTTTGGTTTGGAGTCACAGCATATGAGGCCTGCAGCCCTGAACCTGCCCTGCATCCTTGCAGCCAGCTCCCCTCTGGGCCGAGATTCCCAGCAGCTACCCTACGGCAGTGGTCCAGCACCCAACCCTGCTCTGGGTGCCGGTGCTGATTTCCCTGAGCTGCTATGGACCCTCCTTTCCCCCTCATTATTTTTTTTTTCTTTTTGGAGTGGGGAATGAGGGGTGGGGAGGGTCACACTCGATCGTGCTCAGGGATTACTCCTGGTTCTTCTCAGGAATCATTCTTGATGGCGTTTGGTGGACCATGTGGGATGCTGGGGATCGAACCTGGGTTGGCTTGATGCAAAGCAAATGCCTTCCCCACTGTACTATCGCTCCTGCACCTCATTTGTTTTTTCAGCTGAAGTCCATCATGTGCTCTCAGCTTGGTTTCTGGGTTAAGGGGACATGAACAGGACTGATGATGAGCTCAGATGGGCAAAGGTGAATTTGGTGACAGATCTCAGCACACCCAGACTGGGTGGACAGCGCTCCCGAGCCCAACCCTGAAAGGTTCTGTCCCTAAACACAAAAAGGTGAGGGCTGTACATCTTCAGACAGCAGGATGCATTTTCTGTCAGCCTGAAAACAGAACTCTCTTGGGGCTGGAGCTATAGTCCAATGGGTCTGCCTTGCCCGTGGACGACCCAGGTTTGATCCTCAGCATCCCATATGGTCCCAGAGCCCTGCCAGGAGTAATTTCTGAGTGCAGAGCCAGGAATAACCCCTGGGCATCTCTGGGTGTTTAACAAAACAAAACAAAAATAATAAAAGTAGGAATCCTGTCTTATCCATGAAAGATGCCTTGAAGCAGCCTCCACGTCAAAGACAACTCCACATCAGCCTTTGCACAGATGATCCCTTTGCTTCCCACACCCCCTCCCGGGTCTCCTCAGACCAGCACCCACCAGACTCCGCCTCCGCCTCAGGGAACCTCCTACGTCTCCTCTCTGTCAAGTGTTCTCCCCCTCAGTTCTCTCCAGGGTGTTCCTCTCCTCCTCAGCACCCTCTGCTGCTCCTGCCTCAGCAGCGGCTCATCGCAGACTTCACCGGTCCTAGGATTCTTGAAGTGCTAGGGGCTCTGGGCCCCGCCTGGTTTCCTTTCTCCCAGGGTCTTTTCATCTCTCCCACAGCCTCTCACTGTGATGAAGGTTTACCAGTATTTGTCTGGAGCCACCGACGCATGGCCCCTGCTCTGTGGGCTTCTGCGCCTATAGACTCTCTACACTACAGCCCTTCCTCTGCTCGGCCCTGCCGCGTTTCCTTTCTGCCAGCGGGAGCACTCCTGCCTGCTCCTTAGCCAGCTCAGGGGCCATCCACTCTTGAGTGACCCTGATGTAGGCAGGTAGACAGGGAAAGGCCCTTGGCAATAAAACTTAGGCCAACAGAACTTCTGGGAGGAAAATCCTAACACTGATCCACCCTGTGGATACAGAAAACAGAGCTAATAAGACCTTCAGCAGACCCTGAGGAGGTTGGAGCCCTCCCCATGAAGTTCCTCAAACCCTGGGCCTCTCCCTTAATCTGATTAAAATGTGATCCAGCCCCTAGAAGACTCCAGAACTTCCGGATCAAAACAACCTGATAAGAGCCTATAAAAGACACCTTGAATCCCTTGAAGGCCTGAGCCGGTGTGCTGCTTGTGCCCACATGGCCAAGCACATGTGGCGCCTGAACACATGTGTTGCCTGTATCTCTCCTCTTGAGATGTGTACTTTTATGCTTTCCTATCTAACGCTTGGATGCGTGTGGGGGCTCTCTCTGCCCTTGGAGAAGCCCACACATTCTCTCTTGAGCACGTTACTATCTCTCTTGCTCTCCACTCTCTCCCACTTTTTCCTCTTCCGCCTTCCCTCCAAAAACACTCCAAATAAAATCTGTTTATTTCACTGCTTGTCTACTCCTGAAATTCTTTTCTGTGAGTGTGACAAGAACCCCGAAAACCCTGGGTCAGGCCTGGGACTGGTTTCTCCTTTCCTGCAAAGAGCGAATCCTCGCTCCAGCCTGAGTCTGTGGCTCCCCAAGAAATCAGGTGGTGGGGATCGACTCCCGTGCAGAGAAGATCAAACGGACTTCAGGTGTGGCCTGATGGCCACCTTGTGGGCTGGCGGGGCTCAGGCCCGTGCCGAGCAGCGGCTCATCGCAGACTTGCCTTGCACGCAGCCAACCCAGGTTCGAATTCCAGCATCCCATATGGTCCCTTGAGCACCGCCAGGAATAATTCCTGACTGCAGAGCCAGGAGTAACCCCTGAGCATCGCTGGGCGTGACCCAAAAAGCAAAAAAAAAGAGAGAGAGGCACAGGAGAGGTCTGGACGTTTGGGGTTGGGGGGATCCATCTACTTAAACTATAAAATAAACTAATTTTTTTGTAGTGAAGCAAATTATTTTTTTAATTATAATTCATTCTTGGAGTGTTTTTACAATAACTTTGCAAAACCATAATTCACATACTTTTCACTCATTTTAGGTGTATATATTTTTTTCTTTTTTGGGTCACACCTGGTGGTGCACAGGGGTTACTCCTCGCTCGTGCACTCAGGAATTACTCCTGGCTGTGCTTGGGGAACCATATGGGATGCTGGGGATTGAACCCAGGTCGACCGCGTGCAAGGCAAACACCCTACCCACTGTGTTATCACTCCAGCCCCCAAGGCACTTTTTAATTGAAAAATAAAGCTTTCTTAGAAAGATGTGAGATGACCACAATCTCCAGGCTTTCATGGAGTCAAGGATGAGAGACCTTCCCCCACCCCCCTCACCCCCCATTCTTCTGGGATCCTGGCAGTCACACCCATGAATTTCTGGTACCATATAAGTTCATCAACCAGCCATGATTCAGAGACTCATAAATAAAATCTTGAAAGAGATCAGCAAGCTGCAGAGATGCTTCTGGACCCCAGAGTCACCATCCAGTTAAAAATTTAACTCCAGCAGTAACACCCCATTCAAATTTTTAGAATTCCTGGACCACGCAGATGTAAATCTCAAACTCTATACCACTGATACACCAGGAATAGAACACCATATTGGATGGGAAGTTAATTAGAAAGCAACCAATCTCGATTAGGAAAATATTAACACACAAGTCTTAACCTGTAACAACATTTTATTAAGCTCTTATATAAGAGCTTAATGTCTCCAGGGTGAGGTACAACAATTTTCACACACTTTCTCCTAAGAAAATCTTTTTTGATCATTTTTAATGAATTAGTCATAACAAACAATATCAAATAAATTTTTTAGGGGCTGCTATTGGGACAGGTTTGGGTGGTGATTGGGAAAAATGGAAATGATGGTGGTGGGAAAGTGCAATGGTGGTGAGATTGGTGTTGGAATACTGAATGTAATAAACCATAGTGAATAACTTTATAAAAAAAAATTTAAATATGTGAAAAAAATGTGAGCGGAGACAAAGAGGGGAAATGTGTTTTCACGGGAGAACACAGGCTTCTCCAGAGTGAAAATAAGCAAGCAAAGAAACAGAGATAAGCAAGCAAAATATGTGTTCACAGGAGAACATGGGCTTGAAGAGCAAGACTAAACTCTAACTTTTAACCTTCAATATTTATTTATTTATTTATTTTGCTTTTTGGGTCACACCCGGCGATGCACAGGGATTACTCCTGGCTCTGCACTCAGGAGTTACTCCTGGCAGTGCTCAGGGGACCATATGGGATGCTGGGAATTGAACCCGGGTCAGCCGCGTGCAAGGCAAATGCCCTATCCACCGTGCTATCTCTCCAGCCCCAACCTTCCATGTTTTTTTTTTTTTTTTAACTAGAGATGTAGCTAGAGATGTATTTCTGGTTTCTTTTTTTTTTTTATAATTTTATTTATTGAATCACCATGAGAGCAGTTACAAAGCTTTCAGGTCTAACTCTTGGTCATACAATGAAACACCCATACCTTCACCAGTGCCCATTCTCCACCACCAAAAACCCCAGTATACCCCCATCCCACACCCTCCCCCTACCTGTGGGGCAGATGATTTCCACATTACTCTCTCTCTACTTTTATCACATTCAATATTTTGACACCAAACCCACTATTATTATTTGAGATTTTACCCCAACACTCAGATCTACTGAAAAGGCAACAGTAGACAATTTGTGTTCTGTTTCTGGTTATGAATAACATGATGTCGCGTGGCTGCAGTAGGGCTACGTGATTTTGAAATTCCGAATTTTTTTTTAAAACACCATGAGGTACAGTTGTAGATTTACAATTTTTTGTGCTTGGGTTTAGATTATACAATAATCAAATACCCATCCCTCCACCAGTGCCCATTTCCCACCCCCATCCCTCCCATCCCACCCTGCCTCTGTGGCAGGGCGATCCCTTGTGTTCTCTCTCTCCTTTTGGGTGTTGTGGTCTGCAAAAGAGGCTTTGAGTGGCAAACATGTTCAGTCCATAGTCTACTTTCGACATGCATCTTCCCTCCTGGGAGGATCCTCCAAACATCCTTTATTTGGTGCTCCCTTCTCTATCTGAGCTGCCCTTCCTTCCATTTTTTATACACTAAACTTTTATACAATTCTCAAAAAACCACCACTTTCTGAGTAATACCGCTATGGTGGGATACACATTCGGATAACATTCGGAATCAGTGTGGGTTTGAGAGATAGGACAGAGGGTAGGAGAAACCCCCAGTACCCACTGGTCCCTTGAGCCTCTCCAAGAGTGACTGCAGACCTGGGCACCACTGGGTGAGCACCCACCCCAAAACGAAGCAAACAAAAAAAATATTGTACTAGAAAGAAATTTGGAAAACTCACAAGTATGTGAAAAATGTAACCAATAACAAAAATGTACCTAATAACCAGTGAGTCCAGGAAGAAATCAAAGAAAATCAAGAAATGGTTTGAGATGAGTGGAAACAAAATAAAACAAAAATCCATACCAAAAGAGTGAAAACAAAACAAAACAAAAACCCATACCTAACCATATGCAATGCAACTGAAACAGAACTCAGAGAAAAATTTGAAAGTGTCACCACCTACACACCCTGGCTGATGGAGCTTCAAGTAGAATTTCCCAGTTTTATAATGGTGTGGAAACTGTATATGCATATTCGGTAGAAATTATAATTCAGAGTTTTATATTTTTTAATTTTTTAAATTTAAATTTTATTTTTATAATGTTGTTTACAATAATTTATTACATTCACGATTTCAACACTATTTCAACAGAGTTTTATATTTGACCTTTATCCAGGTTGGTGGTATATGGAATGCTATTTGCTCTCAATATTGGGTAGTGACAGCAAGACACACAGGTACACACCCCGCCAGGTGATCACAGAAGCAACCAGTGTCTTCTCCAAGTTTCCCTTGACCTTCATCAGAGGAGATAATCCGTGACTCTGTCACTGGAATAGCCCCAGTCAGCCTGCAATTAATTTTAGCCTCAAACATTCTTCAGATTTGGTGTGTTTTCAGCTAGGATGTTCATGTGAGAACTATTACAACGTTCGTTTTTGGACATTCAGTGCAGTGTTCAATAAAGTAGGATAGTCAACACTGTATTGTATTGTATTGTATTGCATTGCTTTGCGTTATGTTGCTGCTTTGCGTTATGTTGCTGGAGACGTAGTACAGGAAGTAAGACACTTGCCTTATATGTAACTTATATGTTGCATTGCGTTGTGTTGTGTTGTGTTGTATTGTAAAATAGGCCTGGTGTGAGTTTGATTTCTTCCTGGACTCACTCAACTGATTTTGTTCAGATGTAGGCTAGGGTGAGTACTTCAACCACAGTTAAGGCAGACAAGGTTAAGCATTAATGCTTGCGAGGTTAGATATAGTCAATAACTTTTCATAAGGGTCACACTTGACAGTGATAATAGGCCACATCTGTTGGTGATGAGAAACCCAAAACCACACCTGCAGTGCTTGGGGGCAGTGCTAATGTGGCACCAGGGATCAAACCAAAGCTTTTGACATGCCTGGCAGGTGCCTACTATTTGAGTCATCTTTCCAGACCTAGAAACTCACTTTTTAAATTTACGAAATGTTCAATTTATGCTGGAGACGTAGTACAGGAAGTAAGACATTTGCCTTATATGTAGCTGTATCAACTTCCACCCCTTGTTTGAATCCCTGGCACCATATATGGTTCCCTGAACACATCCAGATAACACCCCTAAACACAAAACTAGGAATAACAGTCCTAATCACACGGGTGTGGCCCCACAAGAAAAGTTCAGTGTACAATGAGGGGGTTATCAAAACATAATAGCATCATGATCATGAGACAAGAATTTTTGTATTAGGAAAGAAGAAACATTTCAAATCAATAACCTGAATTTCCGCTTAGAGAAACTTAAACTAGAAAAGGAAGAGTGGAGTAAAGCTACTGTAAGTAGAAGTGAGGAAATTACAAAGGCCAAAATAAAAATATACACAAAAAAAAACACAGACACACACACATGGTCTACGAAGCTGTTCGTAATACAGTTGTTTCGGACATTCAATGTTCCAACACCAATCTCACCACTAGTGTGACCTTCTCTCCATCATTGTCCCCAAGTCTGCCCCTTTGCCAGGCACAAAATAATGTATTTTATACTGCTTTTGTTGCAACAAAATGGTAAGTGGAATTATCAAAAAATAGTTCAGTAAAAAAAAGTTTGTAAAAATTGTTATCTCCCACAATGGAGTTGTTAAAGTCACTGTCTGGGATTTATTGAGCTGTTTGTTGCTACTGAACCGTCTGCGTTATTGTTTTTTGCTTATTGGCATCTATGATATTTTCCTGTGTAACTTGCTGCGCCCCTACTGGGCTGTCAGTGTTGTGGAATTTGGAGATGTCTGGCAGCGGCTCGCTCCAGGAGCTCCAGGATCTGTGTACCAGGCGATTGGTGGGCTTGGTGTCTTTTCTGAGATTAGTGGTGAAGCCAGGCCGTTGTTTGCATGGCGTCTCAGGGGATTGGGGGGGTGGGTGTGGCCTCAGGGGCTTCCAGAAATACAGGGGGCCATTAGGCTGCAGTCCACCCCTACTAGGAGGAGACTACAGTTTTCAGCGTGTACCTGGGAGTTTTGCTGGCTTGGCATCTCTTTAGAAGACAGTCGTGAAGCAGTGAAGTTGGGCTGTTTGTATGGCACCGGCTGTAGAGTGTGGGTGCAGCAGGGACTCAGCCCACCCCTCTCCAGAGGGCACCCCAGAGTTTTCAGCCCAAAGATCAGTGTGCTCATTTCTTTGAATTTAACATATATGTTTGTAATTTTTTTTTCCTTTTGGGTCACACCCGGCGATGCACAGGAGTTACTCCTGGTTCATGCACTCAGGAATAACTCTTTGCGGTGCTCGGGGGACCATATGGGATGCTGGGAATCGAACCCGGGTCTGCCGCGTGCAAGGCAAACACCCTAGTCACTGTGCTATCACTCCAGCCCTATGTTTGTAATTTCTTACACAAGGGCTTAAATGGCTCCAGGACGAAGTGCAACAATCTTCACACACTTTCCTCTTATGTTGGTGGGAAGATGCACGGTGGTAGGATTGGTATTTGAATATTATCTGTAATGAACTATTGTGAACAACTTTATAAAAATTAAATTAAATTTAAAAAATTAAATTAAAAAAAGATCAGTGTGCTGTAAGTTTTTTTCAGTTTGGCTTGCATTTCTTCCAAGATTAGTCCAAAATACATTTCTTAAAATAATGGGAAAACAATGGATAAGTGTACTAAAACAAGTTAATTTATTTAAGAGCAATAAATTTGATAATCTTTTGTTAGACTGATAGAGAAAATAAAAGGAGACTTAGATCAGGAATGAAAGGGGTTGGGGAGATAGAACAGAATACTGGGCCCTTGCCTTGCTTGTGGCTGACCCAGATTCAATCCCTCACGTCCCATATGGTCCCTGAGTACCATCAGAAGTAATCCCTGAGCTTTGCTGGTAGTGGCCCCCAAAACAAACCAAACCAGGAATAAAGAAAGACTTTAATACTGATGTGTGGGGATGAAAAAAGAGCATAATGAAATACTACAATTAGATATATGTTATGGTGGACAGAATAATACTCTCCACTAAGAGATGCAAATCCCTGGAAGTCATAGATATTACCTTACACAGCAAGTGGGATTTTGAAGGCATGGTTAAACTAATGACCTCAACCTGAAGGTCTTATCTTGGATTCTCTGGAATGGTCCACTGTAAATCACAGGGGTACTTCTAAGAGAATGAGGGAGGCAAGAGAGTTAGAACCAGAGATCTGAAGTTACAGAAGGGAAAAATACAAGCCAAGGAACTTAGGTTAGGCTTTTTTTTTTTTTTAGCAACAAAAAGGAAGAGTATAGATTTTCCTCTGTCAAACGCAGACTTCCACCACCTTGATTTTAACCCACTGAAATCCACTTTAGTAGTTTGACCTCAGGTACTGTATGATGCTAAGTTTGTTCTGTTTTAATTTGTTTTAGTGTTAGTTTGTATCGCTTCTCTGCACTGCTTAGTCAGCTCAGAGCTCAGACATTCCCTTGTGGTTGCCTGAGGCTTGAGTCAAGCATGAGCTCGAGAGTTTTCGAAGACAGGCGTTTTTTTTCTGGCTCTCTCTCTCTCTCTCTCTCTCTCTCTCTCTCTCTCTTTCTCTTTCTCTCTGTGTGTGTGTGTGTGTGTGTGTTCTTCGTACAATCATGGAGGTGCTGAACCTCTGTGGATCGTATTCCCCGTCAATGTTGTCAATGACGGCATCTTCCCATGTTGCCACAATAGTGCCAAAGAGCTCCCGGTTGGTGGTCGTTCTGGGAGTTCTCTTCTTTCTCCCCACTCTGTGAAGTAGAATTTTGCACGAAGGAGACGGTGGTCCGATCCCGTTTGGAATTTTGGGACAACAGCGACATCAGTCAGGCAAGACCATCAATTGAATATGATGTGGTCAGTTTTGTTGTGGAACCATCTACCTGGAGACTCCCATGTCCAACATTTAGATTCGGCCTTCTGGAATTGTGAGTTACCATGGATGGTCTTGGTCGACATGATGAACTCAGACAGTCTCTTACTCTGTTCGTTCCATTCTAGGCCATGGGTTCCAATGTGGAGTTCTTCGGCTGATCTTCTTGGTCCTATCTTGGCATTAAAATCACCAACAATGATCTTATAGAAGGTGTGATCTTCTTTATAGAACTTCTCCAGCTCCATGTAGAACTTCTCAATTTCTCCTTTATCATAATTGGATGTTGGTGCACAGACAATGAAGACAGAAACTGCCGGCAGCGAGCCACATCTATTCAAGTTTAATCGTCCTATTCAGGTTGCTAAGGATTTGAATGAATCAATGTTCATGGCCAAGTTCATGTTGACAAGGACACTGACACCACCAACGCCCTTTTGTCGCATGTTCCGAGGAACAGTTCTTCCCCAGTGTCGAAAACGGTGTGATGTGATTGATGCCTTCTTGTCTCGGTCAGACTAATGATGTCGTACTTGATCTTTCACACTTGCACCATCAGGTCCTCGATGGATGCATCCAATGCCAGCATGGAAAGTACAGACAGTCATTTTTGTCCTTCTTCGTTTTGGCAGCCTAATTTGGCCCTGAGATTTTATCAGTCTCTCCTTCCTCATCCTTCTTAACGCTGTCGCTGTCGTATTGGTGACTCTTTCAGGGTCAGGGGAATGAGACCCATTGTTTTTACTAGTTTTGGCATATGAATACACCACGGATAGCTTGCCAGGCTCTGTCGTGCGGGCGGGACACTCTCCGTAGCTTGCCAGGCTCTCCGAGAGGGATAGAGGCTTTTAGGGCAGCCTCTAACCATACTTGCAGGTGTTCCCATGGTTCAGCAGTGCAGAGAAGCGATAAAGGAAGACCTCAAAGAGAGAAAAGCAGCAGTGCTGGCAGATGCGGCAGAAGCTGGGAAAAGCATTTGCAATGCCCATCTTTCCTTCGCCAACTACAAAACCAAGATGACTGCCCTCCAACGTCCTGATGGATCTATCACATCTTCCAGAAGGGAAGGAGAAGATTATTCATGACTTCTACTCAGATCTCTTTGATAGCCACATCCACCTGCTCACATACCAAATTCCACAGGATGGATATGTTGTTCCCAACATTCTCCCTTCCGAAATCCGACACACCATTTCATCAGTAAAGAAGCGAACAGCACCTGGCCCAGACAAGGTCAGACCCGAACACCTGAAGAACCTGTCGTCAGTACTCATCAATACACTGGCTTGGCTCTTCACATGCTACCTGTCTGAATGCAAGGTTCTGTCCCAGTGGAAAACCAGCAGGACTGTACTACTGTACAAGAAGGGAGACATCCACAACATTGGCAACTATCGCCTGATCTGCCTATTGTCTGTCGTCTACAAGCTGTTCACTCGAGTTATCCTAAATAGGATTGGCAGAACACTAGATGAAGGACAACCATGCGAGCAAGCCGGCTTCGAAAAGGATTCAGCACAATCGACCAAATCCACACGATAACCAAGCTCATTGAGGTTTCTTGGGAGTTCAAGATGCCGCTCTGTCTAGCATTCATGGATTTAAAGAAGGCCTTTGATTCTGTTGAGACTGAAGTGGTCATCGAGGCACTAGCCAAACAGAGCATTCAAACTCAATGCATTAGGATCCTCCATGAGATGTATTGTGGATTCACTACTAGGATCTCACCATTCTATAGGGAGGTGATCATAGGGTTTCGGCGGGGTGATACCATTTTACCGAAACTCTGCAGTGCCACCCTCAGAATGTCATGCAATGACTGGAATGGGAAGGAATGGGAGTGAAGATAGACGGTCAGCAACTACACCACCTCCGCTTTGCTGATGACATGTTCTGAATGCAAGGTTCTGTTATTAGAACATTTGATGTTCTAATAACACCAAACATCAGCCAAGCGGCACAAATGCTGGCCGACTTCGACCGTGAGTGTGGAAAGGTCAGGCTAGAGCTGAATCTCACGAAGAGAGTGTTTATGAGAAATGGTCTCGTTCCTGACGTTCCATTTGCTCTCAATGGGACGAACATCTCCAAATGCAACAGTTATGTGTACCTAGGTCGAGAAGTTAACATGACGAATGACCTGGCACCTGAGAAAGAAAGCGGCTTGGAACATCTTCAAGAGCATTGAAGAAATAGCAAAGAGGACGAAGAACCTCAGGCTCTGGGCACATCTCTTCAATTCCACTGTTCTTCCTGCACTAACATAGGCCTCAGAGACCTCGGCCCGACGAAAACAGGATGAGAATGCTATTCGGATCTCCCAAAGAAGAATCAGAAGAGCTATGCTTGAAGTATCCATGCTTCACTCAAATGAGAGAACGAATCCGGAGTTCCAACCTCTGTCAACAGTCAAGAATCAGGGACACTAAGTCTACAATTGTACCTCATGGTGTTTCACTAATAAAAATTTTTTTAAAAAAATAAAAATAAAAAAAGAATCAGGGATGCTGCCTCATTTGTCAGGGCGTTGAAAATCAGATGGGCTGGATACGTAATAAGATTTAGAGATGATCGCTTGACTAGAGCCATTACCAACTGGATTCCACCGGACATCAAAAGATTGCGTGGCCGCCCACCTACAAGTTGGTCAGACTTCTTGAATCTCACTAAGAGAGTGTTTATGAGAAATGGTCTCGTTCCTGACGTTCCATTTGCTTTCAATGGGACGAACGGTTTGTCTTTGTTGACAATCGGTTTGAGGCTATTCATGTTCCTAGAATGAGCAGACGCCATTGGGCTACACTGGCACGCAACAGGGACGAATGGAGACGTTACTTGCGCCCGCTCGAGCAAAGTGATGAGTAACGGGATGTCAAGTGATCAAGCGATCAAGTTAGTTTGTAATACTATATGAAACTAGTATATTTGCCAACAAACTAAATAATCTTGATAAAATAGATGTTTCTAAAAAAAATTCAAAATCATGAAATGGACCCAGAGATAAATAGAACCTGAATAGGCTTAGAAGTAAAGAAATTTCATTAATGCTCAAAAATATGTTTCAGAAAAATACAAAACTCAGGGCCAGATGGTGTGACTTGGGATTGTAGCACATGTTCAGCTATTTAACATCAATCCTTTATCAACTCCCCAAAAAAGTTCTGTGAGGGAGGATATACTTCACAACTCCTTTAATTGAGACCAGAATTCCCTGATTGTCAACCAAGACAAAAGCAGCAGCAAATGAGAAGAAAACAAGCCAATAGCCCTTATAAATATAAATACAAAAATTTTCACCAAACTCCTACTGAATCAAACACCATAATACATAAAGAAAATATAAACCATGAACAAGTAGTATTTACATCAAGAATAAAAGGTTGGAGCTGGAGCAATAGCACAACATTTGCCTTGCAGGCGGATTCCCAGCATCCCATATGGTCCCCTAACCACCGCTAGGGGTAGTTCCTGAGTGCATGAGCCAGGAGTAACCCCTGTGCATCCCCAGGTGTGACCCAAGAAGCAAAATAAATAAATAAATAAAGGATGACCTATGTTTAAAAAAAAAAAAGAATAAAAGGTTGGTGGGGGCACATATGCTGCCAGAACCCATGTGCTGCTTGCACCCATGTGGCCAAGCACATGTGGTACGTAAGCACATGTGTCACCCACATCTCCCCTCTTGAGTTGTGTACTTTCATGTCTAATGCTGCAATGTGTGTAGGAGCTCTCTCTGCCCTTAGAGAGGCCCGCATTCTCTCTTGAGCATGTTACTCTCTCTCTCTTTGTCTCTCTCACTCTCACTCTCTCTCCCTCTACACCTTCAAAAACCCTCCAAATAAAATCTGTTTTACTTCAAAAAAAGGTCAGTGCGGCCAGAGAGATAGTATAGTGGGTAGGGTGACTGGAGCTCAATCTCCAACATCCCAGATGGTCCCAAAACCCTACCAGGAATGATCTCTTAAGCACAGCCAGGAGTAACCCTGAACAAGCATCACTGCCCCAAAACAAAACAAAACAGCAAGAATGAGAGGTTGATTTAATAGCCAATCGATGCAATCAACCACCATTATTGGAGTAAAAGATGAAAAAAGGGAACCATCTCAATATAAGCAGAAATACTTTTAAAATTAAAAAAAAAGCAAAACTCAAGCTACTAGGAATGCAAGGGAAATTTCTGAACCTGATAATGGGCATCTACAAAACACCTAGAACTAATATTACAATAGATGCCTTCAGAAACTGAATGTTTCCCTAAAGATTAAGAACAATAAAATGATGTTCATACTTGTTGAATTTCTATTCAACATTGTATGGTCTAGCTGAAGCAATTGAACCAGAAAATGAAAGAGATATGAAAAAAAAGGTAAACAATCTGCTTACAAATATGATCTAGTATATACAACATCCTAGGATAGTGAAAAAAACAAAACAAAAACCCCCCAGAGACAATTAGCTAAGCAAAGTTTCTTAAGCAAAGGCCACATGGCCTCCTGTGGGTCCCAGGATGGTCCCAGAGGCCAACCTCAGTTTGTTCCCCTGGCACCACATACAATCCCCTGAGCACTCACTACGAGGGCTGACTGAGCAGAGTCAGGCATCTGGGTGAGGCAGGTGCAGGTACACACACACACACACACACACACACACACACACACCAAAAAGTGAATCAAGTCCTGATGCAGGCACACACACACACACACACACACACACACACACGTGAATCAAGTCCTTATTCAGCCTACAACACAGCATGAAAAGAGGTGGAAGAAACTAGAGCCAAATGACCATGGACTGTGCAATACCGTTGCCCCAGATGCAGGAATATAAAGCTACAGAGAGAAAGCTGACTGGTGGGTGCAGGAGCTGGAGGTGGGGAGGACAGAATCATTGCTGATAGACACAGAGCTTTGGGGGAGTTGGGGGGAAATATTCCAGAATTAGTTTATATTGTTCACAACTCCTTCCCTCCTTCCTTTCAGATGTCTGTTTCCTCACAGGCAAAGTAGGAGGTGAGTTTTCTTTGTTTAAGCCAGAACATATTCAGAACTTCCCTCTTCCTCTATAAGCTTGGAGGTAAAAATAAAACCTGCAACTGTCAACATTTTTTTTTAAACAGGGGACATATCCAGTGGTGCTGAGAATCTGGGATCACTCTAAGTGGGGCTCACTCACAAGGAACAAGCTGTGGGCCTGGAGGTTTGATGCTTAGTCCAGGGATGTGGGGTCCAGGGGTCAGGCAGTGCTAGGGATCATACCTCAGGTTTTGAACCCACTAAGCATGTGCCCTGTCACTTGACAATGTCCCCAGCCACTCAGCATTCTTTGTTTTTTTTGTTGTTTGTTTGTTTGTTTTGTTTTTTGGTCCATCCCCAGCTGTGCTCAGTGGTCACTCCTGGCTCTGTATTTGGGAATTATTTCAGGCACTGTTTGATGGAATGCCAGGGATTGAACTTGGGTTGGTTGCATGCAAGGCGAGGGTCCTACCCACTATACCCCAGCCCCTCAGTGTTCACTTTTAAACAATGAGTTTGAAAGTCCTGTGTTCTTTTATTCTTTTATTGTTATAGGGTTCACACCTGGTAGTACTGAGAGGCGTGGGGTGCCAGGCATCCAACCCAGCCTCACTCATGTAAGGCCTGTGCTCTACCACTTGAGTCACATTCCCGGATTCGTGTGTCCTTAAAAAACAATCCCTCCCTTTTGCCACTCAATGCCTCTTTTGCAGACCACAACACCCAAAAGGAGAGAGAGAACACAGGTTTCATAGTCACTGGGACAAGCTGGCCTGTGCTGAGTCAGCCTTTGACGATCTATATGATGCCTAATTTCTGTTATTTGTTCATTTGGGTTCTTTTTTCTTGGCGCCATAGATTGCACCCTGGGACTCATAAATGTCAGGTTCTCTACCTGGGCCTGGGACCTCCCAGTGGTGCCAGGGATCAAACCAGGGTCGACCACAGACAAGGCAAGTACCTTAAACCCTGTACTATCTCTTCGGTCTTAAACATACAATTCCTAAAAATGTATTTTTTATGTTAGATGAGGGGGCAGAGAGAGAGATAGTGTAACTAGCAGGTAAGGATCCCTTACCCGCTGAGCATTGCTGTGGGCCCAAACCCCTGAGCCCTGAAAAAAAAGGTGGGGGGAAGCAGAAGCAAGGTGAGAGAGGAAGATATAAAAATTGTGTGGCGGGTAGGGCAATTTGCCTTCTACGCGGCCGACCCGGCTTCGATTCCCAGCATCCCATGGTCCCCTGAACACCGCCAGGGGTAATTCCTATGTGCAGAGCCAGGAGTAACCCCTGTGCATTGCCGGGTGTAACCCAAAAAGGAAAAAAATATTGTGTGGTGAACAAGATGGGTTTCCATTACCTGGTCACTTACAAGTGCCCAATGTATGTTTTTATTTTGTTCATTCATCAATGTAATGTCCTTATCACTTATGTGGGTGAAATCATTGAATACTTACTTTTTTCCTAATAACTTTTTTTGCTTCATAGAATCCCTTCTAGTTCCTTTCATTTTACCACAAATGACAGACTTTCATCTACCTTTTTTTAATAGCTGAACAGTGTTCATTGTGGATATAGACTTCATATTTCTTTAATTCAGTCATCTACAGATGGATACTGATGGACACTGTTTCTGTCTTTTGGCAATGATGAGGAACACATAGTGTTGTAAATATAACACTATGATGTTTTCACATGCTCAGTCTCGGAATCCAGGCGTGGGATTGCTGGGTCCTAAGGGAGCTCTGTTTTCAGTTTCTTCTTTTTTTCCTTTTTGGATCACACCCAGCAATGCTCAGGGGTTACTCCTGGCTCTGCATTCAGGAATTACCCCTGGAAGTGCTCAGGGAACCATATGGGATGCTGGGAATCGAACCCAGGTCGGCTGTGTGCAAGGCAAATGCCCTACCCGCTGTGCTATTGATCCAGCCCATTTTCAGCTTCTTGAGGAAACTCCATCATATTTTCCCAAATCTCTCCACTCACAATCCCCCAATCTCCTGCTCCTGACACTAACTCCTGTTCATTAGGTGAGGAGCTCTGTCGAGGTGGCTTTGATTTGCATTTCCCTGACAATTTGGGGAATGAGCATCTTTCCATGGACCTTTGTCCTCCTCTGTGAGATCTTTGCATCCATCCCTATTCAGATCATGAGCTCAACTTTCCACCAATTTTATTATTGCTGTTGAGTTATTCGCAGATATTAACCCCTCATTAGACGTAGGATGTAGCAATATCTTCCCTCATTCAGTAGGCTATCTTTTTGTTCTCCTTACATTTTCTTTTGCTGTTCATTTGAGAGAGTCTCAATTGTTTATTTTTTGCTTTCATTTTTCTGTCATCAAGACTGAGTGCGCAAAGGTATTCGAGTGATGATGCCATGGAAAGTCACCTATGTCATCTTCCATGTATTTTATGGTTTCAGGTTTTATAAGCAGGTCTTTAATATGTTTTAAATTAATATTTATATATGGGCCGAGAGTAATTTAGCTTCATTTTTTAATGTGTGAGTGACCAGTTTTCCACATACAATTTATTGAGATTTTCCATTCTTTTATTTTTGGGTCACATCCAAGATTGCTCAGGGCTTACTCCTGGCTCTGCACTCAGGAATCACTCTTGGCAGTGCTTGGGGTCCATATGGGATGCTGGGGATTGAACCTTGGTCGCATGTGCAAGGCAAACGCCCTGCCTGCTGTTCTCCGGCTCCTTCTCCTGAGATTTTCCTTTCTCCATTGCATGCTCATGATTCCTTTGCCTTACAGTAAGTGTCAATATATGTGGCTTGATTTGGAGCCTTTCAATTCTATGTTAATGATCTGCATGTATATATTTTATTCAATATCATATGGTTTTAACAAATGTCTCACTATTTTGGGGGGTATGGCACACCCGGAAGTGCTCAGGTCTTACTCCTGGCTCTGCACCGAGCGATCACTTCTGGCAATATTCAGGGGATCGAATGGGATGCCAGAGACTGAAGGCAAGTGTGCAAGGCAAGCACCCTGCCTGCTGTATAATCTCTCTGGCCCCATAATACAGTTAGGGAGCATATTTCCATTTTTCTTCTTTTTCTCCTCAGGATGCTTTAACAATTTGAGGTCTCTAGGTTGTTGGGGGACTGGAGTTGGAGTCATACCTGGTGGTACTCAGAGATTATTCCTGGCTCTGTTCTAAGGGTTCAGTCCTGGTGAGCCTTAAGGGAGCACATTTGACACCTGGGATGGAACCAGAGTTGGCTGCGTACAAGCCAAGAGCCTTAACTCCTGGACCACCTGGCTCCGATTCAGGGTCTTTTCCAAGGGTGTATAAGAGTTTCCAGGTGCCTTTAGTGAAACGTTGTCTCCTGGGAAGACCCCTTTGGATCTATGTGTTGGTCATTACTGGTGGACATAATCATGGCTATGGCCCAGGTGTGGATATGGCAAGTCCCTGGCACCACCACAACGTGTCCAGTGGCAGAGGGAATCTGGCTGGGGGGGCACAGGTGGAGTTGAGTCAGCCCCACAGTGGACTCCCCACTCTGCCCAACTCCAGCTGCCTGCCCAAGGAGTCACAGGCTCAAGCTGGTCACCAGTCCCCCGCCGGGCAGCCCTGTGGTCTCAGCACCCCCACCCCCCACGGCATCTCCCCCTTGCATGTGTCTCCTTGTTTCTTGGATGCCTGGTGCCCCCTTTGCCCCAGCGGACTTGTGACCCCCCCACCCTCAACCTTTCTACTCCTTGGTACCCCACTGCCCTCTGGCAGAAAGCCCTTCTGCTTCCTCCATCATGGTGTGTGGCCCTCCCTGAGCAGCACCCCCCACCCATGGCAGAGTCCCTGATATGGGCATGAGCCCTTCTGTCTCCAGAGGAAGGTTCTGTGCCATAGCCTCCCTCCCTCTCTCGAGCCGGGGACCCCACAGACACCGTTTTAGATCTGTGCTCCAGGCTTTCCTCCCATCCTCCTTGTCCCCCATGGCCATCACCTGCAGAACACAGGTACTCCAGTGTCCAGTCTTGTTCAGTCCCTGGAGTCTTGCATATCTAAAATCCAAGGAGCAGGTGTCTTATTGACCTGTTATCTTGCCTTGAACAATTTTTCAAATATCAGAATGTGAAACGACGCCCTGTAGAAGGTGAAGCCTGGGGCCAGGGAGACGCTCAAGTGGTAAAGGATGTGCGAGGTCCCAAGTTCAATCACTGGTACCTTGTGGCCTCCTGGACACCACTGGGTGCAGCCCTGATTGACCCTAGTACCCTGACTCTGGCCCTAGTGGGACCCGAGCGTCAGGACCCTGCAATGCTGGCTGGGCTGTCTCCAGATGGGAGTGACCCTCTGAATGTGACCCCCACAAAAATAATAAATAGATGAGAGGGTGAATGTTAAGGCTTACCATATAAAACACTAAACTGAGCCAGAGAAGCAGAACAGGGGTTAAGGCACCACCTATGATCCCCTGAGCCCCGCCAGGAGTGATTCCTGAGCACAGAGCCATGGATCAGCCCTGATCACATCCAAAACCCAAACCTGTGGCCCCAGAACCCAAACCCTGCCATATTTATATTTTTCTAAATTAATAAACTATGGCCATGTTGGCTGCGTGCAAGGCAGACGCCCTACCAGCTGGAGCGATAGCACAGCGATAGGGCGTTTGCCTTGCATGCAGCCGGCTCGGCAGAGCCAGGTTCAATTCCTCTGCCCCTCTTGGAGAGCCCGGCAAGCTACCGAGAGTATCTCAATATGTCAAACACAGTAACAACAAGTCTCACGATGGAGACATTACTGGGCCCGAGAGTATCTCAATATGTCAAACACAGTAACAACAAGTCTCACGATGGAGACATTACTGGGCCCGCTCGAGCAAATTGATGAACAATGGGAGGACCGTGAATAACTATGGAAACAGGTGAACTTGAATGAAACACGACAATCAAACCAAAAGGAGACAGTTTTTTATTCTGCCACTAGAGGGATCATTGGTGTGTTGTGGGTTCAGCAGGCAATGGGAACTTCCTTTCCCAGGGAGCTTTCAGAGTTGGGAGGATTCTGATGAGGGGTGGGAATCACTGGCCTTAAAATTAGTAAAGTAAAGTAAAGGCCCTCCCGTTGTTCATCGATTTGCTCGAGCGGGCCCAGTAACGTCTCCACTGGAGACTTTGTTGTTACTGTGTTTGGCATATCGAATACGTGACGGGGAGCTTGCCAGGCTCTACCGGCGGGCAAGATCCTCCAGCCTTAAAATTACTGATCAGTAAACCTAAAGCCTGTCTCATTAAACGTATTTTTATTGCTTTCTAAACTCTTTTTCCCAAGTTAAAAAAATGTCTCTTTTGGCTCTGAGTAGGTTTGTGGGATGTATTTATGCCGAGAGCACATCTCCCTGACCTGTTCTCACCTGGCAGAGGGGGCCACCTGGGGCAGCAGGGGCAGATGCTGTCCATGCTGAGGGGGCCCGAGAGGGTCCTGGGCCCAGAGCGAGGTGCGAAACAGACTTTCACACACTCAGCACTATTAGGTGACTGAAAGGAGTTGTGTTTCATTTCCCATTTTGTCAGATGTGATGAGGATATTGTGATAATATTTGAAATTCCTGATATTTGAATGTTTCTCAAAATATTTTAAGATATTTGAATGTGGCTGGACTATGTTGGACAATACTTTAGCAAGGAAAAACAAGCAATAAAGCAGACATGGCAACATGTGAAAAATTTAAACATCTGATGAAACGTCAGGGTTCCATTTTGTTACTTCTCATGACCAAGTTTTCTACTTTTTGTTTTTGATTTTGGGGAAATATGCTTGGCCGTGTTCTGGGCTTACTTCTGGCTCTGAGCTCAGGGATCACTCCTTGCAGGCTCAGGGGACTATATAAGGTGCCAGGAACCAAAATCCTGGATCAGCCATGTGCAAGGCAAACACTCTACCCACTTTACTATTTCTCCAGCCTTGAAGTTTTTTACTTTAAAAAAAATGGCTGCCTGCATACCCCACATGCTCCCCCCGCCCCCACCAAATAAAAAAAAAACCTGGCTAAGTCAAAGTATACATTCAACGTATTCTTTGAGCTGTTTTTTTTTCTTTTTGGGTCACACCCAAAAAGAAAGGGGTTACTCTGCACTCAGGAATGACTCCTGACGGTGCTCAGGGGACCATATGGGATGCTGGGGATCAAACCCAGGTCGAACCCAGGTTGGCCGCATGCAAGACAAACACCCTACCCTCTGTGCTATCGCTCCAGCCCCTGAGCTGGGGTTTTGGGCTCAGTGGAGGGTGCTGCTTTGCAAGTCTGAGGTCTCAGTTCAATTCCCAGCACTAAACCACATGCCACATGCAATTTCAACAACACTGTTGCTTGGGATCCTGGGAGCCACAACAAGGAGAATTTTAGTTTAATTTATTTTTCATTCGCACGGCAGAGCCTGGCAAGCTACCCGTGGCGTATTTGATAGGCCAAAAACAGTAACAATAACAGGTCTCATTCCCCTAACCCTGAAAAGGAGAATACGGAGAGGCTGCTAAAATTTTGGGGCTGGGATTAATGGAGATGTTACTGGCACCCAACAGAGTAAATCGATGAACAAATGGGATGGCAGTGATACAGTGATACAGATTTTTCATTAGTGAATCACCCTGAGATACAGTTACAAACTTACGAACACAACAAGAAGAATTAGCCCTCCTGAGCACTGCAGTTCCAGTCATGCGATTCCTTCATTGCAGGGCAGGGGCGGGGAGAAGATGTCGTCCACTTCACTCCCTTGCAAAGAATTTTGTCCTCTTAGAACAGAAATAAAAAGAATTACACTCATCGCTTTAGAAGGGAAATAGAAGAGTGACAGGGTCAGAGGGGGTAAGCAAGTAGGGCGCTTACTTTGCATGTGGCTGACCCGGGTTCTATCTTTGACATCCCATATGGTTCCTTAAACACCACCAGGAGTAACCACCAGAGTCAGGAGTGACCCTTCAGCATCGCTGGGTGTGGTCCAAAATCAAAAATAAAACACACACAAAAAGAAATAAAATAGGAGAGTGAGCTTTGGGGGTCACTCTAGATTATTAAAATGAATACACCCTAAGCCATCGTTTGTCCAAGACTAGCCTGAGCATATAGCTGGCTGTGAATGAGGGCATTCACTGGGAGATTGTCTGGCCTGGTCAGATCTCAGAAAACGCTGGACACCACTCAGAAGGGACCTGATGAATGTGGGGTGGCTTTGCCCCCATTGACAGCTCACTGTAGCCCAGTGACCAGGAAGCCTGTGGCTGGGTGGTAAGGATCAGGCAGTCCCACAGCAGCAAGGCAGCTGACGTGTGACTCAGCTTGAGCCGGGGAGTGTATGCAGAGTGACATCCAACATGGCAGATCCCAACCTTCCTCTGCTCTCTCCCCTTCTAAGTGCTCTACCTCCTCTCTCCCCCCTCACCCCCACTATCCCTTCTCCTGGACCCCTCAACTGGAGACTCCACCACGTGCTACAGTTGCTTTGAGGACAGGCTGGGTATTTTGTGGGACCAGCTCCCCTAATTGAAGATGTGTCCCGCAGGGTTAGGGGCGGCTGGGCCCTGGAAGGCTTCCGTGGGAAGCAGCATTTATTTGCCGATTACATGAAGGGTCAGGAAATCACTTGCAATTTTTCTTTTAGTCTTTCTATTTTTCTTTTGGCCTTTAAGTTTTCTACAAAGAAAGTTGCTACCAAAAAGGAACAAATGTTGCTGTAAAAAGGAAATGTGTCGGCAGCAGGAACTCTCATTCACTGCTGACGGGAATGCAGCAGTGGAGAACTATGGAGACTGGCTGGTGATTTCTCAGCAAACTAGACATGCTCTTCTCCTGGGATCCAGCACTCACACTCCTTAGTACTGACCCAGAGGCACAGAAACGTCATGACCGCACAAATCTTGCACGAGGGTGTATCCCACAGCTTCCTTCCGGAAACCCAACCTGGGCTAACCTGGGTGCCTGTGTGTGAGCAGATGAATAAACTGGTGTGCCCAGACCACAGGTATCCACCACTATGGAAAATAAATGAGCTTGCAAGCAGTAGTGGCACCTTTCATGCATACTGTGGTCAGAAAGACAAGAGAGAAAGTCAGTCTAAAAAGGCAACATAGTGGATGATGCCAACAAGTGATGTTCTGGAAAAGGCAAAACTGTGGAATCTCCTGGGGAGAGACAGACAAAGCAAAAGGGGTGTTTAAGACCATAAAAATTCTCTGCAGGATACTTTAAAGGTGGAGGCACAGCACCAGATATTTATCTGAATTCACAAAATGTACACTAAGAGTGAACCCCAACGTAAACCATGGACTATGGGGGAATAATGATGTGACCATGTAGATATATCACAAAATGCTGCACCCCAGTGTGAGGGGGGGTCAGCTAGGAAGAGGCCGTGAGGGGACCCAGCAAGAGTGTGACTCCAAAATTGCTCTCTCTCTCTCTCTCTCCCCCCTCCCTCCTCCTTTTTTTTTTTTTTTTTTTTTTTTTTACTTTGCTCAGGGATTACTCCTGGCTCTGCACTCAAGAATTACTCCTGGAGGTACTCAGGGACCATATGGGATGCCAGGGATTGAACCTGGGTTGGCCTCGTGCAAGGCAAATGCCCTCCCCTCTGTACTATGGCTCACTCTGGCTCCTCCCTCCTTTCTCTCTTTCTCCTTCCTTCCTTCTTCCCTTCTCACTCTTTCACCCTCCCTCCCTCCCTCTTGCTTTCTTGCCTTCTTTTTCCTTTGTTTTCTTTTTCTTTCTTTCTTTTTTTTTTTTTGCTTTCTTCCTGTATTTTGGGCCATACTCCCAGGTTGGTGCTCAGGGAGCACTCCTCATAGTGCTTGGGGGACCACACAGAGCTGGGGACCATACCCTGGGCTTCCTGCCTGCAAAAGTATATGTTCTAGTCCTTTGAGTCGCCTTCCCAGCCCCAACTGCTCTCTTTCGGACCTTTTTAAGTATGTAAACCATTTGAGAGGGCACACCCAGCAGTGCTCAGGGCACATTCCTGGTGGTGGCCCTAGTGGGGAAGGGGATATGTGATGCTGAGGATCAAACTAGGCCCTCCCACCATAGAAAGCATGTATGACAGTCCCTGACCCGATTTAAACTCTTTTGCAGGTTTGAAGACCACATCCAGAGGTGCTCAGTGTTTTCTCCACACTTCGTGCTCACCCCTAGTGGGTTCAACCATAGCCGGTGCAGGGGATCAAACTCCCCGCCCCCCCCCCACACACACACACATGCATGCCAGCATTAATGGTCCCTCTGCTCTGGTGCCTGGGGAATTGCACCTGAAGTTGAGGCTTGATTGTCACAGGGAAGGGCCTGGCAGAAATCTGCCACCTCAGAAAGGCCCTGCGCCTTCCTTGCTGGCTGTGTTCTGGGGTCACTGTGGCTGGGCCACACCCTAAAACCCAGGCTCAGTAGGTGTGTGTGGAGGGGAGCAGCCTAGTACAGAGGACACAGGTGTGCTGGGAAAGGAAGCTGTGGGCAGGAGAGGGAGGGCAGTCCTGCATGTAGTGTCTCAGGGGCTCTGTGTGACGCTGGGCTCAGCCTCCCCCCCATCCCCCAAGAACAAGTCCCATGCTCAGGCCGTTCCTGTCACCTAGAACATTCTGCTTCCTCTTCCATCAGTCTGTGAGCATCTGCCTGAGACCCCCGTGTCCCACGGGTGAGGGGAGGTACCAAGATGGGACTCAGGGATTTGTTCCCTTCTCTGAGGGAAGAGCTGAGGTGCTGGGCATTCTGACCAGGAAGGGTCTCTCTGGCCCTTGGGGGCTGGAGGATCGGGGCCCTTAGAGGCATCCCGGGTGCCGGGGGGAGGCGGTGCCGTCTGGGTGCAGAGCGCCGGGCGGCGGGAGGGCAGCTAGCTGCACGATCCCGTGCTTAGTGGAAATCCCTCTCTTTCAGCCTTACATTGTGTGTGACCCGGGGGTGTTTTTCTTGGCTTGGCCCAACAGGATTAGTTACACGCTTTGTAATTTTTGGAATTGAAGGTATTTTTAACAAATGCAGCCAGTATCGTGGGAACATCCTGAGGTCGCCGGCCTGTCTGCCGTCTAAGTTGGAGCTGTCCCACCCCCCTCACCCCCCCACCTTCCTCCCTCAGGAGTCACTCACTGCATGTGTCTATTTTTGCTCATTTTGACTTCAAACTGGAGCATGGACAGAGCCGAGGAAATGGACGTTCCTCTTCCAGGAAAGTCTTCTTCTTTCTCCAGCCTTGGATCTGTGAAGGCCCAGTGGAAGATTAAAAGGGCAAGATTGCCTGGCTTGTTCCAGAACAGGTAAGGGGCGGGGGTCAAGGGGCCCGCCCCCCACCCAGACAGATGGGTACCCCCATCCCTGTCTGTGAACCGCAAGCTCGATCGGGAAGGAGCCCCTGAAGTACATCAGCGACACATTAGCAGTCATCGATCACCTCAGGGAGGTGCTTTAAGCGCTCGCTGCCGCAGAGCAAGTGACCCCAACACTGCAGCTCGGGAGATGGGTCACATTTACGGTCTCAAGACCCAAGGCTTAACTGGGGCTGCTGCTCAGGGTCACTGAAGAGGCTTAAACAAGGACTGTGATCTCCCGCAAAAGTCCCCCCGACTCCAAACTCATTCACTTGCGGGTTGTCGGGACCCAGGTCCCTGTGGTCCAGCACTCTCGCTTTGGCGACTTGATTCATCGAAGCCCAGTAGGAGAGTGGGTCTTTCTTAACCATCTCCCAGAGCGACAGCCCCACTGTAGGGTGCATTCAGCTGGAGAGGAGGCTTGTCAGGGGCTACGGTCAAACCAGCCATGCAGCCCAGAATTAGATATTGGTCCCTTTTCGATGCTGTGTACCCCAAAAGGATGTAAATGGGATCATGCCTGCCGTGTGACTGGAAAGTGGTCAACCTTAAGTTGAGCTTAGGTTCCTGCTCAGAGGCAGGACCGGGGAGAGTCCTCGTTCAGGGCCCACGTCTAGCTACCTTTGAACCACTCTGACCCCCAGTCTCCTCCTCTCTCCAATGTGGATGACAGCAGCCATTGTTAGGTGAGATGTGATCAGTGTCATAGAGCTGGTGCTATGGCTCCTGTTTGTGGGAGACACCCGGGCATTCTTCCAGTTCACAGCATGGATAGGAATATAGGAGCATTCCCTGAGAATGGACACCTTCCTCAGGAAGGGCACCCAGCCCAACCCCTGCGGAAAAGGAGCAGAGCAGAATCTCGCCTGGGCCCTTCATGACAGGAATTAGGGGTGCCTCAGGTGGGCATTCATGGTCCTGCCTGCAGGAGGGACATCCCAGACAAAAAGTCAGTCTTTCTTTCTTTCTTTCTTTCTTTCTTTCTTTCTCTTTCTTTCTTTTTTTCTTTCTTGTTGTGCTCCTGGATCTGCACTCAAGGGGGTTGTTCCTGGTGGAGCTCAGGGAATCACATGGGGTTCTGGGTTTGAACTGGGATCCATCACATGCAAGGTGAGCACCCTCCCTGCTGCGCTATCTCTCCAGCCCAGAACACATGCTTTTTCCACCTGAGAAAGAAAATGCACTTTTCTTGTTTCTTTCTCGTGTGTGTGTATGTTTATCTTATTTTCTGTGCCTGGTAGCTCCAGACCTCTCAGTTCTCTGGACTGGCACAGTCTGGGCCTCCTTATCTGTGCTGCAATGGGTCTTGGGGCCCCTGTATGGAGCCTGGGGAGCTGGTCAGGAGGGAGAGGAAGCAGCTTCCTATGCCTTCATCAGGACCACGGTGCTTGGGGGCCAGACATGGGAGACATACTTCTTTGAAAGGGGCCCTGGCACCTAGCAGGTTCTCAGAGTTCGCCCTGCCCTCTGGCCTCTGCGGTCAACACTGTCCCTCTGCGGACACCTACTGCGCCCGCCCCCCAGCAACGTGCTCCTCCTGCCTCTGTTCCCAGACATGTCTGGGTCTAGCTGTAGAGCAAATGCCTAAGGCTGCCGGAGGTTCTCTGCTTGTCACAAAACCTTGGGCTTCCAGCCTCTTGCTCCATATGCATCTTCACCCCCAGGATCTGCAGCAGTGACAGCCAGCGTCAGGCCCCAGTCGCAGGCAGTCAGGCTCTGCCACCAGGGGGCAGTGTGGGCCGCTGAGGCTGCTGCTCCAGGCAGGATGGACTATTGCTCAGGCCCTAGGGGATGCTCTGAGCAAGGGGACAGAGCGGGGTGGTGTCCTGTAGTAGCTCTCGGGTGCCAAATGTGAGAGATGGGGACCCCAAGTGTATGCTTCTTATGGGGAGACAGCCAGGGCCCCCAAGGCACAGGCCCAAGCCCACCTGCATCTTCCGAACTTAGCCATGTGGTAGTCTGGGAGGGAAGCTGCTGTTTCTAATGCAGACTTTGCTTCCATAGCATGGAGGAGAAGCACTTTTCCCTGTTCCTCTCTGGAAGTACAAGCGTAAGCCCTGGACACGCCTTTGTAACAAAACTTTGTAACTTTGTAACAAAACTCAGGTAGCTTCTGAAGGTGGACACGGCAGGCATTGAGGGTCCTCAAAACCGGGAGACAGGCCCTCTGGATCCGCTTGGCCACACATTTCTCAGCTCTGAAACTCAGCAGTGCTCATGGGACCCTGACAAATAACTCTTCTCTTGTCCCAAAGGAAGGCACAGCTTTTCTATTTGTCCAAAAGTAAAACACCTACCACATCATTCCAGCAAACACAGACAGTGACAGAGAAAGCCAGGACTGGGGATGGGGTGGAATGTCCACTGGGAAGCTGTAACAGACACCCCAACCTCTCTAACCAAGGCAAACCAAAGGGTGCCCTAGACTAGGCTGTAATAAGCTCTGCATGGAGTCAATGGAGAACACAAGGGGTATCTGGACAACACCCCCTTTCCCTCCATGTTGGCCTGCTAGGTGGTGCAGAAGAGGCAAAGTGGAGCCATAACTCTCCAGTCATAATAGTACCACACCGCATAATGAGACCACCCCCCCTAATTAGGCCACACCCCCCCCATGGTGCCAGCAGAGGCTGAGTGGGTAACCAGAGACCCAGACAAAAGGAGCAAATCCTGCCGTGTAGGGCACAGAGTGGGAACTAATGCAGACATAGAAACAGTCAGTGAAGGGCAGGATGAAACTTTCTGAGCTGAAGGATGTGTTTATCACATTGATTGTGGTGATAATGGCCCCACAGATGTATATATGGGTCAAAACCCATCAGAGAGGTTCAGAGTGATAGTACAGAAGGCTGGGTACTTGCTTTGCACATGGCTGACATGAGTTTGATTCCCAGGTCCCAGTATGGTTCCCTGAACCTCCCAGGAGCAATCCCTGAGCACTGCCAGGTGTGCCCCTTCACACATACACACACACACAATACTTCATCAGAAATTTTATATCTTTTTTTTTAATTTGAGGGGGGGTGTGGGAGAGAGCACTTATGGGGCTGGATTTTTCTTTGCGTACAGAAGCTCCCTGTTCCATTCTTGGCACCACATATGATCCCCCAACCACCGCCAGGAGTGACAACACAGAGAATACATTTTTTAAAAATAATTTTAAATTGGGTTTCAAGGACATGTGGGACTACAAATGTCTGGCATTGGTGTCATCAGAGTTTCAGGAGGAGAGAAAAAGGAAAGGGCTGGGTAGATAAGGTGCTCACAGAAATGATGACTATGACTTTCCAATCTCGGCAAGAGACATAAATCTACAGATTCAAAAACTTATTGAATCCCAGAGAAATCTATGCTATGTCGGTGCATATGCTAACCCAGCCCATGTGCTGCTTGTGCCCATGTGGCTGAGCACACATGGCACCCGAGCACCTGTGTTGTCTGCATCTCCTCTCTTGAGATAGTACTTAAGTGCTTCCATATCTAATGCTGGGATGCTCTAATGCTCTCCGCCTTTGGAGAAGCCCGCATTCTCTCTTTGATGTAGGCAGGAAGATTAGGGAAGGAACCCCCCCCCCACACACACACACATCATGGCAATGAAATTTCTGGGAAGTAATAAAGCCACCCACCCTACGTCTGACCCATCTTGTGAGTACAGAAAGCAAGACCTGATAAGACCTTTTCCAGAAGTCAAACGTGAGGATTCCTCCCTACAGAAAGGGCCTGAAGGAAATTACTAGAGAACCCTCAATTTCTTCCTTTAATCTGATTAACCCTCAGCTAGTCCAGACCAGAGAAGGCTGGACCCATCCTCTGAGAGAAGATCCAGCAGGAACAAAGGTCGAGAAAAGGAGTTTCAAAGAAGACCACTCCAACTCTAACCCTTGGAAACAACCCTAGCAACGGACTCTTACCTAGCCAGAAAGCCCCATGTGGGGAAGCTTGGAAAAACCCTATAAAAGCCACCTTAAACAAAGGCTGGAGCAATAGCACAGCGGGTAGGGCGTTTGCCTTGCACGCAGCCAACATGGCCGACCCGAGTTCGATTCCTCCGCCCCTCTCGGAGAGCCCGGCAAGCTACCGAGAGTATTCGATATGCCAGACACAGTAACAACAAAGTCTCCAATGGAGACGTTACTGGGCCCGCTCGAGCAAATCGATGATCAACGGGAGGGCCTTTACTTTACTTTTTAAACAAAGGAAGGGTGCCCATAGGTTGCCCGAGCCCATGTACTCCTTGTGCCCATGTGGCACCTGAGTACACGAGTCACCCGCATCTCCCCATGAAAGATGTGTACGTTCATTCTTCCATATCTAATGCTAGGGTGTGTGTGGGGACTCTCTCTCCTTTGGAGAAGCCCAAGTTCTCTCTTAGTGTATAATTCTCTCAATTTCTCTCTCTCTTCCCCCTTCTAAAAACCTCCAAATAAAATCTGTTTTATTTCACTGCTTGTCTACTCCTGAAATTATTTTCTGTGAGGCAGGACAAGAACCTAAGAACCCAGTAACCCTGAGTAAGGCCTAGGACTGACTTTACTTTCCTGTTCCAACCCGAGTCCGTGGCTCCACGAGAAATTGGGTGGTGGGGACCAACTCCCATGCCCAGACCAAGCAGACATCAGGTGTGGCTTGACGGCCACCTGGTAGGGTTCGCGGGGCTCTGCCCATGCCGAGCAGGGGCCCGTCCCAGACTTTATCAGTCCTAGTCTTCCCAGCTGGGTCTTGGGTTGGCAGCGGCAAACAGGGAGAGTCTCTCAGGAGACTCATAAGTGAGGGCCGACTTCAGCTGCAGGCCTGGCTGAGAGAGTGCCCGTATGATGCCGAGAAGCCAGGCTCCCCGTGTCCTTCCCAGCCTCCTCAGGTCCTCTGTTTCTGGCCTGTGCTAGGGATGGGGTGGGGGCTGGGGGGGACAGTCCACCTGCATACATGGAGTATGGTGCTGGACGCAGGGCCCTGGACCCCAGCAGAGGTTCAGCGCTGCCATCCCCCAGCACGGGGGAACAGAATCTTCCCACACAGTGCTGGGAGCTGTGCCTGACCACACAGGGTGTGATGTCGGTGGGCCCCATGGGTGGCTTATGTGAGGCGTGGAGGAGAGAGACAGTCACTTTCTCCCAAGCCGCCTCTGCCACCCTAGACCTAGAGTTTCGGAGTTCTTGTCTCGCCTCACAGAAAAGAATTTCAGTGGAGCAGTGAAGTAGAACAGATTTTATTTGGAGGGTTTTGAAGGTGTGAGGGGAGGGAAAGAGAGAGAGAGTGTGTGTAATGCACTCAAGAGAAAACGTGGGCTTCTCCAAGGGCAGAGAGAGCCCCCTCAGCATTAGATAGGAAAGTATATAGATTGGAGGAGACACATGTGCTCGGCCACTTGGGCACAAGCAGCACATGGGCTTGGACAGCACACCCTCCCTTTGTTCAAAGTAGCTTTTTTTTTTTTGCTTTTTGGGGTCACACCTGGCGATGCACAGGGGTTACTCCTGACTCATGCACACTCAGGAATTACCCCTGGTGGTGCTCAGGGGACCATATGGGATGCTGGGAATCGAACCCAGGTCAGCCGCATGCAAGGCAAACACCCTACCTGCTGTGCTATTGCTCCAGTCCCTCAAAGTAGTTTTTATAGTTTTTTCCAAGTCGCCCCCACGTGGGGCTTTCTAGCTAGAAAAGAGTCCGTTGCTAGGGTTGTTGCTAAGCAGGTAAAGTAGGGAGCCGGTCATCTTTGAAACTCCTTTCCTTGACCTTTGTTCCTGCTGGATCTTCTCTCAGAGGGTGGTTCCAGCCTTCTCTCGTCTGGGCTAGCTGAGGGTTACTCAGATTAAAGGAAGGAATTGAGAGTTCTCCAGCAATTCCCTTCAGACCCTTTTCTGTAGGGAGGGGTCTTCAGGGCCTGCTGCTGGAAAAGGTCTTTTCAGGTCTTTCTGTATCCACAAGGTGGGTCAGACTTAGGACTGGTGGCTTTAAGACTTCCCAGAAATGTCATTGCCATGATGTGGGGGCGACCCTTCCCTAACCTACCTGCCTACATTAAGTGGGGCCGAGGTTTGTGGGGGAGGGTGGGCCAGGAGAGAGTCCAGACAGGCAGTGGATGGAGATGCTGCAGGTAGGTAGGTAGAGGGCCAAGTAAGGGACTGTTGGGAAGTAACAAAACTCAGGTTTCTTAGCCCTGAGACCACATTTCTTTGATAAACATGCCCTGAGCTCTTTGGAGACAAGAAACTGAGGCACAACCCACAAAAGGGTGGGCCCCTCAGGAAGGGGGGGAGCGACAGGAGAATCTGAGATGATTTAGGCACCTTTGAGGCATGAGAGTAACAGGCTGTCCGCAAAGAGCAGGAGTCACTTTGTTCTCTTTGCCCTGGGGGTACGGCAGGGTGTGGCAACCAGCCTAGCCCACTCCTCAACCGCCCCATCCTGCAACCCACCCAGGTTGCACCACACCCTGCTTGCAATAAAGCTCTTTTCGACCCAGAGCTGGAAGAGCATCCCTCTGAGGCTGAGACCAGGGATTCCACGCTGACAAGTGGAGAACCTGGGTCTGATCTGGCAGCGGGACCGACCCACGATGAGATTCCACTATGTTCGCCTCAGACGTGATTCATCCCGAAGGAGGACAGTCTCCACCAGGCACTAACCACCTTGCAGGAGGAGACCACCATCTCTCTCAACACCGTGGGTAGCATTGAGAGTTTTGTGGCTGAAATTCACAGTGGGATACTGCCTTACAGGCTGTCCAGTCTCTGAAACTGCCGGACAAAACCTTCGTTGACCTCTAGGAACAGGTGGTTCTGGAATTGATAGAACTGCGAGAGGTGGGGGCCGCCTGGTTGGTCACTCCGGAGACAGACCCCATGAGCGTGTTGAAGCGGATGCAGCCCCAGCCCCACATTCAGCTAGAAGAACCTCCTGGCCAGATGTCACTTTGACCCTCGCCTCGAGAAGCATACCTGGATGGCAGTAGCCAAGAGAAGAGGCCAGCAGCCAGAGCCTAGGCCTTGGCCAGGGAGGTCAGTGGGGGGCCCCGGTTGCAGCTCCTGCGGGGACAGGCCCTGAAGTGGCAGCAGCACCAGGGGCTGCTGCCTCCTGTCATGCCGTCAAAGATACAGAAGAAGAAAAGTTTCTGGGGCTGGAACGATAGCACAGCAGGTAGGACGTTTGCCTTGCACACGGCTGACCCGGGTTTGATTCCCAGCATCTTATATGGTCCCCCGAACACTGCCAGGAGTAATTCCTGAGTGCAGAGCTAGGAGTAACCCTGTGCATTGTCAGGTGACCCAAAAAGAAAAAAAAAAGTGTCCTCCGCAGCTAAGCAGGCAGATAAAGTTCTGTCAGAAATCTCACGTGGAGTGTGCTCACTTTTCTCCAGATGGTCAGTACCTGGTCACTGGGTCTGTCGACAGATTCAGTGAAATATGGAACATTACAACAGGAGTTTCTCAGGAAAGATTTTTAAGTACCAGGCCCAGGGGAACTCTCTGATGATGGGCTATGTGGTTCTCTGCATGTGCTTCAGTAGAGAAGTGTTGGTGATAGGCTCCCAGGATGGAAAGATCAAGGTCTGGAAGTTTCTGACTGGACAGTGCTTAAGAAGGTTTGAAAGAGCACACGGTAAGGGCGTCACCTGCCTGAGTTTCTCCAGGGATCCAGTCAGATCCTTAGTGCCTCTTTGGACCAGATGGTTAGAGTTCACGGTTTAAAATCTGGAAAACCTTGAAAAAATTCCACGGCCATTGCTCCTTTGTGAATGATGCCACATTTACACCAGACAGACTTTATGTTACCAGCGCATCCTTTGATGGCACCGTCAAAATCTGGAACATGGAGACCATGTTCCAGTACCTTTAAGCCCCTGAGCAGTACTGGAGGGTCAGACATCACTTGAACAGAGTGATCCTTCTCCCTACAAACCCAAGCACTTGGTGGTGTGTAGCAGGTCCAACACAGTGGCCATGGTGACCATGCAGAGCCAGATAGTCAGTAGCTTCAGCTCTGAGAACAGAGAGGGCGGAGACTTTGTCTGCTGCGCCCTCTCTCCGTGCAGGGAGTGGGTCTACTGTGTGGGGGAGGACTCTATACTCTACTGTTTCAGCACCGTCAGCAGCAACCTGGAGAGAACGCTCCCAGTGCACAAGAAGGACGTGATCAGCTTCACCTACCACTCACAGCAAAGCCTGGTCGCCACCTACAGCGCAGACGGGCTCCTCAAGCTCTGGAAACCCTGACTTGACTCTCCTTTTTCCAGAGGCTTCAGCAGGTGCTTGAATGACATGCACACACATGTGCTGCTTTCCTCCTATTCCAACCAGCTTTTAAAGCAAATTGTCTTGATCGGGCACAGGAATATTTTGTGAAAATTTGTGTTTAAGTGGCAAATATTTTTTAACCTTTTTTTCTTTTGCTTTTTGGGTCACACCTGGTGATGTTCAGGGGTCACTCCTGGCTCTGCACTCAGGAATTACCCCTGGTGGTGCTCGGGGGACCATGTGGGATGCTGGGAATCGAATCCAGGTTGGCCGCGTGCAAGGCAAATGCCCTACTCGCTGTACTATGGCTCCAGCCCCTTAAACTTATTTTTATGGTATTCATTTATATCTCTTAGGGCCACCACATGATGTTTTCAATTAATATTCTACTTAGAGAGTAAAATCCTCATCATTCTAGTGGGGGTGGGGGGGCTGGAATTGAATTCCTGCGATTATTTGAAATGTGCTTCCTGCAGTGAAGCTTGTAAATGAAGATCAATCCCATCTCCTGCCCCCCAAAAAGAAATCTTTGTCATGTCACATTATGATTTCCTCAACCATATTATGATTAAACATCTAAAAACCAAAGACAGAGACTCACCCTAACCCCACAGCCTTGCATACTAACAGCCCAATGTCACAGCTTCACAACTAATCTCTGAAGAGACACCTAGTCCAGAAAATTCACTGGTGCACAAGCTTTCACACTAAAAAGTCTGAGGCCCACTCCGGTACCCCCCCAACGCTGTGTGACACCTCCAAATTCCACAATACTGACAACCCAGTAGGAGCACAGCAAGTTAGATGAGAAAGTAGCAGAAAAGCCCACTAAACTCCATAAGCAAAATGAATAACAGAAGATTCGACTAACAACAAACGGCGCCGTAAATCCTGAGATAATGACTTGAATAATATCATTGTGAGATATAACAATTTCCACAAATTTTCTTTTACTGATCTATTTTTGATAATTCCACTTACCATTTTATTGTTATAAGATATAAAATAAGCTATTTTGTGCTGGTTTAGAGAGTGGGGGGATGGGGGTGGGAAACTGGGATGGATAGTGGAGAAAAGGTCACGCTTGTGTTGGGATTAGTGCTACAAGACTAAATGCCCAAAACAATTGATATTTGTAAACCACAGCATTTAAATCAAGCTAGAAAAAAAAGTGATAATAAACCAGTAACAGAGAGATAAGAAAGAAATACCTAATCATTTGGAAATAAAATAACCCAAGGAAGAGAAGTCTCAAAAAAGTTTTCAAAATATAATGGACTGGGACCAGAGCGATAGCACAGCGGGTAGGGTGTTTGCCTTGCATGCGACCAACCCAGGTTCAATCCCCGGCATCCCATATGGTCCCCCAAGCACCGCCAGGAGTAATTCCTGAGTGCAAAACCGGGAGTAACCCCTGAGCATTGCTGGGTGTGACCCAAAAAGCAAATAAAATAAAATATAATGGACTAAGGATAGGAGACTGCCGGAGGATTAGAGGACATACCTTGTATGTGAGATGCTTCTGGCCTTGATGCCTGGCATCAATGGCACCAGAATGCCACCAAGAGTAGCCCAGGTGGCCCCCAGCACCTCTGAATCCAAGAGCCCCATATCACCAGACCAAGCACTGAGCCATCAGACCCGCACAGCTGGACTAAGTGTAGACAGAGGGAAGTGGCACCATCCCCCCTGAGCACTGCTTGGGCACAACCCCTCTCTAAAATAAAAAAAAATTCAATGAACTGGATAAAAATTAAATAGTGCATGCCAAAACTGGTGATAAAGCAGGGTTCTAGGGGGAAATTTTAGTATGTTTTTAGAATGAGGAAAACTCTCAAATCAACCATCTAAGTTCAAATGTTAAGATGCTAGAAATAGAAGGATAAAACAGACTCAATACAAACAGAAGGAAGAAACTAATGATGCAGACCAGGAATAAGCTCTGAGCACCTCTGGGCATGGCCCCAAAAAAAGAAGATGAATACTTTGATGTAAACTTAAAAAATAAAATTCAGGGGCTGAAGCAATAGCACAGCGGGTACGCAGCCTTGCACACAGCCAACCCAGGTTCGATTCCCAGCATCCCATATGGTCCCCTGAGCACCGCCAGGGGTGATTCCTGAGTGCAGAGCCAGGAGTAGCCCCTGTGCATTGCTGTGTGTTACCCAAAAAGAAAAAAAAAGAATAAAAAAATAAAATTCAGAATTTGGACATAGTAAACAATGGTAAGCATGGAATCAGGGAATGTGGCTCAGTCGAAGAGCACGTGCTTTGCATGTGTGAGGCTCTGGGTTCATTTCCTGGCACCACAGGTTCCTGAAACAATGCTGAGAGGGGCCCTGGTGAACTCTAACCATGAGCATGTAGGAAGCAGGCCTTACCCCACAAACACCTCAAAAAGGAGAAGAACTAGACAGTGCAAAGGCTGAAACACTTGCCTGCATGCATCCCTGCCCCCAACCCTATTTGAATCCTGTCGTTGCTTATGGTCCCCTGAGCATGCCAGGCATGACTCCTGAACACAGGATCAGGTGTGACTCCCTGAGCACTGCCGGGCATGGATCCTCCCTGCTTGCGCCACCCCTCCTTCAATTTTTTAAAGTGAAAAAAACATAAGTCATACTGATAGAAGAAAAAAGGAATGAACTGTTGGTAAGAACAATGATCTGGATGAGTCTACTGAGAATCTACTATGTGAAAAAGTCCCATCCATAAAGTTTTTATAACATTCCCATATATGTAACATTGTTGAAATGACAAAATTATAAAAGTGGAAAACTAATTAGTGGTGGCCAGGAGCGAAGAAGATGAGGGTGAGAGGGAAGTGGGCGTGGTTCTGTAAGTGCCACAGGAAAGGCCCTTGTGGAGCTGAAAGTGTCCTGTCCTAGCTGTAGCGGTGTTGAAAGTAGGTTGTGAAGCTGTCCCATGATTTTGCAAGATGCAACTGGGACTGTGACTCAGTGGTAAAACACATGCCTAATATAGTGGCGCTGGGTTTGATCTAAAGAGAAAGAAGAAAGGAAGAAGGAAGGAAGAAAGAAGGAAGGAAGAAAGAAGGAAGGAAGGAGGAAGGAAGGAAGGAAGGAAGGAAGGAAAGAAAGAAAGAAAGAAAGAAAGAAAGAAAGAAAGAAAGAAAGAAAAGAAAGTTTTGCAAGATGTTACCATAGGGAGGAACTGGGTAAAGGGGACAGGAACTTCTGTATTTTTCTTTGCAACTGCACCAGTATCTACAAATATCACAAAAAATAAAATATTTAAATTATAGGTTTTAAGCTGGGGCATAGCTCAGTGGTTGAGTATATACCCCAATGCGTGAGGTCCTGGGTTCTATTCCTAGCACCATATACATTTTCTCTCTCTCTCTCTCTCTCTCTCTCAGAGGAAGAGAGAATTTGAGGTACACAGCAGGTACTAATGTGCAGTTTAGATCAGATTGCACAGTGCAATCGCAAATCACACAGACCGTGAAACTGGCATTCACTCCGCTGTTTGTCTAGCAATAAGCTTCTTATCAGCATTTAAAAAAAAGTGAGATTCCTGCCTGCCTTGGAGACCCTATTAGGAGTGCTAGAGATTCATCCAGATGTGTTGTGGTGTTATTTTTTAAATTATTTTTTGTATTTTTTTTATTTTTATTAGTGAAACACCATGAGGTACAGTTGTAGACTTACATGTGATGTTATTTTTATTTTATTTATGTATTTGTTTTGGGGGACCATACCAGGCGGTGCTCACTCCTGGCTCTGTGCTCAGGAATCATTCCTAGCAGGGCTTGGGTGGACCATACAGGGTGCCAGGGATTGAACCCGGGTTGGCCACGTGCAAGGCTAGCTCCTTACTTGTTGGGCTATCACTTCAGCCCAGATGTTGTGTATTTAGAACTCTACCACGTTTAAGCCATGCTTTGGGGAATGGCCTTGGGCTTGTAGGCCCCAATGCTCAATTCTGCCCCTGGTCCCCGGGACTCTGGCCTCTGCTCATGGGCTACTGCTATCTTCCCTTCCGTGTCCCCCCAAAGCTCCCCTGTCCTACCTCAGGGTCTCCACATAAGGCTTAGCTGTGGATGGTCCCCCCCTCAGTCCCGAGTGTGGAGAGATACACAGGTTCCCCACAGGGGTCCTCACTTGCACCTGCAACTGGGCTAATCTCTGTCTCTCCTGTGACAAGGACAAGCTCTCAAGTCAGGCCTCGCTCCCTCCTGGTCACAGTTGCCAAAGAAAGAGATTACGACACCACTCTGCTCTGCATGTTTCCACACATCTGGGGAGTGGGGCTGGCGCTCAGCCTCCAGGAACCTGTTGGGGAGGCTGGGAGCTGCTGTGCTGCACCCCAGGCCTGCAGAGCGACCTCACCCGCTGCCACCCATGCACCCAGTCTGAAACCGCCTCTGGGTTTTAGAGCCTCAGTGCCCTGACCTGGGAGCTGCCACGGTTTAGTCCGTGGACCCAGCCCGTGTGTGGGGAACAGCCTGCGTGGGCCTGTGGCCAGCCTTACGCCTCTCTCCTCCTGAACCTGCCTCAGCCCTGGTGCCCTGCAAGGTCTTGCAGCCCAGGGGTCTGGGGTAACTGCTGAAATGACAAGAATCCCCCAAAACACAAATAGGATCATGCTGGTCCCCATCAAGCTTGCATCAGAAGTGTCACCATCTCAATCCAGCAGGTCAGCTACGTGGGCACCTGCGGCATGGACACTGACCGTGCCCTCCATCACCACTTCCTCCTTTGCACACACACATATGCCAGATGGGTCTCCAGTCCCGCAGCACTGCCCACACACACTCTGCCTCTGCCTGAGAGGCAGGTTTGCTGGCCCTCTGGGGCCTGTCCTGGTGGAACTGTGCTGGCTGGGGGGGGTGGGGGGGATCATCCCTCAGAGCTGAAACTTTCAGGAAGGCCCGGATGGAGACACTGTGTCAAGATATGGGGGGCCTGCCCTTGGTTCTGATTCTCCTGGAATGTTGACCCTGCACTCCAGGGATTCTCAGGGGATCTTTCTCTTTTGTGTTCCTTCTTTGTCTGCTCTGGAAAGCTGTCTGGGTTCTCTGCTGCCTCCCCTGGGGACCTTCTTCCTCTGCCACCTCCTCCTCACAGGAGGCTGGGGAGGGGCACGCAGTGGGAGGGAGGGGGCTGACATATGTGCTGCCGCTCCCTGGGGAGAGGCCACAGAGGCCAGGGGTCACAGTGGCAGGGCATGAGGCCACCCACTAACCCGAGGGCCTTGCCAGGGCTGCTGACATTTTGGTGACAAAGAAGGGAACTCGATCGAGGAAAATGGTCTCTCATTTTGCCAATGGCAGTCTGTCCATCTGTCAGACACCATGAAGTGACATCTGCACTTGAATACTGAGTTTTTGTCTGATTCCCAAGCCCTCCATAGGGTGTGCCGTCGCGTCTTTGGAATTGTTCCGAAACGTGAAAATGAAAATACAAGCCGGTAACCAACCTTATTATTGCTCCTTAATTACATAAGAGACTGGCTTCTTGAGTCACTGAGATGTGATTTCTGAATAAAAGGGACTGTGTTTTTCTTTCTTTCTTTTTCTTTTTTTCCCCCCTTGTCCCTTTCTTTGGACCACACCCGGCAAGGCTCAGAGACAGTTTCTGACTCTGTGCTTCTGGACCTTGCTGTGTGGAGGGTCAAACCCTGGCCTCCTGCATGCACAGTGCTGTGCTCCGGCCCACGGACCCACTCTGCTCTCTGTGCTGACATTCTTGATGTAACACCAGAAAGATTTCTAACGGCCTTTGCACAGGCTTCGCGTTTGCCCCACTTTGCTCTCGCTGCTGGGGGTAGCCCTTCCCTGCGGGTTTTGTGCCCGGCTGAGTTCTTGCTGAGGTCTTTTCTTTTTTCTTTTTTTCCCCGGGAGTTGTGCCTGGGTCTGAGCATCGCCGCTGGGAACGCCCGAGCTCTTCCTGCCCTGCCTCCTGCTCGGAATTCCACAGTCTAAGCAAATATGTTTGGTCTCTTTGGTCTAGCCAGTGGGGCCAGGCCCACCACACTGCTGGAGTCCAGAGCGGAGGAAGCGGGAGGCCCGCCGGAGAGGGAATAAACAAAGTGGCCTCTTTCTCCCAGACCTGGCCTGGCCTGTGCACACTTGTTGCCCACCAGGGATTCCTCAGGGACCTGAGTGTCCAGTGCAGGCAGCGCTGCCGTGCTGAGAGGGGCAGGCAGGCGGGACACGGGTCTTGAGCTGTGTGGGGACGGGATGGGGTGACTCAGCCCAGCCCTTGGACTCTTTTCCTCGGCGGGGACTCCTTCAGCAAGTTATTTTCTCACTTTTTCCCCAGTAGGTAATAGAATCCTGAGAGTCCAGGTTCCAGGAACATGAAAGGCTTTACTTGTTGACGCTGGCCTGCGGCTTCCGTCCACCCTCCCCACACCCTCCAGGACCCTCTCTCAAGCCAGCTTCTTGCTCTCCTTCATAGTATTTTTTTTTTTAATTTGGGAACACACCCAGTGCCACTTAGGGCTTTCTCCTGACTTTGTACTCAGGAGATCAGAGAGGTGTCAGGAATTGAACCTGGGTCAGCTGCATGCAAGGCAAGCACTCTACCTGCTGTTGTAATCTCTCCAGCACCATCCTAGGGTACTTTAGGCATGTTCCAGCTTCTATGGCAGTATATGCTTTCTTACGCCACCTCTACCTGGTAACATGTTCTGCCACTAGCCGGTGACTTTTTGTGGGTTAAGAAGACTTGTCATGGCCTGAGACGTAGTATTAGGGTTAAGCACTTGTCCTGCATGCTGCCAACTTGGGTTCAATCCCAGGCATTAAGGGTAAACCCTGAGCACTGCTGGGTGTGGCCCCTAAAGCAAGATAAATAAAAAGAGCACTTCACTGAAACCAACCCTCTAAACGTATTCTTGACACTTTGGTGAAAGAGCAACACAACTTTGGCCTTTGGGTCACATCCAAAGGTTCTTGGGGCTTACTCCTGGCTCTGCACTCGGAGATCTCTTCTGGCAGGACTTGGGAGATCATGTGGAGTACCAGGGATGGAATCCAGGTTGGGTGTGTGCGAAACAAATACCTTACCCAGTGTCCAATCTCTCCAGTCCTGAGGGACACAATATTGCAGAGAAGATCTGAGCTTAGCCACTCTGCCCAGCTGAAACTTCACCCCGGCTGACAGCTTTCAGTGCTTTCCGAATCATAGTGAAACACACGTTACGTAAGTTTGCTGTTTAACCACTTTTTTGGTGTTTTTTTTTTTTTTGGCCACACCCAGCAATGCTCAGTCATTACTCCTGACTCTGTACTGAGGAATTACTCCTGGTGGCGCCCAGGGGACTTTATGGGATACCGGTGATTGAACCCTGGTTGGCTGCATGCAAGGCAAACGTCCTCCCCACTGTACTATCACTCTGGCCCCTGTTCCAACCGCTTTCAGTACATGCCTACAAAGTTATGCAACGATCATCACTGTCCACCCCCAGAATTTTTCATCACCCACAACTGAAACTCAGTCCCCACTAAACAGCTCCTCCTCCTCTTCCACAGACCCATTCTATTTCCTGTTGTGATGAGTTTGACCACTTAGGTTACTTCATAGGAGGGGGATCACACAGCACGTGTGCTTTTGTGACTACACTATGTCACTCAGTCTCATGTCTTCACGTTGCAGCCTGACAACTGTACCTTCATCTTTCAAGTTGGATACAGCATCCATATTTTTTTGTTTTTGTTTTTTGGGTCATACCCAGTAGTGCTCAGGTCTTACTCCTGGCTCTGTGCTCACTGATCATACCTGGGTGGGCTCAGGGGGACCAGATAGGATGCCAGGGATCGAACCTGGGTCAAGCACGTGCAAGGCAAGCATCTGATATGTTGTACTATCACTCCAGCCCTCAACTCCTGTGTTTTTTTTTTTAATTAAGAATGCGTCCCTTGGGGCCGGATCGATAGTACAGCGGGTAGGGTGTTTGCCTTGCACAAGACCAACCCAGGTTCCATCCCCAGCATCCCATATGGTGCCCCCAGCACCACCAGGAGTAATTCCTGAGTCCAGAGCATCACTGGGTGTGACCCAAAAAGCAAAACAAAAAATGCGTCCCTTTCTCTCCTGAGACAGCTCTAGTGCACAGCCAGCAGCACTAATCCTGGCCTCCTCACCTCTCCCCTATCCCTTAAAGACGCCTCCTCCACACCCACCCACCTCTGGGCTGCAGGTGGCTACCAGCCACCTCTGCGTTGCTTCCCACAGCTCGGCTCCTTCCTCCCAGGCTACGTTTCCATAATGCTACGTTTCATAGATGCTAAGCTTTCTCCCCACTTCCCTGTTGTACAGCAGTGCCTGCATGAGCGGCTGAGCTTTACTCTGGGATGTTCATTTGGTTCTTCCAGTACCTCACTCAGACAACTGTGGTCCCTCGGTTAAGGTGTGTCCCGAATGGATGTAAATGCTGCCTTCCTGACTATGAGGCATTTCCACTGTTGAAGACACCTGTCTGTGATACTTGTGGCAGCAGAGTCTGGGTACAGCAGATACTTGTATACCTGCAAATAAATACTCTGGTAATGAAGCAAAGTGAGTTTATTTATTTATTTTACTTTTTGCAACACTGGGGGTGGAACCCAGGGACCCAGGTAGGCAAGGTGCGCCCTCCACCATGGAGCCACGTCTCTAGGCCCCTGAACAATGTTTCTCATTATTGTGGAAGCTCCAGGCAGGAATGCATGGACCCCACCAAGGTGACATCCTGCAGTGCTGGGATAGGCAGTGCTGAGGATCGAACCCAGAGATCCATGCACATAACACCTCCACTCTACTATTTGGTCTTCAGCCTTAGTCTTTAAATGTCACTGTCACTGTCCTCCCGTTGTTCATCAGTTTGCTCAAGTGGGCCCAGTAACGTCTCCATTGTGACACTTGTTACTGTGTTTGGCATATCAAATACATCACAGGTTTGTCGTGCCAGGGTTTGTCGTGCAGGTGAGATACTCTTGGCAGCTTGCCAGGCTCTCTGAGAGGGGCAGAAGAATTGAACATGGGTTGGCTTGGTCAGCCCCATGCAAGGAAAATGCCCTACCCACTGTGCTATTGCTCCAGCCCACCTAAATGAGCATTTATTTTTATTTTTTAAACTTTTTTATTGAATCACTGTGAGATAGAACCTTACAAAGCTGTTCATGATTGGATTTCAGTCATACAGTATTCCAACACCCATCCCTCCACCAGTGTCCATTTCTCAGGGCATTTATTATTATTTGGGGGGTTTGTTTTGTATTTGGACCATGCCCAGCAGTGTTCAGGGATTTCTCCTGGCTCTGCATTCAGGAATTACTCCTAGTGGACTTCGGGGACTATGGGGGTGCCGGGGATGAAACCCGGGTCAGACATATGCAAAGCATATGACACTGTAATATCTCTCCAGCCCCATAAATGAGCAAATTCTGATGACATTTTGAGAGTAAGAATGGCAGGGTCTGCTGATGGACTGAAGAAATTGAAGGAAAGGGAGGGAAACAATGGACAGTGTGGGGGCTGGAGTGACAGTACAGTGGGTAGGGTGTTTGCCTTGCATGCAGCCGACCAGGGTTCGATTCCCAGCATCCCATATCATCCCCCAAGCATTGCCAGGAGTAATTCCTGAGTGCAGAGCCAGGAGTAACCCCTAGACATCGCCGGGTATGGCCCAAAAAGCAAAAAAAAAAAAAGATAGCATGGTTTGGAGATCTTTATTTGAACCACAGGTGGGAGGTTGTGCTGTGTGGGACAGAGAAGCCCAGGGCCAGCCTGGAGATACTCACCTGAGCTATGGCAGTGCCAAGGTGGGGTCTCAAGGTCTGGAATAAGGACTCTTTCCACCAAGGCCAGGCCCCAGGACCTCCGGCCATCTCCTGCCTCCCACCCCAGCCTACCTGGCTTGCTTCTCCTGTGGGGAGGTGAGTAGGCTCCCAGCTTGGAGCCTACTCACCTCCCCAGGCTGAAGCAAGTCAACACTGAATCGAGAGGCAGCCAAGGGCTGGTGTCGGGTGCAGAGGCCTGTTTCCTCCCGCCTCAGGCCTGCACACTGCATTCTGATATGGCATGAGGATGTCACGGGGGGCAAAAAGTCCGGGCCCTGCTCTGGGGTGTCAGACTCACACAGGGCAGAGGGAGACAATAAAATGTGCCCGAAAGAGATGCTACAAAAGGGCAGAGGCTGGGCTTGCTGGCTAGTTGCAGGGCTGGGGGTGGGGGCTGGGGGGCTGGGGTTGCAGAAGGGCTGAGCTGGATGGTGCTCGTGGGTGTGTGGGGCGTGTGACTGGGGTCTGCTGTGCCAGATATCTATAGGGCCGAGACCTTGAAGGTCAAGAGGAATAGGTCCTGGGGTTGGGTTAGACCAGCATGAAAAAGGGGAGAGATGGGCAAGAAGATGGTCTGAAGACAAGGACCTGGGAATCCTTGGTGATCTCCCCAACCCTGAATTGGACAGGTCTGGGGAGAGGGACCACTGGGGGAATCCATGAATCAGGAGGGGCTGCCTGGTCCCAGGAGATGCTCTACAGACCTAAGGTGTTAAAACTTCTAGAAGAGAGAACTGGCCGTGGCACCTACTGGCCAGCTGGGACAGTGCCAGTCTGTCCTTGGAGGTGGGTGGGGCAGGCAGTGGCTACCATAGAATGTGCCCACTCCCTCAGCAGGAGTCCCAGACGCCTGCACCCGGCTGATGGCCTGCACCCCACATGAACCTCAGCCCATGCTGACACGGGTGCTTCTGCCTGAATCAGAGCTCAGGCCTGCTCGGGGTCCCAGCAGCCCCTGAAACTCATCCCCACTCACCTAACCCACAACCCACATCATGGTCATCTTCCCCCCACCTCACATCTCAGGCCCAGTCCAGACTCAATACCCACCAAGTCTCAGAGGCTGGACTCAATCGGTCCTCATAGGACTTCCCACCCCCCATTTCCCAGGTCTTGCTCACACTCATGTGTGCTCAGGGCACTCGTCCTGCCCATCTCCAACATATTCAGCTATTTGCATCTAGACTGGAATAGGCTACAGGCAGACCCCCAAGCAGGGATGTCAATCCCTTCAGTGGGGAGTTGGCCAGTCACCAGCTCCAGCGCACCCCCATCACTGGCCAGACACAGCTCAATGTGAGGCATTCAGCCTGCAGAACAGAGACAAAAGACTGCCTCAAAAGAATGTGATTGTGCAGGCTTTATTTATCCAACAGGACCACGACATGTCAGCATCCCGCACGCACTTCTAGAACCCCAATTCTCCCCCCTTGATGCAGGCAAGTTTGTCCCATCTCAGGAGCATTGCCAGGGACACGAGGTTGAGTGACTCAGGAGTCTGCGCCATGACAGTAGTGCAGCATCTGCCGTGGGTGTTGAGTCCTTGTGCTTAGAGCCATGAGGCCACTGGGCTTCTAGGATGCCAAGCTAACCCCTCTGCAAAGACGATTTCCAGGTTAGACCATCTACAGAGGCAATGGCCAGACTAAGCCACTGAAGAAATATGAAGAATCTCTGAGCCTTCACGATGGAGCATGTCCAGCCAACTTCTCCACTTCCAGCCGCCATTGTCTGCCTGAAATTATCACATGAACCTCCCCGTGGAACCACAGAAACCATGACAGATAATAAAATGACCAAGTAGACTGTTTAGTCACTAAGCTTTGAAGAGTTAGGCAGCATATAATCATTTCAACAGAGTACAAAAGAGATCCACAATTTATAACTCGAATTTTGATCATAGGCAGTATAGCAATTCACTGAGGGAAGTCAATTTTTTTGTGTTTTCATCAGGGACGGCTAGAACTATTGGAGAAAATGGAAGGGAAGAACAAAGGTGCTTCAACCTTTCCCTCCTACAAGGCCTCAATTGATTCAGGATGCTTCTGGACACAGCGCTGAAGTCATAAAGCTTCTAGAAGAGACAGCAGACTATGTTTAGGACTTTGCAATGAAGGAGCAAAGATTTTCAGGGAGGACACAAAAAGCAAGATATATACAATGAAAATTTAGTAAGTTGGAGGACCAGAGAGTACAGGAGTTAAATAAAGCACTGGCCTTGCAAATGCCCTACCCGCTGTGCTATCGCTCCAGACCTTATAATAAGTATTTCTAAAAGTAACTTCTTTAATACAAATAATTATTTGAAATTCATCGATATTGTCAAGTAGATCAACAGCACACACCTTTTTGTACGGATGGGTAACATTTTACTGTGAGTATAATACAATTTACTTATCCACTCACTTTTGATGGACATTTGGGTTGTTTTCAGTTTTGGGCTATTACAAGTAAAGCAGTTATGAATATGTGTGTACAGATCTTTGGGCATGTATATTTTTTCTTTTGGGTACATACTTAGAAGTGGAATGTCTGGGTCTTGTGGTGTATGTTTATGTATATAAGAAACTGCCAGGGCTGGATAGATAGAAATGGGTTAAGGCGCTTACCTCATTCCCTGCCAGCTCCAGTTCAATTTCCTGTATCACATATGGTCCCCTGAGGCCCACCAGGGTCACTCTGAGTACAAATCCAAGCCCCTACCCCTGTTCCCCCAAAGAAGTAAATTGCCAAGCTGTTTCCAAAAGTGGCCAAAAACGTAGAAGAACTCTAGCTGTCCTAAATCCTCATCAACACTTATTAAGTACATTTTTTATTTGAGCTGTTCTAATGGGTTCTAATAAGTATATGGGGTCTGGCCATTTTCATTTGTTTTTTTCTCTGGTGAATAATGATGCAAATATCACTGTTTATTTGATATCTATATAACTTTTGTAAAATGTCTGCTCAAATCTTCTGCCCATTGAAAACTTCAAATTATAGGGCCAGAGTGATAGCACAGCGGGTAGGGTGTTTGCCTTGCACGAGGCCAACCCAGGTTTGATCCCCAGCATCCCATATGGTCCTCCAAGCACTGCCAGGAGTAATTCCTGAGTGCAAAGCCAGGAGTAACCCCTGATCATCGCCAGGAGTGACCCAAAAAGCAAAAAAAAATCTAAATTATATGTATTATTAATTTTCAAGATTTATTTTTTTAAATTGGGTACAAGTCCAATTTCAGACATGCTTACTGAAAATTTTATCTCAAGCAATGGATTGGATTTTATTTCTTCCTTGGATCTTTTGAGAAATACAATTTTGATCAATTTTAGCTTATCAGTGTGTGCGTGGGGGGGATTGGGCTAACCTTAGTGCTGTTCCAGGCTTTGTCCAGGATCACTTTTTGGCTGTGCTTAAGGGACCAGATGTGGCTGGGGATCAAATCAGGGTTAGAAATATGAAAAGCTGGTGCTTTATTTAACTCCTGTACTCTCCTACCCAGGTTCAATTCCCAGCATCCCATATGGTGCCCTGAGCACCCCCAGGAGTAATTTCTGAGTGTAGAGTCAGGAGTAACCCCTGTGGATTGCCAGGTGTGACCCAAAAAAGAAAAAAAAACTTATTATATAATCACCTTTACATGGCATTCTAAAACAGGCATGGTGTGTTGATTGAAAAGAGATCAGTTGCCTGGGGCTGAGGCCTTCTTGAATAGCACTGGCTAGAAAAGAGGCCCAGAAACATTATAAAATAAGAAAAAATGGTTCTTTTCCTTTTATAATTGAGATTCTATGACTTATCATTCTGTTAAAGATGGCTTCTCACACACACTATTCTAATATCACACCCTTCACTAGTGTCCTCAAAATAGGGTTTTGATTGAGGTTCGGTTAGCTGAGCCTACACATTTGTGAAAGTTCACACACACACACACACAAGGCAACAGTGAAAGGTTTCTAAACATGCAACAAACAAAAATTCATTTGAAATCCAACATGTAATGATCAGGATATTTCTGGTAACACTCATTTCTTGGCCATAAAGGGGTGGGAGAAAGTATAAGAAATTCTAGCTGTGAGCCTAGCTTACCAGCCAGGAGTCACAATCCCATATGAGGCCATGTTACTGACTGTAGAGGTTCTGAACATTTTTTATTTAAAATAAATGTCCAATCTAGTGTCAGTAAAGGTTTGAATTACATACCTATTTTGTATATGATCACACAAACATTGCAAAAGGGAGCAGCAAGGGGCTGGAGCGATAGCACAATGGGTAGGACGTTTGCCTTGCACGCAGCCAACATGACCAACACAGGTTCTATTCCCAGCACCCCATATGGTCCCCTGAGCATCGCCAGGAGCAATTCCTGAGTACATGAGCCAGGAGTAACCCCTGAGCATCGCCGGGTGTGACCCAAAAAGCAAAAAAAAAAAATACATTTACATTTACAAAGCCCAGGCACAGGGCACCTGTTGTGCAAGCAAGCACAATTCTGGTGCACCACACGCAGGAGTGTGACCGTCCAGCACTGCCACTTGGTCAGACAGGGACCAACCACGCCAGAGCTGCAATTGGCCCCCAGCTACCAGACAGCCAGGAGTGTGCAAACGCCACAATAAAGGGCTGTGAGATAAAGGGCTCTGCCGTGAGTGTCACACCTAGGCCAGCTCTGCTGCTCTGCACATGGCATCCACCATGACCCTGTGGTGGTTGTGGGCAGGGGCGACAGGGCTGGAACCCTAGGTGAATACTGCAGTTACACGGACATGCGTCCCCTGGAGAGCACTGTGTGCGTCCCTCTAAAGCGTGTGACCCAAAGCTTGAAGTACGATGCCTGGCCAGCATGTGTGCAAACACAGCAGCTAAAGGAGAGCAAACCTCAGGGCTGCCGCGTCCCAGAGAGCAAGCACCATGGCAAGGTGTGTCCCCTCTCCTCAGGCACCACAGCTAGAAATGTTCGAGCACCCCCAGCTAGGCATAAGTGGGATGACTCCCTGCCCCTTCCCAGCAAGGAAGAAAGGGAAGGGTGGGGGGGAAGGAGTTTAATTAATTAAAAAGAAGAACTCTCAAAACTCAAGAACTTGAAAAAAAGTTAAAACTTGAGCAAAAGGCAAGAGCAGACCTTGCACCAGGAGGCTATACAGATGGCAAATAAGCACATGAAAAAAGCACAGCATTGGCCAGGAGGAGATGTAGATTCAAGCCACTAGCAATCTCAACCCAGCTCGTGGATGGCAGGAGGGGGAGGACAGGACTGACATCCCCCAAAACTGGTGAGATGTGCGGGAATGGGGTCACTCCCATGGAGCTGGAGGAAATAGGAAATGGTCTTGAGACTGCAGACATCTGTTGGCACTTTCTTTCTTTTTTCTTTTTTATAATTTTATTTATTGAATCACTGTGAGAGCAGTTACAAATCTTTCGGGTTTAAGTCTTGGTCATACAGTGAAACATCCGTACCTTCACCAGTGCCCATTCTCCACCCCCAACAACCCCAGTATACCCCCATCCCACACCCTTCTCCTACCTGTGGGGCAGATGATTTCCACATTACTCTCTCTCTGCTTTGATCACATTCAATATTTCGAAACCTGACCCACCATTATTATTTGGGATTTTACCCCAACACTCGGATCTTGCCAAAAAGGCAACAGTAGACAATTTGTTTTCTATTGCGGGTTATGAATAATATATGATGTTGCGTGGCTGCAGTGGTGGCCACGCAATTTTGAAATTCCAAAATTTTAACAATTAAATCTGGAGGGATTTCTGCCAAAACCTGCTGGGTTCCGAGATCTGTTCCTGAGTCTCTGGGATCTTGACCGTTAGCAGCTTGATCAGGAGCCAGAGAGGCCGTTCGTGGGTGGTGACTCGGGGTCTCGTTAGAACGGGGAGGAAAGGGCCAGCTCCACCCCCATCCCGTGAGGCCTCACGTGTCTCATCACTGAGGGCCCAAACCTGACTGTCCAATGGCTTCTGGAGGATGGTGGCCACCGAGCCTCCAAGGGGGAGCAGGCAGAGGTACAGCACCCTTTCCCCCCTCAGGTGGCCTGGCAACAAGAACTTACTGCGGTGTCTGGACTCATTTCTGCCAAAACCCGCTGGTTTCAAGATTTGTTTCTGAGTCTCTGGAATCATGGCCGTTAAGCAGCTTGATCAGGAGCCAGAGAGGCCATTCGTGGGTGGTGACTCGGGGTCTCGTTGGGACGGGGAGGAAAGGGCTGGCTCCACCCCCATCCCCTGAGGCCCCACATGTCTCATCACTGCAGGTCCAAACCAGACTGTCCAGTGACCTCTGGAGGATGGCAGCCACCGGGCCACCAGGGGGGAGCAGGCAGAGGTACAGCACCCTTTCCCCCATGGGGTGGCCCGGCAACAGTAACCTACTGAGGGGTTCGGATGCATTTCTACCAAAAGCCACTGGGTTTCGAGATTTGTTTCTGAGTCTCTGGGATCATGACCGTTAAGCACCTTGATCAGGAGCCAGAGAGGCTGTTCATGGGTGGTGACTCAGGGTCTCGTTGGGAGGGGGAGGAAAGGGCCCGGCTTCACCCCCATCCCATGAGGCCCCACATGTCTCATCACTGCAGGCCCAAACCGGACTGTCCAGTGACCTCTGGAGGATGGCAGCCACTGGGCCGCCAGGGGGAACACGCCAAGACACAAAACCTATTCCCACCTGGGGTAGCCCAGCGCCAGTAACCTACTGCAGGGACTGGACGCATTTCTGCCAAAAGCCTCTGGGTTCTGAGATTCGTTTCTGAGTCTCTGGGATCATGGCCATTAAGCAGTCCAATCAGGAACCAGAGAGACCATGCCTCTAATTATATAGCTGAGCCGGAGGTGGTTTGTGAGTGTGTCTCCCATATATCTAACTTTTGGCCATTTACTTTCTTGGTAAACTTTGCCCCAAGTTTTTGGGGTCTGGCCAAAGGAAAGCAGCAATTTTGGGGTATCTGGAAGTCTAAAGGCGTCATCAGGCTGCTGATGCACTCGCCTCACAGGTACAGATTGACCTGCTGGTAGCACCATACCCCCAAGTGTTGGCACTTTCTTAAAATGACAAACATGGTGGGGCCAGAGGGACCACACAGGAGTGAGATGCTTGCCTTGATTAGGCTGATCCTGGTTAGGGTTGGGGTACGGTGGCTCTGGCGTTGGGAAGGCTAGGATGAGGAGTCTGTGGGGGTCTTGTTCATGCTAAGTCTGGCCATTTCCAGTTCCTTTCCCCTCCCAGGTATCCCTGAGCTACCATCATTCGCTTTGAGCTCCAGGCACTGAATCGAATCGCCTGGAAACCAGCCCTGGTCCTCGCATCAGTCTCTCACTGTGCTGGTCCTGGGGGCCAGCCTTCCTGGGGGGGAGCAGGGGGACCTCACCCTGCTCAGAAACGTGGACAACAACCCCTATAGCTGCACGTGGCCAAGGCTGGGGTGCCCAGGAGAGGCAGGTCAACCAGAAGGACGAGGGAGAGGCTTGTGCCAAGCCAGGGGAGCAGAGGGCAGCATGACAGGGAGTGAGGACAGAAGAGAGACAAAGTCGTAACAGTGGCACCAACTCTCTGGAGGCGACTGGAAGCCCAGGCTGGACCTAGGGAGGCCCACCGTGGGCTGGTTATGCTGCAGGGGGCTGAGGCCTGGTGGACACAGGGACCTATGACCCCATCTCTGATCAACTTCAGTGAGGAGAAATGTCAATTCACATTCTTTGCCCGTTTTTGGATGAGGCGGCCCTTTGGTCAGCAAGTGCCCATCTCTCTGAACTGAGCTGTAATTGACAGGTAAGAGTGTATAAGCAGAAGGGGCCAATGAAGGGATTTGACACTTATTTCTGGCACTGTGATTGCCATTGTGGCTTCAGCTAACTCTGTCTAGTCACATAATCACCACTTCTAGTGACGGGTGCAGTTAAGAGGAGACTCTTCTGAGTTCGATGCTTCTAATGCACTGGTAGGTGGCATGCTCTCTGTCCTGCCCTCATGGCCCTCTCTCCCGTCTGGTCAGTCTCTCATGGGGGCTGGGGACAAGCTGGTCCCCCAGTTGAAACTGATGAGGGGAGAATGTAGTGACATAATGGTGCACCAGGAGGGGCAGGAGAGAGGCCCCAATCTTGCGTGCAACCCACCCTGCATGCCCGACGCCACCCAGAAGCTACACGCACACAGACAGGTTCAGCATGTCAGCGGAGCGTCCTGCCAAAGGAGGCCACACATACCGGCCCCTCCCAACTCCCCAGAAGATGCCAGCACTGCTGGGTACTTGAGAAAAGTCATTTGGCAAGCTTGAGTGGGGTCAGAGGGGCAGGAAGAGGGAATGGACACAAGTCCCACGCAGGCACCCCCAGGTCCAGCTCTCAAAGACATGCTGGGGCTGGGGTGTTCCCTTGGGGAGAACCAGACGGATGCCGGCCAGAGTCCCGCATCTCCAAGGTGCAGTTTAAGCCACCCAGGATGTCTAGAAGCACCTGCTTTCCCACCGAAGCCCTCCAGGCTCAGGGGTTCCTGCCCTCCCCCCAAGTAGAGGGCACCCAGTGGTGGTCCCCAAGGGATCTCAGAACCACCCTGGGGCTCCCTGCTTCAGTCACAGGCTTTGGCACCCCAGATGGGAGCACAGGTGAGCATTGTGCTGAGTGCAGGAGCTGCCTGCCGTGGTCAGTCCCCAGACCCTCCAGCCAGGGCCACTTGCTCTGAGGGCGCTGGTGGCCGCCTCGTTACCTGGGTGTGACAGGCAGAGAGTGACTCCACAGCTAACCTACCACGCCCTTCCTGGGTGGTGCGGGAGCTCGGTGCCAGCGAGCACAGGCTGGTGCCCAGGGCAGGGCCCTCGCACGACAGGGCCTTGGCTGGGGGGCGCCGTCAGAGCCCTCGCTACATCCTGTTTATCAGCGGGCCAGGGGGGGTTCTGATCTGTCTCCGACCCAGCATTCCTGTGGCTGGGGGCAGGGGGAACAGCGCTGCGGGGGGAGGGTCATGGGGAGGAGCGTGAGTCCCTCGTGGCCTGGCCAGCTGCCCCAGGATCTGGGTCACCAGCGCCCTGCACCCCCCGCCTTTCAGAAGCAGGCCCCGGGGGATTGCACGGCGCGGGGGCCTCTGGGAGACTAACACAGCTCTGCCTTCGCCTTTGCGTGAACTCAGAGCAGCAGAGGCAGGGGCTCAGGGGCACCCCAGGCACCCTGGTGGGGGGTGGGCTTGTGTCCAGCCCCTGGGTCAAGCTGCCTAGTGGGGGGGAAGGGCAGGATTAGCCTGCTCTGCTCCCGTCACCCTGTACTCAGGGGCCCTCTGCTCCCCTTCACCCCCACCTCCACCATCGCCTACCCTCCCGGCCTCCCCCTCCCCCCTCGCCCCACCCCACCAGGCCCAGGTTCGGTTCCTTTGGGCTTTACGTGGCAATGGAGGTTGCCCTCCCATCAGCAGCAGCATGGCCCTGGCAGGGGAGGTGGTGCCCACCGCAGCTCGGGGTCCCCAGGTCCTGGGACGGGTTTCTTGCCCTAGAGCACAGGCGTCCTTTGTCACCCTCCTCCAGCTGGGCAGTGAATGTGGCCGGGTGGAGACAGAGACTCAGTCCCACTTGGGACCCTTTTCTGTCCCTTTTGACACACAGGCTACTTTAATGGGCCCGGGCAAGCCCTCCTGGCCAGGGCAGCTGCTTGGGATTCTGCTTTCAATCGCCCGTCTCTGGCTGGTGACAAGGATCCTGTGTCCAAAGTGTGCATTGGCTGATTTCTAACGAGAAGAGCTGGAAACGCGTTCTCCAGAACCGTTTACAGCATGCACAGTTCCCCGGGGGTCCCTAAGACAGCCCCCCAGAGCCCTCGTGCCCTGTGAAGCCCACTCAGTTGAACTTCGAGAGGCTGGGGGGTCGGTCCCGCAGGCTGTGGGCTGAGGCTCCAGTGTTTGACGGGACAGGGCACTCCGAGGCCCAGGCTGCACGGAAGGGCTGGACGCCACATGGTCTTGCTCGTAGACTCAGCTGGGACGGGGCCTAAGAGCCTGTCACAGACCACGGTGGGGGTGGAGGGGGCCGGGGGGGGGCCGCGGGGGGTGATGGAGTCAGGGCCCATCTGGGAGCAGGTCCAGCACTCAGGTCTGTTGCTCTGTGTCACCACTTCCTGCTCTGCCCCTCACACGCACAGTGCCTGTCCCCAGCAGATGTCTGGGCTGCCTTGAGGGCAGTGCAGCGGGGGGGGGGGGGGGGGGGGGGGGCAGTGGGGCTGCTGCCCTCCCCCATGGTGAGCTCTCCTGCCTGCCTGGTGACTGTTGTGGAGTCTGGGGTCTGCTGGTGGGAAAGGAGGGGCTCCCCGGGGCCCCCCAACTGCAGCTCTGACTTGGCTCATCACTACCCAAGAACAGCAGGGATATTGGGGTCCATGCCCCATTACCTGAAGCTTATGGACCCAGCACCCAGTGTCCATAGGGGAGGGCAGGACTTAACATGGACGCTGCAGAGCAGGCAGGGGAGGGGAAGCAGTGGGCCTGACCCCTTAGGTAGGCCCTCGCCTCTTCCTTCAGCCAGAACCAACCAGAGATCTCTGGCATCGTGGCCGTGACCTACTCTGCAGATGCCCCCCTGCCCCCAGCAACAGTGCTGCGGAGCCCCCAAGCCCCCCCATGGGGCCTGCTGAGTCTGCATGAAGCGGAGTTTGAACCTTGCTCAGGGTGGTGGGTTTGGTTCCTCTGTCACCGTGTCTGTCCTGCGGGGAGGGTATTGGGAGCAAAAAAGGGTTTCTCAAAGTTGCTGGATTCTGGAATATCCAGCTCCAAAGGAAGATAGGGTCTCGTTTCTTCCACACTGACCCCCAGCTTCCAGACCCTCAGACCCAGGTGATATCCCCGTCCCCAGGCCTGGATTCATGACCCTGATGCAGGAAGGCAGGCGAGATTGTCATTATTGGCCAGAGATTTTTTTTTTTCAGGTAGACGAATGTAATGTGTCTCGGGCTGGTCTCAGGGCTCCTCGCATCACACCCCTGCCAAGCCCAAGGACATCCATTTCTTCTCTCATGGCAGCCTGACTGAGGGAGGTGTCTGAGCAACCTGGGCCAGCCTGGCCAGGGACAGCCCTCCGCGCAACACCTCCTCTGGGGGCTCAGGGTCTTGCTCAAAGCGTCTGGCTCACAAGCGGGTGAATTTTCAAGAGCTTTGTCACCACTGACTCTTGCTCCCCCGACATCTGTCACCCGAGCCCACCGTCCCCTTCTGAGCTCAGCCCCGCGAGGCCCGCCACAGCCATGGTCCCCCTGAGTCCTGCCCCCAGATCTTCTTCCTTTCCCATCCTGGGGGACCCACACATGCACCCACAGATCTGTGCTGAGTGGGAGGAAGATGGCACAGGCTAAATGCAGCCTCTGGAGAATTTCTGAAAGACAAGAGTTGTGTTTAGGTTTTGTTTTATTTTTGATTCTCTTAGGAAAAGTAACTATTTGTAGCTCAAGTTGGTGGAACAGATTTTTTGAGTATAGTTTATTTTTTCACTCATTAACTTATTTTCCTTATGAAGAACGAACGGGCCATTTTTTCCCCTACCCTGACATATTTCACTTCTTTCCGTGAGCAGCCGGTGATCTCCCAGTCTGCAGCTCCCCTGTGAGTGCGGGGGTGTGCGGGCCACGGGCCCTGATGTCACGCCCCGGGGTGACTCTGACAACAGGGTGTGATGAATCTGCTGCTAGTGCCTGCAGGGTCTATTATCGTGACGTACATGCACGTGTGTGTGTCTGTGCCTGTGCCTGTGTGTATGTGTCTATGTGTGTGTGTCTTTGTGTTTGTGTGTGTGTGTCTGTGTGTACACGTGTGTCTGTGTGTACATGTGCCTGTGTGTCTGTGTGTGTCTGTGTGTATGTGTCTGTATGTATGTATGTGTCTGTATATATGTGTGTCTGTATGTCTATGTATATCTATCTGTGTGTGTCTGTGTGTATCTCTGTGTATGTTTGTATGTATGTATCTGTTTGTATGTGTGTAACTGTGTGTGTCTGTGTATCTGTGTATGTGTCTGTGTGTATGTGTCTGTGTATATGTGTCTGTGTGTCTGTGTATCTGTGTATGTGTCTGTGTGTATGTGTGTATGTGTCTGTGTGTCTGTGTATGTCTGTGTGTATGTGTATATGTGTCTGTATGTCTACGTATGTCTGTGTGTTTCTGTATTTGTGTCTGTGTGTGTGTCTGTATGTCTGTGTATGTGTGTCTGGGTACCTGGGTGTGTTTGTGTACATCTGTGTGTGTCTCTGTCTGTGTGTGTCTCTGTGTGTGTGTGTGTTGCCAGAGCTTAATCTCAGGGCCTTGCATAGCCAAGGCAGATTTCTATTGTTGCCTGTCCTCTCATGGAATTCTGCCACGCCAGGGTCTCCTAAGAAGAAAGTTCTGGAAAAGGCCTACAGTAGGTTTGGGGGTATCCCCTGAACTCACAGTCATGGTAACCAGTGCCCCAGGGCATGGAGCAGACCTCCTCCCTGTTGAGAGGGTCTGGTCAGGCCCATCACTGACCATACCCAGGCTGGCCCTGGACCCGTCCATCAGGTTGCTGCTTTGGCACTCTGCACACCCACCCCAAACCGAAAATGCTGGTCTCTAGTCCAGTTACATTTCTGGATGGAATCTTTGGGCTGCACTTACTTTGATTTTTTTTTTAATATTGCATTTAAGCAGTGTCCTTTTTTTTTTTGGTCTCTATCTCCTGAATTGTTGGAAAATTCACGATTCTAGTACATATGTACCTTCCACTATTTCAGATGGTCACGTAATGAGATTTAAAGATGACCGTTGGACTAGAGCTGTTACTGACTGGATTCCACGGGATGTCAAAAGACCACGTGGCCGCCCACCTACCAGATGGTCAGACTTCTTCGTCAAGATCATGAACGATCGGTTTGAGGCCCTTCATGTTCCCAGAGCGAACAGATGCCATTGGGCTACACTAGCACGCGACAGGGACAAATGGAGACGTTACTGGCGCCCGCTCGAGCAAATCGACGACTAACGGGAAGTTAAGTGATTAAGTGACTATTTCAGATCAAGGCCCATCTGTGCCCTTGACCTGAAATCAACACACCTCAAGGCCAAGCTAAAACTGCCTGATCCAGGGCTGGAGAGAAAGTTCGGGGGTTAGGGCGCTTGCCTTGCACATGACCAAACTGGGTTCAATCCCCGGAATCCCAGGAGTAATCCCTGAGCAAAGAACCAGTGGGTAAGTCCGGAACACAGCAAGGTATGGGCCAACAACCAAAAAGGTAATCCCCTGGTCCAGAGTGGTTCTGAGTTCCCCCAACGTGAGCCCCAGTGGGCAGCAGTCTGGGGGGTCGCTTTCAGGGTCATGTCTGCCACCGTGAGGAAAGCTTCTGTCCCTCTCTGTCCCCACAAGCACAGATCTGCAGCAGTTGGTCCAAGGCAGAATAACCAAGTGTCATTTCTGATCCACTTACCCATTCTGCAAAGCTCCAGCCCCCTTCAGGATCACCACCAAGCACTCCATGCCAAAGATGGCCCAGAACACCTGCCTGCCACCTGGTGTGTCCTTTTCCACCCCATTCCTTTCAAAGCTCAGGGCAAAACCAGCCCTAGGCAGACACACAGTCAATGATGAATTCCTGACGGTGTGAACAGTAGCTTCAGGCCAGGACCCGAATGTCTCTGATGCTGGAGAGCAGCTCCAGGCTCCAGGGCTAACAGTGGAGGCTCACAGCATCAAGTTCCAGCAGTGCTGGGCCCTGTGGTCCTGGGGGGGGCGGGGTGCAGGGGCAGGGTGGGGAGGGGGTACCCACACCTGCCACAGTTCTGGACCTGGCAGAGATTCCCTGGAGTGGGGGAAATGGACTTTGGCCACAGAATTGGTTCTGTTGTTTTGGTTTGGGGATACACTGGCAGTGTTTGGGTGCTCTGGGGATCATGTGGTGGAGGGCCTTGAACCCTGGACCTCTTGCATGCAAAATATGCACTCAGCCCATTGAGCATTCTCTCCATTCTCTCTTCTCTCTCTCTCTCTCTCTCTCTCTCTCTCTCTCTGTCTCTCATCACAGAATTTGACAGAACACTGTACTGTTTTTGGTTTTTGGTTTTGGGGCCACACCCAACAGTACTCAGGGCTTACTCCTGGCTCTGAGCTCAGGGCCACTTCCGGCAGGCTGGGGTCCACACGGGTTCCCAGGGATGAAGCCTTCTGGTCAGCCACGTGCAAGACAAATGCCCTACCCACTGTAATATCACTCTGGCCCTGACACTGTACTGTTTTGTGAGACTTTCCCTCTTAGTGAGCAAACAGCTCAGTGTTTGATGCTGGTCCTTCAGACGGGGGAGCCGGGGATCCCCACCTCCCACTCCATGAGCCAGCAGAAGAACAAAGGACACAGGAGAGAGGACAGAAGAGGGAGAACAGTTTCTTGCCTGTGGAGGGGACAAGAAACCCTCTGAGGAGCTCTTGAATGGGGATCCAGTAATCCTACAGTCCCCTTCTAAGGGATGGAAGGTTCCAGAACTGGCCCCTGGGGGCACTCTGTGAGGGAGCAAGCTGAGTGCACCCGACAGTGTGTGAGTGCAGAGAGCAGGCAGGCGGCATCCAGCATGCTGAGGAGTGCTGGAAACTCAGACCTCACTCAAGGTCTGAGGCCTCCCATCCGCGTCAGCCAGTGGGCTGCACTCCCGAGGACCCCACTGCCCTTTGGCACAGGGAGCCAGGATCCCCCTGTGACTCTTCTCAGGATGCTGCAAAGGGTCTACAGTGGGTGAAAAGCGGCGGTGGGCCCTACCTAGCCCGGATGCCAATCGGGTTTCTCTGAACTAGCATTCTAGGGCAGGGGACCAGGGCTCACAGCTCAGGATCGGGGCTTGGAGCCCCCCGCCCCACGCGCACACACACACACCACCCCCAACCCACATCGCCTGGTGCAGGCCAGCGCCTCCCAGTCTGTGGCGGTCAGTGGAGGAGCCGGGAGCTCCACGGACCTCACCGAGAGCGCGATGCAGGCGCGCGCGGCAGGGGGCTCCCCGGGCTTTACAGAACGGCCACCCCGGGGACGCGCTGGGTCGCAGGTACCGCCGGCACTCCCGGCGAGCCCGGGGCTTCGGCATCGCGGCGCGGCCCCCGGGATGGAGGAGGAAGGGGCCGGGCGCCGGGCGGCACGCGGGGCGCGGGGGGCGCGGCCGGGCCGGCGGGGGCGAGGGCGTCGGCCGCAGGCCGTGGGCGCGGGGGCCGTTGGGGGGCGCGCCGGGCCCCGCCCCCGCCGGCCGCGCCGGGTCGCGCGTGGGCGCGGCGGGCGCCGATTGGCTGGCGGGCGCGCGGGCGGGGCGCGGGCGGCGCGGAGGGGCCGGTCACCCCGCAGCCGGCCTCGGCCTCCGCCGCTCGTCGCCGCGCCCCGCCCGCGCGCCCGCCGCCGCACGTCCCCCGCCGGCGGCCACCATGAGCACAGGCCTGCGCTACAAGAGCAAGCTGGCGACCCCAGGTGAGCTCGGCGCCGCCCGCGCGCCCGCGCGCGCCTTTGTCCCCACCGCCCGCCCCTCACCGTGTCTCTCCGTCTCTCCCCGCCCGCCGGCCCGGACCCGCCCGCGCCCGCGCCCCGACCTCCGCCGCGACCCCGCCGCCACCCCGGCCCCGCAGAGGACAAGCAGGTAGGCGCGCGCCGCCGCCCCGGCCCGGGCTGTCACCCTTTGTGGCTCGGGCGCCGCCGCCGCCGGGCGCGACCCCGCCCCCCGCCGGCCGTCACCCGCCGGCTCGCGAAAATCGATGTCACGGGGCTGGGGGAGGGGGCTCGCGCGCCGCCGCGCCGGGGGCCGTGGGGGGACCGAGGGCGCCAGGCCACGGCGGGGCCAGGCCTCGACCCTGCCGGCGAGCCCGCGCGCCCCTCCCTAGGTGGGGAGGGGACGGGGCATGGGTATGGGCGGGCACCCCTGTCTCACTGGCCCGCGCCCTCGCCTCCCTCCCGGTGGACCGGTTCTGCGGGCCTCGTGCCGGGTCGGTCGGGACGGAGTGAGGCCACCGTCACGGCAGCCGCGAGCGTCCTGATGGCCCCCTGCCGCCACAGTCCCTGAGCAGCTCCACGGGGCGCTGGCACCCCCCATTGCTCCTCGCCTCCTAGGTCCTCTCCCCACACCAGTTTGAGTGGCGGGTCTGCGGCCAGGCCTCTGCCCTGCATCCAGCATCCCGGCTGCACCTGAGTCATCCCCATGCCAGCCGGCCCCAGCCTAGGGGCTTCCGCCAAGGGACCTGCCTAGCCTGACCTCCAGGCGGGGAGGACACCACCCAGAGGGGTGTGGGGGCACCAAGTAGGATGCGGGGTGGGCTCTTGGCAGCCTGCTAGGCGCTTCTCTGGCTGGAGCTCAGCCATGTTTGGGGGAGAAAGGAAGCCCTCTGCTCCCCGCTTCCCCCACAAACCCTGCAGGGCGCTGGCACCAGGTGGGTGCCGGGTGGAATGTGAGAGCCCTGGCCTGGGGTGTGACAGGCAGGCCAGGAGCAGCCTAGCAGATGGGTGGGAGCCTGGAGTCTGTCTGGCAGGGACGCGCCCCGCCCTGGGGAGGGCCCCACCCACTGCACCCCATCGCTAAAGGGACTCCCCGGGGATCCCTGGGTGAGAGCTGTGTCCCCACAGCAGCGGGTCAGACAATGCCTGGGTTCTGAGACACACGCGGAGTCTATTGTGTGAGAGAGAAGGGGGAGCGCCCCATGGCGGGTTGCCTTCTCCTGGCTTGTGGGCGCTCCCAGCACCAGGCCTGGCAGCAGCCTCCTCGCCATCCCTCCTGCTGGGGCGCTGCCCAGCCCTGCAGGCCCCCTGGAGCCCTCCTTGCCCCCCCCCACTCCCTCCTTGGCGAGGCGAGGGCATGATGCAGGCAGTTGGGGGTGGCACCAGCTCCCCGTGGAGGGAGCCCAAAGAGCCTGGGCGCATTGCTGTCACCGCCACTGGGCCAGCTGCACCCCAGCGCGTGCACGTTTGGGGGGGGGGGTGCACCCACCAGTGCCTCTGGGCCGTGCTGGGGGCTCTGCAGTCTGGCGGCTGCTCCCAGATCTGACTGGGATTCTAAGAATGGAAATGCCTCGAGAGTCTCAGACACCAGGAGGAGGTGGGCGCAGCTGTGTGTGGCGCACGGGAAGCCCAGAGGAGTATTTGTAGTGCCTTGGGGGCAGGAGAAAAGGGGGTGTCAGGGCCCCTTCCCTGTGGCGCTCCCCCAGGAAAGCCACAGGTCTGTCTGGGCGTGGTCGGTGGTGGGAAAAACAGTAGGTGCTGGCCCTCCTCGTGGGGACGGCCCACGAGCTGCCCGGCAGATGCCCTGGGTGGGAGCTGCCAGTCTGTGTGGGTGGATGCCAGGCTGAGGGCCGCGTCTGGGGAGTCAGTGGGCCTCAGCCCAGAGGCCCCTGCAGGTCAGAAGGCAGGGGCTGGCACGTATGAGGCTTTTCCAGCGAGGGCTGGGGACAGGCGGGGAGCACAGGGAGGCTGTGGCTCCCCCACCCCGCCCCCCACCGTCCACACTTTCCACTGGGATGAAAGGCTCTCCTGTTCCCAGCTGTGGGCCCACCCTCTGCCCCAGGTTGCCAGCTGCCTCCAACCCCACAGAAGCACCCCAGCCTGAACAGGGGACAGAGGCCCCTCAAGCTGGGAGGGTGGGACGGGGAGGGGGTAGCAGGGGGTCTCTGACTGTTCTGACTCACCAGACCTCAGCTCTTTCTCGTCCTCTGTCCCCACCCCCTTGTAGCTGGCATCTTCAGATGCTGGTGGGGGAAGACCTGGAGGGGGAAAACAGGAAGGCTGGAGTAGGAGACCCCGTGGTGTCTGGGGTGATTTTAGAAGGTGCCCAGTGGATCAACCAGGGTCAAAAGCCAGGGGAGGGGGATCCCCCAAGCCTCTCCCTCTGCTCCCAGGAGATTGGGGCGGCAGTGGAGGCATATGGGTGGACCCCCAGCTTGCAGAATTGAGTGCAATTCCTGAATTTGGGCTGGGTAGGCCCCAAGTCTCTAACGAGCCCCCCCCAACACACACACCCTTCCACTTGCAGGCTTGTAGGGGTAGGGCCAGTGGAAGGCCCCCTCCCCTAAGGCCTGGAGGTCTGCTCCCCAGGTTTCCTCTAGACTTGCCCTGTTTGTCGTTCCGGCCCCCCCCCCTCTGGTTAGGAAACAGACACACACAGACACACACAGACACACGCGTGAACACACACACAGAGGGGCCAGGCGCTCAGCAGGGGTTAGAGAAACAGCAGTGCCGGGAGAGGTAACTGGGCATTTGGGGCACATGGCGCCACCGCCAGGAGGTTTGGGGCAGAGTCGGCCAGGAGCGACGGGGCGCTGCGTGCGGGTTCCCGCGTGGGGACTGCGCCTGGGTCCCGGGGGCGTCCTCTGGCGCCCTCTGGCGGGCGGAAGCCGCGTCGCACCTCTCGGGAGCCGGCGCGCGGCGGCCACTCACGCCCGGGACCCCGGCGGGACGCGGAGGGGACTCGCGGGGGGCTTCCCTGCGTCACCCGGGCTGTCAGGCCCTGGTCCCACGGCCGCGGGTCCGAGGCCGCACCGCCCTGTTTGCCGCGTCCCGCCCCCGCGCGTAAACGGCCCGGCCCCCCGCAGCCGCTTTCCCCCGTGGCTCCGCCCGCGGCCCAATTTCCCGGCGACAGTTTCCCGGCGACGGGCGGGCGGGGCGGCTCTGCCACCCACCCGGGCCGCGTCCGCGCGCCGCCGCGTCCCGCTGCCCGCCGCGGATGCCGCCAGCCGGGGCGCTCCGCCCGCCGCGGGGGGCTCCGGGGGTCCTCTCGGCCGGGCGCAGTGTCGGGCCCGGGGCCGGGGACGCGGAGAGGGGGCGGCCCGGCGGTGGCCGCCCGTGGGCCCTTCGCCCCGTGCATGGCAGCCTCACCTGACCTGGCCTCCGTCCGGCCCGTGGCGGCGGGCAGGGCCCTGGGGGTCGGCGCCGCGATGGATTCGCTGGCAGCGCCCCGGGACCGCCTGGTGGAGCAACTGCTGTCCCCGCGGACCCAGGCCCAGAGGCGGCTCAAGGTGTGTGGGGGGAACCGGAATGTGGGTCACTGGTGTGCGTGTGCGTGTGGGCGCCTCCCGGGTCAGCCCCGGGCTCGGAGACTTGATGGGGGCCGACAGGGCCAGAGTCCACGGCGGGTGGACCCAAGACCCCCAGGCGGGGGAGGCCTGGTGCCGCGGACTATAAATAGACTGCTGCGGCAGCCAGCCACCTCCGCGGCTGGAAGGGGGCCAGGCCAGACGGGGCCTCCCACCCGCTGGTGCTCGCTCTGGGGAGGGCGAGTATTGAGGCAGGGGGCTTCGCTGCCTATGGAAGGCCTTGAAGGGGTCTTGGGGTGGGAGTGTCCTCTGCCCATCACCCAAGGAAGCACACACAATACCTGACATCTCACACACTATACCCTGTCAGGCGGGGACTGGGGAAACAGCCCATCCCTGGGACGCCTCCTGAATCTGGTTGGTGACAGGACCGGGGGCCAGCCTCCTGGAAGCCCTGCCCCGCTCTGACCCACCCCACCCCTGTCCGCAGGACATTGACAAGCAGTACGTGGGCTTCGCCACACTGCCCAACCAGGTGCACCGGAAGTCTGTGAAGAAGGGCTTTGATTTCACGCTCATGGTAGCGGGTGAGTTAGCCAGGCTCCCAGGAAGCGGGGGCAGGCGAGGCTGTCCTGGGGGCACCTCATCTGACCTCTTCCCTCTGTCCCTGAGCAGGTGAGTCGGGCCTGGGGAAGTCCACTCTGGTCCACAGCCTCTTTCTGACAGACTTGTACAAGGACCGGAAATTGCTCAGCGCGGAGGGTGAGTGGGCCCTTGTCAGCCCGCCCTGCTGTGAGGGCTCTCAGAGGGCCCCGCCCTGCTCCCCCACAGCTGGGGCCCCTGTCCCAAATCCAAAAGGCACGACCCGGACCTCTACCGCCCAGGATGGGAGGTAAAGGTCGGAGAAGCCCCTCCAAACAGCCCCCTTTGGGGCCAGTAGTGCTGCAGGTGGGGTGTGTGCCTGGCACGCGGCCAACCCAAGTTCTGTCCCCGGCATCCAATATGGTCCCCCGAGCACTGCCAGGAGTAACCCCTGAGCACCGCCAAGTGTGGCCACAAAACAAAACCAAAACATACCCTCACCCCCACCCAGAGCGCATCAACCAGACGGTAGAAATTCTGAAGCACACGGTGGACATTGAGGAGAAGGGGGTCAAGCTGAAGCTGACCATTGTGGACACTCCAGGCTTCGGGGACGCCGTCAATAACTCTGAGTGGTGAGGAGGGCTTGGGGAGGAGCGGCGGCCCCCAGCCCTGGGCCAACCTCACATGCCCTCTGCCCGCAGCTGGAAGCCCATCACCGACTATGTGGACCAGCAGTTCGAGCAATATTTCCGCGACGAGAGTGGACTCAACCGCAAGAATATCCAGGACAACCGAGTGCACTGCTGCCTGTACTTCATCTCCCCTTTCGGGCACGGGTGCGTCATGGGGCCCATGGGGGGTTCTTCCAGTCACCCCCCCCCCAGCAGGGCCTCTCCAGCCCCTCCCCGCCTCTCCCTCCACTCCCTCTACCCGCCGCTGCTCTCCTCTCTGCAGGCTGCGGCCCGTGGATGTGGGGTTCATGAAGGCTCTGCACGAGAAGGTCAATATCGTGCCCCTCATCGCCAAAGCTGACTGCCTGGTCCCGGGAGAAATCCGCAAGCTGAAGGAGCGGGTGAGCCTGGGGAGTGACTCGCCCAGCACCGTGTGCAGTGGTCTGGGGAGGCCAGCCCAGCCTCGCCTCGACACACCCAACACACACTCTGACCACACTTTCCTGCAGATCCGGGAGGAGATCGACAAGTTTGGGATCCACGTATACCAGTTCCCCGAATGTGACTCGGATGAGGATGAGGACTTCAAGCAGCAGGACCGGGAGCTGAAGGTGAGCCTGTCACTGGGGGCAGCAGGGGTGAGGGAGCTGGGGGGGCCAGCTCCAAACGGGGTTCCTTGGGACAGGGTCTTCTGTGCTGGCTCTGGAACCTCTTCATCTAGAGCTTGGGAGCTCGGGGAGGCAGCCTGTGTCCTTGCCTGGCTGGAGGCTGCCACCAGGGGCCAGAGGCCCAGTGGCTGCCCAACCACCACCCGGGGTCACGAACACAGAAACTGGCCCCAGGGTCCTGGGTAATCCATGCCCTAGCGCCCAGAATTCTGAGCTCCAGGGGGTAGGGATGGCAGCTGTGAATGTCCCAGATGCTGATGGCCAAGCCTAAGTCATGGGACAAGTGACCCTCAGGCCAGAGCTGAACTGGGCCTCTAGGCACAATAACCAGGGGGCATGGGCTGGGGAGGAGGTGCCGGATGGGCAGGCTCCTGGCATGGGGAGAAGCACCTGGGTGGGCACTGTCCTTCAAAGGGCTTAGGGCATGAGGTGCCCGAGCACTCCCTCTGCCAGCCTCAGAGAAGCCACAAGGGAGTGGGGTGGGGTGCTATGGGGACAGTGGAATCTCTTTGGGGAGAGGTCATTGATGTCTGATCCACCCAGTGCCCATACCCCTCTCCAAGCACCCATGCACACACACACACACACACACACGCCTCACTAACTGGCCATCACACACACACACACACACACACACACCTGCCATTACATATGCACACCCACCATTTTACATACACACACACATGCCCGCCTCACTAACTGGTCATTACACACATACACACACGCCCACCCGCCCCACTAACTGGGCCTAAGCCCTTGCACCTGCCCCTCCCAGGAGAGCGCGCCCTTCGCTGTGATCGGCAGCAACACGGTGGTGGAGGCCAAGGGCCAGCGGGTCCGAGGGCGCCTGTACCCCTGGGGCATCGTGGAGGGTGAGTTCAGGCGGGGGTTGGGGATTGGGGGGAAAGCCCCGCGCCAATGCCCCTGGCCCACCCAGCCCTGCCCGCCCCGCAGTGGAGAACCAGGCGCACTGCGACTTCGTGAAGCTGCGCAACATGCTGATCCGGACGCACATGCACGACCTCAAGGACGTGACCTGCGATGTGCACTATGAGAACTACCGGGCGCACTGCATCCAGCAGATGACCAGGTGCGCTGCCCCCGCCCGCCCCCACCACTGCCACTGCCCATAAGCGTGGGCGCCAGCGGCCAGGCTCCCAGGCAGGGGGCCGCGCCCTCAGAAGCTCCGCCTCCCTCATCTCCGCAGCAAACTGGCCCAGGACAGCCGCATGGACAGCCCCATCCCCATCCTGCCTCTGCCCACTCCCGACGCCGAGACCGAGAAGCTCATCAGGATGAAGGACGAGGAGGTGGGCACCATCCTGGGAGCAGGGGCGGGGCGGGGAACGGGGTGCAGCCTCTTCGCGTCTGGGTTTTCACTGTGTCCCTCCCCTCTCTCCCTCCCCCCACCCCAGCTAAGGCGCATGCAGGAGATGCTGCAGAAGATGAAGCAGCAAATGCAGGACCAGTGACCAGCCCCACTGCCCCACGGCCCCATGTGGCCGCAGACAGAACTGCCAGTCTCTGGGCTGGCCCTTCCCACCCCCCTGCACCCTAACCGGTCTGGCCTCCACCCTGGACTCATCTGGATCTCCAGTGGGCCTGGACATGTCCCCAACCCTGGAGTGGCCCAGACACGGACTGTTCCCCAAGCGACCCAGAGAGGCGGGGGGCATACTCCCCCGGCCAACCCTAATTTATTCTCAGTGCTGACCCCCTCCCATCATAGGTGTCTGCTTTCAGGGGGCGAGACAGCAGCCCCCCGGAAAGGCCCGCTCTGGTCTTGGGGGGAGCAGGAGCTAACATAGGGCTGAGACTTCTGAGATAAGCCCCTCCCCCCAGCCCAGAGCGCCTCAGCAGACTCCAGGCCTTTCTCAGGTGGGCAGATAAACCAAGGCAGAAGGGGGAAGCCGACCTGAGGCTCTCGGGGGCCCATCGCCCCACTGCCGCAGTGCGGACTCAGGAGCCCCCTGCCCCAGCTATGCTGGGAGCGCACGGAGCTGAGGCGGGCAGGGTCCTCCCGCACTTACCCCCGCACCGGCGAGCTCCACGGGCAGGTTGGTGGGCCCCTGGGCAGCAGGGGCCCTTAGGACCCTTCCGGACCTAAGGAGGCCCCCGAGCTGCCAGGAGGCCCAGGGGTTGCTTGTGCTAGGTCACCCGCGCCCCTGACCCGGGGTCTGTGGGTGGTGGGTGATCCCCCCACAACCCCCCAAACCGACACAGCCCTTCTCCGCTGGTGCTGCGGGGCCCTCCCACCCAGTAGCACCTTTGCCGGTTCCGGGGCCGCCCCCACGCCCCCCATCCTTCCACCCGCATGGCCCCGCCCCTTCAAAGGCCCCCCTCTCCGTTTTGTTCTCCCGTCGTGAATGCCACCTCCTGTCCTGGTGACAGGAGAACAATGTTGGTGAACATGGCGTTGGGTGTCCGAGTGCTCCGTGGGCGCGGGCGGGCGGAAACCCCGGGCGGCGGCGGGCCCCGGCGATAGCGCCCTTATCGGGCCCCCGGGTTATTTCTAGCCGGGAGGCCGCGCTGCGGTCTGCGGGGGGCGCGGCGGGGGTGGGCGGCCGTCGCCCGGGCCTGCAGCCCGCGCCGCGCGTCCAGAGCCAGCCGGGTCGCCGTCCTCTCGCCATGGGCTCGGGTGAGTCCCAGGGTGGGCCGGGTGGGCGCCGGGGGGCGGGCGGGGGGCGCGCGCGCGCTCGCTCGCCCGCTCACGGCGCTTCCCTTGCAGGGCCGCGCGGGGCGCTGGGCCTGCTGCCGCCGCTGTTGCTGCTGCTCGCGCCGCCCGGCCGCCCGGCCGCCGGCTGCCCGGCCCCCTGCCGCTGCGCGGGGACGCGCGTGGACTGCGGGCGCCTCGGGCTGACGCGGGCCTCGCTGCCGGCCGCCTTCCCGCCCGACACCACCGAGCTGGTCCTGGCGGGCAACAACCTGACGGCGCTGCCGCCGGGGCTGCTGGACGCGCTGCCCGCGCTGCGCGCCGCGCACCTGGGCGCCAACCCCTGGCGCTGCGACTGCCAGCTGGTGCCGCTGCGCGCCTGGCTGGCCGGCCGGCCCGAGCGCGCGCTCTACCGCGACCTGCGCTGCGCCGCGCCCCCCGCGCTGCGCGGCCGCCTGGTGCCCTACCTGGGCGAGGACGAGCTGCGCGCCGCCTGCGCGCCCGGCGCCCTCTGCTGGGGGGCGCTGGCGGCGCAGCTGGCGCTGCTGGGCCTCGGGCTGCTGCACGCGCTGCTGCTGCTGCTGCTGCTCTGCCGCCTGCGGCGGCTGCGCGCCCGCGCCCGCACCCGCCCGGCGCTCACCGCCCCGCTGCTGGCCGAGCCCGCGGGCGGCGGCGACTCCTGAGCGCGAGCGAGCCCGGCCGCGGAGCGGACCCCACCCGCCCGCCGCCCGGGCCCCAGAATTCTCCCCCGGACGTCGGCGGCGGCCACAGCATCCGGCTCCCGCGGGGCCGCCCGTCCTCCGGCCCGCGATGACCAGGATCTGCGGAGCGCCCCGCCACCCGCCCCTCGCCGTCCCCCCGACACGCGCCCCCACGCCTACCTTCGGCACCGAGCAGATCCCCTCCGTTGATCGGCTCTGCACCCCCTGACCTGGAAGCCCCTCCGCGCCCCTCCCCCCATAGAAAAGAAAAATTAAAAACAAGAAAAAAAAAGCCCTGCTGGGGACTGCTCAAGGAGACACCCAAAACAGGCCCGTGCAAACACTTGGACTCGTTCAGAGTTGGGGCGGAGGGAAGGACACCGGACCACACTGCAGGGCGATGGGTCATCGAGGAGAGGGGACATGGGGCAGTGAGCACTGTGGGGTGAGGACATGGGCTGAGGACTCGAGTGCAAAACGGAGACACTGTGGAGACCTCAAGGCCAGGAAGTGTGGCTTGAGGGGACTGGGGAATGAGGACCGTTGGAGAGGTAGACTGGGTTCGCAGGGGTTCGGAGTATGAGGGGTCCTGGGCAGGTAGAGCATGCCCGAGGGCTTGTCAGAGGACCTGGAGCAGCCAGGCCAGCCTGGTGGCCCCACAGCTGCCTGCAAGAGAAAGCCCATGGTGTGGCAGGGAGGGCCCAAGTCAGGTGGGCTGGGGACCTTTCTGGGACCTGAGGGGACAGGTGGGCCCCAGGGGTGCTATGGCCTGTGGTGAAGGTGGCCTCTGGGCACACCGCCTGTGAAATCATGTCCTTCACCTGCCCTCATGGCCAACGAACTGGCACCCTTCATGCCAGACCCATGAGGGCTCTCCAGCCCCGGTCTCGCCACTGGACAGCAGGAACTGGGCGGTGGTCCTCCACGTGAAGGGGCTGTTCTTCATTAGAGGTCACCCTTGGGCTTTAGCTGTGACCCCCCGACCTGGCTGGCCCTGCACTCTGTGGGCCCTGACCAGCAGCCCGAGGCTGGGGCCTGGCCACCTGCCACAGGAAGACCCCTGGCCCCCACTGACCGGGTCGGGGAGGCTGCCGCTGACACTGCCTTTGTCCTGGCCTTTGTCACACAAGACTGATGGCCCTCGCCGGGCTGATGCTATCTGGGGGCTGCCGCTCAGACGCGAGGCAGGGGCCACCCCCTCCTTTGTGGGCAGGTGTGGGGCATCCGGCTCATTGTGGGCTGCAGTCGACTGTCCATGTGTCCATCCGGCCTCGTCCCCACAGCTCGGAATGCAGCACCCGCGTGCAGAGGGACAGCCACCCCGCCCTCTCCAGGAGGGCCCAGCACCCCAAGCCCCAGGTAGGGCCACTGACAGTAGCCACTGTCAGAGCAGGGCACTCAGGTCACTCCCTAAACTCCGTCCCAGCATGATGCAAGGAGGCCCACGTACTTTTCAGAGGAAAGAAACAACACATAGAGGGGACCGGGTGGTGGCCCCGGAGCATGGCTGAGACCAAGTCCTGCAGGCGGGGGGCTTTCCCTCCTCACTGAGGCCTTTGGGGGACCTGGACAAAGTGGTGGGGGGGGGGGTCCTGGGTGACCGCAAGCTAAGAAGAGGCCACTGCTGGCTGTGGGACAAGGCGACGGTGAAGTCCAGGTCACTCGCCCACTGCCCGCAGGCTTGAGGACCCAGGCTAGCATCTGGCTGTGAAGGTGGGTATGAGGGTTGCCAGCTGGTGCCTCTGAGGGGTGCTGGGCTTCTCGGCGTAGGAAGCAGCCACCAGCGTGGTGGGGCTGAAGGAAGCACTTCCTGGTCGAGGGCACAGGGCACTCCCTGTGGCTCCTCTGTGCCCAGCCTCATGCCAGTTCTCAGTGATGGAGACGAGCTTCTGCCCAGAAACTGTGCCCAGGAGATGCCAGCCTGGCCCCACGTACTGCCCTCCTCCAGGTGGCGGGGAGCCCCTCCATCCTAACTCCTGACCTCAAGCTGACCCTCCACCCATTCACCCTGGGGCCTCAGCCTCCAAAGAGTGGGGAAGTGGATGGTCCCAGTTCAGCGCCCCTGAATGCCCCTCCAGGGTGAGGGGGCGTTACAGCCCTCGTCCTGCTCAGACCTGCCCTCCCCCTCCCCGTCATGGATAGCTTGCCTGCCCCAAAGCCTGTCCCCACCCTTTGTGGCCCCAGATGGGGGCTGTGTCCTTCCACATGGGAGCCAGGCAGGGTTCATTCACGATCCTGCCTGCCCCCAGTCTCCACCTACCCTGGCTGATTTAGGCTTCTTTGTCCTGCAGCCTACCAAACTGGCAGGCTACCAAATGTAACCTGCCCACACGGCAGAGTCTGGCAAACTCCCCGTGGCGTACCCAATATGACAAATACCAGTAACAATGATGGGTCTCATTCTCCTAAAGAGCCTTGAATATAGCTTTTCAGGGCTAGGATGAAAGAGACGTTACTGGGGCCTGCTCGAGGCAATCGACGAATAACAGGATGGTCGTGATTCGTCCTGCAGCCCAGGGGCCGTTCTGACCACACTACTATCTCTTCAGCCCCCCTGGGCTTCCAGCACCAAGGCCACCCCATGGCTGAGGGTTCCTGGGGGGAGGGCAGGGGTCCTCACCGTTCAAGACCCACTCAAATATCCCCTCAACAAAGGTTCTTGACCGTGCCCTGCTGGAGGCCACTGCCTGAGTGCCCCCGAGGCAAGCGGGGCTCAAATCTCAGGTTGGCAGAGGATGACAGAGAAAACGGTTTGGTGATCGAGTGAGCCCAGCGGGTGAAAAGTCCTGCCGGGAGCGTGGGTGTCCCCCAGCTGAGCGGCTAGGTGCCAGGGCCAGGGTTCCCCATCTCCCCCAGCGCGCAGAGACCCCGGGAGGGCACCAGAGGGCGCTCGCGGCCCGCGGGAAACGCCTGGATGGGCGCGGGAGGCAGAGGTGGGCGCCGGGGTGCAGAGGACCAGGACCCACGGAAACTGGAGGCCCCGGAGAGTGCGGGTTTGCAGGCGACCTGAGGGGTGGAGCAGGTCGCAGCCCTCCATGCCCACGGAGTGGAGGATCCGCGGACCTCCCTGCTCACTGACCACCTAGATAAGGACCTCGGTCAGGCGTGCCGCGCCTGCGGAAAGCTTATTGAGCTCCTGCTGTGTGCAGGCGGGAAGGGACAGCGAGGCCAGGGTCGCAGGGAGCAAGGTGGGAGCGCGCCCCTGGGTAGTGGAAAGGGCCCCCTGCAGCCCCGCCCGACCAACCAGGGGAAGTGGGTTGAGGGGTGTTCTCCGTGGGCCCCCTCCAGCCCGCAGAGGGGCTGCGCCTCTGGGCCCTCTGACCTTCTGCGAGGTGGAGACTTGAGTGGGGCCTATGGGCCAGGCCCTGGGAAGGCCTGGGGCGAGGGGGGCCGCGCTGGAGGGGGTGGGCACACCCGCTGCCCAGACAGAGGAACAACATTGGGGTGGTGGCGGGGCCCTGGGGGCCCATAGCTCACCGCAGCGTCTGCGCCCACCCCCTGCGTTTCCGATGGAAGACAGGCAGAGGGTGATAAATCACCACACCCCCACCCACCCCGAGGCATGGGAAGGGGGGCTGCTCCACAGTGAGTCCCAGACAGGCCTGAGAGGGACCTTGGTGACTGGGCTGAAGGGCTGAGCCCCACAAGTTCCCTCAGCTCGGGGTGTCTCCCCCCCCAGGCTCCTGCACCAGCCCCATCTGGAAACCAGCTGAGAGTCACCCCACTCTAGGCGACCCCCAACAGGGAGGGGAGATTGGAGGGAGCAGGACCTCCACAGACACAACTGGGGGCCCCTTGGAGAGCCATAAATCAGCAGGGGGGTCGCCCTCACTCTCCCTCAGGCCGAGGGGCCTTATGGGGGGCCCACTGGTCCTGGTGACTGGGCTCGGCCCTAGAGGTGCCCGTTCCTCCTTCAGCAACCACTGGGGAGTGCCCCGACCCCACCTCTCTCCCCAGCAGAAAGGGTCCAAGCTATCCACAGCTTGCTGTCTACACTGGACGCACCCACCCCTGGCCTGAATCTTCTGTGCCGGCCGGAGAGGTGTGGCCTCCTGTGCTCTGCCGCAAGGGCACACCCCTGAGAAGCCTCGGGTGTCCCCTCTGCTTCCAGAGAGAGGGTCTCTCCCCCATCCCTCCTTCCTGTCACTACCCTCCCCCACCAGGGTGCTGAGGGTCCCCACCCAGACAAAGGGAGCTGAGTGATGGGTCAGGTGGGGCTGCCACAGGTGAGACTTCCTGGAGGGGGGGTGCTCCCAGGCCCTTTAGAGTGTGCTCAGCCAGAACCCTGAGGCCTTGCCTCCCGCTGTCGGCATCTCGGAGATCTGGACCCTGGGTACCTCGTAGGCCCCCTTCAAGACTCCTGCGTAGGGAGGGAGGCCCAGCTTGATGAAGGCGGAGCTGCCCCTGGTGTCCAGGGGATACCCTTGGCCTCTATTCCAGACCCCGCATCCCCAGAGGCCTGAGGGTGACCCCAGAGCTGGGGGTAGGATGGGATCCTCATTAGTTTGCTCAGTGAATCTCTCTGACGTGGGGATACAGACCCCCCGGGATGTCAGGGTCCCTCTGGCAGTGGCTGCTCTTGCCCAGGCATGTAGACAGGTCTGACTTGCCCTCCCCTGGGGCGCGGGGGGTGGGGTCACAGCAGGGAGGGACTCTGAGGGGTGCCTGTGGGGGACAGAAGCTGCCTGCAGCTGAGTGGAGCGTCTTCTCTTCTGGGGGCGCTGGTGGGGGGGTGCTTGTCCTGGGCTTTGCTGACTGAAGTCAGATGAGCAGATGGAGGAGGGGGCATCTGTCTACAGGTGGGGGCGCCCTGTGTACCCACAGAAGGGGCCAGTTGTGCAGACTCTCCCTTCCTGTGGGGGGGGGGGGCGGAGGAAAGGGCAGAGCGGGAGACTCAGCAAGGTCACCGCAGTGCCCCGTCCTCTGGACAGGACACCCTCAGCCTTCTCTAAGGGAAAGGAGCTTGTTTGCGAGTCCTGGGGCTCTCCACACACTAAGGTGCCTCAACTGGGTACCTCTCACGTGGGGGTCCTTCAAACATTTTGTGGGGTTCTCTCTGCAGGTCCTTACCTTGCAGGTCGCTTGGGAACCCCTGGCCAGAGGTGGGGGCATGTTTGCTCTGTGAGTGGACCCCTCTGTCCAGGGGGCTACTGACCATGGGTGCAATGGTCCTGCCCCTCCCATCTGAATGTCACAGTGACCCCCTGGACATCCATCAGCACCTTCTCCTTGGACAAGAGTTCATCTCCCCTAGAATCATCCAAGAGGCTTCATGTGGCCCCAGGAGACCTATGTGGCATCTGGCAGCACAGGGCCAGCCACACAGCACCCCGGCACCCACCTTCCCATGCTGCTGCCACATCCTGCACAAGCATGTGACCCGACAGGGTCCTCTCAGAGGCCCCCAAGACTCCCCACATCCTCTGAGTGCTCCTGGGGCTCAGCTGGGACTGCTGTTCCCAGATCCCTCCCAGCAGGCATCTGGGGTTCGGTCAGTGAGTACTGGGCTGGGCTGACCAAGCCAGGCGAGGGTCCTACTCCCTCAGTGCTGCTGGGCATGGCCGGCGGCTGCACCGGTGGAGTCCCACAGGCTGAAACCTCCAGGTCACCGAAACCGTCCAGCCTAAAGTGGCAGGACACTGCCCACCAGCTCCCCACACACTGTGCCCTGCATGCCCACCTGTGTCCTCCTGGGAGCAACCCTGGGTCCCCTTCATCATGACCTGCCTCGGGACTTGCCTGGGACTGGACAAACTTGTACATACACACACATACATGTGCACACACACCACACACGCAGCACACATGCTGGCCTACGTACACAACCACACATACATGTGCACTTGGCACACCACACCTCATGTGTGTATGTACCGCGTTCAGGTGTGCACATGTGTAATACACACATGTCCACACATACACAACTCACGTCTGTGCACATGAGCACAGAGCACATGCATGCACGCACACACATATGAATCCCATGTACACTTGTGTCATCAGCATACCTGCACACACGTACACTCCACACTGCACAAGTACAGAGTCCACATACATGCGTGAACAATGTACATGCTCACCTAGCACGCAAATGTGCATACGTGGATGCTTGTAACAGCATGTGTGCACATGTGCGCACACGGTACGTGTACAGCCACGCGCACGTGCGCAGGTGACAGACACACGGGCAACCACTACAGTCCCCGAGGGAGAGACAGATCCCCTGAGGAGGCTCCTCACACGTGCTCCGGTGACAGGCCGCTTGAGTGTCCCCGAGGCTGTTCCACCACCTTCTCACAGGAAGACCCCCTGGTGCCTGTGGAGTGTGTGGGGCACCAGGGCAGACAGCCCTGTCCCCAGATGAGCCGGCCCGTGTCCCGGGTGCACGTGCCCTGCGGCCCACCGTGCCCCTGGGTGCCCCCGGCAGCCGCCTGTCCCCGCCCGCCGCGCCATGTGTACACAGAGGTTTGTTTTCTCTGCCTTTCGGGCCAGGGGTGTGCTCGTAAATCGTGCAGCCGATGACACATTTATCCTGCGGGCGGCTGGCGGTGTGAATTTATGGCTGCCCGTCCCTCCTAGCGGAGGCAGGCTAGGGGCTTGGACACCCCTCACACAGGCACCCACAGGCCACTCAGCTGGTGGGCTGCAGAGGGGGCGTGGGGCCAGAGATAGGCCTAGAGGGGCTCAGGGGCTCTCCCGAGCCTCCCCCGCTCAGCAAGCTGCCGTAGCAAGGTTCTGCGGCAAATGGGAGGTGAGGCCAGGCTGGCGTTCCTGGACAGGGCTGGGTGCGGGAGCTTCCAGTCTGCCTGAAGTATGGTGTTATAGTGGTCAGTCACTCCAGCTTGCTCACTGCATCTCAGTCTTCCCATCTATGAAATGGGCCAGCAGAGTGACTGTGCAGAGAATAGCAGGACAAAGAGGCCACTTCCCCCTACTCCCACAACTGCTGGGCTTTTGGGGGGCTGTTATCTTTGGGGGGTGGACTGTCAAGAAGGGGGCTGCATAGAGGCAGGCAGGGGTGGGGCAACTGGGAATGTTGGTGGTGGGAAATGTACACTGGTGAAGGGAAGGGTGTTGGAACATTATATGACTAAAATCCAATCATAAGCAACTTTGTAACTGTGTATCTCACTGAGGTGAAAAAAGAAAAGAAGGGAACTTCAGGGCTGGAGCAATAGCACAGCAGGTAGGGCGTTTGCCTTGCACGCGGCCGACCCGAGTTCAATTCCCAGCATCCCATATGGTCCCCTGAGCACCGCCAGGGGTAATTACTGAGCACAGAGCCAGGAGTAACCCCTGAGCATCGTCAGGTGTGACCCAAAAAGCAAAAAAAAAAAAAAAAGGAGCTTCACACAGGGCAGGCAGGAGGGGTTCGGGTGGTGGTCAGTGCTAGGTGGGCCCCTCAGCACACCTATCTGACTCTGCTTATAAAGATGGGGACACGGAGGGACAGAGGCCAAGGACTCAGATGTCATTCCTGTGGGGGTCCCAGCTCGGCCCACTCCCTGGACAGTCTCCATCCTGCTAGTCTGCAGGGAGGCGCAGGCGGGCCACCGTGACGCAGAGCCACAGCTGGGGACGGGAGCCAGCGGGGCTGGGGGGAGGTTGGGGGGTTGGCGGCCTCTCCTCTGCTCGTCTGTCTGTCCGTCTGCATGCAGGGTCAGGTCTCCGGGGACCCGCAGTCGGCTCTCAGGCTCCCCCACCTCTGGGCCTCACCCCCCGCGCGCCCGCCTGTCAGGATGAGCGATAGCTGAGCCCGGCCCCGGCCCTCGGCCCCAGGCCTGGTTCCCGCTCATTAGCAGCTGACACTGTTTGCTTTCTCGCCCGGGGCTGCCCACCCGTCACAGGCCATTTCTCCTGGCGGCCCCCACCCCCAAGAGCCGGCCCGGGGGTCCAGGGTGCAGGGCAGGACCTGCTTTGGACTCCCGGAGTGAGGGGATGAGGAGAGGGAGCCGGCCCTGCTGCCTGGGGCCCCAGAGGAAGGTTCTGCACAGCAGGGAGGAGGCTCGGCCTGCAGCTCCACGCTCAGCCCCTGCACGGTCACCCTCGGGGGTCGCGGGGGTGGGGGTCAGGAGGTGGGTCCCAGGTGGCACCACCAGGCCCACCAACCCCTGCCTGTCATTCCCAGCTCCTCAGTCTGTCTCTCCGGGTCTCCGTCACCAGCCCCACTGGGAGCGTCGCCCCCTCCACCCATGCCTGGCACGTTCCCATCCCCTAAGCACCCATGCTCAGCCTGGTCGTGTAAATGTCAGAGGATGAGGAGGATCAGGGGGTCGGGGAAAGGTCCAAAGCCCTGAAGCACCCACTCTGCACGCAGAAAGCCCTTGTTAGATCTGGCACCAGGGGTCCGAGAGCGACCCCTGAGCACTAAGCCAGGCAGGACTCCTGAGCACTTCTGGGTCTGAAAAAGCAAAGGCAAAAAGGGAGGCCGATCAAAGAGCAGAGCACATGCCTTGTACGTGGGAGGCTCAGGTCCGATCCCCAGCACTCTCGGAAGTGGTCACTGCCCCCAAAATATCAGAGGGTGAATTGGATATCGGGTTCTGAGAGGAAGGCAAGAGGCGAGGTGTCCAGAAGGAGCTAGCAGTGCTCCTGGTGTCTGTGCCCCGCCTCCACAGGACTCCGGGCGAGGGAGACTGCACACAGGATGGCAGGACAGGGAGGAGGAAGGACATCGACTTGGCCCGGGCAGCCCCAGGGGTATGTCTAGGGCATCAAGCCCTCCTCCCTTGGGCCAGCCTGCCACCACCCCCCTCCACCCCCCGGCCCTATGTGGCCACAGCTGGGCGGCATCAGGGCCCGCAGGCCAGTGGCAGCCAGTCCTTCACTTAAAAATGTGTTTGTGATTTCGGTGTCGGGCAGATAACGGTGACGAATGGCCGCCGGCCCCACGGGGCCCGTGGCCCATCTGGTTTGACTTTGGTCTGTCATAAGGTGCCCTTGGGCCCCCATTCCTGCCCTCGGGCCATCCCATCAGAGGCATGCTGGGGGCCGCATGCCCACGTCCCCCAAACCCTCTGCCTGTTCGGGGGCCCCCTCCAGGCCGCTGAGTCCAGCCTTCAGCCCAGCGCTGGCACACCCAGTGGGTGGGTCCACGCAGCTCCATGTGGGATGTGGAGCACGGGGAAGGTGGCTGAGGGCTCCCCGCACAGAGGGGAGATCAGGGCTGTGGGGTGGGGGCCTGTCCGGCGGTGCATGTGGTCATCGTCAGGAGGAATTTCTGACAAGGCCCCCCGACCCTCCCAGAGCCCTGTGGCTGCAGATTATCGATTAACTGGCTGGAGAGCGGCTTCCGGGTCTAGCCCTGAGCTCACCAGGGGAAGTGAGGTCAAGCCCCAACCCCCCACCCCGCCCCAGGCTCCCCCTTGGACACCCCTCAGGGCAGAGGCACAGGGAGGGATGTTCCTTCAGATGTGGGGTCCCTCTGCCTGCTGGGCCCCTGCTTCTCCCCACAGCACCCCAGGGGACAATCCGGGCAGCTCCGGCTTCATGCTTGTGGCATCCTTGGCAATGGAGAGCGTGGAGGCCCCTGGGGTGCTGTTAGGGGGGCCACTGGCTCTGTGCCTCTGGAGGCCCATCTTAGCCCCGCCCTGTCCAGGTCACCCACAGGGCCAGAAACCAAACCCCTCCCCCATCCGTGAGGAGATAAGGAAGCTGCGGGGCTGGGGACCCCTCGCCGTTCTCAAGAACTGGGGAGACATTCGGGGTCCAGGTGCAGCTGCAGAGCCTGCCTGCGGGGCAGAGGCAGCAGAGCTGGGGTGCAGGTCACCCCAGAGGAGATGTCTGCACTGCTGCCCCCAGCTGCACCCCCAGGGTGACCCCCCCACCCCCAGTGGTGACAGCTGAGGAAAGGGGGAGGGGATCCTGCCCCGCCCCCGCCCCCCTGCAAGGCAGGAAAATCCCTCTCCCTCAGTATCACATTGTTGAGAATTAACTTTGTTGAAATAAAAATTGGTCTTGGTATTAACTCGGCATCAAGCATTTTCTCCGGGATCCTGGGGGCCCACAGGGGTCAGACGCCCCTTCCCAGAGCCGGCCACAAGCTCAGCTTTCAGGGTGCCAACGACCCCCTAATCCTGCTCCTCCAGCTGCACCCTCAGGGATGCTCACCCCCTTCCTCGAGCAAGGGGCTTCGCGGGGCCTGCTCTCCCGGGGCCAGGCCACTGCGGGCCGTGCGGGTCTGAGGGGCCCACTCTCGCTCCCTCCCTCTGCCCCCCACTTCTGTGACTAGGCAGCCACGGCTCACCACCCCCAGACTGCTCTCCGCCCCCAGCACTCGACCACAGCCTCGCTCTGGGAGGGCCTCAATTTCCCCACTTCTGAAGTGAGAGGAGTGGAGTCGGGGTGGCACTGTGCCCATGAGCCGTGGTTTGCTCAGTGTGAGACCGAGAGGCCGATGCCCGGTGCTGCCCCCGTGTGCAAAGCACAGGCCCCGCAGCTCTGCCATCCGCTTTCCCCGCACTGCCCCAGACAGCGTGAACTCGACCACACGGTCGGGAGTGAGTGAGTATGGAGCCCAGTGAGCACTGCAGCTGTGAGCCCCGCGGCCAGGAGGACCCCCACCAGCCCGCATGGGACCCCAAGCCGTGGCAGTAACAGCCCGGGAGGGGAAGGAAAAGCATCGGAGGGAGCTTTGTGCCAGTCCCCGACAACAGGTGTCAGACACCCAGAGGTGCTGGAGCAGGTAGGGAAAGTTAGGGAGCCGTGCTTACGGGGAGCAGCGCCCCCATGTGGCTCTGCTTGGAACCCTCTGGAATGTGGGGAAAGGGGGTTTCTGGAGGTTCCTTAGGGTACACTGGACTGCCCTGGCTCTGGCAGGGGACCCCAGGGGGCCAGTGCCTCTCCTGGAATGTAGGTGTTCCCGCGGGGAGCTGGGACAGGGCTGGCTCTGGACCGAGGGCGAGGCCTGAGTCCCGGGGAGCCGGGGGAGGGGGCAGAGATTTCCCAGCCGGTGGTCCCCTCACAGCCTTGTCCGACCACATCCCTAGCCGCGCATTTGGGGGGGGCGAGGTGCAGCCTGGGAACGGGCTGGGCTGGGGGCCTGGGAACGAAGGCGGTGGCCCCTGGGAGGACGCTCGAGTGGGGCCAGCTGTTGCTGCCTGGCTCCAATTCCCGCTCTGCACCCGAGGCCGGTGGTCTGCCTGGGAGGGAGTGGGCGGGCCGGGGGCCTTGCCTTCCTCTGGGCAGAAGGTCCCCGGGGCAGCAGGTGGTGGAGGGGGCCACCTTCGCTCAGAGCAGCAAAACCAGCATCTCTGAGGGTGCCCCTGCCCACCAAACAGGTCCCCAAGCCTATCCTGAGCGCTGGGATGCCCACCCTCACTTGACGCCTGGGCCAACCACCTGCCAGCCCCCCTCCAGGACTCCCCATTCCCCGCCAGGAGCCTGGCACCAGCTGGCACCCCAGGAACATCCTGTGTCGGGAGCCTCTCCAGGAGACAACCTCACGCTCAGCACCGCATGGCTCTGCCAAGCTCCTCATTCCCGGCACGAAACTGGTGTCTACACAAGAATCCTTCTTTCAGTGTGGGTACAGTGGGGAGGGTGCTTGCCTTGCACAGGCAAACCCGGGTTTGATCCCTGGCATCACATATGGTCCTGTGAGCACCGCCAGAAGTGACCCCTGAGTGCAGAGCCTGAAGCCCTGAGCATCGCTAGGTGTAACCCCAAAAACTTTCGAAAAAAAATCTTTCCTTCCAGAGTGCCATTACAATGGGGAAGGCACTTGCCAAGTCTTGCTCATAGCCAGCCCGGGTTCGATTCCAGCCATGGTTCCACCTATGATCTCCCAAACCCCACCTGAAGTGATCCCTGAGTGCTGAGTCAGGAGTAAAACCTGAGCACCTGAGGGTGGCACAGACCCCATCCCCATCTCACTGAAAAAGAATCCTTCACAGCGCTGGCCCTGGGCAGGAATTGGGGGGACGTGGAGGTGAAGTGTCCAGTGCCTGCTGCACCCCTGAAGTGTGGGCCCAATAACCATGTCCACTTGTCCTCTGGGCCTACTGATGCTCTGGTGGGGGTGACCTGGAGACTGAGAGGAGCAGAGCGCTCTTGGGGAATGGGGTTTGAGTGGGTGAACCGGCACTCCCCAGAACGAGAGAATGGGGGCTCGGTGCACCCCCACCCCCACACAGCACTCCGCCGGCTTCTGTGGAGGCTGCAGGCAGGAGAGCGGGCGCTGAAGCAGGAGCAGAGCGGAATCTTCTTACCGTTGAAATCCCTCCCGCCTGCCCCGCGGCCCCCAGGGAAGCCCCGGGATGCAGGAACCTGATATTTTAAGACTTAAAGCAAATGTTTCTGGAGCCCGAGCTGTGCTGAGGCGCCCGCCCAGGCCTCGTGGGGGCAGGGTCAGCCGCTGAGGGGAGGGCTCCATTCCCCCCCACAGCCCACCCTGCCCCACCCTGGGCCATAACTCTGGTGATGGGGAGGCGAGGGGTATGCAGGGGACCCTCCTGGATGGCACGGAGCCTGGGCAGCTTCAGCCCCGGGGGGGAAGCAGGAGGGCTCCTTGCTTGCTGTTGCCCCCGCCCCCGCCCTATGTCTCGAGAACCGCGTGGGGACCATCAGGAGCCTGAGTGCCCGGAGCTGGCCTCTCCCAACCCTGAGACCGGGGGGACCTGCAGGACTGCTTGGATCTGCTGCCGTCTTTGGATTAAAGCTGCAGCAGCCAGCTCAGCAGAAAGAAACCGGGGATTGATTGGTCATGTCTGCCCAGGGTACAGGCATGGCAGTGAGGACTCACGAGCTGGATCAAAGCAAACAAACAAACAAACAAAACCAAAAAACCCTCATGAAGGGGCAGGAGAGATATCCAGAGGTTAAGGTGTTTGCCTTGTACGTGGCTGACCCAGGATCAATCTCCAGCTGCCCATATGGTTCCCTGAGCCCTGCTAGGAGCTACCCCTGAGCACAGAGCCGGGAGAAAGCCCTGAGCAACACCAAGTGTGGGTCCAAACCAAACACACCAACCCACACCACAAGGTTTCTTCATCTCCACACCAGAATGGGCCCCGCTGTCTGGCCCAGGGCGTGGCTGCTCCATCTGGGTGCAGATGGAGGCCCGGTGGAGCACTCCATGGAGCCTCTTCCTTCTGGGAGCACCGCTGGTGGGGGGAGGTGAGGGGTACAGGCAGAAAGGGGAGCAGGAGAGTGTGGGGAGGGCAGAGTGGGATAAGGGCTTAATCTCCACGAAGTGCTTTGAGGGGAGTAGACCAATCATGGCCCAGGTGGGAATGTGGGGGTAGAAGTTCTGGGGGTTCTTCCAGGGTGATCCACCCTGGCACCCCCTGCCAATTGGGCCCCGACCCTCAAAGCTTCTGTCCTGGGTCCCTGAAAACAGAAAGACCAGCACCCTCACCCCCGAGGAGCCCCATCTGAGCCAAGAACCTCCTCAGGGGGGTGTTGACTAACTTATATATGGGAAAACTGAGGATCAGAGGGAAACAGCCGTTACTGCAGCCCCTGGAGAGCCTGTAGCCGGCCCCAGGTTTCCTTCCTCCACCACTGAGCCCCCGACCCCAAGGGCACCCCCTTTTTTTCTTTTTGGGTCACACCTGACGATGCTCAGGGGTTACACCTGGCTTTGCATTCAGGAATTACTCCTGGCGGTGCTTGGGGGACCATATGGGATGCTGGGAATTAAACCCGGGTGTGCCGCGTGCAAGGTAAATGACCTACCCGCTGTGCTATGACTCCAGTCCCTGCAAGGGACCCTTTTTTGACAGGTAGAAGAGGCAGCTCTGGGCCTCTCCCCTGAGCCCTGAGGCTCGCAACCCCTGCAGCTGGCCTGTCCCTGGGCTTCTGCACTGGTGGATGCCAAGGCACCCTGGAATCCACTGGGACCCAGACTGTGAGCTCTTGTTTCTCTGGGGATGGGGTGGGAACTGTACCCAACAGAGCTCAGGGGCGACTCCTGCCCTGTGCTCAGGAGTGACCCTGGTATGCAGAGCTGGGAATTCGAACCAGGATTGTGCTTGGTGCAGCTGCGTGCAAGGCAAGCGCCTCAGTCCCTGCTCTCTCTTAGCTGCCCCAAGCTATGAGCTCTGGAATGGTCAGCACACCTGCCTCCCATCCTCACTGTGACCCCCAAAACATACACGCACACACACACACAAACGCACACGGGCAGGTGTGGCGGGGGGATCCTTCTGTCTCAGGTCTGGCTCTGCCCTACATCTCATCTGACTAGCTTCCATGCCACGCCTGATCCAGGTTGTAAAGACAGACACATCTCCCTGGACCTCAGTTTCCCCACTCTGAAATGGAGAGTTATCAGGTGGATGGTGAGCACTCCTGCCTGGTCCCGGAGGGAGATGGGCCCCCCAGTTCCCCTGCTGCTTGTGAGCAGACCCCTACTATACCTGGGGGTCAGGAAACTGCCCACCGGGCTAAGCCTGCAGCACTGTGACCCCAGGCAGCCACTTTGCCCTCGTATGGCCAGTAACCACACCCCAAGCCTGCAGGCCCCATCAGAGCTTCACATCTGCCCAGCACCACTAGAGCCCAGCACTCCCTCCAAGCCCGCACCAACCCACACACTGCCCACAGGAGGGTGTGCAGGCAGAATTCAGTGGCAGGAGGGGAGAGGGGGCAGCTGAGGCCAGAGAGAAGCAGCAGACACAGGAGTCAGGAGGAGGGAGAAAGGCCAAACAGATGTGTGTGGATGGGAGACCGTCCAGGAGCCCCCCCCCACACACACACACGCACGCACGCACACACACACACACACATACACATACACATACACTATATCAACCTAAGACTCACCTAGAAAGGCCAGAGGCCGAGAACTAAAGCATGTGGGTCAGCAGGAAGCTGAAGGCCCTCTGAATTGCACCCTGGATTCCTCGGGGCCTGCCACCCAGCCAGAGGGTGGAGGCACATGCACTCAGGACCAATCCTCCTCCAGGAAGCCCACATGGGTGACCCTCCGGTGGAGGGCGGGGCTCAGTCACCAATCTGCAGGGGAGTGCAGGCATGGGCAGGACAAGGGCAGCAAAGTGGGGCCCAGGGCTGACCCCTGCCCCAGCCACACCCCTGCCCTCTGGGGCTCCGGCCTCCTCCGGCCTCCCCGTCCCTGTTCCCAGGCCCCTGGCCTGTGCGAGCACCCAGGCTCCAAACCAGAAAAACGAGACGCAGAGCAAACAAGCACAGCCTCCAGCGGCCCAGCGCGGGCAGGGCTGAGCAAGGCCTGCTCCTCCCGGGGTCCTGGGGCCACTCGGGGAGGCATGAGCAGAGTGTGTGCCATGCTCCCCCTCTGGGACGCGGCCTCCCCTGGCACCCCCTGCCTGCCTGGCTACTGCCACTGGGGGCTCTGGAGGGGGCGGGATGGGGGAGACTGAGAGTCCCAAACCCCTGACTACCTCTCTGAGCCCGCTGCCCTCCGGGAGGGACAGGTGTCACTTAGTGAGTGCAGCACTGGGTGTATCCCTAGTGCCCATGGACGTTTGAGTATTTAATCAACAAACTCTTCAGTGGGGCCCAGGGCCAGGTGGGAGTCTCAGACTCATCAACCTGCACACACACACACACACACACACACACACACACACACACACACACACACACCACTGCCACCGTCTCCTAAACCAGGCCTCCCAGCTCCAAGGATCAGGCCGGATCACTGGAGCCTGTGCATCTGCCAGGCCAACCCACCCCAGCACCTGCCATGCCTGCCCCAGGGCCCTTGCACATGACTAAGTCAGGGAGAAACTGAGTCTGAAGTCTAATGATAGAACCATAAGAGAAACTGAGAAGGGTTCCATTTGTCCCAGTTGCTTGGCTTTTTTCGGTATATCTGCAGATTTGTAGTTTGACAGTCTACTCTCTACAAAATCGATTGGGAGAGGCTTGTGTTTTAGGGGGCCTGCAGAGTGGATGAGCTGGGGAAAATTATTAAGCCATGGTCTACAGAGACCCAGAACTCTCCCGGCACGGGGCTGCAGGGGTGTGGCTCTGGGAGACAGGCCAGGGCAGGACCTGGGGCCCAGGAGGCAGCAGAGGAGCTGCGGGGGGCAGCTGGGGTGGGGAGCAGTGACCCCGAGCCCTGCCGTGCCCCCTTGCTTTCCTCAGAGCCCAGCCCCTAGCTCTGTGGGGCCCAAGGGAACCCCATTTCAATGTCAAGTCAGAGTCAGACGGCTTGAAGCCAGGACGAGGGGGAGGTTGTCAGGGGACCCAGCAGCCCAGGGCGGGGGGCTCGGGCCCACGGTCACCCTGCAGGGCCCTGAGCCGGGCTGCCATCCCACTGAGGAGGCCCCGGGGCCTGGGGCTGGGTGGCGGCAGCAGGCTGGGGGCTCCCTGGCTACCGGTGCCAGCTGGATCCATTCGTAGGGGCCTGGCCACAGCCTCAGATGTGGGGCGTGGGGGCAGCAGGGTCCAGGGCTGCCCAGAGTGGGCCAGGCCAGGCCCCCAGCTGTCCTGCAAGGACACACGCTGTGCCGCACCCTTGGGCCGCGCCACCGGACACTCACATGACCCTGCCTGGCCGCCCGCCCGGCCGGCCGGCATCCCTGCAGTCACGCTGACCTTCCTCCCACCAGCACCTGCCGGCGGCTGACAGAGCTCTCTATTCCCGGCCGAGCGCCTGCTCGGGTTATATTTAGGTCCTGGAGGTGGGGGGGCTGCGGGGGTACTGACCACCCCCCGCCCGCCCGCCTGGAGCAGGGGCAGCTGGGGCTGGGCTCCGGGGCTCTGACCCATCAGCCACATACGATGACCCTGGCCCTGGCTCACAGGGGACGCCCCAGCAACGTGGGCCCAAACGCCCGGCCGAGGGGGACCAGGCTGCAGAAGGGGTGCCGAGGCCCCTTCCTCCCCGCGGTCTTCCCCAGGGGCACGGGCAGCCCAGACCCTTCCTGCCTGCCTGACCAGAGCCCTCTTCCCTGCTGCCGTCTGGCAGGATGTTCCCTGGGAGGAAATGGCCCCCTGGAGGTCACCCACTCCCCGTTAGAGTCGAGGGTCACTTCCTGCCCCATGGAGGTCTTGCTTCTTCCCCCCTGTTCTGCCAACCCGCACTAGACCCAGATTTCCTGCCCCCCAGGAGTGGGCGCGGACGGGAGGTTCTTGTTCTCACCCAGCTTGCAGACTGCACACCGGCTGGCTCCGAGGCCCTGCATGTCTCCACCAGAGCCCCATGGTCCGCCTGGCATGACCTCCGGCCTCTGCCCCCAGCCGGCCGGCACAGCGTGGGGACACTCTTTGCAGGCGGCTTCCGTGCATCCCCCTGGCCCCCTGGGTTACTCCCGCCACCCACAGGGCTGACCTTGAGCTAGGGCACGAACCTGGACCCGAAGTGGCAGAGGTCACGACCGGTCCGCAGACAGCGTCCTCTCTGGGGGCACACGCTTACCCCATCTGGGTCCTCCACACACCATTCAATGGAGCTTCCTGCCCGCCCCCCCAACACACACCCCCCCCCAGATGCGGACACATCTCCCATCCCCCACACACCGCCCTCCATCCCAGGAATCACGTAGCAGGTTTGTGGGGTGATGGAATAGGCTGGAAAAGCTGAGGGCTGGGGGTGGGGGGGGGCCAAGAGCTCTGAGGGGAAGTGGGCGGCCACAGACCAGCTCGCTCTGAGGTTCAGGAAGTGGGGGTCTCGGAAGCTTCCTCTTGACCAGACATGTTTGGGGGGGCTAGGCAGCTGAAGGGTCAGAGGCCTGGTCACAGCTGCCCCTTCCTCTGCTGCCGGTCACCAGCTGGGTGGCCTGGGCTGCTGCAGACCTCAGGCTGGGCCACTGGGGTCCCAGGGGCACCGCAGGTGGCTGGAGCGCAGACAGGCCTCCGAACTCAGGGCTAGCGGCCTGACACCTGAGCTCACGCTCAGACGGACGTGGTGGGGATCAAGCAAGCAAAGTGGGCCCATGTCCCCTCCCGTGGACAACCCCCAAGCCTTGGTCATCCAGGTCTGCAAGAGGTGCCACTCCCAGGCCCAGATGGACAGAGACAGGCATCCTCAGGCAAGGCTGACGCAGGCTGTTGGGGGACAGAGGTCGCTGGAGCCTCCTGGGAGGCACAGGGGCTTCAGGCCTTTTCAGATCGGAGGCCCCGGACCCAGCCCACCCCCCCTCCCTCCTGTGGAGGCATCTCAGCTCCTCGGGCTCTTCTCCCCTACCAGGGCCCAAGCAGTTCTGGGACCCCCGAGGCCACGCGCTCACCTGCAGTCCTGGGGGAAGGGCCCAGCTCCTCCGGCCACACGCAGAACACAAGGAGGTTCCTGGTCCGTGGGGACAGGCATAGGAGCCTCCCCCACACCCCCAGACCAGGCCATGTGGGTTCACGGCCCCCCAGCTCTGGGGGCGCAGGTCTGTGTGCTGCTCCCGCAGGGGTCGGGCCGTGTCTGAGGTTGCCAAGCCCCCGCCCGGGCACACATGATGGGCGGTCGTCCGTCAGCACGGCCAGCCCCTCTGACGATCCATCACCAGCCGCGGCTGGGAGCAGAGGCCTGTTTGTTTTGCCAGCTCCATGTCGCTCCCTGGGGTGGGGGCCGGAGGAAATGGCCATTTTCTGCCTGGGCGGGCGGGCGGGACACTGTGGTGTGTGGGTCATGGGGGCCAGGTCTGAGTGGGTTGTAGTGAGACGCCAGCCCGGGCCCTGATCCTGAGCTCATGCCCAGAGCCTTGCCGGGCTCCAGGACTCAGTCACCACCTTGGCACCGGGGCAAGTGGCTGCAGGCTCTGTCCGGGTCTGCCCCTCAGGGTGGGGCAGGCTCAGGTGTCCGCTGTCGCCAGTGGGGGGTCTCCTTTTCAGAAATCCAAGATGCATGATGGCGGTGTCCTCACGGTTGCCAGCAGTGGCTCAGGGGCTGGGTCCAGATGGGGAGCAGGGGGTGGACGGGCTACCACACATCTGGAGGGGCCTGTGTGCATCCTGGGAAATGTTCAGGCTTGGCAGCAGAGCAGGGGCTGCGGCACTCGCCTTCCATCCTGCCTGCCCTGGTTTGAATCCCCAACACGTAGATGGTTTCCCGAGCACCACTAGGGGTCACTCCTGAGTACAGGGCCAGGAAGAGCCTCTGAGCACTGCCGGCTGTGGCTCCAAAACAAAACAAATGTTCCATTCCAGGAGACGGTTCGATTGTATATGTAAGGCCCTGTGCCCGCCCCCATTGCCCCATGCTCCGCCTCGTCCCTGCACCACGTGGTATGCCCCAACAACTGGAGGGGAAAATGAGGGTCAGGGGCCAGAGAGATAGTACAGGTTTTAAGTGCTTACCTTGCACATAGTCAGTCACAGTTTGATCCATGGTACCACATGGTCCCCTGAGCACCATAACGAGTGATCCCTGAGCACAGAGCCAGAAGTAACCCCTGAGCAAAACAAGAGAGAGAGAGAGAGAGAGAGAGAGAGAGAGAGAGAGAGAGAGAGAGAGAAAGCAAAAGGTTCAGGGAGAATGAGAGAAAGAAAAAGGAAGGAAGGAAGGAAGGAAGGAAGGAAGGAAGGAAGGAAGGAAGAAGGAAGGGAGAAAGGAAATAAGAAGAAAGGAAGGATAGGCTGGAGCGATAGCACAGTGGGTAGGGTGTTTGCCTTGCACGCGGCCAACCCAGGTTTGATTCCCAGCATCCCATATGGTCCCCTGAGCACCTCCAGGGGTAATTCCCGATTGCAGAGCCAGGAGTTACCCCTGTTCCTCGCTAGGTGTTACCCCCCAAAAAAAAGCAGAAAGGAAGGAAGGAAAGAGGAAAAAAAGGAAGGTCTTAAAAGGGCTAGAGAAATGTCCAGGAATTAATGCACTTGCCTTGCACTTAGCCATCCCTGGTTCAAATTCCTGGCACCATATATGATCCCCCAAGCACTGCCAGGTGTTTCTCCTGAACACAGAGCTAGGAATAGCCCCTGAGCACCACCTCCTGAAAAAAAAGGAAGAAATGAAAATGTCCAGCCTCCAGGTCAGAGCTAAGGACACTTGATCCACACTGACAGAGGCGGCCCACACAGAACGTAGGAGGTGGCTGGCTGGAGCAAGAGAGCAGGGTCAGATCCAAGGCAGCATCCGGGCCCTGGGAAGATGGCGGCTTCCTGCAGGCAGGGGAGCGGGTAAATGATGGTCTGCATCCACGTGCCAGCAATTGCTACCTGCTTCTTCTCAGGGCATCTTCAGGCATCATGACTTTTGTCTTCCCAGACTGAGAGTATTCCTCTCTGCCATAAATCCTGGCCGAATTAGCAGGAAAGACTGAAAGGGTCTGGATGCGAGGTGCTGAGTTCAATCCCTGGCACTCCATCTAGTCCCCTGAGCCCAACTAGAAGTGATCCCTGAATGGAGAGTCAGGAGTAACCCCTGAGCATCGCTGGTATGGCTCCCAAACCCAAACCATGAATAAACAAAAGTTAGATTTCTAACTTCTCACAAACAAACTGGCCCTTAGCCTGTTTGGTTGTACAGTGGAAAGGGGCACCCAGCACCACCGCTCCGAGTGTGGGCATTCAGGGTGAGGACTCTCTTTGGGTTCAGTCAAACATACCCAGTGCAGCTGGCTCTGGTGCCCCTGCTTTGGGCCAGCTCACGGGGTGTTTCACTCCTGTGCCACCGCCTGTGCAGAGAACCCAGCGGCCCTTGCTCTGCAAAAGGACTCGAGCACAGGCAGGGCAGACGCAGCGCCAGGCAGCACCAGCAGCCTGACCTGGGGCCCGCTGGCCATGAGGGCAAGCAGGGAAGAAGGCATCTCCCCCATGGAGAAGGGCCCAGGACCTGGGCGGGTGGGCCCAGAGGAGCGCGATGCCCCCACTCCACATTGCTCTGTCAAGGGGCAGCCTAGCCTCCTTCAGTGGGCACCTCAGACACACCACGTGACCATCTCTAGCAAAGCCTGAGACAGCCTGGCGCCTGCCCACACCCCACCCAGCCCGGGCGCACGGGGTTCCGACACACACCCTGGATGGGGGGGGGGTGGCTTGGGGGCACCGGTGAAAGCTTACATCCGTCTGTCTGTCCACTTGGCGCAGCTGGTGCCAAGCACCCACTTAGTCGGACAGGGCAGCTGGCGTCTCCGTGCCGGCCACTCCCTCTCCTGTCCCTGCTGCCTGGAGACTGGATCCAATTGTACCCCGCCCCCTCCCAGCCTCAGTTTCCCCACCCCTGAGAGGCCTCATGTGAGTGGAGAGAAGGCTGAGGCCTGCCTAGGGGGCACCTGTGCTTCTGGCCCCAGTGTCAGACTCAGGAGTGGGGAGCTGAAGCCCCTCCTGTCTCTCCCTGCCCCCCACCGACATTACCTCAGAGATGCTGACAGCTTAGCAGGTTAATGGGGACCCGTTAACGGTGGAAGCAGAACTGACCCTCCTGGGTTCCCTCCTGCCCCTCTCCTCCAGGAAGGCAGCCAAGGTGGGGTATGGAATGCCTGCAGCCCAGGGGCCCATCCCCACGCTGGGGAGTGGGCTAAGGGCCTGACGGCCCGCCCCGTGGGGGGGCTGGGGCTATCAGGCAGCCCCTCCCCGCAGCTGTCCCCAGCCCCCTCCCCGCCCACCCCCAGGACTCCTATTTCACTGAGGAGATTAAGACCACCTGGTGAGAGCCCCCCCAGCCGCCCCATCCCCCTCCCAGCCCAGGGCCAGCCTGGAGGTGCCCCTCACCCTCCTCCCCTGGGAGCCGCAGCACCTCAGGGGGCTTTTGTGTCCCCCCTCCCAGCAGCCCCCCCTCCCCTGACCCTCCCCCTCCGGCTCTACCTCAGCACTGTCACTGCTGTCCCAGCTCAGGTCCTGCCTTCCTCCTCCTGCCGGTCCTTGGTCCTCGACTCCGGAGGGAACTGGGCTAACCTGGGCCTGGGCCACAGGAGTCTCTGAGCCCACCTCCCTCCCACTCACGGCTGACCACTATGGGTCCGGTCCCCCGCAGCCCCCAGCAGCCTGCCACAGGCTCAGACAGACAGGCAGGAATCTGAGCTCTGAAAACCGCAACTCCAAGCTCGTCTGTTTGTTTGCTTTTGAGAAATTCCAACCTGGTTCAGCAGAGCCTCGGAGGAGGGAAGGGGTTTGTCTGCCTGGGTGGGGTGGGGTGGGGACGCGCTCATGGACCATGGACGTGGGGAGCCCAGTGGAGGGTGCTGGAGGGGGGAGATCCGAGCTCCCCCAGGAGGCCTCGCAGGAGCACAGGGAAGCAGCTGCCTGCCCACAGCTCTGGGGTGGCCCAGGAGGACAAGAGTCGTTAACTGAGCAGCGATGGGACCCCAGACCGGGTTCCCCTGTACAGCCCCATCATCTCCCCCATTTCTCGGACAAGAACACTGAGGCTGGCCAGAACGAGTGTGTTTCCAGGCACAGAGTTCCTGGGTAAGGCGCACACCCGCCCCCCCTGGAGACATCTGGCTGGCACATCCCCACACACAAACCACTCTGCCCGCTTCCCCGACCAAGGGGACCAAGAGTTCTACCTGCAGGTTTCTCTGGAATCCTCTCTGTGCAGCTGCTCTGAGAGGGTCCAGCTCCATCTCCTCAGGTCTATTGAGGTGCTGACCTTCAGCGGAGCCCCCAGGCCACACGAACTCAGCTGGGACAGCAGCACCCCCACCACCTGTCTGGGACAGGACAGCCCACCTCCTTCTCATCCAGGCTGGTGGGCAAGGCAGGCAGGGTTTGAACTATCGGGGCCGAGGTGGCCCTGAGGCTCACCCTGTATTGGGCATGACTCCTGCACAGACTTTCTTGCAATCATCACACTGGTCACCGCAGTCACAGTGTGTATGGCCCGAATCCCACTGCTAACAGCACTTCGTGACAGCCCAAGTCTGAAATATTTGAATTTTTGAAATGCCCAAAACAGGAGATAGTGCCAAGAATAAGGCGCTTGCCCTGACCTAGGGTCAATCCTGAGCATCACATACGGTCCCCTGAGCACTGCTTGAGTGACCTCAGAGCACTCAAGCCAGGAGTAAACTGGGCTTGGCCCAGAATCCACAAAACAGGGGGCCATTTCCATAGTACAGAGGGTAGGGTGCTTGCTTTACAAGCCCGGCCGACTTGGATTCAACCCCCAGTACTTTAGGTGATCCCCTGAGGCTGGCAGCAGTGCAAAATCCTGCAAAATCAGAAATAAGCCCTGAGCACCACGGGTCTGTTCCCTAAGAAAAGCAAAACAAAAACAAAATGCCTGAAGCAAGGACCAGAGTGATAGCTTGGGGTTTAGGTGCATGGACCAGAGAGACACTTCAGGGTTAAGGTGCTTGCTTTGCACATCTCAACCAAGGTTCAAATCCTTGACATTACATATGGTTTCCTGAGCACCGCCAGGGGTCACTCTCAAGCACAGAGCCAGGAAGAATGCCTGAGCTCTGTGGGTGTGGCCCCCTCCCCCAGTTAAAACTCCCTGAAGAAACATCCTTAAAGGGTGAGATGCTGGAGATGCAGTGATCATTAGACTCACCCAGCAGAGATGCAGAGGTGCTGAGGTCACTAGTTTGTTTAGTCTTCCTAGTTTCAGCAGTGCTGGGAATCGAACCAGGCACGTGCTTTCCCACTGAACCACATCCCTGCCCCTGAGCTGTCATTCTTCCTGGCCTCTGGCCCTGGTTTCTAACTTCTCAGTTTCCCACTATATGGGGAGTGGCAGGGGGGAGGGGGCGGGGTGCTGGGAGGGTCTTAGTGGAGAAAGACCTCCCCTCTGAAGCATCACTATTGGCTGGCCCATCACAGGACACTTCCTGCCTCCAACATCCAGGACCCCTGGACCGTCCCTCTCACCTGGGGGCGGGTAAGGAATGGCCCATGGAATCTCATGAAAACATGAGATTCTTCCTCACAAAGAGCCTGAAGATCCCCATGGGGTATTGGTCAGCTGGGGTGGTGTCAAGGCTTACTACCATGCTCACTGTGAGGGACATGCCTGCACACACTTGGTGTCTGGTGGTGTGAGACATGTCTGCACACATGTGTTGTCCCGTGCGTGATCGGCATATGCTGACATGTGTGTGGATGTGAGTTGTGCGTGTGTATAGTGTGTGCCCTGCTTACAGCATCCCGCGTCCATCCATGCTCAAGTGTGTATGCTCAGGGTGAGTGTGGGGGCCAGGACCACCACCCTCAGGTTGATTCTCATGGAGGGTATGCAGTGGTGTGGGGCTCCAGTAGGCGGGGGGACTGGCACCCCATCAGAGTCCCCAGCTGACCAGAGAAACCTAAAGACAGTGTCCTCACATTCAGCCACTCACCCTCAGCGTACGCCCCTCCCGTGGCTTTGGAAATCTGTCCCTGTCCCCGGGAAGTGTGGGGACCCCTGTCACAGGGTGTAGCAAGGGAGCAGACACACTGGTTTTCTCAACAACCCCAGCTGGACAGGGACTGGCCCCTCCCCAGACCTGAACCGAGGTCACTGGCTCTGGGCTAGTGTGAGGGGTAGACGGACAGGCAGATGGGCAGGCAGCACACCATGGGGCTCAGTCCTCCCGCCAAGTGGGCAGCTAAACCAACAGGCCCAGAAACCCGAGAGGGATGAGGGCCTGGCTGTCCATCAGTCTGTCTGTTTGTTTGTTTGTTCTGGCCTTGTGGGAACTTCCAGCCTGCAGGGGGCCCTGGTGCCCCACGGGGGAGCCAGGGGTGCTACCCCCAGGCCGAACTGACAGCCCCATCCGGCCTGGCTGTCCCTCGCGCCATCTCCCCCATCTGTCCTCCTGGGCATGGGGCCCAGAAGACGGCACCCAGCATGCGGGGGTGCAGCGAGGCCCCAGCAGCCCCGAGGCTGCAGCCCAGCTGTGCACGGCTGTGCGCACCAGGCTGTCCCCTTCAGGCTTTCAGGGGGTCTGGTGTCACAGGGGGCGCATGCCTCTCTGTCCTGCTCATCTTCTCTCCCCTCCCCCCCCCCCCCCCGCACCCCGCACCCCTTTCTCCCTCCCCCCATGTCATCTCCTCTGGAGCCTCAGCCCTTTAGGAGTGCTCCGCCCACCCCCACCCCCCAGCCAGGCTTAAGTCAGACCCTGAGATGCATCACCCCGGAGCAGGTGGAACTGGAGTTCCAGCAGAGCCCCAGGTGACACCCCAGGAGGGTTGAGGGGGGCACCTGCACCCCCTCGCTGACCAGCACCTCCTCAACCTCCCAGCTGGCAGGCACTGAACTGTTTCTAACTTCTGGGCTCTTGCCAAGTTCCCCAACACTCCCATATGGTTAGACCCATTTGGGGAACCTCCATCCCCTGCATGTGAACCCCCCTCCATGGACCTGGGGCTCCCCCGCCAGGGTGCCTGCCTGCTGTGTGCTTCACCCCGCACACCCCACAGATCTCAGGGGCTAGCACAGAGGCTTGGGTAAAGGCTACGGGGGTGTGGGGGTGTGAACCTGGGGACTGGCTCTCAGGAATCGGGGGTTTGGGGAGGGAAAGGCCAAAGGAGCCTGCACTCTCTCAGGCACGGAGACCTCCCAAGCCGGGGGACAGGATGACTGCCTTGTCCCCACCCCCAGATCATTGCCAGCAGCGTGGCAGGGGACTTGCTCCAGAACCCAGCCCTGCCCTGCCCCTCCCCAGTTACACTCCCCAAAGGGGATGCAGCACCCCCAGACCCCAGGAGTCAGCAAAGCCACTAGCCTGGCAGACAGTGCTAGCAAGGGGAGAACACGAAATGTGCTGCATAGAACCCAAGGGACACTCAGTGCTTCTCTCATCCACAGCTGACAGTGTCCCCACCAGTCATCAAGTCAGGTTGGCCCCATCTGTTTGCCTCTGGGCTGGGTTGCTGCTCACCCAAAGTGTTTCCCCTCCCCACCCCCCACCCAGCGCAAAGCCTAGGCTGCTGCCTTGTCACACGGAGCAGCTTCCTCAGAAGGATGCAATGGAATCGCTGCTCCAGGCGCCAGCCGGCATCAGACAGGTGAGCACTGCCGGGCATGGAGGACCCCTGCCAGCCTCTGTCAGTTCCCACTAAAGTCACTCCCCTCTAACCGCCCCTGTGGAGACCCCTGATGACCCGGGTTATAGCTCCAGTCCTGGTGCAGTATCCTGCAGAAAGGACCAGAGCAAACTGCTCCTACGAGGGGAAAGAAAGGCTTCCTGCGAGCCCCCTGCCGCCTGTCCAGGCAGCCTGAAGTCACTTTGTGGTGAATCCGTCCAGAAACAAATTCATGCTTCTCTTCATCTGAGTCCTTCAGAGCCGCTTAGTTCCAAAGCCCCGCTCCAAGCACTGGTTCCCAGGAAGGTGGTCCCCAGTGCGCTCCCGGTTATCACGTACTAGAAGCTGTACAGATCTGCATTGGCATCTTCGTGCAGTGGCTTCCCAGGGCCCGCCACCATGCAGGGGCAGCGGCATGCACCCAGACTCAAGGATACCGGGTGCAAAGGAGGCTCGGGGAGCGCCTGCCAGAAAGACGCGAGAAAATGCCGGTTCTTCCCGGGGCTGCCAGCTAGCCAAGAGAATGGAGTAGACTGAGCGCTGTGGGCGCCGTCTGTGGAAGCGCCCTTAGGATGGACGGAGCGTCAGAGGCGGGGGTGTCGCAGCCAAAGAGCGTGGGGAGGCCTGTCTGGATGGCCCCAGGCAAGTGCCTCTGGGGAGGCGGAGCTGGGCAGGGCCAGGCTCCAGGGGCCGCCTCCTGCTTGTCGAGGAGAGACGGCAGCTCCGGGCCCAGCTTCGGGCGGGCTGAGCGCGGGGGCTGGGAGTCCGGGGGGCATTGGGGGAGCTCGGCTCCTAAGGCCGTGCTGCGGCACACGGAGCGCCGCTCCTCCCGGGGAGAAGCTAAGGTCTGGCCTCTCGTTGTGCCTCCACTGCCAGCGCTCAATCCCGCCCTGCGTGAGCCTAGTCAAAGCGCAGCCTCGGTTTTGGGGCCTGTGAAATGGTCTCATGAAACCGCCCGCCCACAGCCAACCTGCGCGGGGACATGCGGGTGTGGGCCGCGCTCTGTGTGCCCGGCAGAGGGGCAGCGCGCGCCGCCGGCACCCTCCCGCTCCCGTCGCGCTGCGGACCCGGAGCCCGCGCGGCTCTCGGGCCCCGGCCGTGCCCAGCCCTCGGGGCCGGCGCTGGCCGGCGCCCAGCCGGGCCTCCTACCTCGTCCTGGAGGCGCGGCCGGCAGGGGGAGCGAGGCGGAAGGGAGCCCCGCTCGGTCCAGGTGAGGGAGGAAGACTTTCTGCGGGCGGCTGCGCGCGCGAGCGGGCGGGCAGGGGGTTGCGGGCGAGGGACCATCCCAGCGCGCTCCCGGGGGCTACGCGGCAGGCCCTCGGCGGGGCGTGGGAGCCCAGCCCCCGGGGCTGCGGAGGCGCGCGCCTGCGGGAGCCCTTTTCACTCGAGAAGTCCCGGAGGGCCGGGGCGTAAGCTGCCGGGGCGGGGGTCTGCGAGGATCGCTACCGGTGAGTACAGACAGCAGAGCCCGTCGGGTCCGCCTGCCGGCCCTCGGGCGCCACCGAGGTGGGGCTCCTTCCTGCTTCCTCAGTACCTGGCAGCTCAGGGTCTGCCCACCCGGGGCGGCAAAGTTCTCTTTGCCCCGAGGTTTTGCCCACCAGTCTTCCCCTCCCCCTCCCCCGCACCCTTCCGCAGGTCCCAGTCCAGGCACGAAGGGGTTAAGGAGGGGCTGGGGGGCTCCCTGCACGACCACACCTCCTCCCTTACCCAGGACCAGATCTCAGGATCCAGGCCCAGGACGCTGACCGGAATATTCAGGAAGCCTCTCTCCACTTTCACTTCTCCCCTCCTGACACCCAAGCACCCCCAGACCAGGGTCTGGTCACTGCATGCAAGTGTGGGGCTACAGGCAGCTGGCAGGCTCCCCAGGCACCTAGCACCCCGCCAGCTGGGGCAGAATGCACCCAAAATGATAGGAGGCCAGCAGTGGAGAGAGCCCCACCCCACCTGTCCCCACACGTGCAGCCTCACCTGCAGACCCCCAGCTTCTCCTGGGTGCGCCCTCCCTCAGGCACTGGCATCTCTGCCTGCTGCCCACTCATCTTCAGCCCCTTTTAGCTGGCCACCCCTCCACCCTCCATCCTTGAAAAACAGAAACGCTACTGGGCCCCTGGAGGCAGGGACTGTTCCCGCTTGGGGTAAAGGGACAGGAGACCTCAGCCTGCAGTTGTCTGCCTCACATTCTTGGCTCTGGCCCTGAGTCCCAGTGTCTCTGCCACTCTCCCAGCCCTGAACGGCCACTCAGAAGCAGGGGACATGCTCTGAGGACAGCAGCCCTTTCCAGAGCTGCAGCCGCGGTGAGGAGGAATCAGTGCATCAGGTCACGCACACCAGACCCCACACAGCCAAGGTACCCCGTATTCTTACCTGCCACAAGCACAGTCCCTCGTCTACCTGGACCCCAGGCCAAGTCCTAGTCAGCTCCACCAGCCCCAGCTCCTGGGCCCTCCCTGCCTCCCAGCTCAAACCTGGGGTGCTAGGATTGTGGACACCCCGAGAGAGGCTGCCCTCCTCTGATCCCATCGCACGCTGTTGCTGAACAAGAGGCCGCAGAACCAGGGCGTTGACCATCAGATCCTGGGTGCACGGTCCAAGAGGTTCCCTGAGGGCCGACAACCTGATGCCCTGCAGGGTCTCTCTGCACCAGAAGGCCACCGATGCCCTGAACTGGTCAAAAGAAGTCCCAGAGGCAGTAGGTGGGGGACGATGTGGGCATGAGGCCTTTGGATCCAGAACGCCAGTGCCTAGAGGCCTGGAGGCTCTGGGCAGACCTTGCCTTACTCTGTTGGGCACCGCGGCAGTTGGGTCTTCCCAGGCCGCCAGGCTGGCCAGGCGGCGGGTGGTGGGAGGCAGCAGCACCAGCTCGGCCACCACGGCCTGAACTTCTCCGATGTGTCCTGGGCTCCCTCGGCCACTCGAGGCCCCGCCCCCCGCCCTCCCTGCGCCAGGCCGGTGAGCGGGGAGGTCGGAGGAGCGGGCACTGCCCACCCTCCGGATGTATAAGCGTCCTGGCCAGAGGCGGGCGGTGCGCGCCGGGTGCGCGAGACGCTTGCTCGGGGCTCCTCCGGGCTGGACGGCCTGGGCGGCGTCCGTCCCTGAGCTTGGGGTCCTTGGCCGCTACGGCGAGCTGCCCGAGTGGGGTTGGGTCCCGTCCGGCTGCACCAAAGACAAGACGACAGCACGGCCCTGGGATTGGCCGCCAGTGCCAGCGGGTGCCCGCGCCTGAACTGCCCTCTCCTCACTCAGGTGCAGGGGCAGCCGGGGAGGCTGCGGGAGGGCACGGGCAGGGCTGGGCCCAGGCAGCTGGGCAGCGCTTCTATTGGCACCCCACTGCCAGGGGCTGGGGCTGGGCACTCTGTATGGCTGCCTCCTCTCCAGGGTTATGGGGCCAACGGTAGCTTCGCCGGACAGAGGGAAGCCTGGCCTCGGCGGGTATAGAGGATGTTCCAGGGGCGGTGGTTACAGAGGTCTCTGGGAGTGGGGGAGCGCGGGGACAGGGCCTTGGAAAAGTAGGAGGGGCCCCTGCTCCCAGGGTGCGCCAACCTTTGGGGCCCCTTGTTGGCCCCTGGAGCCTAGAGTAGGGGGCCGCCGCCACGCCATCATCCCGCAGGGCCCGGGGCCTGCGGCTCTGAGTGGCACCGCCGCCCCCGCCCCCGGTCCCGTGTGCTGCTGGGTGCACGCAGTCGGAGGCGGCGCCGGCCAGGCCGCCGGGCGCCTATGGACGCGCGCAGCCCGCTGTCTCCTCGGGCCAGCGCGTTCAGCATCGCCTCTCTGGTTGCAGCTGGAGCGGAGCGCACCACTCGCCTGGGCCCCGGGTCCTCTGACCCGCTGAAGCTTCGCCGGCTGCTGGGATCCCCGGCCGGGATGCACTTCAGCACTGTCACCAGGGACATGGAAGGTGAGCTTCCCACAGCACAGCTCCAGGGACCTGCCCGGTGAGGGACTGCGTGGCGGCGGGGCTCCAGAGTTGGCAGAGCTGGGGCGCAGAGAGAGTGCAGGGAGCCCTTTGGAGGTGAGCTCCAGGCTTCTGGCTTTGAGGCCGGGGCAGAGGGCAATCGGGTAATCCCAAGCAGCCCCGGGCTCGGAGAGACCCCCACGGAGCTGCAGAAGGGCGCCCACAAGGGCTAGTGGGAACGGGAAGAACAGGGGAGGAGGGGCGAGGAAGGTGCGCAGAGGCGGCTCAGAGCGCGGGGAGGTGGGAGGGAAGCGGGTAAGAGAGAGTCAGAGAACCCCGGGAAAGGAGTGCGAGGAAGAGGGAAAGGAGTGAGGGAAAGCTGCGAGGGCAACCGCGGAGAAAACGAAATCGAGAACAGGAGCTAAAACCTGAAAAGAAGGTAGGAGAACGAGAAAGATGGGGTGGAGAAACAAGAACAAAAGAAGAATGTGAAGAAACATTGAAGACAGAAAGTGGAGTCATAAAAAAATAAGTTAGGCATTAAAAAATCGGGGTTTTGTTTTTCTTTAATGGGGGGCTGGCAGATGCCACGAATAACAGAGAAGGAACTGCAGAAAATAGGAGGCGAGAGACAGATGAGAAGAAAGCGATGGGGGGGAAATGCAAAGAAAAGGAGAGGGACCCACGGGCTGGGGGAGGAAGACGCGTGAAAGTAAAACAGAAATGCAGAGAAACGAAAGAGGATGGGAGAGGGAAGGCGATGAGGAGGGAAAATTTAAATGAGGAAGACAAAGGTAAGGAAATAACAAATGGGAAACGGAGCAGCACGGGGAGAAACGCAACGCGGGAGGGCGGCGAGCGAGGGGCGGCGGACGGCCCGGCGCTCCGGGGAGCCGGTCCGGGCGGTCGGGGGGCCCGGGCGAGCGGGCGGCGGCGGGCTGGGGGCCGGGAGGGGGAAGGGGCGGGGAGGGGCGAGGGCCGGGGGAGGGGAGGAGGCCATTGTCTGGGCGCGGGGCGGGGGGGTGCGCGGGGCGGGGCGGGGCGGGACGCCTCCTCGGGGCCGGCCCGCGGTGTGGGGCGGCGCGGCCCGGGGCGCAGCGCAGCGCGGCGCCCGCCACTCGGCCCGCGGCGCGGGGCAGCGCTCACCTCGGCGGCCCGCGGGTCATGATCTCCGCCGTGTCCAGCCCGTGGCTCACGCAGCTCTCGCACTTCTGCGACGTTGCAGCCTTCACGGCCAGCAGCCTGAGCAGCCTGGGGGCGGCGGGGGGCTTCCCGGGCGCCGCATCCCCGGGCGCCGACCCGTTCGGGCCGCGCGAGCCCCCGCCGCCGCCGCCGCCGCGCTACGACCCGTGCGCCGCCGCCGCCGCCCCGGGCGCCCCGGGCCCCCCGCCGCCGCACGCCTACCCGTTCGCGCCGGCCGCCGGGGCCGCCGGGGCCGCCAGCAGCGCCGCCGCCGAGCCCGAGGGCCCCGGGGCCAGTTGCGCGGCCGCCGCCAAGGCGCCGGTGAAGAAGAACGCCAAGGTGGCCAGCGTGAGCGTGCAGCTGGAGATGAAGGCGCTGTGGGACGAGTTCAACCAGCTGGGCACCGAGATGATCGTCACCAAGGCCGGCAGGTCAGGGCGCCCCCCTCCCCGCCCGCGACCCTCCCCAAGTGGCGCCGCCCTGGCCCGGTTCCCGAGAGGCTCGGTGGTTGGGGACCACGCGCCCGGCCACCTGCGGGCGCCTCTTCGCTCTCCGCGGTCCCGGCTCCAGCGTCAGCCGCCTTGCGCGCTGGGCCGGGAGGGCACGACCACACGGTCGGTCGGGGAAGGCCGGCGCGCAGAAGCCAGGAGGGACCGACTTACTCGCCCCGCAGCCCCAGGACGCCAGGAAGCCGGGGCCGGTTAGGAGATCGGAGATCACCCCACTGCCGCCTTGGAGGGGCCTGGCTAACCTTCCGCGGCTGCCACCTCAGAGAAAACGTCCCTCCCGGGTTCCCTACGGTTCCTCACTTTTTGCTAGCTGGGCCAGAGAAAGAGGGGCCACTGACAATGATCAGGAAACTTGTGGGAGAGAATTAAAAACTTTTTAAGCACCGAGCTCTGTTTGGTGGAGGCTGCTGCCTGTTTTTCTCAGGCCTCCATTCTGGGTGACTGCGGGTGCTGGCCACGCTGCCCCTGCCTGCCGTGTTGCCTTCCGACTGGCTCATATTTGTTTTAAGGGCTCAGGGAGAAAGGGAACAAGTTTTGCGATGCAGCCGATTTGACCAGCAGACAAAGGCGGGTGCTGGGTTGTGTCTAATGTACACACGGAGACAGTGTCCGTGTAGTGCAGGGTTGCTCGGGCCTGTTTGCAGAGCCCTCTCTGTGCATGCTTTCTGTTTCCCTACTGGGCCCTCCTCCCCGGGGAGCCTGGGCCTGTGATCTGCTCCAGCACCCCACTCTTCTCTGGCCTCGGTTCCCCGGTGCACGGGGGCTGGCTGCCCTGGGCTTCCCGCAGACCAGACCGGCAAAGGTTTCTGGCAGTGGCCAAGTTTCCTCGGGGAGTGGGCATTCTGCAGCACCTCCACTGCCCAAAGAGACAGGGCAGCAGGCCTGAATGGTTGGGGGACTCCATGACATTTTCTTCCTGGCTTCCCAAGAGAGTCGCCTCTTAGAGAAGCAGTGGGAAGGCCAGGTGGAGGCGAGCCTTCTGAAGCTAGCCCACCAGGACAGGGCCTGCCCATGGCCCCCGCTGCTTATCCGGGAACCGCACTGTCATTATTTCAGAATCCCTGATGAGTCACTAGTCAGGGTCCCGGGAAGGGAGATTTAGGGGACCAGGAGGGCACAAGGAGCAGCACGGGGAGGAACGATGTCTTGAAGTTGCTGAGGGGGGGGTGGGGGGAGAGAGATTGTGAATCTGGAAAAAAAGGGGGTACTCGAGCACAGGACGTTGGTCTTAGGAGCTGGCAGTGTCAGAACTAGGTATTCCCAGACCTCACCCTGCAGAGGGACTGGGGAGCAGCTGCCTACCCAGGAGGAAAGAGCAGCCGGTATTCCTGGGAGTCACCCAGACCACCCCGGTTTCACTTTGTTCGAGCCGGGAGCTGCTCCCTTTTAGCTTCCGAGGGAGGCCAAGAAACTCAGACTGGCCAGGCTTGAAGTCCTGCTGTGCCCACCAGCTCACCCACAGAGGTCCGGCATGGCACGGCCACTCAGAACCGAACCTCTGGGCCTGTTTTTTTGCAGGCGGAGGTGACAGAACCGATAGACCGAGCTGTGGGTGCAGAGACTCCCGATTGCGCACTGTCAGCCGGTTTTTTCCTGTGTGCTCGGTTCAATAAGGGGGGTGGGGGGGTTGTCTTCTTATGCTTCTTGCCTGTGGCAGGGCAGGGTGAGAGCCCCTGAATGTGAGCAGCAGCTCTGGGGGGATGGGGGGGCAAAGGGAATGGCCTGGAAGAAGGGTTACCAGTATCCAGGGCTGGCTGGTCAACGGGTTGCTGACCTCCCCTACCTGAGGTGACCCAAGACCCCACCACCCCCAGGCGTATGTTCCCCACGTTCCAAGTGAAGCTCTTCGGCATGGACCCCATGGCCGACTACATGCTCCTCATGGATTTTGTGCCTGTGGATGACAAACGCTACCGGTGAGTGCCTAGACCCAGGGAGCAGGCCCTCGGAGGCACCCCAGAAGCACAGGCCCAGCTGGGTGGTGCCCCCAAGATCAGCCCATGCCATTAGTGACCAGGTGGTCCCAGGCATCTTCACCATCTGCCCCCTCCCCCACTCCCACCCCCACTCCCATGTGTTCTCAGGATATTCAGCTGGTTGAGCCAGCCGCTCTCAGCATAGGCCCCAGACAGCTCCCTTATACCCAAGTCAGCTTGACCCAAAGCAGTTGGCCCCTCCTTTTACCGCTCCCTCTTTCAGAGATGAGTGCGGGTATCTTATTCCCTTCCCCCACCCCTCAGAACGCTGGGTCCCCAGAGCCGGGCAGGAAAGGTGGGGTGGCCCAGAGAGATTATACAGGGCGGGCCTGAGTTGCTTGGACAATTAACAGCAATTAATAAAGAGAATGTGGACCGCCCTCACCCCAGGCGGCCCACACGGCCACTTCAGGTCCGGAATGCAGGGTCCTGAACTGGGGCTCCTGAGGGCAGGGTCTCTAATGCAAGTTCCTGAGTGCGGGGTCCCAAATGGTGGATCCCGAAGCACCCGGGGGCATGAAACCCATCGGGAAAGCCCCAACCCGCATGCAGCGAAATGTGTCTGCCTCACAGCCTGACCTCCCTCCTTTCCCTTGCTCCCAGCGCAGCCTCTAGGGTATTTGTATGGGGGAGTTTCCTGTTTCCTTCAGCCCCCTCCTCAGAAAAGCTCCCGGCCCAACAAAAGCTGCAAAGCTTGGGCTTGCTGTCACTGCAGCGAAACAGCAGAGGCATGGGGGCGTGTGTGGGGGGCACATCAGGGAAACAGCAGAGACATGGGGGGGGGTAGGGTTCTCTTGGCCAGGCCCTCTCACCTTACCCCAGCCTGGCATGCTGGCCTGACCTGAGTCCGGTGTTGCCCTAGGTATGCCTTCCACAGCTCCTCCTGGCTAGTGGCAGGTAAAGCTGACCCCGCCACGCCCGGCCGGGTGCACTATCACCCCGACTCCCCAGCCAAGGGGGCCCAGTGGATGAAGCAGATTGTGTCTTTTGACAAGCTCAAGCTGACCAACAACCTGCTGGACGACAACGGCCATGTGAGCACCCCCTCACCTGGGACGCCACCCCCCTGGGCTGCCCGAAATAGGGCTGAGGCAGAGCTTGGGGCCTGGTGGACGAGAGTGGGGGAAGCGTCTGGGGCTCCCAGGGTCTGGCAGGCCTGCAGAATGGGGTGAAGGGCCGCCTCCTTCCTCATCCTGCTCCTCATCTTTCCTTGGTGGTTTCTTAATAGGAAAGGATGATTGGGAGAGGCTTTTCAGAATGTTCAGGAGGCTTTTCAGAATCCAGTTCTACCCCAAAACTGCAGGACCCCTGCAGTCCCCTGCGGGGGGGGGGGGAGGGCGGCCCCAAATATTCAGAGGTCTGGAAACTGAGAATCTGAAGACCCGCATCTTACAACTATTTTACAGCATCTCTCCTGTTAGTTCCCTGTCAGTTGCAACCACTTCTTGGGCTAGTGGGACCCACCGGTTCATTGGGGGATGTGGGGGGGGGGGGGAGGTGAGTTAAGGATTTTGGTAAATCCTCTGGGAAATTCACTGCTCTATTCAGATCGCAATGCTTCTCTTGGCCCTGATCTTGCTACCTTTACTTCCAGATCATTCTCAACTCCATGCACAGATACCAGCCGCGGTTCCACGTCGTCTATGTGGACCCTCGGAAAGACAGCGAGAAATATGCGGAGGAAAACTTCAAAACCTTTGTGTTCGAGGAGACGAGATTTACTGCTGTCACTGCCTACCAGAACCACCGGGTGAGCCGCCAGGCCGGGCGGCAGGTCTAGCCTTCCACGGGGTGCCACTTTCCGCAGCAGACCCTGGGCGGGGGACAGGAACTTTGGCCCGGAGTACTCGCAGGTCCCTGTGGAACACATCCCAGATGGAGCCCCAGGGCGGCGGCAGCCCCCTCCCCAGGCTGCAGGACCCACGGCCTCCTATCAGGTTGACCTCTCGGACAGCAACTGTCACTGGGGGCTCAAAGTTTGTTTTCCAAACCATTCCGGAAACTCCCCCGTCAGGGGCGTGAGCCGCAGTTTACCCGGATTCCTGGAGTGACCCTCCGCTTGGCCCCCAGAAGGTGGGGGCGGCGGAGAAGACCGCGTCGGATCCCAGGCAGGGGTACAGGAGCCACTTGGGAGGAAAAGAGGGGTTCAATATAGAAACCAGCCGTTCCCCCCAAGACCCCCTGACGCTGGGGGAGAGGCGCGCTTCAGGGAGGGAGCAGGCGGTGTAGTCTGGGTCGTGTTCTCAGAGGGCGGAGGAGCCTTTCCCGCCAATGCTCCCCTCGCGGCCGCGGGGCTGCTTCTTTTCCCTGACTCCCGCTTTCCCGCAGATCACGCAGCTCAAGATCGCCAGCAACCCTTTCGCCAAAGGCTTCCGAGACTGCGACCCTGAGGACTGGTGAGTGACCTGCGCGGGGAGGACGAGCGCCGGAGTTCCTCGCCCCGCGCGTCCCTGACCCGCCTCCCGCCCGCAGGCCCCGGAACCACCGGCCTGGGGCGCTGCCGCTCATGAGCGCCTTCGCGCGCTCGCGCAACCCCGTGGCCTCCCCGACGCAACCCAACGGCGCGGACAAAGGTAGGACTCGGGTCGTGGGATCGGGGCCGCGGCCTCGCGCGCGCTCCGCCCCGGGCCGGCGGCCGCGCCCCGCCTCGCCTGCGCCCCCGGGGCGCTCGCGGCCTTCGCGCCGGTTGCACAACGGCCACGGCGGCGGGCAAGCGCGCACTCGCCCGCCCGGCCCGACGGCTGCGCCCCGCCCGCCCCGCCCGCCCGCCGCTGCCGCCCGCGGAGGGGCGCGGGCCCCCGGGGAGGGCCCGGGACTCCCGCAGGTTCGCCGAAGAGGGGCGGGGAGCCCCCGGCTGCGGCGCCCGCCTCCTTCCGCCGCGCTCGCGGCTCCCCGCTGCGGCCGCCGCCCCTGAGCTGCGCGCACCCCTCGGGCTCTGTCTCCGCAGACGCGGCCGAGGCCCGGCGAGAATTCGAGCGCGACGCGGGAGGCCCGGCCGTGCTCGGGGACCCGGCGCACCCGCCGCAGCTGCTGGCCCGGGTGCTGAGCCCCGCGCTGCCCGGGGCGCCCGGCCCGGGAGGCCTGGTCCCGCTGCCCGGGGCGCCCGGAGGCCGGCCCAGCCCCCCGCACCCCGAGCTGCGCCTGGAGGCGCCCGGCGCGTCCGAGCCGCTGCACCACCACCCCTACAAGTACCCGGCCACCGCCTACGACCACTACCTCGGGGCCAAGAGCCGGCCGGCGCCCTACCCACTGCCGGGCCTGCGCGGCCACAGCTACCACCCGCACGCGCACGCCCACCCGCACCACCACCACCCCGCCGTGAGCCCCGCCGCCGCCGCCGCGGCCGCCGCCGCGGCCGCTGCCGCCGCGGCCAACATGTACTCGTCGGCCGGAGCCGCGCCGCCGGGCACCTACGACTACTGCCCGAGATAATGCGGGCCGGGTCCCGCACAGCGCCCGCGGCCGCTGCGCTCCCGGCCAGCCGCCCCAGGGCCGGCAAAGAACACGTCTCCCCAGGTCCCCGGGGCTCCCCGCGGCCCTCCGCCTGCCCCCCGCAAAGCCATCGGGGGCCTCCACCCTTCAGCCCCAGCCCCCGCGCCCCACTCCCCGCCCGGGGGCCCCCGCGGGTCCCCCCACCCCCGAGTCCCGAGGGCCACAGGGTCCGCGCCCGCAGTGCCAAAGCGCCGGTCAGCGGCGGAAGGAAGTGATATTTATTGTTCTCCGCGAGACCGTGTCGCCCCCCCCCCACCCTGCTCCCCCGCCCGGCCGGCAGTTGCAGTGTAGACGACCCGAGAGCCCCGTCTGCAGGCGGTGTAGATACGTGTAGATAATGTATAGATACTGTAGATACCGAGCCGGCGTCGACGATAAACGGTTTCGCCTCTTTTGGAAGCCGCCTGCGTGTCCGTTTTTTGTGTGTGTGGATGGGGATGGGGACTGGGGCAAAGTGAACTGGATGGACTAGGGGACTTAGGGTTTCCCCAGCCCAAAGTCCCACAGGCCGCACAGATGGGGTCCTAGGGCTGAGCAAGCAACCCAGCTCTGCGCCCCTTACCGGCCGGCCGCTGCTCACCCGGGGTCGCAACCACCTCTGGCCCCGCCCCGCCTTCGCCCCTCCCCCGCTCTCCTCCGGACGCCGGGTCCCGCTGTCCGCAAGCCTCGGTACCCCGCTCCGCCCCGCAGCGCATCCACATCCTTTACTTAACCTCCCTCTGCTAGGGTTGGGGCCCTTGGGGGTCGGACGCTGCCCTGCCCGCCTGCTCTCCCGCGGCCCGGGAATACCGACGGCGGGCCCTGTCGGGAAGGGACAGAAAGACAAAAACAGGCAGTTATGCTCTTCTAGCATTTCCCCTGGCCCCCCGCCCAGGCCTGCCTTTCCCCCTGTTTATTGACTTTATTCGATGTGAGTGTCCCCCCGGAATGACCTGGACGGGGGGCACAATGACAGTGGCTATGAGTCATCTTGAAACCTGTGTGGGAAGCATTTTTCCCAGGCCAGGTGGTGAGGGACCTCTCCCCATTAACTCAACACCAGGGATGGGGCCAGAGGAACCCTTTGATCCCTCCCTTCCTGAGCCCAGGCAGGAAGAGCTGACAACCGCCAGCGCCAAGACTGCTTGCTAGGACGCAGGACCGACGGGAAGTGGCAGAGGATCTGTCTCCCTTCCGCGTTGGTCCCAGGGTGTTGGTGGCAGTCACTGCCACGTGGCAGTGGCAGCCTGGACGTCACCTTGCCAAAGATGCACCCAGGCATTTCCCCTATCTTCCCTGCTCTGGGTGCTTGCTTCTTGCTTCCTGGACTGGTTAACCCTGGTGGCAGCAGTGACTGAGGACTTAGCCCACTGGAGGGCAGGAACCGTTCCCACGACATGGGTATAGAGGAAGGGAGAGGCCCAGAGTGCACAGGGATGAGCCTTGGAGCCAAAATCCCATGAAGCCTGGAGGGGCACCCAGTGCCAGGGTGTGAAAGCAACATGGACCCATGTGGTCAGCAGGTTGTATGGACTCAGGATTGAGAACACATCTCTCAGCCCATCCCAGTGTGCCTCTATTACCAGTCTGTGTGCATGTGGGAGGTGGGGGTCTATGCATACAGCGATGGGGGCTCACTGTTGGCACAGCAACCCGCCTCAACTTTGCGCCCCAAATGCACCCTGGGCCCCCTCTGTCCCAGGAAGCCTACGGGAGTGACAAACCACCTGCAGTTTTCCTGCAGGCACTGAGCACTGCTCTGGGGAACAGATACTGGGCACACATCCAACCCCAAGGCCACCGGGAGGGCGTGGAGCACTGCAGGAGGAAAGACCTCTGTTTTGGTTGTGTCCACATCTAAAGTGAGGAGTGCTCCCAAACTGAAGACGGTGCCAGTGCCTGCACATGGGGGTGCTCGGGGCACCTGCCTTTGCTGTGTGGCTCCTCCATCTTTTCCTGCAACCGTCACTCACTGGAGGGGCGCTGAGCTGCTGCTGGACACAGAGAGGACGGTCTTTCAGGCCGTTTCTATTTTAATACGTTGGACTAGAACAAGAGTCAGCATTCAGTTTCTCACTGGCTGCGTTCTGTGTTCTGGGTGGCCCCCCAAAGCATGGGGTTTCTCCCCTTGGCGGGCTCCATGGGTTTGCCCAACTAAGAGTTTGCGAACAGGAAGCAGCTGTTCGCCCGCTCCACGTGACTGTGTGTCAGCCCTCCTCTGGTTCGCCAGGGAGGGGCACTCGCTCATTTTCTGGTAGACTCTGTGATGCCCAGTGCCTCCTCTGGGCAGCCTGTTGTGCTCAGGCCAGACATCACTGCCCTGGACCCCTGCCTTTGATCCTGGGGGTGGGGTAGGGCAGAAGGGAGGTCTGTCTGAGCTCATCCAGCTTCTGCAGCTGGGGATGCAAGGATCTGAATTTCCAAAAGGCACCAGGGACATCTCCCTCTTTGCCATGCCGAGTGCTTCGGGAGCACCAGGGCACAGAGCGCAGTGTCTGCTGCAGAGGGCAGGGTGTCATTCCTGGGGAGGGGGGCACTCGGCAGTTCCCCACTTCGCCATGACACGGGAGCTTCCTTTCTCACATTGCCTTTCTTTTCCTCCTGTTTCTCTGGGCAAATCTGGGAGATGTCTGCTCTGTCCTCCGAGCGGGGGGCCAGTGTGGCCCCACCAGTCTGCTTCTTCTGGGGTTGGTCCCTCTGCTGGTAGGCATTCCCAGACTGCCATCCTTGATTCCATGGCTGACCCAGAGGCCGAACCATGCTCCTATTGCCTGTCTCCAGGTGCCCAGCTGCCAAGACAAGGAAGAAGAGTGACTTGAGACTTTCCATTTCTCATCGCCCTTCTTGCATCAGTGACGTGAAACAGGTAAACTCTGTTTGCCCGAGGTGGGATGGAGCCCTCTACTGCCCACTTTGCTTCCTTAGGTCCCACAGAAGAGGTCTTGGGAACCCAAGGACCGCAGAGCGCATGCAGGTAGCTGACACTGTTTTCAGAGCTGATATCCCAGTGCCACCTTCCCCAGGGGCCCACTTTTGCCCTCTCTGTAGAGTCCATTAGGTTTCTGCTGGTGCACTTCAGTGCCAGGGGCCCACCTGCAAAAGCCCAGGACAGGGTCAGGTCAATGGACTGAGCACTTACCTTGCAGTCAAGAGGCCCACATGTTCCAGCAGCCCCACCCAGAGAGAGCCCTGAGCACAGAGTTGAAGACAGCCCTGAACACCATCGGGTGTGGCCCGAACACCAGGAAAACAAGCAAAAGCTCAGGACAATGGAGCTTGAAGAACAGCACAGCACATAGGGGGTCTGGTCAGAGGTCCATTGGTTGGGGGTCAGTCCAAAGGGGTCCATTCTCCTGCACTACCACTGCAGGAAAGCTGGCCTTTTGCACACCTCTTCACACAGAGTGAAGCACCCATGGTCAGGCTAGGTAGGCATGGGGTACAGGCCCCTGTGGACAAAGGTCTTGGCCGGACTGGTCACACAACTCTCCCAGGGGAGCCTTTGGAGTGTGGGTAGCACACTCAGACTTGGCTGATGAATAAGTGCCTGTTCAGTGCTGTTTAAGCTTGGAGTTGCTGAGGGCATGTGTGGGGGGCCTCTGATGGTTGTGGCAGTTCCTGCTTTCTAACTTGGCTAGAGGGGTGTCCTGAGCACCCCTCTTCCCTCTGGATGAGGACATCCATGGAATGCATGGAACCCTCTGATGATAATAGTTGGCTGGGTGTGTGGCACTGATGTATACAGCTGTGGGGACAAGTGGATAAAGGATGGGAGTTGAGGCATTTCTTTCTGGGGAGGGTTGGGGTCACACCCAGTGGTGCTCAGGGCTTACTCCTGGCTCTGTGCCCAGGAATCACTCCTGCATGGGGATTCAGGGGGACCATATGAGGTGCTGGGGATCAAACCCGATTTGGCTCTCATACTATCTCTAGCCCTCAGATCACTAAAGGGGTGATCTCAAGGGTGCAAGATTGAGCACAAGGTGGGCAGTCATGTCCCACATGGGGTGTGTGGGAGACCATACCCTCCTGTCTTACAGGTTAGGGGTCTTGGTTTCCCTAGGAGCAGCAGAGCACTCTGGAAACAGCTGAGTAGGCTGTGGGGTCAGGCATCGCGCCCCCACCCCCTTGTGAGGGCTCCAGGGGACTAGGCAGTGATAGGTCCTGGAGGGGAGGGACTGGCCATCAATCCTGGGCACCCTCTGGCCCCCACAGATGTCCCTCCTGACCTCCCTCTCCCTCCACATCCTGACAGGAGCATAGCCCGGAGCCGGCAGTGGGGTGCGGGGCTGGGAGGATGGGGCGGTTTCCTGATATACCTCACACGTTTTCTGTATTTAAGTAAAACACAAGTTGCGCCTTTGATTCAATTCCCTTTCCTGCTTGTCGTGCTACTTCAAACCAGATGGTTCACAAGACGCACCTCTGGAGTCTCTGAGTCTCTACTTAAGTGCTGCCAGGTCTGCTGTGGGGAACGGCAGGGGCAAAGGCATTTGGTTAAAAGCGGCCCACATGGGGGAGAAGAAGCTTAGGTTTTAATAGCAGTAATTAAATTATCTTCTTAATTATAAAGAGGAATGGCGTTGTCGACATCCTTTATCTATCAGCTTTCCATGCGGAGAGTAGGCCCTTAATCCCCTCCTTCCAGCAGTGCACCCACATCTTCCCAGGCGGCTTGCAGCAGGCTGGCTGTTCCCGCGCTCACCTCCATCTGCGGGGCCCCGAGAGGGCTTGTGGGATCCGCCTCAACCCCAGGGGCTCTCAGTGGCTCCCAAAGCCTTCCCAGGGTGGCCCGAGCAGGGGCACTGGGGCTCGCTGCTGCTGGGACTTGGGGATCTTCATCATTCCCCCGCCACAGATGTGTGGACTCCACCCAGCAACCCTGGAAAGCGGCAGAGCCCTGACCTGTCCTGGGGAGACTTCTCACACACCCAGCCTGGGGGTACTGGTGTCCAGTCCCCACACCCATCTCCCGAGGGTGCAGGGTCCCTGCCACATCTTCCTCCTCCTCCCTGGAACCTGCCTTCCTCTGTCTTCTCCCTTTGTCGCCTGTCTTTAGCTCAATACGTGTTTCCTAGATTCTTCCCTAGCATGCTCTCTCTCTCTCTCTCTCTCTTCTTTTCGGGTGACACCCGGCAATGCACAGGGGTTACTCCTGGCTTTGCAATCAGGAATCACTCCTGGCCATGCTCAGAGGACCATATGGGATTCTAGGAATCGAACCCAGGTCAGCTGCGTGCAAGGCAAACACCCTACCTGCTGTACTATCACTCCAGCCCTCCTAGCATGGTCTCTTAGGTGACCCTGAAGACAGCAAAGGTCATGGTGGCCAGGGCAGACTGAGGCCCTGCTACAGAGACTGCCCTTTACTCCCCAACACACACCATTAGTCCTTTGCCTCCAGGTAGCACACCCCGGCAGCTACCATAGGCCCCTCGTTCCCGGAGCTGCCTCCCTAAGATATCCTTCCGGGTGAGGGCCAGTCTGGGAGACTGAGTCACTGGCAGGCACACGGGTCCCCCCTGCTCCCCCAGACCTCTACCCCTCTGTGAGGTCTGCATGGGGGCTCGGGCCGCCCACAGGAAGCCCCTCTCCATGCTGTGCTGTGTGTGTGGGCTAGTGTCATTGTTCCTCTGAAAAGTTGCCCGCCTCTTCCCTGCCAGTGTGGTGGTGGGAATTTGGCACCACGTGAAGACGGCTGTCGGGCTGCAGCAAAATCCGGAAGCAGCCGCTTCCATGCCAGTCAGCAACGAGCTGATAACGCAGTACAGAACTACAGGGAGTAGTGACCTCCAGAAGGGACAGTTGGCCAGATGGCGGCGCTGAGACTCAGCCTTCTCCTGGGGGATCTGCAGGGTGCCAGCTACGCCCAGCCTGGACATCTCAGGGAGCCGACCACAGAGGCTGACTGCGGGGGTTGCACCGACACACACAGCCCTGCACAACTCATGCCCGGATCAGCCCAGTGAGAGCCTAAAGACACTGCGGGTGGATGTGGAGATGCTACTATCCCTGGGCGTGGTGGTCCAAGAGAGGCCCTGAGCTGGCCCGCCTGCTATCATCTCCACGGGGCACCAGGATGGGCTAGCAGAGCAGCTGGGGCTCTAGCATGCTGTTGATCCCCCACTCCCGCTCCCACAAGGATGAGCGCCTTTGGCCTGGTGGGTGCTGGCGCATCCTCTGTTGGTGAGCCTGGAGGGAGGGCCCGGCACCAATCAGTGTCCCCTGCAGGACAGGTGGGTGCTGCCCTGGAGCTAGACGACTATTCCCCCTGTGCTGCTCCCACCATTCCCACTGCCATTTCCTGCCACCACCTGCTCCCCTGCATCCAAGCCAGTCACCTCAGTCCTGCCTCTCTGAAAGGTGGGCTCCAGGAACCTGGGCATCTTGACGTGGTCCTTCCTCACCACGGAGTCTAGTCTCAGGGGCCAGGGAGCCTCCTTCCTCGTGCCTACCCAGAGCCCCTGCACCAAGCTGCTAAGTTTCCTTTCACTCTTCAGCTATTTGCATGCCCGTGTCTCAGCCCCAGTGAGAATTTAAGTTTCTGAAAGATGGAGCTGTTGCTGTGCATACAGACAGAGAGTCGACACTCTTGCACTGAACTGTCCTGAGCCGGGCTGGAGAGATAGTCCAGCAGTAGGGCACTTGCCTTGCGTCTGGATTTTATCCCTGGTACTGCGTATGGTTTCCTGAATACTTCCAGGAGTGACCTATGAACAGAGAGTCAGAAGTAGCCCCTGAGCACTCTTGGGTGTTGTGAACTCTCCATCCTCCCCCCAGAAAGAAGATGTTAGAGAGTGGCTATCCAAACGTGTTCGTGAGGATTGAAGAAACTAGGACCCTTGTGCATTGCTGGTGTGAGTGTATAATGATGTAGGTGCTGTGGAAAACCATTGCTGGGGTTCCTCAAAAAATGGAAAAGTAGGCAGGAGTTTGGGGGAGGCCATGAATTTCCCCGGGAGGCAGCCTTGAGCAAAGTTCACCCTCCCAAATTAAAAAGAACTTGTGGCTTGGAAGTCACCACTGAGCTAGCCCCAAGGCCGGGAGCACATGCTTTCATATGGAGAGCCCACATGTCCACCCAGCACTGCTGCATGTTGGCCTGAGGCCCTCTCACTCTGACAGCGTGGTACTGGTGGCCCCCAACACCGCTACCCCAAGCATCACTGTCGTGCTGGGCCCAGCCACCTAACCTTCAGGTCCCTCCAGGTAGGTCTACTGTTGCTGAGTAGCCTCTGGCAGGGCTCCCTAGCACTGTCCCCCAAAGACACTGTCGTTGAAACTAAACGGAGACTCCATATCCAGCGAGGGACTGGATGGCTTTATTAGTCCTGTGATAGATGAAAGTGTGGGGACGGCAACTAGTGGCCGCAGCACAGCAATGGAATGGTGTTAATAGGAGGAAATCGGCTCATCATGTCGGAGTCTTGGAACGAGAATAAACAAGGGCTGTGTTCAGAGAAATCAATTGCTTCCACATGTTGCTCTCCACAGCCTCTTTTCTAGGATATGAAAACTGGGTTGTGTACATTTGTTGTGGTGGCATACAGGGGCCACAGCGGTGGTGGTGGGGGCCTGGGCCACAGCTGGTGGTGCTTGGGGAGTAGGCAGGACCGAGATGTAACCCAGAGTCACACACATGCAGAGCACATGCTCGACCACTGAGCCACATCCTTGGCCCTTGGAGTACATTTTCTTACTGAACTGTTTTGTTAAATAAACTTCAGTAAGAGTGCAAAACGAAACAAAACAAACTTACTAATGATCTAAGCAACCACACACACACACACACACACACATACACACACACACTGACACTCATTCATTCTCTAAAGAACTCAAAGAACGGAAATCAGGGGCTCTTATATCCCCATGTTTGTTGCCATGTTATACACTATACCCAAAAGGCAGGGGCAACCCAACTGTCCACTGCTGGACAGTTTCAGAAATGAATTCTGGGATCCAGAGAGATAGTACAGTGGTTAAGGTACTTGTATTGCATATGTGATGTTCTTTCTGTTTAATGCCAGGTAACTCTGAGATAGAGAGAAAGAGAGAGAGAGACAGAGAGAGAGAGAGAGAGAGAGAGAAGGAGGAAGGGAGGAAGGAAGAAGGAAGGAAGGAAGGAAAAGGAAGGAAGGAAGGAAGGGAGGGAGGGAAGGAGGGAGAGAAGGAGGGAGGATGAATTTTGACTTGGATTACCAAATGGATGTACCTTGAAGACATCTGTAGCACTGTAGCACTGTCCTCCCGTTGTTCATCGATTTGCTCGAGCGGGCAGTGGCAAGCTACCCATGATGTATTCAAATGCCAAAAACAGTAACAAGTCTCACAATTTGTTGTGAGATGTTACTGGTGCCCGCTCAAGCAAATCTTGAAGACATCATGCTAAGTTAAATAAGTTGGTCATGAAGAGGAAACAGTGTCTGAATTTGCTTTCATGATGTACCTGGAATAGTCAGATTTGCAGAGAGGGAAAGTAGAATGATGGACAGGGAAGTGGACATTTAAGGAGAGTTTCGGTGTGGGAAGCGGGTTAAGTTTGGCTGTGGTGTTTCATCGAGAGCAGTAAGCCGAGGACCACCGGGCGGCCTTGGTGACATGTGGGTGTACTTTCACCTGTGCTTATTCGGCCCAAACAAGGGGGCGTGGTCTACCATAGTATTCAGACTCATGTTTCAGAGTATAATGTGACTGTGCCACACCCCCACCAGAGTTCCAGCGTCCCTCCACCGCTGCATCTAGGGCCCACCTGTGAGTACATATTTCTGGGGTTTGTTTTTGAGCCCCACCCGTGGTGCTGCCGAGGATGGAACGCAGACTGAGCGCATGCTTTGCCGCTGAGCTATCTCTGCTGCCCTCTCCACTGGGTTATCTCTGCTGCATTCCCAGTGAGCTCTTGCTGCAGCCCTTTGACTACATATTTATTATTATTTTGGAGTGGGGGAGACACACCTGGTGATGCTCCAGGGTTATTCCTAGCTCTGCACCTTGGAAATAACCCTAGTAGTGCTAGGAAGATCATGTGGGATGCTGGGTATCTAACCAAGGTCAGCTGTGTGCAAGGCAAACACCTTACCTGTTGTCTATTGCTCAGGTAGTATATATTTAAAGAAATATTTTCTTTGTACATTTTTTATTGTTAAGTCATTTTCCCAATGTTTTTTTTTAATTGCAGTAGCCTTATTAGTAATAGCATTAATATTGCCCTTTTCTGCTTATAATGGTACCACCACTGACCGTAGGTCCCTTCCCACCCCTATTCCAGCAGCCTTGTTCTGTTGGCAATATCTCAGGGTTTATTCTCATTGGGCATCGTCTGCTCCCTTGCTTTGTTTCCTTATACTCCATAGATGGGCAAGATCATCCGGTGTTTGTCCTCCTCTGACTCACTTCAGTTGGCATGACACCTTCCTCTTTCCATCCAAGCTGAAGTGAAATCCAAGATTTTATCTCCACATCAGAGCTGAGTAGTACTCCATTGTGTGTATATACCATAATCTCTTTATCCACTCATCAGTTCTGGGATGTGTGGGTTGTTTCCAGAGTTTGGCTATTATAATGAACACTGAAATGAACAGAGGTGTGTACATATCTTGACTATTTTAATTTAATCTTTTTGTTTTTGGACCACACCCGGTGATACTCAGGGGTTACTCCTGGCTCTGCACTCATAAATTACTCCTGGTGGTGCTCAAGGAACCACATGGGATGCTGGGGATTGAACCTGTGTGCAAGATAAGTACCATCCTGGTTGTACTATTGCTCCAGCCACTACTATTTTATTTTTTCAAAAATGCTTCTTTCCCCTTCCTTTTCTAAAAAATTGTTGTTGATTTTATTTTTTGGACCACGGGGACTATTCCAGGCTCTGTGCTCAGAGCTGACTACTGGCTCCACACTCAGAAATCACTCCAGGTGGGCTTGGGGGGACCATATGGGATGACAAGGGATTGAACCCAAGTCAACCACGTGTAAGGGAAATGCCCTAACCACTCTACTTTCGCTCTAGCCTTCCCCTTTCTTTTTGTGATGGTTGTTGTTGAGGTAATTGGGGTGCACACACTTAGTGGCCATGCACACTGGGCCTCACCAGGGATCCTGAACAGCAGAGAAGCTGGGGTCACCCTATGGGGCAGTGCTGGGGATCACACTATATAGGCCACAACCTCCTACTTCCAAGGCAGGTGCTCTAACTCTAGTGCACCCCCTCCCCCGAATATATATAACTGATTTCCCTAAAACAACTGCATGCATTCCCGGTATTCAAGGTATTCAAGCCCTAAAGTCAAACCTCAAAGTTGAATCCATTAATGGGGGACAGGAGAGGTCCACATAGAAGCAACTCCCTCCCATTCAAACCCATATTGTCCAAGGTTCAGCTACAACAATTCACAAACTCTGAATGTTCTCATGTCTGCCAAAGCCACTTGCATTCACATTCTTGCCTGTCTCTCAAATAGCAATTTGAAACCAGGCAAATTTGCACAACACCCCCCCCACCAGGGTATCAGGCAATAAATGAGTGAGACCCTTTGTCCCAGGGGTGCCGGGAGCCAGGGCTACTCTCTGTACTCAGCAGCACAAGATGTCCTAACCCAGTCACTGACCACAGGTCCCAGGGCCTGGAGGGAGCCAGCTGCTGACCACCGAGCTCACCCCCTTCCCCCAATCCTGCGTGGCATGTAGCTGGGTGGCAGGTGAACTGGTGCGGGCCCCTCCTGGCGTCCCTCCAGTTACCCCAGCCCTCACCACGGGCCTCCCGGGACCCCAGGATCTGGACAGGATGGTGAGCTCAACCAAAGCCTCACAGACGGGTCCTATGCCGGTGAGGGGCTGGGCGCAAGGCTGGCTGTGGGGAGCAGGAGCCCCAGGAGGCCTCTCCAGTGATGGTGGAGACAGCACCGGTGACAGATATCAGCTCCCCAGAGCCACCTGCAGGTCCCGGTGCCTCCACCATGAAAGGCAGAGCTTGGGCACGTGGGACCCCAGGCTGCCTCACCCCACCCGGAGAGAAGCGGCGCTTGGACCTTCAGGGCTTGTTCTGAGCACTCCCCGAGGGCCAGGCCTGAGCTGCCCACAAGCTCTTTCTCCACACAGCTGGGCACAGGCCACACCTGCTGTTTGTACCTTCATTTGAATCTATGTTTGAAATGTCCAAGAGTTTTAAAAAGATGGGGCTGGAGTGATAGCAAAGCGGGTAGGGCGTTTGTCTTACATGCGGCCAAACCCAGGTTCGATTCCCAGCATCCCATATGGTCCCCTGAGCATGGCCAGGAGTAATTCCTGAGTGCACGAACCAAGAGTAACCCCTGTGCATTGCTGGGTGTGACCCAAAAAGCAAAAATAAATAAATAAATATATAAAATAAAAATAAATAAATAAATAAAAAGCTAATTGCTGAATTCTAGGCTGCCTATGCTGGAATTTTCTACTTAGTTGCAGGCTGTCGTCAAAATGTATGGTTAGGGCTGGAGTGATAGCACAGTGGATAGGGCGTTTGCCTTGCACATGACCGACCCGGTTCGATTCCCAGCATTCATATGGTCCCCTGAGCACCTCCAGGAGTAATTCCTGAGTGCAAAGCCAAGAGTAACCCCTGTGCATTGCCGGGTGTGACCCAAAAGTAAAAAAAAAAAAGTATGGCTATAACAAAATAAAATGTCAGAGCCAGAGAGCTTGTACAGTAGGTAGGGTGCTTGTCTTACAGGTGGCTGACCCAGGTTCCATCCCCGACTCCCCATACGGTTCTCTGAGTACCTCTAAGACCTCTAAGCACAGAGTCAGGTAGGAGTAAGCCCTGAGCATGACTGAATGTGGCCTCCAAACAAACAAAAATGATAATAATATAAAATTTCAGGCTGGAGAGATGAAGGCACATGCCTTGTATGTGGACTGATCTCAGCACCACATGGTTCCCTGCATGAGGCCCTCGAGCTCTGCAGGGGGAGCCCAGGTGACCCGCAGCACTGCAGGACCCGAGCATTGACTTACCACATGGTTGCTGGTAATCACCCCTGAACCTCTTGTTGCAGTGATGGGGGTCCCACCTGCTGGTCATGTGCTTGTGGTGGGTGGGCTGAGTGGTACTTCTGGTCGTGGCACTCTTGCACGCTCACGGGTGGGGCAGAGACTGGACTCCCTGCCGCCTCACACAAAGGTGGGGGGCTCTCCAGTGAGCCCCACCTTGGCCCCACCAGCCCTGCTTGTTGAAGGTCGAAACCTCCGCCCTTCCCCAACCACCAGAGGGGTGTCTGTGTCCCCTTGCGCCAAGGCTGGGTGAAAAAGGTGCCAGTTCCTGTTCCTGGAGTCCCCTAATAGAAACACAGCAGCCCCCGCCGCCCCCAGAAGTGTGCACGGCCCCTGGGGGCTGTGAGCTGATGGGCTTCTCCGGGCCGTGGGGCCCCTCGAGGAGGCCTCGGTGGAAGCTGGTGGGCTGGGCCAGCTTCTCCAGTCAGAGCAGGGATGGTGCCCAGAGGTCTCCCGACTTCTTGCCCTGGACATGGTGCGTGCAGATGGTCCCAGCACACCCGACATTTGGGCTCGTTTACCAAAGCAGTGATCAATAAGTGCAACAGGGTGAAACCAAATGACTCAACTGCCTCGCATTCCACATCTTTAAAAAATAACAGAATGTAAGCATCTCGTCTTTCTTCATTCAGGTGGCTATAACGAAGCAGTACAGACCAAGCAGCTCATAAATAACAGAAACTCTCAGTTGTGGAGGTTGAAATTCCAAGATCAAGGCCGAGAGTGTCAGGGCGGGCCCAGCGCCTGGTTTCTGTGTCCAGGGGGCACAGCGAGGGCGCCGATCTCAGTTGGGAGGACCCCGGCCGCATGCCCATGGCCCCTCCACAAGCACCTCCTCGCCCCGTGACTTGGGGGGGTTGTGTTGCCCTCTCTGAGTTGTGGAGGGACACACATTCAAGCCATAGCAACCCTGTCCCCGCCAGGCTCATCTGACCTACTTTATTTTAAACTACACTCCCAAGGTACTCAGGGCTACTCCCAACAGTGCTCCAAGGACCATGTGCTGTAGGGATTGAACGGAATCTCCAGCATGTAAAGATGCGATCCCCCCCTCCCCCCCGCAGCCATCTCCCCGGCCCCTCTTACTCCCAGTAACTATCTATATCCCTTATGGTAACTCGTTTGGGAGAGGATGGTGACTATCAGCTTGATGCCTGATATGTCTCCGGCCTCTGTGTATGTGAGGGGGACCCACGGCTTCGTTCCTGTGTCTCAGAATGCTACCTGGCTTGATGGCAGCAGACAATGCCCCACACCCTCCTGTGCCGTGGCCACTGCGTGCCTCGAAGGTGGAGCTGACAAACACCCTGGGAGAGTTCAGGGAGGGACCTTGTGGCTCCTTGGGTCCTGAGGCAGTGGCTGATGACAGGCAAGGACCAGTGGCCCAAACCCCTCTGTGCGTCTCAGCGCAAGCCAGGGTGCGGATGTTGGGTGTACCCTAGCCTGCAAGACTCTTGTCTGACGGCCACAGACAGTTTCTTTCCTGTGCCGCATGCCACATGGCCATACGCCCGGCATCCGTGGCTCCTGATGCTACGCAGAAGTGAGAGCTTCTGTCTGGTGGGAGTCTGTCTGGGTGGATCCAGCAGCATCTCCAGGTCATCCTCGCCTCTGCTCAGGTCACCCCCATGCAAGGGAAGAGCCCGGTCGGGGGCTGCAGGATGTGGGGGCTGGGCTGGGGTGGCAGGCACAGGTGCAGGGCAAGCTCTGCTTTCAGGGCGGTGGTGCCAGCTCGTCTTTAACACAGGGCTTCCCGGGAAGTTCTAGCTAGTTGAGTATCAAGCATTTCTAAAGAACCCCCTGAAGGAATGTTTTCCCTTTGTGCAAACAGTCCTTTTGTGTCAAGGGTGTTGTGTGGCGTCTTGGCAAGAGACGCAGGTGGGAAACACCTGACTGAACATCACTCAGTCAGGGGTGTGAAGACACGCAGCGCACGTCAGCACAGCGCCAGGCTGTGCCCTGCACCCACGCTGGCGCGCACGCCTGTCTCTGCGGCAGCTGGCAGGGCACCGCACCTCCACCCACGGGAGCTGCTGTGTGCAATGCCTGGGCCCAGGTGGTCCCATCTCACCCCTTCTCGGGTACAGGGTGCTCAGGGAAGATGTGGATTCCCCACAGCCAAGAACTGCTTCCTGGAGTCACCCGCGGGCCACCTCCTGTGTCTGACAGGGACCTTCTGGCAGTGGGGCTGGGGGGACAAGATGGTGGGACCCTCCCAGGCACGGTGTTGCTTGGGCAGGCGGAAGATGGACAGAAGGCTGGGGTGGCAGGGCCTCCCCGAGGATGGAGGTCTGGCTGCAGCCCTGATCGTGTGGGGATTGGAGGGGTCCTTGGACAACACCATCCGTCCTTACCCCTTCAAGAGACTTCAGAGCCTACAAAGCAGGAAAGTCACTGCAAAGGATGCCAGGCACAGCTGAGCCTGAGGTCTCAGGCTCAACCCTGGATTCTGTCAACCACCAGAGGGCCTAAGAGGGGCCACTGCCGACCCCCACTACAGCCTTGGGACCGCGAGCAGAGGCCCTGGATGCACTGACTGAGGGCGGCCGGCAGATGCAGCCAGCAGAGCGGGCAGCCTGCATGAGGAGCCAATAGGCTCTCTTGGGCTCTGGGTGCCTTGGAGCCTCTTCTCGATGAGTGAGAAGATGGGGACAAGTCAGATGCTGAGGCCACAGAGAGCCAGGCTTGTCCCTGGGCATTGGCTGGTGTGGCTCCCTACTCTCACCGGTTCGCAGGAAGTGCCAATGGCTGGGAAGTGTTTTCGGGGGGAGAACAGCTTCTGAAGGGAACAGCAGTGAAGTTCTGGAGAAAGTGGCTCAGCTCAGAGCGGAATCAGCCAGGAGAGGGCCGGGAGACGACTCAAAGGGCCAGAGCATTAGTCTGGCCCACGGGGGCTCTGATGGCTGGCACCAAGTGGGGTCCCCACATGGCACCGTGGGCGTGACCCCAGCCTCTCAGAAGACACAGCTGCTTAAAGTGGAGAGAAAAGGCATATGGAAGTAAGGGGAAACGCTTTGGTCTGATCTCCCCATGTCCCACCAGATGCCATGAAGAGATGTGTCTGGGTGAGTGAGGACTGGGGGCCGCCAAAGGCGCCAATGTAGACAGGTGGGGTGCGGGGTCAGAGATGGCCGCACACCTCCCACCCTTGGCCTGGTCCCCAGGCTGCCCTGACTACCTCCTACTGCCAAGTGCACCCTCACTGGGATCCAGGTGAACCTCCAGGTGTGCCTGCAGGTGTGCACCTATAGGTGTGCTCGCTGGTGTGTGCCTCCAGATGTCCATCTACAGGTACATCTACAGGTGTACCTGCAGGTGTGTGCCTCCAGGTGTGCCTCCAGATGTGCATCTCCAGGTGTGTCTCCAGGTGTACACCTCCAGGTGTGTGTCTGCAGGTGTGACTCCAGGTGTGCTCCTGCAGGTGTGAACCAGGACTGGGCCTTACTAAGTCACTTCAGAATGTGACAGGCTGGTGACTGGACTCCCACAGACAGGACAAGTTTGCTTTTCATGTTAATTTGTGGGGGTGGGGGCACACCCATAGGTGCTCAGGGACTACTCCTGACTCTGCACTCAGGGATCACTCCTGGCAGAGCTTGGGGGTCCATATGGGATGCTGGGGATCGAACCCAGATCAGCCTCATGCAAGGTAAGTGCCTATACACTGCACTCTCTAGCCTCTTTATTTTAAAAATTATTTAAAAAATGTTTCCTCTTCCCTTCTCTCCTTTGGGGCATTTCTGGGGTGCTGAGGGCCACTGTGCCTTAGCAGTGCTGGGCAATGCTCTCTGGGCTGTGCTCCTTGGGTGTGTTGCTTGCCTGGGCTGCATTTCCTTCCTGAAGTTCCTTCCAGGCACCTCTGAAGCTGTGGTTCCCACATACCCGGCTCTGGAGTGGCTGGAAATTGCGATCAATGGTGCGAGGAACCAGGGGCAGTGGAGGTGCCGGAACTATGCTGGGTGCATGTGGCAGCCCTGGAATGAAATTCGTGACCTTAGCTTGCAAGGCAGGTGTTCCAAGCCCCGAGCTGCTCCTGGGGACATGAAGGCACCGTGTGAGACTCCCCTATCCTCTGCCTGAGCTGCTGTGGGCTGCTCAGAGTGCAGAGGCCTTGCCACCAAGTCATCCCTCAGCCCTCGGGGCCCTCAGCACCCCATATGCCTGATCCCGAGCTCTCGGGCCTGTGGGGGTGTTGGTGGCAGTGGCCCCGCCATGCCTGCCTCGAGCTCGTGGGCTCTATGCTGCAGCGCTCCTCCCGGGTGGGGCCTGCTCGCCTCTCTTGGCATGTCAGTGAGCATTGGTGTTGCCAGCTCAGACCACCACAGTAAAGCTGCTGCAGGCAGCTGCCTTCTCTCCTCTAGGGCACCTGCAGCCTCGGTAAGGGCAGTGCGGTGTGAGGTGAGCGTCTGCTCCCCCAGACGCCCCCAAGATGGGCGGGGAGACTGGTCGGTGCCCTCCTGGTGGAGGACATGCGCCTTGGAGAGATAGGAGTCCAGGAGCACAGCATAGATGTCCCCTGCAGGATCTCCTAGACCACCCAAGGTCACACCAAGGAGGGGCTCAGCCCTGGCACACGCAGGACAGCCCAGGGCTTCATAGAAACGAAGCAGTGTGGCCCAAACAGCCTCTCGTGCTGGGGTCCCAGTAGGCCTGGCGCTGATAACCCACTGGCATCCCGAATCCTCTGCTGCAGACTCAGCGGGTAGAGCCAGCTGACACCTGGGCACCCTGGCTCTGGGGCAGTCCTAGGCACTGGTTTCCAGCATAGCTGGATCTACTGCAGTCTCGGACCTCGGCAGAGGGAACAGACGGCACTGGTCCTTCCACATGACACCCACAGGTCCTAGGGCACCACACAGCCCGAGGGACCGCAGGAGAGGGTCAGGTACACAGCGGGGCCTGCCCCCTCCAGTCCAGGCACCCGGGCTCTCCCTGGCCCGGGCCCAGTGGGTTCACAGACCAGGTCTTCTCTGCCTGCAGGGGTACGGCATGGGCCAGCTCTGCACCAGTCTGGTGTCCAGGGCCCTCCAGTTAGATGCCGTCCCCTCCACCCCCACCCTCCACCGGGCCCACCAAGGTCCCACACCCACCCTTTCGATGCAGTTAAATATGGCCACAAGGGGCTTCACCCTAGGGCCCCAAGGGCCCACTGCATGTAGAAGTCCCAGCAACGTGCTGCTACTGGGCTTTTCCACCTGCAGAGAAGCATGACCAGAGTTCAAGGAGGTGGGCTGCCCTGCGCATGCTCTCCTGTTTAGGGAACTGTCCTTGGACCCTCCAGAGCCTCCCACATCCCCTCAGCCCTTACCCTTTGCTACCCCTGGGTTCCAGCGTGTGGCCTTCCCTTGGCTTTTCTGCCTTTGGCCTTGAATTTCAACCAGCCGGGTCCCAGAGCCTTTCCTAAGCACCTTCTCGCACCACCTGAGTGAGGCCCACCCTGGTGGCTCCACCCGGCACCCGCCCCATGGTGCTCTCCAGACTGCTCTGCTCGGCGCCTCACCACACAGGTCAAGCCCGGGGCTGGCTGTGCTGAGAGTCTAGTGGTCAGCAGAGCAGCGTGAGGGAGGCCCAGGCAGGACGAAGGGCTTCCTCTGGCAAAGCAGGCAAGACATGGGGGTCAGGGCCCCATCTTCAGTGGGGTCTACTTTCAGCCCCCCTGAACCCCAAACACTCTAGGGCCCTACTCCTTCCTATCTCACTCCACTTCTGTTTTGTTTTGGGGCCATACCAGATGGTGCCCGGGACTTACTCTTGGCTCTATGCTTGGGCATCACTCCTGCTCAGGGGACTGTATGGGGTGCTGGGAACTGAGTCTGGGTCAGCCACGAGCCAGGCAACTGCCTGACCCGCTGTACTGTCGCTCCAGCCCCTGATAACCTCCACTTTAAGTGAGGAAGCCCAGGCTGCAGGCGAGCGACGCACTCACGGGAAGACTGCGTGTGTGCTGGGCGGTGCCCGGCCGTTGGGGAGGCCGAGCTCCTCTGACCTGGCACTGCTTTTGCCCACAGGTCGCCCTGGCCACAACTGCCTGCCCAGCCACCCATGACTAGCTCTCTGCAAATGGCCCTCCTCTCCTTCTCCTCCTCTTCAGAATTTGGGCTATTTTTCCTGTCCCTGGCTTGGTTGTGTGTGTGAGGACCCCTCTCCTGAGGGAGGAGCTGATGGTGTGGGCAGGCCCAGGGCTGGGGAGAAGGGCATACCTGGTGTCCCCTGTGGGGTGGGGGTACCTGTGCCATCCAGGGCAGGACGTGGGGGACAGCTCTTGGCTTGGACCAAGAGGGATGCAATGGGGCCTCCTTGGACAACTCCAACCTTGAGCCTGTGGGTTTGCGAGTAAAAATTTATTGTCCAGAAACCCCAGCTCGGCCCCTGACCGGGACTGCAGGTGCCCATGCGTCGGCTCAGCTGTCCTTAATAAACGGTCACTGTCCTGCAGCTGTGTCATTTCTACAAAAGCAAACAGCCCTCAGAGGGTGAGCGGTCCAGTGATGTGAATCGGGTTTGTCAGGTGTCCTCAGGTGTCTGCCCAGCACCCGTCCTTCGAGTCCGCAGGGGCTGGCCAATCACGTGCGTGAGTAGAGTGACCAGACACTGATGCGCTGGTCCCCAGAGCCCGCGGCCAGCAAGCCATCATCCGCGAAGGCCACACAGTGGACGGTCGCACTGTGGAAGGTCAGCACAGCCAGGGGCTTCATTGTGCTCCAGCGAAAGACGCGGATGCGATGGTCCCAGCCCGCAGTGGCCAGGATCTTACGGTCCGGCCGGATCTTGACGTCGGCGATGCCAGGGTTGGTGATCTGCTGTGTTCGGCACACCTATGGGTGGAGAGCAGCAGAGAACACTGTCAGTGTCCCCCCGAGATGAGTCAGGGGACAGGAATGCAGCGGGGGACCACAGCCCTTGGAACCCCCAACGAGGAAGAGCCTGGCCCCTGGCCTCAGGGGACCCCTCAGTTCCACAAGGACTCCGGCTAGCACACAGGCCTGCTCTGGTTCCCTCCTGTGAAGTCACAAGGAACAACCTAGGGGCCCTTCACTGAGAAACATCAGGCGCCCTAGGGCCCAGGCGAGAGATGACACTGTCAGTCTGACACAGCATAAAGCCAGCAGCCCACACTCCCGAGAAACTTCACAGTGCCCCCAGTTCCAGGGAGGAGGAGAACGCGAAGCCTGCCTTCAGCAGAAGTGAGACCTGCAGGTTGTGGAGGGGCTGCGTGGGGTATAGCCCTGAGGGTAACCACAGGAGAAAAGGACAAGCCACAGGCTTTGGTCTGGAGCAAAGAAGGAGCAGGGCACTAGCAGGAATGGGAAGGAGGCACCAGCCCTTGGGGTCATGGTCAATCTGGGACAGACAGGACTGTGGTGTGCAGTGAGCGGCAGCTGGCGTCTCCATCCCCATACCCTAGTGGCAGAAGTATTTTGCTGTCACTGTGATAATCCCAAACAGCCCCATGCCCCACAGGTCACCTCTGTCATCCATTATGTACCCCCGGCTCTACTATATCATGTCCTAATGGGGCTGAGGGACCTCGGCTGAAAGCCTCTCTTTCCTCTGTTTTGATTTTGCACTATTTTTGTTTGCTTTCTCTGTGCTCAGGGATCACTCCTGGCAGGGCTTGAGGGATCATATGGTATACTGGCAAGAATCCTACCCACTGTCCCACCTCTCCAGCCCCTGAAAATCATTTTCCTACAGAGAGAACACAAGGGAAGAGGAGGAAAGCAGAAGATGAAGAAGAAAAAAATGGCAATAATGATCAGAAACAAACGTCATCACTGCATTTCTATCATAAATGAAGCAACTACTTCTACCAAACAAGAAACCGTAGCAGCAAAACTGGAGGACCCGGGAATTGGCAGATTTCGAGAAAGAAGCGGGATGAAAAACACAAACATCAGGCACAAGAAAGGGCCTCCTGACAAGCATAGGAGGTGGAGGGAGGACACGTCGCATACGGGCAGAGAAATGGGAGGATGGAGCTGCAATGGGCTGGAGAGGGGAGAGGACACGCAAAAGAAGAGAAGGGGGTGCATACACTCACTGATACAGAACACCGATTTTTCTGTCTAGAAATGGAGCGCTTAGGCTCTAAACCCATCAAGACTACTGAATGGCAATGTTAAGAACAGCCTTAGTAAAGCCATTGGACTTAGTCTCCTAAAGAGCATCTTTTTTTTTTTTTGTAGTCCAGCAAGAAGTGCAAAACCCATTTGAGAGGCGCACACATTTCTGTCCGTGCCAGCAGACAGTGGGGCGATGCCGGCAGACTGCAAGGCGGGCATGGCCCAGGGATTTTATATCCAGCCAAACTGCCGCTCCAGGACAGAGACAATAGACAAGCATTTTTGAACATGTAAGAACTCAAAGCCTACGCTCCCATAAGCTCTTCTTGAAGGAAGATTAACGCCCGTCTCGCAGGAGATAGCTGGAGAACTCCAGCAAGTGGCCTGGCAGTGAGCATGGCATCTACTTACCTGTGGGGATTAGGCCTAAAACAATATGGGGATTACGACGATAGAACCGGTTGTGTAACAACAGAAGTAGGGAGGACAGCGAGGGACAGAGTGGCTGTTGGGTTCACCCATTTGCTCATCTCTTGTCACTTGCTGCCAATATACAACTGTAGATCTTAGGCTTGAGGGATTACCTGACACCCCATCAGAGAGAGAGAGAGAGAGAGAGAGAGAGAGAGAGAGAGGTCATTTTCCTTTCCCATACCCAACATCGGGTACCCTTGTTTTCTGTTTTTTTCATTTTTATTTTTTGCTTCTGGGCTCACACCCAGAAATGCTCAGGAGTTACTCCTGGCTCTGCACTCAGGAATTACTCCTGGCAGTGCTCAGGGGACCATATGGGATGCTGGGGATTGAACCCAGGTCGGCCTCGGTGCACAGGCCACTATGGTCCAAGGTCTACTGAATTATGGTGAAGGGGATGCTTCTGGGCAGAGGACGGGGTCGGGGATGCTGCCTGAGGGCCGTCCCTGCTCCAGAGGGATGGCAAAAGTGAGGGAGACAAAGTCCAGTGGGGCCTGGGGGAAGGCAGAGTTTGGCCGTCTGTCCCTGTTCCTTCCTTAGCAGAGACTGAATGAGCTTGGGCTTCCCACAGGCTTGCCCTGGACAAGCCTCCGTAGTCACCAGGGGAACAGCCAGTTACTGAGCTGCTTTACAGGCAGAAGTAAATGCGCATCGGAGCAGGATAACAGAGTCTAGAATTCCCAGAGTGTGCCACTGACAGTGTCCACTCACAACGCCAAGACACTCACAAAGAAGCAGGGATTGATGGCCCGGAATGAAGGGGAAGACAGAAACCGGTCCAGCATGATACAGATACTAGAGAGAGCAACTGGTATTTTGTTTCCTTGTTTGTTTGGGGGGTCCACCCTCAACAGTGCTCAGGGTACGGGGCGGTGCTGGGGATCAAATCTGGGCCTCCTGCGTGCACGGCATGCTCTCAGCCCACTGAGCCAGCACTCTGGCCCTGGACCGAGCAGATAAAGTCTGAAGTAGCCATTCAAAGGTAGAAACAAGGGCCAGGAGGACTGGTCCATGGTTGGAAGCCTGCCTCAAATGCCGGGGGAGAAGGCAGTTGGGATAGAGAAAGGACCACCATGACAAAGATAGTTGGAAAATCACTCTGGATAAGAACTGCGTGCTGAAAACAGTTAAAGGAACAAAAGGAACAAACATGATAACATCTCAGTACCTGTATTGCAAACCATAATGCCTATAAGGTCAGTCCAGTTTTCATAAGTGCTGCACATGTGCTTGCGAGGGAAGCGAGCCTCACTGCTTGGTGCGTGCTGTACCTGCTCGCGGCCAGGGCTGCCGGCCGCGGCTCCCTCCACATGTGCCGTGACCTGGGGGCCCGGGAGGGTGCAAGCAAAAGAGTTTGCCTTGCACACGGCCGACCCAGGATTGATCCCCGGCATCCCATAAGCCCCCCTCCCCGAGCACCTCCAGGAACAATTCCTGAGTGCGGAGTCTGGGGCAACACCTGAGCATCGCCAGGTGTGACCCAAAAAGCACCCACTCCTAAAAAAAGAAAACAAAAAAACAAAGGGCAGTTCTCAGGAAGATGACCTTTCTGAAAGTGTATGCTCCTACATTAGATTAAAAATGCAGTAAGAAAAGAAAAAAAAGTTCAGGACACTGTAGGCTTGATAGGATGCGCCTGGTGAGATGTGATTTTGCTTGCACCCTCCCGGGCCCCAGGTCACGGCACATGTGGAGGGAGCCGCGGCCGGCAGTCCCGGCCGCGAGCAGGTACGGCACGCACCAAGCGGTGAGGCTCGCTTCCCTCACAAGCACATGTGCAGCACTTATGAAAACTGGACTGGCCTCCACATTGCAGAGAGCTGATATCATTCAGGCCTCATTCTCCAACCACAAAGGAATTAAGTTTGAGATTGAAAAATAATAATAATAAAAAAAATAACGGGCAAGGGTGGGGGGAGAAATCAAACATTTGGAAAGAGAAAAACACTCTAATCAGCTCAGCAGGCAGAGAACAAATAAAACTTGGGTCCGTCTGGAAGTGAGTGATGAGACGCTGGTGACATCTCCCAATGTGGCACACAGACAGACCTCGAGGGGGCCCGGGATGGCTGGGGAACAGCGCGGCGCGAGGCGGCCACAGACCACGCTCCCGACAGGGGAGGAAGGAAGAGAGAGGCAGCGGCGGAAATGGTGAGGCAGAAGGAAGATGTTAGAGATCAACACGGCTCAGCCTAATCGGGAATCAAAAGGGAAGGACAGTTCCGCAGAGACAGCAGGAATCCAGCCCTCTCGACCAACAGCCAAGCGGGTCAGCGCGGAACTAGTTTGAAGATGCTCACTTCTGAAGATAAGCTGGTTAAAAGGTGTGAACGTCCCGCTCCCCACCAAGAAAGGCATAAATGAGCAGAAGAAACAAACGCCCCTCCCCAACAGGGCATGCACCTGGGCCAGGAACAAACTCCACTGGGCTTCCTGGAGATCAGCAGAGGAGGGGACGCCCCCCTCCTAATTCTGGGGCTCCAGGAGCCCCAAAAGCAGAGAAGGGGGCAGAGAGGTACGGCTCAGTCTACTGACGAATGCACGGCCAAGTTCCCCGAGCCCAGTCCCAGAGACAACCCACCGTGAGTCACTTTACGTGGGGATCGTGTGGCTATTTTAACATCAGCAAAAGGTCAGGTCACACGATGAACAGGCCTGAGTGGCCCAGCCTGCAAGAACCTGCCCAGCGCAGAGCCTGGCCTCGATTCCTGCCCTTTCGGGGTAGGAAAGAGACCAACCCGACCGTGAAAATCTGCCAGGACCTTGCAGAAGACACACCCACCCGCTCGCCTGGTCACCTGGAGGCACCCAGCGGCTTTGGGCCTCGGGGCCTGGCCTGGATTCCCAGCTGGTGAGCCTGCCCTCTGGCTGCCACCCTGTCCAGCCTCCTTCACCCCTGCCCCTTGCTCTCCTGGTCCAGGCTGACCCGCCCTCTGTCCTGCAGTCTCTCTCTGGGGCCCACTTACTCCAGGTGTACAAGGCCCTAGGCATGGGCATCCCCTCTGAGCTGGGGCTCCCAGAGGCAGAGGTGTACCCAGCTGTAGACCCCCCTCACTCTGCAGGGGGCCTCAGGGCGGGTGCCCTCCCATGCCGGCCCTCGCCTCCCACTCCTTCCCGCCTCGGGACCTGTGTCCACTCTGTCCTGGAGCCTCTAGCACAGCAAAATGGGGCGAAGAGGACCTCCGCACGGTCTGCCCCCCACGACCCCTTTCTCTCCTCTGAGCTCTGGCAGGGACCAGCCCCTGGACACGAAGGGTGCAGTGGGCTCGCTGGAGCTCCCCGGGTCCAGGCCCTGGATCCCACTGGAATCTCTGGCCAGTCCCCAGAAGGAAAATGCTGCCCGTAGATCTGCACTGCTGCTGTGCCCTGCAGGCCCAGGGCAAGCGGGGCAGGGCACCTGGGGTCCTCACGTGGCACCGGGAGGGTTGACATGTGTTCCTTTGCCGGCCAACCCACAGCCGCCCCTGCCCACTGGGAGGGGAGAAACACCTCACACGCAGCTCTGGGTGGCACGTGGCTGGCATCCACCTGGGCAGCAGCCCACAGGCCAGCCAGCTCTGCCCCTCCTCCCCTGGGCAATGAGAAGTGAGACAGGAAGCATCCGGGGGAGGCCATGCACACAGAGACCTGTCGGTCCCCCGCTTGTATTTCCAAGAACGAGGAGGCCTGTGAGGTCCCAGCCTGGGAGACGGATGGGAGGCCCGACCCCATTCCACCCAGGCGGGGTCTTGCCTACAGGTTGCCTGGCCTCCGGTGGGCGCCGTGGCCCTCCTCCCCCCGCCTCCCCGCCCCGGTCCGGCCACGGCTGTTTGAGAGGGAAGTTCTGGCCGGGTGGGAGGGAGGCGGGGACAGACACCTGGTTGCGGCATCCTCATGCAGCGCGGGGCGACAGTGATTGGCCCTCCCTGCGGCCCAGGCTGGCTGCGGAGGGGGGCACGGGTGTGTGCGCGCGTGGGGGGGGGGGTGTCTCATTATTACTTAAAGGCTTAACTATACAGCCGGCTGTAAATCAGGCCCTGCTTCAAGGCTGTGGGCCGGCCGAGAGTGGGAGGAAGCAGCAGGTCTGCACACCACCTGTGTCTGCGGACAGCTGAGGCCCGAGCCCCCGGGGGCGAGCAGGAAAGCCATGGGGGGGGGGGGGGGGGAGGAAAGTGGCCCTGAGGTGCAATGTGCCCCAATCCCTGAGCTCGGGCGGGTGGCCGGGGGCTCCTGGTCACTGCCACGACCCCTGGCCCTGCCAAGTCCGGCCCAGGATCCTCCAGGAAGGTTCCCTGGCCACCAGTGGCCCTCCCAGCGCATGACCTCAGGTGCCAGGAATGCACACGCCGTGCGGCCGCCATCTGCTTCCCATTACCCACGCTCTGCTGCAGGAACCTCATCTGCGTCTCCGCGCCCAGCACCCGCCTCGGGAGATTGATTTGGGCTCATTAGAGACCCCAGCGGCAGGCCGTGAGGTGAGGCCTGGCTGTGCCCACGTGGCCGGAGGCTGGGTGGCGGCACTTGCCGAAGCCTGCACTTCATGCCCGAGTGTGCGGGCTGGGGGTGTGGGGGGCAGCTCGCTAGCCCGCCCACTTTGATGTGCGCGGCGGTCAATGCCAACCTCAGGCCATCCACGCAGCCCTGTTCCCCTCTGCTTTAACTCGCAGCTCATTAAGGACGCCCCCCGCTTTAACTCTCTGAGCCATCAGCACAGCAAAAGTTCATCTCTGGACTGGAACATGCCCCATAAATTTCAGCTCTAAGTTCTAGCAGCTGTTCCCCAAACCAGCCAGGAGAGACCAGGAGGACAGGGTGGGGGGCAGGGGCGCCCCTCCCCTGGGGCCTGGGCGCAGGGAGGCTGGGCTGAGCCCCAGTCCTGTGGGATGGGAGGGGGATGGTCCTGGCTCCCTCGGGCTGGAGGAGCAGGGCGGAGGGGTACACAGGAGAGGCCAGGCCAGGCCTGTGGCCGGGGACCCCCAGCACTGAGCGGCCCCTGACCCACTTTCTACAGACCCCCAAAGCACCGACTTCACTCCGGCTCCTCTCGGCCCAGATTCCTGTAGAGGAGGGGGTGCTGGGACCCGACAGATCCTCCCCACTGGGAGGGCCAGTTTGACCCTCTGCTTAGGGGCCTCCCTGAGAAGGCAAGGCAGAGGGACAGACCCGGGAAGGGTTAGTCCGGAAAAGCAAAAACACACCCCCTGTCCCCAGGTGTGGCGGATGCCTCCCTCATCCGTTTCACTGGGTTCTGCAGGGCTCCCCCATGACCCAGAGGCCCCCTCAGGCCCCAGCTGCGAACCTGCCACCCTCTGCGGCTGCCAGTCGCGGTTCTGCCACAAGGCTGTGCTTCCCAGGGTGGCAGCGGCCCCCCACCATGATGCACCCGGCGCCTGCCACCACCCCCAATGTCCCCACGACCCTGTTTTCCTGCTTCCCTCCCATCTCCCTCTGGCCCACAGTGCCCACCCAGCCCACACCACCCGCCACCGGGGCTGCAGCACATGGGTGATGTCCCCTGGGTACCAGGGCACGTTCACGCCTCCTCACAACTCGCGCCTGAGGCTGGGGACTGGCTGCATGTCTGTGGTGGGAAGCCGAGACCACCACAACCTGTACCCCAGGAGAGTCACCTCTTGGCCACTCAGCTTTCCCGAGACCCCAAGGTCCCGGCTCTGGCTTACAAGTGGCCCTTCCAAGGCTGACCAGGGTAGTCTCAGCCTTCCAGGCTCCCTGGATCGTGGGGCCTCCCCTTGCCCCTCCAGAAACCAGCAAGTATCTGGGCAACCAACCCTCTAGGGACAGACATGTATCAGACACATCTCCACCCACAACCGTCACCCCCTGTTCCCTGTGCCAGTGTGAGGCTTATACGGGAGGGACAACGGGCATCCCCCCACCCACACCCATGGGCCCAGTGCAGATTCCGGGGTTCCGGTGCCAGCACCAGGCACACACCTGGTGTGCCCGCCAGCTGCTCCATATGCCCGCGGGGTGGGCAGGCCCCCAGCAGCACCGCAGCACCTCCCGAGGCCTTTCTGCCCAGGCCTCGGGGGCCGCCTGTTGACCGCTGCCCGGCCGTGACTGCGTGGAGTTCTCCTTGCAGCTCTTTCCTCTGATTAATCAGTTCCGAGCTGACTGAATTCCTCGGAGAGTTTGCAAACGGGCCTGCATACCCCTGGACTCTACATGCCTTTTTTCTAGATGGACAGGACGTGACTGCAGTTAACCCAGGCCTGAGCGAAACCCAAACCATGTGAACAGTTCCCAGACCCCCCCGCCCCCCCACCCCGTCTACCCGTGCAGGCCTCGCGGATGGGCCTGCCCGCAGCCGCCAGGCGTGATTGATGAGGCCGGCATGTGCGACAGCTCCTCTTCATGCCTAAATATTGTTTCAGCCTATCAGACTGTTAGTGCAGAGCAGGATGAATGGCACCTCGGCTCGGGCGCCCTGACCTGCAGTGCCTGCCGCTCGTCCACGCTCCAGACAGCCAGCGCCTTCTCCGCGGAGCCCGACACGCCCCTGGCCTGCTGGGAGTCGAAGTCGAGGCCCATGACGGGCTCGGGATGGCAGGCGAGGCGGCTGCACACCTTCCGCTGGGGGATGTCCCACAGGGCCACGGATCCGTCCTCGTAGCCGGCCAGGAGGAGCGGGCGGGGACTGGAGTCAGCCTGCGGGGAAAAGCACGCCGTCAGCATGTGAGTGGGGGCGGGGTGGAGGGGGGCTTGCTGGGGGCTCAGCTGGGGAGTTACTTCCTGAGTTCTACCACAGTCGAACCCCCCCACCACACACACACACGTACACTCCCCCCAGGAAGGGCTAACAGTGCCAGCACAGACTCTGGGGGTGCTCCCGAGCACTGAAGCGTTTGCGGAGCCCCAGAGTGGCCGTGTGCTTGTGCCACTCCTCGCCGGTGGGTCCTGCTGCCTGCTGGCCACACGCTGCAGGTCCCAGTGCTGGCCTGGCCTCCAGCCTCCCTTCCCCAAGCCACACCTTGCCAGGGACAGTCACCAGACTAGAACCACCGGGCACACTGTAAGCTCCACATCCATGAAAAATGAACTCTGGGCGCTGTCAGCGTGGCCGCAGAAGCCCCCATGCCCTGGCCCCCCCTCTGCCCCCCGTCCCTCCCAGGGGGCCTGGCGGGTGGCTGCGGCGCTGAGTGGTGTGTGCGGCTGCACCCGGCCCTAAGCCGCCGTGATGGATGGGCGCGCGGGGCAGAGGGCGCAGGGCCGCGGGCTGACACCTCGTTTATCTCGCCCCGGCTCCCCGGGAGCCCTGCAGGCTTCCATGCTAACCCGGACCCTGGGGACCGCCGGCTCTCAGCCCGCTACTGCCACTGGGAGACCGGTGGCCTCTGGGAGGGCTGGGGGACGCAATGGCGAGTGCCGTTTTGCTTTTCTTGTCCCCAGGCTGCCCCGACAATGGGACCTGCCTCTGGTTGGTGTCTCATATCAGAAGTAACTGAAAGGACTGAAGTGATAGCACAGCGGGGTAAGGCGTTTGCCTTGCATGTGGCCAACCTAGGTTCGATCCCTGGCCTCCCAAGCACCGCCAGGAGTCATTCCTGAGTGCAGAGTCAGGAGTAACCCCTGCGCATCACTGGGTGTGGCCCCGAAACAAAACAAAACGAAACAAAAAAACTAAGCACATGTTTCTCCCCAGGAAATTCTCCGCTGAGCTTTAGGGAGCTCTGAGGTCCCTCCCTACCTGGCGCCTGCCCGCAGATTCTGAAGGGGGCACGGAGGAACGAGGGCCAGCAGGGCAGTCCCCTGGGCCGTGGTCCCCAGGCAGCCCCAAAGAGGTGACTCCGCAGCCCTCGCCCGGCTGAGAAGCACTGGGACCCGCTTTAGGTGAAGGGTCCGGCACGCATCCTGAGGCCAGCGGGTACCGCTTCCTCAGAGGAGCTCGGCTGCACTTTCTCTGAGTGCCGGGGAGGGAAACTGAAACTGAAACTGAGGCGCACCTCTGCCCCCTGGTCTGACCCACCAGCGCCCACCCGCACCTGGGGCGGGGGCATGGCTGAGGGGGGTGAGGAGGCCTCCCACACTGGCCCGGCGGGGAGCGGTTCTGCGCTCTCGTGCTCTGAAGGCCACGCGTGTCGTCCACACAGAAGGAAACGGCAAAGCAGACACGGACCAGTCCGGGAGCTGGGACAGTGAGGACAGCCTCCTTCCCGCCCCTCTGGGAGCCGTGCGTGTGGCAGGAAGGGCTTCTGGCCCCTGTCCCACCATCCGATCAGAACGCCGAGTGCCGCATGTGACCGCCTCTCTCTGGGCCTCTGCAGCCAGGATCCCCAGGACTGAGCCTGCACCATGAGGAGGGGCGGCTGCGCAGAGCGCCCAGCCAGGAGGACATGCCTCCCTGCACCCAGACCCCACCCTGTGGCAGGGCCAGGCCACACCACCACCAGTAGGTGCCCATTTCCCTCGGGAAAGGGCAGTCAGGGCGCCAGGTCGCTCCCTCCTCTAGGCCCTGGTCACGTTGTCCCCAAGTCTGGGGCTCGCCCCCCTGCACATGCACTAGTCCTGTAACTCCCGGGCGCACCCAGAGCTGCAGTCTCTGGGCCCGGAGCACCCCAACCGGCTCACCCATCCACAGCCCAGACACCCGAATCCTGAGGGTCAGGCTGCTCCTGCCCCGGCACCGCCTGGCTGAGAAGCACGTGGCCCCCACTGCCCCCCGCGGCAGACACCTCACATAGGCAGCACCCCCTCCTGTGCTGTGTTCCCGGGGGCTTAGGGGCATGATGGCCTGGAGGGACTCCCGGAGGGTAGGCCCCGCTCTGCAGAGAGGCCCCCAGCTGGGGGTCGAGGCTGGCTGGGGGCCTGATGGAAGCCGCGGCGAGACCTAAGGCTTGACTGAGGGGGCAGGGTATGAATGCAGGCACCAGGGCACTAACGCACGGAACAGGACAGACCCAAGACTCCTGAGAACAAGCCCAGCCATTCCACCCTACTCAGATTAAGATGCGATAACCTGGACCTTTGGGCCTGCACAAACGAAAAGAAATACAGGGACGTTTCAAATGAACATGGACTTTTCTTCACAGTGTTGGATCCGTTTCAACTAACAAAAACACGATTTGTCCTTCTGTCAACTATATTAATTACCTTAACAAGTTTGTACATCCCACTTCTACACATTTTTCTGCTGGAATTTTTACATGATTACACAATGTCCACGTTTCCAGGGAGCAGAGCGAGCGTGGATGCTGCCGGGACACCCTGCCGCGGGCACCCCCGACACATGCACAGCATCTCCCCAGGGCCTGGGGGCCCCCTACCACACACACCGCATGACAGCCACGGGGTGTTGCCAGCCACATGTCTGCTGGCACCAGAGCTTGCCCTCCAGCTCTGGCATGTGAGCGGGCACCCTCTGCCCCGCCCCGCCCCTCCTGCTGCAGCCAGACGCTGAAGAATCAGCTCAGTGCAGACCCCAGTTCCGGCTGGACCTTCCAGGGTAACCAAAGAGGAGAAAGGGTAAGTCTGTGTGGCCCCCAGAGGCCAGCAGCACAGGGCAGGCTCCTTGGGACGGGCCATCCCAAGGGATCCTGCTGACCTCAGGAGTTGAGACAGGCTGGGCCCCTCCTCGGGGCAGACTTCAGAAAGGACCAACGCCCGCAACAGCAAAGCTGTTCCTTTCCCATGACACCCTCCACGGAACCCTGGGCCACCTGCTCTGATCCCCACCACAGGCCGTGCGGAGGAGAGGACAGCGTCTCGGGTGGACAACAGCGGAGGAGGCTGGTCCCAATGGCTCCCTCCCAGCACTGGCGCAAGAGCCCGTCGGCAGGGCCTCCGGTCTGTGTCCCTGCTCAGCCCTTCCCAGATGCCTCACAGCCCTCTCTAGCCAGGGAAGAAGGAAACAGTGTCAGATCAGCAGTGCCTGAGTGTGGCCGCAGGGAAACACACCATGCTAAGCCCACTCCTGCCTCCAAGAGGCAAAGAAGTAGCAATAATTAATCCCCAGCAGAGCAGGGGCCTGGCGGCTTGCAGGGTTGAGTCAGCACTGCCAAGTGCCAGGCCTCATTCAGAGGGGAGGGGAGGAGAGAGGGAAGAGGAAGGAGGGGAGGGGAGGAGTGGAAGAGAGAGGATAGGAGAGGGGAAAGAGGCGAGAGGAGCAGGGAGACACATGGAGAGGGAGGATGAGAAGAGGGGAGGGGTGGGAGGAGGCAGGAGAAGAGAAGAGAGGAGGGGAGGGGGCAGGAGAGAAGAGGGGAGGAGAAGAGAGGAGAGGGGCAGGAGGAGAGGAGAAAGAGGAGGGGGAATGCGAGAAAAGAGGGGAGAGGAGGGGAGGGGATGGGGGAAAGGGGCAGGAGAGGAGAGGACAGGAGAGGGGAGGGGAGAGGAGTGGAGGGGAGGGGAGAGAAGAGAGGAGAGGAGGAGGAGGAGGAGAGGGGAGGAAGGGGAGGGGGAGGGGAGGGCTGTCCCTCCTCAGGGCCAGCAGTGCAGCTGGGGGGCTGCCCCGGAGTCCTGCCCCGAAGCCTGCAGCGGGAAGGCAGCAGGGGCCGTGGGATGCAGAGGCTTCTCCGAAGGGGCGCGCTGCCCGGCTGGTGTGAGCGCTGACTGGCGAGCAGGGCATGAATCAGAGCCCAGCGGGCGTGGCGGGCAGGGCGTGGCTGGCGTGCGCTGGGCCTTACCTGCCACAGCTGCAGGCACATGGGCATGCCTGGCTTGGCATCTGCCTCCGGCTTCAGGATGCACACCGACGTCTTGGATGGCATCTCCAGAATCTGAACCTGACAGTAGGAAAACAAGTTGATTTGGGCCGGCGCCAGGTCGCGTCTGCGCTATACAAACAAGAGACTTTTAAGGCGATTAGCCAAGGCTGCTGCGAGTTTCTGTCTGCTCCCGAGAGCGTGGGGGCCGAGCCTGCTAATTAGGTGCACAGGCTCGTGGGCTCGGCGCTGCTGGGCCCTTGCGAAACGCACCGTCACTCCCGAGTGACCGTGTCCCCCGGCCGGCCGCCTCCCTCGCCTCTGCCCTCTCCCTGCTTCCCACGGACTCAGTCCCACTCCTCCACCTGATGCTTCTCCCTGACACCGGAACACGTCTCTCCGAGCTCGGGAGTATCGAATGGAACACCTGGGGACCCACCACCAAGCCCAGGGAAGGACACGCTGTGTAGGCAGGACGCGCTGAGCCCGTCGGCCCACAGCCCCTGCTCTCACCCCTGTGCTCCAGGGGCCCCAACGCCGGCCCCGCCCCCAGGCCGAGGCCCTGACTGGCCCCCACGACCAGCTCAAACCTACGCCAGTGTGCCTGAGCCAAGAACAGACTCTGCCCGGAGCTGCCCAGGGAACAGCAAAGGCCTCCGGAGCACCTGGGGCCGGAGTCCCGCAGACTGGACCTGGGCCCCAACCCCCACCTGAGCCAACACTGGGCAACTGGGGTGGCCCCTCCTGCCTGGTTCGGCCTTGCCCCCTACCTCCCCACCAGACCTGTGGGGGGCAGGGCAGCATGGAGGCCCGCTGCCCTCCTGGTCCACCAATCACACCTCAAGAGGAGCCGCTCAGAAGCTGCACGCCCTCGCCCTGGGGGCACCTGCTGGTGTGCTGACAAGCTTGTGCGACTGGCAAGGTTCAGAGCTTCGAGGCTTGGTGCTCCGACAGGAAGAGCCCAAGGAGAGCTTGAGGCCTGTGAAGGCAGCCCCCGAGCCGGCCTGAGCCCTGGAGCCCAGGCCACGTCCGGATTCTGGCACAGCCACACGTGCTGGGGGGGAGGGGGCGGCCCAGAGGACCAGTCACCCGACCCAGCCTCCAGCCAAGTCAGTCCTGCGGGGCTGGGGCTGTGCTCTGGGCAGGACTCCCGACTGACGCCTGTGCAGTGCCCAGGCCCTGGGCAAAGGCGCCCTGTTCCTGGCCACGCCTGCCAAGGAGGGGCCGGTCCCAGGAGCCCTGCAGTATGTGCATGTGTGCACACATACATGTGCATGCACACACACGTACGCACACACATATGCATGTGTGCACAAGAGCATATACACATGCTCACACACAACACATATGTACACATGTGTACATACACACATGCATGTGCACACAAGGCTTCCCGACTCGTGGGCCACAGGGCTGACATCCACAACTGCCTGCACTCTCCTAGCCCATGAAGAAGACAGACAAGAACCCTCGGGAACGGGGACAGAGCGAGAGGATAGTGGGTAGGACAGTGGCACGCAGCCAACCCAAGTTCAACCCCTGGCATCCCCTATGTTCCCTGAGACCAGCAGGAGTGATCCCTGAGCACAGAACCAGGAGTTGGCCCTGAGCACAGTCAGGTGTGGCCCTAAATTTTTTTTAAAAAAAAGACCCCTATAGAAGCGAGAGGATTCAGCACCATGAAGTCAGAGGTGGCTTCGAGGGGCGCCTGCAACTCCCAAGGCATCATCAATATGAAGTTCTAGAGGGGACACGTGACACGCGTCACATGCAGCCACCAAGCGTGCCAGGCAATTAACGCTGAATGGGCAGAGAAGGCAGAGGGGAATTTTTGGAGACTCTCTGCTTCCTGCAGTGAGTACCAGGGACTTGGCTCTGGGCTCACCCTGAGAACCCCGCGCCCCAGCCCTGACCGGGGGCCATAGAGCCTCAGCCAGCGGCGAGGCAGGGCTGAGCAGCTTCAAGGGCACAGGAGCCAGACCACAGGGCTCGGGCAGACACGCGTCCCCCTACGGTCTGTTCTGCTCGACGGCCAGATTCCAGCACACGAGCTTTGTTCTGGGTGTTCTCAAGGGAAGTGCTGCTCCCAGGTACTGCCCAGGGGAGGGGGACATGGGATGACAGCAAGCAAGGCTCCCAGTCCAGGGGCCTGGACCGCAGGGCCAAGGAGGGCCGAGCCCAGCCTTCCCACCCGAGGGTGCAGCAGGGCCTCTGTGGTGGCAAAAGCAGCCAGGACCGAGCTTGGCGAGCTGCACAGGCGACGGGAAGGAGAGGTGGCGCGGGGAGGTGAGAGCCGTGCAAGCTCCGAGCCTCCCACAGATGCTGCCATGCGCTTCCCCCTGGCAGTCAACCGCAACGCGTGTTTCCAGAAAGGAAAATGTTTGGTTCGGGCAAGCGTGGCCACCCAGATGGCCGAGCGGGGCAGGAGCATGTCGTCCTGGGGCAGGGTCTGGACACAGGCCAGCAAGGTTTTTCCAGGGCCCCGTCCAGGCACATTCCAGGTGGGAACATGGAAACGCAGCATTTTCCCAGGACGTTCAGGCTTCCTCAGTGGGCTGCTCCCCCGGTGCCCGCGCAGGGAGAACAGGGGGGCAGGAGGGGTTCAAAAGTGCTGGGGCCGGAGAGGTAGCACAGTGGGTAGGACACTTGCCTGCACCATGCAGCCGACTCAGGTTCAATCCCTGCACCCCATATGGTCCCCGGGGCTGCCAGGAGTGATCCCTGAGGACAGATGGGTGGACCCTCCCTCCGCCAAAGTGCCCTGGGCAGACAGCCCGTGGGGCGTCTGGGGGCAGGAATGGGCACCTGGACGCTGGCAGGAGACGGGCACCCCCTGCCCAGTGGCTCAGGGAGGCTTGCCCTGCTTTGCAGAAGGAAGCACACTATTATTTTCCCATTAATAAAACTTTTTAACAGGTTTTTGGGAAATTGGCAAGAGAAGTGTATGAAGGTCCTAATTGGTGATTTAGATGCAATCATGAACAAATAAATGCCTGTTCCTATCTCATTATTTTGGAACTGAATCTGCAGTGAGGCCGATGACTCTTCTTGGGCAGGGGCCAAAGCTCACTGCGTGCACAGGCCTCAGGCCCTGCCGAGCCACGCTGGCTGAGCAGGGGACCTGGGGAAGGGCAGCGGGCCCCTCCTCGGGCCCCGGAACTGCCGCCAGCCCGGAGCAGCTGAGCCTTCACTCCTGCCACTCCTCCAGCTGGGGCTCCTCACACTCTGCTCTCCCTGGAGCTCATCCGAGGGGGCGAGGGACAAGCGCCCCCAGCCCCGCTGACCTCTCTGCCCCCAGGACCAGCGCTGCCTCTTCTCTCCTGAGGCCATGGAAGCCACCGTTCGGCCTGCTCTGTGTGACAGTGACCACTGAGGCCTGGTTGCACCGACCCCCACCCACAGCCCTGTGCCCGGACATTCTCCATGTACCGCTGCCCCCTGGACTGATCTCATCAGTGCCCACCCACCTCCGGGGCTGGGGCGTGGCTCAGGGAAGTGGGGCCTGCTGGGCACAGGTGAGGACCTGGCTTTGATCCTGGTGGCCCCAAACCAACCAGAATAAAAGGCGATCCTGCCCATGTCCTCGCCTTGCCGTGGCCTCACTCCGGGGCCGGGTCCTGCTCCCCTGAGGAACCCCAGCCCCTGCGAGCCTCCACCTCCCAACACCTGTCGGCCTTGTGTGCCCACCCCAACGTCTTCTGAGTCCCTCATCCAGTGTTCTGGGGCCTTGGGCCTTGCACGTGTTCTGTGCAACACAGTGCCAGGTGCTACACCTCCCAGAGACAGTGACCCACACCTCTGGGCCTCCCTTCCCCACCACACAGGCCAGGGCTCTACCCGAGGTCCCTGGAGCTGAGATGGAGACAGGCCCAGCCTGCCCTGGGGCTCTGGGGGTTCTGGGAAGGGAGATGTGGTGGGGGTTGAGGTGGGATGGCACTCACCTCATCGCTGCCTTGCCCTGGCACGGCCAGGGTCCAGCGCTGTGGGCTGCCGGCCAGGATGGCGCTCTTGCAGAAGCCCACGCTCTCCAGGCGCACAGAGTCCACCACGGCATTCCTGCCCTCCGCCAGCTCCCACACGCACAGCCGCAGGTCCCGGCCCTGACTGCCCAAGCCGGGAGAGACGAGGCGTGAGCACCAGCGGGGACTCCTGCACTGCGGCCTCGGGCAGGGATGGGTCGGGGCCTCAGGCACAAAAGGCGTCTCAGGGGGCAGCGCGACAGTGCAGCGAGTAGGTAGGGCATTTGCTTGCACGCACCCAACCTAGATTTGATCCCTGGCATCCCATTTGGTCCCTTGTGTACCTCCAGGTGTGATTGCTAAATGCCGTTAGGAGTAACTCCTGAGTATTTCTGGGTGTGGCCCAGAAATTGGAAAAAAAAAAAAAAAGAAAGGCATCTCAGCCCAGATCTCTGGGTCTGCAGTGGAGGTGCCGCAGGCTCCATGGCACACCAGGTCTCTCACGTCTTCCTGCCACATCTCTCTCTCTGGCCAGCGAAAGGCCCAGTGGCCGTGAGCTCATACCCAGGCACAACACTTGACCCGAGGGAGCGGCTATCACAGTCCGTGCTGCCCCGGGTGGGAATCATGGATGCATTCTGCTGGGGGCTGCTGGGGGGAGCCAGATCCCAAAGGCGACGGAGGCTGCAAGGGCACATTGCTCACAGGACATCCCAGCAGAGACGTGACCCACAGTGGGGACACAAGGGTTCTGCAGGGGCTGACTGCCTCGTGTGGCACTGAGGAGGAGACAGGCCCAGGGGGTCTGTCGGGCCCACACAACTAAGTCACGAGGGGCGGATGCTATTGAATACTCATGGAAATAACAACCTCTGCCACTAAGAGTCCCTAAGTTCAACCCACATGGCATGGCCCTGGCCTTGGGGTACCCCAGCACCACTGATGCAAGCACTAAAGTTCTAGGCAATCACCATCAAGTATCTCTGGAAGTGACGGAGGCCCCCACTCAGCCCTGCGTGGAAGCATCTCCCCCTAAAAATCCACAAAAGTGGATTCCAGGCTATGCCACAGATTGTGAAAGGGAGTGGAGCCATAGTACAGCTTTGCAAGCAGCCGACCCAGGTTTGATTCCCAGCATCCTATATGGTCCCCTGAGCACCACCAGGAGTAATTCCTGAGTGCATGAACCAGGAGTAACCCCTGAGCATCACCAGGTGTGACCCAAAAAGCAAAAAAAAAAACCAAAATGAAACAAAACAGAATCACAAGTGATGACAAAGGGGCGGCAAAGTGCACTCCAGAGAGACAGCAGCCAAATGGGGTCCCTCCCAGAATCTTAGCTCCGCGCACCATGCTGGTTCTCTAAAAGGTAAGTCCAGTCAATGGGCTCAGGCCAAAGGCCACTGCTCACACGGCTCCACTTTTGCAAGTTAAGGGGCAAAAACAGACCATGTGAGTCTGCTTCTGGGAGCTGCCTGTCCCTCTTGGGAAGGGACAGAGGCTGGAGGGCTGCCCCCCAGGCCAAGAAAGGGTAGGGGTGGCCACGGGTGCTCTGCCTCCTGCCTGGGAGGGGCCACAGCTTGAGAAAACAGCAGTCCACGGCCCTGTTCTGGACACTTTTCACTAAGGAAGTCGCATCACACGAGGAAAAGTGGAGAAAACAAACTGACCAGGTGGCAGGCCCCGGGCCCAGGTGCACCTCAGCCATGGGAGGGGCTGGGTGTGTGCACGGAGGCCCCTGGACCCCAGCAGCCCCCCTCCACCCCGCCTCCCGAGCCCAGCCTGGCAGGGTCGGGCCTCCTCTGGCTGGGAAAGTGCATTTTCCCAACTCAAGGGCCACTTGGGAGATGCTTGGCTTCAAACACAGCTGCGTGCACGGCCGCTCGAGAGCATCAACGCACCTGGGCCTCGGCAGCACCTGCGCGGTGTGCGGCCACATCTGCTGACCCCGGCCTGCCTGGGGCGCGCAGCAGCTGCCCTTCGTGCCGGTTTCCCCCACCGCATGGGCCCGGGTCACCAAGGCCCCACTACCCTGGATCTGGCTTTTGAGGCTGCCAGGAGTTTCGGCAGGAGGAGAAGACCCCCCAAAGCCTACATGTTTACTGGAAATTTCGGAGGAACAAACAGCGGTTCCTGCAACCAGTAGCTCTGGCTGTACCCAGGAAGACCTGCTCACCCTCAGAGGAAGCCAAAGCTCAAAAGGCCAGTGTGGCCGGAACGGATCAAGGCCCACGAGAGCACTGCGAGGACGCCCAGCTATGGTGACCGGCCTCTGAAACCCTTGGTCCCTGGTCACCTGCAAGTCACCTCCAGGCTGCTGGGTATCTTGGGGGTTTGGCACAAAACTGCTCCGCAAACCAATGGAGCCCAAGCTGGCCTGGCCCCCTGAGAATGGGTTCCATGATGCCCACGTGGGCAGGTTCCAAGTCCAGCACAAGCCTCCTGGTCCATCTCAGGAGAGGACACTCAGCAAGGTAGCATGGTGCCTTGGCACAAGTCCGGGCTGACACTGTCTCCTGCAGGACAATGGCGCCTGCTCCGGGCCAGGTCTGTCCCTCCCCTCCTGATCCTGTCTCACACCTGCTGCTTCTGGGCCTCTCCCACCCGGGGGTCAGACCTGTTACCGCCACACAGCAGAGGCAGTGCCCACCACCAGCCCTGCAGATGATACCTCTGTCCCCCAGTGCCCTAAAGTGGTCGTGGGATGGGGGGAGGTGCAGCCCCCACCAACCTGGCGAGATCAGGCTCTGGTTCAGCATGGCGCTGGCGAGAAGCAGCCAGAAGGGCACCTGTGAGCGGCTGGAATGAGGCCCCCAGCGGAGAGCGGGGGTTTCCTCAGAGCACCCCTAGCAGGTCCCAGGTGGAGGCTGGGGAGAGCAGCATACCGGGGTCCCACACACCCTCCAGCCTGTCCTGTGGGCACCTGCTCAGGGCAGTGGGCAGGTGTGGTGGCCTCAGCCAAGAATGCCAAAAATGGCAGTTCAGCCAGACCAGTGTGTGTGTGTACATGTGCGAGAGGTGAGAAGTGAGAGTGTGTGTCTGTGTGAAACTGGAGAGTGCATGTGTGAGAGAGAGGTGGGAGTATGTGTATATGTGTGAGGTGAGAGTGTGTGTGAAGTGGGAGTGCGTGCGTGCGCGCGCGCATGTGTGGGTGTGTGTGTGTGTGCGCACGCGCGCGCGCACGCGTCTAGACAGAGACGGGGGCACGCCTCGCCCAAGGAAGACCCCCCTGTTCCTAGGGACAGGCTGCTACCAAGACCCACCTGAGAAGCTGGTGGCCAGGCGGCAGCATCTGCAGCCAGGTCACACACTGGCCCCCGTGGCCATCCAGGGTGGCGACCGCCCTCCGCGTCTGCAGGCTCCAGATGTGCACCAGCCCGTTCTGGGCCCTGCTGAGACAAGTGCAGGCAGTTCCCAGACGCGCTGTGGGTGTTGGAACCTGCTGGCAGGCGCTGCTCTTGCAGGAAGCCTGCAGCTGAGGGGCTGGCTGCTTCCCCTCCTCCTTCAGCCCACAGGGGTGGGGTGGGGGGCGCTGACTGCACACTGGGCCACCTAGAGCCAGCAATGTCCCTGCCTCCCCTCAGAGGGCAATGGTCCCTCACCAGGACCCCCAGAGGAGCCTCAGGCTCACGGCTGCCTCTCCCCGCCCCCTACCCCCAGGGCCGTCCAGGGCAGAGCTACTCACCCTGAGAGGAGCAGGGGCTGCCCCTGCCCCTGGGCCCCGGTGCAGAAATGCAGTGAGTGTACAGCAGACTGGGTGCCTCGAAGCACGAACTCAGGGTCTGGGGGTGGCGGTGAGGCTGGCATGCTGGGGTGGTCACCTGTGAACACAGGGAGGGGTGGGTGACTTACTGTCCTGCTGGAGGGCGGGGTACTGCCCCACCGCCTCCCCCCTCTCCCGTCCCACCCATCATGCAGTAGTGCTCACCTCCTCCCCCTCGTGGCAGAGGACCCCCCCCCCCAGCATGCTCCCGCTCCACGGAAGGGCACGTCAATAGGGGCTGCCCCTGCAGCCACGAGGCCTCCCCGGGCATCCTCGGTCTCCGCCCAGGGGAGCTGCCTGCCCGCCCTGGTCCTTCTGCCTGCGCCTCCCCCTTTGCACCCACACCAGCGCTGGGCACACGTCCCTGCAGAGTGAGGCGGCTGGATGGATGAACCAGTGGACAAACCAGAGGCCTGGGGTGCTGAGTGCGGGGTAGTGAGCCCAAATGAGGAGCAGCCCCCGACACACAGGTCCATGCCTGGACAGTTTTGAGTTCTAAACACCCCCCACTCCCACCCTGTGCAGAACAGACGGAAGGAGTCTGGGGGGCTCTCCCAGGAGCTCAGGGGCTCCAGGGCGTGCATGCTGACACTGCAGGGAAGTCGGGGGGCTTCCTCAGACGGCAGCCCCCTCCTCAACCCTCCCAGCCTGTGCCAAGGGTCCAACAGAGGAGAAACTTGCTAGTGTCCCCCTCGCAGTCCCACCACTGTGCCCCGCAGCGTCCCAGCATGGCGGGGGCCTTCTCTCCTGCCACCTTGGCCCCTAGGTCATAGGGGAGGCTGGCAGAGGATGACAGGGCGTCAGGGCACTACTGTCAGGAGGTGTCCCCGCTGGGCTCCAACGCCCCCACCCCCCGGGACGGCACCGCCACGAGAGGGAAGAACAGCCCGGCGAGGACGGCTGAGTCCTTGCCCAGGCCTGGAGGTGGCTCCGGGCGGAGGCAGAGGCTGACGCAGATGTGGCTGCAGGCACAGGCAGCCGCAGGCCAGGGCAGGAGCGCGTGGGGCCGCTCAGGGGTCGCCGCCTCTGCTGGCTCCTGCACCTCCTCTCCGCAGGCCTCTGGCCCACTGTCTGTCTGTCTGTCCCTCCCCCATCCCTGACCCGGAGAAGTGAGCCCAGAGAATCCTGACTGGAGCAAAAAAAAAAAAAAGGTTGACAACACCTAAGAGACGGGTCTGCGGGGTGCCGGGACGGCCCCCTGGGCTCCTGGGTGCCCGCGGAGGGCTGGTGTGATGGGCCACAGGGGGCCACCGCCGGGGCTGGGACTACACAACCAACGTGCAGGGAAGCCCCATCTCTGACTCCACCACCCCGTCCTGCCACCCCACTCTCAAGGGGCTTCAAAGAGAAAGGGGCCGGGGGGGCCCTGGGAATGCGCTTGACAAACAGACAAGTCCATGCTCGCGTGCTTCATGCTCTCTCTTTCCTTTTCAGACTTTTTAGCCTAAAAGTCCCTTTCTCCCCTTTGACTAAAAGCCAACAGGCCCTTCCCAGGGCAAGGACAGATCTTGTGGGGCGGGAGAAGATCCAAACTTGGGTGCTCCGTGGTCCTGGACAGTCGACAGGCAAACGGCCTGGCGTGACCCGAAGGCGCTGCCTGGGAGCCACGTGCCGAGGGGCCGCTCAGGGACGGTCGGGGAGCAGCTGCTGGACCCGCAGGAGCTCAGTCAGCTACCCTCTGCCCGCGGGAAGGAGGGCTTCCTGGGGAGGCGAGGGCCCGGCTTACGACACCCCAGAGTGGAGACAACCAAGCATGTCATTCCCATGGTCCTTCAGCAGAGGTGCACGCTCCAGGCTCCGAAGACAGGCTTCCCACACGCCACACAGGCAAGCCCCCACACGGGCATGCACACACCACACAGCACCCCCTCACACATGCACTCACCACAAACGCCCCCACTTACACATGCACTCACCACCACATGACGCGCCCATTCACACACGCACTCACCACACAATGCCCCCTCTCACACTGCCACTCACAACACAATACCCCCCTCACACTGACACCACACAATGCCCCCCTTCAAATATGCATACCACACAACGGCCCCGCTCACACATGCACACACCATACAACATCCCCACTCAAACACCCACTCACCACACAACACCCCTATTTACACACGGTCAACATACAACAACCCCGCTCACACATGCGGTCACCACACAGCGGCCTCACTCATGCACACAGTCACCACACAATACCCCCACTCACATGCACTCACCACACAACGCCCCCATTCACACACGCTCTTACCACACAACGCCCCCTCTCACACAGCCAGTCACCACACAATACCCTCTCACACTGACACTCACCACACAACACCCCCACTCACATGCACTCACAACACAACACCTCCACTCACTCGCAGTCACCACACAATGCTCCCACTCACGCGCACGTGTACATGCACACAAGGACCATGCAATGCCTCTACTCACACAAGCACGTGCACGCATGCGCTGATGCTCCCCCACAGCCACAGCAGGCACACGTGTGTGAGCACACACTCCGGCTACGTGTGCACATGCGCAGGCAGTGAGGTGGCCAGAGCCCGGCCCACACTTGCCACCCGCCTGCGGCCTGCTGGGAGTTTCCAGATCCTCACCAGCACCAGGCTCCCTTGGCGGTGATGAAATCAAGCTCACCTCCATTGTTTCCCCAGAACTGCAGGGAACAAACCCGTCACGTTGTTCCAACCACCGAAAACGCTCGGGCCAAAATGATGCATCTGCAATTAAGGGCTCCATCATTTCAGGCAATTAAAACAAACGCTTTATTTGAAAACTAATTAATTCTAGCTGCATATTTTTCCCATGACAATATCCTATGATTACTTGATTTATGACATCTAATTATTCTTTATTAATCTAATTGAGAGTAATCGCATTATCCTATCTTCTCTGGCAGCGGGCCGCCCCGAGCGGAGGCTGCAGCCCCTTGCGCAAGGTCGCAGCGAGGTACCCGCGCCCGCCTGCCGCCCGATTCCCGGCTCTACCACTTGTCTTTTCCTCCCAGAGGGCAAAGGAACATGAAACTTAATCCACAGAGCATAGCTTTGCATTCTGCCGCTCTTCAGGATGTCAAAGAGAGACACGTTCTTTCAGCGATGAGAGAGGAAAATGGTCTGGCACTTTGTGGCACCCTGACAGCTGTTCCAGCTGATGCTGAAGCCCCTTGCGGCCCTGCTGGCCCCCCAGCCCCCAAATCCAGATGACGATGCGGTCCCCTCAGCAGCAGCCACCCGACAGGCCTCTGGGTGCAGGCGGGCATGCTCCCAGGGCACCAGGCATTCCCACCCAGCCAAGGAAACTCCTCGTAGGCATCTCAGCAGCACATCTGCAGAGAAGCAGTAAGGCAAAGACTGGCTCCAGCACCCCCAGTCTGGGTCACCAGGCAGGACCCACATCATTCTCCAGGAGCATGGAGAGCACTAGGGGAGGGGCTGAGACACAAAGACCATATGTGGGTCCCGACCCCACGCTTGGTCCAGAGCCTGGCTGCCACACAGGCAGCAAGACCGTTTAGGCACCCCCTGCCCCCTCCTCCATACTCCCGACCCGCCATCTTGCCACTCCACAGAGCAGCAAACTAAGTTCTAACTGGCAGCCTGTGGATATGACAGGAACAGGTCACACCAAAGCGCTACGAGCACCTCCAGGTGGCCCCCAGCACCCCCAATCCCACCAAGTGTGCAGTGTTGGTCCAACTCCAGTGGCATCTGAGGTTCCAGCAGCAGCCAACTGGAAGGGAAGCAGGGCTCTCTAGCAGGAAGGAGGCTTTGGGGGGCCTTCCTGCAAACAAACCAAAAACACTGATTGCAAACCAGCCCATATCTTCAGTGCAGCACTGACACAGTTTTTTGTTTTTGAAACAACAACAAAAAAAAAAGTTTGGAGGGCTTGTGGCCATGCAACATCTTATGCTATTCATAACAAGCAATACAAAAGAGAGTATGGGGGAGACCGTCTGCCATAGAGGCAGGAGGAAGAGTGGGATGAGGGGGATACTTTGGACCTTGGTGGTGGAGGATGTGCACTGGTGGAGGGTTGAGTGATTGTCATTGTGTGACTGAAACTCAAACAGGAAAGCTTTGCAATTGTATCTCACAGTGATTAAAATAATAATAATAATTTTAAAAAATAGATTAGCATTCTGAATAAAAATAAGTAATGTGGAGTTCATGCCCAATTCAATCAGCTTTACTCAATGGCTGACTAAATAGCAGTACTCCTACATTAAAAAAAATTGGAAAAAAAAAACCCAACTTAGTTCTGTAAAGAAACGCAAGCATTATTAAATTACTAAAAATAGAAAAAAAAGAAAAGAAGTTTGGAGGGGTCAGAGAGATAAAATGTGGTTGGGTGCCTGCCTCACACACGGTTACGGTCGACCTGGGTTCATTCCCCTGCATTTCACAGGGTTTCCTGAGCACTGTCAGAAGTGATTCCTGAACACAGAGTCAGGAATAGCCCCTGTGCATCACCAGGTGTGGCAAAAAAAAAAAAAAAGTTTGGGGCCTACAGAGTCCAAACGTTAGTAATGGTCATATAAATGGACTGTGCCGTGCAGAGCTGCGTGGAGCCAGGGGAGGGATTCTGCCTCTCCAGGCCTCTGGGTAGGTGAACAAGGGCACTGAGGGCCATGGCAGACAATCTCATACGCGCATCCTCTTCAAGCTGACAGGATGAGACGCTGCATCAGATGGAACCAAGGCTGCACCCAGAGGCACCAAAGTTTACTACCCTCAGGCTGCAGATGCAGCGACCCTTCTGGGCGTCTTTTCACTAGGAGCCCACCTCAGTGCATTTGCAGAGAAAGCCCCAAGGCAGGCAGGTTCACAGTCAAAGACAGAAAGCAAAGAAACCCGGCACAGGCGAGCTGGGGTAGAAAAGAGACGGCACATCGCCCATGACTGTGAGCCATGAATGAACGTGAGAGGGTTAATGTTCTAAGAAAAGGAGAGCTGGGGTCACAGGGACAGCTCATGGGCAGGCACTCACCTTGCACACAGCTGACCTGGGTTCAATCCTTGGCATCACATATGGTTCTGCAAGCCCACCCAGGAGTGGTCCCTGAGCACAGAGCCTGAAGCAGCCCCTGAGCATCGCAAGGGGTGGCCCCCAAACCAACCAACCAAACAAACAAAGCCCAGAGGCACCAGGGAAGTAGCTCACAGGGCTGGGGCGAAGGCTCTGCATGCTAGAACCCCACCCTCAAGCCCCAGCACCGCATGATTGCTAGATCATGCTAGAAACCACCTCCAAGGACCAAATCAGAATAGGCCCCAAGTACTGTGGGGTCTGATCCTAAAACTAAAAAAGAGAAATAAGGAAAAGGACGTGAAATTACAAAGCGGAGAACCAAAGACTACACAAATCACCACCAGAGTCTAAAGTATGAACCAAAGGGCCGGGAAGGTGACACAGTAGGTAGAACGCTTGCCTTGCACGAGGCAGAACTAAGTTGGATCCCCAGCATCCCATATGAGCCCCTGGGCCTGCCAGGACTGATCCCTGAGCACAGAGCCAGAAGGAGGTCTCGAGTACCGCTGGGGTGTGACCCCCCCAAACAAACAAACAAAATAAAGGGTCCCTGGGAGTAACAGCTTGCTGGGAATGGGAGGTGCTCACTGCATTAAGGTGAGTTCTCCAGAATACTAATCACCCGGGGAGAATGTGTCTCTGCATGGAGATGACAGGCCTCCAGCACCCTCCCACAGACAGAAGCTGGCACTGCCAACAGCAAACAGACAGGTGTCACTTTCTGGGGTGACACAAGGAGACGCAGCGCGGGGGGCACATCCACACACATGCTCTCATTAAGGTCAGGGCCAAAGGAAACGAGGGCGCCATGTGGGCTGACCTCTGAACAGAGGCCACGTCACAATCAAAAGCTGTGCGTAAGTCCCAAGCGGAGCCAGGATCAAAAGGCAGGGGCTTCATAAAGGACATCGGGGGACACCAAGGCAATCCCAGGTGCACATGATAAGTCGCTGGTCCTGGTATTCTGGAAAGGATACAGGTGTTCTGTGCATTTCTGTTGTGTTTTCCTTCTTCCCAGGCCAGTTCTGGGAAAAACCACCACACTGCTCAATCTCTACTGTCATGGAAGGACCTGGGCAGAGGGGCGGAAGTGAAGTGAACGTAGCAACGGGACAAAGATTGGTGAACATATAAGTAAAAGGGGTAAGGAACTTCCGTGGGCTGGAGCGATAAGACAGCAGATAGGGCATTTGCCTTGCACACGGCTAACCCGGGTTCGATTCCCAGCACCCCATATAGTCTCCCGAGCACTGCCAGGGGTAATTCCTGAGTGCACAGCCAGGAGTAAACCCTGTACATTGCCGGGTGTCACCCAAAAAGAAAGAAAAAGGAGGGGGGGAGGTTAAGGAACTTTGTTATATTACACTTGCAGCTTTTCCAGACTGGTAAACAGTTAAGTGAAAGGGGTAAGACATTTGTTACTTTATACTTGCAACTTTTCTAAATTGGTGAATAGATAAGTCAAAGGGGTAAGGTATGTGTTACATTATATTTGCAACTTTTCTATGGGTTTAGAGATGTATAAGCATGCTAACAGAGGGAGAGGAAAGACATACACAACTGGACTCATTCACAACAGATAAAGAAGACACAGCTCTACTACAAAAGAAAATACCAAAAAGGAAAAAAAAACAAGCAAGAGGCTTAAACAGACATTTGAAAGAAACAGATGCCAAATAAACATGAAAATATGTTTAGTGGGGCTGGAGTGATAGCACAGTAGGTAGGGCATCTGGCTTGCACAAGGCTGACCTGGGTTCGATTCTTGGCATCCCATATGGTCCACCCATGCACTGCCAGGAGTAATTCCTGAGTGCAGAGCCAGGAGTAACCCTTGAGTATCATTGGGTGTGACCCCCCTCACCAAAGAAAAGTGGAAAAAAAAAGAAAATACATTTAGTAACTTTGAGAGATAACACAGGAGCTTAGACTCTTGTCTTGCATTGTGGCTGACCCCAGTTTGATCCCTGGAAGCAGAGCCAGGAGTAGTCCCTGAGCACTGTCAGGAGTAGTCCCTAAATCCCCAAACAAAAAAGATACTAAACCTAATTACCTTGAAAATGCCTGTCAAAACGACAGTGTAATGTAATTTAGACTTCTGGCAGATTAGCAGAAAGTCAAACAGTCACTGGGGGACAACTGCCTCCTGGGAAGCCTCCTGCAGTGCTCCAGGGAAATAGAGATGATCAATAGCACTATTGATCAAACACCCAAGTCACCAGCACCACAGTGGGATACATTTCAGACCAGAGCACACACAAGAAAATTTAAAAATAAAAAAAGCTCCAGTCTCACATGGGTGGAGTTTAGAAGTCATCGCTCTCAGGAGCATGGAGCAATCATGCAATATACTCAGAGCGCCTGTCAGACAAATAGTCGCGAGTCCAAATCATTAGTGTCCCCTATACACCGACCAAATATAATCCTTGGTCTCTGCTGTTTGATTTTGACAGCTTGGCTAGCTGTAACCCCCCAGCATCTCTCTCTCTCTCTCTCTCTCTCTCTCTCTCTCTCTCTCTCTCTCTCACACACACACACACACACACACACACATCACAATTCTTCTCAAGAGATAGTAAAGGAAGTGAAAAATGAGGCTACAGATAGGGAGAAAATATTCACCACCCAGCTAATAAAGGTGTCAGACTCCAATCATAAAAGCCCTTAAGAAAAGGAAAGTGATTACGAAAGATTAAAGTTAGAGATGAAAAAGGTGTACCATAAGATATAACAATAAGATAGTAGGAGCTGGAATACTGATATCAAAGTTGAATTCTAGCCAAAACACATTAGTGTTCACAAAGTCAGATGCTTCATAACACTGAGAGCTGCAGTTCAGGACAAGCATGTTTCTCATCACCACAGAGCACCACAGAGCACAGGCTCTGTGCTCACATCAAGAAATAGCAGCAAAGGGCTGGAGTGATAGCACAGCGGGTAAGGCATTTGCTTTGCATGCAGCCAATCCGGGTTCGATTCCCAGCATCCCATATGGTCCCCAAAGCACTGCCAGGAGTAATTCCTGAGTGCATGAGCCAGGAGTAACCCCAGTGCAATGCCACATGTGACCCAAAAAGAAAAAAAAAAAGAAATAGCAGCATGACTATCAGCATGACTATCAACAAGTTACCTCGACTGCAATATAAAGTAAGTAATAAAATAGAATAAACCAAAGAAAGTAGGTAACCACTATTAATATCCCTGTACTTATAGCAGAAATGCCACCTTCATAAAGCAGAAATTACAGGAGAAATTGGAGACCATGATGGAATATTCTTAGTACAAGCTTGATCAAGTGGAAAATAATAAACAAGGAGGCAGGAGAGAGAACATATAATGGTTCTATATGGCAATCTACTCTCTAGTATACAGGAAACAGCAAAATGGACTGTCACTGGGTCACAAAGATAATAGCAGTAAGTTCCATAAAGAAGAAAGGTTATTCTATGTCTGCAGTGAAATGAAACCAGAAATGAACGGAAGAAAAAAAAAGAGAGAGAACTATGGCCAGAGCGACAATACAGGGGTTAAGGTGTTCATCTTGCATGTGGCTAACCTGCATTCAATCCCCTGGACAACAGATGGTTCCAGAGCCTGTCTGGAGTGACCCCTGAACCCAGAGCCAGGAGTAAGTATTGAGCACAGGAGGTATGACCCCCAAACCAAAAACAAATCAACAAACCCCCAAACCAAAAGATCTTCCCAGTTAAAAAAAAATTAAGCCATTTATTGAACAAGTGTCAGGTGAAGAGGAAATAATTTAGAGCACAAACTTATAAAACAAATAGTGAAAAACACTACATGCCAGAATTCATGGACTAGTTACAACTTTGGTCAGAGGGGAAAAAAAAAAGGTAGAGGGGCCAGAGAGATAGTACAGTGGGTAGGGCGCTTGCCTTCTACTTAGCTAACCTGGGTTCGATCCCCAACATCCCACACGATCCCCTGAGCATTGCCAGGAGTGATCCCTTGTCATCCTGTTGTTCATCGATTTCCTCGAGCAGGCACCAGTAACGTCTCCTTCGTCCTAGCCCTGAGATTTTAGAAAGTGCCACATTCGAGGCTCTTTCAGGGTCAGGAGAATGAGACCCATCATTGTTACTGGGTTTTGGCATATTAAATATGCCACGGGGAGTTTGCCAGACTCTGCCATGTGGGCAGGATACTTTTGGTAGCCTGCCAGGTTCTCCAGAGTAAGAACTAGATAGTAAGATGTCGCGTGGCCACATTTGTGGCCGTGCACTTCCAGGAGCTGAGTTTTATAGTCTCTGAGTCTTAGCCGTTGATGAGATTACAGAGCGCCAGGGGCAGTTGGTGGGTGTAATGCCTACATACTGGAAAATGGGGGGATCTGGGTGGAGGAGGCCCAGTCTCAATCCAAGCAGACTTGGAGATTTACGCCCCAGGTGCCACACACCTGGGTTCTTCTGCTGGTTCCTTCATGCATGAGGCTCGTCTGAACATGTGGAGAGTGGCCTTAAGCATGGCTGTGGCTGGAACCGGAGGTCTTCAGCTGCTCAGATTGGGACTGGGCCTCCTCCACCCAGATCCCCCCATCTTCCAGTATGTAGGCATTACACCCACCAACTGCCCCCGGCACTGTGTAATCCCATCAACGGCCAAGACCTAGAGACCTAGAGAGCTCCCAGAAGAGAACAGCGCAGAGTCTCCTGCCTCCGCGCCTGGCTGTCCTCACCGGGGCCCCTTGGAGGAGGGTGGGTTGAGTTTCCCTCCCTGCTCTGAGCAGAGCCCCGGCAGCTGAAGCCCAAAAAAAAATCAACAGAAAAAAAGAAAAGAAAAGGTAGAAACTATTATCATTTATGACTATTACTATCAATGCAAATTGTAAATAAAACATCATCAAAAAGAAATAAGAAACCAATACATATAACCAAGTAGATCACCCTAGCAATGTAAGACTGACTGACTTAGATGTCTGTGCATGCCATACAACCATGCACAGCGAAAAAGTTCTCAAACAACTTTAATATCCAGGTTTATCTCCCCCTATTTAAATTCTTCTTCATCTTTTTTTTGCTTTTTGGGTCACACCCAGTGATGCTTAGGGGTTACTCCTGGCTCTGCACTAATGGAATTACTCCTGGCGGTGCTTGGAGGATCGCCAGGGATTGAACCCGGGTCAGCCGCGTGCAAAGCAAACGCCCTACCCACTGTACTATCTTCCGGCCCCATCCCTACTTAAATTCTTCTAATAAATACAATTAAAGCTAAACAACAACGACACATCCCTGTGTTTATATTGTTTTGTAGAGTTTTTGATGCACACAGATGCTTAATGCTTAATGCCCATATTTTGTTAAATAGAAACCAATATGTTAAAAAAAAAAACCAAAACCACTAAAATAGACACACACACACACCCCTCAGTTCTAATGCCAACAGTTCTCCTATGAAGAAATATTTTCCACTAACACCAGAATACCTGTTGTCTACATTACCATTCAACATTGTACTGGAGGTTTAAACTGATGCAATTAGATGAGAAAAACTAATTACTGGCATATAAATTGGAAATTAAGATGTTAAACCATCTTTGGGATAAAATGATAATTTCTGTGGTCATTATGAAAAGCCCTAGAAAATAATAAAACGTTTTAAAAATTTCAATTATGACATCAGTAAATAAAACTAACAAAGAGAAAGAACTTAATAATCTCCACATATGGAAAGATAACCATTACAGAAAATCCCATTTGCAAAATACTTGACAATACAGTAACTGTTGCAGGGCTGGAGCAATAGCACAGCGGGTAAGGCATTTGCCTTGCACAAAGCTGACCCAGGTTCAATTCCCTGCATTCATATGGTCCTCTGAGCACCGCAAGGAGTAATTCCTGAGTGCATGAACCAGGAGTACCCCTGTGCATCTCCAAAAATCAAAATATCAATCAATAAATAAACTTTTGCAAACCAAAGGAGATGAAAAGTCCAGTATTTAAAAAATATACAGAATTCTTCTAAATTAAGGAAAAACTATAGACCAAGAGAAAAATGATCCAAAGTTGTTAGATAATTTCACCAAAAAAGGAAAAATAATGGCCAGTGACCATCTCAAAGAACAGCTTGTGCTCACTCATGAAGAAATGTAATGTTTTTTAGTGAGTGTGGGGGTCACACCTGGTGGAGCTCAGGGAACGATACAGTGCCGGGGACTAAATGAGGCTCTGGCACACAGCAGGAGCTCGGTCAAGACAGTAATCCTCAACTGGAGCCCATAAGCACCCTGTGGGGCCTCAAGATATTCCAAGGGGCCACAGGTAAGAAAAAACATCATGTAAAGAAAGGGGGGCACAGTATGAGATTAGGGACCAACTGGTTGGACAAGTGGGCACCAGTTTGAAAGGGAACAAGTTTCAGTGGGGTAAAAGGTTGAGAAAACTGTTCTAGTCCCTGAACTCTCTCCCTGGACTAGGACTGTAATTTAAAAACTAATAGTCTTTGGGGGGTTGGAGAGATAGTTCAGTGGGTAGGGAGTCTGCCCTGCACACAGCTGACCTGGGTTCAATCCCTGTCACCCCATACAGTCCCCAAGCCCTTGGTCACCAGGCGTGATCGCTGAATGCAGAACCAGGACTAAGCCCTGAGCACTGCTGGGTGTGGCCCCAAAATGAAACAAAAGAAGTGGCTAAAACTTGCTTTAAAATGCCTGCTTTCGATATCACTTCTGGGAATATATCCCAGAGGGGCAAAAAAGTATAGTTGAAGTGACATCTGCACTTGTTTGTTCATTGCAGCACTCTTTGCAATAGCCAGAATCTGGAAAAAACCTGAGTGCCCAGGAACAGATGACTGGTTAAAGAAACTTTGGTACATCTACACAATGGAGCACTATGTAGCTGTTAGAAAAGATGAAGTCATGAAATTTACATACAAGTGGTACTACATGGAAAGTATCATGCTAAGCGAAATGAGTCAGAAAGAGAGGGACAGACATAGAAAGATTGCATTCATCTGGGGAACATAAAGTAACAAAATAGGAGATTTAACACCCAAGAAAGCCAAGATAAGTACCTCATGGTTTGGAGGGCAGCCGCACATGCTAGGGGAAAAGGCAGCTCAGATAGAGAAGGGAGCACCAAATAAAGGGTGTTGGAAGGATCCTCCCAGGATGGGAGATGCATGCTGAAAGTAGACTATAGACCGAACATGATTGCTACTCAATGCCTCTTTTGCAAACCACAGCACCCAAAAGGAGAGAGAGAACAAAAGGGAATGCCCTGCCACAGAGGTAGGGTGGGATGGGGGGGATGGGAGGGTGGGAGGGATACTGGGATCATTGGGGGTGGAGAATGGGCACTGGTGGAGGGATGGGTACTCGATCATTGTATAAGTGAAACCCAAGCACAAAAATTTGTAAGTCCACAACTGTACCTCATGGTGTTTCACTAATAAAAATGCCTGCTTTCAGGAACTAGAGAGGTAGTATAAAGGTTAGGGCACTCTCCTATCATGTGGCTACAGCTGAGACTTTGGTTTGAATCCTGGAAGGATATATGAGTATCAACATGGCCCCAGAACACAGATCCAGGTGTGATCCTGAGTAAAGATAGGTGTACACTTGCCCCCCTCCTCCGCAGCTCCTCCCCACCACGCCTGCCCCAAACAATAGCCCACTTTTAGGCCAGAGAGATGGCTCAATGGGCTGGAGTGCATGTTTTGCAAGCAGAAGATCCAGGTTCAATCCCTGACACCATTATTGTCCCCCTAACACCAACAGGATTGATCTCTGAACTCAGAGCCAGGAGTAGGTCTGAGCACTGCCAGGTGTGTATCCCACCCCGCCCCCTACCATATACACACACACACACACACACACACACACACACCCCTAATATCTGGACAAGAAGAACAGTCATAATGTAAAGAATGAGACAAGCTCCTTGCAGGGCTGCATGCACCCGAGCACCCTGCCACCCTCCAGCCCTGCCAAGGACAGGCCCAAGACCTGGAGCTTTGTGGAGGCTGTGACTCTGAGAGGATCTCCACTCTCCTGGCCAGCATAAACAAGGAAAGGGCATTCTGGATGAGGCAGTATCTGTGGAAATGAGGGGAGCTGAAGAAATAGAGGAAGCTAAGAAAAAAGTGTGGCCCGAAAAACAAAGGGAGAGAAAAAGGACAGGGTGGAGGTGAGCTGTGGTGATAGCTCACGGGGTTGGGGCACATGCCTAATAGGCACAGGGCTCTGAGTTCAAACTCTGGCACCAAACAGGCCCCCGAGCATTGCTAGGGTGGCCCTACTGAATCCCAGTACCCCCCACCGCCCCCAGTGTTGAAGTCGCACCACATTGCTGGGCTGAGATTTAAGTTGTCTGGCCTGAGTGGCCACTGAGCACTTTTGGGGAGGGCCCCCACGTAATTGATAAAAAATGTAACTAATATGATATAAATAAATCTTAAGTTGGTTGACATCTAGACTGACAACAAAGAAATGACAGTAACAAAAGAAGGATTAATAAATATTGCAGACACCATAAACACTAAAAGAATAAAAGGGGAGGCCAGAGAGAGAGCAGAGCGGGGAGGGCGCTTGCTTTGCACGCAGTCAACCTGGATTTGATCTCCAGCATCCCAACTAGTCCTTTAAGCCCTGCCAGGAGTAATTCCTGAGTGTGGAGCCAGGACAAATCCCTGAGCACTGCCAGGTGTGGTCCCCGACCCCCCGAAATAGAATAAAATGGCAAACAACTCACAGCACATAAAATAACTTGGACAAAACCGAAACTGAAGCATCAGACCAGGTGATTTTATCTTAGATCTCCTAGAAATGATCCCAATTGCCCTCTTTCTATGAAAGGAATTACAATACGGGGTCGAAGAGATAGCTCAACAGGCTGGAAAGTGCTCTGCATGCTGGCTGCCAGGGTTCGATCCCAGCAGCACCGGACCCCCTGAGCACCACCAGGAGTATTGCCAGCTGTGCCTTCCCCTGAGCCCCCCAAAAGAATGCATTTTGAGTTATAAACTTTTGTAAAAAACAAAACAAAAAACTTGGTTCACAGGACTTCTCGGGTAAATTATACCAAATGTTCAGAAAACAAATAGCACCAGTTCTATAGATTTTCTTCCAGAAAAACAAGGGCAAACCTCCCAACTCATTAAGAAGCCAGTCGACCTAAATACCAAAACAAGGCAAGATAGAACAAGAAAAGAAAACCACAAACTACTATCCACAATGAATAAATATGTAAAATCCTCAAAAGAAATTGTAAATCAAACCCAGCAGTACAAAAAAAAGAATATACCAAGAGCCAGAGAGATGGCTTAGAGGGCTGAGCACACGCTCTGCATGCAAGAGGCCCAGGCTTGAGCTCTGGTACAACATGGCCTTCAAATACTGATGAGCACTGCCAGGTGAAGCCCAACACTACCACACCCCTTCCCAAACAACAACAACACACAAACACACACACAGAGATTATACCATAGCCAACAAGGTTTTCTCAGGAAAGCAAAGTTGGTTCAATATTCAAAAGTCAATGAAAATAATACATGATACTTTGCACTGAAGTACCAGGGTGCTCAGGAGCCCTGCCAGGAATAATGGCTCTATGCTTGGAATTGGTATAGGAATAAAGACAGACCCACAGATCAATGGAATAGAATTGAATATCCTGACAGAGACCCTCAAATGTATGATCATTTAATCTTTGACAAGGGAGCAAGAAATATTAAGTGGTACAAGGAAAGTCTCTTCAACAAGTGGTGCTGGGAAAATGAGGCAGCTACATGTGAAAAAATGAACTCAGACCTCTATCTAACGCCGTGAACAAAAGTCAGATCAAATGAATTAAAGACCTCAACATCAGACCTGAATCCATAAAGTACACAGAGGAGAATGTAGGCAAAACCCTCCATGACACTGAAGCAAAAGGCATCTTCAAAGATGAAAAACCACTGACCAAGCAAGTGGAAGCAAAGATAAACAAGTGGAACTATATTAAACTAAGAAACTTCTGCAACTCAAAAGAAATGGTAGCCAAGATACAAAGCTCATGGAATGGGAAAAATTATTTACCCAATACCCATCTGATAAGGGGTTAATATCAAAAGATATACAAGGCACTGTTAGAACTTTACAAGAATAAACCATACAACAGCATCAAAAACTGGGGAGAATGAATAGAAACTTTCTCAAGGAAGAAATTTGAATAGCCAAAAGACACATTAAAATGCTCATCATTAATCATCAGGGAGATGCAAATCAGAACAACAATGAGATATCATCTCACACCACAAAGACTGGCACACATTCAAGTGAAGAACAACCAGTGTTGGTGCAGATGCGGGGAGAAAAGGCCCTCCCGTTGATCATCGATTTGCTCGAGCGGGCCCAGTAACGTCTCCATTGGAGACTTTGTTGTTACCGTGTTTGGCATATCGAATACATCACGGGGAGCATGCCAGGCTCTGCCGTGCGGGTGAGATACTCTCGGTAGCTTGCCGGGCTCTCCGAGAGGGGCGGAGGAATCGAACTCGGGTCGGCCATGTTGGCTGCGTGCAAGGCAAACGCCCTACCGTTGTGCTATCGCTCCAGCCCATGCGGGGAGAAAGGGACTCTTAATTCATTGCTGGTGGGAATTCTAACTAAAAAGCAATATGGACATTCCTCAAAAGACTAGAAATTGAGCTCCCATTTGACCCAACAATATTATTTCTGGAAATATATGCTCCAGGCCCAAAAACAAACAACAGAAATACCATCTGCACTCCAGTGTTTATTGCAGCACTATTCACAATAGCCAGAATCTGGAAACAATCAGAGTTGCCGAGATCAGATGAATGGATAAAGAAACTATGGTATATCTATACAATGGAATACTATGCAGCTGTTAGGAAAAATGAAGTTGTGAAATGTGCTTATAAATGGACGGACATGGAGAGGTATGATGCTGAGTGAAATGAGTCAGAAGAAGAGGGATATAGAATGATTGCACTCATTTATGGGATATATATATATATATATATATAGAGAGAGAGAGAGAGAGAGAGAAAGAGAGAGAGACAAATATTCAAGGCCAGGAAAAACAGGGGCCAGGAAGACTGGTCAATGGTTGGAAGCTTGCCACAAGTTTGTGGAGGGAGAAGGGGAGGGGCAAAAAGCAATTAGGATAGAGAAGGGGACAGGATGACTATAACAGAAATGATCTCTGGAAAAGAACTGAGTGTTATAAGTAGGTAAAGGCATATATATGATAACCTTTCAGTATCTGTACTACAAAACTATAATGCCCAAAAGGGAAGGGAGGGAGAAGGGAGAGGGAGGGAGGGAAGAATGGAAGGAGAGAGAGGGAGGGAGGGAGGGAGGGAGGGAGAGAGAGAGAGAGAGAGAGGGAGGGAGGGAGAGAGAGAGAGAGACAGAGAGAGGTGTCTCTGCCAGAGGCAGGTGTGGGATGGGGACACTGGTGTACACTGGTGAAGGGACAGGTGTTGGAACATTATATGACTGAAACCCAATCATGAACAAGCTTGTAACCATGTATCTCACTGTGATTCAATAAAAATTTTTTTTAAATATATTTTTTGTGTGGTACACAGCCTGAGCAAGGGCTAGCCTGTGGCCCTTCACTCCTGAATATGCTCAGGGATCCTATGTGGTGCCAGGAACAGAATTGGTGTCAGCCACGTGCAAGGCAAGCACTTTAACCTCTGCACTATCTGATTCCTAAACATACTTTAACGTCTTTACTGGACATTTATCATTTTATTTTTAATTTGGTTTTGAGGCCACATTGAGCAGGGCTCAGGGGACCCTACGGGATGCTGAGGACTGAACCCGGGCTGACTGTGTGCAAGGCAAGAGCTCTACCTGCTTTACTACCTCTTTAGATACGTTTATCTTTTTAAATGGGAGAAGCATGCTGAAAGTGGACTATAGACCGAACATGATTGCTACTCAATGCCTCTTTTGCAAACCACAGCACCCAAAAGGAGAGAGAGAACAAAAGGGAATGCCCTGCCACAGAGGCAGTGTGGGATGGGGGAATGGGGGGTGGGAGGGCTACTGGGATCATTGGGGGTGGAGAATGGGCACTGGTGGAGGGATGGGTACTCGATCATTGTATAACTGAAACCCACAAAAGTTTGTAAGTCTACAACTGTACCTCATGGTGTTTCATTAATAAAAATTTAAAAAATAAAATAAAATAAAAGATAAGAAAAAAATTCTCTCTCTTCTGTTTCACCATTTGCCTACAGGAACGCCATAAATTTCAGTGTGTCAAGTTCTACAGTTTGCCTATATGCTACAAGCTCATTGTTTCTGAGAGCTTTATTATTTTTTAATCAAGTTTATAGGGCTTTCTTAATAAAGCATTGTCACCTACAAGTAATGATGATTTGACTTCTCATTTTCCAACTTCACTATCCCTTCCTGGCCTACTTGCTGTGGCAAGACATCCAATACCATACTGAACAGTAGTATGAGTAGGCAACCTTGTTCCATGCCTAATCTTAAGATGGAAGGCTTTCAGATTTTCACTATTGTGAATGGTTTTGGCTGTAAGGTTCATAGTAAATGGCTTTCCTATACTGAGGGAAGTTCCTTCTATTACCATTTTATTGAGTTTTTTAATTTTAATCATGAATGAATGTTGGATCTTGACAAATGCTTTCTTTGCATCTCTTGATAGGGTCACACGGTCTTTATTTTCCTTTGCATTGATGTGGCATATTACATTGAATGAATTGTGTATATTAAGTTATGCTTGTATTCCTAAGACAAATCCTACTTGGTCATAATGCATGATCTTTTATGATGTACTGCTAAATTCAGTTTGCTAACATTTTGTTAAGTGAAAAAAGAAATCCCATTCACAATTGAGCCTTAAAAGAAAAAAAAATCAAATACCTGGGAATCCTTTAACAAAAGAGTGAAAGACTTATATAAGAAAACTATAAATCACTGCTGAAAGAAACAAAAGAATACACAAGGAAATGGGAACACGTCCCTGTTCATGGATTAGAAAGATTAATATGGTCAAAATGACAATATTGCCCAAAGCACTATTCAGATTTTATACACTCCCTATGTAAATCTCTATATCATTTTTTAAAGACAAAGACCAAATGCTGCTAAAATTTATGTGAAATAATAACACCCCACACTATCCAGAATAGCCAAAACAATCCTAGGAAAAAGATGAGAAGCTTCTCTTTGCCAAACTTTAAATTATACTATAAAATTGCAGTGTGGAACAACCAATGGAATAAAATGGAAAGCCCAGGAATAGGCCCTCAGATAGAGGAACAGATAATCCTTGGCAAAGAAGCTAAGTATGAAGTGGAATTTAAAAAGCAAACAAACAAAAAACCTCTTCAACAAATGGTTTTGGAAAAACTTGTCAGTCACAAGTAAGAAAAATGAGCTCACATCCCTATTTCACACTCTGCGTGAAAGACAATTTTTTAAAATTTATTTATTTATTTATTTTCCCTTTTTGGGTCACACCCAGCAATGCTCAGGGGTTACTCCTGGCTTTGCACTCAGGAATTACTCCTGGCAGTGCTCAGGGGACCATATGGGATGCCGGGGATCAAACCCGGGTTGGCTGCGTGCAAGGCAAACACCCTACCCACTCTGCTATGGCTCTGGCCCCATAATTTTTTTTTTTTTAAATAATGTAGGAGTTCTGCTATTTGTTCAGCCATTGATTAAGCGGATTGAATTGGGCATGAACTCCACATTACTTTCTTTTTTTTTTAAATTGTATCACCGTGAGATAGAGTTACAAAGCTTTCATATTTGAGATTCAGCCAATGATGGAACACTCACCCCTCCACCAGTGCACATTTTCCACCATCCATATTCCAGTCCTCACCCTGCCTCTATGGCAGACAACTTCCCCAATACTCTCTCTCTAATCTTGGGCATTTATGTTTTGCTCAAAATTTCCCAACACCATTCAAGCCTACCCGCCAGGGGTAGATGCTAGGTAATTTATTTTCCGTGAAAGATAATTTTTTAAATTATTAATTTTATTTATTTATTTTTGCTTTTTGGGTCACACCCAGAGATGCTCTGGGGTTACTCTTGGCTCTGCACTCAGAAATTACTCCTGGCAGTGCTCAGGGGACCATATGGGATGCTGGGAATCGAACCCGGATCGGCCATGTACAAGGCAAATAACCTACCTGCTGTACTATCACTCCAGGCCCCCCCCACCGTGAAAGACAATTTAAAGATACAAAGCAGCTTGTGTCTCCAAGTCTTTGTTCTCCCCTGAACACATAACTCACTTGCTTGTCTCGATGTTTCTTTGCTTGCTTATTTATTTCCACTATGGCAAGGCCTGTGTTCTCTCCTAAACAAATACTTCTTCCTCTCTCTCCCCTCATGTCTTTCTAAAAACCACTATCAATATTACTGTAAACCAGAAATAATTTTTTAAAAATTTTTAATTAAAAAAACAAATAAAATAGATTAAAAACATCAATATCAGACCTGAATCCATAAATTATATTAAGGAAAACCAAGGCAGAATTCTTTATGACACTCGATCAAGAGGTATCTTCCTGATCTATAATAATATTCACACACTTTCTTCTAAGGAAACTTTTCTTTCTTTTTTTTTCTTTTTGGGTCACACCTGGCGATGCACAGGGGTTACTCCTGGCAATGCACTCAGGAATTACTCCTGGAGGTGCTCAGGGGACCATATGGGATGCTGGGAATCGAACCCAGGTCGGCTGCATGCAAGGCAAACGCCCTATCCGCTGTGCTATTGCTCCAGCCCCTTAAGGAAATATTTTCCCATCATTTTCAGTGAATTATATCAAGCAATATAAAATAAATTATTCAGGGCCTGCTATAGGGGCAGGTTTGAGGGGTGGTTGGGAAAATTGGAATGGTGGTAGGATTGGTGTTGTAATACTGAATGTAATAAACCATGAACAACTTTATAAGAATAAACTTTAAAAAGAAAGGGAAAAAAAGAGGTACTTTCAATGTTTCAATGTCACTGGCAAAGCAAATGGATGCAAAGATAAACAAATGGAACTACATCAAATTAAGATGCTCCTGTACTGCAAAGAAACAACCAGAATAAAAAGACACCCCACAGACTGGAAGAAAGTATTTTCCCACCATTCATCTAACAAAGGGTTAATAGTCAAGATACATAAAGCACTTGTAAACAACTTAGGGGAAAAATATAAAACAAAACAGCCCTATCAAAAAATGAGCAGAAGAGATGAACAGAAACTTCCTCAAAGACATACAGAGGTCAATATGTATTTGGGAAAAAAATGCTCTCCATTCTTTCTCATCAGGAAAATGAAAATCAAAACAACGAGATATAATATCACTTCGTGCCAGTAAGACTGACACACATCAAGAAGAACAAAAATCATGGGGCCAGAGAGGTATAGCAAGTAGGGTACTTCCCTTGCACAACCCATATGGTTCTCCAAGCCCACCAGGAGTGATAGCAGAGTCAAGAGTAAGGCCTGAGCCCCATGGGATTGTGGCCCCAAAAGCTGATTTTAAAAAAATAATAAATTCAGTGTTGGTGTGGATATGGGAAAAAGGAACCCTCACTCACGGCTGATGGGAATATCAACTGGTTCAACATTTCTGGAAAACCATACGGACATTCCTCAAAAAACTAAGAATTGAGCTTCTACATGACCCAGCAATTTTATCTTCTCGTCATCTATCCCCAGGGTCAAAAAACTCCATTCAGAAAAGGCATCTGAGTTCTTATGTTCATTACAGCACTAATCATGAGAGCCAAAATTGGAAACAACCCAAGTGTCCATGTGCAGATGACTAGACAAAGAAACAATGGTATTTATACAGTGTGGAATACTATACAGCTATGATAAAAAGATGAAGTTATGCAATTTGCTGCTATGTGGATGATCTGGAGAGAATCTTGCTGAGTGAAGCAAGCCAGAAGGAGAGGGACACAGAATGATCTTTCTCATGTGCCGGATATAAAAACCCAGTTACAACATACGAAATAGCCAGAGAAGGGGTTGGAACAATAGTAGAGCAGGCAGGACACCTGGCCTAGCACGTGGCTGACCCAAGTTCGATCCCCAGCATGCCATATGGTTTCCAGACCCCGGCAGGAATGATCCCTGAGCATAGTCAGTCCCAAAACAAACAAACAAACAAACAAACAAACAAAAAACCCAAGAAATGGTCAAAGGCAATAAAACCTGAGAACTGGAATACAGAGTTAAAGTTACCAGGTAAAAAGATGGGGTGGAATGGGGGCCATGCAACTTGGGCAGAGGGGCAGCACTGCGACTCTCTGGGGGAGGGAGTGGGGTTGGAATGCTGGCTACCTGAAACCCTATCATTAACAGAATTGTAAATCATGGTGACTAAAATATTGTTAAATGTATATTTAAGTCTTTTGCTCATTTTTTCTTTTTGGTATTTCCTCTGTATTATCTCTCTGGCCCCATATGCAATTGTTAAACAGCGTGAACATGCTCCAAAAGACCAAAAAAAAAAAAACCCCTAAAAATGAAGAAATATGACCAAGAGAACTAGAATTACCTATCTTTGACAGTATTAAAATGAAAAAAAATAAAGTTAGAGACTGGGAGAAATTTCTGCAAATCACATAGCCAGTCAAGAGTTTATATACAAAATATATCAAGAATTCTCCAAAGTCATTAAGAAAAAAAATTAAATTGTGGGCAAAAGATTTTCAAACATTTCATAAAAAAAGGAAGGAGGGAGGAAGGGAGGGAGAGAGACCGAGAGAGACAAGAAAAAGATTTAAATGGAAAACAAGGACTTGAAAATATACTTAATATCTTTGGTATTAGAGAAATACAAATAAAATCCTTAATAAGATGCCAATACATAACATGTGACCATGGCTATGATTAAAAAGTAACCATCCAGGGGCCAGAGCATTAATACATCAGGTAGGGCACTTGCTTTGCACACAGCCAACCCAAGGTTTGCTATCTGGCAACCCAAGACTCGCCAGGAGTGAACCCTGAGCAGAGCCAGGAGTCAGCCCTGAATCAATGCCCCCTGAGCTGGGGCTGGGCACACTGACTGCCTTCCCAAGAGGCCCCTCTGGAAAGCCTCTGGAGAGACAGTGAGTGGATAATCCCAACAGCCATAGACTTGCCAACCATGAGCAAGACAGCCTGCGGGGAGCATGACCCAATGACAGCTGTGAAGGGACAGCACAGTGTTCAACTGAGGGTCACGCTACAGAAAGTCTCCTCAATGTCCTCCAAACTGCCCAGGCAGAGAAGGAAGGACAGTCTAAGAAAAGCTCTAAGACATCTCTGCAGGGAGGAAGAGACTAAGGCAACTAGTGACCGAATGGAGTGTCTTGGCTGGTACCCAGGCACAGCACAGGCCAATGGGCAAGAACCCAGAGATATGAAGAAAAGCACCCACTCCCACAGGACACTGATGTCCGGGACAGGGCAGAAAACCTCTGGTCAGTTGCCCTCCCAGTCACTTTTGGAATCGAGTATATTTCCAAGTGTTTCTGAGTCACTTTTCCCTAAGAGCGACACTTAATGGTAGTCGATTCATCAGTCGATTCATGTATTATGATAACCCAGTTTCCTACTTTTTTTTTTTCCGGCTTCACAGACAATTTCCAATGTCACTCCAGGTAACTTTCAACAGATTTAACGGTGACGTTTAAGCACTTCTCCCATTTAAAACCATGTCCCCACCCTCTCTCTCTCTCTCTCTCTCACACATACACACACACACACACTGAAGGGACTTCAGTGCTCCTCTAGGTAGTTATCACTCGCTCAGGCCAATCAGCTGCTGGCCTCAATGCCACAGGGGGCAGCCCAGAGAGTGACACTCGGGCCCCCACGGGGTCATCCTGCCACCAATAAGGCCACAGATATGGCCCCTTCCAGAAGGTCAGACCTGCCCATGGTGGCTGCAGACACCCAGAGGGGCCAGGGAAGGCGCAGGCCTTCTGAGGTACTATGACCCCTGTCCTGATGCCCACAGCTCATGGCCACAGGGCACTGGGCACGGCCCGAGCCAAAGAAAAGGTGCACGGCTAACTGTACAGACCCACGGGAGAGAGCCCTGCTGGCATCACTGGGTGGGCCCAGATGGGGTGGGTTTGGCTTCGTGGCACCAGCCCTGCCCTCACCCACTGCAGCCCCTCCCCAGCCCGGGCTCAGGAGGCAGCTCTGCCCAGGGTAACTCAAACTTCACAAAGAGACCATTTCTGGAACGGGGCTCCGCTGGGCGGTGCGGAGTCAAAGGCGCACTTCATCGCTCCTTCCCGAGCCCCGTGCATTGTCAGGGCCCTTTCCCCTTTGAAGCCTCGGTGAGTGATTGAAGCGTCTCCTTTCTGAGGGGCAGATAGCAGTGGGCCGGTAATCTGACTCTAAGCCCCGGGATAAAGGTAGTTTGTTTCCTCTCGGCTTGTCTGTCAACACCTCCTCAGTAATTAGCCCTAATTATTACCAAGGGCCAGCCTCCCATTCGGTTATTAAATCAGAAATAGTATCGTGGCCGGGCATCTGTCAACGCCCGACGGGCGACCTTGGATTCATTGAATCCTCTGTCAGTATCCCCGGCTTCAAAGACGCAGATCGTGGGGAGGGGTTCCGGGGATGCGGTGGGCAGCCCCGCCTGGGACCGGCGGAGGGCTGGGATGATGGTGCCACAGCCGCCCCACACTCTCGGGAGTTGGGCATCGTACTGCACGGACCTTCCCTTTGGGCAGCAAGTGCTTCTCCGGAGGAGGCCCCTTCCCAGCAGGAGAACCACAGGGAGGTGTGCAGGGAGGGCGGAGCGGCCGCTTTCCCGGCAGCCAGAAGACACGCAGTGGTCCCAGTCATGGCAGGCCCTGGGCCCCAGCACCAGGGACCAGCGAGGCTATGGCTGGTGTGCGGGTGCATGTGGCAGACACCTGAGTGTACCTGCCAGGCGCACGCCTGGGCTGCCAGACGGGTCACGCCTGAGGGCAGGCTGGGCCCCAGTGAGGGGAAGTCCACAGTGAACCAGGGAGGGAGGGCAGACTGCCACGATCTCATGTGGAGCCGTGGGGAGGGGCAGAGCCCAGGCGAGGCCTCCCATCACACCCAGGGTAGCAGCCATGCACGTGTGTACATGTACGTGTGCATGTCTGGGCGTGTGTATGTGTGTGCATGTGCATGAGCCTGTATGTGCATGCGTGCGTGCACATATGCCACATATGTGTGTGTTAGTGTACATGTATGTGGCCCCTGGAAAGCTCAGCTGCTCCCCAACAAGGTTCTCTGCTCCTGGCCAGGAGTCCTGCAACCTGAGCACCTCAAGAAGAGGTGCCAGCACTCTGGGTTTCCCCAGACCTGAGGGGTCACGCGAAGCTGAGGCTGCCAGCACCGACCACTGACTACAGTGAGCTGGGTGGGGCCCTACAGAGAACCAGGCACTCGCTCCACCAGGCCAGGGCAACTACGCCACTGAGCTGGGGAGAAGGGACAACGAGGGCCAAGCTAGTCGGCTCCCCAGGGCCATGCACTTGTGCAAAGGTTGTGGGCTACGCCGTGTACTGGGCAGGCCCACAGTGGCCGGTTCTGCCCCAACCCCACCGGCCAAGTCCCTGTGTGTGGGGGCGGGGGCGCCAACAGACCCCCTCTGGGAGAAAGGGCAGGAGCTTGGAGTGTGAGGGGCTGGTCTTCTTCCCATCTCAGGTACGGAGGTTGCAATTCCCAGGATTCTTGGGACGAGGGGACAAGGACGAGGGCAAAGCCCAAGATGACCTGAGGAACTGCAGGGGTGAGGGGCTGCTGGGCGGCAGGAAGGGCAGGTAGGGCCCCACCATAAAGAGGATTCACCAGCTGCTGCCCAGGGCATCCGACCCCGACCCCAGGAGCCGCACAGGGAGCCCCTCAGAGGTGGCAGGAAGGAAGGCCGGCCAGCCTGCCCAGCACTTACGGGCAGGCCCGGGAACCCAGCCAGCTCTGGCCGCCAGCGCTTTGTCCCCATGTGCACACGGGAAGCTGCCGTGCTACAGGAAGTGCCTATTCCTGTGCGCCACTGCCGGCCGGGGGGCCGCGTCTGCCAGGGCGGCCGCCTCTGCTGCCACAGGACAGGCTGGGCTCCAAAGGCTGGTGCCCTGGCCTAGAAAATGGGGGTCCCAAGCTCCAGAGCTGGGGAGGTACTCTCCATAGATCAATGAGTCCAGCTGTGACAGAGGCCACCTCGTGTCCCCCAGCCAGACCTGCACAGAGCCCGCAGAGTGCCCCAGGGCCACACTGCCCCCGAGGGCCACTCTGGCTCTAATGCACCAACACAGGACAGGTGGCCCCCGATGCTGACGGCTGTCAGTGGGCTTGGTAGAGAGGGGGGTTGGGAGTGAGTCCAGCCCTTCCGTACACTGGCCAAAGTGAGACTTCCGTGACTAAAAGGATGTGACTATGACCGGGAAGCCAGGTGGGGCTGTGGCACCTCACCAGCCCTCAGTTACCTGCCATGCCACCACCCCCCAAGGCTCCATCTGATTGAGGAATCTAGGGCTTCAGTGGTGACGTAGCTGCTAGCCCCAGAGGGCAGCACAGGGCCTCAGTGTCAGTTCATGAACCCCTACTACCGGGACCCCACTTCAGGAAACCTGCACTCTGCTGCTGAAGCATCAAAGAGGTACAGAGGCCGACAGTTGTCCTGGGAAAGGCCGAGCTGGGCCTCTGGCCCCGCGGGAGCCAGGGAGCCAGCAGCCCAGCAACCTCCTGATGGAGGCATCTACTGCCCAGGTCCCAGCCCCAGAGAAATGTCCCCTCTGCTGGGAAGGAAGGAACAGGCTGATGAAGGCGATCTGTGGGTCTGGATTTCCAGGTCAGGGCTCACGCCAGACACCCGCATTAGCACGAGGACACTGGGTCCAGAGAGACACAAAGTACCACCCAGAGAGGGCACTGGGCAGGTAGTCTGGGGGTGGGGGGAGGCAGAGAGAATGGGGAGGCTGCCAGCCTGGCATCCTGGCAAAGACAAACGAGTGCTGGAACCAACGACAGACACGCCACAGTCCACTGCCCCACCCTGGGTCTGTGAAAAAAATGTGTTTGATCCAGGCAGGGGTGGAGCTCAGTGGCAGAGGTCCTGGGTTCAATCCCCAACACCACAACGGTGAACAGAATGAAGCTAGCCTACGCAAAAGCCTTCGGGGGGAAGAGGACCACTTCCCTACTTGACAACAAAGACCACCCCCTATAAAGTCAGAGCAGCGCGAGGGCAATGGCAGCCCCTTGAGCTGGCAGGAGGTGTGGCCAGCATGTCCTCCGGCACCTGCTGCTGGGGGTCCAACCCTGCAGGCAAGGCATGGGGCTTCCACATCAGCGAGCACCCAGCAGGCCACACACGGTGCTGCACACACCCTTCTACTGCTCACTCCCTTTAGACTACCCCGCCAGTGGGCCAGGGCACCCGCCTTTGCCAGCAAAATGCATAATTGGTGACCCGGGGGCCAGGCAAAACGGTCACAGCTGGAGCGACAGCCCGTTCCCTAGGGCAGAGCCAGCTTTCCAGGGTGGGAGTTCCATACTCACACACAGTCCAAGCCCCAGTCAGGCGCTACACGTGGGTACCAGCAACGAGGGCAGGCTCCAGGGCAGCTGCACCAACACTGTCAGCCTGGATGAGACCCACTGTGCACAAACTAGAGATAAATTGTCTCCCCAAGTTCCCACGCTGAGGCTCTAACCCCAAAATGCCCCAGAACCATCTACTGGGACATGATACTTTCAAAGAGGGAAGGATGTAGCTCAATGGGCTTGAGTTCATGCTTTGCCTTTGCATGCAGGAGGCCCAAACTGGATCCTTGGCACCATGGGACCCGGAGAGCCTCCTGAGCACAGAGGTGGAGTAACCACAGAGCACCACCAGGCGCTGTCCCCACAATCCCCATAAAAGGTTTTTGTTTTGGAATACAACCAACAGTGTTTAGGGCTTACTCCTGGCTCTGCACTCAAAAATCACTCCTGGTGGGCTTAGAGGACCTTCTGGGATGTCACGTTTTTGGACCTAGGTTAGCCGCATGCAAAGCAAACCCCTGACCCACTGTACTATGGCTCTAGCCCCTACACAGAAGTTTTGTTTTTTTTAAAGACAAGAAAAACACAGAGATAAGTAAGTTTAAATGCGATTATAGGTGAGCCTGGGCCCATGTCCAGAGTCTATACAAGAGCAGGAAAGAGACACAGAGGCCAACCCCGTGAGGACAAAGTTAGAAGGCAGCTGTGGACAAGCCAGAAGAAACCAGGGAGGTGGCCGAAGGGCTGGAGCACCACATGGTCCCCCAAGTACCGTTGGGAGAAGCTCCAAAATGGGGCTTCTCTTGGCTGCAGACGTGCAAGCAGAGGGACACGTACTCTTTCCTCGGCCCCCGTGCTCATGGAGAAATATGTCCGTGGAGTTCCTGCTGACACAGGTCCCCGAGTAGAGTGCCCTGAACATAAGTGTGTGACAGCGAGCAGGAAATGAATAGGTCGATGGCAGTGGCCGTATTTGTTACTGCAGCAAGGCTTGGCTCGTTCTGACAGCTAGGGCAGGGTAAGCGCCACAGTGGCTACAGTCTCCTCGCCCCATGCTGCTGGCGCTCTGGGCCACCTCACACGTTGCTGTTAATAATGCAGTGATGCCCTCCTGGCAGTCTCCAGGGCTCAGGTCACTGCACAGGCATGCTCTCGTCCAATCGTCTGTTGATCTGTTCTCTGAGGACAACGCTAGTCTGACAATGCAGAGAGTTCAAATGACAAGGAACGGCAGCTTGCAAGTGGGGGAAACCAGGTGTGACCAAACTCAAGTCCGTGCTCTGGGCCCCCAAGCTCAGAGAGCAACGCCCATCTGCAGGTAAGTGTACAGAAAAAGTCATCAGGGCCAAGCAAGTACTGGGTGCTCCCACAAGGCGTAGGGGGCGCTCTGCTTCTCCGTGTCTTTCAGCAACGCTGGTCATCTAAACCATCCATGGTCCTGGATCCCAGGCAAAAAGAAACTTCACCCATATTTTCTGTAGTACCACTGCTTGTTTTCAATGCTGAAATCCCTAATCCATCTGGAGGCCAGACCGGATAGTAAGGCAGGTAAATCCCCGTATTTTGGGGGGCTCTATGTGAAAGTTCTCTTCTCTCTGGTCACCGAGTCCACATCAATTTCCAAGTGACCTCTGTGACTGCAGATTGGTAAGTGTTCAGTACTTCACAGGAACACACCCTCACCATCTCCTGTCTGAGAAGGTTCCTGGGACGCGGGCACTTCTACAAAGTCCTTCTGCTGAAACCTGCTGAGTCTTAGCCTTAGAAATAAAATCTCTGCGTGTGCCCCAGGGAAGGAGGGGGCAGATGTGATGATCTGGGAAGCAGGTGGCCTCGGGCACTCCCAGTGCCCCCTGCCAGGCACCCCCCTGCTCCAGTCCACCATGTGTGGTTTGCTGGCCAGGAAAGCCCTCGTCCCACTGCACAACGCGGGGTCTCACCTCCTGGCTCTGTGCTCCTTCTCCCCTGTGGAGTGGAAAAACAAGCCTGGTTGTCACCTCTGTTCACGCAGAGCGAGGCCACCAGCCGGAAACCAGGCAGCCTGTTTGCCCCACCACGTGCACTGCCAGTCAGGAAGGCCAGACTAGAGCCCTTCCCTCCTCTCCTTGAGCTCCCAGGAATGGCAACCGGAATTCAGCTGCTAGGGAACCCATCTGGTTTCCCTATAGGGCAAGAGCCTGAGACAATCAAGAGGATCCTGAGCTGAAGGGATCTGCTTCAGTATCCCCCTCCCCAATGCCCCACGCTGCCCCGGGCGCAGAGCAGCAGAGCAGCCTTGCAGAGGCCAGCAACGGCGTGGAGCTGACCGGCACCCCAAAAGGCTTGCCAGCTTCAATACGGCCACTGCCACCAGTTCTACAAGAACTCCAAGAGCGGGTGGGGAGCAACTGGCCCCAGACAGTGAACGGAGGGTCAGTTGGACAGCTGAGGAAACCCATACAGAGCACTGGGCCAGACACCCACTAATTCTCCACTTCTGACCAGAATCAAAACAGCACCCGAGGGCCAGAGACACAGATTCAGGCACTTGCTAGCATGCAGCTGCTACCACTACAAATTCTGGACTGCATATGGTCTTCTGAGCACAGAGCCAGGTATGGCCCCAGGTGTGGCACTGCTGGTTGCGGCTCCCAAACAACACCCCCCCCAGAAAGAAAGCATCTGAATTTCCTGTCTGTATGCTTTATTGCTTTTAGGATTGTATCCATTTACCACCTATTTCCAAGATTTGCAACTCTTTATCTATCCTTAAATAAATAAAACACTCATGAATTGGAGACAGAGACAGAGGGAGTATTACAGGGGGTAGAAAAAATGCTTGCCTTGCATGCAGCCAACCCAGGTTCCATTCCCAGAATCCCAAAGCATCCCCTGAGCACTGCCAGGAGTGATCCCTGAGTGGTACCAAAACAAAACAGCTGGATGAGGTCCCAAAACAAAACCAACCAACCAAAACACCAAACAAAAAACCTCATAGAAGCACCAGAACAATAGTACAGTGGGCAGGGAGTGTATGCTTTGCATGCAGCTGACCTGGGTTCGATTCTCAGCACCACATATGGTCCCCCAAACTCCACCAGGACTGATCTCTGAATGCAGAGCCAGTAGCGACCCTCCAACCCCCAATTCCAATATCTTCTTAAAAAGTATTTACCATTGGTTTTTTTTCAACTTTTAGGTACTTATTATAGCGAACTTTTTTTTTTTGGCCTTTTTGGGTAACATCCAATGATGCTCAGGAGTTATTCCTGGCTCTGCACTCCTGGCGGTGCTCGAGGTGACGATATGGCATGCTGGGAATCGAACCTGGGTCGGCCACATGCAAGGCAAATGCCCTACCCACTGTGCTATCGCTCCAGCCCCTATAGCTAACTTTTTGTCCTGCTTTCCAGGAAGCTGCTGTTTTTATTGACATGATTATCAAATCTGAAAGGGTTTGAAATTCTTGCCCCTCCGCCCCTCTGAGTAGGTGCCCCTCCTGTGTTCAACTTGACTCAAGAGAGCCTGAAAACCCATCTGCGTGCAGAACAGGTCTTTCTTCATTCCAGTCCTTGGCCCCTGGGGCCGCCCAGCACCCCACTTCACTGGTGGCTCCCTCAACGTCCAAGCCCACACCTGCCTGCCAAGCCCCCTTCTCCGCCTTGGCCCCAATTCTCTCAGCCGTCCTCTGACTCCTGCTGCCTCGCCGGAGCCCCATGGGCAGCCACCACTCACCCAGAGCTTGGGGCTGGGCCCCTGCCCGGGGTTCAGCTCACAGGGCAAGGTCAAGGCTATGCTGGTCTGCAGCCTCCGCCCCTCAGGCTCCACCACGGCCACGGTAAGCGCGGCTGTGTACCAGGCACCTGCAGCCAGCTGAGATGGAGCCCCCCCCCCCCCCCCGCCCGAGAGGCTCACGGTCTGCCCGGAAACATCCCCAGGACGGGGCTTCGGTGCTGAGTCGGCGCCCTGCAAGCCAGGGCAGGGGCAGCCGTGGCGCAGAAAGAGGGAGGAGAGAGCAAGGGCCCTGGGGAGCGACAGCGTGGGCCGATTTCCCAATGAAGCCAGGCACCAGAACGTGAACAGACAGCCAGGGAGACGCCGGGACGGAACCGACTAGTGAGAGCCCCGCACCGTGTTTTTGCGCACTCAAGGCATCCCCGGCGGCCAGGGCTGCCGGGAAGCACACAGGGAAGCACCTCTCTCTGCCAAGACCAACCGCCCGCTGCCGCGGGCTGACGCAAACAGCCACTTCACCCAGGCAGGGAGCAGATCCCAACAGGGCTGGGGCGGCAGGTCCCGCCCAGTCCTGCCAGGGCCCGAGGAGGTGCTCAGCTTTTCCCTGGGGTGGCTACAAAGATGATACAAATCCGATGGAGTCTGGCCCTGAGCAGTCTGTCCCTAAGAGGAACCTGCAAGATACAGGGGTGCAGCTGGAAGCCCCGTGGGAGGCAGCCACTGGACCACAGGGGAGGGGGGGATAAGGGGCACAAGACGAGAGGCCAGCATTCTGCCCGGGCAGAGAGCGCAGCAGAGCAGTCTGTGCTCAGACACAGCAGAGCCCCATGATCCGTGCAGTTCCTCAGCCAAAAACAGGGCAGTGGGCTGGGCAACTCTGGGCAGCACTGCATCTAGGGTCACCAGCAGTGTCGCCTCACCAGGCGGGGCTCTTCTATACTGGTGGAGTCATGCTCAGAATCCAGAGCTGCAGGTAGCTCCCCGGGGGAGGGGGGGCGTCACTGGGTGTCCACGAGCTCTTGTCCAGTACCCAAGGATGCCTCCTGGCTCTCCACTGTCTCAGGAACCTCCTCCTATCTCTGTGTGCCATGGCCCCAAGGGGCAAACCGGTTCTAGTTTCTGGATCGAGAGCCTAGCAGATTCTCAAGTGCAGGAGCCGGCTGGGAGGCAGGCCCTACAGGACCAGGACGGACCAAGGCCCGGGATTCTTCCTGGCCAGCTGCTGCTCAGCATTTCTGGGTGCAAAGTCAGAACAAGAAAGAGATGGGGTGCACAAAGCAGCTAGCAGAGGTCTGGGGGCAGTGGCCATGTGATGTTCACGGCCTCCAGAACCGGGCTAAGTCCTCCTCACCACAGGTGGCAGTGGCTACCGGTGACCAGCATGAGGCATGACACTGGAGCGCGGTCTGCAGAGAAACTGTCTGGGTCTTGAATCGCTTCCTCAAGACCCTGGCACCAGGTCTCATAACCCTCTGGCTAGGAGCAGGAACCTGGTGAGGTCAGGGCTGCCCCAGCACCTCAGGCATGTGGCTGGCGCTGGGTGGGAAGCACTTGAGGCACCAAGCTATAAAATACCCCAGCTGGGCCAGAAAGTGGTCCAGCAGCCACAGGGAACCACCCGAACTGCACAGGTTTGGGCTGGGGCGATAGCACAGCGGGTAGGACGTTTGCCTTGCACACGGCCGACCAGGGTTCGATTCCCAGTATCCCATATGGTCCCCCGAGCACTGCCAAGAGTGATTCCTGAGTGCAAAGTCAGGAGTAATCTCTGTGCATCGCCGGTGTGACCCAAAAAGCAAACAAACAAACAAAAAAACTGTGCAGGTTTGAACCTAGCACCCAGTGAAAGTCCACTAAGAGGCCAGGGGCCAGGCATGCTAGGGGGCTGCCACATGAGCACTGCTGTCCAAGCTCCTCAGCTCCAAGGTGGAGCACACATGCGTACACCAACACACACACTACATACACACATGCACAGGATTCCCACCGCTCAATGGAGGGTCATCAAGGAGACACCAAGAGCCCAGGAGAGGCCAGTCCAGTCTGTCTGTTACCAAGGGTGTGCACGGGGGTCATGAGCCGTCACCCACTGTCACCAGGCACACTGAGAGCCAACTTCCCTTGGTGGCGATGAGAAGCGGGGAGAGAACGAGATGGCACAGGCCAGGCCATGGGCAGACCACAACAGGACAAAAATGGGCCAAGGAGGCGTGGCCACCCCGGCACTCCAGGGCAGTAGTGAGTATGCAGAGAGCAGACGGCCATGGCCTGGGCACAGCTGCGCAGAGGTGAGGGGACTGTCGGGCCGATAGGCCTTCATCCCAGGCCACCTTCCCAACACCAAAGCGGGAAGAGCAGGAACTAGCCCCAGCCATCCCCTGGGGGCTGAAGGAGGCCAGAGGCAGGAAACCCAGCCAGGAACTCAGGAGGACGGCTAAGAAGGACGGCACCTGGGACACTCTGAAGGCCAGATGGGGGGACAGAGGCGGTCAGTCCCAGGAAAAGAAAAAGTGTCCAGATCAGACCCTCTGGGCTTTCCTGATTGGCCTGGCTCTCAGAGCACATCCAGAGAGTGACATTGGCAACCTTTAACTGGGCATCCCACCAGCATGGACACTGACCCCGCGTCTGGGAGCCTTATACACAGTGTGAGGAGAGGAGGGTCACTACCACACATGGCCAGGGAGTGGCAGAGGCCACTGAACCTGGCTCTAGAGACACGATGAACTCCCAGATGTCACTGCACCAGTTATGAATGACACCTGACAGGCTGTTGGGGTCGCGCCTCCAGCTGCCCAAAGCACTAACCGTCAGGCACACAGACCATGCCCTGACATTTATAGGTCATGTCATGAGTTGGGGGCACAGGGAGTGCGGCCGAGGGTCTTATTCTCCAGCATCAGGTTCTCCAGACTCTGCTCATAACTCCAGGCATAGCAGGGAGGCTCTGCTACTCCCACCCCAATGCACCACCCTGTGGGAGCACCCTGTCAGCCACCAGCACCTGAAACACCACGTCAAATCCCACAGGTCCACTCTTCTCTCACTTCTCGAAAGTCACCCCTCCTCCAAATGGCCTAAAAAGTAGCGCTCAGCACACCTGACTCGAGGACAGGAGGCTATAACCAAAGGCAGTGCACGGTGCAGATCTGGGCAGCGGGCCCTCGCTGCCCAGTCTGGCCAGCCTCCTTTCCGTGCAAAGGGAGGTCTACTCCAGGTCTCCAGGGAATGCACTCTGCTTCACCCTGCCTGTGTCTTTCCCAACAAGCCTTCCATACACACCCAAAGTTCCATCAGCTCACACTGAGAGGAAACCTGGGCCTACAGAAGTGTCCAAGTATGGTCTCCTGGTGTTTATCAACCCACCCTCCCCACCCCCCCTCCCCCCACACACACCTTCCCTGTCATGCGCTCCCCCACGCAGACACAGCTCTGCAGGTTTGCCCATCATCTCCCACAATAGCCCAAACAGCATAGCAAGCTGCCAGGGCTATGGGCAACCATCTCCACCCCTTCAGCATTCTGGAATCTCTCAGGTAAAGCCTCATCCAGGAGGAGCAGGTGTCTTCTACCTGAAAGGTATCCACTCCTGACAGCCAAGCCGGAAGGGGTGACCAAGGGACAGCATTCGAATACAGTCCACGCCTGAGCGCAATCCAGTCTTTCAATGGACTCTGAGCAATCCATGCCCAGGAGCATGCCCTACCTGCCACCACTAAATCCCAGGTCAAATGTCTGGCTGCCCACAGAGGCCCACATCCCATGCCCCAAACGCAGTGCCCAGGTCTCTCACCTTCCTGGAGTAAGGCCGCGGCCCGACCTCCCATTCCCACTCAATGCGAGCTGTCACCTACCTGATCACTGGCACGCGTGTGGATGCCCTGCGTGTGGGCGCCTCCTGGCCTGACTCTCACCACCCTGAGGCGCCGTGGCAGGGTTTTCTGGATTCTCTCCCCATCCCGCCTGCCACCGAGAAACCCGGGTGCTTCTCCTGGACCGGACAGCGCCCGACCCAGCCGGGCACCACCACGGCGCCTGCGCACTCGCCCCGCCGAGCCAGCAGCGGCACCTGGAGAAACCGGCGCCTTCCTCGCTCCAGGGAGACCCAGGCGGGGGTAGAAAAACAGGCCCAAAGTTGCAAAGCCTCATGCTAGGGTGTAAACCTCTGCATCGCCCCTCCCGCAGTCGCCGTGCAGGGAACCACCGCGGGAACAGGCGCTCCCAATGCCCCGGGGCAGCAAGGAGCCCAACTTACCTGAGGCTACGCGCGGCGGCGCACGCGTCTCCGAAAGCGAGAATCAAAGAGCCACCTAGAAAGTGGAGAACAAAATCGACCGCCATGAGGCGAGGCAGGGCGCGGCCGCGACCTCCCGAGACTGCGGGAAGCGTCCGAAAGTAACTCCAGGTGCCCCTTTCCCCAGCGGAGAACGAGAATCGGGAACGTCGGCCCGGAGAGGAGCGCGCGGGGTCGCAGGCCAGGGGAGGGGGGGCGTCCAAGCGCCGCTCCGGAGACGGCGCGCTGGCACGGGTAAGGGTCGGCGTGCCCCTGCTGGCACTTGGGCTCCGGCCACGCCGCGAACCCACCCGTCCAAGTGCGCGACACCGGCACACGCAGGACCGTGGCGTGCGGAACCCCGAGCGCGGCGCCCGGCCACGCCCCCTACGCGCGCGCGCCCGCCCCGACGTCCCCGCGCCGCACCCGCCACGCCCCTCCCCGGGCGCCCTGCCGTCTGCGCCTGCGCCGAGCGGCCGTGCGCGGACATTCCCGGGGCCTCGGCAGCGCGCTCGCCTCTCGCCCCCCAGCCCCACGCTGCCCCGTGTGCGCAGCCGCGGGACGGCGTGGCCTGGACATGGGGAGGGATGGGGGGTCTGGGAAAGGAAGATCTGGCGTCAGGCTCTTGGGGCGTCCCCACCTGGGTCCCGCAGAACTGGGCATGGGGGATGCTCTGATGCTGCCACACGCGTGATGCTGCCTCTCGGTGGGATGTGCACTGGAGAGCCGTGGGGGTGCTACCGAGCGTCTGGAGGGGTGCTGGAATAGAGGAGGCTATTGTACTTCCCAGGAAGGAAGTACAGTAGTCCGTGCCCTTTTCTCAAAACCTCGTTAGCGCCGGGTTCTACACACCTCCAGCCTAGAATCCTAAAAAAAAAAAAAAAAAAAAAACATGGTCCCCGTGACACCCGCCCAACCGCCGTGACCCCTGCCCCCTTCACTTCCATCTGCCTGCAGGTGGAAGGGCAGAGGGCTTTGGGGTTCCTTTCGCGAGTGGGTTTGTGCCGCCCTATCCAGCCCAGAGCAGACAAGAGTGGGGGAGGGGGCTGCCAAGGTCAGCTTCCCGCTGTGAGTGGTATGCCACCCAGGATTTGGGAACAGAACGAGATTGGCGGCGCCTTCTCCTGCACCGCCCTGCCTGGACAATAGGAGAGGCTGCCAGACCTACCCAAGGCTGCAGTGCCCCACGGGCCAAGGACGTGGGTGCAGGCCAGGCGTCACTGGGGCCATGCACGGGCAGCTGGAAAAGGATGTTTCTCAAGGCGAACACACGTAACACACCAGCTCCCTTTCTGCTCTGGTCTAGTGACTCCTTTCATGAAAGGCTCTCTGAAATGTTATCTGCATTTACACCCAAACTCGTTCTCTTTGATCTCTGAAACGCGAATCAAAGATCACATTGTACCTTCGCTGGGGCTGTAAGGCTTTCAGCCGTCTCCGCCAAAAATAATAAAAATGGCACCCAGCCAGGAAACGCCTCCTTGAAGTGTGAATGAAACTTGTATTTTTCGGTTGTATCTTTCCTAATTGACCTGATAATTTAAACTTCCTGCCTCAAAGGAGAGGGGGAGTTCCTGTAAATTTGGCTTACCTCAGGCGCTAGGAAGCTCTGGCCAACCCAGGGTCTGTCTGCAGAGAGCCCAGCCAGACATGCCGCAAGATGATTCATCCAGTCAGACCATCAGAAAAGTCCTTTTGGATCCTTTTTTTTTTTCTCTCCAGAAACCCTCTATGCTATGTATGTATATATTTAAACTGTGATGAAGTATGCATGACAAAAATCTTCCCTTTTTTTAGGTATGCTATTCAGTGGCATTAAGTTCATGAACACGATTGTCCAACCTTCATTCTATCCTACTCCAAAATTTTTGTCCAACCTTGTGACAAAACATTAGCAACACAGAGTATCTGTGCGCATTTAAACATTAGCTACCCAGCCCCAGGTTAACTCTATTCTATTTCCTGTCAATATTGTCAATACTAGTTTACCTATCAGTGGAAGCATACATACTACTTAGGAAAAAAATTGCTTTATTTTCACACACAACCCCACCCTTTTCTTTGCTGTCATTGTTGTCGTGCTTGCTGGGGGTCACATACTCCATGTGGTCTCCCCACCCCCCCAAAGTACTCCGCAGTGTGGGGTTGTGCTAGGAATCAAACTCAAGGCCTCAGCATGCAAAGCATAAACTGGCACTGAGCTACATACCAGACCCTAGAATCAAGTTTGGTATTTTATTTTTTATTTTATTTTTATTGAAATTACTGTAAGATTTGCTCGAGCGGGCCCAGTAACGTCTCCATTGGAGACTTTGTTGTTACTGTGTCTGGCATATCGAATACTCTCAGTAGCTTGCCGGGCTCTCTGAGAGGGGCGGAGGAATCGAACTCGGGTCGGCCATGTTGGCTGCGTGTAAGGCGAACGCCCTACCGCTGTGCTATCGCTCCAGCCCTGGACGTTACTGGGCCCGCTCGAGCAAATCGACGATCAACGGGAGGGCCTTTACCTTACCTTTACTGTAAGATACACTTATGAAGCTTTCACGATTGCGTTTCAGTCCTACAGTGATTGAACACCCATCCCTCTACCAGTGTATATTTTCCACCACCAATGTCCCCAGTTTCCTTCCTGCCACCCACACACCACCCCATCCTCTGCCTCTATGGCAGGCACTTTCCTTCTTACTTTCTCTCTCTGCTTTTGGGCTATATGGTTTGCATTACAGAAACTGAGAGGTCATCATGTCTTCCTTTGTCTACTTTCAGCATACATCTTCCATCCCGAGCGATCCCTCCAACCACCATTGACTTAGTGGTCCCTAACTCTATCCCAACTTCCAAATCTTTAAAAGAGGGCCTACTCTTTTCAAGAGGACCTACTCTTTTCAAGCTTCTTTTCAATCCTTTTCAAGCTTCTCCAGGAAATTGAAGAATCAGAAACACTTCCAAACAGTTTCTATGAGGCAAATATCACCCTGATGCCAAAACCAGACAGAGACACCACAAAGAGAATTACAGGCCAATATCCCTATTGAACACAGATGCAAAGATTCTCAATAAAATCCTAGCAAACAGAATCCAACCACTCATCAAAAAGATCATATATCACTACCAAGTAGGATCCATCCCAGGCACGTAAAGTTTGGAGAAGGCTTCCGAAGCTGTACTCAGGGGTCCCCAGGCCCATGCCCAGTGCTGGGATGGCAACACGCAGTCCCTGGGACCGAACTCAGCCTTGATCCCCTGAGCTACCTTCCTCTGCCCTAAAATAATGTTTAAAAAGTTCACCCATGTTGAGCATCTATCAGAATTTGTTTCTTTCTAAGGGTGAATAATATTCCATTATGTGGACATAGCACTTTTTGTTTATCCATTCATCTGTTGATGGACAAGTGGGCTGCTTTTATCTTTTAGAAACAATCGTACTATATTGTGACTAAGAGGCCATAAACATAGGTGTCCAGGTACGTGTTTTGGATTTTTCCACATAATCTTTTTATGGTGGTAAAATGTGCATAACAAAATTTACCACTGTAGCTATTTTTTTATTTTATATTTTATTTTCACAAAGTTGTTCACAATAATTGATTACATTCTATATTTCAACACCAATCCCACCACCATTACACCTTCCCACCACCGTTATTTCAAAGTTTCCCACCTCCATTCAAGCCTGCCCCATAGGCAGATGCTAGATAATTTATTTTGGTTTTTCTTTTTTGATAATTTATTTTGTTATGAATAGTATAAGATGTCTGTGAGGGTCTATTTCACAGTGATTTAACAACAACAACAACAACAAAAATAGTATGAGATATCACGCGGCCAGGACCCTGGAAGGGTGGGGATTTGGGAAGGGCTGGCCCAGTCCTGGCTCCTTGAGGCCTGATGTTTTTAGTCACTGGCCCTACATACATGGGTTTTTCAGTGGATTTATTCTCTTGCATAGGGGGCCGAGGACGAGCCTGTGAAGATTGGTCATGAGGATGGTGGCAATTGGGTTCAGAAGTTTGCGGCTGCTGGGGTTCATCTGGTGCAGGAGGAGAGAACACCTGCTCCTATCTAAGGCGCCCCGTGAAATCAGCCTGGCACATGGTCTGGAGCCATCCCTGCACAGAGACGCTCAGTCCTGGGATTCATTTGTGAGTCTCTGAATCCCACTGTAGCTATTTTTGATGATATTATTTATTTATTTATTTGCTTTTTGGGTCACATCTGGCGATGCACAGGGGTTACTCCTGGCTCTGCACTCAGGAATTACTCCTGGCGGTGCTCAGGGGACCATATGGGATGCTGGGAATTGAACCCGGGTCGGCCGCGTGCAAGGCAAACGCCCTACCCACTGTGCTATCACTCCAGCCCCTGATGATATAATTTAATGGAGCTAAGCATATTCATTTTGTTGTACCGCCATCTCCTAGAAAATTTTTTTTTACAATATTAGCCATTGCCTTGTACTGCTGTATATCCCAGGACCTATAAGAGGAATGCTGTCTTTTGTGGGCCCTTTCACCCACTTCACTACTCTCCACCCACTTCCCTCTACAACCACCATTTTGTTGTTTGTTGGTTGTTTTTTTCCTGTTTATTAATTTGGGTTTTTTTCCTTTTTTTTAGACTCCACATACAAGATGAATGATGTATGTGATAGACAAAATTGATAGACTTTTGATAGACATGAATCTGAGTCTCTGCTCTCAATATTTTTAGGCATATATGTAGGAGTGGAATTGCTGGTGCATGTGGTGATTCCTTGTTTAATTCACTGAGAAACAACCAAACCTTTCCACTTGAGTAACTTGCTGAATTCCTATGTCCTTTGTGGTCCCTTTCATCCATTTATGTTCCCATCAGCAACTGTAACAATGTCTCTCATTCTCATCCACACTTGTTCTTTTCCGCTTATGACTGCGGTGGTGGTGTCAGGGACCAATGCTGGAGACGCTGATTGTTCTCACACCTGGCACTGCCCAGGGATTACTCCCAGAGGTGTGGACTGTGCCAGGAATCAAACCCAGGGTCTCATACAGGCAAGGGATGTGTTCCACTGATTAAACCCAAGCCCTGCCCTCTCTGCTTTTTGATGAAAGTCACCCCAGAAGGTCTGAAGAGCTATCTCCTAGTTTTGATTTGCATTTCCTCAATGACCCCTGTGTTTATTTGCCATAGTATATCTGTTTTGGAGAAATGTCCTTTTTATTTTTTTTTTTTGGTTACACCTGGCAATGCTCAGGAGTTGCTCCTGGCTCTGCACTCAGGAATTACTCCTGGTGGTGCTCGGGGACCATATGGGATGCTGGGAATCGAACCTGGGTCAGTTGGTTGCAAAGTAAATAACCTACTGGCTGTATTATTGCACCAGTCCTGGAGAAATGTCTTTTCAAATTCTTTGCCCACTTTTTATTTTTAAAATTATTTTATTAATTTTGCTTTTGTGTTTGGGCCACACCTGGCAGTGATCAGGTCATACTTTTGGCTCTATGCTCAGGGATCACTCCTGATGGTGTTCGAGGGATCATATGGAGTACCGGGGATCGAACGGGAATCAGCCACGTGCAAAGCAAGTGCCCTACCCACTGTACTATCTCACTGGCCTCTGCCTATTTTTAATTGTTGTTTATTTTGTTGTTGTGACGTAGGAGTCCTTTGCATATTTTTGGACATCAATACCTTAAAAAATGTATGCTTTGGGGCTGTAGAGATAGTACAGCATATAAGGCGCTTGCCTTGCACACAGTCAACCCAGGTTCAATCCCTGCCATCCCATAAGGTCCCTCAAGCCCACAAGGAGTGATTCCTGAGTGCAGAGCCAGCACCGTCAGGTACGACCCCCAAACCCCTAAAAAGTATGATTTGCAAATATGTTCTCTAATCTTGTGGATTGTCTTTACTTTCTTGATAGTTTCCATTGAAGCACACACGTTTTAATTGTAATAAAGCCATTGCCTCTTTTTTCTTTTTTCTTTAGATGTTTTGTTGTCATATCCAAAAAATCATTGCCAAGGGGGTTCGTGCGGCGGCCGGAGAGGAGGTGGTGGGCGTCGGTGTCTCCTGCCGGGCTTCCGTGCGCTCCGCGGCGGGAAGCGCCGTCCCCTCCCCCAGGGTATCAATGCAAGCCTGAATAAGGAAACAACTTCTCCTGAACCATGGCATATCAGTTGTACAGAAATACTACTTTGGGAAACAGTCTTCAGGAGAGCCTTGATGAGCTCATACAGTCTCAAGAGATCACCCCGCAACTTGCCCTCCAAGTCCTACTCCAGTTTGATAAGGCTATAAATTCAGCACTGGCTCAGAGGGTCAGGAACCGAGTCAACTTCAGGGGCTCTCTAAATACATACAGATTTTGCGACAATGTGTGGACTTTTGTATTGAATGATGTTGAATTCAGAGAGGTGACAGAACTTATTAAAGTGGATAAAGTGAAAATTGTAGCCTGTGATGGTAAAAATACCGGATCCAATACTACAGAATGAGTAGAAAATGCAGTGGCTTTTTTATGCCGTCCTCGTTATCCACTATTTGGAGAGAAGCACAGAAGAGACTTTTTTTATTTATTCTAGCATTGCAGAAATCACTACACTGTGCTAGACTATCAGAATCCCATTAGAAAGACACCTGTACTTCTGTAACATCTCATAATTGTTATGATACAGCATGAAGAAGCAGCTTTTTTCAAATGACAAATCAGACATTGTTGTTGCCTTCCTAAGAACGTTCTTTAATAAACTCATTTTAAAACAAAAAAAAAATCATTGCCAAATGCAATATTTTGAAGATTTTCTCTTTTTTAAGGAGAGGGCAGTGTGATTTGGGTCACATTTAGAGATGCTCAAGGTTTATCTCTGGCTCTGTGCTCAAAATCACTTCTGGCAGGGCTGGGCTGGAGTCTGTGGAAGGCAAAAACTTTAATCCCTATCCTATCTCACTAGTCCTATTTTCTCATTTTCTTGTGAGAATTTAAGCTCTATCTCTTTAGATCCTTGGGGTCCATTTTTTGGTGGGGGGAGGGCTGGGCCACACCCAGCAATGCTTAGGCGTTTCTCCTAGCTCTGCATTCAGGAATCACTCCTAGTACGGCTTGGGAGACCAACTGGAGTGCCAGGGATCAAACCCAGGTTGGTCATGCCAAAGGCAAGTGCCCTACCCATTGTACTATCTCTCCAGCCCCACACAATCTTGGTTGTAAACAGTAGGTTATTGTAAATTATTTTAAATAAATAAGCTAAAATTTTCTGAAATCAGAAAATGTGAGTCTTTCAACTTTAAGATTTTTTAAAAATCTATTTTAGGTGCCTTCAGACTTCTTATAAATTATGGAATGGGTTTCCTATTTCATAATGTATTGAGCTAATACACCGTTAGGAGTCTGAGAGGGATTGCTTTGAATATGTAAACCACTTTGTGTAGTATGGCTATTTGAACAAAATTAAGTCTTGATTCGTGAATATAGAATGTCTTTTCATTTATTTAGGTCCTCCGATTTCTTTCAATGACTCTTTATAATAGTTTTCAGTGTATAAGCCTTTTGCCTCTTTGGTTAATGTGGTTTTACAGATTTTATTCTTTTTGCTATTATTGAAGTGGGATTGTTTTCCTAATATCCTTCATGGGCTATTCAGTGTCAGAGATGCAGCTGATTTGTGAGTGTTGATTTTGTGTCTTGCAACTCTGCTGAATATATTTATTACCTCTCACAGTGTTTTTGTGGACCTTGAGCATTTTCAGCATAAAAGGAAATGTCATCTGTGAACACAGATCGTTTTACTTTCTTTCTAGTTCGAATGCGTTTATTTATTTTTCTTGCCTTATTTTCTGAAAAGACTTCCAGTCCAAGTTGCTGGACATCCTTGCCTTGTTTCTAATCATAGAGAAAGGCTTTCCATTTTTCACTCTTGAGTATGATGTTTGATTTATTTATATACGGGCATTATATATTGAAGAAGTATATTCTTTCTATTTTATTGAGTGTTAAAATATTTTTTTGTTTCAAACCCAGGGCTCTTGAATGCAAAGCATGGTATCCATACCTCTGAACCATACTTGAGTCTTAATTTAGGGTTTATCTCAAAAACATATGGAATTTTTCAGAAATTTTTCTAATATCAATGAAGATGATATATTTTTACCCCCTTTCTTTCTACTGTTATAGTCAATGAGACTAGTTTTGATATATACATTTTTAGTGATTTTAAATTTGCCTGTGGGCACACTTCTTAATGGGTCCCAACATTTTTTTTTATCCATGATGGGAGTGAATTAATTTTGCTGCAAGTCCACCAAATGCCCACAAGTAACCTCAAGGTTCTCATAGGCTGGTGAGATGTTTTTCCATTTCCCAGTTGGAGAAACTAGGCTTCATGCAGGCAGAAACTTCATAAAGAAGCAAACCTGAGATTTCTACCAACCTGAAACTTTGGAGGCGACCCCACTTTTGCTGGCAGAGGTTATTTGAATAGGGGCACCCATTGCTGGTGGTCTAGGTACATTGGAGCTAAGACTTCTGCCCTCATGTTTAAGGCCCATGCCAGCTCTGTACCCCCTCCCCTGGCACCACCTCCCAAGCCCACGGTTTAGAGGCAGAACTAGCTGCAAAGGCCCCAACTCCTCGAGCCTGCCTTGTTCCCTGTTCTAGAATCTTAATCAAGGATTTCCTCTAAAGCCTGCTGAATGTGCTTGGTCAGGGTCTCTGTTCATTGCATTGTTGCCCCACCAGAAGTTTTCCTAAAAATGTGGAGTGACTTCAGAGAGATCCCAGTGTCATTTTCCAGAAAGACATCTTTTACATGCCTTGCACAATTATACTATCTCTCTATCCCCTGGGAAATTTTTTTTCTTTTGTTGCCCTGAAAAAGTTCTTTATCAGGGCTGGAGTGATAGCACAGCATGTTGGGCATTTGTCTTGCACGCAGCCGACCCATGTTCGATTCCTCTGCCCCTCTCAGAGAGCCCGGCAAGCTACCGAGAGTATCTTGTCCACACAGCAAAGCCTGGCAAGCTCCCCATGATGTATTCGATATGCCAAAAACAGTAACAAGTCTCACAATTTGTTGTGAGATGTTACTGGTGACCGCTTGAGCAAACTGATGAACAACGGGAGGACAGTGTGCTACAGTGGGTCACACCTGATGATGCACAGTTGTTACTCCTGGCTCTGCACTCAGGAATTACTCCTGGAGGTGCTCAGGGGACCATATGGGATGCTGGGAATGGAGCCCGGGACAGCCGCATGCAAGGCAAACGCCCTACCCACTGTGCTAGCACTCCGGCCCCTCAATTTGAGTTTTAAACACTATTGTATTATTATTCATTTTAGTAATGCTCTACCTGAAAAGCTATTCATGAAGGAGAGGATAAAATAAAATTAATTTGAAAAAAATTCTCTATTCTGTTTTTGCTGGGCCTGTGGTTCTATGAATATTAGTGGGGGTCAGGAGTTTGATAAGGCTAACTTCTGAAAACTCTCTAGTGTGACTGTTTGAAAAAGACGTACTATGGCTTTAATTGTGATTGTGGTTTTTGCCATTGCCCATTTCATTTTACTATTCTATTATCAGGTACAGCCACAGTTGTAGTTGTCATGTTCTCCTGATGAACTGTGGTTATTTATCATTATGAAATGTCCCCTTGCCTATCTTTGGCAACCTCCCTTTCCTTATGTCTATATCTTGCAGTCCATATATCAGTATAGCTGTTTCAGCTTTATATGATTTAAATTCTGGATTATATATAACTTGATCTGTTTACTTTCAACCTGGATGTATCTTCATGTGTAAGTCATTTCTTGTGTGTGTGTGTGTGTGTGTGTGTGTGTGTGTCTGTTTAAGAATGTCTGTAGAAGTACTCCTACATTAAAAAAAAAAAAAGAATGTCTGTAGAACCATATCAAACACCTGGAACTTAAACAATTCAATGAGTGGGTCAGTAAGGAAGTCAAGGAAGAAACCAAAAGATACCTGGAAACAAATGAGAATGAAGACATGAGCTACCAGAACCTATGGGATGCAGCTAAAGCCGTTTTAAGAGGGAAATATATAGCTTTGCAAGCATTTCTTAGGAAGGAAGAAAGGGCCTACATAGATAACTTGACTTCACAGCTCAAGATCTTAGAAAAAGACCAACAGAAGACCAAACCCGGCTAAAGGAAAGAAATCATAAAACTTAGAGCAGAAATTAATGACATGGAAACCCAAAAAACAATCTGAAAGGTCAATGAAACCAAGAGCTGGTTCTTTGAGAAAATAAACAAGATTGATAAACCACTAGCAAGACTCTCAAAGAGAGAGAGAAAACCCTAATAAACCGAATCAGAAATGAAAAAAGGGACATCCAACAGAAACCAATGAAATACAAAAGATCATCAGAGACTACTTTGAGAATCTGTATGCCACGAAACAAGAGAACCTAGAAGAAATGAATAAATTCCTGGATTCCTACAATCTCCCAAGACTGATCCAGGAAGACTTGGAATACCTGAATAAACCCATTCATATCAAGGAAATCGAAACCGTAATCAAAAGTCTTCCCAAAAACAAAAGCCCAGGCCCAGATGGATTCACTAGCAAATTATTCCAAACATTTAAAGAAGAGCTGTTGCCAGTTCTCCTCAACCTTTTCCAGGAAATTGAAAAAACAGGAACTCTCACAAACAGTTTTTATGAGTCACATTTCTCCCTAATACCAAAAGCAAACAAAGACACCACTAACAAAGAAAATTACAGGCCAATATCTCTGATGAACACGGATGCGAAGATCCTCAACAAAATATTAGCAAATAGAATCCAACAACTCATCAAAAAGATTATACACCACGACCAAGTGAGATTCAATCCAGGAATGCAAGAATGGTTTAACATTCGAAAATTAATCAATATAATCCCATTATATCGACTAAAGATAAAAACCATATGATCATATCAATAGATGCAGAGAAAGGATTTGACAAGATCCAACACCTGTTTATGATGAAAACTCTCACCAAAATGGGCTTAGAAGGAATTTTCCTCAAGATAGTCAAAGCCATCTACAACAAACCTACGGAAAGCTTTATCCTCAATTGGGAAAAACTAAGGGCCTTCCCTCTAAGATCAGGGACAAGACAAGGATGCTCACTCTTGCCATTTCTGTTTAATATAGTACTGGAAGTACTTGCAATAGCAGCTAGGCAAGAAAAAGATATTGGGGCTGGAGCGATAGCACTGCAGGTAGGGCATTTGCTTTGCACACGGCCAACCTGGGTTCAATTCCCAGCATCCCATATAGTCCCCTGAGCATGGCCAGGAGTAATTCCTGAGTGCAGAGCCAGGAGTAACCCCTGTGCATTGGTGAGTGTGACCCAAAAAGCAAAAGATATATATATATATGGTATCCAGATAGGAAAGGAAGAAATCAAGCTCTCACTATTCGCAGATGATATGATACTATATCTAGAGAATCCTAAAGCTTCTACCATGAAACTCCTAGAAACAATAGACTTGTATAGTAAAGTTGCAGGCTATAAAATCAACACCCAAAAATTCATGGCCTTCCTTTATGCAAATAATGAGACAGAAAAGAGAGATGAAAAAAGCAATTCTGTTCACAATCGTGCCCCAGAAAATCTAGTACCTTGGAATCAGCCTAACTAAGGAGGTAAAGGACTTCTACAAAGAAAACTACAAAACGCTACTCCATGAAATAAAAGAGGACATGAGGAAATGGAAACATATCCCCTGCTCATGGATAAGAAGAATTAACATTGTCAAAATGGCAATACTCCCCAAGGCACTATACAGATTCAATGTGATCCCTATAAGGATACCCATGAAATTCTTCAAAGAAATGGATCAAGCACTCCTAAAATTCATTTGGAACAACAAATGCTCACAAATAGCTAAGGCAATTCTTGGGAAAAAGACCATGGGAGGCATCACCCTCCCCAACCTTAAACTCTACTACAAAGTGGTAACAATTAAAACAACGTGGTACTGGAACAAAGAGCCGCAGACCAATGAAACAGGGTGGAATATCCCTACACACAACCCCAAATGTATGAACATCTAATCTTTGATAAGGGAGCAAGAAATGTGAAGTGGAGCAAGGAAAGCCTCTTTAACAAATGGTGCTAGCATAACTGGACAACCACATGCAAAAAAAAAAAATGGGCTTAGACCTCGACTTCACACCATACACAAAAGTCAGATCAAAACGGATTAAAGACCTCAACATTTAATGGATTAAAGAATCCATAAGGTACACTGAAGACAAGACTGGCAAAACCCTCCACAATATTGAGGCAAATGGTATCTTCAAAGATGACATGCCACTGACCAACCAAGTGGAAACAGAGATAAACAAATGGGACTGTATTAAATTAAGAAGCTTTTGCACCGCAAAAGATACAGTGACCAAAATACAAAGACAATCTACAGAATGGGAAAGGATATTCACCCACACAGCGGGTAGGGCGTTCGCCTTACACGCGGCCAACATGGCCGACCCAAGTTCGATTCCTCCGCCCCTCTCAGAGAGCCCGGCAAGCTACCGAGAGTATTCGATATGCCAGACACAGTAACAACAAAGTCTCCAATGGAGACGTTACTGGGCCCGCTCGAGCAAATCGACGATCAACGGGAGGGCCTTTACTTTTTTTTTTACTTTACCCATCCGATAAGGGGTTGATATCAAGGATATACAAAGTACTGGTTGAACTCCACAAGAAGAAAACATCCAACCCCATCAAAAAATGGGGTGACGAAATGAACAGAAACTTTCTCAAAGAAGAAATCCAAATGGCTAAAAGGCACATGAGAAAATGCTCTACATCACTAATCATCAGGGAGATGCAGATCAAAACAACAATGAGATATCATCTCACACCACAGAGACTGCCCACATCCAAAATAACAAAAGAAACTAGTGTTGGCATGGATGTGGCAAGAAAGGGATCCTCCCTCCCTGCTGGTGGGAATGCTGACTGGTTCAGTCCTTTTGGAAAACAGTATGGGTGATTCTCAAAAAATCATAAATTGAGCTCCCATTTGACCCAGCAATATGACTCCTGGGAATATACCCCAGAAAGGCAAAAAAAGTATAGTTGAAATGACATCTGCACTTGTATTTTCATTGCTGCACTGTTCACAATAGCCAAAATCTGGAAAAAACACGAGTGCCCAAGAACAGATGACTGGTTAAAGAAACTTTGGTACATCTACACAATGGAATACTATGCAGCGGTTAGAAAGGATGAAGTCATGAAATTTGCAAACAAGTGGTTCTACATGGAAAATATCATGCTAAGAGAAATGAGTCAGGAAGAGAGAGACAGACATAGAAAGACTGCACTCACCTGGGGAATATAAAGTAACAGAATGGGAGATGAACACCCAAGAATAGTTGAGTTAAAGTACCAGGAGATCTGCCCCATGGCTTGGAAGCTGGCAGCACATGCTGGGGGGAAATGCAGCTCAGATAGAGAAGGGAACACCAAGTAAAGGGTGTTTGGAGGACTCGCTCGGGATGCGAGACGTGTGCTGAAAGTAGACTATAGATCGAACACGATGGCCACTCAATACCTCTATTACAAATCACAACACCCTAAAGGAAAGAGAGAGCAAAAGAGAATGCCCTGCTATAGAGTTGGGGTGGGGGGGGTTGGGGGGTGGGAGGGCAACTGTGTTCATTGGTGGTGGAGAATGGGGACTGGTGGAGGGATGGGTACTTGATCATTGTATAATTGAAACCCAAACATGAAAGTTTGTAAGTCTACAACTGTACCTCATGGTGTCTCACTAATAAAAAAAAGAATATTTGTTTATTCATAATAGACATTAGTAGATGTAATTTATTCTATTTTATTTGTTTTGGATTTTTTAGGGGGAGGAGGAGGGTGCTTGTGCAATATATGGGATGCCAAAACTGAACCCAGGTTGGCCAGGTGCAAGACAAACGCTCTACCAAGTACACTATCACTCCATCATTCCTGACCCTCATTTCTTGCTTTTGCTCTTCTTCCTCCTTCTTCTTCCTCCTCCTCCTCCTCCTCCTTCTCCTTCTTCTCCTCCTCCTCCTCCTCCTCCTCCTCCTCCTCCTTCTCCTTCTCCTTCTTCTTCTTCTTCCTCCTCCTCCTCCTCCTCCTCCTCCTCCTCCTCCTCCTCTTCCTTCTGCCTTGCACAGGGCCGACCTGGGTTCGATTCCCAGCATCCCATATGATCCCCTGAGCACCACCAGGAGTAATTCCTGAGTGCAAAGCCAGGAGTAACCCCTGTGCATCGCCAGATGTGAACCAAAAAGCAAAAAAATAAAATAAAATAAATAATAAAATAAAATAAAATCAGGCATGGAAATCTTGGGACCAGAGCAATAGCACAGTGCCCACTGTACTTACTTCACATGTAGCTGACCCAGCTCCAATCCCCACCACATATATGTCCTTGCCAGGAGTGATTCCTGAGTGCAGAGCCAAGAATAAACCCTGAGCACCCGTAAGTATGGCTCCAAAACCAAAACAAATAAATAAAATAACTAATTCATTAAATAAAATCAAGCCTGGCAGTCTGCCTCAGTTACTAGGAGAGTTTTTAATGTAATTTTTGTAATAATCAATGTAACTGGGTTTAACCTGCCTTGCACATGGCCGACCTGGGTTCAATCCCCAGCATCCCTTATGGTCTCCTGAGCACTGCCAGGAGTAATTTCTGAGTGCAGAGCCAGGAGTAACCCCTGAACATTGCTGGGTGTGATCCAAAAAAGAAAAAAAAAAAGAAACCAATCGAACAATTATAGTTTTTTTTCCCTGCTTTTTGGGTCACACCCAGCAATGCTCAGGGGTTACTCCTGGCTCTGCACTCAGGAATTACTCCTGGCGGTGCTTGGAGGACCATATGGGATGCCGGGATCGAACCCAGGTTGGCCGCATGCAAGGCAAACGCCCTACCCGCTGTGCTATCGCTCCAGCCCTACCAATCGAACAATTATAATCTTCATTTTAAATAATGTGTCTTTTAAAAAACGGTGGGGAGAATTTACCTCCGTGTTTACCATTTCTGGTATTTGCCATTTCTCTCTGTGACTCCTCTCCCCTGGGGTGATTTTCCTCCAGCCTGCAAAGCTTCCTATTACAGCTCATGTAGGACAAGACTGCTCCAAGGAATTATCTCATCTGTCATTTATCTCCACGTCTTTATTTTCCTCTTTTTCTCCTCTCATTTTTGAACAGCATCTCTGCTGCAGAGATTTCTGGATTTAAGCACATGAATTAAGCACATGAATTCTGTCCTGCTGTTTTGTTTTTGGGGTGCTGGGAGTAAAACTCACTGCTTCTAGTCTACATGCTTCTTCCTTAAGACTAATGTAACGTGTTACTACTTTTCCGACAGTATTCACTGGTTTCCAAAAAATTTCCTCTGGTATGTCTAACTGCTTTCTTTGTGCCTCTTTGTGATTATTTATTTGGTAAGATTCCTGTATCTGTGAGTTAGTCCAAAATCCATGAAAGTTTAGGTTAATATTTCTTCAAATACTCTTTTCTGTTCTATTGTCTTTCTTCTATTTTCCCGACATTTTAGTGAGGTCTCTCCAACTCTGAGGTTGTTATTAAATTTTGTTACTCTTGCTCCTTTTTACACAATTTATTTGTCTTCAAATTCATTGCCTGTTTTTTTCTGACATCTCCAATTTGTTAAAGTCAGTTAAAATCTATTCAGTTAAATTTATTTTTTTTTTTTGGTGGTACTTATCAGTTGCAGAATTTCCATTTAATTCTTTCTCTCTCTGTTCTGGACCACATTGAGGAGCTCAGGGGCTACTCCCAGCTGTGTTTGGGGGTGGCTCCTGGTGGTGCTCCAGGGAAAAATGTAATGTCAGGGATCATCAAATCCAGGCTCAACTTTACATGGAAAGCATGTTCTTAGCCTCTCCAGCCCCACCATGCAAACATTTTTTAATAGCTATTTTTAAAACTCCAACATCTGTATCATCTTGGGGCTGGCTTCTATTACCTGTGAGTTAGGAATCACAATTTCCCTTCCTCATCTGTAATTTTTAGTGCATTCTGGACGCTGGGCATAGATACTTTGGGTTCTGTTATCTTCTGAAGCATGCTGATTTTTTTTTGGGGGGGGAGGAGGCACACCCCGTGGTATTCAGGGCTTACTCCTGGCTCCGTGGTGCCAGAAATCAAACCTGAATCAGCCACAAGCAAGGCAAATGCCCTACCCACCATACTACTCTCTGGCCCCTGGAGAGTTCTGTTTTCATCGGTTTTTCTGCTTTGGACTTTTGGAGGCTTGGTTTTATTTGTCAAGACCACTGTCACAGTTTTGCCTTTAGTCCCGACATAAACCCTTGACTCCTGGCACATATACATTATTTTTTCCTGAAGCATAGCCTTTTAGTGGTTCCAATGGCGAATACACCATGTTTGCATGTGATCCAAACTCTCCTCATGAGAGAGCTCAAAGGGCATGGTTTGCACCCTGGGTTCAATCCTTGGCACCACATCAACTCACAGAGAACACTGCCAATGTTGTGTGTCACACACACACACACACACACACACACACACACACAACCTCTCCTGTAGATCTTTGCTCTGGACATTCAACCTTTTAGCTGTAACATCCTCTTTTAGGACTTACAAAGTTGAGCTCATACATGTGTACTTTCTCTCTCTCTCTCTCTCTCTCTCTCTCTCTCTCTCTCTCTCTCTCTCTCTCTTTCTCTCTCTCTCTCCCTCCCTCCCTCCCTCTTGCTCGCTCTTTCCTCTCTCTCTCTCTGGTTTAGAATACTGTGGATGATATCCTACATCGATCATTCCAGCACACCATCCCCCACAGCGTCTGTCCCCCCACCACTGTCCCATTTGCTCCCCCTAATGCCCCCACCCCGCCCCCAGCTTCCTACTGCCAAGTAGTTCTGTTTCTGCTGTGTTTGGGCATTTGTTGTTCCCCTACTCCATACTGTTAGCCTACTTGTGAGCGACCATCCTGTGTCTGTGCCTCTCCCTCTGACTAACATCACTCGGCATGAGACTCTCCGAATCCCGTTTGGCGCGTTCCAGGGCTTTTCTCCCGTGTTCTCTGAAGCCAGCGTGTCTGCAGCTCTGTGCTCACAGTTCAGCCACACCTGCCAGGTCTTCGAGAGGGGAAAGCAACCACGACATGGATCCCATCATGCGGTTCTCTCTCCTCAGAGTCTGGATTCCCTCTGGACCTGGGTCGCTCTTCTGGAGCGTCTGTGCTTACAGCCAGGCTGGGGAAAGGGTGGCTACGACCAGCTGCCCAGCCCCACACAGCCCGAGCTCCACACCCTGGTTTACAAGCACCAGCCCAGCTGTGCTCGCCTCTGTGGTTGGGACACAGAGGGTCCCTGAAGGAAGACCTGGGCAGCTCTGCGCTCAGCCTCTGCTGGGCCGTCAGGTGGGTCTGGTGCTGACCCACACCCTCTCGGACACACAGTATGTGTGAAGCCTTATGTGCTGGGACCTTGCGAATGAGATCAATGTGGGCATTTTCAAAGAAAAAATGGAACACCATGTCAACATTCCCTTGTAGCCCTGCTTTGAATTTCTCTTACAGGCCAGCCACCCTCGTGAGTACAGAGACATGAAGAAGGGAAGCTCCTTTATGGCAAGAGAGAACTCGGACTCATGGGGCTTGGAGCAGGCCCCTTGGTAGCTGCCAGGGAAGGCTATCTGGTTGGAGGCGGACATCAACACTGAACTCTCATTTTTTGGTTTTGGAGTCACACTCAGCAGTGCTCAGGGCCTTCTCCTGGCTCTGCACAGAAGTCTTTTCTGCAGCGTTTGGGGGACTCTATGTAGTGTCTGGATCAAACCCAGGTTGGGCGGGTGCAAAGCAAGCACCTTACCCGCTGTACTATCTCTCTGGCCCGACAGTGAATTTTTTTTTTTTTGAGGGGAGGCATGCATATTGGGCCACATCTGGTGGTACTCAGGGCTTCCTCCTGGCTCGGCGCTCAGGGGTAATTTCTGGTGGGGCTCAGGGAGCCATATGAGATGCTGGGAATCCGCGAACCTGAATCAGTCATGTGCAAGCCAAATGCCCTTCCCAGTGTACTGTCGCTCCAGTCCCTCTTACAGTGACTCTAACCCAAGAAGGGGTGCTGGCCAGGCAGAGAAGGGGGAGACCCAGTCTTGGTTTCAAGGACAGCAGGGGTCAAGGGTGTGTGCCTGAGAGCAGATGGGAGGCAGCGGCCCAAGGAACCAGCCCCTCACGGAGTCTCAGCCAAGTCAGGCATCTGGTCCTGTGGGAACCCTCCGAAGGGACAGGGGCCAGGAGGTCAGCGCTGGTCTGGATGGATGAAGTCAGGACTCGCTCCTGCAGTGCCCCGGCCTCCTGGTGAAGCGTTTCGCCCTGACACGCTGGGACACCGTGAAGTGGGGCAGGGGGGACGGTGAAGCTGCTGGGGGGGACGCTGACTCTGAGATGAAGGGCTGCCATGAACAACACACTCCACTGACACCCCATCTCCACTGCCAGAGACTTTGAACATCAAATACTCCCCAAGCTAGGGAAACCCAACCACTGGCTGGTCGTTAGGACTTTATTATTATAATCAGAGGCCCGATGCCAGTCCCCCCCCCCCCCAGGGCAGAACAATGAGCCATTGAGTTGGGTGAGGTCGTACCTCCCACCCAGCCACCCGCTCCCTCACTGGGGATCTGGTGCTGTGGCTCTGTTGGGGCGGGCGGACGGCATCCCAGGCCCTGACTGCACCATCCCACCCTGTGGGGGCTTCTGGGGGGTCTGGGCATCGTTCTCCTCACTCATCAAGTGAGAAGCCCAAGGAAACATTCCCAAACCTGACTTTGATCTCCCCCCGTTCTGCACCGCATCTCGACCTTGAAAGCCCGGGAGCTCATTATGGCTGCTTTGGGGGAAATTTATGAGTATGAAAATGCTTCAAAGCTGCTGAAGACCGCGAGGCAGCGTGGGCCCATCTCTCCATGGCGTGGGCGGTGGACCCTGCTCATAGACTCACAGGAAGGGAGCCTGTGAGGTGCCTGTACCGGCCTGTCCCTCCCACGCCCTGGTGCTGCTGCCCGCTGCCCTTGGAGACCGGGCCAGGATCAGTGGACAGAGGTCGGATTGAGGAGCTGGGCCGCCGACTCCTGGCCCCCAGCTGCTATGAAACAAAGTTGTTTGCTCTCGATTACAGGCCCGCGTGATTCCCAAGCCTTTGCTGTTATTTGATCATCAGTTATAAGCCAAAAAGATCCCGACTTTATTAGGAATGTAAAAAAAGAGAGAGAAAGCTCCATTTCATGGAACCGAAAGGCCGGCTCGCCGTGCCATGAAACCCTAGAGGCAGGGCTGTCTCCAGGGCCGAGCGGGCCACCTCCCTGCGTTCCTGCTGACATGAGGGGCAGGAGGCCTGGCGGGACCCGCGCCTGCCCAGGGCCGGCTGGTTCCTGCAGGGCTGGTGTTTCTGCTTGCGGGGGCCCCGTTCTGGCCCTGTCCTGGCAGGGGACACCCCAAATATAACAGGCACAAGGGAGGGGACCCTCTAGCTGCTGGCTCGGACAGTGCAGGGAGGCTGCCGGGACCCCAGCTTGGGTTTCAGGATTAGGGTAACCCGAGCACTATAAACCACACTGGGGCTGGGATTAGGCAGGCTCAGCTCGGAGAGGCTTTGCCGGGCCCTGTGGGCTGACACGGGGGGCCTCTATGCGGACCTCAAAGGCACAGGTTCTTGGCCTGGGCCCAGGACATGCAGGGCTCCTGGAGCCCTTGGCTGCAGGGGCAGAAACCCGAGAGCTGGTGGGGAGCCCGGCTGCAGCGGGGGAGGAGCAGGCACAGGAGGCGGGGGGCTGGCTGCTAGGGCTGCTCTGAAGGGTGCCTGCCGGGTGGCCGTGGCCCAGACCTCAGCACGGGGAAAAGGCACAGTGAGGCTGGACCGAGCTGTGTGTTCACAGCAGAATTCTGCTGGCAACATTCACTTGCTTGGCCAGGCCACCTCAGCCAGCCAGGGACTGCACCGCTGGGGCAGGCAGACGCCCGGGGCACCACTAGCGGCTGGGTAAGGCGAGAGGGCTGGGGGGCCCTGCAAGGCTGAACCAGGCTTGAGCAGCGCTGCATGGGGTGCCCCAGAGACTCATGAAGGGTTGGAGGCAAACAGCAGGCTGGGTGCCGGGTGTGACACCCCCCTCTCCCTCTTTGATCACCTCCTTAACTATTTGTCACTCTGTCCCTTGGGGGGCCTGGGAACCTTGGGGGACACCACCTCAAAGGATTAGAAAAGGAAGGAATGTCACCTGCCATGCCCCACTTCAGGGGGTGATTCAGAGAACCCCCACCATAGACACACACACACACACACACACACACACACACACACGCTCATTGCGAAATCTGGAAGCATCAGCAGAAGTGTGCGGGACGTCGCCGGGGGTAATTGTAGGTTACATGGAACAATCTAAGGAATTAAAATCATATTTTCATTGCACCATAAAAACATGCAAAGGCAGGGGGAAGGCGGCCCCGGGGCCAGGTGGGGAGCACCTGGTCTGTGGTGCTCTGGCCCCGCCCTGTGCTCCCGGGAGGAATGGGGGGCCCAGAGAAAGGGCCTGGGGGCCACACAGTAAGAGCCAGGCACTGCTGGGGGCAGAAACCTCTCTGGCTGGGGCGCTTCCTTCCGTCCTGCTCCCCGGTTCCCCCTCACGCTCTGGTCCTTACAGCATGGTGCTGATCGTTGGCAGAGGCCCCAGTAATGCTGTTCCTGTACCCCCAAGGGGTCCCCGGGGCCTCGGGACCTCAGGAGCATGTGGGACATGGAGGGCGTGGGCCCTGGGGCCATGTGACGATGGCGGACCTGGCACACACAGAGACGCAGCGGGCACAGCTGCTAGGTGTCAGCTCGGGATCCTCTGTGCCTGAGCAGCGCCTGGCCCCACCCTTCTCCAGGGGAATGGAGGCCCCCACGCAGGGGCAGTGGCCGGGCCCTCAGCCTCGGGGATGTGGCTGCACGTCCCGAGAGCTGTCCGAGCACCCACAGGACTACGCGGTGGCCGTCTTGCTCTTGCCTAGGTGCTGGTCAGGTGACAGGGTACGGGGACAGATGTGGGGTCACAGACACAGCAGGTGTCTGGGGCAAGGCCTGTTCTGGGAGAACTAGCTTCAAGGACTCCAAGAGCCAGGCATACAGCTGCGGAGTGGCACGGCTGATGGACAGGCCCTCACCCTGTGTGCTGCACACGGACTCATCAATCCCATCACCACTAGAAGACAAGGCCCATCAAGTGTCTCCCCGCCCCAGCCAAGGGTGGATTCCAGCCCCAAGGCATCTGCAGCCCGATGCCTAGCGTCCCCCCTCCCCCAAGCCCGGTAGCCCTGAGGGCCCGATGACCACTGAAGGCCAGGGGAATGCCTCATCCCCAGGTGCAGGGGTGCAGCCCCAGGCCTCCCTGCAGGGTTCGCGGGGCAAGCTGCCAGCCGCGTTCCTTGGGACACGGCTGATGTCATGCGCACTTGAAGAGGGCCCGGCCCAGCGCGCCACTTGGCGTCTTAATTGGGCGTCTGAGAGCTCCTGCACACGCTTCACACCAAGTGAGCGAGCGTCTGGGGCTCCCGGGGCCCATTAGGGTGCAAAGACATTCCTTTGTTTGCTGACAAGCAGGGTCCCATCCAGGGCTCCCGGGCCGGCAGACTAAGTGATGTTTTCTTAAGGAAGACACGAGATTAACCGCCGCTAAAGCCCCAGCACAATGCCGGGCCCTGCCCGTCACTGTCAGCACGGCCTCTCTGCGCGGTGACTGACAGGTGACGGACAGGGGTGGTGGTGCCGCCTCCATGCCAGGATTAGCCTGAGCGTGCCAACAAGCCGGCAGGGAGGCCACACTGCAAAGGAGATGAGGAGCCTCTGACCCCCCTGCCCACTCCTGTCACCCTGCACCCTCTCCCCTGCGGCCGCGCTGGGGGACAAGTGCCCCCAACACCACTCCTGCTCACCTCCCCCACCCCCATCTTCTGGAAGGTGCTCAGAGGCCCCGGGGGCAGGTCCTGGGAGGTGTCTCTTGCTTTGGGTGGTGTCGATTCCTGTACCAGGGAAAAAAGGGGCCTTCTGAGGCCTGGTCACTGGGACTCGCTGCTAGGGGCCCCCTGGGCCTCCTTCAGGTGACGGTAGAGGGCCAGCCAGGACTCCTCCTGACCCGCCCATCCTGGGAGATGATCCGGACACCAGAGGCAGGATACGTGTCAGGGAAATGCCCTCTTTATTTGGAATCCACAGATGCCAGAGAGGGGCTCGGACGTGGGCAGCCCGCGGGCGGGTTTCTGCGCAAGTCGTCATTGTCTGGCATCGGGGGCCTGGGGGAGCCCCAGGCGGGAGAGGCGGGGAGGTGCAGTGTGGGGGCTCAGGGCCATCCCTGCAGGCCATGTGGGCAGTCAGTCCAGATGCTCCGCCCCACGCAGACGGGCTCGAGGCGCCCCCAGTGTCCTGTCAGAGACGGGAGTGGGTCATGGCAAGGGTCACACTCCCAGCCCCAGAGAGCCCCAGCCCCGCCAGCTGCTCTGTCACCGGCATCACGGCACTGCTGGAATCTGCTGAGGGCCAGGAGATGCGAGGGGCTGTGTGTGTGCTGGGACCTGAACTCAAATGCTGGCACCCAGAGTATGGCCCAGAGGCTCTGGGCGGGTTGAAGCTTTAGGCCTGGCACTGAAGAGCTGGTGCTGGTTCCTCAGGACTCCTGAAAACTGCTTGGGAGTCCCCTTCCCCACCCCCAAAAAATATATTTGAGGAAATTTTTTAACTGATTAGACTTATGGCAAGCTCCTAAGGAAACAGCTCTGGTGGCTGTAATACGCTGCTAAGTGTGGCGTCCAGGGCAGCCTCTGCCTGGGCCAGCAGCAGCCCTGGTGGAGGTGCGGGTGTCCACCAGACCCTCAGGGCCTCCTGGAAGCTCACACCTGCCTTCAGACATCACATGGCCGCCTGGGCTGGATCGAGACCAAGCCAGCGAGCCCCAGCCCCGGGACGGGCCCACTGCCAGACTCAGGCTGTGGGCAGAGCTGACTACGTCCTGCCAAGCACCTCCCCGGGGCGGGGGCGGGGGTGTCGCTTCCTCCTGGGGAAGAAGGCGCCCTGAGTCCCGGGGCGCAGGGCCAGGCCAACTCCCGAGGAGCAGCCGTGGGGGAGGCGCCCTGTGCGCGGGGCACCATCTCCACCTTCTGGGCGAGAGAGAAACAGGCCGGCGGCTGCTCCAGACTCCGAGGAGGGCAGGCAGGAGAGGAGAGCGTTTGCCGGCCCACACCCACTGGCACGCGCTGTTAGAGGCGTGCCAGGCCCCACCAGCCCATGGCGAGGGGGGCAAGGGGGAACAGCAGAGGCCAGGCTGGGGTCTAGGGTTGCAGACGCGACTGGCATAGCCTCCCCTGGACATGGGACAGCAATTTGGTGGGGGGATGGGGGGCGGGGCACCCTCCCACCGCGCCCGTCCTTAAACCCAGGGCCCAGCCCTCAGCGTACCTGGGTCCGGGCCGTGGAGGAGCCTGGCGGGGGGGGTGGCGGGTGTGCAGATGCCCGGCCTGGCAGGGATGGTGGCTTACCCTCAGCAGCCTGTCACCGTGGGGTCCAGGCCTGAGCGCTTGGAGATGTGCAGTTTGGCCACCTCCTCGGCGCAGGTTGGGTGGATGCCCACCGTCTGCATCACCTGCGCGTAGGAGGCTCCACACCTGCACGCAAGGAGGCAGGGGGCTCAGACGACGCACAGGGCGGCTCCCTCCTGTCCCACACCCCCGCTCCAGAGACCCCTGCCCACCTCTAGCGAGTTGTCCCATCTCTGGGCGGTGGCCGGGACCCCTAGACACTCAGTTGTCCACCCTCGCTGACTCTGGCGCTGCCTTCTGGCAGCTTCCGACACCCCCCAGCTCAGCCCAGGTTTAGGCCTCCTGGATCTAGGCTCTGATGGGTCTCTGCAGGTCTCTGTCCCAGCTCTGCCCACTGAGCACCTCTGCCCGGCCTTCACTGGACCTTTCTTCTACACCTCCCCTGTCAGCCTTCGGACAAGGCAAGGCTGAGGTGTCAGGTCTTCCATCCCCACACCTTTGATGGGCTCTGGGGGTAAATGCCAATAGGAACAAAGTAGGGGCTCTCCCAGCCTCCCATTGCCCCACTGGGGTCTGTGCCACTCTGGTGTCAGCATCTGTCTTGGGCACAGATGCTGCAGCTTCACCAGAGAGCACCCTCCGGTCAAACAGCACTTGGGGGTGGAGGGTGTGTGTGTGTGTTGGACTGCCTCTTAAAGTTCCTTAGAGATAGTACAGCAGGTAGGGCGCTTGAGTTCAGGTAGGGTGCGTGCATCGAGCCCAGGTTCAATCCCCAGCATCCCTATGGTCCCCCTGAACACTGTCAGGAGTGATTCCTAGGGCAAGACTAGGAGTAAACCCTAGGCACTGTTGGGTGTGGTCCCAAAGACCCTCCTTTATACATTTTTTTATGTTATTCATTATAAAATGAACAAAATAAAATAAAAATAAAAGCTTCCTTGGAGCGATAGCACAGCGGGTAGGGCGTTTGCCTTGCACGCGGCCAGCCCGGGTTCGATTCCTCGGCCCCTCTTGGAGAGTCCGGCAAGCTACCGAAAGTATCTTGCCCGCACAGCAAGCTACCTGTGACGTATTCTATATGCCAAGAAACAGTAACAAGTCTCATAATTTGTTGTGAGATGTTACTGGTGCCCACTCGAGCAAATCGATGAACAACGGGAGGACAATGCTACAGTGCATTATAAAATAAAATAAAAAATAATAAAGTTTCAGAGGAGAGGCACATCTCCATTTCAGGGTGGCCCGCATCTTGATTTGCAGTGTGTGATTCCTCTCTGCTGCTTTACAGGGTGCCCTGGGCCATCTCCCAGCCGAAAGGTCTGTGTTCTCACTTGAACACATCACTCGCTCTTCCTCCTCATAGTCCCTAAACAAAACAGCTTTACCTTGAAAGAATAAAATTTCAAACAGTGACAAGAGCTGCCTACTACTTAATGCTCTGTTCCTGTCATCTGCCTCTGGCTGTTTCCTGTCTATTTGACTCAGTCGATGCTCACGACCGCTTTACAAGGACTCTGAGAACATCACTCCTTTGCACTATGTTTTTAAGTAGATTTCTCATAGAGTATTTCCAGAAACTCCCAGCTGAGTACATTCTGGGCAAGGGTCTAGTGGCAGAGCAAGGCTGGAGATGGCTTTGGGGTGGGGTGGGGGGAGTGTGGCATGGTCCCCCAGGTTCCAGACACCTTAGGGCAGGGGACTGGGGTTCTGGGGTCCCCATATGGTCCCCAAAGAGGCTCCTGTAGGACGAGGCAGAGCCTGAGCAGGCCTGCTGTCCCTCCTCCCCGTGGCCACTCTGGATGGGAGTTATAGCTACGGACCTGCTACAGGCACCCCGGGACCAGGGTCAGGGGACCCATGATTTCCAGGGCGGAGTCCGCCGGGGACCCATGTGGTGAGAAGAGCTTGGAGGTGTCCAAGGCTTGCTGCCCTGTGGCCCAAGGAGCCCCCTTGGAGGTTCAAGCTTCCTGCAGGGGAAGCTGGGGTACCCTGGGGTCATTGGCCCTGGTCCTGGAAGCCTGATCCAGTCCTCGAACCTTCCACCTGCACCGAACCTTAAGACCAGTTCATGGGCCCCAGCACACACTCTCAATCCACACGGCGGCCTCTGCGCCCTACAGTTCTGTCCTGCCGGCCCCCTCACCTGTGCTTCCCTGCCTCTCACAGCATCCTGACCAGTGGCCTACGCCCCTCACTGCCCTGGACTGCCTGTCCACCCCAGCCACAGCCCCCCACCCACAAGCAGATTCGGCCACCACCACACACAGCTGGGGCTGCGAAAACGCGAGTCTGCCCACGGGGGAGGGGCTTCTCTGCCCCCTCAGCACCAGGAGCTGTGTGCCAAGCGTGGAAAAGGCCCCTCAGAGACCCCTGGAGCCTCTGTCCTCTTCTCACTGCCCCTCCACATCCGCCCCACCCTGGGCACGGCGGGCGGCTTGCAGGGACAGTGTCGGGGTCTCCTGGCCGACCGGCCGTGGGCCTGCTGAGCCGCGCACACAGAACAGCCTCCGTACAAGCCGCAGCCGGGCCCCCGCGGCGCCCCGAGACGCCAGGGGGAGCGTCGGGTAACGGCCCACATTCCTCTGGACTTACTTGATCCCCAGAGCAAATCCTTGAGTCACTTCGCCTGCGTTGGGGCCAAGGAAGTGCAGGCCCAGCACCAGCTGTGGGGGCTCCCGCAGACACACCATCTGAAAGCCACATGGTCAGCGCTAGCCCTCGCGTGGGACCCCGGGGCTACATGGGAGGCCTGGCCTGGGGGCACGGGTGGCCCTGCTGGTACCCAGGGCCTTTGTGGGGTGGGTGGGAGTGCACCTCGACATCACTGTGTTCTGAGGGGCTGCGGGTTCCCACTCTGGGGGCGGGGGGACACTCACCTTGATGTAGCACTGGGTGGCATCCCGCTGGGCCACCGTGAACTCCAGTGGCTTGTAATGTGCATGGTAAACCTGGGGAAGACAGAGCGGGTCTGTGGGCTCAGTGGCTGCAGTGGGACCAGCCAGCGGGGGTTACTGTGTGGCTGTCCAGGGGCGCGGCTGTGGGGTGGGAATCTAGGACCACTGCATCAGAGTGCAGGCTGAGGTCCAGGACGAGACATCCTGGGCTTTTAGCGGAGTGGATCTTTCTCCCATACACAGCACCCACTGTCCGGGGACAGACTCTCTACCACTCAGGCCAACGTCCGGTGAACCAGGCCAGCCGGATGAGGGCCAGGCCACACCCACTGTGACGGGTGTCCCCTGGCATCTGGCTTCCCATGGGCACCCCAGGGTGTGCTGGGGTCTCTCGGGAGCCAGGGGCGGGGCATGCGCAGGGGTGCCCCCGGCCCACGCCCGAGCGGCCGGACAAAGGCTTTCAGCACTCGGGAAGGGCCCGACAGCACACTCAGGGCTGCGGCCGTGTAAAAAATGAACCGGGCCTCACATGTGCTCTACAGCCATTATTAATTAATGGAGCTTCAGAGAATATTGTTCTAACGAAGACAGAATTGAAAAGAAAACAAACAAAGGGTATTTGGCCATTCAACATTGTGAAACATAAAACAACATCATAAAATGCCATGACCATGTGTCCCAGTGTACTTGTGATGAATCAAACAAAAATAGCAAATAAAGTGCTGGGGGCCAGCCAGCCTGTCAGGCCTGGGCTGCTGATGGAAGGGACTGGGGCGCAGGGGCAGGGGGCAGGCCCTGGACTCACTTGCACAGTGTCCCAGGCCCAGCACGGGCATCACATGGGGTCTGGTTTCTCCTGGGCCCCCCACAAGTCTCTGCCTCACCCAGATAACGCCCTGCTGCCGGCCACCAGCCCCCTTTCAATGCCCTCCTGGTGATCCACCGGGCTGTGGCCTGAGCGCAGCCACGTCTGAGGGAGCCACTTCCTCCGGGATGATGACCCGGGTCTGGGGTGTCTGGGGCTGGCACGGGAAGGGGAGCATGAGGCTGGGGCGGGGGCAGGGGGCTCACACTGGCTGAGTCAGCAGAGGATTCACAGGAGCAGAGGCAGGCTGGGGCAGGTGAATAGGGGGCACGGGGGCAGAGGGCACGGGGCAGGCTATAGTCCAGGATCCCCTTCCTCCTGGGGCGGCACCCCCCACACCCTCGCACCTCGGGAAGCAGGACCCCCCCGCAGTCGCTCGCCCACCAGGCCCTCGATGTTTACTCTCTCATTTTGTTACTGTTTGGGTTTGAGGGCCACTTCAGGACCCTCCAGTGCTGGAGATGGAGCCTGACCTCCTGCATGCGCTCAGCCCATTGGGGTCTCTCTGGCCCTGGTTTATTTCGTATTTGCTCGATTTGTTATGTCAAGGTGGTAAAGGCCCTCCCGTTGATCGTCGATTTGCTTGAGCGGGCCCAGTAACGTCTCCATTGGAGACTTTGTTGTTACTGTGTCTGGCGTATCGAATACTCTCGGTAGCTTGCTGGGCTCTCCGAGAGGGGCGGAGGAATCGAACTCGAGTCGGCCATGTTGGCCGCTTGTAAGGCGAACGCCCTACCCGCTGTGCTATCGCTCCAGCCCTGCTATTTCGTATTTATTTATTATTATTGTGTGTGTATGTTTATGTGGTGTGTGTGTGGGGGGGGGGGGGTGCCAGGAGTTGAACCCATGTAAGGCATCACTGGGTCACTGGGCCACCTTCCTGGTTCCTGCTTTATTTTTATTTTCACTCCAATGGGGGCTGCCCAGTGATGCTTGGCCGGGCACAGCAGGCCCGGGAGTCCACAAAGAGAGTGGTTGTGTCTGGGGAAGTGTGGAGGGACTCACTGTGGTTGATAACACTCGAACTCAGGGCTTCACCCATGACAGGCAGGTAAACTCTACCAGTTGAGCTGTGTCCCTGTCACCCCCCAGACCCTCCTGGGCCTCCGTCAGCGGGGCTGGTCATGGGCCATAAAGGAGGCCCAGGTGCCCCCTGGGAGACTCACCTCCACGCCTTCCTGTCCGTGGCGGGCTACGGCTTCCTCCTCCGACAGTCCCACGCAGCCGTACTCCAGAGGGGTGAAGACGGTTGTGGGCACCTGGGGGGCAGATCCCACTCCTCAGGGCACCCAGGATCGAAGACCCCCCCTCACTCGAGACACTGAGGGCAGAGGGTCTGCAGAGCTATACCTCACAGGCGCCCCCCCCACCCTACCATAAACACCCGAGTACTGGCCACTCACGTTGTCATAGTCCATCAGGGCCGAGGACTGACCGCATAGCCTCTGTGCCAAGAGCTTCCCAGCCATGATGGCGGTGGGGGTAAGCTCGGGCCGGCCCTGGTGAAAGGAAAACATGGGAGTCACTGCAGTACCATGTCGGAGGGACCCCCACACCTCTGGCCATACGAGGGAGGGGTTTCCCATTTTAAGACTCTCCCTGAAGCTGTGCTCAGGGTCCAGGCAGACCCTTGGTCTCCTTCTCCCTCCTTAGTGCACCCCTGCAACACTCCCATGAACCGGGCACTCCTGAGCACAGCCCCCCGTTCACGCTGCCTGTGGTATCACAAACGGTTTTTTCATGCCAGCAGCCCGCGAGAGCTGCCCCGACAAGGCTGCGGAGGCCCTGGCACTGTCCAGCCATCCCGACACTGGGAGGCGGCCATGGAGAAGCGCTGTGCTCCCCCCCCCCACACCCCATATTCGACTTGCACCCTAGAGCCCCCAGACCAGAAGGCGGTCGTGCTGTGGGCCCCTCTATCTTGGGGCAGTGGGGAAGGAGCGCTGGGGGTGCGCGGCCCCTGGGGCTCTGCACGCGTCAGCCTGGGACCAGCTGCCAATCACCTCTGCAGCAGCAGGAAATGCAGATGTTGTTTGACATTCCAGAAATGAATGGAGATCTGCCGAGATAAACGCGCAGAGGCAGCCTGCACATTCCACTGTGCCTGGCTAACGGCGGAAACGGCCAGGGTGCGCACACAATGCCTCATTAGCCGGGGCCGCCCCATCCTGCCTGGACTCTTCCCGGCTGCCCGCTGCACCAGTGGGCAGGGATTCTTCGTTGTGTGAACCATGATGCCAGTGGAGCTGCCTGTGAGCAGATCCTGTACCAGCTGGGTGTTTCCAATGACTGTCGAAAATCTCACAGTCTCCTGCACAGTGCCAGGGGCCTGGCAGCTGACGCCCTCCCACTTGTCTGGCTCTCGGGCTGCCCAGCGCGTGTACCCAACACGCATGAGTGCTCTTGCCCAATCCTGGGGTGCAGCACACACGTGGCTCGAAGGAGGCCTCCATCAGCCCCACATCATCCGAGCTCACACCTGGCTGCGCGGGTAGCTCAGCAGGACCACGGGGGTCCGTGAAGCTGCTCACTTTTATCTTCTACCAGGTGGACGAGAGGATCTGGCCCTGGGCAGTGCAGGAAGCAGTCAGGCACAGCTGGGCTCTCCCTGTGGCTGTTGCAGTGCGGCGAGAGGCACCCACACACTATCATCCTCTTTATTCCAACAGTGCTGGGAACCCGGCTCAGGCTGCACCCATGCCAAGCTGGAGCTGCACCACTTGTTTCCTGAGTTTCAGGGCTTCCTGAGCCCCGGTTCATGGTGGGCAGGGACAGGGCTAAAAGGCAACAATTTGTCTCTGGTTTGGTGGGTGACCCCCTCTAGCACCTGGGAACTCATGGGGCCAGGAATCTGGCAGGACAAACCCTCACGAGACGGGAAGGCTGGTCCTTCCAACACCAAGGCCCTCGGGGCGTGCTCCCTGCCCTGGCATCTGAGTGTGTGCCAAGTTCTCCCCAGGCTTGTGCCCCTCGTGAGTGCAGCAGGGACCAGTGGGAGCGGCGAGGAGGGCTGGACTCCCAGGGAAGGTGACCTGTGCTCCTGGGCCCCCTCGCCCTGCGGATGTCCACTGGACATGCCAGCCCCCATGACCTCCAGCAGCTTCCCTGGTGTAGTGTCCACTGCTTGCGGGTGTGAATTAGTAGAGCTCCCCTGTCTCCACCCCGTGGGATCCGTGCCACGCCCCCTCCCCCCACACACACCAGCTGGGGAAACTTCCAGCACCTGAACCTGTGGACTTGTCACCTGTCATCCTTATCTGCAGGACACCTCTCTGGGGGCCTGCGACTGCTGTCTGTTCCTGCAGTGGCCCCAGGACTCAGAAAAGTGGGTGCTCAGCCAATACACGAGTGAAGCTAAATTAACACAACGGACGGGGTGCGGGGTGCAGAGCATCCCCTCCACATTCACATCTGCCTGGACTTCAGAACCTGACCTTCTTAGGGCAGGCTTCTTGTGGGTCAGTTGAGGTCACACTGGAGAGGGCCCCCTCCAGGAGGAGAACCCCGACAGGAGAGCAACAAGGGAGAGAGAGTGAGAGCATGGGGGGCTATGGCACATACAAGGTGATCCTGGTTAGATCTCTGCTTCCACATGGCCCCTGAGTACCACCAGGTGTGGCTCTGCTGGTCCTCAGCACAGCAGAGCCGGGCACTGAACCTTTCAACCTGGCTGGCTGAGAGGCATTAGGAGTGGCCCCTGGGCCCCCTGATTATAGTTCAGGAACACCCACCATCCCCCAGACAGTAGCAACAACTTGTCCCTATAGTGGGAATGTGACTCCACACAGGCACTCCACAGGAACCCTCCAGAGAGCAGGGTCAGGCCCAGAGGCCCATCTGGTGACCTCCGAAGCATGATGACAGGTGTGGAGTGTGGGCTGTACCTCTGCCACGTCTCCGATGGCGTAGATGTGGGGGACGGACGTGGCTTCTGTGGCATCGACCACGATCTTCTGATTGCTGGGGTTAGTGCTCACACCAGCCTTCTCCAAGCTCAGGCCTCTGGTCTCTGGAACTCGACCTACGACACACAAAGAAGGGCCAGAAAGGTCTTTGTTAGTGCTTCTGACCTGTGCTCCTCGGCTGAAAGCACTTCTTGGAAAGTCACGTACCAGGGATATGACGGACCACACCTGGCTGTGCTCAGGGACCACTCCTGGCTCTGGGCTCAGGGAAAGAATCAATCAACGTTTCTGGGATTTTTTTTTTTGGTCTTGGAATGTACACCTTGAATTGGTAAAACATGAAGCTCACAGGGTCTTGCACACAATCCCACACACTCACACAGGTTCACACACCCACATACCCATTTGCTCCCACACACACACATTCACAAGCTCTCGTATAAAAACGGTCACATGGCTCACACACATGTGCTCACACACTCATATACATAGATATACCCACACTCCATGCTCACACATGCCCCCACACCCTTACACACGCTCGCACACTCACCCCTACAAACACTTGCACACTCACACCCTGCGGGGACTCAGGAAGGGGAGAAAGCAGGACCGGCAGAAGCAGCGCTACAGGAGCGGGCCAGATGTTCCAAACATCATGGAACAGTTGATTTGTATGTGAAAGATATCAAGGAAAGCCGTCCAGTACAGACCTGGACTCTACGAAGCTGTGAGGGCTCCACAGAAAGAGACTGAGGCCGTAGGCACCTGTGTCCACTGCGCATCCTCAGAGAGCTCTGGCAACACACAGAAGCCCACAGACTTCACGCATCAGAGAGGGCAGTGGCAACGCTGCCATACGAAACGGGAATTGGAAATTCCTTATTTGTAAAGTCAGAAGTCTGGGCTCTGACAACAGAAGCATCTAAAAAAGCAGCCAAAAAACCAGAGGGGTGTGGATCCCCTCACCCCCAAACTGTGCTCTCAAACGCCCCCTGGCAGAAGGGGACTGGAGTCCTTGGGTCTCTCCAGGCCTGGAGAGCATGAAGGGACCCCAGGCCCACAGCACAGTTCACGCAGCCTGAGCCCCAGGAGGAGCACGGAATAGACACAAAACATGACTAGGCCAGACTGTGGACACCCGTGAAGTGTGGACAGGTGGCTCCTGACCTAGCAACGGACACAACGCACAGCCACGGGCATGTCTGGATCAGGGATCTGGGATACAGGTGTGTGCTCCTTGGGGTCTCCTACCCAGGGAGCCCAAGTGAGCCGACAGACTCCGACACCCCTCCCCAGTGCAGGGCCTCTCCCACCATGAGTCCTGATGTCTCTCTGCACTTCTGCAGGTTCTTCCTGGATGCAGAGCGACCAAGCTTCCCTGTGGGTGGACACTGTGATCCTACCACTGGACTGTGCTGGCATACAGGCTGCACAATACATCCTGGGCAGGGCCACAGACACCCGTGAAGTGTGCTGCAGAGGGCTAGGCTGACCCCAGGAGGAGGGAAGAAAGCACTGACCACGCCGGCTCAGGGCCTCAGGCCGGCCCACAGGCTCTGGGTGCGAGTGAGTGTGTGAATGGGTAAACGGGAGCGTGGGTCAGTGGGAGTGACTGGGTGGTGGATAGGTGAGAGGGTGGGTGAGTGAATGAGTGGGTGGATGAGTAGGTGGGAGGTAAGTAAAGGGTGAGTAAGTGGGTGGGTGGGTGGGTGTGCAGGCGGGTGAGTGAGCCTAGAGTCCAGGCCTTTCGAAGCTCCCTGGGACTGGGGAGACACTCAGGGACAAAAGCATTCTTGGCCTGCTGGATTCCTAGCACCATTCCCAGTCCTGCGTGGTGTCTCCTGAGCACCTGCCAGGGGCAGTTCCCAAGTCCCTGTGCCCGCCTGGGTTTGGTTCAAGTTGCCCCTGCCTGCTAAAACTAAGCCCCATGCATGGATCAAGCTCCGCTCCTGAGCGCCAGCTTCCTGCTGCCCCGATGTTGAGGAACTGATAAGACCGGGTCTAGGGGCAGCTCCCACACAAAAAAACCCTTACACCCAGCAAGCAGCCGCCCCCGGGGGCAGCAGCTGCCCAGTCCAGCCAGACGGCCCAGCTGTCCATCGGATCTGCCCTGAGGCTCCCACAAGGGTAGGTGAACCCCATCTCAGCCAAGACGAAGGATTTCAAGCTGGAGTGATGGTGCAGCAGGTAGGGTGCTTGCCTTGTGTGCAGCTGACCAGGCTGATCCCTGGCACCCGAGCCCAAGGAGTGATCCCTGAGCACAGAGTCAGAAGTCAGCCCTGAGCACTGAGTGTGGCCCCGAAACCAAAACAAACAAAAAAGGAAGAGACCCAAAGCAGTTTCCACAGATCCCACAGGCAGTGGGTGGTGCCCATCTGAGCGCTGAGGACTAAGGCTTGAAACGGAAACCCTGAGTGTCCAGCTGTTCTCCCGGAGACAGAAGTCAAAACAGAGACTTGGATAAGCCTCGCTTCTCAAGTTTGTGGGGCGCTGGCTCCAGGCTCTTGACTCTGCTGGCCGCAAGAACCAGGAGCCGGGCGGGCTGGCACCACCTCAGCTCCAACCCAACACAGAGGCCAAGGCCCCAAAGGGAGGTCCCTGCCTTCTGACGGGGCGGGAGATAATGGGGGTTGGGGGGGCAGCTCAGCGTCAAAACCCTTGTCCTGCAAGTGTGAAGCCCTGGAGTACACCAGACACACAGAAGTGTGTGTATCATGGGTGTGTGGGATGTTGAGGGGTGGGGCCCAGGCTGGTCTCCTGTGTGTGTGTGTTGGGGGGGGTGCAGGGGAGGTGATTTCTAGACACAAAAGCCAGGAGCGCTGGCACATGTGGGGAAAGGCGCAGCTGTGCCTTGGGAGCCCCAGGCCCCCTTTCTGCAGGGCCGCGGCCTGCCTGGAGCCTCTGCAGTCCCAGTCCTGTGTGTGGGCAGGGGTGTAAGTTCCAGCCCCCAGCCAGACACCTGGAGCCCCACACAAAGTGCAGAATGGGGAATGGGGTGCCGGGCTGCTTGGCCAGACTGGACCGGCCCAAAGCAAGACATAGGTGACTTTTTTTTTTTTGCTTTTGCTTTTTGGGTCACACCCAGCGATGCACAGGGGTTACTGCTGGCTCTGCATTCAGGAATCACTCCTGGCAGTGCTCGGGGAACCATATAGGATGCTGGGAATCGAACCTGGGTCAGCCAAGTGCAAGGCAAACACCCTACCCACTGTGCTATCGCTCCAGCCCCCATCGGTGACTTTCTGAGTCACTCCCTGACCGTTTTCTTCCAATCACACGTAAAAATAAAGGTGGGGGTTGGGGAGAATGTGCCCCTGTGCCAGACCCTGTGGCACCCGGCTGTTGCGCTCGCCCTTTCCCTATTCCACGTGGCCTCTTGTTCCCCCGGCAGGCGTGGCCTGCATGCGGCAGTCCACTGAGGCTGCGGAGTGCCCCAACCTCCACAGGCTGAGGTGCTGGGCGCAGAGTGCTCCCTGCAAGAGGCCTCGGTCCTGGGGCAGGCAGGCGCTGCCAGCTTAGCTCTGAGGGCAGCCGAGGCTCAGGGTGCCTCTCGGCTGCTGCTTTAATTCATTGGATTTAATTCATTGGATTACCAGTTATCTAAGGCATCCAAGAACTGCCACGGGCTTTGTATTTTTTTCACCACGTGAACGCTTCTCGAGAAATGCACATTGCACACGCAAGGCTCTGCAGGATCGCCCATGGTGGGGCTGCAACTGTGCACCAGCATGGTCGGGCCCGCATCCCCCCGCACTCAGAACTACACCTCCCCAGGTCCAGCCTCTGGGGCACTAGGGAGGACAACGAACGGCCCACAGGTTCTTAGTGCAGCTGGACCAGGGGCGCCGCCTCCGACCCCCAGGACCCACCACCCGGCCCCACGCACCCTCCCCAGAGACGGGAACCACCCACGGGGAGGCTTTGGGCATCTCGACCTGTGCGGGGCACAGGGGTGCAGAGGCCCACGTGGGCGGCTTCATGTGCCCTTCCATCCTGCTCTGGGAAAACGGACATTCCCTCCGATTTCACGGTTGCCTGGGGCGCATGTTGGGACAAGCTAAGGGCAATCCGTGTAATGAGGTAAGATTTAAGCACCAGCAGGAGGATGACGGGCAAAGGCGAGGCTGGGATCAGCAGACGCACCGGGTGTCGAGGAGCCGACCAGAGGCTCAGTGCCCGGAGGCGGAGGCAGGGCAGGCTGGACCGGGCGGCGCGGGCCAGGGCCCAGCTGTAGCTTCACACACGGGCCCAGGGGGACCCACACCAGGCGAACCTCTGAGGAACACGAGCCCCTCGGAGCCAGGTCTGTGCAGGTCACCGGGCCAGGGGCTGGAGCGACAGCACAGTGGATCAGGTGCTTGCATGCTGCCAACATGGGTTCTGTCCCCGGTATCCCATAAAATCCCCTGAGCACAGACAGGAGTGATCCCCGAGCACAGAGCCAGAAGTAAGCCCAAGGCATTGTCAAGTGTGACCCCGATCTTTACAAATTAAACAAATAAATAACCTGTGGCCAAACCACAGATGCAGAAGGAAGGAGGGGGTCTCACCTCTGGTCAGATCCTTGAATGACTTGGGGGTGAGGGGAGGCCACAACCAACACTGCTCAGGGATCACCCCTGGTGGGGCTCAGAGGACCATAGGGGATGCCAGAGATTGAATCTGGGTTGGCTGCATGCCAGGCAAGAGCCTTACCTGCTGTGCGAGATCCGTGGGGAACTTTTAGAAAAAGAAATGGGCATGCATTTGTTCGCCTTCAAGACTTGAAAGGAAAGGGGAAATAACCATGAAGGGCCCTCACCAAGTCCCAGACCCCCAGGGTTTGAGGGAGATCCTCCTGGCCTTCGCACCCCTATGGGCTCCATGGTGCCCACTGAATGCTCCATGGCTGTGTGACATGTGGCACTCCCTCCACCGGCATCCCCGGAGCTCCACAGGCTTCCTCTGGGGTCTCGTGTGGGACACTCCCTGATACAGGTCTGCACTCACTCGGGGCATACAAGACTTCCTAATCTAAAGCTGTGTGAGCACTGAGCTCTGAGCTCAGTCCTTGAACTCAGAGGAGCCCCTGCCCAGGCCTAAGGAACCCCCCAGGAAGGAACACGCTGTGAGCCAAGAAATCACTGCTTCAATGCAGTAGCTAGAGGAATACAATCTTTTGGGGGGCTGGCTGCTCAAGGGGTATCTGCAGAATCGATCTTTTTTGGTTTGAGGGTCACCCTTGACTGTGCTCAGGGCTCACTCCTGCCTGTGCACGCAGGTTTCGCTCCTGGCAGGCTCTGGGGACCACATGGGGTGCAGGGGATTGAATCTGGTTGGCCACGAGCAAGGCAAGCACCCTGCTCCCTTCTGCAGTCGCTCCAGCCCTGGGCACCTGCAGAAATGCGAAGGTCCATCTCAATGTGTGTCAACAGTGCCTGTTTCCCACCAGTTCTTCAAAATTGGTTCCCCTTGATTCTGAACCATAAACACAGAATCTGCCCGGGGTGCAGGGGAAATGCCAGGGGCCTTGGGGAGCCCTACGCAGGCTGTCCATGAAGGCAGTGGAACCCAGGTGAGCCCATATGTGCCAGTCCGCAGTGTCTTGCCTCACAAGGGGGTGGACGCCAGGCCGGCCCCCAGCACCGCACTGTCCCCTGCGGCCTCTGCATGGGACAGAGGTAACCACGGCGCTAAGCTGGCGTGGCCGCAAACCTGCACAGGGGCACTGGAGCTCTGTCTGGGGCCCAGGTGTGGTGCTGCCAGTCACCACCATGGCTCCCGCTGCCCTGGGCCAGAGAAGGTGGCCCCTGGAAATGCTCTGCCCTTCGCCAAACACAAGCAGACTGGGCACGCCCTGAAGACTGACCACTGACTTCACGGGTGCCCGGGGTCCCGGCAGAGCTGAGCTGGGCAGGGCTGTGCTGGGCGCGCCCACGCTCACCCCTTCCTTCCCCTCTGCTTGCTGTCACCTCGAGGTTGCTGTTTGGGCACCACCCACCCTCTCCCACCACTTGCCACCTGCAGGCGAGACTCGCACGGGTGCTTGGCTGAACCCCTGCTAAGTAAGGGCAGCAATGCCACCCACTGGGACAAGCATCTCCCCTGGGGTGCCCCAGGCTGATGCACTCACTCCCTGCACCCATCCCCTTGCTGCCCAGGCACCACCTGGCCCCCTGGCCACAGCTCCTGCCCACACAGTGGAGGGGGGCCTGATGGAGGGTCTCCCTGGGGCGAGGGCAGCGGGCTGGACAGCTGGGCCTCTGCGCCCGTGTCGGAGCTCGCTGGCCCTCCTGGAACAGGGTTACCCTTCCAGGGGCTCAGAGGGGTCCTGTACATGGGGTGGCCATGGATGGGACAATGACCAACAGCTCTCCTGAGACAGAATCTACAGGAAGGGGAAACAGCTTCAGTGACTGACCCCCGGAGGCATCCCCAGCCAGACAGAGAGGATACCCGAGGCAGGGTCCCCTGAGACGAAGACGCAAAGGCCTGCTTCCTTGGAAGCCAGAGCACCTTCCAGGGCGGCTGCGGGTGCAGGGGCCACCGCGGGACTGTCTCTGCTCCTGAGGTTCCCAGGCTCTCCCCAGGCCCTCTTTCTGGGCATGCCACGGGAGAGGGGTGCGCGTGCAGATGCCCCGGCCCAGCCCCCCCCCCCCCCCCCGCTGCCCCAGACGGCTGGGATTCAGGCCACAACTGGTTAACTTCGAGGGGTGAATTCGAGCCCGCGGCGCGGCGGGGCACAGGCTGAGTGTCTTCACTCAGCACCGTAATCGGCACATCTGCAGACAGGAAATCCTCCTCGCTGCGAGTTCCCAGTCTATTATCTGAGACACCTGGTGTGGGTGGGTGATTCAGAGACAAACAATGAGCGGGCCCCCTGCACAGCAATTAACTGCTTTAACTGCTAATGTGTTTAATCCACCACGTGGAGATCAAGGCTGCGCCGAGGAAGAGGCTCTGCGTCCTGGCTGGCTTCGACCGCGGAGCCAACTTGGCCAACTTGGCCGTCCCTCCCGTCTCGGTCGGTGCGGGCCTGCGCGGGGCTCGGGCACCCGCCCCCCGCTGTCCTCTGAGGCCTGTGGGCAGCCCGGGTGCTGGGGAGCTGCTCGCTGCTGCCCCAGCTGTGCCGGCCCCCGGGCATTTCACGTTCGCCTCCCGGATTGGCTCATCCTCACTGCAAGCAGAAATGAAGCCGGGTTGCCGGCTTATTGGGGGGAATTGGCAGAAAAACATCCCCCCAGTTCTGAGACTGGGAAGTGGCTCCTGACTGTTTACAAAACCGGGCCCGGGAGCGAGCGGCACAGCCAGCACATGCCCGCACAGCCCCAGCAGGCGTGCCAGAAACCGCCGCCACCGCAGCGCCGCCTGGGGAAGCGAGGGCAAAGGCCAAGGACTCGAGAAGCCTCCACCCCCGGCATCAATCACGCCGGGCAGACTGTCTGGGGGATGCTCTTTCGGAAAACACACAAAATAAAACGGACTCCCGGCGGGGGAGGGCGGGGTGTGGGCTGGGGGGCCCTGGCTGGTGGCCCGCTGGGACCGTCGCGAAGCTGGGGGCGATGTGGGGCCTTTCGGAGGGCACGACCCTTCGCCCCCTGAGCAGCTGCCGGCAGTGTGAGCGCAGCTGAAGGCAGCTGGGTACAAGCCTGGGCCTCGGGACGACAGGGCGACACGGGGATCTGTGTGCGGGGTGGGGGCCTCGGAGAGCACCGGGCGGGAGACTTGCCGTGTCGCTGTCTAGAACAGTTTACGATGCCAAGCATGGACTTCCACCCTGGGATCCCCTCATCAGAGCCCACGGGATCCTACCTACTGAGAACGCACCTTTACAGGGCTGGGGAGATAGTCCAGGAGTCAGGGCACAGGCCCCGGGTTTGATCCCAGCACCACAAGGCTCCGAGCATCACTGCGTGTAGCCCCAAAGGCTCCATGCCCTCCAACTGCTGGGAAGTGGCCACCAGGTCTCCTGAGCTCAGCTTGGGCACCCCCGGCCCAGCCCAGAAATGTACTTTCACAGTTTGATCAAGAGGGTGTCCTTCAGGCTGAGCAAGCCCAGAGTTTAGTTGCTGGCACAGCAATGTCCCTTGAGCACCACTGACCCAAAAACCAAAATGAGGGCCAGGCATGTGACCCAGTAGTAGGGCACTTGCCTGGCAGGTGTGAGGCCCAGGGTTCATCCTGGGAACCTCAAAATAGTAATAATACAATTTGGGGTGGGGGCAGAGTGTTTAGGCTACACCCAGTGGTACTCAGGACTCACTGTGAGTTCCGTGCTCAGGGATCATTCCTGGTGTGGCTTGGGGGACAATATGAGGTGCCAGGGATTAAGCCCAGGTCAATTGCAAGCAAAGCAAGTGTGTGTGTGTGTGTATATATTATACACACACACACACACACACACACACACACACACAAAGGAACAATTGCATAAAAGAATTTTTTGTCCTCAGTAACCCCTCGGCTTTTTCTGGTCAAGAGACACTAAGGTTGCTCTGGAGCACTTGAGGTTTCCTGTGGTCCCTCAAATCTGCGCGTGTTGATGTGTAAGTGAAGAAATCTGCTCCCCCAGAGCCCACCTCATTCTCTGACTTCCGGGGTTCTGAGACACTCGGGGGAGCCCCAGGCCAGGCCCCTCCCCACCCCAACTCTGGGTCAACATGCCGTGATTCAGGGCATTTGAGATGACGGCCCTGGCAGTCACACACTCTGGCTGGTTCACTGAGGAAGTGTCACCAACGCACCCAAGGAGAAAGCCCGCCCTGTCTGGGAGTCACCAGCTAATGAGAAGCACCCCAAGGTCTGCAGGGGGGATGTTTAAGCAGGCATCTGACCTCACAGCACCCCAGCGGTCAGCGATCTTGGGACTGGAGAGAGAGCGCAGACTGCTCTCACCCAGCTCTGGGTCCGGGTGCCTGAAAGGCTCGTGTCCTCTCCATCAGCCCAGACCTATGGCCTGTGGCCACACCCCATAGCATCCCCTCAGGAGGAGCAACAGGGCGGGGGGAGAGAGGCGGGCAGGGGACTGGCTGGCAAGGAGGCATCCAGCCCACTCCCTCCTGGGAGAGCCTGAGCATGTGGCCCCTTCAGACTCCATCTCCGGGACCCTGTCAAGTGTCACTTGTGGAGGTGACAATGCAGCGGGTAGGGCATTTGCCTTGCAGGAAACTGACCCCGCTTGTTTCCCCCGCACCCCGGATGGTCCTCTGCTCACCATCAGGGGTGATTCCTGAGTGAAGAGCCAGTAGTAACCCCTGAGTGTGGCCCAAAGCGTTAAACATTTTTTCAAAGTGTGAGTTCTGGAGAGGCCAAGGAGATGGTCACGGACTTCTGGCTAACCTGAGCGGGGTCCAGGGCGGAGTCTGTAGGACAAGGGAGCCCTACAGGGGAGGCTTGTACATATGAGCGCAGGGGTGTGTGTGCACATGCAAGTACGTGTTTGAGAGTACATGAACGTGAGTGTGTGTGTGCACGCGTGTGCGTGTGTGCAGCTGCAGGTGCCCTTACCTATGGCCCACAGAACAGTGTCAAAGGTGCCTGTGTCCTTCTTGCCGGACGCACGGTCCTCCCAGGTGACTTCCAGCTGGCCACTGGGGAGCCTTGTCACTTTGGAGGGAATACAGCCTCTCAGAAAGTGGGTGCCATGCGACTCCATGTACTCCGTGACCAAAGAAGACATTTGCTGCCAAGCACAAGAGGATAATGTGAGGTCCAGACAGCAGAGGCCCCATGGTTCCCAGTTGTGTGGCCTCGTGGGGCAGTCCAGAGGTGGTCCAGTGCGTGCACCCTTTCTGCTACATGGTCCTACACAAGACTCGTCCCTCACTCCGGGCCCCCTGCTCTCTCTGGAGCTGAGGGTGGATCAGAGACCAGTGGGCATCCTGGTTCCAGATCTGGACATTTGAGGCCCGTCGCTCAGGACACATTCGACCTCTGAGCTGCTCCCCAGCAATTAGAGAAGCGGAGAGCAACACCCCCTTCTCCTGGGCTCTGTATCCGGATGCCCACGACTACCCCCATCCAGTGGGCCACCCCTCTGCCATTAAGGCACTCGGACGGCGGCACTGTGGCCCCCCAACAAATGGAAGGGCAGTGGGCAGGGCATAAGGGACATGAGGGGCATCTGGGAACCTGCAGCGAGCTCCTCCCGCCCCCCAGGCTGCAGACGGGGACTTCAGTTCCCAGGGACTCTGTGGGGACAGCAGCAGGCCAGAGGCACAGCCAGCGACAGCCTCTTTCAGAGGGAAGCGCAAGTCCCAGTCTGGTCCCGTGATATCCACCCCGTGGCTGTAGGCAGTGGGGCAGCCGCCCTGCCCCTCTTGGACCCCTCTGCTCTCCTGATGGGCTTCGATGTCCCATGTCACAGTTTGACAGGGCATCAGTATAGTGACCGGGAGAACCAAGCCAGGCCTGGGACCCCTCCCTCGGGGCATATGTGGAGCTGGCCCCCTCCCCAAAGCCGGAAGCTCAGAGACTCATCATGGATGCTGTGTGCCCTGGGGACGCCCAGACTGTGGGGGGCTGGGGCGCAGCCACAGGAGGAGATGGGAAGCAGCATCAGAGCATGCGGGGAGAGGCAGAGGGAGCCCAGGGCTGGAGAGGCAGGTGGGGCGAGATGGGTTCTGTGGGCCTGGACAGGGTGATGACAGCTCAGACAGGTGAGCTTGTGGGGGACATTCTAGTCAGTAAGAGGGAACACTCAAGGACTCCCCCGTGGGTGTGTTCACCTCAAGCACAGGCCTCGCGTGGCAGAGGGGATCAGGAGCACCCCGAGACCACAGGCCTGCCTGAGCTGAGCAGTATCACTGGAGCAGGGAGGTCCTGCTCAGAGGCAAGCTGATGCTCCAAGCAGGCTCCACACCCCGAGATCTGGCGCTCATGGGACTCCCCGGGGCTCCCTGAGCTGCCACCTGCCCCTCCACTCCCGCCCCCAGAGGGCCTTGGCAAACAAGAATGTGGACAGGGCTTCTGGCTGGACCGAGGGTCCCCACTGCACAGCAGAACCCAGCCCCTGTGGCCCCTGGCAGTTGTGGTCTGCACCCACCCTTCTTCCCAGGTTCTGGCAGGTGCTGCGCATTTGGGGAGCGATCTCCTCAGTCAACAGTCAACGGTCAGGGCCTGCACCTGCCCGGGCTGGGGGCGGGGAGCACGGGGCATTACCTGGTCGAAGCCGCGGAGGGGGACGCTGCGCATCATGACCGTGGCGTCCAGGCCTATCCCGGTGAGGAAGCCGGCACACTCCAGGGCCACGTCTGAGGGGCAGCTAAGGATGCTCGCAAGGCCACACAGGAGCCGGGCTGACCCCACCCCAGGCTCAGCTACCCACCTCCTTCTGACCCCCACGCTACCCAGGAGACCCCTGCAGGCCTGGGGAAAGGGAGATTCCTGGCAACCAAGGCCCAGGCAGGTGCTGCCACCACGGGGTGTCTGTCTGGGTTCGACAGAGTCTAACACTTTAAAAATGTTTGCAGGGGGAGCTGGCAGCACCCAGCAGTGCTCGGGCAGGTATTCAGCTTCCTCCTTGTTCTGAGCTCAGGAATCTCTCCTGGCGGTGCTTAGGGATCGTACGAGGTGCCAGGCCTCACACCAGAGCCTGCCACATGCAAGGCAAGAGCCTTTCCCCTCACACTAGCTCGCAGCCCTGAACGTTAGTTTAAAGGTGCCAGAGAATGAGCCCCGGGAAGGTAGGTGCTTTCACACAGAGCCCCCTGAGCTCCCGAGAGTCTGATCGACCCTGGAACAGTCCCAGGAGCAATGGAGGAAGAGCAAAGATGTCCTCCTGCAGTGGGAGCTCTGTCAGCACCCGGCCTCTCCCCTTCCGGCAGATGTTCCCCCTCCTGACCCTGCACTGCCCACAGCTTCTCCCCGGACAGAAGCCCCTGGGTGTGCGGCTCCCTGAGAAGGGACGGCCTGACCGGGGCTGCTCGCCTGCCTCGCCGCAGTGTCCAGCTGCCCCGGGGGCTCAGTTGTCTCATGTATGGCTCAGAAAAAGCCTGTCCAGGAAGTCCTGGTCACAAAAGGTCAACCTCAAGTTGTCCCCTGGGCAACAGGCACCAATCCCGAGGCCGTGTGCTGAGTGCCTGGTTCCAGGTGGCTGTGGGAGGGACAGCACTGGAGACTCTCAGGAGGGTGAGCACTGTCTCTGGTCACTGCACGCTGGCCAAGGATACAGCTGGCCCCGACCACCAACCTGCCAGAGAAACGGACAGAGGGAGAAAGAAGTGAGTTCCACATGCAGTGCCCATAAGGCTCAGCAGGTGTTCCAGAGGATCCCAGGGGCGCCGGGTGCAGGGTCGTTCAGCCTCCAGTGAAACCCATGAATCTGCAGGTGTGACCCCATTGATGAGTCCGGGGCAGTGGGAGGAGAGGGCACTGTGTGAGGTGTGAGGTGTGTGTAACTGTTCAAACACAAAAAACCACTCAGAGACAAAAAACCACTTCCCAGAGGCTCCAGCTGAGAAATAAAGCCTGAAGGTGTCGCTGAGTCGGAAATTGCCTGGTGATGAAGGACATGAGTGGCCAGTGACAACAGCACACGTGTCCCACGAAAGCCCCACAAGCAGGACCACATGGAGCCCAGGAAGGAGCCGAGGGGCCTGGACAGAGCGTCAGGCTGTCCTCCTGCCCTGGGCACCTTCTGGGCTTGGCAAGTGAAGGGCACGTGCTGCCCGAGCTCCTGTCCAGCCTCCTCACGCGGCCCAGACCCGGCAAGGCAGCTGAGGACGGGCACCAAAGGTCAGGCCCCAGCACTCATGTAAATGCCCTAGCAGTGTACGCTCCACACACACAGGCACCCACACCCACGCACATACGTACATAATACACACATGCACACATGCACCCCCACAGTAAATATACACGCACCTACACACGCACATGCACACATATACATATGCACATACACACATGCATGTATACACACGTGTGTGCACACACATACACAGACATGCACACACTCCCACCACACACACACATGCACACACAGACATGCACACCCCCCCCACACACACACACACACACACGCACACGCACACACTCGCACACAGTTCAAGCCAGCTGCTCGGGACCCAGCACAGGGCGGAAACTCCCAGCCCGGGCGGCGACATGTGGGTGGGCTTGTCAGAGCACCCTTCGGTCTTTGAACAAGAGGAGGTGATGTAAGGACGGATAAGCCCGATGTCAGCGCTAATCCTGGCAGGTACTAATGATATAATTCCAGTTCAGAAGGCAGCGGATCCCGGCCTCATTCTGCAGGCAACCCTGCAGGCAGCAACTGGCCGGTGGCTTCGTCTCTGTGGCAGGGGACAGACAGGTGCTCGAGTCACCTCTGGGGAACGCACAGCTCAGTGTGTGCACAGCGTGGGAGGGAGGTCTGGGCCAAACAGTGCAGAAAGCCAGTGGGGGCCCACTCAGGGCTGGCAGTGCCTGAGCCCCAGACCCAGGGACACGTGTGCATGCGCGTGTGACCTCTCCTCCACGCACAGGGGCATCTTCAACTGACAAAACCTGGGCCAGGAGACAGTGTAGTGTCAGGAGACCTGCCCAGCATGCACCCAACCTGGGTCCACTTCCCAGCACCACACGGTCCCCCGAGCACCACCAAATGCAGCCCCAGAGGCTCCCAGCACTGCCGGGGTGGCCCAGGGGTCCCCAGTAGCACGAGGCCCAAAGCAGCACCACATCCATGGACCCTCGCATTGAACCCCTGGCCTGGCTGGCTGAGAACTGCCGGCTGGTTCTGTGCCTTCTGAGCACCTCCTGGGAGGGCTTCTCTGCAAAATAACCAACTCTGGTTTTGGACTGGATGTGTCTGGTGAGAGGCATAAGCCTTTCTTTAAGGCGCAAAATTATGAGTTACTTAAAATACAAACAAACAGCATTGAGCTGCTTTGAAAGTCTTGTACTAAATGCAAGAGCGCAACTGGGTGAGAACATCCCTAGCAGATGCGGGTCCCTGGCTCCCCACTTCCACGTGTCCGTGGTGACGGAGGCATGAGCCAACCAGCTACAGCCTGTCCCTGCTGCTCCCGGGGCCTTCCCACCCCGGCCGGCACCTCTGGGATGGCCCCGAGTCCAGCATGCAGCCACAGAGCTCCTGCGGAGGGTAACCCAGCGCCTCTCATCCTTAGGCGCGAGGATTAGCCAAAGTGTTGGTTTTCACTCCGCCTCTCCCCCCACTTATCAAATAATTAGAGCTCTTTGAACGTGGCAGGAATTGAGGATTCAACCAGAGAATTCCCTTCACGTGGGCTAATGTGTGAACATGCCGGAGCGCCAAACAGAGGCCTGAGGGCAGAGCGCCGCTGAAGATAGGCACCCCGGTTCCATGGTGGGCCTGACACCTTTGCCAGCTTCACTCGCCAGGACAGAGGCCCTGGGGGACCAAGGGGGATGCCCTCGAAGGGCAGCAGTGTGGACAGCAGCAGAGGTCAGGGACCTGCCTGGGTGATCTGGGGAAGGGGCTAAGCCTGGAGGGGGTTGCTCAGAACACTCAACTCACCCCTACAGTAAGACCCGGGCCCAGGGCACCAGCCCAGGTCACAGTCCAGCGCGCCCCACCCCTCCGCCACCACCGCAGCACACTCAGTCACGTGTGCCCTGGGTGGCTCCCCTCACTGCTTTGGGTGTGCAAACATTTCATTTGAAGGTATAACTACCGTGGGATTAGCCTAATCACAGGGCAGGCTTTCTTGTTCAAAATCTGAGTGGGGGGAGGAAGCAGAAACAAAAACCTTAATTCGGGCCCGTGAAGCCCGGGTTTAAAGAGCTCTCCACCTGCCTCTCGAGTTTGAAGGCCCCTGATCCGCTCCCAAAGGGGAACACCCACACAAAGTGAGGCCTCACGGCAGGCACCTGGCCCCTTGGCAGTCCTGCCGGCGCAGGAAATGCCAAACAGGCTGCCCAGGGCGCTCCCCTCCCCCGGGGAAGCCCGGAGAGGGGGGCCCAAGGCAGCCTTCCCAGTGGGGTAAGCTCTGTGCCGCCTGGGTCCCAGCGGCCCCGTCAGACCCTCCAGAGTCTGACACCAGCCCCCCACACTGCTCTCCGGCAGGAGCCTTGGTGTCCAGGCCCCGCATGGGACGCGGCAGCCCCAGGCTCTGGTCCTGTGTGTAGGTGATGCCATCCCGTGGCAGTGCCTGCCTCAGCCTCTGAATCCCGGCCACTGTGGGCACAGGGACACACGGCGGGAGGGCAGGAAGCAGGCCCAGGCAGAATACAAGATGACCCGGAGGAAGGTGGCAGAGAAGCAAGACCCGAGGAAATCCATGGCAGTTTCCCGGCGTGAATCGCTGTGGTTCTGTGAGATAAAATTTATACCCTTCCCTTCCGAGCTCGGGATGTGGGAAGGAGAGCAGCTCCTGGACCAGTAATGAAGGTCAAGCAAAAGCCTCTCTCTGTGACCAACTCCAACAGGCAACACTAAATCAGACGCGTTACAAAAACACTCGCCCGCTTCCCAGGGCTCCACACTAAGGATAGAGGCTCCGGTTGCCGGCGCAGACGCAGGAGAGGGCCAGCAGGGACTGAGCAGCCTGGCTGTCCCCTGCACAGTGGGAACTCTGGCTGCACGGTCAGCCTCGAGTCCCTCTGAGGGCTCCTTGGCATCAGAGAGGGCAGAGACGGCTGAGACTCCAGAATGGTCCCGGGTCCCCGTACTGAGCACCACGCCAGCGAGCAGAGGGGTCTGGATTCTGTTAGGAAACCAGGAGGCAGCACAGAAGGCTGGGGGCTCCGTGGGGGAAGCGGGCCTCCAGGTGCAGAGCGCGGGGGCTGAGGTGGGGCCCACGGGGGCCCCCTCCTTAAAGAGACTGAGGGACAATCTGGGACAAGGCACATGCCATGCACGCAGCCGGGCCAGCACCGAGTACCACTGGGAACAGGCATCAGCACCAGCCTTCCCACATCCCCAAAACCGTGGGGAGGAAGGTCGCCTTCTGCCCATCCACGTTCTTCCCTCCTGGAGGGCCGGGCCACGAGAGAGGGCGGCCGCCACTCAGTCTCTCTGTGCGCGCCTTGCGGGCACCCCCGTCCCGTCTCTGGGCAGGGAGGGAGGGCGGCTGCCTCACGTGGCCAGGCATCCCCTGCCGGGCGGACCCCCACCCTCTGACCACACTCCCCCAACTCCGGCTCCTGTCCTGGATTCCCACGGGAGGACGAGGAGACAAGAAAGAAGAAAAAGGCAAAGGAACCGCGACAAAGAGCTGGTGCTGGGCCTGGCGGGCAGACGGCTGTCCTGCTCTGCCCGCCCCACACTCAGGCCTGCTCTGGGGGCGCAGCACCCCCCACGGCCTCAAGGGGTCCAGTTCACTGTCTCGGGAGCTCAGGCTGCACTTGCTGGTGATTGCCACCCGTGACCGTCACCCCCGAGGGCTCCAAATCGGATGCCAGGTAGAAAGAGCATGGCAAGGTGGTCATCCCCCTCCGTCTGGCCCTAGCTTCCCTGGGCCTGGACGCAAGCAAAGGGAACACAGGCCCTCCTCACGGGGCTGGCGGGTGACCTTGGGGGTCTGGAGAGCACCGTTCTGTGGGTGAGAATGTCCTCACTGAGCCCCAAACTCCAGACCCTGCTGGACAGCGAGGAGGGAAGGAGCGGGGGACCCCGTGGGTGCCACAGAACTCAGGAGGGGTCCACGGCCCCACACAGGCCCCGGGAAGCCGTGCAGACAGAGGCCAGGCACGCGGGGAACCCTGGCCACCGCCTGGGCCTCCCGGACAGGGCCACGTCGAAAGGTCCCTGCGGGCTCCAAGAGGCAGGCCAGGGCCAGGGGGCAGCCCTCGGGCCCATATTAATTTCAGCTCCATTTTAAAGGCGAGTTAAAATAAACACGGGGAATATTTATAAGGCAAATAAATCTGGCAGAAACAGCCCCTCCAAGTGTGAGCAGAGGCCTCCCCTCAGCCCCGGCCCAAGCTGATAAAATACAGAAATGCTACTGTAGGCCCTGCGGGCTTATTTTGACTGCGCAGAGGAATGTAACATGTAAACACTGCCTCCCGTATCACACTGTTACAACTTGCATTAACAGCACCGGACAAAAGCCGCATTTTCACAGAAGCATCGTACAGGGATATATCTCCAGCTTAATTTTTTAAAAAACCATTTCCTCACATAAATCATGCTCAGAACGAAACGGGTGACTGGTACATTGCAAACAGTTTTTTTTTTTCTCTTAAACAATAACATACCTAGATTCCTTCTAAATGCAAAAGCTTTTTTTTTTTTTTTTTGGTAAATCTTCTAAATGTTTTTTTTCTGAAGAAAATAAACACTGCAGTTTCGTTAGTGACCAAAAATATCCACGGCCATGTCTTCCCAGCAGCATGGGCCACTGCCCGCCCAATACAGGCTCAGAGGAGCCGTCACCCGGGCACTTGGGCACCCCGAGTGCCAGGGCCGTCCTTCCCACACCCCCCCACGCCGGCTCTCCCAACACCTGGTGTGGAGCAGCAGGTACGGAGAGAGGCAGCGAGTCCCATCCACCTTCCCCGGAGCTCAGGCCAGAGGGGATGGGGAAGGAGCAAAGAAAAGAAAAAGCCTCACCAAGCCACACAGGAGCAGCAGGGCAGAAGCCAGGGCACGGGAAAGGTGGAGCGTGGGCGGCTGCCTGGGTGCGTCGCCGTGCAGGGCCCCCTGCTCCACCTGAGAAACCCAATGGGACAAGGCGGGCGGGCTCTGAGGGCCTCCGGGTGCTAGATGAGCAGCCGTGGAGGCTGAGGACGCTGCCAGCATGGTGAGCAGGACGGGGCAGGGGCTCCCCTAGGGGACCCTGCTTGCAGTCTGCCGTGGGCTCCTCGGAGACCCCAGCAGCCTCGTCACCCTGGACAGACAGACAGACAGACACACAGACAAGTGCACAGGGATACACAGCAAGGCCATCTGGGGAACACGAAGAGAAGCGCTGAGACTTTTCTTCCCAAACAGTCCCAGGGTGGAGTGGGCCCCTCAGCACGAGCAATAAATCTAAAAGCCATTAAATGTAAAAAGAGATCTAAGTTACATATGAAAAAGAAAGAGGCCCGTACATTTGTATATCGCAGAGTTCAAAAACCAATGACAAGCTGAGTAAATCTACAATATAAATGACACAGGATCACAGCCCTCACGCAAAGCAGCTGGAAGATAAGAAAAGATAAGAGGAGGAAAAACCAGACTGGCAGCACACCTGCACGTGCACACAGCAACCACACACTCACACACGCACGCGTGTGCACGCCCTCTTCTCCAAATGGCAAAACGGGGCGTGCAAAGGTGGAGAACTAGGGGGCTGGAGCAATAGCACAGCGGGTAGGGCGTTGCCTTGCACGCGGCCGACCCGGGTTCGACTCCCAGCATCCCATATGGTCTCCTGAGCACTGCCAGGGGTAATTCCTGAGTGCAGAACCAGGAGTAACCCTGTGCATCGCCGGGTGTGACCCAAAAAGAAAATGAAAAAAAAAGGTGGAAAACTAGAGCAAATAAAGTGGAACCGGGTCACGTCTAACCTGCTAGAAAGCCAAAGATAAAAGAACAAATGAGGGGCTGGAGGGATAGTGCAGTGGGTAGCGTGCTTGCCTTGTCCGCTGCCAACTCCAGTTTGATCCCTGGCACCCCACGTGCTTCCCTGACCCCCATCAGAGCACAGAGCCACACGTGCGGCCCTGAGCAGCACCCAGTGTGGCCCCCAAACCAAGCCACATCAAAACAAAAAGAGCAAGCTACCCAGATTTGATCAAGGGCAAAGTGACCAAGGCAGCCGCTTAGAAACAAGACTTCGGCACGGAAAACCATCGCCCCCTGGAGGCTGCAGGAAAGACACGATGGCACCCAGTGCCTGCCTCCACACACAATCTGCAGTGACCCGTCCCAATGCCTGCAATGCCTGGTGACCCACGTGTACCAGTGCAATCTTCACAACTCTGCTGCCTGCAGTCCCCAGTGCCCCCGACAGGTTAGGGTGAGAGCCGCAAAAAGCTGTGTGAGCCCCAGCCGAGCGCCAGCACTCGGGGGCGACTAAGTGTGCACGAGCGCCATGAACCTGGCGAGTACACAGCCAGACGGGCGCACGGACCCATCACCGCAGGGTCAGCAGTAACCAAGGGGCCAGCGGGTGGGGGCACAAAATACAGCTAAGAGGAACTGTCGCCAGAGACAGACCAGCACCAGCGGGAGCGGAGGGAGGCAGCAGGCAGAGCTGCTGGGAGGGACGGGGCAGGCGACTCCTTCCCCTCCCCAGCCCCGCAGGAGGGCATGTGAGCGAGGAGCAGCCTGCAGGAGGGCGCGAGGACCAGCAGCAGGAAGGTGTGAAGGGCACCAGCCCCTGCCTCTCTGCGCCAGCCAGGCAACGCCCCTGCTGGGAAGGTTGGCCAAGGGAAGTGGGAGGTGAGCGGGTGTGAAATGCTCAGTGGGTTCAGGATGATGAAAATAACAGGAGTCACCAGCTCAGAAACAGCAGGCACTGGTGGGGGTGGGGGGAGCCCAACCCCAACCAGGAGACTCCCAGGGGGACACACCCATGTCCCCACACTCCCTGCACAAAGGCCAGTCCCTGACACGAGGCCGATGAGCAGGCCTCTGTTGCCCTCTGGTGGCCTTCCCGGTCCCTGTGTGCATGAAGCAGCCGGACACGGCACGTGCAGAAGACTGGGCCTGGAGCCCTCACAGCCCGTCCTGCGGGCACAGGGGACACACCTAACATGCTGTTCGGAAGTGCACACCCCACCCTGGACATCTCCCACAACTGTGGTTTCTGAGGCCACTGAGCCCTGGAGACCCGGGGCGATAAGGGGGCAGGAGGGCAGGGCAGGAGGGCAGGGCAGGGGTCTTCCTTGATATCTGGAGCCGTCTGCAGCTCTCTGATGTCTCTGACAAGCGACTCTGAGATGCAGGGGTTCCTGGTAACACTGAGAAAACCACCGTCCAAGACACCAAAGGGCCAAGCCACTTGGTTTTTGGTCTTACTTTGGGGCCACGCCTGGCAGGCTCAGGGGACCACAGGCGGTGAAACAGAGGATGGAACCTGGGTCGACCACATTCAAGGCAAGTGCCTTAAGCTCTGTCCTCCGGCTCCAGCTCCGGGCATGTGTCAGCACATCCCAATGGGCTCAGCGTACCATGTGTCCGCAGCCCTGCCGACCTGGTGTGTGTTCGCACCCCGCAGTGTGCCCCTGGCTCATCTTCCTCCCTCACCTCTGGGGGTGGGGCAACCAATATGGGGCTCAACACAGCACTGAGGCTTCTATTATTGGGGAACAGAGAGAGGCGCCTCCCCCACACCCCCAGCCCCGACTTACGTCTTCCCTGGAGATTCCTTCAGCCAGAAGATGTCATCGCTGGTGATTCCATATTCCAGAGCGCCTTCGATCTGTCCAGGGGGCAACACAAGTGAAGCATCACTGGGCCGGGTCCTTCCTCCATACGGACACACATGTTTTACAGACAGGTGGCCGAACAGTCCCAGCCTGTATATGGTGCACTTCTGCTCCTTGGACGTCTTCTCTCAACTGTGGCCTCTGGGGACAGGTGACTGTGCCCAGCACTTGGGAGCCACGCAGGGTGGCGGAGGAGCGCAGGTGAGACCAGTGTTCCCCCTCCCTGCTTCCAGGACACAGATCCAGGGCTCAGGGAGGGAGTAGGAGGGGGGGTCATGGAGGGGGCAAGGCTAAAGGCTGGGTGGGGCCAGGCAGCCTTGAGGGACAACACCAGTGGCCACTACGCTGAACAGATCAACCATTCATGGGCAGAGGCTGAAGAGCAGCCCCTGGTGGACAAACATGTGGAACAAGCGCCCCCCGGTGGCCTGCGAGAGTAAGACGTACTGAGGAAGAGGACCTGGACTTTGGAGTTCATGATTCCTATTGGCAAAACAAAACAACCAACCCCTTTTGAGATTGCACAAAGGAAATGCAAAAGTCTGAAAAATCAAAGGATTTACAAACCACTAACAGGTCTTGGCAGCTGCCCAGAGGGTGGGCAGGGCAACAGGGCAGTAGAGCAAACAGAACCAGGTCCCACCCAGGCCCCCAGGCTCCCAGACCCCCAGCACCCACAGCTGGCTTCTGGCTTCATCTGCCTCTGGGTGGGCAGACACACTGGCAGCTAGCTGCAGAGTCCCCAAGCACGGGCACAGACGCAGCACTGCCCAGGGCACGGAGGAGCCAAGTGCCCGGGGCAGGAACACCCACCAGTCACCCACTCTGCCCCCTCTGCGGTACTGCCCTGACCGCCTTCCCTCGGCCTGCTCGAGGCCCTCTGCCTGAGCTCTACGATGCACTCTTGCCGGCTGGCCCCCCAAGGAGGTGCCCGCTTCCTGCTGCCCATTTCCAGAGGAAATGCAGAAGTGGAGTGGAAGTTCCTGACCGGAAGAAACACTGAGGAGAGAGAGGAAAGCGCGCTCCTGTTCCGACACCCAGAGCTCCTTCCAGTCTTGGTAAGAAGCAGCCTCCCGGGACTGCGGGCAGTGCTGGAGGGTGGGAGCGCAGCTGTGCCAGCAAGGGGCTTGGGCTCCAGCTCAGCCGCACACGGCTGGCCAACGGCTGCCGGGAGTGACCCCTGAGTATCGGGTCGGGAGCAGTGCCGGTGTGGCCCCCCAACAGAGCAGCCTCGTGCCGTGATCTGTGGGCCTCGGGTGCCTCAGTGTGGCCTGCATGGGGCGAAGGGGTCGTGGTAGCAGGTCCCACATGCAGCCCCGGGGAGGCCAGTGAGAAAGCGGCCTCGGCCAAACCTCTCTGCTCCCCCTTCCTACCAGACACCCACTAGTGTCCTCATCCTAAAGCCCCTTCCTCAGGGGAGAACGGGCACAGAAACCCCAGGCTGCATTCAACGGAGCCACAGGTGAGAGCAAAAATCATTCCACGAAGTTAGCACGCACCCCCAGTCCCCACCAAAAAAAAAAAAGAAAAGAAACAGCCCAAAGGGTCAGATTCAACCTTTCCCGAACCCTGAGAATTAGCTGAAGGCTTGCAGCCACACGGGGAAACATTTAGTCAAGAAAAATGGAAGAGACTTGGTCAGCCCAGCGAGGCTGTGGCTTTTCCACTAGGTCTCGTCCCATCCCCCAGCACCGCCGCAGTCTTGAAAAATGAGTGTTCCGGAGAGAGCAGACCAGAGCCGGCGCCCTTTCAAAGCCTCCTTCCTCGGGAACAGTCATCGTGTGACCTGCCTGCTGGTTTCCTGGAAGACCCCACTCAATAGGCTTGTCTTCGCTGACCTCGCTCCAACCCGCCTGTGCTGACAGCCTCTCCCCGGGGAGCGTGGGCCCAGCGACTTAGCAGCACGGAGTGATGGATAACAGTGGAAGCCAACAACAGACGCACCAAACGCTTAAAAGGAAAAACTGAGAAATGAGATGTCCACGGGGGCTGTGAAAAGCTCTGCCGTGTTCTGGGGCCCGGCGCAAGCCCAGCCCAGGCAGGAAACCGTGCCCCCCGGGAGACAGGCCTCGGAAGGTCTGCGCGCTTATGGCGTGGCTTTGAGGCCCCGCACACGCAGGAAGTGAGGGCTAAGGCAGAGTTCTGCCTGTCTGGCTGAGACTTGAAGGTGTGCACCCGAGTGCCCACTGAGGGTCCCCTGCAAAGACCCCTTGATTCCTGGGCTTAAAAAAAATTCCAGCCAGTCAGGGAGCTTAAAAATTTTAAAAATTCCAGCCAGTCTTCAGCAGATGACGAAGGTCCTGTACTGTGGCTAAGCCTGAAGATGCAACTGGCCCTGCACAACAAAGAACAGCTTTCACAGAGGCAGTTCAGAAAAATCCCCAACAAGGGCGCTTGCTTTGCACATGGCCAATCTGGGTTCCATCCCCAGTATCCCTTTTGGTCCCCCAGCCAGCGCCGAGAGTGAACTTCTTAAGTTCAGAGTCAGGAGTAAGCGCTGAGCATCACTAGGTGTGGCCCAGAAACAAAACCGAAACAAAAAGTTCCTCAAAGACAGCAACACACAAGGTCTCACTGTGACCGAAGACCCTCATTTCCAGAGTGAACATATTCTACTACTTGCAATGTGCAGTTTCCAACAAAAATGACAAGAAAGCTGAGAGCATGAGAGACCAACATTCATACACCGCTGGCGGGAATGAGAGATGGTGTGGCCACTTTGGAAACCACCCTGGCAGCTCCGAAAAAGGTGAGACATGGTGACCCTATATCACCCTTCACTCCTTGGTACTGAGCCAAGAGAAGTTTAAGCTGAGGTCGTTGTCACACCTATGCAGATGGCAGTGTCCATAATAGCCAGAAGTGCCATCAGCCCCCAACATCCATCAACAATCTATGGACAAAATGTGTTCCACCCACACAAAAAGAAACACTATTTAGTCATATAAAGGAATGAAGCTACGATAGTTGCCATGACACAAACCAACCCCCAAACCAACGCAGTAGGAGAAGCTAGTTCCAAAGTCGCATGGGGAACATCCACAAAGACTGCACGAGTGGCTGCCGGGACGGGGAGAGCAGCGAATGGACAGTTCCTACTAATGAGTGCCAGGTTTTGGGGGTGGTCAGGGATGTGGGTGAGCAGCGGAGTACATGCCTACATGAGGCCTTGGTGTGGATCTCCAGTACCACCAAAAAGGAGGGCAGGGGAGGGAGGCCTGGCACAGCAAGCAGGGTGTGCCAACCACCTAGGCAAGCGCCAACCTGGGTTCAATCCCTGATATCCCATATGGTCCCCCACCGGGAGTAATTTCTGAGCACTGCTGAGTATGGCCCAAACACAAAAACCAAAAACCAAAAAAAAGGGAGGGGGGAGTTGGAGTGGAAAAAATGTTCTGGAATTATGTAATGGTGCTTATAAGCATATTACTTTGTAAAACTGAATGGGACCCGGGGGCTGGAGAGATAGTACAGCAAGTAGGGTGTTTGCCTTGCACACAGCCAACCCAGGTTCGATCCCCGGCATCCCATATGGTCCTCCAAGCATCACCAGAGTAATTCCTGAGTGTAGAACCAGGAGTAACTCCTGAGCATCACTGGATGTGACCCTCCCCCCTAAGATAAAACAAAACAAAACAAAAAAACGGAATCGGACCCTTTAAGAGGGTGCAATTCCAGGGGTCTAAAAGACAGTACAGTGTGTAGGGTGTTTGTCTTTCAGGTGACCAACCCCAATTTGATCCCCAGCACTACCAGGAGTGATCCCTGAGCACATAGCCAGGAGTAAGTCCTGAGCAGCACCAGGTGTGGTCCCCTCCCACTGGCGCCTCCATGATAAAGGGAACATTTCATGACCCAGAAGGCTTGAGGACAGTGAGCTGCAGGAGACCAAGAAGGACCACCTCCCCCACCCCCTGCCCCGGCTCCAAGCCGAAACACTCACCTGCTCAGGGTACCTGGGCCGCCCTCCAGTGGCAATGACAATGTGCTGGGCTGAGAGCAGCATCTGGGAGAGGTGAGGAGGTGCGGTCAGAGAGGGTCGCAGCCTACCCAAGGCCATGCCTCCACTTCACTGGCCTCAGGTGCAGCTGTCCAGCTGGCGGCTCAGAGGTCCCTGGGAACAGGGAGTCTGGCCAGGGACCCCCAACAAGAGAGTAGGAGACATCCTTCCTCCAAGCACTTGATTCTGTCTACAAAACTCCCTGCAGGGGTTGGTCCTCCTGGAGTCTCCACAAAGCACTCAAGGGCCAGGCAACAGGGGCTGGAGCGATAGCACAGCAGGAAGGGCGTTTGCCTTGCACACGGGTGACCTGGGTTCGATTCCCAGCATTCCATATGGTCCCCTGAGCACTGCCAAGAGTAATTCCTGCATGCGTGAGCCAGAAGTAACCCTTGTGCAAAGCCGGGTGTGACCCAAAAAGCAAAAAAAATAAAAAAAGGGCCAGGCACCAGCCTGCTGGGACCATGGCACCTGCAAGCAGGCGTGGGTGCCATGTCTCATCACTCATGAGAACGGCCACCAAGCTAGACTTAGGAGCGCAGGGCTGCAAGGGCCAGGACGGCCCAGCGAGGCACTCACCTCTTTCCCACCTTTCGCAGCCCCGCAGACTGTGTGCTTATCGACGAATCTGGCTTTAAGGTTAAAGTACTTGACTTTTCTGCAAGATACAAATGGGATGTTCAGGGCCAGGTAGGAAGCCTGGATTCCATCCCCGTGTGACATGGACCTCCCCAAAGCACCACTGGGAGCAACTCCCTCCGCAACCCCTCCCATAACACACACACACACACACATAGCCTGGTGGAGCCATTGGGCACTGCCCGGTGTGGCCCACCCTGAACCAAAACTAAAACTAGGATTTCCACACATTTCTTCTGCAAATTGAGTAGAGAGTTGGGGGGGTGTCTCGGGGGTGTGGAGCTCATACAGACAGATAAGGTGAGGTATGGGGTTCATGGCATGAGAACCTGGAGTTTGCTGGGCAGCAGCCTCAAGGGGCTCCATGGAGTCCTTCACGTAACCGGGGTGGGCCCTAGCAGGCCACCCCAAGAAGGAGCTGGTTCTGGGAGGTCCCCGCCATGCTCAGAGCTCCAAGTCCGGAGTCTCCAGGGAGCTGCCAACGTGCCCCTCACTACTCGCTGTGTGAGGGGCCAGCCCGCCGGGGTCCCCTGCTCCCAGGGCTCTTTGCCCCTCTGCTGCCCCACGCAGCCCCCCGCCCCACTCTCTGGGCCTCTCGTCTAACTGCTGCTGCGAGCCCCCAGTGAGGGACTGTTTGCTGAGGGGAGAAATAGCCCAGAGGCGGCCCCGGAGGATTGAGTACCTGTCCTGCAGCTGGACCCGGTGTCCCCAGTTCAGGGACCTCACGTGGTTCTGAACAGCTTCCGCCATTTTCCCCCTGGTGGTTCACAAAACGAAACATGAAGCAATGAAAACAGCAGAAAAGCTGCCTGTCGGGGCCACACAGTCGATCAGGGGCTGAGCATCTAAAGGCAGCAGACAGGACCCCTGTCCCCAGGGCACCACCTCAGTCTCTGAGGCCGAGCCCTTTGGACTCGAGAGAAATAGGGTCGGGGCCACAGCAAGAGGCCTGGCCTTGCCGCAGGCCCCAGGGCTGGAGTTCTACAGTCTGAGAAGCCCCCGACACAACCCCAAGGGCTTCTGTGGGGGGCTGCCTGTGTAGTGCAGGTACCCAACAGCACCCCTGGGCACTACAGAGTAGATGGAGCAGCACTGCCCACCCAGCCTCCACTGGTGACCCCCCCAAACGAGTCCAGATATCACCAAAGGGGCTGCAGGTCATGCAGAAGCCACCCGCGGGCAGGTGTAGCACCCGGGCGCATTCCTCACCAGTCATGCCGGGCTGGCGGGGCCACCTCCCAGCCATAGTGGGGGGCGTCCTGCAACATGCCACCCAGCAGTGCCGCCTGGTGCATCAGCTTCTTGGGGATGCAGCCGACATTCACACAAGTGCCGCCGAGCCCCCAGCGGGTACCTGGCCCAGTGGGAAGAGCACATTTTAGAGTGAGAAAGCAAAGTGAGATGAAATAAAATGAAATAAGGGGGCAAGAGAGACAGTGGGCAGAGTGAGCCGGCGATGGCTGACCCAGACTCAATCCCCGGCATCCCGCCTGGTCCCTCGAGCCCACCAGAAGGGATCCCTGAGCACAGAACCAGGAGTCAGTCCTGAGCATCCCCGGGGGTGGCCCCCAAACCAAAATGAATGAACTGATTGGTTAACTAAGTGAGAGCCAGGGACACCCAGGGGCCGCCCATGCCGCAGATCTCGGGGTTCCTTCGAGGCTGTCATGGAGCATCACTCAGACGCAGCCCAGATGAACCCCACCGTGCTCAGAATTGTGTCTGGGGCCACTTGAAAATGAGTGACTCATGCCGTGAGGAGCAGTCGGTTCTCAACTGCATGGGCAGGTTTGTGGCAACTTGAACTTAAGGTGGCGTGACGGGTAAGGAGAAGGGCTCAGTGACCCTCATTCCCTTTCCACGGTCTTTGTCCAGCAGTGTTTTAAGTGACCTGCTGTACGGGCAGTTCATTCGGGTGCAGGGTAGCCTTCGGGAACGCAGGACAGACATGGGGAAGCTTCTGGACTCAGCCGCCCTCCTCCTACCCAGGAATAGGGCCCCCGCCTTTCCCTTGGCCAGGACATGTGCGGGGGGCAGGCGCCTACCTCGGGGAGAAGGGTCCACATAGTCCAGCACCGCCACCTTCTTGCCCAGCTGAGCAGCTGCCGAGAGAAGACAAAGGAGCAGGTGGGTGTCTGCCACGCCGGTCACGGCGTCGCCCACGTAGCAACATGCTGCAAGGGGGCTCAGGCAAGGGCCTGGGTCCCTGGGAATGGGAGGTTCGTGACCTACGGGTCTATGCCTCCGGCAGCCCCCTTTCACTGTTTTCTAGGCGCCTCTGACACGCAGTCTTCACTTGCCATTCTGTGGGAATAGGAGCCTGCTTGTTAAATATCTTGATTTAACTTTTGGCCTTGGAAAGATGCTTGCTAGTAGAGTTAATATTAGTTTTTGCAAAATTCTGATTTTTACATGCCTGCTAGTAAAGTAGAGTTTAATATTAGTTCTTATAAAGTCCTGATATTTTTTTAGTTTATGGGTAGGCGTTTTTAGGGAAATAAAAACTTAATGTCAGTAAAAGTAAGTTCCTTATGAAGGAATTATAAGGAACATAATATTTCACTCAGATATTTTATTGGAACAAGTGGATCTTCTGCCCTAATCTTAAAACAGAACGTGTACGTGCCCCCTGTTGTCTTGGGAACATGACCCATGGTCTGATGTAATGTGTGCTTTGCCACGTTGTTTCTGTAACTGTATAAAAAGAACTCTGGATGCAATAAACCGCAGCAGCACTCAACCTCTCTTGTGTTGGTGTCTGTCTGTCCAACGCGCCGAATCTCCTGCTTTCCTGTGCACCTTCACCTGGTCTCCCCTCAGCCTGGTGGTCTTCGACCGAGCCAGTCTGCGGCAGGTGTCAGCGTGGGCTGAGGCCCATGGGAGCCCAGGAAGCTCCAGAAGAGGGTGGGAAGGGCCCCGGTGAGTGCCTGCCACAGCTATGCCTACAGACACCCCCACTGCCGGCTGGCACCTGCGGTGAGCTGTGAGCACAGCTGGGAGCTCTCCAGTACCCACCCTGGGTAGCAGCACGAACCAGGCCCCCACCCCCACCCCTCCCCACCCCCACCCAGACCTCCCAACTCCAGGACAGACATTCAGCAAGAACTCGGCTCCCATGCAGAGCGCGCACAAGCCACTCACATGTGCCCACACCACGGGGAGGCTGGGGACCTGGAGCCACCCAGCCCCCAGCTCGCCTCCTGTCTGCTGCCCCCTGGACCACACCTGAGTGACCTGACCCTCATCAGAGTCCCCAGCTGGGCAGCTGCTGCCCTCTCAGGAGGAAGTTACTCAAGCTCGGACAGAAACGGCAGGTTGAGGAGCAGTGAGCGCCCGAAGGAGGCAGGCCCAGCGCCCACCTGGAGTCCCCCGCTTCCCTCTGGTCACCAGCAGAGCCCCCTGGGGCCACAAGTCCCAGCTTCTGAGCCAGGCGAGCGTGCTACCCATGATCAGCCTGACAAACAATGAACACAGTCAACAATGAGAGTGAAAAAACAAGCGCCACTGGGAGTAGCCAGAAATGACAAAAGATGAGAATAGCATGCTGGGGTGTATTCATGGCTTTCTAAAGACGGAATCAGAACCAAAGTTTTAACTGGAATTATTTAAAATACTTTAATAAAAGAAAATTTGTGAGAATTGTTAAAAAAAAAAAAGGACAAAAGTTTTAAAAGCCCTCGCTTCAAACCCATTGTGCTCAACTGAGATTCCAGTGCAGGATGGAAATGCATCCACTAAAGGGGGGGAGTCTTCACACAGTGAGGGTCTAACCCCCCTACCTGGAGCATAAAGGTACAACAGGGATGATCTGTACCTCCACTAAAAGCAGCCAAGATCCAGGCACAATACGTGAAATAACAGTTGCAAAAAATTGAAGATGAAGGGGGCTGGAGCAATAGCACAGCGGGTAGGGCGTTAGCCTTGCACGTGGCTGACCCAGGTTCGATTCCCAGCATCCCATATGGTCCCCTGAGCACCACCAGGAGTGATTCCTGAGTGCAAAGCCAGGAGTAACCTCTGAGCATCACCGGGTGTGACCCAAAAAGCAAAAAAAAAAAAAAAAAAGGAAATTGAAAATGAAGGCCCGAGCATGCACTGTGACAGCGAAGAAGAAATGAGGCGGGTCCCACCACTGGAAAGTCACTGGGATGCCACCAAGGAAGGCAGCCACAGCAGAGTCAGGGTGGGGGGGCGTTAGGAGATGAGGCCCCTTGAGTTCATGGCACAGAGGAGCAGGGAGGTGGCAGGTGTGCGAGAGCAGGAGAAATCTCCAGGGACTCAGAGGGGACGGTGCTCGCACACTCAGGCAGAGCGCCTCCTCCTGGAAGCCAGCTGGGAGAAAACTCAGCCTGTCGGGGGTTTTGTAAAAGCACCAAGATACTCCACGTCCTGGCTTGAGAATAACAGGCCTTAGACCAGGCACAGCTCCAGACCTAACAGATCTTAAAATGAAAAAATAAAAAGGATTTAATTATCTCTTGGTAATGTATCTACAGCCCAGAACATGAAGAAAAAAGAACATTTCTAGAAATACAAAGTATCTACAAATCAACAAAGTTCAAAGTGTCTGGCACTGAAACAAAAACTACCAAGGATGAAATCAGAGTGTGGGCTGGACACAAAAAGCCCAAAAATTTAAAAAATGCTTTTTTTTTTTTTGCTTTTTGGGTCATACCCGGCGATGCACAGGGCTTACTCCTGGCTCTGCACTCAGGAGTTACTTCTGGCGGTGCTCAGGGGACCATATGGGATGCTGCCAATCAAACCCAGGTTGGTGCGTGCAAGACAAACACCCTACCCACTGTGCTATCTCCGACCAGAGGCTGGAAAGATAGTACAACCTATAGGGCATTTGCCTTGCACGCTGCCCACCTGAGTTCAATCCCTGGTGCCCCATATGGCCCCCGAAACCCTGCCAGGAATGAGTCCTGAGTGCAGAGAGAGAAGTAATCCTTGAGTACTGCTGGATATGACCCCAAAACAAAACAAAAATTTTTTGTTTTTGGCTTTTTGGGTCACACCTGGCAATGCTCAGGGGTTACTCCTGGCTCTGCACTCAGGAATTACTCCTGGCAGTGCTCGGGGAACCATATGGGATGCTGGGAATCGAACTCTGATCGGCCGCGAGCAAGGCAAATGCCCTACCTGCTGTACTTGCACTCCAGCCCCCACAAAACAAAATTTTAAATTAAAATGTTTTTATTTATAAAAAGTATATAAATAAAAATGTAAAAAAATTTAAGATGACAAGGCATGCAAAAAAGTCAGAAAATAAAAGTCATAAAGAGTAAAATAGTCCTGGGGATGGCTCTAAGGGCTGGATCACATGCTTTGCATGGGAGAAGCCTGGGTTTGAGGCTGGCACCACATGGACCACTGAACTCTTGCAAGCACAACCCTCACCCCCTACCAGTCAAACTGAGCCAGGTGTAGCCCCCAAACTAAACAAACAAAAAAAGAGAGCCAAGGGAGCACAACATGACGCTTGCCATATAGCCATGCCATCAGACTCCACGCCAGGCTGTTTCACTCGGGGCGCCCCGGGGGGGTGGGGGAAAGCCCTCCCTGCCCCAAGGGACCTAGCTCCGGCAGTGGAAAACCTCCAGAACCCAACCACCACCATGTTCAAGGCCGCTTCCCACACGCTCGGGCCGAGCCTTACGCACAAGTAAAGTCTGACAAAACCCAGGTATGCAGAACTCTATGACTGAGAACTCTGGGTTCAAGCGACTGGGAGCGGAGATCCTCTGCCCGTTTCCCCTTGTCTCCGGTGACCCAGCAGTCGCGCCCATAAACCACCTCTGGCTGGCGCCAGATAATTCCATCATCGACCACCATCCAGATCACATGTCCTTCTCTCCCAGAAGGGAGCATAACATGACACTCGCCATAGCCATGCCACCGGACCCTGCATTCGGCTGTTTCACTCAGGGCACCCCAGAGAGGGACGGGGGAGAACCCTCCCCGCCCCAAGGGACCCAGCCCTGGCAGCTGAAAACCTCCAGAACCCAACTGCTGCCGTGCTCAAGGCCACTCCCCACACGCTCGGGCCAAGCCTCATGCACAAATGAACATATTCCTGGACTGTGCAGCCTCATTTGTGGCCATATGACACATCAGACACACCCTACCCATATTACAAGAGTACTGCACCACATTTGATGGGGGTCAAATAGTAGGCAACCAATCATAGAAGGAAATATATATATATATATATATATTTTACAAATACATATATGAAAGTTCACAAGGCTCAACCTTTAACAACATGTTAGTGATATCTTACAGAAGGTCTTAATGGCCCCTGTCAAAATAGAACAATCTTCACACTCTTTCCTCTATGGATAACTTTTTGTAGCATTTTCAGCGGTTTTTCATAACAAACGATACAAAATATATTATTTCGGTTCTGCTTTGGGACAGGGATTGGGGTTTGGGATGGAAACATCCCAAATATGGTGACGGGAAGGTATAATGGTGGTGGAACTGGTGTTTGAATATTAAATGTAATCAAATATTGTGAACTACCTTACAAACAAAACGAACACTCTCCTCCCGTTGTTCATCGATTTGCTCGAGCAGGCCCAGTAACGTCTCCATTGTGAGACTTGTTGTTACTGTGTTTGGCATATTGAATTTGTCACCGGTAGCTTGCCAGGCTCTGCTGTGCGGGCGAGATACTCTCGGTAGCTTGCCGGGTTCTCCAAGAGGAGTGGAGGAATCAAACCTGGCTCGGCCAGGCTGGCTGCTCACAAGGCAAATGCCCTACCCGCTATGCTATCGCTCCGCCCTTTATCATCCAATGTCATCCCTTTTTCATCCAATATCACCTACTGGATGAAAAAAAACACTATATCACAAAAAAGAAAAAAAGAGAGAGCAATTAAGCAAATACTACTCAACAGAAATTAATCAAGAACTATCACAGATGTCAGAATTGGCAAAAATAGAGCAGCAAAACTGACCTTTTAGTTGTATCTCATATATTCACAATGTCAAAATGCAACATGGAAGAAATAAGAAAGGGTTCGAGTTGAACTTGCAGAGACAAAAATAAAAGAAATGCAATCTCTTGATGGGAACGAATGGTATATCAGACATTAGGAATCTTGAGGACACTGAGACATTGAGGAATGTAGATCAGAACTGAGGAATTAGTAACTCTGAAAACACAGGCACAGAAACTGCCCTAAAGGGACCTGAGCGACATTACGGTAGGTAGAGCACTTGCCTTGCACAAGGTCAACCCAATCGCCTGCACCATACATGGTCCCCTGAGCTTGCCAGCTCACCAGGAAAGATCCCTGAGCACAGAACCGTGAGCACCAATGGTTGTGACCCCCACCCACCACCCACCCAAAGAGAAAATAAATTATTCTAAAATGAATTCCAATAAGATGTAACCTCCAGCAGAGTAAGTGACATGTAATTAAAGTCGCCAAAAGTAGAGAGAGAGAGAGAGAGAGAATCTGAAGAATTATAACTGAAAAGCCTCAGAAATTGCTAAAATTTACAAATCCACAGACCCAAAAAGCTCAATGAACTACAACAGAAAAAAGGGTTTTTTTTGGGGGGGGGGCTTTTTGGAGTCACAGCCAGTGATGCTCAGGGGTTACTCCTGGCTCTGCACACAGAAATTACTCCTGAGTAATTCCTCTGGTGGTATGCTGGGGGTATATGGGATGCCAGGGATCAAATCCTGGTTGGCCACATGCAAAGCAAACGCTCTACTGCTGTGCTATCACTCTGGCCCAGAACAACACTTTAGAACTACAACACACACACCATGTTATTCAAAGGCTTACATTTCGTCAAAAGAGGAAATCCAAAGAGCAACCAGAGTCCCACAACCAAAGACAAAGACAAGGAAGACCACAGACTTGCCACCTCAGGAGAGATGGGCAGGAGAGGAGGTGGAGGACAGAACAGTGGGTAGGGCACTTGCGTTCCATGAAGCTGACACTGAGCACCACCAGGACTGGTGCCTTAGCACAGAGCCAACAGTAATCCCTGAGCACCACTGGGTGTGGCCCAAAAACCAAAAATAATTTTTTTTAAATAAAAGCTTCTGCATAGACTTTTCTCTGTGGACATACAACTGACCAATACATGTACAAAAAGATACCTCATGTCACTGATTAGGAAAGTGCAAGTTACTGACACTGAACTACACTTCCCACCTACTTAAGAAGCACCAGAGGCAGTCAGACAAGCATAGACAAGCATTGTCTAGGTGTGGAGAAACTCAAGCCCTCTGGTGCTACTGCTGGCGGGAACACGCGGAAACCAGTCTGGAGTTTCTCCAGAAGTGAAGCCCTGAGTTCTCACAACCGAGCAATTTCGCTCCTAGCTATACGCCAGAGAAAATACACGTCCACACAAAAGCCTGCACACACGCCAGTGATCACAGCAGCAAGATCTGCAAAAGCCAAAAGTGGAGAGAATCCATGTGTCGATCAAGAACAAGTGGACAAAGTGTGGAATATTCACACAGCAGATACTATTCAGTCATAAAAAAGGATGAAATCCTGACAAATGAACGCTGAAAGCACTACGGTAAGGCGGGGGGACGCAGCTCAGTGGGAGAGCAGATGCTGTGCACATGTGAGGCCCTGGGTTTGATCCCTAGCACCATCAACAGCCAAAAAAGCAATGAACGAAGATCACTCATCTATATGAAATTTCCAGGATGGACAAATTCAAAGAGATAGAAAGTAGATCAGGGATACTGGGGGCTGAGGAGAGGAGGGAATAAGGAGATATGCATCCAGAGCATCGGAGTGGGGCTGATGGGAACACTCTGTAACTAACTGGGGTGGTGGTTGTACAAGTGAGACTATAGCAGAAACGAGTGGATAAATGATGCATTTTATTTGTTTTGGTTTTTGACCTACAACACCTATGCTCAGGGCTTTCTCCTGGCTATGAGCTCAGGGACCACTCCTGGTTGGGCTCGGGGAACCAAATGAGGTGCCAGAGATCGAACCCAGGTTGGCCACATGCAAGGCAAGAACCTTACCTGCTCACTATCACTCCAGACCATAAATGAATGATTTCTACAGACACTATTTATAGATCAATTATGCCGTTGTTTAAAAAACGTGAAACCATTAGGGATTATTCTGACAAAATATGTGAAAGACCTGAAAGAAAAGACTAAGACTAACTAGATATGATTGAAGTAAATAAAAGACTCGATTTAGAGATGTGGCTAGGCAGAAGAGCACTTGCCTTGCATACGTGGGGATCTGGGCTCAACCCCTGGCAACACAAAAAGAAAAAGGGAGGAAAAAACCCTAAAACTAAATAAATACACTACATAACCCAGAATTTCCACTTTTTGACATCTACCCAAGAGAATGTAAAATATATGCCCACATAAACACACACTGTTAATTATTCCAAGCAGCACAGTTCACAGTGGCCTTCTGGAAACCCCCAAATGTGCATCTGAGTAAATGAACAAGATGTGATGGACCCAGACAACGGAAGATTAACAAGCAGGGATGGATTCTGGGTGCACACGGCATCAGAGATGGAACTCAAGTCATCAGGTTATGAGAAAGAAGTCAGAAAGAATGCACACATCATGGTTCTGAGTTGACAGACTTCTAGAAGATGCAGTCACCATCGAGAGAAAAAATCACCAGTTAGTTGGGGCTGCTGGAGGGAAGAGGAGCAGGAAGGGATTCTCTAGGCTTGAGAAAACTTGGGGGCTTGCATCCTCCCCCAATTCCTTTGTTGTAGCCTTAATACCTAGTGATGTGACCTCGAGGAAGGTGGGGTCCTCACAGGCCCTAACCCAGCCAGTCTGATCGGCATCTTCACATGCAACTGGAGCAGATGCACCAGGAGGTCACAGGAGAGGCAGTCTCCTGCTAGCCAAGGAGAAACAGCCCAGCGCATGGACTTCAAGCCTCAGAACCATGACAAAACCCATTTCTGATGCTTGAGTGTGGGGAGCTTCTGAAAGTAGCCTGTGTACACGGACGGCCCATGACATCGTGTGTCACTGCAGAGGTGGCTTCCCCATACACTGTAGACTATGACAGACCGTAGGACACTTGATGTATACCCCTTGACGTATAGTTTATTGTAAGTCAATTACATCTCCATCAAACTAGGAAAATCAACGAGATCCAGGCTACGGAGATGGTACAAAGCATCAGTGCACACAATCACATCATGGGGGAGATGGTTCAGGTCCAACACCATGTACTTTCCTGAACACTGCCAGGACTGACAAGAGCTGCTGATATGGTGCCCCTTTACCCCTTTCCCCCACCAAACAAAAACGACATAGAACCTAAGATCACCCACAAGGAGAAATGCCACCAGGAGTGCTGCAGTGAGCAGAGTCCCTGGAAAGGTGACATCAGCAATAGACACAGCGCCCAGAGTGTTCTGCCAGAGGGAGTATCACTGGGACTCCTGGTTCTCGGGCAGCCCCCTTCCCGTGTGGTTCTGTGGTCCAGTAGAGTAAGAAGCTCTTATCACTTTGGGGGCCCCTCAGCTAGAAGACTCCCATGGTTCCTGCCTCCCACTTCAGGACCCCACCATCCCCGCACCTCCTGGGACAAAGTAGTGGACAGTCAACTTCCTTTACATCATCTATGGTTCTAGAACCCAGCTTTGGATATCAGTGAGCCAGAGAGCCTGGGGGCCTGCTCAGCCCTGCTTTGGCCCTGGTCTCCTCTCCTCGCCTCTCTTCCAGGGTACAGAGCCCTGGTGCACACGTGCCATCTGTTTTCCACCTGAGTGGCAGTAGAATGTGGTAAGAACACTAAGCATCACCGGATCCTGAATCCTGGTTCATTCGAAATAGCTTCACGGAGCAGCACCCCTAGGAGCCCACAAGAGGGAGCCACAGCTGCCCAACCAAATCGGGCTCTGCAGGACAGTGCTAGCATGAAGAGCAAGTGGGGACAGTGGTGGAAACGAGATAGATCATCAGACACACTGCAGGAACAGCGTAACTTATTTATTTAATCATTTTTGGAAGTAAAAAGTATATTTTATCTGGAGGCTTTTTGAGGAAAGGGAAGGAGTGAGAGAGAGAAAGGAAGAGAGAGAAAACGGGCTTCTCCAAAGGCAGAGAGTGCCCAAGTACACATCTCAAGAAGGGATCATCAGGAGACACTTGTGCCCGGGCACCACATGTGCTTGGTCAAACAGCGCGATTCTAAGCAGCCCCGCAGCAGCAGAATCGGAGTGAGAAGCAGGAGCCGTGCAGCAGCCATGCAGCCTGGGTGGGCAAGGCAGGGCTGGGCCCAGCAGACTGCAGGGCAGGTGACCAGGCTAGACAGACTCCAGAGACCTGTGCAGAACAGCAGGGAGGCTGGGACCAGAGTAGCACTGGGTCTGGGGCAGGGTCTAGACTGGAGCCCAGGAAGAGGGTGCCTGCCACTTGGGAGTACCCCCTGGGCTGCTAGGTGGTGCAGACACAGCGGAGGCATAGCAGACACTGCATTCAGCCGCTGGAGTGGCCCTAGGTGGGTGCTCAGGAATCATGCAACCCATACCGGGCCACTCAGGGGTCACTCAGCATTCAGTCACCAGAACAGCACAACTGTCTCTGTGCCCGCTTCCCAAAGATTACACATGCTGCCATGCCAGAGGGTCACAGATGTGGATACGTACCTTCCTTGGCACAGGCGAGGCCACCGGATCCCCCTCCAATCACCAGGAGATCAAAGTCCTGCTTCTCTGCTGAGGTAAGAGGTGAGAGGTGAGCTAAAGAGATAGAGAGATAGCACGGCAGGTAGGGCGCTTGCCCTGCATGTGGCTGACCCGGGTTCAATCCCCAGCACCCTGTAGAGTCCCCCCAGCACCACCAAGAGTAATCCCTGAGAGCAAAACCAGAAAGAAGTCCTGAGCACTGTCGGGAATGGCAAAATCAAAAACAAAACAGAACAAAAAAGAAGAAAACCACAAGGCAACATGAGGATTTTGAAGAGCAGTTGTCGTTATCATTCTGGCAGCTCAGCCATGAGCCCAGGAGCCGAGGACTGTCTGCCTGCCAGTGGGAGCAAAGCTTCCTCAACCCCAAGTTGAGCACACCACAGATGGGTCTCTCCACCGCGGGTGCCCCATGTAAGGGCTGGGGAAAGCGTGACCCAGGAGAACGTTCCTACCTTCCATCATAAGCTTGTCCTTCCGTCTGCCAGAGCAGCGGCCCCACTGGTCCCTGCGATGCAGCCTCACACTGTCCCCTGGGGCTTGCTACTGGGCCACAGCATGGTGAGGGGCTGGTTCTGGGGACTGTGGCCTTATCTTTGGCCGTTTGCTCTTTAATGCGCACACCCAGGAGTGCTTTTGACCTGATAAAACAGGAAGGCCAGCAGAGGAGCCTTCTGTCAGTGGAGGGGCGGTCTTCCCAGAGGTGCCCAGGGGCCCCAGGTCATAACCAGGACAAACAGTTACTCCAGAGCAAAGGATCTGGGCCTCAGTGCCACACGGGCAGTGTTCAGGGTCACCAGAACATGCCAGCTGACACTTGGGGGTCCTGCATTGCTGGAGACTGACCTGGGGCCCCGTGCATGCTTCACATGTACCTAACACCTGGACTATCTCCATGGCCCCAGATCTGTCTTTTTTTTTTAAAGTAATGGGGGCCGGTGGCAGCCAGCTGAGAGCTCTGAGCTCAGCCATGCTAAGCCCGAGAAGACGCTCCTCGATGTTCTGGACTGAGGGCCTCGCTGGACCCTGAGGAGATAAAACAGAAGATGCACAAGGATGTGATCTCCTCCATAGGGAATTTCCTCATCTATCTGGCCCTGCTGTGAATCCCTCCCTTTATCTTAAAGAAGCTGAACGGGGGCGGGGGGGTGGGGTGGGCTGGAACGATAGCACAGCGGGTAGGGCGTTTGCCTTGCACACGGCCGACCTGAGTTCGATTACCAGCATCCCATATGGTCCGCCGAGCACCGCCAAGAGTAATTCCTGAGTGCAGGAGCCAGGAGTAATCCCTGTGCACCGCCAGGTGTGATCCAAAAAAAAAAAAGTTGTACAGCATATGACATATGAAGGCAGGTCATCACATGTGATGCAGGATATGAAGAACCTGATTACAGTTTCTCCTGTCTGCAAATGAGTGGGCCCAGGAAGATGTAAGAGACTCTTTGATGAGTGAATGGACCTAAACATCCTGCTTGCTAAGAAACAAATTTGGCTCTGATGACTGGCCTTCATAGCTGAAACAGACAGTACAGTGGGTAGGGCGTTAGCCTTGCACGCAGCCAGCCTGGGTTCGATTCCCAGCATCCCCTGTGGTCCCCTGGGCACTGCCAGGAGTAACGACCTGAGTGCAAGACCAGGAGTAACCCCTGTGCATTGCCGGGTGTGACCCAAAAAGAAAAATAAAAACCATCTGGAACATATGAAAAGATATTTTGTGGTCCTAGAACGCCCTCATGCCTGTGATACTCAGCGTCCGTCAATGTTGGTGTAATGGTAAATAATGGCAAATTCCATTTTCTAGCAAGTATCAATTATAAGGGAATTATGTCTGCAGTGGCACTGTCTTGTCATTTCTGGTCGTCTTTTTTACTTCTATCTGTTGAAGAGTTTCTTACAGCTAGTTGTTTTATAGAAGCCAGCACACAACTACATGGCATTTAAGCACAGGATCATTAGTCTATATTTTTAATAAATGTATCAATTAAGAAAAATACTGGAAGCGTGCAGCATAAGAGAAGGAACACATGGAGGGTGCGGGAACCACAGATCCCGGAGGGGAAAAAAAAAAGAAAAAACAGTTTCCAAAAAGAGCCGAGATCACCGGCAAGTTCCAGATGGAGTAGGTGCCGCATCCCGCCTCCCCCAGATGGAACCCCGGTGACCAGAAGCCTCTACAAACACAGCTCGAGTATGCGGGAACGAGGACTTTTAAAGACATCTCTCTATATACAAAGTGATCAATGAGAAGTAAACCACCCAATCTTTCTCCCTGAAAATCAGAGTTAAGTTTGGAGCACGGCCACAGCCCCAGAAACACAAGGACTTAATGCAGAACCCAGCAGCTTAGAGCAGAAAAGTGAACGGACGATGCGTTTACCCAGGCCATCATTTCTGCCCAGAGGGGAAAGGGTGTTGCCCCATTCGCCCTCTCTTCTCTGGAAAGAAGGATGGCGGCCGCATGGGAGCCTTGTGGACAGCAGGTATGAGCCGGGGGTGTGGGGGGCGACTAAAACCTCACGAGAAGGGGGGCGTTCCGGTCCGTCCTTCACGCCCTACCGAGGTCAACAGTTGCCCCCCACGAGCGGCTCCCCAGCACGGCCATGGCCCCAGAAGCACAAGGACTTAATGCAGAACCCGGCAGCTTGGAGCAGAAGAGTGAAAGGACTATGCGTTAATCCAGGCCATCAAGTCTGCCGGAGGGGAAAGGGTGTTGCCCCATTCGCCCTCTCTTCTCTAGAAAGAAGGATGGTGGCCTCATGGGAGCCTTGTGGACAGCAGGTATGAGCCGGGGGTGTGGGGGCGACTAAAACCTCATGGGAAGGGGGGCGTTCCGGTCCGTCCTTCACGCCCTACCGAGGTCACCAGTTGCCCCCCACGAGCGGCTCTCCAGCACGGCCACAACCCCAGAAGCACAAGGGCTTAATGCAGAACCCAGCAGCTTGGAGCAGAAAAGTGAAAGGACTATGTGTTAATCCAGGCAATCATTTCTGCCCAGAGGGGAAAGGGTGTTGCTCCCTTCCGCCCTCCTCCCTCTGGAAAGAAAGATGGCGGCCACATGGGAGCCTTGTGGACAGCAGGTATGAGCCGGGGGTGTGGGGGCGACTAAAACCTCATGGGAAGGGGGGCGTTCCAGTCCGTCCTTCACGCCCTACCGAGGTCACCAGTCACCCCCCACGAGCGGCTCTCCAGCACAGCCACGGCCCCAGAAGCACAAGGACTTAATGCAGAACCCAGCAGCTTGCAGCAGAAAAGTGAACGGACTATGCGTTGATCCAGGCCATCAAGTCTGCCGGAGGGGAAAGGGTGTTGCCCCATTCGCCCTCTCCTCTCTGGAAAGAAAGATGGCGGCCACATGGGAGCCTTGTGGACAGCAGGTATGAGCCGGGAGTGTGGGGGCGACTAAAACCTCATGGGAAGGGGGGCGTTCCGGTCCGTCCTTCACACCCTACCGAGGTCACCAGTTGCCCCCCACGAGCGGCTCTCCAGCACGGCCACAGCCCCAGAAGCACAAGGGCTTAATGCAGAACCCAGCAGCTTGGAGCAGAAAAGTGAAAGGACTATGCGTTAATCCAGGCAATCATTTCTGCCCAGAGGGGAAAGGGTGTTGCTCCCTTCCGCCCCCCTCCCTCTGGAAAGAAAGATGGCGGCCACATGGGAGCCTTGTGGACAGCAGGTATGAGCCGGGGGTGTGGGGGCGACTAAAACCTCATGGGAAGGGGGACGTTCCAGTCCGTCCTTCACGCCCTACCGAGGTCACCAGTCACCTCCCACGAGCGGCTCTCCAGCACATCCACGGCCCCAGAAGCACAAGGACTTAATGCAGAACCCAGCAGCTTGGAGCAGAAAAGTGAACGGACTATGCGTTGATCCAGGCCATCAAGTCTGCCGGAGGGGGAAGGGTGTTGCCCCATTCGCCCTCTCCTCTCTGGAAAGAAAGATGGCGGCCACATGGGAGCCTTGTGGACAGCAGGTATGAGCCGGGAGTGTGGGGGCGACTAAAACCTCATGGGAAGGGGGGCGTTCCGGTCCGTCCTTCACGCCCTACCGAGGTCACCAGTTGCCCCCCACGAGCGGCTCCCCAGCACGGCCACAGCCCCAGAAGCACAAGGGCTTAATGCAGAACCCAGCAGCTTGGAGCAGAAAAGTGAAAGGACTATGCGTTAATCCAGGCAATCATTTCTGCCCAGAGGGGAAAGGGTGTTGCTCCCTTCCGCCCTCCTCCCTCTGGAAAGAAAGATGGCAGCCACATGGGAGCCTTGTGGACAGCAGGTATGAGCCGGGGGTGTGGGGGCGACTAAAACCTCATGGGAAGGGGGGCGTTCCGGTCCGTCCTTCACGCCCTACCGAGGTTACCAGTTGCCCCCCACGAGCGGCTCTCCAGCACAGCCACGGCCCCAGAAGCACAAGGACTTAATGCAGAACCCAGCAGCTTGGAGCAGAAAAGTGAACGGACTATGCGTTGATCCAGGCCATCAAGTCTGCTGGAGGGGGAAGGGTGTTGCCCCATTCGCCCTCTCCTCTCTCGAAAGAAAGATGGCGGCCACATGGGAGCCTTGTGGACAGCAGGTATGAGCCAGGAGTGTGGGGGTGACTAAAACCTCATGGGAAGGGGGGCGTTCCGGTCCGTCCTTCACGCCCTACCGAGGTCACCAGTTGCCCCCCACGAGCGGCTCCCCAGCACGGCCACAGACCCAGAAGCACAATGACCTAATGCAGAACCCAGCAGCTTAGAGCAGAAAAGTGAAAGGACTATGTGTTAATCCAGGCAATCATTTCTGCCCAGAGGGGAAAGGGTGTTGCTCCCTTCCGCCCTCCTCCCTCTGGAAAGAAAGATGGCGGCCACATGGGAGCCTTGTGGACAGCAGGTATGAGCCGGGGGTGTGGGGGCGACTAAAACCTCATGGGAAGGGGGGCGTTCCAGTCCGTCCTTCACGCCCTACCGAGGTCACCAGTCACCCCCCACGAGCGGCTCTCCAGCACAGCCACGGCCCCAGAAGCACAAGGACTTAATGCAGAACCCAGCAGCTTGCAGCAGAAAAGTGAACGGACTATGCGTTGATCCAGGCCATCAAGTCTGCCGGAGGGGAAAGGGTGTTGCCCCATTCGCCCTCTCCTCTCTGGAAAGAAAGATGGCGGCCACATGGGAGCCTTGTGGACAGCAGGTATGAGCCGGGAGTGTGGGGGCGACTAAAACCTCATGGGAAGGGGGGCGTTCCGGTCCGTCCTTCACACCCTACCGAGGTCACCAGTTGCCCCCCACGAGCGGCTCTCCAGCACGGCCACGACTCCAGAACACAGAAACCAATTTCTTAACTATCTGACTTTCAGTAGAAATACTTCCAGGGTCAATAGGTAAAATAGCAGAAATCCAAAACCAACATTTAATTCTTGAACCCAGCTGTAGAAAGCAAATCACTTCACAATGCTTTTTCAGCATGTCTGATTTGGGGGGGGGGGGGGGGGTAAACTCTAAATAATAGTGGTGAATCTTTTATTGGAACAATGAATCTAATCAAAGCAGATAGAGTGTTAACTAGAATTCATCTGCCTCACAGGGACGGGGAGGGGTGGGGGGTGGGGTTTTATTGGGGTTCTTCATGGTAAAAAATAAGTATTGGTAAAGGGAAATGTGTTTGATATCTGCATGACTGAGACATAAACCTGAAAGCTTTGTAACCTTTCCCACAGTGATTCAATAAATAAATAAAATAAAATAAAAAATTTAAAAAAAAAAAAGAAAAATATTGGGGGCCATATTCACTGTGCTCAGGGGTCACACCTGGTAGTGCTCGGGGGACTATATTTGGTGCTGGGGATCAAGCCAGGATCAGCTGTGTGCAAGACAAGTACCCTAACTGCTATACTATTCTCTGACTCCAAAATTTGCCTTTTAGAACAAAAGCAACAGGTGCTGGCACGGATATGGCGAGAAAGGGACCCTCCTCCATTGCTGGTGGGAATGCCAACTGGTTCAGCCCTTTTAGAAAACAGTATGGACGATTCTCAAAAAATCAGAAATTGAGTTCCCATTTGACCCAGCAATACCACTCCTGGGAATATATCCCAGAGAGGCAAAAAAGTACAGTCGAAGTGACATCTGCACTTGTTTGCTCATTGCAGCACTGTTTACAATAGCTAGAATCTGAAAAAAACCTGAGTGCCCGAGAACAGATGACTGGTTAAAGAAACTTTGGTACATCTACACAATGGAGTACTATGTAGCTGTTAGAAAAGATGAAGTCATGAAATTTATATACAAGTGGTACTACATGGAAAGTATCATGCTAAGCGAAATGAGTCAGAAAGAGCGGGATAGACACAGAAAGATTGCATTCATCTGGGGAACATAAAGTAACAAAATAGGAGACTAACCCCAAGAACAGCTGAGATAAGTACCAGGAGGTTCACTCCATGGCTTGGAGGCCAGTCACACATGCTGGGGGAGAAGGCAGCTCAGATAGAGAAGGGAGCACCAAGTAAAGGGTGTTGGAAGGATCCTCCCAGGATGGGAGATGCATGCTGAAAGTAGACTAGAGACCAAACATGATTGCCACTCAATGCCTCTTTTGCAAACCACGGCACCCAAAAGGAGAGAGAGAACAAGGAGGAATGCCCTGCCACAGAGGCAGGGTGGGATGGGGGGGATGGAGGGGAGAGGGATACTGGGATCAGTGGTGGTGGAGAATGGGCACTGGTGGAGGGATGGGTATTCAATCATTGTATAACTGAAACCCAAGCACAAAAATTTGTAAATCTACAACTGTACCTCATGGTGTTTCACTAATAAAAATCTAAATAAAAATAAATAAAAATTTGCCTTTTAAACACATGGTAGGAGAGCCAGAGAAATAGCTCATATGATAGAATCAAAGCCTAGTGAATGCAAGGCTGAGTTAGATCTCTGACACTGCATGACACCCCCAAGCAACACCGGAGATGGCCCTGGGCTCCCCTAAGTACTACCAGTCAAGAGGTGCTGCACCCTGGGTAAGCAAGGCCAGAAGCAGCTCCACCCCCAGCTCTGCTGAAAGTAGAACCTATAAAAACAAATATGTAGCAGGGTTCAGGTAGCCTGCTGAGAAGGTCCCCAAAGGCCCCCTAAAGAAGGCAGAGTGAGCTCAGCCCTGTGGGTGCTACGCAGAGGCAAACCTGGTTACTCAGCTGATGCCATCATGGCCAGGCAAACTGAGCTGGGCCCAGGGCTCAGCATCCCCAAAGGTGCATCCTTTCATTCGTTGCTGCTGCTTGAATGCGGTGCCTGGCCCATGGCCACCCAAGGGAGCCCCGAGTAGCTGTCCCCAGTACAGTGGTTTCTGGTGGCAGGTGATGGGAAACAGGTGGCACCCATGCCACTGTCATTGTCTATTGGGAGGGGGTGGAGTGAATTATTGGCCTTGAAGCCTGGGCAGAACAGCTGGCCTCTTGCTCTCAGAAGCTGGGGTCGGGGGGAGTCGGGATACTGGGAACATTGGTGGTGGAGAATGGGCACTGGTGGAGGGGTGGGTACTCGATCACTGTATGACTGAAAATCTGTAAGTCTGCAACTGTACCTCACGATGACACATTAAAAAATTAAAAGCTGAGGGGGTTGAAATGACTCAAACTCAAAAGTAAGGTGGAGTTCATGCAATATTCAATCAGCCTAATCAGTGGCTGAATAAACAGCAGTATCCTACATAAAAAAAAAATGACTCAAACTCAAACTGGCCTTGGGAATCAGGGCCGGCTGTGTGTCCCCGGGTGCTCTCCCTACCAGCTCTGACTGAGGATTTCCCCTCCTTGAAGCCCACCTGGAACTCTCCCATGGCTACAAGGCTTGTTCCAAGGCACCTGCAGGGGTCAGGCTGGCCACAGGAAGCTCCTGGTGGCAGAGCATGGAACTCCCACCTAGCAGGCTGTGGGCTCCAATGCCCAGATGCTTTAATCCTCTGAATTCCCACTGGACACAAACAAAAATCAGGGCCGCCTAGAAACAGCCCTGCGTTTCCATGTCAGAAGCTGGTTTCGCCCCTGCCCAGCAAGGCTAGCCACAGACTCAGTGCCCCAAGGCCATGCTGCACTCAGCCTTGTGACTTTACCTTTGGACACCGCCACTGCGGCCGCGGTCAGCCTTCACCTGGGCCTCACTCAGGGACTGCGGGGCAGACTGTGCCCAGGGAGGCACCGGCCATGCTGCCTAGGCAGAGAGGGTGCGCGGTGGCCAGCCCTGACAGGCACAGACCATTCCTCAAGGCCAAGTGCTTAGTGCCCGGCCTAAACTCAGGCGCTTATGGTTTGGTCGGTGGCCCTTGCTGCATCCAGGAAGGAGAGCCTTGTGTCCCCCGGCCAGCCCCAAACACACCCCCACCCAGCGTGTGTACTCAGCGCCCCCTGGCTCCCCAGTGCCCACCACGGATCCCTTGCATTTATAAGAGAAAGCACCTGCTGCAGCTGCCCGCTAGGGTCCTGGATGCGACTGCTAACTTTGCTGGGGGTGCTCCCCCAAACCTCAGGAGGCCCCGACCTCTGGCTGGACCCCCTCACCTACAAAGGGGGTCGAGGGTCGCAGCTGAAAACTGCGGAATTCCGGTTGCAGCCAAAGCGGGTGTTCCCGGAGCGTGCGTGTGTTGGGGTGAGGGGGTCGCCCGCCTCCACGTGGGTCACCCCGGGGACCGCCCCCGCCGCACCACGGCCCGCGGACAGCGCCGTCCGGCCCCTCCCCCACGCAGCCCCCGCGGTCGGCACGGCCGCCCCGGGGTCACGCCGGAGCCCGCGCCGCGCCGCGCCGCGCCGCCCCGCCCTACCTGCTGCGCCCGTCGCCGCGGCCCGCGCCCCCGCGCCCAGCGCCCGCAGCCGCGCCCCGCAGCGGCCGCGCGCTCCCCGCAGCGCCGCGCTCAGAGCGGCCATCGCGCCGGGGCCTCGCGGGAGCCGGGGCTGCCCGCCGCGCTGCCTGCGCCCGCCGAGCGTGAGTCCCGGGAGCGAGGCCCGCGGGCCTGGGGGCGGGAGCCGAGCTGAGCCGAGGCGCCCGCGGCACCTGCCCTGCCGGGGGAGCCCGGCGCCGGCTGGGTGCGATGACCCGATTGGCGGGGTGGGGTGGTTGGGGTGGGGTGGGGGCGGGGTGGGGTGGGGAGGGGGGTGCGGGGCGTCCAGCTGGGCTGGGCGGAAGCAGAAGACTCGGAGACGGACACGGGGGAACCGGGCGGGGGTCCCGAGCCCAGAGTGGATGCCTGTTTTTCTCCCGGGAGGATTTTGACCTGCTGGGCTCGGGTCCAGGACCAGATCTCGCTGCCGGAAGATGTGGCTTGGGGCTGGGAGCAGAGGCTGGGAGTGGAGGGTGACCTGAGACCGGGGCTGCTCCTGGCTCGAGGACTCCGATCCAAGGGGACCTCCTACAGGGCTTTGCATTCTGGGTGAATAGTCCTTCTTCTGATTGTTTAGTTACTTAGAACGCAGGAACCCCGGGTCAATCTCTAGCACCCCACAGCCCCCTGTTATAACAACAGCGCCAGAAGTAACCCCCAGAAAAAAAATTAAAAAGAGCCGTGAGTAGCTGGGTATGTTGTCGGGTGTGGCCCCCCTATCTCCCAATAAAGGTTCTCTCCCCTTTCAGGAAAATGGTTAGAACCGCACAAATGATATAAGAAGAAAACCAAACCAAAAAAAACCCTCTGGAGCCAACAGAAGTCCAATAAAAGCTTTATCTGGGATGTGTAGAGGCCCCGGCATACTACAATTAGAATGCCCGTTAAAGCTCTCTAACTCCCAAAGGGGAGCCAAAGACTGCCCAGGAAAAGCTGACCAATCCCCGCGAGTCAACTTTCCACCAATCAGAACTGTACTGCAGGAACGCTTCGTTTGCATAAATGTCGCGAAGTGAAAGCTCACGGTTCCTTTGCGGTGTCAGAGCTCCTATTGCTCTGGGAAGCTCTCTGGTCGCAGCTCTAGTGCTTCACTGTGCCTTGTTTTTCCTGAACTGCAGTTCTGAGGCCCCTGCCAAAGACCCAAATAAGTGGTGAGTTGAGAGATACACGCTGTGGTTGCTTTAATTTAACTTGCCCAGACTTTGGCTGTCTGATCACCAGGCTGGAACGCAAACCCCTGTGAGACTGGGTCAGGGCGATGTGATCTCAGCTCCCGTTGAGAATCTGGAGAAAGGGGTAGTCACATGGCCCGACTGAGGAACGTTTCTGCCATTTTTTTTTACAGCCAGGGACTTCTCTGTCCTTTTTTGGTTTGGTTGGTTTGTTTTGTTGGGAGGCTGCATCTGGTGGTCCTCAGGGCTTCTGGCTTTGAACTCAGGGATCACTCCTGGCAGGCTCAGGGAACCCCATGGAGTGCCGGGGGGTTGAACCCAATTCAACTGTGTGTAAGGCAAACACCCTGCCCACTGTGCTAGCACTCCTGCCCACTTTCGGGTCCCTAAGGGGAGCTGCAGGGCCCAGGGAGGAAGAATATCGCAGGTTAATTCAGACGATCCTAAAGGAAGGGCAGATTTTACTCAGTAGCCACTGTTAGCAGCAGCTGCTAAACTTTGTTCTGATTTGCTCAGGTGCCTTGGTGGTAGAAAGGGAGGAGGGAGTAAGGAGTGGAGACAGCAGAGAGCTTGAGAGTCTCAGAGGAGCAAAATTTTATAAAAAGCAGACTAGGGAGTTTGTCCTTCTGGGTTGGCCAACAGGCTCTTGTGGCTGGGTTCGTCCCCAAGCTCTCGGGCTGGAGATGGGCTCCTGGCCACGGGTGCTGGCTGAACAGCTCATTCTTCTGGTTGTTTAGTTACTGAGGTAACAGGGTCACAGTCATGTGGATGGCAAGGCTTTGGGTGCAACTTAATTGCCCCTTCACCACCAACAAAGTGTCCAGAGTCCTCCATCTCTGTACTGTGTCCCCCGCTCGTCCCCCTCTTTGCTCCCAGCCCCCACCCCTCCTCCGGAGATGAGGGTCACACCTCGGGAACTTCAGTTCTAGTGTGAAAGTTCTGGTCTGTTTGCATTAGGTAGCCTATTTCCTTGCTTGTTGCTTTACATACGATATATGAATGAACTCTCCTGACTTTTGTCCCTCTCCAACTGATCTACTTTGCTCAATTTGACGCCCTCTACTTCCTTTCTGGTTGCTGGGTTGCAGGGATAAAGGGTTGTCAGGCCAGGGTCCCTGCTGACCTCTGTTGTTTGTCTTTGTCAGAGAAGGAATTCCAAGATAAGAGTGTAGATAGTAGAGATTTATGAAGGAGATAATAAAGGGAGGTAAGGATATAACCAGGAAACATGGATGCTGGTGTTCTCGAGGTAGTCGCTGGGTTTGGGGGTGAGGGCTTTTTAAGGAGTAAGATACTAGGGGTTGGGCAAATAGGGGTAGTTGCATATGCTCATACAGACTGCATGCTTGCTCATACATTGCATGTGTTATTAGCATCTGATTATGCAGCGAGGAATTCGGGTAATATATATTTGGGGCTTAATGAGAAGAAAAGTGAAATAAGAACTATTTGTGGCAGGAAATGTACACTGGTGAAGGAATGAGTATATGACTGGAACAGTATATGACTTGGAACAGTATATGACTGTAACCCAATCATGAACAACTTTGTAACTATGTATCTCACTGTGATTCAATAAAAAATAAATATTTTTTTAAGTAAAAAAATAAAGTAAAGTAAAATAAGACCAAGGTACTACTGAACTTCCACCACCAACTGGCTGGAGCCAGTTTGAGCTCTCTCTTTGTTTTGCTTTTGGCCATAGAGCTCAGCACTTACTCCTGGCTCTCCTCTCAGGGATTATCCCTGGCTGTGCTCTGGAAATGTATGGGGTATCGGGAATCAAACCCGGGTCAGCCCCGTGCCAGGCAAGCGCTCCACCCACTGTACTATTTCTCCAACCCAGCTCCCCCTGTTTTTCATCAGACACATGAGATGGTCTAAATTGCCTGATGGAGAAATTTTCCCATTTTCTCTTTCCTTTTCCCTTCACCCACTCCTTCACGGCACTCACCTTACTAGCTCTAATTAGAGAATTCCATCCCTAATTCTTTTGGGTGATTGAAGGATGGCAATTCACCTTCTGTATCTGCTCTGGCTGAGTTGGGGCCCTGTGTAGCCTGGGAATGAATCCTTGGGCAGCCTGAAGTAGATGCCTCAGAGGCAGTGCAGTTCTGAGTTTGGTGTTTGGTGGAAGTCTTTGTATGATCAACATTTTTATATGGAGCTTTCGCATTCTATAAGAAATAAGTTTGACAAAAAGATTACGCAAGTGGGGTTTAAAGTGAGTGGGTTCTGTGGGGCTGGAGCGATAGCACAGCAGCACGCAGCTGGCCCGGGTTTGATCCCAGCATCCCATATGATCCTCCGAGCACTGCCAGGAGTAATTCCTGAGTGCAGAGCCAGCAGAAACCCCTGAGCATCATAGGTGTGGTCCAAACAAAAACAACAAATGAGCAGGTCCAAGAAATAGTGCAGCTGGCAAGGTGCTTGCCTTATTTGTGGCCGCCCGAGTTCAATCCCTAGCACCACATCTGCTCCCCTGAGAATTTCCTCTGAGATGAAGGCAGGAGTAAGCTCTGAGCTTCACCAGGTGTGACCCAGAATTTAAAACAAAAGAAAGAAAAAATGAAGAAAAATCAAAACAAAATGCAGATCAGACTGGAGAGATAGTACCAGGATTAGGACCCTGCACGCGACTGACCCTGCATGATCCTACATGGCCCTGCATGGTCTTCTGAGCATCACTAGGTGCAGCCCTGGAGGCCCTCAAGCATTACTGGATGGTCCTGGGTATCACTGGGATTGCCCAGGTCATCCCTGGCATCGCAAAATCTCAGAAGCACCGAATCCTTGGACCTTTGTATTGAACTGCTGGTTCTGTGAGATGAGAATGGTCAGGAGGGGCCTCACACCTCCTGACCACTGCTTTTGGGAAGGGCAACCCCCCCCCAAGAAAAAATAATAAAAGCACACTGGTAATCTAAGGAATTTTGTTTTAACAAAGGGTAAAGCAAACTCTAGGGAACAGTCAGCTGACCTGGGTTCAACCCCCAGCATCCCTTATGGTCCCTCAAGCACCGACAGTAATAATTCCAGAGTGCAGAACCAGAAGTAACCCCTGTGCATTGCCGGGTGTGAACCAAAAAGTCAAAAAAAAACAAAAACAAAAAAAAAACGAGCCTTTAGTGCCCTAGACATAGTATAGAGGTTAAGGCACTTACTTTGCATGTAGCTTTGCATATAGTGCCTTACTCACCAGACACTGCACGTGGTCCCCAACACCCCACCAGGATCGATCCCTGAGCACTGGATATGGCCCCCAAACAAACAACAAAAAAGAGAAACCAAACTCCAGTTTGGGCATCAGTCTGCTATTGATGTTTAAGCTCATTTGAGAAACCTCTCTGCAGGCTGTGAGATAGTTCATTGGGCTGAAGCCCTGGCTCTGCATGCAGGAAGCATAGGTTCCATCCCTGAGCACTGCCGGGAGTACCCTCTGAGCACTGCCAAGTTCACCTAAAGGCAAACAAGAAAATTATGTTTAATATGGACAACTCTGAAGGTTTACCTGTTTCATTAAGACAACAGTTTTATTTATTTTTTGTTTGTTTGTTTTGGGGGCCACCCCTAGCTGTGCTCAGGACTTAATCCTGGCTCTGCACTCAGGCATCACTCCTAGAGGTGCTCAGAGGACCATATGGAAGCCAGGGATCAAACCTGGGTGAGCCTATGCCAGCAAACTGGCATACCCACTGTGCTCTCTCTCTGACCCCTAGGCAATAGTTTTAAACTAGTCTTATTTACCAGAGATTTACCCAAATTGCATGGACTTAGAAAACACCGATTTGTTTTTTTATATTTCTAGAGTTTTAGGAAGATTTAATTTATATAAACACTTCTCTCTAAACAGATTAGGATGAAACTCCATTAAGGATTTTTATACGTCAATTTGGTAATACCTTCTGGAAGTAGGGAAATATGCTTATGATAGTTTATATACCATGTTTTATTGTATGTTTCATGTTTCATAAATATACAGATGCAAATAGAGATTTTAGGACTTTCATTTAAACATTTTAGCTTTGTGTCAGGCCTAATTACAGTGACATATGAAGCTCACTAGTTTACAAGGTTTGGGCTGTGTCTTTGCTCCGTTTTATACTTTCATCCAAGTTGTGCTTCTAGATCCGGGGTGCAGTGGAAGAGCAAAGGTTTTCTCCAGTTTGAGCAGGGGGTCTTTAAGATTCTCCCCACCCCCACCCCATATAACCTTAGGAAAATGTGAGCTAAATGCTTCAATTTGCTCCTTCCCCCACTCGTCCCCCCTTTTCCTGGCTTCAGATGGTCACCTTGAGACCTTGAAATCCTTAGTGTGTCAGGGTCCCAAAGTTCCAGAGATGGGAAGGGGAGATGTGTAGGGGTGCTGAGGTAGGAGGTTGAAAGGGATGGTTGAGAGGACACTGGAGGGCGGAAGCCATGAGGTCTCAGAGGAGTAACATTGAGGCTAACTTTAGTTTTCAGTGGAATCCATAGAGGCTCCAAATTCTCCTTTAAAAATCGCAGCAGCCCAAACAGGAGGGGACAGGGTTAGCGTGATAGAGTCAGCAGGAGTGCAGGTCGCTAGTGGCAGTTGGCAAAGAAGCACCTGTGGAAGGAGCAGGGTCCGATAGACAAAGATTTGCTGGGGGGTGGGGGGTAGGAATGCTGACTCTGGTGATGGGTTTGGAGTTGGAACATTGAATGCCAGAAACTGTTATCAACAGCTTTGTAAACACAGTGAATAAATTAAAAATACATTTAAAAAAAAAAAGGCTAGGATTGGAGTGATAGCACAGCGGGTAGGGCATTTGCCTTGCACATGCCAGACCGGGGTTCAATTCCCAGCATCTCATATGGTCCCCCGAGCACCACCAGGCGTAATTCCTGAGTGCATGAGCCAGGTGTAACCCCTGTGCATTGCTAGGTGTGACCCCAAAGAGAAAAAAAAAGGCCTTATGACTGGAGAAATAGGGAAGGCTTGCATGCAGCCTATCTGAGTTCAACCCCAGGTCCCCCTGTCCCCACCCGCAGGGATCCCTGAACACAGAGGCAAGACCTGAGCAATACCAGGTAGAGCCTGACAACAAGTAACATCCTTGGTTAGTTGGTGTTATCAGGAAAAAATGCTGATGGGTGGATGAAGCAGATAAATATTTGTTGTGCCCCTGTAGTGTGCAATGGCTAGCTAAACAAGCACTTGGAAGGAAGAAAATTTAATTGAAAGAGAGAGGGGGCTGGCGAGGGAAGAGGCCTCCCAGGTGCCAGTAAGGATTTCCAGATTAGGAGAAACCTTCCAGAAAAAGTCTGACCTCTGCCCCAGCTTCAGAGAGTCTGTCCATCAAGATGCATCGCCAACCCCCACATGTCCCAAGGAGCCTCTGCAGCGCAGTGGAACCAGGCCTCTGTCATGTTCAGCCCCAGGGGCAGGGCTGGAACTGGACAACTGCTGGGCGTGGCTTGCAGAATCTGTGCTGACCAGACACTTCCAGCTTTCTTGGTCTGCAGGGTGGATGGCCAGCACCCCCTTCCTTCCCGGATGCTCACCCCAGAGGCATTCCTGGCCCTGTGACCCCTACAAAGGACTCCTGGACTCATCCTTTCCCCAGGAGGCCACGCTGGCCTGCCTGCTTCTGCTGAGAGTTCTCTGTGCTCTCAGGCTGCCCTCAGCTCAGAGCCCTGGTGCTCCAGGTTGAAGGACTTTGCACTGCCCCTCAGTCACTAGGGTCCTTTTCCTCCGTGGGCTTCCAGGAGTGCGGGCGAGACCACAGAGACTTCAGACTGAGGTGGCAGCAGTAGCAGCTCCAGATCTCCACAAAGGGCCTGCACTATTCCCTTTCACACACGAACTTGACTGATTGATTTTGCTTACTTTTGGATTTGGGGGGCCACACATGGCAGTGTTCACAGAGCCACATATGGTGCCAGGGATTGAGCACGCAAGACAGATGCCCTCGCCCTCTGTGCCATCTTCCTGGCCTCTCTTTTATGGGAATTGAAATGGATCTAAAGGTGCCGAGTTTATCTTTTGAAAGAATGTTGCCCTGCCTTCCCATGGTGGTTGATGCTGTGATAACTTGAGTGTGTGTGATCGGGGGTCCCCATCCCCAGTCCTGATCCCCCTTGGGAGCCCCACTTCAGGTTTGTGGTACTTGTTCACTTGGTTGTGCTCCTGGAGCCGTGCTCCTGAGGTTTCAGAGTTTTGTACATGTATCACACTTTTATCGTAGAGGGGCCCTCCCAAGCAGTGTTCAGGGGCTCCAGGCATCACTCACTGTACTTCTCAGCCAATCTGGCCGAGCTGTTCAGTGCTTAGGGCCCAAGGATGCAGAGCTGCTTGGCCCCTTGCTGCTGGGGACCACCAGGGCTGCTCCAGCAGTGTGGCGCTGGGGGATTGGAGGTGGGGAGGGCGTGTCATGCTCAGGTTCAAACTTAGGTCTCAGATGTTGAGATAGTGTGACAGGCTGGAGCACGTGTTCTTCTTGCAGGAGACCCGGGTTTGGTTCACAGCACCACATGGTCCCCCCAAACCTGCCAGCAGTGAAGGGTGAGCCCCCAGGCACTGAGATGTACTCTTTAGTTGCTCTTCTGATGTGCATGTGTGTGTCTGTGGGGGTGGGGGGGGGCTGGCAGCAGTGCTTGTAATGTCTTTTTTGTTTGCACATAAACACACACACACACACACACACACACCCCTGATCGGGACAGTAGATGTCAGGAGCACACTGCATGCATGCGGGCAGCCCTGGGAATCAAACTCACAGTCCCACGCTTGCAGAGCAAGCCCTTTCATCATCGCTGGCCCCTTAAGGAATTTAGCGTGTCATTCTTGAGGCTTATTTGCAATGTAGATATGAAAATATTTACACTGCCTTGAGGCCGGAGAGGTACTTGCGTTGCATGGGGCTAGCCCTGGCACCCCAAATGGACCCCCGAGTCCGCCAAGAGTGATCCCTGAGCCAGGTGTAAATCCTGAACAACCAGCAGTTGTGACCCCCAAACAAAAAAAAGAAGTAAAGAAAAGAAAGGAAGGGAAGGAGAGAGGAAGAAAGAGATAAAGGGAGGAAGGAAGGAAAGAGGGAGGGAGGGAAAGAAAGAAAAAGAGGAAAGAAAGAGGAAAGAAGAAAAGAGAGGAAGGAAAAGGAGGGAAGGAAGGAAGGAAGGAAGGAAGGAAGGAAGGAAGGAAGGAAGGAAGGAAGGAAAGCTGGAGCAATACACAGCAGGTAGGGCGTTTGCCTTGCACTTGGCCAACCAGGGTTCGATTCCCAACATCTCATATGGTCCCCAGGGGTAATTCCTGAGTGCAGAACCAGGAGTAGACCCTGTGCATCGCCAGGTGTGACCCAAAAATCCAAAGAAAGAAAGAAAGAAAGAAAGAAAGAAAGACATTTCCTTTGAATAAAGATGAATGTACATGTCAATGTGAGAAATACTAATGAGCTGCCAAACAGGACCAACTATCTGGCTGCACTGCACAAGAGATAAGCCCAGCGAGGCGGCTTCGGAAGGAGCTGGAGGGAACAGGATGCACTCGGGCTCCTGGGGGTGGGGGCTTGGGGCTGGTGTGTGGGGTCTGTGACGGGTCGATGCACGCATTGCACGTGCTGTGGGGCTGTGGCGGGCAGATGCCGGGATAGGAAGGCCCTGTCCCTGGCTGGTAGAGGGGGACTGTGCTACCGAGCCTGGAGGTTGACGGCAGCAGCCCAGAGGCCCTCCGGATGCCTTTTTGCCCTGGGGGAGTGTGACGCCAAAGCTCTCCTCCAGCCCCTGCTCCCAAGCAGAGAATGGCATGTACTGTTCCCTTTTTGGAACTAGGAAGGCTGAAAGCAGGATTGGCTGGCTTCATTTGTTTTCCATTTGACCTTTTTTTATTAAGAAGTATACATAAATCAAAACTTAACATTTGAGAGCTGGAGCAATAGTACAACAAGTAAGGCACTTGCCTGGCACGCGGCTGACCCGGTTGCAATCCCCTGCACCCCGTAGGATCCCCCGAGCTACTTAGGAGTGATCATTGAGCACAGAGCCAAGAATAGGCCCTGAGCACCACTGGGTGTGCCCCCCTAAAGAGAGAGAGAGAGAGAGAGAGAGAGAGAGAGAGAGAGAGAGAACAACTTAGGAGGACCAGAGAGATAGTCCAGTGAATAGGGTGCTTGCCTTGCCTGCGATTGGCCTGGTTTGATCTCTGGCATCCCATATGGTCCCCCAGGACCACCAGGAATAATTCCTGTAAACCCTGCGCACAACTGGGTGTGGCCCAAAACCCAAAAACAAATACATCACATGATTGTGTCATCATTTTCACTATTTTCAGAACTTTTTCTTTCCTTTTTTAAAAATGTTTTTAATTTATTGAGGTTCTATAATTTACAATACAGTTCATGATGGCTTTTCATCATATAATTCTAACAACACATTCATCAACAGTGTACCCAACTTCTTCCCCCAAGGACCCCAACACTCCTACCTTTCTTTGTGTGTGTGTGTGTGTGTGTGTGTGTGTGTTGTGTGACTTTTTTGGGTTACACCCAGCAGTATTCAGGACTTACTCCTGTCTCTGCTACACTCAGGAATTACTCCTGGCAGTACTTGGGATGCCAGGGATTGAACTCAGATCAGCCAAGTGCAAAGCAAACGCCCTACCCACTGTACTATCTCTCAGCCCCATTTCTGCCTTTCAACTCCTCCTTCCCACCAACTTCAACTTGTGTGGATCAATTCTCCTGTTGCGTTGCCTTTGACCCTCTGTTGCTACCTTGCTGCATATCTTTTAAGTCCCAGAGAGATCCTTCTATATCTTTCCCTTTCCTTCTGACTAACTTAATTCAGCATGACATACCCTAGTTCCATCCATGTCATGAGAAATGGTATGAGTTGTTCTTTGGGGTTTTTTTGTTTCGTTGTTACTGTTTGGGAATCATATCTGGTGGTGCACAGGGGTTATTCCTGCCTCTGCACTCAGGAATCACTCCTAGTGGGACTTGCAGAACCATATGGGATGCAGGGGATTAAACCTGGTCAGCTGCGTGCTAAGGCAAGTGCCCTACCAGCTGTGCCATCATTCCAGTCCGATGTGATTCTTAGAGCTGCCTAGTATTCCATTGTGTGTCTTTACCACAGTTTCATTTTTTTTTTATTTTGCTTTATGGGTCACACCCAGCGATGCTCAGGGATTACTCCTGGCTCTGCACTCAGGAGTTACTCCTGGAGGTGCTTGGGAGACCATATGAAATGCTGGGGATTGAACCTGAGTCAGCCACATACAAGGCAAACGCCCTACCCACTGTACTATCACTCTGGCCCCTGTACCACAGTTTCTTTTTCTTTCCTTTTTTTAAAATTTTTTTATTAGTGAATCACCGTGGGGTATAGTTACAGACTTACAAACTTTCGTGCTTGTGTTTCAGTCATACAATGGTCGAGTACCCATCCCTTCACCAGTGCCCATTTTCCACCACCAATGGTCCCAGTATCCCTCCCAACACCCCCACCCCGTCCCCTCCACCCTTCCCTGCCAGAGCATTCCCTTTTGTTCTGTCTCTCCTTTTGGGTGTTGTGGTTTGCAGTAGAGGTATTAAGTGGCCATCATGTTCATTCTGTGGTCTACTTTCAGTCCACATCTCCCATCCCAAGCGGGTCCTCCTAGCAGCCTTTACTTGGTGGTCCCTTCTCTATCTGAGCTGCCTTTTCTCCCAGCATAGGAGGCCGGCTTCTAAGCTGTGGAGTAACCCTCCTGGTACTTATCTCTACTGTTCTTGGGTGTTAGTCTCCCATTCTGTACCACAGTTTCTTGATCCATTCATCTATAGTTGGGCATTTGGGTTGTTTCTATACCTTGCTGTTGTACTAGTGCAGCACTGAGCACAGGTGTGCATATATTCTTTCTAATTAATGCGTTTGTGTTTGGAAGAATATCACTGGATTATATGGGGCTTCTATTCCTGGTTTTTGGTAGAGATCTTCATATTGCTTTCCAAAGGGGCTGAACCAGGTGACATTCCCACCAGCAGTGCATGAGGTGACACTGGGGACTAAACCCATGGCCTCATGCTGGCAAGGCAGGCTCCCCATTCACTACAAAGTTCCGCATTAGCAGTGAGCAAGAGTTCCAGTTTCTCCACATCCTCAACAATATTATTATTATTAGTTTTATTCTTCTTGTTTATTATCTTATAATGTATTATTATTCTTCTGTCATTGTTCTATTATTTTCATTTGTTATTTCCATGTTGTTATCATCATCAATTTTTAGGTGCCAGGGATCAAACCCGTGGCCTCATACAATGGAGGCATGTTCTCTGACCCTGTTTGCTGGGTTTCAATAATAGCCACCCCGGTGGGTATGAAATGATTTGCTTTAGACTCGCATTTCTTCGTCATGAAGCACACTGTGCTTACTGACCGTTTGTGTCTCCTTGAAGAAACTCTGTTCAAGTCCTTTGCCCATTTTTTTTCCTTGGGGAGGGGGGTGGCGCACACCCATTGGTGCTCAGGGCTTACTCCTGACTCTGTGCTCTGAAATCACTTCTAGCGAGGCTGGGGGGCGTATCAAGGATTGAACTGGGGTCAGTCATATGTAGAGCATGTGCCTCTCCCACCATATTATCTCTCCCGCCCAAGTTTTTCATTTTAATGAAATTAAATGTGCTTATTTATTTTCTTTGGGCATCACACCTGGCAATGCTCAGGGCTTATTCTTGGCTGTGCACTCAGGAAGTACTCCTGGTGGTGCTCAGGGGACCACATGGGATACCGGGGATCGAACCTGGGTCGGATGCATGCCACGCAAACACCCTACCCACTGTGCTATCGCTCTGGACCTTGAATGTGTTTGGTTTTCTTTGGTTGCCTGTGCTTTGCACTGCATCTAAGATTCCGTCACCTTTGGGGGCAAGGCAGGGAGCAGGGGTGCGGGCGGCCCCTCGTGTGCACTCTGCCGTGTCCATGCTGCTGATGCCACCTGCAAGGCCAGTGCTTGCTCCCCCAACCCGCAGCCTCAGCCTGCCCACCACCGTCCGGTCCCTCCTCCTCAAGGTTTCAGACACTGGGGTTCAGTGCCCTGGGTTGGCCTTGACAGGTCCCCCCGCTGTGCCCCTCTGCCAGCCTGCTCCCCCTCTTTTCCCACTCAGTAAGCCCAGAGACCTGTCTGCTGCCTGGGGTTCCAGTGAGTGACCCTGAGTGACCACCAGCCCCAGCCTCAGTGTGTGTGGGGGGGAGGGAGGGTCCTGGCCATGGAGAACCAGGTGCTCCCCATGCCCCTTTTTCACTGTTTCCTTTGTTTTTTGAGCAAGGCCTGAAAGTAGGAGCCCGCCCTGAACTTGAAGCCTGCTGTGTTTCGCTGTCCAGGGGGCTGGGGCCCGGCCTGTCTGACTGGGGCCCACGTGCCCTGCCACCGTGCTGCCCTGACTGCTGGAGTGAGACCCTCGCCCATGGTGCCGGGGGTGAACTTGACTTCCTGGCGGAGGGCCCCAGCGCTCTGACTGTCCCCGAGCAGAGCGGCTGTGGGTCTGTGTGTTGCGGTGTCCCTGCTGCCCAGCTCCCGTCTGGGCTGCCCAGTGCTGACAGCTGGAGCAAGCAGAGCTGAGTGGGAGGGAGGCAGAGAGGTAGCAGCAGGAGCCAGTCCCTGAGCCCAGTGCCCCCCTGTCGCCCCTCCCAGATGCTGGAGGCTTCCCTGCTGCCGCTGGCTGCCCTCTTGCTTGGCCTGGCGCTGCTCGTGCCCCTGCTCTTCCCGAGGCTTTGGAACTTGCTGTACATGTACTGGCACGAGCAGGTCCTGCAGCGCATCTCCAACCTGCTCATGGGCAGCAGCAAGGAGCAGCGGATCCTGCGTCACGTGCTGCAGCACGCGGTGGCCGGGGACGCCCAGAGCGTGATCGAGGCCATCGACTTCTACTGCTACCAGAAGGAGTGGTCCATGAATGTGGGCGACAAGAAAGGTAGGTGGCGCAGGAGGGGACCTGGGTCTGGCTGCTGCCCTCAGGGGCCAGGGAGGCTGGGAAGGCGGCCAGTTACCTGCTGCAGACCAACTCAGCCAACAGTGCTCCGACACCCCGCCCTGTCCGATTCTGCAGAGCTGGGTGCTGTGGCACGGCTGATAGTTGGTTCCTGGAGCCTCTGGAGGGTGAGGGCATGTGACTTAGACTGCAGCGTGCCTCGCATGCCTAGCTCCTGACCTCTGGAGTTTGCACTGGGCACAGGCTCATGCCTTGATGGGACGGACACTCCCTGTCCAGACCCTGAGGGCTTCACATGGGTGCCCTGGGTGCAGGCGAGCTGGGGCCAGCCAGGGATGGTGGAGGAGGGGCCAGCAGTGTCCGGAGCCGGGTGGGGGCTGCCCCCCTGACTCTCAGCCCGACCCCCACAGGCGAGATCGTGGACGAGGTGTTGCGGGAGCAGCGTCCCTCCGTGTTGCTGGAGCTGGGAGCCTACTGCGGCTACTCGGCTGTGCGGATGGCCCGCCTGCTGCCCCCCGGCGCCCGGCTGCTCACCATCGAATTCAACCCTGACTACGCTGCCATCACCCAGCAGATGGTGGAATTCGCCGGTGTACAGGACAGGGTGTGGCACCCGCCCCCCAGAGAGAGGCTGGGGGAGAGGCGGGAGGGGAGGGCCCTGGCCACCATCCCCTAAGCTTGCTGCCAGGGTCTCTGTCCGGGCCTGGACACCCCCTTGGTCGGGGAGCTGTGGTGGTACTGACAGGCAGGCTCTTCCCCCAACTGGGCGTGACCACTCACGGAGCCTTCCTGCAGGTCACTGTGATTCTGGGGGCATCCCAGGACATCATCCCGCAGCTGAAGAAGAAGCATGGTGTGGACACGCTGGACATGGTCTTCATTGACCACTGGAAGGATCGGTACCTGCCAGACCTGCTGCTCCTGGAGGTGAGCCCAGAGCTGCCCAAGAAGGCCTGAGGCCCACACAGGGCTGAGGGCCTAAGTGTGCCCCGGCGGGGGTGGGGGCTGAGGGGAGGGTGTTGGCCTGCTGAGAACAGGAAACATGGAAGGGTAACTGGAGTCCCTGATTTGGGGTAAGGGGACCCCAGGTCTGGGTGAGGGAGGAGGGGATTCTGTACAGAGGGTTTGACCCCACCACGGCAGGACCCAGACTCCCAGGCCTGAAGGGAAAGGAAGGTGGGGACATGCCCGTTTCCCTTGTGCTGCAAAGACTGTCTTGCCTAACTTCCCCAGGAAGTGCCTTGTGCACCCCTCTGCACCCCACTCCTTAGTTCTCATCACCATGGGGATGAGGCTTGAGGCACTGCAAAGGGCCAGGAAGCAGCCGGCATGTGTGGCGCTCAGTGTGGGTCCCAGCTGGGCACATCCCAGGTGCCCCAGAAGATTCTGAGAAGCTCCTTGGCTCCCCTGGGGACTCGGGACACTGTGCCCCCCCCCATGACCGCTCTGCCTGATGGCCAGTGTAGGGCTGGCCCACACAGTGCATCCTGTGCTCACTCCCCTCAGAGTGGACACTGCCAAGCGCAGCGGGACTGTGGGTTGGGGCGAGGGGTGGGGAGCAGCCGCAACTGCTCCAACTTGCTGGAGGCCAGGCAGGGCCTCTCATCTGGAGGACGTGCTGCTGGTGCAGAAGGCCGGACAGCTGGGCCTGGGGGTTGTGGAAGGACAGGGTGTGGGGCCACTGGCCAAGGGCCCAGCACCAGGGGCCTGAAATACCAGGAAGGGGACTTTATGCCACGGAGGGTGGGCTCAGACCTGTGTTCCAGAAAGATCACTGGTGGAAGAGTGCAGAGGGTGGGTTAATGCAGATCAATACCCCCCAGGCCCCCAAAAAGCCTGAGCCCCTGCCTGGAGTGGAGTGGGGAGGGGGTTTGGGAGCTGGAAGTCAAACAGGCTGAGCCCCAGAGGCCAGGAGCGAGGCGGCTGTGAGAGGCCCACCCCCAGGGAGAGGGCAGAGGTCAGGCTGCTGACCCAGCAGGGAGGGATGAATTTTCAGCAGCTTTCTTTGGGTGTGAGAGAGAGAGAGAGAGACAGAGAGACAGAGAGAGAGACAGAGATAATTACCAGGGCTGACATTTATAGAAAAGCAGCAAATATTGCCATTTAGTAACTAGGAAACTAATAGTTTTCTCAGTGCTGTGTGCTCAGAGCTGGTAATTATCTCAGAAGACAAGAGTCGTGGCCCGGGAGCGGCGGCAGTGCACTCTCCCTGTGCGCTCTGCAGCTGGTGCCAGGGGCCCCTGGCTGCCAGGCCAGGATGCAGGACCGGGGCCAAGGGGCTGGCCGGAAGGTGGCTTTCAGCTTCGGGTGGGTGCTGCGAGAAGGCCTCGGTCTGTAGCCACAGGCCTCTCCACAGGCTGCTTTTAGGTCCTCGCCACATGGTGGCAGACTTTCCCCAGAACCAGAGGCACAGACAGACAGACACAGGCCAGAGCTTGTACCACCTCGTCATCACTCAAGCCACACATGGTCACTTCCACCTCCTTTGTCAGATAAAAGCCAGACACTGAGCGACCAGGGAGCTAGTACAGTGGGTAAAATACTAGCTTTGCGCCAGCCGACCCAGTTTTGACCCCCCATACTCCATGGTCCTCTGAGCCCTGCCAGGAGTGATCCCTGAGCACAGAATCAGGAGTAAGCACCCCCAGGCTCCCCACCCTCACCTCCACCCCAACCCCCGAAATAAATTGAGCCAGGAATCCAATGAAGAATGAGATCCGTGTCTTGGAGGAGAGGCGGCGACAGGTCATTGAGCACAGCCTAAACCAGCCCACGCTCCTGCCTGTCGGCTCTACTAATAACCGTTCCTCCCTACGAGACAGACTGGGCTTCTGGCCGGGATTCTCTGGGCCGAGGGCCGGGGTTTCTTCCACCCGGAGGCCTGTGGGGTCTAGGCCAGGCCGACCAGGCTTTCTCTCTGCCCCTGTGTGACCTACTAGGATGATGGGTCCGAGCACCTCCAAAGGCGACCGCAGTTGCTTCCTGTCCTTCCTCCTTCGGTCTCCCCTGAGTGTCTCAGGCTGTGCCACCAGTGGCCAGTGGCCTTGTGAAGCTGGCCCAGGAGGAGCCCTTCGGAGGGGCATCTCACTGTGCCGCAGGCCCTGGGCCGGGCACCCTCTGGGCTGCCTGCTCTTCTTGGTTTTTAGCCAGGAAGTTCCTTTTCTTGTTTAGTGAAAACACTCCATGATTCATGGTGGTACTTTCCGTTCTCACTTGGGAGTGCTGGACACACAGCTGTTTCCCACGCTTCTGGCTGGAGGGGCTCCCCTCTCCCACCGCGCCCCCCCACGGCCACAGGCAGGAAGTGACCCCAGGCCTGGGGCCGTATATGGCTCAGCCTCTGTATTCTTCTTTTTGGTGTTGTCCGACAGTGCCCTAGGGCTACTCCCAGCTCTGTCCTGGGGGACAGATATATCCTGGGCAGCCACATACAAGACAGCGGCTCCCCCTGGCCCCTCAGCCTCTATACTGGGTCACGCCTGGAGGACTCCATTCCTCCTGGCAGTGTGACACCCGGGAGCACTTTTTTTGTTTTATTGTGGAGGCCAGACCCAGCGGTGCTCAGGGGTTACTCCTGGCTCAGCATTCAGGGATCACTTCTGGCGGTGCACAGGGGACCATATGGGATGCCAGGGATCAAACCTGGGTTGGCTGTGTGCAAGACAAACACCGTACCCAATTGTACGTTTCTCCAGTCCCTGTTTTTATTTTCAATGTGTGAGATTTCTTGTACTCTTACACTTTATCATTATGTTAAAAAAAAAAAAAAAGCTCCATTCAGACAGGAGGCTGCCCACCAACTACCTCACCGCACCCCCTGCCGGGCTTGCCCAGGTCCCCCCAGTGGGCCTCTGCCCCCTCCTGGCAGCTCCTTCCTCTGCACTGGAGCCCAGGCCTGTGAATCAGGCTGGTTGCTGACTGATCTTCTTCGTCACTTGCTTGAGTTTGTCTGTGCAGAGACCACTGGCGGACAGGCTTGAGGCTACAGCGGTCTCCCCTCCCCAACCCTCCCCTCCCTTAGCCCTGCAGGGTCATCTGGTCAAGGACGATTCCCCTTCTAGGGAGCACCCCAGCACCCACATCTCTCCTGGAGGAGTCACATGCTCCTGGCCCTGGTGACCAAGGTGTCCACTGACCTTGAGTTGACATTGTGCCTAACTACCCACCCCCCCCCCCCCCCGTCCCAACCCTCTGCACTGGTCGTCTGCTTCACTCGTCTAGAGGCACTGAGCGAACACCCTCAGTCCACCTCGCACTAGAAACAAGGGGACCTGGAACTAAACAGAGCAATGCAGCACCAACCCCTTCCTCCGAGGGTGGAGGTGGGGCTCAAGCTCAGGTTCCGCAGCTCCTGTAGTGTGGGACTGGGGCAGCACTGAGCCGAGGGCCAGGCATGCCAAGGTACGGAGCCACCAGCCGCCAGCCGTGGCACCCCTGACCGCGACTCCCCTTCGCCTTCCTGTCCCTTGCAGGAGTGTGGTTTGTTACGGAAGGGGACGGTGGTGCTGGCTGACAATGTCATCTTCCCAGGATCCCCGGACTTCCTGGCCTACGTGCGTGGGAACAGCCGCTTTGAGTGCACTCACTTTACCTCGTTCCTGGAGTACTCGCAGGTGGTGGACGGCCTGGAGAAGGTCGTCTATAAGGGCCCGGACAGCCCAGTGCGGTCCTGACCGCCCACTCCCTGGGGCTGTCCCACCCACCCCCCCGGCTTGAAGGGGGGGGTGCTCTCTGGCTCTGGAGGATACCGTGGGCCGCCCCCTAACCTTGGTACGGCACGCTTGAGGTCCATGGTCCCCAACTGCCTGCACTCAGCCTCTGCATACACTGCCCAGCCCAAATGCACCCGCTCCCATGCAGCACCAGCGGGCAGGACCTGCGGTCAGCACTGCATCAGGCAGGCGGTGCCACCCGTGGGTCCCGCAGAGCCCGGGGCTCAGGTCCCTACAGACACAGCAGATGTGGGGTGCATGGCTGGGAACTGGGGTGTACAGCTCATCCTGAGGGGTTTCCTGAGTGTGGGACCAGCTCCCCACATACTGCTGACTTTTCTCACCTTTTTAAATAAGGGAATGCAGTTTCTTTACTAATATCCTGGATGCAAAATAATAAAAATGGAAGTTAAAGACAAACATTTAGATATGACATCCTCATGCGTTTGTTTCTGACCACGGGGCTGTCCCTTTCCTCCGGTCCCCTCGACTTGGCCACCCTGGTGCTCTCCCTGGCTACCCTGGTGCTACTCCCAGCAGTGGGGTAGCCGGGCTGCTCTGGTGGCCAGGCCCACAGCATAGGCTTCAGTTCTGCAGGGATATGTGTAGGCTGGACAGCTTCTGGGGAAAGCAGAGCAGCAGTGGGGAAGCTGAGACTGGACTCCCCAGGGCCTGGTCCTCTGGGCTTCTGGCAGGAGGCAGGCGACCAGTCCTCTGTCCTGTATCCCGCGGTGGGTGTGGGTTTGCCTCAGCCGTGGAGCCTGCACCAGTTATCTAACTGGCAGTGATGAAGCAGAGCTGCCCCCCAAGCCCCATACCGGCCCCCCACCCCAGGCCCCTCTACAGTAGCTGGGGTTCTGACCACCTCAGAGGTGCCCTAGGATCTCATCTGGGGTCCAAGGACCCCCAGGACTCAGGGAATGAGCCTGTTCTTTAGAAAGGGGACCTGGTCCCTGCTGAGTCTACACTGGACCCCAGTGACGATCCCCAGGGACACCCCTGTCCCCACCCAAAGAGGGAGGAGCCGACAGTTCCAGCAAGAGAACAGAGGCAGGCACATGACACAAAAGTTCCTTTGTTGATTTTTTTAATTTTTAAGTTTTCTTACAAAAATTCAAATATTTGCCAATACAGTTGTCTTTTGGTTTTGTCTTTAATGCTTTTCATCAGTGTTTTCTCTTCTGTTTTTAAGTCGCAAACAGCAGGCACTGAACAGCAGTCTCCCTGCGCTGCCCCTGACCCCCGAGGGGCACAAGGAGGTGTGACTGGGCCACAGCAGCCCTGGGCAGTCTTTCAGGGGAGGCCCCACCAGCCAGGGCTCCAGGCTCCCAGGGTGGGGGCTGGGTGGGGGGACAAGCACAGCCTGACCCCCATGTCTAGACTGGCCCTCTGGAGCGGCCCTACACCCCGGTCTCTGCCCTGCAGGGTAGGACTGGGGCCTGGAAGAGCACCCCCTATCCCGCCCTGCCTGGCTGCCTGCCCCCAGCTCTCCTACCGCAGGCCCCAAAGTCAGTCACGCACCCTCTCCGGGGCTTCCCCGGGCCCCTCCCACCCACCTCCTCCCCCTCACTAGCTCCCAGCACCAAGTCCAATGGCAGCGGCAGGGAGGGAGGCTGGTTCGGAAAAGTCAGCCTGACTCCGGAGAGCCACTGCCGACCCCTGCCGCCAGGGGGCGCCGAGCACCACAGCAGGGTCTGTGCAGGACGGACCTGGAGTTCCCGCCTTCCCGTGGTCCCTAGGAACAGCAGGCTGAGCCCGGCCCTGAGGAGGGAGAGGGCGGCTGGAACCAAGGGCAGCGCAGGTGAAGTGAGCACCAACGCCGTGGTGCGGACGGGCGGGGCCTCGCGCCTACGGGGCTTGCAGCGGACAGGGGCTGGGGGGAGGTAGGTGGTTTCCTGCGCTGGCGCGGGATGCGGCAGGGCTGCGGGCCACAGAGACCCCTTCCTCTCTGGCCATGGCCCGCACTGAGCGCGAGGCCGGGCCCTTCCGGGGAGCCCAGGGAGAGCGGAGCATGCAGCCAGCAGAGGTGAACGCGGCGGCCCTGGCCCAGAGCACAGAAGGGCAGACACGAGAACGTACCAGGAGTGCAAGCTAGACCCAGGAGTCAACGGGCTGAGGCTTAGCGTCCCCCACGGCATCCACCAGCCTGACCGAAGGCCTGCTGGGCCCAGGAGGAGGGGCCTTCCTGCTGGGCTCGAGCTGCAGCAGCCAGGGAGGGGAGGAGGGCATCCGAGGCAGAAGGCAGAAGAGAGCAAATTAGTGGGTGACTGGGGTTGGGGACCAGGCTGATGAGTCAGGTGGGGGCAGGGCACACGGGCATGAGGGCAGGGGAGCCCGGTCAGTGTGGTAAGAACGGAAGCACAGCAGCCCGTGCCCAAAGCCAGGGCATGGGCATATGGCAGGTTCCAGGGGCTGCCGTGGAGAGAGGACCATGTCGGTCCCTGACTGCACACATGCAGAGAAGGGTGTGGACATGCTAGCTCGGCACCAGGCAGTGGCCCCTGTCCTATGGCCCCTCTTTCTCCCTGCCAGTGAATGAGTTCAGCTGACTCTGACGTGAGGTTCCCCAGGGTCTGGTTTCATGGCCCGGCTACCCCAACTAGAGGACCCCCAGTTCCTGACCAAACTCAGCATCCAGCCTGGGTCCAGGAAGCCCAGGCACGCAGCCCTGCGGGACCCCTACCCACACTTACTTTTAGTGGCTCCTTCTCAGAAGCCTCTGCTGCAGGGTCACTGCCTCGGGTCTTCCGCCGGTCCACTGTGGAATAGCCGTCTGTGGGAAGGGGCATCAGGGGCTCTGAGGGGCAGATCCGCCTCTCAGCACAGACCCAGGGGCCTAGGGACAGAATCCAGACCGCCCAGAGGACCGTGCCAGGTCTCCTCCCAGCCCCCTCAGAGGAGGACACACCAGAGGCCCGAGCTGGGCCCTGGGCCCCGCGGTCCTCCCCTCGCCCCCAAGCAAGCCTGAAACAAATATTTCTCTCTAGTCCTGCCAGCTTCTCCTCAGAAAGCCATCCCAGCGCCAACACAACAGAACAACTTGGTCGCAGTACACCCCTGCTGCGCCCTGCGGGAACCTGGCAGCCCTGCACCCGCCTGTACTCACCGGGGCCAAGAGCCTCCATGGGGATGGCGTCCCGGCTCCCAGGCTTCTCACCGTCTGCCAGGCACAAGGCACAAAGCACAAGGCAGGCATCAGCCCGACACAAACCAGCTGGTTGCAGTGGGGGTGAGGGGGGTGGGGTAGACGGGCACGCCCACAGCCAGCCTGGCCGGCGAGGCAACTGCACGTCACGACTTTGCAGGTTTCTGCTGGACCTCTGCCTCTGGCACCCCTTCCCCCAGTCTGGCACCAAAGTGGCGGGCACAGGGGTAGGGGAACAACTGCTGGGAAAGGGATCCCCTATACTCCTGGGGGACTGCCAAGTTCCTCCCCTACCCCTCACCCACCATGTGTTTCTTGCAGGCTGGAGGTGCCTGTGTCAGCAATGGGGTCCCGGACCCTCCCCAGACTCACCGAGGCTCTTGTCCACCAGGGGTAGGGTGCTATCATCAAAGCCTCCCGGACTTGGCACTCCCTTGGGTCCCTTGGTGTTAGCAGCAGTGGACTGGAGTGGGGGAAGGGCACAAACGGGTGGGAGTCAGGGCCGCTCACGGGGGACCCCAGCCTGGCGAGGTGAAGCCGAGAAGGGCCACACAGCAGCACCTGGAAGCGCGCCTTGGTCCAGCCATCCTTCTGCAGGGCACCACGCAGCTCCTTGTAGCTCCACACAGTTTGCAGCACGTGGGATGCGGCCTTGGCCTCGCGCACAGACTGACTGTCCGCAGAAAGGAGCGGGTCAGTGGGCAGCCCCACCCACCCGGGCCCCACCCACACGCCGGGTCCCGCCCACACGCCGGGCCCAGGCACCTGGCACCACCCAGGGCCACTAGCGCAGGGACGCCTCGGGCCTGCAGGAGCGAGCGCGCATTGTCCAAGCTGTCGGACACGATCTCATGGATGGTGTTGAGCACGGCCACCACGGTGTCTTCCTCCAGATGGGCCCCGGGTCGTGCTGGAGCCTGCGCATTCCGCACGTTCCGTACCAGTTCTGCCATAGCATAGCTCCCTGAAGAGCGGGGGTCTGGAGTCAGGATGCACCTCTGCTCTGCCCTGCCCTGCCCTGCCCTGCCCCTGGCCCTGTGGTGGAATGGTGCAGGATCCCAGCTAGGATCAGAGAGGCCCCTGTTGTCCCGGGGGCTCAGACAGCCTCCCAAGGGCTTCAGGGAGACTGTGAGTGCCTGCAGATGGCCAGAGAGAGGCAGATCCCAGTCCCTAGCAGCCTCTAGGGGCACCCCCAGGCCACCGCTCCCAGGTCTGCACTGAGGCTCCTCCTCACCAATGAGGTCTTTATTGCGCCGGTCCAGGGAGAGGTTGCGAAGGGCGATGGCCACAGCGCGGACGACCTTGTCAGTCTCCGACTGCAGCAACTCCACCAGCACGGGCAGCCCGCGCTCCTTGCGCACGGTGGCACGGATATACGTGGCCCACTGTGGAAAACACGGGGTCAGCTACTCTCACACTGAAGGCCCGACCACTCCCTCCAGCTGGGCCACCTGCCCGCCTCTGGCCTGGACCTCCAGGACGCCAAGGAGGTGCCGGGGCAGTGATGCCCAGCAGTTCCCCCCCACCCCCACCGCCAGCCCCAGCTTCTCACCGTCCAGTTGCCGGCACTGAGGTTCTGTAGGGCTCCGGCTGCAGCCTCCAAAGTGTTGAAGTTCCGGCTCTCCGTGAGGAGAGAGAGGTAGAGACGTACCACTTCAGGCTGGTACAGCAGCTCAAAGCCTAGGCACGGACACCACCGCCCACAGTCACCCAGGGTGCAAGGGTGACCTCACTCCCTCCTCTCCCTGAATGTCAGTGCTTCCAGGGATGCCAGAATGTTCCGAGGCATTCGCCCCAGAGGCCAGGGAGATGGCTCAATGACCGGAACACAGGCTTTGCATGTGGGAGTCCTGTATTTAATCCCTGGCATCACATGGTTCATGGGGCACCACCAGGAGTGACTCCACAGCGCCATGTTGGATGTGAACAGTCACCAAGAAACAAGCAAGGTTTTTACCCCTTAGGGCCACCTGAATGAAGAAACGTTCCCATTTCACAGAGGAACAAATGGGCTCTGTGCAGACACAGCGGGTCTGCATGAGGTCACTCTCCCCTCACTGCGCTGCCTGAGAAACGGGGTTCACAGGCCTGGCAGCCCCGCAGGAAACCTGGCATGGAGCAGGGAGGGATTCCACTGCCCTAGCAACAGGGCCTGGACCCCCCCCACCATGACGAATAGGGGGAGTGCAGCCAGGGTCGCTCCCCCAGCAACAAGACCCACCCTCCTTGGCAACAGTGTGGGTGCTCTCTCCCAGGAAAGCGAGCAATCACCGGGGCAGCCTGGCAACAGGGCCTGAGCTCCACCTGAGAGGCCCTGCCACTTCTGTCCCTCATCAGCAGGCAGCAGAGTGACCACACGCTGCTCCAAGGTCAGCACATCCCTGTGCTGACCACAGACGTGGCCTCCCTCTCCCCTCCCCGCTCAGGGTGTTTGCAATGGACAGTCCTGGCCTGACAGGCTTCCCTCACTCCCAGTGGCTGGGCCCTGGCACTTCACGGGGAAGGTCTGGGCGTTTGGGGTGCAGTGGCCTGTGGCTCTCCAGAGTGGGCCTCACCACAGTCTCTCTGGCTGGATTCCCCAAATTCAGAACAGAACTTGAACAGACAAGCAGACAAGGAGGTCGAGTCCCCCGTGTTGGTCACCACGGCCCAGCTTCCACACTGACTGCCCTGAGCCCAGCTGAGTGACCCTGCAAGGGGCACGCAAGGCCTCCCTGCCCTTCACTGTGCGTGTCACTCTAGTGCCCACCAAGTGCCCGACAGTGCCTGGGGTCCCAGTGCCCCTATATGCCACACTGTCTGAAGCGACAGGCAGCACTGACCCTGATTCCAAACGCTTTGCCCACATCCGCAAGCCTATCCAGACACTACTAGAGTGTCCTCAGGCCTGCCTGGTGGCCAGCCTCACCACCTGGACAGCCTGAATCTCTGGCTCCACCATCTCACCTTTGGCGGCCTCGGTCCGCTTGGGCAGGTCCAGCGTGTCAAAGTTCCGGTCCATCTCACCATCCTTCTTCCCTGGAACAGAAGGCAGAGGAGGGTGAGCAGGACCCTGCCAGAAAGCTGGTGGGCATCAGGAAAACAAGCCAGGGCCCATTCCTGTTCAGAGCCCCCAAAGCATCCTTCATGCCCACGATTGGCCACTAAGAAGCCCTGGGAAGGGACAGTGTCACAGCAGGGAACCAAGTAGCTGGCCCCCTGCAGGTCCAGGAGCTCCACTGCCAAGCCAGCACAGACTCCCTGAGGCTGTCCGGTGTGTGAACTGAGGCGCCTGGAGCCCTGGCCAGGTGACTGGGCAGGCAGGGGATGCAGGGAAGCAGGACGAGCCTCTCTGAGTGCTGAGGGAGACCCGGGAGCCACAGACCCAGCAGTGGAGCCCCTGATGCCTGGCGGCCTCTGCCTGGCTGCTCCTGTCCCCTCCCATCCCACGAGGTGTCTCTGCCTTGGGAAGGCTTCAGAGATCTAGGGCTCCTGTCCAGCCTGTGAGGTCTTTGTGCAGCTCCTCTGCCTGGGCCACACAGCACCAAATTTCACTGGAATGCTACTGCTCGCCGGCACCCATAGGGATGACTGCACCATAGTCTAGGCACTGCCCAGCGTCAGTTCAGCCCCAGCTCTGAGAGCAGCCTGCTGGACAGCCCGTCCAAGGTGACCGGGGGCCAGGATGGAGCTGGAATCCCTGCGCCTGACACCTCCAGAGTTGTCATGGAGGCAGCTGCCTGGAGACGGGACCCAGCCAGGCTGGGGCAGCAAGGCCAGAACACCCTGTGGTCACCATGGAGACAGCAGCCTGAGCCCTGGGCTGGGCCTGGACAGCAGGGCAAACAGGGACTCACCTTGATGGAACCACTCCTCTGGACAGCCGGAGGAAGCAGAGGAGAGAGGAGACGAGCCTGAGTGGGCAGCACCCCTCCCGCCCTCCCGGGAAACCTGACTCCCCACTGCACACCTGGGCTGAGCAGATGGGATGTGGAACTTCACCCCACTGCAGCTGGGGGCCAAGAGCCCCAAGCAGCACAGAGAAAGCCATACACAGGCTCCACCGACACCTCTGAGTGCAAGAGGCACGCATGAAGGCAAGATGGGGGCTGCCCAGGGCTTCCGGTTCTGCAGAAGCCCTGCCAGCACCAGGCAGGGGCACCATCTATAGAGGTCCCCAAACTGGGACCCACTGAACCCTTCCCAGAGCCAGCAGGGGCTCCGCCAGGTTCCCCCTGCCCTCTCTGGGCCCCCCCCCCCCCCACAGCAGATGGAGAAAGACGAGCCTGGGACACGGCTCCCCGCCTGTGAACAATGGGGCGGCCCCCACCTCTGGAGGAGTGTGGACACAGAACACCTGTGGCCTGGGGAAGGGAGGATTCCGCCACACACCTTTGGCCTTCTTGCCACCGAAGCAGCCGGCGTCATCCCGCCTCCGGCGCTGCGAGCCCAGAGCGCCCCCTGGGGGCCCAGGCTCCGCCTCCTGGTACCTGTCAGCCCCTGGCACCTCCTTGTGCACGTGGTAGGACAGGTTCCGCATGATGCACACGCAATTCTCCACCGACTGTGGGGAGAGGGGAGCTGGTGGGTCAGAGCTACAGGGACCCAGCGTGCTGACCCACCCAGGGAAGATGCCATGGCCAGCGGACACCAAGGGGTCCAGGAGGAGACCAGGAGGCCTGCGAGGGACACGAAACACCAAAAGCCGGAGGAGGAAGGGGGCAGGTCCCTGAACACACACAGTATTTTATCTGGGCCTTGGTGGCTCACCCGTGCCACGGAGTGGCCATGACTCAGTGGCCTCTGACTTGGACACTGCCCCCAGACCAGCACAGCCTCCCCCACTGCCAGCCCAACTGCTCAAGACTGCAGGGGATGCCTCCTGCATCTCTCCCACCCTTTGTCAAAGACTGCGCACGAGGGGCTAGCCTCCCCTGCCCCCCCCCCATCTCGCCCCGCCCACCACCTTGTTGTCCGTGTCCTTCCTGCCCACAGCCGACTGCAGGGCATGCAGCAGTGCATCCACCAGGCCTTCGCATTCCCGGAGTCGCCGGCGGGCCTCTGCGCCATCAGAGCTCACGTTCCTGTGTGCCAAGAACATGCCTGGTGACCCCTGCCCCTGGCTCTGGGATTCTTAATTCATGGCACGGCCCCACCAGGGCAGAGGGCACTGGCCAGACTGCACAGATCTCTGGGAGGCCCTAAGCTCTCTCCAAGCTGGGAGGGGTCAGTGGTGGGCTCAGCCTCCCCCACCCCAGTGGGAGCTTGGGGCTTGGACATGCTGGCATGTCCCGGGGGACCCAGGATTATCTATGGAGAGCCAGAGTCCCAGTGAGGTGAGACAAGACCCCAGCCATCGCCTCTGGTGATGGGAGTGTGGGTCCAGGCTGCAGGGCCGGACCCTGGGGCTCCCACTCAGGGGGTTGGCAGGCCTGTCTGAGGATGAGGAACATCTCCTCACTCCCTGGAACATGACAGTTGTCCCTGAGTTAGGGCCACTGGTGCGGGGGGTGCATGCAGGAACTGGTCCTGTCTCCAGCCTCAGGGAGCAGCCCCGCAGCCAGGACGCCCCACCCCCCCGCCCGCACCTCAAACAGCCGGACGTGTTCTTGAAGACAGTGGTCCACTCGGCGTCACGTGGCTTCGAGTCCTCGTTGGGCTCGCGCTCCCAGCCCGAGTGGGGCACAATGACCTCGTGGGTCAGCGTCTGTAGCCCGTGGTCAATGATGACCATCTTCAGGGGCTCATAGGATGACAGGTTCCAGAGTGTGCCTGTCAGGCACACAGACCAGCCCTGTTGACCACGGGTGCTATGGCACCACTGCCTGTCACCCGGCCCCAGCTGGGAGTTGACAGCCAACACAGAAGGCCCTGATGGTCTGTCTGGGCCTGGGACGACAGGTCCATGGTTATGCCTAGTGGCGTTTCCCAGCTAGAACGGAGCCCCAAGAGGCTGGGAGGAGGAACACAGGACGGGGTGAACATGGCGGGAGGGACAACTAAAGGGTCACTCGGGCTGGTCACATGACTCTGCCCAGCTGTATGGGTTCACCAGAACATAGTCCCCACCACTGCACTCCTGGGGTGGTAGCAGGAGTCTGGGGGAAACAGCTGTGGTGGGATGAGGGCCCCAATGCCCATCCTACCATGGTGACTGGGTCCAGAGGAGGTAGCTGCCATGGCACCTGGGACCCCTTCCCCGGCAGGAAGAGCCCCCGAGGCCACCCCGTCCCCAGGGACACCACTCACCGGTGACAAGCTCCCGGACCTCACTGTCCCGGGCAGCCCGCAGCAGGCGCACCAGGGCGGGCACACCCCCGCAGTCCCGGATGGCCGCCTTGTTGTCCGTGTCCCGCCCAAAGGAGAGGTTCCGCAGCGCCCCGCAGGCCCGGCGCCGCACCTCAGCCCGCGGGTGGTCCAGCAGGGCCACGAGCAGCGGCAACCCCCGCAGCTGCCGCACGCGCCGCTTGACGCCCTCGTTCTCGAAGCACAGGTGCTGCAGGTAGGCGGCTGCGTTGGCCTTCACGGGGTCCACGGGGTGCCGCAGCATGGCCAGGACCTCGGGCAGCTCCGGATCCCGCCAGCGCGGTTCCTTGCGGGCGCTGTCCACCGAGGGCGAGCGCCGCACCATGCGGTCCAGGCTGCCCAGGCTGCCCCGTTCAGGCTGGGCCAGGGGTGCGCTCACGGCTGGGAATGGGGGCCGCTCCTCCATCAGCTCACTGCCTTCGTCAGCCACGTCCTCGTAGGCCCTGTCCCGCAAGAAAACCGGTGAGCAGCTCTCGAAGCCGGCGGCCCCGCCCACCCCAGTCCACGCCCCGCCCACCTCCCCGGGCTGCGCGAGTGCGAGAGCCGGCAGCTGAGCACTGGTAGCCCGATTCCCCGAGCCTGCCAGGGCAGAGCAGGAGTCACACTCAACCAATGGCCTGACTCCACCCTCCCGAGACTGCGGGCACTCACTGCCCTCCCCACGTATCCCCCGCCACTGAGCTGTGCATTTCCGGGGAACATCTGTGGATGACAGATTCTGACCTTTCCAGATCCAGCTGGTGCCAAGCTACTGGGGGAGAGGGGGTCCACTACCAAGGGCCTCCATCCCACTGGGACTGTCTAAGGGACATTTGAGCAACCGGGATTCAAGATGTCCTTGTGGACTCTCCATCGATCCTATCGCTAGGAGGCATCAAGCATCTGGGCCCTGGTCACAGACAATGTCAGTCTGGGCTGTGGTCATGCACCTCCACTAGAAACAAACCCAGGGCAGAGGGAACAGACCCAGAGGCTGTGGCGGGAAGAGCTGGGTCAGAGTTCTGGATGCTCCTGAGCACAGGGGCAACCCAGGCAGGGGCCCTCCCACTCCGGGAAACACCTGAGCCTCTGGTGCTCGAGCCTCAAAGGCCCTCAGGTAGGGGGAGAACATGTCAAGCACAGTGCCCCGCCCCACTGCAACTCCCACCACACCCTGGTCTGCACTGGAGAAGAGCTGAGGCGCAGGCAAGCTCCAGGGCGGGGCATGGGGGGGACACTAACTCAAGCCCAGAAGCCCGTGGAATACTGTGGTGGACGTGGGGGGCAGACTGCCTGGAGGCGACAGGAGGCAGCAGGTGCTCACCTGGCGCGAAGGCCCCGCCCGCAGTCAAGCCGCCTCCGGGGGGCCGTGCTGTAGTCGGACTCCAGCTCCGGGCCGCCCTCGTCCTCGGCAGCCAAGCTCCGCGTATCATCCTCCAGGCCATAGGGCTCCGCCTGGAAGCGCTCAGGCTGGGAGCGGCCTGCTGGAGTCACAGGCTCGGGGCCGGCGGGGAACGCCTCACGGCGGCCAGGCAGAGTGAAGCAGCCGTCCCCAGGGCCCGGACCCAGAGGCCCACCACGTGGGGGCCGCGTTCCCAGCCCCCGGGACAGGCTGCCGTAGCTGGGGACTTCACGGGGCTCGGGCGCATCAGGGAAGCTGCCCCCGCTGCTGAGGTAGGCGCGGGAGAGCGTGGCTGCCGGCACGCCCCCTCGCAGTAAGAAGTGGCGGTCCAGGGGGCCATCTGGGAATGGGCAGAGCGGGGGTCCGCTGTCCAGCAAGGGGAGGCCATCCGGACCCACGGGCAGCTGGCGCACTGTTCGTGTGGTCACTGTCTTCACAGTCTTAGTGACCTGGCAGATACGCAGGCAGCTGGTGGGCTGGGCGGCCCGAGAGGACCAGTCCCTGTCTGGCAGTGACCACCCAGACGGCAAATGGGAGGACCCCAGGAGACGTGTCACCCCCAGGACCATACCTTAGTCTCAGTGCGCCGGGTGGTACCATCTTCCGAAGTGACGATGGACACATGGGACGTAGGGGTGCCAGGGTCCTCCTCCACCGTCACCGTCTCCTCCAGCACCTCAGGGGCCTCTGGCATGGTGACCAATGAGGCCTCGCTGCCCGGGCTCTGCTCCTGGATGAGGAGAACAGGGGCTGGTGAGTGGCCCCACGGCCCTCTCTGCTGCCCTGCAGATGGGGGAACATACCTATTTCCAGAACCCAGTGGCCCCAGGGGTTGAAGGAGGGCAGGGACGTTGGCATGGAGGGCAACCTGCCATTTCCTCCAGGCAGAGCTGGCATGTGAGGTCCAGGTCCCACAGATCCGGGGTCCCAGGGCATGGCTACCCTGTCAGAGCCATAAAGCCAGTGGCCCAGGAGGCCTAGATGGGACCCACGGGATCCTTTCCCTACACGGCTCCACAGCTGGCTGTGTCCCCTCAAGGCCATGGACGTCCTCCCTGCCCACCCTAAAACCTGGACTGCGAAAGCTTCAGGGTCACAGTTTCAGCTAGTGCCAAAGTTGGTGGCAGCTGACAGGATGCCCTCAGAGGACAAACATGCCCAGTTCTGGGGCTGGAGCAATAGCACAGCAGGTAGGGCATTTGCCTTGCATGCAGCCGACCTGGGTTCAATTCCCAGCATAACCATATGGTCCCCTGAGCACAGCTAGGAGTAACTCCTGAGTGCAGAGCCAGGAGTAACCCCTGTGCATCGCCGGGTGTGACCCAAAAAACAAAAAAAAAAATGCCCAGTTCCCTAGTGCTCTATGAGCTCAGAAGACCAAAATCCCCATGTTCCTTCCAGCCCACATAACCTCAGGAGGAATGGACATGGCCTGGCATCTCTCACCTGGGTCAGGGGCCCCTGTCCCGACCAAGTGTCTGGGTCTCTTATCAGGTGCCTGAGAGGATGCTTCAGGCTGAAAGGACCCCAGCTGATCTGTGGTAGCATGGCAGAGTCCTGCCTCTGCATGTCCACATTCTACCTAGCCTCTGCCCTCTGCTTCCGGTCCTCTGCCTCATCCTCCACATACTGGCCCCCTCCTCCCTGCCGTCAGCCCTGCAGGGGACTGTGAGGGGAGGCAAGATGGCTCTTCGCAGAGCTCTTCAATGGCCCAGTGTCTCATAGCCAGACTTGCCAGTGAGGAAGCTAAAGCTCCTCAGAGTAGATGGCCCACAGCAGCGCTGGGCCAGACCTCTGCTGTGCTGGGCAGCACCGGGCCCTGAGGGCCACACTCCACTTGGGCCCCTGCCATGCGAGTGTCACATGGTCTGGAGCATGGGGAGCAATCAAAACCCAGGTGGCAGTGGGTTGGTGAGGAAAGCGGACATTGCTGGACAGCCAAAGCCAGGCCAACTGGAGGACAGCCTAGACCCCATGTCCTGCAGGGTGGGTCCCCAGTTGGCCTGCCCAGACAGGAGGCCCAGGGACTGAGCCCATGGTGCCCAGCCTCCAAGTCCACTCTGCTCTGGGCCCTGGGTGGGGAGGTGTGCAAGACAAGGGACACTCGCTAGAGGTCAGCAGATGTCGCCTCACCCCAGGCTGGAGTCCTGTGTCCTGAAGGGACATGAGACCCCCTGCCCCCTGACTTTACCACTTGCAATTTTGAGTATCTGAGCTCTGCACCGTTCCAGTAAGCTGAACCACTCATGGGGAAGTGCTGGGGCACTGCCCTGGGGGCCAGGAGGGCCCTGGAGCAGAAGGTTCTCTGAGACCCTGTCACTTCTGGGGTCTCAGCTGTCATCTCTGTATTTGACCACTGTGGGAACAAATATGTGGCAGGCAACAAGCTCTCTTTCCTGGGCCCTCTGGGGCACTAGTCAGAGCTTAAAAACAGGATGGAGGGAATGCCCTGGGGGCTGTAGGTACAGGCGAGGGGCAGAAGTAGGACTGGCCTGAGGGGATCTGCACACTGTCCAGGAGACAGCCACGTAGCAGGACATGGCCCCTTGGTCAGTGGGTACTCATGAAGCCATTTTCGACTGCCCCTCCCAGCTTGGGGGGTGAGGGCATTGTCAGGGGACTCGAGATCATCTGGGCCTGGTGCCCCCACAGCACCGCCTGCTAAAACCCAGACCAGGGAGCCCAGCAACGGGATCCCGAGGCCCCGGGAGGCCCTGCTGGCAAATGACCTCAAGATGCTAAAAGCGGACGATGACTTCACCCATGAAGGCAGGCAGCAGGCAGCAGCATGAGTCAGTCAGGGATTGGGGAAGCCTGGTCCATTACAGACTGGGCACGTGCCTGCAGACGGAGCCCTGGACACACACGTGTGCATGTGCACCCCACAGATATGTGCACACATGTGTGCATGCCTCCCTGGGCCCTGGGCATGGCAGCAGGCATATGCTTCGCCCCACACACAGTGCCACTGTCCTGAGGGACACACACGTGGACACGTACGTATGAAGCCCTGTCGCCGCCTCCCGTCTTCTCCACATGCACAGACTCCTTCCACCACCCAATGAGAGGGCTCCTAAGCAGGCTGAGGACTAGCAGTAGACAGGCCCCTAAGCGCTATGACACGAAGAGACCCACCTGCAGTCGAAGCCCCTGAACCATCTTTGGGAGGAATATGTTTTTTTGCGGGGGTTTTGTTTGTTTTGGGGTGAAACCCAGTGAAGCTCAGAGGTTACTCCTGGCGCTGCACTCAGGATTTACTCCTGACGGAGCTCAAAGGACCATACAGGATGCTGAGGATTGAACCTAGATTGGCTGCCCCTGAATCCCACCCCTGTACTATCTCTCTGGCCCCTCTGAGTGGAATGCAAGATCAGGGGCCAATGACCAACACAGCTAGTGCTCAAAAGAGTGCCTCTACTCTCTCTCGGTCTCTCTGACCTGCTCTAGGGAACTGTGTCCTGTGTCTACCTACCAGGTCCACCCATCTGTGGGAAGGCAGCCCTGACTCCCCCTCTGATCCAAATGTCCCAACTACCCTGCACCCCAGTCCTTCCCAAAGCCCCCAATCTGCAAGTCCTATCAAGCCTTGTTTCCCTCCCAGGCTCTGACCTCATCCACCCACTTCCATTGGGCCTCTAATGAGGACCAAAATCCACCCCGTAGCAGGCCCAGTCTGCATAGGCCGCTGTCCAGGCTGGGTTTTCCGAGTTCCTTGCACCTGCAGTGGAGCCCTAGCCTAGAATTCTGAGCTGCAGGCTAGCATGGCCAGCAAAACAGAAAGGGAGACCCAAGTGTTTACGGCAGCTCTCAAGGTTCCCAGGGGCACAGAGCTGAGTCCAGGTGCCCCTGATTCCATCACACACCTAAGGCTCACCTGCTCTCTGTGGGCATGGGCCACAGAGACCCAGAATGCCAAAACCAGGGAATTGGCCAGGGACCCAGGCCCACTCTGGGGCTAGAATCAAGGGAGGTGGAGAAAATACAGAGGGGGCCATCACGTGGGCAAAAACAGTTGCCTCTGAGATGCAAGAGGGTAAAAAGGGTGTGTGGACAGAAGAAATAAGTCATGGGGGAGTGGGCGAGTCTCGATGAGGGTCCCCAAGACCCCATCTACCTGCTCTGTCTGTACAGCAGGTGAGCACCCACGGTCCCTAAGGTGAAAAGTCAACCTAAAGACAAGCAACCAAATGCTCACATCCTCCACCCGCCAGCACATACAGGCGCTGGCTAGGGTGGGCCCCTACACCTGGCTCCCACAATCCCAGTGCAAAGCCTCCAGAGGGCACCGAATGACGAGCCAGTGGAGAGCAACAGTAATGTGACCCCCTGCACCAGAGCTCCCTAGGCAACCAGCCCTTGGCCCCCAGAGATCCTCTCCTCTCCCTCTGCGCTGGCAGACCTCTATGGCAAAAAATCCGCCGCTGAGAGGCCGAGAGGCCAAGGACAGTGGGTGCCCAGCGGAGGGGGGGGGGGGGGAGGAAGCACGCACACAGAAGGACTGGCTCACACCCACCCCAGCTTCCCCAAGTTCTGGCCACATCTTTCAGGGACCCCTGACCCCGGCCCCCAGCGGGCCTCTCCATCCCTGGCCAGATCCTGGGATCGCAAGGGGAGGAGGAGAAGGCAGGGCCCCCACAATGGGCCTGGGCAGGTGCCACTCCTCGCAGTCAGTCCCCGCCCTGGTACTGGGCCCCGCCCCCTTCCCCCTCCCCCCCTACCCCCAGCCAGGGCGCCCACTGTCCACTAGGCTTCCCAACCACCCCAGACCGGCTCGGGCATTCCTTCCACAGAGACCCCCCTCCCCGCTCCCGCCTCCGCACGTGGACAGGGCACCCCCCCCACACCCCTCGGCTCACGTGCACGCCGCGGCAGACAGCGGTTCTGTGAACGCTCGGGGAGCTCCCGGGCTGGTCCCGGGAGTCGGAACCCGAGCCGGGAAGGTGGCAGTGAAGGGGGAGGGCGGGCGGAGACCCCCACCCCCCGCCCGCGCCCGCGCCGGGGCGGGGAGACAGGCTGGGTCTCCCGCTCGGGTCTCGGCCTCCCCTGGGCCGGGGCCCCGCACCTGTCCCGTGCCGGCCGGGGGGTGTGCCCGGCGGGTCCCCGCAGGGGCGCACGGCGAGACGACGGGGGAGGGCGGGGGCAGCCCTGAGTCCCCGGCACGGGCTCGGGGACCCGGCAGCCCCGCCCGGGCGGGGGGCTCAAGGCCGGCAGCCCGCCGACCTGGAGCGCAGACAATAGCTGCCGCCGGCCCGCGGCCCCGCAAAACAAAAGCCGGTGCTGCGGGGGGCAGGCCGGCGCGCGCCCCCGGGACGGAGCCCCCCGCTCGCCCGCGTCAAGTTCCTGCCAACCTGTCTGAGTTCGGCCGGCATCGGGCCGGGCTCGGCGGGCGCCGCGGCGGCGGGGCGGCGGGGCGGCGGGGCGGCGGCAGCGGCGGCGGCGGCCGGACCGGGCTCGGCTCCCGGGCCTCGGCCGCTCGCGCTCGGGCTCGGCGGACTCGCTCCCCGCGGGGGCGGAGCCGGCGGGGCCGCGGCGAGCAGCCAATCGGGCGGGGCCGCGCCCAGGCGGGGCGGGGCGGGGGCGCGGGGGCGGGGCCGGCTGGGGGCCCGCCCCCGGCGCGCGCGGCCTGGAGGCGGGGCTGGGCTCTTCACCCCCGCGCCCGACGCTGCGGGGGTCTCCGTCTCCAGCGCCCGAGTGAGGGGTAGCTTCCGGCGGGAGTCCTGCCTAGCTCCCAGTTGCCCTCCACGAAAAGAGTTCAGGAGCGCCTCCCGCGGCAGGGCTGGGGAAACGGAGTTTGGGGGCCAGGGGCGCCCGTAGCGCGAGTCCACCTTCACTGGGTGAGCGTGCCGCCCCCGCCCCCCGCCCCAACCCCGTCAGCTTGGTGGGAACGTGCAGCTGCCACTAGCCACTCTCCACCGTGGTCTCTCTGCTGGAGGGACAGGTAGACACAAGTGACGAGCTGGCTGGGGCCACCTCTTGGCCACACCCTGCCAAGGCAAACCCATGACTCTTGTACCTGGAATAAGGAATCCGGGCTCTTGGAGAGACAGTCAGCCCAGGAAGGCTCAGTGGGTGAGGGAAAGAGGGGCTTGGAGGCATGGGGGCAGAGATAGTGCAGCAGATAAGGCGCTTGCCTTGCACACAGCTGACCCAGGTTTGATCACTGGCATCCCTATGGTCCCCCAAGCACAGTCAGGAGAGTACAGAAACAGGAATAAGCCCTGAGCATTGCTAGCTGTTCATGCCCCCTACACACACACACACACACACACACACACAGAGGGATCCTGGGCCTGCTTCTCCCCAGACCCGGTTCAATAAATGGAACCTGCCCTGAAGCTGCTCCTCCACCCCACACTGAATGTACAGAGATTGGTGTCTCAGGCTGCCGTACTTCTGAGCCTCAAGCTTCGGACCTGAACAGGAGTTAGTCACCAGGTCCCCTGGCCCCTGGTTTTCCACCTACAACTTCCCTGATGGACTAGGTCATAGAGAGAGAGGACTGGGACTATGTGCTTCATTTGGACAGTTTGTGTCTTCTCCCTGTCTGCACTAATCGTCAATGCCCCAGCCACCTACTGACCTTGGCCTTGGTCAGAGTGGACGGGTCCCTCAGCATGTTCCCTCCCGCACAGTGAAAGTCTGAAGGACAGGCCCTCCCTGCTGGAGGATGTGGGGTAAATCGACTATCAGGCCTGGGGGTGCTTCTGAGGGTGCATGGCAGCACCACCCCTGGGGCCACCTTTGGCCTCTCTACCCTGCTCCCCCAGCTTCAGATGGGGGCACCTCCCCCATGCTTGAGACCCCTGTGCTGACCCTGAGCCCCAGCTCCAGGGAGCCATGCAGCTTGACAGGTCAGTCACTGGGCACCTTCTCCTGAAATGAATCAGGGAAGGACCTGGGCACTGAAGCGACCAAGCCTGGTTTGCATGACCAGGTGTCCCTCCCTCCCCCCCCCCCCCCCCAGCATCTCCATCTTCCTTGCAGGTCCAGCGTAGCTCCAGGCACACAGGTTCTTTCCTATCTCAGCTTAAGAAAACCCTCTCCTGGGCTAGGCTGGAGAGAGAGCATAGTAGGGAAAGCTCTGGCCTTGCATGCAACCCTGATTTGATCCCCAGCAGCACATATGATCACTGACCATAGAGCCAGGATTGGTCCCTGAGCAGAGCTGGTGTGACCCAAACACACACACACACACACACACACACACACACACACACACACCGGGAAGGAAAGGAAGAAACCCTCCCCTCCCAAGAGAAAGGAGGTTGGAGCAGTGTTTGGAAGAGGGTGACAGACAGAGGTCTGCACTCTCAGGACCCCACTATGGGAACATCGTACAGTGAACCTCAAGATAGTGTCTGGGTAGAGCAAGAACCCCAGAATCCTTCCTCTAGGAGAGCTGGCAGGAGTGCCTGGCCCTTGAGGGTGGCCTCTGGGTCACTGCCTTCCCCAGTCCTTATATGACCCAACCCAGCCAGGCTATTCTCCAAAATACCAAAAAAAAAATTAATTTTAAAAAATGTGTGCTGTTGCAGGCCTCCTCCTAGGGAGAACTCAGGGCCCACTCTGGGAGGCTCATGAGCCCCGACCTACCCTGCCTCAGCCCCCTCTTCCTATTGACACTGGCTCTGCACACAGGCAGACCATTTCAGCATCAGGGGTGGGCTCAAAGGTACTAGGAAAAACTGGGGGCTCTCCAGTGGTGGAGCTGCAGATAGGCTGCAGTCCCAGAATTATCTCTGGCCTGGACTGACCCCAGCTTGGACTGTGTGCACCCACCACCTACTGGTGAATGAGGATGTCCAGGCAGGAGAGAGGCACCTGCTGGGTCCCCCAGCCCAAGGGACTGCGTCTCTGGGTTCCACAGGCACAGGGGCTCACATCAAGGAGGCCAGCAACGAGCTCCTCTGCCCACCGGGACGATGCCCATGCTGCATGGGGGCAGCAGGGTGGTACAGCTGCAGCCATTCTGTTTTCTGCGGACTGGTGCTCATTAGGAATGGGAAAGGGAGATCATGTATGTCCATGGGGAAAGGGGCGGGGGGCTTGCAGCCAGGTTAAAGAGCTGACCCAGGGGCTGGAGCCATAGCACAGCAGGTAGGGCGTTTGCCTTGCACGCGGCGACCTGGGTTCGATTCCCAGCATCCCATATGGTCCCCCAGCACCGCCAGGAGTAATTCCTGAGTGCATGAGCCAGGAGTAACCCCTGTACATCGCTGGGTGTGACCCCCCCTAAAAAAAAAGAGCTGACCCAGGCCCGGAACCTGAGTCAGAGAACTGAGGAGCCACTTAGGTTTCTTAAAGGGGCCCAGAGGTCTCAGCAACCCTCAGCCCCTCCAGACCTCTTCAACCAGTTACCAAAGCATGACAACATGGGACTCCCCCACATCCAGAAATGCATCCAGAAATGCTCCCCTAATCCTAGCTTCCAGGATGGGTCTGCCAACTACCCCTGTCCTCAGGCCCAGTCAGGAAGAGAAACCTCAATGATGCTACCCAATTCCTAGGCCCTGTCCTCTCCCAGCTCTGCACCGACACCTGGAGGGGCTTCTGTCACTCCTGAAGGCTCTAGGACCTGAAGGCACTGGGAGGAGCATCAGCACTACCCTCGGGTGGTCCAGCTCCTGAGCGTGCACGTGCACTCCCAGTGTGAGCCCAGGGGTCTGGCCACAGAGCAGACTGGCTGCTCACCTCCTGGGGTCCTAAGAGGAAAAATTGGGGCACCCAAGCCCCCACCTCTGAGCGATACACAAAGCCCAGGGCTCTCCTGGTGACTTCCTCTGGGGCGGTCCCATCGGCATGCATGAAACAAACGCAACCTCAGGCTGCCCACTGAGTCCTGAGGACACACTTGAGAAGTGGGCAGTCTGAGGGTCAGGCTGTGCCCCCCGCCCTCCATCCACATGGTCCTCTTGGCATCCCATGCTCCTCCACTCCCCAGAAGCCCCAGAAGGCCTCGCTGTAAACCACTGCCGACTGGCCTAGCTCCACCCTTCCTGAGTCACCTGGCTGTTACCTGCAAGACCAGCTGCTGCCAGGCCATTGGCAGGGGCTGCCCACTGCCCATGCCACCAGTGCCCACTCCAGGCTGCTGAGCGCGCTCCAGCTGGAGGGCCACATGGCGCCGCTCCTGCTCCAGTGCCCGCGTCAGCCGCTCAAAGCGAGCCTCCTGCTCCTTCACCGAGGCCAGGATGCTGGCGGCCGAGTGCACGTTGCAGTCCTCCATGGCGGGGGTGCCCGCTGGCTGCAAACAAAGCAGAGCAAGGTCAGGGTGGGGCTGGGGCCATCAGGGCCACCTGTACCTACCCATCCCCTCCCCCCTCCCCTGGCAACCACCCTCCCCACCCCAACCCTGCTGCACATGCAGATCCTCCAGCTCGCTCCCAACAGGAGCATCCAGCTCTCTGGAGACAAGCCACATTGATTAAATTCTAAATTAAAAGCCATGAATCTGAGGCTAGCCAGAAGCAGCTGGCTCCCTCCCTGTAGGGCCTGGGGCTCTGACCTGGGTTATTCCACTTCCGACTAGACCAGAAACCCTGGGCATCCCAGAGTCCAGTGCAAAGAGCAGGACAGGGTAGGGCAGAGTGGGAGGCACTGGTGTGACCCATGCTCGGACTTCAGGCCCCTGCTGCCTGCCTACCCTGACCTATGAGAAGCAGATCCACAGTGCTGGGTACCCACAGGAAGCTTAGGCGGGTGTGGGGTAACAGTGGCTTACAGATCAGTGGACTGGCCCACACGCACAGTCACATGGGCCAGGAACAGGGCAGCATCTATCCACATGGCAGGAGGCAGCCCGAGTGCAGGCCTGGGGAGCAGCCCCCAAACCTGATGGCCAGTTGGGAAAGAGGTAGAGGGTAAGGCCTGGCTTCCAAGGCCCAGCACTTGGATCAGGAGGATCAAGCCTGCCTGAGCCCCAGCCCCGGAGCACCCCAGGGGCCCGGGAGGAACAGGAGCAGGTGGAGGAGGCCAGCCAGAACTTTCCTCACTGTGCGCTTTCGAGCTGGCTTTCGTGGGCAACGAGAAGCAGAAGGGCAAAGCCTGAGGGACGTGCTCTAATGCACGCAGGGCCTGACCTCAGAGACAGGGACCAGGCTGGGAGGAGCCGGCCTCCCTGGAGAAGAGTCTGCACTGGGCATGGAGACATCCACGCTTGCTGGCCAGAGACACAAAGGGTGCATGGGGACACTTCAAGGGGAAAGGACAAAAAAAAAAAAAAGCTTCTAACTATCTCACGGTGATTTAATAAAATTAATAAAAAAAAAGGGGGGGGTGGGAAGGACAGCTCAGAGGCTGGGGTGCCGGGACAGCTGAGTAAATGAAGGTCCAGTGAGGACAAGAAGTCCCCACCACGGCTGCCAGAAGCTGCCTCTCCCCTCCCCAGAACTCGCCACACAAATCAGTCTGTCGGCCTGACCGCACGTTGTCGGGGCAGCGATGTTCACAGAGCCGGAAGAAAGGGCTCAAAGGCAGCTCAGGCCCCTGGCCCACAGGGGATAAAGGACCCACAGAACGGCACGTCCTGTGTGGGCACGCAGGCCGCTGTGCAGGGGCTGATGTGGTGGGCACCGCCAGAATTAGACACGGCCTGTGCTGTGTATGATGCACTGAGCACTGAGGGCAGGGGTGGGTGGGCCGAGCCGGCCAGGGCTGGCGCCAGATTTCCTGCCCTTTCCTCACCAGCCTAAGAAGCTGCATCCCACTGCAGGGTCCAGGAATAACACGATGCTGCCCTCAGTCGGGGGGCTGGAACCAGGTCACATGTGAGAGACAGAGCTGTACTCTGGGAATCCACAGCCAGGACCCTCTGGGGCCAGGCAGGGGCTTCCTGCCATTCTGGTGCATACCTCAGCCTTCACCCCTGTTCCCCAAAGATCCAGGATCCAAAGATCCCCTGTACACTAGGGGAAAAGCCCACACAGACAACCGTAGCCCCTTTCCTGCCCTCCACCCTGGAGCCTACCCAGATCCAGGATCCAAGCAGCCCCCCCCCCACACCGACCTGAAGGGGCCCTCTAGTCCCAGCTGGGGGCTGGCTGGGGGCCTGGAATTCTGAGGCTGTGGTGAGAAGGTAGCCGAAGCTGCCACTGACCTTCCCCGAGCCCAACCACTCAGCAGAGCTAAGTGCCTGGGTGTCTCCCAGGCAACACCCGCTCGCACCAGGCCTGGGAGCTGAGCACACCACAGTCACCCATGGCACGGGGCCCTGGGCCCACCTTTGTCCTTGTCCAGTCAGAGGGTGCTCCCCCTTACCCCACAAAAGCCCCTCAGGGGCCTCAGGGCAGCACAATGTGGGTGAAGGGGAGAGACAGGAGTTGGGGCACCCAGGAAGCAGGACGGGCCCCTCCTTGCAGAAGCTCATGCAGGCACAGGTGACTCCGGCCAAAACCCCTGAACACTGTTTGTGCACTAAAGCAATGAGTATGTGATGCTCGGGTGGCCCGATGTGCAGAAATGTTAATGATGCTTCCCCAGAGGCACTCTGGGGAGATGCTGTTAGTCCTGGGGGTAGGCATGAGCGGCACCAGACCTGGATCTTCCTTCTGTGACCTTGGAGTGGTGGGCACAGGCAGAAGGGCCATGCTATGGGTCCTCACAGACTGTCACTCTCCTCCCGGCCATCAGTGTCCACCCACGGGAAGTGTGCCCCATACTCTGTGGGCATGGCCCTCCCAGCACCATCAACCAGCTGCACAATTCCTCGGCACTTCCTGCATAGACCCACAGAGCAGACTTTACAAGGTCAGAGCAAACGGGCTGGAGCGATAGTATAGCAGGTAGGGCATTTGCCCTGCACGCAACCAACCCGGGTTCGATCCCCAGCATCCCATATCCCATCCCGAGCACTGCCAGGAGTGATTCCTGAGTGCAGAGCCAGGAGTAACCCCTGAGCATTGTTGCGTGTGACCCAAAAATCCAAAAAAGAAAAAAAAATAGATCAGGGCAAACATGCTACCCAGGGCCTGTGCAGGGGCCAGGGCAGGAATGGGCATTGGCCTGGGCAAGGCAGTTGCCACCAGTAGTGACCCTGCAGGTCAGCACCACTTCATGGGCTAGGAAAGGTGAGGAATATGGGGAGGGCTAGGGTGGACATCAAACCCCAACACAATATACCACCCGGAGTTGCAACAGCCGTGACCTCCCTAACACAGGCCCAGAAGTGCCTTCACTCCCAGAACTCTGGGGGCAAAGGGACTCCACAGAGATGGGGAGAAGCTGCATACACACAAAGGCTGTGAAGGGATGCACGGACGGAGAGGCATGGGTTCAAGGCTGAGTGGATGGGAGGACGGGGAGACAGAGGGACAGAAGGGATGGGACAGTAGGTGAATGGATGGATGGTGGGTGGACGCAGGGACAGGAAGACAGAAGGCTGGCCGGAGGGACACGGATGCATGAGTGAAGGGCGAATGGAGTAGGTATGTGCAGACAGAGAGGATGGGGTGGGGCACAGGAGAGCAGCCATGGGCAGAGTGGGGGATAAAGGTGGAAAGCCGACTGGTGGGATGGAGGGAGGTGGACAGTTGCGGGGGCGGGGAGTGGTCACTGTGCAAGGTGGAGACACTCCTGGGGGAGGGACCCAAGTCCGCTGGGAGATGGTGTGGCCAATCCTCATTCCCTCAGGCAGGAAAGTGCAGGCACCTTCAAAGGACAGGAGAGACACGGGTCCTTCCCCCAAACGGAAGCCCACAGCTGATGTCTTCCTGCTGACCCAGACATTCCTCCTCACCAGAGCCCTGCCAAACCCTGCTCCAGAAAATCAAATTACGGGGCTGAGTCTAATCCGGGTTGAGGAATTAGAGGAATTTCCTAAGGGCTGGGCCAGAGGCAGCGGCGGGAGGTTGAGCCCCTACAAGCCACCGCGGCACCCTGCCTGCTGTCCCTGTGAATTTGGGAGGGGCGAGTGGGCACGGCACTCACAAGTCACCAACCCCAGCCTGTCCCTCCCATAGCCCTTGACATGAGGGGCAGAAGTAGGTCTAAGAGCCTGCTCTCTGCTGGGAGTGGAGGTTGGGGGAGGCCCCTCGATGGTGTCACCCCACCTGCCCGCCCTGCAGTGCCGGGGACAGCCCTGCCACAGGGGCAGCTTCAGCCAAGCCCACAGGGATGGGAATTCACCCAAGGTTGGGGCTGAGCTTGGGCAGGCCTCCTGGAACTGGGTTTAACCCTGGCAGGGTGCATGTCCACCTGTCCATCCCAAGCAGGACAGGACTGCGGGGCTCCTGGCAGTCAGGGCAGGAGCCAATGGGCAGTGGGGAGTAGGCTGCCCCTGAGCTGAGAGCAGAATGTGCCAAGAAAAGATGGGCAGCCTCTCTCAGGAGACTGAAGCGGTTCTTAAGTCCCCTCCAAAAGGGTCACATGCTGTGCTGTGTCTTGGTTTTGTTGTATGTTTTGGGGCCACACCCAGCGATACTCAGGGCGTACTCCTGGCTCTTCATTCAGGAATCAATCCTGGAGGTGCTCAGGGACCATATGGGATGCCGAGGATCAAACCTGGGTCAGCTGTGTGCAAGGCAAACATCCTACCACTGTACTATCACTCCAGCCCCTCTCACATGTTTTATTGAAAGATAATTTTTTGGGTTTGATTTGGTTTGGGGGCCTTACTCAGCAGTGCTGGGACAACTCCCAGCTCCAGGGTCACTGTGGACTGTGCTCAGGGAAACTTTCAGTTCCAGGGAGCAAACCTCCTGCATGCAAAACATGTGTCCCTGCCCTCTCAGCTCTTTCCACCACCTCATTTTTTTTTAATTTTTTAAAATTTTAAAAAAAATTTTATTAGTGAAACACCATGAGGTACAGTTGTAGATTTACAAATTTTCGTGCTTGGGTTTCAGTTATACAATGATCGAGTACCCATCCCTCCACCAGTGCCCATTTCCCACCACCATGGATCCCAGTATCCCTCCCACCCCCCACCCCCGCATCCCACCCTGCCTCTGTGGCAGGGCATTGCCTTTTGTTCTCGCTCTCCTTTTGGGTGCTGTGGTTTGCAAAAAAGGCATCGAGTGGCAATCCTGTTCGGTCTATAGTCTACTCTCAGCATGCATCTCCCATCCTGGGAGGGTCCTCCCTTTATTTGGTGGTCCCTTCTCTATCTGAGCTGCCTTTTTCCCTAGCGTCCACCACCCCATTTTTAGAGTCAGACTATGCAGAACATCGTGTTCAATGAGTGTTGGGATGAGCCAGTGGGACAGGCTTTACTTCTGGATAGAGACTTAGTCAGGGCGAAGCTGGTGGGGCACATGAGGACTCAGCCCCCAATTTCTAGTATTGTGTGTCTGCGATTTTCTATCATAGGACAGAAGGAAGCAAAAAAGAGCCAGAGATGCGTCCTAGTGGTTGAGCATCTGGCTTATGTGTGTAAGTTCCTGGGGTTGCCACCCCTAGCACCTCAAAAAAAATTAAAGAAAACTAAAGACAAGTGCCAAAGTAGCATCAGGGCTTTCCATCAGCCAGCAATAAATTGCTACCCTCCATCTGCAAGGGGCTCCTGTAAATCAATAGAACAAGAAATGAAGGTATACGGGCCAGAGAGATAGTACAACGTGCAGGGCATTTGCCTTGCATGTGGCTGACCCAGGTTTGACCCCCCAGTACCCTACATTGTCCCCTGAACACTGCCAGGAATGATCCCTAAGCTATTCCCAGAAATAACCCTTGAGCACTGCCAGGTGCCCCAAACAAACAAACGAAAAGATGAAAGTCTGACTCAAAGTGGGAAAAAATTTCTACGGGTTCCATGCTTGGTATCACATAGGGTTCCCTGAGCACCACAATGAGTGACCCCTGAGCACAGAGCCAGGAGCAGTTCCTGAGCACTGCTGGGTGTGACCCAAACCCTCACCATGCAAAAAAAAAAAAAGTGGAGGGAACAGAGCCATAGAACAGCAGGTAGGGTGTTTGCCTTGCACACAGCCAACCTGGGTTCGATCCCCAGCATCCTATATGGTCCCCTGAGCACCGCCAGCAGCAATTCCTGAGAGCAGAGCCAGGAGTAAACCCTGAGCATCGCCAGGTGCGGTCCCCAAAACAAGGACAAAAAAGATGATGACCCGGGGCTGTGGACACAGACAGGTGCCAGGCCATGAGCGTGGAAAGAAGGGTGGGAAGGAGCATGGCTGCGACCCACAGGGCAGCGCGGCCGCCTCCAGGAGCATGCCAAGGTTGTCCTCAGAAGAGAAGAGCAGGCGCCAGCCCAGCAGGGGAGCAAGGGAGCGGGCCTGGAAATCCAGTTCCGGGGGTGGGGGAGCTCCCAGCCCCCTCACCCCGGGGGAGGCAGTGAGATTTTCAGGGAGCCAGAGCTCCATGATTAGATTCCGCCTGCAAATCACATTTCCCAGCAGAGACTAGACCAGGCGCAGTGGGGGAGGGCAGACAGAGCCGCCCCTGGGGCCTCCTGCCCCAAGGCTGCCCCCACAGATGCCCGGCAGCTCAGCTCTGTGAGGACACACTGGGGGGGACATTGTCTGGAGTCCCCTCGGTCCAGTGATCAGGTGCAGGGTGGTTCTGTCAGCCCAAGGGAGCGAGGTGGGGTAGGGGGCTCCGTGACCTGCTTCTGCAGAGGTTAGAGCACCGGAGGTTCGGGAAGCTGAGAGCCTGGGACCAGCCCAGGGCTGGGGGTGGCAGAAATAGATGACACCTGGCAGGTGGCATCCCAGCTGCCGCCCCTATGCCAGGGGAGCCATACAGTGCTGCCATCGGGGCTCTGAAGGGTCTCAGTCCTCTGGGGTTGGTCACAGACATGACCTTCCTGTGCCAAATGTGCCCCAGAGAGTTCCCCAGGGTGTCCCCTCTCTTGAGAAAATCCTGGAAGTGGGTGGAGAACAACCCCCCTGCCTCAGACCTGCCCCCCTGTCACGACCCCACTACCCTTGACTCAGATCCTGGCCAGTCATTGTAGTGGAGCAATGCCCTGCAGACCATGAGGATGGCCCCCCCTGCGGACAGCTGGGGGGCCCAGAGAAGCCCAGGAGGAGCCCACCCACTGCAGCCCCAAACCTGAGTGGGGAGACTGAGGGAGAAGGAGGGCTTGTACCCCCACAGTGACCCCCACTGGCACCATGCTGAACCGGTATCTCGCCTCCCTCATCAGCCCCCAGCCTGCAAGGGGTCCCGCATGGTCCCTCCCAGGGAGAGGAGGGGCACATGGCACTCCCAGCAGGGGCCTGAGCCCCGCAGTCACAGCAGTTGGCCCCCCTCCCGCCACCCCGCCGGCCTGTGTGCCTCAGTGCCCCCGCCTAGAATGCCCTTTTCCCCCACCAACCGGTGGACTCCCTTCTTCCCAGCCCCTGTCTCCATGGAAACACCCAGGCTTCTCTGGGAGGGACAGAGCCTCTTTGTGGCGGCACAAAGCCCCTTTGAGGGGAGGGGGGTTGCAGCCCCTAGGAGTCTGTGGTCATTAAGCATCTGGGGGTAAATCAGAGCCCCCCAGCCTACCGCCCAGACTGCAGAGTAAGGAAGCCAGGTGGGCGAGCCCGCCACCTATGGGAGTGCTTGGGAGGGGCTGTGGGCTCTGGGCGAGGGGTGGGGGAGGCTGTGGGTGCCCACTTCCTACCCTCAATGACAAGGACCTCATAGCCTGGACAGGCACAGGGGAATTCCAGCCTGACGACAGGGCTGAGTTAGCAGGAGAGAAGGGCCTGAGGAGGCTGGGGACCTGCACCCCATTTGCTGAGGGGCTGCGTATCGTGGTCTCTGCCTGCACCCCCACATGGGCCGTCATTTCTCTACCATGCCTCTCCTGCCTGACAGTCCCCTGAGGCTCGCGCCCCTACCCTGGACCCCCTCCCTGCCCTAGGCCACGGGTCCCTGCCTCCTGCCCACTGCTGACCAGCACTTGGCAGTGCCTGTGCGAGCCTGGCTCTCGGCCCACCAGCCCTGCCCCATGCCCTCCGTCTGACCCAGCGAAGCTAAGCCCGGGGCGAGGGGCCCAGGCCCCAGATGGGAGACACCGGAGAGACCCAGCCTTTTGGGAACAGCCTGACACAGCAGTGCCCCCTGAGTCAGCGAGCACCCCCGCACCCACGAGGCCGGCATTCCCCACCAGCATGCATGTTAGTTGCTGATGCTGCCGACCCTCTTGAGTGCCAGGACACACACACACCGGCCTGTCAGCACCCCGGGGTCAATCCCCACATTGTCCTGGGAGGGCTGGGGCCCACAGGAAAGGGGGCAGCTCCCAAGTCAGGCCAGCTGGGGCTCACCACCCAGGGAGATGAGACTGGGGCTCCCAGGGGCTCCCAGGAAGTAGGACTCTGGGAAGGGGCCACTCCTCTCCACCTCAGGACCTGAGCAGGGATCATGCCATTGGGCCCCAACTGCCCAGCACCCACAGCCGGGAAAGCTGGGGAGGTAAACAACCGCAGGGGTGAGGAGGAAGCCCGCCGTCTGGGTCACAGGGTCCAGCCCTCGCAGCTTCAGTCCTGGCCGGCAGCATCACAGTCCCGGCCCGCTTTCAGGGGCCCTTGGCAGGGACCCTCATGCATGGCCTCTGGCCAGCTCTGGCTCTCCCCGGAGCCCCTAGGAACACAGCTGGAGCCAGATTTGCTGTTCCCAGCACCCCCTCCCCCCCACCCCGGCCCTGCCTGGGAGCCAGCTGGCTGCTCCCAACGCTGGGGAGTGCCCATGGCAACTGGTCCAGACACAGCCACCCTCCAGTCCCTGCAGTCCCGCCTTTTATATGCAAATGGCGCAGCAGGGCCCGAAGGGCTCTCACCCACCCCCAGCCATGGTGCCCTGTCTGGGGCCTGTCTGCCCACCCCCACCCATACCGAGACCCCGAGAGGAGGCTGGGAGGCCTCCCCACCACGCCATAGGTGCAGACCAGTTCGGGGATCTCCTCAAACTTGAGTGCAGGCACACCCACTCAACCCACAACACACACACTGCCCGGGCACACACAATCTCCCCACGCCAATGTCCTGCACCATGGCTGGGACTCTGTCTGCCATCATCGCCCCTCCCTTTACCTGCCCCTTGAAGTCCTGACAGGTCCAGAGGGGCAGGGACAGGTAGGATGATGGTTTGTCCACCACCAGCCTCCTGGACAGGCCTCAGCAGCGCCCTGGCCACTGCTGGGCAAAGCTGCTCCCACCATGGAGCTGGGCTTATTCCAGACCCCATTATCTACCAGCCCATGGCTCCCGCCTCTGTCTAGCACAATATCTGGTCACAGAGCCGGGCAGAAGCGGTGGCATCTAGGCACCATCGCTCCAGCCAACCCTGCTGCCCTCCCCGGAGCCTTCAAAGCATGAGACGGCACTGACCTGAGGAACCGGGACACTCTGCCAGGCCAAGGAGAGCGGCAGAGAATGATGAGGGTCTCCAGGCTTCAACGCGGCCAAGGTAGTGAGGAGTAGACCAGGTTCTGCAGCAAATCAGCACGCGGAGATTCACCAGACAGAGCCGGAGGAGGGCAGCCCTTGCAAGCCAGCAGGAAATGAGAGAAGAGTTGAGAAAAGACAGATGCCAGGAAATGTGGAAAATGGCTCTCAGGGGGGTCACGGTTCCATATAACAGAATTACCCAGGGAGAAAGTGCAGACACAGGACTCAAGAAGTGATCAGAGCCCATCCTGACATAAGCCTTTGGAGGATTGCCAAGATCTGGGCTTTCGCTTTTCTCTTTGGTTCGGGGGCTACACCTGACAGTTCTCAGGGCTTACTCCTAGCTATGGGCTCAGGCATCACTCCTGTCAGGGTTTGAGGACCACAGGGGATGCTGGGTTTGAACTCAGGTCAACCACAGGCAAGGCAAACATCCTAGCACTATACTATCACTTGGGACCCCGGTGCATACTTGCATACTTTTATATATTTATTTTGACTTTTTTTTTTTTTGCTTTTTGGGTCACACCCAGTGATGCTCAGGGATTACTCCTGGCTCTTCACTCAGGAATTCTCCTGGTGGTGCTGGGGGACCATATGGGATGCCAGGAATTGAACCTGGGTCGGCCCTGTGCAAGGCAAACACCCTACCTGCTATGCTATCACTCCGGCCCTGACTTATTTGTTTTGTTTTGTCCTGGAACAACACCCAGCAGTACTCAGAGGACCATATGGGATGCTGGGGATCAAACCTCAAACCCAGGTCAGCCATATGCAAGGCAAATGCTGTACTATGGTTATGGTCCCACCCTGTGCCTACTCTTCAGCTTCTAATAATGTTCTTCATCAGTTCCTCCTCAGCAAAGCTAAAACAAATATTGAAAAGGAATAATTTTAGCTACCTTAATTTCATAAACTACTTAAAATTTCACAAGTTGTTTATATTTGAAAATGTAAAACTAAAACCCAATCACTTGTCCTTAGTGTATTTCTTTTTTTTGCTTTTTGGGTCACACCCGGCGATGCTCAGGGGTTACTCCTGGCTTTGCACTCAGAAATTAACTCCTGGCGGTGCTCAGGGGACCATATGGGATGCTGGGAATCGAACCCAGGTCAGCCGCATGCAAGGCAAACACCCTACCCACTGTGCTATCACTCCAGCCCCTTAGTGTATTTTTTGTATACTATTCGAAAATGAAAATATTTTAAGATATTATAAATACGGCAGGAAAGACAGTACAGGAGGTAAGGCACGTGACTTGCATGTGTCTTACCCTGGTTCAAATTCCTGCGCCACATGTGGTCCCCTGAGCACCACCAGGGGTCGCTCGTGAGTCAAGAGTCTGGCAGTCCATGAAGCTGGAGAGAGGGGGCTGGGTAGGTGGGGCTAGAGGTGTCACAAGGACCAGAATTGGGGTTTATCTTGAAGGTGATGGGGAACCTCTTGTGGGGGGATTGCCAGTAGTCAGACTAGACACATATTTGTGTAAAGATTCAACAAGGGGGGGTCGGAGTAATAGCACAGCGGGTAGGGCATTTGCCTTGCACACTGCCGACCCAGGTTTGATTCCCAGCATCCCATATGGTCCTCTGAGCACGGCCAGGAGGAATTCCTGAGTGCAGAGCCAGGAGAAACCCCTGAGCATTGCCGGGTGTGACCCCAAAAGCTAAATAAATAAATAAATAAGATTCAACAAGAGAACCAGACCCACCTGGTAAGAAGCAAGGGCTTGTCTACACTGCAGCCCCTTCCCTGCCCAAGGCTGCTAGCTTTAGACTTGGGGTCTGGCTTGAGGCTCATATCCACAGATGGTTCTGAGGAATTCAGTCAGTGCTTATCAGCAAGGGGGAGGGAGGAGCCCCCGAGTGAGCAGAGCGGACAGGTGGAGTTAGGACAGAAACAGTCACCAGGAACGGAGGAACCCACCAGTCTGTGTGGTGGAGACAGCCTCCCTCCCTGAACCCTGTGGTGGGGCACCCCCCACCCTTATCTGAATACCACCAAACTGGTCTTCATTAAAAATGAACCAATGCTTGAGGCTAGAGAAAAATTACAGTGAGTAGGGTGCTGGCTTGGTACAGGGCATCCCATACGTCCCCCAAGCACTGCTAGGAATAATTCCTGAGTGCAGAGCCAGAAGTAAGCCGTTTTAATCACTGGGTGTGGCCTCTAAACAAAATCATGCCCCAAACAAATAGATTTGGGGCCCAAACAATAGGCAGTTTGGGCACTTGCCTTGCACACAGCTGACCTGGGTTGATGTCTGGCAACCCATATGGTACCCCAAGCACCCAGAGGTAATTTCTGAGTGCAGAGCCAGGAGTAAGCTCTGAACATTGCCAGGTGTCATCCCCAAACCAAAAATCAAACAAACACAAAAAGAACCAATGCCCCAGGGGCCGGAGCGATAGCACAGCGGGTAGGGCGTTTGCCTTGCACAGGCCGACCTGGGTTTGATCCCTGGCATCCCATATGGTCCCCCAAGCACCGCCAGGAGTAATTCCTGAGTGCAGAGCCAGGAGTAACCCCTGAGCATTGCTGGGTGTGACCCAAAAAGAAAAAAAATTTAAAAAAAACAATGCCCCAGGCTGGGACTGCTTTTTCAAATACAAAAACTCAGTGAATCTGTCTGAGTTTTTGTATTGTTTCATAAAAACTCCCTGCAGTCAGGCAAGTGCCAGGGCATCTGCAATAAGGTGGCTGGGGTGGGCCTGGGGCAGGACCCAGCTCTCCTTGTCTCCCTGCCTCACTCCCCAGCCTCAGGCAGGGAGGCACAAGAGAGCAGAAGGTCCTATTACGTCACTGGTCTGAGGCCTCAGCTGGGACAAAGGGGGCTTTGGAATTCTGGCCCTTGTCCTGCCTCTAGATGGCTCCTATGGCCCCTAGGCAGCAAATGCTTACAGGTGAGGCTGCCAGTCTGGCCACAGGGCAGGCTCCACGGGGACACTGTCCCAGGATACTCGGGAGAAAGTCTCCTGGGCTCCAGCTCCTTCCGGAAGGTTCAGAGGTGGCAGGCGGCACACTCAGAGTGCACTGCTCCAGGCTGGACCCAGAGTCCAGCAGGCTGGGTGCTTGCTCTGAGGGCACCGCTGACCATGTCAGCCAGTCCTAAGCCAGGCACCCACCACAGGCCTCTACAGCTACAGTGGGTGCTGCAGCATGTTGTGGGTTGGGCCTGCTGTGTGTGGAGGAGCCCTCAGCTGCCCTCCTATGGGTGCTGTCACCACCAGCTTTCCCATCCCCCAGGGCATCAGCTGGAGCTAAGGAGGGACTGGGGGGCTCCAGCACCCACTGTGTGCCACATTCACAGAGCAGGGGGATGTCCACCTGGTCCCGATCAGCTGCTCACCTCTGACACTTGCTGGGGGCATCTAGCACCCACGTGCCAGCGAGGGATGAGAAGAGGCAGGCCCACCCCCAGAAGTCGGATCCCCTACTACACAACTGACCCGCCCATGGGGCTGTCTGTGGGGCAGGGCCCCAGTGTGAACTGTTTTGTTTTTGGGGCTTTTTTTTTTTTTTTGAGGGGAGAGGATTGGGGATATACCTGGCAATGCTCAGGGACTATATTCCTGGCACAGTGCTCAGGGATCACTCCTGTTAGTGCTCGGATCACCTGCATGCAAACCATGGGCTCACTCTGTCAAGTTATCTATCTCTCTGTCCCCAAGGTGGGTTTGCAGACAGGGCCAAGTGGTCTCATGGGACAAGGGCTGCCATTGCTCCGTCAGATGATCCCCACTGAGGCTCAGCTCCAGAGTGCATGCCCCTACACACACTACACACGTGCACACACATGCATACACACACACATATATACCCATACCCTGGCATATACATACATATGTATCCATAAACATGCAAACATACACACACATGCACATACATACACATCTCCACATACATATACATACAGAAATGCACACACGCAAATGGATACACGCACACACACGTATGCCCACCCAACCCACACCTCACTGCCGAGCCGACACCAGGCCTTTCTGCCATTTGAATTGTGACCAGTTCCGGGAATAAGCTATTTCTGTAGGGGTCTTTCCTGTAAGAGCTTCCTGCAGCCCAAGCGTCCATGCCAGGACTGTCCTCCCAGCTCCAAGCAGGGGGCTCTAACAGGCCCCAGACAGGCTGAGCCCCAGGAGTGATACCCAGGAGTGTGGCATTGGGGGATGGGAGGTGGGGAGCACCTATGATGCTGGGGAAGCGACCCACTGTCTCTCCATACCCACCATGGGAGTGGCCCCTGAGCACCACCACGTGTGACCCCCCAAACCCAAATCAAACAGACACAAGCCCACAAGCCCCCAGGAAGCTCCTCCTGAAAGTCTCGATGCCCAGCGTGAGCCCGTGAGCTCCTCCCTTTTCTATGTTTCCTAGAAACTACTTGACAGTTGACTTGCAATTTGAGGTGGAGAAAGGTGGTCTTGGGTTTGGCCTCCTGGCCTCTTCCCTGCTCTGACGTCCTTGTGAACACACCAGGGAGCTAGTCCTGCCTGCCAGGCCCAGCAGGCACCTGTGCAGACACCAGGCGTGGTCTAGCCCTTGGCGTGAGGGAAGGGAGGTAAAGGCCGCTAATACTCTGGGAAGGGGTGCCTGGCCTGGACCAACTCCTTTCTCTTTTAGAGTTTTTACAGCTCAGGCCTTGGTTTCCTCATCTGTACAATGGGTGCAACACCTCCCACCAAGCACTGTGGCCCATATCCAAGGAGGTCTGATGGACCATGGGTGGGGGGTATCTACCCACCAGGCTCTACCCTCTGGGGCACAAAATAAGGGCCTGAGGGATGCCTGGGCTGGCAGCCATCGTTGCAGTCTCATTATCCTGCAAAATGCAAACAGCAGCAAGTAACTTCAGAGGCATGAAGGGCTCATTAGAATTTCAGGGAGAGTGAAAATATTTTGAAAAGAAAAAGTTTAACTAAAGGCACATTTGAAATACCAAACCCATCCAACTCATCCATCGCAAATGTCAGCCTGGCAAGCTGCCCCTGGCGGAGGGGCACACTTGTCTCCCCCACTTGACACGGCAGTCCTTCCCAAGTCGGCGTCCCTGCCACATGGGACACACTTGGCCCAGCTGAGGGTCATGCCGGGACAGCGGAGGCCTGGGGCCTAGAGGGAGAGGGGCCCCTCGCAGTCTCATGGCAGAGGACACTCTCAGGGACAGTGTGAAGCTGAGCAGCTGGCGTGACAGCGAGAGGCTCCCAGGAGAGGCCACAGGAATGGGCCCGGGAAGGGGAGGGGCGGCGTGAAAACCCATGAACGAGGGCCCTGAGGCCTGGAGCAGAGACGCCTTGTGACTCGCTTGTGGGAAGAGGCCCTCACCACTGGGTTGGGCAAGGGAGCCCCCACCCGCTGGCCCTGCTGCCCCAGCACTGCCCCACAAAACCCCTGAGCAGGGAGAGCAGAGTGGACAGTCCTCAAAGCTGGCTGCAGGAGCAGACCGAGGACACCTTTATGCCCACTGTGCTTCCTGGTAGCCTCGGGGATGACAGGAGCCGGGTCTGGACCCAGGCATGGTCAGAGAGACGGTTCTCTTCTCCTGTCCCTCCAGAGAAAGGGTTCTGGCTCCCCTGGGGACCTTTCCTGGAAGAGCCAGTCTGACAGCAGAGGCCCCGCCCCTGGCCAGGAGGAACCCCAGCTGCAGGGTGGCCAATGCTCCGCCCCCCTCCAGGCCACAAGGCAGATACACCCAGGACTGGCAGAACCCCCATCTGAGGGCGCGGCTCACCCCTGCCACGAGCCACAGAGCATGCAGATCCCCACAAAGATGTCAGACCATCGGCCCCACTTCCTCAGAGTGGCTGCGGGGTGCAGGGGTGTCCCCTCTTGGCAGTAGTGAGTGGCACTTGAGGGCCTGATGCTTGAAAAGAGGTCTGTGTCCCTTTTGGGGCTTCCAAAGGGGGCCCGCCGGGGTAGTGCCCTGGTCTTAGTAAATAAGGGGTGGCAAAAGAGGCCACCAGAGCCCCAGGACTGTAAGGGACAAGAGGCCCCACACCCACACACCCACGCACCCAGATGGGGCTCCAGGATCCATCTGCAGCAGAGACCCCCACGGATGAGCATGACACCTGAGTGTGTGGGCTGAGTGGGGGCGACCCCAGCAGAGCTGCCGCAGCGGCACAGGTCCCTGTTATGTAACATTTCCAGCTCCCAGTGACAGAAAGTATCAGCTGGGAAATGGCTCACACTCAACCATAAAAGACGAAGCTAAATCCTCGCCTCATGTATATGTCAAAATAAATCTGAGATGGATGAAATGCTGAGTGTAAAACACGAAAGCAGAAATACCCACAGGAAAGGGAAGATGCCTATTTATCTGGCGACATGCAGGGGAGGACACAGCACAGCACACAGAATGACGGGCTAACAGAAACAGGGAAACAGTCAACAGATTTCACCACAGAATAGAAAAAAATTCTGAAGAAATTGTCACTAAGGCTGGAGAGATGGCGCAAACATACTAGGCAGGGCTAGAGCGACGGGACAGTGTGGAGGATGTTTGCCTTGCATGTGGCCGACACGGGTTCTATCCACATCTCACATGGTTCCCCCACCGTGAGTAATTCCACCAGGAGTAATTCCACCAGGAGTAATTCCTGAGCATTGCCAGGTGTGGCCCCAAAACAAAACTGTAGCACTGTAGCACTGTCCTCCCGTTGTTCATTGATTTGCTTGAGTGGGCACCAGTAACATCTCCATTGTGAGACTTGTTGTTACTGTTTTTGGCATATGAATATGCCATGGGGAGCTTGCCAGGCTCTGCCATGCAGGTGGGATAGCTTGCTGAGCTCTCCAAGAGGGATGGAGGAATCGAACCTGCGTGCAAGGCAAAAGCCCTACCTGCTGTGCTAAATCTCCAGTTCATAAGACCCAAAAACAAAACAAAACCAAAAAAAATAAAAAAAACAGAAAGCTGAGAAGGGGCCAAGGATATGGTCTAGGGTAGAGTGTTTTCTTTCTTTTTTTTTTTGCTTTTTTGGTCACACCTGGCACTGCACAGGGCTTACTCCTGGCTCTGCACTCAGGAATTGCCCCTGGTGGTGCTCAGGGGACCATATGGGAAGCTGGGAATATGAAGCCGGGTCTGCCTCATGCAAGGCAAACACCCTACCCGCTGTGCTATTGCTCCAGCCCCAAAGGGGGTAGAGTATTTGCCTTACATGTAAATTGAGCATCACACACAAAATGGGGACAGGGTGGAGAAAAAAAGAAAAGAAAAGAAGTCTTTTTTATTTTATTTATTTATTTATTTATTTTGGTGTTCCGGCATCACTGTGCTCAGGGAATCATTCCTGGCGGGGTTCATGGGACCATATGGGATGCCAGAGATCAAATCTGGGTCAGCTACATGCAAGGCAAGCACTCTATTGACTGTACTATTGTTCTAGCCTCCAAGAAGTTATTTTATTATTTATTTATTTATTTATTTTGCTTTTGGGATCACACCCAGCGATGCACCGGGGTTACTCCTGGCACATGCACTCAGGAATTACTCCTGGTAGTGCTCGGGGGACCATATGGGATGCTGGGAATTGAACCCGGGTTGGTCACGTGCAAGGCAAATGCCCTCCCTGCTGTGCTATTGCTATAGCCCAAGAAGTTATATTGTAATAATAATAATGATGATGATTGGGGATGTTGATGATGACGATGACGATGACGATGATGATGATGATAAAGATTTAAGATGGAAGCTGGGAATCACATCAAAAGCCCAAGAACCTGGGGCTGGAGCAATAGCACAATGGGTAGGGCGTTTGCCTTGCTCGCGGCCGACCCGGGTTTGATTTTCAACATCACATATGGTCCCCCGAGCACTGCCAGGAGTAATTCCTGAGTGCAGAGCCAGGAGTAAACCCTGTGCATTGCCCTGTGTGACCCAAAAAGAAAAAAAAAAAAAGGCCGAAGAACCGTGGGTGGGGCCGGGGATGTGGCTGGGGCTGAGCACCTGGGCTCCATCCCTCAGAGGAAACCAAACAAATAAAACCACCTTGGGTGGGGCTGGCAGGACAGGCACAATGTCCTGACAAAGGACAGGGCTTTCTCGGCAGTGGGCGGCGCTGACGGGTCTGTGGGAAGGGGCACCCTGATCCAGCTGGCATCAGTACCACATCCACCCTGCCTCTGTGGCCCCTGACCCCACTGCTGCTCCTCAGCCCTGCGGTGCCCTCCTTTCTCTGCTGCCACCATCTGAGTGAGCGGCCCATAGGTGAAGATGGGGCACATCTGGGCATGCCTTTGTCCCAACCTTGTGCTGAGGCTGTCCCCAATCCCCTCTCAGCAGACACACCCACAGCCTGGCAGGAGCCCTAAGCCAGGGCCCAGATTCTGCTTCCTAGTCAATCAGACAAGGTCCAAACCAGAGCAGAGCGGGCACAAAGGCCATCATCCACCCCTGCAGTGCCCCCGGCAGACATAAATACTCAGTCATCACACATCGGAAGACAAACAGGAGACAGAGGAAGACATAGAGTCAAGGGTACCAGGCGATGGAGGGCACAGGGCCCACAGGCCCTGCTCGCAGCGTCACTGGTGTCTGCCTGGTCTGCCTGGACTTCAGGGGTTGGCAGCTTTTAAGCTATCCCACATCTGGGGGCCTGAGCGCTCTGAGCCTCTTCATCCAAACCAGAGGGCTCCACATGGCTCAACAGTCACAGGAACTTTGCCCTGCATGTGGCCAAATGGACTTTTGATGGACTTTTCCCATCAGCCCACTGGCAGCTTCCAGAAAGCAAGTCCTGAGCAGGGAGCTGAACCCTAGCAACTCCCTCATCCTATGGCCCCTCATCCCCCGCACAGTATGCTAGAGCACCAGAGCAAGGCACTGACTGGTCAGTGCAGCCCCTCACCGCCCCCCCAGGACACTACACCCTGTGGAGCAAGGACAGTCATTTGGGCAGGAGTCAGAGGCCATCCTGGAGGGAGAGGAGTGACCAGGGACATCTATAAGCATTCCCAATGTCCCAATTCAGCTGGTGTACCAAGATCTGACAAGACTGTGGGGCCAACAGGGCTTAACTAACCCCCCCCTGGGGGACCCGGGGGACACAGAGACCACTCAGTTCCTGCAATGTGTCCTGAGCATCGTGTCTCAGTTCCACACCCGCAGCGATACAGCAACACAGATAACACCCAAGGCCTGGGGCCAGCACCCAAGAGTGCATCCCTGGCTGGCAGCTCCCTGGGAGGCTGGGGAGATGCCCATTTATAAAGGGGGGGGGCTGAGCAATAGCACAGTCGGTAGGGTGATTGCCCTGCATGTGGCCAACCTAGGTTTGATCCCCTATGGCCCCCTGAGCACCACCAGGAGTGATTACTGAGTGGTGCAGGGCCAGGAGTAACTTACCCCTGAGCATTGCCAGGTGGGGCACCAAAATATCCAAAAAAAACCCAAGTGAAGGGAGGGGAAGAACTGTTACCACAAACACGGTGGTTGGCAGCCGCCACAGGCTTCTCCCTCGGCCAGATGCCACCCGCAGCAGCTGCCCACCCTAAACCCACGTCAGGCACTCACCTGGCTTGGGGGGAGATCAACATGTCCTGACACCCACCCTGCCAGCTCCAGCTCCTGCAGGGAAATGGGAGAGCACCAGGTGAAGCCAAGGGCCACTGTGTCAGCACGAAGCTGGGACTGTGCTCAGAGAAGACCCTGTAACCTGCCACACCCCCGCATGTCTGTGCCCTCTTCCCCCACTTACGGGGGCTGCCACACCCGCAGCAGTATGTCAGATGCTGTCCACTCTCCTTCAGATGGAGGATGGATAGTCCAAGGGCCGGGGGGCAGCGGTACAGCACAGGCCTTGCGTGCTGTGGTGTCCAGTTCCAGAGGGAAAGGGCAGGGGGGCTGCTCCAAGTTGTGGATCGGTGACACCTTTCCCCTTCCAGAAATCAGGTGCGCTTTGTCTTACAAGGCAGGTGGCAGTCCTCACCCATCAGGGACACAGCTGCTGCTTCCTGGGGGACCCTGCCAGGCACCGCTGACCCCACACTCCAAACTGCAGACTGTCCACTGGCCTCTTCTGAGGCTTCCTGTGGCCACCCCAGCCCCCAGGCCCCTTCTAGGCAGGGAGTACAGCCACTCAAGCCACTCAAGCCCTGAGACCAGAGCTGGGGCACACGTGTGGTCAGAGAACCACACAACATTCTGTCTGAGCAGACATGTTCCCTCTGTGTCGACACCTGGGATACTGCCGGGAGTGTCATAAAAATGGACAGTGTGTGTGTTGGGGGGCGGTGGCAGCTGGGGAGGGTCTGGGCAGTGGCTGGGAGGTCATCTCTGGAGGGACCAGCACTCTCTCCCCTCAGGTCTCAGGTACATTCCAGGCTGTTCCCAGTCTGGTCCCACCTCGTTCTTGTGGACATGGACACCAGGGGCCCAAGGGTAGTTCACGCACCCCATGGCAGCCCCATCATCCTTGAGAGAGGTTTCATGCCAGGGTGAGGTCGGGGAAGCAGCATCAGGGAGGGTAGAGGCAGGGTGTGTGTGTGTGTGTGTGTGTGTGTTTGTGTGTGTGTGCGTGTGTGTGTTTGCGCGCGCGCGCGCACGTGCATGTGTGTGTATAAACCAGCATGAGTGCAGGAGAGGCAAATGGGCATTGTTGATTGGGGTGTGTGTGTGTGCCCAGGAGGCAGGTGGCAGGCGTGGGGTGTGCGTGTGCGTGTGTGTGTGTGTGTGTGTGTGTGTGTGTGTGAGAGAGAGAGAGAGAGAGAGAGAGAGAGAGAGAGAGCCATCAGGAATGCCCAGGAGGCAGGCGTGATTGGTGGTCCCTGCATACTGCTATCATCCTCCTGGCCCACAGCAGAGGAGATGCTGTGAGATGCTGCGCCTACCCAAGGCCTGAGTTTTTTTTTTTTTTAAGAAGTCAGCTTTTGGGGCCGGAGTGATAGCACAGCGGGGTAGGGCGTTTGCCTTGCACGCAGTCGACCTGAGTTCGATTCCCAGCATCCCATATGGACCCCCGAGCACCGCCAGGAGTAATTACTGAGTGCATGAGCCAGGAATAACCCCTGTGCATTGCCGGGTGTGACCCAAAAAGCAAAAAAAAAAAAACGAAGTCAGCTTTTGCACAAAATGTGACATTTCTGGGACGCCTCTGCCTTTGGCTTAACAGCTGTGTGGACCCTGTCCCCTGGGAGAGGCTGCACGCCTTTCTTATCAGTCCTGATAGCCAAAGCGTTCCCATGGCTGCTCCTGCGAGGCCTTGGGAAGCACAAACTGAGCCCGGGCACACCTCTCATGGCCCCATGCTGTATAGACCTAAGAATCGTGCTCAGGAGATGGGCCCCCATGCTCCTGTACACACCAGGAGTGGAGGCAGGGTGGCCGGACCGAGGGCAGGCCCAGAGGCTGGTCCGAGGTCCTGGGGTTATACCTCAACCAAACCTCTCTCTCTGCTGCAGTGGCGGGGCAAGGGGGTGGGCTTTCTCACTGTCCTGGCCTGAACCCACAGCAAGCACCCGACATCCAGCCTGTGGTCTCCCTCTATCTGCCCAAGGGTGGTGAGGACACGGGGACCCTGGAGACTTCTCTTCCCTCCCCTACACCAGGGAGAGGCAGCCTGGAGGGCGGAGCTTGTCCTCCCCACTGGGACTGGGCAAGCCAGCCAGGGTCCTGTGGCAGGCAGGCAGCAGGGTGTGAAGCAGCAGGGAGGTGCTCCGGCCCCCTTGTGGCCACACTCCACCTGGTTTGTCACAACTTCCCTTGCTGGCCCCCTGGGAGCAGGAAGGGAAGATGGGGGACCTGGAAATGGGTTCATCTTCTGATCTGTCAAATGGGCCAGTCAGAAAAGGACACAGGGATTGGAGTACAATGGGCAGGGCGCTTGCCTTGCACACGGGTGACCTGGGTTCCATCCCTGGCATCCCATATATTCCCTGAGCCCACCAGGAATGATCCCTAAGCACCACTGGGTATGACCCAAAAAGATAACGAAGAAGAAAAAAGAAAAGGACCGAAAGGGGTTCCCCTCTCCCCCGGTGATCCTCTAATTCTGGGAGCAGTTTAATGGAAGCGGGAGGAGAGAAAACAGATGTCCTCTCCACTCAGGCTGCCGCTGGAGAAGTTCCCGGAAACCCTGTGGTCCCGCTAGTATCCCACAGCACCTGCCCCCCGCCCACGTGACCCAGTTCTGCCCCTCCCTCGGTCTGCTGGGCCAGACTAGGGCTGGCTGAGGCAGGTGTCCTGGCGTTCTTGGCCTCTTGGGGCTGAGACCCTGCCATTCATACCCTGAAGCCTGTCTCTTAGTGGAAGGGGGAGGAGTGAACCCCCAAACATCTTGTGTGTGCAGCACAAACACAGGCACAAAGACGCAGCCCTGCCCTTGTGGAGCCCGGCAGATACAGAGGGGGCCCCCGCCTCTGGGGCCAGCTCTAAGCAACCCAGGTGAGGCGGGGGGCCTCTACTACCTAATACCTTGGACTCAGGCTTTGCCCATTTGTCAGGAGGAGCGATGGCTGAGGACATCTAGCCAAGTTCATGTCAGTAGCCCAAGCAGAAAGAGGGAGGCAGGGGCACGCTTGGCTGCAATCCAAGGACCTTCCCAGGACAGGACCGATGTCCCCAAGCCTAGTACTCTGAGCTTAGTCCCGGGCCCACCAACCTAGGGGGCTATAGGCGGAGGTGGGAAGGGGGGTGGATTCCCTGCTACAGCGGGCAGGGATGAGGCCCAGGTTTCAGCCTGACCCCAGGCCTGGAACACCTGCCACTGGCCAAGGGCCCGGGTGGCACTGTCCCAGGTGTGCAGCTAGATTGAGCACAGGACAGGCAGAACAGAGGGAGGCAAGCACAGCCTGGTACAGCCTGGAGCCCACAGTGCAGGTGGCAGAGTCAGAAGGGTGTGGGGGTGCAGCCTCAGCGGGGGATCCCCTCACAGGCACTCAGTCCCCCACCCCCTGTCACCCTTGGGCTCAGGGATCCTGAGCAGCTATGTGTGCTGCACCGGGAGTGGGCGACATGAGAAAGGGGTGTGAGTGAGGGTTCACTGCCTGGGATTTCCTGAAACCAGCTTTTCTTTCCCTTCCGACACACGCCTGAGTCCACGAAGAAGGGGACCCTGAACACCCCAGTTCCATTTCCACTTTTACGTTACGCTTAGGTCAAAACGATGCAACGCCGTAAGGAGACAACATTCAGTTATTCAACGATTTAAATGGGAGGTCCGGGGTTCTCAGACTAGCGGCCCACGGGCGACATCCCAGCAAACCCGGGGCGGAGGACCACGCCGAGCAGGGAGGGGGCGCCTCCGCCCAGAGTCCAATGCTCCAAAGCGCGGGGGGCGGGGCGGGGGACCCAGGTTCGGGCACAGGGCAGCGGGACTCCCTCGTCCTCCAGGTGGCGGGAGTGGCCGGGGGCGATCCCCTTGGTCGGGCAGTGCTCCCCGAGGATCCCGGCGGCGCGCCGCCCCAGGAAAGTTCCCGGGCCCCACCGTCCCTCTGGCCGTGGCAAAGTTTCGGTGGCGGCTCGGCCCCATCTGCCAGGCGGGCATCGAGCGCGGAGGACGCGGCTGCGGACAGTCCGCCCGCGAAGGGCTGCGGCGCCCCAAGCCGGCCGCAGCAGACCGCTGGGGCAGGGCCGGGAGGCCGCGCACAAAGGGACGCGCCCCCCGCCTCCGGGGTCTCGCGCACCGCGGCAGCGCCCGCGAGGTAAGGGTGGGGCGGGGCGGGGCTCCGACCCCGGCGCGGACCCGAACCCCTGCCCGAACCTCGACCCGCTGGCTCAAGACCCAGTTTAGGAAACCTTGGCGATCGTAGCCGGGATCCCGGCCGGAGCCTGCATCCAGCCACGCCCAATCCCAGCAGGGACCCCCGGCTTCTGACCCTGGACCCCGCCCCCCGTCGGAGCTTACCTGGAGCGCGGCGTGGGCGGCTCCGCAGCGCGGCCCCAGCCCCCAGACGGGCGTCTCCAGGTCCCCGGGCGCGCGCAAGGTGGCCGTGCACTGGGCGTCAGCTCGGGCCGGTGCGGGGCCGGACCCCTCCCGGGCCCAGCGTGCAGCCCCCCGGCCAGCCCTCCCCTCCCCTCGCGCGGCCCGTGCGCAAAGCGGGCTTGGCCGGTGACGGTACCCTCCGCCCCGCCCCACCGGACCGCGAATTTTCCCATTGGTTAGGTCACCCGGCGCGTCTCGGCAACCGGCGCCGATTGGATGAGAGCAGGGAGACGACGGGTCACCATTGGTTTCTAGAAATGCCCATCCAGCTCAGAGACCGGCCCCCTCGTGGAGTGGCGGAGGCCCAGGCACCTGCCGGGATCGCTGCGGCGGCAGCTGGACCGCCGCCCCCCCAGTTTCTCCCGGGCGCCTCCGAAGACGATTCCGGACCTTCCGGCCTGGAGCGGAGGTTGGCAGGCCCAGCGCTCCTTCCCCAGACCTTGTCCGCTTTCCTTCCATCATTATCCCAGTCCCCAGGACTCCTCCAGCGCCAGCCCTTGGTCCGGCGGTGCTTCCCGCGCCCTCCCGTGGACATCAAATTGCATTCCTCATACTACCCGCGAGGGAGAGTCGTGCTGCCATCCCATTTTCCAATTGGGAAAAGAAGGCTGGAAAATGCTCTCACTTGATTCAGTTACAAGAGAACGCAGCCCATCCATTCCTGAGACTGGCGGCACGCCCATTGTCCCCGGGGTTCCCTAGCAGAAGCCGGGATGTGGGCTTGGCTCAGCGAGACCAGGATGAGAGCTGTAGGGTTTCCAAGGGCAGGAAGGAACCTTCTGATGACTGGGGGGTTTCTTCAGCAACCAGGCCTGAACCTACAGACACACTTTGAGTTCAGCCCAGCCTGCGGGACCCAGTGGCACTGCCCTAACTTCCTTTCTCTGTGCCAAGGCTGTGGCTGTGGGACTGGGAGGAGATTGTGCATTTATCAATCTTTCCTTTCCTCCTGTCCCTTTTCCTCCACCCTCCTGGATCGTGGAAGCACTCTCCAAGATCTAGCCACTTCAGCCTGAGGTTAGCACAGATCACACCTCCCTGCCAGGTGGACGGCAGTGCCATGGTCCTGACAGTAACCCAGGCCCCACGTGATTCCACAAATGGGACAGTAACCCTCTGTCAGCTCCCCTGAGTTTGTATGGGGGAGGGGGAGAATGACCAGCCACTACTTCTCACTGGGGTTTATTTTTAGAGGTTCCCCCAGACGCTTGACCCTGGGCTAGTGACTCTTGCTTATCATACATGGTTCTTGGACTCTTCTGCCCTGTTTGGTTTGGTTTTGCTAGGCCTGATGGTGCTGAGGACTACTTGGGGTTCAAGGGTCACTTCTGGCAGTGCTGGGAATAGAATCTGGGGGCTCCATTATGCATGCAGGCCTGTTGAACTGGCTTTTTGCCCTGTGAATATATTTCCCTCTTTGAAAGGGAACTAGGAGAGTGATTTGTGGGAAGAGCTTTGTTTCATGAGCCCGCAAATAAGGCAGGTGTTCCACTGCTGAACCATATCTCTGGCCCACCTCTCCCACCCTGGTTGCCCTGGAGAGGCCCAGATCCTCAGATTGCCATATTCTCCAAGGCCTTCTGGGGAGGAGCAGGGAAGCCACCAGGCCCATAACAATGCTAAGAGGGGGGCTGGAGTGATAGCACAGCGGGTAGGGTGGTTGCCTTGCACGCAGCCAACCTGGGTTCGATTCCCAGCATCCCATATGGTCCCCCGAGCACCACCAGGGGTAATTCCTGAGGGCAGAGCCAGGAGTGACCCCTGAAAATCACCAGGTGTGACCCAAAAAGCAAAAAAAAAATGCTAAGAGGAGGATGTGAACATTCATGACATATCCACCCATATTGGGAGGAGTTGTTTAATGAGAACAAAGAAAGAGATATGACCAGGGCCCAGAACTCCCCAGGGGTACCACTACTGGGTCTCCTTGCCCCTGCATACACCAAACAGACACAACAGCCTCTCAGAGCTGGGCAACCAGCACTAGTCCACTGGAGTTGGCCCTTGAGGTGACAGCCATTTGGCATAGAGATGTTACTTGCAGTTCTTGGAGGGTATAATGAGTGACCCTCTCTGAAATACAGGGCCCTTATTCTGGGGCATCTCACTCTTGGGGACAATCTGGCCAACTACCATGGAGCTGGGGTTTCTCATCCCTCCCTGTATGAGAGAATGAATGAGCCCAGCTATGCGTATACAGCTTTTCAAGGGCACTGAGCCCTGGTCTTCTTGGAATCCCTTTTTGTTTGGTGACCTTGTAGTCCAGCACGGCTGCCGGATGAGACTCTGAACAGAGAACAAAGGCAACAACTGTGTACCAAACAGATTCCCCCCTACCCTCGCTCCCACCCTGTACTCCTGGCAGAATTTCAGGGACCTGTCAGGCCCCTACTGGATCAGCAGTTACACACAGACGATCAGTGGGGGGCACTCATTTTAAAAGAACTCAGGGCCACTGCCCAGATGGTGTCCATCATGACCCAGACTGTATGTAGGCATCAGAAACAATTCAGGGACAATGGCCTCCACAGGGACCAGCCCTGGATACTTGCCCACACTCTCTCTTCCCCTCTTTCCCCAGCTGCTGGTCTGCTCTGTAGGGACATTCCTGGAGCATGTGAGGAAAGCTACATGGAACAAACAAGTTTCAGTGGGAGGTCAAGAAAAACTTCCCGGGAGCAAGAGTCATAGTACAGTGACTTGCACACGACAGAGCTGAGTTCAATCCCAGCATCTCATATGGTCCCTTGAGCACCACCAAGAGTAAATCCTGAGTGCAGAGTGAAAAGTAAACCAGAGCATTGCCGGAAGTACCCACACACCACTCAGATAAAAAAAAAAGAGCAACAATACAGTGGGTGGAGTGCTTGCCTTGAATGCAATTGACCTGGGTTCAATACCTGGCACCTCATACAGCCATAGTTCCCTGAACCCAGCCAGGAGTGATCCTTGACTGAAGAGTCAGGAATAAGTCCCGAGCACTACTCAGTGTATTCCAAAAGAAAGAATGAAAGAAAGAAAGAAAAACTACCCAATAATCACATAAATTCAGAAACTAAAAGGATGGTTCAATGAGGGAGTCACTTCCCCCATTAGCAGATATGCATAATTAGCAGTAAGAAGGCAGTGTATCTTCGCATTTCTGAGACCTAGGGCTCAGGTAATAACCCTACCGATTTCATCTAGCATTACATGATCCCTGGTGCCAAAGGCATATAGAAAGAATTCAAAGGAGACAGAGAACATCAGAGTATCTGATTTGACTCCATCTAGATATTTGATTGGGGATGGTGCTAGCCATATGCTCTGAACAGTGGGTAAGGTGCTTGCCTTGCACAGGGCTGACCTCCTTTGATACCTGGCACTGTATTTGGTCCCTTGAGCACCTCCAGGAATGGCCCTTAAGCACCACTTGGTGTGGTCCCCCAAAACAAATTAAGTGTGTGTAAGGGGGGGGGGAACTTTCAAGCAGTACTCAGAGAGTCTGGAGGCTACTCCTGGCAATAATACTTGGTCAATATGGGGCTTAGGGTCACATCTAGCTCTCCTTATTCCTGACTTACTCCTGGATCTGTGTTCAGGGATCATTTCTGACAGTGTGCTGGGGACTTATGTATGGTTCTAGGAACTAAACCTGGTTGGTGGTATGCCACTGTCTTACCCACTGTACTGTGTCTCCAACCCAATTCTTGGTCAATTGAGTGGTTCAGTTCAGTGCAAGGGTTCGATGATGTTGAGCAGCCCAGGCAGGTCCTCTAGAGCTAGGGGGCCACCAGAGGCACTGTGGCAGTGGTCAGGGCCTCCAGGACTATACCCAACAGTGTGGAGGGTGGCTGTTCACCACATTATATTTGAGTCCAAACTCACGCCCTGGCATATGCAAACCATGTACTCCTGACCACTGGGCTATCTCACAGACCCCAGTGAGAAATCAACTCAATAGCTTCTGCTCCATCCATAGTCCAGGATACTTACCCATAAACTCTATGTTCTGCTTATGCAACACTGCCACCTCTTGGCTGGACCATCTGGTCTAACTGCCCAGAGGGAAATCAATGGCACCAGTTCAGTACAATTCCCAATTCAGAAAAAGGGGTGAGGAAGGAGAGGAAGGGACCATTTGTCTGCCTGGGTCTGCCACGTGCTGGCCGTAATTCCTCAGGCCTAATTCTTGGTTTCTTTGCCCGTAAAGCGTTTCTGTTGGGTTCCAGGATGAATACAGATGAGACAACAAAAGGGGAGTGGGGTGGAAGTGGAAGGAACTTTGCTGTGTGTCAAGGAGATTTGATTGATGTTTGTCATTGCTGATGACCAGTCAGGCCTGTCCTCTTTCTGAGCCCAGTTTTTGGTTACACATCACTATTGTAGGCCAGCTATAAAACCCAGCTCCCAGAACAGCGCAGAGTCTCCTGCCCCCGCGCCTGGCTGTCCTCGCCAGGGCCCCTTGGAGGGGGGCGGGTTGAGTTTCCCTCCCTGCCCCGAGCAGAACCTCAGCAGCTGAAGACCTCCAGAACCAGTCACAACCTTGCTGAGACCACTCTCCACACACATGAAAGAACCGGCAGAGGAACACAGGCATGCGGCTCCCGGGGCTGAGATCTCCAAGCCTGCTCAGATCGGGGCTGAGCATCCTCCACCCAGATCCTCCATATCCCAGTAGGCAGGGGTTACATCCACCAACTGCCCCCGGCGCCAGGTAATCTCATCAACGACCAAGACCCAGAGACTACAAAACCCAGCTCCCAGAAGTGCGGCCGCATTTGCAGCCTGCAACATCTTATTATCTCATTCTTACTTTGGACAACCTGACACGCTACCTAATGTAACCTGCCCACACGGCAGAGTCTGGCAAACTCCCCGTGGTTTACCCAATATGCCAAATACCAGTAACAATGATGGGTCTCATTCTCCTAACCCTGAAAAAGCCTGGAATATGACACTTTTTATTTATTTATTTATTTATTTACTTTTTGCTTTTGGGGTCCCACCTGGCAATGCTCAGGGGTTACTCCTGGCTCATGCACTCAGGAATTGTTCCTGGTGGTGCTCGGGGGACCACATGGGATGCTGGGAATCGAACCCGGGTCGGCCGCGTGCAAGGCAACCACCCTACCCGTTGTGCTATTGCTCCAGTACCTATGGCACTTTTTAAAATCTCAGGGCCAGGATGAAGGAGACGTTACTGGTGCCTGCTCGAGGCAATTGACGAGCAACAGGATGATCGTGATCGTGATCGTGATTGTAGGCCAGGATCAGGGTGTCTGGATCTTCAACAAAGTGCTATAAAAGCCATCCCAGCACCATCAATCAGGAGTGACTCCTGAGCATAGAACCATGAATAAGCCCCGAGAACCATTGGTGTAGCCCCTGAACCACCTGCCTCCATAAAAAAACTGTAGAACTAATCCAGTGACTGTCTCCAGACACTTTTTTTGGGGGGGGGAGGGGCATGTCCCTTGCTTTTCAGAGCTCTCTCCAGACCCTGCACTCAGGGATCACTCCTGCCTGGCTCTGGGGTTGCTGGGAATTGAACCTGGGTTGATTTTGCACAAAGCAAGCCTCCTACTGGTATACTATCTTTCTGACTCACTTTTTTCTCCATTTGTTTAATTCAAACAAGAAATGTAACTGTTCTGTGGCTGGAGTAATAGTACAGTGGGTTGGGTGCTTATCTTGCATGTGGCTGACCCTGATTGAGCCCCTGAAATCCTATACGTTCCCCTGAGTCCTGCCAGGAGTCAGGAGTAAGTCCTGAGCACAGCTTAGTGCGCCCCCCCTCAAAAAAAAGAAATGTAATTATTCTGAGCCTTGTGCTTGTACCTGTAAAATGAGGTGAGTGAAAACTATGGACCAGGGTCCTGAGTTTAGACTCCTAGTGCATCATGCCTAATGTAATTTTCATCCTCGTCAGTTTGTTGAATATCCACTTTGGATCAGTCCTGAGCCTCTGACTTTCCATTTCCACTGCGTTTGAGCCCTAGTCACAGTTGAGATACTACTAGAGAGCAGGGAGCGTATGAAATACCTGTGTTCTGTTCGGAGGTCCCAGGCCTCAGGCATTGCTCACTTGGACACCCAGTTTAGGCTGGGTCTGTCCTTTGTCCTTAGGGACTGGAAGAACAGCTTTCAGGTGTGTTCAAATGCTACATGGCTGGAAGTATTGGATCCAAAATCTACCCTGAGCTTGCAGAGATGTCAGGGGGATCGGAGTGGATGGCCAGGTAACCGATGGACGCCTGGAGCTCACACTGGGCCTTGACGCAGTGACAAGCCTCAGCAACCTCCCGCATGGGTGCCAGAGCCTGGGAAGGCTGCTGGGGGCTCAAGAGGTGCCTAGACACCAGTGCAGCCCCTAGACTTGGCGCAGCCCTGGGGGCGGGGCGACAGGAGCTGCAGCCCCCGAGCGACAGCCCGTGTAGCCAATAGCGCTCCTGGGTGCACAGTATAGCCCCTCCCCTAATATTTATGTCCAATAGTGCAAACCCAAACGTCCTGGGGGCGGGGCCTAGGTGGTGGCGGCGGTGCGCGGGCGCGGCACCCGGAAGTCGGCGGCTGCGGAGGCGGTGAGTGTGCGGCCGGCGACCTGGGCCGGGGGACTAGTCTCCCCGGAGCCGGCCCGGGCTCCCGGCCCAGGGCCTTGGGGGCGCGGGCGTGGAGGAGTGGGGCTGCGCCTTACCCATTCTGCCTCAGTTTCTCCTTCCTGAGACATGGAATGGAAATCAGGCGGTCGGGTCCGGGGAAACCAACTGGCTCGGGCTGACGACGTGCCCCGCGCGGTACTGGAGCGCGTTTCCAGCGATCCCCACCTGCGGCTGCCGCGCCGCTGCCTCTGGGAAACTGGCAGAGACGGAACGGGCGGGGAACTGCGTGGTCTCTGCAAGATGAGTGGGCTAGACTTCAGGACAGCTCTGGAACCCTGAGTCACGCTGCCCTTTGCCTGCGTTCTTTTGCGGGACAGCGGGGTGACAGCTGGTGCTGGCTCATCCTTGCTCCAAACACGGCATACCCCAGCTCCACCCCCGACTCCGCTCTAGATCCGGCTGAGGGCTGGCTCTGCAGCTGACTTGAGACCCTTCCCCAGCTCCAGCACCTCCAGCTCTGCCACCTTTCTTGGGCCCAGCTTGAGAGTGACCCTTCTACCCTTGTACCTTCCCTGACCCTCAGGCGAGCCCCTTGCTCCAGTTGTGTCGCAGGTTGTGCCACCGCCTGCCCTGGCCCTGCTGTGTGGTCACAGAGCCCCTTCCTCAAGGCAGGTGAAGGTTGGGATGGCCAGTTCTGGGTGCCTACAACTGGCGGTAATTCAGACATGCTTGGTTACACTTGGTCCAGAATTCTCCATGGGCCAAACCCTAGTCAAGGACAAAAACTCAGGCTGAGGTGCCATGACGTAGTAATGCCTCTTCACTGCGCCCCCTCCCCCCAAGCCCAGCTCTCATGGTTCAGGGAAGTTGCACTTGCTCTTACCCCTTCAGCCCCTGACCTTTCACCCCAAGTCCTGCAGCTGTGTTTGTTCTGGGGTGTCCACAGATCCTAATCCCTATCCAGGTCAAAGTCAGTTATCTCCTTCCCCCATGCTGTCAGCTTTGCCACAGGCAGCTTTTGTCTTCGTTTATGGGCTATTTCAGCCACGATGCACCGAGGTCATCATCATGTACGGTGTTGGCAACGCCTTCCTCTGCCTGGCTTTCTCAGGGGTGAGGGGTGGGGGCGAGCGCCTTGGAAGTACCCGGGTGCCTCTTCTCCCTGTGGAGAGATGAGGGGCTCCGGAGCAGGTCTGGAGAGAAGTGTGCCCAGCAGGGTGAAATGGGCTTCCTGACTTGGGGCCACATGTTGCTGCTGACCCAGTGGCAGACAGTGGAACATGGGGTCCATCTTTGGCTAAGGTGTCAGTGGGCACCTGTGGGTGCATGCAGAGTCTGACTTTGGTGAGCATGGGGCATGGGACTTTGTGGTGAGAAACAGGTGGCCCTGGGGCCACCGAGCTGCCCTTTCAGGTTATTGCACAGCCTTTTCCTTTCTCTGCCAACTTTTCTATTAGAGTGCCAAGAGAAAATGCCCACACTCCATGGTGCACAGGATTGGCTGCCTGGACTTTGCCCATGTCTTTGGGACCTGTTCCCTTTGAGTTTGCTTGGATCCTCCTCCTTTCTGAGCCTAGGCCCACAGGGACCCCTGGGAGGCTGGGCTGATCCCTGGCTTGTGGGGACTGAAGGTTCAGAGGTCACCACTATTCTGAACCTTTTGGACTGTTCTTGGTGCCCTTCTTTGCTGCTCCTTCAGGAGACAAGAAATAATGACCCTGAGTGTGGGGCTGAATTTGTGCTGCTGAAATGTCTCAAACATCTTAGGAAAGGGGTATCACAGGCAAAAAATGTGTCCCCTGGGTTCTGGAGAGATCATCCGGGGGGAAGTTTGACTCTTAAGTACTACCCTCTATGGTTCCCAGAGTCTCTCCAGGAGAGATCTCTGAGTACAGAGCCAGGAATAAGCCTGAGCACAGCTGGGTGTGGTCCCTAAACAGGAACGAAAGGAGATTTGCCCTGAGCAACGCCCCTTAGTCAAACCAAGATCAAGGTGCCCTCGTGCTGGAGCAGGGGGGAGGGCAGAGACCTGCAGGAGTGGGTCTGCCACTCTGGACGAGTTACAGACCTCAGGGCTCGCAGCCAAGGCCCGGAGCAGCTCCCGTGTGTGCCCGGATCTGTTTTCCTCCACTTCAGTGTGTGCCTGTGCCTGTTCACCTCCTCTGCCAGCAGCAGGAAAGAGCCACCGGTCCAAGGAAAGAACAGCTTGAGCTTTCCGCTCTGCCCTGGGGGCTGCCCCTGCGACTCAGCCCTAGGGGCTAGGGGCCAGCGTCCTGGCTTCCCAGCTCTGCTAGCAGGAATCTGAGGGGCCCCCACTTCTGCAAGACCTCTCAAGACCATGGACAGGCAGATCTAGCCAGAACAATGTCTTCCCAAATGTGCTGAACAAGAAGTGTAAGGAAATGAGGTCACAGGGCCTAGGACATGGTGGGTAATTGTGCAGAGTCTGAACACCAGCAGGTTTGGAGGCCCCAAGTCTTGGTGAAAATGCTTGCCTGGCCCTGTCCTGCCCTGTCCCGCCTCTCCCCTCTGTCCTCTGCCTGCCCACCTTCCCTTTGCTTTTTCAGTTCCCAAAGGGAAGTGCAGCTGCCTTCCCTTGCTCTCCCTTCAAGGCATTGTGTAGCTTCTTGCAGTGCGGAGGTGTTTAGGCCAGGGCTGAACCCCTTCCCCAGTCTCCCATGAATGTCTTTGTCTGGCCTTTCCTGCCTGCCCTCTGCCTGCCCATGGGAACAATTCCTAAGTCAGTGGGTGTGTGTTTTCTAAAGGTCCAGAGGCTCTATCTCTCCCGCTGCCCCGCATTCGGCCACCCGTTTCCCCCACCCCAGGGAGGTCGATGGCGATGGGCAGACGAAGGAACGAATGAGGGCCAGGCTGGTCAGTATCAATTGTAGTTTATTCCAGTCTTCACTCTCACCTCTGATTCTGCCCTCTGGAGCCCAAGCTCTCTGAGCCCAAGCCTGCGCCTCAGCCTGAGACTCAGTCTCTGCTCTCTCGAGCCCCAGCCCCCTTCGAGCTTACAGTCTTAGTTTATATAGCAATCATGTAGGGTAGTGATACAAAAGTGGGTTGAACATTAACAAATCAGCAAAGAGAGGTAAGACCACTCCTCGAGGAGATTAACTCAGTAAATCTCATCTAAAGAGATTTATTCCAGATTACTAGGAGATCTGCGCAAGGGTGGGATCCCAACAAGGGTGTGTTCTTTCCTCAGCTAGTAATCTACTTAAATAGTTGTAGTAAGTCTACTTCTAATATTTCTAGCAATGTCATTCTGTATGAGCACAGTAAGAGATAAACTTACAGTTTGGTTCTTCCTGAGGACATCTCACTATATATTCCTATATATATATATCAGTCCTTATGCCAGGTTAGTCTTCCTAGCCCAGCAGGGTCCTAGTCTTGTCTTTACTTACTTTTGGATCATGACAGCATTTGTCCATGATCGTGCCCTCAACTTATAGTTGAGTATCGTGGCGCTTTGGCCTGGCCCATTTCGATGCCAGGGTCGCTCACAGCTTGTCCTGGGTCCAATCAGTCCCTCGTCGGGACCCTGTTTTTGGGGTGCTAGGAACTAAGGGAAACTGAGTCAAGAAAGCAGATGCCCAGGAGTAAATATTATTCGGAGTCAATCAACTCCCAAGTTACAAAGCATAATATTAACTGTCTTTCTGTGTCCACACAGAAAGGACATTGCTTAAGGTAAGCTATGCAAAGAACTGGAGCGATAGCACAGCGGTAGGGCGTTTGCCTTGCACGCAGCCAACATGGCTGACCGGAGTTCGATTCCTCCGCCCCTCTCGGAGAGCCCGGCAAGCTACCGAGAGTATTCGATATGCCAGACACAGTAACAACAAAGTCTCCAATGGAGACGTTACTGGGCCCGCTCGAGCAAATCGATGATCAACGGGAGGGCCTTTACTTATGCAAAGGACATAACTTACAATACAAGTTCAGTGTCCTTAGAAGGATCTGATTTTACAAGCTAACAGAATCTGATTAGGGAGAAAAGGTGATTAATTGGCTGGGGAGGAGAGCACAGAGAAGAGTTTACAGATAAACAGAGGAATGAGAGTCACTCGGGAGCACTGTGTTGGGTGTAACCTGATAAACCTGAGCTCCCTGTGGCAATGTTATTCTACACAAGCGATTGTCTTTTCCTTGAACTTTTTTAAAAATTTTTATTAGTGAAACACCATGAGGTACAGTTGTAGACTTACAAATTTTTGTGCTTGGGTTTCAGTTATACAATGATCCAGTACCCATCCCTCCACCAGTGCCCATTCTCCGTCATTTACTTTTTTTTTTAAATTTTTGTTAGCGAAACACCATGAAGTACAGTTAAGTACAGTTGTAGATTTATAAATTTTTGTGCTTGGGTTTCAATTATACAATGATCAAATACCCATCCCTCCACCAGTGCCCATTTTCCACCACCACGGGTCCCAGTATCCCTCCCACCCCTCATCCCCCCATCCCACCCTGCCTCTGTGGCAGGGTATTCCCTTTTGTTCTCTCTCTCTTTTTGGGTGTTGTGGTTTGCAAAACAGGCATTGAGTGGCAATCATGTTTGGTCTCTAGTCTACTTTCAGCATGCTTCTCCCATCCTGGAAGGATCCTCCCAACACCCTTTATTTGGTGCTCCTTTCTCTATCTGAGCTCCCTTTTCCCCTAGAGTGTGTGGCTGGCCTCCAAGCCATGGAGCAAAACTCCTGGTACTAATCTCATCCACTCTTGGGTGTTAGTCTCCTATTTTGTTACTTTATGTTCCCCGGTTTTTGTTTTGGGGCTACCTCTGGCTAGTGTTCAAGTTTTGTTTCTGACTCTGTGCTCCGAGATCACTCCTAGTAGGGCTCAGGAGACCCCATGTGGTATAAGGGGTTGAACTCCGGTCGACCACGTGCAAGGCGCACCCTACCTGCTGTATTATCACTCTGGCCCCTGCCTTCAACTTTTCTTAACTGCTACAGAGAGTGGAGTTGGAGTCTGACCCACTTGAAGGACTGGGGCTTCCCGAGAGTGATTACCCCTCTCCATTTGGCTCTTAGGAATAGCCCCGTTGGTTCCTCCAGAAGGCCATGGGAGAGGAATGGGCTGATCTCAGAAATGATGGGTGAGCAGCTAGAATGGAGGATGCTGGGAAAACTCTCAAAAGCATTATCAGCAGATGGGCAGGAGTGCCTGGAAAGTTTCCCCGCTTCCCTCAGCCAGGCGCTGAGAGGAGCTGGTGCCCATCTGTGACCCACACTTCCTGTTTGGTAGGATTTCCAGGCGCTTGGGAGGGGGGAAAGCCAGCTGCTCCTCAAGCTGCTTCCCAGTGCCTGGGGAGGCCTGGCTCTTGCCTTTTGCTCTTCCTTTTCCAGTTCTGGTGGGGGTTCAGGTGTCAAGGACTTCAGGTATGTGGGATCCGCAGGCCTTTTGCTGCTCGTGTGGCCAGGGCGGCTGGCTTGTTGGGGAGACTGAGCAGAGGTGCAGGGGAAGGGTGGTGCGGGCTGAGGGTGGGGGAGCAGAGGTGCAGACTGAGGGTGGTAGAGCCTGCGCTGGAAGTGCTTCCCGTAGAACACAGTCTACCTAGAAACCTGCCAGAAGTTCCCAGCAGGAGCCCCTGGCTGGGCGATGATGGGTACTCTGACCTTGGATGTTTGCACATGCGCCTACCTGGCCTGAATTAGAGCCTCAGGACTGGGGGCCCTCTGCTCCCCCCCCCCCCCCCCCAGCCCCTGTCAGATGCTATCAACGAGGATGCGCTTCCTGACCTGCAGCCTTCCCTTCCTACCAGTGCTTTGTCCCTGTTTGGTTTCAAGTCGTATTTGTTCGGTTACTAGTGCATCAGTGGGTCTGAAGGCCACTCCCGGCAGTGCTCAGCCTGGCTCTGTGGGCCCTGATGCTTCAGTGTTTGCTTGGGTCTAATCATATCTCATTGGGGCCACTAGGATTACACCAGCTGTGCAGGTCCTGGGGACTGTGCCATGCCAAGGATTGAGCCTAGCACATTGCAGGGCATACACTGCAGTCCTTTGAGCAATCTCCCTGACCCTGTATAGGATGTAGTTGATTATTTTCATTTTTAAAAATTTCTTTTTGGTTTGGGGGCCATCCCAGGTGGGGCTCAGGGGCTGTTCTCTTTGTGCTCAGGGGTTACTCCCAGAGCATGCTTGAGGGACCATACTGGTGCTGGAGACCAAACTCAGACCTTGAGCCTGTGCCTTATGCCTGTAAGCATGAATTCCAGAGTTACGTGTGGTTAAGGGGATTGAACCAAGGTCAGTGCATGCCAGGCAAGTGCCTGGACCTCTGTTTGGTTACTCCAGACCAAAGCTCAGCTCTTTACACGAGCTCTTGATAGAGGGAGTACCCTGTTGCCTTGTACCACTTGGGAGCCTCTGTGAGCCATAGAGGTTGGCACCACAGGGCAGCCACAGTGAAGATGCTGTCAGGTCTTTCAGGGTTGGTGCCAGCAGCTCCAGCCCCCTGCTTTCCTGGTGGAGTGACTCAGGCCACAGGAAGCATCCTGTTGGGGCCTTGTGCCCGGTGTGGGTGGCACTATCCCCTCAGCAGTGCGGCTCTGGCCTCATGAGTACTGATGCACTGATGCCGTGAGTCTTCACTGTGGCCTCCTGTGGGGGTTAAGCGGCCCTAGTCACAGGCTCTGCTCTCTCATCCCAGTGGCTCCTCCACATGGTTTGGCTCCTCTATTGCAACCACCACTGGGGGCCTCCCAACCCTGACTGTGCCTTTGCCTGTGGGTACAGAGACTTCAGTGAGGGGAAACATGCAGGCTTTCCCCAGGGCTTCTTGTGCTTAGGGGGTGTTGGCTGTAGGGCGGCCACTGAGGCCAGCAGGTTCCCCGGCAGGGCTGTGCAGTGCAGGTAGTGGGGTCCGGGCCCTCTGGGGGCCACCTGGGAGCAGCTGCAGAGTCCCAGAGGCCCCTCGGCCCCAGCCCCACTTCTCCTGGACTCCTTCACCCTGAGCATAGTCCTCAAGGTGTCAGCAGTGGGGCCTGGGGAGGGGATGTGTGTCCCCAGCTGGTCAGTGGGGCCCAGCCTCCTGCAGACAGTGCCTTATGCCCAAAGACCCAGGTTGTGGGGCACCGGCCCCATTTGGTGGCGTCCCCTGCTGCCATCCTGATTGCCAGAGCAGGGAGGGAGGCCGCTCGAGGCACAGGAGCGCGCGGCAGGACGATGGGCTCCTTGGCCAGGCCTCCGGGTGCAGCTGGTGGGCAACAGGCCTGCTCGAGTAGGGGGCGAGGGACTGGAGAGAAAGGCAGTTCCTGATGGTCCCCTCCCCAGGGGCTGGCTTTCCTCTCGTCCTTCCCTCCCAATGACCGCGTCTTCATCGAGGCCGCAGCCCTGCGCCCTGTGTCCATATGTCTGGTGCCAGGCTGCCTGGAGCACCAGTGCGGACCTTCCCTCAGGCGTGGCTGGTGCAGGCAGCCAGCTTGGCAGGGCTGTGTCTGGCCTGAGCCCCTCTGGCAGAGCAGCTCCTGCCTGGGAGCCGACCCGGGGACCAGCGGTGTCAGGGCCGCTGAGGCTGGCACGAGCGGCCCCTCTCTGACAGTGCTTAGTGGCATGGGCCAGGTGGGACACTCTCTCCTGGGGCCATGTTTCCGGGGGGACAGCTCTCGGTACTGTGGCTCTGGGCCTGCTGGTCATCAGCAGCTTGGCTCCCACTGCTGCCTGCCCTGGGCCTTGGGGGGTCATAGACCAGTGTTTCTCAGAGTGGGCAGTATACTGCTTTTGGGCAAGGGGCAGGGTGGCCGGGCAGCACCAGTAACCTTGGCAGTTGCACCCAAAATTCCATTTGTTTGAGCCAGAGAGATAGTACAGCAGGTTGGGCACTTGCCTTGCCTGGTTCCCTGAGCATGGCTGGGAATGGCCCTTAGGCATGGGTGTACCTGCCAGAACAAAAACAGTTCTAGGTGTGAGGGTCCCTGAACCCCCTCATTGACCCTGGTTCTGACCATGGGTTTTTTTAGGGCTACTCTCACTCCTAGCGCTGTCCTTGTGGCCCCAGGGGCGGCTGTAGGCAGGTGTCCCTGGTCACCCCCTATAGTTGCTCCCCAGAGTTCCAGCATCCCTTGGGGGCTCCTTCCAGAACCCTGAGGCAAGGGACTCGGGATCTTGGGAATTTCTTTCAGCCCCACTTACTGCAGAGGCCTCAGACACCTATGCCTCTGGCCTCCTAACCCAGATGAGCACATGCCTTTGCACAGCTTTGCACAGGAGTGGCCTTGGACTCCACCATCCTCTCTGGATCCCACATCTTCCAAGATATTGGCTAAACCCAGCTAAACTCCTCAGTTCTTGGAGATCTTTTTTTTTTTGTTTGTTTTTTGGGTCACATCCGGTGATGCACAGGGGTTACTCCTGGCTGATCACTCAGGAACTACTCCTGGCGGTCCTGGGGGGACCATATGGGATGCTGGGAATCAAACCCGGGTCAGCCACATGCAAAGCAAATGCCTTACCCGCTGTGCTATCACTCCAGCCCCAGTTCTTAGAGATCTTCCTCATTCTTGAATGTTTGAGTTTTTTTTTTTTTAGGGATGGGGGAAAACCAGCAGCCTGATCGCAGTATTGGGGGTGTCAGGCACCCCCGGGAGCCCCTGACCCCCAGGGGACACCACCAGGCTACTTCGAGGCATGTTGCAGCCCGCTGTATCCTCTGGACCCCTGTAGTGCTAGGCACGCCTGCCCCTCGGCATCTCTCGAGGCGCCCTGTGCTTCTCCACACGCGGCTGCCTCCCACCTTTCTACCTCAGTTCCCCAGGCCCAGAACCTCGCTGAAATCACAAGCTGGTTCCCAGAGGCCTCCAGCTAGGGGAAGTTTGGGCTGAATCCTGTGGTGCGATGGGGACAGTCGAGTCTCCCCCTCACTGTACCAGCCCAGCCAGTGAACGGGAGCTGGCGAGGGGCCTCTGTAGTGCCGTCCCCTGGGGGATCTAGGGACTTGGTGCCAGCCATGGCCTTGTCTGGGTACCCCCTCAGCTTTAACCCCTTGGTGGCCCCTCTGCCTGGTGTGGCCAGAGTTCCTTCTCTCAGCCGCTTGCTGTCGACATGGAGCTGGCATGGCTTTGAGGACAGGGTGGGGTGGTAGAGGCCCCTCCTCCCATGAGTGCCGAGAGACAGGTGGCCACAGCACCCTCACTGGCCGCCTGCCTGTCTCCAAGGCTGGGGCCTCTCCTGGAACTGTGGAGCATGGGCATCAGTGTGGCGCGCCGAGCTGGCATCATCTGGCCCCTGGGGTGGCCTGTCAAGCGTGGTGGCTCCCTCCCCAGCATGGCTACACTAAAGGGCAGGGTGGCACAAGTGACCATGGCTTGGGTTGAGACCTGGGCATCTCATCTCTGCTCTGGGCCTCTGGGTGCCCAGCCCACAGACTGACCTTAGATCTGGGGCTCTCCTGAGTGGGGTCAGCCCATCCTGGGTGGTCACCATTCTACTGGTAGGCCCTGCCGGTACCCTTCCCAGCCCCAAGGGCACCCCAGTCTTGTGATCTTGAAGTTCAGTGGCTGCCTCTAGATACCCACACATGTGCACGTAGTCCCTTATGCCAGCACTCACACACACACACACACACACACACACACACACACAGAGGCACCTCCCTCATGCACACACACACACACACACACACACACACATGCCCCCCACGCACATATTTATATACACATGCACACATGTCCCTTGTGCACACACATTTATACACACGGGCACTCCCCACACATGCAGACAAATGCACACCCCACACACAGGTCTGTGCTTTGGGGCTCCGTGGGTCCAGCCGTGGGATCCATGCATCTGTGAGCCATTCAGACTTGCCCAGTCTCCTCCGGGGTGGGCCCCTGGGCTACCCTCCTGGTCACGCTGCCCCCCAAAGACTCCCATCACAGAGTATGTACCACCAACTCCTGGGTGGACGCGTGACCCGGGCATGTGGGCTTTGTCCAGGCTCCTGCTGCTGATGTGCATACACTGGGCCTGACAGTTTTCCTGGATGTGCCCGGGCTCCGGGAGGTAGACAGTGTCTGCTGTGGACACAGCCTTAGGGACCCCGGGCTCAGCATTGCAGGGCTGGGCTGGAGTTGGTGCTGTTGGACGAAAGGGATGGAGAACCTGAGGTGAGCAGGTCTCAGAGCCGCCGGGAGTGAAGGAGAGGCCCCAGCCCTGTAGCTCTTCCTCAGCTGGGGTGGGGCCAGGAATGTGTTGGGGCACGCTCTCCTGGACCAGGGGACTGTGCTGGTCAGGGGATGGTGGTCTTTGCTCAACTCTTTTTCCTTTTCCTGCAGACCTTGTGAACCCGCACATGAGTGCAGCCTCCCCTTCGGCCCGATGTGCATCATCTTCTTTAAGTTTAATCCTCGCCCTGTTTCCAAAAATGCCTACAGGTAATCTCCCACTGCCGTCCTCCCCGTGGTAACCCCCACTCTGTGCCCTCCTCCCTGTGGTAACCCCCACTCTGCCATCCTCCCGTGGTAACCCCCACTCTGTGCCATGCTCTTCTCTGTGGCCTCAGGTACCTGCAGGTGCAGGAGGGGCTGTGGGTGCTCACATGTGGGGACAGGGCCGTGGTCAGTGCGGTCACGCCATGTGGGGTGCTGGAGGTGTGTGGACCTCGGATCACAAAAGGGCAGACCCTCAGCCATGGAAGCTCATGAGGTGGCCAGCACAGAGGACCAAGTGGGGCCAGGGCCCACTGCCTTGTGGGCTCTGCAGGGGATCAGGGCAGCAGAATTGGGGTGATGGGATTCAAGAGCTTGACCTGAGCTGACTGTCCATGTTGCAGGTGATGGGCTTGGGTAGTGGTCACTGCCAGTAGGGTCTGTGGATCCTGATCAGAGATGTGTCGTTTGGGTGTGAGGGACAGCTGGCATACTGTCCAGGAGAAGGGAGGAGCAGGAGGGGCAGGTTCTGATCCAGTTCGCCCCATGTCCCTGTGACTCTGGGCTCTGGAAGTGCCTCTCTGTTCACAGGCGCACCCTAGCTGGAACACAGAGCCCTTCATCCATGCATGAATGAAACGAAAATTTAACCCACAGTCATGTTTTACTTAGACACTTACCTGGGAACTTGTCGTCACTTTAACATTTCCAGTAAGGGGGTGGGGGTTCAGCTGGGGGCACCACTGCTAGGGGCCTCTGTGGCTGTGCCAGGCCTCCCCGCCACTCCCTCTTGCCTTAGCCATGCCTGTTTTAGTCAGATACATTGGCATTTGTCCCCTGCCCTCGTGCCCACTCGGTCCCCTCCCGTCCCCCATCAATAGCATGAAGAACAGGAGCAACTCAGTGTTAGCAGAGTGCAGGGGATGGATATACCTACCTTTCTGACACGTCCGTGTAGCACATTCCTGTGTAGCTTTTACCACTTCCTCCTGGAGCTCATTCATCCTCCCACATCGAAACTCTGTCCCCGTGGAACATTGTGCTCAGTTCAGCCCTCCCTGGTTCCTCCATCCTTCCTTCCCTCCCTCCCTCTTTCTCTCTCCCACCCCTCTTTCCCTCCCTCCCTCCCTCCCTTCCTCCCTCCCTCCCTCCCTCCCTCCCTCCCTCCCTCCCTCTCTCCCTCTCTCCCTCCCTCCCTCCCTCCCTCCCTCTGTTCCTTTTGTTATTGGGCCACACCAGTGATGCTCAGGGGTTACTTCTGGCTCAGAAATAACTCCTGGTGATGCACAGGGATGGAACGTGGGTCAGCTGTGTGCCAGGCAAGTGCCCTACCTGCTGTACTATCACTCAAGCCCTGTCCCCCTTTGTTCTTTTTTTTTTTTTTTTTTTTTTTGCGGAGGGGGGAATTCAGCAGTGTTCAATTTGTTAGTATTGACCAGTAGTGCTGGAGTGACCACCAGGGCTACATCTCATGGTGCTAGACAGGGACATACTGGCCTGTGACTGGAACTTGGGGCTTTGCTCGGTGCGAGGCATGTACTCTGCTACTTGAGCCATCTCCCTAGCCCTGACAGACACTTGTTTTGTTTTGGGGCCATGCTCAGGGCTTACTCCTGGCTCTGCACTCAGGAATTACTCCTGGCGGTGCTCAGGGAACCATATGAGATGCCAGGGATCAAACATGTAAGGTGAACATCCTATTTGCTGTATGATCCCTTTGGCCCGCATTTTTCATTCTAATGCAGATAACATATTTGTCCTAATACAGTACTCCGAACAGGAGCAGAGTAGAACAGCACCTGGACTGGAGTGTGGCTCGAGTGAGTGAGGCTCTGGGATGGATCCCGCTGCCCCAGCACTGCCCGCCCCAGCGCAGTCTCAGGGCTTGGTCTGGGCTCTCTGCTCCCTGGCCACTCTGTGTGGCCCCTGAAATTTTCTGAGCTGGTGGCAGCTTGGCCCCGGGCTCCTGGTCATCGTGCTGGTCGCTCTTGTTCCCAATTACAGACACATTCTATGTTCTTGGGAAAACAGGTCAGAGCCCAGAGCACTTAGGCGTAAGCCCTGAACTCCAACCAGCCAGTGAGAAATAGATGGCCCAGGATGCCCGCTGCCCTGTGGGAGTGTGCAGTGCTCCCCTGGGGAGACCTGAGGAAGGACAGGGACAGGGAGGACTCTACCTTCCAGCCTGGGTGCCCCGCGTGCTGTGCTTGTCCTCAGCTCCCTCCCATCTGGCCCTTGGCCCTGCTACCCCTGGGGCCCCATTCCAGAGATGGGGATGTGCAAGGTGGAGTTAGAGTCCACCCTGGGGCAGGTGGACCCCCTATTTCCTGACCCTGCAGATCCATTATTATCATCTGCCTGTTTCTTCCACGGCCCAGGCTGCTGCAGACCGTTGTCCTGCACTGGCCCCTGTCTTGTCTTCTGTCACTCTGGCTTATGTTTCCCCTGAGGCAAACGTTCACTTGTCAACAAGAGAAAGAAAACTCAGCCTGGTCACGCTGCTGTTTCAGTTTTCATCCGAGGCCTTGACTCAGGCTTTTCTCTTCAGGCTCATCCTGGCAGCCAACAGGGATGAATTCTACCACCGACCTGCCAAGGTAGCTGACTTCTGGGGGAGCAACAATGAGATCCTCAGCGGTGAGTGGCCTTCTCCACTGGTCCTCTGCAGAGCATGCCCCATGTGGACTTCTGGGTACCAGGGTGAAATGAATGTGGGACTAGTGACTCTTTTGGGGCCTAGTATTGGGGTGCCAGGCTCAGTACCCCCTACATGGCTTCCTGGGGCCTAAATATTTGGAAGAATTTGCCAGAATGATCTCAGTTGATTTTATTAGTTTTGGCTTTGGTTTTGGGGCCACATGCGGTGATGCTGAGGGTTACTCCCGGCCCTGCACTCAGAGATCACTCCTGGCAGTGCCCAGGGGGCCATATGGGGCATTGGGGATTGAACCTGGGTTGGCCACATGCAAGTAAGCACCTTCCCTGTTCTGCTATCTCCCCGTCCCCAGTTGGTTGGATCTGCACTTCCACCTTGGGTGCGTGGTTGGATTTGTGGGAGGCACAATCTCCTCTCAATCACTCTGAAGCCTCATGGTTGAGATGTGTGCATGTGTGCTGACGTACTTCTGTACCTTGGCATGCTTTGCTTTTTGTTTTCCTTTTTTTTTTTCCTTTTCTGGTTGTGATGCTTACACAACCTTGGTTGGGGTCCACCAGATTTGCACATGTTGTTGTGACAAGGGGGTAACAAAGAGAGTGCTGCTGGGGTCTGCCCTGAACATGTTGGGGCAGTATTAGGGATCAGACTCAAGGCCTCATGCTTGCAAGGCAGACTCTGTTCTGCTGACTCATACCAAGGCCATGAACACATTTTTCCTTTTTGGTTTTTAGGCCACACACAGCAGTGCTCAAGGATCACTCCTGATAGGCTTGAGGGAGCATATGGGATGCCAGGGATCGAACCTACATCAGCTGCAGAGAAAGCAAATGCCTTACTAGCTGCACTACTGCTCTGGCCCCATCTTGCACACATTTCTGACTACTCACACATGCCCTCTGCTCCTGGAGGAGGGGATGAGTTTGGGCTGGGGAAGCCTGGTGGGGGCCATTTGAGGTGGGAACTGCATGAGGCATTCCCTTGGGCAGGAGTGGTGGGGATAGCGGGGTCCCTAGCCGGCCTGGCTGACAGCCTTAGGACAAGAAGGGGGATCATGAGAGTCAGTGTTGGCTAGGCCAGAAATTCCTCTGCCCCTGTGTCAGGACCAGGGAGTCAGGGGAGGGCATACGGCCTTGGGGACGTGGTGCTGCCTTGTCTGGTACTGCCCTAGCCTCATCTCACTTTGGTGTTTGGCAGGAGCCTCCCAGGAGGCCTTGGTTGGGCCGTTCGGGAGCTGGTAAGGAGCGGGCAGATCCCTCCTTGAGCAGGGGCTGGCAGAGGTCCCACCAGGCTGTGGTTAGGGATGCCAAGAGGAGAGGAGACTAGGTCTTATTTGGTTTCAGCCTCATCAGAGGCTCTGGGTGCCCCTGGGGAGGTCCAAAGAAATGTGTAGCTACAGTTGTCCCAGAGGCCAGGGGACAGGTGTGCAGGGAACAGGACGATGACTGAGGGGAGCCCACAGGAGCCAGGCCATAGCTGGCTGTCCTGGTCAAGAAAGAACTGGAGAGGGAGGAGGGGTACTGGGCTGTGCCAGTCTCTGTCACATGCACGGGAGACTGGTCAGGATGGGGGTCGACGGCCTCAGAAAGGGAGTCAGCTCTTTTTTTGGTTTGTTCGTTTTTCTTGTGAGGGGTTTTTTTGGGAGTTGTGCTTGGGGCCCACCCTTGGCCGTTTGGGTATGGCATAAGTGAATCGAACTGGATCAGCCATATGCAAGGCAAGCTCCTTAATTTCTGTACTATCTCTCTGCTTCCTTTTTGAGTGGGGAGCAGATTTTGAGCCACACTTAGTAGTGCTCAGTGCTTCCTCCTGCCTCTGTGCTCAGGGATCACTGCTGTTGGGTCTTGGGGGACCATATGGGGTACCAGGCATCAAACCCAGGTCAGCTGCATGCAAGGCAAGTGCCCTACCTTGTGATACCCGCCCCCTCCCCATGAGATCGGACCCAGGATCTCACACAGGCCATGCACTCAGTCATAGCCCTGGCCCTCTCGGTTTGATTTTAGATTCTTTCTGTTGCCTGTTGCTTCTCAAATTCACTGACTTTTTTTCTGCTATACTGTTGTATCAATTTTATTAACATTTAGTTTAGCTATTTACTTCTGAGTGGAGTGGTCAGGGCTACTACGGGCCCTCTGCTCAGGAATCACTCCTGGTGGGGCTCAGTGAACCATATGTGGCACCAGAGATTGAACCAGGGTTGACTGTGCTCAAGGCAAGCACCTCATGCACTGTATTGTGTCTCTGACTCATTTATTTACGTCCTGGAGTTGTGAGCTTGTGAGTTGTGGAAGTTTTCAGTGGCATGGGGGTGCCTGGTGGAACCTCCTGCATGCAAAACCTGCTCTCCAGTCTGCTGAAGTCTCTCTCTGGCCCCTCTCATTTGCTTTTAGTTCCACAGTGCGTATTTTTCATCTTATCAATTACAGTTATCTCTAGCAATTCCATTTTATACTTTTCTTTTATCTATTTAATGTTTCAGCACATATAGTGCAATTGTCATATCTGTTTGAAATTCCTTGTTTGCAAATTCCAGTATCTATGTCAGTTCCAAGCTCATTGAGGTTTCTCGGGAGTTCAAGATGCCGCTCTGTCTAACGTTCATTGATTTAAAGAAAGCCTTTGATTCTGTTGAGACGGAAGTGGTCATTGAAGCCCTAGCCAATCAGGGCGCACAAACTCAATATATCAGGATCCTTTGTGAGCTCTATTACGGATATACTACCAGGATCTCACCATTCTACAAAGAAGTAATCATCCATGTCAAGAAAGGGGTTCGGCAGGGTGATACCATTTCACCGAAACTCTTCAGTGCCACCCTTGAGAACATCATGCAACAACTGGAATGGGAAGGAATGGGAGTGAAGATAGATGGTCGGCAACTATACCACCTCCACTTTGCTGATGACATTGTTCTAATAACACCAAACATTAGCCAAGCGGCACAAATGCTGGTCAACTTCGACTGTGAGTGTGGAAAGGTTGGACTACAGCTGAATCTTAACGAAGACAATGTTTATGAGAAACAGCCTCGTTCCTGATGCTCCATTCACTCTCAACGGAACGACCATCTCCAAATGCAACAATATGTGTACCTAGGTCGAGAAGTCAACATGACAAATGACCTGGCACCCAAGCTGCGCAGGAGGAAGAGAGCGGCTTGGGACGCCTTCAAGAACGTCAAAAGAAATAGCTAAGAGGACGAAGAACCTCCGGCTCCGGGCACATCTCTTTGATTCCACTGTTCTTCCTGCATTAACATATGCCTCAGAGACCTGGGCCCTATGCAAACAGGATGAGAACGCTATTCGGGTCTCCCAAAGAGGAATCGAAAGAGCTATGCTTGGCGTATCACACTTCACCCAAATGAGAGAAAGAATCCGGAGTTCCAACCTCTATCGACAATCAAGAATCAGGGACGCTCTCTCATTTGCCAAGGTGTCAAAAATCAGATGGTCTGGTCACGTAATGAGATTTAGAGACGACCGCTGGACTAGAGCCATTACCGACTAGATTCCATAGGACGTCAAAAGACCGCGTGGCCGTCCACCTTCCAGATCGTCAGACTTCTTCGTCAAGAACATGAACGATCGGTTTGAGGCTCTTTGTGTTCCTAGAACGAACAGACGCCATTGGGCTACACTAGCACGCGACAGGGACAAATGGAGATGTTACTGGTGCTCGTTAGAGCAAATCTGCGATTACCGGGAAGTCAAGTGATCAAATGTCAGTTCCAGATCATTTGGTGGGGGTGGGGGTGTAGGGGGCATGCCCAGCAGTGCTCATGGGCTATTCTTGGCTCTGTGCTCAGGAATGACTTCTGGTGGTACTCAGGGGGACCATATGTGGTGTCAGAGATCAGACCCAGGGCCAGTGGGATGCAAGACAATTGCTTTAACACCTGTACTATCTCTCTGGCCTCCAGATCAGTTTTTGGTGTGTGTGTGTGGGGGGGGGGGGGGGGGAGGGAGTGCAGTTTAGGCCACACCCAACAATGCTCAGGTTTAATTAATCCTAACAGTGCTCGGGGACCATATGGGATCCTAGACCAGCTCCCTGCAAGGCAAATGCCCTACCTGCTGTCCTATCGCTCGGGCCCCTCCAGATCAGTTTTAATGGCTGCCCTGAAATCTTTTAGTGAATGAGGCCATGTTGTCTTGCTTCTTTGTTTTCTGTTTTGTTTCATGGTGCTGAAGCTGAGACTTTGGGCCTCATACCTCCAAGGTATATATGCTGCCACTGAGTTACACTTTCCTGCTTCTTTGTTAAGGTAAAGGTAAAGGCCCTCCCGTTGATTGTCGATTTGCTCGAGCAGGCCCATTGGAGACTTTGTTGTTACTGTGTCTGGCATATCGAATACTCTCGGTAGCTTGCCGGGCTCTCTTCTTTGAATATTCTGTAATATTTTATTGGATGCCAAACATTTGTCGAGTCTCTCTTTCATGGGACTGAATTTTTGTGGAATCTAGAAATGTCTTGGAGCTTTGTTCTGAAGCATAGGGAAGATACTCAGATCCTTCCTTCCTTCCTTCCTTCCTTCCTTCCTTCCTTCCTTCCTTTCTCCCTCCCTCCCTCCCTCCCTCCCTCCCTCCCTCCCTCCCTCCCTCCCTTCCTTCCTTCCTTGATTTTCCCCCCCTTGCCCCCCAACCTCCAAGCAGGCAGAGCAAGGACACCAGACTTTTGAGCCTTCCCCCTGGCCCCTAACATTATTATTATTATTCTTTCAAGCTTACTTTCTTTTTTCAATTATATAAAGACTTCTTATTTTAAGTGCAGAGAGAAAAAGTAACACAATAAAGAGAGAACAGGGTCTTATACAGACAGAAGAGAGAGTTTCAAGAAATAAAGAAAAGGTGTGACATACCCTTCAGATCTTGCCTGGATGACTGATCAGGTGGCTGGTCAGAAGCTCACCTGTCCGAAGCTGATGGCTCTCCACTTTTCAGCAGTGTTTCTGTCCCCGGTGTTGCCTGAATTCTGAGCCGCAGCCGTCTGGAGTGAGATTCTCTCCCCCAAGCCTCTCATTGGTTCTCCTCACCCCGGGGTGTTTGGGAGCTTCTCACGCATAGATCAGATATCCGGGTTCTCACACACCCATCTCCTCCCTGCTCTTCTGTGCTGTGACCTCTGGAAGTTTTGTCTCCTTGGCTAGGGGCCTCTGGACTCCCCAGTCGTGGGGTTCACTTCCTGCCTTTCCCATATCAGAGCATGCTGGCCTTCATTTTCTGGGGTCCAGTATCCTGCAACTATTGTCTTGCAATTTTTTTTGGTGGTTGTTTTTTTGGGTCGTACCTGGTAGTGCTCAGGGATCACGCCTGACAGTGCTTGGGGGACCATGTTGGGGGTCAGGGATCAAACCCGGGTTGGCCGTGGGGCAAGCGCCCCACCCACTGTTTCCCGTTTCCCGTTTTTTGTTTGGGTTTTGGTGATTTATCGCAGAGATTAAAATCTGAACCTTGTTGCTTGGTCAGGGGGAAGAGTTTCATTAATTTTTAACTTGTAGGCATTTTTCATCACTGTCACTGTCTCTTTCCTCCCGTTGTTCACCGATTTGCTTGAGCGGACCCAGTAACATCTCCATTGTGACAATTGTTACTGTGTTTGGCATATCAGATACGTCATGGGTAGCTTCCCAGGCTTTGCCGTGCGGCATTTTTCATAGATTCTGAATTTGAGTTCTGTGCTCAAGAAATGTTTTTGCCTACTCATCTTTTTCTTTTTTTTATCTTTCCCTTTATGTAAAAATTTGGTTTAAAAAGATTAGAAAAAGAAGAAAATAAGATAAAAATGGTCTTTTCGAAAGGGTCAGAGAGATAGTACAGTGGTTAAGCCACTTGCCTTACTTGTGACTGATCCTGGTTTGATCCCTGATACCACATATGATCCCCCTAAGCATCTCCAGAGTGACCCCTGAGGACCGAACCAGCAGTAAGCACTGAACACTGCCAGGTATAGCCCAGTCCCCCTCCCCCCCACACACAAAAGCAACAATAACAACAACAGAAACCCAGGGGCCAGAGAGGCTGCTCTCTTGACTGAGAATACGCTTAGTTTGCAGGAGTCCTGGCTCAGATCCCCAGCACTAAATGGTTCCTTGAGCACTGCTAGGAGTGACCCCTAAGCAATAAGTTGGAAGTAGTAACCTTGGATCGCTATAAATGTGACCCATTGCTCACTTATTCACTTAATCACTTAATCCCCGTTATTCATCGATTTACTCGAGCGGGTGCCAGTAACGTCTCCATTCATCCCGGTTGCGTGCTAGCGTAGCCCAGTGGTATCTGTTCGTTCTAGGAACATGTAGAGCCTCAAACTGATCATTCAGGGTCTTGACGAAGAAGTCTGACCATCTTGTAGGTGGGCGTCCACGTGATCTTTTGATGTCCCGTGGAATCCAATCAGTAATGGCTCTAGTCCAACGGTTGTCTGTAAACCTCATTACGTGTCCAGCCCATTTGATTTTTGATGTCTTGGCAAATGAGACAGCGTCCCTGATTCTTGAGCGTTGACAAAGATCAGAACTCCGGATTCTATCTCTCATTTGAGTGAATCATGATATTCCAAGCAAAGCTCTTTCGATTCCTCTTTGAGAGACCCGAATAGCGTTCTCATCCTGTTTTCGTAGGGTCCAGGTCTCTGAGGCATATGTTAATGCAGGAAGAACAGTGGAATCAAAGAGATGTGCTCGTAGCTGGAGGTTCTTTGTCCTTTTAGTTATTTCTTCAATGCTCTTGAAGGCATTCCAAGCCGCTCTCTTCCTCCTGCGCAACTCAGGTGCCAGGTCATTCATCATGTTGATTTCTCGACCTAGGTATATATAACTGTTGCATTCAGAGATGGTGGTTCCACTGAGAGCAAATGACCCATTGCTCACCCCCCAAAAAAGAGCCCAGTAAATGCAAAACAAATAAAGCACCACCCTTTTTCCCATTCCCCACCCTCCACCTTCCAGTAAACTTAGTTCTGTTGTCAGTGACCACTCGTTTATTTTGTTTCACCTTCTTCAATTTCCTTTTCATTTCTTTGTATTTTCATAGATTGCACACACGGGTGAAATCATCCAATACTCATCTTTTTCTTCTGACTGGTTTGGTATTGTGTACTCCAGAGTTCCTTACATTCTGCTGAAAATAACGTGACTTGTATAGCTCAGTCATATTCCGTTATTCAGCTGTATTACTCAGCAGTGTCCTGTAGTGTTATTCTCTGCCCATCTGTTGGTGGACACTGGTGTTTCCAGGTCTTAGAAGTCATAAATATATGCTACAGGCAATGTTGGGGACGGCTAGAGCATTTTATGTTCATGTTATCATGTTCTTTGGACAGACACCCGGAGTGGGATTGCTGGGTCATATGGCATTTCTATTTTTAGCTTCTTATGGAAACTTTATACTGTTTCCCAAAAGTGGTCACATATTTATATTATTTATTCCCATGACAGTGCATTTTCTCAATATCTTCTGATAAACATTTTATTTCATGTGATTATTTTTAATAAGGAGGCCAGGGGTTTGGGCTCAGGGATCCCTCCTGGCAGAGCATGGGGGACCGTAGATGGTGCTGGGGGTCGATCTGTGTTTGGCTGTGTGAAAGTGAAGTGCCCCACCCTCTGTATTATCTCTCTGGATCCATAAACAATTCAGTGAAGTATAGTTTTTCTACTCTTTTCACTTATGATGTGGTCTAGTCATCCCTGAAGGCATATAGTTCTCTCCCTGTCTCTTCCTCTCTGTCTCTCTCTCTCTCTGTCTCTCTTTCTCTTCTTCAAGAAGACTTGTTTTGGGTTTTTATATTTTGGTTTATGATTTATCTTAAATTATTATTCAGGAGGCGATAGGGATTGAACACACACGAAGCATTTGCTCCACCACTAAGCTACATTTCTGACCCCTTTAGTATTTGTCGATGTTGTTTTGAGTTACTCCCAGAGGCAGTGCTCAGGGCTTACTCCTGGCTTTACACTCAGGACTCACTACTGGCAGACTCGGAACCATATGGGATGCTGGGGATTGAACCCGGGCTGGCTGTGTGCAAGGCAAGTGCCCTACCTGTTTTGCTATTGCTCCAGCCGCTGCTTCAATATTGGTTTGTAGTATGAGGTATGAGTTAATATTACTTTGTTCCCCCCCCCCCCCCAGATCTCTCCCATCACTGACTTGGAACTCTCTTCCCTATTACTTCATTGGACGACTTGCTTGAAATTCACCTGAACACGTGTACGTGTGGGTGTGTTCTAGACTCTTGGGCGTATTGATCTGTTGGTCTTGAGGGCAGCAGCTTTGAGAGTCTTGAAATCAGGTAGCGTAGCTTTTCAGATTTTGTTCTTTTCCAGGACTGTTTTGGCCACTCTACCTAGTTCCTTTGTGCATGTACAGTTTAGAGTTTGTTTGTTAATTAGTTTATGCCCCCCCCCCCCACACACACACCTTTCTGCTTTTGGGCTGCACCTGGCATTATCAAAGGCTGCTCCTATCTTGATGCTCTGGAGTCACTCGCAGCAGTGCTCAGAGAAACCATGCAGGAACCAAGTCAGCATATAACCCAGACTTCCTCAGATAAAATGTGCATGGGGCCGGAGAGATAGTATAACTGGCAATGAGCTTGCTTTGTGCATGCTGACTTGGATTTGGTTCCTGGCACCACACAGGGTCCCCCTGAGCTCCAACAGGAGTGATCCCTGAGCGTAGAGCCAGGAGCAGTCATGAGTGTGGCCCAAACAAAACAAACCCAAGTTAATTGATTAAAATCAGGCGCTCAGCCCTTTGAGCTATCCATCTCCCTGGCCCCAGCCGCTTGCAAATTCCTTTTAAACAAAAGGTCTTCTCCACTGGGATTTTAACTGGGATCATGTTATCTACATTGGTCATCTGGGGTGAAGTGCCACCACAGCATTTAACTGTTGCATCTCTCCTCCCAGCAGGCTTACCAAGCTGGTCTCTGCACCTCTGACTTCTCCCTGAGGACCTCACTCTCTTCCTTTCATGCTTTCCGAGGCATTTTACCTAATGCTTAGTGCTGTTGCAAATGATATATTTGAGTACTTATTTTCTGGGTCTTGCCAGTGCTTACTAGTTTTAGTGGTTTGAATTTTTGCTAGAACTCTTTTGGATTTTTGTCACAGCCAGGTCTGATATCTGGATGTCAAGATTTGCTTCTTTCTTTGTGATCTTCACAGCTTTTACTTCTTTTGCTCCTGTGACTTATTGTTGTCATGGAAGTCCACAAGTCTGTTTTTAGCCCACCCTCCAATGTTGCGGCCCTCTGGTAAGCCCTGAGTGGTGCTCTTCTCCTGGACCTGCTGCCTTGGGCAGGCTGGGAGCTGGCGCCCAGTGACACTCCATGGGATGGCACACGTCCTCCCAACCCAGCACTAAGCCGAACACCCGCATCTTCTGGGCTCCCCATCGCCACTACCCCTCCCCCCCTGCATCTTGCCTCTGGGTAGGGAGGCCAGGGGTTGCCAGCACTTGCTGTGGTGGATCCTGCTGGTGACATTGTTGTCATCTGCCTCAGGGCTTGACATGGAGGAAGGGAAGGAAGGAGGCACTTGGCTGGGGATCAGCACGCGGGGCAAACTGGCAGCGCTTACCAACTACCTGCAGCCACGGCAGGACCCGGATGCCCGAAGCAGAGGTACTTGGGTGGGGTTGGAGCCACGAAGGGACGAGGCCCCAAGGGGAGGGAAGGTCTCCCTCCTTCCCCACTGCCCTGCTGATTGGGAGGTATCTCTGTGTTAGAACCACCTTCTGCCTGGGCAACATAATCATTCTTCACTGTCATTTTTTTGGGGGGTGGGGAGGTGGGGGGATTTGGGTCACATCCTGCGATGCTCAGGGGTTCATCCTGACTCTGCACTCAGGAAACTGCTGACGGTTCTCGGGGAACCATATGGGATGACAGGGATTGACCCTGGGTCGACTGTGTGCAAGGCGAACACCCTACCTGCTGTACTATCGCTCCAGCCGCTCCTTTTATTTTTGGGCTGCACTTGGCTATGCTCAGGGCTTACTCCTGGCTCTGTGCTCAGGAATCACTCCTGGCAACAAACGGACCTTATGTGATGCCAAGGGTCAAACCTGGGTTATCTGCAAGCAAGGCAAGTGCCTTACCCACTGTATCTTATCAACCCCCCCCCCCCCCCACGCACACAAATATCATTCCTCACTTTGTCTCATTGCCTCCCAGGATTTCACTCATCACTCTTGTCTCTTTGTCCTCCACCCCACCTGTTCAAAGTTGGAAAAGCAGACCCCCAGAGAGGGCCACTCTTCGGACACACAATGTTCCCCCACCCTGAAGATTTTTTTTCCCGTCTCATGCTGGGCTCCCATATGGGGCTTTATGGAGAGGAAATATCAGTGAGCCGGGTCAGTGAGGTGTGGCTAGCAGGGGGTGCGGACAGCCCATTTCCCCACTTGCCCCCCACCTCCGCCTTCCCACGGAGAGGATCTCAGCCTCATCACCTTGACCCCGGGTATCTGTCCCCCGCACACAGGTGAACTTGTGGCCCAGTTTCTGACCACCGACATGGACTGCCTGTCCTACCTGAGGAAGGTCTCCACAGAGGGCCACCTCTACAACGGCTTCAACCTCCTCGCAGCCGATCTGAGGTGGGTCAGCGGGCCCCCTCCGTGTCACAGGCCAGCGGAAGGTGGACTTCCAGCCCTGCAACTTGGGGACAGTGTGTGGCAGCTTCTTCAGGGACCTTGTTCAGGAGGGGCTGGGGGCACGTCCTGAGGGCTGGCCCCCCCCGACCCCCCCCCCCCCCCGCGCAACTCACGACTGCAGGGACTTGGGGAGCATAGAGGGGGCAGGGGGCTGCCCTTGACACTGAGTCCACTGGCACCAGGGCGGAGAGACCAGACATAGCTGCAGCAGACACTCTCTGGGCACCGGGGACCCCTTACCCTCCCTGGCCTTCTGCCTCCAAGTCTTCCCAGGCCTGTGACGGAGAACCCTGGTTTCCAGACGCCTTTTGTTCACTTGCTGGAATGCAGAGCAGGGACTTGGAGGCTGGAGAAGGCAGCGCCAGGTACCAGTGGCTCTGACAGGAGGCCCAGGCCCACCGTGGGCTGGCACTGCTGGCACTGGGGCTGAGCGTTCTCGAACAGCCTATTCAGATTTTCCCTCTCATGGTCCCTTTTCACTGGAGAAATGTGACAGGGTCCGGTGTTGCCCAAAACGTCTTACAAGGCTTCATTATGTGTTTGATTTTGAGTGAATTTCTGGCCCCTGTAGGCTTAGAAATCTCTTACCATTGCCCAGTTTTCTGCAGTCCCCACATCTAATTGTGCAGCCCCACTTGGAGTTGTGCCCCATAGGTTAAGAGACCAGGTTTTAGAACAGGGGGATTTTTTAAAAAAATTTATTTATTTATTTATTTATTTATTTATTGAATCACTGTGGGAAAGGTTACAAAGCTTTCAGGTTTAGGTCTCAGTCATGCAAATATCAAACACATTTCCCTTTACCAATACTTATTTTTTACCATGAAGAACCCCAATAAAACCCCACCCCCCACCCCTCCCCGTCCCTGTAAGGCAGATGAATTCTAGTTAACACTCTATCTGCTTTGATTAGATTCATTGTTTCAATAAAAGATTCACCACTATTATTTAGAGTTTACCCCCCCCCCCCCAAATCAGACATGCTGAAAAAGCATTGTGAAGTGATTTGCTTTCTACAGCTGGGTTCAAGAATTAAATGTTGGTTTTGGATTTCTGCTATTTTACCTATTGACCCTGGAAGTATTTCTACTGAAAGTCAGATAGTTAAGAAATTGGTTTCTGTGTTCTGGAGTCGTGGCCGTGCTGGAGCGCCGCTCGTGGGGGCAACTGGTGGCCTTGGTAGGGCGTGAAGGGCGGAGCGAAACGCCCCCCTTCCCATGAGGTTTTAGTCGCCCCCACACTCCCGGCTCATACCTGCTGTCCACAAGGCTCCCATGTGGCCGCCATCTTTCTTTCCAGAGGGAGGAGGGCGGAAGGAAGCAACACCCTTTCCCCTCTGGGCAGAAATGATTGCCTGGATTAACGCATAGTCCTTTCATTTTTCTGCTCCAAGCTGCTGGGTTCTGCATTAAGTCCTTGTGCTTCTGGGGCTGTGGCCGTGCTGGAGAGCCGCTCGTAGGGGGCAACTGGTGACCTCGGTAGGGCGTGAAGGACGGACCGGAACGCCCCCCTTCCCATGAGGTTCCAGTCACCTCCACACCCGAACAGGGGGATTTTTTTTCTGCCAAGGCCACTTGGATGTTGATTTGCTTTGCTTGTGGGGAACACACCCAGAAGTGCAAGGGGGCTATGCCCAGTTCTTTTCTTTGGGCAGGGGCTCCTTCCTGCTCCCTTGGGAGATGCAAGCTCTGCCCAGCAGCCCTGGGTGTGTGAGAGAGGGGTCAGACTCACGGGCTTGTGGGCACTTGGGAAGGACCTGCCCTCTAGGGTGGTATCGGAGGTTACCTGCAGCACGCAGCTCCTGGGAGCATGTTCATTTTCCTACCCCAGAGCCTGGACCCTGGCCATGGGCTGGTAACAATGCTCCCAGGATGGCCTGCAGCCCAGGACTGTTACCCACTGCCCCTGCCGCCTAGGGAACAGAGGTTGCCAGTGACAGAGCCCCAGGTGGAGGGAGCATGGGTGTCTCGTGGGAGTTATGATGGGACCTTGTCCCCAAAGCCTGTTCTCAGGCCACCAGCAGGACACTGGTACACACGGTCCAGGCCTCCCCTCAGTCTGCCAATAGAGGGAATGTGAGGAGCCTCAAACGAGTGTCTCCAAGCCTTGCTGAGCAGTGGTGGGTTTCAACTGTGTGGGAGCATCCTGAGAGTGGGGTTCACTTTAGACTCAGTCTGTAGCAGTTTACCCTCTGGTGCAGTGAGCATGCCTCTGTCCTCACTCGGGGCCTCCTGCCCCGGGAGCGGGTGACGCCTGAGGCCCAGGGCCTTCTGCCCCAGCATCCCTGAGGAGGTGGTGAGTCTCTCTGAACCTGCCTTCATTACTTTTGGGCGGGAGGTTGGGGGCCTGTTTGTACACCATCAACTGTACTGTTATTCTTAGCTCTGTGCTCAGGGGACCATGTAGTTCCAGGAATTGAACTGGAGTCAGCTGTAAGCAAGTCAAAAGCTTTCCCAAATTCTTAAGAGTTTTTTTTTCCTGGTTGTTTTTTTTTTTTTTTTGCGGGGGGTGGGGGGAACGTGGGGGTGCTCAGGGCTGACTTCTTGCTCTGAGTTTAGGAATCATTCCTGGCAGAGCATATGTGGTGCTAGAGACCAAGCTTGGATCCACTGCATGCAAGACAAGTACCCTACGCACTGTGCCGTTGCCCCATCCCCCCCAGGAAGAATGTGAACCGCACGCAGAGGTGCGTGGGCCAGGAATCCCGCCTGTGGGTGGCACTCTGGCCCAGCCCTTTCTCTCTTTGTTCATGCCAAGGCACGGGCGTCACGTTCAGCAACTCTGGACAAAGGCCGCTCGCAGAAAGGCCAGGAGGAGCCCTCTTGAGTTTGTGGAAAAGTCATTCCAGGTTTTAGCAGAAAGATTTACTATGGTATTTAGGAACTGGAACATTTTTCCATTCTGGCACATTTCAGGCTATTTTTAAGTGCACACTCCTGCAGCTGAGAGTAGGTGAACGTGGTTCTGTGTGCTGAGTGGAGAAGCCTGTGGCACCCTGCGGCAGCCCATCTAGCAGGAGATGAGCTGTAGGAATGGGGCCAGATGCTTTATGGGGGGCTTGCTCATCTCCCTACCCTGCTCATGCAGGCAGCCTCAGGGCCTGGCATTGGCTGCAGGGTCTTTTTTTCTTTTTCTTTTTGGGTCACAGGGATTACTCCTGGCTCTGCACTCAGGAATTACTCCTGGCGGTGCTTGGTGGACCGTATGGGATGCTGGGAATCGAACCCGGGTTGGCCACGTACAAAGCAAATGCCCTACCCACTGTGCTATCGCTCCAGCCCCTGCAGGATCTTTTAGAGCAGGGCTTCTTAAGCTCCACTCCCACTCACCCGGCAGAGGCAGCACAGCCAGAATCCCATGGGATTCAGCATGTGTTTGTTGGTGCATTCATTTTCACGGTTGCCAAAGTTTTCATGACCTGGAGCTCAGTCATAGAGGAGGTGGTGACCATGGTTTAGGAGGCAAGGCTTTAGGTGGCGACACTTTCCCCTCTCTGGTCCCCTTGGGGAGCTAGCGCTGTTGATGACTCCTGAAGGGCGGGAGCCCTGATTCCCCCTTGACCTGGCCTGAGGAGCACTGGAGATGGGACATGGGGTCTGACAACAGTCCCATGGCTCTGGTCTGACCACTGTTCTCTCCACACACAGCACGGCAAAGGGAGATATGATCTGCTACTATGGAAACCGAGGGGAGCCCGAGCCTGTCGTGCTGGCACCAGGTAAGCCCCCTGACTCTGGGGACACTACTGGGACCCCTAGCATACTTCCAGAGACTGGGGCTCCCCGTCTTCTTTTCTTGCAGGGCAGGGAGGTTTGGGGCACAACCTGCAATGCTTAGGGGCTATTTCTAGCTCTGTGCTTGGGGTCCCATGTGCGATGCTGTGGATCGAACTGGGACCAGCTGTGTGCAAGGGAAGCACCCTTATACTATCTTGTCCTCTGACTTCTTTTTTAAAAATTATTTATTTATGATTTTGCGTGTGTGTGTGTGTGTGTATGTGTTGGGGGGGGATCCACACGCAGAGATGCTCAGTGGTTACTTCTATCTCTGCGCTCAGGAATTACTCCTAGCAAGGCTGGAGCAATAGTACAATAGGGACGGTGTTTGCCTTGCATGCAGTTGACCCAGGTTCGATCCCTGGCATCCCGTATGGCCTCCTGAGCACCGTCAGGAGTAATTCCTGAGTGCAGAGCCAGGAATAACCCTTGAGCATTGCTGAGTGTATCCCAAAAGGCCAACAACAACAAAAAAAGGGGGGGGGAATTACTCCTGGCAATGCTCAGGGAACCATATGAAATGCCAGGGATTGAACCCAAGTCAGCAGTGTGCAAGGCCAGCGCCCATCCCACTGTACTATGGCTTCAGCCCCTGGCCTTCTGACTTCTTTCTGTCCCAGAACTCTGCTTAGTTCGTACCCTGTGGTCCATGCTGGCCCATGGCCCAGACTCAGACCACATGAAGGTGCCACACTCAGGCCGCGTTCCCTCAGCAACAAGCCCTTTACTGGAGAACTGCGAGCGGATCCCCTCCCCCACTTCTCAGCAGTGGCCCAAGGCTCCTGTGGGGGCTGCTGGCAGGCAGCACACCAGGTGTCCTCACTTCTCAGTGCCAAGACCCCGGTGTTGGTGAGACTTGCCTTCTGCCAAATTGTTGCTGCCAAAATTTTTGGGAGGAATTCTTTCAACAGTATTCTGCATTTCCATCCCCAAGTCTGCACCCCCACAGCTAGATGTCACTTGGACCCCTCTGACTTTCTTTCCTTTTTGGCAGGGGGAGTTTTGGGGGCCACACCCTGCAGTGCTCAGGGACTATTCTTGACTCTGTGCTCAGGAATGACACCCCCCCCCCCCCCGCAGTGATGCTTGGGGCGGGGGAAACGGGACCATTTTTGGTGCCCAGGATCTAACCAGGTTGACTGTATTGAGTCTATACAAAGTCCATAGCATACAAGCGTCTTAAGTCCTGTACTCTGGCCCCCATGTCACTTTCTAGACAAAATTGTGCAGTCATCACCATGTCAACACTCCCAGAGAAGCTCCCTGCCCATGCGTAGTCATGTCCCCTGCCCCTCCTCAGTCCTAGAACCACTGATCTTGTCTGGATCCGCTGAGTGTGGTCCCTCAAGCACCGCCAGGTGTAATTCCTGAGTGCAGAGCCAGGAGGAACCCCTGAGCATTGATCGCCTGGTGTGACCTCAAAGCCAAAACAAATAACAATTTAAAAAAAAGTCCCAGAAGAAGAGACCTGAGGTTTGGACACTGGTCTCTGATGCTGTGTGGTGTTTGTGGGACTCATTCGTGCTGGCTCAGGGCTGCTCACTTTCCCTTTTGTGATGGAATCAGGTCCCAGTGTGTGTTTTCTTTCTACACTCATTTGTTAATGGGCACTTGGAGTATTTTCATCTTTCAGCAGTTGTGGGTAATGATGCCATGAGCATTTATTTCAAAATTTTGTGCAGCAGAGATATGCTTTTATCTCTCATGTCTACACCTCGGAGTGAAATTGCAGGGTTACAGGTAACTGTTTAACCTTTTTAGGAATTGAGAAATTGGCTTCCAAAGCACTTACATACCGTTTTATATTGATATTGTTTTGAATTCTCACCAGTTCTCTTTAGGTTTTAATTGTGTCCCGTCTTCATCAACACTTGTATCTTTCCTTTTTTGATTTTTTGATTTAAAAAAAAATTGAGCTATACCCAATAATGCTCAGGACTTACTCCTGGATCGCTTCTGGTGGGGCTTAGAGAAACACATGAGGTATCGGAGAATCAAACTCAGGTCTGCCACATGTAAAGCAAGTCTCCTACCCACTGTACTTTCACGCTGGCCCCAACATTTTTTCTTTCTTTTCTTTTATTTTCTTGGAGAGGGTCACACTTGGTGGTACTCATGCTACTTTCCTTGTCCCTTCTCTCTGTTGAGGTTGTTGTGCTGGTCACAGTCACACATATGCTCGGGTGTGGTGCTCACAGGGTCGCTCAGCAGCCTGCGGGGCTCAGGCATTCAGCCGCGGTGCTCCAGGTGCTCACACTCCTTTTGGCGCAGTGCTGACTTGCTGCCTGTTGCAAGTGGTAGCCGTGGGGCCTGCACACACGCTGGTTGTAGAACTCAGCCCCGAGCACAGCCAAGAGTGATTACTACATGCAGAGCTAGGAGTAAGCCCTGAGCTTATTGGAGGTGGTTCAAAAGCAAAGCAACAACAAAAACCTACACACGAAAAGCTTCGTCTTAGATTCAACAGTGATTTCTTAGTTTTGACACCAAAAGCACAAGCCATAACAACAAAAAAGATTGAACTTCATCAGCGTTCGATCTAGTTTTGCCAGGCAAGCACCTCAGCTGTGCTCTGTCTCTTCTCCTATCTCCTTGTGCTTCCTCTGGGCCTACTATACTCTGGCCGCTCGGCTGTGTCTTCTAAGTTTTAATACTTGAACATGTGTGTTTAGGGCCAACCTGGGGCATAATGGTTTGATTCTTGTGTCTGCTGTGAGTAGGGATCTACCTCCTGGCTTGCCCATGGATACCTGGTGCCCAGGATCTCTGTTGAATGGAGTTTCCTGCTGCTCCTGGGGATAAAGTTCATAACCTGGGGACTGGGGGTTGTGCTCGTGGGCACCTGGTGGAATGGGGCTGGCTTACAGGGAAGTGACTTCCATCACATCACAGGTAGTGGTGACTGTCCCCCAGGAGGGGGGCAAGGGTTGTGTATCTCTCCATGTCTTCTAACATTTCCAGCTCATCTGCCTCTGCTCCCTTCCACAGTCTCCAGCTCCGCCTGAAGCCTGTGCCTCCCCACCACCCTGGGGCCCCCTCTTTTGGTCGTCCCTTCTGCTAACCCTGGCAGACACAAGTGCTGACCCCCAGCAGCACCCCCGGCCCAGGGCTCCTCCTGTGTACCCTCCTGGTCTCGGTTTGCTGATTCTCTTAGCCATGACCTTCTCAGACTGATCCCCAACGTCAGCTCTTTCGTAGCTCAGAGATGGGACGGAAAGGGGGCCGCGGTTCCGCAGTACCCCCTTCCCTTTGCCCAGTTGGGTTTCTGGCCATTGATTCCTTAATTGCATATCCATCGAGACCGCCCGACCCCTGTGCGTGCCCCCAGTGCTCACTCAGATGTCTGGCTCTGCTGAGCTTTCCGTGCACACAGACCTGGAACAGACCTGGAACGTGCCAGCAGTGGGGCCAGACCGCCGCTGCCTTGCCCCTTGCCAGGTGGGCGGGAATGTCTCCTGAGTTCAGACCAGGACCTCTGAGCGGGCTGCTGGTCCTGCTTCCACAGGCTCCTACGGCCTGAGCAATGCCCTGCTGGAGACACCCTGGAAGAAGCTGTGCTTCGGGAAGCAGCTGTTCCTGGAGGTGGTGGAACAGAGCCAGGTGCTCCCCAAGGACGCCCTCATTGCCCAGCTCCTGGAAGTGCTCAATAACGAGGAGGCGTGAGTGGCCGGGCCCTGGGCAGAGGGAGGGTCTGCTGTGCTGGCCAGGGAGGGGGACCTGCTGCCCTCTGCCTCCCTTGGGCATATTAGGTTTCCAGTGGGGTCCTTGGATAACAGGTGTGGGATCTCCAGGCCTGTGGGCAGAATCTCTCTGCTGTCAGACACAAGGCCTGCTGCTGCTCGTTTAGAGCTCAGAGTAGCTGGAGGTATCCCTCTGCACAGAGAGGGCTGGTGGAAATTCCAGAAAACTCCAGGAGCTTACTTGGCAAACCACAGAAACAAGATGCCAACCTGTGTGTGTGTGTGTGTGTGTGTGTGTGTGTGTGTGTGGTGGTGGTAGTGGTGGTTGTGGATTTTTAGGGTGTGACAGTCTTTCCCACACACTGTCCCACCAGTGGCCAAGGCAGACCTGTCCCAGGAATTACCTTGGGGAGGGGGTAAGAAGATGATTTCCTCTGCTTTTTTTAGGGGCTCAGGAATTAATTTTCATCTGTGCAAGGCAATGCCCCAGCCCAGTTTTCTCTTGGGAATCCTTGAGGCACATCAGGTGGTTGCAGCCCCAGAGCTGCCCCCCAGCCTGAGGACAGGGCAGGTCCAGCTGGCTTCTTCCCCCTAGTGGTGCAGCCCTCCTGTCCCTCCATGCCCACCCCCAGCCAGGCTACTGTCTGACCCAGTGGCCCTGTGGGAGTCTCCTTGGCTGCCTCCCCGTCCTCTCTCTGGGGACCCCTCCAAGACCTGCTGCCCCTTTTCCTCTCCTCTCTGAAGCTGGCACCCTGGGCCTAGCACAGCTGCCCCTTGGGGACCCCCTGCAGGGCCCATCCTGGTGACCCATGCTGAGCTCCTGTGGCCCTGTCACTGCTGTTGTCCCATAGCTGGTGCTGCCGTGTTTGATGTCCATGGTCCGGCACTGGCTGATGGGCTTGAGTGGGCCTCTGTGGCATGGACAGATACCCACAGGGCACCTCGCGGGCAGGCAGGGTGGGCTTGTGCCCTGGTGACTGTGTCAGCCCACCCAGAGGAGGGGGAGTGGCTGCTGCAGGCTCCAGAGATGGCTTCTGGGCTCCCCAGTAGGTCACTCTTCCTGGGATTCCTCTGCCCAGCTGGGTTTTCCTCTTTGCCAAGCTCATGGGCACTCCAGGCCCTGGGAGTCTGGGCTCTGGGGGAACCCGTGGCGACTCTGGCAGGGGGTGACTGCCTGGTGAGCAGCATCAGGCACACGGGGCCGGTGGTGGAATCCCAGGAGAGGCTTGATGGAGGTTTCTGCTCACGAGCAGGAGACGCTGTCTGTCCCTCAGTCCTCACTCAGGATGCAGAGGCAGGAAGCTGCAGCGACTCCGTCTCTCTCCTTGCAGGCAGCTGCCAGACCCGGCCATCGAGGACCAGGGCCGGGAGTACGTGCAGCCCATACTGAGCAAGTACGCGGCTGTGTGTGTGCGCTGCCCAGACTACGGCACCAGGTGCGCCCTGTCTGGTTGGGGGGGGTGGGGGCGGGTCCTGCAGTCTCTGCCCAGGGTGGGTGCCTGTGGGTGGGGGAGACCTGCACCACGGTTAACAGAATCCCATCCAGAATGCCGGCTCCCTCTGGCACCCCTGCCCCGCACGCAGCCCCGCCTCTTCTGACATGGCCCTGGGGCTGGGGTGGCGTCGGAAGCTCCAGTGGATACAGCCCTGCAGGCCTGGACCTCCTACCGCGCAGCTCGTCCCTGCGTGCACTGTACCTCCAGGCCTGTCCTATCCTAAGTGTGACCCAGGAAAAGGGTCACCACTGCTGTTGGCTGCAGACCGAGGCCCTCTGGGAGCATGTCCAGGACGGGGGTTGACAGTGTTCTTTTCCCGTTCTCTTGTGGGTGGAGGAAGAGAAGTGGTGCCAGGCCCAAAACCTGGACCACCCTCTTCCATGGCTGCCATGCGGGAATAGGGGGGCTGCTGCCAGAGACAGCATGTGGTCTCAGGCGTCCCCAGTCTGCTCACTTTGCTTCGGGGTCTGCAGTGACCAGGGTGGACAGGCTGAGGTGGTGACAAATGGCAGCTGGTGCAGGGTGCTGCCACGTGTGTGTCTGCTCTTGGGGTTCATGTCTGGTGAGAGAGCGAGGCCCCTTTTGTTTCTTCAGGAAGCAAGGTTGGCTTGTCATCACCTCTGCAGCTCCCTTGGGAGACTGGGGCGGGGTGGGGAATCACAACTCTGCCAGGGCTGAGGACATTGATGTGAGGGACAGACATGACATCCTGGCGACCAGCTGACCTAGAGGACAGCAGGCCTGAGTCTTCACCGCCCCCCGCCCACCACAAGGCGACTTCAAGTCTTGTCGCTGGTGTTGGGGATGGTGGGGACACATATGGCATGACGCCCTTAGCAATGGCTTCCCCCTGGTGGACACGGGTGCTATGCCCCATCCCTCAGCTCCTGTTCTACCCCTCACTTCCGTGTGTGTGTGTGTGTGTGTGTGTATTCACAAAATAAATAACTGATCACGGCTGCGGTGGAGACATGGTCTCCAAGTGCGTTCAGTGGCCATGAGCTGCTTCTCCCACTCGGGGCCTGCAGCCGCTGCCAACAGACACATGTAGGAGGGAACAGGGCCGCCAGGCTGGTTGGTGATTAGTTGCTGTTTATTCCGTTCTCCCCACGTGCCTGTTCCAGTCTCACTGAGCGCCCCATTCCAGTCTCACACTGCCCCTCATTTCCGGCTTCTCCTCCTGTTCCCCATGCTAGTCTCACAGCCTAGGTCTCCTGCCCAACCTACAATCAACTACAAGCAGGTGAGGTAGCACAATCAACATACGAAAGCCCTTCCTTCAGAGGAAAGCTCTTCTAAGATAAGACAAAGATCTCCTGCAGCCAGGAGATCCTAAAGGGTGAAATACCATTTAGGGGTGTGTTTCTACTTTCCTTAGTCCAACAACCATCTTAAATTTACTTCTGAATAATCTTTCTAGTAATTTTGTATGGACACAGAGATATATTAAGCTTGTAGGGTGGCTCTCTGGGGGACATCTCGCTATGGATCCCAGACTCAGTGCTCAGGCCAGATTAGTCTTTCCTAACACTAGCAGGAAATCCAGTTGTTACTCTTTGGATCATGACAGAATTTGTCCCTGACCATGCTCTTAACTTATAGTTAAGTATCATGGCTCTTGGCCTGACCCATTTCGATGCCAGGATAGCTCACAGCTTGCCCTGGGTCCTTTCCAGTCCCTCGTTGGGACCCTTGCTTCGGGGGGGGGGGTGGGATGCTAGGAACTAAGGGCAATTGAGGCTTAAGTCGAGAAAACAGATGCCCAGGAGTGAATATATTCAGAGTCAATTAACTTCCGAGCTGCAAAAGCATAGCATTAACTGTCTTCCTGTGTCCATACAAAAAGGACATTGCTCTGAAGTAAACTGTGCAGAAGGACATAAGAGAAGGAGAAAAGCAATATTTTACTTACAGATATAAAATCAGAGATTTCTTTACAAGTCACAGGTACTGCTTAGGGGAAATAGGTGATTAACCGGTTGGGGAAGCAGAGCACAGAGAAGAGATTAAAGATAAACACAGAGGAATGGGAGTGCCTCAGGAGCACTGTGATTGGTGTGACCCAGTAAACCTAGGTTCCCTGTGGCCAGGGAGAAAGGACAAACCAATGTTACCCTACACCTCTGGACCGGGTTTGGGTGCCAAGTTGCATGCTCATGTGTGCTGCTATGTGTGAGACCAAGTGCTGGCAAGTGCCTGCAGATTCAAACCATTGGTTCACCCCCCAGTCTGCAGTCTGCAGGTGCCTGCCCTGCTCACGGGCCTGTCCTGCACTTGAAGTGGTGGTGGAGGATTCAAGAAAGAAGGACCCCAAAACTGAAGGGAAGGTGGTTAGGAGAAAGAATGCTAAATATTTGGGACAGGGTTCAGAGTAAGTGGGCAACAAGACTGAATACTGCTTTTGATTGATTTATTTTTGGTTTTGGTTTTGGGACCAGGCCTGAAGGTGCTCTGGGGCTACCCCTAGCCCAGAGCTTGGGAATTGCTTCTGGTGGTGGTTGGGGAACCAAGTGGCGCTGATCTGAGCCTCTTGCATGTAGAACTTGTGCTCGTCTGTTGAGCTCCATTTCTAGCCCAGGGAGTGGGTGGGGGTGGCTGGGTGTTAGGTGCACATGGCCTGGGCCTCAAGGGGATGTAGATAGTACACCGGGTAAGACACTTGCCTCGCACACAGCCAACCCAGGTTTGATCCCCGGCACCCCATATGGTCCCCCAAACCCACCAGGAATGATCCTTGAGCACCAAGCTAGCAGTAAGCCCTGACCATGCTGGATGTGGCCCCCCCAAAGTGACCTGCTCCCCCAATGACTAGGGCCTTGATTTCTTGTTAGAGCCCAGTGCAGTGAACTCTCTGGCACCTTGTAGGGAATCCTGATGAGTTGGGCAGTACATGGTGGGTTCAGGGGCTGCTCCAGTGGCAGTGGTGGTGGTTGGGACTTGTGCAGGGCAGGCCAGAGGTATTTTAGCATGGTTGAGATGGACTAGTTGGGTATGGACTGCAGGGCCAGTGTAAAGCTCCAGTCCCCACTGGGCTCAGGGCTGAACCCCCCAGATTGACCCACCTGTTCCCTAAGGCTGAGGCTGCTCCTTTGTGGTTATCCTCCAGCCATTCCCCAGGAGTGGGGCAGCGGGCCCTCCTGCCTTGGCTCCCACCTCTTGCCCAGGGGCAAGGGTAGCAGGCTGAGTGTGTGCTCTGTGCTCTCTTACAGAACCAATACGATCATCCTGGTGGATGGGGATGGGCACGTGACCTTCACGGAGCGCACCATGCTGGACAAGGACCCTTTGCGCTGGGAGACCAGCACCTATGAGTTCAGGCTGCAGAGCTAATGGGCTGCTGTGAGGGGAACAACCCCAGCCACATGTACCGCCCATAATGTTCCATATCCCCAGTGCCAGGCCCTGTGACTTGTGTGCAGTCCATCTGTCTCCCCGTACCGAGGCCTGCCATCATGCTGCCCTTGGGGAAAGATGGAGGCATGGTTGGGGCCTGAGAAAAGCTCTTCGGAGAGGAAGAACAGCCTGCCTGGTGGACTCAGGGCATCCTGAGTGTGCTGGGGGCCTCCTGTGGGGAGCAGTTTTGTATGTGTTTGGGGCTCCACGTGGGGGGTGGGCCCACCTATACCTGTGCATCTCAGCAGGCTCTCAGGTATTAAAGCATGTGGATTATTTATAAGTGGGCCCAGGTGAACCAGGGGTCACAGCCAGACTGTCTTGTCCCTTGTCCCTGGGAGTGCAGTTCCAGAGGGATCTGTGCTTCAGTTGCTTCATGCTGAGAATAAACTTTGAGGCAGTGACAAGCCTGTGCCTGGCAGGCTCCTGACTTGTGTGACAGACAGGCTGGTGCTGACATGGCTGTGGGCTGGGTGGGGGCTGTTCCCGGGCCTTGGCAGCTCCTGTGGATGCAGCACAGCTGTGGTAATGACTCTGGGCTCGAGGCCTCCTGAGCATCCTCGGGTGTGGAGGATGTGTGTGGAGAGTCACAAACTTTAGGACCCTTCAACTGGGTTATGGAGCCAGAGGTTCACAGGGCTGTGGGATGAGCCTGCTGTGAGGACCCTGGGAGGGAAGTATGTGGTCTGCACTCTGGGTAGACCCCGGAACCAGGGAAGGGGGAAGAGCAACCCAGGACTGGGGTTTTGTTTTGGGTGAGCGCTCAGAATTTCTCCCCACCCCACTAGAGTGGAAGGTTTCAGACAACCGGTGCTGAGGCACGTTATCTGCCCCCATAGCCGGTGGGGGTGAGGGGAGCCTCTGACGGGGTGCACTGTAGACCTGCCCTACACTGGCTCCCCTCTCCTAACCTTCCCCTGTTCTGGACACTCCTCAGGGGTCCTTGGCTCGTTTTGAACTCAGAAGAAAAATACTCCAGCACAGTCAGGCCTGATGGTGGCTCTCAGCAGGAAGGCACCCACACCCCTGGCCCAAGGCCCTCACCTGTGTCTAGCTGAGCTACAGGGATCCAGTCTCTCAGCACCCTTCCACCGCATCAGGGAACCACCCCATGTCACACCAGTGCCCATACTGGCATCCCTCAGACTGGACATGTCCTCCACCCTTGGACATGTCCTCCACCAGCTGGATGAAGCTATCTGTGAAAACACTCTCCTCTCCATCCCAGATGTTTACCCCTGGGCCTGTCTAGAGGAAAAGTTTTCCTGGCACTTGTCATGCCTCCCCCGCCCCCGCTTGCCCTGGACTCCCCATTGCTGGTATTCTCCAGGTGGGGGCAGCCAAGATATAGATTCTTTTATTTTAGGTTGAAATATATGTCTCCTCAAAGATATGTTGGCGCCCTAGTCCCTAAGGGCGTGATCTTGGGCCTCTGTAGAGATGGCTTAGAGAGTTCAAATGAGATCACTAGGGTGGGTCTCAATCCCATAGGTGTCTTGATAAAAATAATTCTGGACACAGACGAGCCCAGGGCTGGCGTCTATGAAGATTGGACTTATGCTGTCACCTACCATGGAACCGCTGCGCACTGGGAGCGAGGCCGGGAACAGACCTTCTCTGTAGTTGCAGAGCGCTGAGGCCCTGCCAACACAACAGTCCCACATGTGCAGTTTTCAGGTGTGGTCCTGTGGAATATTCCTGCAGCCCACCGAGGATGATGTAACCCTTGATTGAGAAATACTGCTCTAATTCTTAGTTTTTAAAATTTTTTTTTTTTGGTTTTGGGTCATATCTGGTGGTGTTCAACGCTCGTTCCTGGCTCTGAACTCAGAGCACTTGTGGCAGTGCTCTGGGGACCATATGGGATTCCGGAGATCAAACCCCGATGGGCCACATGCAAGACAAGTGCCCTATCTGATGTGCTCTCTCTAGGGCCCTAAATCTTAACAGCATACCTGACTCCAGCAAAGTATTACAATCCGGAAAATGGCATTGATAGAAAACTCTACTTTTTTGGGGGGAGGAGGGTGGGAGGAGGGAGATCGATGGCCACATCTGGCTGTGCTCAGGGCTTAACCTGGCTCTATGTTCAGGGATCATTCCTGGAGTTCTCAGGGGACCATATGGGTTGCTGGGGATTGAACCTAGATTGATTGCATACAAGACAAGTGCCCTTGCCTCTAACTCTGTCTATTATCACTATGACCCTTGGGTTCTAGCTTTTGTTGTGTAAAGAATGCTATAACAGTTGGTTTTATTTCTCTAAGCAAAGGAGAAACAAAGATATTACATTCTCTAATGTAATATGTACATTAGAATGGAGGCCAGACTGTTAGCTCAGACTTGGAGGCAGTTCTCAAAATAACTTCATACCAGTGAGACTATAACTTCCAGGTTTGGGTGGATCCAGGTGATGATGTCTAGCCCGGTATCTGGGGGTGAGTTCTGATAAGGGAGGCAGCAGTTAAAATTGAAAGTTTTATTCAGTTTCTCTCACCCTGAGGGCAAGAGGAGAGAAGCAGTCTGAATTTAAAAGGCCTTTTGGTTAAGTTTCCTGCCTGGCTAACGGTGCAAAAGCTGGGGCTGGGTGAAGCCATTGGGGTATGAGGGGGAAATCTGAGAAGAACCGACAAAGGCTACAGTTGCAACAAGAATGAAACAGGGTAACAGCTCCTGCAGGTGCTTTATTGTCTCTTACCAGGGTAAAGTTACTATTTTCACTTTGCAACTAAGTTGCAAAGAAACTGGGGGAAGAAACACTGTAACTTTGTAAACCAGCTACAATAACAAAATAAAAGACCATTCATACTTTTTGCTCACTATATGTAGTATCCTTATTTTTTTGCCTGTTACAGTTACTGTACTGTCCCTTTCCCATTAACTTATGGCCTGTTAAAATGGGGGGCATTTGTGCTAAGTCCAGGAAGGCTTTAATAAATACCATAACCAAACTGAAGCTCAGGAATGTGGCTAGTCTCAGTTGGTCACTATGGAATTTTCTGGGCAGTACCAATGAGGTCATCTTTTCCTTTCCCCAGAGGAAGATGAGATAATCAACCACAAGACCTTTTTGCATTCCCTATAGGGTGGTTACTTAAACTTGCAAGGATTCTCTCTTCCGTTATCTTCCCTTTTTATGCCTCAAGCTTTTAATTACCTACAGCTTTTCGGAGTTCTCTTCGGGTGCTAGATAGATGGCTACCCAATTTAGTATTCGTTTAGTTTAGTCGCTTTGCTCTCGAAAATGGACTAGATTGAGTGTTTATTGAACACTTCCCTTTAGCCAAGCCCCTGCTAGAGCATGAACACCTGTACGGTTTTCCCTTCCCAATCAGGTTCATAGCTCTTCCTTAAAAAAAAAAATTAGACACAAAAGTTACAAAGTTATTCATGATTGGGTTGAAACATACAATGTTTCAACACCGATGTCTTCCTCAGTCTCCACTTGTCTTGCCATCCCGTTGCCTCCCACCACCAGTCTGCTTCTACGAGAGGCGTCTAGCTCCCACTCAGTGGGAACACGAGCACCGCGTGCGAGTCTGCACGCTCGCGCGGCCTACGCTGGCGTGGCAGGGGCCCCTAGCCGCCAGCCAGCTCCCGACGGTCCCGACACGCGCGCTCCCCGGCCTCCCCGCGCCCCCCGCTCCCGGCTTTCCCCGCGCGTCCCGTCCCGCGCTGCCCCGCTCCCGGCATCCTCCGCGCTGCCCCGTTCCCGGCGTGCCTCGCGGTCGGCACCCTCCGCGGGTGGAACTCCCACCCCCTCCCGGCGGCAACCGTTAGCGCGGCCGCGGCCGCGGCGGCTAGTCCCGCCCCCCGGGCCGAGCGATTCGGCCGCGCGTCGTGGTCGCGAGCGCCGCGCGTCGCCGATTGGCGGCCGCCGCAGCCCGCTCGGCTGGTTCCCCCAATGCGGGCACGCCGCGCCCCGGGATTGGCCGCTCTCCGCCAAGGCCCGCCCTCGCCCCTCGCCCCTCGCCCCGCGCGGCAGGCGGGTCCCGCCGACCGGAGAGAGCCTGGGCGGTCTTTCTAGGTGCGGCGCCGGGCGGCGAGGGCCTGCCGCTGCGGTCGGGCTGCGGGCAGCGCGGGGCAGGCCGCGGGCGCCGCAGGTAGGTGCGGGGCGCGAGGGGCGCCCCGCGGCGCGGGCGGACGCGCTCTGCGGCCTGCGCGCGGGCGCGCCCTTCCCCTCCATCCCGGGCCCAGGGCCGCGGGGCGGGGCGGGCGGGGACGCGGGGGCCCGGCCACGCGGACTCGGGCCTTTGTGAGACACCAGGGTCGCGGGCCTCGGCGAGCGCGGGCCCGACGCGGGTCCCGCCGCGCGCGGGGGGCTGGTGGGAGGGCGGGCCGGGGCCCACTGGGCGCGGACGCCGAGTGCTTTCCGCCCCGGGTGCGCCTTCCGAGTGCCCGCGAGGCGCCTTGGGCGTGCCGGGCCGGGACCCCCGCGGCGCACTCGCGCGGGGCCCGGGGCCCTGGGTCGCGCCCATCCAGAGCCCCTGCCTGTCTGTGTGTGACCGGGCCACCCGGACAAGTTCCCCAAGTGTCTTCTCCGCCAAATGCACACGGAGAAAGTGTTACGCAGATCGTTGGAATTTGGTTTCTTTGTAACAATGAACGCAGCGGAAGTGAACGGAGGTGGCAACCTGTTGACAGTGTTTACCGTCAAGTCTCTTTTGACGGACTTGGAGTGCTCGTGGTCGGAGTCTGGTTCACCTTTTGCATGCTCGCATGTTGCCCGCTGCTCCAAAGCCCCGTTTCCAGGCTGTGGACTGCTAGGCCAGCCACTAGGCGAGGCTCCTCTGTGTCCGTGCTGAAGATTGGATTCCTAGTCGCGGGGCCTGGTGCTGGGACGGAGAGGAGGGTGTTGTCGAGCGCTAAGACGGCCCGTCAGTCACCAGAGGGAGTTGGTGGGACTGCCTCTGCGTGCAGGACGTGAGGGCTGTTGGAGGATGACAAAAGGCCTGGGATGAGGTCATGCGCTCTGGGCTTGGGTGGGAGGCTGCAGTAGGAGAGGCCTGAGGGAGAGGCCTCAGTACTGGACCTACGCATTGGGAGCTGTGATGCCAGCCCAACAAGTGGACGCCAGCGAAGGGCACTGTTGAAACGCGTTGGTTTTACCCCCCTGCCAGGGATCCAAGATGAAGTGAGTGTGCTGCTGGCTTGCAGTCAGTCAGTTGGCACAGCAAGGTTTGCATGCAGTACAGTCTGCTGGAGCAGTAGTGAGGCCAGCGAGGCAGGAGAGCTGCCCGTTGGGTCCCTTCTGTCAGGGTCCTGGGGTGGTTTTCCAACTGTGACCTTGGGATAGGGAATAATGATTCTGAGTGGGTTTCCCAGTCTTGGTCTCTTGTCCAAGCTGTCCTCCTCTTCGTGGTGCTCTCACCCAGTCTCCTGGCCCCAGTGCTATTTCTTGGTAGTTCTCTTGCTCTCCCTAACCTGGTTGGAACCTCTGAGCTCCTGTTGCCATTTTCATAGCTCCATGTGTTACTTCACTGCCAAGTTGCCATGGGCCAAACCCGACCTGAGTTTTGTCTGCCCTTAAATACGCCTCGAACCAGCTGCCTTCTTTCACTGGTTCTGCATCTGGCAGCTCTGCGCTTGAGTTTGGAATGGCCTGGCTTCTTCTAGGCCTTTGTGCGGCCCGTCTTCCTACCAGCTAAAGCTCTGCTCTCACTGGACACACCTCTCTCCTCTCCCAGTCTTTACTGGTCCGTGCTGCTGGATGAGCTTTTAGTCTCCTTCCCCTTTACGCTTGTTTCTTCATCCTCTCAGCTGCAGTCTTTCCTTGTGCAGAGTAGTTATTCTGAAGTGCAAGGTGAAGGTTAAAACCAAAGCAGTATAGATTGGAGCCCTCCTGGCCTGGTGGTGAAGCGCTTCTGATTTCCAGCTGTGTGACCTTGAGAACATTTCTTAACCTTTCTGATTAGTGCTGTGTGAGAGCCAGCAAATGAAAATACGTCAAGTTCTTGAAACAGGGACTGCGCCTGCTGCTCATGGCAACCTTACCTGCCTAGCTGTCTCTTTCTTACAGAGAGCCAAAGTCCCTCTCACACCCCACGCCCGTCTCAGAGTCTTTACTCTTGGTTATCTGAAAGGCTTTCCCCTCCCACCCCTGCTTCCCACCTGCTTTATTTTCCTTTGCCATCAGATGGGTGCTGGCTCTGAGAACTTGGCCCTGGTTTCTGAGGCTACTTTTCCTTTCCCAGCTCTTCGTTTTCACTCTATTAAATACTTCTCAGCAGTCACATAGTATCTGCTTTTCTTAGTTGTTACTTGTCTGTCCCTCCTGCTACAATGTGAACTATCTGGCAGGAAGTATTCCTGTTACATTGTGAAATGTGGGGCAGGAGGCTTTTCCTTTTGAGGGCTCATCTCTTGGTGTGTTTGCCATGTGAAAGGAATTCAACAGATACTTGTTGAATGAGTAGAGAAAGCTTACAGAGCTCGCCCTGGGCTGCAGCAGAACTTCTGAGTCTTGACCTGCTGCCCCTGGGGCTGAGCAGCTTTTCCTCATGTGTCCCGCGGAGAGCCCCTCTCCTGTTTCCACTGTGCCCCTCTTCTGCTCCATTGGCTTCACTCAGCCTTTTTATGTGGTGGCAGGCATCCTCATCCTGAATCACCACTTGTCTTCATGTTCCCACCTCCCAGCTCACATCTTTTTCACTTTATTTTTCTCACCTCTAGAATTGTGTATTAGCCTCTTGCTAGAATCTCTGTAGATTTGTCAGAGCTGGGGGATTTAATCCTGTCTGGTCTGATCTGTGTTCTGTAGCACCAGGATGTGGACCTGTCAGTCCTTGACACTATCTTTCTTGGGGCTGGAGAGAGTCCCACTGGGTCGGGTTCTTTCCTTGCATGTGGCTGATCCAGATTCAGTTCCTGGCAGCACAGCACATATGATCCCCTGAGCACTTCCAGGAGTCATCCCTTGGCACAACCAGGTGTGACCCAAACATCCCATTTCCCCTCCACCCCCCAACCCCAAGCAGAACCGCAACAGAAAAGAAATCATTTTTCTCAGTTGTGGGGAAACTGGCCCTACTCCATGCCATGCGCCTCACCGCTGTCTGGCTGCAGCCTCCGTAGTTGCTGTAAGTTTGAGTCCATCCTCTCTCTGCTGTGTTTTCTTGATTCTAAGCCACTTTCAACAGACACACTTTGGGGAAAGATACTTTGCTGACTTTTCACAGAGTTCAAAACTAGGGGATTCCAACATGCTAGAAAATAGTGTGACGGCACCATGGTCATTGTCCCTCGGACCTTGTCTTCTTCATGGTACCTTCCTCAAAGTAGATGGTTGGTAAATATTTATTGAGTAAATGGATGAAATCTGAACAAGCCTGCTTTTTATGTTCTGCCTCTTCAAATCCAGTCACCACACTTGCTTCACTGTAAGCAGAAGTGTGAGGTTTGATGTTTCTTTTTAGTTCATGTGTCCTGTGGAGCTGCTCATGTAGGGCTCTCTGCCCCTATAGGTGGTATGTTCATGTGTGTGAGGGGAGTGTGTGTCTGTGTGTGCTTCTGCTCTGGTGCCAGGCCCACTTGCAGACTTTTGAGGTTCTAGCAGCACCTCTGACCTGCCAAATTTTAGCCTCATGTCGTCTTTTAGTTGTGTTTCCTCTGGAGCGAAGCTTCCTAAGTTGCATCCTCCACCTCTTGGTCTGTGTTCTGACTCTAGTCGTACCTGTGTCTCTTCCACTCCCCTCCTTTCCTCCATCTCCTTTCCACCCCTCCACCCCCTTCTGGTTCTCGCACACCAGACCTTGGCTCCTGTTGGACTGGCCTGCTGGAGGTTCCTGCTTAAGTGCTGGCACTTGGCGTGTCTTGTTTGCCTTCTGTTTCCTTTTGTTTTCTATTCTACCTCTGCTTAGTCAACAGCGTGGTCATATTTCTGTTCTTGAGGGGCCCAGAGCCTCTTTCACACCTTTGTCCCCTGGTCCAGAGGGTTGCGCCCCTCTGCCTTGGGCACAAGCACTGCCTGCTATAGTGATCAGATTTTTGCAAATAAGGACAATTGTGGTGCAAGTGTCCCCTCACTAAAACCCTGGCTACCTTCTCTACTGCCACGGCCCACTCTGCTGGGGACAGAGCCATGCCATCTCTGGTGACCTCAGCACGCTGCATCACTATCCTGTTGTGTGCCATCTAATGGGTCCAGGAGCGTGCTGGGGCACCCAGGTAGAGAAGCGCCTGACTGTGCCTCTGAGGCCCTAGTGCTGCAGAGTTGAGCCGAGGGTCTCGCGCTCACCCTCAGACTGACTGAGCCCTAGCAGGTGAGTGGACCGATGTTGCCCCCAGGGCCCGAGGGAGGCCACACACACCACGTGTGTTCTGGAAAGGGCAGCCTTGAGCCACACGCTTATTTAATGACAGTTGTGGTGTTTTGTTCTGTTTTGTTTTTAATCCTTTACAACCTTAAGTTAACATTGTTTTTGTTCTTTTTAACTAAGAATCACAGTAAACAGCTAATAAAATATTTAACTTTGGACTTTGATTATTTAGGTTGGAAAAAAGGTGGGGAAAAAAGTAAGGTTTGAATTTTGATTTGAATTTTTTTTTTAACCACACTGTTACTGGGCCTTGACTCTTAACACCAGAGAAGCAGAAGTTTTCAGTCATTTTGTGATGATGTTTTTAAATCTCTTTGCAGGTGGAAGAAGAAAGGTGCCACTTTGGCATGAAGACAGACTTGCTTAGTCGTCAGTCATTTAAGCTGAGTGCATTGTGATTTCCAATAATTGAGGCAGTGGTTCTAAAAGCTGTCTACATTAATGAAAAGAGCAATGTGGCCAGCTTGACTAAGCCGCCGGCGTGAGCAGTGCAGGCAGGACGGCGACCGGGTCTCGGCGGACTGTGCATGTTAGCGGTAGAGATTTAAGTGAGGTTTTTTAAAACTCTGGTCTTTTCAAATAGTCTTAACCACTTTGGCTATGGAGACCTATGAGAGTCCCTCTCCTCTCCCGCGTGAGCCCGCAGGAGAAGTGGTGATGGAGAACCGACCTTGCCCCCTCCACGTGCTGCCCCGTGAACAGTCTCCACCACCTCCCCTGCAAACGTCCAGTGATGCAGAGGTAATGGACGTTGGCTCTGGTGGTGATGGACAGGCCGAACCCCCTGCTGAGGACCCGCTCAACTTCTACGGAGCTTCTCTTCTCTCCAAAGGAACCTTCTCTAAGGCCCACCTCCTCATAGACCCGAACTGTAGTGGCCACAGCCCACGCACCGCCCGGCATGCACCCGCAGTCCGGAAGTTCTCCCCTGACCTTAAGTTGCTTAAGGATGTAAAAATTAGCGTGAGCTTTACAGAGAGCTGCAGGAGTAAGGACAGGAAGGTGCTGTACACAGGAGCAGAGCGTGATGCTCGTGCCGAGTGTGGTTTGGCCCTTAGCCCTGTCAGTGGAGACATGCATGCTTGTCCCTTTGGCGGGAGTGTTGGTAACGGGGTAGCCGTAGTGGGTGAGAGTGCTGATAAGAAGGATGAGGAGAATGAGCTGGATCAGGAAAAGAGAGTGGAATATGCAGTGCTCGATGAGTTAGAAGATTTTACTGACAATTTGGAGCTAGATGAAGAAGGCGCAGGAGGGTTCACGGCTAAAGCAATCGTGCAAAGAGACAGAGTGGATGAAGAGGCCTTGAATTTCTCCTATGAGGTATGTTGGCAACCCTCTTTTGGAGTGCTCTTAGCAAAACCTGAGGAGGTACTTGGGGATTGCAGCATCTTTTCAAATTTGATGCTGCAGAGGAAAGAAAACAAACTCAAACATAAGAGGTGGGATGAGAATGTAGTGGGAGAGACAACGCTGAGGAGTTCACAGTTATAACTTAACTGCTGAAAAGTTTGACGGGTTCATCATCTACCTGGCCCTCTGCCTGAGCTGAAAGGTGCTACTGAGAAGCACTTGGTGGTGGTTATATGCACCTGTTGTGTGTTGTTGTCAGTTGTTGGTTTCTTCCTGTTTGTTTTTCAGATGATCAGGCACCCTAAAGGCACACCTAGGTGTCCCTCTTGAGAGAACCTCATTTCTGTGTCCCTTCTCACTAACGCTGTTAAGATTGCCCACGGCGCAGGCCTGCAGGCACCAGGGACCGTGGCATCTGAACAGCATGTTTTGCAGGATGATTTTGACAACGATGTCGATGCTTTGCTGGAAGAGGGTCTTTGTGCTCCCAAAAAGAGGCGAATGGAGGAGAAATATGGAGGAGACAGTGATCATCCATCTGATGGAGAGACAAGTGTGCAGCCAATGATGACCAAGATTAAAACAGTGCTTAAAAGTAAGTTGGAGGTCAGGAAGTAGTGAGTGTTCTCCGGAGGCAGAAGAGTGGGTTTGAGAGTCCTGGGGGTTCCAGGCTGTGGTATGGGCAGTGGGCATGTGTTCGAGGACAGGATAGTCATGTCTCACAAAGGGGAAGGAGTAGACATAAAGATACTCCCGGACTCTCAGTGATCCAGAGAAGCTGCCTCTATGCGAAGGAATGGAAAAGGTCTTCTTATGGGGCGGGGCATCAGCCGAAGGAGAGGATATTGGTGTTTGCCGAGACACGAAGAGAAAGAACCCAGAGGATGTAGCGATCAAAGCCAGAGGCTAATTCTTAGTGCAGTAAGAGAATGGTTGAGAGCTAAGTTATTCGGTTCTGTGTTGTGTCTTGGGGAAAGCCCCTGGAATCAGGAAAAGCCTGGCTCCAGTGGCTGTGTCTTGGCACATGCCCTGTAGGTGGGGTGGGGGTTTCTAACGGTGAGAGCAGTGGAGTTTGAAGTTGGCTTTGGGTCAATGGGAAGAGCAGTCTTGAAGCTCCCAGAATTCTGTCCCATAGCTCATTTGTGATGCAGGATGGTTCGAAGGAGTTGGTGTTGGCTTCTCTCTTTCCTGGCTTGGAAGCACCTGACTGTCCAGTTGGAGCTACTGGGCTGGGCAGTTGGGCAGTGAAGAGGGGCTGAAGAGACACTTGACTTCCTCAGAGTGCGGCTGCTGAAATCACAGGAGCACAAAACAAATCTCCGGCACACCGGCCCCTGAGCAGAAGGTGGTGAGGTGTGAGGGGCAGGAGGGGGTGTAGTCTCATCTGGCTACAGAGCAGATGTGGCAGCAGTGCTGACCCCATGACCACTGCTCTTGTGGACAAGTGGCTGGATCAGAACTGGTGCTGGGTTCAGCGGTGGCCCGCTGCCAGGGCCCTAGGGATGCTGCTTCTAGAAAGGGGTGGGAGCAGTCTCTGCTTCAGAACCCGAGTGGTTTGCTCTGTGCTCTCTGTGGTTTCAGCAGTCTGAGTCTGCACATGAAGCTCTCCGTTCTGAGCAGCGTGCAGGTCAGCCGTCTGCCTGGCCGTGCTGCTCCTTTCCCCTGCAACCTTCGTTCTGCCTGCCTGTCCAGCATGCTGCCTGCCCGCCTGGCCTCCTGCTTACTGATTGTATGTGAGCTGCCTGCAGCTCGGAGAAGCTAACTCGCATGTGCGTGTTTTGCTTGACCTGTGTTTCATTTTCTTCTGACTGAAACTGGCTTAAGGCAGCTCCATTGCTGAGGGGGAGAGTGCATGACGGATCCAGGCTCCCCTGAGCTGCAGTCCATACTACCCTACAGGGCTGGACTGACAGTGTCTCTCTGTCCACTGTCAGCTATGTGAGGTGTTGAGGCTGGGTGCAACTCTCTGGGTGCTGAATTGACACTAGGGTGCCTCCCCTTTCCCAGCAGGTCATTGATGGTATTTTTCAATGATGGGTGTGTGTGTATATATGTATATGTTTGTGTATCTATACACAAACACTGTACACACGAATGTATGAAATTTCACTTTATTCCTTTTGTTTCTTAATTTAGTGGTGGTATTAGGGTGTTTGGGGGTTATACTCTGGTGCGTAGGGCTGATTCCTAGGGGCATGGTGCTCAGGAGTCACTCCTGAACCTTACTTGGTGTTGGGGATTAAGCTGGAGTTGACTGTTTGCAAGGCAAGCTCCTTAACTCCTGTAGCTTCTTTCTGGTCCTGCCTTTTTTTGGGGGGAGGGGGGTAATTGGGGACACATCCGGTGTTGCTCAGGGTTACTCCTGGCTCTGTGTTCAGGAATCATTCCTTGGCAGTGCGCAGGCAACCATTTGGGATGCTAAGGATTGAACCTGGGTGAACCATGTACAAGGCAAGTGCCTTACACACTATCTCTCTACCCCTGGTTCTACCTTTTCAAAAGAGCAGCTAGAGACTGCTTTTTTGTTTTGTTTTGTTTTTTTGGGTCACACCCCATGGTGCACAGGGGGTTACTCCTGGCTCTACACTCAAGAATTACTCCTGGCGATGCTCAGGGGACAATATGGGATGCTGGGAATTGAACCCAGGTCAGCGTGTACAAGGCAAACGCCCTACCCGCTGTGCTATCGCTCCAGTCCCGAGACCATTACATTTTTAATAGTACACAGGCACCACCAGGGTCACATCCAGTGGTTCTTGGAGGGCTGTGCAGTACCGGGGCTTAAATCCAGACCTTTATACATGCTAGTCCTGTGCTCAGACACTTGAGCTGTCGACCCACCTGCCTGATTTTTAAAGATGAATTGCATAGTGCCAGGGATTTGACTGATAAAGTGTCTAACCTCACATTCATGAAACCTGACTTCTCTCTCTAGTACCACACCAAAAATACCCTAGCGGTGTGTACTCTAGCACCCCATACCTGGTGGTGCTTGGGGACCAGGGTCCACTCCTGTCTGTTCGGGGTACAGGTAAAGGCAACGTGGTATTGCGGATTGAGTCCAGGAATTGAATCATGCATGCAAGCTATGTGCTGTGCTGCTTGAGCCATGTTCTATTGCGCTTTTAAAGTTTGCCCTCCCCTCCCCTCAAAAGTGCCAGTGATTGAACCCAGGGCTTCACATACACAAGGCAAGTGCTTGTGTATATTACTACTGAGTTACTTCCTTGTCACTCTTAAATTTTATTGTTTTTTGTTTTGGGTTTTTTGGGGTCATAAAGTTCAGGGATCACTCCTGTCAGTGCTCATATGTGGTGCCAGGTATTGAACCAGGGTCACTCATGTGCAAGGCAAGCTTCCTACCCCTGTGTTATCTGTTAGGGCTGAGTTTATTTTAATTTAAATGACTGCCTGCAAAGCAATGAATGGATTGGTAGTAATTCAGTAGTTAAAACTGATTTAGCAACTTTTTCACTTGAAGTACTATTTTATATGCCAGCAGAGTATGCAGCACATTTTCGGTGGAGACGTGTCTCTCAGTCACAGGAAGCAGTGCTTAGCAGGCAACAGTAATGTTAGCAAAGCTTTTCTTGTCCCTGTGGTGCCACTGTGGTGAAGGCAAGTGTGGCATTGCAGATGGTCTCAGGTGTTCACCAGCCATGGCAGCAGGAGCTGAGGCCGGGATTGTGGACACAGTGGCTGATTCCGATCCCGTCTCGAATCGTATGCTGATCTCGGGCTGGAGAACAGCAGTGAGTGGGGTAAACTGCTTCCTGCTATGTTCTACAGGCTACGCCAGAGATTCTCAACTTACTTGGCTTCCCGTCCCCTTTTTAGGGGGGAAAAATCATTCCGTGTTCCTTGTAGCCTCCCTTAAGTGAACAAGCAGAGCCCCTAATTGAAATCCTCACACCCCATATGCATCAGTGCCCCCTCACCCTGGGTCATAGTATTGCCCACTTTAGGAAGTACTGTGTTAGACCAGATGTAACAATAAACCCATATGATCTAACTACTGGTAGAGCTCAGGGCAGCTCTGGAAGAGAACCAGGACAGGCCTCTACCCCCTTAGAATGTCAGTATTTGCACAACTTAACTGTTTTTATTTTCCCTGTGTCGTAAGTAAAACCAGGTATTGCGTTCACACTGGCTTGTAACGTTATGTAGATTTCAGGTGTACATGGTAAATCATTTGCATCTCAAATGTCATAATTTTAAAAACACCCAGACAATTCTCAGTGTTTTTAAAGTGATTGTAGGATGTTCTTCTGTGCAGGTCGTGGCCGCCCACCTACAGAACCATTGCCTGACGGGTGGATCATGACATTCCATAATTCTGGAGTTCCTGTGTACCTACACAGAGAGTCTCGGGTGGTCACCTGGTCCAGGCCGTACTTCTTGGGAACGGGAAGCATACGGGTAGGGGATGCCTCAGTCATGATTTTGGGTCTTGAGTTCTCAGCCCGAACCTGCATTTCTGCACACACTGCATGGTGGCCCCGCAGAGCCGGGTGAAAAGCTTCGGTGGAAAGTGTTGACTGCTTCAGCCTTCCGGGTTCTCCTTCTAATCTGTGTCATGATCTCACTCCACAGAAACATGATCCTCCTCTGAGTAGCATTCCTTGTCTGCATTACAAGAAAATGAAGGATAATGAGGAGAGGGAGCAGATCAGTGAGCTCACTCCGAGCGGGGAGGTGTCCCCTGTCAAGCCCCTGAGCCGATCTGCAGAGCTCGAGTTCCCACCGGAAGAACCCGAGGCCATGGGGACCGACTCTGGGCCCCCAGATGAGAAAGACCCACTGGGGACAGAGGCTGCCCCTGGCGCCCTGGGGCAGGTGAAGGCCAAAGTGGAAGTGTGCAAAGATGAGTCTGTGGGTAAGTTTTGGGGCGAATGCCGTCTCCTCCTCTGACCATTCTGCATGGGTGCTGCTGTAGTCTGCGCCTTCTTGTGTGTCTGTGATGAAGGGACTGTGCCAGGGATCTCTGTCCACCTACACTTTGCTGGAGGTTTGAGGGAAATCTGCCTGGACAGGCTCTGCAGCTTCCCGGGCTGCCGTGGAGACCTGCCCTCTGGTCAGTCATAGTTGTTCTGGGGTCAGGCACCTTCGGTGAGGTATTGTACTAGAGCATCTTCAGTCCATGGGCTTAGCCTTGTGTGGACTTTCCCCTCTTACTTTCTGCAGTTGTTGGCGGATATATATATATGTTTTTTTTTCCCCTGCTTGTGTGTGTGTGTGTGTGTGTGTGTGTGTGTGTGTGTCAGCTCAGTTTTGTTATGTCTTCAGCAATCACAGTTTTTTAGGCCCTTCAAAGAGGATGTTGTGTTTTCAGGATTTCTCAGTTTTTGTTTTGGGGCTATTACTGGGGATCATGAGGGGCCAGGCATCAAAGCCAGGACTCCTACATTCAAGGCATGTGCTATCCTTCAGGCCATTTTCCTGACCCTATTTTCAGGGTTAGTTTTTTTGTTGATTATTATTTTAGTGTTTAGGCCACACCCAGCAGTGTGTAGGACTTACTCCTGGCTCCTGGATCTGTACTCTGGGACCACTCCAGGTGTTGCTCAAGGGACCATACAGGATGTCAGGGACTGGACCCAGGTTGACTGCATGCAAGGCACGCGCCCTACCTATTACACTATCTCCCTGGCCTCTTGCAGCTCTTCCGTGAGAGGCATCCTGGAGGAGCTGGGGTGGGGTCACTGTTGCCAGGGTATGGGAGATCTGCTTTGGGTCAGGAGGAAGCAGCATCCTGTGCCTTAGAGAGCATGCAATGGAGGCTTCTGTGGGGAGGGTGGTCAGAGACTGGCATCTCAGGAGGGATGAGACTTGCACGCATTGACGGAGGGGCTGGAGAAGTACCAGCCCCTCCGTCAATGCGTGCAAGTCTCTCAGCCTGGGGAAGCTCCCCTCCCCCATCTAAGTTGGCTCTTCTCAGTGTGTGTGAGTGGGTGCTTTTCTCTGGCACCCAACAGAAAGGTAAAGGTAAAGGCCCTCCCGTTGTTCATCAATTTGCTCGAGCGGGCCCAGTAACGTCTCCATTGGAGATTTTGTTGTTACTGTGTTTGGCATATCGAATACATCATGGGTGGCTTGCCAGGCTCTGCCGTGTGGGCGAGATACTCTCGGTAGCTTGCCGGGCTCTCTGAGAGGGGAGGAGGAATCGAACTCGGGTCGGCCATGTTGGCTGCGTGCAAGGCAAACGCCCTACCGCTGTGCTATCGCTCCAGCCCGTAACAGGAAGGTAGTGTTTCATTTAAGATATGATAGTTTGTTTCTTCATGCCCCTGGCAATTGATTCCAAGCTCCCTGTTCTGTGTTTCCGTTAAGCAGAGATGCAGTTTGGATGTATACTCTCTCTGTAGATGCCGATGCTTTGTTTTGTAACCCAATGCCTCAGTCTTCCATGGGAAGCCTCCCTTGCACTTTTTCAGCTGGGCCTTTGTCTTGAGGTATGAGGAAAAGGCAGGAAACCAGTGGGGATCTCTTAGATGTCATGTGGTCTTGGGGAGAAAGCTCGGGAATAGTTGTAGCAGTAAAATCAGGAGTCCCCGGAACCTCCCTGAACAGCAGAGATGAAATACCTGAGCTAGAGCTTTAGGGCGGGAGCAGGAACCCCAAGGCCTCTGTGAGTGCAGAGGGGTGTCGAGGGTGAGGGACTGTCCCGAGCATGGTAGACAGTGGATGCATAGCCCCATAGCGGCTACTGGATCTGTTTTGATATCAGGAGGGAAACTGAATTCTTTTCAACCTTTCTCTTTTTGTATTCTTATTCTGCTTTAGCAGTAGCACAGAGGGTAGGGTGTTTGCCATGCACGTGGCCGACCCGGGTTTGATTCCTCCACCCTTCTCGGAGAGCCCAGCAAGCTACAGAGAGTATCTCGCCTGCAGGCAAAGCTTGGCAAGCTACCCGTGACGTATTCGATGTGCCAAAAACAGTAACAAGTCTCACAATTTGTTGTGAGACGTTACTGGTGCCTGCTCGAGCAAATAGATGAACAACGGGAGGACGGTGCAAATAAATTCAGGCAGTGTCTTAGAAATCTCTGCATAAATCTAACTGGCAGATAGGGGGCAGAATTAATTAATCGATTAATTAATAATCCCAATGGGAAATATGAGGTCTGCGTCCTACACGAGTACTTGCAGGCTGTCCTCAACATCCACTCAGTTTTGTACCTCAAAGTCTTCTTCACAGACTGGGGAAAGAGGAGGTGCTTGTGCTGCCACAGGTTTTGTGGGAGTGAGTCGCTGTCCTGCTAGCTGGGCAGAGGGAGTGGGACTGACTCTATGGTAAATCTTTAACAGATTTGGAGGAATTCCGAAACTACCTGGAAAAGCGATTTGATTTTGAACAAGTTACTGTGAAGAAATTCAGGACTTGGGCTGAGCGACGGCAGTTCAATCGGGAAATGAAACGGAAGCAGGCTGAGTCGGAAAGGCCTATTTTACCGGCCAACCAGAAGCTCATCACGTTGTCTGTGCAAGATGCACCCACAAAGAAAGGTGAGCTAGTGCTTATAACTTTCTCCTCACATATCTGTATACATGGGCTGGAGCGATAGCATAGCAGGTAGGATGTTTGCCTTGCACACGGCTGACCTGGGTTCGATTCCTCCGCCCTCCTCGAAGCCCGGCAAGCTACCAAAAGTATTCCGCCCGCATGGCAAAGCCTGGCAAACTCCCCATGACGTATTCGATATGCCAAAAACAGTAACAACAAGTCTACAATGGAGATGTTACTGGTGCCCGCGCGAGCAAATCGATGAACAACAGGAGGACAGTGACAGTGACATATATACATATATGCATATATACATATATATGCGTATATATATTTTTTTAATTGAGTTGGGGAAAGATTTAGACTACATTTGATTCTCAGGGGCTACTCCCAGCTATACTTAGGAGACCATGAGGTGCTAGAGATTTGAACCATAGTTGGCTATATCCAAGGCAAGCACCTTTACCCCTGTATTGCCTATCTCTTTGGCCCCGTGGGGCTTGTAAATTTTAGTGTTGACAGACTGATTTTATTTTATTTGATAGTCTAAAATATGTGCTTTGTATGTGAATTGCCCTTATTTTTATTTTTATTCATTTTGGGGGGCCTCCCCAGCAGTGCTGGGCTACCAGTACTATAAGTGGTGGTGCTTAGGAGGCCAAACTGTGCTAGGGATCCAGCCTGGGACCCAGTGCATTCGAGGCATGTGCTGCCACCCTTTGCGCTATTTCCTGGTCCTTAGAATTTATTTGTCCTGTGATGCAGACGTTCACCATTCACCATATTCTCAGTAGCAAAGCTCTTACTTCAAGAGCTTGGGAACGTAGATGGTACCAGGTCTCCAGATGCTCGCTTTCAGCCAGTCCTCATACCCATGCTTCATTTCATGCTTTTTGTTGCAGAATTTGTTATTAATCCCAATGGGAAATCGGAGGTCTGCATCCTGCACGAGTACATGCAGCGTGTCCTCAAGGTCCGCCCTGTTTATAATTTCTTTGAATGTGGTAAGTTTGACCTTTCCCATCTCAGTCCTGAAGAAGCACACCCATCACTTGGGTTAGCTGGGGAGCAGTTGCTGACTGCTAGATGTGCCCCCCCCTGAGATAGAAGTAGAAGGGTAAAGAGAAGCCGTCCCTTTTCGTGGGTGTTTACTCTCCGTGGGGGCGGCTGCCTCTGCTGCTTCTTGCTTGTCTATGTTCCCGTCTTGTTTCTCCTGCTGGCTTTGCTGTGTGAGGAAGACTACCTGCTGTGGCTGTCATGCTCGTGTCCCCAGTGGATGATGGGGCCTCAGGCATGTCCTGGCCGCCTTCTGCCTTCGGTGGCTGTTCTTAGCACACCTTTGTAAACACCAGTCTTTCTTTCCCTGGGGAGATCTGTTGCATTTCTTTGGCTCAGTCTAGCTTTGCATCCCGCCCCCCGGTCCTCTGCTGTCTCTCACAGACACTGCCGCCATCGCCTCTGCTGCCTGCCCCCCTCTTCTCCTCTAGCATGGCACTCCTCGTTGCCCCTATTCCCCGTGGGTTACCTGCTTTGCATGGCTCTCCTCTTGCTCGCCCATCTCCATGCCTCAGGGAGCCCCCAGATCTCTTTGAGCATCAGACTCGCTCTCGTTGATCAGCCCTTACCCTACCCTTTCTGTCCGTTGAGCAGATGGTGTGCGTGAACTCTGCTCTTAATGTCTTAATGTCTTGGCAAGTGTGTTTTAAAACAGTGATTTTAATTTTAAGAGAACCCAAGTGAGCCTTTTGGTGCCTCGGTGACCATTGATGGTGTGACCTATGGATCTGGAACTGCAAGCAGCAAAAAACTTGCGAAGAATAAAGCTGGTAATGTACTTAGTTGTATGTCGGAGACATGTGTACTCTGCACTCTCCTTGGCTAGGGGGTGTTGAGCAGTGAGCCAGGATGGGGGCAGTAGGTAGGCAATAGATTTACTTTATTCCGTGAGGCTTGGGTTTGATTTTGTTTTGAATTTGCCTTTTTTGGACCACACCTCGCTGTGCTCAGGGCTTACTCTTGGTTCTGCACTCACGGATCACTCCTACTGGGCCTCGGGGAACTATATGGGGTGCCAGGATCGAAGCCGGGTTGACTGTGTGCAAGGCAAGTGCCATATCTCTTGAACTTTATCTCCACTCCATACAAAGTGTTTTTTTTTTTTAAATACTTTATTTATTTATTTAGTGCTTTTTGGGTCACACCCAGCGATGCTTAGGGGTTACTCCTGGCTCCGCACTCAGGAATTACTCCTGGCGGTGCTGGGGGTACCCTATGGGATGCTGGAATCGAACCCGGGTCGGCTACGTGCAAGGCAAGCGCCCTACCTGCTGTACTATTGCTCCAGCCCCAATACAGAGTGTTTTTAATCTCATGCTGATTGGAAAAAAATTTAATGTCGAGAATAAACCTGAGAAATAAAAATAGAGGTTCCTTCTCCACACACTGCAGTTGGGCCAGTCTCCCAGCCTTGGCCCCTTTGCTCAAGGGTGTTGGAGTATGCTCAGAGCCAACCGGATTGTGCTGAGCACATTCTAGAGTGGGTGTGCAGTTAAAATCAAGCAAGACACGGGCATGCTACCAGTTCTGGAATAGACTGAGTGGTTATGACATTTCCAAAGACTATTTCCTGAGTTCCTTGAACTACAGAGTTGGGATTATCTTTGTTTTGTTTTCTTTTGTGGTGCTGAAGATGGAACCCATGTCACAAGCATGCCCATCTCTGGCCTCTAGGGCAGTTATTTACTACACATAGAATAGTAGATCCCTGGGAAAGCTCGTGTTTTTTTGTTGAAATCTAATTGTATATTTGACCATATGTTTGCTGTTTGCTTTCATGGCCAGCACTTATCATGTTGTCTTGCAAAGCAAGTCTGCTCTTTAGAAAGCTTGATGTTTGTTGGCTGTATCACGGTACAACTAGTTCTCGGAGTCAGTAAGTTTTTTGCTGATGGGACTCGGAAGAATTCACAACGGTGTCTGCCCTTTGCAAGACTTTTCTGGGCTCTCGCTTGCCTGATCTTCAGGAAGATCTGCCACCCATATTAAATGAATGCTGCCCAAAGATCGAAAGGCAACAGCTGGGTGTGACTGAGGTTATGAGGTGGATGAAACCCACAGAGTAGTGTTGGTGTGTCGAGCGGTGGCTGGGGCCTGTGCTGCTCCCCCATTTCTGTGCAGCCTTCCGCTGGGCACCTGGGCTCCACCGTTCGCTCCAGGGTCAGGCTCACCTTCCCCTCCCACAGACCCTGCTTTCCTGCCCCAGTGGCATTTGTGCTCAGCTGCAGGCTGTTCCTGTCCTCTGTCCTACAGGAACTCCCTCCACAGTATGCCAGTTGGCCGCTTCTTCCTGCCACACTGGTCACAGTCTGCTCAGTCTTTAGTCCTCCCTTCTTGGTCCAGGCCCTGCTGTGCTGGCTGCCCTGCTCCCCCATGATTCCTGGGACCTGGAGCTCTACTCCCTCACCTCACACTGGTACCTCAGAAGGTGCACGTGGCCAGTTGGCCAGTGTGGCCTGTGAGGCTGCTCACTGTCTCCTCTCGGAGATGCTCTTCAGGCCTCTGCAGGGAGTGCCCTGAGCCGTGGGACACCGGCCTGGCCAGGAGCAGCTACGCAGGCCGGGAAGTGACTGGGCCCGAAGCCTCACCTTGGGTTTTCTCCCACAGCCCGAGCCACACTCGAGATCCTTATCCCTGACTTTGTTAAACAGACCTCTGAGGAGAAGCCCAAAGACAGTGAAGAGCTGGAGGTGAGTGTTGGGGTCCTCCCGTCATGCAGGTTGGGGCCCCCCCTCTTATTGTGCATGAAGACTTCAGCATCCAAGTTCTAGGTGGTTCTCTTTATATAACTGGGGTGGTTCTCTTTATCTGTTATATATAACTGGAATCTTGTTGTACAGTGTCACTTTTTCTCAGATTTTTGTCCCTGTGTTCGTACCTGGGTGGTAAGAAGTAGTGCATAGTTAATGTGTTTGGAAGGAAATAAACTTTCCGTAGATCTGTGGTGGGAATGAGCCTTTGAGGCCATTAATGTGGGTCAGATTGTTTTTTATATGAAGAGCCATTTAAAACTAGCTGTACTCTTTCTGGGAAATACCATCTTGTGATTATAGTAAGGGCCTGCTACTTGAGGGATGCTTTTTGATAACAGCTTTATTGATACACAATTAACATCCCACAAAAATTGTCCTTTAAATCAGTACAGTTCAGTTAACTTTTGTGTATTTAAGAGTTGTATAAACATCATAATAATCTAATTCTAGAATATTTTTATCCTAAAACAAATCTATTATTGGTTACCTTCAATTAATTTCTTTTTTGGGGGGGGGCAACATAGGCTGTACTCAGGTCTTACTCCTGGCTCCATGTACTATCACTCCAGCCCCTTTTATTATTCCTTAACATGGTGTTATATTACATTGATTTTTTTTTTAAGTATGTTAAACCAGCCTTGTATTCCTGGAATAAATCCCACATGATCATGTCATATAAGCTTGTGTGTGTGTGTGTGTGTGTGTGTGTGCGCGCGCGCACGTGCACGCGCGCGCACACGATTGAGTTTACTGAGGATATTTATATCCATGCTTGTGAGGGTTTTTTTTTTTTTTTTTTTTTTAGTTTTTTTTGTGGTGTCTTTGGTATTAATTTCCAGGTGATCCTGCTTCATATAATGAATTAGAAATGTTCCCTTATCTTCCATTATGTGGAATACTTTGAAAGATAGTATTACTTTATTACTTTGTAAAGTTTTATTTATTTGTTTTTGGGCTATGCCTGACAGTGCTCAGGGTTTATTGTTGGTTAGTGCTCAGGGATTACTCCTGGCAGCTCAGGGAACCATATGGGTTGTGGGGAATCAAACCCCAGTTATCCAGCCTTGGCTGCTATATTATCTCTCCAGCCATACTTTGTATTTGATGGGCATTATTAATGTTGTTGGTTTTAGGTCACATGGTGGTGCTTGGGAGTCTCTGGGGTTATTCCCATCAGTACTCGAGAACAGGGGCTGGAGTGATATAGCACAGCGGGTAGGGCGTTTGCCTTGCAAGTGGCCGACCCAGGTTTGACTCCCAGCATCCCATATGGTCCCCTGAGCACCGCCAGGAGTGATTCCTGAGTGCATGAGCCAGGAGTAATCCCTGTGCATTGCCAGGTGTGACCCAAAAAGCAAAATAAATAAATAAGTACTTGAGAATATAATAAGGTACTATGGATCAGACTACACTCCAGGTCTTTGAGCCTGTTCCCTGGCCCTTCACTAGTGTTCTTTATGCCCATTATAGCTGATTTTAAAAAACATCTTTGTCTAGTATGGCTTTCTTATGGAGTAACTGCTGCTCACCTCCCATCCCCCACCACCACTAGTGGTCTGCTAAATTAGGTTCCTGGCCCTGTTGATGACTTTTATTTAGTTTTTAATTGGTTATGGTGGTAGGATATTGGCTCCCAAGGAGAGTCAGGGGTCACAACCTGCAGTACTTAACCAATAGGGCCAGGCCATTTGAAAGGCCCAGTATTGTGGTACTGTTCAGGTCCAGCAATGCTGGAGACCACCAGGGCCACTCCCAGCAGTACCAAGAAGCCTCCAGTGCCATACCCAGTGGGGATGGGATGGAAAGTGGACGTGTACTGGGGACCACGTTCAGACCCTTGCTCACGTAGGGTGTGGGCCAACAACTCGTCAACTTTAAGTAGCATACTGGGGCAGAGATATCTGCATAACAGATATCTCTGCTTCTCAGCGTTGTCTTATTTCTTTTTCAATTTGTATGACTTACTGGTAGGGCTTTTGCCCTGCACGTGGCCGACCTGGGTTCGATTCCTCCGCCCTTCTCGGAGAGCCCGGCAAGCCACTGAGAGTATCTTGCCCGCACAGCAGAGCCTGGCAAACTCCCTGTGGTGTATTCGATATGCCAAAAACAGTAACAACAAGTCTCACAATGGAGATGTTACTGGTGCCTGCTGAAGCAAATCGATGAACAACGGGAGGACAGTGCTACAGTGCTACTGTTTATTTAGTGGCTGTTGGTCACTGTTAAGACTGCTATAGAGAAGTATCACAAACAGAGTGGCTTTAACAATTTCTTGTCTCTCAGTTTTGGTGACCAGAAGCCTAAGAGCAGGTTGGTTCTTTCTGGGACTACAGGAAGGATCTATTCTGGGCCTTTCTCTTTGATTTAACTATGGCTACCTTACTCATATGATTCCCCCTTCTTGTGTGTTTCTCTCCAGATTGCCTCTTTAGAAGAACACCAGTTACCAGATTAGGAACCGCCCCTCACCTTTGTAAAGACTGTTATCAGGGACAGGACAGGAGAGTTCAGTGGGCTGGAGCACAAACTTTATATTGGGAGGCTTGAGCTTGGTTCCCTGAGCACTGTGGGAATCACTCCTGAACACAGAGTGAGAAGTAGCCCTGGAGCTGGGTCAGGTATGACCCCTGAACTCAAAAACAAACCTAACTAGATGTTTTCTTCAGATAAGGTCATTTTGAGCCTGTGGGTGGGGTTCAGCCCACAGGATTGACTATCCCAGATTAATTCTGTCAAGTTCAGGCCACAGATTGCCTTAAATTCCCTGAGTGAGGAAGGTTCTGAAACTTTGCCAGGGGCCACTCTTGAGTGCCAACGCTTACCACAGCCTCTGGCAACAGTAATATGAAGCAGTTGCCAGTGATTATTTCCAATACTTCCTAAGGAAGGGGCTGTTTGCACTGAGTCAACTCTGAATCAGCCAAATAAAGAAGAACCCTAAATTGGGGGTTTTTCACTGAGCTGCCAGAGAGCCAGATGGCAATTGCTCTCTAGGTCTGGGGCATAAGGGACCCTTCTTTCAGTGGCTGTGAGCTCTTGGTTCTCAGAGATGTCGATGAATGAGTTAAGTCAAAATACTACAAAGTTCATTGTTTTGCAATAGAATTAGCCATTTTTCTTGAACAAAGGGTCCTCAGATTGTTTAATTTCCTGAATTATAAAGAAATATTTTTGATGATTCTGCCATTATTGATGAAGGAACAAGATTTTGGTCCTTGTTCTTTTGCTCCACAAATGTTTCTGGATGCATTTTTGAAATTTCCCAATGTTTTTGGATAGTATTATAATAAAATACGACAAGGTGCCCATGCAGTATTGAACTGCACTAAAGTTTCTAATGTTTTCTGTGCTCTTCGTAACTTTTTTTTTTTGGTCACAGAACCCACTTAAAGCAGGTATTCTCAAAATCTCCTCAGGGAAAAATCACATTTATAAAAAATTTTTTGAGTGACTCATAGTCAAAAGCTGGTGTTTGTGTTGATGACACTCTTTCCTAGATCTCCATCTGCTGCCTGCTGAGATTTTTTTTTTTTCTTTTTGGGTCGCACCTGGCGATGCACAGGGGTTACTCCTGGCTCATGCACTCAGGAATTACTCCTGGCGGTGCTCTGGGGACCATGTGGGATGCTGGGAATCGAACCCAGGTCGGCTGCATGCAAGGCAAGTGCCCTGCCTGCTGTACTATTGCTCCAGCCCCTGCCAAGATTTTTAAAATGGGTTGTTGCAGAAAGGACTATCTTGTTCCTAAAATGACTCAAATTGGTCTGTTTTTTGTCGTGAGAGTGACTGTGGGACGGCCATGCTATCCTGAGGGACCCCGGTGTGTGAGCTATGGTGCGTGGTGTTTCCTCATTGTCAGTGCAACATCTGTCTCCCCATTGTTGAAATTCCAAAGGGGAAGACAGTGCCAAGGTAGGCCAGTGGCGCCCTGGAGGGATGCTTCTGGCCATCATTTACAGTGGCATAAGGTCCACCCAAGAGTTGGCACAGATGCCAACCCAGCCCCTGGGGTGCAGCACTGGTGCTGCAGGAAGGAGAGACTTGGGACCAAGTGGCTGATGCTGCTCACAGTGGGCCGGGGCCAGATGGAGTTCTTCTGAGTGATGACTTACAGAAGCAGTAACTCCTAGGGCTGAATGTAGGCTTTGCATGTGGGAGGACCAGGTTCTTTCCCAGCACTGCCAGGCCCTCTGAATACCCCCCTAGATTGCAAAGTATGGCTCAAACCCTGCTCTCCCAAAGATCAGAGTTAGGAAGATCACTGAAGTGGTAGAGCACATGTCTAGAACGTGAGGCTCTGAGTTAGATCCTAGCTCCACATGACTCCCTGAGCATCCTCAAGTGTAGCCCTGGTGGCCCCTGAGTGCCACAGGTCTGGTCCCTGTTCATTTATTTTGTGGTTTTTTTTTTTTTAAATGTAGGAGTACTGGTATATTTTTTTTTTCTGCCATGCCCAGCAGTACTCAGGGACTACCCCAGTTCTCAATACTCTCAGTGGTACGTTGGGGGATCATGAGATGCTGGGGATTGATCCTGGGCCACCTGCATACAAAAGCATGCATTCATCCCACTGAGCTCTCTCTGGCCTGCCTTTATTTATTTATTTTTATTTATTTGCTTTTCGGGTCATACCTGGCGATGCTTAGGGGTTACTCCTGGCTCTGCACTCAGGAATTACCCCTGGCAGTGCTCAGGGGACCATATGGGATGCTTGGATTCGAATCCGGGTTGGCTGCCTGCAAGGCAAACACCCTACACTCTGTGCTATCGCTCCAGCCCCTGGCCTGCCTGCCTTTATTATTATTATTTATTTTTTTTTAAATGTAGCCACTATTGAGTGAAGCAAAAGTGAGAACTCTATATTTCAGTCTTCAACTGCCAGGAGGAAGCAAGCTAACAGTTTGATGAGCTGTTCCAACCCCCCTTCTTGTAGGTCATGGCTTCTATATGATTGCAAAAGGCAGACTTTTCTCCACAGAGGGAAAAAAGAAAGGTAATCACTAAAAGTAGCAAAATACCTAAGGGTCATGAATATCTGGGCCTCCCATGGTAGACTTATGCTACCATTTGAACAGTATCCCTGGATTTGGAAAAAAAAATTTTTTTTTTTACTTTTTTATTGAATCACTGTGAGATAGACCCTTACAAAGTTGTTTGTGATTGGGTTTCAGTCATACAGTATTCCAACACCCATCCCTCCACCAGTGTACATTTCCCAGCACCGCTCTCCCCAGGTTCCCTCCCATCACCCCTCAACCTCACCATGAAAATTTTTTGATTAGTTCTTTTGTCTTATGCAAATATTAGAAAATGGATTGTTAGAAAGATTTTTCTCAAATTCTGATTGGAATTATGTCCATTCTTTACATCAGTTAGGAAAGAATTCATATTCAAACAACACTGAGTCTTCTGATCAACAGAGCTGCCTCTTTTTCTTGAGTCTTTTGTTTATATGTTTGTTTTGGGGCCATGTCTGGTACTCAATGAGTCGCTCCGGGCACCATAGGGATGCTGGGGATCTAACTCAGGTCAGCTTTGTAAAAGGCAAGTTGCCCTACCTGCCGTAATATCCTTGGCCCCTGTTTTTTGAGTCACTGATGTCTTTTTCTGGCATTTGGTTGCTTTCAGTACACATTTCCTACTGATATTTTCTTAGATTTAGAAGGACCCAAGAGATAGGACAGGGGTTAAAGCACTCACCTTGTCTGCAGCTGACCCCAGCTCTAGTTCTGGCATCTGGTCACCGCCTAAAGTGCCTTCTAAGCACAGTGGCAAGAGTGGTTATACATATGACTCAACTGTCCTGCCACCCTCCCCCCCACACACTCCCCCAAGAGATTTACATGGATGTATTTCAGCTGTTGAGTGCTGCTGTGAGTATGCTTTGTTTTTTTGACTATTTACTACTAGCATAAAGAAAGAGCATCTGTTGTTTGTCCATTGTCCTTGTGTCATATTACTTTGCTAGACTCATTCTCATTTTTTGTAGGATTTTTTTTTTGACTTTTGAAAATGGTTGGATTTCTTACCAATGTAGATGCCTTTTTTCCCTCCTTACCATTTTGCTAAGAGCTTCAGCAGTGTTGAGTGGCAGTGGGGAGAGCGGGCCTTGTTTTATTCACCTAGAGTCTTTAGTGTTACTCTCAGGGTCCTGCTGGATCATACAATGAATTGATATTTGTTCCTCTTTAGATATTTTTGAAAGTCTTTTATATACTTGGTATCACTTCCTCCTCTAATATTTCATTATCAATGGCACCATCTGTATCAGAATTTTTTTTTTCCATACCTGGCTAAGCTCTGGGGTTACTTCTGGCTCTGCACTCAGGAATCACTCCCGGCGGGGCTGGGCCGACCATATGTAGTGCCAGGGATAGATCCCGGATCAGCCATGAGCAAGGCAAGCATCTACCCACTATTCTATCGCTTCAGCTCCTGAATTTTTATTTGGCTATAAATCTTCGGCCAGGCAGTTCTGTTGGTTTGTGCTCTCCGGGAATTGCCGTTGTGCATTGAGGTGTTGTGCTTTCTGTGTGCTTCCTCAGGGGCCTTCCTGTCTGCCAGTGCTTCCCACCAAGGCTGCTTCTGTATGGTTAGGTGGTCACTTTTGTCCTCGGTGCATGCTTGAGCTGCAGTCCCCACACTCCGCTTGAAGATTAACAGTAGTAATCTGTGCTGCTGATAACGGGTTTGTTGGGCTGGGATAGCTCAGTGATAGAGCACTTCCCTGCGTATGTGAGGCCCTGGCTGAAGTCCCCAGCACTAGAGGGTCCTCCTGGCAGAGGGAGAGTTCCGAAAGTTGCTCATGGGGCTGGGGCCAGTGTGGTGGCAAGACTTCCCTTGGAAAGGGGTTCATAATGACAGGGGCGCTTGAAAGTGAGGTATCCTGTGTGTGCCTGGAAGATTTCCTGCTCCTGTAATTGACAGAAACAGCCCCTTTTCCTTGATGCAGGTGCAGGGAACCTGCCTCCTCAGTGAGCAAACACCAAGCTCAACCTGCAGTGCTGAGTGTGCTTGTAATGGGGGGCGGGCAGGGAGGGAAGTGCTGCTGCCATGCACCCAGGACAGCTGGGGTCTCCCAGGGCTGACACAGCAAAAAAAACTTCCTTGAAGGGCCTCAGTGTGGAGCCCTTTGATGCCCTGACTTTAGACTGCTGTTCTCCCGAATTGGGAAGAAAGAAACAAGTTTCTGTTTAAGCCTCCTGCGGGTGTGTGTGTGTGTGTGTGTATGTGTGTGTGTGTGTGTGTGTGTGTGTGTGTGTGTGTGAGAGAGAGAGAGAGAGAGAGAGAGAGAGAGAAACAGAGAGACAGTGTTGAGTATCTATCTCTGTGTGAGAGAGTGTTGAATGTGTGTGTGTGTGTGTGTGTGTGTGTGTGTGTGTGTGTGTGTGTGATGTGCTCCTGTCAGCTTGACAGTGAAGTCCAGTCATGCTGGGCAGTTCAGTGAAGGCCCCGAATGTTGATGGGCTCAGACTGGCTTGCTGGTGTCTTGTGCAGAACTCCACCCCTTACCCCACCCCCACTCCACCCCCATGTGATTTCACACTCACCCTTCTTAGCTTCGGGATATTTCTCTCAAGCCAGCATGACTTTGGCTCCAGGTAGGGCTGGTCCCTGCTGTTGACTTTGAACTTTCAGGGGTTTCTGGCCAGTTTTTAGTGGAGGGATTGGTTTTGGGGGTCACACCCTGCAGTGTTCAGGGGCTATCCTGGCTGTGTTCTGGAGTGACTCCCATTCTTGTCCAGGGGACCATATGCAGTATTTTGGATTCAGACTGAGGTCAGCAGGGTGTAAGGCAAACACCTTAACCCCTGTTCTCTCTCTGACTTTTGGGGATAGTAATTATTTTGGGTTGGGGACCACACCTGGCAGTGTTCAGGGACTACTCCTGGCTCTGCTCAGGGGTCACTCCTAGCAGTGCTTGGGGAACTTACATGGTGCTGGGGACCAAGCTGAGATTGGTGACATTCAAGACAAATGCCATAACCCCTCTGCCATCTCTCCAGCCCAAGCCTGTGTCTGCCTTACCCTCTCTCCTCTGGTACTGTCTTCAACTTTTCCTCCTAAGGTTGTCTTTGGATTCTGACTGCTTAAGTGGACCCCAAATCAGGTTCTGGCTCTGTGGCCCCTGCACCAGGGCCCCAGCCCAGACACACTCAGGGGTGCTGCAGAGTGAGGTGAGGGTGTGGCATGCTCAGTGAGGTAACACAGGAAGCTCTGTGGGGATGGCCCTGCAGGTTTGGGGCCAACACTTAAGGGGAGGTTGCTTTGTCTTACAGTATTTTAACCACATCAGTATCGAGGACTCACGAGTTTACGAGCTGACCAGCAAGGCCGGACTGTTGTCTCCCTATCAGATCCTCCACGAGTGCCTTAAAAGGTAGGGCAGGGGCTAGGAATGCATCTCTCTGGGTGCCCGCCATTCCTACTGCATGCTTTCTGGCTCAGCGGGCCCATGAACAAGCCAGCGCAGTATTACTTATGCACACTGCAGCCCTCAGTGTCCAGCACTTGGGCAGTACTCCGTGGGGTCAAGTGAACTCGAAGAGTATCTTCCTCCTAGTTGAGAAATGAGGTGGGGAAGAGGGAGCCTTTTGTCTGCAGAGAAACTTTTCTCCTCAGCTGATGCTTGCCGTTTGTCTTCATTTTCTTTTAAAGAAACCACGGAATGGGTGACACATCCATCAAGTTTGAAGTGGTTCCTGGTAAAAATCAGAAGAGTGAATACATCATGGCCTGTGGCAAGCACACAGTGCGAGGCTGGTGTAAGGCTCTCTGCCCCGCCCTTCCCTGTCCTGCTGGCACCCCCCATGTGGACGACCCTCTGGGGTTCTGTCTGACTCTGCAGCATGGTGTGTCCTGACCACCTGTGCTATGTACTCGGTATTATTGGAACCCGAATCAGCCTTTCCCCGGCTCTGTCTGCTCATTTTCCCGAGAACACATGTTTCCCTTCTGTGCCTACTGCTCCCTTCAGCCCTGGGTGCTCGGGACACTCACTATTACACTCTCTGCTCACTGGACCCAGCTCTCTGTACTCTCCTCCTCATTTGGTATCTGGGATGGCCGTTTTTGATGTGTGACTATTTTTGCTTGGGAGGGAGGTGCACACTGGGGTGTGCTCAGGGCTTCCTCCTGGCTCTGCATTAGAGTGATCCCTCGTGGTGCTCTGGGGATCGTAAGTAGTGCTGGGGATCAAGCTAGGATCTGGCCCTATGACTATATTTTGTTTTTGTTTTTGGACCACACCCAGCTATGCTCAGGGGTCACTTCTGGTGGACTCAGGGGACATATGGGGTGATGGGGAATAAAACCAAGTTGTCTGTGTGCAAGGCAAGTGCTCTACCTGCTATTTCTCCAGCCTCTATACATATGCATACATATAGGCCTACAAATATATATATATAATATGCATATACACATGTCTATATTTTTGTTATTGTTTTGTTTTTATGGGCGTGCACTCAGCAATCATCTTGGTGGTGCTCGGGAACCATATAGGATGCCAAGGATTGAATCTGGATGGGTTGTGTGCAAGGCAAATGCCCTACCCACTGTATTCTCTCTCTGCTTCCCTCCCACCCCAAACTATATTTTATTTATTTTTTTTATTAGTGAAACACCATGAGGTACCATTGTAGACTTAAAAACTTTCATGCTTGGGTTTCAGTTTACAATAATCGAGTACCCATTCCTCCACCAGTGCCCATTCTCCAATGATCCTATCATTCACCAATGATCCTAGTACCCTCCCACCCCCACGCCCCACCCCCTGACCCCACCCCGCCTCTGGCAGGGCATTTCCTTTTGCTCACTCTTTCCTTTAGGGTCCCACACTCTATTTTGAAAGAAGAAAAACTATTAGGAACATGAAACCAGCACTGTTGATTAAGAGATTGAGTGCAAGGTGCCCTGAGAAAATTGCAGAACCACATTTAGACTCTGTCTCCTGCACCTTGGCAGCAGTCCCTCCAGCAGCATCCTTGAGCAGCTTGGCAGGATGGAGGGACAGGCGGGATCCTGTTGCCACAACTGAGTCTCGGGTGCCAGCTGGCGTGCTCCCCTCTCGCTAGAGCTCTGGTGTGCTGGGTGTTGTTCTTGACACAGCCCGCACCTAGGGCAGTTCTTCCCCTTTGCACATGCACAACTCCCCCTGGAAGCTGCTCCGAGCAGTCCCTGGCCACGGGCTCCGTGACATGTCACTTTGTGTCCGTGTCCGATCACGGAGGAGTTATGTGACCTTGTTTTCCAGCCAAGTGGAGCAGGGGGGCCCAGTGCCGTGGCAACTTCATCCCCACCTGCTTCCCTGTGGACATGGGCAATGGTACCTGTGCTCCTTTCTGGAGCGTTGATTTTGGACAGCCGGTTTGTGACCCTGCTCTCCATGCGTCCTCCCCCTTTTCATAGGTAAGAATAAGCGGGTTGGAAAACAGTTAGCCTCTCAGAAAATCCTTCAGCTCCTGCATCCGCATGTCAAGAACTGGGGGTCTTTACTACGCATGTACGGCCGGGAAAGCAGCAAGATGGTCAAGCAGGTAATCAGACCCTGTCCTCCCACCCTGCCCCCAAACAGCAGACGTCTGGGAGCTTGTTGCCATAGGGTTTGAGTCTCTGCTAGGCCAGTGTGATGGTGGTGGCAGTGGCGGTGGTGGGGGTGGTGGGCATCTTCGTGTGTGTCTCCATCATGGAGGAGCCCTCACTGACTGGGGAGGGGCTCCGGGCAGAGCCACAAGGCGGGGTGGAGGGTGCATGTCAGTGTGAAGGTTCAGGAGCTAGGCCTTCCCCCTCTCCCTGCAGTGCTCAGCCCTAGTGCTAATTTGAGGACACCCACTATTAGGCTCGAAGGAAAGGGAGCATATGGGGCTTTCCCTGGCTGCGAACACCAGTTTCCCTTTAAACAGCTTGTATGTGTCATCTATTTTGGGAAGATCTCCAGATTTAAACCAATACTCTTAGATTTGAATGCTTTTTTGGGGTAGAGGGAAGAACTCTGAGGTGAGTTTTATGTTTTATTTGCACCCCCCATTCCCATCTTTATCAAAAAATGAAAATGGTCTGGGTTTTGATGCCCTAGAGACTAGAGGAAAGAGCCTGTGGAGGGTGGGGCTGCCAGGGATGACCCAGAGGGTCACACTAGGGACCCTGAAGTTCTTCCTGAAGACACCTTTACTCTTGAGTGTGCAAAGCAGGATTGGCGAAGTGAGGCCAGGACCCCAGGGTGCTCAGGAAATTCCAGGTTACATGTTAAGAAAATGCGGTTACAGTGGAGGTCCAACTTCTGCCTGCAGGTACCTGCATGCTTTTGGCAGTGTCTTGGGCAGAGATTGAGGACACAGGGCAGGCTTTGGCCAGTGGGCGAGGAGCCCTAGTGAGCTGGGGGTGGCAAGGGCTAGAACCAGGGGCCAGCAGGCCACTTTAGGGTCTCCTTCCTTCCGCCACATGTGGTTGTGCTCTGGGATTGCTCTGGAAGTCAGGGGCCAGTGTGCAGCTGGGGCGCTGCGCTAGGGCCTCTCCTGTCTGTAGTGTACTGTTCCTGCTGAATAAGGGCCTACTCTGCTCACTTTAATCTGAGGGTTGTGTACACAGCCGTGTCCAACTTCTCATCTCCTGTGTCTGAGGCAAGCACGGAGCTGATTAGGGCTCAGGGTTCCCTTGTCTAGTGCAGCAGACTTCTTGCTGAGGTCAAGAACACTGGGGGAAGCCGTGGACTGTTCAGTGTCCTGTGCTGTGTTGGCCTACCAGACACAGGTTGGTGGGGTAATCGGAGCCATGCAATTCCTGAGAGCCAGACCCTGTGCTCCCCAGGAGACCTCAGACAAAAGTGTGATTGAACTGCAGCAGTATGCCAAGAAGAACAAGCCCAACCTGCATATCCTGAGTAAACTGCAAGAGGAAATGAAGAGGCTGGCAGAGGAGAGGGTGAGTGCACAGCCCTGCCAGGCCCCCTCCATTACCTTTCCTAGACCATATTGTGACATTTGGGGATGGGGGAACCAACTATTGACCACATCTCCCATGCCGACAGTGCCCAAGTACACATACAGCTACTCAGGTGGCTTGTCCCTGGTGACTAATCCCTTTGAGGTGTCCATCCCAATTCTCAGGCCTTTGCTCCTTCCAGCCTGGCATGCAGTGCCTGTGTGTCCTTTTGCAGATGCCTCCTGATACCAGTCAGCCCCTGCACCCCTGCCCTCCCCAGAGCCTTTTGCCTGAGGTTGGGCTACCTGTTCTCACTTTGCCGGCTTCGCTAACCCCAGTTGTTTGTTCTAGGAGGAGACACGGAAGAAGCCCAAGATGTCTATCGTGGCATCTGCCCAGCCCGGAGGGGAGCCCCTGTGCACCGTGGACGTGTGAGGGAGGTGCCAGGCCGGGCGTTCCGGGGAGACCCCACACCGCTCACTGCAGCCGCGGGCCTCCCATGTCAGCTCCTCCCCTGCGGCCCGTGTCTGCAGCACGGCCCCGGCGGCTGGGGCTCCAGTGGTGCACAGGGCCGTCCGGGTGCACGGCACTTCCTGGGAGGCCTGCCCATAGGTGTGAGTGGATGTGTTCAGGGATGGACTCGGCCTGACCATGCAGGTGAACTTCTGCTTGTATGGATTTGCTGCAGACTGTTTTTATGAAGGGTTTCATGAATTTCAGAGTATGACATGAACTGACGAAGTGATAGATGGACGACAGATGAAATGAGATAGGGACAGCTGAGTCCCAGGGTCCCCTGTATCCAGGGTATTTTCACGGGCCACTACAGGGACCTGGTCAGAAGACTCACACTGGCACCCTGATCCCTACGCTGCCTGCTGTGTTTTCCCCCTTTTCTCTGAAAACATTAGGAAGATTTCAGATCTTTTTGGTTTAAAATAAACACAATGTTAGCAATTAAACTCTTTTCAGAGATTGCAGGCAAACCTCTAAGGCGAGTATTCTTCTGCCTTCAAATACGTTGCCAGTGTGACTGTGGCTTGCCAGTCTCATTCTGACCGATGCCCTGGCCCTGGCTGGACTACTGGCCTGACTTCCTGAGGAAGTCTCGCTGCCTGAGAGCAACGCCTTCTTAGACATGGAGGCTTCCTACCTTCGCTGGCCTCTAGCAACTTTTTACCGAAGATTTTTGCACAGTCAAGTCCATCTGTCCACCCATCGATTTTTAAAGCTTTTATGATATTTTAGCATTTGGAAAGAAACTTTTACAGTGAGAGTAGAAGATAGATTTGGAATCATGTAGCAGATATAAACAATGCATTTTAGCATGTGGACTTATTTAAGAAGAAACAAGACCTTCAGCACTATCCCTCCTGCTTACAAACTGGCGCTCTTCTGGAGCTCGGCAGAATGCTCCTGGGGGATGGCGACCCCAGGCCGCCAGGCCTGGCAACTGCTTGCTCCTGCCCTGCAGTTTGTGTTCTGCAGGCAGCTGCTGTGCCAGGTGTGGTAGAGCTGGCCCTGCCTGAGGCCTGGGCACATGGGCATGCCCTTGGCCCTGGGCACCCCCTTGTATGAGGTGGTGGTAGTCAGCATTGGCTCCCTGCCCCCACCTTTTCCCCTGTGGGTAGTGTTGATGGCATTTGTTTCCAAGAACAGATTGTCGGCCTTGTGGGCCACCTACAGCATACCCCCCCCATGTGACCAGGGTCAGCGTTCTGCTGACCTTTAGAAAACAGTACCCTCCAATCAAGTTGCTATAATTAGACACTGCTTCGATCTTGCCTCCTGTCTGCTGCTGTGAAAAATCATTTGATCATGACTGTTCACCCTCAAAACAGCCAGATGTGCCATCGTGAACCAAAGCTGTGTGCACCTGTTACTAAAGCGGGAGCCTGCCTTGGCAGCCAAGTCCACTGTTCTCCCACATGTGGGGGCAGGGGGCAGGACAGCTCTGGCCTGTTTACCTCCCAAGCACAGTTGGACCACAGCTGGAAGGGTGAGCCCTGATTCTCTGAATGCATAAAGCAAAATGTCCAAGAGGGAATGGCTGGTGTGTTATTCTCCTGGGGAAGGCTGGGGTTACATCTCTTCAGCTGGCCAGAACCTCTCCCAGATGCTGCCCAGCCCATCCCTAGTCCCCACAGGAACCTTTCAGAGCCAGCTTTGGGGATATGACTAGGCTTGAAGTCATCCCAGTAGCTGTGGGAAAATAGGGGGCACCTGGGATAGGGAGGACAGCTGCGGCAACCCCCTACTTTGTTTTTTTTTTTTTGAGGGGGGGGCACTTTGGAAGACAATCTGTTGCTGCAAATTAAACCTGGCTCTCTCACATCAATTCAGGAGCTCGGGCCCTTTGTAGTATCTCTCTATCCCTTGGCCTTGTGCTTATAACCCACAAGTACTCTTGGCAAAGCATCAAAGCAGACATCTGGTGACACGGCTGCTGTCCAACCATGCCCTGACACCTGGTGTGCTGATGATTTGGGGCTCTGCTCTGGGGAGCCCACCTCCACGGGGTGATAGAGATGTGCCTGGTCCTGCCATTTTGCAGGGCACGGAAGACCCTGTGTGCTGAAGCTCTCAACACGCCAGAGATCTGTAGTTCAAAAACTGTTTATTGTGGCCAGTGTGGTCCTGCTGGCCCAAAGAGAACTGGGGAGGGAGCCCACAGGGATGGCCACCTCCAAGCATCCCAGGCAAGGCACATACTGGAGTGCTGTGGCCGCAGCCCTGCGATCCACACGGGCGAGATCTAGAAAAGCTGTGTACCCAAGGCCTACGAAGAGGTGGAGGCCCCAGTTTCCTGTGAGGTGTCAGGCGGAGGTCCTGGTGGGGGCTGGGCCGGTGGCTCTGAGGGTGCTGGAGCCCCACCATTGGAGTACTCAGTCCTTTCAAACAGGATAAGCATCTCACAATGTGGGGTCTGTGGGAACAGGTCCACAGCCACAGCTTTGACTGGCTTGAACGGGGTGCCCTTCACCCGATTAGAGGGGGCTCTGCAGAGGCTGGGAAGAGGTAAAAATGAGATCAGCTACATGGGGCAGCCAGTTGGGGGGCTGGGGGGCAGGGCTGGGTCCTTTCATCCCACACTCACTCGACAAAGTTGGCCATGGCCGCCCGGGGGTTGCAGGAGACATACAACAGCCGCTTGAGGTTTTCTGCTCTGCGGATGGCCAGGATCACTTTGGAATCTGAAGAGGGAGAGGTGGGCTGGAAGGTGTTAGGCAAGGCCGTGGCTCCATCTCGATGCTGGGCCTCCCCGCCCGACCAGGGTACTCACGCAGGCCAGCTCGGGGCGGGTCCAGGACAGCTATGAGCTGCTGGGAGGCTAGTCGGTTCACGAGGGTGGGCAACAGATCCTCAGCCCTTCCGCAGTGGAACTCCACGTTATTCAGTTCTGCAGGCGGGGAGAGCCCTGTCAGGTGCACCCAAGCCTGCAAGGGAACCCGTCTGCCATTTTGGGTTGGGGTGCCCCTCCCCTGGGCCCTGGGAGCCCAAATTTGTGTTGCACCTTCTCACCATTTTCTTGGGCATTCACCCGGGCATCTTCCACAGCCTCTGGGCACAGCTCAATCCCCACAACTCTCTTCACCTTCTGAAGCCAGGAAAGAACAGGAGCCCATGGCACCCCACTCCAGGGCAGGTCCCTGGGGTGGGGAGTCACGTAACAGTGCGGGGCAGTGGGGTAAGATGCTCACCCTGGCCAGTGCCAGACCAATGGTGCCAGTACCACAGCACACATCCAGCACGGTGCTGCCCGAGTCCAGCTGCGCCCACTCCTGGATCAGCGTGTACAGCACTTCAGCCGCGGCGGTGTTCACCTGCAGGAGGCCCCTCACCCCAGTCAGCCTACCCCCGCGCGCCCCTTTAGTTCCCAAGAGCTCAGACCATCCCTTGAGCCCTTCCTGCCCAGGCCAAGTGACCTCTCCCAATCTCCTCTCCACACTTGGGCCACCCCCGTCCATAGCAGCATCACCATCAGTGCTCAGGCCAGGGCTGTCAAAACTGCACACTGGTAACACCACCCTGCCCCCCGGCTTGGGTGCTGTTCCTAGGCTCAGATCTCCCGCCTCAGCCTATAGTCCCACACACACCGAAATGCCATGCGGGGCCTCCCCGAGGTCAGGACTACCTGGAAGAAGGCATGCGGGGAGATCCGGAAGGTCAGCCCTAGCAGGTCCTCTCGGATGTGGCGGTCCCCCGCCACGTGCTCCAGGGCCAGGCCCTCCAGGCTGGGCGTATTTCTGCAGGTGGTGAGCGAGTCAGTACTCAGCCCAGGCAGAGGCCACCCTTTTTGCACCCCATGAGGGCTCCTCACCGCTGTCTCCCCTCCGCCACAAAGTAGAGGCAGGTCACCCCGCTGGCCTTGCCTGGCCCTGCCACGAAGTGGTGTGCCAAGGAAGCTTTCAGCCCCGTCAGCTCCTCAGTGCTGAGTTTCTGGAACAGGGAATAGAAAGGAAGCTGTTGAGCTGTGTTGTGGTGCCCCTGGCCCGGACACTCCCCCGGAGCAAGGCCACCCTGCTCAAGACCTGGGGGTGGAAGTAGGCAATGGCCATGGCTTGTCCCTGGCGGCTGGTGCGCACAGTCAGCTGCTTCCAGTGGCCCGAGTACGTCTCTGGGTCATAGGCTGAGTATGGAGTGGACCTGGGGGAGCCACAGAGGCCGTGAGCCACTGCCGTCTGCCCAACAGGCTCCCTCATCTCAGTGCTCGGCCTCCCCCCCTTTAAACCCGTACACCAGAGCAGGCCCCCTGCCCCTTCACCAGTCCTCACCGGATAAACTCCTGGAAAGCCTTCACCACCTGCTTGGTGGCCGTGGGGATGTGCACCGTGTCGAAAGGAGCGGCCACAGCACAAGTCCCACCCTTGTATTTGCCCAGGCGGCAGCCGACTGTGTTGTCTTCTCCATCAACCCCGATGCCAACCAGAAACTCACACTTGTTACGATATTCAGTCTGCGGGGAGAGAGATGGGAGGCAGAGAGGCACCCTGACCTTATCCTGACCATCCACCCTTGGGAGTGGCAATACACTAAGGAACCTGCACAGGGGCCAGCAGTTCCAGGGATGAGTGACAGGGGACACTCAAGTGATGACTGCCAAGAATAAGAGCAAAGCAGGAAGAGGGGGAGATGAGTGGCGGAATTCTCTTTAGGACAGGGCAAGGCTTTGTGCCTGCGCCACCCAGGCCTGACCTGCTGGGGCGACGGCTTGACCCCTTCCAGTGGGCAGCATGCCTTGTTGTACTTGTGCCTCTGTGAGAGCAGCCAGGGCAACAGGGCGCGGTTGGTACTCCCAATTTCCCTGCAGAGGTATGGGTGGGGGGCTTAGTTCTCCCACTCCCAAGCCCTCTCCCAACCCGGGGGTGGGGGGGCCTGGAGCGTTCCCTTAACACCCCAATGTTCCTTCCCACGGGCAACACAGCCTAGTACCTGACAAGAACCCCAAGAAACCAGGCAGACCCCAAGGATACGGTGCCCTGGGCAGCCCAGGCCCACACTCACTTGGCAAGCTTCTGTAGCACCTGCTCGCACTCCAGCCGCTTCTGCTCTAGCTGCTCGGGGTAGGGCACAGTCCAAAGAGGGGTGACTACGTCGGCAATGCATGTGGCCGATGCCTCGCTCTCTTCCTCACGCTGTCTTTTCTTGGCCATGGGGTCTGCTTTGGGCCTGGCCAGACGCACGCTGAGCGGGCGGCCCTTCCAGAGGGCCCCGTGCAGCACACGCAGGGCCTTGTCCCGCTCAGCGGCATTGCTGAATGTCACAAAGGCGCAGGGAGGTTGCCCGAAGAGCTTGGTCTTGTGGGGCTGTAGGCCAAAGCGACCCAGGAAGCGGCGGACGTCGCTGAAGCTCGTATGGCGGGGCACGTTCTGCAGCTCCAGCTTGAAGATCTCCGAGGTGAACAGGTCGTCCCTGATGTAGCTGTAGAGTCCGGGCTGGGATCCTGACTCGGGAGCTCCTCCGGTCCCCTCGCCCTCCTCCTTCTCTGCCTGGAGGGCTGGGGCTTCCGTGATTTCTGGGACACAGCTGCCATCCCGGTGACAGTCTCCCATAGGCTCTTCGCCCTGTGTGGACGCAGAGGCTGGCCGAGGGCTGAGAGCCACAGGCTCCCACGCGCCTCGTCCAGACCCCTAAGGCGTTCCCGAGCCCACGCCCTCCCCATCCCTACGCGTTCTCCGACGTCCGCCACCGCACCTCCAATCTCCACCCTCCCCACCCCAACCCCCAGTTCAGCCTTAGGTCGCCTGTAAAGATTCCCCTTCACTTTACTTTGTTGCTGAGCTGGGCACTCATCCGATCCGTCTGCAGCCAGGCCTGGGACCTGTATCGGGGAGATTTCAGCAGCCTCGCTCCGGGCCAAGCATCCGGATGCGACCAGAGCTAGTGCGGCGCAACTAGGTACCACCCAGCTCCGCCCCCGAGTAGGGGCGGGACTCGAACTCTCGGCACTCAGAAGTGGCGCCAGGCCGTGGGGTGCACCGCCCGCCCGCCAGGGGCCCGCGCCGGCCGCTCGCCTCGCCCACAGCCCTCCGACCCTCCGGCGCGTGCGGGGAAGGCCGCGCGTCTCTATCGTCCCGGCTTCCGGTCACGTCATAGCCACGCGCCCGCCCCGATCCCGGCGCCCTCGGTCGGCCCGCGAGCCACGCGCGGCGGCCGGGCGGAAGTGCCGCGGAGGCTGCCGGGAGCGCACGCTTAGCCGCTTGGGGGGCGGGCCGGGCATGCGCCACGGGCGTTTTGGCGGGAAGCGCGGGGCAGGCTGGACAATGAGACTGTCCGCCGCCTGAGCTAATAAAGCTGCGCGGGTTTTGAATCGCGGCGCGTTTCCCGCCGCCGGGGTCAGGGGTCGGGGTTCGGGTCGCGGGGCGGAGGGAAGAGTGGGCGGGCGGGAGGCGCCGGCGCCAGACGCGGAGGGAAAGAGCCACGACCAGCCGCCGAGAGGCCGCGGAGCCAGCGACGACCGAGCCAGCCGAGCCGCCGCCGCCGCCGCGCCCCCATGGCGGCCGCCAAGGTGCGGCCGGTCCCGGGCGGGGGCCGGGCGGGGACCAGGGGCCGAGGCCGCTGGCGGCGGCCACGTGGGCGGCCCGCGCCGCCGCCGCTAACCCCCGCCGGCCTTCGGGGTCGGCCCCTGCGGGCCCTCCGTGGCGCCGGGACTGTGCTCCCGGGAGCGCGACCGGGGGCCCGAGGCCTTCCGGGCCGGGGCGCGCGGGGCCTGGGGGCTGCGGGGCGTCCGTGTGACCTTGGGGCGGACCCCCGTGGGCTGCGGCGCTGCACTGGGGCGTGAGCTGGCCCTGCCTCCCGCTTCCCCGGGGCTGGCGCTCACCCCGCCGCTCGCGGGGCCGCCGGGGGCTCTCGCCTCGGGCCACTAGCTTCGGGCTCGGCCCCCCTTGCGGGCTCCCCACCCCACCCCACTCCACGCTCGGGCGCCGCCTCCGCAGCGCTTCATTCATTGAGCCCCCGGGTCGCGGGCCGCCGCGGGCTTCTGCGGCGGAAACTCGGCCCTGCTGCCGGGCCACGAGCCCGCAGCACACGGCCCGGGCCGGGGCGGCTTTGTTGGCCGCTGGCATCCGCCTCGTGGTCGCCGAGCGGGCCTTGGCCGAGAGAGGCGCCCGGGGCCGCGAGCTCTTACCTGATGGCGAGTCCGTGGAGGTGCCTGGGAACCTTGGGTTTTTACTGGTATTCCAGCCACGTGTGCTGCCCGACCCGAGCCTGCAATAGGCTACTTTGTAGTTTTCCAAGCGGATCAGTCTTTGTGGTTCTGATGTATATGGTTACTTTTAACTTAAATTTCGTTTTGGTTTGGGGCTGGAGGGATGGCGTGAGAATGGGGAGCTGTGTAAATAGTAGCAATCTGGTAGTAACTCTTTTTCTTTTTAGTAAGCCAGAGTTCTAATGTCTCTCATCCAGTAAAAAAAACTCCCAGGGTTACTTTTTGCTTAAAAAGTAACATCCTCAGGACCCTCTGTCCCCGCCCCTGTTTTTTGCTCTCCGGCTACAAATCTGAGGCTCTGAGGCTCTGGGAGATGGACCTGTTTCTCGGGTCCCTGGGTTTTGCCATAGGAGCCTGTGTGCAGATGTAATTGGTGTTGAGGTCCAGTGTCGGTCCCCCTGCTGGGTTTCTGCAACTGGACCTTTTGCACACCAGCCTTTCCTGGTTTTCAGGCAGGCTCTTGGTGTGGGGTGATACTGTTCGCTGGAGGCGCTGCGTGGTGGAGCTCAAACCAGCAAAAGTCACCTCTCCATCCCTCCCTCCACAGGACACCCACGAGGACCATGACACCTCCACAGAGAACGCAGATGAGTCCAACCATGACCCCCAATTTGAGCCTATAGTTTCTCTTCCGGAACAAGAAATTAAAACGCTGGAGGAAGACGAAGAGGAGCTTTTTAAAATGTAAGTGACCGTGTGTTGCTCCAGAAGTAGGTATCTTAGGTACAGTAAAATTGAAGTTAAGAGTCTTGTGGGTGTATCACTGTTGTTCTTCCTTTTGTTGGAGAATGGCTTGAGCAAGGGGGAATCCCCCCATGGAAATCAAGGCTCACTGTTCAGATTCACTCAGCAGCTGCCCCATGCCAGGCAGGGTGCACAGGTGACCCTTGTCTTGGTGCTCATTTTCCCTTCCCCCATAATCCTGGGTGTCAAAGCCATTTTTATTGATTTTACTTGATTGCACAATGAACTTGGGTGGTCTTAAATCTCTGGCTCAGTATTTTGAATGTTCTGGTGATGTCAAGCTCCTAAAGCGCAAGGAGAAAGGGACCATCTGCCTCCTCATGTGAAGGGACAAGACCCTGAAAATAAGCACCAACCACTACAGTAGGTGGCCTCTGTGCATGGTTTGCCCTGAGTTCAGGACTGCATCTGCACACTCTGGTCCTACAGGTCCTGTTGCTGGGGCTCTTAAGTTTAGTTACCTGTTTTTTGGGAATAGGTTGGAGCATTTTACAAGCTCCAGGAATTGCCCACCCTCTTGAAGGTGCCAGATTAAGCTATTTGGGAACTTGCGGGATGGAGGGAAGGCTGGTGGTGAAGAGAGATCACCGTCGCCCCGGCCTCCTCTTAAGGCAGGCTTGGGACTGCAGAGTGGCAGGTCTCTGTCCCCAGAGACTGGGTGAGATCTCTGAAGACGCTCGTTATCCAGGCATGTGCAGACCAGAAGTGATGCTGCACTTGGGGTGATTTTATTTGGGGGTGGGTTGGCGTTGCTGTTTTCCTCTGCCTGCATGGGGTGGAAAGTGGACTGGTGCTCTAGATGGAGGCTTTCCTGGGGATCAGCATATCAGGTCCCTGTCTTTAGGCTGAAGCTTCAGGGGATCCTCGTAAGGATTAAATTGTCCCACTGAATAAAATGAGGTCAGAGTGGGAGAGCTGTCTTCTCCAGGAATGGGACCTTAGAGTGGACTCAGGTTGGGGGCCAGAAAGGGGGGTATCGGCCTGAATCCACAGGACAAGGATATCCAGCTCACTGTTGACTCTGCCTTGCTTATTGTGCGCAATGAAGGACCAGAGTCTGGAGGTTTGATCCCATGGAGGTCACCAGACCCTCTAGGTTGTGTGCAGGCCCTTTGCTGGGTGGCAGTCTTTGGCCTTGCTCTGTGACTCTGGGCACAGGCAGTCCTGCTAACCAGGAGGAGGTCTTTGTTGAGAGGGCAGGTCTTGAGGAAAACATTGCAGCTGTGAAAATCTTATCTTTGTTTTGTTGCTTTGAGGGCCACACCCAGTGATGTTCAGGGATTACTCCTGACTCTGTGCTCAGTGATCATTCCTGATGGGGCTCTGGGGACCATATGGTATGCTAGGGATCAAATCCTGATTAGTCCCTGCTAGTCAAGAGCCCTACCCACTGTACTTTGTCTCCAACCCATTTTTCTTTCATGCCGGTGTTTTGACTTGTATGTATTTAAGTGCACAGAACAAGTTCTTTCCAGCAAATGTTTGGTTGGGTCCTCTTTTCTGTGCATGTCTAAAGCTGTTGCTCACTGACTTTTCTTGAAGGCGTGCAAAGCTATTTCGATTCGCTTCAGAGAACGATCTTCCAGAATGGAAGGAACGAGGCACCGGTGATGTCAAGCTCCTGAAGCACAAGGAGAAAGGGACCATCCGCCTCCTCATGAGGAGGGACAAGACCCTGAAAATATGCGCCAACCACTACAGTAGGTGGCCTCTGGGCATGGCTTGCCCTAAGTTCCAGGACTGCGTCTGCATGCTGTGGTCCTGCAGGCAGGTCGCTGTTTGGGCCTCCCCGAGCCTGGGAGTGGGCTGCTTCCCGAGACCTTCTGTTGGGTGCCTTTTACATGTGGAATAGGAAGCGAGGCTTTCTTGGGCTCCTCGGCCTTCAGCAGGGTTTGGAGCGCAAGAGGCATGTCTAGGCAGATGGGGCCTGCAGGAGCCGTGGAGAGCCCAGTAAGAGCCTGTTCGTGTATCAGGAAGCCTGGGGGGTTGTGTGGGGTGTGGTGTAGTCAGTGTCCTCTCTGTATTCTGTCCCCACGTCCTGGGGCTTGGTGGGGGGCACAGGCAGGAATGGGCTCTCGTCCTTCAGAGATGTTGTGGGGGGTAGACCACCAGAGACCTTCAGGCAGGCGCGCAGGCCTGGTCCGGAGAGCAGCAGCAGGAAGTTACCAACCAAGCTGCTTTGCTGTCGACTGTCCCCAGGGCTTGGAGGGTGTCTTTGGGCTCCTTCCCTGACCTAGTGCTGAGTCTGCATGTTTGGTGTCTCACATGGCTGGTGAGGCAGGCATGGGTCCTACGGGGTGATTGTTGATGAGGGCCTGGCGGCACAGCGCTCTGTGGTGCGGGAGGACGGGTGTGCCTTCGCCATTGTGTGCTCACTAGCAGGATCCGCACGCCAGGGCCTGTTCCAGCAGCCCTGCCCCACCCGGCCCGCTCCGCTCCCCTCAGCTGCAGTGTGGAGCATTCGCTACTCCCCTGGGATTCTCCCGGTCTTGCTAGGAGCTGGGGTGTTCCTGTGGGTGTTAAGTGGACCTCAGGCCTGGTGCTGATGAATTGGGTGGGTGGTGACAGGAGGCAGCCCTGTGACATCTTTTATGTACTATGACAGCTCTGACTTGTCAGAATGACTCCAGTGCAGACGAGATGGCTCTCCTAATTAAGTTGACTAGTATGTGCCCAGAGCTGTGAACAGGTTGTCCATGTGACCCTAAAGATCATCCAGAGGCAGGGACCAGGTGTCTTACTGCACTAGAGTGCTCATGGCTCACCTGCAGTGGGTCTGCCAGGAACCCAAGGAGATGGCGCGGTGGTACTTGCCCTAGCCTGTGGGTTCTGCCTTTCTTCATGTAAAGACCTGCCATGAGGGGCTGGAGCGATAATAAATAGCACAGTGGGTAGGGCATTTCCCTTGCACGTAGCCGACCCGGGTTCGATTCCCAGCATCCCATATGGTCCCCCGAGCACCATCAGGAGTAATTCCTGAGTGCAAAGCCAGAAGTAACCCCTGTGCATCGCTGGGTGTGACCCAAAAAGCAAAAGCAAAAAAAAAAAAAACACCCTACCTCAACATACTGCTGTCCTCTTGCCCTGGGGCCCTGTGGTCTTGCCAGTGGAATGCTGGGAGTGGCTGTCCTGGTCTGACCACATGCCGTATGTGGGTGACAGTGTACTTCCCAGTTTCCCAATTTCTGCCTTCTCTCTGCTCATTCCTGGTGGTGTGGCGAAGAGTGAATATGGCTCTGTGGCTGCCTTTTAGGGGGGCCACTTGACTCGTGCCCACCCTTGGCCCAGACTCTGGGGGCTGCTTTGGCTGGGCAGGACCAAGGGAATTGAATGTTTACTCGGAGATTCTGTGTGACTGGGGAGCACATAACCTTGTTCCCCGATTTGATCAATGAGTGTTTTCAAAGGTGCAAATAAAAATCTTCATCCCACAAGCCTCACACCAGGTCTGCTTGACCCCATGTGGGCCCTCCTGTGGTCTTTGAGCTGGGATGTGTGTGCGTGACAGTCACCATCCTCATACATCATCCTTCCACAGTCACACCGATGATGGAACTGAAGCCGAATGCGGGTAGCGACCGCGCCTGGGTCTGGAACACCCATGCAGATTTTGCTGACGAGTGTCCCAAGCCGGAGCTGCTGGCCATCCGCTTCCTGAACGCTGAAAGTAAGCCAGGGCTCACAGTGGCCCTTCCACAGTGTGTGACTGACCACAGGGGTATGGACGAGAATGGGAACTTACACTTACAGGCGGGGGGGCTTTTCGCAAAGCACTCTGGGAGCCTTGTCACCACTTCCCTGAGGCTAGTTTTGGATGTGGGTGTGAGGCATCCCCTAATAAGTTCTCAGACAACAGTCCAAGAGTCCGCAGAGACCTGTCACTCATACCAGGACAGTGAGGGCCAGCTTCCATGGGTAGAGACTGGAGGTTTCTGGTATCCCTTGTGACACCCTCTCCCCGCCCATATATTACGAAGGAAATGACTTAGGAATAGTGCGTTGAAGGGAGATCTACGGTTTGGGAGGAGGATGGGGGGTTTTCTATGCCCTTGCAAGAGATTGTGTGGGGACTGTGGTACCCAATCTATGTGTTCACCTACCCTAAAGCTCTCTGAGCCTCTCCTTTTGGGACTTTCTGCCCTTCAGTTCATAACTCTGATAAATTCATTGCCCACTGGCAATTGAGTTGGATCTCCAGGTGGGACTGGAAAGTTCTAATCATAATAGTGATTGGTTTCCCTGGCAGTCAGCCTCCACCCTAAGTGCTTCCTCCTGGTCACCTTATTAAGAGAAAAGGAGCTGCCTTTAGCGTCTCAGTGTTCTTCAGAGTCCAGAACTCTGGGGGAGTTTTAAGCCACAAGGTAGATGCCTGCCGTAAATAATATTTTGGTGATCTAGTTTCTTACTGTGAATTGGCCCCATTACAGGTCATGTAACCGAATGTGGAGGGCTGTGGAAACTTTTTTTTTAATATAAAAACCTTTTATGGACTTGGTTCTTTATAAGTTGTATCAGTAAATGACTTATATACCTAATTTATAAACTAGATACCAGGAATTGCACTTACTGGATCAGTCGCATTTTAAGCTACCATCTCTGGTCCCACAAGTGTAATTGAAGAGCTTCAGGTCTAAATCCCTGAAAGTCACAGTAGCATGTGGTCACTTGAGGTAGGAGTCCCAGTGCCTGAAGCCTCAAACGTGTATTTTCTTTACGTCAAAGCCTGTGTGCCGGTCGGAGCCGGACTGAGACCTGTAAACCAAGACTGACCTCCTGGCTGGGGCCTTGTTCTAATCTAGTTAAAAATTGGGTGGTGCTGGGTACACCCTAGAATCTGGTAGGTGCTGATTGAGCCTGGCCTGTGGCCCAGAAGCGAGGTATAGCCAGTGGTTGCCTGGAGCGTGATTGAAGAGCACAGGCCTACTGGGCCTCTGAGCCTGCTGGAACCGTGCTGAATCGGATGGGCAGCCTCGCACAGGCCCGCCTCCTAGGGCTCTCAAGGCAGTGGCAGCAGGGTCCCCGTGGAAGCAAGGCTCAGGTCTGGACAAGTGACCTGGCTGTTCCTGAGCTCTCTGAGCCCTGCCTCCTCGGTCAGGTTTTGTTTGCTTCACTGCGTGAGACTCTTAGGACCATCTCTTCTTTCTGCAGATGCACAGAAGTTTAAAACAAAGTTTGAAGAGTGCAGGAAAGAGATCGAAGAGAGAGAAAAGAAAGGTGAGGTGGGGGGGGGGCGGGGGGAGGTTCCTCCTTGCAGACTCACTCTGCACCCTGCTGCAGCACCAAGCATGGGTGCTTTTTCAGTCTGCCACAGAAACATGCCGGGGGCTGGTACTGCTTTGACCTATCAAAGTGGCGGAGCTGCCATGGGGACACGGGGTGCTTCGTGGGGAGCAAGCTGGGTGGGGGTGCCTGAGTGGATGCAGTCAAGACACGGGGTCTAGAGTCACCTGTGCCCAAGGGGCTTCAGAGGTGGCTGGAGGGTGGTAAGCAGTGTGACGCTTGCTGGCGGGGGGTGGGGTGAACCCGCTGCGGCATGGCTGTTGGTGGGTCAGTGCTTTGTTCTTAACTACACACGCCGTTCATTGTTGTGCCAGGATCCGGTAGAAACGATAACGCTGAGAAAGTGGCAGAAAAGCTGGAAGCTCTTTCGGTGAAGGAAGGGAGCAAGGAGTCTGAAGATGCAGAGACCAAGGAGAGCGCCGAGGAGAAGCAATAAGTCATCTTCCCTTGTTTTCCTTCCCTGCCTTTCTTTTCCTTTTTCTTTTCTAAAATTCTGCCCTGCCCCTCTTTTCAGTTTTTTATTCTGTTTTGTTTTTAAAGGGACTTTTATAAAGAACTGAATTCCAGCATTAAGCTTGTTTTTCTAAGTTTTTGCCCCATTGAAGATGACTACAGAATATCCATTCCCCAGTCATGAAAATGTACTGTGCTAACTTTCTTTTCCATAGTGGAAACATTTATAGTCATCAAAACAAGTGAATAAACAACACATTTGAACCCTGCATGGCGGGCAGGCCCATGTGTGCGCCGGCCCTGTCCTGGGAGCAGAGGGGTCCTGCTGGCTGCGGGCAAGGTGCCAGACTTGGCTTGGGGTGGTCTGCTGTAGCCTGGCTTCACGGCCCACTCTGCTGTGTCTCTCCGTTGTGGGAGTTGTGGCCCAAATAGAGAAAGTCTGGTGCTGGGTGCCCTGCCTTCCTGTGAAGTCCTGAAGAGCCACTTCTGGGACTGGCAGCAAGAGGAAGTACTGTTTTTTCACTCCTTGGTACCTTGGCTTTTGGCATCAGCAGGCCAGGCCTGGTTGATTCGGGTGGGCGTGGCCAGTCTCTGGTCCCCACCACCCTGGAAAAGGTCTGCTGGGGGTGCTTATAGGTTTTTAAGTCAGAAGTGTTTGCAAGACTGCCAGGAGGTTCATCCTGTGAAGAGGGTTGCCTCTGTAGACACTGCTATGAAGGAAGGGTTGTCGGTGTACCAGTACTTTGGTTTGGGTTTGTGGTCATCCCGGCTGTGCTGAGGACACAGTGCAATGCTAGGAATCACACCTGGGACCACACAAATGGAGGGAAAGGACACTGTCATTGAGCCACATCTCCAGCCCCTGCCTGCTATTAAGTGCACTGTCCTGCCTAAGATATATATGTGTGTCCCCGAAGACCATCGAGACTGAGGAGCCCTCCGCCTTCCTGCAAGGAAGGAGTCCTTGGCCATTACCTGCTGGCTGAGGCGCATGTGGTGTGGCCCCTCTACTAGCTGGAGTCTTGTCTGACCTGTGTGCCCAGCAGAACCTGTCATCTGTACCCCTTTTGAATCTCACGTCCTTGTTCCTCTTGTGGATGTCTCCAAAGGAAGCTACACTGAAGATGAATGCCTTGCAAAGCCTAGGTGGCTCTTCAGGAAGGCGCCCAGGGGGACATGAAGCTTTTGTGCCTCCTTCACCATGATGGGTTGGATTGGGGACACTGAACTGGGATCGGCAGATGGGATTCATTTGTGCTGGCTGTGGCCCAAGGGCTTGAGCCTCCCCAGGGAAGACTGCATAGAACAGGCTGTCTTTGCGTTGGGCTCTGCTTAGTTATACCTCATGTAAGCCTCAGACTGGGACTATATAGCCGGGAAGGGCCCTCAGAATGGCTGGGGAAGGTGGAAGTGTGGTTTAGGGTTCGTTTAAGGATGTAGCTTGTTGCCACTGGAGAGCAAGGAAAGGGAGACCCTAGCCGGAGTATTTGTATGTGCCTTGACTGAGGTAAGCTGGGATTGAAGCCCTGATGATCTTGAGGATGGAGCGGGAGAATTTCCTGGAAGTTGGGAAGGCTTTCTGCTGCTCTTTGCTTTCCCCTGGGATTCTAGCTCCTTGGGGAGAGGCCCCTGGGTGGTGGCTCATCAGCAGTAGGCAGTATTGGTGAGAAGGCTGAGATTCCTGCATCAGTGCAGTCCCAGGAACTCCCCACAGAAGGTGTCGAGCCCTTTGTATCCCAAAACGGGTGCAGACACTTGTGGGTCAGCAGTCCTGCCCTGTCATCCCTCCTTGGTAGTTTGGGGTCCTTCCCCAGAGCTTTGCTGAGAATCTTTCGGTGGGAATTTTCTGTCTTGTTTTCGGACCATCCCCAGTGATGCTCAGGGGCTACTCCTGGCTCTACAATGAGGAATCACTCCTGGAGGTGCTTGGGGGATCATGTGGGATGCTGAGGATTGGACCGGGGTTGAGTGCGTGCAAGGCAAGGGCCCTCCCAACTACTGTGTCCTGCCCCTGTTCTGCTGGGTATTTGCTTGTCCCAACTGTCTCACCAGAGGACTCTTGGGGCCCCTCTGCTGGAAGGATGAGAGTCAGGGCATGGTGGGAGACTGGCAAGAGTATTCTTGCCTGGGGTCCCTGTTTATGAAGTCCCTGGTCCCGTGACCCCCTCCTGAGTACTGGGCAGCTTGGGCAGAGTTCAAGAGTGTGTGCTTGAAGGTAATCGGCAGGGTCTGCTGTTAGCTCAATTTTGTGCTGAGACGTGCATTAGTTTCCTGCCCCTTTACTGCTCGGGTGCCTGCCCCCCATGCTAGAGCGTCCCCCCCCCCCCCCCCAAGGCTTCCCAAGGGCAGAGACTTAGAGGAGCCGGCGAAAGAAAACCATCACCATTTCTGCTGATGAGCTATATGAAGTCCCAGAGGAGCTGAGACTTCCCAAGGCGCTGGTCCTGACAAAGGGACTTCTCAGCCAGGAAGTCCCAGCACTAGGCCCTGGGGGTGGCTTCTGGGCCACCTGGGCTCTGGCCACAGGAGCAGATGCACAGGGTCATGGAGTGCCTCAAAGGGTTCCTCACCTGGGAGGAGGCTAGTGGGTCTCCCAGAAGGCATCTCACAGCTGCTGGGGAGAAGCTTTCGCTGGCCCACAGTGGGAGCACTGGAGCTTGGCTGAGGTCGGGCCGCAGAGGGGGTGACCAGCAGGTTCTGGCGGTGGCCCCAGCACGGGGAGGCCTCGGGTCCACCTTAAGCAACGGCTGCAGCATCAGGCACTGGGTGGGATTTCCTGCCGGAGGGTCTGCCCGCCGACCTATCCCCGGCAGGGGCAGGCTGCCCGGTGCTTCCCGAGGGAACCCCGCCCTGGAGTGGGAAGCGGCTTGCCTGGCCGTCGGGGGACTCCGACCCACACCAGCAGGACAGGGGAGGCCCAGCCCGCTGCACGTCGCGGTCCAGCTGTGCAGATTGAGTAGAGTGGGCGGGGAATAAGCGACCAAGTGTCCCTGCAGTGTCACACTCATCCGCCCCCTCCAGAGTGCCAGGGGTCCGGCCTGCCTGGGATCTGCGTAGAACAGGCCGATCGCTCGCGCCGAGGTGCTGAAAGACGGATCGGTGTCAGCAGAGGCCCCGGCCCAGACGCCCGGGCCTTCGGGTGGGAGCGAGCGCGGGTGGCATTCCCCGTGGGGCCCCCCGCAGGAGGAGGGCGTGGGCGCGCAGGGCGCGTGCGTGATCCCGGACGGGCGGGGCCGGGCGCGGCGGCGGCGGCGAGGCCCCGCCCCCCCGCCAGGCCCCCGGCCCGGCCCCCTCGCCGCCTGGTCCACCTTAAGGGGCGCGCTGACATCAGCGCGCCGCCGCTGCCCGTGGGGTGGGATTTCCTCCGCCGCCGCCGCCGCCGCCACCGCCGCCGCCGCCGCCGCGGGTCCTGCGCCGCGATCAGCCTGCCCGGCCCGACCCCGGCCGGCCCCGCCCGCCCGGCCCCGGGGAGGGATGCGGCGGCGCGGTGCCCAGGATGCCCCGCAGCCCCGGGACGCGCCTCAAACCCGCCAAGTACATCCCGGTGGCCACGGCCGCCGCGCTGCTGGTCGGCTCCAGCACCCTGTTCTTCGTGTTCACGTGAGTCCGCCGCGTCGCCGCGCCGAGGGGCACGGAAGGGGTAGCGGCCAGGGACAGCGCGGGCACAGCCGCGGGGTTTGGGGAGCAGGGACCCGGGCAGGCTCCAGGCTGTGAGCCGGGGGAGTGCTAAGCCCCGGCCGGCCGAGGCCGAAGGCCCGATTGTGCTCGAGCCGCTACCCAGCAGACAGGTGAGTGCTGGGTGCGAGATGGGCGTGTGCCAAGCCAGCCCTGGGGTGGAGGCACTGCCCAGGGTGGAGTTGCCAGGGCCCGCCAGCTACCCACAGCCCCCAGCCCTCCCCAGGAGCAGCTCCGGGGGTGGCTCTTGGGTTCCCTCCAGGCTGCCCAGCTTGGGGTCTCTGCCAAGTTGTTCCCAAGTCCGTGTGGCCTGGCCAGGCGGCCACATGCCCGCCCTATAGCCAACCGACACTGGCCTGGCAGTGCCCTCCGCCCTCCCTGACCTTCCTCTCGGGAAGGCTGGGTGGTCACAGCTGGAGGGCCCAGTCCAGGCCACACCCTGGTGAGCTCTGGGACACCACGGCAGAGGGCAAACCCGAGCTTCACCTGGGACATTGGCTGCCTCTTGCCCACTCGGGGTGCCATAGTGTGCTGAAGACACGGCCCCCTCCCCACCTTGATTGCCCCAAATCCCTCAGGGTTCTTTTAGGCACGAGGGGTACTCGCCAACCCCCCTAACTCCTGTTTCAGCTTTGCAGATAAGCCTAAGGCCAAAACAGCCTCGGTGACCCCCACCTTCCATGGGCCTGTGGGGCCTATGCCCCCTGCCCAGGTGCTAACCCACCGGCGTACATGAACCTGGAGAAAGGGTGGGCAGGAACCAGCCTGGCACCGTGGCGTCTTCCGCAAGAGCGAGGGTGGCTGCCATGTGGACGGGGTGTCTGTGTTGGACGCCTGTGGGGGCCGGGGCTGGTGGGCGCCACAGGCTGCCAAGATATGTTAGAAGAGGCCGATGTGGATGGGCTTATTCCTGGCTCTGATGAGAAGGCAGGTTCTTGCCACTCAGACGCCGTGAGGTATGGGGCCGAGGGAGGGGCAAGTGTGTAGTGAGCTAAGGCCCTCAGAGGTCTTCAGTCCTGGCCCGTTGCCCCAACCCCCCTGGCCTCCTGGTCTCCATTTCTCATGCCCCTGGGACATGGCTTTCCTCCGGTCTTTAATAAACAGTGCCTGTTCTCTATGGGGGACTTGTGGAATACGAAGAAGGAGCAAAGTAGAAAGACATCAGACCATCCCCACCCCAGAGTGACCCAGGCTCACCTGCACGTCTCCGCAGCCCTACCCTTCCAGCGAGCCCTCAGCGACCCTGAACTTCCCCATAGCACCCGGCCCATGGGGCCTGTCTTCCTGCCTGTTTCCATTCCATAGCTGGGTTCTGCGTTCAGGGACCCTGGTCCTGCCAGCTGTGCCTCTCCCTACCCTATGTGGGGCTGTCTCTCTGCGCATATTGGTGCCAGCAGGCCCTGCGACAAGGATCGAGGCCCAGGTGTGGTGAACTGGGGGCCACAGCCATGCCAAGGCTGCTTACTAGGGGTCATATGCCAGCCAGGCTCAGCCTGTCCCCGTCCGTGCTTCACTGAGTTCCTCTGAGGGAGCTGGGCGCTCAAGCAGGGCTCTGTGGGAAGACTAGGCCCAGTAGTGTCCCCCAGTTTGCTAATTGGGGCACACTGGGCCTGGGTGATTCCCCTTTGGGGTCTGGCCTTTCGTCACTGAGCACCCACACTTCAGCCTTGTTTCTGGGCCCAGACCTGCGGCAGACTCAGACACACCTGCTCCTGCCCTTGGGGAGTCCTCAGGGCCCCCGTCATGGGATCCCTGTCTGGAAGTAGGAATGGGGTGGCATGTGCCACCGGGCGGGTGCCCAGTGTTCCTTCGCTTCCAAGAAACCTCCCTAGGTCCCGGTTGGGCCTTTCCGTCTGGGGCCCACGAGTCCTTCATAGTCTCAGGGCCAGGCTGGGGCAGGTGCTGGGAATAGGCCACAGCGGGTTGTCAGCCAGGCCGGTGCTCCTGCCTTTCCCTCTTCCACTTTGCGGATCCTGTAACCGTCAGAGTCTGGGCTACATGGTGGGTACCAACCCCTGCTGCTGGGCAGGGTCTATGCGTCAAGGCTCTCTGGGCCAGTTCCCACGAAGGACCTGAGCACATCTCCAGTCCCAGACACATCTCAAGGAGCCGCCGGAGCTCGGCCAGACTGCAGTGGGCCCCTCTGGCAGCGGCCCCTGGGGAGGGGCCCCTGGGGGTGGAGCTCACTGGGAGCCCTTGCCAGCACTGGAGCAGGCGACTGGCCCCTGGGGCCTCATTTTCCCCATCTGCTTGGCGTCTGCACCAATCTGATGGGCGGGTACAGGCTCCTCAGGGCCAGAGGCACCCAGTGGCCCAAGGAGCGTAGGGTAGCGTAGTCCCTCCGGCCCACATGCCCATGCTAGTGAGGGCCCCTCTTCCACGGTGTTAATGAAGAACCCATTTAAATGAAAACGGCTGAGTTAAAATTTTCCATTCCGCTTTTAGCTGCGGCGAGCACGCAGCCCCTGCAGAGCCCTCCGCCCGCACTGGGGTGGCGTCTCCCCCGCTGCCCAGGCAGGGCTCGGGGCTTCAGCCTGAGTGTGGCCCTGCTGCTTGGGAGGAGGGGGCTGCACGGAGAGGAGCATTGGGACGTTGAATCTGGGGTGCCCGGCCCGCCAACTCCCCAGGGTCCACCGTGTGTCTGCAGCCAGCAGGGGGTGTTAGGGCTGGCCTAGAGTGCTCCAGCCCCTGTGTGGGAATGGGGTGCTATCTCCTTAAGTAGGACCCCCCCCCAAAGGCGTGGGGAGCACTGGGAAGCACTGCCCACCCTCACGAGCCTGGCCTGTCTTGCTGCAGAGCCCACCAGGGCACAGGGACATCCAGGGAGGTCAGAGGCGGCTGGAGCTGGGTTGGATGGGGCATGTCAGGAGCCTGTGCATGGGCAAGGGTGCATGTGTGCTGGGTTGGGGGGTTCACGTCGTGTGCCTGAGTGTGCACACCTGTGTCTGCCCTTGCTCATGTGCATGGAGCATCCGCACGTTCCGTGTCCAAGCGCACATGCCTCAGAGCTGGTGGGCCTGCACAGTGAGCCCACGGTACACACACATGCCAGAGCATGTTCGCGTGTGCATGTGTGTTCCTGCGTGTTCTCGCTGGGGTGTGTGTCCGTGTCTGTGCCAGTGTGTGCTCATTCCTTTTTCCCCTCCCTGCTTGCACGCTACTCTAGGTGGCTGGGTTCCCTGCACAGGCAGTCTCAGCCCGCGAGCCTGTCCTTGTGAGGCGGGAGCGGCCGATGATATGCGTTCAGGTGCCAGCAGAGCGTGGGGAGGGAATGCATGGGACTGACTGATCCTGAATCCAAGACAAAGCGGGGGACGTAGGGACAGTGGGCAGGTCCCCATCTGGGAGCCTGAGGCCCCCAAGCCGCCCAATGCCAACTAAGGCCCTCTCTGCCTGAGCCCGGTAGATGCAGCCCAGGCTTGCCGGTCAGGCCTGGACAGAGGCCACCGCATGTCTCACTACACGTGTTGCCTGTCACAGTACAGGCTTCCCGATGTGCCCCGTTATCATGCAGTTGCAGCTCCCACCCCCGCCCTGGGCATCTCTCTCATGGTCACGGTCCTGTCCCTGGGGCCTGGCTGGGAGCATGCGGCAGCCCCCAAGGCTGGCCCCTGCCCTTCATTTCTGTGTCATGGGTGGCATGGCCTGGGCAGCAGGGAGGGTACGATGCTCGGTCCACTGGGCTGCGCTGGTGGGCAGCGGACTCTCTGGATTGATGGGAGTGATGGGCGAGGCCCGCTCTCCGGATTCTCCCCAAGTCCTGCCCCCAGAGCCGGAGTCTGCGCATTGCTGGCGCGCCCCTGCTCCCCAGGGCCCACGGCTCCCCCGGTGCCTCAGGCTGGCTGGCTTGCCTTGCCACACTGCCTTGCTCCCGAGTCTCCGCGGTTGAAACCAGGGCCCTCCATGTCCGCACTGCACACATCGCAGCCGGCCCCTCCCAGGAGGGGCTGGGGAAAGTGACCTAGCAACTGAGCTGCACCGGGGGACGCCCCTCGCCCCAACTGCTGGGCACGCCGCAGGTGGCTCTCACCTGCCTGCCCTCCCTGCCGCCTTGTTGAATGACAGCGAGTAAGCGGCAGTGAACCGGGTGGAGCACCACCCCGGTCCCGGCATGCAGCGTGGGCGGGGAGCCAGGTATCCACCACGGAGTGTCTCGGCGGCTCCGGTCGGGGTGCCAGAGCTGAGGGAACCCAGGCCCGTGGGTCCTGGCGAGGAGGCAGGGGTAGCTGGCTGCTCACAGCCCGTGAGTGCTGTCGTGGGAAGTGGGATCTTTAAATAGCCTCTTGCTTCCCACTAAAAATAGCAAAGCTGCTGCCATGGAGGTGGTTGCCGGGGCGGCGGGGCTGGCTCAGGGCCAAGGCAGGCGTGGGCGCGCCAGCATAGCCGACACGGGCCCTGGGCACTGCTCACCTCACTGGTGGCCAGGATCACCCTGTCCTCACAGTCAGGGGCTGCTCTGGGGATTTCCCAGCTAGCCCCTCCCAGTCCTCAGCACCTGAGTGCCACCACGTGGCCTGAAGAGCCAAGAGCTGGGGGGGGGGGGGGGGGGCTGCTACCAGAGCAGGTGCTGAGGAGCCAAGTGGGTGACAGGGTCAAGCCAGGGGACGCTGGCCATGTGCCCGAGGACTGGCAGGTTCCCCGGGTCAGGGCTGCGGCGAGCGGCCACCAGGATGTGTAGAAGGTCTCCAGGGATCCAGGAGGGAGCAAAGTGGAAAGAAGGGGCCCTCACCCGACACCCACCCTCAGGAACAGTAGTGATGCCTACCGTGAAGCCAGGGCAACCCAAATTCCAGATGCCCCGCTAAGACTCTCTGGACTCAGGACGGGTCTAAGGGAAGCCGAGGTTGGCCTGAACCAGCCCATGGGGGTTTTCTCTGTGTCCAGCAGCCCCTGGGAAGTAAGGGTTCACCCTCCCATTTCAGGGCTCCGGCTCCACGATAGTGGGGTAGCGGGGGTGAGGTGTCTTGACAGTGGGTTACTCTAAATGGGGTGGCCCCAGGCCTCCAAACCTCTGGAAACCCGAGTTTCTTCTGGGGGTAGCTGGGATCGGATATGGCACAGCAGAGCCCACATGTATGCCGCCTACAGCCCGGGGGGTTGGGCAGAGGTGGGCAGGTTCGTGGTCAGCCTGTGACAGGAGTGACCGCTTGTTGCCTCACTAAACACCGGGGTAACTCGAAGGTCCAGCCAGCACATTGCATGTCCGTGCCTACTGCCTCTGGCCCCACGGCCACACAGGTGTCCATGGTTGACCCGAGCGGTGTCCCCAGTCATTCCAGTCTACAATGGCATCATCTTCCTCTTTGTCCTGGCCAACTTCAGCATGGCCACCTTCATGGACCCTGGCGTCTTCCCCCGAGGTAGGGCTGAGGGCCGGGCCTCTTTCACTCTCACTCTTGTTCCAGTGTGAGTGTGGGGGGGAGCCTTTGGGTGGGAGGGGGCGGGCAGAGAGGCCTGGAGGGCTGGCAGGGGACAGGGCGGGGACCTGCCAAGAAGACACTTTCCCCATGGCCTCTCCCCACCCCACCCCGCCGCAGCGGATGAGGATGAGGACAAGGAGGATGACTTCCGGGCCCCGCTGTACAAGAACGTGGATGTGCGGGGCATCCAGGTCCGCATGAAGTGGTGTGCCACCTGCCACTTCTACCGCCCACCACGCTGCTCCCACTGCAGCGTCTGCGACAACTGCGTGGAGGTGACTGCTGCGCCTGCGCTGCACTGGCCCCTCCCACCCCTCTGCCCCGCCCCCTCCCTCTGCACCCCGCCCCCTCCCCTACGCCTCACCCAGTGCCCCCTCGTCCCCATCTGCCCTGACGCGCTGCTCCTGCCCAGGACTTCGACCACCACTGCCCCTGGGTCAACAACTGCATCGGGCGCCGCAACTACCGCTATTTCTTCCTGTTTCTGCTGTCGCTCAGCGCGCACATGGTGGGTGTGGTGGCCTTCGGCCTGGTCTACGTGCTGAACCACTCAGAGGGGCTGGGTGCCGCGCACACCACCATCACGTATCCTTGACCTGACCCCAGCAGGGGTGGCGGTGGGGGCGCTTGGCACAGGCTTGGTGGAGGCTGGGTCAGGGGTCCTGGGGTGGGGGTTGGTGTGAGGGGCCTCCGTTCCCCAGGCTCTGTCAGCCCCTCACCCTGGGCCATTGGCCTTAACGGGGCAGTATGGCTGTCATGTGTGTGGCCGGTCTCTTCTTCATCCCCGTCATCGGCCTCACCGGCTTCCACGTGGTGCTGGTCACTCGGGGGCGCACCACCAACGAGCAGGTGTAAACCCTGGGGGCGCCTAGAGGGGTGGGGGCGAAGGGGTCCCCATGGGCTGATGGGGGTCATGCGGGATTGAGGGAGGGGAGGGGGGTTGGGCTTGGGGTGTGCCCACAGGCGCTGCGCTGGCTCCTTCCTTCCTGTGGAAGGTGCCACCGCCAGGGCCACCGCCTTGGCCCAGAAACCCCATGGGGCCCCCCAAAGACAGATAGAGGCTGCCCCTCAACAGCCTCAGCCTGCTCCGCCCTCTGCCCGCCTGGGCCTGGATCCCGGGTGCCAGGCTGGCTGAGGGGGGGCCCGTGTCCACAGGTGACAGGGAAGTTCCGAGGGGGCGTGAACCCCTTCACGCGTGGCTGCTATGGGAACGTCGAACATGTGCTGTGCAGCCCCCTGGCACCCCGGTGAGGCCCGGGCGGGGTGTGTGGGGGGGCAGCTTTGCTGGGTTTGGGGTGGGGGGCAGCGGCAGACCCTAAGCCCGGTCCACTTTTGCCCTTGGCAGGTGGGGCCGGCCCTGGCCTTGGGGTATGTGTTCAGGCCAGGTGGCTCTGGCCACTGACCCCTGTGCCCTGGTGCAGGTATGTGGTGGAGGCCCCCCGGCTGCCCCTCGCGGCTCGCCTGAAGCCACCCTTCTTCCGGCCAGAGCTGCTGGAGCGAGCCGCGCCACTTAAGGTCAAGCTTAGTGACAATGGGCTGAAGGCCAGTCTGGGCCGAAGCAAGGTGGGGACCCGGGGCTGGGGAGGGCTGGAGGTGAGGGCCGAGGTCCCCGGGCAGCAGGGAGGCCCTCTGTTAAGTTCCCAGGCCCCCTGCTCCCCACTGACCATGCCTTCTCCCAGTCTAAGGGCAGCCTGGACCGGCTGGATGAGAAACCCCTGGACCTGGGGCCACCCCTGCCCCCCAAGGTGGAGGCCAGCACATTCATCGGCGACGGGCAGACCGCACGCCCTGGCAGTGCTGGTGAGGTGGGGACATCCGAGTGGGGGGCGGGGGCACGACTCACCCCAGCCTGACTGCGGACCTCCACCTCTCCCCAGAGAGCGCCCTGTCGGCACAGAGGACCAACCCCCCTACGCCGGCTATGTACAAGTTCCGGCCCGCCTTCCCGACGGGTCCCAAGGCGCCCTTCTGCGGGCCAGGGGAGCAGGTGAGGAGGCCTTCGCCCCACCCCCAGAGCGCCCTCCTCGGGGCCCCTCCTCTCCTAGGGAGGCTTGGAAAGGACCCCCGCCCCCCAGCTTGGAGCCTTGCGGGGGAGCTGGTCAGGCAGTCCTAGCCAACCCCCTCTGCTGGCAGTGCCCAGGTTTGGTAGGTGGTGCCCCCGGGAGCATGTGTGCCGGATGCTTGGGATTCCACCACTGGGAATTCTGTAAGGCCCACGGGAAGGCCTGGAAAGAATTTGAGATGGTTTGAAACAACTCATTTGTTTTCCTCAAGTCAAATAAAATAACCAGTCAGAGCTTTGGAAGCCCTGGAGGCTGAGGGCTGAGGGGGTCCCCAAGTCCTGGGCTTTCCTTATTTCCCTACTTTCCCAGGGGGCTCCCCCCCTCCTCCCTGGCCCTCAGAGTGACCGATATAGTGGGGTCATATGGGGGAACGTGAGGGGACCAGTGCCTTCCGTGCCTGTCTCTCCAGTAGACCTCCCTGGGCAGCATGGGGTATCCCTGCCCCCTAGATGGTGGCGCCCCCCCACCACCACCCTCCGGGCATGGTGGGATTTCCTCCTGGCATTTCCCCCATGGACAGTTCCAGCGGGTTAGCCAGGCCCTGGAGGTTATGCACGTCCCTCTGCTTAGTCCCATGGGGTTAGAGGTTCTGCAGATTCTTGTCCTCAAGCGCTGGTGCCTCAGAAATCTTTCCTCTGATGCAGAGATGCCCCCTGGGGGATCTTGAAGGTCAGCCTCGGCCTCGGGCAGTGGCCCAGGCAGCACTCGGGGTGGGAGTCCAGAAAGCAGCCTTGGCCTTTGCTGACTCTCGGGGGAGTCCACTGAGGAGCAGTCCTGCAGGGGGTGGGGGCCGCCGCCCACTCCCGCTCCTCCTCCGCGGCTGATGGCTTGGCAAGGGAGAGGGTGCCGCTGGGCGCAGCTTGCTGCCCGCTCCCGCCAGTGGCCCTGGCTCCCACGTGGGCCCTCTCTCCGCCTGCAGGTGACCGACTCCCTGGCCCTGGGGGACGACAGCTTGGACTTCGAGTCAGAGCCCAGCATGGACCTGGCCGAGTACTCGGCCGGCGGCCTGCGCTCCGCCTACCCGCCGTCCCCGCCGCTCAGCGCCACTGACGCCTTCTCCGGCGCCCTGCGCTCCCTGAGCCTCCGGGCCACGGGGCGGCGGGGCGGGGACCACGTGGCGCTGCAGCCCCTGCGCTCGGAGGGTGGGCCCCCCACCCCGCACCGCAGCATCTTCGCCCCCCACGCGCTGCCCAACCGCAACGGCAGCCTGTCCTACGACAGCCTGCTGAGCCCCGGCTCGCCCGGCGGCCGCGCCTGCCCGGCCCACCCCGCGGCCGGCTACCGCTCGGCCTACCTGCACCCGGGGCCGCCGGGCGACCCGCCGCGGCCCCCGCCCCGCAGCTTCAGCCCCGTGCTGGGCCCGCGGCCGCGCGAGCCCTCGCCCGTGCGCTACGACAACCTGTCCCGGACCATCATGGCCTCCATCCAGGAGCGCAAGGACCGGGAGGAGCGCGAGCGGCTGCTGCGCTCGCAGGCCGACTCGCTGTTCGGCGACTCGGGCGTCTACGAGGCGCCCAGCTCGTACAGCCTGCAGCAGGCCAGCCTGCTGGCCGAGGGGCCGCGGGGCCCCGCGCTGCGCTTCGGCTCCCGAGACGACCTGGTGGCGGGGGCCGGCTTTGGGGGCGCCCGCAACCCCGCGCTGCAGACGTCGCTGTCCTCGCTGTCCAGCGCCGTGAGCCGGGCGCCGCGGACCTCCTCCTCCTCCCTGCAGGCGGACCTGGCCAACAACAACGCCCCGGGGCCCCGGCCCGGCAGCGGCTCCCGCAGGTCGCCGGCGCGCCAGGGACCACCCTCCCCGCCCAGCGCCCCCCGCTCGCCCTCCTATGCAGGCCCCAAGGCCGTCGCCTTCATCCACGCGGACCTCCAGGAGCCGCCACCCGCCCTGGCCATGCAGAGGTGGGTGCCGGGGGAACCCTGGGTGTGGGGATTGCCGGGCGGCCTGCAGGAGGTGGGCGTGCTCTTCCCCGGCCCGGGCGAGGATGCCGAGGGCCTGTCCTGCGGCGAGCCTGGTGCTCCAGGTCCTCCTCGAGCGGGGGCAGACCCAGACAGTGTGTGTGTAGGGGGGGGGGGCTCCAGGGGCTTCTGTCCCTGGAAAGGGGGATCACTGCCCGTGCCCAGAGTGTCTCGGCCCTGACCTCCCTGGAAGCAGAAACGGGGAAACTGAGGCCAGGTGGGCAGGCGGCTCAGGTGAACCACTAAGGGTATTTGGTTTGTGAGACTGAGCAGTGCTGTGTGCTGAGGCCCCTTTGCTGGGCACCCCAGAATCTTGAGGGCATCACCCCAGCTGTTTCGGGGTGGCGAGTCAGGAACATGGCGGGAGGATGTTTGGGCAACACGGGCAGAACCCACTTGGTCAGCAAGGCAGGGGAAGGAGGCAGAGGCGGGCAGAGACAGGGAAGAGGGCCAGAGAGTCACTGCAGAGCCGCCCAGCTGGGGTTCCCAGGACGGAGCGAGGCCCGGAGTCCCTGCCCGTGTCCTCGCCTCTCCGTGCTGGGGTCGGGGTGGGCAGGGCTGATGGCCGTTGTGACGTCAGTGTCTGTGACAGCACGGTCCCTGCCCCAGCTCGGCGCTCTGCACAGGGCAGGGCTGCCCAGGGCTCCGTCTGTGTCTGTGCCATCTGTCCTGTCCCCTCTGCCGGCCTCTGTCCCACGTGGTCCCTCGTTCACCTTGTGCGTGCCTGTGTGTGCTTGTTTTGATGCAGGGACCACCCTCAGCTGAAGACCCCCCCAAGTAAGCTTAACGGGCAGTCCCCAGGCCTGGCCCGCCTGGGTCCCGCTGCTGGTCCCTCGGGGCCCCCCGCCAGCCCTGCCCGGCACACGCTCGTTAAGAAGGTGTCTGGCGTGGGCGGGACCACGTACGAGATCTCGGTGTGAGGACTGACCGCCACGCGTCCAATGTGGCACCACGATTGGACCCCCCTGCGGCAAGGCCCTCCCTCCAGACTTCACTGCCCAGGCCTGGTGCGGATCCGTCGGCAGGAGAGCGCCACCCGCCCCTCAGCCAGTCCTTCCCACTCCGCACCTCTGTCCACCCAGCGGTTCCCCTGGGTGTGGCCAGGCCAAGGGCTTCGGGATCTGGCAGTGCCCCGTGCCCTAGCTGGGGCAGCTGGATATGTGCTGCATCTGCATGGACTGCCCCTGTGTCCCCAAGGTGGTCACCAGCCTGTCCCCACCCACTGCCCTTCCAGAGGCCTCTGCGGCCCAGACACAGCTGCGGGCCTGCCTCCTGGCTGCTCCTAACCCATTGCCTTTCAGGGACCCGCTGGAAGCCCGGAGCTTGGCCAGGCCGAGTCTTCTGCGGGGAGCCCAGCCCGGCGGGAAGGACAGCCAGCCAGCTGGGGGTGGGGTCCCAGCTCTGTGTGTTCTGTCTTCCCAGCTGGTGGGGGGCGCATCCCCCTGTCTCTGTGCTGAGCTGCCCTGCCAGTGTCCCCTGTGTTCATGCTCGGGCCCCGCCGCTCCTGCCGCCAGGAAACTCGCTTTCATTGAAGCCTTAACCTCTGCTTTATGCTCTCGCGGGGGCAGGCGGGGGCTGGCACGGGACAGATGCCGCCCCGGGGGCCTTGTGCAACCAGAGGACCCCTCCTTGCCAAACTGGAGATGCTTCGGCCACAGGCCACCGTCAGGGCCTGACGGGACCCCCTGGGGGCGGAGGGGGCTCCACGTTCCTCCTGGCGCCGGGGGCCTGAGAGTAAGCACACGGCAGCGTCCGCTTGCGTTGTGTCTGTTTTATGTTTTTATATCGACATCTATATATCTATAATTTTATTAAAAAAAGAAAAAGAGTCCTTTTGATCATTTCCTTGAACAGGGCCAGGGCTGTTCGTGCCAGGGCTGGGGCCCCGGGGAGGGGAGACCTGGGGGGTCCGGCCTCAGGAGCATCCGTGAGGCTCTGCCTGGGCTCAGACGTGTCTGCCTTGGGGGCATTTCTGAAGACTTAAACCTGGGAGACGGGGCTGGACTGTCCTTTCGCTGACAAGCACGAGGGTCCCCTGGGTCAGCAGCATCTGTGGTTGGGAGAAAGGCCGGGGCTGCAGCCACCCTGGGGGTCCCCAAGAACACGAGGGAGGGAGAAGATAGAAAAGGGGCTGCATGTGGGGCCACCCAATGGCTCAGAGTCTGGGGTGCCCCTTCTAGGCACTGTGACTACACTTGCAAGTATCACCTCACCTCCTCCTGGTCCTGCCACCAAGAGCGGGTGGGGGGTGGGTGGGGGCGCGGGATGGCGGGTGGGGCTTGCTCCAGGGTAGGCGCTGTATAAGGGGAGGGGAACTGGGCTTGGGTGCCAAGCTGGGCAGCCTTGTCCTGTGCTCACTTCCGCTGACCTCCTCCTTTCTGCTTCTCTCTCACGGGACGGATGGACACTGCGGCCCGCAGGGGGCGGATCGGCGCCTGCAGCCGTGGATGGGGGCGGCGTGGCCAGCCCCGGGGCCCCCCTGGCCTGCACCTGTGCCACCTTGGCTTCCCTGAGGACCACCCAACTCTGCGGGTGCCCTGGAGCCCTGCCGCTGGGGTACCCCCGCGCGGGGCTGTCTGCCGCCTGCACTCCGCTGCCTCCAGCCTTTTCCCCAGCCTCGCAGGCCCTGAGAGAGACAGCAAGTAGGCAACTGCGGGGCCTGCCCCGGCCCAGCCCGTGATGCCACGGACCCCAGCCCCCCTGTGTGGGGGTCCCTCCCTCTCCACCAGCCACTTTGACTCCCAGCCCACAGGGTCCTATGGCCCTGTGTTCACCCACCTCAGGAAATCCCCAACCGCTGCAGGGCGCCAACAGTCCAGGCGGGCTGCCCAGACCTGCTGGGACTAGCATGGCCTTGGGGGGTGAGTCCAGCCCCCTGCCCCTCTTGCCCAGCCAAGCACTTTAGAAGCCACTTCCTCCCCGGGGGGCCCTGGCCTCTGTGGGGTGGGCTGGGGGAGGGGCCTCAGGTTGTCCCAGCAGGCCACTGCACTCTCCCCTTCCCTTGCCCCCCCCACATGAACAGATGCCTTAACTCCTACTGGGGCGGGGGTCCTGTTGGCCTGTTGGTGGCTCTGCCCCAGCCCCCTACCCTGGGCAGTCTTTGCTCTGTCTGTGCAGGGGCCAGAGGGGCACAGAGCTCCCGCGGCCTGCAGGCCCTCAGCCTGTTGAGCCTCTCCGCCTCCTTCCCTGGGGCAGGCAAGGACCAAGTTTCCCCCTTTCCTGCCTGGCAGCAGCGGCCCGCGGGGGATGAGCTAGCTGCAGAGCTCCCCTTCCCGTTCCCAGCCCCGGTTCAATCAATGCTCAATAAAAATTTTGGTGTTTAACTCTGTAGCTCTGTCCACCACCATGGCCCCTTTGTCCTGCCAGCCTTGCAGCAGTTCCGGCCGGTTCAGGAGGCTGTGCCAAGACAAGCCGGGAACCCTGGGTCTGGGGCATGGCAGGACTGGGGGAGATTGCGGGGACTGGTGAGGGGAGGGTGGGGCGTGGCCCAGCTGGGGCGGGGCCTCATGAGGAGGTGCGAGGTCAGTGGGTCACACCTTCTGACCTCACAGTGGGCTCAGTCGCAGGGATGAGGTCTGAGGAATCCCTAAGCACTGTTGGTGGCTCTGCCCCAGCCCCCACCCTGGGCAGTCTTTGCTGTCTGTCTAGAGACCCCTTTAGACTGTGTACAGGCTGGGGTGGTCACCCAGAGGCGAATGCGGTGCGGAGTGGAGCGCAGCCTGAGGGACCCCCACCGCGAGATGGGAGTCTTTGGGCGCGGAAACAAGCTTATAGACGCCACTGTTTGTCACTGCTGTATGTCCAGCACAGGCCCCGCCCCCGGCACAGACCCCCGCCTCCACCCTGCTCCGTGCCTCCCGGCTGGGACCGTGAGCGCCAGTGCCAGGAGCCCACGAGCGGGGGCCGACACGGTCGCTGGGCACCCGGGGTAAGAGCCGGCTGCCAGGGCTTCTCCTCGCTGGGTCCGCGGGGCCTTCGGGTCTAGAAGGGCAGGAAATCGTCCACCTCGAGGCGTAGGAACGGGCTCAGCAGCGCCCGTAGCCTCCAGACGGCGGCGCGGCTCAGCAGGGGCGGCACCAGCCCTTCGAAGGGCGTGGGGTCCACCACGTACACGTAGGCGGCGGTGCAGGCCAGCAGGGTGCCCAGCAGCAGCTTCAGGGCCAGCAGCCTGCGGGCGGTGGCGGTCAGGGGGCGGGGGCGCCGATGGGGACCATCCTGGGACTGGGCTTTGCCCCTGACCCCGCGCACAGCCACCTACCAGAGCTGGCTCTTGAAGGTCTCTGGACATCCCAGCTTCGGCCTCTGAGGAGGAGGAGTAGGAGGAGGGAGGAGGAGGAGGAGGAGGAGGAGGAGGAGGAGGAGGAGGAGGAGGAGGAGGAGGAGGAGGGGCGTCAGCTGGGATCAGGACAGGGGGGTCCAGGTGCTGCCACCCCACCGCTAGACTTGGCCTCCTGTCCACGCCTCCTGGCTCTGCACCACCCTCCTGGAGTGGGCGTGGCGAGGAACGAATGGGAGTGGCGAGGGCTGAGTGGGCGTGGCAAGGAACAAATAGGCGTGGCGAGGGAGGAGTGGGCGGGGCCTACCAGGCAGGCCAGCTGCCGCTCCTTCCGGGCCTGAGTTCGACTTTGAGCGCGCTCCCTGGATGGGGGGGGGGGGGTTCAGGGAGCATCGTCAGCCCTGTGCACTCCCCGGGCTCCAGCCTGGTGCTGTGAACTGGGATAGGGCCAGGCATTGGTCTGCCCCATTCTGGGCAGGTCCCCCGCCCTCTTGCAACCAGCAACCCCCCCCACCTTCCACCTCCCGTCCGCACATCACCCCAGAATCTCTAGCTGAATGTCCTCCATCTGGTCCAGCACGCCTCGGATGTCTTTCTTGAGATTCTGTGGGGTTGAGGAGGTAAAACGGCCTTCACCCCTGGCCATCCTGCAGCCAACTCTCATCTGGAGTCCTCCCCTCCCCCTGGTCCGTCACTGGGGGCTTTGGGGGCTGGGGTGCACCAGGCTTTCCCTTTGGGGACCTACCATCAGCCCGGTGGCCTGGTTGTTCAGGGCTGTGTGTACCTCGGCCACTCCGTCCCATACCTGGGGGCACAAGGGGAAGGCCGAGTCACGCCCCAAGCTCCGGGGACCTTGCCCGCCGCCCTGACCCACCCCGAGCGCGTACCTCAGTAATGGCCATCTTCTTCCTCTCAAAGGACAGCCGGATCTGTTGCAGCTCCTTCTGCGAAACAGCACAGTGTGGGCAGGGCTCCCCGTGGCCTGCAGCCTCTCTCAGGCACCCACCCGCCCCGAGCCCACCTGTGACTGCTGTACGAAGGCCTCCTCGTGCTGCATCAGCTGCACCGGTCCTCGGTGCTCCTCCGGGGGCCGCCGGCTGATGTGCTCCGGTGACTGGGAGGGCGGTGGGCAGGGGTAGGGTCAGGGACTGCGGGGGTGCAGGCTGGGCCTCCCGACCTGCCGGGGCCCAGGCGCTGCCCGACACTTACCCAGGCTAGGGCGGTGAAGCTGGAGTGCCTGGGACACAGGGGCAGGCAATGTGGTCCCGGCCTCAGGAGAGACCCTAACTGCTCCCGCAGGTCCTGGTTCTGTTTTTTCTGAGGGTGGGAGGTGTGGGGGAGAGAGAGAGGCAAGGCTGTCACAGCTGCTGCTTGGGCTTGGGAGGGGGGGATGGAGAACTGCGGGCAGGGGCTCAGGGGTATGGGTGGGGTGGGGCCTGCTCCGCCCTCACCAGATTCTGGTTCTCTTGTTCCAGCTGGAAGTAGCACTGCTCTGCAGGCCCCAGGGGCACGTGCTGCAGCGTGGAGAAGGCAATCCTGGGTGAGGCCGGGGCTCTGGCCCTGCTGTCCGCCCCAGCCTCGTCCCTCCCAAGAGCCCGGCCTATCCTCCCCCACACCCCACTGGCTCCCCCGCACAGGCCTATCCCTCATCAACAGAGATACAGGGAAGGGCCTGAGCACCCGCTGAGTGGGGGGCATTGAGCGCATGGACGGGGCCACCTTACAAAGTCTTGGCAGGGCGATTCCTGGCATCCTCCAAGGCTGCTGGAAGTTGGGGGCTGGGGGCACTGGAAGTGGGAATGGCCACAGGACCCCAGGGTCTTTGGCTTCTCCATACCAGCCTGTGACCCCTTCCTGACCCCGGGTCCAGGCTCTGGCCTGGTCCCTCCTGCCACCCTCTCACTGAGGGGTCTTTGGTGTCACAGCCCCCCAGGTCTGGCTCCAGGATCTCTGTCACAAAGACTTGGGCACAGCCTGGGAGGTCACAATGGACCGGGCTGGGTCAGAGGCAGGCCTGGCAGTGGCCCTCTCTCCTCAGACTCCACCCGGGGGTCACCCGCAGCACCCCCACTTCACCCAGTCTCTTAAAATGTGAAGCAGGGCCAGGGTGATAGAGCAGCGGGTAGGGCGCTTGCCTTGTGCACGGGCCGCCCGGGTTCAATCCCTACCATCCCTATGGTCCCTGAGCACTGACAGGAGTGATTCCTGAGTGTAAACTCTGAGCACTACCAAGTATGAACCCCAAACAAACAAAAATCCAAAAACCAAAAAAAAAACCAGAAAAATGGAAAAAGACAAACTGACTCAGTGGAGCAGCCCACTGGTTCCCACTTGTCATGCCTGCTCCCCACCTGTCCTAGAAAAGTGCTTGACTTTTTTTTGGTTTTGTTTGTTTTATTTGTTTTGCTTTTTGGGTCATACCTGGTGATGCACAGGGGTTACTCCTGGCTCTGCACTCAGGAATTACTCCTGTTAGTGCTCAGGGGACCATATGGGATGCTGGGAATCGAACCTGGGTCAGCTGTGTGCAAGGCAAATGCCCACCCGCTGTGCTATCACTCCATTCCCCTAGGCCTGACCCAGCAATGCTCAGGGGTTACTCCTGGCTCTGCACTCAGGAATTAGTCCTTGTAGTGCTTGGGGGACCATATGGGATGCCGGGGATTGAACCCAGGTTGGCCATGTGCAAGGCAAACGCCCTCCCCACTGTGCTATCACTCCAGCCCCTCCCCTAGGCTTTTTTTTGTTGTTGGAAAAACTGTCTTGAGATCAAGCAGACATGGTCACCTTTACACATTTGCTTGTTTGGAGGCCTCCCCACAGATGCTCTGGAGGCCACACAGTGCTGGGGTAGACCCTACATGAGAGCGTGTGCTCCAGCCCTTTGTCTCTTGGCTTAGGTGATTATTCTGAGGACAGTCTCTCTCTAGAAGCTCGGGGCCCGCTGGTCCCCACTAACAGGCTTTCTTGACCTTTCAGCACGTTGCAGTGGACTGGCCGTGGGCCACAGCTGGACAGGCACATTCCTCTCTCTTTCTTAATGAGGGGCCCCCTGAAAGGCAGGTCCACTCTGGGCAAATGCTTACCCACTGAAGTTCTGCACCTGGAGTTGGGGTGACTTGCTGGTGCCCGGTCCCCTGCTGACCTTCACATGTGAGAAGTAAAGGCCCCAGATTGTTCTGTCATCTTCTTTTTTGTCCTCACCCAGGACTGTTCTTTTCTGTTTGCTTTGTCTTTCATTCTTTTATTTTTCAAGAATTTTTTATTTTGTAAGTTAGTTCACAGTATTTGATTACATTTAATATTCAAACACCAATCCCACCACCATTACATCTTCCCACCACCAAATTTGGGATGTTTCCACCCCAAGCCCTAATCCCTGCCCCAAAACGCAACCAAAATAATATATTTTGTATTCTATCTTATGAAGAACTGCTGAACATGCTTACAAAAAAGTGTTCCTATAGGAAACAGTGTGAAGATTGTTCTATTTCGGCAGGAGCCATTAAGACATTCTATAGGATACCACTAACATGTTGTTAAAGTTTGGGTGATGTGAGCTTTGGTAGATATACATATGAAAATATGATTCATTTCCTACTGTCTAAACCCCATCCCATATGGCGTGGTAATTATGGAGAATGGGTAGGGAGTGTCTTATGATGTGTTGCGTGGCTGCTTTTGTGGCCGCGCTGTCCAGGAATATGTTCACTCACATGTGAGGCTCGGCCCTAGTGCGTGGGGACAGCCTTGAGCATGGCAGCGCTTGGGCAGTGGAGGTCAGCTGCCGGAGGGAGCTGGGTCCTTTGGGACAGGGAGGGCTCTCACCCATCCCCCTCTGCGGCGCCACCTGGGGCCATTCTGTGCCTGCCCACACACTGGGTGAAGGTGTTTGTTCAATGCCCTGAGCGTGGTGGTCTTGCTCCTGTCCTGCTTTGTGGAGAGTACACTCTGCCTATCGGCACTGGCCAGCAGAGGCAGTGGCTGTGTGCCCTGGGACACAGGTGGCCAGGGCTGTGTGGTCCCTAGTGCTTCTCTAGTGAGTGATACCACACACAGCCTCCCCCTGTGGCAGGAGTAAGCTGGGGAGGATGGTTTGGAGCCCAGGTGTCCAACTAGCCCCCAATACCCCAGCCAGATAGTGGAGCCCACTCAGTTATCTGAGGGTGGGAGGGCCTTCTGGGATCCTTCACAAGCTGGGTCCTGCTTGCTTATCTCTGGAACCCCCATGGAAGCTCAGAGCCCCCCAGGAGATAATAAGAACTAATGTGCGGGCCAAGGAAGTCATCTAGAACCCCCATAAGGGAGAGGAGTGGGGCAAAGGCCCTGGTTGCAGGCATCGGGATAGGCCTTGCCAACAGGTGCCCTCCTGCCTGCCAGCCAGCAGGGGCAAGGTGCTAGAGGTTGGTGGGTCCTCCTGTGATCACAGCAGGGACAGCGATGGGGAGTTTCTGGATGGGGCACATCAACGTCCCCCGAGTGCCCAGGCCAGGCTGGCCTCAATCAGCTGTAATCTCTGAACAGGGCGCAGGAAGCTCCCGGATACCCTAATGCAACCCCTTTTTTTTTTCTCTTTGGGTCATATCCGGTGATGCAAAGGGGTTACTCCTGACTCATGCACTCAGGAATTACTCCTAGTAGTGCTCGGGAAACCGTATGGGATGCTGGGAATCGAACCTGGGTTGGCCGCGTGGAAGACAAATGTCCTACCCACTGTGCTATCGCTCCAGCCCCCCTAATGCAACCCTTACCCCCCTTTGCCCTCTTACCTCCTTCCTGGCCCAGGAACCCCACATTCCCTGCTGCACCCATGCATCTGCCTAGGCCAAGTCTGTTGGAAAAGCTTGCGGGAGGCCTAGCACCCCTCCTCAGAGCCCCCTGAAACTTCCCTTACCCCCCTGTGGCTCCTGTAACCTCAGTTCTCCAGCTGAGTTTGGAGCATCCTAGGGCAGGGTGGGGATCCGTGGGTAAATTCTTGGGATCCATGGTCATGCTGGTATTTCCCCAAATGGGTGAGAGTCATTTGAATATAGGCCAAGCACCCTACAATAGGTTTTGTCTGGGAACGGGGGGTGCACCCTGGCCTCACAGGTGAAGTGAATTGAAGCATCAGGCCATGGCCCCGTTGCCAGGCAGCTGACGCCTCCCTGGACGTCTGTTGCTATGGCAGCAGCTTCCTGCCCAGGTTGCCATGACGCCCAGTGGCCTCAGGGAACCTGTGAGTACGGGTTGGGCTGGGGCAGAGGGATGTGGAACCCCCAGTCAGGCCTGGATGCTGGGGCTGGGACACAACGGCCCGAATGCCCAGTGCCCTGCTCATTTTAAATACTGAGAAACGCTTGGGCCAGCCACGCCCCCTAGGGGGAGCCCCATCTCTGGAGCCCCTTATCTGGTCTTCCGGCCCAGGTTCTGCTCCCTGCAATCTTCCGAGTCTCCTTGTGTGTCCCCCAGGTACTGCAGGCCTCCAGGTGCAGCCCCAGGCTGGGGATCACCCCTCACGAGGGCCTGCAGTTACCCCTCAGCCCTCCCCACCCTCCTCCTACTGGATAGTGAACGTTTTTTTGCACTGGTGTGTGTCAGGCACTGGAGGCCCCTGACGGGCTCAGGGAGCACTGAGGGTGGTTTGGGGGTTCTGAGGTACTGCCTGGCCCAAGGGCAGAGGACAGGTGAGGTGTGGCCCTGTGAGGGCTCAGACAGTCCAGGAGCTTACCCTCCCCCTTCCAGGGGCACGTAGCGAGTGTTATGGGCCTCCTTCCCTACTCAGTCTGTGGGTGGGCCCTGGGAATGGGGTGCAGGGGGAAGGGCAGTGGGGCAGTGTTTGGACTCATGGGGGGCAGCCAGACCGGCCCTGTTCCTGGGCCATGACTCGGGTGGAGTCATAGGCCTGGTCCTCCCTCCCTTCCCAGGCAGGCCAGTGGTGCTCAGGACACAGGCCGTGACTGGATGCTCCCCTCCTCCCCCCACTCTCCTGACCCTCCTGCTCCCAGATCTTATTTAAGAGTCAGAGGAGATAATAAGACTGTCAGAGAAAATCTCAGCTTGATCAATGACCACCAGCTAGGCACTGGGGGACTGGGGAGTGGACACACATGGATGCCTGCGACCCTGGGCTCCGGGATGGTGAGTCACATGTGCCCGTCTCTGCCGGAGCCCAGGGGCACCCCTCCCCAGCAGCCTCTCTTCCCCAGCTGTTTCACCTGCACTGCAGCCACTCCACGCCACGTGCCTCATTCCCCCTGCCCCCAGACATGTGCCTGGACAGCACACACATGACCAGTGTGGCCAGTAGTCAGAATCAAGGTCAACCCCCCTTATGTCCTTGCCTGGCCAGAATCCAGGTCTCCTGATTCTCCAGAACCCTCGACTCTCCTCACTGGTCCCCTCCAGCTAGGACTGGACAATGCCAAGCCATGAGCTCCTTGGGGCCCATCCCTGTGCCCTGGCAATGAGAATTTAGGGGGCGGAGTGGGAAACTTGGGAATGGGTGAGGAGCAAAGATGGCAAGTGGTCCAGCAAGGTACCTCTTGCTCCGTCTGCCACAGTGTAGGACTGAGAATCTGCCACCAGATGGCGCCACAACCCTGCACACTGGCTGCAAGTTTCAGGGCCAGCACCCCCCCCCCCCCACGCCCCCATCCCATATCCTACCCTGAGAGGCAGCTCCCTGGTTACCTGTAGCCAGGGGAGGGTCCATCCAGGCTGGAGTTTCAGCTGAGATAGGGGAACTGGGGGAGAAGGCCCAGCCCAATTGGGTGGGAGCTTCTGTGGATGCCGAGAACAGCTGCCAGGCAGTAGGGATCAGGGCCTCCCGGCTGGTTCCACTTCAGTGAAATAAACTGGCTGCTTTCCCAGGCACCCTTGTCTGCGCCCACCTGAGGGGCTGTGGCAGTGGGGGCCCCTCCCATGGTTGGTCTATCGCCCTGAGTATCCGTGAAGGGTGGTCCCAGGGCTCGGTGGAGGGTCCCAGGTTTCTGTGTGGGAGGCAGGATCCAGCTCCCCTGGAGGTCCCCCTTTGGGAGAGCACACACAGGGATAGGCCAGCGGGCAGGACAGGGACTGGGCGGGAGCCCCACACCTCGTCCCTCCTGTCCTGGTGCCCAGGCATCCCTGTAGGCTGTGGTGGGAGTGGCGGCAAAGAACCCCCAGATGGCAGCAGAGACACCTCAGGACGCCCAGCCTGTGTCCTGGGCGTCGCTGGGGGCAATGTCTGCCCTTTGCCTGGTCCTGCGGCTAAAGGGACAGGTCCCTGGGCTTGGGCTGATTGTCCCCCCACCCCTCTGGACGGCAGCTCCTTTCCCCCTTGGGGGCCCGTGCCCTGTGCTCTCCTCCAGCAGGACTTGTGGGGTTCCAGGAATGTTTGGGAACCTGAAGGACCCAGGAAAGACTGGGCCTTCCGGGATCCAGAAGACAGGGGTGCGGGCAGGGTTTCAAGACTCAGGTATGGGTGCTGCTCTGCCCCAGCACACAAGGTAACTTCTGGAATGTTCACCTTGGTGCTCATGGAATGGAGATGAAGGCAGTTCTGTCTCAGCAGCCAGACCCAGCCTCTAGCCAGCCTTGCACCTGGCCAGGCCCAGGGCTGCATCTCTGGCTTGGGGCCAGCCTGTTTCCCCGTGCTCATGGCCCCACCAGGCACCAGGGCAGGGAGGGAGAGGATGTGGGGAAACAATCGTGGGGTGCAGGGCCCCCAATCCCATCCCTGCCTGTCTGTTGTCCTGCAGGTGGGCCCTATCCCCTCCCATCTGCCTCTTTGCCAGAGGTCACAGCCCAGGCTCACCCTCTGTGAGCAGCGAGATATGTACACACAGGCACACACGCATGCATGATGCACACATACGCACAAGAATGTACACACGTGCCTGCACAGACACAAATGCACTCACACAAATACATGTGCACACACAAAAGCAGACACGCATTCACCCAAAGCACACGCACGCATGTACGTATCTGCATGATGCACACATACAAGCACGCCCACACATACCTGCCCAGACACAAATGCACACACACAAATACATGTGCACACAAATGCACACACGCATGTACATGCACAAGTGCACACACGCACACACGCACACATGCACACTCATGTGCATGATGCACATATGCACAAGCATGTATGCACATGCCTGCAGACACAAATGCACACACACAATACAGGTGCACACATGCACATGCACACTTGCACATATGCACACACACGCACACATACGAACATGCACACAGCTCTTCTTAGGCGAAAAGTCTCACTGTCCTGTTGTAGTGGGGGTCTGCTGACTGCAGCCTGCAAACTCTCATGGCACCATCAGTCCCAGGTCTGGGGCTTTATCTCCCAGCACCCAAAGAGGCATGTTCACGGTCCACAGCTACTGACCCCCAAACCCAGTTCTGGGGTCAGTCAGTGCACAGGTAGGTGATCACCCCTCTCCGCCCCCCTGCCTGCCCCTACACCATGGCCTTCCACCCCAGGCCTCAGGTCTGGCTTTCTGCTGGAACACACCCACTCTGCCCCAACCTCCAAGCTGCCCTCTGCCCTCTCCCTAGGGCTCTTCCCTGGGCTGGGCTGGGGGGAGGTGGCACCCCTGGGCAGCAGGGAACGTCATTCTTAGGGAGGCCGAGTTCTCACCAAAGGGCAGCATCACCCCTTGCTGATGCACTGAGAGCGGGACCGTTAAAGAGAGACGGTCCATTTATCTCCAGAACTGGGCACAAGTTATAAAAATGGTAATTTCTTGGAAATTCAATTACGTGTTTTCATTGTTACCTCGGTAATCAAGGAAACAATTTTTAAGAAAGGCTCTGAGATGATAGGATCTCGGGGTGGGGGCGGGGTGCGGGCTGGCGGCACCTCCCGGACAGAAGGAACGGCAGGCAGGCGAGAGGCGCTGAGCTGTCCAGCCCCTGACCTGCTCCTGTCCGCTCTGGGAGTGCCTGAGGAGACTTGGGGAAGGGAGGTGCTGAGGGTCCTGGGGTTGCCCAAGACCCCTGGTGTCCTCTTGAGGCCTCTCCAGGGAACAGAGGGGCGTCTCCTTATGGGTTCAGACCTGATTTTTCCCTGAGTGGTGCCTTGGTGCTAAATAACATCCCCAGGATTAACAGTGCTGGCAGCCAGCAGCGGTAGGAGATTGGAAACGGGTTTTATGGCCCCGCGGGTGAAATTGAACTTGCACTGGACGTGTATTTCCAAGATGGGATTTTCCTCCCAGCAAAGGAAGCACGTTCCTCACTAATTACAGCCTTCAGGCCCCCTTGCCAACTGGGGGCTGCTGAAGAGCTCTTGGTGAGCCGCTTGGCTGGGCTGGGGTCTCAGGAGAAAGAGGGCTTCTGCCCTTCACCCATTTGTCCCTGGCCGGAGACGCCCTGTCTCCTGCCGGTGGAACTGGGACCACCGAGGGATCCCCACCCCTGGGGTGCAGCTGCCTCCTGACCCTTCAACCAGGCTCAGCAGGTGGGCGGCAGAGACCCAGGCAGTGCCTGTGCATGTCCCAGGGGCTGAGGGCTGAGGGATCCATCACCTCCATCACCTCCACCACCTCCCCCATTATCACCTTTGTCACCTCCATCACCCCCCTCCATCCTCCCCATCATCACCTCCATCACCTCCTCTCCATCATCGTCAGGGCTGGCCCCACCCCTCCGGGAGGCAGGGGGTGATTGCAGCACCGCACACCAGGCTCTACTTTCCCACCTGCCAGTCAGACTCAACGGAAGGGGGTGCCCGGAGTCCTTAAAGGGGACTTTTCCAAGAGTAATTAACTTCGATTCCCTTGCAGTACATATGAGGCTATTTTTCCCTTTCCAATAATTGAACTTATTTATTTTTAAGTAAGATTAAATGTTCCCGGTGAGCTCCAGACTTACTCCTGTCCTGCTGTCAGGCCTGCTCAGGGCTCTCGTTTCTGCGTCCTGCAGGTTGCCCACCGTCAGGTATTCTCAGGGCCTGGGGACATGACAGCAAAGCTCTGGGTCCCGAAGAAGATTTTCATCATCACTGTCCTGTCACTGGGAAGGTGGCCATTACCACCGTCCCCTCCACTGCCTCCACCGCCTCCCCCCACCATCACCTTTATCACCTCCATCACCTTCCCTCCACCCTCCCCATCATCATCTCCTTCACCTTCTCTCCATCTTCATCATCATCACCTCATTGCCTCTACCAGCTACCTTCTACCATCACCATCATCACCTGCGCCACTCCCTCATCACCTTTATCACCTCCACCACTTCCCCTCCACTATTACCATCATCACCTCCATCACCCCCTCCGTCCTCCCCATCATCACCTCCATCACCTCCTCTCCATCATCATCATCACCTTATCACCTCCACCATCTCCCTTCCACCATCACCATCACCATCATCACCTCCATCACTTCCCCTCCATCCTCCCCTCATCACCCCATCACCTCCTCTCCATCATCATCATCACCTCATCACCTCCACCACCTCCCCCCACCATCACCATCATTACCTGCACCATTTCCCCTTCATTACCTCTATCATCACAATCATCACCTCCCCTCTATTTTTATCACCATCACTTCCGTCACCTCCATCAGACCATCATCTCCACCACTGCCAACACCACCACAATCTGCATATCTCCTCCACTACCATCATTGACGCGGCCTGCCTCTGTCATCACTGTCACCTCCCCCAGCACTAAGGCCACAATCACTGTGACCAACCATCACCAGCAGGTTCTGCCATCTTGCACTGTCAGACCAAAGCCCCCCCACCCCACGCCCCGCGTGCTCCTGCTGACAATTAGGGCATATCCAACCTGCCTATTCATGGGGGACGATATGGGGGGGGAGAGGACAGGACTTGAAGGATGTGGGCCCCTGAGGGTCCAAGCTCATGGAATCTTCATATGTCTCTCCTGTCTGTGCGTGTGGTGACCACCTGCCCCCGGAGTAGGACCCCAAGGGCCTGATTTGGGAGGTCCAGTGGACCTATGCTCCCCAAGTTTCTTTTTCTTTTCTTTTTATGGGTCACACCTGGTGATGTTCAGCTCTTACTCCTAGCTCTGTACTCAGCTATCACTCCTGCTGGGGCTCGGAGACCATATGGGGTACGAGGGATAGAAACCGGGTTGGTTGTGTGCAAGGCAAATGCCCTATACTCTGTACTATTGCTCTGTCCCTTATTCTTTTTAAGTGTCCAGCCAGACTGGACAGGGATGAGAGGCCCAGGATGACTCTGGCAGTGGTGCTCACATTCCCAGCATCACACTTGGGGGCTGGCTTGGATCTTTTCCGGGGCCACAGTGGTGCTGGTACCAACAGGGCTGTTTCTGGGGGTGCTCGAGGTCCACACAGAGTTGGGGCTGAGCTCACGGCCTTGTGCTGTCTCCCTGGCCCCAGTTCTGCCCACTATGCTGGGGTTGAGCGTTGGTGGCTGGGAGAGTGGGTGGAGCTACACTGTCCTTGCTTCTGTCCAGCCCCCTCCCAGCTGGCCTGTGGGCTCTGGCCCCCTCTGAAGTGGTCCAGCCACCCCCCCTTTCAGACCGAGCTTGTGCTGTAGGACCTGCCTCTGTCTGAGCCTGGCCAATGGGGGGTCCTGCCTCTGAGCAACGCCTGTGCTCTGAGTGGGGTGGACAACGGTCCCTGCAGCCGGCCACCAAGGCAGAGAGTACTAGAGTCTGTGAATCCCACTGGCACCGGCGGGCAAGGGGCGCTGAGCACCAGCATAGTGGGCAGTGACCTGGGAGCCTGTGGGGGTGGGTCCCTGTGGTCAGTGCACGCCCACAGCACACAACGCATGTCAGCTTCTCTGCATCCCAAATTGGGGGCTCCCCCATGTCTGGAGCTCCTGAGACACTGGAGACTGCAGTGGGGGGGTAGCAGGGAGGTTGGGAGTGGGGGGGGGGGGGACACATGAGCCTGGAGCAAGGGCTTAGGGGTTGATCCAGGGAGCACAGTGGCATTGCCCTGTGGCAGGCACTTGGCGTCACCCCACACAGTCCCCAGAAGGCCTCAGGGGTGGTTCCGTGTGGGGCTGCATGGGGTGTTGGGGTTCAGGCTTCTGGTGGACCACGTGTAGTGCCTGAGGGGGGCTGGAGGGGGGCCGGTCTGCTGGGCAGCACCACTGAGATGGCTCTTCCCACCCGGGCAGCCCCCAGGCACCGTCCCCCTCACCTGGTCAGAGAGGGGATTTATGCCTTAAACCGCCTTCGTGTTTGGGAAATATTATTAACAATTAAAAATCTTAAATCTTGGTGACACTCCCGGTGGCCAGATAATTAATACAAGAGCAGATAATAATTACTTAATGATTAATACCTACACTTAATAGCCTGCAAAGTAATTGCGATAAAGGGAAAGTTAAATGAGAACCCATCACCGTAGCCGATGCCTGACCCAGGGCTGGCTCCTCGCTCTGCCATGGGGCTGACTCCCTGCTCTCTGCTCCCACGCTGGGGATATGGGCTTCAGGATGGAGAGCAGGACACCCCCTGCTCCTTGTTTCCCACCAGTCACTGACCCTTCTGCTGCCAATAGTGCCCCTGAGCCCTGTGAGTCCACAGCATGGGGACTTGCTCTGTGTCCAGCCCAGGCCTGCCTCCACCACCAGTTCTCACTAAAGTGTGAGTGGCTGCTCAGCACTGCCCTCATTCTTTATCTGCCGACTTCTTTATTTACGTTTCCATTTGGTCACTGTGATTTCAAAAGCAGTTTAGGGCTGGAGAGATAGTATAGCTAGTAGGGCACTTGTCTTGCCCATGATAAACTTGGGTTTGAGCCCTTGGGCCACATATGATCCTCCTAACTCTGCCAGGAGTGATCTCTGAGCACAGAGCCAGGAGTAAGCCTGGAGCACTGCCAGGTATGGCCCCCAAAGAAAAACAAACCAAAAAAGACAGAGCAATTTATAATCGGGTTTTAGGCGTACAAGGTTCCCACTCTCAATCCCATCCCCCACCTCACCCCTCCATCAATAACCCCAGGTTGCCTCCCACCCCTCAGCCTTCACAGTGACACTGTTGGTTTCAGTTTCCTAAGCTTCTATTTATTTTATGCCTAATTTATTCTCGAGTCATCAGTTTTTGCTTCTATGGTGTCTCCTGCGATATCTTCCTTCTGTGTAACCTTCCCTTCAGGGTTGGGCCCAATGTGCTCTTTCTCAGTAAAACTCATCTCGGTGTGGCGGGAGAGCTCATGCGGGTGTGAGTCTTGCCCCTTGGGTGCTTCGCTCACCTGGAGATGCTGGAAATCAGAGAGCCTGCATCTGAACCCTAAAACCAGCCTTATCACTCTCTGCATTTCCAAGCATGTGCAGTGAAAATTCCACACTCTCTGCCCCCCCCCCCCCATGCTGTGTCCAATGTCCAATCCCATTGCTCTGCTGGGTACACCCCACAACGCCACCGTTGTAATTAGCGAGCACCCCATCTCCATTGTAATTAGCCTGCACCCCCTCCGCAGTGCCACCGGCAATTAGCTCACATCCCGTCTCCCCACTCCTCAGCCCAGGCAGGTGATTTGCTGCCCCAGCCCCCTCCCTACCTCCTTACTGGTTCTCCCAGGGTCACAGGCACGAACGCCTCGTCCCCCCACTGGGCTCAGGGGAGATCAGGACCAGCAATGGTGGGCCTGGGGCTCCAGGGCAGCGGGAAGGCTCAGAGCTTCCTGTTTCTGGGAAATCCTGCGGCCAGCCGCTGCTCACCACGAAGACAATGAGGGTCGCCTGTGGGCTGAGGGCTGGAGGCAGGGCCCAGGGGGAAGCTGTCCTTATCTCCAACTGGACAGCGTGGCCAGGGCGGGCTCCTGGAGCCAGAGGCCTGGAGGGTGTGACCACACTGTCACCAAGCGGCAGAGAAGCTTAGTGGGGTGAAGGGCTTTTAGGATACTCGGGCCCAAGCAGTGGCTTTGGGGGAGTGGGGTCCCCACAGCTATGGCACTGTCTGTGAAGCCCCACTGGGACCTGGACACTGGTCACCCGCTGGCTCTGTCCACCCACTGGCAGCCTGGCAGACCCTCCTGAGGCGCCAGTGCTCCCCCACTAGTCAGCAGGAATTTGGGGTGAGACGGGAGATTTAGAGGTCTGCCTAATCAGGTCTCTGAGTTAATAATACATTCCTGCTAATGACCTTCTCTGCCATTAAATCTGTCAGCTGCCTGGTGGGGGTGGTGAGAGGCAGCTGAGCCCATGGGGGGTGGGGGGGTGGGCTGGGGTTCCCAGGAGCGGGCGTTGCTGGGAGGCTGTGCTCCTGGCCCTGGCATGAGGACTCTTGGGGCACTGGAGGTGTGGGGTGCAGTCCAAGGTCAACTGGGAGCCTGTGGGCAAGTCTGAGGTCTGTGGGCTTAAGCCCTGGGCACAGAAACCAGGGCCACTCCCCAACTCTGGGGTGCAGAGACCCAGGATGTGAAACTTAGAACATGGGTCCTGGGGAGGCTGGCTGCAGGTTCCCGGGTTCTGAGAGAGCAGGGTCCAGCACTTCCTGTGCCGAGGTCCTGGGGCTGGAGGGCAGGGAGGGGAGGGGCCCAGCTCCGTGGGGTCAGACCTGTGCCCAGTCACTCCACCTTCCCCTTGGTTTCCCTCCTGCCTCCACCCCTGTGCGGTTAGACCCGTCCTGGACAGAGCAAGGTCAGCCTGCAGGGCCCACAGGAGGTACAGGCCAGAATCAGAGTCTACCTGCCCCACCCTGGGCCCAGGCACAAGAGTCCAGTCTCCGTTGGTCCTTCTGTGGCTGGCCAAGAGGAGCTGTTGGTGGGCAGAGCCACAAGGCTTCTAAGACTTAATTAAAATCAATCTCCAATTACTCAAATGCCATTGATCCCAGTCTCAACCGACGAGAAAAATATGATCACCGTTATGGGCACTGTCGATGGGGGAGCTTCCATGTGGGCCCGGAATAGAGGGTGCCAACTCTTGGGGTACAGCCTGGTGGAGAGCTCGTCTTCAGACCCTTTCTGGAGGGACCACCCTGCCCCCCATCCCCCGCTGCTTGGCTTTTGCAGCTCATCCACGGGGCAGGGGGTGGGGTGGGGCTGCTGGAGTGTGGGTCTTGGGGATGTGGTGGGGATGCCCTGAGCACTCTGGAGTCCTCCCACTGTTGCCAAGGGGACCCCTGGCCATTGGCCTGATGCTATAAGGGCGGGGGTCCTAGGTTCCTGGCTAATGAGCTCTCTGTGGTAGTGCAGAAGGACCCCATCGCCTTAGCATAAACCTCTTGCTCACATGGGTGTAGAGTCCAGAGGCTCAGGGTCTCTGAGCCCCTCACTTGCCACTCCTTCATCCAGTATCAGCAGAGGAGAAAGAAGGGAGGGAAGGACACCTTAACAGAGATAGAGCACCCGGGAAGAAGGAGGTGATGATTCTCTGGAATTTAGAAGTGGCTTGGATAAAGAAACTGGAGACCTGATCTGGACTCTGAATCCCAACAGTTCTGGGGTTATGGGGCAACCACACCCACAACAGCCCCAACAGCAAGCCGAGGCAGAGGGAACCCCAGGAGCCAGCTGAAGAGGATGAGGAGGACTTGCCACATGGTCATTCGATGACTTTTCCTTAGAAAAGAAACTGTCAGGTCCTTCCGGGGCTTAAGCACTGAAAAGGTCGCATCAAACGCATCCGATGAACATGCACCCAGGGGGGCTGCAAAGGAAGCTCCCTTCATTCGTGTCATTCACGCTGGAGGTGGTGGAGGGCACGGGTGAGGTAGAGGGGGGCAGAGGTTGTACTTGTGGACTGCAGCATCCAGATCCGTCACCTGTGTCCTCTGGCCCTGGCCACTGTGCTCTGCTGTCCCTGGCCCTAGCCCTATGGGTGATTATGTGAGAGGGAGGTCAGGGAGCAGAGGGCAGTGCCCAGTGGGGGTCAGGCTTCACAGGGTGGCGGGTGGGGAGGCTTCCGGACAGGGCGCGGGCACATCTCTGCTGTGAGTGTTCACGGGGTTCCGGGGTTCTACCACCCCAGAGCTGATCCAAGGGGTATTAGGGTCAGCACACAGACATGGGGGTGACGGAACCCCAGAACCCAGTGTACCCTTGGCTGGCCAGGCTGAGGGCTTCGGAGCTGAGGGTCAGGGGTGCCGGGCTCGCGGGCGGGGGTGGGGGTGGACGCCTGCAAGAGCAGGTGCTTCGGCCCCTTCTGAAGGGCCAGTCGCTCGGCCTGCCCGGCTGCCGGACGGAAGGCAAAAGGCTTTCAGCCAGGCCCAGCTGGGATGTGCTGAGTCTTTTGTTACTTTAATTAATGCCCAGCTTCCTGACGCCTAATTAAACTGGAATTGCTCCATGTCCAATAGCCGAACGTCCCATTAGATACAAGTTAATGTAACTGTCGCAGCGGCTGTAAAATGAGGCTGGTGGTCCCCTGGGAGGGGCCTGAGCACAGCACAGAGGGAGGGCACCCCATGGCGGCTGGGGGGTGTCACTGGCACTGGGTGCGTGGGGGCCCTGGCCAGGGCGTCTGGGTCCTCCCTGCTGGCGGGCTGTTTCCCCTCCCCCAGGAAAGTCTTGCAGTGGCAGGAAAATTGGAAAAAGCCGAAAAAAATGAGAGTACTTTCTCCCAGGCGGGGAAATGCAGGGGACCCCTGGCCCTGTGGTTCTTTTGTGGGTAGGGGCGGGATTCTGGGACAGGGTGAGGATGAAGGCCACCCAGGGGCAGCCCCTGCTCCCCTGGGACATGGGGCTGGGTGCAGTGTTGAGACCAGAGTGACCCCACCATCCTGGAGGAGGCGCTCTGCCGGGCATTTCCGGACAGTCACCTCAGAGTCTGGGCCCCACCCAGGTGTGGGCAGGGAGGACAGGAGAGTCCCCGATGGAGGGTCCAGCAGAGAGCTGAGGGCAGGGCTGACAGTGCCCATGGTGGGCGGCAGGCTTGGGCCAGCTCAGGCTCCTGGTGGGGGGGCGCTACTGGACTCCCGGTCCAGGCCTCCACCAACCTCGCTGCCCACTGTCCCCAGAGTCTAGCCCAGGTGTCCATCCAGGAGGGAGTGGGGAGGGAACCTGTGTTTAGCAGGTGGCAGTGAGTCCCTCGGTTCCCCCAGGGATGCCTGCCACGTGCCCATGGAGCCCAAGGGACCGAGAGGCCACGGCCCTGCGCCCCCGCCTCAGCGGTTGGGATTTGCTTCTCCAACGAGCCCCTCAGGCCCCGGGCGGGCGGCAGTTGCTGCTGTTTGCACAGAGCAAATCTGGGGGTGTTTGCTCAGCGAGATTGTTTCTGCCCAGCCTCCCGCGGGACAGGCCAGGAGCTGGGGGGTGCGTGGAGGGGGGCCTGAGGGCACTGGCACACCTGCCTGTGGGACAGTCACAGCCAGACAAGTGCCTGGGACCCCGCGGTGGCAACCACCACACCCAGGCAGCAGGCCTGGTTTCAGGGTGCGGGGTGGTGGGCTTCCCCGCTTCCCTGCAAAGGGGACCCCCCTGTGGGCACAGGCAGAGGGGGAGACTGCACTGCCCAGGGGCTGCTCAGGGCCTGGCTGGGGGCATGGGAGGGGCCCACTGTGGCCATAACGTGTTTTGCTTCTTTTTTGTAGAAAAGATGCCGAGAAGCCAGTCTGTGGGTTCTGCTGGCCCGCGGGCTCCTGGTGGGCTCTGGAGGGTCCTTTGCTTCACCCACACTACACTGGGCCCTGCCTGAGGCACTCCAGAGCCTCAGGGTGGCCACTCAGGCCTTTCCAGGTCATGCCACTGACCTTTGGCCCCCTGGTCTCAATGGCCAAAATATCCACAGAGCAGATACCCACAGAGCTGGGCCCAACTTTCCTCCTGCCCGTGGTCCCGAGCTCTTATCTAAGAAGTCCAGCACCACCAGTCCGCCTGGAGTGGGGAACCCCTCTAAGCTGGGGCAGCCGGCCTACCAGAGGACCCCTGACCTGGGAGCCCATGGGGGTCAGAGTTTGACTCAGGGCTCCTTTGGTCACCTGACACTCCCATTTGAAGCGAATGGCACAGAGGATGGTGACTGGTGTGTCACACACTTGCAGACTCCTACCCATTCTCAAAACCCGACACAGCGAGGCCCCTGGGGTTTCCTGATTTCACAACATCCGTGCCCACCCCCACTACAGCACCTGCCACTCGGTGTGTAGTTTGGTGTGATCAAGGAAGAGGCCGCTCGAGGGTCAGCTGACCTTCCTTCCGCCTGGGAGCCTAGAGCAAGCTGCTCAGGGCAGGATGATTGGGCCCAGCCTGGGCCAGGGGCACCCCAGCACTCCGAGGAGAAAGTGGAGCCTCAGGAGGGTCCCGGCTGGGCAGGGGGAGGTGCAGCACACTGAGGGGGGTTGTGGCGGCACCGAGACTGGCTGGGGCGGGGGAGCAGGCCTGGCTCCCCCTCCACCTCCCGTTGTTTCAACAGCAGCGGAGGAGAAAACAAGGACTTTAAGCCTGTCACAGATAATTCATCCCGTGCATTTTACTGCTGCCACTGCTGCGAACACTGGGCTCCTGTCGGAGCCGAAAGATTCATAAAATGCATGTGAATTTTTATGTTCAATTATCCCAGCCCCTGCTTGGGAGCCGTGAGCTGCCTCCACCGAGGCCCAGGCCCGCAGCCCTGTCACCCAGCTGCAGCAGAATCCCCACACCCCCTTCTCACCCCTTCCCAAGACCCAGCTGCCCGGCAGGCTCTGGATGCTGGAAGCTGCCTCTGCTCTCTCACGACACCCCCCCCCCCCCCCCCCCCCCCCCCCGCAGAGGGAGCTGCGGGCTCCGGGTCTGCTTAAGGTCCTGCCAGAGCCTGGAGAAACCTGTCTCTTGAGTCAGGCCTCTCTGCACCTTGGTTTTCCCGTCCTGAAAATGGGTTTATGAGGAACGGTTGCTCAGACACTGCGCGTCAGGCAAGGGCAGGGGGCAGGATGGACTGCAGCCAGACCCAGGGCTCGCGAGACTCCTGGGGAGCCTGGTGGGGGCCCAGGGGCGTGGCCAGGGTCTCCTCAGCCGCTGCCCAGGGCGTGGCCACAGTGGGCGGCGCTCGCAGCACCCGCGCCTCATCATTGCGGCCTCACGTCCCTTCATTACGGCGCCTGCAGAAGATGTTCTCTGATTAGTCTGCTGAATTATGAATTAGGTTCCGGGTCCCCGTGCAGCTGTTCCCGGCTTGTCATCCCCATCACTTTATTTCCCCATCTGCTTATAAAACCAGGAGCGTGGTCCTGCAATAAACACTTCAAACACTTTTTTTAGGGGCTAATTAATTGTGTTGCATTTCTCCGACACAGCATGCAGGCTGGACCTGCCTGGAATTCCCAATGCGGGTGCACGCCCCACCCCCACCGAGTGCCGGGGGAGAGGGAGCCACTCGGAGCCTGAGGCTGCAAGGGACTTTCCCAAGCACCTGCCTTCTCAAGCGGCGCCCCCACACCCTGTTCTGACAGTCCGCGGATGCAGGGATGAGTCAGGAGGAGCCGCTTTCTCTGGGGTCCGCCTTCACACTGCCTCGGGCCGGCCCCCTCAACTGCAGGGTCCCAGAGCCAGACCCTAGCCAACTAATCTTTCAGCTTGCCTGTGACACATTCAGGGTCAAGTTCATTATCTGCCAACTCCCTCCCCGAACTGACTCCGGGACCCCCACCTGATCCCTCGCATCCGACCTTCTCCAGACCCACTCAGACCCCACCCTCTTGCAGAAGACCTGCTCTGGTTACTGAGCTGAATTTTGCAGGCTGGCCTCCCGCCTGCACCGTGTCTGGACCCCCCACCCGGGTCCTGTGACCTCTGCCCCCTCCCCAGAGGCCTGTGGGACGGCTCTTTGCGCCCCTTCAGAGGAAACCTCGGAGAGCCGCGTCTGCTCTGCGCCCTGCGCCCAGTGGTGGAGGAGGCTTAAAACAATGACATTAATAAGAAAACAAAATCATAATTATCGAGTTACAAAACATAGAGCTCGGAGACAATTAAGTCGCGGCAGCCATTCTGCTGTTTGCGGAGCCAGGAATCAGCTTTTTATCCCGTCACTGCTCCACGTGGGCTGTGGATGGAGTCGGCCAGAGCTCTGTGGGGGACCTGTGGCTGTATCAGGGTCCCCACGAGGCCCCAAGTGTGGTGTCACCTGGCCCCTCTGTGAAGGGGTGGCGGCGGGGGGGGTGGGGGCGGGTGTCTGACCTGCATCCGCTGCACCTGGCGTCCTCTGTCAGGTCAGAGACACTAGTCACCCCAGTGCCCTCTCAGACCCCTCCCATCTCCCACGCTGGGGTCTGTGGAGGGTCCCGACCTGTTTCCACCCGCTGGCTGCCTCACAGCGTGCGGGGCTGGCACCCTCCTCCTGGGACCCTGGCCCCCTTCCTGCTGGCCCGGCCATGCTCGGCTGCTGGGGCTCTGAGCCAGGGTATGTGCTGGGGTCACCTCTACAACCTCAGGGCCCCGTTTTCTAGCTGTCCCCAGCCCTGGACACATGGAGAAGTCTTTGCTCCTGACTCCATCTGTCAGGGCTTGGGGCAATGGTGAGGAAGGTGCCCTGTGGCCTCCACATCAGAGGTGGGGCCCCGCCCTGGAGCCCCTGGATTCCCGTGTGCCCACTGAGGGCACAGGGCCACAGCCGAGGGGGCAGGGGCCAGAGGGGTGATGCCCGGGGAGTCCCATGGAGAGTCAGCCCTGGGAATGGGGGGGAAGAGGAAGAGGCAATTGGGGCTGTTTGGCAATTTGGATAAGGGGGTGTGTGAGGTGCTGGGGTCCCTCCGAGCCCCTGTGGGGCACACACCTACTTAGGGGGACAGGGGAGAGTGTAACTGACATGCCTGAGGGAACTAGAGAGGGAGGGGTGAGCGCCCACCCTCTCACCCATTCCCCTGCCCGGGGTGGCCCTGACCTGCCTCTGTCCCACGAGAGGCCCACTGGCTGTGGGACCCCTGAGCCCCCGTTCAGGGGCCCTGGCGCGCCTTCCCTGCCTGGCTTGGCTTGGCGGGGCTCTTGCTTGGAGTGTTTTTATGGGCTGTTAATTGTTATGCTTCCATTTAATTCTGGGTGTCATTCCATGTCAGCCAAGCCCGACAGGCTGGGATTTATGCCTCCAAATTATGGGGCTCGGGTGTTCAGAGGTAAAACAATTACCCATCAATCAGCCACCAACCGGCTTGCTCCTGGGGCTGCCAGCCCCATTAGCAGGCTAGGGACCCTCATGGGGCAGGGCCAGCGAAGTGGGGGGCCTGCCTGGTTGGCCTGTCCCTGGGGGGTCTGCCTCCTGTGGGGTCTGGCCCTCCTGTCATGCAGTGTAACCCTCCCTTGTGCTTCCAGGCACTCAGCCCGAGACCGAGAGACTGGGGTGTCTCCGCTACAGAAGAAACCCCTGGCCATGCGTGGGTACCTGGTCTCCCTCTACTGGGATGCCTGCCCCTCCCACCCTTGCAAATGAAGGTGCTGCAGCTCCCAAACTGTCTTGGCAAAATCTGGCTTCCTGCTGGCGTTTCCAAGCACTGGCTCCAGGGAAGGAGTGGAAGATCGGGTCTACCTGTGGAGGGTAGGCGGAGCTGTCCTGAAGGACCCTCCTTTATTGGAGGTGGGAGTTGGCACCACACCTGGCGGTGCTCAGGGCTTACTCCTGTCGCTGCACTCAGGGATCACTCCTGGTGAGGCTCAGCTCACTGTATGGGATGCCGAGGATCGAACCCAGGTTGATCCTGTCCTCTGTGCTGTCTCTCTGGCCCCTGGTGGGTTCTCCCTCCCCCCCCCTTACTGGGGCCCCCAGACTGTGGGTGGTCAGGATGTCCTCAGTCTGTGTGGGCCTGGGAATTGCCTCAGGGCTTCATGCATGCCCTGGTCGTGCTTTCAGCCCTGATTCATCTTCTAGGTCTTTCTCTGAAGAGCCTGAACATCAGGGCGGGTGTACACGGGCTAAGCTCTGTCTCATGCTTTTAGCCACCGTGCCATGTCCTGGGGCCCCTGGTGGGGGGGCTCATCCTGAGGAGGTCGGTTAGGAGGTTCCTGGAGTTTGGAGCAAGTGTGGGAGTGGAGGTGGGTTGAGGGCTGTGGGCAGGTGGGCGGATCGTGGGTCAGCTGGGAGGGCACACTGGGCCGGGACCCCCATGTTGGTCTGGTTGGACCCCGTGGTTGGGGCAGGCCCTGGGCTTCCTCTGCTCCCCCGTCCTCTCAGGGAGCACGGGCTGCACCAAGGGACCTCCAGAAGGTGGCACTGTCCTGGGGGTCCTGCTGACTGTTCACAGTGGGGAGTGGCTGCTCCTCCAGACCCCTGCCCCCCTGGGGGGAGGCACCTCCCTCCTGATGAGGCAGCCCCCGCCCCATAGTCTCCCTCAGCGGCTCGCAGGCCACCTCTATTCCGGGCTCATTGCCACTGGCCAGGCTGTGGTCTCCGCAGGGATGGGGCATTTGGATGCGGCCACATGGACGGGATTTTTCCCGAGCACTGGGTAAGTCACTGGACTCCCTGTCTTGTGGCAGAATATCGTTAGCAGCAGAATCTTCTGTTTCGTGCTTTGGTCTTTCCAATTGGAATGAAAAGTTCCATTTCTGTTCCTGTGGCCCTTTCCTCACAGGGTTCTGGTATCCCCAAGCACCGGTGTCCGACCTGAGGTGGGGCCCGCACTGGTAGGGGGGCACAGGAGGCCCACAGGGGCCTGCCACAGGTTGGCTGCTCTCTGGGCAGAGGCGGTCGGTGCCCCTTCTCTGAGGGCTCATCCTGGCACCTGGCTTACCCTCTTGCATGTCCCCCGCTGACTCCCCTCCCATGCTCCCAGGGGTCCTGGAGGGTCCTGCTCTGGGCTGGAGGGGTGCAGACCACTCTGGCACTACACCCCTGTGTGTGTCTGTGGGAGCCCCAGTCTCAGCACCCCTCACTCTTAACTGGTCCATGCACAAGGCTGGGCTGAGCTCACCCTCCCCGGGGTCAGCCCCAGCGCCCCAGGGTTCCCTCCTGCCAAAGCCTAGCCTGGCTTGCTGGTGCCCGGCCGGGCACTGGGCCTCTCCTGCCACGCTCTGGCAACCGCGTTGGCATTTGGAGCCTGGGGAGCTGCTGACAGTACTTGTGATCATGCTGCCAACCGAGGAGGCACCGACAGCCCATTTGGAAATGTCAGGCTGGGGGAGGGGTGCTGCCCTCCCCCCCGCCCCACCCCCACTGTGTGAGGCTGGAGGGCTCCAGTCCCGGTAACGGAGCCCAGCAGAAGGCCAGGAGACACAGCAAAGCTGGGAGGACTGGCAGGGGGCTCCGGCCCCAGGGGGACACTGATGGACGGGCCTGTTCCTGCTGGCTGCGCAGCCCGCGGGCCCCCCGATGCGGAAGAGCGATGGTGCGGGCATCTGTGGGAGGTCACCGGCTTCGGCTGATTTCCCCGGAGCTCAGGCTGGCAGCAGCCGCCACAACCAACCGTGGCAGGCCGGCAGGGCGGTGGGGCCAGGGCAGGTCTCTGACTCTGGGCTGTCAGTCGGTTGAGGCCCGTGATGGGGCACGGGGGCCACAGGTGGGCCGGGAGAGGGGCTGGAGGGAGGGGAGACAGGCTGGGGGGAGGGTGTCTGGGGAAGTGGGTCCTTGGGACAGAGCGGGTCTGGTACTCCAGAGGGGTCTGGCTGGGCTCCAGGTCCACCCTTCCTCCTCATCCTTGGTGCACAACCTGGACAAGATCCAGCTGCATGCCAGCACCAGCCGCCAGCACCCACATGGAGTCTGGACACCAGTGAGGGACCTGGCTGCCCCTCCCCAAGCTTGGGCAGGTGCGTCCAGAGGTCTCTGAAATTGGGCTCGTGGTAGGGCCAGCTGGGGGACCAGGAGGGCCTGATGCAGGGGTCCCCAACACGCCCCCTTGGAAGATGGAGACTTTGCTGTGGGCAGTCCTCCAGAAACTTCCGGCCTATGACCTCAGAGTCCTTCTCTGTGGGGTGCTGGGCCCTGGAAGCTCCCTGCAGGCCCCATGGCCTAGGCTCCCCCTGTCAGCTCTGTGGGACCCTACTTCTGGGCTCCCCTCCACATCTCTGCTCCCTGCTTTGTCCCTCTGGGTGCTCTTCCTCAGACCACATGGGATTATCTGGCTGTGTGGGCACAGCTCCAGGCTGACCCAGTATCCAGCCCAGTGGCCCCCCTTTTTTTTTGCTTTTTGGGTCACACCCGGCGATGCACAGGGATTACTCCTGGCTCATGCACTCAGGAATTACTCCTGGCAGTACTTGGGGACCATATGGGATGCTGGGAATCGAACCCCGGGCGGGCCGCATGCAAGGCAAATGTCCTACCCGCTGTACTATCGCTCCAGCACCCCCCCCGTGCCCTTCTGTACCTCAGTCGAACTGTGTGCCCCTTGGACTGAGGGTGTCTGCCTGTGTAGCAGTTGGAGACCCCACAGAAATACCCTCTTGACCCACTGGGATCCGGTGCTCTGAGATTCACCCAGCTCTGTCCTAGGTCTTCATCTCCTTCCACAAAGTGGGATGTCCATAGCGCCTGGCAGGTGCCCCCTTCCCTAAGGATACCCAGGGATGAATGCAGGGTTGTGGGCAGATCCCACGCGTCGCTGCCACCACCCCAGGCTTGCCCAGGTTCTGTCCACGATCCAACTCAAGAGTCCCCCAGGGCGGCCACTGGCTCAGAGCTGATCTTGGGGCAGGCATCCCGGGGTCTGTGGGCTCAGCCCTCTGTGCTGGGAGCCGGGCTCAGGCCAGCGAGGTGGGGCCAGGTGGCTGTTCTGAGGTCCCTGCACAGGGGCCTGCTGGTGCCGAGTGCTCAGCAGGGACAGATGGCTCCTGGCAGGTCCTGTGCCCCATTCTGTGGGCCCAGCTGCCCCAAGCTGGCATGGAGTGAGACTTTCCGGGGGACGGGGATGGGGCCTGGGGGTGCAGGGTAGGGGAGGCTGCAGTTGCAGTTGGTCCGGGGCATGCGGGGGGCTCGGGCCAGGAGTACAGGGGCCTCCTGCCCAACCCGCCCTGCTTTCTCGGCATTTCTCATCGTCACAAAGGGAAGTGCGTTTGGAATGGGAATTCTGCATGGGAGTCAGAAGGGAATAAAGCTGAAACCTGCACTGGGCAGTGAGAAGATGAGCCAGACCCCTGGCCTCTGCCAGGTGGGCCCACAAGTCTCCCCCAGGACCCCCGGTTTTCTATTAGCACACCCTCACCCGCCCTCCACCCACCACTATCAGTGACTCTGCAGGGGGGTTCAGTGGTGTCCTGCGCTCCAGCTGGAGGCCCCGTCCGGTCCGGCCCAGGGCCTTGCTGGTCTATCCTGCTGGTCTATCCTGTCTCTAGCTACGCCTCTGGGCCGCGTGGGTCTGGGGGCCTGTGAGCATTCCCGGAGCAAGTGTGGGTGGTGGCAAGTGAGGGAGCCTGTGGCCCCAGAGTGTGTGTCCCCGGAGGCCTTCCAAGGTGTCCCAGGGGATTCTCTGCTTTGCTGAGACCCCCGCAAGGCTCAGGCGCGGTGCTTCAGGGCTGGAGAGCCTGTCACCTACTGTCCTTGGTCCTGTCCTGGTGCTGGTCACTGCACTCACTAGGGCTCATTTGAAAGGGGGTGGAAACCTCCCAGCACAGCCCAGGCCCCCCATGAGCCCAGCGGTGTTGTCAGGCGAGACTGTGCATCTCTGTGACCCCCACTAGTCTGAGTCCCGCTTTCCTGCAAGGACCCCAGATGTGCCAACTGCCCCCTCAACCCTCCGTGGGCCCTGAGGCCACTTTGCCTAGCCCAGCATGGACGATGCAGCCTGTGCTCAGGTGCCCATGGGGTGGGACGGATGCTGTGGGGGGCGAGGGTGCAGGGGGGCCTTTGGGGAGCAGCATGTTTGACTCCCCAGTTGTGGAGACTCCCGACCGTGGCCCCTTGGGACGCCCTGCACGTCTGGCTCCACGTGTCCTGGAGCCCAAGGGTGACTCCTGTGAGTCCTGGAAGGTGAGCGACCTGAGAGGGGAGCCCTGAGTCTGGGTCTGGACTCAAGGAGGAGAGGAGACCCGGGGGTGTTTGGGGTGCTCTGGAGCCTGGCTAGCCCTTAGCCTGTGGACAGGAGGGGGTGGGCCCTGGGACAGAGCCATGGGGTCCCTCATCCATTGCCCCTGGAGCCCCCCAACCCAGTGCCTGTGGTGGATCCCCACCCTCCGGCCCCGAGCAGGGTCCCCCACGAGACAGGGCTGCTCGTGGTCCCCACCCAAACATGTTTCTCCTGGTCCCACAGGAAAACAACAATGGTGGGGTCTGCGGGTGCCCTAAACTGACGATACAGTGCTTCTGACTGACCCTCTGCCCCAGCCCACCCACCTCCACCTCCTCTTGTTCCCTCAGACCCCACTGCCAATGGAGTCCCTAGAGAAGGTGAGGGCATCTGCTGTGTGGCAGGCAGTTGTAGCCAAATCCCTTCAGCTGGTGGCTTTATTCTCAAAGCTGCCTCACGGGGCTTGTCACCCCCCAGGGACAATGAGCTCCCCGAAACTGAGAGGTGAGTTTTTCAACCTTCCTAATTCCCCCTGGACCCCTCCATTAGCTCAGGATGCCCTGCAGATGCCCAAGGGAGGCAGCCCCCTCAGCAGTTTCCCCCTAGTGTGGGAGGCGGGGGGCTTCTGGGGTACGGGGAGAATCATGTCCTGGAAGCCAGCCAGTGTCTGCATGTACAGGAAAGGGCAGCGGCCCCCCTTTCTGGCTCAGCGGGATGTATGTGTGGGTGTCATGCATGGCACCGTGAGGCAGGCCCACAGGAGCACGTGGCTGAGCCCAGACTGGGCCCCCCAGCCCCACCTCCCATCCCCAGGGCTGCCAGGTGAAAGTGCTGGCCTGACCCTGTCCTTGGGGTGTGGGGGGGAGCTGTCCAGCCAGGTGCTCACGCGTCTAGAGAGCGGGCTGTCCCCGAGGCTGCCCACACCCAGGGAAGAGCCAGGGGAGGAAGCACCCTTGGGGGACCCTGCGCTCCCCAAGCTTCACCCTGCAGCTCCTGTCACCCTGAGCAGCTCAGGGTGTGTGGGGGGCAGGCAGAGCCCCCGCCCTGGCCCTGCCCAGGCTCCCTCTGGGGAGTCAGGGCTGAGTGGGAGAAACAGGAGGAGCAGGCCTCCCTGTCCCCAGAGCCAGGGCTGGGTCAGTCCCTTCCTGTCCCCCACTGAGGTGACAGTGAGGGGCAAGCTTGGGCCCCTTGGTCCCTGCAGGTGGTAGGAGGTGGACCCTGTTCTCTAGTAAGGAGGAGTGATGGGCACTGCTGTCTGTTCCCATCCCCCCTCTCTGGGCGCCCTTGTGGGACACGGCCTTGTGGGACTCTAAATGCAATGTTTCCTTCTGGTGTGTGTGTGTGTGTGTGTGTGTGTGTGTGGGTGTGTGTGTGCGTGCGCGCGTGAGCTCCTTCTATTGCTGCCTGCGATGCTTGTTTTCCATTTCCAGTGGAGCTGTAAGATTTCCTTTCAAAATATAATCACTTAAGTGAAAAAAAATCCATTGGAAGAAAACCCTCTAGTGAGCAGGAGCGATGCGGGCGGCTGGGCGCGGGGGGAGCAGGCTGGGTGCTGGGCGGGGCGGGGAACCCCATTGCTAAGACACCCCCTCTCCTGGCTGCCTGCCATGTCCACCCCCCGGTCCGCATAGCCCACTTCCCCCACAACTATACCCTAGAACTGGCTCCCCTGCATTCTATTTGCCATTAACCTTCCGGCACCTTCCTTCATTGGAAAGGCCATAGGAATTGGCATTGGGGTGTTAGAGGGAGAGTCTGGGGTGTCTGAGCCTGTGGGGGGCCGGCTTCCCAAGCCCACCTTCATGGGGACCTTCCACCCCAAGTCTCACGCAGACCAGGGCAGATCCAGCCATTCAGGGCCGCCCCCTCACACGCCTCTTCTTTGGGGGGGGGGGCAGGTGTGGCCTTTCCGCCCAGACAGAACTGGCACGGCTGTGCTCAGAGTCGGGCTGACAGCCATCTTCCTTTGAGAGGGACAGAGGGCACACCCAGCTGTGCTCAGAGCACACTCCTGGCTCTGTGCTCAGGAATTACTCCTGGCAGGCTCTGGGGACAATGTAGGATGGCGGAGATCGAACCTGGCTTGGCTGTTTGGCTCCCTGCTGTCCTATCGCCTGGGCCCCCCAGAGCCATCTTGGGGCACCTGCGGCCTTCTTCTGAGTGCTGGGCTTTCGCACCCCCTCATGTCTGTCCACATGCCCGACAGGTAAGGTGGGACACAAGGCCCAGATCAGCCCCACCCAGTAGGACGGGCAGAACACCCCCAGGAGGGCAGAAAGAGGGGCAGCCCAGGACGCTGCTGTGTCTGTGCGGGTAATTGTCCCCTGCGCCATGAGTCAGGAGGGGGCCTTCAGGACCTTCGGACCCGCAAGCGTGAGTGCCACCGGGGCTTGTTCACCCACAAACCTTTGTTTTGCTTTGTTTTCAGGCCACACCAGGTGATGCTCAGAGGTCACTCCTGACTCTGTACTCAGGAACTACTCCTGGTGGTTCTCTGGGAACCATACAGGATGCCGGGGATCAAACCTGTGTTGGCCGTTGCAAAGCAAACGGCCTCCCTGCTGTGCTGTTTCTCCAGCCCCTTCCCACAAACCATTTCTGCAAATTCTTTAGGTGGAGGGGCCTGGGCCAGCTGTCAGCCCTCCTGCAGACTCCCATCCTCTCGCACAGGAGCCCTGCCCTGCTGCAGGCCTCCTCATCCCGCCCCGGCCTCTGGACTATCTTCCCCTTGCTCCCGTGACATTGTTCCTTCAGAGTCATTGTCACCTCCTCCTGGCTTCCCTCCAGTCTGATCACACAAGGATAAGAGCCAGGAGTAAAGGCAGTGGCCCAGATAGAGGCCATGTGGAGAGGAGGGGGTTGTAGACTGGGCCTGGGTACCCTGGCGCATGGTGGGGCGAGGACTGCCAGTCCCAGAGACTGCCTGAGACCCCAGGGCAACGATGGTCGGGACAGACTGGCCCCCCACGCAGCTGCCCCGTCTCCAACTCTGTCGCTCGGACGGTTCCTGTACTGAATCTGAGCCCAAGCACCCAGTGACCCCTGGGCACCTTCTCCCCAGGCACGGGGTGGGAGCGGGGTGAGCTGGAGGCAGGAGTAGTGCTGAGGGGCACTGACCACCATCAAGGTCCCTTGATGGGGCAGGGTCTCTGGCAGTCCCCCGCGGCCCCACACTCCAGGCAGAGACCACAGAGCCCGGACTGATGTCCAGGCTCAAGGGAGGGGCAGGGGACCCGAAGGACCACAGACGATATTGATGTCGTTTCTGCCCAAACAACTAAACGGCAGATATTAATTCCAGGCTCTGTGGGAAACAAGGAAATCAATGTCCGTGGATCGGGAGGACAGGCCCCGGGGGCTGAGCAGCACGTGGTTTCGCGGCAGGAGGGTAAATAAAGCTCTTGACAGGGGGACAGTGCTCAGGGCAGCAGCGCCTGATCACAGGCTCCCACCAGGAGGGGACTGTCCCCCCATGTGCCCCCATTCTCTTGTGGCTACAGACTCAGCTTGTCCCACTGGGAGTTGGGTGTCCCCAGCAGGGCTGGGCACTGCGGTGGGCACTGGTCAGGCACACAGAGCGCTCCCTCCCTGGCCCCTGGACTCGGCACACAGGAAGTGCCCGATATTTGCGGGGGCAGTTGCTGAGGGTCACCCCCCCATGCCCCTTCTGCTCCGCATGCCCCGTTTCTCTCCCAATCCCCACTTCCTCCCTTCAACCTCAGACCCTGCTGCATATCGAGGCCTGATGCCACAGTCCTGGGGCCGCTGGCGGGGGCTGGCGGGCAGGTCCTGCGGGTGCGCCTGTCCTGGGCCCTCAGCTTCTAGGAGCCAGCGAGGTCCTGTTGCATGGAGAAGGGGGCCCCAGGCAGCCTCCTTCCTCACCCCCTTCCATCTCTGTCTCCCTTTTGGCACCCAGGCTGTGGGACATGGGGTTAGAGCCTGACTAGAGCCCCCCATGCCCCATGAGGCTGTGAGCTGTGGGTGGCTCTGTGCACAGAAGGTCTGTGTAGACCCCAAACCCATGTGCGGAAATCCTCACCCGCCCCCAGCCAGTGCCCCCGTCGGAGGGAGCCGCCCCACCTGTGTGGCCCCTGGGCCTGGATCCCCGCAGCCTCCCGCTCGGCCCAGGGATGGGGAAGTCTCCGACCCCACCTCACCTCACCCCCGACTCTCAGTTTGCCCCATTGGGCCCCCTAGCTCCCTGCCTGCCCCCAGGCCCCAGCTCTGAAGGCTGTCTCGGCATGAACGAGTGGGGCACTACCAAGGGACCACACCCGAGTCCTCTCGTGTCCTGCCCCCTTCAGGTCTGGTGGCCACAGAATGTGTCTGCACTCCTGTCCTGAGCACTCCTGACCCGAGGGTCTGGGTGCCACATAGGCTGGGGGTTGCCTGTATCCTCTCATCCCGCTGGGCCCGTGGTGTTATTTCCTAACCCTGGCCTGAGCCCCACATCGCTGGCTGGGATGGCCACATGGGCCCAGTCCCTTGCGTGAACTAAAGCAAGAGACGCAGGACTGGAGCAATAGTACAGCAGGTAGAGAGTTTGTCTTGCTCATGGCTGACCTGGGTTCGATCCTCAGCATCCTATTTCGTCCCTCGAGCACCTCAGGAATGATTCTTGAGTGCAGAGCCAGGAGTAACCCCTGAGCATCGCTGGGTGTGTCCCAAAAGCCTAAATAAATAAATATAATTAAAAACAAACAAACAAATACCAAGAGATGCAGCATTCTACCTCCAGGGGCCAAAGAGAAAGCCCAATGGGCTGAGCATGCTTTTTTTTTTTTCTTTTTTGGGCTACTCCTGGCTCTGAACTCAGGAATTATTCCGGAGGTGCTTGGGAGATCAAATGGGATGCTGGGTACTAGAACTCAGGTCGGCCATGTGCAAGGTAAACACCCTACCCGCTACACTATCGCTCTGTTTCTGAGCACACTTTTTAAAATTTTTGCTTGTTTTTGGATCATGCCCTGCAGTGCTCAGGGCCTACTCCTGGCTCTGTGCTCATGCATCACTCCTTAGCGGGGCTCAGGGGACCAGATACAGGGCCCAGAATTGAACCTCTGCAGCCACAGGAAAGGCAAGAGCCTTACCCACTGGACTATCTCTCTGGCCCCGAGCACATGTTTTGTGTGATGCGGAAGTTCTGGGTCAACCCTGGGTGTACTGCATGGTTCTTTGAGTACCACCCCCGGGTCTCAGGGCTGCGCTGAGACTGGAGTTGGTGAAACCGTAATCTGTGCTGGCTGAGAAGAAGCCCTGTGGAGGGGCAGGGACATAGCTCGAAGAAATGAAGGCCTCCTCTGTAGGTGTGAACCCCCGAGTTTGATCCTGGCTCGGGTGTTCCCTGAGTCCCACTGGGGGTCGCTCTAGTAGCCTCAGCACTGCTGAACAGAGCAGCAGTGCATGGCTGGGCCCAAGCTCTGTCAGGCTTGCAGAGCCAGATCAGATATCACCATGGGGACCCCTGGGGACCCTAAGCATTGCTGGGGGAAGCCTCCGGGACCAAAACCCCTCTGCTGAGAAGCAAAGAAGTGTCTGGAAAACTCCACCCCAACAAGTCTGTGAGTTATTGGGACTATGAGACAAGGGCCTGACACCTCTCTCCCTGTCTGTGCCCCCCTCCCCCCGCCTTGTCTATCAGTGGAGGCACGCTCTTGGGTAAGACTCGTGAACCCAGAGTCCCTACACCTGCTGTCTGCAGTTTACAGCTGCCTGCAAGACTGATGTTGACTTTGAAGTTATGAATAACGCGTGTCCTTCATCAATGAATTAACAACGCGAGACCCAACCTCCTCAGTCGACTTGAAATGGGAGGCGTTGACTAGATGTCTTCTCTTTGCTAAAGAACAACCATGTGTAACTCACCTCCGGAGGCTGAGGCAGCGCCCCGAGTGCGTGCGGGGGCAGGCGTTCATTTAGGAATCTGAGGGCTGTCTCCAGGGACTAGCTTAGAGTTTGCCTCTGAAAAACCTCTTTAATTAAGTTCTCTTTTATTACACTTACATGCTTCTCTTTTTTGGGGGGTTTATTTGGAGAGGCATGCCTGCTGGTGCTCAGGGACCATCCTAGCTCAAGGCTCAGGGGTCTTTTTCTGGTGATACAGCGACCACGAGGAGACCTGGTTTGCACCCAGGCTTCCCACCTGCAAAGCACATCCTTAGTCCTTCGAGCAATCTCTCTGTCCTCTTAAACATTATTTATTTAAAACAATGGTGGTAGGGGTGTGTGTGAGGTGGGGTGATAGTACAGCAGGAAGGGTGCTTGCCTTGCACGCCATCAACCGGGTTCATTTCCTGGCACACCATACGGTCCCCTGAGCATCGCCAGGAGTGATTCTTGAGTGTAGAGCCCGGGGTAACCCCTGAGCATCATCGGGTGTGGCCCCCCAAAAAACACACAAAAATGGAGGTGTATTTGGACCAACCCTCGTAGGGCTCAGAGACCATATAGGGTGCTAGCGATCAAACTGAGTCTGCCATGTGGAAGACAAATGCCCTATCTGCTATACCATCTTCTCTCCAGCCTTCTTGAACTTGAAACATGCTTCTCCCTGGTGGTTATTCCAGCCGATACCCCTCAGCAGCCCTGTTTCTGGCATGCCCTGGGCAGCTCTGGCGGGTAAGGAGCGTCATACTACAGGAATCAGAGCCTCGGCTCATTCACCAGCCCTCTCACCCCAGCCTTGGGATCCCCCTCCACACAGGGCCAGCTAGAAGAAGCCTCTTCGGGCAGCTGCCCTCTGGGTGATGCTCTGCTTCCTGACCAGCTTCAGGCCCTGCCCCGACACCCGCAGGTACCTCATGCTGAAGGGAACATACTCCCTGCTCTCGCATGGGGCTGCTGCAGGGAGCCCCCTCCCATACCCTGGGGTTTGGGAAGAGAAGCATATTCCCATGGCGGAGGAGCTCCCTCTGGGAGAAAGGTCCTCTTACGTTGCCTTGGCTCCTGGGACGCTCCGCAGGCCAATGGCAGCCGCTCAGATAGGATGCCAGGCTGTGTCTGTGGATTACTCGAGTGAGCAAGCACCCAGTCTGGTCCTGAGCGTGAGCCAGGAGTGAGGTGTTCCTGGGGGTGCAGGGCGGGTGCCAGGGTTGGGAGCCCAGTGGGGGGCAGATGTGGCTGGCAGCCTGGTCTCCATTCATCAGTGTGAAGCTCTTCTTCCCCAGCCTTTGAAGCTGCAATAAATATTGATTTGGGTAAATCGATGCATTTCCAAGGACCTGGATCGATCGCAAAGTTACAAGGATCAGGGCAAAGTCATCCATGTGTCCAACTTTGGATCTCGAAGACTTGTGGGGGCTGAAAAGGACCAGCCACATATTGGGGGTGGGGGTGGGGAGTGCGTGCCAAGAGCTGGCTCCCAGGATAGGCCAGCGAAGGGGTGAACAGACCTAGACCTCTGCTCCTTACGTGACCATGGGGAACAGCAATTGACTCTGCCCACTTGGGTCTGCTCACTGCCCCTCCCCCAAGGCCCTGAGACCTGCCCTGGTGCCTGTGGCTATTGGCCCAGGACAGGACCCTCTCCCGGGTCCCCAAGATGGGAACCTCACCTCAAAGCTGCCCTTCTGGGGCTGGAGAGATAGTGCAGGGGGAGGTCACTTGCCTTGTGACCACCTGGCCTTGACCCTGGTTCCATCCCTGACACCACCTATGGCTTCCTGAGCATCACAAGGGTGCAGTGTAAGAGCCCCAAACTGCCTCTTCCTCTCTGTCTCCTGCCTGTTCTCCCCAGAATCCTACCTCTCCTAGGGTCCCCAGGGGCCACAGAATGGCACCCCCCACACACACTCCAGAAGGCAGTTTCTGCCCAGTCAGAGTCTCCTTGCTGCTGCCCCCTCGGTGGTCCCCCACATGCTCTAGCCTCCCAGAAGGTTGCTCTCCCCAAACCATCCCTTTATGCTCACGCCCCTCATGTCCTGTCCTGTCTGCCAGGACCGCTGCCCTCCCCCTGTCCACCGTTCACATCTCCCTCACCGTCTTTCTTCTGAGCTCCCTGATGCCTGGAGCTGTCCCCAGTGACCCACGGGCCCCCCCCCGGGATTCAAAGGACCTTGTGTGGGAAGTGACCTCCACCCCTCCCATCTGTCTCACAGACACCGCCCTTTCCCCCCAACCTTGGTTCTCCTCCCTCACCTCCATCGCCTCTCACCTCTCCAGCCTCTCTGCCTCTCTCCTCTGACTCCAAGGCTAGATCTGGAGCACTCGCTTTATTGATGAGAACTGGGGAGATGCAGATGCGCTGTTTCCAGCTAATAGCCCCAAATCACTCCTCGCCACCCCATTAGTGGGGAAACGGGCCTGTGTACATTACGCACCGCCTAAGTGGGAGCCCAGGCAGCGGTTTTATGACCCCATAAAACTTTGGGAGTTTATTGCTATTGAACAAACATGTAATCCGATGCTTCAAGTTCAATATATGTAGCCCACAGCATCTCTGGCCGCCCGCTGCTGAGGCTCCTGTGAATGGGTTGGGCTGCGTAGGCTCCGCTGCTGACATCCAGGGGCTTTTGAGCCGATTGGCGATTGATTGGCTGCAGGACAGGGCAGGATTTATGGTGGCCGTGCGGAGGGGGGGGGTGCGGGGGGGGGGGCGCCTGCTCTTCTGCATACTGAGCAGCACAGCAGGCGGGGGTGGGGTGGGGAGGGAGGAACAGCTGTCTAGGACGTGGGGTTCCTGACAGAAGGTGAGTCCACAGCCTCGAACCAGCAGCTGGTCGGGAGGTACCGAGAGAGCTTCCAGGGCAAGGAGGGTGTGCTATGGGCAGGTGGGCCGGGCCGGGCTCCTGGCAGGAAAAGGTAAAGGGACAGTGTAGAGAGCGGCCAAGAGCTTATGCATCAGAGGCCCTCCAGCCACCCCCCGCCCAACTGTCATGCTCCATCTGCTTACCGTCCACACCCCCCATCCATTCATTCATTTATCCACTCACCCACCTGTGTCCATTCAATTCATCCACTTACCCACCCACCTGTCCAGCCACTATCACCCTGTTTGCTCATCCCCCCAACCATCAGTGAATCGTCTCTGTTCATCTGTTCATTCACTCTCTGCTCGACAGCCTCCATGTCCTCGCAAGAGCATCCCTTCATTCAGGGGCAGAAGGCCTGAGAATTGGCCAAGCGTCAGGAACCCTAGGGGAAGGCTGCTCTTTCTGTGGCCCCGGCCAGACCACCCCAGCCCCCTCACCCTGAGCACCAGCCCTGAGGAGCCCCTTCTTCATAATTGTATATTTTCTGCGTTTTTTCTACATAGTGGAGATACCGTGATTCATGGTGATTCCTTGATTTCCACCCCATTTGCTCTGTGCACACCCTCTTCCAAATTCCTGTGTGACTGTGCTTATCTGTTCCAGTTTTTATTCTGCTCTGTTGGGTGTTGTAGCTATTTGCTGTTTTCTTTTTTTTTTTTTCATTTTTGGGCCACATCTGGGGGTGGACAGAGGTAACTTCTGGCCCCCTGCTCAGAAGTCACTCCCAGTGGTGCTCAGGGAACCACACAGTGCTGAAGACTGAACCCAGGGCTCTTGCATGCAAAGCATGTGCTCAGCTGTTGTGCTCTGTCTGAACCTGCTTCCATCTTTTCTCTCCCTTCCTTTTTATTTGGCAGGAAGGTTGCTATCATACCTAGCAGTGCTCAGGGGTCACTCTTGACTCTGTGACCAGGAGTGACTCATGCAGGTGCTCAGGGGACCATCTATAATTCCTGGGATCAAACCAGGGTCTGCCACTTATAAGACAAGTGCCTTAACACCTGTCAGGTCCATCTCTCCTGGTTTCTGCAGCCAAAAGAAAGATTGTGGCCACACCAGGCTGTGGGCAAGGGCTGCCCCTTGAGTCAGAGCCCTCACCTCTGACCCCAGGAAGGGGTGTTGCTAGGTCAGGTCACCGTCTCAGTCTGGACGCTAGCCCTGGTCCACTGACTAGCCATCAGTGAGAATAGACTTCTGCCTGCTGGAGAGGCGACGGCGCGTTTGGTGAGACTCAGGGTTGGGGGTGGCTGCTCACATCCTGGGACACAGCGGGTAGTTGGCACCTCCTGGCAGTGTTAGGTCCTGCGTCAGTGGCCTCCCTCTTGGTTGAAGCCATTGGTGTGTTACTGGCTCACTGCTGGCCTTTTAACTGCTCAGCGGCTCCTTTGGAGCCACCTGCGACGTTGCTTGCATACCAAGTACACTCATCTTTGCCTTTGTTCTTAGAAAGTTCTTTCCCCGGAGGGAACAGGCCAATCAATTTGTTTCTAGGTCCTTTCGATGGGTTCCGTTCTCTTCTGCCAGTCCTCCTTGCCTCAACCCCCACATCCGTGGACCCCCACACTGCGGGGGAAGGTAGGTGGGAGCCTTCCCTCCTTCCTCACCGCCACAAACATTTCTCCAGAGCCACGAGGTGATGTCTTGGCTGCAGTGGGTGCTCCCTGGCTGCCTCAGAGCATGCGGGTGAACCAGGCGAACCGCAGGGAGTGACTGTAGGCTTGAGGCACAGGAGAGGCCGGGCTGAGGGGCGAGTGGTCAGGTGGGGTCATCAGGTGGGGTCATTGGGCATCAAGTCAACTACCATGCTGAGCACCCCGCTCAGGGCCTGGTGCCATTGCGCCATGGAAGTCCACAAATGCTCCCTGGGGTGCTGGAGCGATAGTATAGCGGGTAGGGTGTTTGCCTTGCATGCGGCCGACTTGGGTTCGATTCTCAGCATCCCATATGGTTCCCTGAAAACTCCCGGGAGTAATTCCTGAGTGCAAAGTCAGGAGTAATCCCTGTGCATCACTGGGTATGACCCAAAAAGCAAAAACAACAACAACAACAACAACAAAAAACCCCAAACCCCAAAACCAAAAAACAAGAAACAAAAAACAAATGCTCCCTGGCCTCTTCCCAGTCTCCGAGGTTGTGATCCATTCACCAGCACTGCCCATCGGGCCAGGGAAACCCTCCTACACATCCAGGGCCCCAGATCCCCACACACAGCTTACCCCAGAGCAGCCCCAAGTTCCAGAAATATTTCTTCCCATTGAGGACTTTGGGGGCCCTTTGTCATAGGCCTCTGGCCCGTGGGCTGTTTGCCCCCTGCAGGATCATCCCAGGACTAGGAAACAGGGTGCTGGTAGCCGGGAAGGTCTCTCCAGAGCTATGAATCTCCATGGATCCCTGCTCTGGGCCTCCACAGTGCTGAGGCTGGGCCCTCAAGCCAGCCCCTTTGAGGAGTAGTCGGGTCCGAGGGGCTGATGTCATTCAGGGGACTGGGCGGTATTGCTTCTGAAGATGTGCTTCTGAAACGAGCCAGGCCAGCCCGGCCTCCCGGTGATTCTCTATAGAGGTTCCTCTCCTCCCAGGAGCAGAAATTTAGACCTTATCAGGACTGAGTCCTCTCTGCTGTTATACCTCATCACCGCGCTGCTCATGTCCAACAGAGGTGGCACCTGCCACAAATGACCTTGGGGGGGCTTGGGGGAAGCTCAAGGCAGGGGGTGGGCAGCTCTGCACCAGGAGGCAGAGCTGGAGGGAGGCTCCATTGTCCCCGGCAATGCACACGACCCGGCACTTTCAGCCCCCCTAATTGGCAGAGAGAGGGACGGAGCTGCGGACAGATGGGATCCATGGAGCTGACTCAGGGGGTCTGGGCCAGTCCCCTCCGGGGGCAGGCCAGGAAGTCTTGCTGGGCATCACCCTGACATATTATGCTGCAGACACAGGTGGGGCCGAGGCCTCTGAGCCCCTGGAACCAGGCCTAGCAATAGATGGGAAAAGTGGGGTCGAACAATACGGGACAGGGTCCCAGGCTTGACCACAGAACTTGGTTTAGGACCCAGGGGAAACACACATTTGGTTGATCACACAGAAGAGACTCGGAAATCAGGCTGTGTCCCACGCACGAGTGCACCTGACACCAGCTCCGCTCACCTTAGTTGAGGCCCAGAGGGTGGGCGGGCATGGGAATCCCTTGTGGGGGACCTTCAGGGGTCAGAAGTAGGTATCAGTGGTGGGTACCCCAAACTGGACAGGAGTCTAATGCCAATCTGGACCCTAGCACCAAGATGCTGCCAACACTTCCGAGGGGCTAAGACGTGGCATTGGGGGAAGGGCTGAGTCCCCCGGCTGCCAGTCTACAGGACCTGGCCTTGACTTGGGGCTGCTCTGGGGTAAGCTGTGTGTGGGGATCTGGGACCCTGGGTGTGTAGGAGGGTTCCCCTGGCCCGAGGGGCAGTGCTGGTGCAGGGCGGCAGGTCAGGAAGGGCCCGGAAGGGAGTCGGGAGGGAGGCCCAGGCTCTCTGCAGACAGCCGCCCCCTTGTTCTGACTGAGGAGCAGCCCATTAGCTCTGGCGGGGCTGGCGCCCGTCCAGGGCATGGAGGGCGAGCGCGGAAGGCAGTGCCACCTGCTAGCGATTAGTGCAGACCGGAGGCCTGTGGCCTGTACCTGCCCACTCATAACTTCTTTGTTTTTGTTTCTGGGCCACACCTGGCAGTGCCCAGGGCTGACCCCTGGCTCTGTGCTCAGGAGTCACTCCTGGGGTGCTCAGGGGACCATATGGGATGCCGACAATCGAACCCGGCAACTGGCCTTCCCCTGCTCTCTCTCTCCAGCGCTGCCCCTGTCGCCACTTCCACTCTGCCCCTCACCTGGACCTCGTCTCCTGTCCTGTGAAGGTTGGGGGGCGAGAATTCTGGATGGGGGTCCGGAGCCAGAGTGCAGCGGTGCCCGCTCACCAGACCTGGCTGCCGCCCTGCCCTGCGCCAGCCCCTCTGCATGTGTTTTGCCCAAATCTCAGATGATAAGCCCTCTCGTGCGCCCCAGTGGCTGAAAGATAGAGGGTCGAAGAGAGACTTCCAACCTCATGGCCCCCTGCCAGCCACCTCACCCCCCGCTGCTGCGGCGTTGTAACTGTCCCCCTCTGACTGCACCCCACTCCCCGCAGGGGGTACCCCCAGGCCCTTGAAGGTGGTGGTGGGGATTGTGGGGCTCATTCTGTCCACGACCCCCCTCCTGGCTGTGTGCAAGGCTGAGGCCTGGCCTGGACCCTCTGTGTTCTCACAGTGGTGAGGGGCTGAGGACATCTCCCCACACAAGCCTGGAGGCTCCTGGCAACACCCTCTGTGCTTGCAAGTCACTACCACGGCAGCGTTTTCCACCAGGAAATGACCAAGGCTGCCTCCGTGGCCACCCTGGTATGGCCAAAGGCACCCAGGCCGCTGTCTGTGCCCTTCCCTGGCCGCCTTGCACGCTCTCCCCCCAGGCTCCCTGCTGTGAGGCCCCAGAGGACCCAGAGATCCTCCCTTGGGAGCAGCCCAGCCCCGGGTTCATGGGGTCGAGCCTGGAACTGTCAAAGCAGCTGCGGGATGGGGTCCCCGGGGGAGGCCGCTCACCTGGCTGCCTGCTGGCGGGTGGCACTGCCGGGCCATCGCTCCTCGTCCCGGCCCCGAGCTGTGCTGAGCCCCCGCTGCCCGCTGCCCGTCTCTGCTGAATTATGGGTTTAATAGCCGAGCTGGCCGCCCAGGATGCTCCGTGCTGGCTCCGGGGCCCTGGGCCGGGCCAGGGCTGCCACCTCCGGGCACCCGCCTGCTCCCTGTCAGCGGGCGGAAGCAAACCGAGAGGAGATTTATCTTGCCCGACTTTACGAGGTACTAACAGAGAGAAGGCTGAGAGGCAGCAGCTGAATAATTGATGGCCCCTTGCTCGCTGGCTCGCAGGGGACCAGCCTGGTTGGGGTGGGAGGAGGAGGAGGAGGAGGAGGAGGAGGAGGAGGAGGAGGAGGAGGAGGAGGGGAGCGCTGACCACACAGAGCGGGGACACTAGCCTCTGGTTCAGGAGCCCCAGACACCACTGAGCCAACACTGGGTTTGCTAGGGGGCAGGAGCCCTGGGGCCAGGCCAGAGGAACCCAGGGCTGCTCCCCTCGCCTGCAGCCTGGCCCCTCTGCCCAGCGGCCCCCCTGCTCTGCTCAATGCCACTCACTTGTCCTGTGGCTAGATGTGGTCCCCAAAAGACTCTGGGCTCTGCTTTCAGATGTGTGGAGGGCAGGGGATGGGGGTAGGTCATGGCACCCTCAGGACCTCAACCTCCCCGCGGGAGCACCGCCACCTGCCTCTCGAGCATCTGCCTCCGTTCTCACGGTCGCTGCTCCTTCTCCCTGCTCCAGCAGCCGCAGCTCTGGGTCTGATCTCCCAAGGACACAGGAAGTCGAGGACAGATGGGGGTGGACCGAGCTTCCTTCCTTCCTTCTTCCCTTCCTTCCCTCCTTCCTTCCTTTCCTCCCTCCCTCCCTCTCTCCCTCCCTCCCTCCTTCCTCTCTTCCCCTCTCTTTCTCTTTCTTTTTCCTTCTTTCTTTTTTCTTTCTTTCTCTCTCTCTTTCTGTTTTAAATGTAGTATTGCTATTTATTCAGCAATTCTTTCTTTTCTTCCTTTCTTCTCCTTCCTTCCTTCCTTCCTTCCTTCCTTCCTTCCTTCCCTCCTTTCCTTTCCTTTCCTTTCCTTTCCTTTCTTTCTCTCTTTCTCTCTTTCTTTTTTCTTTCTTTCTCTCTTCAGGCATTGCTCAGAGCTTACTCTGGTTCTGTGTTCAGGGGTCTCCCTGGTTACCACTGTACTATCTTTCTGGTTCTCCCATTTGGAGATTGTTGGGGCCACAACCAGTGGCACTCAGGGACTGCTCCTAGCTTAGTGCTCAGGGATTTTGTGGTGCCGGGTCTCAAACCCAAGCCTTCTGCCTGCACGGCATGTGCTCCAGCCCGTGGCATGCTCTCTCTGGCACTTGTTTGCATTTTTATGAAACCCAAATTTTCCATCCTCCAACCTGGCTGGTCCAGGGCTGGGAGGATCCTCAGGTGGGTTCTTTCCTGTGGCCACCAGCACAAAACCTGTGTGGCACAGTCCCGTGGCTCCCTGGGCTCTCCACCAGGTACCCCAGCTCATCTGCACGAAGGAGACTGTGCTCAGGTCCTGTCTTCGTGACCAGGCCTGTGGTCAGCGCCTCTGACCCATGTGGCCTTGCAGGATCGAGGCCTCTCCCAGGTCTAATCCTCTTTGTTGCCAGAACAAAGAGGATCAGAAACACACACATCACACTCCTCAGGGCACTGGGTCCTGGGCCCCCATAGGGGGGTCACGGCCAAACCAATGAGTCACACAAACACCAAGTGAACTGAGTCACCGCCCTGAGGTGGTCATGATGCTTCTCTCATGGCCATGGAGAGCCCTGGCCAGAGGATCTGGGAGGGGCAAGACCTGTCTATCCGCAGTGTAGACATAGATGGTGTAGGAAGGCCAGGCGGGGGCAGGCTGAGCTGAGGTGGACGCTTCCCTGGAGTTTGTTTTCAATTAACACTTGTTTAGTGCAGCTTCCCTCCGTCAAATTCACCTTCACGTAGCTGGCACCCTCTTGGCCCGGGCGTAATCTGTTGAGCCTTTGCGCAAATAGAAACAGCTTTACCGCTTTCTAAACACGACTGATCCAATTTGGGTTTTGGGGATTGGAGGTGGGCAGTGCTGGCCCACACGTGATCTTCCGGAACCAGGGCTTGGCACAGTGGCTCCGAAGGTGGGTGGTGAGGCGGCACCCCGGGCTCCTGTCCCTGAAACTCCTCCTTGAGGCACTGGGAGGCTTTGAGTTCTGGGGTGCTCCTGAGCTCGAGGGGGCCTCCATGACATCACTCCATCCCCACTGGCTGCCTGCGTGAGATCAGATTCAGTGCACGCTCAATCCCCACCCGGGACCCTGGGCATCCCAATTCAGCTGTGAGGACGGGGTCTGGTTATCGGGGTGACGCTGAAGACCAGAGAAGACACTCTAGTTGAAGCCAGACTGGCTCCCCTGGTTTATTTTTGGAGGAGTCACACCCGACAATGCTCAGGGGTTATTTCTGGCTCTACACTCAGGGATCACTCCTGGTGGTGCTCCGGGGACCATATGGGCAGTTGGAACTTGAACCCAGGTCAGCTGCATGCAAGACAAATGCCCTACCTACTGTACGATCACTCTGGCCCTATACTGGGCCCCTGGCACCTTCCTGTCTCTAGCAGCCAGCCCTGTCTCAGTGACCCTACCCCCACATACCCCTGTAGGGGAACCTAGACTCCCTCGATCTCCAGGGCCGAGCTTAACTGTGGCCTTTGAGGGACCCCGAGGCTAGGCCACCCGCCCATGGCAGAAACCACAAAACCACCCAGAACTCTCTCAGCCCCAGACGACAGATTCAATTCAATTCCACAAATATTGACTGTGGCCATCTAATCTGCGCGTCTCCCGCACAGGCTCATTCCTTGGAGGGGCCCAGCACCCCCCGGCATCATCCCTCTGGTTGGTCCTGGCCCCAATAATGTCACCGGGATACAGTGAAGGGACTGAGATCCGAGCAGGTGGGGCTAGAGCTGGCATCTGACCTCTGTGCCTAGGCGGGCCATGCTGGGGGCTGAGCAGGGACTGGGCGACAGAGTGTGGGTGGCTGCGGGGGGTGGGGGGGCATGGCTTAGGCACACTGAGAGGTTCCCACACCTGTAGGCTAGGGTCATGCTGGGGAGGGGCTGGGACTCTGCTGGCAACACCCAGGGGCAGTGAGTGAGCCAAGCCTTGTGCACAGATTCGGATGAGGACGGAAGCAGCGCGTGTCTCCAGCCCCCCAGCCGCAGAGGCACAGAGGCCCTGGGCATACAGCAGGAGCTTAGCATGTGCTCCAGGTTCCTCCTGCCCCGTGCTCAGCTCGTGTGTCCCTGTCCCACACTCTCCTTCATCCAGCAGCTCCACGTTGCTCCCAGAAGCTTTGCCCAACCCTCACCCATTGTGTGGTCTTAGATGCGTGTGGGCTGGGGGGGAGGGGCAGTGATGCAGAGAGGAGACAAGAAGGCGAGGGTGTCCAGGTCAGGGACAGGCCCACCCGCTGTGGGAGCTCAGGGTGCCCTGGGCCAGGACCAAGCAGGCTGGAGTCTGCCTTGGGGCCCCCTGGCTTCTAGTTTCTGGTCAGACCCAGAATCCACTTTTAGTTTCACACCCTGGTGGTTCCCGAGCCCATTCTCTGGACCCCCCTCCCCACCGACATGGAAGGAGGGAAGGGCCCCCCCCCACCCCCTGCTACTCAGGGCCCCTCCCGTGTGCTCAGCTCAGGCCCCTCACTCCCACCTCCAAGGGACAGGCTGGAGGAGAGGCCCCGAAAGGCAAAGCCTGGACAGCACCCCCACCTGCACTGGGCCTGGCGACAAATCTCTGCAAGGCTGCGTGGCTCCGGCGTGACCCTGGCCACAGGGACACTGATGGGAAACGGAACTGATGGATTAAAGTGGAACCAGGAGAATTGATTTTTCTCCTGGTTTTTAAATGCTGTTCTCCATCAGGACACCAGCCCCCAGGAAGGGCAGCCTGGGGACACGTGCGAGCATGTTCCTGGCCAGGCTTGGGGAAACCCCCCGGAGTGGGGCTCTGGGCTGACCTCTCCCCGACAGGTGGGATGCTACTGGGTCAGCCCGGTCTCTTCTGTGCCTCAGTGGCCTTGATGTGACCTGGGAAGCTGCTGATGCATCCCATTGCTCCTTCACCCACACAGATGAGCCCTGAGGCACCGTGAGACTAGGGCCTTGCCTCATGTGGATTAGGGCCCAGTGGGGAACCCCCATCCCCAAACAGATGGCCACCCCTCTGCCCGCGGCCTTTCCTTCTGGCCCATAGTGGGGACACAGCCCAGGCTTGACCCCCGGCCCACCCTCCCTAAATGTGCCAGCAGAGCCAGTGGGCCCATGCAATGTTCCTTGTGAATCTGGGGGTGACTGACGACAGCCCTGGGGTGGGGGTGCTTCACACACAGTGTCGGCTCCTCACGCTGGTGGGCGGCTGCTGGGCGGGTAGTGTTCGCGCAAAGAAGACTGCGGGCTCCGAGGTGCCAACCTGCGGCTGAGCAGCGCCCGGTGGGGGGGGGGGGGGGGTTCTGGCCAGGAAAGTGGGGAGACTCTGACCTTGGCCATGTGCAGCCCAGTGGGCTGGCTGAGAATGGGGGGGGGGGTCACAGTCAAGATAAGTTCCCAGTAAGAGGGAGTGTGCAGAGGGTAAGGCACTTGCCTTGTACGCGGCAGACCTGGGCTCGAGCCCCGGGAGCCCTTGGGAACCGCCAGGAGTGATCCCTCAGCCCAGAGCCAGGAGTAATTCCTGAGCATTTCCGGGTGTGGCCCCCAAACAAAACAAACAAAAAAGCCTGTGAGGCCAGAGCTGGAGATAGTAGAGGGGTTAAAGTGTTTGTCTTGTGTGTGACCAGCCCCAGTTTGATTCTTGTCACCACATGGTCCCCCAAGCATTGTCAGGAGCAACCCCCGAGAACACAGTCGGGGAGGGAGTCCCAGGCATCAGCTGGATGTGACCCAAAAGCCCCGAAACAGAGCAAATCCAGACTCTGGGAGTACTCATTCAGTATGTTGGATTCTGAGTCCCCAGGCCACTAGGGGCCACTGGGGGACCTTCCCAAGGGCAGAGCTACCCATCGCTGACCCCATATCCCGCTCGGCAGCAGGGCTAAGGACCCTGGGCCTCTGGGCCCCTGGAGCTCCTGGAAGACCCCCCCACCCCGGGGTGGGGGGTAAGGGGAGCTGAGCACCCCTCACAGCTATTCCAGCAGCTCGGGTGGATGCCGAGAGCCCAGTGAGGCAGCTTCGTGGCGTTCAGGGAGAATCAGCAGCTTGAGGCAGGGAGGGGCTAGCCTGTGTTCCCATTGGGGCGTTTGCCTGTCTGGGGGGGTCGCACCTCGCCCCTGGGCCCCTGGTTCTTGGCACTCCCCCACGCAGCCCTGCTCGCCTGGCGGGGCCCCCAGCCGCCCCCCAAGCCCGCCTTGGGGTGCGAGATTTCACAGTGGCGTTCTTCTTGCCAGCTTGTGGCTCACGTAGGGGATGTTTCCATTTTTACAGCAGAAAGAAACGATTCCAAGTACCTCAGCCACCGCCAGAGCGCAGAGGCCTCCCGGGAGCCGATGCCACGTCAGGTGCTTTGGGGGCGCAGGGAGCTCTGCCAGCCACGGCCCTAATTGCTGTCACTCAGGGAGCTGCTCCAGCCTGGGGGGGCTCCGAGTGACAGCGACGGCATGGGTGGACGGGAGTCTGGAGGAGGGGTCCTCAGGGCAGACTCCGTCAGTGAGGGTCCCCTCCCGTCTGGCAGCAGCACTGTGCCTCCAGGCTTGGCAGGTGGCCCCAAGAGGGTCTTTGCTTTGCTAGGGGACACACACGTCAGGGGCAGCCAGGTGGCTGTGGGCCTGGTGCTCCTGGACCCAGGCTTGGCTTATCTGCATGTGGCCATCTCACAGCATCCAGCTCAGCCCACAGGTCTGGGAACCCCAGGCGTCCTTGGCAGTAACATTGTGGGACACCAAACAGGATCTATGGTGGGCATTAGCCCTGCAGAGGCAGGCCAGGATGGGTCCCAGCAGAAGCCCCGAGGCCCTAATGCGGTGGCTTGTCAGCTGGGACAGAACCGCTCCTTTTTGTCTTATGGATCAGAACCCACATGCTTTGTCTTTTGAGGCCAGACAGGGTCCCCCATGCTCAGAGACTCCCGTAGACCCTCTCACACATGGTGACACAGGCTGTGCTTGGGCTGACACCGTCAAGTCCAAGGCCACTGTGGAACCAAGCCTGGTGATAGACAGGGAAGGTCCCCCTGCCCAGGCAGCAGCCGAGTCAGGAAGGCCAGGCTGCCCTCCCGGGGGAGGGGGGAGATGGGGAGCAACAGCGCCCCTCAATCCCACATGGCAGCCTCAGGAACTGTGCCTAGCACCCAGGTCTTTGCTGATGCAAGTGCTCGCCAGGAGCAGAGTCGCCCGCATGACTCAGGGTGGAGACCAGAGGAGGGGTGGGGGTGGAAGCTGCCACTGTCATGGGGACTCAGCTTGGCTTGGGGTCTTGGGGTCGGCTCGGGGCTCCATGCCTGATGTGGTCTCCCTTAGTGGGTGTCTCTGAGGCTGTCACATCTCGGGGATGGAGGTGGACAGCTCAGCCTGCAGGCCATCTCTGAGTCTCTCTGCATTCTGCCCAGCCCGACTGTGGGCAGTAGATTGGGTCCCTGGTGCCTCCTGTGTGCCACCTGGATCCTGAATGCTCCCCAGAAGGGTCCCACTGCTGGAGCAGTCTGGGCCCCTTTCCTCCTGCCTGCTGTTCTGAGCCACACCCGGCAGTGCCCAGGGCTTCACCCTGGCTCTGAGCACAGGGGTCTTGCCTAGAGGCACCCAGTGCTGGCTGTCATGAGGGAGACCCTCCCACTTTTCCTGAACCCCCTGAATGGGGACTGAGCATCAAGACCACACCTCAGAGACGGGGGGAGGGGGCAGGCAAGGGCATGTGTGTTCAGGGAGCAGCAGCCTGCCTCCCCTGCCCCAGGTCCGGCTGCCACTCATGCCACAGCAGCCAGCTCCGTCCTGGGGCCCTGCCCTGCTCGAAGCTCAGGCTCCAGGAGTGGCTGCATCCTCAGTTCCATGCTCTGTAGCTTGGGGCCTTCCAGGTGCGTGCTGGGGTCCCCGTTGCCAAATCCAGGATGCTGCCCACCAGCTGGGGCAGTGGCCAGGGTCACCCTCCCCCACAACCCTTCCCACCTCTGAGAATGCCTGGTCATATTATAGGGGCATCATTATAACCCCTGCCCAGCACTGCTGTGGCCACACCCCCAGCCTGAGCCCTCCTGGCCCGTGGTCCCTGAGTGTCCCAGATCGTGTGGCTGTCCCTGATTCTGTGCCGACTTAACTGTCCTGTCGATAGCTGCTGGGGTTGCCAGGACTGCGGCATCCCTCCTGTCACCATCGTGGAGACAGATTCACCTGCCTGTTGGATCCGCATGGGGAGTCCCCCGGGGAAATCAAGCGGCGTAGCCCGGCTAGTGATCACTCTCCTCTGTCCACACATCCTCGACCGCAGAGAATCCGGTGTGCCTGATGGATACGCCAGGGCCAGGATGACAGACGAGCTGGAGTCGGGGTGATGGATGAACCGGAGTGAAGGGTGAGGTGGGGGTGAAGGACGAGTTGTAGTAGAGGTGGTGGACAAGCTGGAGTAGGGGTGGTGGAGAGCTGGAATGGGGTGATGGAGAGCTGAGTAAGGGTGAATGACGTTCCAGAGCCCTGGGTGCAGTACAGCCCTACACCCTACAGAGCTGAAGGGTCTCTCGGTGCTACGGGCCCTACACAAGGCCACAGCACAGTTGCTCTGGACCCAGCACTCCATCGGGGCTCCCCGCGCCTCACATTGATGCTCCCTCTGCAGGTCTCTGGGAGAGATCCTCCCTGCACCCCATGACCTCTGGTAGCTCTGTCATGGGGGCGGGCGTAGTGGTCCCTGAAGCCCCAGTAGCCCAAAGGAGAGGCTGCTCTGCTCACCGCAGTCTGACCCTCACCAGTCAAGGAGGAGCTGGCCCTAGCAGAGGGGTCCCTGGGCCCCTGCCCGCCATATGCCTGGTTTAACATGGTGACCTGCTTTACAATGAGCTTTAGTATTTATTCAGGCTGGAAAGATTAGCAGATTCTGAGATGACCGCCAGTGAGAGGGTCATTCGAGGTACATGGACCTCCAAGGAGGGAGCTTGACAACCAAGCTCATGGGACCCCTAGAGAAGCAGCAGGGCCTGAAAGGGCTTCTGTGAGCAGCCGTTTCTCTACTTCATTTCTGTATCCTTTTCTTGGCTGGTGTTGTGGGATAACCTGGGCTCACAGGTGCCTATTGGCACTCTCAGGCCTCCCAGATGCTCCCAGGCGCTCACAGGCCTCACAGATACTCACAGACATCGCAGGCGCTCCCAGGTACTCCCAGGTGATCCCAGGAACTCATAGGCCTCCCAGATACTCACAGGCCCTCACAGGCTTCACAGGTGCTCAAAGTCTCTCACAGGCTCTCACAGGCTCTCTTAGGCCTTACAGGCCTCACAGGCATTCACAGGCCTCACAGATACTCATAGGTGCTCATAGGCCTCACAGGCTCTTGGCTGAGCTACTCAAGCATGTGGGTAGGCCCCTGGGAATCCACACTTCAGTAGTAATGCCCACTTACCCACCTGTTGGGTGGCACTCATTTAGTTGGGTGCTCACACAATTATGCCTTTCATTGTTTCTTTCATGTATTTGGGCCAAATCTGGATATGCTCAGGGCTTGCTTTGGCTCTGCACTCAGGGACCACTCCTGGCAGTGCTTGGGGATCATATGGGGCTCCGGGGATTGAACCCATGTCAGCCATGTGCAAGGCAAGTACCTTACCTGCTGTTCTATTGCTCTTGCATTGCATTGCATCGCATGCATTGCGTCTCACCTGCATTCCGGTTGTGGTGCTCATACATGCTTTTGCTGAGGATCACAGTGCTGGTCATGGACTTATGCAACTTCAAGTGTGGTGCTTATAAGGGGTCACACACTTTCATTGTGGTGTTCATACACACCTGGCTGTGTGTCCAAGAACCCACACTCATCTGCTGTGGCCAGACCTCAGAGCTGGGGGGACCTCGTTTGGAGCATGTGAGCAAATCCAGGAACTGAGCTCATAGCTCATGCTTGCTGGGCAGGTGTCCTTAGCCATGAATTTTCATTTTATTTTATTTTTATTTCTGAGGCCATACTGATTGTGCTCAGGGCTTACTCCTGGCTCTCTACTCGGGGCTAATTCCTAGTGGGGCTTGGGAGACTATAAGGAATGAACCCGAGCAGCCAAGTGCAAGGAAAGCACCCTACCTGCTGTATTTGGTTGACTTTTAAAAAGATTTTTTTGGCCACATTCAGCAGTGTTCAGAGATGGTGCTCAGGTCTCTGTGTCCAGGGCAACTGTGCTTAGGAGTCACCCCTGGTAGTGCTCAGGGAACCATATGTGGTGCCAGGAATTTGAACCAGGGTCTCGGTCAGAGCACAGCATACGAGACAAAGGGTCCTCCTGTCCTATCTCTGGCCCACTAAGTCCCAGCTTCCCTTCCTGACCTCTTTGCTGGGTGGGTTGCCTTCCCTGCACACTCGTGCTCTGGCTCTGTTGGGGGCTGGGCACCATTTCCTACAAGGGCAATGTAGAACTGACACTGTGCGTGGCAAATGCTGCCTGGGCTTGCTTTAGCCCATTTTTTCTCTTTTTTTTGCTTTTTGGGTCACACCCAGTGATGCTCAGGGGTTACTCCTGGCTCTGCACTCAGGAATTACTCCTGGCCATGCTCGGGGGACCATATGGGATGCTGGGAGTCGAACACGGGTCAGCCATGTGCAAGGCAAATGCCCTACCCACTGTGCTGTCATTCCAGCCCATAGTCCATTTTTTTTTTCCTGGTCTCCTTTTATACTCTTTTCCTCCCGGTCACCTTTATTTATTTATTTTTTAACTGAAGTGATCCATTTGTTAAGTTACAGGATTGCGGATTGAAGACAGTCACTAGGTAGGCCATCCTGCGGAGCAACTCTAGAATGAAACGAGACCGTTGGTTTTTTCTTTCTTCTTCTTTTTTTTTAATCTATTTTCTTAAATGTGAGAGCACGGAGATTTGGTGGGGAGGGGGCATTTTTGGTGGGGAAGGGGGAGTTTTATTTCTTTCATGTGGCCAAATGCATTCAACATTCAAAGAGCCGCTTTTGCCACTTTGAGATGAGCACATTGGCGGCTTTAAGGACACACCAGCTTGCACCAGCATGTCACCCTCTCCCCTCATGCCCCACCCATCCCAGCTCTAGGCCCCGCTCCTCTGCACAGATGGGAACTTGGTCCTGGTACACAGCAGCCCGGCTCTCCCCACGGTCTGTCTCTGGACCTGACTGGGCCTACTTCATGCTCCACTTTACACCTCAGTGCCACCTGGAACCAGTTTCTGTGCTGGACAGCAGTGGTGGTGTAGCACATGCATGTCCTGCCCTTCCTTTGAGAAGGCTGGAGTCTGGTTTTCAAACCCACACTTTCATCTTGGCTTCTTCAGTTACCCAGACCAGGGAGGAAGTGGGCCACTTTCCCCATGTGTAGACCCCTTAAGAGTTACCTCCTAACCCCACCCAGGGGATCAGGTCACAGGGGGAATCCAGGGCTCCTCCAGCCCGAGCTGTAAGATGTTGGTGGGTTTGTCATCACCCAGGCTCCCATGTTAATCCTCGGGACCCAGGGAAGGGTTTCCAGTCAGCATTTAGAGGCTCCCCAGCAGACTTCAGGACCAAGGGGTTCCCGGACGCTGGGCCCTGGACGTGGGTGCCCTGGGCATCCTCCCAGTGCCTATTGCCACTTTCCTCCATGGTCAACTTTCTGACTGACTGGTCATGAAGTGGAACCTGTGGCCGAGCTACCTGGCTTGTACTCCAGACCTCCCTCCTGGGAGAAAGAGGCTTCATCTCCTGCTTCCATAAGAAAAATTCCAGGGAAGCCTCTGATTGGCCTCTCTAGGGTCACATGACCCTCTTTCTGCCAATCACTGTGCTGTGGTTTGAAGGAGGGGTCTTGTGATTGTTCCTGCCTGGTCCAGATGCAGGGACTTTAGTTATCCTGACAAAAAATTGTCTCCTGCAAAGACTTCTGCCCCACTTTGCAGAGAAGATGGTCACCTTGATACTTGGCCTCCAGAGCACTTGAACCTGGCCTCTGTGATTTCAGAAGAAACCATCATCCAGGGTGGAGACACACTTGCCTGGGTCACACAGTGAGTTACTGGCTGATCCAATGCCCCCGTCCTCGGCTGTACCACCTCCTCCAGGAAGCCTTGCTGCTTTGGTGGAGTGAGGCCTCAGGTGGTTAACACCATTTTTGTCTTTAGGTGTCTGTCCCCAGAACTCAAGACAGGGCAGGTGCTTTGTGTACTGTGACTGAACTCAGGTGGTTTCCCCAGAGGCTTATGGAGTCAGAGGCTGCATGCCACGGCTGGTGACCCTGTTCTTGCCCTTCGGTGACCCTGTTCTTGCCCTTCTTCCTTCCCTGACAGCTCTTGCCCACCACACACGGGCTGTCTCTGCTCTCCACTGGTTTCTGGGTGCAGTGATCCGCTCTGCTTTCTCCCCGAAGCGTCTGGTCCCCAGAGCCAAGGCACTGAGCCACTTCCTCAACTTGGGTCATTTGGGGTGGGGTGCAGGAGGGATTTGCCAGCTGGCCTTTGACCCTCTGTGATGGGCTGCAGGCCCCGAGCTGCTCAGAGGACCCACCCGGCACTAGGCCTCCTGTGGATGCCCGCCCTGTGCCCTATTGCCACACAGGCAGCATCTCTTTTGTAAATTATAAACATTTGTAAGTGTTTATGGAGCCCTGGTGTGGTCTTGGCATGAGCGGCTGATGATTCAGGGGGGACATGTGGGAACGACAAGAGTTATAAATAGGGACCCGCTGAAACACCCCGTTATGGAGATTTACACGAATCCTTAAATATTGGAGATTAATTTTTTGAAAACATCTATAAAATAAGAGATTTATACCTAAAACAATACCATACACCATGACAGGAAGGGATTAGAGTCAATTTATTCATGTATTAGTCAAAAACTCAATTTCATATATTGTGTGGAAAAATTAAAACCCTTTCTGCATCTTATTACAAATTATGCATTCTCCATATATGGAGATAAATAATTGATAGCATTACAAATACTTAATCTGGAAAATATTTATTAGTAACAGACAACACATTTTTCATGTGTTTTGTTGAGGACAATATTGCGCACTTTAAAAAATTAATGATGACTTTTGGTGAGGGGGAAAAATGACTACATCCTAATTCTTTTTGTTTAGCATTGCACCCTGGCCGAGGAACCACGGTTGGGCAGAGTCTCCGGCCTATGGCCCGGGGCTTCACACCCCGGCCTCTAGCTGTGATCAGACACGTTGGCCTGAGGCCCCGGAAGGTGCATTTGGAGAACGAAGGAAAGAACGTCAGCATATTGCTTCTCGTCTGCTGCCCACACTCTCCTGGGCTTGTAATTTAAAAATAAGTGTTTCTGACTTCATCTCGCAGAAAGCACCAAGTAATGAGATTTGAGGAGAGACTCACAATCAAGAAATGAATGCAGGCTGACTCCCGGCCTGGGAGCAGTGGTCACACACGAGTCCCTGGGCTGTGGAGGAAGGTGGGCCGCGTGGGGTGAGGAGCTCTCGGCCCCTCTTCCTGGGACCCCCCCTTCCTTGTCATGCTACATTTGGGGTGTATCTGGGCCCCACCCTTCCCCTTCCCTGGCATGCAAAGGGGGAGATGACAGGAACCAAGTCAGGACAAGAGAATTGGTACCTGACACTGGCGCCTCTGCCCTGCTCTGGGCTGGCCCAGGTCCCCTTCTGCCCTCTGCGCCCCCTGGTCGTGGAAGCTGGGCTGGGGAGGGGTGGAGCTGCGGGTGGTGCCCCCACAAGGCCTCGTCTCCGCACGCCCGTCCACCCCAGGAGCACCAGGAATAAATAACTGCCATGTTTATTAAAAAATAAATTTGGTGCCTAGCGGAAGTGCTGTTTCTATACATAGAAAAAAAATGTTTAAAATAAAACCCAAAACAGTTTCAAAGGCGCTGTGACATTAATTATTCATCACTCGCTAATGAAAACACGCCTTTGCAAACAATGCACCTCCCCCCTCCAAATGGGGTCAGGGGCTTCCCGACAAGCCTGACCCAGTGGGACAGTGGCCTGGAGTGACCTGTGCAGCTGAGTCTGTGGGCTGGGGCTGGTGGTTTTGAGCCTCAGAGCCCCCTTGTGTAAAATGGGGGGATGGGACCAGAGCAATAGTACAGTGGGTAGGGTGCTTGTTTTGCATGCAGCGGACCTGGATTTGATCCCTGGCATCCCATGTGGTCCCCCCAAGCACCAAGCATCACCAGGAGTAATTCCTGAATGCAGAGCCAGGAGTAACCCCTGAGCATCGCCGGGTGTGGCTCCCTTCCGTTCAAAAAGAGGAGGGATGAAGATGGTCTGTTTGGCGAGCTTTTGGCAAGCACATACTATGTGCGAGGTCTGGGCTGCTCTAAGAGGTCCTCTTGGCTGCTACCCGTGTGTGTCCACAGGAGCCAGTATGCACCCACCACAGCGGGTGTGCAGTGCTGACTAACAAACAGCCCCAAACCTTAAAGCAACAGAGCAGGAGGGGGAAGGAGTGGCTCTAAGTTGTTCAACAGTTGAGGTGGACAGCGGCTACCTCCTGGAGCGGTGCCGGATGGCAGGCAAAGTGCACCCAGCCCGCTCCAGCCCACAATGCTAGGGCCAGAACTGAGCCTGCCTCGCACCCGCACGCCCCCCAGTGAGGCTGCCTCTCTGGCCGGAGCAAGATAGAGACGCCTGCGAGCAGCAGCAGGGACTTGAAGCCTCCATCTCCTCCAAAGCAACCCAGGGCAGAGGACTGACGAGGCCAGGCACTGCCAGGCACCCTTTAGGAAACTGGCTCGGACCCATCCACGGAATCTCATCTGCAAAATCCTGGGTTCTTGGCTCTTGCCATTACCTGGGCAATCCCAGGGTGCTGGCAGGCCTGACACTTTATTTTTTTCTTTTTGGGTCACACCCGGCAATGTACAGGGCTTACTCCTGGCTCTACACTCAGGAATTACTTCTGGCAGTGCTCGGGGGACCATATGGGATTCTGGGAATCGAACCCAGGTCAGCCCTACCCGCTGTGCTATCGCCCCAGGCCTGACACATTTGGTCTGTTGTTTTTCCTTCCTTCACTCGCTTGCTCACTCCCTCACTCACTCATTCATTTGCTCACTCGCTTGCTCACTCACTAACTGGCTCACAAACACCACCAAGTATGACCCCGCCCCCCAGGAGGTGGCAACCTGGGTTCTGGTTGGAGCAGACCAGTCTCCTGGAGGAGCCAGGACCTGGTTCTATCATTCACCTCCTCCTGACCCCACCAAAGGCTCTGGAAACCTCCCCCCGGGAGCCACTCTGGTGCATGCAGGGGGGCGGGGGGTGCAGATCAAGCAAAGCCTGGCTCCCAGTGGAGAGGTGCTGTGCCCCAGGGCAGCTGTGGGAACCCCAGCCCTGGGGAGGGGGGTCACTGAAGCTCTGGCCTGAGAGTTTGGGACTCGACTGGCCCAGCTTGGCTTCCAGGAGGCCTGTGCAGAGCGAACCTGGACACCTCACCTGCTCTCCGCCTGCCAGTGGGGGAAGGGTGCTAGCCTGGACCAATTCCCACGGCCCCTCAGGAAGCAAGTCTGGCCTGAGCAGCACTCAGCTGCCTATGAATTTCCTGTCTTCTCTGAGGCCGGAGCAGAGCAGATAGTGGGTGGCACCCAGGATGCTTTCCTATGGTGGTGGGGGAGATGCCAACATGGGCACCAGGGCCTCCTCTAGGGTGGGGGCGGGTGTCCAGCTCAGACCTCACCCCCGCCTCCAGGGCAGCACAGAGGCTCCTTTCCAGAGCCACCGTCACAGGGAGGCGCTGCTGAACAGCCCTGCGTGGGGACAGGGTGGTGGCAGCAGAGTGACACACCTCCTGGGAGAGACTCATGTTCTGGGGCTCCATCTCCCGCTGTACCTGTATTACCTGGAGATCTGCCTAGGGGAGACCAAAGTCACGACCTCAGAGGCAGACATGTGTGTACACATGTGCCCACTCGAACACGCCCATCCATGTGTCCACATCCACACACAGCAGACTCGGATGCTTGCTCACAACGTGCCTGATGGGGCAGGAGGGATGGTACAGCAAGTAGGGTGCTTTGCACGCAGTGAGTGGTCCCAGGTTTGATCCCCAGCATTTCGTATGGTCCCCCAGGGGCCATCAGAAGTGTGATCCCTGAGCACAGAGCCAGGAGTAAGCCCTGAGCACAGCCAAGTGTGGTCTAAAACCAGAGGCAAACCACTTGCCATGAGGTCTGCAGAGAAGGCAGGGCAGGTGCTGAGCGCTCATTGGCTCCTGGGAGTGTCACTCATCTTTCCCATTTTGCTGTTCTTTTTGATTTGGGGGCCAGAACTGGTGGTGCTCAGGACTTACTCCTGTTTTGTGCTCAGGGATCCACTCTTGGAGGGTCTCAGGGGACCATATGTGGTGCCAGGGATCGAGCTGGGGTTAGTCGTGTGCAAGGCAAGTGCCTTAGCCCCTGCGGTATCTGTCCTCGCCCCCTCCTTAAGTGGAAGCCACTGAAGCCCCCATCCAGGGCGACTTCTGCAGCCCTGCTCACCCCACAGAGCTCCTGGGGGCTTCCGGGAACCTGGGATAGTGAGCGAGGCTCCCTGAAGTGGGGACCTCCGGAAACCAGCCCCTGCTCCCCACTTGGCAGCAACGCTGGTAGGAGCGAGGAAGAAGGAGAAAGAGATGGGCAGGGAGCCCTGTGTTCCATGGATAACAGAGACCAGGGTTCCAGACAGATTCTGAGTCCCCGGAGACTCTCAGCCCGAGTCTGGAGGACCCCCCTACTGAGGGCAGGTGAAAACCAAAGTCTAGAGGCCTTTTAGGCTATTGGGTGTGGACCCTCAGCTCCCGGCACGGGAAGAACAACTGCTCTGCCAGGGAAGGAATTTATTTGCTCTCTAAGAAAATAGCAGCTGCTTAGAGAGCCCCGCAGGACTCGCTCCCTGGGGAGGCAGCCCCGCCCCTTCCAGCCGCCCACAGGCACCCCCAAGGAGGAGCTGAGACAGACCTATGGCCAGCTGGGCCGAGGGGACCCTCAGGGACGGAGGAGTCATCTCTGATCTCCGTTCACAGGACCGCCAGCACACAGACGAGGATCCCCAGTGCCCAGATAAGGACCCTGACAAGGATTCCTAGTGTCCAGACAAGGTCCCCAGTACCCTAACAAGGATACCCAGAGCCCAGATGAGGATCCCCAGTACCCTGACAAAGATTCCCAGTGCCCTGACGAGGGTCCCCAAACTCAGACGAGGGTCCTCAGTACCCTCATATGCTTCTGCCTTTGCACCCATAGCCCTGACTCCTTCCCCCAGCCCCTTCCTGCCCTGTCACTGAGACAGGGCAGGAGTCTGGGGGCGCTCAGGAGAGGGATGCCTGGGGAGGGTGGGCTGCACTTCTGAGGAGGTGAACAGTGAGCCTAGAGCCAGAGGAGGGGGGAGTCTGGGGGCACAGTGGACTGGGCTGTGGCGGAGCCTGGCCTGTCCTCACATCCTGTCCTTGGTTGTTCAGCAGGATGCAGTCAGAGCAGAGCCGAGTCTGCTGCCAACCTCAGGAGCCCTGGCCATGGGACTGCACGGTCCCCCAGAACCCGGCCATTTCTGGGTGCCGCAGCCCATGGCATACAGGACCTAAGTCTGGACCAGGGGCCTGATCCCCCTTCACTTGACCTTGCTGTGGGCCGCAGACAGTCCCCTGGCAAGTGCCCCCCACCCCCAGTTCATCTTGGGAGAGGCAGGGAAGCCATCAAGCTATGAGCAGGGATTGCTGGGTGTGGGGGCTGGAACACCATCCAAGACAGGCAGTCCCCCCAACCCCGATATCACCCCACATCTGCAGTTCCTCCAGTGCCCACCCTGGGGGAGCCCTAGATTTGCTGGACTTTCCCCAGCAAACACCGGCTGGGTCTTGCAGTTCTGGAGGGTCGTGAGTCCATAGTACAGAACTGGGCCTTGGCTTCTGGAACCTTCTGGAAGGAGCAACCAAGGATAGGTGCAGCAGGGAGGAGGAAAGGGCTGTAGAGGCCTCATTGGGTGAGCACTGTTTGCTGCTCAGAATGAGCCCCCAGATGGCACAGGGGCTGCGGGAAGGGACCAGGCCTCTATCTGCATAGCCAGAAGCACACGAGGGTGCTGGAGACCCTTGTCTGGGTGCTGGGGGCCCTCGTCCGGGTGCTGGGACCCTGCCCAGCTCCCTGTGAGATTCAGCTGCTGGCTCGTGAGTTCTGCTCAAGGTGCCCGGGAAAGCTCTTGTCCACACCTGGCACCATCACTACAGGCGCTTGGACTGGCGGGAGGGCCCAAATGGTTTCAAGAAGGGACCCTGCCAGAGGTGTCACCCTGGGAACTTGCTCCATCTAGACTCACCTGCCCACTCTCCAGGGAGGGACCTGACCCTGATTTGTTTCTTGGTTTGTCTGGGACATGCCGGGCTGTGCTCAGGGCTTACTCTTGGCTCTGCAGTTAGAGATAACTCCTCTCGGGGATCAGGGAACCATTCATGGTGCCAGGGAACGAACGAGGGTTGGCTGCATAAAGGCAAGCACCATACCCGCTGTACTAACTCTCCAGTGCCCCGTTTTTTGTTTTGTTTTGTTTTGAGGCCAACCAATGGCATCTGGTGGCTACCCCTGGCTCAGTGCTTGGGGGTCACTCCTGGTGCTGAGAAGACCTTGTGGTGCTGGGGATAACCCGGTTCTCCTGCGTACAAGGCCCGCGCTCCAGCCCACTGAGCTTTCTCCCCAGCTGACCCCAATTTTTGGTTTTGTTTTTGGGTCACACCTGGCAGTACTCAGGAGCTCCCCGTGGCTCAGGAATGGGTGGGGTTTCAAACCCAGGCATGCACCCTGTATCTGCTATGCACATTCTTCCTTTAATTTTGATTTTAGGGGGCCACAGCTGCCGGGGCGCAGGGGCTGCTTCCAGCTCTGCTTAGGTCACTCACTCCCCGTGGTACTTGGAGGACCTGGTGTTGTTGGGGACCCAACTCACACCTTCCTTATGCAAGCAGAGATGATCCAGTTCACAGAGCTGCTTCCCTGGTCCTGACCCTGCTTTCTTTGTTTCATTTTGTTTGGGGTCCACACCTAGCATGCTCCTGGCTCTGTGCTCAGGGATCCCTCCTGACGGGCTTGGAGGACCATCTGGGATCAAACCGGGTCTGCTGCATGCAAGGCAAGCTCCCTCCCTCCTGTGCTATCACTCACTCCTGGCCACACTTTTGTAACAAAATCCCGGGTGTGCCATGACTGGGAAGGCGGGCGAGGGAGGAGGAACTCCCCAGTCCCCCAAGACCCGCAGCTCGGAGCTGACAGGAAAGGGGTGACTCTGTGACTTTCCATCCGGGGACCCCTCTGTCCTGCAGCCCACCCCACACCAGCCAGGCACGCCTGCTTTCCCCGAGCCCAGACGCCAGAGCTGCGGTGGGAGTCCAGAGGAGGGTCTGGGTCCTGGCCAGGCGGGGATCCCACGCCCACTCCCTCCAGCCCTGGCCCTCCTGCCCTGCGTGGAGGCTCCCAGGGAGCCCCAGCCCCTCGCCCGCCAGGCTTTGCTGAGCGGAGATTGTGCCGACGTTGCCAGAATGGGCATGAAGCGTGTGCACGGCTATGTCAGGGAAAAGACCCAATTAGGAAGGAAATTGGGGGGGCAGTGTGGGGGCCCTGGGAGCCGCGCTGGCAGGAGGCTCAGTGCTGGGGAGACACTGTGAGCACTAGAGAGGGGAGTTTTCCCAGGCGCCCCCAGCACCTCCCACCCAGGGCCCTAGGTCTGCAAGACGGATGCAGTGGAGGGCTTGGGGATAGAGGTTCAGGTGGCCGAGGGCTTGCTGGGGGCAGGGGGCACTTAGGAACCCCTCCCACCTACTCAGTTGGACTCACAGATCACTAGGCTTTGTGGGCACAGGCATCCCCACCCCCAAGCTCCTTTTATGCCCTGATGGCCAGTGCCCCTTTGGGGGGAACACCAGCCACCCCCGGCACAGCTGAGTGAATAGCCAGAACCAGTCTGACGCCCTCCTAGCACCAAGGTGGCACGTGGATCTGCAGGGAAGGGAAAGGCAGATGAGTGACAGCGTGCGGGGGGGGGGGGCGGGGGAGGCGCGAGGGGTCCCCGTCTCGGTCCTCCTCCCTCTTTCCTCCCCCCAGACCCCGGGGCCCAGAGGGCCCAGAGAGGGGCTATGGAGACACTGACCTCCAATGCAGCTTCTCCCCACCACCCCAGTCCTGCGTCCTTTTCAGCCCTCACTGAGGCTGAGCACTTCCTGTCCCCAGCAGGAAGTAGGGGGACAGCAAGTGGGGGTGTGGGAAGTTGGTGTGACTGCTATCACGGGGACAGAGAATCACTCATCCTCAGAGCCGAGGCCGTGGGTGTTCTAGCTGGGGCAGGCAGGTACCTGAGGGTCCACGTTCTCCCCGCCCCCAGCCACTCCCCATGGCTGAGGGGGGCACGGGTGCCATTCTCCCTGTGCTCGGACCCTGCTTGGGCTACAGCAGGTCCATCCCCTAAGGCTCCACGAGAGGCAGGTGGGCAGCACTGTCCCGCATTTGGGCTTCCTGCCTTCCCACAATACCCTGTCCCCAGGATCGGAGCCAGGAAAGCCCCGAGTGACAGGTCCAGGGGGTCCCCACCTACTCCACCCTCTTCACCTGGGCCAGAACCCTGTTTTCCTGCCCTTCTGCAGGATTGCTGGTGCACCCTTCCCCCACCCCCTCCGTGAGCCCATGCTCTTATTAGCAGGTTTTCCCTGATTTTGCAAGTCAAATTGTGCATTATTGAGCGCACGCCCGCCCGCCCGCCCGCCGTTCTCAGCTCCAGCTGGAGACGCAGCCAGTGGAGCTGGAGGCCATCTGGGAGCCAGGGAGCCTGCCTGGGTCACGTGCCTGCAGCGCCCGTCGAGGCCTTCTACAAGTGCCTATCCAGGGACACCCCCACCCCTTGCTAGGCTCTGGGGAGACCCCACCCCCAACAATGGCCGTCATGGGCTGCAGGAAACCCACCCCACGAGGGCAGCCGAAGGGAGTGGGGAGGAGAAGCCGGTCACAGGCGACAGCCCAGGCCCTTCCTCATCTGACCTGGGGCTCTGGGTCCGGCTCAACTGGTCCCACCAAGCGGAGGCTTCTCGGGGTGTCACGGGTGACTCGGGGCCCTCTCCACACCAAGAAAGTCTTCCCAGGAGATGCCGGTGGGTGCTCAACCCTTGCCTGTCCCAGCAGAAGACCAGGTCGGCTTCAGCCACATTGGGGTGGGGTGGGGGGTGGGAGCCTGAGTCAGGAAGTAGCCTGGGCTCACTGACAAGGCAGGAGGTCTGCTGAGTTAGGGCTCAGCCTCCAGGGCTGAGTGGGTACAGGCCTGGATGGCTTCCAGGAGGAGGTGGTCCCAGAACCGGGTTTCAGAGCATCGTAGGACTCATCCGGTGGAGAATCCTGGGTGCCAGACATCGTGCGTGCCACATGGGATGCCCACGCCAGCGGGTATGGACCGAGGCTCCCCTGAGATGTCGCTTCAGGGACGCTGGATGCTGGCACCCCCCTCACTCCGCCGCGCGGCAGTTCTCACCGCCCCACGTCCTATTTCTGGAACGTGGCGTTGGGCGCTTCTGTTTGGTTGTGTTAATTGGGATCAGTTTTTACAGAATGAGACTAATGGGGTGGGAAAAATCTGCAAAAGTCTTTGTGCGCCAGTTAACCTGTGTGCGGGGAGCAGGCTTGGGGGAGGGGCATTCTGGTCCCGGGGACACAGTTGTCCCCATTGGACCAGTACCTGGGCCACTGAAAAGGGCTGCCACTGGCGCAGCCTGAGCAGGGAAGGCACAGGCAGGAATGGGGTGGGGACCCTGCCCAGACTGAGGGATCCCAAGTCAGGAGCATGACCTCATGGTGCCTTTGTCCCAAGAGTCTGGGACAGGCCCAAGGTTGGAGGGAGGAGGGGGCGGCGAACCAAATGACATTGGCTCACAGACCATAAGATCACAGTTCCTCTCCCCGCACAGAGAAAGGGAGTCACTGAAGGCAGGGTCTGGGGAAGAGGAAGTGGCAAATGGAGGACAGGTGTGTGTCCAGAGGGGGTGGCCCCTGGAGCAGGTGACCACCCCGGGAGAGCCTCGGAGTCCAGATCCAGCTGCTGCCTGGAAACAGCAGACAGGACTCGGTCCCACAGTGGTTCCGGGACGAGCCCTTGCTCCTGCTTCCACTGGACACTGCCCAGCACCCCCCAAGTGCCCCCAGCACCCCTGAAGCTGCAGTGCCCCTCCACCCACATGCTGGCTTTTGTTCTGTCCCCCATCATTTTATTTTTAATAGTGGTGCTGCATCGGGCTGTCTTGGCACGGTTCCCTCCAGGCTGCCGCACGCCAGGTCTGGAACCCCAGGGCCCCACCCTGTCGAGCGAGGTGTTCTCTGCGGGGCCTTCTTTGTCCTCAATTGTTGGCATTCATTTTTCTCCTTCCTGAGGGTATCCCAGAAGCCTCGGTGTGTCTCCCCTTTGCAGTTGCAGTGTGGTTGGTGGGGGGGCTGCCTGGTCCCCCCGCCCCACCCCGACTCCCTCTCCCGCACAGAGATGGATGTTCCTTTATTGCCCATAAATCTCCGCACAGCCCTTTGAGGAGACACCTCCGAGGCCTCCAGCTCCCCCGTGTTTGTAGCTGCAGGTTTAATTAGCCCGCCCCGCAGAGGAGCAGCTGCCAGGGCGGGGGAGCTGGGGAAGGGCCCCGCGTTTGGTCTGGGGTGACTGCAGGCACTGCTCCTCCCTTGCTCACCCACCTGTACGGATTCAATCCGGAGGGCTGGCCAGGGGGACCCCAATTCTCAAAGCCTGGGTGGCCCAAGGGCGAGGCCGGAGCTGCACCTCTGCAGGGGGGCCCTGGAAGGAGGCCCGTTGGTTCTACCTGACCCAGCGTGGACTGGATATGGGGCCTGTCCCTCCCTGCCTGGGCCAGCAGAGGGCAGGACACAACCAGAGCTGGACACCCTGTGATGGTCAAGGTGAGACTCATCCTGGGAGCTTCCGGGTCAGCAGCTCCCCAAGGATGAGCCTGAGTGTAAGGGGACTTACAGAGGGCTCGGCTGCAGCTTGAGAGAGAGGCACTGTGGCCAGCCCTGAGTCCCCCACAGGGGTGCATCCTGCTCATTGCGAGACCTCAGGAGGGTCCCACAGCCCCTCTGGGCCCGGGAAACCAGCTAGATGCTGTCCGAGGCAGGCAGCCTGGAACGCACTGCCCGGCCCAGCCCCGGGCCTGATTCCCCTGCTGTCAGCTGACCATCTGGCGCTGGCCTGAGCCGGGCCCTTCTCCAGAGGCGCTTTGAGCACCAGGGACCTTCCTTATGAGGCTGTGAGATATGGGGACAAGAAAACCGAGGGTCAGGGTGGGGTGGGGGTGGCGTCTGCAGGCTGGGGTCCCCTCTGGACCTCCAACAGTCCTGGTTTTGTTGGGTGTGGGTTGCTGAGGGTTGGCGACTCCACTCGTCTGGACGGGGACCAGCCCAGGGGAATCAAGGGGGTGACTGCCTGGAAGAGGGGGTTCTTCTCAGATTTGAGTGTTGAAGCAGAGCAGAGTCTTGGGGTGAGGACTCTGGATTTTGTTGTGGTCACTAGGGCTGGGAGGGATGTCGCTGAGGAAGCTGAGGCAGAGCCACGGGGCTGTCAGCCTGGCTCCATGGGCGCTGCCCAGTATAAACTTCCAGAGCTGTCCCCTGCGGCTGCCCCGTTCTGGAGGGAGGAGCCCTGGGAAGTTCTCAGGCTGTTGCCTGGGGTGCTAGGACAGCCTTGGCCCACAGTAAAGAGTGAACTGGGGGTCGAGGCAGGCCAGGGTTCTATGGGACACTGGGTGACAAAGGTGGGTGGGGTCTCCTCACTGTGGGTGTGGGGGCTCCCCGAAGGCCAGAAGACCGGAAACAGCCTGGACCGAGTGTACACCTAGGCTCAGATGACGCCCAGTTTCCAGGTCAAGGGACACCATGGCTTGACAGGGCTCAGGGGAAGGAGCTGGAGCCCAGGATGGTGGGACCTCCAGGACGAGGTGCTGAGGTGGGGAGAGGGCCGTGTGCCAGCCACGGTGTCAGCCCCCTGCCCAGACACTCTGTGTTGCGACTCTGGTCCCAGGTCCTTGTCAGCGTGCCAGACACGTCACGGGCTCCGACTCTGAGGACAGGGGTGACCCGGCCACGTGGGGGGCAAGCACACAGCCCTGAGGCGGCGCCTCTGCCCGTAGCCCTGGGGCCCCGGGCCCCTCAGCGAGCTGCGCTTCCCCATGCATTTCCTTCTAGCGTGTTCTCGGTCCCTCTGGACATCAGCTGCTAAACATTCTGCTGCTTCTATTATTTCAAAACTAATTTAAGGATTAAAAAATAATTCTTCCAATTACTGTTCACAGCTCCGGGCAGTCAGCTAAACAAGGGCTGTGCTCCTGCCTGAGGACCTGAGCCAATGCAGGGAAACGGCATTGGCCCCCGGAGTCCCTCAGCCCCTGCCAAGGGGAACAGGCACCCCTCCCCACCCTCCTGGGACAGAGAAGTGACCCCTGAGTGCAGCGCCTGCTGGGGACCCTCGCCTGCCCTGCAGTGGCTCAGCCTCCCCGGATGTCACCCACCTCGACTGTCCTGCACACTGGGCTAGAGCCTGCACAGGTCACCCACCCTGTGGCTTCGAGTCCTGTGATGGGGCCAGGAATGGCCAGAATCCCAGGAGCGGAAGGGGGTGGGGAAGGATGGGGTGGGGGGGGCTGCCTGTTCCGCGCTGCTTCTCGCGTTTTAATTACCTTCCCATGCAGGTGCTGGGGGTCCAGGAGGCTGAGCAGGACCTGGTGGTCCTCTGAGCCCCCCACCCTCGGGCTCAAGAGCCGGTGAGTCAGGACTGGGGTGGGGGTCCGGGCTGGAGGGGAGTCCGCAGCCCCTCCCGGCCATGCTGGCGCTGGTCGGTGATCTCATCTCTTTCCCAGGCTGTAAATATCACCCAAACGCTCACGACTCCCAAATTGTCCTCCAGCCTGGGCCCTTCTCCGGAGCTCAGCCTGCACAGCCCACGCGACACCCCCGCCCAGATGTCTCCCGGGCCCCAACCACGGAAGCCGCTCCTGCCGCACCCCCAACCTTGGGACGGTGTGGAGGCTCAGGGCAGGAGCCCTGCCTGCCACCTCTGCTGCTGCCGGAAACGGGCACGTGGCTTGTGGCCACAGCCCTCTGCACCCCCTCCCACCCTTCTATCTTGGCTCTTGTGTCCCCCCATTCCCCAGTGCTCAAGCACCCACGTGTAAGCAGCATCCCGAGAGAGACCCCCAGCCCTGCCCCTGGGAACAGTCCCCAAGGTTGGGGGACCTCCCCCTTCTCTGTGCCCAGGACCTCCCGGGATCACCTGCTCTTCCATCAGCAAGATTCCCCCACCAGGGTGTCCCTTTCTCTTCCCAGCAGGCCGGTGGTAGGCACAGAGGCCCAGGACAGGAGCTGCGGCTCCAGAAGTGGGGCCAAGGGTGGGTGGGGTGGGGAGACCAGGAGCCTAGTCCCAGCTCCCCGGGGGCAGGGACCTGCTGTCTCCTGAGCTGCCATGGGCCCCAGCCCCCAGCTGCAGGCCGCTGGGGGTGACAATCTCCAGTCACAGTGCCCGGGGAGGCATGCGCTCTGAGAGGTAGCGAGTGCCCTATTTCGGAGGCAGGCAACCGGAGGAGCTCCGGTGGGCCTCAAAGGTTCTTTGCAAATAGGTGTCTGCAGTTTGCATGGGCCCAGGGAGGTGGGGGGGACGACAAAGGGCTGTCGGGCAGTGCAGGAGCCTCAGCCTCAGCGCAGAGCCCTTCCACGGCCCCCCACTCCCACCCCAACCCCCGATCTAGCAGCTTACCGCATCTTCTGGGGAGTGGTAGGGGCTGCGCAGGAGAAAACTGGATAAAGACGCTCCTGCCTCCGCTCCCTCTGCCCACCGACGCCCAGGCACAGGCTGGCACACTCCAGGCCTGGTGCTGCAGGCGGAGGGATGGGGGGCCAGGTGGTGGGCTACAGGCGCACAGCACCAGACCCCACAGAGCTGGGCCTGCCTGCACCCTGGGAGAGGGCAATGGGATCACTGGGCAGGGGAGTGCTGGGCGGGAGGGGTGGAGGGGGGAAGCAGAGGGCTTGTTGCTGAGCTCATCTGCCCCGCACACCCCCCACCACCCCGGGCTTCTGGAGCCCCGGCCGCCCCCACAGCCATCTGGCACCACCATCCATTCTCCCCCACCGCCTCCCCCAGACGACTGTGTTTTCTTCTCTCTCATCCCCCCAGCACCCTGCCTGGGGGCTGGGGGAGCCGGCCCACCCCTCCTGGTCCCCGTGGCCTCCTTCCCTTTTAGCTCTGAGTCCTCACTGACCCAGCAGCAGAGAATGCGTATGGATGCACTTCTTTTTTTTTCTTTCAGGTTTTGGGTTACCCCGATGGGCTTTGGGGTCTCTCCAGGCAGAGTTCGGGAACCACGCTGTGTTGGAGATGGAACCCGGGTTTGCTGCCTGCACAGCAAGCGCTCCAGCCCATTGAGTCATCTTTTGGCCCAAATAAATTCAGGGAAGTCTTTTTTTGGTTTGTTTTTGTTTTGGGGCCGCACCCATCGACTATTCTCAGCTCAGTGCTGGTGGGGCGGGGGTCACTCCTGTGGCTCTTGGGGCCCTGCAGCCCTGAGGATGGAAGCTGGGCCTCCTGCACATGCACCACATGTTGTGTGCATGTGTGTGTGTGCGTGTGCGTGTACGCGGGTGTGTGAGCAGCAGACAGGCCTGGGTCCTGGTGGGGTGGGCTGGGTAGGTGCAGCTGAACCAACAGGGGGTTGCAGGTGTAGAGTGGGACCGTGAGCAACCGGGGGGCACATGGCCCAAGCCCACCTCGCCCCACAGCTCTCCACCTGCCCAAGGTCCTTGGAGATCCTCTGGGGACCGCCTCACCCCTGGGGTAGGGCTGGCTCTGGGGGAAGCCTGGGACTTCTGAGCCGTGCATGGCCCAGGGTAAGATGTCCCCACAAAAATGGGCACTGCTGGAGGGATGGGTACATGACACTGTATGACTGAAACGCAAGCACAAAATTCTGTAACTGTACCTCACGGTGATTCACTAGTAAAAATAAATAAATTAATTAAAAATTAAAAAAAAATATGTCCCCACAAACCAGTCCACCCAACTCCCTCCAGCCAGGCTTGCCCTGCACACACGCCTCTCCCTCGGCTGCCCGGTGGCCTCAATCACTTGGGGGCAGCGGGGCTAGCCCAGAGTCGAGGGAGCAGGGTAGGCGGAGCCAACCCGCTTCCTGGGCAGCTCCCGCCTTGGGGCGCGCCCAGTCAGCACCGGTCTCTGGGCCGGCAGCGCCCAGCCCCCTTCAGCTGCCGGTCGCGGGAGGGGAGGGGGCAGGCACTGCCCTTCCAAGCCCACCTTCCCTCTCGGCAGCCCCCCCAGCCCTCACAGCCCGGGAGGCCATAGCTGTAAGAAAAGAGCTCTTTATTCCACGTCGTCCGATATTTTTACACAAGTAAAATAAAATGCATATCTCTATATACCGCGATCCGGGCGCGAGGCCGCGTTCTGGAACAAACGCTCCTCGGCACCCTGTAAACATGATGGGGGGTGGAGATGGGGCGGGCGGGCGGGGTCCGTCGGGGAGGGGCCTGGCTGCCCGCTGCTGGCTGGTGGCGCGGAGGGGACCCCTATGTACACACGCCTGGAGGCCGAGGGAGGCGGGACGGGCCGGTCAGCAGCGCCGCAGCAGCGTCCAGAGCGCCACGGCGAGGCCCAGCGGGGCGAGGCTGCAGGCGAGGCCGGGCCGCGCCCCCGAGCCCTCGGCCTCGCCCGCGCCCGCGCCGCCCGCCTGGCCCAGGCGGCACTGGCTGCGGGTGCGGTTCTTGCGGGAACAGCCGGGCCTGCGGCGGGGCCCCGAGGTCGGGGGCCCCGGGGCCTCGGAGCCCTCGGGCGGCAGCGCGCTCAGCGGGGGCTCGGCCGAGCCGGGCAGGGTCCCGAACGGGGAGTCGTTGATGTGCCGCGGGCGGGAGCCGTTGCCCGGCGCGCCGTCGCCGGGCGGCAGCCGTCCTTTGAGCGAGTTGCCCGCCGAGCCCGGGCTCCTGCCCTCCAGCACCGAGGCCTTGTCCGCCGCGTCGGGCTGGCAGCACTTGGGCAGCCCCAGCGCGTCGGCGGCGGCGCGCCCCCCGGTCCAGACGGCCGCGGCGCAGCCCTCCAGGTCGGGGGCGCTCAGGCGCTTGAGGTCGCGGCCGGCCAGGCGCGGGGGCAGCGCGCAGGGCAGCTCGGACGAGGAGCCGCGGAACTGCTGCAGCCAGGCCCAGAGCGGGCGCGCGCGGCAGTCGCACACCCAGGGGTTGTCGTTGAGCCGCAGGTACTGCAGGGAGCGCAGGGGCGCCAGGGCGTCGGCGGGCAGCGCCGACAGGTTGTTGGCGAACAGGTAGAGCGTCATGAGGCGGCCCAGGTCCCGGAAGGCGTGCGGGTGCACGCGCGCCACGCGGTTCTGGTGCAGCAGCAGGCGGTCGAGGCTGTGCAGGCCGCGGAAGGCGCGCTCGGGCACGCTGGGGATGCGGTTGCCGTGCAGGAAGAGGTGCGTGAGGTTGCCCAGGTCGCGGAAGGCGTCGTCGGGCAGCGCCTGCAGCCCGTTGTCCTGCAGGTAGAGATACTGAAGCGCGGCCAGGCCGCGGAAGAGGCCCGGGCCCAGCTCCTGCAGGCCGCAGCGGTCCAGGTGTAGCGTGTGCAGGCGGCTCAGGCCGCGGAACGTGGCTGGGTCCACGGCTCGCAGCTGCGCGTTGTCACTGAGGTCCAGCTGCTCGAGGAGGGCCAGGCCCGCGAAGGCGGCGGCGTCGATGTGGGATAGCGCGTTGGAGTGCAGCCACAGGATGGTGAGGTTGCGGCAGGCGCGGAAGCCGGCGGCCGGCACGTGCGCGATGCGATTTCCGTGCAGGAACACGCGCTGACTGGAGGCGGGGATGTCCACGGGCACGGCGTGGAGGCCCTGCTGCGGGCAGCTGGTCGTCACCTTCGGCTCATTGTAGCACACGCAGGCGCCGGGGCACGGGGCTGCCACTTGCCACGCCTGCAGCCAGAGCACCCAGGCCAGCAGCCGGCTCCCTGCGGGCAGAGGAGAGGGCCGTGAGCAGGTGGGACCCCCGACTGAGGGGGCGCAGGGCACAGGGGCTGCAGACCCGTCCCTGGGGCCTGGGGAGCACTGCACAAGGTCGACTGGCTTTGCACGAGCATTGCCCAGGGACATGCTTTTGCCCGCCTGGAGCCCTTCTGGGCGAGGCACTGATGACTGCCGATACCTCCTTGAGGCTCTAGTGACCACAGTCCCCAGGGCCAGCCCAATGGGTCCCAACCCTGTCCCTGGCCCGCCCTCTGCCCTACCAGTTCAGGTTTGCACAAGAACCCGGAGCTTCTACTCATAGCCTGGCCACTCAGCGGCTTTGAGTGCTGCCGCCAAGGGCACTGCCAGGCTGCGGGTCAGACCTGCCCAGGCCACAGGACTGCCCTGACCGCTGTGGGAAGCTGAGCTGTGATGAGGAAAGTGCAGTGGCCACCACCTCCCCCCCCCACCCCAGCAGGGGTCTGGGGATCCCCCTCGCAGTGCTGGGGATCACGTCACAGGGCTCCAGAGCACTGCACTCTCCCAGGAGCAGGAGTCTGGGTGCCTGAGGGCAGGGGCGGCAGCTGGTCCAGGAAGCAGGAGGCCAAGCACAGCCCCGCCCCACCCCCAGGCCCCTCCAGGCAGGTGCCCGCTCCCAGACACCCTCCTCTCAGCACTTCCTGTGCTTCCTGCCTTGGCACGGAACACCTCCGCCCCTCGGCCTCATTCTCTGCTGCATCTCCAGGGCCAGGACTCCGCCCCTTCCAGCCAATCAGCCCAGGCACCACCCGCTGCCCTCCGCCCTCTGCAGGACCTTTCCAGCTGGCTCTGGTGACATGACCATGTGGAGGGGGCTCCAGGAGGGTCGCTTCAGGCTCCCAGACCCCCCCCCCCCCCCCCCCACACACACACCTGCTCTATCTCTGGGAGCCAGATACTCCCAAGAGCAATCTGGGCCAGGAACCCCCACCCCACCCCTGGCTCCGGGGCTCTATCCTGCTGGTCTCGCCAGGAGGGGCCACAAGCCCCAATCTTAAGCTCCTGTCTTAGCGCCCCAGCCTTGGAGCCACCCCTTAGATGCCAAAGAAGGTTCTTTCAGCCTGCAGGACTAAGTCTATTAAAATGTGAATCCCCCGGGGAGGGTTATGGCTTATCAGCTAACACTTGAGTTATCAGCTAGCACCTTGGCTGACAGCTAGCACCTGTGCTGATAGCTCGCACCTCCCTCGGCAGCTAGCTAAGAGCAGAATTCTGCAGACAAGAGGCCGGGCGAAGGCGAAGGGAGGACAGAACCCCGGCCCCCTCCCCTGCCCAGCGCTCTCGCCTTGGAGCAGGAGGGGCCCTGCACTGGTCCCGCTGGCCTGGATAATGCCGGCACAAGTCCCAGAGCCCAGCCTGCTCGGACCCGGGCATGGTGCTCCTAGACTCCAGCTTCTGGAAACACACACACACACACACACACACACACACACACACACACACACACACTGGCCGGGGCGGGGCGGGGCGGGGCGAGGAGGTGGCTCACTTCTCTGTCCCTTGGGCCATTTGCGGGTTGTCAGGGACAAGGTAGTCCCAGGAGAGGGGCCCAGCGAGGCAGGCCTGGCCCCATGGGCGCCTCCCCCAGCTAGCCACGCGTGGGAGGCTGTGCGGGGCACCTTGGCCTGTGGCTCTGTTGAAACTGCTGACATGCCTCGCTCGCTCTCTCCTTCGGGGGCCTCCTTGGGAAAGTCGAGCCTGATTAGGCCGGCTCCCACCAGCCTCTCACCTGCTGTCACAGGGCAGGACTGTGTTAGAAAATAGCACTGCTGTCGCCGAGACTCAGTGTCAGCATGGGGCAGGGTACCCCAGGGCCTCACCAGACCAGGCTCTGGACTTCCCCACTACCAGTGGGCCACAGGCCAGCCATGGCAGCAACAGCTCCTGGCTGTGGAGTGGGCCACACCTCTGGGCACTGCTGATGGTCCCCATCAGGACTGTACCCACTGTGCTGCCCACTGAGCCACACTGCCACTTCCCCTGTCCCCTGGCTACGAGGCAGGCAGCCATGGCCATGGCTTCACTAGAACCCACAGTTCCTCGGGCCTCCCAGGCTTCCCATCCCCGGCCCCCAGAGACAATGAGCTCGGTACTTGGGGAGCCTGGGGTTCCCCCCACTCAAAGAGTGCTCTGGGCAGGGCTCCAGGGCCAAGGCACGTTGTGGTGGTGAAGGGGGGGCCGGTGCAGCGTGGCCCATGGCTCAGCGCTGCCAGATGAGGCACTGAGCAGAGGCGCGGCTCCCTTCCTGCCGCGTGAACTGCTTTGGGGAAACCAACTTCTAAGCACGGCCCCTGCACCCGCCTGCAGCGGGAGGCCGCCGGTGGGCTCTCTCCTTGCCGCAGCCGCAGTAATTGGCTCCAACCCGACCCCCCTTGGGGCCTGCCCGCTGGTCTCCATGGCAACCCCTCCGCTGAGCAAGCAGAGGGGGCATCTTTTTATGAGATAATCAAACCCAACTTTTCAGCATGGGTTCAGACACACAGCAGGGGCCCTGGGAACCCAGGAGACGCCCCCACTATGTCTCGGCCCCCCCCAACCCCACCCCAGGCTCATCTGGACCACTCCCTGATCCCTTCCCCTCTGCACTCCCTCCTATGCTCACCCCCAGGGAGTGCTGGCCTCTGCAGCTCCAGAGTGAGAGGGTCTTCCCAATTTCCAGGCAGGCCTGCCCACCCAGAGGAGCCCTGGGACTGTTCCCTGGCCCAACAGCCTCCCTTTCCCAGTCCCCAGCCTGCCAGCCTTCACCTCTGTTCCACCAGTCATATGCCAGCATTATGGCGTCCCAGTTCTTAAGTGTCCACACACGGGCACACATGGCTGGGGCGGCGGGGGCAGGAACCAGCCCCTCCAGTCCAGCCTGACTCTCACACGGGACATCGTGGGCATGCACACCCCCTCAGCACCCCTGCAATCCCCATAACTTCCCTCCACAGCCCCCCAATATAGCACCCAGATCACTCTCCCGCCACCTTGACGTCTTGACTGCCACACGGGTCTTCTCTTCTCTCAGACTCAGCGCAGCATGGATGGATCCGGGGGTTCCTTGGGTACCTCAAGGCGCTCACCTCCCCCTGATCAGGATCTGGCTTATGAGCAGCCAAGAGTCCAGTCAGGCTCTGATGGCTGCGCTCTGATGGGCAGAGGTTAGGGCTGGGGGTGGGTCCTCCCATGTGATGGGGGCAGGAAAGAGGCTTGAGGGCACTGGGCATTGGATGGGGTGGCCCCAGAGAGCACCCCAGTGCTCACCCTGCCCCAGCTCCTGTGAGGCAGGTGGGGGGTGCGGGTCCCTGGGACCCGGGGTTGGGGGAGGGAGTGGCTCTGAGGTGGGCAGCTCAGAACAGCAACACCAGAGACTGCAGGTGGGGGAGGCCTCGTGTGTTCTGCCTCCACCACTCCTGGGACCCCACCCCCCACCCCCAGCCCAAGCCTGCCCTGAAAGCTGGCGGTGTAGCTCTCAGAGTCCTCCTTGGTGGGGTCCCTGGTGGCCCAGAGCAGCCTTGGGGTCTCAGTGCTGGCCGGGTGATGGGATGGGAGACACTGTCAGGGGCTCGTCAAAGGTCCCCACTGGCTTAGCAAGGTAGGAGCGCAAGAACCAGTCTCCTCTGCAGGACCAGGAGCCTTCTGGCTTAGTGGTGGAGAAACTGAGGCAGCCACCTGGTAAGGCCAGAGGGATCAGGGAATGTGAGGGAAGGGCCACAAAGCACAGCTGGCCAGGCCTGGGGTGGGCTGCTGTGTGGGCTCAGCAGCAAGAGTCCAGATTTCGGGATGGCAGGTGGGTGTGGGGCACGCAGTGACCAAGAGGGTCACCGAGTCCGGTCAGGCTCTGATGGCTGCCCCCAGGCTGGGGTCTGCTGGTGATGAAGGGGCTGGGCGGGGTGGGGGGAAGCTGAGGCCCAGCCAGGACACCAGTCAGCTCAGGGCCCTCCTGGACACTGAGAATGTCCCCGTGTAGGGCCACTTGACAGACCACAGGAACGGGAGGAGGCCACAGCACCGCGTGCCAGCATCAGAAATAGCTGTGGGTGGGGGTGGGGAGGTGGCATCGGCACGTGGCGGAGGGTCAGGGCACCCCGCAGCAGGCTCGCACCCTCCCCTCTGCCTGCTCACCACCCCGCCGGCCCCCCTGCGGCGACTGGCTCATCCGCCCACCCCGCACCGGCCATCTGTCCCCCTGGTCTCACTCGCTTCTCACACTCACCACCCACCTTCCTTCCGGCCGGCCTGCGGTCAGTCATGTGCGGGCCAGCGCACCCGGCCTGCTTCCTGGGCCTCTGGCCTGGTACCAGGTGTGGGGGCAGCAGCTCCCCACACCCCTTCCCTGGGGTCTGGCATCCCCTGGGGTGTCAATTCTGCACCCCCGAGGTCCCAATCCTTAGCTGTCTTCTCAGGCGAGAACAGGGAGGGCGGCAGCTCAGTCACTGCTGGGTTATCTGCCCTGCAGGTGGGCGCCGGGCCCAGGGCGGAAGCAGGTCTGGGCCAGCGTGTGCACAGTGAGGACAGGGGGTCAGAGCTGCCTGAGGCTCAGCCCGGAAATGGCGGGAGGGGCCGCCCCAGCCCCGCACGAGGCCACATGGTGCCAGCAAGCCAGGGGCCAATTATATTCCACTTTACGGATGAGGACAGTTAAGTGTGGAGGCCCCGGCCCCAGAACTCTACCCATGGTGCCCATAGGCTGAAAAGTGCTTAAGTTTTCCCTTCCCTACCTACCGCCCCTCACTAAACCCAAGCTTCATCCCCTGCCCCTCCCCCAATCTCTAGTCAACTCAGACCCAGGTGGGGCGCCCCAGGATCCTCCCAAGTCAAAGAAAGCAAGACTGGCAGGGAGGGGGCCCTGGTGTGGGCACGTGACCCCATACCCAGCCTGCCCTGGGGCAGGTGATCGAGAAGCTGCCCAGTGGCCAGACTGGGTCACGTGCCCAGCAAACACAGCAGGTGAGCCCCACGACAGCCGTGAGACCAGATGTGAATCCTGGCTTGAGGCACTTGCGGCCCAGCCAAGGGGCCACGGGCAGACGGCCAGGTACGTGGTAGGAGCCACGTTGGGGATGGAAGAGGCTGCAGGGTCCTGAGTTGGCTCTGGGTCTCAGGGGTCGAGCTGCCACCAGGATGAGATTCACACAGACCGTGACAGACGCTCAGGACTGGGCCCTGGGGGCTCCTCCTTGGTTAAGACTGGAGAGTGAGAAATGTACACTGGTGAAGGCAGGAGTGTTGGAACATTGTATGACTGAAACCCAAACATGAACAGTTTTGAAACTGTGTAGTTCACTTTGTAACTGTGATCCAGTAATAGAAAAGGTGGGGGGCGGGGGAAGACCACCAGGGCCTTCCTGTCCAATGTCTACTGCCCCAGTGACCACTCTGGGGAGTCCTGCACTGGGGGCTCTGTCCAGCTGAAGACTCGCCCAACCCCCCAAAAACTGCTGGGACAATCCCTTGCTTCCCAGACACCACCTGCACCACCCCATCCCTGGAGGCCAGTACCTCCACCCCACTCCATCAGACCGACAGACACCCACCACCTAATCACCGAATTCGATCTCCACAGCCCTCCTCGCAGTCCGGGGCTAGTTCAATATAGGACACTGGCCAGGAACTGGGACAGCTTTCTCTGCCCTGGGTATGGGCTCAGGATGGAAGCATGAGGGTGCCAGGGGTGAAAGCCACACCATCACACATCTGAGTCCCACCCATCCATATGCCCTGCCACTCACTGCCTGTCCAGGACTGAGGTCCAACAAGGCAGTGCAGGGGTGAGCCCTCGCCAACCCACCACCCTCCTCCAGACCCTGCATTCGCCCTTGCATGAAGCTACCATCCCTGGGAGCACCCCATCAGATAGCACCTACATAAGACAGGAAAGCACGCCTGAGAAGGACACACACTTAGGGGCACACGTCCTGGTGGGTCCTTCTGGTGCTCGCTCACAGAACGTGCAGTTGATGTGGGCTCCCAGGCCTCTTGGCTGCCAGGGCGCACCAGGGAAGACAGGCAGGCAGGTCCTAGGGCACACTTGAGCTCTTGGCACTTGTCAAACGTCAGGGACAAGGCAGGCGGCAGGATGCACCCCACCGTGGAAAGACACGACTGGGCCTCTGGGGCGCTTCTTATCTGCTCAGTGCTCTGGGTCATGGGGAATTAGCAGGCCCGCCTCCACCGGCCCCAGCACCCCAGATTGTCCTGGGAGAGAGCTGAGTGGGAGAGGGGGAAGCAGCACCTGTCCAGACCCTGCAGAAGCTCCATGTGGCCCTCAAGGGTCCCAGCGAGAGATACATGGGCAGGGGACCTCGGGGGACAAGGGTTTCTGGGGGGACAAGTGATGTCTCAGCCCGAGCTGCTGCCCCTGCCACCCCCGCCAGGTCAGACACTCAGTGTCGATGCTGATGCTGAGAAGCCTCCTCTCGAGCCCGTGGGTCCAGGTGCAAAACTGCGCAGCACCTGGCAAACGGGGGTGTGGCCACTGCCGTTGTTTGTAAACAGTTGTGCGGGCCTGTGTGTTGACTGTGGCTCTTTCTGGCGCTGCCAGCACGGCCCACGCAGCTGAGACCAGCTCATGTCCGTCCCTTGCCAGCACAGGTTTGCTGACTCGCTTTGTGCCAGAGCACCGGGAGCGCCGGCACCATGGGGTGAAGCCACCCTCCCCTACTCCGGGGCACGGGTCACCCAAACCCTCACCCGGCGGAAGGCCTCCCAGGGGGCTGGGGGAGGTGAGGACCGAGGGTGTGAGGTGAACAGAAACAGGGATGCGCAAAGGAGGCTGCGAACAATCAGACACACACCAGAGGACACCAGAGGACACTGCCAGTGGCCGGGGACAGCATCCCGGCAACTCAGCACACTGCAGAGCTTATACAAAGTGGCATCAGGATCTGGGGGCAGGGGATGGGGGGCAGGTGCAGGGAGGCAGGTCTCTCTCTGGGGCTACAGTCCTGCACCCAACACCCCACCCCCTCTCTCCATGACCCTTTTTTAGCATCTGTGGGACTGGAAGCCCCCCCGCCCCCGGGCTTCCCGTTGTTTCTAGGAATCGGGGACACAGCAGCAGGACAGTTCTGAAGTACTTCCCAGGATGTCAGGCCCATGGATGGGAGGGCACCTCAGCCTGCCGACGAATCCCGCTCTCAACAAAGCATCCAATCACCTTTCGTGTTTCCCCTGTGAACGGCACTAGAAAAACAACTCTGGAAGAGATGATGATGCAAACAGAGGCCACAGAGATGGGACAGGGAAGAAGAGGATTTAAAACAAGAACAGGGTGCGATGAAGCAGGAATCAGAAAGCAGAGTGCCCGGGAGGAAAAATATAGAATTGCTAAAATTTCAGAAAATCAATAGAAGGATTGGGAAAGAAGGTCAAGGAAATCTTCCAGAATGAGAGAGAGAGAGAGAGAGAGAGAGAGAGAGAGAGAGAGAGAGAGAGAGAGGAAGAGGAAGATGAAGAAGAAGAGGAAGAGGAAGAGGAAAACAGGTTGGCGGTGAGGCAGATGAGGAGAGTCAGAAGTCAAATATAGGGCCAGCAGCTGTCTTGCAGGAGTTTCAGGGAGAGAACAGGAAGAGAGGAAAATCCTCCAAGAACTAATCTCTGGAAGTACGTGCCCTAGCCCTCTGGCCCTTCCTCATGGGAAAAGCATTGAGGAGTAGACCAGGCAGCACCCTCAAGCCCAGGCACCATACAAGACATCACCCCAGCATCCCATTTGGTCCCCTGAGCACCGCCAGGAGTGATTCCTGAGTGCAAAGCCAGGAGTAACCCCTGTGCATCACCGGGTGTGACCCAAAAAGCCAAAAAAAAAAAAAAAAAAAGTAGATGTGGGGCAACAGGAGAAGCCCTGGACATCTATGAGGGGCTGGAGCACCACTGACTCAGGTGGACACAGCAAGGCCTGAGGGCTGGAGGGAAGCCAGGCAGGGCTGGAGGGCTGGACAGCAGCTCAAAGGGCTGAGCACACTGGGTTCGATCCCTGATACCTCATGGCCCCCCAGCAGGGAGCATCCCTTCCCTGACCACAGAGCTGGGAGTAGCCCTTGGGCATCTCTAGGTGTGGTCCCCAAAACAGAAAGATAAAGTTGGGGCCAGAGAGATAGTACAGCGAGTGAAACACTTGCCTTGCAAATGGCTGACCCCAGTTTGGTTTCCCGGCACTACAAATAGTCACCTGAGCACAGAACCAGGAGTGATCCCTGAGCACTGCTGGGTATGGCTCAACCCCTGAGTACCTCCTCCACCCTCTACCCCCGTCAAAGACAAAGTCAATTGTAAACTCCAGGAAAAATCAAAAGCCATACAAGAGCGCAAGGTCGCCAAAGCCCAGCCCTTGCCCCAGTCCTCGTGATGAGATGATCCCTCTGGGAAATATTGGCTATGAACTAAACTGGCGGAATCAAGCTGGGGAGAGGGCGGGAGAAGTGGAAGCTGGGGGAAGGGCCCCCCCAAACAACACAGAGAAGCAGGAGGTGATGGTGTGTGTGTGTGTGTGTGTGTGTGTGTGTGTGTATGTGTGTGTGTGTGTGTGTGTGTAGTTGGGGAGCAGGGAGAATGCTCTCCAGACCAGACTCGGGCGCAGGGATAACCAGCAGGTCCACCAGTGGGCCCTGGTGGATCTCGGTGCTATCTTTCGAAAGCCACTTCCTGTTTGGCACTGAAGCCTGGAAACAGACACAGGTACACTGAAAGAGAGAGTATCAGCAGATACGAGACCAAAGGGCGGCATGGCCAAGGGGGTGAAAGAAAAAGGGGGCCAGGATGTGTTTGCAGCACCTGAACCCCACACTCTACTCTTCGGCCCCCTTAAGGTGTGGCCAAGGATGCATGGGGGCCTCTGCGAACACTCTAGCTCTTGAGCCCAGACACCTGGCGGGGCAGCTCCAGACCAGGAAGTCTAGCTGCGTGCATGGTCCTTCCCAGTCTTGCTAGGGACCGCCTCCCCTGGGCCCTGGCCTCTAGTCCCTGCCTGGGTCCCTGTTCACACAACACAGCCTCTCCCCAAGAGAGGGACGCTTTGGACCTGCAGCATCGCGGTGGATAAACCAGAGGAGCCGCCTACACATGGGATACCGGGAGCAAGGTCTGCGGCCCTCGGGAGGGCACCCCCAGCCCCAGAAGGGCCCAGAGAGGCGCCCCTCAACTCCCGGGAGAGCCCCAATTTTATTTCTGCATGCAGACCTGCAGCAGGCAGGCTAGGGCACCGTGAATAAGTAATTGCTCTTTTATTAACGAGTGATAAATTATTCCTATATGATTGTGTGTGATAACTCTTCCTTATTTGAAATCAATTTGGGATGGAAATTGTTGGCGGCTTCTCACCAGCGCGGGTGGGAGGGCCAGGCGCCGCCGCCGCCGCCTGGAAAAGCAGGTCAGGGTATTTCGGCTACTTCCGGAGATGCTGCAGGCGTGCCGTGTGCGGAAGGAGGGGGCAGCGGGCCTTTCTCCGCGTCTCTCAGGGGGGCTGGCGGGTCAGAGTAGGTGCCCCTCCATACCTCCCTCAGCCTGACACCCACTGGGAGCTCTCCAAACCCTGGATCACCCATCCCACCCCACTGGACCCAGAGCCCAGATGTCCCCCGGGTCCAGGGTGGGCTGAGATGGGGAGTTCCCGAAAGGCCAGGGCCGAGACACGACCATAGTGGGCATTGTGGCCCTGGCTGGTCATTGGGGCTCAGGGGCTTCAGGGGCCACTCATCCCCCACTCGTCACCCGCCCTCCCTCCCCTCTTCGGGACCCCAGGGACTACCTGGCCAGTCACCCCACACCCCCACACCCTCATCCCACCCAAGCAGTCTTGCCTGTCCAAGAAACCAGACTTCAGTTTATTTATATATTTATTTATTTATTTGCTTTTTGGGTCACACCCGGCGATGCACGGGGGTTACTCCTGGCTCTTCACTCAGGAATTACTCCTGGCGGTGCTTGGGGGACAATATGGGATGCTGGGAATCAAACTCGGGTCGGCCGCATGCAAGGCAAACATTCTACCCACTGTGCGATTGCTCCAGCCCCCAAACTTCAGTTTATTAAGCTCCAAAAAGACATTTGCCTTTTCCCCTAAAAATGTCCTAAATGATTTCCTCCAAAAATGACCTTAACATCCCACCTCCCTGTCTTTCCTCTCCAACTAAACACGTGACGGGCCCTGATGCAGACAGACTTGGGCAGGCCCCCAACTCCAAGCACCTCCTGATCTGTGGGCACTACCCACAGCAGGCACTGGGCAGCCGCTGAACAGGGCAGGCAGGACCTGCTCCTGATGGACATCTGCCACTCCGAACCTTCAGGGTCCTGGGCAGACCCTCAGGGACCAGGGTATGGGCTGTCTGCTTGGGGAGTGCCCACGACCCCCCAGCCCCTCACCCCTTTGTGAACTTAAAAGCCCCACACCTCTTGGGGTGCAGCCAGATGACCCTGTCCCAGTCAGGCTCACCCTATCAGCACTGAAGCCTGTGAGGATGGGTCACCCTGAGAGACTTAGCCAGGGTCTGACACCACCAGGGACCTCAACTCTGAAAGGCCCCCCAGGGTAGGGGTACTTTGGTGAACTGACTCCTGGGGTGTCATGATTCCCCACCTCTGTCCATACCAGGATGTCCCCAGCCCTGTTGACCTAACTCCACCCTTTCTAGCTGGCACAGCAGGCTGGGGTATCAATGATTCCTGCTGGTCAGTCTCTTGGCTCTGAGCACCCAGGGGAGGCCCATGGCCAGTCACCCAGCATACAAAAGGTACCCCATAAGTGTCACGAATGCAAGAAAAGTCCAATGCTTTGGGCAGGTCTGGGGCTTGGGGCGGTTGTGGATAAGCATTTCCCAAAGACATCAGGTCTGGGGGAGCCCATGGGAGCACTGACACTGTTGCAGGGACGTGGCACCAGCACCCAAGGCTGGCACTGCCAGAGCCTCGCTCTGCCACAGGCCGAGTGTCTGTGCCACCTCCTGCCCTCCCAAGTGTATACAACGGAGCCTTTGACCCCAGGTGAAGTGTTTGAAGATGGAGCTGGAGGGTGGGGTCGCCATAATGGCAATGTAAGGAAAGACCCCCCTGGGGAGACAGCTGAAGGGGTGGAGCGGGAGCCTGGCTAAGTGAGGCCCTGGATTCACCCTGAGTCCATCCGTGATCCAATCCCTGATCGAATCCCTAATCCATCCTTTTTCCAATCCCTGATCCAGTCCACAATCCATCCCTGGCTCATCCCTGATCCAATCCCTGGATTCAATGCCTGACTCCATCCCTGATCCTGACTTCATCCCTGTTCCAATCCCTGTTCCAGTCCCTGATCCAATCCCTGATCCATCCCTGACTCATCCTTGGATTCAATCCCTAACTCCATACCTGATCCTGACTTCATCCCTGATTGAATCCCTAATCCATCCTTTTTCCAATCCCTGATCCAATCCCTGGATTCAATGCCTGACTCCATCTCTGACCCTGACTTCATCCCTGATCCATCCCTGACTCCATCCCTGATCTAATCCCTGATCCATCCCTGACTCATCCTTGGATTCAATCCCTAACTCCATCTCTGACCCTGACTTCATCCCTGATCCATCCCTGACTCCATCCCTGATCTAATCCCTGATCCATCCCTGATCCAATCCCTGACTCCGTTCCTGATACATCCCTGATTCAATCCCCGGTCCAGTCCCTGAATTCAATCCTGGCACTGCATACCCAACCCAGCCCTTGTCCCTGCAGGATGTGGTCCCTATAAAAACACTGACAGAGAAGCAGCGAGGCCCGCCATGAGCTGCCACAATGTGGGGGCCAGCGGGGAGGCGGCCTGTGCAAGGCAGGACGCAAACTCCCCGCGCCCACCACGCCAGCACCCGCTCAGCCTCCAGAACTGAGAAAAACACATTTCTGTGGTTTGGGCTGCTCAGCTTGTGGCATTTGGTGTGGCACCCCCAGCTGTGAAATACCATGGCTTCCCGCAAAGGCGGGTGTCTCTAGCACGGCCGCCGCGCCAGGTTGGCATAGCCAGGGCTGCTGCGTCAGTTTGTTGGGGTCTCATATGCCAGTGTCGTGCTGGGGGCCCAGCCCTGCTCTGGGGAGGGTTGGTGAGGCCAAGCTCAGGAGCCCGTCTCATGAAGCCCCTGCCACCATGTTGAGACCCCCCTAGGGTGGGCCAGAGACTCTGGGTCTCTCTCTGCCTGGCTGGGGCATAGGTGGGTGTCTCCAGTCTCCGGACTATCACCTGGGCACTGACTACAAGACCCCCACTCTCGGGGTATGGAGGGCCCAGGAAATGCAGGGTTCACACACCCCAGTGGGAAGCATGCACGGGGGTCTCTCCCTGTGGGGGTCCCTCAGGTCACCTTGGAACGGACCCAAGGCAGAGAATGGTCCAGCTCCCCCAGGGTGCACGGAGCCCCTGGCCCGACACCTGCAGCTCTCAAGGCCTGTGTTCATTACCCACCCCCCACCCAGTCTGGCATGTCCCCCGATTCCCAGCATGCTCCCTAGGAGCCCCCCTCTTTCCCCCACCTGCCCCCTTCCCGCCCAAGCTGTAGCCACAGCGCAGCCTTGTCCGAGCTGTGGGTTCTCAGACCCGCCACAACCCCAAGTCAGCAGCATGGGGCAGCCAGCGAGGCAGAGGCAGGGTCCCGCCCCGGTGGGGTTCCTCCCCAGGACAGCAGGGCCCTCTCCCCACACTGGCTCTCACTGTCCCCCTGCCCAGGGTCCCTCCACTGGCAGCACAGTCATGCCCATCAGGCTGAGGGTGGGAGCAGAGAATTGGGAGCTCCCCACCCCCACCCCATTTTCAGGCCACCCTGGGGCAGGTGGAAAAAGTCCATTAGGGCTCATGTGTCACCTGGTGACATCCGTGAGCTGTGTAGATGGGAGATATTCACGAGCAGAGTTTTTCTTTTGCCAATTTTTGAACAGGAAGCCAGACACTTGTCACACCTGTCCCCGTGTCAGCCTCTGCCTGACATAAATTGGGGCTAGGGCAGGGAGATGACAGATGTCCTGGACACAGGCAGCAGGCGGGCTCTGGGCGTGAGGGGGTGGGGAACGTGAGCCGACCCTGTCCCCGAGGCTCCATCTCAGCCCCCTCCACTCCCTCCTGGTGCCCCCCTACCCTCGAGTCCCACCTCACCCTGGCTCCTTCCTCTTCGGGCCCAGGAGCCCTGAGCACTGGGCTCTCTTCTCCCCGAGTCTCTCAGACTTCCTGCCTACCAGGAGCCCCACACAGCCAGCAGCTGTTCATGATACCACTATCACGTGTGAGCCACCAGTGGCACACGCCAATATCAATGTGTTAAGACCTGGGGTCAGGGAGGCCTTGGTGGGATTTCCGTGGGTACCACCTCACTGGCACCCACTAGAGCACTTCTCTGACATGGCACCCTAGATTTTGGGGTGCTACCCTAGTGCTACCCTAGCACCCAGGGGTTCTCGGATGTAGAATGTGTCACAAGATGAAAGATGGTCTGGACACGGGGCAGCAGGCGGGCTCAGGGAGTGTGTGGGGGCGGGGAGTGTGGGCAGCGCCCTGTCCCCGTGGCCCTATCTCAGACCCCAGCATGGGGTGGAAAGATTGCTTGAAAGTCCTGACTGAGATGGGGGAGGCAGAAGCTCGGGGGGCTGTCCAGGGCCCCCCGCACCCTCACAGCATCTAGTGCCCAGCTAGCCCTGCTGAGGATGGGGAGGCAGGGGGAGGGCTGGGGCCTCACCAGGCAGGCTGCTCTCGGGGATCAGTGCCCGGGCCCATCACCCCCATCAGTCCCTATCACCTAGGAGCCCCCCCTGCAAGAAGAGTGCAGCGCTGCTGCTGCTTCAGCTGGGGTTCTCGGCACCCCACAAGGAGACCGAGGAGCGGGATCCCCTCCAGGCTCACCCATCAGAGCCCAGGGAGGCTCCAGCAGGACCCACACGGGAGAGGGGATGGAGAGTGGGGGCCGGGGGAGGACACAGAACTGCACTCTGCTCCAGGAAGGGGAGAGCAAGGGCGTGGAGCCCTCCCAGGCTTCCCAGGAGAGGGGTGTAGAGGCAGGTGGAGGCCGGGAAGTCGGGTGCAGCTGCAGGGGGTGGGTTACCCCTTGCGAGGCTGGCCGGACTGGCCTACCGCTGGGACTCTGCTTCCTGCTGTGTTTTGGGGGGGCAGAGGTGCTTGGGTGTGGAGAGAGGTACATAGCCCCTGCCTGCACCCCCCCACCCCACCCAAGGACCAACAGGAACAAGGGTCCATGGACGCCCCTCCCAGTGTACCCCAAGACTGAAGCAAAGCAGAGGGTGACCCAGCAGCATCTTGAGGACAAAGGGACTTACTTTCTCAGTCAGGCTGGGGTTCCTGGGCGCCCTCCCAGCAGAGTCAGCCCCCACTCAGACTGCCTCACTGCTGGCCCTGCCCAGAACCTACATACCCCCTGGCCACCCGCCTCGGCCTTCGTTCAGCGTGACCAGAAACACATGCACCCACACCACATATGGGGCCCAGACTAAGGCAGCCCTCCTGGCCACGGGGCTCGCAGAGGCTCCCCAAGAGGGGCGCACTCTGGTCACTTGCCTCCCCGCCCGCCTGCTGGGTCCCACCCCAGATGTCTCGGGCAGGGTAGCCAGAAGGACTCGGGCGTCCGACTGTTCCACAGCAAGTCTTAGCCAGGGCAGTAAGGCGGTGGGAGGCCCCCACGGGGGAGGGGGCCCATGGGGAGCACTTGCCTCTGACCCCCTCCCAGTATCCCACATGACAGGTAGGAGTGGCCCTCCCGGCCAGAGTGGACGCTGGACCACAGCCTGGAGGCTCCACCTGCCCACACCACCGCTGGCGCCAGCCCAGGCTCACCCAGGGGCACCTGTGCGGGGCCTCCGGCAAACGTCCTGCAGCCGCTCTTGTGCTTCCCGGGGGCCGGCTCATAGCACCCCTATCCAGGCCGGGCTAGACTCGGGGGAAGTGGTGTAGCAGATACAGTGTGTGTGGGACCAGGCAGCTCCCCACGAAAGGGCAGAGGGAAGGTTCCTAGGAGACCCCCCACACCCCAGGCAGGTCTGAAGGGGCTGAAGTCTCATCCTGGGGGCCATGGGGAAGCCAAGGCAGGATGGGGGTGCTGGCACGTTTCAGGAAACAGCTCAGTGGCTAAACAGAGCTGCCAGAGGAGAGAGTGGGGGGGGGGATGGGGGGAGGCAGGGGGCGGCGTGAAACCCTCGGAGAGGGGTAGAAGGGGATGGGTCTGCAGGCAGGGGTCGGGGCTGACCTGAGCTACCTTTGGGCTCGGGGGCAGAGAGGAAGCAGGACCCCAGGCTTGGGCTTGGGGGTCAGTGGTGGGGACGGCCGTACAGGAGGCCGATCCTGGGGAGCTGGGGCGCCGGGGGGTGGAGCTGCTGGGGAGAGGCCAGGGGCGGGCACCCAGGCTGGGTGGCAGCGTCCAGTTCGGTGTTTGCTGAGTGGCTCCGGGATTCTAGGGAGATTCGGAGGTGGGTGAGGCTGGTGCGGGGTGGGGGGGCGCTCAGGCTGAGGCTGCGATTCCAGGCTGACCCGGATCTGTCGAGAACCTGGAGCCGTGGATCTGTCGAGAACCTGGAGCCGTGGCTCGTGCCCCCGCCGCCCCATGCTGGGCCCTCGCAGTGTTTTTCCCACCCACGAGGGTGCTGAGCTGGGGACCCCGTGTCTGGCAAGAGCCATGGGTCACAGATTACCGGGAAAGGACAGCCCTGCCCAAGGTCACTCACGAGCAGGCGCTGCACAGGCTGATCCAACTGCTGCCCAGACTCGGGGGGGGGGGGGGGGGCAGGGGTTGGACTCCTGGCAGGTCCCTGAGCCCGCCCCATCTGGGCCCTGGCAGGAGGCGAATACAGGCAACATCGCAACAAGGTCACCATGGCTGGGACGGAGTGAGGACGTGGTGTGCGGCTGAGGCAATCCAAGAGGGCTCCTGGGAGGAGGTGAGGGGCCCAGAGTCCCACCTTGGCCAGAGGACCCCTCCTTCACACCTCACCCCCTCCTCAGTGGGCTCCTCCCCATCTCCAGCCTCAGCCTGACATTTCCCGTGACATTTGCTGCCGAGAAATAGAGTCATAAACCCAAAGGTTACATTTGCACACTGCCTCACACTGCCAGAAGTGGGGTCCCTCCGCCCACCAGGTGCCGGGCGCAGCGGAGGAGGGGGATGACCCGCCCATCCCTGTGGGCCCTTGCTGGGGCGCACACGTGGACCAGTGCTGCTGCTTCCCAAAGCGGATTCCTGGTCAAACCACGTGGGGCCCAGGAGTGCTTTGCACTGGGGGGCCCATCTGAGGTACTGACAGGCGCTCCTGAGGCTCTGAGACCCCCTTGGTAAAGGCGCTTCCTCAGTGCCAGCACAAGCCCACGTCCACCCTGCCCACCTCCCCACCACGTGCGCTCCAGGCCAGAAGGTGTGCTGCCTCCTGCTAGCCAGAGAACCCCACCTAAGGTCCCCCCATCCGGTTCCTCCAACGCCATTGGCTGGCAACACCTGCCAGGGCCCAGGAGGGGCTCAACACTGAGGAAGCTCCTCGCCAGGCCCCCTGCGGCTCTGCCTGCAGCCCACCGCAGCCCACCGCAGCCCAGCCTTCTCGGCTCGGCCCTGGGCCCTACAGAGCTGGGGGCCTGGGGACTTGGCCGCAGGACCACGGGCTGCTCAGAGCCCCATACTTCTCCCTCCCCGAGAAGGCCAGGAGGAGGCCACACGGAGGAGGGACTGTTGGGTAGGGGCAGAGGTAGGGGCAGAGGGAGAGGATGCCCCCCCAGCACCCCACATGGCACTTCCCTGCCAGGGAATCTAGGATATGTAGATTACGGGGACAAACCAGCCCCAGCCCTGGGCAGGTGTGGGAGGGCAAGGCCCTTAGAAGCTGCTGCCCTCCCTGCGTCGGGGGTGAGGCAGGCCACACAAGCCATATGCTGAGCCAGGCTCCCTGCACCCAGCCCTGTGGGCTCAAGGTTGGGCCCCGTGGGGGGTTGGGGCGGGACGGGAGAGAAAGGAGGGCGCTCCTGGGAAAGGGATTCCACACTCCCCACCAGCCGCCCGGGATGCACAAGAATAGTTCCCGACCTGCCGGGAGAGCCAAATGCAGCAACAGAAGAGGAAACCGTGGCACAGAGCGGGAGGGGGTGGGGGAGGGGGCGGGGACCAGCGGGGCCAGGCACTCCCTGACACTGCTGCAGGCACTGCGGCCCAGCTGCTGGGGCCACGTGCCACCCCCAGGGGGGTCTGTGACCTGTCCTTTGTGGGAGAGCTCAGGGGAGCAGGGCTGTCCCCCCTCAGTGCCAACCCCCGAGGAGGGTCTCACGGGCCAGCGCCAGATGAAAGAACAGCCGGTGCACTGGGCAACTCACCGCCCAGAGTGAAGCCGCAACTGCAGGGAGGTCCGTTGGCTCTGCAGGCCACGGTGTGGGGGACCCCAGGGCTGCAGCGGCTGCAGACGGCGTGGGGTGGGGGGATGCTGTGGCCCCGCAGCAGAGGCAGGTGGGCCAGCTGGCCAGTTCCACTGTACCTGGAGGAGGACCCTGTGTGGCCACAGGGTCTGGCAGCCCCTCGGCGAGGTGAGAGGTCAGAACCCAGCAGTCATGCCGCACACCAGGCAGAGCCAAGAATTTGGAGCCCAGGGCGAGGGGGCTCAGCCTCCCCCCCAGCCCCCAGACACGCCCCTGCCCTCACGCACACGCACGCACGCACACTCTCTCGCCAGGAAACTCCTTTCTCCTGCTCCTTCTCCCGATCTCTTTCCCAGCACAGACTGAGGCTCCAGGAGACCTTCTGGCGGGTGCCCAGGAGAGAAGGAAGCGCAGCCCCAGGGCTGGATTCCTTCAGCCTCCAGCAGCCTCGGGAGCCCCTCCCCCCTCCCCTCCTGGGGCTGCACCAGCTCCCTGGCAATCAGACAAAGCCCTGAAATCAAGGCGGGGCAGGGGGCTCACCTGGGAGGGTCCCCAGGCCTTGGATTGGGGAGGGGCAGCACACAGAGCGGAGCCGGACAGTGTGTGTGTGAGGGGGCACAGGCCTGGGCTCTGGAATGGGGTGCGGGGCCTGGGTAGTGCCCTCTGGAACTCAGGACTTTCTCCCCCACATTCCAGAGCCGGCCCAACAGGTGGTGGGGTGTCTCCCTCAGATCGTGGCCCCTCCTCCAGCCCCTTCCCCAGCAGGGTCTCACTGGGAAGATGCCAGCTTGCAAGACATCAGGGTGCCCAGCACCATCCTGCCCAGCCTTCCCGGAGGCCCAGACACCTCTCTTCCCCTCTACAAGCGAGAGGGTGGGGCCCAGGGGAAGGTGTGGGGAAGGGGGGTCCGAAGTGGGTGTTCTGAAGGCCCATGTTCTGGGTCAGAACTCCATGGACGCCTCTGCCTTGAAAAGCTCCCCAGCACCTCCCGAGGGTGGCCCCAGGACGGGCCTGTGTCACAGGTGAGCTGTGGAGGGGGTGATGGGGAACACACCCAAGGTCATACACGTGTGGCTGCGCCTTGCACCCCAATCTGAGGCTTGTTGGGTCTCAGGTGCCCCACCCAGGGAGCCCCCTGCTGGGAGGAGCTGATCAGGCACACCAGCTGGCCTCTTCTCAGGCAAGAGAGGGGGCAGAGGTGCCCGCTTCACAGACAGAAAGACCGAGACTCGCCAAAGGGCGACTGCTGCCTGCCCTGTCAAGGAAGCTGACTTCAGGCGCACCCCTGTGTCACCCCAAAATACTCTGTAATGGCACCCCATCTGCATTCTGCAGACAAGGACACCGGTAATGGTGGCAGGGGTGCAGGCAGCGTCTGGTTCAGTTTCTGTGACCCCCTGGCCCCAGTTCTCACCACCATAGCATGAATGGGTCCCCAACACCCCTTCTCACACCCAGGGACCCCTCAGTAAGGCTCCCATTACAGGAGACTGAGGCACCTTCAGTTTTCACAAAGGGCTGGACCTTCGAGGATCCCCCCCGGGTAGTCCGAGGTGGGCTCACACTTGCCCCGGCTGAACCGGGCAGCAGCAGCTGCTCAGTCCACGAGGGGCTGTCCTGATGGTGGCGCTCTCCACCTGGAGGCTCATGGGGGCCCTTCCGAGCCCCCGTGGGTCCCTGTCTGTCTGCTGCAGCAGCTGCCACAGCCCTGGGGGGTGGGGGGGAGTTGCTGGGAGCGTGGGACTAGGGGCCCTACCACATTCCCAGGCTCTCTACTGCCGAGTCCAGCCAAGCTGGTCACTGCCTGCCTGGGCACACAGGAGTGACCACACTCCAGTGGAGACACTTGCCAATGTGGCCTCAGGCACCCAGGGGCTGCGGCGGAGACGCACGTGCAGATGCATACTGAGTTAGAGGCTCACGCATGCACACTCGGACTGGGGGTGGGGGCGGGAAGGGGAGCCTCCCAGGACACTCCCAGAGGCAGGGGCTTCTGCAAACAGCCAAGGCGAACCCAGCCTCCTGCGTTTAGGGTCCCTCGTGGTGAGCACTGGCTGCCCAGAGCTTCTCCCTCAACGCATGTGCCTGCAAGCGCCCGGAGCGGGCGCTGCCGAGGGGCCCCAGCAAGCCCGGCAGGGAGAACACAGCGGCACATGCTATGTGCATGCATGTGTGCCCGTGGGCGTGCAGGCGGGCGAGGACACTGACGTGCACTGACGGCGTGTGTGCGGCATGTACGCGCACATGCAGCGCGCGAGTGTGCAGCCCCTGTAGACGCGGGCACGTGCAAGGCAACGTGGGTGCAGCCTGCGGCAAGGTGGACATCAGCAGGGCAGTAGGGGCGGGCACCTGGGAGTGCCCTCCAGCCAGGACTCCCCTCACCCGCGGTCAAGACACCGCCCTCCTCTCCAGCACCCCAGTTCTCAGGACCTCACCGCCGCGGGGTGGGGGTCCCGGGAGGGGCCGCTTTGAGTCGCTGCCCGCGCCGGGCTGGGTTCCTCCGCTCGGCCCCGCAATGGCCCTCAGGCTGCGGGTCGGAGGTGTTCCGGGGGTTCGGAGCGCTCTGTCCACGCCCGCCCGGGTGGGGCTGTGGGGGACAGCGCTGGCCCAGCCCCGCCCCCTCACGCCCTCTGCTGCCGACAGTGGGCCCCATTCATCCAGCTGTGGCCTGACCCGGGGGGCGGGGGTGGAAATGACAGGACCCGAACCGGACTAGACGGGTACGAGGACGCCGGTGGAGGCAGGTGGACCCCCCAGCCACCCCCGCCTCGGTCGGGGCTCCAATCCTCATTAACCCCTTCGCGACCGGGGCGCGCGGGGGCCGGACCCCACCCTTCGCAGCCCGCAGCCGCCACCTCGGTCCCGACCTCGCGTGCGTCCGGGGGCCCCCGACCCGCCGACCCCCCGGTCCCGCCGCCGCCGCCAACTTTCCCCGGGAAGCCGCAACTTTTCCTGCCGCCGCGGGCTCCGCCCTCCCGGGCCCCCTCCCCCCGCCCCGAGCAGCCGCGAGCCCCGAGCCCGGCGCGGCACTGCGGTGGCCTCGGGGCGGCCGGGTGACCCTCGGGCCGGCCGCCGCGGCAGCCCGGGGCAGGGGCCCCTGCGGCTCGGGCACGGCGGCGCGGGCGCGGCGCGGCACTCACCTCCCGAGGACGCCCTCTTCATCGTCGGGGTCGGGCGGGGCGCGAGCCGATCCGAAAGTCGCTCGGGGGCCGGCGCCCGTCTCCCCGCGGCCGGGGCCGCATTCAGGCGCCGCCGCTCCGGCCCGGCCCGGCCCGGCCGCGGGACGAGGCTGGCGCGCTCGGCTGGGCGCTCGGCGGGGCTGGCGGGGCTGGCGGGCGCGCAGGGCGCGGAGGGCGGCGGCGCGGCTGGCGGGCGCTCGCGGCGCGGGCCGGGAGCCGATGAATGTTTTATGGGATCATGTGGTTCGACGCGCGCGGAGCCCGCCCGGTGCCCGCGCAGGCCGGGGCGGGGCGGGGCGGGGCCTCCGGCGGGCGGGGCGCTCACCTGCGCGCGGGCGGCGGGGTGCGGCGGGGATGCCCGGGCCGGGAGGGGCGCGGGCCGCGCTGGCCGGGCCGCAGGAGGCGCTCCGCCCGCCCGCACGCCCGCCGCCCGCCGCCCCGGCCCCGCGCTCCAGACAAAGGCGGAGCATTTCCGAAGAGGCGGCGGCCCCTGCAGGCGGCCGCGGGGATGGCGCCCCGGCCGGGAGGGTTGGGGGCGCCCGAGCCGGGGCGTGGCGGCGCCCCGACCGGCCCAGGTGTGCCGGTCCGGGCCGTGTTCCGGACGCCGGGGAGAAGGGCTTCGACGGACGCCTGGGCGTCGCCTTTTGCCAGGCGGGTCCACGGCCGCCCTAGCCCCCGGGAAGAACCTCGGCGCCTCCTTTCCGCTGTCCAGCAAACCGTGTGCTGAAGTGGGTTTGCTCCGTGCTTCCCTTGAAAGCAGCCGAGAGACGCCCAGGCGCTGCATGCTGCGTGCCCCTCTCAGCCCTAGCCCGGCTGCTGGGCGCGGTCCCTTGAGCACCAGCGCTTCGGCGGGATCCCCGCCCCCACAGCAAGACCCAGCACTAAAAGAAACCCCTCAACGTCTCAGAGACGTTCCTCAGGGCCCTGGGAGAGGTCACCCTACTTCTTCCGTGCCCCCAGCTGTTACCTCCTGTGGAACGGGACTCCACACTGGGATTCACTCTGAGCCCAGCCCCTTGGCACCCCAATCTACAAAGCCAGAGACCAGTGACCCGCCCTGGCCCTCATCCCCCAAGATGGGTCCAGCCCATCTTCCTTTCCTCTCCTGCTTCCTGTCGGCCTGGCTCATGCTCCTAACCGCATCCTGGGGCCTACTGCCCACCCTGCAGGTACAAGGGCCATGAGGATGGACAGCTGTCTTCCCGTCCCCGGACTCATACCAGTGACTGCAGTGTCCTGGCCTAGATCCTGGCTTCCCCATCCCGGGATCCCTAGCAGTGCTCCCTGCTGATATGCAGCCCAAAGACTGTCCGGGAAGTCCCAGGCCCTGGCTCGACTGTAGGGGTGGACTGGGAGAGGCAGAGGCCTCTTAGCCCCATAGCTGGGCCTCCAGCGTGGACCAGAGGCCATGTTGCCTACACCTTGTGGCTACTGCACTGTGTCCTGACCACATACTGGCCCGAGCCTCGGTTTTCCAGAGCTTTGTAGGGGACATGGGGGTCTCAGAGGCACAAAGGTGAGGTGGAGCCCAGGTCCCCCACCCTCTCACAGATACGCTGCCCCCACTCAGTGGTGTCCTCCGTGGGTGCTGGCTGCTAGTGTCACCAGTGAGTCGTTCCTGCATGTGGGAGGTGTACCCCCACCCCATTGCACAGACAGGGAACCTCTGGTGAAGCTCAGAGAGGAGCAGAAGATGGAGCATGCTCCCAGGGCTGGCAGTCAGCGCATGTCCCCGGGCCCTGCAGGCCCTGCAGGCTGTGCTGTGACAACCCGAGTGGGGCCAAGGGAGCAGGATCCGAGGCAGGGCTGGCCCACCCCTGAGACCGTCCTCACCACCTCCACTGCTCAGAGCCCCATGTCCCCTCCTGCTGCCGTGGGGACAGCTATTCTGGGGCATGGGCATGTGTGGGAGGAAATGGGGAGCAAGTGTTGGGATGTGGAGTCAATCCAGCTGCCATGCCTGCGTGTTTCTGGCTGTTCCGGGCTGGGCCTGGGCCTCTTTCTGCCCATGTCTGTATGGTAAGTGCAGGTTCCCTGATGCCGGCTTCCCAACCAGTGCCCTCCTTTGGGGAACAGCCCCTCCCCATCAGGGGTGCAGTTCCTGGTGTTTGCTGCTGTTGAACTGGAGCTTGCAGGCTAGGCTGACTGGGGCTTGAGGGGGTCTGTCTGCTTGGAGCTAGACACTGCTCATTGCTCAGACTGGAGATTCGGGGAGTGGGGGGGGGGGCTGGAGGGGCCCATACAGGGTAACTGAGAGGGGTGGGGCAGAGGGAGGAGGGGCTTTCCCTGGGTAGGAGGATCTGTCGCTCCTGCAGGCCCTAAAGGGGACCAAGTGACAGCTGCTGAGGGGATTGGGGAGCACTTGGCAGGCTGCAGCCTCTGGTGGAGCGACTCAGCTAGCCTTGGGGGTCAGCCCCGTGGGAGGAGCCAGAGACCCCTTGAGAAGAGCTTGGCTGCTCAGTCCCTCGCTCGGTGCATCTGCGCAGATGGGGCCCAGCAGGGCGGTGCTGATGGCAGCCCATTTGGGCCACCTGGATCTGAGCCCCTGGGGTTTCTGGACACAGGGCCGTGGCAAGCAGACATGGGCTTGTGCTGGAGGCAGCACATAGCTCTGCCGTGAGTGAACAGGCCTGTGGCCACCAGGCTGGGTTTCCAGCTGAACTGCCCCCCAGTCTCCCACCCCCGCACATCCAGGGCCCAGCTCCCTCCCCTCCACCCCTTTCTTGAGGCCATGGACTGTCTGGATCCTGGTCCTGGGAGGCAGACACCCAGAACAGCATGTCAGACACTGTTACCCTCCCAGCCATGTGACCGTGGTCCCTCGGAGCAGACACTAGTGCCTCTTGGGCAGAGTTACCCAGCCACACCTTGGCGTGCTGCTTCTGTTGTCTGCAAGGGCTGCATGGGACAGTGTCGGGTATAGACACACACCTCTAGCTGGGACAGGGCCCCCTTCGCTGTGGCTGTGTCTGGGCTAATGGGGACCCCGTTTAGCCTCCTGATTAAAGACAGCCACTCTCCTGACACCCCCATCCACCTGGACTGACAGAACTGTGGGGCTTAGCTGGGCCTCCAGTCCCTCCCTGCCTGACCAGGGAGCAGTGGGGGGATGGGTGGGGGACATCTTCGGTCGCATACCCCGGGAGTCCACCCAGCCCAGGAAAGGCCTGCGAGGCCGCTGCAGGCCCTTACAGAAGCCCGAGCCTGCTGCCCCACTCACTGCTCCAACGTGACCCTCAGGTGGGCAGCTGGGAATGTCTCCCTGTGCCAGGAAGCCGGGGGGCACCAGCTCGCCATCTGCCCTCACCACAGAGGGTGGCTCCCTGCCCAAGGCCCAAGAGGATTCTGTGCCAGCATGCCAAGTGCACTGTCTGTTTTGGTTCTGTGGCCGAAATGCCACCCCCACAGTGTGTTCTTCAGACAGGAAAATGGAGGTTGGGGCCCTGAGGTCCCCGCCCCCCTTCCGGCAGCCTCTAGGGCTTCTCCACCCTCTCCCTTCTGCCCATCCTGGGCACATATGAAACCATTATGCATCTGCAGCTCATCTCTTATTCATCAAAGTCACGTGTCAGCCATGGGGCTGGCTCGGGGACCAGCAGGGAGGGGACAGCAGCCCCTGGAGGTCCCTGGGCTACAACATCCATACCGAGCAGGGCCGTCCCTGGGGGCCCAGACAGAGGGGGACAGCCACTTGGCTTCTTAGTGATCATGGGAGGGGCACCCTGGGCTGGAGCTGGTTGGGACATTTCTGGTTCCTGAGAACCTGCGTGGAGCTAGGGGGTCCCCCACCTCACAGGGCCCAAGTTATGGGAGTTTGGTTCAAGGCTGTCCCCTGCCCATTTGGGACACTGGATCCTTCCAGGTCACCCACCCAGCAGTGACAACTCAATAGTAAGGTGCCGTTCACACTAGGAACCCTCAGGTTGGGCCAAACCTTGGCAAGGGCACCCATGAGGGCCCAGTGGGCCAGGCTGCCCCTGGAGGATGCTAGTGTGGAGAACCAGAGCCTCAGCCTTCCAGCCCTGGCCCCAGGGTTCCTGGGTCCCTCGAACCACCCCAGGCTTCTTCCATCTTCAGGGCACATAGACAGGTGCCGTGTCCCCAGCGGAGAGGCCAAGGGCTCAGTGCTCCCACTGACAGGGCACCGTGGGGGTCCTCCCTTCTTGTACCCCTCACTGCTTCACTCAATCACTCCACACACCTCAGGGAATCTGCGCCCAGATCTCAGGGTGCTGGTGACAAAACTGGATCCCAGAAGGGTAGCCTCTGTGAGAGATTCCATTCCACCCCCTCTGTGAGAGAACAACTTGCTAAGGGGAGACGGTTCATGCTACAAAGTCACCCCAAAGTCTAAGGGGGCCAAGATATTGGGGGAATGGGTCAGACCCCTTGGCCTCCCCTATCCTGACAGTGGCTCAGCCTAAGCCCTGGAGTTCTGTTCCCCATTGGCTTCTACCCCCTCCCCACCACCCCATCCAGTCACAGGCAGAGCTGTGCAGTTTGGGGGCCACAGAACCCTCATCCCATGCCTGAATCAGGCCGGGGCTGAGGTTCAGACCATCCCTGAGCAGGATCATGGGCATGGAGCCGGACAGGGACTGAACCAGCGCTGAGGTGACACCCTGGTCTCCGGCCACCCTCCAGAAGGGCCCCTGGGCTGGGGCTCACCGGACTGACTTTCCCTCCCATCCACTGGCCCCTCGATGGCCTCTTGCTCCATTTTGCAGCGCTAGTGTGAGGAGGGGGTTTGGAGGCAGTGCAGCCGCAGGCAGGCCTCTGAGACCGGGTATTTTTAGCCAGCATTCCTGCTGACAGTCCAGGCCGGCAGAGGTTTGCTGCCAGCCTCAAAGGCGCTTCTCACAGCCTGCGTCAGGACCTCGGGGTCTGCCCAGTCCGGTCTAGCCCGGCTCAGGGCCCCCGCCCACTCCCCCCTCCCAAGGCAGCCACGCCCAACCAGCTGGGGCTGGGTCCCTGGTGAGGCTCCGTTGGGAGATGGGCCACAGGGGAGACCAAGCCTGGGGCTTGGGGTGCAGCTGATGACAGACCAGGGAGAGACCAGGGAACTGCCCATGGCTTGGGCCCTGGGTTCCCAGTTGTCACTCTTTTTTTCAGGGGGAGTCAGACCTAGAGGTGCTCAGAAGCCCTCAGAGGACCACAAGGTGCAAAGTATCCAACCAGAGGTGGACGCATGCAAGCAAGTGCCTCTATTCCAGTGTTGTGATCACTCCCCTCGGCACTCCCCAATCACTATATACTTATTATTTTTTAGTTTGGAAAACACACCCTGGTGGTGTGTCATGGATCATACAAGCAAGTTTCAAACTCAGGACTCCCACATGGAAGGCAGGCTCTCCAGCCCTTCGATACACTCCCAGCTACTCCTCTTCATCCACCAGCCTGAGATGGGCTTTTTGGGCTCAGAAGTCTGTGCTGAGCACGGGCAGGTCAGTCCTGGGGTTGCTCGGCTGCTCCCTGCCACCATCAGACCCTCTGAAATGGGAACACCCCTTCTGGGGCTGCCCATTTGCTCTGGCCCCGGACACTGCAAGCCTGTTCTACAAGGCCAGGCCTGCAATACCCAAGGTGACAGAAGGTCACCTCAGGGCCCCCAAACCCTCACTTCGGCCAGGACTGCTTTCTAGGCACCTGTGAGGATCCTAACTACAGCCCCTCGTCAGGGCGTGGCTGGACAGGAGAGTGAGCACTCTCAACACAGAACCTTGAGGGGAACCAGCAACTGGGACCCAGGCCGGTCTCTGTTCCAGCTCGAGCTCAGGCTGCTTGTTCTCGGGGCGAACCAGAAGGAGCTGTCAGAGCAAATCTGAAATTCATAAGCAGAAGCAAGCCCCTGAGCCCGGAAATGAAGCCATGATAACAAAGAGGGGTGCTGAGATCCCAGAGCTGGCTGGGGGCCCCCAAGAGACTTGAAAACCACAAGCATTAGCCCAGCCCACGGACAGGCAGAGGATAGGACAGAAATTCAGTTCAGAGAAAGACTTCAGTGCTGAGATGAGAAGAGGACAGGTCAAATTCAGGAGGGAAAAATGGATTATTCCATAAATAATTCAACGTATACGATAAACACACAGTTTTTTGGACAACTGAAAAGACATTTAGGGGAAGAACTTTTGGATCCTTACTCTCTCCTCGAAACAAAAACAAGTTGCAAATGGACTGAAGATTTGAAAATGTTACAATGAAACTCTAAAACTGCCTGCAGAATTTTTAAAAATTTCATAAGTTTGTATCATTCTAAGAATTATACCTAGAAACCATAAATATATGGGCATATTCAGCCTCCTAAGGACCAAGGGCCAAGGCGGTGGTTGGGGGAGATAAAAGATAAAACAACAAATAGGGAATTTCAGCCATTCAGCTCACAAAGGGTCTCCGTTCTTTGTAATGAATTCTTGCAAATCAATAAGAAAAAGACCAACCACCCAAGAGGAAAAGGGGCAGAGTCATGACGTGAACCCATCAGAACGGGCTCAGCCTCACTCTCCGTGGAAAGCGCACATCTAATTACAGCGAGATGCCTCCCACCACCCGCTGGCAGCGGGGGCACGGTTGGGCCAGGCAGAGACTCTGCGCCCGGCAGGCTCTGAGGGTGCTCCTGCTCATGGGGCTGGAATAGTGATGAGGGGCCAGGACAGGTCTGACTGGGTTGTCGGAGACTGGGTGATCAAAATAGAAAATAAAGGCAGCGAGGAGACAGTCGCTCCGAGGGCTGTGGGCAGTGGAGAGCAATAGCCTGGAGCTGAGGTGTTTGCCTTGCGTGTGTTTGACGCCAGTCCAGTCCTTGAGACCAACTGGGCCCCAAGCATCATTGGGCAAAGCTCTGGAGCTTGATGAGCACCCCTGGGGTGGCCCAGGTAATCCCCAGCCTTCCGGGGCCCAAATGCACTGCGTCCTCAGGCTCTGACATTGAACCCCCAGTTGCGTTGGCTAAGAATTGCTGGGAGTCCTGAGTGCCGCTTGGGACTGCCTCCCTGCACCCCAGGACTAGGATGCATGCCTTACGTGCTGGCAGGTTCCGTCCCCAGCACTGTGTGATCCTTGGACATGGCCAGCTATGTTCCTGGTGGTTCCTCGACCCTCTGAGTATTTCTTGGGAGGTCTCCTGCCCCCCCCCCCCAGGTAGAATATAACATATTAAAAGAAAGCAAATGACACCATCTCCTCCTGGCTGCTGCCACTGACAAGACAGTGGACAGGGCAGCCCTCCCTGCCCCCTTGTGCCCTGCGGGGAGCTGCCAGGACTCCAGCCGCACAAACTGGCTTTGTCATCATTAGTGCCCGTTAGCAGAGCTGTGCTTCAATTTGTATCTGATCCCTTTTCTCAGGAGCAGTGCTAGCTTACAAAGGGGGTACGTGGTGGCTCTGACAGCCTGACCCCCGGCTAGCACCCTCAACACTGCCTCTATCACACCTTGGCCATGCCCCCAAGTCCCAGCCAGCCAGCCAGTCCCAGGACCCTCACAGTCTAGACACATGTCCCTGGGCTATGCGCTCACCCACTTTGGCTCAGTTCTGAGAGTGAGATAAAGGTGAGCCCTACTTCATAGGACATCAGTATCCCTGAGGGGCAGGGTCTCAGGCTGGTCCGGGGGCCCCTAAGTTGCAGGGCTGGGGGATATCCGTCTGGAAGGTGTGGCATTGCCAAGACAGTGATCCAGGAGGTCTGCCTGGAGGAGCAGGAGCGAGATTGCTCAGTCCTGGGGACCCAGGCTGCAGTCCATCTGTAGGGATCCACCTGCCTGACTTCTGCTTGTTCCCACATGCGCCCGCCTATATGTGAGGAGGGGCGTGGGGCAAACCTGAACTCTGGGTGGTCCCTGAGGCTCAGTTTCAGGGGCCAGGGAAAGGCAGGAACGGCTCAGTCATGGAGGGCATGCGGGTCCCACCCCAGAACTCCCCAGCTCATCTGGTCCTGGCAAAGCTATCTGGGGGCAAGGACACCTTTTCAGCTGAGGCGTGATTAGAGGGACAGTTGGATGGGGCAGGAGGGGGAGGCTGAAGGGGAGTTGGGAGTGAAAATGGGGTGGGGGGCTGGAGCGGGTGCATGTCGAGAAGCCACTTTACTTCCAGGTCAGGAAATGCATCCTGGGTGCCCGTCAAGGATGGAGTGTGTCCCCTGGCCCCCTGATGCAGCACCTAGGACAGGAAGACCCTGGTGGGGACTCAGGTTCCAGGGACTGGGGGGTTGGGACCCAAGAGCATCTGACCTCAGTCAAAAGCGGAGGAAGGGGCTGGGGCGATAGCACAATGGGTAGAGCGTTTGCCTTGCACGTGGCCGACCCGGGTTCGATTCCCAGCATCCCATATAGTCCCCCGAGCACCACAAGGAGTGATTCCTGAGTGCAAAGTCAGGAGTAACCCCTGAGCATAGCCGGGTGCAACTCAAAAAGAAAAAAAACAAAAGCAAAGGAAGATTCTGCCAACTGCTCATCAGTTGCCAAGCACAGGGCAGCAGAGGGAAACCGAGGCCCAGGAGGGTCCCCAGAATATACAGGGAATAAGAAATGTGAAAGGGTAGCAGGGAGGCATGCGATGGCCTTTGCTTTTTCTGAGAAATCCCCCAAATGCCCGGGGATCTGGAAAATGAGTAACATCCCTGCGGGGGAGGGGGGAGGCGGGCACGGCAGCTATAGGCCCAGCAGACCACACTGTGACTCCGAGTCCTTGGAAGCATCCCGGTAAGTAAAGTCAGGCCAGACCCAGAATAGCGGGCCAAAGAATAGACAGAAAACACAAACTTCAGTTGATAATAACTTGATCAGTATGGGCTTACTGATTACCTAACCTGCTAAATTAATCTGTCAACTGAAAGGGAACCTCGGGGCATGCTACATGGAAATTCTTGAAACTGTCCTCTCAGGGTTTTTTTATTTTTGGTAGAGAAATGTTCTAAAATAAAATTGTTGTTTTTTTTTTTAAAGACACTTTAAAGCAAAAGAAAAAAGTGGGATTTATGAAACTAGTCGTGTGCCACCTCCAGGGGTGACCCAGGGCACCTTGCAGGCCCTGTGTGTGTGTCCACGGTTCCCCAGGTGGCCGTGGAGAGGGATGGCCCGTCCTCTACTCTCCCTCAGTCCATGGACCATCCTGCACACAAAGGGGGTGCGTAGGTGTGCTGGGCCTGGTGGGGGGTTCGGAGTTAGGCCAATGTTGGGCACCTTGGACCCAGCCCCGTTAGTCCCCCTGCCCATCCCCCTCCCAGGGGTGAGCTGTGCGCCGATAGCAGATGCGTGGTGGCCAATCTCAGCTCCTGAGGTGGGTGGTGGGTCCGGGACACAGGTCCATCTGTCTGTCTTTGCAGGGCTGTAGCCTAGACTCTGCCTCCTACACCCTTCTGCTTCTTTGCAGAGAACCGTGGGGCTGCAGATGCTGAGGTTAGAGGGTGGCTGAGTGACCTAAGGAAATAGGAGCAGTAACAGGGACAGGAACAGGGACAGGGACAGGAGCGAGAGCAGGAGCAGGAACAGGAGCAGGAGCGACCGGCACTCACCCAGCGTAGGTCCTTTGCACTGTTGGTCCTGGGGAAGATGGAGTGTGCTCAGGGGCTCTTGACCAACTCTTCCCCACAAGGGAAGGGTCAAGGGGACTCTACCAGTTACTGGGACTGCAGCAAAGCACAGGGTGGCCAGGGGACACCTACCATGTCATATCTAGGAGTGATGGGGATAAGGGCCCAGTTCTGATGACAAACTCTGGGTCCACCCACAGTGGGGCTCAGAACCAGCCCCAGCCTCCTCCCTTCCAGGCAGGCCTTTTGTGGGTGTGTTCAGTGGCGGAGAGGCCCCAAGTCTAATTCTCTATGCAGGCTGCACCCTAGACCCATGGATCTAGAATTAGCCTTTTCCCTCCCGGTGCTGGGTGCTGGGGGCCTGAGCGTGAGGGCTCCGGGGTGGTCTGAGAGAACTGCTGCAGGGTCCGTGCATGCAGGCAGGGCCAGGGACCCCCTGAAACTGCTTTATAGCACACGTGTCCCCGGTGTCTGCCCCCCTCCTCACAGCGTGACACCTCCCAGCAGTCCAGCTCCTCGTCCCTCCATCCCTGGGCTTAGGGTTTCAACAAACCCATTTATAGGGGACATGTTTGGAGCATCAACCCCGAGGAGCAAGGGTCACGGGGCAGCTGACAGGCATCTCCTCCTCACAGCCTGGGAGACCCACCTCAGGGCCCGAGACCTCCTCCCCCCATCCCCCAGACCCTCACCTGCACCAGGGGCACTGTGGTCCTTCTCTGCTGCCTTCCGTCCAGCTCCATCTGACCCCCTGGACTTTTGTGTGGAGCCTCCTCTGAGGGTGTGACACTGCCTGGCCCCCCTCTGTTGAAAAGGACTCCCCCCAGCCTTCACGTAGCACCCCTTCCCCACGGGGAGAAAGCATGAGGGTCACTGGCTGCCGTGTTGGGCAGCCCCTGGCACATAGCCTGGCTCCCGGTACCTGTCATCTGGCCTGACCTGTGTAGCTGTCCTGTATCCTCACCCCTTGCCCAGTCCTGTCTGGGACCACATTGTCATCTGTGCCTTCTGTGGCAGTGAGGATAGCCCTGGGCCAGGCTCCTGCCACCCTCAGGAACCCCGGGTGCAGCTCCTGTCCTGGACTGGAAAGGGGTCTGAGATGGGGCACATTCACCATAGTCCCTGGATTGGAGCTAGGGAAGAAAGGTGGTGACAAAAATGACCGAGGGTCTCAACCTGGGGCCCAGCAGAGTTTCTGGGACGTCTGGGGGCACACTGCAGGGTGGCTGTGCAGGAGGGGAGACTGAGGCTCTCAGTCCCTAGACTCACATGCTGCTGGGGCACGGTGTCCCTCACGGCCCCCCTCACTCATGTCTCCAGGTGGGGCTGGGGCTGGCTGCCACCGCTGGAGATCTTGCTGGTGGCATGAGTCGGAGGAGATGATTAAAGGGGGGAATGTAGGGAGATGAAACACCGGAACGGAACTCAGGATGGAGAGAAAGTGCAAAAGCCTCAAAGACCCCGCTCAGCAATATCCTTGGGTGACTCAGAGGCAGGCTCCATGCGGGGACGCAGGCGAAGCGAAGGGGCCTGGATTAGGCGCCCCAAAAGCAGCAACACCCCCACCCACCCACACACACACTTGCCAGCCACAGGCTGCTCAGGGCTGGAGAGGGGGCAGCAGCGCCCCAGGTGCATCGCTGTGGGTGTCCAGGCAGAGCCCACCTGCAGGTCAGACGGGGCCTGGGGGCAGCCACTCAGAATCCCGCAGCTTTACGGAGCCAAGTGGAGCAAGGTCTTCCCGGGGCTGGGAATGCCTCAGTTTCCCTCCAGGTAAGGGCTGTTCGTGCAAGGGGCTGTACAGAGGCAGAGGAAATAGGTTCATAGGCCCTAGCAGGGGGGTGGGGGATGGAGAGAGGAGACAGGGGCCATCTGCGGGGCTTGGGCAACCACCCCGGCTCCCCCTGCCCCAGCCTGCCGGAAAGGAGGGAAGCCTTGAAGTGCCAGGCCTTTGAATCGCCATCTCCATGGCAACGCGTGGGCACAAAGGGCCGAGCCGTGAGCAGGCAGGCAGCAGCGGAGGCTGCGCAGACAGCAAGGAGAAAGGGGAATCTTTTATTTATGGGGAGGGAGATTCGGGGAGCTGGGCAGCACAGGACCCTGGCCGGGCTGAGGTCTTGAGGTGGTGCCCTCTGCCCTGGTCTGCGAGGCTGAGCCCAGAGGCTGGAGCCTGGGCAAGTGGAGGGCAGGGCCGGGACACCGCAACCGGGTGGGGGCGTGAGGCTTGCATGCGCTCCGCCTGCAGCCAACAGGGGGCGTCGGCGCCTCTCTGCGCGCTTCCCAGTCTCTCTAGGGCACACGTGCCGGGACAGGTGCCTTCCAGGTGCTCGGGCAGGTGCAGGCAGTGAGGCGACGAGGACGAACCCAGCAGGATGCTACCGAAATAGACGTGAGGCAGGGACTGCGTCAGCAGGTGCCAGGGCTCTCAGAAGAGAGCAGCAGGAGGCACAGGCCCAGGCCACAGGTGCAGGTCCAGCAGCAGGAGGAAGCGGCAGGCTCTGCACAGGAACCAGGTCCTGGCTGGCCTCCATGCCGCCCCACCTGCAGCCCCCAGGCACCAAGCATGGTGGGACTCACCTGCTCTCAGTGCTCACACCTGAGCTGCACGTGCAGGCCCCCGTGCTCGCGATGCCATGGGGGGATGGCGTTCTGAGGCAGACACCTGGGGCAGAGTCTCCACCACGACCCACTGGGGGGCAGAATTTGATCTTTTTTTTTTTTAATCTCCACCATGTTACCCTCCCTCGCACCTCCTGGCAAGCACACCACTTTTCTCTCCTGTTAAGTTTCTGGATGGGGTCAACAGTTCCTGAAATTGGGGGATCTGCCCAGAGATGCAGAGCTGCCGGCAGGTACCACGAGGGACAGCCACTCCCTGGGTGTGGTGAGGAGGCAAGTCACTGGGCTGAAAGGCACCGGGAAAAGTGCCAGTCAACCTGGGCGTGCTGGAGCCCAAGACCCACAACGTCTGGCTGAGTGTCCAGCCTGCAATGCCAATGTCCACCCCCCACCCGCCGTCATCAGACTCAGGTGTCCTGTATGGCTGAGGGGAGCTCTTCCCCGCTGGCATTGGGAGACCACCTTTTCTCACTCCCACCTCTCCCCCAGCCTGACTGGGCCAGTTTCGTCTCCCACATATTCAACAAGGAGACAGAGGGTGGCTCTGGGGAACCAGGCAGGAATGAGGGGAAAGGAAGGAGAAAAGTCGCCGGTGGGGGCTGGAGTGATAGTACAGTGGGGAGAGCGTTTGCCTTGCATGTGGCCGACCCAGGTTGGATCCCCGGCATCCCATATGGTCCCCCGAGCACTGCCAGAAGTAATTCCTGAATGCAGAACCAGGAGTAACCACTGAGCATCACCAGTGTGACCCAAAAAGCCAAAAAATAAAAAAGGTCAGCAGGTGGGCCAGGGCCGCAGGCAGGTCAAGTGAAGTCACACCCACCAGGAGGAGGGGAACTGGCCATTCTCCCCACGGCTCTGTGACCAGAGTGACACAGGCCCTCTGATGCAGGGATGGGACCCTCCATCCCAGGAAGCCAGACTGAGATCCCAAACCTTCCCCCCATCGCCTCTGCTATCACTATGCTAGAGGCAATAATGATGCACTCTGCTGCAGCCATGGCCCACTGCATATCCCGCCCAGACACGCCCCGGCTCCTTCTGATGCTCCAAAAGGCTCCTGCCTGCTGCTGGCTTCCCTGAGCCCGAACCACTCTGCCTCCTGCGTCTGACCTTGTTGAGCTCCCTCAGACCACATGTGGTCCCACAAGCCCCACCGGCAGTGATCTCTGAGCACAGAGCCAGGAGTAAGCTCTGAGCACCACTGGGTGTGGCTCAACACATGCCCCCCATAGAGAAATAAAACAGATGTCCCAAGACAGGGAGATGGTGCAAAGGACTGGACTTCCTACCTCGCTTACTGCAGGTTCCAAATTTAATCTCCATCACAGATGGTGGCCCTGGTGGTTCCAAGTACCTGTGTTGCATGATGCAGAGGGGCCTGGGCCAGACTCTAGGCTGGGTCAGAACAGGGTGAGGAGAGTGACGTGTGTGTGTGTGTGTGTGAGAGAGAGAGAGAGAGAGAGAGAGAGAGAGAGAGAGTCTAAGTGGTAGGTGACTCTATGCCAGCAGCTAGGCTGGGGTAGGCTGCGGGAAGGTGAGGCTGACCCCCGCCCCCTGCATCAGTGATCAGGGTCTGGCTATCCTGGAGGTAGGACAAGGTGCCAAGGGCGGGGGGTAGGCTCCATGGCTCTCTGCTGTCCTCTTCTGGCCATCTCTGTCACTGCTGTCCCACTTAGTTTCCCTCAGGCCTAGGACCTCCAGCCCAGGGGTATGCCAAGAGCCAGCTTGGGATTGAAATGCTGAGGACAGAGGGGAAGGAGCACCTTGCCAGTCCTCTGGAGCCTCTGGTGGGCCAACAGTGCAAGTGCCCATGGAAAGATTGCAGCCTGGGGGACAGAAAATCCCGTCTAAGGACCAGAAGTAATGGAACGACATTGGTGGAGGCTCTTGGGCACTTTGGTGACACGAGGCAGTAACTACTGTACAACATAACCACAAATGTCATTAACACTATTATAAACATGTGACCTAAACTATATATATATATATTTTTTTGCTTTTTGGGTCACACCTGGCATTGCACGGGGATTACTCCTGGCTCATGCACTCAGGAATTACTCCTGGCAGTGCTCAGGGGACCATATGGGATGCTGGGAATCAAACCCGGGTTGGCCACATGCAAGGCAAATGCCCTACCTGCTGTGCTATTGCTCCAGCCCCATAAACTATAATATATTTTTAAAATTTTTTATGTTTGTTTTGGGGCTGCACCTTGTGGTGCTCAGGGGTTACCCCTGGCTCTGCGCTCAGGAATTACTCCTGGCGGTGCTCTGGGGGACAATATGGGATGCCAGGAATAGAACCCGGGTCAGCTGCATGCAAGGCAAACGCCCTGCCTGCTGTACTATCACTTGGGCCCCTTAATTTTTTTTCTTTTTCTTTTTTTTAATGAAAGAAAATCCCACCTGAGCTTTCTGCCCTCTGGTTCCTCCTCCTCAGGCATGGAGACATCCGGTTCCCACATTCTGTCCTGACTCTTCCTGAATGCAAGCCTGGCCGCCCACTCCCAATCCACCCCAAAAGGCCCCCTGAGAAGAGCGTGTGCCCCAAGCTCAGACCGGACTCCCTGGCTGCCTTTGCCTGGACATATTTGGTGTGTGGCTCGGATCAGGCCCCGTCTACCTGGGCTTAACCCTCATGAGGCCTCGGGGTTCAGCAAAGGCACAGCAGGGCCGAAGCGGGGCTGTGGCCGCATAGCTGGGTAGGGGAGGTCTGGAGACACTCACCCTCACCCCCACCCCACTGCCCTCTCTGAACTGGCTTCCTGCTGTGAGGGGTGGTGGCCACACCCCTACTATCCCTGATTTCTCCGAGACTCAGAAGCTGACCCTGGTGGCTGGCCTGCGAACACTACTTAAATGGTGACTGCTGTCCCAGGGTAATGATTGCATCGCAGGGGTGAGGGGCAACTCTCAGAGGACTGAGTGGTCCCCAGACCCAGCCCACCTGCCTGATTTGGACTTCCTGGTGCCACATGTAAACAGAAGGACAGACAGAAGGACATGCGGACTGACTCTGGCTGGGATTGGCAGCTAGAGGCTGAGCTGAGGGCGGATTTTGCTTCTTTGGGGGGGCCACCACACAACAGGAAATGGAGCTACTCCCAGCTCTGTGCTCAGGAGTTCCTCCAAGAAGTACTCAGGGGACCACGTAGAGCCTGGATCAAGCTCAGAGGCCGTTTGCAGTCAGAGCACATGCTCAGCCACTTGGGTGGTCTCCATCTTGCGGTGCATCTGTTGTTGTTCTTTCAGGGGCCACACTCCAAAATCACTCAGAGCTTACTCCTGGCTTTTCACTCAGGACTCACTCTTGGTGGTGCTCAGGGGACCATATGCAATGCTGGGGATCAAACCCGGGTCAGTGCGTTGCAAGGAAAAACACCTTACCCACTGTGCTATCCTTCCAGCTCTGTGTGGGGCATTTTGAAAGCACTGGGAACATGGCCTCAGTAGTACCCAGAGGTGCTCTGTGCACAGGAGGTGTGCCCAGGAGTGACGCCGTGGGTGCCCGCACTGAGGGCTGTGGTTCTGTGCTCAGGCACTTGATCTGAATACACATGCGCGCATCACACCTCGAAGGTTCAGAGCGGCAGCTGGCCTTCTGCCCGCCTCCATTCAGGGTACCAGCTATCTATCCTGCTGCTCCGCTCCTCATCTCTGTCCTCACTACAAAAGCACGCACCAGCTCCCCCTGCAGAAAGGAAAGGCGCTCAAAGCCTGCGAGGTGAGGGCGAACTCCAGGTGGGAAAAAGAGCTAAGGTGGAAGTGGGGGCCATACTGGGTGGGGGGGGGGGGGCCTGCAAGCTGCTGTTTGAGTGGTGATTTTCCTGCCACGCCCTGCACAACCTCTGGGCCACCTGCCGGGTCCAGGAATCCCTCTAGGCAGTGCTTGGGGCAGGAGAGGTCTCCAGTTGGGTGTGTGCAAGGTAAGCACCTTCCCCGCTATCCTATCGCTTCTGCTCCTGGTTTTTGTCTTTTATGTCCTAGGGTTGGGTCCTTCCCCTTGAGCCCCCATACTCCTGCGGGCTCCTGGGCACCCACTCCAGACTCTCCAGATACATCCCTGGTCCTTGGGAATTTGCAGGGGCTCGCTTGGGGGGAGCCCATCGTTCCACAAGGGGGTCGAGGCACAGGAACACCTACAACCCCTTGCTGCCCCTTCAGCCCCACCAGCTGGCAGCCCCTCCCGATGTAACACAGAGGCTCATCTCCCGCCGCGCCTGTCTTCCTCAGCACCCCCTGGTTGTAGGGTCTGAGAACGTGGATGTTGCTGATGTGGCTCCCAGACCTTTGTGAAGCGGGGAGGAGAGAGGCGGCAGCCTCGAGAAGGAAATCTCCCGCTTTCCCTCTATCCACCTCTGTCACCCCAGGAGCACCTGGAGATTGGAACTGATGGAAACAGAACTGGAAGACGGTGATTGATGCAGGCAGGTAGACAGGAAAAGGCCCCCGGCAATGAAATTTAGATCAACAAAATTTTGGGAAGGAAACGAGACCTGATCAGACCTTCAGCAGACGCTGAGGAAATTTGACTCCTCACCAGGTGAGCTCACCAGGCGAGCCCTCAGACACATCTGCATCTTTTTTTCCTTTTTTTGTTTTTCTTTTTGGGTCACACCCAGCAATGCTCAGGGGTTATCCCTGGCTCAAGCACTCAGGAATTACTCCTGTTGGTGCGCGGGGGACCATATGGGATGCTGGGAATCGAACCCGGTTCGGCCACGCGCAAATGCCCTACTCGCTGTGCTATTGCTCCTGCCTCACATCTGCATCTTTTAATCCGATTAACTTTAACTCTGGTTCAGTCCAGAGGAGACTCAAGAACTTTCAGACCAAGATGACCCCGGAAGAGCCTATAAAACCCCACCCAAAACCCCATTCAAGGCTCTCTCAGTCCTTGGAGAAGCCTGCATTCTCCCTTGAACACAGAGCGTATTACGCTCTCATTCTCTCCCCTCACTAATAAAATCTGTTACTTCACTGCTTGTCTACTCCTGAAATTCTTTTCTGTGAGGCGAGACAAGAACCCAGTAACCCTGGGTCCCGGGCGGCAGAGGCAGATGGGGAGAAAGTGACAGTCTTTCTCTTCCCAACTCACATGAGCCACCTGTGGGACCCACCGACATCAGTATGAGCTCTTGAAGGGTACTGACTTCACGTCTCATCGGCCCCACGAGGTAGCCATCAGGCTCCTGGACAGCAGGACAAGGGAGATGATTCCCGCCACCCAATTTCAATTTCTCAGGGAGCTAGGGACTCAGGTTGGAGAGGGACATTGCCCTTTGCAGGAAAGGGAAAGTCCGCCCTATCCTTTACCCAGGCTGTTCGGGTCCGTCGTATTTCCCTCACTGTAGCACTGTCGTACTGTCCTCCCGTTGTTCGTCGATTTGCTCGTAACATCTCACAACAAATTGTGAGACTTGTTATTGTTTTTGGCATATTGAATACGCCAGGGAGAGCTTGCCAGACTCTGCCGTGCGGGCGGGATACTCTCTGCCGTGCTTGCCAGGCTCTCCGAGAGGGACGGAGGAATCAAACCCAGGTCGACTGCGTACAAGGCAAACACCCTACCTGCTGTGCTCCAGCCCATTTCCCCCACAGAAAAAAAATTTTGGAGGAGGCAAACTAGTGCAGTAAAATGGCTTTTGTTTAGAAATTTTGAGGAAGGGGAGAAAGTGAAGGAAGAGAGAGGAAGAGAGAGTAACGTTTCAAGAGAGAACGCGGCTTCTCCAGAGGCACAGAGCCTTGAAAATGCACATCCATCAGATGGAGATGCGGGCGGCCATCCGGAACCCAGACCGGGCAGGGCCTGTACTTGCCTTCGCCTTCGCAAGCTGGGTTTTACGGTGTTTTTTCCCAAGCTACCCCCATGTGGGGCTTTCCACCTCGTTAAGAGTCCATTGCTATGGTGTTGTTAAGGAGAAGAGTCTGGAACTTTTGATGGTCCTTTTCCATGTCCTTATTACGGCTTCTTGTCTCTGCTGAAGTTTGCCCTCTACTGCAGGGGTCAAGGCTTTCCTAAGCCATCTCTGGCGTCAGCTCAAGTCTTATCAGGCCTTAGTTCCTGTGTCTACAAGTGGGCCCTGGCAATAATGCCTTTAGCTATTTAGGGTTAGTGACAGAGTAACTTCTTCAAATCCCATCTTGGTTTTATCTCTTCCCAAAAACTCATTGCCTGGGGGGTTCCCCCTAGCTACCCTCCTACCGGCTTCCTGGGGACAGCACGGGACTGGGTCCTTTCCCAGGAGCCAGAGATATCAAGGGCACTGGGGAGGTCAAGGTCAGCGCCGCCTTCGGCGGATGATGCGTCTCAACAAGCAAGCCTGGCCGAGCCAGAAAGTAAAATCCATGTCGCGCCAGGCGTGGACTCAGCACTGGGGACTGGGATGGAAGCTTGGGGGCCCGACCACCTGGCTGCCAGGTTTTTCCATCTCTGGAACCCGTACAAGGTGTGGCTGGATGAAGGGCTCCAACTGCTGTGCTTTGGCTGGGGGGTGGGCGGCGCTGGGTGGGGCTGGCTCCTCTCCAGTTTACAGCCTTGTGTCCCTGCTGGGGAGGCCTTGAAGGGCCACCAGACTCCTGCAGGGGGCCAGACTGGCCAACAGCTCCGCTCTGAGAAGCACCCAGAAGTGGAGTGTGCCTGGGGCTTGCATTTCTTGCTGATGCTGATAATTTCGAATGACAAAAGAAGCAGTGTGGTGATTTATGGCGTTATTACTTTGGTAAAAAATGGAGGCTTATTATGAAAGAACAATTAATAAAAAATATTATCATAAAAACAATGGAGTTAGGATGAGAGAGAGGGGGAGAGAAAGAGAGAGGGAAAGATGGAGAGAGGGAGAGAGAGGAGAGGAGAGAGGGAGAGGAAGGAAGAGAGGGAAAGAGAGGGAGGGAGAGAGGAGAGAGGAGAGGGGAGAGGGAGGAAGAGAAGAGAGGGAGGGAAAGAGAAAGGAGAGAGGAGAGGGGAGAGAGAGAGGAGGGGAGACACACACACAGCGAGAGCCTTGGGGGCCTAGGGGATTGCTTTCTATTTGCTTGCTTAAAGAAGGTAGATTTCCATACTGTGGTTGAGTGATTTTATTTCTGAAAAGGTGTGTGTATGTGTGTGGGGGGGGATCTGTTAGACCGGAGGACCCAGTGAATTTGGGATCTGTGGTTCCCAGAGCTGCTGGCGTAGCCTGAGGGACCTTCAGCCACAGGACATGCAACCTCCCATTCCTGACTGCACCTGAGGGTCAGGCACTGGTCACTGAAACTCTGCTGCACCTGCCCGAGGGCGATCTGGGCAGGGATCCCCTCACTTGCCTCCATGCCCAGCAGAAGCTGTGGTTGGGCACCCCTAATTCTGGAGCTAGGCCTGATGGGGGTTTGGGGGATCAGGCTCTCCCCTGGCCTGCCTCCCCCTGGCCCTCCCCCTGGGGAAAGTGGAGAGGGTGCTTCTGAGGGCGTGGAGAGAGAGCAGGGGGCTCAGATTCATCCTCAGACCCCTCCCTGAAGACTGAAGGCTGGAGGCAGGCTCAGGGAGAGCCGGCTGGCATAAAATGAGTGTCCACACAGCTGTTTTGGGCACTGTGACTAGAGGCCCAGTTTCCCCTCACCAAGCCAGGATCCTCCTTGCCTCAGATAGCTATCACCTACCCCGGAAAGGCTTCTAGTCCTGCACGGGTGCTCAGGAGGGTCAATCAGTGCCAAGGCTGTTTGGCACTTATAGCCAGGCTGGACCCTGGGACACTGACCAAGTCCATCTCCATGTATCAGGGACAGACTGCCAGGGGCGGGGATCTATGCAGGCGGCATTGTGCCAGGCACCTGGCAGAGGTGAGGCTGTTTTCACCTGTGTCCAAAGTCACGAATGGCAGCAAGCCTGAGAGGAGCCCAGGGGACCCGGGATGAGGCAGAGGCCTGAAAGAGTCGGAGCCAGAGGGAGCCTCTGCTTTGGCAGGGAAGGGGCTGAGGCTGGAATCCAGCACGTGAAGAAAGGCGGCAAGTCCGGGGTCCTGGGAAACGGCACGCTCTGCGGGGTGAAGATCAGAGTCACGCTCGCAGCAGCCACGCAGGGTCCCGGGGCTGCAGGACCCCTGCCTCCCCTGCCCCCAGCACACACAGACTGCAGATGGAGACTGCAGGCGGCAGCTCTGGGCCAGAAACCGGGTCTTCTGTGAGCTGTGATTAAGATCCTGCGTCAGGATGCATTGCCAGGAGTCAGCCGGCTCATCTGGCTCCTGACATGCTCCCCTGACCAATCAGGGCCCTGCAAAGGCACCGTGGGGCAGGAGGGGTGCAGGTTAGGGCAAGGAGCTGAGAGGAAGGGGGACCCCAGCCCTGAGCCCACTGCCGTGGCAGTGCCTTCCACAGCCTTCCTGTGTGGTGGCTAGTGGCCCAGGCGGTGGGGACAGGTGACCAGAAGCTATTAGAAGAGGAGGTGATCCTGGACGCAGTCTGGGAGACAGGGCCCTCCAGGGAGCTGCATCTTTGTCCTGCGGCCCTCCCTGCAAGCCCGCACATGTGCTCAGAGCCCCAGAGGTGGGTGGGAGGTCAGAGGCGGGCGCCAGGGGTGCTGTGGGGCTGGCCAAGAACTGGGTGGCACCTGATCAGCAGTGCTCTAGATTTCCCAGCCCTCTTTGCTCTTGTGGGACTTCCCAGGGAGCGGGGGGCTAGGCACTGCACACAGCCACTTCAGGGTCAGCCTGGGACACAGAACAATACCTATAACATCTGCTTGGGGGTCTCTGCATGTGGCCAGAGGAGTCTCCAGAGGGAGGGAGCGGGGCAGCCACACTCGCTTGTTTTCTTACTAACCTTTTTGTTTTGGGGATGGAAGTCATAGTACAGCAAGGGAGGCGCTTGCTTTGCATGTGGCAGACCCACATTCTTTCTATCCTCGGTGGGTGCCCCATATGATCCCCCAAGTCTGTCAGGAGTGATCCTTGAGCACAGAGACAGGAGTAAGCCCTAAGCATTGCTGGGTGTGGTTCCCCAAAGCAAACAGCAATCAAAACCCTCTGTTTTATTTCAAGAAGCTGGGGCCAGGACTGGCGCGATAGTCCAGCGGGTACCTGAGTTCGATCTCTAGCATCCCATATTGTTCCCATATGGTCCCCCAGCACCGCCAGGAGTAATTCCTGAGTCTAACCCAGGAGTAACCCCTGAGCATCACCAGGTGTGACCCAAAAAGAAAAAGGAAAAAAATAAAAAAAGAAGCTCAGGCAGGGTTCAGTGAGCTGGAGCAAAGGCTTCACAAGTGGAAGGTCTGGCTACTGCCTGACACCGCGTGGTCCCCTCAGCACCACCAGGAGTGATCCTCAAGTATCAAGCTGGGGAGAGTCCCTGAGAATTGCTGATTGTGGCGCCCAGATGAAATATATGTATATATATATTTAAATATAACACTTATATTTAAAAACACACATATATATATTTAAGTGTTTAATAGCAGCCATGGAAAGAAAGGCTAAAACAGAGACTGCTGGCTGGCTTCCTGTTCACAGGGGGTGAAGGGCAGGCCTGAGCCAGGGTCTATATAAGCAGCCTTTCATGGCTTTGGACACAGGGGACAATGGCCTCACCCCCACCAGGTGCCTGGCACGATGCCACCTGCAGTTTCCTGCCCGGGCAATCCCCTGGCATAGGGATGGCCTTGTTCAGTGTCCCAGTGTTCCAATGGCCTTGGCATTGGCTGAGCCAGTGTGTGATTTCTGGAGCTGGTCTGGGGTGACACGGGGGTGATGGACTCTGTGGACCTGGCGTGAGGCAACTGGAAAAGGTGGGAGGGCGCTCTGGGATCAGTGGTCCTGGCTTCAGATCTTGCCCTTGGGCATGACTCTTACCTTGAGCCTCAGTTTCCCGCGAGTAAGATAGGACAGAAATTGTAGCTGCTAGAGGGGAAGGGTGAAATGTTGCGGCTGCCAGCGCACAGAGTCTATGCTGCTTTCCTTGGGAAGGAACCAGGGGAGGCTGGGAGAGAGCCCCAAGGACTAGAGTGCATGTAGGAGCCCCAGATTCAATGCCAGGACCAGCGGGTCACCAAAGCACTGCTGGAAATAATCCCCCCTCCAGCAGAGAGGCCCTGAGCACTGCTGCGTATGACCTCATAGCAAAAGCAAACAAATCTGAGAAGCCTCAGTTCCTCACCTAAAGGTTAAAAGTGGCAAATGTTGGAACTCATAGAAAGCCCAGGGGTTAAGTCCTTTGCCTCGGGATTGCTTTCACAAACATAGCAGAGAGCCCTGGGATCTAGCAGATAATCTGAGCATCAGGAAATGCAGTCTTATTTGACTACCTCTAAAAAAAAATAAATAAAAGGAATAAAACTGCATAGCTAAATAGCTCTCAAGCAGAAGCTGTAGATGCCCCAAGGAGTGGATAAGAGAATAACGTGCCAGTGAGGGAATCCCGAGCGCCAGGCAGGGCAGGCTGGGTGAGTTTGTTGCAGGCCGATAAGGGAAGACAAGCCCAAATTAAACAAATGTGAATGAATTCCACTGTGTGCAGACAGAGCAAATCTATCAGTAAAAGAGGGCACAAGCAAACGGCAAAAACGCAATAAATCAGAATGAATCCTGACGCAGAGAGCCGCAATTTGGCCTAATATTTCAGGAAGTATGGGTAAGAGGCACACAACAAAATAATAACTTTGACAGAGTTCCAATGTCATGCTCATGGCTGCAGTGAAAACAGATATTTCACTGGGTCTCTGCAGCAGATGGGACCCAGGAGGGACACTGATGGAGGACAGTCTGGGAGGAGTATGTCAACAAGTGAGGGTGCAGAGGGTAGGTCGAAACCCTACGGTGACCCAGGTGGCTACCCGCTAACTCTGACCCTCACTGCAGTATCCCTGCCAGCTCCTAACCTTGCTGCGTGGCCCAACCTCATTGGGGTTGGGAGAGTGACCACAAGTCCTAGTACCTGAGGTGTCACCATTTCTCACTTAGAAGCTCAGGAATGGGGCTGGAGGGATAGCACAATGGGTAGGGCATTTGCCTTGCACGCGGCTGAAGCGGGTTAGATTCTCAGCATCCCATATGGTCTCCTGAGCACCGCCAGAAGTAATTCCTGAGTGCATGAGCCAGGAGCAACTCCTGTGCATCACCGGGTGTGACCCAAAAACCAAAAAAAAAAAAAGACCCCACATCTCTGATCTGAGAGTTTCCTCTCTCCCTCAGCTGACCTCCTGGGGGACCTCCCAACTCCTCCAGCCTATCACTCACTCCCATTGAGATCTGGGTCCGGGGCATATGCCAGCTGCTGTCCAGCAGAGAGTGGAATAGGTATTCACAGGATAGGTGAGACAAGACATTTCACGGTTTCATGCTCAGCAGGGACTGCTGGTAGTGCTATAACTGAATCTTTCTTTGTTGTACCCTAATAACTTTATTCGGTGACAGTTTGCCTATCATACAACTTACCCCATTCAAGGGTATGATTGAATAGCTTTTTTTTTTTGCTTTTTGGGGGGTCACACCTGGCTATGCACAGGGGTTACTCCTGGCTCTGCACTCAGGAATTACTCCTGGCGGTGCTCAGGGGACCATATGGGATGTTGGGAATTGAACCCGGGTCAGCCGCATGCAAGGCAAACGCCCTACCCGTTGTGCTATCACTCCAGCCCCTGATTGAACAGCTTCTAAAATTTTCTCAAGGTCAGCCTGGAGAGATAGTATAAAGGGCAGGCTGTTTGTTTTGGACGCAACTCACCCATGTTTGATCTCCAGCATCCCATATGGTCCCCCAAGTCTACCAGGAGTGAGCCATGTGTACAGAGCCAGGAGAAAGCCCTGAACACCATTGGGTATAGTTCCCCCCAAACCAAAACAAGATAGAACAAAAAACCCACAAAACTTTCACAAGGACAAGCAAACATCATCCCTATCTATTTGTGGAATATTTTCATACCCCAAATCCATACCCATTAGCAGTCACTTCCCATTCTTCCCCGTTCCAGAGAACCAGGGGGGAGCACACTCAGCTATCCCCGGCTCTGTGCCGCTAGTGGGGCTTGGGGGGGTCACATGCAGTGCAGGGGATGAACCCCAGTTTGACTGCATGCAAGGAAAGCGCCCGACAGGCTGTACTATCTCTCCACCCCTGCTCACAGACCTACTTTATATCTTTATAAATTTGTCTACTCTGGATGTTCAAGTAAGCAGAATCATACAGCTCCTGGCCTTCTGTCTGGCTTCCTAAACTTAGTATATTATTCCCTAGGTCATTTGCATGTATCTTGCATCAATATTTCGTTCCTTATATTCCACTTGTATTCCACTCCACTCCTCTCTTTCAACACTTCATACAGATATTCCACTGTCTGAATGCAGCACAGCTTGTTTCTCTGTCCACTCATCAGTGGATATGCAGATCACCTCCCCGCGTTTGCCGTTGTGAATAGTGTTGCTGTGAGCTGGAAGAACTTGTCCCTGGCCTCTCAGCTGCTTGCCAAAGGTAGTTGCTCTGCTAAAGGTGGAAATTGACTGAAATAGAAATCCACCAGCTTTTTTTTTTATCAGGCTATTCTCTGGAGGTGCTTTACTAATTCTATAGTTCCCAAAGTAATTTCTTAGGTTAGCTCCTGTTAGTTCAGATGCTGTTGGGTGGCAGGAGTTTCCTGGAGTTTTCTATACCATCATCTTCACTACTGTCACCCTTGAGCCTTTTGAGCCACCGCGTATAGAATAAATTTACTCCAAGAGTTGGCGGTAGTAACTAGGCAGTCTAGAGGTACCCAGGGAAGCCTGGCGGTCTGTCCATTGGGCGGGCAGAGGAACTGGGAAAACCTGTGAGGAAGAGTCGGACAAATCGTTAAAGGACCTCAGTCCTACATTCGCACGTGGCCTCAGCTGTGAATCATGGGGATCGCGACCTCGGAGGAGCTGAGACATGCATGTTGCGGGGTGACGGGGTGGGGATGGAGGGTGCGGCGGGTGGCAGGGGCGCCCTCAGTCCTGATCCATTGCAGAGAAGTTGGAGCTGCGGGTGGGCAACCAAGGGGACAATATTTCGCTCGGAGCTGCGGCCACCGGTGCACAGGATGCGGGACCACGTGGAGCCGTTCTCGGGCTCGTGGGGTGAGTCGGCCAAGGGATTCTCATCATTCCCAACACTTGAATGAACTGGGCCTCAGGGGAAGAGTGTGTGGTGGCCGGACACAGGAAAGGTGGGTCGTAACTCCTAAGATCTCAAGCCGGGGACGTAGCCTCCTTCTCCCGGGGCGTGTGCGTTAGAGAGAGGCAGCGCTTTCCCCAGAGAAAGGCGTTCTCCTGGGGTGGGCGGGGATGCCCGATAGGGGGCGTGGCTAGAGTCGGGGCGGGGTTTCCTCCCGCAGAAGGCGAGGGTACCGGGGCGGGGCGGGGCCTGCAGGCGGGGGCGGGACTACAGTGCAGGGCAGGGTCCCCAGAAAGCCGTGGATACCGGGGAGGGGCGGGGCATGCAGGGGCGGGGCCAGGGTGAGGGGCGGGGTCTCCCCAGAGGAGGCGCGGATTCTGTGGCGGGGCGGGGCCTGCCGGAGGGGGCGGGGCCAGAGTGAGGGGCGGGGCCTCTCTGGGAGCCGGCGCGGGTCCTTCCAGGAGCGCGGGACGGGCAGGCGCGGCTCCGAGCGCGGGCTTGCGGCCCCTTTGGAGGCCGACGGGGTGCCTCGGGATGGCTGGCCCGAGTTTGCCGGGAAGGCGCGGCTGAGCGCGGGGCGGAGCCGGGGGAACGGGGCGGGGCCGGCGGCGTGTACTTAAGCCACCCGTTTTCTTGGCCGCCGTCCGGCCATGGCTTTCAGGCGCATCTCGTCGGCGCTGCGCTCCGGCACCCCGTGCCGCGTCCCGCTGTCCACGGCGCCGGCCACCCGCGAGCAGCCCGCCGCGGCTCCAAGGGTCGCGCAGGGGCGCGGGGCCAAGGAAGTCACGCGGCCGCCGCTGCCCCCCGTGGACTTCGGCAACACGCAGGAGGCGTACCGCAGCCGTCGCAGCTGGGAGCTGGCGCGCAACCTGCTGGTGCTCCGCCTGTGCGCTTCGCCCGCGCTGCTGAAGCACCACGAGCAGGTGCGCGGTGGGCACGGTGGGGGCGGGCAGGTGCGCAGGGGTGCGGGCCGGCGCCCCGCGGGTTCCTCCGTGAGTCCCGGGAAGTGGGACCGGTAGCCTCGGAGTCAGGAAGGGAGGCGTTTCCTGCGCTCCTAAACTTTCGAGCTCATTGGTTTTGAGCCTCATAAACTTTCCTATATGTTCTCTGCTGCCTGTTACAATCGAAAACCAACGTATCCTTTAGGCTCTAGTTCGCTCCTAGAACTTGAGCGTGAAGCGTTGTTCATGTTGCCTTCGGGGAAGTCTGGTTTGAAGCCCTCTAAGGGATGGACTCATTGCCTGGATCCCCGAGTTCTCAGAAGCTGTGACCCAGGGGTTCCCCAGACAGGGCCACTCTGGACGGACAGCTTTGGCGAATAAATGGGAAGCCGGGCAGACATCCAACTTTGAAAACGTTAACATGGCAACTTTGAAACTCTCTGCGCTCAGGGGAAGTAAAGAAGCAGAACACATATTAGCACCGTTCAGGCTTAGAGAGATGTTAATTATTTCATGGCAATCCTGAGCCGAGTCAGGAAAAAAGACTCTCTTCTCTGTCCTGGGTGTTCTTTGCTCCCTGAGACTGTGCTTAGGGGTGGAGGGTGGGTCCCCAGCGGGCACCTAGCTTTCCTTGGGGTTCCAGAAGAGGTGAAACTGCTGCTGGGAAGGTGGGGAAGAGGTCACCCCATCGGGAAGACTGAGCCCGCACAGGTGCTGGCGCAGCCCCCTCTGGGAGCTTTGAAGCTGCATTCAGAACGGAGCACTAAATGGTGAGGCCCGGGGGGTCCAAACTGGACAGGGGAAAGGTCTAAACTAGACAGAGGGAGCCTCTGTGAACCTCTCCATGTTTTTGGTGGACAGTGATGTCCCCGGTAAAGTCATGGCTGCAGACACTCCTGGCTAGCCAGGGAGGAGGACCAGGAGGGACACTTGGGATCAGGGGAGTGGATGGGGTGGGGAGAGACAGTGATGCCATTTATTAGAGGAGCTCAAGCATTTGCAGGAGGGAGGTGAAGGCTGCGGGGGACAGAGATGACGAGGGGAGGACGAGGCCACGACAGATGGGGTCTGTGAAAGGCAAAGACAGGCCCCTGGCTACAGAGGTGGAGAGTCAGGGGGCTGTGAGGCAGATGAGGATTGGGGGTGATAAAAGCTGTCTCTGGGAAGACAGGCAGCACATTCCTGGAGCCAGGACTGCCGCCTCTGGTGAGCCCAGACCCGCGCCACCACCCTGGCTTTAAAGCCAGTGGAAGAGCCCGCAGAGCCACGGGTGGCTGCTGTCCAGTGCTGGAGAGGGACTGTGCTGGGGTGTCGGGAGCAGTGCTGACTTCCCCTGGTGTCCATCAAACGTGTGAGGTGCCCTGCATGCCCCCACTGAGCCCATTCTACCACGGCCCTTGCTCCTATCCCACGGGAGGCCATGGCCATGACCCCAGTCTGGAGGAATGGGCCGCAGTCCAGACCTGCTCCCTCCCTGACCTCTGGCCTTCGGGAGATCCGCTGAGTTGGGTGGTTCTGGGCCAAACCTACTGGGGTAGTGGGGGAGGGGTCAGGCCTGCTCCCTGGGAGGGCATCAGCCCTTAGGAGCCAGGCTGCATCATCATTGGGACGTAGTGGGGGGCATGCATGTGCCAGAAGATGACCCTTTGGGAGTATTTAGAACATGCAAGTCTTTCCTTGGTTAGGACTGGTGCGGGGCGGGGGTGCTAGTGGGGGCCGGACACAGACAGGGTGGGCAGTGGGGGCACCGAGGACAGGAGCAGAAAGAGGGAGCACCTTCACCATTCCACGTCCTCTGACTTTCATTGCAAAAGTGGGCACATGAGTGCCCAGAGCATCTCTGAACCCACAAGCCACTTGCAGACGCAGATGGTGGGGGTTGCCCTGGGCTTGTAGCATGTCATCCAGGGCACACCTGATGGCGCCAAGAAGGTTTCAGAGCTTTACATGGGACTTGGCTGCAGGTACCTGCCAGGCCCCGCCGCCTTTGACAGGCCTCCTTTTGCCAAGGTGAGCAAGCGGGTGACCCTGTTAGGTGACCAGGGTGGGAAGTCCTTCCCTTGGGGTGCAGGAGGTCAGCACCAAGCCGTGTGGAGGTCACCAGCCCACAGCACCAGGGCCAGTGGCAGCAGTGGCTGTCCTCACGCCCACTGGCACAGGAACCGCATTGCGTCAAAGGCCTCACACAGCTGGACTTGTTGATTGTGGCCAGGAGCAAGATGGTCTGCAGCCTGCAGGGCTGGGAGCCCCCTTCTGCACATGTTATAATACGTGGAACATCAGTAGAACCCTGCTTTTCAGAGCCGAGTGATGGTCTGCAGGCCCCAGTTCTGCCCTCTTCACACTGGGGTAATGTTGACGAGGTTCTGGGCCTGTCATTGCCCCCCCACCCAGGACCAGGAGGATGCTTCAGTGCTCCAGCCCCCAGGTTTCCCAGGTTCTGGAGCGAGGTGGGGGCATGTAGAGTGCGTATGTCTGGTGTTGGCACTCATGTTTGCCATTTCTAATCCTTCCTGTAAACATGAGATGTAATAAGGCAGGAAGCCGAAGATGCTGCCAGGTAACCGTCATCCTAGGCCACCACACCAGGTACATGTGATTGGAAAGTGTGATTCGAGTACAGCTGCCTTTAGGCTGGTGGGGTTCAGGGATGAGGGGTTTGATTCTCAGCCTATTGCTTTGATTAGAAATAGCTTCCAGGGGCTGGAGCAATAGCACAATGGGTAGGGCATTTGCCTTGCACACAGCCAACCCGGGTTTGATTCCCAGTGTCCCATATGGTCCCCCAGCACCACCAGGAGTAATTCCTGAGTGCGGAGCTAGCAATAACCCCTGTGCATCCCTGTGCATCTCTAGGTGTGACCCAAAAAGCAAAAAAAAAAAAAAAAAAAAAAGCTTCCAGACAGTTGGAGAGACAGTCAGGGGAAAAGGCACTTGCCTTGACTACAGCCAACCTGGGTGTTATCCCTTGCACATCACATATGGGTCCTGAGACCCACAAGGAATGATCCCTGAGCACAGAGCCAGGAGCAAACTCTGAGCACAACCGGGTGTGCCCTCCTCCAAAAGCAAACAAATAGAACTCCAAAAAAAAAAAAGAAAGAAAAAAATCTGAAATTCTGATCCCAAATCTGATTCTAAATTCTGATCCACCTCATACCCCTCAAAAAAAAAAATAGTGGAGGGGCCAGAGTGATTGTGTAGTTGGTAGTGCATTTGCCTTACATGTGACTGACCTGAGTTCAATCCCTAGCATCCCATATGGTTCCCTGAGCACCACCAGGAGTGTTTCTTGAGTGCAGAGCCAGGAGGAATACCCTGAGCATCGCTGTGTATGGCCCCCAAACCAAAGCAAGCAAGCAAGAAAGCCAAAAAAAAGTGGTGGAAGGGGGGCTACTCTCTATCAATTCTCAGATTTTTCCTGTCTTGGGGCAGGATTGGGGGAGAGTGGACATAGAAATTTCCAGGCAGGCGTACATGTCCCCTCTTGGCCTTAGAGGACTCTGGTTGTCCTCATTCCTCTTGTCCTGGCTGTCCCCACTCGGGGAGCCCTGGCACTGTTCTCCTCCCTGGATCTGAATTAGCAGACCCCAAGGGCAGCCAGCCCTTGACCCCTCCTGAATCACTTCCCGGAGTTCCCTGCGCCTTCCATTGGGCTCCCTGCTAGGATGGGAGCACTTGGTCTATTTTGTTTGGCCAAGAGCCGGGCCAATGCATGCGCGCCCATCCCTGCCAATTCTAGGTGGTCTTCTGGCTCACAGATAGACCCTGGAGCTCTCTGCGCTCTGCCGGTGTTCACGTGTTCAGCAGCCCACAGAGGGCCGGCCCCAGGCCAAGCACCATTTTAGGGACTTGGAAAAATTTTTCGAGACGTTGCAGAATCCAGGCACTTGCCTTCTAGCAAGTTCCTCCTAATCCTCCTCTTGGGCCAGGTAACCGCTGAGGTGTGCAGCCAGAGGCAGTGAGGCACGTCCCCCTGCTGCCTCCCGAGATCCCTGTCATGCCAGCCTTTTGCTTCCTGTTGGCGCAGGAGTACAGAGGCGCAGTGGCAGGACAAGCTTGTGCCCGCCCCTTGTGGGTGATTGACAGTTGCTGCGAGGGACGCAGCCGCTGCCTCGGGTGACTTCCCTCATAAAATCAGGACCCTGAGACACTTGTGATCCTGGGAAGAATGGGTCAAGGCCCTGGGTTGGAATGGAGGGGCAGGGTGAATGCTGGGCACAGGGGAAGTCAGGCCCAGTCTTTGTCTTTCAGCTGCTCAACCTGGCCAGGAAACTTCTGGGGCAAAGGCTCTTTGACAAGCTGATGAAGATGACCTTCTACGGGCAGTTTGTGGCGGGCGAAGACCAGGAATCCATCAGGCCTCTGATCCAGCACAATCGGACCTTCGGTGTGGGCTCCATCCTGGACTACGGGGTGGAGGAGGACCTGAGCTCGGAGGAGGCAGAGCGCCAGGAGCTGGAGTAAGACCTTCTCCGGGCATCTCGTGGTCACCCCGGAACCCCCTGAGGCTGCAGGGGAGAGCCGGGCCAGCCTGCAAGGCAGCAGTTGTCCTGGGCTTGGTGGCAGGGAGGGGGCGTGTCACTCTGGACTCTCAGGGAAGGCCTGGGGGGTGTGGAAGAAGTGGTCAGGTCAGCCTTGGCCCACGGGGCCCAACACCTGGCTTGGTACAGCCTGCAAGCCCAGAGAGCGTTCTATGTTTTATTTTGCCTTGGGGGTGGTGGATGGTTTCGACCACACCCAGCAGTGCCTGGGGGCTACTCCCAGTTCTGTGCTTGGGCAGTCACTTCCAGTAGTGCCTAGAGGACCATGTGGCGCTGCGTCTCGAACCCGGGTGCCCTGCAGGCAAGGCATGCACCCGCGCCCCGTTGAGCTTTTTCTGGCCCCGTTTCTGCCTTTCCAAATCCAAACAGGCATCAGGTGTGGTGATTCATGGGAATGATATGGGATGCCACAAGATTCATTCTGCAGCAGTGGAATGCAGAGGTTGTGTTGTGCCCCCGAGCTGTTTGCAGCAAACTTTGGTGCACCCTGATGTCCGGCACTCTGGCTCACTCTGCTGAAGCACTGCTTTTTTTTTTTTTAATGATTTTTTTTTTTTTGTTTTTGTTTTGCTTTTTGGGTTATACCCGGGGATGCTCAAGGGTTACTCCTGGCTCTGCACTCAGGAATGACTCCTGGCGGTGCTCCGGGGACCATATGAGATGCTGGGAATCGAACCCGGGTCAGCCGTGTGCAAGGCAAATGTCCTCTCCACTGTGCTATTGCTCTGGCCCCAGCATTGCTTTCTGTGGGTGACTGCGGACCCGCTGGACAATCCCACCATCTCACCATTTCAGAAGGGAACTCTGCAGGCCTGGGAGACGGTGTGTGTGTGTGTGTTTGTGTGTGTGTGTGTGTGTGTGTGTGTGTGTGTGTGTGTGAGAGAGAGAGAGAGAGAGAGAGAGAGAGAGAGAGAGAGAGAGCCCGGGATGTCTCTGCCCCATTTAGCCCCCTGCTGTAGGACCTGTTTTCTGGGCCCGGAATGTGGACACAGGTGCTGTCTCCTTAACCCACCGGCCCTCACATAGGCAGAGCTAGAGGAGGAGTCCACACTGCTTCTGGGGCGTGGCCTTAGGAGAGGCCCAGGCGAGACCAGCTCTTTCTTTGTAAGATGCCCAGCTTCCGTGCTGGCACCCTGCGGGCAGGACTAATGTTGGTATTGGGGCCCTGAGTCCCACCGCATTGGTGCCCGTCCCACGTGGGGTATGGACAGGCCTGTGGGGAGCCCGGCCTCTGGCCCAAGGTAGACAATTTGCTCAGGCCCAGGCGGGGGCAGGGAAGGTGTCACATGAGCCTCCTGGCCTGGGAACAGAATGTCCCGGCTCTGTGTCTGAGCCAGCGGCAGCCAATTGGCCCAGAAAGCCCGGCCCCTGCCTCGCGATTTGCAGGGCTGAAGGCGGGGTTGTCTGTATTCCCGGTGGGGCTGTAAGCCAGGCCTTGGGGGAAGGGGCTCTCGCTGAGGTGCCTTGAATCACTAAGGCGCAGCCTCCCTTTGCTCTGGGTGAGGGCTGGGGCTTCCTCCCAGTGGTATTGTTTCTCCCACACGCCCTCCCCCCAGCCCCTGCCCCTCCTTGCACCTCCTCCCCGCCCCCCTCGCTGAGCTACACTTCCTTGTGCCCTTGATCCTGTACCTCTCAGCCTTTGTATCCCCTCGCCCCGAGCTCTGGTCCCGGAGCTGCAGGTCCTCCCTGTCCATGAGGATGGCCCCTGTGCAGGGCTGGCAGCAGGGGGCAAGGAGGCCCACCCAGCTCCATTGCCAAGTGGCCTTGTTCCTTTGGAGGGACCGAGGGGGTCCAGCTATGCTGCATGATGTTGTCTGGCCGGGAGTGACTCACTGCAGTCCCCACGTAGGGAGGGGAGGGGACACACCACTGCTCCAGAGGAAGACCACGGGCTGTGGAGGCCATGGGTGGTGCCAGCCTGCTCTGGGCATAACCCGAGAGTCTCAGAGATGGCTGGGGTGTCTGTGTGTGTAGGACAGGCCTCTGGACAGTGAGGGGGACCCTTGGCACCTCTGGAGGGACCCAGACCCCCCCCCCCCACCGGAAGCAGGGTTATAGGCCAGAGAAAGGAGTCACGTGAAGAGGTGGGGGTGGTGTTCCTCAGGACACTTGGTAGAGGGCAGAGGCTGGAGCTGACCCCTAGGGGCCCCCTCACAGGCTGAGAGCACTGGGGACTAGGAAGGAGGATGGGGGCTCCTTCCAGAGGATGGGCTGGGGACAGTGTGGCTGCAGTGTGTCTCTCCTGCCTGGGCTGTCGCGTAGTCAGGGCTGCGCTGCTTCCTCTGCTGACCCCCTGGACTCTCGCGCCTGTCCTCCTGCTGGTGGCCATGCGTGTGTTTGCCTGTGCCCAGGTGCTTGTATGTGCGCATGTTTGTGTGGGCCCCTGTGTTTGCGTGCATGTGTTTGCCTGTGCCCGTGTATTGCCTGTGCATGTCTGTGTGCTTGAGTGAGCCTCTCCCTTTACTCATGGTGATGTAACGCCCATTTTGCGGGGCACTGCTCTGACAAGTTCGTGGCCATGCAGCTAGCTGGCTCCACTGCTGGCCTATTTCTTTTTTTGGGTGGTATGTTGGGGGGGTGTTGGGGGTCTCAGTGCTCAGGGGTTGCTTACAGCAGTGCTCAGGGAGCATGAAGGATCCGCTGCATGCAAGACAAGTGCCTTAATGCCTGCACTGCCCTTCGGCCACATATCGGACCCATTTCTTAGTGCCCAGGAGACTGGGCGTTCGAAATGACTTTCCTGCAGCCGAGTCTGCCGAGAGCAAGTAGAGGCACAGACTTGCTTCCCTGCACCCCTGGGGCTTGGCTGAGTTGTTTTTGTGAGGGAAGGTGTTGGGCCCATACCCAGTGGTACTCAGCGACAACTCCTGGTGATGCTCAGGAGAACGTGCAGTGCCAGGGATGAAACTCGGGGTTCCTGCGTGCAAAGCGTATGCTCCAGCCCTGTGAGCCACGCAGGAGGCCTGAGGGGAGGGCAGTGGTGGGAATCCTGAGGGAGCCTCATGTGACCAGCCCGGGCCTTCTGGGACCATGCCAGTGGATGGAAGGAACCTCCTCAGAAGTAGACTAATTGTCTGGAAAAGCTCACCCAGAAAGAAAGAGGGGGATCGTTCCGCAGTGCGCCCCTTCCTGCCCCCGAGCATCAGGGCTCTGAGGCCCGGCTCCTCTTGGTGGGTGGCTTTTATCTGGCTGTCCCTGGTCCAGGGCTGGGGAGCCTTCCCTCTCTGCCCCGGAATGGATTCTTCCTTGTACCGCGGAGTCAGATGCTGCTCTGTGGGGTGCGTCAGTGCCTGGTCCTCAGAGCAGTGGTCACCTGCCCCAGCTCCTGTTCTTGCGTGCAGAGCCCTGGCCCCTTCTGCAGGGACTTCAGGTCCTGAACGGGGTGTTCTGGCTCAAAGTCCCCAGATAGAAGCCCAGGGTTACACAGGGTCAGAGCTCAGAAGGGGCCCCCAGGAGGGCCACGGGGCCCCCAGACTTGTTCCAGGCCCTGGAGGTCAACATGCCACTCCTTGATCCAGCCTGAAGCCTTGGGCCTGGATCAGTCTCGGGCTTCCTGCTCTCACATTTGCCCTGAGTGACCGTGGGGTAAGGATGGAATTCTTTTCTCTGTGGGATGCAGGCTGGGCGCTTGGACGGCCCTCCCCTTCAGGGGAGCTAGGGTTTTTTCCAGTCTTCAACCTCTGCCTCCTTGAAGAGAACAGGCTTGGCTAGCACAGCCCAAGGCGGCCTTGTGCCGGAACTCCATTGCTGGTGCTCACCCCTTGAAAGTCAATATTCAGCAGGCAGGGCGGGTGCAAGTAGGCCCCGGAAATGGCCCAAAGGGCTGGAGCACCTTGCCTGTGGGAACCAGGATTGGATCCTGCATTGTATGTTTCCCTCCCTGGGAGTGGCCGCCTGTACAGCCAGACTTGCCCCCGCAAAAGACAAGGCCCAAGGAAAAAAGGGCTTATTCACGTTCTGCACACCGGAAAAGGTGGCAGACAGGAAGCAGTCTTGCGTGCCTGGTCACAGGAAGTAGGAGTAATGTTCATGGCAGTCCATTTGGGGAAGGGGGAGGGGTTGCAGATAGTTGTGCCCCCAATAAATTATCTATGCCCCCAATAAATTCTGTGTGTGTGTGTGTGTGTGTGTGTGTGTGTATAAATTCCTGAGGCATGGGCCTTCTTATCTGCCACCAGATGCAAAGGTTGCTGTGTAAAGCTTGCACCTATCCTTACCTGAGGCTTTTGGGGAAAGACAAGATAAGAACAGCTGTCCTGGACTGGAATGACAGCACAGTGGGTAGGGCATTTGCCTTGCATGTGGCTGACCTGGGTTCCTCCCCAGCACCACGTGTGGTCCTCTGAGCCTGCCAAGAAGGCAAGAGTGAGCCTGGAGTAGAGCCAGGAGTAAGCCCTGAGCACCGCCAGGTGTGCCTACCCCCCTTCCCCCCCCAAAAAAAAAATAGAACAACTGTGTCCCTTTTACTTTTGAGTCCTCTCTACATTTCTTTTTCTTTTGCTTTTTTGGGTCACACTCAGCATTGCACAGGGGTTACTCCTGGCTCATGCACTCAGGAATCACTCCTGGCGGTGCTCAGGGGACCACATGGGAGACTGGGAATCGAACCCGGGCCAGCTGCTTGCAAGGCAAATGCCCTACTGCTGTGTTATCGCTCCAGCCTCCCTCTCTACATTTCTCTGGGGCTGGTTTGGCAGGGCCCTGACCCTCCTCCTATTCCTGCCTGCAGGTCCTCTACCTCTGTGGTGGAGAAGGAAGGATGTGGTGAGTTACCCCGGGGTGCAGGGGAGTCCCCCATTGTTGTGATCCCACACTGCCGGGGCGGGCCTGGGAGGGCTGGTCCCTCAGCTGGGGCTGGTCTGGATGCTGCCTTCTTGGCCGGGGTTCAGCACCTGACCAGGGCTTCCCCAGGGAGGGGAGGAGGCTGGCAAGAGTTAGGGGAGCAGGCTGGGGAGTGGGGAGAAATAGGGGGAGCCCGGACCCGGGAGAAGTGGGGTCACGGGGCTATTGCAGGCAGAACAGGAGCCTGTTTTCCTAGAGCCCTCCGAACTAACTGGGCCGACAGCCCCTCACTCAGAAACAAAGTCAAACTGGCCTGTAAGCGAGCAAGCGGCCCCCACCCGTGGCACCCAAGGCAACTGCTGCGCTCCCCCAGCCCCACCCATGGTTTCAGCGGCCTCTGGGAAACTGGCACAGTCGTGCTCAGTGGGTAGCTGCCTCCGCAGGCACCAGTAAGCGGGAGAAGCAGTACCAGGCCCACCGCACCTTCGGGGACCGCCGGGATGGCGTCATCAGCGCCCGCACCTACTTCTACGCCAACGAAGCCAAGTGTGACAGCCACATGGAGATCTTCCTGCGCTGCATCGAGGCCTCCGGTGAGGCACCCCACCCCCAAGCCCAGCCCTGGCCTGTGGGGATGCTGGTGGGGGCCTGGGGGCCGTGAATATGGGGCTGGAGCCACACCCACACGCAGCCCCCTCCCCAGGGCCTGCCGAGCACCAGGTGGCTGCAGGAGGATGCGAGAAGGCCAGCGTGGCTGAGTGTCCCAGACAGGGCCCCACTCCTCTCCCTAGCCCTGCCCCTGCCCCTGCCTCCGTGGTGACCGCCCCAGGGGTCTCGGTGCAGTCCTGAGGGATGTTCCTTTCCGGGGAGCAGGCCCCAGCCCCCTGAACACTTGAGGGTGTGGGAGTGGGTGGAAGTGGGGAGTCCAGGGTGGCCGGACAGTCACTCTGCTCGTCTGGGACAGTGGCGGGCGGCCCTTCCAGAAGCCAGTGGAGAGAGCCAGTGGGGGCCCAGAGCCTTCTGTCCCAGCTCACTGTCCACCTCAGGGTTCTGGTCCCAGAGCCCATGGGCAGCTGGTGGCTGCTGGCCTGAGAGGCAGGGACTGAGAGGCCATCAGGGCTGTGCAGGGACAGGCAGGTGGCCCCCTGGCTGTGGACCCAGGTGGCAAACACCGTCTGTGCTGCAGGGCGTGCAGGGCATGTAGGCGCAGGTGGGCCATGGGCAGGGGCTGTGGCCTACAGGGTGCAGAGTCGGAGCTGCCCTGTGTGGCCTCTCACGGCTCTTTCTGTGGTTTCTGACAGCCGGGGCCAGTGACGACGGCTTTTCGGCCATTAAGCTCACTGCACTGGGGAGGCCCCAGTTTCTGGTAAGTACTGGAACCTGAGAGAGAGAGAGAGAGAGAGAGAGAGAGAGAGAGAGAGAGAGAGAGAGAGAGAAATAAGTCGGGACTGCCATGAGCAGGAATGGCAAAATCTGGGCTGCCCCCTCTAGGCTGGGTCTCGGGCACACGGGCGAAGGGGCGAGGGGGGTCCCCCAGGGGGAGTGGAGAGCTGGGCGTTCTCCTCCCCCAGTGCTGAGACCTGTCTGCAGCTGCAGTTCTCAGATGTGCTGACCAAGTGGAGACGGTTCTTCCACCAAATGGCCGCGGAGCAGGGCAAGGCGGGGCTGGCCGCCAAGGACAAGAGGCTGGAGGTGGCCGCACTGCAGGTGGGGCCCTTCCCGGAGGATGGGGGGGGCGAGTGGTGTTCTCTCAGGGCCTGCAGCCCACTCCCCAGTGGCTGGGCTGGACAGGGAAAGAACCCGAACCATGGAGCCGAGACTGAGGAGGGCAGTGGGAGGGCTGACCAGTACTGGCCCCAGGAACCCCGCAGGGGGCAGCAGACAGCAGGGCACAGACCTTCCTGCGGTAGAAACAGAACCATCAGGGTAGTGACCTTGGTTCACATACACGGCAGGAGATCCCCTGAGCATCACCAGGGGATGTCCCGAGCACAGAGCCAGGAATAGCCCTTGGGCACCACAAAGAAAGACCAGAACAACAACCAGAAAGAAAAGAAAAAAGGAAAACCCCAACCAAAAGAACAAACCCATAGAGGTGTCCTTATGTTGTCAAAGCAGCAGAAAGCAGCAGGGCGTTGAGGGGGGCTGCGGGGGGTGGGGGGGACGTGGCTGACATTGGGTTGACTGTGGTGCCACTGTTTTCTCCATGTGCCGCCCCAGGAAAGTGTGGCGAAGATGGGCATTGCCTCCAGGGCGGAGATTGAGAAGTGGTTCACCGTGGAGACTCTGGGTGTGTCCGGGTAAGAGCCGTCCCCGCTCCGCCCCCATCCCTGCTGTCCCTGAACCTTATCCAGCCCCACTCCTGGCGCGTGGGGGCCTCGGTGACCTGGTCCCTGAGATGCCCAGAGCGGCCATCGGTGGAGGCCGTGAGCCGGGACCTGAGCCAGAGTCGGCTGTCGGAGGAAGTGTCCTGAGCCCACAGGGCTGCTTCCAGAATCATCCATGGGGGGTGGGGAGCACTACCACGAAGGCAGGTGCCAGTGCAAGTGACTCAGCCTGCTGAAGCCTCAGGCCTCACGCGGGCTCCTCCCTGACAGGGCCCTGCTTGTGCTCCGGTTCCCGCTTTGAAAGAGGGCCAAGAGGTTCTTTTGACGATTATTTCTTTTTCCTCCTTTTTTCTTTGCTTTTTGCGTCACACCCGGTGATGCACAGGGGTTACTCCTGGCTCTGCACTTAGGAGTTACTCCTGGCAGTGCTCAAGGGACCATATGGGATGCTGGGAATCGCACCCGGGTCGGCCAGGTGCAAGGCAAACGTCCTCCCCACTGTGCTATCGCTCCAGCCCCTTGATGATTATTTCTTGCCTTGCTTCGCTTTCCCCGTCCTTGTGGCCAGACCAGGGTGGTGGCCCTTTCGCTGTCGTCCCATTTCCTGGCCTAGGTGTCCACACGCCCTTCAGTGCCGCTCGCTCGCTGGGGGAGTCACACCCCTTTGCCTGGCTGTGGGGTTCCCAGAAACCCTGGCTGCTCCAGGGCTGCTGGGTTCGTGCTGGGGCAAGTGCAGCTGCCCTGGGAGCACTTAGCTGCTGGGCGTCCTCGCCCTCCCTCCTCTCCTCTGACAGGGACTCGCAGGCAGGGGTGCAGGGCTGGACCGGTAGCTTCTCCTGTAGGAAACAGGCTGGCTTGGGGTCTGGGGTCTGGTAACTGTCTCCCACAGCACCCTGGACCTGCTGGACTGGAGCAGCCTCATCGACAGCAGGACTGAACTTTCCAAACACCTGGTGGTGCCCAACATGCAGGTGAGGCCTCTTGACCCTGGACTCCAGCTCAGCAGGAGGTGGGGCAGGGCTGCAGCTGTGGTGGCCCAGGTCCCTGTCATCGGCCCCATGAGCCCCCTGGATCAGGGAAGAACCCGCTCCTACCTGCTCCTACCTGCCCCGCGGAGTTGACTGAGCCTGCAGGAGGGAGCCCCCGCTTCCCTCCTCTGTCCTTGCAGGCTGGCTCACCCCATACGTCTGGCCTGAAGGTGGACTTGCTTGGGGTTCCCGTGCAGTTCCCCCAGACCAGAGAGGTCCCATCAGCTAGCAGGGTGCTGGGTTGGGGGGCGCTGGCATTTGACCAGGGCTCCCCCTGCTCCTTAGGAATGAACCCCCTGCTGGAGGCCACAGCTTGAGCTGAGAAGTGATTGGTCTCCCACCAATGCCTCATTCCTCAAGCCCTACCCACCCGCTGGGGACCCAGGGGGGAGGGGCCAGGAGGGGAAGGAAGTGTGAGGGGGGATGCCAGGGTAGGGAGAGTGTGTTTGTTTGGTTAGGGTGAGTGTCCGAAGGCCAGTGGGGGTCTCCCTGCTGCCCATGCTGCAGGGTGAGTGTTGGGGTCCTGCTGCTTGCTCACCATGCACAAAGGGCTGGGGCACATGGTCCCCCAAGCACCTGCCAAGGGGGGCCCCAGCACTAGGGGGTGTGGTTCCTGCCCCCCAAGAGAAAGAACAGAATGCAAGCGTCTTCCTGAGCCCAGGGGCTGATTTCGGGGTGCAGGTCACACCTGTCCACGGGGGCACGCTGGCTTTCTAGGGGCCCCTTCCCTGTGTGCCCGGGGCAGGCACGGAAACAGGGTGAAGAGGGCCCTGACTGCGGCTGTCCTCCCAGACGGGCCAGCTGGAGCCCCTGTTGTCCTGCTTCACCGACGAGGAGGAGCGGCAGATGACGCGGATGCTGCAGAGGATGGATGTCCTGGCCAAGGTCTCGGACCCTCGGGGGCGCCCAGTGTGGGGGATGGGGCAGGGGAGGCGGTGCCTGACACCCCCCAGCCTCTGACGAAGCCGCTCCCCCTCCCGCCCCTCCCAGAAAGCCAACGAGGTGGGCGTACGGCTGATGGTGGATGCGGAGCAGACGTACTTCCAGCCGGCCATCAGCCGCCTGACCCTGGAGATGCAGCGCAAGTTCAACAAGGCCAAACCGCTCATCTTCAACACGTACCAGTGCTACCTCAAGGTGGGCGCCCCCTCGGCGTCCACCCTCCCCCACCCACATCCTCACGCACGATGGGATCTCCTGCCTGCTTGTAGGATGTCCCCCCTCCCCCACGAGCTCATGAGAGTCTGGGGCTCTGCTTACTAAGTACTTACCCAGAGTATGGCACAGACCTTGGGGGGCCCAGGAGCACCCCTAGCCCCAGCCTGGGCCGAATGTGAGGGGGTGGGGACCCAGGCACGGGGAGGGCCACAGCACGTGCTCCGCCCCCCCACAAGGCTGTCCCCACTGACTGACACCAGAGGATCTTCCCCAGATCCACTTGACCCACAGGCGGGCATGGGATACCGTCCTCAGTCACTGCTGTTGGCCCCCGTGTCCCAAACTGAGTGCACCTGGGGAGATGGGGGTCTTCCTGGTGGACAACGGACCTTGGCCCTGACCCCACAGGAGACCTACGACAATGTCACCCTGGACTTGGAGCTGGCGCGCCGTGAGGACTGGTGTTTCGGGGCCAAGCTGGTGCGGGGCGCGTACATGGCCCAGGAACGCGCCCGCGCTGCAGAGATTGGCTACGAGGACCCCATCAACCCCACCTATGAGGCCACCAATGCCATGTACCACAGGTGCGTCTGCTGTGGGCTTCCTGGGCAGGGAGTGAGAGGCGGGGTGAGGCTGCCGGGGGTGACCCCCACAGCACGGAGGTTTCAGGAGAGTTCTGTGGGCTGGAGGCCTCTGCCCTGTTTGCTTTCTCTGAAAACATCAGGGTGGTTTTCTTTTTTCTTTCTTTGGCTTTTTGAGTCACACCCAGCGATGCTCAGGGGTTACTCCTGGCTCTGCACTCAGGAATTACTCCTGGCAGTGCTTGGGGGACCATATGGGTTGCTGGGGACCAAGCCCAGGTCGGCCTCGTGCATGGCAAATGCCCTACCCGCTGTACTGTCCTCCAGCCCCTAGGTGGTTTTCATCTGGGGGTTTGGGGACCACACCCAGGGGCTGCTCATGGCTCGATGTTTGGAGGGCAGTGCGGCGCTGGGGATGAGATGTGGGCCTTCCCTGGTGCAGCGTGAGCTCCAGCCTTTTGAGCTATGTCCCCAGCCCCTATGGTGGGCATTCACTTAATACATTGGGGAGAGGGCACACCTAGTAAGCATAAGCCCAGGGCTTACTGTTGGCTCTGCTCAAGGATTACTTCTGGTCGGGCTTGGGAGGCCATATGGGGTGCTGGGGATCTAACCCTGCTTGGGTGAGAGGAAGGCAAGCGCCTACCTGCTGCACTGTCACTCCGGTCCCCGTGGTGGATTTTTAAACGTCTTGTATTGAAACAAGTCTCCTGGGCAGAAAGGAACTGGCCCCGCCCCCAGGCATTCCCCTGGCACTTGGGACGAGCCTGTGCTGAGCTGTTGTCCCCACCGCATCCTATCCACTAGCCCTTGAATTCACCCCCAGGTGCTCAGCTCTCTGCATGTACTTTTGTGCCTGCCGCATCCCACCCCCCTCTTATCTTGCTGATCTTTTTTTATTTTTTGCTTTTTGGGTCACACCCAGCAATGCACAGGGGTACTTCTGGCTCGGCACTCAGGAATTACCCCTGGTGGTGCTCAGAGAACCCTATGGGATGCTGGGAATCGAACCCGGGTCGCCCGCGTGCAAGGCAAATGCCCTACCCGCTGTGCTATCGCTCCAGCCCCTATCTTGCTGACCTTGAGTGTGGACAATCTCCTTTTTCTGAGATTGTGAAGGTTGCAAAATCAGAGAGCCTTAAAGTCCCTTCCTGGCCTTCCGCTCCTCCCGGGTGGCACCTGCTTTCTGTACCTCTGTGCTGTGTACTTGGCATGCTGGTGCTTGCCGACCCCCCCCTTCCCAGCCGGGCCGAGGTCTCCCCCACATAGCTGGGTCTGAGGTCCCCGCGGGCACCAGCAGGCAGAGCTGCCCCTGCCTCTAACCCTCTGACCCTCTGGTGCTACCCTAGACATGAGAAATGCCCACGTCCACATGCCTATCTCACAAGCATTTGCTGCCTGCCAGATGTCACTGCGGTGACCCTGGCACAGTCTGGCCTGTCTGGTACCCAGGGGGAGGCCTCAGCTGTCCTAGAGCTGCTGGGTGTCCCTGAGAGACTGCTGCCGAGTGCACCCAGGGGTCCACACCAGGAGGCGTGCAGCATCCTGCTCGGCCTGCGGCGTGAGGAGGGTCACTTCCCACTGGTCCTGCGGCCACCTCGGGCTCACGGGCCTCTCCGCAGGTGCCTCAACTATGTCCTGGAGGAGGTGAAGCACAGCGGCCGGGCTGAGGTGATGGTGGCCTCCCACAACGAGGACTCGGTGCGCTTCACGCTGCGCAGGTAGGTGCCCGGCCGGGAACACACACACCTGGTGGTGTGGTGGGCGTCTGGGGGACCAGGCGGGAGCTGGTGCTGCCCCCGGGCCGGGCTGGCCCCCCACGAGTGCCGGGGAGCAGGAAGGCTATTTGTAGTTACTCTGGCTCTTTAAAAGGAATGCCTGACTTATTAAGAACTGCAGTACAAGAAAAATAAATAAACCTCATTAGGTGACTTAAATAGCTTCCTGAAATGCAAAATGCGCAAATACAGTGTGAAAGCTCCCACGTGTCACCTTATTACTCCACACTCTCAGCCCCGTGTGTGGCGGGGTCCTGAGGTGAGCCTCCTCGGAGAGGACGAGGTGCGGCCGGTCAGCTGCCAGGCTCCCCGCGATCGCCGAGCTCCGTCGCCCTCCTACCCTCACCCTGCACTGCCTCCTCCGCGGACCCCCCGCTTCCCGGGAGCAGAGCGGGAAAGCGAGGAGAGCTGCTGCTGTTCGGGCAGGGCCTCAGGTGCCCCTGCTGGAGTGGGGTGGGACAGGGCTCAACGCACGACTCTGCTGGACTCTGTTGAGCAGGACGGTCGCCCGCGTCTCTCCTGGGGCGGGAGCCCTCAACCCAGAGATACGACACACTTGGCAATTTTTTTTTTCCTTTGAGCCCCTTTCGGCTGTGCTCAGGGCTTACACTTGGCAAGCTCCGGAGACCATGTGGGGTGCCCAAGCTGGGCCGGGCATGTGCAAGGCAAGCCGCTGTCTTTCTGTCCTGCCTCTCTGGCCCTAAACTCGGGGGATTTTTGCTACGTTCTGCGGCAGGGAGAGGTCAGAGCAGCACTCATGGAATCATGAGCCACATTTGTAACTGGGAACTTTCCAGGGGCCACACTGAAAAGGGAAGTTCCACAATTTCTGTAACATCTCAATTAGCCCAGAATGTCTCGAACGGTGCCACTCAAACCAACGTTCAGAAAACCGCGGCCACCGCCATTGCTTCCTGCTGCCTCTTCTGATCTCTTGCATGCGTGGCCCCTTGGGCTCCTGTTTAGACATCTTGCCCTTATTGGTGGTAGTGGAGTGGGACAGAGCAGCCAAGGGATGGGAGGACAAGAGGCCGGTGGGTGGACATCAAAGCAGAGGGGCTGAGGAGGGTGGCGGGAGGGCAGAGGGCCCCGGGGAAGGCTGCCAGGTGGGTCTCCCGCTGGCCTGGGGAAGGAGGCGGGTGGGAGGTCAGGCTGAAGGGGTGGGCCTGGGCAGTGCCCCGGCAAGGAGCAACTTTGGGCCTAAGTGGGAGAGCAGGCAGAGCCTGTCCCCTCCGCCAGAGGATGGAGATGGAGTTGGGGGCAGTTGGGAGCGGGAGAGGGTCACGCACGGCCTTGTCCACTGGCAGGATGGAGGAGCTGGGCCTGCACCCTGCAGACCGCCAGGTGTACTTTGGACAGCTGCTGGGCATGTGTGACCAGATCAGCTTCCCACTGGGTGAGTGGCCTCCCTGCGGGCGGGCCGGGGTGGGCGCTGGGGCCCGGGTCTCACTGCCTTTGCCCCGCGCGCAGGCCAGGCCGGCTTCCCCGTGTACAAGTACGTGCCGTATGGCCCCGTGATGGAGGTGCTGCCCTACCTGTCGCGCCGCGCCCTGGAGAACAGCGGCCTCATGAAGGGCGCCCAGCGGGAGCGGCAGCTGCTGTGGCAGGAGCTCACTCGGCGGGCCCGCACCGGAGACCTCTTCCACCGGCCGGCCTAAGGCACAGGCGGCCACTGCGTCCACTGCCAGGCTCTGCCTGCTCAGGGCCGGGGGAGGGCGGTTCCCAGGGGCCATGCCACAGTGTTAGCCACACCCCCACCTCAGACTCAGACCAGATGGAAGTGGGGCCCCCTCGTACCTGCCCGAAGCGTTGCCGTCTCAGGAACGGCTTCGAACAGGTGGGCCTGACCCGTCGCTGCCCGCCCCACTTCCCTGGACCTGAAGGACGATTTCACCAGCGCCCGCTGACACCCACTGCCACCCCCACTGGCGGGGTCTGTGGCCAGGCTGAGGAAGCATTCTTGCTTAATAAACCACTACTCTGCAGCTCCGGGTCTTCAAGTGCATGGAACCCGAATTCCTTTCTGTGTGAGGGTCAGCAGCTGAGTGTGCAGCTGGGGTAGCCACTGTTTCAGGCCTTATTAGAGTCCCCTTCAGGCTGTATCCTCTACCCTGCCATGCAGAGTGCTGGACATCCCGCCCCTCCCCCATATCTGGGGTGACATCAGTGGAGACAGGATGTGGGCACCCCGGGTCTCTTCCTTAGACCCTCTCGATGTTCACTCAGCCACTCACCCCACTGCCCGGGTCACCCACAAGGGCACCCCCTGCTGAATGCAACTCCCCCGCCCCCCAGGAAGACTTCTCTGAGGCACCGTCTGCTGGTTGCTCTGTAGGTCAGGGCTAGTGGGCAAGGTCCCAGCTGGGCCCTGGACATACACACAGTCACGCATGCAGGCCACACCGAGCATCTTTATTCTCCCGGTATGTAGGGCGTGGACCCGCGAAATTCTCCCCCTGCCAAGGCAGGGCCTAAGCCTGGCTGAGGTCGAGATGTGCTGGAGGAGTGAGAATGTGCTAGAACCTTCAGCACCCGGTCTGAGGCAGCTGGGGCTGGTCTCCCCTTCACTAAACTGTCCGTGCACTTGTTCACAGAAACCCAGACGAAGGTGGGTGTGTGGCAGGCACAGCCCCAATCCACATGGTTTCTCCTGGGGTGGGGGGATGACGGGAGCCCTCCTGCAGGCAGCTGGGAGCTGGCGGCCAGATACATGAAGACTTGCTCCGTGCTGTGTCTGCCGCAAGCCTGTGCTCCCGCCATACGGGAGGCAGGTGCTAGAGAGGCCCATACACTACAGGGCGGCCTTCCCCGCCTGGCAGCCCCTCTGCTGCAGCTTCCGGATGAGCTCCAACAGGTTCATCTGCAGCGTCAGTTCCTGGGTGCAGAGGGGCTGCTGAGAGGGCCACAGTGCCCTGCAGATGCCTGGCACTAAGGCCTGGAACAAGCACCAACAAGCCACCCCCGGGGCTAACTTCCCTGAAGCTGGTGGAAACCCACCCAGAAGGAGTCAAAGTGGGTGTGCCCGGCCAGCAGGGAGAAGAGTGGACAGTCCCCTAAACTAAGCACAGGCTGAAACCTTCCCGAATTCCCAAAGGCTCTCTGACGTCCTCCCCACCTCCGGATGGAACCAGGGCTCTGGGGCTCCCGTGTCACCTGGACGGTCCCTGGCACTGACCTGTGGATTGGTGGTCACATAGAAGCCAGCCACCCCAGCCTTCTCCAGTGTGCTCTGCTGGTCTGCCACCTTCCGGTCCAGCTCCAGGACAATCTTCTGGTCCATGGCCCGTTGTTCCTCACGGATCCTGTGCTCCACTGCCTGCCCCCAGATGCACGAAGGAGGTGGTGTGAACACTAAGGGGTCATTGGGGCTCAGCACCAATGCCACACCTCTGCCCCCATTAATGTGTCAGACTCAACCTTCTGGTCTACCAACTAGCCAGCCCCTCCGAGCTTCCCAGTGGCTCAAGTGCTGAGGTCACTGCTGGTGCCCGGATGCACCTCTGGCATTCCTGCGGGCAGCTCTGCTCTCAGCTCTCCCTCCAGGTCCCCTTTGCTGCGGTTGCTCCTGGCACTGCTGATAGCTGGTGACCACCAGAAGCTGTGCCAGACAGGCCCCACCTTGGCTTGCTCTCAGGCTGGCCACCAGCTCTGGACCCATGTCAGTCTGCTTCCACATCCCTGCTTCCTGCTGCCAGGGGGACCCTGGTTACATGGCCATCGGCACCCAGGCTTCTGGCTTATCCGAGGGCTTCCCAACTGTCATCGCAAATGTCAAGGTCACAGTGGTCCCTCCCTGGCCCTTCCCGTGAAGAGCCAGTCTTGGAGAGCAGATGGAGGGGAAGGGGGCTCACTCAGGCCTCCACTACCCCACAGGCCAGACCCGGTATATCTGACCCCTCCCATGAAGAGCCACATGCCAGGTCTCACCCCTGGACCCAGTGTGCTGCACCCCTACCTCCAGCTCTCGCTGCTGCGCCGCCTGCAGCACAGGCATGTTGTGGGGCCGGCAGGTCTGCTGGGCTTCCTGGTGCTTCTGCCGCAGCGCCTGCCTGAGCACTGGGGACCAGACCACAGAGGCTGTGAGCAGAGGGCGCAGGGAGCACCTGTTCCCCCACTCTGAAGGAGGTGCAGCCCCTCCTGAAGTCCCCGCCCGACCCAGAGCCCTACACAGAAGCTAGAAGCCTGGCGAGTTCAGGAGCTGGGGGTGGAAGCCGGGTCAGCAAGGGCCTTCCCCACTGTACTATCTCCCTGGCCCCTGTGCAGTCCTATTCAGCCTTGCAGGCAGAGGACCCAGGCTGACCCCCAGGGATGCCTGGAGTCTTCTGGGGCTGTCACAAAGGGGAGGGTTGTCACTGGCCTCTAGTGGCCGAAGCCAGGAATAACGCTGCTAAACAAAGCCCCAGCTATGTCCCCAGGCTATGTCCTGGCACGGGGCCAAGGGTGACGGGGTACTCACCCGTGGTCTTTAGGAATGGGGTGGGGGCACATGGTGAGTCCCAGACCGCTGCACAGAGTTAGGGCTAGAAAGCCTTGCTATCTGGCTATCCTCTCAACTTCTCTGAATGCTTGATCATTTTTTAAAAATACAGTCGGGGAAAGTGATGTGGGACATCTGGCAGGGCAGCGGGTTTTCCAGCACACCTGCAGGAAGGCTGCTGAGAGGAAAGGCCTGGGAGCGGCGACGCTCGCGAAGCTTGACTGCTACAATATGTGGCTCAAGCGGGAAAGAGCTCAGGTCCGAAAGGGGGCGTGGGAACCGATCGGCCGTGCAGCCGCCACTCAGGTCTCCGCAGACCGAGAAAGGAACCGGGCCGTCCAGGGCAAGAGTCGACACACCGCCCGGGAACCCCTGGGGCACGGCCACCGCCAGGCCGCGCCTAGGGGCTGAGCAAGCACCTGGGCCGGCCTGCCCGGGCCCGGGGGCAGCGGTACTGCCGAGCGCGGAGTTTCGGGGTGTGGGGTGGCCAGGATCGGCGCAACTGACAGGAGGAGCGCGACCCGAGGGCGCCCCGGAACGGCGCCGTTGAGAGCCGCGCAGTTTCAGGCTGCTCTGCCGAGTCGCGCCCAGGGAAGGGCGGGCCCGCCCCCGGCCCCCCAGGGGCGGTGGGTGACGACCCCCGGAGGAAGGGCGCCCGCCGTCCCGCCCCCCGCGCACCTCGGTGCTCGTTCTGCAGCCGCAGGCGCTGGTTGTACAGGCTCTTCTCGGTGAGGTGCTGGATCTCCAGCAGCCCCTGCACGATCTCGAACACGGTGCCGTCGAGGAGCGCCAGGGCCAGGTCGCTGAGCGTGGTGTAGGACAGGCGCTGCTGGAAGGAGCTGCGGGCGGGCGGGCGGCGGGGTGAGCGTGGGAGGCAGCCGCCGCGGCCCGCCCGCCCCGGCCCCGCCGCCCGCACCTGGGCAGCTCCTTCACCAGGCTCTGCAGCGCCGACAGCAGCTGGTAGTGCCGCTCCTGCTGCCGGGTCCCGTCCGCCGCCTCCTCGAAGGCAGCGCCGTAGCGATCCATGGCGGGACCCTCCGGCGTCCGCCCCGAGCGCGCCGCCCCCCGCTCCCCTCCGCGACGGTCCCGGCTCGGCGCGCCCGGCCCCGCCCCCGGCGTGACGATATTTCCGGTTCCGGCGGGCGGGGCCCCAGCCAGTCTCCGGACCCCTCCCGGGAGGGCCTGTCCGGGAACCTTCACTTCGTCCACGCCGCGTCTCTAGGCGAGAGGAAGACGCGGTCCAGGGGGAGCCGGAGTGATGGGACCGTGTGTAGGGCGTTTGCCCTGGTGGTTCCCCGAGCAGCACCAGGATTATTCCTGAGCTCAGCCAGGAATGATCCCTGAGCATCGCAGGGTGTTACCCCCACCCCAGGGTCCTCCCAACAAAAACAAAAACGCACTCCAGTGCCTCATCTCAACTTTGTTAACTGTAGCTCTGTTCTGCCGATTTTCATCGACTTGCTCGAGCGGGCACCAGTAACGTCTCCATTGTGAGATGTCTTGTTACTGTTTTTGGCATATAGAATAGGCCACGGGGAGCTTGCCAGGCCCTGCTACGCGGGCAGAATTCTCGGTAGCCTGCGGGGCTCTCTCCGAGAGGGACGGAAGAATCGAACCCAGGTTGCCCGCTTGCAAAGCAAACGCCCTACCTGCTGTGCTGTCTAACTTTGAGAATAAATTCCTTCGACTACAAAATGCATCCTTCTCTCTCTCTCTCTCTCTATCTCTCTCTCTCTCTCTCTTTCTTTATTTACACAGGCTGCACCCTGCGGTTCTGGAGTGCTCGGGAGGAGATTGTGCAGTGATTGATTCTGACCCTTCCCTGTGCAGAGCAGGAACAAAAAAGTGACCTATCCTTGGCTTTTCTTCCAGTTGTTTCCCATCCACAGACAGCCCTCATTCTGTTCCCTGTGTTTAATAATGGTTTATAACTCTACAGCTTTTTTTTTTTCTTTTTGGGTCACACCTGGCAATGCTCAGGGATCACTCCTAGCTCTGCACTCGGGAATCACTTCTGGCGGTGCTCAGGGGAACCATATGGGAGGTTGGGAATCGAACCCAGGTGGGCCACATGCAAGGCTAACTCCCTACCTGCTGTGCTACCTCTCCAGACCCTCTACAGGTTTTAATGATAGGAGTGGCAGCAACCCCCGTTACCCTCATGTTTCCCCCAAAATATTTCCCCCAAAGCATGTATTTTACCAAATATGTCCTCTTGGCATGTGGAACAAAAGTCAGTTAAGGCCCTGTGGATGTTGGGAGGAACATAGCACACCCTCAAAGCATGAAGGCGATGGCCAAACCTGCTGAAGAGGAGTGAAAGTAGGGTTATTAATTATCATGCCTTCTGCCCCCGCAGTTCGGTGCAAAAGGTGCCGTTTGGTTCAGGGGTGGGAAGCAGGTCAGTGAGTAAGAACTTTCCTTAGACTGTATCCTTCACCCTGTGCCCCTTTCAAACCATAGCTTTCCACCAAAATGTGACAGCTGGAATTCAATAAGCAACATGATATTTTTGTTGTTTCTGTTTATTTGGTTTGGAACCACACCTGAAAGTGCTCTGGGCCTAATCCTGGCTCTGTGCTCAGGATTGACCCCAAGTGGTGCTTGGGGGAAACCAGATGCGGTGCTGGAGACTGGAACCCCGGTCTGCTGCGGGCAAGGCAAGTGAAACCATATCTCTTCATCATGGAAGGCCTCCCTCCTCTGTCCGTTCTTAGTGGTGGGACACCCACTGCAGCACTCGGGACGCCCCAGCTGTGACTGTCTGCATAGGAAAACCTCTGAGACCAGCCTCTTAGGATAGAGCCACAGGTAGGCCACTGGCAAGGCCAGTCATACCCTCATGGAGGGAAACCACTTATGCTGGTGGGACCTCAAGTGGGACCACACAACAAGCTGCCTGGGAAAGTGCCAGCCACAGCTGGAGCAGCAGAACCGCAGAACCACCCTGGAGGGGGGCTTCCTGCCCCTGCCCAGCTGTCACTGAATGACCCCGGTTCACACCTGGCCTTCTGTAGCTATATCCCCTGCACCTGGCTCACAGACCCTAAGGCCATTTGTTCCTGGGCCACCAGAGAAAAAGTTGAAAAGAAAAAAAGTGGCAGGGATGACAGGAATGTGACTGGCACTGGACCAAGTCTGGGTCTTGTGGTCCATTCGCTGAAAAACATGATAGAAAGGATGGGGAGAAGGGGTGTATTGCTGGCCTCACCAAGTTTCAGGAGAGGAAACTTGGAAATATTGGGGGGGAGGTTTTTTTTCTTTTTTTTTTCATTTTATTAGTGAAACACCATGAAGTACAGTTATAGATTTACAATTTTTTGTGCTTGGGTTTTGATTATACAATGATCAAATACCCATCCCTCCATCAGTGCCCACTTTCCACCACCATGGATAATATCCCTCCCACCCCCATCCCCCCATCCCCCCCTGCCTCTGTGGCAGGGCATTCCCTTTTGTTCTCTCTCTCCTTTGGGTGTTGTGGTCTGCAAAAGAGGCTTTGAGTGGCAAACATGTTCAGTCCATAGTCTACTTTCAACATGCATCTCCCCTCCTGGGAGGATCCTCCAAACACCCTTTATTTGGTGCTCCCTTCTCTATCTGAGCTGCCCTTTCCCCTAGAATGCCCGGCTGGCCTCTAAGCTATGGAGTAATCCTCCTGGTGCTGATCTCAGCTATTCTTGGGTATTAATCTCATATTTTGTTACTCTATATTCCCCAGATGAATGCAATCTTTCTATGTCTATCCCTCTCTTTCTGACTCATTTCGCTTAGCATGATACTTTCCATGTTGTACCACTTGTATGTAAATTTTATGACTTCATCTTTTCTAACAGCTACATAGTACTCCATTGTGTAGATGTACCAAAGTTTCTTTAACCAGTCATCTGTTCTTGGGCATTCAGGTTTCTTCCAGTTTCTGGCTATTGTAAAGAGTGCTGCAATGAACAAACAAGTGCAGATGTCACTTCGACTATACATTTTTGCCTCTCTGGGATATATTCCCAGCAGTGGTATTGCTGGGTCAAATGGGAGCTCAATTTCTAATATTTTGAGAATCGTCCATACTGTTTTCCAGAAGGACTGAACCAGTCGACATTCCCACCAGCAGTGAAGGAGTGTCCCTTTCTCGCCACATCCGCACCAGCATCGGTTGCTTTTGTTCTTTTGAATGTGGGGGGAAGTTTTTTTTTACAATGGGTCCAATACAGACACATAAAGGGGGAGGGATCTCCTGCCTGGATTTACTCTTGGCTACAAGCTCCAGAGTGGGTTTTGAATTTGATATCAAGTCCGACATTGGCTGGCTGGAGACCCTTCCGCCGACATCCACTCCAGGGGCCTGTCAGCAGTTCTAGCTCTGCAGTGGGATTTTCCAAGTCTGTCAGGGAGGCTCCTCTGACACTAACAGCTAGATGAACAGCAGCCGGCTCTGCTAGGGCCCCCTACCCCATGCTCACAGGTGACTCCTGGGTGGTCTCCAGCTCTGAGTGGGGACTTGGAGAGGAAGCTGAGAGGTACCTCCTCAGAGAAACTGTCCACACGGACAGATGCTGTACCTGTAGCACCTTCTTCAGTTCAAACCTGATGGAAACCCACCTCTGGACCGGAACTGGAAAAAGTTGGGTGGTTTGGAAACCCAGTGATATGTGGGACAGCAATTAACGTCGACCTGTCCAAGGAGGCCTGACACCCTCATTCCCACCTCCCTGCACGTCCCATCTCCGGGCAAAGTATACTGTATCGACTCCCTGGCACATCCCCAGGCGGATCCTGCACCTGGGCCTGCCTCCTGGACCCCTCCTGGCCAGTGCTGAGAGCCTTCACGCCCCCGGGGGACTATGCATGATATGAAGGTGGTCGCCAGAGGGCGCCCGACAACCGGTGTGAATATCCGTGGGATCCACCTGCAGTCATGGGTGGTCGAACAGGCTGACAATGGACCAGCGGATCCTGTCCTGGGCAACCTTAGAGCGAGCCCCTGGGCTTCAGAATGGCTGACAACTAAGAGATGAAAGCTGAGAATGGGAACACCACAACTCTCTTCATAGCTCCTGGCCGACCTGATCCCGCCTCCCAAAGGTCTTAGACTTTTTGGTTGCCACGCTTGTGCATGAGCTCTCCTGTTAGTGGAGTTCACCCGCCTTCCGGTTGTGGCGCTCAGTCGGGGTGCTGTGGAGTTCATGCATGCTGGCCGGCCAGGGCTCATCTGCACGGTGTATGCTCATCTCCTATAGCTGCAGTGCTTGCCTGCTGGCACACACTTGAGTTGCATGACTCAGGTCCCCTGGCCCATGCACATGCGATTGTGCCCTGGGGGTCCCTGCTCAGAGCATGTGGTGGCACCAGAGATCAAGTGCATAGCCTCATGCTGGCTGGGCAGGAGCCATCAGACACAAGCCAGCCCCTGCACCCTGCCTGTGCCAAGGTCCCCTGGCCCTCTTCTCTCCAGGAGACCTCTCCTTACCTCACTTTGACCCTGAGGCATTTTCTTTTTGGAAAAGGAGAGTTCAAGATTCTGATTGGGTATCTTTGTCCTGGGTGAAGCCAGCGCCATAAAGCTGTGTGTGTGTGTGTGTGTGTGTGTGTGTGTGTGTGTGTGTGTGTCCGTGTACCCAGCCCACGCTGATAGCTGTAACAGGCTGGAATGGCTCTTCCATTCATTTTATACTGGAAGTCCCATTAAGCACAGAAACTTCTAGGTAAAACTAAGTTTTATCCAGTGCACAGATCCCTTCCCTCAGAGCTTCCATTTCGAGAGTCAGCCAGCAGGACAGGCAGTATCCAAAGGCCTTGTGACACCCCCCCCACACACACACACTCCCTGCCAGATATGGGGTCACCCTTCCAGTAGGCCCAGGGAAAGGCAGTTACTCTTCTTGGAGGCACAGCACCAACTCCAGAGCAAACTCTAGAACAATCTCAATAGCTGGTGCCATCTCCAGTTCTACTTCCCTTCCAGCTCTGCCAGGGACCAGCCCCAGGTGGACAGGGTTGAGGCAGGGACAACATAGACGATTAAGGAAACAGACAGACAAGAATTTTTTTTTTCCAAAAAAACAAAACATAGGGCTAGGGGCTAACAGCCTCGGGAACTGAGAACCTCGACTGTCCTTTACACTCAGTAGTTTTTGCTTAGAATCAAATCACCAGCAGGAAGAGGATAACATTTTTGGTCAGTTGCCTAACTATCCTAATCTATCCAGGCTAAACTTTTTTTTTTAATTTTTATTAGTGAAACACCATGAGGTACAGTTGTGGACTTACAAGTTTTTGTGCTTGAGTTTCAATTATACAATGATCAAGTACTCATCCCTCTACCAGTGCCCATTCTCCACCACCAATGATCCCAGTATCCCTCCCACCCCCTGTCCGCCCTCCAACCCACCCTGCCTCTGTGGCAGGGAATTCCCTTTTATTCTCTCTCTCCTTTTGGGTGCTGTGGTTTGCAAAAGAGGCATTGAGTGACAATCATGTTCGGTCTATAGTGTACTTTCAGCATGCATCTCCCATCCTGGGAGGATCCTCCCAACACCCTTTATTTGGTGCTCCCTTCTCTATCTGAGCTGTACAGGCTAAACTTTTACACATCCGAGGGCCTCAGCCTATAAGAACAAACATCTTTATAATGGGCTTATATTAAAGGCTGTTTCCTCTGGGAGGAAGAGCAGAAATACGGCAATCACAGGAGCCTGGCCTAAGTGGTTTTCCATACTAGCGCCACTTTTCTGGATATCAGATTTCCGTTATCTGCCTGTTCTGCTTTTCTTGTCATTAACTTTTTTCTCTTTTTCTTTTCTTTCCTTTCCTTTGGGAAATACATTATTGAAACATTTCTTGTAGTTCTTAACTCCCCTGCATTCCACCATACCGCTGTGGATCCCATCAATAGTGTCTTGAGGGATGCAGCCGTCAGCATCACAGCCCACAGACTAGGCTGTGCTCAGTAACTCCTTAAAGGCACCAGATTGCTCTCTGGCTAAAGCTCTCTGGCCCTGACTGCTTATAGGCATTCCTTTAGTGGAAGAGCTTTGGACGGCTCACTTGGGTGTTAGTATTTCAGGGGCGGAGAGATGTTCAGAGCTATGGACCTACACTGACGCATGGCTCAATGGTAACCAGAGGCTGACATTGCTACACGGCCACTCGGGACTCCTCGTTCCAATAGGCATGACAACATAGGTCCAGGATCACCAGCCTCCCATTATTTCTTCTCCCACTCCAGAGAGCCTGTCTGCAGTTTCCCATCAACTGTTTAACAGAGCGTGGCCTTTTCACTGGAAGAGAAAGTGAAACTGAGACCAGCCACATATAAGGCAAATGCTTTATTTACTTATTTATTTATTTTTCCTTTTTGGGTCACACCCAGCGATGCTCAGGAGTTGCTCCTGGCTCTGTACTCAGGAATTACTCCGGACGGTGTTTGGGGAACCATATGGGATGCCAGGTATAGAACCCAGGTCAGCCACATGCAAGGCAAACGCCCTACACTCTATATTATTGCTCTGTCCCATGCTAAGAACCTTATTAGATCAGCACTTGGTCATCTGTGCTTTTTATTGATTGTGCTTCACATAACAAAATTATTTACTGTCAAGACCCATTTTAAGCAGCCGCTTCAGCAAGATCCATTTGAACTCCCTTGGAGGGGTGGAGGGGGCTACGAGGCTTCCCCACTAGGGGGCATGCTTGGCGGATTGGCTGCCTTTTCCCAGTCAGCTGACTTCTGTCTACTCTGGCCCCTTCAACAGTCAGCAAGCACTGTGAAAAAAAAAAATTATTATTTTTGTGTGTCTCTTTTATTTGAAACACTTTAAAAACCTTTCTCTGCCACACCTGGCTGTGCTTAGGGCTAATTCCTGGCTCTGTGCTCAGGAATGACTCCTGAGGCAATGCTCAGGAGTCCATATGTGGTGTCAGGGATAGAACCAGGCTCAGTGTCTGAATAATAATCACCCTCCCTACCACATACTCTAACCCTGCTTACTGTTTTTTTTTTTTTTTTGCTTTTTGGATCACACCTGGCGATGCACAGGGGTTTCTCCTGGCTCTGCACTCAGGTGTTACTCCCGGCAGTGCTCAGGGGACCATATGGGATGCTGGGAATCGAACCCGGGTCAGCCGCGTGCAAGGCAAATGCGCTACCCGCTGTGCTATGGCTCCAGCCCCCCCCCGCTTACTATTTTTATTTTACTTTTATTTTATTTTTGCTTTTTGGGTCACACCCAGCTGATGCTCAGGGGTTACTCCTGGCTCTGCACTCAGGAATTACTCCTGGCAATGCTCAGGGGACCATATGGGATGCTGGGAATCAAACCCAGGTCGACTGTGTGCAAGGTAAATGCCCGACCCACTGTGCTATCACTCTGGCCCCTGCTGACAGTTTTTAAATGTTGGAAACTATTTATAAACAACTTCTGCTGATGATGGCTGGGCCTATATATGTGATTATATTTATATAATTTTGGGGAGGTAGTATGTTACCTTCTTTCATTCATTGTCTTCCTAATAAACAAAGCACAGCAACTGGCAGTTTAAATATTTCCAGTCATTTTTCTTCTACACAAATAACAGCACCTCTGAGAGCATGGCCTCCTGGTTTTCCATCCTGTTGAGTTGCTGCTTTTTCATTTTCAGTGCTACTCTCTCTCTCTCATCAGCATTCTGAAGGTCTGTCCCTTCAAGCCCAGGACATGTGGGGGACAGAGGTAGCAGAGTGAACCCCTGAGAGCCCACCACACAGTCTCCTTTCTTTTCTAGTGTCTCTCCCAGTCCTTGGTCTGAATAAGGTCTTTGTGTGACTCAGGCTGGGGCCACAAGTCTCAGGGAGATTGGCCAGAATGAAAATAGGAGAAAGAGCACGAGTCCCCAGTGCCATGGAAGGTTCTGTTTCCTTTTCTCGGTCAACAGGAGCGAGCATGGTTTCACTTTCCCAGTTCTGGTGATGTAATACAGATGCGAACAGAAACGAAGTGAACAGTGAGACTAGCAGTCTCCTTACATAAGTGTTTTGGTTAGTCAGGAGGACCACAGATAACTGACTCCAAAAGCTAAAGTCTAGCTCAAGCTGGGGTCTGAGTCAGTGTGCTGGAAATCTGTCAGCTAGAGCTGTGAGATAAGGCTCTCTCTGTCTCTGTTTCTGTCACGCTGTCTCTGTCTCTGTCTGTCTGTCTGTCTGTCTGTCTGTCTGTCTGTCTCTGTTTCCCTGTAGTGTCAGGGAGAACCCAGCTAATGAAAATGCGATCGTTTAGCAGAGCCAACATTAATTAACAGTTTACAACGAGCCAGGTACTATCCTTGGGGCTTTCCTTGGTATGCAGTGACGTGGTTATCTCAAGTCATCGTAGAGCAGAGTTAGGCCACCAAAGCGAAGGAAAAGAGAGGTTAAATAACCTTAATTTTCCTTCAGAGCTGGAGGCCTGCTCATTAATATTGACATTAAGTTAGTTTCAAAAGACAGACAAAAATTGGGGGGCTCCATTACCAGAAGGAGAGCAGCCCCAGCTGAAGTGACAGTGTTCTCTTCGCTGTAAGGCATACACGGAGGCTCTAGTGCTTGAAGGATGAACCCGTGACCCCTCTCACAACCCTCCCTGTTCCTGCATGTCACACACACTCCTCTTCCTTCCTCTTAGCACACTGGGAGCCCAATCTCCAACGAATTTAGTCAACAAAGGGACTGTGCTCTGGAAGAGGGGGGGTTGCATGTGGGAGATCCTGAGAACTCCGCAGGTCAGGGAGAGTTTTAGAGAAGGATCTGGCACTCACTTTCCTACCTGAGTGGGGGGGAGAGATGGGAGGGAGAAGGCTCTCTGGGAGGATTTCAGGTTTCCCGGGACACTGACTGGGAGGAGCCCTGCCAGGCCCCTGTGCAGGAGAGCAGGGTTCCAGCCAGACCACAAGGGCGGGGAGAATGGAACCCCCTCCACCAACATCTTCTGTTCCCAGGAATTTCCCGTTGGGGGTTACTGAGTTACATTCTGGGAGATGTTTAACCCAACGACAACTTCTAAGTAGGGCCTACCCAGGGTCTGCGAGTGGAGGACAACATTGCCTCCTTCATAGATGAGAAGACCTCTCTGAGGAGAGCTGATTTAATACGCCAGAGACGTTCATGGAGAGTTCTTGCACCTTCTTCGTTTGTTGAGAGGAAAATCCCAGTGCGCTGAGACACTCAGGCTCTGCCAAGTCCCAAAACCCAGAGCATGAAGGAGAATATAACATTGGTTTCCAGATTTCTTACATTTAGTATGACTTTCTCTAGTACATCCACGCTGTAGCAAAAGGCAGGCTCCTCACCTCTGCTGAGTCCGTTCTGTTGTTCATATAGAGCACGTCTCTACCCATTCATCTGTCGTTGGGCAATTTATTATGAATAGCACCGCCACGGGTAGGACTATGCATGTATCTTTTTTTTTTCCTTTTTGGGTCACACCCAGAGATGCACAGGGTTTACTTCCGGCTCTGCACTCGGGAATTACTCCTAGTGGTGCTTGAGGGACCATATGGGATGTGGGTTGGCCGCGTGCAAGGCAAATGCCCTACCCGTTGTGCTATTGCTTTTGAATTACTGTTCTTGAATACTCTGGATAGATGCCAAGGAGTAGATTTGCTAGGTTCTATAGTAAGTCATTTTTTCTTGAGGGTGGTGTTCACCTGGGGGTGCTCAGGGCTTACTCCTGGTGGGCTTGGGGACAATATGGGGTGCTGGGGATCAAACCCAGGTCAGCCATCTGCCAAACATCCTATCTGCTGTACCCTGCCCCAGGCAGATCTTTCTTAAATGCTTCTTAAATGGCATCTGCTTAAATTTAACTTGATTTAATCTAGATGATGATTGTTTTAGACATCTAAAATTCCAGTGCTCACACAGGCTCTCCCTGATGGAAACCTTTAAAGTCCTAACAGGAAGTAGCCTTCCTCTGGGCAGGGAAGGAGCGGTGGAGGGACAGACGAGAGGCTAACTGAATTTCTTCCACAATTTTCATCCACAAAAGATGCAACTGTTCATATAAAACTTTGGCCTTTCTGTTTTGAATTTTAGAGGGAAAGTTAGGAGCGTGAGCTTAATCACAAATTTAAATTTTTTTGGTTTTGCTTTTGGGCTACACTTGGGTTGCACTCAGGGTTCACTCTTGGATTCAGAGATCACTCCTGGCAGATTCAGAGGACCAAAAGGGGTGCCAGGGATCTAACTTGGGTCAGCCATATGCAAGGCAAGTGCCCTACCCATTATACTATCTCTCTGGCCCCACAACTTTAATTTTAATTTCCTTTTAGTTTTGGGGTCACATCTGTCAGGGGTCAGGAGCCATTCCTGGATCAGTGATTGGGATTGTTCTTGGCAGTTCTGAGGAATCTTCTTCATGCAAAACAAGCACTCCTGTCCATTGACCATCTCCGTGGCCCCCAAATCGTCATTGTTAGAGGAACAATGAGATTTATGAGAACTGGTATTGATCCAAGTGCAGGATGGACTCACTTTGGCTAGTTCCTGACCAAAGAGCTGCAACTGGGCTCTGAAACAGAAAGCACTTCTCCCACAGCCCTGGATCCTCCAGAGAAATGGGATCCTGCCTCTCCTTGCCTGTGTTCTGAATTGTCCCTGGGACAGAGAGCAAGAGCGAGAGTGAGATTGAGCAAGTGAGAGAGTGAGAAAGAGGGAGAGAGAGGGAAAGAGAGAGGGAGAAAGGGGAGAGAGAGGGAGAGAGAATGAGAGAGGGAGAGAGAGAGAGAGAGAGAAAGAGAGAGCTCTGCAGGCTGAGCATGCTTTGTATGTGGGAGGCACCATATGACACTGCCATCCCAAGTACAGGGCCACAAATCATCCCCAGCTACTCTGTGTGGCCCCCAGACCACAAACTAACCACATATGAGAATCTATGAAAAGCCTAGCCAGCAGAATGACCTCAGTGCTACCAACTTGTGCCCTCTGAGGGGCATGTTCCTTTCTCCACACGGGTCTGTTTGCTAACGGTATCAGGTCCCACCAATTGTGCTCGTGGTGTACATGAGCAGAGTTATCTAGTTTCTTTATCAATAGACCACAAAGAGTCATGTCCAGACTATGTGTGTGTGTGTGTGTTGGGGTGCAGGGGGGAAAGGGCATCACCAAGAAATCCCTGAGTTGGAGGACAATGACTCTCCTAGGAAAGAGGGAAGTATTTTGTGCGTGTGTGTGTGTGTATGTGTGTGTGTTTGGGAACAAGATTAGGGGAAGAGTATGAGATTGGTAGAAATAGCCAGGTGAGTGCTTCTGCTTCATCATGTGAGTCTATCAGGAGGAAAGGGGTTTCTATTCTGAAACGTGTCCCAGTCTCTCCTGGCATCTAAGGTGTCTGTGTCCTACTTCCTGATGAAACGGGAGTCAAAGGAATGTATGGCACTTCCAGGTAAGGATGGTGATGGAGCGGGTGTGTGGGCGATGGTGGAGGCAGAGCATAGAAGAATCTGTGTCTGATTCGCTGCAGAGTTTCACATGAATAAAAATTGTCTGCTCTCCAGGAATGCCACCTGCAGACAGTCATGTGAACAAGAACTAAATCTCTTCTACTTTCTATTTTTGAGTCTCTTTGTTAATGCAGTAACACCTATGAACACAGTTCTTTCATTTTTTAGGACACATTCTCAAACTTTGATTTCTCCCATCTGGGAACAATTTTGGATTTGGTTTAGCAGTCTTAACTCTCATTCCTCTAAGATAGTATCCTGGTTCTCACCACAGTAAAAAAAAAAGAGATAACTCCGGCTGGAGCAATAGAATAGTGGGTTAGGTGCTTGCCTTGTATATGCCAAGCCTGGCTGACCCCCAGCATCATCCCATATGGTCCCCTGAGCATTTCCAGGAATGATTGCTGAGTGCGGAGCCAGGAGTAAGCCCTGAGAATCACTGGGTATGGCTCCATAACCAAGGGGGGGGGGGGGGAAATAAAGGGGAAAGATCATCTAAAATGGCAACCAAATGGCTGCCAGCACTCTCACAGATGGTAAAGCCCCAGGTTAGGGGACAGACCACTTTCCCAAGAGGAAATTATCATTCCTAGATGGTTGTGGTGGCCACAGTAGAGATAAGCCTTAACTGGGCATTTATTATATACCAAGCACTTTTTTTTAAATTTCATTTTTTATTTTTTAACTGGATGATGACTTTAGGGTGCAGAGGCATTTGTGTGGCATGTTGCTGTCATGTTGCTCTCTTCTTTTTTTCTTTCTTTCTTTTTTAAATTTTATTGAATCACCGTGAGATAGTTATAAGCTTTCATGTTTGGGTTGCAATCACACAATGATCAAACACCCATCCCTTCACCAGTGCACATTCCCCACCATCAATATCCCTGGTATACCCCCTCCTTTCCAACCTCCTCCTGCCTCCATGGCAGACATAATTCCCCTTAATCTCTTTCTACTTTTGGGCATTATGGTTTGCAATACAGACCCTGAGAGGTTATCACGGTTGGCCCTTTATCTACTTTCTGCACACATCTCCCATCCCGACCAATTCCTCCAGCCATCTTTTTCTTAGTGATCCCTTCTCTATTCCAGCTGCCTTCTCCCCCTTGCTCATGAGGCAGGCTTCCAGCTATGGAGCAATCTTCCTGTCCCGTGTATCTACTATCCTTAGATGTCAGCCTCATGTTATGTTGTTTTATACTCCACAAATGAGTGCAGTTCTTCCATGTCTGTCCCTCTCTTTCTGACTCATTTCACTTAGCACGATACTCTCCATGTCTATCCATTTATAAGCAAAGTTCATGACTTCATCTCTCCTGACAGCTGCATAGTATTCCATTGTGTAGATGTACCAAAGTTTCTTTAACCAGTCATCTGTTCTAGGGCACTTGGGTTGCTTCCAGATTTTGGCTATTGTGAACAGACCAAGCACTGTTCTTAGGAATTCATATACAACAGTTCATTTAGGGGCCAGATAGATAATAAAGTAGGCAAGGCTGCGTGTGTGTGTGTGTGTGTGAGAGAGAGAGAGAGAGAGAGAGAGAGTTTGAAAGAAGGGGATGATGGGGTGATGGGGGACCTGGAGGGAGGGTGATGGGTATACTGGTAATGGGTGCAGTGTTTGAATTACGTACTTGGGAAACCATCATTAACAATACTATAAATCACAGTGTGTCAATCAATTAAAAATTTAAGTTTTTGCCTTCTCTTCCCATTGGATGCTCAATGAAGATAAGGCTCTCTGTATATTTATGGATCCCAGATGCTTAGAGTAATGCCTGGCATATAGAATGTATAATATAGAAGTGTATATATATGAATATACAAGCCATATTCAGATGTATATACAAACATAGACAGATGTATAGTAATTATTAGATATATAATGAATGAATATGTTTAATAAATACTTCTAATCTTATAATAGAAACCCAAGTTATTTTACTTACGTATAAATTATGTGGAAGATTTAATTTTCTACTTAGGATTATAGAGAAGTAGTCATTTACTTCCACCTAAAGATAGAGGAAATACAGCTTAAATATCTAATGCAGAAAGAAATAGCATCAGATTATCTTTAGAAAAGAGAGGGAAATAGGGAGGTATTTCACAGTTTAGAAGTTTGCCTGGAAGATAACTCAGTATCCACCTAGCTGGAAATGTGTTCTGGAGGTTGTCTCAGTACAAGAAGTTTTACTGAGATACTCTCTACACCAAGAACAAAGGAAGAACTCAAAGGGAAAAGTATAAAGGAGACTTTTATGAGATAGAAAGCCTTTTCAATTTCGTTCCCTGTACTGTGCATTTCTCAGACCTTAGCATACATCAGTTTTATCTTGAAGGTCCATTAATACAGATTGGTGGGCTGCTCTACCCTTAGAGTTCCTGATTCCTTCTGGGACAGAGCCTAGAAGTGGGTGTTTCTAGCCAGGTGAAGCAGATACTGCTGGTGACCAAAAACAATGAGAGGACAAGCTATGATACTAATTTGGAGCAGATGAAGCTGCTTAGTGGGGGGCTTTCCTTATTCCAGGAAGACTAAATAAGGACTCTCCCTAATTGTGGTACCTAGAAATTTCCAAGTGTTTCCAAAGAGGGCAATACCACCTGGAGTGGGGGCATTCATGGGGCAGGGGTGGTGGTGGTGCTGTAGTTCCTTGGGTGTTCTTAGGGATTGATTTCTTTAGTTGTTTAAGGAAGTTTCCAGGGGGGTGTGAAATGACTATTCTTCTGAAAAGGGGCCCGTAAACCAAATAAATATGGGGACCTTTGTTGAGTTGGGTGATAGATTTAAGAATCTTTTCCGGTACAGACAGAGGGACAGAGACGAATAAAGTGAAGAGGTAAGAGAAGTTTATTATAAAGTGGAGAAATAGAGAGGCGCACTCTCGGATGGACACTGCCCCAGCCCCTGGAGAGGCTGGGGCAGATCAGCACCCTGGGAAAGACTCGGGGCTTTTACATAGTCTTGGCTGAAAAGGGGAACAAAGATCACTGGAACTGGTGGGTTTGGTCTGGCCTTGCTACCTGTAGGGGGTCAGTGTGAGGAAGCATGGAATGTAGCCTGGTAGCTTCCTGGCACCAGGTGGGCCTTAAGTTCGTGCAGGGGGCAGGGTGATCCTTGATTCTGGAATGCTGTTATCTCATCAGCCCATTGCCATTTGGTCCAGTCGCCATTGCCATTTGGTTGAGCAAACCTTACAGTGGGGCAGCCTTAGGTCTGTTGTCTAGAACCCAGCTTCTTAAACTAGGGGCCACGGTCCTATGGGGTATGGTTCCTGAATGTGGATGTCATGAAAAAAATCTTTACATGTGTTTAAGGGAGAGGGGAGGTGGCGCTGAAGCCATAATACATTTGGGTGGGGCATTTGCCTTGTATGCAGTCAACTAAGGGTCAATCCCTTGTGCCCCAAATGGTCCCCAGAGCCTGCCAGGAGTAATTCCCAAGTGTTGAGCTAGGAGTAAGCCCTGAGTACCATCAGGTGTGGCACCTCTAAAAGATAGAGAAGGGATCAGGATGACAATAATAGCTGGAAATGATCATGCTGGACAAGAACTGGATATTAAAAGTAGGTAAAGGGATATACGGATTGCTTTTCAGTATCTGTATTGTAAACCACAATACACCAAATGAGAGAGAGAGAGAGAGAGAGAGAGAGAGAGAGAGAGAGAGAGAGAGAGAAGAAAAGAGTCTGCTTACCAGAGGCAGGCCGGGGGCATGGGGGGTGGGGTGGGGAGGTGATAGGAGGGAACAACCTGGGGACACTGGTGCTGGAAAACGCACACTGGTGGAGGGATGGGTGTTGGAACACTGGATAACTGAAACCGAATCATCAACAGCTTTGTGAAGCTCTATCTCACAGTGATTCAATAATAAAATCTTTAGAAAATTATTTATTATTAGCAAGTGTTTGATTTGCATACTTAGGTACTCGAGGTAACAAAAATTTTCTGGGACGGAAGCGGTCTCATGTGGAAATTGTTGATGGTGCCCTGCTCTAGAATAAAGACACATGAACAGGGGCTGGAGCAATAGCACAGCGGGTAGGGCGTTTGCCTTGCATGTGGCCGACTTGGGTTCGATTCCCAGCATCCCATATGATGCTGAATGCAAAGCCTGGAGTAACCCCTGTGCATCAACGGGTGTGACCCAAAAAGAAAAAAAAAGACACATGAACAGCTGTAACAGTCAGAGTAATTCAAACTCTCACTACCTAGGTTTCATTTTCTCAAAATAGAAACCTTGCCAGCAGAGAGTGGTTTCTATTTAACAACCACAGACAGACAGGAAGGGCAGTTTATGGATCCTTTCAATCCAGAATGCTGCCCTGGAATGCTGCCCCTGGAGGGTCCTGTACCTTTTTTCTCTACCTCCTCCCTGGAACAACATCCTGTAGTGAAAGCCTTTATGGGGACAGTGACTACCATAACTTAAGGCTCTGATATATAGAAGTCCAATATAGGCATTTGACCAAAGACTGGTGGTGTTCTCCTCTTCCTGTTTACTGATTCTAAACAGAATACTACGCTTGGAGGACAGTCAGGGCTCTCAGTCTGCTACTAGGCTGTCAGCACCCTGACCCTATGCTTTTTCTCTCTTATTTCTGTCTCTTTTCTTAATCCTCATGGCAGTGCTGTTTCAGGCTGTTCACCCAGGGCCGTGGGTGAGCAAGTGTCCTCCCTGCTGTACTATCACTCTGGCCCCAAGACGTAAACATTTCTCTCCTATAGTTTTAAAAAATTGTTGTGTTTTGGGCTGCACCCAATGATGCTCAGGATTGACTTTTGGCTCTGTACTCCCGGGATCACTCCTGGCAGGCTCAAGGGACCATCTGGGGAGCTAGATGGAACCCGGGTTAGCAGTGTGCAAGGTAAGGGTCCTAACCACAGTACTAGGGCTCTGACTCCTCTATCCCATAATTTTCTCAAATGCAAATCCTAACAAAACAACACAAAGCCTGAGGTGTTTTTAGGTTCCTATCCAGCATTTCTTGTACAGTTTAATATATCAGCTTCCCAATAGATACGTAATAGAATTTGTAAAAGGAATGAGAATTTGTGACTTTTGAGTTAGGAAATGATGGGTCCATGTCCTAGCATAATGGACTGGACAGGATGACTGACACCGAAGCACAATAAATAAATTGTGTATTCATTTAGCAGATGAATTCTTTCTGAAGCAACGTTGCACCATAACATTGATGCAAGCAAAGCAGAAGCAGTGGTGGCGAGTTGCTGTGTCCATTTGCAATCCCCAAGTTCTTTAATATTTTCAAGAATGAAAATACTGAATAATAAAGATGCCCAGACTTAGAGTTGGAAAGTAGAAAAGTTTCTTAGAAAGTTTAATAAACTTTCTCTTTATTAGAAGAAAAAAGAAAAGGAGCCCCCCAAGTGGGGAGGAACTTCATATAGGACTAAGTTAACTATGGCTCTTTTGGTGAGATTTTTATAGGAAAATCCGGTCTTTGTGTTACAGAGACTGCAGGGAATCTATAGGGTGCGGGGGGCCCGCAAAACCACTCTCCGGCCCACAGAGGTGGCCTAGGATCCGTAGGTGCAGGGAAGGACCGACCGAATGAACACAAGACACAAGAGACAGGATGCAGTTCAGAAACAGAGAGAAAAAGGGACAGACTTTATTGGGGGCAATCAGGGTATATATCCATTAGTGAGGCAGCTACACTAAAGGTCGTGCCCATATATGGTTGGGAAGATTTGTTTTCACCCATCATGCATTGCAAGGTTTATGTGTATCTGGTACCAGACACGAGATGATTACACAAAGGGCCATGTCCATATGATTTACAAAATTTATATGCATCACATACCAGACACGAGATAGTTACTTCTTGTTATTACTGACAGCCAAGACAGATGTTCTCTCAGGATAACCATACATCAAGATAACCATACAGAGCACTGGTTTTGCCTGTTTCGGGGTCACGTAGGTCAAGATGACCATACATAGCACAGGCTGTGCCTGCTGTGGGGTCGTAGGTCAGGATGACCATACCTAGCACAGGCACTTAGGCCTTGGTCAGTTAAAGGGCCAGCTTCCCACAATAGGGTGTTTGGGCTGGTTTGTCACCTGCCTTGGGTATTGTTCATTATCTTAGTTTTGTGACTCCTAGTTCTGGGACAAAAGAAGAGGGTCCTGGGGAATTCCAGGAATGTTAAAGGCAGGGTCTTGGAGATGAGGTGTGGTAGGTTGAAGCGGAGAAATGGAACTGCTGGTGAGGGGCAATTGTGGGATCCCTTCTTGTTGGCAAGGGGAAACTGAGGCTTCCTCGTTCAACATTATGTTTTAAATGTGCATTATTATAAGTCAATGTCTTTATAAATGAGATTAATCTTACTAGTCGTGCAGATAATGCTGGACTTCATGGTGGGTCTCTGTTCATTCATGATTCCCGAGCTAATAAAGATGCTCAAACTCAGAGCTGGAAAGTAGAAAAGCTTATTGGAAAGTAAAAGAGAAAGGAAAAAAAACCCAAGTGGAGAGGAACTTAGTAGAGGACTAAGTTAACCATTCATTTTATGGGTCTTTTTAAAAAATTTTTTTTTGTTTTTTTGCTTTTTGGGTTATACCCGGCGATGCACAGGGGTTACTTCTGGCTCATGCACTCAGGAATTACTCCTAGCAGTGCTCAGGGGACCATATGGGATGCTGGGAATCGAACCTGGGTTGGCCGCGTGCAAGGCAAACAACCTACCCGCTGTGCTATCACTCTAGCCCCCATTTTATGGTTTTTTTTTTTTATAGAAAAACTAGATCTTTGTGTCACAGAGAATGCAGGAAGTTAGAATGATCTAGCTGGTTTGAGTCTTTCTGGCCATTTGCCTCAGGAATTGTTCATATCTTAGTCTCCCTATGAGCCTAAGGTTTGGGCAGAATTTTATGACGGACAACTGTTAATTCCCTGTTTATCAGAAAGAGCCTAGGAATTCGCAGAAAGTCAAAAGTGTAGAATGGGGAACAGATCTAAAGATGAGACTGCTCACAGCAGCTGGCAAGGGTAAACTGAGGCTTCCTCTTTCACTAATAAAAGTCAATACCAGGGACAGGAGGTAGCTCAACGAGCCGAGTGTTTGGTTTGCATGTGGGGGGCCTGGGTTCAATTCCCCCCACATGGTGCACTAAGCATCACCAGCACAGTGCAGGGAGTAGCTTCGGAGCACCACCATGTTTGTCCTCCCAAGAAAAACAAGTAAATTAGAAAGTCAATTTCGTCTTTCACCATTTCACTGATCCCCTTCACCTTGATTTTCTCAATTGCCTCCCTCTTTCCTCCTGATAGATATGAATTTGTTTTTATAATTAGTCTAAAAGCTAATTTTTCTTCATTTGGTTCATGTGTGGTTTTTTGGGGTTTTTATTTTTTTTTTTTTGCTTTTTGGATCATACCTGGCGATGCACAGACATTACTCTTGGCTCTGCACTCAGGAATTACTCCTGGAGGTGTTCAGGGGACCTTATGGGATGCTGGGAATTGAACCCAGGTCAGCACATGCAAGGCAAATGCCCTACCGGCTGTGCTATCACTCCAGTCCTGTTTTTTTTTTTTTAATTTATTTTTATTTTTTTTAATTTTTGAGACTTGTTGTTACTGTGCTTGGGATATTGAATACGTCATGGGTAGCTTGCCAGGCTTTGCTGTGCAGGCGAGATTATATATATATATATATATATATATATATATATATATATATGATTTCCTGAACAGACACTGCAGCAATGAGGTAGAACCTTGTCCAGGGGCACTTCTCTGAGCTGTGCTCCCTGAATATCAGCTTGTTAAGAAATCCGTCTAACTTCCTTATAGAAAGTTGTGATTCATGGCTTGGCAGCTTTGCTCTTGTTCAAGTTCTGTTTTCTCCAGAACCCTGTTAGCTTCACTTTGTAGTTTCAATTCTGTTCCCTAAAGTCTAGAGCTGGTAAAATCCCACAAAGCAGACAGTGGTGCTCGCATCCAGAGAGAAATCTTTTTTTTTTTTATCTTTATTTTTATTTATTTATTTTGCTTTTTGGGTCACACCCGGCTATGCACAGGGGTTACTCCTGGCTCTGCACTCAGAAATCACTCCTGGCGGTGCTCAGGGGACCATATGGGATGCTGGGAATCGAACCTGGGTCGGCTGCGTGTAAGGCAAATGCCCTACCCGCCATGCTATCTCTCCAGCCCCGAGAGAGAAATCTTTTTAACACTATGGGCCACAGCAAGAGTACAGCAGGGATGGCCCTTGCCTTGCACAGTTCCCAAAGGGCAATTCTCACCATCCCACATGGTCCCCTGAGACCCACCAGGAGTGATCCCTGAGTGCAGAGGAGCAAGCCCTGAGCACAATCAGGTGTGCCCCCATCAAAAAAATTTCCCAAGTTTGTCATATTTATGGGTTGATGGTTGTCTACACATTGCAGCCTGCGCCCCCCACCCCCGACACACCCCATCTGCTTAAGGCTGAGAAGGAAGAGTGCTGAAGAGTACAGAAGCTGCCTTTCAAAACGGTAAGCACAGCGACTAGGAGCTAAATCGTCTCCCTTCTCAGGTCATGTTGAAAAGGGTCTTGTCAGCAATAAACTCTAAGTGGCTGCACTCTGAATGGCGGCAGGTTCTGAATTGTTTTCCTTTCACTGTGTCTTTGTAGCCTTATTCTGTTATTGATTGCTGCAGGTGCTACAGCGCTGGCCAGCGTTGCCATGTTTACAAGCCTGTTATTTCTGCTTTGCACAGTCCAGTTCCCAAAGGGCATCTCTCACCAGGAAGCTGAGACCCGAGGGTTGAGAGGAGCAAGGCAGGGAGGCAGAGTGGGGAGAGAGATGTTTACTCAGCAGGCGGTTCCGTGAAAGATGGCTTTGGGGGAAGTGCTCCTGCAGACCACACATTGCCCAACTCTAATTTCCCTGTCCTCTCTTCCTGAAACAATGTATTTTTTCTGTTAGTCTGCGTGACTACCTGGTGTTTTAAAGAAAGAACATGAAAGCTTTCGAAATGTTTACAGATGTCTGTTTCTCTAGTCATGCAATGTGCAGGCTGTGTTTCTATTTCTCAGAATTTAGCAGGGCCTGATAGGGTCTTCCTCTAAGGACACAGACCCAGGGGAAGGAGCAATAGCACAGTGGGTAGGGTATTTGCCTTGCACGCGGTCAACCGGGGTTCAGTTCCCAGCATCCCATCATTCCATATGGTCCTCCGAGCACTGCCAGGAGTAATTCCTGAGTGCATGAGCCAGGAGAAACTCCTGAACATTGCTGGGTGTGACACAAAAAACAAACAGACTTTTTCTTTCAAAGAAAAACAGTAGGTTGGCATATAAATAGAAATGTGCTACAGAACTGCAATTTGGACTACACAATTTTAGGTAGAAACCATAAACAAGTCCTGAGGAGAAACCAAGGGATCAATATCTGGGAGTTCTTAGAGTGGGAGAAAGAACAAGGTATTGGATGATGAAATAAGGATTAGACATGGGAGTCACAAGGCAAAAGTCATTCAGTCAGTGGAGGAGCCACGAAGTACCAGCAGATAAAGATTCTCTATTGATCCTTTCAAACAGGTCTATTTTATGGACTTATGGTTTCACCCAGTGTTAGATAACATTGGTTTGTCCTTTCTCCCTCCCTTACCAGAAGGAGCTTAGGTTTATCGAGATACACTCATCACAGTGCTCCCAAGACACTCCCATTCCTCTGTGTTTAACTTCTCTTTTGTGCTCTGCTTCTCCTTTTTGTTAATCACTATATCCCAGATTGGACCCTGTGACTTGTAAAGTCAGATTCTTCTAAGGACTGTGCATTTTTGTATATAGTAAGTAAGTAAGTAAAGGCCCTCCCGTTGATCGTCGATTTGCTCGAGCGGGCCCAGTAACGTCTCCATTGGAGACTTTGTTGTTACTGTGTCTGGCATATCGAATACTCTCGGTAGCTTGCCGGGCTCTCCGAGAGGGGCGGAGGAATCGAACTCGGGTCGGCCATGTTGGCTGCGTGCAAGGCAGACCCCCTACCCGCTGTGTTATCGCTCCAGCCCTTTTTTGTATATACAAATGAAATATCGCTTTTCTCTTTCCCTTATGTCCTTTACATAGTTTAACTTTAGAGCAGTGTCCTTTTTGTATAGACACAGGAAGACAGTTAATGCTATGCTTTTGTAACTTGGGATTTAATTGACTCCTGGGCATCTGTCATATTTATTCGAGTTAAGCCTCAGTTGCCCTTATTCGTAACACCCCAAAAGGAGGGTTCTGACAAAAGGATTTAGAGAGACCCTGGGAATGCTGTGAGGAATCCTAGCATCAAAAAGGGAGAGGCCTAGCACCATAAAAATTATAAATAAATTAAGAGCATGGTCATGGACAAACTCTGTCATGACTCAAAAAGAAGTAACTGGATAAGGGCCCTGCTGGGGTTAGGAAAGAGGATTGTAGTCTGGAATCTATAGTGAGATGTCCCCAGGAGAGCCACTCTTTAAGTGTAATTTATCTCTTACTATGTCCATACAAAATGACTAATATTATTAAGAAGTAAATTTAAGATGACTATTTAAATGGATATAGACTAAGGAAAGGAGAAATATTCCCCTAGATGGTATTCGCTCTTAGGCGGCTTGCCTACCTGGATGTGAATTTGTCCTAGAAGAAGCTTCCCCTGAGGGAAGGGCTTTACAACTGTTGATTGATTGTACAACCACACCTATGTGTAATTGCTACCCCCCAACCCTGGGGATCAAACAGGTCCTATTTTATTTTAATTATATTTTAGGATGATTGAAGTAGCATGGTTTATAATAGTGTTAAAGTTTACACAAAGTTACTATACCATGAGCACCACCAATGTAAGTGACGCAAATTTGGATCTTATTTAAATATTATTCATTTTAGTTCTATTTTTTAAATTTTTAGGATGGGAAAAATAACTTGAGTTGGTTGAGAATGCTAACATCTCTGGGACCCCAAGTTGATGCCAGTACTGCATGGTGATTGGGTCCTATTTTAATACAACTCTAATTCTGTTACTTTTCACAGCAGGTTGCAAGTTACTTTTACTTCATAAAACAACAATCTCTGGACTCACTGTATCTTATGAGACTACCTGCTGTTGGGAAAAACATGTCTCAGTTATAGTACACAGGTACCTGTACTCTTTGAACGGAGGGAAATCTTCCCCATCTGACAATTCCCTCACATCAAATCAGTCATGAGAATTATACTATCTAGGCTTTTATGGATATTCACATCAGGACAAAGTTTTATTAAGAAAAATCTCTCAGGATAATACTGTTCTTTCAAAACTCAAAGTATAGGATCAGAGAGAGAGAGACAGTATAGCAGGCAAGATACTTACCTTACACACAACCGCTAGGTTTGATACCCACCACTGCATATGGTCCCCAGTCCTGTCCAGAGTGGTCCCTGAGCACCACTGAGTGTGACACCACCCACCCCATCCCCGTCCCCCACCCTTAGTGCTTGAGATCGTCACTGGTTTCTAGGAGATGATTAGTTTACTGTCAACTTCTACTTTGGACTCATTTAGACCTTTAGTTCAACTGAATCACCTTTAATAAGTCTTAGGTTTTCTTTTCTTTCTCTTGGTCATAATCTAATTTCACTTTCTACTTCCTCTTTCCTTTACGTGGGCAGCTATTCAGAGAGATAAAGAGTATCACCTGATACTCTTGGACACTGCCCTCTCCCCTTTATATTGCTCCTTCAGTATGTGCTTGACCTGTCTCAGAATTTCCAAAGAAGAATCAGCTTGGCACCCTTCTTCCCAACAGAAGCAACTGCCATCATGAGGTCAGTAACATAAAAGTCCATATAGAGCTTGATCTAGAATGTAAGGTATAAGATGGTCTTTTGTGGTGCTGGCAAGTCTCTGAGTTGGCTTATGGAATGAATGTGTGTTTATCGGTTTGGGAAGTGTATTCCTGTGCTTATTTCTGATGTACATCTCTCAGAGTCCCAGAACATCTAGAACTCTTCACTGAGAACAGCTGGGAGCTGGGATGCGAAAGACTTGGAGGAATGGCACAGAGTTTGATAGATTGAAGTTAGTCTAAAGACAACTATTCCTATATACAAGTGGTACTACATGGAAAGCATCATGCTAAGCGAAATGAGTCAGAAAGAGAGGGATAGATATAGAAAGATTGCATTCATCTGGGGAACATAAAGTAACAAAATAGGAGACTGACACCCAAGAACAGCCGAGGTAAGTACCAGGAGGTTTACTCCATGGTTTGGAGGCCAGTCACACATGCTAGGGGAAAAGGCAGCTCAGATAGAGAAGGGAGCACCAAATAAAGGGTGTTGGGAGGATCCTCCCAGGATGGGAGAAGCATGCTGAAAGTATAGACCGAACATGATTGCCACTTTCGCAAACCACAGCACCCAAAAGGAGAGAGAGAACAAAAGGGAATGCCCTGCCACAAAGGCAGGGTGGGATGGGGGGGAATGGGGGGTGGAAGGGATACTGGGATCCATGGTGGTGGAAAATGGGCACTGGTGGAGGGATGGGTAATTAATCATTGTATAATTGAAACCCAAGCACAAAAATTTGTAAGTCTACAACTGTACCTCTTGGTTTGTCACTAATAAAAAAAAATAAAGACAACTATTCCCAGGGGCTGGAGGACAATGGGTAGGGCAGTAGCCTTGCATACGGCTGACTTGGGTTTGATCCCTGACACCCCATAGGATCCCCCAATACTGGGCAGAGCTAGGAGTGAGCCTTGAGAACGGCCAGGTGTGGCTTCCACCCTCCCCCACAAAGAAAACCCAATGATGTTTATTGGGAGTGCAAATCCAGCTCACACTGTGGGGAGATTTTTCCTGAAACATTTGATTACTTCAAGGTAGGAAATAGGAAGAAACAGTTCTTACAAAGGGCGATTTTCCCATTTATTTTTTGTTTGTTTGTTTCACCTTTGACCCACATCCTCCAGGGCTCAGGGTTTACTCCTGGCTCTATGAATGCAAATGCTAATTCTTTCTTGGGAAAACCCACAAGAACAACTGCTTAACTAGTTATCTAGGGCAACACATGGCCCAGCCCAGCTGACACCAAATTAATTTGAAATTGCACTGCAGGCTGCTTTGCTTGGCAAGCCCCATCACAGTGATCCTGTTTATTTTCTTCACAGTGAGACCAACAGTTCTCTGGAGCAAATCCTTTCCCAGCTGAAATGCCATTTCACATGGAACTTATTTAAGAAAAAAGATATCTCAGAGGACCTGGAAAAGGAAATGTGTGAGCAGATTGAATTTTCAAACCCCAAGTCCAAAGGCACAATGTACAACATGTTGGCCTACATAAAACACTTACGTGGTCAGGACGACGCTGCCCTGGAATACTTACGGCAAGCTGAAGAGTCAATTCAGCAAGAGCACTCTGACCAGGCGGAAGTCAGGAACCTGGTGACCTGGGGAAACTATGCCTGGGTCTACTATCACCTGGGCAGACTCCCAGAAGCTCAGGATTATGTTGACAAGGTGAAACGGGTGTGTGAGAAGTTCTCTAGTCCCTATAGAATTGAGTGTCCTGGGCTCGACAATGAGGAAGGGTGGGCACGGCTAAAGTGTGGAGGACTCCAAACTGACAGAGGCATGGTGTGCTTTGAGAAGGCGCTGGAAAAACACCCACGTGATCCTGAATTTACCAGTGGACTGGCCATTGCGGCATACCGTGTGAGGGAAAATCAGATGCCTGTGAATGTCACTGACCCTCTGCACAAAGCCATTGAACTGAATCCTGATAACCACTACCTTAAAGTTCTTTTGGCTTTGACACTTCAAAGGAAGAGAGAAGGAGATGAAGGAAAGAGCTTAGTTGAAGAGGCCTTGAGGGACGCTCCAAATGACCCTGAAGTGCGTCAGGCTGCAGAGAAGTTTTATGAAAGGCAAGGCGGTTCTGCGAAGAGTCTCGCCAGCCAGCATTACTATAGAGGATACATCTATCGGGGAGAAGTCCTCCGGAAGTCAAAGATGATGTCAAGGGATGAGCTAAATGAATTAATTGAAAAAGCTATAAATGAACTAAAGACAGCTTACGAGAAGGATGAAAATCTCCCCTGGGTCTGCCTTTACCTTGGTGAACTCTATTCCCAAGTGGGTGAGCACGAGAAAGCAGAGCGTTACTTCCAAGAGGAATACAGTAGAGCACTAACTCCTGCAGCTAAGCAAAGATTCCATCTGCATTATGGCAATGTTCAGCTGGCGAACGAGAAAACTGAAAAGGCTATCCACCATTATATGGAAGGTATGAAAATAGACTATAACTCATGGGAGAAAAATAAGATGAAAACCCATCTGGAAAAAATAGCCCAAAATAGGTTTTCTCAAAATAAAGCTGACCCAGAGGCTTTGCGTATTAGGGCGTTCCTTAAGGAGCAAAAGGAATAAACGCAGCCAGTAGCTGAGCAAGGTCTGGATGAAGCCTCATCCTTTTGGCATCTTGATCTAAGAAATGACAAATCATGATTATTCACAGCACATACACACAGAAATAAAAATGATGTGACATGATGGAGATGCTAATTCTCACTACTATAGAATCATACATATAGCATATTGACATGTACATATGTCTATATATGTATACACACATTTCAATAAACTTTAAGTTTAGAGGGACATTTTTATTAACAAATTAATATCTGACTTTTAAGATTTTTGTGCTTTAAATTCTGTCATATCCAGTTTTTCAATGTTATTTTCTGTCGTGTTTTGTTGGTGGTAGGTTTGGAGTTGGAACATGGCTGGAAGCTCTGTTATTTAAAATTTTGTGTATCACGGTATATATAATAAAAATATTTATGTAAATTAGGGTATATATTGTGATCATCAGTATGTATAGTATGGATTCCTGAAGAAAAATAAAGTATTAGCAGGTTTGAAGAGCTAGAACAGTGGATTGTGCTCTTGCCTTGCACGCGGCAGACCTGGGTTTGATCCCTGCCACCCTATACGGTCCCCCATGCCCCGCCAGGAGTAATTCCTGAATGCAGAGCCATGAGTAACATTGAGCATACCAGGGGATGCCCAAAAAATGAAACCATAACTAAAAAGTACTAGTAAATTAATGTTAACTAAAAGTGGTATATTAATAAGTAACGTAGATGTGATGCAAAATGCTCTGGATTTTCTGAGATTTTTGCAAGACCCATATGCCTTTCACCTTTTAGTGCTGGGTAGGAATTAGTTCCATAAAAACTCCATATTGGGGGGGGCGGGGGGTGGGAGGGATGCTGGGACCCGTGGTGGTAGAGGATGGGCGCTGGTGGAGGGATGGGTACTTGATCATTGTATAACTGAAACCCAAGCACAAAAATTTGTAAGTCTACGACTGTACCTCATGGTGTTTCACTAATAAAAAAAAAAAACTCCATATAATCTTACTTAGAACAGTAGACCGCTAGAACAAATTTCTGTTTTTCACAGCCTCAGAATTCAGGTGTCAGTGTTCCCCTGATATCCATTGCCATGCACGCTTTTGCACACAAACATCTCTCCCCACACCATATACACAGGGTTGGGGGTTCACTGTTCATCTCATCTTGGTCTTCTATATCCATACACATTCATTCTTTTCTTATTGAGGGACTACTCCTAGGGGTCCCTATTCTTGCTGACGAGGGTGGCAGTTCAATTCAAGGACCCGTGGAAGCAGGACGTCTAGGGCCCTGCAGTGTATCCAGTGATGTTCAGAGGGATGGGGTGGGGCACGGTGCTGAGGACTGAACCAGATCAGTTACATGCAAGGCAAATGCCTTAACCCCTGTATTGTCTTTTCAGCCTATATTGGTCATTATAACAAATGCTATCACCAGTTCTATATTATCCTCCATCCTTCAAAAAAGCATCTTGAAGATATTTCCTAATTGAGGAAAGACTAAAAAAAGAGAAGACTCCCTGATGTCTTTGGGTTAATTTTTAAGTCATGGTTTGCTTCTTGTGTTGAATAGCACATTTTCTACTAGATGTAAAGAGAAACTCATTCCACTGGACTGAATTGGACAAGTGCACAAATATATGTAGACTATGTAACATACTGTTGAACAGCTACTCAGGCAACAAGAAATTCAGAAGAGAAATTAAATGAAGACGGATGCAATAAAGACCTGAATTATCAAAATCAAAAAATTTGATAATGAGAGAAAATTTTATAGTATACATATATCTACTTGAGGAGTCAAGAAAAATCATAATTTAAAAAATCTAATCAATTTCAACTCTAGAATTATATCAGCAATTGTAGTTTTATTATGCTTAAGTTAAAAAATATTTAAAAATTTAATGTTACACTTAAAAAGCCTAGAAAGAGAAAAATTAAAGCCAAAAGTCAGTAGAACAAAGTAAGTAATAAAATTTAGGGTAGATATAAACTGTAGATTAAAAGATAATACAAATAATGGATGTAACCAAGACCTGGTTCTTTGAAAAGATAAAGGAAAATAAGCAATTAAAAAATTTTAAGTGTTTTTGGGGTCACACCGAGTGATGCTCAGGGGTCACTCCTGGCTCTGCACTCAGGAATTACTCCTGATGGTGTTTGGGGGACCATATGGGATGCTGAGGATTGAACCCAGGTCTGGTGTGTGCAAGGCAAGTGCCTTATCCAAGCACTATCTCTCTAACCCTGAAAATAGGAAATTCTTTTTTTTTAAATTTTATTGAGTCACCATGAGATAGTTATAAGCTTTCATGTTTGGGTTACAATCACACAATGATCAAACACCCATCCCTCCACCAGTGCACATTCCCCTCCACCAATATCCCCGGTATAACCCCCCTTTCTCACCCTCCCTCTGCCTCCATGGCAGATATGATTCCCCATAATCTCTCTCTACTTTTGGGCATTATGGTTTGCAATACAGACCCTGAGAGTTATCATGTTTGGTTCTATATCTACTTTCTGCACACATCTCCCATCCCGACCGATTCCTCCAGCCATCTTTTTCTTGGTGATCCCTTCTCTATTCCAGCTGCCTTCTCCTCCTTGCTCATGAGGCAGGCTTCCAGCTATGGAGCAATCTTCCTGTCCCGTGTATCTACTATCCTTAGGTGTCAACCTCATGTTATGTTGTTTTATACTCCACAAATGAGTGCAGTCCTTTTATGTCTGTCCCTCTCTTTCTGACTCATTTCACTTAGCATGATACTCTCCATGTCTATCCATTTATAAGCAAAGTTCATGACTTCATCTCTCCTGACAGCTGCATAGTATTTCATTGTGTAGATGTACCAAAGTTTTTTTAACCAGTCATCTGTTCTAGGGCCCTTGGGTTGTTTCCAGATTTTGGCTATTGTGAACAGTGCTGCAATGAACATATAGGTACAGATGTCATTTATACTGTGCTTTTTTTGCATCCTCGGGATATATTCCCAGAAGTGGTATTGCGGAGTCATATGGAAGCTCAATTTCTAGTTTTTGAAGGACTGTCCATATTGTTTTCCAGAAAGTCTGGACTAGTGGGCATTCTCATCAACAGTGAAAGAGTGTCCCTTTTTCCCCACATCCACGCCAGCACTGGTTGCTTTTGTTCTTTTGAATGTGTGCCAGTCTCTGTGGTATGAGATTATATCTCATTGTTGTTTTGATTTGCATCTCCCTGATGGCTAGCGATGTGGAGCATTTTTTTCATGTGCCTCTTGGCCATTTGTATTTTTTTTTTTTTGAGGAAACTTCTGTTCATTTCTTCTCCCCATTTTTTGATGGGGTTGGAGGTTTTTTTCTTGTACAATTCTACTAGTGTCTTGTATATCCTGGATATTAATCCCTTATCAGATGGGTATTGGGTAAATATTCTTTCCCATGCTGTGGGCTCTTTCTGTATTTTGGTCACTGTTTCTTTTGAAGTGCAGAAGCTTCTTAGTTTGATGTCCCATTTGTTTATGTTTGCTTCCACTTGCATGGCCAGTGCTGTTTCATCCTTAAAGATGTTTTTAGCTTCAATGTCGTGGAGAGTTCTGCCTACATTTTCCTCTATGTACCTTATGGATTCATGTCTGAAATTGAGGTCTTTAATCCACTTTGAGCTGAATTTTGTGCCTGGCATTAGACAGAGGTCAGCGTTAATTTTTTTTTTTTTTTGCAGGTAGCTATCCAGTTTTCCCAGCACCACTTGTTGAAGAGACTTTCCTTGTTCCACTTCACATTTCTTGCTCACTTGTCAAAGATTAAGTGATCATATATTTGGGGGTCTGTGACAAAATATTCAACTCTGTTCCATTGGTCTGCAGGTCTGTTTCTAGACCAGTACCATGTTTGAAGTTGGGGAGGGTGATGCCACCCATCTTCTTTTCCCCAAGGATTGTTTTAGCTATTTGTGGGGGGTTTATTGTTCCATCTGAATTTCAGGAGTGTTTTGTCTGAAAATAGGCAATTCTTTAATAAGACTTTAAAAATAAAGGATGCAAAGTTCAAATAAATAAAATAAGAAATGAGGAGTTATAATAAATACTACACAAATTCAAGATTAGTAAGAGTATTATTAACATCATGTTTATGGCCACAAATTAACAACCTAGAGAAAATAAGTTCTTTTTTTAAAAAGTATAACAGATTTTATTAGAAGCTTTGAGGAGAGGTGGAGAGAGAGAGAGAGAGAGAGAGAGAGAGAGAGAGAATATAACACAGTCAAGAGAGAATGTGGGCTTCTCCAGAGCATAGAGAGAACCACAGAACACACCCAAGCATTAAAGTATGAAGGTCTGAAAGTACACATCGCCACATCCCAAGAAGGGTGATGTGAGCGACACATGTGCTCAGGCACCACATGTGCTCTGCAGCAACACCTGGGTACAGGCAGCATATGGGCCCGGGCAGCATATGGTGCCAAGAGAATTAATTCCTTGAAACATACCGCATTTGAGACTAAGGCAGGAAGAAATAGAAAATCTGAACAGATCAGCCATGAGTAAGGAAAATTAAATATTAATTAAAAATATTCCATAAAATAAAAGCCTAGGATCACATAGTTTTATGAATTCTGCCAAATTTTCAAAGGACTCATATGTATCCTTCTCAAGCTCTTCACAAAAAGTTAAAAGAGAGTGGGAGAAACAGGTTAAAGCAGTTATATCTTTCCTGCGGCTGAGGATGAGACAGTGACTTGAATCCCTGTACTACGTATGCTTCCCAGACCACCAGCAAGTGTGACCTCTGAGATCCGAGTCAGGTGTGGCTCCTGAGCACTGCTGGGTGTAATCCCAAAACAAAACAAAACAAAGAAAATGAAGAAATTAAAAGGTTAAGTTCCCAAATGTATTTTTATAAGTTAACATCACTAATTTCCAAACCAGGCAAGGACACACAGAGAAAGAAGAGAACAAGGGAGGGAGGAACTCTGTATGATTTCATTCATATATAGTTGGAGAAGAAATAAAATCAATTAGTTAAGGAAACAAAGCAAAAATAAATTAAAACAAAAGCAAAAATGGAATCCTTAAATTCTAAAAACAAAATAGTCGTGGCCAGAAGGAAAGATGGGAAAGGAGGGGAGGAGAAAGCAATTAGATAAAAGGGGTGGTGGGGCGGGTAGGATCCAGACTTGTGTGTAATCAGGGGATTACCCAAGACCATCCTGAAATGCCGACACAGATAGGAAAACTGCCCACAACCAAAGCACCCTGGAATGTAGGATCTCAAGGTTCAAGAATGCCCAAACCAAACCAAACCAAACCAAACCAAACCAAACCAAACTAAACCATACCATAGTCCTACAGATTAGTACATCCGAGCGGGAAGGCAGGCTGACTGGCACCAGGAATTTCCTGTTGACTAGCAACAGGAAAACTGTGGGAACACCCAGATCTGGGACCAAAGAAAGCAATGGTCAGATGATCAGACAAAAGTGCAAGTGGGGCAGCACAGTGAGGTGGGGCAACCCGCTCTCAGATTGGCCTGCTTGAAGCTTCTTTGGGAGAGAAATCGCCTCTCCTTTTCTTTTTTCAAGAAAAATTCTGACCACTCTGTCCTGTCTTGACTCTTCCAAATGAATTCCTCTCTCTTTGGAGGTGAGGCCAGTTTTTTCCCGTGAAAGAAAAAAAAAATGAGTCAAAAGAGTCAACTCTGAAGTCAAGGATGGAATTAGATTTTAGTGATTTTTGTGATGATAAACTACCTTGTGTAGTTTGTAGATTTTGATTTATAAGGTTGTATACACAAAATGTAAGGATCAACACAAATCAAAGTTATTTTAGTAACTGTCACTATCACTGTCCTCCCGTTGTTCATCAATTTGCTCGAGTGGGCCCAGTAACGTCTCCATTGGAGACTTTATTGTTACTGTGTTTGGCATATCGAATACTCTCGGTAGCTTGCCGGGCTCTCCGAGAGGGGCGGAGGAATCGAACTCGGGTCGGCCATGTTGGCTGTGTGCAAGGCAAACGCCCTACTGCTGTGCTATCGCTCTAGCCCATTATTATATATAACATATAATAAATATATAATAAATTTAATAGCACTGTTGTTCCATTGTTCATCGATTTGCACGAGTGGGCACCAGTAATGTCTCCATTGTGAGACTTCTTGTTGCTGTTTTTTTTTTTTAATAGTTTATTTCTTTATTGAATCACTGTGGGAAAAGTTACAGAGCTTTCGGGTTTAGGTCTCAGTCATGTAAGTATCAAACACATTTCCCTTTACCAATACTTATTTTTAACCGTGAACCCCAATAGAACCCCACCTCCCACCCCTCCCAATTCCTGTGAGGCAGATGAGTTCTAGTTAATACTCTATCTACTTTGACTAGATACATTGTTTCGATAGAAGATGCATAATTATTGTTTAGAGTTTACGACCCCCCCAATCAGATATGCTGAAACAGTGTTGTGAAATGATTTGCTTTCTACAGCTGGGTTTAAGAAGAAAATGATGTCGCGCGGCGGCAATAGCGGCCGCGCGGTTTTGGACTTCTGATGTTTCACTTATTAACCCTGGAAGTATTTCTATTAAAAGTTAGATAGTTAAGAGATTGGTTTCTGTGCTCTGGAGTCGTGGCCGTGCCGGAGAGCCGCTCGTGGGGGGCAGCTGGTGACCTCGGTCGGGCGTGAAGGACGGCCCAGAACGCCCCCCTTCCCATGAGGCCCCTGCTGCCCTCCGCCCCCGGCTCAAACCTGCTGTCCACAAGGCTCCCGTGCGGCCGCCATCTTTCTTTCCAGAGAGGAGCAGGCCCTTGTTACTGTTTTTGGCATATTGAATACGTCACGAATAGCTTGCCAGGCTCTGCTGTGTGGGCAGGATACTCTTGGTAGCTTGCTGAGCTCTCTGAGAGGGATGGAGGAATCAAACACAGGAAATTAAATAAATATATAATATATTATATACAATATATAAAATATTGGGCTGGAGCAATAGCTCAGCGGGTCGGGTGTTTGCTTTGCATGCAGCCGCCCCGGGTTTGATTCCTCTGTCCCTCTCAGAGAGCCCAGCAAGCTATTGAGCGGTATTCTGCCCACTTAGCAGAGCCTGGCAAACTCCCCATGGCATATTCCATATGCCAAAAACCGTAACAGCAAGTCTCACAATAAAGAGGTTACTGGTGCCCACTTGAGCAAATTGATGAACAATGGGATGACAGTGTTACAGTGCTATATAAAATATTATGTAACTTATATATTTACATATATTTTTTTATGTAGAAGTACTGCTATTTATTCAGCCAATGATTAGCTGATTGAATTGTACATGAACTCCACCTTGCTTTTTTTTTCATTTTTTATAATTTTATTTATTGAATCACCGTGAGAGCAGTTACAAAGCCTTTGGGTTTAAGTCTCAGTCATACAATGAAACACCCATACCTTCACCAGTGACCATTCTCCACCCCCAACAACCCCAGTATACCCCCATCCCACACCCTCCCCCTACCTGTGAGGCAGATGATTTCCACATTACTCTCTTTCTCTGCTTTGATCACATTCAATATTTTGACACCAGACCCACCATTATTATTTTAGATTTTACCCCAACACTCAGATCTGCTGAAAAGGCAACAGTAGACAATTTGTTTTCTATTGCTGGTTATGAATAACATATTATGTCACGTGGCTGCATTAGTGGCAGCACAATTTTGAAACTCCAAAATTTTAACACTTAAATCTGGAGGGATTTCTGCCAAAATTTGCTGGGTTTCGAGATTTACTCCTGAGTCTCTGGGATCATGGCCGTTAAGCAGCTTGATCAGGAGCCAGAAAGGCCACTTGTGGGCGATGACTTGGGGTCTCGTTGGGGTGGGGAGGACAGAACCAGCTCCACCCCCATCCCGTGAGGCCCAAAATGTCTCATCACTGCAGGCCCTAACCTGACTGTCCAGTGGCCTCTGGAGGATGATGGCCACCGAGCCGCCAGGGGGAAGCAGGTGGAGGGACAACACCCTTTCCCCCCTGGGGTGGCCTGGTGACAGTAACCTACTGCGGGGTCCGGACACATTTCTGCCAAAAGCCACTGGGTTCCAAGATTTGTTTCTGAGTCTCTGGAATCATGGTCGTTAAGCAGCTTGATTAGGAGCCAGAGAGGCCATTCGTGGGTGATAACGTGGGGTCTCTTTGGAACGGAGAGGACAGGACCGGCTTCACCCCCATCCCATGAGGCCCAAAATGTCTTGTCACTGTGGGCCCAAACCTGACTTTCCAGTGGCCTCTGGAGGATGGCGGTCTCTAGGCTGCCAGGGGGAACAGGCCAAGGCACGAAACCTATTCCCACCTGGGTTGGCCCAGCACCGGTAACCTACTGCAGGGACTAGACGCATTTCTGCCAAAAGCCGCTGGGTTTCGTGACTTGTTTCTGAGTCTCTGGGATCATGGCCATTAAGCAGTTCAATCAAGAATGAGAAGAGGCCATGTCTCCAATTATATAGCTGAGCCGGAGGTGGTTTGTGGGTGTGTTTCCCACATACCTAACTTTTGGCTATTTACTTTCTTGGTAAACTTTGTCCCAAGTTTTTGGGGTCTGGCCAAAGGCACAGCAGCAATTTTGGGGTATCTGAAAGTCTGAAGGCGCCATCAGGCTGCAGATGCACTCGCCTCACAGATACAGATTGACCTGCTGGCGGCACCATACCCCCCTGATAGTGATATTTTTTAAAAAATTCTAATTTACCAGGATTCACTTTAGGTTTCAAGTTAAATTTCTGAAAGTGTTTTCATGTTCTTTCAAATCTACTTTCAGAGCTAAGATTTTAAACGATAGTTTAAAAGGAAGGTACATCAGAATTTGTGGTGTTAAGAAGATGAATTTACAGAGATTTTTAAGTCAGTCATGAATGTGAAACACGAGGTACCACTGATTCTTGAGCTTGTTTGGAGGGTCTAGAAGGAAACACAGCTACATGTATACCCTCCACCAAAGTACGACCCATCTCCATCCTGGAAAGGAGCAACCAAGCACGCAGCTTTCAGACGGACACACATGGAGCCATGAGGGAGGAAGAGGACCCCGGCCTGTGTGTTCAAAAAATGTGGGCACGTACTGTGTGCATTAGGTGGTCATGAGCTGCTTCCCCACCCCAACCCACTGCAGCCAAGCGGTACATGAAGAAAGGGACAGGGCCACATGGTTGGTGATCAGTCACTTTTTATTCCAATCTCCATCCTGCCATTTATTCCATTCTCCCCGCGAGCCTATTCCAGTCTCACACTCCTCCTCATTCCCATTTCCCCGGTCTAGTTTCACAGGCTTAGTCATGGACCCAATCATCCAAGTTTGGCGTAGCAAATACCCATTGGTGAGATAGCACCATCACCATGTGAAAAGCCCTTCCTTCTAGGGAAACTTCTTCTAAGACAAAGGTTTCATCCTGCTAGGAGATCAACTCAAGGGCGGAATTTCATCTAAGTCCGTATTTCTCCTTTCCTTGATTCATATCTGTTTAAATGGTCATCTTAAATTTGCTTCTTAATAATATTTTTTGGGGGACTGGAGAGATAGCACAGCGGGTAGGGTGTTTGCCTTGCATGCGGCCAACCCAGGTTCGATTCCCAGAATCCCATATGGTCCTTTGAGCACTGCCAGGAGTAACTCCTGAGTGCAGAGTGACCCCTGTGCATCACCAGGTGTGACCCCCCCCCAAAAAATATTTTTTGTCATTTTGTATGGGCACAGTAAGAGATACATTAAGCTTAAAGGGTGACTCTCCTGGGGACATACAGGTCACGGACTACAGTTCTCAGGCCAGATTAGTCCTTCCTAACCCCAGCAGAGTCCTTATCCAGTTACTTTTTGGGTCATGGCAAAGTTTGTCCATGACTATGCTCTTAACTTATTGTAAATTTTATGGCACTTGGTCTGTCCCTTTTTGATGCCAGGCTTGCTCTGGATCCATTCAAGTCCTTTTGTTGGGATCCTGCTTTAGGGGTGCTAGGAACTAAGGACAGCTGAGGCTTAAGTCTGATGTTGGTGGGCCCCACGGGTGACTTTCGTGAAGTGGGGAGGAGAAAGACGGTCACTTTCTCCCCATCTGCCTCTGCCACCCAGGACCCAGGGTTACTGGGTTCTTGTCTCACCTTGCAGAAAGGAATTTTAGGAGTAGACAAGCTGTGAAATAAAACAGATTTTATTGGGAGATTTTTGAAGGTGTGGATGGGAAGAGGATGAGAGAGAGAGAGTGAGAGAGAGAGAGAAAGAGGGAGAGACGGAGAGAGTGAGTAATGTGCTCACTCTGCATCTGCCTGTTCTCTGACTCTTGAGTATCTACAATTCCTTAATAAATCATTTTCTTGGTGAGTGGGGGTTGGAGCCACACCCAACTGTGCTCAGGGCTTACTCCTGGCTCTGCACTCGAAGATCAGTGAGTGCAGCGATCTGTGCACAGGATGTGAGAAATTGAACCTGACTCAGCTGTGTGGAATGGAAAGCAAGTACCTTACACACTGTATTATCTCCTAGCCCTCCTGAATATATCTTTAATGCCTTTCACTTGTGCTTGAATTTTTTCTTATATCGGTCAGATGAACCTGGCACTGGATCAAGACTCATAAGCCATGGTCTGGACCAGGCTTTATTTGCATCACCATCTCCTTACTTGTGAAGAGCCTGAGACTTCCTGCCCATTTGCCTTGATCCCCCTCCTCCCACCCCGCACCCCTACCTGCCACCCCCTACCCTACTCCTCAACCACAGCTGTAAAGACAAGGGTCAAATGCCGACCCAAACAAAAATCTTACACTTTTACTTTGCATTTCCTCACACCTAGAATGGTTTTTATTCAGGACTGATAATGATGTGGGTGGGTCCCAAGGTGTGGCTCATGTGTAGTGGGGAGGAGAAAGACGGTCACTTTCTCCCAATCTTCCTCTGTCAACCGGGACCCAGGCTTACTGGGTTCTTGTCTCGCCTGGCAGAAAAGAATTTCAGGAAAAGACAAGCAGTGAAATCAGTTTTTATTTGGAGGTTTTGAAGGAAAGGAGGGAGAGAACGTGGGAGAGAGTGGAAAGTTTCATGCTCAAGAGAGAACCCGGGCTTCTCCAAGGGTGGAGAGAGCCCCTATACACATCTCAGCTTAGACAGGAAAGCATGAAAGTCCACATCTCAAGAGGGGAGATGAGGGCGACACATGTGCTCAGGCACCACATGTGCTTGGCAAATGGGTGCAAGCAGCACATGGGCTCTGGCAGCATATATTTGCCCTTCCTTTGTTCAAGGTGGCCTTTAGAGAGTTTCTCCAACTTGTCCCCAAGTGGGTCTTCTACCTAGGTCAAAGCCTGTTGCTAGGGAGGTAACCAGGGGGATTGGGTGTGGTCTTCTTTGAAATTCCTTTCCTGGCCTTTTATTTCCACAGGAGCTTCTCAAGGTCTGTTCCTGGCTCCAGGTGAGGGTCTTCTCAGGCCTTAGTTCCTGTTTTTTACTGCTTTTCCTGTTTTCTGCAAGGTTGGCTGTTGCCACTGCTTAGGGAGTGGGGCCTTCCCTATCCTGCCTACATCAATAACCTGGATTCAAAATAGGTATATTCTTGTTTAGCAGGATGTTAAGAGTGAACTTTACCTGTCAGTGACTAACGCTTAGTTACTTTCAAAATCAGGGGTAGAATTTTGTCAATTGAGAACTGCATATTCATTCCAACTGCAGCTGTCGGGGGTGGGGAGGTTGTTTCTCTTTCTTTTATTTAGTCTTCTCATTTCAATAGCTCTCGTTTCCAAAAAAAGAGCAGGGGTTTTGTTTGGTTTTTAAAAAGTGAACACAATGAACTTGGACTGAATGACCACAGATTTCAGATTTAATTTCTTTTTCCTCTTGATTTTCAGTCAGTTTCAGTTTCCATTTCCTCAAAGGCGCTTTGAAAAAGTATCTTTCACTTTCTCAAAGGCAACCACTTAAACAAGAGCAAAGTGTCAGCTGATGTTCCCAACCCTTTAAATTGCTCTTTCAGCATTAAAGCAGCAACTTAGAGGAGGATTTCTGAAGAACAACCCCTGGACTCCAGTTTTTCCAAGCAGCAGGGAAGCAGAGTGCAATCATGAGGTGGGTTGGAATAAGAATGCCAAAGCAGTCTTACACTTGAATGAAGGTTGTGAACTGAGTTTTTTTGGGTGCAGGCTAGCTCTTGCAGTTACCTTTTTGCTTATAGGACTTTATAAATGTGTCTTTATCTACTTGAAAATTTTATTTTGTGGTAACTATGATGGACAGTCAGGCTCTCTAGGCATCTTAAAACTTTTCACTGGGTGAAGCTAGTAACTGGGAGGTGGGATGAGAGGCTCCAAATTATTATATGCAAGGAAATAACTTTTGTTATCATTGCAACTGGAACCAGCAAAGATCTGGCTCCAGCTCCATTGCTGCTCCAAGGACCAATCAACCTAAAGACCAAATTGATGTTGGTAGATCCCTACTGACGTTGGTGAACCCCACGGGTGGCTCATGTGGAGTGGGGAGGAGAAAAATGGTCACTTTCTCCCAATCCGTCTCTGTCACCCGGGATCCAGGGTTACTGGGTTCTTGTCTCGATCGCAGAAAGGAATTTCAGGAGTAAACAAGCGGTGAAGCAAAAGAGATTTTATTGAGAGAGAGAGAGAGAGAGAGAGAGTGAGTGTGTAACATGCTCAAGAGAAAACATGGGCTTGTCCAGGGGCGAAGAGAGCCCCTACACATAACCCAGTATTAGACAGGAAAGCATGAAAGTCGACATCTCAAGAGGGGAGATGAGGGCAACACATGTGCTCGGCCAAATGGGCACAAGCAGCAAATGGGCCCCAGCAACATACGCGTGCGCGTCCTTTGCTCAAGGTGGCCTTTATAGGGTTTCTCCAACCTGTCCCCACGTGGACTTCTACCTAGGTCAAAGTCTGTTGCTAAGGAGCGGGGTTGGGAATGGTGATGATCTTCGAAATTCCTTTTTTGGCCTTTTGTCTCTGCAGGAGCTTCTGTGGGTCTGTGAGTGTGAGGGTTTTCTCAGGTCTTAGTTCCTGTTTTTTCTGTTTTCTGCAGGGCTGGCTTTTGCCATTGCCTTGGGAGGGGGCCTTCCCTGTCTACCTGCATACATCAGAATGAAAGTAGTGAAGGTACTTTATTAGCTACAAGCCCAAGCCAGAAGGTTGAGGGATGTTGGACTCAAGTCCTCCAGTACCCTCTCCCAAAGTCAGAGATGCTGTTTCCCAGGGGAGGTGTAGAAATGATCCAGATGCCATTGGAGGTCACTTTTGGTGTGTTTTCTTAAAGAAAGCTTTCCAGTGGATGCTAAGTGATTAATTTTTCTTTTTCTGAAAAGGGGGCAGTAGGCCAAATAGGTTTGGAAACTTCTGACAAAAAAGGAGCTTATATAGGGATTGGTGGACATAAGGCGGTCAGTAAATTCTATTGTGGACCAAGGCCCAGAGATACCCATTATGCTCAGATGTATCTGTCATGTATCTGTGATGTTCAGGTGTATCAGGAAAAAGGTTTCTCAGTAGAGTTCTGCCTACAGTTTGTCTTCCTTATCTATTAGGCTTTTAGGGGAAGAACGAATTAAACATTCTTTACATTCTCAACAGCTCAAGTTTAGAGAAATTCACCTGTTTTAATTTGAGTATAGCTCTTAGTTCTTTTTGGTCAGGTTTCCTTGTGGGGATGGAACCCAGAGCCTTAGACATGTAAGTTATGTGTTATGTGCTCTACTACAGAGCTGGGTCCTTGGTTATGAAAATGACTCTTCAAAGACTTTCCTGTCCTTGAGAGGATAGGAAGCTTTTCCAGGCTATGGCGGTCAGTCTGGTCAGCGGGTTTACAGTACTTGTGCCTGAGTATCCAGAGCCACTGTCTGGAGGGACTAAGAAAGGCTTTCTGGACTGGGCTGATGAAAGGTACTTGTTTCCAGAGCTGCAGGGACAGGGCAGTTCAGTCTGTTCTTCCCCAGCTGTGCAAAAATTGTCCAGGGGAAAACCACCTGGGGAACACACGGCCCTTGTTTGCTGACAGACCCTTCACCCGGCCATCAAGGGAAGCTCTGTCAACCCTTTCATATACTTCAGATTCACCTAGAATTCTAACACAAATATACCATGGATCATGCAGCACCTCTGGGATTGGTAGCTGGCAAGCCTTCGGGTAAGCACTTTACAAACATCATCTCACCTGCTTCCCAACAGCCCTAGGAAGAACTGTTGCTTATTAGCTTATTTTCATGATGAACAACATTGGGCTCTGAAGAGCAAAATACTCGCTTAAAGGTCAGACAGAGAAATTATACAGAAGAAAAATGGACAAGCATTGCTAAGAGGAGGCACTCTAGCTTACTGTGGAGGTTACTCTCATACTGGGGTGCTGGGGCCCCTCCTGGTGGTACTGGGGGTGGGTGATGGGTGGATTGTGAGTTACTAGAATCAATGACCCAATATTCTCATAGGCAAAGCATGTGCTCTAGCCCTTTCAGTTAGCTCCCTAGCTCCAGATAATTCCCTTTTAAAAATGTATGTTGCTTCAAGATAGAATTGCCAAGTGCAAATGTACAACATAGGGCTGGACTGTGCCTCATGGTAAAGTATGTGCCTTGCATATACTTTACCTTGCATATGAAGTATATTTCATATACTTCAACCCCTGATCTCTCTCTCTGTTCTCTATCTCTATCTCTGTCTCTGTCTCTCTGTCTCTGTCTGTCTCTGTCTCTGTCTGTCTCTCTCTCGCTTTCACACACACACACACACACACCTCTTTCCTTTAGATTTTTTAAAATTAAATAATATATTAATTTTTTGCTTTTTAGGTCACGCCTGGTGATGCACAAAGGTTATTCCTGGCTCATGCACTCAGGAATGCCCTAACCGCTGTGCTATCACTCCAATCCCTAGAATTTTATATTTATTTATTTATTTTTTGGTTTTGGCCATACCTGGTGATGCTTAGGGGTTACTCCTGGCTCTGCATTCAGAAATCACTCCTGGAGGTGCTCAGGGGACCATCTGGGATGCCAGGGATCGAACCTGGGTCAGCCATATGTACTTAGTGTTTTGGAGCCTTACTGTTTTGGGGTCTCCAGGATATATTCCCTGAAGTGGTATTGCTGGGTCAAATGAGGACTCAATTTTTAATTTTTTGAGGAATATCCATACTGTTTTCCAAAAAGGCTGGACCAGTAGGCATTCCCACCAACAATGAAGGAGAGTACCTTTCTCCCCACATCCACGTCTACACTGGTTGTTCTTATTCTTTTGGATGTGTTTCAGTCTGTGTTGTGAGTTGATGTCTCATTGTCATTTTGATTTGCATCTCCCTGATGATTAGCGATTAAGAGCATTTTTTCATGTGCCTTTTCACCATTCGAATCTCTTCTTTGAGAAAGCTTCTATTCATTTCTTCTTCCAATTGTTTTTTTTTGGATGGGGTTGAATGTTTGTTTTTTTCTTTTTTTCTTGTGAAGTTCAACCAGTGCCTTGTATATCTTTGATATTAACCCCTTCTCAGAAGGGTTTTGGGCGAATAAACTTTCCCATTCCAAAAGCTGTTTTTGTATCATTGTTTCTTTTGAGGTGCAGAAGCCTTTTAGTTTAATGTAGGTCCATTTGTTTATCTTTGCTTCCACTTGCTTGGTCAGTTTTGATCTGACTTGTGCACGGTGTTAGATAGAGGTCTCAGTCCTTTTTTTTTTTTTTTTTGCATGTTCAATTTTGCCAGCACCACTTGTTAAAGAGTCTTTGCTTGGGGCTGGAGCAATAACACAGCAGGTAGGACATTTACCTTGCACGTGGCCAACCTGAGTTCAATTCCCAGCATCCCATATGGTCCCTTGAGCACCGCCAGGAGTAATTCCTGAGTGCATGAGCCAGGAGTAATCCCTGTGTATCAATGGGTGTGACCCAAAAGACAAAACAAAACAAAAAAAAGAGTCTTTGCTTGCTCCATTTCACATTTCTTGCTCCTTTATTAAAGATTAGATGATCATATATTTGACGGTGTGTGTGAACCCTATTCCATTGGTCTGCAGGCCTGTTTTAATTCCAATACCATACTGTTTTAATTACCACTGCTTTGTGGTTTGTACAGTTTGACGTTGGGAAAGGTGATGCCTCTCATCTTCTTTTTCCCAAGTATTGCTTTAGTTACTCATGGGGGTTTATTGTTCCATATAAATTTCAGGAGTGTTTTGTCTACTTCTTTGAAAAATGTCATGGGTATCCTTATAGGGACTGCACTCAATCTGTATAATGCTTTGGGGAGTATTGCCATTTTGACAATGTTAATTCTTCCAATTCATGAGCAGGGGATATGTATCCATTTCCTTATGTCTTCTTTTATTCCATGAAGTAGCATTTTGTAGGTTTTTTTGTACAGGTCCTTTACCTCCTTAGTTAAGCTGATTTCAAGATACTTGATTTTCTGAGGCATGATTGTGAATGGGATTATTATTTTAATATCACTTTCTTGTCTTTATTTGTATATAAGAAAGCTATGGACTTTTGGTTATTGATTTTTGTAACCTGCCACTCTACTATACAAATCTATTGTTTTTAGGATTTTTTTTCTAGAGGTTTAGGGTTCTCTAGGTATACTATCATGTCATCTGCAAACAGTGAGAGCTTGACTTCTTCCTTTGAAAGTTATTTCTAATTTCACACTTGGTGGTTGGAAAACATGTTTGATATGATTCCAATCTTAAAATTTTCTTCATTTTTAAATATCTTTTTTTGGGTCACAGTCAGCTATGCTCAGGGGTTACTCCTGGCTATGTGCTCAGAAATTGCTTCTGGCGGTGCTTGGGATGTGGGGGGATATAAGAGGCTGGGGATCAAATCCTGGTTCACAATATGCAGAGCAAACACCCTCCCCTCTGTACTCTCACTGCAGCCTCATTTTTCTTTAAGTGAAGTAAAGTAGTAAGTAAAGTAAAGGCTCTCCCGTTGATCATCGATTTGCTCGAGCGGGCCCAGTAACGTCTCCATTGGAGACTTAGTTGTTACTGTGTTTGGCATATCGAATACGTCACGGGGAGCTTGCCAGGCTCTGCCGTGTGGGCGAGAAAACAGACTTTATTTGGAGGCTTTTAGGAAGGGGAAGGAGGGAGAACAAGAGAGAAAGTAATGTGCTCAAGGAAGAATGTCGGCTTCTCCAAAGGTGAAGAGAGTCCCAGTACACATCTCAGAGGGGAGATGCAGGTGACACATGTGCTCAGGCACCACATGTGCTTGGCCACATGGGTGCAAGCAGCACATGGTCTCGGGCAGTATATGCACCTCTCCTTAAATCTTTAAGACTTATTTTGTGGCCTGACATATGGTCTATCTTGACCAACGACCATATGTAAAGCCTACTGCTCTTTCCTTGAAATCTTGTTTTCTAGAAAGGTTAGGAAAGATCATTTAGAAAAGGTCAACTGTCCACTGTCCTCCCGTTGTTCATTGATTGCTCGAGCAGGCCCAGTAACGTCTCCATTGTGAGACTTGTTGTTACTGTGTTTGGCATATCGAATGCTTCATGGGTAGCTTGCCAGGCTTTGCCATGCGGGCGAGATACTCTCGGTAGCTTGCCACACTCTCCGAGAGGGGCGGAAGAATCACGGAGGAATCAAACTGATCTAAATTCCATGTTGGAACAAGCGTTAGAATCATGAAGTCACATGCGTGGTTGGCTATCTTTCCCGATAAACTGGCCAGCTGCTCTAAGTATCTTAGCTTGAGCAGGTCTTGCACTGGTAAAGTGTTGGTAAGGACAGAGTACTCCCAATGTTTGCATACTGAGCGCCGATTTACTACTGAGCAATGTTGGTGAGCTCTTCAGTTTGTCCTGCCTTAATTTTTAAAAAAATAATAGAAATCCCCCAAGCTTCTATATGCCTGTGATGGAATGCTTTTCATCTTGGAGGAGAGAATCTTTATCAACAAGTACTTAAAGTTGGGGACTGTAGAGATAGTACAGCAGGTATGGTACTTGCCTTGCATGTGGCTGACCTGGATTTGATCCTGGCATCTCATATGGTCCCCTGAGCCCGCCGGGAGTGATCTCTGAGTGCAGTCAGGAGTAAGCCCTAGGACTGCAAGGAGTGGCAAAAAAGAAAAAAATCAATAAATAAAAACAAAAAGCCTAATAATTAAAATTTAGTTTGGTAAGATCCTTCTGATTTACTTCAAAGTTTTGCCCCCACCAACCTCATTTCCACTCCTGGTCCTACAAAACTAAAGAGGTAGCGTCATCAAAGTTTTCCTTCTTTCAGTCTTTTTTTTTTTTCAATAGAAAATAGTGACATGGATAGATGATATTGATGATTATTTGGTGTCAGGAGTCAAACTCAGGTCTTGGGCAAGCAAAACATACCAGACAAATGCTGTCATTTGGGATGAATTTTCTCTTGCATGATTATATTGCCAATTACATGGAACCCCTTTTGTTTATTATTTTTCCTGAAGTTGTACTACTCTGTGAATCAAGAATTGCAGACAATGGTGGGCTTAGTGATTTCTGGCATTGTTTTCTCCCAATATTTTGATGCATATGTTTGGTGAATGAGAGCTGCCTCCTCCTCCTCCCCAGACTCCCCAGCAGAGGAACAAAGAGATGCGGGACCACAGACTGATGATGAAAATGATCCATTTATTTATTTTTTTAAATTTAAATTTATTTTCACAAGTGTTTTAAATTTTTTTTAATTAAAAAATTTTTAATAGTGAGACATCATGAGGTTCAGTTGCAGACTTACACATTTTTGTGCTTGGGTTTCAATTATACAATGATCAAATACCCATCCCTCCACCAGTGCCCAATTCCCACCACCCACGGATCCCAGTATCCCTCCCACCCCCCACCCCCCATCCCCCCCATCCCACCCTGTCTCTGTGGCAGGGCATTCCCCTCTGTTCTCTTTCTCCTTTTGGGTGTTGTGGTTTTGCAAAAGAAACATTGAGTGGCAATCATGTTTGGTCTATAGTCTACTTTCAGCATGCTTCTCCCATCCTGGGAGGATCCTCCCAACACCTTTATTTGGTGTTCCCCTCTTTATCTGAGCTCCCTTTTCTCCTAGTATGTGTGGTTGGCCTCCAAGTCATGGAGTAAAATTCCTGGTACTAATCTCGGCCATTCTTGGGTATTGTCACAAGTTTTTAAATGACATTTAATATTTTAGCACCAATCCCACCACCATTTCACCTTCCCACCACCATATTTCTAATGTTTCCATCCCAAACCCCAAGCCCTGCCCTAAAGCAGAACTGAAATTGTTTATTACGAAAAACCACTAAAAATGGTCCAAGAAAGTTTCTACAGAGGAAAGTGTGTGAAGATTGTTATATTTCACCCAGGGGCCATTAAGTCCTTCTACAAGAGATCACTAATGTGTTGTTAAAGGTTGAGCCTTCTGTGCTTATATATATGTATATATGTGCATATATGTATATATGTATATGTATCTATATATTTTCCCTCTAAGATTGGTTGCCATCTACTTTAAACCCCATCAAATGTGGTGCACTACTCATGGAATATGAATGGTGTGAGGTATGAGATGTCGTGTGTCCACGAATGCAGAAAAATGACCGTTCTAATGCAGAGACGTTAGCCTATTTATAGAACATCTGAATGGGTTTGAAGTATATATTTAAATGTAGGTGTTATTGAGAATATACAGAGATAAAACATTTTGGCAGAGGCAATTCTCTTGGGGAGATTAACTCAAGGAGACACTGTCTTCCAGGGACATCTATATTGCTTTTCTCTTTCCCTCTAGTTGTATATGTTAAACAATTAGGTTTACTTCTTATCAATACTTACAGTTGTTTGGATAAACAAGTAAGAGATAAAGATCCCAAAATTTAGTTATCTGGGCTCTGAGGGCAAGCAAGTCTTTTGCCGTAATTCCTAGATTAAGTTCTCAGACTGGTTCAGCTTATCTTTCTCCATAGGGGTCCCGTATCTTAAGTCATAACAGCTTGTATGAAGATCATGCATTTATGCTTTCTAGACTGTCCCATTTTTATACCGAGGTAGCTTAAACACTCACCCCAGGTCCATCCCAGTTCCACGGTGGCACCTCCCTTTTGGGGTATTGGGAATTACAATAACTGATGCCTGAGTCAAGTAATTATGACAGATGCCCAGGAGTAGATATATTTCAGTCACTCAACTCCCAAATATTAGGAACTGCATTAGTGGTCTTGCTCTATAGTAAAATATGAAAAGGTAATGGGGTAATAAAAAAGAAAGTAATTCACTACAAATACTGTCACCGTCACTGTCCTCCTGTTGTTCATCAAATACAAAGTCCAGAATTACCAGAAAGTTTTGACTTATGAATAACCAAGATTGACTTGGGGAATTGTGACGATGAGAGGTAAAACACAAAGGGAAGGGGATTAGGGATGCTCACAAGAGCATGGTAAGCTTCTCTGTGAGGAGGAAAAGGGGCAATTCACTGATGAAGCCTAAAACACTTAGAGTTAATAACCAACAGGTAAATATGGGAGTGTCAAAGAAATACTCCACTTTCAGTAAGAAACACAGGAAGTGTGTTCCCTTGAGAGGAAGAGATCTCATAGAAAATAGAAACATAGGCCCAAGTACCCAAAAAGTCAGTGATGTGCTTCCACTTCAACTCCGAAGGCCTGAGAGCCAGGAGTGCTAATGGTGTAAATCCCAGCCTGAGAGCAGAGAGGACCAACATCCCAGTGCCAGCAGCCACGTACAGAGAGCAGTGCCATTCTTTATCCTCCTTTTGTTCTCCTCAGACCCTCCATTGACAGGCTCATGCCCATGTGCTTTGGGAAGAGCAACTTGCTATTCAGTCTATGCATGAAAATGCTAATCCCTTCTAGGAAAACCCTCAAGATTTTCCCAGAACAACTGCTTGACCAGATAGCTGGGCGTCCTATAGCACAGCTGAGCTGACACCAAATTAACCTGAAATTGCACTGCAGGCCGCAGTGCTTGACAGGCATGCATCACAGTGACCATGTTTATTTTCTTCACAGTGAGGCCAACAATTCTCTAGAGCAAATCCTTCCTCAGCTGAAATGTCATTTCACATGGAACTTATTTAAGGAAAAAGATATCCCAGAGGATCTGGAAGAGAGAGTGTGTGAGCAGATTGAATCTTTAAACCCTGAGTTCAAAGGCACAATGTACAACTTGTTGGCCTACATAAAACACTTAGATGGTCGGAACGAGGAGGCCCTGGAGTGCTTACAGCAAGCTGAAGAGTCAATCCAGCAAGAGCACTCTGACCAGGCAGAAGTCAGGAACCTGGTGACCTGGGGAAACTATGCCTGGGTCTACTATCACCTGGGCAGACTCCCAGAGGCGCAGGCTTATGTTGACAAGGTGAAACAGGCATGTGAGAAGTTTTCAAATCCTCTCAGTCTTGATTGTCCTGAGCTGGACAGTGAGGAAGGGTGGACATGGCTTAACTGTGGAGAAAGGCAAAATGAAAGAGCCAGGGTTTGTTTTGAGAAGGCTTTGGAAAAGAAACCTAATAACCCAGAATTCTCCTCTGGACTGGCAATTGCCAAGTACTATCTGGATGGAAAGCCACGGAAGCAAATATCCGACAGTGTTCTAAAGAAGGCCATTGAGCTGAATCCTGACAATCAGTACATTAGAGTTCTTCAGGCCCTGAAACTGCAGAAAATGAATGAGGAAGCTAAAGGAGAGAGGATGGTCAAGGAGGCTGTGGAGAAAGCTCCTCACCAAAATGATGTTCTTCGCATTGCAGTCAAATTTTACAAGAATAAAGGTGATCTAGACAAAGCTATTGAACTCGTTCAAAGGATGTTGGAATCCACACCAAACAACTGCTACCTCTATCACCAGATTGCATGCTGCTATTGGGCCAAAGTCAAGCAAGTTCAGAATGAGGAATCTGATGCTGACATGAAGAGGGAGAAGATGGATGAGCTAAGAAAACATGCGAAGGAGTATTTGAATAAAGCCATTGAGAAGGGCCTGAGTCCTCTCTATGAGTACTCGGAGCTCACTGAACTCCTGGAAATAGAGGAATATGATCAGATAGCATCCAGTAAAGAGCTGCCTGCCAGGGAGAGACAGCACTCTCAACATGATCGTGACTCTCTGGGACAGACAGCAGGCACTACAGTCCAATGTGATTTAGAGGGTTTGCCCGTAAGCCAAACATCAGCTGAGAAGCAAAAGGTAAATGGCCAACAAGAGAACACATCTGAAAATCAGATTCCCCCGAACGCACCCAATTATTGGTATCAGCAAGGATTGATTCATAAAATGAACGGAGAACTGCTGCAAGCAGCTGAATGCTTTGAGAAGGAACTGGGCCGCTTGTTGAGGAATAGCCCTTCTGGCATAAGCCACTTTTTCCTGCCAGCACCTGAGCTTTAAAAAGACAGTGAGGAAATGAACCACTTCCCTGTCCCTGAGCTGACTCCCTTGAAGAAGGAATGAGTCACTCCCTGAACAAAATATCGAGAGCCTGATGATAGTGGTGATCCTGGGGAATGGAAAGGCAGAGTACAATGATCAGGTGGTCTTGCTTATTGCCATTAGGTTTATTTTTAGATAGTTGCTTTCCTCTCTTCCTGTCTTCCCTGTCTCTCCCATTCTATCCCAGTCACATCTATATCTCAAGATGATATATAAGTATGATATATAAGTAGTAGAAACATTATTATGATATATAAGTAGTAGAAACGTTATTATTTTCCACATATTCTAGTAGAATCAGTGTTCCAAGTCTGTAAGATGTTTATTAGTTCTCATTTTACCAGATACCCCCATTTCTCCTCTTCCTTCACAGATTCATAACTGGTCTGACAATAGACTTACACCAACAGACTCATACACCTGTCGTGCCATTGCTATCTAGTCATTGGAAGTCGCAGGAAGACTAGTTTTCTACTAACCCTAAGATATTCCTTATGTTTTACTCTTGGCTCATCATGTATCTGAATATGTTTTCTTGATAAAATTACTGTAAGAAATAAAAAAGTTTTAGCCCAGATTGTTGTGATATGTGTGGTTTGTGCATATGGCTAAGAATAATGTTAATTTCCCAAAGTTCTCTTCCCAAAGTTCTCAATGGGTAATTGTAACATACTATACCAAGTTAGTCTCAATACATTCTTCCTAGCTCCTCCCTGGGGCTAATGCTTTCAGTCTGTTGCTAGCTCACCGAGAAACATGATTCTCATTCAATCCAAGTCTCAGCTGACCCAGTATCTAGTTCACCGATGCTTCCCTGATAAGGGATAATTGGTTAGGTGCACCATACTAGGCTGTATTTTATAGGCACAAAAAATCTTTACAGTCAAGGGTAAATGAAAATATTAGAATATTTTCTCATGGTCAGAGATATCCACATGAGTCATAAAAAGGAGACTTGTACTCTACCAATGGGAATATTAGAATAAAAAGATGGACTGGATAGATAGTACAGTGTGTAGGGCACCTGCCTGCATGGGGTCATTCCAATTTTATGTCTGGAACCCCAGATGGTCTCCTGAGCCTCACCAGGATTGATCCCTGAGCACAGCTGCATGTGGGAAAGGAAGGAAGCATGGGAGGAAGGAAGGAGAAGTAAAAAAACAAACAAAAACTTCTGGATTCAGAAATTCCATTCCTAAAACCTCCCACTTTGCCCAGTGGCACTGCCCCTGGAGCGCCAGTGACACAAGCTTCCATCTCCAGCACACTGCAATCGAGTATGTAACCACTAGTCATTGCAATGACAACAGTGATGACAGTGCAGAGCAAGAGTAAGCCCTGAGTATCACTGAGTGTGGCCCAACAACCACAAAATAGAATTATCTTCAGATGATTTTAATATTAAGTTAAATGTTAATACTGTCATCAGTATGCCAATTACATATGATATATGTAAGCAAGCCAATTAACATGTAATAAATGCATAATAAAAATCCAGTGTAGTCCTGTACCTAACCTATATAAAAGGAAATGTGGCAGCTAGCTATTTTAAATTTTATCTTCATAGGTATATTTGACATATAGCCATGAGTTTGTCGAAGTGCACACACTAGTATGTTGACCCACGTGTACAGGGTGAGAGAGTCCCTCCTCTTTCATTATGGCATCCAGCACCTCACATGCTGGTTACAGTTGCTGATGCTGTATCAGATCACTGACGTTTGCAGAAAGAGTGAAACTTCAACAACTCATACTCAAATAATCTAGCAGCTTCCTTCAAGTCATGTCTGTCACTCTGAGTGAGTGATCTTCCCTGAGTAGGTGATATTCTCACATCAATGTCTGGTCATTGGCATCCAGACATTGAGCCTTTGGGTCAATCATATCTGGGGGTGATGGCTGTTTTCATGGGCATTCTTCTAAACAATATTCATTTTATTCAGCCCCACTCTCATCCTTTCAACACACACTCGTGCACACACACACACACACACACACACACACACACACACACACGCTTCATTGGTAATATTTCTGGGCCACGGTTGAGTGGTGAGTAGGAAGGTTAGAGAGTCCTTCACCTTGGTAGTGTGCTACCAATCAGTCATGGACAGAAAAACAGACTGAATCCAGCCAAGGAGGACTCCTCTGAGGTCTGGGAGGACAGCTTGGGAGAGTGACGTGTTTTTTACAGGTGGAGATTTTAAAGCAAATAGGAAAGCTTTTTGCCTGCCAGCTATATTCTCAGAGGCAGTAGTAGGATTCAGAATCCTCTCTGTCCCTCGCTTTTGTGCATTTCCTCCCTCCCTAGATTTTCAAAGGGAGCATTTCCTAGTCTGCTTTACAGCTTCTGTTTCATTAGAGATATGGTACAGCTGTGGCAGAGACACTGGGAAGATGATGCTGGATTATTCATAGTGATACTTCCAGCTCATTGGACTGAGCTCTCTTTTGAAAATACTAATTCTTTCTCTGACTCATAGAGAGAGGGACAGACATAGAATGACTGCACTCATTTGTGGAATATAAAGTAACAGAATGGGAGACTAACACCCAAGGACAATAGAGATAAGGGCCAGGTGGATCCCTCCACGGCTTGGAAGCCGCCCTAACATGCTGGCGGAAAAGCTGGGATAGAGAAGGGACCACTAAATGAATGATGCTTGGAGGGCCCGCTCCGGATGAGAGATGCATGCTGAAAGTAGACTATGGACCCAACATGATGGCCACTTACTACCTGTATTGCAAACCACGTATTGCATAACACCCCAAAGGAGCAAAAAGAGTAATAGGGAATGTGTCTGCCACAGAGGCAAGGTCAGGGATGGGGTGGGGTGGCAGGAGGGATACTGGGAACGTTGGTGGTGGAGAATGGGCACTGGTGGAGGGATGAGTACTAGATCATTGTATGATTGAAACGTAATCACTAAAGTTTGTAAGTCTGTAACTGTATCTCATGGTGATTAATTAAAAAATTTTTTAAAAAATTCTAATTCTTGTTTACAGTGACAGATCCAATGAGAATCTCATCAAAGAGTGCCTACTTCAGCTGAGGTGCCACTTTACATGGGGCTTGCAAATTGATGACACTGAAATGACTGATTTAGAAAACAGGGTCTTTGATCAGATTGAGTTTCTAGATGTCCAGTGCAATACGAGAATGTACAGCCTGCTGGCCTACGTGAAACACCTGAAAGGCCAGAATCAGGAAGCCCTGGAGAGCTTGAAAGAAGCTGAAGACTTCCTGCTGCCAGAATTCGCTGACCAATCAGATGTGAGAGGTCTGGTCACCTGGGGCAACTATGCCTGGCTGTACCACCACATGGGCAGGCTGGGAGAAGCCCAGACTTATCTGGACAAGGTAGAGAAGACATGCAAGAAGTTGGCAAGTCCCTTCAGATACAGGATGGAGTGTCCAGAGCTCGATTGTGAGGAAGGATGGGCCTTGCTGAAATGTGGAAGAAATAATTATGAACGAGCCAAGGTTTGCTTTGAAAAGGCTTTAGAAGTGGACCCTGAAAACCCTGAATTCAGTGCGGGGTATGCAATCGTCACCTACCGCCTGAACCGCATCAATAGAAGAGTAGAGAGAAAACTGTCCACGCTGAAAGATAGTCTGCACCCCTTAGAGCAGGCCATCAGATTAAATCCAGAAGATGTATCTTTAAAGGTTCTCCTAGCACTGTGTCTTCAGGACTTAGGACGAGAAGATGAAGGAGAAAAGTACATTGAAGAAGCACTAGCCAGTAAGGGCTCGCATACCTACATCCTTCGGTACGCAGCCAACTTCCACCGCAGAAAGGGCTCTTTGGATAAAGCTCTTCAGCTCTTAAAAAAGGCCTTGAAGGACACACCTTCCTCTGCCTTAGTGCATCACCAGATAGGGATTTGCTACAAAGCAAAAATCATCCAATATAAAAAGGTCACACGCTGGCAGTCCAGAGGGCAGAATAGAGAAAACATTGAAAAACTGGCAAGAATAGCTATAGATCATTTGAAGTTTGCTCTGAAACACAAGCCCACTTTTGTGACTGCTTACCTAAACCTGGCAGAAATTTACATAGAAATTGGTGAGTACAACAAAACTGAGGACACCTACCAAAAAGTGTCAAACCTGAAATCACTCACAGAAGAAGACCTGCAACAGATACATCACCGATATGGCAAATTTCAAGAATTTCAGAGGAAATCTGAAGTAGATGCAATTATCCATTATTTAAAAGCGGTGAAAATAGGGAAACCATCTTTTTCTAGAGATGAAAGTATCAGTGCTTTAGAGAAATGTGTCTTGAAGAAACTTCAGAAAAATGAATTTGATGTGGAAGGCTTGTGCCTCCTTGGGTTCGCGCAGAAGCAGAGAGGAGAAATCACGAAGGCCCTGGAGAGCTATGAGCGAGCCCTGGAGCTGGCTGCCGGCCAGGAGAGATCTGTGGGACACGAACTGAAGGTTCCGAAGCTGTGATGCTCATTTGGTATTTCACAGTCCATTTGATCTCAGGTTAACACATACTAATTCATCTTTTCTCTCGTTGCTTTTAGAAACATATTATGCAATTCCCTGCAATGGTGTAAATGTTTAGCAATTATTCAAACTTGATGTAAAACAGCTGGATGTAGAAGATAGTGAGGTAGAATGCCCCTGTCTCTGTGTCTGGAAGAGAGAGGAACCACTTCTTTGTGAATTCTACATAGTAAAAACTATGTGTTGGGTAGTCTCCTAACAAATAAAACATGATAACTACATAAAATTAAAATGCTTAATTCATTTCATTTTAAATATATATGGAGAAGGGGCATCCCAAATGGGGCTCGGGAGACATGGGGTTTCCACTGGTGATTATCAACTGACTGGATGGAAGGTCAGTCAAGAGCTCAGATAAGATTCTGCTCTGACCCTGTGGTGCTGGTCTTCAGGGATGCATCCACCAGTGGCCGGGGGACATGTGATGCCAGGAATCAAATCCAGGTCTGGTATATACTAGGCTTGTGCCCAAACTGCTTTACTAGTTCCTGACCCCTCAATAAATTCTGTTTTTTTTTTTAAATCAACAATCACTTTTCTGTGCTAGATACCCCAAATACAATGGTGATGTAAGGAGGAAATTTTTATTCTTCCTCTTTCTACATTAGGTTCATTGACTGAGCCCTGTAAGTGTAAACTGACAAAAAATAGACAGAAATTTATTAAGACAGGCATCACATACATAGCTATGAGAATACTCAAGGATGACTAAATCAAGAGGGAGTTACAATTTGGTCTTAAGTAGCATCTTAATAATAAATAATACATTTGAAGAATACATTTGAAGTGATGAAATGAAATAACTGAGTTTCTAGCATGATAAATTGTAGAAAGGTAAAACTAATAGAAAGGAAACCAAGTTAGTGAGGTTTGTTGTATAGACTTCTCTGGAAGTGTTACAAAAAACAAACACTGTCCTCCCGTTGTTCATCGATTTGCTCCAGCGGGCCCAGTAACGTTTCCACAGTGAGACTTCTTGTTACTGTGTTTGACATATTGAATACTCTTGGTAGCTTGCCAGGCTCTCCAAGAGGGGCGGAGGAATTGAACTGGGCTCAGTCGAGCTGACTGAGTGCAAGGCAAATGCCCTGCCGCTGTGCTATGACAAATGTCTGTCCTGCTTTGAAACATGAGAAGGGCAGGGACTTTTTTTTTTTTACATCTGTTTCTCAGTTACCTTTGGGATGGCAGAGTCTGCTTACTCTCGGTAAAAAAAGCAGATATTTCTCCCAGAGAGAAGACATGTGACAGACAAGATACTAAAAGAGGTTCCCCAGTCAATTAAAGGTGAGTTTTCTACATGAAGGAGTTTGAAGTTTAATTTATTGGCAGATTGTTCCCAATGGTCTCATTTTATTTGAAACACTTTTTCAATATTTGAAGCCATGTGGTTTGAAGCACTATTTATTCAGTCACTTGGTAGTATCACTCTAGTAGATTATGGGTGCTGAATGAACTGAGATTACTTGTTTGCTTGTTTGTTTTTTTAATTTTGCTTTTGGGGTTACACTTGGTCATGCTCAGGGGTTACTTGTGGCTCTGCACTTAGAAATTACTCCTGGTGGTGCTTGGGGGACCATATGGGATGCTGAGAATTGAACCTGGGTCAGCTGCATGCAAGGCAAACACCTTACGTGTTGTGCTATCGATCTGGCCCCTGAGGTCACCTTTTATGATGTTAAAAGGCAATACAAAACAATGATTAACTTTAAAATGGAAGAACAGGCAAGTAATTGTTACTGTTTTTCATTTATGTTTGGACAGGGAGAATGTATGAATTTCCTACCGAGTCTATGAGTCTATAACAAATTGTCATAAATCTGGAGGTTAAAATCCATATTTTATAGTTCTAGAAGTTTGAAGTCTGAAATGAGTTTTAACAAACCAAAACCAAGGTGTTGATATAGTCTCTTCAAAACAAAGATTTTCCTCCTTGAAAAACATTTTTAAATTTTTAGGAATTGCCTAAATTCTTGGTAACAACCTCTAATCTATGTGACAGAAAGCCCTCTCAACATTCACAGAAATATTGGGCAGCACTCTGGGCTTCCACTGAAATTCTATAGGACTTGGAGTAAGTAAAATTCATGTCATTAAAAGGCAGGCATCTGAGTTACATGGAAGCAATCATTCCAATTTTCTTATTGCTGAAATAGGACATCTATTAGATTAAACAAAAGAAAATAACTTTAACTTAAAAGTGCTTGTGTTTTAGAAAGGAGGCTGAGGGGCTGGAGCAATAGCACAGCAGGTAGGGCATTTGCCTTGCACATGGACGACCCGGGTTCAATTCCCAGCATCCCAGGTGGTCCCTCGAGCACTGCCAGGAGTAATTCCTGAGTGCATGATCCAGGAGTAACCTTTGTACATAGCTGGGTGTGACCACCCCAGCCCCACAAAAAATGTAGAAAGGAGGCTGAATGTTGCGAAAAATAAGCCAATCTGTTGTAGGTGCAGAAAGGAACCCATCAAATGAAGTAGGTATCCTAATGTCTCTTGACATCATAGTCTTTTGGTTCCTGGGTATCTGCCTCATCCAGTGATGCAGGGGACCTAGGTGAAGTGTGGCGTGAGGGAGGAAGAAGCCTCAAGAGGGGCAGAGTTACTGTCTTCTTGCTGGACTCACCGTGGTCACCGGGGGAAAGGCCTGGATGGGTAGGGATCAAATTGACAAAGTCTACCAGAGTACTCTCTGACATGGACACTAGCATCCCACCAGCCCCACTGGGCCGCTGTCCAGCTGCTCTGAAATCCACATGATCGTGATGCATGGAAACTGCTTCAGATCTCTGGGGGCCATGATCTTGGGCTGGAGGGAGAGATGACTCTTTGTAGGAAAGTCAGTTCTTCTCTCCACCCAGGTTCTCAGTTTCCCTAGATTCCAGGTTTGTTATCCATCCTTGCGGAAATGTACTTCAGAGAGGAGGCAAAAGGTGAAGTAAGATATGCTGGAGCAATAGCATAGCAGGGAGGGCGTTTGCCTTGCACATGGCTAACCTGGGTTCGATTCCCAGCATCCCATATGGTCCCCCGCGCACTGCCAGGAGTAATTCCTGAGTGTATGAGCCAGGCGTAACCCCTGTGCATCGCCGTATGTGACCCCCCCCTCAAAAAAAGGATATATCTTTATTCAGGAAATATGAGGGAGAGAAAAACACAGAGGAAACATGGGCTTTTCGGAGGGAACAAAGCCAATAGTACATATTTCAGGTTGACATGCAGGCAGCCCCCAGTGGGGGATGTACCAGCTTGTCTCTTAAGGTTAGTTTTATGGAGTTTTCCCAAATTGTGTCCACTTGGGGCTTTCTACATAGAATCTGTTCCTAGGGTGTTGCTGAGGGGGAGAGCTGGGAAATCTGGATGGTCTTTTTTCATATTCTTATCATGACCTGGCAAGCTATCCGTGGTGTATTCAATATGCCAAATCCAGTAAATACAATGAATCTCATTCCCCTGACCTTGAATATGGCAGCATTGAGAAGGATGTGGAAGGAGAGGCTGATAAAATCTGAAGGCCAAACTAGGCTGCCAAAATGAAGAAAGACTAAAATGACTGTCTGTACTTTCAATGCAATATGCTGGCATCTGATGCATCCATTGAAGACCTGATGGTACAAACGTGAAAGATCAAGTATGACATCATTGGTCTGACCGAGATGAGAAGCATCAATCACATCACACCATTTTCAACACTGGAGAACTGTTCCTTGGAACATGCGACAAAAGAAGCATCAGTGGTGTCGATGTCCTTGTCAACACAAACTTAGCCATGAGCATTGATTCATTCGAATGCCTAGCAACCCGAATCAGACGATTACACTTGAATAGATGTGGCTCACTGCAGGCAGTTTCTATCTTCGTTGTCTACACACCAACATCCAATTATGGTGAAAGAGAAATTGAGAAGTTCTACATGGAGCTGGAGAAGTTCTATAAAGAAGACCACACCTTCTACAAGATCATTGTTGGTGATTTTAATGCCAAGATAGGACCGAGAAGATCAGCCGAAGAACTCCACATTGGGACCCATGGCCTAGAATGGAACAAACAGGGTGAGAAACTGTCTGAGTTCATCATGTCGACCAAGACCATCCATGGTAACTCACAGTTCCAGAAGGCCGAATCTAAACGTTGGACATGGGAGTTTCCCGGTAGACGGTTCCATAACAAAATTGACCACATCATATTCAATAGAGGGTCTTGCCTGACCGATGTAGCTGTTGTCCCAAAATTCCAAACGGGATTGGACCACCGTCTCCTTCGTGAAAAATTCTACTTCACAGAGCGGGGAGAAAGGAATGCAAAGTTTAAGAAGAGAACTCCCAGAATGACCACCAACTGGGAGCTCTTTGGCTCTGTTGCAGCAACATGGGAAAATGCTGTCATTGACAACATTGATGAGGAATACGATCGACTGGTTCAGCACCTCCATGATTGTGCGAGGAACGCCAAGAGAGAGATAACCACAAAAAAATGCCTATCTTCGAAAACTCTCAAGCTTATTCGCCAACGTGGCTTGTGGCTAATCTATTCAAGTGTAATTGTCCGATTCGGGTTGTTAGGCATTCGAATGAATCAATGCTCATGGCTAAGTTCATGTTGACAAGGACACCGACACCACCGACACCTTTTTTGTCGCATGTTCCAAGGAACAGTTCTTCCCCAGTGTCGAGAACAGTGTGATGTGATTGATGCCTTCTCGTCTTGGTCAGACCAATGATGTCATACTTGATCTTTTGCGCTTGCACCATCAGGTCCTCAGTGAACGCATCCGATGCCAGTGTACGTGCATTGAAAGTACAGACAGTCATTTTAGTCTTTCTTCGTTTTGGCAGCCTAGGTCAGCCCTGAGATTTTATGAGCCTCTCCTTCCTCATCTTTCTTAATGCTGCCATATTGGTGGCTCTTTCAGAGTCAGGAGAATGGGACCCATTGTATTTACTGGTTTTGGCATATCGAATACAACACAGATAGCTTCCCAGACTCTGCTGTGTGGGTAGGACACTCTCGGCAGCTTGCCAGGCTCTCCGAGAGGGATAGAGGCTTTTATGGCAGCCTCTAATCTCCCTTACAGGTGTTCCCATGCTTCAAATCACATTTCAAAGCATTCAAATATGGTGCAGTAATCTTGTATTAAGTGATTTATGATGTATCGCGGGTCCAGAAAGCATCCTGAAGGGCGTCCACGGCTGGGTAGTGAAGGTAGTGGAGGTAATGGAGGTCTGCTGGGCTGCTGGGAGCAGGCAGAGGATCTCTGTTCCTGGGTCCATTAGGTCTGGAGTTCGAGGTCACAGAGTTCTGCTTCCCTGGCTCTCTGGGGCTTCACTCGTGCGTGAGTCCTGGACTGAGTGTCTGTCTATTACAACTTAATATTACCTCTCTGTCATATCTTTCCCAACTCTGGAAGAAATTTATTTACTTCCCAGGGCTCAGTAAAATAAAAAGTGTGTGACAGGCTATGTACTTGCAGATTCAGGTGCACAAATTTTCTTTGATATTGAAAATACTGTCACCAAAGTTGGATGATAATTAAGAGGTCTCTTTAAATTAACAGTTTGAATTTCAAGATTTTTATTACTCCCATGAAAATGATGGATAGAGCCTCAGTTGGTGCCTTATTTAGAATTCCTCCTTCCCAGGGATTTCTCCAAGTTGCCCAAGCAGTGTCTCTCACATACTTTAAAATCAGATCAAGCAACAGATCCCCACATTCATTACTGTTAGAGGTGCTCTAAGCCAGGTTTTTGCTAAGTTCTATGTACATATCACCGTAGGCTCCAGCTTCTTGAAGATCTTCCTGGACACCAGTGTCAACTCATTTTAATCCCCGTTGCCATGGCCTCCCTATCTGCCATGCCGGTCTGTCTGTGCACTTGCAACATAACTGCTGTCTAATTTCCCAGGGTTAGAAACGTTGAAAGTAAAAAATTATCAGCGAATTGTGATACAGCTAGAGGTGGAACTGCATTGGGACTAAGACTCTCAAACCACTAATACAATCCAGGGGTCATAGAGATAGGGTTAATTGCCTTACACACACCTAGCAGTTCAATTCCCCATACATGGTCCCTTGAGTACCACCAGGAATTAACCCTGAGCACAGAGCCAGGAGTAAGCCTTGACCACCACCATGTGTGGCCCCGAGCCAGACCAACAGAGATAAACAACCTATATTCTGACGTCCCATGCTTAAGAATATAGTCCTTGTTTAACATTTCCCTTTCACTCGGGACTCCTCCAACTCCATCAAGTCCCATCTCCAACTTCTTTTGATCAGTATTCAACTTTTCCTTTTCCCAACTCAAGTTCAAGGGAATTATTTCCAGCAGTAAGTCTCAATTGGGGCTATAGGGTTGTGAACGGTGCTGGTGGAAGGATTCTGACCCTGGACTCTAAAAGGAGATTGCATTTGGGGCTAGTGCTAACATCTCAGCTGCAGAGTGCTACTTACACCTAGTGGGCATATGCAAGAATGCACTTACACGGCCCATGTTTCACAGTGCTACATAATCCCACAGCAAATCATCCAGCCCAAATATCAATAGTGCCAAAATAGAGCAACCCTAATTTACACCCTTTTTTTGTGTGTGTGGGTCACACCCGGGAATGCTCAGGGGCTACTTCTGGCTCTGCACTCAGGAATTACTCCTGGCTGCTCAGGGGACCATATGGGATGGGGGTGGGGGTGGAGGTGGGGGTGGGGTGGGGAGTGGGGGAGTGTCGAACCTGGGTCCGCTGTGTGCAAGGCAAACGCCCTCCCCGCTATACTATCACTCCAGCCCACACCCATTATTTTAATAAAGTGTTTATTCAGAAACTCTACTATTGGGAGTACCTACCAATTATTTGAGTTTCAATTTCCCAAACCAACTTTAGATTCATTGCTGTTTCACTTTCACTCCTCCCCCCAAGTTTTTTCCTAGTTGCAGTGTTTTACATGTTGATAGGGACACAATTAAAAGGTGAAAAACAACCGACTTTCCCAAGGATGTACCTGATCCAAGAGTTTTGTGTGTGTGAGTGTGAAGTCTCGTATTCAAATTTCATCTAGTAATTTTAGCATTAGTAAGTTCTGATAATGCTAAAATTATTTGGGCTGGAGTGATAGCACAACGGGTAGGGCGTTTGCCTTGCACGTGGTCGACCCGGGTTCGATTCCTCCGTTCCTTCTTGGAGAGCCTGTACTGAGAGTATCCCACTACATGGCAGAGCCTGGCAAGAATATAGTGTATTCGACATGCCAAAACCAGTAACAACATGGTGTATTCGACATGCCAAAACCAGTAACAACAAGTCTCACAATGGAGACGTTACTGGTGCGCGGTTGAGCAAATCGATGAACAATAGGAGGACAGTGCTACATGTAGTGCTAATTTTAGCATGTCTAATCCCCACTCCACACTGAAGTCTTCACACCTTCTCAATCCTGAAAATGTTATTTCCCTTAAATATTCTACAGATGGGTTTAATCTTTCTGATCTAGAATTCCTAAATAATGATGTAGATAACTAGAATATTTTTTCGCTTTGATTTCTTGTTGTTGATTGGCTATTCTATACAAAATCTTATTAACTTCAATAAAGACTATCTCTTAGAACAGACACAAAGGAAGGAAGGAAGGAAGGAAGGAAGGAAGGAAGGAAGGAAGGAAGGAAGGAAGGAAGAAGGAAGGTAAGAACTAGGAGAAAAACCTGGGGGCCAGAGCAATAAATAGTACAGCGGATAGGGCGTTTGCCTTGTACGAAGCCAAGATGGGATTGATTCCTGGAATCCCATATGATCCCCCGAGCACTGCCAGGAGTAATTTCTGAGTGCAGAGCCAGGAGTAACTCCAGAGTATCACCAGGTGTGATCCCAAAAGCAACCTTCCTCACACCCCCACCCCCTCAAAAAAAAAAAAAAAACCACCAAACTCTGAACAACACACTAGAAAATGGCTTCAAACCAAAGCTCTGAGTATTTCTTAGTAAGGAGGAGATTCTGGGTTCAGAACCTCAATGCTGTCTCTAATGTGGCATTGTGTCTTAGTGAATCTTTACAATAGGTAAAGTCCACATTGCCTCTTTGCCTCCAACCAATCACCCACACAAACCGAGGGTGCTTCCAGTTTCAGGTCTTTGCTTTTCCTTTTGACCAGAGGAGTCTTTCTGGGTCCCTCCTCAGAAGTGCTCACTCCTCCTTGCCCTTGAGATTACTTCATTCTTCGGGCTATTTACTCCATTGCCATGGTCTCCCGTGAAACTTATCCTTGCCAACTTATTTTTAACCAAAACCCCCTGATTATTCTCCATAGCACCATCTGAAATAAAGTTGCATTTCTTCTTGAGCTCCACATTAGAAATGAACTCTACTAAAGGATGTCCCTAGACTTCGTTCATCGCTGCACTGATAGTACCTCAAAGGTCTTGCCCTTAATTGTTCCATACAACTTGTTGAAAGATGATTGAATTTAGAGGGGGTGAAATTTTTAGGAAAGGAGCAGTTGATGCTTTCCCTACAGTATCAGCTCCATTTGCATGGGGATGCAATTGCAGAAAGTTTTCTCAGCAGAGCCACTTCCTGAAGGCAAGAGTTGTCATACATAAGAGAGCAGATGGGGTTGGGGAGGGTGTCAACCTCTTAGCCAAATATTCGGTAATATCAATCACAATTTAAATATATACTTTGTCCCCAAAGCAAAACAAAAATTTTTAAAAAAAATTTTATTAGGTACAGTTGTAGACTTACAAATTTTTGTGCTTGGGTTTCAATTAAACAATGATTAAGTACCCATCCCTCCACCAGTGTCCATTTTCCACCACCATCACGAATCCCAGTATCCCTCCCACCCCCATCCCCTCCCCCATCCCCCCTGCCTCTGTGGCAGGGCATTCCCTTTTGTTCTCTCTCTCCTTTTGGGTGCTGTGGGCAAAACAAAAAATTTAAATATATACTTTGACCCAAACATTCGTCTAGATTTACAGAAATTAGGGTACATATTGCAATGTGAAGGCATCAAGACCGGGACTTCCGGTTCCATTTAGGAGACAGAAAGCTGAAAAAGGAGGATCGGTTGCCCCCACTCCCCGACCCCCACCCCTTCCATTCGTGGACCTGGCGGTGGGCCAGCGGGCAGCCCAGTACACAGCCAACCTGGGCTGGCTCTCCCCCATCCCATGTGGTCCCCGGAGCACCGCCAGGCGTAATGCCCTGAAGGCAGAGCCGGGAGTAAGCCTTGGCATCGCGGGGGTTGGAGCCCTCCCCCCAATAAAAGAAATTCGCAGACAACTCCAGTCCCGGTTTACTTTTCGGAGAGGAAGGGGCCTAGAGCGCGCGGCGGCGAGGGCCCTTCCTCGCCCTGCAGGCAGCCCGCCCCAGGCCTGCCCGGCCCCCCACCCGCCCCAGGCGCGAGCAGCCCCCCAGGCGCCGCTGGGTGCCCCCTGCTGGCCCCCCAAGAAGCGAACCCAGACAAAGGAGGGAAGAGGAACGGTCAAGTGGGCTCGGAGGGGCCGGGGGCAGAGTGGAGCCGGCAGCGCGTCGGCGCGGGGCTCCCGGGCGCTCCGGCCGCGCGCCCGCCCGAGCGCCGGCCCAGCTGGGGGAGGGGCGGGAAGTTTCCGTTCCCGGGGCCGGACCCCGCCTCGCCGGGGATCCGCTCCCCGCGTCCCCGTTCCCGCCCGGCCGCGGCCACAAAGCCCCGGGCCCGCCACCGCGTGGGAAGCGCGCGCCCGCCGCCCCCGCCCCGCGCGCGCCCGCCGGGACCGCGGAGCCGCCGAGCCCGAGGGACCGCGCCGCGCCGCCGCCATGAGGTGAGCCCCCCGCGGGCCCCGCGCCCCTCCCGGGCGCCCCCCACCCGGGGCCGTCCCGGGGCCCCTCGGCGCCCGCGGCCCCCCGCCCGCCTCCCTGGCCTGCGAGCCGCCGCCTCGGAGCGGGGGGACGGGGCCCCGGGGCCGCGGCCTCCTGCGGGTGCACCCCGCGAGTTCACTTCCGCCGCCGCCCCCCTCCGCGGCCCCCTTTAGGCCGGGGGTCCCGGGCCGCCCCCCACCGCCGCCCCCGGTTTCCTTCCTCGGCGGGGACCAGCCTCCCGCCCGCTCGGCCGAGCGTTGGCGTTTAACGAGTGGAGGAATGAGGGTGCAGCCCGGCGCTCTTTGTTCCGGGGCGCCCCCCATCCCGGGCACCGACGGGCCAGGGGGTGGGGGGGCTTCAAAGTCGGCTCCCCCGGGAGCTCGGAAAAGGACCCCGGAGAGGGCGAGCGGGCGGGGGTGAAGCGCCGCGCACCGCCGACGTGCGGGGTTAGCGCGAGAGCAGGAGGCCGGGCTCCCCCTCCTGTGCCACCCGAAAGTGGGGGCGCCCAGGGAAGGCAAGGCGCCGAGGAGCGGGGCGCGCTGTGTGTGTCCTGATGGGGGGGAGCACGCCCCGGGGCTTCGTGGTCTCCCAGGGACAGTGAACGGCGACTGCTAGGCAGGATGCCCGAGGAGACGCGCGGGGGCGGGGGATGCCCCTCCGGTCGGGGTGGCCTTCTCTGCGCTGCTTCCCAGAGGCAGGGCGGCGGGGAAGAAGCATTTTAGGGCCCGGAGAAACAGTCCAGCGGTTCAGGCTCTTGCTTAAGCCTTTCAGCACCGCCGGCTGTGCCTCTCCGCACCCTCATCCCCAACCCCAAGCAAAGGACTTCGGAGTAAAATTTCTCATGTCAGTTCGAGTCTGGCAAAGCCCTTCAGTGCGTTGTGGAAGATGGCTCAGCCAGGTCCTCACAGCTGCTTCTCTTGGGAGGAGGTTTTAGAGGCAGATGCACCTTTCACTCTGGCCGTGCAGGCACCCCTCGCCCATGCTGCCAGACATCTGTGCCAGCTCGGCAGGGCGTGGCATGACTTCCCAAGGATTTGGTGCAGTTGCCCCAGAGAAAGGAGTAACTCTCAGGGGACAGTCATGCCAGGTGTCCTCATCAGTTTCTTAGGAAACAGCCCCCAAATCTTTTCAGTATTCAGACATGAGCCCGAGAGCAAAAAGACCCAAAAACAGGCGCCTCGAGAACTGAAGTGGGACGCATTTGGAGCCTTTAGCAGGAAGGGAAGAACTAGCAGGGTTCTTTGTTGTTTGTTTTTGTTTTTGTTGTTAAGTTTAGCTCTTCCTCTGGACTGGAGCCTCCAGGATGTAACAAAAAATCATTACACAAATATTTACTGAGCTTCTGTTAGAAAGTTGGAATAACCCATAGTGGATACAAAGGAGAATAACAACAACAAAAAAATCAGAACAAGTTTTTTTTTTTTTTTTTTACATTAGTGAAACACCATGAGGTACAGTTGTAGATTTACAAATTTTTGTGCTTGGGTTTCAATTATACAATGATCAGATACCCATCCCTCCACCAGTGCCCATTTTCCACCACCACGGGCCCCAGTATCCCTCTCCCCCCACCCCCCTCCCCTCCCACTCTGCCTCTGTGGCAGGGTATTCCCTTTTGTTCTCTCTCTCCTTTTGGGTGTTGTGGTTTGCAAAAGAGGCATTGAGTGGCAGTCATGTTTGGTCTGTAGTCTACTTTCAGCATGCTTCTCCCATCCTGGGAGGATCCTCCCAACACCCTTTATTTGGTGCTCCCTTCTCTATCTGAGCTCCCTTTTCCCCTAGAATGTGTGGCTGGCCTCCAAGCCATGGAGCAAAACTCCTGGTACTAATCTCAGCCACTCTTGGATGTTAGTCTCCTATTTTGTTACTTTATTAGAACAAGTTTCTTATTCTCAAAGGAGCTTATGTTTAAGTGGGAGAGATAACTGATAACTGAATTAATGATCAGTGTAATTTAGAAAGTGATAGGAGCTCTGAGGAGAATAAAATAGTTTATTGGGCCAAGAGAGCAATCTAGAACTGAGGGAGCTATTTTAGGTAGTTGTCACAGACTCAGCTCTTCAGTAGGGAGTCTTTGAGCTGAGTTAAAGAGTTAATCATGGAAAGATTCAGGAGCAGAGCATTCCAGGCTGACTGAAAACAACAGGTGGAAAAGGCCTTGAACTTGATATGCTCAAGACAGGAAAGCCACTGGGTCCGAAAATGCCAAGGACCGAGCAGAACAGTTAGAATGTTGATGAAACCAGACCAAGTTCCCTTAGGAGTGTGTAGGGCCTGACAAATGCTGAATTCATACACGAAGACATTTGGGAGCTTTCTATTGAGACACTAATTGATTTCCCAGAGGTAGCACTGTAGCACTGCCCTCCCATTGTTCATCGATTTGCTTGAGCGGGCACCAGTAACATCTCCATTGTGAGACTTGTTGTTACTGTTTTTGACATATCGAATACGCCACTCCACGGAAGCTTGGCAGAGGAAGCTTGCCAGGCTCTGCCGTGTGGGCGAGATACTCTTGGTAGCTTGCTGGGATCCCTGAGAGGGACGGAGGAATCAAACCTGGGTCGACCATGTGCAAGGCAAACACCCTACCCGCTGTGCTATTGCTCCAGCCCAAAGGATTTGTTATCTAAGGACATTTTTAGTGGGAGAGTAAAATAATTTGGTTTACATTCACAGAATGAGAAAAATGTCAGTGAGAAAAACATGTGAACCAACTATTAAATATATACCAGGTGACCACTGGAGAAGTAATTGGTTTACATTTTCAAAGTTTTAGTAGTACGGGCACGGAGGATGTAGATCAAGTGGTAAGGTGCATGCTTTGCATGTATGAGCCCAGGGATTGATTGCCAGCACCACCAGGAAGGAAAAAAAGAAAGGAAAAGAGAAACTTAGTAGTGCTATCCAGGGACCCAGACTGGAAGCAGAGAGAATAGCTTTCTGCTCTTACAGGGAAGTCAACTGTGGCTTAGCTTAGGACAGTTAATGGAAGTGGAGAATAAAACGGATGTGTTGGGGTAATCGAAGTAACAGGGTGTCCTCTTAGACTGGATGTGGAGCTGAGAGAAGAGGAATCAACGACTGTTCCTAGTCCAACGTCTGAGGAAGTAAGAGGCGCCAGTGAAGGTGGGAAAAACGAAGGGAGGAACAGACTGTAAGAACCCAGATTTCTCCGTTGGGTGTATTTGCGATGTCAACTGAATTTCTAATGGAAGATGTGCAGTAAGTTGAGATAAGATTAGGATTCAGGGGCGAGATTAGAGATAGAAGAAACACATATCAAGACTATCAAAGTATACATCAAAAAGTCTTTAATTAGCTTGTGAGGTGAAGAGTATTTTCATTCACTCGACAGTGATGAGATCTTTGATAACTAAGATGCCCGCCTTTCCTTCCAGTTCCTTTTAATCTCTGTTTTAGCCAGCTCTTTTACTGTTTAAGAGAATCACCAATCAGCCTTTCTGCTGCTCCCCCGTGAGAAGTCAGCCGTGCTCCATCCAGGAGCGCCACTGGAGCGAAATCTCCAAGGGAGTTTCAAGACACCAAGGGCTTCAGGGAAAACAGCTTTGTCAGACCTGTAGGCATGGATTCCGCAGGGTTGACACCTGGAGTACTTAGAGCGGAACAGCTCAGTTTCCTCTTCTGTGCCCTGGGCAAGCAAGCTCACAGAAGCAGGAGTGAAAGCAAAGTTAATGTTACTTTTAATTCTATTACTTCAAAGCTAGGAAAAACACCTGCCTCTCTGCAGGCAGCCTTTGTGATCATGATCTCCCTGCTCCAGTGCTCAGCTGCGTCTCATCACTTAGAGTCGCAAGCTTAGCAGTTCTTAGAGAGCAAGAGCTCACAGAAACTCCCACCAAACCTAGCTGGGTTGGCCAGAGTGCCTCACCGGGTCAGGGTGAGGCCCTGCAGCCTTCTGTCACCCCATCTCAGTACAACTCCGCGGTGTAGATGTGACTTTTGATTGAGGGTCTTATTTGAAACCATTGCTTTCTCAGCCTTAATCACTTAATCACTTAATAGCTGTGTAAATTTGGACATGTAATTTAAATCCTGGCTCTCAGTCTCCAGGGGTTACTTACTCCTGGCTCTGCATCCAGGAATTACTCCTGGCAGGCTTGGAGGACCATATGGGGTGCCAGGAACAAGACTGGGTCAGCTGCATGCCAGGGTAGCACCACGAGACTGTCTCTTCTGCTCGAAGGCAACGGTTTACTGTTATTGGGGTGGGGGGTTTGGGGGGTGGGTGGGGAGGTTGGCAGAAGGGAAACTGGGGACATTGGTGGTAGGAAATGTGCACTGGTGAAGGGGTGGGTATTGGAACATTATACGACTGAAACCCAATTGTGAAAACCTTATGACTGGGTATCTCATAGTGATTCAGTAATTCTTAAGAAAGGCACTAAAAGAAAAATAAGTACACTAGTGTTATTTACCAGAGATTTATCCCAGTTGAGGAGCACTGACTTGGAGCAACTTCCCTTCAGCTCTAGGTCTGCCTTCTCTTGGTTGCTTAGATCTCACTTCAGTCACCGCTTTCCAATTCCGCACGGCCGCTTTATCACTCGACCTTTGTAACAGGTATCTCTGTCTAGAATTATGCTATCATTAATTTGTTTATGTATTTATTTTGTACGAGCCTTTGTTCCCACTGGTTCCAGAATGGAAATACTATGAATTTGCTAGAATACAGAAATACTATGAATTTAGTAGAATAAGAAAGAGCCTCATTCTTTTTTCACTGTTATATACACTATAACAGTGCTTAACTTGTATGAGGTGAGGTGAGGTGAGGTGATCAGTACATGTTTATTGATATGTATGCTGTAGTTTCCATGAGCATTTACACAAGTAATTTATGTTGTACATGCTAGGGGGGGTTCCTGTATTACTTTGTGTGTAAAGATAAAGGGGATTGAATACGGTCAGTTCATGGTTTGCTTCATCATTGGAGCAGTTCATTCTCTGGTAGAAATATATATGTATAATATATAATATACGTGTCTTATAATCCTTAATTACTTACAGCCAATAGTAGATTTAGAAAGTTTCATTTTGCTTCACCATCTGCCAAACTAGGTATTTTGGGTGGAGAGGTCACTCTGGGCTCTGACTTCAAGGATCACTCCTAGTTTGCTCAGGGGACCATACGGGGGTGGAACTCAGGTCAGCCGCGTGCAGGGCAAGTGCCCCAACCGCTGTACAATCTCTCTGGTTCCAAAACTAGATATTTAAATCAGAGTTATGTCAGTTGCAGACAGACCTGGGGCAGGGTGTGTGGGGGGAGACTGAGGATGGGGGAGGAAATGAAGTTCTAGGCAGGACTGGACATAGCATGTGAGCAAATCTGTTTCTCTTGGTCCAGTTTTTCTCTATTTCACATTCATGAGCAGACGTTCCTGCAGAGTTTGAAAAGACGGCCACCCGCAGCCCTGTGCCTATCTTATAAAGCTTTTTTTTTTTTTTTAACGAAGGAAAAGAGAGTGTTCCATTGAAGTCCCATTTCAGAAACATGTCATTGCTGAATGAATCAGCGGGCGCAGGGACTAACTGGAATGTCTGCGCAGACTGGAGTGGAGTGTGGATGACAGCCCCTCTCAAATCATAGGGACTGGACATAGGGAGTGAAGTTGTCCCACAAACAGAAACCAAAGGAAGGAATCCTCACCAATTAAAATCCACAGATGCCCATAGCCCTGGACCTGGTATCTTTCACGGGTGGCAGAACTTTACTGGAATATACTCCAGTTGTGTTGAGTGTCCCCTTACAGTATCAGCCCTGTAAAAGGACTGTGGCTTCCTTTCAGTTACATCCTTCAGGTAACTCAGAAGGTTCTGCACACAAAGACTCTCAGTAATGCTTTAATAATTATCTTTCTCCCCACCTTACCTTCCTATTTTTAAAGATAATGGTCCCAAAAGACTGGGTGTTTGAACATTGTCTGACTGAAACCCAATCAAGAACAACTTTGTTACTGTGTATCTCACAGCAGTTCAATAAAAAATAAATAAAATAAAGATAACGGTTCTGGGTTCTGGGGCTGGAGAGATAACACAGTGGGTAGAGTGCTTGCCCTGCACATAACTGACCTAATCAACAACTGGCCTCCCGTATGGTCCTCTGAGCACCACCAGGAGTGATTTCTGAGTGCAGAGTCAGGAGTAAATCCTGTTCATTGCTGGGTATGGCCTCAAAACAAAACCAAAAAAAGTAAATAAATATAGAGAGTGTTCTCAGTGAACTATGCAGAGATTATATGTTGTGTCTCCCAGGAGGGAATTCAATGAACATTTAAAAATTTTTATTAAAAATGTTATTGAAATAGCGTTGCATTATAATATTATATAAGCTTCAGTGGGCATCAGGGAAAATGAAAATATTTGTGTACTACATTAAATTGACCACGGAAGTACAGTTCTGTCCTTTGATCATTTTTTTTTAATGTCAAGTAAATAGTAAGGGCAATGACAAGCTAATAAGAGTATTATTAGCCTTTATTGCTGCTCACAACCCAAATGGTTAGAAGGATGTGACAACTAGATCAATACTTACTAAGTTACTTTTACCTTTTCCTCTTGTTTCTCTAAGTCTCTGTTGTTCTCTTTTCATCCAGCTCAAATTTAGCACTTTTTTCCATTACTTGGTTCCTCTGTTTCTATGCCTTTTCTCTCTGTATATTTATTCTCTCTTTCCCTCCCCCCGTTGGCAAAATTATGTATTTGAGTGGTTCCTCTCTCTTTCAGTGAACCTCTTTTTCTTATATCTCTCCTCCTTTTACCTCCCATCGCTGCTTTATGTAAAAATGGATTTTTCCTGTTAATTATTGGTTATTATTCTTAATTTTCATGACTAGTAAATACAACATTTAAATTCACCTTTCTAAAACTAAATGGTCTATATGGGTTAGTAACTGCCAAAAGAAAATAGATGCCTTTGTAACATTTAAAACTGTATCTCTCCAGAACTGGTTATGCAAGAATTGATAAAAATTTAGTATAATATTTCTAGGGCATAAATACACAGAAGAAACTAGTTTAGAAATTCCAGGAGTTTAATTCTGTAGGATCAAGTAGGAGATCAAAGTTTTTGGCTGATAAGCAAAGAACAGTATGATTACTTTCCCCTTTATTTAAGAATTAAAAATTATCTTATCTTTGACAGTGAAATTCCTAAGGATTCCTTGAAGCCCATTCTGTTGGAATTAGAATGCCACTTCACATGGAATTTACTCAAGGAAGACATTGATCTATTTGATGTGGAGGATACAATTGGGCAACAGCTTGAATTTCTTAACACAAAGTCCAAACTTACTCTTTACAACCTATTGGCCTATGTGAAACACCTTAAAGGCCAAAATAAAGATGCCCTCGTGTGCTTGGAGCAAGCCGAAGAAATAATCCAGCGAGAACATTCAGGTGAAGAAGTACGAAGTCTGGTCACTTGGGGAAACTACGCGTGGGTGTACTACCACATGGACCAACTTGAAACAGCTTTGCGGTATATAGACAAGGTAGGGGACGTCTGCAAGAAACTGTCCAGTCCTTTCGGCTACAAGTTGGAGCGCCCTGAGATTGACTGTGAGAAAGGGTGGGCACTCTTAAAGTTTGGAGGAAAATATTACCAAAAGGCTAAAGTGGCTTTTGAGAAGGCTCTGGAGGTGGAACCTGACAATCCAGAATTTAACATCGGCTATGCCATCACAGTGTATCGGCTGGATGATTCTGACAGGGAAGGGTCCATCAAAAGTTTTTCCCTGGGCCCCCTGAGGAAGGCTGTTACCCTGAACCCAGACAACACCTACATTAAGGTTTTTCTGGCCCTGAAGCTTCAGGATGTACATGCGGAAGCTGAGGGGGAGAAGTATATTGAGGAAATCCTGGACCAGATCGCTTCTCAGCCCTATGTCCTTCGATATGCCGCCAAATTCTACAGGAGAAAAAACTCCTGGGACAAAGCTCTTGAACTTTTGAAAAAGGCTTTGGAAGTGACTCCGACCTCTTCTTTCCTGCATCATCAAATGGGGCTTTGCTATAGGGCGCAAATGATTCAAATCAAGAAGGCCACGCGCAACAAGCCGAAAGGAAAAGATAAACTGAAGGTTGACGAGCTGATCACATCTGCCATATTTCATTTCAAAGCGGCCGTGGAACGAGACTCGATGTTTGCTTTTGCCTACACAGACCTGGCCAACATGTATGCGGAAGGGGGTCAGTATAGCAACGCTGAAGACATTTTCCAGAAAGCCCTGCGTCTGGAGAATATAACTGATGATCACAAGCATCAGATCCACTACCACTATGGCCGCTTTCAGGAATTCCACTGCAAATCAGAAAATACTGCCATTCACCATTATTTAGAAGCCTTAAAGGTGAAAGATAGGTCCTCCCTTCGCACCAAACTGACAGGCTCTCTGAAGAAACTGGCTTCCAAGAGACTTGGTCACGATGATTCGGATGTGCAGAGTTTAAGTGCCCTTGGGTTTGTGTATAAGCTAGAGGGAGAGAGGAGGCGAGCTGCTGAGTGCTACGAAAGGGCCCAGAAGATGGATCCAGAAAATGAAGAATTCCTTGCTGCGCTATGTGAACTGCGACTTTAACTATGCACTCTAAGCTTTTTTTTTTTTATTCCATCCATTTTGGATTCTCATTTTTGGCTTTGTTTTAATCCGTTGTTCATTGAGCCAATCTATTGGACGGCTATTGTGTACCAGGCTGTTGTGTATTGAGCTAAATACTTAACATACACCATGATGAATCTTTTTTTTTTTAATGAAAAGTACTAAAATCCATTGAGAAACATCAACATTTTAGCTGTGATAACTTTAAAAAATGGCCTGGCCTTGATGTTATATTCTTGATTTCTGCTATTTATAAAATGTTCTGGGGCCAATGCTGTGGCTTAATGGTAGAGCAAATGTTTTACATGTGTGAGGCCCTGGGTTCCATCCCTGGAACCACACACACTTTTTTTTTCTTTCTTTCTTTTTTTTTTTTTAATTTGTCCATTTCCTCCATTTTAATGATTAAAATGCAGTGAGTGTAATCCGATGTAATCCTTTGATACCTAAACCAAGAAGTGCAAAATTATGTTAGTGAAACTTGTAATTAATATGGCTCACAAGAGACAGGTGCTTCCAGTTGTTCTGATTTTGATGAGGATCTTGAACCATCAACCAGATAGTTACTTACTTAGATGATACCTGCTACTCTCTGGTTGATGTATAAAGCTTTCTCTTTGTCAGGAGAAAGAATTTCATAAGTTTTTGTCTCTGTTGATGTCAGTAAGAAGAGGGAAGAAAAACGTAGACCATGAGAAAAAAATGTTTTCAAAGAGAAGTTTGGGGACCCAGGAGAAACCAGATGTATTGTCTTCCAGTTAATCACTTCCAGTTAATCACTTAAATAGCTAAAAAATAGTTATCAGGAAGGGAAATAATATAAAGAAAAATCATTAGTCTCAAGTTTCTCTGGTTCTAATCTAAACAGAATCCACTTATTCCCTCTAATTAAAATTACAGTATTTTTAGGTTATCATTCATGTGGAAGACAAGCTAATTGAGAAACTAGGGGAAATGATTAGCAAACGGGCAAAGTAGATGCCTGAACCTACATCCTTAGATTACCAAGATTCCAGGCATTACTCTTTGAAGATTTCTCTTAGTTTGGGATTTGCACTGAGTTGAATTCTCAAGCCCACAGTTTCTGGCCTTTGGGTAACTGTTTTAGTATTCCAAAGTTACTTCTGTGAAGCTTTTTCTTTTGTCTGAAGTTTTCAGATTGATTGTTCTCCCTGGAATATTTAAACCCGACTTTCAGTTTAATTTGAAGGGTCACGTCTACAGAGCTCTTATCCCAGGGGACTTCTTTAATTGGACACTTTTAATTTAAAAGTGTTTCTCTTATATTTCTTTGTAGACTATTGACCACAACTGGCTTAGTGGGAAAGTGTGCCATGTGATTTACTTCTCTATACCTCTAGTGTAGCGTTTAAATATCTGTTTGTGTTTTTTACTTTTTGTTACTTTTTTATTTTAAATTTTTATTATGGTTATTGGATTATTCTAGTTTGTGGATTATTCTAAAAGTAATTTTGATGGTAAGATTTCAAATAATACATAAGTATCTAAATTTAAGCATAAGAACTTGTTCTCTAATTTCACATCCCCAACAATTTGATATGTATCTTTCCAACTATTTTTTCCTGTGCATATTAAAGTATTCACAAGTATCTGCAATGTGTCTTATGAATTTAAACTTTGAAATGTCTTAGTTTCTGTCAGGAGTGACCCCTGAGTGCAGAGCCAGGAGTAAGCCTTGAGCAACACCAGCGGTGAGCCTCTCCGCTCCCCCCAAAAAAATTCACCAGAAAAAAAATGATGGTAAGATGACTAAACTTCGGGAATGCTACATCTCCTGGGGTTCTACCGGTGCCTCTCGTAAGCTCCACAAAGTAGGCGTGGGGTGCTTCACTTGGGCTAGACGCTGAAGACACAGAATGTAATGAGTCGTTCCTATGTAAGCTTCTATTCCTAGAGCAGAGGGTAAAAGAGAATGAAGGTAGAGATGAATGAAGGTAGAAAGGAAGAGCTGAAAGTACAAGAGTTGAACAGACCATCCATAGGTCGGTCCCCGCTATGTCCCAGACAACACCAACTCAAACACCCAAGAAGGAATGCTGAGCTAGCCATATTTGTTGACTCCGGTGATACATCTACACCAGATGTAAATCTATACCAGGTGCTGCTCTAAGTGTGTTGTATAAAATCCACACAAAATTCCCATGGATGGGCATTTTTATCATTTCCTTTTGTATAGGAGTTGATTGGAATTAAGAATGATTACATCATCCCATGGCCCCCTAGTTAATAAAGAGGTAGGAAAGGTTTTCAAACCAGGGGTATTTTCTTCTAAAACCTAGTCATTAGCGATTTTACTGTATTATCTAAATTGTGTTAAAATTTGGAATGAGTGTGGAACCCTAGGAGCAACCCTCCAGAGTTTTCCTGCAGGAAAACCTAGCACAGACATTCCATAAGCAAAGTTACCCACCACTGTTTTCCATTTGTACAAATCCCAAACTCACTGGGAGGAATCATGAAAGGAATCTTGTCAACATCAAATGCCCTTTGACATGATGATCAACAGCTGCTCTAAAACTCCTGGAAAGGCTGCCCTGAGAAATTATGGACCCGGTCAAATGGAGGGGCTTGTTTCAAGCGTTGGGTGTAGGCAATCTGAAATGCGGAGTAAGTCAGCAAAAGAGGAGGCAAATCTTGGGGAGGCGGAAGAGCCATTCAGCAGTGAGAACCCAGGGCACGTCCTAAGGGTTCATCTTCCTGCCCCTGCGAGGTGCACGCCAGCCCGGCCAGCAGCACAGCAGGTGAGGGCACAGATGTATCATACCCACACCCAGGGGTGTGTGGACATCACCTGTCTCTCAGGACACCCCAGACTGACGTTGGAACATGGCTGTGAGTCCCCAATTCCATTGAATATTGATCTAGTCTCAGGTGCTTCACCTCTCTGTCCCCCCCCCCTTTTTTAATATCAAATTATCTGCACAACCTTGTGCTTTCTTACCAAAACAAATGGCAAGAAACATAAAATCCAAAACCAATTAACAAAAATTGACTTACCGGTCATTTGTGTACAGAAATCATTTGTTGAGCAGATTTCAGGAAGAAAGAATCTGCAGCTTCAAGCTTAACACTTGTCTGCAGGTGGTGTTTGTATCGGGGTGGGGGAGGAGAGCTAGGAAGGGGGAGGGGGAGAGGGGCGGGAGGGCCTTGCACTCTGCCCACTTGAGTTGCATCCCTGGCACCACATTTGATCTCTCCAGAGCCTGCCAGGAGTGATCACCGAGTACAGAGCCAGGAGTAAGCCCCAAATAAGAACAGCAGAGCTGGCTGTGCCCCCACTCCAAAAGAAAAGGGTGTGGCTTGGCAGCAAAGGGCATGCTTTAATGGCTTGATGCGTGAGGCCTGGGCTTAAAAGCCCTCCTCCCCCCAGCATGGTCAAAGCAAAACAAAACAACCCCAACTAAAGGGAAGAAAAAGTTAAGGGAACCATGAAGACAGGAGCAGAAGAGGAGAAAAGAGGGAAGGACAGAAACCCTCAATTACAGATACCCCTGTGTTGTTCCATGTTGCTCCTTACCTCTTTCCCTGTCTGTACTCTTCTCCCTGTGAAATAAGAACCAACACAGCCCCTTTATCCTCTAGGTGTGTAAAAAGAAAAGGGTAAATATAGGATGGGAGATAGGTATTGATCAGAAACAGGGGCACCAGCAGGAGGACACAACAGCTGACTAAGGCTGGGGAGGAGGGTTCCTGCTGGACTGCCATTGGGCAGTGTCCCCTACTGGGAAGTGTTCTCACTATTTCCAGGAGATGGCAGTGCTGTGTCATATGTCAAGTCAAACATGGCTCCTACGGCTCCTGACTGCAAGTTAATAGCTCACATGATTCTTTTTTAAAGTTGAGTGGTGGATTTTGAACTTTTCCCCCAATGCTCTGAAGATTCCTGTTCTCAACATGCTATTCCTTGCGATCCTGTGAGTCCCAGATACCCTGCTTGCAAGCAGTTGTCTTTATTGAACCAAACTTCGGGGGGAAAAGTCTTTGAAATGCTCTGTCTACAGGGGCTAGAGCCATAATACAGGGGGTAAGGCACCTGCCTGGCATGCAGAGGACCCTCTTTCTATGCCTGGACCACTGAGGATCCCTTGAGCACATGTGGGAGTGACCCCTGAGCAGAGAGCTGGGAGAAACCTCTGAGCATTGCCAGTTAGATCCCCAAACCAAAAATAATTGAATGAAATTGAAAAACATGTTTCCATTCTATAATCTTCCCATGTATACTCACTGGAAGACCCAGGTAAACTCTGAAGGATTTTCTCTGCCTGGGGAAGTGCCTGTTTTTCAGGAAAGTGTCTTTTTGAACCTTTGTTTACAAAGACAAGGTACAAAAGGAAGAGGTGACTCCAGTATCAGACCCCCTTAGCTACACAAAGATAAATATAGGCGATAGACTATTACGGAGCACAAATGAGACAATGCTAGGGAGTGCTTAGCAGAGTAGCCAACAGGAGGTAGTCTAGAAACAGTTTTTTCTTCGGGAATCATTCGATTGCTGCCACGCCTTTATATGCCAATATCAAAACACAACCCAGACAGGCCCACTCTATCAATTCAAACACCTTGTTCAAGAAAAAAATGTTCTTCCAAACATAACTATAAACTCATTTTATTATGCTTTTGAAATAAGAAAATATTAGTGTAAATAATTAAATTGATTAATGAAACTGCATCTGGAACAACGAAAAGGCCCATTGGCGCACAGTATCTACAGTATTTATATTGTCAACTTTGAAACAGAGCTCTCACTGATATAAAGAGACACTTAAGATGTTGAATTAAGTTACCATAATTTTGTTATTGATTCCACAAAACACCTTATTCCCACAAATCACTCAATTTAAAATAAACATGGAGCCTTAACTGCTCCAGAGTTTATATTTTCCTTACTGCTTTTCAAAAATGCTGCTCCAGAGAGGAATGTAACCTACAAATTTATGCATGTATAAAATCAAATATCCCAAATATTTTACACAAACTTTAAAAAGCTCTATTATTTATGCCCATTTTCATGAATATACAAGTTTATAGAAATTCTATTGCAGAACCATATAAACAAAATTTTACTGTGATCATGCTATGAAAAATACATATATTTATAACTAGTTATATATTTTTAGAAAACGATCTTTAGTCTTGAAGAGTCAAGAAATAACATTCAGGGTAAAGTGCTATTCCAACCATATATAACTTCATTTTAATTTGAACTTTTTATAAACATTTTCCAAGCTCTATCTTTAAATGACAAATAGGAAGGTAAATGGGTTCAAAACTAAACTCTCAAATGAAGTAAAAGATTTTTTCAACATTCAAGTTAACATTAGCTAACATTCAAATGTTAACTAATGAGCTAAAATTAACTAACATTTAAAGTAGCTAACATTCAAATTTCTCTTTGGAAAAGAACTATGATCTACTACAGCTTCCCCCCACCCCCCAATCAAATTGAAAAATTGAATCAGTATTTAATTCTGAAAGATGCCAGTAAGTCAGATTATCATATAATCCAGTTTCGGCAAAGACGCTGAAATGCAGCCTGCTTAGTCTCACTGCGTCCAAAGACTCTTGCCCAACATGTTTAGTCAACCTTGGATCTTCCTCATCGTTTTGTTTGTTTTTGCAGTAACCCCTACAGAAATCTTCACCTTACTCTCCCTGGGTCCACACACTAATGTGTGAGGATATTATGATGCTGACATTAACCCCAGAAGCATTCACTACAAATGAATGGGAAAGCCCACAGGTTTCCAAAGTCTGTCTATAAAGAGATGAAGAACAGCAGACATTACAAGAATTCACACAGGAAAAAAGGAATATCACCTTTGGATTATTTTAGAATCATAGAGGTTTATTTCCTGCCCTTCCCCAGGCAAAACTGCCAAGTCCTGTTCTGAATGATGATGAACCTAAATGTCTGATCTGAAAAGAAAACTCTCACTAGAGACCTGCTGATTCAAGAATTCAATTCCTGCCCAGTTGGAATAATGTCAACATTTTTCTGTTCCTAAGAGGAATGTGTCTGCAATTTAAATAAGAGCTTTAATTCAAAAGGGGGAAAAAAAAGGGGTGGGGGAATGTTGGTGTTAACATTTCAGATAAGAGGAGAGGTGGGGGGGGAAAGTTGGTGTTAACATTTCAGATAAGACTGAGAAATTGCCCTTATGACTTGCTGTGTTCTGCTAAACTGAGAGTAAATTTAGAATAAGCATTATAGGGTCAGGGATGTAGCTTCGCGTTAGAGGACTTGCCTTGCATGTGTGAGGTCCTGGGTTCAGTCCCAGGTTCTGAATGAAAGCAAAAACAAAAGAAAATAAAAACAAATTTCTCTGGGGTGGAGCTAGCCTTGTAAAGGCTAGTAACAAAGATGAGTGCCTAGGACTTAATCTTAGTAAATGGGCTTTTCATTTCCAGTGTTCATATAGAAGACCTTCCCAGTCAGGGCTGCCTGGGTCTTACAATTCAGAAAACGACAGCGTTCCATGATCATTTGAATTTTCATGGTTTGAATTTGCCAGAATAAGAGCTGATTTGAAAAATAAGGAAGTGATGGGGGAGGTCAGGGCTGGTGGGGGCGGGGGCAGGTGGGAATAGTCTCTAGGGAGAAACCTCACTCTGAAAAAGTTTTTGGCATCTTCAACTTCAACCACTACTCCAAGCTGATCCCACCAGCCCCCCAAATCTACATGTTAATGACTGTTCACCTTCTAAATGATGGCAGGAAGTGGAAGGGCCATAGACATTGGGGGAAAGTTGCTATCTAGTGGTCATCTACTTGGGTCTGAGATGTCTGAAAATTACCTCAATTACAGAGAATCATATCAGCTATATCCTTACATTCTCCATGGATTGATATTCATTATCCAAAAGATGTGAGTTCAATTGTTATGTACAAACCCCGAATGGGGAAACTTGGAGCCAGTCCAGTTTCCTTTGTTATTTGCGAGTTTCCTCTACAAACATGTTATCCAAACAGTAATAATCATTTCCGTGGAGGTCAATGCTTCTGTCAAAATAAAATACTTCAGAATCATGTACAATCCCATGGTCCCTCCTCTCTTGCCTTGAAGATGCATTCCCAGGCCAAGTCCCTGGGTCAGGTGGGCACTGCGAGGACCACAGATGCCCCATCTTTCGGATCAAATTCTCTTGCTACAGAATAAGCCACCGATCCATTAGTCCAGAGCTGCAGCTTGGGATCAGATTCTTTGGCAAGGAACCGCAGCTGGCTTTTTTTCATCTTCTTGACAAGTCTAGCAAAGCCGAGTAACACTGAACTAAATATCATTGAAAATCCACAGAGAAGAAATGCTGCAGTATAGCTGCCAGTTGTGTCTACCAGCCACCCTGCAACAAGAAACAGCAAGATTATAGCGCCGAGTTGAAAATTCATTTACATGGCTCAAATCGAATCATCAGCAAGGATAATAACAATAGGTTGCTAGTACCACCATCTAATTTTTGACACACCCAATCTCCTAATCATATTGAGTAACAACTGAAGCATGCATCTTCTTTTCTAGAAAAACATCCTGAAAAAGAATGTTGTTATTCCTTCTCCAAAGTGACATGCTAGAAAGCCTGTCACATTTTTAGTGATCACCCAATAAATAGCAGTTTTATTAATCACCTGGAATAATAGAAAAGATAAAATCAGCATCATTCAAATGATGAACATCAGGGCTATTTATCTAGGCATCAGGAGAATAAAACTGTATAAAATGCATTTCACAGCACTCATAAGCTATCTTGAATAACATAACTAATATATTATTTATTACATCAAATACAATATTTTTGGATAAAGTGGAACCCAAACTTTCAAATTCATCATTATGATGCATTCACCTTGAAATCAGAATGTTAGGCCATTTTAGAAGCTAAAAATGTAGACTTCAGAAAGCACAATTCTGAAATCATGTCCTTCTTCCCTTTTTATCTGTCACTGCAACAAATTAATTTTTCTACTCCAGCTCTAAATTTTGAAGAGAACCAGGAGAGGTAAAATATGAGTCCCTGTGAGCTGAGAATTAGTGGGATAAAATTAGAACTCTGCAGGCAATTATTTTATAATTTTAAAGATTGTTAAGTTTTTCCAAATTTTACTTTTATGCTAAGAAAATCTACCAGAGAGTTATATGCTTTCTCTTCTTCCCTGCTTTAATTCCATTGATCTAAACTGGCTTGTAAGTCTAAAAAGGACGCTCACTTCTTAATTTGGGGAGTGTCAACTGATCTTCAGTTCCATGAAGTAGTTTTACGATGCACAATACTTGTGTGAAAATATTGGTAGTGATGCTGGTATTCAAATAAAATTGCCAATAAAGTAATTGATAAAGGTCAGTTTGAAAAGTTTGGTCTGGGGGCTGAAGCAATAGCATGGTGGATAGGATGTTTTCCGTGGCTGACCCGGGTTCGATTCCCAGCATCCCATATGGTCCCCTGAGCACCACCAGGATTCCTGAGTGCATGAGCCAGGAGTAGCCCCTGTGCATCACCGGGTGTGACCCAACAACCAAAAACGAAAAAAAAAAAAGGAAAAGTAGTCTGATACATAAAGATTCCTACTTTTATTTTTATTTACCTGTTATTTTAGATTTCCTAATTTTCTTCTAAGGAAATCTTTTTTGATCATTTTTAGTGAATTATTCATAACAAAAAATACAAAATAAATTATTTAGGACCACTATTGGGGCAGGCTTGGGTGGTGGTTGGGAAAACTGGAAATATTGGTGGTGGGAAGGTAGAATGGTGATGGGATTGGAGTTGGAATATTGAATGTAATAAATCATCGTGAAAAACTTGATAAAAAAAATTTAACTCTACCTGGACCAACCAGTTAAAAAGTTCTCAATACCCTGGAACATCTCCAAACTTTACAATACTGATAATCCAGTAGAAGCACACCAGATTGAATGTGATGTTACTTAGAAGCCACAAAACCTGCATACCCAAGTTTATCTACAGATTCATTCCTCAATGAGGCTTGTCCCGAGCCTGTTGAGTACGGCTGTGCACCTGGCGGCGACTGGAGTGTGGCGGGTTCTGGTTGCTGGTGCTCTGTTTGGGCAGATGGAGGACTCCTCCCTCCAGGATGCCGTGTATATGAGACTCAGCCTGACACAGGGTCTGGGGGTATCTTTGCCAGCATTTTTATTTTAAAGAAAACCAAATAAAAGAATAAATCCCAAAAGGAGTAAAACACTTTCATCTTCCAATGCCAGGCACTGAGTAGAACGTCCAATTTGCTAAATAAAGGCCATGGATTGAGAAAAAGATGAAGGAAGTTGATTTTTTAAAAATAGAATTATTCTGTTCCTAAAATGAAAAAATGGGCTAATGAAAGAGGATGTGGGAACATTTGGGTGTCAGTTTCTAAAAACAAAGCATCCAACATGTGGGTCTATGTCATGGAGTTTAAACTGATGGGGAATTTTCATCTACAGCAGTAAAGTAACAACCATTTCCCTTATTTTCTGCTTTAACAATAGCTGGAATATGGGGGTAACCTACACCCTTTGTTCTTAACAAGAACTAAAACAGGTTCCTGCTTTTTTTTTTTTTAATAAAATTTCCTTTATTCTAGTTGGCAGGCTAGAATTTTGTTTTTTTGTTTGTTTGTTTGTTTTTCCTGAAAAGGGGACTGAAGGACAAATAAGTTTGGAATTCTCTGCTAAGCTCATTTCTCTCATGCTGATCCTTGGGGAACTTACCCACTTGCTGGGTTTTAGTTTGGCAGTTACATTCAGGAGTTTGTCTTGTCTTTAGTGTGCATAAGCATCACAAGAAAGGGGGCTGCAGATATGGAGAGAATTTCAGAGCTCATCCCCAAAGATTCAGATCACAGTCAAAGGGCCAGTAATCTTCACTCTAACAAGTCTATAGGAATTTCTGATGCAGGTAATCCCCCAACCTCATTCTGGGAGACCTGAGTCTTGACCTCAAGCTCTAGGAAGGAGGAACAGATTCTGATCTGTTTAATGCTTTACCAGCAGTTTCAAGCACAATATTGCAGGAAATGTTTGTTGGATTCTTTGTTGAATCCTCCTTTACATTTCTAGAGTACTTGACAGTCTACAAAGTATTCTGGGTGCTTTATCTGGGAACTCTAAATCTAGCCTCTGGCTGAATCATATTTCCCAAAGTATATGCTTTTCCTGGGGAGCAAAGTAGCAGCCTTGGGTACAATTCTGGGGTAATTTCTGTTCATTTAAAGAAGGTAAATTTATGGGGGTTGGCAGGCTGAGTTGGGTTTTTTTCCTAAAAAGGTGACTGAAGGACAAATAAGTTTGGAAATCTCTGCTAAGCTCATATTTCATTCCTAAACAGCTCTATGTGGCCATACTTTTGGGGATTTCAGATATCTGAATATGACCATTATATTCATCATTTTCCTGGCAAAACCATTTTCTTTAGCTTCCTTGTTGCTTTCAATGGGGTCGTTCTTTGCCTCCATAGGTAACCATTTTCATTTAATAACAGCAGTTCAATTCTATTTATTCAAAGTTAACATAAATCAGAGAGAAGTCACAGCTGTGCCTGACCTGGTAGGCCTGGTCTTTGTGCCCCTATCACTGGAGCCTTCTCAGGATGGGGCAGGCTGAGTGTCTGCTCTGTTGGAGAGCCCAGCTCTCCACTGACCCACACCACTTCCACTGGCATCTAAACAGCCCAATCCCATGATCAGTCTTGGAGAGAAGCTGCAGCCAAGCTGAACCTGGGAGGCCCAAGAGGCCACGCTGCTGCTGAATCATCCTAGTGATAGAGCTGCTGAAGTGGCTGTACATGTATGTGGCCATACAACATCTCCAAAGTTACAGTACTGACAGCCCAGTAGGAATGCAGAAAATTAGGAAAGATGCATAGAATTCAATGAGTGAAAAAAAATAACACTGAAGCTCAATGAGTGAAAAACAATAGCACAGTAGGCTCAACTAGTGTCTCATTTGCAGACAATAACTTTAGTAGCACCATTATGAGATATATGTTGTAATAAGCAATATAAAGTAAATTATTTGTGTCTGCTAAAGGGTCAGGCTAGAGAGGGACACAGGTGGTGGGAAGGTCAAACTGGTGGTCGGATTGGTGTTAGAATATGGAATACCTAAAATGACTGTATTATGAATAACTTTGTAAATCACGGTGTTTAAATAATTTTTTTTTTCTTTTTTGGGTCACACCTGGTGATGCACAAGGGTTACTCCTGGCTCATGCACTCAGGAATTACTCCTGGCGGTGCTCGGGGGACCATATGGGATGCTGGGAATCGAACCCGCGTTGGCCGCATGTAAGGCAAACGCCCTACCCGTTGTGCTATTACTCCAGCCCCTAAATAAAATTTTTTAAAAACAGAGTTAACATAAATCAAATGTTGCTTAAGGATTCAAGGGCAAGGGAAGTGACTCAGTGGTAGAACACTTGCCTTGCATAATGCGAGGCCTTGGTCAATCTTGTCATTCCTTTCTAAGTTATCTTTGATATCTTTGCTTCCCACATCTTTATTTGCTATGTCTGCTGTTATCTTTGCCTAGAACTTCATCTTGTTCCAAGAGTGTGTTCCATTCTTGGAGTTCACACAAGCCTTTATCAGTTTGCTCCTGAACCATTGGGCTGGAATTTTGTTCATACCCGAAAGTATCAATTGATTTAGCAATCAATTAATTGCTAGATCATGGTTTCTAAAATAGATTCTTTTCCATACTACTCTTTTGTAATACTATCCAACGTCTCTGAAGAACATAGTGCCCCCAGCCCTTTGACTAGTACTCAATCCATTCCACTATGCCACCCACACTTTTGTTTGTTTGTTTTTGGGCCACATACAGTAGTGCTCAGGGCTTACTCCTGGCTCTGGGCTCAGGGATCATTCCTGGTGGAGACAGGTAAACCAGGTAAACCGTATGTGGTGCCAGGACTGAACCAGGGTTGGCTGTGTACAAGACAAGCTCCCTACCCACAGCACTATCTCTTCGGCCCCTGCCATTCACACTTCTATCAGTCTCACCTCCCTCTGTTCTCTGTTGGTATCCTGTGCTCTGCAGATGTCCCTTTTGATGTACGGACTTATTTAAAAATATGAACAGTGCTCCATTTCAATAGTTTCATCAAGAACTTAATTTGGGACTTTCTCTTTCCAGGTAGACTGTTCCCTAGATGGTTGGAAGAAGACTGTAACCTAATGATATAGATAAGACCATGATATTTTGAAGGTCTTGTACCTCTCTCCTCCTTCCTCCCCTCGCCTCTCTCAACACAACACACATTTCTCCCCAAGTTGCTTCTGGTCTTCATCATCTTTATGTGAGCCTAATGTTTTTACATCAATATGAAACAGAGCCTGGCAAGCTACTGAGAGTATCTCGCCCGCACGGCAGAACCTAACAAGTTACCCGTGACATATTCGATATGCCAAACACAGTAACAACAAGTCTCATGATGGAGACGTTACTGGGCCCGCTCGAGTAAATTGATGAACAACGGGAGGACTGTGATGAAACAGAAGAGATGAGTTGGGGTTCTCTCTTAAAACCCACCTGCAATAGGCGGGCTCACCAGATATGGCACCGCGTGAAGGAAGTACACCACACCAAGTGCTGAGGATAAAGAGGTGGTCCCCACGATTTCTGCAGTCACTACTGGAATCAGGGTTACGTAGGCACCATCGAAGTATCCAAAGATACAAGAGAAAGGCACGAGAAAGGGGAGACTTTGAAGCATGGGGAGGCAGAGATAGCAGAGTCCATCTAGTCCCACAGCAAAGAGGTAGCAAATGGACTGGTAATTCTTCAGACACCTGTGGGATATAAAGGACAAGAATGAGTGCTGTACATATGGGTTGTATAAAAAAACCCTCAGAACTTCAAACCATGCCACACAGCAGTAAGTATCACAGTTCTTCAGAGATCATCCCCCATTGTATGTCACTTATGCTATCTGTCTGTCTTTCTGTTATGTAAGGAAATTCAAGAACTAACCTCCCCAAGAAGTATGGTGTGATAGAAAATAAACACTCTGAAATTACACACAGTCCAGTTTTGGTCCAGTTTTCTCCCTTACTAGTTATTACTAGTTACTAATTATTTTGTAAATGACCTTGATTTCTTTAGCTGTAAAATGGGAAGGTTACCTACATAATAGTTGTAAAGTAATCTTCAGAATGCCAAGACTAATATTTTCTAGAAAGCTATCATGTTAGATGCTTTCAGGTTACAGGTTACAGAGGCACATTATAAATATTCAGTAATCCAGGTGGCTATATAGTAGGCATATAATCAAAATGGCTAATCAAAAAGGCATTTGAAAAAATGTTCTGCATTTCAATCATCAGGGAGATATAAATCAAAACAACAATGAGATAATCATCTCACACCACAAAGCCTGTCACGCATCAAAAAGTATAAGAATAACCAGTGTTAGCATAAGAAAGAATAGTGTCAGCATGGGTACAGGGAGAGAGGGACTCTCTTTCACTGCTGGTGGGAATGTTGACTGATTCAGTCTTTCTGGAAAACAATATGGACATTTCTAAAAATATTAGGAATTCAGCTTCCATTTGACCCAGCAACTCCATTTCTTTGTAATTTCATGGCGACTTAAAAATAAATAACACACCTCAGTGTTTTACATAAACATACAATAGTTAGGGTAAAATTATCAGGGCCAGGGTGATAATACAGTGGTTGGAGCACTTGCTTTGCATGTGGGTGATCCCCTGTACCACGTGTGGTTCCCTGCTCCTGCCAAAAGTGATCCTGAGTGTACAGCCAGGAGTAAACCCCGAGAACCACTGGGTGTGGCCCAAAACCCAAAAAAACAAAAAAGACTCTGTCCTTTGCTTATGTTTTATTAAGGAAGGAAATAACAGTGAGTTAAAAAAAAATGGTTGGCCTGAGATGATGAAGGTCCTGTACTATGACCACATCTTATTTCAAAATCTCTCCCATAGTAGTTTCATTATATTTCCCCCTCAGTCATTCCAAGCCCATATATAATACTAATTGCTTTTAAGATTCTGTACAATGCCTGCACCAGGAGTTTATCCTTTACATTTTCCCATAATCCATCACGAAATGCTATGAGAGGAGCCAGAGTGATGGTACAGTGGGTAAGGCACGTGCCTTGCATGCGACAGACCCAGGTTTGATCCTCAGCATCCCATATGGTCTCCTTAGCACTGTCAGGAGTGATTTTGAATGCAGAGCCAGGAGGTAACTCCTGAGCATCGCCAGGTGTGGCCCACTCCCCACCTCCACCCCACCCCCTCCAAAAAAATGCTATGAGATGGATAAAAAAATATTGCACTCACTCATTTTACCGAAGGCCTATGAAAATCCAAGGGTTAAGTGGCTTTCCCTGTTACAGGGATCACAAGGGATAAAACCAGCACCAAAGCTTAGGGCTGGGATATCCCAGACTGGAAATCCCTTAATCAGACCAGGCTTCTAACTAACTGATCACAGAGAGAGAGATACTCTTGCTCTTCTTCTTCTCCTGTGACCATTAAAAGTGTGGAATTGATTTTAAATATTAAATTCATAGCATTGGAGACCAGAAGCTGGATCATGACTAATGACCAATTGAGTAACAATTTCCTTCGATCCAAATAGATACAGATTAGATGAATAAATTACTGTTTCTGAAAAATTTAGTTTCTAGTCTTGAAGTTCTTCACAGAAAGTATTTTCCTTCGATCCAAATAGATACAGATTAGATGAATAAATTACTGTTTCTGAAAAATTTAGTTTCTAGTCTTGAAGTTCTTCACAGAAAGTATTTTCTACTTGCACTGTCAAACACAAGTATGGGGACATCATCCCCTACTGTTATTACTGCATGAATCCTCCCCCCTGAACTACATCTGCTTCCCTCTCCATCACCAGCCAGACTCTGGGGGTTGTTCAAAAGAAACTATGACCACAACACCTACCAGCAGTTGTCTTACCTGGAGATGGACTTGACCATCTGAAATTAAACTGTCACCAGAACTTGTAGTTGCCCTAGGTTTCCAACAAATTAGGTTTATCTACAACCCAAAACTCTTAGAACAGAGGTTGGCAAACATGTCCAAATCTGCCCCTCCACCTATTTTTTCCATCACCAATTAACTAAGAAGGTTTTTCTACTTTTTGAATGGTAAGAGAAAATATAAAAGAATAATGCTATGCTGTGACGTGAAAAATTATGAGAAATTCCAATTTTAGTGTCCACAAAAGAAGTCATGTCACATATTGTCATGGCTCCCTTGTGTTACAAAAGCAGAGCTGAAGAATGGTGAGAATATGGCCCATGAAGCCCAAAACGTTTATTCTCTGTCTATAAAGAACGTTTACCAATTCCTAGCAAGAAGAACTAGCAAGACAGCTGCCTTCAGATATTAAAGATGTGCTAACATTCAGACCTAGGAATCCTACAGGACAAAGGGGTGGGGGAAAAACTCAGTTTGGTTGGTGCCTGGTAGGAAATCCATTTTACCTTCTGTCTGTCAGCCATCCAAATGTGATATTGCCAATAATGTCAATCACACCAAGTATGGACATCAGAAAAGCAGCTTGCTGGTGACTCACACCGACACTCAGAGCATAAGGCACCAAGTATACAAAGAGAGGGCTGCAACCATACGCCATAAACAGAACTGAGACGGCTAATACAACAAAGTCCGGCATCAGCAAAAAGCTGTATTCCTGCTGCAAAGAAGTGCAAAGGCAGGTCTGCATCCATTCTTTGGTCAAATTTGGACAGGGCGATGCCTGCTTGCAGTCTTGTTTCTGAGTTCGATCCACATGGTTCTGCTCTGAATTTGTATGGTCCTCTTTAAGAGTAATCGGTCGCATCAAGGCCCCACAAACACAGAGATTCAAAACAAAGCCACCGAGGATGAGGAGCGCTCCTCGCCAGGAAAATTGTTCAATGAGGAGCTGAACCACTGGGGCCAAGATGAAGGTGCCAATGCCACTTCCCGACATGGCGATCCCATAGGCAAGGGCTTTCCGTCGGCTGAAATACTTGCCAACCATGGCGATAGCTGGAGAATAACAGAGTGCAAATCCAAGACCTAGAAATAAAGAGAAATCCCAAAAATAAGGTGCTGGGATAGGAGCCAACAAGGAAAGAAATTTCTCAGCTGACGACAGAGAGATAGTACAGTGAATAACAGGCTTGCCTTGCATGTGACCAACCAGGGTACAATCCCCTGCACCACATATGGTCCCCTGAAGGCTATCAAGAATGATCCCTGAGTGCAGAGCCTGAAGCCCTGAACCACCTGGTGTGGCCCCAAACCAAAGAAATCTCTCAGAATGAAACAGCTTGGATTTAAGTGAACTGGGCCTTTTAGTGAACCCTTATCAAACTTTTTAATATTAAGTTGAAAATAAGTCTCCTCTCACCAGCCATCCAATATTTAAACTGTGGCATACACATGACTTGCCTCTTGGAATGAAAACATTTTTTTTGTCTTTGGGGTCACACCTGGCAATGCTCAGGACTTACTCCTGCTTCTGTGTTTGGGGGTCCATATGGGGTGCCAGGGATCAAACCCCTGGGTCGGCCGCATGCAAGGTAAGCAACCTACTATCATTTCAGCCCTGGGAAGAAAACTCTTAAGGAAACAGGATTTCTTGAAATGAAAAGAAGACCTTCAAAACTATTAGATAAACTAATTTAAATTAACAAGAAAATCAAAATAAGGCTGACCTATGAAATGGACTTACCCATTCAAACCTGTTTTAAATTTAAAATATCCAGCGAATTGCTAACTTCAATCCTTTATTGCCACTGAAGACACAATTTAATAGTCTGGGCCATTCTGGAAGTGTAGCTTAAATAACACATGTAACCGCATGAAAGTTCCAGAGTAATTTCACATCACTGGGTAACAAAGTGTGAGTTTTAAGTTTTATATTTGAACAGAGCAAATATATGCAGTCACCTAGAAGCCTTCTTAAAGTCAGCAAAAAGTCTGAAAAATCACTCCATTTCCTTTTGAGTCAAGAAAATAGGAAGGGCTTTAAGCCTGGGATTTGTGGGACTTAAAACACCATGGGGGCTGGAGCAATAGCACAGCGGGTAGGGCATTTGCCTTGCACGCGGCCAACCCGGGTTTTATTCCCAGCATCCCATATGGTCTCCTGAGCACCACCAGGAGTAAATCCTGAGTGAAGAGTCAGGAATGGCCCCTGTGCATTGCTGGGTGTGACCCAAAAGCAAAGCAAAACAAAACAAAACAAAACAAACAAACAAACAAAAAACACCATGAAAGGAAAAGGAGAATGACCTTCAGCTCCTGTCCCACAGGCAGTGCAGGATGACCAAGATCCCAACCTGCTGGACTGTGGCCTCCCTGATGTAAGTGTCTCAGTGCTAAAGGAGAGTCTCTGGTGAATGGGGATGATGGAGATCCCAGCAGCGTGACCCTTTGGGTTACACAAAGCTACATCATGAAGCTGAATGCATGGACTCAATAGGAGATAATATTCCACCCACCCCTGATGGCACTGCTGAAACAGAGATTCACACCTCAGAATTCGATCAAACTCCCATGTGGGTTCCACCAACCAAGGCCACCCTGACCCTACGCAATCCTCCTACCTGCAATTTATGAAATGCATAGCTATTCTAGTTTTTTAGGGTCAGGACTGTGGCTCAGAGGCAGAGCACCTGCCTTGCCTGTGTGAGACCCTGGGCTAAAGCTTCAGCATCAACAGAATGAAGCATACTTCTTTCTGTAACACTGAGAACATGTTGCATCAGAATGGCCACAATAAAGGGTTTTCTGTTTAAAATGATGACACCTTCCTAGCTGGACAATGACTGATGCCTACAGCCATTGAGGTCTGTTGTGACCACAGGTAAGTTTTAATGTCTTGGCAAAAATGTTGGGAGAATAATCATTGCTGAAAATTTACATTGTCCTGACTCTCGCTGCCTCTGAGAACAAAATTTCTGCCAGACTGCCACCAAAGGGAAAATCAGCAGTTACTTTTACCATGAGGCTTATTTTTTAAAGTGGTTTTGCATTTTTATTACAGTAGCACAATCGATTGCACTTCTAGCTCTTTTGTCTAATTGCTAGGTAGATCGACATAAACTAGGTCAGCTAAATTTTATCTAACAAAATGACTATTTTAGGGGCTAGAGCGACAGCACAGCGGTTAGGGCAATTGCCTTGCACGCGGCCAACCCGGGTTTGATTCCCAGCATCTTATATGGTCCCCGAGCACCGCCAGAGGTGATTCCTGAGTGCAGAGCCAGGAGTAACCCCTGAGCATTGCTGGGTGTGACCAAAAAGGCAACGCCCCCCCCCCCCCCCATTTTAGGAGTCACCATTCTGGCAACCACCCAATGGATGGCCTGGGGTGAGAGAAGGAGCAGAAAGTGCCCTTACCTGTAAGGACTCCCAGTGTGAGGTAGAGATGCTTCAGACTGGTAGCAAATGAACCCAGGATGAGACCAGTAGATGCCAGCAAGCCACCCAGCATGATTCCCACTTGGCAGGATAGATGGTTACTGACCACACTCCCAAGTGGCGCTTCAAAACAATAATAAAGAAGTTTAACAGAGAGGCCGTGAGGGCACTGCGAAAGTCTGTGATGTGGTATGTAGAACAGGAAATGATTGACCTTCATAGCACTGAACCTGTGCTGTTCTTTTTACAGATTTGAAAAACTGAGGGTAGAGGAAATGACTTGTCCATAGTCACATGGAAATAACAGAGTAAAGCTGGATCTTATTCTGGGTCTTTTTCTTTGGCTTAGTTCTCCTCCCACCCCAAGTGTTTCTGTAAATCACCAATGAACTTCTGATTTAAACTACAAGCCACTTGCCTAGTGGTATGCTTTGTATGTTTGATGTAATTAAATGTCATGAGAGTCGAATGGTGGAGAAGAAAGTGGGTAGCCTTGTAGGACAACATGTACCACAAAAGGGCCACTGAGAAGATACTAAACAAACTACCTGGCCCTGCCTTGACCTTTGGGAAACCTATGGATGAGAAGTTCAAAGCCCAGAAAATATGGAATATGCCTATTGAACTCAAAAATGTTTTCTTCTCTATTCATCAAAAGGTTGTATATCTCCAAAGAGGGTCCTAGATGTGATTCTGTGAGCCCCACTAATGTTCCCAGATGAACAGGTTGGTGGATGATAATCGGGTACAAAAGGCCTCAAGTCCTTGTACAGAACTGAAATAGGTGGCACTTAACGTGACCCTGCTTAGCTCAAGGCCTCCTATGAAGAGCAAAAGATAACAGGAGGGAAACGAGTCACCTAAAATACAAACATGATTCCATGATTCTCATGAGGTGTCCATGCAATGGCTGTTACTGATCATGTGACCCTGAAAACCAACGGACTGTCTTGCTGGTAAAACAAAAAAAAAAAAAAAAGGAAGGGGGTACATAGTGTTATCAAGAAAAAGAGCCAACCTAACCTGCTCATAAAACCTGCTTTTAGACCTAGTCTTCATCTTCAATGCCTCCAAACACAGGACATGATTCAAGTGATTCCTAAATATGCACAGTTTTTTTCTAAAAATAAATAAGAATCGGTACCTAGAACGGAATCAGATGCCATTATTTATAGTCTCCTGCAGAATTCAGCATTTCCCTTTCCTACCAAGTTGTGCACAAAGAAATGCACTTTCTAAAATACAGAATTCACTTAAATGAAAGGATTAAATGAGTATAATCTTCAAATACATTATTTGAACAGGACTAGCCTCAGAATCTAAGACATGAATAAGTTTGATTTGAAAAATTAATAGAAGTTAAAATCCCAAGGATAGTTTCCCTCTACTATATAGATGAAATGGGAGTGTCTGGAAACACTACAAACTCTAAATTGCAAACTCTGGGGTTGTATGGGTGAAATGACAGCCATGGTGAATGAGTTTATTTCATGACTGCACCATCTTTTCTTTGCCCAGTCCTTGTCTAAGAATGATTTACTCATGAAAAATGAAGAAACTCATGAATCAAATTTTGTACCCTTTTGGGGAAGGGAACAGTGTGAAAACAAGTTTTGGGAGGTAATGCATTTACTGGTACTGTTTTAGACTTATTTGGATACAGGGCTGGAGTGATAGTACAGCAGCAGGAGTTGCTTGCCTTGAGTTTGACTCTCAGCATCCCATATGGTCCCCCAAGTACCGCCAGCAGTCATTCCTGAGTGAAAAGCCAGGAGTAACCCCTGAGCATTGCCGGGTATGAGCCAAAAAGTAAAAAAAAAAAAAAAAAAAAAAAAAGATTACTTGGACAGAAATCACTGCTATGCAGTGACTGGTTATAGGACTGGATAATTAGGGAACCATCACTTATCACTTATCACTTAATCCCCGTTATTCATCGATTTATTCGAGCGGGTGCCAGTAATGTCTCCATTCATCCCGGTTGCGTGCTAGCGTAGCCCAATGGTATCTGTTCGTTCTAGGAATATGCAGAGCCTCAAACCGATCATTTAGGGTCTTGACGAAGAAGTCTGACCATCTTATAGGTGGGCGTCCACGTGATCTTTTGATGTCCCGTGGAATCCAATCAGTAATGGCTCTAGTCCAGCGGTTGTCTGTAAACCTCATTACGTGTCCAGCCCATCTGATTTTTGATGTCTTGGCAAATGAGACAGCGTCCCTGATTCTTGAGCGTTGACGAAGATCAGAACTCCGGATTCTATCTCTCATTTGAGTGAATCGTGATATTCCAAGCATAGTTCTTTCGATTCCTCTTTGAGAGACCCGAATAGCGTTCTCATCCTGTTTTCGTAGGGTCCAGGTCTCTGAGGCATATGTTAATGCAGGAAGAATAGTGGAATCAAAGAGATGTGCTCGTAGTTGGAGGTTCTTTGTCCTTTTAGTTATTTCTTCAATGCTCTTGAAGGCATTCCAAGCCGCTCTCTTCCTCCTGCGCAACTCAGGTGCCAGGTCATTCATCATGTTGATTTCTCGACCTAGGTATATATAACTGTTGCATTCGGAGATGGTGGTTCTGTTGAGAGCGAATGGAGCATCAGGAACAAGGCTGTTTCTCATAAACATTGTCTTCGTAAGATTCAGCTGTAGTCCGACCTTTCCACATTCACGGTCAAAGTCGTTCAGCATTTGTGTCGCTTGGCTGATGTTTGGTGTTATTAGAACGATGTCATCAGCAAAGCGGAGGTGGTGTAGTTGCCGACCATCTACCTTCACTCCCATGTTTTCCCATTCCAGTCGTCACATGATGTTCTCGAGGGTGGCACTGAAAAGTTTTGGTGAAATGGTATCACCCTGCCGAACCCCTCTCTTGATATGGATGATTACTTCTTTGTAGAATGGTGAGATCTTGGTAGTGAATCCGCAATAGAGCTCACGAAGGATCCTGATGTATTGAGTTTGTACGCCCTGATTGGCTAGGGCTTCCATGACCACTTCCGTCTCAACAGAATCAAAGGCCTTTTTTAAAATCAATGAACGTTAGACAGAGCGGCATCTTGAACTCCCGAGATACCTCAATGAGCTTGGTTATTGTGTGGATATGGTCGATGGTACTGAATCCTTTTCGGAATCCAGCTTGTTCACATGGTTGTCCTTCATCTAGTGTTCTGCTAATCCTATTCAGGACGACTCGAGTGAATAGTTTGTAGATGACAGACAATAGGCAGATTGGGCGATAGTTGCCAATGTCGTGGATGTCTCCTTTCTTGTATAGTAGTACAGTCCTGCTGGTTTTCCATTGGGATGGAACCTTGCATTCAGACAGGTAGCGTGTGAAGAGTCGAGCCAATGTATTGATGAGTACTGATGGTAAGTTCTTCAGGTGTTCAGGTCTGATCTTGTCTGGGCCAGGTGCTCTTTGTTTCTTTACCGACGAGATGGCATGTTGGATTTCGGAAGGGAGAACATTGGGAACGACATATCCATCATGTGGTATGTGGTATGTGGGCAAGTGGATGTGGCTATTAAAGAGATCTGAGTAGAAGTCATGAATAATCTTCTCCATTGCCCTTCTGGAAGATGTGATAGATCCATCATGATGTCGGAGGGCAGTCATCTTGGTTTTGTAGTTGGTGAAGGACAGGCGGGCATTACGAATGTTTTTCCTAGCTTCTGCTGCATCTACCAGTACTGCTGCTCTCCTGTTTTTGAGGTCATCCTTGATGGCTTCTCTGCACTGTTTTGCCAGTTCGGATGTTCGCTTGTGGTTGCCTGAGGCATGTGCCAAGCCACGTTGGTGAATAAGTTCAAGAGTGTTCGAAGAAAGACGGTTTTTTGTGGTTATCTCTCTCTTGGCATTCCTTGCACAATCATGGAGGTGCTGAATTATTCGATCGTATTCCTCATCAATGTTGTCAATGACGGCATCTTCCCATGTTGCCGCAATAGAGCCAAAGAGCTCCCGGTTGGTGGTTGTTCTGGGAGTCCTCTTCTTAAACCTTGCATTCTTTTCTCCTCGTTCTGTGAGGTAGAATTTTGCACAAAGAAGACGGTAGTCTGATCCCGTTTGGAATTTTGGGACAACAGCAACATCGGTTAGGCAAAACCGCCAATTGAATATGATGTGGTCTATTTCATTGTGGAACCGTCCATCGGGAGACTCCCATGTCCAACGTTTACATTCAGTCTTTTGGAATTGTGAGTTACCATGGAAGGTTTTGGTTGACATGATGAACTCAGACAGTCTGTCACCCTGTTCGTTCCATTCCAGGCCATGGATTCTGATGTGGAGTTCATCGACTGATCTTCTTGGTCCTATCTTGGCATTAAAATCACCGACAATGATCTTGTAGAAGGTGTGATCTTCTTTATAGAACTTCTCCAGCTCCATGTAGAATTTCTCAGTTTCTCTTTCACCATAACTGGATGTTGGTGCATAGATAACAAAGATAGAAACTGCCGGTAGTGAGCCACATTTACTCAAGTGTAATCATCCGATTCGGGTTGTTAGGCATTCGAATGAATCAATGCTCGTGACTACGTTTGTGTTGACAAGGATACCGACACCACCGATGCCTCTTTTATCACATGTTCCAAGGAACAGTTCTTCTCCAGTGTCGAAAACAGCATGATGGGATTGATGTCTTCTCGTTTCGGTCAGACCAATGATGTCATACTTGATCTTTCGCGCTTGTACCATAAGGTCTTCAATGGATGCAGCAGATGCCAGCGTATGAGCATTAAAAGTACAGACAATCATTTTTGTTTTTCTGCGTTTTGGCAGCCTATGTCTGCCTTGGTGTTTTATCAGCCTCTCCTTCCATATCCTTCTTGACTCTGCATATTCAGGGTTAGGGAACCATAGCATTTGGAAAATAAGCTAAGCAAATACTATATGATTAACTACTTCTAAAATCAGAACAATTCCTATGATTCCATCGTCCTTTTTTGATATGGAAGAACCAAATGGTATATGTTCTTTTGAGCATATTAATTAGCTGCTCCATCTGATATCAGCCAAAATTATTCATTCCAAGAGAAAATCTGGTTGAGATGGACTAACAGTAGGATCAATCTTCTTTTTCAAATGCATAATCTTAGTCAATATTATATTGCTCTGCAACTTATAAAAACTGGTAATTGAAGGCAGTTGGAGGTTACTGGCATGTAAAGTAATTACATATTCCTGGTTAAGTGAAACTCACCACAGAGCATAGTCACACAGTCTACAATGGAATGGATCCATGCTGTTTGTGCATAATCCTGAGAGAAGTATGTCTGAAACTCCACAAAAAAAATTGAGATGCATCTGAAAAATAAGGTGAAGATATTATATATATTATGTGTACATATATACATAAATACATGATTGGTTATAGGATATAGGATATGTATATATGACCGATTATATATGCATATATACATACATACATATATATAATTAAATAATGAGCTAATGAGCATGACATGGAATTGAGTAAGAGCTTAAAGTTTTGGCTTCATCAGTTCCAGCCTTAATGGGTTTTAGTTGCTTTTTAATCATACATTGCTATATTCATAAATAGAAAACTAGAAGTTTCCATTAGATCATCCTATAGGATAAGAGTTCATCATTAGAGGGCTACTCAAGCTAAGTGGATATGAAGATCACTGCCCTAGAGAAGCTCTTATGAAAGATCAAATAGCATGAGTTAAAAAATTTTAAGTTGAAGTTACATTGTTTTATCATTATATAGGTTTCAGGTGTTGATCATTATACATTCAAACATTGAAAAACACAGGTCTGAAACTGTGTGAATACACTTCTACATAGATTTTCTTAGAAGCAATTGACATAAATTTACAATACCATTAAGTACATACAGGGCAGTGCTATAAGTATATCTGTACTTCCACATTTATAAAAGCATTATTTACAATAGTCAAACCTGGGAACAAGCTCTATGTCCTTCTATGGATGAATAGATCCTTTGTACATACTTACATATATGTCCCCACACATACACATATAATAGAATACTATTCAGACATAGAAATTGAAGGGTAGGGTGAGACATAGCACAGCAGGTGTGGCATTTGCCTTGCACACAGCTGGACCCAGGTCCAATCCTCAGGAACCCTATATGGTCTCCTGAACCTGCCAGGAGTGATCCCTGAGTAAAGAGCTATGAGTAAGCCTTGAGCACAGCTGGGTGTGGCCTAAAAACAAAACAAAACAAAACAAAAAATGAGGGGTAGTGGGATATAGCACAGGTGTCAGGGTGCATATCTTGTATGCATGGGCCCGAGGCTCTTTTCCCAGCACTGTATGACCTTGAACACCACTAGGGTGGTCCTGCTGTGCTCCAGCACTTCTGGGCAGGCCTGAGCTGAACCACTGCCAGACTCGGGCACTGAACCATCCAGTCTGGTTGGATGAGAGTATCACCAAGAATGGCCCTAAGTGAACATGAGCACTACTTGGAAGCCCACCCCCCACAGATAACATAATGTTACCATTTGCAACATGGAATTTGAAGGACTTACACTATGTACAATAAGTCCGACAAAGAAAGACAGGTAAGGTATCACCTCACTCAGATGTGGGATCTCAAACAAGCCAAAAAACAAAATGCACAGTGAAAGGGATCAGACCAGTGGTTGACAGGGAAAGGGAAAAATAAAAGGCAGGTGGTAAGAAGGTACAGACTTCTGGTTGGAAGTTAAGTACTTGAGATGTGATGCTCACAGGATGATTTTAGCTCACACAGTCTACATGATACGCTAAGTAGGAGAGGCTAAATTGTCAGATATCTCATCACAGGAGGTTTTTCTTTCTTTTCCTTTAACTGTGTCTATAGCACAGCGGGTAGGGCGTCTGCCTTACACGCAGCCAACATGGCCGAACCAAGTTCGATTCCTCCGCCCCTCTCGGAGAGCCCGGCAAGCTACCGAGAGTATTCGATATGCCAGACACAGTAACAACAAAGTCTCCAATGGAGACGTTACTGGGCCCGCTCGAGCAAATCGATGATCAACGGGAGGGCCTTACTTACTTACTTATATAAGAATATTAACATTTCTTTGCTAATAATAAAATTAGCTGAATCAATTTAAAAAATTCTTTCACAATATGTACAAATCAAACCATCTAGTTATAAAAGTTACCCAGTGATGGGTGCCAAGTATTTCTCAACCAAAGTAGGGGTGAAAGAATGAACTGATGCTCTACGCTGGCACGTTCCCTGCAGGCCGCTCTCCTCTTCCCCCTTCCCAGTTCTCTGGACTGCCTGCTGGCTCATTATATTTAAATTTTGATGCTAGTTACATCATCACACTTCCCTCCTCTCACCTTATTCTGCTCAGATTTCCTCTACCCAATCTCTCCCAGTAACTTCTGCTGGCAACTACAGGTAGCCTCTTTCCTGGATTCCAGCAGTGCTCATAAGGCACTGAGCTCACTTCCAAAATGGTCTCATCATGAGAATGATAGAACATTCCACAGGTAAGAACCAAGATAAAAGAGATTCTTATTATCTCACTAACCTCTCTACCCCCAGATTTCAAGAGTCATAATATAAATGGAGAAAAATCAGACTTCCTACCAGTAATACTATTTTAAACAACTTATAGTTGATTGTGAAACATACTCAACTAGTACTTATTATAACAGAAACAAACATCCTGCTTCTTTCCTCAGTTCTATATTTTTAATGTAATATATATTATATTTAATATATGAGCATTATACAGATTTCATGGGGGAAACATTCATGCATTTGGTGACAATGTTATCAAATAAAGTTATTTGCACAAATTAATTTCTTTTGCTGCCAGAGATGAGCAACAAAGAGTTTGATTTGAAAGAATTTAGAAGAACTGGTCCATGCATATTTCAGGAACAAGTTTATTCTAAATTAAAATGTAAGAATGAATTTCAATATATATCCATGTAGTCCATGCATAATTAGTACCACATCCTTTTAATTTTATTTGTTATTATTATTTTTTTGCTTTTTGGGTCACATCCGGCAATGTACAGGGGTTACTCCTGACTTTGCAACTTAGGAATTACTACTGGTGGTGCTCAGGGGACCATATAAGATGCTGGGAATCAAACCTGGCTTGGCCACATGCAAAGCAAATGCCCTACCCTCTGTGCTATCGCTCCAGTCTCCATCCTTTTTTTTTTTTTTTATAGTACTGCATCCTTGAATTAAAAAAAGGAGACAGCAAGAAAGTATGACATATGCCCTAAAATCACACTATATCTCTCTCCTTCTGCATAGCCCCCACATTCATAGCTAAATACAAAACAAAGCAAAATAAATTCTAGGTTTTAAACATGCAATGGTATCTGGTGATTCAAGAGGTTTTTAAGTATTTGGGTTTTACATGTTTTTCCTTTCTGGGATGAGCTTCTTCTGAAAACAAATGGCTGGAATAGTTACAATATTTAGTATAAAATTGTCCTGATACTTCAGGTTTATGTCAGATATCACAGAAGAAACCACTAGGCAAGACTCCTAATTGTCAAAACAAAAATAAATCCCACCTACTTTACAAAGAAAATGTATGTGAGCAGATAAAGGAAACTCATACACACACACACACACACACACACACACACACACACACACACACACCCCTACATAAACACATGAATTTTCACCATAATATGTTCAGAATTAAAATGAAGCATTCTTAGGGAGAAAAAGACAACATGCCCTATCACCTTAATAAAGCAGAGTTAGTTCCCACCTACCTGGTAACTGCTCGGGTGCAGATGGTGACAAGGAAACAACCAGCCACAATCATCCAGCCCCAGCCCCCGTCTGGAGGGGAGGCAGAAGGCGCTCTGTTTGTTCTTGCCATAGTTCTGATTCTTTTCTCTTCTTTTCCAAGTTACCAAACAGTCCAGTTAGGATCTCGGAAGAGTTTGCTGTCCAGTGGCTTCCTCTTGGCATTCAAGATTGTCATAGAATGCTACCTGGCACATGGGTAATTGGCCATCTAAAAAGAAAAGAAAAGTGAGGTCACATTTAGATTTTACTGCCAAATCTGAAAGTTTGTATTTTTACAAGGCAAGATTATTAAGATTTTCCTGTTACATATGATTATTTGCAACTATGAATATTGGGCTGGGGCAAAGTTGTCTTTGGTACCCATTCTCCTTTTATTTTTCATTTTTTAAAAAATTATTTTTGGGTTTTGGACTACCCCTCGTAATACTCAGGGGTTACTACTGGCTCTACACTAAGGAATTATTCCTGGTGGTGCTGGGTAGACCATATGGGATGCCAGAGATCAAATCTGCGTCAGTCATGTGCAAGGTATGTGCTCTACCTGCTGAACATCACTTCAGGCCCCCCATTCTCCTTTTTAAATAACAGACATTCTCATATTTTAGCCTAATACATGCACCTTGTTTGAAAACATTTTCCTTAGTGACTTTGTCTGAAAGAGGTGTGAGAAGAAAAAAGTAATATGTGTGAATTCTATTTCATTAGCTCAGGTAAAAGGCACTTTCAAAACATTTCTACCACTCCTTTCTAGAAGAATAGATATAAGTGAAGAGATGCTGTAAGTACACAGACCATGACATCACTCAAGGGGTGGCAGAACTTCAGGACAGAGAGGCACAAGAGATAGCACATGGGTTAAAGGAGCTTGCTCTGCCTGTGACTAACCCTGGTTTAATCTCAGGAGGGGGAGGAAGAGGTGAAGAAAAGAGGAGGGGGAGGGAAAGAAGAGGAGAAGGGGAAAGGGAAGGGAGGAGGAAGAAAAAGAAGTAAAGGAGGAAGAAGAGGAGAAAGAGGAAGGAGGAAGGAGGAGGAGTAAGATAAAGAGAAGGAGAGGAAGAGGAGAAAGAAGAAATAGAATTATAGGATAGAAGAATTCAGTGACTGTGCAGAAGAGATTCCTCTCATTAGACTCACATAGTGCTGTATAAAACTAAAACAAGCTTTAGTTTTATTAGAGACTCTGTAATTTGAAATCTGTTTTAACACTCTAGAAGACCATGTTCTAATTATTCAACTTATTTAGTCCAACAGTAACTTCTTGGCTTTGCTGTGCTAGAGAGCTATGATTTGTTGAAGCATGTGATTTGGGAGGTGGGCACAGTGATGAGTGTGGTGCTGGAATCATACACATGGGAAACTCTTATTAGCAGTATTGTAAGTCACCGAACCCCAGTTAAAAAAAAGTTAAAAACCAAAACCCAAATCCCCCAAACCAAACAATCAAAATATTAAGTATGTGATTAAGAAAGAAGAGAATGAGAAATGAAATAGAATAGAGAGCTCAGATACTGGGCTCAGATACTGGTACATAGCGATTTAATATAACTAAGCACTAGGAAAGATTAGAGAAGAAAGGCGGTCCACTACATCTATGTTACCACTCTCCTTTAGTTCTTGGTCTTATAGATCATGCCTTCTTAAGCTTTTCCTACTCATGATCCCTTCCACCAAAGAAATCCAAAGAATGTTGTGACATGTGGAGCAAGGCAACAGGCGCCAGAGCAGATAAGATCTGTCGCTGCATAGTGACCCAGTAGGGAGTGTCTGGGTACATTTGACAAGCACCAGGTATCCAGTCTTGAGTCTCACCCAACCCCCGCCCCCCCTCCCAAGAACTGTCGAGTCATCTAGCAAGTCACTCCTAACTGCAGCATCTAGCCCTATTTGGGATTGGGCCTGGGCAAAGCAGACTTGGAAAGGTGATTGGTCATGTGATTGGACCATCCTCTTAAGCCGAGACCCTCTATAAAACATGTGTGTATTTGGTGATAAAGTCAATGGCCATCAGCTGTCTCCCGGAGTGGTTTGTTTCTCCGAGTGCCCTTCATCCTTTGCCCCACGTGTGCCCGGACCCAGTGTGCAACATTACTGGGCAAATTGGGGAAAAACTGTTCCCAAACAGTGAGAAACACCTTGGATTTCTTAAGCAATTGTTTTTTAAATTAATTTTTGCTCGTTTTGTGTTTAGAAACTTTTGCTCTTGCCATTTTTTTATGCACTTCACCCCCAACTCTGCCCACCATTCAGTTACTCCACATGGGGATAATCCACATTTAAGAATATAGATTCTAGGGGCTGGAGTGATAGCACAGCGGGTAGAGCATTTGCCTTGCACGCAGCTGACCTGGGTTCAATTCCCAGCATCCTATATGGTCCCCTGAGAACCACCAGGAGTAATTCCTGAGTACAGAGTCAGGAGTAACCCCTGTGTATCGCCAGGTGTGACCCAAAAAGCAAAATAAAATAAAAAAATATATGTAATTTCAGTTGTTTAAAAAAATATAGATTCTAGGGGCTGGAGTGATAGCACAGAGGGTAGGGCATTTGCCTTGCACGCGGCCGACCCGGGTTCGATTCCCAGCATCCCATATGGTCCCCTGAGCACCACCAGGAGTAATTCCTGAGTGCAAAGCCAGGAGTAACCCCTGAGCATCACTGGGTGTGACCCAAAAAGCAATATATATATATATATATATATTTTAGACAGAATATCATTAAATCATTAAAAATCATTAAAATCATTTCTTAATACAATGATACCTATATATATTCTAGACAGAATATTATTAAAATGTAATATTTTATACATCAAAATATATCATATATAAAACCAAAAAGTGAATTAAGGATTTGAGGGGTGGGGGTGAGGGACTAGGAACACATTTTCCAAGGAAGACTATCTGCAACATTGCTTCATTCAGTCACCAGCTATGTCTGACACTGTTTCAGGGCACTGGTGATTTAGTGATGAGCAAACACATGCACAGCTGCTAATGATGATTCTAAGATGTCCATTTGTTGGTCTAGTCTTCCATGGCTCTTGTCTTTGTACAATCCTTTGGTGTGGGTATCCGGACCTATGACTTGCTTCTCACCAGGATACAGCCATATGATGGGCCTTGACTCATGACTTCACCACACAACCTAAGATGCAGGCTGGTGAGTGGAGTCACTTACATCCTCCCGCCAGAAGCTCCTTCTGCCTAGGGCAAAAGCCACATGGCAGAAAACCATGGTACCCTGGAGAAGCTGAAGTCAGCTTCCAGGCCACAGCAGAAAGCTAAAGCGCTCAGTCCTATAACAGAAAAGCAGTGAATTCTGCCAACACCACTGAGCTTTGAGGCAGATTTTTTTCCCTAATTGAGCCACCAGTTGAACACTTAGCTTGGCTCTCACTTTGGAGATGACTTGGTGACATTCCGATCTGAGAACCTAGCTAAGTGGTACCTGTCTTTTGGCTTCACAGAAAATGTGAGAAAACGTGGTTTGTAAGACTTGACATTTTGTAATATCCAACAGACTTCTTAATTACAGTAGGGATAAATTTTTATGGGACTAAAAACTTCTGACAGATGATTTTCCCACTATATTAAACAACCACCCACTTATTGGTATCACTGTATTAAGAAATTTTAACTGCACTGTCTATAGCACTGTCCTCTTGTTGTTCATCGATTTTGCTCGAGTGGGCCCCGTAACGTCTCTGTCATGAGACTTGTTACTGTGTTTGGCATATGGAATACGTCACAGGTAGCTTGCCAGACTTTGCCGTGCAGGCGAGATACTCTCGGTAGCTTGCTGGGCTCTCCGAGAGGGGAGTAGGAATTGAACTCGGGTCGACCAGGTTGGCCACGTGCAAGGGAAATGCCCTACCCACTGTGCTATCACTCCAGCCCACTAATAAGTGAAATATTTCATTAATACTCCACGAATAATTTGGAAACATAGGCTATTACCACCTGGCAAAATATGTGCAAATTAAACTGCTTAATAAAAATTTAATTTAAAATCACAGTTTTCTCGAGAAAATGGCTCACGGAAGTTTCTAAGATGCATCTTTGAAATCAGGAAACAAACTGGGAACAACTGGCAGCCTTGTTAGTTCAGAGAGCAAATATAGACAAACATCCTGAGACTAAGGCAGCTGGAGTGATTCTTACAGAGAGCACTTCGATGTGGTCATTTTCAAGCCTTCTACCTCCTTAAAGCATTGTACCCCCTCTTTATCTAATTAATCATTCCATGAATGTGGGAGAATGAAAAAAAATAGAGTCAACAGTTGAAGAATCCTGAACATCGAAAGTATTAGAGCTATTTTTTTTTTCTGAGGTGGGGGAACACCTGGTGATGCTCAGCGATTATTCCTGGCTCTGTGTTCAGGGCTCACTGCTGATAGGCTCAGGAGATTGTAGCTGGGGATCAAATACAGGCCAACAGAATGTAAGGCAAGGGCTTTACCACTGTACTATGTGTCCAGCCCCAGAAGTAAAATGTTTTTTAAAAGAAAACTACTAGACTAAATAACCTTTAGACTTACTTTATAAATCCAAAGTAATTGAGGTAGTATAATATTAGCATAATAGATTAGTGACACATAACAGCATAGAAATAGAATCACACATTTATTGAGGGGAAATTTTATCTTGAGTCTTAACTCACACTATTTACAACACAAGCTCTTACCATGAAAGCAAAAAGCATAACATTTTTAAAGAAAACATAGGAGGGAAAAATAACAATTTGATGCTAGACAAAGATTCTTTTAGCAAAATGAATGCCCCTCTCTTGCCTTTACCGAGATTTATAAAGAAGTTTAAATTGATTATAGGAACAAAGAAGCTGCAATTTTCCTCAGATCTGTGTTGCTTTATGAGCAAGTCTCAGTCTTACTGCAACTCTCTAGAGAACACTTCCAGTGGAATCAGTGATTACCTGGGTAATAGGAAGGTATTTTTTGGGCTACACCATTTGTTTCCTTAAGGTGTTCCATCTAAAGATCTTTTACTTCTATAACAAGAAGGAAGTACAGAGATAATTTTAATCTTTCTCACAGTGAAAGTGTGTGTATCCTTAGCCGTAATCTTTTTAGGCACCCATAATCAGCCCAGATATATGGTTATTGCCTTTGCTAAACAAATATCAACCTTATTACTAGCCCATTATACCACTCCCACCTATCCTATGATGTTATGAGTTTCCTTTATCTTCTTCTTTTTTTAAAATTTTATTTATTTATTGGCTTTTGGGGTCACACCTGAAGAAGAGAACTGGTCCCTATGAAAACAGGATGAGAGCGCTATTTGGGTCTCCCAAAGAGAAATTGAAAGAGCTATCCTTCGAGTATCATGCTTCACTCAAGCGATAAAAGGGATCCAGAGTTCTGACCTCCGTCTATGATCGAGGATCAGGGACACTGCCTCGTTTGCGAAGGCATCCAAAATCAGATGGGCCAGACACGTAATGCAATTTGGAGATGACCGCTGGATTAGCCGTTACTGACCGGATTTCATGAAACGTCAAAAGAACGCCTGGCCACCCACCTATGAGATGGTCAGACTTCTTTGTCAAGACCCTGAACGATCGGTTTGAGGCTCTTCGTGTTCCTGGAGCGAGCAGATACCACTGGGCTACAATAGCATGTGATAGGGACAAATGGAGATGTTACTGGCACCCGCTCCAGCAAATCGATGAGCAACGGGATGACAAGTGATACAAGTGATACAAAGGGTCATACCTGGCGATGCTCAGGGGTTACTACCTGGCTCTGCACTCAGGAATCACTTTTTTTTTTTATTGAATCATCATGAGATAAGTTACAAGCTTCATGTTTGAGTTTCAATCATACAATGATCAAACACCCATCCCTCCACCAGTGCACATTCTCCACCACCAATGTCCCCAGTAGACCCCCTCTTTCCAACCCTCCCCCTGCCTCCATGGCAGACAATTAGGAATCACCCCTGGCATTGCTCAGGGGACCATGTGGGATGCCAGAATTGAACCCGGGTGGGCCGCATGCAAAGCAAATGCTCTACAGACTGTACTACCACTCCAGCCTCTGTTTCTTTTATCTTCAGATTCCTTTTGTACTCACTTTGCCACATAATTTTTCTATATTTTCTGCTTTGTCTCCACCAATCCCTTTTTCCTCAGAGTAATCTCCATTTTATAGTCTGCACATTTCTTTCCAGAACCTTATCAAGCATACTGCTGTTATCACTCTTTATCTCCTCACCACTAAACTGTTTAATGATACACATCAGAATCTCCTGACTTTTTCACCACCCCCAAGCTGAGAGGGAAGGGGGTGGAGTACAGATAAGAGCTCTATCAGAGTGTCTTATAAATGAGAAGTTGTGCTTTCACTTAAGAGAACCTCACCAAGTCAAATGTTAAAAATAACGGCCAGGGGCTGGAATGATAGTACAGTGGGGAGGGCGTTCTCCTTGCATGCAGCTGACCCCGGTTCGATCCCTGGCATTCCATATGGTTCCCTAAGCACTGCCAGGAATAACAGGAATGACTCTGAGTGCAGAGTCAGGAGTAATCCCTGAGCACCGCCAGGTGTGACCCAAAAGACAAAAATAAATCATAAAAGTTTTTTTTTTTTTAAAAAAGGCATAAAAAAATGGGCCCAGAGTGATAGTTCGGTGGATGGGGCGCTTGTCATGCAGCTAACCAGGGTTCAATCATCAGTACCACAGATGGTCCCCAGAACCCTATCAGGAGTGATCTCTGAGTACAGAGCCAGGAGTAAGCCCTGAGCACTTTGGTTCTACTAAAGACCTATGAAAGTAGTCATGAAGATCGCTTAACAGACCAAGTACATGTTTTGCATGCAGCAGCCCAGGGTTCAATACCTGGCACTGCATGATCAGTTCCCAGTAGCCACCAGGAGAGCCCTCCAACACCACTGGATGGGGCCCAAACTCCAAAACCAAACCAAATCTGAGGGTCACTTTATTCATCAGAAGGGTAAAATCATCAGTTAAAACACAGGGCCTGGAGCAATCGTACAGCGGTAGGGTGCTTGCCTTGCATGTGTTCATTTCCTGCCACCACACATGGTCACCTGAGGCCCAGCAGGAGTGATTTTTGAGTGCAGAGCCAGGAGTAAGTCTTGGGAACAGGTGAAAACGACCCCAAATAAAGCAAAGTAAAATAAAAACATGAGAAAATTAACATTACAACTAGGAAATGAAGAGTATTCAGCATAACCTGTTTTTATTGAGATGGTGTTCAGCCGGAAGAAAAGTGTTCTCATCACGTAGGTTCCAGTCAGTACCTTAGGGATCAATTTCCTGGCTCCCTGGGCCAAAAAATATGCCGTGAAATAACAGGAATAGCTACTATTAGTGGCAGCTCACCACCAGCTTCTAAATTCTCTACTGTGGAGCTAGAGAGATAGTACAGTGGGTGAGGTATGTGCCTTGCATGCAGATGATCCGGATTTGACCCCCAGCATCCCTTATGGTTCCCCAAATACCACCAGGAGTGACTCCTGAGTACAGCACCAGGAGTATTGCTGGTGTGGTCCCAGAACTAAACAAAACAAATAAAACTAAATTCTCTACTGTACCTATTCTCCTATTTTAATCTTCATCCCAACCATGTGAAGAAGGCATCATAATTTTTGTTTCACAGATTTAAATAAAAAGTAGTCTAACTGCAAGACAGAACCTCGCCCTGGCTTTGAAGCTCAAACTAAAGTGTTCAGGGATTGGAAGCTCTTGGTCTTTTTTTTTTTTTTTAATTTTTATTAGTGAAACACCATGAGGTACAGTTGTAGACTTACAAATTTTTGTGCTTGGGTTTCAATTATACAATGATCAAATACCCATCCCTCCACCAGTGCCCATTTTCCACCACCATGGATCCCAGAACCCCTCCCATCCCCTAAGTCCCCCATCTCCCCCTGCCTTTGTGGCAGGGCATTCCCTTTTGTTCTCTCTTTCCTTTTGGGTGTTGTGGTTTGCAAAAGAGGCAATGGGAAGCTCTTGGTCTTAATCTCTTTCTCCTTGTTGCTCTTTGCTGCCTCCAAGTTCCCTCCTAGTGGAAATCTTTATGTCAATCTCCTTCATATTCCACTTTTTATGCCAGACGTGTTGAACATCTGTTTGCTAACTGTTGGGTGAAATGTAAGCCTTTTGTGGAAGAGGAAGCTACTTTCCTCCCAGTCACTGGACTTGCTCTCATTCCCTCTAAACTAGAATAACTGTTTGGTTCTGCCCTACCCCAGAATCCAAGACCACTCTGATCAGCCTGGCTACTGACTGGACATTACAGAGGAGTGATATCATGTGCACTGGAGACACTCAAATATTTTATTTATTTTGGGGTTTGGTGCTCGGGGTCACTCCTGGCAGGTGACACATTCAAGTCAGCCCGTCAGCCCTATCTCCCTGGTGCCAAGAATTTGAATAGTTTAATTTTTTTTTTTTTTTTTTGCTTTTTTGGGTCACACCCGGTGATGCATAGAGGTTACTCCTGGCTCATGCACTCAGGAATTATTCCTGGAGGTGCTCAAGGGACCATATGGGATGCTGGGAATTGAACCCAGGTCAGCTGTGTGCAAGGCAAACGCCCACCCCACTATGCTATCACTCCAGCCTAATGTAGTCTTTATATGGTGTAGCAAAGTGCTCTAGCTGATTCCAGAGTTCCTGACTTCTATCCCATGCCATGCATCCCATATGGTTTCCTGAGTCTGTCAGGAGTGATACTTGAACACAAAACCAGGAGTAGGCCCTAACACAGCTGGGTGTGCCTCTCCCCAAAAATAAATAAAAAGAACTCACCAGTGATGGAAGTTGAAGAACCCCCTTTGCTCTCTACTTGGATTTGTATTGTCTCGGCCCCAAAGATCAATTACTTTTTCCACTTGGAGTCTCTGAGTCTTAAGATGCCTTCTAATGTAAAAGGTTTTATTTATTTTTGTTGCTCAATGATATTACAAATATGCTAAGAAAAAATAATATTGTTCTTAGGTACACAGATTAGTGATTTCCTCTCCCCAACTTTTTGCTTCTCTCTGCTTTGTTCTCCAACAGATCCTGGTAAATAATTACTGACTTCAACTAGAAAGTTTTGGATGTCTGTCAGGGACCTTTGGGCACAAAACTTCAACAATGACCTTTGCTAAATAAACTGCTGAAGTTTCTACATTATGTGTGACATGAGGGCTAGGAATACTATACCTAAGCATCAAGAATAAAGCAGTGGAGTGATCTATAGATACTTGGTCTAAGGAAATGGAGAAAAAGGTACAACTTGTGGGACCAGTACAGTGGGTAAGACAATTGCCTTGCACGTGGCCATCCCAGGTTTGATTCCCGGCATCCCATATGTTTCCCTGAGTACCCTCCGGGAGTAATTTCTGAGCGCAGAGCCTGGAGTACTCAGGGGAGCCCATCCCAAGGAAGGAAGGAAAGAAGGAAGGAAGAAAGGAAGGAAGGAGGGAGGGAGGAAGGGAGGGAGGGAGGGAGGGAGGGAAGGAGGGAGGGAGGGAAGGAATGAAGGAATGAAGGAGGGAAGGAAAGAAGGAGGAAAGGAGAGAAGGAGGGAAGGAGAGAAGGAGGGAAGAAAGAGAGAAAAAGAAAGAGAAAGAAAGAAAGAGAGAAAGAGAGAAAGAAAGAAAGAAAGAAAAAAAGAAAGAAAGAAAGAGGTACAATTTGTGATTCTCATAAGAGGCCAGAGTAGAAATAAGATTCTTTCCAATCCTATCAGCTGCTAAACCGCACGGCTACTGATTCTAGGCAACATCAAATAAATGCTTACTTTTGAGTTTAATAGTTTGTTTGTTTACAGAGCAATTCATAACCAGTTGTTTGTCTCTAATTATACTTTTTGAAATGATAGAATTATTTTCTCTATTTGAGATTGCTTGTAAAAGAAATTATAGGGCTGAGATAAGGCGCTCTCTGTTAATACGTCTGCACAAAGCATTCAGCTCAATAGCCCAATCTCTAGCACACTGTAAATATATGCCTAATAACCACGTTGTCTGATCACTATATTTTTATGCCTAACTTGGTGTTCTTGTGGAATTTTTCAGCTTTCACTCTTGAAGCTAGGGAATTATTAGACTCACTGAAGTTCTATCAGAGCCTTCTTGACTGCAGAGAAGAAACTTGGGGGCTGAGATATATTTCAGAGTCTTTTGTTGGTTGGCAGGAGCGCTTGATTGAAGAATAGCATGGCCTGTCTATACCCTATCTTCCTCCCTCTGTAATCATGAGACCTCCAGCTTTCTGAAACGGGATGGGCAGGGAGTCAGCTATTTAGTTGGCCAGAAGTTAACCCACCTCAGAGAGTGGGTTAACTTCACAACACCGACAGAGAGTGAAGAAAAAGCAAGTAGGCAGAGGGGTCCAGCAGCGTAAGGGCTCTTCGAGGGGACTAACCCTTGGCTCTTGCATCCACTGCCCTGTCCGAAGTCCTGAGGACAGTGCAAGAAGGACAGTCCTGTCATACATATTTAATGACTAAACACCCCCCAGCTTCCTAATTTCAGACAGTTCTTCAAATCACACAGAGAAGAGAACAACTCGTTCAAGGAAGGGGGTGGTGAGAAATTACCTAGTTTGTTGTGGTGTGTGTGTGTGTGGGGTGGTGGTATGTGAAAACAAAGATTTGAAGAAGTATGAACCTGTCATAGGGAGGAAGGAAGTGGAAAGGAAGGAGAGAAGAAAAGGAGCGAGGGAGCAAGGAATGGATGAAGGTAAGAAGAAACTAAACAAACATATAAAGGGAGGGATAGAGAGAGAGAGAGAGAGAGAGAGAGAGAGAGAGAGAGAGAGAGAGAGAATGCAAATCTTTCCTTGTTCTTTTAACTTGGTTTTATCAGCCTTCCGAGCATCTGGTAATAGTCCTAAGCGACTAAACCTCATGACGTACGTGAGCACATAAAGCCTGTGCAGACCCAGGCCCCTGACCAGTCCAAATCTGGAGACAGAACTTCACTGCCAGGTGGTCCTCTCTTCTTGCTTTTGCAGTTTTGCAGTGGGCTAAAGCCCAGCATGGGCTGCTGGGAAGCTCACCTACAGAGCCTGGCAGCAGGCCCACTGTCTGGCCCACACCACATAGGCCATCACATTCCACAGCCCTCAGAGATGTTTATTTTTGCGCTCTGTAGAGTCTGTTCCCTGCCCGAGCCATGGGAGGTCACACAAAGGACAAGGTGTTGCCAAGTTTGAGAAGGCGGTGTACTCTTTAGTGCAAGTCCAACGACCTGAACTTCTTCCTGGGAGTCAAGGCATTACAATGATTTTACAAAGATAATTTTCAAGATGTGGGCAGTTATCTTTGTCTTGATCCTGATAGCAGTGATCAGAACCGAGCCAGTTCATTACACTTGTTTCTAGTTTGGGACCCAAGGAATAGTTTGGTGAGCTTTGAACAGAATAAGATCCCAACTTTGAGTATTGAGTACATATTACACATTTTAAAATATCTCTGAATATGCATATTTAACGTAAGTTAATTAAGAAAATCTACAAAGATAAATGTTAAAGTTAATTTTTATGGAATTTTCAAATAATTTTTAGGACTCACCAAGGCAATTATAAATTTGAAAAACTATGGTAATAATATATTGCAGATAGAGAATGATATTCAATAATTCACTAATCTTGGTGTTAGATTACTAATCCAGTGTAATTTACTAATTACAAGTTTACTACTGATCAAGTAGTAAGGTCCACATGATATGGACATAAATATGGATAGACAATAGACACACCTTGTGCTAATTCCTCCCCTAGGTCTGAGACTCCTAGATCAGATCTGCTTATTAAAAGTAGAACTAGAGCTAGTGTCTTGTAGAACATAGATTCCTTTTGGTTTACTAGACATGCTCTTTATTAAGGTTCCAGTAGGAAGTGGGAAATAGGGGCAATTTCAACAAAGACATTATTTATAAAGGTGTGAGGGGTGTTCATAAACCCTAACAAACCGAGTAGAGTCCCTCCGGGCTAGTAATATTTGGAAATATTACTACCTCTAAGCCTGAAAGGTCAAAGGAGAGGGCAGCTCTGGAACCTTCAAAAGTCACTGTTATAAATCAATGATAAAGGTAAGCTCCCAATTCATGTGCTCTAATAGTAAGAGTCAAGGAAGTAAATACATCATACTTAACTCCTTCTGCCTGTAAGTCCCATCAATGTCAAATGTTCACATTTGGGGCAGCCAGTTAGTTGATGCAACCTATACATGTTCTCCCAAGAAATGGAAGAGGACAGAAATGGGATGGATGGTAAATCTGGAAGGGCAAAGGGAAACTGTCCTGCTCACCAGTTACCTGAAAACCTGCCCTTTAACCACTATGGTTAAAAGGTGAAGTCAATTAGTGAGCCGTTGCTGAGCCTTATCTAAACTAGTTCAAGTCACTCAAGGTCACCAACTCAAATCTTTTGTTTCTCTAATATAAAACTCAATTGTGACACCAACGTCCTCTTTTGCTCTCATACTTAAACATTCCTTTATTTTCAGTTAGCAATCACTTTACATGGACAATTTTGATATCTATCTCTGTGGTCAAACCAACTCCCAAGTTATATACTCAAATTTTTAGGATCCTACAAGGTACGTCAGACTCATAGGCCCCCAAGGACACTGAATGCTCTCCCCTAAAACTAGGGCTTGTTGTTGCTAATATAAATGTTTTAATATTAATGTTTTAACCCTTTCAAATGAGGTACACTAGAATATATTGGGTCTTTTCTCAAATTTCATTTTAGGCACTTTGATTTACAACACTGTTCATGACATGGTTTCTTGCAGACAGTGTCTCAACAACACACACTCAACAGTGCACCCCACCCCACCCCTTCAACCTATCTCTTCTTCACCCCACTCCAACCTGGTATGCTTAGTTCTTTAGACCAGTTCTCAGGTTCTGTTGCCTTTTGACATTGTTATTCCCTTACTATGTGTCTCTATATTCCACATATGAGAGATATCATTCTGCATCTGTATCTCTCCTTCTGGTTGATTTCAGTCAGCATGATATTCTCCAGATCTATCCATGTGGCATAAAATTGCATGACTTCGGCTCCTCTCTGGAAAGAAAGATGGCGGCCGCACGGGAGCCTTGTGGAAAGCAGGTTTGAGCCGGGCTCGGGGGAGCGGCGGGGACCTCAGGGGAAGGGGGGCTTTGTGGGCCGTCCCCCACGCCCCACCGGGGTCGCCAGCTGCCCCCCACGAGCGGCTCTCCGGCACGGCCACGGCCCCGGAGGCACAAGGACTTAGCACAGAGAACCAGCCGCTTGGAGCAGAAAAGCAAATGGACTTGTGTTGATCCGCGCCACCAAGCCTGCCCGGAGGGGGAAGGGCGTTGACCGGCCCGCCCGCTCCTCTCTGGAAAGAAAGATGGCGGCCGCACGGGAGCCTTGTGGAAAGCAGGTTTGAGCCGGGCTCGGGGGAGCGGCGGGGACCTCATGGGAAGGGGGGCTTTGTGGGCCGTCCCCCACGCCCCACCGAGGTCGCCAGCTGCCCCCCACGAGCGGCTCTCCGGCACGGCCACGACTCCAGGGCACAGAAACCAATCTCTTAACTAGCTAACTTTTAATAGAAATTCTTCCAGGGTCAATAAGTAAAATAGCAGAAATTCAAAACCGCGCGGCCGTGATAGACATCATTTTATTCTTAAACCAAGTTGTAGAAAGCAAATCATTTCACAACGCTGTTTCAGCATATCTGATTGGGGGGGGGGTCGTAAACTCTAAACAATAATTGTGCATCTTCTATCGAAATAATCTATCTAGTCAAAGTAGATAGAGTATTAACTAGAACTCATCTGCCTCACAAGAATTGGGAGGGGTGGGAGGTGGGGGTCTATTGGGGTTCGGGGTTAAAAATGAGTATTGGTAAAGGGAAATGTGTTCGGTATCTACATGACTGAGACCTAAACCCGAAAGCTCTGTAACTTTTCCCACAGTGATTCAATAAATAAATAAATTATTAAAAAAAATTGCATGACTTCATCTTTTCTTATAGCTGAGTAGTATTCCATTGCATATGTTTACCACATCGCTTTGAGTATTTTTACTTTTTTTTTTTTTTTTTTCTTTTTGGGTCACACCTGGCAATGCACAGGGGTTACTCCTGGCTTATGCACTCAGGAATTACTTCTAGCAGTGCTCAGGGGACCATATGGGATGCTGGGAATTGAATCCGGTCAGCCGCTTGCAAGGCAAATGCCCTATCCACTGTGCTATCACTCCAGCCCCATATTTTTACTCTTTAATATCTCATAGCAACTCATCCCCTCTTACCTGCCCTCCTTTTATGATTTCCATTATCCTGTTCATGGACTTAGTCAGGCTTGTCCTAGCTGGATGGTGCCTCCCTGACTCTGCCACTTAGCTTCACATGCATTTTGAAGCTGAGGGTGAAAAAAGTTTTGAAAGAGCATGTCTTTGAAAATGAAGCTTACAGAAGGCCCTCAGGCCAGGATGCAGCTGCAAACAGTAATATGACTGTATGACTTTTAGAAAAAAATTTATTTTGAGAAAAAAGAGATCCACATTCTTCTGACAGCATATTAAAGGAATTTTCTAAGGAATTCTGTGGTTATTTTCCCTTCCAGTTAGACTACTTCTGAACCACAATTCAGAAGGCTGGAGCCCCCAGGAGAGCTGCTCCTGGGTAGATCTCCTAGAAGAATTTCCCCTGAAGGAAGCGCTTTACATCTGTTTATATTTATTTTGAACCAAACCCATGTTTATATTTATGTTCAATAAAACCCAAGCTAATCCCTGTCTCCCTACCCTTATGAAGATGGTTCTCTTTTTCTACATAAGTACTGGCCGATGCCAATAATAAAAAAAAGGTTGCCAGCCACCAGCCTGAGACCTATTCCTCTGTACATCAGCTGGGGGAACATGTATCAGTCCAGAATGCACCATGGGACCTGGTCACTGTGGGATAGTGACACTACTAATCTTAAAGACCTTTAAGACAGTACTATAAATAAGAAAACTGCATTGCATTTTAAGCTCATAGAACAATACACCTGGCATGGGCCAGGCATCTGACTTTGAAACCCAGCTGAGAAAGGACTGGCTGTATGACCTTGATATGCAACTCCACACGCTGAATCTCAGTTCCTACGGGGTACATTAGAATTACTAGTTCTTCTTTAACAGGGACTTGATATGGATTAAAGGGTGAAAGATGTGTAAAGCACCCTGGAGATGAGTTGCCTAATGCTGAATACTGGTGCTGACAGACTTAAAAACCCTTCCCTAGCTACAAAGATCAGCTTGGTGAACAGCTGTGATTGAGTATACAGAACCACAGCCCCACTCACTACCCTAGTAACCTGGACTGTGAAGCCATCTGTCTCACTTGCCAGACACAAGCAATGGTGAACCCTGGGTCAGCCCAGCTAGATCTTGGTGCTGAAGCAGCGATAGGTCACAGGGGCTGAAAGTCTGTTGTCACCCAGGTGCACCCAAATCAGAGTCATTGGAACCAGACTGATCATGCACACATTTCAGAAGTCTTCCCAAGGCATTTGTGTCAATAGAATCATGGGCACTAGCCTGGTGTTGTGAATGGAAGCATTGAACGAAATAATGCTGAGAACAAGCAGTACAGCTTATGTCAGGAAAGAAGATCAAGATCAAATCAATAACCAAGCCTCACAGCTTGAGAAACTAGAAAAGGAACAACAAATGAATCCCAAAGTGAATGGAATGATATAATCAAAACCAGAGCAAAAATCAATGATAGAGAAACCAATTAAACCATACAAAGGGTCAAGGAAATCAGGAGCTTTGTTTGTTTGTTTGTTTAATGAATAAACAAAATTAACAAACCTAGGGAGCTGGAGCCATAGTATAGCAGGTAGGGCATTTGCCTTGCATGCAGCTAAGCAGGTTTGATCCCTGGCATCTCATATGGTCCCCTGAGCACCACAAGGAGTGATTCCTGAGTGCAGCGCCAGGAGTAACACCTGAGTATTGCTAGGGGTGTATCCACAAATAAACAAACCAAAATATTGACAAACCTGTAGCTGACTCTTGAGGGAAAAAGAGAAAACTCATATAGATGAAAGATGAAATGGGAGAAATTATGACACCTCAAAAATACAAGTGATCATAGACTATTGCAAAAAAAATCTATGTCATGAAACTGGAGAATCTAAAATGAAAATGGATGAATTCTTAGATTCATACAACCTCCCAAGAGAGAAACAGGAGAAAACCTAGAAACCTGGGGAGCCTATCTCAAGAAAATTGAAGTCATAGTTTTAAAATTCCCCCCAAACAAAAGTCCTTATCTAGGAGTCACAATACCAAAACTTCAAAGAAGACTTACTATTTACATTCCTCAAGCTTTTCCAAAATATCAAGGAAAGAGGAATTCTTCCTAACAGCTTCTATGAAGCAAACATTACAGTAATATGAGAAGCAAAGATATTTCTAAAGAAGAACATTTCAGACCACTATCCCAGATGAATGTCAATGCAAAGATCCTCAACAAAATCTTAGCAAACCAAATCCACAATATATCAAAAGAATAATACACTATGATTGAGTGGGATTCATTCCAGGAATGCAATTATGGTCCAATGCATGTAAATCAATTAATATACATACCATATCAACAAAAGGAAAGATAAAAATCGTCCAATGGAGATGTTACTGGGCCCGCTTGAGCAAAAATCGTACAATCAAAAAAAATTGTACAATCATATTAAAAGATGCAGAGAGAGCTTTAGACATGATTTGTAATTTTTAAAAATGACGTGAGTCATTCGTGATAAAAAAAAACCCTCAATAACATTGGGATAGAAGCTACATGTTTCAAGATAGTAATGACCACTTATAACAAATCCACAGCCTATATCACAATGAACAGCAAAAAGACAAAATCCTTTTCTTTGACCCCAGATACAAAGCAAGGACTTCCACTTTTTCCACAATTATTCAATATAGTTTTGGAATAAGAAGTTAAACTATCAGTATTAGCATATGATATGATAATATACATGGAAAATCCTAAGGACTTAACTAAAAGAAACCTCTTAGAAACAATTAACCAATACAGAAAAGTAGCAACCTTCAAAGTCAACACACATAAATCTGTTGTATTTCTATATGCAAATAATAAACTAGAAGAGAAAAAAGTAAAAAAAGACAACCCCACTGAAATGTTGTCCTAAAACATCAGATACCTAGGAAACAACAAAGGATGTAAAGGACTTAAGTATCAAAAACTCTAAGTCTCTATTAAAAGAAATAGGAGGGGCTGGAACCATAGCACAGCAGGTAGGGCATTTGCCTTGCACGCTGCTGACCTGGGTTCGATTCCCAGTTTCCCATATTGTCCCCTGAGCACTGCCAGGAATGATTCCTGAGTGCATGAGCCAGCAGTAACCCCTGTGCATCGCCAGGTGTGACCCAAAAAGCAAAAAAAAAAAAAAAAAAAAAAAAAAAAATAGGAGAAGACACCAGGAAATGGAAAAACATTCCATGTTCATGGATTGGAGGAATTAACACTGACCTTCATTCCTAAAGTATTATACAGATTCTATTTGATCCCCATCAAAATTCTGATAACATCTGTCAAGGACTAAGAACAAACTCTACTAAAATTGGTATAGAATCATAAAATTGAATAGCCAAAGCAATTCTGAAGAAAAAAGGATGAATGGTATTTTATTTTCTGATTTTAATTTATGTATAAAATTATAGTAGTCAAAACTGTGCAATACTAGAATAAAGATGAACCCTCAGACTAATGGAACAGAATCAAGAGTCCAGAGATTAAACTCTCAAATTTATGGACAATATATGACAAAGGAGCTGGGTGTCTGATGTGTAGACTCTTCAACAAATGGTTCTGGGAAAGCTGAATAGCTACAGGCATAAAAATGAAACTGGATCTGTATCTCACACCAATCACAAAAGTTAATTCAAAGTGAATTAAAGACCTCAAAATTAGGCCAGAATCCATCAGATATACTGAGGAAAAACACAGTAAGGACTTTCCCAGATATGCACCTCAGAGGTGTTGTTAATGATTTGACTCTATTGGCAAAAACAAAACAAATGAGACTACATAGAATTAAAATAGTGTTTGTATGGTTGAAGAAATAGTATAGCAGCCTTGAACTCAGTGAGTTCAAGGCTTACTAGTATCCCATATACCATGTACCCCCAGCACCTCCAGGAGTGATCCCTGAATGCTGGAATAGGAATAAGCATTTAGTGCAGCTGAGTGTGGCCCAAAACAAAAGAAATTCAGGCTAAAATTAAAAGATACCCTACTGAGCACTGGAGTGATGGTACAGCAGGGAGGGCATATGGCTGACTTGGGTTCGATCCCTGGCATCCCATATGGTCCCTCCCAGCACCTCCAGGAGTAATTCCTGAGTGCAGATCCAGGAGTAACCCCTGAGCATTGCTGGGTATGTCACAAAAGGAAAAAAAAAGATACCCTACTGAATGGGAGAAAAAATTTGCACATCAGATGAGAACTCATGTCCAATATATATATAAAGCATTCACTAACCTCAGCAACAAAACCCCAATAACACCATCACTGTTGATAAGAATGTCATCTGGTTCTGCCTCTATGGAAAAGAATATGGGAAATCTTCCCCAAAAGAATAGAATTCCTATAACAGAACCCAACGATTCCACATTGTGGCATCCCCACCAACAACACAAAATATTTTATTTTATTTTTTTATTTTTTTCTAAACATTTTATTTTAAAAGGATATATGCAGACCCATGCTTAATAAAGCACTTTATACAACAGCCAAGATATGGAAACAGCCCAAGTTTCCAACGACAAGATGAGTGAATAAAGCAGCTGTTGTATATATACACAATGGAGTATGGTGCAGTCGTAGGAAAAGATAAAGCATGTAGTTTGTTGCACTATGATGGAACTGGATGGTATCATGTTAAGCAAAATAAGTCACTGGGGAAAAGGACAGCTATCAAATGATCTCACTTATCTGTGGTATAGGGGGACAAAACAAGGAAATAGCACTGAACAAAGACAACCCTTAACCTTGGAATAAAAATACAATTACTAAGCAGTGAGGGTAGTTACAAAGAGGGAAAGAGAACCAGAATAAAGACAACATATGGGACAGTAGAAGATATTGGGCACTTAGGTGGTGTAGGGGACACAGTAACTTTGTGTATCAGTACCACAAGCAAAAGCATGACGTATTTGATATGCCAAAAACAGTAACAACAAGTCTCACAATTTGTTGTGAGATGTTACTGGTGCCCGCTCCAGCAAATCGATGAACAATGGGAGGACAGTGCTACAGTACAGGTGCTATCACAAGCGTACTACAATAACTATATTATCTAAACTATATTTATATACATATAAAATAACTCATTGAATTGTATAATTAGTTTATTGTATGTAACTTATACCTCTACAAATTCTGAGCATACTAGGCATGCTAGGTGCAATGCTTAGGACTTGTGAAAATAAAATAGATATAAGTAAAGCAATTATTGGGGCTGGAGTGATAGCACAGTGGGTAGGGCGTTTGCCCTGCACGCGGCCCGACCCGGGTTCAATTCCCAGCATCCCATATGGTCCCCCAAGCACACGGCCAGGAGTAATTCCTGAGTGCATGAACCAGGAGTAACCCCTGTGCATCGCTGGGTGTGACCCAAAAAGCCAAAAAAAAAAGTAAAGCAATTACATCTTCTAGTGCTATGCAGCAGCATTCAGTGAGCACCATGCAAAATCACTTAATCACTTAATCACTTAACTTCCCATTAGTCGTTGATTTGCTCGAGCGGGCGCCAGTAACGTCTCCATTTGTCCCTGTCACGTGCTAGTGTAGCCCAATGGCATCTGTTCGCTCCAGGAAGATGAAGGGCCTCAAACCGATCGTTCATGATCTTGACGAAGAAGTCTGACCATCTGGTAGGTGGGCGGCCACGCGGTCTTTTGACATCCCATGGAATCCAATCAGTAACAGCTCTAGTCCAGCGGTCGTCTTTAAATCTCATTACGTGACCAGCCCATCTGATTTTCAACACCTTGGCAAATGAGACAGCGTCCCCGATCCTTGATCGTCGATGGATGTCAGAACTCCGGATTCGTTCTCTCATTTGAGTGAAACGTGATATTCCAAGCATAGCTCTTTCTATTCTTCTTTGGGAGACCTGAATAGCGTTCTCATCTTGTTTGCGTAGGGCCCAGGTCTCTGAGGCATATGTTAATGCAGGAAGAACAGTGGAATCAAAGAGATGTGCCCGGAGCCGGAGGTTCTTCATCCTCTTAGCTATTTCTTCGACGTTCTTGAAGGCGTTCCAAGCCGCTCTCTTCCTCCTGCACAGCTCGGGTGCCAGGTCATTTGTCATGTTGACCTCTCGACCTAGGTACACATAGCTGTTGCATTCGGAGATGGTCGTTCCATTGAGAGTGAATGGGGCGTCAGGAACAAGGCTGTTTCTCATAAACATTGTCTTCATAAGATTCAGCTGTAGTCCTACCTTTCCACACTCACGGTCAAAGTCGGCCAGCATTTGTGCCGCTTGGCTGATGTTTGATGTTATTAAAACAATGTCATCAGCAAAGCGGAGGTGGTGTAGTTGCCGACCATCTATCTTCACTCCCATTCCTTCCCATTCCAGTTGTCGCATGATGTTCTCGAGGGTGGCACTGAAGAGTTTTGGTGAAATGGTATCACCCTGCTGAACCCCTCTCTTGACATCAACGATCACTTCTTTGTAGAATGGTGAGATCCTGGTAGTGAATCTGCAATACAGCTCACGGAGGATCCTGATGTATTGGGCTTGAATGACCTGATTGGCTAGGGCTTCAATGACCACATCCGTCTCAACAGAATCAAAGGCCTTCTTTAAATCAATGAACGTTAAACAGAGCGGCATCTTGAACTCCCGAGAAACCTCAATGAGCTTGGTTATCGTGTGGATATATGGTCGATGGTGCTGAATCCTTTGCAGAACCCGGCTTGCTCGCATGGTTGTCCTTCATCTAGTGTTCTGCCAATCCTATTTAGGATGACTCGAGTGAACAACTTGTAGATGACAGACAATAGGCAGATTGGGCGATAGTTGCCAATGTCATGGATGTCTCCCTTCTTGAACAGTAGTACGGTCCTGCTGGTTTTCCATTGGGACGGAACCTTGCATTCAGACAGGTAGCGAGTGAAGAGCCGAGCCAGTGTATTGATGAGTACTGACGGCAGGTTCTTCAGGTGTTCAGGTTTGACCTTGTCTGGGCCGGGTGCTGTTTGTTTCTTTACCGACGAAATGGCGTGTCAGATTTCGGAAGGGAGAATGTTGGGAACGACATATCCATCCTGTGGAATTTGGTATGTCGGCAAGTGGACATGGCTATCGAAGAGATTTGAGTAGAAGACACTACTTCCACTACCCAGCTGTCGCCACACTCCAGGACGCTTTCCGGACCCGCGTGGCAGCTCCGGCCGAGACCCACGCACGACTGAAGACCCACAGAACAAGATAAGCGGAACTCTCTGAGACCTTGGACTCCAGGCTCGGCAGACCCAGGGACAGAGCTTCTCTGCTTGCTCCCACCACCACAGGTGACAAAGGGATTCTAATCAGGAGCCCCACCCTACCCTGCCCTGTCTGCTTCCATCAACCACCCAGGGATCGAATTGTGCACAGGAGACCCACCCTACCCAGATAAATACCCCACTGGCAGACTTCCACTCTCGACACTACTTCCACTACCCAGCCGTCGCCACACTCCAGGACGCTTTCCAGACCCGCGTGGCCGCTTGCGGACACATCATAAGACACTAAATACCCATCTTCTGGAATTGTCGTACCATATTTGATAGGGTTCAAATATGGTAACACCTACAAGGGTGATTAGAGGTCACCCCAAAAGCCTCTATCCCTCTCGGAAAGACTGGCAAGCTACCGAGAGTATTCCGCCCGCACGGAAGAGCCTGGCAAGCTATCCGCTGTGTATTCGATATGCCAAAACCAGTAACTACAACTGGTCTCATTCACCTGACCCTGAAGGCTTCACCGACATGGCAGCACTGAGAAGGATGAGAAAGGAGAGGCCGACAAAATCTCAAGGCCGACCTAGGCTGCCACAACGAAGTAAGACAAAAATGATCGTCTGTACTTTCAATGCACGTACGCTAGCATCAGATGCATCCATCGAGGACCTGATGGTACAAGCGCGAATGATCAAGTACGACATCATTGGTCTGACTGAGACAAGAAGGCACGAATCTCACCATGCCGTTTTCGACACTGGAGAAGAATTGTTCCTCGGAACATGCGATAAAAGAGGTGTTGGAGGCGTCGGTGTCCTTGTCACACAAACTTGGCCAAGAGCATTGATTCATTCGAATGCCTAACAACCCGAATCGGACGTTTACATTTGAATAGATGTGGCTCACTGCCTGCAGTTTCTATCTTCGTTGTCTATGCACCAACATCTCATTATGATGAAAGAGAAATCGAGAAGTTCTACATGGAGCTAGAGAAGTTCTATAAAGAAGACCACACCTTCTACAAGATCATTGTGGGTAATTTTAATGCCAAGATAGGACCGAGAAGATCAGCTGAAGAACTTCACATCGGGACCCATGGCCTAGAATGGAATGAACAGGGTGAGAGACTGTCTGAGTTCATCATGTCGACCAAGACCATTCATGGTAACTCACAGTTCCAGAAGGCAGAATCTAAACGATGGACATGGGAGTCTCCCGGTGGACGATTCCACAACGAAATAGACCACATCATATTCAATCGACGGTTTTGCCTGACTGATGTCGCTGTTGTCCCAAAATTTCGAACGGGATCGGACCACCGTCTCCTTCGTGCAAAATTCTACTTCACAGAGCGGGGAGAAAGGGCTGCAAAGTTCAAAAAGAGAACTCCCAGAATGACCACCAACTGGGAACTCTTTGGTACTATTGCGGCAACATGGGAAGATGCCATTGTTGACAACATTGACGAGGAATACAATCGACTGGTTCAGCACCTCCATGAATGTGCGAGAAACGCCAAGAGAGAGATAGCCACAAAAAATCGCCTATCTTCGAAAACTCTTGAGCTAATTCGCCAGCGTGGTTTGGCACATGCCTCAGGCAACCGCAAGCTAACGTCCGAGCTCGCAAAGCAGTGCAGAGATGCGATCAAGGAAGACCTCAAAGAGAGAAGAGCAGAAGTACTGGTAGATGCAGCAGAAGCCGGGAAAAGTATTCGTAATGCCCGCCTGTCCTTCGCCAACTATAAGACCAAGATGACTGCCCTCCGACGTCCTGATGGATCCATCACATCCTCCAGAATGGCAATGGAGAAGATTATCCATGACTTCTACTCAAATCTCTTCGATAGCCATGTCCACCATGCAAAATACTTTGAACTATATCTACTAGTTCAAAGAGTGATATAATTATAAAATTATTAGTTAATAAATATCCTAACCACAGGTGAAATCAAACAGGTTTTTTATTACAGAATTTTTAAAAAGCAACTTCAAATCTCCATGCCAATTTTCCCTTATGAGATAGAGAATATATTAAAGAATTAAGTAGTCAAATAAGAGAGAGAGTGACAGAGAGAAAGTGGAGAGGAGAAACAAAAAATCCAAGAAATACCATGTTTCTTGAACATTTAACTAACTTCCACTTCTTTACAGGTTTGAGTGAACTCTTTCTTTCTCACTGCACACTTAAATAATGTACAAGCACCATCCTTTTACCAAATAACTATATTCATGTTCCCTCCCTTATTATTTATTTATTTATTGCTTTTTGGGTCACACCTGGCAATGCTCAGGGGTTACTCCTGGCTTTGTACTTAGGAATTACTCCTGGTGGTGCTCGGGGGACCACATGGGATCCCGGGGATCCAACCCGAGACAACTTAGTGCAAGGCAAACTCCCTACCCACTGTACTATCGCTCTGTCCCCTCCTCCCTAATTTAATGACTTTTCCTAAGTTGATATTCATGACATGTCACTGGATAATTGTGCCTTTAGAAATGATGGTTATATGAACTATCGCAGCATTTAAAAATGACGGTATTGAAAAATTCAGGAACCTGCTCCCATATCCCAAAGCTGAAGCCATGCCTCTGGTTGGTCTCCATCACTTCAGGACTTAGCCTCACGCAGAATGTAATCTGCTGAAAAGAACACAAGTCCTTGTGGTTGAAAATTCCAGGTCTCCCTCGAGTCAGGATGGGAGACCTCCCTCCACATTCCTCTACTTCCCGAACCCCGGCAGCCACTACCACGTCCCACCGCTGCTGTCAGGTAAGTTCAAATCTCAAAAGATATCACATAGCAGCAAACGTTTCTCAGACACCTGTTTCCACCTGAGACCTCCAGGACACTCTCCTAGTGGGCCGGACCAGCACCTGCCCAAACAAGTCCCGGCAGCTGCTCCCACGCTCTGAAGATGCTGCCCAGTTAATTCCAGTCAGACTGCCCAGTGAAGAACTCTGGATTTTCTGGAGTGTGGTACTGTATTTACAGACTCACAACATCTCCAATATCTATAACACTGACATCACAATAGTAGATGGATAGGATGTAACATAGAAGCCAACCAATCTCTCTAAAAAAAACATTACCACAGAGAACAAGATGCCTCAGAGATACCTCCAGACCTGGAATCAGGCTGTCTTAACTGGAGCAACTCAGAGTGAGATGGGTGAGTTTCCCTCCCAGCCCCTATAGAGCCCTGGCAGCCGAAAACCTCCAGAACTCAACCCATGCTCACGGCTGCTCTCCACAGACTGGAACAAGCCTCACACATGAGTGAATCTGCTGTATAATCGTATTCTAAATTTTAGAATTCCTGAACTGACCTCTCATACTCTACATCACTGATGTACCAAGAATAGCACACAACATTTGGTGGGGTTTAACAAACAAGTTAGTGATCTCTTATACAAGGGCTTAATGGCTCCAGGATGAAATACAACAGTTTTCACACACTTTCCTCTAAGGAAACTTTATTGGACCATTTTTAGCAGATTATTCATACTAAGCAGTACAAAAGTAATTGTTTCGGTTCTGCTTTGGGGAGCATGGTTGAGGATTTGAGGTGGAAATACTCAAAATATGGTGGTGGGAAGTGCAATAGTGATGGGATTGGTGGTCAAATATTAAGTGTAATGAATTATTATGAACAACTTTATAAAAATAAAATAAAATTTAGAAAAAAATTTAAAAATTACATTAAATTCAAAAAAACATTAACACAGACAGTTAACTAGCAGCAACAGATTAGTAAACCCTCAGACAAGGACTTAATGTCCCAATGGTGATATACAACGATTTTCACAAATTTTCCTCTACAGAAACATTCTGTCAGCCATTTAGAGGTAACAAGCAATATAAATAAATTATTGTTGGTCTGTTACAGGGGCAGGCTTAAGGGGTAGTTTGGGAGAACGGAAACAATGGTGGAGGGAGGTGACAGTGGGTAGGATTGGGGCCGAAATATTGAATACCTGTAACAAATCATCATGGACAACTTTGTAAACCACGGTGTTTAAATAAATAAAATATATAAAAATGTCTATGTTGAGTTAACCCACAACCAGACCACGCAATCTACGTGTGATATGTATAGCACACATATATGCATGTGTGATATATGTGTGCAACTATAGAAAATACAGATGTCCAAGGACAAAATGGGAAAGGAATGCATGAAAATAGGAAACAGTTCTGTGAGGAAGTTAACATACGGATACCCTTTTCCTGTATTTTCTCATGTCTGTCTTAAAATCCTTATTTCCTCTGATATGTCATTTGTTATTCCACATAATGGTGGAATAACAAATACCCAAAGACAATGGAGATAGAACTTGAGAACTAATCTTCAGTAGGAACGATGCCACTGGGGGAATAGGGTGGGAGGGGGCAATGACTGTGGTGGAGGAATGTGTTCAACTGGGAGGAGGAGGTGACGCTGAAAGGTGGTAATGCATGTTATGCATGAAAGCCTGTCACTAACAGTACTGTAAACCACAGTGCAAAACTTACAAACAAAACAAAACAAAACACCTCTGGGAGCTGGAACCATAGTATCGTGGGTAGGGCATTTGCCTTGCACGCGGCCAAGCCAAGTTCAATTCCCAGCATCCCATATGGTCCCCCGAGCACTGCCAGGAGTTAATCCTGAGTGCAAAGCCAGGAGTAATCCCTGAGCATTGCTGGATTAACAAAAAGCAACAAAACAAAACAAAACCTTCCAAAAGAACCACCTCTGGTAGAGGCAGACTGGTGGGTTGGAGGCAAACAGGGAGTGGGTGGCGGATTGGTGGAGGGACGTGGGAACTGGTGAAGGGAGCAGTGTTGGAACAGTGAATGCCTGAGACACAGTCATCAATAACTTTGTAATTTCACAGTGACTCAATAAAAAAAATAAAAAATAAAATAAAATCTTTATTCCCTTCTCATAAGTAATAAAACCACTTCTACATAGTCTCAACTAAGCATATACTCACTATTTTTTTTTATTTAACATCGATTCACATATACATTTAAAATGGCAAACCATTAGCCATTTTGTTTTTATCAAGTTTGAGTTTGAGCTCTTTTTCAAATTTGTCAAAGGTTTTTGCTTGTTACTTTTGTTTTGTTTTAGAAATGTATATTAAAAAGCAGAAGAGAAAGAAACTCTCCAGTAAGTGAAAACTCTGGTGCTTTCTCTGAGGGAGCAGGCAGCTTCCCCTCACCTCACCCCCATATACTGCTAGAAGCTCCAGCAACCACAGCCACACCTACATCCCACAGCTGCCTCCATAGTAACAGCCCCGCCTCACAACTAGTCTTGGGAGAGATGCCAAGTCAATGAAATTCACAGGTACACCCGTCTTCAAGCTGAAAACTCTGAGGCCTCCTCAGGAGAGGGGCAGGCGAAGAACTGTCCCAGTTCTACAGTTCCTGGAACTCCTGAAGCACATGTATTTTCAAATTCTGCAATATTGACAGTCCAGTAGAAGAACGGCAAATTAGATGGGGAAGTTCAATAAGCAAAAACAACACAGAGGTCTCAACCAGCAACAAACAGTTCAGTAAATCCGCAATTACTTTAGTAACACCATTGTGAGCTATAACAATTTCCACAAATTTTCTTTTACTGGACTATTTTTTGATAAGTCCACTTACCATTTTGTAGTAACATGAAATATAAAATAAATTATTTTGAGCCTACTCAGCAGACAAGCTTGTGGGGTGGGTGGGAAACTGCGGACAACGGTGGAGGGAAGATCACATTGGCAGTGGGATTGGTTTTGGAACACTGAATAGCTAAAATTACTATCATGAACAACTTTGTAAACCATGGTTTTTAGAGTTAAAGGGAATAAAAACACAAATGAACAATTCACTACGTAGCCAGGGAAAGAAGTTTGCATGGGACAAAATTCACAAATTTATCAAAATTTTTCCCTCCCATTAGACAGTAAAGGGCTTTGCTTTGGTACTGCTTTCGCTTTAACCTATTTTATCCAATATAAATTAATGATTGTACCTGACTTTCTTCTCGGTTCTATCTTGGCATTAAAATCACCCACAATGATCTTGTAGAAGGTGTGGTCTTCTTTATAGAACTTCTCTAGCTCCATGTAGAACTTCTCGATTTCTCTTTCATCATAATGAGATGTTGTCTACTTCACAGAGCGGGGAGAAAGGGCTGCAAAGTTCAAAAAGAGAACTCCCAGAATGACCACCAACTGGGAACTCTTTGGTACTATTGCGGCAACATGGGAAGATGCCATTGTTGACAACATTGACGAGGAATACAATCGACTGGTTCAGCACCTCCATGAATGTGGGAGGAACGCCAAGAGAGAGATAGCCACAAAAAATCGCCTATCTTTGAAAACTCTTGAGTTAATTTGCCAGCGTGGTTTGGCGCATGCCTCAGGCAACCGCAAGCTAACGTCCGAGCTCGCAAAGCAGTGCAGAGATGCGATCAAGGAAGACCTTAAAGAGAGAAGAGCAGAAGTACTGGTAGATGCAGCAGAAGCTGGGAAAAGTATTCGTAATGCCCGCCTGTCCTTCGCCAACTACAAGGCCAAGATAACTGCCCTCCGACGTCCTGATGGATCCATCACATCCTCCAGAACGGCAATGGAGAAGATTATCCATGACTTCTACTCAAATCTCTTCGATAGCCATGTCCACTTGCCGACATACCAAATTCCACAGGATGGATATGTCGTTCCCAACATTCTCCCTTCCGAAATCTGACACGCCATTTCGTCGGTAAAGAAACAAACAGCACCCGGCCCAGACAAGATCAGACCTGAACACCTGAAGAACCTGCCGTCAGTACTCATCAATACACTGGCTCGGCTCTTCACTCGCTACCTGTCTGAATGCAAGGTTCCGTCCCAATGGAAAACCAGCAGGACCGTACTACTGTTCAAGAAGGGAGACATCCATGACATTGGCAACTATCGCCCAATCTGCCTATTGTCTGTCATCTACAAGTTGTTCACTCGAGTCATCCTAAATAGGATTGGCAGAACACTAGATGAAGGACAACCATGCGAGCAAGCCGGGTTCCGCAAAGGATTCAGCACCATCGACCATATCCACACAATAACCAAGCTCATTGAGGTTTCTCGGGAGTTCAAGATGCCGTTCTGTTTAACGTTCATTGATTTAAAGAAGGCCTTTGATTCTGTTGAGACGGAAGTGGTCATTGAAGCCCTAGCCAATCAGGGCTTTCAAGCTCAATACATCAGGATCCTCCGTGAGCTGTATTGCAGATTCACTACCAGGATCTCACCATTCTACAAAGAAGTGATCGTTGATGTCAAGAGAGGGGTTCAGCAGGGTGATACCATTTCACCAAAACTCTTCAGTGCCACCCTCGAGAACATCATGCGACGACTGGAATGGAAAGGAATGGGAGTGAAGATAGATGGTCGGCAACTACACCACCTCCGCTTTGCTGATGACATTGTTTTAATAACACCAAACATCAGCCAAGCGGCACAAATGCTGGCCGACTTTGACCGTGAGTGTGGAAAGGTAGGACTACAGCTGAATCTTACAAAGACAATGTTTATGAGAAACAGCCTCGTTCCTGACGCCCCATTCGCTCTCAACGGAATGACCATCTCCGAATGCAACAGCTATGTGTACCTAGGTCGAGAGGTCAACATGACAAATGACCTGGCACAAGAGCTGCGCAGGAGGAAGAGAGCGGCTTGGAACGCCTTCAAGAACGTCGAAGAAATGGCTAAGAGGATGAAGAACCTCCGGTTCCGGGCACATCTCTTTGATTCCACTGTTCTTCCTGCATTAACATATGCCTCAGAGACCTGGGCCCTATGCAAACAAGATGAGAACGCTATTCAGGTCTCCCAAAGAAGAATAGAAAGAGCTATGCTTGGAATATCACGTTTCACTCAAATGAGAGAAAGAATCCGGAGTTCTGACATCGTCGACGATCAAGGATCAGGGATGCTGTCTCATATGCCAAGGTGTCGAAAATCAGATGGGCTGGTCACGTAATGAGATTTAAAGACGACCGTTGGACTAGAGCTGTTACCGACTGGATTCCATGGGATGTCAAAAGACCGCGTGGCCGCCCACCTACCAGATGGTCAGACTTCTTCGTCAAGATCATGAACGATCGGTTTGAGGCCCTTCATGTTCCCGGAGCGAACAGATGCCATTGGGCTACACTAGCACGCGACAGGGACAAATGGAGACGTTACTGGTGCCCGCTTGAGCAAATCAACGACTAACGGGAAGTTAAGTGATTAAGTGATTTAAGTGTACCTAACTTCTTTTTTCCCCAACAACCTGAAAACAAGGAGTCTATCTGTGGAAAGAAAACATTTGTGGTCATATTTTGAGTTTAGTTAAAGAAGCAATACAAGTGACAAAGTTTAGTTTTTTGTTTTTTTTAAAAAATAAAGATGAATGTATGTATAAGTGTGCATAAAATAAATGCATTTCACACAGAAGTTCAATCAACTCAGCAATTAAAAAAATTCTATTTTCAGGAGATTAATACCCAAGAATAGCCGAGATCAGTACCAGGAGAATTACTCCATGGCTTAGAGGCCAGCTGGGCATGCTAGGGGAAAGGGCTGCTCAGATAGAGAAGGGAGTACCAAATAAAGGGTGTTTGGAGGATCCTCCCAGGATGGGAGAAGCATGTTGAAAGTAGACTATAGACCGAACATGATTGCCACTCAATGCCTCTTTTGCAAACCACAACACCCAAAAGGAGAGAGAGAACAAAAGGGAAGGCCCTGCCACAGAGGCAGGGTGGGATGGGGGGATGGGGGGGGAGGGATACTGGGATCCATGGTGGTGGAAAATGGGCACTGGTGGTGGGATGGGTATTTGATCATTGTATAATCGAAACTCAAGCACAAAAATTTGTAAGTCTACAACTGTACCTCTTGGTGTTTCACTAATAAAAATTTTTTAAAAAATCTATTTTCAACAACCTGAATGTATCTAGAAGGTAAAATAAGTCAAATGGAGAAAGACAAACACCATGTGTGTCTTATTTTTGGTTTGGGGGCCACATCTGATGGTGCTCATGGCTTACTGCTGCCTCTGTGCTCATGAATAACTCCTAGCAGTGCTCAGGGGACTATCTGCAGTGTCAGGGTCAACCAATACAAAGTAAGATTCTTAACCCCTGTACTATCTCTCCAGCTCAACAAACACCATATGAATGAAACTCACATGTGGTACATAAAGGAATTAATTAATTAAGCAAAAATAAACTTTCTACATTACAAGAGCAAAACAGATTTTTTTAAAGGAAGGAAGAAAGGGAAAGTAAAAAGAAATATATTCCAATATGATCCATAACTGTAAATTTCAAAACTGTTTCCCTTTCACCAAGTGATGCAATATTTGATGAATAAATAACTAGAAATGGAAAGCTCCATTTTAGAACATCTGCACAAGACAGAATGAGAATAGGATGTTCTTTCTCATGATATTTTAGGCTCACATTGAGGATATAATTCTCTCTGATAAACTTCTTAAAGAATGTGTACAATGACAAATTTGTCTTTGCTGGGGGCTAGAAGACAATTAATTACTTAATATTTCAGGATAAAAGTAAAGGCTTGGGTCACACTGAATCTTTTCAGAATCTTTGAATGAGAATAGTCTGGAGAAAAAATAAACATTGTGACTCCCACAAAATAATCATCCATAAATGAAAACATAAGTTTTTTCCAAACTTAATCATTCATATCTAAAGTCACTCTGAACAGAGTGTCAAATAATTATAAACTCAATTTATTTCACTTTCATGCAACCAATTAAGAACACATCAGCAAGGTTGATGAATGACCTCAGTTTTTGTTAGAAAATTAAGACATCATATTTTGGACCAGAGAGTTAGTACAGGAATTAAGGTGCATGCCTCACAACCCACGGGGGCTGACTCTGGAGACCCCTAAGCACCTCCAGGATGGACACAGGGAGTTAGCATCAGAACCCCTAAGTTAAAGAGCCCAGTCCCACATTGCCCCCACCTTCAACACCAGTTGCACCTTCTAGGTTTCCTACACTTCTGACTCACTAGCTAGAAATTAACATTCCAACACTGCAGCCCCTCAGGTTTGAGCATTTGCTAGATTGACTCGCAGAACACAGGAAAAACAGTTGATAACACCATTAAAAAAATAAATGGTAAGGATAGACAGCAAGGTGGACAGGAACAAGGTCTGGAAGAGCCCTGGGTGGGAGCCTCTGCACCTGTGGGGTTGGTTTGCAGCACCCGCCCAACTCCACCCAAAGAATGCAAACACCTAAAAGCTCTCTGCACCTAAAATGTCTACTGGCAGTCCCATTTTTGTTCCGCTCAGCTCAGAAAATGTGTCTGAAAGTTCCAATCCCTGTAATTACTTGGTGTTTCTGATAACTGGCTCCCATCATAAGTTCCCCAGAGGCTACATCTAAGTTACCATCTCAACATAAAGTTTGATGTGCTCAAAGGAGGGTTCTTGTGACTGACAAACTCTTCTATCAGAAATTTCAAGAATTTCTGGCATGCTAGAATGATAGACCAGAAACCATAGACAAAACCAAACACATGGTTTATTCTATTAGAGGTATGTTAAGTAAATCTTCAACTGAGGTACTGAGAGGAGACAAAGGTGCAATTTGTAATAGCCAAATGACCATCCTTGGAAGAGTATACACATATGCACACACACACACACACACACACACACACACACACGTCTCATTTCACTACTTTGGGGCTCCTCACTCAGCATTGAAAATACAAAAGAGTGCCTAAGTAAAGATGATTGGATAAAGAAACTGGTGCATCTACACAATGGAATACTATGCAACCAGCAAGAAAAATGAAGTCATAAAATTTGCTTGTAAATGTATGGACATGAAAAGAATCCTGCTGACTGAAATGAGTCAGAGGAAAAGGATGAAATGGAATGATTGCCCTCATTTGCAGGATATGAAAAAACATATTATGAGACTAATAACCAAGGACAGTAGAAATGAGGGACAGGAGGACTGGATCCATGGTTGGAAGGTGGCTGGGTGGGGGTGGTGGCGGAGAGGGCAGAGGATAGTTAGGACAGAGAAGGGACCACTGTGATAATGAAAGTTAAAAATGATTACTCGGTACAAGAACTGAGTGCTAAAAGGAGGAAAAGTGATGTATATGATAAAATGTGTATCACCTTTTTGCAAACCAAAATGCAGAGAGAGAGAGAGAGAGAGAGAGAGAGAGAGAGAGAGAGAGAGAGAGAGAGAGAGAGGTGTCTGCCATAGAGGCGGGCTTCGGGGGGAAATGTACACTGGTGAGGGAATGAGTGTTGGAATATTGTATGACTGAAACCCAGTAATGAACAACTTTGTAAGTGTGTATCTCACAGTGATTCAATTAAAAAAAGGACTTCTAATGAGAAATTGGCTAATTTATTTATTTATTGTTGGTTTTTGTTTTGTCTTTTTGAGTCATATCTGGTGACACTCCTGGCTCTGCATTTAGGAATTACTCCTGGCAGTGCTAAGGAACCATATGGGATACCAGGGATCAAACCCAGGCCATGTGCAAGGCAAATGCCGTCCTGCTGTACTATCGCTCCAACCTGAGAAATTGGCTAATTTAACATAAAATTTTTAAAATGTTTATAAAGTTGTTTATGATGATTTATTACATTCAATATTCCAACACCAAACCCACTGCCATTACACCTACCCACCACCATTATTCAGAATTTTCCCAACCACCACCCAAGACTGCCACAATAGCAGGCCTAAATAATTTATTTCACATTGCTTGTTATGAACAATTCTCTAAAAATGATCAAAAAAGTTTTTCTTAGAAGAAAGTATGTGAAGATTGTTGTATCTCATCTTGGAGTCATTAGCCCTTGTATAAGAGATTATTAACATGTTTTTACAGGTTGAGCCTTTTTGCTAATATTTTCTTTTTTTTTTTCTTTTTGGGTCACACCTGGCGATGCTCAGGGGTTACTCCTGGCTGTGCACTCAGGAATCACTCCTAGTGGTGCTCAGGGGACCATATGGGACACTGGGAATCGAACCCAGGTCGGCCGCGTGCAACGCAAACACCCTACCTGCTGTGCTATTGCTCCAGCCCCTGCTAATATTTTCTTAATGGTTGCCTTCTACTTTACATTACATCCAATGTAGTATGCTACAGTGGTGTAGAGTTTGAGGCATCATGTGGCCACATACGTGGCCATGCAATCCAGGAATTCTAAAATTTTAAATAATGTGATACAACTGGATGGTAACTTTGGGGTCTGGAGGTGTCTGTGCAGCTTGTTGATCTCTTCTGAGGTTTATTTGTGAGTCCCTGGATCATGGCCAGTTAATGAACTTATATAGTGCCAGAGGCAGTTTGTGGGCATGACTGCCAGGCTTCTAGAAGAACAGGGGGGGATGGGGGAGGTTGCCCATCCCCAACTCCATGAGAGCCTGGAGATTTGTCACAAACCCCGCATACCTGGGTTTTTCAACAGACTCATTCCTGGATGAGACTTCCAAGTCTGTGGAGATGACCCATGAGCATGGTGGGATTGTTTTCTAGAGGTTTTCGGTTGCTGTGGTTCTGTTTGGGCAGGTGGGGGCTCACCACCCCCCTCCAGGGAAATTTAACTTTTTAAAAAATAAGAAAATACAGAAGGAATGAAAGAATAGAAAATTTATTTATTATTTTTAAGAATAGAAATTTTTAAAAGGATCTTTTAAACACAAATTCTTTGAAGATGGGGACTCCCTGCCCCACCTTAAGTTTAGTACCAGGAAGGTGTCAATAAAATCAGGCCTGGGGCTCTGATTCCAGACTCCAGAAATAAGAAGAGAGGCTGGCAATGGCTTTCACCCCAGTACACAGGGAGAGCTACATTCACGCCTGAGTGGTCACTAGCATTCCCCAAAAGGGGTGAACTGAGTCTCCCAAGGGTCAGTTACAGACCTGGCAGAGAGAAGAGATGCGGAGCAGAAGCACAGGTCCACTAAGAAGGCCTCCTGGCAGGGCAATGGTACCAGCCACTTGAACACCCCAAGAGCCAGGAGCCAAAAGGAAGGGTACACACCTCTCAGGTGTTGTGTAGAGGGCTGGCAAGCAAAAAAGGAAGGGAGTTCAAAAGTGAAATAAAATCACCCACTAGATAATCTCCAAGAAAAATGAGTCAGGTTCTAATCCCTTCTCTCCAAGAACTTGGTTTGAGGGCATATGTCTGTTTGCTGAGTTTTTCTTTGTTTTAATTGCAGCATACTGGAAAAAGAAAACATTTGGCGAGAAAAGAGGGAAGGAGCATGCCTCCCTCTCCCTCTCCCTCTCCAGTCAACTTAGTAGCCTGCCAGTGAGGGGGAGGGGAGATATGAATCACCACAAAATCAAGTCTCAGTTTTACTACTGACCGGAGTTATTTTCTTTCTTCTTGCTTTTTTTGCACAGGGTGTGGGGGCACACCTGGCAGTGCTCAGGGTTTGCTCCTGGCTCTGTTCTCGGGGATCACTCCTGGAGGTGCTTGGGGGAACTAAATGTGGTCCTGGGATTGAACCCTGGGTCAGCCACAGCAAGTGCCCTGCCTGTGGTAGACCAAGGTTAATTTATGTTTGTGATCCTTGGGCTGTAGTCCAAAAATAAACAAAAATTCTGGGATTTGTCTAAATTTTAATCCAGAAACTGTAAAAACCTTTATCCACTGAACAAATTTTAATGGACAAATAAAAGATAAAAGATAAAGTTGCAGTTCTATTACATTTTGCAAGTGATGCTTGTTCAACATGCAACATAGAAAAAAAGTCATGTTAATAGTCCTTATAAAAATATCATGAAACTCATCTCCAGAGGTAGGATCAATTTAAATAGAAATCTGCGGGGAGCTGCCTGCTTATGCGGGATCCTTAAGTGGACCTAGCTCTGGGAGCTGCCTCATTTAGAGGGTCAAGTGTACTTGGCATAGCTCTCTGTCCCACCACTTCTAATACATGGAGTAGTCATTATGTCGCTAACTCAAGCCTACAGAGAAGTTAATACTTCGTCATCCTCAGTTTGCAAGAGCAGTTAATAAGAAACAGATGCATTGTGATTTTGTGGCATATGCAGGAAATAACACCTTGGTAAATCTACACAGGAAGGGTCAGAGTGTTCTTCAGTATACTTTGCTATTATTTCTACCTTGTTCTTATTTCCTGTTACTGATCTAAATAACATTGTTTTCACTATATTATGCTTCCCATGTTTGTTATGATCAAAGAAACATATGATCTCGGGAATATGTTTTTTGCAATTACAATAGATGATTTTACCTGCCAAGTTCCTTCTAGAGATGTATAAGAGCTGTCTGAAATAAAGATCAATGCTGCTATTCCACAAGAACTCAGCCCACTTGTATATAGTTTCTTTGATCCTCACCTTCCCTCTCGACCCGTTCGACTGCCTGCTGGTCTGGCAGAAATAAAACCTAGAAAGGTTGAAATTACTTCATGGATGATTAAAAAAAAAAAGAGGTTACCTAAAGGTGTATCATGATAGCCACCTGTTCCCAAATAGCTTCTTTTGTATATGATCATGTTTTCATATCAACGAGCATATTAAAATATTTTAAAAGCTTAGTTGACCACAACCATTTTATCCCAAGATAGAAAAATCTATCCTGATTATTACCTCATTGACCAAAGAATTTTAACTAAGACTATATAAATTTTCAAAATTCTAAAACATCATCTTTCACTCTTCCATTTCCTCAGCTTGGATTTCCATCCCACGGAGTTCTGCTAGCAGAGTTTACCATGCCTAAGCAAACACATTTTTTATCTCTTTTTGCATAAACACTCAATAATTAGAGAGGATACATCAATGGCAGGGTTATTAACTCCATGAGTTTATAACATCAAGCAGATAAATGAAAGGCTGATGCTCATTTTGTCAAAGCAGATACTATCAAATCAATCTAATTCTTTTAATTTTAAAAGTTTGGAAGCTTGAAGCTGAAGTATTGTAAGCTCCAAGATTCTAGTAGAAATCAAGAAAATTCATATAATTTATATTTGTTTGTTTACTTTAGTAATGACTCTTATATTACATATTTGTCTAGAATAACTATAATACACTAATATTTAATATAAAAACTTTTCATCACCAAATATAAAAGTCTGTCAAGATTATGAAATGTTTTAAGTCCAACAATGAAATCCATTGGCCAAGGATCAGAGAAGATAGCTAGGTCATTAATGAAAACATGTGTTCTGGGCCGGAGAGAGTACAAGAGGTCAGGCATTTGCCTTGCATGTGGCTTCCAGAGCCATGACCCTGGTTCAAATCCCTGGCACTACATATGGTCTCCTGAGCATTTGGCCTAGAAGAGCCCCTGGGTACTGTTGAATTTAGCCAAAAACAAAAATTCCTCCCCCCACAAAAAAAAGAAAAACAACAGTGTCCTATCTCATACTGTTAATTAGTTCAGTTTCTTGAGTGATATTTGGCAACAGCTATCAAAGTTTAAATGAACTTCTACCCCAACATTTCTACATTTAGGAATATAGGAATACTCCCCCAAATGCTCAAATATGTTTGCATAGGGGTACGCTGGCATTGTAACTACATGTACTTTGGGGCACATTTCTATTAGCAGCAAGTCAGCTGGATTTATTGTGGGACAAGTAAACATACATGTTTTTTTCTATTTCTTCTTCTTTGCAAGCTACTAACCCCAGCATTCTAATATGGTCCCCTAAACACCACCAGGAGTGAGCCCTGAGTGCAGATAGGAATAAGTCCTGAGTACACCCAGGTGTGGCCCTAAACAAATAAACAACAAAAAGAAAATTTTACAAAGTAATGAATTCCCTGTCCCTAAACCTCAGCCCTATTTTATTGTTGCCAGGTTTCTGAGCTCTGGGCAAAGTGTGCGCTATATCTTGGGGGGGCGGGGGGAGGCGGGGGGGGGCGGTGACTGAACTTGGAAGAAGCTGGGAAGATAAACTGCTGGCGGCAGAGCGGCTGAGTCCCAATGCAGTCTTCCCATTTATAGGCCCCTCCAGCTCATCAGTACCTGCCCAAAAAATTCTCAGACAAGAGAGAGAGACAGTACGACTGCTAAGGGGCTTGCCATGCACACTGCTGACCTGGGTTTGATCCCTGATCCCCCATGTGGTCCCCTGAGTGCTGCCAGAAATGATCTCTAAGCACAAAGGCAGAAATAAGCCCTGAGCACAACCAAGTGCAGCAAAAAATAAATTAATAAATTTTTTAAAATAGTTTTTTAAAATTCTAACGCAGAACATGCAATATAAGAGGGACCAAACCTGGGACCAATTGGATGGTGTACCAAATTTTGGTGGTATAATCAACCCAATTCAAAGAAAAAACTTCTGAAACTAATGACACCCATCAATATCACATGAAGGCTACCCAGAGGAACCCTCAGAGAGACTCTGGGGCCCATTCTCCAGACCATGATGAGATAACAGAAAAATCTCACGCTGGTCCACTCCTGACCCTACCTCTTCCTCAAGAGCTCACATTCTACAATAGCGAGACTATCAGTATAAAGGTGCATCAAAACCCAGGATGCAGAAAATAAGAAGAAGCAGTTAATAAGAACCATGGACTTTTATTTGGGTTTTTTGGTTTGGGGGCCACCCCAGCAGTGCTCAGGGGTTACTCCTGGCTCTGCACTCAGGAATTACTCCTGATGGTCTAGGAGGACCACATGGGGTGCTGAGGATCTAAAGAACCATGGGTTTTTAAGAGTTCTAGAAGAGATGCTAGGACTCAATTAGGTCCTGAGTATGTGGTCAAGGGGTACCCACAGCCAAATGCAGTTCACCAACATCTGTTATTGACCCTCATGCCAATTTCTAAGAAATTAGAACCTGGGATTGGAGCGATAGCACAGCAGATAGGGCTTTTGTCTTGCATGCATCCGACCTGGGTTTGATTCCCAGCATCCCATATGGTCCACCGACCACCATCAGGAGTAACTCCTGAGTGCAGAGCCAGGAGTAAACCCTGTACATCTTTGGGTGTGACCCAAAAAGAAAAAAAAAATTAGAACCTCTTCCAAATATTCACAAACCAAGTCATTTCACTTAAAAATGCAAATTTCTTGTTTGCTTAAAAACTCTGGAAGTCTCGCCCACTCTGAGTCTCAATCCTCTATGAAGACAATAATTGGCCTGTGTGCTTAGCAGCACATTAAGTGTGGGCTTGATCTAGGCAAGACCCTCCATTGGCAGATAGATGAGGCTCAGCCAAGTGACTCACAGAGAACACACAGTAAGTTAGAATGAGACAAGAGGCCAGCAAGTCGGCAACACAAACCTGGAGACACAGAGGTTGGCCACAGGCAGTAGCTGTCCATACTGCCTGAACCTTTATTGCTCAGGACCTGACCAGTCTGATCACTCAAGCCATAGAACATGCTCTGACATGGAAGTGGCTCACCTGCAGAGAGCCGGGGGACTCAGATCCCTTTTGAAAGAGACAATCACTGCTCAGTAGGTCCCTCGTGGAGAAAGCTTGGAAACCCTCCATCACTACTGGACAGAGCATAAACTCCATCCAGAGAAGCTGAGGGAGGTGCTGACGCCTCGAACAGGGGAAATTCTGACCCAGGGGAGGATGAGGGAGCACAGTTCCTTGCAGCTCTGATTGCAACCCACCCTTTACTTAGACAATAGTCACTCTGTGTCCACACAGTATTCATGTATTTGGTGATATGCCACAGTGATAAAAATACTTCCTTCTGGGGTCAACAAGATCAAGCTTCTCTGGTTTGTTTCTGCTTAAAGAGCCAAGGTAGAAGCAAAGACATGTGGAGTTCAGCAGGTATCAGTTTTACAAACAAGAAATATTATTCTTAAATGGAACTATATTGCATTTGGGGGTATCACATTTCAGAGCGCTCTGGTCTTTTCAGTTGAAGCACAAAAGCTTATATAAGGGTGTCCTGGGAGCGAGTGGAGAGCACAGCGGGGGAATTCCACGGGGCTCAGGCAACAGGGCACAAATTAGGGTAGCAGGGGCCCAATTCCCTAAGAGCACACAGCTGGGTAGAGGCAGAATGGCATGAAATTCCAGTCTCCTGATTCCTGGTCTGGCACACACGCTATTCTTCCCTGTGGGCAATTAGGGGTATACGAATTAAAATAGGAGCAGAACACCAGAAAAAGAAAACCCAAAATGATTTCATTAAAAGCATGTCATTCTAAATTAAAGAGGATCCTTCCCTTTTGGGTGGGGGGGGGGGTGGTCATACCCAGTGGTATGCATGGTTTATCCCTGGTTCAGTGCTCAAGGATTGCACCTGGCAATGTCAGAGACCATATGGGATGCTGGGGATCAAACTGGAATCAACCATGTGCAAGGCAAGTGTCTTACACACTGTACTATCTCTCCTCCCCCTAAAGAGGATCCTTTCTAATAAGATATAAACTAACATTTCCTCTTGGGGTCAAAATAATCCTTAAAGGGCCAGAACAATAGTATAGCTGGTAGGATGCTGCAGTGGACCCAGGTTTAATCCCCGGCATCTCTATGGTCCCCTGAACATGGCCAGGAGTAATTTCTGAGTGCAGAGCCAGGGTAACCTCTGAGCATTGCTGGATGGGACCAAAAAGCCAAACAGAACAACCCCCCCCAAAATAATTCTTAATGAATATATATTAACCAGTTATTTATTCCCTCACATTATATGGGCTTCCAGACTACATTAAGCTGGACATAGGTGAATTTCTTACTTTATTTCCTTGTTATTAAAAAAAAAATAACAAGAAACAAGTATTGCTTTTATTTTAATTTGGTTTGGTCTGTTCGGGGGCTATGCTCAGGGCTTACTCCCGGCACTGTGCTCAGGGATCACTACAACCATGTCAACAGAAGGAAGGGAAGGTGGTGGGGGCGGGGGGTAAAGCGACCATGAGGTGGTTTGTAGAAAGGGTGTTTCTATGCAACACTGCCACAGCCAAAAGCCAGGCCGTCCTGTGTCCACGGGAGAGTGGGCCGTGCTTTGAGCAGAATCTGGCACTCGCCCAGGTGTCCACAGCCTTTCAGAGCTGCTCACAGGAGGCTCTTGAGAAGGTGCCATTGACCTTGGGGGAATAGGGAAGCAAATAAACAAACACATCTGGGCCGTTCCTTGCTGTGCGTCCATCAATACTCACTCCTTAAGGAAGGCGTCTAAGTCCTCGAATCACATTTGCTGCCACAGGCTGAATGAAGCCAGCGTGAGGCTTATAAATATCCATGAGGCAGAGGAGCGGAATTCTCAGGCAGGGCTGCCACCTGTCCAAAGAAGACAGTGGTCACTCGGCCTTCTTCTATCCTTCTGTCGATTCATGAAAGAGCGAAAAGATGTGGGGCAACAGTGAAAGGCAAGGCTTGTAGGAAACTGCTCCCTTCCCCCTCAGAACTAGAATTGTGGGCAGGGTTAGGGATTCCTGTTTGGGAGTAAGTGCCTTATCAAAGCAGGTAAGAGTTGGTGCAGGCTCAGCCTGTGTAAGGCCCCCGGGTGTGATCCCTGCCATATGCACTTAGGTCACTTCTCTCCAGCAACAGTCCTGCAAAACAGCTCTTTGTCATGCAAAACAACAGGCCTGGGCTGGAGCATTAGCGCTGAGCGCCGAGTGCCTGCTTTGCATGCGGAAGGCTGGATTTGATCCCCAGAACTAGCAGTGCATGGTCCCCTGAGCACGGAATGGGAACCGGCTCCCAGCACTGCCAGGTGTGGCCCCAAACAGAACACAAAGCATTCCTTCCAAGAAGAAAAGATAGTCTTTTCAAATCACAAAGCATTCAAAATCATGCATGTATCAAAACCATTTATTTATTTATTTATTTGTTTTTCTTTTTGGGTCACACCAGCTATGCTCAGGGGCTTTTCCTGGCTCTGCACTCAGGAATCATTCCTGTTGGTGCTAGGGGACCATATGGGATGCTGGAAATTGAACCTGGGTCGGCCTAGTGCGAGGCAAAGACCCTACCTACTGTGCTATGGCTCCAGCCCCCAAACCATTTATTTTTCACTTAACTATCTTGTACCTTTTATTTGTGTTTTGTTGGTTTTCTTGGTTTGTTTGTTTCTTGACTTTTTGGGTCACACCCAGCAATGCTCAGGGTTCACTCCTGGCAGAGCTGGGGGAAACATATGGGATGCCAGGGATCAAACTTGGGTAGGCAACCCAAAAGGAGAGAGAGAGAACAAAAGGGAATGCCCTGCCACAGAGGCAGGGTGGGATGAGGGGATGGGGGGTGGGAGGGATGCTGGATCATTGGTGGTGGAGAATAGGCACTGGTGGAGGGATGGGTACTTGATCATTGTATAACTGAAACCCAAGGACAAAAATTTGTAAGTCTAAAAAAAAAAAAAGAAACTTGGGTAGGCAGTATGCAAGGTAAACGTCCTACCCACTGCACTATCCCTCTGGTCCTTTTGTTGTTGTTTTTTCATCTGGGGGGAGGGCGGACCAAACCCAAAGTGTTCAGGGTTTACTCCTAGCTCTGTGCTCAGGGTTCACTCAGGGGATCATATGAGCTGTGCCAGGGATTGAAACCGGGCCAGCCACATGCAAGCCACATGCCCCACCTGCTGTATTATCTCTCTGCTCCCTGGCTTCTACCTTTCTGACATGGTTTTGAGATTCAATATGCCTTCCTGAAACGGTACCTCCAGAGAGATCCTTCAGTGGTCAGGCTGTTTGCCTTGTATGCAGTCAACCTGGATTTGATCCCCAACACCACATATGGACCCCAACACACAGCCAGGAGTAAGCTCTGAGCACAGTAGGGTGTGGCCCCTGCCCCCTAAACATTAAAGCTATAGCTCCTTGTTTACCCCCTTTGATAAACAAAGCCTTGTTCTATTTGAAGAAGATTTACAAACTTGAAGAAGATTAAAAATAAGTTGGTTAACCTTTTAGTATCTGTACTGGAAAACACAATGCCCAAAAGGAGAGAGAGAGGAAGGGAGAGGAGAGAGAGAGACAGAGACAGAGAGACAGAAAGACAGAGAGACAGACAGAGATAGAGAGACAGAGAGAGAAAGAGAAGAAAAATGTCTGCCATAGAGGCAGGCTGGGGGAGGGGAGTGATGGGAGGGAAACTGGGGACATTGGAGCTGGGAAATGTACACTAGTGAAGGGATGGGTATTGGCATACTGTATGACTGAAGCCTAATCATGAACAGCTTTGTAAGGGTCTATCTCATGGTGATTAAATAAAACAATTTCTTTTAAGTTGGTGACTCACTTCAGCCGCGTCCTGTTGGGTAATATTGCTTTGTCACACAGCGTCCCAGAAAAAAAGACAGCTCACAACGTGTGTCACACCTTTTTAGTCAGAGCAGTTAATTTTTTTTTCCCTTTTTGGGTCACTCCCAGCAATGTGCAGGGGTTACTCCTGGTTCTGCACTCAGGAATTACTCCTGGCGGTGCTCAGGGGTCCATATGGGATGCTGGGATTCAAACCGGGGTACGCCGCATGCAAGGCAAATGCCCTACCCACTGCGTTATTGCTGCAGCCCCAAGTCAGAGCAGTTATATCCCACTTAGATTCATAAAGAGGCCCCAAACCATCCCATTGTCCTGGGAAGTGCCTCTCCTCACAGCTCCACCTCTACCAAGCAGATGTTCAGAGTACTGACACCCGCCAACTAGACAGTGATTTCCTACTGAGGGGCGAGATAAGACAGGGTAAGTCCAGCACAAGCCCCGAGCACTTGGGCATCTGGATGCATCTAACAAGAAAGAGCCACAACCAGTCCCCGGCCATGTGACCTGAGCAGACCAGGGACCAGGGGCTGAGGAGGACTGAACGTGCTGGGAGTGGCTGGAAAAGATAGTCACAGCCAAGCTGAGAGGAGACTAGGGCAAAGGGTGCTGGCCGAATTTGCAACTGTGCCCATCGATTGGGTCCCGGCCCTAGCTGGGACGGCAGGCATGGAAATGAGGGGCAATTCTCAGAAGGGCCAGTGGAGAGAGAGAATTCTGGAAGTGAGGGATGAATGGGACACAAGCCCAAGCCCAGATTTAAAACTTCTCTTGTGAGGCATCTGTGGGAAAACTGAGCAGAAGGAAGACATGCTAGTGGGGAGGAATGAGCACCGACCTCTCAACCCCCAAGATGATTAAAAGGAATTACTCCTGGGACTCTAAGACACACCTGTTCTCAGTTCCACTCCTCACTCTGTGAGACCCCAAAGGTTGCCATGCAGAAGTAGTGGTGCAGAACTATGTTGCCATCCTAGTAACTTGTACTCAGGCTTTTTCAATGGTCTGACTTTGCTTCCAGATTCTTGGGCCTTAAACGTGCTAGAAACATCACAACAAGAGAAAACAGCCAAAAAGGGCTGCCACCAAAGGTCACCGATTATCAGTTAAATTGATTAGTGAAAGCTGTCCTTCTCTAGTAGCTGTCCTTCTCTATGTCTCTCCTCTCCTGTTTAATCACTGTCTCTCCGAATGAACCCACCTTACAACCCACTTTTGGCCTACAGATGATCCAATATAGTAAAAAGGAAAAGATCCAATGACATTATTATGAACCGGACAACCCTTGTTATCCCAAAGAAGCAATGTGTTCCATGAAAGGATGCTTTTCAACTCTCTTTGTTGGCACCTATGGAATCTTTAGTGCCTTTGAGGAAGATATAGAGCCTGCAAGCTCTCTGGATAATTCCAGAATGCATCATTTCACAAACATGCTTCCTTTTATTTGTAATCATCGGGGATGACTGGCCAAAACCTTGGGAAGTAAACATAACCCAAAAAGGAGATTTCTTTGCAGTAAAAATGGAAAGCAGGGAGGAAGGTGGACGAGATCAGCAGGACACTGTATGCTGGGACCTGGTTCAAGTAACTTTTGAGGTCGAATTGGCTGCCAGGAAGCCAGAGTTCTGCTTCACTGGCCAGAGGAATGAGTGTGGCTGGGCCTTCTCAGTGTGGAGTGTGGCAGGTCCACGGACCCAGGTGAAGGCCACACAGTCACAGGCAGCACTGCCAGCCACTGTGTTGATATGGCTTGTGCCTGGTTTCAAGTGCCAAGTGATATGCGATGCACAATTTATGCAGAAAAGGAGAGAACAGAGCAGGGGGGAAAAAAGATCATCATCAGCATCTTGTCACTTCTGAGTGGAACAAAGCCTTTGGAGAATGTTTTTCTACATCTTTTTAAAAAAGTATTGTTACGGGTAGGGGAAGTATGGTGTATACCCAGCAGTACTCAAGGGTTATTTCTGATTATGTGCTCAGGTGTGAGTAGTACTGGTAGGGCCTCAAATACACATCTTCATATCTATTACAGGAGCAATTTTCTTTTTCTTTTCTTTTCTTTTTTTTGCCTTTTGGGCCACACCCAGTGATGCTCAGGGGTTACTCCTGGCTCTATACTCAGGAATTACTCCTTGCGGTGCTTGGGGGACCATATGGGATGCCAGGGATTGAACCCAGGTCTGACAAGGCAAATGCCCTACCCGCTGTTCTATTGCTCTGGCCCCGCCATTTTCTTTTTAAAAGGTAAAGAAAGACAGGCCAGTGAGATAGTAGAGAAGCGAAGGTACTTGCCTTGCATGTGGCTCATCCTGCTTCAATCCCAGTCGGAGCCACACCAGGAGTGATGCCTGAGCATAGACCCAGGAAGAAGCTTTGAACCCTTCCAAGTACAGGAAGAGTGAAAATAGCAAGTATTAGCAGGGATGAGAGTTAAAACCCTCGTTCGCTGTTGGTGGTAATGGAGTAAAACAGTACAAGCTCTGTTGGAAGATCGTGTGGTAGTGCTTTGAAAAGTTAAAAACAGAATTACCATATGAATCAGCAATTCCACTTCTGAGTATCTGCCCCAAAGACATGAAAGCAAGGACTCACAGGTATTTTCGAATTTGTGTTCACAGCATCATGATTCACAATAGCCTGTTAACTGTGACCAGGTATAAGCTTCCCAAATGCCTAATAAATGGATAAACCGAAGATGGTACCTAAGTACAATGCCCCATTGCCTTTGGAACCTACACCTGTGTAGATTTCCCACATGAAGACGCTTTGTTCTTCTACTCATCTGTCTGACATCAGCTTGACTGCTCTGCTACTCCTGGAAGAACCAAGAAGGGTGGGAAAAGGTTTTCTCTCCATCCCTCCAGCACCAACCTGTGAATCTGGTGCGGAAGGGAAGTGGGGGAACCCAAGAATCCAAGTACTGTTCCTAACAGTGTCCAAGTGGACTCTGTAGATAAAAAAAAAATGCCAGCAGGTGTTTGGGGGCAACTCTGGAAGATGGTGTGACAGAGGGCACAGTGGTTCCGTGGAACAACCCAAGACCATTGCTGCAAGGCCTGTGGTCTGTCAGACTCTTCAGGCCCATCCTGTGGGGAGTTCTCCCCACAGCCCACTGCAGCACCAGGGACCCCCAGGGAAAAGGAGAGGTCCCAGGGTGCACCTGTGGAGAAGCTCAGAACCAGGATTCAGGGGGAAAAACATTTACATCCTTCATTCCCATTTATTTGCTAAAAAACAGTCACCCCGGCACTGAAGACTCCGAGCAGTCGGGGGGAGGAGTGGGGGATGGGGGTGCTTGCCCACCTTTTCTCTCTCCATAGCGACCAACTGGGCCTCACTTAGCTAGTCCAGCAGACGTTCCATTTGTTGACATTAATTAAATGCACATCACAAGTGCTTTTCATCCCCATTTTTCCCACAAGAAACTCAAAGGAAAAGCACATGGTTTCCTAGGTCCCATGCTTGTTATTCTAGTGACTCACTGGAGTCCCACATCAGAGCCTGTGGCCTGCATCCTGCCCCACGGTTCCTGGGAGCTCAAGCCCTGGCTCTGAGGCTGAAGTCATAGACTTCACTGGCTACGTGGTAAACAGCCCCACCAGCCCCCATTAGCCCCAGGAAGTCACAATAGTCAGGATGGTGGCAGACAGGACTGCTGGCTGTGCTGTATTCCAACTCAGTAGCACAACTGGGATTACATAAACCAGGTGCTGTCCTATACAACCAATTCTATTTTATAATTATGGCTATTTGACAAATTAGGAAAATGCCAAAGCAGGATGTCAAAAGTAAGCTACTGCTACTTATAATTATAGTAATCTTGCTTATCCAAACATATTAGCTTATGGAAAAGGCCTGAAAGATAACAAAATTAAATCTGTGCAATTTGCTTACTGGAGCACACCCATGTGTCTGACTCATATTCTTCTCTAGAAATGATTAACTGGCTTGGGTATTTGTTTTTCAAGTTAGGAACAAATTAGGATGTCAATTGTTCAGAGCTTGGCCTGGCACCAAGAGCAGAATTTAAGTTATCTGTTTAATGCTGAGAAAATGAACAGTAATTTGCACTGCTCTTGGCGTGACTTTGGCCTGTCCTTTCTGATTTTGTCCCAATTCAGCTATTTCAACCAAAGATTCTAACTTTGCAACCCCTGGTTTAAGAGTTGTGAGAGACCTTTTTTTAAATTTTAATATAGGAGTATTGCTATTTATTCAGACATTGATTAGGCTGATTGAATTGGGCATGAACTCCACCTTACTTTTTTCTTTCGTTTTTATAAGTTTATTTATTGAATCACTATGAGAGCAGTTACAAAGTTTTCGGGTTTAAGTCTGTCATACAAAGATGAAACACCTGCCCCTTCACCAGTGCCCATTTTTCCACCACCAAAACCCCCAGTATACCCCCCATTCCACACCCTCCCCCTACCTGTGGGGCAGATGACTTCCACATTACTCTCTCTCTACTTTGATCACATTCAATACGTCGACACCAGACCCACCATTATTAAAAATTTGGGATTTTACTCCAACACTCAGATCTGCCGAAAAGGCAACTGTAGACAATTTGTTTTCTATTGCTGGTTATGAATAACATAAGACATTGCGTGGCCGCAGTGTGGCCATGCAATTTTGGAATTACGAAATTTTAACAATTAAATCTGGAGGGATTTCTGCCAAAACCTGCTGGGTTCCAAGATTTTTTCCTGAGTCTCTGGGATCATGGCCATTAAGCAGCTTGATAAGGAGCCAGAGAGGCCAATCATGGGCGGTAACCAGGGGTCTTGTTGGGCTGGGGGAGGAAAGGGCCGGCTCCACCCCCATCCCACGAGGCCCCATATGTCTTGTCACTGCAGGCCCAAACCTGACTGTCCAGTCACCTCTGGGGGATGGCGGTCACTGAGCTGCCAGGGAGAAAAGGCCAAGGCACGAAACCTATTGCCACCTGGGGTGGCTCAGCACCGGTAACCTACTGCGGGGAGTGGACACATTTCTGCCAAAAGCTGCTGGGTTTTGAGATTTGTTTCTGAGTTTCTTGGATTATGGCCATTAAGCAGCTTGATCAGGAGCCAGAGAGGTCATTTGTGGGTAGCAACCCAGGGTCTTGTTGGGGTGGGGGAGGAAAGGGCCAGCTCCACCCCCATCCCATGAGGCCCCATATGTCTCATCGCTGCAGGCCCAATCCTGACTGTTCAATGGCCTTGGAGGATGGCGGCTACTGAGCCGCCAAGGGGGAGCAGGCGGAGGGACAACACCCTTTCCCCCTGAGGTGGCCTGGCACTGGTAACCTACTTCGGGGACCAGATGCATTTCTGCCAAAAGCAGCTGGGTTCTGAGATTTGTCTCCTAGTCTCTGGGATCATGGCCATTATGCAGTTTGATCAGGAACCAGAGAGGTCTTGCCTCCAATTATATAGCTGAGCTGGAGGTGGTTTGTGGGTGTGTCTCCCACATACCTAACTTTTGGCCATTTACTTTTTTGGTAAACTTTGTCCCAAGTTCCACACACCTAACTTTTGGCCATTTACTTTCTTGGTAAACTTGGCCCCAAGTTTTGGGATCTGGCCAAAGGCACAGAAGCAATTTGGGGGTATCTAGAAGTCCGAAGGCACCATCAGGTTGCTGATGCACTCGGCTTACAGGTACAGATTGACCTGCTGGCGGCACCATCCCCCAGGAGAGACCATTATTTGTAAATGGACTTACGCTCTAAAATATTGATGACATTTCTTATATGAATATAACGATTATCTCTGTAGTCTTACTTCCACTGAACCTTATTTTATCTGGCAAAGTGAAAATGTCAATGCTGATTCCTTCTAGATCATAAATTTCAGACTGAATTGGTTAAATTGAACTGCAAAAGGAAACTTTAGCTAATTACCTAGTCCTTACCATTGCTGTATCCAGATCAGACCATTTATTTATCAGGATAAATATAAAGTTTAAGTGATTTTTTTAATGATGCTTCTTATCCCCTAGCAGATCACAGAGTATAGTTATTTCTAATCTGAGTTGAAGCACTCCCCCCCTCCAACTTTTTAAAAATTAAAGTACTGTGGCTTACAAAGTTTTTAATTGAGTTTTTAGACATACAACATTGCAGCACTGATCTCACCACTAGTGTCAACTTCCCTCCACCAGTGTTCCCGTCCCCCTCCAGCCTGACCTCTTGACAGGCGTCTTCCTGAGTTTGGTTGTTCAAGTTTGGGACCCTTGACTTGAGGGTTGTTGACTGTGCGGGTTGGATGTTTGGCTTTATCATTCCCTAACACCACCTTTGTACCTGACTCCCCTAAACTGGCCCCCACTGTGAAGCAATTTTTTCTTTTAAACATTTGTTAAAGCTGAAAAAGTTTTGTGATCAACTTAATATTTCCAATAAGAACCAGAAATCCATTAAATTATTAAAAGGCAAGTACTTCTTGCCAAGGCTTAATTCAAGAAAAATGCAAATGCTTGGAATTTGTGTTTGTTTTAATTCAAAGCGGAAATGGACAATGGGTATTGAGGGAAAGAGAGACTAGAAATTTATATTCTTTTAACCTAGCTTGTCCCTCCTTTTTCATCAGTAAGTTCCTATCCAAGTTTATTTCTGTCTGAGAAATAACCAGGAAGGGGAATTTTAGCAGCCTTTAATCTTTTGTAATATAAGTTTATATAATCAAGGCCAGGGAAAACTTGGGCCAGGAGGACTGGTCAATGGTTGGAAACTAACACAAGTCTTCAGGGGTGGAGAGCAGTTAGGATAGAGAAGGGACCAGTATGACAACAATAGTTGGAAATGATCCCACTGGACGAGAACCCGGTGTTAAAAGTAGGTTAAAGGATATAAGTGATAACTTTAAGTATCTGTACTGTAAACCATAATGCTCAAAAGGAAGGAAAGAGAGAGAGGAAAAGAGAGAGGGAGGGAAAGAGAGTGGAAGGGGAGAGGGAGATGAGAAGGAGAGAGAGAGGGAGAGAAGAAAGATGCCTGCCATGGAGGTTGGTGGGAAGGAGACTGGGGACATCGGTGGGGGAAATGTACACTGGTGAAGAGATGGGTGTTGGAACATGATATGACTGAAACACAATCATGAACAACTCTGTAACTATATGTCTCAGTATGATTCAGTTTTAAAAATACAACAAGAAATGTTTATATAATATGGCATATCACAGTTCACTAAGCAGGTCACTGGGCATTATCCATTCTTCAAACAACTTCTCAAGGGACTGATTGCCATATTCCAACAATACTAAAATAATAAAAATTGTTGGGTTACTTCACTGACTTGCTTGTGACCAACCTAGGTTCAATCCTAGGCATCTCATATGGTTCCCCAAGCACCACCAGGAGTAATTCCTGAGTGCAGAGCCAGGAGTAACCCCTGAGCATTTCAGGGTGTGACCCCAAAAAAGAAATAAAGAACTTTTTTTATGGGGGTCAGAGTGATAGTATAGTGGGCAGGGCGCTTGCCTTGCACAAGACTGACCAGAGTTTGATCCCCAGCACCCCATATGGTCTCCCAATACTACTTGGAGTGACCCCTGCACACAGAGCGAGGAGTAAGCCCTGAGAATTGCTGGGTGTGGCCCAAAAACAAAGCAAAAATATTTTTGAGAAAAGGGAAAATTTCAAAATACTTGTATATTGTAGCACTGTTCATTGTTCCCATTATTACTGTGTTTGGCATATCAAATACGCCACGGGTAGCTTGCCAGGCTTTGCCGTGCAGGCAAGATACTCTTGGTAGCTTGCCGGGCTCTCCGAGAGGGGCAGAGGAATCGAACCCGGCTCAGCCGGGCCAGCTGCATGCAAGGCAAATGCCCTACACTATGCTATCACTCCAGCCACTCTTATATATTAAATATAAACAAATACATATATCTAATGCCAATCACATCTTATTTTAGAAACATTAGAATGAGGGAGAGGGCTGTGGACCTCTCTCAAGAGTCAGAGATGCATGCCTTACATGTGAAAGGCCCCAAGTTTGATCCCTGCCACAAGGCCCTACCCTAAGCACCAGCAGAGTGGCCAGGGTGGTCCCCAGCAGTGCCACATCACCGTACCCTCACATTGAACCAGCAGGCCTGGTTGATTGAGTATCACCAGGAGTGGTTCCCAGGGTCCCTGAGCATTGCCTGGGAGGCATGATTAGCAAATAAAATAAAGGAAGAGAATGGTCAGAAACAGAGTGCACACTAGACTCGGGGAAACTGAGGCGATGCTTTTCTAATCTCGCAGTGATGGGCCCAAAGGTGCTCAAATGATTAACCTCCAGGGTGAGAGTGAGGGCACCTTCCTTGCCTTCTAGCAGTAGTAGCTGGGCTGCAACAGAGGCAGGCTACTGTCCAGCAGAAGGCCAAAGTAGCGCAAATAGTTCCCCTTTTTGCAAAAGGATTGGTTGCCCTGACACTGGCTTCTCAGCCTGGCAGATGCAGGAAGGAGAGTGCACCTGGACTGCAGCATGGCCCCACACAGCTGAGGACAGGCCAACCGCTGTCCTTCAGAGATGGCCCAGACAGGGCCTCTGAAAACTGAGAGGTGAGAGCCTAAGGGCAGTCGGTGGGGGTGAGGTTGGAGCAGGAGGAATGATGACCATATCCCCCTCCATATACCCTGAGTTATTTTATTTATTTATTTTTGCTTTTTGTGTCACACCCGGAGATGCACAGGGGTTACTCCTGGCTCTGCACTCAGGAATCACTCCTGGCAGTGCACGGGGAACCACATGGGATGCTGGGAATCGAACCCGGGTCGGCCGTGTGCAAGGCAAACGCCCTACCCGCTGTGCTATCACTCCAGCCCCAACCCTGAGTTATTTTAGAGGTACTTTCAAAAGTTCAAATCCAGAGAGAAAAACCAAGGAAAGAAAAATAAATAAATAAAAACATGTCATTTGGATTTAGAAATATCTGGGTGAAATCCAGGTTTTCCCCCTGATTTATGGTGCATCCTGGTACAAGTAGTGTTTAGGGCTTAGTTCCCTACCTTCCTTCTTGGGATGCTCTATGAAATAATTCAGCAGTTGCCACAGCATTTTATCTACAGGGGCTGAGGACCTCGGGGCAAGACTGGGCCCCTCAACTGCTTTTCCTCTTGCCATACCTGACACATTAGCATTAGAGTCACATGGGAGAATATGTGGGTGGAGAACAAAATACAAATATTACATATATGTATGTATATACATATCATACATTATGGTTATAACTATGGCTTTTAAGAATCTATTTAAGGAGGCCGGAACAATACTACAGCGGGCAGGGCTTTTGCCTTGCATGTGGCTGACCTGGGTTCGATTCCCGGCATCCCATATGGTCCCCCAAGCACTGCCAAGAGTGATTCTTGAGTGCAGAGCCAGGAGTAATCCCTGAGCATCACTGGGTGTGACCCCTCCCACCAAAAAAAGAATTTATTTAAGAATGGTAGCATTCTCCTGGCTCTGCAATCAGAGATAATTTCTGGAAGGCTCCTGGGTCAGCCTCGTGCAAGGCAAGCACCCTACCTGCTGTATTATCACCTGCTGTATCATCACTCCAGCCCTCATCAACAGATCTTGTGAGGGGAGAGGCCCAGAAGAGTTAGAGTGACTTCTGTTAGGAACTGCTGACAGAATTAAGTACATAGGAAGTTGTGTCAAGATCCCTCTACTCCCAACACCATCCAAACTAAGTGCTCCATATGCAACTACACCAGATCCAAGCCAGTACCCTTGACACTGCTTCCCTTGTTCCATTCATCTGCTCACAGATTGGCGGCAAATTCAGCATAAGTTCCTGGTGCCAGGGCTAAAACCATGAAACCAAGCAGGTGTGTCTTGCACAAGGGTGAAGAAACCTCAGAATTAACTTATACTAGCACTGTAGTACTGTCCTCCCGTTGTTCATCGAGTTGCTCAAGCGGGCCCAGTAACGTCTCCATCGTGAGACTTGTTGTTACTGTGTTTGGCATATCGAATACGTCATGGGTAGCTTGCCAGGCTTTGCTGTGCAACTTATACTGAGGGAACAATAAATCAAGATATACAACTTAATTTTTGTATCCTTAATACTCTTTTCTTTAGGGAAATAAAATCACTTTATTTATAGAAATATAAGTTGGGGAGAGAAAGTAGATATCTCAGGTTGAGAAGCTGGCTAATCTCTAAGAGAAATGTGCCCCTCCCTAAGACTTTTAAGAACCAAAGCTACAAACAGAAGGGATGAGAGGACTAACTGGGAAGGACTGATGTGGGCTGGATTCCTTAAATCTAGCATAAAACACCATTATCATTTTAATTGCAAGTGGGGAGGGGCGGGCTGAGGAAAAGTAGATTGAATGGTATCTGAATCATTCAAGAATTCCTAGAAATGTTTTAGATTCCCAGGCATAAAAGCAAACAAACAACAACAAAACACCAAAACACAAAGAAACATAGAGAACATAGAAGGGCTGGACTGATAGTACAGCAGGCAGGAAGTTTGTCTTGCAAGCAGTTTAATCTGGGTTTAATCCCTGCATCCCATATAGTCCCCAATGCACTGCCATGTGGAAACATCATATTGCAATGATGTTCAAAGCAATGGCATTTGCAACATAAAAAAAAAGCAATGCCCTATCCTTTAGTCCCTTATTAACTTCTCATCTGACATGCCTCTTGACCACTAAACCTCAGTACAATTAAAAAATTAGGCCTAAGCCACACACACTGGGGAAAGGCAGCTCAGATAGAGAAGGGAGGACAAAAAAGGGTGTTGGGAGGATCATCCCAGGATGGGAGATGCACGCAGAAAGTAGACTGTAGACCGAACACGATTGCCACTCAATGCCTCTTTTGCAAACCACAGCACCCAAAAGAAGGGAGAGAACAAAGGGGAATGCCCTGCCACAGAGGCAGGGTGGGATGGGGGGACAGGGGGTGGGAGGGATACTGGGATCAGTGGTGGTGGAGAATGGGCACTGGTGGAGGGATGGGTATTCGATCATTGTATAACTCAAACCCAAGCACAAAAATTTGTAAGTCTACAACTGTACCTCATGGTGTTTCACTAATAAAAATCTAAAATAAATAAAAATTAAAAGGCATAAATTGAAAAAAAAATTAGGCCTTACTTCATGAGGTTTAGATAAGACTGTCAAGAACAGACACAAGGGGCCGGAGTGATAGCACAGAGGGGAGAGCGTTTGCCTTATACGAAGCCAACCTGGGTTCAATCCCTGACATCCCATATGGTCCCCCAAGTAATGCCAGGAGTGATTCCTGATTCCTGAGCGCAGAGACAGGAGTGAACTCTGAGCATTGCTGAGTGTGGCCCAAATACAAAAAAAAAAAAAAAAGACACAAGAGGACTTTGTATGCTGGGGACCCAGATTCAATTTGTGGCACCACACAATGCACCAAGCACTACCAGGACCTTCACTAGGTGTGGCCCAAAATATAAAAAAATGCATACAAGAATGCAATAAACTGGGTTTAATGCCGCTAGTAGAGCTAGTAGAGTATTTACCTTGCTTGTAGCTGACTCAGGTTTGATCCCTGGGATCCCATATGGTCTTCCAGCACTGCCAGGACTAATTCCTGAGTGCAGAACCAGAAGTAACCCCTGAGCACTGCTGGGTGTGGCCCAAAGACAAAGAGAAAACAAGAAAGAGAGAGAGCAAGTAAGAGAGAGAGAGAGAGAGAGAGAGAGAGAGAGAGAGAGAGAGAGAGAATATGTAATAAACTAAATCTCCAAACCTATAGCTAACCTTTGAAAACTAGGGGTCTAGGGCGCCAACCATCATCCAGTTGAATTTATAGTTGGATCCATGCAGTTCAAACCCACATGATCACAGGGCCAGCTATAATTCAAAAGGATAAATATGCAAAAAACTTTGATTTAGGGAAATAAACAGTAGGGGGGGAAAAAGCAAGAAGTATTTCTTAGATGTTCAAAAAAATTTCAGCATAGTGAGCCTCCAAACTAGTGGACTAATGGCAACAAGAGGCAGATAGCAGAGGAACTGTCTAGAGGCCCCACACAGTTGCCACTACTAGGTCAGACAAGCTAAACACTGGGCACCTTGGGTGAAAGTAGGCCCGCTCTTCCCTACCCTTGAGCCTTCATATACTACATCTCACTGAGATTGAAAATAAAGCATTTCGTAGATCATGCCTTGACTATGATTGTTGTTTGATACAGCAAGCTAGTGAGCCATAGAATGCATCGAAGTCTGCAGCAGGATCTGGCACTGGAAGTGTTCAACAGACAAAAGTGATGATGGCTAACAGCATCCTCATCCTCATCACGAAACAATTAGCACAAGAATTAAGACACTTACCTTGCACACAGCCAACCCTGGTTCCAGTACCAGTGCCACATGGTCTCCTGAACCTTCAGGTGTGACCCTGAAAGTGCCTGAACACCACGAGGGTGGTCCCAGCAGTCCCCCACACCACAGAACTTGACCAGCACTGGTTTAGGCACTTGCTTTGAACTACCAGCTGAGCGGGCCAAGAATCTCTGGGAGGAGTGCCCAGGCCTCTTGAGCACCACTTGGGAGACAATTAGCATTTGCATGTCTCCTTTATTCATAAAAAGTTTCTATAAAGGGCTTTCCATTTCACCACGATCTTATAAAGAGAAAGTCAGGCTCCCAGAAGCTGGTCCTTTGTGCCAGTTCACACTGCTAGCAAATGCGGGAGTGAGGAACTGGGTCATCATCTGCGGCTCTCTGCCCCTGGCCAGGCTGGAATCCCACGCGACTGGCTTCAACCCTCCTCTTTCCCCCGGTCATATTCCCAACATCCAATCCAGCCTAAACGATTCACCGAGGATTCTGATGATTAGGGGCAGAGCATTAGTACAGAGGGTAGAGTGTTTGCCTTGTATATGACCTGACCAGGCTCCATCCATCCCTGGAACCCCATATAGTCTCCCAAGCCTGCCAGGAGAGATCCCTGAGTGCAGAGCCAGGAGTAAGCCCTGAGTACTACTGGGTGTGGCCCTAAACCAAGAAGCAAACAAACAAACAAAAAGAATCCTGGCAACCCTGAGCAAAGGAAGGCCTGCCACCCAGTCCTCAAAAGGATCCGAGAAAAGCTTATGGGGAGGTTTCCTCACTGCTGAGGAGACACAAAGGTGCTGTTCTTCCCTCGAGTGGAAGCCCTCAGCGTGACCCTTAAAATATCAAAGCTCTCTTGGGACCCTGAGGGGAGTGGGCTGAGCATGAAACTGGCAAGAGGCAGCAACAGAACCAAGAGAAACAAGGAGAAGCAGAACATAAACCCAGTTTGGCCACTCCTAGCTTCCTGTCTGTGCCTTGAGTTCTCAAGCCCACCTGTGAGGGGGTACACCCCCCCAAACACCCTCCCTGATCCCTGGTCTGCATGAGGCACTTACCTGTCCATCCCTGGGCACACACTCTGAGCCTCTGCAGGAGCCCCCTATCTTCATGGGGCAGGGGAGGTGGGGCCTTCCTAAGCTCACAGAAGATTGGATTTTGTTTTCCTGAAACTCTTCCTGGTGGAAAGGATGCTGTGGCGTACACAGCTGTGCAAAGGAACACATGTGGCTGATTCCCATCACAGAGCTAACTATAGACACAGAGACACCACACTGAGTCCCACGAAGTTTCTGACCCCTCTCCCATGACCCCCACCCCCGCAGATCACGAGGCTCTACATCTGAAAGCCGGATGGCCAGCTGCCTCTCTCTGCCCAGAGCACCAGCCCTCACATACCCTCATAGGAGAGGAGCAAACGGAGGGAGCAGGAAGGGGGAGAGGTTTCATCAAAGCACGAAGCGCTCTCTTCTTTTCAGGGCAATAATGATGACTTGGCCACAGAAGTAGGTTATTTATGACATGGATTGTTATCATGAGCGAGTACTTCAAGTTTTGCTTTTCCCCTCCTCCCCATACCCCCCCTCCCACCCAACCAAAAAAAAGTGCAAAAGCCAGTATATGGCTCCAGTAGACATTCCTTGCATGTGACATGCCCTGGGATCGATCCCCAGCTCCTCAATTGTCCTCTCTGTGTCCTTCAACACCTCTTGCCCCCTCTATGGCCCCTAGCAGCGCTGGGAGTTCCCTGGGAGCCCCCAGCACTGCCAAATGCACCACAAAATTATTTTAGGGGGTCTAGAAATGGCTCAGTGGCCAAGCACCTCTCTTGCAAATGTGATGCTGTGGGTTCAATTCCCTGCGGACATGTGCTGAGAGGGGATGGCATGGCTCTGTTGTTTGGGATTTCTGGCACTGCGACAAAGTGTGGTGCCAGGAAACAAAGTGTGGAATCCCCCCCACCCCCAGATCTCTGGCACATAGCAAACTCTGTTTGTGATCTCCACAATTAAAGTGTATGAGTGAGCACCGTGGCCAGATCACTTCACAACGACCAAAACTCAAGACAAAATAAACAAAAAGTCCCGCAGTACAAAATACAAACTATTTTTTAATTAAAATACAATTTCTCTTTGGAAATTTTCTAGTAAGACCATCAAGTGATTTATTTATCTATTTATTTTGCATGCCAGATACTAGCTGCCCTTTCCTTGCTATCACAGACTTAAATCGCCACCATCTAAAGCACAGAGAAGTTCTAGAAGATACTAGATACTAGCATCCTCCAACAAGATGCTGAGATCTAGTCAAATTACCTCACATCTCTGCCACTTGACTTGAGATTCTTCTCTATTCCATTTTAGCCATATATCCCCCAAGTTGCACCATTAACCTATCTTCACTTGTGCCAAGAATCAAGGGTTATTATGAGAATTAACTATTCCTCTCAAACTCTGACTTTCTATCCTCTGCAGTCTACAATTCCCCAATTCTTGTTGGACGTGGTTTTCACCTCCTCAAGCCCTCAGCCCCTAGCTTCTCTGTTCTCTTCCATTCAAACAACTTGTCCCTCTCCTCAGACATTAAATCTCATAATCCATCATTCCTATAGTTCTCATCTCTCTCCCTAGACAGTAATTCCAAGACAATAATTCCCAATTCTGCAACAATCTGAACACCCAATCATTCCACTTGGATAAATGGAAAAGGAAGTTTCCAAGTGGAAACCTCCCAATCTCTCAGCTAAGTGGCACAACACAACTATGACTTCCAACAAAATTAAGTGTCTACAATGACTTAGCTACAATATGTTGTAACTGTTTTAGATACACATTGCTTATCAAAATCTTTGTTGGGGGCTTAGGGTGGGCATCAGGCCTTGAGCACAAGTAGTGCTCAAGAAGTCCAGGAACCCCACCCACGTTGAGCTGTCCCCCTTATTTCCAACAGTAGAACACACTGGACTTTTGTATCCTGACTCTGCCTCTGAGCAATTGTACAGGCAAGTAAACCCCTCTATGCTTCACTCATCTCATCTGTACAACTAGTGAGTCTCAGGCTGCAGAGATGGCTCCATGGGCTGGAGTGTACGTTTGGTTTATGTTCAATCTCAAGCTCCTCTGAGACAGAGAGACAGTACAGAGGTCGACATGCTTGTTCTGCATGTAGTTCAATCCCTGGCACGACATAGAGTCCTCTGAGCATCACCCAAAGTGATCCCTGAGCACAGAGTCAGGAATAGTCCATGAGCACTTCTGGACATAGCAAGAAGGTTCCCCAAATAAAATTTAAATTCTATCTTTCTTATATGAAAATCTCATCATTTCAAAATCTATTTTCTATAATAAAACAGAAGGAGAAATATCCAGAGACAGAGTTGGGCATTAAGAGTAACAACTCGGGCCAGAGCAATAGTACAGCAGTTAGGATGCCAGCCTGAACCATGGCCTACCTGATTTGATCCCTGGTACCCCAGATGGTCCCTGAGCCTACCAAGAGTGATCCTAGAGTGCAGAACCAGGAGTAAGCCCTGAACACTGCTGGGTGTGGCCCCAAAACAAAAAAGGAGATTGATGACTCAATCACCTGAAGGAAATGCATAATTAACAAAAAATATCTGTAAGTTACCATGAAGAAAACAAATTGTTATAACCAGAAGGACTAAACATATCTACATGATGCCATAATCACCAGGAATAAAACATGGAAAATGTGCTGTTAATTATTGGGTAGATTTTGCTGATTCAGTTATTTTGATATTGCATAATCATAAGTTCAGTGGTTCTCCCACAGGAAAAATCAGTGGAAATTCACTCAACCACTGGGAAAGTTTTCCACACAGTGAGTGGTCTCTGTGTAGGGGGTTGACATCCTGTCAGAGGGCTGTGAAATCATATGCCAGGCCATGGGACATAATGGTACAGACACGCATGCTTCTCATCAGTTGCCTGGGGCCAGTCTGCCTGTATTGTATGGTTCCCATGAATAGTGTTATAAATAAATAGCCAAATGAGCCTTGACAGGAAAAAGAATCTCCCCTCCTGCTATACAATCTTTTAGGGCTTCGTAAAGAAGCAATGATGTCTATAGAGATCTTGAAGCTAGACAAACCCTTCCACGGCTCTAAATAATTCCCAAGGAGCAGCTCAAGTATGTTCCCTACTCTCACCATTCCTTTTCTCCAACATCCCTTCCTTTATTTATTTATTTTTAAATTTTTATTAGTGACAAACCAAGAGGTACAGTTGTAGACTTACAAATTTTTGTGCTTGGGTTTCCATTATACAATGATTAAGTACCCATCCCTCCACCAGTGCCCATTTTCCACCACCACTGATCCCAGTATCTCTCCCACCCCCCATCCCCCCATCCCACCCTGCCTCTATGGCAGGGCATTCCCTTTTGCTCTCTCTCTCCTTTTGGGTGCTGTGGTTTGCAAAGGAGGCATTGAGTGGCAATCCTGTTCGGTCTTTAGTCTACTTTCAGCATGCTTCTCCCATCCTGGGAGCATCCTCCCAATATGCTTTATTTGGTGCCCCCTTCTCTATCTGAGATACCTTTTCCCCTGGCATGTGTGGCTGGCCTCCAAGCCATGGAGTAAACCTCCTGGTACTTATCTCGGCTATTCTTGTCATCCCTTCCTTTAATGCCCCAAGTCCCATGTAACTCTTGTGGAGGATATAATTGTATCTCATTGATCACACAATGTCCTTTCTTCTACACCAGGAAGGTTATAAACCCATGTTACTTGCAGATTTGTGTCTGCACCTCCTTAGCCACCAGCTCAGGAAATGAGATGCTCAAAACAATCTTCACACAACTCTCTAATAAGAAATAAAAGTTAAAAAAAATTATTTAGGCAAATAATAAAGGAAAATGGACAACTGGCAGGCTTCTGAATGTAACCTGCCCACATGGCAGAGTCTGGCAAACTCCCCGTGGCATACCCAACATGCCAAATACCAGTAACAATGATGGGTCTCATTCTACTAACACTGAAAGAGCCTTGAATATGGCACTTTTTTAAATCTCAGGGCTAGGACGAAGGAGACGTTACTGGTTCCATGCTTGAGGCAATCAACGAACAACAGGATGATCATGATCATGAATAAAGAAAACAACTGATTGGAATATCAATGGTGTGTGACTTCTTACCTGGCCTCCGCAACTCACCTCATGCATCAGTGTGCAGTAAGAAGAGGAGGGATTAGTATCTCATGGGGCTAATAGTGGAAAGTAAAAATAAAATCAAAGAGTCGGGCACCTTGCAGCCATCAGACTGTGACTCAATAGGACTTTGCTAGATAATGACACTTCCCTGTGTCCTTTGATGTAGAATAAATTAGGAACAGAGACAGAGAGAAAGTCCTTATACTCAAAACTCCAGACATAATCAAGTGTGAATTTGGTTTTTCACAATTAACTTATTGTATTACTGTAATGGGTGAGCTTTTAGATATACTAGATACACACTCAGAATGAAACAGCTTCCAAACTGGCCATTTTTAAAACATAGCAACTGATTATCTAAGAAATGTACAAACAATCCCCAAAGCTGTACCAAATACTTAGGCGGTGTTTCCCCCACCCTTTGGCTGTATACAAATGAAAAATTGCCAATTTCATTTTGATAAATAGCACAGCGGGTAGGGCATCTGCCTTGCACGCAGCCAACATGGCCGACCCGAGTTCGATTCCTCCGCCCCTCTCGGAGAGCCTGGCAAGCTACCGAGAGTATTCGATATGCCAGACACAGTAACAACAAAGTCTCCAATGGAGACGTTACTGGGCCCGCTCGAGCAAATCGACGATCAACGGGAGGGCCTTTACCTTTACCTTTACCTTTATTAAAAACAATAAACATGCTTGAGTTTGCAAACCGAGCATGATGTCTTGTTTTGTGTTTAAGAAAAAGCATTTCAGAAGATTAGAAAATCTGTAAAAGTGGGACAACCAATTAAAAAGAACAACTTCTGCGGCTAGTACAACAGGTAAGGCCTTTGCCTTGCTTGTAGCCAACCCAGGTTCAATCCCCAACATCCCATATCCCCCAAGCACCGCCAAGAGTAATTTCTGAGTGCAGAGTCAGGAGTAACCTGAGTATCACTGGGATGAACCAAAAAGCAAAACAACAAACAAATAACTCCTGTGGTAGCAGATTTACCAATAAGTCACAACACCATGCCACCTAGGCATAGGGAGAGGCTGAGGGAAGGGATGGGGACAAAGTGACAAGAATCTAAAGAAAACAAGTCTTGCAAAGGGGAGGAGCTAGTACAGGGTTAAGGTTCTAATCTTGCATGAGGTTGACCATGGTTTGATCCCTGGCACTGCCCACATGATCCCCCAAGCATAGGTGGGGCCCCAACATTGGGGAGGGGAAAGCTATCTAAGGTCCAGAGAGAAAGTACAGGGATTAAACTGTTTATCTTGCACCCTGTCTACCCTGACTCAATCTCCGGCACTACATATTGTCATCAGAGCATGACCAGGGGTCACTCTGAGCACAGAGGCAAGAATAGCCTCTGAGCACTGCCCAGTGGGTTCTCCTCCCCCTCAAAGGAATGAATAGCTTACATGTGAATACAATTACGGTCTGCAACATGAACATGGGACAGTGACACTATTGAGAAAACGCATCCTCCCAGGCTCCACTGAGTGCTGAGCTTATATCACCATTATGATGCCTTTTTTTTTCTTTTTGTGTCACACCTTATGATGCACAGGGGTTACTCCTAGCTCTGCACTCAGGAATTACTCCTGGCGGTGCTTGGGGGACCATCACGGATGCTGGGAATCTAACCCAGGTTGGCTGCGTGCAAGGCCAACACCCTACCTGCTGTGCTATTGCTCCAGCCCACCACTATGATGTTTTTACACTAAAGGAGGCACACTTTCAGGAATTCCCAACAAACAGTTGTAAAATAAGCAAAGACAGTAATAGCTCTTTGGGTGCAATTGAACATCAGTTCATAAAAGCCAAAGTCATTTCATCTGAACTTCTTTATTTTCAATAGTCAGAAGATCATCAGGATCTCAGGCTTGGAAGACAAGCTCTCAGATCCACGGATCCACACCTAGGAGTCCTGGAAAGATGGGCCTTCAAAAACTCACATACCAGCTAATTTTTCTCAGTATTATTACAATAACAATTAGGAAAATGAGTGATGGTCAAGATCAAGTAACATAGGGTGCTCTTTAACACTTTTGAAAAATAAATGTATCAGCTCTGTTATAGATCAAGATGATGACCACACACACACACACACACACACACACACACACACACACACAAATGATCACCAGGACTAGCAATATAGAACTGAGGTTAAGGTGCTTGTCTTGCAAGTGGCTGATCCTGATTTGGCCTCCAGCACCACATATGGTTTTTAAGCCCCACCAGAAGTGATCCAAGTGCAGAGCCAGAAGTAAGCCCTGAGAACCACCTGGTGTGGCCCAAACCTTAACCCAAGAAATGATCACCAAATGAACCACTTTTGGGGTGAAAGAAAAAGGAAAGTGATTTGATTTGGGTTTGATGTCTTACATCACATGGTCTTTTAAGCACCACCAGGAGTAGCGGTAGAGGCTCCCAGTGCTACTGGGGTGCCCCCAGCAGCCTCAGAATGAGGCCCTGAGCAGTTCCACATCCCTGAGCCTTTGCACTGAACCACCAGCTGGGTGGCCAACAATCGCCTGTGGGAACCCCTGGCCTCTTGAGCTTGAGAGCACTTCAAGAACCCTCTGGTTCCCCCAAAAGGAGAATTAAACTACTTTCTCAAGACGGTTTCAGCGTCTAACTCAGAGGACTGAGCTCTAACCAGTGTTCACCTCGGCAAGCTAAGAACCAGAAGGGATTCTACCATATTCCTCTGTTTTGACGACTTTTCTGCTTTATCAAGTTTCACTCACACTTATCTTGTATCATCTTTGCATAAGAATGTAAAATATTAATCAAAAGCAAAGGTTGGTGATTTTAAAAAAATGTAAACAAGGTACTTTGACACAACCAATTAATGTCTCAGCTGTTTTGAAACTCCACTATCTTTTTCTTTTTAGCAGGTAAATTTATCATGGAAAACAAGAACCAGAAAATGATACAATAAGGTGATTCTAGATCCATATTTCTATCCTAAGATGCTGGGAAGCAATTAGCCTTGCAAACTGATGTCAATATGTGAAGGTGTGGAATTCGGTATTGATTCCAACACCCACCAACAGCCCCAGCTTAGTCAGTGCTTGTCAAATGCAAATCTGGGCTTCCGCTTCCCAGGTTGGAAAATGAAGGATTTAAGTAAGTGATCTCTACAGCTCCTTTCAACACCTATGATTCTGTGATTGTAAGTGACCAAACCCAGTTACTTGACCGACATCCTTATTTTTTAGTTTGGGGGACACACCTGGCGATGCTCAGGGGTTTCTTCTGAGCATCAGGAACTACCTCTGGCGGTGTTTGGGAACCTTATGGCATGCCAGGAATTAAACCTGGTTAGCCATTTACAAGACAAGCTCCTTGCCCACTGTACTATCACTCTAGCCAACCATCTTTATCTTTTATTTCTTCAACACACAAACCTTGGGCACCATGGTATGTTTGTTGGCCACCACTACTCTGACGGAGTCTAGTACTTACGGAGTGGACGGAAGGGGCAAAAAAACAAATAGAGGCAAAAGGCAAAGTGAAAAGCCAGCCATAGGTGCCTCCAGTGAAGACTGTGTTCTGAGCTTGCACCCAGCCTGAAAATTTTGCTCCTGGCCTAAACCAACAGAGCCACTTCTAGTTCTCAGCGTAGGGGCAGGTAAGTTGTGCCCTTCTCAGTTTGGGAGGCTCCCACTTGACCCAACATTTAACACGGGAAAGAAGTTCTAAGATGTTGCTGAGCTGGGAGTTGGAGCAGGCTGACCACAAAGCCGGAGAGCTCCTCCTGGAATGGAGCCTGCTTTGCTGCTGGGAACTCTCCGTTCAGTCCCACACACGTCCCACCGCCCACGCTCCAGGAATCTCCTCTCCTCCCTAAACCGCGTATGGAACCCTGCCATTGGCACTATTGTAAATCACAGTACCTAAAGAAAAAACTTTTTAAAAACTAGGTTGACACTGCAATTTGTTAAATCACATTGGGTTGGGAGTGGCTGGGCACTCTGGTGGAGAGCATGATGTTGGAACGTGGCATGCACGAAACCCTATCATTTATAGAATTTTAATTATGGTGCCATAGTAATTATAAAAATATGAAGCCACAGCTAAGTGTGAGCCACTGGTGGGACGTCAACGAGCTGGGAATAAAAAAGAAAGAAAAGAAAAGAAACAACAAAGAAATCAAGTTGCATCCACGGGAGGTTTGCAAACCGGGACCGTCTTTAACACGCAACACGGGAGAAATACATAGTATTACCGAGCTGAGAGGCACGAGAAAAAAATGAAAAGCGACAGTTTAGGCCATCGGAAAGTAATGCTGTGTCTATTGCAGCGAGACCGCGGCACTCGGAAACCACGAGAGATGGAAACCAACGCCGGTCACCTGCCCAGAAACCACGCGGGTCCCTCGCCAACCAACAGGTGCTGGTCGGGGTGGCGGCGCAACATCCGCGGAGCGCCCCCGGCCCGGAGCGCGCAGCCCCGCCGCCGATGCCGGGGTCACCTGGGCCTCCGCGTCCCCGTACCCCACCTGACCAGGGGGCAGAGGCCAAGGGGACTCCGGGACCCTGAGGGGCCGGAACCGCCCGCGGGGTATGGCGCAGCGGGACGAGGTTCTGGCGCTCGGGAGCCCGGCGGGACGCACGAACCCCCTTTCCAGCCGACCCCCCGCCACGCGCGGTTCCACCCGGCCCCGCCGTCTCCTCACCTCGGGGGCACCGCTGCAGCCGGGGCGGCGGCTCGTGGACATCCCCCCCGGGGCGCACCGCGGAGGGGCCGGGGGGGCGGCCCCGTCCCGGGCCGCAGGCGCCGCGGTCCGCGCGTCCGTGGGGCGGGGAGCGGGCGCGGAGGAGGCGCCGGCGAGGCTGGGGTCCGGGGGCCCCGCGCGCCCCGCCGGAGGAGGGGGTGGTCGTGAGTCGCCCCGTGAAATATACCGACCGGTTCAGCCGCGCCGGCTCCACCGCGGACCACGCGGGGCGCGCCGAGGGGCTTCCTCCGGGATCCGCTGTGCGCGCCGCGGCTCGGCGAGGGGTGAGGGGCGCGCGGGAGCGGGGCCGCCTCCGGGTTATGTAACGGCTCGGCCGCGAGTGTCCCGGCCAGCGCGCTCTGACCGCCCGACCCTCCGCGGCCACAGGCGTGCGCAGCCCAGATCCGGACGCGCGGCCCGAGGGTGCCCCGTGCTCTCCTGGTAAAACTTTTCCCTGCCGGGTCAGAGAACGGGACCCGCGGGAGAGCCGGGATCCCCGTAGGTGTCGGTGGCTGCCATCTGGACCCTGTCGCCCAGCCCGCCCGCTGTCACCGCGCTGGGAACGCAGGCCACGAGGGTTCTTTGAAAAGCTCGTCCTTTGGAATCTGATGGGCTTTTGGAGTCAAGTCTGCTGAAAGAGCTGGTGACCTTGGGTCGATTCTTTAAATCAGAGCTCGTGTATTTACCTGTAAAAAGGGGATAGTGTCCCCTCCATTTGCTGGGTGCTGACCGAATGAAGGCCCTACCGGCCCCGGGTATATCGCTCGCCCAGAAAGCTTTTCAAAGGTTCGCCCACCGTTTGCCCCAAACTAACCGACGTCTGTGGCCTCTCAGAAGAAGGCGCTGCCTGCAGGTACCTTCCTCTAAATTCCTCTCCAGCTCCCAAGCAAGGGCTCCAGGTCGGCTTCCAACTTCATGGGGTCAACGCCCTCCCAAGTCAGCAGCTTTAGCAACGCCTGGGAGGTGACTTGCGTGCCATATCTCTGGCCCAACCCCAGAGCCACTTAGTCTTAATGCGCATTTTGACAAGAATCCCTAAACAGTTTGGGCTGTTATCCATAAAGTTTTCAAATCAAAAAGTTCCACACTGGAAAATTTGAGAGGAGGCCAGGAAGTCACAGTATAGTAGAGCATTATGGTCTCACAGAATACCACCCAGCTTCTTTAACTGTGAGTGGCAAGTCACATTTAATTTTTTTTAACTTTATATCTTTTAAAAACCTTTTTTTGGGGGGTCGCACCCTGCGATGCTCAGGGGTTACTCCTGGCTTTGCATTCAGGAATCACTCCTGGCGGTACTCGGGGGACCATATAGGATGCTGGGAATCGAACCTGGGTCAGAGGCATGCAAGGCAAACGCCCTACCCGCTGTGCTATTGCTCCAGACCCTAACTTTTAAAAACTTTACTTTACAATAAAGTTCTTTATGATTCATTACTAGTAACTGTTTCATTTGTACATTATATACCTATAAATCCCTGGGTTGAATAAAAATTTCTTTAGTGAAAAATAAAGGGGGAGGGTTCCCAAGTGAGCAAGGTCTCGGAAGTCCTGATTTAACAGACTTGTAATGTTCTTACTCTTTTTACCCTCTGGTAAGCTTGTCTCTTTCCATCCCCCTGCTTCCTGCCCTTAAACTCTATCTAAGTCTGACTTTAAGCTCTATTTTCACTCACCAAAAAACTCTGGATTGCATCTAAGTAATGATTAGTGAACCTGTGTCTAAAACACAGGAAATAGCAAAAACAGCTTCTCTGAGAATTCATTAGCATTGAGGATGGACTTACCACTGTAGAAGCAGGGGTGAGCTCTGAGCTTTCATCTGCGAAGGTCTTTAAAGTTAAAGACTTGAATACTTTGACATTTTGCTTGGGATACAAATTAGTCCAGTGCACCTTTTAAATAGCATCAAGACAAACACTTCTTTAGTAATATTTTGGAAAATAGAAATTTCACAAACTTCCTTCCCTGTAAGTCTCCACTTACTTACAGGGACCCTAGAAAAGTCCAGAGCAAATGGAATCTTTCTTTCATTAAACTATGTGTACTTGTTCATTTGTTTTTGATCCTTAATGTTCAGATTTTTATTTTCCCTCTCTTATGGTAGAATGATGTTCATCTTTTGAGAGTTGAGTAATTGTGACTTGTTATTGAAGAAGATGATAAACATGAGCTAATGCTGATAGGCAGTACCGGATGTAGAAAGGTCATTTTCTTCTGCCTTCCTTGTAGCTGTGGAACAGGCAGTGGGGGTGCAGTATGGTGTCGGAGTAGGGAAATGGAAGAAAGTAGAGGGCTGAGGAGCTGAGAGAAGGAAGTTTCTTTTACCCTAAAGCCCACCTGGAGAGAAAACTGAAAGCAAAACATTTCTCCTAAACCATTCTACTAACTGTAGCACTGCCTTCCCGTTGTTCATTGATTTGCTCGAGCAAATCACGTCTCGACCAGTCACGTCTCCATTGTGAGACTTATTACTGTATTTAGGCATATCGAATACGCCATGGGGAGCTTGCCAGGCTCTCCTGTGAGGAAAAATGTTAATGTTATTTTGTGTGTGTGTATATATATATATATATATATATACATACATATATTGCTTTTTGGGTCACACCCAGCTATGCTCAGGGGTCACTCCTGGCTCTGCACTCAGGAATTACTCCTGGCGGTGCTTGGGGGACCACATGGGATGCCGGGGATTGAACCCAGGTCAGCCCTGTGCAAGGCAAATTCCCTACTCACTGTGCTATTGCTCTGGTCTCATATTTTGTATATATTTTTTAAACTAGTTGCAATGACCGCATTTAAAGTGCTCATATTTAAGGCTAGAAGCTGTCATATTTGGGCAGAATAAGACACTTCCTTTATCACCGAAAGTTCTCTTGGACGGAGGTGCTTAGAAACCAGGACTCAGTTAAGGAAGGAAGTTCAGATGGTCCTCCTTTTCCAAATCCTTGGTATAGCACTACTGGTTTTAAAGGGGATGGACAAATTATAATTAAAAGAAGGTCATTGAATCTAGTGAGTCAAATGAGATCATCCATAGAATATGTTGAATACAATGCATTTGTATTATAAACTCCTAAACAATCTTAGCCAGTATAAGTATAAATAATCATTTTACATTTGAAATGTTGGGGAGACATGGTATGATAATCTCTGTTAGGTCAATAACCGTTGACTGATGAGGTTAGTAGCTACTCTGCACAATCAACTCCCATTCGGAGAAAGCAATGCCCCAATTTCTCCCCTCACCTCTTTCTTCCCTTGCAGGGCTGGCACTACCTTTACTACTCTGGCTGGGAAGCACAGCATACTGTCAAATTCCAGTTTATATCCAGCAAAAATAAAGGGTGTGTAAACTCAAATCATATTGCACCATGGCTCAAGGGGATCAATTTTCCGATGAAATTCTCAGAAGCATGTCACCTTAGGGAACAACCATTATGGAAGAAATTGTTCCTGTTATGTAGTCAAACAAGGATGTGTGGACTCAGCAGAGAGAAATCAAAATGTTGGCTCCAGATATGAATTAGTTGAAAAAGGATAGAGAGAGAGAAAGAGAGAGAGAGAGATAAAAAGAGAGAGAGAGAGGAAGATGAAGGAGGAGGAGGAGGAGGAGGAGGAGGAGGAGGAGGAGAAGAAGAAGGAGAAGAAGGAGAAGGAGAAGGAGAAGGAGAAGGAGAAGGAGAAGGAGAAGGAGAAGGAGAAGGAGAAGGAGAAGAGCTGCCATAGACTTGGGCACGGGGTAGGGGATGGGGGATGATGGGAGGGAACCTGGAAACATTTGATACGGTGCGGTATTACTGAAACCCAATCATGAACAGCTTTGTATGGGTCTATCAAACAGTGTTTGAATAAAAAAAGTTTTTTTTTTTTCAAAAAAAGAAAAGAAGAAAGAAATAGTTGAGCTGTCCACAGGCTGGAAACTCCCAGAAGGTGAGGGCTGAAGATGGAAACTTGGGGTTTTGCCTAAACAGAATATAAAAGCTTATTTATATAGTGATAAAGATTTTAAGGATAACCACAAATAGCATTAAAAATGTGCAAATATTTTGGGTTGTCATTTATATAGATTAGACATGAAAATATGTGGAATTTACATGAACAATACCTGGAAAGAGAGTAGTTCTTCCTCATACATGAAGAAACACAGGTTTCTGTTTTGTTTTGTTTTGTTTTGTTTTGTTTTGTTTTGTTTTGTTTTTAACTTGAGAAATGGAGGATCAATGTGCTGGGAAGATAGTACGGCAGAGAGGGCTGTACCTTCCCAACACTCTACCTGCCTTGTTTTGTCTTTATAGGCATAGTTCCTGTTTGCCTTGTGTATTTTGTCCAAATCCAATTAGAATAAAGTTACTTAATTCCCACAGTGTAAAAGCTGGTGTACTCTGCTCTCTCTTCCCTGAACAGCAAAAGGAAGGTGAGGACTTAGTGACGGTTATTGAATTCTGTGAGGTCCCAGGCCTCTGTGTATGCGTCAGTGGGTTCTCATTTGCCTGGTTTCCACCTGAAGCATGGCGGCTCCAACTATTGTTGCTGGGGCTGACTGATGGTCAGTTAAGGCTCTCTCCAACTCTATTCCCATGCCCTTTGCAATAAAACTTTGCAGCTCATTCATCAAGATGGCTGGCCTGTTTTTCCCAGCGGTTGACTGGACTTCATCAAGTGATCAGTTTAGTAAGCAAGAGGTATGTCATGGGTCAATTTGAGTCTTGATCTGAAGAGGTCATGGCCCAATCTGGCTCCCTCTCAGAACCCTGGATCGCAAGGAGAACAGATCCGGGCTAGCCTGCTGTTGGCTCAGTAACCCCCAAGGCCATCAGGAGAGTTGGGCCAAGATCAGCAAGGCAGGAAGTGACTCTGTTTTGTCTTACAGTGAAGATACAAACATGGAGTTCAATTGCAACTGAAGAATGTTCTACATAACTACTTAGCCTCTGCATGCCCTCCCTTACTCTTCATTTGGTTTTACTTTCAAGTAAGCAACTTTTCCATATTTTCTTATGATATTCCATTTTGGTTGGAATCTAAAAGTATTACAATGAATGGAAAAGCAATGACATTTATGGGCAGGGGAAGGGATCATAAGCTGAATTGCTGCCTTTATTATATATGATGAAGGTCTTGTGAATCCTTGACAACAGGAGCTTTCTAAAGCCCCTCTTTGCTGCTATCTAAATGGACAACTTTCCTAATAAAGATGCAAGCAACCCTCCTCCTTTTGTTATTCACTTTACTGTGTAATGGACGTAGCATGTTATTGCCAGAATGCACAAACTTTTTTTTTTTTTTGCTTTTTTGGGTCACACCCAGCAATGCTCAGGAGTTACTCCTGGCTCATGCACTCAGGAATTACTCCTGGCAGTGCTTGGGGGACCACATGGGATGCTGGGGATTGAACCTGGGTCGGCCGCATGCAAGGCAAACGCCCTACCCGCTGTACTATCAACTCCGGTCCCCAAACTTCTTTTGGAAACTTAAATTATATTTCATTTCTCAAGAGGGACAGACATAGAAAGACTGCACTCATCTGGTGAATATAAAGTAACAGAATGGGAGATGAACACCCTAGAATGGTTGAGATAAGTACCAGGAGGCCTGCTCCACGGCTTGGAAGCAGGCAGCACATGGTGGGGGAAAAGGCAGCTCAGGGAAAGGCAGAAGGGAACACCAAGTAAAGGATGTTTGGAGGATTGGGTCGTAATGAGAGATGCGTGCTGAAAGTAGACTATAGACCGAACATGATGGCCACTCAATACCTCTGTTGCAAACCACAATACCCTAAAGGAAAGAGTGAGCAAAAGGGAATGTCCTACCACAAAGGCGGGGAAGGGTGAGGGGGCTTGGGTGGGGGGGTGGAGGGCTACTGGAATCATTGGTGGTGGAGAATGGGCACTGGTGGAGGGATGGGTACTCAATCACTGTATAACTAAAACCCAAGCACGAAAGTTTATAAATCTACAACTGTACCTCATGGTGTTTCACTAATAAAAATAAAATAAAATAAAGACCTGAAAGTGACTATAAATAATATATATATATTTCATTTCTTAATGTGGGGGAAATGGTAGAAATTATATTACACAAGTCCAGTCTCAAACTTTAGTATTTTCATGCATAGTTGCCCTCCTGTGAGAGACGTGGTCTGGTTTGTCGAGTGATTGTTATTTAGTGTGTTGAACCTCTATTTTGTGTCACTAATCATTGACAATAGTTCAAAAAAGAACCTTTGGAAATGTCATGCTCTGTGTAACAAAATAAAACAAAACAGAATTAGATTTTCAGAAATCATTTCCCACGGCTTTATAAATAATTGTATACTCAGCTTTTTAAGAGACAGGTGAATTTACTACCTTGTGAAGTCTATTAACACTTCCTTTCATCTTAAATAAAATATAGACATGATGTCCATTTTTCTACATTGTGATACACATCTCGAGATGCCTGGAAATGTTTAAAATTGAACATTTCCTGGAGTTTGTGTTTTACCATAGATCAATTTTATGAGCATCTCTTCTTGCTCTCAGGGATATCTAGCTAAGTGTAATATGGAATAAAGTGGACATCTTTTTTTCAAAAAATTTTTATTGAAACACCATAAGATATAGTTACAAACCTTTCATGATTGAGTTTCAGTCATACAATGATTGAACACCCATCCCTCCACCAATGTACATTTTCCACCACCAATGTCCCCAGTATCCCTCCCACCACCCCCACCCCATCCCACCCACTGCCTCTATGGCAGACAATTTCCTTCTTACTCTTTCTCTACTTTTGGACATTATGATTTGCAATACAGATACTGAGAGGCCATCACGTTTGGTCCTTTCCTTCAACCAAACTGCTTCCCCACAATTTAAGTCACCTTAGCACTCGAGTCCTTGGGACAGTCTGTTTGCTGTCCAATCAGTCAGTTTGATTTGCCGTTGTATCTGAGGATGGACTCTGTGACACTACCACCTCTCCACAGGAAAGGAGGTTGTGTCCAAAAACCCATCTTCAGGTACAGCTGCAAATTAGAACTCACTTTCAGCTTTTGGGAAAACTAACTGCCCATCCCCTAATTATTTTCCTTGTACATGTTACCACCAGTTATTTTCAGCACAAATCTCCCATCCTGAGAGATTCCTCCAACCATCATTGACTTAGTGATTAAAGTGGACATTTTAAAACTAGGAAAGTTTTTTCTTTTTAAATCAGCAAAGGTAGCAGCTTTCTCCACAACAAACTTAGGGTGCAGGAGAAAAACCCACCCAAACCAGGTCAAGTCAGCAGAACTACCTGATCAACACATTTTCCCAGGCTTGCTTCCCAGGCCCCTGAGGCACTGTGATTGTTTAATCATGGAACATTACTATTATCTTTTTTTTTCAAGCCATGCCTGGCAATGCTCAGTGTTTACTCCTGGTTTACTCCTGGCTCTGTACCCAGGAATCACTCCTGTTGGGGATTCGGGGACTGTATTTGGTACGAGGTATCAAGCCCAGATCAGATATGTGCAGGGCGAATGCCCTACCTACTGCACTATCTCTCCAGCCCTATTGTGGAGCATTATTTAACCAAGAAGTAGCTAAAGAAAATTCACACTGACTCTGGTTCAAATTCATCAGAAGTGTTTTTACTCTGGATTTTATCATTCAACTACTCAAGAGAAAAAAATGTTGAGAGTAATAAAATAAAAATCATTTGTGCTTAATGGGGCAATTTAATGAGTGACTTAATTGTAACAGAACTGCAGTGTGTGTCACCTTATGTCTATCATCAAATTTAGTGCCAAGAAAGTGACCGAATTTTTGAAGATTGAGCCTGGCAGGCACTGTACACGTGTAGCCTGTCTTCCAGGAATTCACAGCCTAATTAAAATCTCAGCAGCCACGCAAATAAGAGAAGTAACAATAAAAGATCACTAAAGAGCACCTGCATTCAAGGCTGGAGTAATAGCACAGCGGGTAGGGCATTTGCCTTGCATGCAGTTGACCCGGGTTCGATTCCCAGCATCCCATTGGTCCCCTGAGCACTGCCAGGAGTAATTGCTGAGTGCATGAGCCAGGAGTAACCCCTGTGAATTGGATGTGACGCCAAAAAGCCAAGAAAAAGAGCATCTGCATTTGAAACCATATGTTTCAAAAGCAATGGTGCATGGTTGTTTTAATAAAGTTGGCACTTTGTAGAAGAACTCATAGTAAAATGATTGGGAGAGAAGCTGTCAAGATGAAGAATGACTTCATAGGCTGGTCTGGAACTCCTTGGAGCATCGCAATAAGCAGGCAGGAAGGCTTTCTTGGTAAATGAAAACACAGATAACTATTAGCAATGGGAAAGGGCCAGGAGCATTTGGCAGTGAGTAAACAAGTCCTTTTGAGGAGAACAGAGAGAAATCGGTGAGACAAAATGACTGATTAGTGGTGGAGTGGAAGGGATCTGGGAAGCTTGCGTGTTACAGCCAGGCCTCGGGTGATCATTAACAGAGGGAGAGAAGCTAAGAGGTGGCAGCTGGGTGAACTGTTTAATATTAGACACCTGCAGCTTGAGGCGGGCCAGAGCTCCCCAGCAGGCTATTGTAACTTCAGACCAGGGGCCTCAGGAAAAGTGCAAGTTAGGCTGGAAAATCTGCTCTTAAGAGCAGAGGCAAAACCAGAGCTGAGGACTAGACGCGAGGAATGCACACAATGTGGAGTAGGGGGAGATAAGAAAGATACAGCTGACAGCTAAGCAGGAAGTCGCTCTCCCGGACGTGAGTCACAGAAGCGTGATAAGCCTCAGAGAGGTGCGCACTAGCAGGGGAAACGGCCTCTTGGCAGCAATAATGAGCAGAATCTGCTCACAGCAGGCGCCCAGGGCTCTTGGAAACCACTGGAAGGGCTGGATGGTTCTGGTCAGACAGCTCACGTGCAAACTAGAAAAGCTTAAGTGGACACTGATTGGGGCATTTAAAAAAAGTACAATAACTTTGGAGTTGATTGACCCTCTGTGGCTCTTTGTTGATCTTAATGAGTAAATTTGCAAGCTTATTCATTTTGATAAACTCAAAGAGTACAAAATGAAGAAAATACCTGATGAGGAAAAAGCAATCCAGGTCAATAAGGCACCTCGGTAAATGAACTGCGGTCAGTGGATCAATCCCCATTGAGTTCCTCTGCTTACATACACCTCCGGTGCTAACAAAATCATAAGGGCAGGATCTGCATATACCCATCTTTCAGTTACATGCACCCATGTTAATTAGTTCTCCTGCCTGGTTGTAATGCCATGAAGGCATCATTAAGTTGAAAAGGAACATTAATCCCAACCACCAGAAGAACCAGTTGCTAAATTCTACCAATGTAAATAACAGCCACTGGATATATATTTCCAACAGAGTATGAGTACTAAAAGAAAAACACCTTCATTTTCTTAATTTATGAAAAGACACCTTAAGTCTGCCAACCAACTACTTGCCACTTATGGTAGGGCAGTGGTTTTTAATCAGCGGTCAATGGACAGTGCCAGTCCATAGAAGAGATGGGGTGAAAACCATTGAGAACCACACATTGGCTCAGGTGCTAGCCACAGATATACAAAGGTTGAAGAATGTTGCTTTGCAGCATTTCTAAGCCACTAAAGGTCAGTTCAAAGTGGTGGATCTCAGAGGTAGTCCCAACTCTGGGCTTAAGTATGTGGATAAAAAAGCTGATGGGACAAAATTTGTAAGTCTACAACTGTACCTCATGGTGTCTCACTAATAAAATTTAAAAAAAAAAGCTGATGGGACTGGAGAGATGGCAAAATAAGTAGAGCACTTGCCTTGCACACAGCCAACCTGGTTCAATCTCTGGCACCCCATATGGTTCCCCCAGGCAATTCCAGTAGTGACCCCTGAGCACAGAGCCAGGAATTAGCATTGAGCATTTCTGGCCATGACCAACAAACAAACAAAAATAGAACTCAATGTTTGGGCTGGAGAGATAGTACATAAGTTAAAGTCTTTGCCTTACCTGTGGCAAATGTGGTTTGAATCTCCGGAACCACATGTGGTCCCCCACGCACTGTCAGGTGTAGTCCCTGAGTGCCTCTGGGAGTGACCAAAAGAACAAAAATGAATTCAATTATTTGATGAATAAATGAAAGAACCCAAAGTTCTCAAGGTGTGGAAGTTACTAATATAGACATGTTAAAAACTTGGCACTGGCAGCGGAGAGGGAGTAAACATCCTGAAATTAATCTCCATCACAGCATTAAATTGCAAATTTTCCCAGGCCCTTTTTCTTCCAAACTAGTGAAGATAGGGCACGTAGTTGGGACTTTAATATATCTTTACCAGACTGCTTTGTTGCTTTAAAAGAGGAATTCATTAACATTCCTTTGTAAGCTTAAAGGCATCACAGTAAGAAATAAGACAAGAGTTTGAGCTCTGTGAGAGAGAAAGTCAATTGACCACATGAAATACATGTATTATTAATAGTTATAATGATTACACTAAGCTCATGTGAATCCCCTGTTATTTCATCTTGAAAGTCCAGGCTTTGGGTGGGTGGGAGGGAGCCCATGGGTCAGTGGTGGAAGGAAACTGATACTAGTGGTGGGTATGGTGTTAAACTGTCTGCATGAAATTCTGTCATTAACAGTATTAACAGTCAATCATGGTGCCTCAACAGAAATTGGAAAATAAATAATAAATCAATTTTTTTCCTTTTTTGGGTCACATACCTGGTCTTGCACAGAGGTGACTCCTGGCTTTGCACTCAAGACTCACTCTTGGTGGTGCTTGGGGGACCATATGGGATGCTGGGAATTGAACCTGGGTCGACTGTGTGCAAGGCAAACACCCTACTATCACTCCAGCCTATCAATTTTTTTTAAAGTACAGATGTTGGCCAAGAACCATGACAACATGCTTAGGAGCTAGACATCATCTGAGAAGGTTTGTATGCCAGCATGACTGAATTCTATGTGGCTGTTTGCTAACTACAACACAACAGAACATTGTATTTCCTATTCCCAGCAGCTATGGATTGGGCAAAAGAGGAAAACAATTACTTGTTTCTCCATTGCGAGCAAAGCCAGCCAAGGAAACAGAGAGGGTGGCTTTTCTCAGTGCCAGGGCCGGAGTCAGAACCAGAACAGCCAGCACTGTGGAGGACCCCTTCACTGAACCCCGCAAGTGAATGGGAGGTGAAGGAGACTTAGCAAAATCAGATGGTGACTGAATCAACACTTGGCTCTCCTCTCAGTGTCAGTTTGACACAAGGATTATCCACATGTGGTGATCAATCAAAAGAACAGCACTTCCTTGAATGTTACAAAAATATCTGGAGTCCCTGGCTCCTTGATCACTGGGTGCATTTGAAATGGCCCAAGAATTTTAAGCTCCAGGGACCTTCATTTGCACATCCTTTTACCCACTAATTCATTTGCACCCCTTTATCAGACCAAGATGTTCATTGTGTTTCCTGTGTGGTGTTAGGCCATTTTCCCCTAAATTTAATTGTAAAAGCCATATGCACATCTCTTATTAGGTTTATGAAGAACAGAATGTCTGACTTGTCCAGAGTGCCTTGGTCTGTCAGTCTATAACTGTTTTCCAATACACCATTAGGATCCTACTTACTGATGCAGATTTGCTCACACCACTCTACAGCCCATTTGTAACTCAGTGCAGCCAGAGAAATACACCTTTGCGGGGCTGGAGCAATAGCACAACGGGTAGGCCGTTTGCTTCACATGCAGCATACTTTTGCTTCTTCCAAGCCCCTCAGCAATCATTTTGCACATGAGGGTCTACATCCATTAGACTTTAGATTTTGATTTCTGTTTTGGGGCCATAACCCGACAATGCTCAGGGGTTACTCCTGGCTCTGCATTGTTACTATAAATCCCATTTTCCAGCTGTCACCAAGATTGCCAAGTAGAAAGTTGCTTCTCAATTCTAACTCACTTAACACTGATGTTGGTCGTCTCTCTCGCCTCACTAGCTGTCAGACAAGCCTCCGCTTTCTTCCGTTACTGTTTGACTAAATGGAAAGGCGGTGAAGTGTGTGATAATGTTGAGCAAGTCATTCATTTCCAGATTTCGTTATTCTTTCAGTAAAAGACAGGATTGAATTAGGTTAGGGGTCAAACTGCTGGACTATGGGCCAAATCTAATTCTCCTATGAGCTTGGATGAACTCTCCTGGATTGGAAAAAAATTGTCATTCATTGTTGACAAAGTTCTGGAAGGTTTCTCATGAAACCCAATATTTCTAGCCTCTCTTGGAAAAAAAAAATCTTAATTTCCTTGAAAAGTCCTATAGGTCTTGGATAGATAGTACGGGGGTTAGTTATTTGCCTTGCATACACCCTGATCCCAGTTCAAATCTTTAGCACGGTGCATGGTCCCCTGAGCACCATCAGGGGTCACTCAGAGTCAGATATAGTAGCCTGGGCACTGTTGCGTGCGGCCCAAATCCCATACACACATACACACATGTGGGAAGCTGGCCCTTTAACTGACCAAGGGCCTACGTGCCTGTGCTATGTATGGTTATCTTGGCCTATGTGACCCTGAACAAGCGGGTCCTGACTAGCGCAAATCTGGTACTGCGTCTGCTCTGACCGCAGCCTATGAGCTATGTATGGTTGTCTAAAAGAAAACATTTGTCACAGCTAGCCCAAGAATAAGAAGTAACTGACACTGACTAATCAAGCACATGGAACATGTAGTTTTTGTAACTCTCCTAACAATATATGATATGACCTAGTGATGTAATTGCCTTCTGTAATGTAAGCATAGTTTCCTGCGTCGCAAAGTATATAATACCCCTGCTGCCCTGAATAAAGTCCTGTCCTGTCCTGTCTCTTTATCTCTGTTTCTGTCCTGTACTCTGTCTCTTGTGTCTTGTGTCTTCATTCGGTTGGTCCCTCCTTGCACCTACGGATCCTAGGGCCACCTCCACGGGCCGGAGAGTGGTCTGGCGGGGCCCCCCCGCACACACACACAAAAAAGAAAAATCTCAGCGACTCCCCACCTCAGTTTTACACTAACAAACAATAAGGAAAGAAGGTACAAGAAACCCACCTCAATTTTCCCTCTTTATTTTTTTATTTGGGTAGGGGATTGTTGGGCCATACTTGGCTATACTCAGGACTTACTCCTGGCTCTGTGCTCGGGTGACTCCTGGTGCTCAGGGGACATTATGCAATGCCAGGGATCAAACTGAGGTCAACTGTATGCAAGGCAAGAGCCTTAACCCTTGTGTAATCTTTCTAAGTTTCACTCATGAAGTGCTGGGGATCACACCCAGTGCCTTGCAACAATACAAGGCCATTGTCTACCATTAAGCCATACTCCCAGCCTCTCAGATCGCTGATAACACCCAGTTGTGGGTATGCAAAGGCCCTCTTCTTCCTGATAGCTGACAGACTTAGAAGAAACTGAGCCTTTGTGACTTTGAAAAAAACACTTTGAGAAAGGGAAAAATGGCAAACTTGACTATACCAGAGCTTTGCTCCCTGTTCATGGTGTGATTTCAACATTTATCATAGTTTGGTTTGAACAGGGTTGTTTAAAAAAAAAAAAAAAACGTGGAGTGAAGGTCAAGATGGCCTGTCGGCTGATTCTCTGAGTACACCTTTCCTAGAGCAGTTCTTTCTCTACAGTGCTTTGAAGAGAGGGTGTATGTGTGTTCCAGGGAAGGGCAGGTTTGAGCAATAAACAACAAAAGGAGAAATTCTAGCTTGAGATGATTGGGAGAGAATGGTCTTTAGGTTGACACCCTCCCCCTTCATTTAACGACAGCACCCACCACACATTTTACTGATCTATATAATCTGCCTGACCGCTCTAGCATTTGACTTTGCACTAGACCCCCTGTCTAACCTCCTTTCTCTCTGAACAACTACAGGCATTTCTAAAATAGTTCAAGGGAGTTGAGCCTCTCCATGCAGGTATACTCTTTCCTTCCTCTTCCTCAGCGTTAACAGCCACATCACAAGACACAACTTTGTCTGTGTCCCCCCTTTTAAGCCCTTAGCACCTAGGAGACACTCAATAAATATTTGTGGAACCAAATATTCAGGTTTAGCAATTACCTTTGGAAACAGGTAGTGATGATTAACAGAGCAAATTAGTGTTTAAGAGGGCATGAATAATCACCTTAATTGCAATGCCATTATATTTCATGTTATCCAATAGAAAAAAATCACCAACTACAACTGCTTTGGTTGAACTATTTTGTTGTTTTGTTTTGGGGCTACATCTGACGATTCTCAGGGTTGACTTCTGGCTCTGTGTTCAGGGACCACTCCTGGCAGGGTGTGGGACTTTCCTCTAAGAAACTTTTTTTTGGATCATTTTTAGCAAATTACTCAAAATAAACAACACAAAAATAAATTTTTTGGTTCTTCTGTGGGGGCAGGGTTTGGGGTTCTGTGTGGAAACATCAAAAATATGGTGTTGGGAAGGTGGAATGGTAGTGGAATTGGTGTTCGAATATTAAATGTAATCAAATATTGTGAGCAACTTTATAAAAATAAAAGAAAATTTAAAATAAAACCCTAAATTCTATAAATGTGCCACCAGTCCAAATACAAGTCAGGTCTTTACATTTTTCCTTTAATTCTTACTGAAAGGGAAGTGTATATAAAAGGCAATAATGAAGCAAAAACACTAACCAGAGTGTTTCAGAAACATCCGACTTGTTTCGCTAAATCAAGATTCTGGGCAGAGCCAGGATGAACTAGGAGGCAGAACACTACCCCCTTGTGTTGATTCTTGGAACTGATACCATTATTCTCTGATGAGATGGCCAAGTCGATATTAATTCTAGGAAAAAATAGTAAGCAATGTGCACACACAGCCCTTGAGTAAGAGAAAGAAACACACAGGAATAACAGAATCAGTCAAACCTCAAAAGCTTTTCATCTACAGTAGCTGTTTTGGAGGAAAGAACACTATGCTTCAAGAAACAATTCAGCTGCCTTCCCCACCTCCCAAAAGTGTTATTGGAGTATCTATCAGTTTACTGCATGGAAAGCCTTGGACCCTTGGGCATTAGGAGAGGCACTTTTCATATATTATCTTCTCATCTAATCATTGTAAAAAACTGTAATGTGTAGGTAAATAATTTGCAGAAGATCACATAATTAACAAGTGAGAGAGCTAAGGCATTTCATTGATGTTTAACTCCCATATTCTTTACTAACTGGGGGGGGGGGGGGTAAACTATCCAAGACATTACAACAGTGTTTCTTAAATATGAAAAACGTGTGCGTTCCCTCCACTTTCTTTGTTTTGTTTTTTGGGGCTACACCTATTTGTGTTCAGGGATTACTCCAGATTCCACTCAGGGATCATCCCTGGCAGGCTTGGAGGAACATATGTGGTGCCAGAGATCAAATCAGGTTGGCCACGTGCAAGGCAAGCACCCTACCTGCTGTACTATTGCTCCAGCCCCAGAAGTGATTTTAAAATTGTTAAAAATTCTTTTACCCCATTCGCCCTCTCCTCTCTGGAAAGAAAGATGGCGGCCGCATGGGAGCCTTGTGGACAGAAGGTCTGAGCCGGGGGTGGGGGCGCGCCTGAAACCTCATGGGATGGGGGGCGTTCCGGTCCGTCCTTCACGCCCTACCGAGGTCACCAGTTGCCCCCCACGAGCGGCTCTCCGGCACGGCCACGGCCCCAGAAGCACAAGGACTTAATGCAGGAAACCAGCAGCTTGGAGCAGAAAAGTGAACAGACTATGTGTTAATCCAGGCCATCATGCCTGCCCGGAGGGGAAAGGGTGTTGCTCCATTCGCCCTCTCCTCTCTGGAAAGAAGGATGGTGGCCGCATGGGAGCCTTGTGGAGAGCAGGTCTGAGCCGGGGGTGGGGGCGCGACTGAAACCTCATTTAATTCTTGAACCCAGCTTGACATCATTTAATTCTTGAACATCATTTAATTCTTGACATCATTTAATTCTTGACATCATTTAATTCTTGAACCCAGCTGTAGAAAGCAAATCATTTCACAATGCTTTTTCAGCATGGCTGATTTGGGGGGGGGTAAAGTCTAAATAATAATGGTGCAACTTTTATCGAAACAATGAAGCTAGTCAAAGTAGATAGAGTGTTAACTAGAATTCATCTGCCCCACAGGCATTGGGGGGGTGGGGGTGGGGGTTTATTGGGGTTCTTCGTGGTGAAAAATAAGTATTGGTAAAGGGAAATGTGATTGATATTTGCATGACCGAGACCTAAACCTGAAAGCTTTGTAACTTTTCCCACAGCGATTCAATAAATAAATTTTAAAAAAAAGGAAAAAAGGAAAAAAATTCTTTTAAAGATTGCTAAGGAAATTGATCTTAAAACCCCTTCTGATTCAGACAACAAGATAATCATTTCAGCATCCTCTCCAGGTTCTTTTTTTTTCTTTTTTCCCCATTTTTTATAATTTTATTTATTGAATAACCATGAGAGCAGTTACAAAGCTTTCGGGTTTAAGTCTCGGTCGTACAATGAAACACCTGTACCTTCACCAGTGCCCACTCCTCATCACCAAAAACCCCAGTATACCCCCATCCCACACCCTCCCCCCTACCTGTGGGGCAGATGATTTCCACCTTAATCTCTCTCTACTTTGATTACATTCAATATTTTGACACCAGACCAACCATATCATTTGGGATTTTACCCCAACACTCAGATCTGCTGAAAAGGCAACAGTAGACAATTTGTTTTCTATTGCTGGTTATGAATAACATATGATGCCGTGAGACTGCAGTAGTGGCTGCACGATTTTGAAATTCCAAAATTTTAACAATTAAATCTGGAGGGATTTCTGCCAAAACCTGCTGGGTTCCAAGATTTGTTCCCGAGTCTCTTAGATCATGGCCGTTAAGCAGCTTGATCAGGAGCCAGAAAGGCCCTTTGTGGGTGGCAACTCAGGGTCTTGTTGGAATGGGGAGGAAAGGGCCGGTTCCACCCCCATCCTGTGAGGCCCCGCATGTCTCATAACTGTGGGCCCAAACCTGACTGTCTAGTGGCCTCTAGAGAATGTTGGTCACCAGACCTCTGGGGGAACAGGCCATGGCACTAAACCTATTCCCACCTGGGGTGGACCAGCCCTGGTAATCTACTGCAGGGACTGGACGCATTTCTGCCAAAAGCCACTGGGTTTCAAGATTTGTTTCTGAGTCTCTGGGATCATGGCCATTAAACGGCTTGATCAGGAGCCAGAGAGGCCATTTTGGACAGCACTTGGGGTCTCGTTGGGGTGGGAGGGGAAGGGCTGGCTCCACTCCCATCCTGTGAGGCCCCGCGTGTCTTGTAACTGCGGGCCCAAACCTGACTGTCCAATGGCCTCTGGCGGATGGCGGCCACTGAGCCGCCAAGGGGGAGCAGGCGAAGGGACAGCACCCTTTCCTCCCTGTGGTAGCCTGGCGACAGTAACCTACTGCGGGGTCCGGACACATTTCTGCCAAAAGCCACTGGGTTTCAAGATTTGTTTCTGAGTCTCTGGGGTCATGACTGTTAAGCAGCTTGATCAGGAGCCAGAGAGGCCATTCGTGGGCGGCAACTCAGGGTCTCATTGGGACGGGGAGGAAAGTCCTCTCCAGGCTCTAATGGCTCACAGTCTTAAGCATAAAAAGGAAATGCTCACCCACCCATTCACCTGTGTGGAAAAGGTATAAAAGGAGAAAGGCATCAGCCTTCCTCAGGAATCCTGCTTTAGGAGACTTCTCACATAATCTGGGAGCATCCCTACCTTACTCTCCTTTTCTCTCTGTTTCCCTAAATAAAGATACTGAATTTGGCAAATAAAAAAAAGTCTTCAAACAAGAAAAATTGTTGTAACTGTTGTAACTATATAAGATAGTGTTTTTGGGTTTTTTTTTTGTTTGTTTTTTTGTTTTGGTTGGTGGTTTGGTTTGTTTGGGGCTTCACCAGGAGATCTCAAAAGCTACTCCCAGGGGCAACACTGGTGGTGCTGAGGGACTATGTGGTACTGGAGATTGAACCCAGGCTCCCTGCATATAAAGTATATCCTTAGTTCATTGAGCTATCTCTCTGATCCCAGAGTGACAAATGTTAACTATGCGTATACTTAATATTTTGCAAAGTTCACAGCTATTGAATCATTCTGTTGAATACCTGAAGTTAAGATAGAGCCATTATACATCAATTTTACCTCAATTTAAGAAATTTCTTTGCAGTGCCAGAGACCAAATTTAGGGCCTCATATATATAAGGCCTGTACTCTACACTAAGTTACATCTCCAGACTTTAATACCTCAATTAAAAATTTTTAAATGTATTTGTTTATTTGGGCTGGAGTGATAGCACAGCAGGTAGGACGTTTGCCTTGCACGCGGTCGACCCAGGTTCAATTCCTCCATTCCTCTCGGAGAGCCCAGCAAGAGGGGCGAGAGTATCCCGCCTGCATGGCAAAGCCTGGCAAGCTACCTGTGGCATATTCGATATGCCAAAAACAGTAACAAGTCTCACATTGGAGATGTTACTGGTGCCCGCTCGAGCAAATCGATGAACAACGGGAGGACAGTGCTACTTATTTATTTATTTTTTGTTTGGGGGTGCACAATTGCTCTGCTCAGGGATTACTCCTGGCTCTGAGCCAAGGGATAACTCCTGGCAGGGCTCAGGGAACCATATAGTGTGCCAGCAATAGAATCAGAGTTGACTGCATGCAAGGTAAGCTTCCTACTGGCAGTACTATCTCTCCAGAACCCAACACCTTGATTTTTTACAAAATAAAGTATAAATAAAAAATGTTTTAAATGACTGATAATCTCTGAGTTTAATTACACTGAGTACCTTAAAGAAAATAGCATTTTATATATGACATAAATTCCAGTGGGTATGAAATTATAAACCCTCCAAATTAGTAACAATCCACAGAATTCCAAAACTTATTATAGGTGTCTGGATGGCTATACCCAGCCATACCCAGCAGTGCTTAGAGGTTAATCCTAGCAGTGTATAAAGGACTGTGTAGGGCCAGGTATCAAACCTAGTATACTGAATACAAAGTATGTGCTCTATTCTGCTCCATTATATCTCCAGCCCAAGATGATAGTGCATTTTTATTGACATATTTCATTTGATACTCATAAAACCTCAAAAGGAGGGTGTTCTTTATTTCCATCCCTTTCTAGAGGAGTAAGCAAAGGAAGTGAGATTTGCCCGTGAAGCATTAGCTAATAGATGGAACCAAATCTCTGAACCAAACCAGATCTCCTGTAGATCTCACAATGAGATTACAAATCCTCTTGCGTACTTTGTTATTCAATCTTGTATATGTTGATATATGATGAATACTTATGTGTTAATTGATGGCTTCATAAAATAATTTGTTATAATCCTAAAGGTACTATATGCTTTTCTAAAAGCCACTGTTGTCTATAACATCAAAGTATCAGGGGAGGCAAAGATGCCTCCAGACCCTGTGCCAGGCTGTCTCATATCTGGGGCATTCCAGAGGGGGAGCAAGTGAGCCCACCACCTGCCCAAATAGAGTCCCGGCAGCTGAAAACCTCCACACTCCAGTTGCCACCGTGCTCACAACCGTACTCCACAGGCTCAGGACAAGCCTCATCCAGAATGAATCTGTTGAAAAACTCAGGAATGTGGGTTTTGTGACCAAAATCTCCAGGCTCTTATGGAGCTGGGGATGAGAGACCTCCCCCCATCTCCCTTGTTCTTTTGGGAACCTGGCAGTCATGCCCACGAACAGCCTCTAGCGTCATATATGCTCATTAACTGAACATGATTCAAAGACTTACAAATAAATCTCAGAAAAGATCAACAAGCTGCAGAGATGCCTCCAGACCCCAAAGTCACATCCAGTTAAAAATTGAACTCCAGCTATATCACCACATTCAAATTTTAGAATTCCTGGAACACACAGTCACAAATGCAGTTGGGAGACATCTCAAACTCTACACACCACTGATATAGTAGGAGTAGCACACTACATTGGATGAGATGTAAAGAAGAAGGCAACCAACTACAATTAAGAAAATATTAACACATAAAATTTATCCCGTAACGAGCCTCTTACACAAGGGCTTAATGGCTCCAGGATGAGATACAATAATCTTCACACACCTTCTTTTAAGGAAATCTTTTTTGATAATTTTTAGCAAATTATTCATAACAAGCAACATAAAATAAATTATTTAGGGCCTGCTTTTGGGACAGACTTGGGTGTTGGTTGGGAAAATTGGAAATATTGGTGTAATTGTGGTGGGATTAGTGTTGGAATATTGAATGTAATAAATCATCATGAACAACTTTATAAAAATAAAAAAATAAATAGGCATCTTTAGTTAGAAGGGAAAAAAGGTGTCAGGATCATATGAGGTACTGGGGACTGAATTGATTGGGATTGTTACTAATTTGAAGGGGTTATAATTTCATACTCAATCAGAATTTATATCATGTATAAAATATTCTCTTCTTTAAAATCTCAGTGTATTGTACTTGGGAATTGTAAGTATCAAATATCTATCATATATTGTATGCCATTGTAGGATAATATGGTTTTGTCTTTCTCCCTCGCCCCAGCGAGCTTAGGTTTATTGGATTACACCAATCACAGTGCTCTCAAGGCACTCTTATTCCTCTGTGTTTATCTTTAGCTTCTCTGTACCCTGCTTTCCCTCTCTGTTAGTCACCTATATCCCCAAATCAGACCCTGTGACTTGTAAGGTCAGATCCTTCTAAGAACTCTGGATTTTGTATTTGTAACTGAAATATTGCTTCTCTCTTTCCCTTATGTCCTTTGCATAGTTTACTTTAGAGCAATGCCCTTTTTGTATAGACATACGAAGACAGTTGGAGCAATAGCACAGCGGGTAGGGCGTTCGCCTTACACGCGGCCAACATGGCCGACCCGAGTTCGATTCCTCCGCCCCTCTCGGAGAGCCCGGCAAGCTACCAAGAGTATTCGATATGCCAGACACAGTAACAACAAAGGCTCCAATGGAGACGTTACTGGGCCCGCTCGAGCAAATCGACGATCAACGGGAGGGCCTTTACCTTTACCTTACCTTTACGAAGACAGTTAATGCTATTCTTTTGTAACTTGGTAGTTAATTGACACCAGATAATATTTACTCCTGGGCATCTGTCATATTTACTCGACTTAAGTCTCAGTTTCCCTTGGTTTCCAGCACCCCCAAAGAAAGGTCTGACGAAGGGAGTGGAAAGCTACCCTGGCATTGGAATGGGACAGGCCAAGTGCCATAAAACTTATAATAAGCCAAGAGCATGGTCATAGAAAAATTCTGTCACAACCCAAGAGAAGTGAATGAACAAGGACCTTGCGAGAGTTAGAAAAGACTAATCTGGTCTGAGAACTGTAGTCTGGGATCTATAGCTAGATGTCCCCAGGAGACCCACCCTTTAAGCTTAATATATCTCTTACTGTGTCCATACAAAATGACTAGAAAGATTATTAAGAAGTAATTTTAAGTTGACTGTTTAAATGGTTATGGACTAAGAAAAGGAGAAATACACCCTTAGATAAAATTCCGCCCTTGAGTGGATCTCCTAGCAGGATAAAATCTTTATCTAAGAAGAGCTTCCCAGGAAGGCAGGGCTTTACATATGCTGGTTGTACTATCTCACCTATGTGTAATTGCTACCCCCAACCTTGGAGGGTGGGCTCTTGACTAAGGCTGTGAGACTGGGCAAGGTGAGACTGGCATGGGGTACTCAGAGAGATTGGAAAAGGCATGCAGGGAGAATGGAATAAATGGCAGGACAGAGATTGGAATAAACTGCGACTGATAACCAATCAGCTTCAAGGCCCTGTTCCCTCCTTCATGTGTCCATTGGCAGCAGCAGCAGGCCGGGGTGGAGAAGCGGCTCATGGCCACCGAATACACACGATGAGCACCCACACACACTTTGTGAACACACATGCTATAATGTCAGGGACCCATAATGGCTAATTTGTTAAGTATTGATCAGTTTTGTAGTAAAAGCAGTATTTGACTTGATATAATTTCAGTCTTGATAATTTTATTACCTAGTGTGGACAACGTACATTCAGGAAGTCCTCTGGAAAGTCAGGCTACCTAGTGGCAAAATCAGGCTGACCTGGTATGCCTGCAATAAATTGCAGTATAGAGAATCATTTATTCAGTCATGCAAAGGAATGAAATACCAAAGCATGCTCTAACAGGAATAAATCTACAAAATGATTCTAAGTGAAAGAAACCAGACACAAATGGTCACATATTATGTGATCCAATTGATATGAAACAAGCAGAATAGTTTAATCTAGAGAGATAGAAAGCTGGTACTTATTTGCCAGAAGCTGGATACAGGGGTCTGGGGTATAACTATTTAATGGGCAAGTCATTTTCTTAGGGATTATGAAAGGTTTTAAAACTAGATAGTTATTACATAAAGCTGTGAATGTACTTAATATAACTGAATTTCTCACTCTAAAAAACGGTTAGTATGGGGCTGGAGCCATAGCACAGCGGGTAGGGTGATTGCCTTGCACGCGGCCAACCTGGGTTTGATCCCCAGCATCCCATATGGTCCCCTGAGCACTGCCAGGAGTAATTCCTGAGTGCAAAGCCAGAAGTAACTCCTGAGCATTGCTGGGTGTGACCCAAAAACAAAACAAAACAAAAAACGGTTAGGGTTAGTGTGGGCTGGAGAGATGGTATAATAAGTAGCACACTTACTTTGCATGCAGCCAACCCTAAGTTGATTCCTGGCAACCCATATGGTCCTCCGAGCCCCACTAGGAGTGATCCTTCTGAGCACAAAGTCAGGAATAAGCCCTGAGCACCACTGGGTCTGGCAAAAAATGCAAAAAAAAAAAAAAATGACAAAAAATGCAAACAAAAAGGTTAATATTATGATATGTGAATGTCATCTGAATAAAAATTATTCATGAAATTGATATAGTAGAAAGTCTTAACTTGTGCTAGCTGCACTCACATATCATCATTGTCACTTGTCCTGCATTTGTTGACTGAGGCAGTGTAAGCAGTGTGGGCATTGTAAAGAGAATCTCAGCTTAAACTTAAACATGCTACCATTGAACTGGGAACATAACTCAGTGGCAGAGCACTTGCCTTGCATGTAGAAAAACCTTATTTTATCCTTGGAATTCTAAAAAAGGGAGTGAAGAAGTCAGAGTTAGCTCAATGGACTGGAGCCCAGGCTTTGTATGCAGGAGGCCTGCATTCAATCCCTGGCACTGCCTGGTCCCCAAACTCTGCTATGAGTGATCCCTGAACACTGAGTTGGAAGTATTCTCCAAACACTGCTGAGCGTGGTTGCCCAAAGCAAACAAAAATTAAAGCTTCCATTGATTCCAGTTAACAAGGCCCCATGAATATACTAGCAGATAATACAGGTGTAAAAAATTGGCAACTTAGATGAACAGATTTTGGCAAAAAATTATACAAAGTATGTTCACAACAATTTGATTCACAATAACCAAAAACTGAAGAGAGCCCACATCTCATCAAATAATTAATGAGCAAGTAAAATGTGGTCTTTGAAATCTCCAGGCTCTCACGAAGTCAGGGATGGACCATCTCCCCCCATCCCCTGTTCTTCCGGGAGCCTGGCAGTCATGCTCATCATCTGCCTCTGGTGCCATATAAGCTCATTAACAGGCCATTATCCAATGACTCATAAACAAATTTTGAAAGAGATCAACAAGCTGCAGAGATGCCCCCAGACCCCAAAGTCAGCATTCAGTTAAAAATTTAACTCCAGTTGTATCACCTTATTTAAAATTTTAGAATTCCTGGAGCATGTGGCCACAAATGGAGTCGTGGGACATCTCAAACTCTACACCATTGATATAGTAGGAGTAGCACACTACATTGGTTGGGTTGTAAAGTAGAAGGCAATTAATCTTGATTAAGAAAATATAAGCACACAAGATTTAACTTGCAACAACATATTAGTAATCTCTTATACAAGGGCTTACTGGCTCTGAGGTCCAACTTCACACTTTCTTCTAATCTTCACACTTTCTTCTAAGGAAATAGTTTTTTATAATTTTTAGCAAATTATTCATTATAAGCAATATAAAATAAATTATTTAGGACCTGCTATTGGGGCAGATTGGGTGGTGGTTGGGAAAATTGGAAATAATGGTAGCGGGAAGATGTAATGATGATGGGATTGGTGTTGGAATATTGAATGTTATAAATCATCATGAACAACTGAGAGTATCTCACCCACACGGCAGAGCCTGGCAAGCTACCAGTGCAGTATTTGATATGCCAAACACAGTAACAACAAGTCTCACGATGGAGAAGTTACTGGGCCCACTCGAGCAAGTTGATGAACAATGGGAGGACCGTGACCGTGACTTTTAAAAATAAAATGTGGTCTATATCATAATAGAATATTTTTCAGCAATGAAAAAGAAATGAGCTACTGGTTCCTGATACAGTATGATTGAAACTCGAAAACATGCTAAGAGTGAACCTCAAAAACAAGTTAAGTGAGGGGATATGGTGCCACCAGCAGATCAATCTGCACCTGTGAGGCAAGTGCATCAGCAGACTGATGGTGCCTTCAGACTTCCAGATACCCCAAAATTGCTGCTGTGCCTTTGGCCAGACCCCAACAACTTGGGGCAAAGTTTACCAAGAAAGTAAACAGCCAAAAGTTAGGTATGTAGGAGACACACCCACAAACCACCTCCGGCTCAGCTATATAATTGGAGGCATGGCCTCTCTGGTTCTTGATTGAACTGCTTAGCTGCCATGATCCCAGAGACTCAGAAACAAATCTCAAAATCCAGTGGCTTTTGGCAGAAATGCGTCCGGTCCCTGCAGTAGGTTACCAGCACTGGGCCAACCCAGGTGGGAATAGGTTTCGTGCCTTGGCCTGTTCCCCCTGGCAGCCTTGTGGCCACCATCCTCCAGAGACCACTGGACAGTCTGGGCCCGCAGTGATGAGACATGTGGGGCCTCACGGGATGGGGGTGGAGCTGGCCCTTTCCTCCCCACCCCAACGAGACACTGAGTCACCGCCCACCCACGAACAGCCTCTCTGACTCCTGATATCAAACTGCTTAATGGCCATGATCCCAGACACTCAGAAAAAAATCTCGAAACCCAGAGGCTTTGGGCAGAAATGTGTCCGGTCCCTGCAGTAGGTTACTGGCGCTGGGCCATCCCAGGTGGGAATAGGTTTCATGCCTTGGCCTGTTTCCCCTGGCAGTCTGGTGGCCGCCATCCTCCAGAGGCCACTGGACAATCAGGTTTGGGCCCACAGTGACGAGAAACGTGGGGCCTCACGGGATGGGGGTGGATCAGGCCCTTTCCTCCCCACAACAACGAGACCCCAAGTCGCCGCCCATGAACGGCCTCTCTGGCTCCTGATCAAACTGCTTAATGTCCATGATCTCAGAGACTCAGAAACAAATCGGAACCTAGTGGCTTTTGGCAGAAATGCATCCGGACCCTCAGTAGGTTACTGTCGCTGGGCCACCCCAGGGGGAAAAGGGTGCTTGCTGTCCCTCTGCCTTCCTCCCCTAGGTGGCTTGATGGCTGCTATCCTCCAGAGGCCACTGGACAATCAGGTTTGGGCCCTCAGTGATGAGACACGTTGGGCCTCACAGGATGGGGGTGAAGCCGACCCTTTCCTCCCTGTCCCAACGAGACCCCAAGCCGCCGCCCATGAACGGCCTTTCTGGCTCCTGATCAAGCTGCTTAATGGCCATGATCCAAGAGACTCAGGAACAAATCTCGAAACCTAGCAGGTTTTGGCAGAAATCCCTCCAGATTTAAGTGTTAAAATTTCGGAATTTCGGGCTGGAGCGATAGCACAGCGGGTAGGGTGTTTGCCTTGCATGCAACCGACCCGGGTTCAATTCCCAGCATCCCATATGGTCCCCTGAGCATCTCCAGGAGTAATTCCTGAGTGTAAAGCCAGGAGTAACCCCTGAGCATCGCCGGGTGTGACCCAAAAAGCAAATAAATAAATAAATAAATAAAATTTCGGAATTTCAAAATTGCACAGCCACTACTGCAGCCACACAACACCATATGTTATTCTTTTTTTTTTTTTTTTTTTTTTTTTTAAGTTTCTACTGTTTATTTTTTTTTTTCCCTTTATTTTATTTTATTTTTTTAAAGTTGTAGATTTACAATTTTTTGTGCTTTGGTTTCAATTATACAATGATCAGATACCCATCCCTCCACCAGTGCCCATTTTCCACCACCATGGATAATATCCCTCCCACCCCCATCCCCCCATCCCCCCGTCTCTGTGGCAGGGCAATCCCCTGTGTTCTCTCTCTCCTTTTGGGTGTTGTGGTCTGCAAAAGAGGCATTGAGTGGCAAACATGTTCAGTCCATAGTCTACTTTCGACATGCATCTCCCCTCCTGGGAGGATCCTCCAAACATCCTTTATTTGGTGCTCCCTTCTCTATCTGAATAGCCCTTTCCTCTAGGATACCCGGCTGGCCTCTAAGTTATGGAGTAATCCTCCTGGTGTTGATCTCAGCTATTCTTGGGTATTAATCTCATACTTTGTTACTTTATATCCCCCAGATGAATGCAATCTTTCTATGTCTATCCCTCTCTTTCTGACTCATTTCGCTTAGCATGATACTTTCCATATTGTACCACTTGTATGTAAATTTCATGACTTCATCTTTTCTAAGAGCTACATAGTACTCCATTGTGTAGATGTACCAAAGTTTCTTTAACCAGTCATCTGTTCTTGGGCATTCAGGTTTCTTCCAGTTTCTGGCTATTGTAAAGAGGGCTGCAATGAACAAACAAGTGCAGATGTCACTTCGACTATACATTTTTGCCTCTCTGGGATATATTCCCAGGAGTGGTATTGCTGGGTCAAATGGGAGCTCAATTTCTAATTTTTTGAGAATCGTCCATACTGTTTTCCAGAAGGGCTGAACCAGTGGACATTCCCACCAACAGTGAAGGAGTGTCCCTTTCTCGCCACATCCACGCCAGCATCGGTTGCTTTTGTTCTTTTGAATTTGGGCCAGTCTCTGAGGTGTGAGATGGTATCTCATTGTGGTTTTGATCTGCATCTCCCTGATGATTAATGATGTAGAGCATTTTCTCATGTGCTTTTTTGCCATTCGGATTTCTTCTTTGAGAAAGTTTCTGTTCATTTCATTGCCCCATTTTTGGATGGGGTTGGATGTTTTCTTCTTGTGGAGTTTAACCAGTATTTTGTATATCCTGGATATCAACCCCTTGTCAGATGTGTATTCGGTGAATATCCTTTCCCATTCTGTAGACTGTCTTTGTATTTTGGTCACTGTTTCTTTGGAGGTGCAGAAGCTTCTTAGTTTAAGATAGTCCCATTTATCTATCTCTGTTTTCACTTGCTCGGCCAGTGGCGTGGCATCTTTGAAGATACCATTAGCTTCAATGTCATGGAGGGTTTTGCCAACTTTATCTTCAATGTACCTTATGGTTTCTGGTCTGATGTTGAGGTCTTTAATCCACTTTGATCTTACTTTTGTACAACAACACCATATGTTATTCTTTACCAGCAATAGAAAACAAATTGTCTAGTGTTGCCTTTTCAGCAGATCTGAGTGTTGGGGTAAAATTCCAAATAATATGGTGGTGGGTCTGGTGTCAAAATATTGAATGTGATCAAAGTAGAGAGTAATGTGGAAATCATCTGCCCCAGGTAGGGAAAGGGTGTAGGATGGGGGTATATTGGGGATTTTAGTGGTGGAGAATGGGCACTGGTGAAGGTACAGGTGTTTCATTGTATGACTGAGACTTAAACCCAAAAGCTTTATAGTTGCTCTCACAGTGATTCAATAAATAAAATTATAAAAAATGGAAAAAAAAAGTAAGGCGGAGTTCATGCCCAATTCAATCAGCTAATCAGTGGCTGAATAAATAGCAGTACTCCTACATTAAAACAAAAAGACAAGTTAAGTGAATGATAGTCATGAAGGACTATGCATTATGTTATTCTATTTATATGAAGTGTATAGAACAGTTAAGCCTATAGAAACCAACAATATATTGTGGTTACCTACAGTTTGGAGTAAATGCTGGGGGAAATTGGAAGTGACTGCTAAGAGGATGGGTTTGTGGAGAAAAAAATGTTCTTAAATTGACTCTGATAATAGTACCACAATTTGATCAATGAACAAGATGTCATTGAATTGCTTTTCTACTAGGGTGTATTGTGTAGTTTGTAAATTATATCTCACTAAAATGGTTTCTAAAAAGCAATTCACCAGATATGTAATCTGAAAGCATTCCCAAGGGCCAACACTGGAATAATTTGAGCAACAAAATCAATAATGTAGTGTTGGATTTAGCTTAAAGAAGATCATAAGCATCCATTAATCCATGCTGGCATAAATAAATTATCAATAAATAAATGGGAGCAAAGAAAAAAATCTCCCATGTATCCCAAATGAATTATGTAGAAGTGAAATATACACATTACATCGTATGTGTGATCCACACATAATGACTTCCTGAGTTAGATCGATAGTATAGCAGGTAGGATGCTTGCCTTGCAAAGCCTACCCAGGTTTGATCCCAGTATTCCGTATGGTCTCCAAGCAATGCCAGAGTGGTTCCTGACTGTAGAGCCAGGAGTAACCCCTGAGCATTGCTGGGTGTGCCCCAAAATCAAACAAAACAACAACAACAACAACAACAACAAAACACATAAAGACTTTCCTTCCAGAAGTACAGCATGGAAGAGAAGAGAAAAAAAGGGAGAGAAAGTACAACAGTAAAATGGGACAAACATTACTCAGCCTTGTGGGCAAGACCAACTTCATCAGTGCTAAGTAATCTTGATCCTACATATCCTGGAGAGAAAGAGGTAGTATTGGCACTTTATCTCTGTGATCTATCCCCAAACCTTGAATCCTGTGTAATCATGAGATAACATCAGACAAATGAGGTGCAGTTTACAATCACCAGTACTTACAATCAACAAGATGATTAAAAATAAGGAACATCTGAAGTTTGAAGCAATAGTACAGTGGATAGGGTGCTTGCCTTGCATGGGGCTGACTCATTTAATTTCTGGGACCCCATGTGGTTTCCCAAGCACTGCCAGTAGTAATTCCTGAGTGCAGAGCCAGGAGTTAGCCTTGAACATCATCAAGTGTGGCCCAAAAACTAAAATAATAATAATAATATTAATAATAAGTAACATCTGAGTCTGTCATAGCCAAGAGGAAGGCAAGACGATTGAATATGATGTATCCTGATTGTAATCCTTCAACAGGAAAAGAACATTAGGTTAAAAATGATAACATATGGGGTCTGGAGAGGTAGTACAGCGGGTAAATTGCTTGCCTTGCTCATTTGGATTTAATCCCCAGGCACCCATATGGTCCCCGAAGCCCCACCAGGAGTCATCCATGAGAGCAGAACCAGAAGTAAGCCCTGAGCATAGCCAGGTGTGACCAAAAAAAAAAAAAAAAGAGGACATCTGAAAAAAGTGTTAACTAATGTTAGTTTATTAAAGTGATAAATTGGGGCTGGAGCGACAGGGCATTTGCCTTGCATGTGGCCGACTCGGGTTTGAGTCCCAGCATCCCATATGGTCCCCCAACCACCGCCAGGAGTAATTCCTGAGTGTATGAGCCAGGAGTAACCCGTGTGCATTGCCAGGTGTGACCCAAAAATCAAAATAAATAAATAAGTAAATTAAAGTGATAAATTATCATGCTAATGTTTCTTATAAATTGATAGACAAGGAGAGTATCATGCTATGCTAAGTGAAATGACTCAGAAAGAGAGGAACAGACATAGAAGGACTGCGCTCATTTGTGGAGTATAAAACAGCATAACATGAGGCTAACACCTAAGGACAGTAGATACACAGGACTTTGTATCCATAGCTCCATAGCTGGAAGCCTGCCTCATGAGCAAAGGGGAGAAGGCAGCTGGAATAGAGAAGGGATCACTAAGAAAATGATGGCTGGAGAAATCTGTCGGAATGGGAGATGTGTGCAGAAAGTAGATAAAGGGCCAAACATGATAACCTCTCAAGGTCTGTATTGCAAACCATAATGCCCAAAAGTAGAAAGAGACTATGGGGAATCATATCTGCCGTGGAGGCCGGGGAGAGTGGGAAAGGGGGGGGTCATACCAGGTATATTGGTGGTGGGGAATGTGCACTGGTGGAGGAATGGGTGTTTGATCATTGTGTGATTGTAACCCAAACATGAAAGCTTGTAAATATCTCAGGGTGATTTAATAAAATTAAAAAATAAATAAACTGTATCATGCTAATAAAAGATTAACAATACAGGAAACTGATGAATGATATTTAGTAACTCTCTGTACTCTTCTTTTTAGTTTTAGGGTTTTTTTGTTTTTGGTTTTGTTTTTTTTTTGGGGGGGTCACACCTGGCAATGCACTGGGGTTACTCCTTGCTCTGCACTCAGGAGTTACTCCTGGTGGTGCTCAGGGGACCATATGGGATTCTGTGAATCAAACCCCGGTCGACCGCGTGCAAGGCAAACGCCCTACCCGCTGTGCTATCTCTCCAGCCCTAGTTTTGGGTTTTGCTAAGGGGCTTCACCTGGCTCTGTGTTCAGGGCACAGTGTAGTTCCAGGGATCAACCCAGGCCTCCCCTATGAAAAGCATACACTCAATGCCCTGAGCTATCTCTCTAGTCCATTCTGTACTATCTCCTAAAGTTGCTCCAAAATAGAAATAGGAGTAATAATATAACAGGGAAAGAACTTGCCTTGCACGCGGCTGACCCAAGTTCAATCCCTGGCATCTCCTATGGTATCCCGAGCACTGACAGGAGTCATTCCTAAGTGCTGAACCAGGAGCAACTCCTGAGTATTGCCGGGTATGGCCCAAAAAGCAAAAAAGTAAGAAAGAAGGAAAGAAAGAAAGAAAGAAAGAAAGAAAGAAAGAAAGAAAGAAAGATAGATAGATATTTTCACATATCACATATCACCTGGAGTGATAGCACAGCGGGTAGGGCGTTCGCCTTACACGCAGCCAACATGGCCGACCCAAGTTCGATTCCTCCACCCCTCTCGGAGAGCCCGGCAAGCTACTGAGAGTATTCGATATGCCAGACACAGTAACAACAAAGTCTCCAATGGAGACGTTACTGGGCCCGCTCGAGCAAATCGACGATCAACGGGAGGGCCTTTACCTTTACCTTATCACATATCACCATCATCCCTCTCCTCTCATATCCTTATCCTGAACTTCATTTGATTATTCCCAAACAAGTATTTGTTTTTATATGTCTGATAGGTTAAAGTGTATCCCTAACCAATCTGCAGTATTAAAATGACCTATTTCTGCTCGGAGCTTTTTGGAAAGCCAGGTATGAGCAGGCAGTGACGGGGCAACTGAAACCTCATGGGAAGGGGGGCGTTCCCAGCTCATCCTTCACACCCTACCGAGGTCACGAGTTACCCCCCCCCCCCCCATGAGTGGATCTCTGGCACAGCCATGGCTCCAGAGCCACAGATACCAATCTCGTAATTATCTGGCTCGTGGCAGAAATACCTCCAGGGGTAATAAGTAAAATATCAGAAATCCAAATTCTCGTGGTCGCTATTGCAGCCACGCGACATCATATGGTTCTCATACCTAACTGCAGAAAAAAAATTATTTCACAATGCCTTTTCAGCAGTTCTGATTGTTGGGTGTAAACTCTAAACAATAATGGTGCATCTTTTGTCGAAATAATGAATGTAATCAAAGTAGATAGAGTGTTAAGTAGAATTCATCTGCCTCACAGGCATTGGGAGGGGTGGGAGGGGGGTATATTGTGGTTCTTGGTGGTGAAAAATAAGTACTGGTAAAGGGAAATGTGTTTGATCATTGCATAACTGAGACTTAAACCTGAAAGCTTTGTAACTTTTCCCACAGTGATTCAATAAATAAATATAAAAAAACTAAAAGTTCTTAGCATTAAAAATAGAAAACAATTATGATAAAAGCTAACTTTTATGCAATATCCTAGTGAACAATTTCAAGGGGATTCAAAAGTTAATTATACAAGATAATAAAGTTATTGTTTTTAATGACCACATCTTCTTTTTAAAAAGCCAAGTTTTTAATCTCATTGAAATATAACTACTAAAATAAAATGACCTATTTCCAGGGACCAGGGATGTGGTTCTGCTGGGTGTGACCCATACTCCCCCTGCCCCTAAAAAAAAGAAAGAAAGAAAAGGAAGTAAGAGAAGGAGAGGCCAGAGCAAGTGGACTAGGAGGGGCCGGGGGAAAAGGTGGTAGCCCTATAGTATCCCTATGCAGCAGAGCATGCCTGCAGAGCTATTATTTCAGAGTGAACATTCTAAATCTTCTTTGTGTGTCCTGAAGGGCTGAGTAAAAGAAGGTGAATTATGTCCCCTCAAACTTCAAAGCAGCAAAATTTTCAGAAAATCCAAGTGATTTGCTAGCAATACACAGTGCCAAGGGTCCTCCTGCCATCTGCTTTAGATCATGAATACCACAACAGCTACATAGCCTTAAATAAATATTTGAACCAGCTGCCAAGAAGAAATTTTGTTACACACAGTCTTTTAAGGCATCTAATTCCAAGTCTGAAATATAACAGAAGTATGGAATGTTTTCAAAAGGCTAGAAGGCTTTTTTCAAGTAAAATGGTATGGTAAAGTCAATTATATGCTTACTTTGCTTTGCCACTAAAATGAGAAAAGTTTGTCCTTTATAATCATACCAGTTGACATGTTTTAGCCAAGTGTGTTATTAATCACCATCAAAACCCTGAGTTGATTTAAACACAAAACCATGGTATGGTCATATGATTCTTTATAGTCTCTGCCTTTGATTGATTAAAATGCCAAATTGGGGTGGGGGGTTTAGAAGACTCTGTCTCCTATCTTACTATCCAAGTTAGTGCCTTCAGGAAAGGGAGGGTTTTGAAAATAAAGTAATAAGGGGTGGGAGAGATAGTACAGGGGTTAAAACATTTGGCTTACCGGCAGTGACGGGGCAACTGCTGTCTCATGGGAAAGGGGACGGTACCGGCTCGTCCTTCATGCCCTACCGAGGTCACAAGTTGCCCCCCACGAGAGGCTCTCCGGCACTGCCATGGCTCCAGAGGCAAAAGGACTTAATCCAGAGCCCGGCAGTTTGCGGCAGAAAAATGAATGGACCATGCCTTAAACTATGGCGCCATGCCTCGCCGGGAGGGAAAGGGTGTTGCTCCCTTCCGCCTTTCTCCACCCCCCACCCCAGCAGCAAGGTGGCCACCTCCTCAGAGCTTATTGGAAAGTCAGGTATGAGTCGGCAGTGACAGGGCAACTGTAGTCTCATGGGAAAGGGGATGGTACGGGCTCGTCCTTCATGCCCTACCAAGGTCACGAGTTGCCCCCCACGAGCGGCTCTCCTGCACGGCCATGGCTCCAGAGGCAAAAGGACTTAATCCAGAGCCCAGCAGCTTGTGGCAGAAAAGTGAATGGACCATGCGTTAAACTATGGCACCATGCCTCCCCGGAAGGGAAAGGGTGTTGCTCCCTTCCACCTTTCCTCCCACCTGGCAGCAAGGTGGCCACCACCTAAGAGCTTATAGGAAAGCCAGGTATGAGCTGGTGGTGACGGGGCAACTGCAGTCTCATGGGAAGGGGGATGGTACCGGCTTGTCCTTCACGCCCTACCGAGGTTCTGAGTTACCCCCCATGAGCGGCTCTCCAGCAGAGCCATAACAGCAGATGCCAGAAGCTAATCTCTAAATTATCTGGCTCTTTGCAGAAATCCAAAATCGTGTGGCCACAATAGTGGCCGCGCAACATTATATGATTCTCATAACCAGCTATAGAAAACAAAGTATTTCACAATGCCTTTTCAGCAATTCTGATTGTTGGGGGGGAAATTCTAAACAATAATGGTGCATTTTTTGGTCAAAATGATGAATGTAATCAATGTAGAGAAGAGTTAAGTAGAAATCATCTGCCTCACAGGCATTGGGAGGGGTAGAGGGGGGATATATTGGGGTTCTTGGTGGTGAAATGTGAGTACTGGTGAAGGGAAAGGTGTTTGATCATTGTATGACCGAGACTTAACCTGAAAGCTTAGTAACTTTTCCCACAGTGATTCAATAAATAAATATAAAGATTAAAAAAAAAATTTGGCTTACACAGTTCCTTCCCTGGCACAGCATATGGTTCCTCAAAGGCTTCCAGGAGTGACCCCTGAGCACTGCCAGGCATGGCCCTAAATTCCCCAAGAAAAAAAATGGAAAAGAAAAGAATGAGGGAGAGAAACAAACAAACAAGAAAGAGGGTGGGGCAATGGTATGCATTATGCAATGTTGATTTTGGAAACAGAGTGATGTTCCTTAAATGTCTTAAAAATACTTCTGCTCAGTGGGTCCTGCATGTCATTAGACCAAACATCCAGCTGTGATGTTAAAGAACAGTGCGTCTTGCTGAAACTTGATGGCTTTAATGTCAAAGTCCCTTGGGATTTTGTATACCTCTGTTAATTCTTTAAGGGCAAAAAGGTGTGTAAGTTGTAACTGCATAAAAAGCAACAATATAAGTTTTTGTTGGATAGTCTGAATATGATATAAATTTTATTTATGATAACAATCTATGAACTTACTTTATAAATTAGTGTATATGGTTATACAGCCATATAGACATAGCCACAGATATATGTATATATCTTCGCAACAAAATGATGGACCTTTTATTTTCAAAATAATGAAGTTGATGCAGAGAAAAAAATTAACTTTTATTCTTTATATTTTCACATATTTATCATTTCATTATGTGTGTGGGTGTGGGGAAATCCTCACGATAATGAAATGATCCTGGGTAGACTCTTTTTTAGTAATTACATAGTAAAACTTGAAGACAAGATATTTATTTCAATCACTTTTAACTTGGTACAGGCTTTTAAAAATAAGTTTCAGACATATTGTGCATTAGAATATATTATATATCATCGATTTGCTCGAGCAGACCCAGTAAAGTCTCCATTGTGAGACTTGTTACTGTATTTGGCATATATATTCGATATTATATATACTGTATTGTTGGGTAACATTGCTTTGTCCTTCAAGAAGCTTAGGTTTTATCTGGTTACACCCATTAATCTGGTTACACCCACCACAGTGCTTCCACTTCCATTGTGTTTACATGTAAACATGTAAACAGTCTTCCCTATGCTCTCTTCCCACCCAGTTAATCAGCTTTCCCCTTAATCAGACTTTGTTAATTTGTAAGATCAGTTTCCCAGAAATCTATGATTTTATATGTATGAGTGAAATATTGCCTTTTTCCTCTCCTTATGCCTTATGAACAGTTTACTTTAAAGTAATATCCTTTTTGTATAGATACAGGAAGACCGTTAACATTATGCTTTGTAACTTAGGATTTGATTGGCCCTGAATATTATTCACTCCCGGGCATCTGCTTTCTCGACTTAGCCTCAGTTGCCCTTAGTTCCTAACACCCCAAAAGCAGGGTCCCGACGAGGGACTGAATGGACCCAGGGCAAGCAATGAGCTACCCTGGCAGCGAAATGGGCCAGGCCAAAGTGCCACGATTCTTAACTATAAGTTAAGAGTTTGATCATAGACAAATGCTGTCATGATCCAAAGGTAACGACAAGTCTAGGATCCTGCTAGGGGTGGGAAAGACTATCTGGCCTGAGCACTGTAGTCTGAGATCAAGATGGCCCTAGGAGAGCAATTCTATAAGTTTAAGATATTTCTTACTGTATCCATACAAAATATTTATATTATATTCTTATATGCTTGTCGGACAAGGAGAGGAGAGGCACGCCCATGGGATTATGCTCTAGGGTGGGTCCTCCTGCTGAGGAAGGATCTGTCCTAGGAGCGGTCTTTCCTGAGGCTAAGATTTCTACCCCTGTTGATCTCTACCCCTATTGATTGTGACCGCACCTATGTAATTGTTCCCGCAATTCCTCTTGGAGAGAGATATAAGGAGATGGAAGATTAGGCAGAAAGAAGGAGAGAGTTCGGAGAGAATCAGAAGGAAGAGGAGGATGAAGGGGGATGGAGAAGGAGAATGAAGTAGCTGGGGGAGGAAGAATGGGGCACAGAGAGAGAAGGAGAGAGGGAGCAGAGACAGATGAGGAGAGAATCAGAATAAACTACGACTAATACCTACCAGCCTGGCCCTCGTTCCTTCCTCTGCCTGACCATCGCCATCGACCTCTCCGGGGTGGGAGAAGGGTGAGACTAACGAACACAGGCGGCGGGAGAGATAGAGCCACCGCCGCTGTGGGTGCTGAGCCCACTTTCTGTGAGCTTACACACTGTATACTATTCTAGCATTTTAGCATATTTACTATATATAAAGTAGCCCTGTCTTCCTGTTGTTCATTGATTTCCTAGAGCAGGCACCAGTAACATCTCCATTGTGAGACTTGTTGTTACTGTTTTTGGCATATCGAATACGCTACGGGTAGCTTGCCAGGCTCTGCTGTGCGGGATACTCTCAGTAGCTTGCCGGGCTCTCCAAGAGGAACAGAGGAATCGAACCCAGGTCAGCCATTTCATTTCATTTCATCATCCTGTTATTCGTCGATTGCCTCGAGCAGGCCCCAGTAACGTCTCTTTCATCCTAACCCTGAGATTATATTCAAGGCTATTTAGGAGAATGAGACCCATCATTGTTACTGGTATTTGGCATATTTGGTATGCCACGGGGAGTTTGCCAGACTCTGCCCTGTGGGCAGGCTACATTCGATAGCCTGCAAGTTTGTCAGCCATGTACAAGGCAAAACGTCCTACCTGTTGTACTATTGCTCCAGCCCTTGTATACTATATACTTTATATTCATATATATAAATTTCATATATGTTAAATCATTTATTATGTAGGTAAATAAGTGATTTGCAATCATTGGAGAATTTTTTATTTCAGATCCTAAAGAATCTAAAACTTCTCAATCCATGGGACATACTTTTTTTTTTTAAAGAGAAGTAATAACTTTGGATTCTGTTAGGTAGAAAGTTGGGAAAAATATAATGACATCTCTCAAGATAATAAGACTATAGATTTTGTAACCCAAGATGGGTTTGGAGACTAAACATAATATCAGGTTCATGAAGCCTAAATATATTAACTTACTAGTCAATTAATATTGAATTTAACAGAACTTTCACAGAGTGGAAGTTAACAAACAAGGGTTAATTTCTGTCCTGGAGACCTTTATCAGCATGACCTCTACTAGGAAATTGAATTTGAAATTATAGTTTTTAGTTGCTGGAGAAAATCTGGAGGCCGCCTAGGTCCTGGATGAAGAAGGATGACATCGTGGCAAGGAACAGGAGGTAGTTACTCCCCAAACACTGAAATAATCATACCATAGCACTGTCTCTGCCAATCAGGATAATGATCTTTTTTGAGGGGAAAAAAGTTATAACTTCTATAACCTGTACAAATGGCCTTAAACTTTTTAATTGTCCTTAAAGTTTGCAACACACTTCAGAAACACAGTGCTGAGCCCCAGAGGTAGTACAGATGGTAAGACACGTGTGGCAACCCCAGTTTGATCCCATGGCTGCATATCCCTGAGAGCACCACCAGGAGTCACGCCTGAGCACAAAGCCAGGAATAGTCCAGGAGCACTGGCAGGTGTGATTCAAGCTCCTCCCCACCAAACTTTAACCAACCACTTCTTGATGAACTTTTCATCTAACCTACACACTATTGCACTTACTTGAATGACTTTTTCCACTGTTGGGAGGGGCTGGAGAGATAGAACATAGGGTTCTTGCCTTGCATTCAGCCAGCAGAGATCAGGTTTAATTCCCAGCATCCCACATAGTTTCCCAAGTAATTCCCAGGAGTTTCCCAGGAGTAATTCCTGAGCTCAGAGCCAGGACTAATCCATGAACATCTCTGGATGTGGACCAGAAAAAAAAAAGCAAGCACTATTAGGTCAGAAATGTGATGTAATGTAGTATGTGCCTTGCATGCATGAGACTAGGACTTGACCCCCAGTACCGGGGGAACTGGGGTGGAGGGAAGAAGGTTTGTGTAATCAGGGATAATCAGGGATGACAGCAATAATAAAAGCATCTCATGAAGATGTCTTTGTCATATCCCTTGACTTGGAGAAAGCACTGTGGTTTAGCACACAGGCTAAACTTCATATGACCTTAAGCAGAGTAAATGCCCAGCTGTGAATGAGCTGAAACAAGCCCACACCTCCGGTGACTCAGAATTCCATCTTGAACCATTCACTTCCTGAAGAACTTCTCACCAGACCTGCACACTATTGCACCTCTGGTACCCTGAATGGCTTTTTGCCTAATTCATACACCACCTCACTTAAGAGCTCCTGCCTTTCCTTTGGGGTTGAAAGCCTTATCCTTCCCGAGGCAAACTGGAACACTATTCAAGGCTTTCTGGTATTTGTCTTCCAGGCCCCAGTCCCACTAATGGCCCAAACAAAGACCATCACTCTCACTGTCACTGTCATCCCATTGTTCATCGATTTCCTCGAGCAGGTACCAGTAACGTCTCCATTTGTCCTAGCCCTGAGATTTTAGCAAGTGCCACATTGGAGGCTCTTTCAGGGTCAGGGGAATGAGACCCATCGTTACTGGATTTGGGCATATCAAAAACGCCACAGGCAGCTTGCCAGACTCTACCGTGCGGGCAAGATACTCTCTGTAGCTTGCCAGGTTCTCCAAGAGCGAGAACTAGACAATAAGAATTCACGACCTCGTGCTTCCAGGAGTTGGTTTTATAGTCTCTGGGTCTTAGCCGTTGATGGAATTACACAGCACGGAGGCAGTTGGCAGGTGCGATGCCTAGCTACTGGAAGGTGGGGGGTCTGGGTGGAAGAGGCCCAGTCCTGATCTAAGCAGCCTTGGAAATCTCAGCCCTGGGTCCTGCATACCTGGGTTCCTCTGCTGGTTCTTTCATGCATGAGGCATGTCCAAGTGTGTGGAGAATGGTCTCAGCATGGCTGTGGCTGGTTTCGGAGATCATCAGCTGCCAGCGCCTTGCTTGGGGCAGGGAGGGAAACTCAACCTGCCGCCATCCAAGGGGCCCTGGTGAAGACAGGCAGGCATGGCGCAGGAGACAAATACCTTATTTTGTTTATTTTTGAAATTTCATAATTTCAGATCAACCAGGTTTTGATTTCTTGGTAATTATTTCATAAACAGAGCCACTAGATAAATGTGGGACTAGAGCTAATACCAGATGACAAAACTGTGCTGTCAAAATCTATTTCAGAGCTGGAGCAATAGCACAGCGGGTAGGGCATTTGCCTTGCACGCAGCTGACCTAGGTTCAATTCCCAGCATCCCATATGGTCCCCCAAGCACCGCCAGGAGTAATTCCTGAGTGCATGAACCAGGAGTAACTCCTGTGCATCGCTGGGTGTAACTCCCCCCAAAAAATCTATTTCAAAATAATGTGTGCTGAGAAGGGTCACATTTGTGTCTTGGGAGGGGATGGGACAGACAACCCACAGAAACCATGGCTGATGGAATCTATGCGGTGCCACCCATTTTGCACAGATGTCACCTACTGTGGAATGAGGAGGGTTTCAGAGGGGACATGCTGTCTGAAGCTGGCCTTAATGTAACCTTTTTGTTTGGTTGGCTGTTTTTGTTTTGTTTGGAGATCACACTCTGCAATGCTCAGGGGTTACTCCTGGCTCTGCACTCAGGAATTACTCCTGACAGTGTTTAGGGGACCATATACAATGCCGGGGATCGAACCTGGGTGGATTGCATGCAAGGCAAACACCCTACCAAAATATTAGTGCTCTGGCCCCCTTAACATAACCTTCATATTTTAAGTTTTTAAGGATCAGCTGGGGAGATTTTTTTAAAAAATAGGGGGACCACACCTAGCAATACTCAAGGTTTACTCCTGGCTCTGCACTCAGGGATCACTCCTGGTGGTGTTCAGGGGACCATATGGGATATTCCGGAAATAGAACCCAGGTCAGCCTCTTGTAACGCAAGCACCCTACCCGCTGTCTATCGCTCAATCCCTTGGGGAGACTTTTTTATTTATTTATTTATTTATTTATTTATTGAATCACTGTGGGAAAGGTTACAAAGCTTTCAGGTTTATGTCTCAGTCATGCAAATATCAAACACATTTCCCTTTACCAATACTTATTTTTTACCATGAAGAACCCCAATAAAACCCCACCCCTCACCCCTCCCCGTCCCTGTGAGGCAGATGAATTCTAGTTAACACTCTATCTGCTTTGATTAGATTCATTGTTTCAATAAAAGATTCACCACTATTATTTAGAGTTTACCCCCCCCCCCCAAATCAGACATGCTGAAAAAGCATTGTGAAGTGATTTGCTTTCTACAGCTGGGTTCAAGAATTAAATGTTGGTTTTGGATTTCTGCTATTTTACCTATTGACCCTGGAAGTATTTCTACTGAAAGTCAGATAGTTAAGAAATTGGTTTCTGTGTTCTGGAGTCGTGGCCGTGCTGGAGAGCCGCTCGTGGGGGGACCGGTGGCCTCGGTAGGGCGTGAAGGGCGGAGCGAAACGCCCCCCTTCCTATGAGGTTTTAGTCGCCCCCACACTCCCGGCTCATACCTGCTGTCCACAAGGCTCCCATGTGGCCGCCATCTTTCTTTCCAGAGAGGGGAGGGCGAATGGGGCAACACCCTTTCCCCTCCGGCAGACTTGATGGCCTGGATCAACGCATAGTCCATTCACTTTTCTGCTCCAAGCTGCTGGGTTCTGCATTAAGTCCTTGTGCTTCTGGGGCCATGGCCGTGCTGGAGAGCTGCTCGCGGGGGGCGACTGGTGACCTCGGTAGGGCGTGAAGGATGGACCGGAACGCCCCCCTTCCCATGAGGTTTTAGTCGCCCCCACTCCTTGGGGAGAATTTTAAAAATCATGCAGTAATTTGGATTCAGAAGGTCCCAGGGAGACATCCTCAAACAGGTATTTTCTCCCAATATATGTTTGCTTATTGCCCTCTGGGATGCTCAGGATTTTGTGGTACTTCTTCAGCAGGTACTGCCGTTGCTTCAGCTGCTACTTCCATTTTTATAAAATTTTTTTAATTTTTAAAAAAAATTTTTTGCTTTTTGGATCACACCCGACAATGGACAGGGGTTACTCCTGGCTCATGTACTCAGGAATTACTCCTGGCGGTGCTCGGGGAACTGAATGGGCTGCTGGGAATCGAACCCGGGTCGGCTGTGTGCAAGGTGAACACCCTTCCCGCTGTACTATATCACTCTAGCCCCTGCTGCTTCCATTCTTGGGTTCTCTTCATGCCTATTGAGTCACAGAAGCTTCTGGAGTTTTTCTGAGACTGGTTAATGAGGGACAGATTTGAGGACAGGTCAGATCTTGGGAAGCTCAGGCTTAGCAGCCTGTGTCCAAAGCTTTAGTGACACGGAGCTGGACAGCTTCATGGGCCTCCAGCAGCTGAAGCAAGTGAAGTTTCTTTTCAAGGAAGGTCGGACCTTCCTCCAGGCCATAGCGCTGTAGCTGCACAAACTGCCCTGACTCCAAGGGGGAGCCCAGCATTCAGCGCAACTCTCTGGGCTTTTCTGAGGCAGGTCAGCCTGCCCTGTCCTCTTACAGTTCCGGTTTATGTTGATGGGCCCCACGGGTGGCTCATGTAAAGTGGGGAGGAGAAAGACGATCACTTTCTTCTGATCTGCCTCTGCCACCTGGGACGCAGGATTGCTGGGTTCTTGTCTTGCCTCACAGAAAGGAATTTCAGGAGTAGAGGAGCAGTGAAATTACAGTTTTATTTGGAGGTTTTGAAGGGAAGGAGGGAGATAAAGTGAGAGAGAGAGTGAAGAGCAATGTGCTCAAGAGAGAACCTGGGCTTCTTCAAGGGCGGAGAGAGCCCCTACACACATCCCAGCACTAGACATGAAAGAACACATCTCAAGAGGGAAGATGCGGGAGACACGAGCTCAGGCACCACATGTGCTTGGTCACATGGCTGCAAGAAGCATGTGGGCTCAGGCAGCTTCTGCGCACCCTTGCTTTGTTCTAGGTGGCCTTTAGAGGACTTCTTCAACCTGCCCCCACTTGAGGTTTCTACCTAGGTCAAAGACTGTTGCTAAGGAGGTTACCAGAGGGTTGGGAATGGTGATGGTCTTCTTTCAAATTCCTTTCTTGGCCTTTTGTTTCCTCAGGAGCTGCTTTGGGTCTGTTGGTGTAGATGGGTAAGGGTCTTATCAGGCCGTAGTTCCTATTTTTCCCTGTTTTCTGCAAGGTCAGCTTTTGCCATTGCCTGGGGAGGGGGCCTTCCTTTTGCTGCCTACATCAGGGTTAGGGCTGAAAGGACAGTACCGGGGGGGGGGGGGGGGGGGGAAGTGCCTGTCTTGCATGTAGCCCACCTGGATTCCATCCCTGACACCACCCAGGCCCCAGAGTACAACTGAGTCTGGCCCCAAACAAAAAAGATTTGTAAATTATTTTAGTTTTAGTATTACACTTTACTATACATATTTGTATTATGAACATCTCAGTAAAAGCCTGAAATCTGAGAAGCAATGATTATTTAAGCCATTGAGCTGAGCTACGTGAAGATAGGATTCTATTTATTTTTTCTGCTTTTTTTGGGGGGGGGGGGGTCACACCTGGCGATGCACAGGGGTTACTCCTGGCTCTGCACTCAGGAGTTACCCCTGGCAGTGCTCAGGGGACCATATGGGATACTGGGAATCGAACCCAGGTAGGCCATGTGCAATGCAAACGCCCTATCCACTGTGCTATCTCTCCAGCCCCTAGAATTCTATTTTAAAATTAAAACTATTTGGGCCAGGACGATAATACAGTCAGTAAGGCATCTGCTTTGCACTCATCTAATCTGCAGTTCAATCCCCAGCACCCCATAAGTCCCCCTAAGAAGCACCAGGATTGACCCCTGTACATAGAGCCAGGAGTAAATCATGAGCACTGCTGGGTGTAGCTCTAAAAGAAAATGAAAATGGTCTTTGACCTGCTTCACTCCTGGGGTTAAAAATGACTCTTAAATAATTCCTTTATAAATCATCTTAAGGATAGTCAAATGAATCTAGAAGTCAAACTCTTCTTAATACAAATTATAAGCAGGACAAAGTGATAAATCATTTAAAAATTAATTAGCTATTGATGAAAATTTAATCACTGAAACCAAAACTTACACCAATGATTTTTTTTATTTAATAAGAACTACTGAAAGCCAAATGCTGCAATTCATACACATCTATCTCCCAGAATTTAATTTGTAAAAACACATACATACCATCAAAATGAATTTATTTCATGGAAAATATATTTTTTATCAGAGCTAAGAAGTACAAGTTACTGAATAAAATAAAACATATTTCTTTCAAATTATGATAAAAGTCATACAGTAATTATTAACAGTTCCATTAAGAAATAATTTTGGCATGGGTTCTCATAATGAAATCAATATTTTATAAATATAAGTGTCTCTTCCTGGGCAAGATAAAATTGCATGTTATTTTAACCACATGGTTTTGATAATAAATTTTTGTTGTTGTTGTTTTTGGGTTTTTTTGCCTTTTTGGGGGGGGTCACACCAGGCGATGCTGAGGGGTTACTCCTGGCTCTGTACTCAGGAATTTCTCCCGTGATGCTCCGGGGACTGTATGGAATGCCTAGGCCGACTGTGCGCAAGAAAACGCCCTACTTGCTACACTATAGGCCCAGCACCTTGATGTCAGTTTTTATGAGCACTCTGATCTGTCCAAGTCTAACATCAATGTTTGTATAAAGTGTGGGAGAAGTATAGTGAAGGAGAAAAGGGGATGTCAAAAGGAGAAATGTTAACACTGAATAAAGAGGAAAGAAATAGGGCCGAGGGATCACAGTACCGGTGTGAAGGCACTTGCTTTGCATGCAGCCACTCCTGGTTCAATCCCTGACACTGCATTGGCCCACCAGGCAGTAGGAAAAGTGACCTCTGAGCACAGAGCCAAGAGTAAACCCTACGCCTGCCAGCTGTGGTCCAAAAACGAAAAGCAAACAAACAAAAAGTGAGACATTTCAGCTCGAATGTCAGGCCAGTGAGAAATCTGGAGCCGGAGCAAGAGGAAATATCAGTGAGATGAAAGATAAGCACGCTTGTTACACAGACCCTTTTGGAGAATCGAAGCAGACATCTGGATCCTTCAAATTCAAAGAAGCCTTGATTGTTTCCAGAAGGTCTTTTCAGGATTCTTAGTTCTTGCTACATCATCTAGGGCAAGAATCTTTCCCTCTTTAAGCCTCATCTTTTCTCTTATGAAACAGCTAGAAATCTCCACCCATTCGTTGTCTGGGGAGATTATAGGAGATTAGGGGCAAAGAATGCCAAGGGCCAGAGAAGCTTAATTCTTCAAAGATGTTCTGGTCAAACACCTTTATCCCCTATGATAGCTTCGCCAGGGTAGACTTGCTGTCTCATTCTCCACATCACAGTCGATGAACAACGGGAGGATGTGCTAGTGTTAGTGCTAGTTTGGAGAGCGGCCAAGTGCACGGCTAGTGCTTTGCCTGTGGGAAACCCTGGGTTTAGTCACCAGCACTGGCACCATATGGTCTCCAGAGCACTGCTGGGTGACCTGGAGCAAGGAGCCAAGATTAGCCCCTGAGCACCGCTGGGTGTGAACCTAAAACAAAAACATTCAAATTATAACAAAAAGTATGAATTTTCATTTCTCATATGTGGTGGCCTGACTTTGAATAAAGGGGTTGGGTTTTTTTTGGATTTCCCTCCCCCAATTTTATTTTATTAAAGCACCATGAGTTACAAGGTTAATCGTACTTGGGTTTTAATTTAGGATCAAGTTTTGCAACTTCTCTGTTGAGTAATCAAAAATAACTTCTCCTGAGCTAAAATATAAAACTCAGCTATTGATTTCCAAGTCTCTTTGACAGCACTGGCTGAGGAGTAAGAAGTGACACAAACGGGGGGGGGGGGGGGGGCGGGGTCTGGAGCAATAGTACAGTGAACAAGGCATGTACCTTACATGTCACCGACCCAGGTTCAATCCCCAGCATCCCATATATCTCCTGAGCACTGGCAGTGCAGAGGCAGGAGTAAGCCCTGAGCACCTGGCAAAAAACCCAAAACACACACAAAAACTGTGTTTTGGGGAGTCTGAGCCAATAGTACAACGGGTATGGGTCTTGCCTTACATGCTGCCTTCCTGGGTTAGATGTCTAGTATCCCATGAAGTCGCTTAAGCACCACCAGGCACATTTTCTGAGTGCAGAGCCAGGAGTAACCTCTGAGCACTGCCAGACATGGCCCAGAACCAAAGCAAAAAAACTGTCCTCCTGCTGTTCATCGATTTGCTCAAGTGGGCCCAGTAACATCTCCATTTTGAGACTTGTTGTTACTGTGTTTGGCATACTGAATACGTCACAAGTAGCGTGCCAGGCTTTGCTGTGTGGGCGAGATACTCTCGGTAGCTTGCCAGAAAAAAAAAAAGTGATACTGAAATATGAATAGTAACCAATAGTTCACACTGGGGGGGTCAAAGTCATAGCTCAACAAACTGAGCCCAAAGCTCTGTATGAGGCCTGGGTGACGCATGCTGGAAATGACCCCAGGCACAGGGTCAGGAGTGGCCTGGGACTACTGATTTTGGCTTAAAATCCAAAAGCAGGGCTGGAGAGGTAGTAGAGATTAAAGCTTTTGCTTTGCTCACAACTCACTTGGGTTCGATTTCCAGCATTGCATATGTTCCCCAGAACTACCAGGAGTGATCCCTGAGCACAGAGCTAGGAGTAAGCCCTGAACACAGGTGCATCTGGCTCAAACTCTCTCTAAAATACTGAGCAGTGTAATGTTCTTTTTATTTTGGGGGAGGGGAGGAGCACACCTGGTGGTCTCAGTGCTTACTCCTGGCTTTGTACTCAAGGATCACTCCTGGATGGTGCTCAAGAACCAAGGGGGGTGGGCTGGAGCGATAGCACAGTAGGTAGGGCGTTTGCCTTGCACGCGGCCGACCCAGGTTCGATTCCCAGCATCCCATATGGTCCCCTGAGCCTGAGTGCATGAGACAAGAGTAACCCCTGTGCATTGCTCGGTATGATCCAAAAAGAAAAAAAGACCCAAAAAACCCCATTAGGGTGTCAGAAAATATAACCTGAGTCAGCCACAAGCAAGGCAAGCGTTCTACCCACTGTACTATCATTCCAGTCCATGACGTTATCTTTTTAAAGCAAATCTTAATGGCATATACTTAAAGACTATTTTCTTATATCCAAATGAGATTGTATTTCAATCTGATCATATTTTACTCTGTGCCACTAACATCACTCATTCAGATGAAATAGTTCTTAAGGTTCTGAAACCAAGTTTACACTGGACAGCTCCGTTTTGCTGGAACAGTCCTCACAGTTAATGAACCACCACAGTCATAAATGCTTCAGACAGCTGAGGTCACACATGGGCTGTTCGAATGCAGGCTAAAGGAAGAATTGTGTAATTAACTGAACTTTCAGAGCTAATAAGATTCAATTGTTCTGGACAAGCAGGCCCTTTTCTCCCCAGTTGCTGAAGGCTGTGTCGGAAAGACCAACACATTATGCCTCCCTTTTTCATTTCATTTCATTTTGCCTGTCTAAACATTGCATAAACAACTACTTGATAAATTCACTGTTGATGTTGGCTTGTGAAAAGACAGACAAAAGTGATTGCTCATTTTAAAATGTCTAAGTCCAATATAAATAGCACTAAACCCACAAAGAGAATGTGTTAAAAAACAAAAGTACCTATTTAAAATTCACAGATGCTTTTAACCTGCCTGATTTCAACCCACACACTAATGGAGATTAATGCAAAAATACTCTTTCCCCTTTTTTAAATAATGAGACATTTGACAAATCTTCAAGTATTGAATTTTAAAATGTACTCTGCCTAGATTATGACTGAATCTGAACTCTAGATCATTTGTGGGGTAACTTGAGGTTTATCTCTCCCCCAAGACATACATATATATAGTGTATATACAGACATACATATATGTGTATATACATATATGTATGTACATATATACACACATACATACAAAGGTACACACAATATAAATACTAGAAAACATAATACTATGAAATAAATATTCAATATATTGGGATAGATACATTTTAGTAGTTAATAGAAAACCAAAATTTGTAAATCTGCTCCCTTAAAAATGAAAAAGTGAAGATACACCAGAAGTCAGAGACCACTTGCATCCCTGGTGGGATGTGCTAAAACAGACAAAATTTGTTATTTATGTCATAGCAGCCAAATGGCATGAATTCTTTAGATGCCATAACCATTCAAAATAGAAGTCTTTGTAGGCTGTCACTAACTGCAAAAAACTAAAAAGAAAATCTTTGTTGGAAAAAATACTAATTTAGGCCACTCGGACGAAGGCAGTTTACATTTATGTCATAGCCCCTGTGATAATCACATGAACCTCAGGTCATTCGAGTGACCAAAGGCAATTGTTTAAAATGTGACACTGTAAGGAATGAATAGGGGAAAACGGTAGAAAAACAAAGAAACAGGAATATTTTACTAAACTGAGAATTAAATTTTATGACACTCAAAAGTTTTTTTTATTATTTGCTTTTACTTTGGGGCCACACTTGGCTGCGCTCAGGGATTCCTCATAGTTTTATCCTCAACCAGCAACATTTTGGTATGCTGTGTTGTTGGCCATTTTTAGTCCTTTCGAAGTATTTTCATGCTTTTGTGACTTCTTGGTAAACTGTTTATACAGAAGCATACTGTTTAATTTTGATGTATTTGTGAAATTCCCACATTTCCTTTGGCTTGGGTATCTAATTCCATGGTCATCAGGGTCATTTACATGGTGGCAATTCTTTTGAACGTTGTGTTTATGAACTGTCCTAATAAATCCGCCCCATACAACTGGCTGGAGCAATAGCACAGGGGGTAGGGCATTTGCTTTGCATGCGGCTGACCTGAAGCGATTCCTCTGTCCCTCTCGGAGAGCCCAGCAAGCTACCGAGAGTATCCTGCCTGCAGGGCAGAACCTGGCACGCTCCCTGTGGCGTATTCGATATGCCAAAAACAGTAACAAGTCTCACAATGGAGAGGTTACTGGTGTCTGCTCAAGCAAATCGATGAACAATGGGAGGACAGTGCTACAGTGCTACAACTGGGAAAACGGGTATTCGGGAAAATGGGTATTCCGCTGCTCTTGGGTGGACTGTCCGCTGCTCTTAGGTGGACTGTTTTATAGATGTGTGGTCTACTTGATTAATCAGTGTCAAATTTTATTTCATTGTTGATCTGACCAGTAGTACTTTTCACTATAGAAAGTGGGATGTTGACATTTTCGGTTACTATCATGTGATCTCACTTCAATTTTGCTTTGTACAATTTGGGACGTTTTTAAGTTTTCTTTAGCAGACCTGGGATGTGATTGATGTGGTCTGTGCAGGGCCCTGTGTGTCCTCCCTGGCCTTGCGTGTCCCCCACTCCTGCCCCCCTTCCCACCCCCGCTTTAGCATCACTGTGTGGCCCCTGTTAAAATTATATTAATACTTCTTTTTAAAATCAAGTATCCTTAGATTTTTGACTATATCCCTGCTCAATTCTTTTTGGGGGTGGGGGTGGGGGTGGGGAGGAGGATCACTCCTGGCAGTGCTCAGGGGACTATATGGGATGCTGGGAATCAAACCTGGGTCAGCCCGCATGCAAGGCAAGTGCCCTACCCGCTGTGCTATCACTCCAGCCCCGTCTCTGCTCAATTCTTATGAGGTGATTCTCAGGAAGCCGTACTGGAAGCGACCACGGAATGATCAATGTCGCTTTGCTGGGCAGGGGTTGTTAGGTCATACAGTGATGCCCAGCAGCTACTCTGGGCAGTACTTGGGAGTCTTCATGCAATGCTGAGATCAAACTTGGGTTTCTCCAACCTCCACTGTGATTCTTCTAATTGTTCCTTGGTAGGTCAAGCCCACCCTGGGCTGCTGCTGCTTTTGTTTTCGGGCTACACCTGGCTGTGCTGAGGGTTCACTCCTGGAAGGGTCAGGGGACCATGTGGGATGCCGGAGATCGAACCCAGGTGGCTGCGTGCAAGGTAATCACCCTGTCCTCTGTCCTCTTGCCACAGCCCCAATTCCTGACTTCTTTAAAAATTTCTTTGTGGAGCTGGAGAGCTAGCTCAGGGTTATGTGCATGCTTGGACATAGTTGGACCCCTGGCACTGCATGGTCCCCTAAGCACTGCCACGTGTGGCTCCCAATCCAGAAAATTCCTTTGTCTTTGATAATCTGCAGTGAATATGGTTGACATATGAATATTTTGGTATTTATTTTGATTCTCCAGCTCCAGGTCTGTGTCTGCCATAAATTATGGAATTAATATGAAGGCCATTATTACTTCAAGTATTTTTTTCTACTTCATTCTGTCTTCTGATGTTCTAATTATGCACATGATATATTTGGAATTGCCCCCCAAGCCCTCGATATTGGTTTTGTTGTTGTTGTTGCTTTTTGGGTCACACCTGGGGATGCACAGATCACTTCTGGCTCATGCACTCAGGAATAACACCTGGAAGTGCTCGGGGGACCATCTGGGACGCTGGGAATCAAACCAGGGTTGGCCGTGTGCAAGGCAAACACCCTATTCAGCCCCATTGTTTTGTCTTTATTATTCTTTATGCTTCAATTTGAAAGAATGACTTATCACCAAATTCACTAACTCTTTTCCCAGCAGTTCAGTCTTCTGAGGAGTCTAGGAAAAACATTCTTCAGTTCTGTTACATTATCTTTCTTTTCTAATTCTGTATTTTACACCCAATAGTTCTCAGGGGCCATGCTTGGTGGTGCTCAAGGGACTACATGAGTTGCCATATGCAGGGTTGCAGCCGAAACAGTCAAACACCTGAACCTTTAAGCTCTCCAGCTCTGGCTTTCGTTGTTGTAAAGATGAGAGTCATGAATTCTAAATTCTTCATATGCCGGAGGTGAAATGAGAAGTTTCTAGAACTTTTCAGAACAGATCAAAGCAATAGTATAGCAGGTGGGGTGGGGTGTGGCTAGGACACTTCCCTTCATGCAGCTAACCTAGGCTCAATCTCTGGCATCCCAGGTGGTCTCCCAAGCCCACCAGGAGTGTAGAGAAGCTACAAGTAACCCTTGTGCACAGCACGGTGTGGCACAAAAAAATTAAAAATAATAAAAATTTTCAGAAAAGCAAAATAGTTTTAAACAAATACCAGGAGCCCAGATGAAGCAGGCTTTCTTACAGCCACACCAGTAGGTGGGCAATAATAGGGCTGTGCCTTCAAAATTCTGAAGAGAAACTGTGACCTAAATTTTTATAAGTTGCCAAAAAGTAAGTTGGGTATGAGGACAAAAACGCACGTGCGTGTGTGTGCGCGAGCACACACACACACATTTTATTTTCATCCTGAGGCTACACCAGAGTCCTCTGGGGTTTCTCCTGGCTAAGGGGATAGAGACCTTGTGGTACCAGGGAGCAAATCTGGGACTCCTGCATGCCAAGTATGCACTTAACCCGTTGAGCCACCCCTTAGACTTGTATAGAGACAAGTCTTTAATACAATGGTTCTTTCATTTTATTTTCTTTTTGGGTCACACCCGGTGATGCTCAGGGGTTACTCCTGGCTCTGCACTCAGGAATCACTCCTGGTGGTGCTTGAGGGACCATATGGGATGCTGGGAATCAAACCCAGGTCGGCCATGTGCAAGGCAAATGCCCTATTCGCTGTGCTAACGCTCTAGCCCCTTATTTTTTTCATTGCAAGTGATGATCCTTTTAGAGCCAACTTTAAAAGACCTACAGAAATGATTACACTGTGGCTTCACCTGGCTTCACCAATACACCTCCTTTGGAAAACAAAACAACTGAGACATTACAAGAACAGATGCTGTAGTTTACTCTAAAATATTCAGTGTCATGACCAGATGAAGGTTTAAGGAGTTGTGCTTAAAATTTGGTGAGCTTTGTATACTACTAAATAATTGCACGACAAAGCCACTGACAATGGAGTCAAGAAAACAGTTCAAATTCTATTGGTTCTTTAAATGTGTAATAAAGAGGTGCATTATAAATTCACAAATTATTTTTGTATGACTCTAAATGTCTGTGAGTCAAACTAAACAGTACTACTCAAACAAAAAGATGAATTAGATGTCAAACTATTTCCAAAAAGCAAATTTTTCATTTCCACTGGGGAGATAGTAATGGATGAAAACAAGAAAAATCTGACTGCCTTCCTTAAAAACAGCTATGTATCATACATTTGACACTTGGATAAGGAAGGCTTAAACTGCAAGGCCTGGCCATACTTGCTTGCATTGGTTTTTTTGGTTGTTGTTCTTATTGTTGCTATTGTTTTTTCCGTTACACACAGCAGTGTTTGGGAGTGGTGCCAGGGAATAAACTGATTTATTGTTTAATGTACTTAAAAATCTATCTCCTTCACCAGAGTGTACACCCAATGAAAGCCTGGCACTTGTCTTATTCACAACTAAATTGAGTATCACCTCGTGACCCAGATCATAGGTGCTTAGTAAAAATTAAGTAGATGAAGAGAGAATGAAAGAGGGGCTGGAGTGATAGCACAGCGGGGAGGGCATTTGCCTTGCACGTGGCTGACCCGGGTTCGATTCCCAGCATCCCATATGGTCCTCTGAGCACCTCCAGGGGTAATTCCTGAGTGCAGAGCCAGGAGTGACTCCTGTGCATCACTGGGTGTGACCCAAAAAGAAAAAAAAAAAGAGAAAGAATGAGTATCTAGTAGAACATGTGTATTAATATATCTTCCTTAAAAATCTGAGGTCAACTCATGGTGTCTCACTAATAAAAATCAAAAAAAAAAATCTGAGGTCAGGACTGGAGAGATAAGCTGCTCACCTTGCCCAACCCAGATTCACAAATGGTCCCCCAAGCATTACCAAGAGTGATTCCTGAGCACTACTAGGAGAGGCTGCAAAAATAAATAAATTTGAGGTCATTTTCTGATCTGGAAGGAAGAGTGTCGTCCCTCCTAACAATTCTTGCAAGTAATGGAATTGTGGTGATCATGGATTGAAATCTTTCTCATGGAATATCATTGTAGAGGAATGAGAAAATTCCCAAGAATGTACATAGCCACCGATATTTCAGGGAAATATATCCACTAAGCAGCTCCCCATAAGGGAAGAAATAAAACAAACACAATAATGGAATGCAGTAGGTAGGGAAGAGCACAAGACTTGGTTATTTATTTTCAATAGATATTTTTCCTCTGTTATCACTTAGAAGTCAGATACTTGAAGCTGTTCGATGACTCCAGGTTGACTATAGACAAAACCGAAGTCTTTAGTATTGAAAAGTCCTTAGTAAAAATCCTGTTTTCTTCTCTCTTGGGGTCTGATTTCTCTTACTAACCAGGCTGCTGCTAAAACGTTTCCAGTTCCCCAGCAAGCTACACCTCATAGGTCTGCTTGGGAAGCCCTCTTCTCCTGGCCCACTCAATAGTATCTACCCTCTGATTCATACCTTCGAAGACTTGGAGTGCCCTCCTCCAGAACTGACCAGTTCCTCCGTCATAAGGAGCCCTCAGTCCTCAATGACTGACTTCCCACAGGGCCTGGCACCCCTAAACTGCTCCCAAAACTGCATTCCCCACTGCTCCCGCAGCCTCCTTGGAGTTCAAGAACACCCTTCCCATTTGCCATGAGTGAAAACTTTTCTCCCAGCTATTTACCTGTGCATTCCTACTGAATTCACTTCGGACCCTCTTTGAAAGCTTGTCTTTGACCACTCTGACAAAAGGAGTTTCTCCCCTCTCATCTACTCCCTCACTTATCCTTTATTACCATAATCTTACTTTCTGAATACTGACCAAACCTTATAGTATCTATTTAATAAAGTATCTGTCTTCTCTCCGAGCACATAAGCTGTTGAGGATGGATCTTCACTTTGTTCGTGGATGAAATAACTGAGAGAATGAAGGACACACGTGTTGTGTTCTTATACTCAAGAGTCTGACTTCCCCTGCTTGAAGGCCAGGTTGGGGGTTATAGTCTATTCCTCTTAGTTCTTCCTCAGCTCCTTCCTGACATCAGGTAATTTTTTAATGGTCTTTGTTTGTCAAGTATAAATGACTTGCAACAATGGTTCCCACCCAAAGGACTCTGATCCATTTATGTGACATAAGCCGAAGAACACAATTCTATTTCCACAATCCCTTACCTGAAGCTCTGGGATCCAGGAATCTTCCAATATTCAGAAGTTTTTATTATTTAACACCCCTCATAGTGTCTAGGACAGTAAATACCCTGTAACAAAATATACTAATAGCATTGCATTAAAATATGTGGAGGATATTACAGAGCATGATAAACAATGCTTAAGTCAGCCTTTTCTGTGAAGTGTACTAGCAAGATACTTGAGTTTGCTATTTTGGAATTATAGGCGTAGGGGTCTGGAGCTGTGGACACCCACTACAATATAGAGAACCGTTAAGTATCTTGGTACTAGAAAGGGTCCCTCACATTCCGGAAGGCTAAGAAATCAGATCTAACACATTAGTTTAAAAACATTTTTATTTATTTAGAACAATAAACTAATGTCAACCCCCATGTTCAGTTCTTTATATGGGGCTAATAAAAATACTCTTTGCCCCATTTTATAAGTGAAGAAACCAGGGTACAAAGAGGCAGTTTGCCTGCATAGTTTATGTTGAATAAGTTGGATCCAAACTGAAGCTGTCTCAGCATCAAAAGCCATGTTCTGAACTGCCTGGCAATCCGAACTCCACTTAGTTCAAATAAAATTTCATTAAAAAAAATTTTAGGGTCATACCCAGTGGTTCTCCACGGCTACTCCTGGCTCTGTGCACATGGGTCAGCACTGGTGGTGCCCAGAGGACCATAAGCACTGCCAGTTTCAGCGACATGCAAACACCTTAACCCCTATACTAAGTATCTCTCTGGCCCACGATAAAAATTCTTTAGTCCTGCCAAGTTTAAACCAAAGGAAATTTCCTATAATCCAAGTGACTATAAAAAATTTTTTGGAGCCAGAGCTATAGTACAGTGGGTATGGCACTCACCTTGCATATGGCCCACACAGGTTTGATCTCCAGCACTACAAACAGTTCCTGGAGCCCACCAGGAGTGATCCCTAAGCACAGAGTCAAGAGTTACCCCTTAACATCGCAGGGCATAACTCCCCACCCCCACCAAAACCAAAAAACAAAAAAAACCCCTAAAATCCCTTCACTGATAAATATGCAATGAAATGATTTATTTCCTTAGCTAACTAAATTATTTTAAACATTTTTAAAAAGAGATCAGTGCTTTTAGAATGTTAAAAATTTTAACATCACACTCATTTGCCCTAATTTCTTTTGCAGAACCCATGATCCAAGGTCTGCTGCTTCCTGACAGATGGGAGCTGAAATGGTAGATCAGTAAAGGCACTCACAGATAATATGTAGATTTCTAGGCTTATCTTTTGTTAAGACTGTCTATGTTGCTTGAATTTTTTCAAGTAGAAAAACTCCAGAAGTTCAGGCAGAAGTTGATAAAATGTATTTGCACTGACCAAATTTAGAAAGCTTTTATTGGAATTACCAAATATGGTAGTGATCGTTTGGCAGTAAAGAGTTACTTGTAGAAGAACAATAAAGCTATTAAAAAAAAAATTAACTGCACAGGGCAGCTTCAATTGAAGTCACAGTGATTTGGATCTCACCTCACTTATGTAGAAGCTTCAAACTACGCAATATAGAGCAGCAAAAAAATAGGGCAAATATGCATTCATTTTATGGTACAAAGGCAGATAATATGAACATAAAGATTAAGAAATAAAAATAAAATATACACTAAAAACATCACAACAAAAACAGACTTTATTTCAACCAGACAAGTGAATACTTTAATTAACATCAACTTCAAGACTTGAAAATATGAAAATTAAAAGATGGTGCTCAGGAGGAAGAGAAGAAAATATTTATCATGGAGCAATTGTACTGCCCTTCAATAAATCCCTTTCAATAAAATGCTCAATTCCAAAGACTGATTAGCTCTAAAACATGAGATCTCTTCCGTTTTAAGACTCTTATTTAAAAGTTCCCCATCATTTCCAATGATGTCTTTCCAAAAGAAATAGAAAGCTAGATCAATATCTTAATTTTTGTTAACTGTAGAAACTGGGGTTGAAATATAATTTCCAGGTAAAGATATTTCAAATGAGAAAACTTTATTATTTCAGATTCCCATTACAATGCTCCTAGGTACACACATGTACAAAACAGATATTACGACCTGCCACCTCAAAACATGACTTCCCCTCAACCTCCCTGTGTGCAGTTAATCAACAAGGGAGACTTTCCTCCTACTTCATAACATCCTAGAGGAGGATGTGCTGCCATTTGTACAGTGTGTGGATGAGAACATGTTAATGTAGAACATTTCAACTAATTTAACATAAACTAAACCCACCAAAAGACAGTGTATTCATAAGGGGTAAGATATAATTGCATATGGTTTTCAAGATTTACCAGGCTTACTAGATCCATTGACACTTTCAGAGTTTTCTATTCAAGGGCACTTTCTGAGCATTTTAGATGTTGCATTTAAGTATGTACTGAGTTGGTCAGCACCTTGATTAATACGAAATTTAAAGAAAGAGAAGGAGAAGAAGGGGAGTTATTCAAGCACAAGGGCTCTCTTTTTCCATGACATTTAAACAGGAACGACAACAACAACAACAAAAAACAAGACCCAAAAGTTTAAACAAACAAACAAAATAGTGTTCACAGTTAAACATGCCAGATTTGTAGTTTCACTTGAAACCAACAGCAAATCATGAAACGTCATGAAAAATATAAGTAAAGGTAAAATCTCCTAGAGTAATTACTAAATGAAGTTAAAATTACCACACTGATCAGTAAACCCCAGAAGAAATATAAACAGCACTTACATTTCAGGTCCTTCTTACACATCATACAACTTTCCAATGTCAATGCATGAAATAGGTAGGTTTTGGCCACGCTGCACAAATGGTTTTTCTTTTAAAAAATATGGTATACAGAAAAAACTCTTGAATTCCCCATTTTGAAACATATGCTCAAAACCCCTGAAGAAAAGATCAGCTAGAAGGATATTAAAGTATTTACAAATCCAGCAGGTTCATCAGTCACGATGGCATGGCGTGCATCCGTCCATCGGTCCGTCCATCCATCCATCCATCCATCCATCCATCCATCCATCCATCCATCCATCCATTTCATGGCATTTACACCTTCTCCAGCAGCGATGCTCAGTTCTCTGTCCTCACAGAAGGTTGTTCCATCTCCAGCTCATCTCTACTGATCATCATTCATTTTGAACAGTTCCAAAAGTGCCCCCACAGCTCCAAAATAACCCTACAAAAAAGAAAAAAAAAGGACCCTCTTGACTCATTAGCATCACTAGCCTCTGAACTTCATATTTTATTTTTTTCTCAAGGGAGGAGAAGATGGGAGGAACAGGGATAATCTCTCAATTTTGACCAAATACCTATTGGTTTCAGTAATTCTATGTTTATTTTGGGTCCATGACAATAAGTGCTGGGGAGACCATGAGGTGCCAGGGATCAAACCTGGGCCTCTTGCATGTAACGCATGCACTCAAGCCCATTGAGCTGTCAGTCTGGCACTGGCTTTAATAATTCTGGAAATGCTGTACTCTAATGTGGTCAAAAAGGGTGACTGAAAGCCTAAACATGAAACACAGTGGAATATTATTTATTGGACAATCACTTGTTTATAAGCTAAATAAGTTAAATGATGTTGAGTGCATAGATAAATGTTGGGCATATGGTATGTGCCCTAAGTGCTGTGTATTGTTTAACAATTTTAATCCTTGCTGCGCAGAATTCCTATTAGTACCTCCGGTTCACAGATGAGAAACGAAAGACAAATAAGTAAATTATTCTTTCGGTGTGTGTGGGGGGGTCACATGACTTATATCCAGGCTACATTTCAAATTTGACTTCAAAGTTCAGTTCACGGGTAAGAACTCTAAACTTTTCCAGTGCAACTCAAGAAGGCAGTGAAATCCCCCTGAGCTCCATTTCTGCACATCTATAAAAGAAAAGTCTCTACTCCTGTTCAAATGAAAGAAGGCTAAAATAACTTTGAGGGGCCAGAGAGTAGTACAGCAGGTAGGGCATTTGTCTTGCATGCAGCCAACCTGGGTTAGATCCCCGACATCCCATATGGTCCCCGGAGCCGGCCAGGAGTAAGCCCGGAGCCGTGAGCAAGCCAGGTATGGGGATTGCCCTCTGCCCCTAAAAAAATAAATTTTGAGAGAATCTGGTTTTGAAAAGGCATTTGCTCAACTCAACCGTTCCTGCAGAAATGGGTGGTCTCTCTATGCCCAGATGCTAAGGCAGGATGTTGGCCTCTGTAGCTCACTAGCTTCCCCCACCCCAGCCCCCCAGGTCTCATCACTATATGCTGAAAATCATTTTAAGTATTTTCCATGAACTTACTCATTCCATCTTCGTAATCATTTTATGAGAAAGATACTATTACTGTTTCATTTCACAGATGATAAAACAGGGACACAAAGCTAGTCATTGTGTGAGGACTCCACAACTGACCACTTCTACTGCTTTTCTCAGGAGACGCTCTCAGGGGCAGGAAGGCCAGTGGATCAGGCCTTCCCCAAACTCTCTCTTCCCAGATTCCTTCAGCAGGGCCTGTCTATGCCAGAGGGAACTTAAGAATGTCAAGAATTTTCTTAGATACATGAAGGAACTTTCTTTTTGCTTTGCAGTGCCAGCGATCAAACCCAGGGCTTCACATGTGCAAGGCGAGTGCTCAACTGCTGAGCTACACTCCCAATTCCCAGCCCAGAAACACTTTTTTTTTCCCTTTATTTTTTTTTATTTTTTTTAAAGTTGTAGATTTACATTTTTTTGTGCTTTGGTTTCAATTATACAATGATCAGATACCCATCCCTCCACCAGTGCCCATTTTCCACCACCATGGATAATATCCCCCCCCACCCCCATCCCCCTATCCCCCCCTGCCTCTGTGGCAGGGCAATCCCCTGTGTTCTCTCTCTCTTTTGGGCGTTGTGGTCTGCAAAAGAGGCATTGAGTGGCAAACATGTTCAGTCCATAGTCTACTTTCGACATGCATCTCCCCTCCTGGGAGGATCCTCCAAACATCCTTTATTTGCTGCTCCCTTCTCTATCTGAACTGCCCTTTCCTCTAGGATACCCAGCTGGCCTCTAAGTTATGGAGTAATCCTCCTGGTGCTGATCTCAGCTATTCTTGGGTATTAATCTCATACTTTGTTACTTTATATCCCCCAGATGAATGCAATCTTTCTATGTCTATCCCTCTCTTTCTGACTCATTTCGCTTAGCATGATACTTTCCATATTGTACCACTTGTATGTAAATTTCATGACTTCATCTTTTCTAACAGCTACATAGTACTCCATTGTGTAGATGTACCAAAGTTTCTCTAACCAGTCATCTGTTCTTGGGCATTCAGGTTTCTTCCAGTTCCAGAAACACTTTTTTTTAAATTAAAGAGCCAAAATTAAATTAAATTAAAATAATTTTTAAAAAAAAAAATAAAGTTACTGATGGTTGCATTTTAGGCATACAATAATAATTCTATACCAATTGCTGGTGTTCCTAAGATTCCCTCCCCCTCCCAAACCTGCACCCCACCCGCCTGTCAACTTGTCAGGCACATTATAAAATTTCAGTGGTTGCCACTTAGATCTCATGTTTTCAGTTCTGTTGAATCTGTATTTTGGGTATACGGCTGTACCTCACACGTATCAGTGGTATAACTGACGCTTGATGCCTGTTCACCCACTACGACTTGTTCTCTTCTTCCCCCTTTGATTTCTTTCCTTCTCTGTCTCCTTTCTACACACTGGGGTCAAGGGTGATCTAGGCGTACTCCTTTTACAAAATAAATTTCCTCATCCAGTATTCTATATACCATAGATAAGTCAGATCATTCTGTGTTTGTCTTCCTTCTTCTGGCTTCACTCAACATGTTATCATCTACTTCCAACCATATTGTGGCAAACTGCATGATTTCATTGTTCCTTGCACCTGTATAGTATTCCATTGCGAAACACTCAACTTTTAAGTCACAGAGATAGTTCCATGGTTAAGGCACTTCCCTTGAACACAGCTTACCTGGGTTTGATCCTTGGCAACACATACAGTTTTTCAAGCCCCACCGGGAATGATTCTTGAGCACAGAGTCTAGAAATAACCTTGAGCACAGCCAGGTGTGGCTCTAAAACCAACACTACCACAAGGAAAACCCACCCCATTTTCTTGGCCACAGAGAATGAATTATGATGCCTAGTAATAAACTAATATTGCTCCAACAGCACAGAGGGCAGGGTGTTTGCCTTGCACGCAGCCAATCCCAGGCAACCCGGGTTCGATTCCTCCACCCCTCTCGGAGAGCCTGGCAAGCTAAGAGTATCCCGCCCGTACGGTGGAGCCTGGCAAGCTCCTCGTGGTGTATTCGATCTGCCAAACACAGTAACAAGTCTCACAAAGGAGACGTTACTGGGCCCACTCGAGCAAACTGATGAACAATGGGAGGACAGTGCTACAGTGCAGTGCAGTCATAAACTAAGCCATAGTCCACAGAGGTTTCAGGCCAAACAAAGTGATGAATGACTATTTTTCAAAGAAAAGGGTTTCTGTGGGGGCTAGGACAGAAGGCTCACTGGACTGGAATGCATATTTTTGCCTGCAGGAATTTTGGGTTCAGTACTCAGTCTGCTAAGCACTGCTGGGAATAGCTCCTCAACACTAATGGGTGTGGCCCCCAAACACAAGAAAACAAAAGTTTCTGCAAAGACACTGGCTCTTATCTTACGAACTAACCATTGTAGCTTCCTAAAGGCCTTTAGTTTCTGATAACTTCCAGGCTTTGTTTCCTGCATTATTCTAAGAGATCCAGATGTAGACTAGACTGCCAGATGAAACAGATAAATGCCAGACAAAATAACGGAGGTGTTGCTTTAGTTTTAATCCCTAAATATGATCCTTGTGTTAAACTAGAATAGTGGTTTTTATCCTTTCTTTAATTATTTCATTAAAACAAGCTACATATGGAACTTGGGTCGGCCATGTTGGCTGCGTGCAAGGTAGACGCCCTACGCGATAGCACAGCGGGTAGGGCGTTCGCCTTACAAGCGGCCAACATGGCCGACCCGAGTTCGATTCCTCCGCCCCTCTTGGAGAGCCTGGCAAGCTACCGAGAGTATTCGATATGCCAGACACAGTAACAACAAAGTCTCCAATGGAGACGTTACTGGGCCTGCTCGAGCAAATCGACGATCAACGGGAGGGCCTTTACCTTTTACATATGGAAAACCAATAAACAGATAAATAAGCCTTTCCTAGCTGAGAAGGGGAGTAAAGACTAATTCAATTCCTCTTCCCCTCCCTCCCCACCCTCCCCTACCCTCCAAAGTTGCAACACTACAAAATTCAAGCTTTGAGAATTCTAAGTAACTTATAAATGCATCAGCAACTTTTCAAGTAAATCAGTTTGGAGATTTTGTTTTTAATGCTAGAGTAGTTATTTATGAAAATTAAAATTTATACAAATTTTCTAGATGCTTTTTTCTACAGATTATACCAAAGGGATTTGGTACTTCCTGTAATAAAGTTCTCAGGAAAGATTTTTAAAGGGACTTTCTAAAGTCTAAGGAGGAGGGGTATGGTGCCGTCAGGTCAATCTGTACCTGTGAGGCGAGTGCATCAGCAGCCTGATGGCGCCTTCAGACTTCCAGATACCCCAAAATTGCTGCTGTGCCTTTGGCTAGACCGCAAAAACTCGGGGTAAAGTTTACCAAGAAAGTAAACGGCCAAAAGTTAGGTATGTGGGAAACACACCCACAAACCACCTCCAGCTCAGCTATGTAAGTGGAGACAGGGTCTCTCTGGTTCCTGATTGAACTGCTTAATGGCCATGATCCCAGAGACTCAGAAACAAATCTTGAAACCCACTGGCTTTTGGCAGAAATGCCTCCAGACCCCGTAGTAGGTTACTGCCGCGGGCCACTCCAGGGGGGAAAGGATGCTGTTCCTCCATCTGCTCCCTCTTGGTGGCCTGGTGGCCGCCATCTGCCAGAGGCCATTGGACAGTCAGGTTTGGGCCCGCAGTTACAGTTACAAGACACATGGGGCCTCACAGGATGGGGGTGGAGCTGGCCCTTTCCTCCCTGTTCCAACAAGACCCTGAGTTGCTGCCCACAAACGGCCTTTCTGGGTTCTGATCAAGCTGCTTAACGGCCATGATCCAAGAGACTCAGGAACAAATCTTGGAACCCAGCAGGTTTTGGCAGAAATCCCTCCAGATTTAATTGTTAAAATTTTGAAATTTCAAAATTGTGCAGCCACTACTGCAGCCTCGCAGCATCATATGTTATTCATAACCAGCAATAGAAAACAAATTGTCTAGTATTGCCTTTTCAGCAGATCTGAGTGTTGGGGTAAAATCCCAAATAATAATGATGGGTCTGGTGTCAAAATATTGAATGTGATCAAAGTAGAGAGAGAGTAATGTGGAAATCATCTGCCCCATAGGTAGAGGGAGGGTATGGGATGGGGGTATACTGGGGTTTTGGGGGTGGAGAATGGGCACTGGTGAAGGTACGGGTGTTTCATTGTATGACCGAGACTTAGACCCAAAAGCTTTGTGACTGCTGTCATGGTGATTCAATAAATAAAATTATAAAAAATGGAAAAAAAAAAGTAAGGTGGAGTTCATGTCCAATTCAATCAGTTAATCAGTGGCTGAATAAATAGCAGTACTCCTACATAAAAAAAATAGATAAAGTCTAGGGAAGGATGGCAGGGAGGAGAGTTCTGCACTCATTCTTAGAGACCTCTGATTCATAGTACTGTAGAAACTGGACATAAGGAGTCCTCTGAAGTACCCCATGTCCTCCACTTTCTTGTAAGCAGCTGGCTAAGGCCATCCCTCAGGTCTACAGAAATGGCCAAACACTTGTCTCAGCAGAAGACTTGCAGATATGCTTATGTTTAGGTAAAGGTTTATTACTGACGTAAAATCAATTTTTATCATACACCATCTAAAATAACAGAAGAGCACAAAAAATGATCACATCAATGAAGATTCAGTTAAATTCTCTTTTTGTTGCCCCTTTGGGTTTTGAGGCCATACCCAGCAGCGTTCAGGGATTGGACTAGGGTTGGCGGTGTGCAAAGCAGGCTTCTACTCCCTGTACTATCTGTTGACATCCCCAATTCAAATCTTGGAAAAAGGATTGAAAGGGGTATTTTCAGTAGTAGAGCACATGTCTTGCATGTGTGATGCCTGAAGAAAGGAAGGAAGGAAGGAGGGAAGGAAGAAGGGAAGAAGAGTAGGAGAGAAAGAGAAAGGGGGAGAAAGAGAAAGAAAGAAAAAAGAAAGAAAAAAGAAAGAGAAAGAGAAAGAAGGAAGGAAGGAAGGAAAGGAGGGAGGGAAAGAGGGAGGGAGGGAGGGAGGGAGGAGAGGGAAAGGTGAGAAAAAAGAGAAAGGTGAAAGAAAAACAAGAAAGAGGAGAGTGAAAAAGAGAAAAAGGGGAGGGAGGAGAGGAAGAAAGAAAAGGAAGAAAGAAAGAAAGAAGGAGAGAAAGAATCTCAGTGAGGTGGAGAGCTTATTGTAATTCTTTTACAACATATACACATATGAAATCATTATGTCATATACATTATATTTCATGTTATACATCTCAAGAAAGGAAAAAAACCAAAAAGACTGAATGAAGGAGTCCCTAGCCGTTGCCCTCTGTTTATGTGGATGGCACATATGAAAGATAAAAAGGGAAATCTAAAAGGATTCTGTTAAGAAATTGCTTCAGGAGCATCTTTAATTCCTTGATCCATGTTAAAGATCAAGCCAGAAATCAAATATATATAAATACATTATTTGTAGATTATGAAGGGGAGTGGAGGGAAGGACAACTGCAGAACTCAAATTAGCAAAACCCAGTTGGAGTTACAGGTCTTGGTCTTACATCAGCAAAGTAGTGAGTAAATGAACTGATCAGTTTTATTTTAAAATTGACTGGAGAGGTAGTACAGCCTATGGCAGGGCACTGGTCTTGCATGTGGCTTACCTGGTTTCAATCCCTGGCATCCCATCTGGTTCCCTGGGCATTTGCCACGAACTATTCCTGAGTACAGAGCCAGGAGTGATGCCTGAGCATCACCGGGGTGGCCCAAATACCAGAATAAATAATACTAAATGAAACAAAACAGTTAGGGTCAGGGCAGAAGCTCAGTGAGCCGGACTACATATTTTGCATGCTGGAGGCCCAGGCTCCAACGCTCGTACCACATGGTCCCCTGAACACTGCCAGGAGCGGTGCCAACCCAGAACCATGAATAGCACCCCCAGGTATGGCCCCCCAAAACTGGGCTAACGAGGAGCCGGAGGGTAGTACAGCAGGTGACGGGCTTGCCTTGCATGTGGCCAACCCGTGTCTGATCACTGACACACTACAATAGTCCTCCAGCCCCAGTATGGCCCCCAAACAACAAAAAGTGAACTAACCTGCTCAGAGTTGAGAGACTGTTCGTAATTATCCACCCCACCCCACCCCCACTGTTCCAGTTTTGGGGCAGGGCGGGAGAGGTGACAGAGGATGCTGGGAATCTGATTCAGGGCCTCATAACCCTAGCCCATCAATTGCCCGTTTCCTTTCACTCATCTGACTCAGGTTTGATCCCTGTGCACTCCATATGGTCCCCAAACCTACCAGGAGTGAGCCCTGAGTGATCCTTGAGAAGAGGAGTGAGCTGGCCATGGCTCCCCAAAACCAAAACAAAAACCAAAAAATTTACCCATTTTCACTAACTTTTCACTAATTATTAGCTCATTACCAGTCTTGATTGCTAAGTGAGTTTGCCTTTTATACACAGCTCTTCATTATTCTTTTTACCTTAATTTTAAAACTGAAAAGCTCACTCATACATTATTCAACCCCAAGTATCCTCTACTTAGTGAAATTAAGTCCATATAAGTTCGACTTACCTCGTGTTCCAAAAACAGAGCTTTTAGCTGTCCTTTGGACCAAAAATCCATAGCGTATGCTAGCAGCTTCATGGAGACCATATTGATTCTGAGAAAATTCCCGACAAACACGACTCTGTCAATATTCTGGTGGGGGGAAGAATGAAAGAAAAACAACTGAACTGTGGCATAAAAATAGTACTTAACAAAGACCCAACGATCCATATATTACATCATTGTCCTCCTAGGATCTTGCAGGATAACTTTTTCAATAGAATTATTTCAGCATTTCCAAGATGAAACTGAGCAAATCTCTAGTATATTCAGTAAGGAGGAGGTCTCATTTTGGCAACATGATGCAGATCCCACCCTTATTTGCAGCATTAAGGTAGATTGCTCTAGATCCCAGAGGAAAGTCAGTTTCCATTTCACACATAAAATTGCATTGGGCCTTTAAATTTGGCTTAATTTTCTTATACGTTCTTTAAAAATGCCCTCCCCCAATTTCCTATTATTAAATATTATACCCAAGTAATAAATAAAATGGCCATAATATGGGTGAGTCATCTAATGAGTTTGCTTTATTTGCCCTGAGCAAAACATGGGCAATATAAAAAGAAACAAAACTCAGCCTCCACTTTTAGGACATAGTGCGGAATATCACACTTTACCAGCATATGGGTTAAAATATGATGATGAAAAAGACATTCTCCCCTTGTTGTCACGGACAGAGATTTGCATTCTGAACACTCATTGGTCTGGGTTCAGCCTGTTCATGCAGGGCTGCTCAACCACTCAGTCCCTCAAAGCCAGTTGCTATGGCCACTCGAAACAAAGGGCAGCGAGTGTTGGAAACTGAATTATCTCTGTTCAGTCTAACTAGAGTAATTAGGGTCTGGGAACAGCGCTTTTTCAACTGCCTCAAATTTTAACAACACAGGTTCATGAAATCTAATTAACCACTAAGACAATTTTCCATGTGTAGAAGGATGCAAGTGGTTTTTAAAAGTGGTTTTATATCCACTAAAAAAAAAAAAAAAAAAAAAAAAACCTGCCACTATAGCCACAAACCACTCACACTGAGAGGTGGCAGGAACTGTTCAAATTCAAAGAAAGAGAAATCAAATTAAAACTTAGGACTTTCATCTTTTCCCACCAAACAAAGAACTTGAAGGTCAATTTGCTTTGATCCTGGATGATGCTGGCAGAAAACCAGAATACCAGTGGCATTAAAGCTAATGGGCATTTCTTATCTCAAATAAATTCCAGATGGGTTAAAGATATACATGAGGGTTTTACTGGATGAGCTCAGGGTTATTCCTGACTGCTCAGAGATCACTACTAGCAATGCTAGAGAACTATCTTCCTTGCTAGGGGAACCAAGTCAGCCACATGCAAGGCAAGCACCTTAACCTCTGTATTCTTTCTTTTTTTTGCTTTTTGGGTCACACCCAGTGATGCTCGGGGGTTACTCCTGGCTTTGCACTCAGGAATCACTCCTGGTGTTGCTCAGGGGACCATATGGAATGCTGGGAATCAAACCTGGGTGAGTCGCATGCAAGACAAATGCTATAGCTCCGGCCCACCTCTGTACTATTTCTACAGACACATTTTTTTAAAAAAAGAAAAAAGGAAAAAGAGGATCCAGAGAGATAGTGTAATGGGTATGGTACTTGCCTTGTATGCAACTGACCTGGTTTCAATCCCCAGGACCATATACAGTGCTTCAAGAACCACCTAGAGTGATCCCTGAGCACAGAGCAGGAGTAAGCCTTGAGCACTGCCAGGTAGCCCAAAAGACTAATATAATTAATAGAATGATGAATTTACTTTACATTTCTGGAGAGAGAGTTCAGGATGAGGCATTTATCTTGCCCACAGCTGGCCCTGGTTCTCAGCATCACATATGGTCCCCTGAGCACCTCCAGGAGTAATCTCTGAGCGTAGAGCCAGGAGTAAACCCTGAACACTGCTGGATATGTAAGTGATCACCCTCCAATTGTATTTACTTATACAGGGACAAAGGGTCATCAAATCCAAAGGGAAAGCAATAAAAAAATATATATACTTTTAGAACATATTATATAAAATGGAGGCCGTCTATAAATCATTAAGGGAAAACAGGTGGCCAGAGCTGTTGTACAGTGGGTAGGACACTGGCCTTGCATCTGGTTGATCAGGGTTCAATCCTTGGCATCCCACATGGCCCCCTCGCCAAGCACCATTAGGAGTAATTCCTGAGCACAGAGCCAAGAATAATCCCTGAGCATCAGCAGATGTGGCCCCAAAACAAAAAAGAAAAAAAGATCAACAGTCCAATAGGAAAACAGGTAAATCATATTAACTTACAGTTTATAGACACAAAAGGAGAAATATTAATGGCTAATGAATAGAAAAGTACAACCTCATTATAACAAAAAAAAGTAGTATAAATAAAACCAAAATGGGACCAGAGATATAGTACAGCATGTAAGGTACTTGCTTTGCACACAACTAACCCAAGTTTGATCCCCTGCACCATATTTGGAACGATCCCTGAGCACAGAGCCAGGAGTAAGCCCTTAGCACTGCCAGGTATGACCCCAAACCCAAAAATATAAAAAATAAAATTAAAATAAGATAGTATTTCTTACCTACTGATTGGAAAAGATCAATATGTTTGTTAATCCATCTGGATACATTTATACTCTTATCCACTAATTGAGATATATAACGTGTTACTAGCCCTACGGAAATTTCTGTCAAAATTACAATCACTTAGCAATCTCTTTTGACCTAGCAATTTCCCTTTAAGGAATCTGATTTAGAGTCACTCACTTGTATGTAAAACAGTATGTGCACATTTGTAAATATACCCTGTTATGTATATAGCATAGATTATGTATATAACCTATAAATATACTAGATTCTAAAGACCATAGCAAGATTAAAAAAGCCTTAGTATCATTGGGAAATCAAGCTAAGAAAAGCATGTCTACCTTTCAGGGTGCACTATGAACCTGAAAAAAAAAATAATGCAACTTTAAATGTGCTTAGATGTACAATCTCAAAAATATCTTCACAAGAAAAAGAACATTCTCCAGAAGTAAATATTGAGGTACATGAGGTGGGCAGATGTATGGTACAGGACTAACTTTCTAATGGTTTAGCCAAAGAGAAGAGCACACAAGAGAGACAGAGGGAGGAGGCAGGAGAAATCAGACTTTGGTGAATCATGCCAAGTCAGATAACCCTTGAGTCTGAGTTGAAAGTTACAGAGGTTCTTTTTACTATTCCTTATGTATATTAACAATCTTTACAATAACCAGCTGACATCTGAAACAAAATACAAAATCTTGAGCAGACACTCTGGGCTGGCAGGAGTGTGGGCAGGCAGGCAGGGCTGCTCTCCCCAGAACCACGTCCCTTGGGGCAGCCGCTACCCATACTTTCCCTCCCTCAGCCTGCAAGGGTCAGATTTGCCATCAAAAACAACTTTTTTCTTTTGTATTTTGATAAACACTGAAGAAGCTGGAGCTGTTAAACTTTATTTTGGGGAAAACCTCAGAAATGGTTCATTTGGTGTTGTGGAACCTCTTACTGCTTTCAATACATAATTAGTAATCAACTGCTTTGTATACTTGTTTTCAGTTTTCATTTCGACAAACAAGCACTGTAATTATAGCTATTAGAATAAAATCTTTTACTATAAAAAAATAGTGAGCAGAAGGTGAATTGCATGGCATGCGATTATATCTCAGCAGAACTGCTATTTTAAAACATGATTTAAATTGCTGCCTTTGGAAGAATGTATTTATCTTTTTATTACATACAATCCAGAATTTAAAAATTCTAAAAACAATATTTATATCTAGTGACGTAGGTATTGAGGGGCCAAGGTGGAAAGGGTATGTCCCAAGATTCCTTTCTGGTATCTCTAGAACATTCTGTAGTGTTTTGTGTGCTCTACTTGCTATTCCAAAGAGGAGATGGGGGAGGACTCATTTTTAAGTGAATGAGGTAATACTTGTTTAAAAAAAAACACAGCAGAAATACTTTTGATTCAGTAAATATGTGTCTATGAAATAGCTGTAACCCAACTGGTTTCAGGGAGCAAGGTCACATTGGTCCTGACTCTCAGGGGGAAACAAGTTAGCACCGTTCCTGGGGTGTCTAAAAGGAGCCTGGTCGCTCAGGTTGCCAGAAAATCCAGTCCTTGTTCAAGGAGCTCCACAGAAAAGTCTCAAATAGTTGCTTGAACTAGCATGTAACAAGGCTCCATTTCAGTTATTTGTGCAATAATCCAAGAACAAAAGGTACTGACATAGAAAGCCACGGTGCAAAATAAAATCAGTTGCTCTCCCCGTAAAAGGATTGCAATGCCAGTCAAAAGACTTTCTGGCTGCCTCCCTCGAACTCTGGAAAGCAGGGCAAAGGGCATCTGCTGCTCTGCAGGGCAGGGAGGTAACATCAAACTGACCTTCGAGTCAGTGAGTACAGCCAACCACACTCAAGCACTGGTCAGAGGCTCAATTGGCTACTTGAGAAAAGTTCCTTTAAAGGTTATTGTCAAAAAATAAACCCTCTGTGACAGTGAGTCCTATGACCCAAGTGGACTTTGTCTCTGGGACACAGGGCTTCATCTGAGCATCAGCTGGCATTTAAATTCCCTCTGCCTGACCGGGGGACTTAGAGAAAGGAAGGCCCGGGGCATCTTCTATTTCGGAGCATGAGAGGCATCTTTCGTACCACCAGAGCTCAGAGGCGGGAATACACGCACCTCGGCACAGTCCTACTCCACGCCACGCCCCACCTGGCATGTTCTATTTATTCTTGCTTTCTGACATGACACAGCACACAGGTGTCTGTGTGTGTGTGTGTGTGTGTGTGTGTGTGTGTGTGTGTGTGCAGAGAGAGAGTAAGAGAGAGAAAGAGAGAGAGACTCCTCAGTCTATACAAATAGGATTTCACTCCTCTTCCATATGCACACTGCATTTTGATGTAATCCTTTTGCTTTTGTATTTTTGGGGGGGGGCCACATCTGGTGGTGCTCAGGGGTTACTCTGGACTTTGCTCTTAGGGATCACTCCTAGAGGGGTTCAGGGGACCCTATGGGATGTTGGGGATTGAACCCTGGCAGGCCCTGTGCAAGGCAAGTACCCTACACACTGTACTATGATCCTGGCCCAGATTGAATACATTTTAAAAACTGATTACTCCTCTGGTTCTTCAATGAATATTAAATATAAATAAATATTAAATATAAATATAAAGGAATCTACTCCGACAACCTATTCACCCATCCCAAGCTCTCCTATCCTAACACAACTCAGTGAAGGATGCGTATGGCATGTATTTCAGAAGTTTCTGGGCTGGAGCAATAAGCCCAGCGGGTAGTGTGTTTGCCTTGCAAGCAGCCAACATGTCCGACCCGAGTTCAATTCCTCCGCCCCTCTCAGAGAACCCAGCAAGCTACTGAGAGTATCTCGCCTGAATGGCAAAGCCTGGCAAGCTCCCCGGGACCTGGGACTTATTCGCTATGCCAAACACAGTAACAAAAAGTCTCACAATGGACACATTACTGGGCCTGCTCGAGCAAATCGATGAACAACCGGACAACAGTGACAGTGACATTTGTTTTCCAAAGGATCTAGCAACATTCATACCACGTTAACAAAGTCTTGTCTGTGGCCAGCCCCACCCCTTCTTGGGCTGGGGCCCTTGGCTGTAGCAAGCTCTCTGTGCTTTGATAGCCCTGTACAATGCTGCTTGAACTCCATGCCACAAGGCAACACTGTAAAGAAGCTGAAAGCAGAGAGAATATCAAAGCGGCAAATGGAAAGTGTTACCTGCCATTATTTACAGAGATGCACAGAGCGTTTTTCTTTGGCTTCAGCAAGTGCATGGTAGTAATGACAGTTAGTGAGGTGATGCATGGGTTGTAATTTTACTGCTTCTATGGTGAAATAACTTGAGTCATTATCCAGGTCCTACTTTTAGTAAGGAAGCACAGGTTCCCCGCTTGCCCTCCGCACCATAGCTTCACATTCTACAAGGGGCAGCTATGACAAAAGACAGATTCCCAAGCACCCAGAGTGTTGTAAGCCTAGCAGCTGCCCGACCCAAGCGATGCGCATGAACAACACACAGCTTGCCCTGGGATCCGGCCTTACCTCATTCAAGGCACACATCCGAGCAATGGAGCCAATGTTGTTGGTGATGGTGACCAGTGTGGCTCGGGCGAGGTCTTCTTTGCTGATGGACTCTCGCTTTTCTTTACTCATCATGTTGCCAAAGCTATGTCAGAAATATTAGCGGAGAGTGTTCAATATCATTCTCAGGCAGCCCCATTCTTCCACCAAAGTACTGTGGAAAGCTTTATGAATAACTCTGTCCAAACCCAAATGACCTGGTTTGGCTACCACGGTGTACAAGCAGACAGGATTACGATATGAATGGTCAGCTGTCCTTGCCTTAATCGGGACAAAGTAGCATGGCTATTAACGGGGAAAAAAAAACAAAACAAAACAAAAAGGAACTTTCAAAAATGCCTCTAAATTAACTAGACAAGAATGCAATGGGAGAAACTTTTTCTAGAACCTTCTTTCAAAGCTGCCGTAGTGTAAGTACAAGCATTAAGAACTATCTCAGTGCTTCCTAAGGGCCAGATCAAGTCTGAGCTCTAATACCACAGATGGATACTGCACCGGCTGGTGGGTTGCCGTTTGGAAAAAGAACCACATGAATGGCCGGGGCGGCGGTTGCGTTCGGTTGAATTAGTACTGCTCCTAGGGTTTAAGCACTACTGCTCCTAGCTACTTAGGCTCTACCTGGATGCTACAGCAGATCCTTGAAGGCCAAATCGTTCATAGTCTCCTCCGTAAATGTCCTTCACCAGCTTATCAACATTGGTGCTGTCGCCTTTAGCTGCCATTTCCAGAGCTTCTTCAAAGGTCTCACAACCAGTCAGCAGGCAACATAGGCCTAGGAATGTTCCACCTCCAAGACTGAAGGAACAATAAGGTTTATTTTTTTAAATGGACTGAAAGATATGCCCATCCAAGTCCCCAACTATAGCAAGATCAGTAGAAGAGGTTCTGCCCAACAGGGGAAGGAAAACAAAGGGGCACTTGAGTGACAGTGCGAGGGTACAAAAGAGTTTTAAGGTAGCTGGAATAAAGAGGGCAAAGACTACAAAGAAACACAAGGAAGACTTGCCCTGAGTTTAGGCACAAAACCAGAGTCAAGACTCATTGATTTCCGTTGTGAGACCTTCAACTAGCTACTAGCTGAGTCCTTCATTGAGTGTTCCCTCTATGGAGAAGATAGAAATCATAACCTCCTTTATTGGGGTGGGAGGGTCCCCTAAAAATAGCAATAGCCAGGGAAATCGTTGCTTTTTAAAAAAGACAAAAAACCCTAAATACTTAGGAAAACAAACTGCTTGTGAAGTACAGTTCAAATCTATAATGTCAAACCCTGTCAACAAGACTGACTCGGGAATGAGCCAGGAAGAGCAGCTCAAAGTATCTTGCACTTGACCTGTTTCCAGCAGAGGTAATCTCACCAAACCGCCTGGGAAATTTCTACAGGGAGATTTCTGCAATTGGGCTCAGATGGAATTTTTTTTTCCCTCCCACCTCTCTAGTGTATGCTGGTAAAGTCTATTGTACTCCACTTATCACCCAATCATGGAAACAGTCACAAAGCTCATAAAATGGTTCCAGAGCTCAAACTCTGTTTTAAAAGCATTTCCATTGCTTTGGGGGAGGGGGTGGAGTTGGGGAATGGGATGGAGGGAGAGACATTCTCTAAAATACTTTTTAGGTAAAATTAGAAACTCATTACGGTACTTGAGAATGAACTCAATTGTGTATTAAGATCAAAGTTAGCCAAGGGAAAGCAGATTCTGAGTAAAGATATCGCCAGCACACTCTAGACAGGAAGGAACTTGAATAGGAACGTGGTTTTTCACTCTTCCTTTACCACAGGGAAGAGTAAATGTAAAAGAATAAATCGCTCACATCAATTTATTCTGAGGCTCCAAGAGCTGCTAGCCCAGAAATCTCATGTGTTGGCTACAGGCTTTAATTCTAAGAGAAAATTCAAGTTGAGATTCAGGTTATTTTTAACTGAAATTTAAAAAAAAAAATTAGGGACAATTCTATTTACTGTCAATAACCATTAGCCAGTAGGTAACAGATTATAGACAGGCACGTAGTTCTTTAAATCTCAGTTAAAATGAACTTTATGTAAACTTCCTGGTGATTCTTACAGAGCATATCAGTAGTTTAGAAGTATAGGGTCTCAAGAAAATATTTTACAGCTCCACACCACCAGAAGCAGCTATCCAAACTGCAGGCTCAGGACCAACAAGGAAACAGAGATCCAAAGACCTTATTGCCTCAGCAACTGAGTTATGGCCAAAGTTTTAGATTTATTCTACATGTCTCTTTACTCACATTTTACGTGGCGTGCCCTGTGGCTTCAGTCTACCCCACAAAGCTAGCACTTTGTGTTGAGAAGCCGGGGATCAAACCTGTGCATCATACACCTGAGGCCTGGACTCTAGCACTGAGCCACATCCCTGGCCCAGAGCTAGTTTAATTTTAACAAAGGCACTTCTTTTATGTGCCACCTGAGTTAGTCTTGGTTTTATTCTCTGTCTAATTGTCAGTCATGTCTAGCTTCTGTCTTTCATCCACATAACTTTGCTTTCAGCATCAGGTATTTCTACTGATCAATGTACTCAACAACCTGCTCCAAACGTCAGCACTGAAGACATGGGCTGTCTTAGAAAGAAGGCAACTCAACTGATGCATTGCTATGAGGGAAGCAGTCTAAGTGCTTTGCATGGCTGGACAATGACAGGTGACTCCAGACAAAGAATCAGAGCTGAATGGGGAAAGCGAGCATGCACTGGCACAGCCAGACCACTGCAGAGGAGGAAAGAATGCAGAGTTGCAGAAGAGAACTCCCTTCGCATCTTCACCCTATCGCAATAATTTAACTGAGTGATTCTGTAACTCATACTCAGATACGGCTATTTCAGCAATACCCACAGAGACTCTCAGGAAATCAGAGACGAAGCACACTGCATTTTGAAAAACCCAGATACCTTGTAGGGAGACCCAAGAGAAAATGTATTAACTCAATTCTTGTGCTCTTCACATGGACTCTGAAATGACCTTAACATTTTTTTTACAGGGGGTAGCGGTGTCACTCCTGACAGTGCTCAGAGGGTTATATGTGGTGCTGGGAACTGAAACAGGGTCGCCCACATGCAAGCAAGTGCTTTACCTCCTGTACTTTGTCTCTGATTCAGGTGAGTCCCACTTTTACCAAGGTTTCCACATTCTTTTCTTGTTTTGTTCCTGGGCCATACCCAGCAGTGCTCAAGGCTTTCTCCTGGCTGTGTTCAGGGATCACTCCTCGTGGGCTCAGGGACCCATATGAGGTGCCAGGGATTGAACCTGGGTTGGCTATGTGCAAGCCATATGCCCTACCCACGGCACTACTGCTCTGGCCCGTTTCCAAATTCTTTATGTTCCTTTTTGTACTCTGGGGGACCATGCAGTGCTGTGTATCAAAACCAGGGCCTTGCACATGTGAAGACATGTGCTCTATTACTTGAACTACATCAAGCTCTATCATTTGATTTTTTTTTTAATAAACCACAATCTATGTCAGTTCTAAGTCCTGTTTTGAGTTCTATCATATCTAAACTAGGATGCAATCAAATCACATATGACAGACACTGAAATGAACCACTTAAATGTTTAAAGAAAACTTGGGGCCAGAACAATAGTACAGCAGGTACGATATTTGCCTTGCACACAACTTAGAGATGCAGCCAACCCAGGTTCAATCCCTGCCATCCCGTATGGTTCCCTGAGTAATTCCTGAGTGCCAAGGTGGGAATAACCCCTGAGCATCACTGGCCGTGACCACCCCTCACTCCCCCCACATTAAAAAACCAGCAACAACCACAAAAAACTGATGTCCCACTATGATACAACTTCCTAAAACTAAAATTGCTTACTAGAAAATAGGGCATCATAGAATTTCATTTTTCATTTTTTCATTTCATCATCCTGTTATTCATCGATTGCCTCGAGCAGGCCCCAGTAACATCTCTTTCATCCTAGCCCTGAGATGATATTCAAGGCTCTTTAGGAGAATGAGACCCATCATTGTTACTGGTATTTGGCATATCTGGTACGCCACGGGGAGTTTGCCAGACTCTGCCCTGTGGGCAGGCTACATTCAATAGCCTGCAAGTTTGTCCAAAGTAGGAATGAGACAATAAGATGTCAGGGCATCATAGAATAAAAAAAAAAAATCTAGAGTGACCATCTATCAAGTGACAACTGAGTTAGCAAAACTGAAATCCTAAACTACTAGTTGGATCAGTGACACCCACACTGACTGACATACATCCATCACAGTTTATGTCAGTGGTTTCTAACTCAAAACAACTCTAGCTGGACCATGTGGATCAGGGCCCATAAGAAGTGAAATTTCCTTCCTCTCCCCGATGCTTGGAGACACATTAAAAGGGTTTTCTGAATAATCCTCAATCTCCTTGAAGCACACTTCCCAACTACTGGTTGCAGGAATCTCATAGAAAAGCTTTTCAGACAGAAATTGATGATCATTACAAAGTCATTAATGGGCATTTACTAGTCACTGGGACTTTCAGGTATGTCACATGGTCAACAGAAACCAAATGCCACAATCAGATCTTTAGCAGCTATCCAGGAGACAGCCCAGACTACCAGAACCGTCAAATTTGAGAGCAGACCTGTGGTATATAATTCATGAATTTGTGTTGATAGATGGAACTAAATATCTATAATTACAGGAAAAGTTTGACATGTTGTTACATTGGGACTAGCTCTACCAACTCGATTTTTTCTGGAACATGTAGGTTCTTAAACATTTTAGCTTTATCAGAGGATCACTCTTTAAAGCAAAACTAACTCAACTCAAATGTTTAGTCATCTCTATCAGATCAGCTCCAGAAACGGTGGTATCACAGACAATTTTATGTGACCCAATTAGTTGAGCTCCGTCACCTCTATAAGAAAATGTAAACCTAATGGCTATTAACTTGAGCACCAGCCAATCTTCTGAACACAAGTAGGACTCGGTCAGAACATGTTTGTGTGTACCTGCCTCTATGTACCAGATTTCACAACAAATTTGAGGCTTGATACAGTCCTATCAGAGTAGAGGTTGCCATATATGTTGCAGGGATTTAGCAAGGACCTTGACGTCTAGCCACAAAGTGAGGCTCAGTTGTAACAACTGAAAGGTCTCCAGACATTGCCCAACATCCCCTCCATAGATTCCCTTGTCCCAGTGGTGAGCAATGATTTACAAGTCATAGAAAAGTGGCAGAAGTGTACTGCTCTTTTCCACAGCTGCAAGCTGCCAGGCTAAGAGAAACATGTACAATCTCCTCAAAGGAAACTTCCAGATCTCTGAGATCTATTAAAAGACACCTGGACATCCAGACAGGGTTTTGTGACCATAAAGCAAGAGTCATGCTCAAAACACTAAAACTAAGAAACAGCTTCCTTCACAGCACAAACCAGGACAGAAAGTTGTTCCAGACAGAGAGCTTTTCTTAACTTCATCTATCTAAAAGTTTCAGGACAATGTCCCAAAGCATACTGCACAGGGCAATTGCTTCTCACACTGTTCTTCCACAAATGCTTCTGTGGTCCAGCAAGTGGAGAAGCAACCCACACGAAACCTTTCTCTCAGAAGGAAGGAAAATCAGTTTACTTTGGTTGACATAATGATTTCTCCAGATCTTTGACCTGGGGTCTTTTCCCCCTGCTGAATCCCCCTCAACCAGAAGCTGCTGGCTGCCCTTCTATAGGCCCTGGACTATGGGTTCACTAAAAAACACGAGGAGTTCTGCCCAATGGCACGAGGTCACTGCCCACTGCAAGCCAACACTCTGTTAGGGATGCCAACTGTTTCAGCTCTTTGGTGGTAAAACATTCTTTATCAACTCACTTTGCTTTCCTAGGTGGGAAGAGACATTATTTCAAACAAATTCTGCTCTGCTCATCAAGGAGGTTCCAAAAGGTGTCTTCTGAAGCCATCTCTGAACATCCCAAGCACTCCCTCTCAGCCCCCACCCCCACCCCCGACTTCCGTGTGCTTCCTGCCCTCTCCTTCTGGGAAAACTCCTGAAGCCTGCAACCCTTCTTCCGCACCCCGCCCAGTTTCCAGAATGGCAATGACTGTTCTTTTAACTTAATGTGAATCACCCTCTCACTCCTCAACACCATGCTCAATAAATCCCTTCAGTTTGACTGAAGAGGATAAGATCTTTTAAATACATCAGTCCCCTTTCCCTCCCTAGACCAAACTTGAAGGATGAGACCTGAGTTTAAGCAGAAAGATGTTCTCCTAGTGGAAGCCATGTTTACCTGGTCCCTGTCACTCTTTTATAGTTGTCCTTGGAGTACACTGCGAGAATGCTGACCCCCGAGCCCATGTTCACCAGCAACATAGGGTACGGGTTATCAAGGCAATACGGCTTTTTTTGACACAATTCAGGATTTGTGGGATTTTCAAAATAGTAACATTCCGGCTTGCCATTGAAGCCAACGGAGTCGACATAGAGCAGGCCCTGAATCAGACAGTCCAGTTCATCCAGTTTGTGGAGCTGCAGGTCAGCAATCTGAAAGAGAACAAAACCTCGTGAGAGAGGTGACAGCCACTTCAGGGGAAGCCCCAGAGGCTTTTAGCTGGACTTTAAATAAAGATGTCATGAACCTAAGAGCCAAGGAAACGCCTTGCCAGACCCTGCTGTGGGATCTTGTGGCTCTCCCCTGAGGAAGTCATCTGAGCAGGATGTGGTACATGCCCCCCTCCCCCCGAGAGCTAGCAAACTAGACTAGCTAGATGCTCGTCTTTGTACTGGAAAAGCATCAGCATGGGGGAGAGGGGCAGGAGGGAAGTCAGCATTGCCCTAAAATGATGTCCACTTTCTGAGTTTCAGAAGCTGCAAATAAATGTCACCTATTTAGGAAAAGGGACTTTGCTGGAATAATTCAGTTAAGGATGTTGAAAGGCTGAGAGTATTTAAATGGCTTTTTTCCTAGGTGGATCCTAAGTTCATGGACAGGTTTTTCACAAGAGAATCACAGGGAAGATGGGATGATACCAAGGAGAAGCCACAGAAATAGGAAGGTCCAGGCTGGGGTGCTGACCAGGGAACCACGACAGAAGTGACAGCCAGAAGAGGCAAGAGAAGGAATTGCTACCCGAGAGCCTCTGAAGCAAGTAGGGTGCTGTCGACATTTTGACACTGACCGTCTGGCTGGAAATGGCCTGAACTACAAGAATGAATATGTTTCTGTAGTTTAAGTCATCAAATTGGTGATCCTTTGCTAAAAAACAGGCACAGGAAACTAAAGCAGCATATGAAGTAAAAGCAGGCCTCTCCCACAGGAAGACGAGTAAAAGAATCTTCCAAAAGCAGCTGGATCCTGGCGCTTGGTTGTCAGGACATGAAGTTCTAAAGGACATACAGCAAGCCTAGGAGTTGGGGAAAGTCTCCTTCAAATTCACAAAGTATAACCCCCTCTTCCCAAACTCTGGCACTTACATGCATGCTGTGGGGCAACTTAACTTCTTCCCAAGCCTGTTTCCTCATCTGTAGAAAGGAACTCATGATAGTCCTGCTCCTTATGGTGGTCAGTACTACGTGAACCAAGGCTCAACCTTTAACAACATATTAGTAATCTCTCATAGAAGGGCTTAATGCCCCCTGGGTGAAATACAACAATATTTACACACTCTCCTCTAAGGAAAGTTTTTCGAAGCACTTTCGTTGATTTATTCATAACAAACAATACAAAATAAATTATTTTGGTTCTGCTTTGGGGTAGGGGTTGGGATTCGGGATGGAAACATCCGAAATATGGTGGTGGAAAGGTGTAATGATAGTGGGATTGATGTTTGAATATTAAATGCAATCAAATATTGTAAACTACTTTATAAAAATAAGATGAAATATAAAAAAATACTATGAGAACACACATATAAAAGGCTTACAAGGGGCTCAGCAAATGCTTGCTCTGATTACTCGGTGGGGTGGCTTCAAAGCATCCTTCTATGCCTCTAAGAGAAAGAAAGAAAGAAAGAAAGAAAGAAAGAAAGAAAGAAAGGAAGGAAGGAAGAGATAAAAAGAAAAAAACCACCTTGTTCTCCTAGGTAGGGAGGGAAGAATTGAAAGGAAAATGGTTAGCTTAGAGGCAAGCAGTCACTTTGCATCTGTAGAAGTTGAAATCGGGCTTGCCCGAATGGATATTACTGCAGATCAGGTTGATGTCCATATTCCATGGACAAAAAAACCAGTCTGAAAGCCAGATAGATAGTGCAGGGGTAAAGGCACTTTGCCTTGCACATGGCCAATCCTGGTTTGATCACTAGCACTGCCAGGAGTGATCCCTGAGTATAGAGCCAGGAATACATCTGGCTAAGTGTGAGCCAAAACCAAAAAATAAATGAATAAAATAAAATATTTCTTTTAATTCCCTAAAGAAGGTATTATTATCCTTATTCTATGGTGAAAACACATCATAGAGCTTAGTTTTCCATAAGAGACACAACTAGCAAGTTTCTCCCTGTTCTTCTCCTCTTAGTTGTCATACGGGTACTGCTTCTAAGATCCAGAAATAATCCTTTCAAGAACTACTGTACTGCGATAAACTACCCAAAAAGGTATCATCTTTGCCACAAAAGTTAACGGCAGTTGGGGGCCGGAGCAATAGCAGATAGGGCACTTGCCTTGCATGCAGCCAATCTTGGATCAAGCCCCTATCCCATATTATCCCTTGAGCACTGCCAGGAGTGGGAGTGATCCCTGAGTGTAGAGCCAGGAGTAAGCCATTAGCACTGATGGGTGTAGCCCCCCAAAACCCAAAATAAAAGAAAACAAAAGATAACAACTAAAAGAAAACTTCTCATCACTCTGAATTTTCCATTCAATGAAGTCCACCAAAGCAATACCCAAAATTTAGTTGGAATAGGTTAAGTATTCTTGCAATACAATCATTCGTTCTAAAGGACACTTGTGATAAAGCAATCTCTCCCATAATGGTTTCATCAAGTGAAACTTGGGGGTGAGATGCATGGGATTATATACATTTTCAGGGGTACAGCTACAGCTATAAAACAATCAGGACACCTACAAGATGACAGTGAGGTGTAACAGTGTAAGTACCGCCTACCTCTTCAGTCCTCCTGGATTCCTCAGCCCCATAAGCTCTCCCATAGAACTTACTGCACTGGCCCATATTACGGCAGGTTTTCTGATTCATCCGAAGCTCCTGAATGCCACAATGTTCTGCCCATAATAATTGCTAATAATCACCCCAAATTGAAAAATAGCAATTTCATTAGCCAGAGTTGGGAGCCATAGGTTAACCTGCTTAAAGATTAAGCAGAGAGCCACAACAATATTGACAGCAAATATTGCAAGCACAGACAGTGTACCCAGCTAGATACCTGAAAGTATGTGAAAGAAAGGGAAAAATCTCTGAAGGCAAATAAGCTGGTACAACTTTGATCTGAAAGCAAACAGTGAATCTCACCTTTCCACCACAAACTCGTGTTCAAATAAAATGTCAGCGGCAAACAAATACCTCTTGCAATATTTTCCTGAGTTATAGATACTTCCAAAGCTTGAGGTCATGTACTCTCACCATCACCACCCCCCCCCCCGCCCCACCCCGTGACACACACACACATACACACACGCGCGCGCGCGCAGGGAAACAGGGTTATTACTACTTTTTTGGAGTCCTAGAAATCTCCTTCAATGTCTTTGTCATCCAGGAAAAGGAGAGATTCCCATAGGAACCTAATCCTATTTGTTTTTAAGGCTTTTTGTTTTGTTTTGAGACCACAGCCACCAATGCTCCTTTCTTTGTGCTCAGGGATTGCTCCTAGCAGTGCTGGGAGCACCATATGGGATATCAGGTATTGAACCTGGATCAGTCATGTGCAAGTGCCCTATACCCACTGTGCTGCTCTCAGTCCAGCCCTCAGCAATCCAATCTTTACTGCATTTTCAAACAGGTCATCTGAAATTTAGAATAAGATGAGGATTACTTCTCAGACTGTGCAACTGACTTTGTGGGACTCCGAAATCAACAAGTTAGGTTCCCACCTTGTGAGAACAGTCTGTCTGTGGGCTGTTTTCTCTATACAATCAGGGACAACAAATGCAAATGCCTGTAGGAGACAGTGAGAGAAGTTGGAGGAGGGGTCACTAGCTCCACCTATGGAACTAACTGAATGATGAGGACTGCAGCAAGGAGACCACCATACATACTTCAAATTCACCTGAGGCTCACAGTTGCCAAGTTGGTAACTAGAAACCGGTGGTGTCTGAAGACGTTATTTTTCAAAACCCAGATTTTTATGCAATCTTTTCCAATTTTTAAATGCTAGAAGCTGATTTAAATTTTATTAATATCTCAGACTGGCAAAGCACATCTGTGGGCTGAGCCTGTCTTCCATTGAACTAGTTTTCTCCACGTTCTCCTCTGATCTCTAACCGGTCCTAAATGATGACAGAGCTGAATGATTAAACCCAGCAAACACGTAGGTGTAACTTCAATGAAGGTGAACATAACCTTGTAACTAAACTGTGCTGGTAAATATTTGACAACCAGGTCTCTGGGTGCAAAAGCCTTGGTTTACAGCATTTACCCTGTGGTATAAAGGTTCCTTCCATGGCCAATTTCAAGCTACCAGATTTGGAAAGAAACACAGAGTGAGCTCAGTTAAGCCTAGGATAGCTGGCTCCTGCCAACGAGTGACGCTCTCTGGCAGTTTTGAAGAAAGTGACTCTTGCCAATTCCTAAGCCATTAAGTTTAAACCACTGCCCACACTTTAAAACAACAAACTTAAGCTTGACTTGAATATTGAACTGTGTAAAAGGACGCAGCTTTTTAAAACAATGGTTGCACACTCTATAAGATCCCAAGGCTAGTGAGAACCGAAGTAGAACAACTTGCAAAATACATCTGAGATAAGCTAACCTTGCTGTGCGTGGTACCAAAGATAGCCAAGCCACAAGTACAGGTGCTGTGGGGCTCTGTACAGGCAGTACCCCCTGGAATGTTTGCTGAATGCAAATTGCAACATCATAGAGGATACAGAGGCTGCTGGAACTGGGACACAGGATCTGAAGAGCCAGGATGGTCTGTCATTTCAGCCCATTCTGATAGCAGCATCACTCCCCAGACAGACAGACAGACACACAGACAGACAGACAGACAGACAGACACACACACACACACACACACACACACACACAAATGCCCTCCATAGGCTGTTCACGGTTTGGAAACTGTAAAGTACTGTATATGAGAAGGCAAGTCGGTTGGGTCTTCTAATCTCAAAAAAATAAAACTCATCTGGAAACACCATTTCCAGAGTGAAAGCTAATAAAGGTTGGAGGGAACAGCATAGACTCTTTCTGTGCTAATGTTAGAAATTTTTTAAAAAGTCCTCAAACACCAGGCATACTCCGGATATGACTGTAAAACGGTTTGCTTTTAATTCCTTCAGTCAAGAAAATAACTAGATAGGGGCGGGGAAGAAGTACAGGAGTAGGGTGCTTGGCCTTGCACATAGTCAACCACGTGTGATCCCCAACACCACATGACCTGTGCAACTCCAGGAGTGATCCCTGAGCAGAGAGCCAGTGAAAGCCAGGAGTGGCCTTTGAAAAAAGCAACAAAAATAAATAGAGAGCCTCCCCCCGAAAAACAAAACAAAAAAAAAACCCACATTTAAATAAGTAGCTAAACTAAAGGTAAAGGTAAAGGCCCTCCCGTTGATCGTCGATTTGCTCGAGCAGGCCCAGTAACATCTCCATTGGAGACTTTGTTGTTACTGTGTCTGGCATATCGAATACTCTCGGTAGCTTGCCGGGCTCTCCGAGAGGGGCGGAGGAATCGAACTCGGGTCGGCCATGTTGGCCACTTATAAGGCGAACGCCCTACCCGAACTAATCTGGTAAAAAAAAAAAAAAATCGAGGTTCCATGCCACTTCCGTAGCCCAAACCAGGTACATCATCACTCCCGCTGGTCCAGTTTCTGAAATCTATAAAATATAGCACATACGACACTTTCCAAGGCACTTCTATTGACACCTGATCCATAAATCACAGCAGCAAGAGACAGTCATCTCACTAAGCCATGAGCAGTTTGCAAATGAAATAACTGGTTGGAATTAAATTACATGCAGAGTTCTTTTCACAAAGGAAATTTAACAGAAAGAGATGAATTTCAACTGTGCTCTGTGTTTGGGGCTGGAGTACTAGTACAGCAGGTACACTTGGCCGACCCACCTTCCTTCAATCCTCAGCTCCCCATATGGTCCCTGAACCCCGCCAAGAGCGAGCACAGAGGCCGGAGTAAGCCCTGAGCACTGCCAAGCGTGACCCAAATGGAGAGAGAGAGAGAGAGAGAGAGAGAGAGAAAGAAATCAAATGTTCTCTTGAGTGAGAAAAAGAATAAAACCCCCAAAATGGTGTCTTTCTTCCTTCCCACACTCACTGATAAAAAAAGTCCACACAAGAGCGAATGAAAAGTGTCAAAGAGTTATGGCCAGGGAGACACATTCTCAGGTGCCCAGTTCAATCCCTGGGACTTTATGTCTTCCCCCACACCAGCACCACTGGGTGTGTGGCCCTGGTTGACACCCCACAAACTGTCAGACTCCTACTACTGGCCCACTGTGCTTGGGTATAGCCAAATACTGTGCAGTTGCACACACAACCCCCCTCAAAAAAGCGTCAAGTCAGTATAAGTGCCAAGTCAGAATAAGAGAATGACCATATCTCCCAAACTTTATCCTCCTGCGATCACAAATAACTTTCTGAATTTATAATAGCAGAATTCAATGTTAACTCGGGAGAGATCTAGAAAGTTCACTTACCACTTGCTGCCTGACACCCTCCTCATAACTCTTCTACTGTTTTTAATTTTTTTTTTCCTTTTATGATGCCATGGATCAAACACAGAGTCCCACACATGCAAGGCAATTGCTCTACTACTGAGGTGTGCCTCCGGGCCCCACCATTAGTAGGATTTTTTGGAGGGGCATCATGTCCAGCAGTGCACCCTCAGGATGTATTCCTGGCTCTGTGCTCAGGGATCACTGCTGGAAGGACTCAGGGGGCTATATGGGCTGGGGATCAAACCCATATGCAAGGAAAGCATCCTAGCGGCTGGACTATTGCTCCAGCACCCTGGGTTGCCTTTTAAAGCTTTTTCCCTTAGAGATTTTTGGTTTAAGAAAAGCAGATTCTTTGTTTTTTTGTTTGGTTCTGTTTTGTGGCCACACCCAACAGTGCACACAGGGGCTTGGCACTCAGGTATCACTCCCGGCAGGCTCAAGAGACTCAATGTGGTGCCAGAGATCAAACCCAAGCACCCTACCCACTGCTCTATCTCTCCAGCTCTCAAAGACAGACTCTTAAGTTCACACAGATTTTGAAAGAACTAGGACGAAGAAATCAAAAAATCCTTTTTTTGTGCCTTGAATCTCATGTCAACATCATTCAGAATAAGTTCACTATTATTTGTTTAGGAGGTAGGTGCTTTATTTTGAAATAAAATAAAAAGAAATGAGTTACTTATAATGTTTAACTATTGTTAGTCTTAAAGCAATGTTGTGAACTAAAGCAGACAATGGAAAACATGAGCTAGATGAATAAGAAAAGACAACTTTGGCCAGCTATTGCCAGCAAAGAAAAGACCCAATAGCAGATCTCCAAAAGAACGTGATTCTGCCAAATCCTCCCAGGTCGGTCTGGGCTGAGCACTCTGGGGCCTTCTTGGAATGGGGGTGGGCAGATTTTCCTTTCTCCCTAAAGGCACAGGAGCCCGCAGCCACCTAACACCCTGTGACTTAGAAACAGGCCAGCTCCACAACTGAATCTTATCAAACTACCCAGCCACTAAAGTGTTCCAGATCTACAGCTCTTGGACTGCACAACACCCCCAACACCTCAAAACTTCACAGTACTGTCAGCCCAGTAGGGTCATAGCAAATCTGATGGGAAAATTGCACAGAAGAGCACCAAGCTCAGTGAGCCTAAACAAACACAGAAGGCTCGTGCACTGGTGGAGGGATGGGTGTTTGATCATTGTGTGATTGTAACCCAAACGTGAAAGCTTCTAACTATCTCACGGTGTTCAATAAAATTACAAATAATAATAAATAAAAATTTCCATACCCCCCCAAAAAAACACACACAGAAGGCTCAGCTAGCACTAACCAGCACAGCAGATCCTCAGACAAAGGATTTAGTGACATCCTTGTGAGATATAGCAATTATCACAAATTGACTCATTGATCTATGATTTGATAATCCCATTTGCCTTTGTAACTAACAATAAGAAGCAAATCTGATTGTGCCTGGGTGGCGGGTGGGAAACGGGCCATTGGAGGAAAGAGCACAGTGTGCTGAACTGGTGTTAGAACATTCAATGCCAAAACAACTGCATTATGAACAACTTGGTAAATCACAGTGTTATCATAAAAAAAATTTTTTAAAGACAATTTTTTCTATAACATTTTCTATTATTGTTGTAATACCTGGCATTTTAAAGAACACTCTTGATGAAGTTAGAAAGTGTAGTAGTGGGTAAAAACATTAGGTTTGAAACATTCTGGCAGATTTTTTCAAACAAAACTCATGGAATAGAGACAGTGGGGAGAAACACAAAGTTAAGTGAAACCTACAGTCGTAAGTGTCCTGGGGCACAATCACGCAGGAGTCTCCCTCTGAGAATCACTGTTTTAAATGGTGGAATCCCTCATTGGTTTATCTTTTTCTTGGACCACTTGTAGTTAGAGTAAGCTTTTCTTTTGTGTTCCATTTTCATGCATCATTAATTTTGAAGACTAATTTTGGCCAGTTAGAGATTTATTTGTGACAGTGAACCTAAAATGTTAAAAGAACAAGGAATAAAGGAGGGGGGAGAGGGAGGGAGGGAAGAACAAAAAAGGAAAGAAAAGGGAAGAAAGAAATGCAGCTTTGTTCAATTGAAAGTATTCTACGCAGGTCGGATTTAATGCTTGTCTCTTCATAGCTCTTTTTTGTATGAAGAGTACTTACTATTATCTAAGGACTTAGATACATTTACTATATACAAAAAGAACAACAGACATCAAATATACGTAACAAACACTAACCCTTTGGAAAAAACCTTTTAGTTTTAACAAGATTTTCAAAGCACGTCATTTGCAAAGTTGCATTATAACGAAAGCAGCGATTTTATGCAGTAACAGGACTTGATAGACATATGCAACTGCTTTACCTATAAAACTAGACTCTTAAACATACACAGTAGATTATATTGATCCTTTACAAGTAAGTAATCACCTTCGAGTGTCTACTGTCAAGAGAAAAGGCTTGGCTATTGCACACCGAAGGCCCTGGCCCCAGGTCACCTCCGCCTGACCTTTTCCCCCAATACCAGCATGCTTTGCTCTACTGCTTCCCGTGGCTCCTGCGCCAATGTTACCTCACGCCCACAGACCCTCCCGAAGCTCTGAATCCTCTTCTTCTTCTCCTTGCCCTACTTTCCCCTGCTCCACACCACTTGTCACCATTTGATAGATCTTTTAACTTATTTCGCTTGTCTGATCACTGACAAACTCCCCACGCTACAATTAAAATTTTGCTTTTGGAGGATCAGGGTTTGACTTTGTTCTTGATAATACTTGGGTGTATGAAAGGAGCATGATAAACACGAGTGAGTGAATGAGCACATAGAAAAGAAGGTGATAAAAACCTCACAAACTTAGGAAGGGTAAGAGCACATCACTCAGTGCGATGGCAAGCAATCTGCAGGACGAGATCTGACTTAAATTTGTCTTCACCTTTTTCCAGGACCACGCATAAGCATGAAAAACGGCCAGCCCATTCATCCCACTGGTACAGATACGGGCCCCGCACCTGGCCAAGCTGTTGGCAAATACTTCCAATGTGCTATTCACAAGACTCCAGCCGCCAGCCTTGTTATCTTGGTTGTAAAGATCTGACCTTTCTCAGTTCGGAACCTTGAGAAATGCACTTGCTCAAGGCCGACGTATACTGAGCAACTTTCTCCCAGGGCATGTATTACCCCAGAGGAGGCACAGAGGCACTGGCAGAAGTTGCATAACACTTCAGGGTCACCCTGGTCCACTGAGGGTCCTGAGTGGAAATGGCGAGACAGGGTGTCCTTGGGGGCGGGGGGAGGACAGTAGAGAAAAGGGGGGGGTGAAGCTCTCAGTAGGGGTGGATCAGGATTTCTTGCCCCATCAGAAATGAGCAGATATACTGGCTCTTCCTACACACTCCTAAACTCAAACCTTATTTTCCCTGTTTGTGTAATAAGAATGGTGTGGCCTTTCTATATTGCAGAGACCACTTGCAATTCTGCCATCCTAAAATTGCTTCCTCTGCCACCTGACAGCCACTTTCTCATAGATGATGAAACTCAAGGCCCCAGCAGAGGTATAACTTACCCAAAGAGCTCTAGGTGGTTAAATGCAGGAATGTGCCTTCTCATTAGACTCCAATTTAATTTTGTTTTGGTTTTGGATCACATTTAGTGGTGGTCAAGGCTTACTCCTGAGCTAAGGCCTGAATCATGCCTGGCAGGCTTGGGGGACCGTATGTGGTTCCAGGAATCAAACCTGAATTGGCAGAGTGCAAGGCAAGCACCTTACATACTGTACTATACCCTGGCCCTCAAATTTAATTTTTATGTTCAGTAAACCTAATTTAATTTTATGCTCTACCTTCTCAGTTTCAAAACTCTTTGGTCATTAGGGCCCCTCTGGTGGGGAAAAATATCCCCCACAGATCATTTAAGAGGAGGTGTCAAATTGCTGAATAGGAAAAGAAGACACAGAAGGGAAAGGAGCCCAAACCAGAAACAGTCTCACTTGTATTCTGCTCTAGTCTTATAGATGCTACTTACTCAACCAATGAGAAAAAAGAACAATGTTACCTTTCTTTAGACAAAATTTTCATGTATACCGTATTTAGTGCCATGAATAATGCATAGATTCACTAACTTGGTCATTAACGATAGACTTTATACTGAAGACTGGATTATTTCAGCTCTGTGACAAAATGCCAGTCATTTACATGAGCCTATGAGAAAAATGGATTTTGCCAGTTACCCATCATATTTTCAACTTTCTGGTGAAGCTAATCTCCAAATCATGTAACCTTCTCTTCTCCTATGTTCAATCACTTATGTTGACAAACCTTCCTAATTTATGGTCTCCGTTTCTTCACTTTATTCTCAGTTTCTCCCCTATCAGATGGGTCCGACAGAATGGAGGAAACTGGAACTCACAGATGTTAAAGTTTTGCTAGATTGGGGCTGGAGAGATAGTACAATGGGTAGGGCGCTTGCCTTGCATGTGGTCAACCCAGTTTCAACCCCTGGCATCCCGTGTGGTCCCCAAACACTGTCAGGAGTGATTCCTGAGTGCAGAGCCAGGAGTAAACCCTGACCACCACCAGGTGTGGCCCAACCTTCCCTCCCCTCAACCCCAAAAACAGTAGAAAACTGGGCTGGGGTGGTAACTCAAGTGGTAGCATATCTGCAAGGGTCTAAGTTCAACATCTGGCACCACGAGCTCGGCCTCTGGGAAGCAGAACCTATAAAACTGTAAAACACCTCAGGTGAACAAAGCATGTGTTCCAGCCCTTGAGAGTCATTTCCATGACCCAAATGATTTTTTTTTAATACTGCTTTTTCAATTCTGTGGAAAAGTAACTGAAATACTTCAGAAGAGTATTTACATCATCTTATTTTCAGAATACTGTGCAGAAGGAAGTCCAATGAAAATGATTGTTATCTAGTATCTCTTGAGCAATTAATCCTTTACATAACAACCCTAAGTGGTAAGAACTTGGGTTTTTGTTGCTTTTTAGTTTTTGTTTTGGGAGGTGTTTTTTTTGGGGGGAGGGGGGAGTTGTCACACGTGACAGTGCTCAGGGCTTACTCCTGACATTGCCAGGGGACCATATGGGATGACAAGGATGGAACCTGGGTCAGCCACATGCAAGGTAAGCACCTTACCTGCTATACTATCTCTCTCTCCAGCCCCAGTAGGAACTAGCTTGTGCCACATTCTAGTGAAGCAAGCTTGTGCTACATCCCAAGACTAAGAGTCTAGTTCTTCAGATGAGCTGCAGGGATTTTAGGCATGTGAGAGGCTTTCTTTCTCTGTGAGGTGGTTCTGTTGCTCTGACAAGGACAACCCCGACATACCATTCTGAAGTCCTCTTCAAACTTGAAGGCCCCTCCTCCTGTGGCACAGAGGGTGGTATGAAGGCTGGAGAAGTTCTTCTCGCTGCCCATCTGAATGAACCTGTGCAAAGCACAGCTGGGAAAGCGGATGAAGTGCAGGTTCCCCGTGCGCCCACACATGGTCAAGTTCTTCAGTTCCAGGTGGACATCTCGGATCCCCGTTTTCCCATAAGCGGTATTAGAAGTCAAATACTTCCGGATGCTCTTCAGGTTCTCCACTTCCTCCTGTTCCTCCTCAGCTGTGATGTCCTTTGGTTCGAAGTAGACCAGTTTAACCAGCGTCCCACCGATATCCATGCCGAACCAAGGAAATGCTGGCGGACAGAAAAACAGAGGGCTGTTGAGATCTACGCAGTCAGAGAAAGGTCTGAATAGTTTATAAAATGCAGTGGCTACATCTTTGGGTACAGTTATCTGTCAGCGTATCGAAATTCAATCATTTGTGCCTATGATTCAGCATAATCACAATCTACATGAGAATTAGAAAATGAGGTGGGATGAAGAATCAAGTCTCTAGATTCCCTATGGCCAATCTCAATTCTCATGAGCTCATCAGGGCTGGAGAATCTCCTTCACCTGGGCGTAATTCTGGTACTTAACACACTGCCTATACCCAGGCTGCCAAATGCTAAGTCACCAATATCTCAACAGTGGAATCCAATGCCAGAAGACAAACAAGCTATGTTCTATGTGGTAGGAGACAGTGTGTGGGTCTCTAGCTCAGAGTAGCTTCCATAGTCATTCTGACAACACTCAATCTGTATCTCTGTGAGTTGATTTTATAAGACGTGACTCTATGATTCTACAGAATGAACAGGAAGGAGAAAGGGAGAGAAAGTGGGCTAAAGGAAATGATGGCCAGAGCCCTTTGCTTAAAGGATTCTAAAAGGAACAGTTAGAAAAGTAAATGATAGAAACAGCCCCTAGACAGCCGGTTTTCAACCCCTGATCTGCATGGGACGGGCACAGAGACCCAGCTCTGGACAACAAAGCTGAACGGCTCCAATTCCAACAGGTACAGCCCGCCCCCAAGGGCCTGGGTCCCTCTCTGGGCACGCGCAGCTAGAAACAGCCCCTAGACAGCCGGTTTTCAACCCCTGATCTGCGTGGGACGGGCACAGACGCCCAGCTCTGGGCAACAAAGCTGAACGGCTCCAATTCCAAACAGGAGACGTTCCCAACTCCTCGCCCAGTGCCAGTGACTTTTTCCAGAGCCCCGGCCGCTGACGCGGCCGCGAAATATTTTTCCACTACATATGCCATAGGAACCATAAGCTAACTTCTTAGATGGAAACTTCTCTATTTTAGCTCAGTCACTAGAAACACAGTAGACAATAACTCATAAGCCTATCTTAACTCACACTGCATATCAAGCAGAATAGTAACAGTGAACATGAAGGACTAAACCACACCTCTCACAATGGTAAAGCAACGCAAAAGCCCACCAAACTTTCATATTGAAGAATCTAGCCCAGATGACACCAACAGTACTGTAGTGTTAGACAACCTCTCTGACAAGGAATTCAGAAGGGAGCTACTTAGGATGCTTAGGGAATTAAAAGAAACAATGGAAACCAATGCCAATAGAAGACAAGAGGATCTGAAGGCAGAAATGAGGAAAATGCAATCAGAAATGTCAGACCTGAAAAATCTCGTAGGCGAATTGAAAAGCTCAGTGGAAGGCCTCAGCAGCAGAGTAAGAGCGGCTGAGAACAGAATCAGTGAGCTCGAAGATGAAGTTCAGAGACTCTCCAGAAAAGAGCAGAAAATGGAAAAGAGACTCACAATTCGGGAACAGATGGCAAGAGAAGATCGTGATGAAGCCAAGAGGGGTAACATAAGAATTATTGGAGTCCCAGAGGGACAGGAAGAAAACCTCGATGAAGAAGAAACTGTCAAAGAAATCATTGCTACAACATTTCCAGAGCTGAAGAAAACTTGTGACCACATTCAGGAGGCCCGAAGGGTACCAGCTAGAAGAAATCCGAATAAAAATACCCCAAGACACATTCTGATCAAAATGACCAAAACCTTAGACAGAGACAAAATTCTGAAAGCAGCAAGATCGAAGAAAGAAATCTCTTACAAAGGAGCATCCTTAAAATTCACAGCTGATTTTTCTGATGAAACCCTCATGGCCCGAAAACAGTGGTGGGACATAGTAAAAAAACTCAATGAAATAAATGCCTCCCCAAAAATACTTTTCCCAGTAAGACTCTCATTCATAATAGAAGGAACAACACACAGTTTCACAGACAAACAACAGTTCAGGAACTTCATAGACTCAAAACCATGGTTACAAGAACAACTAAATGGGCTACTTTAAGGCAAGAAAGGCCCCTCAAATACACCAAATTTTAACAGAACAATGGGACAAAATCCCATAACAATAATCTCTCTCAATGTCAATGGGCTAAACGCACCAATTAAAAGACATAGAGTGGCAGGATGGATTAGAAAATTGAACCCAACATTCTGCTGCCTGCAAGAAACGCATCTCAATAGTCAAAGCAAACACAGACTCAGAGTCAAAGGCTGGAAAACAATCCTACAGGCAAACAGCTCCCATAAAAAAGCTGGGGTAGCCATCCTTATATCAGACCACATCGATTTCAGAGTGAGGAAGGTCATAAGAGACAGTGAAGGCCATTTCTTATTGATCAGAGGATCTGTACAACAGGAAGAACTTACAATAATAAATGTATATGCACCTAATGAGAGACCAGCAAAGTACTTAAAACAACTACTCATAGATTTGGAAAAAGACATCAATAGCAACACAATACTAGTGGGAGACTTCAACACTGCTTTGTCACCTCTTGATAGATCAACCAGACTCAAGCTTAGCAAGGACATACTTCATCTGAGGGAAACAATGGAAGAAAGGGACTTAGTAGATATATACAGGACACTTCATCCACAAAAAGCTGAATACACATTCTTCTCAAGCGTACATGGAACATTCTCCAAGATAGACCACATGCTGAGCCACAAAACATGCCTCCATAAAATTAAGAAGGTAGAGATTGTATCAACAATCTTCTCAGACCATAATGCGCTGAAATTAGAAGTAAATCACACACAAAAACAGAAAACTAAATCAAACACCTGGAAATTAAACAGTGCACTATTGAACAACGAGTGGATTAGACAGGAAATCAAAGAGGAAATCAAAAGATTCTTAGAAACGAATGAAAATGAGAACACGAGTTACCAAAACTTATGGGACACAGCAAAGTCTGTGTTAAGAGGAAAGTTTATAGCTCTACAAGCATTCCTCAGGAAGGAGGAGCGAGCACACATAAGTAACCAAACCTCACAGCTTAAGAGCTTGGAGAAGGACCAAAAAAAGGAGCACAACCCGAACAGGAGAAAGGAAATAATAAAACTCAGAGCAGAGATTAACGAGATGGAAACCCAAAAAACAATCCGAAAGATCAATGAAACCAAAAGCTGGTTCTTCGAGAAAATTAACAAGATCGATAAGCCTCTAGCAAAACTCACAAAGAAAGGGAGAGAGAAAACCCTAATAAACCGAATCAGAAATGAAAAGGGGGTCATTACAACAGAAACCACAGAAATTCAGAGGATCCTCAGGGAGTACTTTGAGAAGCTTTATGCCACGGAACATCAAAACCTCGAGGAAATGGATAAATTCCTAGACTCCTACAGACTCCCAAGGCTGAACCAAGAAGACCTGGAATACCTGAACAGACCTATCACCATCAAGGAAATTGAAATGGTAATAAAAAGTCTCCCCAAGCACAAAAGTCCTGGCCCGGATGGATTCACTAGTGAATTCTTCCAAATCTTTAAAGAGGACTTACTCCCGATGCTCTTTAAGCTTTTCCACGAAATTGAAATATCAAAAACACTTCCGAACAGTTTCTACGAAGCAAATATCACACTGATACCAAAAGCAGACAGAGATACCACAAAGAAAGAGAATTACAGGCCGATATCCCTGATGAACACAGATGCAAAGATCCTCAACAAACTACTAGCAAATAGAATCCAACTACTCATCAAAAAGATCATACACCATGACCAAGTAGGATTCATCCCAGGGATGCAAGGATGGTTTAACATTCGGAAATCAATCAACATAATCCACCATATCAACAAAAGAAAAGATAAAAAGCATATGATCATATCAATAGATGCAGAGAAAGCATTTGATAAGATCCAGCACCCCTTTATGATGAAAACCCTACCCAAAATGGGTATAGAGGGGACCTTCCTCAACATAATTAAAGCCATCTACCACAAGCCTACAGCAAGCATCATCCTCAATGGGGAAAAACTGAGAGCCTTCCCTCTAAGATCAGGGACGAGACAGGGATGCCCACTCTCTCCACTGCTGTTCAATATAGTACTGGAAGTACTTGCAATAGCGATTAGGCAGGAAAAAGATATTAAGGGCATTCAGGTAGGTAAAGGTAAAAAGGTAAAGGCCCTCCCGTTGATCGTCGATTTGCTCGAGCGGGCCCAGTAACGTCTCCATTGGAGACTGTTGTTACTGTGTCTGGCATATCGAATACTCTCGGTAGCTTGCCGGGCTCTCCGAGAGGGGCGGAGGAATCGAACTCGGGTCAACCATGTTGGCCGCTTGTAAGGCTGACGCCCTACCCGCTGTGCTATCGCTCCGGGCTCTCCGCCCCTCTCGGAGAGCCCGGCAAGCTACCGAGAGTATTCGATATGCCAGACACAGTAACAACAAAGTCTCCAATGGAGACGTTACTGGGCCCGCTCGAGCAAATCGACGATCAACGGGAGGGCCTTTACTTTAGGGCTGGAGCGATAGCACATTCAGGTAGGAAAGGAAGAAATCAAGCTCTCACTATTCGCAGATGATATGATACTCTACTTAGAGAACCCAATAACTTCCACCAAAAAACTCCTAGAAACAATAGACTCGTATAGTAAAGTTGCAGGTTATAAAATCAATACCCAAAAGTCCATGGCTTTCCTATACGCAAACAGTGAGAGAGAAGAAAGCAACATGAAAAAAACAATCCCATTCACAATTGTGCCCCAGAAAATCAAGTACCTAGGAATCAGCTTAACTAAGGAAGTAAAGGACCTGTACAAAGAAAACTACAAAACGCTACTTCAGGAAATAAAAGAGGACATGAGGAAATGGAAAGATATACCCTGCTCATGGGTCGGGAGACTTAACATTGTCAAAATGGCAATACTACCGAAAGCATTGTATAAATTCAATGCAATCCCTATAAGGATACCCATGACTTTCTTCAAAGAAATGGAGCAAACACTCTTGAAATTTATATGGAACAATAAGCCCCCACGAATAGCTAAAGCAATTCTTGGGAAAAAGAAAATGGGAGGAATCAACCTCCCGAACTTCAAACTGTACTACAAAGCAGTAATAATTAAAACAGCATGGTACTGGAACAAAGGCAGAACTGCAGACCAATGGAACAGGGTTGAATACACTGACATCTCTCCTCAATCATATGCTCATCTAATCTTTGATAAGGGTGCAAGTAATGTGAAGTGGAGTAAGGAAAGCCTCTTTAATAAATTGTGTTGGCATCACTGGACGGCTACATGCAAAAAAACAGGCTCAGAACTCTGCCTAACACCATGTACAAAAGTAAGATCAAAATGGATTAAAGACCTCAACATCAGACCAGAAACCATAAGGTACATTGAAGATAAAGTTGGCAAAACTCTCCATGACATAGAAGCTAATGGTATCTTCAAAGATGCCACGCCACTGGCCAAGCAAGTGAAAACAGAGATAGATAAATGGGACTATCTTAAACTAAGAAGCTTCTGCACCTCCAAAGAAACAGTGACTAAAATACAAAGACAGTCTACAGAATGGGAAAGGATATTCACCGAATACACATCTGACAAGGGGCTGATATCCAGGATATACAAAATACTGGTTAAACTCCACAAGAAGAAAACATCCAACCCCATCCAAAAATGGGGCAATGAAATGAACAGAAACTTTCTCAAAGAAGAAATCCGAATGGCAAAAAAAGCACATGAGAAAATGCTCTACATCATTAATCATCAGGGAGATGCAGATCAAAACCACAATGAGATACCATCTGACACCTCAGAGACTGGCCCACATTCAAAAGAACAAAAGCAACCGATGCTGGCGTGGATGTGGCGAGAAAGGGACACTCCTTCACTGTTGGTGGGAATGTCCACTGGTTCAGCCCTTCTGGAAAACAGTATGGACGATTCTCAAAAAATTAGAAATTGAGCTCCCATTTGACCCAGCAATACCACTCCTGGGAATATATCCCAGAGAGGCAAAAATGTATAGTCGAAGTGACATCTGCACTTGTTTGTTCATTGCAGCACTCTTTACAATAGCCAGAAACTGGAAGAAACCTGAATGCCCAAGAACAGATGACTGGTTAAAGAAACTTTGGTACATCTACACAATGGAGTACTATGTAGCTCTTAGAAAAGATGAAGTCATGAAATTTACATACAAGTGGTACAATACGGAAAGTATCATGCTAAGCGAAATGAGTCAGAAAGAGAGGGATAGACATAGAAAGATTGCATTCATCTGGGGGATATAAAGTAACAAAGTATGAGATTAATACCCAAGAATAGCTGAGATCAGCACCAGGAGGATTACTCCATAACTTAGAGGCCAGCCGGGTATCCTAGAGGAAAGGGCAGTTCAGATAGAGAAGGGAGCACCAAATAAAGGATGTTTGGAGGATCCTCCCAGGAGGGGAGATGCATGTCGAAAGTAGACTATGGACTGAACATGTTTGCCACTCAATGCCTCTTTTGCAGACCACAACACCCAAAAGGAGAGAGAGAACACAGGGGATTGCCCTGCCACAGAGACAGGGGGGATGGGGGGATGGGGGTGGGAGGGATATTATCCATGGTGGTGGAAAATGGGCACTGGTGGAGGGATGGGTATCTGATCATTGTATAATTGAAACCAAAGCACAAAAAATTGTAAATCTACAACTTTAAAAAAAATAAAATAAAATAAAGGGAAAAAAAAAAAAGAAAAGTAAATGAAAGAAACAGTTTGTGCTCTGTTTTTCTTCAGTCAACAAAAGACACTCTCCATCTCAAATGAACCACTTAGAAGTACAAAATTCAGTTCTGTCTTTGGACACTCTAATTTTTAGTCTTCTCTCCTGAATACCCACCTAGCTCAGGTATAAGACAGGACATGTGTATTCCCTGCCACCCCTTGAATATTCTTTGTGGTTCCCTGGAGAAGTGTGTCTATAAAAAAATGAATCTCAAACATTTAAAAAAAAATTTCAAGACAATGGGCTGGGCTTAATTTAGACCAGAATAGACTGATTTAATTTAGTGGTGATCTGGAAATTTTATACTTTCAAAATGATCCCCCCCACTTTCCCTCCAAAAAACACAGAGTAAACCCAAATGAGAACCCAAAACTTGGAGAGTTTCCCTTACATTTCTTTCAGTGAACTGCAAAGGCTAAAGTTAAAATTAATATTAAAACTGGGTTTTTAATATTTAACTCAAGGAACTAAAGTGGCTTCTTCTAAAACACTTATCAGGGCTGGAGCGATAGCACAGCGGGTAGGGCGTTTGCCTTGCACGGGGCCGACCCAGGATCGATTCCCAGCATCCCATATGGTCCCCCGAGCACCGCCAGGAGTAACTCCTGAGTGCAGATCCAGGAGTAACCCCTGTGCATCGCCAGGTGTAACCCAAAAAGCAAAAAATAAAAAAAAAAAACACTTATCATTCAGTCCTGGAAAACATTCACGTATGCCCTTTCAGACTTCTGCAATTTCTATCTCTGGTCAACAGACAGGTGCTGGGCCACAAATGTTGACTTCACTGTTGTGTATTAAGCTGCTAGGTCTCATTGCCAGCAACATAATTGGGACTTCTGGAAGATTCTTTTTTCTCTAGGTGGCCCTAGAAGAAGCTCCCGGAAGAGAACAACACAGAGTCTCCTGCCCCCGCATCTGGCTGTCCTCACCAGAGCTCATGGGAGAGGGGCGGGTTGAGTTTCCCTCCCCACCCTGAGCAGAGCCCTGGAAGCTGAAGACCTCCGGGACCCAGCCACAGCCATGCTGAGACCACTCTCCACACACTAGGACGGGCCTCATGCATGAAGGAACTGGCAGAGGAACCCAGATGTGTGGGATCTGGGGCTGAGATCTCCAAGCCTGCTCGGTTCGGGACTGTGCCTCCTCCACCCAGATCCCCCACCTTCCAGTAGCTAGACAGTTACACCCACCAACTGCTGTGTAACCCCATCAACGGCCAAGATCCGGAGACTATAAAACCAAGCTCCCGGAAGTGACTAGATAGTAAGCAACCTCTTATTATCTAGTTCTCACTCTCAGAGAACCCGGCAGGCTACAGAGAGTATCCTGCCCACATGGCAGAGCCTGGCAAGCTACCCGTGGCGTACTCAATATGCCAAAAACAGTAACAATCATGGTCCTCATTCCCCTGACCCTGAAAGATCCCCCAATATGCCATCAGACTACACTAGCACGTGACAGGGATGAATGGAGACGCTACTGGTGCCCACTTGAGCAAATGATGAACAACGGGGTGACAGTGATAGTGATAGTGACAGGTGCCCCTATTATTTATTCATGTGAGAATGTCAGGGGAGGGTGGAGAGAGGAGACCAGGACAGGAAGCCATCCCTTTACCCAGAATCTTCTCCCCTATGCTTCACTGTTACTGTTTTAGCTGTGATCCAAACCAGCTTATTCTATATTTGAGGGGAAATAATTACTCTTGATACTATGGAAAGAACAAATCCCAAACACTCTCAAATGATTAAACTTAACACATTCCATCAAGTTATGAAACATCCTATTATCTTTGCCGAACTTTGCAGAACAGATCCCACACAATCTGGTGCAGGTTGGAAAGCTTGCTTGTCCTGGCAAGAGATAACAGAAAACTGGTAACAGACATCTCTATTTGTCAATTCAGCACTTAGATGACATTTTCTTGGTCCACGCTCTAACACTCACTGTCAGCACAGCCCACTCTAGGCAACAGGTAAAGCGAGGCCCTTGTTCCACGTCAGAACAACTGCTTCCAGTAACAGTAACCACTCACTGATGGTCTCCATCTCCTTGATCTCAATTCCTGGAACTTAGAGGCACTACAGTGGAACGGTCTCCTGTTCTTCTCCTATACACTTGCTATGGGTTCCATAAGAAACACACAACACAGGAAGAAAGGGGGAAGGGAAACGGGGTACACTGGTGGAGGAGAGTGCACACTGGTGGAGGGACTGGAGTTGGAGCACTGCAGGCCCAAAATACAATTATGAATCATTTTGTAATTCATGTTTTGTAATTCGTTTAATGGTAAAGAAAAACAAAATGAAAACACAATCAAATGGTGCCAGGTGCACAATCTGATATAGCAGAAACCCACTTTCATCAAAAGAGGAAAGACAAATGCTGCTGGGTAGCACGAAGGACTCTCTGGGCCACTGCTAAGAAAGCTGTTTTGGAAAGGCACTGGCACAGCTATAAAGATTAAAAACATACATATGTTTTTAACCTAGTTAATACCTTCTCCTGCACCATATCCTAAAAAAGCACCAGTACTCAAAGAAAGGTAAAGGGTGTTTGGAGGATCCTCCCAGGATGAGAGATGCATGCTGAAAGTAGACTATAGACTGAACATGATTGCCACTCAATGCCTCTTTTTCAAACCACAACACCCAAAAGGAGAGAGAGAACAAAAGGGAATGCCCTGCCACAGAGGCAGGGTGGGATAGGCGGGGGAAAGAGAGATGGTGGGAGGGATACTGGGATCACTGGTGGTGGAGAAAGGTACTCGTGGAGGGATGGGTACTCGATCATTGCATAACTGAAACCCAAGCACAAAAATTTGTAAGTCTACAACTGTACCTCATAGTATTTCACTAATAAACACACACACACACACACACACACACACACACACACACACACACACAAAGAAAGGTATAATGATATTCTTGCAGCAACCTTTAAAGTGACCAAATTAGGGGTATGGTGCCGCCAGCAGGTCAATCTGTACCTGTGAGGCGAGTGCATCAGCAGCCTGATGGCATCTTCAGACTTCCAGATACCCCAAAATTGCTGCTGTGCATTTGGCCAGACCCCAAAAACTTGGGGCAAAGTTTACTAAGAAAGTAAATGGCCAAAAGTTAGGTATGTGGGAAACACACCCACAAACCACCTCCAGCTCAGCTATATAATTGGAGGCATGGCCTCTCTGGTTCCTGATTTAACTGCTTAACGGCCATGATCCCAGAGACTCAGAAACAAATCTCGAAACCCAGTGGCTTTTGGCAGAAATGCGTCCGATCCCCGCAATAGGTTACCAGTGCTGGGCCAACCCAGGTGGGAATAGGTTTCGTGCCTTGGCCTATTTCCCCTGGCGGCCCAGTGGCTAACATCCTCCAGAGGCCACTGGACAGTCAGGTTTGGGCTTGCAGTGACAAGACATGCAGGGCCTCACGGGATGGGGATGGAGCCAGTTTTCTCTTCCCTACCCCAATGAGACCCCAAGTCATCACCCACGAACGGCCTCTCTGGCTCCTGATCAAGCTGCTTAACGGCCATGATCCCAGAGACTCAGAAACAAATCTCGAAACCCAGCAGCTTTTGGCAGAAATGCGTCCAGACCCCACAATTGGTTACTGTCACCTGGCCACCCCAGGGGGGAAAGGGTGTTATCCCTCCGCCTGCTCCCCCTTGGCGGCTCTGTGGCCGTATCCTCCAGAGGCCATTGGACAGTCAGGTTTGGGCCAGCAGTGACGAGACATTTTGGGCCTCACGGGATGGGGGTGGAGTCGGGCCTGTCCTCCCCACCCCAACGAGACCCCAAGTTATCGCCCATGAACAGTCTTTCTGGTTCCTGATCAAGTTGCTTAACGGCCATGATCCCAGAGACCAGGAGCAAATCTTGGAACCCAGCAGGTTTTGGCATAAATCCCTCCAGATTTAAGTGTTAAAATTTCAAAATTTCAAAATCACGTGGCCACTGCTGCAGCCACGCTACAGCATACGTTATTCATAACCAGCAATAGAACACAAATTGTCTACTGTTGCCTTTTCAGCAGATCTGAGTGTTGGAGTAAAATCTCAAATAATAATGGTGGGCCTGGTGTCAAAATATTGAATGTGATCAAAGTAGAGAGAGAGTAATGTGGAAATCATCTGCCCCACAGGTAGGGGGAGAGTGTGGGATAGGGGTATACTGGGGTTGTTGGGGGTGGAGAGTGGGCATTGGTGAAGGTACGGGTGTTTCACTGTATGACCGAGACTTAGACCCGAAAGCTTTGTAACTGCTCTCACAGTGATTCAATAAATAAAATTATAAAAAATGAAAAAAAAAATAAAGTGACCAAATTAAAAACAAGAACAAAATCAAAGCAAAGCGAATCCCCTCAAGAGGGAAATTGTCAGGTCAGGTTGGGTGTTTGCCTTGCATGCTGCCAATCTGAGTTCCATCCCTGGCATCCCATATGGTCCCCTGAGCACCACCAAGAGTAATTTCTGAATGCAAAGTCAGGAGTAACACCTGAGCAATGCCATGTGTGTCACAAATAAAAAAGATAAAATAAAAAAAAAGGAGACTATCTAATAAAGAATGAGTCTAGAGCTGGACAAACAGTACAGCAGTTAAGGCACTTGGCCTGCACACAGCCAATCTGGGTTTGACCCCTGATATTCCATATGGTCCCTGGACCCCCACCCCCCAGGAATAATTCCTGAGTGTAGAGCCAGGAGTAACCCCTGAGAATAACAGGGTGTTGCCCAAACACTGCTCCCCACCTCCAAAAATAAAAGAATCCAAACCATAGACTATTAGGCAGCCATTAAAAATCTATACCAGCTGCTTGAAGAAATATTCCATCGTCTTATGAATGACAAGTGAAAATTAGTTACTCATCTCATTCTCCCAGAAAGGAGGAAGATCTTTATGTTCATAATTAAGTGAGCCTGCAAAAAAGATCTAGAAGGCCAAACTCTGTGTTAATATTGTAGGGTATGGCTGAATAAGCAGGTCTTATAGTTAGAGGCTAGTGATCCAAAGGATGGAATGAAAAAAAAAAACTACACTTAGAATTTTTCAGTTAGAATTAGAAAAATAGGCACTTGGTAATTATGGAAAACAGGAAACAACTTAACATAGATTATACAGAAAAATCTATGCTTAAATAAGAGAACCCAATTCTGCTCTGGAAATGCTGCACTTGGGGGTGAAAATCCCCTCAAAGCCTATGATTTAATGGACAACTGAATGGGGGTGTGTGTATAGGAGAGGGAAACTAGGGAGGAGTTATGTGATTTTTTTTTTGTTTGGTTGGTTTGGCTTTTTGATGTGCATATACATGTATGCGTGTGTACGCATGTGAGCATGCATGTGTGTGTGTGTATGTGTGCATGCCCAGGGATCTATCACTAACTCATGGGCTGGCCCCAAGGTCTCCCTTTTTAAACTGCCACAGAGGACAACTGAACACTCATAAGCTATTAAAACTCCTGGTTTCTCTTTTGCAAACCACAGCACCCAAAAGGAGAGAGAGAAGAAAAGGGAATCCCCTGCCACAGAGGCAGGGTGAGACAGGGGGGGGGGGAGGGGGGAGGGGGGAGTGAGGGGGGAGGAATACTGGGATCCGTGGTGATGGAAAATGCACTGGTGGAGGGATGGGTACCTGATCATTGTATAATTGAAACCCAAACACAAAAATTTGTAAATCTACAACTATACCTCATGGTGTTTCACTAATAAAAATTAAAACAAACAAACAAAACTCCTGGTTTCTTCTTCCTGCTCTTAACTCCTGCTCAGTTTTTAGTCATTCAAAAGCTTTTGTTTGGGCCTGAGCGATAGCACAGTGGGTAGGGTGTTTGCCTTGCATGCGGCTGACCCAAGTTCGATCCCCAACAACCCATATGGTCCCCCAGTACTGCCAGGAGTAATTCCCGAGTGCATCACTAGGTTTTAACTCTGAGCATCACTAGGTTTTACCCAAAAAGAACCTAAATAAATAAATAAAATGAAATAAAATAAAAGCTTTTGTTCACAATTGAACAAAACAGTGAGGAAAACATACAGTTTTTGAAGTGAAGTTGTTTTTGTTTTTGTTTTTAAAAGAGGGGGGGAACTGGGGACTCAGCAATGGCAGAGTTCTCGCCTTGCATGCAAACCCTGGGCTCAACCCCAACACCACCCAAACAGTCAGAGTCAGGGAACAGAGAATAAGGTGGTGGCAGAAACTGCTTTCACTTGCCTATGTTCATTATTCACATACCGAAAAATGTTCTTCTACTCACAGCTTAACACTTTTACAGGATATACTTTTATGTTAAATAAAGTTTTATTTAACCCAAACGTCTAGTTCTAGGATTTTCAAATATTGCAGAAGAGTTCAAACTTCGTAAGATATTCACAAACAAGTGACCTCGTCACTCAAAACAGTTTTTTTTTTTTTGGTTGTTTGTTTTTGGGCCACACCAGGGTGATGTTCAGGAGTTACTCTGGCTCTGGGCTCAGGAATTAGGCCTGGAGACACTCGGGGGCCATATGGGATAATGGGGATTGAACCCAGGCAAGCACCCTATCAACTGTTCTATCACTCTGGCCCATCAAAACAGGTTCTACTGTTATAAAACCCCAGCACTACACAGCATCCCTAGCATACTTGGTCCAAGCTCTGAGCCACTGCCAGGTTACCTGAGTATCAGAGGGAGTGGCACCTGGACACCCCAGTACCACTAAGTATCTTCCCAGAAGAAAAAAGAAACAATAAGGTAGTCAATAAAAGGAAGTGCATCCTTTCCTAATGATCTCAAGTCTCTGAACACGTAACTAAGTTCATCCTTACATCAGTGAAAGACTGGGAATCCTGAATTTACTGAGTCTCCCTGGTCTGCTACTAGCAGTGGTTGGAACAGCATCTTTAATATTTCTGCCTTGGGTTGGGGGGATAAGGGGCATGAAGGGGAGGGGAGAGAGGGAGAGAGGGACCAAAATAGAGACACTTATGCTAAAACCCACCAAGACATAATACCCAGACTCCAGTCAGGAGTTTCCTGGCCAGCACTTGGATGAGAGCAAAGGCTAGGTTTGATCCCTGGCACTGCCAAGCACCAACAGGAGTGACGCTTAGAGCCCTAAGCCCACTGGATATGGCCAAAAATATGTAATAATAGTAATGATCACTGTCACTGTCCTCCTGTTGTCCATCGATTTGCTCGAGTGGGCCCAGTAACGTCTCCATAGTGACACTTGTTACTATGTTTGTCATATCGAATATATCACGGGTAACTTGCCAGGCTTTGCCGTGCAGGCGAGATACTCTTGGTAGCTTGCTGGGCTCTCCGAGAGGGGCAGAGGAATCGAACTTGGGTCGGCCTTGTTGGCCGCTTGCAAGGCAAACACCCTACCTGCTGTGCTATCACTCCAGCCCAATAGTAATGATAATGACAATAATAACAGGGTAAGTGAAATGGTCCTTTTCAAAAATAAATAAATAAAAGAATAAATAAAATAAAAGGCACTATTTCCTAAAGAAATTCTTGTACCCATAAAGTAAGGCAACATATCAAAGGCAATCTGTATTTGCACTAATTGCAAGCTGTTTAACCACCTGTATATCCATCATACATAAATAGAATGGGATATACGAAGGAATACTACAACAGGAGAGAATCAATTAGGCTCATAGGCCTCAAGATGGATAGAGGTCAAGTTCCAGGCTGAAGGGAATCTGCTTTAATGGAGAGAAGTGAGTGCAGTTACCACTTCTGGGCAGGGATATTTAGTGAGCACAGAGCCTGGAGTAGCCCAGATCACTGCCTGGTGAGGCCCCAAACCAAAAACCAAAACTTTAGCTGGAAGGTTCTAGAATCTTCAGGTTCTCCAGTTTCACTGATAAGTCAATGATAGATGAATATTTTAAAATTAAAGATATTGGAGGGATGAGTGTTTGATCCTGGTATGCCTGAAACTCAAACATGAAAGCTTTGTAACTGTCTCTCACAGTGATTCAATTAAAAAATAAAATTTAAAAATAAAATTAAAGATATATAAATCCAATGGCATTTTTGGCTAAAATTATTTTCATACACAAACCAAAACTGGCAATCTGGTCGAAGTTTAAACTGTGAAATGAAACTGTATTCCAAAATCCTGTGGTGAAAATACTGAAAATTGTTATTGGTGGTCGATAACTTTGAAACAAAGCTTGTTTCTTAAATTTTCTTTTTCCGCAGAAAACTAGAACAGTCTGTGGAGCATTTATGCAGTAAATTTCAAAAGAACACAGTGAACTAAATTGCACAAATGAGCAAAGATCGGGGGCAGGGGGGTTACAATTCCTCAGAATAAATTTCCCACTAGTTTAAAAAAACAAAACAAAACAAAATTTAAAAAGCTGAGGGAGGCAGACAGGAGAAAATCTACCTCCTCAAACAACCAAGCCACAGAGCTTTGAGACTTTCCAAAGAAGCTAGACTCCCCCTAACACCAGTGTTTCTTTCTAAATGAGGCACCAAAGAGCCACATGAACTCCTTGGGGTCTGGGTCTGACTCAGCAACTGCTGCTGTGTGGACAGCTGAACAGCTCTCAGGGTGCCAACTAATGAGAATCTGGGTAATAATGAAGAGGGAACAGCAGAATTGAATGGCTTTTCCCACCTTCTGTGAACAGAATTCTTACGTGAAATAACAAGTTGAAAAGAGAATTATATAATCAACAGAAATACTTCATTTTCCGTTTCATGAACAAATGAAACCCCCATTTTGCTCCAATATTTTTGGTTGTACATAAATTCTAATTCCAGTCAAGTTGCCTGAGGTCCTCTACAAGTCTGACTGAGATCTGGTGGGTTTTTCTTTTAAATTGTGCTGTGGGCTAGCCTTCCCTTCTCCAGAGCTACATCTGGTTGATAACAGATACAAATCTTTGCTACTATATTCACAGAAACATTTACTTTTAAGAGGTAGAAAAGACTTCTTAGGATAAATAAGCACCTTACTCACAAATAAGTAGATGTGGAGGTTTAGAAAGATGTAGTTAAATAAGTTCGATGGAAGATAAAGCTTTAGGAGTTCTCAAGGTGAGTCAGATAGATATAGCAGAACCCATTTCCAGTTGCAAAAGCCTCTAGCACCCACTTCCCACCAACCCCTCACCTTTTGCTAGGCTACTCTCAATGTCATTGCAACAGATAAAATGATTGTGAAGGGCCGAACTGTAGCACTGTCCTCCCGTTGTTCATCGATTTGCTCGAGGGGACCCAGTAACGTCTCCATTTTGAGACTTCTTGTTACTGCGTTTGGCATATCGAATACATCACAGGGAGCTTGCCAGGCTTTGCCGTTCGGGCGAGATACTCTCGGTAGCTTGCTGGTCTCTCCGGGAGGCGCGGAGGAATCGAACCCGGCCCTGCCAGACTGGCTGCGAGCAAGGCAAACACCCTACTGCTGTGCTATCGCTCGCACCGAACACAGTATAGCAGGTGCTCACCTTGCACAAGGGTGACCCAGGTTCAATCCCTAGCACCCCCTGTGGCCCCCCAAACCTCTCTGAGTGACCCGAGAGTTCAGAGTCAGGAGTAAGCTGGGTGTGGCCCCAAACAAAACAAGATTGTGGAGAGGTACCAATCTGTAAGAAGGAAGTGTGCTACCAGTCACTCAAGTTCTGTCTCGCTCTTACATTCCATCATCCAAAATACACACACACACACACACACACACACACACACACACACACACAACAGAGTTCTTCCCAAATCATATATTTAACAGCATGAAACATAAAAAGACTTGGAAACTTCAGCACTGTTTAAGAACCTAGAATAAAGTGGTGAATGTAAAATTTAATAAAAGGGTTTCTGTAATACTATAAAGAAACCCATAATTATACTCAGAGCAATCTGCTAAACATACTCTATGCATAAAGAAACTTGAGTCATGGTTTCTTTCAAATTAATGCATACCAGACTTCTTTAGTTTGAATTTTAGTCACGTGGCAATGCCCAACATTGGCAAGAATACAAGCACTTACATAGTACCAATGAGAATGTAAATTGGTACAATCTTTCCATGGGGAAATATTAGAAATACATATTTCTAAACTCCATTACCCTTTTGATATATTAGTTCCACATTACAAAAAAATAATTATGTGCACATTCAAAATTTTATCTAAAAACTCCTGACATTTTATTGATGAGAAGATTAATTTATTGTTGAAAACAAACTGTTTACAATTATCCATTAACACAAAGGAGCAATCCTCACCATTTTGCATGACAGCATTTAATGATTTGAAGAAAATGTTCATTATGTATTGCTAAGTGAAAACAGTATTATTTTGAAAATGATTATAATTTTTCAAAACTAATTATCTGTATACACAGAAAACAAGAATAGAAACTTTAGGCCAAAATGCTAACAGTTGTTTCCAGATCATGGACTAGAAGATATTTTTTTCTTCTGGCTTTTATGATGAGGAATTTTTACAATCAATATACTTTATCTTCCAAATGAGAGTAATTTTAGGTTTCTCAGTCAAAAATCTCACTATAATGAGGCAAAAGAAAAGGATGCTGTCTTAACTTTGCTTCAATAAACAGATGACATATTTGTGGTTCTGCTCATGGAAATCAGTCAATGTCCACAACTCTGCCTTTGGCATACAGTGCCTCGGACACAGCAAGTTTCCAATCAAAATTCAATGCACACTTGAAACCCAAGGTTTGATCCCCCTCACCCCCCCTCACACCATCCCCACCACCATAAACACAAACATATTAGACACAACAGTAGGATAACATTGGTTTGTAGTTTCTTCTGGGCCGCAGTAGGTGTACTGGGTTACACCCATCACAGTGCTCCCTAGGCACTCCCATTCCTGTGTGATTAGTAAGTAAAGTAAAGGCCCTCCCGTTGATCATCGATTTGCTCAAGCGGGCCCAGTAACGTCTCCATTGGAGACTTTGTTGTTACTGTGTCTGGCATATCGAATACTCTCGGTAGCTTGCCGGGCTCTCCGAGAGGGGCGGAGGAATCGAACTCGGATCGGCCATGTTGGCTGCGTGTAAGGCAAACGCCCTACCGCTGTGCTATCGCTCCAGCCCTACCACCCTGTACGCGCCTATGTGATTATTTTTTATTTTTAAAATTTTTTTTTAATTAGTGAGACACCATGAGGTACAGTTGTAGATTTACAAACTGTCATGTTTGGGTTTCAGTTATACAATGATCAAGTACTAATCCTTCCACCAGTGCCCATTCTCCACCACCAATGAACCCAGTTGCCCTCTCACCCCCCCAACCCCCCCCCCCTGCCCCACCTCTATGAGAGCATTCCCTTTTGCTCTCTCTTTCCTTTAGGGTGTTGTGGTTTGCATTAGAGGTACTGAGTGGCCATCGTGTTCAGTCTATAGTCTACTTTCAGCACACGTCTTGCCTCCTGAGCAAGTCCTCCAAACACCCTTTACTTGGTGTTCCCTTCTCTATCTCTGCTGCATTTTCCCCCAGCATGTGCTGCTGGCTTCCAAGCCATGGAGCAGACCTGTGTGTTTATCTTTAACCTCTGCCCAACCAGTTAATCACCTTTATCTCCAAATCAGACTGTTGATTTGTATTTGTAAGTGAATTACTGCTTTCCTCCTTCCCTTATGTCCTTTTGCATAATTTACTTCAGAGCAATGTCCTTTTTGTATAGACACAGGAAGACAGTTAATGCTATGCTTTTGCAGCTTGGGAGTTAATTGACTCCGAATAATATTCACTCCTGGGTATCTGTCATATTTACTCAACTTAAAGTCAGTTATCCTTAATTCCTCGCACCCCAAAAGCAGGGTCCCAACAAGGGACTGGATGGACCCAGGGCAAGCTGTGAGCTACCCTGGAATCAAAATGGGCCAGGCCAAGTGCCATCATACTTAACTATAAGTTAAGAGCACAGTCATGGACAAATTCTGTCATGATCCAAATAGTAACAACTGGATTAGGACCCTGCTAGGGCTAAGAAAGATTAATCTGCCCTGAGCACCGTAGTCTGGGATCTATAGCGAGATGGCCCCAGGAGAGCCACCCTACAAGCTTAATGTATCTCTTACTGTGTCCATACAAAATGACTAATATTAAGAAGTAGAATTAAGATGTTTAAATGGTTATTGGACTAAGGAAAGGAGAAACACATCCTAGGCGGTATTTCACCCTTGAAGGGATCTCCTGGCTGCAAGAGATCAGGAAGGGCTTTCAGGTTGATTGTGCTACAGGACCGAGGTATGGTTGGTACCCCAAGGCTTGGAGGCGAGACTAAGGCAGCCAGAGATGGAGCGTGGAGAGATCAGTATGGGGGACAGGAGGAGACAGGAATGAGGGGCAATGTGAGACTGGAACAGGTACGTGGGGAGAATGGAATAAATGGCAATGGAATAAACGCTAATCAGCCTGCAGGCCCTGTTTCCTCCTTCCCTCAACTGAGGGTGGAGACTGCAGCTCATAACCACTGAGAGCAAGTAGTTGGTGAGAAAGAACCCCACCCCAGCCGACCACTTATTTATTTTTGATTATACACATAACCATCAAGGATGGACAGGGACAGCCCAAGAGCACAGTTGCTCAGCCATTTCCAGACATGGGTAGGTCACTGACCCACCTACTCCACTGCCAAGGCAAGCCTGTGTATAAAACTTGGCAATTCTAAACATGCTTAGGGGGCCACAGGGGCACTTGTAAGAAAGGATTACATTGGAGAGTCATAAGCCCCTTGTGTAAGCCCCTTTCCACAGGCAAAGGGCTCGGGTTCCAAACAATTTTCTCACCTAGAGAAGGGAGGGCACCAAAGGGTGACTGGGATTTCCAACAAGTGAGAAACCAAGAACAGTCAGGAAGCCTTGAGAAGTTCTGAGACAAATAGAAATATTATCACATCGCCCACATAGAATTAAGTCTGGATTGGGGCTGAAGCGATGGTACAGTAGGTACAGTAGGTAGGGTGTTTGCCTAGCACGCTGCCGACTTGGGTTTGATTCCCAGCATTGCATATGGTCCCCTGAGCACTGCCAGGAGTAATTCCTGAGTGCAAAGCCAGGAGTAACCCCTGTGCATTGCCAGGTATGACCAAAAAAGGAAAAAAAAAAAAGAACTAAGTCTGAATGTAGCCATCTTAACTATGGAGAGCTAATTTGTTCGTTAGCACAAGAGTCTCGGGGCCTAGGACCTGTGATATTTTTAGGCACTCAAGAAATATCTTTATTTTTGACCAGAAGAAAACATGAATTTTCAAGTCCTATGTCATTGTAATGTCAATGGCAGTCATCTTTAAATAAACACAGGCATAAAACAAATTTTACTGATTGACTTAAAAAATTGGGGGTCCACTTAAAGTCATTTTTTAGGTAAAACATAATATTTATCTTTTTTGTTTGTTTTTAGGACAGAAGGGGTTCCATAAAAGTGCATCTCTACCCCCATGCCCAATACCAGAGAACAAATAAGACAGACCAATTTCCAATTTCCAATTTGAACTGGATTCCTGTGGTTTCCTTAGGGTTGGATTTTCTTGAAGTAATTTCAATTTCATTATTTGGTACAACAAATCTAGAAAGTCAAATGTCTCAGTATATTTGTTTTTATAAAGCTGGCACCTTCACCCGCATTATTTCTCAAAACTGACTAATCAGCAAATCTACCTAAAGTACTCATTACAAAGAGACTGCCCAACCATTGCCTGGAAATTCTCTATCAGCCTTGTACACAACTGACCCAGGATCAATGCCTGGCACACATATGGTCTTCAGAGTCCTGCCTCAAATGATCCATGAGCAGAGCCAGGAGTAAGCCCTGAGCACACTCAGGTGTAGGACAAAAACAAAACACATTCCTTCACAAAGAAGTTACCACTCGTCAGCCCCATGTGTCTAGGTCATGCAGACAGGCAGTGTTTGATTTGTAGCCCGTGTGGCTGGTCTTGATGCAGACCATCCCATGAGATCAGAATCAAACAGAAACACCAATATCAAATATTGAGTTACTTTTTTCTAAGGTTAAGATGGGGCGCAGAGGGGGCAGACAAAAACTTTTCAAAGGCACCTTTTTGTTGGCATCAGGAAATGTTGTATTAGCTTGGATTGAACCAGGAGGGAGTGGACAAGCAAACCCAAAATGATAAGCCCATAAGGTTAAAAAAACATCCCTGCAGTCTCTTCCTGAAGTGCCTGGGGAACTCAGTGAGATGCACCATCTTTCCCAATGTCCGGTAGCCTCTCCCACCCACCTGAAAATAGAGAAACCAGGGGGTTGGTGGTGTGGTCCAAGTGGTAGAATGGTCCCAGCCACACGTGCCCCACTGCTACGAACACTGGGTATGATCTCGGTACTAACAGTGTCTTGAGTGGCTGCCTTGCAAAGTCTGGAGTTCCCATCCCAGGTGAGAACACCATGTGCAGAGTATTATCTGGGCAACACCACTGTTTGAGCCTGGTGGTTCTGCTGTCAAGTCCCTGGTGCTTCAATTTCCTTCTACTGTACCAGTCAGACCTGTTAAGCCCCAGAAAAAGGCATGCAATCCTTTGGGGCGTGAGGGGGGCGAGTATGAGCACCACGGCCAAGCAGTGTAACACCTGGCAAGCACCACAACCAGAATCATGTGTCCTGGTGAGCACATGCAAGTGCCCATGCAAGGAGTCAAACCTCAGCGATCAACTCTGCCATGTGTGGTGGCACTGCATCTCGGTGTGATTCCAAGCGTCACCAAATCCCCAAATCCGGGCATGCACCAAACAATCCAGGCATCACCAAAACCCCAGATCCAAGCATGTGTGCAGCCTCTGGTCATTAATTACATCAAGAAAGGGAAAAGAAGAAAAAGGTTTTTGAAGAGAGGGACGGAGAGAAAGTACAGGGGTGGGGCTGGAGTAATAGCATAGCAGATAGGGCGTTTGCCTTGCATGCTGCCAACTCAGTTCGATTCCCAGCATCCTATATGGTCCCCCAAGCACCACCAGGAGTAATTCCTGAGTGCAGAGCCAGGAGTAACCCCTGTGCATCACTGGGTATGACCCAAAAAGAAAAATTTAAAAAAAAAAGAAAGAATGTACAGGAGTGAGTTAAGGTGCTTGACTTGCATGTGATCGAACCCAGTTTGATTCCTAGCATAGCAACATCCTCCAAGTACCAACAGGAGGAAACCCCTGAGCCAAGATGCAGGTCCCCAGAATATCACTGGACATGGCCCCCAAACCCTAAAAAAATCAATCAGGTTTTATTTAATTGAATGGAGCTGGGGGCCGGAGGAATAGTACAGGAGCTTGACTTGCCTGTAATCCACCAGGGTTGGATCCCCGGCACCCTAAATGGTAGCCCAAGCACAACCAGGAGTGACTCCAGATGGCAGAGCCAGGAGTAAGCCCTGAGAGTGGCCCCAAAATAACAACAACCCAAAAATACTCGAATGGTCCCCTGGGCTACAAAGAAGATCCCACCACTATAACTGGGCAGAAATACAGCTGAGGACCAAGGCACAGAGCAAGCCTGACACTGCAGCACCTAAAGAGGATCAGGGCATAACCCAGGAATGGTTCCTCTTGCTACCTAATGCCCCGCTCAAGATGGTAATCTTATTACCTGCTTAAACAAATCCCAATTTAAACCACCAAGAGGTTTAGCTTTCTGCCTTGACAAGCCACCAGAGTACTTACTCCAGGGATGCCAATGGCAATTTAATGCCAGGCGAGGTTAATTAAAGAGACTTTGGGGAGAGCAGCATTGCTAGGAGACACCACCTTTAGGACAATAGATCTACCGGAAATGGGCTCTGTTCATTTACTTGAGTTCAACTGTAAAGGTCCTGTGGTGGGGATGACTAAGACGATATGCCAACTGCCCCTATGAAAATGCAAGGTGAAATAAAGGAGGTCACAAGCCCCTCAAATAATCGAGACCAATTACAAGTATGCCTTCACCTGTTCATTCATCAAGTATTTATTTTATTCCTAGATAGTGTGAGACTGTGCACTGAATTGAATGTGGCAAGGAATTTGCCACCTCTCCCCCAGCCCCCCACCCCCTTACTTATATTCCAGGTCACTAGGGCAGATCATCAGTAAAACACAGTCCCAGTCACTGCTTCTAAAAGAGAATCTAGGGCAATGTTTCATGATTTCTCTGTGCATACCAGGATCTCTCAAGAGGGGGCATAAGCAATTATGTAAATGCGGGGGGCTAAAGCATGAGGTCAACTGGCAGGACAGGGGTGGGGTCACAGGAATGAAACAAAATAGAGGGGAGAAATGGTCATTAAAAGATTGAAAACATTGACCTAGAGAACAGTTAACGCTTCGAGAACAATTCAGGGTCCCATTCTGGTGAGAGAGAGAGAGAGAGAGAGAGAGAGAATGAGAGAGAGATCTTGAATTATTATTGCAATAAACTTAACCAGGAAGTGTGCAAGCTTTGTTGATTTGTTATGACTACAAATTTGATAGTTTTGACTTAAGGAAAGTTGTTTTAACTGAACAGTGAATTTGTTTACATAGGTAGATGATACCATCAGATGAGTGCTTATTATCAATAGGAGTGTATGGAAAAGTCACAAGCATGAAGGACTTACAAGCTTTAAAGACCAAGATGTGGAGCCAAAGAGATAGAACAGTATGCAAGGTGCTTGCCTTACACACGGCCAATCCGGGTTCAATCCTCGGCATTCCATATGGTCCCCCAAGCACCACCAGGAATGATTCCTGAGTGCAGAGCCACGAATAACCCCTGAGAATTTTTCAGGTATGGCGCCAAAATCAAAAACCAGAACAAAACAAAAACCAAGAACTTTGTGCCTGAGAGGCAGATAGCAATTAAGGCACCATCTTGCACAAAAGCCAAGTCTGATAAGATCCCCAGTACTGCATAGAGAGTGATCCCTGAGCAAAAAACCAAGAATAAGCCCTGAACACTGCTGGATACGGCCACCAAAATTAAAAATAAAAGCCAAGAGCTTTAACCAGCAACTCAAGTGAGTCTGGTCTGGACAAGGATACCCTCTGCAGCTCTAAAGTGCTCTGTGAAACACTTAGCCCCTTTCTGTCACTAGGGGCAGGCTGTTCTTGGTAAGCAGAGGTGTCAAACTGGACAGCAGGCTCCAGAAGAAAAGGGACACCTGTTCCTGCTTGACAACACCAGTCCTGGTAAATTGTGACCTGGAGCTATCTCTGGAGTGGGTGCGGCCTTGCCAGCCTACACCAGGGCTGCGGCCTGAAAGACAGCTGCCCCTACAGCAGGAAACCTGAACCAGCAGCCAGGAGTACTCAGCTTCTCTGAGTTGGAAGGACCGGCTTTGCTTAGAGTCATCTCCTGAAAGAAACGCCCTAACTAAATTTAGGAGAGGGGATGTTTGCTTGGTTCGGTTAGACTGGTTCGGGGCAGTGCTTAGTGCTTACTCCTGGCTCTGTGCTCAGGGATCACTCCTTGTGACGGTGCTCAGGGGCCCGTATGTGGTGCCAGGGAAGAAACTGGGTCTTTCCTATGCAAGGAAATGACCCTGCTTTGCCACTGCACTATCTTTCCAGCCCTAAACTTGAAGCAAAATAGTCGTTTGTTTTATTAAGATATCATGATTTAGTTATTCATAGTTGAGTTTTAGGCTTTCTATGTTCCAGCATCAATCCCACCACTAGAGTCAGCTTCCCTTCACCAATGTCCCCAAGTTCTGTCCCGTAGCTGCAAAATATTTTTATTTTTGTTTTTGTGTTCCCTTCCGTTTGGTTTCTGGGCCACACCTGGCAGTGCACAGGGCTTACTTCTGGCTCTGCACTCAGGGATCAATCCTGGCAGTGCTTGGTGCTCAGGTGACCATATGGGGTGCCAGGGATCGAACTGGGTCTACTGCATACAAGGCAAGTGTCCTGACCTCTGTACTATTGCTCTGGCCTTTACAAAATATCTTTTGTTTAGTAAAATAAAATGAAGGGGATGGAGGAGGAGGAGGGGAGAGAGAGACAGAGACAGAGACAGAGAAAGAGACAGAGAGAGAGGTGTTTAAGAAAAATCACCAGCTTCTCAGAGTGGGGAAAAAAGCACAGAATGGCTTTTGGAAGAAGGTCATATACAATTTTTCCAAATTGTGTTACCCTGGGGGCCGGAATGATAGCACAAGGGTAGGGCATTTGCCTTGCATGCGGCCAGCCTAGGTTTGAGCCCCAACATACCATATGGCCCCCCAGCACTGCCAGAAATGATTCCTGAGTGCAGAGCCAGGAGTAACCACTGAGCATTTCTGGGTGTGACCCAAAAGGGGAAAAAAAATTGTGTTAGCCTGGAGTTATCTGCATACATAAAAGTTAAACTGGGGGTTGTGAAGGGGAAAGCACTGCACTCTTGGGAACATCCATATTCTTATCACCACCTTTAGATTCTCCTATAGGTTCCCCTTACCTGAGGGAGTCCAGCTTTTTCTGGATAGTCCTCAGTACCTTTGAATCTGCATCTCAAAGGGATGTGGTCTTCATGCCCCTGGGCTACTTCAAGGTTGGATTTAATATCTCATTACCTGGTAATAATACCTGGTAATATTTAATATCTCATTACCAGGGTACCTCCACCTTCCTGCCTGCAATCTGTCACCTTAGAAACCACACCCTGGGGCTGGCCAGAGCTATGGACAGCAGGTGTTTGACTTGCACTTGCTGACCCAGGTTCGATCCCCGCAACCTATATGCTCCCTTTGAAATCTTTATGGTATGCCTGGTGAAGTTCTGTTCTGTAATTTCATGTTGACAAAAGGTCAGGCCTAAATTTAGACTTTACGGGGCTGGAGAGATAGCACAGTGGGTAGGGCGTTTGCCTTGCACAGGGCCGACCCGGGTTCAATTCCCAGCATCCCCTATGGTCCCCTGAGCACCGCCAGAAGTAACTCCTGAGTGCAGAGCCAGGAGTAACCCCTGTGCATCGCCAGGTGTGACCCAAAAAGCAAATAAATAAATAAATATAGACTTTACTCTTCTCATTTCCCTTCTTTCAAATAAGAATAGTACAGTAAATCTGGCACTGGTAAAGAGCAGAGGTTGCCAAACCTGTCTGGCCTACTGCCCCTTCTTCAGCGTGCCCTCTTCCACCACACCCCCCACCCCACAAAACTACCTTCACTAAGTCAACATACAAGAAAGGACTCCACACCTTCTCCAGATAGAATCCTGGTGACCATGAGCTTCTACAAGCATGGCTCTGGCATGCTTGTACCAGGACATTTTTTCCGAACTGCAATGGGGCCGCCCCGGCTCCCAGGCAACTTCTGACTCTGGAAAGTCACGCCCACAACTCGCCCCCCCAGCGCCATCTTACAGCACACAGCAACAAAGAAGAAAACCGGATGGAGGCCCCCACAGCTCCTGGAGAATGCTCCGAGCCCCAAACAGAGCCGATATCACCGGAGGAGGTCCCAGATGGGGTAGGTGCTGCCGTCCCACCATCTCCAGATGGAATCCCAGTGACCATGAGCTTCTACAAGCATGGCTCTGGTATGCGGGTACCAGGACATTTTTTCTGAACCGCGCGGCTGCTTATGTGCGACATTTCCTTATATGCAAAGTGATCAATGGAAAGTAAATGGCCCTGCCACAGAGGCAGGGTGGGACGGGGGCATGGGGGGTGGGAGGGATACTGGGACCCGTGGTGGTGGAAAATGGGCACTGGTGGAGGGATGGGTGTTTGATCATTGTACAATTGAAACAATTGAAACCCAAGCACAAAAATTTGTAAATCTACAACTGTACCTCATGGTGTTTCGATCACGATCACAATCACGATCATCCTGTTGTTTGTCAATTGCCTCGAGCAGGCCCCAGTAACGTCTCCTTCGTCCTAGCCCTTGAGAGTTTAAAGTGCCATATTCAAGGCTATTTCAGGGTTAGGAGAATGAGACATCTTATTATCTCATTCTTACTTTGGACAACCTGGCAGGCTACCGAATGTAACGTGTCCACATGGCAGAGTCTGACAAACTCCCCGTGGTGTACACAATATGCCAAATACCATGGTGTTTCACTAACAAAAAATATTTTAAATATATATATTTAAATGATGGAGAATGGGCACTGGTGGAAGGATGGGTACTCGATCATTGTATAACTGAAACCCAAGCACAAAAATTTGTAAGTCTACAACTGTACCTCATGGTATTTCACCAATAAAAATTTAAAAAATAAAAAGAAAGGACTCCCACCCCCACCACATTGCACCTGAGATGACTGTCTCCTCTCTGGGTCATTACCATCACCCATTTAGGGAAACACTGGATTAGAGCATGTTGATTCTCCATTGGTTCATTAAGAGACATGACCTTTTATACACCTGTCTTGCGAAGTTTTATTTTTATAAATCGTAATCCCTTTGGTTAGCCTTGAGTTAAGTAAATCACTGGCAAAACCCATAAATCTCTGAGCATTAGTTACCATGAATAAGACACATGCCTTATTAGGAATCTTCTAATGAAAATCTCAAGACCTCACAAAACATCGTTTCTTCCACAAACACTGTTAGATACACTAAATGAGGCTGGTATGTTCCTTAGAGATGTTCACATACATTAGTTCTACTACAGGAGTCTTTAGGGGAAAAAAACACCGCTAAAATTAGAAAACAGAAAAAAAAAAGAAAGAAAGGAGGAAGATTTGAAAAAGAAGACATACAAACTCTTGAGTGAAACCACAATCCTAAGTCAGACACTCCACTTGATTCAACTTAAATGTGGGCTTTTTCAACCTCCTTTTCTTCCAATGCTCACTCAACGTGAAGATGAGGATGAAGATATTTATAACAATCTATTCATGATTTTTATATTTTCTTTTCTCTATTTTTTTATATGAACATGATATATAATACAATATAATACAACACAAAAAATATGCCTTAACTATTTCTATAAATAGTTAAGCTTCTGGTCAGCAGCAGCCTATTATGTAGTAGTTCAGTTTTGAGGAAAGTCAGTTATTCGTAGACTTCCAAATGGGGACATAGTGCTTGGTACAGGTCAACTGTACTTAATGAAAATAATTCTGTAAGATTTTCAAACACCAGCTCTATGCAGGGCTCCCTCTTCACAAACTAACCATTCCACAGTCAACACTGACATTTCCCAACCATTCAGGAATTTTACAAGTTAGTTGGAGATAATACTTCAACTTTCAATATTTAAAATCACAGGATGTTAGAGTCTGGGCGCTTGTTAATAGCTGTGGCCGACCATAAATATGAAAAGACATTCACAATGACATACCACTCCAGACCCTCCAGGATGGCTGTCACTTGAAAATTGGAAATTAGTGTTGGTGAGGACGTGGAAAAATTAGAGGTATTGTATGCCTATGGTGAGAATGTAGAAGTATCGAGGTGCCAAAAAAAAAAAAAAAGTATCGTGGTGTCTTAAAAATAGCCTGGCAGGGGCTGGAGTGATAGCACAGTGGGTAGGGCGTTTGCCTTGTATGCGCCTGACCCCGGTTTCGATTCCCAGCATCCCATACGGTCCCCTGAGCACCGCCAGGAGTGACTCCTGAGTGCAGAGCCAGGAGTAACCCCTGTGCATTGCCGGGTATGACCCAAAAGGCAAAAATTTAAAAAAAAAAATAGCCTGGCCGATCTATGAGGCCAAACATCAAGTTGGTTATGACCAGGCTAGTCTACTTCATAGGGAATGAAAAAAACAAAATTTGCACATGGATCTTCATAGCAGCCCTACTCATGAGCCAAAAAGTAAGAACAAACCACATCTCCAGCCACTGGTGTATAACATGTGGCATTATCTCCATGCAGTGGTATACTTGGCAATAAAAAGGGAAAAAAAACACTGGTACATGCTACAACATACATGTCCCTTGAAAACCCTAAGCTAAGGGAAAGAGGTCAGTCACAAAATCCTCATTATAATTCCACTGATATAAAATGCTCTCACAGGATAATCTATAAAGACAGAAAGGAAACTGGTGGTTGCCTGAGGTTGAGTGTTATAAGAAAGAAGAAAAGAGATAATGAATGCTACTGAGGTTTTGGGGGAAAGAGATGAAAACTGACTGTGGTGTGGGGCTGGAGGTATAGTACAGTGGGTAAGGCGTTTGACTTGCATGTGGACTACCCAGGTTCAATCCCCAGCATCATATATAGTTCCAGAACAATCACCAGAAGTAATTCCTGAGCACAAAGCCAGGAGGTGCCCCTGAGCACTGCCAGGCATGACCCCCCCAAAAAGTAAAATCTAAAAAAAAGAAACTGACTGTGGTGATGGTTCTACATCTCACTGAATATACTATAAAGAAAAAAAGAAAAACATTAAGCTATATACATTTGGGGTTAGGGGACACACCAGCGGTTCTTAAGGCTTACTCCTGGCTCTATGCTCAGGAATCACTCCTTTATGAGGCCAAAGGTCCATATATTGTTCCAGGGATGGAATCTGGATCGAACATGCAAAACAAGTGCCTTAACCCCTAACATCATCTCTCCTGCCCTGAGTTGTACAGTTTATTTTATCTTTTAACTTACATTTGGTTTTGTGGGCCACACTGAGCAGTGCTAAGGGGTTACTCCTGGCTCTGAGCTCAAGAATTACTCCTGGTGGTACCCGGTAGATCATATGGGATGCCGGGGATTGGACCCAAGTCAGCAAGTCAAGTGCCTTACCCACTGTCGTTAGCACTCTGGCCCACTGAGTTGGACCTTTGAAATGGGTGAATTGAGTATTGAATCTATATTAAGTTAATATTTAAGTATGTGAATCCTATCTCAATAAAGCTCTGTGTGTGTGTGTGTGTGTGTGTGTGTGAAGCTCTGGCCTATTTCATTTGATGTAGTTGACTTAAATTTTAAACTATAAATGTCTTAAATGAATGACCCACTTTTTCACATTCTTTAAAAACACAGAAGAAAATATGAGCTCTTTCTGATGATTTAGGATAAGATCACATAAAAAGCAATCAGTGTGCCCACTATATCCCAATGTTCACATATTCTTTTCCTTCTATTATGATTTTCTTTCCCTTTTTTGTGCGGGGGGGGGGGGCGGGGAAGAAGGGGGATAGCACACCTGGGTCATGCTGGCCATGCTCAATAAATAAATAAATTCCTGACTTTGTGCTAGGGATCACTCCCAACAGTGTTCAGAGGACCACATTTGGTGCCAGGGATAGAACCAGGGTCAGCTGTGTGCAAGACAAGCCCCCTACCTGCTAGACCTACGATCTCACTGGCCCATGGTTTCCTATGTCTGGCTTTGCACTATCCCTGTTAAGTTCTTGGGGCTATCAGTGTTACTGCACTGATCTATCCCAGACCAAAGCACAAATGCAGAGGAACCAGAAATGCAAGTCTGCTAAAGCTGTGACTGGTAAGAGCAAACAGACTCAGAGCGTACAGGAAGTCTCTTGAGTGTAAAGCTACATGCGTCTTCAATTTTACTGACTTTAGAACACTGACTTTAGTTGCTCAGTTACTTCCCAAGTTCTCTGCCGCCTTCCAGGTTTATCATCAGCAAGATATCATTTGCCACTGCCATTAGCAATGCACTTACTTAAAAAGGAATTTTTAAAAATGTAAGACACAGATATACTATCTGATAAGAAAATAAAACTTAAAAAAAAAAGAGAAAATAATGAAATAGACCCTGACTACTGCCAGGTCTGGCACAAAAATTAAAAAGTAAATTAATTTTTGTAAGTATATTTACCTCTCACCAGCTTAAGGAATGTGGGGGACACAAGTGCATACAAATATAAAATACATCTCAATAATTAATTAGGGAAATATATATGACTATATCTGTAACAGATATATTTTGAGATTATACATTGACATTTATCAAACTCATGCATCAGATTTTATCTTCATTGAACCTTAACTCTAGACCTTATTTAGGAAGGAGAAAGGGCAACATCCTTTTAATGTACAATGATCCATTTTTATAAATCATGCAACATATTTAATGTAAAGTTCATCAGTGAAAATGATGCTGTTTTGATAAACATTAAAACTAAAAAACTCACTTTTAGGCGATGGCTCAGTTTCATAAACTTCAGCTTCAAATTCTGTACTTTGGGTTACCTAGTACAGAGAAATGCTTCCTTCACAGTAAAGTGGGTGCAAATTATATCTTTTTGAACAGCTTTCCTAAAATTTCAGGAATTTCTTTTTTTGTTTTTTTGTTTTAGAGTCACACCCAACAATGCTCAGGGGTCACTCCTGGTTCTGCACTCAGGAATCACTCCTGGCTGTACTGAAGACCACATGGGATGCCAGGGATCGAACCTGGGTTGCTGTGTGCAAGCTAAGCACCCAACCCACTGCACTTTCTCTCCATCCACAACAGGTATTTCTTGAATCGAATCTGACTCTGCTTGAGAAAACTTCTTGAAAATGTTTCATAAAAAGATACGCACTAGGGGCTGGAGTGATAGTACAACAGAGAGGGCGTTGTTTGCTTTGCACGCGGCCGACCCGGGTTCGATTCCCAGCATCTCACATGGTCCCCGGAGCATCGTCAGGAGTAATTTTTGAGTACAGAGCCAGGAGTAACTCCTGTACATCGCCGGGTGTGACCCAAAAAGAAAAAAACAACAACAAAAAAGATATGCACTGAAAAATATCTAACAAGGGGCCAGGGTGATAGTACAGGGGGTGAAGCATTTGCTTTACTCATGGCCTTTCCAGGTTCAATCCCTGACACCTCATCACGATCACGATCATCCTGCTGTTCGTCGACTGCCTCGAGCAGGCACCAGCAATGTCTCCTTCGTCCTAGCCCTGAGATTCTAAAAAGTGCTGCATTCAAGGCTCTTTCAGGATTAGGAGAATGAGACCCATCATTGTTACTGGTATTTGGCATTTTGGGTATGCCACGGGGAGTTTGCCAGACTCTGCCATATGGGCAGGTTGCATTCGGTAGCCTGACACCTCATATGGCTCCCCAAACTCCCCTAGGAGTGATCCCTGAGCACAAAGTTAAGACTAAGTCCTGAGCATCATTGGGTATTGCCCCCAAAACAAAACAAAACAAAACAAAAATATCTAACAGTCTGGAAAAATACAGTGATTAGGGTACTTGCCTTGCAAACAGTCAACCTGGGTTCAATCCCCAACATCCCAAATGATACCCAAGTGAGGCCAGGAGTAATTCCTGAGTGCAGAGCCAGGAGTAACCCCTTACCTTACTGGTCATACACACATACACACACACACACACACACACACACACACACACACAAAAGGATCTAACCTTTTCTGCTAATTGTTAAAACTCTAAAGGTAGCATGACCTGACCAGTTACGCACTTACTGGTTTATTACATAACCATACTAAGCCAAGAGTGAGAGCATTTGCCAAGCAAACTTACCACGCCTAAAATTTAACCAAGTTTGGTACATGTGCACTAAGGTGAACAGGTTTATGCAATTTTATGTGGACATAAAGGCCATGCCATTCTAAACACTTCAGAACTACAAACCTGCCAATCTATGGTCTGCGGTAAGAATTCAGAATAAGCTTATTACGGGAGGAAAGAAGGTGGGGGTGGGGGTGGGGGGGTTGGGCGTCAGGGAGGAGAAGAAAAAGATTATTCCAAGCATACACACACACACACACACACACACACACCAAGAGGAGTAGTACAGCAGCTCATCAGTTAAGAGTCAGATTCTGAGCTGGAATGTTTGATTTGATTTTTCAGAACTCACTATGGGAAGCACAATTGTATGTATTCTGTAAATGATAAAAATGTGCTTAAGGATTAGATACTCACGCCAAACACCAGTTAGAGTGACCCCCCCCCCCCCACTATGCCTCTATTACAGCATTTAAATAGACAAAATAAAATTTTTTAATTTATTGATTTTTTTTTTTGCTTGGGGGGGGCCACATCTGGCAGTAGTCAGAGATTACTCCTGTCTGCGCACTCAGGAATCATTTCTGGCAGGGTTCTGGGGACCATGAGTAGTGCTGGGGACCAAAACAAAGCCTGCAGCCTGACCCACTGTACTATCTCTCTAGCCCAAACAGACAAAAACGTTTTTAAAGAATAATTATGAAAACAAAGAGAACAAAAAACAATAAAAAGGAAGAAAAATGAATGAAGTATTTTGAGCAGAAATATCTGAGCCCCCAGAAAAATTCCATTCCAGATACAACTGATATATAACAAATATCTACTGAATGAATAACCAAAAAGCAAGCCCAAATGCTTTGAACACCATTATTTATACTTACTACAAAATATTAAATAATGCTCATTATTCTGTCAGAGAAGGCAGAGTTAGTAAAATGCACTTGAAAGCATATTTTTTTCCTGAAACTGAAAGAGCTTTAAAATTGACAGAAGTAAACCAATCCTGGCCATTAGAAGGTTAAGAATTCAGTAATTTTTTTTTTTACTACTTTGATCCCCAAGAAAATTTGACAGGGTGAAACCCCATAAGCTCAGGATCTTTTTCATTGCTCTTATGCTTCATTTCAAACATAGGATCATAGATCCAAAGTCTGCTGACTCACAACTTCCAGCAAAATCCCTGCTATGAGTCTGTGGTGGGCCCTGCACCCAACCATGAGTTCAGGTTCCCCAGTGCTACACCTAATCGTCGCTCCAAACAAAACTAGTAAGAGATATTCATCCTCTGTGAAGCCCTAGGTTGAGAGAGAAAGAAAGGGAGAGAAAGACTATTCACTTTAGGCCACTGGTTTTGGGGTGATCCACAGCACTTTTCTGGCATAATCCTATTTGATTCTAAGAATGATATTTCAAATCTCAAACTGTGAAGAAATGGTTAAAAACTTAATCACAGACGGGGCTGGATCAATAGTACAGCGTGTAGGGCATTTGTCTTGCACATGGTCGACCCAGGTTCGATTCTCAGCATCCCATGTGGTTCCCCGAGCACTGCTAGAAGTAATTTCTGAGTGCAGAGCCAGGAGTAAACCCTAAGCAATCCCGGGTACCCAAAACAAACAAACAAGAGTCAATCACAAACAGGGACCTGGGGAGGTGGAAGGGCCAGCACTGCCACCACGGCATCCCCATCAAGTGCAGCCCCAGCAGCACCGTCACTGGCATCTCCAGCACGCTATGAGCAAATGGATGTGAGCACCATGACTAAATTGTGCGACCTCCAGAAAGTACCGAGTGTGTGAGCAATCAAGCATACACCCTCCTGCCAACACTACAACAGAATAACCACTTTAATATGGTTTTTAAAATTTTCCTGGGCTAGACAGATAGTACAGGGGCAAGGTGCTTACCCTGCATACTGTCGAGACTCCGGTTCAAATCCTGGCCCTGTATATAGTCCCCCAAGCACCACCAGGAGTGATCTCTGAGCACAGAGCCAGGAGTAAGCCCTAAGCATGTGTAGGGTGTGGCCCAAATACAAAACAAAACAAAATATAAAATCACAGGACTAGGGAGATCGCTCAAAGGATTTGATGAATATATTTTGCAGGCTAGAGGCCTAAGTTGGAGCCCCAGGTTGGACCCAGTTCAGGGTTAAATTCACTGAATATCATCAGGAGTGAACCTGACCACGGCCAAGAATGGCCGCAAAACAACAAAAATAATAATCGCACACAATAACTGTCAAAGCAAACCCAATTCTCTGGCACAACACATCTATTACCAACAAAAAGGATGTAACAGTTTAATTTGTGGGTTAGATAAGTGAATTTATTCAATCTAATTGTGCAAAATAAGATCTGATCATCTCAATTGGATATTGCCAACATTAACTTCTCCAGCAAACAACATTACAGTTTTATTTTTTAAAGGAGTTCTTATCCTCTACACAGACATATGAAAATAATGACCATTGAGATGTTATGGTAATTGAGATTTGTTTTCATGCAGTATGGGAAGAGCATGTAGGCATGAAATAGATACAACAAAACTGAATCTAGGTTGGTTGCAGCCAAGGGCTGTTCTATAGGGATCCCCCTTATATTCGGAGGATGCACACAAATACACTCAGTGCCTAAAACTGGGGCTAGTACTGAAATTTACACACTGCTCTTCACTATACACACACACACACACACCTCAATAAAGTTTAATTTATAAATTAGTTAAGGGAGTAACAACAATAATAAAAAGCAAGCAATTAAAACAATATACTCTAAGTCAAATGAACGTGTTCTCTCAAAATACATTATTGTATGTAATATTTTTGAACAATGGCTGATGGCAGTAACTGAACAGATGGAAAGCAATATCACAAATAATGAAGGCCTACCACGATCAACACTGTAATTTTATGTATTTGAAATTTTTCTAAACCAAAACACTGTGTGTGGAGTGGACAGAGAGATAGTACAGGAGGTGAAACAACTGCCTTTCAGGGCTGGAGCGATAGTACAGCAGGTAGGGTGCTTGCCTTGCGTGGCCTACCCAGATTTCGATCCCTGGCATCCCATTCAGTCCCCCGACCACCACCAGGAGTGATTCGTGAGTGCAGAGCACTTGAGCACCATTCATATAGCCCCCTGCCCCCCCAAAAAAACTGCCTTTCATATGGCCAATCTGGCTCCATACAAGATCTGTGGAGCATAGCCAGGAGTCACTCCTGAGCACAAGCGTGATCCAAACTCCCTCCCCCAATCAAAAATACATAGATGGGGGCTGGAGCGACAGCACAGTGGGTAGGGCATTTGTCTTGCACACGGCCAACCTGGGTTCAATTCCCAGCACCCCCTATGGTCCCCCAAGCACTTCCAGGAGTAATTCCTGAGTGCATGAGCCAGGGCAGGTCCCCTTTTTGCCTCATACACAGGATCAAACATACCAAGCTCCTTTCTTTCTCGGCTGAGACAAATTTCAACCTGCCCATACTACCCAGACGCATGAAGAGATTCTGGCAACTCCACCCTGTGATTTCAGCAGCAAGAAATAAATTATAAATCACCTGAGCAAGCTGCAAGGCTCAATGGTGGCAGATTTATCGAGGATTTAAAGGAAAAATGCAAATTTTCCCAGCCCACAAGTAATGAGTGCATGACTCAAAATAAGTCAAGTCATGCTAAATAAAAGCAATAGTGAATCGTGAATCATATAATAAATATGAAGCAGTCCAAAGTTAGGATTTTCCTCTAAATGATACTTCAGTGTGTGTGTATATGTATATACGTATATGAATACAGACACACACATGTAGAAGTACACATATATTTTTTTAACTTTTTATTTATTTATTTTTCCCTCCTTTCTGGCTTCCCCTTGCTGGTACATTCACACCTACATATGCTATCTTTTGGTTCTTTCAGCACTCAGCAAAACTGTATTTCAGGTAAAAATTTAAGAGGAGAAAGGGAGGAAAAACAGCAATATGATTTTTTTGTTTTCAAGGCCACACCCAGCAGTGCTTAGAGCTGACCTGACTCTACACTTAGGGTGAGACTTGGGGAACTAAATGGGGTACCAGAGCTAGAACTCGAGATGGCTGATGCAAGGCAAGGGCCTGACCCACTGGACTATCTCTCCAGCCCTACCACATGATTCTAACGCAACTCTACCCAGACCTACCTTTGTAGGCCACTTTCCTCCTATCCTGAACAAGAGGCTCTTCCACCTACCCTTTCACCTTCTGGCACTGTCCTGTTTAGCCAAAGACATGTTGGTCTTTTCCACCCTTCTCTCTCCAATGCATCAATAGTCAATGTGTATTATGTCTGTGACCTGTGACCTAGTCAGTGGTGCACAGGTAAAACAACAATAAAGACCTAGTTTCAGCCTTAGCCAATTTCCATTGTGTAAATACAGCGTATGTGTGGTGAACTTTAAGCCACCAACCAAGACGGAAAGGTACAACATTAGCACCTGAGCGTCACTGAAATACCAGAGACTGGTTCACCTCTGATCATCCCAGGCCCTGCCCGTGCACGTGGCATGAATATTAAGGATACCTCCTTCATGCCACCCTTTTAAAATGTTGATGAAATATTAGGTGGTCAACCCAAAGAATTAATTATATTTGGACCACTTCCCTTGGCAAAAACTTCCCATAAGAAGACAGAATATCTCACTGGTCAAAATAAAATTAACTTTCTTCTCCTAAATACATCCTGTTAGATGTATTCTAATTTTGTATTCTCCACCAAACAAGGTAGCTGGGGAAATATGAATAAAAAAAAAAAAAGAAAGAAAGAAAGAAAACAACCTCAGTGATGTTCAAGCCCTTCATACACAGGTTTACTGACATAAGGAACTGCCACAGCATTTGAGAAAAATCAAACTAAAATTGCTTTCAGGTGCCTCTCCAGCTGGGCACCACATAAAACCACGTATCAGATCTAGCATCTAACATTGCCACGTATCAGATCTAGCATCTAACATCATATTTGCCTAAAGAAATAAAAATTCGTTAGTTCCTATGGGAACCAAAAGCATTTATTAGATCTCAACATTCAAGGCCATTCAGGTCAGTACTAACTAATTCTCTTGTTATTGTTGTTGTTGTTATTGTTGTTGTTGCTGTTTGGGGGCCATACCCAGTGATGCTCAGGGGTTATGCCTGGCTCTCCTGGAATCACTCCTGGCAGTGCTTAGGGGTCCATATGGAAGGCCAGGGATAGAATTTGTGTCGGCCGCATGCAAGGCAAGCACCTTATCCACTGTAAGGTGTCTCTGCCCCACTTGTCCTCTTTCTGACAACTCGAAGAAACTCTTCTCCAGTCCAGTTTTAATTCTTCCCAGACCACTGAATAAAATACACTGACTCCCATAGGTAGTACACTCTGACGGACAAGAGTGAGTCCTGGAGCTGGAGAGAAGGCCCAGGCTGAGTGCCTGCTTTGCAAATGGGAAGCCCAGGTTCGATCCCTAGCACCGCCTGGTCTGCCGAGCACCGTCAGGAGGAAACACTAAGCCAAAAGTAGCACCAGAACACCACCACTAGGTACTGTAGGGTCATCCCGAGATGGACACTCTGAAATCGGCCTATGCAGTTCCGCATCCACCAGCCCCTGGAGCAACAGACTTGGGCAAGCTAACCAACCCCCACCCCAGGCCTCCTTAAACATAAACCCACCATAAAATACAGGTGGGCTCATTAGCCTCCCTCGGGGCTTGTGAGATCAGCCTGGGAGCACTCTCTTTCCAATAAACCCCATTTCAGCCTTATCCTCCTCTTGGACTCTTGTTTCTTCCTTTCTGCGCCCCATTTCCAGACCTTTCATCTTGGTGCTGAAACCCAGGAGGTTCGAGAACTGAGGGCCCAATGCCCTGAATGATCCTTCTTCCTGGGCACAGGTTTCCACCTGAGCTCTGGGGTTGGAGTCGATTATCCAGCCCCAAGCCCTTGTTCCAAACCTCTTTCTCTTCTACGAGGGATCTCCATCCTATCCTTTATAGGCCCCAGCATCCACCATATTTGGGCCTTCTGTAAATTCCATCACTGCCCATAATTCTGGTTGCCCAGATTTCCTTTAGTCCCTGTCATTTTGAACGGTTCCCAGACCTTTCAAGTACACCCCTGACCCCCTCTTTCCCCAAAAGAGTGTTGTTTGTTGGAGGGGAAGATTCTGAGGAAAAGTAAGGTGAAATAGCTTTCTAGACATACTCAGTAGATAGTATCTATTGTGTAGAAGATGGATTAGATATTCTGTTCAGATCGTCGATTTGCTCGAGCGGGCCCAGTAACGTCTCCATTGGAGACTTTTGTTGTTACTGTGTCTGGCATATCCAATACTCTCGGTAGCTTGCCGGGCTCTCCGAGAGGGGCGGAGGAATCGAACTCGGGTCGGCCAAGTTGGCCGCTTGTAAGGCGAACGCTCTACCCGCTGTGCTATCGCTCCAGCCCTAGAGATAGTACAAGAAAGTCTGGATTTGGTTCTCTGTATCACATGGTGCCTGAGCACTGCTGGGAGTGACCCCCAAGTACAGAGCCAGGAGCAGCCCCTAAGCACTGCTGGTATGGCCCAAAAAACAAACACAAAAACAGGCCAAGAGTGATAGTACAGCAGGTAGGGCACTTGCCTTGCTTGTGGCCAACCCAGGTTGAATCCCCAGCACCACATATGGTCTTCCAAGAACCATCGGGATAATCCCAGTGTGTAGAGAATATAGTGGGTAGAGAATCAGGGGTGATCCCTGAGCAATGAGACAAGACTAAGCCCTGAGCACCACTGGGTTTGGAAAAAAAAAATAAGAAAAAAAATTGGGGGCTAGAAGGATTAATTGGATGGCTCAAGAGGAATTCTGGGATTCAAGGCCTCAACCAACACTCCCCCCACCCCAAGAAAGCAACTCTGAGTTCAATACTTAATCTGTGCCTCTTTTAAAAAGCAAAAGTGCTCACTTCTCTGATCTTTCTTTCCAGCACTCATCTCTGTCCCAGGGGCTGAGTCAGCAAACAATAAGGATCAAGGGAAGACAGTTGTTCTGACACTAGATAAAAAGAAAACTACTTACAGTTTCTTATTTCCAAAGTTGCCAAGACCATATTTTTGTTTGTTTTGTTCTTTGGGTCACACCCCGCAGTGCAAAGGGCTTACTCCTGGCTCTGTGCTCAAGGATCACTCCTGGCAAGCCCATATGGGAAACCAGGGGTTGAACTAGGTTGGACAATAAGACAAGGCAATGGCCCTACCCACTGGACTATAGCTCCAGTCCCTTGCCAAGACCACTCTCAGGCAGGGCACCCACCCTGGTGCCAGGAGTTGCAAGGGGGTGATCCATAAAAGCAATAATGAGGTTCAGACTGGTGGCAAGTTCGCATGTCAGGACTCTAGAATCCCTAAAGGGAATTAGGGGAGCGTCTATCCAAGAAGTAGCCTCAGATCAAGTTGAGGATGCCCCAAAGGGTTTAGTGTCAAGATGAACCTTGTTGGGGGCATAAAGCCTTCTCTGTATGGCAGTACCACCCTCTCAGCGAGTCTAATGAGATAATCCACCAAAAGCATGGTGCCCTTTAACTGGGCCACTGGGACTCCCACACAGACGCAAATGAGCTCTGGCCAAAGGTGAACACGCTGCAGACACCTGCCTTTTCCAAAAGCTTTACAACACACTTCCTTATCCCAGCACAACAGGCTAACTGTGGCAAAAGAGAAAGCCAGCTAGCTAGCTGCCAATGGAGTTACACTGGGGTTTGGATTTTGGTCCCGCCACTCACTACCCAGAGGGCTTGAGTGTGGGAGATACGGTTTCACATGAGCCTCGTTTTCCTCCCCTGTAAAATCAAGAGCAGGAGTGATAAGCGCATGCTTACCAACACTAATCAGAACACAGGTCACACAGCTGCTGCTCCTCTGACTGTTCTGGCAGAGATGGCTGCAAGGACCCACTCTAAGCACAAGCTTTCCCTCCCTCATTCCAAAATAGAGAGAAATCAGTGGAGGCCCAAGATCATTACTTTGACGCAACTGCCTATAAAAATAACACCTCCTTCCTCCTCTGAATCATCGGCAGCTTACAAATATATTGCTGAGGAGAAAACACACACACACACACACATGATTAGTCAACTCTAAATGCGTCTTTTAGACATCATGAATTAAGTAAGCTGCCAAGCTTGGCAGCTACCCTTACCTAGAGAAAAGGTCTACTTAGAATTTCTGTGCAACACCTTAGGTACACTGAACAGTTCCTGATTCAGAATATTGTTGTCCCAAGGTGAATAATGGCATAGGCATGAGAGTATATAGCATTATTAACACAATAGAAGTCAATCCTTGATTGATTTTCATGGTACCTGATTTGATTAAAACAAACACACATAGGGGCTAGAGCAATAACACAGTCAGTCAGGCCTTGCAAGTGCCAACCCAGGTTCCACTTCTGGCACCCTATGTGGTCCCCCAAGCCCTGATAGTTGTTATCTCCGAGCACAGAACTAGGAGTCAGCCCTGAGCAACACACACAAACACACACACACACACACACACACCCCAGGCTATCACTCAAATTAAAAACAAATCCAAAAATGCCCTGTCAATTAAAACCAGTTCTCTCATTTCCCTGCCAATTCTGTCCCCAAAACTATGGTGGACTTTGTTTTACTCATATGTTAAATTCTCCACATGTTAAGAAACAAGAATAGTAGTTTCATCTTTGGTCTCTATGCCAAACAAAACATGCTTTGAGGGCTGAAGAGGCAGAATAGTGGGAAAGGCGCTGGGTTCGATCCCAACACCACATACGGTCCCCAAGCAACACAAGGAGTGACCCCTGAGCAGAGAACCAGGATTGGCCCCCAAACAAACAAAACATATGCTTGTATTAATTCTGAGTCTCATTGGTCATTGGGGGAAGAAAATGTACTCACATCTACCTCCTGATACCTGACCAAGGAGTTAGCACATTTGTGCCTCAACTTCCTATTTTCACATCACATGTGCATTGTGCCATTCAGAAGGTAAATAAGTAGCCTGGGAACTTGACCAGTCCCAGAAGATAGCAACACTGGTGCACCCCTGCCTTCCATTTCAGTCTTTTGTGCTTGACTATCTGTCAGGGGTCCCTCCTAGGGGCGCTCACGATCAAACCCTGGACCTGCAACACGCAAACTCTGAGCTCTGGCTCCTTGAACTCCCCGCTCGCCCCAACCTTCTTCTTAAACTTTGTAGTGTTTTCAGTGTTTCCCATCCATCTAGAAGTATTAATTATAGTCTTTCTCAAAAAGTTCTTTTGGTTTTGCTTGGTTTGGGTTGGAGGCCACCTCTGGCTGTGCTCAGCACTCTCTCCTGCCTCTATGCTCAAGGAACCATTCACAGTGCCAGGGATTGAACCTTGGTGTGTGCAGACCAAGCACCTTAACCTCTGTACTATCACTCCAAATAGAACTATATAATGTCATATAATTAGAACATGGTTATGTTTTTTACAATATATAACCAGTCTACATTTATGAGGTTACAACCAGAAAATTAGACCTATCTTTTTTATAATTTTTTTGTTTAGCCTGATTCAGAGGCAGTGGAAAGTTCAAGGATGAAAACCAAACATCCAATATTTAGAAAACTAGGGCATTGGGTTTTCCCTTCACAGTGGTAGGGTGTTTGTCTTGTGTGCAGCCGGCCCGGCTGAGCCAGGTTCGATTCCTCCGCCCCTCTCAGAGAGCCCGGCAAGTTACCGAGAGTGTCTCGCCCGCACGGCAAAACCTGGCAAGCTACCCAGGATGTATCCGATATGCCAAACACAGTAACAACAAGTTTCACCATGGAGATGTTATTGGGCCTGCTCGAGCAAATCGATGAACACGAGCAAATCGATGAACAATGGGAGGACAGTGCTAAAAAAAAAATTAAAACGTGGGAGGGCGGTGGCAAACAATAGTACAGCAGGGTGGGCACACTTGCCTCGCACATGGCTGACCCAGGTTCATTTCCCCAGCATCCCATATGATCCCCGAAGCCCGCCAGGAGTGCTCCCTGAGCACAAAACCAGGAGTAAGGCCTGAGTATGCCGAGGGTAACCCAAAAAAAAAGGGGGAGGAAATCATTATTATTAATAATGATTTTTTAAATCATTTTTTAATCCCAATAGTGTCAGGTGAGGCAAGCAGTTGGAGAATTAAACATGCTAGGCATGTATGTGCTCCACCACTCAAGCTGTTTCCCTGGCCATGTAAATGGAAGCCTTGTACTTTCACAAGTGCTGAAACTGGTAACAGATCTGAGTTTCTTCAGTTTGTACACACAAATGTGCTGTGTGCACTATGAACTCTCACCCACTTTCTCTACTGTTCTAGCTGGATGATTTGAGAAGTCAGAAGTTTCCCCCAGAGCCTGCCAGCACCAATTCAGATCTTATTCCTGCCTGTTGCCACACCAGGTCGGAGAGGCCAGCCATTTGCCCTCCAACCTTCAGACTACGTTCCAAGGCTGGCTTTCTGCAGTGGCTCACCTAACAGTGTTGGCATTGCCTATAGCCAGGATTTTAAGCATCATCTATTTCTTACTTTTAAGCATCCACAATTTTAGTCTGGAGAGACAGTACATCAGATAGGGTGCGTGCTTTGCACACAGCCAACCCGGTTTTGATCCTGGCATCCGGAAGCACCACCAGGAGTAATTCCTGAGTGCAGAGTCAGGAGTAACCCCTGAGAACCACTGAGTGTCGCCCCAAAAACCCAATATATGAAAACATATATTCACAATTGCATCAAAAGTTATATACCAGAGGACCGGAGAAATAGTGGGTCAGGCTGCCTGCTCTGGTTCAATCCCTGGTACCACATATGGTTCCCCAAAGAGCACCAGGAGTCACTCCTGAGCACAAACTCAGGAACAGCCCCTGAGCATCACAGGGTATAAGCCAACCCCTCCTTTAGACCCCACTCCAAAGAAAGTATGAGTTAGTCTGCAAGTTCAGTTGTCTTATTCAGTCCTGAGTAAGCAGATGATTTTGTGTATGGTACCAATAACAGCTGGCATTTACTGAATCAATGGTATGTATCAAACGGTAATCTAAGTTCCTTTCTCATTTAATCCTCACTTATATATTTTCTCATTTAACCCACTCAAGGACAGAGTGCAGTTTTCTTTCTCTTTCAGTTAGGAAACTGAAGCATGAAGGTGAAATAACTGATCCTTGGTCATCTAGCTGCAGTTCAAACTCAAGCTCTTCAGGGGGTAAATGACAACATTATAGAACATTAAACACTCACAGTATTAGTTTCAAAATATAGTTGATCATAGGAGCCAGAAAGAGAGTAGGCAGGTAAAGCATTTGTCTTGCATGTAACCAACCTGAGTTTGATCCTCAACCCTACACACAGTCCCCCAGTATCACCTAGAGTGATCCCTGAGCACAAAGCTAGGAGGAGCCCCTACACAGAGAGACAGGAGAGACCCCTATGATTGCCAAGTGTGCTCCCTCCCCAAAAAAGGGAGGGTATATGCAATTTTTGCATGGAGAATGGTGGATGTCAGCATACTTCAAATCACACACACACACACACACACACCCCTCCAGTAGTTCAAAGGTCAACTGTGTTGGGGAGATAAGCTAACTCAATAGCTACCTAGGTCTGCTTCTAAAACTGACACCAGGAGTAGACCAAAGAAATCTCCTATCAATTTTTACCAAAGTCTATGGTAGGACTCACTGAGGTGGTATTGGTGATGTCACTTGTACCATTTTTCTATGGCATCAATCAAAATTCTTGTTCATACGGTGTTAAGGCATTAGAGAAAATAACAACCTGCAATCAAATTTCCAATTTACCTGGAGAGATAAGACAATACAAATGAAACAATTGGCACCAGGCAAATAAAATGTTTAATGAAATGGAAGTCACAAGGCCAAAGAAACAACTAGCACAAAAACCATGCAGGTTAACCGCTAGTTCTGGAATTTCAAAAGTATAAGAAACACTGAGAGATATCCTGGCCATTTCATTCCATTTCCAGATGGCTCTGATAACATGGCACCATGGCAAAGTTACCGATACGATTTGACGAATGAGTCTTGGAATGAGTAATGAGTCTTGGAAAAAGCTTTCTGAGGACAAGAATGGGACAATACAGGCTGGAGTGATAGCACTGCAGGTAGGGCGTTTGCCTCGGACACGGCCGACCCGGATTTGATTCCCAGCATCCCATATGGTCCCCTGAGCACTGCCAGGAGTGATTCCTGAGTGCAAAGCCAGGAGTAACCCCTGAGCATCGCCAGGTGTGACCCGATAAAGCAAAAAAAAAAAAAAAAAAAAAAAAAAAAGGACAGTAGTACTTCAGAAGGAAATAGTGAGTGATATTTGTCTTTCTTGGCTTAGCAAATTTAATTGCCTAAGAAGTCTGGTTCTGGCTTTTTAAAAATAACCAAAATTTTCCTATCTGCTTGTTTCCTTCTATTCATAGTTTTATAAACATTGTTGCCTTTCTTGGTGGGGACTGTAGTGGCACCCAGCAGTTCTCAGAAGTGAGTTTCAACCTTGACAGACCATGTGGAGGAGGGATGGAGTCCAGCGCAAAGCCTGCACTCACCCTATTGAGCTACCTCTTTGCTATCAAACCAGTGGTGGTTTGTGGTGATTGTTGTTGTTTGGGGGGGAGGGGGGAAAGACCAGTTTTGATGCTACACCTAGCAATGCTCAGGTATTCCTGGCTCTATGCTCAGGATTACCTGGTGGTATTTGGCCCATATGTGGCGCCCAGATTCGAACCAGTCATTGCTGCCACAGACATATGCAAGACAGTGTCGTACCTCCTGCACCATCTCCTCTGGCCCTAACAGGTTTTTGTTTTTTAAAGCTGTACTGAACTCTACCCAAAACATTACCAAACAGAAACACACCAACCCACATATACATTCCAGATGCCTGCCTGAGAAGTGGTATCGAGTTGTCCTGGCACTCCCCTGCTCTAAACAGAAACAGGGTCTGATGTTGAAACTAGTTAAGTAAGATTAATTAATCATTTCTCCAGCTCTGGTGCTTTCACCACCTACATTCTCTAAAATTTAATTTAAAGTACCCAAATATTTTCTAATAATTACTCACCTTAGATAATTACTCATCATCGAAAAATAGGAATAAGTAGATATGTCTTAAGAGTATCTAGATAGCAACTGATTCAGCAATATTTTCTCAGTAATTTTTTTTTATGAAAATGTTTTAATGTTGATATGCAAGGTATAGGGCTGGAGCAATTATATACAGTGGGTAGGATGCTTGCTTTACACTCACCCAACCCAAATTCGATCCCAGCACCCCATATAGTCCCCTTTCCCCGCCAGGAGTAATCCCTGAGAACAGAGACAGGAAAAAATCCTGAGCACTGCCAGGTGTGGCCCAAAATCAAAGACAAAAAATAATATGCAAAGTACAAAAATATTAAATCTAGCTTTAACTAGGAGAGCTTAGAAGCAACCCCAGAGCATGTGACTCAGAATGCACAAAATTTATTTCAGAAACATTTGTTTGAATTTGAGAAAATAAAACAGTAAAATAATGAAAAGTTCACTTCTATTAATATCTTTTAGGTTTATAAATAAGGCCATGGATATGGTTGTGATAGCGCATTTGTTCTTGCAGGTTCTATTCCCAGAACCACAGTGTCAAGTTGGAAGTAGCCCCCAAGCACAACCAGATGTGGCCCCAAAATCCAAGAAAATAAGAAATATGATCACTAAAGAAAAGATAACTGATGTTTGTTGTTGTTTTTAAACACACAAAATGCTAATCCTGCCACAAAGCACAAAGGCTTTAGCTTATATTTTCTTGTATTCTAAAGTAACCATTCTTGAAGGTTTGTAAGTGCAAGGTACAAGGTTATGTTTCCTCTGCCTCTAAGCCATCCTTAAGAGAGTGTATTTTTCAATGTTTCAAAATTATTTCAAAGTGTCATAGCCTGAAATAAACACAGACCATGCAAGAAGTTAGCACTGCTAAACAAAAAACTCAAATATTGATCTTCTTTGTTATATTTTAACCATTTACATTGGGAACTCTGATATAATTTGTTAATGGAGATTGAATAACTGTGATTTCAAAGAATAAAAATAGGTCAATAAACCATAAGTAATGTCATTGTCTAACAAATCTCAAAAACAAAAAGTAAAATGAGTAGTGAGTGAGATGTGGCTCAGTGGCAGAGTACTTTCCATGCTTGTGTGTTCTCCTGGGCACAATCAATCACACACACATACACACACACACACACACACACACCCCTCTCAAAAACAAAATACAACCAATAGAAGCTCAGGTGCTGCATGCCTTTCCTTTAACCACAAAATGCTGTTCCATCCTGTGTCACTTCCATCTTCCAGACAAGATCTTGATTTTCAAACTAAGTTTTTCTGACCTGCAAAATACAATTACCAGTCTCCACATTCCAGTGAGAGCTGAATACAGGAAAGTTAAGAGTCTAAGTTGACAAAGAGACAAACAGAAAAAGTGTGTTGTTTGCCACCAAATACTTGCAAATAGAAAACCTATCTAATCATGCCCCCTTTATTAAAAAGAATCACCTGGGAGGAGGGGTGAAAAGAGAGAGAAGAAAAAAGAAAAAGAAAAAGGAAAAATTGCGAGTCTGATTGCAATCGCTTATTTGAATGCATTTACTTACTTTCCTTTTCGCCCTTTATAAGCTTCATTAAAGAAATGAGAGAGGGACCCAAGTTGAATAAGGCTCAGCTGAGATGAGCAAAAAAAAAGTTGTGAACTCGATCTACAGATTTACATCCCAGAGCGTCCCACGAGGAATGTACCTCCTCACAAACTAACAGTATATATGCAAAGTTTAGGTTGTGAAATAACGCGTTTCAGTGTTCTGGGCTGTGCATTTACAAACCTACAACTCAAGCTCCCGGGCGGGGGCGGGGGGCGGGGGAAGGGCCCGTCTCCGTTCCTCATTGGTCCCACAAAGTTCCGGCCCACATGGTATCAGTGGGTGTGTCCCGCCTGGCGGGCCCTCTGATTGGCCGCGGGGAAGCAGCGTCTAATAGGCTGTGATTTCGGGGGGTTGTCAAACTACACGCCTCCAGCTCTGGCGGTCGCCGGCCGAGCCCAGGTGCGGGCGGCCACTCTGCAATTCAGAGGGGCCGGCTGGCCGCGCCTGCCGCAGGCAGAACAGCTCGGGCGGGGGGGGGGGGGGGACCCCGGGACCAGAGGGGCAGTCCAGCCCCGGTTCCCCCTAGGTTCCCCCACGTGTTTGCCCCCCACCGCCCGCACATACACCGGCCAATTAGGAAAACGGCCAGCGCCTTGGATTTTACGCAAAGCCACGACCCCGGAGAGGGGCCCGTCCCTTCGACCCACCGCACAGTCGGTGGGGTCTGAGCGGGCTCGGCGCGGGGGCAAGAGCCGGCCCCCGGGGGCGCCCCGTCCCCCCGCCCGGAGCGCGCCGGCACGTCCACGCGCCGCCCGGGCCCCGCGCCCGACTCGCCCCGCGCCCCCGCGCCCCTCCGGGGAGGACTCACGCGGCCTGTTCCTCCTCCCGGAGTCCATCCTCCTCCGCAGCCGGCATTTCTTGGCCGGCGAGTCGTGCTGAGGGGGCGGCGGCTGCGGCGAGAGCTGGGGCGGGGGCGCGGGCGGCGCGTGGAAGCCGTTGTGCAGCAGCAGCAGCCCGTTCACGGCGGCAGCGCCCGCGTCGGCCGCCGCAGCCCCCGCGCCGTGCAGGCTCGGACGCTCGGGCTGCCCGCCGCGCTCGCCCATGCCGGGGGGCCGCCGGGCAGCGCGCGGCGGGGCTCACTGGGCAGCCGCGCGGGAGCTCATGCCCGGGCGCCTCGACTCCCCCGGATCCTCGCTGCGGCTTCCGACTCGCGCCGCAGAGCCGGCGCCGGGGGATGGCGAGACGCGCGCTCCTCCCCGCCTCCGCCCGCGACGCCCCCGCCCCCCGCGCGCCCGCCCCGCCGCGCCCGCCGCGCCCGCCGCGCCCGCCGCGCCCGCCGCGCCCGCCGGAGCGCGCCGCTTCCGGGCGCGGAGCCCGGGAGCCCGGGCGCGCCCCCCGCGCGGCCGCCCCCGCCGCCCGCCCCGCCGCGCCCCCCACCGCGCCGCCTCAGTCGCGGCTCCCGCGCCTCCCGGACCCGTCCCCGCCACTGAGCATGCCCAGTCCTGCCCGCCGCCGCCGCCGGAGAGTTTCGACGCGGGGACCGAAGTTCTCCGGGCTGGCCCCGGGATGGGCGGGCGAGGCTGGGCACGGCGGAACGGGGCCGGACGGGGACCGGGGCGGCGCGCCGGGAAGGGCAGCCCCGGGAGGAAGGCGGGCGGGGACGGAATAATTGTCGGGGCTGGGGGCTCGCTGATCCGGGCACCCTGGCAAGGTCATCCAAGTTGCCCTCTCCCCACCCACCCCGCCCGCCCGGGGAGTGGCGCGTGTGTGCCCGTGTGTGTGTGCTCGGTTCGGTGACGAAACTACTCCCCGACCGGAGGGCAGGGAGGAGAACGATTATTTATAGAAAGGTAGGCGATTTGGAAAGGGAGAGGAGCGAAATTCGTCTGCGGGCGGACGAGCCAAGAGCATGTGGTCTCCTGGAGGTGTCTGCGGCTGGGAGGCCACCTCGGGGTTCCGGTGCAAGGACAGTGAAGGGCACAGCTGCGGGCCCAGTGAACCCGGGCTGCAGGAGCCCGAGTACACAGAGGCCATCCTGGGCTAGAAAAAGCACTTTCCTCCCCCAGAAGGGGCTCCCGGAGCCAATGCTCGTTAGGAAGGAGGACGCCCGTGGCTGGGGTTTGAAGAAGGGAAGGTAGCAGAGAAAGGGAGTCGGCGCCACACGCTTTGGTGTTAGACCTGGGTTCAAATTCCAGCTCAGCCACTGAGCAAACCTGCGGCAAGTCATTGCTCAACACAGGAACCAGGACTGAGCATGCCCCGTAGGCAGGACAAATTGGGGTGTGGAGGACCCTCCCCCAGGTGGACTGATAGCTTGAAGCCTGAACTTTTGAGTCTCACAAGGAGTTTTCAAGAAAAGACTGCTTAAAAGTACCTGGCCCAGCCCACATATGGTCGATCAGAGCAAGTGACTGCTGAGCACCGTTCAGTGTAACCCCAAACCAACCAAATGGGGGGGGGGGGGGAGTGTGTGATATAATCCTGGCATACAATAAATGCTTCAAGGAGGTAATTATCTTAATACGCTATGGCTACTAGCTGTTCCCCTCTTCTTCTGTAGGACTGATCATGCCCTACCCTGTCCCCCTACAGATGTTCTTATAGGCTTTTTCCAGTTTCTCTTTTTTTCTTTTTGGGTCACATCCAGAGATATTCAGGAGTTATTCTTGGTTCTGCGCTCAGAAATTATTCCTGGCGGTACTTGTGGGACTCTGTGGGATGCCAGGGATTGAATCCAAGTTGACTGCATGCAAGGCAAATGCCCTACCCGCTGTACTATCACTTCAGCCCCCCTTTTCCAGTTTCTACCCTGACACATCAGTGTTGTCTACCATAACTTGAAGCTACCATAACCTTAAAGAAAAGAGGCAACCCAGATGTTGGTCTTCTCCAGAGATAATCATTTTATTAGGGTAACCTCTCTCAAGGCAGGACAGTTATCGAGGGTAAGACTTGGTGATATAAATCATCCCCTTCTCATGTGAGATCCACCACCCACCCCACACCCCACACTCACCCCTCCTCTGCCCTAAGTCCCATTCCTCACCTCTAGATATAAACCTTGCACCTGTCTTAATTACTTGAAGTCTTACGCTCTAATTCTTCCTTATCTATGTTGTTAAATTTGGGTCAGAGAGATAGCACAGGGGTTAAAGCGCTTGCCTTGCATGTGACTGACCTAGGCTAGATCCCCAGTACTGCACATGATCCCTGAACAGAGAGCCAGAAGCAAATCGTAAATATCATGTGTCTCCCAGCCCTTCACCCTGTTTGCTCATCCAAGAGGGGTGGTAATTCTTTTTCTCTCTGCCCTGATAATTGCAAGCAAGGCACATAATCCATGATCACAGTCCTATTTTTCATGTGACTTACTATCTATGATGGCCGCCTTATTTGTACTTATATAATCTACAGCCACGAGGCCCTCTGCATTCAGCAACAGTCAGGGCTGACGCCTTGCCTGGCAATTCCTTCCAGCAAAGCCTTACCTAAAATCTGAGCTTGGACATAATGAGGGTCACTCAAGAACTCTGGGACATCTACTCATCCTTTTCATGTATGGGAGCAGAGCCACAAACCAATCATCTGAAGTCAATGAAGGCAAACAGAGGTGTAAATTAAGTCTTCTAACTGCCTCTGCTTCTCTAACCTGACCATATGATTAAAGACATAGAGGGGGATTGTAGCAGGTGATCTGACCCTGCCCGCTTCTCTTTCATTGCTCTCCACTCCAGAGTGCAGCCTAGCTATTTTTCAATTATTATCCCTTTCTGGACATTCGACAAGGGGTTGATATCAAGGATATACAAAGTACAGGTTGAACTCCACAAGAAGAAAACATCCAACCCCATCAAAAAATGGGGCAACAAAATGAACAGAAACTTTCTCAGAGAAATCCGAATGGCAAAAAGGCACATGAGAAAATGCTCTACATCACTAATCATCAGGGAGATGCAGATCAAAACCACAATGAGATATCATCTCACATCGCAGAGACTCACCCACATCCAAAAGAACAAAAGCAACCGGTGCTGGCGCGGATGTGGTGAGAAAGGGACCCTCCTTCACTGCTGGTGGGAATGTCAACTGGTTCAGCCCTTTTGAAAAACAGTATGGACGATCCTCTGAAAATTAGAAATTAAGCTCCCATTTGACCCAGCAATACCACTGCTGGGAATATATCCCAGAGAGGCAAAAAAATATAGTCGAAGTGATATCTGCACCTGTTTGTTCATTGCAGCACTCTTTACAATAGCTAGAATCTGGAAAAAACCTGAGTGCCCGAGAACAGATGACTGGTTAAAGAAACTTAGGTCGCCCTCTCTTCTCTGGAAAGAAGGATGGCGGCCGCATGGGGGCCTTGTGGACAGCAGGTATGAGCCGGGGGTGTGGGGGCGACTAAAACCTCATGGGAAGGGGGGTGTTTTGGTCCGTCCTTCACGCCCTACCGAGGCCACCAGTTGCCCCCCACGAGCGGCTCTCCAGCACGGCCATAGCCCCAGAAACACAAGGATTTAATGCAGAACCCAGCAGCTTGGAGCAGAAAAGTGAACGGACTATGCGTTAATTCAGGCCATCAAGTCTGCTGGAGGGGAAAGGGTGTTGCCCCATTCGCCCTCTCCTCTCTGGAAAGAAAGATGGCGGCCACATGGGAGCCTTGTGGACAGCAGGCATGAGCCGGGGGTGTGGGGGCGACTAAAACCTCATGGGAAGGGGGCCGTTCCGGTCCGTCCTTCACGCCCTACCGAGGTCACCAGTTGCCCCCCACGAGCGGCTCTCCAGCACGGCCACAGCCCCAGAAGCACAAGAACTTAATGCAGAACCCAGCAGCTTGGAGCAGAAAAGTGAAAGGACTATGCGTTAATCCAGGCCATCATGTCTGCCCGGAGGGGAAAGGGTGTTGCTCCCTTCCACCCTCCTCCCTCTGGAAAGAAAGATGGTGGCCACATGGGAGCCTTGTGGACAGCAGGTATGAGCCGGGGGTGTGGGGGCGACTAAAACCTCATGGGAAGGGGGGCGTTCCGGTCCGCCCTTCACGCCCTACTGAGGTCACCAGTTGCCCCCCGCGAGCGGCTCTCCAGCACGGCCACGGCCCCAGAAGCACAAGGACTTAATGCAGAACCCGGCAGCTTGGAGCAGAAAAGTGAACGGACTATGCGTTAATCCAGGCCATCATGTCTGTCCGGAGGGGAAAGGGTGTTGCCCCAGTCGCCTTCTCCTCTCTGGAAAGAAAGATGGCGGCCGCATGGGAGCCTTGTGGACAGCAGGTATGAGCTGGGGGGGTGGGGGCGACTAAAACCTCATGGGAAGGGGGGTGTTTTGGTCCGCCCTTCACGCCCTACCGAGGCCACCAGTTGCCCCCCACTAGCGGCTCTCCAGCACGGCCACGACTCCAAAGCACAGAAACCAATTTCTTAACTATCTGACTTTCAGTAGAAATACTTCCAGGGTCAATAAGTAAAATAGCAGAAATCCAAAACCAACATTTAATTCTTGAACCCAGCTGTAGAAAGCAAATCACTTCACAATGCTTTTTCAGCATGTCTGATTTGGGTGGGGGGGGGGGGGTTAAACACTAAATAATAGTGGTGAATCTTTTATTGAAACAATGAATCTAATCAAAGCAGATAGAGTGTTAACTAGAATTCATCTGCCCCACAGGGACTGGGAGAGGTGGGGGGTGGGGTTTTATTGGGATTCTTCATGGTAAAAAATAAGTATTGGTAAAGGGAAATGTGTTTGATATTTGCATGACTGAGACCTAAACCTGAAAGCTTTGTAACCTTTCCCACGGTGATTCAATAAATAAATAAATAAAATAAAAAATAAAAGAAACTTAGGTACATCTACACAATGAAGTACTACGTAGCTGTTAGAAAAGATGAAGTCACAAAATTTACATACACGTGGTATGGAAAGTATCATGCTAAGTGAAATGAGTCAGAAAGAGAGGGACAGACATAGAAAGATTGCATTCATCTGAGGAACATAAAGTAACAAAATAGGAGACTGACACCCAAGAATAGCCGAGATTAGTACCAGGAGGTTTGCTCCATGGCTTGGAGGCCAGCCACACATGCTAGGGGAAAAAAAGGCAGCTCAGATAGAGAAGGGAGCACCAAAGGGTGTTGGAAGAATCCTCCCAGGATGGGAGAAGCATGCTGAAATTAGACTCTAGACCAAACATGATTGCCACTCAATGCCTCTTTTGCAAACCACAGGACCCAAAAGGAGAGAAAGAACAAAAGAGGCAGGGTGGAATGGGGGGTTGGGAGGTGGGAGGGATACTGGGATCAGTGGTGGTGGAGAATGGGCACTAGTGGAGGGATGGGTATTTGATCATTGTATAATTGAAACCCAACCACAAAAATGTGTAAGTCTACAACTGTACCTCATGGTGTTTCACTAATAAAAAAAATTTTTTTTAAATTATCCCTTTCCCTCAGCTGTTTCCGTTGCCCAAAGCTCTCTTGCCCCAGACCCCTTTGTCTACCAGAGTCTGTTATCCCGAGACCTAGGCTCCAACCGTTCTCTTTAGAGAGCCCTTCCCTGACCCCTAGGAACAGATTAGGGCTTCTTGCTACACTCCCTCCTACATTTGGCCTTGTTCACGGGCAGATTATGTCTACAACATCTATTGCAAAATAAGCAAAATAGAAAGGCATCATTTGTAAATGGGGATAATAAATAGGACGTCACCAAGTAACTACAATGATGAAAGTGCCCAGGATGTTTTATGAAAATGCAAGGCAGCTGTTTCATTGTCCATCCCACCTCCTCCCCACTGTGCCCCACTACATTGTAATCTCCATTCAGAGGACTTTTGTTCAAGGGAGATTTTGGTAATTATTTGTGACTGATTAAGTGACTTGCATGACGACCCAGAATGTTTCTTGCTGTTTTTTGTTTTGCTTTTGTGAGATTTGTTTTTTTGTTTCTGGTTTTTGGTTGTTGATTTTGGGTGGGGTATGTGTGTGTGTGTGTGTGTGTGTGTGTGTGTGTGTGTGTCTGTCTGTCTGTCTGTCTGTCTGTGTCTGTGTGTGTCTTGGTTTGGGGCCACATCTGGTGGTGCTCAAAGCTAATTCCTGGCTCTGTACTCCGGGTACCTAGGGATCAGAACTGGAATTAATCACAAGCAAGGCAAGTGCCTATCCTCCCTGTACTATTTCCCCAGCCCTTGCTTTGTTTTTGTAACTACCAAATGGTTCCACTGCCACAGGTGGGCACTTCAGGATGCTATTTGAGGGCTTCGAATAAGAGACACTGTGACGGAGGTAGAAAGTCTTATTGGCAACAATCCTGCATTTAGAATTGGGCACTCAAAGCAAACATCTTACCCGCACTGTCACAAGGGTTTTTTTGTTTTTGTTTTTGTTTTTGAATTTGTCTTTTGTTTTGGTGGGTCCACATCCAGCGGTGCTCAGGGATTACTCCTGGTTGTATACTCAGGAATTTTTCCTGGGGCACCATATTAGATGCCTGGCATTGAACCAGGGTAGGCTGCATTCAAGGCAATCAGGCAAGCGCCAGCCCTACCCATTGTACTATCTTGATGGCCCCAGGAAGGGGTTTTGAAAGGGAAGGAAAGGTCTTTGGCACCAATACCACACCCTGGGGACAATAAAGTCCCCTCCAGAGTTGGTGCCCTGAGGCAGTCTTATCTGCAAACCTAAACAAGTAAGGTTTAAGCTTTCAATGATGGCCTTATCCTTAGGCTTTTATTGGAGGGGCGGGGCTCAGGGGTCAGAGTAGGTGGTATACTGAGGACAAGATTGTCCTTATCAAGGTTTGGGGACAAGGCAGTTGTCCTTTTCTAATATTAATCTTTGGACTGGCTTCACTTTCTACTATAAATTTGCCTTTTTAGGGAAAAAATCCCCATTGCTACTTCTAAATATTGACTTTTTTTTTAAATAATAGTGTTTATCATTTCAAAAGTCCCTCTATGCTTCCTTTTGCTGTTGATAATGCAATGACTGGGGGCCTAACCGGGTTACAGACCTGCGGTACTTGCTAACGTGGGCACTTCAGGTCGCGGTGTTCACACACTCAGCCTTGCTGTTCACTGAGGTTTGCGTTTTGTCTGTTTTCCTTTTTGATGTTCTGGGCCTCGGCTGGTGGTGCTTGGGGAACCATGTCCGGGCCAGGGAGTGAATCCAGGCCTTCCTCGTGCTCAGCCTATTGACCCACCTAGCCCATCTCGCCTCCTTTCATGCCTCTACCTGCTCACCTGGGCGGATCCGCTTACTTGGCACCCGCAAGTTATGCTTGCAGTGCTCGTCAGGGATCACTGCCTGGCTCAAACAAGCGCTCGCCAGAGGGTGGGCCTCCTGGCCTTGCTTTGCATTTTAGTTGTCATCCTTGTCAGGGGCTGCACCCCTTTTTTTGCGATGCTTGCACACATCTAGTTGTGGAATGGCCAGAAATCAATTTCCAAGCTGGGGATCACAGACAGTACAGCCGTGCCAAATTCAAAGAGCGGAACTGCCTGGCCTGTCTGCAGCATATGTGACACAGAGCATTTGAATTCATGACCAGGTGCTTGCAAGGCTGCTGTAAATTTGGGTCCCAAATATGTGGGGTTTTTGTTTTTGTTTTTTTGTTTTTTGCAGTGGTCGGGAAGGGCAGTGGCGGTTAGGGCCATACCTGGTGATACTCAGAAATTACTCCTGGCACTGCATGGGGGAATCATATGGATTGCCAGAGATTGAACCCAGGTTGGCTGTGTGCAAGGCAAGTGCCCTACTCCCTATACTATCGCTCCAGCCTCTCAAATATGCAGTTTTGAAATGCTTATGTAATTTAAGCACTTTACATCAGAGATTCCAATAGAAGCTTCAGTAGTGCAGTATGTCTGGGGACACATATTTCTTCAGCTAATTCCCAGGCCGGGGAGGAAGGCCTGAGCCAGGTGGCCCAGATCCAGGTAGGGCAGAAGTACTGTTACTGGGGACAGAATGTCCTCCACCTGCTTTATTTCGCCTGCCCTTGCTGCTTAGTTCCCTGGATCAGTTACATCCAGCATGGGGTAGGAGGCAGCCAGGTGGCATGTGTAAGAATGTAACTTTTATTTATTCATTTATTTTTATTTGTAGTTTTTAGGCCACCTCTGACTATGCACAGAGCTTACTCCCGGCTCTGCACTCCTGCTGGGGCTTGAGGGACCATAAACGGTGTCACAGATCAAACCCACACTGGCCGCCGTACAAGGCAAGTGACCTATCTGCTATACTGTCTGTTCAGCAGAGGTGTAACTTTGGGGAATAAACTGTCCTGTACTTTAGTGGGGTTGTAGAACAGGTCATGTTTGCAAGAGTGAGGGTGGAAGAAACCCACAAGCACCTCTCCCTTTGTTCATTCGTCCTTTTCCCAATTAATTGTTGCATATACTACGTACAAGCGCACTAAAACAGAATGCAAGGACAAAAACAGATGATTTTACCACCTTCAAAGGGCTTGCAGTATAGCAGTTAATTTTTTTTTATTTTAGTTGGGGTCACACTTGATGATACTCAGGGATTACTACTGGGGGTGACTCAGGAATTACTCCTGGTGTTGCTGGGGGGATGCTGAGGATCAAACTTGTGTTGATCTCCTGCAAGGCAAGCACTCTACCCACTGGACTATCACTCTGGCTCCCCTAATCTAGATTTTCTTTGTTTGTTTGTTTCTTGTTTTCTGTGCTGTTCTCTTCCAGGGAGCTGGGTTTTATAGTCTCTGGGTCTTGGCCGTGGATGGGATTACATGGCATGGAGCTGGGGGGGGAGGGGCAGGGGGCAGTTGGTGGGTGTGACCCCTGCCTACTGGGAGATGGAGGAACTGGGTGGAGGATGCTCAGCCCCGATCAGAGCAGGCTTGGAGATCTCAGCCCCGGGACCCGGATGCCTTTGCTCCTCTGCCGTTACCTTCATGCATGTGGAGAGTGGTCTCAGCATGGTTGGGGCTGGTCTGGAGGTCTTCGGCTGCCGGAACTCTGCTCGAGGCGGGGAGGGAAACTCAACCCGCTCCCCTCCAAGGGGCCAGGCAAGGACATAAGATGCTCAGGGATTACTCCTGATGTTGCTCCAGGGACCATATAAGATGCTGTCCTCCTCGCCGGGGCCCCTTGGAGGGGGTCGGCAGAGCTCCAGCAGCTGAAGACCTCCACCCAGATCCTCCGTCTTCCAGTAGGCAGGGGTCACACCCACCAACTGTCCCCTCCCCTCCAGGCCGTGTAATCTCATCAATGGCCAAGACCCAGAGACTATAAAACCCAGCTCCCGGAAGCTTATTATCTCATTCTTACTTTGGATAACCTGGAAGGCTACTGAATGTAACCTGCCCACACAGCAGAGTCTGGCAAACTCCCCGTGGCATACCCAATATGCCAAATACCAGTAACAATGATGGGTCTCATTCTCCTAACCCTGAAAGAGCCTTGAATATGGCACTTCTTAAGATCTCAGGGCTAGGACAAAGGAGATGTTACTGGTGCCTGCTCAAGACAATCGAGAACAGGATGATCATTTATTGTTTTGGAACCACACCTGGCAGTGCTCAGGGATTACTCCTGATGTTGCTCCGGGGACCATATGAGATGCCAGGGATGAACATGGATCAACTACATGCAAGGCAAGAAACTTACCTGTTGTACTATCACTCGTACCTCAAATCTAGATTTTTTTAAAAATAACTATATAAAGCAAAGCAGCAGATGAAACCAATCCCAAAACCAACCCTCAGATTCAGGCCCTGCAATTAGCAGAAAGTGGATGGGGGGACTCAAAGAGTGAATAGTTGGTGGTGGGTGGGTTTTGGTAGTGGGCCTGGTGTGACAACTGACTTTTTTTTTTGCCAACTTACTTTTGAAAAGGTGTGAAACACTTCTAAAACATATGGGATGATATAAACCAATTTACTGCCTCAATGAAAATATAATTAGAAAGATGTAATTAATTTAAGAAACAAAAGCAAACCTTTTTTTGGGGGGGTGAGAGTTTGTGGCCACACCCAACGATGCTCAGGAGGAACATATGGGATGCTGGAGTTTGAACCCGGGTTGGCCACACACAAGGCAAATGCCCTGTCTGCTGTACCATCTCTCTGGTCCCAGAAACAAAATTGTCAACACTGGGGATGGAGCTATAGTACAGTGGGCAGGGCGTTTCCCTTGCATGCCGGCCAACCCAGGTTTGATCCCTAGCATCCCTTTAGGTCCCCCAAGCACCACCACAAGTAATTCCTGAGTGCACAGCCAGGAGTAACCCCTGTGCATCACCGAGTATGTCCCCCCCCCAAAAAAAAAAGCAAAATCATTAATGCTAACTTACTTGTAATGGAATTGTTAGGCTTCTAATTGGTTCTTGTTTCGAAAAAAGGGGAATATGCAAAGTATGCTCTTGTTGGGACAGAGAGGAAATTTTCCCCTTTTCCTGTAAGGGTTCTTTTTTTGTTTGTTGGTTTGTTGGTTTGGGGGCCACACCCAGGCAGTGCTCAGGGCCTACTCTTGGTTCTGAGCTCAGGGTCACTCCTGGCTGGGCTTGAGTGACCAAATGTGACTACGGTGGTGCCAGGGATCGAATCTGCAAGGTGAGCTTCTTACTGATATATTGTCTCTCCAGGCCTCCTTCTGGGCTCTTCTTGAGCTGGTTAAACAATCAAATTAATATCAGACAGATTATTAGAAGAAAAGAACAAATTTGATTAATGCTTATGATTGAGAATCTACAAGGATTTAAGTGCCAAAGCCAATTACGTGAAAGGGAGTGCAGGAATCCATTAATGCCTTGTGGCTTAAGAAAGGAAGAAGCAGATTCTCTTGATAAGGAAAGATATGAAACACCCTAGGGTATTGCATATGAGAAAGACCAAATGCTCTATAATTCCTGTCCTGCCACATAAACAGATTTTGCTGGTAGGAAGTATATGCTGGGTAAAATAGCCCAATTCTAGATATTAATGCCTATTTTCATTCTTAGAGGTAAAGGGAATAGTTGCCGTGAAGGGGAAGAGACTCAGTGGGTGGGTTTGAAACCATCTGGCCTGTTGGGGAAGCTGCCAAAAGTTCAACAAGGCTGCAGGAAGGAGGAGATGAGCAGTAACAGCCAAATAGGTTACATGGGGTCCAGTCTCAGATGGCCTTTGCACCCTGGGAAAGAATGTGGGGCTTTTTCCAGAGTCACAGGACGCACTGGAGAATTTTAAATGGTGGGGAAAAGTGCCAGATTTGCATTCTGCGAGGATCTCAGGTTGCCAGGGGGAAACTATGTTGGGGAGGAATTCCCTAGTTGGGGAAACAAACGGGTGACAGCAGGAAAAAATCCAGATAAGAGGTGATAAGGGACAGGGAAGATGAAGCATGAGAAGCACATGCTCTGTATGCTTGAGGCCCAGGATCCTTGGAACTGCATGTTTCCCCTACCCCCAACACCACCCGAAGTGACCCCTGAGCACAGAGCCAGGTGTAGTTCCCCCAAAACAAATTTATTAATTTGATCATGACGTTCTAATACCTAAAGTCCTTTATGAATGCCCCACAATTCATAATGTATCTAAACTCTTCAACAGGGTACATTCTGCCTTGCCTGCCTGGGCCTTTATCTCTGACCACTCCCATTTCTAACTTATGGTGCTGCAGAGCTGAAGATAAAATTCCCCAAAGCTATTGTGGGATTCTCACCTCCTCAACCCTCAAGACTCAACTGCCCAATGGCAAACCTCCATGCGATCCCGCCCTCATGTAAAACTACACCCTTTGCCCACCACAGTCTAATACAGCACACCGCACTTTGGGGGCAAAGCTCAGTGCTCAGGTCCTATGATGACATGTTACTCAGGCCAGGCAGTGGTTCAGGGCCACCAGGGCCATATCTGGTGGTGCTAGGGGAGGAACTATGAGTTCCAGGAGATCAAACTCTGGTCCCTTCTCATGCCAGGCGTGTGCCCATGACCACTTAGCTTTCTGCCTAACCCCAACCCCACATTTCATTATATATATATATATATATATATATATATATATATATATATCTTTTGGGGTCACACCCAGCAATGTACAGGGGTTACTCCTGGCTCTGCACTCAGGAATTACTCCTGGCGGAGCTCAGGGGACCATATGGGAATTGAAGTCGGGTTGGCCACTTGCAAGGCAAACGCCCTACCCACTGTGCTATCGCTCCAGCCCCTTCATAATATATTTTTATTGCTTTTTAAATTTTTTTGCTTGGGGACCACATCCTGCAGTGCTCAGGGATTATTCTTGGCTCTATGGTCCCTAGTTTGAGGACCATATGTGGTGTCAGGATTTGAATCTGGGTGGGTCACATCTAAGACAAGTCCCTTAATCCGTGTATTATCTCTCTGACACATACACACACAAATATATAAGCATTATATATTAACAATATTATATAATGTTTATATATATAACATTAATAAGAGAAGTGTATACATATATATATGCTCACGCTCTCTCTCCCTCCATATATGTATATATATGTGTGTGTGTGTGTGTGTGGTGTGTGTCTGTGTGTTGTAGCACTGTAGCACTGTCCTCTCATTGTTCATCAATTTGCTTGAGCAGGCACCAGTAACAGCTCCATTGTGTGACTCGTTGTTACTATTTTTGGCATATCGAATATGTCACGGGGAGTTCACCAGGCTCTTCTGTGCAAGCGGGATATTCTTGGTAGCTTGCTGGGATCTCTGAGAGGGATGAAGGAATCAAACCCGGGTCGACCGTGTAGAAGGCAAACTCCCTACACGCTGTGCTATCGCTCCAGCCCATATATATATATATATATATATATATATATATATATATAGCGTTTGCCTTGCACGCAGCCAACATGGCCAATCTGAGTTCAATTCCTCCGCCCCTCTCGGAGAGCCCGGCAAGCTACCAAAAGTATCTCGCCCGCACGGCAAAGCCTGGAAAGCTCCCCATGATGTATTCAATATGCCAAACACAGTAACAACAAGTCTCACGATGGAGACATTACTGAGCCCGCTCGAGCAAATCAATGAACAATGGGAGGACAGTGACAGTGACAGTGATGAATATATGTGTGTGTGCATATATATATATATACTTCTTTTCAAGGGGTCACAAAGAAGAAACAAAATCTCCCTCCCAAGTTACATGTGTTCTTTGTGACTAGCTGGGTATTTTTAATTAAAAATTGGCAGGAGACACGAGACATACTACAGTAGATAGGGCATTTGCCTTGCAAGATGTCGACCTGGATTCCATTTCAGCTACCACATAAGGTCCCCAGAGCTTTGCCAGATTTGATCCCTAAGCACAGAGTTAGGAGTAAGCCCTGGGTACCACCAGAGGTGACCCCAAAACAAAAAAAAGTCGGTTTTAGAAAGCATGGGCTGGAATGATAGCACAGCAGTAGGGCGTTTGCCTTGCGTGCAGCCAGCCCGGCCGAGCCGGGTTCGATTCTTCTGCCCCTCTCGGAGAGCCTGGCAAGCTACCCAGAGTATTCAATATGCCAAACACAGTAACAAGAAGTGTCACAATGGAGACGTTACTGGGCCCGCTCGAGCAAATCGATGAACAACAGGAGGACAGTGACAGGTATTAGAAAGCAATAGGGTTATGGTTATAGATTATACACATATACAAAATGGAATATTTTGGTCATTTAGTAAAGAAAATCTTGCAGGCTGGAGAGATAGTACAATAGGCCCTTCCAGTCTAGGTAAGAGCTCTCATCTTTGAATTTCTGGGAGTGTGCAGTTTCCTCACTGGACAAGTAGAGAAGCTGAAGCTGCAGAGTCCCAGACTTTGGAGCAAAGGAGGAGCACAGAGCTGTAAAACTCTCCAAGGAGTTGGGCCCAGACTCGGGAGAGCAATCCTAATTGGTCTAAGTATTGACTTAGGAGCTGCCTCATCAAAAAGGTTATAAAGGAAGGAGAAAAGGCAAGAGAGGGTGTGAGGAAAGTTCCCAGTGAGGGTTTGAAACTTGGTTTTAAGCTTGCAGTTTCTGTTATTTCTGAAGACACAGATAAAACTTATCCACCAAGCTACTCTCAGCACACATTATTACTAAAGAAAACCCCCGTTCTTCGCTAACGTGGGAGTACAGTCACAATGTCCAAGCTTGCTCTTGGTAGTGCTCATAAGGAACCAAGTGAGTTGGGGATTAGCACAGTTCGGGCTCTTGCCTGGAATGCTGCCAACCCTGGTTTCAATCTCCAGCACTGCATGTGGTACCATGAGCACTACCAGGGGTCACTCAGGAATAGGCGTTGAGCACTGCCAGATGTGGCCCCAACTGCCCCCCCAAAAAAATTTCCCCTGTGACTGACAGGAAGTTTACTCATATGGAGTGTGCTTGGTTCTTGCACACACAGTTATTTTTACAGTGGCAGCTGGTGATGCTATTAATTTCTATCTTTGTTAATTTGGGAGGGGGCACTTAAATAGACAATAAGAGTTAGCTGGGTTGAAAATATCCCATCACCAGAGAGAAAAAGCAACATTATCTCCCATACTCTCACCAGCCTTAGTCACGAATTTTTTTTTTTACACCTAGTTATGATGTATTGGAGGAGGATAATCAGGCATATCTGTCTTGACATTTGAAACGCTATCAAAAAGAGTATTTGGGATGATTTCAGAAATGGAGCTGGGTTGAGCAAAACTAGGACAGTCTCATTATCTAACATTTACGAGTCTTCGCCTGCCATCCACTGTCACAAGCACATCATGAGGGTCAGCAGCAGCAGCGGGCAGCCGGGTGTGTTGGGTGCTATTCTGACCCTCACATTCCAGTAAGAGCTCTTGATAGAAGCTTAGAGCTCATGAATTTATCCAACTTCAAGCAGCAGAAAATATATAAGTCAGTTGTACTCAGATCTGGGTGGCTTCGAAACTACACACTTCATAACACAACTGTACTACCTTCCCAAATGCTATACATCTGTCTTTACCTGGAGGATTTTTATTTTCTTTTTGGGTCACACCTGGTGATGCACAAGGGTTACTCCTGGCTCATGCACTCAGGAATTACTTCTGGCAGTGTTCAGGGGACCATATGGGATGCTGGGAATCAAACCTGGGTCAGCCCGGATGCAAAGCAAATGCCCTTGCTGCTGTGCTATTGCTCCAGACCCCCAAAAATCCCAGAGGACTTTTTCCCTGGCAGGAAAGACCTGATACATTCTTCCACTGGCTATACAGCAAAAACAGCTGACACAGGTGTGTGCAAATTCCATAGCGAAAGAGTGTAACTTCCCCTGTGCACTGCAGGCAACAGCGTATGAACCCTAGAGTGTGAGCCCTAGAAGCAGATGCAGAAGTAACACAACTAAAGTGTGTGCCCCACCTATCACACCACCAGCACAACAGTCAGTAGTGTATGCAGCCAACCACACAAATAGAAAAAATGGGCGGTAGCAATTTCCTAGCTAAAATGATTTTTATTTTTTGTTTGTTTGTTTTGGGGTCACACCCAGCAGTGCTTGGGTTCTTACTTTTGGCTCTGCACTCAGGGATCATTCCTGGTGGGAATGGGGAACCATATGGGATACCAGAGATTGAACCCAGTTCACCGCATGCAAGGCAAACGCCCTACCCGCTGTACTATAGCTCCAGCCCCATGATACCTATTTTGTATGTTTACTCAACAAATCTGGGAGTGAGGATTGGGCCACAGCTAGCAGTGCTCAGGGGCTATTCCCCACGAGGTGATCAGGGGACCACATGCAGTGCTGGAAATTGAACTGGTCAGCCACAAGCAAGACAAACACCTAACCCTCCTATTATCTCTAAGTCCCCCCCCCCAAAAAATTTTTTTGTATTTGTTTTTGGGTCACACATCCAGTGGTTCTCAGGGTTTACTCCTGGCTCTGAACTTAGGGATCACTCTTGGCAGGCTTGGGGGGACCATATGTGGTACCAAAAATAAAACCCAAGAGCTCAGGAGATAGTTCAGCAGGTAGGGTGTTTACCTTGCACACAGTCAACCAGAGTTCAATCCCCAGCATCCCATATGGTCCACCAAGCACCACCAGGAATAATTCCTGAGTGGAGAGCCAGGAGTAATCCCTGAGCATTGTTGGGTGTGACCCAAAAAGCAAAAAAATTAAAATTAAAATTAAAAATAAAAAAAGGAAGGAAGGGAAGGAAGGAAGGAAGGAAGGAAGGAAGGAAGGAAGGAAGGAAAACCCAAGTCCACCTCAAGCAAAGGCCTTACCTCCAGCCCTCAACAATTATTTTTAAATGGTTCTGGCATGTGCAAGCTGCTATTTAAATTCCTGAAATTACAGTACTAGGTATGCAAGGTAAACGATCTCTTCCTTCATGGAACATAAATTCTTTGGGGGCTGGGACATGGGTAAATAAAAAATTAAACCATCAAATAAAAAATACAGGTTGTGTTTGTGTCATGAAATTTAAATATCAGTATGTAAAGGGCTCTAACTGGAAGAAGAGGTTCAATTGAGATGCTTGTGTTTGCGGAAAGCCACATTTATACTGGTTCCTGATGGCTGAGAGGCCATGCCAGGAACTGTAAAGAGATTTGGAAAGAAAGAGCATTTCTACGTAAAAAACTAGTACACAATAATATGTTATTGTGTGCATATATATAATATACACATAAAGATTATGGCTAATAATTTTCAATAAAGGTTGGAAATAATTCAAAGATTAAAAAATATATATAAATAAAAATTGGGCCCGAGAGGTATTATAGCAGGTAAGGCAATTGCCTTGCATGTGGCAGATTTGGGTTTGTTCCCTGAGCCAGGAGTGTTCCCTGAGTGCCGAGCCACGAGTAAGCTCTGAGCACAGTGGGGTGTTTCCCCATATATATACATATACTAGTGTGTGTATGTGTGTGTCTGTGTATGTCTGTGTGTCTGTGTGTGTCTATGTGTGTCTGTGCAATTATGTGTCTGTCTGTGTGTGTATACCTGAAGGTCTGTGAGTGTATGTATGTTCAGTCAGCTCTCCATAATCAAAGTTCAAATGGGGATGTTAAGAACTGAGCTGGAACATATACCATGGTAGAGGGATTGTGGGTGGACACTGGTGGAGGAGGTGGTATTGGGGAATGCTATTATTTTAATTTTATTATAAATTACGATGCTTAAATTAAGTTTTTAATTAATTTTTTTTGTTTGGGGAAACACCCCACTGTGCTCAGAGCTTACTCCTGGCTTGGCACTCAGAGAACACTCCTGGCTCAGGGAACAAACCCAAATCTGCCACATGCAAGGCAATTGCCTTACCTGCTATACTACCTCTCGGGCCCAATTTTTATTTATATATATTTTTTTAATCTTTGAATTGTTTCCAACTTTTATTGAAAAGTATTAGGCATAATCTTCATGTGTATAATATATATATATATGCACACAGTAACATATTATTGTGTACTAGTTTTATATCTTAGGGAGAGATTTCTTATGAAATTAGTCAGTGAATTTTTACTTTAAAAATGTAAATGAGTGGGTATGGTGCCGCCAGCAGGTCAATCTGTACCTGTGAGGCGAGTGCACCAGCAGTCTGATGGCGCCTTCAGACTTACAGATATCCCAAAATTGCTGCTGTGCCTTTGGCCAGACCCCAAAAACTTGGGGCAAAGTTTACCGAGAAAGTAAACGGCCAAAAGTTGAGTATGTGGAAAACACACCCACAAACCACCTCTGGCTCAGCTATATAATTGGAGGCATGGCCTCTCTGGCTCTCTGGTTCCTGATTGAATGGTCATGATCCCAGAGACTCAGAAACAAATCTCGAAACCCAGCGGCTTTTGGCAGACATGCGTCTGGTCCCTGCAGTAGGTTACTGGTGCTGGGTCAACCCAGGTGGGAATAGGTTTCGTGCCTTGGCCTGTTCCCCCGGCGGCCCAGTGGCCAACATCCTCCAGAGGCCACTGGACAGTCAGGTTTGGGCCTGCAGTGATGAGACATGCAGGGCCTCACGGGATGGGGGTGGAGCCGGTTTTGTCTTCCCCACTCCAAAGAGACCCCCCAAGTCATCACCCATGAACGGCCTCTCTGGTTCCTGATCAAGCTGCTTAACGGCCATGATCCCAGAGACTCAGAAACAAATCTCGAAACCCAGCGGCTTTTGGCAGAAATGCGGTCGGACCCCGCAGTCGGTTACTGCCGCCGGGCCACCACAGGGGGGGAAAGGGTGTTGTCCCTCCACCTGCTCCCTCTTGGCAGCTGAGTGGCCGTCATCCTCCAGAGGCCATTGGACAGTCAGGTCTGGGCCCGCAGTGATGAAACTTGTTGGGCCTCACAGGATGGGGGTGGAACTGGTCCTGGTCTCCCCATCCCAGTGAGACCCCAAGCATCGCCCATGAACGGCTTCTCTGGCTCCTGATCAAGCTGCTCAACGGCTATGATCCCAGAGACTCAGGAGCAAATCTTGAAACCTAGTGGTTTTTGGCAGAAATCTCTCCAGATTTAAGTGTTAAAATTTCAAAATTTCAAAATTTCAAAACCACATGGCCCTACTGCAGCCATGCGACATCATATGTTATTCATAACCAGCAATAGAACAAAAATTGTCTACTGTTGCCTTTTCAGCAGATCTGAGTGTTGGGGTAAAATCTCAAATAATAATGGTGTGTCTGGTGTCAAAATATTGAATCTGATCAAAGTAGAGAGAGAGTAATGTGGAAATCATCTGCTCCACAGGTAGAAGGAGGATGTGGGATGGGGGTATACTGGGGATTTTGGTGGTGGAGAATGGGCACTGGTGAAGGTACGGGTGTTTCATTGTATGACCGAGACTTAGACCGGAAAGCTTTGTAACTGCTCTCATGGTGATTCAATAAATAAAATTATAAAAAATGGAAAAAAAACCAGTAAGGTGGAGTTCATGCACATTTCAATCAGCTAATCAGTGGCTGAATAAATAGCAGTACTCCTACATAAAAAAAATAAAAATAAATAAAAATGTAAATGGTATCTACTACAACTTAGTAAAATGACCTATTAAATGTATGTATTTCTCCAACAATGAGAGGACCTATTTATACATCCTTGCAGTGGATGTGATATCCTCTTTGTTGTCAGATGAACATTACTTTGTATTTTCCCGAAATAGTGAAGCGCTAGACCTCTTAAGGGTTTTTTAGCCTATTCTATTTCTTGCCTTATCTATGAATTATTTCTTCTTTTTAAAAAAATTATTAGTGAAACACCATGAGGTACAGTTGTAGACTTACAAGTTTTTTTTCTTGGGTTTCAGTTATACAATGATCGAGTACCCATCCCTTCACCAGTGCCCATTCTCAACCACCAATGATCCCAGTATCCCTCCCACACCCCCACCCCCCACCCAACCTTCCTCTGTGACAGGGCATTCCCTTTTATTCTCTCTCTCTCCTTTTGGGTGCTGTGGTTTGCAAAAGAGGAATTGAGTGGCAATCATTTTCAGTCTATAGCCTACTTTCAGCATGCATCTCCCACCCTGGGAGGATCCTCCCAACACCCTTTATTTGGTGCTCCCTTCTCTATCTGAGCTGCCTTTTCCCCTAGCATGTGTGGCTGGCCTCCAAGCCATGGAGTAAACTTCCTGGTACTAATCTCTGCTATTCTTGGGTGTCAGTCTCCTATTTTGTTACTTTATATTCCCCAGATGAATGCAATCTTTCTATGTCTGCCCCTCTCTTTCTGACTCATTTCACTTAGCATGATACTTTCCATGTAATACCATTTGTATGTAAATTTCATGACTTCATCCTTTCTAACAGCTACGTAGTACTTCATTGTGTAGATGTACCAAAGTTTCTTTAACCGGTCATCTGTTCTCGGGCACTCAGGTTTCTTCCAAATTCTGGCTATTGTAAAGAGTGCTGCAATGAACAAACAGGTGCAGATGTCACTTCGACTATACTTTTTTGCCTCTCTGGGATATATTCCCAGCAGTGGTATTGCTGGGTCAAATGGGAGCTCAATTTCTAATTTTCGGAGAATCGTCCATACTGTTTTCCAAAAGGACTGTACCAGTCAGCATTCCCACTAGCAGTGAAGGAGGGTCCCTTTCTCACCACATTCATGCCAACACCGGTTGCTTTTGTTCTTTTGGATGTGGGTCAGTGTCTGTGGTGTGAGATGATATCTCATTGTGGTTTTGATCTGCATCTCCCTGATGATTAATGATGTAGAGCATTTTCTCATGTGCCTTTTTGCTATTTGGATTTCTTCTTTGAGAAAGTTTCTGTTCATTTTGTCACTCCATTTTTTGATGGGGTTGGATGTTTTCTTCCTATGGAGTTCAACCAGTACTTTGTATATCCTTGATATCAAACACTTGTCGGATAAGTATTCAGTGAATATCTTTTCCCATTCTGTAAACTGTCTTTGTATTTTGGTCATTGTTTCTTTTGAGTTGCAGAAGCTTCTTAGCTTAAGATAGTCCCATTTGTCTATCTGTGTTTTCCCTTGCTTGGCCAGTGGCGTGACATCTTTGAAGATACCTTTAGCTTCAATGTCCTGTAGTGTTTTGCCAACCTTGTCTTCAATGTACCTTATGGATTTCGGTCTGATGTTGAGGCTTTTAATCCATTTTGATCTTACTTTTGTACATGGTGTTAGGCAGAGATCTGAGCCCATTTTTTTGCATGTAGCTGTCCAGTTTTGCCAGCACAATTTGTTAAAAAGGCTTTCCTTGGTCCACTTCACATTTCTTGCTTCCTTATCAAAGATTAATGATTATCATGTTTGGGGGGAGATGTCAGTATATTCAACCCTGTTCCATTGATCTGCAGCTCTGCCTTTGTTCCAGTACCATGCTGTTTTAATTATTACTGCTTTGTAGTAGAGTTTGAAGTTAGGGAGAAGGATTCCTCCCATTTTCTTTTTCCCAAGAATTGCTTTAGCTATTCATAGGGCTAATTGTTTCATATGAATTTCGGGAGTGTTTGCTCCATTTCTTTGAAGAATGTCATGGGTATCGTCATAGAGATCGCATTGAATTTGTACAATGCTTTGGAAAGTATTGCCATTTTGACAATGTTAATTCTCCCAATCCATGAGGAGGAGATATCTTTCCATTTCCTCGTGTCCTCTTTTATTTCCTGAAGTAGCATTTTGTAGTTTTCTTTGTACAGGTCTTTTATTTTCTTCACGGTCACGGTCACGGTCACGGTCCTCCCGTTGTTCATCGATTTGCTTGAGCGGGCCCAGTAACGTTTCCATCGTGAGACTTGTTGTTACTGTGTTTGGCATATTGAATACGTCACGGGTAGCTTGCCAGGCTCTGCCGTGTGGGCGAGATACTCTCGGTAGCTTGCCAGGCTCTCCGAGAGGGGCGGAGGGATCAAACTCAGGTCGGCCATGTTGGCCGCTTGTAAGGCAAACGCCCTACCGCTGAGTTAATCTTATTCCTAGGTACTTGATTTTCCGGGGTACAATTGTGAATGGGATTGTTTTTTTCAATGTCACTTTCTTCTCTCTCACTATTTGCATATAGGAAAGCCATGGACTTTTGGGTATTGATTTTATAGCCTGCAACTTTACTATACAAGTCTATTGTTTCTAGGAGTTTCTTGGTAGAGGTTTTAGGGTTCTCTAAGTATAATAATCATATCATCTGCAAATAGTGAGAGTTTGGCGTCTTCCATTCCTATCTGAATGCCCTTAATATCTTTTTCTTGCCTAACCACTATTGCAAGTACTTCCAGTACCATATTGAATAGCAGTGGAGAGAGTGAGCATCCTTCTCTCATCCCTGATCTTAGAGAGAAGGCTCTCAGTTTTTCCCCATTGTGGATGATGCTTGCTGTAGACTTGTGGTAGATGGCTTTAACTATATTGAAGAAAGTCCCCCCTATACCCATTTTGGCGAGGGTTTTCATCATAAACAGGTGCTGGATCTTATCAAATGCTTTCTCTGTATCTATTGATATGATCATATGGTTTTTATCTTTTCTTTTGTTGATATGATGGATTATGATGATTGATTTCCAAACGTTAAACCATCCTTGCATCCCCGGGATGAATCCCACTTGGTCATGGTGTATGATCTTTTTTGATGAGTTGTTGAATTTTATCTGCTAGTATTTTGTTGAGAATATTCGCATCTGTGTTCATCAGGGATATCAGCTTGTAGTTTTCTTTTCTTGTGTTGTCTTTGTTTCCTTTTGGTGTTAGAGAGATCTGGGCTTCATAGAAACTATTTGGGAGAGTTTGTTTCTTCAATTTCCTGGAAAAGCTTGAGAAGAACTGGCAATAGGTCCTCTTTAAATGTTCGGAAAAATTCACTAGTGAATCCATATGGACCTGGGCTTTTGTTTTTGGGAAGACTTTTGATTACAGTTTCAATTTCCTTGATGTTAATAGGTCTATTCAGGTACTCTAGATCTTCTTGATTCAGCCTTGGGAGGTCATAGGTATCCACGAATTTATCCATTTCTTCTAGGTTCTCTTGTTTCTTTGTGGTTCTCTTGTTTCAAAGTAGTCTCTGATGATCTCTTGAATTTCTTTGGTTTCTGTTGTGATATCCCCTTTCTCATTTCTGATTCAGTTTATTAGGGTTCTCTCTCTCTCTCTCTCTCTTTCTTTGTGAGTCTTGTTAGTAGTTTATCTATCTTGTTTATTTTCTCAAAGAACCAGCTCTTGGTTTCATTGATCTTTCGGATTTTTTTTTTTGGTTTTCCTGTTGTTGATTTCTGCTTTAAATTTTATGATCTCTTTCCTTCTGCCTGCTTTGGCTCCTTTTGTTGATCCTTTCCTAAGATCTTGAGCTGTGAAGTCAAGTTGTTTATGTGGGCCCTTTCTTCTTTCCTGAGAAATGCTTGCAGGGCTATAAATTTTCCCCTTAACACGGTTTTAGCTGCATCGCATAGGTTCTGGTAGCTTGTGTGTTCATTCTCATTTGTTTCCAGGTATCTTTTGATTTCGTCCTTGACTTCCTTCCTGACCCACTCGTTGTTCAACAATGAGTTGTTTAATTTTCAGGTGTTTGATTTGGTTCTCCATGTCTGTGTGTGATTCACTTCTATCTTCAGTGCATCGTGATCTGAAAAGATTGTTGATACTATTTTTATCTTCCTGATTCTGTTGAGGTATGTTTTATGGCCTAGCACATGGTCTATTTTGGAAAATGTTCTGTGTGCACTGGAGAAGAATGTGTATTCTTTGTTTTGGGGGTGTAGAGTCCTGTATAGGTCTATAAGCCCTCTCTTTCTATTTCTTTCTGCAGAGCCAATGTTTCCCTGCTGAGTTTTGTTCTTGTTGATCTACCCAGAGGTGATAAGGCGATGTTGAAGTCTCCGGCTACTATTGTGTTGCTAGCAATGTCCTCCTTAAAATCTGTTAGCAGTTGTTTTAGATATTTAGCTGTTCCCTCATTAGGTGTGTATACATTTAAGAGTGTGATTTCTTCCTGTTGTACGTATCCCTTGATGAATAGAAAATGACCTTCATTGTCCCTTCTAATCTTTTTCAACCTGAAATTTATGTTGTTGGATACTAGTATGGCCACCTCAGCATTTTTGAGGGACCTGTTTGCTTGCAGGATTGTTTTCTATCCTTTAACTTTGAGTCTGTGTTTGCTCTGACTGTTGAGATGAGTTTCTTATAGGCAGCAGAATGTTGGGTTCTGTGTCTGAATCCATTTTGCCACTCTGTGTCTCTTAATTGGTGAATTTAGACCATTGACGTTGAGAGAGATTATTGTGTCATCTTTCTGTAAGGGTCTGTTGTGCTTGTCGGGTTTGTCTTGTCTTATATTAGCCCCTTTAGCCTCCTTTCAGGTTTGGTTCTGAGTCTATGAAGTTCCTGAGCTGCTGTTTATCCAGAAAATAGAGACCGTTCCTTTGAGTTTGAGTAAGAGTTTAGCCGGATAGAGAATTCTTGGTGAAGCGTTCATTTCAGTGAGTTTTTTCACTATATTCCACCATTGCCTTCGGGCTTGGAGTGTTTCCTCTGATAGGTCTGCTGTGAATCGAAGGGGTGCTCCTTTGTATGTGATTTCCTTCTTTAACCTTGCTGCTTGTAGTAGTGTGTCTCTAACCGCAGCATCCATCATTCTAACTATGATATGTCTTGGAGTGTTTTTGTTAGGATCTCTTTTAGCAGGCACCCTTCGGACTCCTTGAATCTGAATGGCTGCATTGTCCAGCTCTGGGAATTTTTCAGAAATGATTTGTTTAACCGTGGCTTTTTCATTGGGATTGTTTCCCTGACCTTCTGGTACTACAATGATTCTGAATGTTGTTCCTCTTGGAATCATCTCCTAAGTCTCTGATTCGCTCTAGAGCTATTTTTAGGTCTCTTGCCATTGTTTGTTGTTGCCTGTTGGCTTGGTGCAGTTGATCTTCCAGCTCACTGATTCTGTCTTCAGCTGTGGCCATTCTACTGTTGAGAGCACAGACTGAGTTTTTTTTATTTCATCTACGGAATCTTTGATTCGTGACATTTCTGTGTATAGCTTTCCAATTTCTGTTCTCATTTCTTTCTGGATTTTCTCAATTGTCCGATCCATTATTTCTTTCATGTCTTCCTTCAATTTATTGGATATCTGTCTCACTGTTTCACTGAGTTCATTGAACATCTTCATTACTTCATATCTGAATTCTTTCTCAAAGAGGTCCCTTAGGTGAGTAGCACCTACTGAGGCTTCTGGACTCTTTTCATCGTTCTCCCCACATAGTGGGGATTTGTGTTGTTTCTTCATGTTGGTGTGGAGGTATGGAGACTGAGATGTTACTTGAGATTGCTGGGTATGAGTAGATTACCTGCACCCACGTGACGTTGGCTGGCCCAAAATTAGGCCATGCCCACTTCTTCAGGAGCCACCGTCCACTTCTGAAGAGGCCACGCCCCTACAGGTACCTGGTTGGGGGGGAGGGGTACAACCTGGGGGAGGAAGAAGACCAGCACAGCTTGGGGATGAACAGGAAGAGGCTCAGGGATGGTGGGCGTCCCAGGGTTCTAGAGCCCCAATTTTTATTTTTAAAAGAGGAATGGTGGGGCTGGAGCTATGGCACAGTGAGTAGGGTGTTTGCCTTGCATGTGGCCAAACTGGGTTCGGTTCCCAGCATCCCATATAGTTCCCCGAGCACCGCCAGGGGTAATTCCTGAGTGCAAAGCCAGGAGTAATCCCTGAGCATCGCCGGGTGTGACCCAAAAAAAGAAAAAAAAAAAGAGGAATGGAACTATACAAAACTTGCTTTATTTATCAAGAACCCAGAATTTGGGACATTCAGATTCATCTAATAACGTCTGTGTTTTCTAGGTCAAGTTTTCTCTAAATAGTGAAGGTTTTGTTTTTTGGTTTTGTTTTGTTTTGTTTTTTAGTAGTTTTACTGAACAAAATTTACTTACACATGTGAGGAGGGGAAACACGTGTTCAAGAGAGAATCTGGATTTGAAGATCAAGCAAAAGAGTGAAGGTTCTTCAGCTGCAAATAATCAAATTCTCTAATTTCATGAAGAATTCAGGGAAGTGAATAAAGAAAATATCACTGGTCTAATGGAACAGATTATAGGCTAGACTTCCAGAAATACTCTAGAGAAGCAGTTACTTAGGGAACCAGGAGAGCTGGTCCAACAGCAAACTCAGAAGTTAGCATCTCCTCCTGACAGTTCAGTCTCAGGCTGAAGCTGTATCCGCAAAATGGGTGCCCTGTACTAGCTCTCCAAATCCATAAAGTCAAGGACAAAGCACTGACATTTCTGCTGCGACTGCTCTAGTAACAGACAAAACAGCGAAATGTAGCCGCTGCCTCCACTGCCTGACCTTCCAGACATTGTTGGAGGGATCTACCTGGCTGGGTGAGGCTGTGCACAGGACCAGAACTCTCAGGGAGATGTGGACACACAGTCCCCAGGTTTCTCACCTCTGGTATGCAGGAAGGGGTATTACATGGGAATGAAGTGCAGCCCTCCTGTTGATCATCGATTTGCTCGAGCGAGCCCAGTAACGTCTCCATTGGAGACTTTCACAGCGGTAGGGCGTTTGCCTTGCACGCAGCCAACATGGCGGACCCGAGTTCGATTCCTCCGCCCCTCTCGGAGAGCCCGGCAGGCTACCGAGAGTATCTCGCCCGCACGGCAGAGCCTGGCAAGCTCCCCATAAGGTATTCGATGTGCCAGACACAGTAACAACAAAGTCTCCAATGGAGACGTTACTGGGCCCGCTCGAGCAAATCAACGATCAACGGGAGGGCCTTTACCTTTACCTTTGAAGTGCAGCCGAATAAACCCATCTATTTACCTGCCCCAAACCTCAATGAGACATTTGATCCTTAGTGAACAGGGGTTTTCCTGTTCACTGGGGATCAAACTCTGTTTGTCCTTGCCTTTCCAGCTCTACTATCTCTCTGGCCCCACATGCAACTTTTTTTTTCTTTTTTAAAAGTTTTTGGGCCATATTCAGTGGTGCTAAGGACTTACTCCTGGCTCTCTGCTCAGGGATCACTCCTGCCAGGTTCAGGGGACCGTATAGGGTGCTGGGGATCAAACCCTGGCAGGCTGCATGCTAGGCAAACACTCTACCCACACACTCCTCTTTTTTTTTTTTAATTTTATAGAGTAGCTCACAATATTTGATTATATTTAATATTCAAACACCAATCCCACTACCATTACACCTTCCCACCACCATATTTCAGATGTTTCCATCTCAAGCCCCAATCCCTAACCCAAATTAGAACCAAAATTATATATTTTCTATTGTTTCTTATGAAAAACTGCTGAATACGCTACCAAAAAAAGTATCCTTAGAGGAAAGAGTGTGAGGATTGTTGCATTTCACGCAGGGTCCATTAAGGCCTTCTATTAATCTGTAAAGAAAATATTTCCCTCTAAGATTGGTTGTTTTCTACTTTGAACCCCATCAAATATGGTGCAGGACTCTTGGAATATGGGTGATGTGTGTCCTATGAAGCAAATGCACCCCGAGTGAAACAGCCTGATGTTCTACCCACACTCCTACAATCCATGTGACTATTTTAAGTTAAGGATTTTATAAACTAAAATGAAGAATTATCTATGTCCTGTTTTTTTTCTCATCCCCAAACATGCAGTGTCTCATGAATAAAGTCAAAACACTTCAGCATCACATTTGGAAAGGGAAAAAAATCTGCAAAGTCAACACAGGTCAAAAGAAGTTTTAGGAGTATCAGGACACTTTCCTAACCAAGAGACACTGGGCATTGGCTTAAGACTCTGTTTCTGCTCTGTAGTAGGAATTATTTTTACAGCCATATTTCTCTGTTCTGCTTTTTAGAAATTTTCTTCAGTGTTCAATTACGTCCCCGGTCCCCACAGTGATATTTGAAGTAAGCAAGGGTTTCAAGTTATCTTGGGGTTATTATGTAGAGTATGGAGTATGCTTTCTTCTCATGCAAAACCGGACATGCAAGGGTGGGTGTTGTTTTATACCTCGATTGATCTCTGTGCCAGACTTCTGTTTTCTTTGGAAATATGTTCTAAGAAGTTTAATCAGCTCCTCATTGGTTTCCTTATGATGGTTCCTCTGTCACACTACGTACGAAATACCTTCTGAGACATAGTTCTTTCTTCTTGATGTGTTCTTTCTTCTCTCCTGTCTCTCTTTTTTCTCTCTTTGATGCCTCTTTGATGATATTTTGATGTGTTCTTTCTTGATGTGTTCTTTCTTCTCTCCTGTCTCTCTTTTTTCTCTCTTTGATGCCTCTTTGATGATATTTTCTCTCTTTGATGCCTCTCTCAGCTTAGTGGCAGTCTCAACTTTTGTGTCAGAATTCAATTGGAAGGTCACAACCTTTAAGACTGGATCTCCCAAGCAGTGTTCTGGGGACCCAGAGGCTACCAGACTCACCCCAGCAGTGTTTGAGGTACCACATGATGCCTGGAATCACACCTGGGCCACTCAAGCAATCCAGCCCTTTGAACTTTCTCCCTCACTCGTCACAGCTTTAATCCTATCTTTTCTATAAGACAATCACCAAGAAAACAGATCACAGTTTTCTTAATCTTATTTCCTACACTTTTGAGGTCTAAAGGCAGTTCACGTCAAGACCTTAGGTTTATGTAATCATCCTACTTCCTTTCATTTCTTCCCGTAAAAGATCAAAATTTGTCAGCCAACAGTGGTCAATTACATACAAATGATGTGGTTCTATCTGATTGTTTCTCTGGCTGCTGACTGAGCAGTTTTTCTAAATTTCTTTTTACTCTTGAACAGGATGGGTCACCACCTTCTCTGACTCTGGAATCAATTTTCTTTCTACCCACAACTGGCTTGCTAAGTAAGTGCCACATATTTTAGGTGTCTGTTTTTGAGGACTGGCCTACTTCAAGGTCCTATTTGTGGTTTAGTCATAACATTAATGCTAGTTGCATAAAAGGACTTCTAGATCTCTGTGGTTTTAGCACAGTGAAGTTCATTTCTTACTCTAGAATCTAGTGTGAGAGGAGGATGGAGACACCTTAAAGTCAGGCAGAGGCAAAGCTAACAGAGGCTCCATCACCTCCACCATGTGGTTCCCCAGTAAGTTCTGAGCAAGAATATTCAGCCACTGGGAGGAAAGAACAGAGAGTTTGGATGACTACATGGGATGCTTTAGAAGTCACGTCTTGAGTGGCATGTCATAGCTACAAACATTTCTTTCATCAGAAGTCAATCATATGACACCGCTAACCTTGAGGTGGAAATACAGAGCTCTGTCTATGAAGAAAAGGAATTGGGTTTGTTAAAACCTCAGCATTGCTTCTGCCCCAGATGCTATTACAGGCATACCTTTATGTGTTTTACCATATTGCGTTTCACAGATTCAATATTTTTTTACTGTTTGGAGCCTTTGTGGTAATGCTTCATTGAGCAAGTCCATTGCTATTATAGAAGATACTGTTATAGAAGATATTCACTTGTGTCTCTATGTCACAGTTTGGTAACCAAGAAATAGTTCAAACTTTTCCATTATGTTTATCTGTTATGATCATCTGTGGTCAGTGATCTTTGAAGTTACTATAACTATTTGGGCATGCCACAAACTATACCCACATAAGACGGTGAATTTAATTGATGAGTGTGTATGTTCTGACTATTCCACAGACTGACTGTTCCTCAACTCCCTCTATTTCCTGAGACCTTCTTATTCCCTAAGATTCAACAACGTTGAAATTACGTCACTTAAAAACCCTACAGGGACTGGAGTGATAGCACAGCGGATAGGGTGTTTGCCTTGCACGCAGCCGACCCGGATTTGATTCCCAGCATCCTTGAGCACCATCAGGAGTAATTCCTGAGTGCATGAACTAGGAGTAACCCCTGTGCAACGCTGGGTGTGACCCAAAAAGAAAAAAAATACCTACAATGGCCTCTGAGTGATCTAGTAAAAGGAAGAGGATCAGGATGTGGCTTAGTGGCAGATATGAGTCCCAGGGTTCAATATATGGCACCACAAAATGATGAAAATAATAATGTGATAGGAAAAGTCATATGTCTCACTTAAACAAAATCTATAAATTATTAATCTTAACATTTTGAAAGTTAAGTAAGATCAAAGGCTAGACCCCCTACCACCAATTAGCTAGTTAGAATCACAAAGAAATAGTTTTGAAAGAAACCCATGTCTATTACCAGGCACACACAAATGATAAGAAAGAAAAACAGCCTTATTGTTAACATGTCCTAAGTGTTAGAGGTCTGAATATGAAATAAAACTAGCCTCAACATTCCCTTAACCAACGGCCAATACACAGCAAAGCTCTAAATCCTCAAGTCTATGAAGGTTAAGAGAGGTGTGGAGATCTCAGAAGAAAAGTTAAAACCAGTAGGGGTGGGTTCATGAGGTTTAAGGAAAGAAACTACGACCTAAAAGTACACGGTAAAGCAGCAACTACCGACAAGTAAGCTGCGATAAGTTACTCAGAACATGTGGCAAAGATCACCAATGAGGGTGACTATACAAAAAGAACATATTTTCAATGCAGACCAAAAAAGTTTCTGGCAAAAGAAGGCACCATCTAAAATTTTTATAGCTAGAAAGAAGTTTTCTGGTTTCAAAGCTTCAACAGACAAGCTCTGTTTTTAGGAGTTAATGCAATAGATGACTTTAAGGTGAAACCAATGGTTATTTACCATTTCCCAAATCAAAGCACTCTTTAAAAAAGATGCTAAATATATATACTCTGCCTGTGTTCTATAAATGAAACACAAAGCCAGAGTGACAGTACATGTTTACAATATGATTTTCTGAGTATTTTAAGTTGACTATTAATACCTACAGCTAAGAATAAATAAATAAAGAATATATTACTTTTCCTTGTTACACGGCAAGGTAACAAGTTATCATCCAAGAGCTCTCACAGAGATGTATAAGAATTTAATGTTTGTATGCCTGCTAACCCAATCTCCAATTCTGGAACTCACAGATCAAAGAGTAATTTTGACTCTCAGTCTTATTTAAGAAATACATTATGGGGGTCAGAGCAATAGTACAGCAGGTAGGCCATTTGTCTCTCAAAGGCCCACCCAGGTTCAATCTCCAGCATTCCATCTGGTCTCCCATATACTGAGTACATAGCTAGAAGTAACTCCTGAGTACTGCCAGGTGTGGCCCAAAACTCAAAAAATGAAACAAGCAAACAAAAATCATTTTGTGAGTCTATGACTGGCATAATAATTCCTCTGAAGGATCCAGGCAAAGTAAATGAAAACCTTTTGGAAAGGACTTACCATCCTAGTTAGTTTGAGACCAGTGATGTGGCTCAGTTGTAAAGCTCATGTTTTGCATGTGTGAGGCTCTGCCAAGCACTACAGAAGTAAGCAAACAAATAAATACATTTGTTTCTCCAGTTTAAGCATCTTCACTGATCTAAAACTGTTCTGGTTTCTCTCTCTCTTTCTGTCTCTCTCTCTCTCTCTCTGGATGAGGAGTTTGTGGGCCTAGAAGTCCTAACACCAGGAAGGGGCTAAGGCTATGCTCAGGGGGCCATTTGGTCCCAGGGATCAAACCAGGGCCTGCTGCCTGGAGGACAAACCATTAACCCCTGTACTGTCTCTCTGGCCCTTAATTTTTTTTTCCTGATTTATACTGTCACTGTCACTGTCCTCCCGTTGTTCATCGATTTTCTCGAGCAGGCCCAGTAACGTCTCCATTGGAGACTTTGTTGTTACTGTGTTTAGCATATCGAATACATCACGGGTAGCTTGCCAGGCTCTGCCGTGCAGGCGAGATACTCTCGGTAGCTTGCCGGGCTCTCCGAGAGGGGCAGAGGAATCGAACTCGGGTCGGCCACGTTGGCTGCGTGCAAGGCAAACGCCCTACCCGCTGTGCTATCGCTCCAGCCCATTTATAAGATGAGGAAAATCATCTTACTTTTCCTACCTGTGAGGTATGCAAGGAAGTTACTAAAATAAATCTTTGTTGCACAAGAAAAAATCTTTGTGAACTCTAAAAATATTCACTGTGTTCTGTATGCCAAGCATTACATGAAACATTGAATTTTGTTGCTTTCCTTAATTCCCATAACTGCTGTTTTTGTTTTGTTTTTGCTTTTGGGGTCATGCCCAGCAATGCTCAGGGGTTACTCCTGGCTCTGTGCTCAGGAATTATTCCTGGCAGTGCTCGGGAGACCATATGGGATGCCAGGAATTGAACTCAGGTCAGTCGCATGCAAGGCAAATACCCTACCTGCTGTACTATCATTCCAGCCCCTCCCATAATTGCTATATGATGTACATTCTACTGGAAATTAAGGGCCTAATGAGTTTAAGGTGCACTCTTAGTATCACGTGACTAGTAAATGACAAAGCCAACTCTGGAACCCAAGTCAGTGTCTCTCACATTTGATTACAGAAATAGAGATAAAAAGATGTGGTTCCCCAAAAATAAACTACCAGGAGAGAGGAAAAGAGATTTTGCAAAGTCAAATCAATAGACATTTATTATGCAAAACTGACTTCCATATGCTCACTTTCCACAGACAGAAAAAGTGAAACAAATAGTAGAGAATAATGGGGGCAATACCAACTTTAAACTGGGTCAAGCCATCATTTCCACCTTCCCCCAAAGAATCTTTCCCTTATCTGCCTGGGGTTCATCATAAAATTAGGGACACAGTAAAACCCAGGAAATTTATCATGATTCCCTGCCCTGAAAAGATAATGAGGCTGGAAGGGAGAGATAGGGTTTAAGGCATTTCTCTTGCATGGAGCCAATCCAGTTTGATCCCAGCTCAGCATGTAGTTCCAAGGCACCATCAGCAGTGATCCCTGAGCACAGAGACAAAAGTTTGCCCTAAGCACAGCTAGATGTGGCCCCAAAGACAAAGAAACAAATTTAAAAGGAGAAAGGCAAGAGGGGAGGAGGAAGGGCGGATGGGAGAAAAGAAGGAAGAAAAAACTTTCTCCCCATAATAGATGGGAAGAAGAGACAGTACAGTGGTAAGTGCTTGACACAATTTATTTTTTTTTCTTTTTGGGTCACACCCAGCGATGCACAGGGGTTGCTCCTGGCTCTTCACTCAGGAATCACTCCTGGCGGTGCTTGGGAAACCATATGGGATGCTGGGACTCGAACCCGGGTCGGCCGCATGCAAGGCAAACGCCCTACCCTCTGTGCTATCGCTCCAGCCCCCAACCCAATTTAATTAATCTCCAGCACCACAGAAGTCTGAGCCTAGAGCTCTGACCACGGAGCCAGAAGTAAGCCCAGAGAATTGCTGGGCATGACTCCCAAAAACCACAAACAAGCTAATAAAGTAAAATAGTCTTTCTTAATACTAATGTCTTTCCCTACCTCTGAAGCTATGCTAACAACTTCAAAACAATGGATGCTGTAACTATAAATGAAAACAGAGTAGAGATGTGAGGGCGAGTGGGAAATGGGGGTGGGTGATGACAATGGTCCAACAAAAGGAATCTGGGGTCCCAGTAAAACTTATTACTTTATTTGCAGTTTTTCTGTACATTATATATTAAACTGTCTCTAGACATACCCACACACCAAAAAGAAAAGGGGATGGGGGAACGTTCATTACGATGAAGCAGATGTCATAAGGGCTGAGTAGACAGATTGCTTAAGTAATTTGAGTGAGACTAAATATGAATCTTGGAAAGGCAAGATTTGTTGAAGGGGGAGAGGGGCTCCCAGGGACCCAGGGGGTCTAATAACTAGCTGCTTGGTTACTGATGCTTATTGCTTATGTCCAGTGGTGGTGGGAGTCACCAGGACTACATCCAGTAATGCGTGGGTGGCCATGTGGTGTCAGGGATCAAATGGAGGCCTCACATTATAAACTATGGGCTTAGGCCCTTTGAGCTATCTCCCGCTCCAAGGCATGACGTTTTTGTTTTGTTTTATTTTATTTTATTTTATTTTATTGGTTTGGGGCCACACTTGGCAGTGCTCAATCTACGTCAGTGCTGAGGGTCACTCCTAGTGGCACACAGGGGACCATGGAATGCTGGAGATCAAACTTGAGGCTCCTGCATGGAAATCATGCGCTCTGGAACATAGTACTATCTCCCTGGCCCTAGGTGCACTGTAGCTATGAAGCTCCTACTAATTATTTCCAAATGGGAATGTAGTCCCAGAGCTGCAGAACTAATTTCTTTCTTTTTATGGGGGAGGGAAGTTGGGGGCCACACCTAGCAATGCTCAGGGGTTACTCCTGGATCTATAACAGTAATTACTCCTGGAGGTGTTCAGGGGACCAGAAGGGATTCCAAGGAGCAAACATAGATTGATCCTGTAAGACAAATGCCCTACACACTATACTATCTCTTCGGCTCCTGGCAGAACTAATTTCTTAAGAGACTTAAAATAATAATAATAATAATAACTACACATAAAGTCTTATCTAAAATCTTGTGATTTATTTTGTTTTGGTTTTGGTTTTACCTGGGGGGTAGAGGGCACAGTCAACTGTGCTCAGAGTTTACTCCTGGCTCTGTGCTCCGGGATCATTCCTGGTGGACACAGGGTACCATATGGAGGTGCCAGAGATCGAAACTAGGTCAGCCATGAACAAGACAGCACATTGCCTGCTGTACTATCTCTCTACCCCTGAAATCTTGTGATGTTTAAAATGTTCGTGTGACACATGCTAGGGGAAAAGGGAGCTCAGATAGAGAAGGGAGCACCAAATAAAGGGTGTTGGGAGGATCCTCCCAGGATGGGAGAAGCATGCTGAAAGTAGACTATAGACCGAACATGATGCCATTCAATGCCGCTCTCTTCCTCCTGCGCAACTCAGGTGCCAGGTCATTTGTCATGTTGACTTCTCGACCTAGGTATACAAAACTGTTGCATTCAGAGATGTTTGTCCTGTTGAGAGCGAATGGAACGTCAGGGACGAGACCATTTCTCATAAACATTGTCTTCGTGAGATTCAGCTGTAGTCGACATTTCCACACTCATGGTCAAAGCCAGCCAGCATTTGTGCCACTTGGCTGATGTTTGGTGCTATTAATCACTTAATCACTTAACTTCCCGTTAGTCGTCGATTTGCTCGAGCGGGCGCCAGTAACGTCTCCATTTGTCCCTGTCGCGTGCTAGTGTAGCCCAATGGCATCTGTTCGCTCCGGGAACATGAAGGGCCTCAAACCAATCGTTCATGATCTTGACGAAGAAGTCTGACCATCTGGAAGGTGGGCGGCCACGCGGTCTTGTGACATCACGTGGAATCCAGTCGGTAACAGCTCTAGTCCAGCGGTCGTCTTTAAATCTCATTACGTGACCAGCCCATCTGATTTTCAGCACCTTGGTATATGAGACAGCGTCCCTGATTCTTGATCGTCGATGGATGTCAGAACTCCGGATTCGTTCTCTCATTTGAGTGAAACGTGATATTCCAAGCATAGCTCTTTCTATTCTTCTTTGGGAGACCTGAATAGCGTTCTCATCTTGTTTGCGTAGGGCCCAGGTCTCTGAGGCATATGTTAATGCAGGAAGAACAGTGGAATCAAAGAGATGTGCCCGGAGCCGGAGGTTCTTCGTCCTCTTAGCTATTTCTTCGACGTTCTTGAAGGCGTTCCAAGCCGCTCTCTTCCTCCTGCGCAGCTCGAATGCAACAGCTATGTGTACCTAGGTCGAGAGGTCAACATTGGTGCTATTAGAACAATGTTATCAGTGAAACAGAGGTGGTGTAGTTGCCGACCATCTATCTTCACTCCCATTCACTCTCATTCCAGTCGTCACATGATGTTTTTGAGGGTGGCACTGAAGAGTTTCAGTGAAATGGTATCACCCTGCCGAACCCCTCTCTTGACATCAATGATCACCTCCCTGTAGAATGGTGAGATTCTGGTAGTGAATCCGTAATACAGCTCACGGAGGATCCTGATGTATTGAGTTTGAATGCCCTGTTTGGCTAGGGCTTCAATGACTGCTTCAGTCTCAACAGAATCAAAGGCCTTCTTTAAATCAATTCATGTTAGATAGGGCGGCATCTTGAACTCCCGAGAAACCTCAATGAGCTTGGTTATCGTGTGGATATGGTCGATTGTGTGGATATGGTCGGTTATCGTGTGGATATGGTCGATTGTCCTTTTTGGACACTGGCTTGCTCACATGGTTGTCCTTCATCTAGTGTTCTGCCAATCCTATTCAGGATGACTTGAGTGAACAGCTTGTAGACGACAGACAGCAGGCAGATAGGGTGATAGTTGCCAATGTCGTGGATGTCTCCCTTCTTGTAACACAGTCCTGCTGGTTTTCGATTGGGACGGAACCTTGCATTCAGACAGGTAGCGTGTGAAGAGCCAAGCCAGTGTACTGATGAGTACTGACGCCAGGTTCTTCAGGTGTTCGGGTCTGACCTTGTCTGGGCTGGGTGCTGTTTGCATCTTTATCAATGAAATGGTCTGTCAGATTTCGGAAGGGAGAACATTGGGAACGACATATCCATACTGTGGAATTTGGTATGTGGGTAGGTGGACATGGCTTTCAAAGAGATCCAAGTAGAAGTCATGGATAATCTTCTCCATTGCCCTTCTGGAAGATATGATAAATCCATCAGGGATCAGACTACTGTCTCCTGGGTTGGATGGCAGTCATCTTGGTCTTGTAGTTGGCGAAGGACAGGCAGGCATTGCAAATGCTTTTTCCAGCTCCTGCCGCATCTGCCAGCACTGCTGCTCTTCTCTCTCTGAGGTCTTCCTTCATCTCTTCTCTGCACTGCTTTGTGAGCTCAGACGTTCGCTTGTGGTTGCCTGAGGCTTGCGCCAAGCCACGTTGACGAATGAGCTCAAGAGTTTTCGAAGACAGGCGTCTTTTTCTGGCTATCTCTATCTCTCTCTCAGTGTTCTTCATACAATCATGGAGGTGCTGAACCAGTCAATCATATTCCTCGTCAATGTTGTCGATGACGGCATCTTCCCATGTTGCCACAATACTGCCAAAGAGCTCCCAGTTGGTGGTCGTTCTGGGAGTTCTCGTCTTAAACTTTGCAGCCCTTTCTCCCCGCTCTGTGAAGTAGAATTTTGCATGAAGGAGATGATGGTCCGATCCCGTTTGGAATTTTGGGACAACAGCGACATCAGTCAGGCAAGACTGTTGATTGAATATGATGTGGTCAATTTCGTTGTGGAACTGTCCACCGGGAGACTCCCATGTCCAACGTTTAGATTCAGCCTTCTGGAAGTGTGAGTTACCATGGATGGTCTTGGTCGACATGATGAACTCAGACAGTCTCTCACCCTGTTCGTTCCATTCTAGGCCATGGGTCCCAATGTGGAGTTCTTCGGCTGATCTTCTCGTTCCTATCTTGGCATTAAAGTCACCGATAATGATCTTATAGAAGGTGTGGTCTTCTTTATAGAACTTCTCCAGCTCCATGTAGAACTTCTCAATTTCTTCTTCATCATAATTGGATTCGGAGAGCCCGGCAAGCTACCGAGAGTATTCGATATGCCAGACACAGTAACAACAAAGTCTCCAATGGAGACGTTACTGGGCCCGCTCGAGCAAATCGACGATCAACGGGAGGGCCTTTACCTTTACCTTTACCATAATTGGATGTTGGTATGTAGATAATGAAGATAGGAACTGCCGGCAGTGAGCCACATCTATTCAAGTGTACTCATCTGATTCGGGTTAGGCTTTCGAATGAATCAATGTTTATGGCCAAGTTCGTGTTGACAAGGACACTGACACCACTGATGCCTCTTTTGTCGCATGTTCCGAGGAACAGTTCTTCTCCAGTGTCGAGAATGGCGTGATGTGATTGATGCCTTCTCATCTCGATCAGATGAGTCATACTTGTCGTACTTGATCTCAAGGTTTATTATTATATCAGGATTAGTCTGCATGACTAATAAAGCATAACAGAATTTATAAGATATGACCCTTTTCCCAGGTGAGGTCATAAAAAGATATGAGAAAGAACTAGAGAGATAGTAATTCAAGTTGCTTGTCTTGCAACCAACCAACCTGGCTTCAGTCCATGGAACTGCTTACTGTCTCCCACCCTGCCAGGAATGATTCCTAAACATAGTCAGGAGTAAGCCCTGAGTACTGTCAGGTGTGGCCCCAATCCTCTCCCTGTCCCATCCCCACTCCATGCACCAAAAATGATGTGAAAGAGGGTCTCATTTTCTCTGGGATTACTCATTCTGGGGAAAGCTAGCCATTGTGAAATGCAGATACTCAGGCAGTGTGTGAAGAAGCCCAGATGGGGAACATCAGATTTCTCACCAACAATCAAACCACTTTACCAATCAAATGAATGAACCACCTTGGTGGCAAATCATTCATCCTCAGCGAAGTTCTGCCATAGCAATTAGCCAAGAAAGAGAAATCAAAGGAATTGAAATTTATAAAGAAGAAACCAAATATCACTCTTTGTAGATGGCATGGTATTGTACGTAGACACCTGAAGACACCTATTGTACCTAAAGACACCACTAAAACATTCCTACAAACAATAAATTACGCAGCAAAGTTTCAGGCCACAAAATCAATGCACAGAAATCTTGCATTCTGACATGTTAGAACACTGGATATAGGAGAAAGAAAAATTTTAAACTATTCCATTTATAATTTTGTCAAAAATGTTTTCAATATTTAGGAAACAACTTAAGTAAGGAGGTGAAAAAAACTATCTACTGAAAATTTTATCACTTCTGAAATAAATAAAGGCACAGGAAAATGGAAGCATATTTCTTGTTCCTGGGCTGGAAGAATCAACATTGTTAAAATGGCCATCTTATCCAAAGTAATTTACAGAGGCAAAACAATTTTCATCAAAATTTTCCAGCTGGAGTGATAGTACAGCAAGTAGGGAGTTTGCCTTGCATGCAGCTGATCCAAGTTTGATCCCCAGCATCCCATACAATCCTGCCAAGAGCAATTCCTGAGCACAGAGCCAGGAGTAAGCCGAGCACCACCAGGTGTGGCCCAAAAATAAAAAAACAAAATTTCTAATGAAACTTTTCAAGGACATAGAATCAATATTTCTAAAATGTATGTAGAACCATGAAACTCTCTGAATAGTCAAAGTTATCCTAAAAAAAAAAAAAAAGATGGGAAGTATGCTTTCCCAGACTTTAACCTTTACTACAAAACTACAGTAATTAAAAATGTATGGTTCTGGATCAGAGACAGATTCTCAGATCAATGGAATTCAGAAACCAGAGTTAAGCCCTCAGATGAATGAGAAGAGCATGAAGTGGAGCAAGGAGAGCCTCTCCAACAAATGGTACTGGAAAAACTGGACAGCCACAAGCACAAAGAAATAAACCAAGACCCCTTTTATCACACCGTACACAATGGTTAATCCAAATGGATTAAAGCCCTTAATGTCAACCTGTTTATAAAATACAGCAGGTAGGGCACCTGTCTTGCATTCAACTGACCAAGGTTCAATCCCCAGCATCCTATATGTGCCTGGAGCATGTCCAGGAATAATTCCCGAGTGCAGAGCCAGGAGTGACGCCCAAAACCAAAAACAAACAGAAAACACAGGCAGAATTCTCCAAGTTCTTGACGTCAGAGTCAAAGGAGCCTTCAATGATACAATTCTATCAGCAAAGAAAATAAGGGCAGAAATAAACAACAGAACTGCAGTTAATGAGGACTAAAATAGAAAGACAAGGGAGAATATATTTACATATCACACCCCAAACAAATGTTGGCCCCATCAACGGCCAAGACCCAGAGACTATAAAACCCAGCTTCCGGAAGAGAACAGGGCAGAGTCTCCTGCCTCCGCGCCTGGCTGTCCTCACTGGGGTCCCTTGGAGGAGGGCGGGTTGAGTTTCTCTCCCCACCCCTGAGCAGAGCCCCGGCAGCTGAATACCTTCGGTTCCAGCCACAGCCTTGCTTAAGACCACTCTCCACACGCTCGGACATCTTATTATCTAGTTCTTACTCTGGAGAACTTGGCAGGCTACCGAAAGTATCCTGCCTGCACGGCAGAGTCTGGCAAACTCCCCGTGGCATATTCAATATGCCAAAAACCAGTAACAATGATGGGTCTCATTCTCCTGATCCTGAAAGAGTCTCAAATGTGGCTTTCTAAAATCTCAGGACTAGGATGAAGGAGATGTTACCGGTGCCTGCTCGAGGAAATCAATGAACGACAGGATGACAGTGATACAGTGATACACCCCAAAGTGCTAATATCCAGGGTACTCACTGTTCTTTCGGGTCCCAAGTTTCTTAACTTTACCATAGGAAAGAGTTCAAGAGTAAGTTTAAGAAATAACATTGAACTCCATTGTGTAAATGTACCAAAGTTTCTTTAACCAGTCATCTGTTCTCGGGCACTCAGGTGTTTTCCAGATTCTGGCTATTGTAAAGAGTGCTGCAATGAACAAACAATTGCAGATGTCACTTCGACTATACTTTTTGCCTCTCTGGGATATATTCCCAGGAGTGGTATTGCTGGGTCAAATGGGAGATCAAATTCTAATTTTTTGAGAATTGTCCATACTGTTTTCCAAAAGAGTTGGACCAGTTGGCATTCCCACCAGCAGTGAAGGAGGGTCCCTTTCTCGCCACATCCACGCCAGCACCGGTTGCTGTTAGAAAAGATGAAGTCATGAAATTTACATACAAGTGGTACTGCATGGAAAGTATCATGTTAAGCGAAATGAATCAGAAAGAGCGGGATAGACACAGAAAGATTGCATTCATCTGGGGAACATAAAGCAACAAAATGGGAGACTAACACCTAGGAGTGGCTGAGATTAGTACCAGGATTTTTGCTCCATGACTCAGAGGCCAGCCACATGTGCTAGGGGAAAAGAAAGCTCAGATAGAGAGAGAGCACCAAATAAAGGGTGTTGTGAGGATCCTCCCAGGGTGGGAGAAGCATGCTGAAAGTAGACTATAGACCAAGCATGACTGCCACTCAATGCCTCTCTTGCAAAACATAGGACCCAAAAGAAGAGAGAGAGAGAACAAGGGGGAATGCCCTGCCACAGAGGCAGGGTGGGATGGGGAGGATGGGGGGTGGGAGGGATACTGGGACCCGTGGTGGTGGAGGATGGGTGCTGGTGGAGGGATGGGTACTTGATCATTGTATAACTGAAACCCAAGCACAAAAATTTGTAAGTCTATAACTGTACCTCATGGTGTCTCACTAATAAAAATAAATAAATAAATAAAGCATATGGTTTAAGATAAAAAAAAAAAGAAATAACATTGAGAGAGTGATTTACTGAAGAACAGTATCTACTCCAGATTCAGAGTACAAGCATGTGCTAAAGAGAGCAGAACTCTTTCTAAGTTAAGACAAACTATTGATAAAAAGTACAAGTATATGGAACCAGGTAGGGTGCTTGCCTTGCATGAGGCTGATCTTGGTTCAATCCCCTGCACCCCTTATGTGCCCCTGAGCCCTTTCAGGAGTGATTCCTGATCACTGTCAGATGTGGTCCAAAAACCAAAATAAATAAATACACAAGTACAAGACTAGAGAGATAGTTAAAAGGACTGAAGTACTCGCTTTCAGGTTCAGTCTACCCTATTGTCTCCTGTGTACCTCCAGAAGCAAGCCCCAAGCACTGAGCTGGGCACCCCTGATCATTGCAAGATGTGCTTCAAAAGCCTAAGTAAATAAGTTTAAGTTGTATGTTATGGGGGAAATATAGTATATTCAGAAAGAGTCAGAATATGGACATATTCTAGAGAGATTAGCACTATTTCTTCACCAACTTTAGGTTGTATATACCTACAGAATTGCAGTAAATTCATAAACAGTGAAGAATATGTGGAATTTCAGAAAAGATGCAGGTTTATGGGGTGTTGATTTCTTGCCTTCAAAGCACCATTCTCATTAAAGGCAACTCACCAGGTCATGACATGAGTGTGACCTTCATATTGTAAATGTGTTCACACTTTGATGATGGGCACTTGTAGCTCATTAACTCTATTGACAGAATCATGTTCGTCTTCTGGGATTTGTGTGCATGCTTGCCAGGAAAACCTGGTCAATTATGGGAAATGATCAAAGATGGAAAGGGCTAAGATCAATATTGACATGTTCAAGTATAGGGTAGAGTAGTTACCAGTTTTTTGTAGAAACAAACAGATGGATATAAGGATATAACATTGTAGTTATGAAACTCTGCGGGGAATTTTTTCCATAAAATTCAAACTTTCTGATTCCTTCCTTATCTGAGTCAGTTGTGTCCACATTTACGGTAGCCATTCTTCTGTCTCATGCATAATAGTGTTCTAAAGGGAACAGATTCAGTGAATTATTGTCACCCAAGAATTCAGAGTTTTATATGAGCAGTGAGCACTCTCAACTATAACGTGCTAGTTACTAGTTTAAACAGTTTATTAAATATCTATGCCACCAATCAGAACACATCTACCATCTCTTTGGGGAGGGCTCCTTGACCTGGGCTTTAGTCCATGTGATTTTGTTTTGTTTTGTTGACAGGGCTTGGGGGAAAGTCCTGGAGTGGTATTCTGGGGGTTATTTCCCGTGGTATTACAGGACCATAAAGTGCAGGGATCTAACTCAAAGCACGCACTCTAGCTCTGTGAGCTGTCTCCCCGGCCCAGGCCTGAATGGCAACTACTTGTTGCTGCTGTTTATCATGTGTTACTTCCCATTGTTTGCAGCCTCCTTTTTCTGATTTGGCTGGAGACCCTGCCGGTCCTGTCGCTGATCAGCCAGCGTTGTGAGTTATGTTTGTAGCTCTGTCATCAGGGGTATAGCTTACTTTATTTGTCCATCCTACTTTGCTTTCACAATGTGTGTGTGGAAAAAAAGAGTTAGAAATATGTTCATTCTCTGAAATTTTGACACTATTGGCACCATTTTAAAACAAAATAGGGCCAGAGCAAACCACTGCAGAAAAGGTTGCTTTGCCAGTTTCAACCCCCTGGACTAAGTCAAACTGAAAATATTCTAAGAAGCCCGTGCTGTGTGAGAGTATTGTTAAGAACTTTGGCCTCCATCTGCTTTGCAATCCCTCCACCTGACCATTTTCATTTTGATATTCTTCACCTGACCACTTTCCTCTTTTTCCCTCCATACGAATCTTCCTACCATCCTGTATTTTCTCTTTGAGACACATTTTGAGTTTTTAATGTAAATCTGTGTTCCCCACATTGCAATTCTTTGATCCCAAACATGCAAGTTTTGCTTTTTTAATTGCCTCCTGGATTTTTTTTTCCCTTTATTTTATTTTATTTTTTTTTTTTACAGTTGTAGATTTACAATTTTTTGTGCTTTGGTTTCAATTATACAATGATCAGATACCCGTCCCTCCACCAGTGCCCATTTTCCACCACCATGGATAATATCCCTCCCACCCCCATCCCCCCATCCCCCCTGTCTCTGTGGCAGGGCAATCCCCTGTGTTCTCTCTCTCCTTTTGGGTGTTGTGGTCTGCAAAATGCCTCCTGGATTTTTAAGCACACAGTCCTCACAGGAACTTTGTGCTATAGTAGAAAATACTTCAGTAGCATCATGCAGACATTGATTTGCATCCCAGCTGCATTGCTGAAGAGAAAATGAATAATTTGCTTAATATCACAAGGAACAAAGCTTCTTTCATTTTCCAGCTCTGCCATGTTTACTGTGTGGCTCTTAGCCCTCCGGTTACAAGATGGCCCCTGCCTCTACAAGAGTTACTTCTGAACTGCAATCAGAATAAGGAAGGAAAGTATAAGCTAAAAAAGCTAAAAGGTACATGCCAAGTTAGGATCTTTCTTCAAAATTCAATTTAATAGCTTGTCTAGAGGTCATACATTTTCTTTTCTTTTTCTTCTTTTTCTTTTTTTTTTTTTTGTTCACTTTTTGGTTGTCACCTAGTGATGCTCAGGGGTTACTCCTGGCTCGGCACTCAGGAATTACTCCTGGCAGTGCTTGGGGAGGACTAGATGAGATGACGGAGATCGAACCTGGGTTAGCCACATGCAAGGCAAACACCCTACCTGCTGTACTATTGCTCCAGCAACCTAGAGGTATTATTTTTATATCTTTGCTTATTGGTCATATTGATGTCATTAAACCCCACGGGTGGCTCACGTGAGTCCTGAGGAGAAAAAGACGGTCACCTTCTCCCACTCCGCCTCTGCCACCTGAGTCCCGCTGGGAAGACTAGGACTGGTAAAGTCTGCAATGAGCCCCTGCTCTGGTGTAGGCCTCAGCCCCTCCAACCCCACCAGGTGGCCATCAGTCCACACCTGAAGTCCGCTTGATCTGCCAGGCCCAACCACCCAATTTCTCCTGGAGCCACAGACTCAGGCTGGGGCGAGGATTTGCTCTTTGCAAGAAAGTACAGGACAGTCCCAGGCCTTACCCAGGTCTTACCCAAGGGTTTCGGGGTTCTTGTCTCACTCGCAGAAAAGAATTTCAGGAGTAGACAAGCAGTGAAGTAAAACAGGTTTTTTTATTTGGAGGGTTTTAAGGTGTGGAGGGAGAGACAGTGAAAGAGAGAGAGAAACGTGCTCAAGAGAGAACGCAGTCTTCTCCAAGGCCAGAGAGAGCCCCCCCGACACATCCCAGCATTAGACATGAAAGCATGAAAGTACACATCTCAAGAGGGGAGATGCAGGCAGCATATGTGCCAGGCCTTCTTATTTCCTATTTTTCCCGTTTTCTGCAAGGTTGGCTTCTGCCATTGCCTTGGGAGGGGGGCCTTCCCTATCCTGCCTACATCAATATTAGCTAACATGGATTGCCAGAGAACCTGAAAAATAAAGATTGCATTTCAAGTTGTGCACATTCCCATGTACTAATACAACAGAGGTATCTACTACTGAGAGCAGGAGTGAAACCACTGCTAAAAATAATAATAATAATAATAATAATCGAGGGGGCAGGAGTGGGCAGGAAGCTTGCCTTGCATGCAGTTGACCTGGATCCAATCCCCAACACCCTGAGCCCTGCTAGGAGTGATCCCTGAGTGCAGAGCCAGGAGTAAGCCCTGTGCACCACTGAGTATGGCCACAAAAAAAATCAAAAGTAAATAAACAAGGGGCCAAAGAGATAGTATAGGGAGTAAGATTCTCACATGCAGTTAGCTTTGTTTCGATCCTTAGCACTGCATATGGTTCCCCAAGTATCATCGGCAGTAATTCTGAGCAACAGAGTCAAAAGGAAGCCCTGAGCACCATTGGGTGTGACCCCAAAACTAAAACAAAGAAAGACCTTAATAAGGCAGACTCCACACTCTATATTACTAATAAGGGAACTGAGTACAGAGAAATAAATTTATTTAAGGTTCACATAACCAATATTTGAATCTTGATCTGTCTGACAGTAAAACTGTTCTAAGTCATCAGTTTATGTTGTTGGATTATAAGACATTTCTCACAGACTTCTGGACACTCTTTCAAAACAAAACTTTATTTTAAAGCTCAAACTTGGCCTTACTATTGCTCAATGTCAAAGAGTGATAATTATCATAGGTAAGAAATCATCAGTGAATGGTAAAATTATTGAGACAAAAACTTTAATGAGAAACAGAATATATGCATATTTTCTGTCTTTCTTTTTTTTTTCTTTTTGGGTCACACCCGTCGATGCTCAGGTGTTACTCCTGGCTTTGCACTCAGGAATCACTCCTGGTGGTGCTCGGGGGACCATATAGGATGCTGGGAATCGAACCCGGGTTGGCTGCGTGCAAGGCAAACGCCCTACTCGCTGTGCTATTGCTCCAACCCTTTTGGTTTGGTTTGGTTTGGGGGCCACACCTGATGCTGGTCAGTGCTTACTCCTGACTCTGCACTCAGATGTCACTATGCATGTTTTCAAAGTATCTATAGTCAAAATACTTCTCAATTATAAAGAGAATAAGAATTAATTCAGGGTTTGGAGAGATAGTACAGTGGGTAGGGCATTTGCCTTGCATGCCTCTGACCTGGGTTAGATTCCCAGCGCCCCATGTGGTCACCTGTGCACTGCCAGGAGTAATTCCTGAGTGCAGAGCCAGGAGTAATCCCGAGTATCACTGGTGTGTAATCCCCACACCCCACCTCACCCCCCCCACACACAAAAAAAAGAATTTCAGATGAATAATGAAGCGAGGTAAGTTTACTTGGGAAATGAGGGGAGAGAAGGAGATTTCATGCTCTCCCAAGTGGAGAAAGCCAAGTGCACAGGTCAAGCTGCAGCAAATCCCCAAGGTGGAGCACATGCGCCATAACAGAAAGACATCCACAGCACTACAGCAAGGCAGGCTGACACTTTCCCAGGCTGAGAAAAAATCACCTTTGCCTCTGCCAAGTTAGTTTATTTATAGTTTTCCCAAACAGCACCCTCCAAAGTCTCTTCCTAGGGTGTTGTCAAGAGATCATGCCTGATTGTTTTGGGTTTTTTTTTTTTTTTGTAGTGTGGCCCATCTTTAGCCTCTTCTCCAAGGGACTCCAGCCATACTTTGGGCCTGGAATTCTGTATTTAAAGGGGTGTTTTTTGTTTGTTTGTCTGCTGTTGTTTGTTTTGCGTTTTGTGTCACACCCAGTGATGCTCAGGGGTTACTCCTGGCTCTGCACTCAGGAATTACTCCTGATGGTGCTCAGGGGACCATGTGGGATGCCAAGGATTGAACCTGGGTTGGTCGCAGGCAAGGCAAACGCCCTACCCACTGTACTATCACTCCGGCCTGCGTTTAAAGTTTTTTGAGGCTCCTTAGAGAGGTCCTGTATTTCAAAGGTCTTCATGCCTTTGGGCTGGTTTATACTCCCGATGAAGCAGAGAAAACAGAAGCTGCACCTCTGAGTGACTCATTCTAGGAGCTGAACAAAGATGAATGGGTCGTAAATCACAAAGTTATGACAAGAACAAAGGAGCAAGTCTGGGATCAGGTTGCTTGGACAAGAACAAGGTCACAGGAACAATTAGTAAATGTCTATATGGAAATTAGGACAAACAGTAATAATCACTGAGTGTGCCTATTATTGTACGTTAGTAACAACTGTATATGTTAAATGGAAAAAGTTTCTTCAAATAACAATGTAGCCTGTATAGCTCTGAGTGAACTGGACTTAAAGCTTGACCATTTTTAGCCCACATGCATGAATAAACTGGGGCCTTCCCTCTTACCACTCCGGTGCCAACCTGTTGGTCAGATTTCTGTAACAGTGCCTGTCCTCCCCCAGCTCTCTCTATGCCTGCAACAAAGGAATCACATCAAAGTTAATTTCTTGATTTGTATCACTGTACTATCACTATGTAACTTGTGAACATTTGGTTTCAGGGATTACTCTTTTTTTTTTTTTAATTGAACCACAGTGAGATACAAAGTTACAAAGTTGTTCATGATTGGGTTTCATTCATATCATGTTCCAATATTAGGGCTTGCTCTTGATTCTGTATTCAGAATCGCTCACGAGGTGCTTTCGGGAAACTATATGTGGTGCCTGGGATTGAACCCCAGTCACCTGTGTGCAAGATGTACCCACTGTACTATCTCTCCAGCACCTAGTTATGAACATTTGGAAAGCTGAGCCAAGTGTATATAAGAGCTTGTTTGGGTTTGGGTCATGAAAGATTCTGTTTTGTCTTTGTTTTGGGGCCACATCCAGCTATGCTCAGAGTTAGGGCTTAATTCTGGCTCTGTACTCAGGAATTACTCCTGGAAGTGCTCAGGAACGCTGGAGATGGAAATAGGTAGGCCAAGTACAAGGCAAACATCCTAAGGCTGTGCTATCCCTCCATTCCATAGAGTACTGACAATTTTGTTGTTGTTTGTTTGTTTTGGTTTTGGGGCCACACCTAGCAATGCTCAGGGGTTACTCCTACCTCTGAGCTCAGGGATCACTCCTGAAGATTCTCATGGGAACATATGGGATGCCAAGGATCGAACCCAGGCTAGCCATATGCAAGGCAAGCACCCTACCCTCTGTTCTATTATTCTACTCCTGGTAATGAAAGAGTTTGTTTGGAGGTAGTGTTTTTTGCATCTTTTTGGGGGTAAGTTCAAAATTTATTTTATTTGTTTTGTTTTGTGGCCACATTCAGTTATGGTTAGGGATTACTCTTGGCTCTGTGCTTAGGACTCACTCCTGGTGGAGCCCAAGGGACCATATGTGGTGCCAGGGATAGTACCAGGATCAACTGCATGAAAGGCAAGCAACTTAGCCCCATATAATCCCCCTAGTCCCTGAAATTTATAGTTTACTTGTAAAAGCTTATACATAGTTTACTTGTTAAAGTTGTTTAGTTATCAAAATTATGTCTGAACTAAAAGTCAAATGACTGCAAGCATGATCCACCAGCATTTCTTCTGTTCTGCCTTCTGTACTCTAATCAGGCTGCCACATTCCTTGGTCTAGGAGGTGCCATGTTCCGTGATGCCAGAAATAAGAGGAGCTTTTAGACTTTAAATAGCATACATTTGTTTGCTCATTATCACAATTTTCTTCAAATGAAAGCAAAATATTTTGTGTTAGAATCAATGTATTATGACAGTGTACTATCATGAAGGGGGAGTGTCTTGGGAAGAGAAAAATTTTCTAGTTCACATAAATCCAGTTTTCCCTCTAGTAGCATTTCTTGCCCTCCAAAGCCACTACCAAGGTGCAATCCCTATTCCTTTAGATTAGATCTCTCCTCCAGATGAGATCTTTCTTTTCTTTCCATCAGCAACAGAATAGAAATCTTTAGATTTTAAAATGTCCTGAGGAGATTTTGACCAAGGCCTTTTAAATAGAGACTTAAAAAATTACTGCCGTTTATGTAAAAAGTGTACTGTGACCAAGTTGTTTAAATGGAAATAAAGTGTTTTCTTTAAAAAGCAAAAATAAATAAATAAATAAATAAAGTTTTTAAAAAATAATAAAATGTTCTGAGGAGCAAGATTCCCAGTTTGACTGTGGAAAGTTACATTGACCAACCAATACAGTAAAGGAACAGTTGGAAAAGAGGAAATATGGAGCCAGAGATATAGCACAGTGAGTAGAGTGCTTGCTTTGTATGCAACTCGCCTGGGTTTGATCCCCAGCACTATATATATATATATATATATTATATATATATATGGTCCCTAGTGCCCAGTCAGGAATGATCCCTGAGCACAGGAGACAGAAGCACTGAGCCCTGCAAGATGTGGCAAGAAAGAAAGAAAGAAAGAAAGAAAGAAAGAAAGAAAGAAAGAAAGAAAGAAAGGAAGAAAGAAAGGGAAGGAAGGAGGGAAGGAGGAAGGGAGGGAGGGAAGGAGGAAGGGTTAGGGAGAAAGGGAGGGAAAGAGAGAAAGAGAGAAAGAAAGAAAGAGAGAAAGGGAAAGAGGAAGAGAAAGAGAGGAAGGGTGGAAGAAAGAAAGAGAGAAAATACATAGGACATTAGGAATAGTTGTGTTAGACCTCAGAGTGAACAAATAAATGATTTTCAAAATTTTCCCCGAAGTCTTCTGAACAGAAACCTACAGGAGGTAGGATGATTCAGGTTATAAGTAACAGAAGTCCAGTTTGAATTAGCTGAGCCAGCTAAGGATTAAAAAATTAACAATAAAACTTATTAATAGATGGTCCATGGCTCAGAAGGACTTTTCTTGGATTTTTTTCCTCCTCATGATTTATACGACACATCTAACCAGTTAGAGCTACTTCTTTTGAGTTCCCTTCTTGTCAGAAGATGGTAACTGCAAGAGTCAGAGGTATGTTGGTTCTGAGCCAGAGAGAGAGCACAAGAGGTAAGGTATTTACTTGCCTTGTATTTCACTGACCACTGGTTTGACCACATCTGCTCCCCTGAGTACTGCCAGGACTCACTTTTGAGCAAGGAGCCAGAAATAGCCCGCGAGCGGCTCTCCAGCACGGCCACGACTCCAGAACACAGAAACCAATTTCTTAACTATCTGACTTTCAGTAGAAATACTTCCAGGGTCAATAGGTAAAATAGCAGAAATCCAAAACCAACATTTAATTCTTGAACCCAGCTGTAGAAAGCAAATCACTTCACAATGCTTTTTCAGCATGTCTGATTTGGGGGGGGGGGGGGGTAAACTCTAAATAATAGTGGTGAATCTTTTATTGAAACAATGAATCTAATCAAAGCAGATAGAGTGTTAACTAGAATTCATCTGCTTCACAGGGACGGGGAGGGGTGGGGGGTGGGGTTTTATTGGGGTTCTTCATGGTAAAAAATAAGTATTGGTAAAGGGAAATGTGTTTGATATTTGCATGACTGAGACATAAACCTGAAAGCTTTGTAACCTTTCCCACAGTGATTCAATAAATAAAAAAAATTTAAAAAAAATAAAAAAAAAAAAGAAATAGCTCGTGAGCATTCCTCTCCCAATTCAGAAAAATAAAAAAAGGATGTTGGTTCTGGATGTTTCAATGCCATCCTAGCGTGTTTTTTCCACATTGCTTCCTTTACTCAGGGAAAATGCAAAGATTGGAGTGATAGCACAGCGGGTAAGGCATTTGCCTTGCAAGCGGCCAACATGGCCAACCCGAGTTCGATTCCTCCGCCCCTCTAGGAGAGCCCAGCAAGCTACCAAGAGTTTCTCACCGGCACGGCAAAGCCTGGCAAGCTCCCCGTGACGTATTCAATATGCCAAACACAGTAACAACAAGTCTCACAATGGAGACGTTACTGGGCCCGCTCGAGCAAATCGAGGAACAGCGGGAGGACAGTGACAGTGACAGTGACAGTGTGGGTTCACATGTATCAGTTAAGAAATCCTAAACATTAAAGCCCCTATTCTGGTTATTCAGAGGACTCACTTCATCTCCATCACTGCTTGTTTTTGTTTTGTTGTGTTTTTATTTTTTTCCCAGTGGTACTCAGGAGCTATTTTTGGCTCTGTGATCCCTAGAGGTACTCAGGGGACAGGATCATGTGTGGCGCCAGAGATGGAACCCAGATCAGCAGCCTGCAAGTGCCTTACCCACTGTACTGTCTCTCCAGACCCATCTGCAAAAGGAACAAACAAAACATTATCTGACTTGATTTTCTCAGTAACTTAACTGTTTGAAATTTTATTTCTGAGTAATAATAAGTTCATATTAGCACTGAAAGGGAGAAATTAATTTGGAACAAAATGAAGCTTTTATTTGAAACGGTACTAAAATAAGTCTTCCACCTAGAAATATAAAATTATAGCTCAAAGGGATATAATTTAAAAATCTGAAAAAACAGCTATTTGTAAAAAGTTATTTCATTTACCTCTCCCTGACATAATGTTTAATCGTGATTTGAAAAGGTGTTTGCTCCATATAAGTGCACTTTAATGGTGTTTTCAGGTGGGCGTGTAGCTCTTAAAGCTGGAGCGCACATTTTGCAACTGGGTTTAATCCCTGGCACTGCATGGCCCCCCAGTCACTTCCAAGGGCATTTCCAAGCACGAGCCCACCCTGAACAGCAAGCTCCGTGTCGCCCCTGAGCACTGGAGGTGGCCCCCAAACAAACAATAACAACAGCAAATAGTATTGTCATTCTTGTTCCAGTAAGCATGGGTTAACATACACATAAAGCATGTGGAAATTCTGAGGTTAGATTTCTTTTTTTTTTTTTTGACTCCTTATAACTTACTGAGTTTTGTTCTCATAAAATGCGGGAGAGAGATTTAAGTATGGATGAGGACCTCTGTTAACACTGAGCGTCGTAGATATTACCCATGCGTGGCATCCTCAGAAAAAGGACAAGGCAACTCTTACTGAAAGCGCCAGCTGCCCTCTGCCCTGCCCAGAACACCTGTCCTGCAGCAGCTGGGCCTTGCTTTCCGTGTGTGTGTTCTATTTCCGTGGGGTGCTTGCTGGAAGAGTATGTGAATCCTGGCTCTGCCTCTCACTCTTGTGGCTAGGCATCAGCCAGGAACTTAATCTTTGTAGCAGGAAAATTTTTTAAGGACTCAGTTCTCATATTCTCCACTGCTTCTACTCACCACCTCTTTTCTTATCAGGACACTCGACACATTTTTATTCTTACTGTTTGTTTGGTTTTGAGGCCACACCAGCAGTGCTCAGGGCTTACTCCTGGTTCTGCGCTCAGGGATCACTCCTGGCGGTGCTCAGAGGACCATATATGGTCCCCAGGATTGAAATAGGGTTTACCACATGCTAGACAAGTACTTTAACCCTTCTAGTAACTCTCTGAACCCCTAAAATTTATTTTTCAGCTTTTTATTTTGAACAAAGTATAACTTGTGAAAAAGATGCAAAATATAGAGTGCCGATACGTCCCTCTCCTAATACTCACATTAGATAAATCATAATACTATAATTAGAACCAGGAAATCAACATTGGTATAATACTATTTCCTATAACAAAGGCCTTATTTTAAAAATGAGTTTTTCCACTGATGTCTCTCTTCAGTTTCAGGATCCCATATGGAATTTCAGTTGCATTTAGTTGTTATTTCTCGTCAGTCATTTATGGTGCATAACAGTTTCTGTCTTTCCTTGCCAATAGAAATTACCTTAAAACTTCTGAAGACTAGGGGCTGGAGTGATAGCACAGCGAGTAGGGCGTTTGCCTTGCAGGCGGCCGACCCGGGGTCGATTCCCAGCATCCCATATGGTCCCCTGAGCACCGCCAGGAGTAATTCCTGAGTGCATAAGCCAGAAGTAACCCCTGTGCAAAGCCGGGTGTGACCCAAAAAGCAAAAAAAAAAAAACCTTCTGAAGACTAGAGACTAGTTATTTTGTTGAATAGCCTTAAAATTAAGTTTTCTCACAACTTGACATATCTTCAACCTCAAAATGTTCCTTCATACCCACTTAGTTACTTAATCAGTTTTTTCAACTATATTATTTCATGGATGTTTTTCACATGAATTATAATTCAATGAGATCATTATTTATTTTGTAGCTCAAATTTGTTGTTATTGTTGTTGTTGTTGGGTATTTTTGGGGGGGTCTTTTTTCTTGGTGGGGGTGGGGATTGGTTTTGGGGCCACACCTGGTGATGCTCAGGTCTTTCTTCTGATTTTACACTCAGGAATTACTTATAGAGGAGTGAAAGATTGGGATATCAGAGATTGAACCCAGATTGGCCATGAGCAAGCCAAGTGCCCTACCTGCTGTACTATCTCTCCCCATAAACTAACTCACACACACTCTGACCCTAACCCTAACCCCAACCCTAACACTAACCCCAACCCACTCTCTAGGGTTATCTAGAGATAACCAACCTTATCTAGGCTTGGAATAAACTTTTCAATTAGCTTTAATTTAAACATCACTCTATAATTAACTTTCATTTTGAACTTTAAAAATAGTCAAGGTAGCTGGAGTGAGAGTACAGTGGCTTCTATGCAGCCTTTTTACAGTGCCTTTTATGCAGTGCTGGCATCCCATATGGTCCCCTGAGCACTGCCAAGAGTAATTTCTGAGTGCTGAGCCAGGAGTAACCCCTGAACATCACTGGATGTGACCCAAAAAGCCAAAAAAAAAAATGAAGGCCCAGCATGATACTACAGTGGGTAGGGCACTTACCTTACTTGCGGCTGACCAGGGTTTGATCTCAGCATCCCATATTGTCCCCCGAGCCCCGCCAGGAGTGATCCCTGAGCATAGAGCCAGGAGTAAGTCCTAAGCACCACTGGATATGGCTAAATAAATAAAAGAGAGAGAGAGAGAAAGATAATTGAGCAAACTGCTATGATCTCTTGCTCGCTGATAAATTTATTCTTCAAAGGCAGCAACTAATACATCACACATTATGACTATCTGGTTTATGGGAATTTTTTCCACCTGTGCTCATGATGTCATCATTAGGACTACTATAATTTTCCTGATGATCTGTACCAAATAGCACTTTAACAATTTCCCTGTCCTTCAAAGAATGCTCAGGGTATGTACCATGATCAACGTTCCATGTTTTATTTCCATGTCAACTTTTTACAACTTGCTTATACTTTCAGCTAATAAACTTTTGGGTTAAGTAAGGTGCTTTGATATCATCTTTTCATTAGAGGTTCTAAATACCCAATTCATGATAATTTCTTAAATCACTGTGACCCAAACTCTGTGTCAAGCAATAATGTTGATTTATCAACTTCATTCTAATCATGATCAATGCCACAGATAGCATCCTGAAGATTAAATTCATTAGGAAAGTCTTGTATTTTTAGAACTATTAATTATGTTTTTTGTTTCTTTCTTTTTGTTTTGTTTTGGCTTTGTTTTTTAGATGACACCTGGTGGTGCTCAAGCTTTTGCACTCATGGATCACTTCTAGCAGGGTCTGGGGACCATTTTGGGAGCTGGCGATCAAACCCAGGTCATCCATATGCAAGTCAAATGATTTACCTACTGGACCATCACTCCAGATCAATTCTAGAGGGTATTTTTTTTCCTTTTCGGATTTTGGGTTAAACCTGGTGATGCTCAGGGGTTACACCTGGTTCTGCACTCAGGGATCACTCTCGGGGATGTTATGGGATGTCGGGGATTGAACCTGAGTCAGCTGTGTGTAAGGCAAATGCCCAGTGGGTAGGGTACTACCAGCAGTAATTCCTGAGTGCATGAGCCAGAGGTAACCCCTGTGCATCGCCGGGTGTGACCCAAAAAGAAAAAAAAATCTTTTATTTTGAGCATTCTAAAGCCATTTGCCACTCAGAATTATTCTAATGCATGTGTTCAGAGAAGCTACAGGAAAAGATTTTGACAAATACTTCAGAGTGCAGATTTATCATGAAGCTGAAGATAAAAATTGCAGTTTATGAAAAAAATTAACTATCTCAAATATTACAGGATATTGGGCCAGAAAGATGAACATGAGTTAAGACCCTTGCCTAGCTTCTAGGTGACCCCAGTTCAAGCCCTGGAGCCATATATGGTCTGCTTAGCACTACCAGGAGTAGGCCTGAGCATGGCAACAAGAGTGTGACCTGCCACTCACTCAGGTGTAAGTAAAGTAAGTAAAGTAAAGGCCCTCCCGTTGATCATCGATTTGCTCGAGCAGGCCCAGTAACGTCTCCATTGGAGACTTTGTTGTTACTGTGTCTGGCATATCGAATACGTCACGGGGAGCTTGCCAGGCTCTGCCGTGCGGGCGAGATCCTCTCGGTAGCTTGCCGGGCTCTCCGAGAGGGGCGGAGGAATCGAACTCGGGTTGGCCATGTTGGCTGCGTGCAAGGCAGACACCCTACCCGCTGTGCTATGGTGAGTGAGGCCCAAAACACCTGGCCACAAACAAAACAAAAAAATTTCAGGATATTGAGGGGCCAGAGTGATAGTATAGTGGGTAGGGTGTTTGCCTTGCACGTGGCCAACCCAGGTTCATTCCCCAGCATCCCATATGGTCCCCCCAAAACCACCAGGGGTAATTCTTGAGTGCAGAGTCAGGAGTAACCCTTGAGCATTGCTGTGTGTGACCCAAAAAGAAAAAAAAATTTTTTTCAGGATATTGAGATTTTCACAATGAAACTGAATAAACTGTTGAGAATGAATTTAATTTTTTTTTCTTTTTTGGGTCACACCCGCCAATGCACAGGAGTTACTCCTGGTTCATACACTCAGGAATTACTCCTGGCAGTGCTAAGGGTACATATGGGATGCTGGGAATCGAACCTAGGTCGGCTGCGTGCAAGGTAAACACCCTACACGCTGTGCCATTGCTCCAGCCCCCAAATGAATTTAATTTTTAAGGATATTTTTTGCTTGTTTGAAACTATATGCTGAGGCCAAAGCAATAAAAAAAACTATATGCTTTTACTTTTTGAAAAATTTTAAAAATTTTAAATGTTCTCATTTTTTAGTTCTGCCTGCAGCATCTAATGGTGAACAGAACAGAAACATTTGCTTTTTCCTCTTCCTCACACCTTAGGTGTTTTTATGTTCAGGGACAATATATATGTTTGCATATATCCAGGAAGACAGCCTTTCCACCTGTAATAGATAACTTGGAAACTGGCTGTAGTACTGAGGCTTTGTCATAGATGACACTGCTTCAGGAATTAAGACTGACCTCTCCACAGGCTCAGGAGAGCAGAAGCAGAGAAACTCCAGAATCCAGACTTCTCCAGCTCCTCCACAGCCAAAGGAACCGTCAGCCATCAAAGATGAATCTTTATAAAATTGCATGCAGAACTGTGAAAACTATGAATGAAGGAATGAAATTCAAATCCTCCACCCGCCCATACATTTTGGGTTTATTTGTTTGTTTGGTTGGTTCTTTTTTTTTTTTTGGCACTTTGGCACTCGGCGATGCACAGGGGTTACTCCTGGCTTTGCACTCAGGAATTACTCCTAGCAGTGCTCGGGGGATATAGGATGCTGGGAATCGAACCTGGGTCAGCCACGTGCAAGGTAAACACCCTACCCTCTGTGCTATTTGAAAGCCTAATAACCCGAATCGGACGATTACACTTGAATAGATATGGCTCACTGCCAGCAGTTTCTATCTTTGTTGTCTACGCACCAACATCCAATTACGATGAAGGAGAAATTGACAAGTTCTACATGGAGCTGGAGAAGTTCTAAAAAGAAGACCACACCTTCTACAAGATCATTGTTGGTGATTTTAATGCCAAGATAGGACCAAGAAGATCAGCCGAAAAACTTCACATTGGGACCCATGGAACGAACAGGGTGAGAGACTGTCTGAGTTCATCATTGAAAGACCATCCATGGTAACCCACAATTCCAGAAGGCCGAATCTAAACGTTGGACATGGGAGTTTTCCAGTGGACAGTTCCACAACAAAATTGACCACATCATATTCAATCGACAGTCTTGTCTGACGATTGTTGCTGTTTTTCCAAAATTCAAAACGGGATCGGACCACCGTCTCCTTGGTGCAAAATTCTACTTCACGGAGCAGGGAGAAAGGGCTGCAAAGTTTAAGAAGAGAACTCCCAGAACGACTACCAACTGGGAGCTCTTTGGCACTATTGTGGCAACATGGGAAGATGCCATCATCGACAACATTGACAAGGAATATGATCGACTGGTTCAGAACCTCCATGATAGTGCGAAGAACACCGAGAGAGAGATAGTCACAAAAAGACACTTGTCTTCTAAAACTCTTGAGCTCATTCACCAACATGGGTTGACCAAGCCTCAGGCAACAACATGCGAACATCCAAGCTTGCAAAGCAGTGCAGAGAAGCGATAAAGGAATACCTCAAAGAGAGAAGAGCAGCAGTGCTGGCAGATGCAGCAGAAGCTGGGAAAAGTTTTCGTAATGCCCACCTGTCCTTCGCCAACTACAAGACCAAGATGACTGCCCTCCAACGTCCTGATGGATCTATCACATCTTCCAGAAGGGCAATGGAGATTATCCATGACTTCTACTCAGATCTCTTTGATATCCATGTCCACCTGCCCACATACCAAATTCCACAGGATGGATATGTCGTTCCCAACGTTCTCCCTTCCAAAATCTGACACGCTTTTTCATCAGTAAAGAAGCAAACAGCACCCAGCCCAGACAAGGTCAGACCCAAACACCTGAAGAACTTGTCGTCAGTACTCATCAATACACTGGCTTGTCTCTTCACATGGTACCTGTCAGAATGCAAGTTTCCATCTCAATGGAAAACCAGCAGGACTATACTACTGTACAAGAAGGGAGACATCCACGACATTGGCAACTATCACCCGATCTGCCTGTTGTCTGTCGTCTACAAGCTGTTCACTTGAGTCATCCTGAATAGGATTGGCAGAACACTAGATGAAGGACAACCAGGCGAGCAAGCTGATTTCTGAAAAGGACTCAGCACAATTGACCATATCTACATGATAACCAAGCTCATTGAGTTTTCTCGGGAGTTCAACGTTAGAGCGGTCTAACGTTCATTGATTTAAAGAAGGCCTTTGATTCTGTTGAGACTGAAGCGGTGATCAAAGCCCTAGCCAATCAGGGCATTGAAACTCAGGACCCTCCGTGAGCTGTAGTGCAGATTCACTACCAGGATCTCACCATTCTACAGGGACGTCAAGAGAGGGGTTCGGCAGGGTAATACCATTTCACCGAAACTCTTCAGTGCCACCCTCAAGAACGTCATGCAACTCCTGGAATGGGAAGGAATGGGAGTGAAGATAGATGGTCGGCAACTACACCACCTTTGCTTTGCTGATGACATCGTTCTAATAACACCAAACATCAGCCAAGTGGCACAAATGCTGGCCGACTTTGACCATGAGTGTGGAAATGTCGGACTACAGCTGAATCTCATGAAGACAATGTTTATGAGAAATGGTCTCGTCCCTGGCGTTCCATTCGCTCTCAACGGGACGAACATCTCCAAATGCAACAGTTATGTGTACCTAAGTCGAGAAGTCAACGTGACGAATGACCTGGCACCTGAGTTGCACAGGAGGAAGAGAATGGCTTGGAACACCTTCAAGAACGCTAAAGAAATAGCTAAGAGAAGAACCTCCGGCTCCGGGCACGTCTCTTCGATTCCACTGTTCTTTCTGCATTAACAGACGCCTCAGAGACCTGGCTCCTATGAAAACAGGATGAGAACACTATTCGGGTCTCCCAAAGAGGAATTAAAAAAGCTATGCTTGGAGTAACACGCTTCACTCAAATGAAAGAAAGAATCAGGAGTTCCAACCTTCATCGACGATCAAGAATCAGGGACACTGTCTCGTTTGCCAAGGTGTCGAAAATCAGATGGGCTGGACATGTAATGAGATTTGGAGACGACCGCTGGACTAGAGCCGTTACCGACTGGATTCCACGGGACAACAAAAGATTGCACCTATGAGATGGTCAGACTTCTTCGTCAAGACCCTGAACGATCAGTTTGAGGCTGTTCATGTTCCTAGAACGAGCAGACACCATTGGGCTACACTGGAGCGTGACAGGGCCGAATGGAGACGTTACTGGCGCCTGCTCAAGCAGGTCGATGAGTAACGGGATTTCAAGTGATCAAGTGAACCAAAGAGTTATTAGCTATGTGATAGAGATTGAGTATACAATCATCTGCTGGGTTTCCTCCTCCTAACAGTTTGGGACCACAAACCTGAGCTACTGCTTAAGAAATATAGCAGAACTAATGAACATCACTTTCAGGTCTAACTGTGACTCTTCTGGAACCATTGCTGAAGCTCTTTACAGTCTACTAGGTTTGTAGATGTTAATGCCCAATACTGCAGATCATCAGATGAAGGGATTAAGCCACTGCCATCACCCAACTCACAGGGGGGCTATAAAATGGAGAAAGATAATCGTAGTCTTGTTTTTCTTTTAATAACAGTTACCTTTAAGACCCTGCTTAATATTATATATTCATACGTGTGTGTATATATATATGTATGTGTGTGTATATATATACACACGCATACATATATATATGTCTGTCTATTATTAAACACAAAAGAAAATTTAGGCTATGGTGTCTAATGAAATTGATGACTATCCCTGATTTATAAAAATGTTTTTTCATTATATTTAAAAAGTTAGCATCAAAAAAAAGTTAGCATCAGAATTTAAATTATACTTGTGTACTGTTTACTTGTGTACTTGTATAATTTAAATTATACTTGGGCTGGAGCAATAGCATAGCGAGTAAGGCACTTGCCTTGCATGCAGCAGTCCCGGGTTCAATTCCTCCGCCCCTCTCGGAGAGCCTGGCAAGCTACCGAGAGTATCTTGCCTGCATGGCAAAGCCTAGCAAGCTTCCCGTGACATATTTAATATGCCAAAAACAGTAACAACAAATCTCAGAATTTGTTGAGACGTTACTGGTGCCCGCTTGAGCAAATCGATGAACAATGGGAGGACAGTGCTACAGTGCTACATTTTCTAAGGAATGTCATACTTACTTTCACAGGTCTAACTTTATAAATAACTGCTACTTTTAGCTGGGTACTACATTACATTAGTGAAAATTAAGTCATAAAAAATTTATTACTTTGTGTAATAATATAAAATATTATAAAATTATAAATTATAAAATTATAAAATAATATAATATATAAAATTATAAAATAATTATATATATTTATATTATATTATTGTATATATTTATATTACATATATAAATTATAAAATATAAAATAATATAAAATTAATTATACTATAGGCATAGCAATTTAATCTTGACTGCTCTTAGAAATACACTGTAGAATATATTCTATAGCGTATTTCTCTGTGTTTTCAGTACTATTCCTTAAAATTAACTTTAACATGTTTGTGATGAAAAATAACATTACTTTTTTCTAAAAATGTATATATTTTTTATAAAAATATTTAAATTAACTAAATATAAAAATCATTATTCCCAACTTTTACTGAATATATTGGTTAAAATAAATTGACTGGGTAGAAAGTAAAAGATATAATTGCTTGACACAGACATTATTTGCTATAGTTCCTAAGACTGAGAATCTAATGTCTCTGTAATCAAATCCTTTGTAAATCAGATAACTTCAAATTCGTGGATTTCAACAAGTGAAGAGGATGTAATTAAAAAGACACAAACTTCCAGCTATAAAATAAATCAAGAGAACCGTCTTGCTGCTCCAACAGCCCAGGTGAGGCTTGCCTCACTGCGCCTACTCCAGACTGGGGACCAGAATAGCCTAAAATACAGAGCTTCATGAACAGGATACAGCTCAGGGAATTCATAGCCTTGAAACCAATTCTGTAATAAAAGCATTAAAAGAACTCCTTTAAAGGAAGGACAAAGTTCTCAACATGTGGCATTGTGTATGGAATTCTTTTTTTTTTTAATTTTGGTTTTTGTTTGGCGTTAGTTTTGGGGCTACACTCAAAGTTGCTCAGAGATGCTCAGAGTTTACTCCTGGGTCTGCATTCAGGAATCACCCCGCTGATGCTCGGGGGTGGGGGTGGGGGGTCTATGGGATGCCAGGGATCAAACCCAAGGCAAGTGTACTATCTCTCCAGCCCCGAGTATGGCTCTCTTAAAGGTGCATATGGTTACCCTTTACTAGATTGAGACTACTTAAAAACACATAACAACTTGGAGGCCCAAAATCATACAATTTTCAGCAACAAGGGTGGGATTAGAAAATATTATGCTGAGTGAAGTCAGTCTTAAGGAAAGGGATAGATAGAAAATGGTTTCTCTCATATGTGGGACTTAAAGGGCTGGAGTGATAGCACAGCAGTAGGGCATTTGCCTTGGACGCAGCCGACCTGGTCAGCCCAGGTTCGATTCCTCCTCCCCTCTCGGAGAGCCTGGCAAGCTACCAAGAGTATCTCACCCGCACGGCAAAGCCTGGCAAGCTACCCGTGACGTATTCCATATGCCAAACACAGTAACAACAAGTCTCAAAATGGAGACGTTACTGGGCCCGCTCGAGCAAATCAATCGATGAACAACGGGAGGACAGTGACAGTGACAGTGGGACTTAAAGAGACACAGCAAGATAGCAACAAAGGCAATGTAATGAAAGAATTGGTCCACACTGAGTTGGGTTGGGGAGATTGGGAGCAGGGTGTTTCGGGGTCCTTGGTTGAGAGAGGGGATATATTGGTGATGGGTTTGGTGTTAGAAACCTTTTTTTTTTTTTTGCATTTTTTTGGGTCACACCGATGCTCAGAGGTTACTCCTGGCTCTGCAATCAGGAATGACTTCTGACTGTGCCTGGGGGACCATATGGGATGCCAGGGATCGAACCCGGGTCGGCCATGTGCAAGGCAAACGCCCTACCTGCTATACCATCATTCCAGCCCTGAGAAACCATTATTTATAGCATTGTAAATCACCGAATCTCAAGGGTTTTTTTTTTTTTAATTTTAAAATATTTTTAATGTGTGCTATTCTCAAGGCTGAAGATATGGTGCAAAGGTTAGGACATGTGTCAGTCAGGCACCCAAGGGTAGTTCCCTGGCATCACATGTTCCCCTGAGCATTGTCCAGTGCAGCCCTGAAGGCCCCAGAACCACTGGGGTGACCCTTCTGGTTCCTGACATGACAAGCACTGAGCAGCATCATAACCCCAGGCCCTCACAATGAGCCACCCACCTAGTTCTCGAAGAATTGCAGGGAGTGACACCCAGGCCCCGTGAGCAAGGAGGAAGCATCCTCCTTTGTCCCTGCCAAAACATGAAGTAACTAAAGTGTGCTTTCTCAAAATTTCTAAAATAAAAACGCTATACGAATTATCTAATTTATGCATAATTTGATATATTTAATCTGGTTTTCTTTGGGGATGGAGGGTCACACCCAGACATGCTTAGGGCTTAGTCCTGACTCTGTGCTCAGGGGTCATTCCTGAAAGGCTTAGGGGACCATATGGGTGCTGAGGATTGAACCAGAATCAGCCACATGCAAAGCAACACTACCGGCTTGGGCTGGAGAGATAGCACAGTGGGTAGGGCATTTGCCTTGCACGCGGGTGACCCGGGTTCGATTCCCAGCATCCCATATGGTCCCCTGAGCACCGCCAGGAGTTAACTCCTGAGTGCAGAGCCAGGTGTAACTCCTGTGCATTGCTGGGTGTGACCCCCCCCCCCCAAAAAAAAACACTACCGGCTTATTTCACTCTCTCCGGCCCATCTTTGCTCTCTTATCTCTTTAAAAAATTGACTGTTGGGGATCGAGCAATAGCACAGCAGGTAGAGCGTGTGTCTTGCACGCGGCCGACCCGGGTTCAGCATCCCATATGATTCTCTGAGCACCGCCAGGAATGATTCCTGAGCGCAGAGCCAGGAGTGACCTCTGAGCATCACCAGGTGTGACCCAAAAAGCAAAAAAAAAAAAAAAAAAATTGACTGTAGTTTGCCTCTCTGTGTTTGTTTTCTGGCTTCCTATTATCACTTACTGATAATGACAGCTTAGTTCTAGCTTATTTAATTCTAACTTACTTTTCCAGGGCCTTAGTTTTTTCCCTTATAAAAGGAGAACATTGAACCAGCTGTTGACCTCCTAATATTCCTAATATCCTATACCTCTGAGATTAAAGAATAACCTAGACTGGGGCCAAAGCACGAAGTACAGCAGGTAAGTCACTTGCCTTGCACAAGCCAACCTGAGTTCGATCCCTGGCACCCTATATGAGCCTGCCAGAGTGATCCCTGAGTACAGAACCAGAAATAAGCCCTGAGCACAACCAGACGTGTCCCAAATACAAACCAAAAAATAAAGTAAAATAAATAAAAATTAATCTAAACTATACTTCTGGGGACTAAAGATAGTCCAGTGGTTAAGACACCAGGCTTGCATAGGCTGCAGCTATGACAATCCTGGCCCCACATATGGTCTGAGAGGAAGCAAGGCTGGGTGTCGTCCTTGAGTGGCTCTTGAGCACTGCCAGCTGTGAACTCCCTCCAAAAAATTGATTTCATTTTCCTTCCAATTTTCAATTACTTAATTTGTTTTTTTCTCTTATTTATTAAATATCAGTAATGCTCTATTAGCATACAGCAAAGATGGTAATTTTTGAGGGATTTACTAAATTTAGATCTCTACCAATTAAGTGTAGTCATTAAATGGCTTGTCTTGACTAAAAATAATTAAATTATCCATGACATCATCATTCCCCCCTAGTAATTAAGACCTGGAAACACAAAATAAGGAATATTTTCAAAAATTGGAAGAGTATATTAAGGGCCGGAGAAATAGTACATTTGCCTTGCACACGGGCTGACCTAGATTCAATCTCCTCAATCCCGGGCACCCCATATGGTCCCCAGCCCTGCCAGGAGCGATCCCTGAGCGCAGAGCCAGCAATAAATCCTGAACACCTGAGTGTGGTCCAGAAAGAAAAAAAAATGCCATTAACGTAATCTGACTTCTTCTTTTGGAGGAAGCCAAAAATCCTGAAATAGTATATCAAAATGATAAAAACCCTCTATTGATACTATTGTAAACATATGACCTAAGTATAAATTTAACAAGAATATTAAAATTAATGGGCTGGAGCGATAGCACAGCGGTAGGGCGTTTGCCTTGCACACAGCCTGCCCGGCCGAGCTGGGTTCGATTCTTCTGCCCCTCTCGGAGAACCCAGCAAGCTACAGAGAGTATCTCGACCGCAGGGCAAAGCCTGGCAAGCTACCCATGACGTATTTGATATTCCAAACACAGTAACAACAAGTCTCACGATGGAGACGTTACTGGGCCCGCTCAAGCAAGTCGATTAAAATTAATAAAAACCCTTTGGATAGTCACCAAGAAAGCCTGAGATTGTCCTTGAGGCATAAGTAGATGAGGTCCGCGAGCGCCACCTTGTGTAGTTTCATAACAGTGCAGGGCAGAGTCTACTCAGTGCCTTTTTGGTTTGAAATCATTTTATTTTGACAATGGAATGTTGTGGTTTTTCACATTTGCTATGCAATGAACCATAAAATGTATTGGAATGTTAGTGCTGTGCACTTCTTCCTTGTCCTAAACTTTGGTGAAGTAAGATACTGATTTGTGCAGAATAGAGGTTGGTAAAGCAGGAATACAAAAAGAAACAGTTCATACATTGTCTCATCGGTTTCCCAAAACTGGCGATACTGCCCCCTAGTGGGAGAGCACGCTGGAAAGGTGCAGGGGAGCTTAGCTTCTGTTGGAATATCCCCCAAACACAGCAGCGCATGATCCCACCCCACACCCAAAGAAAAAGACACACACACAGACACACACATACACACACACACACACCTTCAAACAGAGGGGCATTTTATGCTTCTTCATTTGAGGAAGATAGATTTCCAAGGGACAATCTGGGTGATTTTTTTTCTGGCAGTAAGTAATGGGTTAAATAAGCATGGGGACCGCTAATTACTAACCTCTAATTACTACTAAAAAACCAAAAAGGGGCTGGAGAGATAGCACAGTGGTTAGGGCATTTGCCTTGCACGCGACCGACCAGGGTTTGATTCCCAGTATCCCATATGGTCCCCTGAGCACCGCCAGGAGTAACTCTTGAGTGTAAAACCAGGAGTAACCCCTGTGCATCGCCAGGTGTGACCCAAAAAGCAAAATAAATAAATAAATAAATAAATAAATAAAAACCAAAAAGGCAGAGGTGGTGAAAAAACCCGGGTGAAGAGATGGTTGGCGGCCAGCACCAGAGGGTTATTTGGAAGAAAGGTTAGTGCCTGCAGACCACTGCACCATTGAGGAAACAGACTTGCGTAAAGGAGCCGGGGTCCACTCTCACTGCTGTTAGGCCATGGCAGCACATGTACTCAGCCGCAGGGATCGCCCAGGTGAAGGACAGCTATAAGTGTCTTGAGATTTTGCCACTTGACCTTGAACTGCTCTCTGTAAATTCATGTTGGGGGAGGACCACACCTGGCAATGCTCAGGGGTTACTCCTGGCTCCCCACGCATGAAATAACTCCTGGCGGTGCTCAGGAGACCATACAGGATGCCTGGGATCGAATCCAGATTGGCCGTGTGCAAGGCAAACATCCTACCTGTCATGCTACAGGTCCAACCCCTCTCTCTGAATTATTTGGGGGGGCACACCCAGTGGTTCTCAGGTCTTACTCTTGGCTCAGTGCTCAGGAATTACCCCTGGAGGGCACAGGGCACAATATGGGGTGCTAGGGATGGAAGCCCGGTCGACCACGTACAAGGAAAGTGCCCTATCTGCTGTTCTGTCTACCACTCCAGCCCACGCTCTCTGAGAATTTAACCATTATCAACAGGACCTTCAAAACACCTTCAAAAAAAACTGAAGTTCCTTCACCACCAGAGAAGATCAAATATGAAGTAGAAGCAATGATGAAGTAGTGGCCATGGCACTGGAAAGGTCTGAAGTGTAGAAAACACATTCCTAGAGTGGTAAAGGTAAAGGCCCTCCCGTTGATCGTCGATTTGCTCGAGCGGGCCCAGTAACGTCTCCATTGGAGACTTTGTTGTTACTGTGTCTGGCATATCGAATATACGGGGAGCTTGCCAGGCTCTGCTGTGCGGGCAAGATACTCTCGGTAGCTTGCCGGGCTCTCCGAGAGGGGCGGAGGAATCGAACTCGGGTCGGCCATGTTGGCCGCTTGTAAGGCGAACGCCCTACCCGCTGTGCTATCGCTCCAGCCCTTCCTAGAGTGAGTAAATATATATCAGAAAGATAGTACAGGACATAGGTAGCTTGTCTTGCAACCTGTTGGCCCTGGTACAGGTCCCTACACAGCATCTGGATCTCTGAGTCACCAGGAGTCACTCCTAAGCACAGAACCAGGAATATCCCCCAAACACAGCAGCGTTTGATCCCACCCCACACCCAAAGAAAAAGACACACACACAGACACACACATACACACACATACACACACACATGAAATACTAGGCACTTCTTTATAATTTTGTTGTGTTTTGGGGAGCACATCAGGCTGTCCTCAGTCTCGGGGCCTCTTTTTTGTTTGTTTTTTGTTTGGGGACCACAACAAGCAGTGCTCAGTACTTACTCCTGCCTTGTGCTCAGGGATCACTCCTGTCAAGCTTCAGGGACTATATGTGATGTCAGGGAGGGAACCCGTGTTCTATCCCTGATAGAACCCATGTCAGAACCCAATTCACGGGCGGGACAAGTGCCCTACCTCTGTACTATCTCCCTGCCCCACGCCACAGAATTCCTACTAAATATTTATTCAGAAAATATTTAAGGGGCTGGAGCTATAGTATAGCGGGTAGAGCATTTGCCTTGCACCCAGCCGACCCGGGTTTGACTCGCAGCATTCCATATGGTCCCTTCATGCACTGCCAGGAGTAATTCCTGAGTGCAGAGTCAGGAGTAACCCCTGTGCATCACTGGGTGTGACCCAAAAAGCACTGTAGCACTGTCCTCCTATTGTTCATCGATTTGCTTGAGCGGGCACTAGTAACATCTCCATTGTGAGATTTGTTGTTACTGTTTTTGGCATATCGAATATGCTCCGGGGAGCTTGCCAGGCTCTGCTGTTCAGGAATTACACCTGGCAGGAGTCAGGGGACCACATGGGGTTCTGGGGATTGAACCCGAGTTGTTGGCATGCAAGGCAAATGCTGTGCTATCTCTTCAACCTAAGACTGAAGACTTTTTTTTTTTATTTAGGTTTTTGGGAAACACCCAATAATGTTCAGGGGTAAGTCCTGGATCTGCACTCAAGAATTATTCCTGGCAGTGATCAGAGGACTATATGGGATGCCAGGATCAAACCCAGGTTGGCTGCATGCAAGACAAGTGCCCGATGTAGGTGGACCCCATGGGTGGCTCATATGAGTCAGGAGGAGAAAGACGATCACTCTCTCCCGATCTGCCTCTGCCACCCGGGACCTAGGGTTACTGGGTTCTTGTCTGGCTCGCAGAAAAGAATTTCAGGAGTAGACAAGCAGTGAAGCAAAACGGATCTTATTTGGAGGGTTTTTTGAAAGTGTGGAGGGAGAGAGAACAAGGCAGAGAGAGACGTGCTCAAGAGAGAATGCAGGCTTCTCCAAGGATGGAGAGAGAGCCCCTACACACTTCCAGCATTAGATAGGAAAGCATCTAATGCACACATCTCAAGAGGGGAGATGCGAGCGACGCATGTGCTCAGGCACCGCATGTAGCGGGCCTGTTCAAGGTGGCTTTTATAGGCTCTTTGCGGGGTTGTCTTGATCCAGAAGTTCTGGAGTCTTCTCCAGGTTGAATCACTAAAGTTAACCAGATTAAAGGAGAACTTCATGGGGGAGGGGTCCAATCTCCTCAGGGTCTGCTGAAGGTCTTATCAGGTTTTTTGTTTTCCATAACCACAGAGTGGATCAGTCTTAAAAGTTTCCTTCTCAGAAGTTTTGTTGACATAATTTTCACTGCCATTGCCAAGGGCCTTTTCCTGTCTACGCACTATACTCTCACTCTGGCCTGTGACTGAAGACTTTTAAAGGGCAAAGACATCTGCTTTTTAGAGAGCTTGATAAGTTTCTGATGAAAATGTTATGCAAGCCTCGTAATCAATACATGTTCAGATTTTGGAATGAAAATGAACTAGATGAGTCCTGCTTTTGGAGGTGGCTTAGCAGGAGCTAAGACAGTTCTCTTTTAATAAAACCCCATTATAACTTACTAGGTCCAAAGTGTCAGAGACATTTGGAATGCAGAGGTTGAGTACGAAGATGCTGGAGTCTATTATTACCCGGATTCCAATTCCACTGTTTATTTTTTATTTTTATTTATTTTATTTATTTATTTTTGCTTTTTGGGTCACACCCAGCGATGCACAGGAGTCACTCCTGGCTCAATGCACTCAGGAATTACTCCTGGCAGTGGTCAGGGGACCATATGAGATGCAGGGAATTGGAACCCGGGTTTAAGGCAAATGCCCTACCCCCTGTGCTATTGCTCCAGCCCCCACTGTTTGTTATACAAAACTTAGCAATTGTTATGTACAGAGGGATTGGAAGCAAGCTCAGGACACAACACAAGCAGCTTAACCCCATAACTATCTTTCTGGCCCATGTTGGGCTTTTTTGTTTTGCTTTGGTTTGGCTTTTGTTTTGTTTTCTTTTGGGGGTCATACCCAGTGATGCTCAGGACTTACTCTTGACTCTGCACTCAGGAATTGGTCCTGGCTCCAGGGACCCTATGGGATTCCAGAGATCAAATCAGAGTCAGTCATATACAAGACAAGCACCCTACCCACCTTGCTATCTCTCCAACCCTTTGGCTGGGTCTTTTAATATTTTACAAATGTTACTTGAATTAATCTTAACACCTCTATTTAGTAGATAGCCTTATTACCTTTTTTCCCCCTTTTCGGTTTCTTTGGGACACATGGGTGCTCAGGACTTACCTCTGGCTCTGCACTCAGGAATCACTCTTGGTGGGCTCAGGGAACCCAGTGCAGTGCCAGGAAAAATACCTCTGGAAATTGGTCCATTTTCTGTGTCTGCCCTGCCATCTCCTAGATGCATATTATCACCATCTCTTGCTGGGACAGCTGCAATTATCTCCTAATTGGTTCAACAGCTTACTTGCTGGCTGATGCAAGTCTCTTCTCCTTAAGATCTCTTTAAGACTAACTTTTTCGGGCTGAAGTGATATCACAGTGGGTAGGGCGTTTGCTTTGCACGCGGGCCGACCTGAGTCCGATTCCCAGAATCCCATATGGTCCCCCGAGCACCACCAGGAGTAATTCCTAAGTGCAGAGAGCCAGGAGTACCCTTGTGCATCGCCGGGTGTGACCCAAAAAGCAAAAAAAAAAAAAAAAAATTAACCTTTTCAAGACATAGTCAACTTGGATTGTATTGTGCTCTCACTTAAAATAGTCCAACAGTTTCTCATTGTTCTTAGATAATTACCCAAAATCCGTAACAGATAACACTTATAGGATGTGGCCTTAGTCCATTCTTTCAGTCTCATTCTTGGCCATCCTTCCCCTTCCCTTGACCCCAGTAGTTAAACTTTATATCATGTATTGTTTTTCATTTGTTTGGTTGGTTTGGAGATCACACCCCATCAGTGCCAGGACTTACTCCTGGCTCTGCACTCAGGGTTCACTCCTGATAGGACTCAGGAGACCATATGGGGTGCCAGGGATTGAACCTGAGTCGGATACATGCAAGGCAAGTGCCCTACCCACTGTACTCTCACTTCGGCCCCTTCACTACTTATTAACAAGTATGGGGGGGGTGGCTGAAGAGAGAGTACAGGAGAGCGGGTGTTCGCCTTGCACATGGTAGACCCAGGTTTGATCTCCAGCATCCCATAATATCCCCTGAGCACTTCCAGGAGCAATTCCTGAGTGCAGAGCCAGGAATAACCCTTGAGCATCGCTGGGTGTGACCCAAAAAAGCCAAAGCAAACAAACAAACAAAATAGTCACTCTTTTATTTGCTATTAAAGGATAACAGACAAACCAAAAACAAACCTATGCAAACTGAATTGCTAGCACCTTGATTTCGGGTTTCTGATTTTTCATAACTGTGACAAATTCCTATTCTTCTGAGACTAGATGATGCTGTTCAAACAAAAACAAAGACCAATCACATGAATGTAACAGTAACAATACACGGAAGAGGATCATTTTTTTTTCTTTTTGGGTTACACCTGGCAACACACAGGGGTTACTCCTGGCTCTGCACCTGGTGGTGCTCAGGTGACCATATGGGATGTTGGGAATTGAACCCGGGTCAGCCGCGTGCAAGGCAAATGCCCTACCCACTGTGCTATCTCCAGCACCACCACCTCCCCAGGATCATTTTTTAAAAGCAGACATGAGAACTGAGAATCAGGCACTTACTTGCCTTGCTCACAGTGGGGGGCTTAGATTCCCCCTACACACCCCACTTATGGTCCCTGAGTCATGCCAGAAGTGCTGAAGTTCATAGCCGGGTGTGACCCCAAAAAGCCAAAAAAAAATTTAAATTTAAAAAAATAGAGCCAGAGCGTTAGTTCAGCAGGTACGCATTTGCCTTGCACGTGGCCTACCGGGGTTCCATCCCTCCTATCCCATATGGTCCCCAAGGCACCGCCAGGAGTAATTCCTGAGTGCAAAGCCAGGAGTAAGCCCTGAGAATTGCTGGGTGTGACTCAAAAAGCAAAATAAATAAATAAATAAATGAAAAATAGAAGCGCTGAAGTAACCCTGATCACAAACAGGTGTGACCAAAGACGAAAAATCACAGAAAACAGATTGTTGGTTTGGAGGAGGGATAAGGTGCTTATTTCAACAGTGGCTGACCACTGCTGGAATCCCAGCAACACACTACGGTTTCCCAAGCACCATTCCCAGGATGCCAGGAGTGATCCCTAAGACCAAAACCTGAACTTAAAAAAAAACACCTTTTTTTGGTTTTGATTTGGGGTGGGGGTGAGGGGCACACCAGGCGGTGCTCAGCGCCTACTCCTGGCTCTGTGCTCAAAGGACCAGTCATATGGGGTGCTGAGGATCGCACAAGGCAAGTGTTGCTACATATCCGCTGTGCTATAGCTCCATCCCAATCTCTCCTGATTTTTATACATTTTCATATTCGTGATGAATCGGCATTCTCATACCCATTTCATTTTTATCCAAACATTTTTAAAGAATTTTCATTTCATGAATGGAATTTTTTAAATATCTTATCCGTGCGGGCCACAGAGACTCTGGGACGCAGTGCCTAGCCAGCCCAGGGGACAGGCCCTGGCGGCGACCAGCCCGCAAGAGCTCGCCCGTCTCTAGGATCGCACGGAGCAAAGTGTGGCGGCAGTGCACAAGGGCATAAACCAAGTTGGTTTTTCTAAATCCTGAGCTCGGGAGTGGCTCCCACCGCGTCGACCAGCGACTGCCCCAAGCTGCGCGCCCAGCCGGAAGCTCAGGTAGGGCACCTGCCCACCGCTCTCCACCCGCCCGCGCCCATTGGCCAGTCGGCGCTCTGAGCTCCGCCCCCAGGTTCGAAAGCGTCTTCCGCGCGTCGGCGGACACCTCGGGCCGAGCTCGCGAAGCCCCGCCCCCTCCCAGCGTTCCGTGCGGCGCCCTGGCCGCCATTGTTTGAATTTGAAAACGAAAACAGCGCGGGGCTACCCGCTACTCGGGCCAGGCAGGCGACGTTCGCAGGTGAGGAGGTGCCGGCTGCGCTCTTAGGAGGCTTGTCGGAGGAAAACTGACTCCGGGAGATGGGTTGTGGCGCATTGGGGGCGCCGTGTGCGCTCGGGCTGCTTGGACCGAGATTCGGCGTGAGGTTTGAGTGTCTCCCTGGACACACACGAGCGGAATGACGCAGTCCGCGTGTTGAATGTCTCCGGTTGCTTCCCGGCACCGCTGTGGCCCTCCCCCGGGCCCCCCGCACCCCGCCAGGAACGATCCAGCGCACCGGTGGAAGCTCTGAGCTCCCGCCGGGTGTGGCCCCCCCAGAAAAAAACAAATCCCTCAAGGGTCTCACTTTGTTGATACGTTAAACGAGGTTAATAATAATAAAAAACGCTAGGAGGCTGTCATAAAGTGCGGCGTAGGGCAGTCAGTCTTCGCAGTCTTGCATGTTTTTCTCGGTTAATTGCTCTGTTGGTGAGGCGCTGTCGCCGCAGCCCAGGTGCCCGCATTCTTTATGTTTGCTTTTTGGGTGGGGGGGTCACACCCCGCGATGCACAGGAGTTCCTCCTAGTTCATGCACTCAGGAATTACTCCTGGCCCTGCTCGGGGACCCTATGGGATGCTGGGAATTGAACCCGGGTCAGGCCGCATGCAAGGCAAACGCCCTCCCCGCCGTGCGATCGCTCCAGCCCCTGTGCCCGCATTCTTGAGATGAGGTTCCCTTGAAAGGCGACGTGCTCTCTCGTTGGGAGACCCCATTTGCCACCCCTCCGGGCCCTTAATACCGGGCTGTCACGGTGCCTGGGGCTTGTCCTTGTTCTTGGCCACGCCGAACGCAGCAGGGTGGAGACTCGGTGTGGGAAGGCAGTGATTGCTGCCACCGCCCCCTTTAACAGGATTCCCCTGTGGTCTGGCTTCCTGATTCAGTGATTCCAATATTGACTGCTTGAAAGATTACTTGACGCAGTTCATGAACTAGCCTCGGTTTTAATCCTTGCTTAAGGTGATAAAACCACGGGCTCATTTTTGTGTTTCAAACAAGGCAGCGTGGGCAGGACAAAGCGCTCCACCTGCTCTGCTCGCGGGAGGTCCAGGTTGGAGTCTCAGCACCGTGGGTCCGTCTGGGGTACCCTCTTTGACTCTTTTACGTAGTAAAGGTAAAGGCCCTCCCGTTGATCGTCGATTTGCTCGAGTGGGCCCAGTAACGTCTCCATTGGAGACTTTGTTGTTACTGTGTCTGGCATATCCAATACTCTCGGTAGTTTGCCGGGCTCTCCGAGAGGGGCGGAGGAATCGAACTCGGGTCGGCCATGTTGGCCGCTTGTAAGGCGACCGCCCTACCCCGCTGTGCTATCGCTCCAGCCTTTTACATAGTAACATCTTTGTATCATCATTTCCACCTTTCTGAACCAGGAACCTTAGTTTAGAACTCGCTGTTCTGGATATTTTAAAATAAAGACTGCAGCGAGCTCCCTCCCTTTCTCCTTGGCTTTGCCCACAAGTAGGTTCTCAGTCAATATTTGAATGTTTTGGCTGGGGGGTGGGGGTGGTCCTCACCCAGCGATACACGAGGACCTTATGGAGTACCAGGCGGTACTCGAGGACCTTATGGAGTACCAGGGGGTCTGTAACATGCAAGGCAATTAATTGCTTCACCTGCCGTACTATCCCTCCAGCCCCATCACGTGTTTTTGATTTTTGCGGAGGGTGGGGGGGTAGGGGAGGGCCTGTGTTGTGGGTTTTTTTTTTCCCCTAAATTTTTATTAGTGAAACACCATGAGGTACAGTTGTAGACTTACAAATTTTTGTGCTTGCGTTTCAGTTCTACAATGATCGAGTACCCATCCCTCCACCAGTGCCCATTCTCCACCACCACCACCGGTCCCAGCATCCCTCCCACCCCCCTTCCCCCATCCCACTCTACCACTGTGGCAGGGCATTCCCTTTTGTTCTCTCTCTCCTTTTGAGTGCTGTGGTTTGCGAAAGAGATATTGAGTGGCAGTCTTGTTCAGACTATAGTCTACTCTCATCAAGCATTTCCCATCCTGAGAGGAACCTCCCAACACCCTTTATTTGGTGCTCCCTTCTCTGTCTGAGCTGCCTTTTCCCCTAGCGTGTGCAGTTGTCCTCAAAGCCATGGAGTAATCCGCCTGGTACTTATCTTTTTTTTTTTTTTAAACTAAAGCTTACCCCTAAATTTATCTTTAGGTTTTCTGACTTGGTAGTTAATTAGGTTGTAATAATTTACTGATGCACTGTTATTTATTCACCTTGATTTAAGAGCTGGAATGTGGAGGGTCCTGTTAAGCTCCTGAGCTCCAGTCACTCTCTGCAAAGCTTTGGGAACCATAAGGGGCCAGGGATGGAACTGGCTGCAGAAAGCAAGACCCTTCATAAGGCCTTACTCCCTTTTCTATCTGGCCCCTCTAGCCCTGTTTTGAATACACTGATATAGTTTGACATTTTGCATGTCTTATTTAGAAGAATTTACTTGTAAGTAATTGTCTAGACTTTTAACTGTCCTAACACTTAACCTCTTTAAACCCAGGTTAACCAAGGAGCTGGAGCGATAGCACACCAGGTAGGGCATTTGCCTTGCATGCTGCCAACTCGGTTCAATTCCCAGCATCTTATATGGTCCCCCAAGCACCACCAGGAGTAATTCCTGAGTGCAGAGCCAAGAGTAACCCCTGTGCATTGCCAGGTATGACCCAAAAAGCAAAAAAAAAAAAGAAAAAAAACAGTTTAACTGTTAATTGCTAACAAATTTCACACAAAAGCTGTAATATCCTTCAGAAGACACAAAATAAGTATAACCACACAATTGTTGTAATTTTGTTGTTTTTTTTTTAAAGATTTCAAATTCAACCACAATGGTTTTTTTTTTTTTTGTAGGAGTACTGCTATTTATTCAGCCACTGATTAGCTGATTGAATTGGGCATGAACTCCACCTTAATTTATTTATTTATTTTTTTCTTTATGTTTATTTATTGAATCACTGTGGAAAATGTCACTAAGCTTTCAGGTTTAAGTCTCAGTCATACAATGATCAAACACCTTTCCCTTCACCAGTATTCATTTTTCACCACCAAGAACCCCAGAACCTCCCACCCCTCCAAATGCCTGTGAGGCAGATGATTTCTACTTTTCTCTACATTGATTACATTTGTTATTTCAACAAAAGATGCACCATTATTGTTTAGAATTTCCCCCCAATCAGAATTGCTGAAAAGGCATTGTGAAATATTTTGTTTTCTATAGCTGGTTATGAGAATCATATAATGTCACGCAGCCACAATTTTGGACTTCTGCAAGGAGCCAGATAATTACGAGATTGGTTTCCGTGTGTCCAGTGTTATGGCCGTGCCAGAGAACCTCTTGTGGGGGGTAACTCATGACCTCGGTAGGGCGTGAAGGACGTGTCGGTACCGCCCCCCTTCCCATGAGACTGCAGTTGCCCCTTCGCCTCCAGCTCGTACCTGGCTTTCCTATAAGCTCTGAGGCGGTGGCCACCTTCCTGCCAGGGGGCGGGGGAAGGCAGAAGGGAGCAACATTCTTTCCCTCCTGGGGAGGCATGGTACCATAGTTTAATGCATGGTCCATTCACTTTTCTGCTGCAAGCTGCCGGGTTCTGGATTAAGTCCTTTTGCCTCTGGAGCCATGGCCATGCCAGAGAGCCGCTTGTGGGGGGCAACTCGTGACCTCAGTAGGGTGTGAAGGACGAGCCAGTACCGCCCTCCTTCCCATGAGACTGCAGTTGCCCCATCACTGCCGGCTCATACCTGGCTTTCCAATACACTCTGAGGTAGCAGCCACCTTGCTGCCCGGGGGTGGGGGGGGTGGTGGGAGGTGGAAGGGAGCAACACCCTTTCCCTCCTGGGGGAGCATGGAGCCTGTAATTTAACGCATGGTCCATTCACTTTTCTGCCGCAAGCTTCCAGGCTCTGGATTAAGTCCTTTTGCTTCTGGAGCCATGGCCATGCCAGAGAGCCACTTGTGGGGGGGCAACTCGTAACCTTGGTAAGATGTGAAGGACGAGTGTTGTAATTTTCTTCTTTTCTTTTTTTTTTTTTTGCTTTTTTTTTTTTTTTTTTTTTTTTTTGCTTTTTGTGTCACACCCGGCAATGCTCAGGGGTTACTCCTGGCTCATGCACTCAGGAATTGCTCCTGGCGGTGCTCGGGGGACCATATGGGATGCTGGGAATCGAACCTGTGTCTGGGAATCGAACCTGTGTTGGCTAAGTTGGCTGCGTGCAAGGCAAACACCCTCCCCGCTGTGCTATCGCTCCAGCCCAGTGTTGTAATTTTCTTAACCATCTTCTTTCTATTTCATTTAGAGAGAATTTTCCACCTCCATGTTTGAGGCATGCATGCAGAGATTCAGAGTTTTCCTCTGTTGACAGATTATTCATTAAATCTCTAGATGAATTTACATGTAGAGATTAGATTATATAAATAATACTAGTGGGTGTTATTGATTGTTATATGACTTAAAATCTGTAAATTAGTTAACCTTTTGCTTTTTCCATGGGTCATTATAGATCAGTCGTCTTGTGTTTTCCTTTCAAGATCTAGTAACAGTACTTCTTCACTCAAGGTTGCCAGGAGGCTCTTAAAAACTTTGACTTATGGAAAATGACATAAAAAGAAAGCAGATCTTCAAAAACATCCTTTGTTCAGCACGACACATAGGGATTGCTTTTTTCTATCAAAATTATAAACAATGTTTGTAGGATAACTTTGGCTTGTCCTTTCTCCATTGCCACAAGGAGCACCCATCACAGTGCTCCCAAGTCATTCCCATTCCTCTGTTTATCTGTAAACTCTTCTCTGTGCTCTCCTCCCTAGCCAGTTGATCACCTTTTCTCCCTAATCAGATTATGTTAGCTTGTAAGATCAGATCCTTCTAAGGACTCAGTACTCGTATTGTAAATTATGTCTTTCCTATAATTTACCTTAAAGTAATGTCCTTCCTGTATGGACACAGGAAGACAGTTAATATTATGCTTTGTAATTTGGGAGTTAATTGACTCCGAATAATACTCAGTTTCCCTTAGTTCCTAGCACCCCTAAAGCAAGGTCCCGACGAGGGACCCAGGGCAAGTTGTGAGATAAGTTGAGGGCATGATTATGGACAAATGCTGTCATGATCCAAAAGTAAGTAACGACGAGACTAGGACCCTGCTGGGGCTAGGAAGACTAACCTGGCCTGAGGACTGCGGAATATATGGTGAGGTGTCCTCAGGAAGAACCAAACTGTAAGTTTATATCTCTTACTGTGTTCATACAGAATGACATTGCTAGAAATATTGAAAGTACTAGCTGAGGAAAGAACACACCCTTGTTGGGATCCCACCTTTGAGCAGATCTCCTAGTAATCTGGAATAATCTCTTTAGATGAGATTTTATCCTTGAGTTAATCTCCTCGAGGAGTGGTCTTACCTCTCTTTGCTGATTTGTTACTCTTCAACCTACCTTTGTGTCACCACCCCATTTTCATTTCATCATTTCATTTCATCATCCTGTTATTCGTCGATTGCCTCGAGCAGGCCCCAGTAACGTCTCTTTCATCCTAGCCCTGAGATTCTATTCAAGGCTCTTTAGGAGAATGAGACCCATCATTGTTACTGGTATTTGGCATATTTGGTACGCCACGGGGAGTTTGCCAGACTCCGCCCTGTGGGCAGGCTACATTCGATAGCCTGCAAGTTTGTCCAAAGTAGGAATGACATAATAAGATGTCATAAAAAGATGTCCTGATAAGATGTCGGTTCCGGGAGATGGATTTTATAGTCTCTGAGTCTTGGCCGTTGATGGAATTACGGGGGGCCAGGTGGTGGGTGTGACCCCCGCCTACTGGAATTTGGAGGATCTGGGTGGAAGATGCTCGACTCCAATCCGAGTAGGCTTGGAGATCTCGGCCCCGGAACCCGCGTGGCTTTGTCCCTCTGCCAGTACCTTCATGTGTGCGGAGAGTGGTCTCAGCATGGTGGTGGCTGGTCCTGGAGGTCTTTGGCTGCCGGAGCCCTGGTCGGGGCGGGGAGGAAAGCTCAACCTGCTCCCCTCCAAGGCGCCCCGGCGAGGAACAGCCAGGCGCGGGGGCAGAAGACTGCACTATTCTCACCACCCCATATGATTGCTATATAAACTAAGACTGTAAGCTCTGAGGGGGTGAGAAGGCACAAGCATGCAGGAGAAAGCTCAGGCTGAGGAGGAAGCTGAGGCTCAGACTTGGGCCCGGGCCCCAGAGGGAAGAGTCAGAGGTGCGAGGGTCTTAGGCTTGAGAGAGAGAAGCAAAGGGGTGGGGGAAGATTGGAAAAAACGACAATTAATACGACCGGCCAGCGTGACCCTCGTTCGTTCCTTCGCCTGCCCATCGCCATCGACTTCCCTGGGGAGGGGAAACGGCTCAAGCTACCGAACATGGGCGGCAGGAGAGAGAACATGGGCGGCGGGAGAGATAGAGTGCCGCTGGCCTTCCAGAAACACACAAATGTTCAGCATGTCATTAGAATATCATTTGCAGTGGTTGCTCAACTCAGTCTTTCAAAATTATTGTGGCATACATGTTGGTTTAAAGTTGTCCAACAAAGGACTGGAGTGATAGTACAGTGGGTAGGGCGTTTGCTTTGGTGTTCGTTTCCCAGCATCCCATATGGTTCCCCGAGCACTCCTGGCTCTGCACTCAGGAGTAATTCCTGAGTGCAGAGCCAGGAGTAACCCCTGAGCATCGCCAGGTGTGACCCAAAAAAATAAATAAAGTTGACTAACACAGTTGTTACTCTTGCAGGATGGCGTCCAATTTAAATCTGGATGAATTGCCTAGACTATCTTATGTTATTAGTGCTGACCCAGTGGTAAGACCTTCAGAAATAAATTTTGATGCCATTAAGCTTGATCTCTCACATGAATTTTCCTTAGTTGCTTCAAACAATGAGGTGAGTACAAGAAAAGCACTGTTTTGACTATCTTAATTGAGTGGAAATGTGTGTCTGCATGGAAATATGGTAGATCTAGAATAAAGCTTTTCTGACTGGATTTTGGGTCGGAGAGGTAGCTCAGCAGACTGAATGCATCTTTTGCATGCAGGAAAATTGGGTTAAACTCTGGTCACAAAGCACCTCCAGAGTACAAACCAGAACGTAGCCCCTGAGCACCACCATTCCACAGTAAAAAATCTGTAGATTTGAGGCAACCTTCCATTTTAGTAACTTTTTCATGGTTTACTCCCAATTGAGATACCATGATTTACAGTACTATTGATGTGTTCATTGTTAATAGTAACTGATAAATTTTTTTTGTTTTTTAAATTTTATCTTCATAAAGCTATTCACAATAATTGATTACATTCAACAGATACATCAGGTGGTGTATCGTTAGACATCTGGGGAGGAAAAGGTGTTCCAATTAATAGATCTAGTCACTTTTTATAGATTCTGTTATGAGTGTCTCTTTCTTCCTACCCACTTCTACTCCTCCCCAACCCTTTCATTTTCCAAATTAGGAATATGGGATTGTGGTGCCAGAGATTGAAAAAGGGTTAGTCCCATGCAGGCAAGTGCCTTATACCTCTATAATGTCTTTACAGCCCACTTTAAAGAAAGATGACCTATGAAAAGTCCTATTTTGTATCTTTAACATAAAGTTATCTTGCTCCCTTTTTTTTTGTTTTTTAAGACAAGCAGTTTGGAACCCAAAGATTATCTCCAAGTTTATCTTCGAGTGAGACCATTCACACAATCAGAAAAAGAACAAGAGACTCAGGTTTGTGTTGAGTTTGCTTGGGGTTTATTCTTTTACTTTTTGTATTGAATGAACAAAATACCATTATTTTCATTTATTTGTTAAGTTTCATTTTATGTGTTGTGTTCTATTTAGGGTTGTGTTTATAGTTTAGACTCCCAGACTATTATGCTGAAAGATCCTCAAAGCATCCCTGGTAGGTTAAGTGAGAAAAGTTCTACGCAGATGGCACAGAAATTCAGTTTCTCTAAGGTAGGTACATTGGAAAATGTGAACTTGAAAAGTCTTCTTTTAGGAGAGGGAAACTTAGGCAGATTTATTACAAAATTGTGTAAACAGACTGCTCTGTGTGTGTGTGTGTGTGTGTGTGTGTGTGTGTGTGTGTATTTTGTGCTTGTGAACTTAGATCTTAAGCACCGGTACTTTTTTTCTCAAGTCTAGGACTTAAATGCCAAATTTAATACATGTATAATGGTAGTGAACAAATCAGTGTATGGTTCTTAAAAAATTTTATCAAGAATATTTGTAAGAGTTAGGAATACAGTACTATATTAAGAATGAATCTTCTAAAACAAATTATTTTAATTTTTAAAGTATGAGTGATGGATGGGGAGGAATCCATTGTTAATAGTAACTATTAAACTTTTCTTTATTTTTTAAATTTTTAAATTTTATCTTCATAAAGCTATTCACAATAATTGATTACATTCAATATTTCAACTCTAGTTCCACCATCATTATTTGAATTTTCCCACTACCACCCGCCTGCCCCACAGGCAGATGTTAAATTTAATTTATTTTGTATTGCTTGTTGTGAATAGTATGAGATGTTGCATGGCCACGAAAGTGGCTGCATGCTTCTAGAATTCTAAAATTTTAAATATTTGGGATTCAGAGGCATCTCTGTGGTGACTTCCAGGAAACCAGAAGGGTGGGGATATGGGGGTGAGGTGCCCGTTCCTGACTTCATGAAGCCTGGGGTTTCAGTCACAGTTCCTGCATTCCTGGGTATTTTAGTGGATTCATTCTCATGCAAGCGGGGCTCGGGAAGAGCCTGTGAAGGTCAGCTGTGAGCGTGGCTGGGATTGGGTTCTGGAGGTTTGAGGCTGCTCGGGTTCCTCTGGGGCAGGCACATGGACACACCTGCCCCCCTCCTAGGTGCCCGGTGGAATCAGCCTGGTGAGGGGTGGGGAGATATCTATCTCTGCAGCATGCTGCTCTTTTCTAAGATTCATTTGTGAGTCCTGAAATTTTCTTTAAAGGTCTTCTTTTTAAAAATTTTTTTAGGTTTTTGGCCCAGAAACTACACAGAAGGAATTCTTCCGAGATTGTACTATGCAGCAAATAAAAGACCTCTTGAAAGGAGAAAGTCGGCTGATTTTTACTTATGGGCTAACAAATTCTGGAAAAACATATACTTTTCAGGGTAATTGTTTTATTTCTTAAGGAAAGAATAAAGAAGCACCAATACAGATTTTTATATACTTGTTTATAATTATATTTTCGCTACCTAGTATATTCCATTTTTAAGTATATTGAATATGTATTGCTGGTGACTTTTAATTCAGTTTGGGATTTTGGGGTTTTTTTTTGTTTTTTTTGTTTTGTTTTGTTTTTTTTTTTTGGTTCACATCCAGCAATGCTCAGGGGTTACTCCTGGATTTGCACTCAGGAATCACTCCTGGTGGTGCTCGGGGGACCATATGGGATGCTGGGAATCGAACCTGGGTCGGCTGCACGCAAGGCAAATGCCCTGCCCGCTGTACTGTTGCTCCAGCCCAGTTTGATTTTTTTAATTAGTACAACTACCTATATGAAAGAATTTGATGATGAGGAGAGTTGAAGAGAGATAAGGTGCTTGCTTATCTAGCATTTAGCTGACTCTGATTGTATCTCCACATCAATTCTTGAGCACCTGCAGGAATGATCTCTTAGAACAAAGTCAGGACTGGGCGTGCCCTGAAAAACAAACCAAAAAGAGACATAGATAATACTAAAAATAGGGAACTAAAGAAGTAGTAAAGCCAGTAAGACACACTTGATTTACAGTACTTGAAATTCAGCACTACATAAAATCCCTCTAAATACCACCAGGAGTAATCTCTGAGCACAGTGTCAGAAGAAAACCCTAAACATTTGTTGCACTGTCCTCCCGTTGTTTGTTGATTTGCTCCAGCGGGCACCAGTAACATCTCACAACAAATTGTGAGACTTGTTGGTACTGTTTTTGGCATATCGAATACGTCACAGGTAGCTTGCCAGGCTTTGCCATGTGGGCGAGATACCCTCGGTAGCTTGCTGAGCTCTCCGAGAGGGGAGGAGGAATCGAACCCGGGTCGGCAGTGTGCAAGGCAAACACCCTACCCACTGTGTTATACAGTGGGTAAACACTTCCAAACCAGAAAAAAATCAAAAAAAGAAACCAGTAAAAGGATTGATACAACATAGTGAATTAAGCAAAGAAGCAAAAACATTTTATATTTTATAATTATGAGTGGTTGCACTTTTTAAGTCTTGCTCAGAATGTAAAATTTCAGGTTTTGTATCAGAATAATAGTTTACAAAGTGTTGATTGTACAACAGAGACCAGAGTGAAAGAAAAATTAGTAATCCTTTAACTCCTTGCTTTTGCTGTAGGGATTTTTTTGTTTTGTTTTGTTTGGCTATTGGACTGGAGCGATAGCACAGCAGTAGGGCATTTGCCTTGTGCGCAGCCAGCCTGGCCAAGCCGGGTTCGATTCCTCTGCCCCCTTGGAGAGCTTGGCAAGTTACCAAGAGTATCTCGCCCACAGGGCAAAGCCCGGCAAGCTACCCGTGACGTATTCGATATGCCAACAGAGTAACAAGTCTAACAATGGAGACGTTACTGGGCCCGCTCGAGCAAATCGATGAACAATGGAAGGACAGTGCTACAGTGCCTATTGGTGACATAAAAGGACCCCTGATAGTGCAGAAATTCTTTTCCTTCACAGTACTCTCAGAGAAAATGACAAAAATTCTTTCCACAGGCACAGAAGAGAATGTTGGCATCCTGCCTCGGACTTTGAATGTACTATTTGACATTCTTCAGGGAAGACTATATACGAAGATGAACCTTAAACCACATAGATCCAGAGAATATTTACGATTGTCACCAGATCAAGAGAAAGAAGAAGTTACAAGCAAAAGTGCATTGCTTCGGCAAATTAAAGAGGTTTGGAGTTGTCTTAGTATATAATATACACATTATAGCCTTTTTAAAGTTCCATCATTTATTTTAGCCTATAGTGGAATGTATGATGGTAATTGGGCTATTGGGTGGGGGTGGGGGGCAGGTTTTGTTGTTTGGTTTGGTTTTTGGGCTATACCCACTCATGCGCAGGGTTTACTTCTGGTTCTGCATTCAGGAATTACTCCTGGTAGTGCTCAGAGGACCATATGGGATGCTGGGGATCAAACCCAGGTCAGCTATATATAAGGCAAACGCCCTACCCACTGTACTACGCTCTGGTGCCCTTAAAAGTACTTCTTAATTGTAGAAGTATTTTGTATATAAAAAAATATAGGGAATGTGTAAAATATAAAGTGAACATTTCTCTTCCTAAAGAACAAAGTTACCAGACTAGAAACTATTCATATTATACAGAAAGAACTTACAAAAAAGTTTTTGTATGTATTTTTGTGGGGGTTTTTTGTATTTTTTTTTTGTGTGTGTGGGGGAGGCCATACCCAGTGATGCTTAAGGGTTACGCCTGATTCTGCACTTTGGAGTTACTCCTGGAGGTGTTCCAAACATATAAGATGTTTGGAGTCAAACCCAAGTTGGCTGTACACAAGGCAAGCGCCCTCTCTGCTCTACTGCCTCTCCGGCCCCCATGTATATAGTTTTGTAAAAGTCTTTAACAGAATATTTTCTATAGGGCCAGGGCGATGGATAGTACAGTGGGTTGGACACTTGCCTTGGGATTGATAGAGATTTTCTTTTTTTGTTTGTGTTTTTGGGTGGGTTTTAGTTTTGTTTTGCTTTGTTTTCCGGCCCTTACCAACTGCAGTCAGGGCATACTCCTGGGATCACTCAGAACCATATGGGGTGCCAATAATTGCAAGCAAGGCAGGCACCTTACCCAATGCACTATCCCTGGACCCCTTTTCTAGGGGGTGGGGATCATAGCCATTGTTACTCAGAGGCTATTCTGGGCTCTGCTCAGAAGTGTTACTCAGGGCACCACACATAGTATCAAGAATTCAAACCAGTAATTTAGTACTTTTTGCTGCAGCAGTATGGAAGGCTAAGTGCCTAGTCCTGTCCTATCTCTCCAGCCCCCCACCCCCCTTTTTTGAGAGGGGGAGGAGTAGGAGATGCTTTGGCCATATCTCCTGTACTGTCTCTCCAGCTTTCCCTTTATGAGGGGTTGGGAGTGACTTGGGCCACAGCCTGCGGTGCTCAAGGACTTTCCAAGGCTCTGTGTGCAAGAGTAACTCCTAGCAATACTCAGGAGACCCTATTTGGTGCCCAGAATGAGAACCAGTGTTGGCAGAACGCAAAGTACATTCTGTAACCCCTATATTGTTTCTCTGGCCTGAGAATGTATTTTTTTAATTGACTGGAAAATTTAGTAGATCAACTATCTTAACATGGTTTTAAAGTTTTTTTAATCTTTTATTTTCAGGCTGCTATGCATAATGACAGTTATGATGCTCTTCATGGTAAGGTGTCCTTTTTCACTAATCTTTAAAATGTGTATTGTCTGAAGAAATACATGAAAAGCTTTTAAATTTTAATCATTCCTGTTGATTTAATTTCTTTTGTGACAGTACAAATCTAGAAAATGATACTTAGTATGAAATGTCAATCTCTCTAAAGTTTTATTTAGAGCATAAATAGCCCTTTACTAGTTCAAATATCTTAAATTCACAAGACAATTTTTTTTCTTTGTCCTTTGACTTTGGTTTCAGTTTGGTTCATTAGAATATTTCCAAAAGGAAAAGAAAGATAAGCCAAACTTTAGTTGACAAACAGATATCTGTTTCATCTGAAATCTATGAGCTGCTGTTAAATGATTAAGAATACTTAGTTTTCAAGTCTAGGAGGCTTGTTCTATCCTGTTATCTTGTTTTTAATGAGTTGCTGAATTGTGATTATCCTTTTTAAAATTTTTTGTAGGGAGTTTGACGAACTCTTTGAATACTTCAGAGTTTGAAGAATTTATGAAAGATTGTGAACAGTCCTGCTTGAACATGGATGATAGCATAAAGTTTTCTATTTGGATTTCTTTCTTTGAGATTTACAATGAATGTATTTATGACTTGTTTGTTCCTGTATCTTCTAAGCTCCTAAAGAGAAAGATGCTACGCCTTTCTCAGGATGTAAAGGGCTACTCTTTTATAAAAGGTATAGTAATGAGTACTTTTTATTTTATTTATTGATTCAAAGTTCCTTTCTAGATTTTGTTAAAGCTATAAGAAATCAAACCAAGGAATAGATCGATAGTACAGCGGGTAAGGAATTTGCCTTGCATGCAGCTAACCTGAGTTTGATCCCTGACATCCCCATATGGTCCCCCAAGCACTGCCACTAGTTATTCCTGAGTGCAGCGCATGAGTAACCCCGATCATAATGATCCCCCTCAAAAAAAAAAAACAAACCAGAAATTGAAATTATTTTATTCTTTTAAAATTCAAGATGAAAAGATTGTGTTTAGGAAGTATGTTAATTAAACCTGAATACAAAGGGCTCTACCTGAGTGTTGCCATGGCGTTGCCAAATATCCCAAATATCCCTAATTGGATACACAAGGGGGAAAAGCTGTGAGTTTTCATATTATTCTGCCCTATAACAGTGTCCAAATTTACAACTATCGAAATGCTATTCTCCCAACCTGCTCCAGCCCCTGAACAGGCCATTTTAAATGCTTAGATGGGGGCCAAAATGATAGTATAGTAGGTTACCTTGCATGCAGCCCACCTGGGATCAATTCTAGGAGCCCCATGTGGTCCCAGCCCCACCGGGAGGACAGAGACCCACCTACTCCAACACAGAGCCTGCAGTAGGCCCTCAGCATCTCTGGTATGGCCCAAAAACAAAAAATAAAGTGACCTGTTTTCAGAGCAGTGGTTGAGTGCATGTTTTGATAGTGAGGCCCTGGGTTTGGCTCTTAGAGAGAGGGAGAGAAGGAGAGGTGATAGAAAATCTTACTCACAGCGTATCAATACTGTCGTGACTTAGTACCTGCATATCTATATAAATATGCACACTAATACATGCATGTATATTTATGCCTCAGATTTTATTTACTATAAAGTATAACCTTTGTAGTAATATAATAATTTTGATTTGGGGGCAATACTGGGCAGTGCTCAAGGACTGCTCCCAGCCTGTAGTGCTTGAAGGACCAGGTGGTGCTAGAGCTTAAGCCCTGTGCTCTTTGTCACATCAGCTGTCTCTCCAGCCCCACCTTTTTTTTAACTTAATTTTACATAATACTGATTATGACTGAGTAAATTTTGTTTTATGACTACTTAATTTGAATCTGCATTGTCTCACCACTATAGGCTTAAGCTATACTGTATTTTCCTTTTATGTTCTGGATTCTACTTCTAAGGAAAAGATTTTCTGTTTGTCAGACTATTTAAGAACTTTAACTTTGTCACCCATTGCTTCTTTTGCAAACTACAACACCCAATAAGAGCGAGAGAACAAAAGGAAATGCCCTGCCACAGAGGCAGGATGGGATGGAGGGGATGGGGGGTGGAAGGGCTACTGGGATCCGTGGTGGTGGAGAATGGGCACTGGTGGAGGGATGGGTATTTGATCATTGTTTAATTGAAAGAAACCCAAGCACAAAAATTTGTAAGTCTACAACTGTACCTCATGATGTCTCACTAAAAAATTTAAAAAAAAACTTTAACTTGATGTCTGTGACATTATGTCTTCCTTTTCTATACCTTCTAATAAAATTGTGTAAAGCTGAGTTGATTCTACCTCTAGGGCATATATTTATATGACTTTATGTTATATGACAAATGCTGTGTGTTTTTTTTTTTTTGATCTGTGCCTTCTTTATCAAGATCTACATTGGATTCAAGTGTGTGATTCCAAAGAAGCATACAAACTTTTAAAACTAGGAATAAAGAATCAGAGTGTTGCCTTTACTAAACTGAACAGTGCTTCAAGTAGAAGGTAAAGAATGCATCCTTTGGCGTAAACCCAAAGCACCTAGACTATTCTATGCTAATTTAAATAAAACTAATTAAGATCAAACTAAGTAGGAGGTTATCTGCTGTTAAGTTTTTTCACAGATGTGCAGAATACTGTAACATGAAGTGCACTCTAAAAATAAAACTTATCAGGAACATTTATTCTTGGATTTACTAATTTGTCTCTCAGGCGCTTTTCTTTATGTTAATATCTAAGCTTATTCCTTTCAGAGTTGCAAGTATTGGTGAATTTTTTTTTTTTTTTTGCATTACCCAGTTATCCCATGAACATAGCTTTTCTGCAACCTGGGTTTGCCCAGATCTTGAGGTTAAGGGAAGAGGTAAGGAGTTAGAATGTGAGACAAAGTTAAAACAAGTTTCAGCAATGAGATACTTCAAACAGATTTCTCTTAAGATGTAAATAATCCTGTCCTTCTTTTCTCAGTCTATCATGAGAATATATAATCCAGACAAGCATATATATAGGTCAAATGGTATAATTCTAAGAGAACTGTGTATAATAAATACCATTTAAACTAAGAGTATGATCTTTTGCAAGCAAATTGAGATTTTATTGTTACTCAGTTTAAGGCATGTGGTCTAAGTGAAATGAAAGATTTCATTTTATACATGTGGATGTATAGGTGACACCCAAGTACTGAATTGAGCTCTCTGGCAGCTAGTTAGAAAATATACTACTGGAACCATTGCTCGTATCAGGACATAAATAGATTTCTTATTTAGTTAATTGCCTCCTAGAATATTTTAATGCCAAAATTACGAATAAAAGATAACATTTGATCTTTCTTTTAGTCACAGCATATTTACTATACGAATATTGCAGATCAAAGATTCTGAGATGCCTCGTGTAACACGAGTCAGTGAGTAAGTTGGGCATACTTTAAATTCTTGTTATTTTGAATTGTTCTGTTTGAAAAGCCTTTAAAGTTATTTTTGTTATTTTTTTCTTTCTTTTTGGTTCACTCAGACTGTCATTGTGTGATCTTGCTGGTTCAGAAAGAAGCATGAAGACACAAAATGAAGGTGAAAGGTTAAGAGAAACTGGGAACATCAACACTTCTTTATTGACTCTGGGAAAGTGTATTAATGTTTTGAAAAATAGTGAAAAGTCAAAGTAAGTGTTATAAGTGTTACTAGCATATTTAGTATTAAAATACTTAAGCTTTTAAGAAATTCTTTTTCCTTTGTGGAGGGCTCACATGGGGGGGTCACACCTGGTAGTGCTGGAGACTACTTCCAGCATTGCCAGCTTCAAGCAGTATTCGGAACCAAGTAGTAGATGGAAACTGGGGCCCGGACATGCAGAACATGCATTATCCCTTTGAGCTATCTCCCCGATCCAGAAAGTTCTTTTTCTTAACCTGTTTTTTTTTTTTATGTAATGACAGTGGCTTATGATTGCTTTTTTTTTCTTTTTTAATAATGATAGAAATAAAACACAAGAGCCAGAGAGATGTACAGCTAGTTGGGCACTTGCCTTTCACGCAGTCAACCTGGTTGATCCTCCGCATCACGTATCCCCTAGCACCGATAGGGGTGATTCCTGAGCATAGAGCCAGGAGTAACCTGAGAATCAATGGGTATGGCCCAAAATCAAAAAAAAAAAAGGAGAAGAAGAAAGAAAACACAGTCTCAATGTTAGTGATTTGCCAAGTAAATAAAGGTTTTCATAGAAAATACATGTCAGTAGCTAATAAGCTTTTCATGATGCTGGTTTGTTCATTATAATTATGCTCTAGATGTGACTGATTTCTGCCTAAGCATTTTAGGTTGAGTAAATTATGAATTAGACTTCATCACTAGTAGTTACGGTTTTTGGTTTTCGAACTACACTCAGCTGTGCTTGAGGATTACACCAGTCTTGTGCTCAGGGAACCATATAGTGCAAGTGATTTAATCTGTTCTGCCCACAAGGCATGAGCTCTGGGCCTCTGAGCCACCTCTCCGGCCTGTTTCTAAGTGTTTAATGATATGTATTATATATATATAAAATTGCTCTACACTGCTGAACACAACCCAGTTTGGTATTTTTTTTTTAACATTTTGCCTAGTGGGTTAATTGTGGTGGTAGTTTTTTTAAAATATAAGTAAGCAAAAAATTATTATTACATGAGTAACTAATTTCTAGTCTAGAATTTAAATCTATAATAGATTAATTACTTCCCTGTAAAATTTATTAGAATCTTGACTTCGCTAGAGTTGGTTTTGTTTTGTGTGTGTGTGTGTGTGTGTGTGTGTGACCCCTGGTAATGCACAGGGGTTACTCCTGACTCTACAGTTATACTCCTGGTGGTGCTTTGGGGACCATATGGAATGCCGGGGGTTGAACCCAGGTCGGCTGCATGCAAGGCAAACGCCCTACCTGCTGTACCATCACTCCGGCCCCTCACTTGATTTGTTTTAACTTAAAGTTCTTGTGAAACTTTTTTTCATAGGTTTCAACACGTGCCTTTTAGGGAAAGTAAACTGACTCACTATTTTCAAAGCTTTTTTAATGGTAAAGGGAAAATATCTATGATTGTCAACATCAGCCAGTGCTGTTTTGCCTATGATGAAACACTTAATGTGTTGAAGTTCTCAGCCATTGCACAAAAGGTAAATATATTCAAGTTTTCATAGAACTTAATAGAATATCATTGTTTTTCTTTGTGTAGGTAAAAAAAAGAAATTGTTCTTTTAATTGTAAACCTAGGAAATTATTGAAATTTTTTTGTTGTTGTTTGTTTTGCTTTTTGGGTCACACCCAGCAGTGCTCAGGGGTCATTCCTGGCTCTGCACTCAGGAATTACTCCTGGCGGTGCTTGGGGGACCATATGGGATGCTGGGAATCGAACCCGGGACAGCTGCATGCAAGGCAAACGCAATACCCGTAGTGCTATTGCTCCAGCCCCTATTGAAACTTTTAAATGTCAATAACCATTTAAATGGGAAAGATTGAAAGTTACCCCTTCTAAGCTTAAAATGACTTCAGTAATAAATATTCATAATATCCCTTATATATGATGGATATTCCTTTTTTTTTTTTTTTTGCTTTTTGGGTCACACCTGGCGATGCACAGGGGTTACTCCTGTCTCTGCACTCAGGAGTTACTCCTGGCAGTGCTCAGGGGACCATTGATGGATATTCTTACACTAATTTTCAACTTAGCCATCTCTCTGGTTCATTTAGTAATAAATTAGGAGGTCTTGTTAGGATGAGAACTTAACTGAAGAAAGTACATGTTTCTGAGCATAACTTTGCATGTGTAGTTCACTTTTTTTTTAGTTGCCCTTCTCAAGGGTTGATCCTTATGTGTTCTGTGGGTTTTTTTTTTAAGGCAATCAACTTGTCATTTTACTTAAAATTTTTAATTATTAGTGGACAGTTCTTTCCATTTATTAAAAATCACCTTTGAATTTTTGACAGGTTTGTGTTCCAGAGTCTTTAAATTCCTCTCAAGAGAAATCTTTTGGATCTATCAGATCTTCTCAAGATGTATCACTTGACATTAATAATTCAGAAAATAAAGTATTAAATGTAAAAAGATCCACTATTGCATGGGAAAGTAACCTAGAAGATTTGATGGAAGATGAAGATTTGGTTGAAGATCTAGAAAAAAATGAAGAAAAGCCAAGTATGGAAACTGAACTAACTGATGACGATCTAGATAAAACAGTAGAGGAAGACACGGCTTTCAACAGTCATGAGAAGAGAGTATGTATTAAGAACTTACACTTCTGAACTTGGTTTATTGTTCACTAATTAGGGGCAGTGATTCTTTTTGGGTTTGGGTTTGGTTTTTGGGTCATACCTGGCTGTGCTTAGGGCTGACTCCTGGCTCTGTACTTGGGGCTCACTCTTGGCTATGCTCAGAAAACCAAATGTGGTGCTGGGGATTGATGCCAGGTCTGCCAAGTGCAGAACAAGCACCTTACCCATCCATTGTTCTACCGCTCCAGCACCTTAACAATTTTTTTAAATTTTTGTGCCATACCTGGTGATGCTCAAGGTGACTCCAGGCTCTGCACGTGGGAATTACTCCTGGGTGCTCAGGGGACCATCTGGGATGCTGGGGATCAAACCCAGGTCAGCTGCATGCAAGGCAAACACCCTACCCGTTGTACTATCGCTTCAGCCCCTTAACGATTCTTTTTGGGGAGGAGGGGCGGGGGGGTCACACCCGGCGATGCACAGGGGTTACTCCTGGCTCTGCATTCATGAATTACGGCTGTCGGTGCTCTGGGGACTATATGGGATGCTGAGAATTGAACCCGGGTTGGCCGTGTGCAAGGCAGACGCTCTACGCGCTGTGCTATCTCTCCAGCCCCCTTTAACAATTCTTATGAAATCTTCTCTACCATTTATTTTTCAATAAAAAACCGTTTTATCTTTTAGCTGTGAATTATGTTTTTGTTTTTGAGCCAAATCAGCAGTGCAGTGCTAAGGACCCACTCTCAGGAATCACGCCTGACAGGGTTGGGAGGCCAGATGAAGTGCCAGGGATTGAACCCAGATTTGCCAGGTGCAAGGCAAACATCCTACCCACGGTGCTATCTGGCCCCAACCTTGCTTGCTTTTTTTTTTTTTTTTTTTTTTTGCTTTTTGGGTCACATCTAGCACACCTTATGCACTCAGGAATTACTCCTGGTGGTGCTAGGGGGACCATATGGGATGCTGGGAATCGAACCCTGGTCAGCTGCACGCATGCAAGGCAAATGCCCTACCCACTGTACTATCACTCAGGCCCCCAACCTTGAAATTTTTAAGCCTGCTAAAAGATTAATGCAGTCGATGCATATTTACACTTTACCTGGATTTGCTTGTTGTTAGTATTTTACCATATTCACTTATTTCTCTCTGGGTATGTGAATGCACCCTGCTTTGGGTTTTGTTGTTGTTTTTGATTGTGGGGGCCTTCCAAGCTATGATCCACAGGATCCTCCAGGGATGCCTGGGCTGGCCACATGCAAGGCAATAGCTCAAACCACTGTTCTATCACTCTGGCCCCTGGAGTTCTTAGTTAACTGCTCTGTATATCACTGGATTTTAGATTTTGACAGAAATCAACCTTAAGCATTTTCCATAATATGGTCCTTTCCCCATCTATGAAATGTAAATACTCATAGAAGATTCTGTGAATTAAATGCAAACTTTCCAATTTAGTTTCTTGTGAATAGTAAATGCCCAGAATTTCCTTCTTTTTTTTTTTTAAGAGTAGCTAGGTTGGGGCCGGAGTGATAGCACAGCAGGTAGGGCGTTTGCCTTGCATGCAGCCTGACCCGGGTTCGATTCCCAGCATCCCATATGGTCCCCTGATCACCGCCAGGAGTAATTCCTGAGTACATGAACCAGGAGTAACCCCCTGTGCATCGCTGGGTGTGACCCAAAAAGCAAAAAAAAGAAAGAGTATCTAGGTAGCAGGATATTTGAGTTATTTTATGTCTCTTTACAAAGTGTAGAAAAGTATACTTGAATCTCTGTAAATATATTATTCTCGGTGAAAACACATTTGCTATCAAAAAGAAACATAACTGGGCCAGAGCAATAGTACAGCAGATAGGGCATTTGCCTTGCATGTGGCCAACCTTGGCTCGATCCCTGGCATCCCATATGGTCCCCTGAGCACCAGCAAGAGTAATTCCTGAGTGCAAAGCTAGGAGTAACTTCTGAACATCACTGGGTATGGCCAAGGGGAAAAGTAAGATAAATAATTATCAGCTAAATAGAAAAGGTTCTATATTTTAACATTTGGACTGTATTTCTCTTGAGATATTTTTGTTTTTATTACATTTAATGTTTATATGTTTTAGAAACTGTTGGATTTAATAGAAGACCTGAAAGAAAAACTGATAAAAGAAAGAAAAGAAAAATTAACATTGGAACTGAAAATTCGTGACGAAGTTACAGAGGAGTTTTCTCAATATTTGGCTCAACGGGAAGCTGATTTTAAGTATGTTAGTTCTTTCATGACCTGATAAAAACTCAGAATTGGATTTGCTTATTTAAATTGCTTTTAACTTCATAATTAATGACTTCCCAATTCTGACCTCTTAACTGATACAGATTTGAAAATAATTTGCTAACTTAATCTGCTTTTTAATTTCTGATGTATTTTACCATAGAAATTTGAAATAAAGTTTTCTCTTAATGGGATTAATTTGTGTCATGAAGGGAGACTCTCCTTCAGGAACGAGAGAGATTAGAAGAAAATGCTGATTGTCGTTTGGCGATCTTTAAGGATTTGGTTGGTAAATCGGACGCTCAAGAAGCACCAGTGAGTGAAGATCATGCCATGAAAGTTGAAACCAAAGTATGTTAATTAAGACATTTAAAATATCCAGTGAGACTTTTATATTAGGGTTTATTATGCCATATTCATTGATGAGAAACATTAATTTAAAATGTTAAAAAGCGCAGGGAGGCAGAAAGTACCACAGGTTTGCTCTCTGGTACCCTATAAGGTCTCCAGGGCCTGCCAGGGGATCCCTGAGCACAGAGCTAGGAGGAAGCCCTGAGCACAGCCAGGTGTGGCCCAAAAACAAACTAAAAAAGTACAATTATTACAGGTAATTAAGCATGCTTTGCTAAAAATGTAGCATAAATAGTTTTTAATTGTTGGACTTGGAAAATATTTTATACTTGTAACATCTCATTTACATCTGATTACATCTCATTACGTCACTTGTCTTTTATTATAGATTTTTGTGTATATCTGACAATATTTTATCAAATTTGTCTTAAAGATTCTTAAAGGTGTTCAGAACCCAAGGGATCAGTTAATTACTACTATAATTAAAACAAAAATCTTGGGCTAGGGAGGTGGCTCAGTAGGAGAGCACAGGCCTCACTTTGTGTGAGGCCCTAGGTTTATCTCCAGCAATAGGAAATTTCTTTTTATTAATAAAAAAGATAAATCTTAATGACCCAGTAACCATTCCCCTCTATTGACAAGCTATTATCCTTTCACCTGAAGCTGAAACTGACAGTGCCTTTTTGTCGTTTTGTTCTGCTGTTGTAATTATTGAGCGGAATGGCCTGGTATGGTGGTATCCTGGCTACTAGACCATCATTAGGTGTTCCTAACTCAGTTTGGTTCTTGTCTGAGTTGTGCAAATGGAGATTTGTTCCCTTGGTTGTCCCAATCAGCAGAGGCTCCCACATGCAATCAGCCTACTGCCCGCTTTTCAGGAAAAAAAAATTACTCAACGATCCCCTGGAAATAGAACTTTTCTAAGAGAATAAATTGATCCCAGGTTATACCCTCCTGGAATCTTCTGTCATTTTCCAGGGAGCTGTATTTTCCACTGTGGAAAACGCTGCAATAAAGCCTCTTAGTATTTATAACACAATATGCCTGAAAGATAATCCTAATTGTCTGTAATTTATCAAAGTTTTTAATTGTTTTTATGGGGAAATGTCTCATGAAACAGAAAATAAGTGTTTACTTCAGCAACACCTATACTAAAATTGGGATGATACAAAGATCAGCAGATCCGGGGCTGGAGTGATAGCACAGCGGGTAGGGCGTTTGCCCTGCATGCGGCCAACCCGGATTCGATTCCCAGAATCCCATATGGTCCCCTGAGCACCACCAGGACTAGTTTCTGAGTGCAGAGCCAGGAGTAACCCCTGTGCAATGCCGGATGTGACCCAAAAAGAAAAAAAAAAAAAAAGGTCCCTGGGCAAGGATGTATGGATATTCATAATGCATTCCATGTTTTTAAAAAGAAAATGAGTAATGGCATAACTTTTTATAATTGCAGATTCTTATATGTACTTTATATTTTAAAATTTCAAGTTAAGAATTTGTTTGCTGGGGCTGGAGCGATAGCACAACAGGGAGGGCGTTTGCCTTGCACGCGGCCGACCCGGGTTCGATTCCCAGCATCCCATATGGTCCCCTGAGCACCGCCAGGAGTAATTCCAGAGTAACCCCTGTGCATCGCTGGGTGTGACCCAAAAAGCAAAAAAAAAAATTTGTTTGCTGTGTTTTTGAATTGTCTAAGTCAGATGGTGCCGTGCTGTAAGAAGTGAAAGCCACTGTTAACAATAGGCATGTGGTTTTTGGTATTTTTAGGAAGCACGTAATTATGTAGGAATTGAAGATGTTATTGACTCTCTTCAAGATGATGTCACTGATATTAAGAAACAGGCTGAAATTGCTCACTTATATATTGCATCTCTTGCTGACCCCCAGGAGTCTATTGCTTCTTTAGAACTAAAGTTTAATCAAGTTAAAGCTGAATTAGTTAAAACCAAAGAGGAATTAATTAAAAGCCAAGAAGAGTTAAAAAAGAGAGAAAAGGGTAAGTACATGTATTTTAACCATATTGTATAATCATGTTATAGATGCATAAGAAGACAGTAGGTGAGTATAAGAGTTTTGTGGAGTTTTCTGGGGCCAGGTAAAAGGAACAGGTAAGGCAATTGCCTTGAATGCAGACGACCCAGGTTTAATCTCCAGCATCCCATATGGTCCCCCGAGCACCACCAGGAATAATTTCTGAGCATCACTAGGTGTGGCCCTTCCCAAAAAAGAAAAAGAGGGGGGTAAAAAAAACTTATGGGACTTTCTGGTCATAGCAACTAGAAAATTGTTTGGTGAATTACCGTTAAAATTGTGACCGTTTGTCTTTTATAGTAACCTATTATAAAAAGTATTTTTGGGTCTGGAGAGATAGCACAGCGGGTAGGGCGTTTGCCTTGCATGCGGCCAACCCAGGTTCGATTCCCAGCATCCCATATGGTCCCCTGAGCACGGCCAGGAGTGACTCCTGAATGCAGAGCCAGAAGTAACCCCTGTTCATCGCCAGGTGTGACCCAAAAAGAAAAAAAAAAGTATTTTTGCTTTCACTTGCCTTTAAACTAGTATTAATAGAAAATGAGCTTCATGGGGTTAGAAAAAGAACCCAGTGGGGCTGGAGCGATAGCACAGCGGGTAGGGTGTTTGCCTTGCATGCGGCCGACTCGGGTTTAATCCCCAGCGTCCCATATGGTCCCCCAAGCACACGGCCAGGAGTAATCCCTGAGTGCATGAACCAAGAGTAACCCCTGTGCATCATCAGGTGTGACCAAAAATAACCCAAAAAGAAAAAAAAGAAAAAGATCCCAGTGCCTGATGTATCTTTGCATGCAGACCAGATTCAGCTGCTGGCACTGTGAAGTACCCTGAGCACAGAGCCAGGGAGTATTGAATTCTGCCAGATATGACCCAAAATTCAAAAAGAAAAAGAAGAAGGAAATAGTTTTCTTTATAAAATTGTCACCTTTGTCAGTAGGCTAAGAAATCTCATAGGAGGAGCCAGAGTGATAGTACAGTGGGAGGTAGGGCATTTGCCTTGCATGTAGGTGACTAGGGTTCAATCCCTGGCATTCCATATGGTCCCTCGAGCATTGCCAGGAATAATTGCTGTGTGCAGATCCAGGAGTAACCCCTGAGCATCACCAGGTGTGATCCCAAAACTAAAATAAATTTTTAAAAAGAAGAAATTTCGTAGGAAATTGTAAAGCTGTAAATTTTGTTCACCAAATGAATTCATTGTAACATATTCTGCTCAGGGCCTACAAGTTTGAGGTAGAGTGATTCCAATGAAGTGATCTGTTTATGTTTGTTAGATAAGAATTTAATGATGGTGCTGAAAGTAGACTATAGACCAAACATGATTGCCATTCAGTGCCTCTTTTGCAAACCACAACACCTAAAAGGAGAGAGAGAACAAAAGGGAATGCCCTCCCACAGAGGTGGAGGAGATGGGGGGTGGGAGGGATACTGGGACCCATGGTGGTGGAAAATGGGCACTGGTGGAGGGATGGGTACTGGATCATTGTATAACTGAAACCCAAGCACAAAAATTTGTAAGTCTACAACTGTACCTCATGGTGTTTCACTAATAAAAATTTTTTAAAAAATAAACTCACCTTAAGTTGAACCAAAAAAAAAAAGAATTTAATGATGGAACTGGAGCAATAGTACAGTGGATAGGACCTTTGCCTTGCACTTAGCCAAACAGGCTTCAGTCCCCAGCATCCCATATAGTCCCCAGAGCCCACCAGTAGGGATGCCTGAGTACTGTTACATGTGTCCCAAAAGAGAATCTGATTAAATATGCTGCTTTTCTGTGTGAATCAAGATGGATGGAAAATAGGAAACCTCTGTGTTTTGGGAAGTGGCTGTGTCAGAAATAACTGCCCTCTGGTGATGAAATTACTTGCTGAGTGATTATAATAGTAGTTCAAGTGTTTATAATAATATTATAATATAATAATATTATAATATAATAATGTTTCGTCTGTGATATACTTTATTTTTTAATGAATGCTTAGATATTTATTTTCAATGTTCTTTTCCAGAATCAGAAATTAACTTACATTCATTGACTCAAGATGTTGAAAAATCTAATAAGGTAATACTTTAAGCTTCATTTGGTCTTAACAGGGAACTTAAAATAAGTAATTGAAGAAGCATATATTATGATTATATACTTATTTTTAAATAATTAAGGAGAAGTTATTGAATAAATGGTCACGGTCCTCCCGTTGTTCATCGATTTGCTCGAGTGAGCCCAGTAACGTCTCCATCATGAGACTTGTTGTTACTGTGTTTGGCATATCAAATACGTCACAGGTAGCTTGCCAGGCTCTGCTGATTGAATAAACATGACTTAAAAAATTTTTTTAATGAAACTGGGCTTGAGGGAATCTAGAATATGTTTCAGTAGGTTAAGGAACTTGCTTGGCAAGTATGAGGTTGTGAGTTCAAATCCTAGAGCTGCTGCATGTAGTGAGATAATCAGGATAGTCTGTGATTCCTAGTAAGAAGGACCCAGCGTATGACTCAGTAAAGCATGTAAATGGCAAGCACAAGGTCACAAGGCCACAAGTCCAAACCCCAGTGGCTCACAGAGGCGCTGAAGTAATTCTGACAGTTCTACGCTTAGGAGTCTCTAGCAAGAAAGGACCAAGGAGAGGGGCCAGAGAGACAGAACAGCACGCTGGCTTGTATGTAGCCAACCTGGGTTTGATCCCAGCAACCCATATGGTTCTCTGCACCAGGAATAATTTCTGAGTGCAGAGCCAGGACTCATACCAAAACCAAAATGTTAAGTCTGAAAATAAAGTATTTTTCCTGGGGCTGGAGCAATAGCACAGCAGGTAGGGCATTTGCATATGGCTGACCCAGGTTCGATTCCCAGCATCCCACATAGTTCCCTGAGCACTTCCAGGAGTAATTCCTGAGTGCAGAGCCAGGAGTAACCCCTGTTCATTGGCAGGTGTGACCCAAAAAGCTAAAATATATATGTGTGTGTGTGTGTGTGTGTATATATATATATATATATATATCCTTGAATTTGTCCTTCTGAAGAGCTCGATTTTTTTTTCATTTTTATAATTTTATTTATTGAATCACCGTGAGAGCAGTTACAAAGCTTTCGGGTCTAAGTCTCGGTCATACAGTGAAACACCCGTACCTTCACCAATGCCCGTTCTCCACCCCCAACAACCCCAGTATACCCCCGTCTCACACCCTCCCCCTACCTGTGGGGCAGATGATTTCTACATTACTCTATCTCTACTTTGATCACATTCAATATTTCAACACCAGACCCTCTATTATTATTTGAGATTTTACCCCAACACTCAGATCTGCTGAAAAAGCAACAGTAAACAATTTGTGTTCTATTGCTGGTTATGAGTAACATATGATGTCGTGTGGCTGCAGTTGGGCCATGTGATTTTGAAATTCTGAAATTTTAACACTTTAATCTGGAGAGATTTCTGCCAAAAGCCACTGGGTTTCGAGATTTGCTCCTGAGTCTCTGGGATCATGGCCGTTGAGCAGCTTGATGAGGAGCCAAAGAGGCCGTTCGTGGGCCCAGTCCTGACTGTCCAATGGCCTCTGGAGGATGACGGCCACCGAGCCAAGGGGGAGCAGGGCGGAGGGACAACACCCTTTCCCCCCTGGGGTGGCCTGGCGACAGTAACCTACTGCGGGGTCCAGACGCATTTCTGCCAAAAGCCACTGGGTTTTGAGATTTGTTTCTGAGTCTCTGGGATCATGGCCATTAAGCAGCTTGATCAGGAGCCAGAGAGGCCATTTGTGGGCGATGACTTGGGGTGGGGAGGACAGGACCGGCTCCACCCCCATACCATGAGGCCCTGCGTGTCTCATCACTGAGGGCCCAAACCTGACTGTCCAGTGGCCTCTGAAGGATGGCGGGCCACTGGGCTGCTGTGGGGAACAGGCCAAGGCATGAAACCTATTTCCACCTGGGTTGGCCCAGCACCGGTAACCTACTGCAGGGACCGGACGCATTTCTGCCAAAAGCCGCTGGGTTCCGAGATTCGTTTCTGAGTCTCTGGGATCATGGCCATTAAGCAGTTCAATCAGGAACCAAAGAGGCCTTGCCTCCAGTTATATAGCTGAGCCGGAGGTGGTTTGTGGGTGTGTTTCCACATACCTAACTTTTAGCCGTTTACTTTCTTGGTAAACTTTGCCCCAAGTTTTTGGGGTCTGGCTAAAGGCACAGTAGCAATTTTGGGGTATCTGGAAGTCTGAAGGCCCCATCAGGCTGCTGATACACTCGCCTCACAGGTACAGATTGACCTGCTGGCGGCACCATACCCCTGAGCTCGATATTTTTTAACATTATTCTTTTTAAACTTAGTAATGAAGGCAAACCAACTTGTCCTAAAATTCACTAACTACATAGCTTCTTGCTCATACCCCAAACCAATTCATTTTTACATTTTCTAACATGATCAGTTGACTTAGAAACTTATTTTGAAATAACTGGGGGACCTAAAACATGCACCCCTGACTCAACATTCATAATATACTTTGTGAGATTGGGAGTGTGATATAGGATCAGTAGGTCAACTCAAAAGTCAAGATGGGCAAGAACAAGCGAGAGCACACCCGTGCATTGCCAGGTGTGACTCAAAATGGGGAGAAAAAAAAAGAATGTAATTCATTCACAAAGAGGATCACGATCACGACCACCCTGTTGTTCGTCGATTGCCTCGAGCAGGTGCCAGTAACGTCTTCTTCGTCCTAGCCCTGAGATTTTTTTTTTTTAAGTGCCATATTCAAGGCTTTTTCAGGGTTAGGAGAATGAGACCCATCATTGTTACTGGTATTTGGCATATTGGGTATACCACGGGGAGTTTGCCAGACTCTGCCGTGTGGGCATGTTACATTTGGTAGCCTGCCAGTTTGACCAAATTAGGAATGAGATGATAAGATGTCGCGCGGCCGCGAATGCTGAGTGTGATGATCTCTGGATCCTGGCCGTTGTTGGAGTTACACGGCAGTTGGTGGGTGTAACTGTCTAGTTACTGGCAGGTCCAGTCCCAAACTGTGCAGGCTTGGAGATCTCAGCCCCGGGTCCCACACACCTGGGTTCCTCTGTCAGTTCTTTTATGCGTGAGGCTCATCCAAGTGTGTGGAGAGTGCTCCCAGCATGGCCTTGGCTGGGCCTCGATGGTCTTCAGCTGTTGGGCCCTGGTGGAGACAGTCAGGCATAGGGTAGGAGACTCTGACTCACAAAGAGGATGGTTATGTAAAAACTGTACTAGTTAGCCTTGAATAATTTAGCTATGTAGATTAAGTAAACTTAGATTTTTTTTTTTTTGATTTTTGGGTAACACCTGGCAATGCACAGGGATTACTCCTGGCGGGACCATATGGGATGCTGGGAATCGAACCCAGGTCAGCAGCATGCAAGGCATATGCCCTGCCCGCTGTGCTATCACTCCAGCCCCTGGATCATAAATTTTTCACTCCTTAATTTCACAATCACTGTGACTATATTTCTCAATTCTTATTAGAGGCCTAGAGATTATATAATAGATAAAAAAGTATAATCTTACTAAAAAAGTAAGAAACTTTACTTAAAATTTAAATATATAATCTTCACTTTTTGTTTTGTTTTTTTTTTTGGGGGGGGGGTCACACTCAGCGATGCACAGGGATTACTCCTGGCTCTGTACTCAGGAGTTACTCCTGGCAGTGCTGGGGGACCATATGGGATGCTGGGAATCGAACCCAAGTCAGCCGCGTGCAAGGCAAACGCCCTACCCGCCCCGCTGTGCTCCCCCTCCAGCCCCTACTTTTATTTTTAATGAAAATTAATGAAAGAAATTTTAAAAAGCTTATTTAGTAAAAATGAAAAATAGGTTTTAAATAAATATAAATTATTTATTACAACGTACTAAAATTGGTCTTTCACCACTTCTTGATTGTCAATCTCCTGGGGTTGTAATAGTTCAGTCATCATTTTCTTTATCTGCTACGAAAAAGTCTTGGTGGCTGGAGAGGTAGTACAGCAGGTAGAGCGCTCGCCTTGCATTTTGCTGACCTGGGTTCCAGCCCTAGTTCCCCATATAGTCCCCCAAGCTCTGCCAGGACTAAGCCCTAAGCACTGCCAGATGTGGCCCAAAAACCAAAAAAATTAAGTCTTTGAACAAGGTATCTGACTCCTTTTTTTTGCTTGGATAGGATCGGTTGGTAGTTTTATAGGATGCATATTTTCTGTTCTTATATGGGAATGCAGAGTTAAATGAGTCTTAAGAAATAACTTAGGAAATGTTTTAAAGGCCAGAGAGATAGTATAATGGGGAAGGCATTTGCCTTGTATGTGGTCGGCCCAGGTTCAATCCCCAGCACCACACATAGTGCCATAAACCTGCCAGGAGTGATCCCTGAGCACAGAGCCAAGAGTAAGCTCCTGAGCACCCCTGGGTTGGCCTAAAATAACAGAACAAAACAAAAATTTTTAATATGCGTATTTTCTGCTTTCATATGGAAATACAGAGTTAAATGAGTCTTAAGAAATAATTTTAAGGGGGAGAGAGAGCACTGTGGATAGAACACTTGCTTTTTATGCAGCCAACCCAGGTTTGATCCCTGGCATCCCATATTGTCCCTCGTAGCTCATCAGGAATGATTCCTGAGTTCAAAGCCAGGAGTTATCCTTGACCACTACCCCCAGCACACACACAAAAAAGTTTTAATAATTTGGAAACTGAAATGTTTAATGAGACATATTGAAACATCTGTATAGTTTTATGGCTTTCTATATGTAGACTAATCTTTATTTTACTTTAGGACAAGGCTGATAGATCTTCTTTAATGATAAACGATAAATTGGCTTGTAATGAAAAAGTTGAAATGCTGGAGGACCATGAAACTAAAAGCTATTCAGGAAGAAAAAGATTAAATGAAAGTGAACTTCAAGAAGAGGAACCACCTGCAAAGAAAGGTATTGCTTTCAACTGATACCAGTAGTCTCTCTTTTTTTTTTTTTTTTTTTGCTTTTTTGGGTCACACCGAGCGATGCACAGGGGTTACTCCTGGCTCATGCACTCAGGAATTACTCCTGGCCATGCTCAGGGGACCATATGGGATGCTGGGAATCGAACCTGGGTTGGGCTGCATGTAAGGCAAACACCCTACCTGCTGTGCTATCACTCCAGCCCTCAGCACCACTAGTCTTTTAACGCAAGTTCCAAACTAATATATAAGTAGGAGGAAATTTACTGACTACATGCGGGGAAGCTAATCTAACCATCACCAAAAAAAAATTTTTTATCCTTTTGGGTTACATCCGGTAATGCACAGGGGTTACTCCTGGCTTTGCACTCAGGAATTACTCCTGGCAGTGCTTGGGGAACCATACGGGATGCTGGGAATTGAACCTGGGTCGGCCACGTACAAGGCAGACGCCCTACCCCCTGTACTGTTGCTCCAGCCCCACATCACAAACTTTTATGCTTATGTTGCTAATAGCTAGGGTTCCTTAAACTTTTTCAAGTCACCACAACCAATTTCTTCCAAGAAATTCTTGTATGACCCTAGATATATATATATGGCATTCAAGTCAAATACTTATTGATAATAAATTATAGATTTATAGTAAAACAAGTGTTTCACAATCCTCAATTCATAATCCTCAGTATATAGGATTATAAAATTATGGTTTTATAATCCTATATATGGTCTCAACTTATAGTTTGGATTGAGAGGATATTTAAAGCTGACTTTAATGAATTTGTTCTCAACAACTGGTCTTTCAACACTTTTGAACGCCACTTAATCTCCTGGGTTTATAATAGCTCAGTCATCAGTTTTGTAGTTATAATTCCTTTTTCTATCAAAATCTCAAGGTGCTCATTTTTAATAGCTTGTACCCATTGCTTGGGTGCCTGAGTGCTTTATGACCTATTTTTCCTTTTTTACTAAATAAGCTTTTTCCCTTTTTTCCAATTTCTCTTTCATATGGTTTAATATTGACTTATATGGTAATTTTGTAGTTTTATTAAGGTTTGTCAAATTTATTGGTTTTGGTTTGTTTGTTTTAAGGACCATTTTGTGGTATTCCAACTGTCACTGAAAACCCTAAGAAAAGTGAAGAAATGAAACAGACCATTTCAGAAGATGAGGAAAATGATAGAGTTTTACTCGCAAAGAATAAAAAGCTGGAAAGACATTTATTTATTGTTGAGAATGAACTTAAAAATGAAAAGGAAGGAAAAGCAGAACTAAAGGAACAAATTGTTATTTTGCAGAAGAATCTTTTTACTTCTGAAGAAAAGAGTTCTACTCTTACTGTAGAGATTCAACAAATTCAATCGAATTATGATAGTGCAATTTCTGAATTACATGTACAAAGAAATATAAATCAAGAACAGGAGAAGAAAATCAAGAAATTGTCGGAGGAGATTGAAACTGCTCGAAGAAACATCACAAATAATGTTTCGCAAATAAAATTAATGCAAGAAAAAATAGATGAACTCCGAACTCTTGATTCAGTTTCTCAGATCTCAAACATAGACTTATTCAATCTCAGGGATCTGTCCAGGGGTTCTCAAGAGGATAATGTGTCAAATACACAGTTAGACCTTGTAAATAAAGATTACTTGGTAAGTAAGCAAGTTAAGGAATATCATATTCAAGAGATCAATAGAGAAAATTCTTTCCACTCTAGTATTGAAGCCATTTGGGAAGAATGCAAGGAAATTGTAAAGGCTTCCTCCCAAAAAAGTCATCAGCTACAAGGACTAGAACAACAAATTAAAAACTTACAATCAGAATTAAGAGGCTCTATGGATGAAAACAACAAACTGATAATAGAGGAGAGGGAGACAAAAATTCTGTTAAAAGAACAAGAAAGTCATATACAGCAACTAAAAGATGAACTGCAAGAAAAAAACACCAGACTTGATGTTCAAGTACAGCTTGTAGCCGAAGAAAAGAGAGCCCTTTCGGAACTTACACAAGATATCACTAACTATCAGGTGAAAATAAAAGACCTTGAAGCCATCTTAGAAACTCAAAGAGATGAGTGTAGTCATTTAGCGAAGCTAGAACAAAAAATTTTGGAAAAGGAGTCTGTCATCTTACACCTAGAAAGAAACCTGAATGAATGTCAAGAAAATCTTCAGGAGTCTATCAGAACCACCAAAGAACTAAATGAAAGGGATATCCAATTGAATCAGGAAATCTCACATTTAACTAATGAGTTGCAAAATGCAAAGCATTCACTTAAATTAAAAGATAAAGAAGAAGAAACCAACAGACGAGAAATTGAAAAGTAAGCTAAATGTTACTAAACTAAGCAAAGCATTGATTTTATTGATTTTCCTGTGTAACTCTGAATGTAATTTAGGTAGACATAACGCACCCTGTTGGAATACCTATGTATGATATGTGAATTTACATAAACTTTAAAATTAAATTATATCCAAAGATCTGTTTATAGATCTACTTATAAAATCAAGTTTATAAAACCATACAGGACTTATTCATGGTTTGAACTTTCCAAATTTGTGGAAAGGTAGAATTCTATAGATTCTTGGGGCTGGAGCACAGCGGTTAGGGCATTTGCCTTGCATTTCATTGGTGCACCTTTTGGAATATGCTGTTCTGGACCTTAAAAAAAAGTCTCTGGGGGCTGGAGTGATAGCACAGTGGGTAGGGCATTTGCCTTGCACGCGGCTGACCCGGGTTCGATTCCCAGCATCCCATATGGTCCCCCAGCACCGCCAGGGATGATTCCTGAGTGCAGAAGTGCAGATCCAAGAGTAACTCCTGTGCATTGCTGGGTGCGACCCAAAAAGCAAAAAAAAAAAAAAATTCTGTAGATTGTTTCTCGCTCACATGTGTGATCCTAAGTGATTAGTGGTATATTATTACAGAAAAGTCTTGTATTTTAGGTTGAAAGAAGAACTCTCTACAAGCTCTGCTCTTACCCAGACTCTGAAAACAGATCTTCAGAGGAAAGAAGAAGATTATGCTGAACTGAAAGAGAAACTGGCTGACGCCAAAAAGCAAATTGAGCAAGTACAGAAAGAGGTGTGTAATTTGAAAGGTTATGTAGCTTTGGGGCTGTTTTCCTTAATATGTATATATAGTTTAGACATTTAGAGTTTGAAATTTGTCAACCCTAATTTTTTTTTACAAACGATAGTTCATGGGTAGTGCAGGAATGAAGCTGCTTGCCTTTCCTACAGCCAACCCCTGGTTCAATCCCCAGTCTCCTGAGCACTAATAAGAGTGACCCCTGAGTGCAGAGCCAGAAGTAGCCTCTGAGCACTGCCTGGTGTAGCCCCAAATCCCTACCCCCACAAAAAAGATAGCACTGTAGCACTGTCTTCCCAAGCTCAAGCAGGCACCAGTAATGTTTCCATTGTCAGACTTGTTGTTACTGGGTTTTTTGTTTTTTGGCATACCGAATACGTCACAGGTATCTTGCAAGGCTTTGCCGTGCGGGAGGGATACTCTCGGTAACTCAGAGGGGCAGAGGAATCGAACCCGGCTCGTCCCGAGTCGGCCATGTGCAAGACAAGCACCCTACCCGCTAATGCTATTGCTGCAGCCCACCCCAAACACATATAAAAATAAAAGTACTTGTTGCCAGGGCTGTAGAGAGAGTACAGTGGGAAGGGCATATGCTTTGTATGTGGCCAGTCTGGATTCGATCTCTGGCATCCCATAGGGCCTCCAGAGCCTGCCAGGATTGATTCCTCAGCACAGAGCCAGGAGTAAGCCCTGAGCAGGGTGTACCCCAAGAGGGGAAAAAACCTACCACAAAAGTTCTATTTGTTGCGTTTATTAATTTTTATAATGAATATTTTTGTTCATAATAAAAATATTTAATCTCTTATAAATCTTACTTTCTAGGTATCTGTAATGCGTGATGAAGAGAAATTAATGAGGGTTAAAATTAATGAACTGGAGAAAAAGAAAAACCAGTGTTCCCAGGAAATAGATATGAAACAGCGAACCATTCAGCAACTTACGGTAAATTTTGCTTTTAAGAATGGCTTGAAAAGATTCTGTTGGCTTGCTCTTCAAGCCCGTGGTCGCCCTGAAACACATCTCTGCCTCTTTGCTTCCTTGTTTCCCATCTGGGGAAGCTGTATTCTAAAAACACACCGCTTTTCCTCCCCTCACATCTTTCTAAATAAGTTTCAATAAAAACTGTCTCGTGGGCTGCAATAGTAGTACAGCATTAGGGCACTTAGCTTGAATGCGGCCAAACCTGGTTTGATCACTGGCATCCCATATGTGGTATCAGGGTGGTGTGGACTTCCCTTCCTGCATGCAAAGCATATGCTCAGCCCTGAGTTGTCTCCTATCCATAAAGTATAACGGGTTTCTTCCCATTACACTTCCCATTCTCCCTTTTTACCAAAGTGAAACTCCCATTGTTAAGTATTTCTGTGTGTTTTAAGTTATATTTTAATTTAATTCATGTTGCTTCATTTTTCAGGAGCAGTTAAATAACCAAAAAGCAGAAGAAGCTATTCAACAGTATGAGAAAGTATGCAGAGGTCAGAAACAAATCCCTGATTCCAATAATAAAATGCATTTATCCTGTCTCCTTCAAGCCCATATTCTCCCTTGAATATGTACACATCTTGCTTGCTTGTGTCAGTGCATCTTAAGTTTTTTTTTTCCCCCCACTCTGGAGAGGAAATATTTCTCCTTTGTTCTAAGTAAGTTTTGTTCAGTAAAAATCACCTTGCAGGGCCAGAGGGATATCACAGTGGAGGGTACATTTGCCTTGCACACAGCCAACCTGGGTTTGATCCCATATGGTCCCATTATCGATCCCCTGAGCATTGCCGGTGTGACCCAAAAAGCCAAAAAAATAAAAACTATCTTGCTTCACTAAAAATATATATTTATTCCCAAATTTTCTTTCTTTTTTTTTTTTAGTGAAACACTATGAGGTACAGTTGTAGATTTACAATTTTTTGTGTTTGGGTTTCGATTATACAATGATTAGATACCCATCCCTCCACCAGTGCCCATTTTCCACCACCATGGATAATATCCCCCCCACCCCCATCCCCCTATCCCCCCCTGCCTCTGTGGCAGGGCAATCCCCTGTGTTCTCTCTCTCCTTTTGGGTGTTGTGGTCTGCAAAAGAGGCATTGAGTGGCAAACATGTTCAGTCCATAGTCTACTTTCGACATGCTTCTCCCCTCCTGGGAAGATCCTCCAAACACCCTTTATTTGGTGCTCCCTTCTCTATCTGAGCTGCCCTTTCCTCTAGAATTCCCGGCTGGCCACTAAGCTATGGAGTAATCCTCCTGGTGCTGATCTCAGCTATTCTTGGGTATTAATCTCATATTTTGTTACTTTATATCCCCCAGATGAATGCAATCTTTCTATGTCTATCCCTCTCTTTCTGACTCATTTCGCTTAGCATGATACTTTCCATGTTGTACCACTTGTATGTAAATTTCATGACTTTATCTTTTCTAACAGCTACATAGTACTCCATTGTGTAGATGTACCAAAGTTTCTTTAACCAGTCATCTGTTCTTGGGCATTCAGGTTTCTTCCAGTTTCTGGCTATTGTAAAGAGTGCTGTACAAATTTTCTTCTTTTAAGGAGCCAGAGAGAGAGTATAGGGGTTAAGGCACTTGCATAGCATCTGGCCAATCCTGGTCCAATCCCCAGCACCACAGTGATCCCCTGAACACCCCCAGGTGAGCTCCTGTGCGCATAGCCAGCAATAGCCCTGGGCACCACTGGGCCATGGCCCCTACCCCTTCTTAAAAGGACACTGCCTGTTGGATTATGGTCCTCCCTAATCCGTTATAGTTTTGTTTTGTTTTTAAAGGAAAAAAAACAACTTGGGAGCCATTCCTGGCTGTGCTCAGGACTTACACCTGACTGTGCTCAGGAATCCCTCCTGGAGGGACTTCCAGGACTATATGAGGTACCGAGGATCAAATCAGAATTAGCCACATGCGAAGCAAGCACATTAACCCCTGTTCTGTCTTTTCTGTCCTGTACTGTCTTAAATATAACTGGTATACAGATAGGAAATAAGTGCAAACTATCACGAAATATTTCTAATCCATTGTTTTGCCTGACGCTTATGTGTCATTTTTGTCTCTAGTGTGTGATGTTCTTCTTTCCACTTCCCACTTATTCTCATATGTTCTCTCAAGAACATTCAATCTCTAAACCTTTCCTCCTTGAAAGTATTCCAGAACATTATTGTTCTAAGTGAGTCTCTTTCTGATGGTAAATAATTGATTGTCCATTTGACAGTCATTTGTTCTACTGTGATAACACATAGGGATAGCTATCTCTCTTTTTCACTTTTGTTTTTGTTTTTGTTTTTGGGCCACACCCTGGTGTGCTCCTGACTCACTCCTGGTGATACTAGAAGACTCTCTTCCATGCTGGAGATCAAATCCTTGTCAGCTTCTTACAAGGCAGAGCACTTTACCTTCTATACTATGTCTCCAGCGCAAGATATCTACCTCTTAAGTGTATTGAAGTTGTTTGATTTGTTGCATATTTCTGAATTGTTTTGTGATATGTTATTTGGAGGCAATAACATTATCTTTTTTTTTTTTCCCTTTACTGGCCCTGCATTTAAAATTATAGGTGGGGCTAGAGCTATAGCATAGCAGGCAGGGCATTTGTCATGCACCGCCCACTCGGGTTCGATTCCCAGCATCCCATATGGTCCCCTGAGCACCGCCAGGAGTAATTCCTGAGTGCAGATCCAGGAGTAACCCCTGAGCATTGCCGGGCGTGACCCAAAAAGCTAAATAAATAAATAAATAAAATTGTAGGTGATGGTCATTAGTTAGTATTGCCACCTTATTAATTTGAAGTGAAATATAAAGTCTGTGCTTCTAATTGAGTGTGAAATGTAAAGATAAAGAAAGGGTTCAGGGGCCAGAGTGGGGAGGGCATTTGTTTTGCATGCAGCTGACTCCGGTTCAATCCTCAGCATTCTATATGTTCCCCAAACTTCGCAAGTAGTGATTTCTGATCACAGAGTCAGGAGTAAATCCCAATTTTGGTGTGTGGCCCCAGTACCAAAAAATAATTTAAAAAATAGAGGAGTGTCTTTGAATAAATTTATGATTAGTAACATAGTATGAATCTGTTTGTAAATCATGCTTATGAAGGAAATGAATTACATAAAATTAAGACTTCTTTAATAATCCTTAAAGGAATTCTGTTTTATTAGCACTCTTGGCAGTCTGGTGTCAGTGGAATGAGGCACAGCAAATCATGTATACGATTTGTTGTAATTCTTTTGTTTTAACTTCTTTATGTGCCCTTAATTAAGGGAATCATATTTGAAGATTTGTGTCATTTTTAATGTCACTTTTTTTTCAGGGGGTAGGAGCTCAGCTACACTGGTGATGCTTAGGGATTCCTCCTGGCTTTACACTCAGGAATTATTCCTGATAGAGCTGAGGAAACTAAATGGGGTACCGGGTATTGAACCTGGGTCAACCTGGAAAGCACCCTATCCACTGTACTATTACTCTGGCACCCAGAAACAACTTTTTTTTTTTTTGACTGTTTGGGTCACAGTCAGTGATGCACAGGGGTTACTCCTGGCTCTGCACTTAAGGATTACTACAGGCGGTGCTCAGGGGACCATAGGGGATGCTGAGGATCAAACCCAGGTCAGCGCGTGCAGGCAAACACCCTACCCTCTAGTACGGCGGTAGTACAGATAGTACCCTACCTATACTATCACTCTTGTCCCCAGAAACAACTTTAATAAGACTTGTGGCACTGTCATTCTAGAAGAGCAGAAGTAGCAACTATCAAAGTAATAAGTATTCAGCAATGACAATTTTCAAGAAGAAATAATTACATGTCAGGGAAATGGCTAAAGGGGCTTGCCCCAGTTCAGTCTGACAACACATGGCTCCCCGTGCATAGAGCCAGAAATAGCACCACCAGGTCTGGCAAAAAATACCAAAAATTGAACAAATTTAAAGGAAAAATATTCCTGTGATTTTTTTTTTTTTTAAGATTGGGGCTAAAAGTGTTTTTAGGAAGAAAAAGTCTTAGTTTTTTAATGTTAGTATTAAAAATAATAGCTTTGTCAAAATAATCCTGTCAAAAGTAACAGTTTTTCTAAGTTTCATGATTTATGCTCAGTTTTTTTTTTGTTTAAAAATTTGTTTTCCTTTTTATTTTTGCCATCATTCTTGTATCCAACTGTACAGCTGGTATTTATTTGATCTATTGTTTTAGGCATTTGCCAGTATTGAGGATTCAGTAACGAACAACTCAAAGTTTCTACCTATATGGGATTCACATTTTTTTATAGTTAATCAAATTACATTTTAACTTTAGAACTCAAAAGGTCAATTATCTGGATAGTATGTATTAGTACTGTTTCGCAAAACTATTCTCCCCTAATTTTTAGACCTAAATGCTAAAGAGAAAATAATCGAAGATATGCGAATGACCCTGGAAGAACAAGAACAAACTCAAGTAGAGCAAGATCAGGCGCTGGAAGCTAAATTAGAGGAAGCTGAAAGACTGGCCACAGGTAAATCAAGATTGTCTGCATATTGCAAAGCATGCTCTAACATCCTCCTCTTTTTCCTCGATTTCTTTACTTCTTAAAGTAGCTGAGTATTTCGTAATGAAATGTATTTGCTGTATTTTGTCAATGTCCGTCCTGTATTCAGTATGATAAAAAATAATAATAATTGGGAGGGGGCGGGCCCAGTGGTGCTCAGGATTTCCTTCTGACTCTGCTCAGGGATCAGTCCTGGTGGGCTGAGTGGACCATATGGAGTTCTGGGGATTGAACCTAGGTCTGCCACATGCAAGGCAAGCACCCTACTGGCTGTAGTATCACTTTTGCCGCTAAAATAGTTTTATCTAAGTAAAATTGTATATTAAAAAAAAAGATGAGGACACAGACACAATAAGTGTCAAAAGCTCAGTAAGCTTCAAAATGAGTTACAGGTATGATATTTTTATCTGTATTTGACTATTAGAGGAAAATTCAGTCAATGTTTTATTATTAACTTAAATGTGGGTGATTTAAGAGCTAGAAATTGTTAGTATATAGTTACAAATATTTAATATATATTGAAATAATATGAAGAGAAAATTTTTAATTTATTTAGTTTTCACTGGCTTAAATATCACAGGGCCAACCAAACATGTCTCATTAGGGCTCTCTATACATCTTGGGTTTATTTCTCAGGGAGGTTTCCCCAAAGTGGGTTCCTCAATCAAGATTTGGACATTTTTTTTAAGTTTGGCTTTTTTAAAATTCAATTTAATTATGTATTTGCTTTTGGGGGGGGTCCCACCCGGCAATGCACAGGTGATTACTCTTGGCTCTGCACTCAGGAATTACTCCTGGCGGTGCTCAGGGGACCATTGGGATGCTGGGAATCGAACCTGGTTTGGCCGCATGCAAGGCAAACGCCCTGCCCGCTGTGCTATTGCTCCAGCCCCTGGAGTGGAAATTTTCAAGATACAATGTTAAGTTGCAGTGTCTCTGTCAATAAGAATTATTTTTCAACTAAGTTTCACCTCTGTCCCATTCTTTATATCATCTTAAATGTTTAGATCAATCAATAGTATGATCATATCACTCAATGCATCACTTTTTTTTTTTGAGAATTACAGGCTGTTTTTTATAATACTGGCATGTATATTGGGAGCTGGAGCAATATGTCTATAGTGCGTAGGGCTCTTGCCATGTACACAGCTGACCTGGGTTTGATCCCCAGCATCCCATATGGTACCCCAAGCCCCGCCAGCAGTGATCCCTGGACACAGTCAGAAATCATCCCTCAGCACTACCAAGTAGTGCCCAAAGACAAAGAAGTAATAATTTTTTTAAGATTGGCATATTTTAAAATATAATATACCTGAACACTATGTAGTGGGTACCTGAAAGTTCCTTGTAGTAGTTGTTCTTCCCTAAAAACTTAACATGTATCTCTGGGAGTTGTATCAGTTGTATCAGTTCTCCTTGGTCTCTTCTTCTGGGCTTTGGTGATTTCTTGTCTGTATCCCACGTGTATTTTAAAACAATTTTGTTTTTAAATCAGAATTGGAGAAATTGAAAGAAAGGTACAAAGATCTGGAAACCAAAAAAGATCAAAGATCAAATAAAGAACTTAAGGATAATGAAGATTCACTTAGTAAAAAGCTCCGTAAGCTTCAAGATGAGTTACAGGTATGAAATTTATCTGTATCTGACGATCGTATTTCCATTAGAGGAAAATTCAGTGTATGTTTTATTATTAACTTACATATGGGTGAGTTAAAAGCCAGAAATTGTTAGTAATAGATATTGAAATAATATGGAGAGGAAATTTTCAATATACGGATGACAAAATGTCAACGTAAACATAATGATTGGGTCTTTTTTTTCCATAATTTCAGGATTAATCCTTTAATTACCTTTTTTTTGTCTTATTGTCTGTTCTTCATTATCATTTCTTTTTTTATTGACACTCCACACAAGTATTTCCCTCATCCATTTCACCATAGTGCTGTCACACAATCAAAAAAGAGACCTCTGACTTTTCCCCCCATTTCCCTTCTTTTTTTAAAATTATTTATTCATTTATTTTTGTTATATTTATTTATTGAATCACTGTAAGAAAAGTTACAAAGCTTTCAAGATTAAGTCTCGGTCATACAATGATCAAACACCTTTCCCTTCACCAGTACTCATTTTTCACCACCAAGAACCCCAGTATACCCCCCCTCCCACCCCTCCCAATGCCTGTGAGGCAGATGATTTCTACTTAACTCTCTACTTTGATTACATTCATTATTTCGGCAAAAGATGCACCATTATTGTTTAGAATTTCCCCCCAACAATCAGAACTGCTGAAAAGGCATTGTGAAATACTTTGTTTTCTATAGCTGGTTGTGAGAACCATATGATGTCGCGCAGCCACTATTGAGATTTTGGATTTCTGATATTTTACTAGGTAAGTCTGGAGGGATTTCTGCCAAGAGCCAGATAATTACGAGATTGGTTTCTGTGCATCTGGTGTTGTTTGCCAACTTCTTTGTTTTATTTATTCATTTTTCACATACAGGTGTAACATGTAGTAATTGTCTATCACTTCCTATTTCATTGATTGTACTTAGTATCTAGCTATTTTATTCCAAATGGCACAATTTCATCTTTTCTAATGACAGTGGAATTCTTAATGTATGTACTTTAGATTCTTTGTCCAGCCATCTGACATTAGGCATCTCAGTTGATTCCATGTTGGTAACTACGGTGAATAATGCTGCTGTACATAGAAGAACGGATATATCTTTTCAAATTAGAGTTTCCATTTTCTTCAAGCAGATGCCTAGGAATGTATATCTATTTTTTACTGCTTCCTCATCAAACACTGCTATGGAGAAGATGAGCATTAGGAAATCATCTTGACTGTTATAAATTTTTCAAATTTTAAGCTAGAAAAGAATATAACATATGAAAATACAATAATATATTCGAAACTATAAAGAAGACTATCTTTGTCTTTTTCATGTTCTGCTTCATCGTACTGTATAGAATATAACATGGGGTTCTCTTTTTTCATGGGATTTACAAAATACTACATAAGTTTTTATACATTTTGTTAAAAGTACATTCTAACTAATTTTGAGTTCAAACATTAATGTTTTTAATTAACATTAATTAACATTTAAAATGTTTTTTAAAGATTGGGGATTTAATCTACATTCAGTCTCTAGAGTCAGAAATTAAGAAAAACACAAAGAACTACTTTCTTTTGTAATGTGTTTATTTACTTTCTTATTGTGAAAAACTCAAAAGCTGCTAGAACATCACTAGTACAGGGAAAACATACTGATTGTGAGAGTTCATATAAGGCGTATTAGTATACCTTTCCTTATTCTTTTTTTGGTGGGGGAATCTTGGGAGGCCATATCCAGCAATAATCAGGGGTTACTCCTGGCTCTGCACTCAGAAATTACTCCTGGTGGTGCTTGGGGGACCATATGGGATACTTGGGATCAAACCCTGGTCAGCCTTATGCAGAGCAAATGCCATATCTGCTGTACTGTCGCTCCATTCCTACTTTGTTTTTTCTTTTTTTTTTTTCTTTTTTGGGTCACACCTGGTGATGCACTGGGGTTACTCCTGCCTCTGCACTCAGGAATCACCCCTGGTGGTGCTCAGGGGATCACATGGGATGCTGGGAATCGAATCCGGGTCTTCCACGTGCAAGGCAAACGCCCTACCCTCTGTACTATAGATCTAGCCCCTCCATTCCTACTTAGCATTATTCTAAAATGATGAAATCACAAATCTTAGAAGTATATTTTATAATCCTGGAATGAACTGCCATAATTTAACTTAAACAGTGATTTTAGAAGTTTTAAAACAGCGCCAGAGCAATAGTACAGTGGGTAGGGTGTTTGCCTTGCATATAGCCAAACCTAGGTTTGATCCCCAACATATCATATGGTCACCCCTAACACCTCCAGGTATAATTCCTAAGTGCAGAGCCAGGATCAACCCCTCAGCACTGCAGAGTCTGGCAACAAAAGAAGTTTTAAAACATGGAGGAGCGCCAGAATGATAGTACAGTGGCTAGGGCATTTGCCTTGCATGCTGTTGACCTGGGTTCAATCCCCAAGACTGTGAATGGTTCCCTGAGCATTGCCAAGGGTGATTCCTAAGTGCAGATTCAAGAGTAACCCCTGAGCATCGCCGGGTGTGACCCAAAAACTAAATAAAAAATAAAACAACAAAAAGTGGGAAAAGGACCAAGAATGCCCTGAGTTTAATCCCTGAACTTCCCTGGCCTCCCAGACACTGCCAGGAATGACCTCCTCAACTACCAACACCACCTTATGTAAGAGTTGTGTAGATCGATTGGGTTGCTTTGGTTGTTTTTTTAAGACATAGTGGTTTTTGTTTGTTTTCTTTTTGGGTCATACCTGACAGTGCTCAGAGGTTACTCCTGGCTTTGCATGCAGTAATTACTCCTGGAGTTGCTCAGGGGACCATATAGGATGACGAGGATTGAAGCACCAGGGATTGAACCCAGGTCAGCCGCATGCAAGACAGATGCCCTACCCACTGTACTATTGCTCTGGCTCCAAGACATAGTGTTTTCTGTTAAATCAAGTTTTACTTGAATTTTAGGTACTTTGGGCGATGGGGGACCAGTGGTAGAGGCTCACCTGATGGTGTTCAGAGCTTATTCCAGGTTGCATGAGTGCAGAGCATTTATTAGCATTATAAAAATAGATTATTGGGGGGGCTGAAGGCCATACGTAGCTGTGCTAAGGAATTACTCTTAGCTCTGTGCTCAGAGAACCTGATGTAATCCCTGAGGTCGAACCTGAGTGAGGCTTATGTAAGCGCCTTACACACTGTTTTATCCCTCCAACTCCTAACTGTATTATTTATCTATACAGGAATCTGAGCAGAAATATAAAGCTGATAGAAAGAAATGGTTGGAAGAAAAAATGATGCTGATCACTCAAGCAAGAGAAGCTGAGAATCTAAGAAACAAGGAAATGAAAAAATTTGTTGAAGACAGAGAACGTTGTTTAAAGCAACAAAATGAAGTGGTTGGTAACGATTATACATTCTCTGCATGTGTCTCCTCTGCTTTCTCCCCCTTTTCTTTGTTGCTGTTGTGAGTGCTCTAGGGCACTGTGTCTCATACACTTTGGTTGCAGTGCTTACACGCAGTTGGTTATGGCACACTGGAGATCGCAGACTTTGTTGTGGTGCCAAGGATCACAAACTGCAGTGCTGCTGGGATTACGCTCAGCAGCATGGGGGTGGCACTAGGGACCTCCAGGTTCTGCCTCAGACCCCCACGAAAGGCTCTGAGCTGCATCTCTGGGCCCCATCTGCTTTCTCTTTTTCAATGCAGTTTACTAATCCCTAAGAGGATTTTACTGTTCCAGTTTTTATCTTTCACTTCTTGTCCCAAGTTCACTTTTGCTCTTGAACTTTTTGCAGTTCATTTTGCAAGTTGGAGAAACTTTTAAATGTAGTCTAGAAATAGTACTAAAAAATCTATTTTCATCTCCAATGTTACCTTGATTCTGTTGTAAAAGTTTCTACATAATGAGTTATAGATTCTACTAGAAGCCAGTTCATTAGGACATTTTGTTGGGGGGGGGAGTTAAGCTACGCCTGGCAGTGCTTAGAGTTCGGGGATTTGGGTTTTTGGGTTCTTGCCTTCAAATCCTGCACTCCAACCCTCTTGAGCCATCTCCCTAGCCCAGGACTTTTTTTTAAAGTCACTATACCATTTCCACAAAACCCTGGTAGAAATAATGTTTCATTTTATGTTGACCAGCTGATTTTTTTTTTGAACAGTGATTCCATCTTAACTTGGGGATTTTTAAGTATTTTTTAACTTGGATTTTTTTCCCCTTCTGTTTTAATGGAAAGGTTACTCAGAAACCCAGTGTTGCTAATCAGAAAAAAGAAGTTGGTGATTGATTCTAAGAAAATTATCAGACAATACTTGAATATTAACTTTATTTATTTATTTATTTATTTATTTTGATTGTGCATAGTCAATCTTTAATTCAGAACCAAATAGCATACTTATAGAACATCTGAGGGGCTCTGAGGTACAGAACTGCACATATTGTGATTTACCATTTACAGAGGTCAAGCGTTTCAACAGAGACAATTCTTTGGAGGAAATTAACTCAAGGAGACACTCTGCCTGAGGCTATACTGAAAAATTCGCTCAGGGGCTATATGCATCTGTGTTGCGTTTCTCTTTCTCTGCTCGTACATATTAAACAAATTAAGTTTACTTCTTATTGATATGTGAAGTTATCGATACACACAGTAACAAACATTCCAAAACTTACTTCTCTGGGGTCCAGGAGCTAAGGTTAAAAGCTGGCTGGGATCCAGCTTTCAGGGTTAGAGACTGCGGCAACTGAAGCTTGAGTCAAGTAATTATGACGGATGCCCAGGAGTAAAAAAATATACATATATATGTATATTTTTTTAATGTAGGCGTACTGCTATTTATTCAGCCACTGATTATGCTGATTGAATTGGGCATGAACTCCACTAATATAACTTTAAATTAAAAAATACATATATGCTTTTTAGGACCAGGGTGATAGTACAGCAGATAGAGCGTTTGCCTTGCTTTGGGTGTTACTCTTGGCTCCGTGCTCAGGGCTCACTCTTGGTTGGCTCGGGCAGGGGACCCTAATGGGGTGCCAGGATCAAACCCAAGTTGGCTGACTGCAAGGCAAGTACCCCACTTACTGTACTATTGTTCCATCCCCATTTTGTTCATTTTTTAAATTTCATATAAATGAAAATATATAAAATGGCCTAATTTGCTCCTGCTTTCTTCATTTTCAATGTCATTTTTACTCTACTGGAATCCTCATATAAATTACTTTGAATCCGCTTTTCTCTATACACACACAGAAGTTGCCCTGAATCTGGTGGGGAGGGAAATAGGGGGGGGGCGGGGCTCAAACCCAGGCCTCACAAGTGGAAGAGGCGTGCTCAACCGGGAGCCACATGCCACATCCACAGCTGCTGGAAATTTCACTAAGAATTAGATCAGCTTTAAAGATCTGTTAAGGAAACTAACATCTTCGCACTGTTAAGCCTTTGTCCTTAAACACACAGTATGTACTCTCTTGGGGCTGGAGCGATAGCACAGCGGGTAGGGCGTTTGCCTTGCACGCAGCCAACATGGCCAGCCGGAGTTCCATTCCTCCGCCCCTCTCGGAGAGCCCGGCAAGCTACCGAGAGTATCTCACCCACATGGTAAAGCCTGGCAAGCTCCCCGTGATGTACATGATGTATTCGATATGCCAAACACAGTAACAAGAAGTCTCACGATGGAGATGTTACTGGGCCTGCTCAAGCAAATAGATCTTATATTTTCCTCAAGTTTTCACTATTTCATGATTGTTCTAACCCAGTTTATTTTTACTTTTCTAACGTTTGTTACAATTTATTGTTGTCATTTTACTGCAATTTTGCCCACTCACTTCTTCTCTTTGCTTTTTTGGGGGATGAGGGTGTCACACCCAGCGATGCACAGGGCTTACTCCTTGCTCTGCACTCAGGAATTATTCCTGGAGCTGCGTGGGAGACCATAGGGGATGCTGGGGATTGAACCCGTGTCAGCCTTGTGAAAAGCAAATGCTGTCCCTACTGTTCTATTGTTCTGACCCCATCGCTCATGTTTCAGGTGTTGAGCAAATGCAGATATTAATTTAAATCTGTAATTTTTTTACATGAACAAGGGGAGGCGGAGCAAGGCAAAAAGCCCTCCGTGCTGTGCTATTACTCCGACCCCGAGGATTTTTTTTTTATGTTAAAGTATTGTTTGGTAAAGAGGGAGGGCATTTGCCTTGCACAAGGCTGACCTAATTGGATCCTCCGCTTTCTGTATGATCCCCCGAACCTCGTCGTAAGTAATTTCTGAGCGGAGAGCCAGGAGTAACCCCTGAGCATTGCTGGGAATGACCCAAAAACAACAACAAAAGAGGTGAACAAGGGGCCAAAGCAATAGTAAAGTGGGTAGGATGCTTGACTTGCATGCGGTCCCAGGTATGATCCCCTATCCTGTATCCCCCAAACCCACTAGGATCACTGCCAGGTGTGTCACCATAACCAAACAACAAACAAAGAGGTGAGCAATAAACTGATTTTTAAATTTTGGACAGATAGGGATAAAATTTGCACATGAACATAGTGGACATATTCTGTCATTTAGTGGACATATTCTGTAATTTGTTTTACGAGGAAATATTTTATCTGGGCTTTCTGATTAGGAAATGCTTACAGCACAGCTGACAGAGAAAGACAGTAACCTTCAGAAGTGGCGAGAAGAACGTGATCAGCTGGTTGCAGCATTGGAAATACAACTCAAAGCTCTTGTCTCCAGTAACATACAGAAAGACAATGAAATTGAACAGTTGAAGAAGAGTGCCATAGAAAATTCTAAAACAGTCAGTAGACTTTTGTTCTTCTCATTCATTTATTTTTAATTGAACTTAGGAAAAATTATTAAATTATTCCTAGAGGCTAGAAGACATGTTTTAGTAGGCCAGAGAGAACTCACTTCAAAAAAAGTTAAAGTTGGGGCTGGAGCGATAGCACAGCGGTAGGGCGTTTGGCTTGCATGCAGCCAACCTTGGCTGACCCGAGTTCAATTCCTCTGCTCCTCTCAGAGAGCCCGGCAAGCTCCCGAGAGTATCTCGCCCGCAGGGCAAAGCCTGACAAGCTACCTGTGACCCAAAAAGCAAAAAAAAAAAAAAAAAGTTATTTGAGTATTTCTTGTGAATTTTGCGTTTTCAGAATTAATTATGATTGGTTTTTCAATGATTAAGAAATAACTCATTCTCGAATCTTTTGGTCCTGCCTTCCCTGTAAATTTAATTGGGAAATAAGTAATTTGTAATGTAGTCCCTAATATACTTTAGGATGGTGGAATGTGGTTTCACTTCAATTCCTGCTGATATTTAAAATATTGGTGGCATCCTACTTTTACTATTTACTAAAGAAAAAAACTATTTTAAAATAAACACAATGTATAACATACAAAATCATTCAGAAGCTAGATTGTTGGGGCTGGGAGCCCTTGATAAACAGAATTCCTTTTCTTTTTTTTTTTTTTTTTTTTTTTTTTTGAGGGGCACCTTTTTTACCCAGAGGGCCGCACCTAGTGATCATTGGCCAACCGGGCCTTTTTTCTTGTACCTTGTTTTGGGGGGAGTGTGGGGAGGCCATACCCAAGAGTGCTCGGGGCTTACTCATGTTTCTACACTTAAGGGTCACTCCTGATAGTGTTCTGGGAACCACAGTGGTCCCGGGGATTGAACTTGTGTTGGCCATACGCAAGACAAGTGACTTCCCTGTATTGTCCCCCTGCCCTGGCCAACAAGACGCAGTAGCCCAAGAATATAGCACTACTCGAGGGGCCAAAGACTACCAGGACCACCCAGCAATGCCAGGACCACACTTGGTATTGGGGGCTTCAAAGGCTGTGCCTGACAATGCCAAGGGAATAAGGGACGCATTTTACAAATGTTACTTCTCCGAGAATCCCATCACACCCCATCTAGATCTAGTCTTTCCGGAATACATGACCTACACTTAAAATTTTGCAGCTCAGGGCCAGAGAGACAATATAACGGGTAAGGTGCTTTCCTTGCATGCAGCCAACCCGTTTCGATCCCCAGCATCTCGTATGTTCCTCTGAGCACTGACAGGAGCAATTCCTCGGTGACGATCCAGGGGTAATTCCTGAGCATCACCAAGTGTGACAACCCCCCTCACTCCCCCCAAAAGAAATTTTTATGAGGGCTAGGCAGAGAGCTCAGAGATGGAACGCACAGAGCCTGGGTTTAATTGCTCTGGTACCACATGGGCCCAAGATTAAGAACAATCTGATAAATCTCTCTAAATACTTTAAGTGGGGTTTAGGAGTAGAATATATCCTATGACGAAGAAAATGGGCTAGAGATTATACAGCACAGGGAGGTTTAGTTATCAATTTGGTCTTTACTGTTAGGCTATCATGGCCTTTGCAAAAGTCCTCTAGCTTGATGGGCTGGAATGAGAGTAAGTTAGGGTGCCTGCTTTGCTGGGTTCAATCCTCATACTATATATGGTCCACTGAGCCAAGCCAGGAGTGATCCTTGAGCACAGAACCAGAAAGAAGCCCTGAGCAGTGCTAAGTATGACTAAAGAAAAATGAAAAGGATCCTCTAGCTTTTTTTTAATTTCTGTTATTCAAGAAGTTTTGAGGGCTAGAGCAATAGTATAGTAGATAGGGTGTATGTCTTGCATGTGGCCAACCCAGGTTTGATCACCTACCCTGTATGGTCCCTGAGCACTACCAGGAGTAATTCCTGATGAAGAGCCAGGAGTAACCTCTGAGTATTTCCAGGTGTGGCCAAAAACAAAAAAAATCAGGCTGGAAAGTTACCAGCCTTTCCTGAATTTCTGAAGATGGAAGAGGGGACAAAGGAGAATTAGGTGGTCATTGAAGAAGTGTTGAGTAGAAGATTTGTTTAATCTACCCCAGTTGTGATTTTTATGTTCTTTGGGTTTTTTTTAAGGTTAAGTAATTCAATATAATATAATTTCTTGTTACAATGACTTGTTGCTTTAAATATTCTTACTTTAGGAAACACAGACCATGGATAGCAAACCAAGACCTGAGAGTTCAACAGATTCTGGCAGAGCTGACCCCCAGTCAACAAGTTTTGAAGTTTGTAGCAATGAAGTCGAGGTGCGTATATGGTGTCACGGTCCTTTACCCCCCTCTCCCCTTTTTTTGGCAGCACCAAGGATGGCAGTCCCAGGGCTTCCCCCAGGGCAGTGCTCTCCACTGAGCCAAGGCCTCCACAATCCATTTTTATCCTCTACCTTTGGCCTTTAATTACTGAATAGCATTTGCAAGGTAATTTGTCAGTTTTTGTAAGTGTTATTATGTAGTTTAATATACAGTTCTATGATCTCTGGGGTCTGGGAAAGTAATTAAGCTTTTCAGGAGTGTTGAAACTACTTTGGGAGAATAGATTACCAAATGGATATTATTCTTTCCAAATTATCACCTAAAATAGCAGCTGCATAAGTATAATCAAACTTGGGGAATCAAAAATATCTTTAGGGGGCTGGAGCGATATTATAGCTGGTAGGGCACTTGTCTTGCACGTGGCTGACCCCTGGGTTCAATCCCCTAGACAATTATGGGTCCCCTGAACTTGCCGGGAGTGATTTTCTGAGTACAGAGCCAGGAGTAACCCCTGAACATTGCCAGATATGGTCCAAAATTTATTTTTAAAAAAAAAGTTATAAAAGATAAGATAGAGATGATTATTTTTTCTTATAAGAGCTTTCTTGGGGGGTGGGGGGGGCGGGGGCTGGAGCGGGTAGGGCATTTGCCTTGCACGCGGCTGACCCGGGCTCGATTCCCAGCATCCCATATGGTCCCCTGAGTACCGCCAGGAATAAATCCTGAGTGCAGAACCAGGAGTAAACCCTGTGCATTTCTGGGTGTGACCCAAAAAAACGCCAAAAACAAAAGTTTTCTTTTGCTTGGGGGAGGAACAAGGGAGGGTCCATCCAGTGATGCAGTATCCAAGAGGCACTGCAGTGCATGACATCATGTCTGGAGCCCTCCAGATCTAAGAATACACTCTAGCCCTTTGATTTATTTCCCCTGCCTCTGCAGAAGCATCTTTTTTTTTTTTTACTTTTTTGGGTGATTATGGGGGGAGGGCCTCGCAAGTGGAGTTCTAGAGCCAGTCCAGGTGATACTGTGCCAAGAAGGCCATTTGGTTGAATGGCTGGGGCCCTGTGTTACCAGGAACCATCAGAACCGTCCCAACAGTGCTCGGTCATGCAGGTGGTGCTGGGCTCAAACTGGGGTCAACATGTGCCCTAACCACTATTGTTATCTCCCTGTCCCTGAAATGTTTCTTTAATAAGCATTTTATTGAATTGTATGATTGGGTGGGGGATTGTTCTTGGGTTTAGGTTTGGTTTGGTTTGGTTTGGTTTGGTTTGGTTTGGTTTGGTTTGGTTTGGGGAGGGGAAGTTTTAGAACACACTCAGCGAAGCTCAGGGGTTACTCCTGGTTCTGCATTCAGGAATTACTCCTGGCAGTGCTTGAGTAACCAGAAGGAATGCCAGGGGTCAAACCCAGGTCAGCTTCATGCAAGGCCTTACCTGCTGTACTATCACTCTGGCCCAAAATTGTATTGATTTCTAATGATATACAATAATTTTGTCACTGAATCTCAGTAATTCACAATGAGATTCCTTAATTTTCAGTGGACGTTAGATTTCTGTGTATCATTTTGAGAAATAAATAAAGACATTTTCTAATTGTCTTATAGTAGATAAAAACTTTATTCACCCCAAATTTTGAAGATAAAATTAATACTTATACGTATCTTTGAGCACATTTATTGGTAGCACTCAGTATTGAACCTTGCTGATCTGCTGCTATATAGATAGTATGTACAGGCCTAGATCTAGAGGTTGTAAAGGGACTTCAAAGAAGACATGATTGCCATTCTCGAGGAATAAAGAATCTGGTAAGACTTTATGTGCTCGCTACGTTTGTTTATGTGCTCGCTACGAGTTTCTGTGCTCACTATCAAGGCAAAGGTGCCACAGGGGGAGTTGGAGAGATAATACGTGGGTGAGCTACTCACCTAGCACACAGCTGACTCCAGTTTGATCCCCAGCACTGCAGAAGATGCCCCTGAGCACTACCAGATGTGATCCCTGAGTACCACCTGTGTGGCACCAACAGCTTACTCCTGGCCCTGCCATTGCAAGTCATTCTGGGTGGGGGCCCTTTTCAGTTCTTTGTCTTTTATCAGTACTTATGAGAGTTGATGTTTTATCAATTCAAATAAAGTTTGTTTTTGTTGTAGGATGGATCTGGCATCATTGACTCTTGTGAAGTGTCAACAGAAAATAATCCAACAACTCGATTTCCAAAACCCGAGTTAGAGATTCAGTTTACCCCCTTACGGCCAAACGTAATGGCAGTGAAACACCCCGGCTGCTCCTCACCAGTGACGGTTAGGATTCCCAAGGCCCGGAAGAGGAAAAGTAGTGAAATAGAGGAGGTGAACTTTTTTTTTTTAAAGGCACTGTATTTACCATATTGATACTGGAAGGGTTTCATGCAAAAACCACTCGAATGCTACACCCTACACCAGAGTGTCATCTTCCCTTGGCTGTATCCCAGAACCCACCTGCTCTCCCACCCGATCCCCTCTGCAGTGGTGTGCTTCCTGTTAAAGACCAGTTCTCAGCTTCTATTGTCTTTGAGTATTTTTGTTTCTTTACTACATTACTTTATGTAAGTAGGTGAGGGAGATTATTCTGTGCTTACCCCTCTGCTTCTGAGGAACTTCATTCACCATGATACATCCAAATATTGGAGATATTTATTTAATATTTAATGGGTAAGTAAATTACTAAATTCTGCTCTTACAGAACAGAGTAGCATTTATGGTATAATTTATATTTTATACTCTGTAAGAATATTATCGCAGGGCTAGAGTGATAGTACAGCAGGTCAGCATTTGCCTTGCATATGACTGATCCGTATTCAATTCCTGGCGTCCCATCTGGTCACCCTCAGAGCAGTACACCTAGGGTCACTCCCAGCAGTGCTCAGGGAACCACAGGGGCTGCTGGGTATTGAATCCAGGTCTGCTGCATGCAGGGCAAGTGCCCTACCCACTGTACTACTACTCTGGCACCAGATATATTAACTTTATTGAAAATCATACCTGTAAAGATTTTGTAGAAGATTCTTTCAATACTGATTCTAAAACCACAATATTCCACTGTGTTGAATTTAATACTAGATAGCTTAAAATAATTACTGAAATATATATCATTTTTTATAGCAACAAGCATATAACTTAGAAAGTAGAAAGACTAATTATATTACAATTAAAAAACAATTTTCATGGGGCTAGAGCAATAGCACAGCAGGCAGAGCGCCTGCGTTGCACACAGCTGACCTGGGTTCAATTCCGGGCATCTCATATGGTCCTCTGAGCAATTCTTGTGTGTAGAGCCAGGAGCAATCCTTTACCATCACCAAATGAGATTGTCCTCAGCGTTGCAGGATCTTGAGCAGCATTTCTGGCCTCTGCCCGTTCTGTCTAGTCACATCTCTGATCTCTCAGGCAGGGGCAACGCTGTCTCTGTGGTCTGCAGACATAGCCAGGATCCCTGGGATCAGATCACCTGGTTAAGATCTCAGTTTTTTAAGTGTAGAGAAAAAAAATTTTTTTTTTTAGAAAAAAATATTTTTAAGAAATTAACCATTGGTGAAATTTATTATTTTTAGAATTTGGTGAAATGTGAAAATAAGAAGAATGCTACTCCCAGAACCAATCCGAAATCCCCTTTTCCAGAGTGCAGAAATTCTCCCAAAAAGGAACAACAGGTTTGTCTTTTGATTTGTCCCATATTAGCTCTTTCCACAACTGTAATTAGAAGATTAAAATAAAGATGTCAGAATTGATTAGGATTGGAGCCAGAGAGATAGGACAGCGGGTAAGGCTCTTGCTTTGCACATGGCCAACCTGGGTTCAAACCTCAGTATCCCGTATGGTTCCCTGAGTACCACCAGGATGGATTCCTGAGTGCAGAGCCAGGAGTAACCTCTGAGCATTGCCGGGTGTGACCGTCTCCCCATCCCTCCACACACCCCCCAAAAAAAATTGATTAGTATTACCAGTTTTACTCAATATAATTCATTTAGCATCTCTTTCTCATTCATCCATTCATCTTGGAATAGAAACATCAGCATTTGGCCACAACTCGATGTGTTTATTTCTGTCTTAGCCCTCTTCCTGGTGCAGTACTTTGCCATCCTCTGGCCATTTCATCCTGTTCTTCACATACTTAATAAAATAAGTTCTTTGCCTTAGGCTTCATAACCTGTGCCTGCCGTCTTCTTATGTTGTTTTGATTTGGTTTGGTTTGGTTTCAAAGCCACACCAACTGTGCTTAGGCCTTACTCCTGGAAGGGATCAGGGAACTGTATGTGGTACTGGGAGGGGGGTGGTCAAACCCAGGTCAGTGCAGGCAAGCGCCTTATCTGCTGTACTATCTCTTCAGCCCTTTGTCTGCCTTCTTTTTTTTTCTTCCTTTCTTTTTGGGTCACACCTGGCGATGCACAGGGGTTACTCCTAGCTCTGCACTCGGGAATCACACCTGGCGGTTCTCAGGGGACCATATGGGATGCTGGGAATCAAACCTGGATTGGCTGCAAGCACAGCAAACGCCCTACCCGCTGTGCTATTGTTCCAGGCCTCCGCCCACTCCCACCCCCACCCCCACCCCCACCCACCCCGTGCTTGCCTTCTTAGCTGTGTTTACAAGTATTTATTTCTGACATTCCTCAGCAACAATAACAAAACACGTTTGTCTATTAGGTTTCCACACAACTTTCATCTAAGAAAACTTACTCTTTACGAAGTCAAGCCTCCAATGTTAGTATTAGCTTGACCACTAAGAAAAAAGAAGGAACGTTGCAGAAATTTGGAGACTTCTTACAACATTCACCAACAATTCTTCAGTCAAAAGGTTTGTTGAAAATTAATTAAATGACCTTGCATGTTAAGTATAAAGTATTTTCTGATGTCTGGTACATAAAGTCAATAGCTGATTATTATATTTCAAACAGACTAACAATAATAAAACAATCCCTATGTTAGATACTGTGGAGGTTCAGGGGATGATAGGATGATAAATCTAATGTTTAATGTGAAGTGGAAAAGAAAGATCTACATATAAGTAATTGATCCAGAGTGATCTGCCTAAGGTAACATTAAACTAGTGATGAAAGTTACAAGCAGAGTGCTGTAGGAGTGTTGGATGAAAGAGGACTGTAGTGATTGGGAATCTGAAAGAAAATTTTACTGAAGAAATTTAATCTGAGTATTTAAAGTTGCCAAGATTACAGGTTTTAGTATTTGATATAAACCTCCCCCTTGGTTTATGGACCACCCAGTGGTGCTTAGAGCTGATTCCTGGCTTTGTGGTCAGGGATCACTCCTGGTGGGGTTCGGGGGTGCTGGGGATTGAACCCAGATTGGTCACATGAAAGGCAAGCGCCCTACCTGCTGTACTATCTCTCCATCCTCAGGTTTGAAATTTTTTTTTTCTTTTTGGGTCATACCCAGCGATGCTCAGGGGTTACCGCTGGCTCTGCGCTCAGGAATTACTCCTGGCGGTGCTTGGGGGAACATATGGGATGCCAGGGATCGAACCAGGGTCGGCCGCGTGCAAGGCAAAAGCCCTACCCACTTTATTATCGCTCAGGCTCCAGGTTTGAAATTCTTAAGGAATAATTTCAGATCTTTGCAGTTTGAAAATTATTACAAGAATTAGTGTCTATATTTGTTTCACAGCAAAGAAGATAATTGAAACAATGAGTTCTTCAAAGCCCTCAACTGTAGAAGCAAGTAAAGAAAATGTGTCTCGACCGAAACGGGCCAAACGGAAATTGCACACACAGGAAATTTCATCTCCTATTGATATATCTGGCCAAGTGGTAAGCTGCTATTTCAGTTTCCTTAAATTTTCTAAAGTTTTGATAACAATTTAAAGTATAAATGGATTGAATTTCTATTCTCTCTAAATCAGGTCTCTTAAAATACATGTTTTAAGAATATTTTTTATGTGGGGCTGGAGCAATAGCACAGCTGGTAGGGCGTTTGCCTTGCACTTGGCCGACCCAGGTTCGATTCCTCCACCCCTCTCGGAGAGCCCGGCAAGCCACCGAGCGTATCTTGCCGGCACAGCAAAGTTTGGCAAGCTACCCGTGATGTATTCGATATGCCAAACACGGTAACAAGTGTCACAATGGAGACATTACTGGGCCCGCTCAAACAAATCAATGAACACCGGGAGGACAGTGACAGTGACAGTTAACTTCTTATGTGATAAATATATACTAAATATGGGCTGAAGAGATAGTACAGCAGGTAAGACGCTCGTCTTGCATGCAGCCAACTTGGGTTCAATTCCCAGGCCACATAAGGTCCCCTGAGCCCCTCCAGGAGGAATCCCTGAGTACATAGCTAGAAATAACCCCTGGGTTACTTTGTTTTTTATTGCTCCCTGGGCTGGAGCAATAGCACAGCGGATAGGGCGTGATTTTCTATAAAGTTAGTATATCTGGAACTAGAATGATGGTACAGTGGGCAGGGCACTTGCCTTACATACAGCTAATCTGTATTCAATACCCAGCAGTCCTATCACTGCCAGGTGTGAACCCTAAGTTCACCACAAGGTGTAACCCCCAAAATACAAAAAAAATGATAATATACCTGCAGTTTAAGAGAAAAAAAGATCTCATACTGTACCTACTATTTCCATTGTTAAGCTCATGAACATCTCAGTCATTATATCTTTTAATTCATTTTTCATTGTTTTAATTGTGAAATTGTTTATTTTAGATTGTGATGAACCAGAAAGTGAAGGAAAGTGATCATGAGATTCTTAAGCGACGACTTCGAGCTAAAATAGCCAAATAAATCACCTATGAATAGTCTTTGAATATAAATACTATATTCATAATAATTGTAACTTCCATTTTGCCTTTTAAAGCTTGTTGTGTATAATTATATATGTGTGTATATATATGTATGTATGTATAGGTGATGCATTAAATTCCCATGTATATACATTGCTATTTTATAGTAGAAGTAATTCAATAAAGAAAACAAATCAGCAGTAATTTACTTGTCTGTATTTTCCTTTCATCCCAGTCTTATAATCAGTGAAGGTCCTGGGAAAAAATGCTTTTGTTTTTATTTTTTTCTACAAATAGATGTTATAGGTCAGCTACTTGCTTTACTAATAAGTATCTTATGAATTGTTTTTCCTGCAGCTTTCAGAAAAATACAACTGATTTTATGTTTGTATTGTAGAAACAGTCCAGGGAGCTAGTATATACAGGAATTCCAGTAGCAGCAACTATAAAAAAGGTACACACACAAACTTTGGAGATCTATCTTTCTTATCTAATAAAGTTTGAGTTCTGGTTTTCCTAGGGCATAGAGGGAGACTTGGAGGCACGTTAGAAATAATATTTTGTTAATTTTGTAGTTCAAGATACATTGATTTTCTGTTTTAAAAATATACAATAGGGGCAGAGCAATAGTGTGTGTAGGACCAGGAGTGCCCCTGAGTATCTCCAGGTATGACCGAAAATGCCAAAAAAAAAAAAAGAATTTCAAAATGAGTGCAGGAAAAATAGTACAGTCGGTAAGTAAGTGTTGGATTATAGTTCTAAACATTGTAAGAAATCCCATTGGTTTGTCCTTTCTACCCTCCTACCCCCCTGCAGGGAACTTAGGTTTACTGAGTTACACCCACCACAGTGCCCCCTAGGCACATCCAAGTCCATTGGGCACTCCCAATCCTCAGTGTTTATCCTTAACCTCTCCTTTGGGTTTTTCTTTCCCTATCTGTTAGTCACCAATATTTCTAATCCAGACACTGTAAATTGTAAAGTCAAATCTTCTGAGGGCTATGGATGTTATATATGTAAGTGAAATACTGCTTTTCTCTTTGCTTTATGTCCTCTGCATAGTTGATTTTAGAGCAGTGTCCTTTTTGTATAGACACAGGAAGACACTGAATGCTATGCTTTTATAACTTGGGAGCCAATTGATTCCAAATATGTACTCCTAGGCATATGTTATATTTACTTGATTTAAGCCTCAGTTGTCCTTCGTTCCTAACACCACAAAAGGGCATCCCACCAAGGGACTTGGATGCACCCAGGGCAAGCTGTAAGCTACCCTGGCTTTAAGAAGGGTCAGGCTAAGTGCCATGAGAAGTATAACAAGTTTAATAAGTTATGAGCACAGTCATGGAACAAACTCTGACATGACTCAAAAAGAAGTAACTAAGTAAGGATCCTGTTGGGGTTAGGAAAAACTAACCTGGCCTGAGAACTGTAGTCTGGGATATATAGTGAAATATCTCCAGGAAGAGCCACCCTTTAAACTTAATATATGCTGTGTTATATATACTGTCATATATGTGTATATATATATATATGTACACATATATACTGTGTTAATACTGTGTTCATACAAAATCACCAGAAATATTATTAAGAAGTAAATTTACTGGGGGCTGGAGCAGTACCACAGCAAGTAGGGTGTTTGCCTTGCACGCGGCCGACCCGGGTTCAATTCCCAGCGTCCCATATGGTCCTCTGAGCACCGCCAGGAGTAATTCCTGAGTGCAGAGCCAGGAGTAACCCCTGTGCATCGCTGGGTGTGACCCAAAAAGAAAAAAAAAAGTAAATTTACTGTGATTATTTATATGGATTACTAGCTAAGGAAAGGAGAAAGCAATGCGCCCTTCAATAGAATTTCTTGGGTGATCTAGCAGGAATCTAGAGTGCGGGTCCCCCTAAATAAGATTCTGTCCTCGGGTGGATCTCCTAGAAGAACTTCCCCCAAAGGAAGGGCTTTGCATCTGTTCCTTGTTTATGCTAATATTCAACCACACCTATGTATAATTGTTACCCCCCAACCCTTCACTATTCCTCTATAATTAACGCTGTGAGACTTAAATAAACGGCCACTGATTCCCAACCAGACGCGTGGCCCCCATTTCTCTGTCCGTTGGCTGATTGCACCTGAACACACCAGGGCATCCCCAGGTCACCTCAGGGCGCTGGCTCGGGACAAGAACAAGTAAGTAGTGCTTGCCTTGCTTGAGGCCAACTTCAGTTCCATCCCAGGCACCACACATCTGGGTCCCCTAAACACCTCCAGTTGTAGCGCAAAAATGCAAAACTTCAAAATGAGAAATGGTGAAACCATAAGAAGGAAAAGAGGATGTAGCATATGCTCTGGATTCATCCATGCCACACTGAACACTGCCGGAAGTGATCCTGATCCAAGAGCGTTGCAGAGTGTGACCAACCAAAAATAAAAGCCCAAGAGATGCAAATATAGTACATGTTAAAATGGGAAGAGGACATATGCTGCTGAGATCTCTTCATGATGTATTTTTTTTTGTCTTCAGATGCATTAGGATCAATTAAGATCCCTTTCAACATATCCTGGTTAACTTTTATGTATGCAGAGAGCTACAGGCCAAGACAATTTGGAAAAATTGACATAGCTTACCAAAATTCCTTTTCTGCTTTTTCCCACTCAGGAGAATTCCTCAATCCCTCGCTTTTTTTTTTTTTTATTATGCCAGGATCTGTCCTCAGGGATCACTCTTTGCTGTGCTGGGGGAGCTTATAGGGTGTCAGAGATGGAACCAGGTTGACCCCAGCAAGACAACTGCCCTAATTGCTGTTCTATATCGCGCTCCCACCGGCTGCAGTCTCTCGAACACCTCTCCCTCCCTCTCTCCCACACTCACACTTCTCTAAGTGAATTTCTTTCAATAAAATTATTTTGTGGGGGCCAGAGAATAGTACAGTGGGCAGTGTGGGTAGGGCATTTGCCTTGCACGGGCCGATTGGGTTTGATCACTGGCACACCTTATGGTCCCCCAAGCACCGCCAGGAGTAATTCCTGGGTGCAGAGCCAAGAGTAACCCCTGAGCATCACCGGTTGTGACCCCAAAAGACAATATAATATATGTGTATGTGTATATATATATATTTTTTTAATTTATAGCTTCACTTTTGTAAAAAGCAATTAAAAATGTCGAAGTGGCGGGCCAGAGCAGTAATACAGCAGATCCGGCACTTGCCTTGCACACAGCCTACCCAGATTCAATCCCCCATATGGTACCCCGAGCACTACCAGGAGTAATCCCGGAGCACCACCAGGCGTGGTCCCAAGACAAAAACAATATTTTAAACTGGAGATTCCAACTATCGGCGGGCTAAGCCCCGGCCCTCCTCCGCCCCTGTGCGCGGCCCCCGCAGCAGCTCGCGGGAGACGCCGCCGGAAGTGGGCGTGCCCCGCCCGTGGCTTCCTCCAAGTTGTAGTTCGGGGCTGGCGGCGGGGGCGCGCGCGGGGGTCTGGCCGCTCGCGCTTCCAGGCGTGGCGTCCACGTGGGAGGTGAGACGCGCCCGCTGCCGCCCTCAGCGAGGCCCGGGCCGCGCGGGTGTGGCCTGCCGCGGGGACGCTCGGGGCGGTCGGAGCCCAGCAGCCGGGCGCGGCGGCCGACGGGGACGAGCGACCTCCGCCGCCGGCTGCGCTCCGGGGCTGCACTCCCGGCTCACCCGACCCGCTGCAGTCACACACGCGCGTGCGCACACGCACGCACACACACACACACCAACACACACGCACACCTGCACACAGACACACACCTGGACACACACCGAAACACACCACACACACGAACACCTGCACACACACACACCCCAACACACACGCACACCTGCACACACACACCCCAACACACACGCACACCTGCACACAGACACACACCCAAACACACCACACACGCACACCGGCACACACACACACACACACACACACACACACACACACCCCTTCCAGAGCTGAGCCTGCCAGAGTTCCCACGGGCCCATTTCCGCGCCGGGCTGGGAGCCGCCCTTGGCGGCCCAGGATCCCCTCGTTGGCCACAGACCTTGTCAGCCCGTCACTGGCCTGGTCGGAAGGTTTGGGGGCTCAAGAGAAATTCCTGTGAGGGACCCAAGTGTCCGCAGCATTTCCCTGCCCACAGGAGGTCGCCTTCGAACCCCTGCACCGTAGAAACGAATCCATCCGGAGAGGCGCCGAGCGGAGGTCCTGCTCCGTCGGCTGTTCGGGCCATCGGGACGCCACGTCTGGAAGCGGACCCGGTCGAGCACCGCGGGCCGCCGAAGCAGGTGCTTCTCGGGGCGGACGGAGCATGTGTGTGGGAGCAGCGAGGGGAGTGCTCACTGGCGTGTTGGCTCAGAAACCCTGCGAAGAGACGCGTGGGGAGTGCACCTGGAGCGCCTCAGAAGAGAGCCGGGGAGGGCCGGCCAATTAGGGGAACAGGGGTCCCCACTCCCGTCGTCGCGGGACTGTCATTTCCTGGCGTTTTCTCTTTCCCCGACTCCCTTTCCAGGACCCGCCGTCCCGAGGTGAGCAAATGACAGCGCCAGGTGAGTTGAGGACTTTTCTCCATAAAAATGGACATCTATGAGAAATCCGTGTTGGCTTGCCGAGGAGAGGGGATAAAGCAAGAGCATCAGCATCGAGTGCCTATGTAGTGTCACCTGTCATATCCCGCCTAGTGATTTTCGCTGTACTGACCCACTTCATTATGAGACACCCGTGGGTCCCAGACATTAAGATGCTGGGAACATTATATGACTGAAACCCAACCATTAACAACTTTGTAATTGTGTATCTCTCTGTGATTCAAATAAATAATAAATAAAATTATACAGAATTTTTAAAAAAATGCTCAGGACACCTGGCTCTCAGTTAAGGACACCAGGCACTGCACGGGTCACTGCTGACTGAACTGATTGTTTTTCACTGAGCATCCTGTTCTTGGCCAACTCCCCAGAGAACTTTTAGGAAAAGGATCATCGTGGTCTGCTCCTCTCCCTTAAAACTCCCCTTTTCCTGGGCCAGAATGATAGTACAGAGGGTAGTTTTTTTCTTGAACTTTTTTCTCTTTCAATTTTTATTAGTTTGGGCCACACCTAGTGGTGCTTGCACACTGCCAACCTGGGTTCAATCCCTGGCATCCCATATGGTCCCCTGAGCACCACCAGGAGTAACTCCTAAGCGCAGAGCCAGTTTGTAACCCCTGAGCATCGACAGGTGTTACAAACAAACAAACAAATCTCCCCTCTCCTGTTAGGCATTTCACTCAAAATGAAAGTTAATTCAGGCTCAAGGAGATAACTCAAAGGCTAGAGAGCAGCTCTGGCAAGCAGAGACCCTGGATTTGATCCCCAGTACTGCATGTTCCCTGGGGCACCAATGGGGCATGATGTACCTAAGTACTAAACTGAGGTTAGCCTCTGAGTACCATCAGGTGTGATCCCCAGAATCAAAATGTTATTGAAAGCTTTACACACACACAATCCAATGCTAAATTATCTTAGAAACACAATCTGTAGTGCTCTTATACATGAGTTTATTGGACATAGGGGAAAAGTCTACACATGAAGGAAAGGTTTGGGGGAAGGCCAAAGGGATAGTACAGCAGCTGGGGTTCTTGCTTTGCATGTGACCAACCCAGGTTTGAGACCCAGCATCCCATATGGTCTCCCATACATCACCAAGAGTAATTCTTGAGCACAGAGCCAGGAGTAACCCCTAAACACCTGGTGTGGCACAAAAGGAAAGTCTTTTTCTTTTTCTTTTTTTCTTTTTAAATTTTTATTAGTTTGGGACCACACCCAGTGGATCTCAGGAGCTGTTCCTCTGTCTGTGCTCAGGAGTGACCCCTGACCATATTCAGGAGACCCTATGCAGTACCGGGTATTTGAGCTGGAGTCATGCAAGGCAAACGTCTTAACGCCTTGTTATCTCTCTAACTAAGAAGAATCATTTATTAAGCATAAATGTAGTAGGTCACATACCTTACACATGTGAGGGCCTGAGTTGGATTCCCCCCCAAAAGAGGGGGAGGAGGTTAAAAAGAGTTAAAAGCATGAGTAGAATGTTACAGAGCAACCTAGTGGCTGCCAAATAACTCATAAATGTGCAACAATAAGGCTGTGCACCAGAATAATCTGTGATGTTTTTAGTTGTTTTATGGGGTTTTGGTTTTGGTTTTTGAGCCACACGTTGGCACTGTCTGTGCCAGGAATCCAGCCTAGGGCTCCCGTAGGCAAAGCAAGTCCTCCAGTTCGTGCTATCTCCCTGACCCTGTGTTACTTTTTATTAATTTATGTTCTCAAGCCCCCAACCCAACCCCCAGACCTTTTTTTTCTTTCCTTTTTGGGTCACACCTGGCAATGCTCAGGGGTTACGCCTAACTTTGCGATCAGGAATTACTCCTGCCAGTGCTCAGGGGACCATATGGGATGCTGGGAATCGAACTTGGTTAGCCCCGTGCAAGGCAAACGCCCTACCTGCTGTGCTATAGTTCCAGCCCCACCCCCAGACCTTCTTAAAGAATTTCACTTCCTCTTAATTCCTCTTATCTTTTTGCTCCAAAATTTTGTGGGACTGGAAAATTAGTACAGTGGGTAGGATGCTTGCCTTGCATGGGGCTGACTCAAGTTCAATCTCCAGCACCCCGTATAGTTCCCCAAACACCGCCAGGATTGGTGATCCCTGAGCACAGAGACAGCAGTAAGCCTCAGATATCATCAGCTATAACCCAGAAACAGTCAGCAACAGCAACCAATAAAAAAAAAATAGATTAGAAACAATCAGTAATGGCAGAGATGTGATAAAGGAGCCTCATCCACTGTTGGTGGAACTGTCATCTGATTCATGCTCTATGGAAAACAGTGCAAAAATTTGTGAAAAATAAAGAACAGAACTTCCATATGATCAGTAATTCCACTTCTTAGCGTTGACCCCAAGAGCGCAAAAATACTTATTTAAAAAGACTTTTGCAGGGGCCAGAGAGATATACAAGCGGGTAAGGCGCTTGCCTGTGCGCAGCTGACACAGGATTGATCCCCAGCAGCTCAGATAATCCCCTGAGAACCATCTAAGTGCAGAGCCAGGGGTAATCCCTGAGCAATGCTGGGTGTGTGGGTATGGCCACACAACAGCAACATAAAAATTGTTGCATAGGGGCTGGAACAATAGCACAGCGGGTAGGACGTTTGTCTTGCACGCCACTGACCCAGATTCAATTCCTAGCATCCCATATGGTCTCCTGAGCACCGCCAGGGGTAATTCCTGAGTGCAGAGCCAGGAGTAACTCCTGTGCATCGCTGGGTGTGACCCAAAAAAATAAAAAATAAAAAAATAAATTGTTGCATATCCTTCTGTAGAGTTAAGAGTGTGACCCAGGGGGCTGGATCCATAGCACAGCGGATAGGGCATTTGCCTTGCACGCGGCCAACCCAGGTTCAATTCCCAGCATCGCATATGGTCCCCTGGGCACCACCAGGAGTGGTTCCTGAGTGCATGAGCCAGGAGTAGTTCCTGTGCATCGCCGGGTGTGACCCAAAAAAAGGCCAAAAAAAAAAAAGTGTGACCCAAGGGGTTGGAGAGATAGTATAGCGAAGCAGGTAGGACATTTGCCTTGTATGTGGCCAACCATGGTTCAATCCCTGGCACCCTTTATGGTCCCCTGAGCCTGCCAAAGGTGATCCTTGAGTGCGGAGCCTGGAGTAACTCCTGAACTCCTGAGCACAGCCAGGTATGGCACAAAGACAAACATACCAAAAAAAAAAGTGTGACGCAAAAACAAAACAAAAGAATTTTTCACTTTAATCTTTGTAACGGTATCTCACAGTGATTCAATTTGAAAAAAACTAAGAATAGACAAATTGAATTAAAAAAAAAGAATTTTTCACTTCTATACTCAGTCCTCTTTTGAGAGTGAGGATAAGAGAGGGGGGTTCCAGGCAGAGCTTGGAGAATTGAGTGGCCACTCCCAGTGGTATTCTGCTGATTACATAAGACAACTCAATATAAGAACCCACGATCTGGTGCTGTTAGGACCCTATGATGCTGGAGGCCACCAGGGCCACCCCCAGCAATGCTTTGGGACCATTCAGTGTTGAGCATTGGAACACATCATCTCAACTCCCTCGCCTTCTGTCTTAACATTTATTCAAAGGATATTACTGTAAGGTCAAGACTAAACTTTTTCTAGTTATTGTCTGCAGGTTTTAGGGAATCTAAATCTGAAGTATTGACATCTAACCTTTGTTCCATCACTAGGTCCCTTGTTTCCTAAGAAACGGAGAAAAGTTCTGTGGATATCTTTTTAAGAGAGTGAACTTAGATATCTGATGAATTGATTTTGCTGACTCCTATTAGAAGAGATGGGGCATTACAATAACTAGCAATCAGGATTATATTGGAAATCTTCATGAGGGAATGTATGGGGACACTGAACAAAATTAGTTCAGAAATAGAGAAAAGTATCACTTATTTCCAGAAACAAGAGCAGTGCGGTGGCTCTTCGAAGTGATTACTTTTTAAAACATGGAAAGTGAGAAACACTTATCTTTAGCAAGCCTAAAAACCACACAAGACAATTCAGTGACATCCTGTAAGAATGATGAAAGCAAAAGTCTCTCCGTAAGTGAAGAAAGCAGTGAGAGAAGCACAATGGAGAGGAAAAGTCTTCCCATGGACCACTGTTCAGAGAACCTTCAAAAGAATCTTGTGTCTGAGGTATCAGAACGAACCTCGCCCTTTTTAGGTGGTGAGGCAAAGTGCCAAAATGGCCGGTTCAAAGACTCCTCAGACCCCATTGACTATAAGTGCAAAGACATTTATGGTTGTAAATCAAAGGCAGTCAGTCGGAGTCATCATCAGGCTCCCACGAACCAGCGTTGTGACTGTGAAGAAACACATACCACCTACGCAGACTGTCAACCGAGTGAGAAAGTTCACACTGCTGAGGCAGTGTACAAATGTTGGTGTAGTCAGGCCTTTGGTGAGAGCTCAGCACTACAGCTCCGTCCGAGTGACCACATGGAAGAGAAACCTTACAAATGTGAGCAGTGTGCAAAAGGCTTCACCAGGAGCTCAAGCCTCCTCATCCATCAGGCTGTCCACACAGATGAGAAACCTTACAAGTGCGACAGGTGTGGAAAAGGCTTCACCAGGAGTTCCAGTCTGCTCATTCATCACACAGTTCATACGGGTGAGAAACCTTATAAATGTGACAAGTGTGGGAAAGGCTTCAGTCAGAGCTCCAAGCTGCACATTCACCAGCGCGTGCACACTGGTGAGAAGCCCTATGAGTGCGGGGAGTGTGGGATGAGCTTCAGTCAGCGCTCCAACCTTCACATCCATCAGCGAGTCCACACAGGAGAAAGGCCCTACAAGTGTGGAGAGTGCGGGAAGGGCTTCAGTCAGAGTTCAAACCTTCACATTCACCGTTGCATCCACACAGGAGAGAAGCCCTATCAGTGCTATGAGTGTGGGAAAGGCTTCAGTCAGAGCTCAGACCTCCGCATCCATCTCAGAGTCCACACAGGAGAGAAGCCCTATCATTGTGGCAAATGTGGGAAGGGCTTTAGCCAGAGCTCCAAACTCCTCATCCACCAGAGAGTACATACCGGAGAGAAACCCTATGAGTGCAGCAAGTGTGGGAAGGGCTTCAGTCAGAGCTCCAATCTCCACATCCACCAGCGGATTCACAAGAAAGATCCTCATTAAATGGTACCGTCAATCACGGCGCTAATACAATCTCCAAAGACTGTTATATATTCTAATATCTGTTTATTCTGAATGACAGAAGAATTTCTCAGATTGTTCTCTCACTGAAATTCACTCATTCAAAATATTTAAGTGCCAAGAACTCTTTGTTGTCATATACAATGAGTTATTTCGTTCCTCAAATGCATACAATGAAAATGTCTGTACTCTGCAGTTCAGCCAGTGTTCTAATGCATTTTTGGGTGAGGGTGGGGGGTGGGTCCTGCACTCAGGCATCATGTCTGGCAGGCTTGGGGGACCATATGGGATGCTGGGGATCAAACGTAAGCCAGCCAGTCATGTGCAAGACAAGTACCCTACCCACTGTACTCCCTCTCCAGCCCGTGTTATATTTTTAACTGTTAACTATAAAGGTAAAGGTAAAGGCCCTCCCGTTGATCGTCGATTTGCTCGAGCGGTCCCAGTAACGTCTCCATTGGAGACTTTGTTGTTACTGTGTCTGGCATATGGAATACTCTCGGTAGCTTGCCGGGCTCTCCGATAGCCATTGTTTTTAATGGCAAGAATTGCCATTATGTGTCCCAGCAGAATGTATTTCCCTTTGTTCAGTATCTGAAAAATTTAAGCTTTTTTTTTTTTTTTTTTGGCTTTTTGGTTTCTTGGGTCACATCCAGCAATGCACAGGAGTTACTCCTGGCTCATGCACTCAGGAATTACTCCTGGCAGTGCTCAGGGGACCATATGAGATGCTGGGAATCGAACCCGGCTTGGCCACGTGCAAGGCAAATGCCCTACCTACTGTCCTATCACTCCAAAAACTCTCATTTCTAATCATGTGCCTTTGTGTTTTTCATGGCTTTTTTTCCCCATCTCTGAATATCCCTTAATTATTGAATTTTGATTCTATGGTATGTTAATTTCAGACCAGGGAATTTAGTGGACATGGAAGTGTTAGCCTTACTACCAAAGAAAATTTGATGTTTATATACACAACCAAAAGGCGAAGAGCTACTCATTTAAGATACCCCATACACTACTCAACATTCGATACCCCATACACTACTCAACATTCCTTTGTCTCCTTATTTTTTTCACGCCCCTCTTCTAAACAAAACAAAAACTCTTGCAGTTTTGTTTGTTTTGTTAGTGGGTGGGGGAAGGCTCACACCCAGCTGTGCTCACAGTTTACTCCTGGGCCTGTCTGTGTAATCCCCCATCTACTCAATTCACTTGTGGTTCTTTGGAAGATCCTGGTGACCAGTAGGGGGCCATATGGCTCCTGGTTGAGAAACAACACTGGGCTGGGTTATTTCACTATGTAAGGGGGCTGAAGCACAGCAGGTAGGGCGTTTGCCTTGCACACAGCCGACCCGGGTTCGATTCCCAGCATCCCATATGGACCCCCGAGACCTCCAGGAGTTACTTCGGAGTGCATGAGCCAGGAGTAACCCCTGTGCATCGCCGGGTGTGACCCAAAAAGCCAAAAATAAAATTTTTTTTCACTATGTAAGATTAACAGTAATAGAGAATAGAGAAAATATCTTCTCAAATGCTGAGAGTCACTGAATATCTAGTTTCACCAGAGAAAAGAACAAGGAAGCCACAGCACAGACTACATCACTGCCTATCTGCAAACCCAGTGACCATCGCAGATATTCTCTGCTGGTCCATGCAAAGTTCTTTTTTTCTTTCTTTTTTTTCTTTTTTGCTTTTTGGGTCACACCTGGCAATGCTCAGGGGTTACTCCTGGCTCATGCACTCAGGAATTACTCCTGGCGGTGCTCGGGGGACCATATGGGATGCTGGGAATCGAACCTGGGTCGGTCATGTTGGCTGCGTGCAAGGCAAACGCCCTACCCGCTGTGCTATCGCTCAGCGTAAATGTTGCTTTCTCCAAAACTCAAGATATTCTACAGTATTTTTTGTTTACTGCTCAGTTTCTGGTTAATCTGAATTCAAATTGACATACAATTTTTGTTTTAGAGTAAATTTAAAAGATTGAAGGTGAAAATACACTCTTAGAGGGGGCTGGAGTGATAGCACAGTGGGTAGGGCGTTTGCCTTGCACATGGGCAACCCGGGTTCGATTCCCAGCGTCCCATATGGTCCCCTGAGCACCGCCAGGAGTGATTCCTGAGTGAAGAGCCAGGAGTAACCCCTGAGCATCACCGGGTGTGACCCAAAAAGCCAAAAAAAAAAAAAAGAAAAGAAAACACACTCTTAGAAGTGATGTTTTTTGGGGGCTGGAGCAATAGCACAGCAGGTAGAGCGTTTTGCCTTGCACACGGCCGACCCGGGTTCGATTCCCAGCATCCCATATGGTCCCCCGAGCACCGCCACTACCCATATGGTCCCCTGAGCACCGCCAGGGGTAATTCCTGAGTACAGAGCCAGGAGTAACCCCTGTGCGTTGCCGGGTGTGACCCAAAAAGCAAAATTTTGAAAAAAAAGATTTTTTTTTAAATTTCTGCCTTGGTGCTGTGCCAAACATTTCTATTTTTACCAGTACACAGGTAAACCAAGGTTGACCACCTTTAAGCGACATGACAAATGCAGTAATCGGTACTCTTGTAGCATGACCTTCTTCTTAAGGTATATGGACCCTGAAAGGGAACAGGATAGTGTCACCCTAACACACCCAATTGTATATGAAAACAACACTCTGGGAATCTGTTTTTTTGAGGACACCCCAAGATACTCAGGAGTTACTCCTGACTCTGCATTCACAAATTACTCCTGGTAGTGCTCGGGGACCATATGGGTACTGGGCAGACCTTGTACCTAGCAAGCACCCTACTCACTTTACCACCTTTCCAGCCCCTGCACTCTGTAATCTAACCTCAAGAATTCAACTTTATAACTAGGGAATCAAGATGGAACCATTTTCTGAGGTTTTTCAAGTCCCTTTCAAAGCTTCTGAAATCAGAGTTTCCACATCTGCATCCTAGGTTCCTCAGGAACTGTGTCTGCCTGCCTTCCTGTACATTTTAGGGATTTTTTTTTTCTCAACACACCCATTGAAACCTAATCATCTACAAATCAGATAGAGACCCACTTACTACCACTAGCCTCTCAAGGGCTGGACCAAAACAATGTTCTGTGATTTGCGCAGCTCAGAGACAACATAAACACAACGTTATCACACAGGGTGTTCATCTCTCTCCATCAGTCAGGATGCTTCATCATTTCTCCTTGCTACTGCAGTTTTTAAAAATTCAGGTCCCAAGTCAGTACAGCAGGTAAACACTTGCCTTGCTAAGAACCCACCAGGTTCAATCCCCGGCATTCCATATGGTCCCCTGAGTCTCCAGGAGTTATCCCTGAGCCCAAAACCAGGAAAAAGCCCTGAGCACAGCTAGATGTGGCACAAAAACGAAAACAAAATGAATCTGAACTTAGAGTTAGGCTTCCAAGTTAACAGAAAGGATTAAAAATCAATTCTAACCACATCCACCTGGCAGGTATCAAAAGGAGCAGGGCACACTGAGCGTAACACCAGCAGTGACCCCTGAGTTATGGAGCCAGGAGAAAACCCTGGGCACTTCTGGGTGGGGTACGTCTGTGTGTGCCCCCCCCCCAAATAAAAGGAGCAGGACAGAAAAAAAAATGTTTCCCACAAAGCTCTGACCTGCAACAAGCTAGCATCCTCTATCCTCCCTACAACCAACATAGATCCCTGCAGCAGAGTCCCAGACATCTTACAGCTTGAGGTTTATCAATAAACTATTTAAACCATCTGATACTAATTTTTTTTGGGGGGGAGTTGGTGTTTTTCCCCCTCTTTTTTGTTTTTTTGGGCCACACCTGGTGATGCTCAGAGGTTACTCCTGGCTCTGCACTCAGGAATCACTCCTGGCAGTGCTTGGGGGACCATACGTGACATCAGAGATAGAACCCAGGTCAGCCACATGCAAAGCAAGTGCCCTACCTTCTGCACTATCACTCTGGTCCTGATACTGATTTTGGTCAAGGAGGTGACATTCCAGATGAAACTCTTTTCTAAATAACATTCCCTATCTGTAAAATCAGGAGATTTTAAAAAAACAGAAACTATAATAATAATGACAATTAAATATGACATGCATTGTTCATGGAATTATGAAAATTATGAAGTGGTATACCTTATCCTGGAAACAGTTTGACCAAAAGCATTTGTCATAAAATGTTGATTAACCTTTTGTATATCTCTTTCAGGTAGCTTGTCTTAAATTGTTTTCTGTATGAAACTCCGGGGTGGGGGGGGCAACGGGGGGTGGGGGGGAAGCCCTAACAGCTCTTCCCTTAGCTGCCCCGGTGTTCAGGTGGGCCCCAGGCCGCTCCCTCAGCTAGGGCAACCTGGGCCATGGGGCAGATGGCAGACGAAACGAGGGTCAAGCCAGTTGGTTGATCAGATGCTGTTTATTCCATTCTCCCCACGCGCCTGCCCCAGCCTCTCTGAGCCCCCCAGTCTAGTCTCACACTGCTCCTCATTCCTGTCTCCTCCTGTCTCTCCCCCTCATCTCTCTGTGCCCCATCTCGCAGCCTGGGCTCGCTCTCTCCACATGCCTGCTCCTGTGTTCTATATTCTTTTCCCCTTTGTCCCCCTTGCTAGTCTATTCGCACTATCTCGCCGGCCTGTTCTCTCTCATCTCTCTCCAGCTCTCTAGTTTCTCCAAATCCCCAGCACTCTGGGCTGAGGTTACACCCAGTCAGGTAACAAAATCAACATAAGAAAGCCCTCTCAAGGGGTATTCCAAAGACCTTCCTGACAGCTCATGGGCAAAAACCTCTTACGGTGTTTTTCTCCTTTTCCCAGTCCAATAACTCAATCAACATCTTAATATTAGTTATTTTTGTATGGATACAGTAAGAGATACATTGAGGCTTGTAGGGCAGCTCTCCTGGGAATGTCTTGCCACAGACTCAGACTACAGTGCTCAGGCCAAATTAATCATTCCTAACCCTAGCAGCATCCGAATCTAGTTATTACTTTTTGGATCATGACAACATTTGTCCATGACCAAGCTCTTTTTATTTTTTTCTTTTTGGGTCACACCGAGCGATGCACAGGGGTTACTCCTGGCTCATGCACTCAGGAATTACCCCTGGCAATGCTCTGGGGACCATATATGTTGGGAATCGAGCCCAGGTTGGCCTCGTGCAAGGCAAACGCCCTACGTGCTGTGCTATTGCTCCAGCCCCGAAGTTCTTAATTTATAGTTAAGCATTAGGCACTGTGGCCAGGCCCATCTCGATTCCAGGGTAACATATAGCTTACTGCTTGCCCAGGTTCCATCCAGTCCCTTGTCGGGGACCCTGCTTTTGGGGGTGTTAGGAAGTAAGGTTTAAGTCGAGATGCCCAGGAGGAAAATATCCTGAGAGTCAATAAACTCCCAAGTTACAAAAGCAAAGCATTTACTGTCTTCTTGTGCCATACAAAACGAACATTGCTCTGAATTAATTATGCAAAGGACTTAAGGAGAAGAGAAAAACAATATTTACAAGTCAACAGAGCACAAAGAAAGAAGTTACAAATAAACACAGAGAAATGGGAGCACTGTGATGGGAGCAACCCAATAAACCTGAACTACCTGAGGCTATGCAGGAAGGACAAAACAATGTTGTCCTGCAGTTCTCTACAAAGCAGCAGTTCAAATGGGGTTTCCAGCCCTACTGCCTCAACCATACCTGGGAAGTACTGGCAATGGGTCCACTCGGCGTTTTGTACATCAAGAGGTTCTGGGGACAGGAACTTACCTTTAACAAGGCCTCCAAAGAATTTTATTTATTTATTTATTTTTGCTTCTTGGGTCCACCTGGCGATGCACAGGGGTTACTCCTGGTTCTGCCGAAGTTATTATTTGTTTTGTTTTGGGGCCACACCTGGTTCTGTACTCAGGACTATATGCAGTGCCAGGATTGAAGCCACAGCCACCATGATAGGCAGACGCTAAGTGCCTATTTTAGCATTTTTATATGAATAATCTTTATATTATCTTTTGTCCCCCTCCAAGAAATTCTGATGCCCATGTAGAAAGCACAAAAAGAAACAGCCGGGGCTGGAGTGATAGCACAGCAGGTTAGGGCGTTTGCCTTGCACGCGGCCGACCCGGGTTTGATTTTCAGCAACCCATATGATCCCCTGAGTACCGTCAGGAGTAATTCCTGAGTGCATGAGCCAGGAGTAACCCCTGTGTATCGCCGGGTGTGACCCAAAAAGAAAAAAAAAAGAAATAGCCAAGCCTGGCAGCACATCAATTTCACAGTTTAAGTAAATGTTACCTATAGGGGCCTGGTAGAGTATTTGTCTCGCACGCAGCAGATCGAGGTGCAATTCCAGGCATCCCATATGGTGCCCTGAGCCTGCCAGGAGTGATCCCTGAGTGAAGAGACAGGAGTAAGTCCTGAACACCACCGGGTTTGACCCCAAAAAATAAATGAACAAAAAGAAAGTCCCCGGGCTAGAGCGATAGCACAGCGGGAAGGGCATTTGCCTTGCACGTGGCCGACCCGGGTTCAACTCCCAGTGTCCCATATGGTCCCCTGAGCACCGCCAGGAGTAACTCCCGAGTGCAGAGCCAGGAGTAACCCCTGTGCATCGCCAGGTGTGCCCCAAAAAGAAAAAAAAAAAAAAAGTCCTACCTGGGGACTAGAGAAATACTAGAGCAGGCAGGGTGCTTGCTTGCACAGGGTGACCCAGGCTCAATCCCTGGACCCTACAAGGAGTGGTCTCTGAATGCAGAACCATGAGTAAGTCCTGAGTATAGCTGAATGTAGCCCCTAAACTTTTTATTTTAAAGAAAATCCCACATGATGCACTTTGAGTTATCTGGCCTGTGGTGCTCAAAACTCCCTCAAGTGATTCCAATGTACAGTAATGTTTTAAGAAGTAATCCAGTAAGCAAGCCCCTTTTAAGTTTTTATGTTATTTCATCAGTGTTACACAGTCGGCCCTTGAACACTGTGATTAAAGGTGCCCACCCATGAAATGGAAAACGCACATATAATAGAGATCCCCCCACCCTCCATTTGAGAGTTCCTCAGTGGAGTGTGGTTGGACCAGAGAATTTTGAGGGATCAGGGAGCCAATTCAGTGGTGGCTCTTTGCTGAGGGATCACACCGAGAATTACCCCAGAGAGACCAAAGCGTTATATGCTACACTATTTCTTCAGCCTTGAATTCAATAATTTAACACATGGGTTTTTAAAAAATAACCTGTGTATAAGTGGACCTGAATGGTTCAAACTCCTTTTTTTCCAGGGCCAGCATATCTTGCTTTGTTTTGTCAGGTAGGGGAAAGGGAATGCAATTTAAATATTCAGATATTTAAAATCCAGGAGCCTTCAAGGGCTGAAGAGATAGTACAGAGGATAAGGCGCTTGCCTTGCAAACTGGTGACCCAGGTTCAATCCCTGTTGCCTGAGCTCACCAGAAGTGATCCCAAAGTACAGAACTAGGGGTAAGCCTGAACACTGCCACACCATGAGGCCCCCAAACCAATAAAATAGTACATGATAGTAAGTGGGAAGAAGAGTTCAACAGACTGGAGTGATGCTTGGCATGAACAGGACTCTTACCAGTTATAACCAAAGTGACCCCCCCCCACAATGAAATTGAAACAAAAGAACATACTTTTTTTTTGTTTGTTTTTGCTTTTTGGGTCATACCTGGCAATGTACAGAGGTTACTCCTGGCTCTGCACTCAGAAATTATCCCTGGCGGTGCTCAGGGGACCATTTGGGATGCTGGGAATCGAACCCAGGTCGGCCGCGTGCAAGGCAAACGCCCTACCCGCTGTGCTATCTCTCCAGCCCCCAAAGAACATACTTAATATCAGGATTTTCTTGTTTGTTTTAGGAAGAATAATGCGAACAAAAGTTCTTTGTTTTTTGTCTTTGGCCACTTCCCTCCCACCCCCCAAAAAAAGAACGGCCTTTACTCCTTTTTTTTTTCTTTTTGGGTCACACCCGGCGATGCACAGGTGTTACTCCTGGCTCATGCACTTAGGAAATGCTCCTGGCAGTGCTCAGGGGACTATATGGGATGCTGGGAATTGAACCTGGGTCCACCACAAGCAAGGCAAATGCCCTACCCACTGTACTATCGCTCCAGCCCCAGCCTTTGTTCCTTAACTATCTTGGCAGTTGTTTCTGGGTCATGGAAACTGATTCTTCTTTATGCCTGAAAATCTGTTGACCAAGTCACAACTGAAACAGAACAGTCCCTCTCTCTCCTCTTTTAGTGGTTTTCATCTTTTCTCCTGGACAGAAACGTCTGGGTGCACCCCCCATACACACACACACACACACACACACACACACACACACACACACACATACACACACACACACACACTACAGAAAGAGCTAAGACTTTAAAAAAGGGTGAGGGTGGGGAGACAATATAGCAGTAAGGGAGGCCCTGGACTTTGCTGGAGGTGGGCCAAAAACAAAGACTTTAAATAAAATCAAAGTAAATGATGACTTCGAGAACAGAAGAAAGGAAATGCAAGGTATCAAAGATCAGCAAACCATGACCCTAGGTTACCTGACCCTAGGTTTTCATTTTCATAAAATGAAAAGGCTGGGGAAGGAGACATGAGAGGTTCAGAGAACCAGGAACAGGGAACGGTGGTATGGATAGGTGGTATGTATGTGTATCTAAAACACAGACCCAACAGGACTTCAAGCAGATCTAAACTACAACAATCAAACGGAAAATGTGCTTAAGGAGGCAGGTTGGTGGGATGGGAGAGAACCTGGGCACACTGGTGGAGGGGAGTTGTGTCCTGAAGTTAGATGCCTTTGTAAAGCACAGAGTCTACCCCCTTGCCCTCTAATCACCCCCCCCCCCCCAAAAAAAAAAACAAAAAACCAAACCAAGGCTGTTATAAGGCCTGAGATTTTTTTTTTTTTTTTTTTTTTTTTTTGGTTTTTGGGTCACACCCAGCGATGCACAGAGGTTACTCCTGGCTCTGCGCTCAGGAATTACCCCTGGAGGTGCTCAGGAGACCACATGCGATGCTGGGAATCGATCCTAGGTTGGCCACCCGCTGTGATATTGCTCCAGCCCCAAGGCCTGGGAATTTTCTTAGTGCTGGGAACTATCTCTTTTCTCCAACCATGTTCCCTCATGGTTGACACGTTCGCTGGTCTTGTCATAGCCCCAGCTCACCTTTTCTGAAACTTGGCTCCAACTTTTATTTTTTCTTGGTTAAGTAAGACGGTTTTTATTGAAACATTTAGGGGGAAAAATGTGAGGGGAGAGAAAGACGTTCGTGTTCAAGAGAGAACATAGGCTTTTCCTGGGTGCTTAGCAGAGAACAGAAACAAGCGAGGTGCGTGTTGGAGAGAGAGCACCGCGTGGGGAGCCAGCGTTCACCTGGCTCAACTTGGCCCAAGCGCAGCCGTCAAACTGCTCCTCGCAGGTGACCGGTCCCTGGGCCCCGTAACCCGGGAGGGAGCACGCTCACTTCGGTCGGGACCTGCAAGCCGGGAGGGCGCCAAATCTCGGGACGTCTCGTGTCCCAAACTCTCGAGCTGCTCCTTGAAGTAACCCCAATCAGGAGCAGTGAGGCCAACACAAGATGGACAGGCAGTGCCACTGCCAAGTGCGACCGAGGAGCCCTGAAAGCGACCAACAAAAGTGCCACCAGGGCTGGAGCGACAGCACAGCGTGTAGGGCGTTTGCCTTGCACGCGCCGACCCGGGTTCGATTCCCAGCATCTCATAGGGTCCCCCGAGCCCCTCCAGGAGTGATTCTGAGTGCGGAGCCAGGAGGAACCCCTGTGCATCGCTCGGTGTGACCCAAAAAGCAGAAAGAAAACAGTGCCACCAGATGGCGCTGCTCGTGTCTCAGAGCTGAGGCTTCTGCAGGGCGGGATTCAGAGCGAAGCGCTTTCGGGAGAGGGGCATGTGCTTCCGGGTCCGTCTTTCCTACGCAGTCTGGGGGTGTCCAGTCTCCGTTCCCTAAACTGGCGGCGTGGGAGCGTGACGACTCCCCAGTTCTCGAAGAGCGCTTGGGCGCAACATCGGGAGCAGCAAACGACCCGCAGGCGCCACTTGACGCACGAAGGCCGCGTCGGCTTCCACCCGCCTCGGCCACTCCCGCCGGCTGCGACCTGAGCTTCCGGCTTTGCGGCTCGGCGCCCGGAAGGCCGGAACTCTCGGGGCTGCGCATGCGCCGCGGCGCCCGCCGCAGGCTCCCGAGGCGTGTGCGCCACAGGCCCTGCGAGGGCGTTTCCCATCAGCCCTCACGGCGGAAGCCCCGCCCCCGAGTCGTGGCCGCCAGGCCGCGCGAGAGGCTTTCCTTTTCTCGCGAGTCCTGACGTGGCCGCGCGGGGGAACTCTCGAGAGAGGCTCGGGAGTGCAGACGTTTGAAAACAAAACGCAACGCGTGATGGCGGTGCTTTTCTTAGGGAGGCGCGTCAGCGTAGTGCTGGGCGGTCATCATAGATGTGATCATGCCTGCTTCGCAGGATTTCTCGCAATACCGATTATGAGGGGCTAAAAACGGACATGCTGAAAGAAAATGCCTTATCACACAGCCTCAGAGAGGAACGAGTAACCTTAGAACGGTTACTCAAAATGGGGTTTTCAGGGCATGAAAATGTCTGCAAACAATGTAAACATGCCCTTTGTCAATATATTATTTTCCTGGCTCTGACTGAGGATGACAAAAGTTTGGACAGACTATACTTCTCACCTAGGATCAGGAACTGTTACTATTTTCCCGTATTTGCTTTATCTAGATGTATATTTATTTTTGATGAGCTTAAACCCTAAATGTCATCATGTAACTTCAAAGATTAAGGACATAATCCTAGAGTTTGGTATGTATCTCAGTGGCAGAGCACACAGACCTTGAACATGGGATCAGTCTCCTCATACCAAAATAAAGGCATATTCCTGCCTAATCATAGCATCATAAATATATGTAAATTTTAACAATGATAACATGAAAACCTTGTTCAAGATTCAGCGGTTCCTTACAGAGATTTTGTAGCTTGAAGTTTTCTTCAATCAGAATCCAATTTAAAACCCACATTAAATAAGACAGTAGTGATGATGTGAGAAACGTAAGTGAAGACATGGCAAGATTCACTCCCCAGAAAATTGATTAGTAATTTTCCTATTGGAATAGATGAAGAGAGTGGATACTGGAGAAAGTTTTAATCAGCAAATAGAAGAGTAATTTTGTTTCATATTTTCTGAGCATTTCACAGACTTCTCTACAATGCAACTATACAACATCACAATCAAATTTCACTAAGAGCCGGTGTTGTGTTTCCAGATAATAATTTTCAGGTATGTTTTATATCGCAAGCATTAATTCATCTAATGAATACTTCAGTTACTTGGCTAAAAGGAAAGCTTTTTGGTTGTGTATATTTAGGGAATTGAACTCAGAGCCTCCCACATGGGAAGTATGTCTGAGCTACATCTTGCCCTATTAAAAAATATTTTTAATTTTTAAAGCACTGAAATTCATATACATACATAATAATACATAAGATATATGAAGCTGAAACAGTAGTTAAGCAGGTGGGGCGCTTGCTTTGCAAATGACCTACCTGGATTCTATTCCCAGCACCCCATATTGGTTCACCACCCATCGGGAATGATCCTTGAGTGTAGAGTCAAAAGCCCTGAGTACTGCCAGATGAGACCCAAAAACGAAAAAATTATATATTGAGATAATGGGGACCAGAGAGAAAGTATAATGAATAATGACTAGGCAATTGCCTTGCATGCAGCTGACGCATGTTCAGTTGCTAGTACCAAATGTGGTCCTCCAGGGACAACCAAGGGTGACCCCTGAGCATAGCCAGGTTTTGATCAAAAAACAAAAGAGAAAGTATTAAATTGTTTCAGACTTTATGTGATAACATAGTACTTTCAAGTATTTATGCTCATTATTTCACATTTATAAAATTTAAATTTCTATGAAATGTGACACTATATTTGATAGGCAGTCCTTTGCATAATTTGAACACATACTAATTTCAGTCATCATGGTTTAGTTAAATTACGCCAGTCTTACATCTACACAATGGAATACTATGCAGCTGCCAGGAGAGATGAAGTCATGAACTTTGCTTATAAATGGATAGACATGGAGAGTATCATGCTAAGTGAAATGAGTCAGAAAGAGAGGAACAGACATAGAAAGACTGCACTCACTTGTGGAGTATAAAACAACATAACATGAGGCTGACACCTAAGGATAGTAGATACACGGGACAGGAAGATTACTCCATAGCTGGAAGCCTGCCTCGTCAGCAAAGGGGAGAAGGCAGCTGAAATAGAGAAGGGATCACTAAGAAAATGATGGCTTGAGGCAGCTAGAGTGATAGCATAGTCAGTAGAGCATTTGCCTTTGCACGCAGATGACCTGGGTTTGATTCCCAGCATCCCATATGGTCCCCTGAGCACCACCAGGCGTAATTCCTGAGTGCAGAGCCACGAGTAACCCCTGTGCAATGCCTGGTGTGACCCCCCCAAAAAAAAGAAAGAAAGAAAATGATAACTTGAGGAACCGGTCGGGATGGGAGATGTGTGCAGAAAGTAGATAAAGGACCAAACATGATAACCTCTCAGGGTCTGTATTGCAAACCAGAATGCCCAAAAGTAGAAAGAGAGCATTGGGAATATTGTCTGCCATGGACCATGGGGGCAGAGGGAGGGTGGGAAAGGGAAGGTATACCGGGGATATTAGTGGTGGGGAATGTGCACTGGTGGAATGATGGGTGTTTCATGATTGTGTGATTGTAACCCAAACATGAAAGCTTGTAACTATCTCACGGTGATTCAATAAAATTTAAAAGAAAACAAAATTATGCCAGTCCCACAACAATTTATTCAAAGTTTAGTTAGCGACTTTATTTTAAATGTGAGTAGCACTATAGCACTGTCCTTCCATCGTTCATCGATTTGCTCAGGCGGGCACCAGTAACATCTCCGTTGTGAGACTTGCTGTTACTGTTTTTGGCATATCCAATACGTCAGCTTGCCAGGCTTTGCCGTGCGGGCAGGATACTCTCAGTAGCTTGCCGGGCTCTCCGAAGGGGTGGAGGTTAATACATAAAATACACACTTGGCACTAGTTCTTCATTCTATAAATCACGTTAATAAAGGACATACATCATGATCAGTCACCAGTCCCATCAGTCCTTTCAAAGTCTGTTGGTGACTGGTTACTGTAAATCAGTTATTCAATAGTTGTAGGCGTGTGAGCTCTGTCTCCCAGTGACAAACTCTTATGGTTACCAAGAATTGTGAAATAACTCCCTCCAGACCTCTGCAGCACCAACCAAATCTTTGCACGGCTTCTAGCAGCTGAGATCGTGTCCCTAAAATGACCCCAGTACACTGCCAAGAAAAAACTTATTTCTTCCAAAATGTTCATGTATCTCCCAACTAACTCTGAAGTGTTTCACGATCTTTTGAATCATAATCATCAGATCAGGAAGACTAGGCTTTTTTTTTTTTTTTTTTAAGGGCCACTCCGGGCAATGGACTGACTCCTGGCTCTGTGCTTAGGGATCACTCCTGGCAGGGCTTGGGGCATCATATGTGGGGTAGCAGAACAAACCTAGGTCTACTCCAGCCCCAGCCTCGGGTCTCTCGTCTCTGTCTTTGTGGGAGAACAGAATCCTAACCTAAATGCTGACACAGATGGCCTAGCTGCATTTACACTGACCAATTCTTTGTAATTTTTTATTTCTATTGAAATATCCAGTCACCTCTGCACAATTTGAAATGGGTCTTTCCCATCTCCAAAATTGTCAGCTGTTACTAAACAAAATGTTTTCACCGCTTTAACTGTCCTGCTTGTATCCTTGACATAATCTGAAGATAAGAGATGAACTTCCCATAAGAGGTGGGTCATTACTCATAACATGAGGCTTTCTGGAGAGAACACGGGTATTGCTCAACCTGCTTCATAAAAGATTTGAGAGCAGGGAAGATATTGATTTAAGGGTTTTACTGTGGTTGAGGGTGGGGGAATGGGTCAAGGTCTGTGTGTGCTTAAACTTCCATCCAGAGTCAAAGGAGGAACACCTGGGTTTTTCTAGCCGCTCTCCAAAAGTGAGGCAACAGAGGAGAGTAACAGTTTGAAAGCTCTTATTGCATAGCCATTCCTGGACACACCCGGGGCAGAGTTTGGATGTAAATGAGAGCAGGGTGGGAGGGAGAGAGAGTGGGGTGTCAGCAGTTGCAACAAGTGACTCAGGAGGACAATAGTGGCAGTGTCTGTCGTAGAGGACAATTAGGATCTTTGAGAGGATCTTTGCAGCCATCAATATTTTCTATTCTCTATATTTTTCTGTGATTTTCCTTCATTTTTCAACTCTTTCCTGGTAATCTGGTTTCGTTCTTTTAGTAGTATTAAAAAACTGTTCAGACATACACTTACGCTATTTTATTACAATTATTGTATTTTATTCAAGTTCCAGGTTTGCTGGGTTTTTTATATTTTTCTTTCTCCAGATGTGAGGGTTTGAGTAATTGCCACCAAACCTTATACTTAAGTATGATTAAAATGATTAGTATAGTCAAAGAAAATTTCAAAATGAAAGTAAAATTATTCAGATTACTAAATTTGTTTTTGTTTGGCTTTTGGGTCACATTCAGCGGTATTCAGGGATCACTCCTGGCAAGATCTCAGGGCACCATATGGGGTGCTGGGAATCAAATCCCAATCAGCAGCATACAAAGCAAGTACCCTACCCACTTGTACTATCTCTCTGACCCCAGACCACTACATTTGAAAGAAAAATCTAAACTCCAATCTAAACTGAAGGCCGAAGCGGTAGTACAGCAGGTAGAGTGTTCGCCTTGCATGCAGCATATGGTCCCCCAAGCACCACCAGGAGTAACTCCTGAGTGCAGAGCCAGGAGTAACTTCTGAGCATCACCGGGTGTGACCCAAAAAGAAAAAAAAATAAATAAATAAAACAATATATGTGGGAATCTAGAAATGTTTAAAACTTGGCCTCTATGTATGTAAGAGACTCAGACACACAAAAAGAAACTATCAGGGAAAAAATAATTTATTTTCAAACTCTAGGTTTTTAGTCATACTATAGAAAAGTATAGATCAATTAACAAATTCATTGCCTGCCCAACTGCAAATCCCTTAATTATCATCTACAACTATTGTTGTTTTCAGAATGCCCATAGATTTCTTTTATTCTTCCTAAGCCTCCTCCATAAGAATTTCAAATGTGGTTCCTGGAACCTGGAGACATAGTACAGGTTGCCTTGCATGCAGCTAACCTTGGTTCAGATCCCCACCACCACATATGGTCCCGAGTATTGCCAGGTGTGATTCCTGAGCACAGAGCCTTTATTTTTATGTTTTTGTTTGGGGGGCTACACCTGGCAGTGCTTAGGGGTTACTCCGGGCTTTGTACTCAGGAATCACTCCTGAAGTGCTTGGGGGACCATATGGAATGATGGGGTTCAAATCTGCTTGCAAGGTAAATGTCCTACTTACTGTACTATCTATCTCTCTGACCCCAGGATGAGCCTTTAAAAACACAGTAAAATTTCTCTGGAGAGAGCTTGAGAGATAGCTCAAATGACTGGGATGTATGTTTTAGAGGTGGGAGGCCTAAGTTTGATCCTGCGCATAGTCTCCTGAGCAGTGTCTCTGGAGGGGGGAAAAAAAACATTTTTAATTGCTCCCTAAGCAGAAGGTAGGTATTTCCAATGAGATTGTTTGCAAACACGTTTAGGTTGTAAGGTGACTGAGATAATGCCTTCTGAGCAGAGTCAGGAGCAGCCCCTGGGAAACTTCCAGGTGTAGCTCAAACACCACTCTGCCCCCCCAGTACAAAAGAAGTGAAAAAAAGAAAAAGCGGGGCTGGAGTGTTAGAACAGAGGGTAGGGCAGGGTGTTTGCCTTGCACTCAACCAACCCAGGGGCATCCCATATGGCCCACCAAACACTACCGGGAGTAATTCCTGAACCAGGAGTAACCCTTGATCATAGCTCAAGGTTTAGTGTGACAAAAAAAAAGGGGGGGGGGGAGTGGTGCCTTTAAGTTCACATACCCTAATTATAAGAAATGATACAAATCTCCACAGGCAAATTGAATGTGATGTGCTCTATGTTAGTATAACCAGAGAAACAGATCCTAAGGAAGCAAATTAAGATGCCCACAAAGTTATTTCTTGGAAAGGTAAGATCTCATATTCCCTTGTCTAACATGAAATCACCAATGGCTAGTGATTTTTTGAAGTATACCTAGTGTGACTAAAGAACTGAAGTTTTGTTTGGGGACACACTCTGGGGTCACTGTCACTCCAGGCATTTTAACCTCTGCACTATCTTTCCAGCCCTTGAATTTTTTTTCTTGAGGGGGTGATTATTGGGCAGCACTCAGTAGTACTCAGGGTACTATATCCTAGTGGTATTAAGGGGACCATGTAGTGCTTGAGGTCAATCCTGGGCCTCCCACAGACCAAACCAGGTGCTCAATACACTGTTATCTTTGTCCCAATTTTTTTTTTAAATTTTAATGTAAGATAAATCTATATAGAAGGGAATATTGAGTACTGGGCAGCATCTGGGGTCTGGGTGCAATCAGGTGATTTGATGTAGGTCACATAGGGATATTTCTCCTTCCCTAGTGCAGGAATATTTCCCAGTACTTCCTTCAAAGCAGCAATGCTAAGGAAAAGAACAACCAATACCATTCTTATGGGCAATTGAGTGATTTACTAATAAAATTAGCAGAAAACATGTTTCCAATATCAGAATACTCTCTGAAGAAAACTTTGGGGGAAATCAGAAATAGTAGAGTAAGTAGGGCGGCAGACCCAGGTTTGATCACTAGTATTACATATGGTCCCCTGAGCCCTGCCAGGAGTGATCCCTAAGCACAAAGTCAGTAATAATCTCTGAGCACTGTCAAATATAGCTCCAAAACAAACAAACAAAAAAAAAACCCAAAATTCTCTGAATGCTCTTGTCTAAAAGTGACCTAGCCTTTAGTTTCTGAGCAGCTGGATAATCCAGTATTTCCAGAACAACATCTAAGATGCAAGGCTTTACCCACTCCAGCATTAAAGTTTTCCCTCATTTTATTTATTTAGGCCACACCTGGCAATGCTCAGGGGTTACTCCTGGCTCTGCATTCAGAAATTACTCCTGGCGATGTTTGGAATGAGATGTCAGGGATGGAACCCAGGTCAGCCACATGCAAAGCAAGTGCCCTACTCGCTGTACTATTTCTCCTGCCTCTCCCTCATTTTAGATATTCAAAGATATCTAAAGATATTTGAAACAGCAACTTGTCATTAGATGTCATCTTCATTTGACTTTTCACTTGCTTGCATAATCTTTTCCCCAGAATTCAATGGCTTATCTGTAAGATCACTATGCTTCAAACACAAGTGATAAGCAACTTCATAGCTTCATTCTATAGAATTTTGGAACATATTATATTCAAGGTCTGTAGCAATAGATAGCCAGGGGCTATAGTAAAGCCAGGCTTTTAAGTGCAGTGAACTAAAATACTTAACAAAAAAAATTTTTTTTTAATCTCTCTTTCTGGCTTTTGTCCCACGTTCAGAAACTTTTCTTTTTTCTTTGCTTCTTCTAAACTTGAAGTACTCACATATGGCTTACCTTCAGGCTCATCAATACTTTTCTTTCACTGTTCTTATTTTTAGAGAAAGTTAAGGGGGCTTCAAAGACAGTAGAGCAGGTAGAGCATTTGCCTTGCACGTGGCCGAGCCTGGGTTGGTATCCCATAAGGTCTCTCTGGTCACCAACAGGAGTAATTACTGAGGGAAGAGCCAGGAGTAACCCCCGAGCATCACCGAATATGACCCCAAAAAGCCAATAAATGAATAAATAAAATAAATCCCTGGCATTGAAAAAGAAAAGCTCATGTCTCCAATTCCAGTTCAATCCCTGGCTCTACATATGATCCCAGAGCACCACCGGAAGTGATCCCTGAGTGCAGAGCCATGAGTAAACCCTGACCACTACTATGTAATGCCACCCTCAAAAAAATCATTCAAGGACTACAAGGTGCAAAGGACATAAGACATCTAAGATATGTCAATAGGCGATTTATGTAGTCCATATCAACAGAATGCCAAAACCATGGGTTTCACTCCCCTGACCCTGAAAGAGCCACCAATACGGCAGCTTTAAGAAGGATGAGGAAGGAGGGGCTGAAAATATCAGGGTCAAACTAGGCTGCCAAAATGAAGGACAAAAATGACTGCCTGTATATTCAATGCACATACACTGGTGTCAGATGCATCCATTGAGAATCTGATGGTGCAAGTGCAAAAGATCATACGACATCATTGGTCTGACCAAGACGAGAAGGCATCAATCACATCACCCCATTTTGACACTGGGGAAGAACTGTTCCTCAGAACATGCGACAAAAGAGGTGTTGGTGGTGTTGGTGTCCTTGTCAACACGAACTTGGCCATAAACATTGATTCAAATGCCTAACAATCATGCTGAATCAGATGATTACATTTGAATAGATGTGGCTGACTGTCGGCAGTTTCTATCTTCATTGTCTACGCACCAACATCCAATTATGATGAAGGAGAAATTGAGAAGTTCTACATGGAGCTGGAGAAGTTCTATAAAGAAGACCAACCTTCTACAAGATCATTGTCGGTGATTTTAATGCCAATATAGGACCGAGAAGATCAGCTGAAGAACCCCACATCAGGACCCATGGCCTAGAATGGAACAAATAGGGTGAGAGACTGAGTTCATCATGTCAACAAAAACCATCCATGGTAACTCACAGTTCCAGAAGGCCAAATCTAAACGTTGGACATGGGAAGCCAGGTATTGAACCCAGGTCAGCTGCATGAGGGAGCACAGTCAGGAGTGATTCCTGAGTGCAGAGCGAAGAGTAATCCCTGAGCATTGCCGGGTGTGACCCAAAAAGTAAAAAGACAAAAAACAAAAAACAAAAGGTATTAAAACAAAGCACATAATACACAAGAACAATGCAGAAACTATTTGATAGCTTTGAGGGGGGCAGATCTTTTTAGTTGTTATAAAGGCAAGTGATCAACAAATACAAAATTCAAAACAATGATAGGGGAAGGAAACTGAGGACTGGAACTCAGTAAGGGCAGGTGATTTTGTTTTTGTATTTTGTGGAGGAACCAGGGATCAAATCCAGGGTTTCGCCATGCCAGGCAAATGCTCTAACACTAAGCTGCATCTCTGGCTAATCAGTGTTATTTATTTATATATGTGTGTGTTTACACATAATATCTGGGGGAAGAGGTTCTTGGGACACACATGGTGATGTTTAAGAGTTACTCCTGGAGCTGGAGCAATAGCACAGCAGGTAGGGTGTTTGCCTTGCACGCGGCCAACCCGGGTTCAATTCCCATATGGTCCCCTGAGCACCACCAGGAGTAATTCCTGAGTGCAAAGCCAGGAGTAACCCCTTGCATCGCCAGGTGTGACCCCCCCCCCCAAAAAAAAAGAGTTACTCGTTACTCCTGACTCTACACTCAGGATTTACTGATGACAGTATTCAGGGACCATATGGGATGTCAGGGACCAAATCCAGGTAGGCCATATGCAAAGCAAGCACCCAACCTGTCTCTCCAGTCTCTATTTATGTTTATATGGGTGGAGAAAGAGCTTTATTGATAACAAAATGGCAAGCTAAAGGAGCTAAAGAGATAGTACAGAAGTAGAGCACTTGCCTTGCAGCTTGCCAGCTTGTCCCAAGTACTACAGGGTGTGGAAAAATGTCAGACTCCTCTCCTTAAAGCGATCACCCTGTCGGTAGTGTCACAGTGTTTTTACAAGGGAAAAAAAACAAACAAACGGAAAAAGTGTGCCACTTCAATCAGCTTACTCAATGGCTGAATAGCAGTATACCTACATTTAAAAAAAAAAAAGAAAGAAAAAAGGGTGGGCTGAAGACCAGGGTGCCAGAATAAACAATAAAATTCCTTCACAGGCTGATCCCTGAGGCACACTGTCTTTTTTTTTTTCCTTAAATTTTTATCACAGGGCAGAGTCTGGCAAACTCCCCGTGGTGTACCAAATATGCCAAATACCAGTAACAATGATGGGTCTCATTCTCCTAAAGAGCCTTGAATATAATCTCAGGGCTAGGATGAAAGAGACGTTATTGGGGCCTGCTCGAGGCAATCGACGAATAACAGGATGATGAAATGAAATGAAATGAAATTTTTATCAGTGAAACACCATCACATACAGTTGTAGACTTAGAAATTTTTGTGCTTGGGTTTCAGTTATACAATGATCAAATACCCATCCCTCCACCACCACTGATCCTTGTATCCCTCCCATCCCCAATCCCCCCTTCCCGTCCTGCCTCTGTGGCAGGGCATTCCCTTTTGTTATCTCTCTCCTTTTGAGTGCTGTGGTTTGCAAAAGAGACATTGAGTGGCAATCTTGTTGGGCCTATAGTCTATTCTCATCAGGCATCTCCCATCCTGAGAGGAACCTCCCAACACCCTTCATTAGGTGCTCCCTTCTCTATCTGAGCTGCCTCTGAGGCACACTGTCTTTTCTGCAAACCTGAACATAATGACAGTTTGTGCTCTGGGGGGAAAGCGTAAACTGAGGATACACACACTACCTTATCTTTAGGCTCTGGGGCAAGGGCAGTAGTCCTAGTCTAGTCATCTTTGGCCAGGTTTCAATGAACACTGTCAGTTCTTCCATGTCTATGGAAGTTAGAACCAAGAGTCAACACTAGCTGCTTCCTGCTAAAGTCAAAGAGTTGTATTTGTTCTGTTGCGCCATATCCTGGCGTGTTCAGGGATCATTCCCGGCGATTGTTGAGGAAAGGGGAAACATACAGGGTGACTGAACCCAGGTCCGACAGTCAGGGATCATCACTGGTGGTAGCTGAGGAAAGGGGGAATGTAGGGATTTGCACCCTGGCCTGCCACGTAGAAGGCATGCACCTTCCCTGTTCTACTCTCTCCAACCCCAAAGTCTTGTATTTCTTAAGATGTGTATCTTACAGAGCCAGCAAGATAGCTCAAAGGGCTGGGGCACAGGCTTTGCATGGAAGAGACCCAGGTTTAATTCCTGGCAAGCATATGGTCCCCTGAGCACTGTAGAGAACCACCCTCAAGCACCCGGCCCAGGTGTGGAACAAAACACTGCCGGGTGTGGCACATTTTTTTAAATAGAGAAAAGGGGTGTGGTAGATACACAGTTCTTGGTTTGAGTAGTATTGTTTATACCTTCTAGTGCTGCTTACTGCTGAAACCTTCCAGGTATCAAGGATGTCGTGCTTCTGTTTTTAAATGGAAACAAAAAACAGGGGGCCAGGGATGAGGCTCGGCAACAGACCTCTTGCTTAGAATATGTATGCCCTCCACTCAGTCCCCAGAACAGAAATCTAGAGAAAAATCATCACCGGGACTAATCCTCAACAGAAATCAGCAGTAGCCCGTGAGCACCAGGTGTGGCTCCATAACAGGAAAAGTTTTATGGATTTGAAAATATTTCAAAGGGGGCAGGAGGAGAGTTGACACGTTTTTGAATAGTCTTTGTGCCAGTTTGTGATTCTTTAAATGTTGAAATACGTGGCTGCGACCTTCGGTGAAAAAAAGGAAACTGAACCTAAAGTCAAAGGCGCCCCTTCCCATTTCTTCTCTATGCCCCCAAAGTGTCTGCGGTGGGAGCAGACGCCTCACACGTACGGATGTCCGGGATGCCCCTTTCAGGGGGCGCCCCCCCACTCCTCCCCTCGGCAAAGGGCGGCTTCCCGCGACGTCCTGATTCGCCGGGTGTGCTCAACGGGGGTTGGCATTCCCCCAGGCCGGTGTCTCCAAATGGCCCGCAGGCCCCGCCCCTCGGCCTCGGAAGCTCCCTGCTTCTAAAGAAGCCCCTCCGAGCCCCCAGAAGAGGGAGGAACGCTGGAGACTTGGCCTTGGAAAGGCGCTCACGACCGCCCTAGAACTGGCCGGGCGCGCTCCGGGTCGGGGCTCCGGGGGCCACGAGAGCCGAAAGCCGACTGTGGGCGGCGCTTCCGGGAGCCCTCGTCTCGCCGCGCCGCGGCCCTCGGCTCGGCCCGGCGCCCCAGCAGCGCCCGGATGCCGCGGCCCGGACTGCGCTTCCCGGCCCCGCCCACCAACTTCCGGCTGCCGCGTGACCGCAAGCCGGGCCCATCCCCCTCGGCCCTCTGCGGAGAAGCCGCCGTCCGCGCCTTCCGCTCCGGATAGGGGCCGGCGCGGGCAGGCGGTGGGCGGGGCCTGCGCCGTGACGCGCTCTGAGCGGCGCGGGGATTGGCCGGCCGCTTCCCGAGGCTCGTTCGCTGGGAGGGCCTGGGAGCAGCCTGGCGGCGCCGAGTCAAACTCGCTGGGCCGCTGCGGGGCCTTGGAGTCTCTATAGATGATGCTGATTGGGCCAGGGGTCTCCTAGATGGAAGGGAATGGTACTATTGCTCCTGCGGGAGGACGCGGGATCCCCGGGGCACCGGAAGCCGCTGAAGGCGGCTCCGGGGGCGGAGCTGGGGGGCGCGACTGTGCCCCCAGCGCGCCGAGTGGGGCGCCGCGCCGTCAGGCCTTCGCAGCTGCCCCCTCCCCCCTACTTGGTAGGGCAGGACTTCGATCGCAGGCCTGAGCCTCGGGGACAAAGTGCTGCGGCCGAGCTTTTACGGCGGGGCCAGACACGCACCAGCTTAATGGCATTCGAGCCGCGCCCGAGCCCAGGGCCCTTTGTTTTTACTCTAAACAGACCGTCTGAACTCTCCAGCCCCTGGGGAGGAGTTCAGCGCGAGTGCAGTCGGAATCAGCCACGCGGGGCACCCGGCGGTGTCCGGTTTCTGCCGTGAAAGCCGCCAGCGCTGGCTGCTTTGCTTTCTTTGATGCCGCGCGGTTGAGAGCAAAGGGCCGCGGGGCCCGAGTGAGAGCGGTGGGGCGTTTGCCCTGCAGACGGTCGTTGGCTCCTCAGCATCCCAGATGGTCCCCAAGCACTTTCATTAACACCAGGGCATTGCTGGGTGTGGCCCAAAAAACAAAACAAAGCACAAAAGGCCTAGGGGAGCGAACCACCTACCCCGCCCCTCCCGCACCACAGGGCCTCCAGTCGTTGAGAATCTTGTCCTGGAGTGCCCCTGGGACTGCAGGCTGAAGCAGCCCCTCGTGCTTGGGCCTTTACGCTGAACCACGCGCCCTGAATAGCGGCAGTGACCCATCTCCCCAAAGAAATCTCGGAGCCACGCGTTGGTTACAGTCTTCTGTTTATTGTTTTGAGGGTGGGTTTGGGGACATACCTGCAGTGCTCGGGTTACTCCTGACTCTCCGCTCAGGAATCATCTCTCCTGGCTGGCTCTGGGCACCATATGTGGTCCAGGGGATCGAACCCGGGTTAGTCGCGTGCAAGGCCTTACCCATTGTACTATCTCTCTGACCCTGTTAACAGTCCTGAATGCCTTGATCATTACTAAACAGTGTCAAAGAATATTGCCATCAGATGAATTCTATCTGCCAGGATTGAAAAGATTCTATAACTGGGCCGGAGAGATAGTGCAACAGGGAAAGCGTTTTGCCCTGCGAGCAGCCAACCCAGTTTCATGCCTCCTGTGTATCCTCAAGTGTGAGAAGTGATCCCTAAGTCCAGCGACATGAACATGGTCAGGTGTGGTTCAAAACACACACACACAAAATGCTCTGTAACTATGCCAGGACTCAAAAGTAGACGTGTGCCACCATAGCACAGGCCCAGGATGTAGCTTAGTGGTATGAGATATCTAGATGTGTGTGCAGGGTCTGGAAGGAATTCCTGTCTTACAAATGTATATGATTACATCCCTTCTGCTGTGCCTGGTGTTACCACAGTGAATCCATGCAGTACTACAGGCAAGTGTGTGTGACTCTCGGGTCTAAAGTGGTATGATTGGGCCAGCACCATCACTAAAAGATATACCACAGCCAGGAAGTGCAACCCCTGGCAAGCACACCTATGAGTATCGCACCTTCCTAGCAAGCATCAGAACCCTAACTTCTGATTAGGGTTCTGATGCCAGAGCTCAAGCAGTGTGTAACCACCACAATTCAAGGAGCCCAAACTCCATGGTAAACACTGAAGATTGTGCAAGCATCTCATCTTGATGTGGCAACCCCAAGGGAATACCACAGTTAGGTGTGTGCAATGCACACACGATTATTACAACAAGGGGTGGAAGTGGGAAAGAAGAAGAAATTTTAGAAATTTAGATGTCAGACTGGAGAGCTAATAAAGGAGTTCTAACTATTGCTTCTGAAGTGGAAACACTAGCGCTACTGTTTTTTTTGGGGGGGGGGGGTTTAGTCACACGGGGAGATGCTAAAGCGTTACTTCTGGCTCTGCACTCAGGAAATACTCCTGGCAGTGCTGGGGGACCATATGAGATGCCAGGCATTGAGCCTATATGCAAGTTTACACACTGTGCTTACACACACTGTACTTTCGCTCTAGCCCCTAGCTCTACTTTTTTTCTCTTGCTTTCTAGATTAAAAACTTGTCAAATTGTAGTCTGGAGCAGTAGTCCAGCAGGTTGGGCACTTGCCTTGCATAAGGCCAACCTGGATTCGATCCCTGATACCCAATATGGTCCCCTGAGCACTGCTAGGAATAATTCCTGAGCAGAGTCAGGAGTAAGCCTAGAGCATCACTGGGTGTGCTCCCAAAATTAAAATAAAATTTAAAAAAATTAGTCCTGCTTTCTGATAGCAGTCAATTCAGAACAAACCTGTTTCCTGGCACCTTCCTAGTTATCTAACAAAATCTAATAGTCCTTTGAAACACCTTGTGGTTCACTGTGGTGTGAGGTCTCCCTCACCACAGGATAACTCCTCATGGTTTGGCCATAACATGGGCGTGGTAGTCTAGGATTCACCAGTATTAATAAACTTTTATAGTTACTCATTATTCATAGCCTTCACCACACAAACCTCAGAGGCTGTATTCATTTATGAGTGGTAAAATGATAGAGGTTGGGGGGGAGGGCGGAGCAACACAGCAGATAGGGCATTTGCCTTGCATGCATCTAACCTGGGTTCAATCCCTGACATCGCATATGGTTCCCAGAGTACCGCTAGGAGTAATTCCTTGGTGCAGAACCTCTGAGCATTGCTTGCTGTCGCTGGGCGGGACCCAAAAAGCCCCCTGCCCCCAAAAAAGGTGTGTATAAAGATATTATATGGAAAATACAAGTGTGGGATTGTGTTTTTTGGGAGTTTTTGTTGTTTTGTGCCACAGCTGTGAGTCTCAGGGCTTTCTCCTGGGTCTTTTGCTCAAGGATCACTTCCCACGGCCTTGGGGAACATTTTGGGTTGCCAGGATCCAACCTTGTCAGCTGTGTGCAAGGCAAGTATCTTACCAAATGTTCTCTCTCTCTCTCTCTCTCTGACCCCAAGTATCAGGTTTTTTTTTTTATTTGTTTTGTTTCATTTTTGGCCACAGCTGGCTGTGCTCTGGACTTGCTTCTCCTCTATACTCACTTCTGCTGGAACTCCAGGGACTATATATGGTGCCAGGGATCAAATCTGGTTCAGCTGCATGTACTATCACTCCAGGCCAGTAATCAGCTCTTTTTTTGGCTGACGTGGGACACACCTGGTGATGCTCAGGCATTACCCCTGGCTCTGAGCTCAGGGATCACTCCTGGTGGGCTCCGTAGACCATATAGGATTGAGCCCAGGTGGCCGCATGCAAAGCAAATAAGCTACCACCCACTGTACTATCTCACTCCTCATTCAGCTTTAAAGAGACAGTCAGATATGCTACAACATGGATGACCCTTGAGGCCATAATGCTATACGAAAATAAGCCAGTCACAAAAGACAAATATTGCACAATTCTTACACAAGAATCGAAAGTAGTCAAGTTTTGGGCCTGAGAGATAGTAAAGGGGTTAAGATTTCATCTCATATGGTCCTCCAAGCCACACAGGGAGTTATTCTTTTTTTTTTTTCTTTTTCTTTTTGGGTCACACCCGGCGATGCACAGGAGTTACTCCTAGTTCATGCACTCAGGAATTACTCCTGGCAGTACTCGGGGGACCATATGAGATGCTGGGAATCCAACACCTTAGGTCAGCTGCATGCAAGGCAAATGCCCTACCTGCTGTGCTATTGCTCCAGCCCTGGGAGTTATTCTTGTATGCAGAGCTAAGTGCCCTGAACACTATGTGGGAACTAGTCAAATTGATAGAAATAGAAAAAAGAATAGAAATATCACCAAGGACTTGGCCGAGTGGGCGAGGACTGTCAGGTGGGAAACACAGAGCATTGTGTCTAATGAGTATAGAGTATCAGGTTTTCAAGAAGAGAAGACTTATGGACTTTGATTATGCAACACTGAATAATAACCGCTGAACTTAGAAGTGGTTAAGGTGATTTTACTAATTAAAATGAAAAGTTCGATTCTCATCGCACATTGCACTAACCACATTTTAAGCCTCCAGCCGGCCTTTGGGTCTATGGCCCCCATATCTCCCAGTGCAGCTGTAGACAAAGAGGAGGAAGGAATAGAGATCCTGCTATCTGCAGCAGCCACTCTGGAAAGCCTGCGCCTCCTCTCTGCTGGAAACCACTGTGCTCTTTACTCAGCCTGGAAGGTTAGAGCCTGCTATTTAAGTCTTTCTAATGGGGACTACTAATTAGTTCAGAATAAGTCTCCATTTCCGGTGAGAAGTTTCCTTGTTTTACAGAAGGAAGTGCACCCTTTTACTCTGGTAGCCTTGCACTTAACCTCTGTGGTTCAAACATTCTCAGTGGGAAGCACAGGAAGAGATTCTGCCTGCTCCATTGGTTACTGGAGGGAATTTTCTCTAAAGATTGTCACAGTGAAATAATTGTGATCCACCACCAAAATTTGAAAGTCAGGCACTGGGCCAATAAATAAATAAATAAATAAATAAAAATAAAGATACGCTTGCTCTTCAAGTCTATGTTCTTCCTTGAATGCATACCTTGCCTGCCTCTCTGTTTCTTTGCTTGCCTTTTCCACTGTGGAGAAGCCTGTGTTCTCTCTTGAACAGGTATGCCCTTTCTTTTCCTTCTGTCAATCTTTCTAAGTAGCTTTTTTTCAATAAAACTAATCTTAATAGGGGCTGGAGCAATAATATAGTGGATAGGGTGCATTGCCTTGCACCTGGTCAACCTGGGTTAGATCCCTGGCATCCCATATGGTACCCTGAGCACCTCCAGGAGTAATTCCTGAATGCAGAGCCAGGAGCAACCCCTGAGCATTGCTGAATGTGGTCAAAATAAAAACAAAAAAACTCTTGCCAAATAAACCCTACGTACTTCAATAAAATAAAATATATAATTTTATATATTAATTTTTAGGAGAGAGCCTTCTTATAAATATTTTAAGTAATACAAATAGAACAAAAATGAGGTTATTACACGTGTCAGATTTTGTAAACACAATTGTCTTATTGCACACAGTACCAGGAAGAACTAGGGCTGGAGCGATAGCATAGCAGGTAGGGCGTTTGCCTTGCACGCAGGCGACCCAGGTTTGATTCCTCAGCCCCTCTCGGAGAGCTGGCAAGCTAGGGTTTATTTGGTGGTTTATTTTACCCTCACGCCAAAGCCTGACAAGCTACCTGTGACGTATTTGATATGCCAAAAACAGTAACAACAAGTCTCACAATTTGTTGTGAGATGTTACTGGTGCCCGCTCGAGCAAATCAATGAACAACGGGAGGACAGTGCTACAGTGCTACCAGGAAGAACTATGCTCTGGCCATGGAATTGGGACTTTTGTTAGGTGTGGTCAGAAAGAACAACAACCAACTTTATGTCAGCCAACATCCCCCAAAGAAATGGAGAGTTTATAGGTCACTCTTTCAGGACATACCAAATTGTTTCTCATTGCATTTATTGATTTCAGTGGATTCATTTATAAATGGAGTATTCATAACTATATTGTAGGATGAGTCCTGGGGCTTTCTCACTTAGAAGACAAAATTAAAGTCTGACCAGTGGTAACCTATAGGTTATCAGCAGATGTCAAACTAGACAAGAAAGAGGAGAAAGTCTTAGAGCCCTAATCGAGAGGCAGCAGCCCAGGGAAGTTAAGTGACTTCTGCAAAGCTACCCAAATCATAAGTGGTTGCACAGAAACCCAGAGTGCCTGGACCCTAGTCTAATGACCTTCCTCTTTTCGGGGAGGAAGGAGGGGACTAAGGGCAACACCCAGCTGTGCTCAAGGCTTACTTTTGGCTCTGTGCTCAGGGATATCTCCTGGCAGTGCTCAGGGAATCATATGCAGTGCCAGGGATCAAATCCGGGTCAGCGGGGATGGGAATGATAGTACAATGAGTAGGGTGTTTGCCTTGCACGTGATCGACCCAGGTTTGGTCTCCAGCATCCTATATGATCCCCTGAGTACCTCCAGGAATGATTCCTGAATGCAGGGCCAGGAATAACCCCTGAGCATTGCTGGATATGATGACCCAAAAAGACAAAAAAAAAAACCACCCAAATCAGGGTCAGCCATAGGCCAGGCAAACTGCCTTAACCATTGTACTGGTGCTCTAACCTTGACCTTCCTCTTAAGCCAGCTAGATACATGTGTAAATGAGTGCTCCTCACTATGTACAATAAACTGTAGAAGTACAGAATTGTCAAAGTGACTTTGCAAACAGAAACCATGCAGAACAATCTTAAATCTAAATGAGAAAAAATAGGATTGTCTGGGAGCTTTAACTGTTTTTTCTTCCCCCAGACAAGGAGAATTCTGGGTCAGGAGAGTATCAGAAAATGAAAACAGTGGAGTTCATGCACAATTCAATCAGCTAATCCGTGGCTGAAAAAATAGCAGTACTCCTACATAAAAAAAAAATGAAAACAATAATGAAAGGAATATTTATTATTTTGCAACATCTGAGCTTGAAAATGTTATTATTTAAATAATATTACCAAGGGTAGTCTGAACAATGCTGGTTTATTATTTTTTATCTCCACCCCTCACCTCTTTCTTCCATTTGTGGGTGATGATGTTACTGTGATGACCAGGGATTGCACACATGCCTGATTTTTGTTCCTGCTGGGAAATGCATAATAGACTGCCGTATTTGCTCACTTGTATCACATCCAGTGATGCTCAAGACTTACTCCTGGCTCTGTCTGGGCTGAGGGATCAATCTTGACGGTGTTTAGGGGATCATATGTGGAATCAGGGAGACCTATATTCAAGGCAAGCACCTTAGCTCCATACTATATCACCCTAGTGAGAAAATTTGTTCATTTATTTACCAGCATCATTTTTATAGGATACCTTTTCCATTCGGTGACAAATGATTTCCTCATTAGTTGTTTGGTTCCTCTCCCATGATTTTTTTTTTCCTGGTTGCAGAGATAGAGTCCTGGGAACAGCAGCAGGGTCTGCAGACCCCTCGTCAGCTTTTTCTTCCTTCTCTCCATTTTCACTCCAGCACAATCAATTTCCATGTATTTTTTGCACTTTCATCTTTGTTAATCAATTCTTTGTTTCAATCACTTTTGAAAGAGTGAAGGGGGAGTGTTTGGCAGCACCCACTCTGAGGCTTTTCCTGACTGCTCAGAAATTACCCATGAAGGGACCAGAGCAATAGTACAGTGAGTAGGATATTTGCCTTGCATGCCACCGACCCAGGTTCAATCCCTGGCATCCCATATGGTCCCCCAAGCACCTCCAGGAGTAATTCCTGAGTGTAGAGTCAGGAGTAACCCCTGAACATCGCTAGGTGTTACCCAAAAAGAAAAAAAAAGGGGGTGACCCATGGAGTGGCTCAGGGGACCATATTTGATGCTGGGAATTCAAACTAGGGTCAGCTACATGCAAGGCAAGAGATTTATCCCTTGTACTATCTCTCTGGCCATCAATCACTTTAAACATTTTTTTATTTGGGGCCACACCTAGCTGTGTGCAGGACTCTTTGCTTAGAGATCACTCCTGAAAGGGGAGGTCTTGGGACCATATGGGGTGCTGGGGATCAAACCTGAATTCAATTCATGCAAGACATTATAAAACCAACCCATTTCTGAGCCAAAGCAATAATGCAGTGGGTAGGGCACTTGCCTTGCATGAAGTTGATTCCCTTCACCTCATAATGTCCTCTGAGTCCACCAAGAGTGATCCCTGAGCACAGAGTCAGGAGTCAGGCCTGAGCATGGCTGAATATGACGTCAAAACTAAAAACGAAATGAGAGAAAAGCTACCACATTTTTCAGGGTTGCTATGTATAGCGATCATATGAAGATTTTGGTCCACATAGCATGGGGGATTATAGAGAGAGTACAGTGGGTGAGGCACTTGCCTTGCATGTGGCCAACCCTGGTTTGATTCCCTAACTACACATGGTCCCCCCCCATCCCAACGAGGAGTATTTCCTGAGCACAAAGCCTGGAGTAAGCCTGAGAACCTCCAGGTGTGACCTAAAAACCAAAGAGAAAAAAAGGAATTATATACTGATAAATATATACTGATAAAGAATGATCCTTGAAAACAAAAAAATCCTTCTGCTAAGAGATGTTAAACGTTGTCTGAGAGATAGTACAGCTGATAGTACAGCTGATAACACACACAGCTTACAGTGTGTTAGGCTCTTGCCTTGCTCCTGCCTGACCTGGATTTGACCACTAGCACCATAGGTGGTCTCCTGATCACTACCAGGAGTGATCCCTGAATTTAGAGCCATGAGTAAGCCCTGAGCACTGCATGGTATGGTGTAAAACTGGAGGAAAAAAAAAATCCCACAGCACTAGGCAGATGCCTACCAGGCGGGAGAGTAGGAGTAGTGGCAGAAATAGAATCTCGAATTTCCATAGACAATTCCAAAATTGCTTTTCATTTCTTATTGATGTAATTAAGACAATGGGATATAAAATATTTTATGAAAATATTTCATCGTCTTGAAGTCTAAAACCTCTTAAGACTACTTAAGGTATCTATTTTGAGGAGTTGGGGGGAAAAGGTTAGAGTGTCTAAAGCAAAGTATGGTGAAGCAACATAAAAAGATTATGTCTTGTTTCCTGGGAGGTGGTGATGCTGCAGTGAAAAGCGAGGAAAGAGATGGAATTTTGCAAAAATGTTCTGTGTTTTTCTGAGTCAGATCTAAGTGAGAGCTTCATTTGATTTGAAATGTCTAGAGCATTAGCAAGTCTATTCACCAGTGCCAGAATAAACACATTTCAGTAACAAGAAACAGATCATCTCTTGCTCTGATGATTTTTAAGCTTCTTTAAAATTTTACTTTATTGGGGTGGGGGTTGGGTCATACTCAGCTGTGCTCAGGTCTTGATCCTGGTTCTGTGCTCAGGGATAACACCTGGTGGTACTGCAGGGACCAAGATGGGGTGCCTGGATTTCAACCGAGATCAGCTATATGGTAGGCAAGTGCTTTACCTACTGTTCTATTTCTCCATCCCTGAATTTGTATTTTTATTGGGTTACAGGAGATGGACTGGGAAATGTCTCCATGGCTAATGCGCCATAGGAAAATGTCCGTTCTGTCTTCTTAGGATAGTCCCGGAGCGGCTGCTCTTGCTGTCAGCATCCCTTTCCGAGCCAATGCAGAGAGATGCTCCTTGGAAGGAATTCCCCCTTTTTCTTGGAAATAATCTTGCTTCCTGCCTCATGCTGATCACTGCTTCTTGTTTGGGTGGGGAGGGATTCTTCCCCTGTGAAGATTTAACATAGCCAGTTGTCTCCTCGAGATCACTGCTGAGAATTTCTCTCTGAGGAAGTCGTCTTTTTCTAGAGTTTGGAGAAAGAGACAGATGGATATTTTATTTTCTTAAGGAGTCGCTTTTCTAAGGGAGTTGCTTTTCCTTCTTTTTGGGTCTTGTCTTTCTTCATCTCCTCACACTCCTCTGAAGTGCTGCTACTGTTTTCAGAAGATGCGAGGACTATTGCAGCAGGCATCTTCTCTGGGACTGGAGGGCTGGAAGGATAGTACAGTGGGTAGGGAGCTTTCCCTGCACATGGTTGACCCAGATTCCATCCCCAGCATCCTATATGGTCCCTTGATCAGCCCCAGGAGTAAGTCCTGAGCGTTGCCAAGTGTGGCCCTAAAACAAAAGCCAAAAGGTTGTTTTCTTCTTTCTTCAGCTTTCTGGTAATGCCAGCAGCCCCTACCCTGGCCTTCTTCATGGCACTTAGATTTTTTTAATAGAGTTTCTCCAATCTCAGATTATAAACAGCCACTGCCCAACTTGGATTTTGTTTTGTTTTGTTATCTTTTGGGGCTGGAACGATAGCATAGCGGGTAGGGCATTTGCCTTGCACGTGGCTGACCCAGGTTCGATTCCTCCGTGCCTCTTGGAGAGCCCGGCAAGCTACTGAGTGTATCCTGCCCGCACGGCAAAGCCTGGCAAGCTACTGGGTGTATCCTGCCTGCACGGCAAAGCCTGGCAAGCTATCCATGATGTATTCAGATATGCCAAAAACAACAAGTCTCACAATGGAGCCGTTACTGGTGCCTGCTCGAGCAAATCGATGAACAGGAGGACAGTGCTTGTTATCTTTTGGATCTTACCCATGATGCTCAGGGCTTATTCCTGTCTCCATGTTCAGGGATTGCTCTCAGTGGTGGTGCTTGGGGAACCATTTATGGTGCTGGGGATGGAATTAGGACGCCCTACCTCCTGTACGGTTTCTCTGGCCTCAATCCTCAACTCATTCTCCAAGTTTTTCCCCAAATATAATTCTGGGAACCCCAGAAAAGCAATCAGTTTGTTAGTCAACACCATGGACTTATGCCAGGGATTGGGAGAAGAGCCCTTTGTTCTTTTTTGTTTGTTTTTGTTTCACCACCCTTGAGATGCTTAGGGGTTACACCTTCCTCTGCTCAAGATCTCTCCTGGCAGTGCTTGGGGGACTATATGGGATGCCAGTAATTATACCCAGATCTGCCATGTGCAAGGCGAGCACCCCACTTTCCGTACTCTCTGTGGCCCCAAATCCTTTCGTTCTTGGCAGTTGCTCATATAATGAAGTGGAAGTGGAAAATAAGTCCATATTTTGGATTGTTAACCCTCGTCTTTATTGCTCTGAAAAGTTAGTCACTCTCTTGGGTGCTGGCAACTGGTTATTCAGACACTAGCCATCATCAGGACTAGATTCAGAACTAGCCATTATCAAATTATGTTTATATAAAGGTATCATTTTGATATCTGCAATTTTACTTTATTTGGAAAGGGGTTGGGGACACATTGGGTGATGTTCAGGGCTCACTCTTGGCTTTACATTCAGGAATTACTCCTGGCAGTGACCATAAGGAGTTCCATACAGGATACCAGGAATTGAACCCTGTTGAGATACATGCAAAGCAAGCACCCTACCCACTGTACTGTTGCTTTGGCCTTGATAACTTCAATTTTAGTTTTTTACACTATTGTTTTTTACGAGTATATATGTAGAAACAGATTTATTGGTGACTTTATGTTTTGGTTTTGTGTCTACACCACTGGTATTCACGGACTACTTCTGGGGCTGAAGCAACAGTACAGCAGGTAAGACCCTTGCCTTGCATACAGCTGACCTGAGCGGTGCCAGGAGTATCACTGGGTGTGACCCCAAAACAACAACAAAAAATTCAGGGGTCACTTCTGACTTTCCACTCAGGTCTTATTCCTGGTGGGCATGACTCCAACCCCTATTGATGACTTTAAAGATAAGGTAGATAACATTGTCTTCATTAACATATTTTTATTTGGGGGGGTTTGGGCCACACCCAGTGGTGTCCAGGGTTTACTTCTGGCTCTGTGCTCAGGGATCACTCCTGGAAGGGTTTTGGGGGACAGTATGAGGTGTAAGGGATCAAACCCAGTCGGCCACATGCAAGACCACATGCAATACATTACCCACGGTACTATTGTCCCAGTCCCTCCTGGCAGGACTTGGGGACCATATAGGGTGTTGGGGAGGGAACCAAGATCGGCTGCATAAAAGGCAAGCGCCCTACAAACTGTACTTACTCCAGCCCTAGCAGCCTCAATTTATTCAGTTTTCATCTGTGCACCTTTTGGAATATGCTGCTCTGGACCTTAAAAAAAAATATCTGGGGGCTGGAGTGATAGCACAGCGGGTAGGGCATTTGCCTTGCACGTGGCTGATCTGGGTTTGATTCCCAGCATCCTATATGGTCCCCTGGGCACCGCCAGGAGTAATTCCCGAGTGCATGAGCCAGGAGTAATCCCTGTGAAACGCCAGGTGTGACCCCCCCCAAAAAAAAAATCTCTGGGCCATAGCAATAATACAACAGGTTAAAGCCCTTGCCTTGCATGTTGCCAAACCAGGTTTGATTTCTAGCATCCCATATGGTCCCCACCAAGCACCACCAAGACTAATTCCTGAGTGCCAGGAGTAACCCCTGAACATAGCCAGGTGTGACCCCAACACAAAATAAACAAACAAACAAATCTCTGCTTGTACACATCAAACAGGTAGCAGAGTAAACTGTGAGATCAGGTGATTTACCACATGGGATAGCAGGGGAAAAGTAACTCAAACACAGCTTAATAATTAGATATATAAGTAAAAGTTAAATTCTTAGTGGCTTTTGTGACTCCCAAAGTTCAAATAGAGAAACAGCACCAACAGGAAAAGTTTAGAGCAGGTCCTGGAGGCATTTTATTAAATTATAACACTCATGAGAGAAAAATATATTGATTCTCCCTGAGCCAGAGAGATAGTACAGCGGTAGGGCTCTTGTCTTACATAGGATCTGCTTGGATTAGATTCCCAGCACCACGTATAATCCCCTGAGCCGAGAGGGATAATCCCTGAGTGAAGAGCCTGAGGAGCAGAGCCTGAGCACAGCCAGGTATGGCCCAAAACATGAACAAATAGACTTCCAGTCGGCAAGTTCTCCTGCTTCTGCATCAGCTTTCTTAGACTATTCTGCTTTCTTCCTACATCTCAACTATGTGTGCAAGTTTCATTGGCCTGTTTCGCTGATGAGAATCCTGAACAAGGTTCTTTAGCTTAACCAGATGCCCACATCTTGGAGTCATCACCCCCAAAAAAGCACCCCATGTGGTATGCCTTTTGGTGTGCCCCCAAAAGATCCAGCATGGGGCCGGAGTGATAGTAGTACAAGGGTAGGGGATTTGCCTTGCACTTGGCCAGTACCCCATATGGTCCCTGGAGCACTGCGAAGAATGATTCCTGAGTGCAAAGCCAGGATTAAACCCTGAGCAAGGCCAGGTGTACCTCCCTCCCTCCCCTGCCTCTCCCGCCACACAGAGCAAGGGTTTGGGACATCCACGTGGTTTCCTGATTTGAGATTTAGAGGTGGGAAAGTGTTGCCTGCATCTTCCAATCTTCCTTGTAATGAAGAGAATGCCTCCTGCCCTTTTTTTCCTTCCCCCTCTTTTTGCTCTCATTGTCAGGTATTCACCAAATCTGAGCGCTGCTTGGAAGGCTCCCATCTTCCAAAATAAAATAGAGCAGAATAGCGCTGTAGAGCATTGATTTCTCTATAGTCACTTGTCCAAATAAGGTGAAAGGAACTAATAGCGTGTCAAAATTTATGTCTTTGGGAAGGGTCCATGCCCAGTGGTGTTCAGTACTTACTCATGGCTCTATATTCAGGGACTCACTCTGCGATCATAGAGGGTGGCAGAAATTGAACCCGGTTGGCTCCATGCAAGGCAAGCACCCTACCTTCTGTACAATTGCTCTAGATTAGTATTCCATTTTTTGCAGGGTGGGAGTTTGGGCCATACTTACTGAGCACTTACTCCTGGCTTTGCATTCAAGGATCACTCCTGTGTTTGGGGGACCAGATGGGACACTGGGGATCAAACCTGGGGAATCAAACCTGAGTTGGCCTAGTGTAAGGCAACTGTCCTACCTGGTGTACTATCAGTCTGGCCCCCAATATTCTTTTTTTTTTTTTTTTTTTGCTTTTTGGATCACACCTGGCAATGCACAGGGGTAACTCCTGGCTCTGCACTCAGGAATTACTCCTGGCCATACTCAGGGGACCATATGGGATGCTGGGAATCGAACCTGGGTTGCCGCATGCAAGGCAAATGCCCTACCCACTGTGCTATCACTCCAGCCCCCAATATTCCATTTTTAAAGCAGAAGTTACTCTGCGGAGGCAGAGAAACTATAAGCTGCTGATTCAGCAATTGTTTATTTTGGGGGTGGGGCTGGGGGAGTGTGTTAGTGAGCAAAATTGGACCATATTCAATGATGCTGTAGACTTACTCCTGGCTCTGAGTGTGAATCATTCCTAGTGGTGCTCCACATCAGCAACTTTTTTTTTTCCTTTTTGGGTCACACCAGGCGATGCACAGGGGTTACTCCTGGCTCTGCATTCAGGAATTACCCCTGGTGGTGCTCAGGGGACCATATGGGATGCTGGGAATCGAACCTGGGTCGGCCGCGTGCAAGGCAAATGCCCTACCCGCTGTGCTATTGCTCCAGCCCCCACATCAGCAATTCTTTTTAAAAAATTTCCGGTGATTCAATTAAAAAAGAGTAAATTTATTGTAAAAATAAATTTTCCATTTTTACTGAGATATAATTGAGATATAGTAGCACACATTAGTCCAAATATTTTCTGTCTCTCTTAAGGCCTCATCTATGTGAATATGTTTTATGTAGCCTTTTGAGGGAGGGAAGACTTGATTAGGCTAAAAGTTAATAATTCAGAATGAGGCCAGAGTTAGACCTTTGCTCGCTAACCCAGAAGCTAGGGCTTGCTGCCAGCCTAATTTTTTGAGGAAATGGTTAAGGGCAGCCATGCAGCACAGTCCAGTGCCACCCAGTCTAACAGTCTTTTTGCTAGGTAAAGAAAACAAAGCTGATAATCATGCTCACGGGGATCAAAACTCTTTTAGACTAGAATCCAGGGGACCAGCATTTTTTTGGTGCTTCATGAATAATAAGCTCTGGTGCTGCTTTTTAAATTATTTTTAAATTAAAAATATTTTTGATGGGGCTGAAGCAATAGCACAGAGGGTAGGGCATTTGCCTTGCACGCGGCCGACCCGGGTTCGATTCCCAGCATCCCATATGGTCCCCTGAGCACTACCAGGGGTAATTCCTGAGCGCAGAGCCAGGAGTAACCCCTGTGCATTGCCGGGTGTGACCTAAAAAGCAAAAAAAAAAAAAAATTTTTTTTGAGGGGGTCACACCAGGTGATGATCAGCAGTTACTCCTGTCTCTGCACTCAGGAATTATCCTGCACTCAGGGGACCAAATGGGATGCTGGAGATCAAACACAGGGCAGCTGCAGGCAAGGCAAATCAATACCCAACAGGGGCCAGAGTGATAGTATAGCAAGTAGGGCATTTTTCTTGAATGTGGCCAATTCAGGTTTGATCCCCAGCCTCCCATATCAGCCCCCAAACACCACCAGGAATAATTCCTGAGTGCAGAGCCAGGCGTAACACCTGAGTATTGCCAGGTGATGCCCTCCCTTCCCCCCTCTCCCCTGTTTTCCAGTAATATCCATCCAGCCCCCTCTGAGGCTGTGCTGCTTTATTTATTATTTTGAGGACACACCTGGCAGTGCTCAGGGTTACTCCTGGCTCTGTGCTCAGGGATCACTCCTGGTGGGCTGCTCAGGGGATCATATGGAATGCCAAGGATTAAACCTGGGCTAGGGCAAATGCACTACCTGCTGTACTCTCTCTCCCGCCCCCTCTGCTGCTGCAAAAAATGTTGCACTTTTTTCTTTTTTGTGTTTTTGTAGGGTCAAGAAATTGTACGGGAGATGAGACTGGATAGGGTTTAAGGCCCTTGTTTTGCATATGACTGACCCAAGTTAGATCTCTGGCACTACCAGTTCCCCCATGCACCCACCCACCCCCCAAGTCTTGCCCAGAGCAACTCCTGAGCCAAACCAAGAATAGCCCCAAGCATTTCTGGGTGTGGCTAAAAATCCCCTCCCAAAGGAAAACAAACATTTAATAAGATGAGTCTGCAATTGCTGAACCTTCCTCCATCCAACTGTCTGGCCTCAAGGAGAAATGTTACCTTTGGACTGGACTTTAACTGGACAGTTAAATTTGCTTTCACTTTTTTCTTTCCTTCTAGCAGACAGGAAAGGGAGGTAGAGAGGGACTTTATGGATCAACCTGAAGGCCACTATCTTACTGGGTTTGACAGTGCAGCCACTAGAGTGGAACAAGAGTTCCTCAACCCAACACTCAGACCAGATTTCTACATCTGAGTGACATTAGGAAAGTTACCTTAACCACTGTTTTTTTCCCATTAAATGGGGAATGATAGTCACAGTGCTCCCGTTGCAAGCGGGCCCAGTAACATCTCCATTGGATACTTTGTTGTTACTGTGTTTGGCATATAGAATATGTCACAGGGAGCTTGCCAGGCTCTGCCTTGTGGGCGAGATATTCTGGGTAGCTTGCCGGGCTCTCCGAGAGGGGCGGAGGAATCAAACTCGGGTCGGCTATGTTGGCAGCGTGCAAGGCAAACGCCCTACTCGCTGTGCTATCGCTCCAGCCCAGGGGAATGATAGTAATAACATTTATTGTAAGTTGCTATGATATTTAAATGAGATTAAGTATTCAGAATAATGCAAAGGGAGGAAAGTACAATACATGGTACTTATTGCTATTGTCATTGCTGTTTGACACTCATTCTGAGCAAGAGTCCTCTGAGTTTTGGTGGGCCTTCCTACACACTGGCATCTCCTGTGGGAGGGGGGAGGTAGGAGGTCAAAGTTTAATGGCTAAAATGATCTTTTAAGGCTACCAAAAGAAAAATTTTAAACTCCAAACAAGATAAACCAATAGCCTAGCATAGATGAGAATTTACCAAAGGACTTAATTTGATTTTTTTTTTTTGCAGTGCAAAATACTGATCAAATCCAGTATTTCATAAATGTAAGGCAGGAGTTCTACCACTGAGCTACATTTATTGACTCCAAGAGCTTATTTTGGGGCTCAGAGGTAGTATAGTGGGTTAGGTGCTTGCCTTGCATGCGGCCATCTCGGGTTTCATCCCCAGCATCCCAATATGGTTCCCCAAAAATGCCAGGAGTGATTCTTGAGTGCGGAGCCTGAAGTAATCCCTGAACACTGCTAACCCCTGTGGTCCAAGAACAAAATAACAGCAACAAAAAAGGAGCTTATTTTGAAAAGTATTAAAAGGTATTAAATTTGTAATAAAGCTATTGGATTTATAGAATCTTTTTACATGAAACAACGGAAAAAGTCCATCTCTAAAATGAAGTGATTTCTTGAAATTATATTTGTTTGTTCAATTACTTTTTTTCTTATGGGGGGGTCAATCCCTGTGGGGCTCTAACCATGTGATGGTTGGGTCTGAGGGGCCACAAGCCTATGTCAGCCTTACACATGAATGGCTTATGTTCTGTGACTTAAAGGAACATCTGTATGGATACTTTCAAGAACAACAAAAAAAACCCTAAAAAAAAAAAACCCAAAAAATCCAAACAATTCTTTTTTTTTGCTTTTTGAGTCACATCCAGCTATGCTCAGGGGTTACTCACTCCTGGCTCTGCACTCAGGAATTACCCCTGGTGGTACTTGGGGGACCATGTGGGATGCTGGTTATCAAACCCCGGTTGGCAGTGTGCAGGACAAATGCCCGACCTACTGTACTATCCTCCAATCCCCAAACAATTCTTCTTGCTTTCAAAAGTCAGGTGAGGCCCTTTTGTGGACACAGAGATGAAATAATGGGTGGAGGACCAAAGCCCCATATATAGATGAGGTGGTGGGCGGAGCCAGTTGTGTGTGGGCAACAATTCTTAAGTTGGTTAAACCATTGTTTCTCAATCTTTTTCTGACTGTGGCCTCTTTCAGCCTTTGTTTCCTTCTTGTGTGTTCACCGCCCACCTTTCTAGTTGTCTCTCAAGTCTGGTGCCATACCCCTCCTTGGAATATCCTGGAGGCAAAGGGACTCTGTGGCTAGCAGCTGAGAATCACTGGGTTCAAGACTGGACATTTGCACAAAAGTTCTGGAATGTATGGCACTAGTTTGAGAGATACTAGCTCTCACTGTAAGAGAGTCTAAAAGGATGGGGGAACAGAATGATAGAACAATGGGTAGGGCATTTATCTCACATGCGACCGACCCAGGTGATCCCCAGTACACCAGTACCTTAGTACTGGTCCCTAGAGTCTACCGGGAGTGACCCCTCAGCACAAAGCTAGTAATAAACTCGGAGCACTACTGGGTATGACCCAAAAACCGAAAAAAGAGAGCTGAAAATAGTGCTCAGTGCAAGACTGGACTCCTGGGAAGACACCCTAAGACCAGAGGGAGTAGGCCAAGGCATTAGTTTTCAAAAAGACCTCAAAGATTTTTGCATCAATAAAGATGAAAAAGAATCAGATCGAAGAGCCTACTTGGCACAGATGCTCTCATTAATGGAATGCACGACTTCTTGGATAAGATTGTTAAAGACTATTTTTGTATGTGACATTTTTGTATTTGCTTTCAATTATGTACTTTTATTTTTCTCTCCAGAAACAGAACTTTCTGTGGCAAGACTTTGGCGGATATTTGGAATTACCTTTGTTTTGATTTGTTTTGGGGCCACAAGGGCTATGTTCAGGGCTTACCTCTGGGATGCCAGGGGTCGAACTCAAGCCCTTATTACTTTTTGGGCCACAGCAGGCAAAGACAGGGGCTTGCTCCTGTCCCGGTACTCAGAGATCACTCTTGGATGGCCTTAGGAAGCATCTGTGGTGCCGGTGATTGAACTTAAGTCAGCCTTGTGCAAGGCAAACACCTTATCCATTGAACTATGGTTACGATCTCTCGATTTGGGATTTTTTTTTTCTTTTTGGGTCACACCCAGCAACGCTCAGGGGTTACTCCTGGCTCTGCACTCAGGAATTACTCCTGGCGGTGCTTGGGGGACCATATGGCATGCTGGGGATCGAACCCGGACACGTGCGAGGCAAATGCCCTACCCGCTATGCTATTGCTCCAGCCCCTCGATTTGGGATTTCTTGAGAAAACCTGATTTCTGTCAGACGCACTGTTTTCTAATTTTGTCTAATTTTCTCCTTACACATTCACCCTTTCGGAGGGCTACATCCAGCGATGTTCAGGGGTTATTCCTGGCTCTACATTCAGGAATCACTCCAGCAGAGCTCGGGAACTACAAAAGATGCCAGCCACTGAACCTGGGTTGGTCAGGCAAGTCAAGGGCCTTAACCGCTGTACTATCCCTCGGCCCTATCCTGACATATTTTCATCACCGACAACTCCTGCTTTCAGTCTTCCTTTTTCAGACGTGTGTAGGGTTTGGGCTACAACCCGATGGTGATCCTCAGCTTTATGCCCCGGGGGATCCTTGGTTGCCCGAATCGAATGGATTCGGCAACAAGTATATCCTCTCCGGACCCCTCTTTCCAGGTTACTTTCTTTTGACAAATTTTACTCTGCATGCCGCTTCACTCAATGGCACTAACTCAAGGACTGCCAAAATCTAAATGGCGGTTTGAAAGCGAACTGCTTAATCTGTAGGGGTGGGTCGCGATCTTCCTTTTCATGAAGAGACCTCCAACATGAAACAGGAATGATTGCTCCTCCAGTGCTCCACCGACTCGGGCTGGGTCGCCATTTGCTTGTCCACGTACCCAAGTGGCAACCGAAAACCCAGACCTCGCCTGGGTCCGAGCCACCTTCAGGTTTCTCAGCCAGCCCACGTCCGCGACCTCAGGCAACAGGCGAGCCCTCCCCGACTCGTGCTCTGGGAGCCGCCCCCATGGACTCGGTCTTTGGGTCTTTCTTCCTCTGCAGGAAACAAACCTTCCGCAACCTAAGTGTGGGGTTCGAGTCGGGAGCCTTCGGGCTCGCTGCTCGCGGCGCTCCCGACTCCCGGGTCCGCAGAGGCAGCTCCGGCGAGGCCCGCCGACGCTCCCCGCCCCGAGCACAACTCGCTCCCCGCCCTCCGCTCGTCGCTGGGCTCCGCGAGGCCCCGCCCTGTCCCGGCCGACCAATCGCGGGCTTCGCTCGGGAGACGTCACAATGGCGCCCTCGAGGTCCCGCCCTTGGACGGATGCCGCGGAGGCCCCGCCCCACCCCGGTCTTTGCGTCCTTCCGTCTTCGTCGTGGACGGAGGTCTGGTCGGCGTCTTCCTGAAGGCGAAGGTGGGGGTTCGGCGCTGGGACCGGCCTCTGGCTCCGGCAGCAGCCCAGAGCGAGGGCGGGGGACGGGGAGCGGCTCCCGGGCGTGCGGTCGAGGGAGCGGGGCGCTAGGCCGCGCCGCGGGCGGGCGGGCGCGTCGGGCGAAGGGCTTCCGGGAGCGCCGCGTGCGCTCGGCGGGCGGGAGTTGTGGCCCGGTGCCCGCCGCGCGCCTGGCCCCGCCCAGGGCTCGCTGCCAGGGGTTTCCATGGTGACGGTAAACAAGCCTCAACTGCCTCGGCTACAACTGCCAAGTGCCCCGCGTTCCGCCCTCAGGTGCTCGGAGGGACGGGCGCGGTGCCGGATGTGAGGAAGAGGGGGAGCGCGGAGCCCGAGCCCGAGGTGAGGGGCGGGCCGAGCCGAGACCACCCACGGCGCAGCCGGGGCCGCGGGCCCGAGAGTGGGGTCGGGAGACGACGTCCGAGGTAGCAGCCCGCCGGAGCGGCGCGGGGCGAGCCTGGGGGCAGCCGGAGGCGGGGGCGGCGGCGGGGCCGGGGGCGGTGGGCCGGGGCGCTGGGGTTGCGCCCGGAGCGAAAGCGGCGCTTCACGTGGCCGTGCGCCGCCTGGTCGCGCCTGGCTCCTCCCCCCGCCCACGTTCCCGCCCGCCGAGGCCCCGCCGCGCTCGCCGCGGCCTTTCCTTCCTCTCCGCCGCGGCGTGCGTGCCCGGAGCGCCTGGCTGCGTGTGCCGAGGTACCCGGGTGGGGGCCCTCGGGACGTGGCGGGGGCGGGGGAACTCGTGCCCGCGGCTGGGCTTTGTCTGCTTTCGCCTCGAGGCCGCTCCATTTTCCTGGCCCTGGACTTCTTTTGTGTCTTTGAGAAAAAATTTTTTTGGGGGGGGCGGACTTCCTGCCGCTGGCGCCGAAGAAACTTCGGGACGCGGCCGGCGTTCGCGAGGCGCCCTACGCCTCGCGTGTTCGCGCGCCTTTAGCGGAAGGTGGCGCGGGGGGACCCCCGGACCCCCCCCCCCCCCGCGGCCCGGGTCGGAGAGGAGCGGTTGGGCGGCCGCAGCCCCTCCCTCTCGCCGGCCCCTGCGCGGGCTCTCGGGGGCGGCCGCGCTCGCCGCCGGCCTCCGGGTGGGGGTGGGGGCCTCCTCCCGCCTCCACCGGTGTCTGGTCTCTGGGGACTGGCGTCCCACGTGACGCCCTTCTGGTAGTTTCCTTGTCTCGCCGACTCCCGGGGCCGAGCGAACGGGTTTCTAGAGTTTTCTCAACTCCAGGCGGGGGCTGGGGCCCTTGCGGTCGCCCGGGAGTGCGGGGGGTGGGGGGCGGGCGGAGGCGCCCGGAGCGGAGCCGGCGGGGCCGCCTTAGCTTCCGGGAACCGTTTGCGGCGAGGCGCGGGGGGAGGGGAGGCTCCGGCGCTCGGCGGCCCGGGGGGAGCCGGGGAGCCGGGCCCCGGCCTTCGCGCCCGTGTCGCGTCCGCGTCGTTGAAAGCGAGCGGTAGTGTCTTTCGCCCCGCTTTTGAAAGTTTAACTTGGTTTGTGAGTTTCGGTTTCGTACTAAAGGGACGTAGTCCACTGCCCGTCGAGACCGAAATTTCGGAGGGCTGAAGAGAGACGGTGTTCGGTGTTTCGTGAAGCTAAAAGGTTTCCCTTCACTCGAAAATAGTGGGCCTGAAGGATTGCAGCGGCACATGCTCGTCTGCGAGCGTCCCGGGTGCGATTCGGGATGTGGCCAAACAGAAAGGTACCCTAAAATCGAATAACTAAATGTCCCACTTGGAAATGAGAACCGGGCAAAGGGGTTTTTGCTAATACGAGTACGCTCTCTCTTCGCCTTGGGGAATCATAGGTCTCCGGAAGCGCTTTTACTTTTTTACTACGTATGCGAGGCCTACGCGACCTCCGAGCTGTATCTCTGGCCCGCATTCGTTTCTTTCCTGTGAGTTTATGATAGTGCTTGCATTCTTGGGTGTATCTGTTTTTTTTTTTTTTAACTGACGGTGACTGCTTTTAGCTTGGGTATCGCAGCAAAGCTTCTATTAAGCTTAAATACTACAAACGTGAATTTAAAGGAAACCTTACTAGAGAATGATTAAATAGTGTCAGTTCACGGATGTGGCTCAAACTGAGTAAGAGCATGCATAGTGCTCCTATCCCCGTAAATGCAGAAATGGGGAGTGTTCCACGAGGTAACTTTATAGTCTATTTCACCCCTTTGCGTGTCTGAACTTTGACTCATAATCTTTGCTGAGCCACTTATTTAACCCATTTTTAATGAGACCACGTTTTTTAGCTACATAATGGAAGGGTTTTACTGTCAACTGTACAGATGGAAAATAGAGCCCAGGAAAGTTTGGGGCTAAGACATCAGATGAGCCTGCCAGGTACCTTTGTTCTCATCTAGTTACCTTGGACCCCTAGGGACTTGTGGATGACAAGAAGGTGGCCAAGTGGGAAAACCAGCACAGCTAAGAGCTACCTAGCTTACTTAATGACAAATCCTATATTTAGGATTTTATTTAAACATCTAAAGAAACCTTGCTGTAATCCCAGTGCTCAAATGTACCCAGTTGTGTGATGTGGGGGTGGAGTGCATACCCGTTGGTGCTCAGGGATCACTCTTTAACAGTGCTGGGGACCATTTTATATAGAAGGCGGTGCTAGGGATCGAACCCAGGTCAGCCATTTGCAATGCAAGTGCCTTCCAGCTGTATCTGTCTGGTCTCTTAATTAGTTAATAAATTTATTCGGTTGGTTGGTTTGAATTGGAGACTAAACTAGGTCACACCTTACGGGTAGCTATCTTTTTTCCTCCTTCTGGGTTTTTGGCAACACCTGGCTTATTCTCAGGGATCATTCCTGGCGGCTTTCCGGGATCAAAGCCTCTGGGCGTCCAATTGCAAGGCAGGAGAGCCCCACTCGCTGGAGTGCCTCTCTGATCTAGAATTGTACAAATTAGAGTTTTAAAACTAAGCTTTCATACTAAGCATTCAAAATCCAGGGATGCTAAAGTTTACAGCACATTTTGATTTGTACCAGGCACATTTCAAGTGTAGCAAGTGACCTTATAAGTGACTGGAGGTTTTCCCCATTCTTAAGATATTTCCTTGTTAAAGTGTGTAGAGTTCTATATAGATATACACCCTATGTTTTCTGGTTGCATAGATGTGTGATATTTAAAACATTCCGGTGTTATGATAGTCATCTCTAAATGCTGTTACGATTCTTTTCAGTTTTTTATTTTGAATGCTTAGCCAGATGTGTGAACTCCTCGGTTTTCCCTGTATTATGATGTTAAAAGTTGATAATTTTCAAGTCTTAATTGTGCTGTTTCTAGTTTTAATTTTAATCTCTTCCGGTTTTTGCGCCAACGCCTCTTATTTATTTTTTGTGTTGAGGACCCAGTGTTTGGCACGTGTGACTACTTTTTAATGATTTCCAACATAATGAACCTCGATTCCTTGTATATGCCCAAACGAGCCAATAATTATTGCTATGGTCATGGGATTAACATACAGGATTCTTTTTTGGGGGGAGTCACACCCGGCGATACACAGGGGTTACTCCTGGCCCATGCATTCAGGAATCACTCCTGGCGATGCTCAGGGGACCATATGGGATGCTGGGGATCAAACTCAGGTGGGCCGCCTGCAAGGCAAACGTCCTGCTCACTGTGCTATCACTCCAGCCCCTATAGGATGTTTTTTGATCAAAAAAGCCTCCTGCTTTGATGCTTGATTTAGCCAATTTGTGGCTGAGGGAGGCATTCAAATTTGTGTTCTGGAGTCTTTGTTTTATAGTATAATACTCACCAAAGCTCAATTGTCAATTAGGTAATGGGTTTTTTTGGCGGTGGGGTGGGTCTGCACAACTAAAGGTGCTTTGACCGTATGGCATGGGGGGGTGGGCATTGAGAGATCTGCTGTGTGCAAGACAAGTGCCCTACTTGCTGTAGGTCAGTCCCTGTTGGGTTGCTTTTTAAAATTCCACACAGTATTTGAGAATGCCTGTCTGTAGCCAAGAGTGTGTTGTCAACTTGTGTATTATTGCCAGTGTAAAAGGTATTCTAAATAGCATTGCATTGTCCTCCTGTTCATCGATTTGCTCGATCGGGGCCCAGTAATGACTCCATTGTGAGATTTATTTTATTAACTGTTTGGTATATCGAATAGGCCACACGCCATGGGAAGTTTGCCAGGCTTTGCTGTGCGGGCGAGATACTCTCAGGTAGCTTGCCGGCTCTGAGAGAGGGGCGGAGGATGTTGTGCTATTGCTCCAGCCCTAAATATTTAATTAAAATTTTTGACATCATGAGGTGGAAATCTTTATTTTTTCTAGGGTCTTTTTTTGGGAGTAGGAGGATTTGGGCCACACCCAAAGCCAGGAGGAGTAACTCCATAGGATTACCCCTCCTGGCTTTTCACTCAGGAATTATTCCTGGCAGTGCTCAGGTGAGTATATTAGGGATGCTGGAGATGGAACCTGGGTCATTTGTGTGCATAGCAGGCATCCTCCCGGCTGTATTATTTTGTGATGATTCGTTCATAAACACCGGGTGTTTTTTTTGGGGGGGGGTGCACTCCTGCCCTTTTAGTGTTTTCAGTCAAGCATATATGTTTACTGTATTGTGAAATTTGAGTCATGGTCAGAAAGTTCTACCCCTACTTCCCAGTATGGAAGAATTTATTACTGGTTTTTTCCTGTTTTAGGATCTTGGTTTTTCTCTTAAACACACCCAGGAGAAATTCTTCGTTAAGTCATATTTTGCTTCTGTGTCAGTGTGACAAATTTTACTTTTACGGGATGAACTACAGTTGAATTCCTGGTATAAAATCACCTTAATCGTGAGATTATTTTGTTATGTGTATTGCTAGGTTTAATTGATCGGGTTTTCTCTGTTTTGGAGCTGTACCCAGTAGTGTTCAGGGCTTACTCCTGCCTATCTCTGCTCAGAAGTTGTCCCTTGCAGTGCTGGGGAAATGTGCGGAGTTTGAGGCAACCACCTTACCTGCTATACTATCTGCAACTAATTTGTTGGTGAAGAGCACACCCAGCAGTGCTTAGGGCTTGCTTCGGTAAGGGCTTTGTGAGCTATGTGTCCCAAGTTACGGTATAGGGGATCTAATCCAAGGCCTCACACATGTGAAGTATGTGCTCTACTACTAAAATACATCAACAGCTTCTGTGGGTTGTGTCTATTTTAAGATATCTTTTAGGGGCGTGGGTTGTGGCTCCATCTCCAGATTGAGCAGGCCTGGCAACTGAGGGGGTGGTAGGAACCTATTGTACTAGGGTTCTATCTTAAGGGTATGGAATTTAGCTGCCTTGTTTCCGCCCCCCAGACTCCGCTACATAGATTTTGGGAACAACAGAACTGAGTTTATTGTATTAATCCAGGGAATTGTTCTTATTTGTTCTGACCCCACCCCAACCTGTTTTTTTTTTTTTATGTTTTGGGGTCAAACTAGGCAGTGCCTCAGTGGCAAAGCACCTTACCAGCTATACTATAGCTTGGGCCTGAACTCCATTTTTGTATATTCTAAAATAAAATTTACTTATGTGTTCCTATTTTGAGTAAGTTTTCCGATTTTCATCTTTTCCTATCCCCTTCTCTCGGTTTTTAGGTCCACTTGGTTTTGCAGGATATTTCTTTCGACTTCATTGATATTTATTTGCATTCAAAATTCAGTTTTTAGTACCAGAAGGCTTTTTTTTGTCGTTTGGGGATTTGACTCAAGACAGGGATCACTCCTGGTGTACCTAGGCCCCAAGAATATATTTCGTTATTTAAAGGTAATTAAAAGAATAAAAAAGCAACCCTTTATCGTTTTGTCTGCTTTCCATTCCCTTAAGATCACGTTGTGTTTAGAACTATAGATCTCTGGATGCTAGAATCCTCATGTAGTTTTATAAAATTCTCTTTGTTTTTAAAAATAAATGTTTTTTAATATAATTTTTTATAAAATTTTATTTTTTGCTTTTTGGGTCACACCCGGTAATGCACAGGGGTTACTCCTGGCTCTGCACTCAGGAGTTACTCCTGGTGGTGCTCAGGGGACCATATGGGATGCTGGGAATCGAACGCGGGTCGGCTGCGTGCAAGGCAAACGCCCTACCCACTGTGCTATTGCTCCAGGCCCTGGAGTTCTCTCTTGGCATGTTCCTCTGTGCTGCTCTCCTGACTGTAGGCTGTGGCAAAGGATAAAAGGGAGCTGTAGCAGTCTTGACTCCTGTGGCAGCTGCATGGGACATGGAGAGTTGTCACATCTCAGTGCAACACCCAGGAAAAGTCCAGTTCTTTTAGGCCCCTCACCGTCCCTTCCTGAGGAACTGTGGGTTTGATGCAGAGGTTTCCCTAGAGGAGATGATTGTACCCCACAGGCTTCTCCCTCTGGAGAGGCCTTCCCAACTCCAGGGAGGCTTCCCAGCTCCAGCAACTGACTGCTTTTCTACCCAGGGACTGCTGGCTCGGGGGAGAGCAGCTGAAGAGTTGGTTAGGGAGTTGTTGGGCAGTTTGTTAGCATTTGTATCTTAAGTGGAATTGTTCTCCTAACCCCATGTCTTAACGCAGCTGAAATTATATGTATTTTTTATGGAGAGAACTATTACAGTTAATTCAGATGATTATATCAGGGCAGTTGTTTCTTGTTACCCACTGAACATTAATTTTAATGCCAATTATTGGTATAATTTGCCTAATAATACAAGACTGCATACGGTATGTCCTTGTGTTTGCTTTTTAGTGCTCAGGGGTTATTCCTGACTCTGCTCAGGAGGCCACATGCAAGGCAAAAACTCACTCCAATGCTATTTTTGGGACCCTTGATTGTGCTTCAGATTTTGAGAGATGAACAGAGTAAAATTGTATTACCCCAAACTGTACTATATAGTACGTGGTAAACAGTTTTCGTACTACGTAATAGAAGAAAAAGTACTACACACACACACACACACACACACACACTCTCAATTATATAACATCCTTTGGATGGAAGAGTATTTGATCCCTGGCATTGCAAAATAGGATTGAAGTTAATGGAATTATGATTCACCTATATCTTTTCTTCAACTTCTTGGGCAGCTTTACATGTTCGTTTTGGTATGTTCAGAAAATTTGATCAGAACTCACTGCATGGGCCTCCTGAAAATTCGTAACAAGTGGGGGTGGGGAGTAGTGCTTCTGTGTGGGTGGGTTTTTTTTTTTTTGGGTGAGGGGGCAGTTGGTCCAGACCTACATCATCTCTGAATCCCTGATAACAAAAAAAAAATGTTTTAACAGCCGCTGAGATGGGGCATTGCTGTTTCAGTGAAATATAACAAGGAGCTGGGTTTTGCTCATGTACTGTCCCATGAGAGGGAGTTGTTTCTCCCCCAGGTATATCAGTTCTCAAGTGGAAAACATGAGTAGAAACAATAGCTAAAATTTTCTTTAGTGAATTTAATCGCAATATACAGATTAAAAGCGGTCATCACAGAATAAAAGTACTCAGTGCAAAGCTACCAAAACTTTCTGGCAAGGAGGGGGCTGTACCTTAAGTATAAAAAATCTGAATAGGCATCTAAAGGAAATACGTAATGTGCAAAATGGAGAAAATAATAAAAGCGTCTAACACTGAGTCTAAATCCTTAGCTGTGTACTAAGGACACAAAGTTAAACATTTTGTTTTGAGGGGCTATGTCCTGTGTTCAGGGATATTCCTGGCTCTGGTCAGGGATTACTCTTCTTGGGGCCCTGGGAACCATACAAGGTGCCAGGTATCTTAACCTCATTAGCCATATGTAAGGAAAATGTCTACTTGCTGTACGAAGTGTTCTGGCCACAAGTTCGTTCTTACCTGATTATGCTTCTGATCTGCTTAAATCTTACCTCAGAACCCCAATGTAAATTAAACCCATTTTCTTGTTTTTATTTCAGAATTAGTCACCTTACATTCAATTCACTGTTCTGTACATCTAGTACGGTGTAGTGTGCGCACAATACAGGTTGAGTAACTGCACATCACTTCATCCTTTTAAAGATTCCACTGTAAGATTCCCACTGCTGGATTCTTGATATCTCCATGCATCTTTTCCACTTTCATTTAGCAGCTAGCATCTTGACGTTTCTGTTGCAAAGCAGAAAATAAGATCACATTTTTCCAGGTTTTTTTTTTTGCATAGTGACTGTTATCATACTCAGGACCTACACGTGGAGGTCACAAGTGCTCAGCTTTTGCAGCACTTCTTGGAGCCCACATAGGTTCAAAAGGCTCTTTTCTGGTCTTCTAGTATCTCCCTCTATTCCTGATCATTGATCTCAGCCCTGGCTGCAGCTGTTTTCAGGTGTTTTCTGCTTCTACACAACATGCCTCCCCTGTGTCTTCTGTTCCTTCACTGAGCAGGAACCATATCACGACTATTAATTATTAACACTAGCCTGGTCAGCAGCAGCTATTAAGTTGAAAAGGCATTATGTAAAACTACTTAACTGCTTTATATACATCCAAATAAGTAAGAAAGCTTAAGCCAGTTACATACACTAAGATCTATTTTGGTGAGGGTTTCTAGGAAATGAAGGGAATGCTTATGAAGCACAGACACCTATTTCTGTAGAGAAACTCCAAAAACAAGAATGGGGGGGTGTGCTTAATTTAAATAAGTGAATATATTCACATTCTTTGGTGTTTGCTATATATTTTATAGTTTGATAGTGATATAAGTGAATGTTTAATTTTTTAGTGGGGGCATTAGGTCTCTTTTTTTAAACTTAGCTTTCTCTTATTCTGTAAATGTCCCTTGGGTCTTTTCTCTGGAGCTCTGCAGACTTGCATCACCGTATTTCATTCGTGGCACTTTCCCAACCCCCACCTAGCACCTCATACAAAGCAACATACTTTGTTTTTTTTTTTTCCCCCCTGCTGTTCTGGAGGACTCAGGACCTCCTCACGGCCTTGGCCCATTATCACAGTATTCTGACCAAGAATGTTACTCTTGTCTTTAAGTTGGTATCTCTATTAAGATGATTTTCTTTGAAAACGTAATTTTATTACTAAAAGTGCTAAACATAAAAGTATAAAGAAAACTAATGTTTCATGGGGCTGGAGTGATAGCACATCAACCCAGGTTCCATTCCCAGCATCCCACAAGGTTCCCTGAGCACCGCCTGGGGTAATTTCTGAGTGCAGAGCCAGGAGTAACCCCTTTGCATCGCTGGGTGTGACCCAAAAAGCAAAAAAAACCCAAACGTTTCAATAATTATGAAACTATGGCCTAGAATAGAATGCCTGTATTGTTTCTCCTAGAGATTACTTAGAAACATCCTGGATTAGATCCTTGTGGGGTGGAGGGCCCACCTGGCTATTCTCAGCCTGGGCTTTTTTTAATACTGCTCTGCACTCAGGGATCACTTGCGGAGTGCCAAGGATCGAACCCTGTTCAGTCGCGTGTAGGTGAAGCGTATACCCGCTGTATTATGCTCTGCCCCCTTAAAATAATCTTTTCGATGTAAAGTCAGCAAAATTATTTTCATAATGTAAGAACAGCACAGTTTATGCTGGCATGATTGCAGTCGCTTTCTCAGTCTTTGGTTGTGCTCCATTCTGGCTCCCCCACGGCCTAGATTCATAATCTACTTAATGGGGCTCTGCTTGCGTTTCCTCACTAAGAGTTTAATAAAAGTTCCTTGGCCGGACTTGTAAAGCATTACATGCCACGCACGTGTGAGGCGGCACCGGGTTGATGCCGCTGCAAAAAGAATTTTTCCTAAAATTAATTTTGTTTTGGTCCCACTGGCGATGATCTTGGCTATTCCTGACTCTGCACCGGGGAACCACCCCTGGCGAGACCGGGACCCTTTTGGGGTTCCGGGGATCGAACCCTAGTCGGCCTTGTGCAAGGCATCTTTCTAGCTGTAGTACTGCTCCGGACACCTACAAATAATTCATTTAAAGCTATTCTCATAGTTACTGAAGGAGGTGCTGGTACACGAAGGATCTATCATTTGTCCATTAGTTCCATTCCAAGATTTAACCGTGTCTGAAGAGGACTCAAAAGATTACGATTTCGTGGAGTTCATGCCCAATTCAATCAGCTAATCAGTGGGTGAATAAATAGCGCTCCTATTAGAAAAAAAAAACACTACGGTTTCTCGTTGGGCGTGCGCGCGCCCTGACTCCTTAGAACCCGCCCCGCGCTCCCCGCGGCAGGCGGCGCGGCCTGGCCCCCGCCGGGAACTCGCCGCCGCGCCCGCCCTTCCTTGTTACTTTCCCTCCGCCCACTTCCTGCCGGCCGCCCGCGCGGGCCGCACCTGCACGGCGCGTTTTCATTGGTGACATCTTGGCGGGCCCGTCGGTGCCACTTCCTCCTTTGCACCCCGTGACCCACGTCCGGCTCGCCGCGCTCGCAGTCACGCGGCGTCGGCCTCCGGGACGCAACCCTGCGAGCGGCCTCCGACTGCACTCGCGGCCCCGGCGCCCGGGCCCGGACCCGTCGTGGTGAGCCGCCGCCCACTCACTCCTTCGCGCTGCCCCCGCGAACGCGAGCCCCGGGGCTCCCCCGGCCGTACTCCCCCTCCCAGGAAGTCTCCCGCCGCCCTGCGGGCTTCCCAGCTCCACCCCCGGGCCGGGGAGCTCTGGGTTCCCCTCCCCGCTCGGCGAACTTTGCCTGGCCGCCGCGACCGGCCTCCGGAGAGGGAGGGAGTCTCAGGGCCCCGGGCAGCAGCGCCGCCGACCGACTCGCCGCACGCGGGGCCCTAGGCTCGGGAAGTCCCCGCGGCCGAGCGCGCGCGCCCTCCCCCCTCCCTCCGGGCCCCCCCCCCCCGCGCGGCTCCTTCCCGCCTCCGCCGAGGGCGCTACTGCCGGCGCCCCGTGACCTCTTCTCCCCTCCCCCACCGTCAGGCCGCCTCTCCCGCCCGATCCCCGCCCCGGAAGCTCCGGCTCACTCCGCCCAGAGCCGGGTTGGGGCGGCGGGGCGGGGCGGACGCGGAGCCGCCGAGTCGCCCGAGAGCCCGCACGCGCCCCTGCCGCCCGCTTCCCGCTCAAACCGCGCCGCGCGCGCCCGAGCCGGCCGCTTTCGTGCCGGCTGCCGACAAAGGCGGCGAGCGGCTGCGTGGGAGCTGGGCCGGTCCCCCGGCCACAGGCCCGGGTGAGGGCGTCGCTCCCCTCAGCGCGGTAAGTCAGCCTCGTGGAACAGGCCGCTGGCGCCCTGCGTGGCCGGCGCCGGAGCGAAACTTTCCTGAGGAAACTTGTTTACCGCCAGCGTGGGGGGGGGGGGAGGAGAGAGGAGTAATGGCGGCCGGCGCGAGCCGAGCGCGTGGGAGGCTCCGCAGCGAAACGCTGACGCCGGCGCGCCTTAGGGTGCGCGGGACGGCGACGAAGTGCCGCGCTCCGGCCGAGGCGTCCCCGCCCGTCCTGCGAGTTCGTCCTCGGCCGCCATGAGCCGCCAGCCGGTCGGGCCGGTCGGCCGCGGAGTTGGTTCTGCGGGGGCGCCTGCGGGTACGGTCTCGGGAGCAGTTGTATGGGGAGTCTCCGGGGCGCGCTCTCCCTCCCTGCTTCGCCCTGCCTTCACGGGGGCCCCCGAAGTTGTGGCGGGCTCTGCCTCCCTCGCTTGGGTACCGGGGTTCGTGCTCTGTAGTTCGTGAGACTTGGCCGAGCGAGACTCGGCCGCGCCTTTTGTGCCCCTACCGAGAAGGTCCCGTGGGGAATCGAAGCCGAACGGCGCTCGTTTATTTTCCTCTTAAAGAGCTTCGCTTTGGGAGGCAGAGGGGACGAACGTTCTAGTATGTTAATACTCTCCCACAGGAAATTTGAATTAGCGCTAAACTTGAACTCGTTTAAATGTGCACATTGTCCTTTTGCGAATTACTGTGATATACTTATGTAATGTTTATGTAAGATTTTCCTCAATGATATCAGGTCGTTAGAAGAATTATCTAAAACTACCATTTGGGGTTGAGGAAGTTTGCCTTAAGCGCTCCGCACATGGCATCCGCCCGGATATCACTCCTGACGCTTGGCTTCGGGGAGCACTACTGGTGGGCGGGGGGGGGGTGGGGAGGAGCCCAGGTACACCTGCTCGGGCTCAGTTTCACCATTTCTATCTTTGCAAAATCAAGACTTTCTATTTGGAGGGCAGCCATGCGGTTCGTGAGTTGTTTCTCAGCTGGAGAATGTAGAATGCTAAGGCAAGCTGCCTGGGGTGGGGGTGGGGGTGGGGCAAACCAAGAATATCCCTTTCTTTTCAAAATGATGTCTGTTTCAGCACATATTTTAGGGAACCACAGGGGTGGGGCTGGCACACCTTGCAGGGATCAGGACTTATTCCTGAAAGTGCCGGGCCGCTGTGACTATATGAAATGTCCTCTGTAAATTACTTCCTTTAATATCTGCAGGCTGGGGTGGGGTCCCTGTAAATTGGGAATGCTGTTGAGCAGTATCCAGTAGTAAGCATCCTCCATTTGGAGCCCTTCCCAGTGAACATTGACCATTGCTCAAGTCTCCTTTCAGTTATACCCTCTTCCCTTCTCCCCAGCCTGGCCCCACCCATACTTTGAGCCCCTTGGCCCAGGAGATTTAAGTCCTGTGAATGTTTCCTGTACAGAAACTGGGATTGGACTAAATCTCCTGTAAATGTGTTCTGTGCTGTTACTATCATCTATGAAAAGGCAAACCCTTTAAACAGAAAACCGTAGGGTAGGGTGTGTTATAAAGGCCCCCCCCTCTTTTTAAGGAATCTATTTCACTATATTTTCAGTTGCTTGGGCGAGTTTTAGACCAACTGCCATATATAATTTTTTCCTTTTTTTTTTAGGACTGTTCGTTGCCTACTAGGATTCTATCCCAGTTGTGGGCATACACACCCTCTTGTGCTTTTAAGGTGAGTTATACTTGATGTATATTCAAGCTGATCATTTCTTTATAAGTCAAAATTTAAGTCTTGTTGGAATTTCCAGTGAGAAATGAAAAAGAACATTTTATTCTCGGATTTTGTATACGATGGTGTGCACCTTACCTGCGGTATGAGCTCATACAGCCCCACTTGTATCATTATTGCATCTAACTCGGTGTTGCTATCTCATCTGGGAAACCTGTGCTCTACAGCTGAGCTACATCTCTAGTCCCTGAAATGTCTGTGCTTCCTGCTTTTGTCTTTCCCATTAAATATGCTGCTATATGCTATCTAGAGGGAGATGGGCCAGGGGGGCTCTCCCTCCAGTTAATCTCATTATGAACAGATTTCTCTTGGGAGTTAGAGGGTGAGGGAGGCTAAGGAGAGGTTGAACAGATGCCTAACTAGGCTTTCCAGGACCTCTGGAGGCACTATCTTTTTTGGTTTTGGACCACACAGGGCTTACTCCTAGTTATGCTCTGGGATCAAACTCAGGCCAGCCGCTTGCAAAAGCCACAAATAGAAAATCATTGTGCTTGTGGAGGGACTTTTTCAATGTGAGGAGAGATTGCTATCAGCATTGTTTGTAGAAAAGGAAGATCATTTGGAGCAGTGGCATATTTGAGAAGAGACTGAGGATTAGTAGGATTAAAATAGACAGACGGTTGGCTTCTTGGAGAGTGACCCAGTGTGTCAAATCTGATGTTCCGCTCAGGAGTAATTGGATAGAGATATTAAAGGGGAAGTAATGTGAGTTAGGAAATACTCCATGCCAGAATCGCAAGATTTAAGGCCCCCCCCTTAGCCCTGTAGGGAGGTTATTGAGTGGCCCTGTCTGAACACATGAGCTGCTAATTGGGTTTTCAGTAAGCCATTATGCTTGAAGTTTAAAAAACTTAGGTAGTGTTTTCAAAGGAGCTATTGATACGTTGATCAGGAATACTAAAAAGGGATATTAAGAGAGATAATTCCATCTAATTGCAAAAATGGGATTGGGGTTACTAAATTTATACTCTTGAATACTTGGTGGTGCTGCAGGCTGAGTAGCACTTAATGTGAAGAACATAGTACTTAACAGCAAGGTTTATAGAATTCAGGTTGATTGATGGATCATTTCCAGACACATGATGAATGCGCTGAATTTGGGGACTTAGTAGAACAGTTGTACAGGGAGTGTTTCATAGGCTACATTATTCTTTTCATTGCAACTATAGAGGTGTGTTAGAAAGGTTGATTTTGGACCAGCAGACAGGAACACTGGCCTTGCAGGAGTAAACTGTGAGCACTGCCTGGTCTGACCCAAAAGCAGTTTATTTTAGTTGTACTTTCAAGTAGCTGTGGAGTAGATTTGAGTACTATTTTAGGTCTCTGGAATCCAGGACTGAACTTTGGTGTTCTGTTGCTTGGAGGTTATTTAGAGTCTGGCCCCAAAACGAGTGATTTCCCTGTAGTTGAATGCTGAGATTATACATGCATTGCTTGTGAGAGTATGTAAGGGATTAATAGGAAAAACCTGGAGACTCCTAGGTAGGAGCCTAGGGATTACTCATGGCATGGCAACAAGGTCTTTGGAACTGGAGAAATGATGCAGCTGGCAGGGAGTTTACTTGGGTTCATTTCCTGTCACTTAGTGAATCCTAGACTGCCTGAAGTAAGCTTTATATATCCTGCTGGTTGTGGTCCAAATTTGTCTCCAACAAACGTCTTTGAAGGTTCTAGATTAGAGTACCGTCCTTTTGGGCTATCTCTGGTCCACATAGTTTACTGAAAAGCACAGCAGTTTCAGTTGACCATTGGGAACCTGCCCTAGATTGGTTAGAAATGAGCATAGCATACTTGGTGGTTAAGGGCAGTGGATTTAGTGCAGTGGACTTACAATTTCTTACCAGTTACTTGTATATAAATGACAGTAATCACTTTTTATAGTCTTTATTCAATAACCTTAAGTTTAAGATCATAAACTGAAGGTATATTTATTAAAGGTGTATTTAAAGAACATTTTTTTGGTTTTTATTTATCCATATAATATCTTTGGTTTATCTTAGATAAGGCTTTGTGTTTGGATTTTTATTTTTATGCATGGTGATTAGTTTGTGTGTGTGTGTTGAAAGGTAATTTGTTGATTAGGCATGTATTGACATTCAAATTTGCTGGGTGTTAACGTGTACTTAGGACAATCTGTCTGCACCTTCTACCACCCCTTTTGTACTTGAAGGCTTTCCCCCCCACCCCCAATGCTCAGGGGTTTCTCTGCCTCCTACATGGCAAAGTATGTGCTCAGCCAGTAAAAAGTATGCTCTCTGGCCCAGATTTTCTCTCCCAGAGGATTCTTGTTTCTGCTTTTGGGTCACACCTGGAAGTGCCCAGGGCTTACTCCAGGCTCTGGACTCCGAACTCATCATTTCTGGTGGGGTTTGGGAGACCATGTGGGATGCCAGGGATTGGACCTGAGTCAACTGCATGCATGGCCAAGCAACCTACCTGGTAGTATCATTTCTCCATCCTCTCCCAGAACACATTGGTTTCAATTCTCAGACCCTTAATGTTTTTTTGAAATCTGTTTTAACTCAATTATTTGGTAAGTATCTAATAGTTTAGTCATTTTCCTCTGTAAAATGGGGAAGGCCAGTTATTTGCATGTTCATTATGTAAAATGAAAATTTATGTAAAATAGTTTCTGCTTTTTTTTCAGCCACAAAAATCTGCACCCAAGCTCGTTTGACATCTGCCCTATAAAGTGTCCATGATGCTGGGCCCTGAGGGAGGTGAAGGCTTTGTGGTCAAGCTCCGTGGCCTGCCATGGTCCTGTTCTATTGAGGATGTGCAGAATTTCCTCTCCGACTGCACGATTCATGATGGGGCCGCAGGTGTTCATTTTATCTACACTAGAGAAGGCAGGCAGAGTGGTGAGGCTTTTGTTGAACTTGAATCAGAAGATGATGTCAAATTGGCCCTGAAAAAAGACAGGGAAAGCATGGGACACCGGTACATTGAGGTGTTCAAGTCACACAGAACCGAGATGGATTGGGTGTTGAAGCACAGCGGTCCAAACAGCGCTGACACCGCCAATGATGGCTTCGTGCGGCTTCGAGGACTACCATTTGGATGCACCAAGGAAGAAATTGTTCAGTTCTTCTCAGGGTTGGAAATCGTGCCAAACGGGATCACATTGCCTGTGGACCCCGAGGGCAAGATTACAGGGGAAGCCTTCGTGCAGTTTGCTTCACAGGAGTTAGCTGAGAAGGCGCTAGGCAAGCACAAGGAGAGAATAGGGCACAGGTATATTGAAGTGTTTAAGAGCAGCCAGGAAGAAGTTAGGTCATACTCAGACCCCCCTCTGAAGTTTATGTCTGTGCAGCGGCCTGGGCCTTATGATCGGCCTGGCACAGCCAGGAGATACATTGGCATTGTTAAGCAAGCAGGCCTGGATAGAATGAGATCTGGTGCCTACAGTGCAGGCTACGGGGGCTATGAGGAGTACAGCGGCCTCAGTGATGGTTATGGCTTCACCACCGACCTCTTTGGGAGAGACCTCAGTTACTGTCTCTCGGGGATGTATGATCACAGATATGGAGATGGCGAGTTCACTGTCCAGAGCACCACTGGGCATTGTGTCCACATGAGGGGGCTGCCATACAAAGCCACTGAGAACGACATTTACAACTTCTTCTCTCCACTCAACCCAGTGAGAGTTCATATTGAGATTGGCCCTGATGGAAGAGTAACCGGTGAAGCAGATGTTGAATTTGCCACTCATGAAGAAGCCGTGGCAGCTATGTCCAAAGACAGGGCCAACATGCAGCACAGATACATAGAACTCTTCTTGAATTCCACAACAGGGGCCAGCAATGGGGCATATAGCAGCCAGATGATGCAAGGCATGGGGGTGTCTGCCCAGTCCACATACAGTGGCCTTGAGAGCCAGTCTGTGAGTGGCTGTTACGGGGCTGGCTACAGTGGCCAGAATAGCATGGGTGGATATGATTAGTTTTGTAGGAGCATTTGAGTTATTTCAATCAAATTTTCACACGCAGCCAACAAGCAGTGAAAAGCAGTTATTTCTCTAGAGGAAGCTGTGGGACCCATTTTGCACCATGAGTTTGTGAAATCTGGATTAAAAAATTACCTCTTCAGTGTTTTCTCATGCAAACTTTCTTCTAGCATGTGATATTGAGTAAACTAAAACTATTTTCAGCTTTTCTCAATTAACGTTTTGGTAGTGTACTTCAAAGTGATGTTATCTGAGTTAAAGTAGTTTTGAGTACGTTCAGCGTGGATCTTTTACACCACATCACCAAGAACACATTGGGGAGACATGCTTTTTTTTGTTTTGTTTATTTTTGGAAAACTCAAGGTGCTAGATCCCTAATTCAAAGAGGAACATTTCTCATGTTTGTTCATTCTAGTTTATTTTCATTTAAAATCTTTTAGGTTAAGTTTAAGCTTTTTAAAAAGTTAGTTTTAAAAATTGAGACACAATACTAATACTGTAGGAATTGGTGAGGCCTTGACTTAAAACTTCCTTTGTACTGTGATTTCCTTTTGGGTGTATTTTGCTAAGTGAAACTTGTTAAAAATTTTTGTTAACTAAATTTTTTTCTTAAAATAAAGACTTTTTCACAATGACTGGCACAGACTATCTACTCACCAAAAAGTAGCAAAATGGCTGGTTGGTTGAAGAGAATTCCTTTTAATACTTAAGTGTGAATTTTAAAATAGTTTTAGGGCATGAAGTCTATGTTTCCCTTATTCTTAAAAAGAGGCTTAAACAGATGTTTTTTTAATTGTCACGTGGAAATGGAAACAGTGGAACAGAAATACCTATTCGGCAATAGAAGCACAGTCCCAATCTCCTGTGACATGTGTGTTTCATTCTTTGTTAGCGATTTGTAATGTCCTGTTCAAGTCTCATACATTGTTAATATTAAGCTAGGGATTCCTTAGTTTTGAGTGCTACATATATTAAGTTCTTCCATAAAATGAGCTGATAAGACCTTTTTCATTTCTATAGACTCATGGGTTAGCAATTACAGGTGATTGCAAGGTACACTTTCTCGAGCTTGACCTGCCTGCAGATTGTCACTAGAAACTCTGTCATCCACTAGTGAGCAGTGGAAAGCATTGTCTAAATTCCAGACAGTTCTACACAGTTACTACCATAACTTTCGACTTTTATGACACACTAAATAAAACCATCAAGACTTTAAAATGTGAATGGAGTTTTTTTGCTCTAGTTATTAATAATTTTCCAACTTTCCCACCTGTCTTTTGATGACACATAGTTTGAATATTCTAGTTACATCCCATTCTACCAGTCTTCATCCGGTGTGTTAGTCTAGCTTCAGAGACCAACAGTCCTGGTTGAGTCTTACACTCTGCTGGCTCTTACTGTCTGTTGAGTCTTATAGGCCTAACTTGGACCTACCAGCCTTCCCAGTGCTCAGTCACATGGTCTGAGATGAGATAATGGTATCAGGAATGCCAACTTCGGAACAATTAAGGGCCACTAAGACTGCTAAGCCACAAACCAAATTTGTGGTTCAGACGGGTGAAATGGGCCCCCAGAATTTAAGCAGGTGGGTGGTGGGGAAGGGAATGTGCAATCACAGTGTAACCTGGAAATGTTCTTAAGGACAGCTGTCACCTCTGATTTCTGATACTAAAAGACAAAAGAGACCTCACCAGAGGCTAGTATAAAATGAAAGTTGCCTCTTGGCCATTGTTCATCCAAGTTGTATTTTGGTCTTGGGGTAATTCCCTGTGGTACTCGGGGATCACTTGTGGATACTCGGGACTCCTTGCAGTGCGTTTATTTCTTGGGTCACCCAGTGATGCTTAGGAATTACTCCTCGTGGTGCTCAGGACCAACTAGGATGCTGGAAAATCACCATGGCTGGCTGTGTGCAAGGAAAATGCCTATTATCTACAAGTACTATTGCTAGGCTCCTCCAGTCTCCATTAAAACAAGTAACAAATTGCTGGTAAGACACTCAACTTTGCCTTTATTGTGGCCCTAGTGAAGTCTTTCACAGATCCATTGGTGTGCGGTTAGTGCCAGGCCCTGCAGGTTGGTAATAAGGTTGCTTTAATGTGGAGGGCCTGGGTTCACTTTACCAGCATTCCCAGAAACCTGCCCTGACCCAAATACAAACTTAAAAAGTTACCGGTGTGTTTTTTATATAGGTGGCTTGACTCTGATACTGCAGTACATATCCTAGAATAAAGTGCAGTAAGGTTGTAGGACTAGAGGGCTGAATACAAAATGGTTGAACTCCGAGCCTTGAGCCCTGGAGATGCTGGATATTAAGAGAACAGTTGTTCTGGGGCGGTATTTCATATGAGGAAACAAGAATGTACCAGCAGAACCTAAGGACACAATCTGCTAAACAGATCAACATGTTAGGTCACACTAGACACTGGACAGCTGGGGGCTGGAGCAATATCATGGGTAGGCACTAGGTCTTGCAGGCAACTGCCATATTTTATTCCAGGCACCCAATATGGATCCTCCAACCTTCCAGGAGTTCTCTGGGCACAGGTGGGTGTAGCTATGGAACAAGATCCCAGACCAGGCTAGCTGTATAGGCATTAACATTCCTTGACTTCCCAGTCCATGATGATGGGCTAGAGAAGTATAACGGGTAGGAGGACACTTGCACAGGCCGACCAGGTTCAATTTCTGGCATGGTTCTCAGCACTGTCATGAGAAATTACTGAACTTTGTTGGATATTGCTCTGGACACCACCCATTACATCAGAAAAAAAAACTGTTATGACTGGGATGTAATTAAGGGAATAAGCTAGATAATCGATCTTGGGTGCTTTGTAATAAAACAGGTGGGGTAATAAAAATAAACCCATGGACTCAAAGTCCGAAGGGCCGGGAGGAGAAGGAGAAAGGGGATTGGGTTGGTGGCCTGATAATATAAAGATTTTTTCGTTTGTTTGGTTTTGTCTTTACAGAGGGTCCAAGGAGTTAAGTCAGCTGGCGTGGAAACTGCATGCCAGAGCCCCCGTTTTGTAAACATGGTCCCATGAACACTACCAGTAGTGTTCCCACAGCACCGAGCCCCAAAAGAGTTGCTCCCAAGCACTGCTTAGTGTGAACCAAAACCAGGATTATAGAGCCAGGGAGATGGTACAGTGGACTGGGGACTTGCGGCTAACGAGTCCATTCCCCAGCACCACACACGTACCCCTGAGCACCTGTACATGTGGCCCCAAACGTTTTCCTCCCTCCCACACCATTTCACTTTTACACTTCCAGAACATACTCGTACGTGCGCAATTGTTTTGGGCAAGGCTGCTCAGGGCCACGTGTCCCACAAAACTGTCCTCATATATATTCTATCTGCTCCTTTGCAATAAACATCTGCCCACTTGTGATCTTGGCCAGACAGAACCAGAACACTTGCTCATATACAAAGGTAAAGATAGTGCATTTGGGAGATAGCTGAATGGGCTGGATCATATGTTTACATGTGGGAGGCCTGACTTCAATTCCCAGCACTACATGGTCCCCAGAATATTGGCAGGTGCAATGCCCTAGCCTGGAGTAGCTCCTGAGAACTGCCAGGCATGGCTCAAACAAGATACTGCATTTTGCAACTCTTGCCACTAAGGAACATAATGTTAAAACTTTTGTTTTTTTGGGGTATTCCACCCAGTGATCTATGGGGGCTATTCCACGCTTGGTGCTCAAGGGTCACTCCCAGTGATGTTTAGGAGACCATGTAGTGTCAGGTAATAAACCTGGGTCTCTTGCATGCAAGGTGCCTTAACTCTTGTATGTTTTTGCACTCCGTCCATCCCAGCCCTATTATATGTTTTTTGCCTGCTGGGATTTGAACCCAGTTCTCATTCATGCAAGGCATGCACTGGCCACTGAGACAACATCCCCAACCCCAAGGAACATAATTTTAGGTAAGATTTATTTGGCAGAAAGTTATTTCTCTCCTGAAAGTGGCAGCTTGGACCTGAACAATAGTACAGCATTTGCCTTGCATGTGTCTGACCTGGGTTTGATCCTGGCATTCCATATGGTCCCCCAAGCACTGTCAGGAGTAACCCTTGAGCATTGCCTGGTGTGATTCAAAAAGCCACCCCCGCCCCCCCCCCCCCCAAAAGAAAGGGGGAAAATTGCTCTTGCATAGTTATTACATGATCAGAAGAAGGCTACATGATATTTGCAAGCTCCCCTCACATCTTCTATAAAGAACAGAGCATGTCCGTCTTCGGGGTAACTTCATTAGTTATTCCTGGTTTTTAATAGTGTCTAGTAAGTCTTAACAGTTACAGCTCAGACCCTGCATATTAGGCACCAGTGCCATGTCTTCACTATGGTAAAGAACAGTTTATTCAGTTTCATTTCAAAGTAGTTCATAAAGTTGGCGCTGGAGCGATAGCACAGCGGGTAGTTTGTTTGCTTTGCACGTGGCTGACCTGGCCAACCCGAGTTTGATTCCTCCGCTCTCGGAGAGCCCGGCAAGCTACCGAGAGTATCTTGTCCGCATGGCAGATCCTGGCAAGCTACCCGCGATGTATTCGATATGCCAAACACAGTAACAAGTAGTCTCACAATGGAGACGTTATTGGGCCTGCTCGAGCAAATCAAATCGATGAACAACGGGAGGACAGTGCTAAAGTGCTACATAAAGTTGAGCTCCTACCACTCCTTCATGGCATGCAGGTGCATCTAATTTTAAGGCAGCCCATATTGCGTTTAGTTTTTGTATAAGAACTATTGCATAGGGCTTGAGACAAAGTACAGTGGGTGAGGCTTTTACTGTACTTTGCACACTGCTGACCTGGGTCTATTCCCAGCATCCCATATGATGCCTAACCCCTGAGGATCGCTGGGTGTATCCTCTTTAAAAAACCAACCCATATATATATATATATGTATGTGTATATATATATATATATACACATATATGTATGTGTATATATATATATATACACATACACACAATCACTTAACTTCCCGTTAGTCGGCGATTTGCTCGAGCGGGCGCCAGTAACGGCTCCATTTGTACCTGTCGCGTGCTAGTGTAGCCCAATGGCATCTGTTCGCTCTGGGAACATGAAGAGCCTCAAACCGATCGTTCATGATCTTCACGAAGAAGTCTGACCATCTGGTAGGTGGGCGGCCACGCGGTCTTTTGACATCCTGTGGAATCCAGTCAGTAACAGCTCTAGTCCAGTGGTCGTCTTTAAATCTCATTACGTGACCAGCCCATCTGATTTTTGACACCTTGGCAAATGAGACAGCGTCCCAGATTCTTGATCGTCGACGGATGTCGGAACTCTGGACACACTCCGTTGTGTATTCGATATGCCAAAACCAGTAACTACAACTGGTCTCATTCACACACACACATACATATATATACACATATATACACACATATATATTTATACATGTATTTGTGTTGAGGTTTGGGAATCAAATCCAGGGCCTTGTGTATGCAAATGATGTTTTATCATTGCTCCTATATATTTTGGTGGGGGTGGAGCACACCCAGTGGTGCTCAAGGGCTATTCCTAGTTCCAGACTCTGGAATCATTACTGGCAGTGTCACATAAAAGGCAAGTACCGTGACCACTATACTATCTCTGGCCTGTACTTCTAATTTCTGAGACAGTGATTTCAGTATTTCTTCATTAACATGCTTGTTTTTTGGGGGGAGGCCTCCCCCCAAAAAGTATGAGGGCCACTTCTGGTAATACTTAGCTAACTGGACCATACAGTAGTGACCTGGCTATGGGTTGAAACTTTGGCCTAGTGCTACAGGGGACCTCCAGTGGATGGTGCCTGTGTGGGGATGTGTAATAAAACTCAGGATTTCCTACACAAGATATTGCTGTAGTCCTTTAAGGATACATCTCCTTGGCTTCAAAATACTGCTTTTGTGGTTGTGTTTACATGAGTATTTTACAGCAAGGGCCTTCCAAGCAGTGCCTGGGCCCTGGAAACTACTAGTAGCTGTGACCAGACACTTCAGTGCTGTTATCTCAGAACTGCTTGGGGTACAGTGATACTGGGGGACACCAGGACCATCCCAGCAGTTTCTGAGATCCTCCAAGACGACACCAGCGATTGGCGAGCTGGGGTCCTCCAGGGTTACACCCAGAGAAGCTGGGAGCCGGTGTAGTGCTAGGAGTGGCCCCAGCACTACAATCCCTGTACTATCTCCCCAGAACTGCCAGGTCTGTCCCGCTATATGATTTTTTTTTTTCTTTTTGGGTCACACCGGGCGATGCACAGGGCTTACTCCTGGCTCTGCACTCAGGAATTAGTCCTGGTGGTGCTCAGGGGACCATATGGGATGCTGGGAATAGAACCCAGGTTGGCTGAGTGCAAGGCAAACGCCCTACCCACTGTGCTAGCGCTCCAGCCCTTGTCATGCTATATGATTAAGTGGAAAATTACCCTTTGCTTTCTCTGGTTCTTTCCCGGGCACTTCCCTCATTTGGGAGAAGGTAATAGGAGGAAATTATGATCGAAGTCATTCCTGCTCCCAGGAGAAAGACTCAGAGAAGTGGAACTTTGAGGCACAGCCTGCAAAGCCACACAGGGAATAGGAGGGAATCCTTTCATCCTAGCCTTTCTCCGGTTAGAAAGGAGGGAAGGGGGGGGCAGGGAATCGGCAGCCTCTGAAAGAGCCTAGCTTCCAGCCTCATGAACTAGCCCGGGCTCCATCCTGCAAGTTCCCGTCTAATTAATTTTCTGCTCCCAAATCCTGCCCTGATTAACCGCGATTCCCTGCCCCCCACCCCCACCCCCATGACGGCTCTCGCTCCAGCTTGATAGGTGGAATCAGCCTAAACCACCGGGCAAGAGATAGTACTTGGACAGTCAGGTCCAGAATTGCAATAAGCCATCCCCTTTCCCCTCGGACTTTGGAATGGTAGCTTATAGAATCTGGGGCAACTGTAAGGCCGGAGCGATAGCACAGCGGGTAAGGTGTTCACCGGGTTCGATCTGTGGCATCCCACATGACCCTCGGAGCCGGCCAGGAGTAATTCCGAGGCAGAGCCAGCACTGCCCTCAGCACTGTCGGGCGTGGTCACCCTCCCCGGCAAGAAATCTGGGGCAACTATGGGATCCAGCCAGGAGAAATACGAAATTTGAATGAAGCGGTGGATCCGCAGCACCGAGCACCGCACGTTCCCCGGGACAGCATGGGGACTCCCCTCCCCCAGCAGAAAGCCGAAGGCAGCCCGAGATCACGGCCAGGGAAGAGCCGTTCACCCTACAATTGGGCCCAGAATCCCCGGGGCTGGGGCCCCCAGATAAGGACGGTATTAAATGGCATATCATCCCTACTGGTAGAATCTCAAACGGTAGAGCTGCTTGCAGCATGTGCTCGTCAAGACTTGTGTCAACTGTGACGCAGAGCGGGGCTTTCCGACCATGTCGCCACCGTGACTCCGGGGCTACACGCTTTTGCTTTCATGGGAAAAGCTTTATTTTCTCAAGCTCAATCCACTCACACCAGCATCCTCTCGGGTCCCCAAGAGAGGAATTCGCACCCACTGATAAGCAAGGAAAAGCGCCTTCCGAGGTTCTGACGCAGTTTCGCATGGCGGCTCCGCCCATCGCTTCTTTGTGCTCGGCACGCCTGAGCCTGGACCGGAGCGCGCCTGCGCCTGCGCCTGCGCCGATGCGCGCTCCCCGAGCGCGCCTGCGCCTGAGCCGATGCGGCCCACGCTGCCTTCCTCCAGCCGCAGGGACTTCCGGCACCTGCAGGTTGGCCCCTGCCCAGCAGGGGGCAGTGGCTCTCCCTGCTGTGTCCGCCGCCGCTCTTGCCCTCACAGCCCTACTCTACTGCCTTTTCTTTGGTTTTCGAAAAAACAAAAAGTACGAAGGTCCCTGTGCTTTAGGCTGTTTGCACGCCATGTTGCCTCTACTGGGAGAGGTTCACGCGCCTGGCTTCTCTGCATTTTCTCTCTGAGGAATCAGCTTAAGATCTCCCTATCACCTGTGCTGCCCTTACTGAATTTTTTTTTTTCCCTTTTGGGTTTCAGCTCAGGGATCACTCGCTCTTGGCGATGCTCTGGGGATGATATGCGGGGCTGAGGTGCGAATCCGGTCGCAGTGCCTGGAAGGCAGGTGCTGTTACGCGCCGTACCCTGCAGGTTAGCGGTGCTCCGTGGGTAACTCAGACCTCACCTGATGGTGTTACTGGAGGGGACGTGGCAGATCATGAAAACTTGGGGATAGAATCCAGGCGCTGGGCAGATAGGGTGATTGCCTTGTACACGACTGACCCAGGTTCGATCCTCAGCATTCCTTATGGTCCCCTGAGCATTACCAGGAATGATCCTTGAGCACAGATCTAGAAATAAGACCTGAGCACTGTCAGGTGTGGCTCAAAAACAAAATAAAATAACCCAGGCAGGGCTTGACACATGCAAGGTAGCTGTTCTATTTCTTCTTTTTAGAAAAGAGACAGTTGATTGGAAAGAAAGTAGAAGAGAAAGAAGCTCCCCCATAGTGGAGAAATCTAGTATAAGACTAAGTTCTGCTCTACTTGAGTTACAGCATGCCTCTTTTAAAGCATGACTCACGTGTACTGAAAATATCACAGAATGAATTGACCACAGTGCTCGGCCAAGCCACCTGGGACTGGGATGTACTTTTAGTCCTATGTCCTAGATCCCACATGAGTTTGTGGAATTCCAGCTGCAGTCTGGGACCACACTTGACATTCTTCACTATCTGTCCCCAGTCTCACTCCAGACCCTTATATATCCTGCTTCAAGAAGCCTCTGCAGAAGTTTTAGACGGAAAGTCCTGGAGAGAACTCTGAGGACGAGAATGTAGGTCCTCAACCTTTAGACTCCCCTGAACTGGTCTTCTGAATCCTGCGCACAGTCAGGGGACGGAAAGTCTAGGATCCAGCTAGAGAATCTGACATCACTCTGAATCTGAGGAGTGGAGGGTTTGGCATAATGCGCTGTTAGTCTGACTCCCAGCACAGGTCCTGTTTCACCCACCAGGTCCAGACTATGAGTCATGGGCAAAGGGAGAACCTTGACTGCCCTCCCGGCCCACCTCCCCAGCGCCCCTCAGAGCCCTCTGAGGGAGCAAGGGTGAGGAGCTCAGCACTGTTCCCTGCTTCCTGGGTTATCTAGGTTAGTGAGTGTGGTTACATTACAAGACAGAGAACTGACGAGAGAAGCAGTGAGATATTCCAGAAGTGTGATTCAGACCCATTGACGGACCTAGATTGGCATGGTTTGGATTTTAAAAGGCTCCGTGCATGACTTCTTGGGATACAGCTTAGTGGGATCTCATAGGCTGTTCCCTAAAGAAGGTGGTCCGTGGGCCGTGAGAGTGCTAGGAGCACTCAGTGAGATGGGGTCTTAGCAGAGGGTCATGTAAAGTGTTCGGGAGGCCGGGTCCTGGGTATCCAGGCCGAATGTTGCTATTGCCAGTTCCTCTGCTTTGAATGCAGTGCCTGGCACGGGGCGTCCAGAATGATAATGATGGGTGAGGGGACCAGAGTGGAAGAATGCTGGTAGGAGGCCTCAGTGGAAGAATGCTGGTAGGAGGACTCCAAATCCAACCCTGCCACTGTGAAGCTGGCTGTCCTGAGAAAGCCTCTCAGCCCCCTCCAGTCCCACAGAGATCACAGGACCGAGGGAGAAACCTGTTTAGTTTACTACAAACCAGGTTCCACAGTTTCCCATCAGAAGGGTGCCGGGTGACTGACCCACCTCCAAGACCCACTTGCAGGGAAAGGCCATCACAAGAGCTAAGACCTGCTCCGACTGGGAAGGCAATCGTGGGGGTCAGCAGTGGGAGCACCACCACGTGCTCAGCAGGAGCTGGCAGAGCCTGCAGAGAGAACAAGAGTCGGGTGTGAGACAGCCACTGCACGGCCTCCCCGCGTCATACTCTGAAGCAAGGCTGGCTCCAGCCAGCCTTATGGTCCACCCAGCGTGTACCCGGCAGCCCTGCAGGTCTCGCCTCACCTGGAGTGATGAGTGGAACAGCTTTCTCTGGTAAGGGGCTGTGGTAGGAAGAGATGGGTTAGTATGCTCAGCCTTTCTCTCCACCCCCTCCACCCTGTCACTCCTGGTACCCCCCCCCCAAGGCCATGTCTCCTTTGTCCTTCTTAGACTGTCACTTAACTTTTTTTTTCTCGCTTTTTGGGTCACACCGACGGTGCACAGGGGTTACTCCTGGCTCATGCACTCAGGAATTACTCCTGGTGGTGCTCAGGGGACCACATGGGATGCTGGGAATTGAACCTGGGTCGGCCGCATGCAAGGCAAGCGACCTACCCGCTGTCAGTTCACTTTGAAGATTATTTTCATAGGGGCTCTTCCTTTGATGTAAGTGTGGGTATTGAACCTGGGCCTCCTACATGCAAAGCATGCGCTCCAATCCCTGAAGCCATCTCTCCCCAGCCCCAGGATCATTTTAAGTGATACCGTGGGCATTCGCTGTTTGGGGGCCATTCAGGGTTGGTTACCAGAGCGCAGCAAATCCCAGTGGAAGCCCGGGGAGCAGTCAGATATCTTTCTCCACGGTGTAGGACTTTAAGGGGGGCACTTAACAGGGGCCCAGTCTCACCTGGGCTTCTGCTTGTGTTTGCATTTGCATTTGCTGCCTGTGAGTGGAAGAAAAGGTGAGTGCCAGGATGGGAGCCAGGGCCACCCGTCTGTCCGCTCTCCCCCCTCCCCGCTGCTCACTCAGGAGGAAGCCGATTCCCACGATGCACAGGATCACTGCACAGATGGTCCCGCTCAGCTGCAGGGTCTCCCAGTCTGGGGGAGCAGAGAGGGGCCTGATGGAGCCAGCCCGACTCTGCCCGCGGTACTCCCCGCAAAAGATATTTACGAGCCCCTGCTTGTGCAGATGCTCAGACAAGTAAGGACAAGAGAAAGATGAGCCAGTAAGCCGAGTCTTGTAATTTCCGGTGGGAAGCACCAGGGCAGAAAGCAGGGGGGGTTTCAGGAACAAAGGATCAGGAACAAAGGTGGCATTCGAACTGACTCAGGACGCTGGAGGGTAGAGGATGAAGAAGCTGAGAGGATGAAGACTGCTTAGCAGAGTGTGTGTGTGTGTGTGTGTGTGTGTGTGTAGGGCACCACCGAGCTGGTCTAACAGAAGGCATCTGAGAATAAACGGAATAAATACTAATATGAGATTTGTTTTACATTTTGGGCCACACCCGGCTGTGCTCAGGGCTTACCTGGCCAGTATACAAGGCCTTGGGTTCGGTTCCTGGCTCTGTGCTTGGGGATTACCCCCTGGCTCTGTGCTTGGGGATTACCCCCTGGTGGGGCTCAGATGATCATATGGGATACTGGGGATAAAAATCCAAGTTGGCAGCATGCAAGGCAAGTGCCCTACATGCTGTGTATCTCTCTGGTCCTTTCTGTTTCTTTTTTTTTTTTTCGGGGGGGCAGGGGCACATTTGGCAATGCTTAGGGGTTACTCCTGGCTCTGCACTTGGAAATTACTCTTGGTGGTGCTGGGGGACTGTATGGGATGCCAGGGATCGAACCTGGGTGGGCCGCATGTAAGGCAAACGCCCAACCTATGCCCTGCCCACTGTACTATTGCTCCTCTGGGCCCTCTCCTACACGCCCTCCCATGTCCCGTCCATCCCCCCTCCCCTGCAGTCCTGGGGATTGAGCCCAGATTTCACATATGCATGGCAAATGCTGTGCCCCTAAACCACACCCCTTGTAGGCCTCATTCTTTTAGTCCCAGTGCTAATTCTTTAATCCTCACCCTGCTCCTCCTGTCCAGCCGCCCTCACCCCTTCAATCGCCACTCTGTCTCCACGGAGGTCTATATTCCCTATCGTTTGTTTAGGGTAGGAGAGGTCCAAGAAGGGCTGAGGAGATAGCTCACAGGGCTGGAGCACATACCTGGCCAGTATACAAGGCCTTGGGTTCGATTCCTGGCACTGTATGGCTTTCCTTGTTCTACCAGGTGTGATGCTGGTCCCCAGCACTGCTTGGGAGACCCCCAAACAAAAAACAGGCTAGGGAGATGACACAAGAAGTAGAAGTGATGGGCCAGAGCGATACCACAGCAGGTAGGGCGTTTGCCTTGCACACGGGGACCCAAGTTCAATCCCTGGCATGGTACCCCGAGCACTGTGCTAGGAGTAATTACTGAGTGCAGAGCCAGGAGTAATCCCTGAGCATCGCTGGGTGTGACCCAAAAAAGAAAAGAAAAAGTGGAAGAAGCCTTGTGTTCTATCCCTCCCATGACGTGTTCCCCCAAACGTTGCCTGGAGTGACCCCTGCACAGGCATCACAGAAACAACATGAGGGAAGAGATGCAGAATGAGGTGGGTGGGGGGAGAGGCAGTGACAGGGGGTTGTTAGCTCTTACCGTAGTAGAGGGGACTGTTTTTATCTGCAAGAAAGAAAATAAAAGAATCAATGAGGGCCAGAACTGGGAGCCCTGTGGGGTCTCGAAGGGAAAATGCAGAGTTGATGTGACAGAGCAGTTGGGGTCTCACTCACCAACCACGTCATTAGCTTCCAGGGCAGGGACACCTGGGTGGGAGAAGAGGGGGGCTGATGTTAATCCAGGATTCAGGTCCCAAAATGAGTCAGTGGGCAGGACCATGGGATTCTAGTCCCAGGGCCAAGGGTCAGCATAATTGGGGGCACCTTCCTTTCCGACTTTTCCACCTCCCGATTACCTGGGATTTTGTCCCCCACCTTTGGTATCTGCTCCCCTTCCTACATTCCTATTCCTTCAATTCTTTCTTGTACTCGAAATGAGATAGTATGTCAATGTCTTTTTATTCCCCTCTGGAAAAATGTCCGTTGCCAAATGTTGTGTGTGCGTGCACATGAGAAAGAGTGAGTGAGCTGCTGCTCTGGCCCATTTGAGACACTTCATACCCGGGCCCTGGGCAGCACCTTTGGGAGATGTTGCCTGTCACCGTCTTGGTCCCCAGCAGCAAGGTCACCCGGGACAACTTACCTGCCAGCACCAGGAGGAGGCCCAGGGTCACTCTGTCCATGTCCCAGAAGAGGGCAGAGAAGGGGTAGGCAGCTCACAGCACCTGGTGGGGAGAGTCCCAGGGGGCACTTAGGGGACTCTCTGAGAACCTTCCTCAGCTAGAGATGTTAACAGCAGTGTAGGGCTTGGAGAACTACTATTCTGTCTAACACTGACAAAGAAGCCAGACAGCTTTGGGCTGAAGCAAATCGTTCAGCGGGGAGGGTGTTTGCCTTGCACATGGCCAACCAGGGTTCAATCCCATATGGTCCCCCAGCACCACCAGGACTAATTCCTGAGTGCAAAGCCAGGAGTAACCCCAGACCAATACCGGACGTGAGCCAAAAAGCAGAGAGAACTCAGATAGCTTTAAAAAAGTTTTGTTTGAGGGGATAGTTTTTTGGGCCACACCCAGCAGTGCTCAGGGATTACTCTTGGCAGGCGGCTCAGGGGACCACATGTGGTGCCAGGGATTGAACCTAGCTTGGCCGTGTGTAAGGCAAATGTCCTCCCTGTTGGGAATACATTGCTCTGGCCCCACGCACAGCTCATTCTCTCCCAGAGACACACAGTGGCCTGGCCCCTCAGCTACTTTTGAGCAAATTCATCGTCAAGGACCTGCTTTTTGGGTGCGGGGTTTTCCTGAAGACTGGCCTGGTCTGCTCAAACCTCACCTTGAATCTAGGCCTGACAGTCATTCTTTGAGGAAGTTTGTGGACTGCGTTAGTTTTAGTTGTGTTTGTTTGGAGCAATTAACATACAGTTAAATACCTAATAAGACTGGTCTGGAGAAATAGTATAGCGGGTAGGACGTTTGCCTTGCACATGGCCACAGTTTCCATCCCTGGCACCCCATAAGGTGCCCTGAGCCCTACCAAGTGTGGCCCCAAAACTAACCCCATAAAGAAAGGTGTATTAAGGGGCTGAGAGCACCAGTATATGACCCTCAAACAAAAAGACTGTTAAGATCCTGCACTTGGGGGGCTGGAGCGATAGTACAGTGGGTAGGGCATTTGCCTTACATGCGGCCGACCCTGGTTCGATTCCCAGCATCCCAGAAGATCCTCTGAGCACTGCCAGAAGTAATTTCTGAGTGCAAAGCAAGGACTAACTCCTATGCATCACTGGGTATGATCCAAAAAAAAAAAAAAAAGTCCTGCACTTGCAGGTGGGACAGAGACAAGAAGGGGCAAAGGCATTTGCTGTGGATGCAGCTGCAGCGGCCACAACCCCAGTTCGAATTCCCAGCACCCACAGGATCCCCTGAGCATGGCCACAGTCACTCCTAAGCACAGACCCCAGAATAGCCCCAGTGTGGGAAACCCTCCTGCCCCCATGTCCAGGCACCCAGCTCAAGTTTAGAGAAAAAGGCTCTTCCTAACTCCAGTTTGGGTGTCCCCCCTTGCCACACCCACAGAGGGCCTGGGGCCATTGTTCCCAAGGTCAGGGCCTAGCCATCAGGCCAGATTCCATAAGAACCTTCTGGAGGGCTTGCCCGGGGCTGACCTATGGAGCAGATGCTGACCACGGGGCTGCCACTGCTGACTCGAGGCTCTCACCTCACCCTCCGGGCACCACCATTTAGGGCAGCCCCAAACCCCAGAGCCCATACTTCTGGAAACTGACTAGTGGATGGTCATTGCTCCTGTCTCCTTAGGGTACAAAGGACTCCTATTGACCATTTCAGGGGCTGAGTCTGAGAGATAAGACCCTCCTAACATTCTGCACATTGTTAACTGAGGGCAGTGGCCACAGGAATCCATTACAACCTGCTGTGCTCAGCTGGCTGGGACTTCTTCCCGCAGTCACAAAAGAGCTGTGGGACTCAGCTTGTTACTAAACTCTGTGCTGGGGTGTAAAAAAAGAGGCTGATTGTACTAGTAAATCTAGCTAGTTAGGATTGGATTTGATGCGATGAGACACGAAGTCTCAACAGTGACTAGCACGAAGTATTACTAAAAGGAAGGATAGGGGCCAGAGTTAAAGCACAGCTGGGAGGGCGTTTGCCTTGCACACAGCCAACCTGAGTTCGATCCCCAGCATCCCACATGGTTCCCTGAGCACTGCCAGGAGAGATCTGAGTGCAGACCCAGGAGTAAGCCCTGAGCACTGCCAAAAGTGATCCCCCCCCCCCCCCAAACAAAATGAAACAAAATAATAAAAGGAAGGGAAGGATGGGGCTGGATAGTAGGCAGGAAAGGCGCTTGCGTTGCACTCAGCCAACTAGGAACTGCATATGGTCCCTTGGGTCCTGCCTGGAGTGATCCCTGAGCACAGAACTAGGCGTAAGCCTGGAGCATATCCAGATGTGGCCCAAACATTCCTCCCCAATTTCTATTTTGTTTTTTTTGAGAGTTAACTCCTGGGTTTGATCCCCTGAGCTCCCACTGGGAGTGGCCCTCAAGCACTGCCAGGTGTGGCCAAAAAAATAGTTAAAGATATAAATACAGGAGAGTCCTTTGAAGTACAAGTATGTAGAAAAGAGAGGTAATAAACATGTTCTTTCTGGGACTGGAGCAATAGTACAGCAGGTAGGGCATTTGCCTTGCATGTGACCAACCTAGGCATCCCATATAGTCCCTCAAGCACTGACTCACACACACACACGCGCGCACATACACACACACACACACACACACACATACCCCCCAATACATGTTCTTTCTGGCTTTTGGACATGTTCTTTTATGTCTTGGGACCATCCTGGCCGGGCTTGAGGTTGCAGCAGGGGCTTAGCTGAAGACTCTTAATACTGGGATGGGACCTGGGGTTTCTGCATGTGGGACACTCGCTCCGGCACTCTGAACCACCACCTCACAGGCTCCTGACCGGGAGGACTCACTGCCTTGGAGCAATCTCCTAAGTGGGCCCTTCTTGGCTTCAGATCTCTCTTCCCTTCTGCCATACTGGCATTCTGGGACCAGGAGGATCCCACGTTCACTTCACATATTGACATTTTTTGTTGGGGGATACTTGTTGGTACTCAGGGGCAGTTCCTGGCTCAGGGGACCATGCGGTGCTGAGGATCAAACCCAGGCCTCCCAACTGCAAAGCATGTACTCCAGCCCGAGCGACGGCACCAGCCCTCGCCGGGGGTCCAGCGGGCCACCAAAGTTACACCTGTTGGGACTAGAGGTGGAATCGGGGGTGTGGGCATGCCAGGTGTGTGCTCTAGCCCTTTAAACCATCTCTCTTAGGCATTCTGGTTCCTCTCCCCTTAAGCCACCATTCATAGACCATTGTCCCAGGGCAGGCACCATCTAATCCTCCAGCCCTGCTCCCTGGTGCCTAGAATATTGGGCACCCACCCATCCCCAGACTTCCCTAACCCCCAGCCTTGCAGAGCCTCGGTGCCAGCACTGGCCCCTCAACCTGGCCTATCCCTGCTCACCTGTGCGCCCGTCTGCTGAGCTCCTGGAGGCCTGCAGGCGGGATGGAGAGCAGGTCTGAGGAGGCTGCGTTCAGCCCCGGTGGGTTCTGCTCTTTAAAGCTAGAGGCCACGCCCAGAGCAACAATACTATCAGGCTGGAGGGAACTGGTCGAGCTCCAGAACCTCTGCTGCTCTCTGCCGCTCCCTCTCTCCTCAGCCTGACCTTTTTTTTTTTTTTTCCAATATTTTGGGTCTTGGGGCTAGAGCGATAGCACAGCAGGTAGGGCGTTTGCCTTGCACGCGGCTGACCCGGATTCGATTCCCAGCATCCCATATGTCCCCTAAGCACCACCAGGAGTAATTCCTGAGTGCAGAGTGAGGAGTAACACCTGTGCATCGCCAGGTGTGACCAATAAAGATAAATTTTTTGGGTCTTTCAAGTGGAATTTAGGAATCCTGGGAATCTTTCCCAGGGAATCTTTGGCCAACTGTGTCCGTGGTTCAGTGCAAGGGACTGATGATGCCAGGGATAACCTGGACCACCCAGCCACCCAGCGTGGCTTAATGGCAGGGTGGGGCCTTGCGATACCAGGTTTGGGATGAAACCCAAGGTGGCTGCGAGCAAGGCCTTAGCCCCTCTCCTGTCTTTCCTGCCCCTCCCTTGTGAGCCCGGAAGGAGACAGCTCTCGGGAATGTAGCTCAGTGGCAGAGGATTTGTGCTTTGAATGTGAAACCTTGAGCCTCGGCACCTGGAAGGAAAATGAGAGACCATCCTCGCCATGCCTAGCAGGCCCGATCTGCAGCTCGGATGGTGCCAGAGGGATGTGCCGGGCCTCAGGCTCCTTGGTGGTTTTTCGGCATCTCTGCTTCCCATGGGCTCACAAGTACTTCTGGGTTTTTTTGAGGAGGGAGGTTAGGGGGCTGCACCTGGTGATGCTGAGGACTTCCTCCTGGCTCTGTGCTCAGGGATCACTGCTGGCAGGGCTCAGGGGATCATATGTCGTGCTGGGGATCAGATCCATGTAGGCTGCGTGGAAGACAAGCGTCCTACCCACTGTCCTATCGCTCCAGCCCCTGATTCCAGATTCTTGTCCCAGCAGGAGCAGGGGAGGTTTGTCCCAGGGACAATGGAGTGATAAGGAGCCCGCCACTGGCCTTGAGATGCCACTTGCTCAGCGGTTTTATGGCTTTTCCGCAGTATTCGTCAAGGGGGAGGGCAGGGGCTCACCATCGCCCTGCAGGACCACCCAATTTCTGACCAGGCACTGAGCAAGGAGACTGACCCTGGCTTCCTGCCAACTCAGAGAGGGGAAGCAGGTGTGGGCTCCCCACCCCCACGTCTGTTCCTGCGGTGTTGGTTTCACCCCATCTAGGACCACAGCCCCTCATGTCTACCCACTTCCCTGTTCCCACCTCCCCTCACAGGACACAGACTCAGGACAGAAATGCTGCCTCCTTTATCCATACCACCCAGACACGTTCTGAGCGTGAACCACGGCACCTCCTCCTGAGCTCCTTTCACAGTGCTCCTTCCAGATTCAGTGTCAATGTGGGAGCTGCAGCTCCAGGATGGAGCATGGGGGTGGCCTGGGTTCAGTCCCAGTCAAAAAACAAAAGCAGCGGGCAGGAGAGGGGGAATTGGCGGGGGAGAGAAAGTAAAGAAAGGCTGGAGAGATGGTTCATTGGGCTGGAGCAAATGATTTGCTTGCAGGAAGCCAGCACTGCCAGAAGTGACGTCCCAGCACCAGGTCAAGGGTAGCCCCTGATCTCCACTGGTCGAGGCCCCCAAACCAAAAAATATATCTGCACATCGACTCTCTCTCCTGGGGCTGGAGAGACAGAACGGCAGCTAAAGCACTTCCCTGGCACCAGGGAAGACCCCAGTTTAATCCTTGGAACTACGTATGGTCCTCTAAGCACGGCCAGGAACAATTTCTGAGCTCTGCAGGGCTGGCCTAGCCCCTGACCACGGAAAGATTCCAGTTCTACGGAGCTCAACGGGCTCTGGGTCTAAGATGGGGTTCGAAGCTCATCTCTGCCACCTGCTGGCGGAATGCAGAGTTTCAGCTCTTTCCCCTGTGACCGAGAGTTGCAGGGCTTGTCTTCAAGGTTTGATGTGGGGTTACAGAGGAGCACTGGGCACCCTGGGGTCAGCCCTCTATATGTGTGAGCAGCACGAATGCCTCCAGCTCCGGATTCAATATAATCACTAATGGCACATACTTGGGAGTCAAATCCAGGCTCTGCTGCTTCCTCGCTATGTGCAACCCGCGTTCCCTCTTCGGCCTGCTTGCTCATCCAGAAAGCAGAAAGCATGCCTCTGCGGCCCCACTGCCACCTTCCAGTAAGTCACAGACGATCACCCTGGGATGTGAGAGGTCGCATGAGAGGTCCCTGAAGTCTGTTCTCTAGGCCTGTTTGAAAACACGGGGTTTTTGACTACACACATATGGATCCACAAGTAAGGTCTCATTGTAGGCACCCAGGAAACAAACACCTTTTAAAGAGGAATGGCCCACAGGGGTTTCCATGGCAACACCGGCAGAGTGTACCCTAGTACCCAGCACGCAGCTGGCCTTGCTGTCAACAAACCGGCCAAGGGGCAAGAGTCTTGCCAAGAAAGTGACCTTCATAGTCATTCTGTGCATATTTGCACTCCAAGGCTGAGACAGCTTCTGGAAACGCTGAGGGAAATTGGCCAGGGGAGAAAGGAAGGCAGAGAGGAAGGGCTTGGGCCCACCTGCCCGTGCCAGGACTGTAAAATGTGGGAACCATGACAGAGCCTACTTCTGGTGTTTGTGGGATGACGATGTTGGGTGGTGCCACTCCCTGTGGATGGCGCAGTGGTAGGGAATGGTGCACACATGCTGCAATGTGAGGGAATGAGAGGCATCAGTAGGGACAGTGGAGAGAAGAGAAACTCTGTTTGAGGACACACGGTGTCTGGGTAGCAGAGAGGGGACTCAGCCCCTGTTTCCAGACTCAGCTGACTTCTGCCGCTCTGCCCATGGGGAATGTGCATCCAGAAAGAAGGCATTTGTAGGACGAGGACAGGGAGAACATGATTCTACTTTTTTTTGGAGGGGGTGGGCATACCAGTGGATTACTCTTATTCTGTGCTCAGGGATCACTCCTGGTGGGCATGTCAGACCATTAAGGGGGTGTTGGGGATTGGCTCTGCCCTCTGTATTGCTCCAAGGCCTGAGAACCTATGCCCAGATCTCCAGACACTAAGTCCTAAAACTTGCAAATTCGTGTGTGAAGAATGCTAGGAGCATCTTTTGTTCCATTATGTAGTCTTGGGATCATTGTCATTTTCTCACTGATAGGAATGTCTTTGTTCTAATGAGGGATTCTGGGTGGGCTCCTGGATGGGGGCTGGGCTCTGTAAAGGCCAAGCCCTGATTAGAAACACTCATCTTTTGGAGAGCAGCCAGCAAGCAGGGCATGGGAGCCCAGGGCGCCTTCCCACAGACCTTGGTAGTCACTACTCTTTTTTCCCGGGTATCTGTATCTTTGTCATAATCCTTTGCAAGTGTGTGTGGGGGTGGTGGTTTAGGCAACACCTAGGAGTGCTCAGGGTCTACTCCCAACTTTGTGTTTGTGGCTTGCTCCTGGCAGTGCTCAGGGGGACTGTGTGGTGCTGGATCAAAGCCAGGCCTCTTGCCTGCAAAGCATGTAGCTCTCTCTAGTGCTCTGCTTCACTTTTTATTTGCCATGTGAGAGGGTTGGGTAAGATGAACTGAGATCCACAAGCCAGCCTAGGAGCCAGCCCTAGATGGTGGGCGCAGGGTGCAGATTCGAGCCTGGAGACCTGATACGAGAGGGAAGGACAAGATTCAGCTCCACACAGCTACAAAGGACTTTGGGTGGAAGGAGAGATGTGAGGGTGAAAACCCAAACTCCCTCCTCTGCTCCCATCCTCACTGTCATGGGCCCAGCAGCGCCCAGACTATGCCTACACCCCCAGGGGCTGCTATTGCTCCCTGAAGAATATAAATGTAGCCTGGATGTCATTCATTTCCTTGAGGAAAGCTAATAAAACAATTAGCTAAGACTGACCAGTGGTCCAATAAAAGGGAGTGGCGGGTACACCAAGTGTCTTAGCCAGCATAGAGTGGGGATATATCTTCAGTTTTTCTATGCCTCCCAAGATTTTACAGGAGTGAGCAGAAGGCTGAGATGATTTATTTTTCTTTTTATTTATTTTATTCATTGTATGATTCCCAGAGCGAAACGTTTGTGGCCGAATTGCTAAAGACAGTCATGCCATATGGCCTATGTTGATGGGATAAAGAGACATCTCTCTTAGATTGGGAAATCAGAGTTGGTCAGTGGCATGCTTGTCCTATTTAATTTGGAGGAGGGGTTGTGTAGGGCCACTCCAGGTCGTGCTCGGGGCTACTCCTGACTGTGCTCATAAGTGACCCCTGACAATATTGAGGGACTGTATGTTGTGCAGGGAGTTGACCAGTAAAAGCTTCTACAAAACAAGCAGCTTTTTTTCAGGGGGGCCCATAGATGTCGATGCTTAAGGGCACTTCTGGCCCTGTACTCAGGCATTACTCCTGGCAGTGCTAGGGGGACTGTAAGGGACACTGGAGGATGGAACCTGGGTCAGGCACAGTCAAGGCGACTACCTTACCCTCTGTACTGTCTCGCTGGCCCCAAGGCAAGCAAATTAAGTCCTGCATTATCTCTATGACCCTTTAATTTATAATTTGATTTGACAACATTTGAAGTGTCTTTATTCTAATACAATTGCTGTGTATTTACTTACTAACCAGTACATGTTTTGGGTATCAGTTGGAATTTACTTGTTTTATGTTTTATGGTTTTGGGACCATAACCCAGAGGTGCTCAGGGCTTTTTCCACTTTGGTGGAAATATGTAATGGTGAGGATCAAACCCCAGGCTCCTGATTGCAAGCACACATTCTAGCTCTTTGAGTTTTCTCCCCATCCCCAAATATCACTTATTTAATTAATTTATTTTCTTTTAGTTTTGGGGTCATGTCCAGTGATGCTCAAGGATTACTCCTGACCCTGAGCTCAGGAGTAACTCCTGTCAGTGCTATGGGGTACCAGTGATCAAACCCGGTTGGCTGCATGCAAAGCAAGCACCTTACCTACTGTACCATCTCTCCAACTCCAATATCACTTAGGTTTTAAGTCACTGCAGTTCTGACACTTTCCCAGTGCTGGGGTATCCAAAGTAGGCTATGCAAAACTCTTGCTTACAATGACTGGCCTCTTGGTGGGGGCACTCAGTAGGAAAGCAATACACAGACGGCTTAATATTTCAAACTTTGACTGATGATTGTGGCTTATGAAGTGACTGAGATATGGTGACTGATGGACGAGAGAGTTTTCTTCGATTGAGAGGTCAGAGTTGGTCATGATAGGAATACAGCCTTAGAATATTTGTGAGCCTCAGTCATAAATTTTCTCTGCCAACCCCCACCTCTATGGTTAAACTGAGCCAATGAAGTCAAGTACCTAGACAGAATTTAGATTAAAACATAATTTATGAAAAGGGTCTCTTATCTAGAACCAGTGGCTCTCATTCCAAGAAATATCTCTCCATAACTTCTTTATCTACCTCTTCATAAGTTAGTTATAATGAGATTAAATGTCTGATATGGAGAATTACTTACTTATCTGACAGTAATGGAATTAAAGAATGTTTTTACTGGCATTGAATGTTAAAGTTGAAAAAAAAAAGAATGTTCAAGTTGAATGACTGTAATGGTTCAAGAGAACAAAAGCACTAACTGCCATTGGGAAAGTTCTGACAATAAGACCTGTTTGAATTCTTTGACGAAATGTCAGTAGTTTCTAGAAACTTGTCTGGTAAATAAAAAAAAAAAAAAAACTTGGTGGGGTCCTGAGCGACATTTCAATTGGTTGGGTGCTTGCCTTGCACATGGCCGACCTGGGTTGGATTTCTAGCATCTTATATGGTTCCCTGAGCCAGCCAGGGAGGATTCCTGAATTCAAACAGGAGTAAGCCTTGAGCACTGCTGGGTGTGACCCAAAAACAAAAGCAAAAAACAAAGAAAACAAAAAAACTTGCAGCCACCTGAAATCTGGATCCAAAAGGAACCAAAGTTTGACCAAGTTTTGGATGTTTCCATTGCATCAGCGAATTAAAAAATCAGGGGCTGGAGAGATAGTGCAGTGGGTATGTCACTTGCCTTCTATTCGGTAAACCCAGATTTGATCCCCAGCATCCCATATGGTTCCCCCAATCTGTCAGGACTGATTCCTGAGTGCAGAGCCAGGAGTTACCCCTGAGCACCTTGGGCTGTGGCCCCCAACAAAAATAAAAAAACAAAAATCAATCAATGATTTGTGTTTTTTTGTTATAATTTCATTAAACGAAGAGATCTAGTGTTTTGTTCTACTCTAGATTATGGCAGAGAATATCAACTACTTCCAAACAATGTTTACCAAACTAAAACGAGCTATTGAAGAATTAGTATATACTGGGAGTGGGGGATCCATTTAAAAATTGAGTATTAGTTTTAACTTTTCCCTATAACATAAAACTGAACCCTCTTGCATTTCATATACAAACTCTGAGAGAGCCTATCTCCAACATTGTAATAAATAGTAAAATTAATATTTAACTTCTAATGATCCACACTGGGATTTCACAGTGAAGGTCTGAGGTCAGGGCACCTGGAGAACCAGTTTTCCTGCTAGACATAGGTGGAGTTTTCTCTGTTCCACCATTCACCCGTGAAGACTCAGTTCTTCTAGGATCACAATCTGGGTAGGGTGAGGTGCATGGGCCTCATTTCTGAACTGATTACCTACCTTGGATAATGATCCTGAAAATGAAGGTGTGTAAACACGGTGCCCAGCCCAGAACCCCAGGTATGCTCCTCAGAGCACAGACACAATTACTCCAGATGGATTTAGGAGATCCTGGAAGTGGAAGATGGCCACTTGGAAATTCTAAGAATAATATGAATTGGTGTAAAAAACCCAAACTAAACCTAACACCAAGATCCTGGCTGGAGTGATAGTACAATGCGTAGGGCGTTTGCCTTGTATGTGATTGATCTGGGATAGATCCCTGGCAACCCATATGGTCCCCTGAGCACTGCCAGGAGTAATTCCTGAGTGCAGAATCAGGAGCACCCCCTGAGTATTGCCAGGTAAAGTCCAAAACCAAGATAAACAAACAGACACCCCCCCCTCACGATCTTAATTCAGAATTGACAGCCAGCAAACTGTATACTATAGGGGAGGGACAATTGTCCTTCTGTTGTCCTTCTCTTAGGAGACCAAGATAAGGACAGGCTGGACCCTTTCTCAGGGTCAGGTTGGTTTAAGTTGCAGATAAGATGGAATGTGCCTGAGGGGACCAACCAAGAGGAACTGTATTGATTTCTTGGGCACCAGTCTGTAACCTACCCTTTTCTAAAAATGTGCTGTCTTGTTCTCTTTTTCTACTTCTTGTGACAGTGCAGATAACATAGTAACTCTGTGCGCGTGCGTGCGTGCGTGCGTGCGTGTGTGTGTGTGTGTGTGTGTGTCTGTGTGTGGGACCAGGTGTCAAACCCAGGCCCTCACACCTGTGAGAAAGCACCACCGGGCTGCTTCCTAGCCAAGTCTGCCATTTTCCAGCCCATAAAGGTCTTTCTCAAATTGTCACTGTGTCTGTTGATTAACTGGGCCTCAGATGCCAGTGGAAATGTACCTCCACAGTTACAAGATCATTAAAATATATTATTAATTCAGTTTTCACAGTGCTGGGTATAAAATACAGGGTCTCATCCAGGTCAAGTATGGGCTCTGCTCCTGAAGCAAGTCCCCATCTCTAAACTACAAGTTTGTATAAAAATTTTATATTTTTATAGAACAGAAACAACTGCAAAAATCTTAAAAGCTGACAAATAATAAAGCATAACAAATCATAAAAATATAACTCCCCCCCCCACCCCCAGAAACCCAGCATGGGCCAGAGAGATAGTATAGTGGCAGAGCGCTTGACTTGAATGTGGCCGACATTGAGTGTGGTTTGATCCCCGGAACTAGACACAGTTCCCCAAGTGCCTCCAGAAGTGATCCCTGGGAGCAGAGTCAGGAATAAGTCCTGAGGGGACTGGAGCAATAGCACTAGCTGGTAGGGCCTTGCACACAGTCAACCTGGGTTCGATTCCCAGCATCCCATATGGTCCCCCGAGCACTGCCAGGAGTAATTCCTGAGTGCATCGCCGAGTGTGACCCAAAAAGGAAAAAAAAAAAAAAGGAATAAGTCCTAAGCACTGCCTTGGCCCTCCAAGTTAAACAAATAAATAAGGGGTCAGAGAGAGGAAGCGAGCTGGAGGGCTGAGTGCATGCTGTGCATAAAAAGGGCCTGGGTTTCATCCTTGACATCACAGGGTACCTTGGAGCAACCCCTGAGCACAGAGCTAGAAGTAAACCTTGGGGCTGGAGCGATAGCACAGTGGGTAGGGTGTTTGCCATGCAAGCGGCCAACACGGGTTCGATTCCCAGCATCCCATATGGTCCCCTGAGCACTGCCAGGAGTAATTCCTGAGTGCAGAGCCAGGAGTGATCCCTGTGCATTTCCAGGTGTGACCCAAAAAGAAAGAAAGAAAAAAAAAGTAAACCCTGAGCCACTAGGTATGGTCCCAAAATGTCCTTGGAGACAACATGGTGGTGGAACTCAGCCTCAGCCTCCCACCTCTCTGTCTCTTTGTGCTGAAAGATTCTTTTTTTTTCATTGTTTGAGGTTCACTCCCAGTGATTCTCAGGTCCTACTCCTGACTCTGGGGATTGAACCTGGGTCAACCGTATGCAAGGCAAGTGTATTATTGCTCAGGCTCTAAAATAAAGTTTTGTCTGTCAAAATATTAGGGTTGAGATATAGTATGGGGGTAAGGTGCTTGCCTTGTGTGCAGCTGATTCTGGGGTTAAGGTTCAGCTTCTGTAGTACAGTTAGGACAGTTGGTGGGAGGACTCTTGTAAGCACTGCAGGGGGCTCGCCCCCTCCTGGGGATGACTGGTCTGGCTCTATGGGCTGAAGTTTCAGTGCTCAGCTTGGCCTTGTGGTGCTCAGGGATGCTCAGAGCCACATTTAATGGTACTGGAGATGGGGTGCACCCAGAGACACTTGGTGCTGAGTAGGTCATGCAGTGCAGGGGCTGGCACCCCAGGCTTCCGCATGCAGCACAAGCACTCTGGCCCCTAAGCAGTCCCAAGGAAGCATTACTATGAGGTTGTTTTCTTGGGGTGAGGGTGTCCATAGCTGGCAGTGCTTAGTGGCTACTCCAGGCCCAGTGCTACAGAGGTTTCTCCTGGAGGTACTCAGGGGAACCAGGTGGGTGCCAGGGATTGAACCTGAGGCTCCCACATAAGGCCCATTCCCAGTCTATTGTACTATCTCCCTAGTTCCATTATGAACATTTTGGGGATGTGCAATTCCATTTTCTGTCATTTTTCCCTTTAAACTTTGTATGAGAGAGAATACTATTGAATAACTATTTCTTATGCTCAAATATATGATGGAAACAGGGCATATTCTTTTTTTTTTTTTTGCTTTTTGGGTCATACCTGGCGATGCTCAGGGGTTATACCTGGTTCTGCATTCAGGAATTACTCCTGGCAGTGCTCGACGGACCATATGGCATGCCGGGGATTGAACCCAGGTCAGCCGCATGCAAGGAAAATGTCCTACCAGCTGTGCTATTGCTCCAGCCCCCATATTCTTGTTTTCTATAGCCTTGTACCCGTATTTTCTTTTTCACATTATTTGATATTTGACTGGCCAGACTTTGGCAGTAGGGAGAGCATTTGATACTCTCATATTACCTTTTTATTTTAATACCCCTATTACCCTTTTATTGAATAACTGTTTATTAAAATTAGAATAGGATCCCAATATTGCACAAAGCACTGGGATAAGACATGAGTTTGGGGGTGAGAACAATATTGAAGTGGGTAGGGTGCTTACCTTGCATACAACACACCTGGTTTCCATCCCTGGTACCTCATATGGTCCCCTAACCCCACCAGAAGTGATCCCTGAGTGCAGAGCCAGGAATAAGCCCTGAGCAGTGCCAGGCGTGGGCCCCCAAACCAAAACTGTAGCACTGTAGCACTGTCCTCCCGTTGTTCATCGATTTGCTTAAGCGGGCCCAGTAACGCCTCCATTGTGAGACTTGTTACTGTGTTTGGCATATCGAATACATCACAGGTAGCTTGCCAGGCTCTGCCGTGCGGGCGAGATACTCTTGGTAGCTTTCCGGGCTCTCCGAGAGGGATGGAGGAATCGAACCTGGGCCGAACCAACAACAAAACATTACTGGATTGGAGAAGGAATAATTTAGTCAAGTCCTTATTTTTCTATAAGCCTAAGAAAAATAGCCTCAAAAAGGAGAAGGGTTTACTTAAATAAAGGAACACAAGGAAACGATTTGTTCCACCAGCACAAAGTTATTCAACTGAGGGGAACTTGGGAGGAAAACATTGTGTACTGTGCTGAGATCGTTGGCTGTATCCTACAGAACAGGGGGACATTAGCTTTTTAAAATTGGTGCCACACCTGCTAGCGCTGGGGACTGTGGTGGGGGTGGGCAGGCAACTCCTGGCTGGCTCATTTGTTCTGCAGAACCAAGGAAAACTCAGGGCCACATGCTTTACGGCTTGAGCAATCTCTCCTGCCTCAGGAGATATGGTAATCTTCTGTTTTTGGGCCACACCCGGTGATGCTCAGGGGTTACTCCTGAGTCTGCATTTAGGAATTGCTCTTGGCACTGCTGGGAGAACTAGATGGAATACCAGGGATAGAACCTGGTCAGCTGTGTGCAGTGTGAGCTTTGCCCATTATACGATCTCTCTGGCGCTTATAGTAATGTTTGCACATTTTTAAAAAAATTTAGTCACTGTGAATTACAGGGGTATTTATGTTTGTGTTCTAGGCATACAGTATTCCAATACCAGGGACCAGAGCAATAGTACAGCAGGTAGGTGCTTGCCCTGCAGGTGGCTGACCCGGGTTCCTTCCCTGGTACCCCGTGTGGTCCCTTCAGCAGCACCAGTTGTGATTCCTGAGTGCAGAGCTGGGAGGAAGCCCTGAGCAACCACTGGGTGTGGCTCCCAAACAAAAAAATCAAAACAAGAAGATTTCAAGTGTAAAATTCCCAGAAATTTGAAGATGGAGTCATATTGTATGTATATATGCACATCTGTTTACCCCGAACTCCTTTCCCCTCTGTCCTTGTAGCAGGGAAACTCCAAACTGCAAACGGAAAACCCATTTGTGATTTGTGTTCTGTCAGGTAGAACAAGGATTCTCAGGATATTTTAGGATTGTGCTGCATACCTGACTATCAGTGGCTCAGGTTGTTTTTGTTTTGTTTTGCCACACCCGCTGTTGCTGGGGGCTACTCCTAGCCCAGTGTGTGTTTCTGTGTGCTTGAGGACCCTAAAGTGCTGGGGATTATTCCTAACCTGGTGAGTTCCAACCCACTGAACTATCTCTCTGGCCCCAGGGTATGTACAATTTTTTTTTCTTTTTGGGTCACACCTGGCGGTGCACAGGGGTTACTCCTGGCTCTGCACTCAGGAATTACTCCTGGCGGTGCTCAGGGGACTATATGGGATGCTGGAAATCGAACCCCGGTCGGCTGTGTGCAAGGCAAACGCCTTACCTGCTGTGCTATCTCTCCAGCCCCCACGTACAAATTTTGAGTCTACTCTTCACTGTGGTGTTTAAACTTTTTTTCTTTTGGGGGCCCACATCCACTGGTGTTCAGAGCTTATCCTGGCTCTGTGCTCAGGGATCACTCAGGGATTCAAGGGACCATATGGAATGCCACGGATTGAATCTGGGTAGGCCAGATATGCAAGGCAAATGCCCTACTTTTTTTTTTCAATTTTTTTTCAATTTTTGGGTCACACCTTGAGACATTCAGGGCTTACTCCTGACTTTGCACTCAGGAATTACTCCTGGTGTTGCTCAGGGGACCATATGGGATGCTGGGAATCGAACCTGGGTCAGGCATGTGCAAGGCAAGTGACTAACCAGCCGTTTTACTTATCTTTTCAGCCACCTGTGTCCAAACATTCTAATTTAGTTCCAAGGACATCTTTGAAATGCAACTTGGGTCAAGGAGCAGAGAGACAGCTTAGAGGGCAGGAGCATATGCCTTGTATTCAGGACAACTGGATATCTAAGCTGGCACCACTGGGAGTAGCCATTGAGCACTGCCAGGTCTGGCACAGAAACCATAACCACCTCCAAACCCAAGTTTGGGCCATAATGGGAGCAGGAAGTAGATTTGATCCACAGCCCCCAAAGGTTCCCTAATTTGAGGGTCATTCAGAAACTGGAGTAAATCAGGGTTCCTACGAATTCTTTCTTTTATGTAGGGTGGATCCTCTCAAGAGATGCCCATAGAGTCTCACCAGGCCTCTCCCTGCCCTTCTCTTTGGTTTCCTAGGCCAGTGAGTCATTGCTATTCAGCCGTGGACTGGGAACTGCTTGGGGTCTGTGGTACCAGGGACCGCCAGTGCCAAGCCTGGAGATAGGGGGAGGGGCCAAGAGATATTGGGGATGAAGCTTATTGTGTTTTTCAATTTTGGAAATTTAATTGTAAGAGAATATCTCTATTAACCACAAGTGATTTCCCAGTAACATCCTTTATAGACTGTTTTCTAGTTCATGAGACATTCAAGCTATTATAATGCATGTACTTGATGTATATTTTTTAAACCTCATTTAATCTGGGAAATTATTTTTAGTATTTATTTTCCATAACATTGCTATATTAAAAAATGTAAGTCAGTTATTTTATGGGGTGTGACAGTCATATCCCCATAATGACAAAAATTTTATGCATTAAAAATGAATTTCAGGGGCAGGGGAATAAATTTCAAATATAAAATTGCCAGAGCTTTGAAAATGAGAAAGTATGGGCCAGAGAGATAGCACAGTGGGTAAGGCACCTCCTTGGCACCTGTCTGACTGGGCTGCAATCCCTGACACCATATAAAGTCCCCTGAGCCCCATCAGGAGTGATCCTTGATGGCTGCGTAAGGCTTAAGCACAGGTGAGTGTAGCCCCCAAACCCAAACCCAAACGAAGCAACAGAAAAGAAAGGGATGGATCCATATTTTATATTTGTGTTTGGTAAGTATATTTTTATTTCTTCTGTTCTGATCCTCAATCAAACCTTTTCTCAAAATCAGCATCAGTCATTTTTTTTTTAATGTAGGAGTACTGCTATTTATTCAGCCACTGATGAGCTGATTGAATTGGGCATGGATTCCACCTTACTTTTTTTTTCATTTTTTATAATTTTATTTATTGAATCACTGTGAGAGCAGTTACAAAGCTTTCGGGTTTAAGTCTTGGTCATACAATGAAACACCTATACCTTCACCAGTGCCCATTCTCCACCACCAAAACCCCCAGTATACCCTCACCTCACACCCTCCCCCTACTTGTGGGGCAGATGATTTCCACATTACCCTCTCTACTTTGTTGACATTCAATATTTTGACACCAGACTTACCATTATTATTTGGGATTTTACCCTAACACTCAGATCTGCTGAAAAGGCAACACTAGACAATTTGTTTTCTATTGCTGGTAATGAATAACATATGATGTCACGTGGATGCAGTAGTGGCCACGTGATTTTGAAATTTCAAAATTGTAACAATTAAATCTGGAGGGATTTCTACTAAAAACTGCTGCGTTCTGAGATTTGTTTCTAAGACTCTGGGATCATGGCCGTTGAGCAGCTTGATCAGGAGCCAGAGAGGCCATTCATGGGCGATGACTCGGGGTCTCGTTGTGGGGGAGGAAAGGGCCGGCTCCACCCCCATCCCATGAGGCCCCACGTGTCTCGTCACTGAGGGCCCAAACCTGACTGTCCAATGGCCTCTGGAGGATGGTGGCCACTGAGCCGCCTACGGGGAGCAGGTGGAGGGACAGCATCATTTCCCCCCTGGGAGTCATGTGTTTTTGATTTAAATATGACATTTGATATACAATTTCCTTAAGATAGCCTATTTCAAGACAGGGAAAACTTGTTTCAGGGTTGGAGAGATAGTATCTCAAATCATTTCTTCTTGTTTCCTTTTGGGGCCACACTCCTGGGTGCTGAGGGCTTACTCCTGGCTGAATCAAACCAGGCTTTGCTGACTGTGAAGACAGCGCCTTAAGCCCTGTATCATCTCTCAGTCCAAAATTAATTTTTCTGAAGGAGCCACAACTGACAGTGTTCAGAGTGCCAGGTGGTGTGAGGATCAAACTTAGGGCCTGCCTGTGCTCGGGATGCATTCTACCACTGGACCTGTCTTCCTCCTTAAACACTCTCTCTCTTTTCTAATATTTCCACTTCAATTACTTCTTTTTTGTCATTTTATTTTATTTTTTAAATTTACAAATTTTTGTGCTTGGGTTTCAGTTATACAATGATCGAGTACCCATCCCTCCACCAGTGCCCATTCTCCACCCCCAATGATCCCAGTATCTCTCCCACCCCCCATAACCCCATCCCACCCTGCCTCTGTGGCAGGGCACTCCCTTTTGTTCTCTCTCTCCTTTTGGGTGCTGTGGTTTGCAAAAGAGGCATTGAGTGGCTATCATGTTCGGTCTATAGTCTACTTTCAGCATGCTTCTCCCATCCTGGGAGGATCCTCCCAACACCCTTTACTTGGTACTTCAATTACTTTTTAGCAAGTTTAAACCTTTGAGGCATAGACTGGAGAGATAGTGCAATAGGTAGGGTGCTTGCCTTGCATACACCATACCTGGGTTCGATCCCTGGCATTCCATGTGGTCCCCTGAGCCCTACCAGGAGTAATTCCTGAGTGCAGAGCCAGGAGTAAGCCCTGAGCACTGCTGGGTGTGACCCAAATGCAAAAACAAAATAAAACAAAACAAATTTCCCTCCCCCTTGAGGCATGTGGAATCAGACAGATCCTGTGTCCAGTGGCCTCGCAGGAAGGCTGCTGTGTAATCTGGGGGCACGATGCTGTGTTCATGAGCACTGTGCCCTCTGGTTTTGTTCGGGTTGCACTGTGGTGTTCTTTGCTTTGTACACCTAAGGACAGATGGAATTCCGGTTCATCTCCAGCATAAACACCTTCAATCGGAAGAGGAACTCTTCCCTCTGCTCCCTCTATGCTCCCTCTGGTTCTGGGACCTCTCATAGAGTCAGCAAAGATGAACTCCAGAATTCTGCCTTATCTATTTTTTTTTTCTTTAAACTTGAGTTTTGGGTTACACCCAGCAGTGCTGTCCTCAGGGTTTACTCCTGGCTCTGTGCTTGGGAGACCATCTGTGGTGCTGGGGACGTTCAAACCAGGCAAGTATCTTAATCCCAGTACTAGCTCTCTGGCCCCATATCTGTCATTTTAGATTTCTTATAAGACTTCCAGAACTCCAGGGACTCCAGAAAAGAGTGATCATTTGTTTTATAAGTTGATGTTTTCTCTTAAGAAAGAGCTTGCTGGAGGTTTCCGGGATGGCTCGGAGGCAGGAGCGCCTGTCCTGCAAGCTTGTGGCCTCCAGTTTGATTGCAGAATCTCCCTTGTGTGCTCAGTGCACTTCTGTAGGCTCTGGGATCCCAGGAGCTCCAGAAAAATGGGGGATCTCCAGAAAGCTGCACCACTAAAATTATGTGGGCACCGCCAAGTATGAACCCCACAGCGAGCACGTGTGAGCATCACAACCAAAGAGTGTGACTTTGGAGAGCAGGACAAGTGTGTGAAGTCTTGGCAACAATAGCATCCAAAAGAGGAAAGGGAAAGGAAATTAAAGGAAGAATCATCTGTACATCCATCTGTCCATCAGTCTATCCATCCATCCTCTATCTAAATACCTATCCATATAAATATCCACGGACTCGTGGATATTATTATCTCTTATATTGACATTCATAGATAAGAATTCATTCATTGTAAATTATTTTTTAAAAATAAAAGCATCTTAAAAATCTCTTTTAACGTTTAGAAACTTTTTTCACTTACTTCATACTCTGATATGTTTTCTTCCATCTTCACGAAGGGTACTGAACCACAACTGCAGGCCATGGTTGGGGTCACTTTTGTCTCTGTGCTTAGGGGTCACTTCTGGATCTTCTGCAGATTGAACTGTGGTTCGCTGCATGCAAGGTGAGCACCTGGTCCCTTGTTTTATCTCTCAGGCCTGATACCTGCTTTCTTATTGCTTTCAGTTACTCAGTATATCTTTTCTCATCTCTTTGTTTTTATTTATTATTATTATTTATTATTGGACTGGAGCAATAGCACAGCGGTAGGACGTTTGCCTTGCACGCAGCCAACATGGCCAACCCGAGTTCGATTCCTCCGCCCCTCTCGGAGAGCCCGGCAAGCTACCGAGAGTATCTCGCCCGCACGGCAGAGCCTGGCAAGCTCCCTGTGATGTATTCGATATGCCAGACACAGTAACAACAAAGTCTCCAATGGAGACATTACTGGGCCCGCTCGAGCAAATCGATGAACAATGGGAGGACAGTGACAGTGATTATTTATTATTATTTTTTTTGTGGTGTCAGGACTTGAACCCAGGGCCCCACACTGAGTTACATCTCTGGCCTTTTAACCATCTATTTACTTTTAACCATCAGTTACTTTTGGTTGTCATACACACAAGTGGTAGGTTTCTTTCTTCTTTTCTTCTTCTCTTTGTCCATATCATCCTTCTCCTTCTACATCCAGTTGTGCTTGGGAATTTCTTATAGATCTCTCTTGGAGGTACTCAGGGGACAAACCATATGTAGTGCTAGGGATTGAACCAGGGTTGGCCACATGCAAGGCAAGTGCCTTCTCTGCTGTACTATCGTGCCAGCCCTGGTTTTTTCCTTATGAGTATCCCCGTTTTTTTTTTTTGAGGGGTGAGTTATGGGGGAAGAAATGGCCCACCCAGTAGAGCTCAGAACTTACTCCTAGTTCTGCACTTAAAACTTATTCCTGGGGGCTGAAGCAATAGCACAGTGGGTAGGGCATTTGCCTTGCACGCGGCCAACCCGGGTTCAATTCCCAGCATCCCATATGGTCCCCCAAGCTCCGCCAGGAGTGATTCCTGAATGCAGAGCCAGGAGTAACCCCTGAGCATCGGCTGGGTGTGACCCAAAAAGAAAAAAAAATATTACTGGTAGTGCTCAGGGGACCACATAGGATGCTGGTGATTGAACCTGGGTTGGTCACATGCAGGGCAAATGCACTACCACAGTACTAACCCTCCATCCCCTGGGGATCCTTTTGAGGATCTCGTTTTGATAGTAAGTGAATTGGTAACTATGGTTATATGACTGATAGGCATTGTCTCTGTTGGCTCTTAGGTAATGCAACCACCCCAGTGCAGTGGAAATAGTGTGTAGAACCATTTCTCCTTGTAGGGAGAAAGATTTTTTTTGCACAGGGGTTACTTCTGGCTTTGCACTCAGTAATTACTCCTGGCGGTGCTCAGAGGACCATATGGGATACTGGGAATTGACCCCAGGTCGGCCACGTGCAAGGCAAAAATGCCCTACCCGCTGTACTATCGCTCTAGCACCAGAGAAAGATTTTTTTGTTTTTTCTGGGAGCCACACTTGCAGTGCTCAGGCTTACTTCTGGATCTGCACTCAAGAATCACCCCTGGAGGGGCTGGAGTGATAGCACAATGGGTAGGGCACTTGCCTTGCACGTGGCCAACCCAGGTTCGAATCTCAGCATCCCATAAGGTCCCCTGAGCACCGCCAGGAGTAATTCCTGAGTGCAGAGCCAGGAGTAAACCCTGTGCTTCTCGGGGTGTGATGCAAAAAAAAAAAATCACTCCTGGAGGGGTCTGGGATCCCTGGCACCGCATTTCCCCATTCCCAGCTTCACTGGGTGTAGATCTGGAGGCCACCCAAGAGGTGCAGGGGTGGCCCAGGGAATCCCCATCATTTCAAGACCCAATAGCACTGCATATCCTCAGACCCTCTTGTGGAACTGCAACTGGTTGGTTGAGAATCACTGGGAGAATCCCCACCATCCCTTCCCCCAGAAAGCCAAAACAAAATCCCAAAGCCTGTCCTGGGGAAGTTCTGAAATAGGAGTATTTGTGCCAGTGAATCCCAGAAAAGACCTTCAGAAAGGGAGTGTATGATGGGGTGCAAGAGGCCTGGAACTCCACAGCGACCATTGTGGTGAGGTTCTTCCTGTAGAGGATCAGGCCCCCAGACTCTGGGTGTCTGCGTGACTCAGTGTCTCTGAAACTCTTGGAGTCACCTTCTGCGTCTTCTCTTTGGGCCTGAGGGTTATTTCCATCTTATCTCTGTTCTCCAGCTGTGCTCGCCAGGTGTTCCTGAATGCCTTCCTGAGTTTGATTGTCTCTGAAGCTTCTGCTCTCCAGCTGTGTCTAAGTCTCTCCCTCCAGATCAATCTCAGCAACTTCCTCCTGGGGGAAGCGGTCCTGTTACCTACCCAAAATCCTCTCTGGGAAAACAGTCGTGGTGTAAGGGAGGGAGCCTTAGAGACTCCTTCTTGCTCCTCACATATACACATCTTATAACCTCTCTCTCTCTCTCTCTCTCTCTCTCTCTCTCTCTCCCCTTCCCTCCCCCCCCCCCCCCCCCCCAGGCCTTGTGCCTGCCCCTCAGTCCTAGGAAGAGACGTTCTCATGCTCCTTGTGTGTTTGATGTTGAACCAGGCCCTGGATGGATCAGAGAAAACAACAGCCCTCCCGCCCCCAACACTTCTGGATCTTACCCTGTCCGCAGTCACCTCTCTCCTTTGAAGAAGTCAGCAGGCCCTCTGAAGGTCTCTTCAAGGGTATCGTGCAGACCTGGTGCAGACTGACCGCCTGACCTTGCCACGAGCAGTAGGCCTCGTCCTCCAAGGGGCCATTAACTACTAATTCTGCCCCAGGGGCCCCAGACCAAACTCCCTCTTGCTGTGCCCGTGACCATACATTTCTCCTAACCTATTTTCCAGCCCACCTAGATAGTATCTGAGAGAAAGATGTTTTGTTGGGGGGACATCTTAGGATGCCAGCCCCAGAATACACTGTTTCCCCCTTTGTCTCCCAAGTAACTAGCTTTTGAATGGTGAGCCCCTGGCACTTGGGTTCCATAACTGGGGTCTCAGTCAGACAAGTAACTCTTGGATCCCAAGGCCCTGTTTGATTTTTAGTTTTTAGTGGGGGCGCATTTCCAGGAGTTCTCAGCTATTATTCCTGGCTCTGCACTCAGGGATCACTTCTGGTGGAGCTTGGGGGACCACGTGGGGTGCTGGGGACTGAACCCAGGTTCACTGTGTGCAAGGCAAACTCCCTCCTTGCTATACAACCTCTCCCGCGAGGCCCTGATTTTTTTCAGTGTGGGTGGTAGGGCGGGGCTCGCCCTCTGTAACCACCAGGTGGCAGTCTAGGACCACTCACAGTGCTCCTTCTGCTGGGCCCTCAGGCCGACACTCCCCGGTTAGGGGGAGCCCAAGGGAGGGTCAGCAAATGAATGGAAACCTGACGTCTACTTAAAAAAAAAAAATCAGAACTGTTTCACGCTCATGGTGTCTGGAGGGCTTGTGGGTTTTCTCTTTACCGTATGTTCCTCGGATCCCAGGTTTCTCTGCTCTAACTTGGAGAAAACAGACGAGTCTACAGGTTGTCCCTTAGGATAGTTCCAGAGTTTTCTACTTGGTGGGTGGTGGGTTGAGGGGGGCGGGGCAGACTCGCTGGTGGAGGATGTGGTGTTGGAATGTCGTCTGCGTGAAAACCAGTCATTACTATATCGTAAACCATGGCGCCTAACTTTTTTTTTTGGTTTTGTTTTCAACGCGGGCTGGAGATTTTGTACGGGGGTGAGGCACTTGCTTTGCATGAGGCTGATCCATCCTGGGCACTGCTGGGAGTGACCCCCGGCGGAGAGAGAGTAAGCGACTGCTCTGAGCACTGCAGGGCCGACCCCCAGGCCCCTACCCACTTCTGCCTTGCACGCCCCCCTTTCCAGTGGTGTGAAAGTGAAACGTACTCAGCAGAGATTGTACTTGGAGGTTTGGATTTCGGTCTCAGCCCGGGCTGGACATCTGCTGTTGACTGTCCGGTGCTGCCAGGCAGTGACGCTGCTGGCTCAGCCTCCGGTTTGTGAGGACAGACACCAGGGCGGCCCCAGTATTGTATGTTGCCAGCATCTGCCCCTTGTGATACTTCCAACTTCTGGTGGGTTTGTTGGGGCATCTGTGTAAGAGGAAACCTGTACTTCAAGGAGGTACATTTGATCTCATTTGAAATGGGATCTCTGGTGTGGGTGCTCAGAGCCTGTGGGATCCAGTGATCTCTTAGAGCCTGTGTCTCTTATCTAGTCTCACCCTGGCTGGCGCTGTCCAGCGTGGGTAAATGATGCCCCAGACCTTTGGCCTTCCTGTAGGTGCCTTGACTCAGGACTGGCAGGCTCACCCTGGTTTGACTTGATGGAGCAGGTGGGAAACCTAGTCTTCATAATGTCGAGCTACCTTCACAACTCTACATAACGTTCCGTTAATGGTCTAAGTCTGTATTTACTGAGACACTATATGCTCCTTTTCCTCTTCCTCCTCCTCCTCCTCCTCCTCCTCCTCCTCCTCTTCCTCCTCTTCCTCCTCTGTCTTCTTCTTCCTCTTCTTTTTGTTTTTGGGTCATACCTGGCAGTGCTCAGGTCTTACTCCTGGTTTCACACTCAGGGTGGTGGTCAGGGGACCATGTGAAATGCTGGGGATTGAACCCAGGTCAGGCACATGCAAGGCAAGCGCCCTACCTGCTATACTATCTCTCTAACCCCAAAGTAAGTTATTTTGAGCTAGAGAGATAGTGCAGGGGTTAAGGCGCTTGCCTTGCATATAGCCAACTTGGTTCCATCCCTGGTTTGATTTCCAGTCATTTCCAGGAGTGATCCCTGAGTACAGAGCCAGGAACAAGCCCTGATCAACACTAGATGTGATTAAAAAAGTCATTTTTGTATAGTATTCATTTAAGCACATCTACCCCTTTTAATGGGAACCACCACTTTCTAGTTCACCAAAATCACCACCACAGAGGGAGAAGCCCCTTCAGTCTGTTCTCTAGGCCTGTTAGAAAATACAGGATTGTTTCTTTTTAATTTTTTTATTATTATTTTTTGCTTTTTGAGTCACACTTGGCACCGAACAAGGATTACTCCTGGCTTTGCACTCAGGAATCATTCCTGGAGGTGCGCAGGGGACCATATGGGATGCTAGGAATTGAACCCATCGGCCGAGTGCAAGGCAAAAGCCCTACCTGCTGTGCTATCGCTCCAGCTCCACAGAATTGTTTCTTGATCACACACATATGGATCTACAAGTAAGATGTCATTGTAGACACCCCGGAAACACGCACCTTTCAAAGAGGAATAGCCCACAGGAGTTCCCATGGCAACACCAGCAGAGTCTAAGCTGGTATCCAGCACACAGTTGGCCTTGCTGTCAACAAACCAGCCAAGGGGCAAGTGTCTTGTGAAGAGAACGACCTTCATAGTCATTCTATGTATATTCACACTCCAAGGGCTGAGACAGTTTCCTGAAATGCTGAAGGAAAATTGCCAGGGGAGAAAGGAAGACAGAGAGGAAGAGACTTGGGTCCACCTGCCCCGGCAGGACAGCATGCCCTGTGGGAAGGGGAGTGGGGAGGGCCCGTGCTCGGGAGCCTTTCTCTAGGGATGGACCGCGGTGGGATGGCACAGCAGACCCAGAGCTGCAAAAACCAAGCACCCCCTGTTTATCTAACCAACATATATGCAGATGCACATCTTTACCAACCTACAGAGATAAATATGTGTCTATTTACACCTCTGTATCATTAGATGTGTAATGATATGTAGCATTATAGTCATTATTTGAAACTCCACTCCGAATTAATTTTATGCTATTCTACGCCTTCCTTCATTCTTTCTATATTTATGTAACCACGAAATGTCTAACCAGTCTACATGTTTATATATAATTATGATTAAGCCCGTCTACTCTTCTAACTGTAGGAAGATAGGTGTATGATGCGCTTTTCTTTGGTTTTTGTTTTCGGGCCACACCCGTTAATGTGCAGGCGTTACTCCTAGCTCTGTACTCAGGAATTACTCCTGGATTTTCCTGGTGGGGCTATATGGGATGCTGGAGATTGAACCCAGGTCAACTGTGTGCAAGACAAATGTGCTACTCACTGTACTATCTGTATTATCACTCTGACCCCGTATAATGCATTTTTTTTGGAGGAGGCTATACCAGGTGGTGCTCAGGGCTTACTCCTGGCTCTGTGCTCATGGATCACGCCTCGCTGACTCAGGGGACTATATGGGGTGCAGGGGATGGAATCCAAATCAGCCGTGAGCAAGGCAAGAACCCTACTCACTGCACTATCACTCTGTACCCACTGTCCTGTGTTTTCCTTTTGGCCTGGTAAAGAGACCGACAGTTCAGTGCTCAGGTTCAGAAGATGCTTGGTGGTCTTCAGGGTCAAGCTTGGTGGCACGTGGTTCTGGGGATTGAGTTAGGGGCCTCACAAGGGCAAGGCAGACACACCAACCCTTTGAAGTGTCCCCTTTACTCTCAGGGATTTGAGTAGCAGTGGATTTTTTTCTGTGGCTGTCTGGAACCAGTTTTGCTCAGATACCAAGGAAATCTGTAATTAAATGTTTAGGGAGTCAGAGGCTGGAGAGTGAGCCTAGGGATTAAAGCATATCAGCCCGGTACATGGCTGACCTTGGTTCACTCCCCAGTATTTTCTGTGGTTCCCTGAGCATTGCCAGGAGTAATCCTTGAGCACAGAGGCAGGAGTAATCCCTGAGCACCACCTGCTGTGACCCTAAAACAAACAAAAACCTCAAAAAACTCTTCAAGACAATAAATGTTTGGGAAGTTAAAATGTGTACAGGGATTTTTGTCTGTGAAGAACTGAGAGCCTGTGCCCCTTTATTGCTGAAGTCAGTTGCAGGTGTTTCCTATGTGCGCCTTGCCAGCGCTCCTTAAGAGCTTCTGAGAGGCCTTTTTTTTGGGGGGGGGTATACTTGAGGGTGTTGGCAGCTACTCAGTTTACTACATTATTGATTTCTATTTGATAAGATTGTATTGAGCAATTTCACATCTATGTTCATTTTGTAATTTTCTTTTTTACTATGTCACTATTTGTTTTTCCTTTTTTGGAGGGGCATGGGTGGAGGAGCACACTTGGTGGTGCTCAGGGCTCACTCTTGGCTCTGGGCACTGTTCAGGGCTCAATCCTGTCAGGGCTCAGGGAGGTGCTGGGGGGTAGGGGAGAGTGAACCTTGGGGGGCACTTCATGCAAGGCAAGTATTCTACCTTCCTTACTATCTCTTCGGCCCCTGTTTTCACCTTTTTTTTTTTCTTTTTGGGTCATACCTGGCGATGCACAGGGGTTACTCCTGGCTTTGCACTCAGGAATTACTCCTGGAGGTGCTCGGGGGACCACATGGGATACTGGGAATTGAACCCGGGTTGACTGCGTGCAAGGCAAATGCCCTACCCGCTGTGCTATCACTCCAGCCCCTGTTTTCACTTGTGTAACAGGATTTTGTAGATCTCAGAAAGCTGTTTGGAATGAGTTCTGTTTATTGGAATTTCTGCCGGAACTTGAGAAGTATAGGTAGAACATCCTGTTTGAAGATCTTAAAGAACATATTAGGGAACCTGTCTGGAGTAGGCTTCTATTTTTATTTAAAATTTTTGTTTATTTAGATGTGACAAAAATGCTTTATTGGCAACTAGCTGGAAGGTTAAATGATGGCGGAATTCATGTCTTAAGAGTTATCATCTTTTGGTTTTATTTTTGTTGTTGTCTGTTTGAGCCACATCTAATGGTGTTCATGGCTTACTCCTGTCTCTGTGCTCATTGATGTCTCCTACTGGGTTTTGGTGATGAAGGTGGTACTGGGGATTGAACCAAGGTAGTCTGCATGCAAGGCAAGTGCCGTACCCACTGTGCTCTTTGGCCCAAGTTATCATCTTCTAGATCTGAACTTTTATTTTAGAGGAGATTTTTTGATACTCGATATTTTTTTTTGCTAGCAACTTTTTCAGGTTTTCTGCTTCTTCCTGATTCATTCTTTCTTTGATGGTGGTGGTGGTGAGGAAACTAACTCAGGGATTACTACTGGCTCTGTGCTCAGGATCACTTCTGGCAGTGCTTGAGGACCATATGAGGTAAAGGGGATTAACTGGATTTTCTGCATGAAAGGAGAAGGCCTTAACATCTGTGCTAGCTCTCTGACCTCAGTTAATGTTTCTTACGATTTATTTTTTGGGGGGCCTGGTTGATTGATCCACTGGTGAAAGGGGCTATAAAATCACTACTATTGTATTGCTGTTGATATATTTCTTCAGGCCCATTAATAGCTGCTTTCTATACTTTGATGCTCTTTGGTGCCTATATATTAATGAGATAAATCTTCTTGATGCATAGATTCCTTGATCATTATATAATGTCCAGCCCAGTCTCTTACTATCTTTTCTTTTTTTCGGGGGGGGGGTCGTTCACATCTAGTTGTGCTCAAGGCTTACTCCTGACTCTTTTCTAAGGGATCATTCTTGGTGGGGCTTAAGGTCCATATGAGGTGCTGGGGATAGAACTTGGGTTGGTCATGGGAAAGACAAGTGCCCTGCCCTCTCTACAATACTCCCGTCACCCTCTTCCTTTTTTAGTTTGATTTATCTGATATATATATATCAGATAAATATATATATATATGGCTGACCAGGCTACCCAAGTTCGATTCCTTCCACTCCTCTTAAAGAGCCTGGCAAGCTACTGAGAGTATCTTGCCCGCACGGCAAAGCCTGGCAAGCTACCCATGATGTATACAATATGCCAAGTCTCACAATGGAGACGTTACTGAGACCGCTTGAGCAACTCGATGAACAACGGGAGGACAGTGTCTCTCTCTCTCTCTCTCTATATATATATATATCACTTAATCACTTAATAACTTAATCCCCGTTATTCATCGATTTATTCGAGCGGGTGCCAGTAACGTCTCCATTCATCCCGGTTGCGTGCTAGCGTAGCCCAATGGTATCTGTTTGTTCTAGGAACATGCAGAGCCTCAAACCGATCATTTAGGGTCTTGACGAAGAAGTCTGACCATCTTATAGGTGGGCGTCCACGTGATCTTTTGATGTCCCGTGGAATCCAATCAGTAATGGCTCTAGTCCAGCGGTTGTCTGTAAACCTCATTACGTGTCCAGCCCATCTGATTTTTGATGTCTTGGCAAATGAGACAGCGTCCCTGATTCTTGAGCGTTGACGAAGATCAGAACTCCGGATTCTATCTCTCATTTGAGTGAATCGAGATATTCCAAGCATAGTTCTTTCGATTCCTCTTTGAGAGAACCGAATAGTGTTCTCATCCTGTTTTCGTAGGGTCCAGGTCTCTGAGGCATATGTTAATGCAGGAAGAATAGTGGAATCAAAGAGATGTGCTCGTAGCTGGAGGTTCTTTGTCCTTTTAGTTATTTCTTCAATGCTCTTGAAGGCATTCCAAGCCGCTCTCTTCCTCCTGCGCAACTCAGGTGCCAGGTCATTCATCATGTTGATTTCTCGACCTAGGTATATATAACTGTTGCATTCGGAGATGGTGGTTCCGTTGAGAGCAAATGGAGCGTCAGGAACAAGGCTGTTTCTCATAAACATTGTCTTCGTAAGATTCAGCTGTAGTCCTACCTTTCCACACTCACGGTCAAAGTCGGCCAGCATTTGTGCCGCTTGGCTGATGTTTGGTGTTATTAGAATGATGTCATCAGCAAAGCGGAGGTGGTGTAGTTGTCGACCATCTATCTTCACTCCCATGTTTTCCCATTCTAGTCGTCGCATGATGTTCTCGAGGGTGGCACTGAAGAGTTTTGGTGAAATGGTATCACTCTGCCGAACCCCTCTCTTGATATGGATGATTACTTCTTTGTAGAATGGTGAGATCTTGGTAGTGAATCCGTAATAGAGCTCACGAAGGATCCTGATGTATTGAGTTTGTACGCCCTGATTGTCTAGGGCTTCCATGACCGCTTCCGTCTCAACAGAATCAAAGGCCTTCTTTAAATCAATGAACGTTAGACAGAGCGGCATCTTGAACTCCCGAGATACCTCAATGAGCTTGGTTATTGTGTGGATATGGTCGATGGTACTGAATCCTTTTCGGAATCCGGCTTGTTCACATGGTTGTCCTTCATCTAGTGTTCTGCTAATCCTATTCAGGATGACTCGAGTGAATAGTTTGTAGATGACAGACAATAGGCAGATTGGGCGATAGTTACCAATGTCGTGGATGTCTCCTTTCTTGTATAGTAGTACAGTCCTGCTGGTTTTCCATTGGGATGGAACCTTGCATTCAGACAGGTAGCATGTGAAGAGTCGAGCCAATGTATTGATGAGTACTGATGGTAAGTTCTTCAGGTGTTCAGGTCTGATCTTGTCTGGGCCAGGTGCTCTTTGTTTCTTTTTCGACGAGATGGCATGTTGGATTTCGGAAGGGAGAACATTGGGAATGACATATCCATCATGTGGTATGTGGTATGTGGGCAAGTGGATGTGGCTATTAAAGAGATCTGAGTAGAAGTCATGAATAATCCTTCTCCATTGCCCTTCTGGAAGATGTGATAGATCCATCATGATGTCGGAGGGCAGTCATCTTGGTTTTGTAGCTGGTGAAGGACAGGCGGGCATTACGAATGTTTTTCCCAGCTTCTGCTGCATCTACCAGTACTGCTGCTCTCCTGTTTTTGAGGTCATCCTTGATGGCTTCTCTGCACTGTTTTGCCAGTTCGGATGTTCGCTTGTGGTTGCCTGAGGCATGTGCCAAGCCACGTTGGCGAATAAGTTCAAGAGTGTTCGAAGAAAGACGGTTTTTTGTGGTTATCTCTCTCTTGGCATTCTTTGCACAATCATGGAGGTGCTGAATCATTCGATCGTATTCCTCATCAATGTTGTCAATGATGGCATCTTCCCATGTTGCCGCAATAGAGCCAAAGAGCTCCCAGCTGGTGGTTGTTCTGGGAGTCCTCTTCTTAAACCTTGCATTCTTTTCTCCTCGTTCTGTGAGGTAGAATTTTGCACGAAGAAGACGGTGGTCTGATCCCGTTTGGAATTTTGGGACAACAGCAACATCGGTTAGGCAAAACCGCCGATTGAATATGATGTGGTCTATTTCATTGTGGAACCGTCCATCGGGAGACTCCCATGTCCAACGTTTAGATTCAGCCTTTTGGAATTGTGAGTTACCATGGAAGGTTTTGGTTGACATGATGAACTCAGACAGTCTGTCACCCTGTTCGTTCCATTCCAGGCCATGGGTTCCGATGTGGAGTTCATCGACTGATCTTCTTGGTCCTATCTTGGCATTAAAATCACCGACAATGATCTTGTAGAAGGTGTGATCTTCTTTATAGAACTTCTCCAGCTCCATGTAGAATTTCTCAGTTTCTCTTTCACCATAACTGGATGTTGGTGCATAGACAACAAAGATAGAAACTGCCGGTAGTGAGCCACATTTATTCAAGTGTAATTGTCCGATTCGGGTTGTTAGGCATTCAAATGAATCAATACTCGTGACTAAGTTTGCGTTGACAAGGATACCGACACCACCGATGCCTCTGTTATCACATGTTCCAAGGAACAGTTCTTCTCCAGTGTTGAAAACAGCATGATGGGATTGATGTCTTCTCGTTTCGGTCAGACCAATGATGTCGTACTTGATCTTTCGCGCTTGTACCATAAGGTCTTCAATGGATGCAGCAGATGCCAGCGTACGAGCATTGAAAGTATAGACAATCATTTTTGTTTTTCTGCGTTTTGGCAGCCTATGTCTGCCTTGGTGTTTTATCAGTCTCTCCTTCCATATCCTTCTCGACTCTGCATATTCAGGGTTAGGGAAATGAGATCCATTTATTACTGGATTTGGCATATCAATTTGGTCTATTTGGCATAGACCACGGATAGCTTGCCAGGCTCTGCCGTGCGGGTTGGATATTTAAGGTACCCTGAAAACTTAGAGAAAAGTAAATAAATAGTCGCGCGGCCGCAAATGCGGCCGCGCGCTCCTGGGAGCTTGTTGTGATAATCTCTGGATCCTGGCCGTTGTTGGGGTTACACGGCAGTTGGAGGGTGTAACTGTCTAGCTACTGACAGGTCCAGTCCCAAACCGTGCAGGCTTGGAGATCTCAGCCCCGGGTCCCACACACCTGGGTTCCTCTGCCAGTTCTGTTATGTCTGAGGCTTATCCAAGTGTGTGGAGAGTGGCCCCAGTAAGGCCTTGGTTGGGGCCTGGAGGTCTTCAGCTGTTGGGCCCTGGCGAGGATAGTCAGACACAGGGTAGGAGACTCTGCCTTGTGCACTCCCGGGAGCTTGTTGTGATAATCTCTGGATCCTGGCCGTTGTTGGGGTTACACGGCAGTTGGAGGGTGTAACTGTCTAGCTACTGACAGGTCCAGTCCCAAACCGTGCAGGCTTGGAGATCTCAGCCCCGGGTCCCACACACCTGGGTTCCTCTGCCAGTTCTGTTATGTCTGAGGCTTATCCAAGTGTGTGGAGAGTGGCCCCAGTAAGGCCTTGGTTGGGGCCTGGAGGTCTTCAGCTGTTGGGCCCTGGCGAGGATAGTCAGACACAGGGTAGGAGACTCTGCCTTGTGCACTCCCGGGAGCTTGTTGTGATAATCTCTGGATCCTGGCCGTTGTTGGGGTTACACGGCAGTTGGAGGGTGTAACTGTCTAGCTACTGACAGGTCCAGTCCCAAACCGTGCAGGCTTGGAGATCTCAGCCCCGGGTCCCACACACCTGGGTTCCTCTGCCAGTTCTGTTATGTCTGAGGCTTATCCAAGTGTGTGGAGAGTGGCCCCAGTAAGGCCTTGGTTGGGGCCTGGAGGTCTTCAGCTCTCTCTCTCTCTCTATACATATATATATATATCTCCAGGCTGAAATGATAGCACAGCAGGTAGGGCGTTTGCCTTGTGCCTTGCACGTGGCCAACCTGGGTTCAATTCCTTCGTCCCTCTCGGAGAGCCCAGCGAGCTACTGAGAGTATCCCTCCCGCACAGCAGAGCCTGGCAAGCTCCCCATGGCATATTTGATATGCCAAACACAGTAACAAGTCTCACAATGGAGATGTTACTGGTGCCTGCTTGAACAAAGTGATGAACAATGGGAGGACAGTGCTACAGTGCATATATATGGCATCCAAGTCTTTTTCTAGGGGATTGTTTGCCTGTTTGATTGTTTTTCAGCCTTTTACTCTGAGCCTGAGCTTATCACAATAATTCTTTTTTTGTCACCTGGTGATGCTCAGGGTTACTCCTGGCTCTGTAATCAGGTTTTACTCCTGTTGGTGCTTGGGGATCATATGGGATACTGGGGATCGAACTTGGTGGGCTGCATACAATGGGCAAGTTCAGGCTGGAGATGCTAAGCAAAATTATTGAAATAAAATAGTTTGCTGTCATCTTTTCATATGGATTTTTGGTGTTTGTGAAGTTAGTCTTTGTTTCTTTTAACACTTCCTGTGCACTTAGACTTTTTTTCTTTGTGGTGCTGGGGATTGAACCCAGGTCTCCTGCATACAAAGTGTGAGCTTGGCCACTAAATTTTTCATGTTGTGGTCAGTATGCATTTGCCTTTTTGTTTGTATCTTCTAAGTACATTCGTCTGATAATACTGTGCCCATTGCTTCTGAGGTTCTGAGTTTGTGACCTTCTTAAGTTGAGCCCATGAGACCCAAGTTCATTATACTGGACTCCATTGTTACTCTTCTTTTCCCACAGTTTGAGTTGTTTTCTTACAACTTATAAGTAGGGCTTTACTGCTTTTTATAAGGGATCATTTAGCACATCTTACAGTGTTGCTTTAGTGGCTCAACTTCTTTACCTGATGTTTATCTGTAAAGCTTATGTCACTTCTTTGAGTTAGAGTAATAGCCTAGCTGAATAGTGCATTCTTGTTTGGATGCCTCTTTCATTCAGCATGTTCACTATATAATACCATTTCCTTCTGTCGCGTAGGGTTTCTTTTGATATGTTTGTTGTGATTCTTTTGGAGGGTTCATTTATATATGTGTTTATTCATTTATTTATTGTTTTGGGGCCACATCTGGTGGTGCTTAGGGGTTACTCCTGACTCTGAGCTCAGGAATTACTTCTGGTGGATTTGGAGGGACCATATGGGATGCTGGGGATCAAACCCAGGTTGGCTGTGTACAAAACACTATACACATTGTACTAATGCTGCTGCTCTCAGTTTTTGTTTTTGTTTGATTTTTGGGTCACGCATGCAGTGTTAAGGACTTATTTTTGGCTCTGTGCTCAGGGATCACTCCTGGCAGGGATTTCAGAACCATATGGGATACCCAACATCCAACCCAGGTTGGCCGCATGCAAGGCAAGCGCCTTACCTGCTATACTATTGCTCCAGCCCTCTTGCTACTCTTAGGAATCTATCTTTATCTTTTAGTGTCTATTAATCTCTATGTTTTAATTTAAAAACTTTTAAAGTTTTTGGGGGCCTAACCTGGTGATGCTCAGATGTTACTTCTGGCACTGCACTCAGAATTTTTTTCTGACATTTCTCAGGGAACCATATGGAATGGGATCCTGGGGATTGAACTGAGGTTGGATGCATACAAGCACCCTACCCACTGTACTTTCTCTCCAGCCTGATGATCCCCCTTTCTTTGGGTCACACCCTGTGGTGCTCAGTGCTTATTCTTGGCTCTGTGCTCAGGAATTATTCCTGATGGTGTTGGGGATCAAATCCCAGTCAGCCATGTGCAAGGCAAGTGTCTTACCTGCTGTACTGTTGTTCCGGCCAATGATGATCCCATTTTAGATATGTCTCCCAACATCCCTTTTCTTCCTTTGACTTAATTCTGCTCAGCTTTTTTCCCTATTCCAGAGAATGTGCATGGTCCCAGGATAAGTCTCATCACAGTATACTCCTCCAGCTCCATCTCTCCCCTGCCTCTGTCCTCAGAGATCCCTTCTCCCGACCCGCAGCATCTTCTCCACTGGCTCCTGCCACAGAACTAACACTCAAGCCCTGTCCATCTAAAGACATCAAGGGCTACTTGTATCCTAGTCCTGAGTTTCTTGGCTTTTGTTGTGACATTCCTTTGTGCACAAAGGTCCCCTTTGTGGGTAGATCCTCCTGTTCCATCCCTCCTTGGCCAGCCCCACTGAACTCGACACTCTGTGGCTATACTGTTTGTGGCCTGTCACTTGCTATGGACAAATCACATTCCCTTCCTGACAGAGGGAGTGGATGGCTGTCCCTGCCCACAGGTAGGCCCTAAGAGTGAACAGAGGGGTCTGGAGCAATAGCACAGCGGGTAGGGCATTTGCCTTGCACGTGGCTGACTCAGGTTCGATTCCCAGCATCCCAGATGGTCCCCTGAGCACCACCAGGAGTAATTCCTGAGTGCATGAGCCAGGAGTAACCCCTGTGACCCCACCCCTCAAAAAAACCACAAAAGAATGAACAGAGCTGGCACCTGCCTGGCAGCCAGCACTTAAGACTTGGGCTCTTTACACGGGACAGAGAGATTGCTCCATAGCTGGAAGCCTGCCTCATGAGCAAAGGGGAGAAGACAGCTGGAATAGAGAAGGGATCACTAAGAAAAAGGTGGCTAGAGGAATCGGTCGGGAAGGGAGATGTGTGCAGAAAGTAGATAAAGGACCAAACATGATAACCTCTCAGGGTCTGTAGTGCAAACCATAATGCCCAAAAGTAGAGAGAGATTATGGGGAATCATATCTGCCATGGAGGCAGAGGGAGGGTGGGAAAGGGGGGTTATACCAGGGATATTGGTGGTGGGGAATGTGAACTGGTGGAGGGATGGGTGTTTGATCATTGTGTGATTGTAACCCAAACATGAAAGCTTATAACTATCTCATGGTGATTCAATAAAATTAAAAAAAAATAGACTTGGGAACTTTCCTGGAGGGGTTTGTCTTTTTCCTGACGGCTTCCTTGCTAGATCTCAGAAGACCTCACACTGGGTTTGTCTCCAGCGTCTCGGAAAGCCCTGACCCTCATAGAATACCCAGGTGGGCAGGACCTCATTTGCTCAGGAGAAGTGGAGGGCTGAGACCACTTCATGTGTAGGGAGCTGTCAGTCATCTTGTGCTTCTTGGGATTTGGAGCTGGAGCTGTTCCCATAGTGCTGTGGATTTTTAGAGACACAGGGATGCTATATAATCACTCGATCACTTGACTTCCCGTTAATCATCTATTTGCTCGAGTGGGCACCAGTAACGTCTCCATTTGTCCCTGTTGCGTGCTAGTGTAGCCCAATGGTGTCTGTTTGTTCTAAGAACATGAAGAGCCTCAAACCGATCGTTCATGATCTTGATGAAGAAGTCTGACCATCTGGTAGGTGGGCGGCCACGCTGTCTTTTGACATCCCATGGAATCCAGTTGGTAATGGCTCTAGTCCAGTGGTCATCTCTAAATCTCATTACATGACCAGCCCATATGATTTTTGACGCCTTGGCAAATGAGACAGCGTCCCTGATTCTTGATCGTCGACGGAGGTTGAAACTTCGGATTCTTTCTCTCATTTGAGTGAAACGGGATACTCCAAGCATAGCTCTTTCAATTCCTCTTTGGGAGACCCAAATAGCATTCTCATCCTGTTTGCATAGGGCCTAGGTCTCTGAGACATATGTTAATGCAGGAAGAACAGTGGAATCAAAGAGATGTGCCCGGAGTCAGAGGGTCTTTGTCCTCTTAGCTATTTCTTCAACGCTCTTGAAGGCATTCCGAGCCGCTCTCTTCCTCCTAAGCAACTCAGGTGCCAGGTCATTCGTCACGTTGACTTCTCGACCTAGGTACACATAACTGTTGCATTTGGAGATGGTCGTTCCGTTGAGAGCGAATGGAACGTCAGGGACGAGGTTGTTTCTCATAAACATTGTCTTCGTAAGATTCAGTTCAGCTGTAGTCCGACCTTTCCACACTCACGTTGAAGTCGGCCAGCATTTGTGCCGCTTGGCTAATGTTTGGTGTTATTAAAACAATGTCATCAGCAAAGCGGAGGTGGTGTAGTTGCTGACCATCTATCTTCACTCCCATTCCTTCCCATTCTAGTCATCACATGATGTTCTCGAGAGTGGCACTGAAGAGTTTTGGTGAAATGATATCACCCTGCCGAACCCCTCTCTTGACATCAATGATTACTTCTTTGTAGGATGGTGAGATCCTGGTAGTGAATCCGCAATACAGTTCACGGAGGATCCTGATGTATTGAGATTGAATGCCCTGATTGGCTAGGGCTTCAATGACCACTTCCGTCTCAACAGAATCAAAGGCCTTCTTTAAATCAATGAACGTTAAACAGAGCGGCATCTTGAACTCCCGAGAAACCTCAATGAGCTTGGTTATCGTGTGGATATGGTCGATGGTGCTGAATCCTTTGCGGAACCCTTGCTCACATGGTTGTCCTTCATCTAGAGTTCTGCCAATCCTACTCAGGATGATTTGAGTGAACAACTTGTAGATGACAGACAATAAGCAGATCGGGCGATAGTTGCCAATGTCATGGATGTCTCCCTTCTTGTACAGTAGTACAGTCCTGCTGGTTTTCCATTGGGACCGAACCTTGCATTCAGACAGGTAGCGTGTGAAGAGCCAAGCCAGCGTATTGATGAGTACTGACGGCAGGTTCTTCAGGTGTTCAGGTCTGACCTTGTCTGGGCCGGGTGCTGTTTGTTTCTTTACTGACTACCCCCACTACCCAGCTATATAATAGAGGACTATAAAAAGGCTGAGTTGTGGGGCCTATGAGTCTCCTAAGATCCCCCAGAACAGAGGTACCCAGTCCCTTGCTACTGGGGATAGTGCTGTTAACTCTTAGCTGAGGGTCCTCTAGAAATTGCCCTCGGTCCCCCAAGTCATGCCAGTTTTCTTGGTTTCTTTTTCTTTCTTTAACTTTTTTTTTTTGAGGGAGATCTATACCTGGTGGTATTCTGGGCTTACTCCTCGCTCTGAGCTCAGGGATCACTCCTGATGGGATCAGGGAATCATATGGGGTGGCAGGGATTGAAACCTGGTCGGCCATGTGCAAGGCAAACACCCTACCACTGTGCTATCTCTCCGGTCCATGCCCACTTCCTTGGGACAGCCACCCCCTGTGGCTTGGCAGTGTTGGGGTGGAAAGTCTTCCTTGTTCAGTGAACATACACCTGACCAGGTGCCTCCTGGTGGAGTTGGACGAGTTCTTTGTGGCACGGTGTCCTGTTTCACTTTTCTCTTTTCTGCTCCCTTCCCTCACTCTAGGGTATTAGTTATGAGAATGTTCTGGAGTAACACTGCTGCATGAACATGACCGGTCTCAACTATGTTTTGGACATCTGATCTAAAGCTGTTGGTTACAGGTGGGAGGAAGTGGACTCTAAGTAGGGTTCTGGAGTGGCAGAGTGAGCTAGCCATCCTCGATGGTGGCAGTGTTCAGATGCCCAATGTGTGGTAGTAGATGAAATTGTTGGCACTCCCACAGGTGTGAAGTGAAATGGGGGGAAAATGCTTTGGGCTCCCGACAGCTCAGGCTCTGGGGGAAGTCTAATGATATGTTCTGGAATTAGGTGGCTGCCCTGAGACCACTGAGTGAAGAAAGACAATGAAAGGCTGAGTATGATTCATCGCCGCAGATGGCAAAGTGACAAAGTTAGAGCATTTTCCAGGCTGCATTTGAAATGACTATTTCCTGCTGGTTTCCTGTGGAAAATCCTGAGAGTTGGGCTTAGGGCATAATTAGAGCTGGAGAAAAAGATGAACTCTCAGTCCCAGCAATTTCTCTATGTGTCAGGACACAATTTCCTGAGGCTTAGCATGCACATGGAGTGTCTGCTCAGCTGGATGGACTTAGGTTGACCTGGACCTGTTCTGACAGAAGCACCCCCTTTTAGACTCACCCTGAGCACACTCACCCACCCTTTCTAATCACAGTTGGTTCACTAATTGGAATCAACTCAATGTGGCTTGACCGGGGAAGCATTGGACCTGGAAGAAAAGAAGAGGACCAAGCTCTGGAGAAATTTCAGGATTTGGAGTCAGTGCCCAGGAAAGTGTGGTGGGATCTCCAGGGCTCACCAGGACTGGGGGAGGAAAGACCACACAGCTGGGGGAATTTGTATACGTGAGAACTCTGCTGTGATACCATCTGCTCTGTTCACATGCAATTTGCAGCTACTGGGAGATGGGAGAAAACATCGACTTTCCCCAAGTGGAGATGCTAGAAATGATATGGGAGAGGGTGGCAGGAGGGACTAAGAATCCTGGGAAAATGGAACTGCTAGAGTGGAAGCCAGGCTCTCTGAGAGGGGTGGAGGAATCGAACCTGGCTCGGCCAGGCTGCCTGCCCACAAGGCAAATGCCTTACCACTGTGCTATAGAGGGCTGGAGCGATAGGACAGCGGTAGAGCATTTGCACACAGCCAACATGGCCGACCCGAGTTCGATTCCTCCTCCCCTCTCGGAGAGCCCGGCAAGCTACCAAGAGTATCTCTCCCACACGGCAGAGCCTGGCAAGCTCCCCGTGACGTATTCGATATGCCAGACACAGTAACAACAAAGTCTCCAGGAGATGTTACTGGGCCCGCTCGAGCAAATCGATGAACAACGGGAGGACAGGACCTACAAGAGTGGAAGCACTGGGTGGACTTGAAAAAACAGAATCTAGGTGTCTATGCTCAACCCTTATAGATGATATGGGCTATTTTTTATAACTATCAGCATGGCAGGCCAACAACACCCAAACTGCAGACAGTGATGGTAATGAATGTAGATGTTGTCTTTTTTTTTTTTTTTTTATGGGCCACACCTGGTGATGCTCAGAAGTTACTCCTGGCTCTATACTTAGAAATTACTCCTGGAAGTGCTCAGAGGACCATATGGGATGCCAGGGATTGAACCTAGGTCAGAGTGGATGTGAGGCAAAGGCCCTACCCACTGCACTATCGCTCTGGCCCCATCACAGTCCCTGTTTCTAACTTTTGACTATTCTGTGAAAATTACTGTGAGAACCTATGAGGTAATTAGGGCTGTCTACATTGAAACAGAACTGGGAGTACTAGAGAGGAGATCAAAGTATCCTGCTGGAAAGAAAAGGGAGGAGAGAGGAAGAGAAGACGGAGTTGGGGAAGAGAAGAAATCTTGCCTTATCTCTCTGGGTTCTGTTTGGATTGGTGGGACAATCAAATGAACATTCTACTAGTCTTAGTAGGAGAAAAGAAAAAGCAGGTTTTATTATATATGTATAAGGAATCCACATAAATATGGATTCCAAAGTTAAAGGAGCAAGATGAGGGTTTATGTCCTGAGCTAAAGAATGGGAGGTGGGGGCCGAAGCTTCAATGGAGGGGACCAACATGATGAGCGGGTGATTCACTCACAAAGAACAGATGCTCTGTAATTACGTGCTTGCCTTGCTATATAGATAGGTTTCTCTGGTGAAAACCCTAATTCTGGGTAATACCCCCCAATTTTCATTCTAAAGCTAGCCCCAAGGGAGTTAAGAGTTAAACACTAAGCATTAAAACCATCAAACTCCTTTGGGCATAGGCTGTTGAAAATGTAAAGAATGTTCATTTTCTCTTATCTTGTCTTTCCCTTTCCCTGAAAAGCCTATACAAGAAAGGCAGCACAAAGACTCTTTTTTTTTTAGACTTATAAAACAGGGACATTGGGGGGCCAGGCCACAATGAAATTTATCAACCTCTCTGATACTCGCCAGATGGACATATCTTGTCTAAAAATAAATATCCCTTTTCTTTTCCTAGATACGTGGTTTCTTCTGACAGTGCAGGCAGGATGGTTCCCTAGGCTGTGTCTATCACCTCCCATCCTCTGGCTTATTTATTTATTGTCTGGCCTCCTTACCTGGCAGTATTCAGGGCTTACTCTTGGCTCTGTGTTCAGGGGTCACTCACTCTTGTCAGAGCTCAGGGACCATATGTGGTGCTGCAGATCAAACTGGGGTCGGCTGCATACAAAGCAAGTGCCTTGACCTTAACTCCCCTACTGTCTCTCTGGCCTCCTCTGGATTATTGTTAATGAAACTCCGTCTCAGCCCATTATCCTGGCTCTGACTTTACAGGTTTCACAGAGTAGCTGTGGCACCCAGTCTTCATGGTCGTAATTCATAAAGGTAGTTAAGGAAATGGTAAAAATTTCTCATGAGCCTGCAAGCCTTGTTTGGCCACAGCTAGAAAGGACCCACATGCCAAAATGACACATGTGGGGAGTCATGCTCTGGAGATCTTGGGGAGGCCTGTCCTTCAAGCTATGGAGACAGAGGAGGGAGGAGAGCTGGGAGCTACACATAGGAATTGGTGAGCAAGGGCTCTGAAGAGGGTTTCTCCCCCTAGTCCCCTGGAAAGATATTCTCTCTTTTTTTTTTTGCATCATACCTGGTGATGCACAGGTATTACTCCTGGCTCTGTACTCAGGAATTATTCCTGACGGTGCTCGGGGGACCATATGGGATGCTGGGGATTGAACTCAGGTCAGCCACGTGCAAGGCAAACGCCCTCCCAGCTGTACTATCGCTCCAGCCCTTGGAAAGATATCCTGAACAAAGTTTTCTGTGATTTCTTGTAATCGTGATGATTTGATTCCACTGGCTCTCCAGGGCCAATCCAATGAGAGACATGGTGATAGTTTGAGAAAGAGCTCTATTGGCTTTATTGGCTGTCTTGTCTGCATGGTCACAAGAAAGGATTTTTATAGAGAAAGAGAACAGAAAAGCACATATTTTAGGAAGTGTGTGTGTGTGTGTGTGTGTGTGTGTGTGTGTGTGTGTGTGTTCTAGACCAGTGAACATCAGAATAATCCATAAGATCCTCTCAAGAGTTGGTCCCCTGAGGCATACACAGTCTTCTACAAATCTCAACTAAGTAAATGGTTTGGCTCTGGGCTGGGGAGGGTATAGTGATGCTAAGCTGTCTTTTAGGCTGTGGGGCAAGGACAGTTGTCCTTGTTTAGTACCGGTCTTTGCCTGATTTCTTGCTCAGCCTTTATGAATGAGTCTGGATTACTTTTTTTTTTTTTTTTTTGCTTTTTGGGTCACAGCCGGCGATGCTCAGGGGTTACTCCTGGCTTTGCGCTCAGGAATTACTCCTAGCAGTAGTTGGGGGACAACATGGGATTCCGGGGATCAAAATTGGGTCAGCCACGTGCAAGTGGTAGGCAAGTGCCCTACCTGCTCTGGCCCAAGGTAATGTATTTTTTAAAAATAATCTGTCTACTTCCTTCATAATATCACCAGGGTGGCCCAGGTAATCCCCATCTAGGACCTCAAGGTCTGAGCAACACCACATCCTCTGGGCCTCACATTGAATGCTTGGTCTTGTTGACCAAGACTTTCTGGGAAGACCCCTGGACCTCCTGAACACTGGGTGCAAACCAAATCAAATCAAACCAAACCAACAAAATGAAACGGTTGCAATGACTTATGTGAAATGGGGAGGAGAGAGATGGCAGCCTCAAGATGGGTGTCTACTGCTCCCCTTTCTATATTCCTCAGTCACCGGGAAGTGTCCGAGGAAATCCAGGGAGGATAAGACCCTGTTTTGAGCACCTGCATGGTACAGACCCATCACTTCATCACCGCACATTTTCCATCACCAAAACCCCCAGTATATCCCCCATTCCACACCCTCCTCCTACCTGTGTGGCAGATTATTTCCACATTACCCTTTCTACTTTGATTGCATTCAATATTTCGACACCAGACCCACCATTATTATTTGGGATTTTACCCCAACACTGAGATCTGCTGAAAAGGCAACATTAGACAATTTTTTTTCTATTGCTGATTATGAACAGCATATGATGTCTTGCGGTTGTGGTAGTGGCAGTGCGATTTTGGAATTCTGAAATTTTAATAATTAAATCTGGAAGTATTTCTGCCAAAAGCTTCTGGGTTCCAAGATTTGTTTCTGAGTCTCTGTGATCATGGCGTAAGCAGCTTGTTCAGTAGCCAGAGGGCCTGTTCATTGGCGTCCACTCAGGGTCTCTTTGGGGCGGGGGAGGTAAAGCTAAATCTTGCCCTCTTGACCCGGCTTTTCCAGGAACACTGTCTTCTCTCACAGAAAAGAATTTCATGAGGAGACAAAGAGTGAATAAAACATTTTAACTTAGGTATTATGAGGAAAAAGAGAGGGGAATAGGAAGAGATAGAAGAGAGAAGAGACTTAAGAGAGAATGCAGAGAGAGAGAGAGAGAGAAAGAGAGAGAGAGAGAGAGAGAAAGAGAGAGAGAGAGACTTAAGAGAGAATGCAGGTTTCTCCAGAAGGGAGAGAGCCGAGAATACACATCTCAGGAGGCTAGAGACACACCTTCCTTGCCTTTACAGAGTTGGTTTTATCTGGTTTCCCCAACTGCCTCCACGTGTGGATTTCTGTGTAGATGAGACTATTGCCAGGATGTTGTCAATGAACAGAGCTTGGAACTTTTGGTGGCCCACCTTCATGTCCTTATCACATGTCTTTGTTCTTTCTTGTGGAGAGACAGTGCAGTGGGTAGGGTGTTTGCTTTGTTCATGGCTGACCCAGGTTCAATCCCTGGCACCCTATATGGTCCCCTGAGTCTGCCAGAAATGATACCTGAGTTCAGAGTCAAGAGTATTCTGAGCATCTTCTGGTGTGGCCTGCCCAGCCCCCTTCCCCCCACAATTCTTTGTTCTTTTTGGAGCTTCTTTATGTAGGGGTCTAACCTTCCCTGAGCAGTGCTGGTACTAGTTAGAATCTTGTCAGACCTCAGTTCTTATTTAGGGCTAGTGACAGTAAATTCTTTTTTCCCCCCTCTGATCATATTTAATAACAAATTTGACAGTAAATTCTTTAAATCCCATCTTGGTTCTATTTATTTATTTTGTTTATTTATTTATTTATTGCTTTTTGGGTTACACCTGGAGATGCACAGGGGTTACTCCTGGCTCTTCACTCAGGAATTACTCCTGTCGGTGCTCAGGGGACCATATGAGATGCTGGGAATCAAACCCGGGTTGGCCACATGCAAGACAAATGCCCTACCCGCTGTGCTATCGCTCCAACCCCGATTTAGTTTTTTTAAAATTTTTGGCCTACACCTGGTTGTAGTCAGGGCTTATTCAGGGATCACTTCTAGAAGTGCTCAGGAGGCTATCATATGGGAAACTGAGTGATTGAGCTTGGGAAGGCCACCTGCAAGACAAACGCCTTTCCTGCTGTACTATTGTCCAGCCCCCCTGTATGTTCTATTACTTCCCTAGAACTCATTGCTAGATCTTCTCATCCCTTCTTTACCTACCAGATTCGAAACCAAATCTTAAAACATGAGGCCAGAAGATAGCTCAAAGGGCTGGAAAACAATGGTTTGCAATAGGGAGCCCTGGTTTGACCCCTAGCAGGTATGACCACCAAACTACCAGGATTAGACCGTACAAAATGTACATTTTTTTCTTTTTGGGTCACACCCAACGATGCTCAGGGGTTACTCCTTGCTCTTCACTCAGGAATTACTCATGGTAATGCTCGGAGGACCACATGGAATGCTGGGAATCGGACCCAGGTTGGCCACATGCAAGGCAAATGCCCTACCCACTGTGCTATCGTTCCAGCCCCAAATAATTGCCACTGTCCTCCCGTTGTTCATCGATTTGCTCAAGCGGGCCCAGTAACGTCTCCATTGGAGACTTTGTTGTTACTGTGTTTGGCATATCGAATACATCACGGGTAGCTTGCCAGGCTCTGCCTTGCGGGCGAGATACTCTTGGTAGCTTGTTGGGCTCTCCGAGAGGGGCAGAGGAATCGAACTCGGGTCAGCCATGTTGGCTGCGTGCAAGGCAAACGCCCTACCGCTGTGCTATTGCTCTAGCCCCCAGCCCCAAATAATGTCCATTTAAGAATTTTACTTTACAATAATTATAGTCCCACAAAAAGTTGTAAAAATATATATGTAAGGAGGTTTCCTATCTGCTTTACCTAGTTTTCCTGGTAGCAATGTCTTTGCCAGCTCCAGTTGTGATACTTGATTTACAATAAAATATATTAAGTGCTGGTTGGGAAAATTGGAAATAATGATAATGGAAAGGTGCGATGCTATGAGATTGGTGTTGGAATACTGAATATCTGTAACTAAACTGATAACAAAGTTATATTAAAAAATAAATACATATTTGGTCTTTGACCTCTCCTCATTCCCACTCTGGCCCAGAGTTTCTAAAACCTTTGGCAATTTCCAGGCGTGAGAGCAATAAACGTAGGTTTTGTTAGTATGATCTTTGGACCACACCCAAGGGTGGGCACAGGTTGCCATGGCACCAGGCTTGTGAGTGGAAGGTGAACTGTCAATCATATTCCCAGACCTAGGGGAGGGAAATAAGTCTCAAGATAGGATCAGAGTCCAGTGACTACAGCAGGTAGGGTGTTTTCCTTGCACGCTGCAGACCCAGGTTCTATTTCCAGCATCCCATCTGGTCCCCTGAGCACCGCCAGGAGTAATTCCTGAGTTCAGAGCCAGGAGTAACCCCTGTGCATTGCTGGGTGTGACCCAAAAAGCAAAAAAAAAAAAAGATAAATCCAGAGAGTTTGCTAGTTGATGAACACTTTGGAACTCTGGGAACAGTGCCTCAGAGTAGGTGTGAAAGTCCAGCATCCTTTCCTCATACCTTGTCCATCCTCTCCATCTGGCTGTTCCTAAGGATCTTGTTTTATTTCTTTTGGTTTGGGGGAGTCATACCCTGCAGTGTTCAGGACCTGCTCCCAATGGTGCCTGGGCGATCACGCAGTGCTAGGGCTCAAACTTGGGTCTCCTCCAAGCAAAGCATGTGCTCCAGCCTACTGACCTATGTCTTCAGCCCAAATTGGATCTTTTTTATAATGAACCTTCTGAGTAAAACTATTAACTATCAAAATCCTATATAAGTCCCTAACCCCAATTTGAGAGTAAGCTTTTTTTCCCACTTGCTTTGGTGCTTGGGATTGACTTTACACATGTAAGGTAAGTGCTCTATCACTGAGCCACATCTCTGGCTTTGGGAACAAGTCCACTATCTGCTCAGGTGGCCAGCACCTGAATAAGTTAATTTTATTTGTTTTTTATTTTCTATTAGACTTTTTCTTTAAAAAAAAGAATCACTGTGAGATACAGTTACAAAGTTTTCTTGATTGAGTTTCATACAATGATCCCATCCCTCCACCAGTGTACATTTTTCACCACCAATGTCTCCAGTATCCCTCCCACCGCCCCACCCCATCCCACCCACTGCCTCTATGGCAGACAATTTCCTTCTTACTCTCTCTCTACTTTTGGGCATTATGGTTTGCAATACAGACACTGAGAGGCCATCATTTTTGGACCTTTATCTACTTTCATCACACATCTTCTATCCCGAGTGATTCCTCCAACGATCATTGACTTAGTGATCCCTTCTCTATCCCTATCCTAGCTGCCTTCTCCAGCTCATGAGGCAGGCTTCTACCCGTGGAGCAATCTTCCTGGACCTTGTCTCTAATGTCCTTGGGTGTTAGACTCATATGTTATTTTATATTCCACAAATGAGTGCAGTCCTTCTATGTCTGTCCCTCTCTTTCTGGCTCACTTCACTTAGAATTTTACTCTCCATGTCCATCCACTTATAAACAAATTTAATGACTTCATCTTTTCTAACAGCTGCATGTTATTCTATTGTGTAGATGTACCATAGTTTCTCTAACCAGTCGTCTCTTCTTGGGCACTCGGGTTGTTTCTAGATTTTGGCTATTGTGAACAGTGCTGCAATGAGCATACAGGTGAAGATGTCATTTCTAGCCATTGTTTCTTGAATAATTGATTTTGGAACTGTGAGTACTGACTTTGGGTATCAACCTTAACCTATAGAATCTGACGCAATCTCTAGGTAGGTAGAATCAGAGTTCACGTATAAGATACCCAGCTTGTGTTCAGGAATTACTTGATATTATGGAGAAGTCCCTCACCTCTACCCCTAACACACACATGTTGGAATTGGGTGCAGAATCCCTAACAGTACAATATGAAAACCAGGAAATCTCCAATAATTATTCAGATCTCACCTATCTTACATATATTCGTGTGTGTGTGTGTGTGTGTGTGTGTATGTGTATGGACCTATTCATTCTTTTTTTTTTTTTGGTGCTGGGGATCAAATAAATTAAAGACGGCATACATGAGATGTGCCCGACCACTGAGCTACATCTCCAGATAGTTCTGCACAATTTTTAAAAAAATTTTTTTTTTAGTTCTGCACAATTTTATCACAGATGTAGATTCAGCTAACTCCCACCACAACCAAGACACAGAACAATTATGTCACTTCAAGACTCCTTGGGTTGCCCTTTACTTACCACCATCTCTGCTCCCACTCTCCTCCATCCTTAACTCTTGGCAACCGCTAATTTGATTTCCATCTTTATAATTTTGTCATCTCAAAAATGTTACATAAATGGAATTATGCAGTATGTGATCTTTTGAGATTGACTTTTCTTTAAGCATAATTCACTTGAAAAAATCCATCTACGTGTTGTTGAATATATCAATACTCGCTTCTGTTTTATTGCCACAGTTTCTTGGTATTGATGCATCACAGTTTATAGACCCACTCAGACATTGAAGGACACTGGCTGTTTTTCAGTTTTGGGAACTGTGAACAATGATGCTGTAAACACCAGTGATCAGGGTTCTGTGTGAATGCAGTTTTCATTTCTCTGTGTGTGATAGGAAACACGTAATTTATAGAAACATATAAGTTTGGTCATTCAGATGATCTATATATATATGTATGTATACACACATATACAATTTATACTTATTTGGTCATCGTCTACAGTTTCTGGCTCACAACTCTCCCTTTTAGGGAATGAGGCATACTGTGGTGTTTAAAGTCTTCTAACTCTGTGCTCAGGATCACTCTCTTCAGTGCTTGTGGGACCAAGTGGTGTGGGAGGATCAAACCCTCACTCCCTGAATGTAAAGCACCAGCTTAGCTTAACTGAGAGACTAAATGTCTCTCAGACCCCTTTTGAAATTTCTTTTTTTTTTTGGTTCCACTCAGGGCTACTTAGGTCTTGCTCCTGGCTCTGTACTCAGGGATCATGCTGCTGTACCCACTATACTATCTCTCTGGCTCCAAGGGTTATTATTTATTTATTTATTTTTTGCTTTTGGGGTCACACCCAGCAATGCTCAGGGGTTGCTCATGGCTATGCACTCAGAAATTACTCCTGATAGTGCTTAGGGGACCACATGGGATGCTGGGGATCGAACTCGAGTTGGCCTCATGCAAGACAAATGTCCTACTTATTGTACTATTGCTCTGGCCTCTCTCTTCTGATTCTTGGGTCAGTTTAACTATGTTAACTCCTTTCAATCTCTATACTACTGTTTCAGATGTTGGTGGATAAATATATATTCGTCCACCAATTCCAATGATACTATCAAAGGCCAGTTTTGAACAAGTCAGCCTTCAAATAATTTCCAAGTCTTTTTTAAAACTTTTGTACACAGCAAGCAGTTCTTTGGGGAATGTATGTGGCACTGGGGTTAGAAGCAGGGTTGCTGCCACCACAGTCACATGCTAAGCAAATTCCTTAAGCTTTCTACTATCTTTTCAGCCTACTCAAGTAATTTCTTTTTCAGTATTTTAAACATAATGCCCTTTTTTTCTATTTTTATTTTTAAAAATTTTTATTAGTGAAACACCATGAGGTAGAGTTGTAGACTTACAAATTTTGTGCTTGGGTTTCAGTTATACAATGATGGAGTACCCATCCCTCCACCAGTGCCCATTCTCCACCACCAACAATCCCAGTATCCCTCCCACCCCCCAGCCTCCCATCCCACCTCGCCTCTGTGGCAGGGCATTCCCTTTTGTTTTCTCTCTCCTTTTGGGTGCTGTGGTCTGCAAAAGAGGCATTGGGTGGCAATCATGTTCAGTCTATAGCCTACTTTCAGCATGCATCTCCCATCCTGAGAGGATCCTCCCAACACCCTTTATTTGGTGCTCCCTTCTCTATATGAGCTGCCATTTTCCCTAGCATGTGCGGCTGGCCTCCAAGCCATGGAGTAAACCTCCTGGTACTTATCTTGGCTATTCTTGGGTGTTAGTCTCCTATTTTGTTACTTTATGTTCCCCAGATAAATGCAATCTTTCTATGTCTGTCTCTCTCTTTCTGACTCATTTTGCTTAGCATGATACTTTCCATGTAGTACCACTTGTATGTAAATTTCATGACTTCATCTTTTCTAAGAGCTACATAGTACTCCATTGTGTAGATGTACCAAAGTTTCTTTCTTTTTGTTTTTTTAATTAATTTTTATTAGTGAAACACCATGAGGTACAGTTGTAGATTTACAAATTTTTGTGCTTGGGTTTCGAATATACAATGATCCCTCCACCAGTGCCCATTCTCCACCACCAACAATCCCAGTATCCCTCCCACCCCCCAGCCTCCCATCCCACCCTGCCTCTGTGGCAGGGCATTCACTTTTGTTCTCTCTCACCTTTTGGGTGTTGTGGTCTGCAAAAGTGGCATTGAGTGGCAATCATGTTCGGTTCATAGTCTACTTTCAACATGCATCTCCCTTCATGGGAAGGTCCTCCAAACACCCTTTATTTGGTGCTCTCTTCTCTATCTGAGCTGCCCTTTCCCCTAGAATGCCCGGCTGGCCTCTAAGCCACGGAGTAATTCTCCTGGTACTGATCTCGGCTATTCTTGGGTATTAATCTCCTATTTTGTTACTTTATGTTCCCCAGATGAATGCAATCTTTTTATGTCTATCCCTCTCTTTCTGACTCATTTTGCTTAGCATGATACTTTCCATGTAGTACCACTTGTATGTAAATTTCATGACTTCATTTTTTCTAACAGCTACATAGTACTCCATTGTGTAGATGTACCAAAGTTTCTTCAACCAGTCATCTGTTCTTGCGTGCTCCGTTTTTTTTTCAGATTCTGGCTATTGTAAACAGTGCTGCAATGAACAAACAAGTTCAGATGTCACTTCGACTAATCTTTTTTGCCTCTCTGGGATATATTCCCAGGAGTGGTGTTGCTGGGTCAAATGGGAGCTCAATTTCTAATTTTTTGAGAATCGTCCATACGGTTTTCCAAAAGGGCTGAACCAGTCGGCATTCCCACCAGCAGTGAAGGAGAGTCCCTTTCTTGCCACATCCGAGCCAACACCGGTTGCTTTTGATCTTTTGGATGTGGGCCAGTCTCTGTGGTGTGAAATGATATCTCATTGTTGTTTTGATCTGCATCTCCTGATGACTAATGATGTAGAGCATTTCTCATGTGCCTTTTAGCCATTCGGATATCTTCTTTGAGAAAGTTTCTGTTCATTTCATCACCCCATTTTTTGATGGGATTGAGTGTTTTCTTCTTGTGGAGTTCAACCAGTAGTTTGTATATCCTTGATGTCAGCCCCTTGTCGGATGTGTATTGGGCGAATATCCTTTCCCATTCTGTAGACTATCTTTGTATTTTGGTCACTGTTTCTTTTGAGGTGCAGAAGCTTCTTAGTTTAAGATAGTCCCATTTGTCTATCTCTGTTTTCACTTGCTTGGCCAGTGGCGTGACATCTTTGAAGATACCATTGGCTTCAATGTCATGGAGGGTTTTGCCAACTTTGTCTTCAATGTACCTTATGGATTCTGGTCTGATGTTGAGGTCTTTAATCTATTTTGATCTTACTTTTGTACATGGTGTTATGCAGAAATCTGAGCCCATTTTTTTGCATGTAGCTGTCAAGTTTTGCCAGCACAATTTGTTAAAGAGGCTTTCCTTTCTCCACTTCACATTTCTTGCTCCCTTATCAAAGATTAGATAATCATATGTTTGGGGGAAGATGTCAGTATATTCAACCCTTTTCCATTGGTCTGCAGCTCTGCCTTTGTTCTACTACCATGCTATTTTAATTATTACGGCTTTGTAGTAGAGTTTGAAGTTAGGAGGTTGATTCCTCCCATTTTCCTTTTCCCAAGAATTGCTTTAGCTATTTGTGGGGGTTTATTGTTTCATATAAATTTCAGGAGTGTTTGCTCCATTTCTTTGAAAAATAGATATTATTATAGGGATCACATTGAATTTGTACAAGGCTTTGGAAAGTATTGCCACTTTGACAATATTAATTCTCCTGATCCATGAGCAGGGGATATTTTCCATTTCCTCATGTCCTCTTTTATTTCCTGAAGTAGACTTTTGTAGTTTTCTTTGTACAGGTCTTTTACGTCCTTAGTTAAGCTGATTCTTAGGTACTTGATTTTCTGGGGTACAATTGTGAACAGGATTGTTTTTTTCATGTCTCTTTCTTCTCTCTCACTATTTGTGTATAGGAAAGCCATGGACTTTTGGGTATTGATTTTATAGCCTGAAACTTTACTATACAAGTCTATTGTTTCTAGGAGTTTCTTGGTAGAGGTTTTAGGGTTCTGTAAGTATAGTATCATATCATCTGCGAATAGTGAGAGCTTGATTTATTAATTTCCTACCTGAATGCCCTTAATATCTTTTTTCTTGCCTAACTGCTATTGCAAGAACTTCCAGTACCATATTGAACAGCAGTGGAGAGAGTGGGCATCTTTTTCTTGTCCCTGATCTTAGAGGAAAGGCTTCCAGTTTTTCCCCATTGAGGATGATGCTTGCTGTAGGCTTGTGGTAGATGGCTTTAAGTATACTGAGGAAATTCCCCTGTATACCCATTTTGGCAAGGGTTTTCATCATAAACAGGTGCTGGATCTTGTCAAATGCTTTCTCTGCATCTATTGATATGATCATATGGTTTTTATCTTTTCTTTTGTCGATATGATGGATTATGTTGATGGATTTACGAATGTTAAACTGTCCTTGCATCCCTGGGATGAATCCACTTGGTCATGGTGTATGATCTTTTTGATGAGTTGTCTATGTGCTAGCATTTTGTTGAGAATCTTCGTATCTGTATTCATCAGGGATATTGGCCTGTAGTTTTCTTTTCTTGTCGTGTCTTTGTTTCCTTTTGGTATTAGAGAGATATGTGTTTCATAGAAACTGTTTGGGAGAGTTTCTGTTTCTTCAATTTCCTGGAAAAGCTTGAGAAGAACTGGCAATAGGTCCTCTTTAAATGTTTGGAAAAATTCGCTAGTGAATCCTTCTGGACCTGGGCTTTTGTTTTTGGGAAGACTTTTGATTACAGTTTCAATTTCCTTGATGTTAATAGGTCTATTCAGGTACTCTAGATCTTCTTGATTCAGCCTTGTGAGATTATAGGAATCCAGGAATTTATCCATTTCTTCCAGGTTCTCTTGTTTCTTGGCATACAGACTTTAAAAATAGTCTCTGATGATCTTTTGAATTTCTTTGGTTTCTGTTGTGATATCCCCTTCTCATTTCTGATTCGGTTTATTAGAGTTCTCTCTCTCTCTCTCTCTCTCTCTCTCTCTCTCTCTCTCTCTTTCTCTCTTTCTTTGTGAGTCTTGCTAATGGTTTATCTATCTTGTTTATTTTCTCGAAGAACCGGCTCTTGGTTTCATTGATCTTTCGGATTGTTTTTTTGGTTTCCATGTTGTTGATTTCTGTTCTAAGTTTTATGATCTCTTTCCTTCTGCCTGATTTGAGTTCCTTTTGTTGATCCTTTTCTAAGATACTCAAGTAATTTTTTAATAAACACAAACTCTGTAGCAGTGACATTTGAAACACAAAAAAATTTAAACTTGGGTGGTCTAATTTTTGTTTTGTGTTTTCTTTCACAGATTATGCTATTTGTGATATCCAGAATTCTTCCATTAAAAGAAAAATAAAAGAATATGTTCACTGTGCTGTTTCCACTCCTGTGTGTTTTAGATTGCCGAGGATTTTTATCACCCTGCGTTGCCAGATGTTCCTATGAGGACAGCATAAACAATATATATTCTATGGATAAAAATGAATAGCATCTCATTAACCAACTGTGAACCTGGATGCTAATCAGCAAGCAAGTCATAGGGTCCTGTATTGTGACACAGAATCCCAATTACAATCCTAAATTTTCTACCTCCAGAACTTAAATGTTCACTCATCACTAGACATGAAACAAAATAGATTTGATGAAGAATTTTTTTCTGAAACTTAATATCTATGTTTATCCTTTCCATGCAATATATATATATAACCTCCCTTAATAAAACAAACACCCGTTACAAGTTGGGGGATTGAAATTACCTTACTCCTGTTTTTATTTTTATTTTTGGGCCATATTCAGCAGTTCTCAGGGCTTATTCCTGGCTCTGAGCTCAGGGATCACTCCTAGGGGGATCAAGGGACCATATGGGGTGCTGGGGATCGAACCCTAGTCAGCCGTATGCAAGGTAAGTGTACACACTACCTTCTGTACTATTGCTCTGACCAAAGATCCACCCAGATCCTCCATCTTCCAGTAGGCAGGGGTCACACCCACCAACTGGTCCCCTGGCGCCGTGTAATTCCATCAACAGCCAAGACCCAGAGACTATAAAACCCAGCTCCTGGAATTGACATCTTATTATCTCATTCTTACTTAACCTGGCAGGCTACTGAATGTAACCTGCCCACGCGGCAGAGTCTGGCAACTCCCAATATGCCAAATACTAGTAACAATGATGGGTCTCATTCTCCTAATCGTGAAAGAGCCTTGAATATGGAACTTTTTAAAATCTCAGGGCTAGGATGAAGGAGACGTTACTGGGGCCTGCTCGAGGCAATCTACGAACAACAGGATGATCGTGATCGTGATCGTGATCGTGCTCTGGCCGAAGATCACCTTACTCCTGGCTTGGAAAACCCATTTGAATTCCTTTATGATCAAACCAATGTCTTTGTATTTTCATTGGGACTCACAAATGATAAGGACTCCAGGGGTTTGTGCCCCATTACATTTGCGTCTTATTCAAGCAGTGTCTCCCAAATGAAAAGCACTAAGATTTCCCCCTATGTTTTCTCCTAGATGTTTGTACCAATTACACATTAATCAGTCCCAGTGTCTGATTGCTGAAAGAGCCTCCAGGGCTCACACAATTTATACTTTGACAATGATCACAGTCACAGCAGGAGGAGGCTATGTGCTGAAGAGGACCGGTGATCACAGCCACAGGATTATTTGTACTTCCATCTCTGGGTGACATGGGATGAATTTGATTTTAGGTAACACTTGTGTGCAGTGTGTGTGTGTAGTCTGTCAGCTTATGAAGCCCAAAGTATGCTTGTGGTAGAGGTCTCAGATTGAGCTGATCACATAAGCATGTTCTAGCTATATGGCTAACATTGACCTTGAACAGCTTCAAGACCCCATTAAGACTAGGTTCAGCCATAAATTCAGTGATTACTGCATTGTCTTGACTGGTGGTCGTGTTCTCAAACTACTCATGACCCATGATATAATGCATCATTTATCTTTAGTTATTCCAGCCCACAGTGTTGGACAAGGGTCAATACTTTGAAATAAACAGGCAGTTAAATCAGAGCAGCTAAAATTGACTATGGTTATACAACTTTTATAGTTTTATATTTAACAGTTATGATCCATTTTGAGTTAAATTTTGTATGCACAATTAATTTATATATATTAACCTTGTATCTTCCAATCTGATAAATTGCTCAGTGAAGTTTTTAGGGTGAAGTGGTTTGAGACATACTTAGACATTCTCTCCAAAGTAAAGGAAAAAAAACTGTAGCTCATATTTCCTACCAACAAGAACAAAATACAATAGTTGGCAGGGTCATTTAGTGTGAGATTGACATGTTTCATGGATGTATTCCCAGTTACTGAATTTCAAGGAATTATTCCAGTGACTAGAACCCTAAGCAGAAAAGGGTCTGTAGTTAGGTGGTGGTAGCAGTTGTGCCACATATCCATGGCAGTTCTAATTATACTTGAAGTGTCTGGGGTGGGAAGAAATGCTCTGATGAATTTCTGGCAACCCCCTGTAAGAAGATCACAGTGTAGACATTGGGCTCTGAATCAAGGCCATACCATATGTCATTGAAAAGTTATGTACACACTATCCACAAGGTAAAAGTTCTCAGTACTCCACTGGACTGGTGGAGGTGAGCACCCACCAAGACACGAGTGACTACAAAGAGAACTCCAATCTTGAGTTGAGGTCTGCCAGGGTTTATGAGCCCAAGATTAGGGCCACGTGGTGATCAATCAATTCAGATCAGTCACAAGTAGGGCTAGGTACAAAAAATATGCAAAAGCAGGTGACCAAGGCTTCAAGTCATCTACCGAGACCAGGGGCTGGAGCGATAATACAGCGGGTAGGGTGTTTGCCTTGCACGCAGCCAACCCCGGTTCGATTCCCAGAATCCCATATGGTCCCCTGAGCACTGCCAGGAGTAATTCCTGAGCACAGAGCCAGGAGAAAACCCTGTGCATTGCCAGGTGTGACCTAAAAAGCAAAAAAAACAAAAAAAAAAAAACAAAAAAACACCCAACCCAAAAAACCCTCACAAAACAAAACAAAACACCCCCCCCAAAAACCCCCAAAACAAAAACCCATTCACTGAGACAGTATCAGATCCCCCGAGTTCATAACTGAGGCTTCATGAGGGATCCCCTATATATCATTGATGGAAAGAAGGAGGAAAATGAAGATCATGGATGGGTTGTCTTATAGGTTGATATATGGAAAGTAAAGTAAAGTAAAGGCCCTCCCGTTGTTCGTCGATTTGCTCGAGCGGGCCCAGTAACGTCTCCATTGGAGACTTTGTTGTTATTGTGTCTGGCATATCGAATACGTCACGGGGAGCTTGCCAGGCTCTGCCTTGCGGGCGAGATCCGATAGCACAGCAGCTCAATAGCATAGCAGTAGGGCATTTGCCTTGCACGCAGCCAACATGGCCGACCTGAGTTCGATTCCTCCGTCCCTCTCGGAGAGCCCGGCAAGCTACTGAGAGGATTTCGCCCGCACGGCAGAGCCTGGCAAGCTCCCCGTGACGTATTCGATATGCCAGACACAGTAACAACAAAGTCTCCAATGGAGACGTTACTGGACCCGCTCGAGATATATGGAAAGAATGCTTTTATTCTACCATCCCTGTATTATATGCGACCCCAAAAAATGGGTGAGGAAAATCCTCCCCAGTGGGTAAAATTTCAAGTAGTGCATCAAAACACTTAGTTCATATTGAACGAAGTAAATTAAGATTAGGATGTATTTGAATGGCCAGAGAGATTGTATATGGAGTAAGGTGCATGCCTTGTGTGAACTGATCTTGGCCAAAGAGATAGTACAGAGGGTAAGGTGTTTGCCTTGTATGTACTAATCTTGCTTTGATCCCTGGCACCTTACACGATCTACTGATTACACCCAGGGGGTCCATCCTGAACACAGAGCTGGAAAAGCCTCTGAGTACTATAGGGTATGGCCAAGCATTTCCCCACTCCAAAGAAAAACAGTCTACTACTATTGTATTGCTTTAGATACTTATCTTCATACCTGTTAATAATTAATTTACAAATCTTGGTTCCCCCTAGTTTGGAGCATAGATGTTTATTAAGTCTTCGTGATAGATACTTTCACAATGATATATTTCCATCTCTGACTTTTATTATAATATTTAGTTTGAAGTTTATATGGTCTGATTTGATTATAGCTGTTCCATATTTTTAAGGTCTATTTTTGCATTTATGACTATTTTCCAGTCTTTTACTCTAAGTCTGTGTTTATCTTGACATTTAAAGAAAGTCCCTTGTAAACAGAAGGACATTGATTCATTTTTCTGATCCGTATAGCCTCTCTGTACCTTTTGATTGGTAGGTTTAGGCCATTGACATTAAAGGAAATAACTGAAGCCCCCTTTTTAAAAAAATTTTCCTAAGTAGTGGCAGTTCTGGTCACTTCCATTGGCTTTTAAATCATAATAGTTATTACTCCATTGGTCAGGGAACCAATGTGAGTATTGTCCTAGGTGCTGAGAAGGCCTATTCCAATTTTGAACTGGGAAAATAATAATAGAGTGTCAACAGTGCTAGTGGTAACTGATTCTTTTGCATAAGATGAAAAGAAATATTGGGACACACTATATTATATTGAGAGATAATATAGTGGGTATGGTGCTAGCCTTGCATGTGGTCAACTTGGGTTTGACCCCCAGCACCACATATGGCCCTCAAGTCTTGCCAGGTATCATCCCTGAGCATTGAGTCATAAGCCTGAGCACCATGAGGTGTGATGCCAAAACAAACAAAAAGATGTGGAGAGATTAACAACATGTTCTGGGCATCTTAATAGGGTCTTTCCTTAAGACCACTCATTTCCCTCCATCATTTAAAGTGTTCTGGGCATAAAATGGTTCAAGAATGGGAATTAAATCTGGAGTGATAGTATAGTGGGTAGTGTGTTTGCCTTGCACATGGTCAACCCGGATTTGATCCCTGGAATCCCATATGGTCCCCTTAGCACTGCCAGGGGACCTGAGTGCAGAGCCAAGAGTAATCCCTGAGCATCACTGGGTGAGACTCAAAATTAAAAAGAAAAGAAAAGAAAAGAAAAAGGAACGGGAATTAATTGAAAGAATTGATTCAGTTTGTTTTTAACCAAAGAGATCACTGATTTATTGTAATAGATACTAAATGTTATCATTGAATGAAATAGTTGGAAGATGGAAGAGATGCAGAGGGAGAGGTGTGAGGAAAAGGTGTGAGTCTCCCAGGCAAGACATTCCTCTCAAAATCTTCAAGTTCATCAACCTGGGAACTGTGTCAGTTTTTATGATTCAATTTAGACATCTATTCAATTAATCTGGAACTCTTTCAATAACAGAGATGAAGTACAAGTTTAGTAGACTGCTCATTCATTTCTCGAGGGACACCATGATAATTAGCTAGTCATAGGTCTCTGAGTCAAAGGACTTTTGATACTGTCTTAACTCCACTGTGACCTCCTGGCCTTCTGGTGATTGAGAGTTATCCTTTAACCTCTGCTTCAGAATCTAATGATTCCCACTGCACTTGGAATTCAGGCTGACAATTCTCACTAAAATTTCTCACACATAGAAAAGAAAGATCATAGATATCTTCAGGGATACCAGGGAGTTTACCCACAAATTTATTTCTCACAGTCCACGGTGAAAGGGGTAGCTTTTTTTGTTTGCTTGTTTTGGGGCCACACCTGGCAGTGCTCAAGAAACCCTTCTCTCCACTCCCAGTGTTCAGGGGACTAGGTGATGTTAGGGATCAAATCTGGGGCTCCTGCATACAAAGCATATACCTCAATGTATCTCTCTGGCCCTGAAAGGTATGTCTTATCAACCCTTCCTAGGTAGGCGATTAGGTTTTAAATACACTAACATTTCAATTTTCATAAACATTTGGATCTCTTTTCTCCAGTCTTCTAAGTCAGTGCTTAGAAGACTTCATTTAGAGTATAAGGATGTGACCCAGTAGTTGAGTTCCATGATTCATGTATGTGAGCTTCTGGGTTAATTTCCTGGCACTACCAAAAAAAAAGATAATTACATACAATGAGCCTTCTAGATCTTAGAGCAGCTTGGTGAAAGGTAGTGTCCTGACCATCACGGGGTAAGAGAGAATAGTTACCAAATCCATGAAGATGTTGGCAAAACTTCTCGCCGGATGCAAAATCTGATTAATCACTTAATCACTTAACTTCCCGTTAGTCGTCGATTTGCTCAAGCGGACGCCAGTAACGTCTCCATTTGTCCCTGTCGTGTGCTAGTGTATCCCAATGGCATCTCTTCGCTCCGGGAACATGAAGGGCCTCAAACCGATCGTTCATGATCTTGACGAAGAAGTCTGACCATCTGGTAGGTGGGCGGCCACGCGGTCTTTTGACATCCTGTGGAATCCAGTCGGTAACAGCTCTAGTCCAGCGGTCATCTTTAAATCTCATTACGTGACCAGCCCATCTGATTTTCGACACCTTGGCAAATGAGACAGCGTCCCTGATCCTTGATGTCAGAAATCCGGATTCTTTCTCTCATTTGAGTGAAACGTGATATTCCAAGCATAGCTCTTTCTATTCTTCTTTGGGAGACCTGAATAGCGTTCTCATCTTGTTTGCGTAGGGCCCAAGTCTCTGAGGCATATGTTAATGCAGGAAGAACAGTAGAATCAAAGAGATGTGCCCGGAGCCGGAGGTTCTTCGTCCTCTTAGCTATTTCTTCGACGTTCTTGAAGGCGTTCCAAGCCGCTCTCTTCCTCCTGCGCAGCTCGGGTGCCAGGTCATTTGTCATGTCGACCAAGACCATTCATGGTAACTCACAGTTCCAGAAGGCAGAATCTAAACGATGGACATAGGAGTCTCCCGGTGGACGATTCCACAACGAAATAGACCACATCATATTCAATCGACGGTTTTGCCTGACTGATGTCGCTGTTGTCCCAAAATTTCGAACGGGATCGGACCACCGTCTCCTTCGTGCAAAATTCTACTTCACAGAGCGGGGAGAAAAGGCTGCAAAGTTCAAAAAGAGAACTCCCAGAATGACCACCAACTGGGAACTCTGGTACTATTGCGGCAACATGGGAAGATGCCATTGTTGACAACATTGACGAGGAATACAATCGACTGGTTCAGCACCTCCATGAATGTGCGAGGAACGCCAAGAGAGAGATAGCCACAAAAAAACGCCTGTCTTCGAAAACTCTTGAGCTAATTCGCCAGCGTGGTTTGGCGCATGCCTCAGGCAACCACAAGCTAACGTCTGAGCTCGCAAAGCAGTGCAGAGATGCGATCAAGGAAGACCTCAAAGAGAGAAGAGCAGAAGTACTGGTAGATGCGGCAGAAGCCGGGAAAAGTATTCGTAACGCCCGCCTGTCCTTTGCCAACTACAAGACCAAGATGACTGCCCTCCGACGTCCTGATGGATCCATCACATCCTCCAGAACGGCAATGGAGAAGATTATCCATGACTTCTACTCAAATCTCTTTGATAGCCATGTCCACTTGCCGACATACCAAATTCCACAGGATGGATATGTCGTTCCCAACGTTCTCCCTTCCAAAATCCGACACGCCGTTTCGTCGGTAAAGAAACAAACAGCATCCGGCCCAGACAAGGTCAGACCTGAACACCTGAAGAACCTGCCGTCAGTACTCATCAATACACTGGCTCGGCTCTTCACTCGCTACCTGTCTGAATGCAAGGTTCCGTTCCAATGGAAAACCAGCAGGACCGTACTACTGTTTAAGAAGGGAGACATCCATGACATTGGCAACTATCGCCCGATCTGCCTATTGTCTGTCATCTACAAGTTGTTCACTCGAGTCATCCTAAATAGGATTAGCAGAACACTAGATGAAGGACAACCATGCGAGAAAGCCGGGTTCCGCAAAGGATTCAGCACCATCGACCATATCCACACGATAACCAAGCTCATTGAGGTTTCTCGGGAGTTCAAGATGCCGCTCTGTTTAACGTTCATTGATTTAAAGAAGGCCTTTGATTCTGTTGAGACAGAAGCGGTCATTGAAGCCCTAGCCAATCAGGGCATTCAAGCCCAATACATCAGGATCCTCCGTGAACTGTATTGCGGATTCACTACCAGGATCTCACCATTCTACAAAGAAGTGATCGTTGATGTCAAGAGAGGGGTGCGGCAGGGTGATACCATTTCACCAAAACTCTTCAGTGCCACCCTCGAAAACGTCATGTGACGACTGGAATGGGAAGGAATGGGAGTGAAGATAGATGGTCGGCAACTACACCACCTCCGCTTTGCTGATGACATTGTTTTAATAACACCAAACATCAGCCAAGCGGCACAAATGCTGGCCGACTTTGACCGTGAGTGTGGAAAGGTAGGACTACAGCTGAATCTTACGAAGACAATGTTTATGAGAAACAGCCTTGTTCCTGACGCCCCATTCGCTCTCAACGGAACGACCATCTCCGAATGCAACAGCTATGTGTACCTAGGTCGAGAGGTCAACATGGCAAAATCTGATTAATGATTAAAAATGATTCAGCCCCTCTAAGCCAAAGTGATGAGTACAAGAGTTTTTTTTTCTTTTTGGGTCACACCCCGCAATAGTCAGGGGTTACTCCTCGCTTTGCACTCAGGAATTTCTCCTGGCAGTGCTTGGGGGACCATATGGGATGCTGGGGATCAAACCTGGGTCGGCCGCATTCAAGGCAAAAGCCCTACCCGCTGTACTATCGTTCTGGCCCCAAAAAACCCAAGAGGTTTTTTTTTCAGGGGAGCAAGGCCTGGGGTGGGGGTGGGGGGAAGAGAAAACAGGAAGAAGCATTTGTGTGTAGAAAGGCACGTAGAAATACAGGGCTGAGAAAAACTTAGTCAACCTACTTGGGGTTCAGAACATTTCACTATTCTAAAGAGGTACCTGTTGGGGCCAGAGAAACAGTGGAGTGGGTAGGGCACTGTCTTGCACATGATTGACCTGGGTTTGATCCGACATCCCATATGGTACCCCAAGCACTGTCAGGAGTAATTCCTGAGTGCATGGCTAGTAGTAACCCCTGAACACTGCTTGTTGTGGCCTCAAAACAAAACAAAAGAGGTGCCTGCTTGCTGTAGTCATGCCGTGTTCTCTAGGACAGGCATGCTGTGTTCTCCAGGGCTATGGAAATTACTGTAAATACCAGAAAGGATCAGCATTCATGTTGACTGATTTCCTCTACGAATAAACCTCTAGTGGGTTCCTACCTGACCATTTATTTAGTCAAGAACTACAGTCAGGATTGTTATCTGGGAGATTCCTGTTCCTCAAGTACCACTTGAGGCCAAGGATGTATCCTCAGCTTAAGCCTACTGAAGCTCTGTCATCAAAGAGAAACAAAATCTGAAGCATTCCTAGTCATGGCTGGGCGGCACAGCTTACTTTCCTTCTCTCGGCCCTCAGCCTTGCCTTTTGTCTCCCAGAGAGAAGCAGTGGGAGAGAAGGAATTTGAGAGGTAGACTGACTACAGGGTGAGTGAATAGAGCTGGAGCTCAGATACTCTGCTGTGTGGGATTATAGTGTTTGTGGGTGTGGAGATTTAAGATTTGGAACCTGCATTCAACTCCATTCTTTGCTACACATAGCCACACGACCCGGACAAGGTCCTTTAAGCTCTCTGTACTTGCCAAGTAATGTGCTTAGCACAGAGCTTACTTCATCAATCTGTTGTGAAAATGTGGTGAGTCACTTTGAAGAGACCTGAGAACAGTCAGTGTGAGAGGCTTAGTAAGTGTTGGCAGCAGCCACTATAGAGCAACAAAAGTGGATATTATATTGTTATTATTTTGAGAGGCAGGATCGAATTTAGGGCTTCACACATGCCAGGTGAGAGTTTTAATTACTAGTTATTGAAATGCTGAAATAAAACCACTTCTCCATGCCCATTCCAACCTCATAGAAACTTCCTGCGGGTCCAGCGAAAGTTATTTGTTATTTTTCCCTCTAACCCTTCATCGAAAACTGCCCAGAACAACTGGCTCCCAAAATTATTCGGTCAGAATTCCTTCAGAAACCCACATTCAGACTTCAGGTGTTCAAGTAGGAGGCGACCAGCATCCCTGGAAACATACTGGGAAGAGCAATGGGCTGCATGGTGAGCTGAGTCCCAGCAGAGCTAACTTACTGTATCTATGTTTAGATCTATACACACACCCTCAGTTTAAGCTTACTGAAGCTGCCAGTGGACATGGAATCATGGAATGTATATATCTCACTGTAGCACTGTAACACTGTCCTCCCGTTGTTCATCTATTTGATCGAGCGGGCCCAGTAACGTCTTCATTTTGAGACTTGTTGTTACTGTGTTTGGCATATTGAATACGTCATGGGTAGATACCCTGTGGGAGAGATACTCTCGGTAGCTTGCCGGGCTCTCCAAGAGAGGTGGAGGAATCAAACCTGGCTTGGCCAGGTCAGCCCAGTGCAAGGCAAATGCCCTACCTGCTGTGCTATCGCTCCAGCCTATATATTTTTTACTCTCTCTCTCTATAATATATATATATACACATATACATATATTATACAGCCTGATCATAGGCTTGAGTCCCTTTCACCTTCCTGGAAGATCTCCTGGGGGGTGCTGGAGACTCTGATTCCTTTGCAGGAGGAGCCAGGGACCTCTTCTTCCTTCATCTATGTTCTAGGCTGTCATTTGGGTTCTGATTCTTGCTGTTTCCTGGGTATTGATCACTTGATCACTTGACATCCTGTTACTCATCTATTTGCTCGAGCAGGGGCCAGTAATGTCTCCATTCGTCCCTGTTCCGTGCCAGTGTAGCCTGATGGCGTCTTCTCGTTCTAGGAACACAAAGAGCCTCAAACCGATCCTTCAGGGTCTTGATGAAGAAGTCTGATCATCTTGTAGGTGGGCAGCCACGCGATCTTTTGACGTCCTGTGGAATCCAGTTGGTAACGACTCTAGTCCAGCGGTCATCTCCAAATCTCATTACATGTCCAGCCCATCTGATTTTTGACGCCTTGGCAAAGGAGACAACATCCATGATTCTTGACTGTCGATGGAGGTCAGAACTCCGGATTCTTTCTCTCATTTGAGTGAAGCGTGATACTCCAAGCATAGCTCTTTTGGTTCCTCTTTGAGAGACCTGAATAGCGTTCTCATCTTGTTTTCGTCAGGCCCAGGTCTCCGAGGCATATGTTAATGCAGGAAGAACAGTGGAATCGAAGAGATGTGCCCGGAGCCGGAGGGTCTTCGTCCTCTTCGCTATTTCTTCGACGCTCTTGAAGGCATTCCAAGCCACTCTCTTGCTCCTGCGCAACTCAGGTGCCAGGTCATTCATCATGTTGACTTCTCGACCTAGGTACACATAACTGTTGCATTCGGAGATGTTCATTCTGTTGAGAGCAAATGGAATGTCAGGAACGAGATCGTTTCTCATAAAAAGTGTCTTCGTGAGATACAGCTGTAGTCTGACCTTTCCACACTCATGGTCAAAGTTGGCCAGCATTAGTGCCACTTGGCTAATGTTTGGTGTTATTAGAACGATGTCATCAGCGAAGCAGAGGTGGTGTAGTTTCCGACTGTCTATCTTCACTCCCATTCTTTCCCATTCCAGTCGTCGCATGATGTTCTCGAGGGTGGCACTGAAGAGTTTCGGTGAAACGGTCTTACCCTGCTAAACCCCTCTCTTGACATGGATGATCACGTCCTTGTAGAATGGTGAGATCCTGGTAGTGAATTCGTAATACAGCTCATGGAGGATCCTGATGTATTGAGTTTGAATGCCCTGTTTGAATGCCCTGTTTACCGCTTCAGTCTCAGCCTTCTTTAAATCAATGAATGTTAGACAGAGCGGCATCTTGAACTCCCGAGAAACCTCAATGAGCTTGGTTATTGTGTGGATATGGTCGATGGTGCTGAATCCTTTGTGGAATTCGGCTTGCTCGCATGGTTGTCCTTCATCTAGTGTTCTGCCAATGACTCGAGTGAATAGCTTGTAGATGACAGACAATAGGCAGATCGGACGATAGTTGCCTATGTCATGGATCTCTCCCTTCTTGTACAGTAGTACAGTCCTGCTGGTTTTCCACTGGGATGGAACCTTGCATTCAGATAGGTAGCGTGTGAAGAGCTGAGCCAGTGTGTTGATGAGTACTGACGGCAGATTCTTCAAGTGTTTGGGTATGACCTTGTCTGGGCCAGGTGCTGTTCTCTTCTTTACTGATGAAATGGCGTGTTGGATTTTGGAAGGGAGAACGTTGGGAATGACATATCCATCCTGTGGAATTTGGTATGTGGGCAGGTGGACATGGCTCTCGAAGAGATCAGAGTAGAAGTCATGGATAATCTTCTCCATTGCCCTTCTGGAAAAAATGATAGCTCCATCACATATGGATACTACAGAGACGTTTCTTTTGGAAGTATGAAGGTACAGGAATGGCCAAGAACAAACTATTTATGCATGCCTTGGGACATGAATGGCATTGCCTACTTTCTCCAGTCTCTTTGCTACTTTAGACCCCTGCTTTTCCAGAAAGTGCTTAGAAGGGACAGCCACTTCCCTTATTTGTTCCAAGTCCCAGCAACCGTATACTGGGTCTCAGTCTCAGTGAGCTTCCCGTCAGCTGACCTACTGAGGGTTCCTAGCCTGCAGCCTCACCTCCTTTCTGGCCACACCCACCACTCTGGTCGGCCAATCCGCAGCTCCACTCCATGCACGTCATAACCGTGCCACTCCTCAGCCCAGGTTGGTGCTGGGAGTGTCCCAGCCAGTCAGTGAGAGTATTTTCCGGAGAAAGTTCTCCTCCCTTACACAGGAAAACCCTGGTACAGGTGCCCAAGTCACAAGTGGAGGGGTTGCCAATGGCGGGAAAACAAAGCCTTCAGGATCCTCAGAGCGCTCCATTTGGTTGATGGAGATTTGGGCCCTCTGGCCCCTTCACCTCTCCTATCCCCTTGCCCGAGTCCTTCAGCTTCTTCCTTAGTCCCTCAGGCTCTTGACTGTCTGTCTGCGAAAATCACAGTGTTTCTTCGCCATTTGATATTCTTCTGTTAACCACCAAAATAAAATATTGAGGAGAGAAAAAAATGATCTTTCAGAGACGAATGGTAGGTTGCCGAGAGGAAGAAGCCAAAGTACAACTCAGATTAGCAATCTCATTCTCAGGGTGGTGTTGTCGTCATCCTGCTGATAGGCTCATAGCCCTGGCAGGCCGTTCTCAACAGAGGAAACGTGGATGGAAACGCAAGAGGCATTTGTCTTTGTAAGGCATATGGAGCAGGAACCATAGTAGGGGTTGGTTCCAAACTAGTTGAGATGAAAAATTCTGTCTGGGAGATGCTACAGCAGCTAGGGCGCCTGACCCTGATTAAATTCTTGGCACCACATGGTCCCTCCTGAGCACCATCCAGTGGGCCCGGGTATCATCTTCACCTCAGGGCCTGAGCAGCACAGAATCCTTGGGCCCTAGTGCTCAAGGTACAGAAAAAAGATATAAAAACTCATGAGGTGAGCATGTGGCCAAGAAGTACAAGCAGTAGAGTATTTATTTGCCTGGTGTGTGTGTGTGTGTGTGTGTGTGTGTGTGTGTGTGTGTGTGTGGCTGGCCCTAGGTTGGATTCCTGGCAAACCCCGTTCTCCCCCCAAAGAGGGCAAAGAAGAAAAAAAAAGAGAAACTCTCAGGATTTGTTTAGCTGATCTTGAGTTTTATAGCTGCAGTGTGGACTTGGTTTCTCCACGCACTCACAGCAGGAGGCTGGGTTGGACAGGGTCACAGGAATTTTCATAGCTCAAAAAAAAGAGAAGTTTTGCCCTCTCTCTTTCTTGGTTGACTCTAAACCTCTGCAAATTCACTTGCTGTTTGCCCAGCTTTATCTCAAAACAGTAGCATTCTTGGGGGTCTTTGAGCAAAATGCACAGAATAAGCCGCCCGTTGACCCCTTCTCTTTGTCAGGGTGAATGGAGCCTACTAGCCAGTTCTGACCAGCATGATCAGAAACTTAGGGTGAATGTGCTTTGGTACACGGTGCGTGAGGCTGGGGCACCACTATCTGTGACCTTGGTAAAAGAAGAACCTATGAAACAAATGTACTTGGATCCCAACTCCTGGTTTTGAAAGGCTGAACTGACCAACTCAGCACCTGAAACTCTGGTTTCAGTTGCTCACTCTCACCTACATCTCCAAGTTTCCCAGCTAATGTTGCCTTTCCCCTTCCTCCAATCTCTTTCCAGTTAGCCTTCAGGAGAATTCCTCTGTCCTTCCTCAGTGGGTGCCTCTGAGGCTCACCTTCTCCACCTGGGATAAGGACCTTTTTCCTTTTCCACAAAGTAAATGATTGGGGTTTTGGTTTATTTATTCGCTATTTAATTAATGAATTAATTAATTTTTATTGATTTCTGAGCACTCTGCAGTGCTCAGAACTTACTCCTGACTTTGTGCTTAGCATTTGCTCCTGGTGGTATTTGGAAACCATCTGGGGTGCCAGGAATTGAGCCCATGTTGGCAGAGTGCAAGGTAAGTGCCCTGCCTTCTGTATTATCTCTCCAACTCATTTTTTTTATTAAAAATGCTTTTTTCTTTTTCTTTTTTTTTTTTTTGCTTTTTGGGTCACACCCAGCTATGCACAGGGGTTACTCCTGGCTCTGCATTCAGGAATTACTCCTGGCGGTGCTCGGGGGACTATATGGTATGCTGGGAATTGAACCCAGGTTGACCGTATGCAAGGCAAATGCCCTCTCCACTGTGCTATCGCTCCAGCCCCTTTTTTTGCCTTTTGAGTCAAACCCAAGTGATGTCCAGGGGTTATTCCTATCTCTGCACTCAGGAATTACTCTTGGAGGTGCTCCAGGGACCATATGGGATGCCAGGGATTGACCCCGGGTTGGCTGCATGCAAGGCAAATGTCCTACCTGCTGTACTATGGCTCTACCTCTTCCAGTTCAATTTTTGAGGTTTTAAATTATGTGCAATGACTCTCCAAACTGCTATTTCCTAAAAAATAGGTTTTAGGGCCATACCTGACAGTATTTAGGGCTTACTCAGGCTCTGTGCTCAGAAATAACTACTGGTAGGCTTGAGGGACCATATGGGGTGCCAGGGATTGAACCTGGATTTACTGTGTGTAAGGCAAGTGCCTCACCCACTTTACCATCTCTCCAGCCCCAGTTTATATGCATTTATAGTCCCACTTGGGTATCTAGTAACCCAAATTAGACAACCATGTTTTTGCCTAAAACAACCATGATCATTGACATTCCCCACTTCAGTAAAGGAACGAGCTTCACCTCAAGGTCTCTTGATTTGTCTATTTGTTCCATGTCTAAATTTGCCTGCTCCCCACCATTCTGCTGCTCCTCTGAACTACTTAGTGGCCTAAAAAGTGATCTCTTCCCCCCTTCGCTTCTGAGGAGTCCAATACATTCTTCACATTTAATTAAGTAATATATATATATAGTAAAGTAAATATATATATTTAAAACACATCGGATGGAGGTCAGGCCTTAATCCTGACTATGTGATCAGGGATTACTCCTGGAAGGGCTTGGGGCACTATATGGGGTGCCAAGAATTGAACCCAGGCCGGCCACTTGCAGGGCAAGCACCTTCTCTGTTGTACTGTGTTTCCAGCCTAAACTTCCTCACATTTTAAATAAAAGTTTGTCTATGATTTGTAACCCAGGCACCCTCTCTCTCCCTTGCTTTGCCGACACCAGCTTCTGTGTATGTATTTGTAATGTAGCAAGCTCATCTTTCCTGAGGACTTTACCTTGCTGGTCGTATATAAACTGTCACATCTAAACCTTCTGATCCAAGGCACACATAGACAACTCCAAAGAAAGAAATCCTGATTATCACATGAAACGTGTTGGAGCTGAATGCTTTATTTCTTATATGTGGTATATATGAGCTCATATTGCTTGCCACTCATTTCCTTGACAGTGAGTGTGTGACTTGCTTTAGCTGAAACCCTTGTGGCTATGATGTGAGCAGCAATTTGTGTTTCTGCCAGCATCAGCACGAGACTGTGCCTCAGTTGCCTATTGATCCCAGAAAATTGATTAACCCAAGCAGCTGACCTGAGTTTATACTGATGCCAGAGTTGCACGAAGCCTATTGTGGGGTCTGGTCACCTTCAGATTCATAAATATAAAACAAAATTTTATATACCACATAAACTTTGTGGCTCTTTGTTATACAACATTATTCTGGTGATAGCCAACTGATCTACTTTTATGGAATTTTGATATTTCACAGTAATAATATTTTTCATCTATGAAATTGGCAATGACATAAAGATATAGAGACTGTGAAATATGCATTTGGCAAGGGCCTAGGAAACAAGAATACTAATTTACTGCTGATAACAGTGTAATGTAGCAATCAATTTGGAAGTTTTATTTGGCCACGTGTCAGTATCTGAGGGATGACTAGGACAGTAGATCCAGAGATACCTCCTGTCCTTGGATAAGAGTTCACCTTCAGAAAAAAGGGGTGAAGTTTGGTTGTTTAGCCATCCTGCTTGTGGGGGAACTAAAATTCTGTCCTGTAGAACAGGGCACGGTAGGGCATGGGGGGGTTGATGTTACAGACAGACATGGAGGGGCTCTAGAGAAGTGTTGAGTTTGAGTGGGTAGGGAACAGCACTTTTTTTTTCCCTTTATTTTATTTTATTTTTTTTTACAGTTGTAGATTTACAATTTTTTGTGCTTGGGTTTCAATTATACAATGATCAGATACCCATCCCTCCACCAGTGCCCATTTTTCACCACCATGGATAATATCCCTCCCACCCCCATCCCCCCATCCCCCCCGTCTCTGTGGCAGGGCAATCCCCTGGGGAACAGCACTTTTTCCTGAGCGTTACAGAGACATACCATCCGGGTTTCATGAATCTGCTCCCATTGCTATCACTATCACCCTGTTGTTCTTCAATTCGCTCGAGCAGGCCCAGTAACATCTCCATTTGTCCCTGTCATGTGCAAGTGTAGCCCCATAACATACTGGGGGCTCCTTCAGGGTCAGGGGAATGAGGACCATTCATTGTTACTGTTTTTGAATATCTGCTCCTATATCCTTAATGAATCTTGATGAAGCGCCACTGATCCATGATCTCAGCTGACCTCCAGAATGGGGCTGAAACAGATACCATCACTGAAACTAAGAAGACAACCTCTCCAAAAAAAACCCTCCCCCAAATCCCAAACCCAAACAAAGCAACTCCCCAACCCCTCCAAAAAACCAACAACCCAATTTCTTCTAGCTTTACAAGTGAAAATGAGATAGAAAAACCAAGGTGCTCATGCTATTGCTCTAAAGAACTTTCTTTGAGCCTATTAACTCATTGAAAATTGATAAAATTTAAGGGGATCCCCCTTCTTACTCTCTCTATAGGGAAAATAGAAACACAGAGAGGACCCAGCCAGCTCAGGAGTCATCACATGCTCAGCCACTGTGGCCTGAATCCTGCTGGCACTGGTTTTCAGCCTGCTGTTGAATGCCTTCCCTGCCTGACTACCCTGCTCTGGGGAAAGGAGCAGGCTGACATCTAGAGTAACTGAATTGTTCTTGTTGGCCACAGCAGGGACTGTTTCAAAATGTAAGACTTCTTCTTGATGTCAAGACTTCTTTTCAGGCAGTGCTGAAGCAGAGGGTGACCTTGAAGAAGTGGGAGTTGCAGATGTGAACGTTTCAGTGTCATTTCAACGTGGGACTGGGGCTGGGGGCAGCAGGAACGCTGGGCTGTCACTGAGTCTTTGTTTTCTACTCCACAGAGCACAGACATGCCACTATCTTATTCATTGAGCCCATAAGTCAGTATGAGGGCCATGGCTTTGTTCCTCCTGCACACTAAGGGCAATGTAGTGCCAATGCACTGTGCCAAAATACTTCAGTCTCTGTGGATTCGTGAAACACAGCTCAGTGCCCCAGTCACAGATTTGCAGTGATTTACTTGCTGCTTTTCTGAACGAAGTTCTATAGGCTCATTCTCAGTTCCCTTGTGATGGCTGATGTTAATTCTATTCCTCTCCATTTTTTTTTTGGTGATATTTTTTTCTTTTTTCTTTTTGACTTTTTGGGCTACAGCAATGCTCAGGGGTTTCTCCTGGCTCTTCACTCAGTAATAACTCCTGGTGGTACTCAAGGGACCATATAGGTTGTCGAGGACCAAACTGGGTCGGCCCTGAGCAGACAAACACCCTCCCCACTGTACTATCGCTCTGGACCTGAAGTTTTCTTTCTCTTTCTTTCTTTCTTTCTTTCTTTCTTTCTTTCTTCCTTCCTTCCTTCCTTCCTTCCTTCCTTCCTTCCTTCCTTCCTTCCTTTCTTTCTTTCTTTCTTTCTTTCTTTCTTTCTTTCTTTCTCTTCCTTCCCTCCCTTCATTCCTCCCTCCCTCTCTTTACTTTTTGGGTCCACCTGGCGATGCTCAGGGGTTAATCCTGGCTCTGCAATTCAGGAATTACCTCTGGCAGTGCCAGGAGAAGATATGGGATGTTAGGGATCAAACCTGGTTCTGTTGCTTTCAAGACAAAAGCCCTACCAACTGTACTATCATTCCAGCTTTCCTCCCTCCAATTTTTAAAAATCATTTTTATTTATTTTTCAATAAATTTAAATCTTTTAGGGGTATGGAATCAACGTGGGTTCTGTGGCCTTAACAGAAAGGTTGTTTTGGCATTTGATGAGCACCATACTCTGTGTTCATGTTGCCCCAGATAACAATAGTTTTGTTCAAGTTGCCACCTGGAGTCACTGTGGTATTCTTTGCTTTGTATATAAAATCACAGATAGAATTCAGGTTCATCTTGGACAAAAACACCTTTTTACCTCTTCTCTGTTTTTATTTTTTTGGGGAGAGGTCATGCTCAGCTGTGCCCAGGGTCTTACCCTTTGCACCCAAGGATCACTCCTGCCAGGGGTCAGTATATGGGGTGCCAGGGATTGAAGCCAGGTTATCCAGGCAAGTACCTTTATTGCTGTACTATCTTACCCAACAGCTTAATTTTATTTATTTGTTTACTTATTTATTGAATCACTGTGAAATAGACCCTTACAAGGCTGTTCACAATTAGGTTTCAGTCATACAGAGTGCCAACGCCCATCCCTCCACCAGCGTACATTTCAAAGTCCTAATGTCCCCAGATTTCCTTCAATCACCCCCTACCCCCCTCATCCAGCCTGCCTCTATGGCTGGCACTTTCTTCTCTCTTTCTCTCTGTCTCTCTGTTTGTCTCTGTCTCCTTTTGGGCATTGTGGTTTGCAATATTGAAACTAAAAGCTTAAAATCCCCTTACCTACTTTTAACGCTCAGTTCTTGTCCAGTGTGATCATTCCCAGCTCTTATTGTCATACCAGTCTCTTCTCTATCTTACTTGCCCTCCACCCCACACACACTTGTGGTTGATTCCAACTATTGACCAGTGCTCCTAGCCTCTGTTTTCCCTGGCCATGGATATTAGTCTTCTACTATATATATTTTATATAACACAAATGAATGCAATCTTTCTGTATCTGTTCCTTTCCTTCTGACTCATTTCACTCAGCATATACTCTCCATGTCCATCCATTTATAGGCTAATTTCATGACTTTATTTTTCCTAACAGCTGTATAGTATTCCACTGTGCAGATGTGCCACAGTTTCTTTATCCATTTGTCTGTTCTTGGGTACTCAGGTTGTTTTCAGATTCTGGCTATTGTGAATAGTGCTGCACTGAACACTGGAGTACAGATGGATATCTTCATTTTAAAGAAGAGTTCTATGTTCCTTTTGGTTCCAGAGACCCTGTTTATAGCCTACAAAAATGGCCTGCGACCATAGTCTACTAGTTGCATTTACTATTTTAGAAGTTTAGTAGACTTCCAAAATAGTCCAGAAGGTCTTTTTTGTTGTTGTTATTGTGTTCATTCTAGTTCTTTCCACCCTAGCTTTGAGATGGTCTTATGTTGGATATGCAATTTCTGACTTTGAACTTAAAATTGGTAGTCAGTGGGGAAGCATAGAATCTTGACAAGAAAGCAACATTATCTGCTGAAGACAAGATTGAACGACTTGTTAAATTATTACTGGAAGCAAAAATATCAGAATGAAGAGAAGTGACCTTTAGTGGGATTGAACACAGAACTATTTTGCAAGGTTGTCTCCATGGTACAAACATTGATATAGGCATTCCTAGTCATCATATAAAGTGGAGAACTTGCACATATATTTGCAAAACATTTTTATTAGTGCAGCATTTTATTAAACTTTATGTATCTTGCATATACAAATTTAATTTTTGAAAGGTTGAACTTTACTTTTAGAATGTAGAGCTTTGGGGTGGATGAATAGGTTAGTAATGTTGAGCTGACAGAACAATGTGGAGTTAATTAAGTATAAGAGTTAACACTGTGCTTATTATTTCTAGGATTTTTGGGGGACATGATTTCCAGGTTAGAGTGAGAAGCCGAGGAAAGAAGCTTCTGAGACTTTGGCTATTGAAGACACAAGATGACTTAGGTATAAAACCCTGCTGGTAAAGTTTTTTCCCAACTTCGTGCTTAATTATAAAGAGGACTATTGAAAAGACTGACCTATTGTCTAAGACTAAACCCTAAAGTATTTGAGAGGAAACAAGGTACAAGGCCAGGGATAGACAGTGCTAAAAGCCTTCCAACATGATTCATATTATAAAAAAAAAAAACTATGGTAAAACTAGAAAGAATAGGAAGATGATCCTTAAAATTAAGAATAAGGGCCTGGAGTAATAGATAGTACGGTGGGTAGGGCAGTTGCCTTGCACATGCTGACCTGGATTTGATCTCTAGCACCTCATATGATCCCCTGAGCCTGCTAAGAGTGGTCCCTGACTGCAGAGCCAGGAGTGAGCTATGAACACACTGGGTGTGGCCCCAAAACCAAAAAAAAAAAAAGAAAGAAAGAAAATAAATAACCTTGAATATACCTGCATTTAGGGCCAATGGCTTACACATTGAAATGTAAACTAAAGTTACATGCTGAGTCTTTACCAGAATACTAGCCCTTATGATTTCTCTTTGTGCCCTAATTTTGTAACTTTCATGTAAAAATGTTAAAAAAATTAAGTTTTAAGATGAAAAGCATGAACATATTTTAAAAATCTTGTTCTACAATAAAATATATGTGAACCAAGGACATAATCCTTGATCTCCCCTGAACCTAGTTCAGGAAAAACTTAACATTCTAGAATGAGCTATGGGAAAGGAACCAGCAAAAAAAAAATATGTTAAATATAATATATGAAAAAGGAAGTAAAGGAAACACAAGTGGATGAGTGAAAAAGTGTTGTTGCCAGGAGGCATATGATAAACATAAAACATCTTGTTTCAAGTGATGCAGCTGATGATGGAGTTGCCTCAGTAAACAAGCGATTCACATGGAGAAACCAGAATGGAAGGGAGGATGACAGGATCTCAGGCGAGATGAAGTATGACCTAGCAGAGCTCAGATGGAAATTCCTGGCATAGAAATGATTTATTCTGGGTTCAGGCAATAAAAAAGAAGGGAGTCACTATTTTCTGTGATATAGCCTTGGAGAAGTATTTGACTCTGTAAATATATTTTATGATATAACTATTATGTAAAAGAAACGTGGTTTTTTTTTTTACCCCTATCAATATGGGAGCCCCTGGAGAGATTCCCTTGTCATAATCTCATTGAGTTTGCTCACACTTCTCCCACTTGTAGTACAGTTATTTAGGATCCCACTACAATGGCAAAAGCCTTCCAATTAGGACAAATCATTCTCACTCCCTGTAACTCTTGGCTGATACCTTAGATCTTCGTTTTCTGGAGATTCATGGACCTTTTATAGGTCTCCTACAATTATGCTCTGATCTAAACTCCTTGAGTCCCAGATTCTAGATCTATTTCCATGTGCTGGAGTCTTGGTTCCTAAACTTATTGTACTTAATCTCAAGGTCCTTTTCATTTTGTCAAAGGGACCCTGGCCCGCCTTTCTTTCAAATAGACTGGATTCCCTGTTTGAGTTGTTATTTGTGCTTTGGTTTATTGCCTGAAGATATAAATACCATCTTAGGGATGGGGCTATGGGGATTTGGAAGTGATTCAGAGACAGCATTTAAGGTTTCTATGACACTTTCATGGAAACATTCAGTCACTTAGTCTGGGTAGAGTTTCAGAGGGTGGGTCAAAGTTAGTCTGGGAGGAGTCCCCTCTACCTAACTTTCCAAAACACTGGGTCTCTGGAAATTATCAGGATCTTGGAGCTCAATGAGGAACTGGAAGCTCCAGAATTAAGGAGTTACCCAACTTCTACCTTGGTAATATGGAAGGAGAAAAGTATTAGCTAGGTCACCCACCATAAAACACCAAATATTGATAAGGGCAGAACTACCCCCAAATAAAGAAGGTTATTGAGAATTAATGACAGAATTAATGACAGGAGTGAGTAAAGTGAGGCATTTCTCTACCATGAAAAGTACTGGACATACTTGAAGAAGGCAATGCTTCCCGTCATTTTCTTTATTTTGTTTTTTTGTGCCACACTTGGCACAGAAATTACTGGGATGCTCAGGGGACCATATGGGATACTGGGGATCGAACTTGGATGTGCCACTTGCAAGGCAAACTCCTTACATGCAGTTCTATTCTCTGGACCTCTTCTTTTCTTTTTCTTCTTCTTTTCCTTTCTATTTTTTGGGGGTCAGGGGTCACACCTGGGAGTGTTCAGGGCTATTCCTAGCTCTCTGCTCAGGACTGACCCCTGGCTGTGCTCGGGATACCATGTGTAAGTACCAGGGATTGGATGGGTCGACTGCATGCGAGGCAAATGCCTTACCTACTGTATCTCCAGGCTTTTTCATGAAGAGAATTTGGACTTGAAGAGGGACTTCACTCTAGTCTTTATTTCACAGAAGGACTAAGAACTTGAGTATAAATAGAATTCTTTTCAAGAATCCTTCCTCTCCCCGCCCCCGCTTGTCTTTTTTTTTTTTTTTTTTGGACCACATCCAGCTATGCTCAGGGCTTACTCTCTGTACTTAGGTTCACAACTCATGAGTTCAGGGGACCATGTGGGACACTGGGAATCAAATCCAGGTCAGCAGGGAAGGCAAGCACCTTACTCACTCTGCTATCTCTCCAGCTCTGTCCCCTGATGATTTTTTCCTTCCTTCTCTCACTCTCTTTCCTTTGTTTCTTGAACCATACAGAGTGGTGCTTGGAGGCTATTCCAGGCTAGGTGCTTGAGAATCATTATGGTGCTTCTTAGGGGATCATATGATGCTGGGGATGTATTCCTGCTTCAATAGACTTCATTGTGAAGTAAAAGTTTTATGACTCTCAGTCAAATACATTTTATGTTTAAGATTATTTCTGTTTGTGTATCAATGATTTCATATGAAAGAAAATAGTCAAAATTAAGATTAATAAAAAGTAGAGTGCTTTTGCGATATTTTAAAGAACTGTGCCTCCCTACCACTCTGAGAATCTTCGGTGTCAATAGGAACTAGAATTTGAGTAATCGGGGGTTCCTGACCATGTTTTTGCATGTGGTCTTTGACAAAGGCACACTACTAATTATTCCGTTTAGCCCTCAGGACTGGGCTATGAAGGAGGTAGACTGTCCAAGTCTTAGGATGCTATCACAGCATCTTAGCCCAAAGATGAGATCAGGAAAACCAATACAGAAAAACCTTGGAGCTTGGCCATCAAGAGCTTGTCACTGAGACTTGTATTGAACTCCAGGGTCCAAAGAGAACACAGAGCTGGGAGTAACCTTGAAGCAGTGCTGGGTGTGACTTCCCCACCCACAACAAACTCCTCACGAACCAAAGAGCTCCCAACCACCAATTTTTATTTTATGTGTATATTTTTGTTATTTGGACCACACCTGGCAGCGTCCAGGGCTTACCCCTAGCTCTGCCCTCAGAGATCCCTCCTGGCAGTGCTTAGGGAACCATATACAGTAGCAGGGTATCAAACATGGGTTGGCTGCATGCAGAGCAAACACCCTACCCACTGTTATATTGCTTCAGTCCCCAACCACAACTTGATTTTTTTTTTTTAACTTTTGGGTCACAACCAGTGATTCCCAAGGGTTACTTATGACTCTGTAGCACTGTGGCACCGTCCTCCCATTGTTCATCGATTTGCTTGAGCAGACACCAGTAACGTCTCCATTGTGAGACTTGTTACTGTTTTTGGCATATCAAATATGCCACAGGGAGCTTGCCAGGTTCTGCTGTGCAGGCGGGATACTCAAGGTAGCTTGCCGGACTCTCCGAGAGGGATGCAGGAATTGAACCTGGGTTGGCCCTGTTCAAGGCAAACGCCCTACCCACTGTGCTATCGCTCCAATCCATATGGCTCTGTACTACGGAATTACTCCTGGCAGTGCTCAGGGGTATATAGGATGCCAGGGATTGAACTTGGGTCAGCTGTGTGCCAGGCAAATGCTGTTCTACCTGTTGTGCTATCTCTTCTGTCCTGAATCACTTTTTAAAGTGAAAGAAGCCCCCAAGTGGGTTTATTTGACCAAGGATATAGCCTAGTAATTCTATTCTCTGCCCCCTCTCTGTCTCCTCTCTAGGAATTACCGTCCTCAAGCATTTCTGTTATTTATACTCCCCTATGGCCTGCCACTCCTCTGTGTTGGCACCCCCAAGTAATAGGTAGGGGGGCCCATGGGTAGATTTCTCCGCAAGAGAAGAGTAGTGGACATAAAAAATGAGGCCAAGGATTTGATCACAGAATTGTATGCTTAGGTCCTGCTCTATGGGTACTGTCCACTGTACTGTCTGCTCTATGAGTACTGTCCACTGCACTGTCCTCCTGTTGTTCATCGATTTGCTTGAGCAGGCAACAGTAATGTCTCACAACAAATTGAGACTTGTTACTGTTTTTGGCATATCGAATATGTCACGGGTAGCTTGTCAGGCTTTGCTGAGTGGGCGAGATATTCTCTGTAGCTTGCCGGGCTCTGTGAGAGGGGAGGAGGAATTGAACCCGGGTCAGCCGCATGCAAGGCAAATACCCTACCCGCTGTGCTGTGGGTAATGTGGTTTATCCTTCCCACCTGCCCCATGAAGGTCATGTACAACTTACCTTACCTCCAGGCACTACCACGTCAGAAACCAGGTGGCTTCCTATTGTTCCAAAGACACTGTGATTTTCCCAGGCTCTCTACGTTTTCATTGTGGTCTTTTCAGAGCATCTGACTTAAGGTGGGTAGGGCAGGGAGTCGGGAAAGTGAGCCCAGGGTCAGAGGGATATAAGAGTGGCTCAAAAGTGGTATTATTTTGGGGCTGGAGCAATAGCACAGCGAGTAGGGCATTTGCCTTGCATGCAGCCAAAATGGCCGACCCAGGTTCGATTCCCAGCATCCCATATGGTCCCCCGAGCACCGCCAGGAGTAATTCCTGAGTGCATGAGCCAAGAGTAACCCCTGAGCATCGCCGGGTGTGACCCAAAAAGCAAAAAAAAAAAAAAAGTGGTATTATTTCAATGCCACCCACTTTCCTGGACCTAGAGTCATCAGCGTCCTACCAAGACCCCTCCAATCTGTTTCTGGGGACAGCATTCCTGCCTTCTTTTTTTTTTTTTTTGGCTTTCTGGATCACACTCGGCGATGCACAGGGGTTACTCCTGGCTCTGCACTCAGGAATCACCCCTGGCGGTGCTCAGGGGATCATATGGGATGCTGGGAATTGAACCTGGGTCGGCTGCAAGGCAAACACCCTACCCTCTGTGCTATCTCTCCAGCCCCCTGCCTTCATGTTTTATGGTGCCGTGGGGAGGCTTTGACCAAGCAGGTCGTTCTACCCTCTTCCAAGGGTATTTTTATGTTGGCAAAATGGCAAGGATATTCTTATCTCAACAAACGTTAACTTTTCACAGTGACTAAACTCAATTGACACCAAAGCTGCTCAGTGTTTGATCGGAAAGTACCCAGATAGTTGGAGACCAATCCCCGACCAGCCCCTGTCATGAACACTTGTCCTTGTTTGGAATATGGGATGTCTGATTGATTCTTTATTGTGGATCGATTCTTTGCAAGCCTCCAACTGTCTCACTGTTGGATGATCTGGCCAGCAGCAAACTGGTTAGTTGAACCACTAATCTCTTCTTACCAGCTACCTCCTAATGGTTGCCCTTTCTGATCTGGGAGACCTGGAGGATGTTGGCAGCCCTCATAATCTGACTCTATGGGGACTCAGAGCTTCCCAACAGTCATCAGAAGATGGTCTATTTGGAGAAAGTAGGCTCTTTCACTCTCTTTCCAGTGTGAGAGAATGAACTCAGGGTCACATAGATGTAAGGAGAGCACTCTCTTGCTGAGTCACATTCCAAGGCCTGAGAAAACATTTTTGTCTGAGGTCTGGGGAGTATAAGAGTAACTGCCAACACATTCAGTATTTTGGGAGGTGGTATATTCACTATTGTGCCTAGACAACAATGAATATTTCATTTTCTTCTTCTTTTTTTTTTTTGGCCACACCTGGCAGTGCTTAGGGTTTACTCTTGGCTTTGCGCTCAGGGATCACTCCATATGGGGCTTGAGGAAACATTTGGCATGCCGGGTATGAAATCCAGGTTTGCCATATGCAACGCAAGTGCCTTTCCCACTGTACTATCTTTCTAGCCCAACAATGTGTATTTTCTGAGATGGCCAATAACACTTGTTTGATGTTCAAAGGGTTCATGACTCATGGGAGGTAAAGAACCATTTACTTAAGGATATCCATCCTTAGGTGGGATCTGGAATCTATTTCACTCCTGTTTTCAGAAGACGGGGGCCAGACTGGGGACTTGTGAGGAATCTTGAGGTCTGGGTTGTGGAAGGAGGATATGGGAAGCAGGGAAGAGCTCTGTTACCACCATCTCCATCTCATTTTGGGTCCTGCATAAATGATATAATGACCTCATTGTAGCTTCAAGGGTCCTTGAATGGCACTATTATGTGTGGATGGTGGCTCCTGGAGGGGAGATAAGTCTATTTGCACTGTGGACCTGAGGCTGACACTGAAGTTTACCAGTGAAGTGACTAAGCATATAGCCACACTGTGTGAAGGGTTGCACATATTTTCATTTGAAACTTACAGTTTCCTTGGTTCTAACCTCTTGTAATGAGTCAGTTGGTTTCCTGGGTAACTAGACCCAACTGTTAGATGACTTTTGAAGAGCCAAATACCACAAGTTTTACATCTATTATGGAAAACTTCCGGGGCTGCAGTGAATGCACAGCGGGTAGGGCATTTGTCTTGCACATGGCCAACCTGGGTTCGATTCCCAACATCCCATATGCCCCCCCGAGCACCACCAGGAGTAATACCTGAATGTGTGAATCAGAAGTAACCCTTGTGCATTGCCTGGTGTGACCCAAAAAAGAAAAAAAAAAGAAAACTTGCTTGCTGGGCTATTGCTCCTGTTCCTCTATTACCTCTTCTTTATTGATGATGTCACTGGTTTAGTTTTCAACTTCTTCCTTTCTGCTCTTGAGTCGTGCTACTATATTATTTAGCTCCTTCATTTCTGATTGAATGATTTCTTTCATTTTCTCCCCATCAATCTCTTCTCAAGTTTATTGATTCTCTCTCCTAATTGTTTCCTCAGCTCAGTGAACATTGAGATTATTGTTGCTCTGAAGTCACCCTCAGGCAGCTTAGAAAGTTGTAATGTGATGAGGACTTTCCTGGGCTCTTTTACTGTTTTTATTTGGGGGGGGAAGGGCACACCTGGAAATGCTCAGGGGTTATTTTATTCTTGGCTCTGTGCTCAGGGATCACTCCTGGTGGTGCTTGGGGGACCATCTGGGATACTAGAGAACAAATCCAGATTAGCTGTATGTAAGGCAAGTGCCTTACCCATTGTACTGTATCTCCACCCCTGTGTCCTTTTTCCTTGATGCAGTCCAATTCCTTCATTTTTCTGTAGTTCTGGTGCTTCAAGGATGCCAAAGGGGATTTCTGGTCACCAGTATTCTTTAGCGGTTACATTAGAACTCTAGCTTGCCTGGGTTCTGGCCCAAGGTTCACAGTGGTGTTGAATGGCCACTGATGTGTCATACTTCAACTAATTTGTGGAGTGACTTGTGATTATGGTTTTATGTACCTAGTAACAGCTGATCAGCAACCCGATCTTTATAGCTACTGGGGTAAGTTTGTTGTTACCCCAGTAACAAAGGGTGGTTTTCTGAACCATAACATGGTGTCTGGGCTCACCTTCTTGGGTCTGCTCCCTCCTGTGGCCTCTGGGATGGCAGCTCCAGGTGCAGTTTTGACAGTAGCTATTCCCTGCTGCAGCCTGAGAATGGATACGCAGTCTATGATGGGCACTGCCAGTTCCCAGTCTCTTTCTGACATGGTAGATACAGGCACAGATTGCATCACTGCGGAGCCTCAGGGATCACTGCCAAGAGTGATTCCTGAGCACAGAGCCAGAACTAAGCCCTTTATACTTGGTGTCCTCCATCTTAGGTTGGAGACTAAGTCTGGTACACCCTCGCTGGAGAAGCATCCTTTAGTTCTGAGCTGGCTGTGGCTATAAACCTAGCAAGCACAGAAGCTGTGAACCTGTTGGGTAGGGCCAAGGCTGTTGCTCCCATGGGTGCATCTGAGCCTGCATCCTTTGGGCAGAGCCCACCTTGGGAATGACTCCTCCAGTCAGCACCTGGGGCAGCGGCCCACACTGTATTGGGCTCTCCCAGACTTAAATTTGGTTTCCACTTGGTTTTGTATTAGCATCCTCCTGTCTCAAGTTGACATTTTATGTTCCATGCTGGGTTGCCAATCTCCTTTCTCTCTGCTTTCCCCCTTAACCTCATATGGGACACACTCCTTAGCTCTGAACTTATCTGATGCTCTGTGTTCTGAAACATCTAATTTCCCTGAGGTAATGACTGTGTTCTCCAGTGAGATCCCACACAGGAGATCCCAAACAGAATTTTCAGTTCTGTTTTTATTCATTCTTTGTGTTGATGCTGCAGGACCACTCACAGAACTACATCGTTTCAGTCATCTTCTCCCCACCCTTTGCAATGTAATCTTTTAATATGTGTGTGTGTTTATTTGTGTGTGTGTGTGTGTGTGTGTGTGTGTGTGTGGTTGAACCACACCCTGTAGTGCTCAGGGCTTTCTCCTGGCTCTCTGCTCAGGAATCATTCTTGATGGTACTCAGGAGACCATATGTGGTGCTATGACTTCAGCTGGGGTCAGCCATGCGCAAGACAAGTGCCCTATCTCTTGTACTACCTCTCCTGCCCCAGTAATGTAATCTTCTAAAAAATCAGAATTAATGGGGCTAGAGAGATAGTGCTGTGGGTGGGGTGTTTGCCTCGCATGAAGCTGACCTGGGTTCAATTATATGGTCCCCTGAGAACCGCCAAGAGTGATAGTTGAGCATATAGCCAGGGGTAAGCCCTGAGCACTGCTGGGTGTGGTCCTCCCGAAAAATAAGAATTAATGCCCCAAATCCATAATTCATTCTCTCTCTCTCTCTCTCTCTCTCTCTCTCTCTCTCTCTCTCTCTCTCTCTCATTCTGTCTCCTTTCCAAGCAATTCTCAGGGAACCCAGGGAATTGATACTCAGAAACTGGGCTGAATGATTTTTTTGGGGGGGTCATACTTGGTGATACTCAGAGGTTACTCCTGGTTCTGCAATCAAGAAATTAGTACTGACAGGCACGGGGTACCATATGGGATGCTGGGGAAGCAAACCCAGGTTGACCACATGCAAGACAAGTGCCTTATCTCACTGTGCTATTGCTCCAGCCCCAGAACTGAAGGTTTAAAACTGGGTCCTACAATGTGGTGCTTCTCAGGCCTAGCAGTGTTGAGGGATAGCAGAATCACCCTACTGCCATACCTGGCAGTACTTGTAGGTTGGAGATCAAACTCGGGGCCTCATGTATGCAAGGCATGCTTTCCAGTTCTTTAAACTATTCCTTTGCTCTTCCAAATGTCAATATTTTAAATTAAGAAGAATAAGCAGTAGTTTCATGGTAAAGGAAAATCAATAATGCTGATCCCATATTCATTTGAAATGTTGACATTAAGTCCAGTGATATAGCTCAAAGGGTTGTTGGAGCACAAGCTTTGCATGTTGGAAGCCTTGGTTTGACCCCTGGCACCACATGGACTCCTGAGCATCTCTATGAATGAATCCTAAGCACAAAGCACTACTACCAGGTGTAGTCCAAAGAAACACACACACATACACACACACACACACAAAGTATTGAAAACATTTTTTTTATCATGGATTTTTTGTGGTGTGTGTGTGTGTGTGTGTGTGCGTGTGTGTGTGTGTTTGGGCCATATATGGTGATGCTCAGGGGTAACTTCTGGCTTTTCGCTCAGGGATCACCGCTTAGGGGACCATATATTGTGCTGGGGGTTGAAATTGGATTTGCCGTGTGCAAGGCAAGCACCCTTTCTTCTGTATTATCATTCCAGTCATTTTTCTTAACCATATTTTTGCATTTTCTATTTCTTCAATTTTCTGAAGTTGGGGAAGTGGTGGTTTGGAGAAGAGGAGAAAGGGGGAACTCTGTTGGATTTGGGGAGGGGGAAGACAGTGCTTTTATTCTTGCATGCCTCTATGGGGGCTTTAATAGTACTAAAAAGATCTGTGAAAATAAGAAGGAAAAGAAGAAGGAGAGGAGAAGAAAAATGTAATTAAAATATTATGTGATATGTCTGCTGATCAGGTGTCTGTTTCTTTGGGATTTTCAGGCTGGGAATGAAGTCTGTTTTCTGAGCAAAGGAGGTGACCAAAGCTCTGATGTATTCTTTAGGGTTTGTTGGTGTCCCATTGTTTATATGTGTAATCTTTGGGTTCTTACATGCTTTTATGCATGCGTAGCTCAATGTTTGCACACATAAGATATTAGTATTGAACTTCTTTATTAGCACAACTTCACTCTCTCAGGAGACTTTCATAAAAACCTATTTTCCTTTGTTCCAGAAAGACTTATCAATTCTTCAACAGGAGCAGGAAACAATAGTTTTCTACTCTTTGCTTGGTGCTCCAGAGTCTTGCTCCTGGTATAACTTGGGGGACCATGTGGTGCTAGGATTGAGTCTAACCTTCTGCATGCAAATAAGCCTTTTGAGGTATCTCCCTGGTCATGGACAACATTGTACTTTAATAATGGACATACGAGATTAGTTTCTTTTTTGCTCTGACGATACCTTACGTCGACTCTTTGTTCTGTCAATGCTCCGGTCTCCAAAGACAAAGCTGTGCAGTTCTCTGAGTCATATTGGGACATGCTCCTTGAAGAAAAAATGCTAGAACATGGGATGTACTTAGCCATATAACTGTAATTGTAGTTAGTGTTTACTCTGGTCATGGCGTGTGTGTGTGTGTGTGTGTGTGTGTGTGTTTTGCCTAGGCTAGACCAGTCAACACAGTCTGTTTCTCTCAGCTTCAGTGATTGGATGAGGAATGATCAGGTGATACAAACAAACCAATCGGGCCAACCACACTCAATCCCTGGAATTCGTTAGACTTTGGGGATAAGTGACTCATTTTCTTCCACTGGCCTGTCCTAATAAAATGAACCTGAGATTTCCTGGGTCACAATAAATGGTCCGAGAACCAAACCAACCCAGAGGGAGCATAGTCAGGGAGGGAGATGTCATGTTTACAGCAAGTTCTGTCCTTGTGCATTTCATTTCTGGGAGCCATTTGAGCTCCCTTGTATACACGACTGGTTTGAATTGAGCATGTTCTTCAGTATTCATTGTGAGAGCCTGGGTCTCTGTTGTAAGCCTTTCTCTATGAGCTCAGGGACTGGAGCTGAATCCCCAGGGTCTGGCCCACAAGAACATTCAAAAGATGAATTGAAGCAGTATGTCTGTATAGAGAATAAGAGACACACATATGCTATTTTTGCATAAGTATGAAGCATGTTAGACACTGTAAAAAATGTCTTTATGGGGCCAGAGACAGGGTGGATAAGGTGCTTGCACATGGCCCACCCTGATTTGATCAGAGTGCACCCTATATGGTTTCCTGAGCACTGCCAGGAGTCATCCCTAAGCACTGAGCCAGGAGTAAGCCCTGAGTACCTCCGGGTGTGGCCCAGAAACCAAAATCAAACACCTCCCAACACCTCCCCCAAAAACAAACAAAAAAAAACCCCACAAAAACTCAAAAACCAAAAACCAAAAAAACCCATAACACCAAAAACCAAAAGTAATGACTTTATAAAGTTGGAGTGATTCTAAGTCTTCCCTCTGCTCTTGCTACCCTCTAGTGTGTCAGGTGGAAATCAACACTGCCTGCTGTAAGCGCTATGATCACCTATGCATGTCCACCTCCATCCTGAAGCCAACCAAGACACGTCCATGGGAAAAGATGCTCAAATTGGGGGCTGGAGCAATAGCACAGCGGGTAGAGCATTTGCCTTGCATGCGGCTGACCCAGGTTCTATTCCCAGCATCCCATATGGTTCCCGGAGCACCGCCAGGGGTAATTCCTGAGTGCAGAGCCAGGAGTGACCCCTGTGTATCGCCGGGTGTGAGCCCCTCTCCCCAAAAATGCTCAAATTGAGGAGATACTTCCTGAAGCTCTGGGCAAAATATAAAATAACTGTCTTATTTGGTGTGTGTTCTCAATAGATTTTCACATTAACTTCTTACTCATTTCCTTCCATTTCTCTGTCTCCTCTCCTTCCTTATCTGAGAATTATTCCAGGCTCAGGAATTAAGTCTAACTATAGAACTATGGTGTGAACATCTGACATTGTGCTTGGCTTTAAAGGGGATGTTTCTAAAGTTCCAGATTAACTAGAAGATGCAAGTTTGAGTATATAACCTATAACCAAAAAATGAAAATGGAAAAGGAAGTCCCTTTGCAAATCTAGTTTGTTAAAAGTTTTTATTTTTCTTTCATGCTCTCATTGGATAGATCAAGTTGGTGGTGGCGGTTTTGGTAGGGTGGGGGCAAGTTTCCTGGTGCTTTCAAAGCAATGTATTCTTTTCTGAACTTAATAGTATTTATTCTTTCTTCAAACTCTTTCAACCCTGCCTGCATCTCTCACCCCCTTCTGTCCTGTGCTCACTGGGGAGGTTTTATATATATTTGTGACAGATGGGCTCACAGTATCTTCTATTGTTCTGTGTATTATGTAAAGATAATCTGTTTCTATGAGAACAAAGAAAGAGAATTTCAGTATTTAAGTTTTCATTTAATAACCCAAAAGTTGATCATCCCTCCTCCCCTGCCCATTATAGTTAAATGTTTATTTCTGGTTCTTTGTCAGTGTTCTTTATTCAATTTCTTTTTGTGTTTTATTTTCAGTGTTTATTATGCAATGCATGTTGATTGTAGAAGATTAGTTAAAAACAAAGAATTCATGCCCACAGAAATAGAAGAGTGGCTTAAAACACCTGCCTTACAAATATTTGGTCAAGAGTTTAAATCCCAGGCATCCCACATGTGCTGAGTGCAATCCTAGAAGCTCTGCTGTCTGTGGTCTATAGCACCAAAAGTGATTTTCAGCTATGCAATAGCCAAGTGTGTGAAAGTGCCACAAAAAGGGGGAGTGACCCCTAACAAGCCCAGTAACTGAAAAAGTTTGACTACCATATCCAGAAATTGGGAATCTGACAAGCATGTATGAGCCCCACAACAATGCCAGGCAAGCACTGCAACCTTCACTAAGAGTAAGGCCCCCAACCAACATGTGTGCAAGCATCTCATCTAAAGAAAGGCAAAGCATGGTGAGCACTAGAACTGAGTATGCAAGCATCACAACCTGATGTTCAGTCCCCAGCGAACATCACAGCTAGAAGGGTGTGAACACCATAGTCAGGTGTGTATGCAACCAGTGGTCCTTACATCCACAACAATGAAGGGAGAGGCCGGGGCCCTAGTACAGCGGGGAGGCATACTAGGCATCGCCTGCATCCCACTGTGGTCCCTTGAGCACTTTCAAGGGTAATTTCTGAGTGCTGAACCAGGAGTAATCTCTGAGCATCTCCAGGTTTGATCCCGAAAAACCAAAGCAACAACAACAACAATAACAACAACAAAACAAAACAAAAAGCAAAAACCAGTAAAGGGAAGGGGGAGGGGAATTTGAAAAATCTACCCCTACCCATAGGGCCTGGAGCAATAGTATAGAGGGTAGGGTGCTTCTTTTGCGCATGGCTGACCTCGGCTGAATCTCCAGCATTCCAGAGCACTGCCAGGAGTGATTCCTGAGTGGAGAGTCAGGAGTAACCCCTAAGCATCTCTAGGAGTGGCATCCCCCCAAAGTAAACAAACAAAAACTCAGTCATAGAGTAAGGTGACAGTTGCTTCAAACAATTAGTGCTGTGCTTAGTCACACTGCATATTTGTTTGTTTGTTTACTTTATTTTGGGCCACACCTGGTGGTATTTAAAGTTTACTCTTGGCTCTGCACTCAGGGATTGCTCCTGGTGGAGCTTGGGGGACCATATGTGGTGCCAGGGATGGAACCCAGGTTTATCATGTGCACAGTGAATACCCTACCCACTGTACTATCACTCCAGCCCTAGCTATGCTGCATGTTTAGCTCTGTGATCTTTTAGGAGTGTTCTTCTCAGATATATACCACATGGCCTACATGCCTATTTCCCTTCATGTCCACACAGCAACTCTATCAGGGAGGCTTCATCAATAAGGATTAACTGCAACAGCAAATAAAACCCAGAGAGCTCCAGTGTAAACATGGAAAGGGCTTTGGCTATCTCCAGAAATGCAGTTCCTAGTTCTTTGCACTGTATCCTAGTGCAGGATAACCAGAATTATTGTTATAAAGTTCATTCACCACAGACACCTGGCTCTGCTCAGGGCTTGCTCCTGGCTCTGAACTCAGGGATCACTTCAGGTGGGGACTGGGGGACCAAATGTTGGGGATCAAATCTGGGGCAGCTGCATGAAAGGCAAGCACCTTACTTACCTATCAGATACTATATCTCTAGCCCTACTTGATAGTTCCTTAAAATGTGAATGTCATGCTTTTTTTCTCCCTAATTTTATTTCAAAACAGGGGAGTATGAAGATCCACATATGACTCCCATATTATTTTAAATAATTAGTGGTTTCAATGAATTCTGGAAAAAAGTAGAAAGTTAAATTTCTCTAACTGGTATTATCATAAATGATTCTCTTTCTTTCAACTTCACTTTACTGTTTTTGTTTGCATAATCAATAGGCCCAAAATAGAAACTTCTCTGTCATGCCTTTTGGCTTTTCTTCTTCATTCCTTTCTTCCTTTTCCCTTTTTGAATTCCTTTCCTTTCCTCTTCTATTGCCTTTTCCATTTCTCCCTTCCTTTCACTTGATAAGATGAAACTGAGAAGGAAGAATAGTTCCTTGGCAGCGTTGATGATGGGCATATTGTGGGGAAGGGCACAGTCAAGATGACTTTTAGAGTTAGGAGTTGGATTAGGGTGGCTATTTTCATTCAAGGGTTTATAGGTGGGTAACAGTCATGATATAATCATTTAGGTTAGGTGGAAACAACAAGGCAAGCGTTAAAAAATCTTACATTTTTAATATACCATCTATTCTCCTATATGCCAGGTATTTAATTATAATTTAAGAACTGAATTTGAAATATTTAGAAAATAGCCAAATAGGGACATTTTGAGCAACCCTGAATCCTCTTCCTCCTGACTCTGCTGCAAAGAGCTGGTTCAGAACGCTTCACAAAGGAGATGAGTTATCAGAAATGCACCAGACAAAGATCCACACAAAGGATTACGAAGAAAAGGAAAAGCACTTGACAAAGAATGCTCAGAAAAACATTGCCACAAGGACAACAGCAACAAAAAACGATGACTCACTCTTCATGCTGACATTTAGTAAAGCGATCATCTCTAAAACCAAGATAAATCGGAGATCCAAGAGCTCAGAGAAGCAACATAGGATGATTTCAGATACCTTGAAAAAATTGAATGTGGATCTACAATCTGTCCCTTCCCCTGTTTTGCAGAGCAGGGGTCATGGAGGAACATGCATATTCCCTGGGTCTAGAACAGATTTGACAGATTTTAGGGTGACTGCACCCAGTGGGTTAAGGGTCTCTCTTGGACCAGTGCTCAAGGATTTCTCTAGAAATGCTTGGGGGACTCTGTAATACTGGAGTCACACCGGGGCTTTCTGCATGGAAAGCATGTGCCCCAACCTTCTAAGCTGTCTCTCTAACCCTATGGTTTAAGAGATGTTAATTTACTTATTTGTTTTTGGGCCACACCCGGAGATGCTCAGAGGTTACCCCAGGCTGTGCTCAGGGGACTATATGGGATGCTGGGGATCGAACCCTGTAGGTGGCATGGGAGGCAAGTGAGGGTACAGGGGCGGGGAAGGGGCCACAACAAACAATGCTTAGGGCTTACTTCTCGCTCTGTGCTCTCAGATCACTTCTAATGCGGCTTGGGGGATCAAATGGGTTGCTGAGAACTGAACATAGGTCTGCCACATGCAAGGCAAGCACCCTACTCATTGTACTGTCACGCCGACCACTAATGTTTATGATTTCTTTTTTTTTTTGCTTTTGGGTCACACCCAGCAATGCACAGGGGTTACTCCTGGTTCATGGACTCAGGAATTACTCCTGGCCATGCTCGGGGGATTATATGGGGTGCTGGGAATCGAACCTGGGTGGTCAGGTCACATGCAAGGCAAACGCCCTACCTGCTGTGCTATCACTCCAGCCCCGTTTATGATTTTTTTTTTTTTTGCTTTTTGGGTCACACCTGGCGATGCACAAGGGTTATTCCTGGTTCATGCACTCAGGAATTACTCCTGGCGGTGCTCGGGGGACCATATGGGATGCTGAGAATCGAACCCGGGTCGGCTGCGTGCAAGGCAAATGCCCTACCCGCTCTGCTACCACTCCAGCCCCCTGTTTATGATTTTTATATACAAAGTTATTTCACTTTTATCACCACCAAAGTGTCTGAGGCTGGCCACCTATGTTACTTCTAGTTTACTTCTCCCTCTCTCACTCCAACTTCCTTTATAATTTAGTAATCTCAGTTTGAAATCAGTTTTGTCATCCATTATACTGTCTAAGTCCTTTCTTTTATTTCTCTAAATACTACAGTTGCGTGAAACATTCCTGTATTTGTCCTTCTCCCCTCTGACTTTTTACTTAACATACGCCCTCCAGTTCCTCACAAGTTGCAGCAAATTTCATGATTTTATCTGTTCTTACAGTTGTGTCACATTTTATTTTGTATATATCCCACATTACACAATCTATTCATCTGCCACTGGACATTTGGGTTGTTTCCATACCCTGATTATTGTTCTTGGTACTTTAGTGTACATAGGTATGCACAATCTTACAAGTTAATGCTATTTTTGTGTTTGGGGCATAGATGCCAAGAAGTATAATTGCTGAGTCACATGGAATCTGTTACATTTATAAGAATTCTCCATACTGTTTTCCATAGAGAGGCTGAACCAGATAACAGTGAATGAAAAGTTCCTTTTCCATATCCCATTTACACTAATTTTGGGGTGGGGGGAGGCCACAAACAGCCACGTTCAGAGATTACTCCTGGCTTTGAGCTCAGGAATCATACCTGGTGAACTTTGGGGACTATATGGGATGATGGGGATCGAACCTGGGTTGACCTTATGCAAAGCAAGTGCCCTACCCACTATACCATTGTTCTGGCTGGTTTCCAGTATTTTTTTGGGAGGGGTCACACCCGGCAATGCACAGGGGTTACTCCTGGTTCATGCACTCAGGAATCACTCCTGGCGGTGCTCAGGGGACCATATGGGATGCTGGGAATCAAACTGGGTTGGCCGCGTGCAAGGCAAACGCCTTACCTGCTGTGCTATTGCTCCAGCCCCTCCAGTATTTTTGATATGCACCATTCTCACTGGTGTGAGATCAGATTGATAAAAGAGTTTTATTTATTTTTATTTTTTTTGTTTTTGTTTTGGGCCACAGTGCTCAGGACTTACTCCTGACTCTGTGCTCAGGGATCATTCCTGGTGGGGATCAGGGGACCGTATGAGATGCCAGAGATTGAACCCAAGTTGGCCACATGCAAAGCAAATACATCACCTGCTATAGTAATTCTCTGGCCCTGATGAGAGATTTTTTTAAAAGGAGGGGCTGGAGCAATAGCACAGAGGGTAGGGCATTTGCCTTCCATTCCCAGCATCCCATATGGTCTCCTGAGCGTTGCCAGGAGTAACCCCTGTGTGTCGCTGGGTGTGACCCAAAAACAAAACAAAACAAAACAAAAAAAATTGGAATCTTCCTAGTCTTCCATATAACATCATAGTTAAACCACTTAGGCCACTTCAAATGGTGTCCTTTTCACTTTTAACTCAGTCCATCTTTGAGGCCTCCCTGCATGCCAGGTGTTATGCTGAGTCCTGCTCTTGAGATCCTGGAGTCTGGAGGTGGAGATGATGATTAAAATGTTGCTGGGGTGGGGGTGGGGGGCATTGTTTAACCTGATGCAGGGCTCTGGGAAATGTGCCAGAGGAAATAGGATCCCAGATGGAATCTGAAAGATGAGCTGGAGTCAGCTGTGGAAGATGAAGTGGTGGGGGGTGATGGGAAAATGTTCCAGGTGGGGGAACAGAATATTCAAAGAACTTGAGGAAGCAGAGTGTGGAATCCTTGAGGAGAAAATTGATGAGTGGGTAGATTCTGAACAGGAATACTTTGTTGGCCATGTTAGGAAGTATGATACTTGTGTAGGAATTGGAAAATCCTGCATATCAAAGCAATGGAGTCAGATTAACAATGGAAATAAAAGCGCTCTTAGGGGCTGGAGCGATAGTCAGCAGGTAGTATGCTTTTCTTGTACTCAGCTATTCCCTGCATTCCATGTGGTTCTCTAGCATGACCAGGAATGATTTCTTTTTTTTTTTTTTGGCCTTTTTTGGGTCACACCTGGTGATGCTCAGGGGTTACTCCTGGCTCTGCCCTCAGGAATCGCCCCTGGCGGTGCTCAGGGTACCATATGGGATGCTGGGAATTGAACCCGGGTTGGCGGCGTGCAAGGCAAACGCCCTACCCGCTGTGCTATTGCTCCAGCCCCCAGGAATGATTTCTGAACTCAAAGCCAGGAGTAAGCCCTGTGCACTCTAGGTGTGGCCCCCAAACCAACCAAACAACACTTGTCACCACCCCAGTGATTTCTCACTAGTTCAAATAATTATTTTTGCCTTATTTAAGCCATCTTCCTCCCAACCTTTAATCTAGCACTGTCTTCACTTTCCTTCCTACCTTGTTCCTATTCTGAGGGTCCCCATCGTAAACACTCCCTCACATCCCCTCTCCATTCATTACTTGACACTGGGAGAGCCACCCCGCCGGAATAACCACACTGGCCTTAGATTCATTTTATATCTGCAGGCCAGCTGACTGGACTCACACTAACAGCTTCACTTCACACGGGGTCACACAGAGCAAGAACATCCTACTCTGGCCCTCTCAGCACTTGCTTTTCCATCTAGACATTATAATTATTTCCCACGATTACTGGAACAAAGGCTGAATATTTAGTGGCTTAAATCCACACAAATTTATTATACTGCAGTCCCAGAGTTCAGAAGTCCAAAATGTTTCCCTGGGTATAGTTTGTGAGCGGTGCTTGCAACAAAATTCCATAGACCAGATGACTCAACAACAGAAATTAATTTTCTTGCAGTTTGGAGACTAAAAAGTCAAGATCAAGGTATGGGCTGGATTGGTTTCTTCTGAGGTAGATGGCTTGTCCTATAGCCTCACATTCTTTCCTCTGTGCAGACACACACCTGGTGAATCATAAGACTGTTCTTTTTGTTTTCTTTAAAAAAATAGTCACTGGGAATTGCAAAGTTATTCCCAATTTAATTTTAGGCATGACATGTTTCAACACCAATCCTTTCACTGGTATCCACTTCCTTCCACTAATGCAAACTGACCTTCGAATCCCTCTCCCCTGCCTGTTACTTCCTATCCACCAGCCTGTTTCTATAAAAGGCCTGTTTTTTTTATGGGGGGGGGTCACATTTGCCAGTGCTCAGGGCTTAGTCCTGGCTCTGTGCTCAACATTCACTCCTGGCAGGCTTAGGGAACCATACAGGATGCTGGGGATTTAACCCAGGTTGGCTACATGGTAGGCAAGTGCCCTACCCACTGTACTACTCTCCAGCCTTTTTTTAAAAAAATTTTTATTAGTGAGATATACCATGAGGTACAGTTGTAGACTTACAAATTTTTGTGCTTGGGTTTCAGTTATACAATGATGGAGTACCCATTCCTCCACCAGTGTCCATTCTCTACCACCACTAATCCCAGTATCCTTCCCACCCCCATCCTCCCAATCCCACCCTGTCACTATGGCAGGGCATTTCCTTTTGTTCTCTCTCTCCTTTGGGGGGTGCTGTGGTTTGCAAAAGAGGAATTGAGTGGCAATCATGTTCGGTCTATGAAATTTACATACAAGTGGTACTACATGAAAAGTATCATGCTAAGTGAAATGACTCAGAAAGAGAGGGACAGACATAGAAAGACTGCATTCATCTGGGGAACATAAAGTAACAAAATAGGAGACTAACACCCAAGAATAAGCGAGATAAGTAGACGTATGCTTTTAAAATGCCTTTGGATCTGCGGTTTATAGTATGTTGCTATAGGGTTTCATGCAAAACACTTTACACCATTGTTGTAGTGTTCTCTTCCCTGTCCTATCTTTTCTTCCCCGCAACTCCCCCCAAAGTGGAAAAACTCCAACCGAAGACCAGTTCTCATGTTCTTTGTTTCATTTGCCTTTGGGAATTTTTTATTCCACCAGTATGTTTCTTTATATCCTGCATATAAGGGAGATCATTCTGTGTGGTCTCTCTCCCTCTGATTCACTTCACTTAGTATGATACTACTTTCCAGATTCATCCAGGTAGCAGCAGATTTCATGCTTTTATCTTTTTTTATGGCTGAGTAATAGTCCATTGTGTATATGTAGTATATATACATCCTAATTTCCTTATCTACTCATCTGTTCTTGGATTCTTGGATTGTTTCCAGATTTTGGCTATTGTAGATAGTGCTTCAAAAAGCAAAAGGGTGCAAATACTTTTTTTTGCATTGTGTTTTGGGGTCCTTGGGGTTATTCTAAGAAGTGAAATTGCTGGGTCAAATAGAAACTCAATTCCAATTTTTTTTAAATGTCCTTATTGTTTTCCAAAAAACTGGACCAGTCGTATTCGATATGCCAAACACAGTAACAATAAGTCTCACAATTGACACGTTACTGGGCCTGCTCAAGCAAATCGATGAACAATGGGAGGACAGTGCTACAATGCTACAGTGTGATGTATGCCAGTCTCTGGTGTGAGGTGATATCTCATTGTTGTTTTGATTTGCATTTCTCTGATAATTAGTGATGCAGAGCACTTTCTTTTTCTTTTTCTTTTTGGGTTACATCCGGCGATGCACAGGGGTTGCTCCTGGCTCTGCACTCAGGAATTACATTACTCCTGGCAGTGCTTGAGGGACCATATGGGATTCTGGGGATTGAACCCGGGTCAGCCGTTTGCAAGGCAAACACCCTACCTGCTATACTATCGCTCCAGCTCCCGTCTTCTACTCTTCTATCTGTACCTCTTTCCATGTGCTCTCATCTGGTTTCCAACATCCAAGTGCTGACGAATCCTAGATTTTTGTCTCTAGCCCTGGGCTATGAACATCAGTTTCCCCAGTGGCCTACTTTACATATCCATGTGGGTGTGCAATAAGCATCTCCACTTTTTATCTCCAAAATAGATCATTTGATTTTCTGAAAAGTCTGTTCAGTTCTTTGATATTCTTTCCAAATGTTGTTTAAGATGAAATAATTTTATAATTATAAAACAATTATAAAAGATAGCATTTTATGAATCTATCAAAGTATGACAAATTGTATTTTTTAAAAAAATTCTATCACTGTGAGATACACAGTTGCAAAGCTGTTCATTATTAGGTTTCAGTCATATAATGTTCCAACACCCGTCCCTCCACCAGTGTACATTTCCCACCACTAATGTCCCCAGTTTCCCTCCGCCCCCTACCTCCCAGCCTTCCTCTGCGGCAAACACTTTTCTTCTCTCTCTCTCTCTCTCTCTCTCTCTCTCTCTTTAATTGTATTTTGAGGGTGAAACTGTTTTAAGCAAATTATTTCATCTTCTCTTCTCCCCAAGGGATGTTTTGGGCTCAGTAAACACATTTTACTAAGGTGCTGTCAGGAATTTTGTGGTGTCCAATGACAGAGCTGCGTTCAGAAAGATTTTCAGAGCATCTGTGAAGGAAGATGTCCCCTGGCAAAGGGGACAACTGGCTAAGTGGACATACATCAAGAAGACTCAGACCTTCCTTCCCTTGACAGTCATTTCCACAAACCCTCCCTTTGCTCTCCAGACAGCCCTGTGGCAGCTGCCCAGACTCTGCATCCTTCTCCCCATAGTGATCCCAGGACAGGGCCCTTCTGCCTCTGCGGTGCCAGAGGAAGCCTAGAAGCATGAGCAGTGTTCAGCATTGCTTTGAGTTGATATCTTGACATAGAAGAAATACAACAGGACTAGTATTTTATAATGTCAACCAATCTGTTCATCTGCGTGCTTGAACTATTGAACTGCAGGTAAGTCTGTTTACTGAAGTTAGGTATAAAAAATTCCCTCTGTTCTTCAAGGACACCATAGGTTGTTTGGGGGAAAATTCATCCTAATGTGATTATGCCATTTATTATTTTATTTTATTTTATTTTTGCTTTTTTGGGTCACACCTGGCGATGCTCAGGGGTTATTCCTGGCTCTGCACTCAGGAATTACTCCTGGCGGTGCTTAGGGAACCACATGGGATGCTGGGAATCGAACCCGGGTCAGCCGCGTGCAAGGCAAACGTCCTACCCGCTGTGCTATTTCTTCAGCCCCTGATTATGTCATTTACAGGTACATTTCCCCTCCCCCCAGTCTTCATTGCGCCCCCGTGTTGCCTTCCAGACCCTGAGCTTTTCCATGTGATGCTCCGAAACCATGACTCTGCCCAGGAAAGTGAGTGACCACCTAGACAAATGGAAAGGGAGCCTGTGTACATGAATCAGATGATGTAACATGATTCAGAAGGCGATTTTCTCCACAGTAGACTCAATATCATCTTATTTCCAAATCTCAGCAGACTAGCTTTTTAAAATCCCCCCCCCCCCAACTTGGCAAGCTTATCCCTGAGGGCAAAAACAGCCAAAATAGTTTGGGAGAAGAACAAAGTTGTAGGATTTCCTGACTTAAAACTTACTGTAAAGCTTCAGTAAACAAATAAAAATCAGTGTGTTACTAGACATATGAACAGACTTGAGAATTAAAAAAAGGGCTTACATTTATGGTTAATTGGTTAATTAATACTTTTTTTTTGTTTTTGATTTTGGATCTCATCCAGTCGTGCTCAGGGATTACTTCTGAATCTGTTCTCAGGGGTCACTCTTGGTGATTTTCATAGGCTTTTATGTGGTGCCAGGAATCAAACTGGAACGGTTGCATACAAGGAAGCACCTCAAACCTTGGACAATCTCACCAGCCCCATTTACTTAGTTTCCAGCAAAAATTTCAGTGCAACTCATTACCCCACCTGGTGGCTCCATCTGACTTCCATATCTCTGTTCATTCCTCCTCATCCCATGTCTCACAACTGATGCTGGGAGGTGCTAGGAGTTAGGGCCTGGGATAGCAGACACCATGGGGCATCTCTTTCTCCCCCTCATGGTGCTCTTGGGACTGATAAACTTTTTACCTATCAACTCAGACTCTCAAAGCTCATGTTCCAGGAGACATCCCAGACAAAGCTGTGCAATCTGTCAAACCCATCTTGTACACCATAGGCAGGGAACTCTGGTCCCACTTCCCTTTAACAGTTTTTAAAATTGCGGCTGCAGCAATAGCGCAGTAGGTAAGGTACTCACCTTGAATGTGACTGATCTAGGTTCAATCTCTGGCATATGGTATAGTCCCCAAGGCCCACCAGGAGTCATTCTTGAATGCAGAGCCAGGCGTTCAGCTTTGAACACAGCTGGGTGTGGCCCTCGTACACAAAAATTTAAAAAACTATCCCCTCCCTCTTCCTCCCCATTTCTTCTTTGTCGGCACAATGATGGGGGCTTGCACACGCTTGTTTGTGATGCTAGGACACATATGGCAGTGGTGCAATAGAGAGGGCACATTGTGTTGTGGAACTGGTTTGCACACAACAGCCTTGTGCTGAGGATCAAGTTCTCAGGTCTTGCTTGCCAGGCAGGCGCTCTGCCTCGGAGCCCTGAGCCCCACTACTGTGCCTCTTATCAGAGGCAAGTCCATGTCTATTGTAACAAGAACATCTTTCCACTTTTGGAAAATACTGCTTTCAACAACTAAGTGATGTGGCTCGGTGATAGAATATCTGCCTCGCAAGTGTGAGGTCCTGGGTTCAACCCCCAACAATGAAGAAAAGAAAAATAAAAGAAAATTCCAGATTTGGTCCATAGCCCAAATCTTCATAAAAATGCAGCTCATTCTGTTGAAAAATTTTTCCTTTTAAAATTTAACAAATTTTAAATTTTATCCTTTAAAAAGATAAAAAGTAAATCTTCAAAGTTTCAGTTTCTCCAAAGTCACTACATTGTCTCTGTCTTAACTGTTGAGGAAAGGCTGAATTATTGCTCTCTGCAAATTGAGTAAGATTTTCAGTCTGAGAGTTGAGGCTTTTTTGTTTTTGTTTTTGGGCCACACAGCACTGTTCAGGGATGACTCCAGGCTCTGCACTCAGGAGTTACTTCTGGTGGTACTCAGGGGACCATATGGGATGCCGAAGTTGAACCCAGGTCTGTTGCATGCAAGGCAAGCTCAAGGGCAAGTCCCCTAATAATCCAGGCCATGTTTAGTTATTTTAACAGTATAAATGGTTAAATTATCTCCCTTTGGGTGCTTGAGAGATAGTATGGCAGGTAGGGTGCTTGCCTTCCACAACACAGCCAACCTGGGGTTCAATCCCTGTCATCCCACATGGTTCCCTAAGCACCATCAGGAGTAATTCCTGACAGCAGAGCCAGGAGAAAGTCTCCTGTACTGTTGGATGTGTCCCCTAGCCCCCAGTGAATCCCCCTTTTAAAAAAACCAAATATTTACTGAACAACTGAAACAACTGAAACCCAGTTCTAGATTCTTGAGTGCAGTTGTAGATAGTCCTGCTTCTCTGGGGCTCGCTTTCTGGGTGGTGTTGCCCACCTTGTAAACCGTTAAGAAATTCAAGAAAGCAGCTCACAGTAAATAGGCATTCAGCCCAGCCCAGATATAAAGATTGCACTGAAGTGCAGATACATATAGTCATTAACATCATCATGGTCCTCTTTTCTATTCTCTTCTCCTCTCTCCACGACAGGCCATATAAAACATGCTTCCACAAATTATGTGGGTCCAGGAATCTCTCAGACAGGGAACTTGCTTTTCAAATCAAGAATTCGTATCTTTCTGGGACAATGAAAGGAGAGTTGGTTGGGGGGGACAGTAAGAGCATTACAAACCCATCATCACCAGCACTATAATCACTTAAGAACAGTTAAGTCAGCCATGAAATTAACATGGAACAGAAATCTGCGTTCCTTCCACTCAGATCTCTGTGGCTGGCTTCACATTTACTCCGATAAATGTCACCCATGATCACCCTATGCTGGCAAGGAAAGCGTCTTCTCTTGGAGATAATATTCTCATTAATGCTAGATAAACAACACAGGCTTTGGTAGTGGCAGTTCCACACAGACACTCTCTAATATCTTTCACCTGTGGAAAAGCCAGGGCTGGGGGCAGGGACAGAGGTCTTCTTCGTGGAGTTCTTCCCTACATCCAGTTCACCCACTGCTGCCAGCCTGGGCATGTATGCTCTGCCTTCTGGTCCCCTGGCCCCATGCCTTCTGTCTCTGCTGAGTGCCCAGGGGAGCTCTGAAAGCCGTCCACTGTGATCACCCTCTGAGCTAGCTGGCACATCAGACATAGGATAAATAGGCTGGGAAGATGATTTAAAGGGCTGGAATTCATGCATGGGATGCCCCAGGTTTGATTACTGACAATGCATGGTCCTCTGGGTACTGCCAGGAAAGACTCTGGAGTACCACTCCAGAGTGGAAGCTCCCTCTCTCTGACAAATAAAGAGAAATAAAATGACTTACATGACACCCCCTCCCCAATAGGCACTCACAGAATTTAATTATTACTGACAGATTTACAAGCAAAGATACTATTTTCACATTAGAAGATAGAGAGTAGAGATAGTACAAGGATTAGTGTGCATACCTTGCATGTAACTGACCCTGGTTTGATTCCCAGCATTACATGATCCCCTGAGAACTGTCATGTATAGCCCTGGAGGCCCTGCAAGGGCAGCCCTGGTGACTGCAGGTATACTACAAGGCCCAGGCAGCACCTCATCCTCTCCTCCCAGCATTGAACCCTCCATACTGACTGACTAATAATTGCTGGAAGTAGCCCTTGGAACCCCAAAGTATCACTTGGGAAGCCCCTTACTCCTCAAAAGAAAAAAACAAAATCACAGTAAAGAAGGCAACATCACTTAGTCTCACTCGTTCTTTGCCCCATAACCCCAGCATCTTTATCTGTGTTGATGAAGGGGTTCCTCCAGCCAGAGCTGAGTTGGAATTGCAGCCCGTAGCCTGATAACTGAGGTCCCTGCACCCATTTTCACCCTTCTCTTCCCCTCTTCAGCTCCTGCCCATAGTCCCTCAAACGGTATCATCCTTCCCTGCCTCTGCCACTCGGAACTTGCTCTTTCCATTTGATTATGTCACGCATCACGGACTCCTCGTGCCTAAAGAGGAGATGTTGAGGAACCAGCACTTAAGTCTGTGCATTCGTCCATGGGGGCTCAGCGCTGTTGCTTTGATGATGCTCAGCGGCAGATAACTGCAAAGGATTGTATCTCACCTCCTTCTGAAGTCACTTGTAAGTTGGCTCTGTTTTCTTCTCAGTCAGGACTTCTGGGCAAAGAAACAGCCGTATGTGGGAATTTATGGTCTCTGGACAAGAGACAGGAGCCATAGGGGAGCCATACGGTTGCTCTTTGTGTGTTGTTTAGAAGGGTATAAGCCCTCTTCTGTGGTAAAACAAGTCACATTGCTGTTGAATGAGATGTGTGGGCCCAAACAGGAGAGATGGTGGTGAGGTATCAGACACTGCAAGTGATAATGGAACGGCTTACTGGGGCCTCCAGGAACCTCTGGGAGAAGATAGAATTAACCCTCTGACAACTTACTGATACCAACATCTCTGTGTTGATATACTTGCTGGGACTATGAGAGCATCCTTTCCGGTGCTCTCTGGAATTCTCTGTGGTATCCTTGCCCTGTTTTCACTTCAGCACCAGTGAGGAGGGAGAATGGTGGCAAGAACTTCATAGAGAATTCTATGTCTAACCAAGGTGGGCAGAAGGACTTGCCTTTCCTCAAAGATGGCACACCAACACAGATGGAGTTCCCTCAGCTAAGGTCTCGTCAGACTCACCAGGAAGGGCAAGATGCCCTTATGAGGTAAACTGGAATGGGGTGGGAGAATGTTGGTTCATGAGGTGGGAAGAGGAGTCAACAACCACTGATGCTCTTTACTGACCCGACTCCTGACTAGTGGCAGGAACCTTCTACTGACACCTTCTGGTAAGGTCAAGAAAGTTCCAGATGGGGGCTGGAGAGATTATATAGGAGTCAGGCTGCATGCCTTATATATGGCTGACCTTGGGAGTTTGCTTCCCCATCATGACATGGTCCCTGGAGCAAGACTGGAGGTGGCGCTCTGGGCCCCTGAACATTGCCAGGGTGGCCTGGTAACCCACCACTGCACAGAGCCCTTCATCCTTGGGCTCTAGCATTGAGCCACTGACTCAATAGATGGGAGAGTGCTTGGGTGCTCTCCCCACTGAGACAGAAAGTACCAGCACCAAATCTTAAAGAATGGGTATTAGTAGCATAGAATATCCATATCCAGAGATAGATATTGGAGTGATATGTTCAGAAATGCCACATCACCCTACTGGTACAGAAAATGACATCATCTGGAAAATCCTAGACATTGCCTGTCTCAGAGTCAGAAAATGAGTATCCAGCCTTCTCTGTCTTTCACACACCACCCTCTGCCTCAGGGACAAGGTACCTCCCATGATAGGGAAGCAACTAGAGAGTTGTGGGTTTTTTGGGGTGGGGAGTAAAGGGGGTGTTGATCCATACCCAATGGTACTTGGGGCTTATTCCTGGCTCTGAGCTCAGTGATCACACCTGGCAGTATTCTGGGATCAAACCTGGGTCAGCTGTGTGCAAGACGAGTGCTTTACTTGCTGTACTGTCTCTTCAGCCCATTGAGTTTTCCTCTTTGCAACTTCCCCAGGGGTCTTGGTGACTGGGAAAATAGCCAAGGAATCAATGTGGAACATCACCAGAATCCAACAGTTGCTTCCATACATATTCCTGCTCTTGGCTTGTACCAAATCAAGTCCTTTGTATTTACATGCCAATATATTCTAATTGCACAAATAATACATGAACATGCTCAGTTATTTAGAACAATAACAATTTACAGATGTGCTCAAAATCTTCCTGCATGGCATCTTTTCCTGCCATCAAACCCAAGGCCCTTTGCAAAGATGATGTGGAAACTGGTGTGTGTGTCTCTTCTGAGAGTTTTCTTTTGGAAGGTATTGCTTAATTTTCCTTTGCATAATTTGATTTCATCTATAAGTTGACACAAATGTTGACCATCAATGTATCCTATGTATTTACAGTTAGGTAATAAGCTTCCTCTACTTCATATAATCTTGGAAAAAAATTCCCAAATTGTTGCATATAGAATGGATTCATTTCTAAACAGTTAAACAGAGATTATCTACCCTTTTCCATGTTGGGCTGTTTATCTTGTATGTTTTATTATCAAAAACAAGGCTAAATAAACATCCCTACAGAGCCAGCCACCGCCCTTCCCTCTGTCTGGGCTTCCTTTCCTCTGATGGGACTTGGAGCAATCTTGTCGTGAGCAGTATTGCTGTGGGAAGAGTTGGAGTACTTTTATCTGGAATCTGGGTGTTGGTTCATCTGTTATCTTTGGTGCTTCCTTCTGTATCTATTATTCTGATAATAATGAGAGTTATACTGTTCTGAAGAAAGATGCTGAAAAGTAGAAATTCAGATCTGGAAAAAGAACCTCATTATCCCACAAGGTTAAAACCCAATAAGAGTCTGGATGTAAGAATCTTAGTTTGAGTGAACAGGTTAGCAGGAGGGGCTAGATTATTTATTTATTTATGCATTTTTGCTTTTTTGGTCACACTCAGTGATGCACAGGGGTTACTCCTGGCTCATGCACTCGGGAATTACTCCTGGCGGTGCTTGGGGGACCATCTGGAATCTGCTGGAAATCGAACCTGGGTCGGCCACATGCAAGGCAAATGCCCTACCCACTGTGCTATCGCTCCAGCCCCAGGAAGGGCTGGGTTATTACTGAAGAACCATGCATTGGAGAACTGAAATGAAATATCTCATCATCGGAAAGATCCCTGGGACAGTAGCCCTGTCTCATGGAACTAGTGAGACCTAGAAAGAGACCACAGCTTGTATAAATGGAAAAGGAAGGACATCGGGGTTGGAGCGATAACACAGTGAGTAGGACAATTGCCTTGCATGTGACTGACCTGGGATCTCTGGCATCCCATATGGTCTCCTGAGCATGGCCAGGAGTAATTTCTGAGTGCAGAGCCAAGAGTAATCCCTGAGCACTGCCAGGTGTGGAACCAAACAACAACAACAACAACAACAACCAAAAGAGAGAGAGAGAGAGAGAGAGAGAGAGAGAGAGAGAGAGAGAGAGAGAGAGAGAGAGAAAGAGAGAGAAGAAAAAAGAAAAGGGAGGACATGAATGTGACTAAATTTTGACAGGGAAGCTAAGAAATTTTTGTGTCTGTCTGTATGAATGTGTATCCTCTCCCTTTGTTTTAGTTCGCTTCTGGCTATATAATTAGAGTAACAGACTGGCCAAAAAAAAAAATACCCTTTGAGACCACACCGCCACACCAGCTGTGCTTACTTAGGGCTTATTCCTGCCTCTCTGCTCAGGGATCACTTCTGGTGGTGCTCAAGGGACAGGAACACAGCACTAGGTGCTGGGGATTGAATGAGCATTGGCTGTGTGCAAAGCAAGTGCCTTCCCCACTGTGCTATTTCTTCAATTCTGCTTTGAAAAACGTTTTGATAAGTATAAACTGCTTTAAAGTTATAAGGATTTAGACCAGAAACATAGCTCTGTGGGCCCAAGTGCTTCCCTTGCATGGGGTTGGTCCTCAGTTTTGATCCTTAGTACCAATGCTCCCCACACACCAGCAGGTCTGGGTGTAATTCTCACCCCAGCAGCACCAGGTCTGTGGACCTAAGCACCTGAACGGTCAGACCTGTATGGTTGGGGCGAGTATCCCCCAGACCCTCTGAGCACTGCTGGGGAGCTCCCCCCACCACCCAAATAAGAATTTAGTTTGAAGCCTATATTCCTTTCAAATTCTAATATTGGGTGTAATGCTTTTCCTATATCCATGTTTGCTTGCCAGGAAAGAATATGTTGTCTAAAAGGAGAAATAACTATTTTGACTATGTTTAATAATGAGATTCAATGAATGTCTGGATCATTTTGCTGAAATATTAATTTTTGAATTTGAGTTTACTCTTAAAACTAAGAGTTTAACTCTATGGGAAGAATGTGTCTGTGCTACCTAGAATATGGCACTGAAAAGAAGCATGGGTTCTTGAAAAGATCAAAGCCTATTTGTGGATCTTCTGGTGTAAAAGATGTGGATGTAACCCGTTTTATACTTACTTATAATTTGGTGGGTTTTCTTGCAGGTACTGGTGGCACTCAGGGGCTACTTCTTGCTTGAACTCAGAGATCGCTCCTAGCAGTGCTAAGAGGACCGGGGAGTGCTGGACACGGAACTCAGGCCTGTGGCATGTAGAGCAAGCACTCGGCTCTCTCCCTCGCCTAAGAGCTTATCATTTTGATGTTAAAAAATGAGAACTTCAAGGATTAAAGTTAGTAAGATTAATGGGAGTATGGGGTTAGCTCAATGCATGACAACCTCTGAGTTCATGCCTCAGTTCTTCATGGCTCTTCATACGTGGTCCGTAAGTACCACTGACCCATACCCAACTCAGCACTGCTGGGAAGATAACTCAAAGGACTGGTGTGTACACTCTGTAAGCAGGAAGCTCCTGGTGCTCCATGGTCCCCTGAGCCATTCCATGGGCGAAGTTCTTGAGTACTGATGAATGTGGCCTTCAAAAAGTCAAATAAAATCAAATATTCAATAAAATTTAAGTTAAAATTGGAAGGTAGCAGAGTGCAAAAAAGCCAAACGTATTTTTAGTAAAGGAAGGCATAAAAATAATTTTTTTTTTTTGCTTTTTGGAAAAAAACCTGGCGATGCTCAGGGGTTACTCCTGGCTCTGCACTGAGGAATCTCTCCTGGCAGTGCTCAGGGGACCATATGGGATGCTTGGAATTGAATCCGGGTCGGCCGCGTGCAAGGTAAATGCCCTACCCGCTGTGCTATCACTCCAGCCCCCAAAAATATTTTCTTGAGGAAAACAATTATCTCAAGGTAAAACTGGTTATTTTAAAAATAGATGGGATAAAAAAATATAAGATTGAATGATGGGAAAGGCAATCAAAGGAACATTTGACCTTGATACTACAATGAAGGGTCTCATCCTCCTAACTCTGAAAGAACCTTGAATATGGCACTTTTTTAAAAAAAATCTCAGGGCTAGAATGAAGGACACGTTACTGGGGCCTGCTCGAGGCAATTGACGAATATGGTACTACATGTAGATAATCTAAGGCTTTTCATTACTTTCCTCTAAATTGTGTGGTTTCAAGTTACTTTTAAGGATTTGACCTTAAACATTTATTGTTTTTAATTACCTAGACAAACACACACATACAACACACATGTATGCAACATGATAGGGGTTTATATAAAAGTTTAAAATTTAGAGATAACTCATATTAGAATGACTAATCTTACAGCTGTCCAAAATAAAGTCTTATGAATAAAATTCCCCGATTTCCTCAAAGGGCTGACCTTGACTATGCACAAGTTGACAGACTATGATGCCCAATTTGAGACTGAAACGTAGGTTAAAAATAAACTGAATCCTTGTGTCAAGGAGATGGCCCAAAGGGTTGGAGGGCCTCTTTACATGGGAGAACTCAGTTTCAATGTGCTAGTGTCATCCCTGAGCACTGTCTGATATAGCTCCAAAAGAAGAAGGGGGTATGGTGCCGCCAGCAGGTCAATTTATACCTATGAGGCGAGTGCATCAGCAGCCTGATGGTGCATCAGACTTTCAGATACCCCCAAATTGCTGCTGTGCCTTTGGCCAGACCCCAAAAACTTGGGGCAAAGTTTACCAAGAAAGTAAATGGCTAAAAGTTAGGTATGTGGGAGACACACCCACAAACCACTTCCGGCTCAGCTATATAATTGGAGGCATGGCTTCTCTGGTTCCTGATCAAACTGCTTAACGGCCATGATCCCAGAGACTCAGAAACGAATCTCGGAACCAAAAGGCTTTTGGCAGAAATGCGTCCTGTTCCTGTTGTAGGTTACTGGCGCTGGGCAACTCCAGGTGGGAATAGGTTTCGTGCCTTAGCCTGTTCCCCTTGGCAGCCCGGTGACCACCATCCTCCAGAAGCCACTGGACAGTCAGGTTTAGGCCTGTAGTGACGAGACACGTGGGGCCTCACCAGATGGGGGTGAAACTGGCCCTTTCCTCCCCATCCCAACGAGACTCCGAGTGCCGCCTACAAATGGCCTCTCTGGTTCCTGATCAAGCAGATTAATGGCCATGATCCCAGAGACTCAGAAACAAATCTTGAAACCCAGCGGCTTTTGGCAGAAATGCATCTGGACTGTGTACAAGGTGGCCGCCACCTCAGAGCTTATTGGAAAGCCAGGTATGAGCCGGCGGTGATGGGGCAACTGCAGTCTCATGGGAAGGAGAGTGGTACCAGCCTGTCCTTCACGCCCTACTGAGGTCACGAGTTGCCCCCCACGAGCGGCTCTCCGGCACGGCCATGGCTCCAGAGGCAAAATGGCTTAATTCAGAGCCCGGCAGCTTCCGGCAGAAAAGTGAATGGTCCATGCTACAGTGCCATGCCTCCCCGGGAGAGAAAGGGTGTTGCTCTCTTCCGCCTCCCCCTCGACCCCCACCCCCAGCAGCAAGGTGGCCGCCACCTCAGAGCTTATAGGAAAGCCAGGTATGAGCCAGTGGTGACGGGGCAACTGCAGTCTCATGGGAAGGAGGGTGGTACCAGCCTGTCCTTCACGCCCTACCGAGGTCACGAGTTGCCCCCCATGAGTGGCTCTCCGGCACAGCCATAACACCAGATGCACAGAAACTAATCTTGTAATGATCTGGCTCTTTGCAGAAATCCAAAATCATTATATGACATTGCTCGAGCGGGCCCAGTAACGTCTCCATTGGAGACTTTGTTGTTACTGTGTCTGGCATATCGAATACGTCACGGGGAGCTTGCCAGGCTCTGCCGTGCGGGCGAGATACTCTCGGTAGCTTGCCGGGCTCTCCGAGAGGGGCGGAGGAATCGAACTCGGGTCGGCCATGTTGGCTGCGTGCAAGGCAAACGCCCTACCGCTGTGCTATCGCTCCAGCCCATGTATGACATTAGATGATTCTTATATCAGCTATAGAAAACAAAGTATTTCACAATGCCTTTTCAGCAATTCTGATTGTTGGGGGGGGGGTGCGGAATTCTAAACAATAATGGTGCATCTTTTGTCAAAATAATGAATGCAATCAATGTAGAGAAGAGTTAAGTGGAAATCATCTGCCTCACAGGCATTGGGAAGGATGGGAAGGGGGTATATTGGGGTTCTTGGTGTTGAAAAATGAGTATTGGTGAAGGAAAAGGTGGTTGATCATTGTATGACAGAGACTTAAACCTGAAAGCTTTGTAACTTTTCCCACTATGATTCAGTAAATAAATATAAGAAGAAAAAAAAAATAAAGTATTTGGGATTAAAAAAAAAAGAAAACAAAAAACCTTAAGAGGTCTGGGCAGATGGCTCAAATGCATGATTTTCTTGCTGGAACCTCGCATTTGATCCCTGGCACCTCATAACAGTTCCCCAACATGTCCAGGAATGATCCCTGCGCAGAAAGCCAGAAGTTAACCCTGAGCACTGCCAGGTATGACTCCAAAACCAAAATGTAAATACCCAAGTGACATCTTTATTAAATATCATTTGACCATGACTGTGAGGGTTAATTTCTGGGTTCACTACTCTTTCCTGTGTCTATGTATCTGTCTTTATGCCAAATAATTTTGATTATAGTAGCTTTGCAGAAACCAGAATCAGTAAGACCTCCAATTTTCCTTTTCTTCCTCTTTTTATTTCAAGATTATCTATTTCAAGATCATAATATCTGAAGTCCCTTGATATTCCATATGTATGTTAGGACTTTTTAAAAATTACAAAGCACACCATTGGGATTTTGATAGAAATTGCATTGATTCTGTAGATTATTTAAATAGTAATAATATCTAAGAATATTAAGTCCTACAATTAAATGTAAGATGGCTTTTAATTTATTTATATTGCCTTTAATTATTTGGCAATATTTTATAATTTTTAGTATTCAAATCTTTAGCCTCTTTTTTATATTTATGGCTACACATTTCACTCTTGTTTGATTTTGGGCCACACCCCAGAGATGCTCAGGGGTTACTCCTGGCTCTGCACTCAGGAATTACTCTTGGCAGTGCTCAGGGAACCATATGGGATGCCAGGGATTGAACCTGGGTTGTTACATTCAAGGCAAGCACCCTAGCCACTGTAAAATTGCTTTGACCGCCAACATTTTACTCTTTGCTAGTGCTATTGTAAATAGATTGTATGGAATACTTCTTCTTTCACATTGTTCTTTGCAAGCCTGCACTGCAATTTATTTTTGTGTACTGATTTTATATCCTATAACTTTGCTGAATTATTTATTTGCATATGTGTGTTTATGTGTGTGTGTATGTATGTGTGTGTTCTTTTTGGCTTTCTACACGCAATGTCTGTGAATAGAAATTATTTTAATTTTTTCCTTTTGAACTGGTATGCCTATTTTTTTTAAATGCCTAATTGCGCTAAGGCTGGTACTTTCCGTACTATGTTAAACAGAAATAGTATTGTGAACGTGCTTGCTTTGTTTCTAATCTTACAGAAAAAGGTTTTAGTCTTTTTCTACTGAGTATAATGTTAGCTATGGGTTTTTCATATATAACCTTTATTATGTTGAAAGAGTTTTCTTTTATTCTTAGGTGTCTGTGTGCTGAGTGCTTTTATCATGAAATGGTGTTGAGTTTCGTCAAATGTGTTCATGTTATTTTATTTTAATTGCATCTCATGCCAATAGAACATCACAGGATCTTTTCATACTTTATCTTGTCTGTGGATGTGATTGTTTCAGTCAGAGACATGTATTCCAGACATGTGCTGTGAACGAGGATGTTTGAGCTCATTGCTGTCAGATCATCTTGTGCTTTTAAGTCCTCTACTAGTATTGTTGGTTCTACATTTCTTCTTATTTGCCTTTTGTTTTGTTAAGTTTAATCTGTTTGTATTATTCTCTGATGAATATTTTAAGCCATGAGAAAATAGTATAACACTTAAATTTGAATCCCATTATGGAATTCTAAATTTTCAGCATTTTTTTCATATTGATGGCAGAATTGATCTCTATTTGTATTCTCTTTCCAAACAAAACAAAAGTAAGGGCCAAAGAGATAATATAGGCGGTAAGGTGCTTGCCAAAACCCCAAAACAAAACTAAACTCTAAGCCTCAGATCCTTTGCCTCTGTCCATCTCATAATTTCCAACAAAATGATGAACTAGTTTTCTCAGAGATTATTATGTGTTTAGTAAATTCTGCATCTATTTTAATTTAACAATATTGATGTTCTTTTCACCCAAACTTCTAGTATTTCTCTCCTCTTGTATCTTTTTTGTATTCTGCTAGAATAAACTTTCCATTTTTTTTTCTCAAGGTTGATGAGAATAACATAAAATTTGTCATTGTATGTCTGAGGGCTTTTGTTTGTTTTGTTTTGGAGCCAGATCTGGTGATATTCAGGGGGTGCTATTTCTGGTGTGTTTCTCTGGGCTCACTCACAGTGGTAGTGGGTGGATCATGCAGAGACAGGGATTGAACCCTGGACCTCCCATGCGCAAAGCATGCTTTCCTACCCTTTGGGAGAGCTCTTAGCCCTATGTCAGACAACTTAAAATTATTAAATTTTATTAATATAAAATTATTATAATTAAAATTATAAAATTCATATTATAAAATTAATATTAAAATTATTCCTTAAAATTATTTCTCTTGGGGGTATGGTGCCGCCAGCAGGTCAATCTGTACCTGTGAGGTGAGTGCATCAACAGCCTGATGGCACCTTCAGACTTCCAGATACCCCAAAATTGCTGCTGTGCCTTTGGCCAGACCCCAAAAACTTGAGGCAAAGTTTACCAAGAAAGTAAACGGCCAAAAGTTAGGTATGTGGGAGACACACCCACAAACCACCTCCGGCTCAGCTATATAATTGGAGGCATGGCCTCTCTGGTTCCTGATTGAACTGCTTAATGGCTATGATCCCAGAGACTCAAACAAATCTCGAAACCCAGGGGCTTTTGGCAGAAATGCGTCTGGTCCCTGCAGTAGGTTACCGGTGCTGGGCCACTCCAGGTGGGAATAGGTTTCGTGCTGTGGCCTGTTCCCCCTGGCGGCCCAGTGGCTGCCATCCTTCAGAGGCCACTGGACAATCAGGTTTGGACCCCCAGTGACGAGACATGCAGGGCCTCACGGGATGGGGGTGGAGCCGGTCCTGTCCTTCTCACCCCAACGAGACCCCAAGTCATCACCCACTAATGGCCTCTCTGGCTCCTGATCAAGCTGCTTAACAGCCAAGATCCCAGAGACTTAGAAACAAATCTCGAAACCCAGTGGCTTTTGGCAGAAATGCGTCCGGACCCCACAGTACGTTACTGTCACTGGGCCACCCCAGGGAGGAAAGAATGTTGTCACTCCACCTGCTCCCCCTTGGCGGTTCGGTGGCCGTCATCCTCCAGAGGCCATTGGACAGTCAGGTCTGGGCCCGCAGTGACAAAACTTGTTGGATGGGGGTGGAGCCGGGCCTGTCTCCCCCACCCCAGTGAGACCCCAAGTCATCACCCACGAACAGCCTCTCTGGCTCCTGATCAAGGTGCTGAACGGCCATGATCCCAGAGACTCAGAAACAAATCTCAAAACCCAGTGGCTTTTGGCAGAAATCCCTCCAGATTTAAGTGTTAAAATTTTGGAATTTCAAAATCGCCCAGCCACTACTGCAGCCATGTGACATCAGATGTTATTCATAACCAGCAATAGAAAACAAATTGTCTGCTGTTGCCTTTTCAGCAGATCTGAGTGTTGGGGTAAAATCTCAAATAATAATGGTGGGTCAGGTGTCAAAATATTGAATGTAATCAAAGTAGAGAGAGAGAGTAATGTGGAAATCATCTGCCCCACAGGTAGGGGGAGGGTGTGGGATGGGGGTATACTGGGGTTGTTGGGGGTGGAGAATGGGCACTGGTGAAGGTATGGGTGTTTCATTTTATGACTGAGACTTAGACCCGAAAGCTTTGTAACTGCTCTCACGGTGATTCAATAAATAAAATTCTAAAAAATTAAAATAATTATTTCTCTTTAAAAAGAAATTTATATTTAAAATTATACTTAAAAGATTATCCTCATTCAGGTTTTGAAAGTAATATTCCATTTAGGTTGCATATATCTGGAAAAGAAGAAGCTTTATGAATATCTATTTTCTGGTTTCTTGGATGAAATCCTTTTTATTTCAAATCTTTGGAACTTTTAGGATCTCTTTATTTTTGGAAGTATGAAATTTCGCTTAGTTTTTACTTAAAGTATGTGCATAAGAACCTTATTGAGTTATATTTTATGTATCATATAATCCACTCATTTGTGTATACAACTCAATGATTTTTAGTAAAATTTTAGAGTTGTATAATCATAATATTGTTTTCTAACTATATTGTATTACCATAATCCGTTTCTGAACATTTCCATACTCCTCAAAAGATCCCCTGTGTTCCGTCGCAGTAAATCCTACTCCCAGTCTCCGCAATCACTGATCTCTCCTTCCTTCTGTAGATTTTGCCTTTTCTAGCCAATTACAAACACTGAGTGATATAACATGTTTCCTGTTCCTTTCATTTAGCACAGTGATTTCTTTTGTTTGACTTTGGGCCACACCTGGTTATGTTCAGGGGTTTCTACTGGTTCTGCACTCAGGGATTCCTCCTGGCAGTGCTCAGGGGACCATATGGGATGACAGGGATCAAACGTGGTCAATGTGCAAGGCACGTGCCCTGCCTTTTGTGCCATCACTATGTCCCCTTACACAGTACTTTATAAAACAGCATTTTGTGTTTTGTTTGAGGCTCTGATAGATTTCCTACATCCAACATTTCAGCACCACCCCCTTCACCACTTCTCTCCACCATGTCCCAGGCTCCCATCCTAACTCTGCCCCTGCCCTTGGTAAACTCGGCTCTGTAAAGCAGTCCTCAGGTTCATTTAACATGGTGACTTTAAGGTTCACCTATGTGTAGCACGTATCAGTTGTTAATTTCTTTTTATTTTCATTTGGGAGTGACCTCCCAAATGGTGCTCAGGGAGTCCGGGGCCGTCCCTAATGATCCTCAACAAACTGGGCTGGTAGTTCAACGTGAGGGCCTGATGATATGGTGTTAAGGGCTTTGTGATGTGGGGACCACAAGGGTCACCCAGTGGTGCTGGTGGTCCTCCAGAGTCATGGGAGGCTATGCCTAGGAGTCCTAAGTGGTGCAGGGGACCCCAGTGGGGTTAGGTTCATGCTGCTGTAATATCTTCTTGCTGCCTTATCATTAATATTTTTTTATGAATAAGCAACATTCCTTTGTATGATCATACAATTATTTTGTTTGTAAATTCACCATCTGATGGACATTTAGGTTATTTCCACTTTGTTCTTTTTTGATTTTGCAGATAATGCTACTATAAACATTTATACACATTTGTATATCTATGGAGATTGGTTTTCATTCCTTTTGGTGATTCTTAGGAGTGGAATTGTTTGAATCATATGGTAAATTTATATTTACCTTTAAAGAAACTTCTGAATTGTTTTTCAAAGTAGTTACATCATTTACATTTCCACTGGAATATATGAACATTAAATTTCTCCACATTCTCACTAACAGTTGGAATGGGCATTCTTTCAACTGCAGTCATTTGGGTGGATGGGGAATGTTTTGTCACTGTGGCTTTAACATCATATCCCCAAATGAATAAATGATGAACTTTTTTTGTTTATTTCTACATATCCTTGTTGGAATAATTTCTTGAAATTTTTTGCCTATTCTAACATTTGGTTTCTTAAAAAAATTAAACAAAATAAAATTAAGTTAGTGGAAAAACACATAATAAATACTGAATTACAAAAGATCTTATATATCTGGTCTTTTGTCAGATATATGACTTCCAAATGTGTTCTTTCAGTTTGTTTGTTTCTTTAGTTTTCTTAAAATTATAAAAGTATTTATTTGGGTATGTGATTTACAATACTGTTTATGATTGTGGCATGCATACTTCATTCTAACACCATACCCACACCACCAAAGTGTGTGATTTACTCCCTTTTTTATTCTTAATCATGTATTTTGAAATGAAAAAGTGTTTAAATTGAAATCTGATTTATATATTTTATCTTTAGTTGCTTGTGCTTGATGTGTCACAATTAAGAAGTCATTGTTTAGTGCAAAGTCAAGATGCTTCATGCCTGTTTTCCTCCAAGGGCTATACACTTTAAATTCCTACATATAAAATTTACATTTATTATTTGTTAATTTTCATATTGGTATGAGATAGGGATTCAACTGCTTTTCCTAGTTTGCAAATATTCATTTTTTTCTAATGGTACCATTTGCTAGAAACACTATTCTAAAAACAAAACCAAACCAAAAATTCCTCATAATTTTTACATTATCTATTTTAGGGCGGTATATTGGGCAAACCTGGTGGTACTCAGGGCCTATTCCTGGCTCTGTGCTCAGGAGTGACTTCTAGTGGTGCTTTGGGAATATGTGATGTTGAGGACTCAAATGGGATCAGCTTTGTGCAAGGCAAGCATGTTATCTCCTGTACTATCTCTTTGACCCTTTCAGTTAAAAATTATTTTTGAGCCACACCCGGCTTTGCTCAGGGCTTATTCCTGTCTGTGCTCCAGGATCACTCCTGATGGTGCTCAAGCGACCATATATGGTGCCAGGGATTGAACCACCATGTGCAACGCAAAGGCCCTATGCATTATACTATCTCTCTGCCTCCCATTTTTATTCAGAACTGCTACTTAACCCTTTCCTTATCCTTTTCTTTGCTAGTCACAGTAACCAGAAATTGTACATGCTTGGCTAATGGTATTCGTGGGGCTGCACTGTGTAGTCTTGGTGTTAACACACACTTGAGTTCAGTGCACAATAATAGCGCACTTGTCCACAATAGATCCTGTGGGATTGCAGTCAGCCAGGTGAAGTGATACCTCGCCAGCCTCAGGCTTGCAAGGCAGTGGTCTTAGCGGTCTTAGCTGCTGAGGTGTCCTTAGCCACCCCAGGGACTTTCTTTCCTCCATTGAATTATCTTGGAAACCTTTCCAAAATCAATAGGTCATACTCATGAGGGTTTATTTTTGGACTCTCAATGTTATCCCATTGATTTATATGTATGTCCTTCTGTTTGATTACTATAGCTTTGCATTAAATTTTGAAATAAGAAAATGTGAGTTCTCCAACTTTTTTTCAATATTGTTTTAAATGTTCTGCATTTCTTGAATGTTTTTATGAAAAAGTTTTAGGATCAACTTGTCAATTTCTTCAAAAGAATTCAACAGGTATTATTTTTTTTTGGTGGGGGGAGATCACACTTGACTGTTCTCAGAACTTACTTACTCCTGGTTCTGTGCTTGAGAGATCACTCCTGATGAGGTCCAGAGGATCATATGTGGCACCTGGGATCAAATCTGGTTTGGCTGCATGCACGGCAAGTGCCCTCCCTGTGCTACTATTGCTTTGGCTCTCATCAGGAATTTTAGATAAATATTGCTATAAATCTGTAGATGAGTTTGGGAAGTTTTCTCATCTCACTAATATCAATTATCCAATCACAAACTCAGGATGTCTATCCATTTATTTAGATACTACTTTACTTTCTTTCAATGATGTTGCTAGTCTTAAGTGTATAAGCCTCATCTTTTTAAATTAAATTTATTTATAAATACTTTTCAGTGTGACTGTAAATGGAATTTATCAAGGGTTGAATTCTATCTTCTCCAAATCTTTCTTATTTTGAGATAGAGTTTTATCTTTCTTTTGTTTTTGAGGTACTTGAGGGTTGTGCCTGGAGGTGCTCGGGGCCGTATGGCTCTGGGGATTGAACCCAGGCTTCACTCATGCAAGGAAGCCACGTAGCTCTTTGGGCTAACTCTCTGGCTCCTCCAGATAGAAACTGATGTCCTTATGCGAAGGAGAAATTTGGATCTAGGGACTCAGGTAGAATGCCACATGAAGATCTGAATGATGTTAGCACAAATCACAGAACTCTGAGAATGCTGGAGGGAACAGATCCTTTTCTTGCTGCCTGCAGAAGAAACCAATCTTGCCAAAACTTTTAGTCTGGCTTCTAGCCTCCAGCACTGTGAGGCAATGTTGTTTGTCTTAAGTTACCCAGCTTGTGGCATATTGTTTCAGTAGTTCTAGAAAATCAGTACAGAATTGTTTTCTTAATTTTATCTCATATTATTTATTACTCTGTATTTCTGGTGGATAAGAATACCACTGGATTTTGCATGTTGATCTTACATTTTGCAGTCATACTAAACTTGTTTGTCAGATCTAATTGTGTGTGTGTGTTCCTTTGGATTTTCTTTTCTTTTTTATTTTTTTCATCATTTTTAGGCCATACCCGATGGTGCTCAAGGCATACTCCTGGCTCTGTATATCAGGAATCTCTCCTGCTAGCACCTCTATGTGGTGCCAGCAATTAAACCTAGGTTGGCCACATGCAAGGCAAGTGCCCTAAGTGTTCCAGTCTCTGGATTTTCTACATAAAAGGGATATCTTCACTCTCACTTTCTAATCTGGATATCTTTCAGATTTGTAACTGAATATTTTTCTGACTTCCTAGTTACTCACATCTCTTGTGAATAGTAATTATACTTATTCTAAAGTCTGATTCTGTTTGTTCAGTTAACTCTAGGGCCTTGAATGCTAGTTTCTTCTATTTTTCTCTCCTTTTTTTAATGCCTTGACTTTCTCTTTTGTGGTATTTGTTTTCTTTGAATGGGTATTGAATCACAGGGGCAGATGACTGTACTCATTCTTACTTTTGCCACTTCCTGTTTACCCACGGATGTTCTAGTTCTTCCTGTAGCAGCCTGTCCAAGGAACATGGTGGGTAGGGCCAAGTTTTGTGGTACCTCATGATTCCTAATGGTGGACGTTCCTGGAGTGGGGCTATTTAGGCTTTGGGGAGTTGTTTAAGCTCTCTCTGATCTCTGAAGCGCAGAGCCCCACACCTACTGCTCCTGTTGTGGAACAAGTGAGGAAGGGTGGCAGAGGGCTAACTCCCCACTTACTGCTTCAGAATCCCAACCCCTCAGGAACCCAAGGCCACTCTGTTCTTGTGCTTCTTTCGCAAAGCCTCCCATCTGACCTATCTTTTACAGGAGTCCTCTCCTGATTAGGTTTTCTAAAACAGATGTTTGCTATTCCATGAGTCTCTAGCCACAGAGCACTAGAAAAGAGGCCTTGCAGGTCCTGAGCTCTATGGGCATACTATTTTTCCCCTAAAAGCTCAGCATGGGATGGAACACAAACAACACCTATGCACAGACACACATTCCCAGCCTCAAACTACCCATATGGATTCTTCGCAAGCAAGTCTGGTGGAACATGCCTGTACCATACTGTCATATCTGTGCCTCTCAAACCCCGATTGTGGGGGCAACCAGAACCTGTGGGAACAGTGGAGTAGAAAAACCACAGACTTTTTCACTCTGATTCCAACCTCTAGATTCCCTGACATTCCAACAAGCTCTACCACCTTGCTGGCAGTGCCTGCCTGGCCACGTCCTGTTATGTGACGGATGCTGGTGGTCAGCTTGGGCAGGCTCAGTGGTGTGTCTGCTTATGCCCTATCACACATACCCATGAACCTACTCACATGTGTGCATTTGCACAGACACATGCACCCTTGCCCCCATGTGCAGGGGTGGCACAGAAAGACACTTTGTCTATCCACTTCAGGAGTTAGATTTCCTTTGTGTGTGTGTGGCGGCGGGGTTGGAAGGGCACCTGGGTTATGTTCAGGGATCACTCCTGGCTCTGCACTAAGGTATTACTTCTGGTGGTGCTTGAGGGACCACGGAATGCTGCGGATGGAACCCAGGTCAGCCCTGTGCAAGGCCAACGCCCTATCTGCTGTACCATCTCTCTGGCCCAGGAGTCAGTTCTATGCTATTTTCGCCCTGCATTTATCTCCACTGCTCTTGTTGTTCCTGCCCGCCTCTCTTTTTTTAACAAATCTTCCTCTCTCTGTCTCTCTCCTCTCTCTGCTCTCAGCCTCTGCTTGGTTTTCTCTGCTGTTTTTACAAGCTATCAGCTGTGCTCTGGATAGAAGTGGAGGTTGACTTAATGCTTGTCACTCTATCATGCCAACAGCAGCATGGTCTGATGCAGTCCTCTTGTCCCCTGACTGAGGAGGGACACACAGTGATGTGAGAATAGGAGCCTGAGACCCAGCTCCAGTGAGCTCACAGTTCAGACACTGCTGCCCTGAGGGGAGGCCCAGCAGCTTCCCTAGAGTGAGTGATCTCTGCCGCCTCCAGGACAGGGCTGGACAGGGGTCACTCCTTTCTAGAGCAGCTATGGTTCTAGTTCTGAGGTCACCAAAGAAGCCTCTCTCATTGCTCCCGATGAAATGGCTGGGAGTCTGAGCACAAGCAACAAGTCCAGGTAAGAGGCCTCATGATGCATGAGATGGACTTGTAGCTGGGTTGGGTTATAGCACTGGGATATGGCAAGTCTGCCATCGTCAGTGGTTCTTCTCTATAAAATGGGCACCTCTTCACATGGTATGTGAGCGATCTGGCTAGCCAACCCAGCTAAGTATGCAGGAGTGCTTTCTTCCTTGTACTTCCATGATTGCTTTCTCCATTCATTCATTCACTGTGTCCTGGCGTGCCAACATGATCCAGTCGTGACCCGTGGGAAACCTTCTGGTTTCCTCTTTCTTGCACCTCCAATAGAGTCCATTGTCTGCTTCCTTAAAGTTGATATTTAAAAGTAGATAACTCAGAGATTGGAGAAAATGTTCTAAATATTTTCTAGATGAAAAATCTAGTAGAAGCAGATCATAAATCATAAGCAGATTTATGATCTGCTTAGATTAAAAGAAAATAATATCAACAGCAGAGCCCACGCAGGAGCTTTTAAAAATATATATGTATATACATTTGAGCTTTTTATACAAAAGGGGAATGAGTCATTTCATCTGCCAGGAGGGGCTGCAGTTGAAGTTTGACGAGCACTCCAGCCTCCAGAAAGAGTGCACAACTCTCTCCTCCCTCAGCTAGAACACAACTCCCCAGCATATCTGCCTCTCCCAATTAGTGACAGAACGAGGGGGCAGGAAGAAGGGGGGGAAAGGAAGGGCAGGAACCTGGGAGATGAGGGAAGCAGGCTGCATAACCTGGGTGGGAGTGGGTGGGGGGAACTTGGTGTCCTTTCTCTTCCTCCCACCTTCCCTCCCAGGAAGGTCTGAGTATCCTGTGGGAGGCAGGACCTCAATCTCATTTCTGAGGAATGCTGTGTGCCTTCAGCCACTCATCATTCTCCAGCAACTGTTTTTCTGTTTTTGTTTTGAAAACCTTACCCCGTTTATGCGCGCGTACGTGTGTGTGTGTGTGTGTGTGTGTATTTGTACTTTCCTGATGTTTTTTGTTTTTGACATGCTGCTTCCTATTTTGTTGGAAGAGGTGACCCCACTTAACTCTACTATGTGGGTTCTGCTTCTGGGGGATACAGGGATACGCCAACTAGTCAGTATATGGCAAATAGTCCAAATAATCAGTACACAGCAGAGTGGGGATGGGCATCAGTTCTGACCATCCCCAAGCCCTGTGTGGTCCCAACCCTCCTTGCTTCATTCAGTGACTATCCCCAGATACTACCCTTGTCTCTCAGTTCAGGACACCAGCCACACCTTCCAAGTCCCCACAATCAGTTGGAGCCCAGGAATCTTTTATTTTTGCTGTCATTTTAAAATTTTTATTTATTTTAAAATTAATTTTAACGTATACAGAAGCCACAGCTGTTGATACAATTCTAGAGTTGAAATTGATTAGACAACAAAGCTCTAATTGTAAAATTGATAAGTGCAAAAAAAATTTTTTTTACATGTGAAAATTGTTATAGCTCATCACGGGATTGCTAAATCCTTGTCTAAGGATTTACTAAGCTTTTTCTGTTGCTAGTTTAGCCTTCTATGTTATTGTTTGTTGAGTTTAGTTGGCTTCTGTGTCATTTCCCCATCTAATTTGGTGTGCTTCTACTGGAATTTCACTACTGAGGAATTAGGAGGTGTCACATGGCCGCATATATGACCACACTAGATCAAGCAGCATTATGAGCATCACTTTCAGCTTTGAAGAAAAAAATCACGTGGCCAGGGAGGTCCCCATACTGACTTTTAGTAACATAGGGGTGAAGTAATGAAAGTCACCCAGGAATGGGGGAGATCCTGCGCCCTGATACCCCTGTGCAGGGGCTGCCCCCGACCTTCCCACTCTCCAATTGGAGACCTGCTGCTGGTGACTCAGTGCCCAGAGGGAAGAGGCTCAGTTCACAGGCTGAGGAAAGGATCTTGTTTACTGAGCATAAAATTTAGGCTTAGTGAGATTCTCTCCTAACAGGGCTGTGAGGGAGATGTTATCCTCTCACTGAACAGTAAATGATAGAGGTGTGGAGGCCACTATCATATGATTGTGTGTGGAGGTGGGGGTTCCAAAGCGGCTCGGTGGGTCAGGCATCGTTCCTGCAGATACTTGGTCCATGGGCCGGTTGGTTCAGTGCTTGGGCCAGAAAACATAGAGCTGCTCAGGACCTGTGGTGCTAGGGCCCTCAGAACTCTTATGTACAGTGGAGCTTGGGGACCTCCAGGGCCACACCCAGCAGTGCTGGGCAGCATATGGTACAGGGGTACAGGTCTTGGGTCCTGGCACTTGCTTTTTTTTTTGCTTTTTGGGTCACACCCGGTGATGCACAGGGGCCATTCCTGGCTCTGTACTCAGGAATTACTCCGGCGGTGCTCAGGGGACCATATGGGATATGGGATGCTGGGATTTGAACCCAGGTCAGCTATATGCAATGCAAATGCCCTACCCGCTGCGCTATGACTCCAGCCCCTTGGCACTTGCTTTAAGCATGTGCCTTGACTACTGAGCTATCTCTCCCGCCTCATATGGTTATTTGTGTGATGCTATTGACCTTCCATTAGAATTTTCGCTTGAGAGCAGAGAACTTGTAAACCTAGCCCTGAGCATGGCCACTTTCTGTCTGATGTCTAGTCATCTTTGTAGGGCTGGAGCGATAGCACAGTGGTAGGGCGTTTGCCTTGCATGCAGCCAGCCCGGCTGAGCCGGGTTCGGTTCCTCTGCCCCTCTTGGAGAGCCCGGCAATCTACCGAGAGTATCTCGCCTGCGTGGCAAAGCCTGGCAAGCTACCCGTGACATATTCAATATGCCAAACACAGTAACAACAAGTCAAACACAGTAACAACAAGTCTCAAAATGGAGATGTCATTGGGCCTGCTGGAGCAAATCGATGAACGGGAGGACAGTGTTTTTTTTGTTTGTCTAGGTATAAATGTTCACTGACTACTAGAAAAGGAGGGGGGTAATGGGGCCAGGCAGTGGTATGTCCCTTGTCCCAGAATCCTTGGCCCAAGAAAGCTCTGCCATTGAAGGTGAATAGAGCAGATAAGGGTTGGGATCTGAGTTATAGTGCTGACTCTGCATTCACTGGCTATGACGGAGCCTCTTTAAGTTTGAGTTTCTTATTTGTAGAACGGGAGTAGCAGGGGTACCCACCACAGAGGGTCTCTGTGGCCATGTGTAAAGGGAACTTAAGTAGAGGTGAGTGTCTGTGGGACACGGGAGGGTGAGGATTCATGGGGCAAAGAAGGAAGAGTCTTGACTCAAGACTCTGAGAACAGAGAACCTGGATTAGAATGGGGTTCTGTTCAACACAGCAGTCATGTGGAATTAGGCATGGGGCATCCTCATCTCAGTGGCATGTTTTTTTTCCTGTTGCAGTAGTTCCTACTGCTTTCAGGACTTCTCCACACGAAAAGTGGATATATAAAGTCACTTCCTTTCCCATGTTAAGAGTCCTTAGGATGCTCAGCGTCCCATATGAATATTGTGAGTTCGGGGTCAGTAGACAGAGTCATGTGCCCTGTCTGTGGTCAGAAAGAGTCTGGCATGGCACATCTCCCTCCGAGGAGGTTGCTCAGCCTCCAATCCATTCATGGCATTCATGTGTGTCAAATATTTGGCTTAAACTCTGTGTCTTTTGCTCAGACTTCTGGAGCTGCAACTAGATCATGGCAAGGAAAGGAAGTGTTAGCCATCTGTGGCATTTGTAGGTCACCCTCTCCTCCCTCCCCTCCTTGCCCCCCCCCCCCAAACTTTTTTCAGCCTGGCCTTTTATTTTTTGTTTGTTGATTCTGGGGTCATACCTAGTGGTGTTCTGGTGCTTCTCCCAGCTTGGTGTTTGGGGAACCATGTGGCCCTGGATATTGACTCCAGGCCTCTTGCATGTAAAGTTTCAGATCTTGGAATCATCTCTCAAGCCCTCAACCTGACCCTATTTGGTCTTGGTTTGGAGGATACCATTAGGCGTCTGTCTTAGCCACCAACTTTGGTGCTGACAACATTGCCTTTCCTCTGGGAGACTGCTGAAATCTCCTAAGGCAGAGTGAGCTTTCCAGTCTTTGAATAAAGCTGCCTTTGACTGCAGAGTTCCGAGGCTCTGAGACTCAAGGCGCTCAGGTCCTGCTCTGCCCTGGGAGCTGTGCAGAACACAGTCTGCATCTGGAGGGCAGGGTTAGCAGCCAAACAGCTGAGGGGGACACATCTTCCACCCTGTGCAGGAGCCACTAAAGTGGAGGGCAGTAGTTGTGGTTATTGGCTTAAATGAGTATTGCTTTGGTAATGTTTTCTTTTCAGTGAAAAAAATTCCTAACCTTTTGTGAAACTAGATAAATGAGACATATTTTTTGCTTAGGGGTTGGATCACATCCTATGGTGCTTGGGGGGATCATCCAGGCTCCATGCTTAGAAATATCTTCTGATGGTGCTCAGTGGACCATGTTTGGTTATGGGGGTTCAAATTGGTGTCAGTGGCATTGCAAGACAAGCATATAGATGGATGTATTATCTAGACATCTGATCTCTAATCTCCAACTAAACTCACCATAGTCTCCTGAAAAAGTTTTTGGCTCTGCCATAGGACATCATGGCTCTGTGCTCAGGATCACACCTGACTAGGGGCACGGTATGTAGCACCAGGATTTGAACCAGGGTGATAAGGCAAGCACCTTAATCTTTGTACTCAAAATGGGGAGAGGATCCAAACAGAAAGTTCTTCAAAGAAGAAATATTGATGGCAACAGACATAGGAAAAAGTATTCTTCCTCACTCCACCAAGGAGATAAATGCAAATCAAAACAAGGAGCTATCACTGCATGCCACTGAGAGTGGCCTCTGTCCAAAAGACTGGAAAGTACGTTGGTGTGGGTATTGGGAAAGAGGAACCCCTCATCGATTATTATGGTAGGAATATCATCTGGGTCAGCCTCTGTGGAAAATAGTATGGAGACTTTGCAATAACTAACAATTAAATTTCCAAGTGACCCAGTGATTTTACTTGCCACGATAGCCAAGATCTGGAAACTATCCAAGTGTCTAAGACTAAATTGATGAGTAGATAAAGATGTAGTGGTATTTATTTATTTATTTATAAAATGGAGTACTACACAGCTATAAGGAAAGATGAAGTCCTGCAGTTTGCTAAAACTTGGATGGAGTTGAGCATAACTTGTTGAATAAAATGAGTTAAAGGAGGATATATAAATGCTAACTGATCTCTCTCCAAAGTGGAGTATAAAGAAACAGGCGAACAGACAATGGCTGATGATAAAATACTGAGCGTCTGCTTATAGAATTGAGTTTGCTAAGATGTGGGTAGGGTATAGGTGAGAGGGGATCTAGAGACAGTGGTGAGGAATGTTGATTGTTTGATGGTGGGTATGGTGTAGCATCATTGTATTCCTGAAACATTAATATTAATCATATTGTAAGGCATGGTGTTAAGTGAAAAAAACACCTGATGCCACCCTCCCAATCCATTATATCATTTCTGTAATTTATTTCATGCATACTTAAGCGTATGTGTTTATTTAACACATATGCTAAGTATATCTTACTATTATTATTTAGAACAAGCATCTGTTAAATTAAGGACAAGAAAAACAAAAGTTATTATTTACTGTCACTATTCATTCTCTAATGCTCTATTTTCTTTATGTAGATCAGAACTTCTCATCTATATATTTTTATTTTCCCTGAAGAATTATTTTTTAATAATGTTTTGAAGGTTGGGGATACTTCTGTCTGTGCTTGGGACTTGAGATCACTCCCAGTGACTGTTCCCGGAGTCATTAAGGGTTATGTAGAGCTGGGGTTCAAACCTAAGATCTCACACATGTGAGGCACATGCTTTACGCAGGAACTACATTCCTGACCATTTCACATTTATTTTTCAGGCAGGTATACTTGGCATCACATACTTTCAATTCATCCTCTCTCTCTCTCTCTCTCTTTCTCTCTCTCTCTCTCTCTCTCTCTCTCCAGTTTACTATTATTAGATTCTTGCTTGAATGGTTCCTGAGAAGTCAGATGTTATTTTATTTTTGCTCTATTGATATAATATTTTTTCTTCTTACTTTCTTTTTATTAATTTTTTTATAAAGTAGTTAACAATATTTGATTATATTTAATATTCAAACACCAATCCCACCACCATGAACCTTTCCACCACCATATTTCAGGTGTTTCAATCCCATACCCCAATCCCTGCCCCAAAGCAGAGCTGAAATAATACAATATTTCCCTCAAACATTGGTTGCATCCTACTTTGAATACCTTTAAAAGTGGTGCAGTGGGGCTGGAGCAATAGCACAGCAGGTAGGGCGTTTGCCTTGCACATGGCTGACCTGGGTTTGATTCCCAGCATCCCATTTGGTCCCCTGGGTACCACCAGGAGTAATTCCTGAGTGCATGAGCCAGGAATAATCCCTGTGGATTGCTGGGTGTTACCCAAAAAGCAAAAAAAAAAAAAAAAAAAGGCAAAAAAAAAAAATAAAGTGGTGCAGTACTCTTGGTGTATGGGTAGGGTATGTTCTATGAAGTGTCATGCAGCCGTATTTGTGGCTGCCCTCTCCAGGAAAAGGTTCACTTGCGGGTGCGATTTGGCCGAGTGTGTGGAGAGCGGCCGTGAGCACGGCGGCGGTTGAGTTCTGGAGGTTTTCAGCTGCTGGGGCTGGGTCCCTTGGGGATGGGAGGGATCTCACCCACACCCCCTCTGGGGTGCCCTGAGTGAAACAGCCTGGTGTGGGGTCTAGCGGCATGGTTTTGGTGAGTGTCATGTTATACTCCCTTCTGGAAGAGAAGGACATGTGATCTGGATGGTGGCCAATGACAAGATTATCTGGTGCCAGCCAGAGGTGGTTTATAGGAGTGACTCCTGACTTTCAACATATTTTCTATATCTTTCATCTTTTTTTTTTTTTTTTTTTTTTTTTGCTTTTTGGGTCACACCCGGCGATGCTCAGGGGTTACTTCTGGCTCATGCACTCAGGAATTGTTCCTGGCGGTGCTCAGGAGACCATAAGGGATGCTGGGAATCGAACCTGTGTCGGCCATGTTGGCTGCCTGCAAGGCAAATGCCTTACTCGCTGTGCTATCGCTCCAGACCCTATTTTTCATCTTCTGAATCAATTAATTAATTAGTTTTGGGTTTTGGGCCAAACCCAGAGGTTCTCTAGGGTCACTCCTGGATCTTTGCTCAGGAATTACTCCTGGCAGTGCTTGGGGGACCATATGGGATGCCAGAAATCAAACCTGGGTCGGCCATCTGCAAGGCAAGCACCCTTTCTATTGCACTATCTCTCGGGCCCCATCTTCTGAATTTTAAATATTATAAAATAAGTATACTCTTTAATTTCAGTTTTGCATATATCCCTTTGGTTTTCTCTGAGCTTCCCAGATCTGTGGTTGGTGTCTGACATTGAATGGGGGAGAGGAGGGAATTCTCAGCCAGTTTTAATTATTGCTTCTGTTTCTCTCTTCCTCATCTTGGAATTCCCATTGCACACATTATTCCTATTGTAGCTGTTGCACAGTGTGTAGATACTGTGTGTGGTTTCCTTTAGTTTTTTTCTCTTTTGTTTTTTTTTGGGGGGGTACTTGTTTGATTGGGGCCACACTGAGCAGTGCTCAGAGACTATTCCGCGTTGCTTGTGGGAATTATGTGGTCCTGGGGCTTGAATCAGAGCAACCGGTATGCAAGCATGTGTTTCGTCTGTGGAGCGCTCTCTTTTGCCTTCTTTTTGCTTTTTAGTTTTATAAATTTATGCTGTCATATCCTGGAGCTCAGATCATCTTTCCTCAGCCATTTTCAGTCTACTAATGAATCCATTGGAGACATTCCTCATTGATGTTATAGTGTTTTGGATCCATGGCATTTCTTTTTTATTCTTTTCTAGGATTTCTATCTATCTGCTTACATTACTCATCTCTTGTTGTACACTGTCTACTTTATCCATAAGAATACTGTCTACTTTATTAATAAGAGCCCTTAGTTGGGGTTGGAAAAATAGTACAGGGGTTAAGGCACATACTTTGCATGCAGTGGACCTGAGTTCATTGAGTACAGCCATGGATGCCCTGAAGCACAGCTAGGTGTAGCCCTGGAGGTCCATGGACACTGCCAGGGTGGCCTGGGCAGTCCCCAGCATGGAAGAGCCCCAGGAGCACCACATTCTTAGGCCCTGCCAGGTTGGCCATGAATTGCCAGGAGTGGCCCCTGGGGGCTCTGAGCAAAAGAACGCTTAGCATATTAATCACAATTGCTTTAAATTTCTAGTCTGAAAATTTTATAATCTTAGCCGTATTTGACTAGTTCTGATGTTTGTTTAATCTCTTCAAACGATGTTTTTGTCTTTTAGTATATCTTGTGAGTTTTTTGTTGTTGTTGAAATCTAAACATCTACTGGATTAAAGGAGTTCTAGAAAACAGGACTGTAGTAATGTGGAGGTAAGGTGTAGGGAAGGGAAAGTATTGTATAGTTCCATGGTATCCTATGATCAAATCTTTGTCTGTTTGGTTTTTTTTTGGGGGGGGCTATACCTGGAGGTCCTCAGGCAGGGCTTACTCCTGGCTCTGAGCTCAGAAATCACTCCTGGTGAGACTCAGGGGACCATATGGGATGCTGGGGACCAAACTTGGGTCAGCAGCATGCAAGGCAAGCACCCTACTCACGGTATTATCTCCAGTCCCAGATATCAGTCTTGATAAGCTGTGTCCTTGGATTGCACACCATCAATGCTTTTCAGGTGCTTTCTCCTGTAGGGAGCTGAAATTGACCCTCATTCCCATCGGGCTCAGGGAACCAAGTGGGTTGTGGGGGATCCAACCTGGATTGGCTGTTGCATGCAAGGTAAGTGTCCTGCTCACTGTACTATCACTCTGATCCCAGATTTTCTGGAGTTTTTAACTCCTACTCTTGTCCACACTGAAGCCCAGCAACTTGCTAATTTCTGTTTAGCTTTTTCTATGGGCTGTGGTTGGTTCCTGTGGAGGTTTCTGCTCCGTTCAATTGTGATTCTCTGTTCTGCCTATCTCTCCAGTTTGTAGTAGAGCAGTTTTCCCTGTGTCAAAACTTCTCTGAGGAATATAGGAAAAGCTGATTTTCAGGATTTTTTCCATGTTAAGAGAAAACTTTTTAAATTTTTTAATTGATTGAGCTTCTGTGGTATATAATACTGCTAATAATGGTTTCTCATGCACATAATTGTAACACCAGACCCATCACCAGTACCAACTTGCCGTCCCTAAGTGTCCTATGCCCTTCCCTTTCAACTCCCCCCTCCCACCAACTCAAATTGTATGGCTCAGTTCTCCCATTTTTCTGCCTTTGGACCTTTGTTGCTACCTTGTTTTATATCTTTAAGTTCCACCCACGTGTCTCTCTCTCTTCTTTTCTTTCTTCTTCTGTTTTTGGTACATACCTAGTAGTGCTCAGGGCTTATTCCTGTGTGCTTATGGATCACTCCTGGCATTGCTTGGGGGACCAAGCTGGGGATCAAACTCAGGCCAATTTGTGCAAGGCCTTACCTGCTTATGGCCCTTATGCCTTTCTTTCAGATTGACTTCACTCAGCATTGTATCCTCTAGTTTCCCCATGCTGCTGTAGATTCCATGATTTTGTTATTTCTTAGAGCTGCACATCTTCCTCCTCCTCCTCCTCCTCCTCCTCCTCCTCCTCCTCCTCCTCCTCTTCCTCCTCCTCCTCCTCCTCCTCCTCTTCCTCCTCCTCCTCCTCCTCCTCCTCCTCCTCCTCCTCCTCCTCCTTCTCCTCCTCCTTCTTTGGGTTGTTTTGATATGCTGGCTATTGTATTGTATCTAAGTGCAGCAATGAACATTTATCCTTTTGAATTAATATTCTTGTGTTTTGGAGGATAGATGCTAAGAAGTGGTATTACTGAGTCACATGGTAGATCTATTCCTATTTTTTTCTTGATGAATGTCCATCAGATATCGGATCAATGGAGATCAAAGAAGAGATGGAGAAACAAAGTCCTTTTTGCCTTAGAGAGATTTACTGATACCTGTGCATACTTCAGAAAGAAGTTTTAAAAATGTATACTATACATTTTCTTGGACAAAAAGTCATTATTGGATTTTTTTCTTGATCCTAAGTGTGATGAGAAAAGACTGTTTTCTCTCATGGAAGAGAGAGATGACCAGGCCTGTATATCTGAAAGATTACTTTGAACACATCAGGGAAAATAGGTCTCAAAGACTATAACCAGATGAAGCAAGTAGAGGGGGGTGTAATTGAATGTACAATATTTAAGCAGAGGTAGGGGGCAGCAGTTGCTCAGGGGAAAGAGTGAGTTGTAAGGGGAGGGTCCTGTGCTGCATTAGGATAGGAGGAAGGCGGCCAGGAAGCAGACAGATGTAAGAGTTGAGACTGTTCCTCATGGTAGTTTCCAGTTTCTCTCTGAGATTAAAGAAATGGGGTAATCCAGGAGTAATTCCTGAGTGCAGAGCAAGGAGTAAGCCCTGAGCATCACCGGGTTGTGACCCCAAAAAGCCAAAAAAGGGATGAGGTATGAGGGGGAGAATCACTGACAGGAAGGGGAATAGAAGACAGGAGTTGGAGCATGGGTTAGAGTGTTCTACGTTGTTGGCAATGTTCAGAGAATTTAGAAAGGAGCAAATAAAAAAGGTGACAGCAGAAAGGAAGAGGGCCATCCCTGGGACACTGTTCTACACAATAAGACATTCTCCATCAAAAAATTAAGGAAAAGACAGTGACAATATAAGCCACGAATGGGAAGATTTTCCTAAACACCTATACTTTTCCCAGTTTGCAATACTGGTCACACTCATATTAAAATATACAAACTGCTTTTTAAATCAATAAGAAAAATTAACAGAAAGCTAGGCAAAACCCTTGAATTGTTATTTTGCTAAAAAGTAAACTCAAATGACTAGTAGATATCTGAAAAAATGTTCACTATTATCCATCATCACAAAAACAAAAATTAAATTTGTAAGGAGACAAGATTATACCACTAGAGATGGGCAAATATTGAGAAATTCAATGATGTATTGATATTAAGTTCCACTAAATCGGCAAGGATTATGAATTCATTTCCCATTGCTGATGGGACAAATAACCACAATCTTAATCGCCTCAAATCATACAAATATATTATTTTACAGTTTTGGAGGTCAGTTTCATTAGGAAAACCTCAAGGTGTTGTGAAGGCTGGTTCCTTGCAACGACTGGGAGAATGTGGCTCTTTGGCTTTTCCAGCTGCTGTGGGCTGTATCCATCCCCTGAATCGTGTGGCTGTTGTTTCTTCCCCTGTCTTCCAAGTCAGCAGTGCAGCACCTTCAAATAAATCTCATCCATCCTGACTCTGCTTCACTCACTACCTGGGGCTCTGCCTGTTCTGCTTCCCTCTTGGAAAGATTCTGTGATCACATTTTCCCTGATCATCCCAATCGCTTCATGCCAAGATCCTTTATTAATCACATCTACAAAGTCCTTTTTATTATGTAAGGAAACATCCACAGATTGCAGGGATTAGGACATGGATGGAGGCGGCCATTATTCTGTCCACCGCAGGTAGGAATGCTGGGTACTCTATACCCTGCTGATAGGCATGTACACTGATATACTCACATTAGAAAACAATTGGGCATTTTCTCTTAGAGTTGCAAATGGTACTTCCTATGATCCTGTACTTGTACCGCAGCCTACACTTATGAGAGTTCTTGCACCTGGGTAACAGGAAACAGGTCCTGGAACGAAAGTGATCTAATCGTACTATCTCTCTGATCTCATCCCCTTTTATTCTTAGCCGTGCTTATTCTTCTCCAGACACACAGGATGTTGTACAATGAAGAATTTGACTGACTTTTGTACTGCATGTTCCTAGGACTCTAGAACCTTGAATTTTTTTTCCCACTTGATTCACAGGAGCCCCCCTTTAAAAAATTTTTTTTATGGTGGCCCCTTAGACCAGGACTTTAGGAACTGTTCCTGGTTCTGTGCCTAGCAGTTCTTATGGAATTCTAATCAATGGTAATGCTCAGAAGGCCGGAGTTGCTGTTGGGGATTTGAATCCGGGGCACTGACATGCAAGGCAAGTATCTTAATCTGTACTATCTCTCTAACCCCAGACTGACTTCTTAACTTTTTCCACTCAAGATCCATTTTGCCTGAGAAATTTTTATGTGACCATGGTCATAGAGTGATATGAAATAATTTACTGGGGGAGTGATAGTACAGCGGGTAGGGCATTTGTCTTGCACGTGACTGACCTGGGTTCAATTCCCAGTGTCCCATATGGTCCCCCAAATACTGCCAGTAGTAATTCCTGGGTGTCATCCAAAAAGCAAAAAAAAAAGTTACTGATAAGTCATCATAAAAAAAACTTATTTTAAAATTAAAAAAAGTTATGTGATCCCTATATTGGTTCTTGAACTACATTTTATTTTATTTAATTAAAAATATTTTTTGAGGAGCTGGAGTGATAGCACAGCGGGTAGGGCGTTTGCCTTGCATGCGGCCGACCTGGGTTCGATTCCCAGCATCCCATATGGTCCCCTGAGCACCGTCAGGAGTAATTCCTGAGTGCAGAGCCAGGAGTAACCCCTGTGCATCGCCAGGTATGACCCAAAAAGCAAAAAAAAATTTTTTGGTTAGTTTTGGGGCCCACCTGGTGATGCTCAGGGGTTACTCCTGCCTCTGCACTAGGAATCACTCCTTGCAATTTTCTGGGGACTATATGGGATCCCAGGGGTCGAACCTAGGTCAGTCATATGCATGACAAATGCCCTACCCGCTCCAGTCTTGTGAATCATATTTTAAGAAGACCTTAGAGTATACCTAAGTTTATGCTAATAAAGTAACTCAGTGGAAGGATTTATTGTACAGAGGTCCATATACTTAGAGGATTGGGGTTTGGAGACACTTGACACTTGACATCAGCCAAACTTTTGGGATAGAATGGAGGCTAGAGAGTGAACCCTATGAGTAATGGATCATTTTGTCAAGTCTATGTGATGGCACCTTAGACAAAGAAATAGAACTCTGGACACGGAAGCCTGAGTGGTTATTTCTGGCTATGGCTAGGGAGATAGCGCAAAGGGGTCTAGTGCATGAGGGAGGCCGGGATACTGATATTGCATGGGAGGGCAACTCATGCTGACAAGGTGAGAAGAAGTGTGAATTTGGAACCTACCAGATCTTATGAGGTTCTTTTTTGGGCTGATTTGAATCCTTTTTGTTACAGTGCAGAGCTTGCTTGAGTTCAGTGAACTGTTCTAGTCAGTTATGGAACTTGAGGGATTAGCGGGAACCTCCACGTACCCAAGTCAGTTGGTTATAAGTGTAAGAGCCTGGGAACTCCTGAGATGGTGACTGAGGTCAAGAGTAAAGACAGCAATTGTGCCATGATCTGTGAAGTCTGGTCTAACTGTGCAGCAGTATACAACTGTGTGCCATGATCCTCCCTCGGGACTCGGTACTGGCTCTTCCCTCTGCTGAAACACTCACCCCAACATGTTTACATGGTCAAGTCTTGGTTTAGATGACAGAAATGTCCTAGAATGGAGACCTTGTTACTTTCCTTCTATTTCTGGTTTTGTTGCCAATTAGCACTTCCCATCATTCAACAAACAATATAATTGAGCCTTTCTTTATTATATCTATTTATCTATTTATAGTAGACATAAAAAAATAAGAACATCCATCACTTGATCACTTAACATCCTGTTACTCATCGAATCTGCTCAAGCGGACGCCAGCAATGCCTCCATTCATCCCTGTCACGTGCTAATGTAGCCCAATGGCATCTGCTCATTCTAGGAACACGAAGAGCCTCAAACCGATCGTTCAGGGTCTTGACAAAGAAGTCTGACCATCTTGTAGGTGGGTGGCCATGTGATCTTTTGACGTCCTGTGGAATCCAGTCGATAATGGCTCTAGTCCAGCGGTCGTCTCCAAATCTCATTATGTGTCCAGCCCATCTGATTTTCCATGCCTTGGCAAACGAGACAGCGTCCCTGACTCTTGACTGTCAACGAAGGTCAGAACTCCGGATTCTTTCTCTCATTTGAGTGAAGTGTGATATTCCAAGCACAGCTCAAGAACATCCATATGAGAAGAAATTTTTCTCTGTATTGATTACTGTTTTATCCCAAAGGGATAAAGTAGTGCCTCTCACATAATAGGTGCTCAAGAAGGATTTGTTTGGCAAAAGAATAAATAATGGCAAGCTCTACAAGATGTCTCTCATTGTAGATCAAATCGATATATTAAAGAACATTTACATAATAGAATAGAATAGAATACCAAATAATAATTAACATGAATAAGTCATAACTCTGCTTATCACCAACATGGTGAATTTCACAAGCATAGTATTGATGATACAGTAGGAAATAGAGTGTGATTCCATTCACAAAAGTTTAAAAGCATATAGAAGTGGGGGCAAGCGTTTAAACAGAGGTCAGGGAGATTGCTCACAGGGCTGAAGTACATCAATTGTCTGCAGTGGGCCCTGAGTTCCATCCTTAGCACAGCATGGTCCCTCTAGCACCACTAAGGGGGTCCTGGTGCAAACCCCTGCCCCCAGCATAGTACGGCTCCTCCACAACTGAATTGCTAGGTCCAAGCACTGAAACTCCAGACCTATATAGCAGAGTCTAATTTCCCCCGAAAAGTTCTTCCCACCCTGCTCCCCTCCCACCTCCCAGTACCATTTGGGAGTATCCACCTCCCCTCAAAATTTAACCTGAGGCAGGGAATTAAATGTCAAGAGAATGGGTGCTTCTGATAAGGAAAGGTAAGGAGATGGCACAAGAGAAAAACAACTTGGAAATAACTCAAAGTGGGGATGTCTCATGTACTGACAACATCCTAGTTCTTATTCTCCTTGTACTTTTGAACCTGTACATACATGTTTCCTGTGCTCTTAGGACATTATTTCATAGGTTTTTTTCTTGGAAAGAAAGAACCATAGGAGAGGTAACTGGGTGGTGCTGAGTTCTCAGTTCTGTTGATCATTTATTGTGAATTTAGAGTGAAAGAAGCTCTGTGATTGCCCGGAGCAGCTCTTAGATATCCGAGGGACATTTGGAGAAGACAGAGTTGGATTTGGCTATCACTGGGAGACATAAATGTCAGAGGAGCAAGAACATCTTGGGTATTGGCAAGGGAGCAGTGGAAAACCTAGAGTATGACAACCAGACAGTCAGAAGACTGACATGGTGGGGAATCAGAGGTTTGCCGTTAATGACCTGGACTGGAGGGAGGAAAGACTGTAAACTGGTGCCATTGTTGTGAGGTGAGGTGGTCACTGAAGGTCATGAAAAGGGACCATCTGGGGCAAGACACTGTCTGAAAGGGACAGGAACGGTGACTGAATTGTTATAGATGTGGGTTTTAGCTCCTGCAACCTGCAGAACTCTCTCTGTCCTGCAGGCAGCCTAGTAAACCAATATCCAAAGTGCTCCCACCCTCCTGGCCCACACACCCATTTAGGGCATGCTCCTGGCCCTTTATCTCTTGGAAGGAAGTCACAGACCCCTCACCCTAACCCACGGCCATGCTGGGAAAGCTTCTGGTCATTGCAAGTCTCTGTTGGAAATCTTCAATGGACGAATTTCCTATGCAATTGGACACAACATTGCCCCACCTGAGCAGGGGATGGAGAACAGTTGGCTGGCCTTGCCTCTGACCCACGATCTCTGACCCACAATCTGTGGTACATGGCCAGTGACAAACACATCCCTATGAGAAAGATTGTTCCGATCCAAGCTATCATCATCGATCATCTGCCTATTGTAACAGCCTTTTAACTGCTCCCTCCACTTTGCCTGTGCGCCCCACGGACTCTTCCTCATCGTCATGACAACAGTGGCAATGCTATATTCATTGGCAGCCATGAATCACTCGGATTCTCTTCATAACAATCAGAGAGCCAAAAGGGAGGGGAGGGAGAAGGAAACGAAAAATCTTTAGACAGTATCTGAACAAAAAGAGATGACATGATAGTCACAGAAGCCCCTAATTATTTTGGAGATCTAGATTAGTTTTTAAATTGCATGCAGTGAAATCTGTTCTCCGTGGTGCACAGCTACTTTACGTCTGAGAAATGCAGAGTCATGTCACCATTCCCAGCAACAAGTCAAGGGACAGATTGGCCTCTGACATTCACCCCCTGCTGTAGTCAAATCTCTTCCCTGTCCCCATTCTTGGGGATCACTGACATGTTCTCCGTCTTTACAGTTGCCTTTCCCACGATGTCATGTAATATATAAATGGAATCATGCAGCTTGAACCTTGCTTTGTTCATGTAATGCATTAGACACTCATGTTTGTTGCTCAGTAGTATTCTATCATATGGATATGTCACCATTTGCTTGACCCTTCATTCACTGAAAGACTTTAGGCTGTTTCCTGTTTGTTTCAGGAACTGCTAGATTATGAGATACAATTCAGTAACAGTAGAGATTAGAGCTTCATTTACCAGCCTGGCCTGATGTCTACAGAGTATTCATTCTTTTCAAGGATGTAAAGGACATTTGCCCAAATAAATCATATTCCAGACCACACAGAGTGTATGGGGTTGGGGCTGCAGAAATAGTACATAGGGTGAGGTATCTGCTGTACACTGTTGACACAAGTTTAATTTCTGGCATCACATATGGTTTCCCAGTCCTGTCAGGAGTGATCCTGAGCATAGAACCAGGAGTAAGCCCTGAACACAGGTGGTGTGCCCCCACCAAATGCTGAAGTTTGAGCAGATTTTAAGAGAAATTAAATCAGAGTATAATCTATGCTTGGAGTTTAGCTAAATTGGAATCACTAACAAGAAAATACCTGAAAGTTCCCCAAGAATTATAAAATTCCCAGATAGTTGGAAATTGTTTAGAATTCTCTTCTAAACTATTCATGGATGAAAAGATAAGCCAAAACAGGAATTTAAAAATATCAGAAACCAAATCATAATAAAATCATTATTTTTTCAGATATAGTGAAACCAGTGCATAAAAGGAAAGTTCTAGCTTTATAAGAATTTAGTAAAGAAGGTTGAGAACAAATAAACTTTATTTCCAACTTAAGAAATGGGAAAAAAAGGAGCCGAAGAAGAGATAGTTCAAAGGGCTGGAGCACATGCTGTGCACATAAAGGCCTGGGGTTGATCCCCAGTAGCATATATTTCCCCCGCACCACACCAAAAAGGCTGGAGCGATAGCACAGCGGGTAGGGCGTTCGCCTTACACGTGGCCAACATGGCCAACCCGAGTTCGATTCCTCCGCCCCTCTCGGAGAGCCCAGCAAGCTACCGAGAGTATTCGATATGCCAGACACAGTAACAACAAAGTCTCCAATGGAGACGTTACTGGGCCCGCTCGAGCAAATCGACGATCAACGGGAGGGCCTTACCTTACCTTACACCAAAAATGATTCCTGAGCACCTTACCAGGGATGATCCTTGAGTGTCATGAAAAATGAAAGACAGTAACTCTCCTTCCAAAAGAACTCAAAGGAAAATAACTATCCCTCCATCACAAAACACAAAGCCAGTATCAACAAGAGAGAAGACATGATGGAGAAAATTTCACAGAGGTTATTTAGAAAAAATATAATAAAACTGAAAAAACATTAGCAAGAAATTAAAGGGAAACCACGAAGATCCTATCAGTATGAAAAATGGAACATAGCTACATATTTTGCAATTCTGAGGAATAATACAAGGACATTGGTACATCTGATCATTTAGACAAAATGGAAAAATTTTTAAAATGCAATTTTTGGCGACCAAAGAGATAACATAGCAGGTATAGGGTGCTTTTCTTGCATGCTGCCAATCTGAGTCTGGTCCCCAACCCCTCATGTGATCCCAGGAGTGGTCTGCCAGGAATGGTCTCTGAACAGTCAGGAGTAAGCCCTGAGTACCACCAGATATGGCCCACAGACCGAAAAAAAACCGCAATGTATATAAACTGACATAAAATTATAATCCTGTATCTATTAAAGATGTGGTACTTGGGGGGCCAGAGCGAGTTTGCCTTGCACGTGGCTGACCCGGGTTCGATCCCTCGCATCCCATATGTTTCCCTGAGCTCCGCCAGAAGTAATTCCTAAATGCAGAGCTAGGAGTAACCCTTGAGCAACGCTGGGTGTGACCCCCTTCCCCAAAACAATAGCCGTACTAAAGAAAATAAATCTGTAATTAAAAATCTTCCCATAGTGAAAATCAAAGAGCAGATGGTTATTAATATTCTCACTAAAAATTAAACTCAACTTTATTATGTGTGTACTATTGCCTATGGGCCAGAGTGACAACACAGCGGGTAGGGCGTTTGCCTTGCAATGCGGCTGACCTGGGTTTGATTCCTCCACCCCTCTCAGAGAGCCCGGCAAGCTACTGAGAGTATCTCGCCCGCACGGCAAAGCCTGGCAAGCTCCCTGTGACGTATTCAATATGCCAAACACAGTAACAACAAGTCTCAAAATGGAGACATTACTGGTGCCCGCTTGAGAAAATCAATGAACAACGGGACGACAGTGCTACCGTGTTACAGTGCTACTGTTGCCTATGTATACTATTCTGACAAAAACTGATAAATGCTCACTTATGCAAACAAATATAGGGAGAGGGGTGGGGTATAGATGGAACAAAATCAGCCATGCAGTTTCAATTGTTCGGCGATTGGCCTTTTTACATTTACATTTGGTTTTGAAAAATGTTTGAAATTTTCCATATTACAATATCTTTGTAAATTAAAAAAATCTATACCTTAATGCTCTGCAAAACCCTACACTGGACTTGCAGGGCCTGGTGTGAAAGCCACAATCGATAGCCAGGCTTTCCCTGACCTCGTTGTGAGGGCACCTCCCAGCATCTCTCCTGGCGGCCACACTCCTCTGCCCTCCTTCCCCACCCCTTGCTCGCCTCCTTCCACACTCTTCTGTTCTCCTTGCTACCATCACACTTCCCTCTGAATCTCTCTCAGTGCCTTTGTACTTGTGTTGCTTCGGCCTCAGTATTCACTCCAGATTATCAAGGCTTGCCTCGACCAGGTCCTTGCTCAGACAGCACCCTTCTAGCAAAGGCTACCCTGGCCAGCCCAGATCAATCAGCTAACTCCACTGGTGCCACTTCCTGTCCTCTCTCCCTGCCATGTTCTTCTCCAGCGCATCATTGGAGACATGAAGCATTTTCTTGTGTTTCTTTCTTCTCTCTCTCTTTTTTGCATCTTGAGTCACACCCGGCGATGCACATGGGGTTACTCCTGGCTCATACATTCAGGAGTTACTCCTTGCGGTGCTCGGGGGACCATATGGGATGCGGGGAATTGAACCCGGGTCGGCTGTGTGCAAGGAAAACGCCTTACCTGCTGTACCATCACTCCAGTCCACTTGTGTGTTTCTTTTCTGTCTGCCTCTCTCTAGAATGCAGACTTCAGCATCGGGAGGTGACACTGGTGTTAGGGTGCATGCAAGACTGTGCCAGACTCTTCTTTGATCTCCAGTCTCCTGAGCATTACAGGTTGTGGCCCAGGAGTCCGTATATACCTCCAGGGTGGTTGCAGTACTGCATCCTCAGGTCCAGCTGAACTACCAGTTAACTGAATGGTGCTGGGTAAAGTCCTCAGGTCTCCTGGCACTATTTGGGAGTCCTGCACCCCTCCAAAATAATGTAGATTTCAACTAGAAAGAGACACCTGCACATGTATCTCTGCACCCAGAATAGCACCTGGTATATAGTAGTTGCTCAATAAATACAACCTGAAGAGGGATTTGCCTGAGGGCATGGATCTGGAGTCCTGAGTTCTATTGCCACATGATATGACACCTCCAGCCGCATTGCCGCATGCTGTTCTGGTGCCCCCCCCCCCACCCCGCACTACAGTAAGGTGACCCCCAATCTTTCTGGCCACAATAATTGCATCCCTGGCTGAATAGCAAACCATTAGGCTTGAACTGCAGGCTGAGGGTTGCAGGGAGTTGCTTCTTCAGGTGTGGAGGCTCCTATAAAATTATGAACTGAGGGTGGGGCAATAGGATAGGGGCTTGGGGTGCATGTGTCTGACCCAGATTTGATCCCCAGCACCTCAGAGGGTCCAGAAAAATGACCTTGTATAGCCTCAGAGGTCCTATGTATCTCTGGTGGTCCCCTAGCGCTGCTGAGGTGACCCTGGAGCTTCTGGCCAGCAGGTCTTAGTAGCTTCCCTCTTGGGTCCTAGCCTGGAGCCCCACTAGCTTGGTTGGCGGGATATATCCGGGAGTGGCCCGTGGCCGCCCTGAGCACCCAAATGTACTGAATGAATGAACGAAGTCTTCAGCATTTTCCAGGGGTTTCAAAGGTCACCTCCCCATTCTTCCCTCAGACACCTCCAGTCTGCAGGTCCCCGGATTGCTGGAGTCTGGCCAGAGAATAGGGGTGTTCCTTCAAAGACGTGGGGGGCTGCTCTTGGGCACTAGAAGACTAGGAGCGGCTTTTGAGTGGTTTCGGGGTAACCGGACCCTGGAACCTGTCTAAGTGGTGCGGATCCTGCTTGGGGGGTATCGAGCTCTCCCAGGGTCTCCTCCTTTGCCCTGCGCATCAGGGTACTCATGTGCGCAGTGGGAAGCCCCTGCCCAGACTTAGAAGGGTGGTCGTGGGGCCCAGAGAGAAGCAGCGTTCGCCTACGAACGTACTTTCACTCCCAGATAACGCGGAAATTCCTGCAGCTCTCAGGAGTCCCGAAGGGTCTCCCACTGGGGGTGGCCCCATCACTTTGGGGGGCGGGGAGGGTGTTCATGGCCCTATCCTTGTGTTTTTTTCCTAAAACAGCCTGGCGCGCGCTCCGCGCTCTGCGTCCTCCTCGCGCTCCGTCTCCGCGGGCCCCTGGCTCAGCGCCGTCCTCTCGGCGCGCCCGGCCCGCGCGCCCAGCCCCGTGCCCCCGTCGGGGCGCGGCCCCGCACCCCCTCCCGCGAGCCCGCTCGGCACCCGGCGCTTCCCGGCGCCCCCGGCCCTCGCCCGCCCGCTCCCCGCGCTCTCGCGCCCGCCCGCCCGCTCCGCGCCCGCTCCACGCCCGCCCCGCGCTCGCTCCGCGCTCGCTCGCGCTCCCCGGCCCCGGCTGCGGAGGAGCCGCTCTGCCCGCAGCTGGCGCAGCGCGGGGGCGGCCGCGGGTGGGCGGGTGCCGCGGGCCCCGGCTCCGAGCATGAGCCGCCGCCGGCGCCGGCCGCGCGCTGCTCGGGGCCCGACTGCGGCGCGAGGGCCGCGCGGGAGCGACGCCGGCCCGGAGCGAGGTAGGAGCGGCCGCCGGCGCCCCGCGCCCCGGATCCTCCCGGCGAGGTGCGGGCCGTCCCCTTCGGGGGCGCGCGTGGGCAGGGCGGGGCGTGCGCCGGCCCGGGGTCCTGCCCGGCGCGGCCGTCGTGGGGCCGGGGCGGCCGAGGCGCGCGGAGTTGCCGAGAACTCCGCCCCGGGCTGCGGGGCGCCGGGACCCCCGGCCACCTCCCCGCGCCCCGTCTCCCGCCCCTGCGGGGTCCCCGCTGCGCGCGGGCGCGGCCTGGGCGTGGCGGGAGCGCACTGGGCCGGCGGGCGTGGGCACTGGCTCGTGGGATCGCTGGCCCGGGCCGGCGCGGGGGGTCGGGGGCTGGGGAACCCGAGGAGCTCGGGGCTGCGCAGTTGGAAGTTTCCATTTGCTCGTCCGCGTTCCGGGGCCCCGCGGGGGCTTCGCACGTCCTTGCTGGGGGCGGGGAGGAAGGAGTGCGTGAGCCCAGCGTTGGGGAGCGCGGGTCGGTGGGAGACGCCCGCACTGGCACCGTGGGCTAGGGTCATTTGAAGGACCGTGGTCTGTGCAGGTGAAGATGGGGTGTGTGTGTGTGTGTGTGTGTGTGTGTGTGTGTGTGTGTGTGTGTGTGTAGGGAACTGCTGCCTAAGCATCTCTTCACAGGACCGGGTCCTTATTTACTGGGAAGCCTGGGGGGCTGAGAGGTGGCGGCGGCCGCGCCCCCTCCTTCCTGCGAAAGCCCCTCGCTCCCCTTGGTTCATCCTCATCACCGCTGTCATGCTGCTCCCTCCCTGTGGGGCAAGATGGCACCTGGCCCAGCAGCACAGGACACGGAGTCAGGCTGGCTTGCAGTAGGGGGACCACCGGGGTGCTGGTCTGCATCCCCTTTAGGTTCTCACGTCTCCCCCTGGACAGTCTTGCCCTCCCGTTCTCGACTGTGACCAGGCCCTGCCCTGCCCTGAAGAAGCCTGGAGCAGAGCGGCAGCTCCTGCTGGGACCAGGGATCCCATAGAGGTGGGCAAACTGCAGGGACCTCCATCTCGGTTTCCCCAGATGGAGAGTGACAGCAAGGTTTCAGTGACTCCTGAGGGCCTTCCCCCAGGATGCTTCCCCTTGGAACTCCGACCCGAACGGGAGGAAGAGGTGCAGTGGACGTAGAGGCCCTGGGAGACCAGGGTCGCCTCAGCTTCCCAGCCTCTCTGTGCTCCTAGGGGCCTGGGTGAGAGTGACCAACAGCCATCTGCTGTGTGGGGGTAGCACAAGGACCTGAGAGGGGGCTGCATGCTAGGGAACCTCCCATGGATCCTGTCTGAGGGCCGCTGGGTGAAGCAGGGTGCCCTTGTTCATAGTTCTGGGTTTGGGGAGCACAAGCAGGTGTCCCCAGGTGTGCTCTGGGGCGGAAAGCCTGCCAGTGAGTTTGCTTCCTCCTGTGTGTGTCTGTGTAGGGCGGGATGGGGGGGCATCCTGGAACTGCCAACCCGATGGTTCCCTTCCACCTGGCAGCTTGTGGAAATGGAGCAGTTCACACTGCGCAGGGGTTTGGTGTAACTTAGCAACTGCAGGCGGGGAGGCTGCAGCAGGAGGAAGGGGCAGACCCCAGCAGGCCAGCAGCTGGGAGAGGGCATCCCTCACTGGGCCCTCAGTCAGGGGGAGGGGCCAGGGAAAGTCCCGCCCCCCCAGTGAATCTGCAGGCTGGGATTCAGGGGAGGGGCTGGGTGCCCTGCAAGGCTGAGGGTCGGCCAGCACACCTGTCTCCCCCACTTGTAGCATTATGGAGCAAACTGGGAAAGCGATGGCTGTGATTGGCCTCGGGTGTTTTCACTGCAGATTCCCATCTCAAGCAGAAGCCACGTTGGTCAGAGAGCTGGCTAGAGTGGTCCAGGCGGGGGTCCGGGCGGGGGTGGAGGTCGAAGCACAACCTACTGAGCCGGCTGGCTGAAGGCTGGGACTTTGGTGGGTGGCTTTAGCCCAGAAGACAGTCCTTTGGGCCCTGGTCCCTCAGGGCCAGCTGGAGGGGTCCAGGGTCTTGGTGGTCTTGCCCCGGTGTGGCCCTGGTGCGGGCTGGGCCCCCTGCGGCCCCTGCTGGGCTGCCTCCCTTCCTGCCCCCTCCCTTGCTTGAGGCCATCTGCTCCAGCCCCTCTGGCCGGGTACCGCTGCTGCCTGAGCTGTTTTTCTCCCTGAGCTTTCAAGATGCTGAGCTGAGATCTGCCTCCTGCGTCTCCCACCCACTCGGGCTGCCGCTGGCTTCTGCCTTTGCCCTCCATTGCCCACCTCCCTCCTGCGGGCGGCTGACTGTTTACTTAGCAACACGCTTGCAGGCAGAATCTGAGGCTGAGGCAGGGCGAGGCCTCACATCATCAAGTGCCATTGGCAGGGAAACTGCAGGGGTCTGCGGCCCTCCTGTCTGGCCCCCTCAACCTGAGGAGGTTTGGGAGGGGTGCATCAGCCCCCTTTTCAGAGCACAGAGCCCTGGGATAGGGGTGGCCAAGAAGGCACCTGAGATGCCTCTGGCTTGGCTATCCACGCCCAGTGTCCCTATGCTGGGGGAGGGAGGTCAGCAGTCTAACCACCTGGAGGAGGGTGAGGGGTCTGCAGACATCACGGGCAGGGGCATGGGAAACCTAAAGCATGTCCTGGCTTCCTGGGGCAGAGGAGTGGGGCTCCCTGGGCGGGGGAGAGGCTTGGCGGAGGTGGCGAAGGGGCACCCTTGGGCTCCACTGCACGCTGCTGTAGCTGCCCTCTCTGAGGGTCCAAAGTCAGGTGGGCCCAGGGCTTCACTCCCCTCTCCAGAAAAGCTTTCCCGAAGGGCGCAAGAGTGTGGTTCTGGGCAACACCCCAGGATCCGTCCTGGGAAGTGCCTGGCACCTCAGTTGACAGGCTGGCACCGGGGGTTCCTCCAGAGAGCAGAGCCTGTCCCCCAGACCCCCGAGGGGCTGGGGGCCGGGGAGAGCAGAGGCCGAGACTTTCAGAGAGGGACACGGGACACGCAGGTCAGCTGTGGCACTGAGAGCTGGCCATGGGGGGAGGGGGGGGCCTGGGCACTCCCGTCGCACTTCCTCATGGCCAGGGGTCCTGAGGGGTCCCTGCCCCTGGCCTCGGAGGTGAGGTGGCCATGCTGCTTTCCCAGAAGCACAGCGTGCCCCTCTCCTGCCCGTGGCTTCCCCTCCGGCTATTTTGCGCCCTCCCTCCCTCCTTCCCTCCCTCCCTCCCCTGCTGCTGGCTTTGAAGCCCTGTTCTCAGCTTGCTCACCCCACTTCCTCACTTCCCACTCATCCAGCCCCCTCCAATCTGGCACCCCCTCCACTGCAGGGAGACGGTCTGCAGAGACCAGCTCCAGCCCCACAGGGGCTCCTGCCCTGTTTCGGGGGGGCGGGCCCCACCCAGGCCATGTCCTGTCACCTTGCTGTCCTGGCCACCCGGTGTCCCCATCCCTCCTGACTGGCACCTCCACCCTCTGCCCCCCTCAGTCATGGCTTCTGTTCCCTCCTGCAGAGTGTCAGTGCAGCCTGTCCTCTACGCTGTCGCTGTTCCAGTCAAGTTTGGGATGCCCGATACCGCCCTAGTGCCCTGCAGCCCTGGTGCCCTGCAGACAGCCCACCAGCATCACTGGCCACCCTGGGCTGCCCATGAGCGGAGGCTCTTTGGCGGCTCCCTTATGCCTCTGCCACAGCCTTACTTGTTGTCTGGCCCCACCCCCCCATCTCTCCCACCCCTTCCCCTGTTTGTTCCCACCCTTCCCTGGGTGTGTCTCTGGGCACGGATGCCCTGGCTCTCTCGCACCCTGCCCTGAGTACTGGTCTGTTTGGGAGGGAGCCCAGCCAAGGCCTCGTCTACGGGCCCAACCAGACCCCCCACTCCAACATGGCAGCCGTATGCGTGGACCAGGCAGGTCTGGGAGCCATGTACGTGATAGGGCAGAGAGGGAGGAGGGAGGAGAGCGGAGTCACAGGCCAAGGGGCTGCAGTCCCGGGACGGCCTGGTTGGAGAGGAGCGGCGGGGTGGGGTGGGAGGCCAGGCCTGGCCTGCTGTCACCACTTCCGCTTCTCCAAGTGTCACCCTCAGACTCTACCTTGAAGAGAGAGTTCTCCCTGGATCCCGTTGCCATGGCAACACTGTTAACAAAGAGTAGCTTCCGTGGAGGAGGCTGGCTCGCCAGAGCTGAGGGGGCTGGGCGAGGGGTGCTGCGGCTTATTAAATGAGACCTGCTTCCCCTGCCCCCACAGCCGGGTAGTACCAACCCCTCCCTCCTCCTCCTCTTTCCTGTCCCCTGGCTTCTGGTGCCCAGCCCCACCTCCGATGTCTGTCAGGGAGCCTCTAGTCCTCTGGGGGAGGCCTCATCCTGGCTTTGGGAGAGACGCCTTGCAGCGCCCCTCTGGCCCCCAGAGTGGGGGTGAGGCAGGGAATCCAGATTGAGGTGCGGCTGGGATGTGCCCACCCAGCTCTAGCATCCTGAGATAGTTCCCAGAGGAAGAGCCAGAACTTGTCACTGTTGAGACCGAGTAGTGGGGCTCTGACCTTTCCCTGGGACCTCCCGGAGGCCCTTCCCCAGGGAAGTCTGAGCCAGCTCTGGGTGCCCCCCAGGAAGGATCTTGAGGAAGTGAGGTGCTGGCAAGACCCTAAGCCCCTGCCAGCCTAGCCTGGGGGCCCTGGCCACTGGGGCCCAGGCTCTGCCTTCAGAGTTGGGGGTGCGGGCAGGAGGGTAGGAGTGGGGGTGAGTGTGGAGCTGATGGGGTTCGAATTGGAGACACCCCCATGCGAGGAGTGCAGCGTGTTTCTCAGGAAATTCAGAAGCCTTCCTGAGCTCATGGCTCAGCACCCAGCAGCTGCTCTAAACCGAGCAGACTGCGGGTGGGCACAGGTGGCCCTGTGGAGGACCTCCCCATGCCCCTTCAGAGACAAGGCCCTTCTCTCAGCCCCACACAGGACAGGACTCCCCAGACCCTGCGCCCTGCCACCCTCTAGCTGAGTTGTTGGATTCACCCCACCCAGGTTGAGAAACCTGTGAGCACCAGCTCATGTGGGCACCTGGACCCTTCCTGGGAGGCCCTCCCTGCTGGGCCAGCAAAGAACCTTAAAACCCTCAAGAGGGGGCCGGGGAACAGGACTGGCCAGGGTCCAAAACAATCCCAGTGACTTCCAAGAGGGAACACAGCTGGAGCTGGGCATGCCCCTCCTGGTGGAGCGCCCCTAGAGCTCGCTGACCTGCAGGGAGGAGGCAGCAGATGCCAGTCAGAAGGTGGGTGAGAATTTCCTGCCAGTGGCCAGAGACTCATCCCAGGGAATCTCACTGAAACACTGACTCAGACCAGACCTTCTGCCTGCAGCGCAGCTATGAGAAACACGAATAAAAAAAACAGACTCCAAAACAAGTTTGAAACTTGAAAATGGAAAGCCTAGTGAGTAGGTCAACAAAGAAAGCACAATGGCTATGGGTCATTAATGGGATTAAATGACAACATGACTGAGGGATCCTGGTGGGTTGGGGCCAGAGGACCTTGTCTGGAGAGGCCACGTTCTGGGGCTGCGGCCTCCTTGCCTCTGCCTGGGACCAGGGGCCCGGACACAGGTGCCGGGGAGCAGGCGGCCAGTAGCCAGGTGGGAACTGCCCTGTTGTCTGGCTCACACACCACCGGCCAGCAGGCCTTGGTCTCGTCTTCCTCAGTGCCACCTCATATCTACATCTTTACGCAGCTCACGGCCGGGCCGCAGTCGCGCCGAGGGCTGCTCTGGGCCTGGAGGGCCTCTCAGTTATGCAGAGACGGATGGAGCGACCATCCTGGTTGTCAGCTCTGGCTGGACTGCAGAGGCTGGACTGACCAGAGAAGACCAGAATGAGAGTGGCCCTGCCTCAGGTTCATAAGGCCAAGGGGGTGAGCACCCTCAGCCTGAAGACCAACTGGGCCCCTGACTCATGGTCTGCAGCAGGAGACCCACACTGTCTTCCTGGCTTCATAGTTCGACTCAGGGCCAGCCTGGAGAGACAGCCAGGAATGGAGAGACAGGCCCAGTCGGCAGTTGGTGCAGGTCAGCATGGTGTGGCTGACACACAGACGGGCTGTGGCTGGACTGGTGCAAGCACCTGGTCCAGGAGCCCGGCCCACACCTGCTGGGCCTCTGGGTGTCGTGACATCTGTGCCCCTCAGCCAGTCCCTAGCCAGCTGGACTCCTCCCAACCTTCTGCCACTCCTCTCTGCTCCCCTGGCTTTTCCCATCACATCCTCGGAGCTTTTCTTCCTTGATGCTCCACAGGGAGCTCCTTCCTCCCAGGAACAGCTCCCTCCCTCGCTGCCAGGTGCCCTGGGTCCGTGGGAATAAAGCTGAGCCACCACACCCCATTCGATTAGAGGAGGCTCTGCACAGCATCCCGTCCCCCGAAGTGCTGCAGGCTGCGTCCAGAAGCCTCTCTGGGAACTGGTTCTCTAGCCCAGCAGAATTTATTCTCAAGCTACAGAATTAAAGCCCTGTGTGGGGGTCCAGCGCTGTGGCAAAGCAGAGAGCTAAGAGGCCTCAGCCAGTGGGGCCTGGGGAGCAGCCTTGGCAGAGGCCGCCCCAGGCCCGGGCATCAGCGTGGACACCCACCACTCTAACCTGGGGCCTGGCATTCGCGCAGCCTGACGGGTGAGGAATGTGCGGGGCTGGCCAGGACCCAGGCACTTGTCACAGGGCTGGGGAGGCCCCTCGTCATTTCCTTCATCTGTAGCCTCAGCCTTGCAGTCTATGGAAGGTTCCAGCACATGATATCTTCAGGGCACCTGCTGAGGACAGAGGCTGATTCACTGGGAGTTACAGGAAGGGTTGCTCCTCTGCACCCCAGGGGAGGCTGCAGCGTGAGGTTTGGGGTACAGGCCCACCTAACCCCTGCCCCGACTGCCCCTCCGTGACTCCTAAGGGGATGGACACCAGCCTGAGCCCTCCCGCGGGGGCACTCGCGTCCCTCAGCACTGCTCTCCTCTGGGGACCTGCCCTGATACCTGGGGTGGCCCCAGCCACACCCCCAGGAAGTGCCCTCGGGTTCAGACCCCACATGCGCTGAGGTGCTGGACACCAGGCGGGCACTGAAGGACGAGCATAGGATAGGTCTGAGAGCGCGGCGATGAAGCCCCGACCTCACCCCCAGGACGGTGTCTTGACCACCACAGGAGCACCCCTGAATCCTGCCTCAGGACTATGCACCCCCACTCCCATCGACTCAGACGGTGCTGAGGCCATTCAATGAGGGGCATCTCTATGTCCCCATTCCTCAGTGGTGGTTTTATTCAGGGTCCCTAACCGTGTCTCAGGGCCCCAGGGGGCGGATGGGCCCCTCCAGACCACCCTATGAATGTCCGCTGCCTCCTCACCCACCAGCAGCTCTCAGCACCCCTGTGAACTGTGGTTTCCTCCTGGGGCTGTGAATGTTCTCCCAGAGAGGGACTACTGGGGCCCCTTGGCAGCTCTGTCCCTGTATGGTGCCCTCTGCCCTCATGCCTCTGTGTGGGAACTGGGGTGCGCTGTGCACCTGGGCCTGAGTGCTGCACCCCCTCCTCAGGCTAGCAGGGACCCCCAGGACAAGAGGGTTCAGGATGCTCGCTGCACTCAGGCCTTTCATTACAGTGACAAGGCCTTTCATAAGCATCTTCAGTGACGGAAGCTGGGGCTGGCGCAGGGAAATGACTGTGTGTGTGTATGTGTGTGTGTGTGAGTGCGTATGTACTGTCTGTGTATTGTGTGTACAGTGTATATACAGTATGTGTGTGCGGTGTGTGTATACAGTGTGTATGTATACAACCTGTGTGTGTACGGTGGGTGAGCTTACAATATGTGTGTACTGTGTGTATACAGTATGTGTGCGTAGTATGTGAGTGCAGGGTGTGTGTGTGTTGCAGCCCCATCTCGGGGGGCAGAGAGCAGCCTTGCTCTGTTGAACACTTGTATGTTTTCCCCCTGAACGGCAAGGCAGCACCATTCTGCTCCACTCTGTGGCCGCATGCACAGACACCGTTTTGCAAATACATGTGAGCCCGTTTGTAGGCAGATACACAGGGGCAGGCTCATAAGGCGGAGTGGAGGAGCCTTTGTGCCTTTCATAGATTTTGCCAAACCGCTCTGCAGCCATGCTCGTTCACACTCCACGGCTGATGCATGCGAGCACCTGTTTCTCAGCACCCCCTGGTCCTTTCCAATCTGGCAGGAGAGAAGAGGTGACTCCTTGCAATTTTAGTAAAATTCTTCCCCCACCCCTAGTTTTATGTCACACCGGGAAGTACTCAGGGGTTACTCCTGGCTTTGTGCTCAGGGATTCCTTAGTGGGGTACCATATAGGGGGCCGGGGATCAAACCCTGGTTGAACCCTGCATGCAAGGCAGGCACCTTACCCACTGTACTTTCCCTCTGGGCCCAGTTAGTATTTTTTTTTATTGTGAACAAGATATTTTTATAACCCACCTCTATTCTCTTTCCTGTAAGTGGGTATTTGTTTTATGAACCATCTTTCTGTTGGTTGACAGTATTTTTCATCGATTCATAGGAGCTTTGTATATTAAGGAAAGTGATGCTTTGGAGTATGAGTTGAAAATTCTTTCCCCAGTTTATGGTATTTTTCACTTTGCTGGTTAGGACATTTGCCACTCTTTTTCCTTTTTTCAGTTTTTATTAAGGTTCTTTGATTTACAATACTGTTATTGGTTTCCCGTGCACATAATTCCAACACCACATCCATCACAGTGTAACCACCCCCTCCCCCAAGGACACCAATTGTCCTCTCAACCTCTCCCCATACCTTGCTGTGTGACTTTAGATCCCACATATGAGAGAGATCATTTTTTGTTTATCTCTTTCTTTCTTTTTTGTTTTTGGGCCACACCTGGTGATGCTCAGGGTTTACTCCTGGCTCTGCAGTCAGGAATTGCTACTGGTGGTGCTTGAGGGACCATATGGGATGTCGGGGATCGAACTTGGGCTGGCTGCATGCAAGACAAACGCCCTCCCCGCTGTTCTGTAGCTCTGGCCCTGCCTCCTTTCTCACTGACTTCATCCAGCATGATATCCTTGAGTTCATTCATGTGGTTGCGGCCATAATCATGTCAAAAATGGTTTGGGGATTTTGTAATTATTTTAGGTTTATATCCCATGAAATTACTGTTCCTATAGAGAAAAATGTCTGCCGATCAGTATCTTTTTTTGGTTTCAAACCAACAGAAAAGCCTTTTCTGCTCAAAAACTGTCAGGCAGCAGCTTGTGTCTCGTAGGCTTGGGGTTCCAAATGTGAGTGCTCACTCCATCTATTGGGACACTGACCTAATGCTTTTCTTCTTCATCGTCTTTTTTTTTGTTCGGGGCATCTTACTCTGTGCTTAGGATTCGGAGAACCATTTGCTGTTTTGAGAATCAAATCAGATGTTGGCCTCATGCAAGGCAAGTGCCTTAATTTCTGTAGTCTTTCCAACCCCTCCCATTTAATTCTTTTTCCCCCCCAGATGGCTATTTTTTTAGTTTTTAAATTTTTTGGTTTTTGGGTCTCCCTCTGCAGTGCTCAGGGTTTACTCCTGCTTCTCCTCTTATTACATAATTCTTTTCTTCACAGATTTGTACTATCAGTACATATACTGTGTACATATACATTTATCAGTACAGTACACATAAATTTATTATATACTAAGTTGCTCCATGTGTTGGACTATTTCTATACTTTCTTTGCTCTGACTTCCTTTCCATACTTAGCTGCTTTTGATTCTAAATTCATGTGTGGAGACCATAATTTATCTGTTTGTTTGGTTTTGGGGTTATACCTAGTGGTGCTGAGGTCTTACTTCTTGTTCTGTACTCAAGAATCACTCCTGGAGAGGCTCAGGGGGCCATATGTGCTGGTGTCAAATCTGGGTTAGCTGCATACAAAGCACCCTACTCACTGATCTATCTTTGTGGCCCTCAATATTTTAAATTAAAGTTTTATTGTAAAATTTTCCCAAAGCACTGGGAGGTGAAGAGAAGAGACCCACGAACTCCCATGCGCCCTCTCCCAGGCTCAGCAGTCGACTTAACCGTCTCACTCTCTTACTGGTGTTTCTTTCTCCTTCCTTCCTTTCTTCTCTTACTTTTCCCTTGGGCTGAGGGAATTAAATAAAATCCCTGACCTAAGTAGTCTTCTCTCCTACACTCTGGGTGTGGATGTCTAAAGCAAACAAGGTCATTTCCACACAAAATCACAGGGTCGTTATCACACTTAGAGTCAAAAGTAATTCCTAGCTATATCTAGCTCAGAGCACATACACGGTTTTGCTTAATTGTCCTGAAAAATGTCTTTTTTTTTTTTTTTTGCCACTGGTTTGTAAAGCTGGTGAGCAGAGAAACTGAGTGTGGTCTTGGTTGTTATTTTTCTCCAGCCTCTTTAATCAGAGCTGTTTCCCCCAACAACCCCCCAACCTTTATCAAAAGTGCCTCCAGCCTGTTGGGTCCCTGGCATCCCATATGGTTCTCCAAGAACCGCCAGGCAAATGCTTCTTGGCGCTGTCTAGGAGTATCTGAGATCTGTCTGTCTGCCTTGCACTGTCCGTTAGTCAGCATCTTCCCTGCTGGCGTTTCCTTTAAACTGGAATCAAGCTCAAACAGCTTCCCTGCTCTCAGGCTCGCATTACTTCCTGGGTCTCCTTGTTCTTGTCACTGGGGCGTGGGAGTGATTGAGGGCCCCCTCATTGTTGATGAGCCCTCTTCCTGGTCTTTGTCCACCCTGATGCTTCCCCATGCGGTGGCACCGGGCCATGGCACAGCACCTGTGAAGGGTCCCTTCTCCTGCCTCAGTTTCCCTTCATCATGATGTGCTCTTTTCAACCAGGGCTTTTGGTCACCCCAAACATTTATTGCACAAAGTCGGATAAGTGCCCTGTTCATTCTTACCTGGCCCCCTGGCCCCCCGCCACGTGGGTCTCGCTGAGCTTTGCTGCGTGTGCTGGTCCCGAGACCCACCAGGTGCCTTCTGCCTGTTCTCCCTGTGAGCTCATGCTGCTGTTCCTTCACCTGCTGTCGTGGAGCAGGGCACCTGCTGGCCTTTGTGAGGTTAGTGCCATGGCTGTTTCCTGGTATGAGGCAGCCCCTGGGGGAGGGGGTGATGCATTCCTATCAGTCCTGACAGGTTTGGGGAGTTACAGAAAGAGTCCATGCACCCCTCGGATGCCAGATCCTGTAGTGGCCCTGCCTGCACATGGGGGGTGGGGGCTGGTGGGGAGCATGCTTGGGGCAGGGCCTGCTTGGGACCTGGGGAAAAGAGCGTCGGGCTCTTGTCTGTGCTGTCATCAGGAAGGAGGGTGGGAGGGGAAGCTGAAGGCGCCCATGAGCTCAGGGTGCAAACCAAGGGGTACCTTTGCACGGCTGAGAACATTAGGGGACACCAAACTGGGGCACCCCGAGTTCCCAGCAGTAGGACCTGGACCCAAAGTGCTGTAGGGGTGGGGTGGAGAGGTGAGACTCCCCTGGGGCCAGACTGGGGGACACAGTGAAGGGCCTGCGGACCTGCACATGGGGGGACGTGGGATGGGCAAGGCCACGGGAGCTAGTCCAGGCCCCAGCTCCTACTTCCACTGCAGGAGGTTGGGAGGGGCATTGGGGGTGGGCCTACAGGGCGCTAGGTGGGCTCTCCTAGGTCCTTGCTGCTCCAGGCTATCCCAAGCCCAGTCCCTGCTGACTTTGGGGAATAGGGCTCTGCTGGGATCCTGCTTTGCCTGCTTTTGGGGTCTGATGGGGCCGCAAGTGGGTGCACTGTGGGCAGGGTGGGCCTCTGGCTTTATTGGCAGGAAGAAGCCTTAGCTGTGGCGGCCCACTCGCTTCCTCCGAGCCCCTCCTGCCGGGCACATATGCCTTGCTCGGCCTCAGTGTTTGGCTCCCGGGGGTGGGGTTGGTGATGAAGGATGAGGGTCCGGGTAGGCTGGTCCCTCCACACGGGCTGGAGCTCCTGTCCGGTTCTGCTTGGAACCCCTGGTCAGTGTCTGTTGGATGAATGAATAGGGAGGGGCTCCCTCCCCCCGAGGCTCCTGCCCAGGGCACAGCGGTAGGGTGTTTGCCTTGCGCGCAGCCAGCCCGGCCAAGCCGGGTTCGATTCCTCTGCCCCTCTCGGAGAGCCCAGCAAGCTACTGAGAGTATCTCCCCCACACGGCACAGCCTGGCAAGCCACCCGTGACGTATTCGATATGCCAAACACAGTAGCAAGAAGCCTCAAAGTGGAGATGTTACTGGGCCCACTTGAGCAAATCGATGAACAACGGGAGGGCAGTGTTTATATTGTATTGGGGAGACCCAAGAGGTGTGTCCAGGGATAGCAGCTCTCTCAAGTGGGGGTCTAGGGGAGTCCCCTGTGGCAAAGCATTGAGGAGAGTGGTGAGTGGTGGACAAGGATGGACAGTGATGGACAGCGGCAGGAGCACCCTTGGGGAGGAAAGACATGGGTTCCTTGCAGCTTCCTGGACTCTGTCCAAGCCCAGGTGGCAGTGCTGGACCAGAGGGAAAATGAGGACCCCTCCTCCAGGCTGGCAGTCCCTCCACCTGAACCTTCAATGCTCAGCTCTGCCCAGCCCAGCAGAGCTCTGTCTGAGCTCTGTCCATCCTGCCGCCGCCAGTGGGCCCGCTTGGGCACAGTTGGACAGGCAGGATGCCCCAGCAGCTGCCTCCTCGGAATCATCTCCTTCTGCTCAGGTTTCACACGGGGGCCTCTGAGTGTCCCGGCACCAGCATCCTCCGCCTCCCTCTGGGCCCAGGTTAGAAGTGGAGCTTCTCAGGCCTCCCCTGCCCTCTGATGCTGAAGGTGGGCCGCAGTGGGCAGTTGATGAAGGCTTCCAGGGGATTCATTCAGGTCTGTGGAGTTTGAGAACCACTTCTCGGGGGTAAGCAGTCAGTCCCAGGGAGCTCAGGCTGGGCCAAGAGGAAGATCCTTCCTCTGAGTTCCGGAACCTTCCCAGAGGACAACCTCCTGTTTTGATCTCGCTAAGCACTGCTGGGTGCCAAACCCACACACGGCACTGAGTCCAAGCATCAACTGGAGGCGGGACCTGGGGGTTCATCTCGCTGAGGACCTGGGCCTGGGCTGGGCCTGGCCCCAGAGGCGCAGCAGCAGGGTAGAGCAACTCAGAGTCTTCCTTCCAGGGGCGGGAGGTGCGGGCAGGTGCACTCCACTGATTCTCAGCTTCAGTGACAGGGTCCCGGGGTACAAACTCAGACTGGCCCGACAGCACTCATGAGTGGCCTTCAGGGGCTCTGACCTGAGACTTCACCAAAAGGCCTCAGTGGGCACTTCAGTAACTGGCCCAGGGCTAGGCCTTAGGGGCACTCAGCTCCCAGGCCTCCCTGGCTGCCCCATCCGGCCCAACTCAGCTCCCAGGATCCTCGGTTGTTGCTGTGCTTGGAACACTGAGCAGTGATGAGTCAAACCCCCAGCACTTGCCCATCTTGGAAACCTGGAAGCTGACTCTTGAGGACCCCCGCCCCCCACGCCTACACTTCATTTAAACACCGTGGTTTACACAGTTGCTCGTGATGATCTGTTCCAGGTCTTCGGTATCCCACCACCACCCACACACTCACCTTCCCTCCACCCGTGTCTGTTTTTCTACCCCCCCCCAGCAGGCCCACAATAATTAATTTTAATTGCTCGTTACCAATAAATGGCAAACAGAACGATCACAAATTGTCTCCTCAGAAGGAAATGAGTGTGCATTGTCGTTACTCACCATGGGGGCATTAAGTCCTTGCAGGAGGGATTTCTGCGACTACGTTGTTACAGGCTCCTTGCGCCCCCTCTCTTGGCACCCCTCCCCACTCCCCTACTGGAGAGACTCAGCAGAGACCTTCACATGGCTGTGGTTGAGGATGCCAACTCGGGACGAGCAGAAAGGGAGTCACGTGACTCTCTCCCTTCTCCCAGAGCCCTGGAAACAGGGAGGACTCTCGTGCTCGAGGGCAGTGTCACGGGCACAGAGAGGCAGAGGAACCCAGGGAGAGTCACACAGCACTCGAAGGACGAAGCCAAGATCCCCAGGCAAAATGCCAGGTCCAATCCCCAGGAGCCTGGCTCATGCCCCTGTACAGAGCAGCTACTCGGCTTGGCGGCCCTTGCCTTCCCGTCCCTGCTGTCCAGAGCTGGGGGCCCGGGTGAGCATCCCTTGGGCTGTCCTGCAGGGGATCACAAGGGGGGTGGGAACCCACTTTGCCCCCGCAGGCCTTGCACAGCCCCCTGGGGGTCACTGGTGCCTCCTGGGCAGAAGAGGTGCCCGGCGGGGGGGTCCCTGCACAGCCACGCTGCCTCTGGCCCCTCTCTGGCTCCACCACCCACACGGACTCCACCCCAGGAACCCTCTCGGTGTGGGGGACACGGCCTGCCAGGTCGGTCAGGGCTGGTGTGGGGTCTGACCGTGGGACCCGTGTGGGGCTCCTCTCGCAGAGCAGAATCTGACAGGGGTGGGGGTGGAGACCAGACCCCCACCCCGTGTCTGGCCGAGCCCCCACCACGCGAGCCCACAGGGGAGCCGGTGAGGTGAGGGGCTACGCACAGGGTCTGTGCGCCTCCTGATTCTCATGCTGGAGGGTCAGCGGGAATCCACGCGTGACGCGCTGATGCCACCCCCCAGCCGACTCCCTCCCAGAGCAGGAGCACAGCGGCCAGAGCAGGGAGCGAGTAGGACCGCAGACCTACAGCTGCCCCGAGCATGGCCTCCTGGGAGTGGCCACAGCCTGCTGGCACCAGCCGCAGGGGCCCGGCCGTGGGAATCTGGGCTCTGATGGGGAGCTTTGACCCTCATTAGTGTCCTTAGACAGACCAGGTCCCATTCCCGGCCTCAATTTTGACACCTGAAAAGTGGGTCAGTGGCATAATTTGGGCGACATGCAGGGCAGAGCTGTGATGGGTCCCTCCTGATGCCGTCAGCGCAGGGCTGCAGGACTGGGTCCCACCCATAGGACAGAACAGATGAGGGCAATGTGCAGCCCCCTTCTTGCACATTAGTTATTTATTTCTGGGGGTTGGATGGGGCTGATGGGAAGGTGCTTGGCCACACCGGCAGGACCAGACGTGGTGCCAGGGAAGAACTGGGGTCAACTGCACACCATGCGCTATCTCTGGTGCTACAGACCAGACCAGTTTTGGCCTTTGGACGCAGGTGCGGCCCTGACACTGGGTGAGGCTGGGGCGGGGCTGGAGGGGACACCACGGTCACTCCTGTGTGTGTCAGGGTGTGTGTGTGTGGGGAGGGGCGTCGCATGGCTCTGAAGCTACAGTCCCCAGGAAGAGGCTGGTAGTGGGGGGCTGGCCCTTGGCAGCGGACAGCCCCAGGACCCGCGAGGGTGGGAGAGGGTCAGAATCAGCCCAGGGGAGTGGGTGGGTAGGGAGGGTGTGAATTGAGGTGTGGGGGACAGTGACCACACGGTGACCGATGGTTCCTGCCTCTTGGCCGCTTCCTATGGAACATTTCCACCTCTGCTGTCTGCTGGGCAGTGGATGGGCGGTGGCCGTGGGGACTTCCCTGAGGAGCTGGAAACCCCAACACCTCCCATCCCACCCCCTCCCCCAGCCCGCTCCTCAGTGCTGGGAATATCGTGGCCTTGGCCCAGGAGGAAAGTCCCTAGTTTCCCCGAGGGCTCTGGTGCCAGAGTGGGGTCCGAGGGACATCGTGCGCTCCTGGGAAGGGCGCCAGGCTGTGCAGGGCAGAAAGACCAGTCACAGCAGGAGGCCGAGTGGGGCAGGCCGGGACCCCAAGTGGCTGCCCCCTGGAGGCTGCCTGCCTGCTGGGGCTCCTCTGTTTGCCAATGAGCTGGGGGCTCTGAGAGGACACCCCCCCTTCAATCAGCTCACAATGACTGCGGCTCCAGGCTTGCTTCTGCGCTTGGTCCCCTCTCGGCTAACGCGGCTCCACCTGGGCACCCCCAGGGTGAGCATGAGCAGGACTGCCAGCTTCCAGTCCCCAGTGTCCCTGGGGTCGCTGCGGTGTGACCTGGTGGGAGACCCTCTGCTCTGAGCCCCCCATGTAGACACGTGGGCTAGGCGGGCTGCACAGAAAGGGCGCCTGGGGTCAGGCCAGTGGCACCCGCCACAGAGAGAGTGTGGAGGACCAGGCCGGTGAGGGGGCTGCGGCTGAAGCTACAGCTCCCAGGAAAAGAGGCTGCTAGCGGGGGCTGCCCTGGGCTGCGGACAGTCCCCACGCCCCCATTCTGCCCGCCCTGGTTGGATCCCTGGCTTTTCCCCAGGTGCTGGCCTGGGAACTCCTGAGGGGGACCCCTGTGTCCCCCTTCTGCCCTCCCTCCAACTCCCTGACTGTTTGCTCCGGCTTAACTCCTGTCCTGGGGGCACAGTGCCAGCTGTTGCTGGGGGCAGGCGGGTAGCCAGGTCCCCCCGCCGCCACCGTGTATGCCTGGTGCTATGTGGGAGCTGCACTTTTGTGTCACAGAGCCCGAGTGGGTGCTCTGTGAGTCAGGATTTTTCCAGAGACGGGCACAGACCCAGTGTTCCTGCTCTGCTGTGACCATTGCCTCATGGCAGGTGACTTGGTCTCAGTGTCAGCTTGGCTGCTTGGTGTCCTGTGGTGGGGAGCCCCGTCCACCCCCTCTGGGTCACCCTGCACGGCCCCACTCTGCCCTCTGCCCATGTGGGGGTGGGTGCGGGAGGAGATTCTGGGAGCTGGCATCTGTCCCCCATCATTGGCGGCACTTCCTAGAGAGGAAACGGAGGTGCAGGGGTCAAGGTTAGAGCCGGTGATGGTGGGGCCTTCTGCGACTCCCCCAGCTCCCCAGTTCCCCACGCCTGACCCCAGACTCAGAAGACACTTTCTTTCGAGTCCACTTGAGGGCGAGAATGCCAGTGGTTAGACACATGCCCAGCAAGCCCTGCGTTCAGTCCCTAGCACAGCCGGACTGGCCTCGGTAGGCCCTGAGCCCCAAATGGTCAGGTTTCACCAGAGCCCCGCTGAGGTTAGCCCCCGTGGATCAAGATCAGCTGGAGACACGATTGTGGAAGCAGCTTAGGGCCACTTCCCCTGAATAGGGACCCGTGGAAGCCTCAGGGGCACCCGCTGGGCCAAGGAGTCCCCCTCGGGCTCGGAACATGGTATCCTGTCCCCATCATCCCCACCTTCCCAAGCCGGGCCTCTGTCCCTGGGGTTCAACAGTGCACTTCAACTTCCCGGCACCCACAGGGACTTGTTAAGGGCGTTCTAGGTCCCCTGGAAGCGAGGTGCTCACAGCAGGGTCTGGATGGGAGGTCTGGCCAGGGGGAGCCCACAGAGGGCAGCCCCTGTAACCTGCTCTCAGCTCCCTCTGAGCCATGCTGTAGGGTGGCGGGGTGCAGGCTTGGCCCAGCCCCCTGCTCCGAGCCCCCTTTTCAAACAAGAGGCAACCCAGAAGCCAGAAGCGTGTGGCAGCTTCTCAGGCTCTCTTCAGCCAAGACAGTGCAGAGCAGATCGAAGGAGGGAGTCAGGAGCGCCCGGAACCGTGGGGACAGTGGGGACAGTGGGCTTTCATGCTGGGGAGAAGCAGAGGAACTCTGAATCCATAGGGTTGTGGTGGCAGTACACTCCTGGGGAAGGACAGCCCCCCAGCAGCGTGGTGGGGTGATCCTGGGGAGTCTGGCCCTTGTCCCCAGCCCCCCCTTGAAGCAGTGGGAAGGCTTTGAAGTCAGTAAGGGCTGGAGCAGCGCAGGGTCTGGGTGTGTAGAATGCTGGAGCGGGGGTGGGGGTGGGGAGTGGAGGGCCCTGAAAGGTGCCCACTGAGAGTCAGTGCCATCTCCAGGGGTTTGGGGTGACCGTGAATGCAATTGGATGGACAGATAGACAAGTGGGGACCACAGAGCATTCAGGGGAGGGACAGCTGGAGCATCGGCCACTTAGGCAGACACAGCTGCTTGGTCTAGGGTGCGGGGTGCTCGGCCCAAACCCCAGGCCTGTGCGGCGGAGTCACCCCAGCTGCTGCCTCTCCCTCCCTGTGGCACCTGCTGCTTCTCTGGATGTCTTTCGCTGCCTTTGAGAGCGTCTCTGTGCTTGGCTCCGTTCCTCCCCTGACTGTTCGGCCTTCTGCTTTCATTCTCTCCTTTGCCTCCTATGTGGCCTGGATTTGGGGCCATCTGCCCTTTTAAGGACAGGAGGGCTGGCTGACGCTCGGCTTGGGTGTGCTGGGTCAGATGGTCCCGCTGCAGTGGGGCTCCCCTTCGTGGAATTCCCAGATGGAAAGGGATCTGGAGGCGGCACACCCTGCTGGCAGGCCAGTCAGCCCATTTCCACACCACCTCTCCCAGGGCCAGAATTACTCTGGATTACTCTCCAGGGCTCACCAGCCTACTCAGGACAGAGGTGTGCCCTGGCCTGGCTGCAGGGTGCCGGTGGGTTGGGGGAGCATTTGTATCTGTGGCTCTTCCCCCTGAGCTGGGGCTTCCTGCTCCGTTCCCTCTGCGGCTGCCTCCTGCCCTAGCCGGCTGCTTCCTTGCCAGAAACTCGCTGCCGCTGGTCCCTTTTTCCGAGGAATTCTTCCCCGATGAAGTGCTCTCACAGATCCAGATGTTCTGTCTCCTCTCGCGCCAGCAGTGGAGTCCTTGGTCTTTCTCCTCAAAATCCCTGGCTCAACAACGAGCAAATCCTGTGTCTCTGTCTTTAGCAAAGTCTAGAATTGGCCAGTTCCTTGCTCAGTGCCCATTCCAGGCTGGCCCCTGCTAGTAAGAGGGTACATTTTTTGGGGGGAGATCACACCTAGGTGTACCCGAGTACAGATAATTACAAGATAATCATTAGTAATTTTATCTTTAAAATCTTAGGGGAAGGGCTGGAGCGATAGTCCAGTGGACAGGGCACTTGTCTTGCCTCGGGTTTGATCCCGGGTACCCCATATAGTCCCCTGAACTCTGTCAGAAGTGATCCCCGAGCTCAGAGTCAGGAGTAAGCCCTGAGCATCACCAGGTGTGGCTTCAAAACAAACAAACAAAAGCAAACAAAAAATCTTAGGGGATCACCAGATTGTTTCCCAAAGGGACTGTCCAAGTTTACATTGTCACCAGACTGTACAAGTGTCAGCTCTACAGCAGCTTCAGTGACAGGTTATTATTTGTCTTTTGTTTTGTGTTGTTTTTGACTTACTCCTGGCTCTGTGCTCAGGGATCACTCCTGGTGGGGGTCAGGGGATTCAGGGAATCGAACTGCATGCAAAGGCAAGTGCCCTACCTGCTTTGGCCCCTTTTTGTTTCCTTAATTCTAACCTTCCCAGTCTCTGCGAAGCATATCATGTTGCGGATTTGCTTCTCATTTCCCTAATAACTGATGAACCAAGCAGCTTTCTGTGTGGCCGTCATTTATGAATCTTCTTTAGAAAAAAGTCTATCCAGATTATCTGTCGATTTTAAGTTGGTGTATTTGTCTTTTGTTATCGAATAGTAAGAATTCTTTATATATTCTTTTGTTGTTGGTAGTTCTTTGGATCACACCCATCGATGCTCAGGCGTTCCTCCTTACTCTGCCTCAGGAATCACTCCTGGCAGTCCTCAGGGAACTGAGTGGTGTGCCGGAATCAACCCTGGGCTGGTTGCATGCAAGGCAAGCACCCTGCGCACTGTACTGTCACTCTGGCTCCTCTTTACATATTCTTGACACTAGGCACTCATCATCTATATGAATGACAACCACTTCCTGTGCTGAAGGTTATTTTTTCAATATCTTTATAATGTCCTCTGAAGCATACATGTTTAAAATTCCAATTCATCTTTCTTTCTCCTGTTTATTTTTTGATTGCTTGGGCTTTTGATGTTCTAACCGGGAAACTACTTGCCTATTCCAAGGTCACCATGTTTCGCACTTATCTTTTTCTTTTGAGACTGTTATTGTTTTAAAACTTAATATCTATTAGAGTTCATTTTATTTGCTTTTGGCTTGGGGGCTACAGCCATCTGTGATCAGGGCTTATTCCTGGCTCAGCGCTCAGGGATTACTCATGGTAGGGCTTGGGGGAATCATATGCAGTGCTGAGGATGGAATCCAGGTCAGCCATGTGCAAGGCAAGTGACCTACCCATTGTACTATCTCTCTGGTCCCTGGAGTTCACTTTTATGCACAGTTAGACAGGGTCTCCACTTCATTCTTTTGCATGTGGCTCTCCAGCTGTCCTAGTACCATTTGTGGAAAAGACTATCCATCCCCCTTTGAATGATCTCATTAACTTTGTTGAAAAGTAACTGTTTATAGAAGTTTATCTCTGGACTCCCAATTCTCTTCCATGGGACTCAGTCTTAAGTATCAGCTTTCTATTCCGTTTTTAAAATGCATCATTTTACTTTTTGGTTTGGGCCATACCTGGCAGTGCTCAGGGCTTCTACCTAGCTCTGTACTCAGGAATCACTCCTGGTGGTATTCAGGGGACCATACATGGTGCTGGGAATCCAACCAGGGTCAGCTAGATACAAGGCAAGAGCACTCCAGCTCTCTATTCAGTTTTAAAATGGTGTAAGTTCTCCAACTTGGTTCTTTTTAAAATTGCTTTAGCTATTCTAGGTTCCTTGTGTTTCCACGTGAATGCCAGAACAGGCCCATCAGTTTCTGCCAAACACATACACACACAAACTCAGAGAGCATTTTGAAGGGGATCACATTGAATTTGGAGAGCACATTGAATATGTGCAGAATATTGGCATCTTAACAATTTTAAGTCCTCTTCTTATCCGCAGAGGAATTTCTTCCATTTAATTACGACTAAATTAATTTCTTCCAACTCTGTTTTGTGATTTTCAGTGTGTAGGTCTTGTACTTTTGTTCAGTTTATTCCTATGTGTTTTGTTCTTTTTAATGGCATTGTAAAAGAATTATTTTCTTAATTTTATTTTCAGATTGTTTGTTATTACTGTATAGAATTAAAATGAACTTTTGTATATTGACCTTATATCCTTCAACCTTATTGAACTTGGTCTAATTTCATGTGTGAGTTTGCATACATGCTTTAGGATTTTCTAGGTACGAAAATCACCAACAAATAGAAATAATGCAAGTGGAAATTAAAAAATTAATCATTTTCCTTTTAATATGGATGTTTTAAATCTTTCATAGCTAGGGGGCTGGAGAGCTAGTAGAGTGAGTAAGAAGCTTGCCTGGTATGCGACAGACCCAGGTTGGATCCCCCACATTCCATATGTTCCCCTGAGCGCCGCTAGGAGTGATCCCTGAGAGCAGAACCAGGAGTAACCCCTGAGCATCACCAGATGTGGCCCCAACACTCTCTCTCCTCCTGTTGTTCATCGATTTGCTTGAGCGGGCTCAGTAACATCTCCATTTTGAGACTTGTTGTTACTGTGTTTGGCGTATTGAATACTCTCAGTAGCTTGCCGGGCTCACCCAAATAAATAAGTAAATAAACTTCTCTATAAACTATCTCAGTACTATTTCGTTGCATTCCATAAGTTTTTGTGTACTGTGTCTTCATTTCCACTTAGACTGAAATTTCCTGTGAGCTTTATTTTCCCACTAATTATTTTGGAGTGTGTTGTACAGCTTAAACACATTTGTAAATTTCTTGGATTTCTTTCTGTTATTAACTTCTGTTATTCCAATGTGGTCATGGAACATATTGATTTGTTTTGTGGCCTAACACATGGTCTGTCTTGTAAAATGTTCCATGCGCATTTGTGGAGAATATGTATCCTACAGTTGTTAAATGTTTTCTCTATTTATTAGACTTGGTTGGTTTATAGTTTTGTTCAAATCTTAGTGAACTACTGGTTTCCTACCCGTTGCTCTACAAAATCACTGAAAATGGAGTGCTGAAGTCAGCTCCTATTGTTGAATTGCCTGTTTTCCTTTCAGTTTTACCAGTCTTTGATTCTCGAATTTTTGGGTTATGTTTTTGTTATTTACAATTATTATATCTTCTCTTGGGAGGGGTTTGGGCCACACCTGTCTGTGAACTCAGGGCTTACTCCTTGCTCTGTGCTCAGGGATTACTCCTTTACTTTTTTTTTGGGGGGGGGTCATACCTGGCAATGCACAGAGGTTACTCTTGGCTCTGCACTCAGCAATCATCCCTGGCAGTGTTCAGGAAATTGTATGGGATGCTGGGGAATTGAACCTGGGTTGGCAAGCACCTTACCCACTGTACTGTCTCTGAGCTCAGGGATCATTCCTAATGGTGTGTTGGGGATTATATGTGGTGCCAGAGATGGAAACTGAGTTGACTGCCTGAAGCCAAGCACTTTAACCATAGTATTATCTCTCTAGTTTTCTATTTTCTTCATGGGTCAACCCTTTATCATTGTAAGATGTCCTTTTTTGGGTCTAACAACAATTTTTGTTTTAAAGTCTGTTTTGTCTCATGTAGACAATTCAGTTCTCTTTTGGTGCTATTTACATAGAATATTTTTCCTTTTTTTTTTTTTTTTGCCTTTAAACTAGTGTCTTTGAATCTGATGGATCTTGTAGGAAGCATATAATCAGATTTCTTTTAAAATCTCTCTTGTGAATCTCAGAGTTTAATGTTAATTATTGAATGACCATATGGGGTATCAGGGACTGAACCCCTGCCTCCTGCATGCATAGCATGCCCTTAGCCACTGAACATCTCTCCAGCTTTCTTTTTGACTCTTTGACTCATTTGAATTCTTTATTTGGTGAATCATTGGTTCCATACTTTTCTTTAACTCTTTAGACATGATTTTCTCAGTTTCTCTGAATATATTTTTAATAGCAGAATTCAAGTGTAAAAAATGATTTATTTTAGTAACTTTAATGTTTGGGCTTCCTCAGTGTCAGTTGCTAATGGTTTCTCCCCTATACCATGTATATTTTCTTATTGCACAACTTATAATATTTTTGTTAAAAACTGTGATATTTTTGGTGGGGGTAGGTTCCCAAGAGATGATCAGGAGAGCTGGGTCCCCCATCAGTGATACTTGGCAACCAGGCAGTCAGGTCTGTGCCAGGGCCTGAGAATGCAGTGCAGTGCTGGGGATCCCTGGGGCCACTGGGCAGTGCTGGGGCCCCAAGGCCACACACAGGACTGCTTGGGGTACCTCCAAGACTGCACCAGGAGATACTTGGGATCAGGAATCGAACCTAGTTTGAACCCAGGTTGAGCGCATGCCAGATACGCACCCAAACTGCTGTACTGACTATCTACCCCCCAGACGGACAGTTTAAATAATTAAAAGAGCAGTCCTAGAAGTCAGCTTCTTATTATTCTTCAGGGTTTATTCTTGCTGTTTGTAAAGTCATTGGTGGCTTTTCTGAACGAATTCTGCAAAGTTTGGATTCTTTCATTGTGTACGGTGAAACATTTCTGTTTTTTACCTTAATTGTCATTTAATGATTGAACAGAGATTTTAAGTGCCTAGATGCAGTGGTTCCCCCAGTCTCTGTCCAGGGGCTCTGGGAGCGTGCGGGGATGTACCACTTCTCAGCCTTGGCATCCCGCGTGCCTAAACAAGAGCTGGGCCTTCTCAGCGCTAACCCCTGCCTGAGCCCATGACACTCCGGATTCCATTACAATTGTCAGCCCCCACGGACCTCTCATTACTGAGCTTTTCCATTTAAGCTTTTTAGTTAGTCTTTGGTTTGCATCAACTGTTATCCCCTGCCGCAGGCAGCTGTCAAGTTAAATGCCAGTAATTGTTTCTGACAGTGGACCCTGGTAAAGAGAGAGACTTTTGTACAGGATAAACTTTGAGTCTAGTCAAATATATTCTTACTAGTGGGATCTTCCATAGAACGACTGGGCAGGTTACATGCTTTGCAGGGAATGAGGGTTGAAGAGAGTTTCAACTCTATAGTTTCCAGGCTACTCATTTTCAAGACAAATATGGGGTTTTAATTTTCTTACTGAGATGCAGTTGTTTTTGTGAGGAAACCATTTTTAAAAAAAAAATTTATTAGTGTGACACCATGAGGTACAGTTGTAGACTTACAAATTTTTGTGCTTGGATTTCAGTTATACAATGATCAAATACCCATCCCTCCAGCAGTGCCCATTTCCCACCACCACGGATCCCAGTATCCCTCCCACCCCCCATTCCCCCCATCCCACTCTGCCTCTGTGGCAGGGCATTCCCTTTTATTCTCTCTCTCCTTTTGGGTGTTGTGGTTTGCAAAAGAGGCAGTGGGTGGCAATCATGTTTGGTCTATAGTCTACTTTCAGCATGCTTCTCCCATCCTGGGAGGATCCTCCCAACACCCTTTATTTGGTGTTCCCTTCTCTATCTGAGCTCCCCTTTCCCCTAGCATGTGTGGTTGGCCTCCAAACCATGGGGCAAAATTCCTGGTACTAATCTTGGCCATTCTTGGGTGTTAGTCTCCTATTTTGTTACTTTATGTTCCCCAGATGAATGCAATCTTTCTATGTCTATCCCTTTCTTTCTGAGTCATTTCACTTAACATGATACTTTCCATGTAGCACCACTTGTATGTAAATTTCGTGACTTCATCTTTTCTAACAGCTACATAGTACTACATTGTGTAGATGTACCAAAGTTTCTCTAACCAGTCATCTGTTCTCGGGTACTCAGGTTTTTTCGAGGAAACCATTTTTGCTTTGTGCCAAGTCCCTGGCTAAGTTCAAAAACTAAAAAAGTTGATCATTTATAGTTGTTGTTTGTTCTGTTTTTTTGCTAATTTTCATGTTTCTCTTCTGTTGAGTGCTCTCAGAGGTTTTACCATTTTGTCCACTTGGTAATCATATTTGGGGGAGAACGTCTGTCATCTTGTTAAAGTCATGACACCATAATCTTTGGTCCAGTGCATCCAGTGTTAGGAGATTATCCTTCAGATATAACCACACTTTTGAGCAAATACCCTTGATCAAGGATACTGATTGCCAGGAGGCTTGTGGTCTCCACACCTGAACACCTTTGCTGGAGCTTCGTTGAGCATGTGATGGCCCAGGCCCACGGCAGCTAGTTCAATAGATGGTAGGCGCCAGAGAAAAGAGCAAGCTGAGAGATAGCATGGGGTTTAGCCTGGCTTGAAGCTGACCCTGGCTTGATCCTTGGCACCTCAGAGTCCCCCAACTACCACCAGGAGTGGCTCCTAGCACTGTAAGACCCACACCCTCAGAAAGGAAGGAAGGAAGAAAGAATAAGAAAGAATAAGAAAGAAAGAAAGAAAGAAAGAAAGAAAGAAAGAAAGAAAGAAAGGACATTGAATGCTTGTGAAGTATGAGCCTTGTTGTTCGGGGAGATAAAATTATTATGTGCACGTAAATTATTTTATGGATGCCAAAAATTTCTGGATGGTCCCACACAAGAAACTATAAATACTGTCTGTGTTTGTGGAGAGGCTGCAGCCAGGGTCAGGGGGGAGGACTGACTTTTCCTTGTATAGTCCTTTGTACTAGAGTATTTTCTTATGAGCATATATTGCACTTTCAACTTTATTTATTTTTGGTTTTGGGCGCCCCCACACAGCAGTGCTCAGTCACTGTTCTTGGCTCTGTGCTCAGAACTGACCCCTGGAAGTGCCCAGAGGACCCTATGCAGTGCCAAGGTGGGTTGGCCATGCCAGGCAGGCGTCTTAACCCCTGTACTATCTCTCCCACTCACTTTGCCTTTCCAGCTTTAAAGATGGTAAAACAGGCAAGCTAACTACAGCAGATGAAAGTGCAAACACAGAGTCGGTCCTGGTTGCCCCAGTTTATCCTCCTTCCCTTCCCTGGAATGGAGGGACCCTGCTTCCCGCTGGAGAATCAAGAACTCCTCTCTGTAGGTCATGTCCCCCTCCTCCTGCTCGAGACAGAATCCCGAGGTCTCAGCTCTGTGACTTCACTGGGTATTATCAGGACCTCCCTCTAGCCTGGACCGCTACTCAGATAGCATTGGGAACTGGGAGTGTTCACCAGGGGGGCTGCTGTCTGGGCGAGAGGAGAGGGTATGGTGACATCTTCTGAGGGCCTGTGATTCTGAAAATGACAGCTCGGGAAGCTGGCAGGGATGCTGGGCACACAGTCCCCTCTGGTCCCCGGGGCACTGTATCACCCACCAGGAACAGGCTTCTCGCTGCCTTCTCGGCAGTGGGTGCCCCTCCTCAGGGAGGCGGCCAGAGCTCCCAGAGGCCCCGCTGCCCACAGACCTACCTCACAGCCCTCCAGGGATCACTAGCAGGGTGCCCCCTTTTCACAGACAGCCTCTTCCACCCCAAAAGAAAGGCCTCTGGGAGAGCTCCCTGGGCCTTTCAGGGTCCCAGGACCTCTGCAGAACTCTAGTAAGGTGCTGGGGGTGGGGGAGTGTCTGTGCAGTGAGCAGGGAAGTCAGGGGAGGGACCTGCCGAAGAGCGAACAGTCAACAAGCGTAGTGTGACTCTCTGACATCCCGTGTGCCAGCGACTCAGCTGGAAAACTCCCTGGCGGCAGCCGTGCACCTCTGCAATTAGGGTCTTTGTCTGAAGGGGACACATAGCCTTGTTCCCGCTGGGCCTAGATTGCTACCCCAGCGTGGGTGTCATGCACCTTTGCCGGAAGCACATCAGAACAGGCCTCTGCTTCCACAGAAGAGGGGCTGTGGCAGCCCTGAGAGGGGCATGCAATGGTCTCAGGGTGAGGGACTGTGTGGGAGGAATTCCTGAGGGCTCCATGTGGCTGCCCCGAGTTCCCGCACATGTACCTCTGACCACGTCCCTCATCACTGTGGACAGCAGCTGAGGCCTGGGGGTGAGGCACAGACAAAACGACCCCTGACCTGGCCTCTCCACCCTCTCCAACTCCTGCCGGTCACAGGTCCTCCTGAGTCCCTCCTGGAACAACCCAATAAGGAGCCTGACCTTGAGGTGTTTGGAGGCACAGCACTTTGTTGTTTGTATTCAGGCTTCCTGGGCTCACCAGCTCTGGCCTCCTGGGCCTTGTCTGGCTGACCTGGAAGTGCTCTGGGGGTGGCAGTCTCAGCCCCCACTACCCCCAGGCAGGGAAACTGAATCCAGAGATGGTCCCGGAGGTGAAGGCAGTGATGTTCTCTGTGGAGGGTCTGGGCCAACTGGCCTAAGAACAGGCGTACTAGGGAGGGTGTGGGCACCCAGCAGGTAGAATAGGTGATCCTCTGGGATACCGTCGCAAGAAATCCCCCTTCAGAATGAGGGGTAAGGGGTGTAGAGACAGCGGCTGGGCCCTGTCACCCTGAGAGGGCCCTGGAAGTGTTCTGGGCAGTGGGATGGACAGCAGGTGGCAAATGGGGTCAGAGGGACGGACAGCAGGTGGCAAATGGGCAGCGGCAACAGCACAGCTGAGTCCCTCCTGTGTGGTCAGCATGGGCAGCAGGGGGGCCTGGTGCCCTCTGGGAGCAGCCAGGGAGGCACCCCGAAGACTCCTGCCAGTCTCACCCCCTGCCGGTCCTGGCAGCTCAGAACTGACCATCTGTGGCAGGAGAGTAGGACCCTTAGATGTCACCAGGCCCAGAGGGGAGACTGAGCCACAAGGCAGGGCCCTAGTGCCAGCTTCATGCCCCCAGTCCAGTGGGGATGGTCTTCCGCTCGCACATGGTGCCACGGAGTGGCCATGCCAGGGCCGGTTCCCAGTTCCTGGGTTGGCCTTGCAGCCTTTCATCTTGTGCCAGGAGAAACTATTTATGGGTTTTGGCTTGTTTATTCTTCTTCCAAGAGCATTTTTGAAATATTGAGATAACCAAAGTCCACACAAGCCATGCTTGCATTTCCAGAGTCATACGGCAGGCACTTGGACACTCCCCAAGAGGAGAGCGCGGGCATGCCTGCACCCAGGGAAGGGCTGTGAGACAAGCCAGCACCAGCCCGGGGTCCAGGCAAGAGAGGCCGGGGTGCTGTGTGGTCTTGGGGGGAATGATTTATGCAGGAAGACCCATGAATTAAGTTCCCTTGATTCCTAAAGAGAGAGAGACTGTGTATTCCTAAGCTCCTCTGGGACAGCTGTTTATTTTGAGAGGTGGAGAAGAAGCAGGGCTTCGTGATCTTAATTCACCCCCCTCCCTCCCCATGGCCTCCTTCCTCCTTTAAAAATGGAAACAAAACCTCCGTCGGCAAAGTCTGCTGTCCACTGCAGGGGATCCCCATACGGAAGGCAGATGCTAGGCCTGGCCTCAGCCCAGAAGGGAGGTGGTAGGAATTCATCATTGCAGGAGAAATAACGCAGGTCTAGAAAATTCCTGAGATAGCCACCTACATCCATGTGTCTTCCACACACAGAATTGTCTGTGCCTGGAATGCACCAAACTTCCAGCCTCAGGCCCTTTGCACTTGCTGTCCCTCTGCCTGGCATGTGTCTTCATATTGGTACCTTCCCAGATGGCTCCAAAGCAGCAACACAAACTCTGCTTTCCAGGGAGACCTCCTCTGACCCGCAGGCCCCGTGCCAGTCTTCCTCATCACCAGCTGTGTTTTGTTCATCTGTTTACTTGTTTACCATTCCTTCCTCCCACAGTCCGAGAGCAAACCCCGAGAGAGGGCCCAGTCTCTGAAAACTTGGCACGTAGTCAATGTTAATTAGCTTCCCCTCCACCCCGCTGATGGGTCAGTAAATGACCTAGTTAGGAATGCAAAAAAGAATACCCCCCAGCCAGAGAGTGGGACTGGAGAGAGGCAGATCCAGGACCCTGGCGCCTGAGGCAGACATCACCAATCAAACACAACATATTCGATTCCAGGGAGCCCCCTCCCCCACCCCACAATGAGGCACCCCCAGGAAGTCTACAGTCCTTCTTGAGAGCTGATGTGAGAAGGATGAGGGTATAGGGCACAGAGTAAGCACAAGGGAGAGGCCCTTGAGATGCTACAAGGGTCAGGAAGGCTTCCTGGAACAGGGGAAGAGGAAGTTGCCTATTCCCTGAAAGGTAGGGGGCAGGGGGACAGGAGGAGCGTAGTTTGGAGAGTGGGCATTAGTACAGATCTTAGAAGTATGATTCAAGTGGGCACATCCTGAAGACAGTGAGCATCAGCTGGTGTGGCCCACTCTCCTGCCCCCAGTCAGCTCTTGCAGTGTGGCTGCCTGGCACCAAGCCGGGCCTTCTGGTCTACCAGCTGGAGGCAGAAGCTCACAGGATGTAAGGAGAGAAGTGATGAGCAGGCTACGAGCACACCCCAGAACATGTTCCTCTCGGGGAGGCAGTATGTGTTGTTTATGACAGAGGGGAGCCACAGCCCTGGTGAAGACCCAGCAGTCTGGAAGAAACTGCTCCCATGTAGTCAGTTGCCTGATGTCCATACAGGCTTCTCTGACTGTCCACACCACCCTGCTTGCTCTGGGCAAACACTCCCTGGGTTGTATCCCAGCTGGTGGGAGCACGTGTCCCCTGCTCCAGGAGCCTGTGAGGAACCTCAAGAGCAGGCCCCAAGGATGGGGCTGCCACAGCTAGGGCCTCTCCCCTCCTCCCACTGCCCTGAGGAGGGCATCTGAGCCTCCTACCCTGGCTTCATATAAAGCATGTGCCATGTGTGATGCCGGCAACAGCCAGGCATGTTTGTTGGAGAGAGCTCAGAGATGCTCGACAAAAATGAAGAGAAAGAAGCAAAAGGGCACCAGAAGGCAGAAGCCTTTGCGGGTGGACACCCGGGTAAACTTCCAGGGTGTGTTTGTGCTTGTGGGTTTCACAGGTGCACACGGGAGCACGTGGAAGCACGCACAGGCATGTGTGTGCACATAGGACACATACAGGTGAATACGTGTGCTTGCAGAAAGCGCACATGTGCAGCCCGGCATATGGGGACCGCATACCCACCTGTGTGCTTACACAGGCACAGTGGCACCTGCGTGCTATAAACACAACACGGGAGGGGGTGGCTCCGTCCCGTGGGCTGCCTTGGGCACCCGGTGTCTCCTCCTTTCCTCCCCTTCTCCTGCCTGGGACCCTGGCGGACTGACCCTGACACAAACTCTGCATCGCCTGTCACGACCATGTGCCAGACCTCAGGGGTGAGAACCGAAGCAGCTCGTCCGTGTGCGTGGGCCTGACCGCACCTTCACTCGCTCGCCGCCCCTTCTTTCTGGCAGATTCTGAGTCAGAGGCTCTGCCGGGAGCCACTGTCATTGTCTCTTTTCCTGCTGGCCTGCTCCAGGCTTGGTCTAGGGAAGGTCCCTCCGTCTTTCCCTTCATGGCCCTGCCTTTGCTGTCTCATGAATACTCGCACCCAGGGCTGTCTGGTTTACCTCCAAGGCAAGTCCCCTGCCCTGTGCTGCCTGCCTGGTCGGGGTGAGTGTGGTGGTGGGCAGGCATGTGGTCTTGCTGACCTGTGCTCTGCGTTAGCCCCCACAGCTGTTCTGAAGTCCCCTGAGCCCCCGTGCCTGGTTTCCACACACGCACAGAAGCAGGTGTTACCTCCACGCCCCCAAACATTCCCACCTGTCTCCCACTGCTGTCTCTGTGCCCCAGGGCCCAGATGGGGACTGTTGTCCCTTGAGCCACAGCTTGCAGGGCAGGATCAGGATACAACTCCAGGAAGAACTTTCTGAGACACTCACAAGCTTCTGGCCTCCTAGAGGCGGAAGGGGTCCGAAGGGTTCCCGGAAGCCTCATGACAGCAATGTGAATCCTCCGGGGTCCTCACCAACCGAAGGAGCAGGATAGTGCCCGCCCCCCAGAAGGATAAGAGGCAGACGAGGCATTTGCAGGCTCTGCCGTGGGGCTGTAGGAGAGAGCGCAGCTAGGAGAGAGACTTTCTTCCTGGCACCAGCCAGCCCCTCCAGGGCAGTCCTGACAGGGAGTGGGGAGCAAGGCCCTGGGCAAGGCCATGGGGGGGGGGGGCACAGTGGATGGACAGGGTGGCCGGCCAATGAGGGGCATTTGAAGGGTTTCTTTCAACCACCACAGGGTCCCAGATGCCCTTGGGAGGAAACAGCCCCGTGTTTGCACTAAGAAAAGAAACACCGCAGAATGAGGCAGGAACTGGGGCTGGGGGCCATTGGCTCTCTGCCCGGCAGCTTTGCAGGGGGTGAGTGGAGCTTTTTCTGATTTTCGCAGTGGTTCTGTGACCCCCACCCATTGTGGGTCCATGCCCCTTAGAGCTAGTGTATAGCCAGTGCTGATCCTGGGCTCTGCTCTCCTGTAGGCCGGGAGGACCAGGGCTCCTTTGGGGGAGCATTGACCCCAGCTCACAAGCTCCTCGGGTGCCAGGTCTGCCTAGGGGCACCCCATGCTGTTTGCATCCATCCAAGTCATCTGTAGTTCTCAGTGGTGTCGGGGATGGGGGTGGGGAACGCTGGGCAGCAGCCTGTCAAGGGGGGTGGCCTGGCCTGGGGCTGCCGCTCAGCTGTCAGAGTCTGGGCGGGCCACATGCTTCCTGCCGCTCCCCAGGCCTGTGTTCCCCACCTGGCTTCCCAGGGTTCAGTTCCCTCTTTGCTTTGAGCTGCTCTGTGCAGCGGACACTGGGGTTTCCCCTGCACCCCTGCACTCTCTGCCTGTGTATCTCTGGAAGGACAGACCTGGATGTTCTCATGGCCAGACCTCGCTCTGTCTCTCTCACCCTCAGGCCAGGCCTGCATCCCACCAGGGGAACCCATCTGCATCTCTTCCTTTCCTGGAAGAACAGAGGGACCCTCTCTTTGTCCCCCTGTACCCTGTGCTGGGGCAGAGACTCCCAGGTCCAGCCCTCTGGGTCCTCCCAGCCACCAGGCTCTTCCCAGTCCATCATCCTCTGGGTCTGTCCAGGCCCCCGGGGCTGTGCCTCAGACATAGGCTGAGTGGGAGTCGCTTGGGGTAGGGGCATGGGGTGCCGGTAGGAACTCTGGAGGTGGGCGTGTTCTCGAGACTCTCCAGGCTCTTCCAGGAAGAATCAAGGTGGGTGGGCAGGCAGAGAGGGCAGTGGTCTGGGACCGCAGCAGCTGGCCTGGGGCGACCAGGAAGGGTTCCTAGCCAACGGCACGGAGCAAAGGCCCACTCCCTGCTAGCTCAGGGGACACGGGTCCCCTGCCATGCTGTGAGTGCCTGCCAACCGAGAGGCACAGGCTGCCTTGCTCCCAGAGCCCCACGCCCTGCCTGTCCCGTTGCTGGGCTCCCACTTAGTCCACCTTGCCCCTCGGCCCCCTGCCTGAGCACAGAGAGGCCCACAAGCCGAGGCAGAAGGCACTGCCTGAGGGAGTGGAACTGCACTGCAGTTAGGTGACAGCTCCGTGGTCAGCTGAGGTCCCCTCTCTGTCCCCCAGTCTGCTGGTGGAGCTGGGGTGCTGTGATCCATACAGATCAGGAGCTGGTCTGTGCTGTTAGTTATACTCCCACACTGTGGCTGGTTCCCGGTGGTGAGTTACACACTCTTGGTGAGTTACGCTCTTGATAGTTGTACTCTTGGTGAGTTAAATTCTGGTGCTGAGTTTCACACTCTTGGCGAGTTTCACCCTGGTGGTGAGTTACAGACTCTTGGTCAGTTACACACTGAGAGTGAGTTATGCTCTTGGTGCCTTATCCCTAGTGGTGAGTTACACACTCTTGGTCAATTACACAGCTTAAAATTGGATATTGCTGGTCAGTTACACACCCTGGCCAGTTGCATATTGGTGGTGAGTCACCTTCCCAGTGGGAAGGACAGCTCTATCACTTTAGTACATCAGGGCCAAGTGTTGTGCCTGGAGTTAGAAAAAACCCATAGTTCCTATCCCGTTGGGGAAATTGCTAACTTAGGCAGGCATAAGAGAGGGCCATCTAAAGGGTAGGCTGGACTCCCTCTCTCGCTGTCCCCCCCACTTTTTGCTCTCTTTTGCCTCAGCCCATCAGTGGTGCGTTTGCTTTGGAGATTACTCGCAAGAGGATTGGCAGCACCTCAGGAGAGCCGCAGGCCTGCATGGCTGCCCACTGCCCAGCAAGTCTCGCCACTGCCCCAGGTGTGTGGGGAGGAGGGCAGAGCAGTATTCTCCCTCTCACCCCTCCTTGGGAGCCAGGTAGCTGCCTGGAGCCCACAGGTGTGCTGGAGTGTGAACACCCTGAGAGCTTAGGCTGTCGCAGGCCCCTGTGGTCGTTGTTGCAGTGACCAGGGGTCTCACGCACACACTTGGATTTAGTGCTCAGTCGTGGTGTTCACACGCTCTGGGTTATGGGATGCTGGAGATTGCACAGCTTTTGCAGAGGGATTCCCAGATGGCAGTGCCGCCAGGTTGACACCTGGCCCACGGGGCAGTGGCATACCCCAGTGGCAGGGGCCGAACTCGTAATCTCATACCCATGAGACAGGAGCTCTGCCATGACCCGGGCCTGGCCCAGGGCTTACAGGGGTCTGAGCACAGGTGGAAGTAGGGACGCTGCTTAAGGCCGGTTGCCTGCTGAACTCTGTCCCAAGCATCTGTATCTGTAAGAATGTCCACATCAGTGTCATTCTGAGGTCAAGGTCTTCTGCCATCTTCAGGACCCCTCCCAGACTGGGTTGCATGGGCTGTTCTGGCCTCAAGTACAGCTTTACTGTCTCTTCCTAGGTGCCTATGTGCCTCCGTCTTCCTAGAAACTTCCTAGCGCCTAGTGAAACTTTCAGCAGAACGCTCCTGTTCTGACTGTAGCCCCCCGCCCCCAACTTGTCTTCTTCACTTTATTTTTGTGTTTTAGTTCTTGTTTAGGGGCCATACCCTGAAATGCTCAGGACTTACTCCTGGCTCTGTGCTCAGGGGTCACTCCTGAAGGGTTCGGGGGATCAGATGTGGTGCTGGGGATGGAACCTGGGTCGGCCATGTGTAAGGTAAGCACCCTACCCCCTGGACCATCTCTCCGGCCTTCCTTTACTTTCTGAAACTGACCCTGGCAAGATCATGGGGTCCTGTGCTGGTCCCCACAAGCCCTTTCCATGAGACCTTCATCGGGTGCCCTGCCCATCCACAGTTAGTGGCACAGTCACATCCTGGCGGGACCCAGCAGTGACAGGCCTGTGGCAGGGAGACTGCAGCTCAGTACAGTCCAAAAGGAGAGTGTGTCCTTCTGTCCGCACAGGTGGGCACTCTATGGGGCTGGTGGGTAGAGGTTTCTCCTACCCCCAGGGAAGCAGGCGAGGAACTGCCTGTGACTGTTCCGGAAGGTGCTGAGGGGTCACACATCAGCCACTTCCTCTGAGTGGGCACATCTAGAATTTCCACGTGAATTTCCTCATTGAAGTGGTGACTATCTTAAAGGGCGCAGAGACCTTCCAGCAGGCAGACCAGGGCAGAGGAAGGCAGGGCAGGCCTTGGGGGACTTCCCCAGGACCCGTGGCGCCCGGGTGCTCTGGAGACAGGCCCATGGGTGGGTGAACATGTAGGGAAAAGCTTCAAAGGGGTGTGTGTGCTGAGGTTTGCCCCCCTTGGTGTTGCTGCAGGATTTCAGCAGAAATTTCTAGCAGAGAAAGTGTGTGGCCTGGAGGTGGGGTGCGGGTGGGGTGGGGCAGCAGACAAGAGGAACCCCTGAACCCCTGTCTTCACAAACCCGCATCCTGGGTGGCAGGCTCAACGCTGGATCTGGCAAGCTTGTCATCCGCAGGATGCAGTGATCTCTCCACCAGGGCTCAGCCCGGCAGCCCGGGGGATACTGGGCAGGGGCCAGCGGTGCCATGAGGCTGCGGGCGGCTACCCTGGACCTCTGCCGGCCCAGTCCCTCCCGGGGTTGTTCATGAGCCCCCCCACTCCACCCCCAGGGCTTCTCGCAGCGCTCTCTGGGCACCCCCTGCCCTGCCGTTACCGGGGAAGCTGAGCCTGTCCCAGGTTCGCCCGGGTGCCTCCCACGGCGGCTGCAGTTCCACACGGTTCACAGCGGGCGCGAGTCTCTCCGCGCTGGTGCTTTTCCCACCCCAATTCCCAGAGCGTGGACTGGGCAGCAGCCCCTAACAGGAATCCTTGCGAGCGCCCGCGCTCCCGGGGGCGCAGTGCCGCCTCCCTGTGCCATAGATCAGGACCACCCACGCCCCGTTTCGGAGTCGTGCGCCCCGCAGAAGCAGCTGCCGCGCGCGCCCCGCGCTCACGCCGCGGCGAGGCCGGGCAGGGCTGTGTGCAGCGAGCGCCCCGTCCGGGGAGGCATCGCGCCGGGTAACGGCCGAGCACCTGCAGCCATTTGCAGGGCCCCGCGGCGGAGGGGGAGGCTGGGGAGGACGCGGGTGGCGCGCAGCGTCTCGCCCGCACCGCCGCTCCCCTCCGGGCCGACCCCTCTGCCTTTGCCTGGCGGCGCCGTCCGCGCCCACCGGGCGCTCCCCCGCCCCCGCCCCGCGCCCCTGCACGGCCCCGGAGCCCCACCCCGACCCTTCCCTGCCGCCCACCGCGCGGTCCCGCCCCACCGCGCCCCCGCCCCGCGCGCTGGCTCGTCCCGGAGCCGGTCGCGCGGTCCCTCCGTGCGCGCCACCCGGGCGGCCCCCAGTGTCCCTCGGCCCCGCCCCTGGTGCGGCCCGCCCCGCGGGGGCAGCGAGCGCGCAGGGGGCGGCCGCGGGGCTGGCAGCCGGCGCTGACTCGCTCGGCGCGCGGGGGGACCCGGGCCGGAGCAGGCAGACAGGATGTTTCTGGAGCCCCAGGTAGGGCTGCGGCGCGGGGCAGGTGCGGGGCGGCGGGGCAGACGGCCACCGCGAGGACGCGCCGCCTGGGCAGCCCCCGGTAGCAGCGGGACCTCGGGCCGGGGGGCTCTGCGCCGCCGGGCTGGGGAAAGACCCCTGACCTTCCGAGGAGGGGGCTCTTCTGCTGGCACCGCCACTCCCCGGAGGGTCCCCCAGGCACCTGCTGCCCGGTGGGCGGCACCAGGAGCTCGAGCCCTGCGCGCGGGCCAGGCTGCCCCTCCCGGCGTGGCCTGCAGAGCCCCTTGGTCAGCTGTGGCCCAGCGGACCCGATAAAGAGCCGGTTCGGGACGGCAGCCTCAGCAGCCAATTGGGGAAGGGGTGGTCTCTCGGGGGGGCACCTGCTTGGAAGCTCCCCGCACGCCCCCAAATCGTTTTCGGGACAGAGGGGCTGGGGACCACCTGTTTGCCCCGGAGGAGGAGGCGCTGGAGAGGAGGCAGCCTGAAGTAGGCAGGGGAGCTGCGTATGTGTGATGTGTGGGCGAGAGTGATGTGGGAGTGCCGGCGTGTTTATATATGGAGAGAGAGAGAGGGAGGAGGCGGTGGACTGGTGCAAATGCCTGTGTAAGGAAAGTGAAGGTCCAGGGTGAGGGGCGCTGCCGGCCGGCCGGGCTGGAGGTGGGGGGATGTCAGAATCCCGGCAGGGAAGGGGGAGACCCACCCTGCATCCCTCCGGGGCTGGCGTGGTGCTGCATCCCTACCGCTGTTCATCAGACTCTGCCTTTGGGCGGTGCAGCCTGGAGCCCCCTTAGAGGGAAACTGAGCAAGTCAGAGCCAGAACCCCAGGTCTGGAAGGAAGGACCCAGGGCAGAACGGGGCACGGGGATGCCTGGGAGTCTCCGCTCCTGGGCAGCCTGTGGCGCCCAGTGCTGTGTGCCACCTGGGGACCAAACGCATCACAGTCCCTTCACCCCTGCAGAGCGCACCTTCCAACCAGGGGAGCAAGAGAAGCACAGTGAATGAATGAAGCAGGGACTGCTCGGTGGCCCAGAGGGACTACAGAGAAGGAAAGCAGGAAAGGGGGCGATTAGGAGATGGGAGGGTGTCTGGGTCAGGATGGTCCAGGAGGGACTGCAGAGAAGAAACACCCCCACATCAGAGCACAGAGGAGCACAATGGACGTGTGGCTTGTCTGTGTCTGCCACGGGCTGGCAGCGCCCTGCTCCCAGCTCTCTCTGGCAGAGCCCCGGCCGACAGGTCCCCTGCAGGCCAGAGACTCGCCTGGATCGCACAGGCCACTTTCATGTGCAGAGCTTGAGCTGCGGGAGCCCACGGGGCTCCGGGCTTCAGGCATAAGGCCTGACATCACTCTGGTTCAGCATCTGGAACCACGTGACCTGCTGAGCATGGAGCATCCCTGGAAACCCCTGAGCATTGCTGGGTTGCCCGGGTGGTCCCTGGCACCATAGGGCCTGAGCAGTAGCAAAGGATCCCAGGACTGTAGCTCGGAACCACCCTTCTGGTTAGTGGAATATTGCTGGATATGGTCCCTGGTCCCCCTGAGCACTGCTTGGGAGCCCCCACCCCTCTAAAGAGGAGGTTCAGAGCTCCTCTAAATCTGCCTTGGACCAGGAATGCCAGTCCCTGACGAGCTGGCACACAGGCCCCGGCCTGCTCGGCACTCGGTACACTGACCACAGTGTGGGAGGTTTCTTGAGGGAGCTCCTGGGGCCAGCTCACGGGGGGGGGGGGGGGGGCATGTCTGTGCATGATGCGAGCAGCAGACAACTCACCGGGAAAAGACAGTGTTTGGCTTCCTGTGTCCAGCAGCAGGCCTGGATGTCTGATGCTAGGAGCCCCACAGGGAGGGTGGAAGGGACTCAGCCCAGACCAGAGTGTGAGGAGGAGCCGGTGGGAGCATTCTGTGGGAGCACTCGGTGGGGGGTGGAGGGGAGACCCTGTCACAGTGGGGAAAGGATGCAGGGCATGCAGTGGGCCAGCGAGTTGGGAGGAAACAGTGTGACCCCAGGGATACCTGTTGCCTGGTGGGGCCCGGGGCGGTGTAGTTTAGGGAGAGGCCTGTCCTGGAGTGCTAATGGGAGGCCCTGCCCTGCCGCTGGCTCCCGGCTGCACTGCCTAACTCTGCCCAGCCGGGCCTCCCTGTGAAGACCCCGACCGTGCTGAGTCAGACTGCCTGGGCCCCCCTTCCTGTGGGCCATCGGGAAGGCAGGGAGCGTCAAGGGAGCCCTCATGTCCTTGTCCACCCAGCCACTGTGGGCATAGGGAGATCAGGGTAGGAGCACTGCCTGTGGGTAAGATACCCACGACCCTCGGGGACTGCGCGGGTGCGGGTGGGCCTGCCAGTCTGGGGGATGGCTTGAGAAATAGACAGGCAGTGGTTTGGGATGGGAAGGACGGGACTCAGGAGACACCTGAGATGAGTGGTGGTTGAAATACGCTTGTACTCTGACACTTGGGGTCTCCCTGGAACTCACCTCTGAGGGAGCTGCCAGTTAAAGGCCAGCCTGTGGTTGGTGGGATTTGGGCTGCAGCAGGAGACCTAATCCATCTCCTGGCTCTTCCTCCTGACCCCAGTCAGGAAGCCCTCTGTGATTTCTCTCTCAGTAGTTTATTCCTTTATCCCCAGGCTTTCTGGGCACCCAGCACACACCCTCCATTCCCACGGAGCTCATCCTGCACGGTAAGGTTGTGTCTGTCTTCAGTGGCAGACAGCGGGCTTTGTGACAGTCTACTTTGGTGTGTATGACCCAGACCAGCTGGGTGTTATTTGATTTCCCTCCTGGTTTTGTGGGGCAGGAGACTGATGAGGGGCTGATGTTTACCTGAGTGTGGCCAGGAGGTTGGCTTGCAGGCTAGGAAGGCTCTGCCCTCCCAGGGTCTGGACAGCCTAAGAGAGTCTGGGGTGGACAGTCGTGGGTGTCTGGGTGATGGTCCCCGGGATCTCTGCTGTGGTCCACGGCTTCTTGCCCCTCTCTCAAGAGTGCTGTCCCCTGTGGCCTCACTGCCACCGGGCAGCCCGTGGGGTTTCTCTGACAAACCCGCAGGCCACCCCCACTGCAGTCTCCGCCCCCTCAGAGTCACCCCAGCCCTGCTAACAGCTCACTCTCGCCTGCCAAGCCTACGACATTTCCCAAATGTCAGCGTGGCTGCTCTCGGGAGCCACCCCCTGCGAGTGAGCGGGTGAGCGAGCGAGCATGAGTCACAGGACCTGGGAGCACGTGAAGGTGCCGGGCTCCTTTAACCCTCACCAGCTCGACATGCCCGTGACTCAGGAGGAAACTGGGGCCCCTCTGAGGTCTAAGCCTGCCGCCACGCAGGCTTAGACCTCAGAGGGGCCCCAGTTTCCTGGGGAGTGCCAGAGGGTACCAGCTTTCATTCTGGGTCAGCCCTGGCTCTGGCCTGCCTCTGGGCACCAGAGCAGCATCCTTACAAAAGGGAAGGCAGAAAGTGGGCAGTTTCAGGTCCATGGTCCACAGTCATGGGTGTATGGCCAGGAAAGGGGCAGCTGGTGGGGACAGCATGAGCATGTCCCAGGCCAGTGGCTGGCAGGCCTACAGAGCAGGAACACAGGGGGATCTTCTCTCTCTCTCTCTCTCTCTTAAAATTTTATTGAATCACTGTGAGATAGTTACAAGCTTTCATGTTTGGGTTACAATCACACAATGATCAAGCACCCATCCCTCCACCAGTGCACATTCCCCACCACCAATCTCCCCAGTATATCCCCCCTCACCTCCTCCCCCTGCCTCCCTTTCACTGGAATATCAGCATCTTTGTCCCTGGGAAGTAAATGCATACCCTATTGTACCTGTTGGTGCTAAGAAAAATGTTTGTTGTTAGGTAATTGAATTCTCTTATTGTTGCATTTTATTATTTAAAAATTTAAAAACATTTTTGAAGCATTGCAATTTCCAGTACTGTTAACGACAGGGTTTCATGCACACCGCGTTCCAACACCGCCCCCTCCGCCAGAGTGTCTGCTCCTGACAGATTTTTAGTTTGACTTTCCGGAAAACCCGCGAAATTAATAATATTCCCTGCACATAAGGAACATTCTACATCTTTGTTTCTAATGTGTCTTTTGCTTTTATCTTATTGTGTTTCCTAAGAGGTGCAGAACAACATTAAATTGTAGCAGTTGTCCTTGGCTTGATCTTTATGTTAATGAGAAGGCCTCTCATGTTTTATTGTTCAATCTGAAAATGGCCCGAAATTTCTAATAGATATCCCTCTCATCATGAGCAGTTGGCTTCGTTTCTACATTAATTGCCAGAAGCATACACCAAGAATGGATATTTCTTTTTTTATCAGAGGCTTTCTTATATCTAGCAAAACCATCAAATTCCTTTCCTCCTTGGGCCTATTAGTGTGTTGACTTATTAGTTTCTTTGAGCTAAATCATCCTCATATTCCTGGAATAAATCCCACTGGGCCAGGCTTGATTGTGCTTTAAAATGTTACTGGGTTCATTCCACTGATGTGTTGGTTAGGCTATTTTTCATGTATTTTCATAGGTAAGAATTTATATGCACTTTTCTATTAGGGGACATATTTGTCACATTTATAAATCATAGTTATGTTAGCTTCATAAAATGAATAGGAAAGGTTTTCAATATGAATTGTATAGTTGGAATAGTTTAAATAGCATATAAAATTATCTTAGTCTCCAAGGCTTGAAATAATTCATTTTAGGAACTGTCTGGGCCAGGGCTAGCTTTTATTTCTCCCTGAGGTTTAGTTGGCTGTCAACTTACTTAATTTGTACTACGGTTATTGGTCTTTTTGGGTTCTAAATGATTTTAGTATATTTTAATATTTTTGTTATTTATATTTTCTAGTTAATATTCCAATTCAAAATGCTTTTAGACCTTTTAGCACAAATTTACAAATAGTTCTTTCTTTTAAAGTTTGTTCTCCATATTTGATCCATATCTGATATCTGTGGTTAGATTCCTTTTTCTTTCTTTCTTTTGCCTCTATAATAAAATAAAATGGCCCCTTTTCATTTCTGCTCTCTGAGGTTCCTGCATTTCTTCACTCTTTCTTTTGCTGTCTTTCTCTTTCCCTTTCGTCCATTTCTTCCATTGATTAGGACTGCCAGAGGTTTATCTTAATTTTATTTTCAAGGAATCAGTTCTTGATTAATCAGTCTTTTTTTTCTTTTTCTTTAATTAAATCCACTAATTTACCTCTTGGTGATACCATCTCTTGGTTTGCTTTGCTATAAATATATTTTGTCGAGACACACTTTTTAGCTTTTGAATCAAATGTTTCATTCATTGGTTTTATGTTGTTTTTGCTTTACTTAAAATACAGGTATGCCCTGCTTTTCCAGAGTTTGTATTACAGCACTTCCTTCCTGTGAAAGATCTGCCTCAGTCTACCTGCTTTTGCTCACCAACAGGAATCAGAAAAGGATTGTCACTTTGATAATGAAAAGTGGAACCGGGCAGGGGGACATGGCTCAGCAGGCTGACGCTTTGCCTGCAGGAGGCGCAGATGCGGGGGATCCATCCCCCGTCCTTCATGGTCCCCGATCAATGGGCAGGAGCGGGTCCTGAGTGTCAGTGGGTGTGGCTCAGACACTAGGAAGAAAAGTGAAAATAGTGTTTAGCTCCTTCACTTTTGGCTGTTTCTGCTTAGGAAAGTTCCTTACCCCCATTTGCTTTCAGATAGTGGGGGAAACCGGCATACTGACATCTATGGTTTTTTTCCCCCTCCAATTTTTTTTTTTGTTTTTGGGTCACACCCGGCAATACACAGGGGTTACTCCTGGCTCATGCACTCAGGAATTACTCCTGGAGGTTTTCTGGGGACCATATGTGATGCGGGGATCAAACCTGGGTTGGCTACGTGCAAGGCAGACATCCTCCCTGCTGTGCTTTCCCTCTGGTCCAGTCATTGAAGTCTTGATTGCTTCTTTAACCCAGAATGATTTAGCAAAGGCTTTTTTAATCAAGTGGATGACTTCGGGGAGACTCATTACTTATTAATGAGTTGTGTTATGCTGTGGCCATGTCATTCATTAAGCTGTGGCCTTGTCATTCAGTCACATTTCCTAGGCACATTTCCACATGGGAGTTCTTGCATGCTGATCATGGAGCTGAATGTGCCCAGGGGAGAATGGGCCTGTGTACAGGGTGTGTGTGGGTGTGTGTGTGTGTATGTTTGCCTTTATAGTCCTCACGCTTCCCACCATGCATCTTGGTCTCCATCACTTGTCGGCAGTAAGTTCTAGCAGCTGTATGTCAGGTCCATGAAGGGGAGCACCTGCTAGGTGAGTGAGTTCCTGAGCTCAGCTGGGCAGTGGTGGGCTGGGAGCTCACCTGTCCCAGCCTCGAGGCCGGGCACCTGTACTGTCCCAGCTCTGCCCTGCCGGCCCTGTGGCCCTTGTCCTCGATATCCCAGGTGATGGCAGCTGGAAAGGGCTGCGGCGAGGTGCCAGTGGGAAGCCTTCCCCAGAGGTCTTGCTGGAGCGAGGCTGCTGTGTTCCTGCACAGAGGGCGTAAGCTGCGCTGCTCAGTCCCCAACCCGACCCCCTGCCATTGTTGTGTGCCAAGCGGGGGTGCCTCCTGGACTGGACCTTGTTTGTCCTGCTCTCCCCTCCCCCCAAGCTGAGCCCACGTCCCTGAGTCTTCCGTCACCGTCCTCACCCTCGCTGGGTTCACTCTGGCACTCCAGTACCCCCCCCCCCCCCTTGGCCTCCTCGATGCCCCTGGGCCAATGACTCCATCTGGAGGTGGAGGCAGCTGCCATGGCAGCAGCAAGTGCAGCGGTACAGTGGCAAGTGCCCAGGGCGCGGCTGTGTCTCTCCTACTCTGGGACGCCGGCTGGTTCCGGGCCCCCGGACCAGGGGACAGTGTGTGTCCCGAGATGGTGCTTGTGGACTTGACGCAGGGATGGGGTGTGGGTGGGGTTCACTCTTGCTGGGAGGTCGTGACCAGAAACTCCCGTGCTCTCCACACAGTGCAGTGGGGGCCCGAAGGTGTCACTCTGGGCTGTTGCCAGGAAGACGAGGAATTGCTTTTTATTTGTTTTTAAACACGAAGCAAAATCATTGCTCAGCCTAATTAGATGCCGTTTAGAAAAAAGAAAAGAAAAGAAAAGAAAGAACTGCCCTGCCTTTTCTCCACCTGGGCCCCGGCCCCTGGCCCCCACCCTGGGCAGCTTTCAGGGTGGGGGTTTCCTTTGGCTGCCCCTCTTTTCCTTGTTCTCTCACCAAGGGACTCAGAACCCCAGACTCCCTGAGGGCCGCCCCCCCCGACTTGTCCGTCCATGCCAGACCCCTCCTCCCCCCTGGTCCCATCCTCTGCTGATACTACAGGGGTTGGCTCCTGTGACCATGTAGGGGACCCTGGGTAAACCCTGAAACTGGGGGGAGTCGTGTCATGTCTTCACACCCAAGGGGCGGGAGGCCCAGCAGCCTCCCTGGTAGGTCTCTCTGGGGTCTAAGGCGGTAGCCCCAGATGGGAAGGGCCCCCACAGACAGATAGTTAGTCATGGGCAGCGGTCCTGTCCCTGTCCTTGGCTTCCAGAAATGGCAGTGCTGGCTCCAGGTTGCTCTCGGATTTGGGCCCCCTCCAGCCTGGCTTGCAGAAGGCCGAGAGTGCCAGTGTGCATGCAGGGACCTTGCGTGGCCCTGATGGATTCTGCCTGAGCAGATCCCAGAGCGACTGACACCAGTGGCAAAGGGATGGGGGGGGGGGTAGCACCCCTGAGTCCAGCGGGGGAGGCAGCTGCGAAGGGCAGAGTCGCTCCAGGCCTGCCTCCTGTCTCTGGGGGAACCTCTCCAGGCTCCAGAATAGGATGCTTCTGGGTGGACAATGACATTCTGTCCCCAGAGTGGCCACCAGAAGAAGCTGACTGGACAGAAAGGGTGAAAAGAAGGAGGGGAAAAATAAGAGAGAAATAAACCTCCAACCTCGGCAGAATTTGCACTGAAAAGTGTAAGGAGACAGCAAGAGTCCGTCAGTCAGTTCGCATAGTAATTGGGAATAGGAAGGAATTCAGAAGGAGAAATGAATCACGTGTCTGGGACAAAGCTCGCATTATCAGCGTGGCTGTGGAGCGGGAGCCTGGGAGGGCTGGCGGCCCTGTCCCCATGGCAGCCGCCTCTGGGCCCCTAGCTGGCCCCCGTCCAGCCCCGTCCAGCCCCCGTCCAGCCCCGACCTCGACCACTCCTGCACTTCGTACCTCTGGTCTCTGAGGCTCTGCGTCCTGGTCCTGCCTACCCTGACGCCAAGGTTCCCAGCCTGGGAGGACGGAGACGGGGACCTGCAGTGATGGGGCAGGTCAGGGCCTCCACAGGGCTTGTGGGGTCCAGAACGGGCAGGATGAAAGTCCCCCCACAGAGCCGAGTGGCTCCTGCCTCTCTCCACCTGGGCAGGGCCCCCAGTCCAGGGCCAGTTTGGACCCCCCGGCCTCACCTCCAGGGCAGGCCCATGTACTCAGCCCCATGGACTTGCCCATCTGGAAGCAGCGGCAGCCTTGGTGACGGCTGAGGAGGACGAAGTCTCCTCGCAGGGCCCAGCTCACAGAAACCTCCAGCCCATGCTTGTATCATACCCCCAGACCTGAGGCCTGTTGCCCCCACAACCTGGACTGGGTTTTTGTGGCACCTGAGACACGCAGAGAAGGACAAGGCCATCACCTGGCGTGTGTCCTTCCGTGGCTTCCCTGGGCAGGAGGGAGCAGTGGTGGGTGGGCAGCAGGGGCCAGGGCCTCCCAGGCAGCTGAGGATCTGACTCCTCAGTTGGATGCGGGCCCAGTGCCACCGGGGGTCTCGGGCACGATCGTGCTGGCTGGGTCCTGGCTCCTGGAAATCTCTTAAAAAAAACAAGACAAAACAAAACAAACCAACCTTTGTTAGTTGAATCAAGGTGAGATACACAGTGAAAAAGTTACTCAGGATTGGTTCTCAGTCATAGGATGGTCCAACACCCGTCCCTTCGCCAGTGTACATTTCCCACCACCAGTGTCCCCAGTTTCTCTCTGCCACTCTCTCCGTGCCCAACCAGCCTGCCTCTGTGGCAGACACCCTTCTCTCTCTCTCTCCCTCCCGCCTCTAATCTCTCTCTCACCCTTCTCTATCTCTGTCTCTCTCTGTCTCTGTCTCTCTGTTCCTGTGTCTCTGTGTCTCTGTGTCTGTCTCCTCCCTCCAATGTGCAGAACCCAGCAGTGCATTACTCACATGCGCCCTCTACAGGTGACACTAAAGATGGCAGGTCCGGGACCACCAGAGATGGCAGGCCTGGAGGGACCAGGACTAAAGCCCCACTTGAGAGAAAGCAAGGGATCCCGGGGAGCTGCTCCAGAAGGGGGTTGGGGGTACAGGCAGGAGGAGCTGAGGACCCTGTCCCTAGAGACCCTGGAGTTTCCCAACAATAATGGACCCAGAACACAGAGCCCTCCTCCACCTCTAGTTCCCTGCAAGGTGCTGGGGCCCCAGAGCCCTGCTGAGCTGTGGGTCCCGGCCCTGCCCTGGAACTGCATGTTTTGCGGTGTTTTCTGGTTTGTGAAGAGTTGGGGAGCATCAGGACCAGGGCAGGGAAGATGGAGTGATACGGCACTAGCAAGGCGCCCAGCTCTGCCCCTTTCCCGGCCAGCTTGGAGGTGAAGACAGGCCTCTGGCCGTGTGCTGGCAGCAGTGGACGCCCTCAAGTAGCCGGGCTGGGCCTCACCACCGAACTTCTGCGCGCCTCTGTTCCAACCCCACCCCCTGCCCCCAGTGAGGCTGGAAGGCCTGGGAAGGAGCACCCAACTCTGAGCACCCAACTGCCGACCCTTCCGGCTCCCTGCTTTGGTCAGAAGCCACATCAGTTAGCTGCAGTGGTTCAGCGGCGGGGTGCTAGCACCTCCTTATGGCGTCTTCTGCAAGGGCAGCCCCACAAACCCCTGCCTTGAAACCACAGGGTGTGGCTGGAGAGTCGAAGAAACTGGGCCAAACCTTCTTGGTCTGAGGGACCCACTCAAGCATCGAGTGGTACTGCCCTGGGGGTGCTGGAAGGTTTCCAGGGTGCAGTACTAGCCTTGGGTACAATGAGGCGGGTGTTTTCTGTATTTCGGGGGGGGGGGGGGGGAGGGCGCTGAGTGATGTTTTTCTGAAAAGGGGCCAGTAGGCCAAATAAGACTGAATTTAAATTACAAAAGGTTGACCCAGGGGGTTGCCCCTAGTGGCAGGAATGTGGGAAACTTGGCACTGCCCACTACTCACCCACCCACCCACCCACGCCCCACCAACCTCCCAAAGGTGAGGAAACTTTGAATGAAGTTCACAGCTGAGTTGCTACTTGCAGCCTCCAGCTTAGTTTCCTGCTGTGTGAAGTGAGCCCCCCACCTCCGCCCCCATCCCCAAAGCAGGTCCTCTCCCCATGGGAGCCCCTGGGAGATCTGGGAACCCCTTCTGGACAAGATGCTTCAGACGCACTGTGCTACTTGGGAAGCTCACCCAGAGACCAGCCTGTAGCCTGCACCTGTCTGTCGTGGTGCAGCACCAGAGTCTATGTGGGCTCTTGTAAACATGGTCACTGAGAAGGATGGGAAGGGAGGGAGGAAGGAAGGAAGGGAGGGAGGAAGGAAGGAAGGAAGGAAGGAAGGAAGGAAGGAAGGAGAGAGAAGGTCATCTCCTACCGCACCGCAGGGCAGCCAGGTTTGAAGAAGGAGCCCTTGAGAAGCTGACCGGGTTCATCTGCAGATGAGGGCTGGGCTCCGCTGACAGGCCTCGGAGCCTGGCCCAGATTCTGTCCTCACTGGGCCTGAGTGTCCCTGAGACTTTGACGCGCCCCCTTGGAGCCCTCCCAGAACTGTGGTCTGCAGGCGGCCACGAAAGAACCGGCTCAGATGGGCTTCCCGGATTCCAGGACGAACCCCAGGACCAGGCCAGAGGCAGCCGTTATTAAATCACCGCCCAAGGCTGTCCACCAAGGGTGAGGGGCCGCCAGGCTGGGGTCAGGCGCTGAAGCCCAGTTCTCTCCAGGACCACTTTCTACCCCCACCCCCAAAACCAGCAGAGGGGAGGCTGGCAAGATGGGTAATTTTCAGTTGCTAATTATGATGCCCTGCAGCTTGCTGAGCTAAAAATAGCCTCGTTTTGTTGAGTAGGTTAAAAAATAGAAGCCCGCGTGCTGCCCGAGAAAGCAGCGCCCCTCGCAGAGCTGGCGGAGGCGGGGCTGCTCCGCTCCTCGCCACCCCTGGCAGGGCCCGAGGGACCTGTGCCAGGCGGGCCTCCAGGGCTGTTTCTGTCCCAGTTTTCCGGGAAGCTTTGCTTGACTGCCATGGAGGGGCATCTGGGGCCCCCCGTCCCTGGGTCAGACGCAGTATGTGTGGGGATGGGCGTTTCTCCTCACAGCCAGGACGAAGCCAGCAGGGCTTCCCTGTTCTGGGGGAGTGAGGAGGGAGGAGGAGAGATGAGGGGAGAGCCCCGGGCAGCCCCACTCCCCCCGCTCCCTGGAGCCACTGATCTGGACCCATTCACGGGGACCAGAAAGGACATCCGGGCACAGCCTGAGCTGAGCTATGTCCCGCTCAACCCCACTGAGCTCCTGACGACAGGCATTTCAGGGCTCGTTCAACCCTGAACCCCTGGCATCACATTTCTCTGAAATTTCTAGAACGGCAGACCTCAGAGTCCAAATTTTCTGACTGTGCTCCCAGAACCTGGCTGCCCCCTCTCCCTCTGGGGCTGAGGTCTCCCAGCAGCTGGGTCAGTGGGCTGGGTCTTGGGGTGGGTTGGGCCCAGTGTCACCTTCCCAAGTTCTCCCCCAAGCCCCTTTGCAGTGCAAAGACATGCTCCCAGGTAGCCCCAGGTGGGGGACATGCAAGCTTGTGGAGCCCTGCACCCCCTTCCCAGGATGGACTCTGGAGGGCAGAGTTTGCGCTGGTGGTGGGGTGGCTGGGCAGCTGGGAAGCCCTAGAGTGCCCCCAGGAGGGGCAGCTCTCGACACTCCCTGAGCATACTGTATCCCCCTGCCCACAGGTCTGATGGTGACCTTGCTAAGGACTGTGGCAGTGACCTGCTCTGCCCTGAGCCCACACAACCAGGGCTGGGAGATAAGGGCCTGACCCCAGAGGGCGCGTGAGTTCCAAGGGAAGGCTGCCCCCCATCCCCGCTGGCCCCCATCCATGAGCACAGCCATGTTGCCTGTAGCCCTGCGGTGACTCGATGTCCCTTGAGCACTGACAGAGTGTCTCCTCCCCCACGTGGACTCGGCTTTACTGTCAGTGACAGCTCCGGTAGAGCCACTATTGTCCCAGAGGGCCTCCTCTGGGAGAGCCCCTGGCAGGTGTGTGTGTGTGTGTGTGGGTGGGGGGTGGGGTGGCAGGAGGAACAGGTGCAGCGGGCAGAGGCGACCCCTTTACCCTGGCAGCCAAGCACAAGCATATCGGGGTGCGGGAACAACAGATTGTCGGTGCCCACAGTGGCACTGTGGGGCAGGGATGCCGGTGGCCGGGCCCAAGGATCTGGGTCTCCAGCATCGCTGCAGTTCTGGGGTCCCCTGGAGGGATGGGAGTGGGTGTTGGGGGGGCTGGGGCAGCTGGAGTGTGTGTGTGTGGTGTGTGTTTGTTTGTGTGGGGCAACCTTTCCCAGGTCTGGTGGTGACCCCGGTGACCAGAAGCATGTGCCCTTCTATCTGTGCTGCCTGATCAGGGGTGGGAGGACACAGAGCCCCTCGCTGGCCCAAGCTGGCCAGGGCATGCAAGAAAGTATAGGGGCTGAGAGGCGTCACAGCTCTGTTCATGAGGAGGCGGCAGTAGGAATTGTCCTTCAGTCTTTCTGGGAGTCCCAAGCCTGTGAGGGGAGGGGGTACCTGAGGTCTGCTTCTGTCTGGGGTGGCCTGAAATTTTCAGTACCTGCTGCCCCGCCCCCCCCCCCCCCCCCCGTGTGCAGGCCAGAAGCAGGCGGGGGGGGGGGAACACTCAGAGGCTGACGTTTTTGGCGGCCCCCCTAAGAGGTGCCCCCACTGCGCTGTGTTGACCCAGAACGCCAGATGGTGCCCTTTAGAAAGGATCTTGGACTCAAGGACCAGCTTCAAGCAGCCCTCCACGGGCCTGAGCACCCTGACACAGGTCATTGTTTCCTGTGCCTGGCGCCCATGTGGGGATACCTGTTGTGGGTGGGGAGGCCTGTTCCCATGCCTGTCACATGCCCCCAGTACTCACAGTCGGTCCCCACACAGCCGGGGCAGCTTGTCCCGAACCAACCTCTGGACCGCTTGCCCTCGGGCATTGGGAGCCCCCCCACCCGCCCCCCGCACCTCTCAGGTGACCGATGGCTGCTCTGGCTGCTCTTCTCTGAGCTGCTTCCTGGGTATCAGCGGCCGGAGCTGCTGTTCAGCACTGAGGGGTGTGGGCCGGGGAAGTGCACAGACAGCGCTGAGTCCCTCTCAGTCTCCCTGACACCTTCGGAGAAGCTCTGGGAAACTTCTTCTCTACCTGAGGTGACAAAGGGAGATGGACCTTTGGGTGCTGGCTCTAGATTGCCCCAGGTGCGACCCCTGGTCCTGCCCAGGGCAGGAGGTGAGAGGCCTGCGGGGGCTCAGGGTGAGGGAGAGGCTGGGGCAGCCAGAGGACTCAGGGGTCCCGGAGGGCTGGGCGGGCTCCCAGGCACCAGCCATGCTCCCTTCCGGTCTCCTGGGACTTCACAAGTCTGGGAGGAGGCGAAGAAAGAAACCCTGCTCCTCCCCCCTCCCCCCTGCCCCCGCCAGCCCGGGCAGTGGGCTCAGGCATGGGCAGGAGCTTCCACCCCAGCCTTGCTCCATTCAGACCACGGCAGACCTGGCAGGAACCCTGGGCAGGGGACTGAGGAGCGCTGGTGGCCGAGCACCAGAAGGGGAGCATGAGGAAGGAGCGAGGCGCCCGCTGGGCTGTGAGGCAGGGGTGCTCCCAAGCCCCCTCTTGGTGGTGCGCTGGGGAGCAGCAGGCAGGGGATCCTCCAGCTTGGACACTTCTCTGACCCTGGAGGGCAGAACTGGGGGAATCCCAGAGAGGGGGCTTGGCGGAGACAAGGCCAGTGCACCCACAAAGCCCCGGTTGCTCCCTGGGCCCCACCCCCTACTGGTGCCTCCTCTCCTGGCCCCTCTGCACCCTCTGAGGCTCAGCCAAGGGGGCTTGGGGGTCCAGATGCAGGGAGGACCCCATTTCCTCAGCAGGACCCCCAGAAGACCCGAGTGGAACCAGGTGTGAACAGGCAGGCATGGGCACGGCCTCTGCCTTCAACTCAGAGCCGCCAGGGCAGCCCCGCCCCCTCCAGCACCTGGGTGCCTGCACACCTGGGCCTGCCTGTACCCCCATGTCCACCTGGCCTGACTTCTGGAGCCCGTGAGTCACTCTCACCTGCCTCCCTGCTCGCCCTGGGGCTGCAGCTATAATTAGCAGGCGCCTCCTCCTCCTCCCCCTCCTCCTCCTGGAGCCTGGGAGAGGGCTGGAGTCTTCCGTCTGCTCTGCTGTGCCCCCAGTAGGGCTGCTGCTTTGTTTAGGTCAGTGACAGGGGCCTTGGGGACAAAGGTGGGCTCTGCCCTGGCGCCCTACAGAAGCTGGTGCTCAGAGCTGCACCCTCCCACCCCCCACGGCAGCTCCGGCTCCTGTTCTGGGGGCCACCCTTGGAAGGCTGAGGGTGCACAGCCTGGAAACTGGATGCAGCTGGAGGGCCCACCCACCCTGCTTCCTGGAACCCCTGGATAAAAAAAAGTTGCTGCCCGGCTGTACTCCAGGCACTAAGTCAAAATTGCTGTAGTGGGAACTGGGCAGAGCAATTTTTTAAAAAGTTTCCTGGGAAACTCTGGGTGGTGGTGGTGGTGGTGGTGGTGGTGGTGGTGGTGGTGGTGGTGGTGGTGTGTGTGTGTGTGTGTGTGTGTGTGTGTGTGTGTGCGCGCGCGCACGCACGCGCACACGGTAGCTGGAGCACTGGCCTCAGTGAAGCTGCGTGAGGGTCCTCCTCTGGAAGCTGTCAATCTTTGGGGGCCGACACATCCAGGGCAAAACAGGGAATCGTGGGGCTGCGTCTCCCCATCCAGGTGAGGGTGCTGCTGGACTGGGTGGGAAGGTCCCCCTGCAGGGAGCCGCGATGGGACAGAGCCGAATTCCATGCAGGAGCCCCCCCTCCCCCCAGTCCTGACATCCTGGGCTGCGTCCACCACTGCTCTGAGGACTGCAGCTCCGGGGAGTGCGGCTGGCAAGACTTGCCTCCATCCATCACATGTTTGATTTTCTGTCGCTGCGAGTTCAGAGGCGCTGGATTGCTCGCGACTCCCACATTCAGCCCCGGAGGGAGCCTCCACAGACGCCCGCCCGCCCTAAGCCACGGCTGGGTCCCCTGTAGTGTCTTGAATCACCCGTGTGCGCGCCGTCATGTGGCCTGCAGGGGGCGCTGAGAAGGCAGGCCTGGGCAGTTGGTCCAGGGGGAAGCGATGCTGCTTTCCAGGTATCCTGAGAGCTTTGCACAGGCACCTCAGCAGCTCTCTAAAGGACACCTTTTGAGGGGGCTAGGCGGCAAAGCCTGGCTTAGACCCAGTCCTCTGCGGCTGCTAGCGTCCTGCTGTGTGATCCCAGGCAGAGGCTCAGCCGCCTACGGGTGATCCTGTAAGATTCCTGAGGGCAGTGTCATAGGATCCCTGCGGGCTGAGGGGTGGTCTTGGCTGCTGCCTGCTGGCTCTGCTCTGTGTTTCTCTCCAAGGAGGGCCCTTGGCTCTGAAGGGAGCCAGCTGGAGGCAGTGGCGGGCGGGTCTGCTCTTCCTGGGTCACAGGGGGAGTGTGGGGTGGTGGGACAGTAGGATGACAGAAAGGGCAGTGGTGTCCATGAACATTTGGGGAAACCAAGGCTGCTTGGGTGGAATGAGAATTGGCCAGCTGCAGATGGGGATTCAAACCTGAGCGTGCTCAGAAATCCTGCCCCGGAAGAGGGGCACTTGGCTAAATCCTCTGCAGGAGTTTGTGACCCGGCGGGGCTGGGCTCTGCTACTGGGGTGGGACATCTTCAGGACCCGTGGGGCTCAGTGCACAGAGGGGAAAGGAGGGGTGACGCGGTAGGACACCTGGTCAGGGCGAACTATCTCCAGGAAGCATCTTTTTGTTTTGTTTGGGGGCTGCATCCAGTGCTTTTGGGAATCACTCTTGGCGGTGCTCAGGGCATCATATAGGATACTGGGGATCAAACCTGCGTCGCCACTTGCTGGGTTAGTATGTGCCTTGCCCTCTGTGTTGTACCCAGGCAGCATCTTGAAAGGGACCCCAGGGCAGAGTAGATGCTATGCAGGTCACTCTTGGTCCCTTGGGCTCTGCTCCTGCCTCCAGGGGATTCTGGGCTGCAGCCTGGACACCCCCCCACCCCCCAGAGGACCTGTTAGGTACTGATCCCCAGGCTTCCAACCTCTTGAATGAATGTGACTTTATAAAATGTGCTCATTTAAAAAAAATCTAACTTTTTGCACTAAAGGAAACATTGTGTTTGGTCTGGTGCTGAGGATCAAACCCAGGGGAAAGCAACTTTGTTTTATTTTGGGTTTTGGGGCACACCTGGGGTTGCTCAATGACTATTCCTGGCTTGGTCACGCAGTGCTAGTTATGGAGCCCAGGTCTGTGGCACCCACAGCAAACGCTCCGCCCGCCAAGCCATCGCCCCCGCCCTAAGTTACAAACTAGACCTGCCCTGTAGAAAGTGGCTGACGGTTGACTGGTGTGTGGGATGGCAAGAGGAAGTCAGTCGTGCCATAAAGGCCGCGAGAAGCACCGCTGCGGGTGCCTGTGTGTTCAGGTCCACTCACATGTGCCTATACCAACGTCCTTCTAGAAGCAGCAACCCGGGCTCCTGTGCGGCGGGGAGCCCAGTTGCAGGGCTCTTGCTCTCCTGGTTACTCTCCCCCAAGCCCTCATGGCCTTCTGACTGGGGGTGGGCATGGGTGGGACGCAGCAACCCTTGGGTGGGGAGGAGCGCTGGTGGTCAGGGCAGGTGGGAATTGCATCCTGGTGGTGCAGGGGATGCACGGATCCCACCTGACAACTGTCCCCACTTGTCTGGACATAGTGCTGGGCAGTGTGTAGATCTTGGCCCCTCTGGGTGTAGCCTTGGCTTTCGGTTGGCTCCTCTGTCCACTTGTGAAGCTGTCAGGTCTCCCTCCCTGGGGCTGGACAACAGGGGAACATGATCTGTGGGGCATCTGGCAGTCAGTGGGGGGGGGTCACTGCAGAGGTTGGGAGGGTCCACACCCCCCTCCCAAGCCTTTATGATCAGAGTAGTCAGCTGAAAGAGAGGTGGCAGGGGCAGGGGTCAGAAAATTCTGATAACCAAGAGAAACTTGGGGGTGAGCAGGCCTCCTGACCACCCTCAGTCACCTTTTGATCCTGTAGAAGTCGCCCTACAGTGTCTGGGCCTTGGGCAAAGCATTGGCTCCCCCTCAGAGCTGGTGTTGGCCGCAGAGCAGCTGTGGTGTTAGGGAGCCCACCTTCGTGATCTCACCCCACAAATGGCCACTCGGTTCCTGTGTCAGCTGGGATCCAGCTCATCAGGAGGATGGGAGGGCAGCCAAGCAACCACCTCTAGCCTCCTGGGTCAGCAGAGTCAGTCTAGGAAGGCTTCCTAGAGGCAGTTACCCCTGGGCTTTGTCCTAGAATATCCTCCATTGACGGCCTTCCTACAAAGCCACTGTTCCACCCCCTGCAAAAGGGTCTCCTCTGGAGTCTGTGAGTGGCCCCGGGCACCCACCAGGGGTGCATTTTGAAGCACAGCTGGACAGTTCTCCCCAGTCTCTGCCACATTCTGGCATGTGCCACGGGGGGAGGGGGGGTATCCTGTGGCCGTTCGAACTCTAGCCTTGCCTTGTGGAACTGACCTGAAGCTCTTGGCTTCCCGGACGAATTTCCCAAGAATCCTGGCTGCCACTGTGGGTGCTCTTTCCTCTGGGCGAGGAGCAGGAGTGGGGGCTGGCTCTGCTGGCTGCCCCTAAACAGAAGCGACCAGTGATCCTGACTGAGCAGCAGCCGAGCGAGGGCAGAGTCATCATGGCAAGGCCCCGTGCCCCTGTTCTCCCAGTGTCACCCCGGGGGGGGGGGGGGGGCTGACAGGGAAGGCGTCCACATCGTTCTTCGTGGGTGGCCAAGCTGGGGACTGTACTTGGCTGACACACATGTGGGTGCTCTCTGGCCTTGGATTCCGGGTATCAGGGGTCCTGGAGGCGGCTGTCACCTGAGCTGGCCCTCGGGGGAGTGAGGTTCAGAAGATGCAGAGGCTGTCTGTCTGTCTGGGCTGGGCTTTACTTTTCATACCAGTTTCTGTGTAATGCAGGCGGTGGGGCTCAGGGTGTGTCCAGGCCCCACAGGCAGGCCTGGTGCTGAGGATGCATTTACTAAACACCCGTCCAGCCCGCACTGTCAGCACATGCCCATGGGCCAGCGGGAGCCAGGCGCATGGTGAGGCCTCCTCTTCCTTCCTTCCCAGGAAACTATGCCCCAGACGTCTGTGGTCTTCTCCAGCATCCTCGGACCCAGCTGTAGTGGACAGGCACATCCCAGCATGGGGGAGCGTGGCGGCGGCGGCGCGGGCAGCTCTGGGGACCTCATCTTCCAAGACGGACGTCTCATCTCTGGGTCCCTGGAGGCTCTGATGGAGCACCTGGCCCCCACCGTGGACTATTACCCCGATGTGAGTGCTGGGGACTGAAGGGGTGTGCCGGGAACCAGGGGAGCTGCTGCAGGGGCCCCAAGAGAGGCCCCCACTGAGCTGGACACAAGAGCAAGGGAGGGGGGTCCCCCTCAGCTGAACCCTCCTTACTTCCTGTGCTGCCTCCCCCACCCCCGGATCCCCTTGCATCTTGAGGAGCCCAGACAGACAATGCCTTTGCGGGCCCACAGAAGCAAGTCCTTGATCCATGTGGGGGTCTGGGCCGGGCCCTCCCGAGGACAAGGAGCCGAGGGGGTGAGGCCAGCTTCCCCCAGCACACACACCCTTCTCTAAGCCTTTCAGCATGGTCCATGAGGCCACCCAGCCTGGTGAAGAGAGGACACGGACCAGGATGGGGACCCTGGTGTAGCAGGGGCGATGGCACCCACAACTAGTGATTGCACAGGAGCTGACATCCCAGGCAGGCTCCAGCCACACAGACCAAGCCCTGACCCCGTGGACCAGATCTAGGGGCAGGCAGTGGGGACCCCGACAGGATCCAGGTGGCGGTGGTGGGGTACTGTGCTCAGACCACAAGCTTCCTTGGGATGCCCACACCAGGCTGGCTTAGCTCCCCGTGGGGCAGGATGGCTGGGTGGGAGGCCCTGGGAGAGCAGAAGGGACGTAAGGTGGGTCTGAGCTGGGCCTCATCCGGTGGGCAGGGCCTAGTGAAGCAGGCAGAGAGCCCCTGGGTGCAGCAGTAGCACTGGGGCCCACCGGGATCCCCATCCGGGTTTTTCACCCTGTCCTGGCTCTTCTCCAGCGGACCTACATCTTCACGTTTCTTCTGAGCTCCCGGGTCTTCATCCCGCCACATGACCTGCTGGCCCGCCTGGGGCAGATCTGCCTGGAGCAGCGACAGCAGCTGGAGGCTGGACCAGAAAAGGTAGAGGCAGCTGGCGGGGCGCTGTCTCGGGGGTGCTGAGGCCGTGCCGGAAGTGACTGCAGAAGGCATGGTGCCCCGCCCCAGGGAAACCTGGTCAGGGCCAGGACCCCCAGATCAAAGAGTGAGGCTTGAGCTGGTGGGAGAGCAGCCAGTCAGTGTGTGTGTGTGGGGGGGGGGGCTGGAAATCTGCCCCCCAGGATGCAGGAGGAGCCTCACCCTCAGCTGGTGCCTGTCTGTCCATGTGGGAGTTGGCGGAGACCCCCAGAGGCCACTTTGTCATCCCTCTGTTCCAGTGAGGCCGTGGGTGGAGGGCCCCTGAGGCCTGGAGGTGGGGGTGCTGGTGCTGAAGAAGGGGTTGGCCCACCTGACAGAACGTGGCTATCTTGTGGGAGGCTGTCCCGCCAAGGCGGGGTCTCCTGCAGAAACCTCTGGACTGTGTCTCAGTCTCCTCTGCGAGGGCCAGACCTGGGGTGCCATGGGGTAGGGGCAGACGCAGACATCGACCCCAGTTCAGGGCGGGGTGTCAAGAAAAGCTGCTGGAGGGGTGAGGGTGGCTGTTGGCTACAGGTCAGCTTGGGGAGGCAGTACAGGCCAGAGAGTGGCCGGGGGGCTCTAGCTTCCTGAGGGTGGGGTGCTGAAGCCCTTGTGAGAGGGGTCAGTCAGGTTCCCTGGGGGCTCGGTGCTGGACTGTGGCCTGGATGAGTGGCTGAGGGGAGCGGGGTGGGCCCTGGTAGAGGCCTTGACCCTGGGCATCTCTCTCGGGGGGCTCGGGGGAGGCTGGTCCCTGGGGTAGAGAGAGGTGGCTCAGAGCAGGCTTTGGTGGGACAGTGGGGACAGGATGAGCACCTCTGGCCTCCCAGGACTGTGCAGTTGGGCTTAAGCAGGGGCATCCACATGCCTCTAAAGGCCCAGTCCGGAGCAAGGAGGCCTCTGTGTGTCTATGTCCCTTCCTGCGAGAATCTCCCCCTTCACATGATGGTTTTGCTCGGGTTTCAAATGAAACTCTGGAGGAGCAAATGAGACTCCACGAAGGGGCAGGTGTTTGAAAATGAATCTGAGAAAGGGCCCCTTCAGGAGAATGTGGATCAGCAAGGATGAGGCCGCGGGGGGTGGCAGCAGGCAGACCTGGGCTGTGGGGGTGTCGCAGACCTGTGGGTGGAGCAGGGAACCACACCCTTGTCGTCTAGTTGCCTGTGCTGTGCTGGTGGGATGGCCTCACTCTCTGTTTCTGGTCACACAGGCCAAGCTGAAAGCCTTCTCGGCCAAGATCGTGCAACTGCTGAAAGAGTGGACGGAAGCCTTCCCCTACGATTTCCAGGATGAGAAGGCCATGGCTGAGCTCAAGGCCATCGCCCACAGGGTCACACAGTGTGACGAGGTGAGCCATCCCTCTTCCCTGGTCCGTGTGTTATAAGTGTGTGTGTGTGTGTGTGTGTGTGTGTGTGTGTGTGTAGGACCAGAGAGAGTACAGTCATAGGGTGTTTGCCTTGCACAAGGCCGATTGGAGTTCAATCCCTTGCTTCCCGTATGGTCCCCCAAGCACTGACAGGGTTGCAGAGCCAGGAATGACCACTGAGCATTGTCGAGTGTGGCCCAAGAATAAAATAAACAAAAACGGGGAGGGAGGAAGGGGAGAAAGGAGAGGAGGGGAGGGGAGGGGAAGGAGACAGAGGGAGAGGAGAAAGAATATGCATGAGCAGTGGAAGGAACCTAGCTGTCCTATCCTGGGCCTTGATGGGCAGAGAGAGGCCTAGTGGGAAGGTGCTGGGGTGTGAAGTCAGAGGCCCGTGCATGCAAAGCCTGTGCCCAACTGTTGAACTGTGTCCCCGGCCTGTCTTCCTGTTTTGCATTTTCTGTTTTGGAGCCGTGTCTTGAAATGCTCAGAGGACCATTTGGTGCTGGGGCTTGCACTTGTGGCTTCCACATGCAAAGCTTATGCTCCAGCCCTGTGAGCCAACTCCCTGGCCTGAGGAAGGCCTCCTGGCTGCCCTCACCCCATAGCTGCCTCTGCCTCCAGGCAAGTCCTATATTTCTGACCAAGATGCCCAGTCGCCCTGCTCAGGCCTGCAACAACTTCCCCATCAGTCGGCCCACAAGCTCTTTCCCTTGGCCCAGGCTGGGCTGCAGAGATGTAGGAAGGGTTGGCAGGTTCCGCGGGGCACGGCCAGCAGATGAGATGGGTCCCTCCAGGAGGGCAGGATTCCTACCAGCTCCTGCCAGCTGGCACCGCCAACATGCTTCTGCATTCCTAGGAGAATGGCACCGTTAAGAAGGCCATCGCCCAAATGATCCAGAGCCTGCTGCTGTCCCTGGCTGCCCGGAGTCAGCTGCAGGAGCTGCGGGACAAGATCCGCTCGCCAGCCGTGGACAAGGGGCCTGTCCTCAAGGCCAAGCCACCAACCACGCAGAAGGACATTCTAGGGGTGTGCTGTGACCCCCTGGTGCTGGCCCAGCAGCTCACGCACATAGAGCTGGTCAGTGCTGCATGCGCCTGGGTGGGGGAGGGTGCTGATCACTGCTCACCTGGGGACAGGGCCGCTTGCTTGCTTCTCCTCTGCGTCACTCAGGGGCAGCGTCGGCATACTAGGGTGCCCTCTACATGGCTCACCTGGGGGTGGAGCCTGCGTGCCACCATGGAGGCTCCTCTATGGCTCCTGGAGCACTCGGGGTCCTGGGACAGCGGGAGCTGGATGGAGAACTGATATGAAGGGAGGGTTGGGGGGGGAGTTCCTGCACCCTGTCGTCCCTCTCACTTGTCTCCTGCACAGGGTGGCACCTTCCAAAAATTTGTCCCCACCCCCCTCCACCCTGCCTCATTTCCCAGACTCCAAGGGTAGACCAGGTGCTCTGATTTGTGGGGGGTGGGATTTGACTGGCAGGCACATGGCTTCTGTGCTGTCCCCTGCCCCAGGAGCGGGTCAGCAGCATTCACCCCGAGGACCTGATGCAGATCGTCAGCCACATGGACTCTCGAGACAAGCACAGGGTGAGGCCCCCTCAGCTGCAGCGTGGTGCCGAGGCCTCGTGAGCCAGGCACCGGCAGAGCCTGTCCCCATGGCCGGCCTTCTGCTACCTGCTCGGGGGGCTCTGGGGAGCCACACAAGGTACATGCTGGGAGGGGGGTCAGCCGAGCGACTGTCCGGCACCGCAGCCCATGGTCTCAGTCCTAGCTCCTCCTCTGGCTGGAGCTCCGATCCTGGGGTGCAGCTGGGGCGGCTGCTGACTCGCTGTGTTCCCCAGTGCCGAGGGGACCTGACCAAGACCTACAGTCTAGAGGCCTATGACAACTGGTTCAACTGCCTCAGCATGCTGGTGGCCACTGAGGTGTGCCGGGTAAGCCTGCCGGGAATGCGGGGTATTGCCCAGGTTATGCTTCTGCCCCCAGACTGAAGTTGAAAAGTAGATGCACCACCCGAGTTCTGAGGGGCCAACCCACCCCACCTCACCTCAGGGTGATGCTTTTGATTTTAGCAGCTACACCTCAGAGGGGTGTGTACACCCATGCACAGTCCCACTGGCGCACGCGGGGTTCTCTTAGCCCTCCTGCATTTCCTGCCTTTGAAGCCCATCCCTGTTCCCTTCCCCTGTCCCCCAGGCCTCCGGGGTTAGGGTGGAGGTGGGTTCACCTGGCTGCCGCATGCAGGTGGTGAAGAAGAAGCACCGGACCCGCATGTTGGAGTTCTTCATTGACGTGGCCCGGGAGTGCTTCAACATTGGAAACTTCAACTCCATGATGGCTATCATCTGTGAGTGTGAGCCGGGCTGTCCCTCACCCCCTTCCTGCACAGGACCCAGCTCCCTCACCCTGATACCTGCTGTCCCCATCCCCACAGCTGGCATGAACCTCAGTCCAGTGGCGCGGCTCAAGAAAACATGGTCCAAGGTCAAGACGGCCAAGTTTGATGTCTTAGAGGTAGGCATAGTCTTATTATTTTTTTTTAGTAGATTTTATTTTTCTTTTTGGGTCACACCCGGCGATGCTCAGGGGTTACTCCTGGCTTTGCACTCAGAAATTACTCCTGGTGGTGCTCAGGGGACGATATGGGATGCAGGGAATTGAACCCGGGTTGGCCGTGTGCAGGGCAAATGCCCTACCTGCTGTGCTATCACTCCAGCTCCCTAGGCATGCAATCCTCCCTCGGGCCCTCTCTCAGGACATGCTCTCTGTGTGCCCTTCTGGGGCATAGCAGCTGGCTGGTCAGTTTGCCCTCCTAACGTGGGTTCATGCTTCTTGATCCGTGTGGATTTGGTCAGACCCAGCATCACTGGAAGTGAGTTCAGGGGTGTGTCTGTGAAGACTTTGACCAGAGTGGGTCCAGGAGTGCCAGGCTGGGTGGTATCGGCAGAGACTGGCCTTTTAGACCCAACTTTGATGGATGGACAGGCAGGGAGCTCCATGACCAGCAGGCAAGATTCCTCTGCAGCCTTGCTCAGACATACGAAAAAATCTGGTTTTGCAGGCTTGTGTGTTTTGTGGAGCTGGTTAGGTTTGGGAAATACAGGATTACTGCACGTTGCAACTCACAGTGAAACCACATAGCCTATATTTTCAGTAATAACCAGCAGGATTCTTTTAAAGCTTTGTGTTTACCTAAACTACAAACACACACACACACACATACACACAATCTTCATACAAGTGGAATCAAACTCATCCACATTTTTTTGCACCAAAAAATTGGCTTTAAATCTGTGACATTTATACAGTGAGACGAGACCCATGGACTGTGACTTTCTACTGTGCCACGCAGTCCCAGACGTGCAAGGCTGACTGGTCCCAGCCCTATGCCTCAGGCATTCCCACCTGCACTCGCCTGGAGAACCAGGCGGATCCCCCACCGGCTGATTAGCATTCTGCCCACAAGTGTGAAAGGGCTACTGCCCTTATGCCCTCTTGTTTGCCCACAGCATCACATGGACCCATCCAGCAACTTCTGTAACTACCGCACGGCCCTGCAGGGGGCCACGCAGAGATCTCAGACAGCCAACAGCAGCCGCGAGAAGATCGTCATCCCCGTGTTCAACCTTTTCGTTAAAGACATCTACTTCCTGCACAAAATCCACACCAACCACTTGCCCAATGGGCACATTAACTTCAAGGTAATCAGCCCCTTGTCGTGAGGTGGGGGGGGGGGGTGACTGTCTCAGCCTAGGTAGCAGAAACCTTTGTACCTTGAAAACTGTGGGTGGGCAGCTGGTTCTGTAAGATTGGTTGGTTCTGGGTTGGCCCTTGGTGAATGGGGAGTATGGTGTAGGGTATTTCCAAGGATGACCTGGTTAGAGCTTGGAGCTACAGGGAACCTGTGTGTACCCAGGACCCTCACCCCAACACTGACCCTGCCAGGGAAAGAGAAGGGACCACCCTCTGAGGTGTGTGTGTGTGTGTGTGTGTGTGTGTGTGTGTGTGTGTGTTGCGGAATTAAAAGCAGGAGGAGGCAGTAGAATTCAGATGGAAGTAAAGTCCCGGTGATAGGCCCCTGGTCATTGTGGGAAGGTAGGACAGAGGTGACCAAGGCGTAGGGGATCCAGGCTGACTGGACACCGCATCACCCAAGGAAGGGTGAAGAGGGAATTGTGATTCCTACCTACACAGGCCCCCAAGCTGGGGGCAACATTCTAATGGTGGGGCTGCAGAAGGGATGACTGAGCAGCAGGGCCTGAGAACCCCTGCTGGACCTGGCCACACAAGGTACTTCCAGAGCAGCAAAGTCAGATGCACCATGAGACTCATCCATGCTGGGATGGGGTGAGCCACAGGCTGAGCCCAGAGCTACTAGCTCCCATGCTGACAAAGGATTTTAGGCTGAAGGTGAAAAAGGAATGTCCATCCATGCGGTCTTCTGCCTTTTCAGAAATTTTGGGAGATCTCCCGACAGATCCACGAGTTCATGACATGGACCCAGGTCGAGTGTCCTTTCGAGAAAGACAAGAAGATTCAGAGTTACCTGCTCACAGCGCCCATCTACAGCGAGGAAGGTGAGGGCTGCTTCTACTTCTGGGGGACAGAGCAGCACCCTTTCCTGTGTCCAGAACCTTCTCTATTGGGGTCACCCTGGGTGGCAAGCCAGGACTCATTCTCTTGTGCTCTGTGTGTGTGTGTGTGTGTTGCTCTGTTCTGAGGGTGGGTGACATAGCAAGTGAAGGTTATGGACAAGAGCTCAGGTGGCAGAGGCCATTTGAGAAAGACAGAAGTGGGGGTGGGGAGGAGGCAGTGCTGCTAAGCCCCCAGACCTCTGAGTCTCCAGGGGGTTACTGGGAGTTCTAGACCTGATGGAGCTGTGGACAAGCCCAGGCCAGAAGCTAGTGGATTCTTGGTCTGGGAGTTTCTTCGTGGACCTAGCTACACTTAAGAAGGAAGGTATCAGGAATGGTAATCTGTGTGTGTGTGTGTGTGTGTGTGTGTGTGTGTGTGTGTGTGTGTTTGGGCAGGGGTGGGCAGCCTTGAGATGGGGGCACAGGCAGACTGGCCACATGCAGGTTCTTAGGGCTTCCTGTCTCCCAGCTCTCTTCATCGCCTCCTTTGAGAGTGAAGGTCCCGAGAACCACATGGAAAAGGACAGCTGGAAGACGCTCAGGTAGGAGTCCAGGGATGGTGAACCCCAGCCCTAGGGAAGGAAGGGAAGAGATCGAGGGAGGCGTGATGGGGCTGTGAGAGTGCAAAGGGTCAGGCACTTGTCTTGCAGGTAGCCGACCCCAGTTGTATCATTGGTACCACATTTGGTCCCCTGAGTATTGCCAGGAGTCACCCCTGAGCTCCGCTGGGTGTATCCCCTAAAACAAAATCACCCCTGGAACAAAATTAACAGCCAGGGAGAGGAAGCACCAGCCACGCTGTCAGCATGTGGGGTAGGGGGGGTCCCAGACCCAGGCCCTCTCCGGGTGGCCGCCCTGCCCACCTGCCTGACCTTTCCTTCTGCCCCTCCCACTCTAGGACCACGCTCCTCAACAGGGCCTGAGGCGCAGTCGCTGGGACCACACAGGCGCCGTCTCACCGGGACTGACCTGGGCCGCACGCAGGAGGAGGCCTCACTGGTTGGGGTCCATTTTGTATATAACTTTTCTGAAAAATGAAAGTAATTCTTTCACGCATCGACGACCTTTGGCACTGACAAATGATGTTTTGTTTACTTTCAAGAACAGGGCAGGGCCCTGCTTGGGGAAGGGAGGGGGAAAGAGTATCATGGGAGACGGCATCCATGATAACGTCTTATTCCAATGAAATGTAGATTTTTATTTTCTACTTTTGAGATTAACATCTTATGAGTAAAAGTCTTTAAACAATACCCAACCAAAAGCAACGTGAGTCCTACCTGCTTGGCTGCCTTTCCAGCCAGTGTCTCTGATGTCGGGGTTAGTGCCTTAGAGGGTACTGGAGGGCCGGTCTTGTGCTGCTCTAGGCCATGGCCAGCCAGAGGCGCCCGGTGAGCTGGGCTCCGCACTGTGCGGCCAGGAGGTCTCTGTGCAGCATGCTGGAAGTGAACCTTTGAGTCTGGGCTTTCCAAAGTTTACATTTTCATTTTCCTTTATCAGGGATTAATGGGGTCGGGAGGGGCAGGGGGGACAACCGGCAATGTATTTTCTTTCGTGGGAAGATGTCCAGTTGTTTTGGAATGATGTGTTAGTAAGAGAGAAAAATGGAAAATAACATCAAGGTGGTGGGGAGCTGTGGAATTGTCTGTTTTCTGGTTATCACGGGCATACACCCATAAGGGAAGAGAATAAATGCAAGTGGACTTGAGGATGGGGAGGGGTCAAAAGTCATTCTGGAAATGAAAAAAAAATAACTCGTACATCAGTCCTCCAAGTGGCCTGCCCGTTCCCTGCCGTGTGGGGGCCAGGGCTCCCCTTGTGGACTCTGAAACACCGAGTTAGCTGGGCCAGTAACTGCTGGGTCCCCTTGCCTAAAACTGCTCACCATTCCAAGGCACTTCCTACCCCCAAACTTGAGAATGTTCTACTTTTGACTTCCTGGTTGTGGGACAGTGACAGCCCCGGCTCCCTCCCAAGCCAGGGCGGGCATTCCACGCGGACTCTCACTGAAGTGGGAATCAGACTTGGGTTCTGCATGAGCAGAGAGAACCGTGACACACCTGTTTCTCTCCGTGAGCCTGGTTCGAGGTAGCCCGGAGCCGGGGTGCTGTGCAAGGCCAGGTCACTGAGAGGCTAATTCCCAAAGCTCGAAGGGGAGCCTGGAGAGGGCGGGCAAGGCCTCGGGAAGGAGGTGGCTCCGCAGTCTGCTGCTGACGGCACCCTCAGCCCTGGGTGGAGCAAGAATGTTGACACTGTATTGTCACAGTGTGTTTGCACTTTTCAGAAGTTCTAGATAGTACATATTGTATATTGATAGTACATATTGCTTTGTTTATGTATTTGAGATAAAGGCTTAAAATTTGAGAATATATATTTGGAATACGACGCTAGAATCTTTTCTGTCCTGTGTTCAGGAGCCTTCTCGTCAATGTGCACTTCACTGGGTCGTCAGTTCTTCTAGTACCTTCCTGGCATTGTCTCTGTTTGCTACTTTACTTTCCCAATTTGATACACTCCTTAACTCTGATGTTTTGGTATCTGGAGGTGAACTCTGAGTATAAAGCTGTACCATAATGCAGGAGGTCAGTTGTTGGTGTGACTTGATGTACTTGCATCAATAAAAGAACATGTCGCTCCCTTGGTGCTTGCTCTCTTGGCACGGGCTGGGAGGGCGGGTGGTGCAGGGCGGAGGCCAAGACTGTTGGGGAGCCCGGCTGTGCAAAGGAGGAGCAAGGAGGTCTCATCTATGCACTGCATTCAGACTGAGAGCTTTTCAAATAAGAAGTTGTACCAAACATACATCCTAAACCTGTTTTCCTCAGTAAGATCCACAAAGAAGCTAACTGCTTGTGTTGGGCAGTTCTCTAAGTTTGGAAAAAATCTAACTTAGACAAGGGCTGGAGATGTGACTGTGTGGTAGGTAGAGCACATGCCTGGCATACGGGATCCTGAGTACGATCCCCAGCAACTGCAAAACAAAGCGCCTAACTTAGACACTACCGTAAAGGTTGTTTTGGGATCATACCTGGCAGTGCTCAGACGACCATGCACTGCTGGAGACCGAACCCCGGGGCAACCGCATGCAAAGCATGTGGACCAGCCCTTTGAACCATCTCCCCAACCTCAGGATCCTTAAGTGTTTTACTGCAGGACTGTCCAGAACATTTAGTGTCAAGGCAACCCTGGGGGGCTCTTGAAGGCAGGGGGACATAAGGAGCCTCTGTGACATCTGTGAGCAGTTTTCAAACTGCAGTTCTTGATGATGCTTTGTTCAGCTTCTGCACATTCATGGTCAACAAAGAAAAGGGTTGTGGGGGTTGGGATGCGCCTCAGTGGTAGAGCACTTGCGTTGTACAGTCCCCAGCGTGGAAAAAAAGAAAAGCGGGAAAAACCCTGTGGATAGGCACACAAGCGCTTACGGAATTGAAAGAGAGGACCTGGGTCATCCCACCTGTTTATTTCTGGCTTATCCAGGGAGTTGACCTAAAGGGCTGAAGCACATGTCTGACATGAAGAGGCTTGGGTTCAATTCCTGTCACCATATGACCCCCAAGCCAAGCCACGGTGTTCCTGGGGAACTTGAGTCTGGTGAGCCTGAGTGTGGGAGTGGCCCCAGGCCCCCTTCAGCATTGAGACCTCCCCCCAAATAACAATATAAATAAAAACCTAATACCTATCAATGTAATTTTACTATTTATTTTCAAAAAGGAAACCAGGGAACTGTAAAGAAAGCAAGGAACTCTCCCCTCTCTGACAAATATGTACCCCAACATACCCAGGCCTCTGAGGTTTGAATCTTCAGCAACAATGTTTGAGATTAAGATGAACAAATTATGTACTTATCCATTTCTTGTGCAAGTTGGCTGCAAAGAAAGTGCAAAGAAAATCCTCCTGAGATTTGATGGATAAAGTTATGCCAAATTTGAAAATCTAAGTGAAGGCATGAACCTGGAGAGATCATAGACCACAAACTTTCACTTTCAAGTTCACAAGGCAGGTAGAGGGGAAGGAAGTCCTGGGCCTGCCCAAGAAAGTCAATAGGAGCTCCTGTTCAAGTGCACTGGGCAAAGCGTGTAGGTGGGAGCCCAGGAAGCTGGCTTTCCAAGGACCCACCCGTCAGTACAAGAGGGGACCTGGAATACGAAGCTCCACCTTCTCCCAAGGGCATTAAAGACGGTTGGCTTTGAGCCTCTGCACTGAATGAAAATGGGGAAATTTTACCCCACTTCATAATTTGTAACTGAAGTTAGTGGAGTTCACAAAGTTTTGCAGCACAAACTCCACTAGTCAAAAACAAAATGAACAACAACAAAACAAGCTAAGGATTTAACATGGCCCTGAAGCTAGTCCTTAAGTCACTCAGCAGCTTTCTGATCTTGATCCTAGTCTCTCTTGAGTGTCTCCTTACTCGTCTGTTAAATCCACCTAATGGTTTTTAAAAATTCACTTCCAGGAGCTGGAGCAATAGTACAGAAGATAAGGGTACTTCTCTTGCTGGCAGACGACCTATCATCCCTTGTCCACTGCCAGGAGTGACCCTTGAGCAGAGCCTGGAATAAGCCCTGAGCACTGCCAGTTGTGGGCCCCCCAAACAAAAATTTAAAAAAATTAAAGCTTTTATTTCTAGATTTTTTTCTTTAAAAAATTTTGGTTCTGGAGCCACACCTGGTGATGCTCAGGGATTACTACTTGCTCTTCACTCAGGAATCTCCCCTGGCTATGCTTGGGGGACTATATGGGATGCCAGAGACTGAACCCAGGTTGGTCGTATGGAAGGCAAGTACTCTACTTGCTGCATTATTTTCCTGATTCTTTTTTACCCCCCAAATATATTGTCATAATTAAGATCAAAATTCAGACAAAAATTTCAAAATCTGAAAAACATTAGAAGACAGGGAGAATACACTAAGATTAATATGCTATCGATAGTTATATGAGGAAAGTGAGAGTAAGGTGTAGACAACTCTAATCTCTGAAACTTACATAAAATATAGTAACCTCATAAAATAGCTGAGGATCTCTGAGTGGATAAAAGACCAAGAAATGAGAAAGAATCTCAAGTAGGATCAGAAAAAAATATGCACAAAGACCTATACCAGTAAGAGATTTTGTTTACTGGGCCACGCCCCTGAATGCTCAGGGTTCATTTCTGGCTTTGTACTCAACAAGCACTCCTGGTGGTGCTTGTGGGATCATACCAGTAAGGCACATGCCCTACCCACTGCGCTATTGCTCAGGCCTGAGATAAAGAGATTTTAAAGAAAAAAAGCCACTTCCAAGTAAACTCATCAGCTAAGCTTCACAGACTCACAACTAATCTTGCATGAGAAGCAAGCCAAGCTGCTAAAACATGTGGGTACACCAGCCTCCCGGAGAGCCAGATGGAGAAAGGGGTTCCAGGCTGGGGCCCAAGAGAGAAGAGAGAGAGAGAGGAGTGAACTGGGATGAGAATGGAATAAACGGTGTCTGATCAATCAACCAGCTTTGCCCTTGTCTCCTCCGCCATCTGCCCGTCTGCCCCAGGGCCCAGGCCGCCCCAGCTGGGGGGTGGCCCAGGCCCCCAGAACCTGCGTGACCAGGGGAAGAGCCATCAGGACCACCCCCTGGCCACCCTCGGAGTTTTTTTACACTCTCGGAGCACCCAGCAAGCTACCGAGAGTATCTTGCCTGTACGGCAAAGCCTGGCAAGCTTCCCGTGACGTATTCGATATGCCAAACACAGCAACAAGTGTCATAATGGAGGCATTACCGGGCCCGCTCGAGCAAATCGATGAACAACGGGACGACAGTGCTACAGTGCTACACCAGCCTCCTAGCTGAAAACTCTGGGGTGCTTTTGGGAAATGGGCAGGCCTGGCCCTGCCAAGGCCCTGATAGCCACAGCCACACCCTACAGCTGCCACCATGCCAAGGGCTCAAAACCACTTTTTCATGACTAAACTCTGCAGAGAGGCCAAACCAAAGAGATTTTTAAAGATAGCTAGGGAAATGCAGCTTGATTACCAAACTCAGAGAGCACGAATGTTAAGCCACAGCTCATTTCACAACAGAAGTAAAGCGAGACAGCGGTAGAATAACGGTTCCTATATGATAAAACTTCTCAATCCATCATTCTATAGAACTTTTAAATTTTGAAATATATTTACAAGCTAGTGTAGTTTCCCAGCAGCACACTTTTTAAAAAATTCTCAAGGATAAATCTTGACTCCTACTACATCCTATATTCAAAACTTATTTCCAGATTCATTGATATGTATAAAAGGCAATAAAAATGAAGAATTTAAAATGGAATAAAATTCACTTTGGCGTAGGTAAAGGTTAGGATTGGGCAACAACCATAAAAGAAAATAGATACACTGTAAATTATTAAAATTAAAGTTTCTGAGGGGCAGGAGTGATGGTACAGCAGGTCCCCTGAGCACTGCCCAGAGTAATTCCGGAGTGCAGATCCAGGAGTAACTTCTGAACATCACTGGGTGTGGCCCAAAACTAAACAAAAAAATAAGAATTAAGATTTTGAGAGCTAGCCATCTGGGGAACATAAAGTAACAAAATAGGAGACTAACACCCAAGAATAGCCGACATATGTACCAGGAGGATTAGATGCGTGATGAAAGCAGACTATAGACTGAATATGATTGCCACTCAATGTCTCTTTTGCAAACCACAGCACTCAAAAGGAGAAAGATAACAAAAGGGAATACCCTGCCACAGAGGTAAGGTAGGGTGGGTGGGGGGAGGGATACTGGGATCAGTGGTGGTGGAGAATAGGCACTGGTGGAGGGATGGGTATTTGATCATTGTATAACTGAAACTCAAGCACAAAAATTTGTAAGTCTACAACTGTACCTCATGGTGTTTCACTAATAAAAATTTAAGGAAAAAAAAAGATTTTGAGAGCTAAGGGTTTGGCACAGATGGCTTGTATGCGTATGGCCTTGGGATCAATTCTTTGTCCCCTCAGGCCCCTTTAGCATTACAACAAAAGAATTATGACCCTTTCATAATTCATATTCGATTCATATTTGTAAATCTGATAATGCAAAGGGAAGAAAAGTTCCCTACCTGGGAAAAATATTTGCAGTATGCAAGCCCAACAGAAAACTCACATCTAGAATACAGAAGAAAACTTCCACAAAGCTATTTTTCATGGCAAAATTGTTGACAGGCTTTTCTCAAGCTAGCTAAATAGCCAATAAATATGTTCAACATTTCTCTGACAAACCAAATTAAAACCAGAAACTAAACTAAATTAGCAGAAACACAGCAGAAACTGAGAGGCTGGGGACATGACACAGGTAGGCAGGTTACCTACCTGGCATATTTCTGAGTTTAATCCCAGGCACCGGATGTTTTGCCACACAGTGCCATGCCCTTGGGAGAGAATATTTCACATGCTTAACCAATAAGAAGTGATGTCCTAAAACAAAACAAAAATAAATAGTATCCTCAATATGTAAATATTCTTATTTACATATGGTGCTGGAAACTGAACCCAGTTGAAATATGCCAGGTATGCACCCTAACCACTGTACAATCTCCCTGCCCATGAAAATAAATTGAGATTAACACAGGTGACACTCAAAAACCTAATACCATGGGGTGCAGGGTATAACTAATGGCAGAATGCCTGCCTTGCATGTGTGGGGCTCCCAGTAGTAGCCCTGTTGCTGGGTGAGTCCTAGTGCCACAAGTGCAACCCTGGTGCCCCATTAATAAGAGATATGCGAACACTACAGGTGAGTGCTCCCACCCCACCATCAGTGCACCACAGTAAAGTGTGTGAGCACTGCAACCAAGTGTGTGAACCCTGGACTCCACAAGTATGTCCCTGGGGACAGCAATGATGACATCAAAGGGCAGGGAAGGGAAAAAATATAAAACACAGAATGAATATTACAAAATACACACATCTGGGCTGAAGCAACAGTATGGCGGGTAGGCAATCAACCCAGATTTGAGCTCCAGCACCACATTTGGTCCCCTGAGCACAAAGCCAGGAATATTTCCTGAGCACAGCTGGGTGTGGCCCAAAAGCCAAAGGCAAAAAAGATATAGCCGCAGAACTAGTCAATTTGGAAGACACACACATCATTGGGAAAAACATGAAAAACAAGTTATAGGTACTAAAAAATCAGTACACATCCTTCACCATCTCATATCTGGATCTAGTAACTGACTATAAGTAAATGAATATGACGGTAGTGGTGGTGAAGGGTCATACAGAGGTTTCTAACGGTGATGTTCTAGATCTTAACCTGGTGCCTGGCACATTACTATTTGATTTATTATTCCTTAATATTCACAATTACATGCTACACACCTTAATGATATTTCACGACAAAAAGAAGTTCATCACATTTTCTTTAACTTTGGTAATAAAATACTTTATTGGTACCATTTAATGTCAAAAACAATGTTTCCATTGCTCACTTCCCTCTTTAAATTAAAAGCTAGCATTAGAAATAACAGGAGAAAAGGAAAAGACAAGTTCATTTCTGCCAGAAAGCAAGCCGCAATATACCTTTCATGTAATTAATTTTTCATTTTAAACATCAATATTCACTAGACTCCACAATAAATAACCATATAAAAAGAGACACTGGCCTGAAACATTTTACACATCTTTAAAAAAATCTAAATACAACCCCAAGTTTATAACTTTACGAATTAGTTAAGAGTTACTGTAAAATCGAGTTCATGTAGCACCAAGAAATCTGGAATTTATAATACTTTCAGCAATTGATTTACCGAGCTAAAAGAGTTAATAATCTTTCTTCTGTGAGTTTTTTTTTGGGGGGTTTGGATAATACTTATGTACAATAATTCAATATAGATCCCTTTCAAAAGTCAAAGAATGTCTGCATGCTTTAATCTTATTTCCAATTTCTGGACTTAGTAATTGACCCTATCTATGGTAAAAGATCCACGTGTAATAAATAACAGAATTTTATTTGAATAGAATTTATTTATCTTGTACCTAGATCCTATCTCACTGAAAACATCTGCAAGTAGCATACTTCTCTAAAATATTCTGTAATTCAGATTTTCACCCAGATCTTCCTCTATTCTTTTCTCATATCACATGATGGTATGGTATGCCTCAGTATTTTTCTCCTTGGGCCAAACTCTCAACTCAAAATATTTTAATGATGCAAAAACATAATAAAAAAAACATATGGATCCATGCAAAGTGAAAAAATACAAAGCAGAACACACACACACACACGCACACGCGCGCGCGCACACACACACACACACACACACACACACACACACACACACACACACACACCCATGCTATGCTTAGCTATTTTGAACTACCACAAGACGACCCTGAGGTAGCCCTGGTTCCCGTACACTTTCTCCAGACATCTCTAGTGTACTGTGCTCTAACATAATTAAATGCTCATTTAAAGACATTTCTAGGATTATTTCTTTTTTCAAAATAGTCTACAGCAAATTTGACTAATTCTGAACATGATAAAGTAACAACACATTGTATTTCTAAACAAGTCATAGATCAAAACCTGAAGTATTGTGTTTTTTGATTAAAAAGATATTCTGAACAACATTAAAAGACATTTCTGTCTTCTCAACTGACTGGTATTTCAGATATGACATTTAATTATCTGTACTTCAGTAAACAAGGATTCTTCAAGCAACTGACTAAATATCTTCATAAAAAAACCAAGCAGGTTAGCTCAGTGGTCAGAAGAGGAAAAGCCCTTTTGCATATATTCCATCCATTCCTCTCTGCTAGGAGACACTCCCTGATCAGCTATCAGCAAGATCAACACACTCCATCATGAAGCCCAGAGGCAACAAAGATACATCAAAACATGGGCACCTTGTTAGCACTAACTTAAAACTACTTTTGGAAAGTAGAGAGGAGTAAGATGGAAGGTGCCTGCCACAGAGGCAGGGGGTGGGATGGGGTGGTGGGCGGGAGGGATACTGGGGACGCTGGTGGTGAAAAATGCACAATGGATGGAGGGATGGGTGTTCAATCACTGTATGACTGGAACTCAATTGTATGACTGAAACTCAACCATGAAAGCTTTGTAACTGTATCTCATTGTGACTCAATTAAAAAAAAGAAAAAATGACAGAACCTCCAAAAAAAGGGAAAAAGAACCAAAACACTACCTTTGGAATAGCAGATTTTGATTTGTCAATGATTCCATAGCATTTTATTCTCACAAACAAGCTCTGCATTGAAACCCTTGCTTTCCCCCCCCCCTACCCCATGTCAAGTTAAACTGATGTCAAAATCCATAAAAGATAGGTATGTTTCTGAAAGAGGCACTGCATCTGGAACTGGGATTAAGGCTAAGTAAATAGTGCTGGTTTGTGGTTCAGCGTAAAGTGTCGATTATGTTAACCAGCAGCTTCACTATTTGTTCTGTATGCCTGTTTGTGAAGATGAGTCTCTATCTCCTCCCTGAAGACCAGCATTCCCAGGTGTGAGTGTGATGCCTCATTCATGGCTTTGGACTGGATGCACATGCGGTACTGTTCGGGGGTCAGCTCATCAGCACAGTGCTTCTCATGCCAGAGGTGGAAGAGACCAGGAACTGGAGTCCGAATCACAATCAGTTCTCCGTGTAAGTATTTTCGATAAAGATGAACATCTTCTCCTCCCCATCCTTTTACCTCCATGTCAAATCCACCTGTAGGACCGAAACTGACACTGTAGATAACTGCCTGGAAGGCACAACACAGTCAAATCTGATAAACACTAGAATGTTCTGCTTCAATAAGGTGGCATGTACGTTCCTAAAGACACATGATACAGAGGGTGATGTCCTGGTTTGGAAGTTCATTACCAGCTCACCCAGGAAGTCAAGTTCTGTTGTTGAGAATATCATAATAAGATTAAATATTTTAGAATACTTTATCAACTTCCAAGTTCTATAGGAAGTCAACAGAAAATCAAGTAAAGAAAATGTAAACCACAATCTCACCATTATTTTTTTTATTTATTTATTTTTTAGTATACATGGGGACAAGTTTTTCTGGGTTAAGAAAATATTCCACATGGGGAAACAGAAAGAAACAGCCAAGTTGTAGATAAAAATTTGAGAGTGGATATATATGATTTAAACTGATAGGAATGAAGCAGCTTTAGATGGAAAACAGGACCCATGTCTAAATGCTAAGTACCAACATCTGGAGGTTAAGCAGAGGCAGAGAAATATGTCTTCTTGAAATAAGTAGAAGGTACAAGAGATTAAAGAAAAAATTGAAAACCAAGAAACAGTCCCAGAGGATGGAAAAAATTCTAGAGCATGTGCTATCGCAGTAGTCCAAAGAATATTCCAGGGAGATAGTTCAAATGGCTGGATGTATGTAGGAGATCTGAGTTTGATCCCTAACACCATAGGGTTTCCAGTGCATTGTCAGGAGTAGCCCCCAAACACTATTGGATGTGACCCCAAAACTAAAACAAGAACATGTCTTGAGGAAGAAGTGATTAAGTGTGGACTGCTCAATCAAGAACTTACAAAGAATCAAGTATATCTGGCAACATGTCACTTTTAACCTTTCCTAAAAAAAAAAAAATTCTGGTAGTGTGATGAGCAGGTTAACTACAGTAGGCAGACATGTGAAGTAGAGGATAAATTTGATACTATTTTCAAAATGACTTAAGCTGAGTAATAACTAACAGTTAAAGGAACAACAAACCATGTGGAGTTTTTTAGGAAAGCCTAAAAACAAATTCTTCAAAACCGAGCAAAAAAACAGTTAAGAGCTAGATTTCCAAATCATGACAATAATGCATCAGATCTCTTAAAAATAGTCAATTTTATTAAGTGTTATAGCTCAGAGAGCACAGCAGTAGGGCCTTTGCCTTGCACACAGCCGGCCCGGCTGAGCTGGGTTCGATTCCTCCTCCCCTCTCAGAGAGCCTGGCAAGCTCGCCGGCACTGGCAGAGCCTGGCAAGCTACCTGTGACGTATTTGATAAGCCAGACACAGTAACAACAAGTCTCATAATGGAGACATTACTGGGCCTGCTGGAGCAAATTGATGAACAAATCAATGAACAACGGGAGGACAGTGCTACAGTGTTACAATAGCTCGCAAATTCTGGATTGTAATCTTAGTAAATATGAATGAGCTCTTTAAATACTAGAATGGTGTAGTTACATTAAATTAAATGGAAACCTTGTTTCTAGTTTAGGATATACAGAGTTTAGAAGTGGCCACTTTGTCCTAACAAGTAAAAAGCTGAACAAATGAAAAAACTCTACAAGTCTTTTCAGACACCCAAAGTAAGGCCACAGTAAGGCAAATAGCTACCCCTAAAACTGGAGACACAGATGGCTAAGGGAATCACAACATACCAGGGCACTGCTTGGAGATTACCCTCCACCAAAACAAACACCCACATTCTAAAGGGCTCTAAGTATAGGTGGGGAGCTCACTTAGATTTTTGTGAGTTTCACCTCAATGAATTCTACCATATACTCAAGTGAAGACTACAAAAAAAATACCCCACTGCTTCCTGCAAGAAGAGAAAATTACTTTGGAAAAATGCTAGAGCATTCTGTTGCTCCTAACAAGGCCTGCCTCTGGGGGAAACATTTTTTTTACAAGCTTAACCAGTCTGGTAAAGGGATATGTGACCAAATGCAGTAAATTTCACTTCTGCTATCCTATCTATGCAGTTGTACTTTGAGAAACATTTGAGAAGTTCATGGCTGAGATGCACAAACGTGTTAAGGAACTGAGACCTAATCATAGGACTGTAGAAAGCTTCTTCCCCAGTCCTCCCTTTACCACCTATTTACTGCAGCTTCCTTTACCTAGTAACCCGAGTGCAGCAATGCAGCAACCAAGGAGCACCTGGCAAAAAGCAAACAGTATAGTCTGAAGAGTCATCAAACACCAGAAGGAGATTCTGAGCAATAGCTGAGGAATATTGTAATCACCAGGCTTGGTATGTTAGTCATAGTATGTTGCCATATCTCTAGGTAGAAATGGGTATGGAAGAAAAAGTTAAGTAACATAAATAGAAATTCAAAGAAAGACTCAGGAGAAATGCTAAAAATAGAAACCAATGTAACAGGAATAAATAATAGCTTTGAGAAGCTCACTGGAATCTAGAGGAATAATCTCTGAGTTTGAGGCCATGTCAACAGAAGTCTCTATTTCCAAAACTGAGAAGCCAAGAGAAAGAAAGTGGGGGTGTGGGGGGAGGCAAAATCACCCCTGAAAGCAAAATGCCAAGTGACCCCCAAAAGAACATCTAAGAACAGGATAACCATAAAAGATGTAACATATATAACAAGAGCACTAGAAGGAGAGAAAAGAACAGAAGACCAACAAGAGGCTCAATTCTAAACCAGGGTTGCTGAGAAGGCAGGGATTTCCCTCTAGGTGTGGCATCCAAGCATGCTAGCAAGGGGTTGCAGTCCCTGAGTCCCACCCAGATCTTCCTCATAAAGTACTTGTGCTATGAGTCCACACTCAGCTCTGAGACTCAGGCTGTCCCTAAGAACAAATTACTTCATAAAGATCTTCTGAAAGAAAGGGACTTGGCTTCAAACCAGGTGTGCAGAAGTTCAGGTATAAGTGGATTCTTGAAGAAAGGGATTCTGATGCTAAGCAACTAAAGGAGGACTGGTCGCTTCCCCATCGAAGCAACAAATGTGGGCCAAATAGTTTACCAGAGAGAAAAAGCAAGAGAGCACGCCTGGGGTCCAAACAAATCTCAAAGGTTTGACTCAAAAGAATCCTGCATAAAGGGCTCAATTCATTGGGTCAGGCTCTGGAGCAATTGATGCCCCAGAGCCTTTTCAAAAGCAAGAGAGCAATCAGCAAGCAATCTGTGGAGTCTAACAGGTGGGAATGAAACCAACAGAGGCATGTGAAGCAACAAATCTCACGACTTCCCAGATGACAGTGCACATGGCCCCGTGCGTAACACATTGCTGGGGATGGAGGTGGGGAGATCAAGTCACTAAAATAGTAGAGCCAAGTTGATCGATAAATGAAGAAGCAAAGCAAAGTAAAAAAGCACTGGAGACAGGGGGACAATCAATATTCAGAAATACCACATTACCTAAGATGTCCAGTTTTAAAAAATTTATGAGGTATAGGTAGAAACAAAATGTATGAGCCATACAATAGGTAAAAGCAAGCAACAGACATTCTCTGTGAGTGCCCAGATGTTGGTTTTAATTGGAGATTTCAAAGCAGTCGAATTCTGGAGTTATAAAGTGCTATAATAAAAATTTCATAAAAGTAATTCAACAGTAAATCTGAACTAACAAAGTAAGTCAGAACTTGAAGATAGATCAAGTAAGTATAAGGAGAAGAGAGGAGGTTCAAGAAGATAAAGAAATATGAACAGTCTCAAAGAAATGAGAAATATAATTGCACCAGCATACATCTAATGGGGTAGGAGGAGAAAATGAGAAAGGAGCAGTGAAAAACAACAGGCTAGAAAGCAGCCAAATTAGAAAATGCATTAGTTTTATTTAGTAGTCTTTTTATTATTAGGAATTTCCTGTTGTATAAGAGTTACAATTATAAAAATATATGATTGGGGCTGGAGAGACAGTACAATAGATAGGGTGCTTGCTTCACATGTGGCCAGAAGGTACAAGATTCATTCTGTGGCACCTCATATGATTCCTTGAACCCACTAAGAGTTATCCCTGAGCACAGAGGCAAGAATAGCCTTGAGCACTGCTAGGTCTGGTACCCAAATCTAATCAAATCAAATCAAATCAATCAATAGATGGTGGAGGAATTTTTGAATTTCTGAAACAAATGACCTATTTTAATAATGAAAACGGCACAGATATACCCTATTATAAATAACATAAAATAATTTTATTTATTGTTTGTTTTTGGGCCACACCTGGTGATGTTCAGGGGTTACTCTGGGTCTGCATTGAGGAATCACTCTTGGCGGGCTCGGAGAACCATATGGGATGCTGGGGATGAAACCCAGGTCGACCACATGCAAGACAAATGCCCTACCTGCTGTACTATTGCTCAGGCCCTCATAAAATACATTTTAATAAGCTGTGAAAAAGTGAATGACGTGAACGCTTCAAGACCCTGTTCTTCCTTAAGCATGTATCTTGCTTGCTTGACTTACGTTTCTTTACTTTTTTCCCATTCTGTAGAAGCCCTGTGTTCTCTCTTGAACATGTATTCCTCTCTCACTCCTCCCATGTCTTTGTAAGTGAGCCCTATTCAATAAAAATTACCTTGCTTAACTAAAAAAGAAAAAGATAAAATGAAAGTGGAATGAATGAATGTATAAGGAAACACAGAATCAGATTTCAGTCTGTTTTCTTAAACTATGTTCTGACATTTAATTTTTTTTTCTGGGTAAGACTGCAGCTGGGGCAGGGTGAAGGAGGTTTGGACCAGATTCTTCTTCGAGACTCTTTGGCTCAGAAGGCTGGAGGACTAGGCGGCAACTCCAAGTCCCCCAATACAACCTGAACCAAAGAGAGAGCAACTGATTGCTTATTTGTTTTCAGTATTGGGATTTTACTTGATAGCTCAGTAGGCAATTAAAGGAAATTTTATCTCTAATTAAAAAAACCATAAAGCCCTAAGACGTGATAATACAAGATTACTTCCTGCAATAAAAAAAATCCGTGAGCAAACAACCGAAGCTATCTTTTGTTAAAGAGTACTTTAAATGAAGCAAAATATGGGTAAGTCAACAGGTGCATTAAAACTACTGTTTTGAGTCTTAAACAAGTGAATACTATACTTTTATCTTTATAGCCTCATTTTTGCAAAGAAATTATAAACTCTTGCCTTTCAGATCCTCAGACTCCTCTTTCAGTCAGTTAATCTCAGATGTAATTTAACAGGGAAAAAAATCTAACATGAGAGCCATAGAAAAGTACCTTTAAAATGTTGTGATAATGGGGCTGGAATGATAGTACAGCAGGTTTGCCTTGCACGTGGCTGACCCAGGTTCAATTCCCAGCATCCCATATGGTCCCACGTATACCGCCAGGAGTAATTCCTGAGTGCAAAGCCAAGAGTAACCCCTGTGCATCCCTGGTGTGACCCAAAAAGCCAAAAAGAAGTTGTGATAAGTATGTCAAGTTCTATCCTTACATATTAAGTAAACTTACCAATGGAAAGGAAATCTGATCGATACTGACAAGTCATCCCAAAGCCAAAGTCTCGCCAAAAGCCAGAATCCTTTTTGTGAACCTTAAAAAAAGTAAATAAAAAATTAACCCATCAACAAGTATAAGTAGTTTTAATCAACAAAATTAAAATATTTCCAAATATTTTCTTTTATGTGACTGACAATCACATGTAGCAAAAGATTTTTGCCACTTTCAAAAGACTTTTGCCACTTTCAATGTAACTGAAATCAAGCCAGTGCAAGGCATACACTGAGATGATGATAATCAAAGCAATACCTAACCTCAAGGATTTACATTTTTGGAGGGCAATAGTCACATGAACATATACAATAATTCACTGTGATCAATATGCAGTAGATCTTATCCTTTACACTTCCCTCTTACTGATTTTGGATCTTTTTTCTGGTTGTTGTTAGAGAAGCTCCTTCTACTTATAGTTTCAAACTGATGCTGTACTCTATACAAGTGGACAATTTCATTCCACTTACTATAAGAATTAGTTTACTACCATGCACTGGGAAAGGTAGAGGCCAATGAGCTAAAAGGAGAGCAGCTGTCACTGTCACTGTCCTCCCACTGTTCATCGATTTGCTTGAGCAGGCCCAGTAATGTCTCCATTGGAGACTTTGTTGTTACTGTGCTTGGCATATCGAATACATCACGGGGAGCTTGCCAGGCTCTGCCGTGCGGGCGAGATCCTCGCAGTAGCTTGCCGGGCTCTCCGAGAGGGGTAGAGGAATCGAACCCGGCTTGGCCATGTTGGTTGTGTGCAAGGCAAACGCCCTACCGCTGTGCTATCGCTCCAGCCCTGTAACTTTGGAAATCAAGTTTTTCTTATTCTTCAGAGAAAGTTACTTAAAAAGACACTTGCTTTTTTGAGCTGGCATAGGGCCAGAATCAGCCAATGGCTAACGAAGCTAAACCTGTCCTGAACCTGTCTGTCATTTTGGGGAATACAGTCACTGTATGACCCATACAATGTAAAATATTTCTATGTGGTCCTTTAAAGAATAAGTTTGATAATCCAGGTATAGGGTGCAGAGATCAAGTTTGAAACTGCTGTAGTTCTTTTGATCACAATGGAGACCAAGTTTAAAATCAAGCTCAAGTATAACATGGCCTAGATGATACCAAGCCCCCAGACCAAATAAAAGTTGAAGCATGATAAACCTTATTTATTTATTCATATATCCAACAAGTATTTGTTTATGATATGGATCTGAAGGTGGAAAAAGAGAAGTAAAGAGAAGTGACAAAGTCCCTGACATTATAGACCATCCATTGTCATGGGAAAAATAGCAAATCTATACTTCTCAGGCTCTACATGCCAGGAAAAGAACTAGAGTTGGGTAGGGAGAGAACACAAGAGACAAAAAAAGTCTATTTTGAATGTAACAACTCCATAAGGGTCCGCCTCTCCAAGGTTTATCCTTGGAAGCGGGATTCTGATGGAATGGGGCTATGCAAATACCTGGAGGAGATCTCTCCAGACAAAGTGGACAAGTCTGTACCATAGCTCTGAGGCAGAAACGTGTTTGGAGTGTTTGACAAACAGTAAGAAAATACCTGTGGCAAGAACAAAGAAAGCACAAGAGTAGAGAATGAGGCTCCAGGTTCAAGAAGGGCTAGTCTAGTGATGTCTGGGCCTTCTCGAAGTCAGGATGGGCTACTCCCTCTCCCTCCCTATACTTCCTGAAGCCCTGGCAGTCACTTCCTCACCACAAAGCCACTGCCTTAAGTTGAAAATTTAACTCCAGTGTGTTTCTGTCCCCCAGAGTATATTTTCAGAAGTGGTATTTCTGGGTCAAATGGGAGCTCAATTTCTAGTTGAGGAATGCCCATATTGTTTTCCAAAAAGGCTGAGCCAGTAGGCACTCCCACCAACAATGAATTAGAGTTCCTTTTTCTTTTCTTTTTTTTTTTTTAAAAATTTTTATTACAAATTTTTATTTTTATTATTTTATTTTATTTTTGCTTTTTGGGTCACACCCGGCAAGGCACAGGGGTTCCTCCTGGCTCTGCGCTCAGGAATTACCCCTGGAGGTGCTCAGGGGACCATATGGGATGCTGGGAATTGAACCCGGGTTGGCCACGTGCAAGGCAAACGCCCTACCCGCTGTGCTATTGCTCCAGCCCCTAGAGTTCCTTTTTCACAACATCAGTACCAGCACTGGTTGTTTTTGTTCCTCTGGATATGTGCCAGTTTCTGTGGTGTGAGATGACATCTCATTGTTGTTTTGATTTGCACCTTGCCGATGTTTAGTGATGTAGAGCACTATTTTATGTGCTTTTTGGCCATTTATGTATCTTTGAGAAAATTTCTGTTCTTATTTTCTCCCCATTTTTATGTATCTCATGGTGATTCAAAAAAAAGGATGAGAATAAAGAAGACTGGATATATACATACATAAATACTATTTGGAGAAAGAAGGAAAAAAATGAACTCTAGCTGGACTGTACAGTTAAAAATTCTGGATTTTCTGGAGTGCACAGGCATATTCACTGATAATCCAGTAGTAAGACATCAGATAGGATGGGATGTAATGTAGATTGACTAACAAAAGCAACACAGAAGGCTTAATTTGTAACAACATCTTAATGATCCCTCAGATAAGAACTTAATGTCCCCATGGTGAGATACAATTTTCACCAATTTTCTTCTAAGGAAATATTTTTTGATCATTCTGTTAGCAATTTATTGGTAACAAGCAACATAAATTAATTTTTGTGGGTTTGATATGGAGGCAGGCTTGAGGGGTGGTTGGGTAAATGGAGACAATGGGGGAGGGAAGGTGACATTGGTGGTGGGATTAGTGTTGGAATACTGAATGCCATAACAAATCATCATTAGCCACTTTGTAAACCAGGGTGTTTAAGTAAAGTGTATGTGTGTGTTTGGGGGTGTGTGTGTGTAAAAAAAGATAAGTGGGAGTGCAGTGCTGCCCAGCAGGTCAACCTGTACCTGCAGGGTGAGTGCATCAGCAGTCTGATGGTGCCTTCTGACTTCTTGATACCCCCAAATTGCCACTATGCCTTTGGCCCGACCCCAACAACTTGGGACCAAGTTTCCCAAGAAATTAAATGGTCAAATGTTAGGTATGTGGGAGTCATGCCCACAAACCATTTCTGGTTCAGCTATACAAGTTCATTTATGGGCCTTGCTTCAGATATCCATAAATAAACTTCCAAAGAGAACAAAAGTAGACCATTTAAGTGCATTAACAGCCATGATTCAGAGACTTACAAATGGATCTCGTAGGAGAGCAGCATGCCACATAGATGTCTCCCCATGCCATTCCAAGTTGATTTCATATGGCAACTGGGGGGGGGGGGGGCAGGCATGTCCCTCAGCAGGTATGTCCCTCAGCCCCATATGAACCCTGGCAGCTGCAAACCTCCAGAGCCCAACTGCTGCCACGCTAATGGTCCGAGCTTCACAGGCTCGCCCCAAGCCCCCCACACATGAGAATAAATCTGCTGAAAAACCCAGGTATGTGGAACCAGTGACTGAAAAATACAGATTTCATGGAGTTGGGAATGGGCTACCTCCTCCCACCTCCTCGCATTTCTGCTTTCCTGGCAGTCATTCCCAAGAACTGTGTCTGGGCAACATTTGAGCATATTAATGGCTATGATTCAGAAACTCACGAATGAATCCTGGAAGAGAGCAGCACACCACAGATGTGCCTCCGCACCCAAATATTTAAAAATTTTAGAATTCCAGGAATGCACGGGTACTTTTGTGGCTGTGTGATACCTCATACTATTCATGGCAAGCAATACAAAGTAAATTATTTAGCATCTGCCTAAGGGGCAGGCTGGGGTGGCGGTGGGAAGATTCAAAGTAATGGTGGTGGGAAGGTGCAATGATGGTGGGATTGGTGTTGAAATAATGAATGTAAACAACTTTATGAAAAATTAAAGAATTTTTGAAAAAGTAATGCAGAGTTCATGTCTGCTTCAATCAGCTTAATCAATGGCTGAATGAACAGCAGTATTTCTACATAAAAGAAAAGATAAGTGATGTTATTATGGTGGTTCTGTAATAAGTCTAGAGGAGGCATGTCATGACAGGAGAGAAAAAGGAAAAAGGCTCTGTAGAAGAACAGGCCTTCCTACAAAAAGGTAATGATACAGTGACGGGATAAGGATATAACAGAATCAGTGACGCAAATGGATTTCATAATAGGACAAAAAGTGAACATCTGGCTGCTATTTCTAAGTGAAACTGAATGGTGCTATGTGGAAAGTGAGGCATGGTAAGTGTTGGGAGTTTCAAGAATGACAGTCTGGCTCATCTGAAGACGAGAGAGAGGGTAGATTTGGGGAAACTGTGAAATTTCTGTGAAGCCTGTGACCATATATTATGATCCACAACTTGTGTCATATGTCTAAAATCTTACTGTTAATAGTATTGTAAATCACAGGTTACAGATGAAAAAATAAAATGTTTAAAAAAATAAAGTAATGACATGCTGTGGGCAATGTGTTTCTCATTCTCCACATTCTGTTATTCTAGGGTCCAGCCAACAGAGTTCTTAGCTAGAGTGGAGTTCTGATTTTCATGTACCACTAAATACTTAAAAAAAAAAATTCTTTTTTAAAATTCCTATTTCTAAGACCATATAAAACTAGCTTTCACGTCAGTTTTAGTACTCAAGATTGCAGATGACTGACTGGCCTAGGAGTAGATTACTGTGAACCTCTAGGGCCACATTTGAAAGAATCATCTATATCTAGTCATGTAGTTTCTGTTTTACCCTAATGGCAATGGAAGGTCTCTGAAGAAGAGTCAGAGCAGTGATTATGTGATCAGATGATGTTTTGAGAAAGTAACTCTGGAAGGAGTACAAAGAACAAGATAAGAAGGGACAAAAGGATGGCTGGTTATGGAGGCAACAGTTAGAATCTGGGAATGGAAAGCTGAAGGCAAAGAAAATGCTTTCTTAAGCTTTAAAACAACCTCCCAAACTCCCTCCCAACCAACCTCTCTCCCAGCTTCTATCTCTCCCTCCCTCTCCCCTCCATAATCTTGAATTGACTAAGAATTTTTTGTTGTTTGTTTTTGGGTCATATCCAGCAATGAATGTTCAGGGTTACTCCTACCTCTGAACTCAGGAATTACATCTGGCAGTTCTTGGAAGATCTTATTGAATGCTGGGAATTAAACCCAGGCTGGCTGTGTGCAAGGCAAGTGCCCTACCTGCTCTACTAATGCTCCAGCCCCTTTCTGAGAAAATTTTGTGTGATTCAGGTATATAATTTATTAGTTAAATTTTAACTTAATAAAATTCAATTAATAAAATTTTTGTGGGATTCAGGTATATGGTTTTCAACAACAGCAACTGGAAATCATGGGGTAAACTACTGTAGTATGTACCAAAAAAAAAAAATTGGACGACTGTGGAAGATACAAGTCCCAAAAGTAGAGAAGTCATCAAGTGAATGAATGGGAAGGAATAAAGAAGAAGACTTAACCAAGGATGAGAGTAGGCTGTGTCTTGAATGTTGGGGTATCTGAAGCTATCCTCCCCAAAGTGGTAGCACATGTCAGGATGACCCAGAAAGAAATAATGTGGAGCTGGATTCTGGACATAATGATTTTGAGTGATTGTAGGGCAGCCATGCAGAAATGTCTGCAGAGAGCAATAATATAAGGAACATGCATATATGTAGAATCCCTCAAATTTTAGAAGAAGAGAGACCAGTCTGAAAAACTTGCTGTGTGGAATGGGAGAACCAGTCAGAAAACATATGTTATATCCATTACATTATTACTCCTTCTTAGTTATTTAGTAGTTTTAATAAGTTTTTTTAAGATAAAAAATTATTACCAAAAAAATGCCAGTAATAGTGATACAACATTCACACTCTGGGTTATTAAGTTTTTCTTTGTTGGTTAACTCTCACCCTCTACTACTGAATTCCAAAACACAAATATGAAAATGTTTGGAGAAAAGGGGACAGACTATGAGAGTGTTTAAGTAACTACAGCTCTTAATTTTTGGCAACACTTAGTGGTGCTCAGAGCCTACCTGGTTCTGCACTCCAGTGGTACTTGGGGAACCACATGAGGGGCCGGGGATCAAACCCTGAGAGGCCGCATGCAAGGCAAGCATCCTGCCTGCTGTACTATATTCAGCTCATAGGTTTAAATTTTTAACTGTTTTCTACGTGTGAAACAAACATAAAGGAACTTATAAACGATCTTATTGGCCTTACCAGCTGCTGTTCCACTGGTGGTGGCACATCCTGATTGGCATAAACGATGGCAGGATTGTAGAGACTGAAGACCACGGGGTAAAACACCTTCTTACCTAGAAATAAAAATATATGTTTGCATTACATAGAAAAGTCATAAAATGAAGGACTACTTATCTTTACTGCAATATTTATACAAACTTATTAAAATATTTATCATATATGATTCTGATAGTGTATTTTATCGATATTCAGGATATTGAATATCATGTTAATTCAATTAATGTATAATTTTATAACAGACCATGAATTTTATAAGTCAATATCAAACTATAAATGCAAAAGAACAGAGGAAACAATACAAAAGGGTCCTTCACAGGTGTATTTCCTTTAACTCTGGGAAGATGCTATTAGCTATTTATTTTTATTGTAGGTTTTTTGGGCCACGCCCAGCAATGCACAGGATTCTGCACTCAGGGTTCACACCTGGCAGGCTCAGGGGACCATACGGGTGTTGGAGATAGAATGAAGGTCGGTTATGTGCAAGACAAGCACCCCACCACTGTACTGTTGTTCTAGCCCCTATCAACCATTTATTACACGCTCAATTTATTTTTCAGTATTTAAATTTAAAATAGATGTATGTTAATTTATGACACTAACCAAGAAATTCAGGAACTTGTTAAATTCACCTTTCAAAGTAAACCACAGATGTGTAAAGCCTAATAATTGTACAATGAACATATTATATATAGAGAATAACTAACATATAGAAATTGAGAGGTAAACAAAAGTTTTAGAAGTAATAACCTCGACATACACTTGCCATTAGCATTCATAGTGATAGGAGTGAAAGGACCTTTCAGGCTAACCAGCCCATCTCTTCTAAATATAGAATCTTTTGCTACCATTGGTCTCAGATGAGATAATACGAAAGTGCTCAAAAGCTACCAAAGACCCCTAAGTATTTTTTCAGTCGTTTGATTAGAACAGCCACTACGAGTGCACATCTTTTTTTAATTAAAACCCACTAAGGAGGTCCAGGGAGATAGCTAAGAAGACCCCAAGTTTCAGTGCGGCACCACAAGGTCACCGCCTCCTATACCCCCATGTAGTCTGGTGGCCCCTGGGTCTCTCTTTGGACTGAGCAGCACATCATTGTTAGGCTACTGAATATTGTTAGTCCAAAATGAGGACTTTTGGGTAGAGAGTATGGAAGTCGACCCTGGAGAGGTTTCTCCCAGAAAAACATATACAAGGGGGGGGGGGACAGTCTCAGAGGTAAATTTATTTCAGATAAAAAAAATTTCTTTTAATTGAGCAAGTACATCTATCTCCTTTAACATCTACAGAACTTGGTATAACAAACTATACTTACTCTGCTCTTTAGAATTTGTAATTATCATCAAATTGATTTAACAAAGAGTTAATAACTTGTAAGAACAAATAATTCTACAAAAAATTTACTACAAAAATTTTAATTTTCTTTCAACATATACAATATTTTATAAAGTGTCATTTGCTCAGATATTTTCAAATAACATCTGCAATATGAGCAAAATATAGTAAATCATTCCAAAAAGAAAATTCTAAAGCCTTTTGTTCTAAATATAAGAAATATTTGTATTTACAACTCTGTGTACATGCATACGTGTGTGCCCCTATGTGTAACCTCTCCTGTAATATAGAGCAGATTCTCACAAAACTGTGCAGTTTGGCTCTTTTTTTGACAGGTGTTGTTTCCTCTTTGCTAATTTCAAGCCTTTATTTTTTGTGTATGTTTTCCTTTTTAATATTGGGATACACCTGGCAGAATTCAGGGCTTTCTCCTGGCAATGTGGTCAAGCATCATTCCTGGAGGTCAAGCTCGGAGGACCACATGGGATGCTGGAGACTAAACCGCTGGGTCAACAATGTGGAAGGCAAGCAAGCACCCTTCCCAGCCTCTCTTGTTTTTGTTTGAATTCAAATGCAGGCACTGGAATTTCGCCAGAAGGGGTATAGATTTCAGGTGGGTAAATTTTCACTTTTTTTTTACATTTTCGAGTTACATTATGACCAATGTAACTTGAGAAAATATTATTTAACTTGACTCAAAATATGGAATGTGATATAACCATTCTAAATTCTACACTCAGCTCTTCTACCACAATTTACGCACCTGGCTCAGCATTTAACCGGCAGCTGTTAAGGAATTCGGCTGAGAAATATATATCAACATCACAGAAAAACATCAAGACCTCTCCCTTGTCCCAAGCTCGGGCACCCACATTTAGTCCTCGTCCACGATTAAATTCTTCATTCAATGAGACCAACGTGTAATTGTGAAAATTAGACTCACTATGAGGAAAGCACATACAACAAATGATAAGTCCCACTTAAAGCTCAACAACTATTTTCCTTCAACACAACTTATTAAAAAAAATGGTTTATACTTCTACATTCATATAGAAAAAGAAATATGTTATTAGCTTCATGTGTACGTATTATCAGAATCAGATATTCACTAAATGTCTACATTTGAGGCAACCACTGGCAAAGGCCAGTGCCTTCAGAATTTTTTAAGTATATTGCGGAGATAATTTGCACGTGAAAAAATGACCACAATGTTTGGTACTAAATAATGCATTTCAAGTGAATGATACATGCAAAGAACACCTTTTTTTCAAGTTCCTTATGTCTTTGCTCAAATGTCCCCGTAACAGAAGGAAACCCATTTTAGCATCTGTGAAGTAGCTCTCATCGCCTTCTCTTTAATCTTTTCCCTGTGTACTATCAGTTCTGTCTGTCTGAGTGTCTCCATATCTGGAAAGTAAGCTCCATGAAGGCAAGGCTTTTGTTTACTAGTAAGGAAACAGTGTCCCTCATAGAATAGGAAATCAATAAATACTTGCCAAAGGAATGAACAGCATGTTGTTCTGAGATAAAATAAAAGATCACTTGTCCGGAATAGTTAGAGAAAATGTTATTTTTTGAAACAAAAATTATGTCTTGGTTAAAATCCTGAATTCAATGACAAGTATAAAGGTCATTTCAATTTATTATCAAAAGCAAAAAGGCAAAAAAGAACGTATTTCGGAGAAAAGGAATTGAACAAGCAAGATTAAGAGAATCCTAAAATGGAACAATGAAAGAGAGTGAGGCAAAGGAGTATCTTCCATGAGAAGTTAAAGAGCTTCGTCAATATCCTAAAGGCAAGAATTCAGGGTTTTTCCACCAGGGCATTGTGCTTACAGTGAAGTCCCCTCAGCGACAGCATCAGCTTTTCCTGGCAATGTGTCGGAAGTGCAAATTCTTAGACCCTAAACTCCTGAACCAGATGCTCGTGGTGGAGCGGAACATGTGTCTTAATAAGCCTCCAGGTTGTTGAAGCCGGACTGATGTTGAAGCCGGACTACAATAAATCTGTCATTGGGTAACGCCATTAAAAAAAAAACCATTTAGCAAGTTTATTCTTTAAAAAAGTATAAAACGGGAAATAGAGATGGACACAAAGGCTCAAAAAGTGCATGAAGTAAACTTTAAGAGCTCTGATCTTACGGGCTATAAATATCTTCATCTAGGGAGACTTTCTATCACTACCTCCTACTCCCCAAATCACGAGGAGAAACTAATAAAAATATCAGCCACAGTAATTTCCGAGGAGCAGGGCTGAGAATCAAGCTGAGGCAAATCATAATATCTCATTCCACCTTCCTAGGAGCAGGGATGAGAATCAAGCTAAGGCCAATCACAATATCTCATTCCACCTTCCCGTAGTGAATAGCTCACGAGTGGGCAAGTCTTCCCCTGGAATCCCCTTAACTCCAGTAGAAAGCTCATTCCTCTCTGCTAGCAAAGCAGATATCAGTGAGGAAGTCAATAGTTTTAAATAGCTTATGGCAGAAGCCAATCTGCAATATGAAAATGAAGACGACAAGCAAAGAAAAAACATAAGATGATAAAAATTTTGGTAAAATTCAAGTGTTTTATTTCAAATTTTTAGTTTTCTTCCTCATATTTGGCTGTAATAATTATTTGATTTGGGGAACTATCAATGATTTTTTGATAATTAACTTTCCTTAATTAAGTTCAAGATAGGTTTCTACTATTTGTCACAGAATACTGTTAGTGCAGGAAAAACTTTTGCAACACCAATGTGTGTGCTTGGCATTAAGTAGGTGATCTGAAAATGCTTTTAAAAAAAAGGAAGAAGGGAAGACATGGAACAAAGTGAAACTGGGTTGGGTGGTAGCAGCATGAAGAAGACAAAGAGGAGATCCTGTAGAGTACATAGGAACTGACTAATTAGGAGTAAAGAATGAGTGAAAGATGCTACTCGGAAACATCAAGCCGAAGAGATCATGAGTACAGTCTTAGTCCAGACTAAAAGAGGTTCATGAGGAGGAGAACTTAGTCTAGGAGGAGGGGAAGACACATTTTCCTTTTTTACACACCACTGCAACTTTCTTCTCTGTGTACAGTCCTACTCAACCACTCCAGAGTTCTGAGCAGTATACCAAGAACATGATGGGACTCTGTGACTCTTAAACGACTAGAGAAGAAAGGATGGCCAAAGCTGGACTCTTAGGAATGGCCACAACTAGCAGAAAGGTAAAGAAGCAAGTAAAGGATCAGAGTTGGTGTGTCAGAAAAAACAATCTATATTACATTATCACATATTTTATTTACAAAATATTTACACGTTACAAACATCAAAGGATTGTTTTGAGAAGGATGTTTATGTTAGGTTAAAGAAAGTAATTAAAGATTAATGGAAAACAAGCTAAATTAGTAGACAGGTGATAATTTTGAGTCATAACTTAAAGAGATTGAAAGATTGAGAAGATACATAATTAATCAAGGTATATAAAAATTACTAATTCATTCATTCAAACCTCTGAGAACCTACTATGTGCTAAGTACTATAAAAATTACTTTGTTAAAGTATAACTATACTGTGAAAGGGCAGAAATCTAACAGTAGTTACTGGGTATTACAGACTCAAGTTGGGTATTTTTCTTAGGATGGTGGTTGTACTGATAAACCTAAGTACGCATCATTTGCAGAGTGACAAGGAACTTAGAACAATGGAAGAAAAGAAAGGTGACAAGTAAAAGACAAGCTCAGGAGACACACTGAAGTGTAGGGACTGGATTTAGAAACAGGGCGAGTTCAACAGAAGGTTATGAAGAAGTAATAAATAGAGGTAAATATGTAGAATTTCAGAGGGCAAAAGAGTGAGAGTACCCTGATCATACAAGACTGTCAAAAGCTTAAGGGAGGATTAATCATTTAGGGTTACGGGTGAACCAAGGAATGAAATGAGAATCTTATTATCACTACTATACATGCTTTTCGAACTTTTAAACAGTAGTTACTTAAGATTATTCACTCGTTAAATATCTGAAATTTTCATTCTTCTGATGTTATATGTCAAGATCATCAAGAATGGCTCACCAACCTTGCGATGGATTCTAGGATAGACTTGACTTTAGCCAATCCTTCTTTACCAAAATACACCACAGTGAGATGAATTCGCTTGTCCTGATGAATACATACATCCCTAACAGAATGGGGAAATAAAGTTCGTTCAAGTAAATATATTAGAATGTTCATTCAGAAAGCAATCACATGAAACTTTAACAAAGAAGATAAATTACTTGTTACTTATTTTAAAAAATCACACCAAGTTTTAGAGCCTGGCAAGCTCCCTGACGTATTCGATATGCCAAACACAGTAACAACAAAGTCTCCAATGGAGACGTTACTGGGCCCGCTCGAGCATATCGATGATCAACGGGAGGGCCTTTACTTACTACTTTTAAGTTTTAAGCATAATAGCATTAACTTTGCTTAATTGTTAAACATATCACAGCAAACACATGATAATGACGATGTGTAAATGAAGATAACCATTGCAGGGCCACAAAAACAGTCTGTCCAACAATGTTGGCAAACTTCAAAATATTTTTTAAACTTTTCTCTAGAATGACCTTCAGAAGCAAATTTACAAACTACTGAAGAAAATAAGTAAAACTAGTTCAAAATTAAACAGTATTCAAGTTTTGTTTGTTTATTTTTAGGGCCACACCTGGCGATGGTGAGGGGCAACCCCTGACTCTGCTCAGGAATCACTTCTGGAGGTGCTCAGTGAATTATATGAGATGCTGGGGACTGAACCCAGGTTGGCCATATACAGGGCAAGCGTCCTACCCACTATACTATCTCTTCTGCTCCACAGTGTTAGATTTTTTTCTTGCTACGTATTTTTTAAATTATTGAATCACTGTTGAGATATAGTTACAAAGTTGTTTATGACTGAATTTCAGTCATGCAATGTCCCAACACCCATCTCTTCACCAGAACATTTCCCACCACCAATGTCCGCAGCTTCCCTCCACCCCTCCTGAGTAGAACTCCTGCAGCCTGCCTCTACTGCAGACACTTTTCTTCCCTCCTGGCTCCCTTTTTATTCACTGTGGTTTGCAATACTATATCTGAAAAGTTAGCATGCATTTCACTTCACCTTCTCTCAGTACCATGGTAAAAAACCTAGCCATAAGGGTGAGGGCTGGGGAACTTAGAACAGAACATAGAAGAGATGACTATGACAATGATTGTTGGAAATGAACACTCTGGAAAAGAACTGGGTACTGAGACGACTATGATAATGATTGTTGGAAATGAACACTCTGGAAAAGAACTGGGTACTGAAAGTATTCAAGTTTTTAAGAAGTACTTTGTCTTCAGATTGAGTAAAAAATTATAGTTATTGTCAGGAAGTATATATTTGCTACAACTAAAACGTCTTTTATAAAGAATGCAGCATCTGATGGCAATGATAAGAAAGGTGATAAAACATTTTAAGAAATCAGATCTCAAGCAATTTATTTCAAATAAGCAAAAATAATTTGGAAGTATGACTCCTAGATATTCTGGTACAGAACAACAACTAGATTTTAAATGCAACAATTTCAACATGAGTATAAGGACTATAACTTAGCACTTAAACTAGCAAGTCAAAGTATTTAAAACATGGAAATTGTTAAATTTATTTAATTTTAAAATGAAAAATTTTATTTTAAAATATTTATTTATTTTCCAACACCCATCAATTCAACAGTGTACGTTTCCCACCAACGTCCCCAGTTTCCCTCTCTCCCCATCCCTTGCCCTTCTCTGTGGCAGGTACTTTTTCTCTCTCTCTTCCTGGAGAGAGAACATGGTTCCATATCATGGCTGACAGGGCACCCTGAATATACAGTTATTAAAAGTTATGAAACCTCTATCTTTAAAATATGTTTATTGCACTGAAGGTAAATTATGCTCCAATAAATTTATTTATAAAAATTCTACTTATCCTGGAACAAATTTACACATAAATAATAAGTAATTTATAAAGGTCAGTTTCTAATAGATTGACTATCATTTTACTTCATGTTCAACACAATATACTATACATACTTCCTGAGAAAAAAAATGTTCCCCAAAGCTTATAAAAGTAGTCTATGAATTAATAGATATTTAAGCTAAGTGAAGATACTGTACCAAATTAGTAAGCCCTGAGTGTTACCTGAAGTTCTGCATGAACTGTGCAAATGTATCAGTTCTTTCAGCAAGTGGCACAATGATATTGATGACTGATCTAGTGATGTCAATCATCTCACTCTTTACTTTCATAAGCGGTCCAAATGGGCGGAAGAGGGTGACATGTCTATATTCCATAAGGTCTGCTTTCTTAAAAAAGAGTTCATACTGTGTGCCCTTATCTCTTTCAGTGCGATAATAACCTAAAGGAAAGAGTTAAGAACAAAGATTTACAAATTTAAAGTTCACAAATTCAACATGAATATTGCTTTTCTTAAAAATCCAAAATATGAAACCAGATTTACTGGGCTTTTAAGATCCCTATTTGTGAAAATAATTATCCAAGCTAATTGTTACTGGGGCTGGAGCAATGATACAGCATATAAGGCACCCGGGCGCCTTGCACACAGCAGACCTGGGTTTAATTCCAGGCATGACATATGGTCCCGAGTCTGCCTGGGGTCAAACTGACCCAAACAAAACAGAAAGTTAACTGTTCTGTTCTCTCTATATTATTCAATTCGTAGACTATGTTTCAAATGACTATTCTTTTTTACATGATATATTTATTTGAGGCCGCTCATGGTGATGCTCAGGAACTGGGGGCTCCTATAGGTAAAGCATGGGCTCCAGACATTTGAGTCACTGCCCTACCTAACTTACTTTGGTTTTTAAATGGTAGAACTGGGAGCTAGGAAGCTAACATAAGAATCAGGGTGCATGCTTTATATACATGGGGTCCCAGTTTGATTCCTGCACTGCAATGATCTCTCTCTTTAACCACCACCAGGTATAGCCCTGGAGGACCCCAAGTGTAGCCCTACTGACCGGCAAGTACTATGGGGTGACTTTGGTGTTATCCAGCACCATAGACCTAGAATTGCACTCTCCCTGCCTGGTTGGGCCAGGTTGCCTTCCTTGAACATTGCTTTAAATGCCCCTCCAGGGGCCACCAGAGCAATCGTGTAACAGGTAGGGTGTTTGTCTGTATGCAGCCAACCTTGGTTTAATCCCCAGCATCCCATATAGTCCCCTAAGCCAGACAGGAGTAATTCCTGAGTGCAGAGCTCTCAGTAACCATTGGGCATCACAAACAAAAGCAACAACAAAAGACCCTCCATCCCAGCCCCAGCCCCCAACAAATTAGTATAAATTAATAGTGGTAACTATTTGATGAAAATAAAGAAAACCTGATTTTTTCAAGCCATGCTCTCCCTTGAACATATATTTTGCTTGCCTATCTTGGTCTCTTTGCTAGCTTTTCCCAATCTGGAGAAGCCCGTTTTCTCTTGAACACTTCAATACCTCTCTTTCTCTCCTCTCACATTTTCCTAAATAAGTTTTGTTCAAAAAAACTATCTTGCTTCACTATTTTGTCTTCTCCTAAAGTTCTTTTCTATGAGGGAAAGGAAAGACCCCTAACACCTTTGCCAAGGTGGTTAGGACTGACTTTCCTTTTGTGAAAGAGCAATTCAGCCTGAGTCCACAGACTCCAAGAAATTGAGTGGCAGAACACACTACACACCCTCTAAGAGCACTACACCACATTTGGATGAATTTCAAAATAGGAGGCAACCAATCCTAGAGGAAAATATTTTTTTACAGCGCACAAAGCGCAACCTTTAACAACACGTCAGTGATCTCTTATAGAAGGGCTTAATGGCCCCTCGGTGAAATACAACAGTCTTCAACCTCTTTCTTTTAAGGATACTTTTTGGTAGCATTTTCAGTGGTTTTTCATAACAATACAAAATATATTATTTCGGTTCTGCTTTGGGGAAGGGATTGGGGTTTGGGATATGGTGGTGGGAAGTGTAATGGTGGTGAGATTGGTGTCTGAATATTAAATGTAATGAAATATTGTGAACTACTTTATCAAATAAAAAATATATCTAAAAAAAGAAATTGAATGACAGGGATTATTGCCACGCAGAACAAGTGGACATCTGGTGCAGCTTGATGAATGCCTCACAGGGACAGTGGGGCATGAAGATCTGTGCCAAGTAGGTGCTCATAGTAGACTTAGTCCTGATCTAGGCCAGGCATTTCCCAGCCACTGTGGCTGAGGTGGGTGGAGCAGAGGTAGAAACAATCTTTTCTCAAGACTATACCTCCCTTGCTCCCCACTTTACCAAGCCACTGGCAACTGAGGAAAGGTCACACTAGTCGTGGGACTGGTGTTGAACACTACATGCTTGAGATTCTATTATAAACAACTCTGGTAAGCATGGTACCTTAATAATAATAAAAAAAAGAAATAAGATTAAAAAACATAAAATAATACATTCCTTTTAGGGTTGGAGATATACCTTAAGTGGCAAGCATATGTCTTGCTAATGTGGCCCTGGTGACTTTCAAAAACCATCAAGGGTGTTCCCCCTTCTCCCCCCTCTCACATCAATAAATTATAGCTAGCAACATTAAACTCTAGACTTTAGTACCAGGAATTCTGCTCCATGACTTGGAGGTCAGCCACACGTTCTAGAGGAAAAGGAAGCTCAGATAGAGAAGGGGGTATCAAATAAAGGGTGTTGGGAGGATCCTCCCAGGATGGGAGAAGCATGCTGAAAGTAGACTATAGACTAAACATGATTGCCACTCAATGCCTCTCTTGCAATCCACAGGACCAAAAAAGGAGAGAGAGAGAACAAAAGGGAATGCCCTGCCACAGAGGCAGGGTGGGATGGAGGGACGGGGGGTGGGAGGGATGCTGGGACCTGTGGTGGTGGAGGATGGGCGCTGGTGGAGGGATGGGTACTTGATCATTGTATAACTGAAACCCAAGCACAAAAATTTGTAAGTCTATAACTGTACCTCATAGTGTTTCACTAATAATAATAAAAAAACTCTAGACTTTAACGTAAAAATTACTATTGCTCAGTTCAACTCAACAAAAATGAACTGAGTGTCTATTATTAGTCACTGGTGTTATAAACTGGGCTACCTGGTCCCAGTTTTGAGAGTCAATTTAGTGAGGGGTATAGGGAAATAAAGATATAAATAACTACAATACAGCGACACATAGATGCATACACAGAAATACAAAGGCACCCATACACACATACACTACATTCAGTAAGACAGAGACAAATCAGTGTAATACGCTTACTTGAAACATCTTTGGGAGCAAAGTATGGAAGTCAACCTTGAAATCTTTTTGGGGCTAGGGAGGTTTGGGCAATACCAGAAAGTGCCTGTGAGGCTTTGTGCTCTCAGGGATGCTTAGAGGACCACGTGGTGCTGGGGATCAAACAGGGGTCAGTGGCAAGCAAGGCAAGAGCATAGCCTTTCAGACTCTGGAAATAAGAGTCTTTTCTTGCAGGGGGAGGGGGTGAAAGACTACATTTGGCTGTGCTCAGGACTTACTACTTGTTCTGTGCTAAGTATCACTCCAAGAGTGATATATGTTGTGCCAGGGATTGAGCCCATGCCAACCATGTGTAAAACAAGCACCTTACCTACTTGCAATACTATCTCTCTGGTCTAGAAACATGACTTTAAGGTGTGACAATCAGGAGATTAGACCTGTAGTTCACTTTGAAAATATCTGGAAATAATATGAACAATAAAGACCTGGTCCCACTCTTCCTGAGGTTAATAGAAACTACAAAAAGAGAAAAGAGAAATACCATACAAATGCTATGTAAGGTTACCAGAATACAAAGAGAAACAAATATTATCTTAGATTTGCAGATTGGTAATAACTTCTCGGAAAAAAGTAACATCTAAGATGCAGTCTGGAAGTTTACTAAGAGTTACTCTGTCATTGTTGGTAGTAATTATTATTATTATTATTATTATTATTATTATTAACCCTCCGCCCTCTCGGAGAGCCCGGCAAGCTACCGAGAGTATCTCGCCTGCATGGCAAAGCCTGGCAAGCTACCCGTGATGTATTTGACATGGCAAACACAGTAACGAGTGTCACAATGGAGATATTACTGGGCCTGCTCGAGCAAAATTGATCAACAATGGGAGGACAGTGACAGTGACAGTGATTATTATTAACATTTTGGTGAAGGGAGTGGCACAAGGAAGGAAAAGTGAGGAGCAAAATATGTTCAGTGTAAATTCTATGATAGAATCCAAGGAGAGTTGAAGGTAAGCAGATATGAAGACAATGCACACTTTGGTCATCTTCCTCTGCAGTTTTCAATCCTACCATAGACTACAGAGATGAAAAGAGAAAAAGCTAAGTTTGCAGAAAAATAAGCATTTCTTCACAACACGATTCAACACAACAGGAAGTGACAGCAGGTAACTGGCTGCTATAAGAAGACAGCTGAAATGCTACAGAAAAACACAAAGCCTCCAAGGAGGTCCCCAAAGCAACCATGTAACCATGGGTTCTGTAGGGTAAAACAACAACAAAATACATGTGGTGTAAGTGTATGGTATAAAGAAGAAAAAAACTTAAGCAAGAATGGTTTTAGGTCTACAATTAAATATTTAGTAGCACTGCACTGTAGCACTGTCCTCCTGCTCATCAATTTGCTTGAGTGGGCACCAGTAACGTCTCCATTGTGAGACTTGTTGTTACTGTTTTTGGCATATCGAATATGCCACGGGGAGCTTGACAGGCTCTGCTGAGCGGGCGGGATACTCTCGGTAGCTTGCTGGGCTCTCGGAGAGGGACGGAGGAATCAAACCCAGGTCAGCCTCATGCAAGGCAAATACTCTACCCGCTGTGCTATCACTCCAACCCAAAACCAACCCAGGTTCGATTCCTTTGCCCCTCTCAGAGAGCCTGGCAAGCTAGGGAGAGTATCTCACCTGCACCGCAGAGCCTGGCAAGTTCCCCATGACGTGTTTGATATGCCAAAAACAGTAACAAGTCTCACAATGGAGATGCTACTGGTGTCTGCTTGAGCAAATCGATGAACAATAGGAGGACAGTGCTACATTAAGATAGAGACATATGGGGATGCAGAATGATTCTTGTTTGCATCAATAAGTGTTTTAAATTTGTATCATTGTTCAACTTTTAATACACATCCCATGTTTTGACATATAAAATGTTTATTTTTTTTGTATTAGCAAAACAGTTTATTTCTTTACTTTTTCAAATGCCAAATGTGCTTTTAAAAACTACCTATGCCTCCAAATGTCCTGACATGTGCTTCTCCTCCCTTCAAAATACAGAATAACAGTTAACAAAGTAAGTAAATTTCTCTTTCCTTTACCAAGTGGCTTCCAAATTGAGGTTTAGTTTGTATATTTTTTAAAATCTGAAAAAGAAACACACTGACTAGGTAACTGACCCATACAAACACATACACAAGCAAATATACGTACAAAGTCCAAAGAGTTCTTCACATCAGGTAATATTTCTCTACATAAGTTTCGATTTATTCTAGTTTCTTGATCTATATTCTCTATTTTGTTATGTTCACATTATAGGTTTTTCCAAAAGCCAATTTTAAATTTCTTGGTAGAATTCTTTAAATGTTTTAGCATTATGAATACTGTGTGTTTTTTTGTCACACCAAAATAACCATGGTGGAACACATTTTTTATCTTACCTTCTATGAAGTCATTTTCATTAAATATCAATTTCTCTCCAAGGGGACCATCCTCATCTTCCTGCTCATCATCTTCATCAGGATTATTAATAACCTCTAGGCCGGCTTCAATAACTTCCACCAATTCATCTCGCTTATCTTTTCTAACTGGCTTTTCCTCAGGATGGCGAGTGAGGCCCATTTCCAACTGAAATACTTTCGTTAATGTAAAACTTTCAAAGGGAACGACCCCATACTCACTAGGTAGTTTGGTTCCTATGCTAACTTCAGCTTTGTCAATTTGGGAATGAAGAAATTCCAAAAGATCACTAGGGGCTTGTTCTTTATTGCCATGATAGCTGATGCCATTAGGTCCTATATTCCTTCTCTCTTGGAGTGATTTCATCTTCTCACTCATTTCCTGTAATTCTTGTTTCAGTTGGGCAATTTGGCGTTTCAGACTGGTTGCCTTAGTTTGATAATGTTCTTCTTGCTCCTGTAAGAGGGCTTGATAATATTCTTTGCCATAATTTTCTCCAATAACACCAGGAAGAGAAGCATTTCCATCAGTCTGGGGGGCACATTCCAGAAGGTACAAGAGTAATACCAAGCTGCAGAGTAAAGCAAGACCCAATAACAGCCAGTGGGTCCGAGTCTGAAGGATTAATCCTTTTCTAGGCATTCTTATTAATGTGGCGTTGTCTAAAGCGGTAAGTTCTTTGCTTGTTCATAACGTAATAAGAAAGGTTACAGAAAATCAAAAGCAAATCAGGATTCTCATAGACGATATTGAAATTAATTCTTCTGTAGTTGAAATTTTCTACCTTTAGCAGTCAAAACAACTTGCATAAGAAATATTCTGAATCAAGAAATCTGGTCTAAAGGGTCAGATAAAATTCCATTATACAAGTGTTGTCTTTTCTGAAAAAAAAAAAAAAAGATGAGAATTAATTAGAATTTTGTCTTAAGTATATCAAAGTTGTTGTTGGCAGCTTTAGTAAACTTAGCTCTCTGACTGCTATACATACAACACTATGAAAGGACCAATACAATTTAGCCTATTTAGTAGATACTAGGGCTGGAGTGATAGCACAGCAGTAGGGCATTTGCCTTGCACGAGGCCGACCTGGCTGAGCTGGGTTTGATTCCTCCGCCCCTCTTGGAGAGTCTGGCAAGCTACCCGTGATGTATTTGATATGCCAAACACAGTAATAACAAGTCTCACAACGGAGACGTTACTGGGCCCGCTTGACCAAATCAATGAACAACTGCAGTGCAGTGCAGTGCAGTAGATGCTAGGAAAAGGTATTAAGAAAAGTGTCATACAAAAACACCAAAATATCATACATAATACTCGTAACTAGAATGTCAACACATCTGTAACCTCAATGGATCAAAGAAATGTTAGAAGTTATGTTTAGGGTAGTTTTGTGTTAATATCTACTGTCCCTGGTGCCAGAGAGAGAGTATATGGGTTAAGATACTTGCTTTGCATGCGGCTGACACAGTTCAAACCCCAGAGCCACAAAAGGTCTCTGAGAACCACCAGGAGTGATCCCTAAGCACAGAGCCAGAAGTAAGCCTTGAGTACACAGTGGAGCCTCAAAACAATAAATAAATAGGGGTTGAATGATAGTACAGTGGGTAGGGTGTTTGCCTTGCACATGGAAGACCCAGGTTCAATTTCCTTCATCCCATATATGGTCTCCCAAACACTGGTAGGAGTAATTCCTGAATGCAGACCCAGCAGTGATCTCTGAGCATCCCTGGATGTGGCCCAAATACCCCATAAAAATAATAAGTAAATTCCATTGGTATTGATAGAAAAATTCTCTCTCCTTAAACTCTTTATTAATGTAATATTCCAATTAACACATCACTGCTTATCTATGGGATCTATTTGGAGTAGCTTTCTTCCAGTTTACTGAAGCATTCTACATCATTAATTTTCTATGATTTAACTTAGTCAATCTAAAGAGCCTTTAAATTAAGCGGGGACTTGGGTGGGGGACCGGGAGATAGCTCAAGGGGCAAACATGTCTAGCATGTGAAAAGCTGTGAGTTCAGGCCTGAGTTCATGCCCCCCATCTGTTAGCATAGCTGGAAGTGGCCCTGAGTAGCCCCAGCCTACAACACCCCACCCCCTCCAGCACCACTGGGTGTGGTATCTATAAAAAAAATTAAGTGGGAATAAAAACAATTTTAAAAAGTCAGACATCTGGAAAACATTAAACATTAAACAGTTCTACATCCAAAATCCTCCAGTAGATTTTTTGAGCATTAGATCACATAATTCTTTCCACTGTATTACACAGCAATAGATTTACACATCCAAAAAAATTCTGGTGTCTATATTCAGACTAAAAGAACACTTTAATATCTGCAGAGAAAAAAATCTTTAAAACCACTTATAAAATTAAATTTCATGCTAACATTCATATTAAAACCAGTTGTATGACTTCATGATTTTTCTTGTTTTTTCTAAACTAAGACTCATAACTTTAGAAATACAGGATTAAAACACAGGAGGGGTAAGAACCATAATAGGCCTTCAATGCAGAGAGAACTTCCATTTAAGAAACTGTTTGTCAGGTATGTGATACTATAATAGGCTTTTCACAGACAAGGTTTATACAAATGCAACAGAACCTGTGGAAGAAGATCTTTAGGGAACATCAGACCTAGTCACACCTAGTGATTAGAAAAGTGTCACTGTCTTTGGTGAAATATACTGTGGTATGTTTCTTGTGGCACACATCTATCTAAAGTGTATGAAGATCCAAACTCAAGATTTGTAGGCCACAAACAATGGACTTAACTACTCTTAGTGTCAATACTTCAGTGAACTAAATGATAACCAAGTATTATCAATTTTTTGATTGAATCATCATGAGATAAACAGTTATGAAACTGTTCATGACTGATTTCAGTCATTCAATGTTTCAACACCCATCCTTCACCAATGTCCTCCAGTTTTCCTCCTCCCTTCCCATCTCTATTCTCTCTCTCTCTCCCTCCGTCTCTATTATTTAACTTTCAAACAACACCTGTCAAGCCAGGAGGAAACCCTTAGCATAGCCCCAAGCAAACAAAATATCTTCTTTCAGTGATATAGAAAAAAAAAAAGGATTATACTTTGGGGGGGGGGGAGTGTTGGGCCAGACCTGACAGTGCTTTGGGGTCACTTTTGGCGCTGCTCAAAGGACTGTATGCAGTGCTGGAGATTAAATCAGGATCAGACACATATAAGCAAGTGCCTTAACCCCTAAATCATCTCTCTGGCCGAAGAATTATGCTTTTAAGAAACACTATCTAGTTAGAAAAAAATATGCAAAGCTATTATTAGTTCTAGGAGTTTGCCATGATTTTAAACCATAATTCTTAACATAAGAAACTATATGAATTTTGTTTTTTAAAAGATAAAACTCGAGATTTTTCTTTTAACTATGATACTACTGGTCCACTTATTAGATACTAACACTGAAAATGTAGAGATATAATTATGTATAGTCTATGTAGTAAGTGTAGGTAATGCAAACCATCTCATGCATACAAGGCATACAATACTTTATAGTAAAGTATTGTATGGTAAAGTACTTTATGGTAAAGTATTGTTTACCTTGTGTGCATGAGATAGTTTACACTGAGTAACACCCCTGGCTCTAAACAATGAATTTTAAATTCTTAGTCAGAAATCCATTAATGGATTAATAACCATAAGTTTACTTTTCAGTGAAACCAAAAAATGTTTATCACATACAGTCATAAGATTTGTGTTGAAGTTTTATATATGTAAACATGAGATTTCACATGCAATGTATTTGGGTTTGTGGTCCCTAAAATTTGAAAACTACTGATTCAGAAAGTATCATTATGTATTTCCCATGCCACCCATCCAGAAGTGTAGTTATTGGCTTCATCTTTATAGGAAAAATGGAATTCAAAATGAAAGAATCTAAATCAGTTTATATAACTATAAATAGAAGCACTAAAGCTGGCTTTCTCTGTCCCTTAAGCAACATGCAGGTCTTGAGATATTTTACATGCTTATTATAGAGCTAAATATTATTTAGTGAAATTTTAAGAAGTTGCTGTAATAATTTTTTAGAATATGTAAATTGCATAGCTCTGTGGTTGTTAAAAGTAAAAGATTTATCCAATGTTATTTCCATCAAAATTCCTATGGAATTTTTGAAGGACATAGAACAAATACTTCTAAAATTTGTATGGAATTATAAAACTCCCAAAATAGACAAAAGAACTAACAAAAAAAAAGGGAAGAATTGCATTCCCAGACTTTAATCTGTACTACCAAGCAATAGTAATCAAGTCAGAGTGGTACTGAAACAAAGAGACTCTCAGATCAATCTCGAGAACCCAGAGATAAACCCTCAAGCATATGGATAGTTAATTTCAACAAAGGGGCTAGGTGCATGAATGGAGAAAGGAGAGTCTATCCAACAAATGGTAGCCACATTAAAAAAAAAAATAGAGCCCATCTCACACTGTACACAAAAGTTCATTCAAAATGTAATAAATATCTTGATATAAAACCTTTTCATACTTTATTATTTATTGGGGTGTGGGGTTGTACCACAACCAATGATGCTCAGGGGTCACTCCTGGCTCTGCACTTAGAAACCACAGCTGGTGGTGTTCAGGGGATTAGACAGGATGCCAGAGATGAAACCTGGATCGGCTGTATGCAGAACAAGTGCCCCACCAGTTGTACTGGCCCTCAAACCAATGTTTATAAAATACACTGAGGAAAATACAGGCAGAACTCTCCAAAATCTCAACTTCAGAGTAATTTTCAATGACACAACCCAATTGGCAAAGAAAACAAAAGCATAAAAATCAAATGGACATCAAACTAAAAAAATGAGGCCTAAAATAAAGACACCCCACTTAATAGGAAAAATTATTTACAAATTACATATATATTTTAATACCCAAAATATAAAATAATATTTTGAATATACTAATACAGTGATATACCAATAATATAATAATGTCATACTTAATAATACTGAATGAAACTGGTAATAATCACAGTGGTCCCTGGAGTGATAAAAAACAAGGAACTGCCTTAGCTTCCAGGAAAGAATAGAATAAGTAGGGGAACCAGAGAGTCCCAGAGAAGGAGCTAAAAATATGTGGAGACCATGAAACCTAGGTTCTAAGGATAGAATAGGAGAAGAGAGATGCACTGAGAAAAATGCAAAAAATATAAAGAAGGTACTCTTTGGGTATTCAGCACACTCCTAGTCAGTGTGGGCATATGAAGACACTTACTGATGCTAAGGAAAGAACACTACTCACACACACACACACACACACACACACACACACACACACACCCCAGAAAACACAGAACTCAGTATTCTTTCATGGCCAGAAATAGTGCATGTTCCCACCGAACAGACAGGAAAACCTCAAAATTCATGGGGCATTGGCTAGAGTATTCAAAAATGTCTTACTTTAGTAGTGAGAGAAATTTAGCTCTAGACTAAACATGGCTCTGGTCCTGCTTAACAAATCTTAAAATTTGCCTAACCCATCCAGATAGGAAAAGAAGATGCCAAGCTCTTACTACTTGCAGATGACATGATACTGTACTTAGAGGACCCTAACCCTCTACCAAAAAGCTCCTAGAAACAATAGATTTTTATAGTAAAATGGCAGGTTACAAAATCAATACCCAAAAGTCCATGACTTTCCTATGTGAAAATAATGAAAGAGAAGAAAGTGATATTAAATAACAATCCCATTCACAATTATGTCTCAGAAATCAATTGCCTCAGAATCAGCTTAACTAAGAAGGTAAAGGACCTGTACAAAGAAAACTACAAAACACTACTTCAAGAAATAAAAGAGGACAAAAAGAAATGGAGACACATACCCTGCTCATGGATTGGGGAATTAACATTGTCAAAATGGCAACACACTTCAAAGCATTATATAGATTCAATGCAATCTCTATAAGGATACCGATGACATTTTTCAAAGAAATTGATTAAACATCCTGAAATTCATATGAAACAACCCCCCCATGAACAGCTAAAGCAATCCTTGGGAAAAATAAGATGGGAGGCACCACCTTCCCCAACTTCAAACTGTACTACAAAGTGGTAATAATTAAAACAGCATGGTATTGGAATAAAGACAGAACCACAGACCACAGAATAGGGTTGAATATCCTGACACACACCCTCAAATATAAGATCATTTATATATGATCAAATATATGATCATTTAATCTTTGATAAGGGAGCAACAAATATGAAGTGGAGCAAGGAAAGCCTATTTAACAAGTGGTGCTGGAAGTGATGCTAGGAAAACTGGACAGCTACATGCAAAAAAAAATGGACTGGGACATCTATCTAATGTCATGCACAAAAGTCAAATCAAAACAGACTAAAGACTGCAACATCATATTCGAATCCATAAGATACATGGGTGAAAACGTAGGCAAAACACTCCATGATACTGAAGCTAAAGGTATCTTCAAAGATGAAACGCCACTGACCAAGCAAGTGGAATCAAATAACAACAAATGGGATTACACTAAACTAAGAAGCTTCCTTCCGCACCCTCAAAAGAAACAGTGACTAAGATACAAAGACAGCCAATGGAATGGGAAAGGTTATTCACCCAATATCCTTCTGACAAGGGGTTAATACCAAAGATATACAAGGCACTGGTAGAACTTTACAAGAAAGAAAGAAAGAAAAAAAAAACCCACCCAACCCCATCTTCTTTCAGAAACTTTCTGAAAGAAGAAATTCAAATGACCAAAAGGCACATCATTAGGGAGATGCAGATTAAAACCACAATGAGATATCATCTTACATCACAGAGACTGGCACACATTCAAAAGAATAAGAACACGTGCTGGCACTGATGCGGGGAGAAAGGGACTCATTCATTGCTGGTGGGAATGCCAACCAGTTCAGCCTTTTTGGAAACAATATGGACATTCCTCAAAAAAACTAGAAATTGAGCTCCCATTTGACCCAACACCACCACTTCTGGGAATATACCCTGGGGACCCAAAAACACACAGCAGAAACACCATCTGCACTCCTATGTTCATTGCAGCACTATTTACAATAGCCAGAATCTGGAAATAACCCGAGTGCCAGAGACCAGATGACTGGCTAACGAAGCTATGGCTCATCTACACAATGGAATACTACAAAGCTATTAGGAAAAATGAAGTAATGAATTTTCCTATACATGGATGGATGGACATGGAAAGTGTCATGCTGAGTGAAATAAATCAAAAGGAGAGGGACAAATAACGAATGGCCACTCATTTGTGGTAAATTAAAGAACATATAGCAGAGGATTAATAATAGCCAAGCTCCCAGGCCAGGGAAAACAGGGGCTAGGAGGATTGGTCAGTGGTTGGAATCCACCACAAGTACATGTGGGGTAGAGACTAGGTAGAGTAGAAAAGGGACCAGAATGACAATAGTAGTTAGAAATGATCATGCTGGACCAGAACTGGGTGTTAAAAGTAGGTGACAGGATATACATGATCACCTTTTAGTATTTATATTGCAAACTGTGGGATAACATTGGTTTGTCTTTCTCTTTGGCCGCAGGGAGCTTAGGTTTATTGGGTTACACCCATCACAGTGCTCCCTGCTCCCGAGGCACTCCAATTCCTGTGTATTTATCTTTAATCTCTTCTCTGTGCTCTCTTCCCCAACCAGTTAATCACCATTTCCCCTTAAGCATAGCTGTGACTTGTAAAGTCAAAATCCTCAGATATCTGATTTTTGTATTTGTAAGTGAAATACTGCTTTTCTCCTTCTCTTATGTCCTTTTGCATAGTTTACTTCAGAGCAATGTACTTTTTGCATAGACACAGGAAGACAGTTAATGCTATGCTTTTATAACTTGGGAGTTCATTGACTTCGAACATATTCACTCATCTGTTTTCCTGACTTAAGCCTCAGTTGCCCTTAGTTCCTAGCAACCCAAAAGCAGGGTCCCAATGAGGGACTAGATGGACCCAGGGCAAGCTGTGAGCTACTCTGGCATCAAAATAGGCCAGGCCATGAGCCATAAAACTTAACTAATAGTTAAAAGCAAGGTCAGGGACAAATTCTGTTATGATCCAAAGAGCAACAACTAGATAAGGACCCTGCTTAAGGTTAGGAAAGCCAATCTGGCCTGAGCACTGTAATCAGACCTATAGCAAGATGTCCACAAGAGAGCCACCCTACAAGCTTAATGTATCTCTTGCTGTGTCCATACAAAATGGCTAATATTAAGTAGAACTAAGATGAATGTTTACATGGTTACTGGACTAAGGAAAGGAGAGACACACCCGTAGGAGGTATTTTGCCCTTGAGTGATATCTCTAATAAAAGGAGATCAGGAAGGGCTTTCATGTTGATTGTGCTCCCAGACCTAGGTGTGGTTGCTACCCTCAATGCTTAGAGGTTGGCACAAGAAGAAGGCTACAAGACAGAGCACAGAGAGACTAGATGGGGGAGATGGGAATGAGGGGCAGTGTGAGACTGGATTGGGGAGCCCAGACGAACAGAAGCGTGGGGAGAATGGAATCAATGGAAACTGATCACCAACCAGCGTGGTGGCCCTGTTCCCTCCTTCACGTGTCTGTTGGCAGCGGCTGCAGGCCGGGCTTAGGGGAAGCAGCTCATGGCCACCGAATACATGTGGTAGGCGAGAGAGACCATGCCACCAACATGCCCATTTATTTAGCGATTACACAGCAAACCATAATGCCCAAAAGGAAGGAGGAAGAGAGGGAGCAAGAGAGAGAGAGACTGGAGGGAAGAGGAAGAGAGAGAGAAGGGGGGAGGAAGAGAGAGAGAGGAGGGAGAGTGGGGAGGGGGGAAGAGAGGAGAGAGGAAAGAGAGAGAAAAGATGAGAGAGGAGAGAAGAGAAAAGTGCCTGCCATTTAAGCAGGCTGGGGTAGCGAGTGATGGGAGGGAAAATGTCTGTGGACTCTGGTGCTTAAGTGATACAACAGTAGGTAGGGTGCTTATGTGGTTAACCAGGGTTCAAATGCCAGCAACCCCACAGTCTGGGAAATGTACACTGGTGGAGGGATGGATGTTGGTACAATGTATGACTGAAACCTAATCATGAACAGCTTTTTAAGGGTCTATCTCACAGTGATTCAGTAAAAAACATCTTTAAAAAAATTTGCTTAACAATTTGATAGGAACAAAGTGTTTCAACTAACTGCACAACAAGTCTCAAAATTATTGACAGAAATGTAAAAATATCTAGTACCCAGCAAAATAAAACCACAATGTCTTGTTTTCCAAACAAAAACCATCAGGCAAGAGCTGGAACAATAGTACAGCTGGTAGACCTCTTGCCTTGCATGCAACCTACCTAGGTACAATCCTAGGTACAAGCTGTGTGGTCCCCAAGTCTGCTGAGAGTGAAGATCTCTGAGGGCAGAGCTAGGGTTAGTCTGGAGCACTACTGGGTGTGGCCCCCAAACAAAAACCAAAACCCAAAACAATACTATCAGACAAAGAAAAATATGACTGAAACTGAGACAAATCAAAGATTAAAATGGACCTATTGGGGCCTAAGTGATACAACAGCAGGTAGGGTGCTTATGTGGCCAAACAGGGTTCAAATGCCAGGAACCCCATATAGTCTCCCGACAGGAGTAATCCCAGAGCACTGTTGGGTGTGGCCCAAAACAAAAAATAAAACTGACCTATAAATGACATACTGGAATTCACAGAAGAGGATAATAAAATAGTTATTATCATGGTATTAAAATGATGTGTGAAAGAAAGCAGCTAAATTAACAGTTATTGGGGACAGGATTGAAGGGGAAATGGGATAGATGGGGTGAGAGAAAGGAATTCTAAAAGAGCACAAGAATCTTTGAGGAATACTCAATATGCCTGTAATTTTTTACTGTCTTGTAATTTTACAATACAATAGCACAGGGCTATGCTAATACAATAGGGCTGGAGTGATAGCACAGCGGGTAGGATGTTTGCCTTGCATGTGGCTGACCCGGGTTCGATTCGTCTGTTCCTCTCGGAGAGCCCGGGAAACTACCGAGAGTATTCTGCCCGAACGGCAGAGTCTGGCAAGCTCGCCATGGCGTATTCGATATGCCAGTAACAAGTCTCACAATGGAGACGTTACTGGTACCCGCTCGAGCGAATTGATAAACAATGGGAGGACAGTACTACAGTGCTATTGTAATTTCACAGGTGTATACATATGATTAACTAATATGTCTCTATGCATGTGCCTTAAGTATGTCTAATTTATTATGTCAATATATACAATGTGTTACACTTCAAGGAATACCTCAAACTAAAGTGAGGTTTTATTAGTAATGCCAAAAGAAAAATCTATTACATGAAGTTAAAATTATTTGGAAAACATAACTGCCATCATGAAAACAAAAACATTAAAATATAAGTATCTGTGATATTAGAAATTAGTGATCAAGAGGCTAGAGGCCACTCCAGTGATTCTAGGTCATATGGACAGTGCAAGGGCCAATGATGTCAGACTGCTCAGTCCTGTGGTGCTCTGGATACCAGGCCATTTTGACCTCCAGAGTCATACCAGGTAATATTCTGGGGCCTCCACACTGCCGTACCTAGCAGGCTGGGGGGCCACTGGTAGAAGAAACTGAACCCAGGTTGGGTGCATGTGTACCCTGACCACATGTGAGAATTACAATATCTAGATTCTTTTAACATATAACTGAGTAAGTGGTATTCAGAAATGAAAGTACCATAAGGCAGCACTCATTTGACAAATACTTGAGTACCTACATACATGTCCGTCATTGTAATGGACTTTACAAATTCTGTCTTCACAAATTCTGAAATCCTAATTCACAATGTGATGATGCTGAGGTGGAATCTTTGGAGGCAATTAGCTCATGGGAGTGGGATATTCATAAACAGGATTAATGACCCTATGTGAGACCTGAGAGCTCCATCACCCTCTAGATTGTCCTTACCAGAACCTAAACATGCTGGCACCCTGATCTCAGAAGTGTTTGTTGTTTATAAGCCACTTAGTCTGTGCTACTTTGTTACTGCTGCCCAAAAAAGCTGCAAAAGACAGGATCTGTCTTGGAGCCAAGAACAAGCAATATCAGATTTGTCATTTTGACAAGTATTTCTGGGAAAATCTATAGTCACATTTCAGTAAGACAAAAGGGAGTAATGTTCACAACATCATAGATATAGTACAAAAATGTACCAAAGGCAGCCTAAGGTACGGTAAAAACAACTAGGCCAATTATAATAGCTACTCAATATGTACGTTATCTTGAGCATACTTTACATTTGAAAGAATTTGTATGAGGTTCCTTCTACACACACACACACACAAACACACACACACACACACACACACACACACACTCTTTTCCTGGAGGACAAATCTGATATAAATGATATTAATCCAGAAAATTGTAACTCTACTTTTAAGAAACTATACTACAGAATCACATCCTCCAGAACGGCAATGGAGAAGATTATCCATGACTTCTACTCAAATGTCTTCGATAGCCATGTCCACTTGCCGACATACCAAATTCCACAGGATGGATATGTCATTCCCAACATTCTTCCTTCCGAAATCCGACATGCCATTTCGTCGGTAAAGAAACGAACAGCACCCGGCCCAGACAAGGTCATACCTGAACACCTGAAGAACCTGCTGTCAGTACTCATCAATACACTGGCTCGGCTCTTCACTCGCTACCTGTCTGAATGCAAGGTTCTGTCCCAATGGAAAACCAGCAGGACCGTACTACTGTTCAAGAAGGGAGACATCCATGACATTGGCAACTATCGCCCGATCTGCCTATTGTCTGTCATCTACAAGTTGTTCACTCGAGTCATCCTAAATAGGATTGGCAGAACACTAGATGAAGGACAACCATGCGAGCAAGCCGGGTTCCGCAAAGGATTCAGCACCATCGACCATATCCACACGATAACCAAGCTCATTGAGGTTTCTCGGGAGTTCAAGATGCCGCTCTGTCTAATGTTCATTGATTTAAAGAAGGCCTTTGATTCTGTTGAGACAGAAGCGGTCATTGAAGCCGTAGCCAATCAGGGCATTCAAGCCCAATACATCAAGATCCTCCGTGAGCTGTATTGCGGATTCAGTACCAGGATCTCACCATTCTACAAAGAAGTAATCATTGATGTCAAGAGAGGGGTTCGGCAGGGTGATACCATTTCACCGAAACTCTTTAGTGCCACCCTTGAGAACATCATGCGACAACTGGAATGGGAAGGAATGGGAGTGAAGATAGATGGTCGGCAACTACACCACCTCCGCTTTGCTGATGACATTGTTTTAATAACACCAAACATCAGCCAAGTGGCACAAATGCTAGCCGACTTTGACCGTGAGTGTGGAAAGGTAGGACTACAGCTGAATCTTACAAAGACAATGTTTATGAGAAACAGCCTCGTTCCTGACGCCCCATTCGCTCTCAAAGGAACGACCATCTCCGAATGCAACAACTATGTGTACCTAGGTCGAAAAGTCAACATGACAAATGACCTGACACCCGAGCTGCGTAGGAGGAAGAGAGCGGCTTGGAACACCTTCAAGAACGTTGAAGAAATAGCTAAGAGGATGAAGAACCTCCAGCTCCGGGCACATCTCTTTGATTCCACTGTTCTTCCTGCATTAACATATGCCTCAGAGACCTGGGCCCTATGCAAACAGGATGAGAACGCTATTCAGGTCTCCCAAAGAGGAATTGAAAGAGCTATGCTTGGAATATCACGTTTCACTCAAATGAGAGAAAGAATCCGGAGTTCCGACATCCGTCGATGATCAAGAATCAGGGATGCTGTCTCATTTGCCAAGGTGTCGAAAATCAGATGGGCTGGTCACGTAATGAGATTTAAAGACAACCGCTGGACTAGAGCTGTTACCGACTGGATTCCACGGGATGTCAAAAGACCACGTGGCTGCCCACCTACCAGATGGTCAGACTTCTTCATCAAGATCATGAATGATCGGTTTGAGGCTCTTCATGTTCCCAGAGTGAACAGATGCCATTGGGCTACACTAGCACGCGACAGGGACAAATGGAGACGCCCACTTGAGCAAATCGACAACTAACGGGAAGTTAAGTGATTAAGTGATACTACAGAAATAGCCAAACTAGTATGTAAAGTCATACACACAAGATGTTTATTAGAGTTAAATGTAATAGCAAAATAAAAGCAACTTGGGGAAAAGTTAGGTAAGCAGGCCTTTATACAACATGATGGATGCGGGAGGGGGATGTGGTCATACCTAGCGGTGCTCAAGGCTTGTTCTTGTCTCTGTGTTCAAGAATAACTCTTGGCTATGTGCTCAGGGAAATGTATGTGGTATGTGGATCAAATCAGGGCCAGCTGCATTCCAGGCAAGCAACTTATCTAACCACTATCACCACCTGATTCATGTTTAAATAGAGTAAGTTAGGTAGATACTGATGTACTGAGACCTATAAATGGCATTACCTGATTACAAATATTTTTCCCAGTCAATAAAAAGATGTTCAGGGGTTACTCCTGGCTCTGCATTCAGGAACTACTCCTGGTGGTGCTCAGGGAACAATATGAAATAGGATGCCAGGGATTGAGCCTGGTTTGCCGTATGCAAGGCAAATGCCCCACTTGCTATACTATTGCCCCAGTCCCTTCCAGTCTGTCTTATCTCAGGAACTAGATGGTCTTATCTGTCAGTGAAGTTTTCTTAATTTCTATTAGTCAAGATTTTAATTTCTATAAATCTGTTTTCTCATATGTTAAGTGGCAATAATTACAAGATATACATTGGAGTGTTTTAACTAAAAAAACACGTTAAGTATTAAATGTTCAAAATGTGTCTGATATTTCCCGTTGCATAAAATTTTATGTATTATGTATTTACGTATTATGTATTATTAAAATTTTTTAATGGAGTGAATCTTTATAGATTTTTATGTGATTTCTTGATTTCAATTTTCTTAACAGAAACAATATAAATAAAAAACTTATTCTTCAGATAACCTTTGTGGGGGGGGAAGAGTATCTGGGACCACAACCAGTGGTACTCAGCTAATTGGGTGGGTGAGTTCAATGCATGGGCGACCAGTGTAACTGTGGTGATACTCAGGGACCAATAGGGCTACACCCTTGGTAGCGCTCCAGGAGCCATATGGTACCAATGATCACTCAGGTGATACTCTCTGGGCTAGCTCCTTAGCCCCAGATACCCAGTTCTTACCACTTAATAATCCATGCTCTTGTCACTAATTTGAAATGCCATTATTATTAGCAAATCTCCCAAATATAACATGACAACTATTTCTGACCTCTGAATTAGAAAGAAATTATCAAAAACTGTCATGCATATAGCAGAGATGTCACACTGTCACTGTCCTCTCGTTGTTCATCGATTTGCTTGAGCGGGCCCAGTAACACTGTGAGACTTGTTACTGTGTTTGGCATATCGAATACGTCACGGGGAGCTTGACAGGCTTTGCCGTGCGGGTGAGATACTCTTGGTAGCTTGCGGGGCTCTCCGAGCAGGGCGGAGGAATCGAACTCGGGTGGGCCATGTTGGCTGCATGCAAGGCAAACGCCCTACCCGCTGTGTTATCACTCCAGCCCAGCACAGATGTAACCATCCATAAATAAATGAGTAGCCATGTTCCAACAGTCACCATAACTTGAACTTTATATATAAATTTTTATGTCAGAAAGAATTTTTAAAAAGCATTAAAAGTGCAACAGCCACTCTTAGATCACAGATCATACTAAAATAGCATGGTCAGTTAAGTTTGGCAATCCATGCTCTAATCTATCTATCTACACATATATGTATATATGTGACTAATTTTTTTAATATTTCTAAAGTTCTACAAAATAAATACATGTGATAAAAGGTTAAAAATGATATGAGGAAATACAATAAAACCTCTCCTATTCCAAAATTCTGTTCCCCTCTCCAAACTTATTGGCATCATTAAACATCTCAACACAAATGGTCTTATATGTATGAAACTGTCCACATATTTTAATTGCTTAATAAAACCTCAGAATTGAAACTGCTAGGTTAAATTCCCTCTAGGTATTCACTTCAACATGTATTGGTCATTTCAAAGCCATCGCTTTTCTTAGTTTTCCATCATGCCCTTTCCCATTTCCCCCTTTCCTGATCAACCTTAAAATCACATTAAAATTTTGTTCCAGAGGTTCGGTTTTAAAGTTTTATCTGGCTTATGAATAAATTTCTTAGTATTACGTTAAATTTCTTAGCTATAGCTATTAATGCTTTGAAGTTGAAAGATAAGTTTACTGCTTTTTGTTCACTATTTCTTAAATTCCACATCCAGTTTTTGAGATTAATTTTTCATTTTGATATAATATCCTGGGGTATTAGTGGTAGACTAAAAATGGCTTTGCCACTATTTTGAATGACAGTAATAAGATTATGAGTTCAAAATGTAAACCAGGTGCACTTTTAAACATGGCTCCACAATCATCTAATATTCCATGTCCTACATAAGTCTAACTGAAAGTCTGATTTCCATACCTTAATACACTGACACAGACACCAGCCCAGTGCTGCAATTTGTTAAGCCACATCCAAATGTGAGCCACCTTGGTAGGCACAGAGGTCAATATGTAAAATAGGTAAATGTATGTTTTCTTTGGGAGTTTAAGATTGTGTACTTATCCACTAAGTAAACAGATTTCCTCAGAATGTATCCTGAAATGTCTACCGTTCGTCCCCACGCCCCCTAAATGGGATCTTCCCTAGCAGTGCTCAATAGCCCAAAAGGCCATTTCCAAGGTACTCTGTGCAATCTGATGTTTGGGGAGCTCAGTCAGAAGTGCTGTGTGCCATAAAAAATGTACCCTGAAGTGTTGGGTTCCCTAGCTAAGGTACTCTGAGGTGCATGTTGGCACCAAGATCAAACCAGGAGCTTCACACTGTGCAAGGTATGTGCTCCACCCTTTTGAGCTATCTCCTCCCATCAATATTCTTTTAAGACTCAGTCTATTCTATTCATAAACTCTTAACTCTGCTCAGAGAATTCTTTTCTTTTTTTCCTTGATGTATATTGTTTCCGGTCTTCTTTAAGGTAGAAATGCAAAGTCTGACATGTAATGTTGTACGAGCAGAAGAATGGGGAACAAGCTCTATTAGCATAACCAGCAACCCTCAACCTGCCACATCTTTTCACAAACTCTTTGAAAAGGTATACTTTGTCATCTCTTTTACTGAGGAAGGAACAAGAAGACAAAAGAGGGCAAGGTTGATTTACAGCTGTCAGTACTTGTGTCCTGTTTGTCTGACTCTGGCTGCCCAAACTCTGGACACTCCCACCCTCATGACTTTTGTTATCTCTGTGAGGCTTTCTTCTTTCTCAATTTTTTCCCTTTTCTTTTTCTGTTTTTGAGCCACACCCAGTGGTGCTTAGGGCTCACTCCTGGCTCTGTGCTCAAGGATAACTCCTGGAGGGGTCAGGGGACCATACTGGACCTCAGAAATTGTACCCAGATTGGCAGTGTGCAAGACAAGCACCTAACCACTGTACTATTGCTCTGGTTCCTCCTCTTTCAATTTCTATTCCATGCTACAATTCTCATTAGAGGTACATTAGCTTTCTGGCTCCAGTTTTCATGACATAACCATTCTTTTCTAAGTGTCAATATTCAACAACTGTTTTTTTTGGGGGGGGGGGCAGTTTATTTATGTTCAGTAGGTATAATGCCCTCACAAACAGGTATTTCAAAGTTTTATTTGTCTTACATTAATCCATTGCTTCAGGGTTTAGTACTAGTTTTGAAAAAGACTGGAGCACTCCTTGCATGCTATTGATTTCCCATGTTTAGTGATTTCTGTAGTGGGATTCCTTGATAAACGTCTCAATGTCTCCATACAAGTGCACATCACAGTACTCCAGTAATATATTCACCTGTATTCACCTCCGTTACTAACCCTATAATTCAAATGTACATTTACGCCCAGTACTTGTAACAGTAACAATGTAAGATCTCTAACAGGCAATCCCAGGATTCCTCAATCCATTTAGTCATATCCGTTTGATGTTTCATTTCCCTTAACAACCACTAACTTGAGTAACAATTCTTATGCAAGTAATATACAAGCTTCAGGGACAGATCATCACTGAAACCAACAGACTGGTAAATTACTAATGACATTCCCATAGAGGACTGTCATTTAAATGCAAACTAAAGGGGAATAAATTATGATACTTTTTTAAAAAAAAAACAAACTAATTTTTAATATAATAGAAGAGGGCTAGAGAATCCCTCTAAGGGTTGGTGTCATGCTTGGCATGCTGGAGGACAGTGCTTGGAGTGGGGGGTGGGGCGAGCACTGCCACTCCCCAAACCAACCAAACAAAAAGTTAAAATAATCCATTTTTGGTAAGAGATAGTACGACAATAGGGTTTCTGCCTCCCACGAAACTGATCGCGCTCATTCCTGGCACCCCACCTGGTCCCAAGAGCACCACCAGGAACCAGCCCTGGCACAAAGCCCTGAGCACCGCTGGTGTATAGTCCCCAAATAAAAATACATATAAATCCATTTTTATGAAAGGTTAAAACAAATTTCCAACTTTCCACAAAAGAGAAATGGATCATAAATATTCACCAAGCCATTTATCAGAATGTTCCTCGTATTCTCCAAAACACATGCTGGAAACACAAATATCCCTCAATAGGTGAGCACAGACGCTTCACTCGACAACGGAAATACGGTCTGGCAAACGCCTCGCCGGGCAACTCGTCGTGCATATGCCAAGGTGCGCGGCACGGCCCGCCACCGGATGGGCGACAACACGCCGGGGTACCTACGGGGCCCCATCGACCGACGTCCTCACACACGGCACGACCGTGAGCCGTACCGGGGACTTCGGCACCGCAGCCAACACCAGCGAACCACTGACCCTCGAGGCATCCCGGTGCCAATGCGCCGAACTGCTCGCCCGCTGGTTCCCAGAAAGCCCCCACGGACAATGCGGGTGACAGAAACCCGAGGGAGACCAGGGCCCCGGTCTGACAGCCTCGCAAGGCGCCGAGGGGGCGCGGAGAGGACGGAAGTCGGTTCCCCGGGATGCCCTGGTCCCCCGGGTCAGTTCCCCGGGCCGGGCCGGGCAAGGCTGATGAGGGCGATCGACGGCCGCGTCTCTGACACGTGAGAAGGGAGGGGTCGGGCAGCGGCGGCGGGGGGCTTTCAGACCACCAGGAACCAGGACCCCGGGGGCCAGCGGCCTCCGCCGCGGGCTCGGCGTCAAGCGCAGGCGGGGGGCGCCGGGCTCGGGGCCGGACCGAGCGCCCACTCTGCCCGAGTAACGGCACCACCGCCGGCGCCCGCGACGAGGCCCGGACGGGCGAGGTCCGAGGGGGCGCGGCGGGTCCGAGGGGGCGCGGCGGCACCCGAGAAGGGGGTTTTCAACACCGAGGGGGCGCGCGGCTGACCCAAGTCCGTCCCTCGAGAGGAGCTGGGAAGCGGCGGCGAGCTGGTTAAGGAAAAAAGTGGCAAAATAAAACTCACGCCAGCCAACGGTCTCCGGCAGCAGCGTGCTTTTTTTTTTTTTTCTTCTTTCTTTCCGAGCTGCAAAACCGCGGCTTCTCCGGTTCCCTAAGCAAGGGCCTGTCCGTGACGCGACCCCGGGGAGAAGCGGCCCCTCGGAGGGCTCGTCCCGAGGGCTGACCCCCCTACAGCGCCCCCCGCCGACCAGCGCCTCGGCGCGGGCGACGCTGCGTACTCACCGCGCTCACTCGTCACGCACGGCGGCGGCCGCCCAGTCGCCTCCGCCCTCGCCTCGGCCGCGAGCACACCCGGGCGGCGGCGCCCCGCGCGCCTCGGCCGCTGCCGGCCTCAGCACCCACCCCCGGGGCGCGCGGCCGAGCCGACAGCCGCTGCTTCCGGCGCGCGTGAGGAAATGAGGCCGCCGTTGCGCGCCCCGCCCCGCCCCGCCCGCCCGCGCCCCGCCCACGCCCCGCCGGCCCCGCCCACGCGCGGTGCCAGGCTTGGAAAGTTGCCTTAGAAACCGCTTTAGGTCGTCAGTTCTTCGTTCGAATCGTCCGCATGGCTCCAAGCACCGGCTTGTGGAAGTCGGGAGGCTGTGCGAGAACGGAAGTCGCTCCGGCCTTCGCGAGCGTTTGAAGACCCCAAGGATCACCAGCTCTGGGTGGTCTCTGGGACCGGACTGGTCCTGGGATGGAAGCAAGATCTCTCGCAAGTCCGGCCACGGGAGTCCGATGAGCGCCTCGACCTGAGCCGGGCAGGTCACCGGAGTGCCTGAGCTCCTGGGGAGTGCTGGCTAGTCACTCCGTTTCTCTGGGTGCGAGTTTCCTTCACTGAGAAAGAAGGGAATCGAGTTATACGTTCTGGGAAATGGCTGGGAGACTGGACAGCATCCGATTTTAGTGAGTGGAAAACGAGTCTTACCTGACTTATTCCAAGGATGTCACCGAAGCACTTTGTACAATCCTGGGGATTAACGCCCTGCAGGTGGGAGCAGGTCAGGCAGCCCTTCCCTATGTGGTTGCATTTGATTAAAACACACACACACACACACACACACACACACACACCTCTGGGGTGCGACTTCCACTTGCCTCTGCCTCCTGCCACCCTGCTTTCATTTCTGGGTGACCTTGGCAGGCTGTCTGGGCGTAGCCACTCCAAGCCTCCCTTTTTCATAGCTGTGTGTGAACCGTCACAATAGCACGTGCTTCCTATGACTGTGTTGAGGAGCAGACGCAGTTTCTAGTGGAAGATTTTTTGGGCGGCGGGGGGTCAGGGAGTAGAAAGGAGCTCAGTATCATGGCTAAGAGTATTAGAGCCCTGGTTCTCAAAGCTGACTGAACAGATTTACTTTTGTGAAGCCTGGGTCCCATCTTCAGATGACACTGATGTGGTCATTACCATAGTGGTCTGCCCCTCAACCATGTTGTTAGGAATATCAATAATAGGGATTTAAAAAACAAAAACCCCTGTGACTCAAAGAAAGTTTGAGAACCTCTGTGTTAGAACATATTTTGCAGATGAGGCACTTAGGAAGTGGAGGATTTGTTCTGGACTAGAGCTATCGTTATTGGATGATGGTTGCTGGGATATCTTTAACCTCATAAAACCACAGGGTTTGGTTCACAGCCATACCCTGTGGGAAATCCCGTTGGTGAGGAGGTCTGGAGAGCATCCTAAACCAGGCTTGCTCAATGTCTGGTCTGCTCAACATCAATGTCTTTTGCCTCCCTCATATTATTCTAGGCAGCTGTAAACATAGTTCTGATACCCCTTTTCCGCAACCCCCACCACTGGCACAAGACTAAAGAATTCAACTAGTTGTAGATTTCATATGTCATGAGCTTCTGAAAATAAGGAGCTTCTGAAGATAAGGACCTTTTCATCTTCCAGCACTTTGTACATAGTAAATGTTCAGTTAACAGGACTGAATTCATTAAAATTTGGACATGATAGGAATCCTCCCTTATCCAAAACTTCTGCTTGACCCTGCAAGCAGATGGCATGCTTGATTAAAGGACTATCGTAATTAAGTGTCCTGCCTCATAATCAAGTGTCCTTACTGATAATGTGCTAGTGTGGAGATACAGAAGAGATTATAGTCTTAGTTTACAGTGGGAGAAAGCTAACTTAAGAATCAGCTGAAGTTCTCCCAGAACATTGCATGAAACCCAAGCCGGAGGCTGGGGTGTAACTGTCATCTCCTTAAAACTGTTATTCAAATTTCCATGAAGATTGTTTTAATTATGATAATTGCATCTCTGCCATCAATGAATTTGACTTGTTAGCCTTTTGAGTACCACACCCAGCAGAGCTTTGCCTATTAGGCCCACAGTGCTTGAGAGCCACGAGAGCTGCACCCAGTATTCAGATTCTATGGCAGATAATGGGTGAGACGCAGATAATGGGGAGAAGAGTTTCTTGGTTGTTCTCAGGTTGGCACTTGCTTTATCAATATACCCTTATAGAATAACATTTCCTTGTACAAAACTATTACATTCCTTGTCCAAAGTACTGTCATCTCATTAATATCAAAAAGATGTAGTTTTTAAAAATATACCTTCCCAACAATCTCTAATCAGTAGCTTAAAAGGTTTTTTTGGGGGGCCAGAAAGATAGAACAGTGGCTAGGTACTTTACATACTATTGACTTACTTTCAGTCCTTGGCACCACATATGGTTCCCCAAGCCCTGCCAAAAGTGATCCCCGAGTACTGCCTGGTACTCCCCTCATCATCAATTATTTTATTATAAAGCTTTCCCACTTCTGCTAATCTGTCTTTTGAGTTGCTGACAAAAACAAGTGATGGTACCAGTTCCCTTGCTGTAGCAAGTTGAGTAAAGAACTCTTCCATGTTTTTATTTGAGGCGATCTTTGTTTCTAGTTTTTTCTTTTTTAAATTTTTCCTTTCACTATTTTTTAAATTTTTTTATGATATCTCATTATCTCATTCCTACTCTGGACAAACTTGCAGGCTATCGAATATAGCCTGCCCACAGGGCAGAGTCTGGCAAACTCCAAATATGCCAAATACCAGTAACAATGATGGGTCTCATTCTCCTAAAAAGCCTTGAATATAATCTCAGGGCTAGGATGAAAGAGACGTTACTGGGGCCTGCTCGAGGCAATCGACGATTAACAGGATGATGAATGAATGAATGAATGAATTTTTAAAATTTTATTCTCATAAGGTTGTTTACATTGATTACATTCAATATTTCAACACCAATCTCACCCCCATTACACCTTCCCACCACCATTATTTTGATTTTTCCCACCACTGTTCAAGCCTGCCTGCCACAGGCAGGTTCTAAATAATTTATTTTCCATTGCTTATTATGAATATCATGTGAGGCTGCGTGCTTCTGGAATTCTAAATATGTAAATGATTGGGGTCCAGAGACATCTCTGTAGGGGGTTAATCCATTTTGAGATTCATTTGTGAGTCTCTGGATCAAAGCTTGCTTAGTTATGGCCTGGAGGCAGTTTGTGGGCAGTGACAGCCAGGACCCTGAAGGGGTAGGTGGGGAGACAGAAAGGGATGAATCCTCTCTGCCGCCTTGTGGCCTGTCATCTTCAGACCCTATTCCCACATACCTGGGTTTTTCTTCTGAAAGTTTGTGGCCACCTGGGGTTCATATGGAGTGGGCGGAGAGGCAACACCTGCTCCATCTGAGGAGCTCTGGTGAAGTCGGCTTGGCATATTGTGGGGGCAGGGGTCTCCGAAGAGATCTCTGGTGAGCTGCTGTATTCTGGGATTCAATGCTGCATCCTGTTTCTAGCTTTCTGAAGAGTCCCCTCCAAGATACAGTACACATTGCTTGTTGCTTAGTCCTCGTCAGGTTTGGTACCCAAAGATCCCACAGAGATTCTTACTTTACCAGACCTGCAAGGATGTAGTCAATCCAGTTCAATCTGCCCTGCCCTCTGCTGAGTTAAGTTTCTTGGCTGTTCTCAGGTTGGCACTCATTTTATCAATTTTCAGGAAGCATCTTTGATGGAATTAGGCCACTCACTTCACTTTCATCTGTTTTGGTATGTTCTGGTTCATACCCGGCAGTACTGGGAGGGGGAGTAGAGAGGGGTCGCTTACATCAGTGCTCATGGGACCATACAGAGCCAGGTCTTGAACCTGGGCTCCTGATTCCAAACCATGTACCCCAGCTTTTTGAGCTATCTCCCAGGCCCTTGTTCTTATGTCTTTTGTTGCTGTCATTTGTGTAACTGTCTGTGCTATCTAAATGTGTTCTATTCATAAAGAGAATGATTATTACAATCAACTAATTGTACCCTAGGTCATTCTAAATTTGAATGCAAAAACCTTTATAGGATGGTGATCCAAATTACTTGCTCCCTATGACAGAACAACAGAGATGTCGACTTGGAACCTCCTAATGTAAAGTCTGATTCTGGCTTTCTGTCGTGAACAATCTTCTAGATCTCCACATGTTCCTAACAAGATTTGTGGTCAGGATGCCTGGACTATTTCCTTCAGACTAACATCTCAGGCACATTAAGAATAGCAGTCAAAGGTCTGTCTGTACATAGACAATTAAATTCTATAAATTACCACTGAACACTAAGATTCAGAAACAAGCTTCAAAATGAAACCACCTTTAATTATCTAGAACTCTCCTTGGGGCTATTAGTGGTCTGTATTAGTGGTTTACATAAACAGTCATAATAGTTTCTTATTGGTAGCTACACTTACACAGGATTGTGAGAAACATTTTCACTCGGGGGCTGGAGCAATAGCACAGGGGGACTGGACTGATAGCACAGCGGGTAGGGCATTTGCCTTGCATGTGGCCAACCCAGGTTTGATTCTCAGCATTCCATATGGTCCCCTGAGCACCACCAGGAGTGTTTCTCTTTCTTTCTTTCTTTCTTTATTTCTTTCTTTCTTTCTTTCTTTCTTTCCTTTCTTTTTTAAATTTTTTTATTAGTGAATCACCATGAGGTACAGTTACAAAGTTATGAACTTTCGTATTTCAGTCATACAATAATTGTTTACCCATTCCTCCACCAGTGTCCATTCTCCTCCACCAATGTTCCCAATCACCACCCCCATCCCATCCCCGCCCCCCACCCCACCCCACCTATGTGGCAAGGCATTCCCTTTAATTCTCTCTCCTTTTGGGTGTTGTAGTTTCCAATAGAGGTATTGACTGGCCATCGTGTTTGGTCTATAATCTACTTTCGGAACGCATCTTTCAACCCAAATGGGTCCTCCCAACATCCTTTACTTGGTGTTCCCTTCTATATCTGAGCTGCCTTTCCCCCAAGCATGTGAGGCTGGTTTCCAAGCTGTGGAGCAGACCTCCTGGTCCTTATCTCTACTACCCCTGCGAATTAATCTTCCATTCTGTTACTTTATATTCCACAGATGAGTGCAGTCTTTCTATGTCTTTCCTCTCTTTCTGACTCATTTCATTTAACTTGTTCATTTACTTTCCATATTGATCCACTATACGCAAATTTCATGACTTCATCTTTTCTAACAGCTGCATAGTATTCCATTGTGTAGATGTACCAAAGTTTCTTTAACCAGTCGTCTGTTCTTGGGAACTCGGGATTTTTCCAGACTTTAGCTATTGTAAACAGTGCAGCAATGAACATACAAGTGCAGTTGTCATTTCTACTATACTTTTTTGCCTCTTTGGGATATATTCCCAGGAGTGGTATTGCTGAGTCAAATGGGAGCTCAATTTCTAATTTGTTGATAATCATCCTTACTGTTTCAGGAGTGTTTCTGAGTGCAGAGCCAGGAGTAACCCCTGTGCATTGCCGGATGTGACCCAAAAAGCAAAATAAATAAATAAAAATTAAAAATAAAAAAAATACCAATTTTCTACCATGACACTTGCTTTTCTTCTTTCAGACTCTCTTGTCAATGGCCAGAATCCTTCCATCCTGTGTCACTCCTATTCTTTTTGTTTTTAGCCTCTAAAGCTCAAGCCCTGTGATGTCAGGGGTTATCCCAGGCTACCGGGGCTACACTGGTGGTGCTCAAGGGACCGTGTGGTACCAGGGACTGAACAGGGGCGGCCGCACGGAAAACATCTCCCCAGCCCGTACCCCCCCTTTTTTTCTCTCTTTTGGGTCACACCCGTGATGCACAGGGGTTACTCCTGGCTCTGCACTCAGGAATTACCCATGGTGGTGCTCAGGGGACCATATGGGATGCTGGGAATTAAACCTGGGTCGGCCACATGAAAGGCAAACGCCCTACCCACTGTGCTATTGCTCCAGCCCCCCTTATCCCATTTTTGTTGTTGTTTTTGTCATATCTAGCTGTGCCTAATCAGGACTTACTCCTGGTTCTGCGCTCCGGAATTATCCCTGGCGCTGCTCAGGGGACCAGCCATGAAAACAAAGTCAGCTGGCTACAAGGCAAGTGCCTTAACCTCTGTACTATCTCTCCAGTCCCAGGCCTTGTATCCTTAAATCACTTTCTATAATTTTGCTTTTTCTTACCAGAAACTCAGGAAACACCCCAGACCTTTGGCATACTCCTTTGCCCCGGGAGTTCTGTGCAACTCAAGCAGTTGAAGAGCTTCAGGCCCCTTCAGCCACAGAGCCAGTGGGAAAATATCCAAGTTCATTACAACTCTCAGAAGAAAGGCTCTGAATAAAGAGCAAGGCTGGTGCCTTTGAGGGAGAGAACCGTAGGGAAGAGAGAGGCTGTCCCAGAGCCAGGCCTGGGTTCCCAGCAGGCAAGCTGACAGAATCCCTTGCCTTAGGCAGTTTTGTGCTTTTCCTTCTCTTGTGCTACACCCTTCTTGGCCCACAAGAATGACTTTCCTCCCTGGGGAAAATGATCCGTGAGAAAAAAGACTTGCCAACTAGTGAAAAAGTAGGACAGTTAACAAGGATACGGTTTGTTCTGCTACTGTTTACCCAGTGATAAATAAAAACATGGACACTTAATACCTATTACTCATTTTTATTCAAGACAGTTTGCATGGAAAATACTGTGTGTGAAAAGCAAAAAGCATTTCTTTCTCCAAGGAAGACAATTTTTTTTTATTTAAAAAAATATATTTGCCTTACCTTGCCTGTCCACCCTCATTCTGAGGTTGAATTGCTCGTGTCTTTGGGAGGGATGAAGGGTGGTGGTCTATCTCACTGTGACACACATCTCCCAAATTCCGAGTACCTGTGCTGGGCTCGGGTCATGGCATCCTCCATGGTTTCTTATGACACTGATGGTATCCTGGTCACAATTTCCCTGTCTGGGCTCCAGCTGAAGATCTTGGCTGGCCAGGTCCTGGGATTTAGCACATCCCAGAGCCATCTGTGAAAATGTCTTTTCACTTTACACAGCAATTAAAATCAGAGTTAAAAAGGCAAACTAATTTCTTTGGAGTATTCGTAGCATGGGCCGCTTTGATGCTAGAATTGAAACTGATTCTACAGTTGTGAGAAAGCCCCCCGACCTGGCCTTCATCTTTGGATGGGTGGGTGGTAATAACAGTGTGTGCCCAGTTGAAAAGCTGCCACAGGTCTTGGTTTCTCAAAATCACAGCTAGAGCACCCTTCATGTGAGACCCAGATCCCTTTGCAGAGGTGGAAAATGACGAATTTCCAACAAGGCTGCTACCACTGGAAATTAATGGGCATAGGAGGTCGCCTCAGTGGAGAAAGGTGTTTCCTGTAGGTAGCTGAGGAAAAGGCCCACATGCACCTGTGTTGAAGGTATAGGGGCCTGTAACCCACCACCCCTGCCCTCTGGGCCCACTCTTACTACATATTTTCCAGGGACACAGAAGTAAGGAAGTCTCGGATACTCTCCAGAACCACCCTTAATCCCACTAGCTAAATCTCCTATGTATCTGTTCATGAGAGGAAGCTAAGCCATTTACTGCTCTGCCTGAGACAAATGCTTTTCTTTATAGTAGAAAAAAATAATAAATACTTGTCTAAGCCTGCTCTCTGTATATTCTACTTCATTTCCACCTAGATAAATGGGCTTTGTGATGGGAAGTCCTTGGTGAAGGTGGCTAGAGAATATGTTTAAGGAAAAGAAGCTAAACACAGGCACACAAACCCTGCTCAAGGAAGCTAATTTCCAGTTTCTGGAGGCCAAACAGAAGGAAGAAGCACAAAATGCAGCACCCAAATGATGCTGTGTATATGTGAGCAGACTCATGCACCCAGGAAATAACAGGCGATCTCGGCATTTGTGCAAGGTGCAACAGATCAGGTTTATATCACAGCAGCTCATGCTTGCCAATAGACTCACCGACTGCTCCTTGCCAATAACTAGAGGATGATGACATAAATGGAAGCATTTAGTATTTTAAGCTTCATTGTGTTTCAGGAAAACTTTTGCCTCCAATTTCCAATGGACCTTCCATCATGACTCTGTAGTTTACATTCTTTCTCTCACCACTTACAATTCCAACTTTAAGAACTAAGAAAGGAACTGGGGGTGTGGGCCAACAGTAGGGCAGTTGCTTAGTATATTCGAAGCTCTGGGTTCAAGTCCCAACACCACAAAAGTTAACAGAATAAAACAGAACAAAAGTAGCAGCGAGCAAATTAACAGAACTGTAAAAACAGCGAGCAGATCTCTGAATGAAAATCACTGTAATTCTCAGCTGACAAAGAGAATATGTTAAATGATAACTTACTGTATCTGTTAACATAGGTGGAACCCAACATTGGAGAAGAAAATCCAGGGACCAGTCCTCCCAACAGTGATTTGGCGACTTTTCTGGGGTTTGTTTTTGAGCCTTTGAGATATACCCCAAAATGCTTACTCCTGTAAGCCAGGGCTTACTCATGGCTCTGTACTCAGGGATCACTCCTGGCAGGACTTGGAGGATTGTATGTAGTGCCAGGATCCAATTAGGGTCAGCTGTATGCAAGGCAAACACCTTAGTCCTTTATCCTCTCTCCAACCCCTTGGCTACATTTTAAACAGTAACTAGAAAGAAATGCGCCACAAAACAAGATAAGTCAATATCTCCAAGAAAATCTACTTTTTAAAAAATAACTATTACTTCTCCAAACAGCTATCATGATAAATTTCCTTTGATATTTTAATTCTTGTACCAAAATGTCCAAATCAGAAACCTGATGTGTCCAACTAAAAAGTTCAAAAAGAGAAAAGGAGTTTACACATTTTATGATTAATAATTTTATTTACATCACTGGAATTATTTTCTTAGTCACCTTGATTACAAAAGCAACTGAACATGGGACATTTAATAACCTCTCATAAATTGATTTTACAAAATTAATAACGGACAGATTATTACTTAATACTCAGTAATACTTAATACTTAGTCACTTCTGCATATATGCATAGGAAAATTCTGTCTGATAGGACTAGTAAGTATGAGAATGTTCTTTACTTGGGACCAGACAATGAGATTATTAGTCAAGGGTTAATTCCCCCATCACTGGGTCAGTCAGCTAGCGCCAATAATTCATTCACTGCCAAGAACAAACCAGCTGTAGCAACTCATACTTAGGGAGTTGGCATTTTCAATGTTTTGAGAGTCACATCCTTCTTTCTGCCTTTAATAAGGCCATCACTAAGCACATCTGGAAACCAAAAGCTTAGATATTTATAACAGAACGTATCACAGTATATCAGAAAATAGCTCAAACAAAAGTCACGTTTCTCTCTCCAGTAAGTGTTTTTCTAGTACTCTCTCTCTCTCTCTCTCTCTCTCTCTCTCTCTCTCTCTCTCTCTCTCTCTCTCAAGGTTTATGTCAATATGTACACATACCCCACTTTCCCCCAAAGGGTTCTGACAAAAACCCAGCCTGGCTGTCTTGCCCCCACAAAATGCTGTCATTAGACTGCTTCTTTTGTGACCTTGCTGGCAGAACGAGACCACTGTTAAGTGCTTTCACAGTGCTTGAAGTCTGAACACCAGGCCGTGTTTGGGTAACCAACCTTCTTCTACAGAGACAGAAAAGCTGCCAGACCTTCCCCAGTGCCACCCCCTCGGGACAGGAGGTGGGCCCAGAGTGGGTGACCACAAACAAGCAGCGGAGAATGACAAGCAGCTTATGAGTCACTCAGAATCGCAGGAAAGCTCTTGCTTTAGCAGCTTTAAGTTACAAACACAAGAGTTGATACACGTACCTTCTTCACGGAAGCTCTATAAGAGCCAAAACATGGTCTTTGCCACATTAGAACTGTCATCAGAGGTACGGCTGTGCTGGGTCACTGTCAATCCGAATGCCAACGGAACTAGCTGGACTGTCTGTCCCCCACCAAACCTCGAAGGCCCCACCCAGTCCTGACGTGTGAGATGAGTCACTGACTCCTTGGCCCTAGATGTGGGGTGCAGGAGCACAGCATTGTCAGGAGCCAATTCCATGCTGTGAGCACTCTTGGGAGGGGCGATCACACACTAGGACACCCCTCATTTTCCCACTGTTCTCGTCAGGGGGCAGTGATGAGGACAAAGGTGTCTTGTGAATCAACTCCACTCCACTGCCCATGTACACAGCAAGTAAGATATCAGATCTCTTCATTGTGCTAGATCTAAGAAACAATCATGATAAAAATCAAATATTGCCCTAGGAAAAGGCCTCATTACTTAGTTAAAAAAGAAAAACAAAACAAAAAAATCAAATATTTCTAAGGATTTCAAGGCTGAGCTGAAACCCATTTCCTCGGCCCTTCTATCCCTCCAGGCCGGGCAGGGCTAGGGCACCCCTTCAGGCCTTTCCCACCTCTGCTGCACAGACCGGGGGATGGAATCCATCTGGTTCCTGCTGCCTTTGTGTGTATGTGCTTCATGTTGAAATCGTGTTGCCTTGTTGGGTGGCAACCAGAGAAATCAAACAGTTCAGGTAGGGACTTGGGTCCCCAGGCTTGTGGGCAGAGTGCACGGCAGTTACAACAAACACAGACCCACACTGGGCACGGCTGAGCGTGAAGGCAAGGGCACACTTCCACACTGGACTCAGGATGCTCATCCGGTGCACTAGGTCTGCTAGGAGGGAAAATCACCAGCCAGTGTAAAAAGCCCGCGTCTTCCCCTGGTGAGTCCATTACCTTTCACCAAGAAATGTTAACTATCAAACGAGTCCATTAACTGTGCCGCTGAGGGTGAAACCATCCAGTTAGCATAAACACTATCATTTGCATAGCGTGGACACCCACTGTTAGTGCCATCGGCTCTCGTGTGTGGTACAGGACTCTCTTCAGGCCAGTTCGGGTCTGACATGCCTAAAAATGAAAACAGATCATTTGTTCTGCACTGAAGAACCACAACTTCATGTGCAGACAGTAAGGCCTTGGCAAAACTCCCTTTGAGGTTCAAACCAAACTTGTGTTTTCTGTGCCAATTACACAAATGGTTTCAGGCTCCAGGTTTCCAAATCAACTGTTCGATTTAGGGAATTAGTATGTGCAACTGTCACTTAGAGGAAACGACTGTGTTTGACTTATCTGATGAGTTTCAAACTCTCAAATCTGATTGTTATTCGTTGACCCATTTTAACTTTTGGTTAAGGCAGCAGAGTGCTCAGCACAGATGCTGTACAAAGAGGTTTACTGCAGCAGAGAGCATCTACAAAAAGTTCTCTAACAGAAAGAAGCCTATTCTACTCATCTTCTGTCTGAGTCTAACTGGGCGGAGAGGATCTTCCCAAACGAGGGCGCACGCAGGCAAGCCCTACAGCGCAGACAGGACAAATGGCGTGCAGTACTTAGACCCAAAGCCAGCCAGGAATAGCGACTCAGGAGGCATGCAAAAGGAACCAGGTCGGCTGAAAATTGCTTGCAATTCCAAGATTTCCAAATCACCAAGGAAGTTAGGAAACAGGAATAAATTTTCTTTTTCATGTATTTAATTGAAGACGAAGGAGTTTTGGCAAGAACCGTATTTACTGTCCATTGTGAACTGACAGCACCATGAACTATGTTTTTTCAAAAGCACTTGTTCCAGCTTATAGCACTGACTTCGTAAGTGACAACCATCCTGAAACACCATAATGAAAAGGATGCGAAAACAGCAGTTTGCTAGGACCAGGGGTGGGGTGGGGGGGTGGGGGGGACCATGGTGGGGAGGCACTCCTTGACAATGAACACATGACTGAGGCCAAGGCCGGGCTCTCTGGCAGCGGGGGGCCTCCAGGGGTCACTGCCTCTCTGGACAGCATCTGGTGGGCGATCCACTGGCTATGCCCTCTGTGTAGGCAGGATGTAGCTGGTTTCTCCTTTTATATTAAATGCCTCCTCAGACTGTGTAGATTTGTCCCCAGAATTAAGCTGAAAGGCCCATGACTGGAAACCCACCCCAGCAATGGCTTCTTCATCATTTTCTCACTATCCCCTGAGAGTTCTGCCCTGCTCTCTTTCTTCTGTTTACATCTTAAACAGCTGGGCAGTGAAGTGATTACACTTATTTTCACATCCTTTAAAAAACAAACACAAACACATACTTGTAAAAATGCCTGCATGTAAATGGATGCAAAGTCAGACATTTACAAATAGAAAGGTTCAGAGCAGACTTTGGTTTCATTCGGACCAGAAACATTCTTAGGAAGCTTTACAGAGAGTAAGGAGAGTGCAGAGAGAGGAACAACATGGCTAGAATCTAGTAAATGCATGTGAAATTCTACCATAGAGTTTGTTTTCAATCCACGTGGAAGGGAGGGCTCGAGGGAGGGGAGCATTATTACAGTCCACCAGGGGTGTCTCCTCCTCCGAGAGACCATCGTCATAAAGCAGGGAATCAGAAGGTGTGGATGCAGCCAGGTCCAAATAGTCCTGAAAGAGAAAGAAAGCTGGTCACCCCCTGACTGGGCCGCCCATGGACATGCCCTTGACCATCCATCTCAAAGCCGCCCTGGTTCCAGACCCCACTAAGCTGACCCCCTCTATACAAGCCCTTAGTGTCCCTTGTCCAAACCCAGCACTGAACCTCTACTTTGCATGGACCTACTCCAAGACCTTTCTTATTGCCTCCAGTAAATCGCTATCTTGGGAGCAGCAATTACATTACATTCTAGAGCTTTATGTTCTAGAGATTTCTCTGCAGCTCTGGGGACCAGCCTTTTTACTCACCCTTGGGGAAGCCTGACTCATGGGAGAATCAGGAGCCATCCCCACCTGCTGACACCTCTGCTCTTTTCTAAGGAGCTGTGCGCACAGACCCACCACTGCAGACCAACCACTGCGCTGGAACTTAGCATCTGGAACTGGGCTGTGTAACCAAATGTGCGGTTGCCAAGAAATGGGCACCCAACAAACCAACCGGACAAGGTTTCTGAGGGCCCGGTGGCCAAAAATAAACCTTAAACCAATCATGTCAAGAATCCCAGGTGTGAGGCCAGAAGGATAATACAGTGGGTAGGGCGTCTGCTTACATGAGGCTGACCCGGGTTCAATCCCTGGCATCCCATTTTGTCCCTTAAGCCTTCAAGGAGAGATCCCTGAGTGCAGAGTAAGGAGTCAGCCCTGAGTACCCCTTGCCCCTAGAAAAAGAAGTGTCCCAGGTAACCCCAGGTATTCACCTGTGGGGTGTGCTTTTTTGGGTTAAATGGGGTTATGTGTGGAAAAAAAATTAAGCAGTTCTCCTCTAGAACAGGAAATGAACAATTAGATGAACAATTAGAGCTTGTGGGTGTGGGTTTTTCACAGGATGCTTCTGCTTGTTCAGCTCCCAAACACAGTGAGTCCCGAGTGACTGCTACTTCTTACTGCCTGAGAGAATCATGTGAAGAGCAGTTACAGCGTTTTATGGCCAAGTCTCAGTACTGTTCTAGAAGGTTCTCTGGATTACTTTTGTTCAGGGCCATCAGCATTTACAGGACTCAGAAGCTTTTCCCAAATGCTACAGTGATGCTGGGTTTTATTACAAGTATCCTAGACCATGCATCTTGGTGTATGTGTGTGTGTGTGTGTGTGTGTGTGTGTGTGTGTGTGTGTAAGAAAGACTGTTCAGGAAAGGAAAGGCGCCCAATGTTAGGAGAAGCCAAAAGGAGTTGGACTGTGGTTCTGTGGTTGTCTTGTTGACTCACCTCCCCAGCATGAGACAGAATACGGAAAGGACCGCTGATGATAAATGTCAGTGGAAACTTGGTTGGCGTTCTCATTTACCTACAGAAGTGTAAGCAGGAGACTCCAGGCTGAAACTAACCTCCCCGACATGTTCTGTCTGGCCCACACTGGGCAATTTTTTAAGGGGAAGCCACCCCTGGCTGTACTCAAGGCTTACTCTTGGTTCTGTGCTCAGAGATCACTCCTGGTGGGGTTTGGGGAACCATATGAAGTGCTGGGGATCCCAGGTCAGCTGCATGTAAGGCAAGCTCCCTAGCTGCTGTACTATCGCTCTGGCCCCACACACTGCACTGGTGTTTTGAAATTTAAATAGAGTTGTAGCATAAAATTTGGGAAACTTGGCATCAGTGTCTTTTAAAATTCCCAAGGTCTGGCAAGCTGGTGCTTCTATCCCAGCTGCTTTTGGGCTGCAGCGAGGGGTCTTATTGTGGTGACAGCTCCCATAGGCCACACAGTCCACCACTTCCTGGTCCTTTCCTTTGCCCCACTGGGCTCCTCATAGATGTGAATTCAGGACACCCCCTCTACCCTGCTTTCTCCTGTTCCATGACTGACAGTGCAGTTGTGGTGGTCTTTGGACTATCTCCCTCCTGCACCTGTCTGTGATGAGTGCTTTCTAATGTCAAGCTGAGAATCCTCATGATTTGGAAAATACCAGGGGATTGGGATCAATAAGGGTGGGTTGCTGCTGGCCCGGAAAAATGCGGGCCCGTCTTTCCCTACACAGTCTCACTCTACCCCTGTGGGACTGGGGACTTCTCAGACCTGAGCTGAGATGGGAATCCCCCTGCCACCAGGTTCAGTGGTCGTGGGTGAGCAGCCCTGCCAGAGCTCAGGGTACTCACTCGGCTCTTCACCATCATCTTCTCTAGGTCTTTGCTAATGTCAGCAAACACAGGTCTCTTGTCTGGTTCCTGCTTCCAACACTGCAACATGAGACCGTACCTGGGGACGAAGCAGAGATGGGAGTGATAATGCCCCAGGGACCAACATGCCACCTCCATGCCAGTGCTGTGTCCAGAGTAACAGAGGGGCATCTGTTCCCAAATTCTAACACTATTTCTGGGGCTGACATCCTGCTCTGAGCTGAGTCACAGTCTGAGGGTTCACTTGGGGCCCAGGGCACCAGGGGCTGTGTTCCAGCAGGCTGTACACCTCCCTTCTTTGGAGACATTTATTCTCACTTCTCTTTCAGAGACAGTGGGAAACAGCCCACAGGATGCTGTGCCCACAACAACAGCAGCTGAACAGGAAATGCAGGTGCTTTAAGGCTTGATGGAAGATGAATGGGGCATGGAGACCAATGCACTTGTGCCGATTATGCCTGTCTGCCACTAGTAAATCATATACATGAGGACCAGTAGAAATTACTTGGTGGGGGGTGGAGGTGGGGGAGGTTAGAGAACCAAATACCTTTTGTGTGTGTGTGTGGGGGGGAGGATTTGTGTCACACCCAGCAGTACCTGGGGCTTACTCCTGGTTCTGTGCTCAGGGGTAACTTCTGGCAGTATGTGCAGTGCCGGGGATCCAAATAGGATGGCCACATTCCAGATAGGTGCCTTACCCGCTAATAAAAGCCCAGGCTCCCCTAGCCCCTGTCTTGGCACTCCCTGATCTACATAAACTGTGATTCAATCCGAATGACCTGCCTTTCCCCTCAGGATCCTTCCGGGGACAGATCACTGTGCACACCAGCTGCTTCCTCAATATGAAGCGGCTCTTGTTTTTTGTTGTTGTTATTGCTTTTTGGCCCCACACGGTGGGGCTTGGGGCTTGCTCTGACTGTGCTCAGGGATCACTCCTGCTGGGTTCAGGGGGCAGCGTGTGTTGTCAGAGATCAAACCCAGTTAGCCATGTGTGAGGTGAGTGGCCTCCCTGCTGTATTGTCTCTCTGGCCCCCTTTTCACATTGTTACCCCCTATCCCTGAACCCTGGATCCCACTGCCCTTTGACCCTGTAAGTGCCCTAGGGAGCAGAGTCCTCCCCACCCCAGATGGGATTCCCAGTATCCTCTGACTTCTGCCTTACTCCTGACCCACCTCCCAGCTCCCCTTGCACCGACCCTCAGGTTGTGCAGGGCCAGAAGGGCTGAGCAGGGCCACCACCCCCTTCGCACCCAGCCTTCCTAGGTCCCCGGGCTTGCTCACATCTCCTCGCTGCAGTTGTCAGGTCGCTCCATCCGGTAGCCCGTCTTCAGAAGGTTGAAGAGCCTCTCCGGAGGGATCCCAGGGTATGGGTTGCCCCCCAGGGTCACAATCTCCCACAGCAGAACCCCGAAGGACCACCTGCGGGAGAAAGAACACCTGTGAGGTGCTGTGCCCGGTCTGCGGTGCCCACCCTACAGCAGCCACTGACCCGGCAGGCCCCAGCGCCAAAGGAGGGCCCAGGGTCTCACTGACAGCCAAGAGGTGTGGAATGGAGGAGGTGTCAGCATCCGGCCAGCCTGTCCCCACCTAATTGAGCCCAGAGTTGGGGCCTGAGCTCACCCTCCACAGTTACAAGAGTCTGGCCCTGAGGTGAGGTGTGGAAGCCTCACAGCTAAGCGCAGCGACATGGCCAGGGGACCCTAGACGAGGGCATGGGGCTCCTTGCACAACTCCCTCACTCCTCCTGTGCACTTGGGACATTTCATAAAATCTCCAGAGAGATAGCAGGTAAGGTGCTTGCCTTGCATATGGCTGATCTGCGTTCAAAGCCTGAGCACAGTAAAGCCAGGAGTAAGCTCTGACTAGCACTGGGTGTGGCTCCAAACCAAACCAAACCAAACCAAACCAAACCAAATCAAAATAAAATAAAATCTCCTAAGAAAATAAACACTGCCTTGGTAAAAATACCTGGCTGTAAGGGGAAAATTTATAGAGAAGTGGAAATAACTATTACAAACTAGCATGATTGTAGGAATCCACTTAATAAAAAGAATGATACCTTCAAACCACTAAAAACACTAGTAAATCATATACATGAGGACCAGTAATAATTACTTGATGGAGGGTGGGGGAGGTTAGAGAATCAAGTACCTTTTTTTTTGGGGGGGGGGGGAAGGATTTGTGTCACACCCAGAAGTACCCGGGGCTTACTCCTGGCTTTGTGCTCAGGGATAACTTCTGGCAGTACGTGCAGTGCTGGGGATCCAACTAGGAAGGCCACGTTCCAGATAGGTGCCTTACCTGCTAATAAAAGTCACTAAAAAGACTAATAAGTGAGATCCAGCCCCATAGTGACTTTTATTAGTTTCTTCATTACACTTTTCTCTGCATTTTCCAATCGTCCTACCGTGAACTTTGGTAACCAGAAAATAGGTGATGAAAACAGTTTCAGAATTAACTTTTCACGGCCCACTTGATTCAAGAGACGCATGTCTGCAGGCACTTAAAAACAAGTCGGCAGCAGTCCTGGGAGTGATCGCGTCTTACTCATGTTGTCTCCCATCTCTGAGAAGTTTGGGGCTCAATCAAGGTCACCCCTGCCAGGTACGGAGGGACCAGTGCAGGGGAACCTGCTCACAGATGGGACTGTCTGAGGGAGCCTGTGTGCCACAAGAGCCCAGAGAGGAGAGGGCAATGGAGAGCATGAGAAGGAGAGAGAGGAGGTAAGGTGGGCAGGGAGGGGGCGTTGCAGTTACCCCTCACAGTGCCATAAACTCCATGCCTGACTCGAGCCATTCTCGAATGAAGAACTTATACCCTCTCAGCTTGGGTGCCTTGAGGATGGCTGGCATGCTCCAGAAGGCATGTGGAGCGCCAATGTTCTCTAGTCAAGATGCCCTGTCAGCCCCACCACACACCCTCCAGCCTAGAAACCAGCAGTGCCCACACTTACACATCACTCTGGGTGGTGTAGATATGATCGAAGAGGGACTCGATCGCCATCCATTTAACTGGAATCCGGCCCTAGAGAGGGAATGCAAGGAGGCTGTGTAGGTCACCCTGACACTCTGGGAACAGGGGTGGGGGTGGTTGCAGGGTGTGGAGGGTGTGGAGGAAGGCAGGGTCTGGGGGGATGCTGGGTGATGTCACCCAGGGTGCTCTGGATCACAGAACCGCAGCCTGCTCAGAGAAGCTGCTTCACTCTCCAACCTGGCGCTGGCCTGGCCTCCTCTGCCCAAGATGCCCTGTCGAGGAGGATAGCAGGCCGAGCCCCGACAGGACACCTACAGGAAGCCCACAGGATGACAGAGAAGAAACTCCGGGACTGATACACGTTCTAGGTCATAGGAGCACCCTGAAATGCGCTACCCAACAGTGGGGCCACACACGCACCATCGAGCAAGATGGGCCCTGGTTTCTGAGGATGAACGGATTCAGGGGAAGGGATTCGAGGGACACAATGTCCAGCCTTTTCATATTGGGGATTTCTGTCAAACTAACACATTATAGGCTCTTCGGAGCAACCTGTGTCACTGTTCGGTGGGCTGCGCATGGTTTACTCCTTTCTTTTCATGCCCAGGCCTGTGGTTCAGCTTCCATGAGCCAGACCCCATCAGCAAGGCTGGGGTCAGACCTCACACCTGCTTTCCCAGGCGCCAGGAGAAACCCCTAGGTCAATAACTAAGTTTTCCAGCACAAGTCAATTTTGAAAGACTGGGCATACTGGTTTCCAATGCAAGCTGCATGCCAATTCCTTTTTCTTAAAAATCCTCCCTTAGCATTTGTGTCCTGAGCAGCATGACTTGGGCACGGCCGACCCTGCAGACTGCACTCACGGGGCAGGACCTAGGCTCGGGTGTCTGTGCTTCGCCTGTCCATGGACCCTGAACACAGGGTGATTTTGGAGGAATGGTGCATGCAGGGAAAGGCTCTGCCCATCCCCCCTTTCGGGCAGGGAATGGCCCCCTCCATGTTCTTTCAGCAATTCTCAGATGTGCCACGAGCACAGAAGCGGGGAAAAAATGAAAGATCCCCTCCACACAATGGGCATCCTCTGCCTCTCTGAGCAAAACTGAAGTGGATATAACTGCACTCTCTCTCCTCTTTTGAGCTGGTCTGCTCTGAATGCCAGGCAGAGAACACCCCAGGGGCTGGCCCTGCCTGCTCTGTGTGGGTCCTCTGCAGGACAGGGCTGAGAACAACCAAACCCAGAGGGTCAAACCCCACGGCAGGGAGCCAGGGCTTTCCAGATCTGGGGTCTCACCCCCCACTTGCTTCAGAGACCTGGAGAAAGTTTTCAAGACCCCTATCTGCACCCCATCTAAAGGGTCTCCCCCTGTGCTTTCTATACACTCCCAGAAAACCCTCAGGGGCAAAGTGGTTCATTCCTTTTTATAAAGAACGCCCGCCAAGCTCAGGTTATTTCTCTACTCTTCTTTAAATAGAGAGCTTACATCACACAGAGAGGGAGCAGTGACCTTTCCTGCAGTAGAAGCAAGAGGAACTAAGTGCAGAGAAGAGAAATGGCATTTCCAAGGGACTGGGTGACCTTCAGCAGGGATGTGGATTCAAAGCCAGAGAAGCTCCAGGGCCCCAGGGACCCAGTGGGAGTCTTTCTGAAAGGGGTGGATGTGGCATTTAGGGACAAGGGCTGAGTCTTAAACCAGGACGGGGTATCTCTGCGGGTCGAGAATGAGGAAGAGTTTGGAGGTGAGGGTTAAAAGTAGGTTAGAGCCTAACACTCTGCTTTACCTTCTCCAGATGTTCTAAGGGCCCTGTAGGATCCCTGACTCCTGTCAACCCCGCTCCCTACCACCCCAGTTGAGAATCTCTGGACCAGCACCCCAAAACCTGGTACCTTGCTCCTCTTGACATAGGAGTCCTCTTCATAGACGTCTCGGGACAGGCCAAAATCTGAAATCTTCATCTTCCGGCCCTCAGCGACCAGGACGTTCCTGGCCGCCAGGTCCCGATGAACGAGCTGTGAGGAAGACAGCGTCGGGAGCTCACAAACCTGGGACCCCATGGCAGGTGGCAGAGGGAGGAGGGGTGACCCGGGAATGGGGTGGGGGCTAGGCTGGGCCACTGCTCACCTTCATCTCGGCCAGGTACTGCATGCCCCGAGAGATCTGCCAGGCAAAAGAGATGAGGTCGCCCATGGTCAGCGCCCGCTCATCCGGGTTGTCCAGGTAGCTGGAGTTGCGGCTGCCCCGGCTGCCCCCGCTGCTGCTGCCGCCCACGTAGCCTGGCCCCGCTTTGCGGCTCTCCCGGAGGAAGCCCCGCAGGGAGCCGTACTTAGCGTACTCCACGATGAGGAGGAGCGGCCCTGCGGGTGGACATGGGCCCAGAGATCAGGCCAGCTCTGAGCCATAGACAGACACTGGCTGGCTTCCATGCCCCCTACTGGCAGCCGCGCAGACAGACAGAGCCTGCTTCTCCGCCCGCCCCGGCTGCAGAAGTAGCTGCTTTGTGGGGCAGCTGTGCATGACTGTTTCCCGGAGGGGGAGGAAGGCGAGGGGGTGGTCCAAGGCAAGAGACCTCAGCACTCTGCTGCTCTGGGAGGCACCCCTGGCCGCTAGGACATAGCGCCTTATTTGGGCGCAGTGCTGGGGATGGTTGGGGGTCACTGGCAGCAACACTCGGCCAATGGGCTTGAGGCTCAATGCTAGAGCCCAAGGCTGCAGTGCCACTTGTGGAGCTGGAGCTGGAGCTGGAGACCATCTGGGTTGCTGAGGGCTTCTAGGTCTACACCCAGAAATGCTCAGGAGACCAAGTGGTACCAGGCATCAGGTGCACGCAAGGCACGATGCTGCACTTTCCCATCATGCCTTGCTACTCCTCAGTCTGGCTGCAGGCAGAGGTTCTGGGTCTGCACTCAGCTGCCTGCCTGCTGCTGTCTGCCTTAGGTATAGTCCCGAGTCCTGCAGGGGCTGACCGTCATCTCTGCTGTCCTCTCTGTGGCCTCCTAGTATCTCAGCCACACACAGACACACACGCAGAGGAGCAGTGGATTTGGAAGTCACCAGCCCAGGCTGAGTCCTCACAGAAGGAATGATGGCAATGCCTTGGCCTTGCAGGGCTGAGACCAGGGTCACCTGGGTGCCTTGGCATACCTAATTCATTTCTGGGGTTTCTTGTCTTGGGGACTCTCTGCCTGGAGTGCGTGCTGACAACTGGGTGCTACAGAGCAGCCCCAGCAGGCTCAGGGACACTACTCACTGTGAAGGGAGGGCCCTACAGCCCCTCACTATCCCCCCACCCCTGGCCCCCCACACAGCAGGATGCATTCTCTAGGCCAGAGAGCCCACACGTCCAGAAGGATGGAATACAGACTGGGAGAGAGGACAGGCCAAGAGACCACCAGGGCCAAAGCCAGGATTGCTAGGGGACTTCTAGGTTTACACCCAGAAAAGCTCAGGAGGCCAAGTGGTACCAGATATCAGGTGCATGCAAGGCATGACCCCGCACACTGCCATCATGCCTTGCTATTCCCTCGGACCGGCTGCAGGCAGAGGGCCTGGCTCTGCACACACCAGCCACCTGTCCACTGCTGTTGTCTGCCCAAGGTATAGTCCTGAATCTGTATTCTGTCTGGGAAGTAGGAGAAATGGCAGCCTGGAGTCCCCTGTGCCCTGTGGCTTCTTGTTCCAACGGGCCTCACCGTCCTGGCTGCAGGCCCCGTAGAGCTTGATGACCTGGGGGTGGTTGACCTGCTTCAGGAGGTTGAATTCGGACAGCAGATCCCGCAGCTCGCTTGGGGAGGCGTTTTCTGAAATGCAGAGAGACAGCAGGATGTAGATGGGGCCTCCTCCCCCGAAACACCTTCAGGAGCCCTGTGGGGTCACAGGAGCCAGAACAGGGGCATGCACTGACCCTGTTACCTCTTTTCACAGATGCCCAAACCCAGCTTCATAAAAGGACCAATGGACACCCCCCCTCCCCGCCCCCTGCAATGCTCAGGCCTTCCCTTCTGTGGGGGTTTGATGGTGGTCTCTGCTGCCCCTGGGGAGAAAAAGCTCCAGGAGCAAACATTCACATGGGCGGGATTTTCCCGAGAGTGGCCTCCGTGGTATTCATTTCCTGCTACTACCCTCCTTCAAGACTGTGCTGAAATGGCCCCATGAATCCTCCTGGGAAGGTGAGGGGCTTCCCCAAGGACCATGCACCCCACAGTACAGGGGTGAAGGGAAGGAGAAGGGAGGCCCAGTGGACTTCACGGGAGGTAAGTGTCCAGTGTCCCGGGCAGGTAGCACCATGGCTCTGGCCAGTGGCTGGGTATGGAGCTGCTGCCTCTTCTGGGTCAGCTGTTCCACACTTGTCCCTGGCTGTGCCACATCATCTTCCCTGGCCACACACATGCCCCAGAGTACAAGAACATCTGGGAGCCGGGTGGGCTAGGACCTCAAAGCCCACACACAGATGACAGGGGCCAGGGTCATATGGTGTCATGGTCCTGGAGAGACCCATTTTGGGCCTGGGGAAGCACCCAGAGCACCCCTTTCCCCAATCGCTACACTGGGGCCTGTGAATCCTGGCTCTCTGGTCACCAGCACTGTAACTGGGCTTGGTCCCTTGGGTCCCAAACACAGGGTCCCTGGGAGAGGGTCACCTGCCAAGACTGCAGAGAACTGCGCTGTGTGTGCGGTCCCCTCAGGACCAAACTCGGGTACGACCACTCCACAGCATGTGGCAGGCTCTCTGCAGGCTGCTGGGGAGTGGGCAGGATGGGGGCCACCCTGATGGGGGTGGGGGTGGGTGGGGGCTGGGTAGGGACTTTCTCCTACCAGGCCCCTGGCAGAAGCTGCTCAAGAGGAAAGTATGGCCAGACTGGGGTGGGGAAAGCTGTCAGCTGAAATTCAAAGACCTTCACATTTTAAAAAACCCTCAGATCTTTACCCATCCTTGGTGCAGGAGCAGCACCATTCTAGAACCTTCCAATGGAAGAAAGTCTTTACCCTTTTTCTCTAGGGACCACCCAGTCCAGGACATCCATGCTGGGGACAATGGTTCCCAAGAAGGACAATGGTCCCCAAGATTCACAAGGGGAGAGGGGCCACTTAGGAGGCCACAGGCCGACCAGTACCTTGGGGAGGGGGGCCAAGAGGGCTTACTCCACCCCTCCCCCGGGGAACCTGCAGGCATGTCAGTACCCCTGGGGCACATCCCTGAAGGTACCTTTCAGCATCTTCACGGCCACTGTGGTGTAGCCCGCTTTGCCTTTCAGCCGGAAGGCCGTTGCCTGGACCACTTTCCCAAATTCGCCTTCTCCCAGTGTTTTCCCAAGAATTAAGTTCTTCCGGGGGAATTCCCACTTTGGATCCTCCTACATTGGGGAGTGAGAAGTGAGGGGGAAAAAATTCTAAGGGTGAGAGGGAAGGCAGACAGGAAGAGTCTCCCTGGAGAGGCTCTGGTAGACAGACCTGAGCTTACTAGGGGTATGGGGAGTCTGGAGCGATGGCAGACAAGCAATGGCACTGGACTACCTTTTCACGCCTGCAACCCAATGATAAGAGGGAGGAAATGTAGATGGGGAAAGGGGGTTAGAGAGGAAGGAACAACGTCTTCATGGATGAGACACCAGGAACCCACAGAGAGGGGAAGAAGAGCTACATAAGGTGACAGAAGGTGACCCTGGGGCCCTGGGGACGGTGTGATGCAGGCTGTGATTCGGAGCTGTGTGTCAATGGGGAGCTGTGCTGGTCCAGGGAGCAGCTCAGCTGGGCCAGGCCAGGGCGGCTTCCTGCTGGAGAGCTGTGGCATGTGGACACGTCTGTGGGCACGGCTGCAGAGCTGTGTGGCTGCGTGTCTCGGCCCAGCACCAGCTTCCCACCTGACAGCCAGCAGACAGCCAAGGGACGGGGTAAAAGGGCAGAGAGTCCCAATGCTGGGGGACTTGAGGCCAGCAAATGAGGCCTGTGGCTACTGGTCTGGCCCTCTCTCTCGGGAGGAGACGGACAGCATGGGCCCAAGCGAGACACCTGCTCGGGAGTCACAGTTCAGCCTTGGGGAGTCTCGCAACTGTGGTGCTTACTGGAACTGGACCGAGGAGCCAGGTGCCTCGCCACAGCTAGCCTGCTGCTTCCCTGGGTCCTAGCCACAGGGTGGAAGAGACAATACAATGGGCAGAAAGTGCCTGCCTTGCATGTGACCAACCCTAGTTTGATCCCTGGCACCACTTCTGGTCCCCTGAGTCCTGCCAGGTGTGGCCCAAAGTGAAGAAAAAAAGAGTTCAATTATTAGGGCCAGAGAGAATACAATGGGCAGGTGTTTGCCTTGCACACGGCCATCCAGGTTCAATCCCTGGCACCCCAGGTGGCTCCCTGAGTGATTTCTGAGTGTAGAGCTCTGAGCACCGTTGAGTGTGGCCATCCCCTCTCCCCTCCCACACACAAAAAACAACCAAAAAACTGTGTTCTAGCCATGCTCAGGGACTATATTCAATTATGATGCTTCCTGCCTCCAGTGAGAGCTGACAACCCCCAGTGCAAAAGCATGTAGGGGACATAATTTTTACTGACAGCACCTGTAGGATGAACTTCTTCTACCTCCCGGCATCCACCTGTGACTATGGTGGAAACTGGCCCTGACCGAAGTCCAAAACAGAGTTTCCCTTTGCTCTCCTCTGCTCTATACTCCTGGGAAATATCTGGGGAGGGATCAGAGGGATAATTGATGGAGCAGCAAAACATGGAGCAGCTGGGAAAGTGGGGACTGTGGAATCGCCCTCCAGAAGAGAAAGAGCAGATCCTGCCCGCCTCCACTCAGATCCCAGCAGCCCCTTGGTACTGACCTTCCAACAGGAACCCCACTGCTCCCCACTGCCCTGGCTTCTACCTGTGTTGGCACCACACCTCCAACCAATTTTAGCAGGCACAAAAGCGTCAGAGAGTATATAAAGCAGCAGGCACCATAGTAACCGGGCTCCACATCCAAACATTTTCATAAGAAAAATGTAAGAAACTAGTGAAGGAACTCAAGCACAAAAAGGGATGATTTTTAAAATATGAGAGGAATCATAAAAAAAGAATGACAAATCAAGAGAACACCATAAAAAAACCAATTAAGATGGCAACAAATATTTAACTTTCAAAAATTACAATGTCAATGGTCTTCATTTTCTAATTAAGAGGGTAGTTGAGATGAGCAGATTTTAAAAAATCCAACTTTTTGCTATGCAGAAAAAAATATGTCTTGGAGTCTAAGAGAAACAGAGGCTCAAATTTAAAGGTTGGATAACAATCCCACTAGGGAATGACAGTTTTAAAAAGACAGGTTCAGCTGTTCTGACAAAACATAGGAATTCCAGGTTAAAAAAGTACTAAGAGATAAGGGTTGACAGTATATAATGTCAGTTTTATCATAAATTAAAAGTTTATAAAATAAAAAGGATAAACAGCTATAAATATAAGCAGCTATTGCACTTATTGACATACATGTACCAAAAGAGCATCCAAATATATTAAGCAATTATTAACACAATGAAAGAATGATATTGACAGTAATACAAATAGCAGGAAGCTAAGAGAGTAACTAAACGGAGAAAAAATAAAGAAAGAATAGCCTTAAATGATGAACTAGAACAGATGGGCTTAATAGACATTTATATAGAGCATTTCACCCCCAAACAGCTGAATTTACTTTTTTCAAGGAAAGGCCATATGCTGGTACAAAACAAGTATCAATCAATTTATGAAGACTGAAATTCTACAAAGCACTTGTCCTGATCTCAAGGCCAAAACATCTAAAAAAACAGAAAAACTTCAAATATATAGAGAATAAGCAATATGTTTCTCAACAATCATAGAGTTAATCAGGAAACTGAAGCCAAAATTTAAAAGATACCGGAGGAAAGTGAAAATACAAGTAATCAAACCTATAGGAACAGCAAAAGTGATACAAGGTAAGCTAATAATACAGACCATTATAAAGAATAAAAAAAACATAAGTATACACTTTAACCTGATAGCCAAGTCACTGTAAAAAGCACAATAAAGCCAAACATTAGTAGAAGTAAAGAAGCAGCAAAAATAAGGGTGAAAATTAATGAAGCAGGAACTGAAAACCAAGGGCTGGACAGCATGTAAAGTAAAAGGAACTCTCATGCACTATGGTGGGAATATAAATTGATTCAACCATTTTGGAAAACTTAGCGGTAGGGCGTTTGCCTTGCACGCAGCCAACATGGCCGACCCGAGTTTGATTCCTCCGCCCCTCTCAGAGAGCCCGGCAAGCTACCGAGAGTATCTCGCCCACACGGCAGAGCCTGGCAAGCCCCTCGTGACGTATTCGATATGCCAAACACAGTAACAACAAAGTCTCCAATGGAGACGTTACTGGGCCCGCTCGAGCAAATCGATGAACAACGGGAGGACAGTGTTCACAGTGTTCATGGAACCTTCTCAAGAAAAGATAGGGTCTGGAGTGGTAGTTCAGTGGGTAGAGTGTTTGCCTTGCATGTGGCTGTCCAGGTTTTGATTCCCGGCACCCTATATGGTCTCTGAACCCATCAGAATGATCCCTGGGCACAGAGTCAAGAGTAAGATCTGATCACTGCTGAAATGTGACCTCTTTGCCGCCCCCCCCTCAAAAAAAAGATGCTAAATATAGAACTGCCCTACGATCCAGCAATTCCATTTCTGGGTATCTATTCAAAGAAAGTGAAAACAGACATCTCCTGATCCTTTGCTCGCTCCCCCCACTCTATCAGGTGAGATTAATATCCCAGCTGACATCTTCAAGGCTTTTTTAGAACCGGAGGTAGACTCCTCTGCCTTCCGGCCAGTTTCCTGCATACCCCCTGTCTGGCCTCCGCCATATCAACAGGCCCAGTTCCACCTCTACAGAACTGCACATGAAGCTGGGCATCAGCTTCCCCGATGGCAAAGACTCACAGAAGCCCACCATGTTCAACGGGTGAAAACAGTAACACGGAAGTCTCAACTAGCTCAGTAAATCCTCAGAGAATGACTTCAGTGACACCTTGGTGAAGACGCTTAATGAGCTCTCAGAAAAGACTGCAGTCAGCCATCAGCAGAGTGCAACAAAGTATAAGAGCCAATATGACAAAATTACAATTTTAGAAATGAAGACTGTGGTATAAAAACCTCAATAAAAGGTCTGAGCTGAAGAAGTAGTTAAGAAAAAGATCAAGAAGTTCCAAGATAAGATGGAGGAAACTTATAGAAAATAACAGAAGATGGAGAGAAGTCTGAAGATGAATGAACAGCACACCAGACGAGTATGGGATGAATCCATGAAAATCATCAGAGCCCCTGAAGAACAGAGAGGTGCAATTGATGAAGATCCAAAACTTAAAGCAACCACAGATAAGAATTTCCCCAAGTTGAGGAATATAGGCAAACCAGATCCAAGATGCCCAAAGGCTCCCAGCAAAAACAGACTCAAACAGAAAAATAGCAAGACACTTTGTAGTCAGAAAGAAAAGAGCGAAAGACAGAGATGAATATTGAAAGCACAGATATTTTTTAAAAAAAAAGGAAATTACATTCAGAGGGCTTCTTTAAGATTCACAGTAGATATAGCAAATGAGACTCAAGGAATCAGAAAAGAATGGAGGAATGTAGTATAAAAATTGAATGACACGAATGCTTCACCAAGAATACGCTATCCAGTTGAAACCATTCAGATTTGAAGGAAGGATACCGAGCTTCAGAGACAGATAACAGTTTATGGAATTCATAGCCAAGAAACTAGTTTTGCAAGAAACGTTCAAGAAGCTTCTCTGAAGACAAGACAAACTTCTCAGCACTTGGTATGGAGTATGGTATTCATTCATGGAGTTTACCGTTGCCCTCTACTAGATTAAGAAAGTTTATTTATGCCTAGCTTGATGAGTAATTTTATACATTTTCAATAATGAATTGGATTTCATTTATATTGGGTGTTCTATGTCTGATCAGGTGTTTACTTTTTATGTCCATTGATATTTTTACTACAATCTTTTGCTTACTAATACAAATGATTAAGCAGCATGAGTATTATATTTTTCTAACATAAAACCAATATTCCCTTCCTGAGGATAAAACACACTTATATACTCACACTTATACACTTTCATAGGCCTATTTAGATTTCCTCTTACATTTTTCTTAATTCTTCTCAATCTTACTAAATTTTACATTTGTAGGACTTAGCTATCTCATGTAAATTTTAAAATGTATTATCATAAGAATTATTCATAATATTAAATTAAAAATTTATATACCTACACAAACATGCAGTTTTGAGAAATATTTTATCAGCTGATTTATTTTATCACTGATTTACAATGGTGTGGAATTTTAGTAGTTCAGTTCTATTCATCTGTATGTGTGTACAACACGTCACCACCTCATACACACATACATTTAAATTTTTTTAAAAATTAATTTAAAAACTCCCATACATGGGATAAAAAAAGACATAATAAGGGAATGACACATGGCTAAAGACATTGGAACTGAAGATTTTGTCTACAGAACTGAGCTTATAAGGGAAGGGAATGGGAGGGTCCCAGGGACCCTGATGGAGGAAGGAGACTCTGGTGATAGATGTGGTTGGAGTGATGTAGACATGAAAAGAATAATAACAGTATTGTAAATCCTCAAGAAAATGATATGTATTTTTGGGGTGGGTTGGGGTAGGAGGACTCTTGGCAGTGCTTAGGGTTTATTCCTGACTCTGAGTTCAGGGATCACTCCTGGAGGACTGAGGGACCATATGGGTACTGTAGATTGAACTCAGTTGCAAGGCAAGTTTATCTAGTCTATTTCTCCAGCCCCCAAATGTTTTCTTTATAAAAGAAATAATGTGAAAAGGTTAACACTACAAGTTCGATCCACACTGATGTTCATTGCAGCATTATTTATAATAGCTCAAATATGAGAGCAACCAAAGTTTCTGTTGGCGGATGACTGGATAAAGCTGCAGCACATTTATACAATGAAATACTACTCAGCTCTCTAAAAAATGTAAGCTGAAATGTTGTCCTTTGCAGCAAAATAAAGGGCGTTCAAGGAATATTGTGAGAAGTGAAGTAGGTGAAGAGGATAAAAGGCAAGTTCTGGATGACCTCGCCCAACGGTATGATGTAAGGCAGAAAACAAGAAATAAAATAATAAATCATAAACCTTAACAACAGAGCTAAGGTTACCTGGGGGAGGAGGGAGACGAAAGTAAAGGTATAAAGAAGGTGTCAGGTTTTACTTGTGAAAAAAGAAAACAAAACCAGCAGGAAGAAATTCTAAGAAAAAAAAAAACAACAGCAACATTAAAAATCAATCCCTCCCAGGGGCCAACAGAGAGTAAAGCAGGTGAGGTGTTCGCTTTGCATGTGGCTGACTCAGATTGGATGCCCGGCACCCCACAGGGTCTCCTGAGTTCTGTCAGGAGTACACAGTCAGGAGTAAACCCTGAGCACAGCTAGCCCAAACAACCAACCAACAAATAATCGCCCCCTGCCCCCATTTTATATAAGAGAAAACTGAAGTCGTGGCCCCCAGCTGGTCAGCACTGGGTAGATGGTGGGGACGGGGGTGGAGGGGCTGGGTGCTTGGGCTCACTTCTCCTGGGCACTTCCCAGCCAGCTCAGAGATGGGGGATGGCGCAGGGCTCAATCTCTGGCAACTGATTGATGAGAGTAGGAAATTGTCAAGTGAGGCTGCAGAGGCACCCACCTCCGAGAAGTGCTCTCGGGACCAGACCCTCAGCAAGGGAAGTGCCCGGTGGAAATGCTGATCCAGGCCCAGGACCACCATGGAGAGGAGGTTTGGGCTGGTTCCTTCACCAGCCTGAGATTCCACAGTCTCCAGCTTCGCTCCACTACGGCTGCCCCCATGGGCCCCGTGTTCCCCCTCAGCACTCCCTCACCACTGGACTCTCTCCTGCCACCACCTCTCAGCCTGTGTCTTGTCCAGTGCCTTGTTCTGGTGCTTCCACTTTCTACCCAGATCCCTCGACTAGAAAGTGGCCGCTGATGGAATTTGTGTTCCTCTGCACAAGCCCTGTCCACAGGGAACACAATCTCCATCTTCCTCAGGGGGTCCGCAAAGCACCAGTTCCTGGCCCGGGAAGCTCAGAGTGTGCTCCCCGCCGTCTCTCTCGGAGCACCCACTCTTTCCACCCCGTGCTGAGTGCTCACAGCCTGTGGCCTGGCCACCAGCACAGGTGGATGGAATGTTCTGGGCCTCCTCAAGGACATGAGGTGTCACAGGCCCCTGAGGGTGTGGGATTCCTGGAAGACAAGACTCCTGCCCTCCTGCTCCCTAAGACAGAGCTGAGAAGCCTTTGCCGGGGCCTCCCTAGGGGCCCCCGCGTGGAACCTCACCGGGATCTTGAAGGCATCCACAGAGACCTGGTTCTCCATGGAGTCGAGCGAGGGCCGGCGGGCGCCGGACGAGGAGTAGCTGACAGGGAAGGCCTGGGTGGGCCGGCGGAAGGTCATCTCGGCCGAGGCGATGGGCGGCTTGGGGGCGTTCTTGTGGAAGCGATGGATGCAGAAGATGGCCAGCAGCACCGACGCGATCAGGGAGCAGAGCACGGCCGCCACGACCACCATGCGGCAAAGCTCGTCACACAGCAGCTCTGTGGGCAGGGGTGGCCGTGAGGGGAGGGACATTCCTCCACCTGGTGCGGTGGCCCACAGGGCAGCCCGGTGTGAAGGTGCGAGGATCAGTCCCACCCCAACAGTGCCCCACACTGCAGGCCTGGAGACCCTCAGCACCTTCTCGTGATGCCACACGAGGCACCGCAAGGTCAAGTAGCCACCTGAGGTCCCACGGCAGAGGCTGTGCACCTGTGGCACCAGCCAGAGAAATGTCCCGGTTAAGGAGAGGAAGGTCTCCCTGCTTCAAATGTCTTTCGTACCTTTTTTATGGAAAAAGGGGACAGAAGTGCTACAGGGAGTGTGGCCCCTGGAGGCCCCCAGCATCACACCCTCAGGGTCTTGCACTGAACTTTTTGGCCAAGAATTGTAGGAGGGACTGTACTCCATCCCTTCTACCCCCAATCCCATTCCCTGAGGACTCTGGTTTCTTTTTTTTGGCTTTTTGGGTCACACCAATGCACAGGGGTTACTCCTAGCTGTGCACTCAGGAATTACTGCTAGCGGTGCTCAGGGGACCATGAGATGCTGGGAATTGAATCGGGTAGGCCGCATGCAAGGCAAACTCCCTACCCGCTCTGCTATCGTTCCAGCCCCTTCCTGAGGACTCTGGAGCAGTGCCCCAGATCTAGGGCTGTGTGGGAAGAACTCAGCTCTCTGGAGTATCCGCTCAAACTTGGGAAGGAAAGCTCCCAGGCGCCACCCCCAACTGCCCCAAGAAGAGGACTGGGGGGCTCTGGCTGGGATGGAAGGATCTAGCCAGATGGCCAGTGCTGTGGGATCACCACAGTCCCTCATGGGAGCAGTGTGTGTGTGTGTGTGTGTGTGTGTGTGTGTGTGTGTGTGTGTGCAGGAGTTGCTGGCTGGAAGATCTCAAATTCCAACCCAGAAGGAACCCCATCCCTGCTTGCTCAGATGGGGAAACTGAGGACCACAGGGAAGGAGGACGTGGGTGTCCCGGGTTTGCCAAGCTGTCCTGCCACTGCCTCCCTTGCTGGCTGGGGGTGGGGGCTGGGGAGTGGCCCCGGCAGACAGCGCCGGCCTCCACTCACCCTGGCTGTCCTCCGGCTCGCAGAAGCACTTCTTGTCGTCTGGGAAGCAGTTGCAGATGCCAAAGCCGGCTTTGATGCCACGACGCTCCCCTGGCTCATGCCCACCAACGATGTTGCCGCCCCCTGGAGACAAAAGCAGAAGCAGCCACTGGAACAGTCTGCTGAGCCTCGGGGTCTCCTGCCAGTCTGGCCCTCCCCACGCATGACAGAGTGTGAATGCCCTGAGTTCTCGAGTCCTGGGGCCATGACCACCCCTGCTTCAGGCCAGCTCCCTGGCCACGGGCCGAAGAGGGTAAGGGGAGAGCAGGGACTGGTGGGGGAGGGGTGGGCAGAAGAACCCAACTTCCAGGGTGGAGAAATAGTACAGCGGGTAGGGCCTTGCTTTGCATGTAGCTGACCTCGGTTTGGTCACCTGAGCCCACCAGAAGTGATTTCTGAGCAGAGTCAGGAGTAACCCTTGAATATAATTCGGGGTGCCTTCCCCCCCAAAAAAACTTCAGCTTTCCAGGATGTTTGGGGTGGTTCACACAAGATTACTCTAAAGAGATGCATCAGAGGCAGCAAAAGTGGGCGTGTATCAAACTGCACCCATCCGAGGTGGCCAGAGAGACCCTGTGGATGTTAGGCCACCAGGTGGCACAGTCGGGGTGTGTGTGTGTGTGTGTGTGTGTGCAGAGTTCTTCACTGCCATGAAATGTTCAAATGCTCTCAGCGCATAAACCCAGGCACGCAGCCACTCGGGGGCGTGGGGGAGGCTCACCCACTCCCACACTGGGCCTGTGCCAGCTCATGAGGACGGCGCAGGCGCCCCCTAGCTGCTTACGGAGGCAGTCCTGGGGGCAGATGTTGAGGTCTCTGTTCTCCACGGCATCGCAGCGGCCATCGGGACACGTCTTGATGCTGGGGGAGCAGGTAGAGAAGTTCCGGGTGATCCCTACGACACAGAGGGCGGTCACTTCCAGGTGGAGATGACTGGAGCCAGGAGTGGGGGCACCCCGGGGCTCCTGAGGCCACAGTGCCCCTTCCAGGACTCATGCAGTGTCCGGAAAGATAGTACAGTGGGTAGGGCATGCAACCAGCCCTGGTTCCACCCCCAGCAACATATATGGGCCCCTGAGCAGTGCCAGGGGTCATCCCTGAGCACAGAGCCAGGAATAGATCCTGAGCACAGGTGGGTACGACCCAAACCTCCCATTCTGCTCCCCCCAAAAAAAACAATTTGTTAAAAACCCCAAAGAGATTCAAGCAACGACAAAGAGCCTCCAGCCGAGCAAGCAGGGCTATTCTGGGGAGCATGCGGGTCCAGGGAAGTCCCGAGGGGAGGAAGGGGACTGGGTCATCCCAGAACCATCAACGAAGGGGCTAGAGGGGCCAGGACCCTTTGCCTGCCGCCCTAGGGAGTGTTTTTCTTGGGGCTATGTGAGGGGCTGGTGCTGGCCATGTGGGCTCAGGACACTGACCAAGGACTCCCCGGAACGGCCTGTCTCCAGCACATCCTAGCTTTGATGGACCCTCCCCAGCCTGGTCCTGCCGTAGGAGGTCAGTGGCCTCTGTACCTGCAGCTGCACTCCTGTGCCCCGTTTCCAGGCTTCACACTGGAGGACAGGGTCACCCCCACAGCGGCCTGTCCAGGGGCCTACCTCTGCCGTCTCCCTGCCTCCACTCGCACCGGCCACTCGGAGCACCCAGCCCGCCGCACTCCTCACACTCCAGCCGCCGCTTGCTCACTGCACACGACCTGGGGCAGTCCAGCTCCTCAGGCACATCTGGAGGCGGCAGGAGAGAGGTCAGGGGGCGGGCATCCTCGGTACTGGTAAGGGAATGGGCCCCCTGGGAATGGGGAGGGGGCAAGAGAGTCATAACACGGGGGCAGCTACTGGACTGGGACAAGTGTGAAGAGAGATGTCATGGCCAGGCTGGGTCAAGGACACACAGTGACACCCGAATGTCAAACAAGGGGCACATGGGTGTGCTCCTTCCGGAAGCTGCTCACATTCTGAAGAACCTCTCAGCGATTCTGCACGGGGGCACAGTCGTGCCCCTAGAATTCTTCCCCATGGACTGAATCACAAGGTCACCGTGTCCTGTATTCCTGTGGGCAGTGCTAAGGCAGGGCCCACGGTAGGGGGCTCGGGGAGCTGGACAGCTACTGGTCCAGTCAGCCTGCATTGTCCACCCAGCCTGGCTGAGCCCCATGTAAATCACTCTCATCACGGAGAAGGAGTCTGGGGTCCTGGGGTGGGGTATGGGTGAGAGGGAACAGGACCAGGCCTTTCCAGGGCTTTGCTCTGCCACCACCCCATCCGGGGAGCCGTCACTCACACGTCCCCTCCACGGTGGCCGTGAGCGTGGCCTGGGTCTGCCTGCGGGTGGCGCGGTCGGCGGCCACCACCGTGTACTGTAGCTGGGCACACTCGGGTCGCCGCAGAGCCTCAGTGTCGTTCACGAACAGGAGCCCTGAGGAGTCCTCGGCGGAGGTGAGCACGCCCAGGGCACTGCAGTTGGCGCTGGCCGCCTGGAGCTTGTACAGCACGTGGATGCCGCTGAACTCCCCGCAGTTTTCCACACATACTTTTCCAACCTGGGTGTGGGCACAGGGTGGGGGCTTGGCTGGAGGGTTGCCCACTGGGCACCACAGGTCCCACGCCACCACCCACCGGGCTCTGGGCTTTCACTCCCCGCGGTCCCTGCACGGGACCCTTCACTGTCTGTGCTGTGGGAATCACATGTCTGTACCTTCCCTGTCCAGCCCATCAACCTCCCACCCTAGCACGCGCTGCTCCTGGAGAGCACAAGAACCCCGTGTCTGGGCTGGGGGACTCCTCTGGAAAGAGGCGGACTCGCCCAGTTCATCCCCACTCACTGGACCATTCTGCACAAATTCTGACCCTCACTCTTGACCCCTGGATGCTTTCGGCCAGGCCAGTTGCCATCCTTAGTACAAGGGTTGGGGAGGTCACCCGGGTCCAGCGCATCACCAGCCATACCATGTCTGCAGCAGGGTCCTTGGTCCTATAGGGCTTTGGGGGCATTCCTGGGACACTGACCGGAACCCCTTGGAAACAGGGTGCTAGATATCTGCAGGCACGGAGAACTGGCCTTGGGAAGCTGGACTGACTCTCTTTTATCCCTTGGCTACTCAAGCTAAGAATGAGGGTTGCTGGGCCAGAGGAACAGTCAGGGGGATAAAACATTTGCCGTGTATGTAACAGACCCCAGTATGACCCCTGGACCCCATACGGCTTCCCACCCCAGCACTGCCAGAGTGATCCTTGAGCACAGAGCCAGGAGTAAGTCCTCCTAAGCAGTGCCCGGTGTGGCCCCCAAAGCCAAAAATGACAAAACCACAAAAACACAGTATGAGTTTTACAGCTCCTGCTGGAGCACTAGCTAGTCAAGATGGGTTCAAAGGTGTGGGGAAGCATGGGGTGGGGCCCTATCCACCTCCACACAGGTCCTTGGAGGCTCTGCTGGGGACAGGGAAGGACCAGGCTAAGCCCTCGTCTCACCCTGCAACCAAACCAGCCTTCTAGGTCTCTGGTTGCATCCTGTACAAGGCGATTCCCATCCTCTCCGGGGGGAGCTTCCATGGGGCCATGGTCACTCTCCTCTGATGACAAGAATGGAAACTGGGCAGAATAAGTCAAAGCTGGGCTGTGGGACTCTGGGCACCGGAGGTCTCGTGAGTCCTCTAGAAAACAGGTGACCTGACTTCAGCCACCCAGCTTAGCTTAACTCCCCTGGGAAGTCCCTCAGGGCCCCCAGTCTACTTTTTTCTTTTTAGGTCACACCCGGCAATGTTCAGGGGTTACTCCAGGCTCCTGCACTCAGGAATTACTCCTGTCGGTGCTTGGGGGACCATATGGGATGCTGGGAATCAAACCCAGGTGGGCCACGTGCAAGGCAAACGCTCTACCCGCGGTTCTATCGCTCCAGCCCCAGGGCCCCCAGTCTTGTTCTCCAAACTGTCCCTGACTTCCACATCCATGAAAGGCTGGGAGTTAGGGGTGCTGCTAGGTCAGGCAGCTTGGATATGTTCAAAGGAGAGTCCCATATCCATTGGAGTAGGAGGAAGTAACGTGGCAAAGCTGGGGTACAGTGGGCAGGGCCCTTGCCTTGAGTGCAGCTGACCCAGGTTCGATGCTATATTGTCCCCTCAATCCTCCAGGAGACTGATTCCTGAGTGTAGAGTCATGAGTAACCCCTGGGCACAGCCGGTGTGGCCTCCACAATGAGAAAAACAAATAAAAAAGGACAATGCCAATGCCACAGGAATCAGAGAAGATAGCTCTCTGTAAATTCTGGAGAACATGTATTTGCAGCTGCTCCACTTGGGAAAAATCACGTGCTCAATAAAAGCACCATGACCGCAAGTAAACTTTCCCGAGTGCTCCCAAGTGCCCCAGAGCAACATTCTGATGGCTGGGGAGATAGCCTTCAAAGGGCCGGAGCACAGGCTTCACTCGCTGGAGTCCGGTATTCCAGCTCTGCCCCTGCCCAGTCCCTGAGCACTGTCAGCAGCGACCCCCAAGAGCTAGGAGTAGCCCCTGAACACCAGCAGGGTGTGGTAAAAAAACAAAAAAGAGAAACTTTCTAAACAGTGGGCTTCAAGAACTGTCCGCAGACCACAGCTGTCCTGTGATTCAGTGCTGCCCCGTGGTTGTGCAAGGTTAAAGATCGTTGTTCTGGAGAAAGCACAACAACTGCTAAACACTGGCAAGAGGTAAGGGGTCACACCCCTTTCTCCACATCTTTGATACCGCATACTATTTTCATTTTTCTCACTTCCTGTCTTATTTTCCAAAGACAAACACAAGAAACATTCTCGAGGGACTTGCAGAAGTGCTTCCTAGTTTCCTGCAGAGGGCGCAGTTAATACAACTCTCAAATTCCCATCCGCAGACTTCGTTTCAGAGCAAAAGGAGTCAACTCGAAACCAGAATTTCTGCAAACATTTCTTTTGTTTTATTTTGCCTTGTTTGGGGCCATACCCGGTGTTACTCATGGATCACTCCTGAGTGACTTTATATGGTGCCGGGGATGAAGCCAGGGTTGGTCATTTGTAAGGAAACTGCTATTAACTCCTGTACTAATCTCCAGTCCCTGCAAACCATTTTTTTGACCGAATAATCCTCCAGAAATTCCTTTCCAAGTCGTTGTATGTAGATTTACCGGAAGCTGCTCTTTAAAACGTGTACAGAACATGCTTTTAAAGATACCAAGATGGTAGGCTCAAAACACAGCCCACTGAACTCTCCTGGGGCTCCCCTGGGGCCCACAGACTTACCTGCAATCCCCGAGGGGCTGGCAGGGAGCTCACCTGGGCAAAGCGGCTGGCCCTCCTGCTGACAGTGAAGGCGTAGGGGCTGGGAAGGCGCAGGCTGATGGGCAGCACGGACACGTTGAAGTGGAGCAGGAGGATGCCCTCCCCTGGGCCCTGGAAGTCCGAGTCATTGACCAGCACAGTGAGCTGTAGGGTGTGGCTCTCCGAGATGGGGACACTGCGGTTGAGAACCAGCCCTGTGGGAGGGACGCCCCTGTGACTGCAGGTCCAGGAACCCCAAGTGGCCATCTACCCAGTACCTTGCCAGCAGATGCAGACCCTGAACACACACACACACACACACACACACACACACACACACACACACACACGCACACACGCATGCACATGCACACACAAGTACGCACACACACAAGTACCACGCATGCACACACACAAGTACACACACGCACACACACCCTACACGTGTGCATGCAGACCAGCACGTCCCACACAGGACAGCTCACACCCCAGAGCCCACGCAGAGCTAGACCTGCTTTGGCCTAAATGGAGCCGGAAGTCTGGAGGACTCTCAGCTGCAGGCAACCTGGGTGTGTGAGGGGCGAGGGGGGAAGCAGTGCATGTTGGGAGAGCATGAGGGGTGGGGTTTGTGAGGTGGAGCATGTGGGGGCTGGGGCATGGGGGTGAGCATGCCTATGGGGGGTCTGAAGGACTTATGCTGCCGTGTGGGGTGGGCACATGTATGTACGTGCGCTGAGCGTGTGGGTGTCTGTGGGTGCCCGTGTGAGGGGAGACTATACCATACCAAGGCTACTCCATATGGTTCCCTTAGGGAACGCTCCACAGCAGCAAGTCCCAGAGGACCTGACTCCCCCAAACCCCACCCCCCGGGACCTGACACACCTGCCTGCACCTGCTATAAGCTGCGGTAAGGATTCTGGTTTTGGGGACAGAGGCTGCCAAAGTCAAGGTCACCCACACATACAGTGACAGGCGAGGGTGCCGCCCTCCCACAGGGAGGGATCTTCCAAAGTTTTGGGGTCAGGACCAGTGAGACAGGGTCAGGCTAGCAGAAAGCGGTTCTAAGGACAGCAGGGATTCCGGGATCTTCCACCGGTAAGGACCAAAACAAGGGTTGAGCGTGAGTGGGGTATTTGGAAGGCGAGTCGGAGAACAGACCAGGGGAGCCAGCAGGAGGCTGGGAGGTAGAGGCTTTCTCCCTTCCCGCAGGGGGCCCGCGGGTGCCTGGCAGAGTGTAAGCAAGAGCAGAGCAGAAGGAGCACCTCTGCTGCCCACGCCCATCCCTGGCCGCAGAGCAGAGTGGCCACTGCACACAGACTCTGACAGGCAGAGGGGACCGGGGAACGGGCTGGGTCTGGGCACCTGGAGGGTGGGACAGCAGGTGCCTGTCAAGAATCCTGAAGTGGGGAGTGTGGGGTTATGTGAGAGCTGAGGAAAGCCACCAAGGACCCCCAGAGGGCCATGAGGGTCCCCAGAGGCAAGGAAGGGCTGGCAGGGGACACAGGCCTGGGGCTCAGCAGACCAGGCCAGGCATCCCTATAAGCATGGTCCTACCCAGCCCGAGTGGGCTGAGGTTCTCTTGGACACAGAGAGGCCACACCTGGTCCCTCCAAATGCATTTTTTGGGGGGACCACATTTGGTAGTGCTCAGGGCTTATTCCTGGCTCTGAGGTTACAGATTACTTCTGGCAGGGACAGGATGCTAGGGATTAGAAGCGGGTTGGCTGTGTGCAAGGCAAGTGCCCTGCCCGCTGTACTGTGTCTCGGCCCCGCTTACTCTATTTTCACAGGGAGCCAGGGGCCTGCTCCTAGGGATTTCCAGCCAAGTGGCCCAGACTGGCTGCACTCAGGCCTGAAGATGAGAGCCTGCAGGCCCGCTGTGGTGATGCTCAGGGCTCCCCCGGTGGCGCTGGGGCCCCTCTTACTGTAATCGTGCAGGGTCTCCCGCACCGAGCTGCCGTTGACCTGCACTGAGGTCTCGTTGGGCAGGTGCTCCACGCGGAAGGTCTGTAGGACCCAGGGGTCGCTGGACAGCAGCGTGGCCGTGTAGCGCCTCAGCAGCTCCCCAGATGCCGGCACCACATCAGCATCGGAAACGCGGAGTGTAGTCAGCACGGTGCCCTGCAGAGAGCACGGGTCCTGGTCAGGGCCAGTGAGCGGGACACCCCTGTGCTTCCGGCAGCTGAGACCAGAGGCACACACCCCGCCAGGGGGAAGGGCCAGGGGTGCCTCATCACTGGTTCTTGACACAGCCTGACTTCAGGAGACTGCGCAGATCAACCGCCCCTTGCCAGTCTGGTCCGGTCCCCTCCCTGGGCCACTGCACTCACTTCTGCAAGGTGCGTGATATGCCTGCACACCTGCAAGGATGGATGAGGGCAGACATCCTGGGTGCTGCTGGGCATCCTCCTCAGGGGTCCAAAGAGCAGTGAGAATACCCCCCTACCCACAAATCGAGGAACATGGGCCCCACCGTGTGGAGAGGGCTCTGTGTCACAGTGACAGATGGCAGAGCCTAGGTCCATGCCCAGGGCAACCCTAGAATGTTATTCTTTGTATTTTTTTTCTCTTTGGGTCACACCCAGCAATGCACAGGGGTTACTCCTGGCTCTGCACTCAGGGATTACTCCTGGCAGTGCTCAGGGGACCATATGGGATGCTGGGAATCAAACCAGGGTCAGCTGGTGCAAAGCAAACACCCTACTCGCTGTGCTATCACTCCAGCCCCTAGAATGTTATTCTTCAAGCATCTTCCATACTCCCAGCTGCAAGAGGTCGTGATGAGTCCTTGGTGTAGAAACCTATGCTTTCCTGGTTACCTAGACTCCCTGTGGTCACCTGCAAGCGACCAACCAGTCTCCCGGAACTGTTTCCCGACCCCCGCTCTGCACCGCGCGATAGCACAGTGGTAGGGTGTTCCGGCCCAGGTGTTCTGGCCCTCCTGAGCCGGGTTCTCTCCGAGAGCCCGGCAAGCTATCCGAGTCGTATTCAGTATGCCAAACACAGTAACAAGTCTCACGATGGAGACGTTACTGGGCCTGCTTCAGCAAATCGATGAACAACAGGAGGACAGTGCTACAGTGCTCTGCACCGCCCCCCCCCTTTTCCCTTCGCCCCCGCCCCCTCCCCCCCCCCCCCCCCCGCACCCGGGCTTTGCTGCGGGTCCCCTGCAGGATCCTGAGAAGCCCAGTAGGTGGCAGTCACGCTCCACCCGCGGGGACCAGCGAGGGGCGGGTCCGCCCGCTGGACTTGGGCTCCTCGCAGACGAGCGTCCCAGAGCGGCGGCGGCTCTCCCGGCAGCGGCACCCGGCCTCTCCCCTGCCTCCCTCCGGGCAGCACCTGCACCTCACCTCCTTCCGCTTGAACTCCACCACGGCACTGGCGGTGTCCACGCCCCCGAGGAAGGCCGGCGCCGAGTCGTCCTCGTCGTACACGACCACGGGGCAGGGCACCATTAACTTCTTCTCCAGCGAGCCCAGGCGCACGGTGCACTCGGCCACCAGCTGGTACTTCTCCTGCTGCTCGCGGTCCAGCGCCCAGCGCGTGCTCACCTCCAGACTGTCGGGCGCGCAGCGGAAGGGTCTGCTGTCTGCGCACCAAGCACACGGAGATGCCCGCGTGACCCGGGGGCAGGCGGTGGGAACCGGGAGAGGGGGCTTGGCTGGGGTCCTGTGCTGGGGAGGGGGTGCTTGGCTTCCCAAGGCGCACAGAGTTGATGTATGCTAATGTTTCCGTGGCCTGCTCAGACCCTCTGCCACCACGTGGGAAAGCTGTGTGCACCCCTTTACACCCCCTGCCAGCGCTCTGCAGTGGACTAATGAGGAGAGGGGAGGAGGATATGGCGGCAGCAGCTCTGCCAGGCTACAGACCCAGGGATCTAGCTCCCTGCGTTTACTTGTTTTTGGGAAAAACATGTTTCTACTTGTTTCTTTAAAGAAGTGGTAGGTGCTCATTTTAGGAAATGTGAGAAATAAGGTCACAGCCCCATCATTTGTAAACAAGTGCGGTGGACATCCTGTGTGCAATGTGATGTGAACATGCAAGTACTGAGAAATACTGTCTGGTCCAATCTCTGCTCTAGGCCTCCTGGCTGTGTGGCCCCAGGCTGGGTGATCTATTTCCCTGTACCTCAGTTTCCTCACCAGAGGGTGAAGGCTAAAGGGCTGATCCTTATCTTTCATCAAGTCTGTCCTGGAATTTGTCTATCAGAAATAAAGCAGAAAGGCGGAAGCGCTGAAGGCCTGAAGGTCAAAACTAGTCACACCCCACAGCCAAGCACAGAGTGGGTACTGGGGAGTGGGTGTGGGGTGTGTGCATGTGTGTCCAGGGCCCGTGCGAGCTCCAGTGGGGCAGTCCCCCAGCTCCAGAATCCATCACCCACTATATGTGAATTAGGTGTGAAAAATACCCCTGCATTTCCCTTTGTTTATGGTTATAAAATACCATGCTCAACAAAATTCAATTCTTGAGAGACCGAGAAGAGGGCAGCAGTATCAACCTTATGCTTTGCTGCCAATCTCGTACAAACACATCCATCTGGCCCCAGGGCAGATGGAAGAACAGGGGGGCGTGATGACTTCTCTCCCTCTACCAACATCTCCTTCACCTTCATTATCGTGTGTATGATGTAGCACTCACAACAAACCCCTATGAATCCTGGTTCCACTTCCCGTGTCCCTTATGAGACTGAGTCACTCCATGTTCAGTGGCTTCGTGGCACCTCTGTGACTGCTCAGCTGCCTGCTCTCATCCCAAGAGTCAGCCCCTTCCCCATTCCACCCAGGCAGGGGACTGTCCTGTGGCAGGCAGGGTCATCTGGTGGCACCATCAGCTGTCCTTGCAGCTGCTCAGGCAGAATCTGGAACCACCCTCAGTTCTCTCTGAGCCTTCATATTCCACACCAAGTCCTCAGGAACCCCCGCACAATCTTCCTTTGATACCTGCCCAGCGGTGCTTGTTTATCTTTTCAGGCTGGTTAAGCGACTTCTGCCCCCATCCTGGCCTTTATTCCCCCCCTGCAGGCTCCTGTCTCCCTGCCCAGGCAGGGTTTGGGCCTGCTTTGCTCAGGCTCGCATCCTTAGTCCTTGGACCAGAGCCTGGCTGAGTATTTCTGGAATATTCAACCAACAGCTGGTGGGGGTGTGGAAGAGTATAAATGAGTCGGTGCCTGGCACCCAGCAGGAACTGAGAATGGTCCTCACCTTCCAGGAGCTGGTAAGTCACACTGATGTTCGGGCACAGGGAGTGCACGGGCAGCTGGCGAAACTGATAGAAGGTTCCCGGGGGCCTGTTCTCCCGGATGCGGAAGGAGAGATCTGACGGGGGGAAGCAGAGATCCTTGACTTCAAAGCCATCGCACGTGGGGAAGGAGGTGTTCATGAAGCAGAAGTACACTCGGGCGCACCCCGGCCACTGGCATTCGCTTTCCCGCTGGGATGTGGGTGACAGGTAGACGTGAAGGTAGACAGTGAGTTGGGGGAAGCCTCCATCTGCAGAGAGAAGACACAGTCTATGCCGGGTGGGACCCTGCTGCGCCAGAGAGGCAGAAGGGTACGGAACTCGAGGACGCCTCTGGGGTTTGCAAAGTCCATGCCTCATGGGGCTCTCTGTCCGGGGTGCCACTTTTCCCTGATTGTCCTGTGTCCTTCAGAGTCTCCTGCCTTGCTCCCCATCACTCAGGCCTCAGTTCAGGGGGTGCCCTGAGGAGCACACCCCACCGACAGACTGCCTAGAGGAGCAGATTTCTAGCAAATTCCATTATGGAAATACAACAGAGCCCCCCCCCCCCCGCCTCCCCCCATGAGATCTGGGCTTCCTTTGGGGTGGGGCTCCCGCCCCTCCCGCATCCTCGAGTGCTATACAGTCACTAATTCTCCAACTTCCTGTCAGGGCCTGTGGTTTCCCTTAGGTCAGCACAGTAGACCCTGGCCAGGTCCACTTTGGTCTACACCCTAGGGAGCGGCTTCTTCAGAATCCCCACTAGAGGCACAAGATGGACAGGCAAGGGGGATGCGGGGGGGGGGGGGCAGGACCCAAGGCAGACACCCATGGGGGAGGGGCTTCCTGGCCTGGTGACCTGGGTCACTTGGACGGCAAGTGTGATCACCAGGACCTCGGGGTCAGAGCAACCTGCTCCCCTCTGCCTGCTACCACTTTCTCCCTGCACTGGGGGTCTGGTATGAATGGGGGTCTTGTGAGCTCCCCATAGCTCTGGAGGTGCTGGGGGGCTTCTAAGGGTGTGGTTGCTGCTTCAAGGCACAGGCAGACTCTGGGGCCCTTCCCCCCAATCTCCCTCTCTCCTCCCCGAGTAGCTGCTGAGGACTTCCTTTAACCCCCGCCCCCTCTCGCTCTTCCCTGGCCCCTCCAGGCACTAGGGGCAGTTTCCTTCCCTGGCAAATGCCAAACCATTTGCTAAACCCAAATCCTGGGGGTTCGCCAGCTCCTCTTCAAACCCCTCTTTCATAGTCCTAAATCCTGGTTACCCTAACTGAAAAAGACATCTGGGCCTGGAGGGAGACCCCACCCCCCGGTCCTTCACCGGGCTCTCCCACATCCCTGGAGCCTCAGGAGCCCTTGGGGGATCGCTGGCAGTCCCAGACTCGCCCTCACTGGCTGACACAGAGGCAGCAGCCGGCACCACGGGGCTCCCGGTCAGACCCAGCCGCGGGCGGGGCTGCTGTGACAGGGGCTAGGGACGCGAAGACGGGTGGGCGCTCCTCACTGCGGATGCTGAGCTTCTCCCAGGTGCTGTGGTCCAGGCTCTGGTTCAGGTAGATGAGGCCCGTGTCCTCCTGGATGCGGATCCAGAGGTTCTCGTGCAGCCGCGTGCGGTAGGCACCGTAGAGGTGCTGGCCCAGCCGGAAGCTGGGCACCTCCTCGGGGAGGTCACGCAGGGCATGCACGTAGAGCAGGGGCATGCCCGCCTTCTGGTCCACGTACAGCTTCTCCCAGTAAGTGTCCCTGGAGAAGTAGAGTCCCAGAGCGGCTGTGGGAGGTGGGGAGGGAAGCGAGTGAGGAAGGGCTTCGCCACGGAGGTGGAGGCTGTTTCTACAAGCCCAGAGTCCCTCCTTTAAGATGAAACTTAGTAATGTGCCTGCAGGGGGTGGGGTGGGGAGGGAAGATGGAAACACTGGTGGAGGGAACTTGACACTGAGAGAGGGGCTGGTGCTGAAATATTATTATTGTTGTATTTTTTTTTTTTCGCTTTTTGGGTCACACCTTGGCGATACACAGGGGTTACTCCTGGCTCTGCACCCAGGAATTACTCCTGGCAGTGCTCAGGGGACCACATGGGATGCTGGGAATCAAACCCGGGTCTGCCATGTACAAAGCAAATGCCCTGCCCGCTGTGCTTTCGTTTCAGCCCCTGGTGTTGAAATATTATATGCCTAAAACGCAATTATCAATAACCTTGTAAATCACAGTTCTTTAATTAAAAAAAAAATAGAAAAAAATGAGGAGGAAGAAGAGGCAAAATTCTCGATCACCTGTGTCTGAGCCATGAAACTAGAGCTGGGGGAGGGGGGCTCACATCTGCTTCGGGACAAACCCTTGAGTATTCAAGCTTTGGGACAGAAACTCCCAACAGAGGGTGCAGGCCACAGCCAAGAAAGTAACAAACCTTTATGGAAGCCGAACATGGGACTGGTGAGCCACGTGCTTCTCCCGTTTGTCCAAAATAAGTGAGAGCAAATCCCCAGGTGACTGACCCCAGCCACCTCCTCTGCCGAGAAGTGGATGGCCACGCCCTCAGCAGGAGGACGGGGCAGCAGGGCTCACTGGTCACCGCACCAGGGAGTCAGAGAGACGAGCTTAGATCCACACAACGTGGCACAGCTCCTGTGGACCACGTGACAGAGGGACCAGCAGAAAAGGACACGTGTCTCCTCTCCGGGCTTCTTTTCTTTGCTGGAGAAGGAGAGTTGCTTCTCCCATGAGGTGTTGATGAGGCTCTGGGGACCCTCCCAGCAATTCTGAGCCCTCAAGGTGAGCAGTTCAATGGAGGGTCTGAGGATTTGGTGCTGCTCAGGCATGGTGGGTGGGGATAATGCTGACAATGCTAATGTGGGGTCACGTTGTGAGGCATAGTTGGGGGCAGGAGCCCCTGAGACTTGATCTGAACATGACGAATGGTAGGCGGCCCCTCCCCAGAAGCTCCCCCTTTAGCTTCCCGGCAACGGTCCATCTCCCCTCCAGTAAATATGAGCTCAGTAAAACAATGCCAAGGGAGGTTGCACAAACGGGACCCCAGCCAAAAGGAACCAACATCCTGTCTTACCCTTTTCTTTGTGCAAGTACATTCTGGAAATCCCCCTAAGATGTTTGTTTCTTGCCCTTTTAGTATATAAGGTTGACCCTGCTTGAATGAATGAGCTGTCTCTCTGAAGCACTACCGGAGTGCATGTCTTTCTTGCGCCTCCGTGTACTGACCCTTCCTCAAAAGGGCTGCTTGCCTCCTCAGCGACTGTGCACAACAAGCAGAGCAAAGACAGCTGCCACGGCTGGCCTCTCAGTCAGCCGGTGTCTCCTGCATGTCAAGACTGACACTTAGAGCCACAGCTGGCCATGCGAAGGGGTCCATATTGGTGCCGGGGACTAAGCCAGGGCTGGCTACCTGCAAGGCAAATGCCTTAACCCCTGCATGATTTCTCTCAGGCCCCACGATTCTGGGTGTTGGATGAAGAACCCCAGACTGGCTATGCGTTGAGGGGAGGGAGTGAGAGTCTTGTCATCCGACAGGTACGGGTATCCTGGGCACATCCACCGGCTCATGGTGTCTAGCACCAAGATTTTATGATTATAAACTATGTAATGGGATGGAGCGACAGCACAGTGGGTAGGGCGTTTGCCTTGCATGCAGCCTACCCGGGTTCGATTTCTCCATCCCTCTTGGAGAGTCTGGCAAGCTACCGAGAGTATCCCGCCCGCACGGCAGAGCCTGGCAAGCTCCCTGTGGTGTAGTCGATACGCCAAAAACAGTAACAACAAGTCTCACAATGGAGACGTTACTGGTGCCCGCTTGAGCAAATCGATGAACAACGGGAGGACAGTGCTACAGTGCTAAACTGTGCAATATTTGTCACAGGGGCCCAAGGGCCATCATGCCCTGCAGAGCTTTCCCAGTGCCCTCCCTTGGGCCCCAGACCCCGGGCTCTGGAGAGGGGGTGACCCAGAGGCAGGAACAGCCCTGCTGCTCTGTCCCAGGGTGTGGATCATGGGCCACAGGCAAATTTCCTCTTCCACAGCATTCTCTGGGGGCTCAGAGTCAGAAGGGCCAGTGGGAGCCAGGCGGGGCAGGGTCAGAAAGATGCCCCTAGACAGGAGAGGGCTTCTCTGCAGAAGAGCCGGTGCTGCTGCAGCCCCCACCCCTCTCAATAGAGGGTGCAGGGTGAGCTGAGACAGACTGGGGGTTGTGGGAGACTTCCCTCTCCATCACAGCACCAGAACAACCCATGCCACGCCCCCCATTCACACGTGAGCCCTCCACCCTCTCCCTCACCCCATGAGTCACCAGAAGGTCCGTCCAACTTTCGAACACTGGCCCTGAGGCAGGAAGCGAGAGCCGTTAGCACGAGGGCACAGAGTCAGCCAGAGAAAGGGAATTTATCCAAAAAAGAAGTCTTCCCAGAGGCACCCCTCAGCCGAGTCCCACTGCCACCAGGCCTAGACCTCACCCCCCGGCAGGGTTCGGGTCCCCACGTGCCAGGCAAGAAGCTGCACCCAGCCTGCAGTGGGGAGGCCAGCATCATCGGAGTACGGTCACCGCCCAGGCCTGCCGTCACAGGGAAAGGATGTGGGTTCAGTGGCCCCCAAAGTAGGTGGCCCAGGACAGCAGGGCTTATGGTATTGCATCGGGGAGTGAGGGCTAAGCAAGGGTGCCCCCAATCTCCTCCTCACCCAATAGGAGGGATCTGAGATGCTGTCCAGGGTGCAAGCATCATGCAGAGCCTCCCCGAGTACCCAGGTCCCAACTCCCCCGCAAGTGCCCCAGTCCTACATGGAGAGGTGGGGGGTCTGCATTACGCCCCCCACTGCAGCCCTCCAAGTATCAGCCAAGGGCCATGGGACATGAAGCAGCCCAGCTTCTGCCACCTGCTCTCTGGGGACCCATCCCAGGACCTGGCTGGCAACAGCAGGCCAGACTGGATGCCTCTGCATGGAACGGTCTGGGAAGGGGGTTGGGGCTGGAAAGGAGGCGGGGGGGGGGGGGCAGGAACTGGCCAGAGAGGCATTTTCCTTGGAGTGTGTCCATCTCCACAGGCTCTGTCCAGGCACCTGGGACTTCCCTGCGCAGTCCCAGGCACCCTGCCACAGGGTGGGGAGGAGGGTCCTGCCTGCTCAGCCGTCCAGCCCCGGGATCACAGAGGCCTCGTCTGTGGCTGCCAAAAGAGATTTGTAGCCCCGGCACTGACGGTGAGCAGAAACGGTCTCAAATGCACTTAAAATGCCTCCCAGGTGGTCCCACAGCTCAGCCGCGCTGCCTTAATGCACCTCCTCGTCACAGACACCTCCCAGGGGAGAAACATAGGGTGCAAAGGGGGGACAGGGGAGCTGGCTGTGGGGGCAGGGCCGACCTAGACAGTCATAGAAGGCCCCACACTTGGTTTAATGTGATGCAACTGATGCTTCATCCCAGGTCAAAGGAGCTACACTGGGGTGGGCAGGAGCCTGCGTGGCCCCTGGGGTCCAGACTCGGGCAAGGCTGTGCAGTCTCCACTGACCACTGGCCGCACCTGGGTCCCATTTCTCCCGAGCTGAAAGAAGGGGGTCTGTGGGGTGCTGCTGGGGACAGCACCAGGGCAGGCAGGCATCTCACTGGCCATTTGCAGGTCCCCGCTGGGGCCAGGGGATGAAGCGCCTCACCACGGTCGAATGCAGGCAGCTCCGCATCTCACATGTCAGCAAAGGCTAGCAATGGGCAGGCAGGAAAGGGAGGCCAGGGCATGGGCCAACAGCCCCCACAGAGCCTCCTGCCTGCCAGGACGGGCTACTCTACCAGTGGGCTCAGACTGTCCCTCACTCTAGGGGCAGATCAGTCCAGGCCTGGTAATGCCCCCAGCATCCACCTGTGACTGACACAGCGTGAGAGTAGAGAATAGGCCCCCCCCCCACCCCGCCACTGCCCCCTCTCCACCCTACCACCCCCCATCTCGCCTCTATAACGCTGGGGCAGACTTGGCCAATGACACCCCCAGCGTCGCAGCTCCTTAGGGATTCCCTTGCTGCACTCAGAGGAGCAGGACTTGGCCAGCCAAGGCAGAGCAGGTCCTGTGTGGCTTATGGTCCATTTGCAAAGGTCCACGTTATGATTCCCATTCGGGTGGACACAGACGCATCCCAGCCTGTGAGTGCATGCACATGTGTCTGTGCACGCACATGACTGTGTGTACACGTGCATGAGTGCATACGTGTACACGGGCATGTGTGTATGTGCGTGCATGTGTGCGTGTGCAGGAGTCAGAGAGTTGCACCAATCAAGACGTCACTGTCCCATCGCCCAGGCAGGAACAAAATGAGCCAAGCAGGCAGGTGAGGGACAGTGCCCTCCTCTGTCCCTCACTGGCTGGTGACCCCACCAGTGCCTGCCAGCTTGTCCGCTACAGTCTCAGCTTTTAGCAGGTGGCCTGCTCCCTCCCCTCTCCCCCACACCCTGAAGTGGCAAGGCAATTCCCACTGCCCCACCCCTGGGGATTAATGCACATCTGGGTGTGGTGCAGCTGGGCCCACACAGTGCTCCTGCCCCTTGTAATGAGCCTTTCTCAGGACTCTGGGCGCATGTGCTGTTACTCGAGTACCAGCTTGACGAACTCGAGTTACTCATGCCCACAGCTGGATCGAGCACCCACTAAAAGGTGAGTGGTCATTGGAGGCACTGCCCAGGGATTTGCTGCTGCCACTCATTACCTTCTGCTCATCCTGACAGGGGTGGTGGCACCAGGCTCTGTCCCACCCACACCCCAAAGTATACCAATCCCTCACGCCTCACAGTCCACCCCAAGGCCACCACTTTCCCCACCTGCGTGCCTATCTGTGGCCTGAGCCCTGACGGTCACCTCCTGCTGGCCAAAGCCATGTACTCGGGGTATAACCTAGCTCCTTAGCCAGTCACAGTTCTCTCCTGGGTGCACCCCAAAACCTTTGGAGCTCTTCCAGACCTCACCATGGTCTTCTCATCATAGGTAAAGAATTCTCTCTCAGGTCTGGGAGACAGCGCAAAGGGCTGGAACATGCCAGAACCCAGGGTTGAATCCTGGACTGCACACTCATTCTGCATCATGGGGAATGACCCTAAGCACCATGCTAAGAGTATGGAGTATGGTGCTTACAAGCACCTCAGCACTACAAGTGTGGTCCCCTCAAAACCAAAACAGACATATTCTCTCTCTCTCTCTCTCTCTCTCTCTCTCTCTCTCTGTCTCTCTCTCTCTCTCACACACACACACATAATTCACTCACACTGTTCCTCAACATGTCCAGTGTTCTGTCTGTTACATACTCACTGTCCCTCCGCCCCCACAGACACACTCTGGGCCATTCCCACACTCAGTGTGGATGCACCGTACCCGGCCCAGCCCGATTGTGGTTCACCTGGGGTCTGGTCACCAAGGGCCACCCCAGATCCACTAAAGTGTCTATAATCTCCTGGCCATCCTCAAGAGGTGTGTGGCCAGGTGGTCATGCCAGCCTAGATGCGGGCAGCTCTCCTGGCTGACCGTTCCTATTCTGCCCTCCTGGATTAGCAGTTACACTCACTGTGGGGTGTGTCACTCTGACATGGAGAAGCAGAAACCCACAACCACCACTGCCCTTCCTGCACCGTGAAAGCCGGAATCTGGGACACAGGAGAGACTGTGCCGAGATGAGCGTGCAGACAGCCCGGGTGCAGGGCAGGCAGGCGTCTGTGGAGCCGCCGCGGGCGCCCAGCTCTGGCCCTGATGAGCACCAGTCCCAGCCGATGACAGTTTTATGAGGGTGCAGCACAATCTCCTTAACAGACACTTCCTAATGCCATCATCTGCGCAGGGAACGGGAAACAGGCCCCTCGGCGCCCCCAGGGACAGGGGCCCTTGCAGGCCAGCTTTCCCTGAGCCCGTATGGGCGGGGAAGAGGGGTCTCCTCCAGCAGCGGGGAGGGAGGAGGAGGGGCAGTGTGCCAGGGAAAGAACGTGTGTGAGTGTGTAACAGTGTGAGGAAACTCTGCCGCCTGGAAACCCCAGAGTCCACGCACCCTCCTCACCCCCACTCCCAGCCGCGTTTCTTCAACTCTCACTGAATAGCCAAGACCTACAAAGAAGATGCAGTTCTATTTTGTTTCAGTTTATTTCGGGGGCTCCCAAACAGTGCTCAGGAGTCTCGAGGGGACTTCCCGGCAATTCTGAGCCATGCTGGCAGTGTTAGGGGACCTCCAGGACTATACCCATCATGGTGGTCCTTAGGCCTGTGATGGCAGGGATTACATCAGAGTTGGTCACATGTGACTCAGGTGCCTTAACCCCTGAGCTGTTATATGACATGGACACTTCAACCCCCTGCCAGCCCTCAGCTAGCTTGACTGACCCACCGCAGGGCTCTACGGCTTTGCACCCCCATTTCCCACATCGCCCCACAGACTGTAAACACAGACCGGGTCTGGGTTTCTCATGCAAGTTTTGATTTTTTTTTGCTTGTTTCCTGTTTTTGTTTATGTTTTTGGAGGGGGCACAGCTGGCTGTGCTCAAGACTCACTCCTAGTGGGGCTCAGGGGACCGTACGTGATGCAGCAACTGAACTCCGGCCGACTGTTAGGCAAGTGCCTTATCCGCTATGCTCTCTCTCCAGCTGTGGGTGTTTGTTTTTGTTTATTAAAACTTTCCCCTCATGGGGCTGGAGCGATAGCACAGCGAGTAGGGCGTTTGCCTTGCAAGCGGCCAACACGGGTTCAATTCCCAGCATCCCATATGGTCCCCTGAGCACTGCCAGGAGTAACTCCTGAGTGCAGAGCCAGGAGTAATCCCTGTGCATTGCCAGGTATGACCCAAAAAGGAAAAAAAAACCCACAAAAACAAAAAACCAACCCCAAAACAAAAAGCTTTCCCCTCATTCTTCAAAGAGACTTTTTCTGCAGACTGGTTATTTTCTCTCTATTCTTGAAGGCCCGGCCCACAGTGTCTTTGCTTCTCTGGCTGCTGCTTCTCCTCATCACCCCCCCTATATTCTTCTCTCTGGCTTCCTTTTGAGCCTCCTATCTTTGGGGTTCCCCAGTTTCATAGGGATTAGCAGTCTGTTGGTCCCCTAGTTTTCCCGCCCTCCACCGAGCCCTCAGATATGGGTGCACCCTGTTCTTCCTCAGCCTCCCCAGGGCCAGTGACCACCAGACTCACAGATTTATTCCTGCCTCCAAGCCAACACCACAACAGTCCTCAGCGCTGTTCTCATTCCTGATCACTAAACACGTGTCCCTGCAGTGCTCCACCCGCCCCTCCTGCTCTGGCTTAGTAAAAGTGCTCCCTGGAGTCTCCCCCAGACTACTCCTTGCATCCACCCCCCAATCAAAGCATCCCCAGAACCCCAACCTCACTCACCTTGAACCTTCTCTCTTCTGCGGCAACCAGCCCTTGGCTGCCTCTGACACCCAGTGCCCTGCCTTTCTGCTGTCCTGCCCATTTTCCCACCCAGACGACACCCTATCGCTCACCCATCTTCCCAGCTCACCCCAACCACACAGGCCACCAGCCACAGAGGGGTTGATCCAGCCAGACCATGCTCCTTCTGCCACCGAAGCCTGCCTCATGCCCGCTGCCTGCAGAGTGGCAGAGCCGCTCCTCTCCAGGGCCCAGGGCCCCCCTGCGCCCCCACCTCCTGTCCCCTCCGCAGCAACATGGGTCGACTTGCTGTTTGGGAACTGGAAGAACAAAGGCAGGAGGGCACCCTTCAAACGTGCAGGGAAGGAGCAATGAGTAAATAAATGTTCTCCGAGAGGGTGGGAAACAGCTGGGGGACGGCTGGGCAGTCAGCATGGGGGCCGGAGACAGGCGGGGTGGCTGCGGGGGGGGGGGTGTGGGGGGAGCAGGAGGAGAGCTCATGCCCCAGGCAGATGTTCTGAAGTGTGTGGAGGGAGGACAGTGGAGTAGGGTGGCTGGGCAGAGCAGCGTGCCCGCTCCTCCTGGGCTCCCACTGCTCATGTGGGCCACGCAGGGCCAAGTGAGGGGGCAGCTGCCCGAGGGCGGCAGGGGCAGGTGCTGAGACAAGAGCCTGAAGGATGAGAACAAAACTGCCAACCCCAAGGCAAGACCGGAAACCTGGGTGCCCAAGGAACACTGTCTACGGGTGAGGTAAGTTGGAAGGTGTCCCGGCCCCAAGAGTCCCCCAACCCTCATGTCCAACACCTGCCCTCTCCAGGCTCCCTCCTCCTAGCTGGACACAACTCAGCTCTTACAGAAAACAGCCCAGATCAGGGAGGGCACCACAGCAAACACTGCAATTGGGGAAGGGATCTAGAAAAGGAGAGACCTGTTTGTGAAAGAGCATCTACACCCTTGCTAATTAAATAGCTCAGTGGCGCCGGACATATTCACGTTGTCTGGCTTCCATCACCACCATCCTCCACCCGCACTCCTTCACACCAGACAACTGAAATGCTAAACCCGGTCAACACCAACTGCCCCTTCCTCCCTCAGCCATCACTCAGCAACCTCCCTGCATCCGGCTACTTTAGGAACTGTGTATGAAGGCACTTTTTCCTTACTTCATTTCACTTAACACTGTATGCTCGGCTGTCTTCTTTCTGTTGGGCTGAGTAACCTGGCATTATCGGCGGCATAGCGTGCTGTTTCGCTAGACAAACCCATCCTTCCCTGGGCCTGACTCACAATCTCCTCCTGGCTACTGTCAGTAAGGCTCTCTGAATGGGTGAGTGTGAGCATCTCTCGGAAACCCTGAAGTCCAATTCATTACACCACCTACTCAGCAGAAGAACTATGGGATTACCAAGTAATTCTAACATGGAGCCATCCTTGGGCTCCTGAGAAGGTTGAATTCTGATGTACTTCATGTGATCTATTTTTATTGTTGGTGTCTGTGTTTTAGTGGTCATAGAGTGGGACCCACGTTTCAAAGTCGAGCCGTAAGATCTATATGTCACCCGTACTGGGGTCAAACAGAGCCAGTTAGTTCTTTGGCCCCACCCAGCATCATGCCCCCACCTTGCTGGCTGCCTGCCACATCAGTGCTGTTGCTGCCTCGGGTCTGTCCTTGGCTGCCACCCACTCATGCAGCATCGTGGCACAGGAGACCCGGGGATGGGTCACACAGTAAGGGCACCCATGGGCCCTCAGTGCTGGGGCCTCTGCGCCTGACAAACCCCTGCGCTGCCTCTATATACCACTTGTGATGTCCACCACCTCGGCAAATTAAAAAAAAAAGAAGATTTCATTTATTTTAAAATAGCGAGAAATAAATATGACAAATGCAAGTAGTAAAACATGATTTCATGTTTTGAGTTTGGGCGGTGCTCTCACATGACTCAGCCCCGGGGCCTCACAAGAGGCAGCACTCAACCCTGGTCCCTTTGTTTGCCTTTCTGTGATGAGAGGAGTTCGTGGAGGCCTCAGGACCCGAATCATAGTGGCCACTATGTCCCCCGGTTCCAGCCCCACAGAGAAGGCGGAGTCCAGCCACAGGCCTGGCCAGTTCTGCCTGGAACCCTCCCCTCAGCCACCCCACGATCCCGCAATCACTCCCCAAACCTGCCATCATTCCCCAGTTCTGCCTTCCCCAGGGCCCAGGGTCTCCTGGCCACACACCTGGTCACACTCTGAGCCCCAGCCAGGACTCTGCACCTGGTCAGCTCCCATCGGAAGCGCCCAGCTCTGGGGCTGGCAGTCACTCGGCCCGGATTTACCATCCTCCTACCTCTCTGCAGCGGGAACCCCTGTGCAGCTCTCCGCCCACTGCTCCTCGGTCCCCCCGATGCTCCGCACAAGTACCTGATGCAGCAGAAACAGAGACTGTGATCCCCAGTTCCGCCTCCTGCACCACCAGCTCCCTCCAAGTCTCTGCCCTCTCTGCCCTCTTCGCAGGAGAGGAGGCTGGGACCCGAGTGAGTGACCTGATGCCCGGCCAGGCCTGGGGTGGGAGAGGCGAGGCAGGCTCTGCTTAGCCAGGAGGGGCCACTCCTCACTGCCCATGAGCACAGGTGAGGGTCCCACAGGAGCTGATGAGTCCCCCATATGTGTATCTGAGAAATGGGAACAGTCCGCGGGGGCCCCAGCACACAGTGTGAGCACCTCTGCTTGTCTCAAAGCACCCCTGAACACCCTACATCAAGAATGGACGCCCATTCTGCCACACACACACACACACACACACACACACACACACACACACACACGCCTCCTTGTGCAGGGAAGCAAATGTGCAATGTGTCCCCAGCGCCCAAGACACACCCAGGCTGCACTGGTAGCCACCCCCACTTCCTGGCCAAAGGCTACGTGCCCCTTCCCTGTCCCCACACGGAACTTGGTCATCGGGAGAGCTGCTTTTGAGGCTGGCGACAGAGCAGCCATCCTTCTGCAGGAATGTCACTTCTAATTAAGGGACCAAGTGGCAGCCTGGCCAGTTCCGGGCCCAGAAGGAGGCACCTGAGCTCTCAGAGCCCTCTCTATGCCCACCCCTCCCCCGCCCCAGTCCTAAGCCTGACCCAGCCTGCAGCCGCAGCCACAGTGCACGCATGAGCTCACCCCCACCCGCACGCTGCAGTGGCCTCAGAGAGCTTGGCCACTCCTGCCCAAATGTGATTTCCCAGCTGCTGCTGACTTAATCACCAGCCTCACGGGTAGCTCCTTCCGCTGCTGAGCAAAGGAAACTGCCAATTAGGTTACAATGCATTTCTTAACCCAGGGCAAGGCCAGGCTGAAAAAGAAGGGCCACCCAAGTGGTGCGCTGGGCACCACGTGTGGGTCACCAGCCCCCAGCGCTGTACCCCCAGGCGACAACTGACTGGGAGCCAGCCCCGGGCCTGGGAGTAACGAACACAGGCATCATCTCCTGTAGACCTGGTGCCATCCTGGGTCACTGTCCCCTCCCATTGGCAGGCATCACCCCCTCGGAGTTTGGGCATCTCAGGGTAGGTGTCTTACCTACTTCTGACCTGCCAGTCCAGCACCCTTCAAATCACCCTATTCAACATGGACCCGAGGGGCCTCTAGAATCATTCCCACAGAAGCACATCAGGTCCTTTCAGTTTTTTAAACTTTGCTATACTCTGTTTTGGGGCCACACCGGGCAGTGCTCAGAGAGCCCTCCTGGTGCTGCTTAGGGACCAGACAGGGGATCAAGCTTGGATCGGTCACATGTAGGGCCAGTGCCTTATCCCTTTACTATCTCCTCAGCCCCCGAGAACTTCACCCAGCTTAATCAGAATTTGTAGCACTTGCTAAGGGCATTTAGCATGACTGGGTAGTCGTGGAAGCCCTTGGAAACCCCGACCCCCTCATCAAGTCGGCTCCGTGGGTCCCAGAGCCCCAAGCTCTTCACCTTAGCCCCCATGTCCTTCAAAGGGAGGTCCTAGATTTTGGCATCTCACATGTCAGGAATGACTAGAACACTTCTCACTCTGGAGTTCAGTGTGGCTTGTAGGGTCCAGATCTCTGGAGAATGTTCTCAGAGTCCCAGTGGGTTCAGTTCCTGCAAAGGACCAGGATGGATTCACAGCTCCTCAAAAGGAGCTGTCTGACAGAATTTTCCTTTTAGCAACAGTTGGAGGAGGCTTGATAAAACAAAGTAAACTCAATGACAAAAAGACAAGGCCAGTCCTGTTAACACACGGACAAAGGATCCAAAACGCCCATGGTATAAGCACATGAACGAGATTTCCCAGAGGGAAAGACAGAAACTCAAAACTGAAAGGGGACACTACTATTTCCCAGGAGGGCTACAATTGTAACAAGGGCCAACAAAATCCAAAATGACAAGTTTGGAGAGAATGTGGTGGCAGCGGGAAGGAAAAATGGCTCGTCACTATGAAAAAAAGTTGGTCAAGTCCTCAAAAGAAAACCGAGGATGACAGTGGACATGGCCATGGCCCTCTGTCTGCATACTGGGACTGCCCTTGGGAATCACAGATGTGTGCATGTGAATGTTTGTAGCCGCTGGACAAGCTACAAGAGCCAAAAGGTGGGAAACATTCCAGACAAAGGATAAGTGTGTTTTACACATCACCCCCAAAGCAGCCAAGTACTGATCAAAGACGAAAGAAGCCAGACAACAACCCTTTTATGACTCATCTGGAATGGATGAATCCTGACAGAGTAGGGTTGCCAGGGATGGGGGGTCCAGGGGTCCATGCCTAATCTATGGGGCTTCCTTTGGGATTGTGAATATATTCAGGAACTACATCAAGGTGATGTGTAGTGTAGACCACACTGAATGTTCTAAATGCCAAAGGATTGCTGACTTTTTTTTCGAATTGTCAAGCTAACATATTTACGATAGCATTAACATTTATGGTTTGAATGCATAGTTACTGCACCCAGCTCCACCAAGATCCTTCAGTGATGTCCTTTTATTACTTCTAGTCCATCTCTTCGTTCTCTCTCACCTTGGTAATCTGAGTTTTGCAATCCAAGGGCAAAGGCATGGCATCAATTATGTCTATTTGCTTGTTTTGTTTCTCTATACACAGATCTTACAGATGAGTAAGATCACCTAGCATTTGTCCTTCTCTCTCTGACTTATTTCTATTAACATTATGATTCCCAGTTTCATCCAAGTTGCAGTAACCTGCTTGATTTCACCTTCCCTTACATCTGTATAATATTCCACAGTGACTATAAACCACAACTTCTTTATCCATTCACTTTCTTTTTTTGGGGGGGAAAGAACTTTTTCTCCCAGTCAACATCTGATGTTTTGGTGCCAACTAGTCACTGTCACTGTCACTGTCCTCCCGTTGTTCATCGATTTGCTCGAGCAGGCCCAGTAATGTCTCCATTGTGAGACTTGTTGTTACTGTGTTTGGCATATCGAATGCATCATGGGTAGCTTGCCAGGCTTTACCATGTGGGTGAGATACTCTCGGTAGCTTGTCGGGCTCTCCGAGAGGGGCAGAGGAATCGAACCCAGCTCGGCTGGGCTGGCTGCGCGCAAGGCAAATGCTCTACTGCTGTGCTATCACTCCAGCCCTCCATTCGCTTTTCATTGGACATTTGGGTTGTTTTCGTATCCTGGCCATAAGCACTGCAATGACACAGGTGTGTATACATATCTTCCAAATGTTTTGGTGTTTGGAGGGTAGATGCCAAGAAGTGGAATCACTGGGTCATACAGAAGCTCTATTCTTGGTTTTTTGGGAAGTTTTGGTACTATTTCCAAGAGAGACTGGCCCACGCACATTCCCACCTACAGTGATGAGGATTCTTTTTCCCCCACATCCCCACCAATACTTGTTTCCAGTCTTTGATTTTGATCTATGCCATCACACAGGACCATCACTGGTGTAGACAGTACTCACTGTCATGAATTGCATTTCCTCAATAATATGTAAAGATGAGAACTTTTCCTTGTGCTTAATTTGCCATCCTGGGGAAGTGTCTGTTCATCTCTTCTCCCCATTTCTGTACTAAGTTATTTTGGGATTTTTTTGGTTGTTGTGCTTTATGAATGTTGCATGGATTTTGGGTACTCGCTGGCCCTTTATGTATGGTGTATGGTGGATTGTTCACTTTAAACAGCTGATTTCATGTTACATGAATTTTACCTTAAAAAAAAAAAAGAATCCTGAAAACCAGAAGTAAATTGTAATTCTTTGCATTAGACATTTCCCTGACTTCTAGCTACTGTGGCCACAGGTCCTTGCCTTGCTGAGCCAGAGAGGCTGATGTGAAAGAATGGGTGAGCAGGAGCACACATCTGGGGGGAGTTCCCCTGGGAATGTGGGTACCCTTGTGCCCTGTTCATCTCTGCACTGGTTTTAGTTTGGGGGACTGGAAAGGTTCATTAGAATTTGGTGTCCACCAGACCACATGGGGAACAGGGGGCAGACAGAGCTGTGAGATACACAGATGGTGATATCCTGAGAGTGGGTGGTGGCAGTGGTCATTGGTGCCAAGTCCCTCTGGCCACCCCCTGCAGAGAAAGTGGGGGGGCACAGGGAGAATAGGCCAGAACATGGGGTTCTGGCCGAGGCTTTTCAGGACTCCACGGGACCAAGTTTGTGGTTTTTCTGAGCAAAGGCCAACTGCATCGTCCACACCCCAATCTGTTAAAATTGAGTTGTTTGCCCAGGTGAGCACCAGGGGTGTAAGCCCGGAAGCCCCCACAGCTAAGCAGATGCAGGTGAGGGAGCCTCAACTCCTGCCCTTTCTCCTTCCAGGGAAGGTGGGAGAGCACAGACACCCCAAGGCCAATCTGGGGAGGCCAGCAGGGCTGGGGGCAGGTGGGAGAGAGCTGTGCGGGCCTGGCCCTCTCCTCAGCCCACCCTGGCCACACCTTTCATTGTCTCTCTGTCTCTGGCTCTGTCACAGGGTGGCCCGGTTTGAGGAAGGTTCCAGTGAACCCTCTCTGCACACAGCAGCCCAGCGTATAGCTCTGGGCACCCCACGCCCACCTTCCCAGCACTCAGGCACACGTCTCCTCAGCCATGGACTACGTGTCAGCAACTACGTGCTTTTCTTCACTCTTTCGAGGAGCATATACGGTAGAATTGTCCAGAATCAGAGGCAGTGAAGGGGCACTCAGGACCAGTTTTATGAACACTGTCTTGGAAGGAGCTGTCTACTGTCCAAGCAGCACAGCCACGGGCAGAGCAGGTCGGGGTTCCAGCCAGTTTCTGCAGAGCCCCAGCACCACACGCCAGGGCACAGGAGGGCAAGGGGCCAGGCTGCCACACAGGGAGTGCCACGCTTCCCGATCTGGGAGGGGCCAAGCCCCCCTGCCCCGCCCCCAGGAGCTTCAGAACTGGGGCCTGCCTGTTGCAGAGCCCAGCCTTGGGCCCCAAGCATCACTGAGGTAACAGAGTACTGCCACAGCTGCCCACCAGGTGGGCACACACCTGTCCAGGTGCACCAGAGACCGTTCAGTGGGGTGCCTGGGCTGCGGGACCTCCAGAACCACCCACAAGGCAAAAGCAAACAGAGCTGTTTGCCCAGGGCCTGCCACCTGCGCTGCTCGAGGTCCCAGCCCTGCCCTGAGCCTGCATAGGGTGTCAGGGAACCCCGGGGGGGCACTCACGCCACAGCCTCCGGCCTCAGGGATTGGGGCTTCTCAGAATGCCCACAATCACGTGGTTGTGAGCCCAGAGTGCCACGGCAGCCAGAGCGGGGTAGGGTGGGAGTGGGGTGGGGGTGGTGCAGGGTGGGTGCAGGTGGGATTCCTTCGTGCAGGGCCGCCTGCGTGTCCTGGAGCCTAAAAGGGCTCCAAGAGGGGAGAGGATGCTGAATCCCCTAAAGCCTGGGCAAGAGGTGAGGGCAAGAGGTGAGAGGAGGCTCTGGAGGTGAGCCTGCCGCCACCTTCCCAGTCACCGCCAGCGGGGCACCTGCTGCCACGTCTCTGAGCACATCCCCGGGCCAGAGTGTGGGAGAACAACCAGCCCTCAGGCCAGGGGAGGGAGCCAGGGAGTGACCCCACCTGCCACCTGGGCCCCGAGGCGCCTCCCTGCCAAGCTGCCCCCTACCCTCCTCCAGCCTGATGCTTGGCTCTGCAGCATCCTGGAAGGGAGGTATTGAGTCTTCCCTGTTTCCCCACCCACACAGGTCACGGGGCCCTCTGCAGACTATAAGCGGAGGCACAGCGCACACGCTACCCGGCCATGGGCAGAGCACAGATCCTGGGACAAGAGTGACAGTGCCATGCCTGGGGGCTCATCCACGAATACAGGTGCCTCCTGAGAAGTCCCTGGAGCTCCTGTCTCTGCATTAGACCCACACACGCCACTGGCCAGGTGGCAGGTCTGCGAGCTGGCTCAGAGCCGCCATCATCAAAACCTAGGACCCCTTCTTGGCCTCACCCAGGATGCCGCCCCCCGTCCCCCGTCACACCCAGAACCCCCCCGATGGACAAGAGAAGGCACTTGCTGAAAGCCAGAGGACTGGGGCTGGGCAGTCACCAACTCACCCCCAAAGGTGCTGGGGGTCTCCGTTTCTCATCTGTGAAATGGGCAAACCGTCCCGTTCCTCAAGGGGTGAGGACAGCAGTGGGGCAGGGGATGGCCGCTGCTAGTGTCCACCGTATTCAGGCAACACCCGAGGTCTTTCCAGTAATGAGCTGGTCCAGGCCTCTGGGGAGGTGGCAACTTCCGGGCTTGTCCCTCCCCCCTTTGGCACCCCAGGCTCCATTTTAACGGGTATAATTTTTAATTCGTTTTCTCCTCCCCTGGCTAAAAGGCCATTAGCTCCCCATTAGGTGGACACATCCCATTTTCTTCACACCACCAAGGAAACAGCGATTTACTTAGCCATCCCTGAAGCAATTTTGCAGAATAAAGGCAATTTAGCAAAGGGCTGGATAAACTTCCCCATTTGTTCTTCGCTCACCTGCAAGCTCCACCCTTAGGAGCCCATCAGCAGGCACAGCCCCTCTGTTTCTGGGTAGTCTGGACCCTGCAGGGATAGGGGGTAGGGGGGGTGGCGTGGAGTGGGCAGCCAATGAAGGAAACGGAGGGCATCCAGAGGCCAAGGCTGGCTGAAGGGAAAGCAGGTGGGCCCAGGTGGCCTGTGATCCTGAACCATTGTTACTGGCGGGGCCCTAAGGAGTAGGAAAGAGGTGGGCAGAGTTGCTGTACACCCTCGAGCCTCACCTACAGTGCCCACTACTGCCCAGAGCAGTCTGTCAGACCAGAGCAAGTTTCCCTTCTTTGGTGCCCAGGGAGAAGTTCCTGGCATTTGTGGGCAGAGGGCAAGACTTTCCGTCAGGCCAGGGAAGCTGAGCAAAACGGGACCTAAGAAACCAGGTTAGTCTCAGTATCTGTATTACAAACCATAATGTCCCAAAGTAGACAAAGTGTGGGGGAAATTGTCTGCCATAGAGGTGGGGGAGGGCTGGAATGGGGAGATACTAGGGACATTGGTGGTGGAAAATGTGCCCTGGTGGAGGGATGGGTGTTCGATCATTGTATGACTGAAACTCAAACATAAAAGCTTTGTAACTGTATCTCATGGTGATCCATGAAAAAAATAAAAGAAAAAAAGAAACCAGGCTAGGAAGATGAGAGCAATGGTGGGGGTGGGGGTGTGTGTGGGAGCTGTAGGTGGCTGGGATGATCGTGCCGAAGGAGGGGCTGGCCTGGCATAGCGGGAGGAGCCCCAGAAGCAGGGACTCTCTTCTTCCCTGCCACGGCTGGAACCTGCACTGGCCAGCGAACTGCCGGATTCTCTCCCCGGAGGAGCAGCTTCTAGGGACTCCTAGGGCTCAGGGCTCTTGGTCCAGCCCCCTCTTCACCCCAGGGGTAGGAGGTTACCTTGAGGGTAGGGAGTGAGGGTAGGCACCACGCGCGCGCGTATGTGTGTGTGTGTGTGTGTGTGTGTGTACGTGGGGCTCCTGTGTGTCAAGAGGGGCTGGCTTTGGATATAGGTGGCATGCGAGAGGCCACACCAGGTGGAGGGAATGTGTCCCCAATTCATGAATGTGAACCCTTGAGCAAGGGCACTAGCTGGTGTGTGTGTGTGTGTGTGTGCCCACAAATGGTAGGGTGTGGGTGAAAGCTTCCTGCTGTGTGCAGGGGATCTGGGTGTGGGCTGACACCTCTTGTGAAGGCATACACATGGCACACAATGACTGCATGGACATGTACAGGGCACAGGCTGGGGGGATCTGCTTCTCCCCATAGCCTTGCTGGGATGTGTGTGACAGGTGGGAGTGTTTGTGTGTGAGTGTGTGTGAGTGTGTGTGGGGGGGCGGGGGCGGGGAGGGGAGAGGGCGGGTATCCTGGACCTGAGTGCTCTGGGAGATGCACAGTGCCTGTGCCTTCACTCAGTTCCAGCCTCTGTCTCTTCGTGGGGGGCGCCTCCTCACACCCCTTCAGAGACCCAACACGGAAAAGAGTGCCCTGCCCAGGGGAGGTGCGGGGCTGGGCAAAAGATCACCAACCTCTAGAGACCAAGCCCCACCCCCCTCCAAAAAAAAAGCCCACCCATGCAGTCCACTGGAATCCAGCACCCAGCAGAGGGCGCCCCGAGGCCAGGCCGCGCCCCTCTCAGGCGGTGGGGAGAGGCGGTGGGCGACGGCTCAAGGATGGGAACTCGCCAGAGGAAGACTGAGCAGCTCCGGGATGGCTGCTCCTGCTTTCACAGGGCCATTCCTCCACAACCAGTGCCAGTCGGCATGGGCATCCAGGGCAGGGGCCTGCAGGCTGGGGGCTCCCTTTCCCGGGATTGGTTGTCTTTTCCCTCTTGGCCAAAGACCTCTTTGGCCCCCCCCCAACTCCATGGGGCTGGGGTGTAGAAAAGCCAGCGGCGCCCATGCTGATTGTGAAGGCTGGCTCCCGAAGCCCAGTCCCCATGGGCGCCCCAGCCAAGCAAGGGCACAGGGAAACAAAAATCCTCTGCAGGACGGCTGCCACGGAGGAGGGGAGCCAGCACACACCACCTACCCCAGGTCTCCTGCTCACACCTGATTCCATACCCCTAGCCACAAAGTTGCAACCCCGAGTTATTAGCAGCTTCAGAACATCTTGTTTGTTTTGACTTCCGCCTGCCGCCTTCACCTCCTGCCCGGCTTCCCAGCCTTTGTTAATCCAGAATCTCTCCACTCGGGAGGAAAGAGGCTTCTCCGCCCTGCCTGGTCTGGGACTGGGTGTGTTTGTGTGGGGGGAGGGGCATTACGGCTTTCGACCCCAGGTCCAAATACACAAAGCCTTGGGCAGGCCTGCAAACCCGGAGTTCTGTGCAGGACCCCCGTATAGAGGCAGGAGACCCGCGACTACCGCTCTCTGGGTTCCCAAGGCCAGCGGGAAAGGCCGGCCTTTGTAAGCCGTGGGGGAAGGGGGCCGGGCTCCTATCTAGGAGGGAAACAGAACGGGCATCGGTCCTGGCCAGCGGGACCAGTCGGGGCGGGCAAGAACCGGCCATCAAAAGCATCGTGGCCATGAGGGTTCAAGATCCCAGTCCCCGGGTCACCCTGGTAGGGTTTTGGGCGCTGGGCCGTGACCCGCCTGTGCAAAAAGCCACATCCAATGCACAGCCACATCCGATGCCAAGCCACATCCAATGCGGGCTGCACCAGCTGGGCGGCTTCCAGCAGCCCCAACCGACGGCGGAGGCGCACCGCTTTACTCCACTCCAAGTGCTCATAACGGGGGGGGGCGGCTAGCGTGTCCTGGGGTCCCAATGGCCGCGCTTTCAGTGCCCGTGACCGACAGGCGAGCCTGCAGCGCTCCTGGACGGGCGCGGATCCCCGGGCCCTCAGCCGGCCGCGCTGGGCTGGAGCGAGCGGCGGTCTTCGGGGAAACCGCTCCAGCAGCCAGTCCTGCGATCCGGTATTTTAAAGACCAGGGCGGCAACCGCAGCGCAGAGGAGAACCCCGCCTGGTTCTAAAGGAGCGGCGCCCCCTCCGCACCCAGCGACCCGGCAGGCGAGCAACCGGCCGGAGAATAGCTCCGACGTGGAGCACCGGGAGACACCGCAAACGAGCGATCCGGTCAGCCACAGAAGTCCCCGCAAGTCACAGGCTTGGTTGGGCGACCTCGCCCGGCCTCCCCACCTGTGCCGAAACGGCCACCACCGGGTCCCCCGCGGCTCGCTCCCAGATGCGGGGCGCGACCGGGTGGATGCGCTCTCCGGACCGGGCACCGACGCCGGGGCGGGCGCCAAGGCCGACCGCTCGGCGTCCCGCTCCAGCCCGAGACCCACCTACCCACCCACCCACCCACCCACCTGCCCGGACCCCGGGGCTCCCTGCCCGCCGCGCCACGCCACCTCGTTCGCCCCTGGTCGAACACGCGCGCCTGGCCCCTCTGCAGCCCGCCGGCCGCCTCCGGCAAGAGGATGTTCCCGAAGGCGTCCGCTGGGCCGCGGGGTGCGCGGTGCCAACTTCGCCGCCGGCAGGACTCACCTTCCCCAAGCAGCTGCAGCAGCAGCAGCAGGAACCGCAGCCCCGCGGCGCCGGCCGTCGCCTTCGCCATCGCCGTGCGTGCCGGGGCCGCAGCCGGAGGGACGGTGGCTCGGGCGCTCGGGTCTCGGCGGCGGGGTTGGGCGCTCAGCCGGGCACCCCCATGTCTTCCCGGGACGCGGCGGGCACTGCGTGCGCAGAGCGTCGGGGCTCCGACTCCGGGACACTCCCAGCCGCTGCGCGCCGGGCGCCGGTCGCGGGACTGAGGCGGGGCGCGCGCGGGCGGCGCGGGAGGTGCAGGGGCGGGGCGTGCCGGGGGCGTGCCGGGGGCGTGGCGGGCGGGGCCGGGGTGCGGGCGGGTGCGGGGTGCGGGGTGCGGGGTCGGGCTGGGGGATAACGGCTCCGAAGGTGTGTGGGAGCACCGGGTAGAATTCCGCGGCGGGACCGCGCGGGCGGGTGACCCGCAGGCAGCGAGGTGCGGGCGCAGGGTGCGGGATGCCACCCGCAGCCCCAGGGCGCGCACCGCGGCGCCTCCCGCCACTCTTCCACGGCCCGCTCGTCCCGCGCGTGTCTCCGCACTTCACTCTTCCCCGATGTCCCGAGTGAGCGAGAAACCGGCGCGGAGGTGCCGTGCGGGGTCCGGCAGCGGGTGCGCCCGAGCGGACGTGGAGACCCGGCGGGCGCCCCGCCTCCAGGCTCCGGGCACCGAGCGCATCCTCCGCCATGTCTCGGCGGAGGCGGGGGAGGCGCGCTGGGAGCGTAGCCAAGGGGGTCGCGAGCGCTTCGTGCGCACACCTTAGGCGAGCCTGGGTAGTGGCTCACCACGTCCGCGGTCTCGCTCGGGGAGAGGGCAGGGGTCGCTTTGGAATAGTTTGTCATCTCTCCTCTATTCAAAAGGATGAGAGCTGGGAAACTGCCTCAGGAACCACCTTTTGAGCCTCCACAGGGTGCTTGTAGGTGGGACCGAGTGGGAGAGCAGCGAACAGCAGGGAGGAGCTGGAGCTGGAAAGAGCGTAAATCTTGTCCCTAAACAGGTGCCCTCCTGAAAGCGGGAAGCCTCTGGACCCCTAATATAGCAGGCGGGGTGCTGGGCTTGTGCAAGGAACGGGACCATTCTTCTTCCACCCAGCACTGCGGCTGAAGGGCTGGCCCTCAGCTAGCGGCAGGGAATGGAGCCCCGGAGCCCGCTCGCCAGCACCCGCTTGTCCTGTGCAGAGCCCCGCCCTCGTTGGGGCTGAGCATGGGCTGGATAAGCGATGGGCACATCGTTCTGCAGATATGAAGTCAAAGTGAAGTCACCCTCCCGGACAGGAGGAGGAGCTGCCAAGACAGAGGCAGGCTGGGGCCTGTGCCAGCCAGGATGGCCAGAGCCGGCCTGCTGGCAGGAGGCCAGAGCTGAGCCTGCCAGCTCAGGAGAGCCACCCTGCGGTCATCAGACCTTGTGCCTTGCCTGCACACCCCAGGGCCCAGAGACTCGACTCCAGCTTTAGGAGGCTGGAGTTGGGGAGGGGTTCTCCCTAGGAACTGGCAGGGCAGCCTGAGATTGTGCTTTAGGCTATGTTCAGGGAGAGGTGAGTAGGAAGGTGGGGGTGGGCTTTATTGCCAATGTATCCTGGTGCATTCATTACTAAGAGACCTTGTGGCTACCACCCCAGAGTATGCAGAAAGACGGGGGAGTGACCTGGTCCACTCTTCCAGCCTTCCCACCAGATTTTCGGGGAACCCCATGGTCTTGTTGCCACTGATGTGGGGCCGGCTTGATGTGTGTTGGAACTCTGCTCCCTGCCTTGCCCCTCTAGCCTCTCCCACTTTCCCTCTTTCAATCTTCCTTGAGCAGATACTCCAAGGTTTTGGGGCCACTACCCTCTTACAAAGAGGTCTGGGGGAGCAGTAAGGCTGATGGGCTCACATGTGTGCCTGTACTCATGTGCATACTTAAATGTTCCCTGCTAGGCAGGTATAATCCCCATGTGTGCCCCAGCGACATCCAGTTGGGGGCAGAAGAGAGCTCCTGGCCTTGGGAGCAGAGAGAGGGAGTGGGTCTGCATGGGATGTGGGATGAGATGGGATGCAGAATATGGGATGTGGGATGCAGGATGCGATGCAGGATGTAGAATGTGGGGTGGGATGGGACACAGGATGGGATGGGATGCAGGATGGGATATAATGCGGGATGGGGTGGGATGCAGAATGGAGGATGTGGGGTGGGATGGGATGCAGGATGGGATGGGATGCAGGGTAGGATGGGATAGGGACCATCAGAGCAGGATGGCAGAAAGGAGCTTCCCCCATTAGAGAGGACAGAGTCAGCCTCTCTGAGGCCCATGCAGGGAGAACAAAGGACCAACTGAGTCAAATCCCAGGGTTCCTGTCTTTGGGTTGCCAGAAAGCCTCTCACCTGGCTTCTCCTGGTCTCAAGCCCTGGGGCCCTCAAAGGGTAGAGTCTGCAGGAGATTCCAAGTCTCTCTGAGCCTCAGTTTTCCCCATTGCAAACCTCTCTATCTCAGGAACGAGGGGTAGAGCTCAGTGCTTGGCAAGTCAGTGCCCAGCAAACGTTGCCATGGTCTTGCCCAGCTGCAAGTCTTGGCTCTTGCGTCCCTTTGGGCCCTCGTGTGTCAGAGGATTCCCAGCTCCCACAGGCATCATATGTGAGCAGGTGTGGGGTGGAGAGTACAACACAGGGCACCCCTCCATGCAATTCTGTCAGAGCGGCTAGCAATTCTCCAGGGTAGCTTTTATAGATACAGAGATTCCTGAGTCTCAGCTCATAAAAATCCACATAAAAAATTAAGTTTCCCAAGAGGCACTGTCTCCAGATCCTGCTGTGGAATGAGTCAGAACTGAGCCTGAATTTTGCTCTTTCGAGTGGCGTGACATTGCAGCCACATTGGCCTTTCTGGATCTCAGTTTTGTCATCCGTGAAATGGGACTGGAAAGAGAGTCCTGTTCTTTAGGTGTGTCTGAAGCGAAGAGCTAAGTCTCTCTGCATGAGTCTGAGTACAGCTCGGCATAAAGAGGTCAGTGCACAGGCGCCTCATGGCCCACTGCGGCATTTGCTGCTTCTAGCGGGGCAGGGATGCAGGGACTGGAGTTCCAGCCCCCAAACTACATAGGCCCCTGAACAACATCCAGTGTGGCCCTGTGGCCCCACCATGTCTGGGCTGGAGCAGCTTCTCATTGCTGGGCTCCTGCACTCAACTTCCAGGTTAAACAGTTACTGCCGGGAGTGGCCCCTGTGTCCTCTGAGTGCTGCTTGGGATCCCCTCCCCCCAAAAGAGAAAAATAGGAGCCAGAGAGAACAGAACAGGAATTAAGGTGTGCCCTCCCCCCTCCATGAATTCCTGGCACCACAGATGATCTCTCAAGTACCACCAGGAGTGAGCCTGAGCACAGTCAGTAGTAAGCCCGAGCACAGTTGGATGTGGTCCCCAAGCTGAAAGGAAGGAGGGAATGGAAGGAGGAAAATAAAGGTCTGGAGGGAAAGAGGAGGTAGAGGGAAAAAGAAGGAAGGGAAGGGAAGGGGAGGGGAGGGAAGGGAAGGGAAGGGGAAAGGGTGGGAGGTGAGAGGAGGGAAGGGAGAGGGGAGGAGAAAGGAGAGAAGAAGGAGGAGAGGGCAGGAGAGAGGAGGAAAAAGGGAGGAGAAAGGAGGGAAGGAGATGGAAGGAGGGAGGGGGAGGAAAGGAGGGAAGGGAGGGGAGGAGAGAGGGAAGGGAGAAGGGAAGGGGGGAGAAGAGAGGTGGGAGGGGAGAGGGGAGGAGAGGAAGGGAAACAGGAGGGGAGAAATGAGAGGGGAGGAGAAAGGGAGGGGAGAAGGGAAGAGAGAGGAGGGAGGGGTGGAGACAGGAGGAAGAGAAGAGAGAGTGGGTAGTGGAGGGGTGGAGAGAAGAGGGCCGGGAGGAAAGAAGAGGGGAGGGGGCTGGGCCCCTCTGGCTGTCTTGTCCAGTGGGAGGGAACAGTAGGCATAGAAGGCTGCGGAATGCTCCTAATCATTAGTGCAGTGAGTGTGGGGACTCAGGCAGGTGCGGGAGAGCTGAGGAGGCCAGTGCGCAGGAGTGGAAGTGGGTGCAGATACCGGAATCCCTGGGCCAGGAGGCACTGCAGGGAGGGGGAGCTCAGCCCCATGGTGGCCGGGGCAACCAGGAAGGCTGCAGAGCTCCTGGCCTGCTGTGTCCATGCCTGATGTGGACGGAGCCCGCCAGGCTCTGCATCCTCTCTGCCTGCTGCCTTCCACAGGCTGACCCTTCTCTGCCTCAGTTTCTCTTGTGCAAACAGGGCCCAAGAAAGTCCCTGGCTTCCAGGGCTGGTGAGTGGGGTGTTGTGGTACAGAGAGGTTCATTGATTCACCCTCCTCCAGGAGCAGCTGCCAGTAGACCAGTTGGCTGGGAGGGCTCGGCTCCCAAAGGGGTCCCTGAGTGCCCACCACGGTTCAAATATGCTGTCCCCATAACACACACAGCGTTGGGCTGGGGCTTGTGGGAACGGCTCAGGGCCACTTGTCACTCCCCATGACGCAGCACTGGCCTCACACACGTGCTGATGTGCAGACAGCGTTTCTGCTCCCCTGGGCCTCACACAGGATCCTGCTAATGGTCAGGGGCCCCAGCCCTTCAGAGCTCAGACAAAGCCCACCTCTCCTCGGATCCCCTACCTCTGGACCCCGACTCACCCTTCCCCGCATCTCTCAAACGGACTTGTCTTTCTCTTCAGAATCTCCTGCCTCCAGATTTCCCCTTTTCCCCATCCTCCTCTTCCTTTCCCTCCTCTGCGCTCTCCTACCCTTCCCTCCTCTCGCCCTCTCCCACCTCCCTGCTCTGGGCAGGAATGGCATCTCAGAGAAGTGACAGACTTCCTACATCCCTGGGACCGGGGACCATCCTCTGTAACGGGGAAAAAGAATTGGAGAATGTCCTTGCCATGTGGTGAGGCGGTTGCCCCTGTGGCGCTCACCCCCTTCCTGTCAGGCAGGTGAAACGTCAGGGCAGTCAGGGCGGTGCCATGTGAGGGTTGTGGGCTCAGGGCTGTCTTGGTATGTCCCTGTTCCTGGTGTGTGGGGAGTGACCTCTCAGCATGCTACCAGCTTCTGGGGCTGCAGCAGAAAGCAGAGGCCCTTCCATCAGCGCGAGGACAATGGAGTCTTCACAGTATGAGCTGTCAATATGTTTGTGTGTGTATTTTTCTCAGCTGCAGCATCTCAGGCCATGAGGCCAAAGAGGTTAGCGGACATTGCAGAGGTGGCATCTTCAGATACCCCCACATCACGGTCACATGATTCTCTCAGGTTTGGCCCCACCGCAAAGGTAACAACTCACCCTGTGGGGATGGAGCTGACCTGGACCGGCGTTCAGGAGGCAACTCCTGTCCCAGGTAGCTGCATCCTTGCAGGGGAGCCCTAGAAACCCTGTCCTACCCAGCCCATGTGCACTGCAGCCTTTTCAGAACACACACTACATGCACACACACATGCACATACACACGCGCGCACGCGCGCATGCACACACACACACACACACACACAGAGTCCTAGAACCCTAGAGCCCTCTTTGCCTAAGCAGCACTTATCTGACTGTAATTACACAGTCAGTCTCAGTGGGTTGATTAATGCCTGCACCCCATGTGGATTGGGGGTGGGGGGTTTTGTTCACATAGAATTTCCATCCTAAGGGCAGCGCTGGCTCATGGCCCATGACAGCTGATGGGGCCCCAGGCCCGCTGAGCGTCACTCGCTTCTTGCATCCTTTGGACTCAGAGGAGCAGGCTGGTCCTAACTCACCAGCCAGCCCTGCAGATGTCAGGGCGCCCGGATGGGTAAGTCCAGCAGATATGGCCTGAATGCTTTTTAGAAAAACACATCTCCCAAGGCAGTTTCATAATCTGCCTTGTAATGCAGATTTAGACAACTTTTTACGAATGCACTTTTTAAAATAGGTCTTAATGGATCCTTTGCAGTAGTTACCGTCCATTGTGTAAATGCAAACAGAAGGCTTTTTGAAAACATGTATTATTGATCAGAAAGGCAGCAGCAATTAGAAGGCAGTGTGTCATATTATTCGATACACACTTCCTATACAGACCTGCTTGCGCTCACTCATAACTTTCTGACAAATTATCCTGTCACTGGGCAGCCTTTCCTTTTCTCTTTTGCTTCTAGAAGTGAATGAGGACCTCCCCATCAGTTATTAGCTGGAGGCACATGAAAAATTAAGTTTACTTTTACCGTCACAGAACTATTTGCAACTTCTTCTCCAGCCTCAAGATGAAAACCTTCAGGTGAGATGGATGATGTATCTGGGTTTGGTTGGTCCAAGGCCCGCAGTGACAGCACAACAGATACACAGAGCAGAGGGCAGGCGGCTTGGAGCCAGACCATGCTGTGGAGGAACCTTTTTGGTGGAAAAGATGTTGGGACAAAGGGGAGAAGCCATCCCATGAGGGTTCACAGAGAAGCTGAAACCCGGTTCCTAAAAGCCACAGATGTTTTTGGAGTTGTAGAACTTAACCCACCGGCTGAACATCGTCTGAGACTTGTTTGGGCTCCAAGATACCTGCGTGACTCTGCTACCCTCCTGCCATTTCCCAATCACTTATAGAACAGACACTGACTTGGAGGGTGGTGTGGCCCTCCCTGGATTCCATGTGCTGGGTTAGCCCTGGATACAGGATCTTCCGAAGAACAAAGATTCCCCCCACCCCCCACCTCCATGGTGCTTCTCAGAGACAATGGCCCATGTGGGGGGTAAAGATGAAAGAGACCAGAGGGACAGATGGGAGAGGCTGGGGCATCAGGGTAGGTGCTCCTGAAGCTGACTCTGGGTGGCAAGGTGGCATTTAGGGGCCCCTGCTCTCCATCCTGGAGAGGTGGGAGGCTGCAAGGTCAGAATGGACCTTTGGGTTTCCCATGAGGCTTCAGTGGGGACAGGATGGAGTCCCTGTCCTGCCCCCCATCTCAGGGCAGCAAGCCCTTCCCCCCCAGCAGCCACCACCCACACATGTTGTCTGGAAGCGGCCGCTCTTCAGAAGAGCGGTTCCACCCAAGGGGATCTGCAGGGCCCAGCCACTGCCCGGCTCCTGCCCAGCTCTGTGAGAGCCAGCAAGGCCTGCTGTGTTGCTGGAATGCTGACAAATAGGAAGTCCATTGACTTAATGCCCCTAATGGCTTCCAAAGGCTCCTGGCATGGCCGGGCCAGCAGATCCCTCTCAGGCCCATGCCTAGCTGCTGTGTTGCAGTTTGGAAAGGTGGGGCGGGGGGAGGGGGAGGAGGGCCTCACCACCTGCCTACTGTGAGTGCGGAGTGGGGGGATCTCTGTGGGTACAGTTCCCCTTGTGTTTGCAGACAGGGAGCAGGTGCACAGCGCTTGTTTAGCTCCCACTAAACAAGCTGATGAAAACCTTCTACTCCGGGCCGTGCCAGGGTGGCTCGCGAACACTTGGGATCTGGCTGGGATGAGAGAAGTGCTACATTTTTTCATTTGCATGTAGAATAATGTAAAACCCAATCTTCACATGTGGCGAGTATACTTATCGGACCACCCAGTTCCAAGAAACAGCTCCCCAACCTCCACCTGGGGCTCCTGGGGGCAGGGCAAACTCCTGGCACACACACCTCCCCCACTGGGCCTGAGTGGAGAAACCAGAGCCTGCAAGCTCACCCAGCACTGGGTCCCCTTGGGTCCTGCGGGCTCCCCTGAGCTCTTGCCTCCTGCAGCTTTGACTGCAGCACCTGACTCCCTAGTGGCTGACGACAGAGCATGCTCCCAGAAGGAGGTACTGCTGGGCTTACATCTGGACACCCTCCAGCCCTGGGGAGTCTTCTGTCCCTCGAGGGCCAACGCAGGCCTGTCCAGAGCTCTGAAATCCTGCCCTCCGCCTCAGCTTACCAGCCCTGCAGGGCCTGCCCTCGGGGCCTCTTTGAAAAGGGGTTGATGAGCTCGTGCATATTAAGATGCCCTGATGAAGGGCTGTCAGGGGACTCGGAGCAGCCTGAGACCCTGGGGCCTGCTCACTGGCGTCTCTGCACCTGGGTCCTCTCCAGGGCCTCCCGTCCCCAGCCCCTGAGCCCTAACCCCATCTAGGCTGTCCCCCACCCCCATTCCCCCAGGCACCAGGACTTCCTGCCTGTGCCCTGGACACTGGCACCCTGATAGTTCTTTCTGTCTGTGTTGCTCCTCTGTCCTCCTGTTCCTCAGCCGGAAGTCTCACCTCCAGAGACCCTGGTCTACCCCATTCTGTTTCTCGCCCCCACCCTCACACAGCCTGTGCCCCCTCCCGGGCTTCTGGGGGAACATGAAGGAGGCCATCTATACCAACTCAAGACAGAACAAGGAGCCCCAAATAAATCATCTGAGTCCTGACATTTGAAGCATTTCAGTTTGAGACCAAACACAGATGCCCTTTAGATAAATACATCTTTGAGAAGTGTTCTGCAGGAGAAGGTTTGATGGCTTTAATAGGTTTTTAGTGTCCGAGAAGCATGAAGAAGTGTTTGGGCGAGAGAGACTTTCTCTTAAAATCCCAGGATCCTTCATTCCCCTCTGGCCCTTTAAACTTAAGGATGTGGCGCTTCTCTGCAAGGGGAGCATTCTTCTCCAAGTTCCCTGGGGATTTGCCCTGGGCTGGGATTGCTCAAGTGTGGAATGTTCTGGAAGGTTCTGAAGCTCTGGTGCTCAGGGCTAACAGGGGTGGGGATGGAGGGTGTGTGTGTGTGTGTGTGTGTGTGTGTGTGTGTGTGTGTGTCTGTGTGTTGGGGGGGCCGTGTCTCTGATATAGAAGCTAGAAGCATCCCCTTCCATGAGACCAGCTCCTCATTCCCCCTGACCCTTGATTACTGGTCCTCATGGAGAAAGGTGCCTGGAGTGGTGGGGGGGGAGGGACACAGATCCTCAAGAAACAATTTTTAAAAACTTGAAAAAGTGCTTCATGCTGAAGCTCAGGAGTTTGAGGGAGCTGAGCTCACCTCGGGCCCGATGCCAGAGAGAGGAGGCAGGAGGAGAAGGTCAGATGCAATCACTTCTGGAAACTTCTCCCCTGTGGCCGAGGCAGGAGGGCCCCCCTGCTCACTCTGGGTCTTTTGGTCATCCTGTCCATGTACAGCCCTCCTCTGCATGGAGACTTAGCACCCCAGGTGGGGACAGTTCCAGGCCTGTGTGTGTGACTCTCAGCCCCCCAATCACAGCCCCAGGGACAGAGGAGGAAGGGGAGGGAGTGGATTCCCTCCTCAGATGATCCCATCTTCCAGGGGCGCCAACAACAAAGATCGGCACCGGATCACCTGTGTGGTGGCTGTGGTACACGGGGGAGGGGGGTCCCCGAGCTATACTGGGCTGACCTCAGGCTTGTCTTTCTAACCTAGGGGTGAGGTGACTGGAATCCAGGTGGGAGCTGTGCCCTCCACATCCCAGGGTCTGATCACAGAAAACACTCGATGGGAAGAAGAGGGGGCGTCTGTGTGGCTGTTGGAGTGGGAAATCCCAGGGTTTCTAGAGGCCAGAGGTCAGGGGACCTTGTGCCCTTAGTTGGGGGCTCCCAGATGCCCCGGAGAGCAGGCATGGGGCAGAGGGCCGGGCAGTGGGTAATGTGGCCTCTGACTGGCTTTTACATTGTCATTCCAAAGACTGAGGCTTCAGAGAAAAGGTATTTTCATTTTTTAATGAAAACTTTGCAGCTAGAAGAAGCACCCCACTAAATAACTGATACTCAACGAGATATGCACTGCTCAGAAATGTCTTCTAGTCAATGAAGAAGAGATAACGGTCAGTGGAATAAAAATTAATCTGGTCACTATAGGAATTAATATAAAATCATCAGATACAGGCCGTCTAAAGTAAAGCCACCTCACCTCGCCCTCCTGGGTCAAATACCCCCTGGATGTGATTTACTTTCCTGCTCCAGGCTTCTGCGCATAATCGATAGAGATGAAGAATGGGACCACCAAGTGCCTGCCCCTGGGGAGGGCGCAGGGAGGGCTCAGAGTGGGGGTGGGGTGCAGAGAAAAGTCCAGGGACTCTGGCACAGGCTGCTCTGGAGGATGTGGGGGGCAGAAGGTCCTTATAGATTCACCGCCCCCTTCCTCCACCAACCTACTGACCTCTAGGACTGTGATATATAGTTTCTGGAGGCCTGGGGCAGGGCATGCCTTCACTTGACCTCACCCCTGACCCCCTCCCACCCCTTCAGCAGCAGCAGAAGGCAGATAGGGGAGAAGAGGACCTGGAGGGCTAGGCCAGATGCGAAGCCCCTTACCCCCAAGGGAGCCGGGCTGGGTGATCCTCCTGGTAACCATCAATCTCAGATGCCCGGTTTGGCTCTGGGGCTCAGAATTCCTCAGAGGGATGTTCTGGGACTTTCTGGAGCTGCCCTTCCCTTCCAGGAGAGGGGACTGGGTTCAGGTTGGGGCTCGGAGCCTCCCCTTCCCACTGTTCAGGGTGAGCCGGAAGTTCACCCCAGTGTTGGTGGTGGGGGGCGGTGGGAGGCATTGGGGGCTTTGCTGGCTCCAAGCCTCCGCCCGGGCACCTGTGCACCTGGGGAGCCAGGGTGAGGGCCAGCCGGCTCCCAGGCCCAGCTAGCTGCCTGCTCCCCACCCTACTGGAAACTGTTTTTGGTGGCGGTGTGATGGTGGAAGGGGTAGGGATGGGGGTGGTTCACCTTGTCATCTGTCCCTGGATATGGAGACACTGGAGGAGATCAGAGGAGGACATTAGTCCAGAGAATGGCTGGCACTGAGTCCCTCCTCAGTGCCAGTGTCTGCTCCCCTGCCCGTGATAGCTGCTTGTCAGAGGCTGCTGAAAGCAAACTTCTGACTGGCGGGAGTGCAGCTTGCTGTGAGTCTGCAGGAGGGGCTCACAGCCAGAAGCTGGGAGTCACACCTCAGTGATCCTTCACACAAAGCACGTCCCCTTCCATTCAGCAAGTCCTCGCTTGGCTTGGCCATTGGGCTCTTTGGAAACTGGGAGGGCAGAGAGGCTCTGAGGTGAGGATGTGCTGTGCTAGAGTGTGGTTTTCAACCTGAACTCAGAGGAAGAGGGTGTTGCACAGTTATTCATTTTAACAGTGCCCAGGGTGTGGGGAGCTGGGGTAGCCAGGGCATGACTAGAGGTGTGAAGTCCTGGAATTACTTTCATTTTTCATTAGTTGTTGTGGGGGATCATGTTCAGTGGTGCTTGGGTCCAAAGTCACTGCAAGAGATGCAGGGGTGGAGGTCGGGGGTACAGGGCTAATCCTGATGGTGCCTTGGCTTGGTAGGGGCATATGGTGCCAGGAGCAAACCAGGACCTCGCTCACGGAGGTACATAGATGGGTTTTCCCACTTCAGGCCGTATCTATAATCCTTGATTTTACTTGAAAGGTGACCACTGGCTGGGCCATGGGTGAGTGGGCTCATCTCACAGAGAGAATGTGGTGGCGGAAAGTTGGGGAGCTCTGGAGTTTGGGATTAAGCCCTAGTCTACTGTCTGAACTGGAAGCGAGGGCCAAGGAAGAGGTTGGCCGGGTAGCAGGGTCATGAGGGATGCAAGACACGAGTGAGTGTAGAGAGAGGCTGGAGCGGCTGAAGGGGACCAGCCAGGGAGCCTGGGCTGAGGGAACAGGCGCTGTGGCTCCACGTCACCCCTGATGGGGTCGGCTTCTGCAAGGAGAGTCGGGGCTCTCATTGGGCTGGTGAGAGCTCAAGCCCAGGGGTTGGGGGCAGAGAAGGTGCTGCAAATCTTTGCATCGGGCTGGAGAGGGCATGTGAGGGATGAACGGGGCTCAGGGACACAATTCAATTCAAGACAGTTTTACTCTCAAGAGAAGCAGAGAAAGACAAAGGACAGCAGCTGAAACACAAGGAGTCCAGTGGAGGGATTTCTTACCAAGGGAAAGAGCAGTATATTCCCAGCCAATGGAACAGTTTGCCTGGAGGGGAAACCCTAGGCAGCTGGGAGAGCTTCTGGAACCATCCCAGAAGACAGGGAAATATCCCTGGGAACTGGCAGGGAAATGACAGTTTGGCCCCCAGGGTGTTCTAGAGGCTGCAGGTGCCCCTACAGCACACACTGGTCCCCCATATCCTACCATGACGGCAGACAAGTGACCCTGGGAGCTGGAGCAGAGCTGGGAGGCTGCACTCGGCATTTCCTGACCCACAGTGGAGTCGGTCTTTAATCTCCTGTTGTTTCATGTGGCTGGAGATGCTGGGGAACAGAAGGCCTGATAAGCTTCAAAGAGGGGAGGCAAGACCAACCCAAAGACACCCTTGACTGACCCTCTGAGGGACAAGTGGGCGAGGCTGAAAGTGTGGGGGCATGACCGGCTGCCTCTGCTGAAGGTGAATTCAGGTGACCCAGTGGCTGGGCTCCGGGTCTAGCTGCATTTTCAGGCAATGAATAACCTTCCCCAGACTTAGTTTCTTCATCTGGAAAATGGGAAGAACCAAAGCACAATTGCACAGGCTTGGAGGAGGAATCATTGGAAGTGCAAAGCAGGGTGCTGATTTATGCAGATGAGGAATGAAGGAACTTTCCATCAGGAGATAGATCACAGTGGCACCAACCAAACTCTGTGGGGGGCCAAAATCACAAAGTATAGACTTGCTGTGGAATTGAGGAAAACCCTTGCGTTTGCTTCCCGTTCTCTCCCACTGGGCCCAGGAGAATTTGCTCCCTCTCAGTGGCCAAGAAATGTAGGTAGTAAGAGCATGACCCCAGTCCTGGATGCCTTGGCAAATTGAATTTTCCTTTTCTTCTGGCCTCTTGGGAGAGATATGATTTCCTCCGCTGATGTAAATGTGTTCAAAGTGCACTTTCCACAAATTCAGAAATAGTGAATTGCTACTCACTTGAGGCTGGGAACCATGGACTGGCTTCTCCTGCAAAGGGTGACCTGGTTAGCTAGGCTGGCTCAGAGTCTTGGACTGGGGTGAGAAGGGGAAACCCCACACCCCACATTTGCAGAGGAGAGCAACCCCAGGAAGTATCTGGCCTACCCCCTTTATTTTACAATGAAGACTTGGGGCCCAGGAAAGGTCTGGCAGATACTTTTTGGCTTCAAGATGGTATGAAAGTGATACATACCCAGGAGTTCTTTGGATTCTCAGAGCCATCTTTTCCTGGGCTGGCCACATGCAGTGCTATTCTCTATGGTGATGCCGGCAGGGGACAGGTCCACCAAACACCCAGAAGGCCATGCCACTGTACTCAGGAGTGAGTGATAGGATATAGTTAGGCATTCTCAGAGCAGTACTCAACAAATTAGGTGAGATATTCACTGGTGTGTTATATAGACTTTGTGTTGGATAATTTTGCCCAACTAAAGGCCAACATAAGTGCTCTAAGCACATACATTTGGGTCAGGCAAAACTATAATAATAGGTGGTGAGTGTGTGTGTGTGTGTGTGTGTTTAAAATTACGGTAACATCACGCCCTACCGAGGTCACCAGTTGCCCCCCACGAGCGGCTCTCCAGCACGGCCACAGCCCCAGAAGCACAAGGGCTTAATGCAGAACCCAGCAGCTTGGAGCAGAAAAGTGAAAGGACTATGCGTTAATCCAGGCAATCATTTCTGCCCAGAGGGGAAAGGGTGTTGCTCCCTTCCGCCCTCCTCCCTCTGGAAAGAAAGATGGCGGCCACATGGGAGCCTTATGGACAGCAGGTATGAGCCGGGGGTGTGGGGGCGACTAAAACCTCATGGGAAGGGGGGCGTTCCGGTCCGTCCTTCACGCCCTACCGAGGTCACCAGTCACCCCCCACGAGCGGCTCTCCAGCACAGCCACGGCCCCAGAAGCACAAGGACTTAATGCAGAACCCAGCAGCTTGGAGCAGAAAAGTGAACGGACTATGCGTTGACCCAGGCCATCAAGTCTGCCGGAGGGGAAAGGGTGTTGCCCCATTCACCCTCTCCTCTCTGGAAAGAAAGATGGAGGCCACATGGGAGCCTTGTGGACAGCAGGTATGAGCCGGGGGGGTGGGGGTGACTAAAACCTCATGGGTCGGGGGGCGTTCCGGTCCGTCCTTCACGCCCTACCGAGGTCACAAGTCGCCCCCCGCGAGCGGCTCTCCAGCACGGCCATGGCCCCAGAAGCACAAGGACTTAATGCAGAACCCAGCAGCTTGGAGCAGAAAAGTGAACGGACTATGCGTTGATCCAGCCCATCAAGTCTGCCGGAGGGGAAAGGGTGTTGCCCCATTCGCCCTCTCCTCTCTGGAAAGAAAGATGGTGGCCACATGGGAGCCTTGTGGACAGCAGGTATGAGCCGGGAGTGTGGGGGCGACTAAAACCTCATGGGAAGGGGGGCGTTTCGCTCCGCCCTTCACGCCCTACCAAGGCCACCGGTTGCCCCCCGCGAGCGGCTCTCCAGCACGGCCACGACTCCAGAACACAGAAACCAGTTTCTTAACTATCTGACTTTCAGTAGAAATACTTCCAGGGTCAATAGGTAAAATAGCAGAAATCCAAAACCAACATTTAATTCTTGAACCCAGCTGTAGAAAGCAAATCACTTCACAATGCTTTTTCAGCATGTCTGATTTGGGGGGGGGGGTAAACTCTAAATAATAGTGGTGAATCTTTTATTGAAACAATGAATCTAATCAAAGCAGATAGAGTGTTAACTAGAATTCATCTGCCTCACAGGGACGGGGAGGGGTGGGGGGTGGGGTTTTATTGGGGTTCTTCATGGTAAAAAATAAGTATTGGTAAAGGGAAATGTGTTTGATATTTGCATTACTGAGACATAAACCTGAAAGCTTTGTAACCTTTCCCACAGTGATTCAATAAATAAATAAAAAAAATAAAATTACGGTAACAAGGGTTATAGAGGTACTCTATCACAACATCACAGGAGTGCCCCAAACCTCTCTAGGTCATTTCTGGAATACCCCATCCTTCCCCCACCCCCACCCCTGCTTGGTAACCTCAGTTCTTGTATTCTGCCAGAGTCCAAGGGCTTGTATTCATTAGCCATTGTCTTTTCCCTTGCTCTGTTTCTTTATATACCACAGATGAGTGAGGTCATCCTACATTTGTCCTTGCCCTGCTGATTCATTTTACTTAACAAGACAACCTCCAGTTCCATCCAAGTTGTAGCCAAAAAGCAATATTTTGTTTATTTATTTATTTTTAAATGTTTAATTAATTTTGTTTTTTGCCTTTTGGGTCACACCCTGCATTGTTCAGTACTTACTCCTGGCTCTTCGCTCAGAGATCATTCCTGGCAGGGCTCAGGGGATAATATAGGGTGTTGGGGATTGAACCTGGGTCAATTGTGTGAAAGGCAAGCACCTTATTTACTGTAATATCTCTCCAATTCCAAGAATTTACTATTTTGGGGCTGGAGTGATAGCACAGTGGGTAGGGCATTTGCCTTGCATGTGGCCGACCTGGGTTCAATTCCCAGCATCACATATGGTCCCCTGAGCACCGCCAGGAGTAATTCCTGAGTGCAGAGCCAGGAGTAACCCCTGTGCATAGCCAGGTGTGACCCAAAAAGCAAAAAAAAAAAAAAAAAGAATTTACTTTTTCTAATAGCTGAATTGTATTCCTTTGTGCATATGTATCACGATGTCTTTATCTACTCATCCACTACTGAAAACTTGGGTTCTTTCAAGATCTTGGCAATTGTAGACAGCACAGCAATAAACAGAGCTATGCATATATCTTTTAGAGTTAGCATTTCTTGTGTTCCTGGTGGTGGATTCCCTTTTGCTTTTTCGACCACACCATGCAATATTCAGGGCTTGTTCCTGGATTTACACTCAGGGAACCTCTTCTGGCTGGCTCAGGGTGATTGGGATCAAAGCTCGGTTGAGTACATGCAAAGCAAGCTCCTTACTTGCTATACTATTGCTCTGGTCCCAAGTAGTTATCTGTCACTGTCTTCTCGTTGTTCATTGATTTTGCTCGAGCGGGCCCAGTAATGTCTCCATTGTGACACTTGTTACTGTGTTTGGCATATCGAATATGTCATAGGTAGCTTGCCAGGCTTTGCCGTGTGGGTGGGATACTCTCGGTAGCTTGCCGGGCCCTCCGAGAGGGTCAGCCAGGTCAGCCGCGTGCAAGGCAAACACTCTACCCGCTGTGCTATCACTCCAACCCAAGTAATTATATTAAAAAAAGAAATTTTTTTTGAGAAGTCTTCATACCGTCTCCCGTAGAGTCTGAACCAGATGATACACCAACCTAGAATGAGTCTTCCTTTTTCACACATCCCCCTAACTTGGGTTACTTCTGGCCTTCTGGTTTAGACCATTCTCACTGGTGTGACCTGATACCTCAATATCATTTTGTCATCTGACTGCTCTACACCCTCAAGCATGCAGGTTGCAAAGACCAGGTGGTTTGGGCTGGCTTCAGAACCTGCCACTATTTTCTTTATCCCATTGAAAGAGAATCCATGTGACTGGGTTTTGGTAAATTGGCAGTGGATGATGGGTTCACCGTTTACTCAGCTGCTGGACCATCTCAGTCTCCCTCTTCCTCTCCTGCTCTTGGGGTCTATCTTACAAAAGCCCACCTGTTATGAAGCAGTGGGCAACAGCCCATTGGTGCAGGGCCAGCTGGGAGCTCCCTTTCTCTCAGGGACATGGGAAAACCAAGAACTGCATAGTAGCTCTGAATCTAACTGATTCAGGACTTTCACCCCTACTCCAAGCAGCTTCCAGAGTCAGTCACACCTCAGTCAGGAGCAACCACTGCCGCCAGAGGCTCATTTCCTCCCTGACTTTGCCTCTTCCAGGCCCCCTCGAGCCCTGGGCAGGTTGGAGCAGGGACCGGGCAGCTCCCATGTGTGACAACCACAGCCCCCTCACGTCCGCTGGCAGACCAGTCTGATCCTATCTAGTTCCTGAGACCTTGCAGTGAACTCAGACCCCAGATACTCTCTCTTGATAACTGTGTCGCCTTTCTTCATTTCCTCTAACAAATACCAACTGCTGGCTGAAACCCACACTCCTGGCTGAACACCAGCTCCTCGCTGAAAATTCCTTGCAGCTTCCGAAAAATAAAGGAGATGGTCAGTGAAGAAAGCAACTGGGTCCTGGATTCCCTGGGCACGCTGGGCAACTGACAGGTCTTCCTTAATATTCAAAGGGGCTACATCCCCACAAATCTGTTGCAGCTGGGAAATATCTGAAGCCCAAAAGCATGTAAGAGCACTGCCTGGTATGCTCAAAGCCCCAAGTTTGATCCCTGGCTCCTCCATGCCAAGGCAGCCTCTGTATTGCCAGGCACTAATGTACCAGTCTTCATGGTGAGTGACGCTGAGCTCTGCCCCCTGCTCCCCCCACCTCTGCAAGGGGAGACCACTGTTGAATAAAGCATTCACTATACATGTCTTATGAAACACTATACTTTCTCAACAACACAAAATGACCAACCCAGGGCTGAAGAAACATAAAGTGGGCAAGGCACATGCTTTGCATGCAGCTGACCTAGATCTGATCCCTGACAACTCATATGGTGCCCTGAGAACTGCTAGAAGTGATTCCCAAGTGCAGAGCCAGGAGTGAGTCCCGGACATAAAAGGGTGACTAAGCACAGGTACATCGAAGTGAACTTGGACAAAATGTATTCATCCTTCTGTCGCTTTTCCCAAAGCTGATTAATCCCTTGTGATAATTGTCTTACTATTGGAGCCGGGATGGGGGTGTGGGTGGAGGGAGACTCCCAAACCCAAGGGATCCCAGCAAAAGTTGGTCCATCTATATGGCCAGACAGTTCAGAGCTTTGGCCAGGTATGTGGTGCTACTGAGGTCCCTCAGAGACCAGTAAAGCCAGAGGTTCTGGGAGACCTGTGGTATACCAGGGATTGAACTCAGGGCTTACACATGTGCTTCAGCCTTTTGAACTATCTTTTTTTTTTTTGATTTAGTGGGTTTCAGCCAGCAGTTGAGCCATGTCCTTGAGACAGAACAATAGTACAGCATGTAATGCTTGCCTTGCATGCTATTAACCCGGGTTTGATGTTAGGTACCCATATGGTTCCCCAAGCCTGCCAGGAGTGATCCCTGAGTGCAGAGTAAGCCCTGAACATAGCCAGGTGTAGACACCTGACCTTGCAAATTCATTTTAGTCTGTTTCTTGTAGGTTGGGGATAGGTCACCTCTTCTTCATTATCTGTTAGTGCTGTTGCTTCTTTAATTACAGAAGAAGAACATTCCACTCTAATTTTTTTTGTAGTTCAGTAGTGCATAAAATAAGAGTTCTAATTTCATGCTCCCATATTATGTCTCTCCATACATCCTTCTCCTAGGTCAAAGAGAGCCTCACTGCTGTGTGTCCTTTCAGAGTTGTCCACACAAACACTCCATCACAGCCAGATGCTCATATCTTATGAATGGGGGGGGGGAGGGCTTCCCTGCAGTGCTGCTCAGACCCAGCATCAGTGGGTCACCAGATCACTCTGGCAGTGCTTGGGTGTCTCTAGAGATGCACTCATGGGTGCCGGAGGGGCATGTGGTGCTAAAGGTAGAACTTGGGCCCTCGTTAGTGCAAGGTATGTTCCCAGACCCAGGAGCCATGTCTTGTTTTTAAAAAATAAAAATATTAAGTCTACACTTGATATTCTGTAAGTTGCTTCCCCCGTGACTCAGTCTGTTCCCATGGGCTATATTGCAGTCTGTCTTTTCAGAGAATTAACTCATGAATTTAACAAAGTTAATACATTAAAACTTGTTTGCAATGTAGGCTGAATGTTTCTTTCCCACTTATGAGACACAATAGACCTATAACATTGTGTAAGTTGAAGGGATAAGGTGTATTAACTTGATACATTTATATTTAATATGATTGTTAGTATAGTATTAGATAGTATCTCTGTCAAATCCCATAACCATCGTTTCTTCTAGTGATGGGAACAATAAGGTAGATTCAGCAAGTTTAATGTTATAATATGGGTTTGCTGTCTAAAATCACTGTGCTGTGTGTATGTATTAGAGCTCTAGGAGTTTTTAATCTACCGGTTTAAAGGACAATGGTTCTTTCAGCAAAGCTTATACCAGAGGATACTGTCACTGTTTCCAAGGTGTTGCTTTTGTGCAGTTGTGTGATCCTTTGTATTATTTCCTCTGGATGACATAGCTGCATGCAAAAGGGTGGGCATATCAGCGGTTTGGTGAAAAATTGTTCCTCAAAACTGTTGCATCAGTTACTCTCCCAGGGACTAAGGGTAAGAGTGCTCCTTACTCCCCAATACTAGATATTTGAAGTCTTTAACAATTTTGCCTATATCCCAGTTACAGTGAGCACATCCAGTGCTTACATATTAGCTTCTTAATACTGTCTCCAGAACCAGGAGAAAAGACTGATTCCAGGGATGGAAAGGGGAACAGCAAAATTGATTTACAACAGTTTGCTGGGACTGAAAGCAAGGAAGTGCTTGAAGGATGCTGGGGATATATTACAGGGACACAGGATCTGCTGTGAAAGGGCTCCCATTGGCCCATTTTGAGCATCCAAATCAATAATTACAATCATAAGAGATAACTGTTGAAATGAAAACTCCTTGAGTCTATAATGATCTTAGATGAATAAATAGAAAAGGAAACACTTGTCCTTGTATTAGAGTGTCAGCCAAGAATACTGTTAGATATATTTTTAAGGAAAATTATAACTTGGCAACAATAATAATTGATTCCAAGGAAAATATCCAGCTAAATTAATGGGTAAAAGATTGAACAGGAACAATGGAATCACAGATGGAAAGAGCCTCCCCATAAAAACATTAATTTGTTTATTTGTTTATTCTTTCAGTGCCAAAGGTTGAACCAAGTTCTTCTGCGTGCAGAGCATTCATCCTACCACTGAGCCACATTCGTGGCCCCTATTATAAAAGGAAAAATAGTGACAATTGATCATTGAGGAACCAGTGAATATCGGTAATCAAATAATTAAATTTACTAATGTGAGTATAGAACAAAATTCTCACCCTTCCTAGCGATGTTCACACTAGAACTCTAGCACATACGTAGGATTCCTGTCCCCAAGTGCATGCTCCAAATCTAATCCTGCAGAAACATGCCAACCCCAAAAGAGGGAAATGCTCCAACATAACCAGGCAGATCCCTTCAAAAATGTCAATGTAATGCGAGCAAAGAAAGGTGGCGGCTGCTCCAGATGACAGGAAACGAGTGGGACATGGAAATCAGATGCAAAACCCTACCCCAGACTGAAGAAAATTCTAATTAGAATTGACAAAATCAGAAGAGCAGATAAAACTACAGCCTGGTTGACTTGCTCTTCAAGCCCATGTGCTCCCTTGAACACTTATCATGTTTATTTGTCTCTCTGCTTTTTTTTTTTTAATTCCCCCCACCCCCAACTCTGGAGAAGCCCACGTTCTCTTTTGAACACACACTTCTCTTGATCTCGCCTCTCACATCTTTCTAAGAAAATTTGTTCACTAAAATACTATCTTGTTTTCACTAAAAAGGAAAAACTGGTTGCATCCTGACCCTGGTTTAGATAGCAGTATTGTATCAATATTAACTTCCCTGCACTTGATGAATCAACATTGATCAGGTAGGAAAAGCCCTTGGTTTTAGATAAGAAAGGTTTTCCCATGTCCCTTCCCCATTGTTGTGACTTCTGGGAGTTGGGCACGTGGCTAGGGTAGAGAGGCTGCACTCGTTGTGGAGCTGGGGATCACAGAGACAGTGCTAGCGCCAGCGATCAAGGCAGGTGCTGGGGACTGAACTTGGGGCCTCATGTATGCAAGGTTACCGCTGAGCCATGTCTTTGAGTCAAAGACTGTCATTGTCACTGTCCTTCTGTTGTTCATCAATTTGCTCTAGCAGGCCAGTAACATTGTGAGACTTGTTACTGTGTTTGGCATTTCAAATACATCACGGGTAGCTTGCCAGGCTTTGGGGTGCAAACGAGATACTCTCGGTAGTAGCTTGTCGGGCTCTCTGAGTGGGGCGGAGGAATCGAACTCGGGTTGGTTATGTCGGCCGTGTGCAAGGCAAATGCTCTACCCGCTGTGCTATCGCTCCAGCCCAAGCCAAAGACAAAGACTGAAATATTTAGGGGTCAGAGGCTTGAAGATTTGCAACTGGTCAAATGGTTCAGAAAATAAATGTGTATGGCTTCTCATTCTTTTGGCGAGGATCAAATATAAAAAGATGTTTGCTCATATATATATATATATATCTCACGGTCACGGTCCTCCAGTTGTTCATCGATTTTGCTCGAGTGGGCCCAGTAATATCTCCATCATGAGACTTGTTGTTACTGTGTTTGGCATATTGAAAACATCACGAGTAGCTTGCCAGGCTCTGCCGTGCGGGCGAGATACTCTCGGTAGCTTGCCGGGCTCTCTGAGAGGGGCGGAGGAATCGAACTCGGGTCGGCCATGTTGACCACTTGTAAGGCAAACGCCCTACTGCTGTGCTATCACTCCAGTCCATCTATATATATATATAGCTTATATATTGCTTATATATATACATATATATATATATATATTGCTTTTTGGGTCACACCCAGCGATGCTCAGGGGTCCATCCTGGAACTGCACTCAGGAATCACTCATGGTGGTGCTCGGGGGACCATATGGGATGCTGGAAATAGAACCCAGGTTGGCTGCGTGCAAGGCAAATGCCCTACCTGCTGAGTTATCTCTCCAGCCCCTCTACTATATTTTTTGTTTCACAGAAAGAAATGCATTCTGAATTCGTCTCATAATTATTTTTTCAGGTGGCGAATATTCCTCCTAATCTGTATTTATGTTTGATTTTTCATAGGGGCCATGCAAAGGGCCACCCAGATGCTGGGAAACTGGGCTACTCCTTGCAGTGCATGCCTGATGGTTTGATGCTTGGCTGGTGGTGTGAGGTATATGGGGGCCAGGGACCACTAGGGCCACCTCCAATGGTGCCCTGGACCATGCAGTGCCAGGCTGAACTCAGGATCTGCCATGTGCTGGGCAGGTTTTCAACTGCTAAAGATACATCCCTGACCCATTGCCATTTGTCTTTTGATGTTTATAATTTACTCTCTTTTGTTATGCTGACATTTTACAGTTTTACAACTTTCTTTCTTTCTATTTTATTTTTTTGATTTTGGGTCATACTCAGAGATTATCCTGGCTCTGTGCTCAGGGATCACTTCTGATTCTGTGCTCAGGGGGCCATAGAGGGTGCCAGGGAATGAACCCAGATTAGCTATCTGGAAGGCAAGTGCCTCATAGGTTGTACTATCACTCTGGCCCCAAGTATTATACTTTTATCTAATAAAATGTAACATCTTTTTCCGTAGGCACTGGACATGTTGTTAAAAGTACTCCACAAGGATACAAAATGCATATATATAAAACACCAAACATTAGCCAAGCGGCACAAATGCTGGCCGACTTCGACCATGAGTGTCGAAAGGTCGGACTGCAGCTGAATCTCACCAAGACAATGTTCATGAAAAATGAACTAGTCCCTGACGTTCCATTTGCTCTCAATGGAACAAACATCTTGAATGCAGCAGTTATGTGTACCTGGGTTGAGAACTCAGCATGAGGAACGACTTGGCCCCAGAACTGCACAAGAGGAAAAGAACAGCGTGGAAGGCACTCAAGAGCGTCGAAGAAATAGCTAAGAGGACGAAGAACCTCCGGCTCCGGGCACATCTCTTTGACTCCACCGTTCTTCCTGCATTAACATAGCCCTCAGAGACCTGGGCCCTACAAAAACAGGACGCAAACGCTATTCGGGTCTCCCAAAGAGGAATTGAAAGAACTATGCTTGGAATATCACATTTCACTCACGTGAGAGAAGGAATCCGGAGTTACGACATCCATGGATGATCAAGAATCTGCTATCTCATTTGCCAAGGTGTCGAAAATCAGATGAGCTGGACCCATAATGAGATTCAGAGACGACCACTGGACTAGAGGTGTTACTGACTGGATTCCATGGACGTCAAAAGAACGTGTGGCTGCTCACCTATGAGATGATCAGACTTCTTCGTTAAAACCCTGAACAAACGGTTTGAGGCGCTTCGTGTTCCTGGAGCTAGCAGATGCTATTGGGCTATGCTAGGACGCGACAGGGACAAATGGAGACGGTATTGGCGCCCGCTCGAGCAAATCGAAGATCAACAGGATGACATGTGATACAAGTGATGTTACACATCATGGTCACGGTCACGGTCCTCCCGTTGTTCATCGATGTGCTCGAGCGGGCCCAGTAACGTCTCCATCATGAGACCTGTTGTTACTGTGTTTGGCATATTGAAAACATCACGGGTAGCTTGCCAGGCTCTGCCGTGTGGGCGAGATACTCTCGGTAGCTTGCTGGGCTCTCTGAGAGGGGCCGAGGAATCGACCACGGGTCGGCCATGTTGGCCGCTTGTTAGGCAAATGCCCTACCACTGTCCTATCGTTACACATATCAAATATAAGATCCTAGGAAGTTGCACAGCATTGCTAGCACTCAAGTCTGCTGATTTCATCATAATTTATCTATTTAAAATTTTAATTTTGGAGGCCAAAGTGATAGAAGCAGAGGTAGGGTGCTTACTTTCCTTGCACACAGCTCACCTGAGTTCCATCCCTGGTAACACATATGGTTCCCAGAGCACTTCCAAGGATAATTCCTGAGTGCAAAGCCAGGCCTAACCCCTGAGCACTTCTGGGTATGAACTAAAATTTAAAAAAACTTGAATTTTGACATAAGTATGGATTCACAAGCCACTGTACAATATAACAAAGGAGGTAATTGATATAACTCAGTGGTAGAGTGTTTGCCTCATAGATATGAGAAGTCCCTGGATTTGGTTCCCCAGACCACCAATAAAAACACATATAATACAAACATACATATCAAAATACAAATATTATTTATATATGTTTATATGTATATAACTTTTTTTTTATGGATACATATGGATACATATACACAATGGTCTCATATGTAGCTTATTCCATTTGCCCTAATGGTAACGTAATTCAAAACTAGAGCACATTGATAATTGCCATTGAGACAGTCAAGATGCAAAGCATTTGTTTTACTCAAAGCCTCTACACCCACGTCCCTCTCATCCGCCTACTTCCTTAACTCCTAGCAGCTGCTAATCCATTTTCCATTTCTTTCAATTCACCATTTCAAGAATAAAATGTAAATGATACATTGCTATGCAATATTTTGGCATTGTATTTTTGTCTCTCAGCAAATTCTTTGGAGATTCATTCAAGTTTTAACTTTTTTATTAATGGTTTGTTCCTTTTTGTTTGTTTTTGTTTTTGGGGCCACACCAGCAGGTACTCAGGATTTACTCCTGACTCTGTGCTCAGGGGACCATATGTGAATAGAACCAATGTGGACAGTGTGCAAGACAAGCACGTAACCCTTGTACTGTCTTTCCAGCCTTGTTACTTTTCTTTCTTTCTTTCTTTCTTTCTTTCTTTCTTTCTTTCTTTCTTTCTTTCCTTCCTTCCTTCCTTCCTTCCTCCCTCCCTCCCTCCCTCCCTCCCTCCCCTCTCCTCCCCTCCCCTCCCCTTCTTCCTTCCTTCCTTCCTTCCTTCCTTCCTTCCTTCCTTCCTTCCTTCCTTCCTTCCTTCCTTCCTTTTTTATCTCCGAGTCATGTTTCTTGGTTTGGATGTTCAATATTTGCATAATCACTCACCCATTGAGAACATTTGGGCTTTTCCCAGATTTTGGATATTCCAAGTAAGTTAACTATTTTTTTTCTACAGGTTTTTCATGCTATCATCGTGACTCTTCACCATTTTTCTGGAATAAATATTAGGCTGGAGCGATAGCACAGCGGTAGGGCGTTCGCCTTACAAGCGGCCAACATGGCCGACCCGAGTTCGATTCCTCCGCCCCTCTCGGAGAGCCCGGCAAGCTACCGAGAGTATTCGATACGCCAGACACAGTAACAACAAAGTCTCCAATGGAGATACCCTGGGTTAATGCACATGCTCGAGAATGTCATGTTTCTCAGCTCCTTTCATGCCTGGGGCCTCAGTGCCAGGGATTGAGCCAGGGGTCTGCAAAGATAAAGTATCGAATACACAGTAACAACAAAGTCTCCAATGGAGACGTTACTGGGCCCGCTCGAGCAAATCGACGATCAACGGGAGGGCCTTTACCTTTTTTACCTTTAAATATCTAGGATAAATAGCTAGGAGTTCAGCAATTGGGTCATCTGGAAGCTACGTATTTGTTTTCTATTTGAAAGAAATGGTCAGACTGTTTTTCAGAGTGGCAGTACTGTTTTACTGCCTTGCCAGCAACATATCTATTTTCTCCACCTCCTCATCAGTAATTGATTTTGTCACTCTTTTTAATTTTAGAATTTCAATAATATGTCATTGTGGTTTTCAGTGCACTTTCTTTTTAGCTTATGATGTCAAATACCTTTTCAAATTCTATTTGTTTTTATATCTTCTTCTGTGAAATGTCTTGTCATGTCTTTTGCCTATTTTGCTTTTTGGGAGGCGCTTCCTCAGCAGTTCCTCAGGAGACACCCTGGGCTAATGCACATGCTCGAGAATGTCATGTTTCTCAGCTCCTTTCATGCCTGGGGCCTCAGTGCCAGGGATTGAGCCAGGGGTCTGCAAAGATAAAGTGCGTACTTCTGAGACCCAGCCGTTTGGTTCATACTCTGACTGATTTATTTTTCCTTTTTACTGTTGAGTTTGAAGAGATTTTAAAGTTGGAAAATGTCTTATGAAACAGTATGAAATGAGATAGTCCCAATACTAGTCTTGTTGGACATGTGGCTTACAAATATTCCACCCACTCTTGACATCCTTTTATTCTCATTATAGGTCCTTCTGTAAATTAAAAATATTTTAATTTTTATGACCCTGAACTTACCAATTTTCCTTTTAAAGATCGTGCTTTGGATTTTAATTCCATGAAGTCTTTCATGGCTCTTACATGCCATTCTATAGTTTTTTCTAATTGTTTTATGTTTTAGATTTAATCTGCTTTCCATTTTGCATTAATTTTTGTCTAAGATTTGAAACTGAGGTCAAGTTTTAGTTTTTGTTTACAGATGTTCAATTGCTCCAGCACCCTGGGTTCAAAGGCTACCCTATCATCATTGCATTACTTTCATACCTTGGTCAAAAATGACTTAAGTCTCTTTTTTTTTCCTTAAGCCTACTTTTGTATGTCAGTTTCTACCAAACTGTGGTCTGTTCTCCCTCTCTCTCTCTCTCTCTCTCTCTCTCTCTCTCTCTCTCTCTGCTTATAGCACATTATCTTGATTTTTATAGTTACATAATAAACCTTGGATTCACTTTATTTTGTTTTGAAATTATTTTAAACTATTCTAGGTCTTTTGTTTTTATATAATCTTTTGTGTATGGGGTTGGGGAGTGTTTGGTCACAACCTGTGGTGCTTAGGGTTTACTCCTGACTCTGTGCTTGGTGATCACTTCTGGTGGTGCTTGGGGATCAAACCTCAGGTAGTTAGGCACATATAAGACAAGAGCTTTAAGCCCTGTGCTATCTCTCCGACCCCTAATTTTACCATAATTTTAAATACATGCATATATGTATACTAAAATTTGTTGAGATTTTTGTAGGAACCACATTAGACATATTACAAATTGTAGGGGGAGAAATATGTTTACATTTACTATGTTTACTTTTAATTACATGAATATATTGTATTTTTTCATTTCTTTGTTCTTTCTTATCAGTATTATATGATTTTCAGCATATTAAGCTTTCTAGCTTTACACCTAAGTCTTTTGTCTCCTTTGAGCAATTATTAATGGTATTGCATGTTTAATTTTGGTGTTTGTGTATGTCTATATATTTGGTAGTATATAGAAATAAAATTTGTTTTTATCTTGAATACTTCATGTTGCTCACCTTTTAGTTCTGTTTTTAAAAAATGTTAGGATTTTTTAGAGTTATATAACTTGCAGATAGAGGCAACACTTTTATTTTTTACTTTCTAATTTGTCGTTATTTCTTCCCTCTACCCTCTCCCTGCAACCAATGACTCTACCCTGGCTGTAACTGCAGCACTGTTGTAATAATAAACTTACTTGTCCTGATTACAGGGGGAAGCATTCAGCCTTTCTCCTTTAGATTTAAAAAAATAGATACCCTATTTTAAGTTGAGAAAGCTTCTCTATTACTATATTTTATAAGTATTTTTTTATGTAGGAGTACTGCTATTTATTCAGACATGGATTAGCTGATTGAATTGTGCATGAACTCCACCTTATTTTTTGGTCATTTTTTATAATTTTATTTATTGAATCACCATGAGAGCAGTTACAAAGCTTTCAGGTCTAAGTCTCGGTCATACAATGAAGCACCTGTATCTTCACCTGTGCGCATTCTCCACCCCCAACAACCCCAGTATACCCCCATCCCACACTCTCCCCCTATCTGTGGGGCAGATGATTTCCACACTACTCTCTCTCTACTTTGATCACATTCAATATTTTGACACCATACCCACCATTATTATTTGAGATTTTACCCCAACACTCAGATCTGTTGAAAAGGCAACAGTAGACAATTTGCTTTCAATTGCTGGTTATGAATAACATATGATGTCGCGTGGTTGCAGTAGTGGCTGCGTGATTTTGAAATTCCAGAATTTTAACACTTAAATCTGGAGGGATTTCTGTCAAAACCTGCTGGGTTCCGAGATTTGCACCTGAGTCTCTGGGATCATGGCCGTTGAGCAGCTTGATCAGGAGCCAGAAAGGCCATTCGTGGGCGATGGCTTGGGGTCTTTTTGGGGTGGGGAGGAAAGAACTGGCTCCACTCCCATCCCGTGAGGCCCAAAATATCTTGTCACTGTGGGCCCAAACCTGACTGTCCAATGGCCTCTGGAGGATGATGGCCACCGAGCCACCAGGGGGAAGCAGGGAGAGGGACAATACCCTTTCCCTCCGGGGTGCCTCAGAGACAGCAACCTACTGCGTGGTTCGGACGCATTTCTGCCAAAAGCCACTGGGTTTCAAGATTTGTTTCTGAGTCTCTGAGATCATGGCCGTTAAGCAGCTTGATCAGGAGCCAGAGAGGCCGTTCATGGGCGATGACTTGGGGTCTTGTTAGGGTGGGGAGTACAGGACCGGCTTCACCCCCATCCCCTGAGGCCCTGCGTGTCTCGTCACTGCGGCCCAAACCTGACTGTCCAGTGGCCTCTGGAGGATGGTGGCCACTGGGGCGCCAGGAGAAACAGGCCAAGGCACGAAACCTATTCCCATCTGGGTTGGCCCAGCACCGGTAACCTACTGCAGGGACCGGACACATTTCTGCCAAAAGCCTCTGGGTTTCGAGATTTGTTTCTGAGTCTCTGGGATCATGTCCATCAAGCAGTTCAATCAGGAACCAGAGAGGCCATGCCTCCAATTATATAGCTGAGCCGGAGGTGGTTTGTGGGTGTGTTTCCCACATACCTAACTTTAGACCGTTTATTTTCTTGGTAAACTTTGCCCCAAGTTTTTTGGGTCTAGTCAAAGGCACAGCAGCAATTTTGGGGTATCTGGAAGTCTGAAGATGCCATCAGGCTGCTGATGCACTCGCCTCACAGGTACAGATTGACCTCCTGGCAGCACCATACCCCCAAATGATTTTTTTTGGTTACATTTTTTTATTAGCTTTAAAATGTGTATCATATATTTTAAATATGCAAAACAAATTATGGATATAAAACCTAAGAACAACTTATTGTGAATTTCTATTATTTATTTATTTATTGAATCACTGTGGGAAAAGTTACAAAGTTTTCAGGTTTAAGTCTCAGTCATGCAATCATCAAACACATTTCCCTTCACCAGTACTTATTTGTCACCACCAAGAACCCCAATATACCCCCCTCCCAACCTTCCCAATGCCTGTGAGGCAGATGAATTCTAGTTAACACTCTATCTACTTTGATTAGATTCATTGTTTTGACAAAAGATGCACCATTATTATTTAGAGCTTACACCCCAAAATCAAACCTGCTGAAAAGGCATTGTGAAATAATTTGTTTTCTACAGCTGGTTACAAGAACCAAATGATGTAGTGCGGCCACGTGATTTTGGATTTCTGATATTTTACTTATTAAGCCTGGAAGTATTTCTGCCGAGAGTCAGATAATTATAAGATTGGTTTCTGTGGCTCTAGAGCCATGGCCATGCCGGAGAGCCGCTTGTGGGGGGCAACTTGTGACCTTGGTAGGGCGTGAAGGACGAGCCGGGAATGCCCCCCCTTCCCATGAGGTTTCAGTCGCCCCATCAAGACTGGCTCATACCTGGCCTTCCAAAAAGCTCTGAGACGGCCGCCATCTTGCTGTCCAGAGGGAAAAAGGTGGAAGGGAGCAACACCCTTTCCCTTCCGGGCAGGCATGGTGGTGTGGATTAATGCATAGTCCATTCACTTTTCTGCCGCAAGCTGCCAGGCTCTGCATTGTGCTTCTGGAGCCATGGCCGTGCTGGAGAGCCGTTTGTGGGGGGCCCAAATGAGTTATTTTTAAAGTCAAGAATGAGTGTTAAATTTTGTCAAGTGCAATTTTTAATTATTTGAAAAAATCAGATGATTATTTTATTCTTTACCATAATATGGCAGATTAAATTGATATATTTTTAAAGGTTGATCCCAACGTTACATTGCTGGAATAAACTCTCCTTAGTCACAATAAATAATTATTTCCTATAGTGCTGAATTCTTTTTTGCTATTATTTTTGTTAAAATTTTTACATCTATACTAAAGAAGAATATTCTTAAAAATATCATCGTGATCTGGTCTTGGCATCAAGATAATATTGGCTTCCTAAAATTTGGGTACAGTTCTCTCATCTACTTCTTGGAAGAGATTGTGCAGAGTTAGTGCAAGTTCTTTAATTTTTTGGTAGAATTCTACAATGAAACCCTATGAGTCTGAAAGTTACTTTGGAGATTTCTTTTAAGTTATAAATTTGATTCCTATACAAATAAAGAATAATAGATTAATAAAGAAGCAATGGTATTTATTTATAGTAGAATGTGGGGCTGGAACGATAGCACAGCAGGTAGAGAGTTTGCTTTGCATGCAGCTGACCCAGGTTTGATTCCTCTGCCCCTCTGGGAGAGCCCCGCAAGCTACCGACTGTAACCCACCCGGACAGCAGAGCCCAGCAAGCTCCTTACTCTCAGCCTGGCAAGCTCTCCGTGGCGTATTCGATATGCCAAAAATAGTAACAACAAGTCTCACAATGGAGATGTTACTGGGCCCGCTTGAGCAAATTGATGAAAAACAGGAGAACAGTGAGAGTGACAGTGAATTATTTATATTTCTATTGGTGTCTCTTATGTGTGAATTGCTGAAATATGGTCCTAAAATTTTCGACCATGTTGTGATGTTGTGAATTTTATATTGTGACTCTCTTTCAGTCAGTGAAGCCAAGATTCATTTTGCAGTGTAGTCAGTTATTAGAATCGTACAACGAATGGTCACACATCTCAAGTAAGAGAATACACAATGGACAGTGACCAGGCCATTTGTTAAGATCAAACTCTGACCATAGCCTGGAGCAGCTTGCCTAGGAAGACAAGTACTTATCTATAACCTCCCCCCACCAGGCTTCTCAAAGTGAGGCATAGAGGAAGCCGGATTGTTCTGTCTAGTGTCAATGCAGGAAGCTATCCAACTTCTGTAGCAACGAGTTCAGTTGGCTAAGTTTTGATGAATAATGGAGAGCTTCCATAATTTTGGCTTCCAGTTGTGACTTAGGAGCAAGCAGATAAGGATGAACGTGCTTTTCCTAACCAATCACACAAGATGATGAATCTTACCAGTGATGACTGGTAAGTTAACTTTCTTGGAAACTAGTAGTTTCCAAGCAGGGTGTACCTGAACAAAAACTTCTCCCTTTTCTCTCATAAAATTTCCTCACTCCTTTTGCCTTTGAGTCTTTGCTAACATGCTAGAGAATTGTGTGACCTTCTTAGGGAAGGCTCTGAATAAAACAAACTTTGCATCACTTGTTGGTTTTTCTTTATATACAGTATTGATATAAAAACCAGTGTGGTTTCTCATCACCAATGTCCCCAGTTTCCCTCCCAGCCGCCCGGGCCAGCCCCCATCCCAGCCTGTCTCTGGCATAAACATATATGCATATATATGTGTATATACAGGGGCTGGAGCGATAGCACAGCGGGTAGGACGTTTGCCTTGCATGTGGCTGACCAGAGTTCGATTCTTCTGTTCCTCTTGGAGAGCCCGGCAAGCTACCGAGAGTATCCCACCCGCACGGCAGAGCCCGGCAAGCTCCTTACTCTCAGGTGTTCTTGCAGTGAGGCTGGAAATTAACCCACAAAATTACACACATTAGCAGGGGTAGTAACTGTTCTCAAGACTGGAGGGATGATACAGGGGTTATGACACATGCATTACCTGTGGTCCACTCTACCTGTGGGCCAAGTCCCTGGCACTAAACATGCTCATGACAGGTGCAACCCTGGAGGCCCCAAATGCCACAGGGGTGGACCTGCTAATTCCCAGAACATAAGGGCTTGATCCACACATGGAACAGCCATCTTGGTTGGCCAAGATCACCAGCTGTGCCTCCCTGCCTCCAGGCCTCTAAAATACTACTGGGGAGTCCCTCTCCTCCAAAAAAGCACCTTCTCTCAATTTCTATTAATACAAAGTCAGAAAGATGATAGCAGTGGGGAGTTCATGGATGACTCTGGAAAAGGCGGTTCTCTTTTGTGAGGCTGAGGATAAAACCTGGTCCTTCTGCATGCACACATGCCCTCTAGCCCTTTGAGCACTCTCTCTGCCTGTAAACGGCCTGCACTTGACTGACCGAGTGAGCCACACTTGACTGGCCACGGAGCCACATCACTGGTCCTGGAGGGGGTAACGGGGAAGTAGGTGATGGAAGGAAATATGGGAGAAAGAACATCTAGGCCACGCCATGAGCTGACGTTGAAAAGAAACAGCCTGCCTCCAAATAGTGTAGTGTGGCCTGAGTGAGGTCACAGGCAACTGTGGGCTGGGTGCAGTCACTAGCAGCCACATTCTCAGACCCATCTTCTATTGTAAGTTCCTTGTCAGGTCACCATGGGGCGCTTCCCCCTTTCTATTTCAGGTCCTCCGTAGGGCAGATTGAGGTGTGAGGATTGACTTTACTTGGAGCATGGGCGATATCCCAACTACACATCTTCCCAGTGGATGGTTCTAGAAGCCTCACTCCAGCTCCATTGCACAACATATGCCCTTCCAAATGATCTCCCACCTCTGAGCATCAGTTCCCAGATCCTGCATACCCAGACCCTGCTTGAGGGGATCCCAGACCACATGCTTGGCGAGGGTCCAGGAAACTAGGAGACCGGGACTGAAGTGCAGGCAGTGGGCAGGGGAGAGATGAGCCATGGGGGGCCGGGGTGATGCGTCTTGGAGGTCAAGATGAAGGTGCTACTCCAGATGAGCAGCTGGGGCCTTGAGCCAGGAATTAATAACAAGCCCCTCTGCTTTCTGGGTACCGCTGCATGAAACATCACTGACAGTGGCAAAGTGGGGAGACAGGAGCATTTGCTGCAGGTCAGCGGGTTGTGGAATGAGATGGGGACAAAGAGGAATCAAGGGGAGTTGGCTCTGGAGGCTTTGAAGGGAGTACCTGGAAGGACAGGCTGTGACGGACAGGTGTGTGTGTGGTGTGGGGTGGGGGGGCGGTGAGGTACACAGTGTGAGCATCAGGGATGCTTCCGGAGTGAGTCCAAGTTACCTTGGAGGTGCCTTTTAGAAGGACAGAGCCACTGTGTGGGCGGCTAGATGAGATCACCAAATGAGGAGCAGAGAGAGGGCTGAGGTGGGATCCTGGAACATTCCAAGGTCTGTGCGTATGCCTTGAGGGCTTTGTGTGTGGGTGGCTGGTGGTGGTGGCGGTGGTGTGTTTGTGTGTGTGTGTGTGTGTGTGTGTGTGTGTGTGTGTGGTGTGTGTAGACCTAGAGGGGCGGGTGGCAGGTGAGGGGCGCTCCGGGCGGGCTGTGTGGACTAAGCCTGTCAGCAAAAATGACTCAGTGCCATGGGCAGCCAGCAATGTGGAGTGCTTGGTGGACAGGACACTCATCATCCCCATAGCCCTGACCCCTGACCCCAGAGTAGGGGGACCCTTCCTGGCCCCTAGGGTCTCAAGTTCCCCACCTCTGTGTCCCATCCTAAGCACTCAGAGGAAGAAGCAAGGACAAGCCACGTGACTTTGAATTCTTTTTGTTCTCTGTTTCAGTTTTCTGCTCTGAACACATGTTATGCTTATTTAAGACAAATTAAAAAATAACGCAGTGATTTTCTTTATTTGGAGTTTGATTCTTGATATGTTCTGAATTCACAGTCACACTGTGTGGGTGAGATCTTCCTCAACGCCCCCCCCCCCCCCCCCACAATTCCATGCAATTTGGGATCTGACGCCTCCCTGAGGACAGGTCACCTGTGACCTTGAGCAAAGTCCCTGTGGAGGACAAGACGTGTGTTTGGAGTGGGCTGCATGCCTGTCCTCTCAGGCCCTTCCTGCCTCTGTCTGTGAGGATGATCCTTGGGTCCATGTTTGGCTTTGGGCAGAGGATGTACTCTTCCCACCACCCCTGCCCCCCGTCATTCCAGGTGACCACTGAGACCTTCCTAAGGATGCAGACACCGAGCACCTCTTATCCTGGCTCCGGAGTCATCTCAGTGGTATGTTCAGGAAGTATTGGGTGGGTCAATGGTCAGTGCCAGCATGTGCTGCACCTGGCTGTGGCTGCTGGGCACACAGCAGGGGACACAGATGAGAGCACAGTGGGAGCAGGGACACAGGGCGCTGACCTGGGACTTGGAGCTGTGAGGCCGTACTGTCCCTTCTACCCCACAGCTGAGAATTGGGAAAGGCCAGAGTCCCCGAAGGATCATCGGGTGTGGGTAAGGGGACTGAGAGGGAAGGGGTGGCCCAGGGCCACAGTGAGTCCTTCTCTCAGGCCCTTTCTCCTCACGCCTTCCCCAAAGGCCCTGCTCTCCTCACCCTAGCGGCTGAGCCCTGAGCCCTCCAATGGTCAGATACTGCCCGGGGGGGTGTCCTTGGCGTGTCCCACAGTGACAGTGCACAAGCAGTGACTTTGCTGCAAGGCAGGTTTCTCTGGGGACACTTCCACATGCTGAGCTGAAGGGCAGCGCAAAAGGCAGGATGTGGCCTGACCAGTCTGATTCCAACATGGAAAAGCACCACCTAGAACCAGCAAGGTGTTGGCTTCGAACACTTACTCTGGGCTGTGGTTTCTTTCCTTTTTCTTTTCTTTTCTTTTCTTTTCTTTTCTTTTCTTTTCTTTTCTTTCTTTTTTAAAAGTGATTCTTTTTTTTCTTTGCCTTTTGGGTCGCACCTGGTGATGCACAGGGGTTACTCCTGGCTCATGCACTCAGGAATTAGTCCTGGCAGTGCTCAGGGGACCATATGGGATGCTGAGAATTAAACCCGGGTCGGTTGCATGCAAGACAAATGCCCTACCCACTGTGCTATCAACCCACTCCAGCCCCTCTTTTTCTTTTTTTCTTTTGCTTTTTGGGCCATACCAGGAGATGCTCAGGAACCACTCCTGGTGGTGCACAGGCGACCATTATGGGATGCTAGAGATCAAAGCTGGGTTGGCTGCATGCAGGCGAGTGCCCTACCAGCTGTACTGTTGCAACTCCCATGCCCCCCACCCCCCCGCCTCCGGGTCATGGTTCCAATGGTTACGGTTGTCTGGGGCCTGGGACTCCTGGGAAAGCAGAAGTCCACCTGGCAGTTCTTCTTACCCCCATCAGCTACCCTCTCAGACCTCAGAGGCAAGCCCACAGCCCTCTCCTGACAGATTTGCCTGCCTCTTCCAGATTATTCATGAAGAATGAGTCACCTGAATGATTTAAAAACAAAGAGTGTTTATTAAAATGATGGAGCCTGGGAGAGAGTACAAGGCCTGGGTGAGATCCCCAGTACCAACATTGCCGGGTACAGGTGTGGAGGACCCCAGTTACTGCTAGGGTGGCCTTAGTGATCCTGAGCACTACAGGGCCTGAGACGAAACCCATCTATGTGCTCTTGCTCGCATTGAACCACAGCCTGGTTGATCAACTCTCACTAAGAAAGCCTCTGGGTCCCCTAGACACTGCATGGCAGGGCCCTGCACCTATAATGGAAAAGAGAAGTTTCTAGTTCAGGGGCCAGAGATATAATACAATGGGCAGGGTCCTTGCCTTGCGCACAGCCAACCCAGGTTCAATCCCTGGCACCCCATATGGTCCCTTGAGCCCTGCCAGGAGTGAACTCTGAGCACAGAGACAGAAGCAAACCCTCAGCACAGTTGGGTGTGGCCCAAAAACCAAGGGGGAAAGAAGGGAGAAATTTCTAGTTCACTGTTAAAAACAACAGAAGTAGCCCCAGCAAAGTCATTTGGCATTTGGCTGGGACAAAGATGTTTGCATGGCTGCCTGCCGGGCCCAGGGGGTCCACTGACCAGTGCCTGACCTACTGCCCAAGCTGCTGGGTGTTTGGCTGGGCAGATGGTGAGCAGAGTTGCACATTCATTCAGACCAGAGCATCTCTGGTGGGGTCTGTGATCTTCCTGGGCTCCGAGTCTCCCCTGCTTCAACCACCACACATTTTTCCTCTTCCAAAATGACGAAAAGAAATACAACCTCTCATTTCAGTGGGGGAAAAATTAATCTAAGTAGTCTTTTCATTAAAAAAAGAGAAGTGTTCACTTGATCAAAAAATCAATTAGTTGGTGGGGAGTTTTATTAGTCAATCATGTAGGTAATTAAAAATATTGATTGATGGGGGTGCCTGTGGCCGAGAGCTGTGGCTTTGCCCCAGCATGTGGGGTGAGGACAGGCAGGGGGTCGCCGGGAAGGGATCTAGCGTGGGGCCTTTTATATCATTCCCTGGCAGGAGTCTTTCAAGGGCAAACCAGGACACACTGAACAAGGGACACAGCTAAGCCTGAGGCTTCTATTTTTCTCTGGTGAAAAAGAAGAGTATTAGTGGTGGAAATAATCACTCTGAACAAGAACTGAGCACTGAAAGTAGGTATGAAAGGGATATACATCATAACCTTTTAGTACCTGGAGTACAAACCATTATGCAGAGCGAGAGAGATAGAGAGAGAAAGAGAGAGAGAAAGAGAAAAAAGAGAGAAAGAGAGAGAAAGAGAGAGGAAGAGAGAAGAAGATAGAGAAAGAGAGGAAGAGAAAGGGAGAGAGGAAGATAGAGAGGAAGAGAGAGAGGAAGAAAGGAGAGAGAGAGAGAGAGAGAGAGACTGGGGGCGGAGGCCTTGGCAGGTGGGAACCCTGGTGGTGGGAAATGTGCACTGGTGAAGGGCTGGGCATTGGAACATTGTATGGCTGAAACCCATTCATGAACGGCTTTGCAACTGTAAAAACAAACAAACAAAAAAACAGGAAAAAGAATAGTATTGAGCACAGGAAGCTCTGGAGGGGTTGAAATGAGACACTTTGTACTGGGAGTGGCTCAGCCATTGACCATATTTGCATGAGCCCAGGAGTGAAGGAATTTGAACTCCAAGTCTAGTATGTCTCAGGACCCTGGACCTGGACCTGGAGGGACAGAAGGGCCCTGTCTCAAGAGAGAAGCATCGCCAAGACAGGGGCTCCCCCGAGTTCTGCTGAGGCCTGGAGCAGCTGATGTTGGTATCCAGCCTCTTGTGCCCTGTGCCCAGAGGGGGGAGTCCAGAAAAATGACGCTTTTCCGGAATGTTGCTGCTCCCTCACTTCTAGCTGCACACCAAACTTCCCTGCAGCTTAGCGGCTCTGCGGATAAAGTTGATTGAGCTCGTGAAACTGCTGTTTGGCTTAGGTATGCAGGAGGTGGGCCTCCCCTCTGGTAGTTGCTGCCCCTCAGAGGTGGCCGGGTCCTGTGAAGAAGCAATACCCCAGGTTTGACTGTGAGATGCTGCTGTTGTGGTAGTTTCACCGGGACCCCAAGGTGGGATATCCTAAGGGGGCAGCCAGCTTCTGAGGGGCATTCAACCCTCCAGAGAGAGAATCGGGCAGTAAGTAAATCCTCCCCCACAGCTGGACCTCATGTCTTATTTCACTCGGTGGCAATTCTGTCAACTTCTGTATATCTGGTCACCCCAAAGACCCCCTTCTCACCCCAGGTTTAGGGGCACAGGAACAGCCCCTCCCCTTGGAGAGCGTGTGACCAAATTCTAAGAGAGTCTGTGGGACTAGCGATACTTGTTTTGGACACGCCGAACACACGGTGTGTGCAGCTCCCCAGATACCATGAGGTTGCTGCACCCCCAAATCCCAGACAGGACCCACAGAAGCTCAGGCACTGGGTGTCTGTTCCTTCTGTCTATGGCATACCTGTGCCTGCCCCCAGTGTGTACTCAGTGTGGGATCGGGGACATCACATGCCCCATTGGTACCTGCACTAACAGATCTTACTCATGGAGAAGAAGGAAAATGGGGCTCCAGGAAGCAGCCCCTGGCAGGGTGAGAGGGAGGGGAGACAAGGAGCCTGGAAGCTTCTGTGGTCATTGTCCGCTCCCTTTGCCTAGAGCTTTCGAGAGGGCACCTCTGCCTAGGTGACCCTGCTCCCAAGACCAGCAGGCACCATTCGCCCTGAAGAGGCCACCCGCCCCGCCTCTTGGGGGGCAGCCTCGGACCCTCAGTGTCTAGGAAATGGTCTCAGCATTCTCTCTGCCACTTCGTTTCCCAAAGCCTTTTGCCGAGCAGATTCTGCAGGCGCTTGCCTGTGGCTGCTCAACCTCCGGAAAACTTGGCTATTTGTTTAGAGGAGCTGACATTTCCACCGTCTTTTATTAAAGAAAATATCCTGGGAGCAGGCAGGATGTTTGCGCAGAGCTTATGCCCTCTGCCTTCTGCCCCCAGCGCCCCGAGCTGCGGGCTCTGCGCCGTGGGTGGGTGAGGGGCCCCCGGCCCAGTTCTCATCTGCTCTGCTTTCCCGTGATGGACAGGTGGCTGGAGGTCCCCAGGTGGGCTGTGGCCCTCGGTGCCCTATACTTGACTCTGAAGGGTGAGATGGATGGGGGATGGGGGAGACCACCAAGGGACAGAGCTCATGGGACAGAGGCCAGGCGGCCCCAGGCAGGTCTCTTTCCAGCAGCTGTGTCTGCTGGCCATCCAATGGGGCTTGGTGGCTGTGTCCTTTGCTCTCCTTTGTCCCTGGGGTGCTGGGGACCCTCACTGCCAAGGGCTGGGCTGGCTGCTAGAGGCTGCTCTTCTGAACTGATGATTGGATGAGTCTGTCGGTTCTATCGCAACAATCACACCTCCTCCGAGGCCTGTAGACCTTTCTCTTCCCTCAGCTATCATACAAGCACTTTTTGGGGGCTACACCTGAGTAAGCTCAGGGCTTATTCCTGGCTCTGTGCTCAGGGGCCTCTATGGGGTGCTGGGGCCAGCTCTGGAAGGCCTTGTCTGTTACCTTCTCTCCCAGCCCCCCAGGCACTTACTTCAGAGGAGATGACTGCACGGGGGTCTCACCTAGATCGTAGGGTCACATTTGTGGTCTCATTGGCTGCACAAGTGTCTGCAAAGCTGTAGACCTGGGCATGTGGCGAGGTGTCTCGATGGTCTGTTGGAAAGTCCTAGCTAGAATGCTCACTTTCCCTGGCTGGCGGCTCTGCTCAGGGCAGAGGCATTCGTCTGTGCATCCTAGGGAGCTTGGGTGCTGACCAGGGACATGGACTTGGCACCGAGCCTGGGCAGCAGAGTTCCATGTGCCAGGGGTGTGGTCTGGAAAAAGGAAGAGGACAGCACTGCCATCCAGCCAGGCCAGCCATGACAGGGGGCTTTGCTTTAATTAAATCACCCACCAGCTCCGACTGCTCCAACTCACCAAGATGAATTTCTTTCATTCCCCTGCAATTGCCATGGCCAGTATTCTTGCACGTCTGTGTGAATGTCCCATGCCCGCCCCACTCGGGCTGCTGCCTGAAAATCCTGGGGAGATTTCCATCTTAATTGGCAGGAGGCTTCAGTTGCAACCCACCTTGGACACGATTAGTCATGGTCATCCTCACTCACCATGAGGAACTCTGAGTGAGTGGATTGGGAGAGAACCACTTCCGAATGCCCAAGACCCCAAGTTGAGCCTGAACTGTCCAGCTGTTCTGTTCAGACAGTCCAGCTCCCCTCTGTTGGATGCGGGGTGCGTCTGTTCCCATCTGCCAGGAATCAGTCCAACAGCCATACAGCAGCATCTCAGAGGGGCTTGCAGGCCTTCCACGTCTCAGGGAAGGGCTGGGAGCCAGCAGGAGTCGCTGCCTAGCTAGAGTTTTGAGAATTCCCCTGAGGATGCGTTCTGCAGGCCAGGAGTAGTACAGGGGAAAGGGATCCTTGTGGAGGGACCCTGGGGAGAGCCCAGCTCGGACTAAGCGTCTCCGAAGCAGGGCAACGCCAGCAGCAACCTCAGGCCTGGCACTGTCTGAAGGGCCCAACCAGCCCCACCCATGGGACTTTGTGGCAGCAATACTGAGAGGGACTTGTCATACAGGAGATGGCTGGCTGGAGGGAGGGGGGTGTGACTGGTCCAGTGCAGAGAGGTGGGAGTCACCAGACAACCTTCATCCAATGTGCTCTGCTCAGGAAAATTTAGGGGTTGCCCTTCCACTGGAATCTGTGGTCCAGGTCACCAGGAGGAGGGAGGGAGGAGAAGCAGCTGGAGCTGGTGACAAAGCCAGGGACCATGGAATGTGGAGGAGAGATTTCAAGGGAGGCCCAGTGGTGAGGCTCCACTCTGACAGGTAAGTGACCCTGGACTGGTCTCAGATGGCCTTGAATTTGCCTTGTGCTGCTCTCTCTTTGTGTGTGTCTCTCTGTCTGTCTGTCTCTTTCTCCCTGGGGCTTTGAGTTCTCTCTTTCCTCTCTCTCCACACTCTCTGACTCTCTCTCTCCTCTCCCCGCCCCCCCCCAATCTTTCTCTCTTCCCTGGGCTCCAAGCTCCTCCTTTCCCTCTCTCCGGTACTCCTTCAGGAGCCTGTGAGTGTGCTTCAGGGAGATAAGGGGTTCTCCAGGAGGAGCTCCAGGGGCCCTGAAGCATGGGACATAGTGTGGGGGCAGCCGGAGGCCAAATCGCTCTCTCTCACTTCAGAAAACGAAAAACCACAGGATTCTTCGCTGAACTCCTCCGCGGTCCTTTGACTCTGAACTTAGCCAGGAATCTCTCCTTCCCCTTTCTTTGTTGAGTTCCTGCCCCCGCCCTGCCCCTTGACTGGATTGGATGCGCCATGGCCTAATCTCTCTTCCTCCCAGTCAGCCCTGCAGACCCTGCAGTGCCCTCCCCCACCCGCTGACTCCCACCTTGCAGCCCCTCGCCTCACCCCACCCCACCCCACCCCAGTCACACACACATTAGCTAGAGTGGCCAGCAGGCGTTGCCACTCCTGCACACAGTTGCTTCCAGTGGTTCGCTGAGTAAACCCCACATTCCTCCCGATGGCCCCCAGGGCCCTGTGTGGTCTCCTGCCCGCCTGCTTTTCCAGCAGCCACTTCCTTCCTGGGAACACACCGATGGGGTGGGGACACCACCTGCCTGCCCCTTGTAGCTGGGCCATGGGACTTTTCCTTCTCTCAGGTCCCCTTGTTTCCTCCAGCCTCAGCTGGACCCTGGTCCTTCCAGAGAGAAGGACCTATGCACCCCTTGCCTGGTGAATGATTTTTGACCCCGTTCTCCAGGCCTGCCACTCAAAGTCACTGGCATCTTCTTCAGGAAGGGCCCAGGGGACTCCTCTGCATGACACATGTCCTCAGAGGCTGCTGCTTCCAGCTTCATCACCACCCCTTGGCTGGGCAACAGTTAGTTGGTTCTGTGTGGTACCTTTAGCGGGGGACTCAGCTCCTGGAGGGCACAGAGTGTGGTGAGCAGAGCCCTGGGGCCCAGGCTCGTGGGAGTGAAGAAGCAATGGTGGCTGGACAGGCTCCGCGGCCTGTGCTCCAGCCGCCCGCCCGCAGACACGGCCGAGGCCTCCCCTGGCCGGCCTGCGCGGGACGCCTGGCTGCCCTCCAGCTGCGAGGACATCTGCTGCAGCTGGGCCTGGCCGGCAGCTCAGGCACATGTGTTCTGTCTTGAACCCTCCGCTGGGGACCTCCCGATGATGTGAGACTCACATTGCGATTTCCTGTGATGTAATTAGCTCCCCGGAGCCTGGGGAATGGAGGCTGGGGTGGGCTCTGATGCAGGTGTGGGTATGTGTACATATGCCTGTGTATGTGTGTATGTGTGTGAGTATGCATGTCTGCGGGTGTGTGTGTGTCTCTGTATGCGTGTGTGCATGCATGTGTGTGTGTTTTTATGTTTGTGTAAGTCTGTGTGTGTATTTGGGTGTGCGAGTACCTGCATGTATATATGTGTATGTAGTCTTCAGAGTGTCTATGTATGTATATGCATGAGTGCTAGCACATGTGCATATGTATGCATGGCTTGTTCCTAAGCACTGCCATGTTAGGTCTCGCTTTTTTGGTTTGCTTTTGTTTGAGGGGTCACGCCTGGCAGTTTTCGGGGGTGATTCTTGGCCCTACACTCAGGAATCACTCCTGGTGAGCTCGGAGGTCCAGATGCAAGATGCCTGGGATCCCTGGGTTAGCCCCATGCAAGGCAAGCATCCTACCTCGGGCTCCAGTTCGGTTTTTTTTAAAGAGACAGTGTCATGGACTGTCCCCTGAGCATTGGCCCTCAGAGGCCTGGCTTCCTGGTACCCAGTTTCAACGCTCCATTCTGAGGTCTTGGTGCTTATCCAGAAAAGGGAACAAAGGTCCCACCTTTGGTGCATCCCAGGTTGGCTGGGAGGTTTAGAGGGTGTGGCAAGAGCTGAAGGCCACATTTCCTACAGAAAGTACTGGAAGTGCTACTGCCAAGTTTGTGCTGAGCAGACTGGGGTAAGGTGGGGTAGGAGTGGAGGATCCTCCTGGAACATCCCCTGAAGCAGAGGGACCTTGGGTAAGGAGGGACCTCTGATGGGATGCTCTTTCTCCACCACCTTGGAGGCAGCTGTGAAGTTCATGTGGTACTCTGTGGTCCCAGGAGGCTGTGCAGGGCCTGTCACTGTCCTGCTAGGGTCTGAGCTCCTTTCAGCCCCCGCTGCTGCATGTGGGCCCATCTGAGGCACCTGCCTGTTTTCCCCAGAGGTTTTCTAGCCCCGAAGATGGAGAGGGCCAGCACACAGACTCTGAAGGGGAAATGGAGAACCGCAGGAAGGCCTTCCCATGGCTGCCATCAAGGCATGTGTGAGTTTCTTATCCGGGCCAGGACCCAGCTGGGCAAACTCCATTTCCCCCACCACCTCCACCAGGCAGTCCTGCAAGATGCATCTGCCAAAGGAACTCAGGGTGCTTTCCTGGGGCTCCTGCCTCCCCGCTTGCAGCTGAACTGGTTTATGGGAGGGATAGGAAATGAGAGTGGGGTGGAAAAGGCTCTCCAGACACCAGGTAGGGGAAGGGGGGAGGCCCTTGAGTGGTGGCACCATTCTCTGTACACCCCCCACCCCCCAGGCATCAGCTGTCTCTCATGGGCAGCCTTGTCCTGCTGCCCCTGTAAAGTGATGCTGAACCACATGTTTCCTTGTATGCATCCAACCAAAAAATTCAGTCCTGGGATCCCCTATTCATTTCTGAAGGCAGCTTCCATGCCCCAGCCCCTGCTTGTGGGTGGGGGGCCAGCCTCTCCTCCTCAGTCTTCCCATCTGTGCAGTAAGGCCCTGGATGCATAGATGGGGAGACTGGATGGCCTGAGAGATGCTGGTTCTGAATTGTTTCTCTTGCTGGCCTGTGATATTAACCATCATGCTCACCCCAAACATATCTTGGGTTTTGGGGATGCTCAGGTTTCTACAAAGCTACCGAGAAGCTCCTCGATTTCCCCTAATCCAGGTTGTCTCACCACCCCTGTCCCCCACTCCCCACCACACCCCCAGGCTTGGATCCTTGGATGCTTTCTGGTGTGTGCACTTCTCGGGAGATGAGAGTTGATGAATGCTGCATCCCTAAATCTCACGTGAGCAGGCACGTCCTTCAGGTGTCTTGGGATAGCCCATCAGCTAACCTGTGAGGTACCTGGACAGTTCTCTGCTGCACCCTACCCTGAGCTTGGGGGGATACCTGAGGGCGGGGTGAAACTGCAGCTAGGCTAGGTGCTAGCTTCTGACACTCTCCTTGCTCAGCGTTGCTGTGTGCCAGACAGACCCCCCTGAGCTCCTCACCACAGCTCTAAGCCCCAGAAGTGCTTGGACACTGGAAAGATTATCTGAACGTCCTTGGAGGTGGGGACCATCACCCTATCATGACATATTCAGCCATCACACTGTGGCCAGCCTGTGGCCCACTTTCCCTGCACTGAGGTGGTAGGGCTTCCCGTTTTCAATCTTGCGTATGTCTTGTCTGTGTCATGTCCTCTGTCAGGGGACCTTGCTTAGGACAATTGCTTGTCCTTTCTGTGACCCCACATGTTTTTCCTGTGGCTGGCAGCCTATGGTGGCTGTGGAGGAGGGGACTGGTTCCCAAGCTGCTTCTTTGTGTCCTCTGGAGGCTATTCCCCAGAGAGGGGCTATGAGGCTCCAGCTCCAGCCCTGCCCTCTTGCTGGCAGGACAAATAAACGAGAAACATGGAGGCCATCTTCCAAATAGAACCCACCAGCTTCCAAGTCCCTGGGACCTAGAGCCCTTTCCCTGAACTCGTGATGGGCAACTTCATGTGTTCACCCAATTATAAACAGGAAGGAATGCACATTAGCCCTGGTGTGACTGTTAGTGTTCCTGGGTGAGATTCATGGTTGAATTGACTGACTCCGAAGATCACCTTCCCCACCATGAGGAAAAGGCTGTGTCTACACCTTTGATGGAGGAGGAAGGAGGAATTAGTCCCTTCTCTTTCCTGTCTGACTGCTTGATCTGCTCTTAAAGCTCTTGATTCTTTACCTTTAGACTCAATTGAATTCAGACCCCCACTTTCTCCTAGCTGTTCAGTCAAGAGATCTTGGGTTTTCCTGGTTTCCATGATTGTATGAGCCAATGCTTTATACTAAATCTCTCTTAAGCTTTATTTCTCTAGAATACCCTGGCTGATTCAGCAAGAGTAATGCTACACCATTCACCCTCCACAAAAACAGAGGTCTTGGGGATCGACTGGGTATCTTTGGGCAGTGTGTGTTAAGGGTGCTCTAGTCCAGAAGAGTTCATGTCCTGCCCAAAGAGAGCACACACCCATCCTTGAAGGAATGAGCAATTCACTAGATGCAGAATTCAACGTGACTACATATATACTTTTCAATAGGATTTATTTCATTTCATACGATATCCCACCGCATAATACATCTAACCAGGATCTAATTCATCATGTAGAGTATACCTCTCAGTCAGAATGAGCTCACCTTTTTTAGTGCCAGAGTCCAAATTACCTAAAGTCCAACTAGGGAACAGAGGATGGGAGACAGTTTTGGTACCTAGGCTTACATCAGCTTAGTTGGGCTCCTAGACTTGGGTTGTTGGCTGGGTCAGAGAGGGGATCCAGATGCACACTGGGCTGGTCCCTGGATACTAGAACATGTTGCATGAGAGTGGTGACGTGTTGGAGAAGCATGTAGAGATTATCTCTGCCTAAAGTCTGAATCCTGTTGCGTTTATGCACAGTTCTTGCTGAGCCCTTGGCCTATATTGGGGGGCCAAGCTCCTTCATCAGAGGTGCCAGAGTATCCCTGACACTTGGCTGGTTTCCAAAAGTGAATGTCTATGCCTTCTCCTCTATTCTGGTTGTTACACACTGGTGCATCTCTCCTCTTTACTGTGGAGGCCAGGCAGATGTCTGCCAAGTGTTAGCAGAAGTCCCTCCAGTTTCTACACTCATTTGTGCTCTCATTGCTGGGTTGCCAGTGAGGCCCATTATGGTCCTGACACCCAGGCCCAGAACGATGCCAACCAAGGAACCTCAGGTGAACTCGTTCCTTTGCTGCTTTCCATTATCCCTAAAATAGCTTCCAGGATTAAAAATAAATTCACATTTGAAAAACAGGGTTATAGAATCAGCCCATCACAGAGACCATAACTCAATAAACAGCAGAAGTGGAGAATTCAAGACCACTGATCACTCTCCTCTATGAAGGCATATGCAAAAATCTTCAATAAATTATTAGTAAATAGAATCTTGCAGTGCATTAGAGGATAATACCTCACAGAGCAGGAGCATATATACCTCTGGTGAGTCAGGGTGCAGAATGTGGGGAAGGGCATTAACAGAAGCTTCTCATGATGGGTCAAATGGTGGACAGTGGTTGGAGGAAGTGAAGGGTCACCTCAGGTCATAGTGGTCTGATTTTCTGGGCATTTAGTTTAAAGAATTCAGAGTGGCATGCTGAGATACTACACTTCACAGACCATTTAAATTGTAACAAGAGTACAGGGGTAAAATAGTACAGGGATAAAGCACTTGCCTTGCATGTGGTTGACTTGGGGTCTATCCTCTGCACTGCATATGGTCCCCTGAGCACTGCTAGGAGTGATCCCTGAGCACAACTGGTTGTGATCTGAACTCCACTACTCTTCTCAAAAAAGAAGAAAAGCAATCAAGTGTATTTGTGGGGAGGCGATGTTTTCAACCCCCCATATATATATATAACACATATAATGTTATATATTATATATGAAATATAATATATTCTAAGTATATATTCTATATGTAATGTGTATATATATTACACATATACATATGGAAAAGTGGAGAAAGTGTGAAAAAGAACAATTTATTAAAGAGAAAAAGGATGGCCAATATAAATAGGAAATGGATGTTCAGTATTGGTCATAATTGAGACAATAAAAATTCGTGGAAATGAGACTTCATTTCCTACCCATCAGTTTGGGGAGAAATTGCTCTCTGATAGTCCCAAGTGCAGAGAAAATGATGAGCAGTGGGAAATTTCACACCCCCGGGCAGGGGTGTAAATTAATCTAACCCCCTCGGAGGAGCAGAGCACAAAAATGTGTGAATTTTCAAAGTACATCCCTGAAGATGCTGCAGTGCTATCGGGCACACACTCAGGGGTGCAGTCAAGAGACTGAATGGGCTCGTGTCCTACGGCAGGCAACACAGTGCTGGAAATAAAATGAAGGCAGACAAGTTGTGAGTTGCTCATGAGAGAGCATTCTTAGGGAGAAGTATGTTTGCATCCTTCTGGTCAGTGTTGATGGTGGTGGATAAGAGCCTGAAGTGCTGTGGGCCTTACTGTGTGGCAGTGCTTATGGACCACACAGTGCCTGCGCATGCACCTGGCTGTGTGCATGGGTGTATATGGAATGTAGGCAAGCAGGGACTGCAAAGACGGCCCTTGGGGCTGGAGCGATAGCACAGTGGGTAGGGCATTTGCCTTGGATGCGACCGACCCGGGTTTGATTCCCAGCATCCCATATGGTCCCCCGAGCACCGCCAGGAGTAATTTCTGAGTGCATGAGCCGGGAGTAACCCCTGTGCATCGCCGGGTGTGACCCAAAAAGCAAAAAAAAAAAAAAAAAAAAAAAAAAGGACCGCCCTGAGGCTGCTTTGGTACTTGCTTCCAGGGAGAAGGGAGAAGCTGCAGAATCTACTGCCTCTCCCAGAACAGAACAGAGCCCAAGCTGGGCCTTGTGTCGGGCCATGATGGGATCTGAACCCACAAAGACTCTCCCTCACCCTTGGAGGATGGTGCCCTGAGTTAGAGTCCTGATCTCTGCTCTCACAAGCCCTTGCTTTGGGTCCAGCTCTGGACTCTGGTCAGCTGGCCTGGTCTGTAGCTCCAAGGAGACTGATGGTTAGTTGGTTCCAGCCCCAGTCCTCCGCACACTGATGCCAAGCTCAAGATTCGCATCGCCTTCCACATGGCCCATGGGCTCTGGGTGGAGGAGAAGGCAGGTTTACACCAGAGCACACTTAGCCTGTGTTTGGAACTCACCAGGCAGACTGCAGTCACTTTGAAGTCATCTGGTTTACCCCTGCAACCATTATTTTTGGGAGCAAACATAGAAGACTGGCATCTGAGACTGGGCTGGGAAAGCTTTGTTCTGGGCAGTGAGCAGTGAGGGAAAAACAGCATCATCCCGACTTGCTTCTCCCCATCGTCTCCCCTGTACAGATAGGAGGAAGTACGTGGCCCAGGCTTCATGCCATTTTTCTTCATGGCCTTGTGTCCAGAAGGCCCCAATGCTGGGGCAGCATCTCTAGCTCTCTCCAGGCCAACCTGGAGCCAGGAAGTTGGTCACATTAAGAAATTTGCCAACACATCTCTGTAAAACTAGGATGAAAGAGGAAATGGAATGACACCCAAACAGGGACTAAAGGTGTCTTTGGGTGCTTTATGCTCCCTGGTCAAGTGCCCCTCAGACCTTTATGAGCATCTGAGCACGTTGCCTATTAGCTGTGGGCAGGTACACACAGTGTGCAGAAATAAGGGAGTACGGGGGTGCTCTCAGAAGCCATTCCAGCTGCTCAGGTCAGATCTTGTCCACACGGGACAGTCCTTGCTGGTAGATATTATGTGTTCCAGGGTCTTCTTCCCCATTCTGGGTTAGTTTCTAGACCTTTCCCTCCAGTTGACCTCTAGAGTCAGCTGCAAATACTTGACAGAATGTTCTAGGAGAGAATTTTCTAGACAGAATGCTCCTCCAAGGGGCTTCCAACGGCAGTGGTCTTCATGGTGTTTCATTTTCAGCTCATCCCTCACCCTCCACCTATTTTGGGATGCTTACTCGCTGCCCGCCTGGACTGGGTCCTTTTTGGCCATTGAATGTCAACACTCATGTACTTTTTCTGAATGAGAACCTGCCCTCAGCCCAGATGCCCAGAATTCTTATTCAAGTTTAATCAGTAATTGAGGAATAATAGGTGAAAGGAGAGTGAGTCATTTTTTTTAAATGTAGGAGTACTGCTATTTATTCAGCCATTGGTTAGACTGATTGAATTGGGCATGAACTCCATCTTACTTTTTTCCCCCTTTTATAAATTTATTTATTGAATCACTCTGAGAGCAGCCACAAAGCTCAGGTTAAATCTCGGTCATACAATGATGAAACACACATCTCTTCACCAGTGCACGTTTTCTACCACAAAAACCCCCAGTATACCCCTCATTTCACATCCTCTCCCTACCTGTGGGGCAGATGATCTCCACATTACTCTCTCTCTACTTTGATTACATTCACCATTTTGACACCAGACCCACCATTATTATTTGGGATTTTACCCCAACACTCAGATCAGCTGAAAAGGAAACCATAAACAATTTGTTTTCTACTACTGATTATGAATAACATATGATGTTGCGTGACTGCTTAGTGGCTGCACGATTTTGGAATTCCAAAATTTTAACAATTAAATCTGGAGGGATTTCTGCCAAAGCCTGCTGGATTCTGAGTTTTGTTCCTGAGTCTCTGGGATCATGGTCATTAAGCAGCTTGATCAGGAGCCAGAGAGGCTGTTCGTGGGTGGCAACTCAGGATCTTGTTGGGCGGGGAAGAAAAGGCCGGCTCCACCCCATCCTGTAGTCCCCGTGTGTCTCATCACTGCGGGCCCAAACCTGACTGTCTAATGGCCTCTGGAGGATGGCAGCCACTGAGCCACCAGGGGGAACAGGCCAAGGGCATGAAACCTATTCCCACCTGGAGTGGCCCGGCACTGGTAACCTACTGTGGGAACCGGATGCATTTCTGCCTAAAGCCTCTGGGTTCCGAGATTTGTTTCCGAATCTCTGGGATCATGGCCATTAAGCAGTTTGATCAGGAACCAGAGAGGCCTTGCCTCCAATTATATAGCTGAGCCGGAGGTGGTTTGTGGGTGTATTTCCCACATACCTAACTTTTGGCCATTTACTTTCTTGGTAAACTTGGTCCCAAGTTGTTGGCGTCTGGACAAAGGCACAGCAGCAATTTTGGGGTATCTGGAAGTCTGACGGCACCATCAGGCTGCTGATGCACTTGCCTCACAGGTACAGATTGACCTGCTTGTGGCATCATGCCCCTGGGGATGTCTCTTTTTTATGTTCGTATGTCTAATATTGTTCCCCATCTTTTTTACAAAATTTTTAAAATTTAAAAATTTTTTATTTTATAAAATAGCTCACAATATTTTATTACATTTAATATTCAAACACCAATCCCATCACCATTACACCTTCCCACCACCATATTTTGGATGTTTCCATCCTGAACCCTAGTCTCTGCCCCAAAGCAGAACTGAAATATTATATTTTTTTGTCCCCCATGGCTTTTATTTCCTTTACACATTTTCCGTTTTGAAGGTTCAACATCATTCATTTAGGTACTTAAGTTTATTAAATACTTTGTTGCTTCCAGTACTGTGTTTAATTCTAGTCTCTCTCTCTCTCTCTCTTTTTTTTTTTTGCTTTGGGGCCACACCCGTTGGTGCGAAGGACTTACTCCTTCCTGGCTCTGCACTTCAGGGGACCAGATGGGGTGCCAGGGATCCAACCTGGGCTGGTCACATGTGAGGCAAGCAACCTACACGCTGTACCATTCCTCTGGTTCCTAATTCTGATGTGTCTTTATTAACGGTCCCACATGTTAACTGCATCCTCTGCCTTTGAGTATCTGTAAAACTGGAACCAACTCCTAATCTGAGCCTTCTCCAAGGTTTTTTTTTTTTTTGTGAATTCCTTGCTTTGTCTCTCACATTTGTCTCTTATCACATCTCAGTCCAGTTCTCATCTGACCTGGCTATACATCTCAATTCATTCACCAAATGAAAACAGAAATCCTAACTTTAGTAATATCTAACTTACATGGCACAAAGTGTTCTAGTTATAAGTGGACAGTTTGAAGCATTTTGACAAATATACATATCTGTTTAACAAACACCATAACTGAAAGTTGTAATTTTTCTAGCATATTAGATATTTCATTTGTGCCATTTATGGTCAAGCCTCTGTTCTTGGTCCCAGGCAATCACCAACCCATTTCCTCTTAGGACAGTCTTCGCTGGTTTATAATTAAAAAAAATATGTCTCCTTTGACCACTCAATGAGTTTTAGATTCACTTCTGTTGTTGTTGGTACTTTGGTTCTTCTTCTTATTAGGTAGTGCTCTGTTGAATAACGATATCACAGTTTGATTATTCATTATCCTGCTGCTGTATGTTGGGTTCTTTTCAATTTTGATGGTACAATAACCAACTATAAAATACATATTTTAGCTAAGTTTTTATGTTTGTAAGTAAGTAATGAAATATGAAAGCTCTACTGACTCCATGTTCTTGTCAATAATTGGTACTACCAAAATTTTCAGTGTTAGCCAGTTAGTAGCTATGTAGAAGTGTTTCCCTCTGGGAAAACCATACCATCTGGTCTCCCAAGAACCACCAGAAATGATCCCTGAGCACAGAGCCAGTGTAAGCCCTGAGCACCACGGATGCAGGTCAAAATCAAAATATCAAAACTTAATTGGTAAAAAATAAGAGTACTAGCTAGATTAAATAAGAACTAGCTAGATAAAATAAGAAAAGACATAGCACTGTAGCACTGTCGCACTGTCCTCCCATTGTTCATCGATTTGCTCGAGCAGACACCAGTAACATCTCCATTGTGAGACTTGTTATGACTTGTTTTTGGCATATCAAATACGTCACAGGTAACTTGCCAGGCTTTGCCTTGCGGGTGGGATACTCTTAGTAGCTTGGGGGGCTCTTCCAGAGGAACAGAGGAATCGAACCCGGGTCGACCATGTGCAAGGCAAATTCCCTACCCACTGTGCTATTGTTCCAGACCATGAAAAGACATAAATAAATAAAATTATAAATGAGTTTTATGTAAGTGAAATTTTATATAAGTAGAAATTTTATATAAGTGCAAAAGATTATGTATAATATAAACATAGTATTTTGCTACAAAAAACCCTCAACAAAATATTACCAAACTGAACTAGCAGTGTATCAAAACATCTATATCCCACAACCAATTGGGATTTATTCCTGGAATTCAAGAATAGTTCAAAGTATAAAAATTGATTGATTGACCACACTAACAAAATGGATTAAAAATCCACAACATCATCTCAAGTGATGTGTAAAAATAAAAAAGTAGAAAGAAAATCAAAGCATATGATGAAAGTGAACACTCAAGAAAAAATACACTATAACCAGGAACAAACTACTCAGCTCAATAAAGTCATTTATTTAAAATCCCCAGTAAACATACACTCAAGTATGAAAGACTGATATCTTTTCCTCTAAGATCAGAAACATCAAACAACTATGCTTACTTGTACCACTTCTGTTCAAGGTAAGTAGTAGAAGTTTTAGTCAGGTCAATTAGGCATGGGAAAGAAATTCAAGGTATTTAGATTGGAAAAGAGGAGATAAAGTGTTCTATTTGCAAATGGTATGGTTTTGTGTGTAGAAAAGTCTAAAGATTCCACGTACCACCACCATCACAAAAGATTAGAACTAAGAAACGAATTCAGCAAAGTGGTGAGATATAAAATCAACCCCATAGTGTGCACAGATTTTATAACTCCCAGTCAACAAAGAGTGGAAGGATTGATGGAGAGAAAGATCAGACCAGAGGTCACAAAGGTATGGGGATAGAGGGTCATGGGCATATTGGTGGCAGTGGTATGCTATTGTTTATAGTATTCATAATCTTTTGTACTATATATATTTCTACATATATAACATTTTACTTACATAAAAGTCATTTATAATCTTAGTTATTTATGTCTTTTATATTTGATTTAGCTAGTTCTTATTAAATCTAGTTAGTGCTTTTTTTTTTTAAAGAATAAAGTTTTGATATTTTTATTTTGGCTCACACCCATGGTGCTCAGGGCTTACCTGGCTCTGTGCCCAGGGATCACTCCTGGTGGTTCTTGGGGGACCAGATGGGAAACAGGAGATTGAACCCAGGTTGGCTGTATGCAAGGCAAATGCCTTACTCACTGTGCTACCTCTCCAACCACAGAATAAAATCTTGGTTTTATTGATATGCCAAACACAGTAACAACAAGTCTCACAATGGAGACGTTACTGAGCCCACTCGAGCAAATCGATAAACAACAGGAGGACAGTGCAGTGCAGTGCAATGTATTTTGCATCAGCATTTAGGATTTGCAGCAGTTAAATGTTCATGCTTAGAGCTTCCTCTTCTGCCTGAATGTCCATGACATATTTGATACAGGACTTCCAAGACAGAATTTGTGCTTTTCATGTAGATGCAAAGAAACAAGGGTCGTTTGTGGCTTCTTAGTTCCTCAAAGGGGAAATACCTGATCCCCTGAGTCCAAGCAACACCTAGGAGGAACCAAAAGGAACCATAACAGACAGGAAAGAAGGAACCAGAACAGACAGCGGGAGGGTATAAAGTTGGGCAGTGCTATTGCATTTGACTTCTATGTTGATCCTTCACACATGATAAACTCACATCTCTAAATGAAATAAGAATAAATGGAAGTCACCATTTGTTTTCCCCAGTGCCTATCCCCACTCCATGGGCCAGGGTTCTCCACTTTCCCACACATATGCCTCGGAAGAAAGAGCACTCTGAGTGGGAATGAGTAGCTCTGAATCAGGAAAAGGTAGAAGATCCTGGCTACCTATATGAAATGGGACATTGTAGGTGAGATGATGCCAACCTCTATCCACCAGCTCTGATGTCTCCTCACAGACCATAGCATGACACCAAGAAGCTTTGTCTGACTCCAGCTGCTGCCTGGCCCACTCGGGTATTAGCGGTTGATTCTAGACATGCTGCTAAGACAATAAGCAGGAACTGTTCTCCTGGTTTCTCGCAAGCACTTAATATGAGAGAAACAAGTTCCTGGGGACTGAGCATCATTCCAGGCTCTCCATAACCTTCAACACTTGCTGGATTCAAAGAATCCTATGGTTGCGCCTGAGTCCATCCAGGTTTGCGTGTAGAGCTTGCGTGGAAAAGGAGCAGAAGCTGGGGTTACAGCCACCCATTTCAATAGGCTGGCTATGATATTTGCTCACAGTGGACCCCAGGGAGGGGGACTCAGAGCTGCTACATCTGTTGGGAGAGCCTGAAAGGATAATAATGCAATCAGCACCTTGAGACTGTGCTGCACTTTCTCTGTGGTGTCGTGTTCATGTCTATTGGTCCTCCACACACTTGAGTACGCACCCCTCCCATCCATCTGTTCAGTCCTGGGGTTTTCTATGACCCCTTCAAGCATTTATTGGATCATCATGATTACATTATTCCCAGTATGCCTGTCCCATGGTCAGAGTCCCTGCTCCTTAGCCAGAGAGCCCAGGATACCTACTTCTCTGACTTTCCTTGAAGAGACACATCCTCCGATCTCAGGTGGCTTTTCAAAGCAAAGTTGTGAGAAGTAAATGTGACATACACATATCCATGTGCTCAACTTCCAATCATACATTAGAAATCACGTGATAATCATTGGGACCACAAGGTTGCACTCAGAAGGAGGAGAGGCAAGATGGGGCAGTTGAAGATGAAGTTCAACTGATAGATGACAGTTATTTGCAAAAATCCAGGTGAAGCCCCACACTCTAGTCTTGCACACACTTGGAAACAAATCAAGGACTATTGGAGTTATCTTGGAAGAGGCCTACACAGAACAAGTGGCTGTAGAGCCCCCCAAGTGTCAAAGTTGTACCCCATTCTTTTTTTTTTTTTTTTTTTTGCTTTTTGGGTCACACCCGGCAATGCTCAGAGGTTACTCCTGGCTCATGCACTCAGAAATTGTTCCTGGCGGTGCTCAGGGAACCATATGGGATGCTGGGAATCGAACCTGTGTCGGCCATGTTGGCTGTGTGCAAGGCAAATGCCTACCCGCTGTGCTATCGCTCCAGCCCCTGTACCCCATTCTGATGAGATGACTTGCCACCTGAGGTAGGTGGGAGGGAGGCAGGAGCTTGGTGAGGTTCAGGCTTGATCTTGGAGTGGCAATCCATGTGCACACAACTAAACTTTGTTGGCCCCTGCGGTCAGTCCCCTCAAGCACACCCCCATGAGTAAACTATGGTCCCTCACTGTTGCTGCTAGTCATGACCTGTAGAGCTTGCGATGTGGAGAGGGCTATGCCACTCTGTTGGGCTGTGCTTCCAACGGGTACTTTGTCTTCCCTTTGCACACTGAGGAGGCACAGTGTCCAGGGAGGCCACTTCCAGGAGCTTCTGGTGAGTGGAAGGGACTCCGGGTGCCCTTGGAGACTGGATCCGCCAGGCTGTGCTAGGTGCCCTGGGGCCACAGCACACAGACCTGGCTATCCGTAATCCTGTGGCCTTGCTCTAATGATGCAAGCAGATAGTATCAGGGTCAGAGGAAGTGGAAGTGATCACAGGGGCTGGGAGCTTGGTGAGGAACGGAAGCCTGGATATTCTGAGTGCCGGAGAATAGAAGGGGTGAGACAATGCCAACAAAACTGTGGAGGTTTCTTGAGCACCTAATGTAGTCTCAGATGATGCCAAAGTCTTTGCGTTTATTTTTTAACAATCTTATTTAATTTTTACAAGCTGTATGTTATCCTTCTGGGACCAGGGAACCTGTTTAAGTCACATAGGGTGGAGAGTCATAGAACCATTCAATTCCCTTCTCAGTAGGTGGCAGCGACTGAGCCAGCAGCTTAAGTGGAGTCTTAACCCAGCAGGAGGGCACTCAGAGACACCCCTGACATCCGGCTGGCCTCATGTTTCCAAGGAACCCCAGGAGATGGAGGCATCTTTCCTTTCCTGGAAAAATCTACAAAGCACAGAATGTGCACCATGGAAACTGTCTAGTTGCCACCAGAAGGGAGATTGGATCAAGGCTGACTCTTGGGTAACATGGGCAGAGAAGGGGGTGGCAGACCTGGTGTGCAGACCTTAGGCTCCCATCCTAGGCGTGTGTGTGTGTGTGTGTGTGTGTGTATTCAAATGCAGCACACCTGCGTACATGTGGGGGAAGTCTAGGCATGAGACTAGGGAAAGGGACCTATCAGGCTGTCAGGGTTGTGAACATTCTTCTTTATCTGAAAATGTACTCAATGTCCTTAGTGGAGAGACATGGTAAGGCAGATAAATGCATGCTCTGGAGTTGGAGCCTGTTTTCAGAAAAATGCTATCAAGGACACTGCTGGAACCATGGTGAATTCTGAATGGGACGAAATGCTAGAAAACAGTCCTCTCTTGCTAAAATTGTCTGACTTTGATCATTTTGCTGTGTTCCTGCAAGGAAATGCCCTTGACTTGCTAACAATGGTTGAATCTCAGTGTTATACGGGGATCCGTTGTACTCGTCTCGCAATTTCTCTGTAGGTTGAAGGTCACTTTCAAAATAAAAAGTTAAAAAAAAACCCAAAATGATGCTTATCATCGTTGCAATTCTATTTGTGCAATATAAAAAGGAGGAGAGAGAAAGAAATCATCGTCTGGGTGGTGACAGGAAGGCCCAGGGTTTCCTCTTGGGAGGTGAGAAAAAGGCCTTGCCCTGTGACCCCCGCATCCAGCTGGCGTTCTCCCACTTCTGAGGCTTGTTCTGAGACGTTTAAGGCCGCAGCGGCTCTGAAGTGTAAAGTGGAAGGCAGAGGTCAATTGAAAATCGATAGAGCAGGACACACAGGTCAGCTCCAATTCAGGGACTCCTCCTCCAGGGGAACAGCTGTTCTCCTCTCACCCCAAAGTCTAGGGCAGGGGGGAGGGTTGATGCCAGACCCACTGGGGCAGGGACCTGTCCTGCCCTTCTTTGGGCTCTGATTTCTGTGGGCTGTGGTGGCCTGGATCCAGAGAGAGCAGAAGTCCTGGTGTCATTTGTCCCTCTGGCCCCTGGAGGCATCTGTTCTGTTTTGGTGCTCGGCAGGCGTTTATTCAGCGGAGTTACTCAGTGACTGTGGCAGGCTTAGGCCTGGGGCCAGTGCCAACAGGCAGATACAGCCTGGCCCCTGGGAACTTGTGTTCTTGTGGGAGAGCCAGATGCATAAACAGAACAGTCTGTGTGGCTGCTCTCTTCCCTGCGAGATAATGTCCCAGGGTCCTGCATAAGTCCCTGTCTGGCTTGGATGTGGAGTCATCTGAGAGAGAAAAGCAGGCCTTGCTCACGGATGAGGGGTCACACAGGCCTATGTCTGGGTAGCTGTGCCTTTCTTGACCATTTTAATAATTTTTTTCTTTTTGGGTCACACTCAGCGATGCACAGGGGTTATTCCTGGCTCTGAACTCAGGAATTACTCCTAGTGATGCTTGGGAGACCATATGGGATGCTGGGAATCGAACCCAGGTCATCTGTGTGCAAGACAAACACCCTAGCCACTGTGCTATTGCTCCAGCCCCATCTTAATAATTTTCATCTTTGGACTTGTGCTTACTAGGTGAAATCCTGGGAAGTAGAACACAGATAAGGCTTGTAGATGTGCACGCAGCCTCATTTGCACATACCTTCATAAAGTCTCTAAAGGGCAGGGGGTTAGTGGATCCAACAGGGTCAGTGATTCAGCAAGGACAAGGAGAATGGGTCTTGTTGATGACTAAGTAATTGTAGGGGTGAGACAGTTCTGTTCAAAACATGTGCTGGACAAAGCATAAGAAATGCAAAGAGTTTTCTAGTATCCTTCCTCCTGGGGCCGCCTTGCTGGATTAACCTATCATTCATATTGAAAATGGTGACATAAAGGACAAGGAGAGTCATCCTTGTAGCTAGTGAACTGAGGTCTAGCGTGTTGGGAGAATGTGTTAAGAGTCATGCTTAGAGCAGTTAAATTAGTTCTGTGAGAGCATTGGCACTCTTCTGATAAGAGGGAGCATACACATGTATGCATGCCTAAGAAATTTTGTGGATTCCGCATATCATGTTAAATGCATTCCAAACAGTGACATTAAACACTATCAAAATGAATGGTAAAATACAAGTTGGCATATAATACAAAGAAGCAAAACAAAATTGGACCCATCCCTAGTGTGGGTCTCAAGAACCAGATTGGAAGGTTGTAGAAAGTAGGGTACCAGACAAGTCAGCCCACCTGCGGTTCTTGTGCACCCAGATGTACCCACCTGGAGAAGTAAATGAATCTATGGCCCAGCCAGGATGGAACCTCAACCAATCATTGCTTGACAATTTTCCACCAACCAGAATTGCTATTTGAAAGCCTCATTGGCACAAAGCAATCCTGTGTGAAGTCTGGCTCCATCCTTTTGGGAAAATTAAAATACACAGTTTAGGGCTTCTTGGGTCTGTGCCTCCCTGACTAAGGTTCTGAAAGCCCAAATAAATGAATATTGTTACACCAGAACACTAAGACTTGCTGAAACTCTTTTTTATAGTTCTTACCCAGGCAAAAATGCCTCCATTATTTTAATATTTAATATTTTAATATTATTGACATTTCTTTTTTACGTTTTGTTACCATTCATCATCATATTCTTCCATTTTTTCCTGTTTGTTTTTCTTAGCTCACAGGGTCAAACTGGCAGTGTTCAGAGTCCTCCAGGGCCACTCCTGGTGATGCTGGAGCCAGGGTGGGGGAGTGTACAGTGCTGGGGATTGAACTCAGAGCCTCGACCATGCAAGGCATGTGCTCTAGAACTTGAGCCACATCCCAGCGGGGACACCCTTGCTGCCAGTTTTAAATGCAAGTCTAAGAGCAGCTAATAATTAAAATTTTCGTTTTCTTAGAATGACATATAGCAAATTAAAATATTCCCAGAGAAGGACAAATACTCATATCTCAAATGTTTCTCTTCATTTCACACTGGACCATGGTGTTTGCAAAGGACAGTTATGAAGATGTGGCATGCCAGGGGTGCATGGGAAAAGGCTGCGTGTGAGAAGGAGCTGGTGTGGTCTGAGTAAGGCTGGCGGCTACTCTCTAGCTCACAGTTAGCCTGAGAGGAAGGGAGGGCAGAAGAGGTCACCCAGACAGGCTACCCACTGCCCTCTTAGGGATACTCTGGAACCTCCGCTTGCCTGGTGTCAACCAAACTTCTGCCAGGGATCCCTGTGGATATGGTTTGGAGACCAAGAGATATCTTTGCCATAGTTGATCCATCCCTTTCCAAGCTCAGGACTGATCTTGACCGTATTTTCCTGAACCCTGAGCTACCTGGACCTGGGGCACATTCTCTATTCTTCAAGGTCTGCTGCTTGAACTGTGGCTGCGGGAAGGGACTGGATATCACCTCAGGCCCCCTTGCCCCTCTCCAGCTTGGATGCAATCTTGGCTCTTGCAGGGTCTGCTTGCAAGAAGGTCCAGCATTTCTCCTTTCACTCATCAGCCCTGCTTTGCCCCCCCTCCCCCAAATGGAAGATGATGCCTGCCTCCCTTAGCACCCCCTGCCACAGTCTGGTGTCTGGGGAGGTTGTTTTCTACTTGAAAGTGTGAATGATTAAAGCCTGGGCGGGCGGTGTTGGAAGTGGCTCCATTAGCTTTGAGGGAAAGTGCTACTCTGAGTAAACACACCTCAAGGAGTCCTCTGCAGGGTCCGAGCAGGCTCCAGGGAGACACTGATGACACATGCACATACACACACAGACCCATACGCACACACACACAGACACTCAGAAACACCCAGCAGCAGCAGCAGCAGCAGCAGCACCTCCTGTGACACAAAACAGCTGGAATTCAGCAAGATGAGACTGGCCAGGACTCTTAGGTAGAGGAAGGCAGGAGGACTCAGCTTTCTGTGACCATGCTGGCCTGGTCTCTGCAAATGTACAAACTCATTAATTCAACCTTCCCACTGTTCTCAGGACTAACGTGATGAAACAGCCACAGCATACCACTGTCTCTAGAGTGGCCCTCAGTTTCAGGAATTTTGAACATTCCTTTCAGATTTTCATGTCAGTTGAACTGGCCTAGTGTGGCTGGTAGTTCCAGATCAAGGCTTTGCCTGCCATTCCCGAGTTCCCTCCAGGATCTTTAGCTCTCTCTTCATTATTTCCTGCCTCTCACACTCACTGGGCATCCTATAAACACTTCCAAACTGGCCTTGTTTCAAAGCCCCATCTTAGAATCTGCTTTTGTAGGCTCCTGAATTCAAACTCCCCTTTGATAAACAGCAATGGGCAATGCCAGAAACTGAGCACTGCCCCTGCAAAGCTGGGCCAGACCCCAGACTCATGCCCAGCTCCACTTACAGTGGGAAGAGTAGCCTGCAGACCCATGAAAGTATCAGCACAGAGCTGGCACCTGGTCCCTTGGCCCATTCCATGACCAGAAATGACCTCTGGATATCAAAGGCAGATGCCAAGCTTATTCGTTACAGGGACACAGATTTTTCAGAAAGATTGATGAGCAAGGTGGATACTCAGATTCATTTAAAAATGAATTCCTGTAGTCCAGATGTTGTGTGGTGTGACAAGTCTATGGAGGTCAGAACTGGAAGACAGAGATTATTAGCTGCTTTGGGAACCCAGCCCACAGGACAAGAGGACACTTAGGGGAAGGTAGAACTAGGGCATGGCTGGCTCCCTGGCTCTCTTTGCACCCTGGTTCCCAGATCAGTTGCTCAGTGGATTGTCAGGGGTTGTGGAGGTATTGAAGCTGTAGACCGGGAAGCCTGGTTGGGGGCGACTGGATGCGTCAGTGTTTTGAAGGGAGTTTTTTCAAGGTGACCTGGCCTGAAGAAACAAGGGGAAGAAGAGGAGCCATGAGTCAGCAGCTGGCAACCCTCACTGAATTCTATCCAGATTCCAAGTGAAAACATTTAAAAAATACCATGGAATTTAAAGCTAATTGCTGAAACACTTGGCACCTAAAAATAATGTCTTTATTGTGATTCAATCCACATACCATGTAATTCACTCTTTCCATGGTTTTGTGTGTATTCACAGAGATGTACCACCACCACCACCACCACCACTACCTAATTCAGAACACTTTCATCAGTCCAAAAAAGAAACTACAAACTTATTAGCAGCCACTTCCCATCACGTCTTCTCTTAGCTTCTGCCAAGCACTCATATATTTCTGTCTCTATAGATCATCAGCACATTTTATATAAAGAGAATAATATCCAATGTGGTGCTTTGTGACTGGCTTTCCTCCCCACTTAGCACACAGCTTTCACATTACAACCACATCGCAGCACACATCGGCATTCACCTTAAGAGATCCTGGAGATAGACTGAGCAATGCGTTGTAAGGCAGTTGGACATAGAGCACTTGCATACGCCTAGATACCACAGACCATCCCACACTTGGGCTACATAGTACAGCCTACTGGGACATTGTTGTATGTGTGGCTCCCTCACAAATCAGAATGTTGTCACATAACTTGTGACTTTATTAGGACTTCATCCTTTTTTTTTTTGGTGGCCAAATAATGTTCCACTGAATGGCTATAACAGGTTTGTTTATCTATTACCAGTTGAAGGTCATTTGGGCAGTTTCACTTTGAAGTTAAAATAAATAATGCTGCTAATAAACATCAATGAACATTTTGTTTGTGTGAAAATTATTTATTTAAAAAATATACAGTGATGAGGTTTTGTGAAAGAAGCAGACAAATTCAGTGGAGCTTTCAGTGGCTCAAACTGGACAATTGAAGCAACAAAATAAAGCAATATTAAAATTTAACCGAAAATACAAAGTTAGTATCCAAGAGTGCATGTTTATATAAACAAATTACTAGATCAATAAGTGGAGGTAAACACAAATATCCTAAGCAGAATAATTCCTAAAGATAAATGGAGCTATCCCACACTTAAGGAGGGCGGCTTACCTCCCAGCCAATGTGGGCTGCTTTCAGTTATTTAGCACCATAAACATCATGGGGAGGGAAAGAGTAGACAGAGATGACAACCTTACAAAAAGCCTGGTCAACGTTACAGCAATAAGTCATTTTCGAAGAAAACATCCTTGATATGAGATGATCCGATATGATGAGAAAGACACTTCCCTGTAGGGTCTTCTTTTGTGAAACATATTATCCCAAGTCTAATGATAAAATGCCACCTGACAAATCACAACTGAGAGACATTCCGCAGAACGCCTGCCTGATCCTCCTTAAAACGGCCAGGGTCGTCAAAAGCAAGGAACACGTGAGAAGCTGTCATAGTCAGGGGAAGTTCATGGGACACAGTGTCTAAGTGCAATGGGGTCTCTTGAATGGGACCTGGGAACAGAAAAAGAGCCTGAGTCTCAAATAAAGGAAATCTAAATAAGGTATGTTAATTTATAATAATGAACCCATGTTAGTTCATTTGTTAGGATAAACGTACCTTATCCATGTAAGGTGTTAAGAAGAGGAAGAGTGTGTGAATAGATCAGAACTCCATACTAGCCTTACAATAATTCTTTAAACCCCAAGTTCTTTTTACAGTGAAAGTGTGTTTTAAAAAATGGATTGGAACCTTTGTCTTGGCAGATGTGATTGATGTGCCAGCATTTTCAGTAAGGGAACCTTCCCTAAATGCTTTCTCTCTAGGACAATTTAGTTTCCCTGGAGAAAATCATCCACTTTCTGTCTGCAGGATGGGGGTGGGGCATGGGATTGAGAGGAACAGGGGCTGTGAATGCTGGGGTAAACCTTCAGGGCCCCACCCAGCACGTTTGTTTGTGTTTTGGCCACACCTGGCATTACTTAGGGCCTACTCCTGCCTCTGTCTTCAGGGGTCCTTCCTGTTAATGCTCAGGGGGACCATGTGCTTTGCCAGCAGTGGAGCCTGGGTAAGCTGTGTCCAAGGCAAGTGCCTTAAGCCCTGAACCATATCTCTGGCCCCTGTCTGCCTCTTTCAACTGATGCCTCTCCCGTCTCAGGGGGCACTAACTAATCACAAGACTAGGGACATCCTGTGCACTTTCCTCCAGGGACATACCTCTCACCTCCTCCTGCAAAGCTCTTTCAAACACTGGGTCTTACCAGATCCCTTCAGCAGGGCTTGGGACCAAGCCCATCAAACCATCTTCCCTCCTTGTTCTTATAAGCCATTGCTCTCGGTCCTCCCATTTCCCATCTTCTATGGTCTCTAGGATCTTTTAACTCATTGATAATTTGCTTATATTTTTCTTTAGTTGGTGTCAAATTTCTCCATTTATGATGGTTTGGTTTTATTTTTCTTTCCTCCTTTCCCCTTTCCTACGGTTGTTTGTGATACCTGGAAGCTATACACTTGTGGGAGGTACCACGAGTCCAAGAGATCCCCTGGGAAGATGGGGTGGCAGTGCAGGGAATCAAACTCATAGCCTCAAGCACAAAAAGACAGTGGCTCCCCCACCCCACTCCATATCCCATGTTGTCTCCCATTGGGGAGAAAATGAATATAAATGAAACCTCAGTCAGTCAAGATGAACGGAAAGTTGTGTTGATTTCTTCCATCATGCACAGATACTCTGTAGGAAAATCTGGCATGATCTTTCTATCCTAAGACCCTAGGGCTTAGCATTGCCCTGAGGCACCCAGAGAATGAAGGAAAAAAGAAAAAATCAGAAGGTGTCAAGACACCTGAAAGATGAATGTTAGCACCTCAAACCTCTCTAAAACTCTCCACATTCTGGAAACTCATTGCCCCCTTACCTCGTAGGAAGCTGGGTGAACAGGTGAGCTCCTCTGGGCATGGGTGGTTGCCCCATGCAAGCTGCCATCTGCCTATGGCCCCTGGAGCTTCTCGACAAAGCTGACTCACCAGCTGAAGCAGATGGCAGCTTGTCCCCTCCCCAAATGGTCTGGGACAGTGGCAGACACACCACTGGCACTCAGAAGGGGGGCACACAGCAAGCCCCCTCACTTGATTTGTTCTGATAGATTTACCTTTATATTCTAGAGGCCTGGGCCCCCATCAGTGATTCTCGGCCAACCTGGCCAGTGGGTCAATGCAAGGGCCTGAGGATACTGCTTGGGCCCTGCAGTGCTGCGGATCCCTGGGCCATCTCAACAGTGCTGGAGGCCTCCAGGGCCACACCTGGCAATGCTCAGGATGCCATGTGGTGCGGGAAATCAAAACAGGTCTATTGTATGCCTAACCCGTTGTACAGTCTACCCCTGACCCACTCCAACAGAGTCAGAATAAAGGTGCAGGCTGCACCCCCCAGATAAAATAGAAAATGGAAGTCAATTGCCTGAGAAGAACAGGAATGCTGAGTCTCTCACATGAGCAGCCCATTTGTGGACTGTGATGGAGACAAGGGCTGAGTGACAGGCCCTGCAGGACCCAGAGATCTGTCATTCTCTGGAGCCAGCAGTAGGCTCTGTGTTCCCCTGCAGCCCAGCGACCCCATGGCCTGTGATGTCACCGCTTTCTCTTTGGGGGTAACAATCTAGCCAAGAGAGGCTGTCCTGGAACTGCTCTACCGCACAGAGGGACGGTCTGAGGCTGGGGGTCTTGTCCCTCTTGGGGACAGAGTCACTCTGAAGGCCTGTCCCTCCTGGCCATGCTACCCTGCCACATTGTGTGCAAAGTGAACAGAGAGCCAGTGGCTTCTCTGTCATGCTTCCACTTCAGAGGATCCCAGAAGGTGGGCACATTTCTGGAGAGGGTGTGGACACTCCATCCTAGCCCTCAACTGGCTCTGGACCAGTGGCTGTGCTCCCCCCCAAATCCTGGCTCCTAGAGGTGAGCCCCTCCTTGGAGTGTCTGTCTCCCCAGAGCCCAGATGGCCCCGAGCCCCCTCTGCCCTTGGTAGAGGCCTTCCTTGACCCCATCCCAGCAGGGACCTCATCTCTAGGGACTCTGAATCCCTCCAGCCACTGCCTATGCTGGGAAGGGCCCCCTGGAGGGCAGAACCCGGATGCAGCCCCCAGGGGTGGAGATCTCACCGGGAAAGGAGGCCATGAGGAACCAGGAGCTGCTGTGTGGGTACCGAGGGCTGCATAGGGTGAGCCTCACCCCCAGAAAACGGGCTGGACTCCATCTTCATGTATTTATAATCAGCTTGCTTGCTTCTCTGTCAGCCCTGTTCTCTGTCTATCAATGAAATCGATGCCACAAACCCCACACCGGGGGCTGGTTTGAAATCTCTGCTGGGAAACGCTTCTTCAAAGATTGTCTTCTAAAAGGGGTGATGGGCTTTGTTGGGGGACCCAGGAGACAGAGCGACCCTAGACTGCCTCTCCTTGTTGGCATCCTGAAGCTGATCTAAGTGGGACCCCCCTTGACAAGGAGAGAACCTCGTGGGGGATCCCCTCAAGGGACCAAGCTGCAGGCTCAGTGGTAAGGGGCACAGGCTGGCTCTGAGTTTCTACCTCTTCCCATAACTGTCCTCCTAGCCCTGGAACTGGCCCTTGGGAAATGGCTGTGCTGATCCAGGTGGCCTGGAGTCCAGTCCAGGAGGGCAGAGCCTGAACACAGTTTCTAAGGAGTACCCAGGAGAGTTGGGAGGCTGTAGAGCAGTGTAGGGGGCTGCTTAGGGTGGGGCATGTGAGGGCTGTGGGCAGTGATACAGTGCTCGGTGCTCATCAACTCATAGCCTCATACTTGTTCTGGGCACTTTTTAAGCCCATGTGCAATCTGCTGGGTCCTTACTGGGATCCTGAACAGTAGAGCTGCCAAGATTGTTCTGTTACCAGGGTGCTCTAGGCTTTGAACATCTGACCTTTTATTTGCCAGGCAAGAGCTTGAAGCCATCAGGACATCTTTTGAGTATCAATCTGAGTTGTTTATTGTAAGAGACTGTCTACCACGGTGACAAGATCTACAGCTGTGAGCTGGAGACCCAGGAGAAGTGAGGGTGAAACTTCCAGTCCAAAGAACTGCAGGCTCGAGACCTACTATTTCACTCTGAGTCTGAAGGACAGAAAATACGATCACCTCTGCTCATGGTCTGAGGCAGGACCACGTCCCTTTGCTCCCAGGAGGACTGAGCTTGAAACTAATTCATGACTGAGGTGCTGTGATGTCCAATGCTGTGAATGATGGATTCATGCACACATCGTTCCAACATCACAGCCTCCCCACCAGTGTGTTCACTACCCTCCGCCATGACCCTCCACCTCTGTAGCCTTTGATTGTTTATTGCACCTTTGGATGTATCTTTACTTCATTCCCCAACCCCCCCGAGATTCTGTTTTTCAGTGGGACTTTTATTTGGGGCTTCAGAATTTTTTTAAAATTTTTGTTTGATTTCCAAGTGATTGAGTCCTCTCCCCATCCAACATTTTTGTTTGTGATTAATTTACATCTCCCAAGCATTTTGGTCCAAAAGAATTGTTGATAGGATTTCTATCTTCTTCATTTGATGGTGATCTTTTTTTTTTTGCCTTTTTGGATCATACCTGGTGATGCCCAGGGATTACTCCTGGCTCACGCACTCAGGAATTACTCTTTGAGGGGCTCAGGGGCCCATATGGGATGCTGGGAATCGAACCTGGGTTGGCTGTGCGCAAGGCAAACACCCTACCCGCTGTGTTATCACTTCACCAGACCCACGATGGTGATCTCTTTTGTGACCCAGTGTGTAGTCTATTATGGAAAATATCCCATGTGCACTGGAGAAGAGTGTTTACTCAACTTTGGGGGCATGCAGTGTCCTTCATATGTCTTGTAGGCCCTGTGGGATCAATCTTGTGTTCCATGCAGGCTTTTCACTAAGTGGGTAAAGCCCACACACACTGGAGAGGGCAATCTACTTTGCTGCATTTACTGATTCAATTGCCATGGAAACTCTGGGAACAATGTTAGACCAATAATCTGGGTTCCTCTTTGGCCTGGTGAAGTTGTCACATACATGAACTCTCTCGGGCTCCGAGCCCAGGAACCCAAGTCTCTCTAGCTTCTATTCAGGTGTGTCATTCTTTGGCCATGTTGCCTGACTATGGTTGTGGAACCCACCTCTGCCCTTCACTCTCTGGACCTCCTCCCTCTGCTGGACATGATACATATCTGAACCACTGACCCGGCCAGTAGGCCTGGATGGGGGCACTGGTCATGGAAGTTACACTTAGACACCACTTGTATTCTAGCTTTGAGCTGTACCCTGCCGACAGACTTTCACTGTGAAACTCAGAGAGAAGAGAAATCACTATTAGTGAGAGGAGCCACTAAGATATGAACCCAGGCCATCTGGTCTGCGAAGCATCCATTGACTGCCCCATCCTGGGAGCTCTTGTCATTGGCCCAATTCTCGTGGGCTCCGGCAGTTTCTAAAACTGAGAGGCCTCCTAGTTTGCTTAGTCTGGGATGGGCTGAACTGAGGCCAGTGTGGGGCATTGAGAAAAATGCTCTCACACTAAAGGGAGGACCCCAGTTTTCCCTGGAACCCACCAGGGCCTGGTCTTATGTGTGTGTGTATGTGGGGGGAGGGTTAGGAGCAGCCATGAGGGGATGCTGTCAGATTTGAAATAGACAAAACTCCTCCTGCCCCAATGAGGTGACCCCCAGACTCAATATCTGTCCCCAGACAGAACTATCTTTATGTGCAATTTAAAAAGGGCTCCTTCCGAAAATCAATACAGGCTCTTATAATACTGAAATAGTTCTGGGACATGCTGCTGAGATTTGTGGAACTGAGTCCAAAGTCCAGGAGAGAGAGAGAGAGAGAGCGAGAGAGAGAGAGAGAGAGTTTCCATGAAACACCCCTCTTGTTTAGTTGATTACACAAAAATAAAACAAGCTGCCTAGGAATATTTTTAAAACCTCAGTAGACACAAGCTTTGTTTTAGGGCTGCAGGAGCTGAGACAGCATCTCTTTACTGGTCATGGCAGGAGAGAGAGGCTCCAGTCTAAATTGGGGAGCAGGGCCTGAGAAACCTTCCAAGCATAGGGCAGTATGAGATCCCCGGGGGAGCATCTTTGAAGGCCTTATAGGCTCGGGATGGGCTGACAGTGCAGTGCAGTCAGAGTACCCAATGAGAGCTCCGCCTCCAGATGCTCAACCCGTTCCTCAGGCAGTTCCTGCTCTTCCACCTCAGGGAGCAGTTCACTCGGGCTCTGTTCTCCTGCCTAGGCCCCAGGGGCAAAGCAGGGATTCTCTCATCCTGATGCCTGGATCATCCAGGTTCTGCTGCTGGGTCACACTGATCCCAGGAGACATGTGGGCCCTCTCCATGCATCCCTGTCACTATGTCACCGTTTCTTATAAATCTACTCACACCTGGAAGTGATTCTCTGATCTTGCTGTGCACTGGTGGAGGGATGGGTGTTTAATCATTGTGTGATTGTAACCCAAATGTAACTTTCTCACGGTGATTCAATACAATTTTAAAAAAAGAAAAAAAGAAAAGAAATTGAACAAGAAAAAAAAAAGAATTGTGCTCTGTCCCACCAGGTGATAAGATACTCAAGGGAACCCTCTAGGCCATCCTGGCAGTGAGAAAAGAGTGGAATGACAGGGATCAAATTCAGGGCTTCACACACATGAGGCGTGTACTCAATTGCTTGAATTATCTCCCAGACCTAATCACTCACTTTGGACCGAGTTGCAACTCAAGCAATGACAACCTTCCAATAATACTTTTGGTGTATGGGGTTTCTTACCCCCTTGAGACACAGGTGGTGATGATTTGGACAAAATCATCATATTTGGGTAAAAACTTCTGACTTCGAGGAGTCCTCTTGCACCCTGTGCCGCCCACCCTCCCTGAGCACCTTCCTGTCTGGCCCAATGCCACGCCGGGTTTTTTTCCCTCTCCCAGATCAGTAAATAATCGAACCCGGGCTGCCACCTCCTCCCAGCACGCACGCCCCAGAAGTCCTCTTAGACCCTGGGCCGCCCACCCTCCCTGAGAACCTTCCTGTCCATCCCAACTCTGCACCCTGTTTTCTCCCTCTCTCAGGTCAGTGAATAATTGAACCTGGGACGCCACCTCCTTCTCACACCCACGCCCCAGGAGTCCTCTTTGACCCTGGACCACCCGCCCTCCCTGAGCACCTTCCTGTCTGTCCCAAGGCCAAGCACGGTTTTCTCCCTCTCCCAGGTCAGCAGCCCTCCACCCCCTCCCACACACAGGTACCTGCAGGAGGTGTGGCCTCTGCAGAAGTGGGCATGACCAATTTTGGGTCAGTAGCCCACTCACGCAGCTGCAGTTACATTACCCATACCCAGCAATCTGGTGTCACATCTCAGTCTTCATACCACCACCACAACATGAAGAAACAGAGCAAATCCCCACCATGAGGAAAGGACAATGAAAAGAGTCCTGAAGCCTCAATAGGCATTACTCACAAATGTGAGCTCTCTGATAAAGAATACAGAGATGAAACGATGAAGATGTTCAATGAATTCAAAGAAACGGTACAGAAAAGATACAGATATCCAGTAAATTAAAGGACGACATGAAAGAAACAATGAATTGGACAATTGAGAAAAAACAGGAAGAAATCACAGCAGAAATAGGAAAGCTACGCACAGAAGTGTCATGAATAAAGGATTCGGTAGATGAAATTAAAAACTCAGTGTGTGCACTCAACAGTAGAATGGCTACAGTGGAAGAAAGAATCAGTGAGCTTGAAGATCAGCTGCAGGAAGCCTACAGGCAACAACAAACAATGGGAAGAGACCTCAATATAGTTCTAGAGTGAATCAGAGTCCTAAGGGATGATTTCAAGAGGAACAACATTAGAATCATTGGAGTACCAGAAGGTCAGGGAAACAGTCCCAATGGAAAAGCCACGGTTAAAGAAGTCATTGCTGAAAAGTTCCCAGAGCTGGACAATGCAGGCATCCACATTCAAGGAACCCAAAGGGTGCCAGCTAAAAGAGACCCTAACAAAAACACTCCAAGACATATCATAGAAAGATGGATGCCATGAATAGAGACACAATACTGCAAGCAGCAAGGTCAAAGAAGAAAATCACATACAAAGGAGCACCCCTTAAATTCAAAGCAGACCTATCAGAGGAAACCCTCCAAGCCCAAAGGCAATGGTGGGATATAGTGAAAAAACTCAATGAAATGAATGCCTCACTAAGAATACTTTATCTGGATAAACTCTCACTCAAAATTGAAGGACAGTACACTATTTTGTGGACAAACAACAGCTCAGGAACTTCATAGACTCAAAACCAAACCTAAAAGAAGGGCTAAAGGGGCTCCTGTAAGACAAGACAAATCCCTACAAGCACAAATCCTTACAGAAAGATGACAAAAAACCCCATAACAATAGGTCTAGAGACACAGAGTGGCAAAATGGATTTAGAGACAAAACTCACATTCTGCTGCCTACAAGAAATACATCTGAACAGTCAGAACAAACACAGACTCAAAGGATAGAAAACATTCCTGCAAGCAAACAACCGCCTCAAAAAAGCTGGGGTGGCCCTACTAGTATCGGACAACATAGATTTCAGATTGAAAAAGATTAGAAGAGACAGTGAAGGCCATTTTTGTTAATCAGGGGATATGTACAGCAGGAAGAAACCATACTCCTAAACTCCTACACACCCAATGAGGGACCTGCCCAATACCTATAACAACTGCTAACGGAACTTAAGAGGGACATTGCAAGCAACAAAATAGTAGTTGGAGACTTCAACATAGCCTTATCTCCACTGGATAAATCAAGAAGATTAAAATTCAGCAAGTAAATAATGGCTCTGAAAGAAGAAATAGAAGAGGGAGGGCGAATAGATCTCTACAGGACTTTATATGCCTCCATAAAGAATACACACTATTTTTCAGTGCACATGGAACATTTTCCAGAATAGAACATGTGCTGGGCCCCAAAGCATATCTCAACAAAATCAGGAAGACAGACATTGTATCAACTATCTTCTCAGACCACAATGCCCTGAAGATAGAAGTTAATCATATACAGATGCAGAAAACCAAATCAAACACCTGGAAATTAAACACCTCAATGTTGAACAACGAGTGGGTCAGGAAAGAAATCAAGGAAGAAATCAAAAGATACCTGGAAACAAATAAGAATGAAGACACAAGCTATCAGAACCTGTAAGACGCAGCTAAAGCCATGATAAGGAGAAAATTTATAGTTCTGCAGGCATTTCACAGGAAGGAATAAAGGGCCCACATAAACAACTTGACTTCACAGCTCAAGACCTTAGAAAAGGACCAACAAAAGGAGCCCAAATCAGGCAGAAGGAAAAAGATCATAAAACTCAGAGCAGAAATCAATGACATGGAAACCCAAAAAACAATCCAAAAGGTCAATGAAATCAAGAGCTGGTTCTTTGAGAAAATAAACAACATAGATAAACCACTAGCAAGACTCACAAAGAAATACAGAGAGAGAACCCTAATAAACTGAATCAGAAATGAAAAGGGGGATATCACAGCAGAAACAAAAGAAATTCAAAAGATCATCAGAGACTACTTTGAAAGTCTGCATGCCATGAAACAAGAGAACCTAGAAGAAATGGAGAAATTCCTGGAATCCTATAATCTCCCAAGGCTGAATCAAGAAGATCTAGAATACCTGAACAGTCCTATTAATATCAAGAAAATTGAAACTGTAATCAAAAGTCTTCCCAAAAACAAAAGCCCAGGTCCAGATGGATTCACTAGTGAATTTTTCCAAACATTTAAAGAGGACCTACTGCCATTTCTTCTCAAGCTTTTCCAGGAAATTGAGGACACAGAAACTCCCCCAAACAGTTTCTAATACCAAAAGGAAAAAACTACAGGCCGATATCCCTGATGAACGCGGATGTGAAGATTCTCAACAAAATACTAGCAAATAGAATTCAACAACTCTCAAAAAGATCATACACCATGACCAAGTGGGACTCATTCCGGGGATGCAAGGATGGCTTAACATTTGGAAATCAATCAACATATTCCATCACATTAACAAAAGAAAAGATAAAAACCATATGATCATATCAATAGATGCAGAGGAAGCATTTGACAAGATGCAGCACCCATTTATGATGAAAATCCTTGCCAGAATGGGGATAGAAGGGACTTTCCTCAATATAGTTAAAGCCATCTACCACAAGCCTATGGCAGCATCATCCTCAATGGGGAAAAACTAGGTTCCTTCCCTCTAAGATCAGGGACGAGACAAGGATGCCCACTCTCTCCACTGCTGTTCAATATAGTACTGGAAATACTTGCAGTAGTCATTAGGCAAGAAAAAGATATTAAGGGCATTCAGGTAGGAAAGGAAAAAATCAAGCTCTCACTATTCGCACATGATATGATACTATACTTAGAGAACCCTAAAACCTCTACCAAGAAAATCCTAGAAACAATAGACTTGTATAGTAAAGTTTCAGGCTATAAAATCAATACCCAAAAGTCCATGGCTTTCCTATACACAAATAATCAGAGAGAAGAAAGTGACATAAAAAATCCTGTTCACAATAGTGCCTCAGAAAATCAAGCACCTAGGAATCAGCTCAACTAAGGACGTAAAAGAACTGTACAAAGAAAACTACAAAACACTACTTCAGTAAATAAAAGAGGACACGAGGAAATGGAAAGATATCCCCTGCTCATGGATTGAGAGAATTAACATTGTCAAAATGGCAATACTCCCCTAAGCATTGTACAAATTCAATGTGATCCCTATAAAGATACCCATGACATTCTTCAAAGAAATGGAGCAAACACTCCTGAAGTTCATATGGAACAATAAGCACCCCCGAGTAGCAAAAGAAACTCTTGGGAAAAAGAAAATGGGAGGAATCAACCTCCCCAACCTCAAACTCTACTACAAAGCGGTAATAATTAAAGCAGCATAGTACTGGAACAAAGGCAGAGCCACAGACCAATAGAACAGCGTTGAATATACTGACAACCCCTCTCAAATATATGATCAGCTAACCTTTGATAAGGGAGCAAGAAATGTGAAGTGGAGCAAGGAAAACCTCTTTAAAAAATTGGGCTGGCAAAGCTGGACAGCTACATGCAAAAATATGGGCTCAGATCTCTACCTAACACCATGTACAAAAGTAAGATCAAAATGGATTAAAGACCTCAACATCAGACTGTAATCCATAATGTACACTGAAGACAAGGTTGGCAAAATCCTCCATGACATTGAAGCTAACGGTATCTTTAAAGACGACACGTCACTGGCCAAGCAAGTGAAAACAGAGATAGACAAATGGAACTATCTTAAACTTCTGCACCTCAAAAGAAACAGTGACCAAAATACAAAGATGGTCTACAGAATAGGAAAGGATATTCACTCAATACCCATCTGACGAGTGGTTGTTATCAAGGATATACAAAGCACTGGTTGAACTCCACAAGAAGAAAACATCCAACCCCATCAAAAAATGGGGTGACGACCTAAAAGGGGAGAGAAAGAATAAAAGGGAATGCCCTGCCACAGAGGCGGGATGGGATGGGTGGGGTGGAGGGGTGGGAGGGATACTGGGATCATTGGTGGTGGAGAATGGGCACTGTTGGAGGGATGGGTACTCGATCATTGCATAACTGAAACCCAAGCACAAAAACTTGTAAGTCTACAACTGTACCTCATGATGTTTCACTAATAAAAATTAAAATAATTTTAACATAAAAAATGGGGTGACAAAATGAACAGAAACTTTCTCAAAGTAGAAATCCGAATGGCTATAAGGCACATGAGGAAATGCTCTACATCACTAATCATCAGGGAGATGCAGATCAAAACAACAATTGGATATCATCTCACACCACAGAGACTGGCCCACATTTAAAAGAAGAAAAGCAGCCTGTGTTGGCGTGGATGTGGTGAGAAAGGGACCCTCCTTCACTGCTGGTGGGAATGCTGACTGGTTCAGCCCTTTTGGAAAACAGTATGGACGATTCTCAAAAACTTAGAAACTGAGCTCACATTTGACCCAGAAATACCACTCCTGGGAATATATCCCGGAGAGGCAAAAAAGTACAGTTGAAATGACATCTGCACTTCTATGTTCATTGCTGCACTGTTCACAATAGCCAAAATTTGGAAAAAACCCTAGTGCCCGAGAACAGATGACTGGTTAAAGAAACTTTGGTACACTACACTGTGGGATACTATGCAGCTGTCAGAAAAGATGTCACTGTCACTGTCACTGTCCTCCCATTGTTCATTGATTTGCTCGAGCAGGCCCAGTAATGTCTCCATTGTGAGACTTGTTTTTACTGTGTTTGGTATATCGAATATGTCACGGGTAGCTTGCCAGGCTCTTTATCGTGTGGGCGAGATACTCTTGGTAGCTTGCTGGACTCTCTGAGACGGGCGGAGGAATCGAACTCGAGTTGGCTGTGTTGGCCGCGTGAAAGGCAAACGCTCTATCTGCAAGTCATAAACTTTACATACAAGTGGTTCTACATGGAAAGTATAATGCTAAGTGAAATGAGCCAGAAGAAGTGGGACAGACATAGAAAGACTGCACTCATCTTGAGAATATAAAGTAACAGAATGGGATAAGAACACCCTAGAATAGTTAAGTACCAGGAGGTCTTCTCCAGGGCTTGGAAGCCGGCAGCATATGCTGGGGGAAAAGGCAGCTCAGATAGAGAAGGAAACACCAAGAAAAGGATGTTTGGAGGATTCGCTTGGGATGCAAGATGCGTGCTGAAACTAGATTATAGACCGGACACGTTGGCCACTCAATATCTCTATTGCAAACCATAGCACCCTAAAGGAAAGAGAGAGCAAAAGGTAATGCCCTGCCACATGAGGGGCCGGGTGGGGGGGATGGGTTGGTGGGGTGGGAGGGCTACTGGGATCATTTTGGTGGAGAATGGGCACTGGTGGAAGGATGGGTATTCGATCATTGTATAACTGAAACCGAAGCACGAAAGTTTGTAAGTCTACAACTGTACCTCATGGTGTTTCACTAATGAAAAACAACAACAACAAAAAACTCCTGACTTCTGGAGTGAGAGCCTATTTCGGGGACACACTTCAGGCTGTTTTGGGGCCTTTTAGGCAGGGAGACAGGGGCAGGCCAGACTGGATGGGGCTGAATTTACCCATGATCCTACTCCCTTCAGGAAAGACTACTTTCTTTACAGAGCTCCAGTGAGGGTTCAGAGGATTAGATGTGGCTTCACCTTTCCACTGGGTCAGCTGGGATCAACAATATCTATCCCAGGGAACCCTGTCAACTGGCCACGGGCACAGCCACATGTGGTTCCAGGTTTCATTGCATGATCATTAAAGGTTTTATGTCAAAACCTTTTTTTTTCTGGTTAAAAGTTGGGTGCTCGGGCCGGGAGATTGTACAGTACTTTGGGTACACACCTAGCATGAGCCCAACCCAGGTTTGTCCTTGTGATCATCTCTGGGTGTGTCCCTGGAGGCCTTCAGCAATGGTTGGGTGTCCCAGGTTTCCCTGACACTGCAGGGCCTAGCAGCAGAGCATCCTTGTATCCTTGCACTGAACCATTGGCCTGGTTGGCTGAGAATTGCTTGTGGGGTACCCGGATCTCTTGAACAGTTCTTGGGAGCCTCCCTCTCCACCTCAAAAGTGAGGCACTGCCATTATGTGCACTCAAAGAAAAAACATGCCACTATTATTTAAAAACAATGCCATAATGATGTACTAGTGACAATCATTCAGCAAGAAACAGTATTCACGTGGCAAGACTGCTCTTGCCTCTCTCTGTCTCTGTATGATTTAGTATATATCTATTTTTTGAAAACTACAAATAACTAGATTTTGCTTTTGTGTTCAACCAGGCAGTCTCTGTTTAGTACATTTGTGGTTATTGCTTTTATTGATCTGTGAGAATTTATTCTCACCTTGAGGGTTTTTTACGTTTGGTTCTGGTTTTTGGTTTTGGGGCCACACCCAGTGGTGTTTAGGGCTTACTCCTGGCTCTGTGATTAGGAATAACTCCTGGTGGGACTTGGGGGATCATGTGTGGTGCCAGGAATAGAGCCTGAGTTGGCTAGATACAAGACAAATCTACCTGCATATTATCCCCTGGCCCTCCACCCTGAATTTTTGCTTTAAATTGTTTTAGATTTCTATTTTCCCACTCCCCACTTCTCTTAGGCTGAATTTTCACTTACTAATGGCTTGGAAATTGTAGTCAGCCAGCAATGACTCCCAAGGCATGTCTGTATCATAATTCCCCCAAATTGTGTTTATTACTGTATGTGGTGAAAGAAGGGATTACATAAAGGATCTTGAGAGGAGGCACTTATTCTCCTGGGTTATCAGAGTGAGCTCTAAATGCAGTCACATGTATCCTTGTAAGTAAGAGAGAATCAGCAGGGTTTTGACACACAAGAGAAAGTTGTGAGCAGAGAGTGGCAGAGGCAGGAGCAATGGGTTACAGTCGGAGCCCTGGGCCCCTCCTGCAGGTGCTGGCTGGCAATAGCCACCAGAAGCTGGAAGAGACAAGGACAGAATTCTTCCCTGGATTCTCAGATTCTTGTCTGAATTCTCTGGCACAATCATGTGTTTTGCTTCTAGAATTGTAGAACACATCAACACCAAGTTTCTGGGGGTGTAGAAAGAAATAATAACAGAAGTCTTCCCTTTATATGTCTGTTACTTTAATAAAGTGCCCTGAAAGTTGTATCTTAGATCAGAAACACAGGTGATTTGCACAAGATCGTTGACACGTGTCCTCTTCTTGCTCTCTGACATTTCTTCTACTTGAGTGTTTGCACACTCACTAATAAGTCTTTGTTCTTATTTTTTGAATTGCCAGTGATTTCTTGGTTCCATTTTTACATTTACAAGATCTTTTGCTCACCATTGTCCTTTTAACTTTTTTTTTATTGTATGTAGCACTGTAGCACTGTCCTCCCGTTGTTCATAGATTTGCTTGAGTGGGCCCAGTAATGTCTCCATTGTGAGACTTGTTACTGTGTTTGACATATCGATACTCTCGGTAGCTTGCTGGCTCTCTGAGAGGGATGGAGGAATAGAACCTGGCTCGGCCAGGCCTGCCGCGAGCAAGGCAAACACCCTACCATTGTGCTATTTTATTGTATAGAGAAATAAAATCAAAATTTTAAATGCCATTTTAACAATTTCTAAGTTTTCTGTTCGATGGCATTCGTTAAAAGCATAATGTGCAATAGTCACCCGTTTTAGAAAATTTTCATCAAACAGAAACTATGCCTATAAAGCAATCAATTTCTGTGCCCCACCTCTAGTTTCTGATTTATCTGCTTTGTCTGGAAACGTCCCTGGTTTGTTTCAGATACTTCATATAGCTATATGGCGCTTGCTAAGTTGGAGCTGCCTTGCAGGGAGCTGCCCTCCAATCCCCTGAGTACTATTTGGAAAGTTCTAGAACGCAAAACAAAAATAGATGTTTTGTATGATGGAATAGTACCATAGTTAGCCTGTCTGGTTTATTTCACATTAGTGTAATGTTGAAGAGGCTAATTCGTGTTGTAGCATGCATCAGCACTTCCCTCTAAGGCTGAATGATGTTTCATTGTGTGAATGTACCACATCATGTTTAGTTACTTGTGCATGGAGGGACTTGGGTGACTTCTACCTCCTTATTTTTTGTGACTTATGCTCTTATGCTGCTGATAGACATTATTACCATATCAGTATTAGCTTAATTCCACATTAAATTGTTTTGAGTATAAATCTAGGAATGAAATTGCTGTGTCTTAGGGTAATTCTGCTTAGCTTTTTTTTTTTAAATAACCAAATTATTTCGCACACTTTTACATTCTGACCATCAACATATATGGCTTATGATTTCTCTGGATCCTCATCACAACTTGTGATTTCCATTTAGAATTTCAATTTCCTGACATATTCCTTTCAGAACTTTTTTTTTTAACAAGGATTGGCATTAAATTCAATTTTTATTTTCTTCAAATTTTCTTTATTTTACCTTCTGTCTCAAATAATAGCTTAAATGATGATTCCCCCATAGGCATTTTGACATTTTTATTCATTATCTTTTCCTATATTAGTATTGTTTGTTAACAGTCTGAGAATCTTTCTTCTGTAGGTATTTTGCCTTTCTCTCTGGTTGCCCCTCTTTTTCATTTTTAATTTTCACTGAAATAAGACCAGACATGAATTTTATTTTGTTTGTTCATGTTAGGATCTCTGTGATTTCTGAATCTGAGGGGTACCTTTTTATTAACTTTGAAAGATTCTCAAGTTTTATTTTCATGGATTTTGCCTCTTACTCCTTTATAACTTTCTAGATTTTCTTTCATAGTTTCTATCAGGTCTCTGTGCTATAGTTGGATGATTTTCTTAGTACATCTTCATGTACTATAGTTCTATAAATATTAAGTTTTCTTATAGTTCTACAAATATTAAAGTTCTATACATATTAAGTTTTCTTTATTTCCATGATTTTTTTTATTTGTAAAAGCCATGTTTTTCCTTTTAATATATATGCTTGCTTTTTTCCTTTATGGCCTTAGAGTATATCTGTGGATGGTCATTTTAGAGTTTCTCTCCTATAGTTCAATGAGCTTAAATTTTCTGGGTTTGAATCCTGCTACCCTGGTTTTCCCATCATCTGGCCTGTGATCTGTGTTATTTATAATTTGGAAGAGTGAGCCTTTCCTCTGTGAGGCTTGGGTTGAGGTGAGGTGGGTGTCTCTGGAATCCTGGGGAGACATGTCTGCCAGGAAGGACTCTTTTTTATTATCAGCCTGAAATTATGGCTGCCCTAGAGTCACTGATGGTTCCTCGTTGGGACTTTAGCTGTTTGCTCTAGACCATATCACCTTGTAGGGTCCTGATGTGGGCGGGGGAGGGGAGGAAGGTTCTCAGTTCCCACTTTCTGTCTCTTCAGACTTCAGTTCTTGACTCCTGCACTGCAGAGGAAACGGACAAGACACCGCTTTCCCCAAAGGGTCAACTCACTTGGAATCAATTTGCCAAGAGTCAATTTAAGAAAAAATCAATTTGCTGAAGATAGAATTTGCCAGATGACCAATTTGCCCAAATGGCCAATTTAAGAAACATTTGTTTCCTTAGTGCTAATAAAGTTTGTAGCTATTGGGTAACATAGTTTCAGCAGTTTTAGAGGCCTTTTTGAGACTTTTGGCAGCTCCTTCCCTCATAGTACTGTTATACAGTGTGGCCACTCTCTGGGAACATATTCAGGCCTCAGTCTTGGGCTAGGTGGCCACCCTGCCCATCATCAGCCTAGAAGGTCAGCCTAGAAGGGCATACACTCTGTCACTCACATTCTTTCCCTGAAAATGTCCCCTATGTTTCTGAAGTTTAGTTGTGCATTTAAATGTTGTATTTTTGTCCAGTTTTAGGGTTGTATGTTCAGAGGCCTTTCAGGGTCTCCAAGATACAGATCCGCCTAGACTTTGCATGGGTTGCATCCTGAAAATCTCATTGTAAACTGAAAACATCTTTTTTTTGGGGGGGTGGAGATTTCTCAAGACATGATAAAGAAGTCTGGGGCAGGGGTGTTGGTTCCTCCTGGCAATTTGAAGTCAACCAGGCCAGTGGATGGAAGATATGGTCCTGCCATACCAAGGATTACACGAGCCACCCTGTTGGTGCTCAGGACCTGCTAGAGCTGTTATACTCAGCAGTGCTCAGGGGACTCTGCATTGCCAGGGGTTGAACAAGGGTTGGCCACATGCAAGGCAAGTGCCTTAACTTCTGTACTCTCTCTGGCCCCACCTGAAAGTATCTTAGGTAAAAAAAATGCTATTTAATACCAAACATCAGAGGTTAGTCTACCTTAAATGTACTCAAAACTGTTATGTTCACCTACAATTGAGTAAAATCACCTCATACTAAGACTATTTTATAGTCAAGGGCTCAATAGCTCCAGCCAATATATTGAACACAGCAGTGAAAATTAAAACAGAACAAACATAGAGTGCCTTTGTTCAAAACTTAAGAAATATAGTTGCTCATCCATGCTGGAGAGATATTTTTTAACACCAAAAAGGTGCAGCTCTGCTGAAATGCAGTCCATGGTGCCCAAGAGGTGCCTAGCTGGCAACCACAGGTAAAGGCCACGCAATGCTTGGGGCTGAAAGTGAGAGTGACGTTGAGTCAACCTTCTGCTGCCTCCAGAGCTGATGGCAAAGATGTTCCTCTAAACCTTGGAGTTTCCTGAAGGGTCTTTGAGGAGGAGTAATGCCCCATCGCCAGGTCTGGCTTACCCATTGCTGGGTCTTCAGGCACCTATGACACAGCCTAGAAAAATCGTTCCTGTGACTCCTCGCCTGGTGGCCTCCACTGCAGAGTTACCAAATTGCACCAGCTGTGAGGCAGAGTAGGGTGCGAGCCTGAGACCCAGCTCACATGGTTCCACAGGGGAGAAATAGTAAGGGGGAGGGGTGCCTCCTGGGTAGAGCTAAGGCTGGTTGGAAGGCACCCCAAGCCTCAGCTCTTCCAGGGGCATCTGGGCAAGACACTTCAATCCTGGGATCCCACAGGTCTCCTGTCTCCTGGAGTGTAAAATAGGACCATGCCGCGTACCCTGTTCCTTCTCTATGGTCTTGTTTTCCTAGCAGGTACTGAGCAAGAGCTGGTGCTGTGAGTGCCTGAGGGGAGATGCAGGAAGCTGATGCTCAGTGCAATGATGACAAGTTATCAGTATCAAGAACACCCTGTCCTTGGTGATGTTCTTAATGCTGGAGGGCAAAGGTAGAAGGGGCCTTGGGGTCAGGAGTGGCCAGAAGTTGACTCCTTTTATTCACTTGTGGAGAAAGAGCCTGAGGAGTTATCTGAAGAGTGTGTGTGTGTGTGTGTGTGTGTGTGTGTGTGTGTCTCTGTGTGTGTGTGTCTGTGTTGGGATGCTGTAAGTGATTCACTCATGATGCCCTCCTTGGGGAGATGGGGGTGATGCTAGCGTAAGTGCCAGCTTTGTTGTCCGCCTCATCCACAGGTGGGAGCAGGGGAGCAGCAGCTGGAAGGACAAGGCCTGGGGGCTCTGCTGTGAGGCCCAGACCTCCCTTCCCCACTGATCTGTGTCTCTTCCTCCAAGTTCCAGCAGCTTCTGCTGCGCTGGCTCCATCCAAGGAGTACGGGTTAATGTGCTGTTACATATTGCATGAGGCAGCTTGCTGATGAGGCACCGGGATTCTTGCTTACAGGCAACCCGCCTCTGAACTCAATGCCCAGAGGATCCTATTAGCTCTGCCGGGCAGGTCGATCGCACCTCAGGAAGGCCTGGCCGAGCTAAGCGAGTGGCTGTGCCGACAGCCCTGTGCTGGAGACCTGAGGCCTGCCTGACAACAGCAGACCCCTTCATGCGACCTGTCTTCTCTGAGGCCACCTTAGCCACGTGCTCTGGGAAGTGGGGGACAGCCCTACACAGGGCTGGACTCCCAGGAACGGTGGCCAGGGTCTGCTGTGACCTGTTTTACCTTGCACTCCTGCAGCCCAGGGAATCATCCCTTCTGCAATCTCCAGCTTGGTGGCCTCAGTCAGCTGCTCTGTAGCCCCTAAATGTCACCTGCACCTCAAATCATTTCAAAAACTTGTCTTTCATTCTGCCCTCATGGGCACAGGCATGTGGAGGTTCACCCGGCATGGGTCCATCCTCCTGGATGATTTTGAGCCTTAGAGCTATCGATTGGGGCCTCTGAGCTTCCTGGCCAACCCTTCCCCATGGAATTGCCTTTTCCCACAAAGTGGGGGCTTCCTTCCTGGGGCTGGCTTCTTTAGTCCACCAGGGAGCCTGCCCTCTGGTCCTTACTCTGAAGTGGCCCCTGGGGGTGGGTCGGGGCACAGATGTCCCAAACACACGTTGCTCTCATGCCACGGAGGGGTCTGCAGCTCTGCATTGTGGCTCTACGAGTGCCTTCCTCTTCCCACCCCACAGGAGCTTCACTGTGAGTGAAGTGAAGTCTGGGCTGGCCAGCCATGGGGATGAGATCTGGCCCAGCATCAGTCACGGCCACTCCAGGGGACCCTATGTGTGTTGAGTCTCTTCTCGCCTGCCTCTGCCTAGAGGGGTTCCCACTCCACTCTAGGGTGCTCCCGAGGGTGCTCCTATGCTGCTGAGCCAGAACCTTGGAGGAGATGCTGCCAGGATCTGAGCTGGCTCCTGAGTCAGGGGGGCTCACTGCGGCCCAGAGCAGCAGGAGTGGGAGCTGGGTGGGCAGCACGGAGGCCCCCTCCCTGGAGGGCTGCCCTGTGTGGCCTGTGAGGGTCCTTTCAGCGAAGCCCGAGTTGTAGCTGCCTTACACAGCCCCGCGGACTGCTTGGCCTCTTAGCTTGCTCTGCCCCTGGAGCCGGGGATGAGGCTCAGCTGGGTCAGACTTTCTGAATCAGGCGTCCCAGGGACCTCCCTCATACCAAGGAGGTCACACTGGACAGCAGCTGGGCTGACTGGGCTGGCAGCCAGCCCAGCTGCTGTCCACTTTGTCCTGGGGTCTAGGGAAAGGTTTTGTCAGTCTGTGATCTGGCAATATGGAGGAAGGGCTGGCTGGGCACCCCTCCGCCCCCAAGTCTCCAGGCAAGGGCTCTGTCAGAAGCGAGGTAGTCAGACATCATGGGGCTGAAGTTCCGCGCTGGCTGGAAGAGTGTGGGAGCTGACAGAGGAACCTCTGAGGTGCTGCTAGAGGCCCGGCAGGGTGCAGGAATGGGACCACGCACCGAAGGCCTGCCCCACTCCCCCAGAGTGGCTGCAGGCTGGAAGGCCTGTGACCTGTGCTCACAGTCGTTGGGGCTAGACTGGACTGGACTCCTAAGCTGTCCAGTCCTCTGTGGCCCTACCTGGACCCGAGTCACTGCCTGAGTGCTTGTGTCCAGCTGGCATTGGGGGTGCTCCCTGCACCGGGTGCCATGAGGATAGCTGATACTCTAGCCCTGTATGGGGGACTGGGTTCTGCTCTTGACCATGCTGGGTGAGGGGTCAGTGAACACCCGGCCAATGGCCCAGGTGGCAGTCTCGGAGGCCTGAGAGTTTGGATGCCCATTGAGGGCTTCTGATCCTCATAACCTTCCCTCTGCTGGGTGAGGACTGAGGCCAGGGGTCCCCCAGAATTTTGCCCCCAGTGCCCTTTATAGGGAAGAATGTACTCTTTCCTAGTCATGGAGAACTCATTCCTCCCGCAAGGCCCCCCTCATCTCGCCTTTTCCCCTGAGCTTCCCATCTCCACCATAGGCAGGGCTGACCCGACGATTTTAGAGAAAAGCAGACACTTTGGGGGTCCTCAGTTTTTCCCACATGCAACAGATTCTCACTAGCCCCTGGAAATGCTCTTGTGGGACCCCCAAGGCCTAGGAGACAGACGTCCATAACAGACTCTGCCAGGGTCAGGAATGCAGAGCTGGAGCATTGCCAGGGAACTGCCCCCACCGCAGTCTGGAATGTACTATCCTGAACTGGAGGCTCAATGGTCAGTGGCAGGGTCAGCAGTGGGGCTGATGCTTGCTCCTCCTTGTGTGTCCACCTCATCCTCCACCTTACCCAGGGAGAGGGTTCAGGAAGCCAGCTTGGCTGTTAGGGCCAGGGAAGGCATGCAGCACCCCACCCCCACCACTGCTCACGCTCCTAAGGGTGCTGTGGGAAGGCCCGCTCTGGAGGGCTGGAGAAGCAGAGCTAAGGTAGACCTGCAATCTGCGGTTCCCTGTTCTGCAGTGTCACCCCATGTCCCCTCACAGGGGACCCAGACCAGTTGTGCCTGCATGTTCGGGAGATGCCGGCTGCTTCCCAGCTGCAGTGCTTCTGGGTGTGGGTATCAGTCCTCCCCCACGCTCCCTTGCACTCGGGGTGGGGGGTCTAGTCTCCAGTCTGAGGCTCCTGTGCCTCTCCTCCCGCCCCTGAGTCACTTGGGAGTGCATCCATTAAGGCTGATGACAGGAACCGCCCCCCAGGAGACCCCCTTTGATCTCTGTGGCAGGAAGCAGAGGGGTCAGGGAAGGGGGCTGACCAGCTCCAGCCTGTTCTGGATGTGGCAGACAAAGAGCTGAGAGCCAGGCTCTGGTGGTCGGGGCAGGGGCAGGTCCTGACCTGGAAGCGGCAGCCCATGGGCTGGGGGTCACTGATAGGAACTCACAGGGCTGCCCCCAGACCCATCCCAGCAGCTGTGGGAATCTCCTTGCCCTTGCGGCAGTTGCAGGGCTGTTAGGAATTTGGGGTGAACAGGCTGAGGGGGATTCCATGTATTGCTTTGCCTGCTGTGCTTGTGGGGGGCACTGCCTTAGAGGCATGACCCTCCTGGCTGTCCCTCTCTGTGGGATCTCTCAGCACTTCCCCCGCCCCCTGGCTTCTTTCTGGAGGAATATGAGGCTCTGACTCTCCCCTGCTCCTTTGTGCAGATTCGTAAAGTCTTCTAATACTGTCCGCCTTTGAGCCAGACCCTAATGGGGTCCTGATAGCACCTGGGGACCTGGATTCTGAGCTCCAGGATTCTGGGAAGCGTGACACTCCTTCTCTAGGCCCTGGAGTCCCACAGATCAGCTCACTCTAGCTTGGTGAGGGTAGCTAAAGCCAGATGACTGAGCCATGGTCCAGTGGCGCCCTCCCCAACTTTGCTGCAAGGTGCTGAACCCATGTGCAAATACCCTAATGTTCTCTCACCCCAAAGCCAGCCTTCAGCAGAGATGGTGGAAACACCACACCCACCAGGACAGGATGGAAGAAGAACGTTCAGCCCATGGTAGTTCAGGGACAGAGTCCTCATTGCTCTTTGAATCTAGCTTTGCCTCTGCCTGCCAGCAGGACCCTGATGTCTAAAAGTGTGAGAAGAGATGCTCTGAAATGCAGCATCCTCTGGTCCTCTGGTTTCTTTAGAATCTTTAGAATCTTCTTCGGGGCTTGGGAAGGAGGTGTTGGTATTGGACTTACTTACCCAGATTTACCTGGAGTAAGCAGAGTTCAGGGTTTACTCCTGGAGGTACTCAGGGAACAATATGTAGGGTAAGGGATAAAACCTGGGTTAGCCACATGCCAAGAAAGTGCCCTATTTGCTGTACTATCTCTCGGCCCGCTTTCTAGAATTTTCTTAGGAGGAACCTCTTCCAAAGATCATGGATGTTTGAGACTCTGGGCTCTATCCTGGGCACTGCAAAAATAAATAAATAAATAAAACAAAGAACCACCAGCACCCCGTATTTTGTCCCCAGTACTGCAGGGCATGTCCAATGGTGCCGGGACCAGCAAAGCCTGTGGGGACTGGAAGGCAACAGGGTAACTGTTCTGAGAAGCGTCCAAGTGCCCTGCCCAGTCCTGGGAAGGTTCAGTGAAGCACATTAGCTCTCCCCCTCCCCATCTCCACCCCCGGAAGAGCAAAGTCAGTCCTCATAGTGTCGCCCAGGAGACACTATGCAGGTTGGATATAGTTAGCCCGTTTCCCATGTGAGCCCCAAAGCCCCGGAACATCCCCACCTGGGGACAAGGAATGCAAGATGTGGCTGTCCTGGAGGTCACTTATTTATTTATGATCTGGTGTGTGTGTGTGTGTGTGTGTGTGTGTGTGTGTGTGTGTATGTGATGTCAGGAATCGAATCAGACCTCCCCTCCTACAGTGAGGCATGCACCTTACTTACCCTGGAGCCTGTCTCTGGTCCAGGAGATGGTTGTTCAGGATGAGTCTGAAAATCCAACACAAGAATAAGCAGAGAAAACTCAAAGCGATCAAGAGAAGGGGAAACCAGAAGGACCAAAGAGAAGCAGGGCCACAGTCAGGAGGCGAGGACAGAGGAACAGGGTGAGAGGCAATGGCAAGGAGGCTCCAGGGGAAGGGAGGGGCACCAAGGCTGCAGCTGAGATAGAGCAGCTGGGATCGTAGGGCAGCATGGAGGGGTCTGGGGAGGTTAATGGCTCAGAGGTGCCAGTGATAATATTGAGATCCCTTTTGATTACACGGAGGCGTGTGGTGTGGAGTTTCAGGCCCCCTTCTCTGCTGTGGTGCAGAGTACCAGGGCTGGAAGGTCTCGGGCTGAATGTCCGCCCCAGACACAGCTACCAAGACCAATGCTAGAAGGGTTTGGCGGAACCTGGAGGTTATATCTGAGTCAGCCAGACTCAAGACCCTCAACATCCTTAGACACTTCTCCCTCAGCTGTTGTGCCCACCCAGCTACTCCACATCAAATCTGGGGGGATGCGGATAGAGGGGTCACCCTGCTTCTCCCCAGTGAGAGAGGAGAGGCCCCCCCGACCATGGACATGCAGCTCTGGGCTGATGAACCAGGTGAAGGTGGGCAGGAGAGCATTAGGGCAGAGTCATCCTGGGTGTGCCAGGCCCCACGGGTGCCAGGGGAAGCCCTCTGTATCCTGGGCCTCCCACAGCCAGACCCAGAACTGCCGAGGGACCCCTTCCCTGTATTCATGGGGCCTGGCCCACTGACTGTGGCAGTGGCAGCTTCTGATGCATGTTTTGAGAAGGCCATTGCTCAGGCCATTGGTCAGAATCTGGTAGTTTGCATGTGCTCTGGAAGGGGTGAGGGGTTCTTCTTTAACCTCACTTTCTCTTTGTCAGGTGGACTGAGACTGCCAGGGTTGTTGATAGGATGAAGGAGGGCATATGAAGGTGTGGCTCACTGGATGACATCAGGATGGGAGTGTCTCCCAGAAAGGCCTGTGAGTCAGGGTACCAGACCCTCAGAGGCGATACTGAGTCCAGGAAAAGGGAGGGCCAGCGAAACTGGGGGCTCAGGTCTTGCCGTCACGCCAACCAACCATGAAAAGGCGAGTCCGGCAAGACAAACTAATGTCCTTCAGCGGGGAAGCAGACAGCTGGGATTACAGGCCGCCTCCCAGATCAATATGCACGCGCTGATTTGCTGAAGAGGCTTTTATGAAGTTTAAGCAGAGTTCATTGTTAAATACTCTTATGTTCAAAGGATGTGGGCGGCCGTATTAATTCCTTTTCTCTTACAGATCAATAATTACATTGCTGATTTGCTTAAAAGGCTCAGGTCGAGGCAGGGTTGAGCGCTGCAAGTCTCTCGCTCCCCAGCAGGACCGAGGGTCCAGGAAGACCACACCGTGGTTGACGGAAATCACTAGGGTCAGGGAAGGCCAAGTGACAAAGGGACCTGGACAAGTGGGCTGGGTGACCCCCGATAGCAGACTCTCTCTCACCCTATCCATCCCTGTCCTGCCTGCAGCCTTCTCTCCGGGTTTGGGAGCATCTGATATTTCTCTCTTCACCCCTTCTTCCGGATGCTGTCCTGGCACCCTTTGATGTTGCCCATGCCCAGTTTAGGGAGGTCCAGAGGGTCAGAGCAGGGAGTAACGGGCCGAAGTCTACCACTGGCTCCAGAGAACTCCCCAGGACAGGAATCCAGGATCCAAGCCGGAGCTCTTCTGGCTGAGAACTAGCCCGCCTCACAGAGCAAGAAGGCAGCAGGGCTAGGGCCGTTCCCAGCACTGACTGAGCCTTAGTGTCTCTCTGGGAAGTCGTGACATTGGGAGTATGGCACAGCTCTCAGAGATGCCTTCAGGTGATGGCCCAGTTCGTCTCTCACTGCCAATCCTCTCCACCTGCCCTTGCAGCTGTTTCCAGGCCCAGCAACTGGGTATTCTGCACCCCCCTTTCTTGACCAGAAGCCTTGGGACAACCCCTGCAGGCCCTTGGGATATTCGAAGAGAATCACAAGTGAAAATTGTGTAAGTGATGCGGTGGCCATAGCACAGAAATAGGGGCCAAGTGATAGGAAGGGCTGGGGGCTGCAGGAATGAAAAAGGTCGGAGTGGTTCTTGTGGGGCAAAGATTGAGAGATGCTGGTCTGCACGATCCTGTGGAGTGGGAGGTGTCAGGTTTGGACTGAAAGAGGATCCCAGGCTCTTCCTATTGAAACAGCCTGGAGGGGGTTCAGCTGGAGGGCCCTGGTCACCTCAGCTAACCCATCTCAGAACCCACAAGGCAGTGGGCACACGATACAGGGGTGAGGGCTCAGCAACAGTGCAAGAATACCGCCCCCCGCCCCCCCCCCCCCACACACACCCCAGCCTAGCCAGCTGTGACTCTGCAGGTCCCTGAGCACCACAGCATGGACCAGACAGGCCCATGCACTGCAGCATACAGACCGTGAAGGCTGAATGCTGCTCACCCCATGCCCTGCCCACCGCCCAGCGAAACAAAGAAAAGCAGCCAAAAGGGCAGCATGGCAAAAGCCATCAGTTTACTTTTCTCATCTGGATGGTTAAGAGGTTTCTTTGTGGACTGTGGTTTATCTGTTGATGTCTATGCTGAGAAGTCAGGTCCAGACTCGGTGGTGAGTGGTGGCTACAATTGATTAGTAATGTCTATGTGGGCATGTGGTGGCAGTGGATGTCCATCTGCCATGCACTTCAAGCCACATGGACCTGAGACTATTTGGCACCGAAAGTACCATACGACTTAAGACTCTTTTACAGAATCTCTTGAAAAAAGTTAACCCTGGCAGAGGGGCTTCCTAGGGGTTCCTGCCTGCCCCCCACACATGAACACAGGTGCACAGAGGCTGTTGGGAGGCCATTATAAATTCTATTGCATCTAATAGCCTGGTCAGGAAATGGAAAGTTATATTACAGATCATTAAGCGAGTAAAGGAATTTGACAACCTTTGATCCAAGTCGGGAAAATAGATGGCATGAATTAATTCTCTGGCTTGTGGGGAGAAGGAAAGTCATCCTTCAATGGGTGACAGGCCCCGCCCAGCCCATTCCAGGGAAGGTGAGTGGCTGCTCTCCTGGGAGAGCAGAGGGATGGAGGGTCAGCAGGGGTCTGTGGCCATCACCTCCAGGCTTCCCCTCCCCTGCCCAGTGAACACAGACCTGCCCCTTAACTCCACCATGACAGGGACTGGCTTTGAGGGAATGTCCACTGGGAGAGTGGATAGCTCTCTGGGATAATAAATGCACTAGACTGGGAAGAATCTCCCTGGTGAGATCCAGCAGGTCCGAGGGAGATGAAGGGAAGTAGGGCAAGGTCAAAGAAATTTCTGTGGGAGGAAAGATCCCAGCTTTTTCCTGAGGAGGACAATGTTGCTTCCAGGTTAAAGGTAGACTGCAAGATCGGTACACAGAATATTCCAGAATTGATTGATTGATTGGTTGCTTGATTGAGTTTGGGGTCTAACCTGGTGCTGGTCAGGGCTTACTCCTACTCTTTGCTCAGGGATCATTAGTGGTAAGTCTCATCAGACCATATGTAGTGCTGGGGATCAAACTGGGGTCAGTCACATGCAAGGTAAGTCCCTTAACCCTTGTGCTATCCCTCCGGCCTCCAAAAGCCTTTACATGTTGGTGCAGGAATGAAGTAAGGCATGAGCACATGCTTTAAAGAATGAGCACAGACTGGTCGGGCTCGGCAGGGTTCTGGAATATTGGGAAGGTACAGGAATCTGCCAGAAGAAAGGCAGGGGTAGGACCGTGACTCTGGTGCCATCTCTCTCCCTCTCCTACCTCTATCTGCATCCCAAAATGGGATCTGACATATAAGGCTTTCAATTTTTACTTATGAGGTGGAGGAGAAGCCCAGCCAGGCTGCACTGGAAATTCCATGGAGCAGGGCAAGTCCAGGGTCGTAGGCCTGAGGGAGATAGTCTATCAGAACCTGCCCCAAAGGATGAGGGCTAGGCAGGAGGTGGAAGCGCTGAGTTAGAGAGAACCACAGTTTCCTAGGTTGCACAGGGCTGGGTGGGGACATGGCGGGACCCAGGGCAGTGGGCCAGGGAGAGGGCTCAGCAGATGGGAGATAGACACAGCCCTAGAGTAATTCTGAATCATGACCAACATCTCATCTCTCATTGCACCCTAACATCTTTGGAGATGCAGTGAAGAATTTTCATGGGGAGTGACATCATTTTTTTTTTTTTTTGTGTCAGGAGAATCATGCAATCAGAGGGCACAGAACAGAATGGAGGGAGACAAACTGCAGGGATAACAGTGCAGGAGGGAGACCAGGTAGAAAGGGGAAACTGAGTGAGCAGACAGAAAGCAGCATAGAGAAAGCAGGAGAGCAAATTTCTGAAGGGCTCCTGGACTCTCCATTCACCAGCTGTGCAGATGTGGGCATGTTCCCTGGTAGCCCATCCTTCTGGTCTTAACCATGGGTGCCTCAAGGGCAGACTGAGATTGGATGAGCAAGATGAAGGCCAAGTCCTCTGCAGGCTGACTCTGTCCCAGGTGGCTTCAGGCTGCAGGACAGAGCTCTGATCTGGGATCTCATGGTCCAGCCTGACTGCTGACACATGGTGCAGGACAGGCTTTCACAGGGAGCGAGACTTTATCGAAGAACACCCTGTGCCCAGCTAACACACATCCTTAATATGCAAGGACGCTGGGTCCATTAGCTTTGAGTGCATTGTCATATTACTGGAGCGATTGTTCCTCAAATAGAATTACTTCCTACTATTATCCTCTAAAGAGGCAAGCCCCAGGATATGGGTGAGAGGGGCTGAGAGGCCAGCACCAAATCAAATCAGGGACTTGGTTCTCTGGGACGGGTCTGGCATTGGGATCCATGAGGGGCAAATGTACAGGGCTATGGTTGGCACCTTCCAAGGTGTCACTCCCTTGGCCCAAACCAAAGAGATTTGAGTCCAAGAGAGGTGGGTGGGGTGGGCCGAGCAAGGACCCTGCTAGGTGAGATGGGATTAGGGGGGTCCGAGAGATGCTCGTGAGAGGGACTTGTTGTAAGGCAGCTTTTAAGCCCTCCTGCCCTGCTGACTGTGTTGCTGCAAACAAACGAAGCAACTCCACAGGGATGACTTTAATAATCAGGCTAAACACTGCCCCAAGAACCTGGATCTCACCTTCATTTAACCCTCAGGACACTGGTGTAAGTGGGGTACTGTCACTGTTCCCATTCCATAGATAAGGAATCTGAGACACGCAAAGCTACTTGGCTGACACCAAGCATCTTCAAGGTCCTTCCCTGGGCATTACAGGTGGGGTGAAAGAGTGAAAGAACTAGAGAGGGACCTGGGGAGGGAAGGACCCTGATGCCTGAGTGGAAGGAAGAAGGAAGAAGCCCCCTGCAGGAATTCAGGGTGAAGGATTCCAAGCAGACGAGATGATGCAGGGAAGATGACAGAGGGAGCCATGGGTGGACCATGGGGAGCAAGAGTGGAGACAGAATCAGGAGACATGGGGAATGCTTTGCGGGATGAAGGTGCTTAGGTTTGGACAACAGGGAGCCGTTCTGTGTGTATGACGGCATCCCCACTCCCCCATACACACACTCTTCAGGAGATTCTGATGTTCTGGAAAGGGGTGATTCAGACTGTGATGAGACTGCTACTGGGGTGCTCAATGGAGCCCGCTTGAGGAAGGACCTTGGAGGGATGGTCCAGGTCAGGTCACGTCCAGGCATGGGAGGGGGGGCAACAGGGTGGTGAGGTGGTTGCTGGGTCAGAAGTGGAAGCAGGGAATCATGGTGACAAAGGCGAAGAGATTTTGGTCTGAGCGGTGGGATCCATTTGGGGATCTCTGGTGTGCATCTGGAGTTGGTGAGCAGAGCACAGGTGAGTTGGCACCTGTGTCTGGAGCAGTGGAGAAGTAGGGTTCAGTGAGGTGGGGTACAGAGAGGTGGGGTCCAGGCAACACAGGACCAAAAGCGTGAGTCCCGGTTGATGGCACCAGGTACATTACGCCCACAGGATCAGTCTGGGGACAGACTGAGGCTGCCTGACTTTAGATAGCTCAGGGGCTGAGTCCCGGCACAGGATCTGTATGTGGACAGTCAGGTCTGGGTCACCAGCTCTGCCTGAGCTCAGGCAGCTGCACACACAGTCTTGTCCTTGCCTGCCTGAGTCTGTACCCCAGATGGCCCCAGGACATATGTCCCCTGAATTCTGCCAGGGCAGGGCCCTGTACCTGCTGGTGAGACTAGAACATGCCAAACTATATCTCCTAAGTCTCTGAACTCCCCCAGCACTTAGCAAATAGTAGGTGCTCTAAATGCTCATTCCATTAAATTGAATAAATCAGAGTGTTTTCTTATCTCACTCAGAAATATCTTGCTCTTGCCTCCACTTGCATCTGGACTCAGCCTTCAGCGCGCTCTGTTCCATGGGGCCTCGCCAGCGTGTCCGATTAGGATCGCAGTCAATATCTGTTTTATTGTCCTTCCACACCAGTGCAGTGCAGTGTGATCGATAGCCCTCCTGGCTGCAGATAAGGCGTGTCTCGGCTCTGGCAGACCAGCCTTCCGGCGCTGGAGCTCCCAGACCCCCATCTCCTGCCCTGTCTGGCTCCCAGCTCTGAAAAGTCCTGCCCTCCTCCAGACAGCCCCTTGCCCTGAGATGATTTAGAGTTGGGCATGGAGGTAAATATTCTTAGCCCCTGGTATGATGGGCAGCTCAGAGCAGGGACACTCTAATCGTTGGCATCGCTCTGACCTGAAGGGGACAAGGTGGCCCTAAACATGGTGGAAGAATGTGTGTGTGTGTGTGTGTGTGTGTGTGTGTGTGTGTGTGTGTGTGTGTGTGTGTGTGGGGCAGGGGGGACGAAGTGGGAGAGGGAGGGCTCCAAGGCCACATTTTGGCCTCCTGAGCAGAGCACATGGAACTGAGTGTTCCTTGCTCTTGCATGTTACCTATCTTCATTGGGCCCTAACCCTGAGCTTGGTCCCTCTTGGCCCTCTCAGAGCAGAGCCCTCTTCTGGGACAGAGTAGGGAACAGCCTGGTGGGATATGAAATAGCAGCATCTGTTCCCTATCCTATGGCTTCCATGCTGAGCTAGGCTCAAGCACCCCGATCAGCCTCCTAGGAGACTGACTACAGTGCTGGTCCCCAGGCACTGTCCCCAAGCACTGCTAAGTCAGCACACAACCAGCTGCAACCCTCAGTCACCTGATGCTTGTGTCTTTCCCCACCTTTCTGGCCCCTGGCTGGATGGAAGCCAAGTCCTGCTCCTGGTGTGCAGGTTTAGACTCTGGTTGGTGTGATTTACTCTGTTCTCTCTGAGCTGCCACTCAGCTGCCACTGCCCTTTGCCTGGTGGCCCTCTATGCGTACTGAGGACAGGGAGGGACGTTGGCATCTGAGTGGTGAGGGAGTTTCTGCCGCCTCCACCCAATGCATGCTAGGCTAGCCCTGGGGTTTCTGACAATCCTCAGAGTGATCCTGAAAGATGTGTTTGTTCCTAGGTTGGAGTGGCCCACCTGGTTCAAACCCTGGCACCACATATGGTGCCCCCACTCCAGACCTGCCAGAAGTGTTCCTTGAGCACAGAGGTGGGGATGAACTCTGAATACACCAAGTATGCCCTCAAAGTGGAAAAAAATAAGTATTCTCATTTTAGAAAACAATGAAGTATAAGAACTTCTAGTCCCTCGTCATCCCCAAGGGGGCCACCTTCTTTCTAAGGACCTGACCCACCTGGCTAGACAAGGAGAGACACATCTGCCACTGGGTCATGTCATGCAGAGTGGGGATGGCCTCCTGCTCTGTCCAGTTCTTCTGGTGTCTGAAAGAGATGTGCAGTAGGGGCTCCCCAGGCCCATGCCCTGGGAGTCTCAGCTGCCTCAGCAAATTGAGCAAACTCAGTCTGAGGATAGTGTGGCCAGCTCTGCCTAGGGTAAGGCTGGGACCGGGGCTGGGACAGGGCACAGGAGCTCCACCGAAAGCTTCCATTGTGGCTTTGCACATCTGCATAGCTCAGCATAGGCAGATGCCTCCAGCTTGTGCCAAGGTGAGCTGCTTTGGTCTCCCTATCTGCCCGGGCTCCAACGTCCAGGCAGATGGTACTGGGCAGTGACAGCTTTAGCCAAGCTACCTAGAGACTCTGGTGGATTCTCAGCTAGGAAATAGATTCTTCAAGCCAAAGGAGATGGCAGCAAAGGCTCAAGATTTAAGGACCCTCCAGAACGCAAGGAGAGGCCAGGCTCTGTCCCCCTCTGCTCCTCCTCTCCCTGTGGCTTCTCACACTGGAACCATCATGTCCATTAGTTGTCATGGCAACCAAGACAGAGCGGAGTCATTTTCTAGAAGGGGCCCTGTGCAAATGATGGCATTACACCAACTTATTGCCAATCTTTTTAATTAAAACATTTTGCTTTCAACTCTACTAATGGCAGAGATCAGTAAACAGGGGAGATTGAATTACTGATACTGAAGCTTCCACATCTCTGCAAAGGCTTAATTACTGGTGGGAATGCAGGGGAGCTGCTGACAGGCAGGTGGGTCTCACCCTTCAGGCCAGTCTCGGGGAAGGTAAAGCAAGTGAAGCCCAGAGCAAAGCTTGGACAGCAACTTTTTATTTTTAGAGTTTTTGAAGAATCCCAAGAGCAGCTAAAGTTATGGCTACCAGGTTGTTTCCAGGAACTATGACATCACATTGCTGGCTACTCAATTTCCACTTAATTAAATTGTCTGCTCTGACACCTGAAAGCAGGATAGGGTGTCCATGTGTCCTGGAGAGATGGTCACTGGTCACATCTCCAAAGGAGTCTCCTGCCCTTCCTCCCTCCCATGGTTAACATCTTTTCTAACAAAAGGCCCCAGGAAGCATGTCTCCTCCCAGTAGGGCGGCTAGAAAAGTCTCCACAGGAAATGTCCTTCTATGGGCTTCCCTTACTAAAGGGAAAACATCTCCCTAGAGAAAAGTGGCCCAACGAGTCAGGTGGGGTCACAGAAATGGACCAGAATCTGACCGGTCACCAAGGCTGTTTCTGTGTGTAATGAACTGTGCTAATCAGAGTCGAAGCCTTCACCCCCTCCACAATCTGTTAAAGTTCAGGTCAAAACTTGCCGCTAGAGTAAAACTGAAGCTGACTATAAATGGAAAAGTGTGTGTGTGTGTGTGTGTGTGTGTGTGTGTGTGTGTGTGTGTATGTATGCATGCATGCATGCGTGCATGTGTGCTTGAGAGCACATGAAAGTAACAAGAACATGGATACAGGGAATTCTAGGTTCTTTGTTTCTGATGATTGGGAACAAGCCAGTGTCCATGTAACAGAGCAGAAGTTGGATGCCTTTGAAGGAAGCAGACATCACAGGTGCACATAAAACTAGCTCATAAAGAGCAAAGGAATAAAAGTCACGCCTGGGAAATACTAGAACATAACATTGAAAAAGTCCATGTGGGAATCATAATAGCTGACACAACAGGATGCAAGCAGAAAGCATTAATGAGGATAAATGCAGGGGCAAGAGGGGAGACTGAGATGGTGATGGAGAGAAACAGGCATGGTGGAGGATGTAGTGTTGGAACATTGTATACAAGAAACCCTATAATTAAGGTATTGTAAATTATGGTGTCTCTAATAAAATTAAATGGGATAAGGGCTACAACATATGTTCACCACTAAGATTCACTGATCATGAATTTTTGATCATCTAATATAATCTTGCAAATTCATAATCATTTATATAAAATGGACATTTTCCATCACAGTGGAAATTTGAATCATTGTTTTTAAGTTAGAAATGGGGAGGTCAGAGATATAATTAGTAAAAAAAGATAAAACTAGTAAGTAAAAACAAAGTTAGTCTCATACATGCCTCCCCTACCTGACCACAATGCAATAAATTTAAAATTCACAGTTGAGAAGTCCTAACATTCAAGTCCTTTTGGAGATTTATAAATGTTCTCTCATATGACTGAAATTGAGATGGAAATTTTAGGTCATTCAGCATCACAGACAGAAAACTTCTATAGGTTAAAATATGTGAAATGCTACTAAAGCAGTCCTTAGAGGAAGATGCATAGTCTTAAATACATTAATTGACCAGCAAAAAAGATTTTCAAACAGTTTTGGTTTTTTTTTTCATATTTTTGGTTTTGGTTTTTGGGGGGGGACCTCCAAATCATTGCTCAGAACACTTGGGCCCCACGTCTGGTGATCTTTGGTCAATTGGGTCAGTGGTTCCAGACCAGAGTCCGAGGATGTGCTGCTCAGGCCTTGTGGTACTGGCGATTACCAGGACAATCCCTGTGGTGCTTGGGGCATCTCCAGAGCTACACCCAAGCATGCTAAAAAGAAGGAGCTAATAATTTTTAAAACTGACACATAAAGGTTTGAAAGCTAATTTTTTGCTTTAAAAAATAAAAGCAAACAGGTAAGATAAGAGGGAACGGGGGGGTATGGTGCCGCCAGCAGGTCAGTCTGTACCTGTGAGGTGAGTGCATCAGCAGCCTGATGGCGCCTTCAGACTTCCAGATACCCAAAAATTGTTGCTGTGCCTTTGGCCAGACCTCAAAAACTTGGGGCAAAGTTTACCAAGAAAGTAAACGGCCAAAAGTTAGGTATGTGGGAGACACACCACAAACCACCTCTGGCTCAGCTATATAATTGGAGGCAGGGCCTCTCTGGTTCCTGAATGAACTGCTTAATGGCCATGATCTCAGAGACTCAGATACAAATCTCGAAACCAAGTGGCTTTTGGCAGATATGCGTCCGGTCCCTGCAGTAGGTTATTGGTGCTGGGTCAACCCAGGTGGAAATAGGTTTCGTGTCTTGGCCTGTTTCCCCTGGCAGTCCGGTGGCCGCCATCCTCCAGAGGCCACTGGACAGTCAGGTTTGGGCCCCCAGTGATGAGACATTTTGGGCCTCATGGGATGGGGGTGGAGCCGGTCCTGTCCTCCCCACCCCAACGAGACCCCAAGTCATCGCTCACAAACAGCTTCTCTGGCTCCTGATCAAGCTGCTTAATGGCCATAATCCCAGACTCAGAAACAAATCTCGAAACCCAGCAGCTTTTGGCAGAAATGCGTCCGGACCACGCAGTAGGTTACTGTTGCCATGCTACCCCAGAGTGGAAAGGGTGTTGTCCCTCCGCCTGCTTCCCCCTGGCGGCTTGGTGGCCGTCATCCTCCAGAGGCCATTGGACAGTCAGGTTTGGGCCCGCAGTGATGAGACATTTTGGGCCTCATGGGATGGGAGTGGAGCCGGTCCTGTCCTCCCCACCCCAACGAGACCCCAAGTCATCGCCCACGAACAGCCTTTCTGGCTCCTGATCAAGCTGCTCAACGGCCATGATCCCAGAGACTCAGGTGCAAATCTCAGAACCCAGCAGGTTTTGGCAGAAATCCCTCCAGATTTAAGTGTTAAAATTTCAGAATTTCAAAATCGTGCAGCCACTACTGCAGCCATGCGACATCAAATGTTATTCTTAACCAGCAATAGAAAACAAATTGTCTACTGTTGGCTTTTCAGAAGACCTGAGTGTTGGGGTAAAATCTCAAATAATAATGGTGGGTCTGGTGTCAAAATATAGAATGAGATCAAAGTAGAGAGAGACTAATGTGGAAATCATCTGGCCCACAGGTAGGAGAAGGGTGTGGGATGGGGGTATACTGGGGTTGTTGGGGGTGGAGAATGGGCACTGGTGAAGGTATGGGTGTTTCACTGTATGACCAAGACTTAGACCCGAAAACTTTGTAACTGTTCTCATGGTGATTCAATAAACAAAATGATAAAAAATGAAAAAAAAAGTAAGGTGTTCATGCACAACTCAATCAGCTAATCAGTGGCTGAATAAATAGCAATACTCCTACATAAAAAAAGATAAGAGGGAACTTTGTTATAATACACAGGTGCCTCACTTTCCAATCTCTCCACCCCATCCAGGCACTCCTGTCCCCTCGACTGGTCTGTGACCCTGTTCTATAATCCCCTCTGGCTCTTAGGGCACCTGAGTAGCAGTAAAACAGTGACAGCAATTCCTCCTATCTGTGCTCAGACTTCTTCTCAGGGATATTAGTTTAAAATGACCAAGCACACTGTCACAATCTAGAATTAAAACCAGCATAATCTCTAGGTATGTGATTCAGTGTGAAATAGCAAGTATAATACTGAATGCAAATGAACCTTTACCAGGCTCTATGCTCACTCAACTAGTTGGTTGAGGACCTGCCACATTTGATGTTAAGACAGCAAGAGGGAAGTGGAATTCAGATTTTGTGTTTCTATTGTCCAAATGTGAAGATGACCCCACATACCCACCCAGTTTCATGTTTTCCCATATGACAAAGAGCTCAGAGAACTGGATAGTGACCAGCTCATGCTTTGGTTTCATCCGGAGTCCACAAGTTCCCTGACACCTTGGGTCTGTAGGAAGCAAACGTACCAGTCAGTCAAAGGATCCAAACAGAGCCAGGCTGGCATGAGGTTCGGCCTCCTGCCCTCTTGGGGTTTCCTCAGGAGCAGAGCCAAATACCCATGGCATTTTCTCAAACTTCTTAAAAATAGTAACTTCCATAAAATGCCACCTCAGGGCAAGTTCCTCATCAAATACTTTTCTCAGATAAATGTATTTCTTCCTTTCCTATCCCCAAGAGACATTGGGGTGATCATTATCACCTTCATTTCATGGATGAGGAAATGAAGCCCTGGGGGGAAAAAAGGTCAAGGAGTCTGGAGGGTGGGTTTGAAATGGGCACCCCAATTCCCAATGTCCACTCTGGAATACTGGCCTGCCCTGGCCCTCCCCTCAACACAGAAAGTCTATCCTGGTCTAGAGCTCAGCCTCAGCCCTTAGCAGGGACGGGCGGGCTCCTATTTCTCCCCTCAGAACCCCCAGTCTTTCCTGTCACTGTCACACGCACAGATACACACACACACCCCACAAAAAGCTCTGCTTTTTAGGGGCACAACCTGACTGTCTCAGTCTTATCTGACGGCAGGAGAATGAGCTGGCAGCTGAATTACAGAAAAGCTCCTTTCCCTGTGGAATTGGAGATAAGGAAAGCTGCATTAACCCAGCTCCCGCTGGAATTCTCTCCTGGGCCTCAGCAACAGTCCCTGCCTGCATTCATCGCTTCAGCATGGCCGTCAACAGCGCTGGGAGGGGCCACCCATCTTCCTTCCTCTGCTGGATATATGGGGCAACAGAAACGTTGACCATCAAACCATCAGGAATTTCTCATTTGCCCATGATGCGTCCCCTAAGTGAGTGTTAATCAATAGATCCTATCTGCCACTCCATCAGACGTGTGTGTGGCTAGTTAAAAACACCACTGTTATGCTCACAGAAGGTGTTGGGTTCCATGGCCTTCTGGAAAGCAGCATTTCTGAGCTGTGAGCCACTTTGGAAAGCAGAGAAAGCCCCGACTCAACCCAGGAAAACTGCATTCTGCAACTAAGCTCTCCCTGGGGTCCCAACTGTTCAGGACTCCTACCTCACTCCGGCCAGGCACTCTGAGCTTGAGGTAGCTGCTGTGTCTGACACAAACTGGAGCTGGGTAGAGGCTGGGGTGAAGAGCCTGGCCCTGGTTTTAAGTCCTGCACTATGACCTCAGCAAGCCCCAGTCTCAGATTCTTCACCAGTGATATGAGTTGGATCCCCCCAGCCCTTCCCACTCTGGTCTATTTTCTGGACTTCAGAAGGATCTATGTAGGTCTTTGGGGGGAGGAATTGGGAGGAGGAGGAGGTTGGGCCACTTCTAGCAGTGCTCAGGGTTTACTCTTGGCTCCGTGCTCAGGGATCACTCCTAGAGGGGCTTGGGGGATTATATGAGTTGCCAGAGGTCAAACCTAGATCAGCTATGTGCAAGGTAAGTGCCCTATCCACTGGGATATCTTTTTAGTCTTGGTCCATAGGTCTTATTCAGTCTCTACGTCCTCTCCTGAAGTTCCTGGCCTGGGGATGTGGACCCTGGAACAGTCTCCACGTACCCACAGTGGGTCTGGTGACTCCCACTTCAGAGCTGAGTCATCCCATGCTTCTTCCCCTACTGCCCCCAGACAGTCCCCTTTGCCTGTGCCCCTGCAGCCCTTGTTGGCAAGGTTGCTGGTGTCTGCGATACTCAGAGATACAGCAGTTTAAGAGAGGAAACTGGGGTAGGAGCCAGGAGCTGGGTGGAGGCCTATCTGGGCTCTTGTGAATAGTGGCCCATTTGATCTTTCCTGTCTGTGCTCAGTTCTGGGATGAGTGCTGTCAGGAACTCCGGGACCCCTTTCAGATCACTCAGGCCAGCTGGGAGGGCAGCAAGGAGAGGAATCAGGTTTCCCTTCCCACATGGCTCTCAGGTGAGGTCTCATTGGCAGGCTGCCTAACTAGGGTGTGGGTGGCCTAGCCCCCATGTCCCCTCACCACCCCTGGGGCACGGAGCACCTGTGCTGATGAGGTGGGCAGGAACCAGGTGCCCTGGGATCAGCCCTCTCTCTGCTTTGCTCACTCAGGGCTGAGGATTGAGCTCAGGCCTCCTTTAAGGGCCTGGGGCTGGGCTTTCAGAAGACCCCGAGGGAGGCCAGCAGGAAGGTCACTGCATGTGAAGATGTTGGAGCAGGTCCCCTGGGCCTGCAGTGAGACTGGACCTTGGACTCCTGCCAAACGGGACCAGCATAGTCCTTCCAGGTCTAATCAGCAAAGACCCCTTGAGTTGCTGTTTTGGGAGCTTGGGTCTCTCCACCACATGCTCTTCACCTCTCTACGGGGCCCCATGGGCTCCTGCCCTGGCAGGTCATCCCTGAGCTGAGGTTCTCACAGGCTTCTGCTGTCCACTTGATGCTGGGCTCAGCCCCTGCCCACTGAGGGGCTTCCCAGGGGCTGAGGCAGGGGCAAGTCTTCATGCAGACTGGATGCTGCCAGGTGTCATGTCTCCAAGTCATGTCTCCTGGTGCGCTGTCCACTTGCTGTTGCCTTTCCCTCTCTCCCAACAGGGGACCCCTGGGAGGACTCACCTACCTCCTCTTGCTGCATGATTTTGACCCCCTACAACCACAGTCTTGGTGAAAATTTCCCCTCTTTCAGGAGTTACTGAGGGTATAGATTTGAGAATACCCACAATATAGTTGCCACTCCCCCTTTTTTCTAGGTGCCCCTGTAGGGGGAATCTATTTCCATGGTTTTCCCTCCTGTCCCCTACCCGCCCCCACCCCATGCTTCCCCACACATGTCTGTAGGGAGTTGGGGTGCTTTGGAGGGGACAAATGTGGGCAGTCTGCCCAGAGGGACTGTCCCCCTCTCAAGCATAGACTCAGGGTGGCAGTGAGTCCAGATGGTCTCTAGAGAGAGGCCTGCCTCTTCTTCTGCTGTAGCAACAGGACCTGGCTCCTCCAAGCCTGAGAGCACATCTGGGTCCCTGTTGCCTGGCCAACCGGAGATGCATGTCCTAAGCAACCTCAATATCTGGACAGGTGCACTCCTGGAACCTTCTGGAACCTTCTGGTTGGCACATACCTAGAGTAGACAGCTGGTCTCTCAGGACACCCTTCAGGCATCCCTGAGCAGCATGATCTTCCAAGCCATGTAATAGTAGTGGTCTGGGCTGCAGTGGAAGGAGTGAGCTTCTGGGGGGATGGGGCAGCTCACTGAGGGCAGAGTGTGAAAAGACAGATGAAAGGAGCATAGGGCTCCATGCCTGAAGAGGTTGCCCTGGGAACACCCACTGAGCCAGCAGTCAGGCTGAGTACCATTGGCCGAAGGCAGCCTGAAGATGCAGCTTTAGGAGAGCTCTGAGGTCTAACCCCGGGAACTGCGGGCTGAGCACCTCGGATGGGTGGGTGAGTTGGCCCTGCAAGCCAGTGAGTGTGCAGGAGCTTGAGACTAGACTACTAGGCAAAAAAATAAAGAACCCTCCATGAGACTATCAAAAGGAAAGAATAGAACACAGGAGAAAGGAAAGAATCGTTATGAGCAGATATATGATTGCTGGCAAATAAGGCCTGAAGAATCAGACGAATGTACTACTAAAAAAATTAAAAAACATACAGGACTTTCTTATACTTAAATCATGATTAAAGAATCAATGGAATAGAAACTTCACACACAAAGGCAATTAATAAAAGAAAATCCTAGTATTACCAGCCATAATATGTTGAACCTATGTGTAGAATTTTTTTTTTGTTAGTGAAACACCATGAGGTACAGTTGTATACTTTCAAGCTTGGGTTTCAGTTATACAATGATTGAATACCCATCCTTCCACCACTTCCCATTCTCTACCACCAATGATCCTAGTAGCCCTCCCACCCTCATCCCTCATCCCTCCCCAAACCACCCCACCTCTGTGGCAGGGCATTCCCTTTTACTCACTCTTTCCTTCCAGGTCTCGTAGTTTGCAATAGAGGTATTGAGTGGCCATCGTGTTCGGTCTATGGTCTACTTTCAGCACGCATCGTGCATCCCAAGTGAGTCCTCCAAACATCCTTTACTTGGTGTTGCCTTCTCTATCTGAGCTACCTTCCCCCAGCACGTGCTGCTGGCTTCCAAGCCTTGGAGCAGACCTCCTGGTACTTATCTTAACTATTCTTGGGTGTTTGACTCCCATTCTGTTACTTTATATTCCCCAGGTGAGTGCAGTCTTTCTATGTCTGTCCCTCTCTTTATGGATTATTTCACTTAGCATGATACTTTCCATGTAGAAATACTTGTATGTAAATTTCATGACTTCATATTTTCTAACAGCTGTATAGTATTCCATTGTGCAGATGTACCAAAGTTTCTTTAACTTGTCATCTCTTCTCAGGCACTCGGGTTTTTTTCCCAAATTTTGGCTATTGTGAACAGTGCAGCAATGAACATAGAAGTGCAGATGTTATTTAAACTGTACTTTTTTGTCTCTCCGGGATATATTCCCAGGAGTGGTATTGCACGGTAAAATGGGAGCTCAATTTCTAATTTTCTGAGAATTGTCCATACTGTTCTCCAAAAGGGGTGAACCAGTTGGCATTCCCGCCAGCAGTGAAGGAGGGTCCCTTTCTCGCCACATCCATGCCAACACCAGTTGCTTTTGTTCTTTTGGATGTGGGCCAGTCTCTGTGGTTGGTGTAAGATGATCTCATTGTTGTTTTGATCTGCATCTCTCTGATGATTAGTGATGTAGAGCATCTCCTCATGTGCCTTTTAGCCATTCGGATTTCTTCTTTGAGAAAGTTTCTGTTTATTTCATCGCCCCATTTTTTGATGGGGTTGGATGTTTTCTTCCTGTGGAGTTCAACCAGTGCTTTGTATATCTTGATATCAACCCCTTGTCGGATGGGCATTGGGCAAATATCCTTTCCCACTCTGTAGACTTTCTTTGTATTTTGGTCACTGTTTCTTTTGAGGTGCAGAAGTTTCTTAGTTTAAGATAGTACCATTTGTCTATCTCTGTTTTCACTTGCTTGGCCAGTGGCATGTCATCTTTAAGGATACTGTTAGCTTCAATGTTGTGGAGGGTTTTCCCAACTTTGTCTTCAATGTACCTTCTGGATTCCGGTCTGATGTTGAGGTCTTTAGTCCATTTTGATCTTACTTTTGTACATGGTGTTAGGCAGAGGTCTGAGCCCATATTTTGCATGTAGCTGTCCAGTTTTGCCAGCACAATTTGTTAAAGAGCCTTTCCTTGCTCCACTTCACATTTCTTGCCCCCTTATCAAAGATTAGCTGATCATATGTTTGGGGGGAGATGTCAGTATATTCAACCTTATTCCATTGGTCTGCGGCTCTGCCTTTGTTCCAGTACCATGCTGTTTTTATTATTACTGCTTTTTAGTAGAGTTTGAGGTTGGGAAGGTTGATTCTGCCCATTTTCTTTTTCCCAAGAATTGCTTTAGCTATTCATGGGTGCTTATTGTTCCATATGAATTTCAGGAGTGTTTGCTCTATTTCTTCTAAGAATGTCATGGGTATCATTTCCAAGGATTGCATTGAATCTGTACAATGCTTTGGGGAGTATTGCCATTTTGACAATTGATATCTTTCCATTTCCTCGTGTCCTCTTTTATTTCCTGAAGTAGCGTTTTGTATTTTTCTTTGTAGGGGCCTTTCACGTCCTTAGTTAAGCTGATTCCTAGGTACTTCATTTTCTGGGGCACAATTGTGAATCGAATTTTATTGTCGTGTCACTTCTTCTCTCTCATTATTTGCATATAGGAAAGCCATGGACTTTTGGTTATTGATTTTATAGCCTAAAACTTTACTATACAAGTCTATTGTTTCTAGGAGTTTCTTGGTAGTGGTTTTGGGTTCTCTAAGTATAGTATATCATCTGCGAATAGTGAGAGCTTGATTTCTCCCTTTCCTACCTGAATGCCCTTAATATCTTTTTCTTGTATAACTGCTACTGCAAGTATTTCCAGTACTATATTGAACTTCAGTGAAGAGAGTGGGCATCCTTGTTTCATCCCTGATCTTAGAGGGAAGGCTCTCAGTTTTTCCCCATTGAGTATGATGCTTGCCATAGGCTTGTGGTAGATGGCTTTAATTATATTGAGGAAAGTCCCTTCTATCCCCATTTTGGCTAGGGTTTTCATCATAAACGGGTGCTGCATCTTGTCAAGTGCTTCCTCTGCATCTATTGATATGATCATATGGTTTTTATCTTTTCTTTTGTTGATGGATTATGTTGATTGATTTCCAAATGTTAAGCCATCCTTGCATCCCCAGCATAAATCCCACTTGATCATGGTGTATGATCTTTTTGAGTTATCGAATTCTATTTTCTAGTATTTTGTTGAGAATCTTCACATCCGTGTTCATCAGTGATATTGGCCTGTAGTTTTCTTTTCTTGTGGTGTCTTTGTTTCCTTTTGGTATTAGAGAGACATGAGCTTCATAGAAACTGTTTGAGAGAGTTTCTGTTTCTTCAATTTCCTAGAAAAGCTTGAGAAGAACTGGCAGTAGGTCCTCTTTAAATGTTTGGAAAAATTCACTAGTGAATCCATCTGGACCTGGGCTTTTGTTTTTGGGAAGACTTTTGATTACAGTTTCAATTTTCTTGATATTAATAGGACTATTCAGGTATTCTAGATCTTCTTGATTCAGCCTTGGGAGATTATAGGATTCCAGGAATTTCTCCATTTCTTCTAGGTTCTCTTGTTTCGTGGCATACAGACTTTCAAAGTAGTCTCTGATGATCTTTTGAATTTCTTTGGTTTCTGCTGTGATAACTGTGATATCCCCATTTTCATTTCTGATTCAGTTTATTAGGGTTCTCTCTCTGTATTTCTTTGTGAGTCTTGCTAGTGGTTTATCTATGTTGTTTATTTTCTCAAAGAACCAGCTCTTGATTTCATTGACCTTTTGGATTGTTTTTTGGGTTTCCATGTCATTGATTTCTGCTCTGAGTTTTATTATCTCTTTCCTTCTGCCTGATTTGGGCTCCTTTTGTTGGTCCTTTTCTAAGATCTTGAGCTGTGAAGTCAAGTTGTTTATGTGGGCCCTTTATTCCTTCCTGTGAAATGCCTGCAGAACTATAAATTTTCTCCTTAACATGGCTTTAGCTGCGCCCTACAGGTTCTGATAGCTTGTGTCTTCATTCTTATTTGTTTCCAGGTATCTTCTGATTTCTTCCTTGATTTCTTTCCTGACCCACTCGTTGTTCAACATTGAGTTGTTTAATTTCCAGGTGTTTGATTTGGTTTTCTGCATCTGTATATGATTAACTTCTATCTTCAGGGCATTTTGGTCTGAGAAGATAGTTGATACAATGTCTGTCTTCCTGATTTTGTTGAGGTATGCTTTGGGGCCCAGCGCATGTTCTATTCTGGAAAATGTTCCATGTGCACTGGAAAATAATGTGTATTCTTTGTGGAGGCATACCAAGTCCTGTACAGATCTGTTAACCCTCTCTCTTCTATTTCTTCCTTTAGAGTCATTATTTCCTTGCTGAGTTTTAATTTTCTTGATCTATCTATGCGATAGGAAAAACATGAGAGCAAGCCGGATTTCGAAAAGTATTCAGCACCATCGACCATATCCACACAATAAACAACCTCATTGAGGTTTCTTGGGAGTTCAAGATGCTGCTCTGTCTAACATTCATAGATTTAAAGAAGACCTTTGATTCTGTTGAGACGGAAGCGGTCATCGAAGCCCTAGCTAATCAGGAGGTTCAAACTCAATACATCAGGATCCTCTGTGAGCTGTATTATGGATTCACTACCAGGATCTCACCATTCTACAATGAAGCGATCATTGATGTCAAGATAGGGGTTCAGCAAGGTAATGCTATTTCACCAAAACTCTTCTGTGCCACCCTCGAGAATGTCATGCAACGGCTGGAATGGTAAGGAATGAGAGTGAAGATAGATGGTCAGCAACTACACCACCTCCGCTTTGCTGATGACATCGTTATAATAACACCAAACAGCAGCCAAGCATCACAAATACTGACTGACTTCAACCGTGAGTGTGGGAAGGTCAGATTGCAGCTGAATCTCACAAAGACAACGTTCATGAGAAACATTTGTTCCTGACGTTCCATTGACTCTCAACGGAACGACCATCTTCAAATGCACCAGTTATGTGTACCTACGTGGAGAAGTCAACATGACGAATGACCTGGCACCTGAGTTGTGCAGGAGGAAGAGAGCGGCTTGGAGTGTCTTCAAGAGTGTTGAAGAAATAACTAGGAGGACGAAGAACTTCCAGCGCTGAGCACATCTTTTTGATTCCACTGTTCTTCCTGCATTAACATATGCCTCAGAGACCTGGGCCCTACGAAAACAAGATGAGAATGCTATTCGGGTTTCCCAAAGAGGAGTCGAAAAAGCTATGCTTGGAGTATCACGCTTCACTCAAATGGGAGAAAGAATCTGGACTTCTGACCTCTGTCAACCCTCAAGAATCAGGGACGCTCTTTTGTTTTCCAAGGCATCGAAAATCAGATGGGCTGGACACGTAATGAGATTTAGAGACGACCACTGAACTAGAGCCATTACCGACCGGATTCCACAGGACGTCAAAAGATCGTGTGGCTGCTCACCTAGGAGATGATCAGACTTCTTCGTCAAGATCCTGAACGATCGGTTTGAGGCTCTTCGTGTTCCTAGAACAAGTCGATACCATTGGACTACACTAGCACACAACAGGGATGAATGGAAACATTACTGGCGCCCGCTTGAGAAAATCGATGAGTAACAGGATATCAAGTGACCAAGTGATCAAGTGATCTATCCAGGGGTGATAAGGCAGTGTTGAAGTCTCCAAATACTATTGTGTTCCTTGCAATGTCCTTCTTAAGGTCTGTTAGCAGTTGTTATAGGTATTTGGTTGGTCCCTTACTGGATGCGTATATGTGTAGCATTGTGATTTCTTCTTGCTGTACATATCCCTTGATTAATAAAAAATGGCCTTCACTGTCCCGCTAATCTTTTCCAACCTGAAATCTATGTTCTCATATACTAGTAAGGCTACTCTAGCTTTTTTGAAAGGGGGGGTTTGCTTGCAGGATTGTTTTCCATCCTTTGACTTTGAGTCTGTGTTTGTTTTGATTGTTCAGATGTGTTTCTTGAAGCCAGAAGAATGTTGGGTTCTGTCTCTGAATCCATTTTGCCACTCTGTGTCTCTTAATTGATGAATTTAGATCTATTGTTATGGGGTTTTGTGTCATCTTTCTGTAAGGGTTTGTTGTGCTTGTAGGGGTTTGTCTTGTCTTACAGTAGCCCCTTTAGTCCTTTTTTTGCATGTTATTCCTTTTTATTAACCTCATATTCAACTATGTAGATGTACACATATTTTTTACTCACTGACATGTTAACAGGGAACCCTTGTCTTTTTCTTGGAGGGAAAGATTTCAATTTTCCACCATTATAATTTTTACCTCAGAGTGCATCCATCACCAATATAGGTTGAGGCATATTCCCTTTTTTACCAAATTTTACCATAAAAGAATGTAGAATTTCGTTGAAGTGCCTTTTTCACATAGTTTTATTTATTTATTTATTTTTCGTCTTATATTTATTTTTTGAATCACTGTGGGAAAAGTTACTAAGATTTCAGGTTTAAGTCTTGGTCATACAATGATCAAACACCTCTCCTTTCACCAGTACTCATTTTTCCCCACCAAAAACCCCAATATACCCCCTTTCCCACCCCTCCTAATGCCTGTGAGGCAGATGATTTCCACTTAACTCTTATCTACATTTATTACATTCATTATTTCGACAAAAGAGGCACCATTATTGTTTAGAATTTTCCCCCCAACAATCAGAATTGCTGAAAAGGCATTGTGAAATACTTTGTTTTCTATAGCTGGTTATGAGAATCATATAATGTTTTGTATTTCTGCAAGAGCCAGTAATTACGAGATTGGTTTCTGTGCGTCTGGTGTTATGGCTGTACCCGAGAGCCACTCGTGGGGGGCAATTCATGACCTCGGTAGGGTGTGAAGTATTAGCCGATACCGCCTCCCTTCCCATGAGACTGCAGTTGCCCAGTCACCACTGGCTCATACCTGGCTTTCCTATAAGCTCTGAGGCGGCGGCCACCTTGCTGCTGGGGTGGGGTGGGGGGAGGTGGAAGGGAGCAACACCCTTTCGCTCCTGGGGAGGCATGGTGCCGTAATTTAATGTATGGTCCATTCACTTTTCTGCTGCAATCTGCCAGGCTCTGGACTAAGTCCTTTTGCCTCTGGAGCCATGACCGTGTATGTGGTCCAGATGCATTCCTGCCAAAAGCCACTGGGTTTCGAGATTTGTTTCTGAGTCTCTGGGATCATGGCCATTAATCAGCTTGATCAGGAGCCAGAGAGACCATTTGTAGGTGGCAACTCGAGATCTCGCTGGGATGGGGAGGAAAGGGCTGGTTCCACCCCCATCTGGTGAGGCCCCGTGTATCTCGTCACTGCAGGCCTAAACCTGACTATCCAGTGTCCTCTGGAGGATGACAGTCACCAGGCCTCTAAGGGGAACAGGCCAAGGCACGAAACCTATTCCTACCTGGAGTGACCCAGTGCCAGTAACCTACTGCAGGAACAGGACACATTTCTGCCAAAAGCCTTTGGGTTCCGAGATTCGTTTCTGAGTCTCTGGGATCATGGCCGTTAAGCAGTTAGACTAGGAACCAGAGAGGCCATGCCTTCAATTATATAGCTGAGCCGGAGGTGGTTTATGGGTGTGTCTCCCACATACCTAACTTTTGGGCATTTACTTTCTTGGTAAACTTTGCCTCAAGTTTTTGGGGCCTGGCCAAAGGCACAGCAGCAATTTTGAGGTATCTAAAAATCTGACCATCAGGCTGCTGATGCACTCACCTCACAGGTACAGACTGACCTGCTGGTGGCACCATACCCCCTTTTAGTCATTCTTTTAGGTTGGTTTTGAGTTTATGAAGTTCCCAAGCTGTTGTTTATCCACAAAATAATGTACCATTCCATCGAGTTTGAGTGAGAGTTTATCTGGATAAAGTATTCTTGATGAGGTGTTTATTTCATTGAGTTTTTTTCACTATATCCCACCATTGCCTTCGGGCTTAGAGGGTTTCCTCTGATAGGTCTGCTGTGAATCTAGGGGTGCTCCTTTGTATGTGATTTTCTTCTTTGACCTTGCTGCTTGCAGTATTGTGTCTCTATCCGTGGCATCCATCATTCTATGATATGTCTTGGAGTGTTTTTGTTAGGGTCTCTTTTAGCTGGCACCCTTTGGGTTCCTTGAATGTGGATGCCTGCATTGTCCAGCTCTGGGAACTTTTCAGCAATAATTTCTTTAACCGTGGTTTTTTCATTGGGACTGTTTCCCTGACCTTCTGGTACTCCAATGATTCTAATGTTGTTCCTCTTGGAATCATCCTCTAGGACTCTGATTCACTCTAGAGCTACTTTGAGGTCTCTTCCCATTGTTTGTTGTTGCCTGTAGGCTTTGTGCAGCTCATCCTCCATCTCACTGATTCTGTCTTCAGCTGTAGCCATTCTACTGTTGAAGGCACACACTGAGTTTTTTATTTCATCTACCGAATCCTTTATTCGTGACATTTCCGTGTGTAGCTTTCCAATTTCTGCTCTCATTTCTTCTCGTATTTTCATGATGGTTTCTTTCATGTCCTCCTTTAATTTACTGGATATCTGTCTCACTGTTTCATTGAGTTCTGAACATCTTCATCACTTCACATCTGAGTTCTTTTACAGAGAGCTCCCTTAAATGAGTAACACCTAATGAGCCTTCTGGACTCTTTTCATCGTCCTCTCCCTATGGTGGGGATTTGCGTTGTTTCTTCATGTAGGTGTGATGGTATGGAGACTGAGATGTTACACGAGGTTGCTGTGTATGAGTAATTTACCGGTGGCCACGTGAGCATCCCTTGGCCTAGAATTGGGCCACGCCCACTTCTGAGGGGACCACCCACTTCTGAAGAGGCCAAGCACCCTACGGGTACCTGGTGTATGTGGGGGGTACAACCTGGGAGGAGAAGAAAACCAGGGGAGGCATTGGGGATGAACAGGAAGAGGCTCAGGAATGGTGGGTGGCCCAGGTTCCTAGAGGACACCTGGGGTGCATACTGGAGAAAGCGAAGTCCAGGGTTGGAAGAGTGACTGATGTGGGAGGAGAAGAAAACTGGGGGTGGCATTCCGGACTAACAGGAAGAGGCTCCTGTGTAGAAAATTTTGAACTGCCACTACAGACACAGAAAGATTTGTATTCGAACAATAAAGTCCATCCTTATAATAATAATTAAGTTGTAGGATAAAATTTTCCAAAGAAATCAATAGTGTTCAAAAATCTAAATAAAAGTGTGTATAAAAATTTAGTAGGAGAGGGTGTGGCACCTTACCAACGAGAGCAATAATATAACATTTAATATAGTGACAGTAGATTAGCCACTTAGAAAAAGTAAAACTATTTTGAGTTGCTTTCACTTAATTCCTAACAAAAGAAATTTAAATGCAAGAAAAAAAATCTGTGAAACTACTGGACATAAAGATGATTTTAAAAATGAGATGTTTGCCTACTTCCCATAGCCTCCACCATGCAGACTCAACTACTGGCCTTGCTCTTCAGCTTCACGAACTAAATCTCCAAGGAGATGCAAGCCAAGCAGCTGAAATTCATGAACACACCAGTCTTCTGACCAAAAACTCTGGGACACCCTCAGCAGCTGCACCCACACCACATTGCTGTTACCATGACAACTGCCCAAAACCACCGCTTCAATAAGAATTTCTGCAGACTCATTCAGTTCTACAGATCCTGAAGTTTCTGGACTGTACGGCCACAAATGTGGCTGAGCAATACTTTCAAACTCCACAGTGCTGAAATTCCAGTAGAAGCAAACCCAACCCAATAAGATGAGAGAGTAACATAGAATCCAACAAACAAAAACAAGAACACAGAGGGCTCAACTAACAATCAACAGCATTGGATTTCAGATGAGTTTCATAAATTCCCAACCTGCTCAAGTTTATAATAAATTCATGAAGGATCCATCAAGGACGATCCAGTCATTCTTCTTTGACAAGGCTTTAGTGTAAAATGGCTTTGAAGAAGGCTATTGAGGTTCTCCATCTTGCCTCAGAGTCATCCACACCTTACTCTGCAAATGACTCTCTTTACTTTGTGGAGTGCACTCCATTCCTGGGAGTCACCTGCACCCATTTTGGGTTGTATAATTCTTCTACTTTCTGATGCTCTCTTCTCTCTCTGGAAAAACCTGTGTCATGTCCCCCCCCCTCATGTTTCCCAAATAAATCCTTGCTTCACTGCTTCTCTTCTGAACTTCTTTTCTGAGAGACTAGAAGTGCCTGGGAAATCTGGGTGGAAGTCAGAACTTTATTGCCCAGGCCATGCAGGAGCTCCTGCAGCCTTTGTGAGACCTGAATCCCAGGCATAGAACAGAGAGGTCAGTTGTGGGTTAAATAAGAAGGTGGTGATAGTGGGGTCTTTCTCTTTCTCTCTCTCTCACACACATGCACACACACATGCACGCAGACTCTCTCACACACAGACTCTCCTAACTCTCCCTCTTTCTCTCCCCACCCCCCATAGTGGGCCCCATTGTACCCACCATCACCATCAGGACAAGCTTCTACCAAACTGAGACTCTATCTCATACCTGGACTGGCCTCAGGACCAGAAAACTAAAACCTCTAGAACCAGCATTTTTGAGAAACCTGCTGTGCTACTTTCACAGTAGGTCTGGGTTCCTCCCAGGGAAGTGTTTTCCTCTTGGCTTGGACAAAAAAGGACTTAACCCAAGCCTGGTCCTACCACATTAATTATGTCTCTGTCAAGGGCCAGAACCCACCCACTGTGGAGATATTCCCACTAGTCAAAGCATCCACAACAAATTGGTTAGTAGAAGTTATACAGGTGGAGAGGGATTGTTTTTTCTTCATTACTAATTTTTATTTTGGAGCCCTCCTAAGTCATGCTCAGGGACTGGGGGCCACTTCTGGTGGTGCTTGGACAATAGGGACATTGGTTAGTGCTAGGTCCCAGAAGTGTGATTCTGTTCAGGCTTGCAGGTCAATGAACCATGCTAGTGGTATTTGGGGGCCTACAGAGCCACCCCCAGTGATGCTCAGGAGACCACATGGTGCCAGGGACTGAACTTGAATCTAGCTGCTCTAGTATGTTCTGATTTTTACTAAAAAATTCAATTAAATTAAAAATTGATTTTGGGGGTGGGAGGGTATTGGGCTATGCCCTACAGTCCTCTAGGGGATTTTCCATGCTTTGTGCTCGGAATGACCCCTGGTGGTGCTCAGGGGACCATATATGGTACTAGGGATTCTCACTGGGATCACAGCACATGTAGCTATATGCAAGACAAGTGCTTCTTTACCCCCCCCCCCCATGCTCTCTCTTTGGTCCCATAAAGTTGGCTTTTGTTTTGTTTTTTTTTCTTAGATTTTGGAACAAACCTGTTAGTGTTCAGAATTTACTCCTCACTCTGTGCTCAACAATCACTCATGGCAGGGCTTGGGAGACCATATGTGGTGCTAGGGATTGAACCCAGGTTGGGAGCATTCCAGGCACGCTCCATATTTTACCTACTCCATATTGTTTGAAATGTATCTTGTGTATTATTGCTCTTAATAAAGATTAACCCAATGACACAAAATAAATCAAAGACAATAATAGTTTTAAATAGCCTATGACTTCTGTCGAGATTGGCAGACATCTGGACCTATTTATCCTCAAAAAACATCTACTGTGGATAATAGATAATTTCAAGAACTTCCAGCAATCAAGCTTGTCCAAAGATGGGTTTAGTGTGGTCTGAGTAGCAATACTGGACCTGGCCATGCAGGAAGAATCCAGTCTAATCTGGAAGAGCAGAAAGTAAAGAAAAATCTTCCAAAATTTAGTGGAGATGAATGAGCCATAGGAAAAGAGTACTGATTGAAGACATTTGCAAAACACATACTAAGAAGTTAATAAGCATTAAAGGACCAGAGAGATAGTACAGGGGTTAAGGTGCTTCCCTTGAGTGTAGCCAACCTAGGTTTGATTCCCAACACCATTTATAGTCCCGCAAACTGACAGAAGTGATCCCTGAGCACTAAGCCAGAAATAAGCCCTGAGCACCAGCAGGTGTAACCCCAATCAGAACAACAAAAAGCATATAATTTATCTCTAATACGTAGTCAAACTCTTATGCTTGCATCTCTCTTGATTCCCAGTTACTCACGGTATTCCTGGTACCTTTTGATGGGACCTAAATGTCAAGGGCACTGGTAGGTAGAGTTAGGCTTGAGAGTTAACAAGGCCAGATTTCTTTGGGACCAATAATCCAACTCCAGTGAATCTATGCTGGTGTCGATGGAGACACGTGGTGTTTATAGCCATGAGCTTGAGCCCCCTGAGGGAAGCCACAAGCTCTCTTATGCTTTGTTTTTGTGTGATTGACTAGTGTCTGAATTTAGGGATCCCCAAGATCCCTCCCGCACCGTCACTCAACAACAGCTCTCCATTATTGATTTTTTTCCCCTGACCCTCTGAATGCTCTGTGGCAACACTGCTCAGAGCAATGATGTTCTATCTTATTTCTTTGGGGGGAGGGCCTCCAAAGAGTTCTCAGGGACCGGGGTAACTGGCTTCGACACTTAACCAACTGGACAGAGCATTCAAAGCTTGGCCTGGTGATGCTCAAGCGGGTGGTGCTCAAGGGCCCCCAGGGTTACACCTGGCTATGCTAGGGGGACCAGTCAGTGCTGGGGATTGAACTGAGACTTGTGCTTGCAAAAATGCACCTCTGCCCCTGGCAATAGCCTTCTGCCTAGGAAAGAGCCCGATTCATCAAGAACATCAAGGGCCGTGGCCAAGCCTGGATAGGGGGTAGTGATGCTTCTCAGTGCCCTGGGCATGGTATTGCAAGTCCACTTCTTTCTCAGGCATGCAGACCTGCACCCAAACCTAACTTAAGGGTGCTTGTGGGAGGAGGCAGCGTGGCCTGGGTTCCCGTTGCAGCAGGCGTTGTAGGAGTGGCTTGGCCTGAGCGGAAGCTGACATACTAATGCTGGTGTGCTGGGCTACAGAAGCAAGGCGGCCTTCATTCGATTTGGGAGCGCCTCTCCCGGTCCAGGCCTCTGGTTTGACTCCTATTGAATTAGTCAGCTAAGCAGAGCAGGAAGGAGCTGTTCACCTAATTGCACTTGATGGATCTTTTCGTCTTGTTCAGATGCCAGACACAAGATAGCTGCCCCTTCTTTGCATCTGGGCCCCAGGCTGGTGCTTTGGGGTCAGCAAGTGGCTGCTTCACATAGAGGGCTAGGGGTGGGGGGTGGGGCAGTCCTCCACCCCCACTTTCTCGGGCTTAAGCTGGGGAGCTGGGCCCCTCAAGAGGAGCATACCGGGCAGGGGTCAAAGAGGCCCAGAGAGCCAGCTCAGTCCCAAGAGTGGCTGGGGGAGGGGACAGCCACAGGACCAAGGCACAGCCACGTGTCAGTGACTAAGTCTGCAGGGTTAAGGGCTCCTTGTCTGGGTAATTGTCTCCCCTTTAATTACAGCGACAGAAAGTGCCTCCTAATTTACTCTTGGACCCTCAGATGACATCTCAAGAAGGATGACATCCGCTCCCTGCAGGGCTCTGGGAGGACAATCCCTGTCCTTCCGAGGTCCTGGCTTCTGCTCTGCTCCAACAGCTAGGATCTGCTCAACGCACTTTTGGTGAAGAATCAGAGAAATTAGGGAGAGAGAGGCTCTCTCTCTTAGGGGGGCTCCACTTTGAAATAGTCAGTAGTTGAGGGCTCTGAATGCCAGGGCTTTGAATTGAGTTTGCTACAAAACCGTCACTGCAGGGATCTGTTTCGACTGAGACAATAAGTTATCTTGGTGTGTGACAAATTCCGGAACTCTCACCAAGCCTTGGAGAAAGGAAACCATTCACCAGGTCTCACCTGGCCTTAAGAAGAAGGGGTAAGTCACATGACACTGATGTCAGAACAAAGCTGAGCCCCTGGTTTTCTGTGAGCTGGTTCTGTTCCATTGGGAGTGAGGCAAGAGAATTGTCCCCACAGTTAGGCTTGGTCGTGACTTCCTGCTTTCTGCCACTGCACGTTGATGTCACTATAAGGTGGTCAGGGGAACCCGGGATTCCTTTGTGTTTCTCTGTGCCGCTTCTCCATCTGTCTCCATCTACATTTTCCCTCAGGAGACTCTGGACCTTTAAATGCTGACAGTAGCTGGAAGGTGCATTCACAGTGGGAACTTGTGCACCCAATGCTTATTGAGAAGCTGAAGCACCAAGATCCTTACAAGTGCATTCCAGAGCAACTTCAGTTCTAAATCTGAGCAAGAAATCAGGAAGAGCTCATTGGTGAGGGTGGGGAAGACCTCTCCAATCACAAGAGCGCAGCCAAGCCATTAAAAGAAAATTAGACGGAGCATTCAACCCAGATCAAAATGAAAAAGTGAAACAAAATGAACACACAGAACTCCCAGGCAAAGTTCAAAGGCAAATAATGCCTCCCTCAGGGGAAATGTTGTCACACATACGATAACCAGAGGATGCGCGTCTGTAATGTACAAAGAGCTCTTATAATTCAATCAGGAGATGATGAACACGAGCCAGGAACAGAAGCTGAAACATACAGATGAGGCAGGCGGGCTTGAAGCATGAAAAGAGCAGAGAACAGACTCTGGGTCATGTAGCAAGGGGGATTTTGAGTTGCTGATTTGTGTGATATTGCTTGGCTATCCCAGAATTTGGGAAGACCCATGGGGCAGCTCTTCCCTTCAGAGTTCCCCTGAAAGATGCTGCACGACCTGGGGTTGGGGTGGAGGTGGGGGTTCTCAGAGTATATTTGAGAAGCAGAACCGGGAGCAAGGGCTTCACAAAGCCTGGGGCAGGATCGAGAGCCCTGCTTCTGCTCTGGGAGTTGGGTGGCGGGGGCTGGGTCTCGAAGACTTATGGCCAAGGTGGGTGCAGTATAAATATGGGGGTACTTGTGTATTAGGACTTTTGGGTCTAAGTGGTAACTGCTGATACATAAATGGATGAGGAAGAAGATAATAAGGGAAGTAAGGAGGGAATAGGAGCCAGGAGCCTCCAGTATACAGTGTTGTGGGAGAGCTATGTAACCAAAGCACAGATGCAGTAACCCTGAAAACTTAAGATCTAAACGACAACCACCAAACTTTGAAATGTGCCTGTCAAGGTGTCAGGTGGGCACCGAGGATGAGTGATGGGTGAGGGGTGAGTGGGAGGAAGTCTGGTGAAGGGAAGTTGACACTGGTGGTGGGACTGGTATTAGAATGTTTTATGCCTAAGACTCACCTATCAATACCTTTGTAAATTATGATTGACTTTTATTTAATTGAAGGGCTATGGCCCTTCGATTAAATGAAAGTAAATAAATTACAAAAAATAGATTTATTCCTGAGTATGTGGGTCCTTGAGTATTGTATAGACCTGCATATAAAATTCCAGATGTTGGGGAATCAACATCCCATGAAGGAGTGGATAGGGGATCGCCTTGCACACTGCCAATCCTGGTCTCTCTCCAGTTCTAGATGTCCCAGGTGTTCACAGTGGAGAGAGAAAAAGTGGTAGATTTCTTTCTCTAGACTGCCACCTCTTTCCTCCCCATGTCCCATAAGTCACCTGGGGAGCCTTTCCCGGCAACACAATCACAATGGGTCTGGTTAGTAGCTCAGCAGAAGAGTAACTGTTTTGCAGGTCGGAAGTTTTAGGTTCTAATCCTGGCACCAAAGCCAAAGCAAATAAAAATGATCACATGTTTGGGCACAAAAATCCTCCTTCTTGAAATTTGTCTCAAGGAAACAATCTGAGAGACATCCACAGTGGTATGTGGATTTATCAACACGGTACTGGACCAACTCTGCTTGGGTCCTTGAATTTTGTGTGCTAAATGGGCATGACAAAGACCAGATGTTTACAGTGTTAATGTTTCTTTATTTTTCAGTTTTAAGCCGGTACACATTGGGACAGGCAGTGGCCAAGGTCCAGGCAGGTCTCTGCTGCCAGGGCAGGCTGAACGGGTATGTCCCCTGCTGTACTGATGCAGTTCAGGCTGAGCAGTCGCTGTCCCCAGTGTGTTCAATCTAGGGCACAACTTCTGTGTCTGAGGTGATCTGGGCCCCCTTCTTGGAGTTTTCTGCCCTTTGTCCCCTTGGTTTTCTTTCGTTCTTCAGCCACCTGCCTGTGGGTGAGAACTGCAGCTTCTTTTTGCATCTACTAGGGGAACAGGTGAAGGGTCAAGGGAGGAAGTTTCCTCACCTGCACCCTCTTTTAAGTGTTACTATTCCTGCGCCTGAGCTATTTCCATTTTCTTTCTGACTGGCTACCCTCCAGGTTGGTGAGATTTAAAACAACTGTTTAAATGAACTAAAGAGCAAGGCAAGGCCGCAGTTTGGGCACAGGACATCTCAAACTATATAACACGGATAGGCTTAGCCCACCAAATTGGATGGGGTGTAATGCAGAAGGCAGCCAATCTCGATGAACAGAATGTAAACACAGAAGGCCTAATCTGTAACATTTTGGTAATCTCTTCTAACAAGGGCTTAAGGGCTCCGTAGTGAGATACAACAATCTTCACTAACTTTCTTCTCAGAAAATGTTTTTTGATCATCCTTTTAGAAAATTATTTATAACACGCAATGTAAAATAAATTATTAAGGGCGTGCTATGGGGACAGGCTTAAGGGTAGTTGGAAAACTTGGAAATAATAGTGGTGGGATTGGAGTTGAAAAATTGAATGTTGTAACTAAAACAACGACTTAATAAGGTTATTGGAAAGAAAATAAAGTCTTTGTACTGAATATAGCCCTGTAGCACTGTCCTCCCATTGTTCATCGATTTGCCCAAGCAGGCACCAGTAACATCTCCATTGTGAGACTTGTTACTGTATTTGGCATATTGAATACGCCACGGGGAGCTTGCCAGGCTCTGCCATGTGGGTGGGATACTCTCGGTAGCTTGCTGGGATCTGTGTTTAAAAAACTTAATTTTAGGGGCTGGAGCCATAGTACAGTGGGTAGATACAAGTGGGTAGGTACATAGTACAAGGCCTTGCAAGAGACTGACCAGGGTTGGATCCCCGGCATCCCATATGGTTGCACAAGTTTGTCAAGAGTGATTCCTGAGTGCAGAGCAGCCAGGAGTAACCCTTGAGCATCACTGAGCGTGACTTGAAAAACAACAACAATAACACCCCCCCTCTTTTTAACTTTAAAAGTTTAGGCATATGATTTACAATACTGTGAAGGATAGAATTTCACTCAGACATCACACTAACATCACACACCCACCAGAGTGTATGTTTACCTGGATCATTGTCTCCGTGTAGATCATACTCCTTAAATTTAATTTAAAAAAATTGAGGCACATCCAGCTCTGCACAGGGTGTACTCTTGTTTTTGTGCTCAAGAATCCATTCCTGGTGGTGCTTGGGGGAACCAGTGGTGCCAGGAATGAAATCTGGGTGAGTCGTGCAAGCCAATAATAGCTGCTATACTACCCTTAGGACCTTAATTTGATTTTATTATTATTACTTTGTTCCAGTGCCACACACAGTAGTGCTCAGGGGCCAATCTTGGTTCAGGTCAGTGTTGGTTCAGTCCAGTGGAGCGGAGAATCAAAACCGTGAATCCCATTTTTTCAATGCCTGCACTCAGCCCATTAAGCTGTCTGCAGTTCAGATTAAACTCTTTTTTAGTGATCTGAGAGAAAACAGTGAAGTAGAAGATAGAAGATGCTGGTGGGAAGAAGTGTGTTTACACTAAGAGGTCATGCCCCTTGCGTTCTAAAAGAGGTGGTGTATGTTCATTGCAGCAGTTTACAATAGCCAGAATCTGGAAAAACCCGAGTGCCCGAGAACAGATGACTGGCTAAAGAAACTTTGGTACATCTACACAATGGAATACTATGCAGCTCTTAGAAAAGATGAAGTCATGAAATCTGAATATAAGTGGATCAACATGGAGAGTATCATGCTTAGTGAAATGAGTCAGAAAGAGAGAGGGACAGACATAGAAGGACTGCACTCATTTGTGGAATATAAGTAACAGAATGGGAGAGTAACACCCAAGGATAGTAGAGATAAGGACCAGGAGGATTGCTCCACAGCTTGGAAGCCAGCCTCACATGCTGGGGGAAAAGGTAGCTCAGATAGAGAAGGGACCACCAAGTAAAGGGTGCTTGGAGGGTCCGCTCGGGATGGGAGATGCATGCTGAAAGTATGTAGACCAAACATGATGCCCTTAATACCTGTATTGCAAACCAAAACACTCTAAAGGAGAGAGAGAGTAAAAGGGAATACGCCTGCCATAGAGGCAGGGGTGGGGGCCCTCTCTGCCTCCCCAGCACAGGGCTGGGAGAAAAATGAGCTCTGCAGCTGCGTGCACAAACCAACCGCACCCCTACCCCACTGCCAAGTTGGATCACTAACAGCCCCTTACAAAGAAATTTCATATCCTCCGTCAGCAGAACTTGAACTGTGATCAACTTTTACCACCTTCCCACCTCTTTTATTTTTTGAAGTATCATCTTAATTTTTGAGGTTTTTCATGTTTTAAAATGTTTTATTTTTTAATGAATCACCATGAGGTATGATTACAGACTTAAACTTTCCTTTTTTTGACCCTAATTTTCTTTCTTTCTTTCTTTCTTTCTTTCTTTCTTTCTTTCTTTCTTTCTTTCTTTCTTTCCTTCCTCCCTCCCTCCCTCCCTCCCTCCCTGCCTGCCTGCTTGCTTGCTTGCTTTCTTTCTTTCTTTCTTTCTTTCTTTCTTTCTTTCTTTCTTTCTTTTCTTTTCTTTCTTTCCTTCTTCCCTCCCTCCCTCCCTCCCTCCCTCCCTCCCTCCCTCCCTCCCTCCCTCCTTCCTTTCTTTCTTTCTTTCTTTCTTTCTTTCTTTCTTTCTTTCTTTCTTTCTTTCTTTCTTTCTTTCTTTCATGTATCACTGTGTGGTACAGTTACAGACTTACAAACTTTTGTGCTTACATTGGGCTGGAGCGACAGCACAGCGGTAGGGCGTTTGCCTTGCAGGAGGCCGACCAGTTGACCTGGGTTCGATTCCTCCACCCCTCTTGGAAAGCCTGGCAAGATACTGAGAGTATCTTGCCCGCACGGCAAAGCCTGGCAAGCTATTCATGACATATTCGATATGCCAAACACAGTAACAACAAAGTCTCACAATGGAGACGTTACTGGGCCCGCTCAAGAAAATTGATGAACAGCGGTAGGACAGTGACAGTGACAGTGCTTACATCACAGTCATACAATGATCGAGTACCCATCCCTTCACCAGTGCACTGAATATAAACTAAAAAAATGAACTAAATATGACCAAAATTAGAACAATTAAAAAATACAAAAGAACTAGAAATTACAGTATATAAAATATGCATAAATTATATTTTAAGTAGTATCTTTTAGTAACAGAAGGAAACTAAAAGATACCAGTCAGTGAAAGTGTCCAGTACACACACTCACATACATACACACACACACACACACACTTTGTAAAAAGTAATGTTTGTGCTAAAAAGCCTAGCTTATGCTCTCAGTGAGCTGTGGTCTAAGAGGAGGCAAGCTTTTTAAAAGCATTGTTTTCCCTGTAGGTTTTTATTTTACATTGCCCAAATTTTCTCCAGTAAAAAACGTCATTTTGCAATCCTCTGAGATAAGCAGATAAGCAGTAGTTTTAAATTCATCACCATATCAAACTGTGGGAACTGAAGGTTGTGCTGAGCACCTGGCCCTTGTGGGAACCATGCTCTAAGATGTAGTTCAGTCCCTAGAGCAGAAATTCATTATGGTGAGTGTGAGTGGAGAAATTTCACCACTTTTTAAGTTCTTAATCTATGACACAGAAAGAATTACATAACTGAGCTGGACTTTAAAGGTTGGTTTTGGGGAGCCAGAGAGATAGTATAGTGGATAAGACACCTGCCTTGGATGTGGTCAATCCAGGTTTGATTCCTGGTACTCTGAGCACTGACAGGAGTGATTTCTGATTGCAGAGCCAGGAGTAAGCCCTGAAAGCAGTACAGGTGTACCCCCAATCCCACCGAAAGTAGTTGGTTTCTATTTCTCAAAATCAGGAGGTATATAAGTGTTTGAACCAGAGAAGCCCAGAGCAGCAGTCGCTCAGAAGGGTACAGCACCAATGGACTTCCTGAACTCCCTGGCTTAAGACAGGTCCCAGCGGAGATGCAGAGCTTTCATCTGGAATTTTGCTATGGGGTTTGCTAGAGGAGTAACAGAGACCACTAGACTATAAAAGTCTTTCTTCAATTTCCTGCCCTTAGGAGGCGTGTCTGTATGCGTGTGTGTGTGTGTGTGTGTGTGTGGTGGGGTGGGGAGGAGGGGGAGATGGGTGGTAGGGAAGAAATAGTAAGAATCAAAAAAAATAAATTTGTATTGTTCTATGCTGTTCTTTAATTTTATAAATTGATTATTTTTCTTTTTCCTTAATGAAATATAAATTGGCAATGCATGATTTAAAGTGAACATTGTCACCACAATGTTCAATGTTGTGTAATTTTTAATGCAATAAGGTAACTAATATTTCCTTTATCTAAAAAAAGGGGGGAAAAAAGAAAAAGAAAAAAATGGAAAAAGGCAGGATTTTAAAAGAACTCTGTTTTAAGTTTGGCTTCTTGACCAAGGCACCCACCAGGCTGAAGCACTAAGTGCTTCATGGCAAAAGTGGCCTAGAAGGGTTATAGCACTGGCTCTTACTAAATGTCAGGGGATAACAAAATATGGTAACAGTTGTAACAAGATAAAAAATAGTATCACTAACAAGTATATCATTTCCGTCTTCTGAAGGGGAAGCTGAGAGTGGAAATAACCACCACAAGGAGTAGGACAGAAGGTGCAAAAAAGCTGTCTGGTGACCAGGATCCTGCCTTGCCACACAAATCACAAATCACAAATCACAAATCATCCTGTTAATCGTCGATTGCCTCGAGCAGGCCCCAGTAACGTCTCCTTCATCCTAGCCCTGAGATTATATTCAAGGCTCTTTAGGAGAATGAGACCCATCATTGTTACTGGTATTTGGCATATTGGGTACGCCACGGGGAGTTTGCCAGACTCTGCTGTGTGGGCAGGCTTCATTCGGTAGCCTGCCAGTTTGTCCAAAGTAGGAATGAGATAATAAGATGTCATAATAAGATGTCGCGCGGCCGCATTTGCGGGCGAGGGTTCCGGGAGCTGGTTTTTATAGTCTCTGGGCCTTGGCCGTTGATGGGATTACACGGTGCCAGGGGGCCAGTTGGTGGGTGTGACCCCCGCCTACTGGAATTTGGAGGATCTGGGTGGAGGATGCTCGGCCCAAATCCGAGTAGGCTTGGAGATCTCGGCCCCGGAACCCGCGTGACTTTGTCCCTCTGCCAGTACCTTCATGTGTGTGGAGAGTGGTCTCAGCATGGTGGTGGCTGGTCCTGGAGGTCTTTGGCTGCCAGAGCCCTGGTCGGGCCGGGGAGGAAAACTCAACCCGCTCCCCTCCAAGGGGCCCTGGCGGCGAGGACAGTCAGGCACGAGGGCAGCAGACTGCACTGTTCTCTTCCGGGAGCTGGTTTTTATAGTCTCTGAGTCTTGGCCGTTGATGGGATTACACAGTCTCCTGCCCCCGCGCCTGACTGTCCTCGCTGCCGGGGCCCCTTGGAGGGGAGCGGGTTGAGCTTTCCTCCCCGCCCAGACCAGGGCTCCGGCAGCCAAAGACCTCCAGGACCAGCCACCACCATGCTGAGACCACTCTCCGCACACATGAAGGTACTGGCAGAGGGACAAGTCACGCGGGTTCCGGGGCCGAGATCTCCAAGCCTACTCGGATTTGGGCCGAGCATCCTCCACCCAGATCCTCCAAATTCCAGTAGGCGGGGGTCACACCCACCAACTGGCCCCCTGGCCTTGCCACGTACCCCTGCTAATCTGTTACTTGCAAACTAGACAGTCCACAGTCCTGAAATGTGTATTAAGTGTCTCCATTAAAAGAATGAATGTTTTGGACCCATAACTTAAATGGTGTAGTAAGAAAAAAAAAAGAAGCAAAAAACGACCTAAAGCAAACAGGATGAAGGAAATGATAGATGAGAGCAGAGTCCATGAAATTGACAACAGGAAAAAAGAGAGGAAAACAGTAAAACAAAAACTCTGGCTTTCTGGGGGGGAAAGAAAAGAAAAGAAACCTCTAGCAAGATCAACAAAGATAAAGCAGCAGATATAAATCACATACTGGAAACAAAACTGAGATATATTATACATCCTGCAACCATTTATGAGATAATAAGGGGGTGATACAAAGAACTTGACACTCATAAACTTGATAACATAGAAGGAATGTACTAATTCCTCAAAAACCACAAACTCCCTGTGCCCAGGGGAGAGCTCAATGGCTTAAAGTGCTTAGCTTGCCTTCTTAATTGAGTTCTATCCCCTGTGCTACAACAATTTCTGGTTGCACCACAACTAAAGGGTGTGATCGCTGACAAACACTGACACTAAGATAACCGTGAAGTTTGATCCCCATGAACACATGTGTGAGAACCACAGCCAAAGCCCTAGTGAGCATCAAGCCAAGTGTAGGAGCATTGCAACCTGATTTCGACCCTAGTTGAGCATGAGATCAGCAGAATCCAGTAACAGACCCACACAAACCTATAGCTTACCATCTTTGACAAAGGCACTGGAATAATTCAGTGGAGGAAGGAAAACTTCTTCTACAAATGATAACAGAGTGGTTGATATTCAAAGAGAAAGAGGACCCGATTAAACTCTGCTCAAAATTAACTCAATAAAGGTCATAGATGTAAATGTAAAATGATAACAGTCTTAAATAGTAAAAAAAAAAAAAAAGGACCCAAACTAGCCAGAGTCCTTAGATTTGTTACCAAAACAATTGAGTTTCCTCAAAATTAAAAAAAAATTTGCTCTAAAAGATGGCTAAGCAGATTAAAAGACAAAGCTGTAGACTAGGAGAGAATATTTGCAAAGGTTTTAGTATCTAGAATAAAGAAAAGACTAAAAACTCAGCAGTAAAAGAAAACCAAATAATCCAATTGGAAAATGGGCAAAAGATTTAAGCAAACATTTCATATAAGAATGGAATGGCAATAGTACAGATGGCAAATAAACTTGAGAAAACATGTTAGTTATTAGTTAATAATTAATGAAAATATCATTAGTTATTTGAGAAATGAAAATGGAAACCACAATGAGACATCACTGTACAGTTGACCTCTATACAAGATAATGCTGAGAATTCCAACCTCCTAGAGTCAAAACTCCACATCTAAGTTTTGAGTCACCCAAAACACAACTATCCTTAGCTCTTTGTTGACCAGAAGGCTTACCAATAACATAATCGATGGATAATATGTGTTATATATATTGTACTTTCACAATGGTATAAGCTACAGGAATAATTTTATTAAAATCTTTAGGAAAAGAAATTACATTGACACTACTGTACTAATCCTACTTACATTGTTGACACTAAACAATTTACATTGTTCACAAAACTTTCAGCATCTGCATTAATATTGTCTTTAATGGGACAAAACACCATAGTAGGTGCAATATGTATCACTAAGACTAAAGAGTGGAAGATGATTTGGAAAAATATTTATTAAGAGGTATAATGATCCATGCATTGACAGTAAAGAAGTAACAATATGATTGCTTTATGGGAGCCTAGTGTAACAATAAAACCATTTCACAGTAGCCTAACTCATTTACTAAAGTGTTTATGACATACAGTATTATACTTATCATACTTTTTAATATTTTATGGTAGTAAATGACAAAATAGGCTATTATCTGTGTATATTTTATGTGTTCTTGACATTCTTGACATACATAACTTTTTTTTAATTTCTAAACTATGAGGAGGTTTACTTGCAAGTTTTTTTTCAAACTGGGGACAACCTCCAACATTTTTTCAATGTTTTTATTGAAATGAATCCATATACAAGTGAACCTGCGCAATTCCAACTCACATTATTCAAAGGTCAATGTAGAGCTATCAAAGAAGCTAACATTGAAAAAAAAAGTGAGCACTAAATGCTGATGATTTCATGGAGAAACTTCCATGCTGGAAGCATTGGAAATACTAGAATCTGTTTAGACAAGAGTTTTCCAGTTCTCTGTAGAAGTGAATGTGTAATTGCTGTAGAATCCAGCCATTGCACCCCTGATTATCTCGGAGGGATTGACTGATATTCACACAAAGACCTGTGCATGAAAGTACCAAAGGGGCCTGTGACCCCACTTTGCAGAGGGAGATGGGAACACAGATGTCCTGTTATAGCAGAGGGCAGACGTTACTCGGCCTCCCTGGGCAAGTACCCTGGAAAAGACTCAGAGTGTGGCCCAGGCCATGTGGGTGGGCCCCAGAGTCAGTTAGGCCATGCACTAGCCTTCCCGGGAACCCCACAGTGGATCATGGGACATCTTCCTCGCCCACCTGTGTCAGACGCATTACCCAGACATCATATTCCCAACCAAAGGTGTTCCTCTGTCCTGGCTGATCAGGCAGTGCCCCACCTTGGCCAACTCACCCTTTGGTCCCACGGTTCCTGTTCCAGTCTCCCACTCTGGTCTGCTCTCTAGCCTCAGTCCATTCCCGCCTATGGTGTGCAGGCGGCTTTCAGCTGTCTTCAGGGGGAGTTGGTGTCTGTCCTTTGCTGATGGCGGGGTGGCAAGGGGACAGGGGGCTACTCCTTACAGATAGCCCTGTGTCCTGGCTGCCCCAGCTGCTCCCCTAGCCTTCCCAGGAGTAGTTCCTGGGAAGAGGCCACGGAGGGTGCCCGACCCCCGGCCCCTTCCTTTCTCCTGTGGGATCTTGTGGGGTCTTAGAGGGCAGGTGTCTCAGGTGTCTCAGAAAACTGCCTTTTGTTCCAGGGCTCTGGGGGCAGGCGGCAGCCTCATCAGGCCTCTAGTGGAGCCATGCAGGGAAGGTGGGTGGGCACAAACTGGCTTTCATTCAACAGGACCCTGGCGTTGCGGAGAGAGGTGGAACATAATCATCACTTGGGCCGCAGGGACAAGCCTAAATGGCAGATTGGTTTGCTGAGATGACCGTGGTGGCCTCGCGTGGGAAGAACAGAGCCAGGCTCAGGGGCCTCAGATGGTCAGGAGAGATGTCCCAGAGAGAAGAGTGCTTCTGTCCCTGGGGGTGAGGGGTTAGAGACCTGGCCATTAAGAGGGCATGAGCCGGCAGCAGACACCTCCCCCCTGCAGAGGGAGCTCAGGGCAGGAGGCCAGCGCGTCTCCTCTCACTCCTGTGACCTGCACACTCCACCAGATGGCTGTGGCTGCCTGGGGACCTGCACTGCGGGACGATGCATCTGCCCATGTCCTCTCTGACCTTCACAGGGACTCCCGGCCCTGTCCTGATGCTGCAGCTCCCAAGCCCCAAACCCACTTGCCTCCCTTGAAGGCCCAGCCTGCACCCCAGAAAAAATGAAAAGACTTTGACATGTGGGATGCCCAGGGAGAAGGAGGGAGAGAGTACCAGGTGGTCTTGGCAGAAGCAAAGACATGGGTCCAGCTGGCAAGAGGGATCTTGCACACTCAACTTGGGTGCACCAGGAGACACCCTGTTTGTTGTGGGCTGACTGTCAGCACATTCACAGCTCCAGAGAAAAGGACTGGTGAGGACCTGGTTTATTTCGCTTCCTGGGCACACCCTTGGCACCCACGAGGCACTGTTCCCCAGACAGACCAGGCTTAGGTTTCAGACTTCTGGGCAGATCCAGAGCTGATCAATAAATCAACAAAACAGATTCTGACAGACAAATGGCCAGAACTGGTTTTCTCCCCTGATTCCAATGACTGGGGATGGTTCTTCTGGCCCAGCTCATACCAGAAGCTGAGTCCAGGGGCTCCTGGGAAGGGACTGGTTGGTGGTTTTCAGGGTACCCAAGGACAGCAGAGAGCTCGAGGAAATTCTTCGACTAGTTTTGTCTTGTGCTGTGAGACCTGTAACAGCTTTATTCTTGAGTCACATCCCCACTGGCAGTTGCTCTTGCTCATCTTGGCTTTTATTCCCCAGAGGGATACCTATGGAAAAGGAAGGCCCAGCAGAAGGGTCTCTCAGAGACCCCTGTCACTGGGGATGGCGTGGGAGGTGTGGGTCTGTGGAGCCCTTACACATGCTTGTTCGGAAGCATCCTAGAAATGATGATAGGACCTGTAAATGATGATGGTATTGTCAGTGCTGCAGCATTTCAGGCTCCTGTCAACCATCACCGAATGGGAAGCCCTTGGTTTCCTCTCTTTCCAAAAGAGAAAGGGGGGGCCCAGGGGTCCCTGTGCCCTGGCAACAAAAGAACCAGGAAGTTATTCAGGGCCTCAGGGCCCAGTAGGGTTGCAGATGGCTCCTGTCTTTCTTGCAGATGGAAAGTTGTGGATGGAGCTTGGCCCAACCAGGGCGCTTAGTCAGGGTCTGGGCTGAAGCCCCCAGCAGCAGTGGTGGAAACCTCCCTTAAAAGACCCCAGACCGGACCCGAGGGAGTCTTGATCAGAAAAGAAGTAAGTGGGGGTTCAAATGTTCTCAGCACGATCTTACACTCTAAACACTCCCAAGGCTGATACTGTGTGAGCAGAAAGACATGCTAAGAGAGGCTTGGAGGGCCTCGGTTCTGAGCCCTGGGCTGTGGGCCTCGCCATCCCTGGGTGTGGGCTGGCTGAGCCCCATGGACAGCTGAGCATGGAGACAGCCAGCAGCAGCTACGAGCGCTGGAAAGGGTTAGCAGTTGCTTCTTGGAGTAGCTTCAGCAGGAGGGCAGGGTGTTGAGGCACAGAGGGGACCCGAGCGAAGAAAGAGCAGAAACCGCACTGGCCGTTCCAGGGTGATTCCACAAGGCCTGCTGCCCCTCCCAGGGGCCAAACACTCATCCCAACCCCCGTTATTCACTCCAGCACATGTGGTTGCTTTTGCTCTAGTTCCCTGGGAGTCCCAGCAATGGACACCTCCCCTGCCTTCCCATGTGATCCCTTCAAGGCCAAGAGCACTGCCCTGGGCAGGGAGGAAGCTGGGCTGGACAGAAGCTTCCAGCGTGGGGCGTGATGCCAGGAACAGCTGTCTGCAAGGGCGGCAGAGGTCCTGACCTGAGACGCTCCCATCCCGACAAGAGCTCATGTGAGCTGGGAGGGACCCAGGCACTGACCCGACTCTCCCGCCACTGCCAAGGACTGTCCTCTGGATGGGCCTCAGGCACAGATGTCTGCTGGACACCTCACTCCTTGGCTAGAGTCTCTGCGGGGGCTCAGAGGAGCCCAGGAGGAGCCGGGGGCCACCTCTGACATTGCAGTTACAGACCATCATTGATGCTTTCAGCATATGATGCGGGCACAGCTGGCCCATGGCAGAGCACCTACTACAAGCACCCCCTCCCGTCCCCCACCAACCGTACTCCCTGCCCTGACTGCAACCATCCCAGCACAGGATCCAGAGGGTAATCACAGCCTTGCTGCTATCAGGGGAACCCACTGAACAGTTTCCACAGGCCTCTTGAATTCTAGCCAGTGGTAGAAGCTCTACCCTTTTGAGGTGATCTGTTATACTCTTGTCTGGCTTGTCAATTTTTGGAGAACTGGGGGAGAGAGTTGGTCCACATATGGCTGTGCTCAGGGGCTATTGCTGGCTCTGTTCTCAAGGATCACTCCTGGCAGTGTTTAGTGGACCATATGTGGTGCCGGGATTCAAACCATGGTCAATCGCAACAAGCTTCATACCTAGTGTATTATCTCCCTTCAATCTTAAAGTGGCCCATGACCTCAAGAACATCAGAATTGGACTTGAGGTTAGAGGTCCTCAGGCCCTCCTGGGTCCTGGAACAAACTATAAGCATCTGTCGTGGGTGGAAGAGTGCAGGGCTGTGGAGGTAGAAAGAATGGGCTGTCAGTTACTTCTATGGATGAGACAGATGTCTCAGATCTTTCTAAATCTTGGAGACAGAAAACAGTGCATAATTTTGAAATTATATAATTTGGAAACTTAAAAAATTGGATCATTCTGGACATATTTTGATAATAGGGTTGGCTAGGTACCTAGATCCGCTCTTTCACTGAAAACAGCAGAAAATCTGGGCAAAATATTAAAATGATCCTATAAAACACATTACAGCTTTAGCCAAAAAAATAAGAACTTATGTCAAAACATTTCGACAGCATGGAAACCCAGAGAGGTGAACCATGAAAGCTGCCAGCATCTGGCCTGAGGAATCTGTCTGCCAGGTGAACTTGAACTTCAAGTTTCAGCACTTGTGAATGAGCTGTGGACAGAACAAAGTCAAAGCTCACAGATGGCTCTGATGTCTACAGGTCAGAGATTCCTACAGGGATTCCTGCCCCCTTCCCAGATGCTGGGCCCCTCCTCAGTGACACCCCCTCGGTAAACAGAAATAATCCTGCCCTCTCAAAGGGAAGAACACAGAAATCCAGGTACTTGAATTGTCCCAACAGGTCAGGCAGAGGAACCCTCTAAGAAGATGCAGGTGGAAGCCAGTGACTGCTCAGGTAATTAGCCTCTGATCACGTGATCTTGCACATCTAAACCCCTTGTGCTGCTCATTGAAATTTCAACATACAGAAAGGTGATACCCTAGATACTTGGTGTATGCCCGATACTCCTCCCTGGAGGAAACCACAGAGAATATTCCAAAAAGTCTGAATGTTTGTGTTCTCCACCTCCTAAAATTAAACATCAAAACCTAATCCCTAGTGTGATAGTATTTGGAAATGGGGTCTGTAGGCAAGAACTAGATAATAAATGGGATGAGTGCCCTGAAACAAATCACCCCTGACCACTCCCTTTTTAAAATTTAATTTATTTTTTTATCATGGGAGTTTGTGGCAAAAAGGTACCATCTAGAAGTGGGCCCCCACAAAATGCCACATCTGTCCTCACCTTACTCATGGATTTCCTGGACTCCAGGCATGTGAGAAACAAATACTTGTTGCACATGTCCTAAGTGTATATAAATGCAATTGATTTTGTATTCTGTAGTCCTGCTGAAGGGTGAGTTCTAACAGCATTTTGGGGATTCCTTGGGAATTTTTTATATAAAAATAAACTATATCAACAAATACATAGTCTTTCTTTTTTCTTTGCAATTTGGATTCCTATTTTTAAAAAAGTTTTATTGGGAAAATAGAACTACCATGTACACAGGGAAAAGAGTACAAAATTCAACTGATACAGATCAACAACTGAAAGTCAAAATGATCCATGTTGTTTGCATTACTTTTTAATTGCTCATATGGCTCCCCTCAATTTGTTTAATAGCCACACCAATTTTTAAGTTGAAACAGCATTAGGTTTTCAAAAATTGAAAAGCCTCAGGGAAGGAAGGTCCTGCTTCCAGATAACAAAAGTAACATCAAGTCTCCTCCTAACAGGACCAATTCTACCTAAAAACTTCTAAAGAATAACTATCAGGTCTTATGATGTGTTCTGCATCTCTCAGAGACCATCAGAGAGAAGTTGCAACACTGCATAGATGGTCCATTACAAAAAGGGGATGAAAAAAGGCATATTCATTCTCCTTTGAGCTCATGTAAGGGACCCAGGGAAGGCCTACAAAAATACAGCCAATGGCTGCTCAAAAATCATTATGAAGGTAGATGCCTATTTCTTTTTCTTGCCTCACTGTCTGGATAAAACTTCCAGAACAATATGGAATAGAAGTGACAAAAATGAACATCCTTACCTTGGCTCTGGTTTTAAAAGGATGGTGTCCTATTTTTCCTCACTTGACCTTTTCATGAATAGCCTTGATCACTTGATCACTTGACTTCCCGTTAATCATCGATTTGCTCGAGCTGGCATCAGTAACATCTCCATTCGTCCCTGTCGCGTACTAGTGAAGCCCAATGGTGTCTGTTCGTTCTAGGAACACGAAGAGCCTCAAACTGATCATTCGGGTTCTTGACGAAGAAGTCTGACCATCTTGTAGGTGGGCAGCCATGCGGTCTTTTGACATCCCGTGGAATCCAGTCGGTAACAGCTCTAGTCCAGCAGTCGTCTCCAAATATCATTATGTGCCCAGCCCATCTGATTTTTGATGCCTTGGCAAATGAAACAGCATCCTTGATTCTTGACTGTCGATGGAGGTCGTAACTCCAGATTCTTTCTCTCATTTGAGTGAAACATGGTACTCCAAGCATAGCTCTTTCAACCTCATGTGACCACATCATATTCAACTGACGGTTTTGCCTGACTGATGTCTCTGTTGTCCCAAAATTCCAAACTGGATCGGACCTCTGACTCTTTTGTGCAAAATTCTACTTCAAAGAGTGGGGAGAAAGGACTGAAAAGTTTAAGAAAAGAACTCCCAGAACAACCACCAACTGAGAGCTCTATGGCACTATTGCGGCAACAGGGAAGATGCCGTCGTTTGACAACATTGACGAGGAACATGGTTGACTGGTTCAGCACCTCCATAATTGTGCAAGGAACGCCGAGAGAGGGATAGCCACAAAAAGATGCCTGTTTTCGAAAACTCTAGAGCTCATTTGTCAACATGGCTTGGTGCAAGCCTCAGGCAACTGCAAGCGAACATACAAGCTTGCAAAGCAGTACAGAGAAGCAATCAAGGAAGACCTCAAAGAGAGAAGAGCAGCAGTGCTGGCAGATGCGGCAGAAGCTGGGAAAAGCATTCGCAAGGCCCGCCTGTCCTTCGCCAACCACAAGACCAAGATGACTGCCCTCCGATGTCCTGATGATCTATCACATCTTCCAGAAGGGCAATGGAGAAGATTATCCATGACTTCTCCTCAGATCTCTTTGATAGCCACGTCCACCTGCCCACATATCAAATCCCGCAGGATGGATATGTCGTTCCCAAAGTTCTCCCTTCCAAAATCCAACACATCATTTCGTCCGTAAAGAAACAAAGAGCACCTGGCCCAGACAAGATCAGACCCGAATACCTGAAGAACCTGCCGTCAGTACTCATCAATACACTGGCTCGACTCTTCACGCACTACCTGTCTGAATGCAAGTTTCCATCCCAATGGAAAAGCAGCAGGACTGTACTACTGTACAAGAAGGGTGACATCCACGACATGAATATCCTTAAGAAGGATGAAGTATAATTTATTCATAATTTGTGAATGTTTTAATGGAGAAGTGTTGAATTTTGTTAAGTGCTTATTTATTATTATTGTTGTTATTTTTGCATCTGAGATGATTATGGTTTTGTCCTTTATTTTACTGACATGCTGTATTACATTATTTGAGGGAATTTAAACATGTTTTGTTTAGATAAATCCCACTTAGTCATGGAATTTAGTATTTTTATATTGTTAAATTCATGTATATGTATTATGTTTAATAATTTTCTGTCTATATTGATAATAGCAACTGGTCTATATTTTTATTGTGATAATTTTGTCTGGTTTTAGAGTTAAATAGTAGACCTCATGGAACGATTTGGAGTGTGTTCATTACTACCTTATTTTGGAGACTAGTTTGAAAAAGAATAGTAGTAATTCATCTTTAAATATTTGGTATGACTTTTCAACAACGCTGCATTGCCTGGACACTTCTTAGCAAGGAATATTTTGCTTATCTCTATTTCCTCACTTGTCAGTTCCATTCAGCATTTCTATTTTTGTGTGTGTGTCAGTTTCAGTAGTTTATGTCTTTCTAAAATTTTTGCCAAATTACCCAATGTGTTGACATATAACTGTTCACAGTACTCCTTTATAATTATTTGTTATTTCTGTAAGGTCAATTCTAGAATTTTCATGTGTTGCTTTTTTAATTTATATCTTTAAAATTTTTTGTACTCAAAGGGATTTTGCTATTGTAGCCTTTACTTCTTTAAGCATCATTTCCTTTAGCTCATTGTATACATTGACCTAGTTTGGAATTTTTGCTTGTTGACCAACATCTGGGCCCACTCCCAGGCACTGTCTATTGTCTGCCTTAAGCCCCGTGAATGAGTCACACATCATGTTTCCCTGGGTGATCTGCTGAGAACTGGGCATTTTGGACATATTATTTCAGCAACTCTGGATGCTGATTTCCTCCCAGCTCTCCAGGACCTGCTTTTGTGGTCTTTATTTGTTCAGGCTAAACTCTTCTAGTGAAGTCTATCTTCCCTATCCTTTCATTCTGCTCCATGGAATGCAGCCTTGGGTCCTGCCTCAGATACTTACAAAGCTATCCTGGAAGACAGTTTCAATGGGGACCATAACCTGAGATTTGGGGCGGGAGTCACTCCTGGCAGATCTCAAGGCTTCCAAGGTGCACTCAGAGGTGCTGCAGTAAAGGGCGGAGGCCATGTGATACCCAGATTCATACTAAGCATGTATTTTACCACTTGATCGGTCTCCCCAGTCCAAAAGGTGTTCTTTAAAGTGACATTTTCTGACTTTCCCCTGCATTCTATTTTAAAACACTCTGCCTCCCTTGATAGAGTATCTAGCTGTCAGTTTCTACTATTTGATGGTGAATATTCCATTGTTTTTTAAAATTATATCCTGATAGTAAATTGCTTTGCAGCTTGTTATAATTAATTGAATCTGTGGTAATTTTTGGAGCTTTTTCTGATTCTAAAAGGGCTTATCCTACTTGTCTCTCTCCCATGTTCTTCTTGGTGAGTGAGTTGGCCTATGACTTAGCTTGTTCCTGGTGACATTGGCTGCTTCTTTGTATTTGGGGTGGAGCCTCTACCAATAAGACAGGAGATATGAACCCCCAACCTCTCTGCAGCACTAGATATGTGTTGTAATTTAACTTCTACAACTTGGAGTTGGAGGAGATTGTTGGCCAAAAATAACAGCCAATGCTGCCAGGAGCTAAGGTTAATAAAGACACTTTGAAATCTTTTCAGTGTCAAGGATGAAGACTCATCTGGGAAAGGAGTGTTAAGGATCAAAGAATGATCACTTGTACTTCCATTTGGAGCTAGGTTATAGCTTATATCAATTTTGAAAGGTGGCAGAGGACAGTACAAAAAAACGTATTAATTGAACAAAGCCTTTGCTTCACAAGCAGGTATCTGCTAATCTACCAACACTGTGTGAACAGGAGTACATGATTTGCTTTTAAAGGATTTTTGTGGTTGGATATAGTCTATGTGTGTGAAATGTGAGAGCTAGGCGAGAAAAAAATCTTTATCCCAAAGGATGTCTTTTTGTATAGGTTTGGTCAAAATAATCTATATTTTAAAAACCTTAAGTAAAAGGACTTCAGTTTATATTTGCTACATAAACAAACACTAGCAATTCACAGTACTTGGTAATTGGTCCAGACATGAAAGGTTTATGAAATCAGTAAATGACATTTGAAAAAACTTTTCTGTCACAAATTCAAGATAGGACTGCTAATAAAATTCAAGAGCATTCCCTCGGTATTTACTAAGTGTTTTTTTTTTACTTGTCATGTGGACCTATTCATTTACTCCATATTTACAATAAAATATTCCTTTTTGAACAACATCTTAATTTTGGAGGGCCCTTCCAAGTGGAACTTTGGAAGCCAGGGGGCCCTACCTATGATTCTCAGTCAATTACATCAGAGTTTTCTTTATTTGTTTTGTGATACAGTGGTGCTCAGGGGTCCCTCCTGGCTCTTTAGGGATCACTCCAGGTGATATGTGAGGAACAATATGGGATGCTGGGGATAGACCCGGATTAGCTGTGTGCAAGGGAAATGCCCTACCAACTGTACATAGCTGCAGCCTCCAGGCCAGAATTTTAATTCGAGGGCCTGAGGATGCAGTGCTGCTTGTGTTCTTCGATGCCTGAAATTGCCCAGATGACCCCAGAGTGCTGGGGGCCTCCAGGGTGGCACTTGGCAATGCTTGGGAAAACAATGTGTTGCTAGGAATTGAACCCTGGTCTGGTATGTGCCAGACATGGGCCCTGATTGTTGTACTAATCTCTTATCTCAAGAGATCTTAATTTTAAGAAACTGTTTGGTCCAAATTCCAGAATTGCCCCTGAGAATGTGCATCCTTCTACTGGGACCCCAATGGGGGGCTTAATGTGGGGGTAATGGGGCAAAACCTGCAGGTCAGTGTCATAGCCAATAGTACTTTGCCTTGTGACTATCTTCAAAGCCTCTGCAGGTTTCTTGTCTGTGCCCGAGGACATGAATTTTCTTATAAGACAAAATTAATTTGAATGACTCGCTTTCCCAGTGACACAATGTCCATATTTTTTATGGCTTCTTTAACAAACCATCACCAACTTGACAGATGAAAACAAATCTGTTTTATCTTCACAGCTCTGGAAGCCAAGTCAGGAGAGCAGGATCTCCACCAGGTGTGGTCAAGGATGCTCTGGCTGGCTCTGGTAGAATTGCTCTGGGTCATTTACAGCTTGGAAACTGCTGACATTCATTCTCTGCCTCTTGGCCATACTGCCACATCATCCTCAGTTTGTGTGAGTCTCTCTCCCTTTATCTTCTTAGGGCACTGTGACCCCATTAAGGGCACACCTTATTCAGAAGAGCACAGCGGTAGGGAGTTTGCCTTACAAGTGGCCAACATGGCCGGCCTGAGTTTGATTCCTCCACCCCTCTCGGAGAGCCTGGCAAGCTACTGAGAGTATCTCACCCGCACGGCAGAGCCTGGCAAGCTACCCGTGACGTATTCGATATGCCATACACAGTAACAACAAGTTTCATGATGGAGACGTTACTGGGCCCGCTCGAGCAAATTGATGAACAATGGGAGGAACGTGACCGTGACCTTATTCAGAATGCTCTACCTCAGTATTCTACCTTTTCACCTGCGGAAATGCACCTGTCCATAGACCAGCAGTTACAACCAAGGTGGTAGATCTGTGGTTTTCTGTGAACTGGCATGAGTCAGTTGAAGACCGATGCTTTATCTCAAGAACTGTAACTTAATCATGTACACAAAGTCTTAACCTGCCGCCACCTCCTCTTCTTCCTCTTTCTCTTCCTCCTCCTCTTCCACTTCCTCTTACCCCTCTTCCACTTCCTCTTACCCCTCTTCCCCTTTCCCTTCCCCCCCTTCCCTTTCCCCTTCCCCTTCCTCCTCCTCCTCCTCCTCTTCTTCTTCTTCTTCTTCTTCTTCTTCTTCTTCTTCTTCTTCTTCTTCTTCTTCTTCTTCTTCTTCTTCTTCTTCTCCTCCTCCTCCTCCTCCTCCTCCTCCTCCTCCTCCTCCTCCTCCTCCTCCTCCTCCTCCTCCTCCTCCTCCTCCTCTTCTTCTTCTTCTTCTTCTTCTTCTTCTTCTTCTTCTTCTTCTTCTTCTTCTTCTTCTTCTTCTTCTTCTTCTTCTTCGTTTTCATCTTTTGAGCCTTGAGGCACCATATGCCATTCCATGGACGAAAATAGGGTTGGTCATTTGTGAGGGAAGTGCCTTTCCTGCTGTACTATTGCTGTGGATTCTCCTTCTAAGGACACATGTAGGTTCCAGTGATTAAGACTGGGGAAATATCTTTGGGGAAGCAATTATTCTTTCTCCCATAGCCTTCCCTTGGCCTACTCTTTCATGTTATCCTTGCAGAAATACTCTCATCCACCACATGCAGTTACATTCAGAATCAATTAAAATAAAAACCCAAATCTCATCATTACAATCATCTGAAATCACATATGCGGGAATTTTGATCCATCTTGAGTCAAAGTTCCTCTCCATCTCTTTGAAACAAGAGACCAAGCGGTCTGCTCTCCGAATCCAACTTTTGAGTCACCATTACAGAACCACTTCTCATTTCCATTCCAAAATGAAGGGAAGAAAGGGGTCTGTAGTCTCCAGAATCCCAGAAACTTAGTAAAATATATTAGGTTCCGAGGCCTGGGGATTCTCTGCTGTCCTGAAACTTTGGTTTGGGTGACTATAACTCAGAGAGCTGCACCACAAAGTTCTAGTCCCCAAGTCCACCACTGAGAGCTTGGAGTGAGCCCTAATTTCTTTCTGGAAGGGCTGGAAAAGTTTGAAGCTCCTTAGTTTTATCACCCCGTTTCCAGCCTGTAGAAGTTGCAGTCTGACTGTTTTCTCTTATTTTTTTCCTGCCCCTGTGCCTCCAAGTCTAAGCAGGCAATGTAGCTGTTGGGACACTATTCTCAGGTGCTTTGTGGGTATCCCACGAATATCACATGGATTCATTCCATTAGCCAAGAAGATTGGACCTGAATAATCCCATTGCTCTTCTGGCAGTTTTTAAAAATTTAATTTAATTTTTAAAAATTCTTTTCCCAATTTTATTTTATTTTTTTTATAAAGTTGTTCACAGTAACTGGCGCCGTGTAATCCCATCAACGGCCAAGATCCAGAGACGATAAATCCCAGCTCCTGGAAGCTGGGGCATCTTATTATTCTCTTATTATTCTTACTTTGGACAAACCGGCAGGCTACCGAATGTAACCTGCCCACACGGCAGAGTCTGGCAAATTCCCCGTAGCGTAGCCAATATGCCAAATACCAGTAACAATGATGGGTATCATTCTCCAAATCCTAAAAAAGCCTTGAATATGGCACTTTTTAAAAATCTCAGGGCTAGGACAAAGGAGACGTTACTGGGGCCTGCTCGAGGCAATCGACGAACAACAGGATGGTCATGATTGTGATCGTGATCGTTCACAATAATTTGTTACATTCAATATTTCAACACTAATCCCACCACCATGACACCTTCCCACCAACATTACTTCAAACCTTCTCACAGCCATCCAAGCCTGCCCCCAAAGTAGGTCCTAAATAATTTATTTTTATGGTTTATTATAAATAATGCATTAAAATAATCCAAAACACTTTCCTTAGAAGAAAATGTGTGAAGATTGTTGTATCTCACCCTAGAGCCATTAAGCCCTTATATAAGAGAATACTAACATGTTCTTACATGTTGAGAATTGTGTGCTAATATTTATTTATTTATTTTTGGATCAAAACCGATTGCCTTTTACCTTAACCCCATCAAATATGGTGTGCCATTCTTGGTACATCAGGGAAATCTCGTGTGGCCGTGTGCTCCAGGGGTTCTAAAGTTGTAAATAGGGTGATACAACAACTGGAGATGACTTTGGAACCTGGAAGCATCTCTGCAGCTTGTGGCTCTCTTCTGAGATTTATTTGTGAGTCCTCTTCTGATTTCTTTTGAGATTGAGTGGATTTAACTAGCAAAACATTTTTATATCCATTATTTCAGAGTTCTGGAAGCAACTCAAATGTTTCCAACAGTCAGGTAGATATTTACTCAATATAAAACATCAGCTAGATCTTGGTAGGGGTTTTCTGTGGAAATCTTACTGCTCCATGACTTGAAGGCCAGCCACACATGCTAGGTGTAAAGGAAGCTCAGCTAGAGAAGAGAGCACCAAATAAAGGGTGTTGTGAGGATCCTCCCAGGGTGGGAGAAGCATGCTAAAAGTAGTCTATAGACCAAACATGATTGCCACTCAATGCCTCTCTTGCAAAACACAGTACCCAAAAGAAGAGAGAGAGAACAAGGGGGAATGCCCTGCCACAGAGGCAGGGTAGGATGGGGGTGGGGGTGGGGGGTGGGAGGGATGCTGGGACCTGTGGTGGTGGAGGATGGGCACTGGTGGAGGGATGGGTACTTGATCATTGTATAACTGAAACCCAAGCACAAAAATTTTTAAGTCTATGACTGTACCTCATTGTGTTTCACTAATAAAAAAAATAAAAAATAAAACCTCATAAAAAGATTGTTAGAAATATAGAAAAAATAACAGAAAAATTAGAAATATATAGACAAACAGTATAGAAAAATATACTGTTAATTGTACATTTGGTAACAGAAAATAATGTAGAATGTATTTTCTAACCATAGAATGAAATAAAAAAAAAAAGGAAATCTTACTCTAGCTCCAATGTTATCCCTAGCATGGTGGTCACCTTGAAGTTGCTAACCAATTATCCCTGGGTGGACTCCTGGTGTTGCGGGAATCTGAATGGACTTTGTTCTAAAACATTTTCTGTGGTGTTTCTTTTAACCTGCCTTCTGGCTTCATGATGGATTTTTGCAAAGGACTTGTCTTTATTTTGTTGAACTAACAACCCTATTAGTACTTGTTGGCCATATGGTAAAAGGAATTGAACCCTGGGCCTTGTGCATGCAAGGTGTGTGCTTTACAGCTTGAACTCCAGCCCCAGTCCAATTCTGGGATTATTATAGTCTGTGCCTTTATCAAAGTTCCCTTGGCCTTTCCTCACAGCGCACTTCCTAACAGCCAGTCTTCTAATTTTAGCATATTTTGCACTATGGGTAGGTTGAGCATTTTCCAAATCATTAAATGCTGATTTATTTTTGCCTATGAGTTCTTTCTTTAATTTATCCCTCTGCCTTCACATGCTACTATATATAATAAGTAAGGAAAAGAGCAGCCACCAAAACCAAAACCCATGCAAAAACCAAACTGCCCCTTTAACACTTTGCTTGGATTCCCTATCAGAGAAATATCCCAGCCCATTGCTTCTGAGATCTGCTTCCTACACATTAAAAAACAGTGCAGCCATGTTTTCCGATGTTATATAAGAATTGCCTTTCTGTATACTATAGACCAAACATAATTGCCACTCAATGCCTCTTTTGCAAACCACAACACCCAAAGAGAGAGAAGAGAACAGAGAGAGAGAACAGAGGGGAACGCCCTGCCACAGAGGCAGGGTGGGATGGGGGGATGGGGGGTGGGAGGGATACTGGGATCCATGGTGGTGGGAAATAGGCACCGGTGGAGGGATGGGTATTTGATCATTGTATAATTGAAACCCAAGCACAAAATTTGTAAGTCTACAACTGTACTTCATGGTGTCTCACTAATAAAGAAATAAAAAAAAAAAGGAATCGCCTTTCCTCTAGTATCTAAATATGCCTCATTTCCTTCTGAACTTTCACCAGAAGTGATTTTAATGTTCATCTTTCCACCAGCATTATGACATGCTCAGCCTCCACAACACAGGCTTTTTCTCTAAGTCCCCACAGACAGAGTATTTAACATTTGTATTATTATTAATATATCATTATGTCTGTCCAAGTTAAGCTTGGATTTTCTATCATACTTCTCATATTTCTCCCAGACTTACCCAATTCCAAAGCCACTTGCATATTTTTAGGTATTTGTTGCAGAAACATCCCATTTCCCAGTGCCAAAATCTGCATTAGTTTGTTGCAAATACAAACAAACAAACAAAACCCACAAAATAACAACAAAAAAGCAAGCAAGCAAGAAAACCCCACCATATTCCACAAATTTGGTCACTTAAAATAATAGAAATATAGTCTCTGCAGAGCATTCATAGGTTGTAATGAGTGTTTGCTTAATCAAGTGTACTGAGACAATCTATGGCAGGAGAACAAGGTCTTTGCTACACCAGTTGCTCAGACAGTGTGTCTAGGCTAGGCAATCTCCTCAAACCTTGACAAAACTAAAGGGTCCAAGAGCTAGTTTTCACAGGGAATTACTGCAAACTCATTATTACTTTGCTTCATGCTCAAGCAATGTGGGAAGTGCACTCATGATGGCATCTTACCAGTATGGTTATAGGGATTTTCCTAAAATCAGCATTTTCTTCAGAGAAGAAACTGGAACAGAGAAGTTTATCCCAAGTGCAGACAGGGTGAGCATCTTTTTAAAACTTTCCACCCACAATCAAAATCATCTCTTAAAGTACACTCTATAAATCAATTATAAAACCAAAGATATATATATATAATACATTTTTATTATAACACGTGAAGCTCCTAGTGAGGGGGTTCTAGAAGTGGAACCCTCTCTGATTTTATTTTTAATTTCCTTTCTTCTTCTCCTGCCCTCCTTTGGCATCATCGAAGTATTTGTAATGCTTTGTTTCCTTCTTAGCTCTAACCAGCTCTAACTCTTATTATTTCATTGCTTTGTTTTGTTTTGTTAGGGCTGTGGTTGGGCCACCAGTAGTGCTCGGGGATTACTCCCATCTCTGTGCTCAGGAACCACTCCTGGCCGTGCTTCTGGGAGCGAAATTATATGTGGTGCAAGGGATTGAACTGGGGTTGGCTGTGTGCGAGGCAAGTGCCTTAACACTTGCAGAATCTCTCCCTTGTTTTAAAGTTTCTAGTTTATATCTTTGATTATAGTTTACCTTCAAGTGATACATAAAGTCATAATATTAGACCAGCAAAGCCTATGGCCCTTACAGCAGAGATCCTCTGTGTATGTTTGCTTTTGTTCATGTGTCTTTTAAAGATGTTCCTTTACTTATTGATTTTGAACAATTTTGATATGACTTGACTTGATTCTGATGTGCCTTGGGGTCGTTTTCTTCATGTTTCTCTGTTTGTGTATTTGTTTGATTGCACTTCTAGGTACTATGGGTTAAAGTTTTCATTTGATTTGGAAATTTTTCAATTATTATTTCTTAAACCATTTTTCTGCCTCCCCTCACTTTCAGAGATTACACATCTATGAGCTTGTACAAACTTATCTCTCAGTTCAGTGCTAGACATTTTATTTTTCTGTATTCCTAATTCTTTCATATTACATTTTGTGTGGTTTCTATTGTAACTGTTTTCAGGTACTTTAATTCCTCCTTCGCCATGCCTAATTTGCTATTCATTCCATAGAGTAAAGTTTTTATCTCCTATGTTGTTGTATTTATTTATAGAATTGCAAACTTGGGCACTTAGTATATCTTTCACATCTCAAATTACTTTGAACTTTTTGTTTTGGAAAATAGGGGAACAGAACTGGAGGCAATGACTGAAAGTCCCATGAAGCAGATATTAGCTCAAGATAAGGAGATAGTTTCCATGAGAGAAGCTTCAGGAAGGAATGTGCTGTCTTGGATGTGCTGAGTTCCCTTTAGAGAGGAATTACAGACTAGAATCCTGATTAGTAGGAATACTGGAGCCTTATTTGAATATTTAACATAAGACCAGTCTGAGGGTTTCCTGGAGTTATGCTTTCCTTGGCATGATACTTTAGAAGTATGAAACTGGGTCTCTGCCTTTCTCTTCCATGCAAATCTCACCCCTCCCCCAGATCATAGTATGAATTTCCTTCAGGGGTCAAAAGCAAGGTCTCAGAGGTCCTACACCTGTCACTTAGACATAGACCTACCACAACCAGATATTTCTTTCTGAACTGCTAGTGTTTTCATCACATATCCTGGTAAGCTGGGATTCAAGGGCAGTAAGTGACCTGCCCAAGGTCACATGCCAGTAAAGTCCAGTAGCACTTTCAGGCAAGCCCAGACGGTGTGACAGTCATGCTGTGCCCTCTTCCAACACAGGACCCTCCAGTCCTGCCCCTGCTCCTCTATCCTAGACTTGAGAAAGATTCGGGGTGAGATTGGATCTGGCAATCCCATGTAGGAGCCCCCCCAGAGCACTAATAGTTGGCTCAAGAGAAGGCCAGGCTCACCGTACATGAGCCCGCACTTCTCTGATTCAAGGAGGCTGAATGTGGACTGGGCCAGAGGACAAGTGACAGCATGGAAAGTTCCTGGCATACTTAGGAATCAGATGGAGGACACACAGGGCTGGGACACGCCGGGTAAGAGGGCAGGGGTGGGGGGACTTCCCATGGGATGGTGGCTCTCATTTAAGGAGACAATATGGGAGGCAGAGGACAAGAGTGTGAGCTGTGAAACCATTTTTTTTAACCTGTCCAGGGAGATTTGGACAGTGGTGTATGGTTGAAGGTTCTGTGTACCACAGGCCAGGAAACATGTTTGTTTAGTGTCCCTGCTCTGCCATCCCCTCCCATCACTGGGCATGGCCCGAACTGACCCCGTTCCATCTCGACTCAGAGGGAAGCTTTGGGATCCTCAGCCACAGAAGAACTGGGTGTAGGTCTAAGGAGTAACCCCTTTTCTAAGTGCCACTTCTGGACCCCCACTCCCCTCCAGGTCAGCAGTGGCCTCCGCCTGGAGCTGTGCTGCCACTGTCCCAGCCATGGTCCCTTGCCCACACCCATGTCTCTAGCCACACTCAGGTCAGCTCTGGTCTTTGCCGACTTTCTGTGACGGCTCAGAAGGGTGTCAAAAGATCCAACAGGCATGGCCTATGCTTCCCTGGTGAAACCACTGCATGCCTCCAGGAGACCTCTGACCTGGCAGAGCTGTGATGGGCTGGATAGTCCTAGCTCACCCCACCTGCATCTCTGTCAGTCTCTGCAAGAAGGCGAATCCCAGCTTGAGTGGCCCAAGCAGGAGGCATCTCTGGGCAACCACGGAGGGAATATTTTTAGGCTCTCTTGTGTTTTTCATGATAAAATATTTTTAGACCAAATTCATCCTGAGTGGAAACATGTTGCTTCCAGCTAATTATGTAATTAATCAGCAGGGTAGGGGATGGAGTGGGAGGGCAAGTGAGGAGGACGCAATGCCACTGTGCCCTGGCAGGGCTGCATGCAGGAAGGTTATGGCAACAGAGACCAGGAGTCACTGGGCTTCAGATACCTGACATCTCCTTCCTCAGCCTAGTCCTGACTGGCTGCAGATGCCCCGAGAGAAAAAGCAGGGAGCCCTAGGGAGGTGAGGGCTGCTTCCTCCCGGGACCAGGGCACTTGGCCGAGTGGGACCTTGTGGAAATCACAAATCTGGGACTGGCCCTTTCGGGGACCGCACTGGACCCTAAAGAGCAGAGACCTGAGGACCAGAACATGTGATTCCTAGAAGAGAGGGAGACTGGTGTCCCTTGGGTCCCTGGCACACCCTGATCCAGGTTCCCTCAAGTCAAAGTAGTTCAAAATCATTCCTGGTCAACCCAGCTGCTGAACTTGTGTGGGGCGGATAAATTGTCTGTCCCTACCTCACCACCTCCCCCTCCCATCTCTACGTAAAATCCACTGGGGGTATCCTTGTGTTTTGACTCTCAGAAAAAAGAAAAAGCAGAGACTTATTTGGGTGCCTCAGTGAGGGCAAAGAAATCACCCCCTTTGGAGATTTCCTCTTTCGTCTCCCCAGGCCTTGCCACGCTGGCTGCTAGCCACTGTGATGCCCACTTGAGCTGGGACCAAGGAATACTGTGTCTCTGATCCTCTTTCCACCACTCTGGCTGTGGCCTTCCTCTGCTTTATTCTCCCTCTTTTGTGACAGTGGGACCAGGAGCATCTCTAAAAGGGTTGAAGGGTTGGAAAGTCCAAATGTCCACTCACAGGCACTCACTGGCCGTGTCTGGTGGCACTGGGCTAAGCAGAGACCAGGACCACCTCAACTCCCCATTGAGACATAGGAAAGCAGAAGGCATGTTTCACTAAGTAAGGAACTTCCCCTTGCAGACGTTCTACCCTTTAAAAAGCAAACAACAAAAAGTAAACAAGGAGCCAGGGATGTGGCTGAGTAGTAGAGTACAAGCTTAGCATGAGGGAAGTTGGGTTCGATCCTGGACACTCAAAATACAAAGATAATAAAAAAAATCCAAAGTAAATAAGTAAACTGTACCATGTGGCTTTTCTGAGCAGTTTGGTTTGGTTTGGGGGCCATACCCACAGTGCTCCAGTAGGTAGAGTTTGGGGAACTTCGCAGTGCTGGGAATTGAACCCAGGCCTCGGACGTCCAAGGCAAATGCATGACCCCTGATCCTCACCTTGAGCTCCTATTCTGCTTTCTGAGGGGATCCATGCTTTGGACCAAAGTGAGTCCTCAATCACAGGCCCTGTGAACAGCACACCCAGCGTTTACTGAGCTACACATCATCAGGGCAGTTTCCCCGCACTGGATTCCAGGGGAGCCTGGCCATTGTCAGGCACAGCCCTGTTTGGGGTCACCACAGCAACTTCTTCCCTAGTGACCTCGGTGAGGTGACTCTCTGACGGCTGCTGTTGTTGCCTCCAGGGCTCACCTATGTAGCAGTGGCGAGTCAGCCTTGCAAGCAGCTGACCTGGGTTGCAGTCCCAGCACCCCCTGAGCCACCCCAAGAGTGATCCTGAGCGCAGAGCCAGGAGTAAGCCCTGAGCACCGACAGATGTGCCCCCACTCCCCCCCCACCCCCTTCCCAGGCAAGGGTCTGATGTCGAGCCTGTTGGGTTGGAGGGGTCAGAGAGTGGCCCTGTGAGCTGAGTGCTTTCTTTACAGGCAGGAGACCTGGCTTGGATCCGCAAAGCCGGTGGTCCCCTGAGCACCATTTGGACTAACCCTGGAGCACAGAGCCTGGAATAGTCCCTGAGCACTGCTAGGTGTGACCCCTCCTGTCCATGAAGTAATGTGGAATTCAGGGAGGGCTGTGATTGCTAAGAAGGGGGCACCAACTGGGAATGCATCTCCCTTCCTCAGATGGGATGCAGCCACCTCCAGTTCTCTGCGTGCTCGTAACTGAGGGAAGCACCTGCCCCATGGTGGCCCTGGTGAGCCCCCAGAACGCCCCCTCTTCCCTCAGTGTGTAGCAGCAGCACCTCCAGTGGAGGTTTCCCAAAGGGTTCCAGAGCCTCTCCCTTGCCTTTTGCACCTTGTCCAGCACAAGTTGTGCCTTACTCGGAATGAAGCCCAGGTGGCCTAGAGCTACCGTCCCCAGCCTGCAGGGTACTGTGCGCATGTCACCTGGCCTGCTTGGTCATATCACCTGTCCTGGCAATGTCAGCCCTGTCACCTGTCCCGACCCAGGCTGAGTGAGACCCTCTGCAGCCTGGGTGGGGAACCGATCCAGTGCTGTGGCCAATTCCCTGGCTCTTGGGGCTCCTCCCACCTGACTCCTCTGACCAGTGACACTCTCAGCTCAGTGAGCCCAGCCTTGCCTGGCACCGTTCCTTGCCAGCTGGAGGAGGTGGGTGAGCTTGCCACTCACCACCCACAGCACTGCTGCGCCAGGTCCCTGCGGGCTGACCCAAAATAGCCCGGGCTGGGAGAGTGGAGCGTGACAAGGATGCCGCAGCCCAGCTGTTGGGAAGGCAGCATGCTCGCTTCCTCCCCACGCACGCTCAGAGTCAGCCCCAGCCTGCTTCCCTGGAGAAGCCACCGCCAACACCTCAGCCCTCCTTAGGGACTCGCAAGTTCTCCACACCCTCAGCATTCTGCTTTTCTGGGGGTGCTTGTCCTCACCTCACGGGGTGTGGCATCATCATCTGATGCCACATGGGGAGAGGGCCTGAGAGTAGATGAGGGATGTCATGGAATTCTTTGGGCTGAGCGGAACCTCAGCTGCTGCTCAGGAGTGCGGCAGGGCACCAGGAATGAGAAGTGAGTCTGGCTTCCCAGGAAGTGAGGATTCTGGATCCCACGTCGAGAGTATTAGATGGCTCCCACTTTAGTGACCCCCTACTTTCCCTTTTGTTTCCTCTGCTCTGCCACATTGCTTTGGGGCCACAAGCTCACCACCGCCCAGAACCTTTCGAGCTTCTGTTCTTTCTGCCTGGATGGCTCAAAGAGACTAGGTTCAGATGGCAGAGGGTGGAGAGCGTGACCCTATCCCTGGGCTGTGTAGCCCTCAAGGCCCTGCAGAGACCAAGGAGAGTGAGGAAGAACCAGAATTTGGTCTAATCCCTGACTTTATTCCCCGCACCGCTTCCTTCTGTAGCTTAGTGTTTAGTTTTATTTAAAGGAAACAACTACACAGATATTAAATTCTACTTCAGTCTTTAAATATCGTATTCTATCTACTTAGGTATGCATAAAGGCTAGTAAGACCCAAAATACTGTTCCCTTTTAAGCAGCAATAGGAGTTCATATTTGCACCATCTGTTACCTACACATGCACACACATGGGGTACACACCCATGCTACATCAGAAGGTTGGCAACTCTCAGTTGCATTATTTGTACTATTGTACTGTAGTTGTACTCTTGTACTAGTGATACAATTGCATCAGTAGTATATAAAGTACATAGTGATTTTTAAAAGCAACTAGGTGCTGAAGAATCAGGACGAGATTGACAAGAGTAGTAGCTGATGTTCTAAATGTTCCAATCAGGAACATTTTTTCCCTTGAACAAATTGGGTTCCCTTGGTCACTCTTCCAATAAGAAAGCAGGAAAGCAGGAACACACTTGTTCTTACTCGCCTCCCTCCCAGCACCTCATATTCTTTTGTTGTTTTTCTTGGCTCAGTGCTGTGTCATCAGTACCCCAAACAGTGCCTGGCACATCATAGGTATCAATAAACGTTTCCTGTATGAGTGATGAAGTAAATCGAAAAGGATCTGACTCAGCTGTAACAGAGATGCACTTAGCTGTGTGTTAAAGAGGAGATATTAGGGGCTAACTCCATTGGAAGGAAGTAGAGAGGGTAGTTCATGGGACTAGGGGCTTGGCATTTAAGCAGGACCAAACTTTCCATTTCCTTGAAAGGCTTCCATTGTTTAGTTAACATCTAAAAGGGGGAAAAAAAACCAAGGAAGAGCAGTGTAAGCACTTTACTTAGAATCATGAAAGTGGATGCCAAAAGGAAGAGCCAAGGGAATTAAATGGGGCTCTGGGAGCAGAGAGACTTAGAGCAGGGGACTGCCCACTTTTCTTTATAAACCATGTAATCCACTGCAAGACAATGTATACATCTTGTTTGGATAAAGTTTAAAAATTAAGTAACAAAAGATGACTTTGGTTTGATGCTTTATAAAAGGTCATTAAATTCACAGATTGGTTTGATTTTGTAAAATCTAGGCAACATTTCTTCGTACTTTAAAAAATTAAATTAAGCTTTTTTATTTGGAAATATAGATTCACATATTGTTCTAATAAATAGAGAGATTGTATACTTCTTACCTAGTTTCCTCGGATGATAACGTCTTGTAAAACGGTACTACAGTGTCACAAGCAAGATACTGACATTGATACTGGGGAAACAGAACATTTCCAGCACCAAGCTGCCCTTCTTTCCAGCTCCCCCTAGGAAGGCAGTTCTCTGACCCTTAGCCTCACCCCATCCTTAACAGCTGGGAGCCATTAATCTTGTCTCCACTGCTGTCATTTCAAGAACGTTATATCAATGGAACCATAAGGCCTGTAACCTTTGTCTTTGGATTTTCTTGCTCAGCGTAATACTCTAGAGATTTCTGCAGGTTGATGCTTGTCCCAATTGTGTGTTCCTTTTTATTGTTGAGTCGTACTCCATGATGGAGATGTCACATCACTTGTTTAACAATCACCCATCTAAAGACCTCTGGGTATTCTCAGTTTTCAGTTATTACAAAGAAAGCTACACTGTACTTTCTGTGTGTGTGTGTGTGTGTGTGTGTGTGTGTGTGTGTGTGTCTTTTATTCCTTAGAAATAACTTTCCTGGAAATCAGCTGTTAGGACATAGAGCAGTCGCATGTTTAGTTGTCTTTTTTTCTTCCTTTAAGAGACATACCTAGTGGTGCTTGGGACCCATGACCATTCCCAGTGATACTTTACCTACACTAGAGCTACATGGAGTGAGGCGGGATGTAGGTGAAACACCACAAGCCTAGGTGTGTGTGTGGGAGGGCGGAGGTGGATCAGGATACTATAAACTTAAACATTTGTTCTATCACTATGATTTCATGTATTTTTGTTTGTTTTTTAAAAAAACCATCAAACTGTCTCTCAGAGTCTTTGTCATTTTGCATTCTTGTCAGTGAAGGTTCTCTGCATCCTCACCAGCATCTGGTATTGTTATACTGTAGCACTGTACCATTGTCCTCGGGTTGTTCATGGATTTGCTTGAGCAGGCACCAGTAATGTTTCAATTGTGAGACTTGTTACTGTTTTTGGCATATCAAATACTCCACGGGGAGCTTGCCAGGTTCTGCCACGTGGGTGAGATACTCTCACCAGGCTTGCCGGGCTAAATAAAATTTTTTTTTTTAGTCTTTATGATAGACATGGAATAGCTATATTTACACTTTATGGTCAATGACTTTGAATATCTTTTCATATACTTATTTTTTATCCCTTTGGTAGACTATCTCATTGTCCTTTGTCAATTTTCTATTAGGATTATTACTTTTGTTGTTGCATTTTAAGAGTTCTTTCTATGTTTTGGCTTATTCCTTTGTCACATATGTGGTTTGTAAATATTTATTTCCAATTCTGTATCTTGTCTTTGTTTGTAGAACAAAGTTTTTAATTTTTGTGAAGTTCAGTGTTTCTGGAGCAATAGCACAGCAGGTAGGGTGTTTGCCTTGCATGCGGCCGACACGGCCGACCCGAGTTCGATTCCTCCACTCCTCTCGGAGAGCCCGGCAAGCTATTGAGAGTATCTTGCTCGTACTGGGCCCACTCAAGAAAATCAATGAACAGGAGGACAGTGACAATGACAATGTTTCTCTTATTTTCAATTTGAAAATCTTTATAGTACGCTATCATTTTCCGAGAGTATTCGATATGCCAGACACAGTAACAACAAAGTCTCCAATGGAGACGTTACTGGGCCCGCTCGAGCCTTATCATTTTCCAAATTAACTTTTTTCCCTTCCTTCCTTCCTTCCTTCCTTCCTTCCTTCCTTCCTTCCTTCCTTCCTTCCTTCCTTCCTAATCTTCCCTCCCTCCCTCCCTCCCTCCCTCCCTCCCTCCCACCCTCCCTTCCTTCCTTTCTTCCTTCCTTCTGTCCTTTCATTCAATTGTTTCCACTCCCTGCCTCTTTTTAGCGAGTTCCCCTCACTATGGTAAGCTCAGTGCTATACACAAATTCTCATGCGGCACTGAACTTTTAATAGTAACACTAGATTTTAGAGAGTTTTTCAGTGCTTTCAAAATTAGGGAAAATCATTATAAGCCTAAATCCATTCAGTCAGTCTATCAATTAAATATGAGGAAGAATAAAAAAGTTCTAAGTATAAAGGCTATAACTTTTGACTTACTATCCTTTCCTGGGCTGGAGTGATAGCACAGCAGGTAGGGCATTTGCCTTGTAGGCGGCCGACCTGGTTTCAATTCCCCCATCCCTCTCGGAGAGCCTGGCAAGCTACTCAGAGTATCCCAAACACATGGCAGAGCCTGGTAAGCTCCCCGTGGCATATTCAATATGCCAAAAACAGTAACAAGTCTCACAATGGAGACGTTACTGGTGCCCGCTCGAGCAAATTGATGAACAATGGGAGGACAGTGCCGTGCTACAGTGCCTTTTTAAAAAAAAAATTTTAGACCACACACAGTGGTATTTAGAACCTGTTCTTAGCTCAGTGCTTGGTGGATGCTCCTGGATGTGATTGGGAGACCATGTAGTGCTAAGGATCGAACCTGGGTCTAGTGAATATAAAGCCTGTGCTCCAACCCATTGGTCTATCTTTCCAGTCGTTTCAAGTTCATTTGTCATCAGATGTGAATTTTTAGTTTGATGTTCAGTTTTTTGCTGATAAATGTCTGATTTTTCCAGAACATTTGTTGAAAAGTTCTTTCCTCTCCTGAATTACTGTTGCGGTCTTATAAAAACTCAGTTGGGTTTATTTGTGTGGGTTTATTTCTGGATGATATAGTATGTTCTACTTGTTATGTAACCCTCTGCCAATAGCACATAGTATTACTACCATAGTTACATAATAAACTATAAATTCATAGACTCTACTCTTTTTTAATTATAAAATCCTCCTTCTATTCTTTTTAAAATAATTTAAGCTGTTATAGTTCCTTTCAGCAGTTACACATAAGTTTTAAAGTTAATTTTGTCAATATAGTAAGAAGCAGTCGCTTGGTTTTTTAAAGGATTTGTGTTAAAACTAAAAATCCATTTGGAGAGAATTTATATGTTTAGCACTTTGGATCTTCCAATCCCTGAACATAGTATGTATGTTCATTAAGTTAGACCTTTGATTTTTTTATTAGCATTTAGTAATTTATCTGAAATAGAATGATTGACCATATTCACACAATAACCAAGCTCATTGAGGTTTCTTGGGAGTTCAAGATGCCGCTTTGTCTAACATTCATTGATTGAAAGAAGGCTTTTGATTCTGTTGAGACTGTAGCAGTCATCGAAGCCCTAGTCAAACAGCGTTCAAACTCAGCACATCAGGATCCTCTGTGAGCTGTATTACAGATTCACCACCAGGATCTCATCATTCTACAAAGAAGTGATCATCGATGTCAAGAGAGGGGTTTGGCAGGGTGATACCATTTCACCAAAACTCTTCAGTGCCACCCTCGAAAACATCATGTGACGACTGGAATGGGAAGGAATGGGAGTGAAGATAGATGGTCGGCAATTACACCACCTCCACTTCGCTGATAACATTGTTCTAATAACACCAAACATTAGCCAAGTGGCACAAATGCTGGCCAACTTTGACCATGAGTGTGGAAAGATTGGACTGCAGCTTAATCTCAGGTAGACAAAACAATGTTTGTGAAAAACGAATTAGTTCTTGACGTTCCATTAGCTCTCAATGAAATGAATATCTTCTAATGCAGCAGTTATGTGTACCTAGGTCAAGAACTCAACATGACGAACGACCTGGCACCTGAGTTGCGCAGGAGGAAGAGAGCATCTGGAATGCCTTCAAGAGCATCGAAGAAATAGCTAAGAGGATGAAGAACCTACAGCTCCAGGCACATCTCTTTGACTCCACTGTTCTCCCTGCACTAATATATGCCTCAGAGACCTGGGCCCTATGAAAATGGGATGAGAACGCTATTCGGGTCACCTAAAGAGGAATTGAAAGAGTTATGCTTGGAGTATCACCCTTCACTCAAGTGAGAGAAGAAATCTGGAGTTCTGACCTCTGTCAACGATTGAGAATCAGGGATGCTGTCTCATTTGCCAAGGCATCGAAAATCAGAATGGCTGGACATGTAATGCAATTTGAAGATGACCACTGGACTAGAGCTGTTACCAAATGGATTCCACCAGAGGTCAAAAGATCACATGGCCACCCACCTACGATGTTCAGACTTCTTCATCAAGACCCTGAACAAATGGTTTGAGGCTCTTCGTGTTCCTGTAGAAAGCAGAAGCCACTGGGCTACAATAGCATGTGACAGGGACAAATGGAGATGTTACTGGTGCCCGCTCGAGCAACTCTATGAGTAACGGGATAACAAGTGATCAAGCTAGTAATTTCAACACACAATTCTTGTGCATGTTTTGCTTGATTTACACCTACATGTTTTATTTTAGTTACTGCAAATTGTTTTAGTCAAGCTTTATTGAGGTATAATAGACATTCAATTGCATGTACAATAGAGTGTATGTTCTTAACAAAAGATGAACTTCTGCCATTTACAACAACATGGACTGATCTTAAGAGTCTTATGCTAACTGAAATAAGTCAGATGGAGAAAGAAAATGCCACATTACTTCATTCAAATGTGGATGGTAAAGATAAAAAGCTAACGAACAAAACAAAGTCTTGAACTATGTGAATAAAATAGTGGTTACCAGGGGTGGGGAAGCAAAGCTTAAGTTGTGTAAAGGAATTATTGTTATGATGAAGGAAAGAAACTAGACTTTCAAGGATGAACATATAAAGCAGATAGACATGTTGATTTATAATACTGTACATCTAAATATTATGCAATGTGTACAACAATATACTTTGATAAGCATTTTTAGGAAGAGGAACAAAAGCATAAATTACAATGACTTGATATATACATAAAATTCAAAAATGATTACTACAATTTAGCTAATAAATACATCCTTCATTGCCTGGTGTGCATATTCTCTCTGTGTGTATGTATAATGGGAAAGCTTAAAACCTACTCAGTAAATTCATGGGACCAGAGCAATAGCACAGCGGGTAGGGTATTTACCTTGCATGCGGCCATCCTGGGTCCGATTCCCAGCATCCCATATGGTCCCCTGAGCACCATCAGGGGTAATTCCTGAGTGCAGAGCCAGTAATAATCCCTGTGCATTGACAGGTGTGACCCAAAAAAGCCAAAACAAAACAAAACAAACCTACTCAGTAAATTCAAAGTAGATAATATACTATTAGCTACAGTCACCAAATCACTGTATCCCTGTATCACTGTCATCCCATTGTTCATTGATTTACTCGAGTGGGCGACAGTAACATCTCCATTCATCCCAGCCCTGAGATTTTAGCAGCCTCTCCTTACTTGTCTTTCCCAATGCTGCGTATTGGAGTCTCTTTCAGGGTCAGGGGAATGAGACCCGTTATTGTTACTGTTTTTGGCATATCAAATATGCCACGGGTAGCTTGCCAGGCCGTGCACAGTTCACAAATGTTACCTGAAAATTTGAGCAGTATCTCCCCACTTCCCTCCACCTAACACAACTGTTGGCAACCATTGCTCTCCTCTCTGTTTCTGGACTTGACATCTTTTATTTCAGAAGTGAGTGAGATCATACAGTATTTGTCTTTCTCTGTCTGGATTATCTCACCTAATGTAATGTCCTCCAGTTTCATTCATGCTTTAGAAAAGGGCAGGATTTCCTTTTTACAGCTGAGTAATTGTATGAATATGTATAGGCATAAGCTTTCTATATCCATTGACAGAACTTAAGTTTCTATATCTTAATTATTGTGAGTTATGCTGCAATGAATATGAAAGTTCAGGTATCTCTTCAAAGTACTGGTTTTGTTCCTTTTGGATTTATATCCATAAGTGGGATTTCTGGGTTGTATTATTGGTCTGTTCTCCTTCTAGCTTAATGTCAGTGTACCTGTGCTCATTATAACATATAGAAATGCCTTGAATTTTATGTTTATTTTGTATCCATGACCTTGCTGAACACAGTTAAGTTCTAAGAGGGTTTGGGGATGGGAAAATTTCTCAACATTTTCTATGTATACTATCAGGTAACTTGCTAACAGAGACCTTTGTATTTGTATCTATACTCATCAAGAAGATTAGCTTACAGGTTTGCTGTTTAACAATTGTTCTGCTTTAGTCTGACAATAATTAGCAATTGTTTTAAGAAGAGTTTATTCCTGTGCTATGTCCTGGAAGAATTTGTATTGAATTGCACTGTAGCACTGTCCTCCTATTGTTCACCGATTTGCTCGAGTGGGCACCAGTAATGTCTCACAACAAATTGTGAGACTTGTTGTTACTGTTTTGGCATATCGAGTACATCACGGGTTGCTTGCAGGCTTTGCTGTGTGGGCAAGATACTCTCAGTAGCTTGCCAGGCTCTCCGAGAAGGGTGGAGGAATCAAACCCAGGTCGCCCGCGTGCAAGGCAAATACCCTACCCGCTGTGCTATCGCTCCAGCCCTCATATCAAATTAGAGTTAAAACATGTTTTTTAACAATTGAACTTCATTCTTTAATCAACTTGCTTAAACTTTTCAGTGGTACTACATGGGACTGGAAATTTCCTTTATGAGAGATTTCAAATGAGGATTTCCGTTTCTGTAATAATTACAGTTAGTTTTCAGTGATTATTTCTTCGAGAAGTTTTCCAGGTCCTCTTTTTTTCCCTCTCCTCAAACCTGGTGACATGGATGTTAGATCTTCTATTCTTGTTTTGAAGGTTTTAGAGAAACTCCTCCCTTCCCATTACAATCTATTGTAGCTATACTGTTTAGTTTAAACAGTTTCTTTCTTCCTTATTTTCTTTTTGGTTTTTGGATCACATCAAGTGATGCTGAGGGGTTACTTCTGACTCTACATATAGGAATCTTGGTGATGCTAAGGGACCATATGAGGTGGGGGTGGGGTGGTGCTGAGGATTGAACCTGGGTCAGTTGCATACAAGGCAAGCACCTTACCTGCTGTACTATCTCTCCAGCCCCATGCTCAGTTTATATAGTTTCCATGATTTTCTTCCATTTTCTTTGTCTCCACCATTCTGCCATTCTGCCTATTGCATGATTTTTGTTTTGGTTATTGGATTTTTCAGTTTTAACATTTCCATGTGTTGTTCATTTGGATCTATTTTTTTCTGAAACATTTAATTTTTTTCTCATTTTTTCCATGGTAATCATAATTCCAATGTAATGGCTTGTTGAAGTCTGTTTATGCTGAATGATTTATCTTAAAAAAAGATCTTAATATCGTTGTCATCTATGGATTGTCTTTTTCCATGCAAGATGAGGTTTTCTTGAATTTTGATATGATTTTTCAAAAATTGACACTGGAACAATTTGTGTCCCATATTCGGGGACACTAAATCTGAATCTGAATGATCTGGTTTAGCTGGCTTCTGCTGACGCCAGCTCTGCAGGGGATGTAGGATGGGAAAACTTAATACTGACATTTGGGCATGGTCTAGGTTTCCACTTGGTCACTATTGACTCCTCATTTTGCTACTCAGGGATGAATGTTCAACTTCCCCGGCAGGGCTTGATGACAGCTAGGAAGCATGGAGAGACTTGCTGTTGCTTCTTGCATGGTCCCCACTGACACCACAGAGTGGAGATGACACTTTCCTACTTGATGAGAACGGACACCATGACTTCATACTCTGTCATCTCTCGTGTCACTCTGACAGGAAGGCTGGGTGCTCTATTCCAACGTGGAGATGGGGAAGTTGAGGAGTCTCTTGACCTTGTATGGGGAATCATCATTTTTGTATGTGGTGTCCGGAGTTATTGATTATTGTCTAAAACTGAGTTTGTGTTTCGTAAAGAAATAAAAGGGGAAAGGAAACCTTCTTTGAGCCTCTAAGCTGGGAGGAGTGGAGCTGAGCTGATGGCAGTGCCCAACACCTTGGGTATGTGAGTCCCCAAGACTGCTGTGTGTGAGGCCTGTGGGTTGCACTTGGAGGTGGAAGGGGGCCAGTTCCCTCCTGAAAAGCTCTTTATGGCTTTCTCTGGGAGAAAGCCTTCCAGGACCCCTCAGCTTGAGTCTTCGAAAGGCATTGATCAACACTTGCTCCAAGCGGTACTGCTGTGTATTTAGAAGAAAATCTAAATCCCAGGTCTCAGCTGATCTGCTCACCTTTGTACTTTTCTGATTCATGTGCCTCAGTGGTGCCTGCTGCTGTCTCCCCTGGAACAGTACAAGTCTATTTCTACCACAGGGTCATGGTTCTGCTGCTCTGTCTGCCAAAACAGCCATGGCTACTGCTGGCTTCTCCTTGATAACCACCTCAGCACAGAGGTTGAGGTGTATCTGTGAGGTCTTGAAACCTATGCCCATAGATACCAAGAAACGTGGATATTGAGTAATGACTATTGAAGAGTGCTCAGTTATACTCATCTTTTTGGCTGTGTGGTGGGAAGTGGTATGTGTCCCTAAACCCTGAGTTTTTTAAGGGTCAATTGTATAATGGTCCTCCATACCTAGGTGGATCAATTTATGGTCATACATAGATATATCACTTGTTGTGTGTAGCTGGAGGGATAGAGAGGTGAAGACACTCTGATGAAAGGTTTATGATTATCCTTGAAAAGTCTATGATTGTGGACAGAAATATAGTAGAGTCGTGGTGTACATGTTTTGTGCATAGAGGCCATGAGTACCATCCCTGGAACCAAGGGAAAAAGTTTACAATCATTACTAGACAGTTCATGTATGTGCATCTTGTTGCCTTTCTTCCTTATAAAGGGAAGAAGATCATATAAATTTAGAAACAGTACCAAAGGGCAGCTATGACATGAAGACTTGTGTGTTATAGAGGGACAGGAGATAATACTGTGTGTGTGACACTAAGAGAGAGAGAGAGAGAGAGAGAGAGAGAGAGAGAGAGAGAGAATAAGCACTTAAGCATTGGTCATCAGTCCATTGGTCATTGGCTGGGAACAGACTCACTCAGTTGGTACTGACCCCCCTAAGTCCATGCTCCTGGTGCAGGCAGCCTGGTACTGCCCATTCCCAACACTTCTAACCTAGAGCTTCCTCAGCCAAAAGGAAGGTGGGGGTGGGAAAGTGTCACTTCTCATTTCCTTTGACCAGCTCAAGAAAAAACAGAGCTCAGTTTTCTGAGAGGCTCATAATTAAATGAATTAAAATGTTTTCCTTCACGGTGACTTTGCCAACTCCCATCCACCTCTCCCTGGCCCTGTTCCCAGCTAGCGGCAGAGGCGGGGAGGATGCAGAATGACATGTTGTGTGCCTCCAGAGAAATTAACTTGTGCATCGTCATTTTGGGGAGAGATTTATAGCTGGCTCTTGGAGCATTCCAGCCCAGACCTCGGCGGCCCGGATTTGTCTGCTGGGGAAGTTCCTGGAAGCGAAGCCTCGATATTAATTCCAATTACAGTCAGACGAAAGTCCATTCATAAGGACTGCCTTCGACAGACTCCTCTCCTGCCTCTGCATCCTGACCTTGAGCCACTCTTGCTGCCACCAGCCTCTGCAGGGAAGCAGAGATCCCAGGTTTGGGCCAGGTTCCCAGCAGGTGGCAGGCTTGGAGGTGCTGGGCTCACCAGAGGGAAGGCAGGGGAGGAGGAATGTGAAGGTCAGGGGGTTTTCCAGGGGGTTGTCCTCAGTCTCTTCCCTGGATTCTACAGTAATGTTGGAATTTTAGGGAGCTGAGCCTGAGATCTCTCAGACTCTGTGAACACCCTGAGGCCTGGTTTCTGAAATAGACCTTGTAGTAGTCTATTTGGGGTCCGAGTCCATGTTGGACCCAGGAGACACTATACCCCAAGACTCCAAAGCATCCCCAGTGGGAACTGAGGACAGAGTCTTCTATGTGACCTTCAATCGCATCAGCCAAACCATGCTCCCTTGGGGTCCCAGGTGAGCTCAGCTGTCAGTGGCTGACATGAAGCCATTAGCACATCTTCGATGGATGGTCCTCATGGCTCTAAGGCCCCAAGGACTAAATATAAACCTAAGGAAGCAATTACCCATGTATTGATTATGGATTAGGCTAACGACCTTACTAATTACATTTAAAGATGGGGATCCCCGGCACCAGCCTGTTAACAGCTCATATGAGGTATTAAGGCTGCTAATTAGGAAAAACAGCAGGTTTATCACCAGCAGTAATTACAGATCCCTGGGGAAGGAAGATGGCTGAGGTGACCAATCTTGCTTTTCATGACCTGGTAGCAAGGACCAGCTCAGAGGAAACCTTGAAGCCTCAACTTGTCATCCAATGTTCCACATTCCTAGTTCCCTGCCAGCGGCACCCTAAGTACCTGATGCCCATCCTAAGAGGCAGAGGTGGACACAAAAGCCCCAGGAAAGGAGACAAGGCCTATGAGGACTGGACACAGGACAGTCTTGAGATAGCTGGGTTTTGGGGATTATAAGCAGCCTGAAAACCCACGAGTCCCTTATAAAGTATCTGGTCTAGGTCTTTCCTTCAGACACAGAGCAGTAGTGTGAGTGCCTGGGTTGGCCAGCACAGGGCCCAGCCTCATGTGCTATACACCTTTACCTGCCTCCCTGCACAGGTGGTGAGGTGGTGGCTCTTCATGGGCGGACTAGGTTGCTTTCTTCAGGACAAGAATATGGAGATGACCAATAGTCCCTTCAGCGGGTTTTCTTCTGTTCGCTCCTTGTCCAGGACCTCCTGTCTCCTTCCCATTCCTGCCTTTCCCAATACTCCCTTTGCCTTTGCTTTCTGCTTAGAGCCACTCCTGGAACTCGCTCCTGCCAGTCCAGAGTCCTGCCCAGGGATCACAGGGGCCCCTCCTGGGACAACTGTGAGATAAGGTTGATATCCATCTTCCTCTCCCATGTGCCAGCTCACTAGGCAGTGACCCAAGTGAGCCTTGGATAAAAAGGAGTGAGTGTCGTGCTCAGTGGGTATTTATTGTGTTTTAAATAATGGCTGAGAATTCTGTATATTTTAATATTTAAAGAATCTAAAATATTTTATTTTGATTTGGGGGCGGTGGTGTGGGAGAGGGAGAGTTTGGGCCACACTTGACTATGCTCAGGGCTTATTCCTGGCTCCCTCTGCTCAGGGATCATTTCTGGAAATGCTCATAGATTCAACTAGGGTTGGCCACATGCAAGTCAAGTATCTTATTTGCTGTACTAACCCTCAGATTCCTTGTTTTTAATATTTAAAAACTAATATTACAGAAATTATTATTATTATTATTATAATTACTACTACTACTACTTTTTGGGTCACACCCAGCGATGCACAGGGGTTATTCCTGGCTCTGCACTCAAGAATTATCCCTGGTGGTGCTCAGGGGAGCATCTGGGATGCTGGGAATCGAACCTGGGTTGGCTGCATGCAAGGCAAACGCCCTACCTGCTGTGCTATCACTCCAGTCCCCAGAACTTATTTTTGAGTAGAATCTTTCTCTTACTATTTGGCCTTTTATTGGGGGATGGGGTAGAGGGAGGGTGGACCCAACAGTGTTCAGGGTTTACTCCTGATTCTGAGCTCAGGGATTACTCCTGGTGGGCTTGGGGGACCATAAGGGATGCTGGGGGCCAAACACAGGTCAGCTACATGTAAGGGCCTACTCGCTGTACTATTGCTCTAGCTCAAAATATACACAAAAGAACTTATATTGTCTTTAAAGTTCCCGTATTTGAATTCCTCAAGCAACACAAGAATACATTTCTTGGTTAAAAACTCAAAATCTGATGTAATAGAACCCCCCCCCCCTTCCTGCCCTGTGTCACTACCTACAACCACAGAGAGGGCAGAGGCATAGGGGTGGATGCTTCTATGTCTTTTGTGCATTTGTCTGCAAATATTTCTACCCAGAATACACAGAAATATTGAATGGTGTGTGTGCGTGTGTGCTGCTCTGATGCATGTGTCTCCTGTCCCTTACACGGAAATGTACTATAGAGGCCAGAGAGATCTCACAGTGGGTAGGGCATTTGTCTGGCCTTCAGCTAACCTGGGTTCTATGTCCCTTACCACATACTGTCCCCCTGAGTACTTTCTGGAATGATTAATCAGCACAGGGCCAGGAGTAAGCCCTGAGTACCACTGAGTGTGGCCCCCAAGCAAACAAACACAGGAGAGGACAATTTTTTTTCCCATCTCATTACTTTATTTATTTATTTTTTAAATTTTTAATAGTGAGACATCATGAGGTACATTTAACCTGGACACAGATAACACTATTGGTCACCTAGATTAAGAAAATGAGTCATGGCATTGGGATTTTGAGGAGTCCACGGAGGCCCCTGGAATCACCAGCCTTGACTCTCCTGTGCCTCCCCTTCCTTCTGAAGTGGTCTAGTAGGTCAGGAGCCAAGTCTTACTCTCCTGGAAATGGCACCTAAGTGGGCCTGGTTACTCTGTAAGTGCTCAGTGAATGCTGACTAAGGACACAGAATGAACCCAAAGAGAGCTGTGAGGGCACATGTAACTCCCAGCAGTTGCCACCCTGATGCCCACACAGATGCCTGCATGCTCCAGGGAGAGGCTGGGGTGATAGTATAGATGGGTAGGGTGTTTGCCTTGCATGTAGCTGACATGTGTTCTGTCCTCAGCATCCCTCTGGACCCCTCCACTGTAATCCCTCAGCACTCCTGGGTGTGGTCCCCAAACAAAACAAAAGCACAAGAAAATAAACAAAAAGTTGGAGGAGGGGATTGCGGAGACCAAAATGCATGGGGAGCCATGACTTGGAGAGATGAAGGGACAGGGAAAGGTGTAGCCATCACTCTGGACATGGAGCTTGACCAAAGCTGGGCAACGCAGGGGGACAGAGTGATAATACAGTGGGTCGGGCATTTGCTTTGTGTGTGGCTGACCCGAGTTTGATCCCTGGCACCCCATATGGTCCCCCTAGCCTTCCAGGAGTGAGTCTTGAGCTCAGAGCCAGGAGTAAGACCTGAGCACCACCAAATGTGACCCCCCATATGCCTCCCCCAATAAAAGCCCTGCCTCTTTTATGTGCTTGCTTCAGCAGCACATACACAAAGATTGGCAATGCATAGATGGTGCTGCCACCCATGGCAACCCAGTGGCAGAGAAATTGAGATGAAACTTGGCTGGACCAGTCTCCGCTTCCTGGCTGGGCTTCCTGTTGTCTGAGCTTGTGCTGGGACAGCGGTGTTTGGTGTATGATGTACCTGCCTTCTAGAGCCGGTATGGGGATGAGGGGTGGGTAGCGGAAGTTGGGGGAGAGAAGGCACGTTCCTTCACTTCCCAGCAGGAGCAGGAGCTAGAGAGTCTGTCTCCGAGCCGTCTACAGTGCCAGCCTGGCCCTCATGATGATTTCAGGGGTCCCACCTGAGACTGTCCACCAGCCCCCCTCCGCCCCCACTCTGGCAGCGATGGATGGGGGAGTGCATACCTGGGCATTCGGCCAGGTGCAGAAGAGTGGGGAATTGCAGCACGCTCCTGTTCCTCTCTAGCCGGTGACATCAGCTGGTGACATCAGCGGCTGGCCTGCAGGTGGAGGGCGTCAGAAGTTCAAGGAATCCATTGGGGATGAGGGTGAGGGATAGCGTCAACAGCAGGGGCCGTGCCAGGAATGCTCCTGCTGCTTGCTGAAGGACTCAGGAGGATGCAGCCTCGCGCAGCTGTCCAAGGTTGCAACCTCAGCTCTGTGCTCGGGAGGGGTGCACATCTGGGTTGCCTTTGAGTACGTGGGAGTGTGTGTAGGGGTGGGTGGTGAGGATGCAGCATTGAAACTTCAGGTAACAGCATCGCCTTTCTGTGAGTAGACCTTTCAGTGTGAAGATTGTGAGGGGTTGCTCTTCCCGTTCCACTTGCTGTCATGTTGGAGGGTGCTTCCACCTGCTTCTAGAGCCCAGAATCTTCTGCTGCCCCCCACAGGCTGGCGTCTTGCTCTCTTGCCTCCACTCTCTCCCCAGGTCCGTTCTCACACAGTGGCTTTAATACCAAAGTCTCAACCACCCCTACCCCTTCCCACTGAGCTTCCAAATGGAGCTCTGAGAGCAGGTACGGGAAGGGGTGGACACAGCTCATGTCTTTCCATGTCCTCTGGGGACCATCAGAGCTGAGAATAGGGTCTTTGCCACTTTAAGCCCAGCACCTTCCTTCCCACCTGGCTCCTTCTCTGTGGTCCCAGGCTCCCTAACCCCCGTTCTGTTGTTCCCTGAAGTTCAGTCCCAAGGTCCACTCATAGTCTTACCTTCCCGAGACCCTCCTGAGTTGTCACTTCCCTTTGCCTTCGAGGTCTACCTGGTCATCCCCTGATGGCTGCAGTGTGGCCAGGTCACTTCCCTGGGTGGTTTGCTCCCCGAGAGATTCTGTGTCAAGCAAGACATACCAGAGGGTGCCCAGCTGTGCCCTATCTGGGAGCCTGGGCTGGTGCCGAACAGGGAACCCATATACAAGCCAGGGTGAAGGACTTCAGCAGCTCTGAGACTGACACTCAGCTCTGGGCCAATTGGCCTCCCGACCACCCACCAGGGTGCAAAGGCAGCATGAAAGGCAACTAGAGTGGCAACTGAACGTTGATGACATTTGTGCCAGAAAGCAGGGTCAACCATGGCACCAGCGCAGTGAGCAGGCTGTCACATTGGGTGGCTGTCACACTCATCCAAAGCACTGGGGGGACTGGTGCTCACTCAGCTATGTGAGAGTGGGAGGTCTACTTTCCTCTCGTCTCTCAGGACACACTCCTCCCTGTGAGCTACCCTTTTCCCACAAGCCACCCCACCTCTGCAATCTGGTTCCCTCAGGAACCCCTGTATCTCCTCGGGCAGAAGTTATTGAAATAGGATCCCAGAGGTCTTTTTTTGAGAGCAACAGTTTGCTGAGGTGCTGGAGACTGGGAAGCAGAGGAACTGACCCTTCTAGCAGGCTGCTCATAGCTGTGGGGATGCAGGTCTCTGGCAGGAACGAACTGGGTATGGCCCAAGCAAGACAATCTTGTGCTGCTTCTCCCTTGGGCAAGCAGGGAAATAGCAGGTGGGGCCACGGCAGGCTTTGTCTTGTCCCAGCTCTGCTCTGCAGAACTGGAGGAAACGAGTCCTAGCCCAGCTTGGACTTTGAAGACTTCCTTGTATTCCAGGGCACCCAACTTACTAAGGCCCACACTGTGACTTGGGACCCAGCCCCGCGCACACACAGATCATTTACCTCCCTAGCCTCCCCGGGTCCACTGCCCTAAGCTGACTCTAGGCTTCTCCTTGGTGACCACAGCACCTCCTCTCACCCTCCAGCCACCCAGAAACAGCCCAAGGAGGCATGTTTATGCAGCTATGACCAAGTTCTTTTGTCTTTGCTTATTTGATTTTGGGCCACACCCCTGGTGCTCACAACTTACTCCTGGTTCTTCAATCAGGACTCCTTGCAATGCTCAGGGGACCCAGAATTGAACCCAGGTCAACTGTGTGCAAAGCAAATGCCCTACCTGCTGTACTACCTCTCCAACCACCAAGTGCTTTTGTCATGAATATTCGACAAGGCCATGCTCCACCTCTCCTCTGCTCCTCACCGCCAACTTCTCTCTCTGATTTCTTCTTCTTTTTCTTTTTTTTTTCTTTTTGGGTGACACCCAGTGATTCACAGGGATTACTCCTAGCTCATGCACTGAGGAATTATTCCTGGCGATTCTTGGGGTATCATACGGGATCCTGGGAATCGAACCCGGGTCAGGCGCATGCAAGGCAAATACCCTACCCACTGCGCTATCGCTCCAGACCCATCTCTCTTTGATTTCTAATGTATATTCAATAGAGAAAAGATCGAGAGGTTCTGCAGTAAATAAACATCTTTAACTGGGGTCATGCAGGTTTCTGCTACTTAATCATGAGTCCATTCTCATCCAACACATTTTGAGATAAGCTAAATAAAGTGTAGGTCCCATCATTTTTTCCTTCAGCACTTGAGTGTCTCCTTGGACTCTCGTGTCCACCTCAGAAAGGCTTCTGGTTCACCTTGTCCTCCTGCTTTGCCTTAGGAACCCAAGTCTCTTGCTTCACCCACCTGTGTTCTGCACTGGCTCTGACTTCTCAGCCTGGGTTTTCACTGCCCACATCTGACATTAACACATTCTCTGAGCAGGAACTCTCTCCCTCTCCTCTTCCATCCACTCAATCCTCAATTAACAGTTCTCAAATGCTCAAGTACCTTCCCTGGTCAGGAATACTCTCATCAGAGGGACTTTGTCTCTCTGTCTCTCTCTGTCTCTGTCCCTGTCTCTCTCTCCCTCTCTCTCTCTCTGTCTCTCTGTCTCTGTCTCTCACTCACACGTGCACACTTTCTCTCTCTCTCTCTCTCTCTCTCTCTCTCTCTCTCTCTCTCTCTCTCTCTGTTTTTGTCTGTTTAGGGGCCATACCCAGAAGCTCAGGACTTAGTCCTGGCTCTGTGCTTAGGTATCGCTCCTGGTGGCTTGAAGGACCATATGTAGTGCCAGGGATTGAACAACGGTCAGCCACATGCACGGCAAGAGTTTGACCCCTCTATTGTGTCTCCAGACCCTGGCTTTGTTTCTTTACTACACCCTCTTTTTGCCTTCGGCCAGCTTTCCTAAAGAGTACTCCTGGTGGGAAGTGACAGCTTTAATTAAACCCTTCATTCTACCTCAGTCCCATCTCATGTCACTGTCCCCCACACAGACCCACATGTGTCCTTGTTTGATTAGATATTGTGGGAACACGCAGGAAAGTTCCAGAGCAATATAGAACTCCCTTCCCCTCACCATGAGGAGACCATGATTTCTGACCATGATAGCTCCACACTGGGAACGGTCAGTGGAACAGCTCTGAAGACCGGTGGAAGGCCGGCCATGAGGGGCAAGGACAAGAGGGGCAAGTGCTGAGGTTGGGGATGATGCCCTATCATATCACCCCCTGAACTGGCTTAGGCTGCACGGCTTTGCCAGCTACAGGTTGCTGTCTGTGAGAGGCCATGAGGGATGAAGGCAATGGGGGAGGAGAGACAGGAAGGAGCTTTGGGCCCACCAGCCCTGCTGGCTACTGATCACTCTGCATGCCAGCAGCAGCCCTGTTCCGGGAGAGACCTTTCTGATGTCGTAAACCCCATGTCCTCTGCAGTTGCCTTGGAACAGCTGCACTGCCAGCACCGTGATGTCAGTCCAGGCAGGTCCTCCAACTCAGGATTTGCATTTTCCCAGGATTCCCAGGCTAGGTCAAGGGCTGAGGTAGAATGGCTAGATTAGGTTCTGTCTGGCTAACTTGACTTCCCCACCCAAAGGCCCAGTTCCTTAAGGTGCAAAATAATTGTAGGTATCTTGGTTCCCTTTGCCCACCTCCAACCCACCCACCTACGTTGAACCTAACTCTGCAGTGAGGCTCAGCATGGGATGAGTGAAGTTAATGTAGTTGGGAAACTGGGATTCACACTTTTTTGGGTCGGGAAAACTATGGTGATACTAATCCTGGAAATCTGCAGACCATAATCAAGCACTTGTTCCGGCCCCTTTGCTTCTGGGGCACCTGCCTTTAGAAACACAGTTAGCCAGGAACCCATATCCCTCCTTGTTTGATTAGAAGAAACTTCACGTCTTGTTTCAGCCCTGCTGCCAGGGAGAGGATAAATGTTTCGCTTGTTTCAGAGGCTCTGAAGGATGTGGCTTGTCCCATGTGAATGTGCCCGGAGAGCCTCCAACCACTGTCAGGTTCTCACCGTGCTTCTCGGATCCCTACCGGAAGAGTCGCGCCCCAGAGAGGCAGCTGTTCCCATGGGCAGGGGAGCATCTGCCAGATGTCCTGGGAGCTGCAGGCAGACGGTCTCTTGGACAGCGTGGGATGAAGGTGGTGGCCTTCCAACAGAGCCACCTGCCACCGCCTGACAGATTGATGTAAGGTAGATGGACACGGTCTGTTCCAGGCCCAGCCCGACCAGCAGAAGAGGATTGAGAAATGTGTCTGATGTTGGTGCCGCAAGAGAATGCAAAAGCAGCCAACTCACTTACTGGAAGAGAAATGACCTAATTTGCCAAGATAGCCTGATCATGATGGGAAGACCAGGCTGGGGGTTGGGAAGGCCAGAGAGGAATCCAGGCCTCTGCCAGGGGTGGGGGTGGGGGGTTGTGGGGAGTCTTCACCTGGCCCTTGCTGGGAACAGCCGAGCCTTTTTGAAAGCCATGGTGGTTTTGAAAACGTTGCTTTTTGCAGCAAGAAGCAGCCCATGGTGGGGAATGGTGAAATGGACTCAAGAAGCAAAGAGGCTTAAAAGGAGAGTGGCCAGTGAGAAGCCAGATGGTGGTGAGCTGGCCCACTGGCACCCTTTAGGAGGGAAAGAGCCTAGAAAGATTTGGTGATCGTGAGCTTTGTCAAACTTGCTCATTCGCCTCCTCCCTCTCATTTTACCAAAAATAGGCATTTATCAAAAAAAAAGCAAAAAGGAGAAATAGAACCCCTTCTTAGAACCACTCACAGATAGGGAGGCTCTCTGGATTTTGCTTAGTCTGCACTTTGCCTAGGAACCCGGAAAAGGGACAGTTGGACTCCCTCTTGGGCAATACCAATGATTTCCTATAAGTTAAGAGCTACAGAAGTCAGATGGGGGGGCACATTTTTAGTTAACAAGGCCCCACAGGATGGGTTTTAATAAAAGTAAAGGCCCTCCATTGATCATCGATTTGCTCGAGCGGGCCCAGTAACATCTCCATTGGAGACTTTGTTGTTACTGTGTTTGGTATATCGAATACGTCACGGGGAGCTTGCCAGGCTCTGCCACGTGGGCGAGATACTCTCGGTAGCTTGCCGGGCTCTCCAAGAGGGGTTGAGGAATCGAACTCCGGTCGGCCATGTTGGCTGCGTGCAAGACAAATGCCCTACCGCTGTGCTATCGCTCTTTGCTCCAAATATTTCAATCTTCACTATTTTGTAGCATGATCCATATGACTCAGTTCTGTATCAAAAACTTACTTGTGTGGTGGCCCTTTGATGTTTGTTAGGAATCAAAGAGCTGGAACAAAAGTAGGAGGTGGGGAAGGGGTGACTGGTGGCCACACAGCCCTAGAGGAGACCTGTGAGGTCAATGTCATTGCACTCATTCTCTGACCATAGCCAAGCTTTAGGACTTACCCTGGTTCTGATCAGGAGCAGGAAATATTCAGAGTCTGACCTCCCATGATGGGACCAGAGACAGCACAGCAGTGGGTGTGACTTTGGTCACATGCAAGGCAAGTGCCTTACCTGCTGGATTATCTCTACAGTTCTGAGAAAAATAATTTTTAAAATATGGGGTTGGTTAGCTGAAGAGATAGTACAGCGGCAGGGTGCTTGCCCTATATTTGGCTGACCTGGGTTCAATCTCCAGCATTTCTCTCTGTCTCTGCTCTGTCTTCCTCTCTCTCACACACATGCGTGAACACACACACACACACACACACACACACACACACACACACGCACACATATGAAATAATTATAAACAGAAAATTAAAAGAACCATACAAATTTGCTTGGTCAGTTCTATTTAAATCTGTTTGAAGATACTTAAGGGATCAATAATTTCTGAAAGAAAAGTAGCTTGGCAGAACTAACTCCAAAAGATTGAAGTAGAAGAATTTGCAAGAGTAGATAAGATTCTTGTTAGGAATTGGAATTGCTCCCTCACCCCATTCATACACTGAAGTTCTGGCTCCCGGGACCTGTGAACGTGCCCCTTTCGGTGAGTGCACTGCTGGTGTGTAGCTTGCCAAGTTAGGATGAACTCACTTTAGTGGAGCATGAGTCCTAATCTGATATGACTGGTGTCCTCCTGCAAAGTGTAAATGTGGACAGATTTGGGCACAAAAGTTCCCCAGGTGAAGATAGGAGCTGAGCAGTCACAAGTCAACGAGCTGCCTCTGAGAAGCTGGGAGACGGGCCAGGGACAAATCCTTCCTCAGTCTTCAAAAGATCATGGCCCTGCCAGCACCTCCATTTCAAACCTCTGGTCTTCAGAACTAGGAGACAGTGATTGGTTTGGTTTTGTTTTTGGAGGAAACAGACTGGCTGTGCTTGGGGTTGCTTCAGACAGTGCCCTGAGGATCGAACCCTGGGCTCCCTCCTGCAAAGTGTCTGCTCCTGTCACACACAAGCAAGTGTCTTACCTGTTGTACAGTGCTGAAAAAAAATAAATTTTTTAATATTCGCATATAAAATGTTTCTCCAGCCCAAGGCAGTACATTTTTCTTGTTTAAGCCACTCAGTTTGTGATGTTTTGGTTTTGCTTTTTAAATTTTTATTCTTTAATGGTTTATTTTCTTGGCATTCCACCAAACTAATATAATTTTCAAAGAACTACTCTGCAGAATAGAACTCGATAATTTTGTAAGGGAGTCTACATAGCCTTTAAAACAAAGCAATGCTCTCTGTGTATTCCAAATGACTAAAAATATGTTAAAAATTTTAAAAATAACTTTCAAATCTTTTTTAATGAAATAAAGATAATATTGAAACCAGACATGATGTGTGCTTATTAAAAAGGAGGAGCTATAGACCAATCTGAATTATTAATTCCCATTTAAATAGCTTAAATAAAATATTAGAGAAGACAATTTAAAAGTACATTAAAGTAAAAATACATCGTTATGACTAAGCAGAATTTATTCCAGGAAAATGGGGATGACTGAATATTAGGAAATTTTTCAATTCATAAAATCAATTGCTCTAAAAAGAAAACCATATGATTATTCTTCATGGGCCATAATATTTTTATGTCCAGTCCTAGTTTTAACATTTTTAATGAAATAAGAATAGACTAATTAATGTTTCAAAGTAGGATAAATGTATATCTCTCAGGCAAAAAAATATGTGCCACTAGAAGATTTCTTATTAGTGTAAAAGAAACCCAAGAATGTTCTCTATTATCATTAGCATTTAATTTTTCAAAGGAATTGTCAGCCAACACAATTAAAGAACAGAAATAAGTGGAGTAGTTGGAAAGCAAAACATCACTAGATGTAGATGATATATATGTATATACATACCTGCACAATCCAATATTGTTAATAGAAAAAATAGCAAAAATTAATTTACTAAAGTAACAGAACAAAACTCATACATAGAAATGCATACGTCTCACATACGAAAGTAGCAAAGACAGTCTATTTCAAAAATAGGTCAAGAACTTTAATGCACACCTCCCTGAAGAAACTATACAAATGATCTATAAACATATAAACAGATGTTCGACATAGTCATTCAGAAAACATAAATCAAAACCACAATGGGATATCACTTTGCACTCTCTAGAGTAGTTATAATTTTTTCTATAAAGGATCAGACAATAACAAGGGCAATGAGGTTGTATAGAAGTGTAAGTCCTCATTAACTATTCACAGGACTAAAAATGGGTCAGCTATTTAAAAAAAAAAACCCCACCAGTTTGGTAGTTCCTCAGAATGCTAAAAATAGGCTTACCATTTGGCCCACCAATTCCATTCCTAGGTCTATACATCCAAATGTGTAAATATAATATATATTTCTTGTATATATTTGATCTTCTTCCACAATTTTTGGATCGAAGCTCCTCAAAACCTCTAAACCTCCTGAGCAACAGAGCAATTGGAGTACCGTTTATTATAACATTTAGCTCTTGCATCCTGATAGCGTTTCAGAGTGATAAGGGGAAATAAGCACCTTTCTACCACAACTGGGGAGAAGAATTTGCCCTACCCAATGCACTATCTCCCCAGCCCCCTTTACCCTGAATCATTCTTGATTCTGTAGTGAAGCTTCCCTAGGAACTTCTGAACTACAGGATTCAGGGAGCTTGCAGTGGGAGAGAGAGCTTACATATGAATACGAAATGGTACCAAACTCTTCAAAAGCAACATCAGAAGCAATAGCAATTGAGAAATATTTTATTACTCTATTTTAAAGAACCCACCCCTAGTGGTGCTTTTGGGGAACCAGGGTCACTCCCCATGAAACTCATTCCCTGAAGTGGGCCTGATAGGCCAGTGCTTGAATCCAGAAGTGCTTTGTGATCAACAGGACCAATGCCTAGAGATGTACAGGGGTCAAGTGATTCCAGGATTCAAACATGGGTCCTAAGACATATGTTCTTACCACTTGAGTTATTTCTCTGGCACTTGAGAAATATGTTCGAGCGGGCCCAGTAAAAAAATTAAAGAAAAAAAACTTTGAAACTAAAAATTTTCTCTTCAGGCATTTTCTAGTGAAAATAATTACACAGAAAAAAATCCAACTTAGTTCAATTTAAACATCTGATAGTCTTGATCAATTTATTCATGACTTGAGCAACATCCCATCTAGAAAGTAAAAAGACACTGCAAGAAATTGTACAAAGTATTTTAACTAGAAAAAGGTGGAACAATATTATCAAAAAATATTGCTTCTGGGGCTGGACCGATAGCATAGCGGGTAGGGCGTTTGCCTTGCACGCAGCCAACATGACCGACACAGGTTCGATTCCCAGCACCCCATATGGTCCCCCGAGCACCGCCAGGAGCAATTCCTGAGTGCATGAGCCAGGAGTAACCCCTGAGCATCGCCGGGTATGACCCAAAAACCAAAAAAAAAAAAAAAAAAAAGATTGCTTCTGACAAAATCATTTTCCTAAGAGGAGGACAGTGGGAATGAGGTGTTTTATTATGCAGATTGTATCCTAGTAACTCCTTATTGTCCTGTTAAGACCATTTTCCTGAATAAGGTTGAAAACTGAGATGTTAAAACCACAATTATGTTCGATATCAAGTCTTGATGGCCTTTAGTACAGTGCTTCATTTGGACTTGTCATTTTTTTAAAACAAAACCCAAGAATATATTTAAATATGTTCAGGCAGATAGGCGCCAAGGCTTGCCATATAAAATCCACAAAGATCCATGTGAAAATACTTTTAGAAAACATACCAAAGTTAGAAGAAAAAATCAGATGATACAGGAGATGTGGGCAATAATATCTCAAATAAAATAAATCAGCAAATACTATCATTGTCTTAGAAATAAGAAAAAAGAAAAGGATGCCTACTCCAGATGGAATCCCAGTGACCAAGAGCTTCCACAAGCAAGGCCCAGGTATGCGGGTTCCAGGACTAAATCTCCAGGCAGCATGGCAGCAGAGGACCTGGACGGTCCCTCCCTGGGTCCCCGCACACCCAGAAGACTGGCTGTCATGCCCACAATTAGCTTCCAGGCACCATCTTAGCACACCAACAGCCCTGGCCAAGAGACTCCCTGTTGAATTCCAAAATGGATTAGTGCCATACAGAGATATCTCTGGACCCCAACCATTTACAATCGCGGCCAGGCAAGCTCTCATGAGATTCGAAATGAGCTATGGAAAATATATTATCTAGTGTCTGCCCCTGGCAGGTAGGCTTGAATGGTGGTGGGAAAATTTGAGCAAAATTATTGCCCAAAATTAGAGAGAGAGAGAGAGTATTTAGGGAAATTGTCTGCCATAGAGGCAGGGTGAGGACTGAGATGTTTATGTGTGTGTGTGTGTGTGTGTGTGTGTGTGTGTGTGTGTGTGTAAGGAGGGGGTGATACTTGGGTGGTGGAAAATGTGCACTGGTGGAGGAATGGGTGTTCCATCATTATATGGCTGAATCTCAAGCATGAATAAACACAAGGGCTACAACTTTGTGCCCTTTCTCTGTCCGTAGAAGAACTCTCTGGAATTAAGAAAACTAGAACGGGGCTAGAGAGATTTTACAGAGTGTAGGATTCTTGCTTTGCGCAGAGGGCCAGGATTCAATCCCTGGCATCCTATATGGTCCCAAATCATCCCCCAATTTCTCCCACCCCCACCCTCGGAGAGATCCCTAAGCAGAATCAGGAGTAAGCCCTGAGCATTATCAGGTGTGGCCCAAAATAAACAAAAACAAACCAAAAAATAAGAATAGAAAACAGAATAGACTGATCTGAGGCCTGTAACTTGGAGGGTGTGATACCCTCTCATTGGGAGATGTCACTTTGTTACATTCTTTTCCTTTGTTTAGGACAAGATAGAACCTTAAGAATACTTTTGTCCCGATCAAGTATTGGTTCCTGTCTGGACAGTACTGATCACTAGAAATTGTGTGGTGAATTGTCCCTGTCCTATGTCTCCTTTCTCTTCTTTCTCAAATCACATACTACTGATAATGCATGTCTGACATTTTCTGCACATGCAATGTATGTAGATCGTATAGTTCTCATGCCCACCACGCTCCCTCATAAATATTCATGATTTCCTGAATAACTACATATGTATATAGACTGTTACATCATCTTAATTCTACCAGGCAGAAAACCAGACCCACAGTTTCTCTCTTTGAAGTTTGCTCTATAGCCTATACCCGTTAGATGTGCTTCTCAATTTATATAAGTTATTTCTTTGCCAATAATTCTGTTGTTCTTAAACTTTGTTGGAAAACAGAAGGAGAAAAAACTGGAAGATTAGGGCCACAGCGACCATACAGTAGGTAGGGTGTTTGCCTTTCACTTGGCCATTAGGGTTCGATCTCCGACATCCATAATGGTCCCCCGAGTACCTCCCAGAGCAATTCCTGAGTGAGGAGCCAGGAGTAACCCTTGGGCACTGAAAGGAAAGATTAAAAAAAAAGAAAGAAAAGAAAGAAATGGAAATATGGAATAAGTTAACTTAAATAATCACTAACATCACAGTAATTTAAAAACTATAAAAGGGTTTCACAGTAGGTTACTGTCGCTGGGCCACCCCAGGGGGGAATGGGTGCTGTCCCTCCGCCTGCTCCCTCTTGGCGACTTGGTGGCTGTCATCCTCCAGAGGCCATTGGACAGTCAGGCTTGGGCCCACAGTGACGAAACTTGTTGGGTCTCACGGGATGTGGGGGGAGGTGGAGCCGGGCCTGTCCTCCCCACCCTAACGAGACCCCAAGTCATCGCCCACAAATGGCCTCTCTGGCTCCTCATCAAGCTGCTCAATGGCCTTGATCCCAGAGACTCAGAAACAGATCTCAAAACCCAGTGGCTTTTGTCAGAAATGTGTCCGGACCCCCCAGTAGGTTACTGTCACCGGGCCACCCCAGGGGGGAATGGGTGCTGTCCCTCTGCCTGCTCCCCCTAGTGGAAGATATTATATATATGTATATAAGGTATATGTATATATGTATATACATATATATATATATGTATATGGAAAAAGAAAAAAAAAGTAAGGTGGAGTTCATGCACAATTCAATCAGCTAATCAGTGGCTGAATAAATAGCAGTACTCCCCAAAAAAAGAAAAAACTATAAAAGGGTTAAATATAATAATTACAAGGCTCAGACTCTTGGATTGGCTAAAACAAAATTGGTATCTAACAATACATGGTCTCCAGAGGAAACTTTTATTTATTTATTTATTTATTTATTTTTATTTTTTGCTGGGCTGGAGCGATAGCACAGCGGGTAGGGCGTTCGCCTTACAAGCGGCCAACATGGCCGACCCGAGTTCGATTCCTCCGCCCCTCTCGGAGAGCCCGGCAAGCTACCGAGAGTATTCGATATGCCAGACACAGTAACAACAAAGTCTCCAATGGAGATGTTACTGGGCCCGCTCGAGCAAATCGACGATCAACGGGAGGGCCTTTACTTTTTTTTTTATTTTTTGCTGTTTGGGTCACACCTGGCAATGCACAGGGATTAATCCTGGCTTGCACTCAGGAATTACTCCTGGCATTGCTCAGGGATCATATGGGATGCTGGGAATCGAACCCAGGTTGGCCATGTGCAAGGCAAACGCCCTACCCACTGTGCTTTCGCTCCAGCCCCTCCAGAAGAAACTTTCAAATCAAATAAGATCCATAGGATTTGATCTACACAATGGAGTACTATGTAGCTGTTAGAAAGGATGAAGTCATAAAATTTACATACAAGTGGTACAATATGGAAAGTATCATGCTAAGCGAAATGAGTCAGAAAGAGAGGGATAGACATAGAAAGATTGCATTCATCTGGGGGATATTAAGTAACAAAATATGAGATTAATACCCAAGAATAGCTGAGATCAACACCAGGAGGATTACTCCATAGCTTAGAGGCCAACCGGGTATTCTAGGGGAAAGGGCAGTTCAGATAGAGAAGGGAGCACCAAATAAAGGGTGTTTGGAGGATCCTCCCAGGAGGGGAGATGCATGTTGAAAGTAGACTATGGACTGAACATGTTTGCCACTCAATGCCTCTTTTGCAGACCACAACACCCAAAAGGAGAGAGAGAACAAAAGGGAATGCCCTGCCACAGAGGCAGGGTGGGTTGGGAGGATGGGGGTGGGAGGGATACTGGGATCCATGGTGGTGGAAAATGGGCACTGGTGGAGGGATGGGTATTTGATCATTGTATGACCGAAACCCAAGCACAAAGATTTGTAAATCTACAACTGTACCTCATGGTGTTTCACTAATAAAAAAAAAAATCCATAGGAATTGAAAACAAAAACTGGAAATGTGTATTCTATGAGAGTGTAAACAAATAAACAACTGGTACAGTTATTGAAATGCCTATATTGCACTGCATTTGCTGTTTCCTCAATTAAATTATCTTATATAAACCTAAGAGAAAAATGCCTACCAATTAAATCATAACATAATGTTTTCTCACCACTCAGATTTTAATTTTATATGTATTAAATTACTTTTACTTATTTAAATATAGATGTTTTGTATATGTCATCCTTCTTAATAGATAACAAGGAAATCTAAAAACTTCTTTGCATCAGATCATAATGTTTTTAAGACACTTTTCCACTGGGCAACCTAAGCAATTATGTGCACTAAAACGTCCTCTGTGATAATAATAGAATTTGTGATGAATTGTTTAAGAGTGCTCCACATTTTTCTTCCAAGACACTTAACACCATTCTGCATGTTGATACTTTTATGATCTTACCAGAACTTGCCAGTGCATGGTTTTCAAATAGAAATCAGGTTCAAACACTTCAAAGGCTTTCTTGATGGAATCATCAAGGGGACACACTCTAGCCATGCTTCAAGGAATAACATCCAACTTAATTCACTCTTTTCTTGCATGTGTTCTTTATCTGATAGGATGCATGTATCAAAACAAACACACTTGGTTAGTTACTCAAGTCTCCTAGACACAGATTCAGATTCTTTTACTTTGTCTGATTTCAGTTTACCTAATGTCCTACTTTCTCTTTGGTGCAAGCACAGAAGCATATTTGGGGAAATAGCACATTCTTCATCATTACTTTTGGGTTAAAATTAAGTACGGAGGCAACTTTTGATCTTTGGCAGTTATTCATAGCATCATGGTGATGAGCTTTTTATAACCTGTGTTTATAATAAAGTAACTTTTGCAATAGCTCCATAAAAATATCAGGACTTCATTAGTGTTTCTTATTTGATCTCGTTCACAGCTTCATGGTTTTTCTCAACTGAGTCATGTTATTGGAAGTTAAATAGCCTCTGATCCAATCAGTAGGAAATTTCTAACAAAATTAACACCTTGACTCTAGCCCTACTGGCATTTCAATAGGCTTCAGTGGTTTCTTGCTTTTAATTTTCTTTCATCCATTCCAAGGGATTCAATAAACTCTCTTTCCTCTGGTTGGACAACTTGGTGATAGGTAATCTTTTTGCAATAATCTTTGTAACAAAAATGATATACTCCTATATACTTGTGGGAGTTTTCAAATCTTGAATCTCAATGAAACATTTGATTATTGCTTTGCATGAAAATTTAGAGCTACATTTATTTCTCCAATGACAAAGATTTTCATAGCATCGAATGTGTTCCCTGTTGTTCTATTTCTGTGTCTTTCTGAATACACTATAACTTTTCATTCTAGTGTCAAATCATAATGCAAGCTTTTGAAGACATTTTTAAATAGCAATTAAACTCAACACATATAGTACAAACAATACACATAATTCAATTGAAGTAATGACAAAAAAAAACAACTATCATTATGTTCACATAGCATGGGCAATGACAACTAGGTCACATCTGTTGTCTCCCTGACAGCAAGTGTAAGAAGCAACTCAATTTAGAGATGCTAAAATATGGAAGGATGCTTGGTGTAGAAACAATAAGATATGGTATTTCACAAAATACAATTTATAATACAATTTTAGAAAAAATAATTTTATTCTTCAAGAGAAAATAAAACATATGTATCACCATCATGAAAAGATGTGTCCTGATTATTAAAGCATTAAAATATATAAAGCAATAGATGACAAAATTACAAGTAGATAAATTACAAGTAGATAAATCAATGTGACTCTACTATGTAGTTCCATAGATTAAAGCCAGAGTTTCATGTATGTGATGCATGTTCTACCACTGAGCTGCATTTCATACTTCTTATATAAGACTATTTAACACTTATATATACCATTTTAGAAACATGTTAACATACAAAAAAGCAAATATGTTAAGATCTGAATACAGTAAGCAAATATAAATCAATAGCTACCCATCTAAACACAGCAAATTGAATCACAGCCCATATGGAACATGTATAGTCATGATCTATGTCCTGATCATGCATTAGGACACAGAGACAGGCCCCATAAACGCCAAAAGATGATTTTCACACAGAACGTGTTTCCTAGGCTGGGATATGGCTCACTGGCAGAGCATAGGTTCCATATGTGTAAGACCCTGGGTTCTATCTCTGGTATCACACACACACAAAGTTTCCTAAACATAATACAAACTAAAATCAACGTAAGATTTTTAGCCCCATATTATAAAAGTAGCACTGTAGCACTGTCCTCCCGTTGTTCATCAATTTGCTTGAGCTGGCCCAGTAACATCTCCTCCATTGTGAGACTTGTTACTGTGTTTGGCACATTGAATACATCACGGGTAGCTTGCCAGGCTTTGCCGTGCGGGCGAGATATTCTCAGTAGCTTGCTGGGCTCTCCAAGAGGGGCAGAGGAATCGAACCCGGCCCGACTGGGCCGGCTGTGCACAAAGCAAATGCCCTACCACTGTGCTATCGCTCCAGCCCATTATAAAAATAAAATTATATATTGCCAAATAGCTCTTAGTTAAAAAGAAAATTGAGAAATACCAAAAAGCTAAATAATAATGAAATTGCTATTTGTCAAAAAAATCTTTGAGAGATAAAATTATAGCTTTACATGCATTTTTACAAAATCATTATGAAGTACAAACAAGCACAACAAAGTAAAGTCAAAGAAACAAGAGAGAAAATATAATTATCAAGGACAGATATCAATTAAGCACAACAATGAAAAAGATTAAAAAAAGCAAAGATAAAGTCACTGCAAAAATTGGCATTCAGCCGAAGAGAAGGATTACATGGAGGGCGGGATCCACAGATCCCAAAGGAAAAAAAAAAACAGGTTCCAAAAAGAGCCGAGATCATCGGGAAGTCCCAGATGGGGTAGGTACCACATCCCGCCTCCCCCAGATGGAACCCCGGTGACCAGAAGCCTCTACAAGCACAGCTCAAGTATGCGGGAACTAGGACTTTTTCTCAAATCTGCCGGGACTACAGCTCCCAGGTAACCTCTGATTCCGGAAGTCATGCCCACAGTCCACCCCCCAGCGCCATCTTTACAACATACAGCCAAAGAGAAGGACCACATGGAGGGCGGGAACCACAGATCCTGGAGGGAAAAAAAAAACAGGTTCCAAAAAGAGCCGGGATCACCGGGAAGTCCCAGATGGAGTAGGTACCGCATCCCGCCTCCCCCAGATGGAACCCCGGTGACCAGAAGCCTCTACAAGCACAGCTCAAGTATGCGGGAACTAGGACTTTTTCTCAAAACCACGCGGCCGCATAAGCGGCTGTGCGACATCTCTCTATATACAAAGTGATTAATGGGAAGTAAACCACCCAACCTTTCTCCCTGAAAATCAGAGTTAAGTTTGGAGCACGGCCACAGCCCCAGAAACACAAGGACTTAATGGAGAACCCAGCAGCTTGGAGCAGAAAAGTGAACGGACTATGCGTTAATCCAGGCCATCATGTCTGCCCGGAGGGGAAAGGGTGTTGCCCCATTTGCCCTCTCCTCTCTGGAAAGAAGGATGGCGGCCACATGGGAGCCTTGTGGACAGCAGGTATGAGCCGGGGGTGTGGGGGCGACTAAAATCTCATGGGAAGGGGGGCGTTCCGGTCCGTCCTTCACACCCTGCCGAGGTCACCAGTTGCCTCCTGCAAGCGGTTCTCCAGCACAGCCACGGCCCCAGAAGCACAAGGACTTAATGCAGAACCCAGCAGCTTGGAGCAGAAAAGTGAACGGACTATGCGTTAATCCAGGCCATCATGTCTGCCTGGAGGGGAAAGGGTGTTGCTCCCTTCTGCCCTCCTCCCTCTGGAAAGAAAGATGGCGGCCACATGGGAGCCTTGTGGACAGCAGGTATGAGCCGGGGGTGTGGGGGCGACTAAAACCTCATGGGAAGGGGGGCGTTCCGGTCCGTCCTTCACACCCTGCCGAGGTCACCAGTTGCCTCCCGCAAGCGGTTCTCCAGCACATCCACGGCCCCAGAAGCACAAGGACTTAATGCAGAACCCAGCAGCTTGGAGCAGAAAAGTGAACAGACTATGCGTTAATCCAGGCCATCAAGTCTGCCGGAGGGGAAAGGGTGTTACCCTATTCGCCCTCTCCTCTCTGGAAAGAAAGATGGCGGCCGCATGGGATCCTTGTGGGCAGCAGGTATGAACCGGGGGTGTGGGGGTGACTAAAACCTCATGGGAAGGGGGGCGTTCCGGTCCGCCCTTCACGCCCTACCAAGGCCACCAGTTGCCCCCCACTAGCGGCTCTCCAGCACGGCCACGACTCCAGAGCACAGAAACCAATTTCTTAACTATCTGACTTTCAGTAGAAATACTTCCAGGGTCAATCTGTAAAATAGCAGAAATCCAAAACCAACATTTAATTCTTGAACCCAGCTGTAGAAAGCAAATCACTTCACAATGCTTTTTCAGTATGTCTGATTTGGGGGGGGGGGGGTAAACTCTAAATAATAGTGGTGAATCTTTTATTGAAACAGTGAATCTAATCAAAGCAGATAGAGTGTTAACTAGAATTCATCTGCCTCACAGGGACTGGGGCGGGGGTGGGGTTTTATTGGGGTTCTTCATGGTAAAAAATAAGTATTGGTAAAGGGAAATGTGTTTGATATTTGCATGACTGAGACCTAAACCTGAAAGCTTTGTAACCTTTCCCACAGTGATTCAATAAATAAATTAAAAAAAAGAAATAACCCTTAAAAAAAAAGAAAGATAGTAAACAAATTATAGCTCATAAGAAGCAATAAAAATACCAAAAAGAAGCGTAAAGATTAAAATGATAAGCTAAATGCAAAAAGTAATAAGCTTGAGAACAGAAAAATAGTAGAACTAAATAATTAATTGAAATTCTGTTTCCAGTTTAGCTGATAGCATTCCAGAGTGCCTGGCTCGCCTTTGCTTTACACTTCAAGACATATGACTGACTTATTCTCTGCTTATTTTTTGGAGGTAGATATGGTAGCAGATCTGGCCTGACAACCTGAAACATTCCTGACCAAAAACATTCGTACAGAGGCTAAAGGGATAGTATGGGGGATAAAGCACTTGCCTTTCACTGTCAATCCCATTTTGACCCCAGGCATGGCATATGATTCTCCCTTCTCTAACCCCTCCCAGACACCAGGAGTATGATTCCTGAGCCCAGTGCCAGGACTAAGTTTTGAACACAGCTGGGTGTGACCCAATACAGCTGGGTGTCTTCCCTTCCCAAGGTCCCAAAAAAACAAATTTGAAAAACAAAGAAACAACTGTAGGCCAGAAAGATAGTATAGTGGTAAGGTGCTTGCCTGCCGAATAAAAGGCTGATACTGATTCAATTTCTGCTACCCCATGTGGTCCCTCCAAGCATCACCAGGAATGATCACTGAGCACAGAGTCAGGAGTAAGTCTTGAATTCATCTGGAGATGGCCACCAAATCAAACCAAATCAAACAAACAGGCAAAACTCATGTACATATCCACACATTCACTCATGTCCTACATACAAATGGCCAAACAAAGTCAAAAAGGTCAATCACAAAGAAATTAGAATTTTGTCCATCACTCTTCCTTTTTCCTACCTAATCCACTATCTCACACATACACAGACACACACAGACACACACACACACACACACACACACACACACATACACACCTGCCTTTATTCTAGCTCTGCCTTTTTATTCAACTTGTGGTTTGCATATGTCATCACTGTGGCCATATTCACTTCCTAACCCAGCTGTGCTCCTATCTGCCAGGCTTTGAGAGTTGGATGGCTGTGTTCACTTAACTACTTGGCATCCGCACTGGTTCATGTTTAAGTCTTTCCATTATTTAGCAGTGCCCCTCTACTTCAAGAGGCATGAAGTTTTCACTTTGGAAAGCAATTAAGACTGCATGTCCTCCCCCAGACTCTCAGGGACCCTAAGTTACTGTCTTACCCCTGCCCCCCAGTGAAAGGGGTTTCACAAAAGAAGATGGCACAGATATTTCTTGAGCCAGCTCCCAGAGACACCTTCTTTGTGCTCAGCAGCTATGGCTTGGGAGGAGGATGACAGGAAGGAGTGAGGGAAAAGGGTTCTGGGAATTCTTGACTCAGTGTTGAATTGCCTTAGGACAAGCTCCTTCCTGCCTCACCCCAGGCAGCTCTAAAGACCCCCTGCCTAGTGCCCAGAACCTTGACTCCGATCCAGATGCCTTGACTTTATCTTCTATTTTCACCATTCACTGCTGGAAGAAATCATCTTCTTTTCTCTGCTCCCCAGAACTGCAGGGTTTGAGTCTGGTGGCACTGTCTGGTGATCAGATATTAGGTCTGACCTGGGACCCCTGAACTCTGCCTAATTTGACCCCTATGGAAAAAAACAGTCTTCTTGGGACTAGAGCAATAGTACAGTGGGCACAGCATTTACCTTTCACACAGACAGCCTGGGGTTCCATTCCTAGTGTCCCACATGGTCCCCTGAGCACTTCTAGGAGTGATACCTGACTGCAGAGCCAGGAGTAAGCCTTGGCTGCAATTGGTATGGCCCCCAAACCCAAAACCCAAACCAAAACAATAAGAACAACAACAAAAATCAACAACACCTTCTCTCCACTGCCCAAGATCACAACTCTTTGCCAAAGCCACTCTCCCAGCTTGAGAGACAAGCAGGGGTGCTTGATTTGGGAGGATGGACTGGGCAACAGGGCAGCTGACCTGGCTCTATAGTCTGCTTGCAAAAACTCTTGCTTCTAGTTCTTTTCCCCAAACTGAGGGAAAATATATTCTTGATTCTTCCAAACATAGTCCTAGTTCTTTTTCCAAAAAAAAAAAAAAAAGAGAAATCTGCTTCCTTTTGCCTGGTTGGTGGGCAACATTTAAAGATTTTTGCCTCACTGTATCATTGTAATGATGGAAAGGGAATAAATAACCTGAGAAACACATTTGGGTCTTCCTTGACTTAAAGTTTATCACATCCCCCTCAACCCTAAGTCTTCATGACCCCAATACTCAGAGTTCTAAGAGTTCTTTGTGTCCCAGATGGAGAGCTGGCAACCAGTACCATGGAAGTTCTAAGGCAGTTTCTCATATTTCCTTTGTGGAGTAGCCCCATTTTAAGGCTAGTCAACACCTTTATGAGAAAATGGATTTTTGAATCTATAGGAAGAGTTACGGGAGGGAAGTTTAATATTGCAAGATCTTGCCCACTAGCTGGGACAAGTGAAACTCCTGATGACTGGGTGTGTGTTCAAAAAGTGTGGGCACGAGCCATGTGCATTTGGTGACCATGAGCCACATCCCCACCCTGGTCGGCCACTGCTGCTGCTGCCAACAGATGCACAAAGGAGGGAACAGGGGTGCCACACTGTTGGTGACAAGTCATCGTTTATTCCAATTTCAGTCCCCCATTCCAGGCTCACACTGCCTCTCATTCCAGTCTCCTACTGTCCTTCATGCTAGTCTCCCCCATCTCCAGTCTCACAGCCTTAGTTTTAGAGAACAATCACCAAGGGTTTGGGGTAGCAACTACACCCAGGTGAGGTAGCACAATCAACATATGAAAAGTTCTTCCTACCAGTAAATCTCCTTCTAAAACAAAGGTCTAATCCTGCTAGCAGATTTGCTCAAGGGCAGAATTTCATCTAAGAATATATTTCTCCTTTCCTTAGTCCATATCTATTTAAACAACCATCTTAAATTTACTTCTTAATCATCTTTCTAGTCATTTTGTATGGACACAGTAAGAGATATATTAAACTTATAGGATGGCTCTCCTGGGGATATCTAGCTCTATATCCCAGACTACAGTCCTCAGACTCAATCCTAACCCCAGCAAGGACCTTATCCAGTTACTTCTTTTTTGGGTCATGACAGTCCGTCCATGGTCGTGCTCTTCACTTACTGTAAGTTGTATGGTGATAGACCTGTCCCTTTTTTATGCCAGTGTATCTCAGAGCTTGCCCTAGGTCCATTTAACCCCTTTATCAGGATCCTCCTTTTGGGGTGCTAGGAACTAAAGGCAACTGAGGCTTAAGTCGAGTAAATATGACAGATGCTCAGAAGTAAATATTATTTGGAGTCAATTAATTCCCAAGTAAAGTAAAGGCCCTCCCGTTGATCTTCAATTTGCTCAAGCGGGCCCAGTAACGTCTCCATTGGAGACTTTGTTGTTACTGTATCTGGCATATCGAATACGTCACGGGGAGCTTTCCAGGCTCTGCCCCGCGGGCGAGCCCAAGTTACAAAAGCAGAACTCTCTTCCTGTGTCTATACAGAAAGGACATTGCTCTAAAATAAACTATACAAAGGACATAACGGAAAGATAAAAGCAATATTTCACTTGCATATACAAAATCCAGAGTCCTTGAAGAATCTGACTTTACAAGTCACCGGGTCTGATTTGGGGTTATAAGTGATTAACAGTTAGGGGAAGTAGAGTACAGAGGAGAAGTTAAAGATAAACACATAGGAATGGGAGTGCCACAGGAGCACTGTGATGGATGTAACTCATAAACCTAAGCTCCCTGAAGCAAGGGAGAAAAGATGAGGAGAGAGGATGAACCAATGTTAAAATGTTTAGAACTATAATCCAACAACTGGTTACCCAGTGGATGATCCACCAACTCTGTTCTCACTTTTTATTCCCACCCAGAAAAAGCCTATGAAACACAGTGAGCTCTCACTAGTTCTAAGCAGCAACCTTCAAGACACCTTCCACCCATGCTAGCACAAACCAGAGAAAAATAAAATATACATTGCTAAGAGATGTTTTCTTTATTCTAGACATGAGTGACATATTCTTCAACTCCCTGCTTTGGCCAAACCTCTCTAAACTAAGATGATAAAACTCAGGGTATCTTTAAATGTATTCCTCTATTTGACTGAATTAGGTAAAATCACTATGGTATGGATAATGTGAGAAATGATCTGAAACAGAGAAAAGTATGGATCAAATGATTCCTGACACAGAAGCCAATAGTCCTAGTCCAAGCTTAAAGGCAGGAGGAGACTAATATTCAGGCTTAAACACAGACAGAGAAGGAATAATTTCTTACTCAGTCTTTTATGACATTCAGGCCTTGGGATGATTAGACAAGACCCACCCACAGTGGGTAGGATACATTTTGCTTTACTCATTTGAATCTGAGCAGGCTTTGGGACTTGCCTGGAAAATGGACACGGCATCAGAATTGCCCAAACCCGGCCTTTAGATAATTAGTAACATCTGCTTCTGCTCTTCTAGATCCAGGCTAGCTGAGAGTTCAGCGGTCCAAGATGGCCATGCCGTGAGGAAGCCCCAGGCTGTCCAGGGCATCCTCACTGCAGATGAGGAACCACACGAACAGAGCAGCTTACTTGGCCCTTCTGGTCACCTCAGCTGCTGGCCAATTGCAACCTTTGCCAGGAAGAGGCGTGGAAGAGCTGCCAAACTGAGTCCTATTCTAGCTCTCAGCCCACAAAATTGAAAGAGTCGATTTCAGTCCAGTTTTAGAATGATCGTCACATGGCAGTGGGGTCTGAAACAGCAGGTCTGAACTTCACTTAGATCCTACCGAGCTCTGACAGGAAGGACCTGGGGCCATCTCATGGGAGACAAAGAAGTGTGTTTCTTGGTTGTGTTGCTAAGGCGGCATTGCAGAGATCTACTTCTTAACTCTTTTTGAGACACCAACAGTCAGTGTTCACCTCAATCTTTTTGGGAGCCATAAAAGGCAAGTATGACTTCAAGGTCACGGTCAAGGTCACGGCCCTCCCGTTGTTCATCGATTTGCTCGAGCGGCCCAGTAACATCTCCATCATGAGACTTATTGTTACTGTGTTTGGCATATTGAATATGTCATGGGTAGCTTGCCAGGCTCTGCCGTGCGGGCGAGATACTCTCGGTAGCTTGCCGGGCTCTCTGAGAGGGGTGGAGGAATCGAACTCGGGTCGGCCATGTTGGCCGCTTGTAAGGCAAGCGCCCTACCGCTGTGCTATCGCTCCAGCCCACCAAGGAATTACTGACGGGGTTACAGAGAGGGTCAGCCCATCTCCAGACTGAACATAAAGAGCTTGGATCAGCCTTGCTTCATAAGATACACGGAGAGCCATTAGCCACAGAGAGAAGTCACTGTTAGCAAATCAACTGAGGAAAGGGGACAACTGTCACACATGGTAGTAAGAAGCCTGGGCAAGCCCACCACAGCCCACACAGGGTCATCGCTCTCCTTCCCACTGAGATATAGCCAGCCCTCCCAGCCAGGTCCAGCAGCTCCCCACTCCACCTCACACCCTCATCTGTCCCCGCCAATCCTCCCCTGGCAGGGAGCATCCAGGGGCTCAGCAGGAATCTGGCAGCCAGGAAAGGTGTGCTAAGTGACCGGAGGGAAAGGCGAGGGGGCCATGAGGGCAGAGCAAGTGTTGGGGAGGCAGCGGATAATGGACAGGGGAGTTTTCTTTCTTCCCAGGTGGCCTGCAGGGACCCCAAGAGAGAGCAACAAGGGCCCCGTTAAAGAAAACAGAGAAGGCACCAGGATGTGCTCACCACCCCCCGCCCGGCATCCGCACTTGGTTCTGCACAAAGCTGGTCACAGTGAGGAAACCTGAAGCACTGCCTGAATGTTCCCTGGGTCCTTGTGCGTGTCAACAGTGGCACAGCACTGGGCATGGTACTGGCCTTAGACCAGGGTACCTGTAAGCTACATCCGTCAGGCTGGGTTCTTCCCACAGTCTGTTTCTGTACATAAGATTTAACTGAAACACAACCTGAAGTACATGTTCTCTGTCTCTTTACAGAAAACTATTCTCAATCCCTTTTGACACTGATTTAGAAAAAATCAATAAAAATTCCTAAAGGAAGTCAGAGGGAAGGAACAGCTTCTGCTCCTAAAAGGATGAGACTTCTGAATGATAAAACAATGTTACACATTTCAATAATAATAATAATGAGAAAAACAATGGAACTGGAGACAATATTTGCCACATATGTGGAAAAGTTTCATGGTTCTAATACTTAAAAAGTCCCACAAGTTAATAAGCACAAAGGGCACATTTTGGTAGAAAAACAAGCAAAGGAATTGATTAGAAAAATATCACCAAAATACAAGTGGTTTATGAGTTATTGATAAAATAAATGTCATGAGTTGTTATAAAGTTAGAAATCGGACAGTGTTCTCCAGTCATCATATTGATAATATCAAGTATTGATAAAGTAGGTAAGGAGGAATATATGCTAATGTATTTTCTGTGGAGAGTTCATTTGGATGTATTAACTTAATAAATTTTTAAACATGCCTACCTTTTGCCAGATGACATTATTTCTAGATGTATGCCTTACAAAAATAGTCAATAAGTTCAAGAACAAATACACAAGGAATTCATTTTATCATTACATTGGATAATGTTTTCAAAGCCTAAATATTGGTTTATAGATAATATTAAAATAAATTACAATCCATAAGATATGCAGCTATTAAAAGGAATGAGCACATCAACATTTCTAAATAGAGTAACTTCTAGTATATATCAATCACTAAAAAGCAAGTTAGAAAACATAATCGTTTTTAGATTCTATTGTAAAAATTTAAATGTGAGCCACTGTGTGTGTGTGTGTGTGTGTGTGTGTGTGTGTATGTGTGTGTCTTCCAGGAGAAAGATTTGAAATGATTAATACCTAATGTCTATAGCAATGCTGATTGCTCAATGTTAGGATATTGACCTGGCTACTTTATCAAAGGCCTGAGTAACAGTGATTCATGCATAGAGAAGTCTGGGTCTCTCTGCTGTTAGAGTCAACACTGGTTGAAGGTGCAGGATGAAGGTTTGCAGATTCCTGTTGGTCTCATCACTGCCATCCCAGTGTCTCCAGGCTACATGGTAGCAGTGGAGGGCCACACTAGGTGGTTTCAGGCACCTGGAAAGGCGGGGGCATGGGAGAAACCCAAAACAGTTTCTCCTTAAGAATATGACCTGGAATTGCACACATGACTTCTGATCCTGCTATTTCAGGTAAAACTTAGTCACATGATCATACCACCTGGACAGAGGAAAAAGTAAGGAGCCCTCTAGATGGCAATCTTAGCCCAGGCTGTCGTACAGCGTCTAATCTTTAGAGGTGTCTATTACAAAAACATTGAGTATAATGGGGACACTCCTTAGTCTCTCCCATGGATGTCTAGATCTAGCTGCTATCCATACTAAGAGAAAAGTCAGAAAATCAATTAGAAACAATAGATTGTCTACCAAAGAAGGTGATTCATATATAGAAAATGGATCAACTGTAATAAGGCAGAACAGAATATAGTGGAATGATGTTTTCTGAGTAATAAGAAAAACCAGTGGAAATGTAGAAATTATAGCATGGAAAATAATATTGAAGAGGAAAAGCAAGGGAAAACATTTTTTAAAACAAAATTGCCAGAGTTTACCCTTGCTACTAATAATAGGTGTACTGTTACTGTAGGAGAAAGGAAATAATACACATGCCCATTTTCTACCACCATGTATCCCAGTAGCCCTCCCACCCTCATCCCCCCATCCCACCCTGCCTCTGTGGCAGAGCATTCCCTTTTGTTCTCTCTCCTTTTGGGTGCTGTGGTTTGCAAAAGAGGCATTGAGTGGCAATCATGTTTGGTCTCTAGTTTACTTTCAGGTTGCTTCTCCCATCCTGGGAGGATCCTCCCAACACCCTTTATTTGGTGCTCCCTTCTCTATCTGAGCTGCCTTTTCTCCTAGCATGTTTAACACTACTTTTAATGCTAGTAGTATCAATATAGAAAACACAATTGGGATTGGACATTTTTATAAAAACTTAGCTAAATACTTCAAACCTTCATTTGATGTGGATTAGGTTTTTGAGCTGACTTTAAACTAAATGACAATGAAATCGTGTCCTCGAGTGATGTCATTTTGCTCAATGTCACTTCTCTACAGTCTGGATGAGAAAAAGCAGTCCTGCCAATATTGAACAAAATGACGTTATTACAGCAGCAATAATTCTGAATGAATGAAAATAAGTTGGAAACTACTAGTCAGATCCAGAGAGCCTGGACTCATTGTTCTTAATCCTCTTCTCTATATACAACTACAAATTCTGGAAAGGATGCAAGAGACAACCAGAGTATTCTGACAGGTTCAAAAGTAGAGTGAATTGATTAGACCCCAGAAATGGGCGGGACAGGGGTGGTGTGCAAAGTCTTAGATCCTCACCCAACAGTGAGAAGAAGGTGACTCGAGTGATGTTTCCAAGTCCCATCCTTTCCACAGAAGCAGTCAAAGAAAACACCTTCCTCTATTGCTGTTCTAGCTCCCTCCTTCATCCTCACCCAATCCCATAGCAGGCATGTTCCTTTCCTATTGCCTCTTTGACAAATGACACCAAAATACAATTTTTTTACCTTCCAGTTCTGGATATCCAAAATCGGCATTGGCTTCCCTTATCTAAAATCAAGGTGTCAGCAGGACTGCATTTCTTCCAGAGGCTCTAGGGGAAAATCCTTTCCATGCTTTTTCCAAACCTGGAGTCCACCCACATTTCTTGGCTGGCGGCCCCTTCCTCCATCCTGAAAACCAACAACATCCGGCCGAGTCCTCAAACTTCTATCACTTTGATTTATTCTTTTTGTGCCCCACCCACCTCTTCCATTTGTTCTCACTTTCTTGCCTTCTCTTTCCATTTGTAAAGATCTGTGTGGTTACATTGGATGCTCCTAGAGAAACCAGAACAATATCCCCATCTCGAGTTCGATGGAATGACATCTTAATTCATTTAACATAATGCATCCACAGGTTCTCAGGTTCATATGTAGATTGCTGTGGGGACCATTAGTCTTCTTCCCACCATTTGCCCTCTGCCCACAAAGAGACACTTGCATCCTACATGCAAAATTCACTCCAGCTCAAGGTCTTCTAGATTAGTATTTTTTAACATTTTTCTGACTATGGTCCTTTTCTGACCTTATTTCTTACTGTGACCTCACTGTCCCATTGCTCGCCCTCTACTTTTGTGCTGTGAGCCCCCGTATACAAGATTTTAACAAGCGACCTCCTTGGAATATCCTGGGGACTATCAGGGGTGCCATAGGACCCCCAGTTGAGAAATACTTCTCAACTATACATGATCAGTGAAGTCTAAGTCCCAAATCTCATGTTAGTCTCATCAATTTAGAAGTCCCCAAATCAGAGCAAAGGGTAGTGAGGCTAGAGAAGGGACCAGTATAAAAATAACAGCTGGAAATAATCATTTTGAGTAGGTACTGAGTATTGAAGGTAGGCAAAGGGAAATAGCTTATAACCTTTCAGTATCTCAATCGCAAACCACAAGGCCCAAAATAAGAGAGAGACAGAGAGAGAGAGAAAAAGAGAGAGAGAGAGAAGAAATGAATAACTTTGTAACTATGTATCTCACTGAGATTCACTTAAAAATAAATAAATAAAAGTCCCCATATGTTCCATCTAAGGTAGGTATAGGAGAGGCAGGTCATCCGGAGCCGCCATCTTCACAAACTAACACAGAAACAGAGGCAAAGAGATGCCACCTACAGCCCAAGGGCAACCTCCTCGCGAAGCTCTGTTCCCCTCCCACCCACAAGCCCCCCTGGCTCAGCAGGTTAGGGCCCACCCTTCCTCCAACACGTGTCACTGCCAATTTCTCTTCAACATCAACCGTCCCGGACCCACATTCTGCTCTGATTCCAGCCCTTTTCATCTCCCCACTGCTGCCCGTCTCTAAGCATAGAGCCACATCACCCTCCCTGTCTGTGCCCAGACCACAGCTGCCTCACCAGTGGCAGCTCTGGGCGGCCAGTCTGTGGGGACACTCAGTGAACAGGCCACTTGGCATTCCCAGGCTTAATGGATCTCTGCGTTATTACCCCTACAACACTCTTGAGTCCCAAGGCATCGATTTGGGGACCAGAGCCACACCCACATCTCCACTGGTTCACAGTGGTCTCACGAGGCAGGGAGCTAGCAAGCTGAAGGACATCCTGTCCTGGCTGCTGCCCACTCCCGAGCCCTGCGGTCACATCCCTCTCCCCCCTCCCTGACCTCAGCAGCCCTCAAACTCAGCTCTCTCGAGTTTGAGCTTTCCTGGGTAGTGGGGTGCCGGGGATTAGTTCTGGACTTTGTCAACCAACTTGCTGGGCATAGTGCGTCTTGTTGGCATCTTCATTTGAGTCCCTGACATTTCAGTCCTGCCAGGCCAGGCTACTGCAGGCATGCAGGAGGTGCCTCCACTGGCCAAGAAACCTAGCCCTGCCTCTGCCTCTTCCATGCCTCTTGCCCCTGTTGCAGCCGAAGAGCGTTTGAGCCCTTGAGGCCTGGTCTGGATCCCAGAGACCCAGGCCTGCATCCTTTCCAGATCCTTCTGAAGCATAGTGATCTGCGCCACCCTGGAGTGGGACCTTATGAGACTCAACAGTCCCCACGGGGCCCCAGGGGGTCTCTGCAAACCAGGGCTGATCTCTGCCTTCTAGCCTGCCTGCCTGCCTGCTCTCTCCTCTTCCAAAGCCTGCTCCGTCCATGGAATCCTATGGGCGTGGGGAGTGGGGGTGCTCCCCATGGGGCTGGGCTCCTGGGTTCAAGGGAGCATAACCAGATTTTGACTTTCCCCTCCAGTCAGTACCTTCATGCATATAAAGACACCCACTTACAGCTCGTTTAATCAGCATGAAAGTGGATGTGGGGTGCTGCGGGTCTCAGCCCTGTTTAGGACAATGAGCCATCGGGGATGTGGCATGGCTCAGTCTGGGTCTCCCACGCATGACTCATGTCCACCCAGGTGATAGGGATAACCCTTAAAGGATGCTCTCAGTCTGAGCTCTGGCCCTGGTGCCCTCCAAGCTCAGGAAGGGGTGAGGCCCAGGGAGCAGCGGCCCCCAGCAACACCTCCACATCATCCCAGACCTCTGTTGTGGTACAGGACCAGGCCCTGATACCCGGGGGGGTGCGCCACCTCCCTCGCCCGTGAGTACTCAGTGACTTGGAGCTCCAGGAGGGACTGTGGGGGGCCAGAGGGCTACGGGCAGCTGTGTGTCTGAGGGGCTTTGTGCTCAACCCTTACCATGGCCGCAGCCTAGGACAGGCCTGAGTGGAGCCTGTAGTCAGCACAGAGCCTCCCTTGTCCCTGCAGTGAGGAAGGCCAGCTCCTGCCCCTGCTGGCTCTGCAGAAGGCTGCCTCTGGTCATTCCTGAGCACGTTGGACTTCCATCTGGTAGAACCATTGGCCACCCAGCTCTGGCAGCCGGAGACACTTCCGGTTGTCATCACTTAACTAATGACAGGTGTGTATGTGTGTGTGTGTGTGTGTGTGTGTCTGTGTTTGTGTTTGTGTGTGTGTGTGTGTGTGTGTGTGAGAGAGACTGTGTGGTGCGCACATGCGCTCTTGTATGCACATGCATCTGTGCAGCTGCTGCTGGGGGTGACATGGGCCAGGGCAGGGCCATCCCAGGTGATGCCTATGGAGGATCCTCCCTAGGTGCCATGCTGGCCTTGGGAACTCACCAGGACTTCGCATGGCCCATGCTGTTGCCAAAACAGAGAGAAAGAGACAAAGAGAGAAGGGGAGTTCCATCTGGTGGTCTGTTGTCATGACTGGAGCGGGGGGTAGTGGACCCCCTTTCCATCTCTATAGTCCAAGTTCTCTGGAGACACATACCCAGGCAGATGTCCCTCCATCTGCTGTCCACAGACCCTCTGGAGACTGAGTTCTAACTCTCATCTGAGTATGGGGCCTGAGAAGCAGGGAGCTCCAGGGGAGCCCGGGTGGAAGCCCCCATTGGAGGGAGAAGAGCCAGCCCGGCCCCCGTGGGCAGGCAAGAAGGCACAGATCCCCGTCTACTCTGTTCTTCTCAGCTGGGGCCCACCCACTATGGGGTGCTCAGTCCACCTGACTCAACCCTGCTGGAAACCCCCTGGCAGATGTGCCCAGAACAAATGTCTTGTCTGGATACCCCAAACCACACAGAGCAGTTGACATATAAAAGGAACTAGTTCTTCGTTCACTGTGCACCATGCCTCAGGCCTGCCTGAGTGTCCTACGTGACTGGAACTGTCGCTGGAAGTTCGGGTACATTCTCCACCAGGAGACCCCAAATCCTCCATTGCAGAGTCAGGCGTAGCAGAGAAGACAGAGAAGACAGAGCTGAGGGCTCAGCTGCAACACACACTCAATGCGGCTAATGCCTGGGTCCAGCTCTGCCCCCGGTGCACCCATCTCAGGACATGGCGGCAGGGGTGGGGGTGGGGTGCTCCCAGCTTTCGCTGGCTTCTCAGCAACACCCTGCCAGGCACTGCAGCGGAGGTGGTCCGTTCCCAGGGGAGCCTTCTAGAATCCTGTGGCTAAGCAATATATTTTCTTCCTTTGATTTATCTAAGTCAGTGTTTCCCTAAGTGGACGATACTGCCCCCTGGGGGGCATTGGAACGATGGGGAGGGGGCAGTGGGATCTTGGGGGCAATTTGTTTGCATAAAGAAAGTAGATTCCCAGGAGGACTTTTTTTTTTCTGCAAAAGTCCTGAGTAAAATTTTCTTTTCTTTTCTTTTCTGCAAAGGGAATGCTGGGCCAAATAAGTTTGGGAGCCTGATCTTAGTCAACTTGTTCCAACTTACAACATAACCCCAGCGTTAACTGGATCCATCACGCTGAGACAATGGCTGGGTGTGCGCTCAAGGAATCTTGTGACACAAACGCCTGTCTGCTGGCACGGGCCGGTCTGCCCAGTCCTCTCCTGGATGAAGCCGAGGAGTCGCAGGAGGATGACCATCCGCACTGGCCGCCCTCTGCATTTGGAAAATGCATTTGATGGGAAGCTCGAGGCAGAGCAAGTGGCCGTGTGAGGCTTCAATGATTTCTTAAGGACATGTTGCTAAATGATTTAATCTCTTCCTGAGACACTGCCCAGGGATTGATGACCTCTGCTTTTCCTTTCTCCAGCCTGATGAGCAATGGCTTTTCTGACAGGCCAGTAAATTTCCCCCATTGCTTCTGCTAAGAAAATTTTTTTAAAGGCGACGAGGGGAAAGTGCTTTACTGCAAAGCACTCCGCACCCCGCCCCCACGGCTCTTGCGGAGCACAAAGCTGCAGCAGAACAAGGACAAGCCATTGCACAGCTCCCAGGACGAGCCAGTCCCGTTAAATTAAAACAAATGAAGGCGACTTCCAGATGGTGACTCACACACAAAGGAGGCCGGAGACAAGGGGACGGCGGCGGCTGGCTGCCTTCCTGAGCTGTGCCCGGCCCCAAGATGAGGCCGGAAGGAAGACCCTCCCCCCAGAACTCCACCCTCACACATGAAGGGGGATTTGAGAGGCTCTCTGAGGGGCCAGAAAGAATCCCACTCTTGCGCCAGCGCTGGGGTCCAACCACCTTTGTCCCTGGTAGCTGCTGCCCACGGTGTCTTTCTGCGGGCTCAGTATACAGCTTGGGCTGGTGGGGACGTCTCTGCGGGGAAGTCCTCGGGGATGTGCTGCCAGGAAGGGCTGCGCAGGGTGGTCTGAGGATTGTTGGCATCAGCCGACAAGGGAAAGCTCCTGCAAGAGGGTATGGTGGTGCCTGGAAGGATGACAGACAGGTGATAAGGGCACCCTAAGAGGGCACGGCAGGCAGGAGGCTGAGGTGATCCTGGTTCTGGCAAGTGTGTGTGTGGGTGCTTCAGAGTGGGAACAGCAAGAAGGGGTCTTCTTCAGTGTCTGGGACACCAGCCCTTCCTGTCTCTGTCACACAGAATCCTCTGTAGTCTGGAGAGAAGGGACCGTGGGGGTGCTTATATTTTTGATGGACAAAGGTGTGACAGGGGGAGCTGATAGAGAATAAAAATAAATAAATAAAATCTCTTTTGCATGAGAATAAAATGCAGAGAGAAAAAAATACTCCAAACAAAAGCATAACAGCTACCACAAAAGAACAGGGTGAACCACATGGGCTCAGTGAACAAGACACAGCTTCACAGCAAGCTAATATCTTCGTGCAAAAGCCAGCAGTGACAAGGTTGGGATGCAGAAACAAGCATCACGGGACCAGTGGCCTGGTTCTTTGACACACAGCACCTACCATCTGCTGCTGGCGTTCAGGGACACAATTTCCACACTGGAAAGTGATTTAAGAGAAGAGAAGAGCTTTTAGGTGCTCACAGGGCCTCCGTGTGACTCAGTAGTAGAGAACATGGCTGCATGTGTGAGGTCCAGGGTTCAACCCCTAGCTCTGTCTCCTGTTGCTGAGTACAATTCCCGAGCACTGCAACAAGTGTGTGACCCCTGGCACTGTAAAATGACCAAAATAAATAGACGGGTAAGGTTGGAAAGATAGTGCAGGGATTAAGGTGCCTGTCATGCACCCGGTCCACCCAGACACTCGGCACCACATATGGCCTCCGGAGCACCTACAGGAGTGACTTCTGAGCTCAGAGCCAGGAGTAAGCCCTAAGCATGGCCGGCCATCACTCAAAAGCAAAAACAAAGAGAAGGAAGAGAGGCTGCATGATAGCTCTCCATATCCAGGACAAGACGCTGTAGTCACAGGTGAGAAAGACTAATGTTACCCAAATGGTCCTGCAAAATGCTGTGTATTTGCTCACTGGAAGGTCCTCAGGCTCCAGCCCAGCACCTGCCCCACCCTGCCCGTCCCCACCACACCCACCCATCAAGTTCTCCCCAGGCATCCTGGCTGCTGTGGGCCACTGTCCTCTTCCCAGGACCTGATCTCAGCCCTGCCACAGCAGAAGGCTGCTGCTGGCTCTGCCATGACTCTGTAATGAATGTTGTCATAAATGCAGATCTATCCTGGGTCCTATGACACCGCCTTGGCAATAGGTTCCGGGCTTCTAGTACCTCTTGGCACGCATACCCTCAGTTTGAGGTCCCTGAAGATTGGGGGTGGGGGTCATTTCGCCACAAGCTTTCCTCATGCAGGAGAATGTACGCCCTCACCAGAGTCCATTTCGGCCTCCACAATTCCCCTTTCCTTGTGGAGGGAGGGTGGGAGCCGCAGCCCCACTCAGTGTCCCCGGAGTGCATGGGGACAAGAGCTACAAGGCTGTATCAGGGACGCAGTGACATGGAAAGCTCCAGCACCTTGTCAGTGTGTCTGGGGGTGCCTGAATTATCTCTGATTTCCAGGGTGACATCGTGGAGTCACACGATGGTGACATTGGGAGCACAATCACACAGCTCTCACTCCAGGCCTCAGGCGCTCAGGGGCTTTGCCCACACCAAGGACAGAGAGCTGCAGGTGGGACTTGGCATGGGGCCTGGGGCAGGAGAGGCAGGCCAGCAGGGAAGTGAACGCTGATGGGCCCTTTGTCATCGTCACTGGCCACACTTCTTTCCCTACCGCGTCCTCGGCCCCGGCAGACGTGAGCTTCCTCTGACCAGCACCACGGAGCAGTCAATGGTGAGATGGTGGGGAGGGTGGGGAGAGATTCTGAAGTGCATGAGATCGGCCAGGAGTCTCAACCCAGAGTCAAACCGAGGGCTGGAACCCAGACTTGAAGAAGCCCCCCAGAAACCACAATGTGATGGCAGGGTTCAAGGAGCCAGGAGGCAAGACCAGCACCCTCTCCCCTCAGGTGTCTCTGAAGCCTGCCTGTGGGGGGCTTGCACTTGCCTCCCAATGTGTGGAGGGGACACAGTAGCAGGTAGACCCCCAAGGGTTGGATGCGGCCTTGTGTGCTCTGGAGCCATGCCTAGCCCTGAGGGAGTGTGGAAACCTGGTGCTCCCCACTGGCACCCGGGAAGCTGCTCCTTCCTAAGGGCCTCGTGCCCTGCCTGACCTGCCACCTCACGGTCTCCTGTCCCACCTCACCTGCCACCTCAGGGCCACTTGTTCTGCCTCTCCTGCCACCTCGGGGCCTCCTGCCTCAGCCTCCCTTGCCACTTCCAAGCCTCCTGCCCACTTCACCTGCCACCTGAGGGCCATCCTGGGAGACCCTCCCTCTTGCCCCTGACCAGCATCCCCCCTTCTCCCTCCCCACTGCCTTGGGCTACAGGTCCTGTCCCACCTTCTCAATGGTACAGTGCAGAGGTGCCCGAGGCCTTTCCTGGGCACAGACCCAAACTGCAGAGGCTTGGTGCTGCCCCCGCCCCCCGCAATGGCCCTCCCTCTATTTCTGGGAATATGTGCCGCTGTCTCCCCCCTCTCCCCTTGGTCCATGAGTGTCTGCTGAGACACTCTGGGCAACGCTGGGGGAGCACCCACAGGATGAACACGACCCTGTGGTTCTGATTACAGTTTATTACCATAATGGAGAAAATTTCTGGACGCCCCCCAAATTTCCTCTCTCTCTCTCTCTGATTTTCAATTAAGAGTTTAAACCATGATGGAAAATGGCCATTTTCTGGAATATTCTCTAAAGTGCTGCTTCCTCACCACTGAGTGCTTTCTTTTCTAAATAGTTGAAGACCCCTGATGATTCAGAAGGGGAGAAGAGCCAGAGCCCTCCCTCAGGAGGAGTGAGGGCGGTGAGTGGGAGTCTGACGAGGCCCCGGCCCGTGGCCTGCCTTTCCTCCGAGTACCCTCTGGTTGGTGGCGGGTCTCATTGCTGTGTTTCTGTCCTGGAAAGAAGCTGTGAGCCGGGGTCAGCGTGGTGATCCTGAGAGCCATGCTTGGCTGCCAGCAAAGCAGCTGAAGTCCTGAGAAAGCTTCCTGATCGCATTACCGAGGTGGCACCACCAGGACAATCAAATCTCTGGGGGGATGAGGCCTGCAAAAGGGCTACTGCCCACGTGTGGCAGCGAGGGCCAGACCCCGGAGGAAGCTGAGGCCGTCCATGCTGGGCAGCCAGGGTAGTCGGGGGTCACCCCAACTGGGCTCCTGGGGAGCACAGGGACAGAGCAGTGCCCAGTCCAGCCTTTCCCAGGGACCATGCCCCACGCATGCCGCTGGCACAGGCCACAGAGTCACCTGCCCTGCAGGCCCGTGTCCCAGGTAAGAGCAGGGTGCCAAGGAGTGACTGTGACAGGGGAGGAGCAGATCAGAGCCCCCCACCTCTGCTTCGCCCTGGGGTCTCTACTTAGGGGCAAGATCACAGACTCAGGAGGAAGGAGCAGAGGAAACTTCTTGCTCCAGCTCTGCTGTCTTAGCCCTGGCCCTCTGCACCAAGCTGCCATCGGGGTGCTGTTGGCTGGAGCCGGGTTGGTCACTTGTCTGCACGCAGGCGGCCAGGGGCCAATCCTCGGCACAGAACTGGGAGTAGCTTCCCTAGCCCCCTGCATAGAGCTGAAAGTGACCCCTAAACAAAAAACAAACACTTCGCCATGGAACCCCCTAGAGCGGGGAAGGCCCAGACACCTCACCGTGTGTGGCCGTGGGTGCACAGAGAGTGACTGACAGGCCACAGAGCCATCTGACTGTAAGGCCAAGGCAACCTACGAAGGCTGGCTGAGGTGCAATGGGGACAATCTCAGAGTCGGCTCCCTTGGGGCCTAATTAGGAACCCAAGCACAGGAGACAGAGGGATACACCCACGGCCAACGTCCTACCAGAAGCTCCTCCAGGAGAGTTTTGCCCAAAGGGCCCTGGTCTGCTAACTGTACTCCTAGGTCCTGACCGTGGAATGAAGGTTCCTTCACCTGGGTTCATTAAATGAGTGCAGAGTGCAGGGCAGACGCCGGACGCCCTGGCAGAGCTTCCCAGTTATCCCGACAGCACCGGCAGCTCCCTGTCAGCCCTCACCCGCTGTACAGGCCCATGCAACCTGTCAGCAGGTCCAACCTGGCCCTGGACTTGCCCGCTGACCTCCACCCCTAATCCCCCTGCTTCCAGCAAGCCCCAAACTGGAGCGGGTCCAGGCCGCTCACCCGAGGCTGGGAGGGATGTGTGGCAGGGAGGGCTTGGACGCGGAGGCAGCGTGTCGACCAGGTTCTGCCATGGTCCCGCTGTCCCCCCAACTCCCAAGTCTCCCCCAAAAGGGTCACTGAGTCCTACATTCAGAGCATAATACGTGCCCAGGAGCTGTGACAGACACACAGGGCCTGGCGTGGAGTCTGTGTCCAGGAAAGCGGGTGACTGAGGCGAAGGGAAGGTCCAAGCTTCCTCTTAGACAAGTCACAGCTGAGGGAGGGGTCTTGGGCTCAGGCTTTAGGGGTGGGAGTCATTGGAGGCACAGGCAGAGGGTGTCGGGGGACTAGCGTGCCTGTCATACATGGTGGGGGAACACTGAGCACTCTGCAGGCCCCTCCCTGAGCCAGATCAATGGGTCGGCATCGATCCCCTGGCAACTACAGCTCCCTGGTGTCACCGTCCCGCAGCCCCCACCCAACCCAGGTAGCAGGTCACACAGGCAAACCCCAAAGCTGGGAGAGCCCAGAGGTCGAGGGCTTGAGGGAGCCCCGAGTCCTGAGTGGAAGAAGTTTCTTGCAGAACCTGGTACCATGGCACAGCCGGTGGGCACCCACAGCAGGTTTACCAGCAAACCAGAGAGGCTGCCAGAGATGTTGGACTCTTGCTGCATAGATGCTGGAAGCATCCCCTCTGCGAGCTCCAGTGCCTCGTCAGTACACAGTGGGCAGCTGCACCTGTACATCCAGTCCACAGACAGAGCAAATCCCAGCCCTTGGGCTCCTGATGCTGGCTCAGCTCAGAAGTGGTGAACGGAGCTCTTGATGCTTACCATGATGGCCATCCCGGTGGTGGCCAGGGAGGGAGCGTCGGGAGTCACACATCTGCTTGTCTATGGCGCCCCCTGCTGGCTGCTGTCTACTGCCGCAGATGAGGGACCACACTCAGGAGAGTTGGACATACACAGAGGCTCTTCACCAGACACCTCCTACCTCAGACCCACTTACAGGAAGGTTCACCTCCTTTTCCATACAGAGCTCTGGGAGGAAGACACAATCTCCTGCCGAGCTGGAGCTGGGACAGTCCCCAGTCATGTGAACACATTACCTAGAGAGGGGGGCGACTGGTAGAGGTACCCGATTTATCACCACTGACGGCATGAAGGCCCATGACACCAGAGTTGGGTCTGTCCTGTTGGCTTACGGTACAGATGGGGACGCTGAGGCCCTGAAAGAAGACGTCTTCTGTCCTGCTCCCCAGCATCTGCTGACCCAGCCCAGGGACCAGGTGTTAGGATGGCAAGAAATAGAACCAGCACGGTCAGTTCCACACCCTGAAATGACCACGCCAGTAGAGCAGAGCCGGGCAGGTTGGCAGGGGCGGTATGGGCCCTGGGACCCCTGCAGACTGGTTCCAGCCCTGCAGAGGAAGCTGTCCAGGGCCCGGACAGCTTCCTCTGCAGGGCTGGAACCAGTCTGCACCCAGTGTGGGGAGCAGCCGTCTCTAGAATCAGATGCAGGGCAGTGATAGTACAGAAGGTCAGGTGCTTGCCTTGAACGTGGCCCATTGGGTTTGATCCCTGGCATTCCATATGGTCCCCAAGTGCCGCCAGGAGTAAGTCATGAGCACTGCCCATATGCGGCTAAGCATCAGATGTAGAATCAGAAGAGATGGGAGGAGGGATCCGGGCTGGCCATGGCAGCTTCTCCGTACAAAGGCAAGAAGATTGTTTCTGTCTGTCAAGGATCAGTGGGCGTCACATGGCAGGGGTGTGGCTTCGAAGGGAAGCATGGCAACGTCTGTGGGAAGAAGGGGGGTGAACGAAGCTCATGTGTCAGGTCCCTTCCTGCATTCCCTGGTGGCATCAGCTGTCACTAAGCTACAACCACACTGCAGGCAGCTCCATCCCAGAGCCAGGGGGCCCAGGTCACAAGACGAGGCTGGGGCTGGAGTCTCGCAGTGGTGCCCTAAAGATGCAACAACTTTGTATTTGAGCCACACCAGCAGTCCTCAGAGCTCACGCCTGGCTCTGCTCTCCAGGTTCACTCCTGGAGGGGCTCAGGGGACCACAGGGCATGGCTGGAGATTTAACCAGGGTAGGAGACATGCAAGGCAAGTGTACTATCTCTTTGGCCCCCAAGGCTCAATAATGTGACAGAATGGAAAACTGGCTTCCCAGGGCCTGGGAGAGAGAATAGTGGTGAGGGTGCAGGCCTGGCAGGTATCCCACTCGGGTCTGATCCCCTAAGCATCACTGGGTGTAGCCCCGGAGGCCCCTGGAGCACTTACTAGGGTGGCCTGAGTATCCCCAGCACTACAGAGCCTGGGCAGCAAGCACCCTCAGACCCTGTGCTGAACTGACAGCCCAGTGGGCTGAACAGCCATGGGGACCTCAGGGCTCCTGAGCACTGCTTGGGAGACACCTTCAAAATTAACAAACAGAAAACTGGCGGGCCACATGGTACCTGAGATTGAACTCAGGACTCAGGACTTCGAATAGGTAAGGCATGCCTGGTCATCCCAGGAAGGTCGGACACAGGCTCGATACACAATGCATGGTCTCAGACTCATGGAGACTCGGGAAACACCGTAGTACAAAGCTCTTCACTTACGGAATGTTAGAAAAGTCTCTTTTTTTCTTGTAGCCAGTAAAATTAGAAAGGAGAAGATAATGTCAAAGTTCACTTTGGAAGCAAAATTTCCCCTTTGGAAGTGGAAACGAAAATGTTTGGAGAACAAAGGCAATATTAGTGTATTCATATAAAAAGACAGAATTCAGAAAAACTGGAATTTAGAGGGAAAACTACATTCTCAAGTGAATTTTCCATTAACAGGATGAAAAGGGCAAAGAAAAAAGCTGAGGGCAACTCATACTGGCTCAAGAGAAAGAAAAGAAGACAAAAAACAAAAAACAGATCCTGATAAGATCATGACCCTTCATTACTTATGGGATATGTCTAAAGAAATTATTCACGAAAGTTTATAGCCAAAGTACACAGGCATATACTTGAATCTAGGAAAAATAATGGAAGACAGCGAGGCTCACCACTACACCAACGCTGCTAGGAACAGTAAAGGGACTGGACAGCACAGGTAGAGTGCTTGCTTTGCACACAACCAACCCGGGTTCAATTCCCGGCACCCCACAGCGCCCCCTGAGGAGCACTGGCAGGAATGATCTCCGATTACAGAGCCAGGAGTAAACCTGAGTGCCAACTGGGTGTGGTCAAAAACAGAACAAAAAGTGCATCTGAAATAAAGGCACTAGAAAGAAAAATCTGAAAAACAGAGAAGTTTCCATGCCAGTATTAAATACCAGATATGCCAAATGGTACTAAAACACAGAAAGGCAGCTTGGTGTACACACACTATTTTTGGAGGAGGAAAAGATATCAGAGTGTAGAGAAGCTTGTACATTCACACACACACACACACACACACACACACGTGTACACACACACTATTCTTTTGGGAGGAAAAGATATGAGAGTATGGAAAAGCTCCTATATTCTCACACACACACACACACACACACACCACACACACCACACACACACACATTTTTCTCTATCGTTTAGAAAAGCTCACTCTCTCTCTCTCTCTTTCTCTCTTCTTTGTTCTCTTTCCTATTTTCCACTAAAATAGGAAAAAAACAAATTTCCTTTCAATGGTTTATAAATGGGCTGGAGCAACGCGCAGCCAGCCCGGCTGAGCCGGGTTTGATTCCTCCGCGCCTCTTGGAGAGCCCAGCAAGCTGCTGAGAGTATCTCGCCCGCACGGCAAAGCCTGGCAAGCTCCCCGTATTCAATATGCCAAACACGGTAACAACAAGTCTCAAAATGGAGACATTTCTGGGCCCGCTCGAGCAAATCGATGAACAACGGGAGGACAGTGTTTGTTTGGTTTCTAAATCATATTCCCACATTCAGTCTCCGGGAATAGAATCCCCTCACTGGATCAGCCCCCTTTGTGAGTTCTGCTGTTTGCGGGACATGTCTGCAATTTCCCTCCAACAGGGCAGGGAGAGCTTTAGCTCTCACCCAGTCTAAGCAATCTCCTCAGCCCAAGCCCACTCCCTGGACCACATGTCACTCTGCTTAGCCACACTTGTTGAATGGCTGTTTCCTTAGATTACACCCAATCCTAAGTCACCCAAAGCTGGTGGCATCGCGCCCTGGGTTTCCTGCTCAAATATGTTATCCCGTAAGGGTGCATTGGTGTCAGACTTCTGGAGGCCTCGCAGGACTTGACAGTGCCTCATTTGTCAGTGCAGGGCACTGCTTCCTTTTGAATGTTGCCACCGCCCTTCTCTTCCCTTCATCTGTCATTTCTGTGGCTGGATGACTCCTGCTCCTTTGTATATTATTTTTATTCTCTTTGGAGGCTTCCAGAATCTTTGACTTAAAATGCTGATGTCTTTCTTCAAACAATACACAAAATTTTAATTCAAAGTGTGCAGGCGCTGGAGCCAGAGAGCCTAGTGGTAGAAATCCGGCTTCGAACCAAGACAGGGGCCACACAGTCCCCTAGCAACACTCCACATGCTGAGTGTGAGCCTGGCAGCCCTGAGCACAGGGTGCAAACCCCCCACACCCTGCAACTGAAGCAACAAGAGCAAAGGAAAGAGGAAAATGCAAATGCCTTCCTTTCCTACCTATGCACACAATTTCTATCTCCTCTTATCTGTTGCTTTCTCCTCTCCTTCTGATACTCGTAATTAGACACATTTGGCTGCTTCTCTCTCACTTGGATCCCTCTCTAATCTGCCATCTCACTGACCCCTTCCCCTTCTCTTCTAAGAGCCCCCAACCAATCTCCTGCCTTGAGAGGTTCTTCTGCTCTCTCTTCGGCCTCCCCATGAATTCATTGTTCTGGCATTTACATTCTTCAGACCCTACATCCCCAGCTGGTTCTTTTTCATCTCCGCCTCCATCTAGCGTCACATTTTCAATATCCTCCTGAGGATCTTTATTGTGTGTATGTAAATGATTCTCATGTTTGGTGGATTTATCTGTTGCTTCTGTTGTTCAGCTCGTGTTTTCTCCCTCTTCTCTCATCTAATCCCCACTGCCCACCCCTGCTCCCCATGTTCTCGGGGAAGGTCAGCTACCTCATCCTTCAATCCCAGTGCCACCCAGGGACCACCATGGACTCTCCCTATGGGTGGAGAGGTGCCCTGGACGGCCAGTCCATCAAACCACTCACCAGGCAGGTCTCGGTCTGCTCTGGCATTGCCCAGAGCCCTGGGAGGATGGGGCACCATCCCTGAGAAAATACTGGACTGTCTACTGCTCCAGATCAGTAGGGGGAGATCAGGCTACCTTCACGCTGCGTCGTGAGGTAAAGTAGCTATGCCCGTTGGAATGTCTTTTGCTTCCCTCTATGGAGCCTGTTGGGCTCTGTCTTCTGGGGATTTCTCGGGAATTTTCATCTTTTCTGGATCTATAAACAATTCCTTTTGTGTCATCTCCCAGGTCTGGGCTCTAGGAGATTGTGGGCAATTTGCCACACACAAATATAAATAAAATGGAATCTCTAAATTATATAAAAACTGTATCAATGTCAACATCCTGATTACCATGTTAAATTATATTTGTATAAAATATTACCACTGGAAGAAAGGAGGCAAATTTGTAAAACTGTGTGGCTGGAGTGACAGCACAGCAGATAGGGCGTTTGCCTTGCGAGCAGCCAGCCCGGAGGTTCAATTCCTCCGCCCCTCTCGGAAAGCCCGGCAAGCTACCGAGAGTATCTCGCCTGCACGGCAAAGCCTGGTAAGCTACCCGTGACGTATTCAAAATGCCAAACACAGTAACAACAAGTCTCAAAATGGAGACGTTGCTGGGCCCGCTCGAGTAAAATCGATGAACAATAGGAGGACAGTGACAGTGTGTGTGTATCTACGATCATACCACATACAATCATATTAATATGTAATCATATGTACTACATAAGATGAGACCAATAAAATCCCAAACTGGGAAATGAATAAAACCTACTTAATATAATAAGTAATTGTATATATTTGCTCGAGCGGGCCCAGTAATGTCTCCATTGGAGACTTTGTTGTTACTGTGTCTGGCATATCGAATACTCTCGGTAGCTTGCCGGGCTCTCCGAGAGGGGCGGAGGAATCGAACTCGGGTCGGCCATGTTGGCCGCTTGTAAGGTGAACGCCCTAATAAATAACATAAATTTTCCTCTGGGTCCCTATGTAACTGAGATAGCAATTCCTTGAACCAAAGTACTGACAGTGTTTCCTATACCTTTTCTATCTATTAGACTAACATACAAAATGTGTAAAATAAGATAAAATGTCTATTAAGACCAGTAATCAATCAAAGAACATAACATATGGCAGACAAAATCCAAATTATACCCTTCTCTAAAATACCATATTAAAGCTGAGTTTCAACTTACTGCTGTTTCCCCTTTTGGAAGACTCATCATAACAGAAAAAGCAAGGAGCTTATCCACAATCATCAAACATCCATCCTTAATAAAAACGATTACAAAGTTAACAGGAAAATATTTAATGATTTTTTTTTTTTTTGCTGGCACAAACAAACTGAGTCAGATGAAAGAAATGTGAGGGAAATATAAAACCATAAATTAAATTATTTTCAATTTTGGCATAACCCAGGCACTAGGAATGAACAGGTGTCCTATCAGCAGTTTTCATTTTTCCTTTCAAAGGCACAGTCTGGCTGGTGTATCCAATAAAAAGGTCTTCCTTGTTCTTTACACAGTAACACCGGAAACACCCACCTGTGCAGGTGCAAAGGGCGATCCGTCTCAGCTCACTTAGGCTGCTCCGCTGGTCCCTTTAGGCTGGACTTCTGATTTCTTTTTTCTTTCTGACCTTGAATTCGGAACAGCTTCTTCCTGAGATCCTTCTGTCGTTTCAGTTTTTCTTCTTCCTCTTTCTGCTTCATTTTGAAGTGTTCTTTATTGTGCTGGTGGCGCTGCTCCTTGGCCTTCTTCATCTTCTGACTGTGCACTGTACTCAGAGCATCAAGCAGTGCGAGGATCTGACAGGGACAGAATCAGAGAGCGTCAGAATATTCTTAGAGCTACAGCATATGTACTTCTAAATTTCAGGCAGCCTAAACACCTCAGACTAGTTGTATCAAAACGAGAGTCAATTCATACTACAAATAAATATCAAACTAGAGTAAATATACTCTGAACTAGGAAATTACATATGCACGAAGATAAAGTAGGAGTACATTTGCTTGATATTCAAATCAGGGCCCTCATCACACTAGCTTTGTTAAGTCTCTCTGTGGACACTGTGTACAGCTCAGATAGGGGATGTGTACTATTATTCCCCTCTAAATAGTTGAGCATGAGTAAACCAAGACAGGAAAGAGACTGGTCCTTTTTCTTCCCTGATGAAAAACAATACAACAGAGATGCCAATTGTTTCACCAAAAAACTAATTTTCACACGCAAATGCAGGCAGCAAGCAGCTGTCCCTTGACAGTACCTTCCTTTCATGAGGCTCCCGTATGACAGCTGGTCTCATCCTGTCCTTCGGCGTCTTGCCGGCCTTTGCTTGAGTCTTAGGCTTGCTCTTAAATGGCAGGGCCTTCTGCAAGGCTTTCGGAATATGCAGAGAATTAAAATGCTTCTTTTGCCTCATGATTGGCTGAAAAGAAAAAGAGCAACATAATTAAATCATAATCGACGTGTTTTAAAATTTGCAACCATTTGACTTCTCCACAAAACGAGTAGCACCAATATCTGCTAACCACAGAAATAATAGTCAAATGTGGACCGTCTCAACAGATACATATTTCTGGGCAAAAGAGGGGAACCAAGAGAATTTATTTGTATCTCTTTCCAAGAAAATTAACTGTGCTCATTTCTACTGTATAGTCTATGACCTATCACAACAGAGCAGGTGAATATATCTGAAGTTTTGTGTTTTTTTTTTTTTTTGGTTTTGGGGTCACATCTGGCTGCTCTGGGTTTACTCCTGGCTCCAAAGACCATATGTGGTGCCCAGGATCAAAGAGGGATACAACTCAATTGCCTTATCCTCTGTACTATCTCTCCAGCACCAACATGTTCTTTTAAAGGAAAATTAAGTCTGTCCTACAGCACTGCAGCATTTTTTTTCCAGGCTAAGTAGAATAATTTCATTTCCCCCCCGTTCTATTAGTCTATCTTAAAGCTCTTCCTAACAACAGCCAAAGTAATCCTATCATTTTAATTCCTCAATAATATGTCTCCAATTTTATTGTTTCTAATGAAAAGTCCAGTTGAAAAGAAAAAACAGTGAGATCTAAATAACAGATGGAGGCAAAACATTCTCAGCATTTAACTCTCTTTTTGTGCAGTACTAGGGATTGAACTCAGGGCCTTGTACATGCAAGGTAGTCACTGAAATACATCTCTAACTGCTACAGAATTTTTTCAGGTTGTTTTAAGTTCTATGCCTAAACTGATATGCACAAAGTTCTTACTTTTTAATGCAAAATTCTGCCTCTGAGATAGTTAACTAAGGCCAAGTAAATTATACGGAAACGACTTCTGCTACCTCCTTAAATATATTATCAAAGGTATTATCCATGATGTCCATGTTTTTCATCCTTTTAAAAAAGAGCAAAAATCAACAGGCTGGACTATGTCCCAAAGTGATAGGAATTCATAAAAGGAATTCATAAAAGATAACTCAAATTTTAGAAATCTTTTACTGAGAAAATAGTGACCGACCAAACCCTGAACTATCCACTTATTATAAAACATTAGGTATCTTACACATAAAAACAAATAAGGTCTTAGAGATCACAATCTAAATGAAAATGAGAATCCAGACAGTCACTGAGAACGTTAAAAAAAAAAAAGAAAACCAACTAATGGTGAAGATGTGAAATAACTAGAACTCTGATAAGCTGGTTGTGGGACATTACTCAGTATGACTTCAGAATGCCATAGGCATCATACATTGAAGCTGAACACAGGAATATCTTGCAATCTGGCAATCTCATCCTTGAGAATCTGTATAACAGAAATGCCAAACTTGAACGCTAAACAGATTTCCTGAAAACTGTCCATCAACAGAGAATGTAACACTATTATGGAGATCTACTTGACAATGATAACCAATGAATGTCTAAAGAATAACGAATCTTATAAAACTTAAAAATGCCAGGCAAAATAGAATATATAAAATCCTAAACTAGGAAGGAGTCATTTATATTAGCAGATAGGATAAGGGCTACCTTTGAGGTACAGGTGGGGGGCGTGACTAGGAAAACAACATCCCAAGAAAGAATATCTGTTAGACTGTCAATTCTACTGCTAGGTTCAAGTGATGGTGACGTGGGTGAGTTTGAAACTGAGTCATATACTTAAGTCTTGTAAACTTTCCTTTGACCATATTAACTATTCAATAACTCCTTTTCCTTTCTCCCAAACCCACAATGATTAATAAAAATACACTGTTTTGGACTAGAGAGACAGTTCAACACGTAAAGTGCTTGCCTTACATGAGGCTGACCCGGGTTCAATCTCTGGCATTTCAAATGGTTCCCTGAGCCTCACCAGGAGTGATTTCTGAGTGAAGAGCCAGGTGTAACACCTGGGAATTGCCAGATGTGACCTCCCACACGCCCAAACAAAACAAAAATAAAAACAAACAAGCAAAAAAATACATTGCTTTTAAAAGCAATGCGTGTGTAAGGTGGAAAAATTAGTTCAATGCACAGAAAATCATTAGTCTCACTTTCCTGTGTTCTTTTCAAAATAGTCCATGAATATAGAACATGTTTTATTCAACAAATTAACTTTACTGTCAGACTTTCTTATTTGAAAATTCAAAACACAGGAAACATCTGGACCACTGGTTTCCAGAGTTTACATGTGGCTGTACCTTATAGAGAGAATCCTTGTTGGGCTTTAGTTTGACACCATGAGCAAGCCGTAGCTGGCCAGTAGTCCGCATTCCTGACCAGGTGTCTTTTTCACCAACGGGTTTCAACAAAGATGTGACTGGATTATAGAAGGCTGGAATGGAAACAGGATACCAAGTTCTCATGAAGACGATATCTGGAAAGAGAGGAAATTTTCTTTAACATTTTCAAAAGAATACCCATATCAACTTGCCAAAAACCAAATCATTCACCCTAAATTTCTCTAGCAGGCTGTACAGTATTTATAGCAGAACTTCATCCAGTAAAGTATTCACATATATCACAAAAACACTGAATTGTTATGAACCAAACAGCCTCAGACATAGCACAACGCATAAGATGATCCAAATGGGAAGAACTAGTGTTGATTGATCTTTCAAAGACCTAAACTGTAACCTCTAACCCCACTGGCTAGAAATCAATAGGGAAGGTTAACAAGCTATTATGAATATACCACAAAGGATATTTACCGCTCATCAGTAACTTATCCTCAAAGCTGGCCCGGAAAGCTCCCTCTGGAGCCCGGAGGGCTTTCTTGATTTGTCCCCTTATTCCACTGACGGTTCGAATAACAGCACCTTCAAATTTTGCCACTTCTAAGGCAGAATTAAACATTCCCTACAGGTACAAAAACAAAAAGAAAAAAACCCCACATACAATTAGATACCTTACTTCTTAGTTCAGACATCCAAGCTCAGTTAAAATTTAACATTAATTGAAAGCCAGAGATAGAGCAAGGGTTAAGGCACTTGCTTTTTGTACATGGCCAGTTCAGATTTGATCTCTGGTCCCCTGAGCATTGCTAGAGCCAGGAGTAAGTCCCGAGTACTTCTGGGTGTGACCCCAAAACCAATCAATCAACCAAACAAAAACACCAACAAAAACCACCTGTCCCACCAGGAAAACAAAGCAAAAAAATCTCACTGAAAGGTTTTAATCAAAAAGAAAAAAAAATCAAAATATTCTAATTTACCCAAGTAGAATCACTATCTCAAAAAGAATGAAACTCTGCTGTATTTTCCCTAATTAGTATTAATCAAGAATCTAATATGGGATTATTATTAGTTATTAGATATCTGATTTTTCTCCTCCTTTTTGGGTCATACTCGGCAATGCACTCCTGGCTCTGTACTCAGGAATTACTCCTCGTGGTGCTCAGGGGACCATATGGAATGCTGAGAATCAAACCCAGGTTTACCACGTGCGAGGCAAACGCATTACCCGCTGTGCTATTGATCCAGCCCCAGTTATTAGATATCTTTGAGAAAGAGAGGATAACTGTTAAATATAATAGGCATAGACAGTCTTAGTTGTTATTTTACGAAGCTCCACTGCAACCTAAATCTATCAGGTGACACTTTCAGAAAATAGAGTTAGATAAATACTAGTGGTTTTACTCTATATTTTAAGAATGCTTAATGGTTATCTTAACCATTTTTAACAGAAGCAACTCCACTACCAAAATTTCCCACATACATTGCTCTTTCATAGTTTTATAAGGAATACATAATAGCCTCAAGTGCTAAATATTTTTCTTTACCTTCAGATTTCTGAGCATACTTCAAGATAGACTGATACAAGGAAGTGAACAAAAAATATCCAAGACTAGTTTTATAAAAAATTTCAAATACTCAAAAAAAAAACCCAAAAAACCAGAGCTTTTCTTAGAAGCATTGTTTATCCTCCTTTAACAAGAGTTATAATAAATACAATATAGAGATATACAGACCTTAATGAATGAAGTATTTTTGAAAATTTTATATGGAAAGCCAGTGAGCTTTAATTTTTTCACAATTTTTATGGATTTATCCAGATCAAGGACAACTCCTGTGGCAGCTATCCGGAAATCTGGCTAAAAAGGAACCCCAAATTATAAGAATACCAGTAAAACAAAAATAATTATCTTTCATGCAACAAATAAACAAAGTGCATTTTAATTACAATTACAGAAGAAAAAACAATCTAAACATGCGAAACTATTTGTTACAAGCATTAATACTTAGATTACAATACATATAACACAAAAATAAAACTAGTAACAATGTCTTGAGTATTTTCATTAGTGACTTCATAGCAACAATTTCATAATGGCCTTTTCAGTATGAAAAGAAAGATGAAAATCTGGTTATAATGTTTAAGAAGTTAAATTTTAGGCTTCTAGGGTGAATTACACCTGCTATTTTCTGTTAAATGGGGCCAATAAAACCTATTCTGGTTGATAGAATAAAGACTGTGGACACAAAATTAGCATTACGAGGGGCTGCTCATATTTAGCTGGTATCAAATGTATCCTCAGAGGTTTGTATTGGTGTTTAGCTGCGTATCACTGAGATCTTTTTAAAGAAGCCCCAAAATGCAAAATAAAATTGAGAGAAATTACTATATACTCTAAAACCAACAATTTCCTATGTAAAGTTTCCAGTAAAATCCCACATACTGCATAAAATAAAGACATGTGAAATATTTACCATTGTGCCACTGACAGACTGTATTGCCAGGAACCCTGTTCCCTGTGGAGTGATGGGACCTTAAAGAAAAAGGGGGAAAAACTATAAAATAAAATATTTTGGATTGTTTTAAACACTTAGTGTAAAAACAAAAGACCAAAAAAAAAAAAAAAAGAACTGAACTTTATAATAGAAAAAAGCAAAATTATAATGCTTAAACTCAAATGGTTTAATCTACAAACATGATATTCTAATCCTATTTACCCCAAAATGTTGCCCCACAGTGCATGTGCTGTGGAGTATATTTTAGAAGCCTCTGCCTTCCATTGTGGTCTTCGATATAATACAGTGGGATGGTCTGAAATCTCCTCCACCCTACAGAAAAAATGATTGGATCTCGGGACTTGAGGATTTTTTTATACCAGCGATGTTTCTTCAGACGCATCTGAATGGAGAAAAGATTTCAGTAAGATTATTGATGGAGATATGCCCAAAGACTCTTAATCGACAAGCAGGTTGCATAGAATCTTACCTGCACATATCCAACATTGCCTTCACTATTGCCCAAACCACCCAAAATAATTGGGTAATGTGGGTCAAAGTTAAGCACAAATTCACAGGGAACATTTTCTATCTCAATTCGGACGTACATCCCAGGTCGAAAACCTTCATACTGAACTCTGGCATCATCATCTTGATCTTCAAATTCTGCTCGGTTAAGCTATATGTTTGAAGAGGTGAAAAATACACAAACAGTATAAAAATCTATAATTATTGTTCCTTTTCATAAATGTTAGATTGGCATATTGAATACTTTTTAAATAAAGGAACCACAGAGATTTATTTACATTTTAAAAGTAATAGGCCTTCTCTTTAGTCTGTTCAGGATATGTCCCAACCATTGTCTTCTCTGTTGCTTCAAAATACATGAACTATAAAGAACTATGTAAAGAGCCCTTGACGTTGGTCAGAAACCTCAAATCCCCTCGCTTATACTAGGTTTTCTTTCCAATGGTTTCACTCTTCAAACACTGAGTACTTCCTTCTCATCCTCTTTCTCAGCCTTTGGCCGCTTCCTAATCTACTCCAACACGAGTCTCAGAGAACCTCTACCGGGGTTTACCACCACATGTGCTCTTTTATTACAGTTCTACACTGTTCAGCCCAAAACAGCCTGCTCAGTACTCTAAGCAGGAGCAACGGACTATCTCTATGTCCACACCTGGCTGCATACTCCAAGTAGCCTCTGAATTCTGCCCAAGATGGTTTTCAGAATCCCCTTCCCCAGAGAGCAGTGGTACAAACACGAGCAACAGAGGGGCAAGAGTCATTTAATGACTCCTGTGATTTAATGATGGTTCCAGGAAACAGTAACCAGGTGCTAAAGGAATGCTGCCTCCATCACTACACTTAGAGCTCCTCCAAGTGGCTGCTGTTATCTCAACAATTTCTGCTTCCTCAGCACTAAATTCTTGGCACAAAATATGCCCTGATTTCTCCTGTGGATTCCTGACTCAAGAAATAATGAGATGATATTAGACATACTGTGTCTTGATCTAGGGGTCCCAAGGAGAGGCACAGAAGCAGTTCAGGGAGCAGAAACCTAAGCACATTCACTACAACAGCACTGAGATGAAGAGAACAGGCACTAAGTTTTCTTACCTGTGCTTGCTTATGCATTTCTCCTTTGAGATCATCAAAGTATGTGCTCTCTCCTTCATCATATTCTGCATCAAACAACTCCTTCAATTTTCTCTTCTTCTCCAAATGTTTTTCCTTGGCGCTTTCTTCTTCACTGGGGTCGGTTTTTTCCTTGACTTCTTCCTCCTCATCTTCAATCTTAAATTTCCAGAAGAAAAAAAGATTTTCAAGAAGAAAAAAAGAGTTTGTAGAACTCTTTTCTTTAATATGATAGAAGACTGAAAACAAAATGCAGCCTTTGGTGTATATACCGGGCACTACTACAAGAGGCATTTAGCCTGCATTACAATTAATTGTCACTGTTTAATCTGGCTGAGAAGGGCAAAACATAAATAAAAATTACAAGTACCCCCAAAACTCAGCTACTCCAAGCACCATTCTAGAAAAATACTAGAAAAAAATAGGAAATTTTTATTTTTGGGGGGCACTTAAATCTGACAAAAGGAGAAAAGGTGCTGGAGAGATAGTGCAGGTGTTCAAGTGTTGCCCTGCCAGCAGATGACTCATGCCAATCCCTGGATCATAGCTCCCTGAGAGTACCACTGGGTGTAGGTCTTGGAATTGCTGGGGAGCCCTGGGTCATCCCTAGCACTTTATAAGGCCAAACAGCATCACATCCTTGGGCTTCACAATGAATCACTGGCCTGGTTGGTGGAGAGCTGCCAAGAGGCATCCCAGGCGACCTGAAAATCCCATGTAAAACCAAATAATAAAAAAGGAGAATAAGAAAAATAACGGTGGAGAGGAAGACAATGCCCAGAGGTAAAATATCAATGACTGAAGAATCATGACAAGAAGTAGCAGGCATCATCCAAAAGGTTATTTGATTTTTGGAAGGAAATACATTCAGTCTGTAACAGATGAGAAGATTCATGTTTTTTAATATGGGCCTCTCTCAGAACAGACTGACCACGTATCAAAGGGCAGTGGCTGAGGGTTGGCATGGGAGTCAAACCTGAGAATCCGAGTTGGGTTTTCCTTTGTGCACATCCCCCGTTTCCAAGTCTTCAAAGTCACCATAGAGCTCCTCTAGGGAAGAACAATCAAATGACTGTGAACAAGGTTGCATATGGCACTACAGACCTCCAGGCACCAGTGAGCTCTGCATCCCCATCTTTCATTCATTTGTCATCTTTCATTCATTTGTAACTGGATTTGGGGGCCAAAACCAACTAATAAATGTGTGTAAGGCCAAAAAAAAAAAAAAAGGAACAAAAATGGAATGGCAAACAGTGGGTAAAAAAGAAACATCAAGTCAATATAGTATACAGTTACTGAAAAGAATGAGGTTGCTTCAGATATGTGACTCAGAAGGATGTCAACACTTGTTTGAGTGACACATCTGCTGCAGAACATGTAAGAATAGTGACATTTTTTGTTCTAATGAAAATATGGTGTCACTCTCTTTGACTGAAGACACAATTCATAAGCTTGGAGGGACAACTCAGCACCTTTATGTTCCAAATTCTACTTTCAGTGTTGTACATTTTTGCTTTGGAACAATCTGAAAACATTGTTATTTTCATCTATACAGAAATGTAGAAATTAAGCAGAGGTTAATCCAAAGAGGTATGAATGTGGAAGAGATTAAATAGATCACAGAAAATGAGATGAATTGCCTTAGATTCCATAAGGAATAATATATTTGAGAAATCAGAATGGCAGAGGAAGAGTAGATATCAAATAGTACAGGGACAGCCTTATAGCTAAGATTTGATATGTGTGTATAGATATATGCACATGCACACAACACACACATAAATAGATCATGAACCAACATTATCCCTTATCTCCCAAGTTTAATGGAGATGCTGTGATTTACAATACTGTTAATAACAGAGTTTCAGGAATACAGTGTTTAATCACCCCACCCAGCACACATGGGCCTGCATCTCTCCAATGTCTCGGGTTCCCCCTTCCCCCAGTCCTCTCTGTTCAACTCAATTCTGCAGGCCAACTCGGAGTCTGCTTTATAAACCAACATTATTCAATCAACAGTGATAGAAAATGATGATCTGTTAAAATTATACAATTTGCCACCATGTGGATGGAACTAGTGAAGATAGGAGGTGGAGACAAAGAAAATTATTTCTCTCATCTGTAGGATATAAGGAAACGTAGTAAGGTGATAACAAATGCCCAAAGGCAGGAGGCTGGAGAATTTCCAACAGATGTGAATTTATCAAAGTGGGGAGGGGGAACAGGAGAGGTCCATGGTAGAGGGAAGCTGAAGTCTGACTCTCCAGTGGTGGCAGAACACTGACGCATGACACACATCAATACAACTTGGGGGGAAATAGAAAATATTTGAGGGAGGGGGAGTTGATCCTTTGGCCAGAGAACAGCTGAAAGGGATGGAGTGTATACTCTGCATGCGAGAGCCCCCAGTTTGACCATATGACAAACCATATGGTGCCCACCACCACTGGGAAGTCATCCCTGAGCACCTTCAAGGTGCAGTCCCTGTGGACTGCTTAGTGTGGTCCCAATAAAGGTTTGATTTTGACCAAAATTCCAGACTGGATCAAGTTAAATATATCAAGGAGAACTATAAAAAGTGACTCTCATGCTAGTCAAGGAGGAATTAAGAGCTTCAGGAATTGTGCTTTGAGGGTTCACTGTGAAGTAAAGGCCTTGCGCCATTTATTTATTTTTACAGGGGGTGGTTTGGGTCACACCTGGCTGTGCTGTGGAGACTAGAGGTGGTGTTGGAGATTGAAGCAGGGTCACTTTGCAGCAAAACAAACACCCTACCTGTTGTACTATCGCTCTGGCCTCTTGTGTCATTTCTAAGAGTTCTCTCAAGGTAAGGACCCTTGGTCAGTGTACACGAGTCAACGTTTGGTCAGCATATGATCAACTGCTTTGCAACCTTGGGTTCAAAGAGTCTGGGGATAAATTGCTTAAGGAGCTTTACTGATCAGAGTTCATTGATAATAATGAGATTGAGGAGTTGAGACTGAGCTCAGCTCTTGAAGCAGGTTATGTACTGGAGTATCCTACTGAGACTAGCACAATGTGAAAACTCCCAATAAGAGTAGGCTCCCAGGTTCCTGGAGTTCAATGCCAGACACAGCGGCAGGCTTGCAGAGGGAGGATGGCTGGAGTGGCTCCTGGCCTCGGAGACCTGGACTGTGTGGAAGCCAGCACTGATGGAATAGTTCATCCTTTACCAGTAAAAAACTAGATCTGTAAGCACTGTCAATTTGGGTCATGCTTATTTTAATAATGGAAATCAATAAACTTGCCCTAATTAGTGCTGTGCAAGAAAGATTACAGATAAAAATGAAATGAACCTTCCCATCCAACATATAGTTGATAGATCTAACTACACACTATTTTAAAAGTTATTTAATGCTCAGGTAAACAAAACTTCACAGTGTAATAATAAGAAAAATATTTGTAACAAGGTTAGGATAAATATCTTTTAGAGCTAATTTTAAAATCAGCATACCCCCCAGTAGAGCCAGAGAGATAAGCAGGTAGGGCACTTGTCTTGCATGCGACTGACCTAAATTTGATCCCCAGCATCCCATATGGTCCCCAAGCACTGCCAAGAGTTAAGAATCAGGAGCACGCTCTTAGCAATGCTGGGTGTGGACCCAAAACCAGAACTGAACAAAATTATCCCCCAAACCTCACATTAACATCTTGTTGAAATAATGGGCAAATGGGGCTGGAAAGACAAGTGAAAGGGAAGGAGTGTTTGCTCTGAACCACCTTCGCCGCCTGCCCGTGGCACTGACTGCTGTCGTGGTGAGGCGGCTTCTGAGCAGTTGCCCCTCAGAGCCCAGTGCTGAGTTTGTTGAGAGTGACCCCTACACTCCTCCCCTATATGGTCAAAGAATACGAACAAGGAATTCACTACTGTAGTCAATATGCCTTAAAGTTCACGGATCAGGGCATACGTGCCTGACTGAGGTTTGGTCCCCAGTACCACGCGGCCTCCCAAGATGGGCCAGTGTAGTTGTGGAAGTCCATGAGCACTGCTGGGGTGGCTGTGGTGGTCCCCGGCATGACAGAGCCTGAGCAGCACTGCATCCTTGGGCCCTAGCACTGAACCTCCCACTGGCTGGCCAAGTACTGCCAGGAGTGGCCCCAAGGTCTCCTGAGCACAATTCGGAAGACAACACCCCCCCTCAACAAAAATAAAACAAAAGATTTTACAAATTCTCAGTACTGTCAGTTACAATATTAAAAACATCTACCAAACTAACAAAAATTTTCTCATGGGTATTAATCAATATTGAGTAAACATAGTACACCAAGTGTAGGTGATCCTTGAATAAAGCGCGGTTGGCTCAAACCCTGGGAGCTGAAAATCCTTGTATAACTCTGCATGCATGGATTCAATCAACCTCTATCTTGAAATCTACAGTGAGAGGGAAACTGAGGATAAGTGAATCTATGCAGCTGAAACCTCTGTATCTTAAGTATCCACTAGATACATTATGTCATAGTATATAAGAAAAATTCCAGAAAAATCTTTTGATAACTGTGATCCTACAATTCTAAATCCAAAGTGTCTCATCAATTCTATATTTCATGATATCTGACAAAAAACACAAATGTGATTCAAAGGTTATTTCAAGGTAGACCAGTGTAGTTATTCATAATCTGGACAGAATTGTGTATCAAACATTAGAGCTGTAAACTGATTTAGAATGACAAAATACCTAAATCATAAACATTACATTTAAAAAATTAATGACACAATTTATAAGATATGATTATGACTAGGAAAGCATATATATATATATATATATTTTAAATGACCACAAATACCTCAGCAGGGTAACATTATTTTTAGGGACAGTGGGAGTTATGGTATGATGTTCTTTTTAGTAAATTTTTTATAAAAATGCACAATACTCTTTGTCACCCAAAAAAAAATTTTTTAGTACATTTTTCACACATGAAAACCTCATTTTAAGAAAACAGAGGACAAGATTTATGAAAAACTTTTAAGATTCACATCTAATAAATCAGTTAACCAGGGACAGAAAACAAGATGAGCATAAAAGCAGAAAACACAATTTTACCCCTAACCCTTGTAAGAGATCCCAAAGAGAATTTCATAACCATTTTCAACTTGACTACAAAAGTGGTAAGAGAGGGTATAAAGTCTTTTCCTAAGATGTTACTTACCATCTTCTGCTAAGATCTTGGCTGCATCTTTATCCTCTTCCCACTTCCCAGTCACAAAGCAATCTCTGATACTGTTCATAACCTTACAGAGAAAAGACAGCAATGAGCTGGTATAAAATAAGTGCTACTAAGAAACAGTAGACATATGGGTAGCCCAACAGATACATGAAGAGATGCTCAACATCATTAATATTCAAGAAAATGCACACAAGAGCTATAATCAGGTATTACCTTACACCTGTTAGAATGGCTATTCAGGAAAAAAAATCACAAGACACAACTTATTGAATTTTTTTTCTTTTTTATTAGCGAAACACCATGAGGTACAGTTGCAGACTTACAAACTTTCGTGCTTGGGTTTCAGTTATACAATGATCGAGTACCCATCTCGTCACCAGTGCCCATTCTCCACCACCACTGATCCCAGTAGCCCTCCCACCTCCACACCCCATCCCCCCCCCCCCATCCTGCCTCTGTGGCAGGGCATTCCCTTTTGCTCACTCTTTCCTTTAGGGTACTTTAGTTTGCATTAGCGGTATTGAGTGGCCATTGGTTCGGTTTATAGTCTACTTTCAGCACGCATCTCGCATCCTGAGAGAGTCCTCCAAGCATCCTTTACTTGGTGTTCCCTTCTCTATCTGAGTTGCCTTTTCCCCCAGCATGTGCTGCCGGCCTCCAAGCTGTGGAGCAGACTCCTGCTTATCTCAACCACTCTTGGGTGTTCAACTCCCATTCTGTTACTTTATATTCCCCAGATGAATGCAGTCTTTCTATGTCTGTCCCTCTCTTTCTGGCTCATTTCACTTAGCATGATATTTTCCATGTAGAGCCACTTGTATGTAAATTTCATGACTTCATCTTTTCTAACAGCTATATAGTATTCCATTGTGTAGATGTACTAAAGTTTCTTTAACCAGTCCTCTGTTCTCAAGCACTCAGGTTTTTTCCAAATTTTGGCTATTGTGAACAGTGCAGTAATGAACATAGAAGTGCAGATGTCTTTTCGACTGTACTTTTTTGCCTCTCTGGGATATATTCCCAGGAGTGGTATTGCTGGGTCAAATGGGAGCTCAGTTTCTAATTTTTTGAGAATCATCCATACTATTTTCCAAAAGGGCTGAACCAGACAAGACACAACTTTTATGTACTGTTGGTGGGAATGGAAATAGGCCCAGTCATTATGAAAAGTATTGTGGATTTAAAATTCAAAACAGATTAACCATATGACCTAAGAAGTCCACTTTTTTTTAATGGATGAATAAAGAAATTATGTGGGTGTTGAATATACTTTCCCTACTGAGTATGAGACAGAGGGGTGTGTGAGTGTGTGTGTGTGTTTGGGGGGGGGGAAGATAGAGATTGGGGGCAATAGAAAGGGAAGAAACAAAATAAAAAGGGGTGAAAGGAAAGAGATAAAAAGGTACAGAGGGGGCCAAAAAAACAACTTTCTGTTACAAAATTAAGTCACAGAGATGCAATGTACAGCATGGATGTCTATAGCCAAAACATGGCGCTATCTGAAAGTTGCTAAAAGAATCTTAAGTTGTCACCAAGAAACAAATTTTTCTTTAATTAAGCAGAGCAACAGATGTTAATGACTGACTCACTGTGATCATTTCGTACAGATGAAAATATTTAATTATCTTACTGTATACATGAAGCTAAAGTCAATTATACCTCAATTTAAAAAACAGTAGATGAATCCTGGCCTTATAGTACTTTTCAAGAAACCTCTACAGATTCCAGATGGGTGTCTGAGAAAACTATGTAACATTTATCAGAGATAAATGTTATAACATAAAGCAGGAGACAGTGAAAGTACTAATTGTCCACTGACAATTTTTCTTCTTTTTTTTTGCCACTCTCAGCAGTGTTCAGGGCTTATTCCTGGCTCAGGTGTCACTCCTGGGGGTGCTCAAGGTACCACTGTATTACTGGAGGTTGAAGTGAGTTGAATATGTGCAAGGTCCACTAGACCATCTCTTGAGCAAGCCCTAGTCACTCACTTCTAGTATCAACAGATATTTACCAAATCAACCGATTTTAAATGTTTACTAGTGTTCCTATGGCAATGCAGTTAGGAGTTTCAGAAAGTTGATCTTACCAATTGTTAATTCAAACCTATCAAGATGTTTCAAACCTTAATTCCTCTGACTAGTGACAACATTCTGATAAAGACAAAGTGTCTTGCGTGAACACAATAACGCACTAATGCAAAGAGTCAGGCCGAAGTGGTAATACAGCAGGTACGGTGTTAGCATTGTACATGGCTAAGTCAGGTTGATCCCTGGCATCCCATATGGTCCCGCAGCATCACCAGGAGTAATTCTTGAGCACAGAGCCAGGAGTAATAACTGAGCATTGCCAGTGTGATCCCAAAACCAAAAACCAAACAATGCAAAGAGTACTGATAAAGTTCATAGTCCCAGATGATCAGTATACACATGTAGGGGTGCTAGGGAGAGCTCTCAAATACAGCATAAAACCTTGTAAGCAAGTTTCAGAGTCTGCTTCCCAAGGAGCCAATCTAAGATAGATTTGTGATTGATTTATTTTGTTATTTGAGTAAGTTGAGGTAGTCATTTATCACCATGGTTCAAGACAGAAACCTTACTGTAGGTCCTTATTTTTACCTCTACCACATTTTGGTCATGGCTAAAATATTCCATATACTACTTCAAAGAGTAGCCTTGAGGTCAACATGATTAAAAGAGATATAATAGGAAATTTTCACTAAAGTTTGTTTACCAACTCCTTGCCAACATTTATGAAATGCACTGAACATCTTGCTCTGTCCTAAGAAGCTTTGTAGGCACTAAGTGGTAAGCTGTTCTAAGAAAGCATTTGCTTTTAGGAAGCATAAAAACTGACAAACAGGGACCAAAGTGAAAACAAACTAAAAAAAATCAGGTCCTGCATGATAATAACAATCAATAAACTAAGAAACAGTAGGGTGCCTCCTTAACCTAATTAGGGGATTATTTAAAAAGAAATAAAAAATAAGACCTCCTAGGCAGGCGAGATACAGCTCAAAGGTCCGAGAACATGCTTTCAATGTGGAGGCCTGGTACATCATATGGTTCCTGTAATGCCATTAGGACAGACCCCCTCCCCCCCCCCCAACACAGACTAGAGAAGCCCCCGAGCACTGCCAGGTGTGGCTCCAAAATCATGTGGGGATTAAAAACACTGTTAAGATTTCTTCTATTTTCACCAGTCTGTGGGAACAGAAAGGCCAAAAATCACTGTACTAGAAGTTCTAGGGAATTAGAGGTAGGAAATTGAAGTAAGAGGCATCTACTTGAGGAAGATGTGAGTGGGGGGAAGGAAAAGAAAAACGTGTTCATGAGAGAGAACACGAGCTTGACCAGCAGAGCCACAGAGACCAGCAAGAGAGCTGCGTGCTCAAGGGAGAACAAGGGCTTGAGATTGGTCAAGCACAGCTCGATGGACTTAGCAATACAGACATTTCTTTAAAAGACCACATGAAAACATGCTTGATAAATTAGCCAGCAGGGAAAGGAAATTAGGAACTGCAGTGAGATACTACTTCAAACCTTGAGGATACCTATAATTAAAACAATTAAGTATTGGTGAGGATGTGAAAACAGAACCCAAGTACACTGCGAGTCTTTCTGGTTTGGGAGCCACAGCAAGCAGTGCTCACGGATCACTCCTGGCAGGACTCACTCCTGGCTCTGTGCTCAGGGATAACTCCTGGTGGGGTTCAGGGGATCAAACCTGGGTCATTTGCATAAGGAAGCACCTGACCCATTGTACTATCTCTCTGACCCCTCAAAATCTAACTATACTTTGAACATGTTGATAGCTTAGGCTGCAAATTTTGCTGTTTCTGGGGAAAACCACTGTTGTAAAAATGAGAAACTAACAACAGGTAGGTAGACAATACTGAAATAACAAAATCTATTACAACAACTCAGTTCTCACAAAGGCTAACATACTATTTACATTTAACCTTACCTCCTCTAAATCCCAATCATGAGGGGCCTCCACGTGAAACCTGGAGCAGTCCAAAGAATCAGCCTTGTGCTTACACTCCCTGGCCGGCTGGCTGACACGAAACAACCCTCCAAGCTCTTCCCCATCATCACCATCTTCTTCATTATCTTCTGTCACTAAAAAGACCACCATGATGGAAAAGTAAGAATGACTCTACCCCCAGAGAACTCAGAACTGATTGTCCTTGTTTGTTTAGTGGCCGGGAGACAACAGACACAAGCAGAAAGGTCAGGACATCTTGGCAGAGTGTGTTCTGCAGCAGAATTTACTGAGAAGGCAGAATATTAGAAGTTGAAAGAGCTCCCAATTATCACAGAATTTTCCTCCAAGAGAGCTCAGTGTTAAGTAACTAAAAACAATTAGGCAAAACCTGGCTGGAAATTAGAACACACCAATCCCCTGACTCTATACTTCCAGCTCATATGTCTAACACTACAATCATGTGGTAATTGGGGACCACAATATAAAACTACCAATTTATACAAAACATCTTTAATGGACCAATATTTTGGGGGTACTAAAATATACATAAAAAAATTTCTTAAGGATTTTGTATGGAGCTACAAAAATGACATAACAGGCAGTATTTCTAATAAAGTTTTATGGCAAATCCATAATTCTACTTTATATAACTATTTAATGGTATTCATGGGCTACTGATATAAAAACACCTGCCAAATAAAAACTGATAGCTGGGAATAGTTTACAGTTAACAAAAGCAATACTCAAATCCTCTAACCAATTTTCTCAAATTCCATTTCAGAAAATGAACCAAAATGTTTCTAGATCTAAACCAGAACTCTTTTTTACCTGTTCCATAAATGAGCTTTCGGAGGTTTGGAGTTGTCTGCTGCTGCCTTAGAAATGCTTCCGCTGCTTTCCTGGAAAGATCTTCCTTCCACTTGAGGGCTCCTGAAAAAGACCAAGGCCAACTCGGGTTACGTCTGTTTATCTGTCCTCAGCTTCAAGCTCACTGCTCATTCATCCTGAAATCCCATAATGCAATATGGAATTTGAACAGTAAACACATCTCCCAAAGAGTAGATCCCCAAATCCAGGCATTCTATTTGTAAAAACACTTTCAACTTGAAGCTTCTAAAGGCAGCTACCATAAATCATACCTGAAGTTTCTACAGCAGAGTTGTTTTCTTCCTTATAATCATCTTCCTCTTTGAGTAAATCTTCTATATCACTGGTCTCATCAATTAAGTTCTCTGAACTCAGTTTCTGACCACTGATTACTTGAGGTGGCTTAGGAAACTTTTCCCCATTATCTTCTTCATTTTCTGAATCCTCTTCCTCCGCACTGAGAGAGGAACTTTCTTCAGATTCATCTTCAGATGCAAATGCCTCTTCAGCTGTACAATGACCTGAATCTGAAATGGTGACGGTTGTTTTTCGCAATGCTGAAGACTTCTCCAGATTCAAACTGTCCCTCAAACCACTAGCCTGTAACTGTCCCACCTTACCACCTTCTCGGAGAGCCTCAGGCTCTAAAATACCCGTCTTTCCTACAGGGGAATCCTCGTCACTGCTTTCATCAGCTTCCTCTGCTTCTCCATCCTCTGAACCCCTCTCCAGGTCATCATCGCTATCAGCAAATGCTGGCAAATCCACCTCAGCATCTTCTTCCATCTCTTCAAGTCTCTGTCGTTTGACACGTTTCCTGGTCACACAGTCTTTATCAGGCATTTCAGCATCTTCCTCCTCTTCTGTTTCATCATCAGTAGAGCTATTTTCCAATCTGTCGTCTTCAGACATTTCTTCATCATCTTCATTATCACTATCGCCAGACTCATCTTCTTCATCTCCAAAAACAGCTTTCCGACGCACTCGTCCAGTTTTCAAATCCACATGTTTTTCCTCTTTTGGCATCAACAGTCTGTATTAACAAGTAAAAACAAAATACGTTAATCTGTACAATAATTGGCTGATCTACAAAAAGGAAGTCATAAATATGCAAATAAGACAATGAGGAGCTAGATTCTATTTTATTATTAGTTGAGGGAGGGGATTTTAGACTGCACCCAGCAGTGCTCAGGGGTCACTCATAGTTGTACTGCGGGTAGTGTATGTGGTACAGGTACCAAATCAGGGTAAGACGCAAGTGGAGCACTTTAATGCTTGTGCTACCTCTCCAGCCCTGAGGAGTGGTTTTAATAAAACAGAATGATTTAAGTTTTAAAAAATGAAAAACAAAAATAGAAAAACCCTTTAATGTTTAAAAGGGAAGTGAGGGCCAGGAGAAGAATAGCAGTACTTGTCCAAGGCAGGTTTAATTCCTGACACCACGAGCTCCTCAGCATTGTCTGGCAGAGCCCTGGAGGCTACCAAGCAGTTTGGTGTGGCCCTGAAGGCCCCAGCACCTCCAGGGTGGCCCAGGTCAATCTTGGTACCGAAGGCCTAGCTGCCCACTTGGGAGAGAAGTGAATATTTAATAAAATATTTAGAAAATTGACCATTTCTAAGACTGAAGCTAATTTCAGGTCCAAAGAAAGATCACATGAGGCTGGAAAATCTGAGCACTTGAGTCAGAAAGTAGGTAAGTGATCAAAGGCCAGCAGGGATGTGCCAAAAGGAGGGAGGGCATAGAATGAAGACAAAATATCATGACCAAAAAGATCAGTGATAATAGAGGGACTAACAGAAAATGGAATTTTTAAAAAAGTTTAACAGTCAACTATGAGACCATTAAGAAGGGTGGAACTAAAAGTTCTGTTTAAAAAAATACTAGCAAATGTTGGAAAAATAACAAGAATATTGAAAACACTACGTAATACAGTGGGTCAGCTCTCTGTCGCCCAGTGGTTTCCATATTGTGGATTCAACCAAGCTCAGATTGAAAATATCTATTATGCAATTATGCCTATGATGGTTCCAGCTATACCGAACATGTATATAGAATGTTTTCTTATCATCATTCCCTATTCAATTCTATTTAGATACCATAAGCAACCAACGAATAATTTAAAACACACATGAAGATGTGTGTAGATTATATGCAATTATTTGGAGCAACGAAGGATTTGAGAATCCATTGGGTCCTGGGAGCTAGTCTCCCCCAAATACTGAGAGATAACTATCTGATAAATAAATGTTCAAGATCCAAAAATCAAAGGCTAAAAAAAAAACCACTATGAAGCTATTTAACGTAACAAGATATATAAAACCGTGGGGGGTGGGGGGAATCAGGAAAATATTAAAAACTGTACTAAAAGAGAATGGCTGTTAGAATACATGAAGAGCAAAATGATGACTATAGAAAAGGGAATGTTCACAATGTGACTACAAACACTTTGTACGAACTATGACTGTAACTATGATAGAAAGAATATCCAAGAAGAATGACTATTGAATACTTTAAAAAATGCTAACAACATAAACTGTCATAATGGGGATCTTAAAGTTAATAGTTATTATCTTCCAGGTTAACTAAGCAGTGTATGTGCACTATCATATTTTTAATCGTCAGTACTCACGTTGCTATTATGGAATGGAGACTTTTTCCCCAAACTAGTGAGCAAGCCTCTTATACTCAACTATTATGGCATACTCTCCACTAGGGGGCAGGATGATCCCAACCGCCCTCTCCCACACACACACACACACAAATTTCTTCAATCTCTACATATTTAAGACAATTAAAAACTACATAACTACCATCATTTTTTGATTCATACTGGGAATCATAAAACACAATAAAACCAATGTACCCCCTTTATACGTGGAATACAACGTTCCAGTCCAGATTGAAATTCACATGAATCAGACAATTAATGGCTATCAATCCACCATAGATTCCACAATATAATCTAAGTAAAACTTTCAGAGATAAGATACGAGCAATTTGAATGGCTGTGTCCGCCCACCCCCCCCCCCCACCCCCCAAATAAGCTTTCTGACTCTGCTTGTTCTCTGCATTTTGGATACTATCAAGTGGTCTCAGGTCCCTAAGGAAAATTAAAAAAAAAAAGCAAGCAACACTAACATCTGAGGTGTATCTGAGGTTTATCAAATATTGACTTCTACATATTTCTCCCATGTAGTATTATATGAAACCTCAGAAATAAATGTACATAAAAAGCCAAGTAAAACAAAAGAACTTGGAGTGAATTCCACTGAGCTGTGTAGTAACTGTGACATAATTATTTATGATTTAATAGAAAAAAGCCAACTTACCCTTGATTATTTATATCCTCTGACCCCAGTGGTTTGGAATCAGAAAAAAGTGTCACTCTACTTGAAGCCATTTTGGCATCAATGGTGGCATGAGTGGAAATAAGATTCTGGACCAGTTCATGGGTGGGCCTCATCTCATCCTGTAAAGACCACCAAGGAAGAGTGAGTGAAGAGCACACAGGATTCTGAAGACAAACAAGACTTATTGTTTTTGACCAGTTTCTCAAAATTATTCTAAACATACTTTCTGGGAATACTTTTTACCTCTTCAGAAAAATTTTAATTAACAAAACCCTAGGGGTCAGAGAAATAGTACAGTGGGCAGGACGCTTGCTTTGGACACAGCTGACCCAGGTTTGCTTCTCTGCATCCCATAAGGTCCCCTGAGCCTCTCCAGGAATGATCCCATCACAGTGAGGCAGGAGTAAGGCCTGAGCACCGTGGGTGTGACCTCCTAAAGAAAACAAACCCTGTAATTTTTATCAGTATTTTAACACTTTTGGAGTACATGGACCTGATAAGCTAAACATGCCTAGAAAGACCTTAGGTACCAATTTATTTGAAATCCTATTTAAAAACTTTCAAATGAAAATATGAATCTGTTAAAAAAAAAACCTGCTATGTTTTGATCCCAAATTTATAAAAGAGATCGCTCACAGTAAATAAAATTCCAAGTTGAGGGTGCTCACTACAGCAATGTTTAAGCCAGGGGAGGTTAACCTCGTGATGCTTCTAGAGCTGGCTCATATAAGAGATGCCACACAACTTTGAAATGACAGGGCAGCTGTCTCTATAAATATTAGCAGATAGGCCATCTTTGAAGCGTTCAGCCTAAGGACCACATGGAGGGTGCGGGAACCACAGATCCCGGAGGGGGAAAAAAAAAAAAAAAAGGTTCCAAAAAGAGCCGAGATCACCGGCAAGTTCCAGATGGAGTAGGTGCCGCATCCTGCCTCCCCCAGATGGAACCCCGGTGACCAGAAGCCTCTACAAACGCAGCTCGAGTATGCGGGAATGAGGACTTTTTCTCAAAACCACCCAATCTTTCTCCCTGAAAATCAGAGTTAAGTTTGGAGCACGGCCACAGCCCCAGAAACACAAGGACTTAATGCAGAACCCAGCAGCTTAGAGCAGAAAAGTGAACGGACGATGCGTTAACCCAGGCCATCATTTCTGCCCAGAGGGGAAAGGGTGTTGCCCCATTCGCCCTCTCTTCTCTGGAAAGAAGGATGGCGGCCACATGGGAGCCTTGTGGACAGCAGGTATGAGCCGGGGGTGTGGGGGCGACTAAAACCTCACGAGAAGGGGGGGCGTTCCGGTCCGTCCTTCACGCCCTACCGAGGTCAACACTTGCCCCCCACGAGCGGCTCCCCAGCACGGCCACAGTCCCTGAAGCACAAGGACTTAATGCAGAACCCGGCAGCTTGGAGCAGAAAAGTGAAAGGACTATGCGTTAATCCAGGCCATCAAGTCTGCTGGAGGGGAAAGGGTGTTGCCCCATTCGCCCTCTCTTCTCTGGAAAGAAGGATGGCGGCCGCATGGGAGCCTTATGGACAGCAGGTATGAGCCGGGGGTGTGGGGGCGACTAAAACCTCACGAGAAGTGGGGGCGTTCCGGTCCGTCCTTCACGCCCTACCGAGGTCACCAGTTGCCCCCCACGAGCAGCTCTCCAGCACAGCCACAGCCCCAGAAGCACAAGGACTTAATGCAGAACCCAGCAGCTTGGAGCAGAAAAGTGAAAGGACTATGCGTTAATCCAGGCCATCATGTCTGCCCGGAGGGGAAAGGGTGTTGCTCCCTTCCGCCCTCCTCCCTCTGGAAAGAAAGATGGCGGCCACATGGGAGCCTTGTGGACAGCAGGTATGAGCCGGGGGTGTGGGGGCGACTAAAACCTCATGGGAAGGGGGGCGTTCCGGTCCGTCCTTCATGCCCTACCGAGGTCACCAGTCGCCCCCCACAAGCGGCTCTCCAGAACAGCCACTGTCCCAGAAGCACAAGGACTTATGGAGCAGAAAAGTGAACGGACTATGCGTTGATCCAGGCCATCAAGTCTGCCGGAGGGGAAAAGGTGTTGTCCCATTTGCCCTCTCCTCTCTGGAAAGAAAGATGGCGGCCACATGGGAGCCTTGTGGACAGCAGGTATGAGCCGGGAATGTGGGGGCGACTAAAACCTCATGGGAAGGGGGGCATTTCGGTCCGCCCTTCACGCCCTACCGAGGCCACCAGTTGCCCCCACGAGCGGCTCTCCAGCACGGCCACAGCCCCAGAAGCACAAGGGCTTAATGCAGAACCCAGCAGCTTGGAGCAGAAAAGTGAAAGGACTATGCGTTAATCCAGGCAATCATTTCTGCCCAGAGGGGAAAGGGTGTTGCTCCCTTCCGCCCTCCTCCCTCTGGAAAGAAAGATGGCGGCCACATGGGAGCCTTGTGGACAGCAGGTATGAGCCGGGGGAGTGGGGGCGACTAAAACCTCATGGGTCGGGGGGCGTTCCGGTCCGTCCTTCACGCCCTACCGAGGTCACCAGTTGCCCCCCGCGAGCGGCTCTCCAGCACGGCCATGGCCCCAGAAGCACAAGGACTTAATGCAGAACCCAGCAGCTTGGAGCAGAAAAGTGAATGGACTATGCGTTGATCCAGGCCATCAAGTCTGCCGGAGGGGAAAGGGTGTTGCCCCATTCGCCCTCTCCTCTCTGGAAAGAAAGATGGCGGCCACATGGGAGCCTTGTGGACAGCAGGTATGAGCGGGGAGTGTGGGGGGAACTAAAACCTCATGGGAAGGGGGGCGTTTCGCTCCGCCCTTCACGCCCTACCGAGGCCACCAGTCCCCCTGCGAGCGGCTCTCCAGCACGGCCACGACTCCAGAACACAGAAACCAATTTCTTAAGTATCTGACTTTCAGTAGAAATACTTCCAGGGTCAATAGGTAAAATAGCAGAAATCCAAAACCAACATTTAATTCTTGAACCCAGCTGTAGAAAGCAAATCACTTCACAATGCTTTTTCAGCATGTCTGATTTGGGGGGGGGGGTAAACTCTAAATAATAGTGGTGAATCTTTTATTGAAACAATGAATCTAATCAAAGCAGATAGAGTGTTAACTAGAATTCATCTGCCTCACAGGGACGGGGAGGGGTGGGGGGTGGGGTTTTATTGGGGTTCTTCATGGTAAAAAATAAGTATTGGTAAAGGGAAATGTGTTTGATATTTGCATGACTGAGACATAAACCTGAAAGCTTTGTAACCTTTCCCACAGTGATTCAATAAATAAATAAATAAATAAATAAAAAATATTAGCAGATAAAAACGGAATCGTCACACCTTTCAAGTACCCCCAAGAGCTGAAAAAACATTAATTCTAAGCAGAATATGCCACATATATGTATTCATATATAATTAATATCATACACCAAATAATGTGTGTATGTTTAGAGAAATAGGAAAACATTGAAGAAAACTGAAGTTCAGTCTTTTGGTATAAAGGGATAATCACTTGGCAATGCTTACACTGAGACCTGGGCTCCCTTGTGCAACCTGGCACGGAGGTATGGCAGACAGAACTTAATGTTGAGCTGGACAACTAAGTAATGAGCGGATTTATAATACACATTGGGGCCTTTGTCACACATATGACTAAAGATACAAAACTTCAGTGGATAAAGGCTGATGCAATGACTCTGTCATTTTCCTCCTACCGATTCCTGGAAGCCATGGCTGCCACCAAGGTCGACATAGACAGCATCTTTGTCATACAGCACACCACCAACTCCCGAGAGAGGGGCATACACCAACTTCTCCTTCTCATTCAAACAGCGCTTCTTTTGTTGTTCAGGAAGTGCACAGGGGTCGGGGAGGAAACTCACATCACTTACAGCAAAATCCCCTACACCTGGAAGTGGATTACACGTAGAATGTTTATCAACTGTCAGCAGAAATGACAAGTTTACCAAGTGTCAACAGAAACTGTCAGCAGAAATGACCCATCAATGGAACGCTTCAACAAGTAACGAGGGTATCAATTGACACAAGCACCGTCTCTCTTGCTGGGCCATGCTGAGCAGAGAGGGCGCTGGGTCAACTGAGCTGGCTGCTACAGGTTATCTCAAAAGTTTCTAATGAGTGGGTGGAAAGACAGCACAGTGAGCCAGGTGATTGCCGTGCACGAGGCAGATCTGGGATTGATACCCGACATCCCTTATCCCTGAGCCCCACCAGGAGTAGTCTCTGAGCAGAGCCAAGAGTGTGCCCTGAGCAAGGCTGATGTGGCTCCAACCTCCTCCCCCCACCCCCCAAAAACTCCACCAAAATCAAAACTCTAATATGGATCTATCTTATTTGCCCATTTCTCTTTTGTAGGGCGCGTGGAAGAGCACCCCCAGCTCTGTGCAGGGAGCCATGTGGTGCTGGGGACTGAGCCTAAGGCCTCCTGCAATCAAAGCAGGCACTCAGCCCATCGAGCCGGCTCATCAGCCCCCACTTTTCAGTTTCCTTAAAAGATAGAAGTCATCCATCACAAGAATTCTACATAAAGAGCTCATTCAACAACCAGAAAAAATGAATACCTGGTATGTGGATTTGGCTTTTGTTTTTCAAGTGTGCTCCTCTTAAATAACCATAAAGAGATACCTTTCGGTCACATTTGTTATTTGTTCGAATATCTTCTGGGTTTGTCAAATCTTCCATCCTACAAAATAAAAACCAATCACAGAATGCTGAATTTTCTATAAATCCCATGCCATGGGTAAACGATGCACTTGCTTTCACCTAGTTCACTAAACATGCTGTTTAGGAAATTCAGAAATAAATGAGCAGTTTACCATCTACCGAAAAAAAAAAAAAGGAGCCATAAGTCTCCCAAATGCTACTTAATTAGGCCCAAAGTGATATATATATATATATATATATATGTAGATATAGATATATAGATATATATATCTACCAAAGATGTGAACATAGACCTGGAGCTGGGAAAGAGTAAACATCCCCCCCCCCCCCCAAAAAAAAAAAAACCCTCGTGGAAGACAATTTAGCTTTGATCTAGAGTTTTTCGAGTGCCTTGATTCTTGAAGCACAGGGCAGATATGGGTGACGAGGCACTATGGCACAAAGATCGTTTTTGCTGAAAAGTAAAGCTGAAAAAGGAGGTGGAGCCACATTCTACAAGGCAAACTGGTTCAACCCTTATATTTTTATAAACACCTTATAGTTAATTTACTCCTAAAGTCACTGTATCCTAATGATACAAAAAGAAGTTACTTGTTCCCCACTGTTAAAAAACATCCTAACCGCTGTGCTATTGCTCACAGGCCAACCCGGCTGACCCGAGTTTGATTCCTTCACCCCTCTCGGAGACGCCAGTAAGCTACCGAGAGTATCTCGCCCGCACAGCAAAGCCTGGCAAGCTATACCAGTGACATATTCAATATGCCAAACACAGTAACAACAAGTCTCACGATGGAAACATTACTGGGCCCACTCGAGTAAATCAATGAACAGTGGGAGGACAGTGCTACAGTGTTAAAAAAAAAAAAAAACTCTACTAAAGTTTTTTCCTAACCTTTTTTAGCCTTGAAATACATGGGAGATAAAAAAACGTTTACATTCACTTTTTACCTGTCCGCCAGGATATAAGGATGAGAGGTTTGCCATGTAAGAGGCCTAAACTTCATAACCGTAATAAAACGTCCCAAGTTGTGAATTTCTTGGTTTTGGTATTCTCCGTGCACCATTCCGGAGAGGTAGAACAGTTTGGCACCCTAAATGGTAAGAAATGAATATATTTCAATTAAGTCTTTGTTCGAGTTCGAGATAGCACAGTGGTAGGGCGTTTGCCTTGCACGCAGCCAACATGGCCGACCCGAGTTCGATTCCTCCGCCCCTCTCGAGAGCCCAGCAAGCTACCGAGAGTATCTCGCCCGCACGGCAGAGCCTGGCAAGCTCCCCGTGACGTATTCAATATGCCAGACACAGTAACAACAAAGTCTTCAATGGAGATGTTACTGGGCCTGCTCAAGCAAATCGATGAACAACGGGAGGACAGTGACAGTGACAAGTCTTTGTTAATTCTGTGTCAAAATAAAGGTCTCCAAATAATCGTAAGAAATAAGACTTCCAGCAAACCAGTGAATCAATGTGTCAAAAATTCTCTGGCTTCTTTCAACACTCATTAGCAACGGCTGCACAGAAGCAGAACTGAAAGTACATTTCATTTCAATAATGATCTCTGGTCAATCAACGACACCTATCCGGAATTAATATGAACACGTGTCAGTGAAGTTTCTGGAAACCAAATAAAATCTGAGCTTCAAGAGTCATAGTGCTCTGGAGGAGGAGAGAGGAATGAGACAGTATTTGTGCACAACTATTACTGTTCTATGAAAACTTCTGCATAACTTTAAATCATAACCATTTAAATCAGACAGCGCATGGTACCCAGAGGTACAGAGACAACTGGGATGCCGAGAGGTCTTGAAATAGTCTCTAAGGCAGTATTCCAGTGTCTATGAACAGATACACAAAGAACATTCAAGAGGAGAGTCCTATAGAAGTGTTTTATCTCTCTTACTCATTCTATTTTTAAAGACAATATTGTTATTAATAATTTATTCTTTTCCTTACTGGGTAGACTTCTGTCCAAAACCTGTGTTTTAATCTCTTCTTTGTCTTCTTGAGTTGTTTATTATATTTGAAGGAATCAAGATGAGTGAGAATGCCCATAATTTTAGGAAAGCCATGTACTTGGCAGATATTTAGAAATTCAAATGTTTCCATTTCAAATCCAAAGCTGGCATCGATGAGCATCAGAACCTAAAAGAGAAGATTCAAAGGAAGCCACTGACAAGAGACTATCAGCAAACACTGGGCCAAATGTATTTTTGGAAACTGAAGTTTTATATAAACACAGCCATGTTAACTCACCTATGTATTGTCAATAGCGACTCATGGTCCTATATTGCAAAGACAGCTATTTTAATGAGTTTTAGTTGGCTGTGTTCACTACAGGTTTTCTGTTTGTGGTTTGCTTTTAGATTTGAGAGCACATTTCACAGTGCACTTTCCACTACAACAACAGGAATAATTACCATACTCAATAGTTCTCTATAACAAAAACTTTCCTTATTTTCAACATGGAACAATCTATAATGGTGCTCTACATCCCCATTAGAAATCATGCTACCCTCTGACTTACCAAATCTGCTACTTTAGCCAGATCAATCATCATGTTTATGTCACAATCACATTCAATAATGGTCAGTCTGCGTTTTTTACCTACGAAGTGAAAAAAGCATTAATTTTATTTTAAAACACTCTTCAATGAATTATAATTATTATTTTATATGCATCTAGTAGAGCACCGTACACACACCTACAGGAGTACACAAGTTCATTTTTGAAGAAAACAGAATCAAATAAAATAAATTCCATCTTGTAAAATAAATTTCATCTACCCACATGAATAAAATGTCCTGAAAGATAAAAGTCCTATCAGAACAGGCAGACAAGATAGGTACCTCTTGACTGTGATCCTGGTTCAGCAGCACCACAATGCTTCTAGTTCTGGAAAGTTTCCCAGGCTCCCATTACTGCTAAAAACATCCTTACACCTAGTTTAACAAGTGTTCACTCAATAGTCACTGTAGCACTGCACTGTTCTTCCGCTGTTCATCGATTTGCTCGAGCGAGCGGGCACCAGTAACGTCTCCATCTGTGAGACGTGTTACTGTTTTTGGCATATCAAATACGCCACAAGGAGCTTGCCAGGCTCTGCCATGCAGGTGGGATACTCTCGGTAGCTTGCTGGGCCCTCCAAGAGGGGTGGAGGAATCGAACCCAGGTCGGCCGCTTGCAAGGCAAACGCCCTACCCACGGAGCTATCGCTCCAGCCCTCACTCAATAGTCATTACTTCAAAATGAAGCTGCAACAAATCAACTAGGATAGGAATGCCTTAAAGAAAAGCTTTAATCCAACTATCTACAAGAGATCTCTCAGCACTGCTGTTTTTAGAAATCTGCTCCATTTTCCCCTCAGACTGAGAAAGATTTCCAGAGCTTTCATAAAGAGAGACAAATTCCCTCACTTACAAAGAAATGCAGTTCACGAGGGCAAGCAGATACTATGTGGTAAGTGGAGATGCTTAGCACAAACCAGCCACGAGTGGTCAGAATAGAACACTGCCCACATTACGGGCAACTCTGGGAATCTGCCCTTTTCTGAAACTACAGTCAACTCAGCAAGAGAGGCTAACATGAAGTGACAGGATTTGTTTAAACTTAGTAGTCAAATTTGCCACAGAAGATCCTCCTACCTGACACAATGGTTACAGGACCTCTGATCTCTGTCAGCTTCTGCCTGGTGAAGTTCCGTATGAGGCACCGGATCAAAGTACTCTTTCCAACTTTTGGAGGCCCCATTACTACCACCACTATTGGTGGGGGCTCTAGAGGGGTTCGATCAACCACTGGAATATGATGCTTTTTTGTCTTTAAATCCTGAGTCCTAGTTGTATAAAAAAATCACTTTTTCAAAATACAAAAGGCATCATGCTTTAAGAAGAGCAGAACATACATGTGGATGGACTGTGAATGAGGGCGAATGCAAACATCCGCATTAAGGAAAACAAACAACAGAATCACAATAGAGTGCTAAAAACTAAACACACCTTAAACGTGATTTCATCAGTTGACTACAACAGTTTAAAAAAGAAAACAAAAAGTAAACAACGAGGCAGTACCACAATGAGTAAGAGCAGAAGCTCTGGGGTTAAATTTGATCTTTTCTGGAAGAAAGCAATTTAACCATGGCTGGCTTGTTCTTCAAGCTCATGCTCTCCCTTGAACAAGTATCTTACTGTGTCTCTTTGCTTGTTTGCTCTTTCAAGCTTATACTCTCTCTTGAACACATATTACCTTCCTTCTCCTCCACTCACTTTTCTGGGGCTTGTTTATGGGCCATATCCAACTATACTCAGAGCTTACTTACTCCTAGTTCTGTACTTAAAATTATCACTCCTGGCAGACTCAGGGCACTATATGGGGTGTTGAACACTAAGCCTGGGTCTGCCACGTGCACAACTGTGTTTGATTAAACTATAAAGTTCAATAATTTTTCCAACTAAAAACTTGCTTTGATAAAAACTACCTTGTTTCACACACCAATTTCACATATAAATAATAATAAAGTCACTGTCACTGTCCACCCGTTGTTCATCGATTTGTTCGAGTGGGCCCAGTAACATTATGAGACTTGTTACTGTGTTTGGCATATCGAATACATCACGGGTAGCTTGCCAGGCTTTGCTGTGCGGGCAAGATACTCTCAGTAGCTTGCCGGGCTCTCTGAGAGGGGCGGAGGAGTCGACTTGGGTTGGCTGGGTCTGCCACGTGCAAGCAAACGCCCTACCCACCGTGCTATCGCTCCAGCCCAATAATAAAGTACACTACATATAGGAGCTGGGGAGTAGCTTAAAGGGCTGGAATGCAAGCTTTGCATGCATGAGATCCCTAGAATAATCCCTGTCACTGAATGATTCCCAGGCCCCAATGCACCTAAGCAGTACTTCACTGATAAACCGAGCTCAAACATTGAATTACCCAGCCTCCTGGTTGGCCATTAGTGGCTCTGTGCACCCTGAACACTTCTTGGGAGGTGCTCTCAAAATATATTTAAAAATTCAAGAACATGCATCTAACAATTTACAAAAGCTACTTCATACTAGATATAATTATATAAAACTGTCCAGAATTTAACCCACCTAGTCCCATTAATATTATTTAAAATTTAGCAGACGGGGGTTGGGCCATACCTGACAGTGCTCAGATTCTACTCCCAGCTCTGTGATTGGCTTGGAGGACCACAGGGTGCTGGGGACCAAACCTAGACCTCCTGCATGTAAAGCATGCTCTCATACCACTGAATCTCTTGTAACCCTTACAAACAAATTCTATAAAAGTCAAGTCAAGCTCCTTTCCTGGGCTAAAAAGGCAAATCGCTGTGCAGATGCTGCTGTCCAGGTAGCTAACAAGTTTTGTTTTGTTTTGTTTTTTAAATAGACAAATATAGTAAGAGTTCCTTGAGAGCTGGACCAGAGTCATGAACCCAAATGTTATCTGTTTAAGAAGAACAAATGATTCAGAACTACAGACTCCAGCCTAACACACCTGTGAAAGGAACGAGCCATCCGCACAGCAGATTGTACTGCAAAAGCTTTGGGGTTCCTTTTCCGGGCATCTTCCTCATCTCCAAGTTGCAGATCTTGCAGGTGTCGTTTCTTTTTCTTCTCAGCTTTGGGCCCACTGTTTTTCTTTCTGTGTTTCTTCTGGTCCTTACTCTCCATTGTGTCTCTTTTACCAATTCACAAGTAATGTTAATCTACACTGAATGGAGAAGGGTGGGGTGAGAAAAGCTTGGCATAACATATACACATTAATATATTTATGCATAAACATATACATACCCAACAAGGGTAGATGCTAGTACTATTGCAGTAGTCACTTTGCTCTATTATGCTATTAAGTTATCTATCTCTGCTTAGGTTTCCTTTTATTCATTGTAAGTGTCTACCCCGGTACTGTTTTTTGGTGTCAAGATGCAACCATTCTATGCTTTTCAACGTAGTCGCCACAGCCACATGTAGCTAATGAAACATAAAATGTACCTATGTACATTTTATGTAAATGTAAAATGGGCATGGAAAAACTAAATTCTGAATGTTAACTTAAACTGAAATAGCCATTACTAGTGGCGATCAAATAGAGTAAGACTGGAGAGGCAATTAGACAAACGAAGTTGTTCGTAAACAAAATATTTTCAAGATCAAGATACTAAAAAACGTTAATAAGTCATTGTTATTTCCAGTGTGGCTGACTATAGCACTGTCCTCCGTTGTTCACCGATTTGCTCGAGCGCGCACCAGTAACGTCTCCATTGTGAGACTGTTTTTGGCATATCGAATACGCCACGGGGAGCTCGCCAGGCTCCACCATGCAGGCGAGATACTCTCGGTAGCTTGCTGGGCTCTCCCCCGCGAGGGGCCGAGGAACCGAACCCAGGCCGCCCTACCGCTGTGCCAACGCTCCAGCTGACTGGTGGCGGGCTGCAAAACCTTCCAATCGTATGCCCTGTAAAGACCTGCAGACCAGTCAGATGACCAGCACGGAACTGGGATCCATCCCGGTTGATGCCGCGAGAACATGGGTTTGAACGAAGCTTACGAGTGACTTCTGGGGGGGTCCTGGAATCCAGGGCCCGTCGGCTGGGAACCACGGGACTGGCAGGTTTCTAAAGGAAATCGGGGTGCACGAAGCCCCAGGTCCAGCGACCTCCGGCCTAAAAGGGGGGCAGGAGGGGGCCGGAGATGGTGCGGTGACACTTCATTTAGCAAAGGTACTGAATGAGCTTCTGCACTGCCCGGAGAAGGAAATCGGAACTCCTGTCTCCTGTGCCGGGTGACAGGCCGCGGAGTCAAGTGCCCACTGCCACACGTGCCCAGCGAAACGCGCAGCTCGTCGACACCCGCAGACGGCCAGGAACTGCGGCTGCCGGTGGGAAATGTGGATCCTTGGGGGAAGGACCCTGAAGCCAACAGAGCCCTGTGGTCGGGGCGACAGCCGAGCTGCCCGCGGGGCCCGATCGAGCCTTTCTCCTCCGGGGCAGAGCCTGCAGCCAGGCAGGTCTGAGTTCCCCGGCGGGGCGAGCGGGCAGGACAACCCCCCGCCACACCCCCGCCGCCTCCGGGACTCCCGGGAGGAGAAGCCCGTCCGGGAGGACGCGCCGGCGGCCCCGACCACACGCTCCACTCACGAGGCGTGCAGAGTCCCGGACCCCGCCGCCCCTCCGCGACGACCGCCCCAGCCCACGGCCGTTACCGGGTCCACAACCGCTGCTGCTCCAGCCCGCATGGACGCCACCGGAAGCGGAAGTGCCCGCTCTGTGCGCAGACTCGCCGCGCCGACCGGAAACAGGCAGGTGAGGCAAAGGGTTCCGGCGCGGGGATGGTTTTGAGGCGCAGCCCAAAGGCAAGGTCAGGATGGGCCGAGACTAGCGCGGGCCAATGGCTGTCCTTCTAATCACCCGGCCCTCTCCAAACCCAACCTGGCATTCCAACTAGGCAGTCCTGGCACACCCGCCTCCCTCCACCCCCAAACGGGATCCTTTGGGACAGTGCGTCCAGCTAGCACTCTTTCTCGGTTGACAAAACTCAGAAGTAGCAATCCTTGGAATCCTGGCATCCTCCCCGGAGCACCGCACAGACACTAGGTCCCTCTGCTGGTCTAAAGGAACAGAACTGGGCTGGGAGTCACTCCTCTGGCTCGTGGTCACCATTAAGAAGGCAACGCTGCCACAGAGGCAGGGAGGGATGGGGGGTGGGGGGTGGGAGGGATACTGGGACCCGTGGTGGTGGAAAATGGGCACTGGTGGAGGGATGGGTACTTGATCATTGTATAATTGAAACCCAAGCACAAAAATTTGTAAGTCTACAACTGTACTTCATGGTGTTTCACTAATATAAATAAATAAATAAATAAATAAAAAGAAGGCAGCGCTGGAGCTTTGTGTGTTCCATCTAGGCTCTACTGCTTTCTCTAGTTTTGAGCGCACAGCCAGCTCCAAGGACAGGGGCACATCCACATAGCACGGAACAACGCTATTCCTTCTCTATCCCTGGGAAAGGAGTGGCAGCTCCAAGACATCCGCAATCAGACAGTGCATATAGTTTTTAGAGAGGACCCTGAGGCTGGGAATATTGAAACTTTGCTTTGCCAATCCATACTCTATGATCTTGAGCTTTCTTAACCCGGAACACCTTGCTGTCTCCATTCCGTTCTGCACACCAAACCTCGTTGAGAACATGCCAAAACTAGAAGACAGTGAAGTTGCCAGGGATGACGCTGGGCATGTCCTGTCATAATAAACACTGAGAGACACTTGTCTTGAAGAGTAGCAAGGAAATGGAGAAGTGGACAAGAACAAGTGGAAGCTGGGAATCATAGGCCCTGATACAGGGCACTTCTGAGGATATTCAACCTCAATAACATAATCCAATTCAAGAGGCAGAACCCTGGGCCAGAGCAATTATACAGTGGGTAAGGTTTTTACCTTTTATGAGACCAACCTGAATTCAATTCCCAGCACCCCAAACAGTCCTCCAAGCACTGCCAGGAGTGGTTCCCTGAGCAGAGAGTCAGGTGTTAGCCCTGAGCTGGCTGTTGGGAAAGGCCCCCAAACAAAAAGAAAACAAGCAAGAGAACAAACAAAAAAACAAGAGGCAGAACTCATTGATTTAGGTTCCCAATCTTCCACCGTGGGTGGGGATTGGGCCCCAACAACCCTGTTGCTCCTGCTCAAAACCATGGATTTAAAACTTCAGGTCCTGACTTCCAATTGCCCTGGGAATGGCTCCCACGGAGCCAGAACCCTAGGAACTTCTGATTTCCCTGTCCCCATCATCCTGGTACCTCCCCATCTTGTTGGGACCTAGTCTTGTCTTCAGGCACTGGATGATGTTGTCTAATGACAGAGATGACCCCTAACTTCATCCTTCTTTGATCCTTTGTCTTTGTCACCCATCCAAGTTCCACTCTTCCTCTGACATACCTTATAGTTTTCTTTTCTAGAGGCAGGTAGTGGGCATCTGTTTCCATTTGTACAATGATGGGCTGAACCAGTGCCTGCACTGTCTGGGTGTGCATGGCTGGTTGTGGTAGGAGAGCTGCCCTTCCTGTGTCTTCTGAGCGGCTCCTGATGTGTCTTCTGCTCTAGGGGACAAATACTACTAGATCATGTAGCAGCAATGCTGCATGTTTGTTAAAGCAGTCAAAAGATGCTGTGAATTCCCTGGGATACCCAATCCCCAACACTTGCTAAAGAGGCAGACAAACACTCAGTCTTCCAGAAATGGCAGGTGGTCAAGGGAGGAATGGGTGGTGTGTGTTGAAGACTTTATCTGTAGAAGATTTTTGTTTTGGATAGAGACTTTGTTGGAAACATTATGACAATTCCTATAATGAGAGGGTGCCCCAGTCATTGGAGCACCATCACAGCCTATGGCAGCTCTTTCCCTTGGTGCCTTCTGATCTCTGCTCTGTCAGGTTTCCTGTTCAATCAGGACCTTCCCTTGATCTTTTTTCGGGGTTAGTTCTGAATTACTCCCCTACAAGTGCTTATGTTGTCTGTACATGAACCTCTAGCTATGGGCAGACAAAAGAGAAGTTATCCACCGAGGCCTCACTCAATAGCCTCAGATCATGGGACTTTGCCTTAACATTTATCATGCGGTCTCCTTTCTCCTATCTTTGGAGGGCTTGGAGGTCTTGGGCAAGGAGCAACCACTGACTGCAATGTTGCACCCACAGAGTCAGTGTAATGCTTACCCACATCCTGTTCTAGGTTTCAGGTTGGGGGAGGCAGAGGGACTAGATGGGCAAGGGATGGGAATGGATTCTCGGAGGTCAATCTCTGATCTCTGACTATAAGCTCCGCACATCACCCACTGCACACAGGTCTTTCTTGAAGAAATAGCCTCAGACCTTGGACAATGCAAGACATAAGCTATGGGTCTGCCAGCTCTACCCCATGCATAGACATACAAATCCCCACTCAGTTCTTTGAAAAGAGACTCCTTGGATTGAATCAAAGCCTCAGCCAACCTATCAGTCCCATTCTATTTGGGGGTAATGCTTCTATCTAGGGGGTTACAAGATTTGTGGACACTGTCTATTCTGCTGGCTGCCTCTTGTGAATAATTGACTCCTGAGGAGATGGAAGCCCTGGAGGGCAGGATTGCTGGCTCTGTGCACTGGATAAAACTCAGTTTCTAGAAGTTTCTTGCCTAGTGGGACTCTGGTATAAGATCCCTCCAGACTATCACAGCTATCAGGGTCACCTTGATGGATGGCTTCCCTCTCCCCCTCTTGTACACACATGCACATAAACAAACACACACACTCACACACGTGTATACCAAGGATTCCTGGCTCTGGCTTCTTCCAGAACAGGGATTCCCAATCAGAATCTCAAACCCCCTTTCCAAAGGGAAAGTGGCTCAGGGCCAAGGAGAGAGAGGGGAAGCTGCGTCAAGAGGAAGAGGACTAAGGTCCATTAGCACAACCACCCCACTGCTTACAGACTTTTGCAGAGAGCCAGAATTCCAGAAAGAACTTTCCAAGAAAGACCCCATCTTCTAAGCTTCTAAGTCTTTCTTCTAAGTCTTTCCAAGAAAGACCCATCATCTAAGCTCACTGCTTAGAGGAGCCAATTTAGCCACAGAAAGGGGGACTGGCTTCCTACAAGTCGCAGCTGGTCTTTGAGTGACCACGGTATGATGTTTATTTTTCAACCTCCTTTTCGGTGGCCTTCTACCTGCCAAGGGTCTTCATGCTTCACATCTTGTCATCAGTCACTAAGGGCTTGAAGGTTTGATTTGAGCTCAACCTTCAACTTTCATCATTCTGCTTAGAAGCATACAATTTTAGACAGAGATTAAAATTTAAAAAAACAACATGCAGTCCACGTGTGTGGGAATAATTCCTGTATGATGAGGCCTGTCCAAGACAGAAAACACAGTCTGACATCTGGTGCCTGTTTCCCCAGCAGTGGCTCTTCCTTCATTCACACCTCCCTGTATGTCTCCACACCTTTGTGTTAGCAGAAACTGGACCAGATGTTCACCAGATGAGCCCCTTCAAGGAAGAGTGGTGATCAGGGCATACTCCCAACTTTGAGGTAAGAGTTCACTTTTGGTGATGCTCAGGGGACCATGCAGAGGGCCAGACTCCCAGATTGTACTCAGACTTTTTGAAGAATGCAAATGCACTCAGCATTTGAGCCTCCAAGCATTCTTGTCACATCAATATAATTCAAAAAGTTAGACAGACTTGGACTAGAGAAGTAGTATAGTGTTATGTTATCTATATGGATAATCATGTTATGTTAATCTATACTCCACAAATGAGTGCAGTCCTTCTATGTCTGTCCCTCTCTTTCCAACTCATTTCACTTAGCATGATACTCTCCATGTCTATCCAATTATAAGAAAATTCCATGACTTCATCTCTCCTAACAGCTGCATAGTATTACATTGTGTAGTTGTACCAAAGTTTCTTTAACCAGTCATCTGTTCTAGGGCACTGGGGTTGTTTCCAGATTTTGGCTATTGTGAACAGTGCTGCAATGAACATATAGGTACAGATGTCATTTCTACTGTGCTTTTTTGCGTCCTTGGGATATATTCCCAAAGTGATATTGTGGGGTCATATGGGAGCTCAATTTCTAGTTTTTGAAGGACTGTCCATATTGTTTTCCAGAAAGGCTGGACCAGTCGGCATTACCACCAACAGTGAAAGAGCATCCCTTTTTTCCCACATCCATGTCAGCACTGGTGGCTTTTGTTCTTTTGAATGTGTGCCAGTCTCTGTGGTGTGAGATGATATCTCATTGTTGTTTTGATTTTCATCTCCCTGATGATTAGCGGTGTGGAGCATTTTTTCATGTGCCTTTTAGCAATTTGTATTTTTTTTTTTTTGAGGAAGCTTTTGTTCATTTCTTCTCCCCATTTTTTGATGGGTTCGAGGTTTTTTTTTCTGATATAATTCAACTAGTTCCTTGTATATCCTGGATATTAGTCCCTTACCAGATAGGTAAAGGTAAAGGTAAAGGTATTGGGTAAATATTCTTTCCCATTCTGTGGGCTCTCTCTGTATTTTGGTCACTATTTCTTTTGAAGTGCAGAAGCTTCGTAGTTTGATGTAGTCCCATTTGTTTATGTTTGTTTCCACTTGCTTAGTCAGTGGTGTTTCATCCTTAAAGTTGCTTTTAGCTTCAATGTCATGGAGGGTTCTGCCTACACTTTTCTCTATGTACTTTATGGATTCATGTCTGATATTGAGGTCTTTAATCCACTTTGATCTGACTTTTGTGCCTGGCACTAGACAGAGGTCAGAGTTCATATTTTTTTTTTTTGCAGGTAGCTATCCAGTTTCCCCAGCACCACTTGTTGAAGACGTTTTACTTGTTCCACTTTTTTTCTGTGTTGCAGTTGAAATTCAAGTATTGCTGAATTGGATATATTAAGGAATTAAAGAAATCATAAATGATATATCAAGCCATTTATTGTCTTGGACAGTTACTCAAAAAATTGAAAAAAGTTGCTAGAAAAATAGAATGATTCAATGTAATTCTACACATATGTTCATTTTCCCATTTTCTAAAAATTTTTATTACTTAAATAAAGATTCCATAAAAATTCTTTGATTTTAAATACTATTTTCTTCAACCAGAAATACACAACTGTGATGAGAACTAACACTTTCCTTCCCTACTCCCCGTAGCCTGGGAAGGATGCAGACCTTGTTCCTATTTTCTGCTGCAGAATCAAGGATACTGACTTAGGTAGTCACCAAAATTCCACACTTGGTATGAATTGCTGCACTGTTTTTTTTAAATAGTATGAGCTGATATTATGACTTCCATCTAATGGCACCATAGAGCATTCAAACTCACAGAATTTGTTTAGATCTATTTGCAATGCTGAAACTGTTTAAGTTTGAATGACTCAGGGTCAAAACCTTGGTGCACAGGACAGTCTTGCCATTTCTTCTTATGTGGTCTCCAGGGGGCAGTGTGTGTTTGTGTTTGTGTGTGTGTGTGTGTGTGTGTGTGTGTACTTACATATTTAAAGAATATTTATTTGCTTTTATTGTTCAATTTATTTCAAATCTGTGCAACTGTACATGTAACAAATTAAGGTAATTACTCACTGGAACTAGTCTCCCACTACACATGCAGATAAAATTATAAACAGATGAGGGAAGGTAGAGTTGAATAATAGCATGTAAAATTAACCCAAATGAATTTAACATCTTAATTTCATACTACAATTGATAAGATTAATTTAAAAAATGAATAGCAATCTTCATAGCCTTGTATTCGGTATCAATTTCTTTAAATTAACACAAAAATAAACAAAAAAATCAATACATTGGACATCATCAAAATAAAAAAAAATTGTGCATTGAAGAATACTCTAAGTAGGTTGTAGAGACCAGCCACCAATGTTAGAAAATATTTACAATTTATATGTATTAGAAGGGTCTTTACTCAGAATGTATAGTGTTGCAATGCAGCAAATGAAAGAATAAATAACCAAGGATAAAGAAAAAAAGCACTAGACAGGCATTTTTCAACAGAAGATAGCCAAATGGACCACAAAGATAGTCAAATGAATGACAAAATAAGATTAGGTGTTATAGAAATGTAAATTAAAACCATGCTGAAATTCCTTTCATTGTGAGAAAGGGTAGAATGCAACTATTTGCAAATAAATGAATTGTTAGTCTCATTATTGGGAGAAATGAACAAAGATACAACCAAAGTCCAAGGCAACATGAATAGTTAGGCATGAAGTTCCTGGTTCAGTTATTCTATTCCATGGTACATAACCAAGAATTTTATAGAAGTGTTCAAACAAATGCTTGAATATAAATATCATAGCAACATTATTCACCTTTAGCAAAAGGTGCGAACAACCCAATTATCCATGAACAGATTAATAACTAAACTCAAAAAATTCTTTTCAAATAATGGGTGATTGTTTAGTCACAAAGAAAAATGACATATTATTGCTCCATGTGCTTCTTGATTACTCTGGAAACCCTTGTTCTGGGGGTAGAGAGTCACTAAAGAAGTCTGAGGGTGATTTCAGGCTGGGTTCAGCTCCATCTCCTCACGCTTGAGACCTGGACATTCCTACAGCTTCCATGAATCCTGTTATGTAATATAAAGGCCTCTTCTATGCATCAGAGCACAAGTAGGTCCTGTGGTTGCAATTGAGAACTTCACGTGCATGAACACAGTCAAAGTTTAGCCTTTGCTGGGCCAGTCCACAAAAATTATCCAGCACCACTTCCTCACTCTAGTGTCTATTTCACTCCACTACAGTCGCATCTTCTCCATTCTATTTCTGACCAAACCCTTGTCACCAAGGTAAGCTTTCTACTAAAGATCTGTTCTCGGTTTCTGTTGCCTTGGGTGCATTTATTATTTCTTTACTATTTTTTTATATCTCATATATGAGAGAGATTATTCTGTGTCTGTCCATCTCCAGACTATCTTCACTCAGCATGAAACTCTCTAGATCCACCCACGTAGGAAGAAATTTGAATAATTTCATTTTATACCTAACTCAGTAATAAGAAAAGGTCTATTGTATATATATAGATACATATAGATAGATTATATATACATATATATAGTACTTCTAGACTCTGTGTATCATCTTCAAAGAGTTCCCTGTTTCCTTTCCATTTTCACTCACAATCCCATTCCCTACAATTTCTAAGTAACTATCACTTTTCTTTTCATCACCAAAGATTACAAATTTTCATGACATTAATATTAGAAAAGAGATTAGGTAATCATGTTTTAGAGAGAAATATTATTTTGTCATTAGCACTTATCATGAAATAAAAACATAGTCCAAAGTTTCCAGTTTTTATATATGAAATGTCCCAAAATTCCAAATGGGATCGGACCATCGTCTCCTTCATGCAAAATTCTACTTCACAGAGTGGGGAGAAAGGGCTGCAAAGTTTAAGAAGAGAACTCCCAGAATGATCACCAACTGGGAGCTCTTTAACACTATTGCAGAAACAGGAAAGATGCCATCGGTGACAACATTGACAAGGAATATGATCGACTGGTTCAGCACCTCCATGATTGTGAGAGGAACACCGAAAGAGAGATCACTTATCACTTAATCACTTAACTTCCCGTTAGTCGTCTATTTGCTTGAGCGGGCTCCAGTAACGTCTCCATTTGTCCCTGTCGCGTGCTAGTGTAGCCCAATGGCATCTGTTCGCTCCGGGAACATGAAGGGCCTCAAACCGATCGTTCATGATCTTGACGAAGAAGTCTGACCATCCGGTAGGTGGGCGGCCACACAGTAGTTTGACATCCCGTGGAATCCAGTCGGTAACAGCTCTAGTCCAGCGGTCGTCTTTAAATCTCATTACGTGACCAGCCCATCTGATTTTCGACACCTTGGCAAATGAGACAGCGTCCCTGATCCTTGATCGTCGACGGATGTCAGAACTCCGGATTCATTCTCTCATTTGAGTGAAACGTGATATTCCAAGCATAGCTCTTTCTATTCTTCTTTGGGAGACCTGAATAGCGTTCTCATCTTGTTTGCGTAGGGCCCAGGTCTCTGAGGCATATGTTAATGCAGGAAGAACAGTGGAATCAAAGAGATGTGCCCGGAGCCGGAGGTTCTTCATCCTCTTAGCTATTTCTTCGACGTTCTTGAAGGCGTTCCAAGCCGCTCTCTTCCTCCTGAGCAGCTCGGGTGCCAGGTCATTTGTCATGTTGACCTCTTTACCTAGGTACACATAGCTGTTGCATTCGGAGATGGTCGTTCCATTGAGAGCGAATGGGGCATCAGGAACAAGGCTGTTTCTCATAAACATTGTCTTCGTAAGATTCAGCTGTAGTCCTACCTTTCCACACTCACGGTCAAAGTCGGCCAGCATTTGTGCCGCTTGGCTGATGTTTGGTGTTATTAAAACAATGTCATCAGCAAAGCGGAGGTGGTGTAGTTGCCGACCATCTATCTTCACTCCCATTCCTTCCCATTCCAGTCGTCGCATGATGTTCTCGAGGGTGGCACTGAAGAGAGATAGCCACAAAAAGATGTCTGTCTTCGAAAACTTTCGAGCTCATTCGCCAACGTGGCTTGGCGCAAGCCTCAGGCAACCACAGGCGAACATCCAAGCTCGCAAAGCAGTACAGAGAAGCGATCAAGGAAGACCTCAAAGAGAGAAGAGCAGCAGTGCTGGCAGATGCAGCAGAAGCCGAGAAAAGCATTCGCAAGGCCCACCTGTCCTTCGCCAACTACAAGACCAAGATGACTGCCCTCCGACGTCCTGATGGATCCATCACATCTTCCAGAAGGGCAATGGAGAAGATTATCCATGACTTCTACTCAGATCTTTTCGATAGCCACGTCCACCTGCCCACATACCAAATTCCACAGGATGGATATGTTGTTCCCAACAGTCTCCCTTCTGAAATCCGACACACCATTTCATCAGTAAAGAAGCAAACAGCACCTGGCCCAGACAAAGTCAGACCTGAACACCTGAAGAACCTGTCATCAGTACTCATCAATACACTGGCTCAGCTCTTCATACGCTACCTGTCTGAATGCAAGGTTCTGTCCCAATGGAAAACCAGCAGGACTGTACTTACTGTTCAAGAAGGGAGACATCCATGACATTGGCAACTATCACCCAGTCTGCCTGTTGTCTGTTGTCTACAAGCTGTTCACTCGAGTCATCCTGAATAGGATTGGCAGAACACTAGATGAAGGACAACCATGCGAGCAAGCCGGTTTTCGAAAAGGATTTAGAATAATCACCATATCCACACGATAACCAAACTCATTGAGGTTTCTCGGGAGTTCAAGATGCTGCTATGTCTAACATTCATCGATTTAAAGAAGGCCTTTGATTCTGTTGAGATGGAAGTGGTCATCGAGGCCCTAGCAAAACAGGGCTTTCAAAGTCAATACATCAGGATCCTCTGTGAGCTGTATTGCAGATTCACTACCAGGATCTCACCATTCTGTAGGGAGGTGATCATTGACGTCAAAGAGAGGGGTTCGGCAGGGTGATGCTATTTCACCAAAACTCTTCAGTGCCACCCACGAGAACATCATGCGACAACTGGAATGGGAGTCAAAATAGACGGTCGGCAACTACACCACCTCTGCTTCGCTGATCACATCGTTCTTATAACACTGAACATCAGCCAAGTGGCACACATGCTGGCCGACTTCAACTGTGAGTGTGGAAAGGTTGGACTACAGCTGAATCTAAAAAAGGAAATGTTTATGAGAAATGGTCTCGTTCCTGAATTCCCTTCACTCTCAACGGGATGAACATCTCCAAATGCAACAGTTATGTGTACCTAGGTCGAGAAGTCAACATGACGAATGACCTGGCACCTGAGTTGCGCAGGAGGAATAGAGCAGCTTGGAATGCCTTTAAGGATATTGAAGAAATAGCTAAAAGAACAAAGAACCTCCGGCTCCGGGCACATCTCTTTGATTCCACTGTTCTTCCTGTATTAACATATGCCTCAGAGACCTGGGCCCTACGAAAGCAGGATGAGAACACTATTCGGGTCTCCCAAAGAAGAATTGAAAGAGCTATGCTTGGAGTATCATGCTTCACTCAAATGAGAGAAAGAATCTGGAGTTCCAACCTTTGTCGACGGTCAAGAATCAGGGATGCTGTCTCATTTGCTAAAGCGTCGAAAATGAGATGGGCTGGACACATAATGAGATTTGTAGACGACTGCTGGACTAGAGCCATTACTGACTGGATTCCACGGGATGTCAAAAGATCGCGTGGCCACCCAGCTATGAGATGGTCAGACTTCTTCGTCAAGACCCTGAAGGTTTGAGGCTCTTTGTGTTCCTATAATGAGCAGGTGCCATTGGGCTACATTAGCACACAACAGGGATGAATGGAGACATTGTTGGCGCCCACTCAAGCAGACTGATGAGTAACAGGATGTCAAGTGATCAAGTTATCAAGTGATATATGAAATGAAAAAAATGTTGATCTGTATTTATTGTTTCATCCCACTTCCCACCTTTTCTTTAGGGGTTGGTTTTGTTTATTTATAGCCTAAGTTTTATTATTACTGTCTCCCAACTGCCTTTATTTTTTTATTTTCTTTCTTTTTCTAGTTCTGTTATGCATCATGTAGAATTTGACTTAATGTCTTTCAATGTATATTTTTAGCTTAATACATTTGTGTTTTATCCCTTTTTATTTATTTCCAGAATCACACCATTGTGATCTGAAAAGATACTTGACATGACTTCAGTTTTCAAAAATTACTGACCTTGGTTTTGTGTACCAATGTAATGTCTATATATGAGAATATTTTTAGTATATCTGAGAAGAATGTATGTTTTAGTGTTATGAGTTGGGAAGATCTATGTAACACCTTCTAATTTAATTTGCCATTTAAGTCCATTGTGTCTTTGATAATTTCTGTCTGAATGGCCTATCCAATGATGTAAGTGGAATTTTAGAACTCAGTTGCCATTAGTTCCTCTCTTTAGATCTGTTAATATTAATTTCATTTATTTTATACTTCCATACTGGCCATGAATACACTAATGGTAGTTATGTTCGCTTAATGTATCAATCCTTTTACATATATATGCATATATATACACACAATGCTAATTTTTGTCTATTGTTATATAAACTGGAAGTTTGGAAGTCTGAAAGTCTATTTTTATCTCATGTAAATAACCATTCTGTTTTTAAATTTTTCTTATTATCTTGCACTACCTTTCCCCTGTATCTTTACTTTTACTCTATAATTGTCCTTATAACTTAAGTGAGTGTCTTGTTAGAGCATATGTTTGGGACTTGTTCTTTACTTTAAAATTTTTTTAATCATCCAATTCAGTTGGCAGTGATTTTGTTACAATAGTGGGGGGATAGTTTTGGTACTGACAATGAGATAAAAAAGGGGACATCTAGACATCATCAAGGAGTTAGTAGTTAATCATCAGAGAGATGCAGATCAAAACAACAATAAGATATCATTTCACACCACAGAGACTGGCCCACATCCACAAGAACAGAAGCAACTGGTGCTGGCGCGGATGTGGCTAGAAAGGGACCCTCCTTCACTGCTGGTGAGAATGCCGGCTGGTCCAACCCTTTTGGAAAACAGTATGGACGATTCTCAAAAAATTAGAATTTGATCTCCCATTTGACCCAGCTATAGCACTCTTGGGAATATATCCCAGAGAGGCAAAAAGCTATAGTCGAAGTGACATCTGCAATTGTTTGTTCATTGCAGCACTCTTTACAATAGCCAGAATATGGAAAAAAACCTGAGTGCCCGAGAACAGATGACTGGTTAAAGAAACTTTGGTACATTTACACAATGGAGTACTATGTAGCTGTTAGAAAAGATGAAGTTATGAAATTTACATACAAGTGGTACTACATGGAAAGTATCATGTTAAGCGAAATGAGTCAGAAAGAGCGGGATAGACACAGAAAGATTGCATTCATCTGGGGAACATAAAGCAACAAAAAGGGAGACTAACACCCAGGAATGGCTGAGATTAGTACCAGGAATTTTGCTCCATGACTTGAAGGCCAGCCACACGTGCTAGGTGAAAAAGAAGCTCAGATAGAGAAGAGAACATCAAATAAAGGGTGTTGTGAGGACCCTCCCAGGGTGGGAGAAGCACGCTAAAAGTAGTCTATAGACCAAACATGATTGCCACTCAATGCCTCTCTTGCAAAACACAGTACCCAAAAGAAGAGAGAGAGAACAAGGGGGAATGCCCTGCAACAGAGGCAGGGTGGGACGGGGGGATGGGGGGTGGGAGGGATGCTGGGACCCGTGGTGGTGGAGGATGGGTACTGGTGGAGGGATGGGTACTTGATCATTGTATAACTGAAACCCAAGCACAAAAATTTATAAGTCTATAACTGTACCTCATGGTGTTTCACTAATAAAAAATTTTAAAAAATCTTTGAGAAAAGAGAAGAAATAAAAATAATGAATGAAAAAAAAAGGAGTTAGTAGTGTATTTAGAGTCCAGTAGGAGTGGAGTTGAGTCTGGGAAACCCATTATAGGAATGGCTACTAAGATCAATAAAGTCTCCTGGACCCCAAGCATGTGCAGGCAGGACCAACTCATGTCCTCAGTTTACTCATCTTATTAACTGCTCATTATAATACAATTGACATTTTGGTTTTGCCTTCTTAGTAGGCTTTTATGTGTGGATTATGGGTAATCACATGCACATAAACAATTTGGCTATGTAATATGCACCTGTCAGGCATTAACCTCAGTTTCAAATGAAATTCCTCTCCAAAGTGACATAGTCACTTATTTCACCCTAAAGTTACAGTATAAAGGCATAACATTTTAGGCATAGCAGAGTTGGTTATTACTTGCGCTTCCAACCACTTCCACTCTTTTGGAGTGCTTGAAGCTCACTTTCTTAATTGCTAGCAAACTTGTCTGTGTGATCATCATAATTTTGCTGATCATGCACAAGAACTAAGAACTTCTCATCTACCAAGTATCTGGTAATGTTGTGATGCCCTGATAGTCAGGTGTCCTCCCTGTGACGATTCAAAATATGAGAAGTTTCAAACTTGTTCCCTTTAAAAAGGATGCTACCATATATTGCATTATATAAGCAGACTCAAAGACTACAAATGAGAAAAGAGAGCAAGGGTAGAAGGCTTCAAGGATCAGAGAATGAAGAACGTGGTTGTGGAAGGTTTCTCAGGAAGCATAAGAGACAAGAATCTTCAGGGGATGAGTGCTGCAATTGTATGTGGATGCTTGAAGGGTTTCTCGAATGTGACTCAGTGATGAGAGTATCATCTGCGTCTGGATAGAACCAAACAGGATGCTCTAAACAGGTCTGCTCTTTTGTAGGATCACTCTTCTTCCGCTTATAGTCAGAATCACCTTGTTGAGACAATAATGAAGAAATATATCCACCCTGAAGCCAGAGGTTTCAATTTTTTCTGCAACTCAGCCTACCTGCCTTACATGTTCTGGATTTTGTTTCTATTTTTATGTGCTTGTTTGGGGGACACATTTTGATGTGCTCAGAGCTTACTCCTGTCTCTATGCTCAAGGATTAATTCCTTTGAAAATCAATAAAGGAAATGATAGTGAAAAAAAGAAAAAAGGAGCGTAGTCCTTAAAGAAACTGTATTTACAGTTTGTACTAACCAACTGACAAGAGTTGGGTAGAGAAATTAAAATAGACCATAAGTTTACTGCCTGTGGAATGGTTTTGAGCACGTTGGGAAAAGGGGGCTGATATGATCTTTCATGGACAACTCTGAGACTGAGAAATAATTAGTATTACTTGGAATTTAGACAGTGATGAGTATTATTTTCTTATTCCTCCTTAAGTGCTAATACATATGGGATCATTTTTAATGAGATATCCATAATAGAACAGTGGCAATGAATATAGAGAACGGTAGGATGTATTGGAGTAATTTGTGGGCACTGACGGGTATTGGCACTGTAGCAATACATATAATAATGTTACAAGATAATGTTTGCAGTGTGTTCATCAACAGCAAGGAGACACCTTTTGGGGAGTTGTTATTTATCTTCATGAGTATATAAGGTGAGTCAAATATTTTGGATTGGGAGATGCACTTAAGAGCCAGGAAAACGCATATCATTCTGTTCATGTATCTCCATTTGTTGTTGTCTCTGGGATAGTAAGATTTCATGAGCAAAGAGCTAGGCACATTAATTTTATCTTCTAATTATTTACTGAGAGTGCTTAAAAAATATCAAGTGTAATTTGCATGCATATCTCCCCCTACTCTTTCCACCATTTTATTTCCAGGATCCCATTCCAGGAAGGTTTTGGGAAACAGAGTATTCAAGGACAAGGTATGTACTGGTATGGATATTTAGCATACAGATACCAATTGGTTGGGTGCAGAAGCTCTCAAAAAATTCTGGTAATTGAGTCTGAAAGATTTATGGTATAGAAAAGTGTCAACAAAGGAAGATCACTCCCCTATGTTCCATGACATTATATTTATTTATGAATGAATTCTTTGACTTGTTTGAGATATCTAGACACAATTACTATTAATCTCAGGTGCATAATTTCTTTATTTTTTTTTCTTTCTGGGTCATAGCCAGCAATGCAAGGGATTACTCCTGGCTCATGCACTCAGGAATTACTACTGGCAGTACTCGGAGGACCATATGAGATGCTGGGATTTGAACCCAGGTCGGCCGCATGCAAAGCAAACCCTGCCCATTGTACTATCTCCCAGCTCCAGGTGCATAATTTCTTAATGCAGAAAAAGAGCAAAACTTATTTTATAGAACCTATAATTAAATAATTTTAAAAACTAAATTGTTACATAAAGTTTTCTTTATATAATAAAAGGTTTGTATACAGTAAAGTGAATTGAAATATCGTTCATACATAGATTTTTTTGTAAATTTAAGCTATATAATATGTTGACTCCCTATATTTATGTATTATGATTTATTTATAATTTAATATAGTTATCATTATTTGTTTATAGGAAATAATAAACACACAATCTTCTAGCTAGTTTGCAGTCATTTTCTTAGTCTATGTCTTTGCTGAATTTTTTTTTATTAGACATCAAGTATCAAATAGAGGGGGTGGTGTTCGGTTATCTTCTAGCTATTCTGGAGATATCATATCCCACATATTCTTTTCTCAGTTAAAGATACTGAAGGACCAAACTTCTCAGAGCTTTTACTTGCTGACTATATTTGTTCATTTTGCTGCTGAAGGAACTCCAAAATTTGCAAAGCCTGAGAATCTGTTCTATTTTTAGAAATTCTTCTTTTGGCAATATCATGCAATTTCTTCTTCATCTGTATTCTTCTGTATGATTCAATGTTTATTTTTATGCCCTCCATGTAGTGGTGGATGGCATCATCTTCACACCTCATTTGATAGAGCTGGAAGTTGCCATAAACTAAATGGAGGTTTTGCTTAGCTAAAGGAGGAAGTTCTTTTTCGAATTCTCGTTGGAAGTAATGTTCTGCTTCCTTGTATTTACCTGCTATTCCATGGAGGAAAGCAAGATGGAGGTTGACCTTTGAGAGATTTCTGTTATCAGCTTTCTTAAGATGATCTATACCTTGTTCTATTTGGTACTGTAATACGTTGTCACTTTCTTGACACATTTTATTATTTCCGCAAACTATTTTGAAGACTTTATCTTTATAGCAAGTCCCAATAATGTAGTGTAGGCGAGTATTGTTTGGCAACATTCCTGAAGCCCTTTCAAGCAGCTCTATAGCTTTGTCCTGGTCTCCTCCATTTCGATAAAACTTAGCTGCTTGTTGAAGCACACTTGCATCATATGGGCTTTTCTCCAAAAATTCTTCAACTAACTTCTCTCCTTTGGCATTATTCATCTGCTGAAGTTTCAGAGCCAGGAGCAATTTAACATACATGTTATCAGGATTCAGTTCAACAGCTTCACACAGAAGTTTCGTGACATTCAAAGGTGCTGGACACTCACTTTCACGGTGCCTTGCAATGGCCAGTCCACTGGCAAATTCTGGGTCATGTGGGTGTTTTTCCAGAGCCTTCTCAAAGCACACTATGGCCCTTTTAATTTGGCTGTTGCCACACTTAAGCCGTGCCCACCCTTCCTCAGTGTCCAGCTCAGTACACTCAAGACTGAAAGGATTTGAAAACTTCTCACACACCCGTTTCACCTTGTCAACATAAGCCTGAGCTTCTGGGAGTCTGCCCAGGTGATAGTAGACCCAGGCATAGTTTCCCCAGGTCACCAGGTTCCTGACTTCTGCCTGGTCAGAGTGCTCTTGCTGGAGTGACTCTTCAGCCTGCTGTAAGCACTCCAGGGCCTCCTCGTTCCGACCATCTAAGTGTTTTATGTAGGCCAACAAGTTGTACATTGTGCCTTTGGACTCAGAGTATGAAGATTCAATCTGCTCACACACTTTGTCTTCCAGATCCTCTGGGACATCCCTTTCCTTAAATAAATTCCACGTGAAATGACATTTCAGCTGGAGAAGGATTTTTTCCAGAGAACGGTTGGCCACACTATGAAGAAAATAAACATGGTCACTGTGATGCGCTTGCCAAGCACTGCAACATGTGATGAAATTCCAGGTTAATTTGGTGTCAACTCTGCTGGGCCATGGGGTGCCCAGATATCTAGTCAAGCATTTGTTCTGGTAAATATTGAGGAGTTTGCCAAAGGGAATTCACTCCCTTAGTTCCCAAATGGACTAAAGGGAGAAAGGAAAGCAGCTATCAGATACTTGCTGAGTGGCTGAGCAGAATCAAAGGCAGAGAAAGGCTGGATCAGTGCTGCTGGGCTGCTGATGCTGGAACATAGTTTCTTCTCACTCAATAGGAAGTTAAAGCACAGTGCTCAAGTTCTTAAGTCTTCTGACTTTGTGGGACTATAACACAGGCTTATTGAGTCATAAATTATATACCTATGTATTTCTTTATTGGTAATCTTCTAGCAAACTCTGTCTACAACACACCTGCATTTTCCAAAAGATCAGTTAGGATGCTTTTCTTTTCTCTTTCCTAAACATATGCTCAGTACAAAAAATCACTAAGAAGCTCCCTCACACTGTGTGGTTGTAAGGGCAGGTGGTGAGGTTGGTGGATGAATGAATCTGGTGGTTTTCTGGGATTTTGGTATAAGTGTTAGAGTTTTCTCCACACTAAGCACACTAAGGCCAAGTAGTAGAACCTTGGGAATGGGACCAAAATAGGGAGAACTTGAAGTCTTGTGTGCCTGCCTAGGCCTTGGCACAGAGGTGCACAGACAAGTATTCAAGGTATATAAGTATACCTCTACTTGTCTTCATGTACTCATCGACAGCCATCTGTAAGTATTTAATACATACACTAATCCAGTACATACACACATATGTAAGAATTCTTTGCAGTGTCTTGTATAACAGGATGTACCCCTGAGGGAACAAACTAGTGGGAAGTGAAAAGCAGTGAGCTAAGGGATTCTTCACACTTCTGCTGCCCCTGGACACCAAGACGATGCTAGAGAGGCCAGGGAAGGAGAGGTGGTGGCTTGAAGCCCCAATCCCTGAGAGAGAGTGTGAGCAGATTGCAAAGCACCAAACCAGCAGAGATGCAACTAAGAAAGAGAGGGGGTAGAAAGAAACAGAGAAAGAAACAGAGAGAAAGGGAGAGTGCAGTGAGCTGCCAAGGTCAGTGCTGCCACAAAGGGCTATTGTTAGGAGGATCCTGAGACAGAGTGGGTGGAGTTGAGAGCCCTGAGACAGTGCACAGCTATAGGAAAGAGAATTGTTATTACTGCTATAGTAATAACAATGAAAATGTGTGAGCCTCCAACCGTAGATACCCCCCCCACCCCCCCCCCCCCCCCAGAGCTGGGAATTACCTAGGAATAGGCCAAATACTGCATGAAAAGTATCAAACTTTCTAGCCAATAGGCGTAGTATCCCTGGATATATCTCTTGGGTCCCTTGAGAACTGATTCCCCAAACCCCCACTCACCACCCCTCATTGCTTTGTGTCAGTTTCAGAGATAAGGGAATGAACCTAAGGCAGGGAGAAGAGCGGGACTATTGCCAAGGTTGTTGTTCTCTTTATATATGTCTTGCAAGTCCTTATTATTCTCTTCCTGGTCCTTTGGTTAGACCCCCACGCTGCTAATGTTTTAACTCTCCAGTTAGGATTTACCAACTAGGTTTGACCTAATAGTTCTATCCACTTTTTACAAAGGTATATAGGTATAAGTAAGAACGTCATTATAAGGAAATAGACATTAAGGCTAGGATACAGAAATGACACTGAGCAGATTTATTTATAACTTTAGAAAAATAATACCTTATTAAGTTGAGCAAACTGATACGTTTCTATAAGCATTCACCCTACCAAGACTGAATCATAAAGTAGTCTAGGCAAATCAATTACTAGGGTACATATTGGCCAAACCACATAGATTAAAAAAATCTACACCAGAGGTTTTATGGTGAACTCTATGAAATATTAAAGAATTGATAATAATCCTTCTTAAACTTTTGCAAATAATAGAATAGGATGGAACACATAAAACTCATTTTACAGGGCCAGTGTCAGGCTGATACCAAAACCAATGAGGACATTATAAGAAAAAAATTTAATAAAATCATAGGGCAGAACATTAAAGTATAAAAACAAACTACATTCTTTGAGTTAATAACGATCAGAAAGAGAAAATTTCCTCACAAGCAAACAGTACCACTTATAACAGAATCTAATTAATAAATTCCAAGGGGGTAAATCTAACCAATTGGTGAAAAATATGTACATTAAAAGCTACTATATATTTCACTCTTTCAGAAAATGGGAAGTGCTATTCTCTACCAAGCACTGGAATGATCAGAGGGATGTTGTAACTTCAAATGCAATCACGCAGTGCTTTCTATTTGCTCACTTGAAGAAAGGTAGATTTCCAGTGGTTGCTGAGTTAATTTTTTTTCTGAGATGGGGATAGTATGTCAAATAAATTTGGGAACCTCTTAGAAACACAAGAAAACACACAAAAAAGGAAAGATAACCTTCTCAATAAATTAGAAGAATTACTATTGTTAAAATAGCCATACTACCCAAAGCAATCAACAGATTTAATGAAATCACTATCAAATTCCCAATATACCAAGAAATCTGAGGAGAAACCAAAGCTGAGGGCATCATATTTCTGTTTTCAAACTAATTTTTTTAAAAGTCATAGTCGTCAAAATGGAATGATCTTTGTATAAAAAAAAAGCATAAACCTGTGAAGCAGTGTAAGAATCCCAGAAATGCAAGCACACACATGCACACATAGCTAGATAGATATTTCTTAAATTTATGGAGCCAGAATTTTACTAAAAGAAGAGAAAAGTCTTTTCAATAGATAAATTGGGATAATTGCAGAAGGAACACTACCTTAGTCCAAATACAAAATTAACTCTAAATGGATTTAAATGTAAGACTCCAAACCATAAAATTCTTTTAACGGTACTTTAGGGGAAAATGATTTCACTCATTCTCAGCAAATGTATTTCTAAATTTGGCATATTTTTCGTCTTTTTAAACATTTTTATTGAATCACGGTGATATAGATCCCTTCAATGCTGTTCATGATTGAATTTCAGTCACACAGTATTCCAATACCCATCCCTCCACCAGTGTCCATTCCTCCTCCTCCTCCTCCTCCTCCTCCTCCTCCTCTCCTCCTCCTCCTCCTCCTCCTCCTCCTTCTTCTTCTTCTTCTTCTTCTTCTTCTTCTTCTTCTTCTTCTTCTTCTTCTTCTTCTTCTTCTCCTTCTCCTCCTCCTCCTCCTCCTCCTCCTCCTCCTCCTCCTCCTCCTCCTCCTCCTCCTCCTCCTCCTCCTCCTTCTTCTTCTTCTTCTTCTTCTTCTTCTTCTTCTTCTTCTTCTTCTTCTTCTTCTTCTCATTCTTCTTCTTCTTCTCTTCCTCATCCTTCTCACTCTCTCTCAATTTTGCATATTTTTAAAATCACTGCTTGACAAGCATAACTCAAACCACTCCTATCTACTCATCCTCCATTAACAGTGTTTAATATGGTTTTTATGAATTTCAGATCTCAGCATAGTTACAAAAACATTCTGCTGGCATTCCCAATTGCTACAGACACATGCAAACATGGGCTTCTGCAAAAACTTTTGGGTAAGTTGGATTTCAAAGTCTTGGACAGACAAGGTCTTGTTCTCTGATCAACCCATTCCTACAGACCCAGCTAACGTCACTCATGTCCAGGAGCCTAAATCAGGGCAAAGGGCAACCTGATGGATTCCTTTCCTCAACCCAGTTATGAACCAGCAAAATATTTGAGAATTCTGATCTTTCCTTCCTAAGGTCCTGAGTATCACTTGGACCCATTTCTTTACACGGTCAATCTCTCAACAGGTCCTTAGAGACATTTGGTTGGGTAAGGCTTTATTTTTACTCAAGTCTCCTTTTCCCAAGGCTCTCTCTGGTGATGACTTTTAGCATATATCTATGTACTCTAAAAATTGAGGTTCACAAAGGTTTTATTTTATCTACAAATAAATGCACTTATTATAAGGGCTGGAGTGAAAGCAGAGTGCATAGGGCATTTGCCTTGTATGCGACTGGCCTGGCCAACCCGAGTTTGATTCTTAAGCCCCTCTCAGAGAGCCTGGCAAGCTACCAAGAGTATCTCACTCGCATGGCAAAATCTGACAAGCTATCTGTGACGTATTCAATATGCCCAAAACAATAACAACAAGTCTCACAATGGAGACATTACTGGGCCCGCTCGAGGAAATCAGTTAACAACGGGAGGACCGTGCTACAGTGCTACATTATAAGTGTTAGTTTTGACAAATATATTTATCTAGGTATTACCCACCATCACTCACCGTAGACTCCTAGTGTTATCTGCAAAGCTTTTCCTCTATACTTTCTAATCAATCCTATAAACACACTCTGCTCATTCCAAGATACTAACAGTTCATCTTAGAAAAGAGATTCAATCATTATTTTTGGAAAAGATAGTATTTTCTGATGCTCACCAGCTCTTACCACAGCAATCAAAACAAATTTTGAGTTTTGGGATTATTTATCACATAAGAATTAGAAATTATCTATGTATAGAAGTTCTTCAATTTAAAGTGATCAAACATTTTTGCAGGGCAAAGCTCCACTGAATATGAATTAAATTTACAACATCAATCCCATCTTTGATAATACATGATAAAAGAAACACTTCCTTTAATAATTATAAATTTTGAAAAAGCATTTTCCTTGTCTGTTTAAATAAAATCACAACAGAATAACCCAAAAAGAGTACTCTCAGGTGTAACTCTGAGTCAGCAACCACGGGCTACTTCTGTGAAGCTTCCCCCATCCAGACCCTGGTGCCCAGCTCCACTCACTGAAGAATCTAGAAACCTGAGTGTGCACACCACAAATAGCCACAGAAACAAAATACCCAAACTGATAAAGGAATGTTACATCTCTAAGACAACACATCTCACTGCCCCCCAGAAGCTGTTTACAATTTGTCCCCAAATCAGAATTACTAAACCTTCCTGTCTCACTGACCTCATGATGTCAATTGCTTCTCTTATTCTGGAAGACTAGGTTCCGGCTGATTTCTTCTTTGGAAATCTCGCTAGTCTGCCTGAATCTACTGCCCAAGGAGCAATACAAAGAGATGGTAGGTGTGGCTGTGGCAAGGTGAACCCGTGTTGCTTCTTATCTGTTCTGAGTAGTTAGTTGATTTATGAAAGGGGACTGGGAATGGAAATTGAAACTTGAAAATGAAGGGGAGGAAAACAAAACTAGGCTGATGTCCGTGATGATTCATCCCAAGCACATTGTTATAAATATTCTGTAATGACTGGTAGCACATGAACGCAGCCTAGGACTTTGACCTTAAAACTGAGATGGACTTCAGTAGTCAGTATGTTTCATAAAGTCCATAGGAGATCTTGTTCAAGATAAAAATTTTAAAAAGTTGTTCCCTTCCAGTGAACTTATTTGTGGGAAACAATTTGCATCCAAAAACTTGGAAATAAGTTTGTGTGCTCAGTTGCCTTGTCAAGGTTACCCATTTGGATGGGTTTGGACTCCTTGTTTAGTGATTTAAATTTTATTTTTGCCCCACACTAAATATAGGAAGCTAAGTCTGGAGAAAAACACCAGCATTTAGATCTCCAAGGTCTGAAAGGATCATTTATTTTTTCTAGGGGAAAAATAGGACATAGGATAGCAAGTAGTGTTGTTTAATGACATAGCTCATAGATTCTGGTATCTGCACTTTGAGTTTTGAAAGAGTTATATTTACCCTGACAGATTTTCTTTTAGTTTTTAAAAACGTTCAATCATGGTGTAGACATTCACATAAATCTAGATGGCATATTTCTTAATGCTGATTGGTCAGACAGGTCAACAGGTTCCTTCATTCCTTCAGCAGTCATAGTCCTGTGTAGCAAAACAGTCATGTCATTTTCCAACCACAGGGAGACTCTTACAATACTTGGTGTTTGGGATTGTTGTTATATTCAGGGAACATCACCTCTAATGTGTAAAGGAAAACAATTGGAGTCATGTGGAAATAGTCTGGAGTAGGATGAAGTGATAAAACAGTGGGAAACTGAGGTTCAGTTGCTGACATTCTATCTAGTCCCCTGAACTTGGCATGAATTATCTGTGAATACAGAATCAGGAGGAACCTCAGAGCATTGCTGAGTGTGGCTCCAACACAAAAATTAAAATACTCTGGAGAAACTCATTGTAGAGTAAATCCTTTTCTGACCCCTTTTAAACTATGTCTGACTCATGAACTATGCCAAAAAAATCTGAATTTATCATGGCAGGGAGACAGGAGTGGGTGGGATTTGACAGGGCCCCTGAGACAATGGTGGAAGGAAGCAGACAAACAGTCTGGTGGAGCGTCTGGGGTTGGAACGTTGTATGAAGGAAACCCCATCATTCATAGTATAGTAAGTCACAGTGATTAAACTAAACACTAAAAAAGGGAAGGACAAAAACGAAATCTCCAATATTTTGAGTAGTCAATTAGGAGTGCATCCTGTATCAAGAACTGAGGAAAAGAACCTTTATCTACTTGTACTTTGTAACCCCTCCACTTTCCCAACCACTTTCACTCTGTAGTTTATTCATTCTCTTCACATCCATTACCTTTTCCTCTAGCCCCTCGTTTTTCTCCCCGCCCCCCCACCTCCGCCCAATAGATTCATCACTCTGGGTTCTCCCTTTGGGGCAGGTTTTAATTTTCTACCTAAATCTGTGTATGCTTAATCACCACAGTGTGTTACTTCCAAAGAAGCAGATTTCTTGGAACCTTCTATGACTGAAGGTTAACTCAACAAACTGTGTTCTTTTTTGCTCTAAGCGATGTACATTAATCCTTTGTTTGCTTTTCTCTCTATTTCTCCTCTTCTCCTTCTCTCTTTCATCCCCTTCCTTTCTTTTTGCCTCCACCATAGTTTGACATGGGTGTTTCACACAGAGAGTATGCAGATTTCCAGTGACTAATGAGGGTTCTGGAGAAAAATTTGACTAGGAAACCTTGTCATGGAGATTTTAACATTTAAAATTAACTCAAAATTGAAAATAGGGAAGAATCAAATCCACTCATTATCTTTCAGTGTACAGATTAATGTTATTTTTATTCTCTTGTTATTATTATATTATTATTTAATGGGGGCTCTCAAGAGGTGCTGGGGGTTGGAGGGCAGTGATGGGAGGGAAACTGGGGACCCTGGAGCTGGGAAATGTATACTGGTGGAGAGCTGGGCATTGGAACACTGTATGACTGAAACCAAATTATGAACAGTTTTGTAAAGATCTACCTCAGAGTGATTCAATAATAAAATCTTTAAATAAAAAAATATGGGAATTATGCAACCAAGTTGAGTTTTAAAAAGTAGGATTTATTTCTCTAAGCCAAGGGGACAGAGATATTTGGACAGGAGAAAGCAAGACCATGGTTCACTCAAGCAATAAAGGGTAAGCTTCACACAAGGTCATGGTGACAGCAGGCTTTTATGCCTTCCCAACCAGGATCAGTTCTAACTAGTGAATAGTGCTTCTGGCTGCTGCCTGATTCTATGGAGTAAGTTGGAGGAGTAACAGAAACCATAAAACATTTAAAAGTCATTCTTGAGCTTCTCACTCTCTGGTGGGAGGAGAGAGGAACAGAGGCTAGAATTCCTAAGGACTTTTCCCTTGGCTTCTCACCTAGCTAAAGCAGTTAGGCAGGCTAGAGACAAAAGCAGCACTCCTGGGCCAAAAAGGGCTCTTGGTACAAAGAAGAGGGCAAAAAAACCGACAAAGTATCTTAACGGTTATAATAAATAACATAATAAAACAGTGTCCAGAAGGTAGAACAGCAGTTTGGGTGTATGCCTAACATCCCCAACCCCTCATGGTACTCTTGAGAATCTCTGGATACATTTCTCAAGGCCCAAGAGACTTCAGTGTGACCAGGATATTCCCAGCTCTACTGGGAGTGATCAACACTATATTCTTGGGCCCTTGCAATGAAAAAGTAGGGTTTATTTCTCTGAGCCAAGTCTGTTTGGCCAAAACTGGCTATGGGCATTTTCTTCTCTCTCTCTCTCTCTCACTCACTCATTCTGTCTGTCTCTCTGTCTCTCTCTAGTCTGTCTCTCTGTCTTGGTTCTGTCTCTCTAATGTCTCTCTCTGTATCTCTCTGTTTCTGTTTCTGTGTCTGTGTCTGTCTCTCTCTCCTTTTGGGCTCTGTGTTTTGCAGTACAGATCCTGAAAGGTTATTCAGTATATTCCTTTACCTACTTTTAACATTCAGTTCTTGTCCAGCAAGATCATTTCCAGCTATTGTTGTCATCCTGGTCCATTCTCTATCTTACCTACCCTCTGACTACACACACCTGTGGTTGATTCCATCCATTGACAAGTCTTTCTAGACTTGACCCTGTTTTCCCTGGCCATCGATATGTCTTCTAATATATGTGTGTATGTATTTGTGTGATATATATATATATATATCTCACAAGTGAATGTAGTCATTATATATCTATTCCTTTCTTTCTGACTAATTTCACTCAGCATGATACTCTCCAAGTCCATTCATTTATATGCGAATTTCATGACTTCATGTTTCCTAACAGCTGTGTAGTAGTCCATTGTGTAGATGTGCCATAGTCTCTTTATCCATTTGTCTTTTCTCAGGAAGAATTTACCATCTATGCCAGAAAGACAGTACAGGATTATCTGCCATGCATTAAGTATTTGCTATGGTAAACACTCTGATAAACACTCAGCTGTGTAGGCAGTTAATTTATGGCAAAGGGGCTCAGAGCATGGAGCAAAGTGTCTCTTCAACAAATGGTGCTTAAGAAATTGGATAGCCACATGCAAAACAAAACAAAACAAAAAAATCAGACCCCCATAAAATGCTTTACATTGTGGTGAATTTAAAACTGTATTGGAAACATTGATATCGAAGCTGTACCTTTAAAATACATTGGGGAAAACATAGGTAGGACTATCCAACATCTAGACCTCAGAGGAATCTTCTGTAACACATCTCCCAATGAAGAAAACAAATGTAGAAGGAAATAAATGGGAGTATATCGAACTACAAAAGTTTTTGCACACAAATGAGGTCTATCCTAAAAAGATCTCTCTACTGATTGGGAGAAAATATGTGTACATAACACGTCAGAACAAAAACTATTAGCCAAGATATATAAAGCATTCTCAAAACTCAACAACAGAAACAAAACAATACCTCACAAAATGGGAGAGAAGGTAGCTTCTCAAAGATTCCATAAAGATGGACATCAGACACATTAAATATGTTTGCTAACCCTGATATACTTTGTTATGTCATTTTTATATAGTTTCATACCAGGGAAATTATATTTCCATATTAGAGAAATGAAAATAAAAATAGCAATGAGGTATCACCTGATACCATCAGTACGGTTTTTATCAAAATGCCTGACAAGGGTGTGGCAATTAAAGGGGTTTTTATTCACTTCTGGTGGAATAGTTGCTTGGTTTAACCTTACTGGAAATGTTTCTGAGACTTCAAAAATTTAAAGATAGAGCTGAACTTTCTTTTGACCCTGCAGGTATACGCTTGGGCATCTACTCCAGAGCAATCTAAAATGACATATGAACACCTATTCTAATTATAGCATTATTTTAATAGGAAAATCTGTAAAATAGCCAACTTCCTGATAACAGATGAGCAGATCAAGGAATTGTGATCTATCTATCTATCTATCTATCTATCTAGTGAATTACTAAATTCTAGTGAATTACTACTAAATTATGAGTAAAGATAAAAATCTTGCAGTTTGCTGCAACTTGGATGGAATAGGGAAGCCATGTTAAGTGAAGTGAGTCAGAAAGAAAAAGACAAATAGCAAATGATCTCATTTATGGAGTATAAAGAGACAAAGCAAGGGGTTAACTATTCCTCAGTGGAAAAACCTTGGGAGATCAATAGAATTGTGGTCTAAAGATGATAGGAATGGTGTGAAATAATGGTGGTGTTAGGCATGGTAAAGCCATTCCAAGTGTAAAAGAATATTGCTACTGTTGTTAAAAAAACTGAAAGAGTTTAAAAATAATTTTTCTATCTAAAATATCTTTCTCCTTAGATGCAATTAAATTTTTTGTTTGTTTATGAACCACACCCAGCGATGCTCATATGTTTACTCCTAGGTCTCTGCACTCAGGAATTACTCCTGGCAGTGATGGAAGGGATAAGGGATGACAGGAATAGAACCCAGGTTGGCTGCAAACAAGACCTTACCTCCTATTCTATCTCTTTGTCCCCCAAAGTAATAATTTTTAATAAAAAGAATTTGTCCCTGGATAATTGTCCTTTAACATGTAGTAATTAAAATTATCTTAATTTTATTCTGTTCGTTTTGTTTTGGGGTCTCACCTGGCTGTGCTTAGTGCTTACTTCTGGCTCTGTGCTCAGGAACCCTGTGAAGTGCTGGGATCAAACCCAGGTCAGCAGTATACAAGGCACGTGCCGTACCTTCTGGACTATCTCTCCACCCCCCTTGATTACATTTCTTTTGTTTTGTTTTTGTTTTTGTTTTTTTAATTATATTTCTACACACAAAAACAAATAAACAAAACAAACTGGACAATTCAGTAACTTTCAATATCTTTTAGCTGTCACCTTCAATCCTCCCAACCACTCCAGTTCTACATATCAAACCCTTCATGTCCTTGAGAATTTCCTACCCTGGACACATCAGGTATATAGAATCATATGATAAGTAACTTTCTTATTTATCACTGAATTACTTAGCATAATGTTTTCAGGTTCGTATGTCATATGGCAGAGTCTCCTGCCCCCACGCCTGGCCGTCTTCCCCGGGGTCTCTTGAAGGATGGCGGATTAAGTTTCCCTCTCCACCCTGAGCAGAACCCCGGCCGCTGAAGACCTCCAGGACCCAGACATAACCATGCTGAGAGCACTCTCCACACTCTGAGATGAGCCTCACACATGAAGGAACCAGCAAAGGAACCCAGGTGTGCGGGACCTGGGGCTGAGATCTCCAAGCCTGGTCAGTTCGGAACTGGGCTTTATCCACCCAGATTTCCCCATCTTCCAGTAGCTAGACAGTTACACCCACCAACTGCTGTGTGACCCCATCAACGGCCAGGATCCAGAGACTAGAAAACCAAGCTCTCTGTTATTCTCTAGTTCTTACTCTCAGAGAAAGCGGCAGGCTACTGTGAGTAGTCTGCCTGCATATATGCCTGACTGGGAACATCTGTAAAGATGAGTAGAGGCTGCCTCGAAAGCCTCCATACCTCTCAGAGAGCCCAGCAAGCTACTGAGAGTATCCCGCCCACAGGTAGAGCCTGGCAAGCTACCCGTGGCGTACTCGTTATGCCAAAAACAGTTAACAATGATGGTCCTCATTCCCCTGACCCTGAAAGAGCCCCCAATATGCCATCGGGCTACACTAGCACGTGACAGGGACAAATGGAGACGTTACTGGCACCCGCTCGAGCAAATCGATAAACAACGGGGTGATAGTGATAGTGATGTCATAGAGAATGTATCAGTTAATTATTTATTTATTGTCCTATTATATTCCCCCAATGGGGTTGCCTTATATATACATCTGTTCTTTTGTTGATAGATCCTTTTTGGGCTATTATGAATCTAGGAACCTCCTGACATAAGATGATGTGAATATATATTATTAAAGTAGAGTTATATATAATTATTAATATATATTAATGGTAAGGCAGAGCCTGGAAAGCTATCCGTGGCATATTTGATATGCCAAAAACAATAACAAGTCTCACAATGGAGATGTTACTGGTGCCCACTCGAGCAAATCAATGAACAATGGGACGGCAGTGCGACAGTGCGATATATTAATGGGATCGCTAGGTTATATGTTAGCTGCATTTAATCATTTGCTATCCATTGCCTTTCCAAACTGGTGCACCATTTTATATAAAGGATTTTAGTCAGTTTCCCTCTTGGCAGCATCCTAAGGGGTTAGAGAGTACCAGCAATGAGGCATTTCCGCTTCCCAACCACATTCATACAAAGTTGATCTGTTTCTGCAATTATAGAAAATAGTCAGATTAACATGACTTTCAGCAATCTCAGAGCCTCTTTAATGTTTTGCTTGATAGGGCCCCATTTGGCAGTGTTCAGAGGCTAATTCTAACTCAGTGTTCAGGGGCTGCTCCTGGCATTGGTTTGGGGACCATGTAGTGCTGTCGAGCCAACCCACCTACAAAGCATGTTTTAGTCCATGGAGTCTTCCTGGCCTTCATAGCAGTTTTTCTTCTACCAACAAATAGTGCTACCAACAAACACTGTAACTGACACAGACTTTAGGACTTGTGATAGAACCTTTCATCAAACCTTGAACTCACCTAGATGCTGGTGTCTCAAAAGCAAAACCACTAACCCTATTTATTCCTTTGTCCTGTATTACTCTTTCAAATAGAACCAAAGCAAGAATTTCACATCTAGCAAGTCCCTGAGTTCTGATAGGTGTGGCCCAATCGTTCTTGCTCCTCCCCAAATTTCAATCACTCTGGCCCTGCATTTTTTTTTTTATTTTGGAGGAGACCACACCCAATAGGCTCAGGGATTTACTTGACCAGAAAAGAAAACTATCATCACTCTGGGCCATGCTTCTTGTTGTTATCTTTTGCATAGGCCAGAGGGATCGGTATAGTTTAGGGTGTATCCATGTGTAAAATTTCTTGCCCCCCATGATATTTTAAACAAAGCAGTTCTGTCCAGAGTGATGGATTTTTTTTTTTTTAGCTATTGTGGGCCTCACCCCGTAGTGCCATAAATGTCTTTCCTATCTTTCTTACACTTTTACTTTCAGAATCCTTATTTGGAAGGTTTTAATGACAGACAGAGAATGAAAAGTTTATATACATGTGTGGTTGGAGCGATAGCACAATGGGTAGACTCATGTTTGATTCCTCCGTCCCTCTTGGAGAGCCCGGCAAGCTACTGAGAATATCCTGCCTGCACGGCAGTGCCTGCCAAGCTCCCCGTGGTATATTCGATTTGCCAAAAACAGTAACAACAAGTCTCACAATGGAGACATTACTGGTGCCTGCTCAATCTAATCGATGAATAACAGGACAGTGCTATAGTGCTACATGTGTGGTAATTACTTTAGTATACTGAAGTTATTAATGGTCTATTCCGAGGTGTCTGTACCTTTCAGTCTAAACTTCTACTCATCACTCTCAGTGATTTCTTCTGTAAATACCAGATCTAATGATCAATTATTCATGCAAAGTCAAGTAAACCTTCCCTTGGAGCATCTACTTGTCCTTTCAGTCCATCAAAACTGGTTTACCTTTGTAACTGGTATTTGGCATTGGAGAAAGCAAGGTCAACTGACCTAGCAGGTTCATGACTTCGTGTCATTTTTACTCCTTATTTAATTCTTCAGTCTACATGTCGATAACCTCCAGGATGAGGAAAAGGAATCAGTGATAAGACACTTTTCTCGGATGGAGGTCAGAAAAGAGAGAACGTGGATGGGTGCACAAGTTGTGAGGAATTGAACAGAGAGAAGTGCAATCACCCATCCAGCATCAGTGGTCAGTGGTCAGTGTGGGGATTGGTGTTTACGTATCCAAGGGTGCATGATGGTGGGTGACAGGTGTAAGTTAAATGCCTGAATTCTAAAGGTTATAGAAAAAAATATTGGAATATTCAGTAGTTTCATTGTTAGACCAATGATTATGTGGTTATATGGAGTCAATTGCACAATGGGTAGGGCGTTTGCCTTGCACGCAGCGAACATGGCCGACCCGAGTTCGATTCCTCCGCCCCTCTCGGAGAGCCCGGCAAGCTACCGAGAGTATCTCGCCCACACGGCAAAGCCTGGCAAGCTCCCCGTGACATATTTGATATGCCAAACACAGTAACAAGTCTCACGAAGGAGATGTTACTGGGCCCGCTCGAGCAAATAGATGAACAACGGGAGGACCGTGATACCGTGATGGAGTCAATTGATATCCAGGCTAATGTTTCATTTATCAGTAGGTAAAAGATTAAAATTACAACAAAATTTTAGAAATGCCACAAGACCCATTTATATTCTATCACAAAGATTTTTAAAATAAAACCTATCCCTTTTTTTTAAAAAAGTAACTTCATTAAATCATTAGTTTAGTTACAGACATTCAATATTCCAACACCGATCCTACCACCATTGCACATTCTCACCTTCATTATTTCCAATTTTTGCAAGCACTCCTTGAGCTGTCCCCATGGCAGGCCCTCAATACTTATTTTACTTTGCTTGTTATAATTTGCTAAAAGGATGACCCAAAGGTGTTTCCTTAGAAGAAAGTATCTCACCATGGAGCTCTTGGGCGCTTGTGTAAAAGATTACTAAGGTGTTGTTACACATTAAGTCTTCTGTGTTTATATTTTGTTAATTAAGATTGGTTGCCTTCTATATTCCATCCCATCTAATCTGCTATGCTGTCCTGGTTTATCAGTGTTACAGAGTCTAGATGTCACATGGCGATATTTCTGGATGAGACTTGTCGGAGCAGCTGAGTCTAGCTGGGAACCCAGTGGCAATTGTGGGATGTGGAGGTTTTCAGCTGCTGGTGCTCTGTTTGGGTGGGTGTGGGGGGGACTCATTCCTCCCTTCCTGGTTGCCCTGGGTAGACTCAGACTTCTGAGGGATCTGGGGGAAATTCTGCCACCTATAGATCCCTTTAACGATTTATTTCTGAGTCTCTGGACCATGGCTGGTGAAAGAACTTATATGGCACTTGCAAATCTGTGCCATTTTTCAGAAATCCATACATGCATTCTGATGATCGCAAGTGTACATAGTGTTAGTTTTAATTAAATGCACAAAAACTTTGTTACAGTGGTTTTAAGTTAAAACATTGAATTTTATATAATATTTAAAATCACATAACAAGTAATCTGTGCTTGGGCCAGAGAGAAGATAGTACAGCAGGTAAGGTGCTTTACTTACCTGTGGTAGACCTGGATTCGAACTCCTACACCACATATGGTTCCCTCAGCACTCAGGAGTGATCCCTGAGCAAAGAGCCAGGAATAAGCTCACTCTTACCTGAACACTTCTGGGTTCACACCAAAAGCAATAACAAAAAAAATATTCTATACTTAAATACATTAAAAGGTAAAAGCCCTCCCATTGATCGTCGATTTGCTCGAGCGGGCCCAGTAACGTCTCCATTGGAGACTTTGTTGTTACTGTGTTTAAATACATTAAAATAAGTTTTACATAGATTATGCATTTTCAGAATATACTATATGTTATTTTTATACATTTCTGTATTGTGATACAGTTGGCACTGTGGGAATAACACCTCTACAAGGGAATGTAACTAGATTATTTTTTCAGGTGGGAGTAATTAAGTCTTCTTAATAAGCTGATGCTATAATGATATTGTTATCTATATTCATTATTCTGTATATAGTATTATAAAATTTATTAATGTGTAGTTGTCAAATATGTGTCTTCTAGCACTCCCCAAGCAAAAGTCAAGTTAATACTTGGCCCATTAGAATTCCTCCATAATCCAAATCTAGTACTTTATCTGTGGCTTTTGTTCACCTCTTTGCCAAATCACTCAAATACTTGATGTTACTGACTGGAAGAGTTTAAATTTCCTTCCAACTGTCTGGGAGACATCACATTTCAGATTGTCATTTCTCAGACAAAGATGCTAAAGGACCAAGGCTTTCAGAGTCCATAACATTCTCAGAGCAGGTTACTGGTAACTGCATTTGTCCATTCTACTGCTGAAGGAATTTCAAAAGTTTCAAAATCTGAGAATTCATTCTATTTTCATTACACCTATATTGGGCAATTTTATGCAGTTTGCTTTTTATCTTTTCTTTTTCCTTTGATTTATGATTTATATTTATACCCACCATATAGTGGTGGATGGCCTTATCTTCACCCTTCATTTGATGGAACTGAGAGCTGCCATATTGTATTTGAAGCTTTTGTTTGGCTAAAGGAGTAAGTTCTTTGCCAAACTCTTGATAATAATGATCTGCTTCTTCATTTTCACCTGCTATTGCGTAGAGGCCAGCAAGATAGATATTAACCCACGAAAGATTTTTACTTCTTCCATGAGCTTTTTTAAAATGACTTATAGCTTGTCTTAATAGGTACTTGAACTTCTCACTTCCCCAATACATCTTACTATTTGAAGGACTAACTCCCATAACTATTTGAAGGACTTTTGATCTACAGCAGAGCCCAATATTTTAATGCAGTTGGGTATTGCTTGGTTTATCTCCTAAAGCCCTTTCAGGAAGATCTATAGCTTTATCCAGGTCCTTCATGTTTCGGTAAAATTTGGCTGCCTGGTCAAGTACATCTGGGGCACATAGGTTACTCTCTAAGGTTTCTTCAATGAGCCTCTTTCCTTCACCTTATTTTAAGGTCCATTAGTACAACCACCCCTCTGCTTAGAGACTTTTGCTGAGAGTCAGACTCCCAGAAAGAACTTTCCATGAAAGACCTCACCTATCAGCTCACTGCTTAGAGGAGCCAACTTAGCCACAGAACGGGGGACTGGCTTCCTCCTAATCACAGCTGGTCTTTGAGTGACCATGGTACGATGTTTATTTTTCAACCTCCTTTTCAGTGGCCTTCTACCTGCCGAGGGTGTTCATGCTCCACATCTTGTCATCAGTCACTGAGGGCTTGAAATTTGATTTGATCTCAGCTGTCCATTTTCATCCTCCTGCTCAGAACCATGCAGTTGTAGATAGAGATTAAAATAAAACAAAACAAATCATGCAGTCCACATGCATGGGAGTCATTCCTGTATGATGAGACCAGTACAAGACAGAAAACACAGTCTGAACATCTGGTGCCTGTTTCCCCAGCAGTGGCTCCTCCTTCATCCACACCTTCCTGTGTGTCTCCACACCTCTGTGTTAGCAGAAACTGGACCAGATGTTCACCAGATAAGTCCTTTCAAGACAGAGTGCAGCTCAGGACATACTCCCAACTTTGAGGTAAGAGTTCACTCTTGGTGATGCTCAGTGGACCATGCAGAGGACCTGACTCCCAGATTGTACCTGGGATTCTTGAAGCATGCAAAGTATGCACTTAGCACTTGAGCCTCCAAGTATCATTGTCACGTCAATATACTTCAATAATTTAGACAGTCTTGGGACTAGAGACATAGTAATGAGTAAAATATTTGCCTGACATGGCAGCTGACCCAGGTTCTATCTCCAGCACTGCATGTGGTCCTTCCAGGAGTGACTCCTGAGAACAGACAGCCCAGTATAATCCAAAAGCCAATATATAAATGAAGATAGCTTTAAATATCAACTAATCCGACTTCTTTAAATATGAAATGATAAACCACTCACTTCAATACATACTAGACTGCTATTATGAGGAATTAGTACACCAAAAATTTTGAATGCAGCAGAATACATTAAGTCTTGTAAGTTAGAGCTTAATAAATGGAAGTCATACTTATTCTGAAATTTTCATACTAAACAAGTGAAAATTAAAATCAAAGTCCTGAGAAGTCAATGACAGGCAGGACTAGGACTCTAAATATGAAATTGTCAAAATTTTTAGATCTAAAGAGAGATTCTTAAAAAGATAAGTTTAATAGGCAAGAGGTAGGAAAAATAAAATATTTTCTTGGCAATATATTTCTGTGCTGCAATTGAAACTCAAGGATTGGCAAATTGGATATATTAAGGAATTCAAGAAATCATAAATGATATACCAAGCCATTTGTTGTCATGGACAGTTACTCAAAAAATTGAAAAAAGTTGTTAGAAAAATAGAATGATTCCATGCAATTCTACACATATGTTCATTTTCCAATTTTCTAAAAATTTTTATTACTTAAATAAAGATTCCATAAATATGCTTTGATTTTAGATACTATTTTCTTCAACCAGAAATACATAACTTTGATGAGAACTAACACTTTCCTTCTCTACTCCCTGTAACCTGGGAAGGATGCAGACCTTGTTCCCATTTTCTGCTGTAGAATCAAGGATACTGACTCAGGTAGTAACCAAAATTCCACACTTGGTATAATATGACTTCCATCTTATAGCACCATAGAACATTTAATGTCACAGAATTTGTTTAGATCTATTTGCAATTCTAAAAATCTTTATGTTTGAATGAGTCGGGGTCAGAACCTTGGTGCATAGGACACTCTTGTCATTTCTCAGTGGTCACCAGGTGGCAGTGTGTGTGTGTGTGTGTGTGTGTGTGTGTGTGTGTGTACTTATGTATTAAATTTCTAAAAAAAAAAAGAATATTTATTTGCTTCTATTGTTCAATTTATTTCAAATATATGCAATTATATATGGAACAAACCAAGGTAATTACTCACTGGAACTAGTTTCTTACTACACATGCAGATAAAATTATAAACAGATGAGTGAAGGTAGACTTAAGTAATAGCATGTAAAAATTAACCCAACTGTATTAAAGATCTAAAATTCGTACTACAAATGATAAGATTAATAAAAAATAAATAGCATACCTTCATGGCCTTGGATTTGGTATCAATTTCTTTAAATTAACATCAAAATAAACAAAAGAAAAATCAATACCTTGGACATAATCAAAATGGAAAAAATTGTGCATTGAAGAATACTCTAAGTAGGTTGTAGAGACAAGCCACATGTTAGAAAATATTTACAAGTTATATCTATTACAAGGGTCTTTCCTCGGAATGTACAGTGATACAATGCAGCAAATGAAGGAATGAATAAGCCAAGAAAAAAAGAAAAAAACCCTGGACAGGCATTTTTCAACAAAAGATAGTCAAATGAACCACAAAGATAGTCAATGGATGACAAAGTAAGAGGTAATTAGGGAAATGTAAATTAAAACCATGCTGAGATACCATTCATTGTGAGAAAGGGTAGAATCGCAACTATTTGCAAATAAATGAATTGTAATTCTCATAATTGCAGAAATGAACAATGATATAACCAAGGTGCAATGCAATTTGACAATTTATAAATAGTTATGCATGAAGGTCCTGGTTCCGTTATTCTATTCCATGGTACATGACCAAGAATTGTATAGAAGTGTTCAAACAAATCCTTGAATATGAATATCCTAGCAACATTATTCACTTTTCGAGAGAAGGTGCAATCAACTCAATTATCCATGAACAGATGAATAACTAAAATCAAAAAATTCTTTTCAAGTAATGGGCAATTGTTTAGTTACAAAGAAAAATGTGGGTCCCGTGGTTGCAGTTGAGAACTTCCGGTTCATGAACACAGTCAAAGTTTAGCCTTTGCTGGGTCAGTCTTCCTTTACAGGAGCTTTTCTGTGGAGAGAAATGGACTCTGGACTTAGAGCAGGAATGGCCTGGAAGTTCTTCTTCTTTCCTGGTCAGGGCCTGGATGCTTTGCCCAGAAAAAGAGTTATGGACTTTCACTAGGGCCTGGGTATATCATGGATCAGGAATAAAGAAATATTGTCCAGATCATGGGACAAGAGTGTGGTAAAGGTGGTCATGCTGGGGTTTGCGGGCACTTTCCTTCCTTGATCATGAGTCACTCCCTGGGGTGCTGATGGCATCAATTAATGGCTTTTCATATTTCAAACCCTCCCATGTCAATCTTCCCAGTGTCTCTTTTGTCCCAATGCATTTAAATTAGTCAGTGGGAGCACGATCACGGCCACGGTTCTCCTGTTGTTCATCAATTTGCTTGAGCGGGCCCAGTAACATTGTGAGACTTGTTACTGTTTTTGACATATCCACTATGTCATGGGTAGCTTGCCAGGCTCTGCCGTGCGGGCGAGATACTCTCAGTAGCTTGCCGGGCTCTCTGAGAGGGGCGGAGGAATCGAACTCGGGTCGGCCATGTTGGCTGTGTGCAAAGCAAACACCCTACCCGCTGTGCTATCGCTCCAGCCCACAGACACGAGAAACTACATCCATTTTTATGTACAGCATCTTTATGTAGTTTCAGGAACTCTAGCGATAGGCATCAGCTCTAAAACAGTATGGACTCATATGGAGGTACCTTTCAGAACAATCATGCCAGTGAAAAATGGAAAACAAATCCCACTGGTTATTGCTGAGAGTAAATTATGCTACGTGGCCACTAAGAATGCATAAGGAGATAGAGTGTCCATCTGTGGGGACATTGGCCCACAGAAGAGAACAGCCCCTCCAACCTATGCACTGACCTCCAGAACCCCAGTGGGTTTACATTTATTTATTATCCTTTTTGGCTTTTTGGATCACACCTGGTGATGCTCAAGGGATGCTCGTGGGTCATCTGCACTCAGGAATTACGCCTGGCGGAGCTCAGGGAACAATATGAGATGCCAGGAATCAAACCTGATACTGCTGCATGCAGGACAAACACCCTACCCTCTGTACTATCTCTCTGCACCCCCCCCCCCCATTCATTTAAAAGGAAGGAACTGGGAAGACAAACCACTTGCCAGGAGCAATCACTTCTTGGTGAAAGGACCAGTTCTTATTTTATATTTAATTTATTATTTTAGTAAATATAGGTAATAGTAAATAATATGTATATCAGATTTATAGAAGTGTTTTAAAATTTATTCATTGGTAATAACAATATTCCCCTGACCATAAAGGCCAATTGTTGGAAAAAAACGAGTAAGAAGAGGCTGCTAAAATCTCAGGACCAGGAGGAATAGAGACATCACTGGCACCTGCTCGAATAAATCAACGATCAACGGGATGATAGTGAAACAGTGATATGGTGAAAAACAATAAAAATGTATTTATTTATCTTTGGCCAAGTCTGGCAGTGCTCAGGGCTTAACTCCTGACACAGTGCTTAGGATGCCTGGTGGTACTTGACGGGGCATAAGTGGTGCCCGAAACACGACCTGGTTTGGCCATGTACAAGGTAAACACCTTAATCCTTATACTATCAAGTCCTATACCTGTTGCTGTTGTGATTTTGGATTTTTAGACAAACTTGCCAGTGCTCTGGGATTGCTCCTGGCTCTGTGCTCAAGAATGACTTCTGGTAGTGCTGGGGATCATGCTTGAATTGACTGTGTACAAGGCAAGTGTCTTAACTCTGTGCTATTCCCTCCAGCCCTGTGCATTGCATTTCCCTGAAGAAAACGTCTCTGAGTCATATTAGATGACACCCTGAATGAGACTGACAGACAGAAAGAGCTCAGGCCATCAGTGCCAAGGCATTTGCTAATGTGCTGATGTTAATTCAGACCCTGAGCACAAACCCCACCTGCTGGATCCAGCAGCCTCCTCTCTGACACCAACCTCCTGGGGAACCAGGGCACCAGCATCTAGTAGAGTCCTGCTTGATTTGTGGAGCACAGAAAGTGAGGCAACAAAGGCTTGTTGCCGAAGTGAGAGTCTGGGATAATTTGTCAGCAGCAGTGGACACAAATATTCCAGCAGTCTCCTGGCCCCAGGTCTGGCCTGTCTGCCCCTCTCCCAATGTCCTCTCCTCTCAGACTCCCTGAAGTTACACTGGCCTCCTTGTTTTCCCATGGCCAAATCCATCAGCCTCATGTCTCGGCTCTGTGTGCCTTCTCTAGACCAAATGTCCCAGACCTATGGTGGTCAAGCCCCTCTTGTCATGCTCTTGGAACTGTAAACATCACTTCAGTGCAGCCTTACCTGGCAGCCCAGTGCTCCCTTGTAATGCTCCTTATAGCACACAGTAGATTTTCTTTCATTTTTGGACTTTTGGGTCACACCTAGTGATACTCATGGGTTACTTAAGGATCTTCACTCAGGAATTGCTCCTGGTGGTGCTTGAGTGACCACCTGGGATGCTGGAATCAAACCTGGGTTGGCTGCATGCAAGGCAAATGCCCTACCCGCTATACGATCACTCTGACCCCCTCAATTTTCAATATATGATTTGCTCCTTTTCTTTCCTTTCCTTTTGGGGGGGTTTCAAATTCAGTTGTGCACAGGGCTTACTCTTGGCTCTGTGCTCAAGGATTACTCATGGCAGGACTCAAGGGACTGTGTAGGATGTCAGATCAAACCCAGTTCAGCCTAAAGATAAGTTAAAGATAACATACCTTTGTATGTTAAAGATAATACCTCTATGACCCCCTAATGTACTATCAGGTTCACTTCTAGGGAATGAGCTGGGACTTTTTGTTTTCTTGTTTGTTGTGGGGTAGGGGGTGGTCCACACCATCAGTGCTCAAGACTTAATCCTGGCTATGTGCTAAGGAATTATTCCTAGCAGGGCTCAAAGGACTATTTAGGATCCTAAGGATCAAACCGGTCTGCTGCAAGGCACTATTCAACGTGCACTCTATCTAGCCCCAGAAATTTCTTTCCACTATTTAGTGTCCATGCTGATTTTGACCTCTCAGTATAGATCTCGAGTTCCTGAAGGGCAGGGATTTTGCAGGGTATTTTCAATACTGGCAATTTGAGTGTAGAGAGACTATATCTTATCACCGAAGAGCTCAGATATTAGAGGTGGACATGCACAGAAGGCCATGGTCAGGTTAATGGGCATATTAGTTAGCCTACTATGTCTAGTTTAACATGCTAATTTTAGATGTACGATTCAAGGACCCAACACTCAGAAATTAGCTGTCTCATGGTAATACTCCACATGTGGGGCTGGGTATGTGTGTGATGCATTTCTCAATAAATGTCTGTCATGTTAACTTTTGGGGATCGTCTCTTATTCATAGTGTCCCGCAGTGGAGTCCAGGACACTTCAGTCCCAAATCTACAGTGGAAGGAGAAAAACTGTTATTTTCTCCCCTATATCACCATCCTATTGTGGGTATTGAACATTGAAAACTCCTTGCTGATTAAAATGAATTAATTAGGCATTTTAATTTAGGTAAGTCCAGTGTTTTCTTTGCTACAAATCTACTCAACAAATTACAATTCCTAGAGAGACTTCACAAAGAAAAGATTTGTCTCTCTTCTGACGCAGAGACATGGACATTCTGTTTCCCTGCCTTCTACATATTGCTGTTATATACCAGGTTTGAATTATTATTTGAATGTACACCACTGAAGGGAATTACATGATATGGTATTGAGAGCCACAAGTAGCTACACAATTACATGTTTCAAAAGCCATCTCTTGGGTTGGATTAGTCCAGTGATTCTAAAATGGAATAGACTGTGAAATGCCAAATGGTGGCATCATGGCTTTGGAACTTTGAGTTCGTGTCCCACAGATGTCTCCTGGCCGGCAGCCAGCTCCAGGGCTTGCTCATAGCTCTCCAGGGCCTTCGTGATTTCTCCTCTCTGCTTCTGTGTGAACCCAAGGAGGCTCAAGCCTTCCACGTCCAATTTATTTTTCTGAAGTTTCTTTAAGGCGCATTTCTCCAAAGCACTGATACTTTTCTCTCTTGAAAAAGATGGTTTCTCTATTTTCACCACTTTCAAATAATGCACAATTGCATCTACTTCAGATTTCCTCTGAAATTCCTGAAATTTGCCATAGTGGAGATGTAACTGTTGCAGGTCTTGTTCTGTGAGTGATTTCATGCCTAACACTTTTTGGTAGATGTCCTCAGCTTTGCTGTGCTCACCTACTTCTATGTAAATTTCTGCCAGGGTTAGGTAAGCAATCACAAAAGTGGGCTTGTGTTTCAAAGCACACTCCAAATGATCTATAGCTAATCTAGCCAGTCTTTCAATATTTTCTCTGTTCTGCCCTCTGGGCTGCCAGTGTGTGACCTTTTTATTTTGGCTGATTTGTGCTTTGTAGCAAAGTGCCAGCTGGTGATGCACTAAGGCAGAGGAGGGCGTGTCCTTCAAGGCCTTTTTTAAGAGCTGAAGAGCTTTATCCAGAGAGCCCTTTCTGCGGTGGAACTTGGCTGCGTACCGAAGGATGTAAGTGTGCGAGATCTTGCTGGCCAGCGCTTCTTCAATGTACTTTTCTCCTTCATCTTCTCGTCCTAAGTCCTGAAGACACAGCGCTAGGAGAACTTTCACATATTCATTTTCTGGATTCAATCTGATGGCCTGTTCTAGGGGGTACAGACTATTTATACTTTCTACGCTCTTAATGTTGTTCAGGCGGTAGGTGACAATTGCATACCCAACACTGAATTCAGGGCTTTCAGGGTCCACTTCCAAAGCCTTTTGAAAGCAAACCTTGGCTCGTTCATAGTTATTTTGTCCACATTTCAGCAAGGCCCATCCTTCCTCAGAGTTGAGCTCTGGACACTCCATCCTGTATCTGAAGGGACTTTCCAACTTCTTGCACGTCTTCTCTACCTTGTCCAGGTAAGTCTGGGCTTCTCCCAGCCTGCCCATGTGGTGGTACAGCCAGGCATAGTTGCCCCAGGTGACCAGACCTCTCACATCTGATTGGTCAGCGAATTCTTGCAGCAGGAAATCTTCAGCTTCTTTCAAAGTCTCCAGGGCTTCCTGATTCTGGCCTGCCAGGTGTTTCACGTAGGCCAGCAGGTTGTACATTCTCGCATTGTTCTGGACATGTAGGAACTCAATCTGATCAAAGACCCTGTTTTCTAAATCCGGTATTTCAGTGTGGTCAATTTGCAAGCCCCACGTAAAGTGGCATCTCAGCTGGAGCAGGTGCTCTTTCATGAGATCCTCGTTGGGTTTGTCGCTGTGAAAAGAGACAAGAATTAGAATTTTTAAAGGAGGGCTCAGTCCAATGAAATGGAATCATCACTGTGAAAAGTCCTATATTTCACCTCACTTGTTTTGTGCTCCCTCCCTTTATTATCTGGTGCCTCTTAGGTGCCTCCAGTATTCATATCATTAGGACAGAGAGCACAATGACAAAAAAAATTTTAAAAATTCCTGAGCTAATGCTAATTCATAGAGTCAGGAGGTAGGACAGGCGAGGCTTATTTTATTTTGAAAACTTAGTAATTTAATATGCTGGAGCAATAGCACAGAGGGTAGGGCATTTGCCTTGCATGCAGCTGGCATGGCCGAGCTGGGTTCAATTCCTCCGCCCCTCTCAGAGAGCCTGGCAAGCTACCGAGAGTATCTCACCCACACGGCAAAGCCTGGCAAGCCACCCGTGATGTATTCGATATGCCAAACACAGTAACAACAAAATCTCCTATGGAGACGTTACTGGACCTGCTCGAGCAAATCGATGAACAATGGGAGGACAGTGACAGTGACAGTTATTTAATGAACTATTACTTTTTTTCCACATACACACTCTTACCAGTAACATAGGTATACAAGTTTTTATTTTCCCCACTTCCTTTTCCTCTGTTGTTTCTGTTGTTTCTATGATGACCAGTTCATTTCAGGGTGCTCGATATCATATACTTTTGTTGTGACACCAACGATCACAAACAGCAATACTACTGTTGGGCTGGCACTCAGCATGTGAGCAGTGTCAAGGATCAATCTTGCACCCTCATGCCTTGCTCAGGTGAGAGAGACAAGAGGCTGGGTCCAGGTTGGGGCCACCCCTTCTCCTCTCTTGCTATGAGTTAGCGCCAAGCTCTAAGAGGCTTTCTGCAAGCAGCCCACCTGCACGCCTGCATACATGTAAGTTGTCAATCGCAGCTTTACCTTTCACTGCCATTACCACGCTGTGGCTCCTCGCCAGCTCTTGGGGACTCGTGTGCCCAGCTGTGCTTTGCAGAAACCTCTCTTGCCCAGAGCGGTGTGTGTGTGTGTGTGTGTGTGTGTGTGTGTGTGTGTGTGTGTATCTCATACACGAAGGAGTCTCAAAGCAGTCACTCAGGTATCTGAATATATGTGGTTCTCAGGAGATCGGTGACACCTTATGCAATGCTCTGCTCTCCAGTTCTTCCTTTGTGACTTTATCTTCTTGTTTTTCAATGTCTTTCATTCCTGTTGTGTGTCATGTGTTGATCAAGGCTGCTTGCCTTGAGGTTCATGCCTGGGAATTCGCTTCCCCTTCTTGGGACACCCTTACCCCTATGAAACACGGAGCAGTCTGTCTCACATGTTCAAAATCTGAGTGTTCTCTTGAAGTGGTTATAGTTGCAGGACTTTTTGTCTGAAAACTGTGAACCAATTCATCCACGTGTGGACTTTTTCATGTCTTCTACTTTCCAGGGAAACTCTTAATGGAGGGAACCTAAGATGTGGCATATGGTTAAAGAACCTTCCCTTGAAGGGCAAAATTAAAAACTAATCCTAAATCAATGGTAATTCTTTTATTTTTATAAATGTTTATGGTCCAAATATTTCTGAGGAGCTTATACATATATATAAAGTTTAGTGAGTTAAAATAATATCTTTATGTCTGAATGACTCTCCTTTATATTTTATTTTGTCCTCTGGATGCTATGGATCGCATAATTAAAATTGATCCTACTGTACAATGGATCGGGAGCTTAAGTGCACTTGTCCAGCCTGTGTTCAGAAGTGATCTCCGAGCACAGTTGGATATGACCCAAAAACAAACAAGAAAATTATACAACTTATGATGATTTGCCCAAGTCAGATGCTTTTATTCTATGGAAAATTACATTGGAATTTATAATTTACTTTGGGACCTGCAAATCATTTTTTTAAGTAAGCCTAATCTTGATTTCAATGGAGCTAAGTTTTATTTTGACAAACTGGCAGGCTACCGAATGTAGCCTGCCCACACGGCAGAGTCTGGCAAACTCCCCGTGGCATACACAATATGCCAAATACTAGTAACAATGATGGGTCTCATTCTCCTAAAGAGCCTTGAATATAATCTCACGGCTAGGATGAAGGAGGCGTTACTGGGGCCTGCTCGAGGCAATAGATGATTAACAGGATGATTTGTGATTTGTGAAGTTTTATTTGTAGTTGAGCAATCTTTTGTAACGGGGCTAAATGACAAATATTGTTTCATGGTAATATGTAACTGGAGACTGGAGCGATAGCACAGCATGGGCTGGAGCGATAGCACAACTGTGGGTTGGAGCGATAGCACAGTGGTAGGGCGTTTGCCTTGCGCGCATCCAGCCCTGCCGAGCTGGGTTCAATTCCTCTGCCCCCTCAGAGAGCCTGGCAAGCTACCGAGAGTGTCTTGCCCACATGGCAAAGTCTGGCGAGATGCCTGTGATGTATTCTATATGCCAAACACCGTAACAACAAGTCTCAAAATGAGATGTTACTGGGCCTGCTCAAGCAAATCCATGAACAAGGGGTGGACAGTGCTACAGTGATACAATGTGTAACAATTTAAAGCCTTTTTTGAGGAGGGCGTCACACCTGATGATCCCCTGGGTTACTGCTGGCTCTGCACTCAGGAATTGCTCCTGACCATGCTAGCGGGACTCTATGTGGTGCTGCAGCTCAAACCCAGGTAGGGCGCATTGAAGGCAAATGCCCTACCCACTGTACGATCGCTCTAGTCTTCTATTTGATGTCTTTAATATCTGTGAGTTAAAGTTCCTGGAAATAAAAGTTTTATGAAAAGAGCCCAATCCTGTTTTGTTTCGTTTTGATTTGGGTCATGCCTAGTGGTGCTCAGGGCCTGCTCTTGGCTGTGTGCTTAGTAGACCCTATGTGGTATTGGGAACCAGGTTCTCACCATTATTTGCATGCAAATCAAGTTCTTTACTCCTGTACTACCACTTTGCTCTCAAGAATAAAATCTTAATTGATTAAAATGAAAATAATATGGAGATCTTAAAGGGCTCTTAAGGTATCCACAACTTTAGTTTTCTGTTGTGGAAACTGAAACACACATGTGTTGAGTAATAATCCTAAACTTTTTAGGCTTCATCAGTGAATTGCCCCTTTTACTCCCGCAAGAAATGCTTACAGTGCTCTTATGAGCACCCCTAATCCCCTGAGGTTCTCTTTAACCTTTCCTTTGTGCTTTGCTTCTCATTGTAAGCTACTATTGGGCTTGGTTACTTATGAAATTAAACCTTGTGGTGGCTCTGGATTTAGTATTAGTGGATTACTTGCATTTCTCTTTCCCTTGTTCCCTTTTCATATTTTACTATAGAGTAATGCTCTTTGCTTAAACACAGAAAGAATACTAATGCTATGCTCCTGATATTTGGGAGTTAATTGACTCTGAAATCTATTCACTTCTGGGCATCTGTCATAATTACTTGACTCTGGTTTTAGTCGCCATGGTTCCTAGCACCTCCAAAAGCTGGGTCCTCTTGAGGGACTTCTGGATCATCCCAGAGCAAGCAGCAATGCAACCCTGGCATTGATGGAACAATTCAGAAAGCATAAAATGTGGTATGATACAAGCCATGATGACCTAAGAGACAGGACCCCATGGGGTAAGAAAAGTTAAACGGGAGTTGTGGTAAAAGTCAACCGGTTCTGCCCCTGGAGCCTAGAGAACTGAGTTTTGGAATCTATATCTCTCACAGTGCTTATCCAAGTAACTGAAAATATTAATAAGAAGTAAACTTAATTGTTTAATATGTACTAGTAAGGGAAAGAGAAAAGCAATATAGATGCTTGTCGCCCTGTGCGAATTTCTCAGTATAGTCTCAGAATGTCTCCTTGAGTAAATTCCCACAAAGAATTGCCTCTGATTTACCTCTGTAAATGATTAAAAATACCTACGGGCAGTCCTGTACCTCGAACCCCCTCAGATTCTCAATATAGAGTATTTGTTTGGAGATAATAAACAGGACCTTTTGATTATCTGTGTCCCCTGTCTCTCTGTTCCTCTGCTGGAGTGGCCTCGTAGGTGGCGCTCATCCACCAAATGCGTCATGCACTTGACTCACACACATGGACTAGATATGATGGTGCTTTGTGAGCGTTGTCACATAATGAGACGATAGCACAGCGGTAGGGCGTTTGCCTTGCACGCAGCCAACATGGCCGACCCGAGTTCGATTCCTCCGCCCTTCTCGGAGAACCCGGCAAGCTACCGAGAGTATCTCGCCCGCACGGCAGAGCCTGGCAAGCTCCCCGTGATGCATTCGATATGCCAAACACAGTAACAACAAAGTCTCCAATGGAGACGTTACTGGGCCCGCTCAAGCAAATCGAAGAACAATGGGAGGGCCTTTACCTTTACTTAATATTATGTGAAACTCCTGAATATCGAATATGGTCTCATCAATTCAGGGTATTATTGTAGGTATTTATATGTCAAAAAGTTGAGAACATCACTTTACCAAATGTGTTATAATAAAATTCTTGTGAATATCCTATGCCTTTTGCCATTTAAAGAACTGCTCTACTGTGTTTTGTCCAGTGAAGAGTACAGGAAAGGTTTGAAAAAGAAGAGTTGCCATGGAACTTGAAGATAATAAATTGGATTCGCCAAAACAGCAGGAGACTAAAATTTTCTACCTGAAATTAAATTAAATATTGAGGATGAAAAGTCATTAAATTCTTTTTGTTTATTTTGTGAAACTGCTCATCTTACTTTTGTCAGATTTAAAAAGTGTTTCCTCTATGAGCTGTGACGTTCATACAGCAACCTGGTAGACTACATCTAATTGTAAGTCAAATTTAAATGTTTGTTTCTTTCTCTCCCTGGCAACGTTACTTCGCAGTAATCTATTTGTCTTCATAAACCTAGAAAGAAAGCTTTTCTGTCTATAATAGTTAATTTGAAAACAGTTTGTATCACTAAGGCTCTGACTTGGAATATCAGAAACATTCTGCTTTAGGAACCAAAATTAACCCCACAGAGTCAATGTCTTGCTTGGACTTTTAGAACTTAAATGTTTTCATGAAAATGCATACGTGTGTGTAAGTTATGTGATAGATATGTTAATTGCCCAAAGAGGAAGGAGTGTATTTAGAATGTATGCATGGGGGGCTGGCTGGAGCGATAGCATGGTAGGTAGGGCATTTGCCTTGCACACGGCCCACACGGCCAACCCAAGTTTGATTCCTCTGCCCCTCTCGGAGATCCCAGCAAGCTACCGAGAGTATCGCACCTGCACGGCAAAACCTGGCAAGCTACCCGTGATGTATTCAATCTGCCAAACACAGTAACAACAAGTCTCAAAATGGAGACATTACTGGGCCCGTTCGAGCAAATCGATGAACAATGGGAGGACAGACAGTGCTATATGGGGGGCTGGGGATATAGGACAGCTGGGAGGCATTTGCTTTGCACCTAGCCTAGATGAGTTCGATGCATGGCATCCCAAATAGTTTCCTGACCACCATCAGGAGTGGTCCCTAGGTGCAGAGCCAGGAGTGACCCTTGGGCATTACAAGGTGTGGCCCCAAAACAAACAAACAAAAAACCCTAAAAGTCATAGAATGCATGCATTTAAAATTACCAGAGGCATACTTTTTTTTTTATTAGTGAAACACCATGAGGTACATTTGTACACTTACAAATTTTTGTGCTTGAGTTTCAGTTATACAATGATCGAGTGCCCATCCCTCTCATTCTCCACCACCACTGATCCCAGTATCCCTCCCACCCGCCATGCCCCCATCCCACCCTGCCTCTGTGGCAGGACATTCACTTTTGTTCTCTCTCTCCTTTTGGGTGCTGTGGTTTGCAAAAGAGGCATTGAGTGGCAATCATATTTGGTCTATAGTCTACTTTCACCATGCATCTCCCATCCTGGGAGGGTCCTCCCAACACCCTTTATTTGGTGCTCCCTTCTCTCTCTGAGCTGCCTTTTGCCCTAGCATGTGCGGCTGGCCTCCAAGCCATGGAGTAAACCTCCTGGTACTTATCTTGGCTATTCTTGGGTGTTAGTCTCCTATTTTGTTACTTTATGTTCCCCAGATGAATGCAGTCTTTTTATGTCTGTTCCTCTGTTTCTGACTCATTTCACTTAGGATGATACTTTCCATGTAGTTCTAACAGCTACATAGTACTCCATTGTGTAGATGTACCAAAGATTCTTTAACCAGTCATCTGCTAAATGTTAATCGGGCACTCAGGTTTTTTCCAGGTTCTAGCAATTGTAAAGAGTGCTGCAATGAACAAACAAGTGCAGATGTCACTTTGACTATGCTTTTTCAGAGGCATACTTTAAATATCTTACAGTTTTGTGTCAAATATCATAATAAAGATGCAATTAAATTAGTTAGGTAACATAATTATATTAAGATAAAAGTATTGTACGTTACCTTACTAAATTGTCACTTTTTATTTTATTTCCTTACATGCATGAAATACTCTATTTTCCCCTATCAAATCTTAATTTTTCATTACAAATTATCTTCATGTGTATTAAAGCATGTCTCTATAAAAGAAAACTGTCTATAAAACATATCAAATACAAATGTCACACCTAAGAATTATTTTATATAAAATAATTTATATAAGACATCTAGCCTACTGTTTTCTTTATATACGATATCTAGGCTATTGCTTACATTTCTTTAAATTTTTTTTGATTGAAGCCCCTTTACAGTTTTATTACAGATGCCAAGGAATAGTAAAAGGACTGGAGGATGCGTCAGTTTTCAAGTTAATTCCCCAGCATGTCAGGCCCCTCCCCCAGCACCAAGCACCTGCATGTGTGACCCTAATGCCATAAACACCTGGACAGGTACCACACCTCTAGTCAAAGAGATGACAAGAGTTGAATCCTGGGGTTTTCAAAAGACCCTCTGAAAGAGGAGAGTGACATTTCCAGGGAAGTCTCAGGGTGCCACAGATGCTCCCTGGTTATGCCCCAGTTGCTTTTGTGAAGGGCCTGGCTGATCTCAGGCTCGGTTCATGGGTCAGAGTAGACAGCATCTTAAGAATTCATTGCTTCAGAAATGAGCCGGCCCAGAAACTCTCCAGATCAGTGCTTATTACGCTATGCTAATCTGCATAGCTCACTAAGTACTGGGATGTCTAGTCAAATCGAGACTTGAAGATAATCTGTTATATACAGATGTCGGTTTACAAAGGTGCTCACCTGAAGATTACAAAATATTGTAAGGCAATATTGTTTCAATAAAGCTTTAAGAAGGAAAATTACAAATTTGGGATACTGCCTTTCATTCGGGGGAAAGGGTAGGGGACAATGATCACAACCAGCTGAGCTCAGAACTTACCTCCTGCCTGTGTTCAGGGATCACTTTTGGCAGTGCTTGGGTCTTTATGCAGTGCTGGGGCTCAAACAGAATTGGCAGTGTGCAAAGTAAGGGCCTTAAGTCCTGTCCTAGCCCTCTGGTCCTAAGAATGGACTATCTCTCTGGCCTGAGTGAGGTACTGCCTAACAGTCACTCAGGGATACTGAAACAAACCACACTACGAAGAGCAAGGCTCCAAGGAGACTTCGTTTGGGGTCAGTGATTTCCAAATAACCACTTTCTTGTCCCCAAATTATCCTGCAAATAAGCAAACCTCACAACACGCTTCCAATGTATCCATTTGTCCACACAGTTCAAATGGAACTCATTTTACACACAACCACGCAGGAAGACTTTGGTGTGTCTAGGAAGTACATGTGATTCTTGTGAAATATTTTTAATTCTAAAGTTTATCTCTGATCGGTTCAGTTCTCACCAGGAATCAGCATCTAGTTGTTTGCACAGAACACACAGGTTGGGTGTGCTACAGGGCATTTGGCACACACTCTTTTCCCTATATACACTTCACAGGAAAATGTAGCTGGTCAATATGAGGTCCCAAATAAATGTACCTTCCGAATCTTAAAGCAAATTTCAAGGAAGAAGATATCTCATCAATAGAAAGCTTGCCACTAGTTGGGGTGGGGGTGGAGGAGGAAGGTCAGGGAAGGGAACACTATGACATTATTAGCAAAGGTAAGGGGGTCGCTCTGGAGACCAGAATGCTGAAAGAAGGTTTAAAGTGCTTACCATAGAGGCAGGCTGGGGAGCGGGAGGGTAATTTGGGATGCAGGGGAGGGAAGTGGACACTGGTGAAAGCTGTGATATTGGAACTTTGTACACCTGAAATGCAATCAGGAATAACTTGGTACCTTTGTCATTCACAGTAATTCAATAAAACTCATGGTAAATTAAATTTAAAAGCGTACAGTTCTGAAAATGACCACACCATCACAATAAGAGACACAGATCTGATTTAAACTTTTCAAATATGAGAAACAAAACAAGCAGATTTTTGGTTTCTTTCTTCCAAACCCCAGATCACATTGGTCAGATTTTGTCTGCAAGAACTTTAGCATGCCCTCCCTCTGGGCTCTCAACAAGTTCCTCTCCTCCCCAGATGCCACCATCCTGTTCTGCTGGAAATTCTGCCCTCAGTGGCTGTCTCATTCATTGCGTTCTAAATGAGAAAGACCCACAGAAATTCATGTACATGAGTTGGGGGCAGCGAGGTGGCTTGGTGGCTAATAGTTTCTACCTTGCAAGTGTAAAGCCACAAGTTTGATCCCTGGTGCAACGTCCATGTGCCAGGCAAGGTTCTGGCAGCTACAGCTACAAGATCCTCATGCTGCGATTATTTATAACTGCATGCAGCCTAGTGTGTGTGTGTATGTGTGTGTGTGCGTGCGTGCGTGCGTGTGTGTGTGTGTGTGTGTGTGTGTGTGTGTGTATCTTAACTGAAGGGTGAGACTCTGGGGAAGCACCACAAGTAAAACGACATTCTAGCACCAGTCAGGCCTGAAAGCTTCCAGACAGTACATGTGTGAACACCACAACTAAAAAGAACCACAAAACCACAAAACTTCAGTGAGAAAGACAACCATATGTGCTGACACCACAATCAAATGTGTGAGACCTTTGGTAATACAAATGAGTCAACAGAGGGAAGGGAAGGGAAGGTGGAAACAAAGGCATGGATTAGTAAAACAGTCTGATCTGATTAGATAAATATAGGTTCATCTATAAGCATACTCAGATTCAGCCTTATTCAGGAAATTGTATGCACAAATAAGATTCAATTGTTTTATCAGAAAATCAGACTCTTTCACAGAGAAGCAGGAAACCTTTACCTCATGGTGACTATTTCTCTGCAGCTTTGAAGGCTGATGTTCAGGCTGATTTCACCTTTTGCTTGTGGATCACGAGAAAATACTCAAGAGTGTGCATTTGGATGCTGGCTGTTCTGCCTGTGCTTTTATGAACGGGAGAAGGAAACCAAAACTTCCTATGCAATAGCAAGTTTCCAAATGAAGGGAAATAGAAACCGAAAGTGAGAGAGGCTCCCCTCCCCTCCACTGGCAGTCAGGTTCCACACAGACTCTGAGCACTGTGCTTGAGAAATGGTTCATAGACACAGATCCCAGACCCTGCTTCCAGAGATTCTGGTGCAGCTAATTTGGCAGTGGGCTCAAGAATCAGCATTTGTACAGCACTCTCGAATTTCTATTGTAGGTGTCCCTTTATGTATTTTGAAAGGCACTGTTCTAGAGCTTCCTTGTTCAGCATTTTGCCCAGGGTCCTGAAAAGGTCAGTGTCAAAAATGTCTAAAACTGCAAGTTCAATCCCTGGCGCCACTCTCAGTAACTGTGACTCTGGTGGCACTGCCTTTTGAGGTCCTTGGCACTGCCCAACATTGAGACCCTGTTAGTATCACAACCAAGTGTGTGTGACCCCTGTTGTCACAACCATAGTGAAAAAAGAGGGGAAAAATATAAATGAATTTTATTTTAAATAAAAGCTCTTTTCTCATTCCCCTAGAAGCACTCTAAATATTAAGCTCTTCTAAATATTAAGCCACACAAGCTGGGACAGAGGAAAATAACCTCAGGACCCCGAGATTCTGATTCTCTTGTTGATCTACTTTGGGCTTTTTGAATCACATGACTGAGACTCATTTTCTTACCTTGAAAATGGCCTGGATTCACTTTTCTTTTCCTTTCCTTCTAATGTATGGGGAGCCTCCCTCTGGGTAGGTCCAAATCTTATTTCGTCTAAGATGTGACTTGGGTTACTCTAAGGAGTGGGCAGCCATCAGTGTAGTCCTCACTCCACTTGGGACCTTGAGAAGCTCGTCCTGCCAAGCCTTGTTCTTCCTCTCTGAAGTGAGGTGTTAAAAGCATGAGAGAAGTTTGTCTTTGGGGCGTTTGTGCACAGGCTGAAGACTGTCCCTTAGTTCAGTCCCTTAGCAGTCAGAGCTGCCTCTGTCCCTAGAGCCTCTTGGAAACAATGGCTGAGCTTGAGGGGACTTGAGTTTGAGTAAGTAAGTGCTGAAAGCCTTCCTTGGTCTTCCTCTAGACAGTGATGCTGGAGATGTGCAAGCACAGGTTGGGGTGTCTCCACAGCCATTGTCTGGAGGTAAACTGAGGAGGGTGAGAACCTTAGAGGACCCTGCTCTGACACATGCTCTTTCAGAGGCCTCTTGCCAAGTAGTTTGCCCTTCTGATCTTCATTTTGTTTAGCTAGATAACAAAGCTGGTGGTGATAGCTTCTCTTTTCTGGGGCTATTGTGCTGAGCAGGGGAGCCACAGGCTGAGCACTGAGGCCTTATTACCATAATAATAAAGAAGGTAAACTAAGGTGTCTCCATAATAAAACCTGTTAAAAAGACTGACCACCAAGACCTGGACTGAGCCTGGCTTAACTTTCTGAAGTCAAATATATAAGATTAACACTACTCCTCTGTTCTGTAGGAACAGGTTGCCTCTCAAGTATACAACCCCTCCCAAGTATACACAATTAACACTACTCTTGTCTGTTCTGTAGGAAAAGGTAACCTGAGACACTTGGCAGTGAATTCCTCTCAGGATCCTTCTCTCTCAAATAACCCCTGCAGAGTGTTTGTTCAGCCTGAGGTCCTCCTTTCCTCACTTGCTAAATGGTCACTAAAATTCCCTCTTCCATAGGCAATTATTCTGCAATCCCTTTCCATGGGAAAGTTATGGGAAACCCATATATATGTATATATTGTATAGGTGGGTGTGTATATGTGTGTTGTGTGTGTGTGTATATATATATATATATATATATATATATATATATATATATATCACTGTAGCAGTGTCCTCCAGTTTTTCATTGATTTGCTCAAGTGCGCCCAGTAAGGTCTCCATCTTAGGACTTGTTGCTACTGCGTTTGGCATATTTACTACGTCACAGATAGCTTGCCAGGCTTTGCTGTGTAGGCGAGATACTCTCAGTAGCTTTCAGGGCTCTCTGAGAGTGGCGGAGGAATCCAGCCCCCTCTGCGAATTTTTAAAATTGGAATTCACAAAGGTCATGCTTTATACACATTTTTGAGTTGGTAAATTATGACAAATACAGGGGCTGGAGCAATAGCACAGCAGGTAGTTCATTTGCCATGCACGCAGCGGACCCAGGTTTGGTTCCCAGCATCCCATATGGTTCTCTGAGCACCGCCAGGGGTAATTCCTGAGTGCAGAGCCAGGAGTAACACCTGTGCATCGCCAGGTGTGACCCCAAAATAAAAAAAATTATGACGAATACATTCCTGTATTCCTTTTGTCTCCATATAGTTGTCTTTTCTTTTTGTGGAGATGCTTTTATTTTCTAGTTGATGGGAAATTGAAGAAGTTACTGAGTACCATACCAAGATTTCTCTGGAACTCAATCATTTACAATCTGGAAATTTACATTTACAAACACGGCCTTGAGAGCTCTCTTGATAGTCAAAATGAGAAATGGAAAATAAATTATCTAGTGTCTGCCCCTGGCAGGTACTTGAATGGTGCTGGGAAATTTTGAACAAAACATAATGCCAAAAATTAGAGAGAGAGTATTGGGGAAATTGTCTGCCATGGAGGCAGGGTGAGGACTGGGATCTGGGTAGTGGAATATGTGCACTGGTGGAGGGATAGGTGTTCCATCATTTTATGGCTGAATCTCAGACAGGAAAGCTTTGTAATTCTATCTCATGGTGATACAATTAAAAAAAAGTAATGTGGAGTTCATGCCCAATTCAATCAGCTTACTCAATGGCTGAACAAATAGCAGTACCTCTACATTGTTAAGGAAAAGAAGAAGATACTGAGTCCTGAGTATGCTGAGGCAATTTCTCTGAATAGTCCCAATGACCCATCAATAGTATTTATGCAAATGGGAATTTTACTTCTAGCATCAGGGCCTACACAAATCCTGACTGTGGCATTCGTTCACCCTCACCTGGGTTCAGTGCAGGTGGTCATGTGACGTGTGATGCTGGGGATTTTAGACAGGAGAGCTGCCAGGACTACACTCAGTTCACGTGGCAGTACTGAGATCCAACTCATAGCCTCACTCTTGCTTTATTCACTGAACTATCTCCTGGCTATTTGCAGAGTACAGATTCTAGACCTCCTGTGGTTCAACTTAAATAGTAATGGGTTTTGGCTGATTTTTTTAAAAGTTCCTGTCAAAAGATTTGTTTTTAATTTTAGGCACCGTGATTTTCTTTTTTTTTCATAGATCAACATTTTTTATTTATTTTTTAAAATTTTTTTAAATTTAAACACCATGAAGTACAGTTGTAGATTTACAAACTTTCATGCTTTGGTTTCAGTTGTACAATGATCGAGTACTCATCTCTCCGCCACTGCCCATTCTCCACCACCAATGATCCCGTAGCCCTTTCACCTTCCCCCAACCCCCACCACACACCGCCTCTGTTGCAGGGCATTCCCTTTTGCTCATTCTTTCCTCCAAAGTCTTGTAGTTTGCAATAGAGGTATTGATTGTCCATTGTGTTCAGTCTATATTCTAGTTTCAGCACGCATCTCGCAACCCGAGTCAGTTCTCAAACATCCTTCAACTGGTGTTCCATTCTCTATCTGAGCTGCTTTTTCCCCCAGCACATGGTGCTGGCTTCCAAGCCCTGGAGCAGACCGCCTGGTACTTATCTCAACTATTCTTGATTGTTCGATTTCTGTTCTGTTACTTTATATTCCCCAGATGAGTGCAGTTTTTCTCTATCTGTCCCTCTTTTTCTGGCTCATTTCACTTAGCATGATACTTTCCATGTAGTACCAATTGTATGTAAAATTCATGACTTCATCTTTTCTAACAGCTGCATATTATTCCATTGTGCAGATGTACCAAAGTTTCTTTAACCAGTCATCTGTTCTCGGGCACCTAGGTTTTTTCCAAATTTTGGCTATTGTGAACAGTGCAGCAATGAACATAGAAGTGCAGATGTCATTTCAACTGTACTTTTTTGCCTCTCCAAGATATATTCCCAGGATTGGTATTGCTGGGTCAAATGGGAGCTCAATTTCTAATTTTTTGAGAATTGTCCATACTGTTTTCCAAAATGGCTGAACCAGTCGGCATTCCCACCAGCAGTCAAGGAGGGTCCCTTTCTAGCCACATCTGCGCCAGCACTGGTTGCTTTTGTTCTTTTGGATGTGGGACAATCTCTGTGTTGTGAGATGATATCTTATTGTTGTTTTGATCTGCATCTCTCTGATGATTAGTGATGTGGAGCATTTTCTCATGTGCCGTTTTGCCATTTGGATTTCTTCTTTGAGAAAGTTTCTGTTCATTTCATCGCCCCATTTTTGACGGCGTTGGATGTTTTCTTCTTGTGGAGTTCAACCATTGCTTTGTATATCCTTCATATCAAACACTTTTCAGATGGCTATTGGGCAAATATCTTTTCCCATTCTGTATTTTGTTTCTTTAGAGGTGCAGAAGCTTCTTAGTTTAATATGGTCCCATTTGTCTATCTCTGTTTTCATTTGATTGGCCTTTGGCGTGATGTCTTTGAAGATACCATTGGCTTTGATTTCATGGAGGATTTTGCCAACTTTGTCTTCAATGTACCTTATGAATTCTGGTCTGATGTTGAGGTATTTAATCCATTTTGATCTTACTTTTGAACATAGTGTTAGGCAGAGATATGAGCCCAGTTTTTTTGCATGTAGCCGTCCAGTTTTGGCAGCACAATTTGTTAAAGAGGCTTTCCTTGCTCCACTTCACATTTCTTGCTCCCTTATCAAAGATTAGCTGATCATAGATTTGGAGGGAGGTTTCAGTTTATTGAACCCTGTTCCATTGGTCTGTGGCTCTGCCTTTGTTCCAGTACCATGATGTTTGAATTATTCCTGCTTTGTAGTAGAATTTGACGTTGGGGAGTTTGGTTCTTACCATTTTCTTTTCCCCAAGAGTTGCTTTAGCTATTCATGGGTGCTTATTGTTCCGTATGAATTTCAGGAGTGTTTGCTCCATTTCTTTGAAGAATGTCATGGGTATCGTTACAGGGATCGCATTGAATTTGTACAATACTTTGGGGAGTATTGCCATTTTTACAATGTTAATTCTCCTTATTCATGAGCAGGGGATATCTTTCCATTTCTTCGTGTCCTCTTTTATTTTGTGAAGTAGCGTTTTTTAATTTTCTTTGTACAGGTCTTTTATGTTCTGAGTTAAGTGGATTCCTAGGTGCTTGATTTTCTGGGGTATATGTTAACGGGATTTTTTTCATGTCACTTTCTTCTCTCTCATTATTTGCATATAGGAAAGCCATGGATTTTTGTGTACTTATTGTATAGCCTGCAACTTTACTATACAAGTCTATTGTTTCTAGGAGTTTCTTGGTAGAGGTTTTAGGGTTCTCTAAGTATAGTATCATATCATCTGCAAATAGTGAGAGCTTGATTTCTTCCTTTCCTACCTGAATGCCCTTAATATCTTTTTCTTGCCTAACTGCTATTGCAAGTACTTCCAGTACTATATTGAACAGTAGTGGAGAGAGTGGGCATCCTTGCTTCTCCCTGATCTTAGAGGAAAGGCACTCAATTTTTCCCCATTGAGGATGATGCTTGCCACAGGCTTGTGGTAGATGGCTTTAACTATATTGAGGAAAGTCCCTTTTATACCCATTTTTGACAAGGGTTTTCATCACAAAACAAGTGCTGGATCTTGTCAAATGCTTTCACTGCATCTATTGATATGATCATATTGTTTTTATCTTTACTTTTCTTGTTATGATGGATTATGTTGATTGATTTCCTAATGTTAAACCATCCTTGCATCTCTGGAATGAATCCCACTTGGTCCTGGTGTATGATCTTTTTGATGAGTTGTTGAATTCTATTTTCAAGTATTTTGTTGAGAATCTTCGCATTCCTTGTGGTGTCTTTGTTTCCTTTTGGTATTCGAGAGATGTGAGCTTCATAGGAACTGTTTGGGAGAGTTTCTATTTCTCCAATTTCCTGGAAAATCTTGAGAAGAACTGGCAATAGGTCCTCTTTAAATGTTTGGAAAAATTCACTAGTGAATCCATCTGGACCTGGGCTTTTGTTTTTTGGAAGACTTTTGGTTACATTTTCATTTTCCTTGATATTAATAGGACTATTCAGGTATTCTAGATCTTCTTGATTCAGCCTTTGGAGATTATAGAAATCCAGGAATTTATCTATTCCTTCTTGGTTATCTTGTTTCATGGCATACAGACTTTCAAAGTAGTCTCTGATGATCTCCTGAATTTCTTTGGTTTCTGTTGTGATATCCCCCTTCTCATTTCTGATTCTGTTTATTACGGTTCTCTCTCCCTATCTTTGTGAGTCTTTCTAGTGGTTTTATCTATCTTTTTTATTTTCTCAAAGAACCAGCTCTTGGTTTCATTGATCTTTCGGATTGTTTTTTGGGTTTTGTGTCGTTTATTACTGCTCTAAGCTTTATGATCTCTTTCCTTCTGCCTGGTTTGGGCCCCTTTTGTTGGTCCTTTTCTAAGATCTTGAGTGTGAAGTCAAGTTGGTTATGTGATCCCTTTCTTCCTTAATGAGAAATGCTTGCAGAGCTATACTTTTCTCCCTTAGCACAGCTTTACCTGCTTCCCATAGGTTCTTATAGCTCGTGTCTTCATTCTTATTGGTTTCCAGGTATCTTTTGATTTTTTCCTTGATTTCTTTTTTGACCCACTCGTTGTCCAACATTGAGTTGTTCAATTTCCAGTGTATGATTTGGTTTTCTGCATCTGTACATGATTAACTTCTATCTTCAGGGCATTGTGGTCTGAGAAGATCGTTGATACAATGTCTTTGACTCCGGATACTGATTCCTTGAGGCATGCTGTGTGGCCCAGAGCATGGTCTATTCTGGAAAATGTTCCATGTGCACTGGAAAAGAATGTGTATTTTGAGGGTTGGGGGAGGTATAAAGTCCCATATAGATCTATCAGCCCTCTGTCTTCTATTTCTTCCTTCAGAGTCATTATTTCCTTGCTGAGTTTTAATCTTCTTGATCTATCTAGGGGTGATAAGGCAGTGTTGAAGTCTCCAACTACTATTGTGTTGCTTGTAATGTCCTTCTTAAGGTCTGTTAGCAGTTGTTGTAGGTATTTGACTGGTCCCTCACTGGGTGCGTATAAGTTTAGGAGTGTGATTTCTTCCTGCTGTACATATCCTCTGATTAATAAAAATGGCCTTCACTGTCCCTTTTAATCTTTTTCAACCTGAAATCTATGTTGTTGGATACTAGTAAGGCCTCTCCAGCTTTTTTGAGGGGTTGTTTGCTTTCAGGGTTGTTTTCTACCCTTTGACTTTGAGTCTGTGTTTGTTCTGATTGTTTAGATGTGTTTCTCGAAGGCAGCAGAATGTTGGGTTCTGTCTCTGAATGAATTTTGCCACTTCTGTCTCTTAATTGGTGAATTTAGGCCAAGACATTGAGAGAGATTATTTTCACGGGGTTTTGTGTCATCTTTCTGTAAGGGTTTGTTGAGCTTGTAGGGGTTTGTCTTGTCCTACTGTAGCCCCTTTAGCTCTTCTTTTAGGTTTGGTTTTTAGTCTATGAAGTTCCTGAGTACAAAATAGTGTACCCTTCCTTCGAGTTTGAGTTTGAGTTTACCCAGATAGAATATTCTTGTTGAAGCATTCATTTCAGCGAGTTTCTTCACTATATCCCACCATTGCCTTTGGGCTTGGAGGGTTTCCTCTGATAGTTCTGCTGTGAAACTAAGGGGTGCTCCTTTGTATGTGATTTCCTTCTTTGACCTTGCTGCTTGCGGTATTGTGTCTCTATCAGTGGCATCCATCATTCTAACTATGATATGTCTTGGAGTGTTTTTGTTAGGGTCTCTTTTAGGTGGCACCGTTCAGCCTCCTTGAATCTGGATGCCTGCATTGTGCACCTCTTGAAAAGTTTCAGCAATGATATATTTTACACCCATGATTTTCAATACTACTAATGGTCAGGTTTCATACCCAAAAAATGTTCCAGCACCACATCCTCTACTAGTGTCTACTTCCCTACACTATGTCACATGTTCTCCATTCTATTTCTGACCAAGCCCCTGCCAACAAGGTAATCAATCTTTCTAGTAAAGATCTATTTTCAGTTTCTGCTGCCTTAGGGCAATTATTATTTCTTTACAATTTTTTATATCTCACATATGAGAGAGATCATTCTGTATCTGTTCCTCTCCAGACTAACTTCCCTCAGCATGAAATTCTCTAGATCCACCCACATAGCAGAAAATTGAATAATTTCATTTTATAGCTAACTCAGTAAGAAGAAAAGGACTATTGTGATTATATAGTGCAGATAGACAGATATATTATATATATGAACCTATATATTTAAAACTTCTAGACTCTTTGTATTATCTTCAAAGAGTTTCCTGTTTTCTTTTCATTTTCAACCACAATCCCATTCCCCACAATTTTGAAATAACTATCACTTTTCTTTTGATCTCCAGAGATTAGAAATTTTCATCAAAATTTTATGACATTACTATTAGCAAAGAGATTAGGCAATCATGTTTTAGAGAGAAATACTATTATGTCATTAGCCCTTATCATAGGAATAAAAACAAAGTCCAAAGTTTTTGGTTTTTATATATGAAATGGAAAAGAACGTTGATCTGTATTTATTGTTTCATCCGACTTCTCACCTTTTCTTTTGGGGTAGGTCTTGTTTATTTCTAGTCTAAGTTTTATTATTACTGTCTCCCAACTGCCTTTATCTTTTGATTTCCTTTCTAGTTCTGTTACACATCATGTTGAAGTTGATCTAATTTTTTTCTATGCATATTTTTAGCTTGATACATTTGTGTTCTATCCCTTATTTTAATTTCCAGCTTCATACCATTGTGATCTGAAAAGATACTTGACATGACTTCAGTTTTCAAAAATTATTGACTGATGGAGCAGGTGCAGTCTCCCCGCCTTCTCCAGATGGAATCCTGGTGACCAGGAGCTTCTACAAGCATGGCTCCAGTATGTGGATGACAGGATTATTCCTCCAAACTATTCCTCCTTTCCTGATTTGAAAGTGAGCAATAGAAAAGAATCTAGTGTCTGCCCCAAGAAGGCAGGCTTGAATGTTGATGAGATTAGGCCCTCCCGTTGTTCATCCATTTGCTCGAGCGGGCCCAGTAAAGTCTCCATTTGAGACTTTGTTGTTACTGTGCTTGGCATATCGAATTCGTCCCGGGGAGCTAGCCAGGCTCTGCCATGCGGGTGAGATACTCTCGGTAACTTGCCGGGCTCTCCGAGAGGGGCGGAGAAATCGAACTCCGGTCATTGATGAGCGATACCTCAGCGGTAGGGCGTCTGCCTTACAAGCAGCCAACATGGCTGACCAGAATTCGATTCCTCCGCCCCTTTCGGAGAGCCCAGCAAGCTACCGAGAGTATCTCGCCCGCACAGCAGAGCCTGGCGAGCTCCCCGTGACGTATTCGATATGCCAAACACAGTAACAATAAATTCTCCAATGGAGACGTTACTGGGCCCACTCGAGCAAATCGATGAACAACGGGAGGTTGATGAGATTATCCAAGCAAAATGCCCCTAACTATAGAGAGAGAGTATCTGAACAGTTTTCTGCTGTAGGGGCAGGGTAAGGACTGAGATGGAAATGGAGGGGATAACGGGGATATTGGTAGTGGAGAGTTTGCACTGGTGGAGGGATAGGTGATTGATGATTGTATGGCTGAATATTAAACATGAAAGTTTTGTTACAGTGTATCACGTTGTCTCAATAGCATTTTAAAAAAAAAATTCCTGACCTTTGTTTTGTTTACCAATGTAAGGTCTACGTATGAGAATATTTTCAGTGTATCTGAGAAGAATGTGTGTTTTAGTGTAATGAGTTGGAAAGATTTATATCTAGTAAATTCTAGAGATAAAAGATAAAGATCTTTATCTAGTAAATTCATCTAATATAATTTGCCATTTAGTTCCATTGTGTCTTTGATAATTTTCTGTCTGTGTGATCTTGTGATCTGTCCAATGATGTAAGTGGGATTTTAGAACTCAGTTGCCATTAGTTCCTCTCTTTAGATCTGTTGATATTAATACATTTATTTTATACTCCCATACTGGTCATGTATACACTAATGGTAATTATGTTAGCTTAATGTTTTAATTCTTTTATATATATATGTAAAGCTTATTTTTCTATTGTTATATAAACTGAAAGTTTAAAAGTCTGAAAGTCTATTTTTACCTCATAGAAATATAGTTGTTCTGTTTTAAGATTTTCCCTATTGGCTTGCTGTACCTTTCCTCTGTATCTTTACTTTTGCTCTATAATTGTCCTTATAACTTTTAGGTGAGTTTCTTGATAGAGCATATGGTTGGGGCTTATTCTTTACTTTAAATTTGTTTATTCATCCAACTCAGTTGGCAGTAATTTTGTTGCAATAGTGAAGGGATTTGGTACTGACAGTGAGATAGAAAAGTGACATCTAGACATCATGGAGGATTTAGCAGTGTATTTAGGGTCCAGTAAGAGTGGAGTTGAGTCTGGGGAAACCCCTTATGGGAATGGCTGCTAAGATCAATAAAGTCTCTTTGAACCCCAAGCATGTGCAGACATGACCAACTGATGTCTTCAGTTTACTCATCTCATTAACTGGTCATTATAATACAAGTGGCATTTTGGTTTTGCCTCCTTAGTGAGCTTTTATGTGTGCATTATTGGTAATCACATGCACATATACGATTTGATTATACAACATGCACCTGTCAGGCAATAACCTCAGTTTCACCTAAAATTCCTCCACAAAGTGACATAGTCACCTATTTTACTCTAAAGTTACAGTATAAAGGCAGAACTCTATAGGCAAGACAGTGTTGGTTATAACTTATGCTGTCAACCCACTCCTACTCTTTTGGAGTGCTTGAAGCTCACTTGCTTCATTGCTACCAAGCCTGTCTGTGTCATCCTCTTAATTATGCATAAGAACTAAGACTTCTCATCTACCAAGAACACCTGGAAATGTTGTGGTGATGCCCTGATAGCCAGGTGTCCTCCCTGTGATGATTCAAAATATGAGAAGATTCAAAACTTGTTGCTTTTAAAAAGGATGCTATCACAATTGCATCATATAAGCAGATTCAAAAACTAAAGTGAAAAAAGAGAGCAAGGGTAGAATACTTCAAGGACCACAGAATGAAGAACGTGGTTATGGAAAGTTTCTTGGGAGACATAAGAAACCTGAGCTTTAAAGAATGTTTAGGGAATGAGTTCTGCAATTGTATGTGGATGCTTGGTCACAAGAAACTTGAAGGGTTTCTTGAATGTGATTCAGTGATGAGAGTATCATCTGCATCTGGGAAGAACCGAACAGAATACCCTAAATAGGTATGCTGTTTTGTAGGATCACTCTTCTTCAACTCATAGTCAGAATCTCCTTGTTGACCCAATAATGAAGAAATATGCCCACCCTGAACCCAGAGGTTTCAATTTTTTCTGCAGCTCAATCTACTTGCCTTACAGGTTTGTCCGGGGTTTTGTTCCTATTTTTATGTGTGTTTGTTTGGGGGCCACATTTTGATGTGCTCAGGGCTAACTCCTGCCTCTATGCTCAAGGATTAATCCTGGTGGACTCTGGGGACAAGATGGTGTACCAAAGGTTGTACCCCAGTCAGCTAAGTGCATCAAAAGCTCCCTACCTGCTGTGCTATTGCTCCAGTCCCTTGATTTTGGTCTTCATTCATTCAGGCACTAATCAGCCTTTTGATGAATCAGTGTGCTGTTTAACATTTATTAATATATGAGGGTTTTATTGTCTTCCTGTTTAAAAAATTTGAATAATTATATACAGTTACAAAGTGTTCATATTTGAATTTCAGTCATACAATGATCGAACACCCATCCCTCCACAGTGCACATTTTCCACCACCAATGTCCCAAATATACCCCCCCAACATTCTAACCCTTCCCCTGAGTCTATGGCAGACAATTTCCCCCATAAACTCTCTCTACTTTGGGGAATTATTGTTTGCAATACAGATTCTGAGAGGCTATCACGTTTAGTCCTTTATCTACTTTCAGCACACGTGTCCCATCCGGAATGATCCCTCCAACCATCATTGACTTAGTGATCCCTTCTCTCTTCCAGCTGCCTTCTCCCCCAGCTCATGAGGCAGGCTGCCAACCATGGAGTGATATTCCTGGCCCAGTCTCTACTGTCCTTAAATGTCAGTCTCATATTTTTATGTTATTTTATATTCCACAAATGAGTGCAGTCATTCTATGTCTGTCCCTGTCTTTCTGACTGTGAGGGTTTTCTTATGACACTTTCATCCATCATTTTCGCTTATTAAACATCTCCCTTTCTTTCTCCTCATTTATCTACCTGCCACTTACTATGATATATTATATATGTCATATATATTATGAAAGACTTGTATGTTGTTTTTCTTCATTTATTCTTTAATTATGACTCATTTTCCTGATCCATATCCTTGTTTCATGGTTACCAAGGACTATTTCAGTCAGAAAAAAAGAGAAGTGACTACTTTTATGACTTCTTTTATGGCTGACTCTGAAAAAATTTAACTATATGCTCAAATTTTATTTCACAAGTGTTAGAATGTGTGATGTCCATCTTCTGGATCTAGGCTCTGGAGGTTTTGGACCTGAAGTTTGTAATATAGCTGCTCCTCCACTCAGCAGATTCAGTGGTCGATTGACTTGAGGACCACGAGTGGCATGGAGCTGAATTGGGGCAGAAGGGATAGTACAGTGGGTAGGGTTTTGCCTTGCATGTGGCCAAATTAGGTATGATTCCCAGCATCCCATATGGTCCTCTGAGAACCGCCTGGAGTAACCCCTGAGCATTGCTGGTTGTGACCCAAAAAGCTATCAGACTGAATTGACTACTGGAACCTGAAGAAGACCAACAGTGCCCAGTTGAGTATTGCCATAGAATTTTCTTATTAGACAAAACAAGTACTCCCACTGAAAATCAATAAAGGAAATGATAATGAAAACAAGAAAAAAGCATAGTCTTTAAAGAAACTGTACTTACAGATTGTATAAACCAACTGACCAGAGTTGGGTAGAGAAACTGAAATAGACCCTGAATCTACTGCCTGAGGAATGGTTTTGAGCTCCTTGGGAAAATGGGGCTGATCCGATCTTTCATGGACAACTCTGAGACTGAGAAATTATTAGTATTACTTGGAATTTAGACAGTGATGAGGATTATTTTCTTATTCCTCCTTAAGTGCTAATACATATGGGATCGTTTTTAATGAGATATTCATAATAACATAGTGGCAATGAATATAGAGAATGGTAGGATGTACTGGAGTGGTTTGTGGGCACTGATGGATATTGGCACTGTATTAATACACATAATGTTGTCATCAGTTAATGTTTGCGGTTGTGTTCATCAACAGCAAGGAGACACCTTTAGGGGAGTTGTTATTGATCTTTGTGAATGTGTAAGGAGAGTCAAATATTTTGGATTGGGAGATATGCTTAAGAGCCAGGGACTCACAAATCATTCTTCATATATCTCCTTTTGTTGTCTCTTGGATAGTGAGATTTCATGAAACAAGAGCTAGGTACATTAATTTTAATTTCTAATTATTTACTGAGAGTCCTTAAAAATATCAAGTGTAATCTGCATAGATATCTCCCTTTGCCCTTTTTACCCTTTTCTTTCTAGGAAGGCTTGGGAAACAGAACATTGGAGGACAAGGTACGTATTGGTAATCAGATTTAGCATAGAGATACCAATTGGTTGGGTGCTAAAGGTCTCAAAAAATTCTGGTAATTGAAACTGAAAGATTTATGGTATAGAAAAGTGTCAACAAAGGAAGATCACTCCTCTATGTTCCATGACATTGTAGTTATTTATGAATGAATTCTTTGGCTTGTTTATGATATCTAGACACGATTACTGTTAATCTCAGGTGCATAGTTTCTTTATTTTTTTTTCTTTCTGGGTCACAGCCAGCAATGCAAAGGGTTATTCATGGCTCATGCACTCAGGAATTACTCCTGGCAGTACTCGGAGGACTATATGAGATGTTGGGATTAGAACCCAGTTGGCCGCATGCAAAACAAACCTTGCCCATTGTACTATCGCCCAGCCCCAGGTGCATAATTTATTAGTGAAGAAAAAGAGCAAAACTTATTTTATAGAATCTATGATTAAATAATTTTAAAAACTAAATTGTTACATAGAGTTTTCTTTATATAATAAAAGGTTTGTATACAGTAAAGTGAATTGAAATATAATTCATACATAGCCTTTTGTAAATTTAAGGTATATAATATGTTGACTGGGGCTGGAGCGATAGCATAGCGGTAGGGCATTTGCCTTGCACGCAGCCAACATGGCCGACCTGAGTTCGATTCCTCCGCCCCTCTCGGAGAGCTCGGCAAGCTACCGAGAGTATCTCGCCCGCACGGCAGAGCCTGGCAAGCTCCCCATGACGTATTCGATATGCCAAACACAGTAACAACAAAGTCTCCAATGGAGACGTTACTGGGCCCGCTCAAGCAAATCGATGATCAACGGAAGGGCCTACTAATATGTTGACTCCCTATTTTTATGTATTATGATTTATCTATAATTTAATACAGTTATCATTATTTGTTTATAGGAAATAATAAACACACAATCTTCGAGCAAGTTTGCAGCCATTTTCTTAGTCTATGACTTTGCTGAATTTTTTTTTATTAGATATCAAGTATCAAATAGAGCGGGTGGTGTTCGGTTATCTTCTAACTATTCTGGAGATATCATATCCCACATATTCTTTTCTCAGTTAAAGATACTGAAGGACCAAACTTCTCAGAGCTTTTACTTGCTGACTATATTTGTTCATTTTGCTACTGAAGGAATTCCATAATTTGCAAAGCCTGAGAATCTGTTCTATTTTTAGAAATCCTTCTTTCGGCAATTTTATGCAATTTCTTCTTCATCTGTGTTCTTTCCTTTGATTCAATGTTTATTTTTATGCCCTCCATGTACTGGTGGATGGCAGCATATTCACACTTCATTTCATAGAGCTGGAAGTTGCCATATAGTAAATGGAGATTTTGCTTAGCTAAAGGAGGAAGTTCTTTTTTGAATTCTTGTTGGAAGTAATGTTCTGCTTTATTGTACTCACCTGCTATTCTACAGAGGAAAGCAAGATGAAGGTTGACCTGTGAGGGATTTCTGTGGTTATCACCTTTCTTAAGATGATATATACCTTGTTCTATTTGGTACTGTAATAATTTGTCACTTTCTTGACACATTTCATTATTTCCGCAAACTTTTTTGAAGACTTTTTCTTTGTAGCAAGAACCAATATTGTAGTGTATGCGAGTATTGTTTGGCAACATTTCTGAAGCCATTTCAAGCAGCTCTATAGATTTGTCCAGGTCTCCTCTAGTTCGAAAAAACTTGGCTGCTTTTTGAAGCATACCTGCTTCATATGGTCCTTTCTCCAAAAATTCTTCAACTAACTTCTCTCCTTCAGCATTATTCATCTTCTGAAGCGTCAGAGCCAGGAGTAATTTAACATACATGTTATCAGGATTCAGTTCAACGGATTCACGCAGAAGATTCATGACATTCACAGGTGCTGGACACTCACTTTCACGGTGCCTTGCAATGGCCAGTCCACTGGCAAATTCTGGGTCATGTGGATGTTTTTCCAGAGCCTTCTCAAAGCACACTATGGCCCTTTTTAATTGGCTGTTGCCACACTTAAGCCGTGCCCACCCTTCCTCAGTGTCCAGTTCAGGACACTCCAGACTGAAAGGATTTGAAAACTTCTCACACACCCGTTTCACCTTGTCAACATAAGCCTGAGCTTCTGGGAGTCTGCCCAGGTGATAGTAGACCCAGGCATAGTTTCCCCAGGTCACCAGGTTCCTGACTTCTGCCTGGTCAGAGTGCTCTTGCTGGAGTGACTCTTCAGCCTGCTGTAAGCATTCCAGGGCCTCCTCGTCCCGACCATCTAAGTGTTTCATGTAGGCCAACAAGTTGTACATTGTACCTTTGGACTCAGAGTATGAAGATTCAATCTGCTCACGCACTCTTTCTTCCAGATCCTCTGGGACATCCTTTTCCTTAAATAAATTCCATGTGAAATGACATTTCAGCTGGAGAAGGATTTCTTGCAGAGAACGGTTGGCCACACTATGAAGAAAATAAACATGGTCACTGTGATGCGCTTGCCAAGCACTGCAACATGTGATGAAATTCCAGGTTAATTTGGTGTCAACTCTGCTGGGCCATGGGATGCCCAGATATCTAGTCAAGCATTTGTTCTGGTAAATATTGAGGAGTTTGCCAAAGGGAATTCACTCCCTTAGTTCCCAAATGGACTAAAGGGAGAAAGGAAAGCAGCTATCAGATACTTGCTGAGTGGCTGAGCAGAATCAAAGGCAGAGAAAGGCTGGATCAGTGCTGCTGGGCTGCTGATGCTGGAACATAGTTTCTTCTCACTCAATAGGAAGTTAAAGCACAGTGCTCAAGTTTACATCTTCTGACTTTGTGGGACTATAATACAGGCTTATTGAGTCATAAATTGTATACCTATGTATTTCTTTATTGGCAATCTTCTAGCTAACTCTGCCTACAACACACACCTACATTTTCCAAAAGATCAATTAAGATGCATTTCTTTTCTCTTTCCTAGAGATATGCTCTGTACAAAGACTCACAAAGAAGCTCCCTCACACTGTGAGGTTGGTGGATGAATGAGGCTGGTGGCTTTCTGGGATTTTGATAGAAGTGTTAGACTTTTCTCCACCCTAAGCACAGTCATACCTGTGCTCAATATCATGTTTTGGGAGTCGAGGACTGGAATGAGTTCTTGACTCACGCAAAATGATGAGGTCTTAGTTTAGGCCTAATAGTGGGACCTTGGGAATGGGACCAAAATAGGGAGAACTTGAAGTCTTGTGTGCGTGCCTAGGCCTTGGCTCATACACCAATCCAAACATACACACATCTGTAAGTATTCTTTGTTCTGTTCTGTATAACAGGAGGTACCCCTGAGGGAGCAAACTAGTAGGAAGTGAAAAGCAGTGAGCTAAGGGATTCTTCACACTTCTGCTGCCCCTGGACACCAAGATGATGCTAGAGAGGCCAGGGAGGGAGAGATGGTGGCTTGAAGCCCCAATCCCTGAGAGAGAGTGTGAGCAGATTGCAAAGCAACGGATCAGCATACATGCAACTAAGAAAGAGAGGGGGCGGAAAGAAACAGAGAGAAAGGGAGAGTGCAGTGAGCTGCCAAGGTCAGTGCTGCCAGAAAGGACTATTGTTAGGAGGATCCTGAGACAGAGTGTGTGGAGTTGAGAGCCCTGAGACAGTGCACAGCTATAGGAAAGAGAATTTTATTTCTGCTGTAGTAATAACAATGAAAATGTGCGAGGCTCCAACCGTAGATTTCCCCCCCAGAGCTGGGAATTACCTAGGAATATCCCAAGTACCGCATGTCAAGCATCAAACTTTCTAGCTAATAGGCGTAGTATCCCTGGATATATCTCTTGGGTCCCTTGAGAACTGATTCCACTATCCCCCACCCACCATAACTCAGTGCTTTGTGTCAGTTTTAGAGACAAGGGAATGAACCTAAAGCCAGGGAGAAGAGCGGGACTATTGCCAAGGTTGTTGTTCTCTTTATATATGTCTTGCAAGTCCTTATTATTCTCTTCCTGGTCCTTTGGATAGACCACCACGCTGCTAATGTTTTAACTCTCCAGTTAGGATTTACCAACTAGTTCTGACCTAATAATTCTATCCAACTTTTACAAAGGTATACAGATATAAAGTAAGAATTCCATCATGAGGAAATCAAATTAAGGCTAGGATACATAAATGACACTCAGCAGACTTATTTATAACTTTAAAAAAATAATACCCTATTAAGTTGAGCAAACTAGAACAAGTGGATACATTTCTATAAGCATTCACCCTACCAAGACTGAATTATAAAGAAGTCTAGAGAAATAAATTACTAGGGTACATGTTGGCCAAACCACATAGATTAAAAAAACTCTATACCAGAGGTTTTATGGTGAACTATGAAATATTAAAGAATTGATAGCAATCCTTCTTAAACTTTTGCAAATAATAGAATAGGATGGAACGCATAAAACTCATTTTACAGGGCCAGTGTCAGGCTAATATCAAAACCAATGAGGACATTCTAAGAAAAAAATTTAATAAAATCATAGGGCAGAACATTAAAGTATAAAAACAAACTACATTCTTTGAGTTAATAACTATCAGAAAAAGAAAATTTCCTCACAAGCAAACAGTGCCACTCATAACAGAATCTAATTAATAAATTCCAAGGGGTAAATCTAACCAATTCATGAAAGATATATACGTTAAAAGGTACTAGATATTTCACTCTTTCAGAAAATTGGAAGTGTTATTTTCTACGAGGCACTGGAATGATCAGAGGGCTGTTGTACCCACAAATGCAATCACAGAGTGCTTTCTATTTGCTCACTTGAAAAAAGGTAGATTTCCAGTGGTTGCTGAGTTAATTTTTTTCTGAGATGGGCGTAGCATGTCAGATAAATTTGGAACCTCTTAGAAACACAAGAAAACACACAAAAAAGGAAAGATAACCTTATCGATAAATTAGAAGAATTACTATTGTTAAAATAGCCATACCACCCAAAGCAATCAACAGATTTAATGAAATCACTATCAAATTCCCAATACACCAAGAAATCTGAGGAGAATCCAAAGCTGAGGGCATCATATTTCTGTTTTCAAACTAATTTTTTTAAAAGTCATAATCGTCAAAATGGAATGATCTTTGTGTAAAAAAAAGCATAAATGTTTGAAGCAGTGTAAGAATCCCAGAAATGCATGCACACACATGCATACATAGCTAGATAGATATTTCTTAAATTTATGGAGCCAGAATTTTACTAAAAGAAGAGAAAAGTCTTTTCAATAGATAAATTGGGATTATTGCAGAATGAACACTTACCTTAGTCTAAATACAAAATTAACTCTAAATGGATTTAAATGAAAGACTCCAAACCATAAAATTCTTTTAACAGTACTTTAGGGGAAAATAATTTCACTCATTCTCAGCAAATGTATTTCTAAATCTGGCATATTTTTAGACTTTTTAAACATTTTTATTGAATCACTGTGAGATAGATCCCTACAAACTGTTCATGATCGAATTTCAGTCATACAGTATTCCAATACCCATCCCTCCACCAGTATCCATTTCTCCTCCTCCTCCTCCTCTTTCCTCCTCCTCCTCCTTCCTCCTCCTCCTCCGTCTCCGTCTCCTCCTCCTCCTCCTCCTCCTCCTCCTTCTTCTTCTTCTCCTCATCCTTCTCACTCTCTCTCAATTTTGCATATTTTTAAAATCACTGCATTAGAAGCATAGCTCAAACCACTCCTATCTACTCATCCTCCAGTGTTCACCATAACGGTCTTCCTGATGTTCATCGATTTGCTGGAGTGGGCCCAGTAACGTCTCCATCATGAGACTTTTTGTTATTGTTTTTGGCATATCGAGTACGTCACGGGGAGCTTGCCAAGCTCTGCCATGCGGGCGAGATACTCTCGGTAGCTTGCAGGGCTCTCCGAGAGGGACAGAGGAATCGAACTCGAGTCGGCCATATTGGCTGCGTGCAAGGCAAACGCCTTTCCGCTGTGCTATCGTTCTAGCCCCATCGTCCAGTAACAGTGGTGAATATGGCTTTCATGAATTTCAGATCTCAGCATAGTCATGAAAGCCTTCTGCTGACATTCCCAATTGCTACAGACACATGCAAACATGGACTTCTGCAAAAACTTTTGGGTAAGTTGGATTTCAAGGTCTCGGACAGACAAGGTCTTGTTCTCTGATCAACCCATTCCTACAGACCCAGTTAATGTCACTCATGTCCAGGAGCCTGAATCAGGGCAAAGGGAAACCTGAGGTAAGTAGTACTGGATTCCTTGCCTCAACGCAGTTATGAACCAGCAAAATATTTGAGAATCGTGATCTTCCTTTCCTAAGGCCCTGAGTATCACTTGGACCCATTTCTTTACATGGTCAATCTCTCAACATGTCTTTAGAGACATTTGGTTGGGTAAGGCTTTATTTTTACTCAAGTCTCCTTTTCCCAAGGCTCTCTCTGGTGATGACTTTTAGCATGTAACTATGCACTAAAAATTGAGGTTCACTAAGGTTTTATTTTGTCTAAAAACAAATGCACTTATTATAAGGACTGGAGCGATAGCAGAGCATGTAGGGCATTTGCCTTATATGCGACTGGCCTGGCCAACCCGAGTTTGATTCCTAAGCCCCTCTTAGAGAGCCTGGCAAGCTACCAAGAGTATCTTGCTCGCATGGCAAACCCTGACAAGCTATCCGTGATATATTCAATATGCCCAAAACAGTAACAACAAGTCTCACAATGGAGACATTACTGGGCCCGCTCGAGGAAATCGATGAACAAAGGGAGGACAGTGTTACAGTGCTGAGTTTTGACAAATATATTTATCCAGATACCACCCAACATCACTCACCTTAGACTCCTTGTGTTATCTGTAAAGTTTTTCCTCTATACTTCCTAATCAATCCTAAACACACTCTGCTCATTCCAAGATACTAAACAGTTCATCGTAGAATAGAGTGGAAAAGATAGCATTTTTGATGCTCACCAACTCTTAGCACATCAATAAAAATAAAGTCTGAATTTTGGTATTATTTTTCACATAGAATTTAGAAATTATCTATGTATAGAAGTTCTTCAATTTAAAGTGATCAAACATTGCAGGGCAAAGCTCCAATGAACATGAATTAAATTTACAACACCAATCCATCTTTGATAATACATGATAAAGAAACACTTCCTTTAATAATTATAAATTTTGAAAAAGCATTTTCCTTGTCTGTTTAAATAAAACCACAACATAAAAGCCCATAAAGAGTACTCTCAGGTGTAACTCTAAGTCAGCAACCACGGGCTACTCCTGTGAAGCCTCACCCATCCAGACCCTGGTGCCCAGCTCCACTCACTGAAGAATTTAGAAACCTGAATGAGCCTACCACAAACAGCCACAGAAACAAAATGCCCAAACTAATAAAGGAATGTTTCATCTCTAAGACAACACATCTCACTGCCCCCCAGAAGCTGTTTACAATGTGTCCCCAAATCAGGATTACTAAACCTTCCTGTCTCACTGACCTCATGATGGCGATTGCTTCTCTTATTCTGGAAGACTAGGTTCCGGCTGATTTCTTCTTTGGAAATCTCGCTAGTCTGCCTGAATCTACTCCCCAAGGAGCAATATAAAGGAGGTGGTAGGTGTGGCTGTGGCAAGGTGAACCTGGTGTTGCTTCTTATCTGTTATGAATATTAGCTGATTTATGAAAGGGGACTGGGAATGGAAATTGAAACTTGAAAATGAAGGGGAGAAAAACAAAACTAGGCTGATGTCTGTGATGATTCATCCCAAGCATATTGTTATAAATATTCTGAAATGACTGGTAGCACATGAAAGTAGCCTAGGACTTTGACCTTAGACCTGAGATAGATTTCAATAGTCAGCATGTTTCATAAAGTCCATAGGAGATCTTGTTCAAGATAAAAATTTTAAAAAGTTGTTCATTTCCAGTGAACTTATTTGTGGGAAACAATTTGCATCCAAAAACTTGGAACTAAGTTTGTGTGCTCAGTTGCCTTGTCAAGGTTACCCATTTGGATGTGTTTGGACTCCTTGTTTAGTGATTTAAATTTTATTTTTGCCCCACACTAAATATAGGAAGCTAAGTCTGGAGAAAAACACTAGCATTTAGATCTCCAAGGTCTGACAGGATCATTTATTTTTCCTAGGGGAAGAATAGGACATAGGGTAGCAAGTAGTGTTGTTTAATGACATAGCTCATAGATTCTGGTATCTGCGCTTTGAGTTTTGAAAGAGTTATATTTACCCTGACAGATTTTCTTTTAGTTTTCAAAAACGCTCAATCATGGTGTAGATATTCACATAAATCTAGATGGCATATTTCTTAATGCTGATTGGTCAGACAGGTCAAGGGGTTCCTTCATTCCTTCAGCAGTCATAGTCCTGTGTAGCAAAACAGTCATGTCGTTCTCCAACCACAGGGAGATTCTTATAATACTTGGTGTTTGGGATTGTTGTTGTGTCCAGGGAAAGTCACCACCAACGTGTAACGAAAAACAATTGGAGTCATGTGAAAATATTTTGGAGAAGGATGAAGTGATAAAACAGTGGGAAACTGAGGTTCAGTTGCTGACATTCTATCTAGTCCCCTGAACTTGGCATGAATTATTTGTGAATACAGAATCAGGAGGAACCTCAGAGCATTGCCAAGTGTGGCTCCAACACAAAAATTAAAATCGTCTGGAGAAACTCATTGTAGAGTAAATCCTTTTCTGACCCCTTTTTATCATCATAGTGTGTTACTCGCAAAGAAGAAGATTTCTTGGAACCTTCTATTATTGAAGGCTAACTCAACAAAATGTGTTCTTTTTTGCTCTAAGTGATGTACATTAATCCGTTGTTTGCTTTTCTCTCTATTTCTCCTCTTCTACTTTTCTCTTTCATCCCCTCCCTTTCTTTTTGCCTCCACCATGGTTTGATATGGGTGTTTCACACAGAGGATATGCAGATTTCCAATCACTAACGAGGGTGAGGAAAATTTGGCTAGGAAACCTTGTTATGGAGATTTTACCATTTAAAATTAAACTCGAAGTTGAAAATAGGAGAGAAGAATCAAATCCACTCATTATCTTTAAGTGTACAGGGCTGGAGCGATAGCACAGCGGGTAGGGCATTCGCCTTACAAGCGGCCAACATGGCCGACCCGAGTTCGATTCCTCCGCCCCTCTCGGAGAGCCCGGCAAGCTACCGAGAGTATTCGATATGCCAGACACAGTGACAACAAAATCTCCAATGGAGACGTTACTGGGCCCGCTCGAGCAAATCGACGATCAACGGGAGGGCCTTTACCTTTACCTTTACCTTATTAATATTGATTATTATACTATTATTTAATGGGGGCTCAAGAGGTTCTGAGGGTGGGGGTATTGTGATGGGAGGGAAAGCGGTGTGACAGGTACTGGGAAAATATAGTGGTGGAGAGATGGGCGTTGGAACACTGTATGACTGAAACCAAATTATGAACAGTTTTGTAAAGGTCTACCTCAGAGTGATTCAAAATAAAATCTTTGATTAAATAAATAAATAAATAAAGGTTTTAGGCAACCAAGCTGATTTTTCAAAAGTAGGGTTTATTTCTCTAAGCCAACGCGACATAGATATTTGTAGAGGAGAAAGCGAGACCATGGTTCACTCAGGCAATAAAGGGTAAGCTTCACACAAGGGCATGGTATCAGCAGGCTTTTATGCCTTCCCAGCCAGGGTCAGTTCTAACTAGTGACTACTGCTTCTGGCTGCTGCCTGATTCGATGGAGTAAGGTGGGGGAGTAACAGAAACCATCACTTAATCACTTAATCACTTAATCCCCGTTATTCATCGATTTATTCGAGCGGGTGCCAGTAACGTCTCCATTCATCCCGGTTGCGTGCTAGCGTAGCCCAATGGTATCTGTTCGTTTTAGGAACATGTAGAGCCTCAAACCGATCATTTAGGGTCTTGACGAAGAAGTCTGACCATCTTATAGGTGGGCGTCCACGTGATCTTTTGATGTCTCGTGGAATCCAATCAGTAATGACTCTAGTCCAGCGGTTGTCTGTAAACCTCATTACGTGTCCAGCTCATCTGATTTTTGATGTCTTGGCAAATGAGACAGCGTCCCTGATTCTTGAGCGTTGACGAAGATCAGAACTCCGGATTCTATCTCTCATTTGAGTGAATCGTGATATTCCAAGCATAGTTCTTTCGATTCCTCTTTGAGAGACCCGAATAGTGTTCTCATCCTGTTTTCGTAGGGTCCAGGTCTCTGAGGCATATGTTAATGCAGGAAGAATAGTGGAATCAAAGAGATGTGCTCGTAGCTGGAGGTTCTTTGTCCTTTTAGTTATTTCTTCAATGCTCTTGAAGGCATTCCAAGCCGCTCTCTTCCTCCTGCGCAACTCAGGTGCCAGGTCATTCATCATGTTGATTTCTCGACCTAGGTATATATAACTGTTGCATTCGGAGATGGTGGTTCCGTTGAGAGCGAATGGAGCGTCAGGAACAAGGCTGTTTCTCATAAACATTGTCTTCGCAAGATTCAGCTGTAGTCCGACCTTTCCACATTCACGGTCAAAGTCGTTCAGCATTTGTGCCGCTTGGTTGATGTTTGGTGTTATTAGAACGATGTCATCAGCAAAGCGGAGGTGGTGTAGTTGCCGACCATCTATCTTCACTCCCATGTTTTCCCATTCCAGCCGTCGCATGATGTTCTCAAGGGTGGCACTGAAGAGTTTTGGTGAAATGGTATCACCCTGTCGAACCCCTCTCTTGACATCAATTATTACTTCTTTGTAGAATGGTGAGATCTTGGTAGTGAATCCGCAATAGAGCTCATGAAGGATCCTGATGTATTGAGTTTGTATGCCCTGATTGGCTAGGGCTTCTATGACCGCTTCCGTCTCAACAGAATCAAAGGCCTTCTTTAAATCAATGAACATTAGACAGAGTGGCATCTTGAACTCCCGAGATACCTCAATGAGCTTGGTTACTGTGTGGATATGGTCGATGGTACTGAATCCTTTTCGGAATCCAGCTTGTTCACATGGTTGTCCTTCATCTAGTGTTCTGCTAATCCTATTCAGGATGACTCGAGTGAATAGTTTGTAGATGACAGACAATAGGCAGATTGGGCGATAGTTGCCAATGTCGTGGATGTCTCCTTTCTTGTATAGTAGTACAGTCTTGCTGGTTTTCCATTGGGATGGAACCTTGCATTCAGACAGGTAGCGTGTGAAGAGTCGAGCCAATGTATTGATGAGTACTGATGGTAAGTTCTTCAGGTGTTCAGGTCTGATCTTGTCTGGGCCAGGTGCTCTTTGTTTCTTTACAGACGAGATGGCATGTTGGATTTCGGAAGGGAGAACATTGGGAACGACATATCCATCATGTGGTATGTGGTATGTGGGCAAGTGGATGTGGCTATTAAAGAGATCTGAGTAGAAGTCATGAATAATCTTCTCCATTGCCCTTCTGGAAGATGTGATAGATCCATCATGATGTCGGAGGGCAGTCATCTTGGTTTTGTAGTTGGTGAAGGACAGGCGGGCATTACGAATGTTTTTTCCAGCTTCTGCTGCATCTACCAGTACTGCTGCTCTCCTGTTTTTGAGGTCATCCTTGATGGCTTCTCTGCACTGTTTTGCCAGTTCGGACGTTTGCTTGTAGTTGCCTGAGGCACGTGCCAAGCCACGTTGGCGAATAAGTTCAAGAATGTTCGAAGAAAGACGGTTTTTTGTGGTTATCTCTCTCTTGGCATTCCTTGCACAATCATGGAGGTGCTGAATCATTCGATCGTATTCCTCATCAATGTTGTCAATGACGGCATCTTCCCATGTTGCCGCAACAGAGCCAAAGAGTTCCCAGTTCGTGGTTGTTCTGGGAGTCCTCTTCTTAAACCTTGCATTCTTTTCTCCTCGTTCTGTGAGGTAGAATTTTGCACGAAGAAGACGGTGGTCTGATCCCGTTTGGAATTTTGGGACAACAGCAACATCGGTTAGGCAAAACCGCCGATTGAATATGATGTGGTCTATTTCATTGTGGAACCGTCCATCGGGAGACTCCCATGTCCAACGTTTAGATTCAGCCTTTTGGAATTGTGAGTTACCATGGAAGGTTTTGGTTGACATGATGAACTCAGACAGTCTGTCACCCTGTTCGTTCCATTCCAGGCCATGGGTTCCAATGTGGAGTTCATCGACTGATCTTCTTGGTCCTATCTTGGCATTAAAATCACCGACAATGATCTTGTAGAAGGTGTGATCTTCTTTATAGAACTTCTCTAGCTCCATGTAGAATTTCTCAGTTTCTCTTTCACCATAACTGGATGTTGGTGCATAGACAACAAAGATAGAAACTGCCGGTAGTGAGCCACATTTATTCAAGTGTAATCGTCCGATTCGGGTTGTTAGGCATTCAAATGAATCAATGCTCGTGACTAAGTTTGTGTTGACAAGGATACCGACACCACCGACGCCTCTTTTATCACATGTTCCAAGGAACAGTTCTTCTCCAGTGTCGAAAACAGCATGATGGAATTGATGTCTTCTCGTTTCGGCCAGACCAATGATGTCGTACTTGATCTTTCGTGCTTGTACCATAAGGTCTTCAATGGATGCAGCAGATGCCAGGGTACGAGCATTAAAAGTACAGACAATCATTTTTGTTTTTCTGCGTTTTGGTAGCCTATGTCTGCCTTGGTGTTTTATCAGCCTCTCCTTCCATATCCTTCTCGACTCTGCATATTCAGGGTTAGGGAAATGAGATCCATTTATTACTGGATTTGGCATATCATAAAACATTTAAAAGTCACTCTTGCGATTTTTGACCTAACATCTTGACCTCAGAGGAATCTTCAATAATACATCTCCCAATGAGGAAAACAAATGTAAATAAATGGGAGTATACCAAACTACAAAAGTTTTTGCAAACAAAATAAGGGCTATCATAAAAAGATCTCTTTACTGATTGGGAGAAAATATGTATACATAACACGTCAGAAAAAAACTATTAGCCAAGATATATAAAGCATTCTCAAAACTCAACCACAGAAACCAAACAATATCTCCCAAAATGGGAGAGGGGATAGCTTCTCAAAGATTCCATAAGGATGGATAAGGTAAAGGCCCTCCCATTGTTCAACGATTTGCTTGAGCGGTCCCAGTAATGTCTCCATTGGAGACTTTGTTGTTACTGTGTTTGGCATATCGAATACGTCACAGGGAGCTTGCCAGGCTCTACCGTGCGGGCGAGATACTCTCGGTAGCTTGCCGGGCTCTCTGAGAGGGGCGATGGAATCGAACTCCGGTTGGCCATGTTGGCTGCGTGAAAGGCAAACACCCTACCGCTATGCTATCGCTCCAGCCCAAGGATGGATATCAGACTTATTAAATATGTTTGCCATCCCTGATATACTTTGTTATGTCATTTGTATATAGCTTCATACCAGGGAAACTATATTTACATATTAGAGAAATTTTGCAGTTTTGGAGTCTCACCCGGCTGTGCTTAGGGCTTACTTCTGACTCCGTGCTCAGAACCCTGTGAAGTGCCGGGATCAAACCCAGGTCAACAGTATAGAAGGCATGTGCCGTACCCTCTGGACTCTCTCTCCACCCCTCTTGATTACATTATTTTTAATTATATTTCTATACACAAAAACAAACAAAAAACCCAAACTGGACAATTCAGTAACTTTCAATATCTTCTAGCTGTCACCTTCAATCCTCCCAACCACTCCAGTTCTACATATCAAACCCTTCATGTCCTTGAGAATTTCCTACCCTGGACACATCAGGTATATAGAATCATATGATAAGTAACTTTCTTATTTATCACTGAATTACTTAGCATAATGTTTTCAGGTTTGTATGTCATATGGTAGAGTCTCCTGCCCCCACGCCTGGCCATCTTCCCCGGGGTCTCTTGGAGGATGGCGGGTTGAGTTTCCCTTTCCATACTGAGCAGAACCCCGGCGGCTGAAGACCTCCAGGGCTCAGCCATAACCATGCTGAGACCACTCTCCACACGCTGAGATGATCCTCACACATGAAGAAACTGGCAAAGGAACCCAGGTGTGTGGTACCTGGGGCTGAGATCTCCAAGCCTGATCAGTTCGGGACTGGGCTTCCTCCATCCAGATTCCGCCATCTTCCAGTAGCTAGACAGTTACACGCACCAACTGCTGTGTGACCCCATGTCTTTCCTATCTTTCCCACACTTTTACTTTCAGAATCTTTTTTTTGGAAGGTCTTAATGACAGACAGAGAATGAAAAGTTTACATACATGTGTGGTTGAAGCGATAGCACAATGGGTAGACTCGCGTTTGATTCCTCCATCCCTCTAGGAGAGCCCGCAAGCTACTGAGAATATCCCAACTGGATATTCTGCCGTGCAAGAATAGCTTGCACGGCAGAGCCTGGCAAGCTCCCTGTGGCATATTCTATATGCCAAAAACAGTAACAACAAGTCTCGCAGTGGAGACATTACTGGTGCCTGCTCAATCTAATCGATGAACAACAGGACAGTGCTACAGTGCTACATGTGTGGTACTTACTTTATTATACTGAAGTTAATGGTCTTTTCCCAGGTGTCTGTACCTTTCAGTCTAAATTTCTACTCATCACTCTCAGTGATTTCTTCTGTATGTACCAGATCTAATGATCAATTATTCATGCAAAGTCAAGTAAATCTTCCCTTGGGACATCTACTTGTCCTTTCAGTCCATCGAAACTGGTTTACCTTTGTAACTGGTATTTGGCATTGGAGAAAGCAAGGCCAACTGACCTAGCAGGTTCATGACTTCTTGTCATTTTTACTCCTTATTTAAATCTTCAGTCTACATGTTGATCACCTCCAGGATGAGAAAAAGGAATCAGTGGCAAGTCACTTTTCTTGGATGGAGGTCAGAAGAGAGAATGTGTATGGGTGCATAAGTTGTGAGGAATTGAACAGAGAGAAGTGCAATCGCCCATCCAGCATCAGTGGTCAGTGGTCAGTGTGGGGATTGGTGTTTACGTATCCAAGGGTGCATGATGGTAGGTGACAGGTGTAAGTTGAATGCCTGAATTCTTAAAGTTATAGAAAAAAAGATTGGAATATTCAGTAGTTTCATTGGTAGACCAATGATTATATGGTTATATGGAGTCAATTGATATCCAGGCTAACGTTTCATTTATCAGCAGGTAAAAGATTACAAGTACAACAAAATTTTAGAAATGCCAAAAGACCCATTTATATTCTATCACAGAGATTTTTAAAATAAAACCTATTCCTTTTTTTTTAAAAAAAGGTAACTTCATTAAATCATTAGTTTAGTTACAGACATTCAATATTGCAACACTAATCCCACCACCATTGCACCTTCTCACCTTCATTATTTCCAATTTTTGCAAGCACTCCTTGAGCTGCCCCCATGGCAGGCCCTCAATACTTATTTTACTTTGCTTGTTATAATTTGCTAAAAGGATGATCCAAAGGTATTTCCTTAGAACAAAGTGTCTCACCATGGACCTCTTGGTCCCTTGTGTAAAAGATTACTAAGGTGTTGTTACACATTAAGTCTACTGTGTTTATATTTTGTTAATTAAGATTGGTTGCCTTCTATATTCCATCCCATCTAATCTGATATGCTGTCCTGGTTTATCAGTGTTACAGAGTCTGAGATATCACATGGCGATATTTCTGGATGAGGCTTGTCGGAGCAGCGGAGTCTAGCTGGGAACCCAGGGGCAATTGTGGGATGTGGAAGTTTTCAGCTGCTGGTGCTCTGCTTGGGTGGGTTAGGGGGGACTCATCCCTCCCTTCCTGGTTGCCTTGGGTCGACTCAGACTTGTGAGGGATCTGGGGGAAATTCTGCCACCTGTAGATCCTTTTAATAATTTAGTTCTGAGTCTCTGGACCATTGCTGGTGAAAGAGTTTACATGGCACTTGCAAATCTATGCCATTTTTCAGAAATCCATACATGCATACTGATCATCGCAAGTGTACACAGTATTAGTTTTAATGAAAATGCACGAGAACTTTGTTACAGTGGTTTTAAGTTAAAACATTGAATTTTATATAATATTTAAAATCACATAACAAGTAATCTGTGCTTGGGCCAGAGAGAAGATAGTACAGGAGTCAAGGTGTTTTACTTACCTGTGGTAGACCTGGATTCGAACTCCTACACCACATATGGTTCCCTCAGCACTCAGGAGTGATCCCTGAGCAAAGAGCCAGGAATAAGCTCACTCTTACCTGAACACTTCTGGGTTCACACCAAAAGCAATAACAAAAAAGTTATTCTATACTTAAATACATTAAAATAAGTTTTACATAGATTATGCATTTTCAGAATATACTACATGTTATTTTTATACATTTCTGTATTGTGATACAGTTGGCATGGTGGTAATAACACCTCTACAAGGGAATGTAACTAGGTATTTTTTCAAGTGGGAGTAATTAAGTCTTCTTAACAAGCTGATTCTATAATGATATTGTTATCTATATTCATTATTCTGTATGTAGTATTATAAGATTTATTAATGTGTAGTTGCAAAAAAATGTGTCTTCTAGCACTCCCCAAGCAAAAGTCAAGTTAATACTTGGCCCATTAGAGTTCCTCCATAATCCAAATCTGGTACTTTATCTGGGGCTTTTGGTCGCCTCTGTGTCAAATCACTCAAATACTTGATGCTACTGACTGGCAGAGTTTAAGCTTCCTTCCAACTGTCCGGGAGACATCGCATTCCAGATTGTCATTTCTCAGACAAATATGCTGAGTCCATAACATTCTCAGAGCAGGTTATTGGTAACTGCATTTGTCCATTCTACTGCTGAAGGAATTCCAAAAGTTCAAAGTCTGAGAATTCGTTCTATTTTCATTACACCTATATTGGGCCATTTATTCAGTTTGCTTTTTATCTTTTCTTTTTCCTTTGATTCATGATTTATTTTTATACCCTCCATATAGTGGTGGATGGCCTTATCTTCACCCTTCATTTGATGGAACTGAAAGCTGCCATATTGTATATGAAGCTTTTGTTCTGCTAAAGGAGTAAGCTCGTTGCTGAACTCTTGTTGATAATAATGATCTGCTTCTTCATTTTCACCTGGTATTGCATAGAGGCCAGCAAGATAGATATTGACCCAGGAAAGATTTTTACTTCTTCCATGAGCTTTTTAAAATGACTTATAGCAAGAAAGATGGTGGCCGCATGGGAGCCTTGTGAACAGCACGTATGAGCCGGGGATGTGGGGGCGACTAAAACCTCATGGGAAGGGGGGAGTTCCGGTCTGTCCTTCATGCCCTACCGAGGTCACCAGTTGTCCCCCACGAGCAGTTCTCCAACACGGCCACGGCCCCAGAAGCACAAGGACTTAATGCAGAACCCAGCAGCTTGGAGCAGAAAAGTGAATGGACTATGCGTTAATTCAGGCCATCATGTCTGCCCGGAGGGGAAAGGGTGTTGCCCCATTTGCCTTCTCCTCTCTGGAAAGAAGGATGGCGGCCACATGGGAGGCTTGTGGACAGCAGGTATGAGCCAGGGGTGTGGGGGCGACTAAAACCTCATGTGAAGGGGGGCGTTCCGGTCCGTCCTTCACGCCCTACTGAGGTCACCAGTTGCCCCCCACGAGCGGCTCTCCAGGAAGGCCACGACTCCAGAGCACAGAAACCAATCTCTTAATTATCTGACTCTCAGTAGAAATACTTCCAGGGTTAATAAGTAAAATAGTGGAAATCTAAAACCAACATTTAATTCTTGAACCAAGCTGTAGAAAGCAAATCATTTCACAATGCTTTTTTAACATGTCTCATTGGCGGGGGGTGGGGGGGAACTCTAAATAATAGTGGTGCATCTTTTATTGAAACAATGAATCTAATCAAAGCAGATAGAGTGTTAACTAGAATTCATCTGCCTCGCAGGCATTGGGAGGGGTGGGGGGTGGGGTTTTATTGGGGTTCTTCGTGATAAAAAATAAGTATTGGTAAAGGGAAATGTGTTTGATATTTGCATTACTGAGACCTAATCCTGAAAGCTTTGTAACTTTACCCACAGTGATTCAATAAATAAATAAATTATTTAAAAAAATGACTTATAGCTTGTCTTAATAGGTACTTGAACTTCTCACTTCCCCAATACATCTTACTATTTGAAGGACTAACTCCCATAACTATTTGAAGGACTTTTGATCTACAGCAGAGCCCAATATTTTAATGCAGTTGGGTATTGCTTGGTTTATCTTCTAAAACCCTTTCAGGAAGATCTATAGCTTTATCCAGGTCCTTCATGTTTCAGTAAAATTTGGCTGCCTGGTCAAGTACATCTGGGGCACATAGGTCATTCTCTAAGGTTTTTTCAATGAGCCTCTTTCCTTCACTTATTTTAAGGTCCATTAGTACAACCACCCCTCTGCTTAGAGACTTTTGCTGAGAGTCAGACTCCCAGAAAGAACTTTCCATGAAAGACCTCACCTATCAGTTCACTGCTTAGAGGAGCTAACTTAGCCACAAAAAGGGGGACTGGCTTCCTGCAAATCACAGCTGGTCTTTGAGTGACCATGGTACCATGTTTATTTTTCAACCTCCTTTTCGGTGACCTTCTACCTGCCGAGGGTGTTCATGCTCCACATCTTGTCATCAGTCACTGAGGGCTTAAAGTTTGATTTGATCTCAGCTTTTCATTTTCATCCTCCTTCTCAGAACCATGCAGTTTTAGATAGAGATTAAAATAAAACAAAAAAAAATCATGCAGTCCACATGCATGGGAGTCATTCCTGTATGATGAGACCAGTACAAGACAGAAAACACAGTCTGACATCTGGTGCCTGTTTCCCCAGCAGTGGCTCCTCCTTCATCCACACCTTCCTGTGTGTTTCCACACCTCTGTGTTACCAGAAACTGGACCAGATGTTCACCAGATGAGTCCTTTCAAGGCAGAGTGGTGCTCGGGACGTATTCCCAACTTTGAGGTAAGAGTTCACTCTTGGTGATGCTCAGTGGACCATGCAGAGGACCTGACTCCCAGATTGCACCCGGGCTTCTTGAAGCATGCAAAGTATGCACTTAGCACTTGAGCCTCCAAGTATCATTGTCACGTCAATATACTTCAATAAGTTAGACAGTCTTGGGACTAGAGACATAGTAATGAGTAAAATATTTGCCTGACATGCAGCTGACCCAGGTTCTATCTCCAGCACTGAGTGTGGTCCTTCCAGGAGTGACTCCTGAGAACAGACAGCCCCGTATGATCCAAAACCAATATATAAATGAAGATAGCTTTAAATATCATGGAATCTGACTTCTTTAAATATGAAATGATAAACCACTCAATTCAATACATACTAGAATGCTATTATAAGGAATTCGTAGACCAAAAGTTTTGAACGCAGCAGAATACATTAAGTCTTGTAAGTTAGAGCTCAATAAATGGAAGTCATATTTATTCTGAAATTTTCATGCTAAACAAGTGAAAATAAAAATCAAAGTCCTTAGACGTCAATGACATGCAGGAGTAGGACTCTAAACATGAAATTGTCAAAATTTTTAGATCTGAAGAGAAATTCTTATAAAGATAAGTTTAAAAGGCAAGAGGTAGGAAAAATATAGTATTTCTTGGCAATATACTTCTGTGTTGCAATTGAAACTCAAGTATTGGCAAGTTGGATATATTAAGGAATTCAAGAAATCGTAAATGATATATCAAGTCATTTGTTGTCATGGACAGTTACTCAAAAAATTGAAAAAAGTTGCTAGAAAAATAGAATGATTCCATACAATTCTACACATATGTTCATTTTCCAATTTTCTAAAAATTTTTATTACTTACATAAAGATTCCATAAATATGCTTTGTTTGTAGATACTATTTTCTTCAACCAGAAAAACACAACTTTGATGAGAACTAACACTTTCCTTCTCTACTCCCTGTAACCTGGGAAGGATGCAGACCTTGTTCCCATTTTCTGCTGTACAATCAAGGATACTGACTCAGGTAGTCACCAAAATTCCACATTTGGTATAATATGACTTCCATCTTATAGCACCATAGAACATTTAATGTCACAGAATTTGTTTAGATCTATTTTAGATCTATTTAGATCAATTTTAGATCTAAAATTGTTTAAGTTTGAATGAGTCGGGGTCAGAACCTTGGTGCATAGGACACTCTTGCCATTTCTCAGTGGTCACCAGGGGGCAGTGTCTGTGTGTGTGTGTGTGTGTGTGTGTACTTATGTATTAAATTTCTAAAAAAAAAGAATATTTATTTGCTTCTATTGTTCAATTTATTTCAAATCCATGCAATTATATATGGAACAAACCAAGGTAATTACTCACTGGAACTAGTTTCTTACTACACATGCAGATAAAATTATAAACAGTTGAGTGAAGGTAGACTTAAATAATAGCATGTAAAAATTAACACAACTGTATTAAAGATCTAAAATTCGTACTACAAATGATAAGATTAATAAAAAATAAATAGCATATCTTCATGGCCTTGGATTTGGTATCAATTTCTTTAAATTAACATCAAAATAAACAAAAGAAAAATCAATACCTTGGACATAATCAAAATGGAAAAAATTGTGCATTGAAGAATACTCTAAGTAGCTTGTAGAGACAATGTTAGAAAATATTTACAATTTATATCTATTACAAGGGTCTTTCCTCGGAATGTACAGTGGTACAATGCAGCAAATGAAGGAATACATAAGCCAAGAAAAAAAGAAAAAAGCCCTGGACAGGCATTTTTCAACAAAAGATAGTCAAATGAACCACAAAGATGGTCAATGGATGACAAAGTAAGATTAGGTATTATGGAAATGTAAATTAAAACCATGCTGAGATACCACTCATTGTGAGAAAGGGTAGAATCGCAACTATTTGTAAATAAATGAATTGTAATTCTCATAATTGCAGAAATGAACAATGATATAACCAAGGTGCAATGCAATTTGACAACTCATAAATAGTTAGGCATGAAGTTCCTGGTTCAGTTATTCTATTCCATGGTACATGACCAAGAATTGTATAGAAGTGTTCAAACAAATGCTTGAATATGAATATCCTAGCAACATTATTCACCTTTCGACAAAAGGTGCAATCAACCCAATTATCCATGAACAGATGAATAACTAAAATCAAAAAATTCTTTTCAAGTAATGGGCAATTGTTTAGTCACAAAGAAAAATGTGGGTCCTGTGGTTGCAGTTGAGAACTTCAGGTTCATGAACACAGTCAAAGTTTAGCCTTTGCTGGGTCAGTCTGCCCTTACAGGAACTTTTCTGTGGAGAGAAATGGACTCTGGACTTAGAGCAGGAATGGTCTGGAGGTTCTTCTTCTTTCCTGGTCAGGGCCTGGATGCTTTGCCCAGAAAAAGAGTTATGGACTTTCACTGGGGCCTGAGTGTATCATGGATCAGGAGTAAAGAAATATTGTCCAGATCATGGGACAAGAGTGTGGTAAAGGTGGTCATGCTGGAGTTTGAGGCACTTTCCTTCCTTGATCATGAGTCACTCTCAGGGGTGCTGATGGCATCAATTATTGGCTTTTCATATTTCAAACCCTCCCATGTCAACCTTCCCAGTGTCTCTTTTATCCCAATGCATTTAAATTTGTCAGTGGGACCACAGACACAAGAAACTACATCCATTTTTATGTACAGCATCTTTATGTAGTTTCAGGAACTCTAGCGATAGGCATCAGTTCTAAAACAGTATGGACTGATATGGAGGTACCTTTCAGAACAATCATGCCAGTGAAAAATGGCAAACTAATCCCACTGGTTATTGCTGAGAGTAAACTATGCTACGTGGCCACTAAGAATGCATAAGGAGATAGAGTGTCCATCTGTGGGGACATTGGCCCACAGAAGAGCACAGCCCCTCCAACCTATGCTCTGACCTCCAGAACCCCACTGCATTTATATTTATTTATTATTCTGTTTTGTCTCTTTGGGTCACACCTGGTGATGCTCAGGGGATGCTCATGGGTCATCTGCACTCAGGAATTATGCCTGGCGGAGCTCAGGGAACAATATGGGATGCCAGGAATCAAACCTGGGACTGCTGCATGCAAGACAAACATCCTACCCTCTGTACTATCTCTCTGCCCCCCCTCCCAATTTATTTAAAAGGAAGGAACTGGGAAGACAAACCACTTGCCAGGAGCAATCACTTATTGGTGAAAGGACCAATTCTTATTTTATATTTAATTTATTATTTTAGTAAATATAGGTAATAGTAAATATATGTACATCAGATTTCTACAAATGCTTTTAAATTTATTCATTGGGTAATAATAATATTTCCCTGACCATGAAAGCCAATCGTTGGAAAATGTGAGTAAGAAGAGACTGATAAAATCTCAGGACTGGGAGGAACAGAGATATTACTGGCACCTGATCGAATATATCAACGATCAACGGGATGATAGTGATACACTGATATGGTGAAAAACAATAAAACATGTATTTATTTATCTTTGGCCAAGTCTGGCAGTACTCAGGGCTTAACTCCTTACTCTGTGCTCAGGATGCCTGGTGGTGCTTGAGGGGCCTTAAGTGGTGCATGGAACAGGACCCGGACCAGGTTGGCCACAGAAGTTCAAGGTAAACACCTTAATCCTTATACTATCAAGTCCTACTGTTGCTGTTGTGATTTTGGATTTTTAGACAAGCTTGCCAGTTCTCTGGGCTTGCTCCTGGCTTTGTGCTCACGAATGACTTCTGGTAGTGCTGGGGATCATGCTTGAATTGACTGTGTACAAGGCAAGTGTCTTAACTCTGTTCTATCCCTCAAGCCCTGTGCACTGCATTTCACTGAAGAAAAAGTATCTGAGTCATATTAGATGACACCCGGAATGAGACTGACAGACAGAAAGAGCTCAGGCCTTCAGTGCCAAGGCATTTGCCAATGTCCTGATGTTAATTCAGACCCTGAGCACAAACCCCACCTGCTGGATCCAGCAGCCTCCTCTCCGACACCAACCTTCTGGGGAACCAAGGCACCAGCATCTAGTAGAGTCCTGCTTGATTTGTGGAGCACAGAAAGTGAGGCAAGAAAGGTTTGTTGCTGAAGTGAGAGTCTGGGATAGTTTGTCAGCAGCAGTGGACACAAATATTCCAGCAGTCTCCTGGCCCTAGGTCTGGCCTGTCTGTCCCTTTCCCTATGTCCTCTTCTCTCAGACTCCCTGAAGTCACACTGGCCTCTGTTTTCCCATGGCCAAATCCATCAGTCTCATGTCTCGGGTCTGTGAGCCTTCTCTAAACCAAATGTCCCAGACCTATGGTGGTCAAGCCCCTCTTGTCATGCTCTTGGAACTGTAAACATCACTTCAGTGCAGCCTCACCTGGCAGCCTGGTGTTCCGTTGTAATGCTCCTTATAGCACACAGTAGATTTTCTTTCATTTTTGGACTTTTTGGGTCACACCTAGTGATATTCATGGGTTACTTCAGGATCCTCACTCAGGAATTACTCCTGGTGGTGCTTGAGTGACCACCTGGGATGCTGGAATCGAACCTGGGTTGGCTGCATGCAAGGCAAATGCCCTACCCGCTATACGATCACTCTGACCCCCTCAATTTTCAATATATGATTTGCTCCTTTTCTTTCCTTTCCTTTTGGGGGGGTGTCATATTCAGTGGTGCTCAGGGCTTACTCTTGGCTCTTTGCTCAAGGATTACTCATGGCAGGACTCAGGGGAATGTGTAGGATGTCAGATCAAACCCAGTTCAGCCTAAAGATAAGTTAAAGATAACATACCTCTGTATTTTAAAGATAACACCTCTATTACCCCCTAATGTACTATCAGGTCCGCTTATAGGGAATGAGCTGGGACTTTTTGTTTGCTCGTTTGTTGTGGGGTAGGGGGTGGTCCACACCATCAGTGCTCAAGACTTATTCCTGGCTCTGTGCTAAGGAATTATTCCTAGCAGGGCTCAAAGGACTATTTGGGATGCTAAGGATCAAACTGATCTGCTGCAAGACACTATTCAATGTGCACTCTATCTAGACCCTGAAATTTCTTTCCACTATTTAGTGTCCATGCTGGTTTTGACCTCTCAGTATAGATCTCGAGTTCCTGAAGGGCAGGGATTTTGCAGGGTATTTTCAATACTGGCAATTTGAGTGTAGAGAGACTATATCCCATCACCGATGAGCTCAGATATTAAAGGTGGATGTGCACAGAAGTTCATGGACAGGTTAATGGGCATAGTAGTTTGCATACTAATTCTAGTTTCACATGCCAATTTTAGATGTATGACTCAAGGACCCAACACTCAAAAATTAGCTGTCTCATGGTAATACTCCACGTGTGTGGCTAGGTATGTGTGTGATGCATGTCTCAATAAATGTCTGTCATGTTAACTTTTGGGGATCGTCTTTTATTCATAGTGTCCCTCAGTGGAGTCCAGGACACTACAGTCCCAAATCTACTGTGGAAGGAGGAAAACTGTTTTTTTCTCCCCTATATCACCATCCTATTGTGGGTATTGAACATTGAAAACTCTTTGCTGATTAAAATGAATTAATTAGGCATTTTAATTTAGGTAAGTCCAGTGTTTTCTTTGCTACAAATCTACTCAACATATTACATTTTCTAGAGAGACTTCACAAAGAAATGATTTGTCTCTCTTCTGACACAGAAACATGCACATTCTGTTTCCTGTCTTCTACATATGGCTATTATAGATCAGGTTTGAATTATTATCTGAATGTACACCATTGCAGGGAATTACATGATATGGTATTGAGAGCCACAAGTAGCTACTCAATTACATGTTTCAAAAGCCATCTCTTGGGTTGGATTAGTCCAGTGATTCTAAAATGGAATAGACTGTGAAATGCCAAATGGTGGCATCATGGCTTTGGACCTTTGAGTTCGTGTCCCACAGATGTCTCCTGGCCGGCAGCCAGCTCCAGGGCTCGCTCATAGCTCTCCAGGGCCTTCGTGATTTCTCCTCTCTGCTTCTGCGCGAACCCAAGGAGGGTCAAGCCTTCCACGTCCAATTTATTTTTCCGAAGTTTCTTTAAGGCGCATTTCTCCAAAGCACTGATACTTTTCTCTCTTGAAAAAGATGGTTTCTCTATTTTCACCACTTTCAAATAATGAACAATTGCATCTACTTCCGATTTCCTCTGAAATTCCTGAAATTTGCCATAGTGGAGATGTAACTGTTGCAGGTCTTCTTCTGTGAGTGATTTCATGCCAAACACTTTTTGGTAGATGTCCTCAGCTTTACTGTGCTCACGTACTTCTATGTAAATTTCTGCCAGGGTTAGGTAAGCAATCACAAAAGTGGGCTTGTGTTTCAAAGCACACTCCAAATGATCTATAGCTAATCTTGCCAGTCTTTCAATATTTTCTCTGTTCTGCCCTCTGGGCTGCCAGTGTGTGACCTTTTTATTTTGGCTGATTTGTGCTTTGTAGCAAAGTGCCAGCTGGTGATGCACTAAGGCAGAGGAGGGCGTGTCCTTCAAGGCCTTTTTTAAGAGCTGAAGAGCTTTATCCAGAGAGCCCTTTCTGCGGTGGAACTTGGCTGCGTACCGAAGGATGTAAGTGTGCGAGATCTTGCTGGCCAGCGCTTCTTCAATGTACTTTTCTCCTTCATCTTCTCGTCCTAAGTCCTGAAGACACAGCGCTAGGAGAACTTTCACATATTCATTTTCTGGATTCAATCTGATGGCCTGTTCTAGGGGGTACAGACTATTTATACTTTCTACGCTCTTAATGTTGTTCAGGCGGTAGGTGACAATTGCATACCCAACACTGAATTCAGGGCTTTCAGGGTCCACTTCCAAAGCCTTTTGAAAGCAAACCTTGGCTCGTTCATAGTTATTTTGTCCACATTTCAGCAAGGCCCATCCTTCCTCAGAGTTGAGCTCTGGACACTCCATCCTGTATCTGAAGGGACTTTCCAACTTCTTGCACGTCTTCTCTACCTTGTCCAGGTAAGTCTGGGCTTCTCCCAGCCTGCCCATGTGGTGGTACAGCCAGGCATAGTTGCCCCAGGTGACCAGACCTCTCACATCTGATTGGTCAGCGAATTCTTGCAGCAGGAAATCTTCAGCTTCTTTCAAAGTCTCCAGGGCTTCCTGATTCCGGCCTGCCAGGTGTTTCACGTAGGCCAGCAGGTTGTACATTCTCGCATTGTTCTGGACATGTAGGAACTCAATCTGATCAAAGACCCTGTTTTCTAAATCCAGTATTTCAGTGTGGTCAATTTGCAAGCCCCACGTAAAGTGGCATCTCAGCTGGAGCAGGTGCTCTTTCATGAGATCCTCGTTGGGTTTGTCGCTGTGAAAAGAGACAAGAATTAGAATTTTTAAAGGAGGGCTCAGTCCAATGAAATGGAATCATCACTTTGAAAAGTCCTATATTTCACCTCACTTGTTTTGTGCTCCCTCCCTTTATTATCTGGTGCCTCTTAGGTGCCTCCAGTATTCATATCATTAGGACAGAGAGCACAATGACAAAAAAAATTTTAAAAATTCCTGAGCTAATGCTAATTCATAGAGTCAGGAGGTAGGACAGGCGAGGCTTATTTTATTTTGAAAACTTAGTAATTTAATGTGCTGGAGCAATAGCATAGAGGGTAGGGCACTTGCCTTGCATGCAGCTGGCATGGCCGAGCTGGGTTCAATTCCTCCGCCCCTCTCAGAGAGCCTGGCAAGCTACCGAGAGTATCTCACCCACACGGCAAAGCCTGGCAAGCCACCCGTGATGTATTCGATATGCCAAACACAGTAACAACAAAATCTCCTATGGAGACGTTACTGGACCTGCTCGAGCAAATCGATGAACAATGGGAGGACAGTGACAGTGACAGTTATTTAATGAACTATTACTTTTTTTCCACATACACACTCTTACCAGTAACATAGGTATACAAGTTTTTATTTTCCCCACTTCCTTTTCCTCTGTTGTTTCTGTTGTTTCTATGATGACCAGTTCATTTCAGGGTGCTCGATATCATATACTTTTGTTGTGACACCAACGATCACAAACAGCAATACTACTGTTGGGCCGGCACTCAGCATGTGAGCAGTGTCAAGGATCAATCTTGCACCCTCATGCCTTGCTCAGGTGAGAGAGACAAGAGGCTGGGTCCAGGTTGGGGCCACCCCTTCTCCTCTCTTGCTATGAGTTAGTGCCAAGCTCTAAGAGGCTTTCTGCAAGCAGCCCACCTGCACGCCTGCATACATGTAAGTTGTCAATCGCAGCTTTACCTTTCACTGCCATTACCACGCTGTGGCTCCTCGCCAGCTCTTGGGGACTCGTGTGCCCAGCTGTGCTTTGCAGAAGCCGCTCTGGCCCAGAGCGCTGTGTGTGTTTGTGTGTGTGTGTGTGTGTGTGTCTCATACACGAAGGAGTCTCAGAGCAGTCACTCAGGGATCTGAATATATTTGGTTCTCAGGAGATCAGTGACACCTTATGCAATGCTCTGCTCTCCAGTTCTTCCTTTATGACTTTATCTTCTTGTTTTTCAATGTCTTTCATTCCTGCTGTGTGTCATGTGTTGATCTAGGCTGCTTGCCTTGAAGTTCATGCCTGGAAATTCGCTTCCCCTTCTTGGGACACCCTTTCCCCTATGAAACACGGAGCAGTCTGTCTCACATGTTCAAAATCTGGGTGTTCTCTTAAAGTGGTTATAGTTGCAGGACTTTTGCCTGAAAACTGTGAACCAATTCATCCACGTGTGGACCTTTTCATGTCTTCTACTTTCCAGGGAAACTCTTAATGGAGGGAACCTAAGATGTGGCATATGGTTAAAGAACCTTCCCTTGAAGGGCAAAATTAAAAACTAATCGTAAATCAATGGTAATTCTTATATTTTTATAAATGTTTATGGTCCAAATATTTCTGAGGAGCTTATACCTATATATAAAGTTTAGTGAGTTAATATAACCTCTTTAGGTCTGAATGACTCTCCTTTATATTTTATTTTGTCCTCTGGGTGCTATGGATCGCATAATTAAAATTGATCCTACTGTACAATAGATCGGGATCTTAAGTGCACTTGTCCAGCTTGTGTTCAGGAGTGATCTCCGAGCACAGCTGGATGTGACCCAAAAACAAACAAGCAAATTATACAACTTATGATGATTTACCTAACCCAGATGCTTTTAGTCTATGGAAAATTAAATTGGAATTTATAATTTAGTTTGGGACATGCAAATCATTTTTTAAAGTAAGCTTAATCTTGATTTCAATGGAGCTAAGTTTTATTTGTAGTTGAGCAATCTTTTGTAACGGGGCTAAATGACAAATATTGTTTCATGGTAATATGTAACTGGAGACTGGAGCGATAGCACAGCGTGGGCTGGAGTGATAGCACAACTGTGGGTTGGAGCGATAGCACAGTGGTAGGGCATTTGCCTTGCGCGCATCCAGCCCTGCCGAGCAGGGTTCGATTCCTCTGCCCCCTCAGAGAGCCTGGCAAGCTACCGAGAGTGTCTTGCCCACATGGCAAAGTCTGGCGAAATGCCTGTGATGTATTCTAATGCCAAACACCGTAACAACAAGTCTCAAAATGAGATGTTACTGGGCCTGCTCAAGCAAATCCATGAACAAGGGGTGGACAGTGCTACAGTGATACAATGTGTAACAATTTAAAGCCTTTTTTGAGGAGGGCGTCACACCTGATGATCCCCTGGGTTACTGCTGGCTCTGCACTCAGGAATTGCTCCTGACCATGCTAGCGGGACTCTGTGTGGTGCTGCAGCTCAAACCCAGGTAGGGCGCATTGAAGGCAAATGCCCTACCCACTGTACGATCGCTCTAGTCTTCTATTTGATGTCTTTAATATCTGTGAGTTAAAGTTCCTGAAAATAAAAGTTTTATGAAAAGAGCCCAATCCTGTTTTGTTTCGTTTTGATTTGGGTCATGCCTAGTGGTGCTCAGGGCCTGCTCTTGGCTGTGTGCTTAGTAGACCCTATGTGGTATTGGGAACCAGGTTCTCACCATTATTTGCATGCAAATCAAGTTCTTTACTCCTGTACTACCACTTTGCTCTCAAGAATAAAATCTTAATTGATTAAAATGAAAATAATATGGAGATCTTAAAGGGCTCTTAAGGTATCCACAACTTTAGTTTTCTGTTGTGGAAACTGAAACACACATGTGTTGAGTAATAATCCTAAACTTTTTAGGCTTCATCAGTGAATTGCCCCTGTTACTCCCGCAAGAAATGCTTACAGTGCTCTTATGAGCACCCCTAATCCCCTGAGGTTCTCTTTAACCTTTCCTTTGTGCTTTCCTTCTCATTGTTAGCTACTATTGGGCTTGGTTACTTATGAAGTTAAGCCTTGTGGTGGCTCTGGATTTAGTATTAGTGGATTACTTGCATTTCTCTTTCCCTTGTTCCCTTTTCATATTTTACTATAGAGTAATGCTCTTTGCTTAAACACAGAAAGAATACTAATGCTATGCTACTGATATTTGGGAGTTAATTGACTCTGAAATCTATTCACTTCTGGGCATCTGTCATAATTACTTGACTCTGGTTTTAGTCGCCATGGTTCCTAGCACCTCCAAAAGCTGGGTCCTCTCGAGGGACTTCTGGATCGTCCCAGAGCAAGCAGCAATGCAACCCTGGCATTGATGGAACAATTCAGAAAGCATAAAATGTGGTATGATACGAGCCATGATGACCTAAGAGACAGGACCCCATGGGGTAAGAAAAGTTAAACGGGAGTTGTAGTAAAAGTCAACCGGTTCTGCCCCTGGAGCCTAGAGAACTGAGTTTTGGAATCTATATCTCTCACAGTGCTTATCCAAGTAACTGAAAATATTAATAAGAAGTAAACGTAATTGTTTAATATGTACTAGTAAGGGAAAGAGAAAAGCAATATAGATGCTTGTCGCCCTGTGCGAATTTCTCAGTATAGTCTCAGAATGTCTCCTTGAGTAAATTCCCACAAAGAATTGCCTCTGATTTACCTCTGTAAATGATTAAAAATACCTACGGTCAGTCCTGTACCTCGAACCCCCTCAGATTCTCAATATAGAGTATTTGTTTGGAGATAATAAACAGGACATTTTGACTATCTGTGTCCCCTGTCTCTCTGTTCCTCTGCTGGAGTGGCCTCGTAGGTGGCGCTCATCCACCAAATGCGTCATGCACTTGACTCACACACATGGACTAGATATGATGGTGCTTCGTGAGCGTTGTCACATAATGAGATGATAGCACAGTGGTAGGGCGTTTGCCTTTCACGCAGCCAACATGGCCGACCCGAGTTCGATTCCTCCGCCCTTCTCGGAGACCTGGCAAGCTACCGAGAGTATCTCGCCCGCCCGGCAGAGCCTGGCAAGCTCCCCGTGATGCATTCGATATGCCAAACACAGTAACAACAAAGTCTCCAATGGAGACGTTACTGGGCTCGCTCAAGCAAATCGAAGAACAATGGGAGGGCCTTTACCTTTACTTAATATTATGTGAAACTCCGGAAAATCGAATATGGTCTCATCAATTCAGGGTATTATTGTAGGTATTTATATGTCAAAAAGTTGAGAACATCACTTTACCAAATGTGTTATAATAAAATTCTTGTGAATATCCTATGCCTTTTGCCATTTAAAGAACTGCTCTACTGTGTTTTGTCCAGTGAAGAGTACAGGAAAGGTTTGAAAAAGAAGAGTTGCCACGGAACTTGAAGATAAAAAATTGGATTCGCCAAAGCAGCATGAGACTAAAATTTTCTACCTGAAATTAAATTAAATATTGAGGATGAAAAGTCATTAAATTCTTTTTGTTTATTTTGTGAAACTGCTCATCTTACTTTTGTCAGATTTAAAAAGTGTTTCCTCTATGAGCTGTGATGTTCATACAGCAACCTGGTAGACTACATCTAATTGTAAGTCAAATTTAAATGTTTGTTTCTTTCTCTCCCTGGCAACGTTACTTCGCAGTAATCTATTTGTCTTCATAAACCTAGAAAGAAAGCTTTTCTGTCTCTAATAGTTAATTTGAAAACAGTTTTTTTTACTAAGGCTCTGACTTGGAATATCAGAAACATTCTGCTTTAGGAACCAAAATTAACCCCACAGAGTCAATGTCTTGCCTGGACTTTTAGAACTTAAATGTTTTCATTAAAATGCATACGTGTATGTAAGTTATGTGATAGATGTGTTAATTCCCCAAAGAGGAAGGAGTGTATTTAGAATATATGCATGGGGGGCTGGCTGGAGCGATAGCACGGTAGGTAGGGCATTTGCCTTGCACACGGCCCACACAGCCATCCCAAGTTTGATTCCTCTGCCCCTCTCGGAGATCCCAGCAAGCTACCGAGAGTATCGCACCTGCACGGCAAAACCTGGCAAGCTACCCGTGATGTATTCAATCTGCCAAACACAGTAACAACAAGTCTCAAAATGGAGACATTACTGGGCCCATTCGAGCAAATCGATGAACAATGGGAGGACAGACAGTGCTATATGGGGGGCTGGGGATATAGGACAGCTGGGAGGCATTTGCTTTGCACCTAGCCTAGACGAGTTCGATGCATGGCATCCCAAATAGTTTCCTGACCACCATCAGGAGTGGTCCCTAGGTGCAGAGCCAGGAGTGACCCTTGGGCATTACAAGGTGTGGCCCCAAAACAAACAAACAAAGCAACCCTAAAAGTCATAGAATGCATGCATTTAAAATTACCAGAGGCATACTTTTTTTTATTAGTGAAACACCATGAGGTACATTTGTACACTTACAAATTTTTGTGCTTGAGTTTCAGTTATACAATGATCGAGTACCCATCCCTCTCATTCTCTACCACCACTGATCCCAGTATCCCTCCCACCCGCCATGCCCCCTATCCCACCCTGCCTCTGTGGCAGGATATTCACTTTTGTTCTCTCTCTCCTTTTGGGTGCTGTGGTTTGCAAAAGAGGCATTGAGTGGCAATCATATTTGGTCTATAGTCTACTTTCACCATGCATCTCCCATCCTGGGAGGGTCCTCCCAACACCCTTTATTTGGTGCTCCCTTCTCTCTCTGAGCTGCCTTTTGCCCTAGCATGTGCAGCTGGCCTCCAAGCCATGGAGGAAACCTCCTAGTACTTATCTTGGCTATTCTTGGGTGTTAGTCTCCTATTTTGTTACTTTATGTTCCCCAGATGAATGCAGTCTTTTTATGTCTGTTCCTCTGTTTCTGACTCATTTCACTTAGCATGATACTTTCCATACAGTTCTAACAGCTACGTAGTACTCCATTGTGTAGATGTACCAAAGATTCTTTAACCAGTCATCTGCTAAATGTTAATCGGGCACTCAGGTTTTTTCCAGGTTCTAGCAATTGTAAAGAGTGCTGCAATGAACAAACAAGTGCAGATGTCACTTTGACTATGCTTTTTCAGAGGCATACTTTAAATATCTTACAGTTTTGTGTCAAATATCATAATAAAGATGCAATTAAATTAGTAGGTAACATAATTATATTTAGATAAAAGTAGTGTACGTTACCTTACTAAATTATCACTTTTTATTTTATTTCCTTACATGCATGAAATACTCTATTTTCCCCTATCAAATCTTAATTTTTCGTTAAAAATTATCTTCATGTGTATTAAAGCATGTCTCTGTAAAAGAAAACTATCTATAAAACATATCAAATACAAATGTCACACCTAAGAATTATTTTATATAAAATAATTTATATAAGACATCTAGCCTACTGTTTCTTTTATATACGATATCTAGGCTATTGCTTACATTTCTTTAAATTTTTTTTGATTGAAGCCCCTTTACAGTTTTATTACAAATGCCAAAGAATAGTAAAAGGACTGGAGGATGCGTCAGTTTTCAAGTTAATTCCCCAGCATGTCAGGCCCCTCCCCCAGCCCCAAGCACCTCCATGTGTGACCCTAATGCCATAAACACCTGGACAGGTACCACACTTCTAGTCAAAGAGATGACAAGAGTTGAATCCTGGGGTTTTCAAAAGACCCTCTGCAAGAGGAGAGTGACATTTCCAGGGAAGTCTCAGGGTGCCACAGATGCACCCTGGTTATGCCCCAGTTGCTTCTGTGAAGGGCCTGGCTGATCTCAGGCTTGGTTCATGGGTCAGAGTAGACAGCATCTTAAGAATTCATTGCTTCAGAAATGAGCCGGCCCAGGAAGTCTCCAGATCAGTGCTTATTAAGCTATGCTAATCTGCATAGCGCACTAAGTACTGGGACGTCTAGTCAAATGGAGACTTGAAGATAATCCGTTATATACAGATGTTGGTTTACAAAGGTGCACACCTGAAGATTATAAAATATTGTAAGGCAATATTGTTTCAATAAAGCTTTAAGAAGGAAAATTACAAATTTGGGATAATGCCTTTCATTCGGGGGAAAGGGTAGGGAACAATGATCACAACCAGCTGAGCTCAGAACTTAACTCCTGCCTGTGCTCAGGGATCACTTTTGGCAGTGCTTGGGTCTTTATGCAGTGCTGGGGCTCAAACAGAATTGGCAGTGTGCAAAGTAAGGGCCTTAAGTCCTGTCCTAGCCCTCTGGTCCTAAGAATGGACTATCTCTCTGGCCTGAGTGAGGTACTGCCTAACAGTCACTCAGGGATACTGAAACAAACCACACTACGAAGAGCAAGGCTCCAAGGAGACTTCGTTTGGGGTCAGTAATTTCCAAATAACCACTTTCTTGTCCCCAAAGTATCCTGCAAATAAGCAAACCTCACTTTATGTCAACACGCTTCCAACGTATCCATTTGTCCACACAGTTCAAATTTCATTCACTCATTTTACACACAACCACGCAGGAAGACTTTGGTGTGTCTTGGAAATACATGTGATTCTTGTGAAATATTTTTAATTCTAAAGTATATCTCTGATCGGTTCAGTTCTCACCAGGATTCAGCATCTAGTTGTTTGCACAGAACACACAGGTTGGGTGTGCTACAGGGCATTTGGCACACACTCTTTTCCCTATATACACTTCACAGGAAAATGTAGCAGGTCAATATGAGGTCCCAAATAAATGTACCTTCTGAAACTTATAGCAAATTGCAAGGAAGAAGATATCTCATCAATAGAAAGCTTGCCACTAGTTGGGGTGGGGGTGGAGGAGAAAAGTCAGGGAAGGGAACACTATGACATTATTAGCAAAGGTAAGGGGGTCACTCTGGAGACCAGAATGCTGAAAGAAGGTTTAAAGTGCTTACCACAGAGGCAGGCTGGGGAGCGGGAGGGTAATTGGGGATGCAGGGGAGGGAAGTGGACACTGGTGAAGGCGGTGATATTTGAACTTTGTACACCTGAAATGCAATCAGGAATAACTTGGTATCTTTGTCATTCACAGTGATTCAATAAAACTCATCATGGTAAATTAAATTTAAAAGCATACAGTTTTGAAAATGACCACACCATCACAATAAGAGTCCCAGATCTGATTTAAACTTTTCAAATATGAGAAACAAAAGAAGCAGATGGTCTTCCTCTAGACAGTGATGCTGGAGATGTGCAAGCACAGGTTGGGGTGTCTCCACAGCCATTGTCTGGAGGTAAACTGAGGAGGGTGAGAACCTTAGAGGACCCTGCTCTGACACATGCTCTTTCAGAGGCCTCTTGCCAAGTAGTTTGCCCTTCTGATCTTCATTTTGTTTAGCTAGATAACAAAGCTGGTGGTGATAGCTTCTCTTTTCTGGGGCTATTGTGCTGAGCAGGGGAGCCACAGGCTGAGCACTGAGGCCTTATTACCATAATAATAAAGAAGGTAAACTAAGGTGTCTCCATAATAAAACCTGTTAAAAAGACTGACCACCAAGACCTGGACTGAGCCTGGCTTAACTTTCTGAAGTCAAATATATAAGATTAACACTACTCCTCTGTTCTGTAGGAACAGGTTGCCTCTCAAGTATACAACCCCTCCAAAGTATACACAATTAACACTACTCTTGTCTGTTCTGTAGGAAAAGGTAACCTGAGACACTTGGCAGTGAATTCCTCTCAGGATCCTTCTCTCTCAAATAACCCCTGCAGAGTGTTTGTTCAGCCTGAGGTCCTCCTTTCCTCACTTGCTAAATGGTCACTAAAATTCCCTCTTCCATAGGCAATTATTCTGCAATCCCTTTCCATGGGAAAGTTATGGGAAACCCATATATATGTATATATTGTATAGGTGGGTGTGTATATGTGTGTGTTGTGTGTGTGTGTGTGTGTATATATATATATATATATATATATATATATATATATATATCACTGTAGCAGTGTCCTCCAGTTTTTCATTGATTTGCTCGAGTGCGCCCAGTAAGGTCTCCATCTTAGGACTTGTTGCTACTGTGTTTGGCATATTTACTACGTCACAGATACTTGCCAGGCTTTGCTGTGTAGGCGAGATACTCTCAGTAGCTTTCAGGGCTCTCTGAGAGTGGCGGAGGAATCCAGCCCCCTCTGCAAATTTTTAAAATTGGAATTCACAAAGGTCATGCTTTATACACATTTTTGAGTTGGTAAATTATGACAAATACAGGGGCTGGAGCAATAGCACAGCAGGTAGTTCATTTGCCATGCACGCAGCGGACCCAGGTTTGGTTCCCAGCATCCCATATGGTTCTCTGAGCACCGCCAGGGGTAATTCCTGAGTGCAGAGCCAGGAGTAACACCTGTGCATCGCCAGGTGTGACCCCAAAATAAAAAAAATTATGACGAATACATTCATGTATTCCTTTTGTCTCCATATAGTTGTCTTTTCTTTTTGTGGAGATGCTTTTATTTTCTAGTTGATGGGAAATTGAAGAAGTTACTGAGTACCATACAAAGATATCTCTGGAACTCAATCATTTACAATCTGGAAATTTACATTTACAAACACGGCCTTGAGAGCTCTTTTGATAGTCAAAATGAGAAATGGAAAATAAGTTATCTAGTGTCTGCCCCTGGCAGGTACTTGAATGGTGCTGGGAAATTTTGAACAAAACATAATGCCAAAAATTAGAGAGAGAGTATTGGGGAAATTGTCTGCCATGGAGGCAGGGTGAGGACTGGGATCTGGGTAGTGGAATATGTGCACGGGTGGAGGGATAGGTGTTCCATCATTTTATGGCTGAATCTCAGACAGGAAAGCTTTGTAATTCTATCTCATGGTGATACAATTAAAAAAAAGTAATGTGGAGTTCATGCCCAATTCAATCAGCTTACTCAATGGCTGAACAAATAGCAGTACTTCTACATTGTTAAGAAAAAGAAGAAGATACTGAGTCCTGAGTATGCTGAGGCAATTTCTCTGAATAGTCCCAATGACCCATCAATAGTATTTAAGCAAATGGGAATTTTACTTCTAGCATCAGGGCCTACACAAATCCTGACTGTGGCATTCGTTCGCCCTCACCTGGGTTCAGTGCAGGTGGTCATGTGACGTGTGATGCTGGGGATTTTAGACAGGAGAGCTGCCAGGACTACACTCAGTTCATGTGGCAGTACTGAGATCCAACTCATAGCCTCACTCTTGCTTTATTCACTGAGCTATCTCCTGGCTATTTGCAGAGTACAGATTCTAGACCTCCTGTGGTTCAACTTAAATGGTAATGGGTTTTGGCTGATTTTTTAAAAAGGTTCCTGTCAAAAGATTTGTTTTTAATTTTAGGCACTCTGATTTCCTTTTTTTTCATAGATCAACATTTTTTATTTATTTTTAAAAATTTTTTTTTAATTTAAACACCATGAAGTACAGTTGTAGATTTACAAACTTTCATGCTTTGGTTTCAGTTATACAATGATCGAGTACTCATCCCTCCACCACTGCCCATTCTCCACCACCAATGATCCCAGTAGCCCTTTCACCTTCCCCCAACCCCCACCACACCCCGCCTCTGTTGCAGGGCATTCCCTTTTGCTCACTCTTTCCTTCAAAGTCTTGTAGTTTGCAATAGAGGTATTGATTGTCCATTGTGTTCAGTCTATATTCTAGTTTCAGCACGCATCTTGCAACCCGAGTCAGTTCTCAAACATCCTTCAACTGGTGATCCATTCTCTATCTGAGCTGCTTTTTCCCCCAGCACATGGTGCTGGCTTCCAAGCCCTGGAGCAGACCGCCTGGTATTTATCTCAACTATTCTTGATTGTTCGATTTCTGTTCTGTTACTTTATATTCCCCAGATGAGTGCAGTTTTTCTCTATCTGTCCCTCTTTTTCTGGCTCATTTCACTTAGCATGATACTTTCCATGTAGTACCAATTGTATGTAAAATTCATGACTTCATCTTTTCTAACAGCTGCATAGTATTCCATTGTGTAATGTATCATAGTTTCTTTAACCAGTCATCTGTTCTCGGGCACTTAGGTTTCTTCCAAATTTTGGCTATTGTGAACAGTGCAGCAATGAACATAGAAGTGCAGATGTCATTTCAATTGTACTTTTTTGCCTCTCCAAGATATATTCCCAGGAGTGGTATTGCTGGGTCAAATGGGAGCTCAATTTCTAATTTTTTGAGAATTGTCCATACTGTTTTCCAAAAGGGCTGAAACAGTCTGCATTCCCACCAGCAGTCAAGGAGGGTCCCTTTCTAGCCACATCTGCGCCAGCACTGGGTGCTTTTGTTCTTTTGGATGTGGGACAATCTCTGTGGTGTGAGATGATATCTTATTGTTGTTTTGATATGCATCTCTCTGATGATTAGTGATGTGGAGCATTTTCTCATGTGCCGTTTTGCCATTTGGATTTTTTCTTTGAGAAAGTTTCTATTCATTTCATTGCCCCATTTTTGACGGGGTTGGATGTTTTCTTCTTGTGGAGTTCAACCATTGCTTTGTATATCCTGCATATCAAACAGTTTTCAGATGGCTATTGGGCAAATATCCTTTCCCATTCTGTATTTTGTTTCTTTAGAGGTGCAGAAGCTTCTTAGTTTAATATGGTCCCATTTGTCTATCTCTGTTTTCATTTGATTGGCCTTTGGCGTGATGTCTTTGAAGATACCATTGGCTTTGATTTCATGGAGGATTTTGCCAACTTTGTCTTCAATGTACCTTATGAATTCTGGTCTGATGTTGAGGTATTTAATCCATTTTGATCTTACTTTTGAACATAGTGTTAGGCAGAGATATGAGCCCAGTTTTTTTGCATGTAGCCGTCCAGTTTTGGCAGCACAATTTGTTAAAGAGGCTTTCCTTGCTCCACTTCACATTTCTTGCCCCCTTATCAAAGATTAGCTGATCATAGATTTGGAGGGAGGTGTCAGTTTACTGAACACTGCTCCATTGGTCTGTGCCTCTGCCTTTGTTCCAGTACCATGATGTTTTAATTATTCCTGCTTTGTATTAGAGTTTGACGTTGGGAAGGTTGATTCTTCACATTTTCTTTTCCCCAAGAGTTGCTTTAGCTATTCATGGGTGCTTATTGTTCCATATGAATTTCAGGAGTGTTTGCTCCATTTCTTTGAAGAATGTCATGGGTATCGTTACAGGGATCGCATTGAATTTGTACAATACTTTGGGGAGTATTGCCATTTTTACAATGTTAATTCTCCCTATTCATGAGCAGGTGATATCTTTCCATTTCTTCGTGTCCTCTTTTATTTTGTGAAGTAGTGTTTTTTAATTTTCTTTGTACAGGTCTTTTATGTTCTTAGTTAAGTGGATTCCTAGGTGCTTGATTTTCTGGGGCACATGTTAACGGGATTTTTTTCATGTCACGTTCTTCTGTCTCATTTTTTGCATATAGGAAAGCCATGGATTTTTGTGTATTTATTTTATAGCCTGCAACTTTACTATACAAGTCTATTGTTTCTAGGAGTTTCTTGGTAGAGGTTTTAGGGTTCTCTAAGTATAGTATCATATCATGTGCAAATAGTGAGAGCTTGATTTCTTCCTTTCCTACCTGAATGCCCTTAATATCTTTTTCTTGCCTAACTGCTATTGCAAGTACTTCCAGTACTATATTGAACAGTAGTGGAGAGAGTGGGCATCCTTGCTTCTCCCTGATCTTAGAGGAAAGGCACTCAGTTTTTCCCCATTGAGGATGATGCTTGTCACAGGCTTGTGGTAGATGGCTTTAACTATATTGAGGAAAGTCCCTTTTATACCCATTTTTGACAAGGGTTTTCATCACAAAACAAGTGCTGGATATTGTCAAATGCTTTCTCTGCATCTATTGATATGATCATATTGTTTTTATCTTTTCTTTTCTTTTCTTGTTATGATGGATTATGTCGATTGATTTCCTAATGTTAAACCATCCTTGCATCTCTGGAATGAATCCCACTTGGTCCTGGTGTATGATCTTTTTGATGAGTTGTTGAATTCTATTTGCAGTGTTTTATTGAGAATCTTCGCATTCGTTGTGGTGTCTTTGTTTCCTTTTGGTATTCGAGAGATGTGAGCTTCATAGGAACTGTTTGGGAGAGTTTCTGTTTCTCCAATTTCCTGGAAAAGCTTGAGAAGAACTGGCAGTATGTCCTCTTTAAATGTTTGGGAAAATTCGCTAGTGAATCCATCTGGACCTGGGCTTTTGGGAAGATTTTTGATTACAGTTTCATTTTCCTTGATATTGATAGGACTATTCAGGTATTCTAGATCTTCTTGATTCAGCCTTGGGAGATTATAGAAATCCAGGAATTTATCTATTCCTTCTTGGTTATCTTGTTTCATGGCATACAGAAAGTAGTCTCTGATGATCTCCTGAATTTCAAAGTAGTCTCTGATGATCTCCTGAATTTCTTTGGTTTCTGTTGTGATATCTCCCTTCTCATTTCTGATTCTGTTTATTATGGTTCTCTCTCTCTATCTTTGTGAGTCTTTCTAGTGGTTTATCTATCTTTTTTATTTTCTCAAAGAACCAGCTCTTGGTTTCATTGATCTTTCGGATTGTTTTTTGGGTTTTGTGTCGTTTATTACTGCTCTAAGCTTTATGATCTCTTTCCTTCTGCCTGGTTTGGGCGCCTTTTGTTGGTCCTTTTCTAAGTTCTTGAGTGTGAAGTCAAGTTGGTTATGTGATCCCTTTCTTCCTTAATGAGAAGTGCTTGCAGAGCTATACTTTTCCCCCTTAGCACAGCTTTACCTGCTTCCCATAGGTTCTTATAGCTCGTGTCTTCATTCTTATTGGTTTCCAGGTATCTTTTGATTTCTTCCTTGATTTCGTTTTTGACCCACTTGTTGTCCAACATTGAGTTGTTCAATTTCCAGTGTTTGATTTGGTTTTCTGCATCTGTACATGATTAACTTCTATCTTCAGGGCATTGTGGTCTGAGAAGATCGTTGATACAATGTCTTTGACTCCGGATACTGATTCCTTGAGGCATGCTGTGTGGCCCAGAGCATGGTCTATTCTGGAAAATGTTCCATGTTCACTGGAAAAGAATGTGTATTTTGAGGGTTGGGGGGAGGTATAAAGTCCCATATAGATCTATCAGCCCTCTGTCTTCTATTTCTTCCTTCAGAGTCATTATTTCCTTGCTGAGTTTTAATCTTCTTGATCTATCTAGGGGTGATAAGGCGGTGTTGAAGTCTCCAACTACTATTGTGTTGCTTGTAATGTCCTTCTTAAGGTCTGTTAGCAGTTGTTGTAGGTATTTGACTGGTCCCTCACTGGGTGCGTATAAGTTTAGGAGTGTGATTTCTTCCTGCTGTACATATCCTCTGATTAATAAAAATGGCCTTCACTGTCCCTTTTAATCTTTTTCAACCTGAAATCTATGTTGTTGGATACTAGTAAGGCCTCTCCAGCTTTTTTGAGGGGTTGTTTGCTTGCAGGGTTGTTTTCTACCCTTTGACTTTGAATCTGTGTTTGTTCTGATTGTTCAGATGTGTTTCTCGAAGGCAGCAGAATGTTGGGTTCTGTCTCTGAATGAATTTTGCCACTTCTGTCTCTTAATTGGTGAATTTAGGCCAAGACGTTGAGAGAGATTATTTTCACGGGGTTTTGTGTCATCTTTCTGTAAGGGTTTGTTGAGCTTGTAGGGGTTTGTCTTGTCCTACTGTAGCCCCTTTAGCTCTTCTTTTAGGTTTGGTTTTTAGTCTATGAAGTTCCTGAGTACAAAATAGTGTACCCTTCCTTCGAGTTTGAGTTTGAGTTTACCCAGATAGAATATTCTTGTTGAAGCATTCATTTCAGCGAGTTTCTTCACTATATCCCACCATTGCCTTTGGGCTTGGAGGGTTTCCTCTGATAGTTCTGCTGTGAAACTAAGGGGTGCTCCTTTGTATGTGATTTCCTTCTTTGACCTTGCTGCTTGCGGTATTGTGTCTCTATCAGTGGCATCCATCATTCTATTTATGATATGTCTTGGAGTGTTTTTGTTAGGGTCTCTTTTAGGTGGCACCGTTCAGCCTCCTTGAATCTGGACGCCTGCATTGTGCACCTCTTGAAAAGTTTCAGCAATGATATATTTTACACCCATGATTTTCAATACTACTAATGGTCAGGTTTCATACCCAAAAAATGTTCCAGCACCACATCCTCTACTAATGTCTACTTCCCTACACTATGTCACATGTTCTCCATTCTATTTCTGACCAAGCCCCTGCCAACAAGGTAATCAATCTTTCTAGTAAAGATCTATTTTCAGTTTCTGCTGCCTTAGGGCAATTATTATTTCTTTACAATTTTTTATATCTCACATATGAGAGAGATCATTCTGTATCTGTTCCTCTCCAGACTAACTTCCCTCAGCATGAAATTCTCTAGATCCACCCACATAGCAGAAAATTGAATAATTTCATTCTATAGCTAACTCAGTAAGAAGAAAAGGACTATTGTGATTATATAGTGCAGATAGACAGATATATTATATATATGAACCTATATATTTAAAACTTCTAGACTCTTTGTATTATCTTCAAAGAGTTTCCTGTTTTCTTTTCATTTTCAACCACAATCCCATTCCCCACAATTTTGAAATAACTATCACTTTTCTTTTGATCTCCAGAGATTAGAAATTTTCATCAAAATTTTATGACTTTATTATTAGCAAAGAGATTAGGCAATCATGTTTTAGAGAGAAATACTATTATGTCATTAGCCCTTATCATAGGAATAAAAACAAAGTCCAAAGTTTTTGGTTTTTATATATGAAATGGAAAAGAACGTTGATCTGTATTTATTGTTTCATCCGACTTCTCACCTTTTCTTTTCCATTGTCTGGAGGTAAACTGAGGAGGGTGAGGAGGGTGAGAACCTTAGAGGACCCTGCTCTGACACATGCTCTTTCAGAGGCCTCTTGCCAAGTAGTTTGCCCTTCTGATCTTCATTTTGTTTAGCTAGATAACAAAGCTGGTGGTGATAGCTTCTCTTTTCTGGGGCTATTGTGCTGAGCAGGGGAGCCACAGGCTGAGCACTGAGGCCTTATTACCATAATAATAAAGAAGGTAAACTAAGGTGTCTCCATAATAAAACCTGTTAAAAAGACTGACCACCAAGACCTGGACTGAGCCTGGCTTAACTTTCTGAAGTCAAATATATAAGATTAACACTACTCCTCTGTTCTGTAGGAACAGGTTGCCTCTCAAGTATACAACCCCTCCAAAGTATACACAATTAACACTACTCTTGTCTGTTCTGTAGGAAAAGGTAACCTGAGACACTTGGCAGTGAATTCCTCTCAGGATCCTTCTCTCTCAAATAACCCCTGCAGAGTGTTTGTTCAGCCTGAGGTCCTCCTTTCCTCACTTGCTAAATGGTCACTAAAATTCCCTCTTCCATAGGCAATTATTCTGCAATCCCTTTCCATGGGAAAGTTATGGGAAACCCATATATATGTATATATTGTATAGGTGGGTGTGTATATGTGTGTGTTGTGTGTGTGTGTGTGTGTATATATATATATATATATATATATATATATATATATATATATCACTGTAGCAGTGTCCTCCAGTTTTTCATTGATTTGCTCGAGTGCGCCCAGTAAGGTCTCCATCTTAGGACTTGTTGCTACTGTGTTTGGCATATTTACTACGTCACAGATACTTGCCAGGCTTTGCTGTGTAGGCGAGATACTCTCAGTAGCTTTCAGGGCTCTCTGAGAGTGGCGGAGGAATCCAGCCCCCTCTGCAAATTTTTAAAATTGGAATTCACAAAGGTCATGCTTTATACACATTTTTGAGTTGGTAAATTATGACAAATACAGGGGCTGGAGCAATAGCACAGCAGGTAGTTCATTTGCCATGCACGCAGCGGACCCAGGTTTGGTTCCCAGCATCCCATATGGTTCTCTGAGCACCGCCAGGGGTAATTCCTGAGTGCAGAGCCAGGAGTAACACCTGTGCATCGCCAGGTGTGACCCCAAAATAAAAAAAATTATGACGAATACATTCATGTATTCCTTTTGTCTCCATATAGTTGTCTTTTCTTTTTGTGGAGATGCTTTTATTTTCTAGTTGATGGGAAATTGAAGAAGTTACTGAGTACCATACAAAGATATCTCTGGAACTCAATCATTTACAATCTGGAAATTTACATTTACAAACACGGCCTTGAGAGCTCTTTTGATAGTCAAAATGAGAAATGGAAAATAAGTTATCTAGTGTCTGCCCCTGGCAGGTACTTGAATGGTGCTGGGAAATTTTGAACAAAACATAATGCCAAAAATTAGAGAGAGAGTATTGGGGAAATTGTCTGCCATGGAGGCAGGGTGAGGACTGGGATCTGGGTAGTGGAATATGTGCACGGGTGGAGGGATAGGTGTTCCATCATTTTATGGCTGAATCTCAGACAGGAAAGCTTTGTAATTCTATCTCATGGTGATACAATTAAAAAAAAGTAATGTGGAGTTCATGCCCAATTCAATCAGCTTACTCAATGGCTGAACAAATAGCAGTACTTCTACATTGTTAAGAAAAAGAAGAAGATACTGAGTCCTGAGTATGCTGAGGCAATTTCTCTGAATAGTCCCAATGACCCATCAATAGTATTTAAGCAAATGGGAATTTTACTTCTAGCATCAGGGCCTACACAAATCCTGACTGTGGCATTCGTTCGCCCTCACCTGGGTTCAGTGCAGGTGGTCATGTGACGTGTGATGCTGGGGATTTTAGACAGGAGAGCTGCCAGGACTACACTCAGTTCATGTGGCAGTACTGAGATCCAACTCATAGCCTCACTCTTGCTTTATTCACTGAGCTATCTCCTGGCTATTTGCAGAGTACAGATTCTAGACCTCCTGTGGTTCAACTTAAATGGTAATGGGTTTTGGCTGATTTTTTAAAAAGGTTCCTGTCAAAAGATTTGTTTTTAATTTTAGGCACTCTGATTTCCTTTTTTTTCATAGATCAACATTTTTTATTTATTTTTAAAAATTTTTTTTTAATTTAAACACCATGAAGTACAGTTGTAGATTTACAAACTTTCATGCTTTGGTTTCAGTTATACAATGATCGAGTACTCATCCCTCCACCACTGCCCATTCTCCACCACCAATGATCCCAGTAGCCCTTTCACCTTCCCCCAACCCCCACCACACCCCGCCTCTGTTGCAGGGCATTCCCTTTTGCTCACTCTTTCCTTCAAAGTCTTGTAGTTTGCAATAGAGGTATTGATTGTCCATTGTGTTCAGTCTATATTCTAGTTTCAGCACGCATCTTGCAACCCGAGTCAGTTCTCAAACATCCTTCAACTGGTGATCCATTCTCTATCTGAGCTGCTTTTTCCCCCAGCACATGGTGCTGGCTTCCAAGCCCTGGAGCAGACCGCCTGGTATTTATCTCAACTATTCTTGATTGTTCGATTTCTGTTCTGTTACTTTATATTCCCCAGATGAGTGCAGTTTTTCTCTATCTGTCCCTCTTTTTCTGGCTCATTTCACTTAGCATGATACTTTCCATGTAGTACCAATTGTATGTAAAATTCATGACTTCATCTTTTCTAACAGCTGCATAGTATTCCATTGTGTAATGTATCATAGTTTCTTTAACCAGTCATCTGTTCTCGGGCACTTAGGTTTCTTCCAAATTTTGGCTATTGTGAACAGTGCAGCAATGAACATAGAAGTGCAGATGTCATTTCAATTGTACTTTTTTGCCTCTCCAAGATATATTCCCAGGAGTGGTATTGCTGGGTCAAATGGGAGCTCAATTTCTAATTTTTTGAGAATTGTCCATACTGTTTTCCAAAAGGGCTGAAACAGTCTGCATTCCCACCAGCAGTCAAGGAGGGTCCCTTTCTAGCCACATCTGCGCCAGCACTGGGTGCTTTTGTTCTTTTGGATGTGGGACAATCTCTGTGGTGTGAGATGATATCTTATTGTTGTTTTGATATGCATCTCTCTGATGATTAGTGATGTGGAGCATTTTCTCATGTGCCGTTTTGCCATTTGGATTTTTTCTTTGAGAAAGTTTCTATTCATTTCATTGCCCCATTTTTGACGGGGTTGGATGTTTTCTTCTTGTGGAGTTCAACCATTGCTTTGTATATCCTGCATATCAAACAGTTTTCAGATGGCTATTGGGCAAATATCCTTTCCCATTCTGTATTTTGTTTCTTTAGAGGTGCAGAAGCTTCTTAGTTTAATATGGTCCCATTTGTCTATCTCTGTTTTCATTTGATTGGCCTTTGGCGTGATGTCTTTGAAGATACCATTGGCTTTGATTTCATGGAGGATTTTGCCAACTTTGTCTTCAATGTACCTTATGAATTCTGGTCTGATGTTGAGGTATTTAATCCATTTTGATCTTACTTTTGAACATAGTGTTAGGCAGAGATATGAGCCCAGTTTTTTTGCATGTAGCCGTCCAGTTTTGGCAGCACAATTTGTTAAAGAGGCTTTCCTTGCTCCACTTCACATTTCTTGCCCCCTTATCAAAGATTAGCTGATCATAGATTTGGAGGGAGGTGTCAGTTTACTGAACACTGCTCCATTGGTCTGTGCCTCTGCCTTTGTTCCAGTACCATGATGTTTTAATTATTCCTGCTTTGTATTAGAGTTTGACGTTGGGAAGGTTGATTCTTCACATTTTCTTTTCCCCAAGAGTTGCTTTAGCTATTCATGGGTGCTTATTGTTCCATATGAATTTCAGGAGTGTTTGCTCCATTTCTTTGAAGAATGTCATGGGTATCGTTACAGGGATCGCATTGAATTTGTACAATACTTTGGGGAGTATTGCCATTTTTACAATGTTAATTCTCCCTATTCATGAGCAGGTGATATCTTTCCATTTCTTCGTGTCCTCTTTTATTTTGTGAAGTAGTGTTTTTTAATTTTCTTTGTACAGGTCTTTTATGTTCTTAGTTAAGTGGATTCCTAGGTGCTTGATTTTCTGGGGCACATGTTAACGGGATTTTTTTCATGTCACGTTCTTCTGTCTCATTTTTTGCATATAGGAAAGCCATGGATTTTTGTGTATTTATTTTATAGCCTGCAACTTTACTATACAAGTCTATTGTTTCTAGGAGTTTCTTGGTAGAGGTTTTAGGGTTCTCTAAGTATAGTATCATATCATGTGCAAATAGTGAGAGCTTGATTTCTTCCTTTCCTACCTGAATGCCCTCAATATCTTTTTCTTGCCTAACTGCTATTGCAAGTACTTCCAGTACTATATTGAACAGTAGTGGAGAGAGTGGGCATCCTTGCTTCTCCCTGATCTTAGAGGAAAGGCACTCAGTTTTTCCCCATTGAGGATGATGCTTGTCACAGGCTTGTGGTAGATGGCTTTAACTATATTGAGGAAAGTCCCTTTTATACCCATTTTTGACAAGGGTTTTCATCACAAAACAAGTGCTGGATATTGTCAAATGCTTTCTCTGCATCTATTGATATGATCATATTGTTTTTATCTTTTCTTTTCTTTTCTTGTTATGATGGATTATGTCGATTGATTTCCTAATGTTAAACCATCCTTGCATCTCTGGAATGAATCCCACTTGGTCCTGGTGTATGATCTTTTTGATGAGTTGTTGAATTCTATTTGCAGTGTTTTATTGAGAATCTTCGCATTCGTTGTGGTGTCTTTGTTTCCTTTTGGTATTCGAGAGATGTGAGCTTCATAGGAACTGTTTGGGAGAGTTTCTGTTTCTCCAATTTCCTGGAAAAGCTTGAGAAGAACTGGCAGTATGTCCTCTTTAAATGTTTGGGAAAATTAGCTAGTGAATCCATCTGGACCTGGGCTTTTGGGAAGATTTTTGATTACAGTTTCATTTTCCTTGATATTGATAGGACTATTCAGGTATTCTAGATCTTCTTGATTCAGCCTTGGGAGATTATAGAAATCCAGGAATTTATCTATTCCTTCTTGGTTATCTTGTTTCATGGCATACAGAAAGTAGTCTCTGATGATCTCCTGAATTTCAAAGTAGTCTCTGATGATCTCCTGAATTTCTTTGGTTTCTGTTGTGATATCTCCCTTCTCATTTCTGATTCTGTTTATTATGGTTCTCTCTCTCTATCTTTGTGAGTCTTTCTAGTGGTTTATCTATCTTTTTTATTTTCTCAAAGAACCAGCTCTTGGTTTCATTGATCTTTCGGATTGTTTTTTGGGTTTTGTGTCGTTTATTACTGCTCTAAGCTTTATGATCTCTTTCCTTCTGCCTGGTTTGGGCGCCTTTTGTTGGTCCTTTTCTAAGTTCTTGAGTGTGAAGTCAAGTTGGTTATGTGATCCCTTTCTTCCTTAATGAGAAGTGCTTGCAGAGCTATACTTTTCCCCCTTAGCACAGCTTTACCTGCTTCCCATAGGTTCTTATAGCTCGTGTCTTCATTCTTATTGGTTTCCAGGTATCTTTTGATTTCTTCCTTGATTTCGTTTTTGACCCACTCGTTGTCCAACATTGAGTTGTTCAATTTCCAGTGTTTGATTTGGTTTTCTGCATCTGTACATGATTAACTTCTATCTTCAGGGCATTGTGGTCTGAGAAGATCGTTGATACAATGTCTTTGACTCCGGATACTGATTCCTTGAGGCATGCTGTGTGGCCCAGAGCATGGTCTATTCTGGAAAATGTTCCATGTTCACTGGAAAAGAATGTGTATTTTGAGGGTTGGGGGGAGGTATAAAGTCCCATATAGATCTATCAGCCCTCTGTCTTCTATTTCTTCCTTCAGAGTCATTATTTCCTTGCTGAGTTTTAATCTTCTTGATCTATCTAGGGGTGATAAGGCGGTGTTGAAGTCTCCAACTACTATTGTGTTGCTTGTAATGTCCTTCTTAAGGTCTGTTAGCAGTTGTTGTAGGTATTTGACTGGTCCCTCACTGGGTGCGTATAAGTTTAGGAGTGTGATTTCTTCCTGCTGTACATATCCTCTGATTAATAAAAATGGCCTTCACTGTCCCTTTTAATCTTTTTCAACCTGAAATCTATGTTGTTGGATACTAGTAAGGCCTCTCCAGCTTTTTTGAGGGGTTGTTTGCTTGCAGGGTTGTTTTCTACCCTTTGACTTTGAATCTGTGTTTGTTCTGATTGTTCAGATGTGTTTCTCGAAGGCAGCAGAATGTTGGGTTCTGTCTCTGAATGAATTTTGCCACTTCTGTCTCTTAATTGGTGAATTTAGGCCAAGACGTTGAGAGAGATTATTTTCACGGGGTTTTGTGTCATCTTTCTGTAAGGGTTTGTTGAGCTTGTAGGGGTTTGTCCTGTCCTACTGTAGCCCCTTTAGCTCTTCTTTTAGGTTTGGTTTTTAGTCTATGAAGTTCCTGAGTACAAAATAGTGTACCCTTCCTTCGAGTTTGAGTTTGAGTTTACCCAGATAGAATATTCTTGTTGAAGCATTCATTTCAGCGAGTTTCTTCACTATATCCCACCATTGCCTTTGGGCTTGGAGGGTTTCCTCTGATAGTTCTGCTGTGAAACTAAGGGGTGCTCCTTTGTATGTGATTTCCTTCTTTGACCTTGCTGCTTGCGGTATTGTGTCTCTATCAGTGGCATCCATCATTCTAACTATGATATGTCTTGGAGTGTTTTTGTTAGGGTCTCTTTTAGGTGGCACCGTTCAGCCTCCTTGAATCTGGATGCCTGCATTGTGCACCTCTTGAAAAGTTTCAGCAATGATATATTTTACACCCATGATTTTCAATACTACTAATGGTCAGGTTTCATACCCAAAAAATGTTCCAGCACCACATCTAGTGTCTACTTCCCTACACTATGTCACATGTTCTCCATTCTATTTCTGACCAAGCCCCTGCCAACAAGGTAATCAATCTTTCTAGTAAAGATCTATTTTCAGTTTCTGCTGCCTTAGGGCAATTATTATTTCTTTACAATTTTTTATATCTCACATATGAGAGAGATCATTCTGTATCTGTTCCTCTCCAGACTAACTTCCCTCAGCATGAAATTCTCTAGATCCACCCACATAGCAGAAAATTGAATAATTTCATTTTATAGCTAACTCAGTAAGAAGAAAAGGACTATTGTGATTATATAGTGCAGATAGACAGATATATTATATATATGAACCTATATATTTAAAACTTCTAGACTCTTTGTATTATCTTCAAAGAGTTTCCTGTTTTCTTTTCATTTTCAACCACAATCCCATTCCCCACAATTTCGAAATAACTATCACTTTTCTTTTGATATCCAGAGATTAGAAATTTTCATCAAAATTTTATGACATTATTATTAGCAAAGAGATTAGGCAATCATGTTTTAGAGAGAAATACTATTATGTCATTAGCCCTTATCATAGGAATAAAAACAAAGTCCAAAGTTTTTGGTTTTTATATATGAAATGGAAAAGAACGTTGATCTGTATTTATTGTTTCATCCGACTTCTCACCTTTTCTTTTGGGGTAGGTCTTGTTTATTTCTAGTCTAAGTTTTATTATTACTGTCTCCCAACTGCCTTTATCTTTTGATTTCCTTTCTAGTTCTGTTACACATCATGTTGAAGTTGATCTAATTTTTTTCTATGCATATTTTTAGCTTGATACATTTGTGTTCTATCCCTTATTTTAATTTCCAGCTTCATACCATTGTGATCTGAAAAGATACTTGACATGACTTCGACTTCAGTTTTCAAAAATTATTGACTGATGGAGCAGGTGCAGTCTCCCCGCCTCCTCCAGATGGAATCCTGGTGACCAGGAGCTTCTACAAGCATGGCTCCAGTATGTGGATGACAGGATTATTCCTCCAAACTATTCCTCCTTTCCTGATTTGAAAGTGAGCAATAGAAAAGAATCTAGTGTCTGCCCCTAGAAGGCAGGCTTGAATGTTGATGAGATTAGGCCCTCCCGTTGTTCATCCATTTGCTCGAGCGGGCCCAGTAAAGTCTCCATTTGAGACTTTGTTGTTACTGTGCTTGGCATATCGAATTCGTCCCGGGGAGCTAGCCAGGCTCTGCCATGCGGGTGAGATACTCTCGGTAACTTGCCGGGCTCTCCGAGAGGGGTGGAGAAATCGAACTCGGGTCATTGATGAGCGATACCTCAGCGGTAGGGCGTCTGCCTTACAAGCAGCCAACATGGCTGACCAGAATTCGATTCCTCCGCCCCTTTCGGAGAGCCCAGCAAGCTACCGAGAGTATCTCGCCCGCACAGCAGAGCCTGGCAAGCTCCCCGTGACGTATTCGATATGCCAAACACAGTAACAATAAATTCTCCAATGGAGACGTTACTGGGCCCACTCGAGCAAATCGATGAACAACGGGAGGTTGATGAGATTATCCAAGCAAAATGCCCCTAACTATAGAGAGAGAGTATCTGAACAGTTTTCTGCTGTAGGGGCAGGGTAAGGACTAAGATGGAAATGGAGGGGATAACGGGGATATTGGTAGTGGAGAGTTTGCACTGGTGGAGGGATAGGTGATTGATGATTGTATGGCTGAATATTAAACATGAAAGTTTTGTTACAGTGTATCACGTTGTCTCAATAGCATTTTTTAAAAAAAATTCCTGACCTTTGTTTTGTTTACCAATGTAAGGTCTACGTATGAGAATATTTTCAGTGTATCTGAGAAGAATGTGTGTTTTAGTGTAATGAGTTGGAAAGATTTATATCTAGTAAATTCTAGAGATAAAAGATAAAGATGTTTATCTAGTAAATTCAACTAATATAATTTGCCATTTAGTTCCATTGTGTCTTTGATAATTTTCTGTCTGTATGATCTGTCCAATGATGTAAGTGGGATTTTAGAACTCAGTTGCCATTAGTTCCTCTCTTTAGATATGTTGATATTAATACATTTATTTTATACTCCCATACTGGTCATGTATACACTAATGGTAATTATGTTAGCTTAATGTTTTAATTCTTTTATATATATATGTAAAGCTTATTTTTTCTATTGTTATATAAACTGAAAGTTTAAAAGTCTGAAAGTCTATTTTTACCTCATAGAAATATAGTTGTTCTGTTTTAAGATTTTCCCTATTGGCTTGCTGTACCTTTCCTCTGTATCTTTACTTTTGCTCTATAATTGTCCTTATAACTTTTAGGTGAGTTTCTTGATAGAGCATATGGTTAGGGCTTATTCTTTACTTTAAATTTGTTTATTCATCCAACTCAGTTGGCAGTAATTTGGTTGCAATAGTGAAGGGATTTGGTACTGACAGTGAGATAGAAAAGTGACATCTAGACATCATGGAGGAGTTAGGAGTGTATTTAGGGTCCAGTAAGAGTGGAGTTGAGTCTGGGGAAACCCCTTATGGGAATGGCTACTAAGATCAATAAAGTCTCTTTGAACCCCAAGCATGTGCAGACATGACCAACTGATGTCTTCAGTTTACTCATCTCATTAACTGGTCATTATAATACAAGTGGCATTTTGGTTTTGCCTCCTTAGTGGGCTTTTATGTGTGCATTATGGGTAATCACATGCACATATACAATTTGATTATGCACATGCACCTGTCAGGCAATAACCTCAGTTTCACCTAAAATTCCTCCACAAAGTGACATAGTCACCTATTTTACTCTAAAGTTACAGTATAAAGGCAGAACTCTATAGGCAAGACAGGGTTGGTTATAACTTACGCTGTCAACCCACTCCTACTCTTTTGGAGTGCTTGAAGCTCACTTGCTTCATTGCTACCAAGCCTGTCTGTGTCATCCTCTTAATTATGCATAAGAAGTAAGACTTCTCATCTACCAAGAACACCTGGAAACGTTGTGGTGATGCCCTGATAGCCAGGTGTCCTCCCTGTGATGATACAAAATATGAGAAGATTCAAAACTTGTTGCTTTTAAAAAGGATGCTATCACAATTGCATCATATAAGCAGATTCAAAAACTAAAGTGAAAAAAGAGAGCAAGGGTAGAATACTTCAAGGACCACAGAATGAAGAACGTGGTTATGGAAAGTTTCTTGGGAGACATAAGAAACCTGAGCTTTAAAGAATGTTTAGGGAATGAGTTCTGCAATTGTATGTGGATGTTTGGTCACAAGAAACTTGAAGGGTTTCTTGAATGTGATTCAGTGATGAGAGTATCATCTGCATCTGGGAAGAACCAAACAGAATGCCCTAAATAGGTATGCTGTTTTGTAGGATCACTCTTCTTCAACTCATAGTCAGAATCTCCTTGTTGACCCAATAATGAAGAAATATGCCCACCCTGAACCCAGAGGTTTCAATTTTTTCTGCAGCTCAATCTACTTGCCTTACAGGTTTGTCCGGGGTTTTGTTCCTATTTTTATGTGTGTGTTTGTTTGGGGGCCACATTTTGATGTGCTCAGGGCTAACTCCTGCCTCTATGCTCAAGGATTAATCCTGGTGGACTCTGGGGACAAGATGGTGTACCAAAGGTTGTACCCCAGTCAGCTAAGTGCATCAAAAGCTCCCTACCTGCTGTGCTATTGCTCCAGTCCCTTGATTTTGGTCTTCATTCATTCAGGCACTAATCAGCCTTTTGATGAATCAGTGTGCTGTTTAACATTTATTAATATATGAGGGTTTTATTGTCTTCCTGTTTAAAAAATTTGAATAATTATATACAGTTACAAAGTGTTCATATTTGAATTTCAGTCATACAATGATCGAACACCCATCCCTCCACAGTGCACATTTTCCACCACCAATGTCCCAAATATACCCCCCCCAACATTCTAACCCTTCCCCTGAGTCTATGGCAGACAATTTCCCCCATAAACTCTCTCTACTTTGGGGAATTATTGTTTGCAATACACATTCTGAGAGGCTATCACGTTTAGTCCTTTATCTACTTTCAGCACACGTGTCCCATCCGGAATGATCCCTCCAACCATCATTGATTTAGTGATCCCTTCTCTCTTCCAGCTGTCTTCTCCCCCAGCTCATGAGGCAGGCTGCCAACCATGGAGTGATATTCCTGGCCCAGTCTCTACTGTCCTTAAATGTCAGTCTCATATTTTTATGCCCGGCAAGCTACCGAGAGTAGTCGATATGCCAGACACAGTAACAACAAAGTCTCCAATGGAGACGTTACTGGGCCCGCTCGAGTAAATCGACGATCAACGGGAGGGCCTTTACCTTTACCTTTACCTTTTATATTCCACAAATGAGTGCAGTCATTCTATGTCTGTCCCTGTCTTTCTGACTGTGAGGGTTTTCTTATGACACTTTCATCCATCATTTTCGCTTATTAAACATCTCCCTTTCTTTCTCCTCATTTATCTACCTGCCATTTACTATGATATATTATATATGTCATATATATTATGAAAGACTTGTATGTTGTTTTTCTTCATTTATTCTTTAATTATAACTCATTTTCCTGATCCATATCCTTGTTTCATGGTTACCAAGGACTATTTCAGTCAGAAGAAAAGAGAAGTGACTACTTTTATGACTTCTTTTATGGCTGACTCTGAAAAATTTAACTATATGCTCAAATTTTATTTCACAGGTGTTAGAATGTGTGATGTCCATCTTCTGGATCTAGGCTCTGGAGGTTTTGGACCTGAAGTTTGTAATATAGCTGCTCCTCCACTCAGCAGATTCAGTGGTCGATTGACTTGAGGACCACGAGTGGCATGGAGCTGAATTGGGGCAGGAGGGATAGTACAGTGGGTAGGGTTTTGCCTTGCATGTGGCCAAATCAGGTATGATTCCCAGCATCCCATATGGTCCTCTGAGAACCGCCTGGAGTAACCCCTGAGCATTGCTGGTTGTGATCCAAAAAGCTATCAGACTGAATTGACTACTGGAACCTGAAGAAGACCAACAGTGCCCAGTTGAGTATTGCCATAGAATTTTCTTATTAGACAAAACAAGTACTCCCATTGAAAATCAATAAAGGAAATGATAATGAAAACAAGAAAAAAGGAGCATAGTCTTTAAAGAAACTCTACTTACAGATTGTATAAACCAACTGACCAGAGTTGGGTAGAGAAACTGAAATAGACCCTGAATCTACTGCCTGAGGAATGGTTTTGAGCTCCTTGGGAAAATGGGGCCGATCCGATCTTTCATGGACAACTCTGAGACTGAGAAATTATTAGTATTACTTGGAATTTAGACAGTGATGAGGATTATTTTCTTATTCCTCCTTAAGTGCTAATACATATGGGATCGTTTTTAATGAGATATTCATAATAACATAGTGGCAATGAATATAGAGAATGGTAGGATGTACTGGAGTGGTTTGTGGGCACTGATGGATATTGGCACTGTATTAATACACATAATGTTGTTATCAGTTAATGTTTGCGGTTGTGTTCATCAACAGCAAGGAGACACCTTTAGGGGAGTTGTTATTGATCTTTGTGAATGTGTAAGGAGAGTCAAATATTTTGGATTGGGAGATATGCTTAAGAGCCAGGGACTCACAAATCATTCTTCATGTATCTCCTTTTGTTGTCTCTTGGATAGTGAGATTTCATGAAACAAGAGCTAGGTACATTAATTTTAATTTCTAATTATTTACTGAGAGTCCTTAAAAATATCAAGTGTAATCTGCATAGATATCTCCCTTTGCCCTTTTTACCCTTTTCTTTCTAGGAAGGTTTGGGAAACAGAACATTGGAGGACAAGGTACGTATTGGTAATCAGATTTAGCATAGAGATACCAATTGGTTGGGTGCTAAAGGTCTCAAAAAATTCTGGTAATTGAAACTGAAAGATTTATGGTATAGAAAAGTGTCAACAAAGGAAGATCACTCCTCTATGTTCCATGACATTGTAGTTATTTATGAATGAATTCTTTGGCTTGTTTATGATATCTAGACACGATTACTGTTAATCTCAGGTGCATAATTTCTTTATTTTTTTTTCTTTCTGGGTCACAGCCAGCAATGCAAAGGGTTATTCATGGCTCATGCACTCAGGAATTACTCCTGGCAGTACTCGGAGGACTATATGAGATGTTGGGATTAGAACCCAGTTGGCCGCATGCAAAACAAACCTTGCCCATTGTACTATCGCCCAGCCCCAGGTGCATAATTTATTAGTGAAGAAAAAGAGCAAAACTTATTTTATAGAATCTATGATTAAATAATTTTAAAAACTAAATTGTTACATAGAGTTTTCTTTATATAATAAAAGGTTTGTATACAGTAAAGTGAATTGAAATATAATTCATACATAGCCTTTTGTAAATTTAAGGTATATAATATGTTGACTCCCTATTTTTATGTATTATGATTTATCTATAATTTAATACAGTTATCATTATTTGTTTATAGGAAATAATAAACACACAATCTTCGAGCAGGTTTGCAGCCATTTTCTTAGTCTATGACTTTGCTGAATTTTTTTTTATTAGATATCAAGTATCAAATAGAGCGGGTGGTGTTCGGTTATCTTCTAACTATTCTGGAGATATCATATCCCACATATTCTTTTCTCAGTTAAAGATACTGAAGGACCAAACTTCTCAGAGCTTTTACTTGCTGACTATATTTGTTCATTTTGCTACTGAAGGAATTCCATAATTTGCAAAGCCTGAGAATCTGTTCTATTTTTAGAAATCCTTCTTTCGGCAATTTTATGCAATTTCTTCTTCATCTGTGTTCTTTCCTTTGATTCAATGTTTATTTTTATGCCCTCCATGTACTGGTGGATGGCAGCATATTCACACTTCATTTCATAGAGCTGGAAGTTGCCATATAGTAAATGGAGATTTTGCTTAGCTAAAGGAGGAAGTTCTTTTTTGAATTCTTGTTGGAAGTAATGTTCTGCTTTATTGTACTCACCTGCTATTCTACAGAGGAAAGCAAGATGAAGGTTGACCTGTGAGGGATTTCTGTGGTTATCACCTTTCTTAAGATGATATATACCTTGTTCTATTTGGTACTGTAATAATTTGTCACTTTCCTGACACATTTCATTATTTCCGCAAACTTTTTTGAAGACTTTTTCTTTGTAGCAAGAACCAATATTGTAGTGTATGCGAGTATTGTTTGGCAACATTTCTGAAGCCATTTCAAGCAGCTCTATAGCTTTGTCCAGGTCTCCTCTAGTTCGAAAAAACTTGGCTGCTTTTTGAAGCATACCTGCTTCATATGGTCCTTTCTCCAAAAATTCTTCAACTAACTTCTCTCCTTCAGCATTATTCATCTTCTGAAGCGTCAGAGCCAGGAGTAATTTAACATACATGTTATCAGGATTCAGTTCAACGGATTCACGCAGAAGATTCATGACATTCACAGGTGCTGGACACTCACTTTCACGGTGCCTTGCAATGGCCAGTCCACTGGCAAATTCTGGGTCATGTGGATGTTTTTCCAGAGCCTTCTCAAAGCACACTATGGCCCTTTTTAATTGGCTGTTGCCACACTTAAGCCGTGCCCACCCTTCCTCAGTGTCCAGCTCAGGACACTCCAGACTGAAAGGATTTGAAAACTTCTCACACACCCGTTTCACCTTGTCAACATAAGCCTGAGCTTCTGGGAGTCTGCCCAGGTGATAGTAGACCCAGGCATAGTTTCCCCAGGTCACCAGGTTCCTGACTTCTGCCTGGTCAGAGTGCTCTTGCTGGAGTGACTCTTCAGCCTGCTGTAAGCATTCCAGGGCCTCCTCGTCCCGACCATCTAAGTGTTTCATGTAGGCCAACAAGTTGTACATTGTGCCTTTGGACTCAGAGTATGAAGATTCAATCTGCTCACGCACTCTTTCTTCCAGATCCTCTGGGACATCCTTTTCCTTAAATAAATTCCACGTGAAATGACATTTCAGCTGGAGAAGGATTTGTTGCAGAGAACGGTTGGCCACACTATGAAGAAAATAAACATGGTCACTGTGATGCGCTTGCCAAGCACTGCAACATGTGATGAAATTCCAGGTTAATTTGGTGTCAACTCTGCTGGGCCATGGGATGCCCAGATATCTAGTCAAGCATTTGTTCTGGTAAATATTGAGGAGTTTGCCAAAGGGAATTCACTCCCTTAGTTCCCAAATGGACTAAAGGGAGAAAGGAAAGCAGCTATCAGATACTTGTTGAGGGGCTGAGCAGAATCAAAGGCAGAGAAAGGCTGGATCAGTGCCGCTGGGCTGCTGATGCTGGAACATAGTTTCTTCTCACTCAATAGGAAGTTAAAGCACAGTGCTCAAGTTCTTAAGTCTTCTGACTTTGTGGGACTATAACACAGGCTTATTGAGTCATAAATTGTATACCTATGTATTTCTTTATTGGCAATCTTCTAGCTAACTCTGCCTACAACACACACCTACATTTTCCAAAAGATCAATTAAGATGCATTTCTTTTCTCTTTCCTAGAGATATGCTCTGTACAAAGACTCACAAAGAAGCTCCCTCACACTGTGAGGTTGGTGGATGAATGAGGCTGGTGGCTTTCTGGGATTTTGATAGATGTGTTAGACTTTTCTCCACCCTAAGCACAGTCATACCTGTGCTCAATATCATGTTTTGGGAGTCGAGGACTGGAATGAGTTCTTGACTCACGCAAAATGATGAGGTCTTAGTTTAGGCCTAATAGTGGGACCTTGGGAATGGGACCAAAATAGGGAGAACTTGAAGTCTTGTGTGCGTGCCTAGGCCTTGGCTCATACACCAATCCAAACATACACACATCTGTAAGTATTCTTTGTTCTGTTCTGTATAACAGGAGGTACCCCTGAGGGAGCAAACTAGTAGGAAGTGAAAAGCAGTGAGCTAAGGGATTCTTCACACTTCTGCTGCCCCTGGACACCAAGATGATGCTAGAGAGGCCAGGGAGGGAGAGATGGTGGCTTGAAGCCCCAATCCCTGAGAGAGAGTGTGAGCAGATTGCAAAGCAACGGATCAGCATACATGCAACTAAGAAAGAGAGGGGGCGAAAAGAAACAGAGAGAAAGGGAGAGTGCAGTGAGCTGCCAAGGTCAGTGCTGCCAGAAAGGACTATTGTTAGGAGGATCCTGAGACAGAGTGTGTGGAGTTGAGAGCCCTGAGACAGTGCACAGCTATAGGAAAGAGAATTTTATTTCTGCTGTAGTAATAACAATGAAAATGTGCGAGGCTCCAACCGTAGATTTCCCCCCCCAGAGCTGGGAATTACCTAGGAATATCCCAAGTACCGCATGTCAAGCATCAAACTTTCTAGCTAATAGGCGTATTATCCCTGGATATATCTCTTGGGTCCCTTGAGAACTGATTCCACTATCCCCCACCCACCATAACTCAGTACTTTGTGTCAGTTTTAGAGACAAGGGAATGAACCTAAAGCCAGGGAGAAGAGCGGGACTATTGCCAAGGTTGTTGTTCTCTTTATATATGTCTTGCAAGTCCTTATTATTCTCTTCCTGGTCCTTTGGATAGACCACCACGCTGCTAATGTTTTAACTCTCCAGTTAGGATTTACCAACTAGTTCTGACCTAATAATTCTATCCAACTTTTACAAAGGTATACAGATATAAAGTAAGAATTCCATCATGAGGAAATCAAATTAAGGCTAGGATACATAAATGACACTCAGCAGACTTATTTATAACTTTAAAAAAATAATACCCTATTAAGTTGAGCAAACTAGAACAAGTGGATACATTTCTATAAGCATTCACCCTACCAAGACTGAATTATAAAGAAGTCTAGAGAAATAAATTACTAGGGTACATGTTGGCCAAACCACATAGATTAAAAAAACTCTATACCAGAGGTTTTATGGTGAACTATGAAATATTAAAGAATTGATAGCAATCCTTCTTAAACTTTTGCAAATAATAGAATAGGATGGAACGCATAAAACTCATTTTACAGGGCCAGTGTCAGGCTAATATCAAAACCAATGAGGACATTCTAAGAAAAAAATTTAATAAAATCATAGGGCAGAACATTAAAGTATAAAAACAAACTACATTCTTTGAGTTAATAACTATCAGAAAAAGAAAATTTCCTCACAAGCAAACAGTGCCACTCATAACAGAATCTAATTAATAAATTCCAAGGGGTAAATCTAACCAATTCATGAAAGATATATACGTTAAAAGGTACTAGATATTTCACTCTTTCAGAAAATTGGAAGTGTTATTTTCTACGAGGCACTGGAATGATCAGAGGGCTGTTGTACCCACAAATGCAATCACAGAGTGCTTTCTATTTGCTCACTTGAAAAAAGGTAGATTTCCAGTGGTTGCTGAGTTAATTTTTTTCTGAGATGGGCGTAGCATGTCAGATAAATTTGGAACCTCTTAGAAACACAAGAAAACACACAAAAAAGGAAAGATAACCTTATCGATAAATTAGAAGAATTACTATTGTTAAAATAGCCATACCACCCAAAGCAATCAACAGATTTAATGAAATCACTATCAAATTCCCAATACACCAAGAAATCTGAGGAGAATCCAAAGCTGAGGGCATCATATTTCTGTTTTCAAACTAATTTTTTTAAAAGTCATAATCGTCAAAATGGAATGATCTTTGTGTAAAAAAAAGCATAAATGTTTGAAGCAGTGTAAGAATCCCAGAAATGCATGCACACACATGCATACATAGCTAGATAGATATTTCTTAAATTTATGGAGCCAGAATTTTACTAAAAGAAGAGAAAAGTCTTTTCAATAGATAAATTGGGATTATTGCAGAATGAACACTTACCTTAGTCTAAATACAAAATTAACTCTAAATGGATTTAAATGAAAGACTCCAAAGCATAAAATTCTTTTAACAGTACTTTAGGGGAAAATAATTTCACTCATTCTCAGCAAATGTATTTCTAAATCTGGCATATTTTTAGACTTTTTAAACATTTTTATTGAATCACTGTGAGATAGATCCCTACAAACTGTTCATGATCGAATTTCAGTCATACAGTATTCCAATACCCATCCCTCCACCAGTATCCATTTCTCCTCCTCCTCCTCCTCTTTCCTCCTCCTCCTCCTTCCTCCTCCTCCTCCGTCTCCGTCTCCTCCTCCTCCTCCTCCTCCTCCTTCTTCTTCTTCTCCTCATCCTTCTCACTCTCTCTCAATTTTGCATATTTTTAAAATCACTGCATTAGAAGCATAGCTCAAACCACTCCTATCTACTCATCCTCCAGTGTTCACCATAACGGTCTTCCTGATGTTCATCGATTTGCTGGAGTGGGCCCAGTAACGTCTCCATCATGAGACTTTTTGTTATTGTTTTTGGCATATCGAGTACGTCACGGGGAGCTTGCCAAGCTCTGCCATGCGGGCGAGATACTCTCGGTAGCTTGCAGGGCTCTCCGAGAGGGACAGAGGAATCGAACTCGAGTCGGCCATATTGGCTGCGTGCAAGGCAAACGCCTTTCCGCTGTGCTATCGTTCTAGCCCCATCGTCCAGTAACAGTGGTGAATATGGCTTTCATGAATTTCAGATCTCAGCATAGTCATGAAAGCCTTCTGCTGACATTCCCAATTGCTACAGACACATGCAAACATGGACTTCTGCAAAAACTTTTGGGTAAGTTGGATTTCAAGGTCTCGGACAGACAAGGTCTTGTTCTCTGATCAACCCATTCCTACAGACCCAGTTAATGTCACTCATGTCCAGGAGCCTGAATCAGGGCAAAGGGAAACCTGAGGTAAGTAGTACTGGATTCCTTGCCTCAACGCAGTTATGAACCAGCAAAATATTTGAGAATCGTGATCTTCCTTTCCTAAGGCCCTGAGTATCACTTGGACCCATTTCTTTACATGGTCAATCTCTCAACATGTCTTTAGAGACATTTGGTTGGGTAAGGCTTTATTTTTACTCAAGTCTCCTTTTCCCAAGGCTCTCTCTGGTGATGACTTTTAGCATGTAACTATGCACTAAAAATTGAGGTTCACTAAGGTTTTATTTTGTCTAAAAACAAATGCACTTATTATAAGGACTGGAGCGATAGCAGAGCATGTAGGGCATTTGCCTTATATGCGACTGGCCTGGCCAACCCGAGTTTGATTCCTAAGCCCCTCTTAGAGAGCCTGGCAAGCTACCAAGAGTATCTTGCTCGCATGGCAAACCCTGACAAGCTATCCGTGATATATTCAATATGCCCAAAACAGTAACAACAAATCTCACAATGGAGACATTACTGGGCCCGCTCGAGGAAATCGATGAACAAAGGGAGGACAGTGTTACAGTGCTGAGTTTTGACAAATATATTTATCCAGATACCACCCAACATCACTCACCTTAGACTCCTTGTGTTATCTGTAAAGTTTTTCCTCTATACTTCCTAATCAATCCTAAACACACTCTGCTCATTCCAAGATACTAAACAGTTCATCGTAGAATAGAGTGGAAAAGATAGCATTGTTGATGCTCACCAACTCTTAGCACATCAATAAAAATAAAGTCTGAATTTTGGTATTATTTTTCACATAGAATTTAGAAATTATCTATGTATAGAAGTTCTTCAATTTAAAGTGATCAAACATTGCAGGGCAAAGCTCCAATGAACATGAATTAAATTTACAACACCAATCCATCTTTGATAATACATGATAAAGAAACACTTCCTTTAATAATTATAAATTTTGAAAAAGCATTTTCCTTGTCTGTTTAAATAAAACCACAACATAAAAGCCCATAAAGAGTACTCTCAGGTGTAACTCTAAGTCAGCAACCACGGGCTACTCCTGTGAAGCCTCACCCATCCAGACCCTGGTGCCCAGCTCCACTCACTGAAGAATTTAGAAACCTGAATGAGCCTACCACAAACAGCCACAGAAACAAAATGCCCAAACTAATAAAGGAATGTTTCATCTCTAAGACAACACATCTCACTGCCCCCCAGAAGCTGTTTACAATGTGTCCCCAAATCAGGATTACTAAACCTTCCTGTCTCACTGACCTCATGATGGCGATTGCTTCTCTTATTCTGGAAGACTAGGTTCCGGCTGATTTCTTCTTTGGAAATCTCGCTAGTCTGCCTGAATCTACTCCCCAAGGAGCAATATAAAGGAGGTGGTAGGTGTGGCTGTGGCAAGGTGAACCTGGTGTTGCTTCTTATCTGTTATGAATATTAGCTGATTTATGAAAGGGGACTGGGAATGGAAATTGAAACTTGAAAATGAAGGGGAGAAAAACAAAACTAGGCTGATGTCTGTGATGATTCATCCCAAGCATATTGTTATAAATATTCTGAAATGACTGGTAGCACATGAAAGTAGCCTAGGACTTTGACCTTAGACCTGAGATAGATTTCAATAGTCAGCATGTTTCATAAAGTCCATAGGAGATCTTGTTCAAGATAAAAATTTTAAAAAGTTGTTCATTTCCAGTGAACTTATTTGTGGGAAACAATTTGCATCCAAAAACTTGGAACTAAGTTTGTGTGCTCAGTTGCCTTGTCAAGGTTACCCATTTGGATGTGTTTGGACTCCTTGTTTAGTGATTTAAATTTTATTTTTGCCCCACACTAAATATAGGAAGCTAAGTCTGGAGAAAAACACTAGCATTTAGATCTCCAAGGTCTGACAGGATCATTTATTTTTCCTAGGGGAAGAATAGGACATAGGGTAGCAAGTAGTGTTGTTTAATGACATAGCTCATAGATTCTGGTATCTGCGCTTTGAGTTTTGAAAGAGTTATATTTACCCTGACAGATTTTCTTTTAGTTTTCAAAAACGCTCAATCATGGTGTAGATATTCACATAAATCTAGATGGCATATTTCTTAATGCTGATTGGTCAGACAGGTCAAGGGGTTCCTTCATTCCTTCAGCAGTCATAGTCCTGTGTAGCAAAACAGTCATGTCGTTCTCCAACCACAGGGAGATTCTTATAATACTTGGTGTTTGGGATTGTTGTTGTGTCCAGGGAAAGTCACCACCAACGTGTAACGAAAAACAATTGGAGTCATGTGAAAATATTTTGGAGAAGGATGACGTGATAAAACAGTGGGAAACTGAGGTTCAGTTGCTGACATTCTATCTAGTCCCCTGAACTTGGCATGAATTATTTGTGAATACAGAATCAGGAGGAACCTCAGAGCATTGCCAAGTGTGGCTCCAACACAAAAATTAAAATCGTCTGGAGAAACTCATTGTAGAGTAAATCCTTTTCTGACCCCTTTTTATCATCATAGTGTGTTACTCGCAAAGAAGAAGATTTCTTGGAACCTTCTATTATTGAAGGCTAACTCAACAAAATGTGTTCTTTTTTGCTCTAAGTGATGTACATTAATCCGTTGTTTGCTTTTCTCTCTATTTCTCCTCTTCTACTTTTCTCTTTCATCCCCTCCCTTTCTTTTTGCCTCCACCATGGTTTGATATGGGTGTTTCACACAGAGGATATGCAGATTTCCAATCACTAACGAGGGTGAGGAAAATTTGGCTAGGAAACCTTGTTATGGAGATTTTACCATTTAAAATTAAACTCGAAGTTGAAAATAGGAGAGAAGAATCAAATCCACTCATTATCTTTAAGTGTACAGGGCTGGAGCGATAGCACAGCGGGTAGGGCGTTCGCCTTACAAGCGGCCAACATGGCCGACCCGAGTTCGATTCCTCCGCCCCTCTCGGAGAGCCCGGCAAGCTACCGAGAGTATTCGATATGCCAGACACAGTGACAACAAAATCTCCAATGGAGACGTTACTGGGCCCGCTCGAGCAAATCGACGATCAACGGGAGGGCCTTTACCTTTACCTTTACCTTATTAATATTGATTATTATACTATTATTTAATGGGGGCTCAAGAGGTTCTGAGGGTGGGGGTATTGTGATGGGAGGGAAAGCGGTGTGACAGGTACTGGGAAAATATAGTGGTGGAGAGATGGGCGTTGGAACACTGTATGACTGAAACCAAATTATGAACAGTTTTGTAAAGGTCTACCTCAGAGTGATTCAAAATAAAATCTTTGATTAAATAAATAAATAAAGGTTTTAGGCAACCAAGCTGATTTTTCAAAAGTAGGGTTTATTTCTCTAAGCCAACGCGACATAGATATTTGTAGAGGAGAAAGCGAGACCATGGTTCACTCAGGCAATAAAGGGTAAGCTTCACACAAGGGCATGGTATCAGCAGGCTTTTATGCCTTCCCAGCCAGGGTCAGTTCTAACTAGTGACTACTGCTTCTGGCTGCTGCCTGATTCGATGGAGTAAGGTGGGGGAGTAACAGAAACCATCACTTAATCACTTAATCACTTAATCCCCGTTATTCATCGATTTATTCGAGCGGGTGCCAGTAACGTCTCCATTCATCCCGGTTGCGTGCTAGCGTAGCCCAATGGTATCTGTTCGTTTTAGGAACATGTAGAGCCTCAAACCGATCATTTAGGGTCTTGACGAAGAAGTCTGACCATCTTATAGGTGGGCGTCCACGTGATCTTTTGATGTCTCGTGGAATCCAATCAGTAATGGCTCTAGTCCAGCGGTTGTCTGTAAACCTCATTACGTGTCCAGCTCATCTGATTTTTGATGTCTTGGCAAATGAGACAGCGTCCCTGATTCTTGAGCGTTGACGAAGATCAGAACTCCGGATTCTATCTCTCATTTGAGTGAATCGTGATATTCCAAGCATAGTTCTTTCGATTCCTCTTTGAGAGACCCGAATAGTGTTCTCATCCTGTTTTCGTAGGGTCCAGGTCTCTGAGGCATATGTTAATGCAGGAAGAATAGTGGAATCAAAGAGATGTGCTCGTAGCTGGAGGTTCTTTGTCCTTTTAGTTATTTCTTCAATGCTCTTGAAGGCATTCCAAGCCGCTCTCTTCCTCCTGCGCAACTCAGGTGCCAGGTCATTCATCATGTTGATTTCTCGACCTAGGTATATATAACTGTTGCATTCGGAGATGGTGGTTCCGTTGAGAGCGAATGGAGCGTCAGGAACAAGGCTGTTTCTCATAAACATTGTCTTCGCAAGATTCAGCTGTAGTCCGACCTTTCCACATTCACGGTCAAAGTCGTTCAGCATTTGTGCCGCTTGGTTGATGTTTGGTGTTATTAGAACGATGTCATCAGCAAAACGGAGGTGGTGTAGTTGCCGACCATCTATCTTCACTCCCATGTTTTCCCATTCCAGCCGTCGCATGATGTTCTCAAGGGTGGCACTGAAGAGTTTTGGTGAAATGGTATCACCCTGTCGAACCCCTCTCTTGACATCAATTATTACTTCTTTGTAGAATGGTGAGATCTTGGTAGTGAATCCGCAATAGAGCTCATGAAGGATCCTGATGTATTGAGTTTGTATGCCCTGATTGGCTAGGGCTTCTATGACCGCTTCCGTCTCAACAGAATCAAAGGCCTTCTTTAAATCAATGAACGTTAGACAGAGTGGCATCTTGAACTCCCAAGATACCTCAATGAGCTTGGTTACTGTGTGGATATGGTCGATGGTACTGAATCCTTTTCGGAATCCAGCTTGTTCACATGGTTGTCCTTCATCTAGTGTTCTGCTAATCCTATTCAGGATGACTCGAGTGAATAGTTTGTAGATGACAGACAATAGGCAGATTGGGCGATAGTTGCCAATGTCGTGGATGTCTCCTTTCTTGTATAGTAGTACAGTCTTGCTGGTTTTCCATTGGGATGGAACCTTGCATTCAGACAGGTAGCGTGTGAAGAGTCGAGCCAATGTATTGATGAGTACTGATGGTAAGTTCTTCAGGTGTTCAGGTCTGATCTTGTCTGGGCCAGGTGCTCTTTGTTTCTTTACAGACGAGATGGCATGTTGGATTTCGGAAGGGAGAACATTGGGAACGACATATCCATGATGTGGTATGTGGTATGTGGGCAAGTGGATGTGGCTATTAAAGAGATCTGAGTAGAAGTCATGAATAATCTTCTCCATTGCCCTTCTGGAAGATGTGATAGATCCATCATGATGTCGGAGGGCAGTCATCTTGGTTTTGTAGTTGGTGAAGGACAGGCGGGCATTACGAATGTTTTTTCCAGCTTCTGCTGCATCTACCAGTACTGCTGCTCTCCTGTTTTTGAGGTCATCCTTGATGGCTTCTCTGCACTGTTTTGCCAGTTCGGACGTTTGCTTGTAGTTGCCTGAGGCACGTGCCAAGCCACGTTGGCGAATAAGTTCAAGAATGTTCGAAGAAAGACGGTTTTTTGTGGTTATCTCTCTCTTGGCATTCCTTGCACAATCATGGAGGTGCTGAATCATTCGATCGTATTCCTCATCAATGTTGTCAATGACGGCATCTTCCCATGTTGCCGCAACAGAGCCAAAGAGTTCCCAGTTCGTGGTTGTTCTGGGAGTCCTCTTCTTAAACCTTGCATTCTTTTCTCCTCGTTCTGTGAGGTAGAATTTTGCACGAAGAAGACGGTGGTCTGATCCCGTTTGGAATTTTGGGACAACAGCAACATCGGTTAGGCAAAACCGCCGATTGAATATGATGTGGTCTATTTCATTGTGGAACCGTCCATCGGGAGACTCCCATGTCCAACGTTTAGATTCAGCCTTTTGGAATTGTGAGTTACCATGGAAGGTTTTGGTTGACATGATGAACTCAGACAGTCTGTCACCCTGTTCGTTCCATTCCAGGCCATGGGTTCCAATGTGGAGTTCATCGACTGATCTTCTTGGTCCTATCTTGGCATTAAAATCACCGACAATGATCTTGTAGAAGGTGTGATCTTCTTTATAGAACTTCTCTAGCTCCATGTAGAATTTCTCAGTTTCTCTTTCACCATAAAAATCATGCAGTCCACATGCATGGGAGTCATTCCTGTATGATGAGACCAGTACAAGACAGAAAACACAGTCTGACATCTGGTGCCTGTTTCCCCAGCAGTGGCTCCTCCTTCATCCACACCTTCCTGTGTGTCTTCACACCTCTGTGTTACCAGAAACTGGACCAGATGTTCACCAGATGAGTCCTTTCAAGGCAGAGTGGTGCTCGGGACGTATTCCCAACTTTGAGGTAAGAGTTCACTCTTGGTGATGCTCAGTGGACCATGCAGAGGACCTGACTCCCAGATTGCACCCGGGCTTCTTGAAGCATGCAAAGTATGCACTTAGCACTTGAGCCTCCAAGTATCATTGTCACGTCAATATACTTCAATAAGTTAGACAGTCTTGGGACTAGAGACATAGTAATGAGTAAAATATTTGCCTGACATGCAGCTGACCCAGGTTCTATCTCCAGCACTGAGTGTGGTCCTTCCAGGAGTGACTCCTGAGAACAGACAGCCCCGTATGATCCAAAACCAATATATAAATGAAGATAGCTTTAAATATCATGGAATTCGACTTCTTTAAATATGAAATGATAAACCACTCAATTCAATACATACTAGAATGCTATTATAAGGAATTCGTAGACCAAAAGTTTTGAACGCAGCAGAATACATTAAGTCTTGTAAGTTAGAGCTCAATAAATGGAAGTCATATTTATTCTGAAATTTTCATGCTAAACAAGTGAAAATAAAAATCAAAGTCCTTAGACGTCAATGACATGCAGGAGAAGGACTCTAAACATGAAATTGTCAAAATTTTTAGATCTGAAGAGAAATTCTTATAAAGATAAGTTTAAAAGGCAAGAGGTAGGAAAAATATAGTATTTCTTGGCAATATACTTCTGTGTTGCAATTGAAACTCAAGTATTGGCAAGTTGGATATATTAAGGAATTCAAGAAATCGTAAATGATATATCAAGTCATTTGTTGTCATGGACAGTTACTCAAAAAATTGAAAAAAGTTGCTAGAAAAATAGAATGATTCCATACAATTCTACACATATGTTCATTTTCCAATTTTCTAAAAATTTTTATTACTTACATAAAGATTCCATAAATATGCTTTGTTTGTAGATACTATTTTCTTCAACCAGAAAAACACAACTTTGATGAGAACTAACACTTTCCTTCTCTACTCCCTGTAACCTGGGAAGGATGCAGACCTTGTTCCCATTTTCTGCTGTACAATCAAGGATACTGACTCAGGTAGTCACCAAAATTCCACACTTGGTATAATATGACTTCCATCTTATAGCACCATAGAACATTTAATGTCACAGAATTTGTTTAGATCTATTTTAGATCTATTTAGATCAATTTTAGATCTAAAATTGTTTAAGTTTGAATGAGTCGGGGTCAGAACCTTGGTGCATAGGACACTCTTGCCATTTCTCAGTGGTCACCAGGGGGCAGTGTCTGTGTGTGTGTGTGTGTGTGTGTGTGTGTGTGTGTGTGTACTTATGTATTAAATTTCTAAAAAAAAAGAATATTTATTTGCTTCTATTGTTCAATTTATTTCAAATCTATGCAATTATATATGGAACAAACCAAGGTAATTACTCACTGGAACTAGTTTCTTACTACACATGCAGATAAAATTATAAACAGTTGAGTGAAGGTAGACTTAAATAATAGCATGTAAAAATTAACACAACTGTATTAAAGATCTAAAATTCGTACTACAAATGATAAGATTAATAAAAAATAAATAGCATATCTTCATGGCCTTGGATTTGGTATCAATTTCTTTAAATTAACATCAAAATAAACAAAAGAAAAATCAATACCTTGGACATAATCAAAATGGAAAAAATTGTGCATTGAAGAATACTCTAAGTAGCTTGTAGAGACAAGCTACATGTTAGAAAATATTTACAATTTATATCTATTACAAGGGTCTTTCCTCGGAATGTACAGTGGTACAATGCAGCAAATGAAGGAATACATAAGCCAAGAAAAAAAGAAAAAAGCCCTGGACAGGCATTTTTCAACAAAAGATAGTCAAATGAACCACAAAGATGGTCAATGGATGACAAAGTAAGATTAGGTATTATGGAAATGTAAATTAAAACCATGCTGAGATACCACTCATTGTGAGAAAGGGTAGAATCGCAACTATTTGTAAATAAATGAATTGTAATTCTCATAATTGCAGAAATGAACAATGATATAACCAAGGTGCAATGCAATTTGACAACTCATAAATAGTTAGGCATGAAGTTCCTGGTTCAGTTATTCTATTCCATGGTACATAAACAAGAATTGTATAGAAGTGTTCAAACAAATGCTTGAATATGAATATCCTAGCAACATTATTCACCTTTCGACAAAAGGTGCAATCAACCCAATTATCCATGAACAGATGAATAACTAAAATCAAAAAATTCTTTTCAAGTAATGGGCAATTGTTTAGTCACAAAGAAAAATGTGGGTCCTGTGGTTGCAGTTGAGAACTTCAGGTTCATGAACACAGTCAAAGTTTAGCCTTTGCTGGGTCAGTCTGCCCTTACAGGAACTTTTCTGTGGAGAGAAATGGACTCTGGACTTAGAGCAGGAATGGTCTGGAGGTTCTTCTTCTTTCCTGGTCAGGGCCTGGATGCTTTGCCCAGAAAAAGAGTTATGGACTTTCACTGGGGCCTGAGTGTATCATGGATCAGGAGTAAAGAAATATTGTCCAGATCATGGGACAAGAGTGTGGTAAAGGTGGTCATGCTGGAGTTTGAGGCACTTTCCTTCCTTGATCATGAGTCACTCTCAGGGGTGCTGATGGCATCAATTATTGGCTTTTCATATTTCAAACCCTCCCATGTCAACCTTCCCAGTGTCTCTTTTATCCCAATGCATTTAAATTTGTCAGTGGGACCACAGACACAAGAAACTACATCCATTTTTATGTACAGCATCTTTATGTAGTTTCAGGAACTCTAGCGATAGGCATCAGTTCTAAAACAGTATGGACTGATATGGAGGTACCTTTCAGAACAATCATGCCAGTGAAAAATGGCAAACTAATCCCACTGGTTATTGCTGAGAGTAAACTATGCTACGTGGCCACTAAGAATGCACAAGGAGATAGAGTGTCCATCTGTGGGGACATTGGCCCACAGAAGAGCACAGCCCCTCCAACCTATGCTCTGACCTCCAGAACCCCACTGCATTTATATTTATTTATTATTCTGTTTTGTCTCTTTGGGTCACACCTGGTGATGCTCAGGGGATGCTCATGGGTCATCTGCACTCAGGAATTATGCCTGGCGGAGCTCAGGGAACAATATGGGATGCCAGGAATCAAACCTGGGACTGCTGCATGCAAGACAAACATCCTACCCTCTGTACTATCTCTCTGCCCCCCCTCCCAATTTATTTAAAAGGAAGGAACTGGGAAGACAAACCACTTGCCAGGAGCAATCACTTATTGGTGAAAGGACCAATTCTTATTTTATATTTAATTTATTATTTTAGTAAATATAGGTAATAGTAAATATATGTACATCAGATTTCTACAAATGCTTTTAAATTTATTCATTGGGTAATAATAATATTTCCCTGACCATGAAAGCCAATCGTTGGAAAATGTGAGTAAGAAGAGACTGATAAAATCTCAGGACTGGGAGGAACAGAGATATTACTGGCACCTGATCGAATATATCAACGATCAACGGGATGATAGTGATACACTGATATGGTGAAAAACAATAAAACATGTATTTATTTATCTTTGGCCAAGTCTGGCAGTACTCAGGGCTTAACTCCTTACTCTGTGCTCAGGATGCCTGGTGGTGCTTGAGGGGCCTTAAGTGGTACATGGAACAGGACCCGGACCAGGTTGGCCACAGAAGTTCAAGGTAAACACCTTAATCCTTATACAAACAAGTCCTACTGTTGCTGTTGTGATTTTGGATTTTTAGACAAGCTTGCCAGTTCTCTGGGCTTGCTCCTGGCTTTGTGCTCACGAATGACTTCTGGTAGTGCTGGGGATCATGCTTGAATTGACTGTGTACAAGGCAAGTGTCTTAACTCTGTTCTATCCCTCAAGCCCTGTGCACTGCATTTCACTGAAGAAAAAGTATCTGAGTCATATTAGATGACACCCGGAATGAGACTGACAGACAGAAAGAGCTCAGGCCTTCAGTGCCAAGGCATTTGCCAATGTCCTGATGTTAATTCAGACCCTGAGCACAAACCCCACCTGCTGGATCCAGCAGCCTCCTCTCCGACACCAACCTTCTGGGGAACCAAGGCACCAGCATCTAGTAGAGTCCTGCTTGATTTGTGGAGCACAGAAAGTGAGGCAAGAAAGGTTTGTTGCTGAAGTGAGAGTCTGGGATAGTTTGTCAGCAGCAGTGGACACAAATATTCCAGCAGTCTCCTGGCCCTAGGTCTGGCCTGTCTGTCCCTTTCCCTATGTCCTCTTCTCTCAGACTCCCTGAAGTCACACTGGCCTCTGTTTTCCCATGGCCAAATCCATCAGTCTCATGTCTCGGGTCTGTGTGCCTTCTCTAAACCAAATGTCCCAGACCTATGGTGGTCAAGCCCCTCTTGTCATGCTCTTGGAACTGTAAACATCACTTCAGTGCAGCCTCACCTGGCAGCCTGGTGTTCCGTTGTAATGCTCCTTATAGCACACAGTAGATTTTCTTTCATTTTTGGACTTTTTGGGTCACACCTAGTGATACTCATGGGTTACTTCAGGATCCTCACTCAGGAATTGCTCCTGGTGGTGCTTGAGTGACCACCTGGGATGCTGGAATCGAACCTGGGTTGGCTGCATGCAAGGCAAATGCCCTACCCGCTATACGATCACTCTGACCCCCTCAATTTTCAATATATGATTTGCTCCTTTTCTTTCCTTTCCTTTTGGGGGGTGTCATATTCAGTGGTGCTCAGGGCTTACTCTTGGCTCTTTGCTCAAGGATTACTCATGGCAGGACTCAGGGAAATGTGTAGGATGTCAGATCAAACCCAGTTCAGCCTAAAGATAAGTTAAAGATAACATACCTCTGTATTTTAAAGATAACACCTCTATTACCCCCTAATGTACTATCAGGTCCGCTTATAGGGAATGAGCTGGGACTTTTTGTTTGCTCGTTTGTTGTGGGGTAGGGGGTGGTCCACACCATCAGTGCTCAAGACTTATTCCTGGCTCTGTGCTAAGGAATTATTCCTAGCAGGGCTCAAAGGACTATTTGGGATGCTAAGGATCAAACTGATCTGCTGCAAGACACTATTCAATGTGCACTCTATCTAGACCCTGAAATTTCTTTCCACTATTTAGTGTCCATGCTGGTTTTGACCTCTCAGTATAGATCTCGAGTTCCTGAAGGGCAGGGATTTTGCAGGGTATTTTCAATACTGGCAATTTGAGTGTAGAGAGACTATATCCCATCACCGATGAGCTTAGATATTAGAGGTGGATGTGCACAGAAGTTCATGGACAGGTTAATGGGCATAGTAGTTTGCATACTAATTCTAGTTTCACATGCTAATTTTAGATGTATGACTCAAGGACCCAACACTCAAAAATTAGCTGTCTCATGGTAATACTCCACGTGTGTGGCTAGGTATGTGTGTGATGCATGTCTAAATAAATGTCTGTCATGTTAACTTTTGGGGATCGTCTTTTATTCATAGTGTCCCTCAGTGGAGTCCAGGACACTACAGTCCCAAATCTACTGTGGAAGGAGGAAAACTGTTTTTTTCTCCCCTATATCACCATCCTATTGTGGGTATTGAACATTGAAAACTCTTTGCTGATTAAAATGAATTAATTAGGCATTTTAATTTAGGTAAGTCCAGTGTTTTCTTTGCTACAAATCTACTCAACATATTACATTTTCTAGAGAGACTTCACAAAGAAATGATTTGTCTCTCTTCTGACACAGAAACATGCACATTCTGTTTCCTGTCTTCTACATATGGCTATTATAGATCAGGTTTGAATTATTATCTGAATGTACACCATTGCAGGGAATTACATGATATGGTATTGAGAGCCACAAGTAGCTACTCAATTACATGTTTCAAAAGCCATCTCTTGGGTTGGATTAGTCCAGTGATTCTAAAATGGAATAGACTGTGAAATGCCAAATGGTGGCATCATGGCTTTGGACCTTTGAGTTCGTGTCCCACAGATGTCTCCTGGCCGGCAGCCAGCTCCAGGGCTCGCTCATAGCTCTCCAGGGCCTTCGTGATTTCTCCTCTCTGCTTCTGCGCGAACCCAAGGAGGGTCAAGCCTTCCACGTCCAATTTATTTTTCCGAAGTTTCTTTAAGGCGCATTTCTCCAAAGCACTGATACTTTTCTCTCTTGAAAAAGATGGTTTCTCTATTTTCACCACTTTCAAATAATGAACAATTGCATCTACTTCAGATTTCCTCTGAAATTCCTGAAATTTGCCATAGTGGAGATGTAACTGTTGCAGGTCTTCTTCTGTGAGTGATTTCATGCCAAACACTTTTTGGTAGATGTCCTCAGCTTTACTGTGCTCACATACTTCTATGTAAATTTCTGCCAGGGTTAGGTAAGCAATCACAAAAGTGGGCTTGTGTTTCAAAGCACACTCCAAATGATCTATAGCTAATCTTGCCAGTCTTTCAATATTTTCTCTGTTCTGCCCTCTGGGCTGCCAGTGTGTGACCTTTTTATTTTGGCTGATTTGTGCTTTGTAGCAAAGTGCCAGCTGGTGATGCACTAAGGCAGAGGAGGGCGTGTCCTTCAAGGCCTTTTTTAAGAGCTGAAGAGCTTTATCCAGAGAGCCCTTTCTGCGGTGGAACTTGGCTGCGTACCGAAGGATGTAAGTGTGCGAGATCTTGCTGGCCAGCGCTTCTTCAATGTACTTTTCTCCTTCATCTTCTCGTCCTAAGTCCTGAAGACACAGCGCTAGGAGAACTTTCACATATTCATTTTCTGGATTCAATCTGATGGCCTGTTCTAGGGGGTACAGACTATTTATACTTTCTACGCTCTTAATGTTGTTCAGGCGGTAGGTGACAATTGCATACCCAACACTGAATTCAGGGCTTTCAGGGTCCACTTCCAAAGCCTTTTGAAAGCAAACCTTGGCTCGTTCATAGTTATTTTGTCCACATTTCAGCAAGGCCCATCCTTCCTCAGAGTTGAGCTCTGGACACTCCATCCTGTATCTGAAGGGACTTTCCAACTTCTTGCACGTCTTCTCTACCTTGTCCAGGTAAGTCTGGGCTTCTCCCAGCCTGCCCATGTGGTGGTACAGCCAGGCATAGTTGCCCCAGGTGACCAGACCTCTCACATCTGATTGGTCAGCGAATTCTTGCAGCAGGAAATCTTCAGCTTCTTTCAAAGTCTCCAGGGCTTCCTGATTCCGGCCTGCCAGGTGTTTCACGTAGGCCAGCAGGTTGTACATTCTCGCATTGTTCTGGACATGTAGGAACTCAATCTGATCAAAGACCCTGTTTTCTAAATCCAGTATTTCAGTGTGGTCAATTTGCAAGCCCCACGTAAAGTGGCATCTCAGCTGGAGCAGGTGCTCTTTCATGAGATCCTCTTTGGGTTTGTCGCTGTGAAAAGAGACAAGAATTAGAATTTTTAAAGGAGGGCTCAGTCCAATGAAATGGAATCATCACTTTGAAAAGTCCTATATTTCACCTCACTTGTTTTGTGCTCCCTCCCTTTATTATCTGGTGCCTCTTAGGTGCCTCCAGTATTCATATCATTAGGACAGAGAGCACAATGACAAAAAAAATTTTAAAAATTCCTGAGCTAATGCTAATTCATAGAGTCAGGAGGTAGGACAGGCGAGGCTTATTTTATTTTGAAAACTTAGTAATTTAATGTGCTGGAGCAATAGCATAGAGGGTAGGGCACTTGCCTTGCATGCAGCTGGCATGGCCGAGCTGGGTTCAATTCCTCCGCCCCTCTCAGAGAGCCTGGCAAGCTACCGAGAGTATCTCACCCACACGGCAAAGCCTGGCAAGCCACCCGTGATGTATTCGATATGCCAAACACAGTAACAACAAAATCTCCTATGGAGACGTTACTGGACCTGCTCGAGCAAATCGATGAACAATGGGAGGACAGTGACAGTGACAGTTATTTAATGAACTATTACTTTTTTTCCACATACACACTCTTACCAGTAACATAGGTATACAAGTTTTTATTTTCCCCACTTCCTTTTCCTCTGTTGTTTCTGTTGTTTCTATGATGACCAGTTCATTTCAGGGTGCTCGATATCATATACTTTTGTTGTGACACCAACGATCACAAACAGCAATACTACTGTTGGGCCGGCACTCAGCATGTGAGCAGTGTCAAGGATCAATCTTGCACCCTCATGCCTTGCTCAGGTGAGAGAGACAAGAGGCTGGGTCCAGGTTGGGGCCACCCCTTCTCCTCTCTTGCTATGAGTTAGTGCCAAGCTCTAAGAGGCTTTCTGCAAGCAGCCCACCTGCACGCCTGCATACATGTAAGTTGTCAATCGCAGCTTTACCTTTCACTGCCATTACCACGCTGTGGCTCCTCGCCAGCTCTTGGGGACTCGTGTGCCCAGCTGTGCTTTGCAGAAGCCGCTCTGGCCCAGAGCGCTGTGTGTGTTTGTGTGTGTGTGTGTGTGTGTGTCTCATACACGAAGGAGTCTCAGAGCAGTCACTCAGGGATCTGAATATATTTGGTTCTCAGGAGATCAGTGACACCTTATGCAATGCTCTGCTCTCCAGTTCTTCCTTTATGACTTTATCTTCTTGTTTTTCAATGTCTTTCATTCCTGCTGTGTGTCATGTGTTGATCTAGGCTGCTTGCCTTGAAGTTCATGCCTGGAAATTCGCTTCCCCTTCTTGGGACACCCTTTCCCCTATGAAACACGGAGCAGTCTGTCTCACATGTTCAAAATCTGGGTGTTCTCTTAAAGTGGTTATAGTTGCAGGACTTTTGCCTGAAAACTGTGAACCAATTCATCCACGTGTGGACCTTTTCATGTCTTCTACTTTCCAGGGAAACTCTTAATGGAGGGAACCTAAGATGTGGCATATGGTTAAAGAACCTTCCCTTGAAGGGCAAAATTAAAAACTAATCGTAAATCAATGGTAATTCTTATATTTTTATAAATGTTTATGGTCCAAATATTTCTGAGGAGCTTATACCTATATATAAAGTTTAGTGAGTTAATATAACCTCTTTAGGTCTGAATGACTCTCCTTTATATTTTATTTTGTCCTCTGGGTGCTATGGATCGCATAATTAAAATTGATCCTACTGTACAATAGATCGGGATCTTAAGTGCACTTGTCCAGCTTGTGTTCAGGAGTGATCTCCGAGCACAGCTGGATGTGACCCAAAAACAAACAAGCAAATTATACAACTTATGATGATTTACCTAACCCAGATGCTTTTAGTCTATGGAAAATTAAATTGGAATTTATAATTTAGTTTGGGACATGCAAATCATTTTTTAAAGTAAGCTTAATCTTGATTTCAATGGAGCTAAGTTTTATTTGTAGTTGAGCAATCTTTTGTAACGGGGCTAAATGACAAATATTGTTTCATGGTAATATGTAACTGGAGACTGGAGCGATAGCACAGCGTGGGCTGGAGTGATAGCACAACTGTGGGTTGGAGCGATAGCACAGTGGTAGGGCATTTGCCTTGCGCGCATCCAGCCCTGCCGAGCAGGGTTCGATTCCTCTGCCCCCTCAGAGAGCCTGGCAAGCTACCGAGAGTGTCTTGCCCACATGGCAAAGTCTGGCGAAATGCCTGTGATGTATTCTAATGCCAAACACCGTAACAACAAGTCTCAAAATGAGATGTTACTGGGCCTGCTCAAGCAAATCCATGAACAAGGGGTGGACAGTGCTACAGTGATACAATGTGTAACAATTTAAAGCCTTTTTTGAGGAGGGCGTCACACCTGATGATCCCCTGGGTTACTGCTGGCTCTGCACTCAGGAATTGCTCCTGACCATGCTAGCGGGACTCTGTGTGGTGCTGCAGCTCAAACCCAGGTAGGGCCCATTGAAGGCAAATGCCCTACCCACTGTACGATCGCTCTAGTTTTCTATTTGATGTCTTTAATATCTGTGAGTTAAAGTTCCTGGAAATAAAAGTTTTATGAAAAGAGCCCAATCCTGTTTTGTTTCGTTTTGATTTGGGTCATGCCTAGTGGTGCTCAGGGCCTGCTCTTGGCTGTGTGCTTAGTAGACCCTATGTGGTATTGGGAACCAGGTTCTCACCATTATTTGCATGCAAATCAAGTTCTTTACTCCTGTACTACCACTTTGCTCTCAAGAATAAAATCTTAATTGATTAAAATGAAAATAATATGGAGATCTTAAAGGGCTCTTAAGGTATCCACAACTTTAGTTTTCTGTTGTGGAAACTGAAACACACATGTGTTGAGTAATAATCCTAAACTTTTTAGGCTTCATCAGTGAATTGCCCCTGTTACTCCCGCAAGAAATGCTTACAGTGCTCTTATGAGCACCCCTAATCCCCTGAGGTTCTCTTTAACCTTTCCTTTGTGCTTTCCTTCTCATTGTTAGCTACTATTGGGCTTGGTTACTTATGAAGTTAAACCTTGTGTTGGCTCTGGATTTAGTATTAGTGGATTACTTGCATTTCTCTTTCCCTTGTTCCCTTTTCATATTTTACTATAGAGTAATGCTCTTTGCTTAAACACAGAAAGAATACTAATGCTATGCTACTGATATTTGGGAGTTAATTGACTCTGAAATCTATTCACTCCTGGGCATCTGTCATAATTACTTGACTCTGGTTTTAGTCGCCATGGTTCCTAGCACCTCCAAAAGCTGGGTCCTCTCGAGGGACTTCTGGATCGTCCCAGAGCAAGCAGCAATGCAACCCTGGCATTGATGGAACAATTCAGAAAGCATAAAATGTGGTATGATACGAGCCATGATGACCTAAGAGACAGGACCCCATGGGGCAAGAAAAGTTAAACGGGAGTTGTAGTAAAAGTCAACCGGTTCTGCCCCTGGAGCCTAGAGAACTGAGTTTTGGAATCTATATCTCTCACAGTGCTTATCCAAGTAACTGAAAATATTAATAAGAAGTAAACGTAATTGTTTAATATGTACTAGTAAGGGAAAGAGAAAAGCAATATAGATGCTTGTTGCCCTGTGCGAATTTCTCAGTATAGTCTCAGAATGTCTCCTTGAGTAAATTCCCACAAAGAATTGCCTCTGATTTACCTCTGTAAATGATTAAAAATACCTACGGTCAGTCCTGTACCTCGAACCCCCTCAGATTCTCAATATAGAGTATTTGTTTGGAGATAATAAACAGGACATTTTGACTATCTGTGTCCCCTGTCTCTCTGTTCCTCTGCTGGAGTGGCCTCGTAGGTGGCGCTCATCCACCAAATGCGTCATGCACTTGACTCACACACATGGACTAGATATGATGGTGCTTCGTGAGCGTTGTCACATAATGAGACGATAGCACAGCGGTAGGGCGTTTGCCTTTCCCGCAGCCAACATGGCCGACCCGAGTTCGATTCCTCCGCCCTTCTCGGAGAACCTGGCAAGCTACCGAGAGTATCTCGCCCGCACGGCAGAGCCTGGCAAGCTCCCCGTGATGCATTCGATATGCCAAACACAGTAACAACAAAGTCTCCAATGGAGACGTTACTGGGCTCGCTCAAGCAAATCGAAGAACAATGGGAGGGCCTTTACCTTTACTTAATATTATGTGAAACTCCTGAATATCGAATATGGTCTCATCAATTCAGGGTATTATTGTAGGTATTTATATGTCAAAAAGTTGAGAACATCACTTTACCAAATGTGTTATAATAAAATTCTTGTGAATATCCTATGCCTTTTGCCATTTAAAGAACTGCTCTACTGTGTTTTGTCCAGTGAAGAGTACAGGAAAGGTTTGAAAAAGAAGAGTTGCCACGGAACTTGAAGATAAAAAATTGGATTCGCCAAAACAGCATGAGACTAAAATTTTCTACCTGAAATTAAATTAAATATTGAGGATGAAAAGTCATTAAATTCTTTTTGTTTATTTTGTGAAACTGCTCATCTTACTTTTGTCAGATTTAAAAAGTGTTTCCTCTATGAGCTGTGACGTTCATACAGCAACCTGGTAGACTACATCTAATTGTAAGTCAAATTTAAATGTTTGTTTCTTTCTCTCCCTGGCAACGTTACTTCGCAGTAATCTATTTGTCTTCATAAACCTAGAAAGAAAGCTTTTCTGTCTATAATAGTTAATTTGAAAACAGTTTGTATTACTAAGGCTCTGACTTGGAATATCAGAAACATTCTGCTTTAGGAACCAAAATTAACCCCACAGAGTCAATGTCTTGCTTGGACTTTTAGAACTTAAATGTTTTCATTAAAATGCATACGTGTATGTAAGTTATGTGATAGATGTGTTAATTGCCCAAAGAGGAAGGAGTGTATTTAGAATGTATGCATGGGGGGCTGGCTGGAGCGATAGCACGGTAGGTAGGGCATTTGCCTTGCACACGTCCCACACGGCCAACCCAAGTTTGATTCCTCTGCCCCTCTCGGAGATCCCAGCAAGCTACCGAGAGTATCGCACCTGCACGGCAAAACCTGGCAAGCTACCCGTGATGTATTCAATCTGCCAAACACAGTAACAACAAGTCTCAAAATGGAGACAATACTGGGTCCGTTCGAGCAAATCGATGAACAATGGGAGGACAGACAGTGCTATATGGGGGGCTGGGGATATAGGACAGCTGGGAGGCATTTGCTTTGCACCTAGCCTAGATGAGTTCGATGCATGGCATCCCAAATAGTTTCCTGACCACCATCAGGAGTGGTCCCTAGGTGCAGAGCCAGGAGTGACCCTTGGGCATTACAAGGTGTGGCCCCAAAACAAACAAACAAAAAAACCCTAAAAGTCATAGAATGCATGCATTTAAAATTACCAGAGGCATACTTTTTTTTATTAGTGAAACACCATGAGGTACATTTGTACACTTACAAATTTTTGTGCTTGAGTTTCAGTTATACAATGATCGAGTGCCCATCCCTCTCATTCTCCACCACCACTGATCCCAGTATCCCTCCCACCCGCCATGCCCCCTATCCCACCCTGCCTCTGTGGCAGGATATTCACTTTTGTTCTCTCTCTCCTTTTGGGTGCTGTGGTTTGCAAAAGAGGCATTGAGTGGCAATCATATTTGGTCTATAGTCTACTTTCACCATGCATCTCCCATCCTGGGAGGGTCCTCCCAACACCCTTTATTTGGTGCTCCCTTCTCTCTCTGAGCTGCCTTTTACCCTAGCATGTACAGCTGGCCTCCAAGCCATGGAGTAAACCTCCTGGTACTTATCTTGGCTATTCTTGGGTGTTAGTCTCCTATTTTGTTACTTTATGTTCCCCAGATGAATGCAGTCTTTTTATGTCTGTTCCTCTGTTTCTGACTCATTTCACTTAGGATGATACTTTCCATGTAGTTCTAACAGCCACATAGTTCTCCATTGTGTAGATGTACCAAAGATTCTTTAACCAGTCATCTGCTAAATGTTAATCGGGCACTCAGGTTTTTTCCAGGTTCTAGCAATTGTAAAGAGTGCTGCAATGAACAAACAAGTGCAGATGTCACTTTGACTATACTTTTTCAGAGGCATACTTTAAATATCTTACAGTTTTGTGTCAAATATCATAATAAAGATGCAATTAAATTAGTTAGGTAACATAATTATATTTAGATAAAAGTAGTGTATGTTACCTTACTAAATTATCACTTTTTATTTTATTTCCTTACATGCATGAAATACTCTATTTTCCCCTATCAAATCTTAATTTTTCATTAAAAATTATCTTCATGTGTATTAAAGCATGTCTCTGTAAAAGAAAACTATCTATAAAACATATCAAATACAAATGTCACACCTAAGAATTATTTTATATAAAATAATTTATATAAGACATCTAGCCTACTATTTCTTTTATATACGATATCTAGGCTATTGCTTACATTTCTTTAAATTTTTTTTGATTGAAGCCCCTTTACAGTTTTATTACAGATGCCAAGGAATAGTAAAAGGACTGGAGGATGCGTCAGTTTTCAAGTTAATTCCCCAGCATGTCAGGCCCCTCCCCCAGCCCTAAGCACCTCCATGTGTGACCCTAATGCCATAAATACCTGGACAGGTACCACACTTCTAGTCAAAGAGATGACAAGAGTTGAATCCTGGGGTTTTCAAAAGACCTTCTGCAAGAGGAGAGTGACATTTCCAGGGAAGTCTCAGGGTGCCACAGATGCACCCTGGTTATGCCCCAGTTGCTTCTGTGAAGGGCCTGGCTGATCTCAGGCTTGGTTCATGGGTCAGAGTAGACAGCATCTTAAGAATTCATTGCTTCAGAAATGAGCCGGCCCAGGAACTCTCCAGATCAGTGCTTATTACGCTACGCTAATCTGCATAGCGCACTAAGTACTGGGACGTCTAGTCAAATGGAGACTTGAAGATAATCCGTTATATACAGATGTTGGTTTACAAAGGTGCACACCTGAAGATTATAAAATATTGTAAGGCAATATTGTTTCAATAAAGCTTTAAGAAGGAAAATTATAAATTTGGGATAATGCCTTTCATTCGGGGGAAAGGGTAGGGAACAATGATCACAACCAGCTGTGTTCAGAACTTACCTCCTGCCTGTGTTCCGGGATCACTTTTGGCAGTGCTTGGGTCTTTATGCAGTGCTGGGGCTCAAACAGAATTGGCAGTGTGCAAAGTAAGGGCCTTAAGTCCTGTCCTAGCCCTCTGGTCCTAAGAATGGACTATCTCTCTGGCCTGAGTGAGGTACTGCCTAACAGTCACTCAAGGATACTGAAACAAACCACACTACGAAGAGCAAGGCTCCAAGGAGACTTCGTTTGGGGTCAGTGATTTCCAAATAACCACTTTCTTTTCCCCAAAGTATCCTGCAAATAAGCAAACCTCACTTTATGTCAACACACTTCCAAAGTATCCATTTGTCCACACAGTTCAAATTTCATTCACTCATTTTACACACAACCACGCAGGAAGACTTTGGTGTGTCTTGGAAATACATGTGATTCTTGTGAAATATTTTTAATTCTAAAGTATATCTCTGATCGGTTCAGTTCTCACCAGGATTCAGCATCTAGTTGTTTGCACAGAACACACAGGTTGGGTGTGCTACAGGGCATTTGGCACACACTCTTTTCCCTATATACACTTCACAGGAAAATGTAGCAGGTCAATATGAGGTCCCAAATAAATGTACCTTCTGAATCTTATAGCAAATTGCAAGGAAGAAGATATCTCATCAATAGAAAGCTTGCCACTAGTTGGGGTGGGGGTGGAGGAGAAAGGTCAGGGAAGGGAACACTATGACATTATTAGCAAAGGTAAGGGGGTCACTCTGGAGACCAGAATGCTGAAAGAAGGTTTAAAGTGCTTACCACAGAGGCAGGCTGGGGAGCGGGAGGGTAATTGGGAATGCAGGGGAGGGAAGTGGACATTGGTGAAGGCGGTGATATTGGAACTTTGTACACCTGAAATGCAATCAGGAATAACTTGGTATCTTTGTCATTCACAGTGATTCAATAAAACTCATCATGGTAAATTAAATTTAAAAGCGTACAGTTTTGAAAATGACCACACCATCACAATAAGAGTCCCAGATCTGATTTAAACTTTTCAAATATGAGAAACAAAAGAAGCAGATTTTTGGTTTCTTTCTTCCAAACCCCAGATCACATTGGTCAGATTTTTTCTGCAAGAACTTTAGCATGCCCTCCCTCTGGGTTCTCAACAAGCTCCTCTCCTCCCCAGATGCCACCATCCTGTTCTGCTGGAAGTTCTGCCCTCAGTGGCTGTCTCATTCATTGCGTTCTAAATGAGAAAGAGCCACAGAAATTCATGTATATGAGTTGGGGGCAGCGAGGTGGCTTGGTGGCTAATAGTTTCTACCTTGCAAGTGTAAAGCCACAAGTTTGATCCCTGGTGCAACGTCCATGTGCCAGGCAAGGTTCTGGCAGCTACAGCTACAAGATCCTGATGCTGCGATTATTTATAACTGCATGCAGCCTGGTGTGTGTGTGTGTGTGTGTGTGTGTGTGTGTGTGTGGGTGTGTGTGTGAGCATCTTAACTGAAGGGTGAGAGTCTGGGGAAGCACCACAAGTAAAACGACATTCTAGCACCAGTCAGGCCTGAAAGCTTCCAGACAGTACATGTGTGAACACCACAACTAAAAAGAACCACAAAACCACAAAACTTCAGTGAGAAAGACAACCATATGTGCTGACACCACAATCAAAAGTGTGAGACCTTTGGTAATACAAATGCATCAACAGAGGGAAGGGAAGGGAAGGTGGAAACAAAGGCATGGATTAGTAAAACAGTCTGATCTGATTAGATAAATATAGGTTCATCTATAAGCATACTCAGATTCAGCCTTATTCAGGAAATTGTATGCACAGATAAGATTCAATTGTTTTATCAGAAAATCAGACTCTTTCACAGAGAAGCAGGAAACCTTTACCTCATGGTGACTATTTCTCTGCAGCTTTGAAGGCTGATGTTCAGGCTGATTTCACCTTTTGCTTGTGGATCACGAGAAAATACTGAAGAGCTTGCATTTGGATGCTGGCTGTTCTGTCTGTGCTTTTATGAACAGGAGAAGGAAACCAAAACTTCCTATGCAATAGCAAGTTTCCAAATGAAGGGAAATAGAAACTGAAAGTGAGAGAGGCTCCCCTCCCCTCCACTGGCAGTCAGGTTCCACACAGACTCTGAGCACTGTGCTTGAGAAATGGTTCATAGACACAGATCCCAGACCCTGCTTCCAGAGATTCTGGTGCAGCTAATTTGGCAGTGGGCTCAAGAATCAGCATTTGTACAGCACTCTCGAATTTCTATTGTAGGTGTCCCTTTATGTATTTTGAAAGGCACTGTTCTAGAGCTTCCTTGTTCAGCATTTTGCCCAGGGTCCTGAAAAGGTCAGTGGCAAAAATGTCTAAAACTGCAAGTTCAATCCCTGGCGCCACTCTCAGTAACTGTGACTCTGGTGGCACTGCCTTTTGAGGTCCTTGGCACTGCCCAACATTGAGACCCCGTTAGTATCACAACCAAGTGTGTGTGACCCTTGGTTGTCACAACCATAGTGAAAAATTAAAGTAAAGTAAAGTAAAGTAAAGTAAAGGCCCTCCTGTTGATCATTGATTTGCTCAAGCGGGCCCAGTAACGTCTCCATTGGAGACTTTGTTGTTACTGTGTCTGGCATATCGAATAATCTCGGTAGCTTGCCGGGCTCTCCGAGAGGGGCGGAGGAATCGAACTCGGGTCGGCCATGTTGGCTGTGTGCAAGGCAAACGCCCTACTATCTGGATTTGTTTTTTTAAATCATATGATGTAATTTGAAACTAAAAATTACTTTCCTTGCTAACACCATAAGGCTAAGAGCTTGGTGATTTAACCTCTTTCCTCTTAAGACAAATATTCTTAAACAAAAATCCGTGAAAACATAAAACAAACAAAACCACATGACAATTCATCAACTACAACATCAATGTGTTGAACACTAGTCATACTATACCGTAGAACAGGGGCTGGTAAATTTTATAAAGGGTCAGAGAGGAAATAATTTAAGATTTCATAATCTACCGTCTCTGTAGTAACTATTCAACTCTGTCAAAGTAGCACGAAAATAGCCATAAACAATGTGTGGCAGTGTTCCAAAAACCTCTATTTATGGAGACTGAATTTCCTATTAATTTTCAGTGTCTTGAAAAACTGTTTCCAACCATTTAATATTGAAAACACAACTGTTAGCTCACTGGTCCTGAAAAGAAAACACTGAGAACCACAGATCAAAGTTGGCTGTGCCGTATGTACAGGTTTTTAAATGCTATGCAAAATTCTTTAAAATTATAGGTTCTAAATCTAGACTGGAGACCTGTTTTTCAGATCTCCCATTTTAAAATTTAAACCAGACAAACTCTCTACTTTCTGGATAAATACACTCACAAGAAAGAAGAAAATATTTCAGAATATAAATCCCCACTTAATAAAGGAAGAAAAAAATGGGAAAAGTTATGAGTCTTTCATCTTATAATCTGGAAATATTTAAAAATTTTATTCTATGCAATGCAAAACAGTATGCATAGATTTAGTACATAATTTCTTAATTTTTACTCTAGGAAAAAAGACAATGAGGAAAAAGTTTTTAAATCTCTCTATTCCATTTATAAAATTCATTTACATTTTCCCCTCTTTTTTCACTATTCCAGTATTTTATAAATGGAATAGTGAAAAAAGCGGGGAAAAATATAAATGAATTTTATTTTAAATAAAAGCTCTTTTCTCATTCCCCTGGAAGCACTCTAAATATTAAGCTCTTCTAAATATTAAGCCACACAAGCTGGGACAGAGGAAAATAACCTCAGTACCCCGAGATTCTGATTCTTTTGTTGATCTACTTTGGGCTTTTTGAATCACATGACTGAGACTCATTTTCTTACCTTGAAAATGGCCTGGATTCACTTTTCTTTTCCTTTCCTTCTAATGTATAGGGAGCCTCCCTCTGGGTAGGTCCAAATCTTATTTCGTCTAAGATGTGACTTGGGTTACTCTAAGGAGTGGGCAGCCATCAGCGAAGTCCTCACTCCACTTGGGACCTTGAGAAGCTCGTCCTGCCAAGCCTTGTTCTTCCTCTCTGAAGTGAGGTGTTAAAAGCATGAGAGAAGTTTGTCTTTGGGGCGTTTGTGCACAGGCTGAAGACTGTCCCTTAGTTCAGTCCCTTAGCAGTCAGAGCTGCCTCTGTCCCTAGAGCCTCTTGGAAACAATGGCTGAGCTTGAGGGGACTTGAGTTTGAGTAAGTAAGTGCTGAAAGCCTTCCTTGGTCTTCCTCTAGACAGTGATGCTGGAGATGTGCAAGCACAGGTTGGGGTGTCTCCACAGCCATTGTCTGGAGGTAAACTGAGGAGGGTGAGAACCTTAGAGGACCCTGCTCTGACACATGCTCTTTCAGAGGCCTCTTGCCAAGTAGTTTGTCCTTCTGATCTTCATTTTGTTTACCTAGAAAACAAAGCTGGTGATGATAGCTTCTCTTTTCTGGGGCTATTATGCTGAGTTGGGGAGCCACAGGCTGAGCACTGAGGCCTTATTACCATAATAATAAAGAAGGTAAACTAAGGTGTCTCCATAATAAAACCTGTTAAAAAGACTGACCACCAAGACCTGGACTGAGCCTGGCTTAACTTTCTGAAGTCAAATATACAAGATTAACACTACTCCTCTGTTCTGTAGGAACAGGTTGCCTCTCAAGTATACAACCCCTCCCAAGTATACACAATTAACACTACTCTTGTCTGTTCTGTAGGAAAAGGTAACCTGAGACACTTGGCAGTGAATTCCTCTCAGGATCCTTCTCTCTCAAATAACCCCTGCAGAGTGTTTGTTCAGCCTGGGGTCCTCCTTTCCTCACTTGCTAAATGGTCACTAAAATTCCCTCTTCCATAGGCAATTATTCTGCAATCCCTTTCCATGGGAAAATTATGGGAAACCCATATATATGTATATATTGTATAGGTGGGTGTGTATATGTGTGTGTTGTGTGTGTGTGTGTGTATATATATATATATATATATATATATATATATATATATATATATATCACTGTAGCAGTGTCCTCCAGTTTTTCATTGATTTGCTCAAGTGTGCCCAGAAAGGTCTCCATCTTAGGACTTGTTGCTACTGTGTTTGGCATATTTACTACGTCATGGGTAACTTGCCAGGCTTTGCTGTGTAGGCGAGATACTCTCGGTAACTTTCCGGGCTCTCCAAGAGCTGCGGAGGAATCCAGCCTCCTCTGTGAATTTTTAAAATTGGAATTCACAAAGGTCATGCTTTATACACATTTTTGAGTTGGTAAATTATGACAAATACAGGGGCTGGAGCAATAGCACAGCAGGTAGTTCATTTCCCATGCACGCAGCGGACCCAGGTTTGGTTCCCAGCATCCCATATGGTTCTCTGAGCACCGCCAGGGGTAATTCCTGAGTGCAGAGCCAGGAGTAACACCTGTGCATCGCCGGGTGTGACTCAAAAAGGAAAAAAAATTATGATGAATACATATCCATGTAATCCTTTTGTCTCCTTATAGTTGTCTTTTCTTTTTGTTGAGATGCTTTTATTTTCTAGTTGATGGGAAATTGAAGAAGTTACTGAGTACCATACCAAGATATCTCTGGAACTCAATCATTTACAATCTGGAAATTTACATTTATAAACACGGCCTTGAGAGCTCTCTTGATAGTCAAAATGAGAAATGGAAAATAAATTATCTAGTGTCTGCCCCTGGCAGGTACTTGAATGGTGCTGGGAAATTTTGAGCAAAACATAATGCCAAAAATTAGAGAGAGAGTATTGGGGAAATTGTCTGCCATGGAGGCAGGGTGAGGACTGGGATCTGGGTAGTGGAATATGTGCACTGGTGGAGGGATAGGTGTTCCATCATTTTATGGCTGAATCTCAGACAGGAAAGCTTTGTAATTCTATCTCATGGTGATACAATTAAAAAAACGTAATGTGGAGTTCATGCCCAATTCAATCAGCTTACTCAATGGCTGAACAAATAGCAGTACCTCTACATTGTTAAGGAAAAGAAGAAGATACTGAGTCCTGAGTATGCTGAGGCAATTTCTCTGAATAGTCCCAATGACCCATCAATAGTATTTATGCAAATGGGAATTTTACTTCTAGCATCAGGGCCTACACAAATCCTGACTGTGGCATTCGTTCACCCTCACCTGGGTTCAGTGCAGGTGGTCATGTGACGTGTGATGCTGGGGATTTTAGACAGGAGAGCTGCCAGGACTACACTCAGTTCACGTGGCAGTACTGAGATCCAACTCATAGCCTCACTCTTGCTTTATTCACTGAGCTATCTCCTGGCTATTTGCAGAGTACAGATTCTAGACCTCCTGTGGTTCAACTTAAATAGTAGTGGGTTTTGGCTGATTTTTTTAAAAGTTCCTGTGAAAAGATTTGTTTTTAATTTTAGGCACCGTGATTTTCTTTTTTTTTTTCATAGATCAACATTTTTTATTTATTTTTTTAAATTTTTTTTAATTTAAACACCATGAAGTACAGTTGTAGATTTACAAACTTTCATGCTTTGGTTTCAGTTATACAATGATCGAGTACTCATCCCTCCGCCACTGCCCATTCTCCACCACCAATGATCCCGTAGCCCTTTCACCTTCCCCCAACCCCCACCACACACCGCCTCTGTTGCAGGGCATTCCCTTTTGCTCACTCTTTCCTTCAAAGTCTTGTAGTTTGCAATAGAGGTATTGATTGTCCATTGTGTTCAGTCTATATTCTAGTTTCAGCACGCATCTCGCAACCCGAGTCAGTTCTCAAACATCCTTCAACTGGTGTTCCATTTCTCTATCTGAGCTGCTTTTCCCCCCAGCACATAGTGCTGGCTTCCAAGCCCTGGAGCAGACCGCCTGGTACTTATCTCAACTATTCCTGATTGTTCGATTTCTGTTCTGTTACTTTATATTCCCCAGATGAGTGCAGTTTTTCTCTATCTGTCCCTCTTTTTCTGGCTCATTTCACTTAGCATGATACTTTCCATGTAGTACCAATTGTATGTAAAATTCATGACTTCATCTTTTCTAACAGCTGCATATTATTCCATTGTGCAGATGTACCAAAGTTTCTTTAACCAGTCATCTGTTCTCGGGCACCTAGGTTTTTTCCAAATTTTGGCTATTGTGAACAGTGCAGCAATGAACATAGAAGTGCAGATGTCATTTCAACTGTACTTTTTTGCCTCTCCAAGATATATTCCCAGGATTGGTATTGCTGGGTCAAATGGGAGCTCAATTTCTAATTTTTTGAGAATTGTCCATACTGTTTTCCAAAATGGCTGAACCAGTCGGCATTCCCACCAGCAATCAAGGAGGGTCCCTTTCTAGCCACATCTGCGCCAGCACTGGTTGCTTTTGTTCTTTCGGATGTGGGACAATCTCTGTGTTGTGAGATGATATCTTATTGTTGTTTTGATCTGCATCTCTCTGATGATTAGTGATGTGGAGCATTTTCTCATGTGCCGTTTTGCCATTTGGATTTCTTCTTTGAGAAAGTTTCTGTTCATTTCATCGCCCCATTTTTGACGGCGTTGGATGTTTTCTTCTTGTGGAGTTCAACCATTGCTTTGTATATCCTTCATATCAAACACTTTTCAGATGGCTATTGGGCAAATATCCTTTCCCATTCTGTATTTTGTTTCTTTAGAGGTGCAGAAGCTTCTTAGTTTAATATGGTCCCATTTGTCTATCTCTGTTTTCATTTGATTGGCCTTTGGCGTGATGTCTTTGAAGATACCATTGGCTTTGATTTCATGGAGGATTTTGCCAACTTTGTCTTCAATGTACCTTATGAATTCTGGTCTGATGTTGAGGTATTTAATCCATTTTGATCTTACTTTTGAACATAGTGTTAGGCAGAGATATGAGCCCAGTTTTTTTGCATGTAGCCGTCCAGTTTTGGCAGCACAATTTGTTAAAGAGGCTTTCCTTGCTCCACTTCACATTTCTTGCTCCCTTATCAAAGATTAGCTGATCATAGATTTGGAGGGAGGTGTCAGTTTACTGAACCCTGTTCCATTGGTCTGTGGCTCTGCCTTTGTTCCAGTACCATGATGTTTTAATTATTCCTGCTTTGTAGTAGAATTTGACGTTGGGGAGTTTGGTTCTTCCCATTTTCTTTTCCCCAAGAGTTGCTTTAGCTATTCATGGGTTCTTATTGTTCCGTATGAATTTCAGGAGTGTTTGCTCCATTTCTTTGAAGAATGTCATGGGTATTGTTACAGGGATCGCATTGAATTTGTACAATACTTTGGGGAGTATTGCCATTTTTAAATGTTAATTCTCCTTATTCATGAGCAGGGGATATCTTTCCATTTCTTCGTGTCCTCTTTTATTTTGTGAAGTAGCGTTTTTTAATTTTCTTTGTACAGGTCTTTTATGTTCTGAGTTAAGTGGATTCCTAGGTGCTTGATTTTCTGGGGTACATGTTAACGGGATTTTTTTCATGTCACTTTCTTCTCTCTCATTATTTGCATATAGGAAAGCCATGGATTTTTGTGTACTTATTTTATAGCCTGCAACTTTACTATACAAGTCTATTGTTTCTAGGAGTTTCTTGGTAGAGGTTTTAGGGTTCTCTAAGTATAGTATCATATCATCTGCAAATAGTGAGAGCTTGATTTCTTCCTTTCCTACCTGAATGCCCTTAATATCTTTTTCTTGCCTAACTGCTATTGCAAGTACTTCCAGTACTATATTGAACAGTAGTGGAGAGAGTGGGTATCCTTGCTTCTCCCTGATCTTAGAGGAAAGGCACTCAGTTTTTCCCCATTGAGGATGATGCTTGCCACAGGCTTGTGGTAGATGGCTTTAACTATATTGAGGAAAGTCCCTTTTATACCCATTTTTGACAAGGGTTTTCATCACAAAACAAGTGCTGGATCTTGTCAAATGCTTTCACTGCATCTATTGATATGATCATATTGTTTTTATCTTTTCTTTTCTTGTTATGATGGATTATGTTGATTGATTTCCTAATGTTAAACCATCCTTGCATCTCTGGAATGAATCCCACTTGGTCCTGGTGTATGATCTTTTTGATGAGTTGTTGAATTCTATTTTCAAGTATTTTGTTGAGAATCTTCGCATTCCTTGTGGTGTCTTTGTTTCCTTTTGGTATTCGAGAGATGTGAGCTTCATAGGAACTGTTTGGGAGAGTTTCTATTTCTCCAATTTCCTGGAAAATCTTGAGAAGAACTGGCAGTAGGTCCTCTTTAAATGTTTGGAAAAATTCGCTAGTGAATCCATCTGGACCTGGGCTTTTGTTTTTTGGAAGACTTTTGGTTACATTTTCATTTTCCTTGATATTAATAGGACTATTCAGGTATTCTAGATCTTCTTGATTCAGCCTTTGGAGATTATAGAAATCCAGGAATTTATCTATTCCTTCTTGGTTATCTTGTTTCCTGGCATACAGACTTTCAAAGTAGTCTCTGATGATCTCCTGAATTTCTTTGGTTTCTGTTGTGATATCCCCCTTCTCATTTCTGATTCTGTTTATTACGGTTCTCTCTCCCTATCTTTGTGAGTCTTTCTAGTGGTTTTATCTATCTTTTTTATTTTCTCAAAGAACCAGCTCTTGGTTTCATTGATCTTTCGGATTGTTTTTTGGGTTTTGTGTCGTTTATTACTGCTCTAAGCTTTATGATCTCTTTCCTTCTGCCTGGTTTGGGCCCCTTTTGTTGGTCCTTTTCTAAGATCCTGAGTGTGAAGTCAAGTTGGTTATGTGATCCCTTTCTTCCTTAATGAGAAATGCTTGCAGAGCTATACTTTTCTCCCTTAGCACAGCTTTACCTGCTTCCCATAGGTTCTTATAGCTCGTGTCTTCATTCTTATTGGTTTCCAGGCATCTTTTGATTCTTTCCTTGATTTCTTTTTTGACCCACTCGTTGTCCAACATTGAGTTGTTCAATTTCCAGTGTATGATTTGGTTTTCTGCATCTGTACATGATTAACTTCTATCTTCAGGGCATTGTGGTCTGAGAAGATCGTTGATACAATGTCTTTGACTCCGGATACTGATTCCTTGAAGCATGCTGTGTGGCCCAGAGCATGGTCTATTCTGGAAAATGTTCCATGTGCACTGGAAAAGAATGTGTATTTTGAGGGTTGGGGGGAGGTATAAAGTCCCATATAGATCTATCAGCCCTCTGTCTTCTATTTCTTCCTTCAGAGTCATTATTTCCTTGCTGAGTTTTAATCTTCTTGATCTATCTAGGGGTGATAAGGCAGTGTTGAAGTCTCCAACTACTATTGTGTTGCTTGTAATGTCCTTCTTAAGGTCTGTTAGCAGTTGTTGTAGGTATTTGACTGGTCCCTCACTGGGTGCGTATAAGTTTAGGAGTGTGATTTCTTCCTGCTGTACATATCCTCTGATTAATAAAAATGGCCTTCACTGTCCCTTTTAATCTTTTTCAACCTGAAATCTATGTTGTTGGATACTAGTAAGGCCTCTCCAGCTTTTTTGAGGGGTTGTTTGCTTGCAGGGTTGTTTTCTACCCTTTGACTTTGAATCTGTGTTTGTTCTGATTGTTCAGATGTGTTTCTCGAAGGCAGCAGAATGTTGGGTTCTGTCTCTGAATGAATTTTGCCACTTCTGTCTCTTAATTGGTGAATTTAGGCCAAGACGTTGAGAGAGATTATTTTCACGGGGTTTTGTGTCATCTTTCTATAAGGGTTTGTTGAGCTTGTAGGGGTTTGTCCTGTCCTACTGTAGCCCCTTTAGCTCTTCTTTTAGGTTTGGTTTTTAGTCTATGAAGTTCCTGAGTACAAAATAGTGTACCCTTCCTTCGAGTTTGAGTTTGAGTTTACCCAGATAGAATATTCTTGTTGAAGCATTCATTTCAGCGAGTTTCTTCACTATATCCCACCATTGCCTTTGGGCTTGGAGGGTTTCCTCTGATAGTTCTGCTGTGAAACTAAGGGGTGCTCCTTTGTATGTGATTTCCTTCTTTGACCTTGCTGCTTGCGGTATTGTGTCTCTATCAGTGGCATCCATCATTCTATTTATGATATGTCTTGGAGTGTTTTTGTTAGGGTCTCTTTTAGGTGGCACCGTTCAGCCTCCTTGAATCTGGACGCCTGCATTGTGCACCTCTTGAAAAGTTTCAGCAATGATATATTTTACACCCATGATTTTCAATACTACTAATGGTCAGGTTTCATACCCAAAAAATGTTCCAGCACCACATCCTCTACTAATGTCTACTTCCCTACACTATGTCACATGTTCTCCATTCTATTTCTGACCAAGCCCCTGCCAACAAGGTAATCAATCTTTCTAGTAAAGATCTATTTTCAGTTTCTGCTGCCTTAGGGCAATTATTATTTCTTTACAATTTTTTATATCTCACATATGAGAGAGATCATTCTGTATCTGTTCCTCTCCAGACTAACTTCCCTCAGCATGAAATTCTCTAGATCCACCCACATAGCAGAAAATTGAATAATTTCATTCTATAGCTAACTCAGTAAGAAGAAAAGGACTATTGTGATTATATAGTGCAGATAGACAGATATATTATATATATGAACCTATATATTTAAAACTTCTAGACTCTTTGTATTATCTTCAAAGAGTTTCCTGTTTTCTTTTCATTTTCAACCACAATCCCATTCCCCACAATTTTGAAATAACTATCACTTTTCTTTTGATCTCCAGAGATTAGAAATTTTCATCAAAATTTTATGACATTATTATTAGCAAAGAGATTAGGCAATCATGTTTTAGAGAGAAATACTATTATGTCATTAGCCCTTATCATAGGAATAAAAACAAAGTCCAAAGTTTTTGGTTTTTATATATGAAATGGAAAAGAACGTTGATCTGTATTTATTGTTTCATCCGACTTCTCACCTTTTCTTTTGGGGTAGGTCTTGTTTATTTCTAGTCTAAGTTTTATTATTACTGTCTCCCAACTGCCTTTATCTTTTGATTTCCTTTCTAGTTCTGTTACACATCATGTTGAAGTTGATCTAATTTTTTTCTATGCATATTTTTAGCTTGATACATTTGTGTTCTATCCCTTATTTTAATTTCCAGCTTCATACCATTGTGATCTGAAAAGATACTTGACATGACTTCAGTTTTCAAAAATTATTGACTGATGGAGCAGGTGCAGTCTCCCCGCCTTCTCCAGATGGAATCCTGGTGACCAGGAGCTTCTACAAGCATGGCTCCAGTATGTGGATGACAGGATTATTCCTCCAAACTATTCCTCCTTTCCTGATTTGAAAGTGAGCAATAGAAAAGAATCTAGTGTCTGCCCCTAGAAGGCAGGCTTGAATGTTGATGAGATTAGGCCCTCCCGTTGTTCATCCATTTGCTCGAGCGGGCCCAGTAAAGTCTCCATTTGAGACTTTGTTGTTACTGTGCTTGGCATATCGAATTCGTCCCGGGGAGCTAGCCAGGCTCTGCCATGCGGGTGAGATACTCTCGGTAACTTGCCGGGCTCTCCGAGAGGGTCGGAGAAATCGAACTCGGGTCATTGATGAGCGATACCTCAGTGGTAGGGCATCTGCCTTACAAGCAGCAAACATGGCTGACCAGAATTCGATTCCTCCGCCCCTTTCGGAGAGCCCAGCAAGCTATCGAGAGTATCTCGCCCGCACAGCAGAGCCTGGCAAGCTCCCCGTGACGTATTCGATATGCCAAACACAGTAACAATAAATTCTCCAATGGAGACGTTACTGGGCCCACTCGAGCAAATCGATGAACAACGGGAGGTTGATGAGATTATCCAAGCAAAATGCCCCTAACTATAGAGAGAGAGTATCTGAACAGTTTTCTGCTGTAGGGGCAGGGTAAGGACTGAGATGGAAATGGAGGGGATAACGGGGATATTGGTAGTGGAGAGTTTGCACTGGTGGAGGGATAGATGATTGATGATTGTATGGCTGAATATTAAACATGAAAGTTTTGTTACAGTGTATCACGTTGTCTCAATAGCATTTTTTAAAAAAAATTCCTGACCTTTGTTTTGTTTACCAATGTAAGGTCTACGTATGAGAATATTTTCAGTGTATCTGAGAAGAATGTGTGTTTTAGTGTAATGAGTTGGAAAGATTTATATCTAGTAAATTCTAGAGATAAAAGATAAAGACGTTTATCTAGTAAATTCATCTAATCTAATTTGCCATTTAGTTCCATTGTGTCTTTGATAATTTTCTGTCTGTGTGATCTGTCCAATGATGTAAGTGGGATTTTAGAACTCAGTTGCCATTAGTTCCTCTCTTTAGATCTGTTGATATTAATACATTTATTTTATACTCCCATACTGGTCATGTATACACTAATGGTAATTATGTTAGCTTAATGTTTTAATTCTTTTATGTATATATGTAAAGCTTATTTTTTCTATTGTTATATAAACTGAAAGTTTAAAAGTCTGAAAGTCTATTTTTACCTCATAGAAATATAGTTGTTCTGTTTTAAGATTTTCCCTATTGGCTTGCTGTACCTTTCCTCTGTATCTTTACTTTTGCTCTATAATTGTCCTTATAACTTTTAGGTGAGTTTCTTGATAGAGCATATGGTTAGGGCTTATTCTTTACTTTAAATTTGTTTATTCATCCAACTCAGTTGGCAGTAATTTGGTTGCAATAGTGAAGGGATTTGGTACTGACAGTGAGATAGAAAAGTGACATCTAGACATCATGGAGGAGTTAGGAGTGTATTTAGGGTCCAGTAAGAGTGGAGTTGAGTCTGGGGAAACCCCTTATGGGAATGGCTACTAAGATCAATAAAGTCTCTTTGAACCCCAAGCATGTGCAGACATGACCAACTGATGTCTTCAGTTTACTCATCTCATTAACTGGTCATTATAATACAAGTGGCATTTTGGTTTTGCCTCCTTAGTGGGCTTTTATGTGTGCATTATGGGTAATCACATGCACATATACAATTTGATTATGCACATGCACCTGTCAGGCAATAACCTCAGTTTCACCTAAAATTCCTCCACAAAGTGACATAGTCACCTATTTTACTCTAAAGTTACAGTATAAAGGCAGAACTCTATAGGCAAGACAGGGTTGGTTATAACTTACGCTGTCAACCCACTCCTACTCTTTTGGAGTGCTTGAAGCTCACTTGCTTCATTGCTACCAAGCCTGTCTGTGTCATCCTCTTAATTATGCATAAGAACTAAGACTTCTCATCTACCAAGAACACCTGGAAATGTTGTGGTGATGCCCTGATAGCCAGGTGTCCTCCCTGTGATGATACAAAATATGAGAAGATTCAAAACTTGTTGCTTTTAAAAAGGATGCTATCACAATTGCATCATATAAGCAGATTCAAAAACTAAAGTGAAAAAAGAGAGCAAGGGTAGAATACTTCAAGGACCACAGAATGAAGAACGTGGTTATGGAAAGTTTCTTGGGAGACATAAGAAACCTGAGCTTTAAAGAATGTTTAGGGAATGAGTTCTGCAATTGTATGTGGATGTTTGGTCACAAGAAACTTGAAGGGTTTCTTGAATGTGATTCAGTGATGAGAGTATCATCTGCATCTGGGAAGAACCAAACAGAATGCCCTAAATAGGTATGCTGTTTTGTAGGATCACTCTTCTTCAACTCATAGTCAGAATCTCCTTGTTGACCCAATAATGAAGAAATATGCCCACCCTGAACCCAGAGGTTTCAATTTTTTCTGCAGCTCAATCTACTTGCCTTACAGGTTTGTCCGGGGTTTTGTTCCTATTTTTATGTGTGTGTTTGTTTGGGGGCCACATTTTGATGTGCTCAGGGCTAACTCCTGCCTCTATGCTCAAGGATTAATCCTGGTGGACTCTGGGGACAAGATGGTGTACCAAAGGTTGTACCCCAGTCAGCTAAGTGCATCAAAAGCTCCCTACCTGCTGTGCTATTGCTCCAGTCCCTTGATTTTGGTCTTCATTCATTCAGGCACTAATCAGCCTTTTGATGAATCAGTGTGCTGTTTAACATTTATTAATATATGAGGGTTTTATTGTCTTCCTGTTTAAAAAATTTGAATCATTATATACAGTTACAAAGTGTTCATATTTGAATTTCAGTCATACAATGATCGAACACCCATCCCTCCACAGTGCACATTTTCCACCACCAATGTCCCAAATATACCCCCCCAACATTCTAACCCTTCCCCTGAGTCTATGGCAGACAATTTCCCCCATAAACTCTCTCTACTTTGGGGAATTATTGTTTGCAATACAGATTCTGAGAGGCTATCACGTTTAGTCCTTTATCTACTTTCAGCACACGTGTCCCATCCGGAATGATCCCTCCAACCATCATTGACTTAGTGATCCTTTCTCTCTTCCAGCTGCCTTCTCCCCCAGCTCATGAGGCAGGCTGCCAACCATGGAGTGATATTCCTGGCCCAGTCTCTACTGTCCTTAAATGTCAGTCTCATATTTTTATGTTATTTTATATTCCACAAATGAGTGCAGTCATTCTATGTCTGTCCCTGTCTTTCTGACTGTGAGGGTTTTCTTATGACACTTTCATCCATCATTTTCGCTTATTAAACATCTCCCTTTCTTTCTCCTCATTTATCTACCTGCCACTTACTATGATATATTATATATGTCATATATATTATGAAAGACTTGTATGTTGTTTTTCTTCATTTATTCTTTAATTATAACTCACTTTCCTGATCCATATCCTTGTTTCATGGTTACCAAGGACTATTTCAGTCAGAAGAAAAGAGAAGTGACTACTTTTATGACTTCTTTTATGGCTGACTCTGAAAAAATTTAACTATATGCTCAAATTTTATTTCACAAGTGTTAGAATGTGTGATGTCCATCTTCTGGATCTAGGTTCTGGAGGTTTTGGACCTGAAGTTTGTAATATAGCTGCTCCTCCACTCAGCAGATTCAGTGGTCGATTGACTTGAGGACCACGAGTGGCATGGAGCTGAATTGGGGCAGAAGGGATAGTACAGTGGGTAGGGTTTTGCCTTGCATGTGGCCAAATCAGGTATGATTCCCAGCATCCCATATGGTCCTCTGAGAACCGCCTGGAGTAACCCCTGAGCATTGCTGGTTGTGACCCAAAAAGCTATCAGACTGAATTGACTACTGGAACCTGAAGAAGACCAACAGTGCCCAGTTGAGTATTGCCATAGAATTTTCTTATTAGACAAAACAAGTACTCCCATTGAAAATCAATAAAGGAAATGATAATGAAAATAAGAAAAAAGGAGCATTGTATTTAAAGAAACTGTACTTACAGATTGTATAAACCAACTGACCAGAGTTGGGTAGAGAAACTGAAATAGACCCTGAATCTACTGCCTGAGGAATGGTTTTGAGCTCCTTGGGAAAATGGGGCCGATCCGATCTTTAATGGACAACTCTGAGACTGAGAAATTATTAGTATTACTTGGAATTTAGACAGTGATGAGGATTATTTTCTTATTCCTCCTTAAGTGCTAATACATATGGGATCGTTTTTAATGAGATATTCATAATAACATAGTGGCAATGAATATAGAGAATGGTAGGATGTACTGGAGTGGTTTGTGGGCACTGATGGATATTGGCACTGTATTAATACACATAATGTTGTCATCAGTTAATGTTTGCGGTTGTGTTCATCAACAGCAAGGAGACACCTTTAGGGGAGTTGTTATTGATCTTTGTGAATGTGTAAGGAGAGTCAAATATTTTGGATTGGGAGATATGCTTAAGAGCCAGGGACTCACAAATCATTCTTCATGTATCTCCTTTTGTTGTCTCTTGGATAGTGAGATTTCACGAAACAAGAGCTAGGTACATTAATTTTAATTTCTAATTATTTACTGAGAGTCCTTAAAAATATCAAGTGTAATCTGCATAGATATCTCCCTTTGCCCTTTTTACCCTTTTCTTTCTAGGAAGGTTTGGGAAACAGAACATTGGAGGACAAGGTACGTATTGGTAATCAGATTTAGCATAGAGATACCAATTGGTTGGGTGCTAAAGGTCTCAAAAAATTCTGGTAATTGAATCTGAAAGATTTATGGTATAGAAAAGTGTCAACAAAGGAAGATCACTCCTCTATGTTCCATGACATTGTAGTTATTTATGAATGAATTCTTTGGCTTGTTTATGATATCTAGACACGATTACTGTTAATCTCAGGTGCATAATTTCTTTATTTTTTTTTCTTTCTGGGTCACAGCCAGCAATGCAAAGGGTTATTCATGGCTCATGCACTCAGGAATTACTCCTGGCAGTACTCGGAGGACTATATGAGATGTTGGGATTAGAACCCAGTTGGCCGCATGCAAAACAAACCTTGCCCATTGTACTATCGCCCAGCCCCAGGTGCATAATTTATTAGTGAAGAAAAAGAGCAAAACTTATTTTATAGAATCTATGATTAAATAATTTTAAAAACTAAATTGTTACGTAGAGTTTTCTTTATATAATAAAAGGTTTGTATACAGCAAAGTGAATTGAAATATAATTCATACATAGCCTTTTGTAAATTTAAGGTATATAATATGTTGACTCCCTATTTTTATGTATTATGATTTATCTATAATTTAACACAGTTATCATTATTTGTTTATAGGAAATAATAAACACAATCTTCGAGCAAGTTTGCAGCCATTTTCTTAGTCTATGACTTTGCTGAATTTTTTTTATTAGATATCAAGTATCAAATAGAGCGGGTGGTGTTCGGTTATCTTCTAACTATTCTGGAGATATCATATCCCACATATTCTTTTCTCAGTTAAAGATACTGAAGGACCAAACTTCTCAGAGCTTTTACTTGCTGACTATATTTGTTCATTTTGCTACTGAAGGAATTCCATAATTTGCAAAGCCTGAGAATCTGTTTTATTTTTAGAAATCCTTCTTTCGGCAATTTTATGCAATTTCTTCTTCATCTGTGTTCTTTCCTTTGATTCAATGTTTATTTTTATGCCCTCCATGTACTGGTGGATGGCAGCATATTCACACTTCATTTCATAGAGCTGGAAGTTGCCATATAGTAAATGGAGATTTTGCTTAGCTAAAGGAGGAAGTTCTTTTTTGAATTCTTGTTGGAAGTAATGTTCTGCTTCATTGTACTCACCTGCTATTCTACAGAGGAAAGCAAGATGAAGGTTGACCTGTGAGGGATTTCTGTGGTTATCACCTTTCTTAAGATGATATATACCTTGTTCTATTTGGTACTGTAATAATTTGTCACTTTCTTGACACATTTCATTATTTCCGCAAACTTTTTTGAAGACTTTTTCTTTGTAGCAAGAACCAATATTGTAGTGTATGCGAGTATTGTTTGGCAACATTTCTGAAGCCATTTCAAGCAGCTCTATAGATTTGTCCAGGTCTCCTCTAGTTCGAAAAAACTTGGCTGCTTTTTGAAGCATACCTGCTTCATATGGTCCTTTCTCCAAAAATTCTTCAACTAACTTCTCTCCTTCAGCATTATTCATCTTCTGAAGCGTCAGAGCCAGGAGTAATTTAACATACATGTTATCAGGATTCAGTTCAACGGATTCACGCAGAAGATTCATGACATTCACAGGTGCTGGACACTCACTTTCACGGTGCCTTGCAATGGCCAGTCCACTGGCAAATTCTGGGTCATGTGGATGTTTTTCCAGAGCCTTCTCAAAGCACACTATGGCCCTTTTTAATTGGCTGTTGCCACACTTAAGCCGTGCCCACCCTTCCTCAGTGTCCAGCTCAGGACACTCCAGACTGAAAGGATTTGAAAACTTCTCACACACCCGTTTCACCTTGTCAACATAAGCCTGAGCTTCTGGGAGTCTGCCCAGGTGATAGTAGACCCAGGCATAGTTTCCCCAGGTCACCAGGTTCCTGACTTCTGCCTGGTCAGAGTGCTCTTGCTGGAGTGACTCTTCAGCCTGCTGTAAGCATTCCAGGGCCTCCTCGTCCCGACCATCTAAGTGTTTCATGTAGGCCAACAAGTTGTACATTGTACCTTTGGACTCAGAGTATGAAGATTCAATCTGCTCACGCACTCTCTCTTCCAGATCCTCTGGGACATCCTTTTCCTTAAATAAATTCCACGTGAAATGACATTTCAGCTGGAGAAGGATTTGTTGCAGAGAACAGTTGGCCACACTATGAAGAAAATAAACATGGTCACTGTGATGCGCTTGCCAAGCACTGCAACATGTGATGAAATTCCAGGTTAATTTGGTGTCAACTCTGCTGGGCCATGGGATGCCCAGATATCTAGTCAAGCATTTGTTCTGGTAAATATTGAGGAGTTTTCCAAAGGGAATTCACTCCCTTAGTTCCCAAATGGACTAAAGGGAGAAAGGAAAGCAGCTATCAGATACTTGTTGAGGGGCTGAGCAGAATCAAAGGCAGAGAAAGGCTGGATCAGTGCCGCTGGGCTGCTGATGCTGGAACATAGTTTCTTCTCACTCAATAGGAAGTTAAAGCACAGTGCTCAAGTTTACATCTTCTGACTTTGTGGGACTATAATACAGGCTTATTGAGTCATAAATTGTATACCTATGTATTTCTTTATTGGCAATCTTCTAGCTAACTCTGCCTACAACACACACCAACATTTTCCAAAAGATCAATTAAGATGCATTTCTTTTCTCTTTCCTAGAGATATGCTCTGTACAAAGACTCACAAAGAAGCTCCCTCACACTGTGAGGTTGGTAGATGAATGAGGCTGGTGGCTTTCTGGGATTTTGATAGAAGTGTTAGACTTTTCTCCACCCTAAGCACAGTCATACCTGTGCTCAATATCATGTTTTGGGAGTCGAGGACTGGAATGAGTTCTTGACTCACGCAAAATGATGAGGTCTTAGTTTAGGCCTAATAGTGGGACCTTGGGAATGGGACCAAAATAGGGAGAACTTGAAGTCTTGTGTGCGTGCCTAGGCCTTGGCTCATACACCAATCCAAACATACACACATCTGTAAGTATTCTTTGTTCTGTTCTGTATAACAGGAGGTACCCCTGAGGGAGCAAACTAGTAGGAAGTGAAAAGCAGTGAGCTAAGGGATTCTTCACACTTCTGCTGCCCCTGGACACCAAGATGATGCTAGAGAGGCCAGGGAGGGAGAGATGGTGGCTTGAAGCCCCAATCCCTGAGAGAGAGTGTGAGCAGATTGCAAAGCAACGGATCAGCATACATGCAACTAAGAAAGAGAGGGGGCGGAAAGAAACAGAGAGAAAGGGAGAGTGCAGTGAGCTGCCAAGGTCAGTGCTGCCAGAAAGGACTATTGTTAGGAGGATCCTGAGACAGAGTGTGTGGAGTTGAGAGCCCTGAGACAGTGCACAGCTATAGGAAAGAGAATTTTATTTCTGCTGTAGTAATAACAATGAAAATGTGCAAAGCTCCAACCGTAGATTTCCTCCCCTCCCCCAAGGCTGGGAATTACCTAGGAATATCCCAAGTACCGCATGTCAAGCATCAAACTTTCTAGCCAATAGGCGTAGTATCCCTGGATATATCTCTTGGGTCCCTTGAGAACTGATTCCACTATCCCCCACCCACCATAACTCAGTGCTTTGTGTCAGTTTTAGAGACAAGGGAATGAACCTAAAGCCAGGGAGAAGAGCGGGACTATTGCCAAGGTTGTTGTTCTCTTTATATATGTCTTGCAAGTCCTTATTATTCTCTTCCTGGTCCTTTGGATAGACCACCACGCTGCTAATGTTTTAACTCTCCAGTTAGGATTTACCAACTAGTTCTGACCTAATAATTCTATCCACCTTTTACAAAGGTATACAGATATAAAGTAAGAATTCCATCATGAGGAAATCAAATTAAGGCTAGGATACATAAATGACACTCAGCAGACTTATTTATAACTTTAAAAAAATAATACCCTATTAAGTTGAGCAAACTAGAACAAGTGGATACATTTCTATAAGAATTCACCCTACCAAGACTGAATTATAAAGAAGTCTAGAGAAATAAATTACTAGGGTACATGTTGGCCAAACCACATAGATTAAAAAAACTCTATACCAGAGGTTTTATGGTGAACTATGAAATATTAAAGAATTGATAGCAATACTTCTTAAACTTTTGCAAATAATAGAATAGGATGGAACGCATAAAACTCATTTTACAGGGCCAGTGTCAGGCTAATATCAACACCAATGAGGACATTCTAAGAAAAAAATTTAATAAAATCATAGGGCAGAATATTAAAGTATAAAAACAAACTACATTCTTTGAGTTAATAACTATCAGAAAAAGAAAATTTCCTCACAAGCAAACAGTGCCACTCATAACAGAATCTAATTAATAAATTCCAAGGGGTAAATCTAACCAATTCATGAAAGATATATACGTTAAAAGGTACTAGATATTTCACTCTTTCAGAAAATTGGAAGTGCTATTTTCTACGAGGCACTGGAATGATCAGAGGGCTGTTGTACCCACAAATGCAATCACAGAGTGCTTTCTATTTGCTCACTTGAAAAAAGGTAGATTTCCAGTGGTTGCTGAGTTAATTTTTTTCCGAGATGGGCGTAGCATGTCAGATAAATTTGGAACCTCTTAGAAACACAAGAAAACACACAAAAAAGGAAAGATAACCTTATCGATAAATTAGAAGAATTACTATTGTTAAAATAGCCATACCACCCAAAGCAATCAACAGATTTAATGAAATCACTATCAAATTCCCAATACACCAAGAAATCTGAGGAGAATCCAAAGCTGAGGGCATCATATTTCTGTTTTCAAACTAATTTTTTTAAAAGTCATAATCGTCAAAATGGAATGATCTTTGTGTAAAAAAAAAGCATAAATGTTTGAAGCAGTGTAAGAATCCCAGAAATGCATGCACACACATGCATACATAGCTAGATAGATATTTCTTAAATTTATGGAGCCAGAATTTTACTAAAAGAAGAGAAAAGTCTTTTCAATAGATAAATTGGGATTATTGCAGAATGAACACTTACCTTAGTCTAAATACAAAATTAACTCTAAATGGATTTAAATGAAAGACTCCAAACCATAAAATTCTTTTAACAGTACTTTAGGGGAAAATAATTTCACTCATTCTCAGCAAATGTATTTCTAAATCTGGCATATTTTTAGACTTTTTAAACATTTTTATTGAATCACTGTGAGATAGATCCCTACAATCTGTTCATGATCGAATTTCAGTCATACAGTATTCCAATACCCATCCCTCCACCAGTATCCATTTCTCCTCCTCCTCCTCCTCTTTCCTCCTCCTCCTCCTTCCTCCTCCTTCCTCCTCCTCCTCCTCCTCCTCCTCCTCCTCCTCCTCCTCCTTCTTCTTCTCCTCATCCTTCTCACTCTCTCTCAATTTTGCATATTTTTAAAATCACTGCATTAGAAGCATAGCTCAAACCACTCCTATCTACTCATCCTCCAGTGTTCACCATAACGGTCTTCCTGATGTTCATCGATTTGCTGGAGTGGGCCCAGTAACGTCTCCATCATGAGACTTTTTGTTATTGTTTTTGGCATATCGAGTACGTCATGGGGAGCTTGCCAAGCTCTGCCATGCGGGCGAGATACTCTCGGTAGCTTGCAGGGCTCTCCGAGAGGGACAGAGGAATCGAACTCGAGTCGGCCATATTGGCTGCGTGCAAGGCAAACGCCTTTCCACTGTGCTATCGTTCTAGCCCCATCGTCCAGTAACAGTGGTGAATATGGCTTTCATGAATTTCAGATCTCAGCATAGTTATGAAAGCCTTCTGCTGACATTCCCAATTGCTACAGACACATGCAAACATGGACTTCTGCAAAAACTTTTGGGTAAGTTGGATTTCAAGGTCTCCGACAGACAAGGTCTTGTTCTCTGATCAACCCATTCCTACAGACCCAGTTAATGTCACTCATGTCCAGGAGCCTGAATCAGGGCAAAGGGAAACCTGAGGTAAGTAGTACTGGATTCCTTGCCTCAACGCAGTTATGAACCAGCAAAATATTTGAGAATCGTGATCTTCCTTTCCTAAGGCCCTGAGTATCACTTGGACCCATTTCTTTACATGGTCAATCTCTCAACATGTCTTTAGAGACATTTGGTTGGGTAAGGCTTTATTTTTACTCAAGTCTCCTTTTCCCAAGGCTCTCTCTGGTGATGACTTTTAGCATGTAACTATGCACTAAAAATTGAGGTTCACTAAGGTTTTATTTTGTCTAAAAACAAATGCACTTATTATAAGGACTGGAGCGATAGCAGAGCATGTAGGGCATTTGCCTTATATGCGACTGGCCTGGCCAACCCGAGTTTGATTCCTAAGCCCCTCTTAGAGAGCCTGGCAAGCTAACAAGAGTATCTTGCTCGCATGGCAAACCCTGACAAGCTATCCGTGATATATTCAATATGCCCAAAACAGTAACAACAAGTCTCACAATGGAGACATTACTGGGCCCGCTCGAGGAAATCGATGAACAAAGGGAGGACAGTGTTACAGTGCTGAGTTTTGACAAATATATTTATCCAGATACCACCCAACATCCACTCACCTTAGACTCCTTGTGTTATCTGTAAAGTTTTTCCTCTATACTTCCTAATCAATCCTAAACACACTCTGCTCATTCCAAGATACTAAACAGTTCATCGTAGAATAGAGTGGAAAAGATAGCATTGTTGATGCTCACCAACTCTTAGCACATCAATAAAAATAAAGTCTGAATTTTGGTATTATTTTTCACATAGAATTTAGAAATTATCTATGTATAGAAGTTCTTCAATTTAAAGTGATCAAACATTGCAGGGCAAAGCTCCAATGAACATGAATTAAATTTACAACACCAATCCATCTTTGATAATACATGATAAAAGAAACACTTCCTTTAATAATTATAAATTTTGAAAAAGCATTTTCCTTCTCTGTTTAAATAAAACCACAACATAAAAGCCCATAAAGAGTACTCTCAGGTGTAACTCTAAGTCAGCAACCACGGGCTACTCCTGTGAAGCCTCACCCATCCAGACCCTGGTGCCCAGCTCCACTCACTGAAGAATTTAGAAACCTGAATGAGCCTACCACAAACAGCCACAGAAACAAAATGCCCAAATTAATAAAGGAATGTTTCATCTCTAAGACAACACATCTCACTGCCCCCCAGAAGCTGTTTACAATGTGTCCCCAAATCAGGATTACTAAACCTTCCTGTCTCACTGACCTCATGATGGCGATTGCTTCTCTTATTCTGGAAGACTAGGTTCCGGCTGATTTCTTCTTTGGAAATCTCGCTAGTCTGCCTGAATCTACTCCCCAAGGAGCAATATAAAGGAGGTGGTAGGTGTGGCTGTGGCAAGGTGAACCTGGTGTTGCTTCTTATCTGTTATGAATATTAGCTGATTTATGAAAGGGGACTGGGAATGGAAATTGAAACTTGAAAATGAAGGGGAGAAAAACAAAACTAGGCTGATGTGTGTGATGATTCATCCCAAGCATATTGTTATAAATATTCTGAAATGACTGGTAGCACATGAAAGTAGCCTAGGACTTTGACCTTAAACCTGAGATGGATTTCAATAGTCAGCATGTTTCATAAAGTCCATAGGAGATCTTGTTCAAGATAAAAATTTTAAAAAGTTGTTCACTTCCAGTGAACTTATTTGTGGGAAACAATTTGCATCCAAAAACTTGGAACTAAGTTTGTGTGCTCAGTTGCCTTGTCAAGGTTACCCATTTGGATGTGTTTGGACTCCTTGTTTAGTGATTTAAATTTTATTTTTGCCCCACACTAAATATAGGAAGCTAAGTCTGGAGAAAAACACTAGCATTTAGATCTCCAAGGTCTGACAGGATCATTTATTTTTCCTAGGGGAAGAATAGGACATAGGATAGCAAGTAGTGTTGTTTAATGACATAGCTCATAGATTCTGGTATCTGCGCTTTGAGTTTTGAAAGAGTTATATTTACCCTGACAGATTTTCTTTTAGTTTTCAAAAACGCTCAATCATGGTGTAGATATTCACATAAATCTAGATGGCATATTTCTTAATGCTGATTGGTCAGACAGGTCAAGGGGTTCCTTCATTCCTTCAGCAGTCATAGTCCTGTGTAGCAAAACAGTCATGTAGTTCTCCAACCACAGGGAGATTCTTATAATACTTGGTGTTTGGGATTGTTGTTGTGTCCAGGGAAAGTCACCACCAACGTGTAAAGAAAAACAATTGGAGTCATGTGAAAATATTTTGGAGAAGGATGACGTGATAAAACAGTGGGAAACTGAGGTTCAGTTGCTGACATTCTATCTAGTCCCCTGAACTTGGCATGAATTATTTGTGAATACAGAATCAGGAGGAACCTCAGAGCATTGCCAAGTGTGGCTCCAACACAAAAATTAAAATCGTCTGGAGAAACTCATTGTAGAGTAAATCCTTTTCTGACCCCTTTTTATCATCATAGTGTGTTACTCGCAAAGAAGTAGATTTCTTGGAACCTTCTATTATTGAAGGCTAACTCAACAAAATGTGTTCTTTTTTGCTCTAAGTGATGTACATTAATCCGTTGTTTGCTTTTCTCTCTATTTCTCCTCTTCTACTTTTCTCTTTCATCCCCTCCCTTTCTTTTTGCCTCCACCATGGTTTGATATGGGTGTTTCACACAGAGGATATGCAGATTTCCAATCACTAACGAGGGTGAGGAAAATTTGGCTAGGAAACCTTGTTATGGAGATTTTACCATTTAAAATTAAACTCGAAGTTGAAAATAGGAGAGAAGAATCAAATCCACTCATTATCTTTAAGTGTACAGATTAATGTTATTTTTTCTCTTGTTATTAATGTTGATTATTATACTATTATTTAATGGGGGCTCAAGAGGTTCTGAGGGTGGGGGTATTGTGATGGGAGGGAAAGCGGTGTGACAGGTACTGGGAAAATATAGTGGTGGAGAGATGGGCGTTGGAACACTGTATGACTGAAACCAAATTATGAACAGTTTTGTAAAGATCTACCTCAGAGTGATTCAAAATAAAATCTTTGATTAAATAAATAAATAAAGGTTTTAGGCAACCAAGCTGATTTTTCAAAAGTAGGGTTTATTTCTCTAAGCCAACGCGACATAGATATTTGCAGAGGAGAAAGCGAGACCATGGTTCACTCAGGCAATAAAGGGTAAGCTTCACACAAGGGCATGGTGTCAGCAGGCTTTTATGCCTTCCCAGCCAGGGTCAGTTCTAACTAGTGACTACTGCTTCTGGCTGCTGCCTGATTCGATGGAGTAAGGTGGGGGAGTAACAGAAACCATCACTTAATCACTTAATCACTTAATCCCCGTTATTCATCGATTTATTCGAGCGGGTGCCAGTAACGTCTCCATTCATCCCGGTTGCGTGCTAGCGTAGCCCAATGGTATCTGTTCGTTTTAGGAACATGTAGAGCCTCAAACTGATCATTTAGGGTCTTGACGAAGAAGTCTGACCATCTTATAGGTGGGCGTCCACGTGATCTTTTGATGTCTCGTGGAATCCAATCAGTAATGGCTCTAGTCCAGCGGTTGTCTGTAAACCTCATTACGTGTCCAGCCCATCTGATTTTTGATGTCTTGGCAAATGAGACAGCGTCCCTGATTCTTGAGCGTTGACGAAGATCAGAACTCCGGATTCTATCTCTCATTTGAGTGAATCGTGATATTCCAAGCATAGTTCTTTCGATTCCTCTTTGAGAGACCCGAATAGTGTTCTCATCCTGTTTTCGTAGGGTCCAGGTCTCTGAGGCATATGTTAATGCAGGAAGAATAGTGGAATCAAAGAGATGTGCTCGTAGCTGGAGGTTCTTTGTCCTTTTAGTTATTTCTTCAATGCTCTTGAAGGCATTCCAAGCTACTCTCTTCCTCCTGCGCAACTCAGGTGCCAGGTCATTCATCATGTTGATTTCTCGACCTAGGTATATATAACTGTTGCATTCGGAGATGGTGGTTCCGTTGAGAGCAAATGGAGCGTCAGGAACAAGGCTGTTTCTCATAAACATTGTCTTCGCAAGATTCAGCTGTAGTCCGACCTTTCCACATTCACGGTCAAAGTCGTTCAGCATTTGTGCCGCTTGGTTGATGTTTGGTGTTATTAGAACGATGTCATCAGCAAAGCGGAGGTGGTGTAGTTGCCGACCATCTATCTTCACTCCCATGTTTTCCCATTCCAGCCGTCGCATGATGTTCTCAAGGGTGGCACTGAAGAGTTTTGGTGAAATGGTATCACCCTGTCGAACCCCTCTCTTGACATCAATTATTACTTCTTTGTAGAATGGTGAGATCTTGGTAGTGAATCCGCAATAGAGCTCATGAAGGATCCTGATGTATTGAGTTTGTACACCCTGATTGGCTAGGGCTTCTATGACCGCTTCCGTCTCAACAGAATCAAAGGCCTTCTTTAAATCAATGAACGTTAGACAGAGTGGCATCTTGAACTCCCGAGATACCTCAATGAGCTTGGTTACTGTGTGGATATGGTCGATGGTACTGAATCCTTTTCGGAATCCAGCTTGTTCACATGGTTGTCCTTCATCTAGTGTTCTGCTAATCCTATTCAGGATGACTCGAGTGAATAGTTTGTAGATGACAGACAATAGGCAGATTGGGCGATAGTTGCCAATGTCGTGGATGTCTCCTTTCTTGTATAGTAGTACAGTCTTGCTGGTTTTCCATTGGGATGGAACCTTGCATTCAGACAGGTAGCGTGTGAAGAGTCGAGCCAATGTATTGATGAGTACTGATGGTAAGTTCTTCAGGTGTTCAGGTCTGATCTTGTCTGGGCCAGGTGCTCTTTGTTTCTTTACAGACGAGATGGCATGTTGGATTTCGGAAGGGAGAACATTGGGAACGACATATCCATGATGTGGTATGTGGTATGTGGGCAAGTGGATGTGGCTATTAAAGAGATCTGAGTAGAAGTCATGAATAATCTTCTCCAGTGCCCTTCTGGAAGATGTGATAGATCCATCATGATGTCGGAGGGCAGTCATCTTGGTTTTGTAGTTGGTGAAGGACAGGCGGGCATTACGAATGTTTTTTCCAGCTTCTGCTGCATCTACCAGTACTGCTGCTCTCCTGTTTTTGAGGTCATCCTTGATGGCTTCTCTGCACTGTTTTGCCAGTTCGGACGTTTGCTTGTAGTTGCCTGAGGCACGTGCCAAGCCACGTTGGCGAATAAGTTCAAGAGTGTTCGAAGAAAGACGGTTTTTTGTGGTTATCTCTCTCTTGGCATTCCTTGCACAATCATGGAGGTGCTGAATCATTCGATCGTATTCCTCATCAATGTTGTCAATGACGGCATCTTCCCATGTTGCCGCAACAGAGCCAAAGAGTTCCCAGTTCGTGGTTGTTCTGGGAGTCCTCTTCTTAAACCTTGCATTCTTTTCTCCTCGTTCTGTGAGGTAGAATTTTGCACGAAGAAGACGGTGGTCTGATCCCGTTTGGAATTTTGGGACAACAGCAACATCGGTTAGGCAAAACCGCCGATTGAATATGATGTGGTCTATTTCATTGTGGAACCGTCCATCGGGAGACTCCCATGTCCAACGTTTAGATTCAGCCTTTTGGAATTGTGAGTTACCATGGAAGGTTTTGGTTGACATGATGAACTCAGACAGTCTGTCACCCTGTTCGTTCCATTCCAGGCCATGGGTTCCAATGTGGAGTTCATCGACTGATCTTCTTGGTCCTATCTTGGCATTAAAATCACCGACAATGATCTTGTAGAAGGTGTGATCTTCTTTATAGAACTTCTCTAGCTCCATGTAGAATTTCTCAGTTTCTCTTTCACCATAACTGGATGTTGGTGCATAGACAACAAAGATAGAAACTGCCGGTAGTGAGCCACATTTATTCAAGTGTAATCGTCCGATTCGGGTTGTTAGGCATTCATATGAATCAATGCTCGTGACTAAGTTTGTGTTGACAAGGATACCGACACCACCGACGCCTCTTTTATCACATGTTCCAAGGAACAGTTCTTCTCCAGTGTCGAAAACAGCATGATGGAATTGATGTCTTCTCGTTTCGGTCAGACCAATGATGTCGTACTTGATCTTTCGTGCTTGTACCATAAGGTCTTCAATGGATGCAGCAGATGCCAGGGTACGAGCATTAAAAGTACAGACAATCATTTTTGTTTTTCTGCGTTTTGGTAGCCTATGTCTGCCTTGGTGTTTTATCAGCCTCTCCTTCCATATCCTTCTCGACTCTGCATATTCAGGGTTAGGGAAATGAGATCCATTTATTACTGGATTTGGCATATCATAAAACATTTAAAAGTCACTCTTGCGATTTTTGACCTAACATCTTGACCCAGAGGAATCTTCAATAATACATCTCCCAATGAGGAAAACAAATGTAAATAAATGGGAGTATACCAAACTACAAAAGTTTTTGCAAACAAAATAAGGGCTATCATAAAAAGATCTCTTTACTGATTGGGAGAAAATATGTATACATAACACGTCAGAAAAAAACTATTAGCCAAGATATATAAAGCATTCTCAAAACTCAACCACAGAAACCAAACAATATCTCCCAAAATGGGAGAGGGGATAGCTTCTCAAGATTCCATAAGGATGGATAAGGTAAATGCCCTCCCATTGTTCAACGATTTGCTTGAGCGGTCCCAGTAATGTCTCCATTGGAGACTTTGTTGTTACTGTGTTTGGCATATCGAATACGTCACGGGGAGCTTGCCAGGCTCTACCGTGCGGGCGAGATACTCTCGGTAGCTTGCCGGGCTCTCTGAGAGGGGCGATGGAATCGAACTCCGGTTGGCCATGTTGGCTGCGTGAAAGGCAAACACCCTACCGCTATGCTATCGCTCCAGCCCAAGGATGGATATCAGACTTATTAAATATGTTTGCCATCCCTGATATACTTTGTTATGTCATTTGTATATAGCTTCATACCAGGGAAACTATATTTACATATTAGAGAAATTTTGCAGTTTTGGAGTCTCACCCGGCTGTGCTTAGGGCTTACTTCTGACTCCGTGCTCAGAACCCTGTGAAGTGCCAGGATCAAACCCAGGTCAACAGTATACAAGGCACATGCCGTACCCTCTGGACTCTCTCTCCACCCCTCTTGATTACATTATTTTTAATTATATTTCTATACACAAAAACAAACAAAAAACCCAAACTGGACAATTCAGTAACTTTCAATATCTTCTAGCTGTCACCTTCAATCCTCCCAACCACTCCAGTTCTACATATCAAACCCTCCATGTCCTTGAGAATTTTCTACCCTGGACACATCAGGTATATAGAATCATATGATAAGTAACTTTCTTATTTATCACTGACTTACTTAGCATAATGTTTTCAGGTTTGTATGTCATATGGTAGAGTCTCCTGCCCCCACGCCTGGCCATCTTCCCCGGGGTCTCTTGGAGGATGGCGGGTTGAGTTTCCCTTTCCATACTGAGCAGAACCCCGGCGGCTGAAGACCTCCAGGGCTCAGCCATAACCATGCTGAGACCACTCTCCACACGCTGAGATGATCCTCACACATGAAGAAACTGGCAAAGGAACCCAGGTGTGTGGTACCTGGGGCTGAGATCTCCAAGCCTGATCAGTTCGGGACTGGGCTTCCTCCATCCAGATTCCGCCATCTTCCAGTAGCTAGACAGTTACACGCACCAACTGCTGTGTGACCCCATGTCTTTCCTATCTTTCCCACACTTTTACTTTCAGAATCTTTTTTTTGGAAGGTCTTAATGACAGACAGAGAATGAAAAGTTTACATACATGTGTGGTTGAAGCGATAGCACAATGGGTAGACTCGCGTTTGATTCCTCCATCCCTCTAGGAGAGCCCGCAAGCTACTGAGAATATCCCAACTGGATATTCTGCCGTGCAAGAATAGCTTGCACGGCAGAGCCTGGCAAGCTCCCTGTGGCATATTCGATATGCCAAAAACAGTAACAACAAGTCTCGCAGTGGAGACATTACTGGTGCCTGCTCAATCTAATCGATGAACAACAGGACAGTGCTACAGTGCTACATGTGTGGTACTTACTTTAGTATACTGAAGTTAATGGTCTTTTCCCAGGTGTCTGTACCTTTCAGTCTAAATTTCTACTCATCACTCTCAGTGATTTCTTCTGTATGTACCAGATCTAATGATCAATTATTCATGCAAAGTCAAGTAAATCTTCCCTTGGGACATCTTCTTGTCCTTTCAGTCCATCGAAACTGGTTTACCTTTGTAACTGGTATTTGGCATTGGAGAAAGCAAGGCCAACTGACCTAGCAGGTTCATGACTTCTTGTCATTTTTACTCCTTATTTAAATCTTCAGTCTACATGTTGATCACCTCCAGGATGAGAAAAAGGAATCAGTGGCAAGTCACTTTTCTTGGATGGAGGTCAGAAGAGAGAATGTGTATGGGTGCACAAGTTGTGAGGAATTGAACAGAGAGAAGTGCAATCGCCCATCCAGCATCAGTGGTCAGTGGTCAGTGTGGGGATTGGTGTTTACGTATCCAAGGGTGCATGATGGTAGGTGACAGGTGTAAGTTGAATGCCTGAATTCTTAAAGTTATAGAAAAAAAGATTGGAATATTCAGTAGTTTCATTGGTAGACCAATGATTATATGGTTATATGGAGTCAATTGATATCCAGGCTAACGTTTCATTTATCAGCAGGTAAAAGATTACAAGTACAACAAAATTTTAGAAATGCCAAAAGACCCATTTATATTCTATCACAGAGATTTTTAAAATAAAACCTATCCCTTTTTTTTTTAAAAAAAGGTAACTTCATTAAATCATTAGTATAGTTACAGACATTCAATATTCCAACTCTAATCCCACCACCATTGCACATTCTCAACTTCATTATTTCCAATTTTTGCAAGCACTCCTTGAGCTGTCCCCATGGCAGGCCCTCAATACTTATTTTACTTTGCTTGTTATAATTTGCTAAAAGGATGATCCAAAGGTATTTCCTTAGAACAAAGTATCTCACCATGGACCTCTTGGTCCCTTGTGTAAAAGATTACTAAGGTGTTGTTACACATTAAGTCTACTGTGTTTATATTTTGTTAATTAAGATTGGTTGCCTTCTATATTCCATCCCATCTAATCTGATATGCTGTCCTGGTTTATCAGTGTTACAGAGTCTGAGATATCACATGGCGATATTTCTGGATGAGGCTTGTCGGAGCAGCGGAGTCTAGCTGGGAACCCAGGGGCAATTGTGGGATGTGGAAGTTTTCAGCTGCTGGTGCTCTGCTTGGGTGGGTTAGGGGGGACTCATCCCTCCCTTCCTGGTTGCCTTGGGTCGACTCAGACTTGTGAGGGATCTGGGGGAAATTCTGCCACCTGTAGATCCTTTTAATAATTTAGTTCTGAGTCTCTGGACCATTGCTGGTGAAAGAGTTTACATGGCACTTGCAAATCTATGCCATTTTTCAGAAATCCATACATGCATACTGATCATCGCAAGTGTACACAGTGTTAGTTTTAATGAAAATGCACGAGAACTTTGTTACAGTGGTTTTAAGTTAAAACATTGAATTTTATATAATATTTAAAATCACATAACAAGTAATCTGTGCTTGGGCCAGAGAGAAGATAGTACAGGAGTCAAGGTGCTTTACTTACCTGTGGTAGACCTGGATTCGAACTCCTACACCACATATGGTTCCCTCAGCACTCAGGAGTGATCCCTGAGCAGAGAGCCAGGAATAAGCTCACTCTTACCTGAACACTTCTGGGTTCACACCAAAAGCAATAACAAAAAAGTTATTCTATACTTAAATACATTAAAATAAGTTTTACATAGATTATGCATTTTCAGAATATACTACATGTTATTTTTATACATTTCTGTATTGTGATACAGTTGGCATGGTGGTAATAACACCTCTACAAGGGAATGTAACTAGATTTTTTTTCAAGTGGGAGTAATTAAGTCTTCTTAACAAGCTGATTCTATAATGATATTGTTATCTATATTCATTATTCTGTATGTAGTATTATAAGATTTATTAATGTGTAGTTGCAAAAAAATGTGTCTTCTAGCACTCCCCAAGAAAAAGTCAAGTTAATACTTGGCCCATTAGAGTTCCTCCATAATCCAAATCTGGTACTTTTTCTGGGGCTTTTGGTCACCTCTGTGCCAAATCACTCAAATACTTGATGCTACTGACTGGCAGAGTTTAAGCTTCCTTCCAACTGTCCGGGAGACATCGCATTCCAGATTGTCATTTCTCAGACAAAGATGCTGAGTCCATAACATTCTCAGAGCAGGTTATTGGTAACTGCATTTGTCCATTCTACTGCTGTAGGAATTCCAAAAGTTCAAAGTCTGAGAATTCGTTCTATTTTCATTACACCTATATTGGGCCATTTATTCAGTTTGCTTTTTATCTTTTCTTTTTCCTTTGATTCATGATTTATTTTTATACCCTCCATATAGTGGTGGATGGCCTTATCTTCACCCTTCATTTGATGGAACTGAAAGCTGCCATATTGTATATGAAGCTTTTGTTCTGCTAAAGGAGTAAGCTCGTTGCTGAACTCTTGTTGATAATAATGATCTGCTTCTTCATTTTCACCTGGTATTGCATAGAGGCCAGCAAGATAGATATTGACCCAGGAAAGATTTTTACTTCTTCCATGAGCTTTTTAAAATGACTTATAGCAAGAAAGATGGTGGCCGCATGGGAGCCTTGTGAACAGCAGGTATGAGCCGGGGATGTGGGGGCGACTAAAACCTCATTGGAAGGGGGGAGTTCCGGTCTGTCCTTCATGCCCTACCGAGGTCACCAGTTGTCCCCCACGAGCAGTTCTCCAACACGGCCACGGCCCCAGAAGCACAAGGACTTAATGCAGAACCCAGCAGCTTGGAGCAGAAAAGTGAATGGACTATGCGTTAATTCAGGCCATCATGTCTGCCCGGAGGGGAAAGGATGTTGCCCCATTTGCCTTCTCCTCTCTGGAAAGAAGGATGGCGGCCACATGGGAGGCTTGTGGACAGCAGGTATGAGCCAGGGGTGTGGGGGCGACTAAAACCTCATGGGAAGGGGGGCGTTCTGGTCCGTCCTTCACGCCCTACTGAGGTCACCAGTTGCCCCCCACGAGCGGCTCTCCAGGAAGGCCAGGACTCCAGAGCACAGAAACCAATCTCTTAATTATCTGACTCTCAGTAGAAATACTTCCAGGGTTAATAAGTAAAATAGTGGAAATCTAAAACGAACATTTAATTCTTGAACCAAGCTGTAGAAAGCAAATCATTTCACAATGCTTTTTTAACATGTCTCATTGCCGGGGGGTGGGGGGGAACTCAAAATAATAGTGGTGCATCTTTTATTGAAACAATGAATCTAATCAAAGCAGATAGAGTGTTAACTAGAATTCATCTGCCTCGCAGGCATTGGGAGGGGTGGGGGGTGGGGTTTTATTGGGGTTGATAAAAAATAAGTATTGGTAAAGGGAAATGTGTTTGATATTTGCATTACTGAGACCTAATCCTGAAAGCTTTGTAACTTTACCCACAGTGATTCAATAAATAAATAAATTATTTAAAAAAATGACTTATAGCTTGTCTTAATAGGTACTTGAACTTCTCACTTCCCCAATACATCTTACTATTTGAAGGACTAACTCCCATAACTATTTGAAGGACTTTTGATCTACAGCAGAGCCCAATATTTTAATGCAGTTGGGTATTGCTTGGTTTATCTTCTAAAACCCTTTCAGGAAGATCTATAGCTTTATCCAGGTCCTTCATGTTTCGGTAAAATTTGGCTGGCTGGTCAAGTACATCTGGGGCACATAGGTCATTCTCTAAGGTTTTTTCAATGAGCCTCTTTCCTTCACTTATTTTAAGGTCCATTAGTACAACCACCCCTCTGCTTAGAGACTTTTGCTGAGAGTCAGACTCCCAGAAAGAACTTTCCATGAAAGACCTCACCTATCAGTTCACTGCTTAGAGGAGCTAACTTAGCCACAAAAAGGGGGACTGGCTTCCTGCAAATCACAGCTGGTCTTTGAGTGAGCATGGTACCATGTTTATTTTTCAACCTCCTTTTCGGTGACCTTCTACCTGCCGAGGGTGTTCATGCTCCACATCTTGTCATCAGTCACTGAGGGCTTAAAGTTTGATTTGATCTCAGCTTTTCATTTTCATCCTCCTTCTCAGAACCATGCAGTTTTAGATAGAGATTAAAATAAAACAAAAAAAAATCATGCAGTCCACATGCATGGGAGTCATTCCTGTATGATGAGACCAGTACAAGACAGAAAACACAGTCTGACATCTGGTGCCTGTTTCCCCAGCAGTGGCTCCTCCTTCATCCACACCTTCCTGTGTGTCTCCACACCTCTGTGTTACCAGAAACTGGACCAGATGTTCACCAGATGAGTCCTTTCAAGGCAGAGTGGTGCTCGGGACGTATTCCCAACTTTGAGGTAAGAGTTCACTCTTGGTGATGCTCAGTGGACCATGCAGAGGACCTGACTCCCAGATTGTACCCGGGCTTCTTGAAGCATGCAAAGTATGCACTTAGCACTTGAGCCTCCAAGTATCATTGTCACGTCAATATACTTCAATAAGTTAGACAGTCTTGGGACTAGAGACATAGTAATGAGTAAAATATTTGCCTGACATGCAGCTGACCCAGGTTCTATCTCCAGCACTGAGTGTGGTCCTTCCAGGAGTGACTCCTGAGAACAGACAGCCCCGTATGATCCAAAACCAATATATAAATGAAGATAGCTTTAAATATCATGGAATCCGACTTCTTTAAATATGAAATGATAAACCACTCAATTCAATACATACTAGAATGCTATTATAAGGAATTCGTAGACCAAAAGTTTTGAATGCAGCAGAATACATTAAGTCTTGTAAGTTAGAGCTCAATAAATGGAAGTCATATTTATTCTGAAATTTTCATGCTAAACAAGTGAAAATAAAAATCAAAGTCCTTAGACGTCAATGACATGCAGGAGTAGGACTCTAAACATGAAATTGTCAAAATTTTTAGATCTGAAGAGAAATTCTTATAAAGATAAGTTTAAAAGGCAAGAGGTAGGAAAAATATAGTATTTCTTGGCAATATACTTCTGTGTTGCAATTGAAACTCAAGTATTGGCAAGTTGGATATATTAAGGAATTCAAGAAATCGTAAATGATATATCAAGTCATTTGTTGTCATGGACAGTTACTCAAAAAATTGAAAAAAGTTGCTAGAAAAATAGAATGATTCCATACAATTCTACACATATGTTCATTTTCCAATTTTCTAAAAATTTTTATTACTTACATAAAGATTCCATAAATATGCTTTGTTTGTAGATACTATTTTCTTCAACCAGAAAAACACAACTTTGATGAGAACTAACACTTTCCTTCTCTACTCCCTGTAACCTGGGAAGGATGCAGACCTTGTTCCCATTTTCTGCTGTACAATCAAGGATACTGACTCAGGTAGTCACCAAAATTCCACACTTGGTATAATATGACTTCCATCTTATAGCACCATAGAACATTTAATGTCACAGAATTTGTTTAGATCTATTTTAGATCTATTTAGATCAATTTTAGATCTAAAATTGTTTAAGTTTGAATGAGTCGGGGTCAGAACCTTGGTGCATAGGACACTCTTGCCATTTCTCAGTGGTCACCAGGGGGCAGTGTCTGTGTGTGTGTGTGTGTGTGTGTGTGTGTGTGTGTGTGTGTGTGTGTGTACTTATGTATTAAATTTCTAAAGAAAAAAAAGAATATTTATGTGCGTCTATTGTTCAATTTATTTCAAATCTATGCAATTATATATGGAACAAACCAAGGTAATTACTCACTGGAACTAGTTTCTTACTACACATGCAGATAAAATTATAAACAGTTGAGTGAAGGTAGACTTAAATAATAGCATGTAAAAATTAACGCAACTGTATTAAAGATCTAAAATTCGTACTACAAATGATAAGATTAATAAAAAATAAATAGCATATCTTCATGGCCTTGGATTTGATATCAATTTCTTTAAATTAACATCAAAATAAACAAAAGAAAAATCAATACCTTGGACATAATCAAAATGGAAAAAATTGTGCATTGAAGAATACTCTAAGTAGCTTGTAGAGACAAGCCACATGTTAGAAAATATTTACAATTTATATCTATTACAAGGGTCTTTCCTCGGAATGTACAGTGGTACAATGCAGCAAATGAAGGAATACATAAGCCAAGAAAAAAAGAAAAAAGCCCTGGACAGGCATTTTTCAACAAAAGATAGTCAAATGAACCACAAAGATGGTCAATGGATGACAAAGTAAGATTAGGTATTATGGAAATGTAAATTAAAACCATGCTGAGATACCATTCATTGTGAGAAAGGGTAGAATCGCAACTATTTGCAAATAAATGAATTGTAATTCTCATAATTGCAGAAATGAGCAATGATATAACCAAGGTGCAATGCAATTTGACAACTCATAAATAGTTAGGCATGAAGTTCCTGGTTCAGTTATTCTATTCCATGGTACATAAACAAGAATTGTATAGAAGTGTTCAAACAAATGCTTGAATATGAATATCCTAGCAACATTGTTCACCTTTCGACAAAAGGTGCAATCAACCCAATTATCCATGAACAGATGAATAACTAAAATCAAAAAATTCTTTTCAAGTAATCGGCAATTGTTTAGTCACAAAGAAAAATGTGGGTCTTGTGGTTGCAGTTGAGAACTTCAGGTTCATGAACACAGTCAATGTTTAGCCTTTGCTGGGTCAGTCTGCCCTTACAGGAGCTTTTCTGTGGAGAGAAATGGACTCTGGACTTAGAGCAGGAATGGTCTGGAGGTTCTTCTTCTTTCCTGGTCAGGGCCTGGATGCTTTGCCCAGAAAAAGAGTTATGGACTTTCACTGGGGCCTGAGTGTATCATGGATCAGGAGTAAAGAAATATTGTCCAGATCATGGGACAAGAGTGTGGTAAAGGTGGTCATGCTGGAGTTTGAGGCACTTTCCTTCCTTGATCATGAGTCACTCTCAGGGGTGCTGATGGCATCAATTATTGGCTTTTCATATTTCAAACCCTCCCATGTCAACCTTCCCAGTGTCTCTTTTATCCCAATGCATTTAAATTTGTCAGTGGGACCACAGACACAAGAAACTACATCCATTTTTATGTACAGCATCTTTATGTAGTTTCAGGAACTCTAGCGATAGGCATCAGTTCTAAAACAGTATGGACTGATATGGAGGTACCTTTCAGAACAATCATGCCAGTGAAAAATGGCAAACTAATCCCACTGGTTATTGCTGAGAGTAAACTATGCTACGTGGCCACTAAGAATGCACAAGGAGATAGAGTGTCCATCTGTGGGGACATTGGCCCACAGAAGAGCACAGCCCCTCCAACCTATGCTCTGACCTCCAGAACCCCACTGCATTTATATTTATTTATTATTCTTTTTTGTCTCTTTGGGTCACACCTGGTGATGCTCAGGGGATGCTCGTGGGTCATCTGCACTCAGGAATTATGCCTGGCGGAGCTCAGGGAACAATATGGGATGCCAGGAATCAAACCTGGGACTGCTGCATGCAAGACAAACATCCTACCCTCTGTACTATCTCTCTGCCCCCCCTCCCAATTTATTTAAAAGGAAGGAACTGGGAAGACAAACCACTTGCCAGGAGCAATCACTTATTGGTGAAAGGACCAATTCTTATTTTATATTTAATTTATTATTTTAGTAAATATAGGTAATAGTAAATATATGTACATCAGATTTCTACAAATGCTTTTAAATTTATTCATTGGGTAATAATAATATTTCCCTGACCATGAAAGCCAATCGTTGGAAAATGTGAGTAAGAAGAGACTGATAAAATCTCAGGACTGGGAGGAACAGAGATATTACTGGCACCTGATCGAATATATCAACGATCAACGGGATGATAGTGATACACTGATATGGTGAAAAACAATAAAACATGTATTTATTTATTTATCTTTGGCCAAGTCTGGCAGTACTCAGGGCTTAACTCCTTACTCTGTGCTCAGGATGCCTGGTGGTGCTTGAGGGGCCTTAAGTGGTGCATGGAACAGGACCCGGACCAGGTTGGCCACGTTCAAGGTAAACACCTTAATCCTTATACTATCAAGTCCTACTGTTGCTGTTGTGATTTTGGATTTTTAGACAAGCTTGCCAGTTCTCTGGGCTTGCTCCTGGCTTTGTGCTCACGAATGACTTCTGGTAGTGCTGGGGATCATGCTTGAATTGACTGTGTACAAGGCAAGTGTCTTAACTCTGTTCTATCCCTCAAGCCCTGTGCACTGCATTTCACTGAAGAAAAAGTATCTGAGTCATTTTAGATGACACCCGGAATGAGACTGACAGACAGAAAGAGCTCAGGCCATCAGTGCCAAGGCATTTGCCAATGTCCTGATGTTAATTCAGACCCTGAGCACAAACCCCACCTGCTGGATCCAGCAGCCTCCTCTCCGACACCAACCTTCTGGGGAACCAAGGCACCAGCATCTAGTAGAGTCCTGCTTGATTTGTGGAGCACAGAAAGTGAGGCAAGAAAGGTTTGTTGCTGAAGTGAGAGTCTGGGATAGTTTGTCAGCAGCAGTGGACACAAATATTCCAGCAGTCTCCTGGCCCTAGGTCTGGCCTGTCTGTCCCTTTCCCTATGTCCTCTTCTCTCAGACTCCCTGAAGTCACACTGGCCTCTGTTTTCCCATGGCCAAATCCATCAGTCTCATGTCTCGGGTCTGTGTGCCTTCTCTAAACCAAATGTCCCAGACCTATGGTGGTCAAGCCCCTCTTGTCATGCTCTTGGAACTGTAAACATCACTTCAGTGCAGCCTCACCTGGCAGCCTGGTGCTCCGTTGTAATGCTCCTTATAGCACACAGTAGATTTTCTTTCATTTTTGGACTTTTTGGGTCACACCTAGTGATACTCATGGGTTACTTCAGGATCCTCACTCAGAAATTACTCCTGGTGGTGCTTGAGTGACCACCTGGGATGCTGGAATCGAACCTGGGTTGGCTGCATGCAAGGCAAATGCCCTACCCGCTATACGATCACTCTGACCCCCTCAATTTTCAATATATGATTTGCTCCTTTTCTTTCCTTTCCTTTTGGGGGGTGTCATATTCAGTGGTGCTCAGGGCTTACTCTTGGCTCTTTGCTCAAGGATTACTCATGGCAGGACTCAGGGGAATGTGTAGGATGTCAGATCAAACCCAGTTCAGCCTAAAGATAAGTTAAAGATAACATACCTCTGTATTTTAAAGATAACACCTCTATTACCCCCTAGTGTACTATCAGGTCTGCTTCTAGGGAATGAGCTGGGACTTTTTGTTTGCTCGTTTGTTGTGGGGTAGGGGGTGGTCCACACCATCAGTGCTCAAGACTTATTCCTGGCTCTGTGCTAAGGAATTATTCCTAGCAGGGCTCAAAGGACTATTTGGGATGCTAAGGATCAAACTGATCTGCTGCAAGACACTATTCAATGTGCACTCTATCTAGACCCTGAAATTTCTTTCCACTATTTAGTGTCCATGCTGGTTTTGACCTCTCAGTATAGATCTCGAGTTCCTGAAGGACAGGGATTTTGCAGGGTATTTTCAATACTGGCAATTTGAGTGTAGAGAGACTATATCCCATCACCGATGAGCTTAGATATTAGAGGTGCACAGAAGTTCATGGACAGGTTAATGGGCATAGTAGTTTGCATACTAATTCTAGTTTCACATGCTAATTTTAGATGTATGACTCAAGGACCCAACACTCAAAAATTAGCTGTCTCATGGTAATACTCCACGTGTGTGGCTAGGTATGTGTGTGATGCATGTCTCAATAAATGTCTGTCATGTTAACTTTTGGGGATCGTCTTTTATTCATAATGTCCCTCAGTGGAGTCCAGGACACTACAGTCCCAAATCTACTGTGGAAGGAGGAAAACTGTTTTTTTCTCCCCTATATCACCATCCTATTGTGGGTATTGAACATTGAAAACTCTTTGCTGATTAAAATGAATTAATTAGGCATTTTAATTTAGGTAAGTCCAGTGTTTTCTTTGCTACAAATCTACTCAACAAATTACATTTTCTAGAGAGACTTCACAAAGAAATGATTTGTCTCTCTTCTGACACAGAAACATGCACATTCTGTTTCCTGTCTTCTACATATTGCTGCTATATATCAGGTTTGAATTATTATCTGAATGTACACCATTGCAGGGAATTACATGATATGGTATTGAGAGCCACAAGTAGCTACTCAATTACATGTTTCAAAAGCCATCTCTTGGGTTGGATTAGTCCAGTGATTCTAAAATGGAATAGACTGTGAAATGCCAAATGGTGGCATCATGGCTTTGGACCTTTGAGTTCGTGTCCCACAGATGTCTCCTGGCCGGCAGCCAGCTCCAGGGCTCGCTCATAGCTCTCCAGGGCCTTCGTGATTTCTCCTCTCTGCTTCTGCGCGAACCCAAGGAGGGTCAAGCCTTCCACGTCCAATTTATTTTTCCGAAGTTTCTTTAAGGCGCATTTCTCCAAAGCACTGATACTTTTCTCTCTTGAAAAAGATGGTTTCTCTATTTTCACCACTTTCAAATAATGAACAATTGCATCTACTTCAGATTTCCTCTGAAATTCCTGAAATTTGCCATAGTGAAGATGTAATTGTTGCAGGTCTTCTTCTGTGAGTGATTTCATGCCAAACACTTTTTGGTAGATGTCCTCAGCTTTACTGTGCTCACGTACTTCTATGTAAATTTCTGCCAGGGTTAGGTAAGCAATCACAAAAGTGGGCTTGTGTTTCAAAGCACACTCCAAATGATCTATAGCTAATCTAGCCAGTCTTTCAATATTTTCTCTGTTCTGCCCTCTGGGCTGCCAGTGTGTGACCTTTTTATTTTGGCTGATTTGTGCTGTGTAGCAAAGTGCCAGCTGGTGATGCACTAAGGCAGAGGAGGGCGTGTCCTTCAAGGCCTTTTTTAAGAGCTGAAGAGCTTTATCCAGAGAGCCCTTTCTGCGGTGGAACTTGGCTGCGTACCGAAGGATGTACGTGTGCGAGATCTTGCTGGCCAGCGCTTCTTCAATGTACTTTTCTCCTTCATCTTCTCGTCCTAAGTCCTGAAGACACAGCGCTAGGAGAACTTTCACATATTCATTTTCTGGATTCAATCTGATGGCCTGTTCTAGGGGGTACAGACTATTTATACTTTCTACGCTCTTAATGTTGTTCAGGCGGTAGGTGACAATTGCATACCCAACACTGAATTCAGGGCTTTCAGGGTCCACTTCCAAAGCCTTTTGAAAGCAAACCTTGGCTCGTTCATAGTTATTTTGTCCACATTTCAGCAAGGCCCATCCTTCCTCAGAGTTGAGCTCTGGACACTCCATCCTGTATCTGAAGGGACTTTCCAACTTCTTGCACGTCTTCTCTACCTTGTCCAGGTAAGTCTGGGCTTCTCCCAGCCTCCCCATGTGGTGGTACAGCCAGGCATAGTTGCCCCAGGTGACCAGACCTCTCACATCTGATTGGTCAGCGAATTCTTGCAGCAGGAAATCTTCAGCTTCTTTCAAAGTCTCCAGGGCTTCCTGATTCTGGCCTGCCAGGTGTTTCACGTAGGCCAGCAGGTTGTACATTCTCGCATTGTTCTGGACATGTAGGAACTCAATCTGATCAAAGACCCTGTTTTCTAAATCCAGTATTTCAGTGTGGTCAATTTGCAAGCCCCACGTAAAGTGGCATCTCAGCTGGAGCAGGTGCTCTTTCATGAGATCCTCGTTGGGTTTGTCGCTGTGAAAAGAGACAAGAATTAGAATTTTTAAAGGAGGGCTCAGTCCAATGAAATGGAATCATCACTGTGAAAAGTCCTATATTTCACCTCACTTGTTTTGTGCTCCCTCCCTTTATTATCTGGTGCCTCTTAGGTGCCTCCAGTATTCATATCATTAGGACAGAGAGCACAATGACAAAAAAAATTTTAAAAATTCCTGAGCTAATGCTAATTCATAGAGTCAGGAGGTAGGACAGGCGAGGCTTATTTTATTTTGAAAACTTAGTAATTTAATGTGCTGGAGCAATAGCATAGAGGGTAGGGCACTTGCCTTGCATGCAGCTGGCATGGCCGAGCTGGGTTCAATTCCTCCGCCCCTCTCAGAGAGCCTGGCAAGCTACCGAGAGTATCTCACCCACACGGCAAAGCCTGGCAAGCCACCCGTGATGTATTCGATATGCCAAACACAGTAACAACAAAATCTCCTATGGAGACGTTACTGGACCTGCTCGAGCAAATCGATGAACAATGGGAGGAGAGTGACAGTGACAGTTATTTAATGAACTATTACTTTTTTTCCACATACACACTCTTACCAGTAACATAGGTATACAAGTTTTTATTTTCCCCACTTCCTTTTCCTCTGTTGTTTCTGTTGTTTCTATGATGACCAGTTCATTTCAGGGTGCTCGATATCATATACTTTTGTTGTGACACCAACGATCACAAACAGCAATACTACTGTTGGGCCGGCACTCAGCATGTGAGCAGTGTCAAGGATCAATCTTGCACCCTCATGCCTTGCTCAGGTGAGAGAGACAAGAGGCTGGGTCCAGGTTGGGGCCACCCCTTCTCCTCTCTTGCTATGAGTTAGTGCCAAGCTCTAAGAGGCTTTCTGCAAGCAGCCCACCTGCACGCCTGCATACATGTAAGTTGTCAATCGCAGCTTTACCTTTCACTGCCATTACCACGCTGTGGCTCCTCGCCAGCTCTTGGGGACTCGTGTGCCCAGCTGTGCTTTGCAGAAGCCGCTCTGGCCCAGAGCGCTGTGTGTGTTTGTGTGTGTGTGTGTGTGTGTGTGTGTGTGTGTCTCATACACGAAGGAGTCTCAGAGCAGTCACTCAGGGATCTGAATATATGTGGTTCTCAGGAGATCAGTGACACCTTATGCAATGCTCTGCTCTCCAGTTCTTCCTTTATGACTTTATCTTCTTGTTTTTCAATGTCTTTCATTCCTGCTGTGTGTCATGTGTTGATCTAGGCTGCTTGCCTTGAAGTTCATGCCTGGAAATTCGCTTCCCCTTCTTGGGACACCCTTTCCCCTATGAAACACGGAGCAGTCTGTCTCACATGTTCAAAATCTGGGTGTTCTCTTAAAGTGGTTATAGTTGCAGGACTTTTGCCTGAAAACTATGAACCAATTCATCCACGTGTGGACCTTTTCATGTCTTCTACTTTCCAGGGAAACTCTTAATGGAGGGAACCTAAGATGTGGCATATGGTTAAAGAACCTTCCCTTGAAGGGCAAAATTAAAAACTAATCGTAAATCAATGGTAATTCTTATATTTTTATAAATGTTTATGGTCCAAATATTTCTGAGGAGCTTATACCTATATATAAAGTTTAGTGAGTTAATATAACCTCTTTAGGTCTGAATGACTCTCCTTTATATTTTATTTTGTCCTCTGGGTGCTATGGATCGCATAATTAAAATTGATCCTACTGTACAATAGATCGGGATCTTAAGTGCACTTGTCCAGCTTGTGTTCAGGAGTGATCTCCGAGCACAGCTGGATGTGACCCAAAAACAAACAAGCAAATTATACAACTTATGATGATTTACCTAACCCAGATGCTTTTAGTCTATGGAAAATTAAATTGGAATTTATAATTTAGTTTGGGACATGCAAATCATTTTTTAAAGTAAGCTTAATCTTGATTTCAATGGAGCTAAGTTTTATTTGTAGTTGAGCAATCTTTTGTAACGGGGCTAAATGACAAATATTGTTTCATGGTAATATGTAACTGGAGACTGGAGCGATAGCACAGTGTGGGCTGGAGTGATAGCACAACTGTGGGTTGGAGCGATAGCACAGTGGTAGGGCATTTGCCTTGCGCGCATCCAGCCCTGCCGAGCAGGGTTCGATTCCTCTGCCCCCTCAGAGAGCCTGGCAAGCTACCGAGAGTGTCTTGCCCACATGGCAAAGTCTGGCGAAATGCCTGTGATGTATTCTAATGCCAAACACCGTAACAACAAGTCTCAAAATGAGATGTTACTGGGCCTGCTCAAGCAAATCCATGAACAAGGGGTGGACAGTGCTACAGTGATACAATGTGTAACAATTTAAAGCCTTTTTTGAGGAGGGCGTCACACCTGATGATCCCCTGGGTTACTGCTGGCTCTGCACTCAGGAATTGCTCCTGACCATGCTAGCGGGACTCTGTGTGGTGCTGCAGCTCAAACCCAGGTAGGGCGCATTGAAGGCAAATGCCCTACCCACTGTACGATCGCTCTAGTCTTCTATTTGATGTCTTTAATATCTGTGAGTTAAAGTTCCTGAAAATAAAAGTTTTATGAAAAGAGCCCAATCCTGTTTTGTTTCGTTTTGATTTGGGTCATGCCTAGTGGTGCTCAGGGCCTGCTCTTGGCTGTGTGCTTAGTAGACCCTATGTGGTATTGGGAACCAGGTTCTCACCATTATTTGCATGCAAATCAAGTTCTTTACTCCTGTACTACCACTTTGCTCTCAAGAATAAAATCTTAATTGATTAAAATGAAAATAATATGGAGATCTTAAAGGGCTCTTAAGGTATCCACAACTTTAGTTTTCTGTTGTGGAAACTGAAACACACATGTGTTGAGTAATAATCCTAAACTTTTTAGGCTTCATCAGTGAATTGCCCCTGTTACTCCCGCAAGAAATGCTTACAGTGCTCTTATGAGCACCCCTAATCCCCTGAGGTTCTCTTTAACCTTTCCTTTGTGCTTTCCTTCTCATTGTTAGCTACTATTGGGCTTGGTTACTTATGAAGTTAAACCTTGTGTTGGCTCTGGATTTAGTATTAGTGGATTACTTGCATTTCTCTTTCCCTTGTTCCCTTTTCATATTTTACTATAGAGTAATGCTCTTTGCTTAAACACAGAAAGAATACTAATGCTATGCTACTGATATTTGGGAGTTAATTGACTCTGAAATCTATTCACTCCTGGGCATCTGTCATAATTACTTGACTCTGGTTTTAGTCGCCATGGTTCCTAGCACCTCCAAAAGCTGGGTTCTCTCGAGGGACTTCTGGATCGTCCCAGAGCAAGCAGCAATGCAACCCTGGCATTGATGGAACAATTCAGAAAGCATAAAATGTGGTATGATACGAGCCATGATGACCTAAGAGACAGGACCCCATGGGGTAAGAAAAGTTAAACGGGAGTTGTAGTAAAAGTCAACCGGTTCTGCCCCTGGAGCCTAGAGAACTGAGTTTTGGAATCTATATCTCTCACAGTGCTTATCCAAGTAACTGAAAATATTAATAAGAAGTAAACGTAATTGTTTAATATGTACTAGTAAGGGAAAGAGAAAAGCAATATAGATGCTTGTTGCCCTGTGCGAATTTCTCAGTATAGTCTCAGAATGTCTCCTTGAGTAAATTCCCACAAAGAATTGCCTCTGATTTACCTCTGTAAATGATTAAAAATACCTACGGTCAGTCCTGTACCTCGAACCCCCTCAGATTCTCAATATAGAGTATTTGTTTGGAGATAATAAACAGGACATTTTGACTATCTGTGTCCCCTGTCTCTCTGTTCCTCTGCTGGAGTGGCCTCGTAGGTGGCGCTCATCCACCAAATGCGTCATGCACTTGACTCACACACATGGACTAGATATGATGGTGCTTCGTGAGCGTTGTCACATAATGAGACGATAGCACAGCGGTAGGGCGTTTGCCTTTCCCGCAGCCAACATGGCCGACCCGAGTTCGATTCCTCCGCCCTTCTCGGAGAACCTGGCAAGCTACCGAGAGTATCTCGCCCGCACGGCAGAGCCTGGCAAGCTCCCCGTGATGCATTCGATATGCCAAACACAGTAACAACAAAGTCTCCAATGGAGACGTTACTGGGCTCGCTCAAGCAAATCGAAGAACAATGGGAGGGCCTTTACCTTTACTTAATATTATGTGAAACTCCGGAAAATCGAATATGGTCTCATCAATTCAGGGTATTATTGTAGGTATTTATATGTCAAAAAGTTGAGAACATCACTTTACCAAATGTGTTATAATAAAATTCTTGTGAATATCCTATGCCTTTTGCCATTTAAAGAACTGCTCTACTGTGTTTTGTCCAGTCAAGAGTACAGGAAAGGTTTGAAAAAGAAGAGTTGCCACGGAACTTGAAGATAAAAAATTGGATTCGCCAAAACAGCATGAGACTAAAATTTTCTACCTGAAATTAAATTAAATATTGAGGATGAAAAGTCATTAAATTCTTTTTGTTTATTTTGTGAAACTGCTCATCTTACTTTTGTCAGATTTAAAAAGTGTTTCCTCTATGAGCTGTGACGTTCATACAGCAACCTGGTAGACTACGTCTAATTGTAAGTCAAATTTAAATGTTTGTTTCTTTCTCTCCCTGGCAACGTTACTTCGCAGTAATCTATTTGTCTTCATAAACCTAGAAAGAAAGCTTTTCTGTCTATAATAGTTAATTTGAAAACAGTTTGTATTACTAAGGCTCTGACTTGGAATATCAGAAACATTCTGCTTTAGGAACCAAAATTAACCCCACAGAGTCAATGTCTTGCTTGGACTTTTAGAACTTAAATGTTTTCATTAAAATGCATACGTGTATGTAAGTTATGTGATAGATGTGTTAATTGCCCAAAGAGGAAGGAGTGTATTTAGAATGTATGCATGGGGGGCTGGCTGGAGCGATAGCACGGTAGGTAGGGCATTTGCCTTGCACACGTCCCACACGGCCAACCCAAGTTTGATTCCTCTGCCCCTCTCGGAGATCCCAGCAAGCTACTGAGAGTATCGCACCTGCACGGCAAAACCTGGCAAGCTACCCGTGATGTATTCAATCTGCCAAACACAGTAACAACAGGTCTCAAAATGGAGACAATACTGGGTCCGTTCGAGCAAATCGATGAACAATGGGAGGACAGACAGTGCTATATGGGGGGCTGGGGATATAGGACAGCTGGGAGGCATTTGCTTTGCACCTAGCCTAGATGAGTTCGATGCATGGCATCCCAAATAGTTTCCTGACCACCATCAGGAGTGGTCCCTAGGTGCAGAGCCAGGAGTGACCCTTGGGCATTACAAGGTGTGGCCCCAAAACAAACAAACAAAAAAACCCTAAAAGTCATAGAATGCATGCATTTAAAATTACCAGAGGCATACTTTTTTTTTATTAGTGAAACACCATGAGGTACATTTGTACACTTACAAATTTTTGTGCTTGAGTTTCAGTTATACAATGATCGAGTGCCCATCCCTCTCATTCTCCACCACCACTGATCCCAGTATCCCTCCCACCCCCCCATGCCCCCTATCCCACCCTGCCTCTGTGGCAGGACATTCACTTTTGTTCTCTCTCTCCTTTTGGGTGCTGTGGTTTGCAAAAGAGGCATTGAGTGGCAATCATATTTGGTCTATAGTCTACTTTCACCATGCATCTCCCATCCTGGGAGGGTCCTCCCAACACCGTTTATTTGGTGCTCCCTTCTCTCTCTGAGCTGCCTTTTACCCTAGCATGTACAGCTGGCCTCCAAGCCATGGAGTAAACCTCCTGGTACTTATCTTGGCTATTCTTGGGTGTTAGTCTCCTATTTTGTTACTTTATGTTCCCCAGATGAATGCAGTCTTTTTATGTCTGTTCCTCTGTTTCTGACTCATTTCACTTAGGATGATACTTTCCATGTAGTTCTAACAGCCACATAGTTCTCCATTGTGTAGATGTACCAAAGATTCTTTAACCAGTCATCTGCTAAATGTTAATCGGGCACTCAGGTTTTTTCCAGGTTCTAGCAATTGTAAAGAGTGCTGCAATGAACAAACAAGTGCAGATGTCACTTTGACTATACTTTTTCAGAGGCATACTTTAAATATCTTACAGTTTTGTGTCAAATATCATAATAAAGATGCAATTAAATTAGTTAGGTAACATAATTATATTTAGATAAAAGTAGTGTACGTTACCTTACTAAATTATCACTTTTTATTTTATTTCCTTACATGCATGAAATACTCTATTTTCCCCTATCAAATCTTAATTTTTCATTAAAAATTATCTTCATGTGTATTAAAGCATGTCTCTGTAAAAGAAAACTATCTATAAAACATATCAAATACAAATGTCACACCTAAGAATTATTTTATATAAAATAATTTATATAAGACATCTAGCCTACTATTTCTTTTATATACGATATCTAGGCTATTGCTTACATTTCTTTAAATTTTTTTTGATTGAAGCCCCTTTACAGTTTTATTACAGATGCCAAGGAATAGTAAAAGGACTGGAGGATGCGTCAGTTTTCAAGTTAATTCCCCAGCATGTCAGGCCCCTCCCCCAGCCCTAAGCACCTCCATGTGTGACCCTAATGCCATAAACACCTGGACAGGTACCACACTTCTAGTCAAAGAGATGACAAGAGTTGAATCCTGGGGTTTTCAAAAGACCCTCTGCAATAGGAGAGTGACATTTCCAGGGAAGTCTCAGGGTGCCACAGATGCACCCTGGTTATGCCCCAGTTGCTTCTGTGAAGGGCCTGGCTGATCTCAGGCTTGGTTCATGGGTCAGAGTAGACAGCATCTTAAGAATTCATTGCTTCAGAAATGAGCCGGCCCAGGAAGTCTCCAGATCAGTGCTTATTAAGCTATGCTAATCTGCATAGCGCACTAAGTACTGGGACGTCTAGTCAAATGGAGACTTGAAGATAATCCGTTATATACAGATGTTGGTTTACAAAGGTGCACACCTGAAGATTATAAAATATTGTAAGGCAATATTGTTTCAATAAAGCTTTAAGAAGGAAAATTACAAATTTGGGATAATGCCTTTCATTCGGGGGAAAGGGTAGGGAACAATGATCACAACCAGCTGTGTTCAGAACTTACCTCCTGCCTGTGTTCCGGGATCACTTTTGGCAGTGCTTGGGTCTTTATGCAGTGCTGGGGCTCAAACAGAATTGGCAGTGTGCAAAGTAAGGGCCTTAAGTCCTGTCCTAGCCCTCTGGTCCTAAGAATGGACTATCTCTCTGGCCTGAGTGAGGTACTGCCTAACAGTCACTCAGGGATACTGAAACAAACCACACTACGAAGAGCAAGGCTCCAAGGAGACTTCGTTTGGGGTCAGTGATTTCCAAATAACCACTTTCTTGTCCCCAAAGTATCCTGCAAATAAGCAAACCTCACTTTATGTCAACACACTTCCAACGTATCCATTTGTCCACACAGTTCAAATTTCATTCACTCATTTTACACACAACCACGCAGGAAGACTTTGGTGTGTCTTGGAAATACATGTGATTCTTGTGAAATATTTTTAATTCTAAAGTATATCTCTGATCGGTTCAGTTCTCACCAGGATTCAGCATCTAGTTGTTTGCACAGAACACACAGGTTGGGTGTGCTACAGGGCATTTGGCACACACTCTTTTCCCTATATACACTTCACAGGAAAATGTAGCAGGTCAATATGAGGTCCCAAATAAATGTACCTTCTGAATCTTATAGCAAATTGCAAGGAAGAAGATATCTCATCAATAGAAAGCTTGCCACTAGTTGGGGTGGGGGTGGAGGAGAAAGGTCAGGGAAGGGAACACTATGACATTATTAGCAAAGGTAAGGGGGTCACTCTGGAGACCAGAATGCTGAAAGAAGGTTTAAAGTGCTTACCACAGAGGCAGGCTGGGGAGCGGGAGGGTAATTGGGAATGCAGGGGAGGGAAGTGGACATTGGTGAAGGCGGTGATATTGGAACTTTGTACACCTGAAATGCAATCAGGAATAACTTGGTATCTTTGTCATTCACAGTGATTCAATAAAACTCATCATGGTAAATTAAATTTAAAAGCGTACAGTTTTGAAAATGACCACACCATCACAATAAGAGTCCCAGATCTGATTTAAACTTTTCAAATATGAGAAACAAAAGAAGCAGATTTTTGGTTTCTTTCTTCCAAACCCCAGATCACATTGGTCAGATTTTTTCTGCAAGAACTTTAGCATGCCCTCCCTCTGGGTTCTCAACAAGCTCCTCTCCTCCCCAGATGCCACCATCCTGTTCTGCTGGAAGTTCTGCCCTCAGTGGCTGTCTCATTCATTGCGTTCTAAATGAGAAAGAGCCACAGAAATTCATGTACATGAGTTGGGGGCAGCGAGGTGGCTTGGTGGCTAATAGTTTCTACCTTGCAAGTGTAAAGCCACAAGTTTGATCCCTGGTGCAACGTCCATGTGCCAGGCAAGGTTCTGGCAGCTACAGCTACAAGATCCTGATGCTGCGATTATTTATAACTGCATGCAGCCTGGTGTGTGTGTGTGTGTGTGTGTGTGTGTGTGTGTGGGTGTGTGTGTGAGCATCTTAACTGAAGGGTGAGAGTCTGGGGAAGCACCACAAGTAAAACGACATTCTAGCACCAGTCAGGCCTGAAAGCTTCCAGACAGTACATGTGTGAACACCACAACTAAAAAGAACCACAAAACCACAAAACTTCAGTGAGAAAGACAACCATATGTGCTGACACCACAATCAAAAGTGTGAGACCTTTGGTAATACAAATGCATCAACAGAGGGAAGGGAAGGGAAGGTGGAAACAAAGGCATGGATTAGTAAAACAGTCTGATCTGATTAGATAAATATAGGTTCATCTATAAGCATACTCAGATTCAGCCTTATTCAGGAAATTGTATGCACAGATAAGATTCAATTGTTTTATCAGAAAATCAGACTCTTTCACAGAGAAGCAGGAAACCTTTACCTCATGGTGACTATTTCTCTGCAGCTTTGAAGGCTGATGTTCAGGCTGATTTCACCTTTTGCTTGTGGATCACGAGAAAATACTGAAGAGCTTGCATTTGGATGCTGGCTGTTCTGTCTGTGCTTTTATGAACAGGAGAAGGAAACCAAAACTTCCTATGCAATAGCAAGTTTCCAAATGAAGGGAAATAGAAACTGAAAGTGAGAGAGGCTCCCCTCCCCTCCACTGGCAGTCAGGTTCCACACAGACTCTGAGCACTGTGCTTGAGAAATGGTTCATAGACACAGATCCCAGACCCTGCTTCCAGAGATTCTGGTGCAGCTAATTTGGCAGTGGGCTCAAGAATCAGCATTTGTACAGCACTCTCGAATTTCTATTGTAGGTGTCCCTTTATGTATTTTGAAAGGCACTGTTCTAGAGCTTCCTTGTTCAGCATTTTGCCCAGGGTCCTGAAAAGGTCAGTGGCAAAAATGTCTAAAACTGCAAGTTCAATCCCTGGCGCCACTCTCAGTAACTGTGACTCTGGTGGCACTGCCTTTTGAGGTCCTTGGCACTGCCCAACATTGAGACCCCGTTAGTATCACAACCAAGTGTGTGTGACCCTTGGTTGTCACAACCATAGTGAAAAATTAAAGTAAAGTAAAGTAAAGTAAAGTAAAGGCCCTCCTGTTGATCATTGATTTGCTCAAGCGGGCCCAGTAACGTCTCCATTGGAGACTTTGTTGTTACTGTGTCTGGCATATCGAATAATCTCGGTAGCTTGCCGGGCTCTCCGAGAGGGGCGGAGGAATCGAACTCGGGTCGGCCATGTTGGCTGTGTGCAAGGCAAACGCCCTACTATCTGGATTTGTTTTTTTAAATCATATGATGTAATTTGAAACTAAAAATTACTTTCCTTGCTAACACCATAAGGCTAAGAGCTTGGTGATTTAACCTCTTTCCTCTTAAGACAAATATTCTTAAACAAAAATCCGTGAAAACATAAAACAAACAAAACCACATGACAATTCATCAACTACAACATCAATGTGTTGAACACTAGTCATACTATACCGTAGAACAGGGGCTGGTAAATTTTATAAAGGGTCAGAGAGGAAATAATTTAAGATTTCATAATCTACCGTCTCTGTAGTAACTATTCAACTCTGTCAAAGTAGCACGAAAATAGCCATAAACAATGTGTGGCAGTGTTCCAAAAACCTCTATTTATGGAGACTGAATTTCCTATTAATTTTCAGTGTCTTGAAAAACTGTTTCCAACCATTTAATATTGAAAACACAACTGTTAGCTCACTGGTCCTGAAAAGAAAACACTGAGAACCACAGATCAAAGTTGGCTGTGCCGTATGTACAGGTTTTTAAATGCTATGCAAAATTCTTTAAAATTATAGGTTCTAAATCTAGACTGGAGACCTGTTTTTCAGATCTCCCATTTTAAAATTTAAACCAGACAAACTCTCTACTTTCTGGATAAATACACTCACAAGAAAGAAGAAAATATTTCAGAATATAAATCCCCACTTAATAAAGGAAGAAAAAAATGGGAAAAGTTATGAGTCTTTCATCTTATAATCTGGAAATATTTAAAAATTTTATTCTATGCAATGCAAAACAGTATGCATAGATTTAGTACATAATTTCTTAATTTTTACTCTAGGAAAAAAGACAATGAGGAAAAAGTTTTTAAATCTCTCTATTCCATTTATAAAATTCATTTACATTTTCCCCTCTTTTTTCACTATTCCAGTATTTTATAAATGGAATAGTGAAAAAAGCGGGGAAAAATATAAATGAATTTTATTTTAAATAAAAGCTCTTTTCTCATTCCCCTGGAAGCACTCTAAATATTAAGCTCTTCTAAATATTAAGCCACACAAGCTGGGACAGAGGAAAATAACCTCAGTACCCCGAGATTCTGATTCTTTTGTTGATCTACTTTGGGCTTTTTGAATCACATGACTGAGACTCATTTTCTTACCTTGAAAATGGCCTGGATTCACTTTTCTTTTCCTTTCCTTCTAATGTATAGGGAGCCTCCCTCTGGGTAGGTCCAAATCTTATTTCGTCTAAGATGTGACTTGGGTTACTCTAAGGAGTGGGCAGCCATCAGCGAAGTCCTCACTCCACTTGGGACCTTGAGAAGCTCGTCCTGCCAAGCCTTGTTCTTCCTCTCTGAAGTGAGGTGTTAAAAGCATGAGAGAAGTTTGTCTTTGGGGCGTTTGTGCACAGGCTGAAGACTGTCCCTTAGTTCAGTCCCTTAGCAGTCAGAGCTGCCTCTGTCCCTAGAGCCTCTTGGAAACAATGGCTGAGCTTGAGGGGACTTGAGTTTGAGTAAGTAAGTGCTGAAAGCCTTCCTTGGTCTTCCTCTAGACAGTGATGCTGGAGATGTGCAAGCACAGGTTGGGGTGTCTCCACAGCCATTGTCTGGAGGTAAACTGAGGAGGGTGAGAACCTTAGAGGACCCTGCTCTGACACATGCTCTTTCAGAGGCCTCTTGCCAAGTAGTTTGTCCTTCTGATCTTCATTTTGTTTACCTAGAAAACAAAGCTGGTGATGATAGCTTCTCTTTTCTGGGGCTATTATGCTGAGTTGGGGAGCCACAGGCTGAGCACTGAGGCCTTATTACCATAATAATAAAGAAGGTAAACTAAGGTGTCTCCATAATAAAACCTGTTAAAAAGACTGACCACCAAGACCTGGACTGAGCCTGGCTTAACTTTCTGAAGTCAAATATACAAGATTAACACTACTCCTCTGTTCTGTAGGAACAGGTTGCCTCTCAAGTATACAACCCCTCCCAAGTATACACAATTAACACTACTCTTGTCTGTTCTGTAGGAAAAGGTAACCTGAGACACTTGGCAGTGAATTCCTCTCAGGATCCTTCTCTCTCAAATAACCCCTGCAGAGTGTTTGTTCAGCCTGGGGTCCTCCTTTCCTCACTTGCTAAATGGTCACTAAAATTCCCTCTTCCATAGGCAATTATTCTGCAATCCCTTTCCATGGGAAAATTATGGGAAACCCATATATATGTATATATTGTATAGGTGGGTGTGTATATGTGTGTGTTGTGTGTGTGTGTGTGTATATATATATATATATATATATATATATATATATATATCACTGTAGCAGTGTCCTCCAGTTTTTCATTGATTTGCTCAAGTGTGCCCAGAAAGGTCTCCATCTTAGGACTTGTTGCTACTGTGTTTGGCATATTTACTACGTCATGGGTAACTTGCCAGGCTTTGCTGTGTAGGCGAGATACTCTCGGTAACTTTCCGGGCTCTCCAAGAGCTGCGGAGGAATCCAGCCTCCTCTGTGAATTTTTAAAATTGGAATTCACAAAGGTCATGCTTTATACACATTTTTGAGTTGGTAAATTATGACAAATACAGGGGCTGGAGCAATAGCACAGCAGGTAGTTCATTTCCCATGCACGCAGCGGACCCAGGTTTGGTTCCCAGCATCCCATATGGTTCTCTGAGCACCGCCAGGGGTAATTCCTGAGTGCAGAGCCAGGAGTAACACCTGTGCATCGCCGGGTGTGACTCAAAAAGGAAAAAAAATTATGATGAATACATATCCATGTAATCCTTTTGTCTCCTTATAGTTGTCTTTTCTTTTTGTTGAGATGCTTTTATTTTCTAGTTGATGGGAAATTGAAGAAGTTACTGAGTACCATACCAAGATATCTCTGGAACTCAATCATTTACAATCTGGAAATTTACATTTATAAACACGGCCTTGAGAGCTCTCTTGATAGTCAAAATGAGAAATGGAAAATAAATTATCTAGTGTCTGCCCCTGGCAGGTACTTGAATGGTGCTGGGAAATTTTGAGCAAAACATAATGCCAAAAATTAGAGAGAGAGTATTGGGGAAATTGTCTGCCATGGAGGCAGGGTGAGGACTGGGATCTGGGAAGTGGAATATGTGCACTGGTGGAGGGATAGGTGTTCCATCATTTTATGGCTGAATCTCAGACAGGAAAGCTTTGTAATTCTATCTCATGGTGATACAATTAAAAAAACGTAATGTGGAGTTCATGCCCAATTCAATCAGCTTACTCAATGGCTGAACAAATAGCAGTACCTCTACATTGTTAAGGAAAAGAAGAAGATACTGAGTCCTGAGTATGCTGAGGCAATTTCTCTGAATAGTCCCAATGACCCATCAATAGTATTTATGCAAATGGGAATTTTACTTCTAGCATCAGGGCCTACACAAATCCTGACTGTGGCATTCGTTCACCCTCACCTGGGTTCAGTGCAGGTGGTCATGTGACGTGTGATGCTGGGGATTTTAGACAGGAGAGCTGCCAGGACTACACTCAGTTCACGTGGCAGTACTGAGATCCAACTCATAGCCTCACTCTTGCTTTATTCACTGAGCTATCTCCTGGCTATTTGCAGAGTACAGATTCTAGACCTCCTGTGGTTCAACTTAAATAGTAGTGGGTTTTGGCTTATTTTTTTAAAAGTTCCTGTGAAAAGATTTGTTTTTAATTTTAGGCACCGTGATTTTCTTTTTTTTTTTCATAGATCAACATTTTTTATTTATTTTTTTAAATTTTTTTTAATTTAAACACCATGAAGTACAGTTGTAGATTTACAAACTTTCATGCTTTGGTTTCAGTTATACAATGATCGAGTACTCATCCCTCCGCCACTGCCCATTCTCCACCACTAATGATCCCGTAGCCCTTTCACCTTCCCCCAACCCCCACCACACACCGCCTCTGTTGCAGGGCATTCCCTTTTGCTCACTCTTTCCTTCAAAGTCTTGTAGTTTGCAATAGAGGTATTGATTGTCCATTGTGTTCAGTCTATATTCTAGTTTCAGCACGCATCTCGCAACCCGAGTCAGTTCTCAAACATCCTTCAACTGGTGTTCCATTTCTCTATCTGAGCTGCTTTTCCCCCCAGCACATAGTGCTGGCTTCCAAGCCCTGGAGCAGACCGCCTGGTACTTATCTCAACTATTCTTGATTGTTCGATTTCTGTTCTGTTACTTTATATTCCCCAGATGAGTGCAGTTTTTCTCTATCTGTCCCTCTTTTTCTGGCTCATTTCACTTAGCATGATACTTTCCATGTAGTACCAATTGTATGTAAAATTCATGACTTCATCTTTTCTAACAGCTGCATATTATTCCATTGTGCAGATGTACCAAAGTTTCTTTAACCAGTCATCTGTTCTCGGGCACCTAGGTTTTTTCCAAATTTTGGCTATTGTGAACAGTGCAGCAATGAACATAGAAGTGCAGATGTCATTTCAACTGTACTTTTTTGCCTCTCCAAGATATATTCCCAGGATTGGTATTGCTGGGTCAAATGGGAGCTCAATTTCTAATTTTTTGAGAATTGTCCATACTGTTTTCCAAAATGGCTGAACCAGTCGGCATTCCCACCAGCAATCAAGGAGGGTCCCTTTCTAGCCACATCTGCGCCAGCACTGGTTGCTTTTGTTCTTTCGGATGTGGGACAATCTCTGTGTTGTGAGATGATATCTTATTGTTGTTTTGATCTGCATCTCTCTGATGATTAGTGATGTGGAGCATTTTCTCATGTGCCGTTTTGCCATTTGGATTTCTTCTTTGAGAAAGTTTCTGTTCATTTCATCGCCCCATTTTTGACGGCGTTGGATGTTTTCTTCTTGTGGAGTTCAACCATTGCTTTGTATATCCTTCATATCAAACACTTTTCAGATGGCTATTGGGCAAATATCCTTTCCCATTCTGTATTTTGTTTCTTTAGAGGTGCAGAAGCTTCTTAGTTTAATATGGTCCCATTTGTCTATCTCTGTTTTCATTTGATTGGCCTTTGGCGTGATGTCTTTGAAGATACCATTGGCTTTGATTTCATGGAGGATTTTGCCAACTTTGTCTTCAATGTACCTTATGAATTCTGGTCTGATGTTGAGGTATTTAATCCATTTTGATCTTACTTTTGAACATAGTGTTAGGCAGAGATATGAGCCCAGTTTTTTTGCATGTAGCCGTCCAGTTTTGGCAGCACAATTTGTTAAAGAGGCTTTCCTTGCTCCACTTCACATTTCTTGCTCCCTTATCAAAGATTAGCTGATCATAGATTTGGAGGGAGGTGTCAGTTTACTGAACCCTGTTCCATTGGTCTGTGGCTCTGCCTTTGTTCCAGTACCATGATGTTTTAATTATTCCTGCTTTGTAGTAGAATTTGACGTTGGGGAGTTTGGTTCTTCCCATTTTCTTTTCCCCAAGAGTTGCTTTAGCTATTCATGGGTTCTTATTGTTCCGTATGAATTTCAGGAGTGTTTGCTCCATTTCTTTGAAGAATGTCATGGGTATTGTTACAGGGATCGCATTGAATTTGTACAATACTTTGGGGAGTATTGCCATTTTTACAATGTTAATTCTCCCTATTCATGAGCAGGGGATATCTTTCCATTTCTTCGTGTCCTCTTTTATTTTGTGAAGTAGCGTTTTTTAATTTTCTTTGTACAGGTCTTTTATGTTCTGAGTTAAGTGGATTCCTAGGTGCTTGATTTTCTGGGGTACATGTTAACGGGATTTTTTTCATGTCACTTTCTTCTCTCTCATTATTTGCATATAGGAAAGCCATGGATTTTTGTGTACTTATTTTATAGCCTGCAACTTTACTATACAAGTCTATTGTTTCTAGGAGTTTCTTGGTAGAGGTTTTAGGGTTCTCTAAGTATAGTATCATATCATCTGCAAATAGTGAGAGCTTGATTTCTTCCTTTCCTACCTGAATGCCCTTAATATCTTTTTCTTGCCTAACTGCTATTGCAAGTACTTCCAGTACTATATTGAACAGTAGTGGAGAGAGTGGGTATCCTTGCTTCTCCCTGATCTTAGAGGAAAGGCACTCAGTTTTTCCCCATTGAGGATGATGCTTGCCACAGGCTTGTGGTAGATGGCTTTAACTATATTGAGGAAAGTCCCTTTTATACCCATTTTTGACAAGGGTTTTCATCACAAAACAAGTGCTGGATCTTGTCAAATGCTTTCACTGCATCTATTGATATGATCATATTGTTTTTATCTTTTCTTTTCTTGTTATGATGGATTATGTTGATTGATTTCCTAATGTTAAACCATCCTTGCATCTCTGGAATGAATCCCACTTGGTCCTGGTGTATGATCTTTTTGATGAGTTGTTGAATTCTATTTTCAAGTATTTTGTTGAGAATCTTCGCATTCCTTGTGGTGTCTTTGTTTCCTTTTGGTATTCGAGAGATGTGAGCTTCATAGGAACTGTTTGGGAGAGTTTCTATTTCTCCAATTTCCTGGAAAATCTTGAGAAGAACTGGCAGTAGGTCCTCTTTAAATGTTTGGGAAAATTCGCTAGTGAATCCATCTGGACCTGGGCTTTTGTTTTTTGGAAGACTTTTGGTTACATTTTCATTTTCCTTGATATTAATAGGACTATTCAGGTATTCTAGATCTTCTTGATTCAGCCTTTGGAGATTATAGAAATCCAGGAATTTATCTATTCCTTCTTGGTTATCTTGTTTCCTGGCATACAGACTTTCAAAGTAGTCTCTGATGATCTCCTGAATTTCTTTGGTTTCTGTTGTGATATCCCCCTTCTCATTTCTGATTCTGTTTATTACGGTTCTCTCTCCCTATCTTTGTGAGTCTTTCTAGTGGTTTTATCTATCTTTTTTATTTTCTCAAAGAACCAGCTCTTGGTTTCATTGATCTTTCGGATTGTTTTTTGGGTTTTGTGTCGTTTATTACTGCTCTAAGCTTTATGATCTCTTTCCTTCTGCCTGGTTTGGGCCCCTTTTGTTGGTCCTTTTCTAAGATCCTGAGTGTGAAGTCAAGTTGGTTATGTGATCCCTTTCTTCCTTAATGAGAAATGCTTGCAGAGCTATACTTTTCTCCCTTAGCACAGCTTTACCTGCTTCCCATAGGTTCTTATAGCTCGTGTCTTCATTCTTATTGGTTTCCAGGTATCTTTTGATTCTTTCCTTGATTTCTTTTTTGACCCACTCGTTGTCCAACATTGAGTTGTTCAATTTCCAGTGTATGATTTGGTTTTCTGCATCTGTACATGATTAACTTCTATCTTCAGGGCATTGTGGTCTGAGAAGATCGTTGATACAATGTCTTTGACTCCGGATACTGATTCCTTGAAGCATGCTGTGTGGCCCAGAGCATGGTCTATTCTGGAAAATGTTCCATGTGCACTGGAAAAGAACGTGTATTTTGAGGGTTGGGGGGAGGTATAAAGTCCCATATAGATCTATCAGCCCTCTGTCTTCTATTTCTTCCTTCAGAGTCATTATTTCCTTGCTGAGTTTTAATCTTCTTGATCTATCTAGGGGTGATAAGGCAGTGTTGAAGTCTCCAACTACTATTGTGTTGCTTGTAATGTCCTTCTTAAGGTCTGTTAGCAGTTGTTGTAGGTATTTGACTGGTCCCTCACTGGGTGCGTATAAGTTTAGGAGTGTGATTTCTTCCTGCTGTACATATCCTCTGATTAATAAAAATGGCCTTCACTGTCCCTTTTAATCTTTTTCAACCTGAAATCTATGTTGTTGGATACTAGTAAGGCCTCTCCAGCTTTTTTGAGGGGTTGTTTGCTTGCAGGGTTGTTTTCTACCCTTTGACTTTGAGTCTGTGTTTGTTCTGATTGTTTAGATGTGTTTCCCGAAGGCAGCAGAATGTTGGGTTCTGTCTCTGAATGAATTTTGCCACTTCTGTTTCTTAATTGGTGAATTTAGGCCAAGACGTTGAGAGAGATTATTTTCACGGGGTTTTGTGTCATCTTTCTGTAAGGGTTTGTTGAGCTTGTAGGGGTTTGTCTTGTCCTACTGTAGCCCCTTTAGCTCTTCTTTTAGGTTTGGTTTTTAGTCTATGAAGTTCCTGAGTACAAAATAGTGTACCCTTCCTTCGAGTTTGAGTTTGAGTTTACCCAGATAGAATATTCTTGTTGAAGCATTCATTTCAGCGAGTTTCTTCACTATATCCCACCATTGCCTTTGGGCTTGGAGGGTTTCCTCTGATAGTTCTGCCGTGAAACTAAGGGGTTCTCCTTTGTATGTGATTTCCTTCTTTGACCTTGCTGCTTGCGGTATTGTGTCTCTATCAGTGGCATCCATCATTCTAACTATGATATGTCTTGGAGTGTTTTTGTTAGGGTCTCTTTTAGGTGGCACCGTTCAGCCTCCTTGAATCTGGATGCCTGCATTGTGCACCTCTTGAAAAGTTTCAGCAATGATATATTTTAACCCATGATTTTCAATACTACTAATGGTCAGGTTTCATACCCAAAAAATGTTCCAGCACCACATCTAGTGTCTACTTCCCTACACTATGTCACATGTTCTCCATTCTATTTCTGACCAAGCCCCTGCCAACAAGGTAATCAATCTTTCTAGTAAAGATCTATTTTCAGTTTCTGCTGCCTTAGGGCAATTATTATTTCTTTACAATTTTTTATATCTCACATATGAGAGAGATCATTCTGTATCTGTTCCTCTCCAGACTAACTTCCCTCAGCATGAAATTCTCTAGATCCACCCACATAGCAGAAAATTGAATAATTTCATTTTATAGCTAACTCAGTAAGAAGAAAAGGACTATTGTGATTATATAGTGCAGATAGACAGATATATTATATATATGAACCTATATATTTAAAACTTCTAGACTCTTTGTATTATCTTCAAAGAGTTTCCTGTTTTCTTTTCATTTTCAACCACAATCCCATTCCCCACAATTTCGAAATAACTATCACTTTTCTTTTGATATCCAGAGATTAGAAATTTTCATCAAAATTTTATGACATTATTATTAGCAAAGAGATTAGGCAATCATGTTTTAGAGAGAAATACTATTATGTCATTAGCCCTTATCATAGGAATAAAAACAAAGTCCAAAGTTTTTGGTTTTTATATATGAAATGGAAAAGAACGTTGATCTGTATTTATTGTTTCATCCGACTTCTCACCTTTTCTTTTGGGGTAGGTCTTGTTTATTTCTAGTCTAAGTTTTATTATTACTGTCTCCCAACTGCCTTTATCTTTTGATTTCCTTTCTAGTTCTGTTACACATCATGTTGAAGTTGATCTAATTTTTTTCTATGCATATTTTTAGCTTGATACATTTGTGTTCTATCCCTTATTTTAATTTCCAGCTTCATACCATTGTGATCTGAAAAGATACTTGACGTGACTTCGACTTCAGTTTTCAAAAATTATTGACTGATGGAGCAGGTGCAGTCTCCCCGCCTCCTCCAGATGGAATCCTGGTGACCAGGAGCTTCTACAAGCATGGCTCCAGTATGTGGATGACAGGATTATTCCTCCAAACTATTCCTCCTTTCCTGATTTGAAAGTGAGCAATAGAAAAGAATCTAGTGTCTGCCCCTAGAAGGCAGGCTTGAATGTTGATGAGATTAGGCCCTCCCGTTGTTCATCCATTTGCTCGAGCGGGCCCAGTAAAGTCTCCATTTGAGACTTTGTTGTTACTGTGCTTGGCATATCGAATTCGTCCCGGGGAGCTAGCCAGGCTCTGCCATGCGGGTGAGATACTCTCGGTAACTTGCCGGGCTCTCCGAGAGGGGTGGAGAAATCGAACTCGGGTCATTGATGAGCGATACCTCAGCGGTAGGGCGTCTGCCTTACAAGCAGCCAACATGGCTGACCAGAATTCGATTCCTCCGCCCCTTTCGGAGAGCCCAGCAAGCTACCGAGAGTATCTCGCCCGCACAGCAGAGCCTGGCAAGCTCCCCGTGACGTATTCGATATGCCAAACACAGTAACAATAAATTCTCCAATGGAGACGTTACTGGGCCCACTCGAGCAAATCGATGAACAACGGGAGGTTGATGAGATTATCCAAGCAAAATGCCCCTAACTATAGAGAGAGAGTATCTGAACAGTTTTCTGCTGTAGGGGCAGGGTAAGGACTAAGATGGAAATGGAGGGGATAACGGGGATATTGGTAGTGGAGAGTTTGCACTGGTGGAGGGATAGGTGATTGATGATTGTATGGCTGAATATTAAACATGAAAGTTTTGTTACAGTGTATCACGTTGTCTCAATAGCATTTTTTAATTTCCTGACCTTTGTTTTGTTTACCAATGTAAGGTCTACGTATGAGAATATTTTCAGTGTATCTGAGAAGAATGTGTGTTTTAGTGTAATGAGTTGGAAAGATTTATATCTAGTAAATTCTAGAGATAAAAGATAAAGATGTTTATCTAGTAAATTCATCTAATATAATTTGCCATTTAGTTCCATTGTGTCTTTGATAATTTTCTGTCTGTATGATCTGTCCAATGATGTAAGTGGGATTTTAGAACTCAGTTGCCATTAGTTCCTCTCTTTAGATATGTTGATATTAATACATTTATTTTATACTCCCATACTGGTCATGTATACACTAATGGTAATTATGTTAGCTTAATGTTTTAATTCTTTTATATATATATGTAAAGCTTATTTTTTCTATTGTTATATAAACTGAAAGTTTAAAAGTCTGAAAGTCTATTTTTACCTCATAGAAATATAGTTGTTCTGTTTTAAGATTTTCCCTATTGGCTTGCTGTACCTTTCCTCTGTATCTTTACTTTTGCTCTATAATTGTCCTTATAACTTTTAGGTGAGTTTCTTGATAGAGCATATGGTTAGGGCTTATTCTTTACTTTAAATTTGTTTATTCATCCAACTCAGTTGGCAGTAATTTGGTTGCAATAGTGAAGGGATTTGGTACTGACAGTGAGATAGAAAAGTGACATCTAGACATCATGGAGGAGTTAGGAGTGTATTTAGGGTCCAGTAAGAGTGGAGTTGAGTCTGGGGAAACCCCTTATGGGAATGGCTACTAAGATCAATAAAGTCTCTTTGAACCCCAAGCATGTGCAGACATGACCAACTGATGTCTTCAGTTTACTCATCTCATTAACTGGTCATTATAATACAAGTGGCATTTTGGTTTTGCCTCCTTAGTGGGCTTTTATGTGTGCATTATGGGTAATCACATGCACATATACAATTTGATTATGCACATGCACCTGTCAGGCAATAACCTCAGTTTCACCTAAAATTCCTCCACAAAGTGACATAGTCACCTATTTTACTCTAAAGTTACAGTATAAAGGCAGAACTCTATAGGCAAGACAGGGTTGGTTATAACTTACGCTGTCAACCCACTCCTACTCTTTTGGAGTGCTTGAAGCTCACTTGCTTCATTGCTACCAAGCCTGTCTGTGTCATCCTCTTAATTATGCATAAGAACTAAGACTTCTCATCTACCAAGAACACCTGGAAATGTTGTGGTGATGCCCTGATAGCCAGGTGTCCTCCCTGTGATGATACAAAATATGAGAAGATTCAAAACTTGTTGCTTTTAAAAAGGATGCTATCACAATTGCATCATATAAGCAGATTCAAAAACTAAAGTGAAAAAAGAGAGCAAGGGTAGAATACTTCAAGGACCACAGAATGAAGAACGTGGTTATGGAAAGTTTCTTGGGAGACATAAGAAACCTGAGCTTTAAAGAATGTTTAGGGAATGAGTTCTGCAATTGTATGTGGATGTTTGGTCACAAGAAACTTGAAGGGTTTCTTGAATGTGATTCAGTGATGAGAGTATCATCTGCATCTGGGAAGAACCGAACAGAATGCCCTAAATAGGTATGCTGTTTTGTAGGATCACTCTTCTTCAACTCATAGTCAGAATCTCCTTGTTGACCCAATAATGAAGAAATATGCCCACCCTGAACCCAGAGGTTTCAATTTTTTCTGCAGCTCAATCTACTTGCCTTACAGGTTTGTCCGGGGTTTTGTTCCTATTTTTATGTGTGTGTTTGTTTGGGGGCCACATTTTGATGTGCTCAGGGCTAACTCCTGCCTCTATGCTCAAGGATTAATCCTGGTGGACTCTGGGGACAAGATGGTGTACCAAAGGTTGTACCCCAGTCAGCTAAGTGCATCAAAAGCTCCCTACCTGCTGTGCTATTGCTCCAGTCCCTTGATTTTGGTCTTCATTCATTCAGGCACTAATCAGCCTTTTGATGAATCAGTGTGCTGTTTAACATTTATTAATATATGAGGGTTTTATTGTCTTCCTGTTTAAAAAATTTGAATAATTATATACAGTTACAAAGTGTTCATATTTGAATTTCAGTCATACAATGATCGAACACCCATCCCTCCACAGTGCACATTTTCCACCACCAATGTCCCAAATATACCCCCCCAACATTCTAACCCTTCCCCTGAGTCTATGGCAGACATTTTCCCCCATAAACTCTCTCTACTTTGGGGAATTATTGTTTGCAATACAGATTCTGAGAGGCTATCACGTTTAGTCCTTTATCTACTTTCAGCACACGTGTCCCATCCGGAATGATCCCTCCAACCATCATTGACTTAGTGATCCTTTCTCTCTTCCAGCTGCCTTCTCCCCCAGCTCATGAGGCAGGCTGCCAACCATGGAGTGATATTCCTGGCCCAGTCTCTACTGTCCTTAAATGTCAGTCTCATATTTTTATGTTAGTTTATATTCCACAAATGAGTGCAGTCATTCTATGTCTGTCCCTGTCTTTCTGACTGTGAGGGTTTTCTTATGACACTTTCATCCATCATTTTCGCTTATTAAACATCTCCCTTTCTTTCTCCTCATTTATCTACCTGCCACTTACTATGATATATTATATATGTCATATATATTATGAAAGACTTGTATGTTGTTTTTCTTCATTTATTCTTTAATTATAACTCATTTTCCTGATCCATATCCTTGTTTCATGGTTACCAAGGACTATTTCAGTCAGAAGAAAAGAGAAGTGACTACTTTTATGACTTCTTTTATGGCTGACTCTGAAAAATTTAACTATATGCTCAAATTTTATTTCACAGGTGTTAGAATGTGTGATGTCCATCTTCTGGATCTAGGCTCTGGAGGTTTTGGACCTGAAGTTTGTAATATAGCTGCTCCTCCACTCAGCAGATTCAGTGGTCGATTGACTTGAGGACCACGAGTGGCATGGAGCTGAATTGGGGCAGGAGGGATAGTACAGTGGGTAGGGTTTTGCCTTGCATGTGGCCAAATCAGGTATGATTCCCAGCATCCCATATGGTCCTCTGAGAACCGCCTGGAGTAACCCCTGAGCATTGCTGGTTGTGACCCAAAAAGCTATCAGACTGAATTGACTACTGGAACCTGAAGAAGACCAACAGTGCCCAGTTGAGTATTGCCATAGAATTTTCTTATTAGACAAAACAAGTACTCCCATTGAAAATCAATAAAGGAAATGATAATGAAAACAAGAAAAAAGGAGCATAGTCTTTAAAGAAACTCTACTTACAGATTGTATAAACCAACTGACCAGAGTTGGGTAGAGAAACTGAAATAGACCCTGAATCTACTGCCTGAGGAATGGTTTTGAGCTCCTTGGGAAAATGGGGCTGATCCGATCTTTCATGGACAACTCTGAGACTGAGAAATTATTAGTATTACTTGGAATTTAGACAGTGATGAGGATTATTTTCTTATTCCTCCTTAAGTGCTAATACATATGGGATCGTTTTTAATGAGATATTCATAATAACATAGTGGCAATGAATATAGAGAATGGTAGGATGTACTGGAGTGGTTTGTGGGCACTGATGGATATTGGCACTGTATTAATACACATAATGTTGTTATCAGTTAATGTTTGCGGTTGTGTTCATCAACAGCAAGGAGACACCTTTAGGGGAGTTGTTATTGATCTTTGTGAATGTGTAAGGAGAGTCAAATATTTTGGATTGGGAGATATGCTTAAGAGCCAGGGACTCACAAATCATTCTTCATGTATCTCCTTTTGTTGTCTCTTGGATAGTGAGATTTCATGAAACAAGAGCTAGGTACATTAATTTTAATTTCTAATTATTTACTGAGAGTCCTTAAAAATATCAAGTGTAATCTGCATAGATATCTCCCTTTGCCCTTTTTACCCTTTTCTTTCTAGGAAGGTTTGGGAAACAGAACATTGGAGGACAAGGTACGTATTGGTGATCAGATTTAGCATAGAGATACCAATTGGTTGGGTGCTAAAGGTCTCAAAAAATTCTGGTAATTGAAACTGAAAGATTTATGGTATAGAAAAGTGTCAACAAAGGAAGATCACTCCTCTATGTTCCATGACATTGTAGTTATTTATGAATGAATTCTTTGGCTTGTTTATGATATCTAGACACGATTACTGTTAATCTCAGGTGCATAATTTCTTTATTTTTTTTTCTTTCTGGGTCACAGCCAGCAATGCAAAGGGTTATTCATGGCTCATGCACTCAGGAATTACTCCTGGCAGTACTCGGAGGACTATATGAGATGTTGGGATTAGAACCCAGTTGGCCGCATGCAAAACAAACCTTGCCCATTGTACTATCGCCCAGCCCCAGGTGCATAATTTATTAGTGAAGAAAAAGAGCAAAACTTATTTTATAGAATCTATGATTAAATAATTTTAAAAACTAAATTGTTCCATAGAGTTTTCTTTATATAATAAAAGGTTTGTATACAGTAAAGTGAATTGAAATATAATTCATACATAGCCTTTTGTAAATTTAAGGTATATAATATGTTGACTCCCTATTTTTATGTATTATGATTTATCTATAATTTAATACAGTTATCATTATTTGTTTATAGGAAATAATAAACACACAATCTTCGAGCAGGTTTGCAGCCATTTTCTTAGTCTATGACTTTGCTGAATTTTTTTTTATTAGATATCAAGTATCAAATAGAGCGGGTGGTGTTCGGTTATCTTCTAACTATTCTGGAGATATCATATCCCACATATTCTTTTCTCAGTTAAAGATACTGAAGGACCAAACTTCTCAGAGCTTTTACTTGCTGACTATATTTGTTCATTTTGCTACTGAAGGAATTCCATAATTTGCAAAGCCTGAGAATCTGTTCTATTTTTAGAAATCCTTCTTTCGGCAATTTTATGCAATTTCTTCTTCATCTGTGTTCTTTCCTTTGATTCAATGTTTATTTTTATGCCCTCCATGTACTGGTGGATGGCAGCATATTCACACTTCATTTCATAGAGCTGGAAGTTGCCATATAGTAAATGGAGATTTTGCTTAGCTAAAGGAGGAAGTTCTTTTTTGAATTCTTGTTGGAAGTAATGTTCTGCTTCATTGTACTCACCTGCTATTCTACAGAGGAAAGCAAGATGAAGGTTGACCTGTGAGGGATTTCTGTGGTTATCACCTTTCTTAAGATGATATATACCTTGTTCTATTTGGTACTGTAATAATTTGTCACTTTCTTGACACATTTCATTATTTCCGCAAACTTTTTTGAAGACTTTTTCTTTGTAGCAAGAACCAATATTGTAGTGTATGCGAGTATTGTTTGGCAACATTTCTGAAGCCATTTCAAGCAGCTCTATAGCTTTGTCCAGGTCTCCTCTAGTTCGAAAAAACTTGGCTGCTTTTTGAAGCATACCTGCTTCATATGGTCCTTTCTCCAAAAATTCTTCAACTAACTTCTCTCCTTCAGCATTATTCATCTTCTGAAGCGTCAGAGCCAGGAGTAATTTAACATACATGTTATCAGGATTCAGTTCAACGGATTCACGCAGAAGATTCATGACATTCACAGGTGCTGGACACTCACTTTCACGGTGCCTTGCAATGGCCAGTCCACTGGCAAATTCTGGGTCATGTGGATGTTTTTCCAGAGCCTTCTCAAAGCACACTATGGCCCTTTTTAATTGGCTGTTGCCACACTTAAGCCGTGCCCACCCTTCCTCAGTGTCCAGCTCAGGACACTCCAGACTGAAAGGATTTGAAAACTTCTCACACACCCGTTTCACCTTGTCAACATAAGCCTGAGCTTCTGGGAGTCTGCCCAGGTGATAGTAGACCCAGGCATAGTTTCCCCAGGTCACCAGGTTCCTGACTTCTGCCTGGTCAGAGTGCTCTTGCTGGAGTGACTCTTCAGCCTGCTGTAAGCATTCCAGGGCCTCCTCGTCCCGACCATCTAAGTGTTTCATGTAGGCCAACAAGTTGTACATTGTGCCTTTGGACTCAGAGTATGAAGATTCAATCTGCTCACGCACTCTCTCTTCCAGATCCTCTGGGACATCCTTTTCCTTAAATAAATTCCACGTGAAATGACATTTCAGCTGGAGAAGGATTTGTTGCAGAGAACGGTTGGCCACACTATGAAGAAAATAAACATGGTTACTGTGATGCGCTTGCCAAGCACTGCAACATGTGATGAAATTCCAGGTTAATTTGGTGTCAAATCTGCTGGGCCATGGGATGCCCAGATATCTAGTCAAGCATTTGTTCTGGTAAATATTGAGGAGTTTGCCAAAGGGAATTCACTCCCTTAGTTCCCAAATGGACTAAAGGGAGAAAGGAAAGCAGCTATCAGATACTTGTTGAGGGGCTGAGCAGAATCAAAGGCAGAGAAAGGCTGGATCAGTGCCGCTGGGCTGCTGATGCTGGAACATAGTTTCTTCTCACTCAATAGGAAGTTAAAGCACAGTGCTCAAGTTTACATCTTCTGACTTTGTGGGACTATAATACAGGCTTATTGAGTCATAAATTGTATACCTATGTATTTCTTTATTGGCAATCTTCTAGCTAACTCTGCCTACAACACACACCAACATTTTCCAAAAGATCAATTAAGATGCATTTCTTTTCTCTTTCCTAGAGATATGCTCTGTACAAAGACTCAAAAAGAAGCTCCCTCACACTGTGAGGTTGGTGGATGAATGAGGCTGGTGGCTTTCTGGGATTTTGATAGATGTGTTAGACTTTTCTCCACCCTTAGCACAGTCATACCTGTGCTCAATATCATGTTTTGGGAGTCGAGGACTGGAATGAGTTCTTGACTCACGCAAAATGATGAGGTCTTAGTTTAGGCCTAATAGTGGGACCTTGGGAATGGGACCAAAATAGGGAGAACTTGAAGTCTTGTGTGCGTGCCTAGGCCTTGGCTCATACACCAATCCAAACATACACACATCTGTAAGTATTCTTTGTTCTGTTCTGTATAACAGGAGGTACCCCTGAGGGAGCAAACTAGTAGGAAGTGAAAAGCAGTGAGCTAAGGGATTCTTCACACTTCTGCTGCCCCTGGACACCAAGATGATGCTAGAGAGGCCAGGAGGGAGAGATGGTGGCTTGAAGCCCCAATCCCTGAGAGAGAGTGTGAGCAGATTGCAAAGCAACGGATCAGCATACATGCAACTAAGAAAGAGAGGGGGCGGAAAGAAACAGAGAGAAAGGGAGAGTGCAGTGAGCTGCCAAGGTCAGTGCTGCCAGAAAGGACTATTGTTAGGAGGATCCTGAGACAGAGTGTGTGGAGTTGAGAGCCCTGAGACAGTGCACAGCTATAGGAAAGAGAATTTTATTTCTGCTGTAGTAATAACAATGAAAATGTGCAAAGCTCCAACCGTAGATTTCCCCCCCTCCCCCAAGGCTGGGAATTACCTAGGAATATCCCAAGTACCGCATGTCAAGCATCAAACTTTCTAGCCAATAGGCGTAGTATCCCTGGATATATCTCTTGGGTCCCTTGAGAACTGATTCCACTATCCCCCACCCACCATAACTCAGTGCTTTGTGTCAGTTTTAGAGACAAGGGAATGAACCTAAAGCCAGGGAGAAGAGCGGGACTATTGCCAAGGTTGTTGTTCTCTTTATATATGTCTTGCAAGTCCTTATTATTCTCTTCCTGGTCCTTTGGATAGACCACCACGCTGCTAATGTTTTAACTCTCCAGTTAGGATTTACCAACTAGTTCTGACCTAATAATTCTATCCACTTTTTACAAAGGTATACAGATATAAAGTAAGAATTCCATCATGAGGAAATCAAATTAAGGCTAGGATACATAAATGACACTCAGCAGACTTATTTATAACTTTAAAAAAATAATACCCTATTAAGTTGAGCAAACTAGAACAAGTGGATAAATTTCTATAAGCATTCACCCTACCAAGACTGAATTATAAAGAAGTCTAGAGAAATAAATTACTAGGGTACATGTTGGCCAAACCACATAGATTAAAAAAACTCTATACCAGAGGTTTTATGGTGAACTATGAAATATTAAAGAATTGATAGCAATCCTTCTTAAACTTTTGCAAATAATAGAATAGGATGGAACGCATAAAACTCATTTTACAGGGCCAGTGTCAGGCTAATACCAAAACCAATGAGGACATTCTAAGAAAAAAATTTAATAAAATCATAGGGCAGAACATTAAAGTATAAAAACAAACTACATTCTTTGAGTTAATAACTATCAGAAAAAGAAAATTTCCTCACAAGCAAACAGTGCCACTCATAACAGAATCTAATTAATAAATTCCAAGGGGTAAATCTAACCAATTCATGAAAGATATATACGTTAAAAGGTACTAGATATTTCACTCTTTCAGAAAATTGGAAGTGCTATTTTCTACGAGGCACTGGAATGATCAGAGGGCTGTTGTACCCACAAATGCAATCACAGAGTGCTTTCTATTTGCTCACTTGAAAAAAGGTAGATTTCCAGTGGTTGCTGAGTTAATTTTTTTCCGAGATGGGCGTAGCATGTCAGATAAATTTGGAACCTCTTAGAAACACAAGAAAACACACAAAAAAGGAAAGATAACCTTATCGATAAATTAGAAGAATTACTATTGTTAAAATAGCCATACCACCCAAAGCAATCAACAGATTTAATGAAATCACTATCAAATTCCCAATACACCAAGAAATCTGAGGAGAATCCAAAGCTGAGGGCATCATATTTCTGTTTTCAAACTAATTTTTTTAAAAGTCATAATCGTCAAAATGGAATGATCTTTGTGTAAAAAAAAAGCATAAATGTTTGAAGCAGTGTAAGAATCCCAGAAATGCATGCACACACATGCATACATAGCTAGATAGATATTTCTTAAATTTATGGAGCCAGAATTTTACTAAAAGAAGAGAAAAGTCTTTTCAATAGATAAATTGGGATTATTGCAGAATGAACACTTACCTTAGTCTAAATACAAAATTAACTCTAAATGGATTTAAATGAAAGACTCCAAACCATAAAATTCTTTTAACAGTACTTTAGGGGAAAATAATTTCACTCATTCTCAGCAAATGTATTTCTAAATCTGGCATATTTTTAGACTTTTTAAACATTTTTATTGAATCACTGTGAGATAGATCCCTACAATCTGTTCATGATCGAATTTCAGTCATACAGTATTCCAATACCCATCCCTCCACCAGTATCCATTTCTCCTCCTCCTCCTCCTCCTTCCTCCTCCTCCTCCTTCCTCCTCCTCCTCCGTCTCCGTCTCCTCCTCCTCCTCCGTCTCCGTCTCCTCCTCCTCCTCCTCCTTCTTCTTCTTCTTCTCATCCTTCTCACTCTCTCTCAATTTTGCATATTTTTAAAATCACTGCATTAGAAGCATAGCTCAAACCACTCCTATCTACTCATCCTCCAGTGTTCACCATAACGGTCTTCCTGATGTTCATCGATTTGCTCGAGTGGGCCCAGTAGCGTCTCCATCATGAGACTTTTTGTTATTGTTTTTGGCATATCGAGTACGTCACGGGGAGCTTGCCAAGCTCTGCCATGCGGGCGAGATACTCTCGGTAGCTTGCAGGGCTCTCCGAGAGGGACAGAGGAATCGAACTCGAGTCGGCCATATTGGCTGCGTGCAAGGCAAACGCCTTTCCGCTGTGCTATCGTTCTAGCCCCATCGTCCAGTAACAGTGGTGAATATGGCTTTCATGAATTTCAGATCTCAGCATAGTTATGAAAGCCTTCTGCTGACATTCCCAATTGCTACAGACACATGCAAACGTGGACTTCTGCAAAAACTTTTGGGTAAGTTGGATTTCAAGGTCTCCGACAGACAAGGTCTTGTTCTCTGATCAACCCATTCCTACAGACCCAGTTAATGTCACTCATGTCCAGGAGCCTGAATCAGGGCAAAGGGAAACCTGAGGTAAGTAGTACTGGATTCCTTGCCTCAACGCAGTTATGAACCAGCAAAATATTTGAGAATCGTGATCTTCCTTTCCTAAGGCCCTGAGTATCACTTGGACCCATTTCTTTACATGGTCAATCTCTCAACATGTCTTTAGAGACATTTGGTTGGGTAAGGCTTTATTTTTACTCAAGTCTCCTTTTCCCAAGGCTCTCTCTGGTGATGACTTTTAGCATGTAACTATGCACTAAAAATTGAGGTTCACTAAGGTTTTATTTTGTCTAAAAACAAATGCACTTATTATAAGGACTGGAGCGATAGCAGAGCATGTAGGGCATTTGCCTTATATGCGACTGGCCTGGCCAACCCGAGTTTGATTCCTAAGCCCCTCTTAGAGAGCCTGGCAAGCTACCAAGAGTATCTTGCTCGCATGGCAAACCCTGACAAGCTATCCGTGATATATTCAATATGCCCAAAACAGTAACAACAAGTCTCACAATGGAGACATTACTGGGCCCGCTCGAGGAAATCGATGAACAAAGGGAGGACAGTGTTACAGTGCTGAGTTTTGACAAATATATTTATCCAGATACCACCCAACATCACTCACCTTAGACTCCTTGTGTTATCTGTAAAGTTTTTCCTCTATACTTCCTAATCAATCCTAAACACACTCTGCTCATTCCAAGATACTAAACAGTTCATCGTAGAATAGAGTGGAAAAGATAGCATTGTTGATGCTCACCAACTCTTAGCACATCAATAAAAATAAAGTCTGAATTTTGGTATTATTTTTCACATAGAATTTAGAAATTATCTATGTATAGAAGTTCTTCAATTTAAAGTGATCAAACATTGCAGGGCAAAGCTCCAATGAACATGAATTAAATTTACAACACCAATCCATCTTTGATAATACATGATAAAAGAAACACTTCCTTTAATAATTATAAATTTTGAAAAAGCATTTTCCTTCTCTGTTTAAATAAAACCACAACATAAAAGCCCATAAAGAGTACTCTCAGGTGTAACTCTAAGTCAGCAACCACGGGCTACTCCTGTGAAGCCTCACCCATCCAGACCCTGGTGCCCAGCTCCACTCACTGAAGAATTTAGAAACCTGAATGAGCCTACCACAAACAGCCACAGAAACAAAATGCCCAAACTAATAAAGGAATGTTTCATCTCTAAGACAACACATCTCACTGCCCCCCAGAAGCTGTTTACAATGTGTCCCCAAATCAGGATTACTAAACCTTCCTGTCTCACTGACCTCATGATGGCGATTGCTTCTCTTATTCTGGAAGACTAGGTTCCGGCTGATTTCTTCTTTGGAAATCTCGCTAGTCTGCCTGAATCTACTCCCCAAGGAGCAATATAAAGGAGGTGGTAGGTGTGGCTGTGGCAAGGTGAACCTGGTGTTGCTTCTTATCTGTTATGAATATTAGCTGATTTATGAAAGGGGACTGGGAATGGAAATTGAAACTTGAAAATGAAGGGGAGAAAAACAAAACTAGGCTGATGTGTGTGATGATTCATCCCAAGCATATTGTTATAAATATTCTGAAATGACTGGTAGCACATGAAAGTAGCCTAGGACTTTGACCTTAAACCTGAGATGGATTTCAATAGTCAGCATGTTTCATAAAGTCCATAGGAGATCTTGTTCAAGATAAAAATTTTAAAAAGTTGTTCACTTCCAGTGAACTTATTTGTGGGAAACAATTTGCATCCAAAAACTTGGAACTAAGTTTGTGTGCTCAGTTGCCTTGTCAAGGTTACCCATTTGGATGTGTTTGGACTCCTTGTTTAGTGATTTAAATTTTATTTTTGCCCCACACTAAATATAGGAAGCTAAGTCTGGAGAAAAACACTAGCATTTAGATCTCCAAGGTCTGACAGGATCATTTATTTTTCCTAGGGGAAGAATAGGACATAGGATAGCAAGTAGTGTTGTTTAATGACATAGCTCATAGATTCTGGTATCTGCGCTTTGAGTTTTGAAAGAGTTATATTTACCCTGACAGATTTTCTTTTAGTTTTCAAAAACGCTCAATCATGGTGTAGATATTCACATAAATCTAGATGGCATATTTCTTAATGCTGATTGGTCAGACAGGTCAAGGGGTTCCTTCATTCCTTCAGCAGTCATAGTCCTGTGTAGCAAAACAGTCATGTAGTTCTCCAACCACAGGGAGATTCTTATAATACTTGGTGTTTGGGATTGTTGTTGTGTCCAGGGAAAGTCACCACCAACGTGTAAAGAAAAACAATTGGAGTCATGTGAAAATATTTTGGAGAAGGATGACGTGATAAAACAGTGGGAAACTGAGGTTCAGTTGCTGACATTCTATCTAGTCCCCTGAACTTGGCATGAATTATTTGTGAATACAGAATCAGGAGGAACCTCAGAGCATTGCCAAGTGTGGCTCCAACACAAAAATTAAAATCGTCTGGAGAAACTCATTGTAGAGTAAATCCTTTTCTGACCCCTTTTTATCATCATAGTGTGTTACTCGCAAAGAAGTAGATTTCTTGGAACCTTCTATTATTGAAGGCTAACTCAACAAAATGTGTTCTTTTTTGCTCTAAGTGATGTACATTAATCCGTTGTTTGCTTTTCTCTCTATTTCTCCTCTTCTACTTTTCTCTTTCATCCCCTCCCTTTCTTTTTGCCTCCACCATGGTTTGATATGGGTGTTTCACACAGAGGATATGCAGATTTCCAATCACTAACGAGGGTGAGGAAAATTTGGCTAGGAAACCTTGTTATGGAGATTTTACCATTTAAAATTAAACTCGAAGTTGAAAATAGGAGAGAAGAATCAAATCCACTCATTATCTTTAAGTGTACAGATTAATGTTATTTTTTCTCTTGTTATTAATATTGATTATTATACTATTATTTAATGGGGGCTCAAGAGGTTCTGAGGGTGGGGGTATTGTGATGGGAGGGAAAGTGGTGTGACAGGTACTGGGAAAATATAGTGGTGGAGAGATGGGCGTTGGAACACTGTATGACTGAAACCAAATTATGAACAGTTTTGTAAAGATCTACCTCAGAGTGATTCAAAAAAAAATCTTTGATTAAATAAATAAATAAAGGTTTTAGGCAACCAAGCTGATTTTTCAAAAGTAGGGTTTATTTCTCTAAGCCAACGCGACATAGATATTTGCAGAGGAGAAAGCGAGACCATGGTTCACTCAGGCAATAAAGGGTAAGCTTCACACAAGGGCATGGTGTCAGCAGGCTTTTATGCCTTCCCAGCCAGGGTCAGTTCTAACTAGTGACTACTGCTTCTGGCTGCTGCCTGATTCGATGGAGTAAGGTGGGGGAGTAACAGAAACCATAAAACATTTAAAAGTCACTCTTGCGATTTTTGACCTAACATCTTGACCTCAGAGGAATCTTCAGTAATACATCTCCCAATGAGGAAAACAAATGTAAATAAATGGGAGTATACCAAACTACAAAAGTTTTTGCAAACAAAATAAGGGCTATCATAAAAAGATCTCTTTACTGATTGGGAGAAAATATGTATACATAACACGTCAGAACAAAAACTATTAGCCAAGATATATAAAGCATTCTCAAAACTCAACCACAGAAACCAAACAATATCTCCCAAAATGGGAGAGGGGATAGCTTCTCAAAGATTCCATAAGGATGGATAAGGTAAAGGCCCTCCCATTGTTCAACGATTTGCTTGAGCGGTCCCAGTAATGTCTCCATTGGAGACTTTGTTGTTACTGTGTTTGGCATATCGAATACGTCACAGGGAGCTTGCCAGGCTCTACCGTGCGGGCGAGATACTCTCGGTAGCTTGCCGGGCTCTCTGAGAGGGGCGATGGAATCGAACTCCGGTTGGCCATGTTGGCTGCGTGAAAGGCAAACACCCTACCGCTGTGCTATCGCTCCAGCCCAAGGATGGATATCAGACTTATTAAATATGTTTGCCATCCCTGATATACTTTGTTATGTCATTTGTATATAGCTTCATACCAGGGAAACTATATTTACATATTAGAGAAATTTTGCAGTTTTGGAGTCTCACCCGGCTGTGCTTAGGGCTTACTTCTGACTCCGTGCTCAGAACCCTGTGAAGTGCCGGGATCAAACCCAGGTCAACAGTATACAAGGCACATGCCGTACCCTCTGGACTCTCTCTCCACCCCTCTTGATTACATTATTTTTAATTATATTTCTATACACAAAAACAAACAAAAAACCCAAACTGGACAATTCAGTAACTTTCAATATCTTCTAGCTGTCACCTTCAATCCTCCCAACCACTCCAGTTCTACATATCAAACCCTCCATGTCCTTGAGAATTTTCTACCCTGGACACATCAGGTATATAGAATCATATGATAAGTAACTTTCTTATTTATCACTGACTTACTTAGCATAATGTTTTCAGGTTTGTATGTCATATGGTAGAGTCTCCTGCCCCCACGCCTGGCCATCTTCCCCGGGGTCTCTTGGAGGATGGCGGGTTGAGTTTCCCTTTCCATACTGAGCAGAACCCCGGCGGCTGAAGACCTCCAGGGTTCAGCCATAACCATGCTGAGACCACTCTCCACACGCTGAGATGATCCTCACACATGAAGAAACTGGCAAAGGAACCCAGGTGTGTGGTACCTGGGGCTGAGATCTCCAAGCCTGATCAGTTCGGGACTGGGCTTCCTCCATCCAGATTCCGCCATCTTCCAGTAGCTAGACAGTTACACGCACCAACTGCTGTGTGACCCCATGTCTTTCCTATCTTTCCCACACTTTTACTTTCAGAATCTTTTTTTTGGAAGGTCTTAATGACAGACAGAGAATGAAAAGTTTACATACATGTGTGGTTGAAGCGATAGCACAATGAGTAGACTCGCGTTTGATTCCTCCATCCCTCTAGGAGAGCCCGCAAGCTACTGAGAATATCCCAACTGGATATTCTGCCGTGCAAGAATAGCTTGCACGGCAGAGCCTGGCAAGCTCCCTGTGGCATATTTGATATGCCAAAAACAGTAACAACAAGTCTCGCAGTGGAGACATTACTGGTGCCTGCTCAATCTAATCGATGAACAACAGGACAGTGCTACAGTGCTACATGTGTGGTACTTACTTTAGTATACTGAAGTTAATGGTCTTTTCCCAGGTGTCTGTACCTTTCAGTCTAAATTTCTACTCATCACTCTCAGTGATTTCTTCTGTATGTACCAGATCTAATGATCAATTATTCATGCAAAGTCAAGTAAATCTTCCCTTGGGACATCTACTTGTCCTTTCAGTCCATCGAAACTGGTTTACCTTTGTAACTGGTATTTGGCATTGGAGAAAGCAAGGCCAACTGACCTAGCAGGTTCATGACTTCTTGTCATTTTTACTCCTTATTTAAATCTTCAGTCTACATGTTGATCACCTCCAGGATGAGAAAAAGGAATCAGTGGCAAGTCACTTTTCTTGGATGGAGGTCAGAAGAGAGAACGTGGATGGGTGCACAAGTTGTGAGGAATTGAACAGAGAGAAGTGCAATCGCCCATCCAGCATCAGTGGTCAGTGGTCAGTGTGGGGATTGGTGTTTACGTATCCAAGGGTGCATGATGGTAGGTGACAGGTGTAAGTTGAATGCCTGAATTCTTAAAGTTATAGAAAAAAAGATTGGAATATTCAGTAGTTTCATTGGTAGACCAATGATTATATGGTTATATGGAGTCAATTGATATCCAGGCTAACGTTTCATTTATCAGCAGGTAAAAGATTACAAGTACAACAAAATTTTAGAAATGCCAAAAGACCCATTTATATTCTATCACAGAGATTTTTAAAATAAAACCTATTCCTTTTTTTTTTAAAAAAGGTAACTTCATTAAATCATTAGTTTAGTTACAGACATTCAATATTCCAACACTAATCCCACCACCATTGCACCTTCTCACCTTCATTATTTCCAATTTTTGCAAGCACTCCTTGAGCTGTCCCCATGGCAGGCCCTCAATACTTATTTTACTTTGCTTGTTATAATTTGCTAAAAGGATGATCCAAAGGTATTTCCTTAGAACAAAGTGTCTCACCATTGACCTCTTGGTCCCTTGTGTAAAAGATTACTAAGGTGTTGTTACACATTAAGTCTACTGTGTTTATATTTTGTTAATTAAGATTGGTTGCCTTCTATATTCCATCCCATCTAATCTGATATGCTGTCCTGGTTTATCAGTGTTACAGAGTCTGAGATATCACATGGCGATATTTCTGGATGAGGCTTGTCGGAGCAGCGGAGTCTAGCTGGGAACCCAGGGGCAATTGTGGGATGTGGAAGTTTTCAGCTGCTGGTGCTCTGCTTGGGTGGGTTAGGGGGGACTCATCCCTCCCTTCCTGGTTGCCTTGGGTCGACTCAGACTTGTGAGGGATCTGGGGGAAATTCTGCCACCTGTAGATCCTTTTAATAATTTAGTTCTGAGTCTCTGGACCATTGCTGGTGAAAGAGTTTACATGGCACTTGCAAATCTATGCCATTTTTCAGAAATCCATACATGCATACTGATCATCGCAAGTGTACACAGTATTAGTTTTAATGAAAATGCACGAGAACTTTGTTACAGTGGTTTTAAGTTAAAACATTGAATTTTATATAATATTTAAAATCACATAACAAGTAATCTGTGCTTGGGCCAGAGAGAAGATAGTACAGGAGTCAAGGTGTTTTACTTACCTGTGGTAGACCTGGATTCGAACTCCTACACCACATATGGTTCCCTCAGCACTCAGGAGTGATCCCTGAGCAAAGAGCCAGGAATAAGCTCACTCTTACCTGAACACTTCTGGGTTCACACCAAAAGCAATAACAAAAAAGTTATCCTATACTTAAATACATTAAAATAAGTTTTACATAGATTATGCATTTTCAGAATATACTACATGTTATTTTTATACATTTCTGTATTGTGATACAGTTGGCATGGTGGTAATAACACCTCTACAAGGGAATGTAACTAGGTATTTTTTCAAGTGGGAGTAATTAAGTCTTCTTAACAAGCTGATTCTATAATGATATTGTTATCTATATTCATTATTCTGTATGTAGTATTATAAGATTTATTAATGTGTAGTTGCAAAAAAATGTGTCTTCTAGCACTCCCCAAGCAAAAGTCAAGTTAATACTTGGCCCATTAGAGTTCCTCCATAATCCAAATCTGGTACTTTATCTGGGGCTTTTGGTCGCCTCTGTGCCAAATCACTCAAATACTTGATGCTACTGACTGGCAGAGTTTAAGCTTCCTTCCAACTGTCCGGGAGACATCGCATTCCAGATTGTCATTTCTCAGACAAAGATGCTGAGTCCATAACATTCTCAGAGCAGGTTATTGGTAACTGCTTTTGTCCATTCTACTGCTGAAGGAATTCCAAAAGTTCAAAGTCTGAGAATTCGTTCTATTTTCATTACACCTATATTGGGCCATTTATTCAGTTTGCTTTTTATCTTTTCTTTTTCCTTTGATTCATGATTTATTTTTATACCCTCCATATAGTGGTGGATGGCCTTATCTTCACCCTTCATTTGATGGAACTGAAAGCTGCCATATTGTATATGAAGCTTTTGTTCTGCTAAAGGAGTAAGCTCGTTGCTGAACTCTTGTTGATAATAATGATCTGCTTCTTCATTTTCACCTGGTATTGCATAGAGGCCAGCAAGATAGATATTGACCCAGGAAAGATTTTTACTTCTTCCATGAGCTTTTTAAAATGACTTATAGCAAGAAAGATGGTGGCCGCATGGGAGCCTTGTGAACAGCAGGTATGAGCCGGGGATGTGGGGGCGACTAAAACCTCATGGGAAGCGGGGAGTTCCGGTCCGTCCTTCATGCCCTACCGAGGTCACCAGTTGTCCCCCACGAGCAGTTCTCCAACACGGCCACGGCCCCAGAAGCACAAGGACTTAGTGCAGAACCCAGCAGCTTGGAGCAGAAAAGTGAATGGACTATGCGTTAATTCAGGCCATCATGTCTGCCCGGAGGGGAAAGGGTGTTGCCCCATTTGCCTTCTCCTCTCTGGAAAGAAGGATGGCGGCCACATGGGAGGCTTGTGGACAGCAGGTATGAGCCAGGGGTGTGGGGGCGACTAAAACCTCATGTGAAGGGGGGCGTTCCGGTCCGTCCTTCACGCCCTACTGAGGTCACCAGTTGCCCCCCACGAGCGGCTCTCCAGGAAGGCCACGACTCCAGAGCACAGAAACCAATCTCTTAATTATCTGACTCTCAGTAGAAATACTTCCAGGGTTAATAAGTAAAATAGTGGAAATCTAAAACCAACATTTAATTCTTGAACCAAGCTGTAGAAAGCAAATCATTTCACAATGCTTTTTTAACATGTCTCATTGGCGGGGGGTGGGGGGGAACTCAAAATAATAGTGGTGCATCTTTTATTGAAACAATGAATCTAATCAAAGCAGATAGAGTGTTAACTAGAATTCATCTGCCTCGCAGGCATTGGGAGGGGTGGGGGGTGGGGTTTTATTGGGGTTCTTCGTGATAAAAAATAAGTATTGGTAAAGGGAAATGTGTTTGATATTTGCATTACTGAGACCTAATCCTGAAAGCTTTGTAACTTTACCCACAGTGATTCAATAAATAAATAAATTATTTAAAAAAATGACTTATAGCTTGTCTTAATAGGTACTTGAACTTCTCACTTCCCCAATACATCTTACTATTTGAAGTACTAACTCCCATAACTATTTGAAGGACTTTTGATCTACAGCAGAGCCCAATATTTTAATGCAGTTGGGTATTGCTTGGTTTATCTTCTAAAACCCTTTCAGGAAGATCTATAGCTTTATCCAGGTCCTTCATGTTTCAGTAAAATTTGGCTGCCTGGTCAAGTACATCTGGGGCACATAGGTCATTCTCTAAGGTTTTTTCAATGAGCCTCTTTCCTTCACTTATTTTAAGGTCCATTAGTACAACCACCCCTCTGCTTAGAGACTTTTGCTGAGAGTCAGACTCCCAGAAAGAACTTTCCATGAAAGACCTCACCTATCAGTTCACTGCTTAGAGGAGCTAACTTAGCCACAAAAAGGGGGACTGGCTTCCTGCAAATCACAGCTGGTCTTTGAGTGACCATGGTACCATGTTTATTTTTCAACCTCCTTTTCGGTGACCTTCTATCTGCCGAGGGTGTTCATGCTCCACATCTTGTCATCAGTCACTGAGGGCTTAAAGTTTGATTTGATCTCAGCTTTTCATTTTCATCCTCCTTCTCAGAACCATGCAGTTTTAGAGATTAAAATAAAACAAAAAAAAATCATGCAGTCCACATGCATGGGAGTCATTCCTGTATGATGAGACCAGTACAAGACAGAAAACACAGTCTGACATCTGGTGCCTGTTTCCCCAGCAGTGGCTCCTCCTTCATCCACACCTTCCTGTGTGTCTTCACACCTCTGTGTTACCAGAAACTGGACCAGATGTTCACCAGATGAGTCCTTTCAAGGCAGAGTGGTGCTCGGGACGTATTCCCAACTTTGAGGTAAGAGTTCACTCTTGGTGATGCTCAGTGGACCATGCAGAGGACCTGACTCCCAGATTGCACCCGGGCTTCTTGAAGCATGCAAAGTATGCACTTAGCACTTGAGCCTCCAAGTATCATTGTCACGTCAATATACTTCAATAAGTTAGACAGTCTTGGGACTAGAGACATAGTAATGAGTAAAATATTTGCCTGACATGCAGCTGACCCAGGTTCTATCTCCAGCACTGAGTGTGGTCCTTCCAGGAGTGACTCCTGAGAACAGACAGCCCCGTATGATCCAAAACCAATATATAAATGAAGATAGCTTTAAATATCATGGAATCTGACTTCTTTAAATATGAAATGATAAACCACTCAATTCAATACATACTAGAATGCTATTATAAGGAATTCGTAGACCAAAAGTTTTGAACGCAGCAGAATACATTAAGTCTTGTAAGTTAGAGCTCAATAAATGGAAGTCATATTTATTCTGAAATTTTCATGCTAAACAAGTGAAAATAAAAATCAAAGTCCTTAGACGTCAATGACATGCAGGAGTAGGACTCTAAACATGAAATTGTCAAAATTTTTAGATCTGAAGAGAAATTCTTATAAAGATAAGTTTAAAAGGCAAGAGGTAGGAAAAATATAGTATTTCTTGGCAATATACTTCTGTGTTGCAATTGAAACTCAAGTATTGGCAAGTTGGATATATTAAGGAATTCAAGAAATCGTAAATGATATATCAAGTCATTTGTTGTCATGGACAGTTACTCAAAAAATTGAAAAAAGTTGCTAGAAAAATAGAATGATTCCATACAATTCTACACATATGTTCATTTTCCAATTTTCTAAAAATTTTTATTACTTGCATAAAGATTCCATAAATATGCTTTGTTTGTAGATACTATTTTCTTCAACCAGAAAAACACAACTTTGATGAGAACTAACACTTTCCTTCTCTACTCCCTGTAACCTGGGAAGGATGCAAACCTTGTTCCCATTTTCTGCTGTACAATCAAGGATACTGACTCAGGTAGTCACCAAAATTCCACACTTGGTATAATATGACTTCCATCTTATAGCACCATAGAACATTTAATGTCACAGAATTTGTTTAGATCTATTTTAGATCTATTTAGATCAATTTTAGATCTAAAATTGTTTAAGTTTGAATGAGTCGGGGTCAGAACCTTGGTGCATAGGACACTCTTGCCATTTCTCAGTGGTCACCAGGGGGCAGTGTCTGTGTGTGTGTGTGTGTGTGTGTGTGTGTGTGTGTACTCATGTATTAAATTTCTAAAGAAAAAAAAGAATATTTATGTGCGTCTATTGTTCAATTTATTTCAAATCTATGCAATTATATATGGAACAAACCAAGGTAATTACTCACTGGAACTAGTTTCTTACTACACATGCAGATAAAATTATAAACAGTTGAGTGAAGGTAGACTTAAATAATAGCATGTAAAAATTAACGCAACTGTATTAAAGATCTAAAATTCGTACTACAAATGATAAGATTAATAAAAAATAAATAGCATATCTTCATGGCCTTGGATTTGATATCAATTTCTTTAAATTAACATCAAAATAAACAAAAGAAAAATCAATACCTTGGACATAATCAAAATGGAAAAAATTGTGCATTGAAGAATACTCTAAGTAGCTTGTAGAGACAAGCCACATGTTAGAAAATATTTACAATTTATATCTATTACAAGGGTCTTTCCTCGGAATGTACAGTGGTACAATGCAGCAAATGAAGGAATACATAAGCCAAGAAAAAAAGAAAAAAGCCCTGGACAGGCATTTTTCAACAAAAGATAGTCAAATGAACCACAAAGATGGTCAATGGATGACAAAGTAAGATTAGGTATTATGGAAATGTAAATTAAAACCATGCTGAGATACCATTCATTGTGAGAAAGGGTAGAATCGCAACTATTTGCAAATAAATGAATTGTAATTCTCATAATTGCAGAAATGAGCAATGATATAACCAAGGTGCAATGCAATTTGACAACTCATAAATAGTTAGGCATGAAGTTCCTGGTTCAGTTATTCTATTCCATGGTACATAAACAAGAATTGTATAGAAGTGTTCAAACAAATGCTTGAATATGAATATCCTAGCAACATTATTCACCTTTCGACAAAAGGTGCAATCAACCCAATTATCCATGAACAGATGAATAACTAAAATCAAAAAATTCTTTTCAAGTAATGGGCAATTGTTTAGTCACAAAGAAAAATGTGGGTCCTGTGGTTGCAGTTGAGAACTTCAGGTTCATGAACACAGTCAAAGTTTAGCCTTTGCTGGGTCAGTCTGCCCTTACAGGAACTTTTCTGTGGAGAGAAATGGACTCTGGACTTAGAGCAGGAATGGTCTGGAGGTTCTTCTTCTTTCCTGGTCAGGGCCTGGATGCTTTGCCCAGAAAAAGAGTTATGGACTTTCACTGGGGCCTGAGTGTATCATGGATCAGGAGTAAAGAAATATTGTCCAGATCATGGGACAAGAGTGTGGTAAAGGTGGTCATGCTGGAGTTTGAGGCACTTTCCTTCCTTGATCATGAGTCACTCTCAGGGGTGCTGATGGCATCAATTATTGGCTTTTCATATTTCAAACCCTCCCATGTCAACCTTCCCAGTGTCTCTTTTATCCCAATGCATTTAAATTTGTCAGTGGGACCACAGACACAAGAAACTACATCCATTTTTATGTACAGCATCTTTATGTAGTTTCAGGAACTCTAGCGATAGGCATCAGTTCTAAAACAGTATGGACTGATATGGAGGTACCTTTCAGAACAATCATGCCAGTGAAAAATGGCAAACTAATCCCACTGGTTATTGCTGAGAGTAAACTATGCTACGTGGCCACTAAGAATGCACAAGGAGATAGAGTGTCCATCTGTGGGGACATTGGCCCACAGAAGAGCACAGCCCCTCCAACCTATGCTCTGACCTCCAGAACCCCACTGCATTTATATTTATTTATTATTCTTTTTTGTCTCTTTGGGTCACACCTGGTGATGCTCAGGGGATGCTCATGGGTCATCTGCACTCAGGAATTATGCCTGGCGGAGCTCAGGGAACAATATGGGATGCCAGGAATCAAACCTGGGACTGCTGCATGCAAGACAAACATCCTACCCTCTGTACTATCTCTCTGCCCCCCCTCCCAATTTATTTAAAAGGAAGGAACTGGGAAGACAAACCACTTGCCAGGAGCAATCACTTATTGGTGAAAGGACCAATTCTTATTTTATATTTAATTTATTATTTTAGTAAATATAGGTAATAGTAAATATATGTACATCAGATTTCTACAAATGCTTTTAAATTTATTCATTGGGTAATAATAATATTTCCCTTACCATGAAAGCCAATCGTTGGAAAATGTGAGTAAGAAGAGACTGATAAAATCTCAGGACTGGGAGGAACAGAGATATTACTGGCACCTGATCGAATATATCAACGATCAACGGGATGATAGTGATACACTGATATGGTGAAAAACAATAAAACATGTATTTATTTATTTATCTTTGGCCAAGTCTGGCAGTACTCAGGGCTTAACTCCTTACTCTGTGCTCAGGATGCCTGGTGGTGCTTGAGGGGCCTTAAGTGGTGCATGGAACAGGACCCGGACCAGGTTGGCCACAGAAGTTCAAGGTAAACACCTTAATCCTTATACTATCAAGTCCTACTGTTGCTGTTGTGATTTTGGATTTTTAGACAAGCTTGCCAGTTCTCTGGGCTTGCTCCTGGCTTTGTGCTCACGAATGACTTCTGGTAGTGCTGGGGATCATGCTTGAATTGACTGTGTACAAGGCAAGTGTCTTAACTCTGTTCTATCCCTCAAGCCCTGTGCACTGCATTTCACTGAAGAAAAAGTATCTGAGTCATATTAGATGACACCCGGAATGAGACTGACAGACAGAAAGAGCTCAGGCCTTCAGTGCCAAGGCATTTGCCAATGTCCTGATGTTAATTCAGACCCTGAGCACAAACCCCACCTGCTGGATCCAGCAGCCTCCTCTCCGACACCAACCTTCTGGGGAACCAAGGCACCAGCATCTAGTAGAGTCCTGCTTGATTTGTGGAGCACAGAAAGTGAGGCAAGAAAGGTTTGTTGCTGAAGTGAGAGTCTGGGATAGTTTGTCAGCAGCAGTGGACACAAATATTCCAGCAGTCTCCTGGCCCTAGGTCTGGCCTGTCTGTCCCTTTCCCTATGTCCTCTTCTCTCAGACTCCCTGAAGTCACACTGGCCTCTGTTTTCCCATGGCCAAATCCATCAGTCTCATGTCTCGGGTCTGTGTGCCTTCTCTAAACCAAATGTCCCAGACCTATGGTGGTCAAGCCCCTCTTGTCATGCTCTTGGAACTGTAAACATCACTTCAGTGCAGCCTCACCTGGCAGCCTGGTGTTCCGTTGTAATGCTCCTTATAGCACACAGTAGATTTTCTTTCATTTTTGGACTTTTTGGGTCACACCTAGTGATACTCATGGGTTACTTCAGGATCCTCACTCAGGAATTACTCCTGGTGGTGCTTGAGTGACCACCTGGGATGCTGGAATCGAACCTGGGTTGGCTGCATGCAAGGCAAATGCCCTACCCGCTATACGATCACTCTGACCCCCTCAATTTTCAATATATGATTTGCTCCTTTTCTTTCCTTTCCTTTTGGGGGGTGTCATATTCAGTGGTGCTCAGGGCTTACTCTTGGCTCTTTGCTCAAGGATTGCTCATGGCAGGACTCAGGGGAATGTGTAGGATGTCAGATCAAACCCAGTTCAGCCTAAAGATAAGTTAAAGATAACATACCTCTGTATTTTAAAGATAACACCTCTATTACCCCCTAATGTACTATCAGGTCCGCTTATAGGGAATGAGCTGGGACTTTTTGTTTGCTCGTTTGTTGTGGGGTAGGGGGTGGTCCACACCATCAGTGCTCAAGACTTATTCCTGGCTCTGTGCTAAGGAATTATTCCTAGCAGGGCTCAAAGGACTATTTGGGATGCTAAGGATCAAACTGATCTGCTGCAAGACACTATTCAATGTGCACTCTATCTAGACCCTGAAATTTCTTTCCACTATTTAGTGTCCATGCTGGTTTTGACCTCTCAGTATAGATCTCGAGTTCCTGAAGGGCAGGGATTTTGCAGGGTATTTTCAATACTGGCAATTTGAGTGTAGAGAGACTATATCCCATCACCGATGAGCTTAGATATTAGAGGTGGATGTGCACAGAAGTTCATGGACAGGTTAATGGGCATAGTAGTTTGCATACTAATTCTAGTTTCACATGCTAATTTTAGATGTATGACTCAAGGACCCAACACTCAAAAATTAGCTGTCTCATGGTAATACTCCACGTGTGTGGCTAGGTATGTGTGTGATGCATGTCTAAATAAATGTCTGTCATGTTAACTTTTGGGGATCGTCTTTTATTCATAGTGACCCTCAGTGGAGTCCAGGACACTACAGTCCCAAATCTACTGTGGAAGGAGGAAAACTGTTTTTTTCTCCCCTATATCACCATCCTATTGTGGGTATTGAACATTGAAAACTCTTTGCTGATTAAAATGAATTAATTAGGCATTTTAATTTAGGTAAGTCCAGTGTTTTCTTTGCTACAAATCTACTCAACATATTACATTTTCTAGAGAGACTTCACAAAGAAATGATTTGTCTCTCTTCTGACACAGAAACATGCACATTCTGTTTCCTGTCTTCTACATATGGCTATTATAGATCAGGTTTGAATTATTATCTGAATGTACACCATTGCAGGGAATTACATGATATGGTATTGAGAGCCACAAGTAGCTACTCAATTACATGTTTCAAAAGCCATCTCTTGGGTTGGATTAGTCCAGTGATTCTAAAATGGAATAGACTGTGAAATGCCAAATGGTGGCATCATGGCTTTGGACCTTTGAGTTCGTGTCCCACAGATGTCTCCTGGCCGGCAGCCAGCTCCAGGGCTCGCTCATAGCTCTCCAGGGCCTTCGTGATTTCTCCTCTCTGCTTCTGCGCGAACCCAAGGAGGGTCAAGCCTTCCACGTCCAATTTATTTTTCCGAAGTTTCTTTAAGGCGCATTTCTCCAAAGCACTGATACTTTTCTCTCTTGAAAAAGATGGTTTCTCTATTTTCACCACTTTCAAATAATGAACAATTGCATCTACTTCAGATTTCCTCTGAAATTCCTGAAATTTGCCATAGTGGAGATGTAACTGTTGCAGGTCTTCTTCTGTGAGTGATTTCATGCCAAACACTTTTTGGTAGATGTCCTCAGCTTTACTGTGCTCACGTACTTCTATGTAAATTTCTGCCAGGGTTAGGTAAGCAATCACAAAAGTGGGCTTGTGTTTCAAAGCACACTCCAAATGATCTATAGCTAATCTTGCCAGTCTTTCAATATTTTCTCTGTTCTGCCCTCTGGGCTGCCAGTGTGTGACCTTTTTATTTTGGCTTATTTGTGCTTTGTAGCAAAGTGCCAGCTGGTGATGCACTAAGGCAGAGGAGGGCGTGTCCTTCAAGGCCTTTTTTAAGAGCTGAAGAGCTTTATCCAGAGAGCCCTTTCTGCGGTGGAACTTGGCTGCGTACCGAAGGATGTAAGTGTGCGAGATTTTGCTGGCCAGCGCTTCTTCAATGTACTTTTCTCCTTCATCTTCTCGTCCTAAGTCCTGAAGACACAGCGCTAGGAGAACTTTCACATATTCATTTTCTGGATTCAATCTGATGGCCTGTTCTAGGGGGTACAGACTATTTATACTTTCTACGCTCTTAATGTTGTTCAGGCGGTAGGTGACAATTGCATACCCAACACTGAATTCAGGGCTTTCAGGGTCCACTTCCAAAGCCTTTTGAAAGCAAACCTTGGCTCGTTCATAGTTATTTTGTCCACATTTCAGCAAGGCCCATCCTTCCTCAGAGTTGAGCTCTGGACACTCCATCCTGTATCTGAAGGGACTTTCCAACTTCTTGCACGTCTTCTCTACCTTGTCCAGGTAAGTCTGGGCTTCTCCCAGCCTGCCCATGTGGTGGTACAGCCAGGCATAGTTGCCCCAGGTGACCAGACCTCTCACATCTGATTGGTCAGCGAATTCTTGCAGCAGGAAATCTTCAGCTTCTTTCAAAGTCTCCAGGGCTTCCTGATTCCGGCCTGCCAGGTGTTTCACGTAGGCCAGCAGGTTGTACATTCTCGCATTGTTCTGGACATGTAGGAACTCAATCTGATCAAAGACCCTGTTTTCTAAATCCAGTATTTCAGTGTGGTCAATTTGCAAGCCCCACGTAAAGTGGCATCTCAGCTGGAGCAGGTGCTCTTTCATGAGATCCTCGTTGGGTTTGTCGCTGTGAAAAGAGACAAGAATTAGAATTTTTAAAGGAGGGCTCAGTCCAATGAAATGGAATCATCACTGTGAAAAGTCCTATATTTCACCTCACTTGTTTTGTGCTCCCTCCCTTTATTATCTGGTGCCTCTTAGGTGCCTCCAGTATTCATATCATTAGGACAGAGAGCACAATGACAAAAAAAATTTTAAAAATTCCTGAGCTAATGCTAATTCATAGAGTCAGGAGGTAGGACAGGCGAGGCTTATTTTATTTTGAAAACTTAGTAATTTAATGTGCTGGAGCAATAGCACAGAGGGTAGGGCATTTGCCTTGCATGCAGCTGGCATGGCCGAGCTGGGTTCAATTCCTCCGCCCCTCTCAGAGAGCCTGGCAAGCTACCGAGAGTATCTCACCCACACGGCAAAGCCTGGCAAGCCACCCGTGATGTATTCGATATGCCAAACACAGTAACAACAAAATCTCCTGTGGAGACGTTACTGGACCTGCTCGAGCAAATCGATGAACAATGGGAGGAGAGTGACAGTGACAGTTATTTAATGAACTATTACTTTTTTTCCACATACACACTCTTACCAGTAACATAGGTATACAAGTTTTTATTTTCCCCACTTCCTTTTCCTCTGTTGTTTCTGTTGTTTCTATGATGACCAGTTCATTTCAGGGTGCTCGATATAATATACTTTTGTTGTGACACCAACGATCACAAACAGCAATACTACTGTTGGGCTGGCACTCAGCATGTGAGCAGTGTCAAGGATCAATCTTGCACCCTCATGCCTTGCTCAGGTGAGAGAGACAAGAGGCTGGGTCCAGGTTGGGGCCACCCCTTCTCCTCTCTTGCTATGAGTTAGCGCCAAGCTCTAAGAGGCTTTCTGCAAGCAGCCCACCTGCACGCCTGCATACATGTAAGTTGTCAATCGCAGCTTTACCTTTCACTGCCATTACCACGCTGTGGCTCCTCGCCAGCTCTTGGGGACTCGTGTGCCCAGCTGTGCTTTGCAGAAGCCGCTCTGGCCCAGAGCGCTGTGTGTGTTTGTGTGTGTGTGTGTGTGTGTGTGTGTGTGTGTCTCATACACGAAGGAGTCTCAGAGCAGTCACTCAGGGATCTGAATATATGTGGTTCTCAGGAGATCGGTGACACCTTATGCAATGCTCTGCTCTCCAGTTCTTCCTTTATGACTTTATCTTCTTGTTTTTCAATGTCTTTCATTCCTGCTGTGTGTCATGTGTTGATCAAGGCTGCTTGCCTTGAAGATCATGCCTGGAAATTCGCTTCCCCTTCTTGGGACACCCTTTCCCCTATGAAACACGGAGCAGTCTGTCTCACATGTTCAAAATCTGGGTGTTCTCTTGAAGTGGTTATAGTTGCAGGACTTTTGCCTGAAATCTGTGAACCAATTCATCCACGTGTGGACCTTTTCATGTCTTCTACTTTCCAGGGAAACTCTTAATGGAGGGAACCTAAGATGTGGCATATGGTTAAAGAACCTTCCCTTGAAGGGCAAAATTATAAACTAATCGTAAATCAATGGTAATTCTTATATTTTTATAAATGTTTATGGTCCAAATATTTCTGAGGAGCTTATACCTATATATAAAGTTTAGTGAGTTAATATAACCTCTTTAGGTCTGAATGACTCTCCTTTATATTTTATTTTGTCCTCTGGGTGCTATGGATCGCATAATTAAAATTGATCCTACTGTACAATAGATCGGGATCTTAAGTGCACTTGTCCAGCCTGTGTTCAGGAGTGATCTCCGAGCACAGCTGGATGTGACCCAAAAACAAACAAGCAAATTATACAACTTATGATGATTTACCTAACCCAGATGCTTTTAGTCTATGGAAAATTAAATTGGAATTTATAATTTAGTTTGGGACATGCAAATCATTTTTTAAAGTAAGCTTAATCTTGATTTCAATGGAGCTAAGTTTTATTTGTAGTTGAGCAATCTTTTGTAACGGGTCTAAATGACAAATATTGTTTCATGGTAATATGTAACTGGAGACTGGAGCGATAGCACAGCATGGGCTGGAGCGATAGCACAACTGTGGGTTGGAGCGATAGCACAGTGGTAGGGCGTTTGCCTTGCACGCATCCAGCCCTGCCGAGCAGGGTTCGATTCCTCTGCCCCCTCAGAGAGCCTGGCAAGCTACCGAGAGTGTCTTGCCCACATGGCAAAGTCTGGCGAGATGCCTGTGATGTATTCTAATGCCAAACACCATAACAACAAGTCTCAAAATGAGATGTTACTGGGCCTGCTCAAGAAAATCCATGAACAAGGGGTGGACAGTGCTACAGTGATACAATGTGTAACAATTTAAAGCCTTTTTTGAGGAGGGCGTCACACCTGATGATCCCCTGGGTTACTGCTGGCTCTGCACTCAGGAATTGCTCCTGACCATGCTAGCGGGACTCTATGTGGTGCTGCAGCTCAAACCCAGGTAGGGCGCATTGAAGGCAGATGCCCTACCCACTGTACGATCGCTCTAGTCTTCTATTTGATGTCTTTAATATCTGTGAGTTAAAGTTCCTGGAAATAAAAGTTTTATGAAAAGAGCCCAATCCTGTTTTGTTTCGTTTTGATTTGGGTCATGCCTAGTGGTGCTCAGGGCCTGCTCTTGGCTGTGTGCTTAGCAGACTCTATGTGGTATTGGGAACCAGGTTCTCACCATTATTTGCATGCAAATCAAGTTCTTTACTCCTGTACTACCACTTTGCTCTCAAGAATAAAATCTTTATTGATTAAAATGAAAATAATATGGAGATCTTAAAGGGCTCTTAAGGTATCCACAACTTTAGTTTTCTGTTGTGGAAACTGAAACACACATGTGTTGAGTAATAATCCTAAACTTTTTAGGCTTCATCAGTGAATTGCCCCTTTTACTCCCGCAAGAAATGCTTACAGTGCTCTTATGAGCACCCCTAATCCCCTGAGGTTCTCTTTAACCTTTCCTTTGTGCTTTCCTTCTCATTGTTAGCTACTATTGGGCTTGGTTACTTATGAAGTTAAACCTTGTGGTGGCTCTGGATTTAGTATTAGTGGATTACTTGCATTCCTCTTTCCCTTGTTCCCTTTTCATATTTTACTATAGAGTAATGCTCTTTGCTTAAACACAGAAGAATACTAATGCTATGCTACTGATATTTGGGAGTTAATTGACTCTGAAATCTATTCACTCCTGGGCATCTGTCATAATTACTTGACTCTGGTTTTAGTCGCCATGATTCCTAGCACCTCCAAAAGCTGGGTCCTCTTGAGGGACTTCTGGATCGTCCCAGAGCAAGCAGCAATGCAACCCTGGCATTGATGGAACAATTCAGAAAGCATAAAATGTGGTATGATACAAGCCATGATGACCTAAGAGACAGGACCCCATGGGGTAAGAAAAGTTAAACGGGAGTTGTGGTAAAAGTCAACCGGTTCTGCCCCTGGAGCCTAGAGAACTGAGTTTTGGAATCTGTATCTCTCACAGTGCTTATCCAAGTAACTGAAAATATTAATAAGAAGTAAACTTAATTGTTTAATATGTACTAGTAAGGGAAAGAGAAAAGCAATATAGATGCTTGTCGCCCTGTGCGAATTTCTCAGTATAGTCTCAGAATGTCTCCTTGAGTAAATTCCCACAAAGAATTGCCTCTGATTTACCTCTGTAAATGATTAAAAATACCTACGGTCAGTCCTGTACCTCGAACCCCCTCAGATTCTCAATATAGAGTATTTGTTTGGAGATAATAAACAGGACATTTTGACTATCTGTGTCCCCTGTCTCTCTGTTCCTCTGCTGGAGTGGCCTCGTAGGTGGCGCTCATCCACCAAATGCGTCATGCACTTGACTCACACACATGGACTAGATATGATGGTGCTTCGTGAGCGTTGTCACATAATGAGACGATAGCACAGCGGTAGGGCGTTTGCCTTGCACGCAGCCAACATGGCCGACCCGAGTTCGATTCCTCCGCCCTTCTTGGAGAACCTGGCAAGCTACCGAGAGTATCTCGCCCGCACGGCAGAGCCTGGCAAGCTCCCCGTGATGCATTCGATATGCCAAACACAGTAACAACAAAGTCTCCAATGGAGACGTTACTGGGCTCGCTCAAGCAAATCGAAGAACAATGGGAGGGCCTTTACCTTTACTTAATATTATGTGAAACTCCGGAAAATCGAATATGGTCTCATCAATTCAGGGTATTATTGTAGGTATTTATATGTCAAAAAGTTGAGAACATCACTTTACCAAATGTGTTATAATAAAATTCTTGTGAATATCCTATGCCTTTTGCCATTTAAAGAACTGCTCTACTGTGTTTTGTCCAGTGAGGAGTACAGGAAAGGTTTGAAAAAGAAGAGTTGCCATGGAACTTGAAGATAATAAATTGGATTCGCCAAAACAGCAGGAGACTAAAATTTTCTACCTGAAATTAAATTAAATATTGAGGATGAAAAGTCATTAAATTCTTTTTGTTTATTTTGTGAAACTGCTCATCTTACTTTTGTCAGATTTAAAGTGTTTCCTCTATGAGCTGTGACGTTCATACAGCAACCTGGTAGACTACATCTAATTGTAAGTCAAATTTAAATGTTTGTTTCTTTCTCTCCCTGGCAACGTTACTTCGCAGTAATCTATTTGTCTTCATAAACCTAGAAAGAAAGCTTTTCTGTCTATAATAGTTAATTTGAAAACAGTTTGTATTACTAAGGCTCTGACTTGGAATATCAGAAACATTCTGCTTTAGGAACCAAAATTAACCCCACAGAGTCAATGTCTTGCCTGGACTTTTAGAACTTAAATGTTTTCATTAAAATGCATACGTGTATGTAAGTTATGTGATAGATGTGTTAATTCCCCAAAGAGGAAGGAGTGTATTTAGAATATATGCATGGGGGGCTGGCTGGAGCGATAGCACGGTAGGTAGGGCATTTGCCTTGCACACGTCCCACACGGCCATCCCAAGTTTGATTCCTCTGCCCCTCTCGGAGATCCCAGCAAGCTACCGAGAGTATCGCACCTGCACGGCAAAACCTGGCAAGCTACCCGTGATGTATTCAATCTGCCAAACACAGTAACAACAAGTCTCAAAATGGAGACATTACTGGGCCCATTCGAGCAAATCGATGAACAATGGGAGGACAGACAGTGCTATATGGGGGGCTGGGGATATAGGACAGCTGGGAGGCATTTGCTTCGCACCTAGCCTAGATGAGTTCGATGCATGGCATCCCAAATAGTTTCCTGACCACCATCAGGAGTGGTCCCTAGGTGCAGAGCCAGGAGTGACCCTTGGGCATTACAAGGTGTGGCCCCAAAACAAACGAACAAAAAACCCCTAAAAGTCATAGAATGCATGCATTTAAAATTACCAGAGGCATACTTTTTTTTATTAGTGAAACACCATGAGGTACATTTGTACACTTACAAATTTTTGTGCTTGAGTTTCAGTTATACAATGATCGAGTGCCCATCCCTCTCATTCTCCACCACCACTGATCCCAGTATCCCTCCCACCCGCCATGCCCCCTATCCCACCCTGCCTCTGTGGCAGGACATTCACTTTTGTTCTCTCTCTCCTTTTGGGTGCTGTGGTTTGCAAAAGAGGCATTGAGTGGCAATCATATTTGGTCTATAGTCTACTTTCACCATGCATCTCCCATCCTGGGAGGGTCCTCCCAACACCCTTTATTTGGTGCTCCCTTCTCTCTCTGAGCTGCCTTTTGCCCTAGCATGTGCAGCTGGCCTTCAAGCCATGGAGGAAACCTCCTAGTACTTATCTTGGCTATTCTTGGGTGTTAGTCTCCTATTTTGTTACTTTATGTTCCCCAGATGAATGCAGTCTTTTTATGTCTGTTCCTCTGTTTCTGACTCATTTCACTTAGCATGATACTTTCCATGTAGTTCTAACAGCTACGTAGTACTCCATTGTGTAGATGTACCAAAGATTCTTTAACCAGTCATCTGCTTAATGTTAATCGGGCACTCAGGTTTTTTCCAGGTTCTAGCAATTGTAAAGACTGCTGCAATGAACAAACAAGTGCAGATGTCACTTTGACTATACTTTTTCAGAGGCATACTTTAAATATCTTACAGTTTTGTGTCAAATATCATAATAAAGATGCAATTAAATTAGTTGTATAGGTAACATAATTATATTAAGCTAAAAGTAGTGTACGTTACCTTACTAAATTATCACTTTTTATTTTATTTCCTTACATGCATGAAATACTCTATTTTCCCCTATCAAATCTTAATTTTTCATTAAAAATTATCTTCATGTGTATTAAAGCATGTCTCTGTAAAAGAAAACTATCTATAAAACATATCAAATACAAATGTCACACCTAAGAATTATTTTATATAAAATAATTTATATAAGACATCTAGCCTACTGTTTCTTTTATATACGATATCTAGGCTATTGCTTACATTTCTTTAAATTTTTTTTGATTGAAGCCCCTTTACAGTTTTATTACAGATGCCAAGGAATAGTAAAAGGACTGGAGGATGTGTCAGGTTCCAAGTTAAGTCCCCAGCATGTCAGGCCCCTCCCCCAGCCCCAAGCACCTCCATGTGTGACCCTAATGCCATAAACACCTGGACAGGTACCACACCTCTAGTTAAAGAGATGACAAGAGTTGAATCCTGGGGTTTTCAAAAGACCCTCTGAAAGAGGAGAGTGACATTTCCAGGGAAGTCTCAGGGTGCCACAGATGCTCCCTGGTTATGCCCCAGTTGCTTTTGTGAAGGGCCTGGCTGATCTCAGGCTCGGTTCATGGGTCAGAGTAGACAGCACCCTAAAAATTCATTGCTTCAGAAATGAGCCGGCCCAGGAACTCTCCAGATCAGTGCTTATTACGCTACGCTAATCTGCATAGCGCACTAAGAACTGGGACGTCTAGTCAAATGGAGACTTGAAGATAATCCGTTATATACAGATGTTGGTTTACAAAGGTGCACACCTGAAGATTACAAAATATTGTAAGGCAATATTGTTTCAATAAAGCTTTAAGAAGGAAAATTATAAATTTGGGATAAAGCCTTTCATTCAGGGGAAAGAGTAGGGAACAATAATCACAACCAGCTGAGCTCAGAACTTACCTCCTGCCTGTGTTCCGGGATCACTTTTGGCAGTGCTTGGGTCTTTATGCAGTGCTGGGGCTCAAACAGAATTGGCAGTGTGCAAAGTAAGGGCCTTAAGTCCTGTCCTAGCCCTCTGGTCCTAAGAATGGACTATCTCTCTGGCCTGAGTGAGGTACTCCCTAACAGTCACTCAGGGATACTGAAACAAACCACACTACGAAGAGCAAGCCTCCAAGGAGACTTCGTTTGGGGTCAGTGATTTCCAAATAACCACTTTCTTGTCCCCAAAGTATCCTGCAAATAAGCAAACCTCACTTTATGTCAACACACTTCCAACGTATCCATTTGTCCACACAGTTCAAATTTCATTCACTCATTTTACACACAACCATGCAGGAAGACTTTGGTGTGTCTTGGAAATACATGTGATTCTTGTGAAATATTTTTAATTCTAAAGTATATCTCTGATCGGTTCAGTTCTCACCAGGATTCAGCATCTAGTTGTTTGCACAGAACACACAGGTTGGGTGTGCTACAGGGCATTTGGCACACACTCTTTTCCCTATATACACTTCACAGGAAAATGTAGCAGGTCAATATGAGGTCCCAAATAAAGGTACCTTCCGAATCTTAAAGCAAATTGCAAGGAAGAAGATATCTCATCAATAGAAAGCTTGCCACTAGTTGGGGTGGGGGTGGAGGAGAAAGGTCAGGGAAGGGAACACTATGACATTATTAGCAAAGGTAAGGGGGTCGCTCTGGAGACCAGAATGCTGAAAGAAGGTTTAAAGTGCTTACCACAGAGGCAGGCTGGGGAGCGGGAGGGTAATTGGGGATGCAGGGGAGGGAAGTGGACATTGGTGAAGGCGGTGATATTGGAACTTTGTACACCTGAAATGCAATCAGGAATAACTTGGTATCTTTGTCATTCACAGTGATTCAATAAAACTCATCATGGTAAATTAAATTTAAAAGCGTACAGTTTTGAAAATGACTTTATCACAATAAGAGTCCCAGATCTGATTTAAACTTTTCAAATATGAGAAACAAAAGAAGCAGATTTTTGGTTTCTTTCTTCCAAACCCCAGGTCACATTGGTCAGATTTTGCCTGCAAGAATTTGAGCATGCCCTCCTTCTGGGTTCTCAACAAGCACCTCTCCTCCCCAGATGCCACCATCCTGTTCTGCTCGAAGTTCTGCCTTCAGTGGCTGCCTCATTCATTGCCTTCTAAATGAGAAAGAGCCACAGAAATTCATGTACATGAGTTGGGGGCAGCGAGGTGGCTTAGAGGCTAATAGTTTCTACCTTGCAAGTGTAAAGCCACAAGTTTGATCCCTGGTGCAACGTCCATGTGCCAGGCAAGGTCCTGGCAGCTACAGCTACAAGATCCTCATGCTGCGATTATTTATAACTGCATGCAGCCTAGTGTGTGTGTGTGTGTGTGTATGTGTGTGTGTGTGAGTGTGTGTGTGTATCTTAACTGAAGGGTGAGAGTCTGAGGAAGAACCACAAGTAAAATGACATTCTAGCACCAGTCAGGCGTGAAAGCTTCCAGACAGTATATGTGTGAGCACCACAACTAAAAAGAACCACAAAACCACAAAACTTCAGTGAGAAAGACAACCATATGTGCTGACACCACAATCAAAAGTGTGAGACCTTTGGTAATACAAATGCATCAACAGAGGGAAGGGAAAGGAAGGTGGAGACAACAGCATGGATTAGCAAAACAGTCTGATCTGATTAGATAAATATAGGTTCATCTATAAGCATACTCAGAATCAGCCTAATTCAGGAAATTGTATGCACAGATAAGATTCAATTGTTTTATCAGAAAATCAGACTCTCTCACAGAGAAGCAGGAAACCTTTACCTCATGGTGACTATTTCTCTGCAGCTGTGAAGGCTGATGTTCAGGCTGATTTCACCTTTTGCTTGTGGATCACGAGAAAATACTGAAGAGCTTGCATTTGGATGCTGGCTGTTCTGTCTGTGCTTTTATGAACGGGAGAAGGAAACCAAAACTTCCTATGCAATAGCAAGTTTCCAAATGAAGGGAAATAGAAACCGAAAGTGAGAGAGGCTCCCCTCCCCTCCACTGGCAGTCAGGTTCCACACAGACTCTGAGCACTGTGCTTGAGAAATGGTTCATAGACACAGATCCCAGACCCTGCTTCCAGAGATTCTGGTGCAGCTAATTTGGCAGTGGGCTCAAGAATCAGCATTTGTACAGCACTCTCGAATTTCTATTGTAGGTATGTATTTTGTATTTTGAAAGGCACTGTTCTAGAGCTTCCTTGTTCAGCATTTTGCCCAGGGTCCTGAAAAGGTCAGTGGCAAAAATGTCTAAAACTGCAAGTTCAATCCCTGGCGCCACTCTCAGTAACTGTGACTCTGGTGGCACTGCCTTTTGAGGTCCTTGGCACTGCCCAACATTGAGACCCTGTTAGTATCACAACCAAGTGTGTGTGACCCCTGGTTGTCACAACCATAGTGAAAAAAGAGGGAAAAATATAAATGATTTTTTTTTAAATAAAAGCCCTTTTTTCATATATTAAGCTCTTCTAAATATTAAGCCACACAAGCTGGGACAGAAGAAAATAACCCCAGGACCCCAGGATTCTGATTCTTTTGTTGATCTACTTTGGGCTTATTGAATCACATGACTGAGACTCATTTTCTTACCTTGAAAATGACCTGGAATCACTTTTCTTTTACTTTCCTTCTGATGTATAGGAAGCCCCCCTCTGGGTAGGTCCAAATCTTATTTTGTCTAAAATGTGACTTGGGTTACTCTAAGGAGTGGACAGCCATTAGAGAAGTCTTGACTCCACTTGGGAGCTTGAGAACCTCGTCCTGCCAAGCCTTGCTCTTCCTCTCTGAAGTTAGGTGTTAAAAGCATGATAGAAGTTTGTCTTTGGGGCGTTTGTGCACAGACAGAAGATTGTCCTTTAGTTCAGTCCCTTAGCAGTCAGAGCTGCCTCTGTCCTTAGAGCCTCCTGGAAACAATAACTGAGTTTGAGGGGACTTGAGTTTGAGTGAGTAAGTGCCAAAAGCCTTCCTTCCTTCCTCTTCCTCTAGACAGTGATGCTGGAGATGTGCAAGCACAGGTTGGGGTGTCTCAACTGCCATTGTCTGGAGGTAAACTGAGGAGGGTGAGAACCTTAGAGGACCCTGCTCTGACACATGCTCTTTCAGAGGCCTCTTGCCAAGTAGTTTGCCCTTCTGATCTTCATTTTGTTTACCTAGAAAACAAAACTGGTGGTGATAGCTTCTCTTTTCTGGGGCTATTGTGCTGAGGCGGGGAGTCACAGGCTGAGCACTGAGGCCTTTTTACCATAATAATAAAGAAGGTAAACTAAGGTGTCTCTAAAATAAAACCTGTTAAAAAGACTGACCACCAAGACCTGGACTGAGCCTGGCTTAACTTTCTGAAGTCAAATATACAAGATTAACACTACTCCTCTGTTCTGTAGGAACAGGTTGCCTCTCAAGTATACAACCCCTCCCAAGTATACACAATTAACACTACTCTTGTCTGTTCTGTAGGAAAAGGTAACCTGAGACACTTGGCAGTGAATTCCTCTCAGGATCCTTCTCTCTCAAATAAACCCTGCAGAGTGTTTGTTCAGCCTGGAGTCCTCCTTTCCTCACTTGCTAAATGGTCACTAGGATTCCCTCTTCCTTAGGCAATTATTCTGCAATCCCTTCCCATAGGAAAGTTATGGGAAACCCATATATATATAGAGAGAGAGAGATAGATAGATAGATAGATAGATAGATAGATACATACATACATACATACATACATACATACATACATACATAGAGAATAGCACTGTAGCAGAGTCCTCCAGTTTTTCATTGATTTGCTGGAGTGCGCCCAGTAAGGTCTCCATCTTAGGACTTGTTGCTACTGTGTTTGGCATATTTACTACGTCATGGGTAGCTTGCCAGGCTTTGCTGTGTAGGTGAGATACTCTCGGTAACTTTCCGGGCTCTCCAAGAGCGGCGGAGGAATCCAGCCTCCTCTGTGAATTCTTAAAATTGGAATTCACAAAGGTCATGCTTTATACACATTTTTGAGTTGGTAAATTATGACAAATACAGGGGCTGGAGCAATAGCACAGCAGGTAGTTCGTTTGCATTGCACGCAGAGGACCCAGGTTCGCTTCCCAGCATCCCATATGGTCCTCTGAGCACCGCCAGGGGTAATTCCTGAGTGCAGAGCCAGGAGTAACACCTGTGCATCGCCAGGTGTGACCCCAAAATAAAAAAAATTATGACAAATACATATTCTTGTATTCCTTTTGTCTCCATATAGTTGTCTTTTCTTTTTGTGGAGATGCTTTTATTTTCTAGTTGATGGGAAATTGAAGAAGTTACTGAGTACCATACCAAGATATCTCTGGAACTCAATCATTTACAATCTGGAAATTTACATTTACAAACACGGCCTTGAGAGCTCTCTTGATAGTCAAAATGAGAAATGGAAAATAAATTATCTAGTGTCTGCCCCTGGCAGGTACTTGAATGGTGCTGGGAAATTTTGAACAAAACATAATGCCAAAAATTAGAGAGAGAGTATTGGGGAAATTGTCTGCCATGGAGGCAGGGTGAGGACTAGGATCTGGGTAGTGGAATATGTGCACTGGTGGAGGGATAGGTGTTCCATCATTTTATGGCTGAATCTCAGACAGGAAAGCTTTGTAATTCTATCTCATGGTGATACAATTAAAAAAAAGTAATGTGGAGTTCATGCCCAATTCAATCAGCTTACTCAATGGCTGAACAAATAGCAGTACCTCTATGTTGTTAAGAAAAAGAAGATACTGAGTCCTGAGTATGCTGAGGCAATTTCTCTGAATAGTCCCAATGATCCATCAATAGTATTTAAGCAAATGGGAATTTTACTTCTAGCATCAGGGCCTACACAAATCCTGACTGCGGCATTCGTTCACCCTCACCTGGGTTCAGTGCAGGTGGTCATGTGACGTGTGATGCTGGGGATTTTAGACAGGAGAGCTGCCAGGACTACACTCAGTTCATGTGGCAGTACTGAGATCCAACTCATAGCCTCACTCTTGCTTTATTCACTGAGCTATCTCCTGGCTATTTGCAGAGTACAGATTCTAGACCTCCTGTGGTTCAACTTAAATGGTAATGGGTTTTGGCTGATTTTTTAAAAAGTTCCTGTCAAAAGATTTGTTTTTAATTTTAGGCACCGTGATTTTCTTTTATTTTTTTATTGATTAACATTTTTTATTTATTTTTAAAATTTTTTTTAATTAAACACCATGAAGTACAGTTGTAGATTTACAAACTTTCATGCTTTGGTTTCAGTTATACAATGATCAAGTACTCATCCCTCCACCAGTGCCCATTCTCCACCACCAATGATCCCAGTAGCCCTTTCACCCTCCCCCAACCCCCACCACACCCCGCCTCTGTTGCAGGGCATTCCCTTTTGCTCACTCTTTCCTTCAAAGTCTTGTAGTTTGCAATAGAGGTATTGATTGTCCATTGTGTTCAGTCTATATTCTAGTTTCAGCACGCATCTCGCATCCCGAGTCAGTTCTTCAAACATCCTTCAAATGGTGTTCCATTCTCTATCTGAGCTGCTTTTCCCCCCAGCACATGGTGCTGGCATCCAAGCCCTGGATCAGACCGCCTGGTACATATCTCAACTATTCTTGAGTGTTCGACTTCCATTCTCTTACTTTATATTCCCCAGATGAGTGCAGTTTTTCTATGTCTGTCCCTCTCATTCTGGCTCATTTAACTTTGCATGATACTTTCCTTGTAGAACCACTTGTATGTAAAGTTCATGACTTCATCTTTTCTAACAGCTGCATATTATTCCATTGTGCAGATGTACCAAAGTTTCTTTAACCAGTCATCTGTTCTCAGGCACTTAGGATTTTTCCAAATTTTGGCTATTGTGAACAGTGCAGCAATGAACATAGAAGTGCAGATGTCATTTCAACTGTACTTTTTTGCCTCTCCAAGATATATTCCCAGGAGTGGTATTGCTGGGTCAAATGGGAGCTCAATTTCTAATTTTTTGAGAATTGTCCATACTGTTTTCCAAAAAGGCTGAACCAGTCAGCATTCCCACCAGCAGTCAAGGAGGGTCCCTTTCTCGCCACATCTGCGCCAGCACTGGTTGCTTTTGTTCTTTTGGATGTGGGCCAATCTCTGTGGTGTGAGATGATATCTTATTGTTGTTTTGATCTGCATCTCTCTGATGATTAGTGATGTGGAGCATTTTCTCATGTGCCTTTTTGCCATTTGGATTTCTTCTTTGAGAAAGTTTCTGTTCATTTCATCGCCCCATTTTTGATGGGGTTGGATATTTTCTTCTTGCAGAGTTCAACCAGTGCTTTGTATATCCTTCATATCAAACCCTTTTCAGATGACTATTGGGCAAATATCCTTTCCCATTCTGTATTTTGGTCACTGTTTCTTTAGAGATGCAGAAGCTTCTTAGTTTAATATGGTCCCATTTGTCTATCTCTGTTTTCACTTGCTTGGCTTGTGGCGTGATATCTTTGAAGATACCATTGGCTTTGATGTCATGGAGGGTTTTGCCAACTTTGCCTTCAATGTACCTTATGAATTCTGGTCTGATGTTGAGGTCTTTAATCCACTTTGATCTTACTTTTGTACGTGGTGTTAGGCAGAGATCGTAGCCCAGTTTTTTTGCATGTAGCCATCCAGTTTTGCCAGCACAATTTGTTAAAGAGGCTTTCCTTGCTCCACTTCACATTTCTTGCCCCCTTATCAAAGATTAGCTGATCATAGATTTGGAGGGAGGTGTCAGTTTACTGAACACTGCTCCATTGGTCTGTGCCTCTGCCTTTGTTCCAGTACCATGATGTTTTAATTATTCCTGCTTTGTATTAGAGTTTGACGTTGGGGAGGTTGATTCTTCCCATTTTCTTTTCCCCAAGAGTTGCTTTAGCTATTCGTGGGTGCTTATTGTTCCATATGAATTTCAGGAGTGTTTGCTCCATTTCTTTGAAGAATGTCATGGGTATCTTTACAGGGATCGCATTGAATTTGTACAATACTTTGGGGAGTATTGCCATTTTTACAATGTTAATTCTCCCTATTCATGAGCAGGGGATATCTTTCCATTTCTTCGTGTCCTCTTTTATTTTGTGAAGTAGCATTTTTTAGTTTTCTTTGTACAGGTCTTTTATGTTCTTAGTTAAGTGGATTCCTAGGTGCTTGATTTTCTGGGGCACATGTTAACGGGATTTTTTTAATGTCACTTTCTTCTCTCTCATTATTTGCATATAGGAAAGCCATGGATTTTTGTGTACTTATTTTATAGCCTGCAACTTTAATATACAAATCTATTGTTTCTAGGAATTTCTTGGTAGAGGTTTTAGGGTTCTCTAAGTATACTATCATATCATCTGCAAATAGTGAGAGCTTGATTTCTTCCTTTCCTACCTGAATGCCCTTAATATCTTTTTCTTGCCTAACTGCTATTGCAAGTACTTCCAGTACTATATTGAACAGTAGTGGAGAGAGTGGGCATCCTTGCTTGTCCCTGATCTTAGAAGAAAGGCTCTCAGTTTTAACTATATTGAGGAAAGTCCCTTTTCATACCCTTCTTTGAGGAGGGTTGTCGTCACAAAACAGTTGATGGAACTTGTCAAATGCTTTCTCTGCATCTATTGATATGATCATATGGTTTTTATCTTTTCTTTTCTTGTTATGATGGATTATGTTGATTGATTTCCTAATGTTAAACCATCCTTGCATCTCTGGAATGAATCCCCCTTGGTCCTTGGTCCTGGTGTGTGATCTTTTTGATGAGTTGTTGAATTCTATTTGCAGTGTTTTATTGAGAATCTTCGCATTCGTTGTGGTGTCTTTGTTTACTTTTGGTATTCGAGAGATGTGAGCTTCATAGGAACTGTTTGGGAGAGTTTCTGTTTCTCCAATTTCCTGGAAAAGCTTGAGAAGAACTGGCAGTAGGTCCTCTTTAAATGTTTGGGAAAATTCGCTAGTGAATCCATCTGGACCTGGGCTTTTGTTTTTGGGAAGATTTTTGATTACAGTTTCATTTTCCTTGATATTGATAGGACTATTCAGGTATTCTAGATCTTCTTGATTCAGCCTTGGGAGATTATAGGAATCCAGGAATTTATCTATTTCTTCTTGGTTATCTTGTTTCGTGGCATACAGACTTTTAAAGTAGTCTCTGATGATCCTTTGAATTTCTTTGGTTTCTGTTGTGATATCCCCCTTTTCATTTCTGATTCTGTTTTTTATGGTTCTCTCTCTCTATCTTTGTGAGTCTTTCTAGTGGTTTATATATCTTTTTTATTTTCTCGAAGAACCAGCTCTTGGTTTCATTGATCTTTCGGATTGTTTTTTGGGTTTTGTGTCATTTATTACTGCTCTAAGCTTTATGATCTCTATCCTTCTTCCTGGTTTGGGCGCCTTTTGTGGGTCCTTTTCTAAGATCTTGAGTGTGAAGTCAAGTTGGTTATGTGATCCCCTTCTTCCTTAATGAGAAATGCTTGCAGAGCTATACTTTTCCCCCTTAGCACAGCTTTACCTGCTTCCCATAGGTTCTGATAGCTTGTGTTTTCATTGTTATTTGTTTCCAGGTATCTTGAGTTCTTCGTTGATTTCTTTTTTGACCCACTCGTTGTCCAACATTGAGCTGTTTAATTCTCAGTGTTTGATTTAGTTTTCTGCATCTCTACATGATTAACTTCTAACTTCAGGGCATTGTGGTCTGAGAAGATAGTTGATACAATGTCTTTGACTCTGGATACTGATTCCTTGAGGTATGCTGTGTGGCCCAGGGCATGGTCTATTCTGGAAAATAGTCCATGTGCACTGGAAAAGAATGTGTATTTTTTGGGGGGCGGAGGAGGTATAAAGTCTTGTATAGATCTATCAGCCCTCTGTCTTCTATTTCTTCCTTCAGAGTCATTATTTCCTTGCTGAGTTTTAGTCTTCTTGATCTATCTAGGGGTGATAAGGCGGTGTTGAAGTCTCCAACTACTATTTTGTTGCTTGTAATGTCTTTCTTAAGGTCTGTTAGCAGTTGTTGTAGATATTTGACTGGTCCTTCATTGGGTGCGTATAAGTTTAGGAGTGTGATTTCCTCCTGCTGTACATATCCTTTGATTAATAAAAAATGGCCTACCCTGTCCCTTCTAATCTTTTTCAACCTGAAATCCTAGTTGTTGGATACTAGTAAGGCCACTCCAGCTTTTTAGAGGGGGTTGTTTGCTTGCAGGGTTGTTTTCCATCCTTTGACTTTGAGTCTGTGTTTGTTCTGATTGTTCAGATGTGTTTCTCGAAGGCAGCAGAATGTTGGGTTCTGTCTCTGAATCAATTTTGCCACTCTGTGTCTCTTAATTTGTGAATTTAGGCCAAATCGTTGAGAGAGATTATTTTCACGGGGTTTTGTGTCATCTTTCTGTAAGGGTTTGTTGAGCTTGTAGGGGGTTGTCTTGTCCTACTGTAGCCCCTTTAGCTCTTCTTTTAGGTTTGGTTTTTAGTCTATGAAGTTCCTGAGCTGTTGTTTATCCACAAAATCGTGTACCCTTCCTTCGAGTTTGAGTTTGAGTTTATCTGGATAGAATGTTCTTGTTGAAGCGTTCATTTCAGTGAGTTTCTTCACTATATTCCACCATTGCCTTCGGGCTTGGAGGGTTTCCTCTGATAGGTCTGCTGTGAAACTAAGGGGTGCTCCTTTGTATATGATTTCCTTCTTTGACCTTGCTACTTGCAGTATTGTGTCTCTATCAGTGGCATACATGATTCTAACTATGATATGTCTTGGAGTGTTTTTGTTAGGGTCTTTTTTAGGTGGCACCCTTTAGCCTCCTTGAATCTGGATGCATGCATTGTCGAGCTCTGGGAACTTTTCAGCAATGATGTATTTTACACCCAAGATTTTCAATACTACTAATGGTCAGGTTTCATACCCAAAAAATGTTCCAGCACCACATCCTCTACTAGTGTCTACTTCCCTCCACTATGTCGCATGTTCTCCATTCTATTTCTGACCAAGCCCCTGCCAACAAGGTAATCAATCTTTCTAGTAAAGATCTATTTTCAGTTTCTGCTGCCTTAGGGCAATTATTATTTCTTTATAATTTTTTTATATCTCATATATGAGAGAGAACATTCTGTATCTGTTCTTCACCAGACTAACTTCCCACAGCATGAAATTCTCTAGATTCACCCACATAGCAGAAAATTGAATAATTTCATTTTATAGCTAACTCAGTAAGAAGAAAAGGACTATTGTGGTTATCTAGTGCAGATACACGGGTACATTATATATATGTACCTATATATTTAAAACTTTTAGACTCTTTGCATTATCTTCAAAGATTTCCCTGTTTACTTTACATTTTCAACCACAAACATATTCCCCACAATTTCAAAATAACTATCACTTTTCTTTTGATCACCAGAGATTAGAAATTTTCATCAAAATTTTATGACATTATTATTAGCAAAGAGATTAGGCAATCATGTTTTAGAGATAAATACTATTATGTCATTAGCGCTTATCATAGGAATAAAAACAAAGTCCAAAGTTTTTGGTTTTTATATATGAAATGGAAAAGAACGTTGATCTGTATTTATTGTTTCATCTGACTTCTCACCTTTTCTTTTGGGGTAGGTCTTGTTTATTTCTAGTCTAAGATTTATTATTACTGTCTCCCAACTGCCTTTATCTTTTGATTTCCTTTCTAGTTCTGTTACACATCATGTTGAAGTTGATCTAATTTTTTTCCTATGCATATTTTTAGCTTGATACATTTGTGTTCTATCCCTTATTTTAATTTCCAGCTTCATAACATTGTGATCTGAAAAGATATGTGACACGACTTCAGTTTTCAAAAATTATTGACTGATGGAGTAGGTGTAGTCTCCCTGCCTTCTCCAGATGGAATCCTGGTGACCAGAAGCTTCTACAAGCATGACTCCAGTATGTGGGTGACAGGATTATTCCTCCAAACTATTCCTCCTTTCCTGATATAAAAGTGAGCAATAGAAAATAAAGAATCTAGTGTGTGCCCCTAGAAGGCAGGCTTGAATGGTGATGAGATTATCCAAGCAAAATGCCCCAAACTATAGAGAGTATCTGAACAATTTTCTGCCGTAGAGTCAGGGTAAGGACTGAGATGTAAATGGAGGGGATAACGGGGATATTGGTGGTGGAGAGTTTGCACTGGTGGAGGGATAAGTGATTAATCATTGTATGGCTGAATAAATAATACCCTATGAATACCCTTTGAGAAGGCTCTGGAAAAACAACTTCACTATCAAATCACTATGAAGTTGTGCAAACTAGGATAAGTGGATACATTCCTATAAGCATTCACCCTACTAAGACTGAATCATAAATAAGTCTGGACAAATCAATTACTTGATTTGTACCTTGATAGGGTACATATTGGCCAAACCACATAGATTAAAAAGAAGAAATCTACACCAGAGGTTTTATGGTGAACTTATGATGTATTAAAGAATTAAATACAATCCTTCTTAAACTTTTGCAAATAATAAAATAAGATGGAACACATACAAACTGATTTTACCGGGCCAGTATCAGGCTGATACCAAAACCAATAAGGACATTACAAGAAAAAAATTAATAAAATTGTAGGGCAGAACATTAAAGCATAAAAACAAACTACATTCTTTGAGTTAATAACTATTAAAAAGAGAAAATTTCCTCACAAGCAAACAGTACCACTTATAACAGAATCTAATTAATAATTCCAAGGGATAAATCTAACTAATTGGTGAAAGATATATACATTAAAAGCTACTAGATATTTCACTCTTTCGGAGAATGGGAAGTGCTATTCTCTTCGAGGCACTGGAATAATCAGAGGGTTGCTGTAACCTCAGGTGCAACCACAGAGTGCTTTCTATTTGCTCACTTGAAAAAAGGTAGATTTCCAGTGGTTGCTGAGTTAATTTTTTTCTGAGATGGGGTAGTATGTCAAATAAATTTAGGAACCTCTTAGAAACACAAGAAAATAAAACAAATGGAAAGATAACTTTATCAAAAAATTAGAAGAATTACTATTGTTAAAATGGCAAACTACAGATTTAATGAAATCACTATCAAATTCCCAACAGCTTTTTTAAGAAATAGAGGGCTGGAGCAATAGCACAGCTGTAGGGCGTTTGCCTTGCACGCAGCCAACATGGCCGACCCGAGTTCGATTCCTCCGCCCCTCTCGGAGAGCCCGGCAAGCTACCGAGAGTATCTCGCCCACACGGCAGAGCCTGGCAAGCTCCCCATGACATATTCGATGTGCCAAACACAGTAACAAAGTCTCCAATGGAGACGTTACTGGGCCCGCTCGAGCAAATCGATGATCAACGGGAGGGCCTTTACCTTTACCTTTTAGAAGAACAAAATTCTAAAATTTTTCTGACAACCACAAAAGACTCTGAATATACCACGAAATCTGAGGAAGAAACCAAAGCTGAGGGCATCATATTTCTGTTTTAAGACTAATTTTTTTAAAGTCATAATCGTCAAAATGGAATGATCTTTGTATAAAAAAAGAAGCATAATCCTGTTAAGCAGTGTAAGAATCCCAGAAATGCATGCACACACACATGCATACATAGATAGATAGGTAAAGGTAAAGGTAAAGGCCCTCCTGTTGATCATCGATTTGCTCGAGCTAGATAGAAATTTCTTAAATTTATGGAGCCAGAATTTTACTAAAAGAAGAGAAAATTCTTTTCAATAGATACATGGGAAAATTGCAGAATGAACACTGCCTTAATCCACATACATAACCAATTCAGAATGGATTTAAATGTAAATTTAAATGTAAATTTAAATTTTAACACTCAGTTCTTGTCCAGCAAGATCATTTCCAGCTATTATTGTCATCCTGGTTCTTTCTCTATCTTACCTACCCTCTGCCCACACACACCTGTAGTTGATTTCATCCATTGACCAGTCTTTCTAGACCTGACCCTGTTTTCCCTGGCCATCGATATGTCTTCTAATATATGTGTGTGTGTATTTGTGTGATATATATGTATATATATATCACAAATGAATGTAGTCATTCTATATCTATCCCTTTCTTTCTGACTCATTTCACTCAGCATGATACTCTCCAAGTCCATTCATTTATATGCGAATTTCATGACTTCGTGTTTCCTAACAGCTGCGTAGTAGTCCATTGTGTAGATGTGCCATAGTCTCTTTGTCCATTTGTCTGTTCTCGGGAAGAATCTACCATCTATGCCAGAAAGACAGCACAGGAATATCTGCCATGCATCATGTATTTGGCATGGTAAACACTCTGATAAACACTCAGCTGTGTAGGCAGTTAACTTATGGCAAAGGGGCTCAGAGCATGGAGCAAAGTGTCTCTTCAACAACTGGTGCTTAAGAAATTGGATAGCCACATGCAAAACAAAACAAAACAAAAAAAATCATACCCCTATATAATGCTTTACATTGTGGTTAATTTAAAACTGTATTGGAAACATTGATATCGAAGCTGTACCTTTAAAATACATTGGGGAAAACATAGGTAGGACTATCCAACATCTAGACCTCAGAGGAATCTTCTGTAACACATCTCCCAATGAAGAAAACAAATGTAGAAGGAAATAAATGGGAGTATATCAAACTACAAAAGTTTGTGCACACAAAATGAGGTCTATCATAAAAAGATCTCTCTACTGATTGGGAGAAAATATTTATACATAACACGTCAGAACACCTCCAAATTCCAGTAGGCAGTGGTCACACCCACCAACTGGCCCCCTGGCGCTGTGTAATCCTATCAATGGCCAAGACCTAGAGACTATAAAACCCAGCTCCCAGAAGAGAACAACACAGAGTCTCCTGCCCCTGCACCTGGCTATCCTCACCAGAGGGCCCTTGGAGGGGAGCGGGTTGAGTTTCCCTCCCAGCCCCAACCAGGGCTCCGGCAGCCGAAGACCTCCAGAATCAGCCACCACCATGCGGAGACCACTCTCAAAACGCATGAAGGTACCGGCAGAGGAACGAAGGCATGTGGGTCCCGGGGCTGAGATCTCCAAGCCTGCTCGCATCCGGGCTGAGCATCCTCCACCCAGATCCTCCAAATTCCAGTAGGCAGGGGTCACACCCACCAACTGGCCCCCTGGCGCTGTGTAATCCCATCAATGGCCAAGACACAGAGACTAAAACCCAGCTCCTGGAAGTGCATGGTGGCAAATGCGACACCTTATTATCTCATTCTTACTTTGGACAAAATGGCAGGCTACCGAATGTAACCTGTCCACATGGCAGAGTCTGGCAAACTCCCCGTGGTGTACCCAATATGCCAAATACCAGTAACAACTATGGGTCTCATTCTCCTAACCCTGGAAGAGCTTTTAATATGGCACTTTTAAAAAAATCTCAGGGCTAGGATGAAGGAGACATTACTGGGGCCTGCTTGAGGCAATCGACGAACAACAGGATGGTCGTGGTTGTGATTGTGACGTCAGAACAAAAACTATTAGCCAAGATATATACAGCATTCTCAAAACTCAACAACAGAAACAAAACAAACAATACCTCCCAAAATGGGAGAGGAGATAGTCAGCTTCTCAAAGATTCCATAAAGATGGCCAACTGACATATTAAATATGTTTGCCATCCCTGATATACTTTGTTATGTCATTTGTATATAGTTTCATACCAGGGAAATTATATTTGCATATTAGAAAAAATGAAAAAAAAGTAGCAATGAGAAATCACCTGATACCATCAGAATGGTCTTTATCAAAATACCTGACAAGGGGGTGGCAATAAAAGAGGTTTTTATTCACTTCTGGTGGAACAGTTGCTTGAATTAACCTTATTGGAAATGTTTTTGAGACTTCAAGAATTTAAAGATAGGGCTGAGTTGCTTTTGACCCTGCAGGTATATGCTTGGGCATCTACTCCAAAATAATCTAGAAAGGCATATGAACACCTATGCTCATTATAGCATTATTTTAATAGGAAGATCTGAAAAATAGCCAACTTCCTGATAAAAGATGAGCAGATCAAGGAATAGTGATCCATCTATCTATCTATCTATCTATCTGTCTGTCTGTCTAGTGAAATACTACTAAATTATGAGCAAAGATGAAATCTTGCAGTTTGCTGTAACTTGGATGGAATAGGGAAGCCATGTTAAGTGAGTCAGAAAAAAAAGACAAAGAGCAAATGATCTCATTTATGGAGTATAAATAAACAAAGCAAGGGGTTAACTATTTCCCAGTGGAAAAACCCTGGGAGATGATCAATAGGATTGTGATCTAAAGATGATAGGAGTGGTGTAAAATAATGGTGGTGTTAGGCATAGTAAAGCCATTCCAAGTGTAAAAGAATATTGGTACTGTTGTTTAAAAAAGAGAGTTTAAAAATAATATTTTCTGCCTAAAGAAATCTTTTTTTCTTAAATGCAATTAAATTTTTTGTTTGTTTATGAGCCACACCCAGTGATGCTCATACATTTATTCTTGGGTCTCTGCACTCAGGAATCACTCCTGGCAGTGCTGGAGGGGAAAAGGGATGCCAGGGATAGAACCAAGGTAGGCCACAAACAACACCTTACCTGCTATTCCATCTTTTTGTCCCCAACACGCAAAATTAATTAAAAGTAACAAAACAAAACAACACTGTCCTCCTGTTGTTCATCGATTTTTGCTTGAGTGGGCCCAGTAACGTCTCCATTTTGAGACTTGTTACTGTGTTTGGCATATTGAATATGTGACAGGTAGTGAGATACTCTTGGTAGCTTGCTGGGCTCTCTGAGAGGGGCAGAGGAATCAAACCTGGTTTGGCTGGGCTGGCTGCGTGCAAGGCAAACGGCCTACCGCTGTGCTATCGCTCCTTAATTTTTAATTAAAAAAGAATTTGTCCCTGGATAATTGACCTTTAACATGTAGTAATTAAAATTATCTTAATATTATTCTTTTTGTTTTGCTTTTGTTTTGGGGTCTCACCCAGCTGTGCTTAGGGCTTACTTCGGGCTCTGTGCTCAGGGACCCTGTGGAGTGCTGGGATCAAACCCAGGTCAGCAGTGTACAAGGCATGTGCCGTACCCTCTGGACTCTCTCTCCACCCCTCTTGATTACATTATTTTTAATTATATTTCTATACACAAAAACAAACAAAAAACCCAAACTGGACAATTCAGTAACTTTCAATATCTTCTAGCTGTCACCTTCAATCCTCCCAACCACTCCAGTTCTACATATCAAACCCTTCATGCCCTGAGAATTTCCTACCCTGGACACATCAGGTATATAGAATCATATGATAAATAATCAAACTTTCTTGTTTGTCACTGACTTACTTAGCACAATGTTTTCAGGTTCGTATGTCATAGAAAATATATCAGTAAATTATTTGTTTATTGTCCTATTGTATTCCCCCTAATGGGCATGCCTTATGTATACATCTGTTCTTTTTTTGATAGATCCTTTTTGGGCTATTATGAATCTAGGAATCTCCTTACATAAGATGATGTGAATATATATTATTAATGTAGTTATATATAATTATTAATATATAATAATGGTAAGGCAGAGCCTGGCAAGCTACCCGTGACGTATTTGATATGCCAAAAACAGTAACAGCAAGTCTCACAATGGAGATGTTACTGGTGCCCACTTGAGCAAATTGATGAACAATGAGACGACAGTGTGACAGTTCGACATAGTATATAGCATTAATGGCATCAGTGGGTCATATTTTAGCTACATTTAATCATTGCTGTCCATTACCTTTCCAAACTTGTGCACCATTTTACATAAAGGATTTTAGTCAGTTTCCCTCTTGGCAGCATCCTAAGGGGTCAGAGAGTACCAGCAATGAGGCATTTCCGCTTCCCAACCACATTCATACAAAGTTGATTTTTTTCTGCAATTATAGAAAATATTCAAATTAACATGACTTTCAGCAATCTCAGAGCCTCTTTAATGTTTTGCTTGATAGAGTTCCATCTGGCAGTGTTTAGAGGCTAATTCTAACTCAGTTCTCAGGGGCTGCTCCTGGCATTGGTTTGGGGACCATGTAGTGCTGTCGAGTCAACCCACCTACAAAGCATGTTTTAGTTCATGGAGTCTTCCTGGCCTTTATAGCAGTTTTTCTTCTACCAACAAATAGTGCTACCAACAAACACTATAACAGACACAGACTTTAGGATTTATGATAGAACCTTTCATCAAACCTTGAACTCACCTAGATGCTGGTGTCTCAAAAGCAAAACCACTAACCCTATTTATTCCTTTGTCCTGTGTTACTCTTTCACATAGAACCAAAGCAAGAATTTGACATCTAGCAAGTCCCTGAGTTCTGATAGGTGTGACCCAATCGTTCTTGCTCCCCAAATTTCAATCACTCTGGTCCTTGCTTCTTTTTTGATTTTGGAGGGGACCATATCCAATCAGGCTCAGGGATTTACTTGACCAGAAAAGAAAACTATCATCACTCTGGGCCATGCTTCTTGTTGTTGTCTTTTGCAGAGAGATCAGGATAGTTTAGGGTGTATCCATATGTAAAATTTCTTGCCCCCCGTGAAATTTTAAGCAAAGAAGTTCTGTCCAGAGTGATTAATTTTTTTTTTTTTTAGTTTTTGGGGACCTCACCCAGTAGTGCCATAAATGTCTGCCCTATCTTTCCCATCCTTTTATTTTAGAATCCTGTATTTAGAAGGTCTTAATGACAGACACAGAAGTATAAGTTTACATACATGTGTGGCCGGAGTCATAGCACAGCGGGCAGACCATTTGCCTTGCACGTGGTTGACCCAGGTTTGATTCCTCCATCCCTCGGAGAGCCCAGTAAACTACTGAGAATATCCCTCCCACGTGGCAGAGCCTGGAAAGCTCCCCGTGGTGTATTTGATATGCAAAAACCAGTAATAACAAGTCTAACAATGGAGACATTACTGGTGCCAGCTTGAGCAATTTGATGAACAATGGGAGGACAGTGCTACATGTGTGGTACTTACTTTAGTATACTGAAGTTATTAATGGTCTTTTCTGAGGTGTCTGTACCTTTCAGTCTAAACTTCTACTCGTCACTCTCAATGATTTCTTCTCTAAGTATCAGATATAATGATCAATTATTCATGCAAAGTCAAGTAAACCTTCCCCTGAGACATCTACTTGTCCTTTCAGTCCACTTACTATGGATGTTATATATGTCAAATATATTATTATAGACTTCTTTCTTTTCTTTCTCTTTCTTTCTTTCTTTCTTTCTTTCTTTCTTTCTTTCTTTCTTTCTTTCTTTCTTTCTTTCTTTCTTTCTTTCCTGGTTACTAAGGACTTTTTCAGTCAAAAGGAAAGGGAAGTGGCTTCTTTTATGACTTCTTTTATGGCTGGCTCAGAAAACTTTACCTCCATACTCACACTTTATTCCACAGGTGTTAGAATGTGTAATGTTCATCTTCTGGATCTGAATTCTGGAGGTTCTGCACCTGAAATATGTAATATAGCTGTTCCTCCACCTCAGCAGACTCAGGGGTGAATTGACTTGCTAAAGATCACTAGTAGCATGGGGCTGAATTGGGTCAGGATAGTACAGTGCGTAGGGATTTTGCCTTGCATGTGGCCAACCCAGGTTTTTTTTTTTAACATTAGCACAATTTATTTTACTTTATTATTTTTTTAATTTATTTTTTTAATAGATCACCATGGGGTACAGTTACAGTCTTACAGAATTTCGTGCTTACATTTCAGTCATACAATGATGGAGTGCCCATCCCTCCACCAGTGCCCGTTCTCCACCACCAATGCTCCCAGTATCCCTCTCATCCCTCCCCCCATTTCCCTCCCACCCTCTCCCCCTCTGACTCTTTGACGGGCACATTCCCTTTTTTTTCTCTCTCTCCTTTAAGATGTTGTGGTCTGCAATGCAAGTATTGAGTGGCCATTTTGTTTGGTCTATAGTCTAGTTACGGCATGCATCTCCCATCCTGAGCAGGCCTTCTAAACACCCTTTACTTGGTGATCTTTTCTCTATCTGAGCTTTCTTTTCCCCCAGCATGTGAGGCCGTCTTCAAGCCGTGGAGAAAACCTCCTGGTACTTATCTCTACTATTCTTGGGTGTTAGTCTCCCATTCTGTTACTTTATATTTCACAAATGAGTGCAATCATTCTATGTCTTTTCCTCTCTTTCTGACTCATTTTACTTAACATGATACTTTCCATGTTGATCCACTTATATGCAAATTTTATGGCTTCATCTTTTATAACAGCTGTATAATATTCCATTGTGTAGATGTACCAAAGTTTCTTTAACCAGTCATCTGTTCTTGGGCACTCAAGTTTTTTCCAGATTCTGTCTATTGTAAACAGTGCAGCAATGAGCATACAAGTGCAGATGTCATTTCTACTATACTTCTTTGTATCTTCGGGATCTAACCAAGGTTTGATTCCCAGTATCTTATGTCATCCCCTGAGCACCACCAGGAGTAACCTCTGAGCATCACCAGGTATGACCTAAAATGGCATGGGGCTGAATTGACTACTGGAACCAGAAGAAGACCAACAATACCCAGTTGAGTACTATCCTAGAATTTTCTTATTAGAAAAAACAAGTACTCCATTTGAAAATCAATAAGAGAAATGATAGTGAAAACAAGAAAAAAGGAGCATTCTTTAAAGAAACTGTATTTTCAGATTACACAAACCAACTGACAAGAGTGGGGTAGAGAAATTGAAGTAGACCATGAATCTATTGCCTGAGGAATGGTTTTGAGCTCCTTGGGAAAAGGGGGACTGATACGGTCTTTCATGGACAACACTGAGACTGAGAAATTTAGTATTACTTGGCATTTAGACAGTGATGAGGATTATTCTCTTATTCCTCCTTAAGTGCTAATACACATGAAATTTTATTGAATGAAATATCCATAATGGCATGTGACAATGAATACAGACAATGGTAGGATTTATTGGAGTAGTTTGTGGGCACTGATGGGCGTTGGTACTGTAGCAATACCATAATGATGCTACCAGATAATGTTTGAAGCTGTGTTTATCAACACAAAGGAGACACATTTTGGGGAGTTGTTATTTATCTTCATGAGTATATAAGGTGAGTCAAATGTTTTGAATTGGGAGATGTGCTTAAGAGCCAGGGAAATGCAAATCATTCTGTTCACGTATCTCCATTTCTCTGGGATAGTGAGATTTCATGAAAAAAGAGCTAGGTACATTAATTTTATTTTCTAATTATTTACTGAGAGTCCCTAAAAATATCAAGTGTGTTCTGAACACATATCTCCCCCTGCCCTTTGACCTTTCCATCCTTTTCTTTTAAGGTCTCTGTTCCAGAAAGGTTTTGGGAAACAGAACATGCAAGGACAAGGTACGTACTGGTATACAGATTTAGTATATAGATAACAATGTTTGGGTGCTAAAGGTCTCAGAAACTCCTGGGTAATTGAGTCTGAAAGAGTGATTGGTATAGAAAAGTGTCAACAAAGGAAGATCACTCCCCTGTGTTCCATGACATTGTAGTTATTTATGAATGAATTCTTTGACTTGTTCGAGATATCTAGACATGATTACTGTTGATCTCAGGGGCATAATCTTTTTGTTTTGTTTTGTTTTGCTTTTTGGGTCACACCCAGCAATGCATAGGGGTTACTCCTGGTTTTGCACTTAGAAATTACACCTGGTAGTGCTCGGAGGACCATATAGGATGCTGGGAATTGAATCCGGGTCGACACATGCAAGGCAAACACTCTACCCACTGTACTGTTATCGCCCAGCCTCAGGTGTGTAATTTCTTAATTAAGAAAAATAGCAAAACTTATTTTATAGAACCTATAATTAAATAGTTTAAAAAACTTGATTGTTATATAATGATTTATTTATATAATAAAAGGTTTGTATACAGTAAAGTGAATTGAAATATAGTTCAAACATCATTTTTGTAAATTTAGGATGTATAAAATGTTGACTTCCTATATTTATATATTATAATATGATTTATCTATAATTTAATATAGTTATCATTTGTAGGAAATAATAAACACATAATCTTCTAGCAAGACTATGACCAGTTTCTTAGTCTTGCTGAATGTTTTGCTGAATTTTTTATTAGATATCAAGTATCAAATAGAGAGGGTGGGGGGTCAGTTCTCTTCTAGCTATTCGGGGGATACAATATCACTCATATTCGTTTCTCAACTAAAGATACTGAAGGACCAAACTTCTCAGAGCTTTTACTTGTTGACTATATTTGTTCACTTTGCTGATAAATAATTCCAAAAATTGCAAAGCCCAAGAATCTGTTCTATTTTTAGAAATCTTTCTTTTGACAATATCATGCAATTTCTTCTTCATCTGTTTTCTTTCCTTTGATTCAATGTTTATTTTTTGCCCTCCACGTGGTAGTGGATGGCATCATTTTCACACCTCATTTGATAGAGCTGGAAGTGGCCATATTGTAAATGGAGGTTTTGCTCAGCTAAAGGAGGAAGGTCTTTGCTGAATTCTCGTTGGTATTAATGTTCTGCTTCCTTGTATTTACCTGCTATTCCATGGAGGATAGCAAGATGGAGGTTGACCTGTGAGAGATTTCTGTTGTTATCAGCTTTCTTAAAATGATCTATACCTTGTTGTATTTCATACGGTAATAAGTTCTCACTTTCTTGACACATTTAATTATTTCCCCAAACTTTTTTGAAGACTTTTTCTCTATAGCAAGTCCCAATAATGTAGTGTATGCGAGTATTGTTTGGCAACATTCCTGAAGCCCTTTCAAGCAGCTCTATAGCTTTGTCCAGGTCTCCTTCAGTTTGATAAAACTTGGCTGCTTGTTGAAGCATACCTGCTTCATATGGTCCTTCCTCCAAAAATTCTTCAACTAATTTCTCTCCTTCGGCATTATTTATCTTCTGAAGTTTCAGAGCCAGGAGCAATTTAACATAAATGTTATCAGAATTCAGTTCAATGGCTTTGAGCAGAGGATCCATGACATTCACAGGTGCTGGACACTCACTTTCACGGTTCCTTGCAATGGCCAGTTCACTGGCAAATTCCAGGTCATGGGGGTATTTTTCTAGAGCATTCTCAAAGCATACTATGGCCCTCATAATTTAGCTGTTGCCACACTTAAGTCACACCAACATTTCCTCAGGTTCCAGCTCAGGACACCGAAGACTGAAAGGATTTGAAAACTTCTCACATAACCATTTCACCTTGTCAACATAAGCCTGTGTCACTAGGAATCTGTCCAGGTGATTGTAAACCAGGCATAGTTTCCCTAGGTCACCAGATTCCTAACTTCTTCCTGGTCAAGGTACTCTTGCTGGATTAACATTTCAGCTTGCTTGCATTCCAGGACCTCCTCATCCTGATCACGTAAATGTTTTATGTAGGCCAACAAGTTGTACATTGTGCCTTTGGAATCAGAGTTAGAAGATTCAATCTGCTCACACACTCTGTCTTACAAATCCTCTGAGATATCTTTCTTCTTAAATAAATTTCATCTAAAATGACATTTCAGCTGGGAAAGGATTTGTTTGCCATGAGTTGCCCAGATATCTAGTCAAGCATTTGTTCTGGGAAAACACTGTGGGGTTTCCCATAGAGAATAGCATTCATGCATAGGCTAAAGAGAACAAGGAAAGCAGCTATCAGCTATTTGTTGAGGGGCTGAGTAGAATCAAAGGCAGAGAAAGGCTGGATCAGTGGTAGTTGGCTGCGTATGCTGGAACATATAGTTTCTTCTCACCTCAGATTGGAAGTTAAACCACAGTGCTCCAGTTCTCAAGTCTTCTGAATTTGCTGGTACTATAACACACAGTTGTGTGTTATTGTGTCATAAATTGTATAGCTATGTATCTCCTTATTGGTACTCTTCTTCTAGCAAACTTTGCTTACTACACACACCTACATTTTCAAAAAACACAGAGAAGATGCTTTTCTTTACTCTCTCCTAGAGATATGCTTTGTAAAGAAGCTTCAAACTGTGTGGGTGGAGGAGCAAGTGGTGAGGTTGGTGGATGAATGAGGCTGGTGGCTTTCTGGGATTTCAGTAGAAGTGTTAGACTTTTCTCCACACTAAACACAGTTACCTGTGCTCAATATACTGCTTTGGGAGCCTAGGACTGGAATGAGTCTTGACTCATGGAAAATGAAGAGGCCTTCGTTTAGGCAAAATAGTGGAACCTTGGGAATGGACCAAAATAGGGAGAACTTGAAGACTTGTGTGCATGCCTAGGCCTTGGCACAGAGACGCACACACAAGTATTCAAGGTATATAAGTATACCCCTACTTGTCTACATATAGTTGTCTACACACATCTGTAAGTATTTAATACATACACTAATCCAATACAGACACACATCTGTAAGTATTCTTTATTCTGTCCTGTATTACAGGAGGTACCCCTGAGGGAGCAAACTATTAGTAGGAAGTGAAAAGCTAAGGGATTCTGTCACACTGTTGTTGCCACTGGACACCAAGACAATCCTAGAGATGCCAGGGAGGGAAAGAAGGTGGCCATGAGCCCCAATCCCTGAGAGAGAGCAGGAGCAGAGAGCAAAGCAGCAGAGCTGCAGAGTTGGAACTGAGAAAAAGCATGGGGAGAGAGAGAGAAAGGAAGAGAGTAAGTGAGCTGCCAAGGTCAGTGCTGCAAGAAAGGGCTATTGTTAGGAGGACCCTGGAACAGAGTGTGTGGAGTTGAGAGCCCTGAGACCGTGCACAGCTATAGGAAAGAGCATTGTTATTATTGCTGTAGTAATAACAATGAAAATGTGCGAGGCTCCAACAGTAGATTCCTCCCCCCAGGGCTGGGAATATTCTGGGAATATCCCCTGGTCAAGCATCAAACTTTCTAACCAATAGGCCTACTATCACTGGAAATGTCTCTTGGGTCACTTGAGAACTGATTTCTTCTGCCTCCACCCACCACCCCTCAATGCTTCATGTCAATTTCAGAGACAAGGGAATGAATCTAAGGCCAGGGAGAAAAGCAGAACTTCATCAATGTTGTTCTTCTCTTTATATATGTCTTCAAAATCCTTATTATTCTCTTTTTGGTTCCTTGGCTAGACCACCACATTGCTAATGTTTTACCTCTCCAGTTAGGATTTACCAACTAGCTTTGACCTAATAATTCTATCCAACTTATACAAAGGTATACAGATACAAGTAAGAGAGCCACCCCCACCTCTACCCACTGCCTGTCTCTGTTCTGCTCCCCCCCCTCCACCTCCTCTTCCTCCTCCTCCTCCAACTTCTCTCCCTCCTCTTCTCCTCCTCCTCCTCGTCCTTCTCCTCTTTGTTCTTTTTCTTCTCTCTCTCTCTCAGTTTGACATATCTTTAAAATCACTGCATGAGAGCTGTACTTCAAACCACTCTTATCCATACATCCTCCAGTAACAGAGGTTACTATGGCTTTCATTGCACTTCAGATCTAAGTATAGTTAAGAAAACTTTCTTCTGACATTCCCAATTGCTCCAGACACATGAAAATATGGACAACTGCGAACACTTTTGGGTAATTTGGATTTCAAGGTCTTGGACAGGGAAGGTCTTGTTCTCTAATCAATTCACTCCTACAGACCCAACTAACATCACTCATGTCCAGGAACCTAAATCAGAACAAAGGGAAACCTGAGGTAAGTAGCAGTGGATTCCTTCCCTCAAGCTCTCCCCAGTTATGAACCTGTAAAATATTTGATTCATGGTCTTAGTTTCCTAAGGCGTGGAGAATCTCTAGGACCCACTTCTTTACACAGTTAGCCGCTTAACATGTCTCTAGAGGTGTTGGGTTAAGTAAAGCATTATTTTTACTCAGGTCTATTTTCCTGAAGCTCTGTCTGGTGGTGACTTTTAGCATGTATCTATGCATTTTATAAAAATGAGGCTTACTAAGATTTTATTTTACATACAATTAAATGCAGTTATTTTAACTGTTTCATCTTGACAAATATATTTATCCAGGTACCACCATGACCTACCATAGACTCCTAGTATTATCTGAAAAGGTTTCCCTGTATACTTCCTAATCAATTCTAAAAACACTCTCCTCATTCCAAGACACCAAATAGTTCATCTTAGAAAAGAGATTAAATCATTACCTCTGGAATAGATAGTATTTCTGATACTCACCAGCTCTTACCACAGCTATCAAAATAAATTCTGAATTTTGGGCTTATTTTTCATATAGGAATTAGTGATTATCCAAGTATAGGAGCTGTTCTTCAATTTGAAGTGATCAAATACTTCAGGGCAAAGATTCCCTCAACATAAATTAAACTTACAGCACCGATCCCATCTTTGATAATACATGCTAAAAAGAAATACTTCCTTTAATAATAATAAATTCTTAAAAAGCCTATTCCTTGTCTGTTTAAATAAAACCACAACAGAAACATCCATGAAGAGTACTCACGGATGTAACTCTATCTCAGTAGCCACAGGCTACTTTGCTGAAGCCTCTCCCATTCCTATCCTGGTGTCCAGCTCCACTCAGTGAAGAATCTAGAAATCTGAAACTGCACACCACAAGGAGGCACAAAAACAAAATGCCCAAACAGATAAAGGAATGTTTAGTCTCCTGCCCCCGCGCCTGGATGTTCCTCGCCGGGGACCCTTGGAGGGGAGCGGGTTGAGCTTTCCTCCCCACCCCGACCAGGGCCCCGGCAGCCGAAGACCTCCAGGACCAGCCACCAACATGCTGAGACCACTCTCCGCACACATGAAGGTACTGGCAGAGGGACAAATCCACGCGGGTTCCGGGGCCGAGATCTCCAACACTACTCGGATTGGAGTCGAGCATCCTCCACCCAGATCCTCCAAATTCCAGTAGGCGGGGGTCACACCCACCACCTGGTCCCCTGGCGCTGTGTAATCCCATCAACGGTCAAGACTCAGAGACTATAAAATCCAGCTCCTGGAACCGCGTGGCCGCATTCGCGGCCGCGAGACATCTTATCAGAACAACTTTTTTATGACATCTTATTATCTCATTCCTACTTTGGACAAACTTGCAGGCTATCGAATGTAGCCTGCCCACAGGACAGAGTCTGGCAAACTCCCCGTGGCGTACCAAATATGCCAAATACGAGTAACAATGATGGGTCTCATTCTCCTAAAGAGCCTTGAATATAATCTCAGGGCTAGGATGAAAGAGACATTACTGGGGCCTGCTCGAGGCAATCGACGAATAACAGGATGATGAAATGAAAAATGAAATGAGTCTACAAACAATAAGACAACACATCCCACTGCAACCCAGAAGCTGTTTACAATGTGTTCCCAAATCAGGATTACTAAACTTTCCTGTCTCACTGACCTCATGATGGTGATTGCTTCTCTACTTCTGGAAGACTAGCTTCAGGCTGATTTCTTCTTTAGAAATCTCACTAGTCTGCTTGAATCTACTACCTAAAGAGCAATATAAAGAAGACGGAAGGTGTGGGTGTGGCAAGGTGAATCAGGCGTAGCTGCTTATGTGTTGCTGAGTAGTTAGCTGATTTAGGAAAGGGGACTGGGAGGAGAAATGGAAACTTGAAAATGAAGAGGAGGGAAAGAAAACTTAGGCTGGTATCTGTGAAGATTCATCCCAAGAACATTGTTATAAATATTCTGAAATGACTGCTAGCACATGAAAGCAGCCTAGGACTTTGACCTTAAACCTGAGATGGACTTCAGTAAACAGTATGTTTCATAAAGTCAATACAAGATTTTATTCAAGATAAAACTTATAAACAGTAGTTTACTTCCAGTGAACTTACTTGTGGGAAACAATTTTTATCCAAAAACTTGGAACTAAGTTTATGTATTCAGTTGCCCTTGCATGGTTACTCACTTGCATGGGTTTAGACTTCCTGTTAGTGATTTAAATTCCATTTGCCACACACTAAATACAGGAAGCTAAGTCCTGGAGAAAAACACCAGCATTTAGATCTCCGAAGTCTGAGATTGTCATTTATTTTTCCTAGGGGTAGAATAGGATATGGTATAGCAAGTAGTGTTGTTTAATGACTCCCTTGCTAGCTGATTGATTCTGGTATTTGTGCTTTGAGTTTTGAAAGGGTGGTATTTACCCTGACAGATTTTTTTTTTTTGAGTTTTCAAAAACTCTCAATCATGGTGTAAGTATTTGTAAAAATCTAGATGGCATAGTTCTTAATGCTGGTTGATCAGACAGGTCAAAGGGTTCCTTCATTCCTACAGCACTCATAGGGTCCTGTGTAACAGAACAGTCACATTGTTCTTTCAACAACAGGGAGACTCATACAATACTTGGAGTTTGGGGTTGTTGTTGTGTTCAAGTAAAGTCACCTCTAATGTGGAAAACAATTGGAGTCATGTTAGAATAGTCTGATGAAGGATAAAGTGATAGTGCAGTGGCAAACTGGGGTTCAGTCGCTGTCATTCTCTCTGTTCCCTTGAGCCTGGCATGAATAATTTGTGAATACAGAATCAAGAAGAATCTCAGAGCATTTGGTCCCAACACAAAAATTAAAATAGTCCGGAGAAACTTATTGTAGAGTAAGTGCTTTTTTAAAAAAATATTAGTGAGACACCATGAGGTACAGTTGTACACTTACAAATTTTTGTGCTTGGGTTTCAATTATACAATGATCAAATACCCATCCCTCCACCAGTGCCCATTTCCCACCACCAAGGATCCCAGTATCCCTCCCACCCCCACCTCCCCATCCCACCCTGCCTCTGAGGCAGGGCATTTCCCTTTTGTTCTCTCTCTCCTTCTGGGTGTTGTGGTTTGCAAAAGAGGCATTGAGTGGCAATCATGTTTGGTCTATAGTCTACTTTCAGCATGCTTCTCCCATCCTGGGAAGGATCCTCCTAACACCCTTTATTTGGTGCTCCCTTCTCTATCTGAGCTGCCTTTTCCCCTAGCATGTGTGGCTGGCCTCCAAGCCATGGAACAAAATTCCTGGTACTAATCTCAGCCACTCTTGGGTGTTATTCTCCTATTTTGCTACTTTATGTTCCCCAGATGAATGCAATCTTTCTATGTCTATCCCTCTCTTTCTGACTCATTTCACTTAACATGATACTTTCCATGTAGTACCACTTGTATGTAAATTTCATGACTTCATATTTTCTAACAGCTACATAGTACTCCATTGTGTAAATGTACCAAAGTTTCTTTAACCAGTCATCTGTTCTCAGGCATTCAGGTTTTTTCCAGATTCTGACTATTGTAAAGAGTGCTGCAATGAACAAACAAGTGCAGATGTCACTTCGACTATACTTTTTTGCCTCTCTGGGATATATTCCCAGGAGTGGTATTGCTGGGTCAAATGTGAACTCAATTTCTAATTTTTTGAGAATCATCCATACTGTTTTCCAAAAGGGCTGAACCAGTCAGCATTCCCACCAGCAGTGAAGGAGGGTCCCTTTCTCGCCACATCCACACCAGCACCAGTAGCTTTTGTTCTTTTGGATGTGGGCCAGTCCCTGTGGTGTGAAATGATATCTCATTGTTGTTTTGATCTGCATGTCCTTGATGATTAATGATGTAATGCATTTTCTCATGTGCCTTTTGGCCATCGTATTTCTTCTTTGAGAAAGTTTCTGTTCATTTCATTGCCCCATTTTTTGATGGGGTTGGATGTTTTCTTCTTGTGGAGTTCAACCAGTACTTTGTATATCCTTGATATCAGCTCCTTGTCAGATGGGAATTGGGTGAATATCCTTTCCCATTCTGTAGACTGTCTTTGTATTTTGGTCACTGTTTCTTTTGAGGTGCAGAAGCTTCTTAGTTTAAGATAGTCCCATTTGTCTATCTCTGTTTTCACTTGCTTGGGAAGTGGCGTGACATCTTTGAAGATACCATTGGCTTCAATGTAATGGAGGGTTTTGCCAACTTTGTCTTCAATGTACCTTATGGATTCCGTACTGATGTTGAGGTCATTAATCCATTTTGATCTTACTTTTGTTCATGGTGTTAGGCAGAGATCTCCACCCAGTTTTTTGCATGTAGCCATCCAGTTTTGCCAGCACAATTTGTTAAAGAGGCTTTCCTTACTCCACTTCACATTTCTTGCTCCTTTATCAAAGATTAGATGATCATATGTTTGAGGGGAGATGTCAGGGAAGCAGAAAGACATTCTGGTGGAGCATCTGGGGTTGGAACCTTGTATGAAGAAAACCCCATCATTAACAGTATAGTAAATCACAGTGATTAAAATAAAAACTAAAAAAGAGAAGAACAAAATCGAAATCTCCAATATTTTGTGTAGTCAATTAGGAGTGAATCCTGTATCAAGAACTGAGGAAAAGAATCTTTATCTACTTGTACTTTGTTTTCATCCATTACCTTTTCCTCTAGCATCTCATGTTCCCCCCCCCCCCCCCCGCTCCCCCCCCACAGGCCACTGTAAGATTCACCACTCTAGATTCTCCCCTTGAGGGATATTTTAATTATCTGCCTAAATCTGTGTATGCTGAATTACTGTAGTTTGTTATTCTCAAAGAAGCAGCTTTCTTTGAACCTTCTATTATTTAAGGTTAACTCAACAAACTGTGTTCTTTTTTGCTCCAAGAAATGTACATTAATCCTTTGTTTGGTTTTCTCTCTTTCTCTTTCTCCTCTTCTCCTCCTCTCTTTCTTCTCTTTTCTTTGTTTTTGCTTCCACCATAGTTTAATATCGCTGCTTCACACAGAGAATATGCAGATTTCCAATGACTAATGAGGGCCCTGGAGGAAAATCCGGTTAGGAAAATTTGTCATGAAGATTTTAACATTTAAAATTAAACTTGGAATTGAAAATAGGTGGGAAGAATCAAAACCACTCATTATCTTTAAGTGGACAGATTAATGTTACTTTCTTCTGTTGTTATTATTATTTATTGTGCTGGAGCGATAGCACAGTGGGTAGGGCGTTTGCCTTGCACGCAGCCAACATGGCTGACCCGAGTTCGATTCCTCCGTCCCTCTCGGAGAGCCCGGCAAGCTACTGAGAGCATCTCTCCCGCACAGCAAAGCCTGACAAGCTATCCGTGGTGTATTCGATATGCCAAACACAGTAACAACAAAGTCTCACGATAGAGACGTTACTGGGCCAACTGGAGCAAATCGATGAACAACGGGAAGACAGTGACAGTAACAGTGACAGATTATTATTTATTATTATGTTATTACTTAATGTGGGCTCCCAAGAGGTGCTTGTGGGTACAGAAACACCCTAGCCATTCTTGGCCAAACAGACTTGGCTTAGACAAATAAACCTTACTTTTTCAATTCAAGGGCCCAAGGATATAGTGTTGATCAGGCCTAGTGGAGCTGGGGATATCCTGGTCACACTGGAGTCTCTTCGGCCTTGAGAACTGCCGAAGAGACTCCAGTAAATATTCCAGCACCAGTGTGTTCCCAGTTTCCCTTCCATCACTTTTCCCTCATAACAGCCTGCCTCTATGCTATGGTAGGCATTTTCTTCTCTCTCTCTCTCTCTCTCTCTCTCTCTCTTTCTCTCTCTGTATGTCTGTCTCTGTCTCTCTCCTTTTTGACTCTGTGGTTTGCAGTACAGATACTGAAAGGTTATCCAGTATATCTATTTACCAACTTTTTTTTATTATTAGTGAATCACTGTGAGGTACAGTTATATACTTACAAACCTTTGTACTTGTGTTTCTGTCATACAATGATTGAGTACCCTTCCCCCACCAGTGCCCATTCTCCACCACCAATGATTTCAGTATTCCTCCCACCACCCCCACCCCACCCTGCCTCTGTGGCAAGGCATTCCCTTTTGTTCTTTCTATGTTTTTGGGTGTTGTGGTTTGTAATAGAGGTATGAGTGGCCATTGTGTTCAATCTATAGTCGACTTTCGGCACGCATCATCCAACCTGAGTGGGTTCTCTGTACACCCTTTACTTGGTGTTCCCTTTTCTATCTCAGTTGTCTTTTCCCCCTGCATGTAGTTGGGGCAAACCTTCTGGCCCTTATCTCTGCTATTCTTGGGTATTAGTCTCCTCTTCTGTTACTTTATATTCCACAGATAATCTATCTATGTCTGTTCCTCTCTTTCTGGCTCATTTCACTTAACAATACTTTCCATGTTGATCCACTTATATGCAATTTTCATGACTTTTCTAACAGCTGCATAGTAATCCATTGTGTAGATGTACCAAAGTTTCTTTAACCTGTCATCTGTTCTTGGGCACTCGGGCTTTTTTTTTTTTTATAGATTTTGGCTATTGTCAACAGTGCAGTGAATATACAAGTGCAGATGTCATTCCTACTATACTTTTTTGTCTCTCTGGGATATATTCCCAGAAGTGGCATTGTTGGGCCAAAGCTCAATTTCTAATTTTTTGTTAATCGTTCATATTGTTTTCCAAAAGGGCTGAGCCAGTCAGCATTTCCACCAGCAGTGAAAGAGAGTCCCTTTTTCTCGACATCTGCTTGCTTTTGTTCTTTTGGATGTGGACCAGTCTCTGTGATGAAAAGCATTTTTTCATGTGCCTTTTGGCCGTTCAAATATTTTCTTTGAGGAAGTTTCTGTTCATTTAATCTCCCCAATTTCTGATGGGGTTGGATGTTTTCTTCCCTTGGTGTATTTGATATGCCAAAAACAGTAACAACAAGACTCACAATGGAGACGTTACTGGTGCCCACTTTTAACACTCATTATTGTCCAACGAGATCATTTCAAGCTGTTATTGTCATCCTAGTTCCTTCTTTATCTTACCTACCCTCTGCCCCACACACATCTGTGGTTGATTCCAACCATTTACCAGTTCTTCTATAACCTGTTTTTTCTGGACAACTTCTTCTAATAAGTGGAAAGCAGCCGGGAGAGTGGAGGCAGTTGTATAGTGAAGGTTGGCTGCTGGGACTGGGTCGCTTGGGGTGGGGAGGGCTCTTACCCGCCCCCCTCTGGGGCTCTTCGAGTGAAAACAGCCTGGCACCCAGGTAATGTGGAACTTTGTGACCTTAGACTCTGGGCTCAATGGGGACCTGGGAGCAGAAATTCTCTGCCTGCTTCCCAGTTTTCAGTTGCCCGTCTCTGGCAACCCAGGGGTCACACCCAAAGCCGCCTCCTGCCAGTGCCAGATAATCTCCTCATCGGCCACCCTCCAGAACTCACGGCTGTTTCTTCCAGAAGGGAGCATAAAATAAGGCCCCCATAACCATGCCACTGACTCCACACCAGGCTGTTTTACTTGGGGTGCACCAGAGGGGGGAAGGTGAAAGTCCTCCCTGCCTCAAGGGACCCAGCCCCAGCAGTCAACCTTCACTATCCAACCACAGCCATGCTCCAGGATGCTTTCCACACACTCGGGGCAAGCCTCACATATAAGTGAGCATATTCTTGGACACATCATAAGACACTCCCTACCCATTTTCCATAATTACCACACCATATTTAATGGGGTTCAGACAGTAGGCAACAAATCATAGAGGGAATATATATATATATATATATATATATATAGCAATAGCACAATGTTAGGGCATTTGTCTTGTGCACAGCCAGCCCCAACGAGCCGGGTTCGATTCCTCCGCCCCTCTCAGAGAGCCCGGCAAGCTACCGAGAGTATCTCGCCTGCACAGCAAAGCCTGGCAAGCTACCCATGACGTATTCAATATGTCAAACACAGTAACAACAAGTCTCAAAATGGAGATATTACTGCTCCCACTCGAGCAAATTGATTAACAATGGGGGGGGGACTATATATATATATATATATATATATATATATATATATCAGAGAGCCCGGCAAGCTACCGAGAGTATACACCCTGCATGGCAGAGCCTGGCAAGCTACCTGTGGCATATTTGATATGCCAAAAAAAGTAACAATAATGGGTCTCAATGACTCTGAAAGAGCCTCCAATACAGCAGCGTTGGGAAAGACGAGTAAGAAGAGGCTGCTAAAATCTCAGGGCTGTGAAGAATGGAGATGTTACTGGCACCCACTTGAATAAATTGATGAACAACGGGATGACAGTGGTGACAGTGACAGTGATACATATATATATATATATATATATACATACATACATATATATCTTACAAATGAATGCAGTGATTCTATATCTACCCTTTTCTTTCAGAATCATTTCACTCAGCATGATACTCTCTAAATCAATTCATTTATATGCAAATTTCATGACTTTATGTTTCCTAACAGCTGAGTAGTATTCCATTATGTAGATGTGCAATAGTTTCTTTATCAATATAACTGTTCTCAGGAAGAATCCACAATCTATGCCAGAAAGACAGTACAGGAGAATCTGCCATGTACCATGTATTTGCCTTGGTAACCATTCTGATAAACACTCAGCTGTATGGGCAGTTAATTGATGGCAAAGGGACTCAGTACATGGAGCAGAGTGTCTCTTCAACAAATGGTGCTTAAGAAACTGGATAGCCACATGCAAAATAAAACAAAACAAAGACATCAGACCCCTATGTAATGCTTTATATTGTGGTTAATTTTAAATTGTATTGGAAACATTGATATCGAAGTTGTATATATCTTTAAAATACATTGGGGAAAACATAGGTAGGACTATCCCAACATCTTGACCTCAGAAGAGTCTTCAATGATACATCTCCCAATGAAGAAAACTAACATAAAGTAAAGTAAAGGCCCTCCCGTTGATCATCAATTTGCTCGAGCGGGCCCAGTAACGTCTCCATTGGAGACTTTGTTGTTACTGTGTCTGGCATATCGAATACGTCACGGGTGGCTTGCCAGGCTCTGCTGTGCGGGCGAGATCCTCTCGGTAGCTTGCCAGGCTCTCCGAGAGGGGCGGAGGAATCGAACTCGGGTCGGCCATGTTGGCTGCGTGCAAGGCAAACGCCCTACCGCTGTGTTATCGCTCCAGCCCCATAGAAGTAAACATAGAAGTAAATAAATGGGAGTATACCAAACTACAGAAGCTGTTGCAAACAAAATGAGATCTAACACAAAAAAAAGATCCCTCTACTGATTGGGAGAAAATATTTATACATGACACATAGAAAAAAACCTTTTAGCCAAGATATATAAAGCATTCTCAAAACTTAACAAAAGAAACAGAACAGTACCTCACAAAATGGGGAGAGGAGATAGTCAGCTTATCAACAATTACATTAAGATGGCCAAAAGACATAATTAAATATGTTCGCCATCCCTGATATACATTGTTATGTCATTTGTATATATTTTATATTAGGGAAATTATATTTGCATATTAGAGAAATGAAAATAAAAATAGCAATGAGATATCACCTGATACCATCAGAATGGTCCTTATCAAAAACCCTGACAAGGGTGTAGCCAAAAAGGGGATTCTGATTTACTTCTGGAGGAACAATTTCTTGGTTTAACCTTACTGGAAATATTTTTGAGACTTCTTACTTTCAGAATCCTGTATTTGGAAGATTTTAATGGCAGACACAGAAAAATAAGTTTACATACACTTGTGGTGCTTACTTTAGTATACTGAAGTTATTAATGCTCTTTTCTCAGGTCTCTGTACCTTTCAGTCTAGCCTTCTACTCATCACTCTCAGTGATTTCTTCTGTAAGTACCAGATCTAATGATCCATTATTCATGCAAAGTGAAGTAAACCTTCCCTTGTGACATCTATGCCCTTTCATTCCAGCAAAACTGGTTTACCTTTGTGACTGGTATTTGGCATTGGAGAAAGCAAGGCCAACTGATCTAGAAGATTCATGACCTTTCATTCCTTATTTAATTCTTCAGTCTGCACTTAGGTCACATCCAAGATGAGAAAAAAGAATCAGTGACAAGTCGCTTTTCTCTAATGGAGGTCAGAAGAGAGAATGTGGATGGGTGTACAAGTTGTAAGGAACAGAGAGAAGTGCAATCGTCCATCCAGTGTCAGTGGTCAGTGGTCAGTGTGGAGATTGGTGTTCATGTATCCAAGGGTGCATGATGGTGGGTGACAGGTGTAAGTTGAATGTCTGAATTCTTAAGGTTATAGAAAAAAAGATTGGCATATTCAGTAGTTTAATTGTTAGTTACATGGAGCCAATTGATATCCAGGCTAATGTTTAATTTATCAACAGGTGAAAGATTAAAAGTACAACAAAAGTTTAGAAATGCCACAAGACAACTTTATATTCTATCACAGAAATTTTAAAAATAAAATATGTGCCTTGTTTTTTTTTAAAAAGTAATTTTATTAAGTCTTTAGTTGAGTTACTGACATTCAATATTCTAATACCAGTTCCACCACCACTGCACCTTCCCACCACCATTATTTCCAATTTTCCCAACCATTTCTTCAGCTGTACTCAAGGCAGGCCCTCAATAATGATTTTACATTGATTATTATAAATAATTTGCTAAAAGATGATCCAAAAATGTTCCCTTAGAAGAGAGTATCTCACCATGGAGCTCTTGGGCCCTTGTATAAAAGTTTACTGAGATGCTGTTACACATTAAGCGTTCTGTGTTTATATTTTGCAATTACGATTGATTGCCTTCTATATTCCATCCCATCTAATCTGCTGTGCTCTCCTGGTTTATCAGTGTTACAGAGTTTGAGATGTCACATGGTGACATTTCAGGACAAGGCTCATTGGAGCAGCAGAGTCTAGCTGGGAGCACAGTGTCAATTGTGGAATGTGGAGGTTTTCAGCAGCTGGTGCTCTGTTTGGGTGGGTTTGAGGGACTCACCCATTCCCCCTGCCTTCCTGGTTGCCCTGGGTTGACTCAGCTTTGTGAGTGATCTGGGAGAAATTCTGCCATTTATAGATCCCTTTTGAGATTTATTTCTGAGTCTCTGGACCATGGCTGGTGAAAGAGTTTACATGGCACTTGCAAATCTATGCCATTTTTCAGGAATCCATACATGCATACTGATGATCACAAGTGTACCTAGCGTTAGTTTTAGTTAAAATACACAAAAACTTTGTTACAGTTGTTATAAGTAAAAACATTGACTTTTATATAACATTTAAATTCACATAACAATTAATCTGTGCTTTGGCCAGAGAGAAGATAGTACAGCAGGTAAGGTGCTTTATTTACATGTGGTAGACCTGGATTCGATCCCCTACACCACAGATGGTTCCCTGAGACTTTCAGGAGTGATCCCTGAGCAAAGAGCCAGGAGTAAGCACTCTTACCTGAACACTGCTGGGTTCATAACAAAAGCAATAACAAAAAGTTATTCTATACTTAAATACATGAAAATAAGTTTTGCATAGCATTGAACATTTTCAGAATATACTGTATGTTGATTTTATACATTTCTATATCCTGATACAGTTGCCACTGTGGCGATAACACCTCTACAAGGGAATATAACAAGATATTTTTTCAGGTGGGAGTAATTAAGATCTAGTCTTCTTAACAAGCTGATGCTATAATGATATTGTTATCTATATTGTTTATTCTGTATATAGCATTATAAACTACCTGTGATGTATTCTATATGCCAAACACAGTGACAACAGGTCTCACAATGGAGACGTTTCTGGGCCCGCTCAAGCAAATCGATGAACAACAAGAGGACAGTGCAGTGCTAGTATTATAAGATTTATTAATGTGTAGTAGCAAAAAAAATGTGTCTTCTAGCACTCTCCATGCAAAAGTCGAGCTAATGCTTGGCCCATTAGAGTTCTTCCATAATCTAAATCCAGTGCTTTATCTGGAGCCTTGGTTCATCTCTTTGCCAAATCACTCAAATACTTGAATGTTGCTGACTGAAGGAGTTTAAGCTTCTTCCAACTGTCTTGGAGGCATCACATTCCAGATCGTCATTTCTCAGATAAAGACGCTAACTGACCAAGGCTTTCAGTGTCTATAACATTTTTAGAGCTGGTGGAATGTGGTAAGTGCATTTGTCCATTCTACTACTTAAGGAATTCCAAAAGTTTCATAGTTTGAGAATCCTTTCTACATTCATGAAACCTTTTTTTGGGCAAGTTTATATAGTTTTCTTTTCATTTTTTCTTTTTCCTTTGATTCATGGTCTATTTTTACACCCTCCATATAGTGGTGGATGGCCTTCTCTTCACAATTCATTTGATACAACTGAAAGTTGCCATAAGCTAAATGAAGGTTTTGCTTAGCTAAAGGAGTAAGTTCTTTTTCGAATTCTTGTTGGAAGTAATGTTCTGCTTCCTTGTATTTACCTGCTATTCCATGGAGGATAGCAATATTGATGTTGATCTGTGAGAGATTTTTGTTGTTAACAGCTTTCTTAAAATGATCTATAGCTTGTTTTACTACATGCTGTAATAACTTCTCACTTTCTTGACACATTCTATTATTTCCCCAATATATTTTGAAGGCTTTTATTCTATAGCAAGTCCCAATAATGGAGTGTATGCGAGTACTGTTTGGCAACATTTCTGAAGCCCTCTCAAACAGTTCTATAGCTTTGTCTATGTCTCCTTTGATTTGATAAAACTTGGCTGCTTGTTGAAGCATACCTGCTTCATATGGTCCTTCCTCCAAAAATTCTTCAACTAACTTCTCTCCTTCAGCATTATTCATCTTCTGAAGCATCAGAGCCAGGAGTAATTTAACATACTTGCTATCAGGATTCAGTTCAATGGCTTCCCGCAGAAGATTAATGACATTTACAGGTGCTGGACACTCACTTTCACGGTGCTTTGCAATGGCCAGTCCACTGGCAAATTCTGGGTCATGTGGGTGTTTTTCCAGAGCCTTCTCAAAGCACACTATGGCCCTTTTAATTTGGCTGTTGCCACACTTAAGCCGTGCCCACCCTTCCTCAGTGTCCAGCTCAGGACACTCAAGACTGACAGGATTTGAAAACTTCTCACACACCCGTTTCACCTTGTCAACATAAGCCTGAGCTTCTGGGAGTCTGCCCAGGTGATAGTAGACCCAGGCATAGTTTCCCCAGGTCACCAGGTTCCTGACTTCTGCCTGGTCAGAGTGCTCTTGCTGGAGTGACTCTTCAGCCTGCTGTAAGCATTCCAGGGCCTCCTCGTCCCAACCATCTAAGTGTTTCATGTAGGCCAACAAGTTGTACATTGTGCCTTTGGACTCAGAGTATGAAGATTCAATCTGCTCACGCACTCTCTCTTCCAGATCCTCTGGGACATCCTTTTCCTTAAATAAATTCCACGTAAAATGACATTTCAGCTGGGGAAGGATTTGTTCCAGGATACCGTTGGCCTCACTGTGAAGAAAATAAACATGATCACTGTGATGCGCACTTGCCAAGTACTGCAATGTGTGATGAAATTCTAGGTTAATTTGATGTCAATTCTGCTGGGCCATGGGATGCCCAGATATTTAGTCAAGCATTTGTTCTGAGAAAATCTTGAGGGGTTTCCCAAAGGGAATAGCATTCATCCCTATACTAAAGAGAGCAAGGAAAGCAGCTATCAGCTATTTGTTGAGGGGCTGAGTAGAATCAAAGGCAGAGAAAGGTTGGATCAGTGGTACTGGGCTGCTTATGCTGGAATATAGTTTCTTCTCACCTCAAATTGGAACTTAAACCACAGTATTGCAATTCTCAAGTTTTCTGACTTTGCTGGTACTGTAACACAGGCTTATTGGTCCTAGATTATTCAGTTATGTATCTCCTTATTGGTACTGTTCTTCTACAAAACTTTCCTTACTACACACACCTACATTTTTCAAAAACACAGAGAAGATGCTTTTCTTTTCTCTCTCCTAGAGATATTATCTGTACGGAAACTCACAAAGAAGCTCCCTCAAACTGTGTGGTTGTAGGTGCAGGTTGTGAGATTCGTGGATGAATGAGGCTGGTGGCTTCTTGGATTTTGGTAGAAGTGTTAGACTTTTCTCCACTCTAAGCACAGTCATATCTGTGCTCAATATACTGCTTTGGGAGCCCAGGACTGGAATGAGTCTTGACTCATGGAAAATGAAGAGGCCTTGATTTAGGCAAAATAGTGGGACCTTGAGAATGGGACCAAAATAGGGAGAACTTGAAGACTTGTGTGCATGCCTAGGTCTTGGCACAGAGGCACACACACAAGTATTCAAGGCATATAATTACACCTCTACTTGTCTACATATACTCATCTACACACATCCGTAAGCATTTAATATATACACCAATCCAATACAGATACACATCTGTAAGTATTCTTTGTTCTGTCCTGTATAACAGGAGGTACCCCTGAGGGAGAAAACTAGTAGGAAGTGAAAAGCAGTGAGCTAAGGGATTCTGTGACACTTCTGCTGCCCCTGGACACCAAGACAATGCTAGAGAGGCCAGGGACAGAGAGAAGGTAGCCATGAACCCCAACCCTTGAGAGAGAGAGAGAGAGCAGGAGCAGAGAGCAAAGCAGTGGAGCAGCAGAGATGCAACTAAGAAAGAGAGGGGGAGAAGGAGAGAGAAAGGGAGAGAGTGCAGTGAGCTGCCAAGGTCAGTGCCTCCAGAGATGGCTATTGTAGGAGGATCCTGAGACAGAGAGTGTGGAGGTGAGAGCCCTGAGACAGTGCACAGCTATAGGAGAGATCAGTTTATCACTGCTATAGTAATAATAATGAATATGAGCGAGATTCCAACAATAGATTCCTCCCCCAGGGTTGGGAATAACCTAGCTATATCCCAATTACCAGAGGTTAAGCTTCAAACTTTCTAGCAAATAGGCCTAGTATCACTTGAAATGTCTCTGAGTCTTTTGAGAACTGATTCCCCTGTCCCTACCAACCACCCCTCACTGCTTTGTGTCAGTTTCAGAGTCAAGGGAATGAATCTAAGGCCTGAGAGAAGAGCGGAATTATCATCAAGGTTGTTCTTCTCTTGTATGTGTCTTGGAAGTCCTTATTATTCTCTTCTTGGTTCCTTGACTAGACCAGCACATTGCCAGTGTTTTACCTCTCCAGTTAGGATTTACCAACTAGGTTTTTTGTAATAATTCTTTCCCCCTTATACAAAGATATACAGGTGTAAGTAAGAGAGCCAACATGAGGAAATAAACATTAAGTCTAAGTTAAATAGATGACACTGAGAAGATTTATTTATAAATTTACAAGAATATTACCTAATAAGTTGGGCAAACTAGGACAAGTGTATACATTTCTATAAACATTCACCCTACCAAGACTGAGTTATAAAGAAGTCTGGACAAATCAATTACTAGGGTACAGATTGGCCAAATTCCATATATTAAAAAAATGGTCTACACCAGAGGTTTTATGATGAACCCTATAAAGTATTAAAGAATTAATAACAATCCTTCTTAAAGTTTTCCAAATAATAGAATAGGATGGAAAACGTACAAACTCATTTTACAGGGCCAGTATCAGACTGATACCAAAACCAGTAAGGACACTATAAGAAACAAATTTAGTAAAATTAAAGTATAAAAACAGTACAGAAAATTAAAATATAAAAACAAACTACATTCTTTGAATTAATAACTATCAGAAAGAGAAAATTTCCTCATTTGTAGCAGAATCTAATTTAATAAATGCCAAGGAATAAATGTAACCAAGTTGGTGAAAGATATATACATTAAAAGCTGCTAGATATTTCACTCTTTCCGAGAATGGGAGGTACTCCTCTACGAGGCACTGGAACAATCAAAGGCTTGTTGTCCCTCATCTGCAATCACGGAGGGCTTTCTATTTGCTCACTTTAAAAAATGGTAGATTTCCAGAGTCAGAAAGAGAGAGACAAACATAGAAAGACTGCACTCATCTGTGGAATATAAAATAACAGAATGGGAGACTAATTCCAAGAATAGTCGAGATAACTACCAGGAGCTTTGCTCCACATCTTGGAAACTGGCCTCATATACTGGGGTAAAGGGCAGGTCTGATAGAAAAGGGAACACCACGTAAAGTGTGGTTGGAGTACCCGCTCAGGATGGGAGATGCAGGCTGAAAGTAGACTATAAATTGAACAAGATGGCCACTGAATACCTCTATTGTAAACCACAACACCCAAAAGGAAAGAGAGAAGAAAAGGGAATGCCATTCCACATGCGGGGTGGGGCGGGAGTGGGGGATGGGGTTGGGGGGTGGAAAGGATACTGGGATCATCGGTGGTGGGGAATGGGCACTGGTGGAGGGATGGGTACTTGAGCATTTTATGCCTGAAACACAAGCATGAAAATTTGTAAGTCTGTAACTGTACCTCACAATGATTCACTAATAAAATTTTTTTTTAAAATAGGTAGATTTCTGGTGGTTGCTGAGTGTTTTTTTTTTTTCTGAAAAGTGGGTAGCAGATCAAATAAATTTGGGAACCTTTCAAAAAAAGAAGAAAAAACAAAACGTGAAAAGATAACCTTATCGATAAATTACAAGAATTACTGTTGTTAAAATGGCCATATCACCTAAAGCAATCTACAGATTTAATAAAATTCCTATCAAATTCCAAATAGTTTTTCAAAAAAAAAATCGAAGAACAATTCTAAACTTTTCACGACACCACAAAAGACCATGAATATACCAAGAAATATGATGAAGAAACCAAAGCTAGGGCATCATATTTCTGTTTTCAAATGAAATGTTTTTTAAAGTCGCAGTCATCAAAATGGAAAGATAAAAACAGAAGCATAGACCTGTGAAGCACTGTAGGAATCCCAGAAATTCATGCACACACACATACATACGTAGCTAGATAGATATTTCTTTAATTTATGGAGCCAGAATTTTACTAAAAGAAGAGGAGAGTCTTTTCAACAGAAAACATTGGAAAAATTGCCGAACACTGCCTTAGTTCACATACAAAATCAATTCTTAAATGGATTTAAATGTGAGACCTCAAACCATAAAATTTTTATATTATTATAGAGGCAAACTATTTGATTCATTCCAGCAAATTTTCCCCTAAATTTATTATATTTTTATATAATTTTTAAAGCTTTTTTATTGAATCACTGTGAGATAGAACCCTACAAACCTGTTCATGATTGGATTTTAGTCAAACAGTATTCCAACATCCATCCCTCCACCAGTATCCATTTCCTCCTCATCCTCCTTCTCTTCTTCCTCCTCTATTCCTCCTCTTTTTTTTTTTTTTGCTTTTCTGGTCACACCCGGAGATGCACAGGGGTTACTCCTGGCTCATACACTCAGGAATTACTCCTGGCAGGGCTCGGGGGACCATATGTGATGCTGGGAATAGAACTCGGGTCTGCCACATGCAAGGCAAATGCCCCAGCCACTGTGCTGTCACTCCAGCCCAATAATTATAAATTTTTTTTAAAGTCTCTTCCTTGTCTGTTTAAATAAAACCACAACAGAAAAGCCCATAAAGAGTACTTTCGGTGTAACTCTATATAAGCAACCAGAGGCTACTCCTGTGAACCTTCCCCATCCCAGATCCTGGTGCCCAGCTCCACTCAGTGAAGAATATAGAAACCTGAATCTGCATACCACACACAGCCACAGAAAATGCCCAAACTGATAAAGGAATGTTTCATCTCTAAGACATCACATCCCAATGCACCCCAGAAGCTGCTAAAATGTGTTCCCAAATCAGGATTACTAAGCGTTCCTGTTTCACTGACCTCATGATCGCAATTGCTTCTCTTGTTCTGGAAGACTAGCTTCAGGCTGATTTCTTCTTCAGAAATCTTGCTAGTCTGCCTGAACTTACTGCCCAAGGAGCAATATAAAGGAGATGGAAGGTGTGGATGTGGCAAGGTGAATCGTGTTGCTTTTTATCTGTTGCTGAGTAGTTAGTTGACTTATGTAAGGGAAGTGGGAATAAAAATGGAAATTTGAAAATGAAGAGGAGGAAAAGAAAACTTAGGCTGGTATTTGTGATGATTCATCACAAGTACATTGTTATAAATATTCTGAAATGGCTGCTAGCACGTGAAAGCAGCCTAGGACTTTGACCTTAAACCTGGCATGGACTTCAATAAACAGTATGCTTCATAAAGCCCATAGGAGATCCTATTCAAGATATAATTTATAAGAAGTCGTCTACTTCCCGTGAACTTATTTGTGGGAAATAGTTTGCATCCAAAAACTTGGAATTAAGTTTATGTGTTCAGTTACCCTTGGGTTTGGACTCCCTCTTTAGTGATTTAAATTCTATTTTTTCCACACACTAAATACAGGAAGCTGAGTCCTTGAGAATACTACCAGTATTTAGATCTCCGAAGTCTGAAATGATCAATTATTTTTCCTAGGGGTAGGATAGGATATGGTATAGCAAGTAGTGTTGTTTAATGACTGTCTAGCTAGCTAATAGATTCTGGCATTTGTGCTTTGGGTTTCAGAAGGGTGCTATTTACCCTGACAGATTTTCTTCTGAGTTTTCAAAAACTCTTAATCATGGTGTAAATATACTAAAAATCTAGATGGCATAGTTCTTAATGCTGATTGGTCAGACAGGTCAAAGAGTTCCTTCATTCCTTCAGCACTCATAGGGTCCTGTGTAACAAAACAGTCATGTCGTGCTTCCGACAACAAGGAGACTCATACAATACTTGGAGTTCCAGATTGTTGTGTTCAGAGAAAGTTACCTCTAATGTGAAAAGAAAAACAACTGGAGTCATGTGAAAAGTCTGAAGAGGGATGAAGTGATAGTGCAGTGGCAAATGGTGCTTCAGTCGCTGGCATTCTCTCTGTTCCCCTGAGCCTGGCATGAATCATTTGTGAATATAGAATCAGGAGGAACCTCAGAGTATTGCCTAGTGTGGCTTCAACACAAAGATTAAAATAGTCTGGAGAAACTTATTGTAGAATAAGTCCTTTTCGGATCTATCTTAAACTCTGCCTGACTCTTGAACTATGCCTCCCCCAAAGAACTGTATTTAGCATGGCAGGAAAAGAGGAATGGGAGTGGGGTTTTGGCAGGACCCCTAAGTTGGTGGTAGAAGGAAGCAGACAGATATTCTGGTGGAGCCTCTGGGGTTGGAATGTTGTATGAAGGAAACCTCATAATTCACAGTATGGTAAATCACAACGATTAAAATAAAAACTGAAAAGAGAAGAACAAAACCAAAATCTCCAATATGTCGCGTAATCAATTAGGCATCTTCTATCAAGAACTGAGGGAAAGAACCTTTATCTACTTGTACTTTGTAAACCCTCCACCTGACCACTTCCACTCTGTAGTTTATTCATTCTATTCTTGTCCATTACCTTTTCCTTTTGCCCCTCATGTTTTTCCTCTAGCCCTTCCCGCCATAAGGTTCAACACTCTAGGTTCTCCCCTTGGGGCATGTTTTAATTTTCTACCTAAATCTGTGTATGTTGAATCACCATAGTTTGTTATTCCCAAAGAAGCAGATTTCTTTGAACTTTCTATTATTGAGGTTGACTCAAGAAAGTGTGTTTTTTTCTCCAAGAAATATATTAACCCTTTGTTTCTTTTCTCTCTTTTTATTTCTCCTCTTCTCTACTTCCTTTTATCCCTTTCCTTTCTTTTTGCCTCTACCATAGTTTGGTATGGCTGTTTTACACAGAGGATATGCAGATTTCCAATGACCAATGAGGGCCGTGGAGGAAAATCTGGCTAGGAAACTTTGTCATGAAGATTTTACATTTAAAATTGAACTTGGAATTGTCAATAGGAGGGAAGAATCAAATCCACTCATTAAGTGGACAGATTAATATTTTTTTCTGTTGTTATTGTGTAGCACTGTCCTCCCGGTGTTCATCGATTTTCTCGGGCGGGCACCGGTCACGTCTTCACGGTGAGACTCGTTGCAACTGTGTTTGGCATCTCGAAAACGCCACAGGGAGCTTGCCAGCCTCTGCCGTGGGGCGGAATCCTCTCGGGAGCTGGCCGGGGTCTCCAAGAGGGACGGAGGAATCGAACCCCGGTCGGCCGCGTGCAAGACAGACGCCCTACCCACTGATTATTTATTATTATATTATTATCTAATGGGGGTTGGAGTGATAGCACAGGGGGTAGGGTGTTTGCCTTGCATGCTGCCGACTTGAGTTCAATTCCTCCACCCCTTTCAGATACCCTGGCAAGCTACTGAGAGTATCCCACCCTCACGGCAGAGCCTGGCAAGCTACCCATAATGTGTTTGATATGCCAAAAACAGTAACAATAAGTCTCACAATGGAGATGTTACTGGTGCCCACTTGAACAAATTGATGACAATGGGAGGACAGTGCTAGAGTGCTATCTAATGGGGACTCCCAAGAGGTGCTTGTGGGTACAGAAACCCCACTAGCCATTCTTGGCCAAACAAACTTGGCTTAGAGAAATAAACCCTACTTTTTCAATTCAAGGGCCCAAAGATATAGTGTTGATCAGGCCCAGTGGAGCTGGGGATATCCTGGTCACACTGGAGTCTCTTCGGCCTTGAGAACTGCACCCAGAGACTTTCAAGAGTACCCGAAGGTGTTGGGGATGTTAGGCATACACCCTAACTGTTGTCCTATCTTCTGGTCCCTGTTTTATTTTGTTATTTGTTATGACTGTTTAGATACTTTGTCGTTTTTCCCCCCCTTCTTAATATCAAGAGTCCTTTTTGGCCATGACTGCTGCTTTTGTCTCTAGCCTGCCTAACTGCTTTAGCTAGGTGAGAAGCCAAGGGAAAAGTCCTTTGAAATCCTAGCCTCTGTTCCTCTCCCCTCCCACCATAGAGTGGGAAGCTCAAGAGTGACTTCTAAATGTTTTATGGTTTCTGTTACTCCCCCACCTTACTCCATCGAATCAGGCAGTAGCCAGAAGCAGTACTCACTAGTTAGAACTGACCCTGGCTGGGAAGGCATAAAAGCCTGCTGTCACCATGCCCTGGTGTGAAGCTTACCCTTTATTGCCTGAGTGAACCACGGTCTTGCTTTCTCCTCTGCCAATATCTATGTCTCTTTGGCTTAGAGAAATTAACCCTACTTTTAAAAACTCAGCTTGGTTGCCTAAAATCTTTATTTATTTATTTAAAGATTTTATTTTTGAATCACTGTGAGGTAGACCTTTACAAAACTGTTCAAAATTTGGTTTCAGTCATAGTGTTCCAACGTCCATCCCTCGACCAGTGTAAATATTCCAGCACCAGTGTGTCCCCAGTTTCCCTCCCATCACCTTTCCCTCATAACAGCCTGCCTCAATGCTATGGTAGGCATTTTCTTCTCTTTCTCTCTCTGTTTGTTTGTATGTCTGTCTGTGTCCGTCTCTACCTCTGTCTCTCTCCTATTTGACTCTGTGGTTTGCAGTACAGATAATGAAGGTTTATCTGGTATATCCCTTCACCTACTTTGATCACTCAGTTCTTCTCCAGAAAGATCATTTTCAGCTATTTTGTCATCCTGGTCCCTTCTCTATCTTACCTACCTTCTGTCCCACACACATCTGTGGTTTATTCCAACCATTAAGAAGTCCTTCTAGACCCTGTTTTTCCTTTTCTTCTAATATATATTAGAATATATAATATATATCTCACAAATGAATCAAATGATTCTATACCTGTTCCTTTCTTTCTGACACATTTCACTCAGCATGATACTCTCCAAGTTCATTCACTTATATGCAAATTTCATGACTTCATGTTTCCTAACAGCTGAGTAGTCGTCCATTGTGTAGAAGTGCCATAGTCTCTTTATCCATTTGTCTTTTCTCAGGAAGAATTCACCATCTATGCCAGAAAGACAGTACAGGAGTATCTGCCAAGCACCATGTTTTTGCCATACAAACACTCTGTTAAACACTCAGCTCTATGTGCAGTCAATTTATGGCAAAGCCGCTCAGAGCATGGAGCAGAGTTTCTCTTCAACAAATGGTGCTTAAGAAACTGGATAGCCACTTGCAAAACAAAACAAAACAAAGACATCAGGCCCTTATATAATGCTTTACATTGTGGTTAATTTAAAACTGTATTGGAAACATTGATATCGAAGCTCTATCTTTAAAATACATTGGGGAAAACGTAGCCAACATCTTGACCTCAGAGGAATCTTCAGTGATACTTCTCACAACGAAGAAAACAAATGTAGAAGTAAATAAGTGGGAGTATACCAAACTACAACAGCTTTTGCAAACAAAATGAGGTTTAACATAAAAAGATCTCCTGGGGGTATGGTGCCACCAGCAGGTCAACTTGTACCTGTGGGGCAAGTGCATCAGCAGCCTGATGGTGTCTTCAGACTTCCAGGTAAAGGTAAAGGTAAAGGCCCTCCCGTTGATCGTCGATTTGCTCGAGCGGGCCCAGTAACATCTCCATTGGAGACTTTGTTGTTACTGTGTCTGGCATATCCAATACTCTCGGTAGCTTGCCGGGCTCTCCGAGAGGGGCGGAGGAATCGAACTCGGGTCAGCCATGTTGGCCGCTTGTAAGGCAAACGCCCTACCGCTGTGCTATCGCTCCAGCCCCAAAATTGCTTCTTGGGGCCATGTTTACCAAGAAATTAAACCTCCCAAAGTTAGGTACGCGGGAGCCACATCCACAAACCACCTCTGGCTCAGCTATATGAGATCGCTTATTGTCCTTATTTCAGAGACCCATAAATCTCAAAAGAGATCAAAAGATGCAGTTAGGGTCTGTAACGCAAAGGTAGGCAGGAACCTGTGACTGAGATCTCCATGCCCGCTTGGATCAGGACTGGGCCTCCTCCCCCCTGGGTTTCCAGTTTTCCAGCAGATTGGCAGTTACACCCACAAATCCCCTCCCTGTGTCATGTAATCTCATCAATGGCCAAGACCCAGAGACTATAAACTAAAGTTCTTGGAAGAGAGTGCCACAGAATGTCCTGCCCCCGCACCAGGCTTTCTTCACTGGGGCACCTGGGGAGGGGGCGGGGGTTAAGTCTCCCTCCCCACTCCAAAGAGAACCCCTGCAGCCAAAAACCTCCAGAACCCAACCACCGCCATGCGCAAGGTCACTCTCCACACGCTCAGATCAGCCTCATCCAAGACGGAATGAACCTTACTGGAGAGTGGACTGGCAGGAAAATCGAGATATGGGGGTACCCGTGACTGAGATCTCCAAGGCTGCTTGGATCGGGACTGGGCCTCATCTCCCCAGGTTCCCAGGTTTCCAGAAGCTTGGCAGTCACACCCATAAACTGCCTCTCTCCCTCCCGCCATGTAATCTCATCAAAGGTCAAGGCCCAGAGACTATAATCTAAAGCTCCCTGAAGAGAACAGCATAGAATTTTCTGTACATCATTTTCTATTCATAAAAAGCAGTGCAAAACAAATAATCTAGCAAATCTAGCATTGCTGTTTTGGCATGTTTGAGTGGTGGTGAGACTGGTGTCAAAATATTGAATCTAGCCAAGGTAGAGAGAGAGAGTATGGGAGAAATTGTCTGCCACACAGGCAGGGGAAGGGTTGGAAAGGGGGGATTTTGGTGTTGGAAAATGTGCACTGGTGAGGGGATGGGTGTTCGATGATTTTATGACCAAAGCTCAAACATGAAAGCTTTGTAACTGTATATCACAGTGAATCAAAAAAGGAGTAAAAATATAAAATAATAAAATAAAATCATAAAATTAACATTCAGAATAGAATAAAAAAGTAATGTGGAGTTCATGCCCAATTCAGTCAGCTAAATCAATGCCTGAATAAATAGCAGTACTCTTACATTATTTAAAAAAAAAGATCTCCCTACAGATTGGGAGAAAATATTTATACATAACACATAGAAAAAAAAGTATTAGCCAAGATATATGAAGCATTCTCAAAACTCAACAACAGAAACAAAACAAACAATACCTCACAAAATGGGGATAGGAGATAGTCAGAGTCTTAAAAATTAATAAAGATGGCAAACAGACACATAGTTATCACATAGCTTTTTAAGATAAAATCTATGCCTTTTTTAAAAGGAATTTATTAAGTCATTACTTTAGTTGCAGACTTTTAATATTCCAACACTAGTCCCACCACCATTGCACCTTACCACCACCATTATTTACAGTTTTCCTAACCATTTTTTTTATTATTAGTGAAACACCATGAGGTACAGTTGTAGATTTACAAATTTTTGTGCTTGGATCTCGGTCATACCACGATCAAATACCCATTCCCTCCACCAGTGCCCATTTTCCACCACCAGAATAATATCCCTCCCTCCCCCCATCCCCCCATCCCCCCATCCCCCCATCCCCCCCTGCCACTGTGGCAGGGCATTCCCTTTTGTTCTCTCTCTCCTTTTGGGTGTTGTGATCAGCAAAAGAGGCATTGAGTGGCAAACATGTTCAGTCCAGTCTACTTTCAACCTGCATCTCCCCTCCCGGGAGGATCCTCCAAACACCCTCCATTTGGTGCTCCCTTCTCTATCTGAACTGTCCTTTCCCCTAGAATACCCAGCTGGCCTCTAAGTTATGGAGTAATTCTCCTGGTGTTGATCTCAGCAATTCTTGGGTGTTAATCTCATATTTTGTTACTTTATATCCCCCAGATGAATGCAATCTTTTTATGTCTATCCCTCTCTTTCTGACTCATTTCGCTTAGCATGATACTTTCCATATTGTACCACTTGTATGTAAAGTTCATGACTTCATCTTTTCTAAGAGCTACATAGTACTCCATTGTGTAGATGTACCAAAGTTTCTTTAACCAGTCATCTGTTCTTGGGCACTCAGGTCTCTTCCAGTTTCTGGCTACTGTAAAGAGTGCTGCAATGAACAAACAAGTGCAGATGTCACTTCGGCTACACATTTTTGCCTCTCTGGGATATATTCCTAGGAGTGGTATCGCTGGGTCAAATGGGAGCTCAATTTCTAATTTTTTGAGGAACGTCCATACTGTTTTCCAAAAGGGCTGAACCAGTCAGCATTCCCACCAGCAGTGAAGGAGTGTCCCTTTCTCGCCACATTCGCGCCAGCAATGGTTGCTTTTGTTCTTTTGAATGTGGGCCAGTCTCTGAGGTGTGAGATGGTATCTCATTGCGGTTTTGATCTGTATCTCCCTGATGATGAATGATGTAGAGCATTTTCTCATGTGCTTTTTTGCCATTCGGATTTCTTCTTTGAGAAATTTTCTGTTCATTTCATTGCCCCATTTTTTGATGGGGTTGGATGTTTTCTTCTTGTGGAGTTCAACCAGTATTTTGTATATCCTTGATATCAACCCCTTGTCAGATGTGTATTCGGCGAATATTCTTTCCCATTCTGTAGACTGTCTTTGTATTTTGGTCACTGTTTCTTTGGAGGTACAGAAGCTTCTTAGTGTAATATAGTCCCATTTATCTATCTCTGTTTTCACTTGCTCAGCCAGTGTTGTGTCATCTTTGAAAATACCATTAGCCTCAATGTCATGGAAGGTTTTGCCAACTTTGTCTTCAATGTATCATATGGTTTCTGGTCTGATGTTGAGGTCTTTAATCCATTTTGATCTTACCTTTGTACATGGTGTTAGGCAGAGTTCTGAGCCCATTTTTTTGCATGTAGCCGTCCAGTGATGCCAGCACAATTTGTTAAAGAGGCTTTCCTTACTCCACTTCACATTTCTTGCACCTTTATCAAAGATTAGATGATCATATGATTGAGGGGAGATGTCAGTGTATTCAACTCTGTTCCATTGGTCTGCAGTTCTGCCTTTGTTCCAGTACCATGCTGTTTTGATTATTACTTCTTTGTAGTAAAGTTTGAAGTTAGGGAGGTTGATTCCTCCCATTTTCTTTTTCCCAAGAATTGCTTTAGCTATTCGTGGGGGTTTATTGTTCCATATAAATTTCAGGAGTGTTTGCTTCATTTCTTTGAAGAATGTCATGGGTATCCTTATAGGAATTGCATTGAATTTGTACAGTGCTTTCGGTAGTATTGCCATTTTGACAATGTTAAGTCTCCCGACCCATGAGCAGGGGATGTCTTTCCATTTCCTCATGTCCTCTTTTATTTCCTGAAGTAGCGTTTTGTAGTTTTCTTTGTACAGGTCCTTTACTTCCTTAGTTAAGCTGATTCCTAGGTACTTGATTTTCTGGGGCACAATTGTGAACGGGATTGATTTTTTCATATAGCTTTCCTCTCTCTCACTGTTTGCGTATAGGAAAGCCATGGACTTTTGGGTATTGATTTTATAGCCTGCAACTTTACTATACAAGTCTATTGTTTCTAGGAGTTTTTTGGTGGAGGTTATTGGGTTCTCTAAGTATAGTATCATATCATCTGCGAATAGTGAGAGCTTGATTTCTTCCTTTCCTACCTGAATGCCCTTAATATCTTTTTCTTGCCTAATTGCTATTGCAAGTACTTCCAGTACTATATTGAACAGCAGTGGAGAGAGTGGGCATCGTTGTCTCGTCCCTGATCTTAGAGGGAAGTCTTTCAGTTTTTCCCCATTGAGGATGACGCTTGCTGTAGGCTTATGGTAGATGGCTTTAACTATGCTGAGGAAAGTCCCCTCTATACCCATTTTGGCTAGGGTTTTCATCATAAAGGGGTGCTGGATCTTGTCAAATGCTTTCTCTGCATCTATTGATATGATCATATGCTTTTTATCTTTTCTTTTGTTGATATGATGGATTATGTTGATTGATTTCCGAATGTTAAACCATCCTTGCATCCCTGGGATGAATCCTATTTGGTCATGGTGTATGATCTTTTTGATGAGTAGTTGGATTCTATTTGCTAGTAGTTTGTTGAGGATCTTTGCATCTGTGTTCATCAGGGATGTCGGCCTGTAGTTCTCTTTCTTTGTGTTATCTCTGTCTGCTTTTGGTATCAGTGTGATATTTGCTTCATAGAAACTGTTCGGAAGTGTATTTGATATTTCAATTTCATGGAAAAGCTTAAAGAGGATTGGGAGTAAGTCTTCTTTAAAGATTTGGAAGAATTCACTGGTGAATCCATCCGGGCCAGGACTTTTGTGCTTGGGGAGACTTTTTATTACCATTTCAATTTCCTTGATGGTGATAGGTCTGTTCAGGTATTCCAGGTCTTCTTGGTTCAACCTTGGGAGTCTGTAGGAGTCTAGGAATTTATCCATTTCTTCGAGGTTTTGATGTTCCGTGGCATAAAGCTTCTCAAAGTACTCCCTGAGGATCCTTTGAATTTCTGTAGTTTCTGTTGTAATGACCCCCTTTTCATTTCTGATTCGGTTTATTAGGGTTTTCTCTTTCCCTTTCTTTGTGAGTTTTTCTAGGGGCTTATCGATTTTGTTAATTTTCTCAAAGAACCAGCTCTTGGTTTCATTGATCTTTCGGATTGTTTTCTGGGTTTCCATCTCGTTAATCTCTGCTCTGAGTTTTATTATTTCCTTCCTCCTGTTCGGGTTGTGCTCCTTTTGTTGGTCCTTCTCCAAGTTCTTAAGCTGTGAGGTTAGTTTATTTATGTGGGCTCGCTCCTCCTTTCTGAGGAATGCTTGTAGAGCTATAAACTTTCCTCTTAAGACCGCTTTTGCTGTGTCCCATAAGTTTTGGTAACTCGTGTCCTCATTTTCATTCGTTTCTAGGAATCTTTTGATTTCCTCTTTAATTTCCTGTCTAAGCCACTCGTTGTTTAATAGCGCACTGTTTAATTTCCATGTGTTTAATTTAGTTTTCTGTTTTTGTGTGTGATTTACTTCTAATTTCAGCGCATTATGGTCTGAGAAGATTGCTGATATAATCTCTATCTTCTTAATTTTATGGAGGCATGTTTTGTGGTTCAGCATGTGGTCTATCTTGGAGAACGTTCCATGTACGCTTGAGAAGAATGTGTATTCAGCTTTTTGTGGATGAAGTGTCCTGTATATAGCTACTAAGTCCCTTTCTTCCATTGTTTCCCTCAGATGAAGTATGTCCTTGCTAAGCTTGAGTCTGGTTGATCTATCAAGAGGTGACAAAGCGGTGTTGAAGTCTCCCACTAGTATTGTGTTGCTATAGATGTCTTTTTCCAAATCTATGAGTAATTGTTTTAAGTACTTTGCTGGTCTCTCATTAGGTGCATATACATTTATTATTGTAAGTTCTTCCTGTTGTACAGATCCTTTGGTCAATAGGAAATGGCCTTCACTCTCTCTTATGACCTTCTTCACTCTGAAATCGATGTGGTCTGATATTAGGATTGCTACCCCAGCTTTTTTCTGGGAGCTGTTTGCCTGTAGGATTGTTTTCCAGCCTTTGACTCTGAGTCTGTGTTTGCTTTGACTATTGAGATGTGTTTCTTGCAGGCAGCAGAATGTTGGGTTCAATTTTCTAATCCATCCTGCCACTCTATGTCTTTTAATTGGTGCGTTTAGCCCATTGACATTGAGAGAGATTATTGTTATGGGATTTTGTCCCATTGTTCCATTGAAATTTGGTGTATTTGAGAGGCCTGTCTTGCCTTAAAGTAGCCCATTTAGTTGTACTCGTAACCATGGTTTTGAGTCTATGAAGTTCCTGAGCTGTTGTTTGTCTGTGAAACTGTGTGTTGTTCCTTCTATTATGAATGAGAGTCTCGCTGGGTAAAGTATTTTTGGAGAAGCATTTATTTCATTGAGTTTTTTCACTATGCCCCACCACTGTTTTCGGGCCCTGAGGGTTTCATCAGAAAAATCAGCTGTGAATTTTAAGGATGCTCCTTTGTAAGAGATTTCTTTCTTCGATCTTGCTGCTTTCAGAATTTTGTCTCTGTCTAAAGTTTTGGTCATTTTGATCAGGATGTGTCTTGGGGTATTTTTATTCGGATTTCTTCTAGCCGGTACCCTTCGGGCCTCCTGGATGTGGTCACAAGTTTTCTTCAGCTCTGGAAACGTTGTAGCAATGATTTCTTTGACAGTTTCTTCTTCATCAAGGTTTTCTTCCCGTCCCTCTGGGACTCCAATAATTCTTATGTTACCCCTCTTGGCTTCATCACGATCTTCTCTTGCCATCTGTTCTCGAACTGTGAGTCTCTTTTCCATTTTCTGCTCTTTTCTGACAAGACTCTGAACTTGATCTTCGAGCTCACTGATTCTGTTCTCAGCCGCTGTTACTCTACTGCTGAGGCCTTCCACTGTGGTTTTCAATTCGGCTACCAGGTTTTTCAGTCCGACATTTCCGATTGCATTTTCCTCATTTCTGCCTTCAAATCCTCTTGTCTTTTATTGGCATTGGTTTCCATTGTTTCTTTTAGTTCCCTAAGCATCCTGAGTAGCTCCATTCTGAATTCCTTGTCAGAGAGGTTGTCTAACGCTATAGTACTGTTGGTGTCTTCTGGGCTAGCCTCGTGAATAAGAAAGTTTGGTGGGCTTTTGCGTTACTTTACCATTGTGACCAGTGTGGTTTGGTCCTTCACACTCGCTGCTACTGTTCTGGTTGAGTGAGGAGAGACTGCCAGGAGCCGTTCAGCTTTGTTGCTGCTAGATGCGCCTCTTCTACCTTTCTGTCTGACCTTCTCAATCAGGCGTTATTCTTTGTTTTATAACTGACATTGAGTGAAACTTTTGGAGGAGTTGCTATTTACTACTGAGCTTGTATAGCTATTTTCAAACAGAACTTTTGTTGGAAATGGAGTAGGAGAGTGGGATTTTGTTGAATTGTAGTAGAAGAGGTGAGAAATTTTGGTTGGTATTAGGTAACAAGTTGATGAAAAGGATGAAAGGATGAAGGTCCAACTTGCTTAGAGTGAGTGATATACCTGTGGCCACGTAAGCGCCGCCCGCCTGGAAGCAGGACACGCCCCCTTCTTAGAGGCCACGCCCCTAGCCAGTCCCAGGCCACTCCCTCCCAGGATCATGGGATTCGCGCTGTCCTCCTGCGGGGCTCGCTCCGCAGGCTGTGCGTGTGGGGTCAGGGGCGGGGCTCCGCTGGGGTCCTCCAACCCACCTGGATGGGGGGGGGGCGGTGGGCTGCTGTGCGTGCCTGTCTGGAGCTGGACGCGCGCTGGGGCCTGGGGTCCGCGCTGTCCTCCGGCGGGGCTCGCTCGGCCTCCTAGCCATTTCTTGAGCTATCCCTATGACAGGCACTCAATAATGATTTTACATTGCATGTTATAGATAATTTGCTAAAACGATGATCCAAAAATGGTTTCTTAGAAGAAAGTAATCTCACCTTGGAGCCCTTGGACCCTTGTATAAAAGATTACTAAGAAGTTGTTATACCTTACGACTTCTGTGTTTATATTTTGTTAATTAAGATTGGTTGCTTCTGTATTCCATCCCATCTAATCTGCTATGCTCTCCTGATTTATCAGTGTTACAGAGTTTGAGATGTCAGGGCTGGAGTGATAGTACAGCAGTTAGGGCATTTGCCTTGCACGTGGCCTACCCACGTTCAATTCCCAGAACCCCATATGGTCCCCTGAGCACCGCCAGGAGTAATTCCTGAGTGCAAAGCCAGAAGTAACCCGTGTGACCCAAAATGCAAAAAAAAAAAAAAAAAAGAGAGAGAGAGAGAGAGATGTCACATGGCTACATTTCTGGATCAGGCTTATCTGAGCAGCGGAGTCTAGCTGGGAGCACAGTGACAATTGTGGAATATGGAGGTTTTCAGCTGCTGCTGCTCTGTTTAGGTGGGTTCGGGGGACGCACCCATCCCTCCTTCCCTTTCTGGTTGCCCAGGGTCAACTCAGCTTTATGAGGGATCTGGGAGAAATTCTGCCACTTGCAGATCCCTTTTGGGATTTATGTCTGAGTCTTTGGAGCATGGTTGGTGAAAGAGCCTACATGGCACTTGCAAATCTATGCCATTTTTCAGGAATCCATACATGCATATTGATGATCACAAGTGTATCTAGCATTAGTTTTAATTAAAATACATGAAAACTTTGTTACAGTTGTTATAAGTAAAAACATTGACTTTTATATAATATTTAAATTCACATAACAATCTGTGCTTTGGCCAGAGAGAAGATAGTACAGCAGGTAAGGTGCTTTACTTACACGTGATAGATCTGGATTCGATCCCCTACACCACATATGGTTCCCTAAGACTTTCAGGAGTGATCCCTGAGAAAAGAGCCAGGAGAAGCTAACTCTTACCTGAACACTGCTGGGTTTACACCGAAAGCAATAATAAAAAAAAGTTATCCTATACTTAAATGCATTAAAATTTTTTTCATAGATTATACATTTTCCAGAATATATTATATGTGATTTTGTACATTTCTGTACTGTGATACAGTTGCCACTGTGATGATAACACCTCTACAAAGGCAAGTAACTAGATTTTTTGTTCAGGTGGGAGTAATTAAGATCTAGTTTTTCTTAACTAACTGATGCTATAATGATATTGTTATCTATATTCATTATCCTGTATATAGTATTATAAGATTTATTAATGTGTAGTTGCCAAAAAATGGGTCTTCTAGTACTCCCAAGCAAAAGTCAAGCTAATACTTGGCCCATTAGAGTTCCTCCATAATCCAAATCCAGTTCTTTATCTGGACTTTGGTTCACCTCTTTGCCAAATCACTCAAATACTTGAATGTTACTGACTGGAAGAGTTCAAGCTTCCTTCCACCTGTCCTGGAGACATTGTATTACAGTTCCTCAATTCTCAGATAAAAATGCTAAAGGACCAAGGCTTTCAGAGTCCATAACATTCTCAGAGCAGGTTATTGGTAACTGCTTTTGTTCATTATACTGCTGGAGGAATTCCAAAAGTTCCAAAGTCTGAGAATCCATTCTATTTGCTTTACACCTATATTGAGCAATTTTCTGCAGTTTGCTTTTCATCTTTTCTTTTTCCTTTGATTCATGGTTTATTTTCACACCCTCCATATAGTGGTGGATGGCCTTATCTTCACACCTCATTTGATGGAACTGAAAGCTGCCATATTGTATATGGAGCTTTTGTTTGGCTAAAGGAGTAAGCTCTTTGCTGAACTCTTGTTGATAATAATGATCTGCTTCTTCATATTCACCTGCTATTGCATAGAGGCCAGCAAGATACATATTGACCCAGGAAAGATTTTTACTTCTTCCATGAGCTTTTTTAAAATGACTTATAGCTTGTCTTAATAGGTACTTGAACTTCTCACTTCCCCGATACATCTTACTGTCTCCCATGACTATCTGAAGGACTTTTGATCTATAGCAGAGCCCAATATTGTAATGCAGTTGGGTATTACTTGGTGTGTCTTCTAAAGCCCTTTCAAGAAGATCTATAGCTTTATCCATGTCCCACATGTTTCGATAAAATTTGGCTGCACGTTCAAGCACATCTGGGGCACATGGGCCGTTCTCTAAGGCTTCTTCAACAAGCCTCTTTCCTTCACCTTCTTTATTAATATCCTGAAGTTTCAGAGCCAGAAGTATTTTAATATACTGGTTGTAGGGATTCAATTGAACAGCTTGTATAAGAGAGTCAACAGAACTTTCAGTAGGAGGACTGTCTTCCAGGCGGTAGGTTGCAATTGCAAGTCCACAAGTGAATTCTGGGTTATTTGGCTTCTTTTCAAGGGCCTTTTGAAAACACACCATGGCCCATGAATTTTTATTTTCACCACACTTTAGCCGGGTCCATCCTTCCTCACTGTCCACCTCAGCACTTTCAATTTTATAGGGACTAGAAAACTTCTCACACACCTGTTTCACCTTGTCAACATAAACCTGCACTTCTGGGAGTCTGCCCAGGTGATAGTAGACCCAGGCATAGTTTCCCCAGGTCACTAGACTTCTGATTTCTGCTTGGTCAACATGCTCTTGCTGGACTGACTCTTCAGCTTGCTGTAAGCATTCCAGCGCAGCCTCATTTTGACCTCTGCGGTGTTTTATGTAGGCCAACATGTTGTATGCTGTAGTTTTGAATACACTGGTCTGGACCATTTTCTCATTACACACTCTGTATTCAAAATCATCCCAGGAATCTTCTTCCTCCACCAAGTTCCAGGTGAAATGGCATTTTAGCTGCCGGAGGCTGTTTTCCAAGGAGTGCTTCCTGGTCTCACTGTGGGAAAAGTAGAAAAATGGTGAAATTGAAAATGGTGAAATTAAAATTTCTGGTACTAATCCTTGAGGCAGTTTTTAAAGAAGTTTTTGTTCCTATTTCTCGTTCTTATTTAAAGTTAACTTTCATATCCTGAAATTTTTGGCTTTATACTTTTTTGTACTTTTAACAATCTCGTTATTCATCGATTTGCTCTAGTGGGCCCAGTAGCGTCTCCATCATGAGACTTGTTGTTACTGTGTTTGGCACATTGAATACATCATGGGTAGCTTGCCAGGCTTTGCAGTGCGGGCAAGATTCTCTCGGTAGCTTGCCAGGCTCTCGGCTCTCTTGCCGCACCGCAAAGCCTGGCAAGCTACCCGTGACGTATTCAATATGCCAAACACAGTAACAACAAGTCTCACGATGGAGACATTACTGGGCCCACTAGAGCAAATCAATGAACAACGGGAGGACCGTGCTACCATGCTAACAGTCTCATCCTAAGTTTAATCTTCTTATCTCCCCTATTATCTTTCTAAAATTCTGTCTGAAATTCAACTTCTATGGTTTTCATTCCTTTGTTCTCCTCAATTTGCTGTTCCATGTTTTTCATTTTCCATTTTGTATTTAATTAGAGCTACTCCTGTATCTTTTATTTGCTCTTTATCTAAACTGTTTTTCCCCCTCAAATATGTTTTATTTTGATTCTGATATTCTATAGTCTCATTTCCCCCCCCCATGTTTCCATTTTAACCATTTAAATCTTTTAACCATTAAACCAATCAACCATTTTCAATCATTCTGCATGTTTAATCATTTCCCCCTGCTTTTGTATTTTCTACCTTTTCATGTTTTTATTCTTTTTTATTATGCTTTCATTCTTATGTAAGCAACATCTTGAAGGTTTAATTTGAATAAAATAGAATTGCTTTGCTATCCTTAACCCCATCCCCTACCCACAGCCAGTCAATCCCTTTATTTACTTTTCAGACTGGAAATTTTGCACGTGTGGTACAGAGGATGAAACCCAGGGCCTTACATGCAATGCTGGTGCTCTACCACCAAGTTACATCCCCGGCCTATAATTTCTACTTTTTATTTTGTTTTGTGGCCATACCTGGTGGTTCTCAAGGCTTATTCCTGGTGTCTGTGCTCAGGGTTGGTCTTGGGGGACCATTAGGGTGCCAGGAATGGAATCCAGGTAGACCCCATGCATAGCAAACGTTGCACTGTCTACTGTTCTTAATAGGTTTCACTGACTTGATTATTAATAATTTTGCATTTGTTTGAATTTTCTTTGAGAACTTTTTCTCCTGCCCCCTCCAGGGTTTGCTTGCATAATGAACTTCAAAGGCCATCAGCACCTTTTCTTGGAGGAAATACTCTTTCCTTGGGCCTGTCTTCTTAACTCTTCTGGGAATATTTCAATTTCTTTCCCTTTTGATTCTCAGAATAAGTAATAAGCAAAGAAGTGAAAATCATCTAAGAAAACAGAATGGTAAATAAATAAATAAATAAATAAATAAAATTAGCACAGTGGTAGGCCATATTGCCTTGCACACGGTGGACCCGGCCGAGCCAGGTTTGATTCCTTCGCCCCTCTTAGAGAGCCCAGCAAGCTACCGAGAGTGGCAAGCTACCCGTGACGTATTCAATATGCCAAACACAGTAACAACAAGTCTCACAATGGAGACGTTACTGGGCCCGCTTGAGCAAATGGATGAACAATGGGAGGACAGTGACAGTGACAGTGATTTACTGAATTTATTGTGGTGCCTGAGATGAAACCCAGGACCTCACACCTGCTGAGTGATATCCATGACTCCACAATTCTATTTGGAATAACTTCAAAGATGAAGCGGTTAAAAGCATTCATTACCCAAAATTGTTTTTATTTTTTTCTATTACTTATATAGTGGAATTCCTGAAATGTTGCCTTGTCTCACTTACAGTATCTTCTCCTGGTATATGTTAACCAGCCTACTTTCCAAGAGCAAATAGTTTAAATAGTATGGATTTTGACACAGTCAATAATGATCTGGAAAACTATGTAGTGTGTCAAGGATTCACTTAGATTTACGTGCCCAAATGAAAAAAAAATATTCTCCTGTTTACCATCTGTCCAGATCTTTCAGTTTTCATACCTATTCAAATTTAAGGGACATTGACATGAAACATGATATGAAGGAGCATAAGAGAGTTGAAACCGGTCAGGCTGAGCACTATGCTCACTGAGGGTCCGAGATGCCTCATCTGTCACACATTGCAGAGAGAAACCCGATGCACTTGGAGACAACAGAGTCGTAATCCCCCAAAGTTTCCGTCCTGAAGTCAAACCCCCTGAGCGTGAGGGTTTTGGGATCCACACCTGGAACTTTCAGTCATTCCTGTTCATCTCTGTAAGTTGAAACATTTCTTAAGGGAAGACTTAATGACCTCAAGTAGAACAAACGAAAATTAGGAGGGAAATGCTTGGGAATTCTATTCAAGGATGTACCTTTGATCCCTTCCAAGCCCTGGGCAAAGGGCTGGAGACAAAGTGTAAGAGTTAAGGTACCTGCCTTCATGAGCTGATGCTTGGGCTCAGGGGAGTAGCCCTAACACTGCTGGGTGTGGCCTAGTCCCTTAAACCCCCAAATTTCCTTGCAAAATTAAATGAAAAGCCAGACAGTCTGACTCCCTCTTGCTTTTACTGTGATGGGAACCTAGAAGGTATCTTCCTTCTTGAGGCTATGGCAAAACACCTTAGTGCATGAACTCTTCAGCTCCTTTCTCATTTTGTAAGAGAATCAGAGCGAGTGAATACAGTTGAGATCTTCTCCACATAGAAGGCATAGACAGTGCCAATAGTGAGTTGGCACAACAAGGACCTTTCGTGTGTACACGTTTTGTGTGTACAGAAATTCCCTCTGAACAGTCATTCCAAAGTATCCAGTTTCTGTGTGTGATATGTGTAGGATAACATTGGCTTGTCCTCTCTGCCTTGCCACAGGGAGCTTAGATTTATTTGGTTGCTCCCATCACAGTGCTCCCAATCCTCTGTGTTTATTTGTAACTTCTTTCTTTGTGCTCTGTTGACTTGCAAATATTGTTTTTCTCTTCTCCTTAAGTCCTTTCAATAGTTAATTCAGAGCAATGTCCTATTTGTATGGGCACAAAGAAGACAGTTAATGCTTTTGTAACTTGGGAGTTAATTAACTATCAATGATATTTTCCTCCTGGGCATCTGTTCTCTGGACTTAAGCCTCAATATCTCTTACTTCCTAGAACCCCAAAAGCAGGGTCCCGAAAAGGGACTAGGTAGACCCAGGGTAAGCAATGAGCTATGTGCTACCCTGGCATAGGAATGGGCCTGGCCAAAGTGCCATAATGCTTAACTATGAGTTAAGAGCATGGTCATTGACATATTCTGTCATGATCCAAAATGTAATAACTAGATTCGGACCCTACAAGGGTTGGGAAAGATTAATCTGCACTGAGCACTGTAGTCTGAGTCTGTGGCAAGATGTTCCCAGGAGAGCTGCCCTACAAGCCTCAATGTATCTCTTATCGTGTCCATGCAAAAATAACTAATATTAAGAAGTAGAGCTAAGATGCTAATTAAATTATTGGACTAAGGAGAAGAGAAACACCCCTACATGTATTTCCACCCTTGAGCCTGATGAGCAGTCAGGAAGGGCTTTCTTATGTTGATTTTGCTACCAGATGGGGTATAAGCTCCCAGTGTTGGGTGTGGAGAGTCAAGAGAGTTGGAGGAGAGGAGAGAGAGAGCAGGGCAGCAAGATGGAGCACTGAGAGATGAGCAAGACAGACAGAAGGAGATGTTCCCATGAGAGGCAGTGTGAAATTAGAATAGGGGCTCAGAGAGACTGAAACAGGCATGTGGGGAGAATGAAATAAACTGCAACTGACCACAAACCAGCTTGGCCCTCGTTTTCTCCTCCGTCTGCCCCATGGGATGGGCCGCCCCAGCTGGGCGAGCGGCTTGAGACCACTCCACCCAGGTGGCAAGGGGGAGAGTCGTTGGATTATGCAATATGGAAAACCAGAAGCTGGTCTCAGATATTCACTTCTCCGACTCAGCTTATGAGACTAATGTTCCTGGTGCTTCCTCAAGTTGCAACCATTTCTACAAGTGTTTTCCCTGCATCTGGTCCTCAGGGAATGCTGCCCTCCTGGGGGCAGTGTCTGCACTAGAGAGCATTGTAGGGAAGCACCTCCTTAGACCCCAACTCAGGCTTGCCATGGGGATGGGGCCCAGGAGTCTCTCTAGCAGCTCTCTAAGGTGTTTGTATACAGGAGTTTTTGAGAGCCATTGTCTTAGAGCTGATGGGCACCGAGCCAAAGAATCAGGTACACAGGGACTGGTGAATCTGTGGAGCCTGCTGAATTCTGAGAAATAGGGACACAGCTAGAAATAGGGACACACTATCTAGACACAGATAGTGAGACTAGAGAAACAGGCATTTGCAAATATGTCAAATGCTTTTCATAAAAGCAATCAGGTTGTCATGTAGACTTACAGGAAAGGATATTGTTCTAGGGGTTGGAATGATAGCACAGTGGGTAGGGCGTTTGCCTTGCATACCGCTAACCCAGGTTCTATTCCCAGAATCCTATATTGTCTCCCGAGCACCGCCAGAAGTAATTTCTGAGTGCAGAGACAAGAGTAACTCCTGAGCATTGCTGGGTGTGACCCAAAAAGAAAAAAAAAGAAAAAGATATTGTTCTAGGAAGAAAGACAAGTGAATTTACAGGTGGTCAATGTGTGGTCTAGAATGTAAATATGAACCGGGGCAAATACCCCTGGATTCTCAAGCTTCGAACCAAACCTAAATGTGATACCTCGTCTTCTATCCTCAAACTGGAGGAAATATAAAGGTCCCTTAGGACCCGGTAAGCTAACATTTCCTCCCCAGGGCAATCTTTTTTTTTTTTTTTATGGAGGGTAGGTTGAGAGAATTTTAGGGAAACTACTTTCTACACTCCATATCCAGTTCACATGTCTGTTAGGACAACTCTAGTCAATCAGTAAAATTTGGAGGTAAAATAATATTTGTTATTTTCCCAGCCCTAATGCATATCTGAGATGAATAATTACATTGGAAGTAAAATCCAAGGCTAGGGAGATAGCTCACAGGGCTGGAGAACATTCTTTCCTCTCTTGGTTCTCAGCACTCAACTTCCCTGTGAGAGATGCTCTTTGGAAGCTGGACTGTGTGAAGGAAGCAAAGATAACAGAGGCACTGCCTGTCATTGACAATCAATAAAAGGTACAGGCTAAGGCTATAAAGATTAAAGCAAAAACAATTCCGAAACCTGCCTTCATTCAGAAATTCTCAACAAGACTGACTGGACATTTTTCATAAAAGTAGAGAAAAAGGGAGAATCTTTACCTCATGACTGCTGTGCTCGTCATCTGAGAGACAGTGCTTCAGGCTCCTGTCGTCTTTAGAAACCTTCCTTCTCAGCCAGCCTCAGACAAGTGTTTAAAAGACCAGTGTACGAGAGCCTCAATGGGCCACTGTGAGTGCTGTCTTTGTGTTGTGGGAAACAGAAACTGAAACTGGAAAGTGAAACCAATAGGATCCTCGAGGAAATGAATCTTGAGTAAGATGAGTGAGTCAGAATTTTCTCTCAGAGAATTTCTTGATGTCAAGGGACCCCAACTCAGAGAACCTTTGTCTCATACTGTGTTAGGGCGCGGATCGTGATCTCCCTTTAACGACAAAGAAACTCCAGAGACTGCAAACAGCAAGCAAGGTTTATTGTAAGACTGGCTAGCCAGGGTCAAGCCGCCTACACAGACACGCAGGTCAGTTAGGTGAGGCAAGACCCCGAACCTCTTCAAAGGGGATCTTATATAGGCCTTCACTGACCGTTACAGCAAAGTCCGCGCATTTCATAGCCAATAGATTTGTAACAACATATGCTTTCCTAACCAATCCAATTAAGGGTACATCACTTCTTAGCCTATAGTTTAAAGATCAGCATTTTGCGTCGGTGCTCAGGAACTGACAGGTTTTTAAGGCAGTCCTGGGTCTTGCAACATGGGTCTTGTGAGAGACATCCGGTTATCTGGTTTGACCCCCACCCTTGAGTACCTGTATCTGAAATCCTTGCTCAGGGGCAGAAAAACCAGTTATTTTGCAGGGCAGGCTCCTATAAAGCGGATCTGAAAAAGCTTATCTAGACCTGTTCCTTGAAAAACAAGTTCTTTTGCAATGCAGGTTCCTATTAAGCTAAGCTAAATTAATTCTGGTGGTAGTCCATTTTGGGCCTGTCCCTTACAACTGTAGTATCTGGCAGTTCTCTCTACTTTACCTCATCACCAAGGGGACCAGCAGACTCTACAGAGCAGTTCCATAAACTCCCCCAAGGCACACAATTGTTTGTTCCATTCACTGCTGAATCTCTAGTCTCTGCAGCTGTATCTCACCCCTGGCTAACATACAGAAAGTAAAGAAGCCGTGGTAAGTATACACTGTACAATCTTACTCAGTTATAAGAAATATGAAACCCTACCATTTGCAATTCCAGGGATGGACCAAAGAGTGTTACATTTAATAAAATATTAGTCAGATGGAGAAAGACAAGCTCCCAAATTCCCCAACGCTCAGGACTTAATGACATAAGGTGCTGCAGAAGTGTGTGTGTGTGTGTGTGTGTGTGTGTGTGTTGTGGAAGGGTCTTATGGTAGAAGGCCATAAATAATGCCTTAAATATTTACAAGTCAAGAACTTCTAGAGATGGAGAGCATTCTTTGCAGCACATAAGGTCCTCCAAGCATTGCCAGAAGCAACTTCTGAGCAGAGCCAGGAACTGAGCATAGCTGGTGTGGCCACAAAACAAAACAAAGCCTTCTAATACAAGCACCTTACTTAAGGACATAGCAACAACAAGACAGTTACCAAATGAGTTGCAAATGGTAGCCTATGGGAAGGGAAAATGAGGAGGGATGGAGAGGACCTGGTTGTTTTTCCCAACTTGTGGATCTCATTGACTATTTAAATGAAGTTAATATATAAGTTTAATTGAACAATAAGAAGGACTGAGAGAGTGAGAGCTGGTGAAGAAGGGCATGAGAAAGAGAAAAATGAAAGGTTAGTTGAGCAGAATGGGGAAGAGAAAGGAGGGAAAGAAAGGAAGGACAAAGGAGAGAAGAAAAAGTAAAAAGGTAGGAAAGCAAGGAAGGAAGGAGAGAGAAAACAAGAGGAAAGAAGATAGAGAAGCTTGGTGCATCCATATTTTGCAACATTACTATGAAGCTATCAATAATTTGCTATTAAAATGTTTACTAACAGAAAAAATATAATGTGAAGTGAACATAGAAGTAGACTGTCACTGTCACTGTCCTCCCTTTGTTCATCGATTTGCTCGAGCAGGCCCAGTAACGTCTCCATTGTGACACTTGTTACTGTGTTTGGCATATCGAATACATCACAGGGAGCTTGCCAGACTTTGCCGTGCAGGCAAGATACTCTTGGTAGCTTGCCAAGCTCTCCGAGAGGGGCGGAGGTATCGAACCCTGGTTGACCAGGTCCGCCGCATCCAAGACAAATGCCCTACCTGCTGTGCTATTGCTCCAGTTCCAGAAGTAGACACTATATGTAATATGCACTTTAAATTTTGATAAACTGGGCCCTGAGCAGGTAGGGCATTTGCCTTACCAGCTCTGAGTTTGATCCCCCGAATCCCACATGGTCCCTGAGGACCATCAGGGGTAATTCCTGATGCTGTGCTACAAGTATTCCTTGAGTATCACCAGGTGTCACCCCCAAACGAAAACAAAGAATTTGATAAACTTCCCCCAAGTCTGTCTTATAAAGATATCAGATATTGAAATATTTTCTTTCTTGTTGCTGAGATTACAAACAATGTGAGTTTCCTTCTTTCAGTAGATAGCATATCATCCTGAGAGACACACTATTGTGTCTGTGCTTGAAATCTGAGGAGTCCAGTGCCACTCTAGGAAGCTGGTGTAGCAGACAGAAGGCGCAGGAGGAGACCAGATGGGAGCCAGCCTGGCAGCAGCTTGAGCCATGAAACGTTTCGGCTTCATTTCAACATTGACATCTCCTACCAGGAGTGGAGGCTTAGATGTTGAGTCTGCAGAGCACTTGGTCCTGTAAAGGGAACAATCTCTGCTCCCTCAAGTGAGGGGTGACTCAGAGACCTGCTCTTTCTATCCATTCTATGGCCTTTGGATCCCTTTAGCTGCTCAATTAGGTAAAGGCCCTCCCGTTGTTCATCGATTTGCTCGAGCGGGCCCAGTAACGTCTCCATTGGAGACTTTGTTGTTACTGTGTCTGGCATATCGAATACGTCACGGGGAGCTTGCCAGGCTCTGCCGTGCGGGTGAGATACTCTCGGTAGCTTGCCGGGCTCTCTGAGAGGGGCGGAGGAATCGAACTCGGGTCGGCCATGTTGGCTGCATGCAAGGCAAACGCCCTACCGCTGTGCTATTGCTCCAGCCCATATAAAAAATGAAAAAAAAAAAGTAATTAACCTCGGGCTCCTAATTTTTCCTCTTAAATGCAAAACAGAAAGGTCAAAGTCTTGAAAGAACATTGGCATCCTTAAGGGATGAAAACTGGCCTGCTGTGGAATGAAATCAATTTGTCTTCCTCTGTCCCTACTTCCTGCTGCTGCTCCTTCCCTGCCCTGCTGATGGCTCTTTTCTGGTTAGGATTTTAAAGATTTCCACCAGGGAGAATCTGTGGAAGCAATAGAATTTTAGATTCTGAAACAATTATTATCTGGATTAATTCAAATTCAGTTTAGGCAGTTGCTGAAATATAGAATTTAAGAAAAATCTGCCTTGGAATCTTCAAAGGTGCTCGGCACAATTTTAAGGAATCCGTGCAAGGAAAACTGTAAATTCATGATCTTAGGGCTGAGTGCTTCCAGCTATTCTTAGGTGCTCTGGGAATAGCTGATTCTGAAAGAGAAAGCCTCAGTTTTTCCCAGTGAGTCACTGTTTTCTCTCTCCAGATGTTCCATTTCTTGCCCATCAACATGACACACCTGCAAGGTTCTGTCAGCGTTCCCGGGGCTTCCCAGGAACATGAAACTCTGCCCTGGACTTTAGGTTGACAAGAAAACTAAGATAATGGGAAATCCTGGAACCTGGGCTAATAGAGAAAGTGAGGTAATTGGTAATTAGGACTGGAAGGTTTGTTTCTCCTTGCCAGGGAAGAAGGAAGCCTCAGATTCCCCTAGCCACCTTTGCCCCCATTGATCTGGCACATTTCATTCCCAAAGCCCTGCCCCAGTGGTCAGGGATTTCCAGGACCATAAAACTCTGTCCTGGAGACTAAGCCAACAGGGAGACAAATATGAGGGGCAAAAGTGCCCAGAGATGTTTAGACCAGTTAGACATCCTTGCAATTTTCTGGCATATTTTGTAAATCTTTGTCAACTGATAAGGAATGCAAGAGGCCTTTAAAAGGGCCCCCACAAAACTCACTTTTAACTCAGACCTATACTAAGTTCCTCCCTACTTGGGGAGCTTCTTTTCTTTTCTCTTTTACTTTCCAATAATCTTTTCTACTTTCCAACTCTGAGTCTGAGCATCTTTATTATTCAATATTTTCATTCTTGAGAATTTTGACGAACCTGTGAATCACGAATGAACCTACACCTGCTGTGAGCCCTTCTACCTCTTCTGCATCAATTCTGCTCAGAGATTCCCCTGAGATGCCTGCAGGTTCCTGGGCCAGGAAACCTGTGGTTGTAGATAAAGGATGCCTTTGTGAAATCTGGAAATCTGGAATAAAACATTTCCTTAGAACCCACCTAACTTTCAGATCTGCAGGTTTCCAGTTCAGGATAAGAAGGAAACCAGGAGGTCTTTATCTCTCTGACTTGGAATTCAACGGGGACAAAATGTTTTATTTTAATTATTTATGCTTTGGTGTTTGGGGGTCACATCCAGTGGTGCTCAGGGTTTATTCCTGGCTCTGTGCTCAGGGATCACTCCTGGCTGCACTCAGGGACCATTTCGGGTGTCGGAGTACTAACGAATGTACTATGTATCTTCAGCCTCCATGGGACAAATATTTTAGAGGAGAGTGTATATGGATGCTCACCAGGGAGTGACATTTACAAGCCAGGATCAGGATGTAGCAGGGCAGCAAAAAGATCCAGCTGAACCTGGAATTGGGTGTCTCCTGAGAGGCTGTTGTTACTAGTGGGAAGAGTGGAGAGCCAGGTGCAGGGAGCAGGAAGGGAGAATGTGACTGTCCTTCTTAGCCACTGTGACCTCTGCTGGTAGTCCAGGAGTGTGCACAGGCAACTACATGGTGGAGACACTGAGGCCCAATGGCTCATGAGGCATCATCAGGCTACAGTGAATTGTACACAATTGTACAATTGTGAATTGTATCAGACTCTTGAATTGCACACAATGGGAGTTTATTTCTAATGCTAGAGTTTGGGGGAGAGCCATGGGTTCTCAGGTTGCGCTGAGAATTTGATCTTCTCAGGAAAAGGAAAGTCAGTCCCTGTCTCACCCAGGTTCCCCAGATGCATCGCTTCATGCAGTGGAGTATTTCAGGAGATACAGAAAGTGCTTCAAATCAGAAAGCGTTTGTGTAGTGAAAGAAAGTCCCATTAAAATTAAAAATTCATTTCACTGAATGGGAGAAAATATTTGCTGGCAAAGTGAATATATCTCCTGGATGTCCAGAATACATAAAGAACTCTCAAAACTCCACAAGAAAACAATGTCATCAAAAAGTGAGGAGAGGAAACGAGCAGAAACTTCAACAAAGAAGACAAACAGATGACTGACAGGTGTAAAAAAAATGTCCATCATCATTGATTGTCAGAGAAATGCAAATCAAAACAATGAATTGTCACTTTATACCACATATGATACAGGCCTATATAAAAAAAAAGATCAGAAATAACAAGCTCTGGGGGGAGGATGGGGCAAAAGAGAGACCACAGATACCGTTGATGAATATGTGAAATGGCTCAGCTTTTAAGGAAAACAATATAAAGATTTCTATAAGAATATTAAAAGTTGGCCTACTATATAGTCCAGCAATTCCCTCCTTAGCATCTTTCCAGAACATACAAGAACATTAATTCAAAAGATATACGTGAGTCCAGAGAGATAGTCCAGAGGAAAAGGTGTTTGTCTTACATGCAGCTGATCAGCGTCACCGATACACTCAGTCCCCTGAGCCTGCCAGGAATGATCCCAAAGTGCAGAGCCAGGAGTAAGCACAGCTGGTGTGGCCCAAAATAACAAACCTAACCAAGACAAACATAATAAAAAAATAAATGCACTCATGTCCATGGCAGTGCTGTTTATAATAGTTCAATTATGGAAATAGCTCAAGTGCTCAATGAGATGCGTGGATAACGATGTGGATAAAGTCTATTGCGCAGTGCAATAGACTCAACTATAAGAAAAGAAGAAAATCCTGCCTTTTGCCACAACTAAGAAGAATAAGAGGGAGTCATGCTAAGTGAAAAAAGTCAGGAGACAAACATTGTTTGAGTTTATGCTAATGTGATATCTAGACAAGCAGATTAAGGGGATAGATAAAACCAAATAAAAACAAACTGTTGGGCTCTGATCATAGAATTGAGGCTGTCAGCAGGGAGGAAGGGTGAAGGAAGGAAGGGAGGAGGGGTCTAATGGTGGTGGAAGGATACCGTAACCATGATGGGGGACATGGGGTGGGAACATGTTAAAGAGGTGGAATTATACCCCTAACACACATAATTTGTTCTGTTTAGTTTTTTTGGCCACATCCAGAGTAGTGTCAGATCTGGAGACGGAGGTAGGTTACTTTTCGGTGAGAATCCAAAACTCCTTTTATATCATTTAGAGCTTTTTTCTAGCTTTTCTGTTTTAAGCTAAAATTTACCTGCACTCTATAAACGAGATATCCTGGTGGGTTTCGTTTTGTGGCATGTACTAACAATCTTTCTATTTTCTTTCTTTGAGCTTCTTCTGAAGTTGCAAGGTCAAAATAATTTAAAGTATTATTTTGCAGAGTTCAGCTCAAAGACTTTTCTCAGAAGAGAGACAGAGATTTCCAATTTTCTACCCGCCTTTGCCCTTGTGGTCTGGCTGGAACCCTGCTCTCCTGCGCGGGAGTTTGGCAGGGCTCTTGCCAGTGTCCTCGGAAACCTGAAATCCTCCCAGAGAGCCTTCTCCCTCCCATCTCTCCTCCCTAGTCAGGTAGGAAAGTGAGTGCCAGATCCTTCTCTAAAACTCTCCCTGACCTGCAGGGTTCTCAGGATCTCCCACACGCCATGCCCCTCTTCTAGAGCACAGTCTCTTTGACTAAATTTGTTGGAAATTGGGCTCCCAGTGTGCTAAGAGGAAGGAAGAGGAGTGTGTGTGACACACAGGGACAGGGAGGGTTGTGAGAGGGGTCATGGGTTCATCCTTCAAGCATTGGAGCCTCTATGGATGCCTTCCAGCAAAGAGACGCTCTTGACCAGCGAGCTTAGAACACTGTCACCTCCCAGCTGGGGCTGCTCTACTTCTAGTAATGTACCATTATTTTTTTTTCTTATTTCAAACTTGTTTGGAGGTTCTAGCAGGGGAGCGCAGCTACTCGTATATCCTCGACCGAAGACCGAAGACCGACGGGTCCGTCTCTATCGGGGAAGGCCGTCCTCTTCGACCGAGCGTGCAGCTTCGGGAGGGACGCACATGGAGCGGTGAGGGAGGAAGGGGACACCCGCCTAGCCAGCCAGATCAGCCGAATCAACCCTGGCGATCAATGGGGTGACAGATGTCGCAGCCAGGAGCGATAGCACAGCGGGTAGGGCGTTCACCTTACAAGCGGCCAACATGGCCGACCCGAGTTCGATTCCTCCGCCCCTCTCGGAGAGCCCGGCAAGCTACCGAGAGTATTCGATATGCCAGACACAGTAACAACAAAGTCTCCAATGGAGACATTACTGGGTCCGCTCGAGCAAATCGACAATCAACGGGAGGGCCTTTACCTTTAACTTTACCTTTTTTCAAACTAACTTAATATTAACAATTAATTAGTTCCAGTTCTGAAAGAAAAGTAAGGCAGGTTTCTAAGAGTGTTGATTTGGAGTTACCAAACTGTTCTCTCCCTTTGCTTCTGGTGGCCTAAGTCTGCTATACGATGACATGAGAGAAACCATGTTATTGTATACAAGGAAAGCCCAAGGATAGTACCTGACTCACTGTAAGCTGTTAATCAATGTTGCTTCTGTTAAATGATGGTGTGTTCATTACATGAGCCCTCCCTGACACAGGGGAATAGAAAGAGAGAGAGGTGGAAAAGGGGAGGAAACAGAGAGAGAGAGAGAGAGAGAGAGAGAGAGAGAGAGAGAGAGAGAGAGAGACTTATCTCACAGCTCTAGTTGGCATATTTCCAGCACACTGACTCAGATCCCAGCTGTCCTTGAGTTGGACTTTAAGCTTTTACAGTCAGTTTATCTGTGGCCCTGCTGGCTAATCAAACCTCTTATATAAAGAGAGTGATAGTTTCTGTATGATTTCATCAGAACCGGCAAAGTGATACCATGCTCGCTCCTGTTTCCCAAGAAAAGGAAACAGAACATTCCATGGCACTGAGGAACTTGTGCCCTTTCTCCTACTTTCATTCTGCTTGGTCTCACTGAGATTCATGGCCCCAGCCTGAGTCACACAAAGACCTTATTCAGACCAAGGACTGGGAGAGATGCCAGAAAAGAAAGGAGACTGTGTAATAGGTTCTCAGGGGTTCACTCTGCCACCTCTGTCCCCCACGTGTCCATACCACCCTGGGCTTGAAGGCACAGACTTTCAGAATGCTGATGAGAGAGAGAGAGAGTAGCACTGAAAATAAAAAAGCAGCAACTCAACAAGTTGGAAAAACAGGGGACCATGCTTATAGAGGCGCTATTATTTGTGTAGAAGAAAAAAAGACTGGAAATATTCAAATTGTCAGTTGTGCTTTGTTTACTAGGAAGATAGTAAATGTCTAATATATCAAGACATACAACCAGATTTCTGGAACATAGTTAAGTTTTCATAGATGTTAGTGATCTTAATTTTATTTTTACTATATTTAGATCTTAGCAATATAGAACAGAGTTTATATATTATATGCTGCATAGTTGGCATATAATACAAGTGACTGAATAAATTAAAGCATCAATAAAATGGATGGGCTGTCAGATGGATGGATGGAGAAAATAAATATTCTCAGTTGATCTCCCCTGAATTTCCCCAAGAAAATAAAAAAAATCAATAATTAATTGTTGTTTATTTCTTTTAACAAAAGAATTATGCCTACTGGGATACTTAAATATTGAAACAATCATTTGATAATTTCCATAGTTTCTTTTCCTTTAAAGTACAGCAGTACTAATATTTCTGATTCTATTATATGGGGGAGTAGAGTTATAATTTAAATGCCTACCGGTTGCTTTTCTATTTCTAACAGCGGACTTGTCTCAGGTGTGGCCAGAGGCAAACCAGCACTTTAGTAAAGAGATAGATGATGAAGCAAACAGCTATTTCCAGAGAATATATAATCACCCACCACATCCAACCATGTCTGTTGATGAGGTGAGTGTCTAGAATGATGATGTCATTGCCTTCCATTTAAGAGGTTGGGTTATGCACACAGTTTTGGTGCTCACCTGTTTTGGTGCTCACCTTTATTTTATCTTTTATTTTTGAGTTCCTCCTTGGCTTCACATATTTCTTTTCCCTTTGGGTTTTATTTAATGATGAAGTATGAATGTAAGCAACATGATCCAATTTTCCGTGATAAAAACTTTCAGTTCTCTGGATGAAAAAAAAAATTGAATTGGAATTCAGTAGCCTGCCGAATGTAACCTGCCCACACGGCAGAGTCTGGCAAACTCCCCGTGGCGTACTAATATGCCAAATACCAGTAACAATGATGGGTCTCATTCTCCTAAAGAGCCTTGAATATAGCAAGTTCCTAAAAATATCAGGGCTAGGATGAAGGAGACGTTACTGGGGCCTGCTCGAGGCAATCGACGAATAACAGGATGGTCGTGATTCGTCCTCGTCGTGATTCATTTATTTCTTTATTTTTGAAGTATTAGTAATTTAACCAAGGGTCTCACACACACAGACACAATGCATGTGCTCTAACCCTGGTGGTTGTTTTTAAATGTTTGGAACTAAAATAACCTCTGATGATCATGGTTAGGTGTAGGGATATGATTGGGTTGCGGAGAGGCAGTAAGTTACCTTCATTCCTGCATTCCTTCCTTCCTTCCTTCATTATCTCTCTCTTTCTCTTTCTCTTTCTCTCTCTCTCTCTCTCTCTCTCTCTCTCTCTGTGTTTGTGTGTGCTGGATATTAACCCTAACTCTTTTAGGCTTCATCAGTGAATTTTCCCTTTTCTTCCTCCCAGAGAAGCTTACCGTGATCTTGCTAGCATCCCTAATTTAAAGTTTACCTTTAACCTTTCCTGTGTGTTACCTCTCTGTCTCACTTCCCCAAGTCAGTCTTGATTACATCTAAGCCAAAACTTTCTGGTAATTCTGGATTTTGTATTTTTATGCTTTGTATTTGAAGTGTTGTGTATTGGTACCTGCTTTTCTATTTCCCTGATAGCCTTTTTTTTTATTATGAAAGTCTCTGAATAAAATTTTAATAGATAAACCTTGAATAAAGCACAAACATTACATTCATTACATTTAAGTATCTGAATAATCTTTTTGCAACTCATCTTTTATTTTTCTATTATTCTTTTCCTAACCATACTCTGGATGCATGTTTATATGATGTGATGTGTGCGTATGTGTGTTTGTGTCTGTGTGTGCACGTGCACGTTTTGGGGGCAAGATGCATAAAGAGCAGTGGGAGGAGAGAGAGGGAGACAGAGAAAGATACACATGGAGCAAAGACAGAGAACAAGAGAGTGTGAGGTAAGGAGACAGAGTCTGTACTTTGGTTTAGGAACATTCAATCTTCCTAGCTCATTTTATCTATATAAAACTAACCATATCCCACACTTTGTCTCTCAATGGAGTCATAATCTTATATTTTCTTTTTTTTAAAATTTTTATTAGTGAAACACCATGAGGTACAGTTGTAGACTTACAAATTTTGTGCTTGGGTTTCAGTTATACAATGATCATGTATCCATCCCTCCACCAGTGCCCATTTTCCACCACCACGGATCCCGGTATCCCTCCCACCCCCCATGCCCTCTATCTCACCCTGATTCTGTGGCAGGGCATTCCCTTTTGTTCTCTCTTTCTCTCGTTTTGGGTGTTGTGGCTTGCAAAAGAGGCATTGAGTGGCAATCATGTTTGGTCTATAGTCTACTTTCCGCATGCTTCTCCCATCCTGGGAGGATCCTTCCAACACCTTTTATTTGCTGCTTCCTTCTCTATCTGAGCTGCCTTTTCCTGTAGCATGTGTGGCTGGCCTCCAAACCATGGAGCAAAATTCCTGGTACTAATCTTGGCCACTCCTGGGTGTTATTCTCCTATTTTGTTACTTTATGTTCCCCAGATGAATGCAATCTTTCTATGTCTATCCCTCTCTTTCTGACTCATTTTGCTTAACATGATACTTTCCATGTAGTACCACTTGTGTGTAAATTTCATGACTTCATCTTTTTTAACAGCTACATAGTACTCCATTGTGTAAATGTATCAAAGTTTCTTTAACCAGTCATCTGTTCTTGGGCACTCAGGTTTTTTTCTAGATTCTGGCTATTGTAAACAGTGCTGCAATGAACAAACAAGTGCAGATGTCACTTCAGCTATATATTTTTTTGCCTCTCTGGGATATATTCCCAGGAGTTGTATTGCTGGGTCAAATGGGAGCTCAATTTCTAATTTTTTTGAGAATCGTCCATACTGTTTCCCAGAAGGGCTGGACCAGTCGGCATTCTCACCAGCAGTCAAGGAGGGTCCCTTTCTTGCAACATCTGCGTCAGCACCAGTTGCTTTTGTTCTTTTGGATGTGGGTCAGTCCCTGTGGTGTGAAATGATATCTCATTGTTGTTTTGATCTGCATCTCCCTGATGATTAATGATGTAGAGCATTTTCTCATGTACTTCTTAGCCATTCGGATTTTTTCTTTGAGAAAGTTTCTGTTCATTTCATCACCCCATTTTTGGATGGGGTTGAATGTTTTCTTCTTGTGGAGTTCAACGAGTACCTTGCTTATCCTTGATATCAACCCCTTGTTGGATGTGTATTTGGAGAATATCCTTTCCCATTCTGTAGACTGTCTTTGTATTTTGGTCACTGTTTCTTTTGAGGTGCAGAAGCTTCTTAGTTTAAGACAGTACCATTTGTCTATCTCTGTTTTCACTTGCTTGGGAAGTGGTGTGACATCTTTGAAGATACCATTAGCTTCAATATCATGGGGGTTTTGCCAACTTTGTCTTCAATGTACCTTATGGATTCTGGTCTGATGTTGAGGTCTTTAATCCATTTTGATCTTACTTTTGTACATGGCATTAGGCAGATATCTGAGCCCACTTTTTTGCATGTAGCCATCCAGTTTTGCCAGCACAATTTGTTAAAGAGGCTTTCCCTGCTCCACTTCACTTTTCTTGATCCCTTGTCGAAGATCAGATGATCATTTGCTTGGGGGGAGATTTCAGTATATTCAACCATGTTCCATTAGTCTACAGCTCTGCCTTTGTTCCAGTACCATTCTGTTTTAATTATTACTGCTTTGTAGTAGAGTTTGAAGTTAGGGAGGTTGATTCCTCCCATTTTCTTTTTCCCAAGAATTGCTTTAGCTATTCGTGGGGGCTTATTTTTCCATATAAATTTCAGGAGTGTTTGCTCCATTTCTTTGAAGAATGTCATGGGTATTGTAATAGGAATGACATTGAATTTGTACAGTGCTTTGGGAAGTATTGTCATTTTGATGATGTTAATTCTCCCGATCCATGAACAGGGGATAATTTTTCATTTCCTCATGTCCTCTTTTATTTCCTGAAGTAGCATTTTGTAGTTTTCTTTGTATAGGTCCTTTACTTCCTTAGTTAAGCTGATTCCTAGGTACTTGATTTTCTGGGGCACAATTGTGAACGGGATTGTTTTCTTCATGTCACTTTCTTCTCTTTCACTATTTGTGCATAGGAAAGCCATGGAATTTTGGGTATTGATTTTTTAGCCTGCAACTTTACTATACAAATCTATTGTTTCTAGGAGTTTTTTTGTAGAGGTTTTAGGGTTCTCTAAGTGTAGTATCATATCATCTGCAAATAGTGAGAGCTTGATTTCTTCCTTTCCTACCTGGATGTCCTTAATATCTTTTTCTTGCCTAATCGCTATTGCAAGTACTTCTAGAACTATATTGAACAGTAGTGGAGAGAGTGGGCATCCTTGTCTTGTCCCTGATCTTAGGGGGAAGGCTCTCAGTTTTTACCCTTGGATGATGATGCTTTCTGTAGGCTTGTGGTAGATGGCTTTAACTATATTGAGGAAAGTCCCCTCTATTCCCATTTTGGCGAGGGTTTTTATCATAAACGGGTGCTGGATCTTGTCAAATGCTTTCTCTGCATCTATTTATATGATCATATGATTTTTATCTTTTATTTTGTTGATATGATGGATTATGTTGATTGATTTCCGAATGTTAAACCATCTTTGCATCCCTGGTATGAATCCCACTTGGTCATGGTGTGTGATCTTTTTGATGAGTTGTTGAATTCTATTTGCTAGTATTTTGTTGAGAATCTTCGCATCTGTGTTCATCAGGGATATCGGCTGGTAGTTTTCTTTTCTCATGATGTCTTTGTTTCCTTTTGGTATTAGAGAGATATGGGCTTCAAGAAACTGGGAGAGTTTCTGCTTCTTCAATTTCCTGGAAAATCTTGAGAAGAACTGGCAATAGATTCTCTTTAAATGTTTGGAAAAATTCGCTAGTGAATCCATCTGGACCTGGGCTTTTGTTTTTGGGAAGACTTTTGATTACAGTTTCAATTTCCGTGATGTTGATAGGTCTATTCAGGTACTCTATATCTTCTTGATTCAGCTTTGGGAGATTATAGGAAACCAGGAATTTATCCATTTCTTCTAGGTTCTCTTGTTTTGTGGCATACAGACTTTCAAAGTAGTCTCTGATGATCTTTTGAATCTTTTGGTTTCTGTTGTGATATCCCCATTCTTATTTCTGATTCAATTTATTAGGGTTCTCTCTCTCTGTTTCTTTTTGAGTGTTGCTAGTAGTTTATCTATCTTATTTATTTTCTCGAAGAACCAGCTCTTGGTTTCATTGATCTTTCGGATTGTTTCTTTGGTTTCCATGTCATTGATTTCTGCTCTAAGTTTTATGATCACCTTCCTTCTGCCTGATTTGGGCTCCTTCTGTTGATCCTTTTCTAAGATCTTGAGCTGTTAAGTCAAGTTGTTTAAGTGCATCCTTTCTTCCATCCTGAGATATGCTTGCAGAGCTATAAATTTTCCCCGTAATACGGCTTTAGCTGCATCCCATAAGTTCTGGTAGCTTGTGTCTTCGTTCTCATTTGTTCCCAAGTATCTTTTTATTTCCTCCTTGACTTCCTTCCTGATCCACTTGTTGTTCAGCATTGAGTTGTTTAATTTCCAGGTGTTTGATTTGGTTCTCCATGTCTGTGTGTGATTCACTTCTATTCTCAGTGCATCATGGTCTGAAAAGATTGTTGATACTTTTCTATCTTCCTGATTCTATTGAGGTATGTTTTGTAGTCTAGGACACGGTCTATTTTGGAAAATGTTCTGTGAGCACTGGAGAAGAATGTGTATTCTTTCTTTTTGGGGGTGTAAAGCCCTGTATAAGTCTATAAGCCCATTCTTTTCTATTTCTTCTTTCAAAGTCAATGTTTCCTTGCTGAGTTTTGTTCTTGTTGATCCCCGGTAGCCTTTTTATATTTTACTATAGAGCAATGTTCTTTGGTTAAACACAGAAAGACCATTAATGCTATGCTCCTAATACGTGGAAGTTGATTGACTCTGAAATATATCTACTCCTGGCCATAATTACTTGATCATAATTACTTGATTCAGGCTTCAGTTGCTCTAGTTCCTAACACTCCAAAAGGGAGGTCCTGATGTGGGACTGAGATGGACCCGGGATGAGTGGCAAAGCTTCCCCGGCATCAAAATGAGACAGTCTAGAAAGCATAAATGCCTGGTTTTGGTTTTGATGCAAGCTGCTATGACTTAAGAGAGGACCCCCATGGGGAAGGACAAGCTGAACTGTACTGAGGACATAGTCTGGGACTTACCATAAAAACCTTGCTTGCTCTAAGAGCCCAGTTTGGGGATCTTTGTCTCTTACTGTTTTTATCCAAACAACTGCACATATTGATAGGAAGTAGACTTAGGTGTTTAACATATAAAGTAGATGAAAAGACAAAAGCAACATAGATGTCCCTGGGAGACAGAGTATCTCCTTGAGTTAATCTCCCCAAGAGAATTGACTCTGTCAAATGTTTTATCTCTCTATATGATCGATCACACCTATGTCCTATACCTCAACCCCTCTCAGATGTTCTATAAGTATGCTAGCAACTCTGCATTAAATGGACCATTTTCACCATCAGGCTGTGGTCCTCCATCTCTGTCTCTCTGTCTCCTGTCTCTCTTCTGGGGTGGCCTGCGGTGGATGGGAGGTGGCTCTTGGCCACTGAACACATGCATCTTCACAGCACTCACTTATTTTGTGAACACACACACACACGTGTGTGTGTGTTTTTCTGTGTATTATACATCTGTAGTAGAAGTTAAATGATTATTTCCTAGTTTCTAGGTTTACTATCTGTCTAGTGTGCTTGCCTTGCACGTGGCCAACCTGGGTTTGATTCCCCTCTCCCTCTCAGAGAGCCCGGCAAACTACAGAGAGTATCCCACTCACATGGCAGAGCCTGGCAAGCTACCCGTGGCATATTCGATATGCCAAAAACAGTAACAGCAAGTCTCACAATGGAGATATTACTGGTGCCCTCTTGAGCAAATCGATGAACAATGGGATCACAGTGCTACAGTGTCACTGTGTCTCAAAATGTAAGAGAATCAAAGCCACCGGAGCTATAACTCCATATTTCTTAAAATGTTCAAATTGTGTCACTGTGGAACTGACTGGAAGCCTCTGTGAGGCTCTCATCTTCCTGTCTGATACTGGAGTATAAAGTCACAGGCAGGTGGTAGAGACAGGAGATGGATGTAATGTGGGCAAGTAAGACAGGCCAGAATGCCAACATGGGATGCAGCCTCACAAGAGCAGACTGGAGTCCAAGTCAGTTGCTACCACTGTCGATGTTCATGACACTGGTGATCAGAAGGTCCTGAAGATGACATAGAGGTCTTTTTCAAGGATCTAAACACATATCTGATCCAGGATTAAGGATACCACACCACCTACACTTACCTTTCTTCTTTTTTTAAAAAAAAAATTTATTAGTGAAACACTATGAGGTACAGTTGTAGACTTACAAGTTTTTGTGCTTAGGTTTCAGTTATACAATGATTGAGTACCCATCCCTCCACCAGTTCCCATTCTCCACCACTACGGATCCCAGTATCTCTCCCATGCACTCACCTTTCAAGCAGCAAAAGCACAGCGATTGCTTCTTCCCTCCCCCCCCACTCCAAATCACATGCAAAATGTCTTAAAACATCCAGTGGGAAAACCACAGAGAAGAGGATTCTGGGAGACTGTTCAGTCAGGCAGGTACAATCCCCTGCACTTTACAGACCTCAGTTTGGCCTCACCAAGTCATTGCCTCTCGAAATCCAATGTTTTTTCTACGTAGAGAGAAGCTGGAGGATGAAACATATTCATGATTTTCTAGGATGAGAGCATTAGGCAATGCTTCTTATAATAGCACCTGCTTTCCTAGCAGATAAAATTATTCTGAATCTATATGTGTTCAAGGAAGAAGAAAATTTCATGGAAGTTCATTTCCAGAGAAGTAAACTTTCGTTCCTCCAGGGAGTCCCAAATACCACAATCTCTGATCATGGTCCTGGAATCAGGTTGCAATAGCAATAGAGAGTGTCAGTCATGAGTGAATGAGTAGAAAGTTCAGACTGAGAAAGGCTGAAAGTGTATTTTCAAAATTCCCTTTATTTCCTAATCAAGATCTCATGATATATTGCTTACCAATTGTGTGATGCAGATATTTCCCTCTTTGGCTTGGGTGCTGCTTCTCAAAACCTGAGAACAGCAGAAACTTGAGTATGTCTCCTTAGGAGTGGCCAACACAGAAAACTGCCTGGATGCAGGCACCACGGACACACTCTTTGACTGGTCTTACTCCTGGGCAGCAACTGCCTGGGGGACAAATTGAGAGACTGCTGAATCTGCCAGCCAAGCACTGGCCCACCCGAGTCACCCACTGCCTGACTCAGTGTATGTTCCCTGAAGCAGTGCTTCCTCCTTTGACTTCTCCATCTTCACTTCCACCATGTGAAACATTTGATTGACTTCTTAGGAAAGTTCAAATCGAATCAGGCCTTGCTTTATATATGGCAGTTTGTTAATGAATTGATACTATTTTTTAAAAATTTTTTATGTCGAAGTATTGCTATTTATTCAGCCACTGACTAGCTGACTGAATTGTGCATGAACTCCACCTTAGTTTTTTTTTTATTTTTTAAAATTTTATTTATTGAATCAACATGAGAGCGGTTACAAAGCTTTCGGGTCTAATGCACTGGCGAATGAATTGATACTCTTAACTGCTGCAGTGAAAGGGTTGTGTAGAGGACTGAGTGCCATTCTGCCCACCTCATCCCATTAAAAATCTCCAGTTCAAAAATTCTAGCTCCAGTTCTCAGAATTCTGGCAGCAGAGTTTGGAGGAGTTATGGAGAACATTGCACATTTTTGGCTGCAGCCTCTCTAAATTTTGTCCCTTCTGTGTTTCATTTTTATAGTGTTTTTTCTAGGATGTCACAACTATTATTTTCTACACTGTGACAGTAATTTAAGGATTTAGTCCTTCCTTTCATCCTTTTTATGTCCATGGTTTTCAAAAGTGTAAGTTTAGTCAATGTGTTTGTGAGGGAATACTGAGGATTAGTTAGGTTTTGGAAGAGGGTCTTGTTGAAGGAATTACCAGTGGAAGAAGGGACAACCCATTTATTTTAAGGTGAATACGTGCAAGTATTCTTGAAAGGAAAGATGTAGGATAATTGCTTACAAAAATGGGAGTAGAAGTGACAATGTAAAAAAGACAAACCAATAGATGGTTTTGACAATTAGATAAAAGCAAAGAGAGAAAGAGAAAAATGAGAACCACGGAAAGAAAAGCTTGAGAATGATTAGTGGAGTAACAAGGTCAATCACATGTGTGATGGAAGACCAAAGAGTAGAAGAGATAAAACGAGGTTAAAAGCAATATTTGAAGAGATAACAAATGTCTCCAATATTTGACTAAAGTCAACCAATATATTCCAGAAGCTTTACAAGCTTAAATAAATATAAAAGTAAGCATGCTTGGGCTAGAGAGATAGTATAATGGGTAAGATGTTTGTCTTGTATGTGACTGACTCAGGTTCTATCCATAGCATCCCATATTATTCTCTGAGCATTGCTAGGAGTGATTCCTGAGTTCAGAGACAGAAGTAACTGCCAGGTGTAGCCCCCCAAAGCAAAAGTAAACAAGCTCGAATAAATATAAAATATAAAACTAAAATAATTAGCTATTAGGGTTACCATAAAGATAGTTTTCTTCCCTCTACTCAATCTGTTTCATATTTTTCTATATTAAAAATGTTTTTTTTTATCACCTCACCCCTCACCCATTTTTTTGGTATTTGCCCACATCTGGCAGTCCTCAGGACTGACTTCTGGCTCTGCATTCAGGGGTCCCTCCTGACGGTACCTGAGCAGGTCCATATGGGGTTCTGGGTCAGAGACATAACATGGCAATAGGGCACTTGCCTTGCACTTACTCGGCAGGCCCAGGTGATCTCCAGCACTCCGTGTGGTTCCCTAAGCCCACCTGGAGTAATCCCTGAACACAGAGCCAGGAGTAAACCCTGAATACTAATGGGTTTAGCCCTAAACCAAAACCAAACAACAAAAAGGAAATTCACCAAAGGAGGCTGAAGAGGTAGTACAGGTAGGGCATTTGCCTTGCTTGGCTGACCTGTATGGTCTCCTGAGCATTGCCAGGAGTGATCCCTGAACACAGATCCAGGAGTAAACACTGAGTACTGCTGTGTTTTTTTTTTGTGACCCCTAAACAAAAAAACAAAAAAAAGTGAAAGAAAAGAAATTCATCTAAGGACAATATACAACATCTTTTGCTAAACGGACTGTGACAGCATGAGTTAGCTAGTTTCATTCAGGGTGATATGGCATTTTAAAAAATAGTTATTAGTTCCTCTGCCTTCCTTGCACATACAGAAAAGGAAAAGACTTGGCCATTTTTATTCAAAATCTAAACATAAGAATCTAATACAAATCAGTCAAATGATAAAATATTGTGTGTCTACTGTATGTTTTGTGAAGCATCACATTATATACTATCATATGTGGAATGTGTTACCAAGCGGCAACATTTATTTGCTTCTCTAATTCTGAGTTCTAATTTTTGGTTCTCATGCTGACTAAGCAGTTGGTCATCTAAACAGCAGATCACATTTTGAATTGGGAAGTTTGTTTTGTAAGTACTTTTCGATTGCAATAGCTTGCTGTATTTACCTAGTTCCATAAACAATGATTTCTATGTGTTTCTGTTATGTTCTTTCATAATGTTTATTATTATTCTTTATATGAAATAAGTTCTCAAGAAACATAGGTTAAAAAGAATCATCGGTAAGAACTTCCTAGAGTTGAGGATTATAGGCAAGGAGACCCACAAGGACAGAAGGGTCCCGTGAAAACAGATCCATTTAGGAAAACTTGACATATTATATTTAAAATGGAAAAAAATAAGATATTGACAGAATATTGGATGCAGCAATATTCTGCATTCAGTAGAAAAAGGAAGTTATATATAAAGGAAAGCCCATTAATGTACAGCAGATCTATCAGATGAAACTCTACTAGCCAGAAAAATATAGAGGGATATAGTACAAAACCTTAATGTAATGAACTTCACAAAAATATTCAGCTAGATTATCATTCAGATTTGAAGTAACTATGCAGAGCTTCATGGACAGTCAACAGTTTGGGAAATTCATAGCCTTGAAACCAGTTTTTCAAGAAGTATTAAAAGAGCTCCATTAAAAGAGCTCCCTTGATGTTGGTTTTGAGTATGGCACTCACTCATGGTGCATATGATCGTTCTCTACTAGATTAAGAAAGGTTAAAAACACAAAGCAATTCATCATCACAAATTGACTAGTTATTTTCTTATAATTCTATTTTCCATTCCTTTAAGTTTTTTCAGACCAAGTTATATAAAAATGTATATGCCTGCCAAATAATGCAATTAAGAAAAGCTTTCTTGGACAATAAGTATTATGATTCAGGTATACAACCACCAGCATTTTCTGTGTCATGTTTGAAACAGGAAGAAGGAATAGGGGAAACTTTAAAAGGCTTAAACAAAGAAGTGTTCTAAGTAAGTTTGAGCCGTTTGTTTAGAATTTTGTTTGTGGGGTGGGAAGGAATCTGGAGATATTGGTGGAGGGAAGGGAACATTGGTGATGGGGCTGATGTTGGAATGTGTGTCTGAAACATTTTATTGTGTTGTTATGTTGTGAAGAACTTTGTCAATCACAGTATCTCAATAAACACATCCCCAACCCTTCCTTTAAACAAATGTATACTTTTCAGACAATTTTTGATTAATTATAATTTTCTGCGCATGTTTGTTCACTGATTTTTGTTTTTTGGGGGGCACATCCAGGGGTTCTTGGGGGCTTATCCCCATTTCTGCGCTCAAAAATTACTCCTGGTAGTGCTTGGAGGACCTATAGCATGCCAGAGATTGAACCTGGGTTGATAGTTTGTAAGGTAAGCACCCTACCTGCTTTACTATCTCTCTAACCTGTTTTTTTCATTTCTTACATATTCCCCAGTGATGTCAATGGCTGGGTCCTGAAGCACTCTTCATATAGCAAGACTAAAGGTTGAAATACCAACCAAATGGAGAAATGAAACTGTCAAGGTATACAGGGAAGAGCTGTGATTCATAGAGGAAAAATGCTATTGAAATTCCTCTTCCTCTTGCTCATTACAAGAGAGTTTAGAAACTGGAAAAGATTCCCAAAAGTGCATTGGGAAAATAAAGAGACAGTGGCTAGCTGATAGCTGATGAACAGAATCCAGGGTTAAACTAAGGTCTTTGTGGAAAGGCTGAGGAGAGACCAAGTCCCATTTAGTTAATGTCTCTGCCTGCATGATGGATTGCTACTTTCAGATGATGTGTCCTGAATTTTTGTTTTGGAAATCTCATTTTGGATGGTGTGTAATAATGGAGAGGTGAGTATTCCAAGTCCTTAGCAGCTGTCCCATGAAAAGAAAGATAAAAAGCAAGAATGAAAGAAAAGAAGAAAAATAAAGAGAGAGGAAGGAAGGAAGAAAATAAAGAGGAAGGAAAGAAGGGAGGAAGAATCTTTTTTCTATTGTCTCTTCTGATTTTAGCTTGGAGAAAGTTAGCCAACAACAGAAGTTGGGAGGGGAAAGGCAGGGAGAAGGGAGGACAGATCCCTTCCTTTTACCCAAGATTGGATTATATTCCAAGGAGATGAGATGGAGAAGAGGTGAAAGTTTAAATTGGAAATTGATATTAAATTTGACTGGTATTTTATATTAAATTAGGGCAAAAGTATGGCTCAAGGAAGTTTAAAGAGAGAGGAAGCATGTAAGGACATAACAATGGGAAAGAAAAACTATTGTGTGTCTTAGCAATGTGTCTTAACAAGATCAGATCATCCAATATAAAGTAGTATGGTATGTAAAAGTTTGAAAAAGGAAGAATAACAATAGATTGTAAAAGCTGACGGATGGGAGAAGTAAGAGGTCTTATTTCTACTGCACTGAAGAGGGGATGAACTTGAACTCAATCCAGTATTCTTTCACAACTTCAAGAGATTTATTCACCGTTCCCCTAACTCTTACAGAAGCCTTGAAGACCTCATGACATTAATTTTCTTTCTTAGAGTTAAAGCTCTGAGTCATATGTGAAGGAGAAGGGTGGAGGAGAGAGTGGGAGTGTAATGAGATTTCAACTTAGAAGAAATAATTCAGTTATGGAAGAGAAGAACAACATGGAGGGCGGGATCCACAGATCCCGAAGGGAAAAAAAAAAACAGGTTCCAAAAAGAGCCGAGATCATCGGGAAGCCCCAGATGGGGTAGGTACCGCATCCCACCTCCCCCAGATGGAACCCCGGTGACCAGAAGCCTCTACAACCACAGCTCGAGTATGCGGGAACTTGGACTTTTCCTCAAATCTGCCGGGACTACAACTCCCAGGTAACCTCAGATTCCGGAAGTCACGCCCACAGCCCGCCCCCCAGCGCCATATTTACAGCATACAGCCAAAGAGAAGAACAACATGGAGGGCGGGATCCACAGATCCCGAAGGAAAAAAAAAAAGAAAACAGGTTCCAAAAAGAGCCGAGATCATCGGGAAGCCCCAGATGGGGTAGGTACCGCATCCCGCCTCCCCCAGATGGAACCCCGGTGACCAGAAGCCTCTACAACCACAGCTCGTGTATGCGGGAACTAGGACTTTTCCTCAAAACCGCGCGGCCGCTCACGTGGCTGCGCGACATCTCTCTATATACAAAGTGATCCATGGGAAGTAAACCGCCCAACGTTTCTCTCTGAAAATCATAGTTAAGTTTGGAGCACGGCCACAGCCCCAGAAACACAAGGACTTAATGCATAACCCAGTAGCTTGGATCAGAAAAGTGAACAGGCTATGCGTTAATCCAGGCCATCATGACTGTCCGGAGGGGAAAGGGTGTTGCCCCATTCGCCCTCTCCTCTCTGGAAAGAAAGATGGCGGCCACATGGGAGCCTTGTGGACAGCAGGTATGAGCCGGGGGACTGGGGGCGACTAAAACCTCATGGGAAAGGGGGCATTCCGGTCCATCCTTCACGCCCTAACTAGGTCACCAGTTGCCCCCCATGAGCGGCTCTCCAGCACGGCCACGGCCCCAGAAGCACAAGGACTTAATGCAGAACCCAGCAGCTTGGAGCAGAAAAGTGAAAGGACTATGTGTTAATCCAGGCCATCATGTCTGCCCGGACGGGAAAGGGTGTTGGTCCCTTCCACCCTCCTCCCTCTGGAAAGAAAGTCGGCGGCCACATGGGAGCCTTGTGGACAGCAGGTATGAGCCGGGGGTGTGGGGGCGACTAAAACCTCATGGGAAGGGGGGCGTCCAGTCCGTCCTTCACGCCCTACCGAGGTCACCAGTTGCCCGCCACGAGCGGCTCTCCAGCACGGCCACAGCCCCAGAAGCACAAGGACTTAATGCAGAACCTAGCAGCTTGGAGCAGAAAAGTGAAAGGACTATGCGTTAATCCAGGCCATCATGTCTGCCCGGACGGGAAAGGGTGTTGGTCCCTTCCGCCTTCCTCCCTCTGGAAAGAAAGATGGCGGCCACATGGGAGCCTTGTGGACAGCAGGTATGAGCCGGGGGTATGGGGGCGACTAAAACCTCATGGGAAGGGGGGCGTTCCGGTCCGTCCTTCACGCCCTACCGAGGTCAGCAGTTGCCCCCCATGAGCGGCTCTCCAGCACGGCCACGGCCCCAGAAGCACAAGGACTTAATGCAGAACCTGGCAGCTTGGAGCAGAAAAGTGAAAGGACTATGCATTAATCCAGGCCATCAGGTCTGTCTGGAGGGGAAAGGGTGTTGCCCCAGTTGACTTCTCCTCTCTGGAAAGAAAGATGGCGGCCGCATGGGAGCCTTGTGGACAGCAGGTATGAGCCGGGGGTGTGGGGGCAACTAAAACCTCATGGGAAGGGGGGCGTTCCAGTCCGTCCTTCATGCCCTACCGAGGTCACCAGTTGCCCCCCGCGAGCGGCTCTCCAGCATGGCCACGGCCCCAGAAGCACAAGGACTTAATGCAGAACCCGGCAGCTTGGAGCAGAAAAGTGAACGGACTATGCGTTAATCCAGGCCATCAGGTCTGTCGGGAGGGGAAAGGGTGTTGCCCCAGTCGCCTTCTCCTCTCTGGAAAGAAAGATGGCGGCCGCATGGGAGCCTTGTGGGCAGCAGGTATGAGCCGGGGGACTGGGGGCGACTAAAACCTCATGGGAAGGGGGACGTTTCGGTCCGCCCTTCACGCCCTACCGAGGCCACCAGTTGCCCCCCACTAGCGGCTCTCCAGCACAGCCACGACTCCAGAGCACAGAAACCAATTTCTTAACTATCTGACTTTCAGTAGAAATACTTCCAGGGTCAATAAGTAAAATAGCAGAAATCCAAAACCAACATATAATTCTTGAACCCAGCTGTAGAAAGCAAACCACTTCACAATGCTTTGTCAGCATGTCTGATTTGAGGGGGGGTAAACTCTAAATAATAGTGGTGAATCTTTTATTGAAACAATGAATCTAATCAAAGCAGATAGAGTGTTAACTAGAATTCATCTGCCCCACAGGGACTGGGAGGGGTGGGGGGTGGGGTTTTATTGGGGTTCTTCACGGTAAAAAATAAGTTTTGGTAAAGGGAAATGTGCTTGATATTTGCATGACTGAGACATAAACTTAAAAGCTTTGTAACCTTTCCCATGGTGATTCAATAAATAAATAAATTAATTAAAAAAAAGAAATAATTCAGTTATGAAAACTTTTATTGGACAAAAGGATTATGATTTAGGTATAGAACCACCAGGCTTTCCTGAGCCATGTTTGAAACAGGGAGAAAGCATAGGGGGAGTTTAAAAAGATTTAAACAAAGAAGTGTTTTAAGTAAGTTTGAGTGTTTTGTTTGTAATTTTTTCTGGTTGACTGGTTAAGAGGAATCTTCAAATCTAATGCTGCAGTGTGGGGTGTTCTTATAACAACAGCAAAGACCATCTTCCTGTATCTTTTCTAATCTTCTCTAAAAGAGGACAGGGTGCTGATGTTCTGTAATTGTGGTTGAAGAGAAATCACAGGATGGATATTCTTTTGTAACCCTCATGAGGAAGATGAGTCAGGCTGCTGAATCAAAGTGATAACTTATTTTTTGATGAGGTGCTCCCAAGTGGTCCTCTTTAATACCTCTCAGGAGGAAGTCTGGAATCGCACCCACAATTATCTACCAATAATTGAAAGTTGACAGTTCAATGCAAGGACCTAAGGATGTGATGCTGCCAGTTCCTGTGGTGTTGTAGATATCCGGATCATGCCTGGGTTTGTGGATACCTGGGGACCTACAGGGCCACACCTACAGATATGTTTTATTGGGGCCACACCTGGTGGTGCTCAGGACTTCCTCCTGGCTCTGTGCTCATAGACCATTCCTAGGGATTCTCAGAGGTTCATATGTGGTTCTGAGGATTGAACTAGGATTGATCACATGCAGAATAAAAGCCTTATTGCCATACTATTTCTCTGGCATTAAAGGATGTTAACTTATCATTTAAAAAATATTAAGTGTAAAACTAGCACCTGACAGGGTAGAGATAATATAGCAGTAAGACTCTTATCTTGCATGCTGCCAATCTGGGTTTGATCCCCAGAACCCTACATGGTTCCTCAAGTACCACCAAGAATAATTACTGAGCACAGAACCAGAAATAATCCCTGAATATTGCTGGTATTATCCCAAATTATTTTTTACTTTCCTCCGTTGTTCATTGATTTGCTCGGGTGGGCCCAGTAACGTCTCCATTGTGAGACTTCTTGTTACTGTGTTTGGCATATTGAATACTCTCGGTAGTTTGCCAGGCTCAATGGCATAATTTCATCTTTTCTTAAAGCTGAGTAGAAGTAGACGTGTATTTGTATGTGTGTGTGTCTCACAATTTTTCTTTAATCCCACCATCTATTATTCTTGGACACTTGAGTTATTTCCAGATTTTGGCTATTGTATATAGTGCTACAATGAACATAAGGGTTCAAGTGTCTTTTTTAAAAAAAAAGTGTTTGGGGGTTCTTGAAGCCAAGGAGTAGAATTTCTGGGTTACATGAAATCTCAAGTCTTAGTTTTTGGGGATGTGTCCATATTGTTTTCCTCTGACAACTTACCACAATAAAGTCAATAGTTTTGGCATCTTTGACCTCTCTGTCCAATAGGGTCAGTCTCAAAGAATGAGGAAGTTGGACACTGTGGCATGTTCAGGTTGCAACCTGAAGCAAGGCAATAGTCTGGCCAATTACTGAACACAAATTTTGTCCCCCACTCAGGCTCCTGATATACCAGCCACTGTTTTTATTAACAGATACATTAAGAACATTCAGCAGGTACATTAAGAGCAAGGGCTGGGATATTTACATAGGTGTGGCCATAGGGTAATATACAATCAATATACACTTTTGAAATATAGTATCAAAGTTGTGGCTATATCCTATTCTATTCTTGCCAGGGCTCACATTTTCTGCCCTCACTATAAACTAAATTAGACCACCTCAACTGCAGGGTTATTTTTTTTCCCTTTATTTTATTTTATTTTTTTAAAGTTGTAGATTTACAATTTTTTGTGCTTTGGTTTCAATTATACAATGAACAGATACCCATCCCTCCACCAGTGCCCATTTTCCACCACCATGGATAATATCCCTCCCACCCCCATCCCCCCATCCCCCCTGTCTCTGTGGCAGGGCAATCCCCTGTGTTCTCTCTCTCCTTTTGGGTGTTGTGGTCTGCAAAAGAGGCATTGAGTGGCAAACATGTTCAGTCCATAGTCTACTTTCGACATGCATCTCCCCTCCTGGGAGGATCCTCCAAACATCCTTTATTTGGTGCTCCCTTCTCTATCTGAACTGCCCTTTCCTCTAGTATACCCGGCTGGCCTCTAAGTTATGGAGTAATCCTCCTGGTGCTGATCTCAGCTATTCTTGGGTATTAATCTCATACTTTGTTACTTTATATCCCCCAGATGAATGCAATCTTTCTATGTCTATCCCTCTCTTTCTGACTCATTTCGCTTAGCATGATACTTTCCATATTGTACCACTTGTATGTAAATTTCATGACTTCATCTTTTCTAATAGCTACATAGTACTCCATTGTGTAGATGTACCAAAGTTTCTTTAACCAGTCATCTGTTCTTGGGCATTCAGGTTTCTTCCAGTTTCTGGCTATTGTAAAGAGTGTGCAGGGTTATTTTTTAGGGGACAATTTCCAACATTTTTCAAATAGGATGAAATAGTTGACATTCCCACCAACACTGAATGAAGGTTCATTTTCTCCTACATCTGCACCAGAACTGTTTTTCTGGCTCTTTTCTACGTATTCCAGCTTCACTGGTGTGAGGTGATATCTCAGTGTTGTTTTGATTTCCATTTCCCTGATGATCAGTGCTGTAGAGCCTTTTTTATGTATCAATTGACTATCTGCATATCTTCTTTAAGGAAGTTTCTGTTGATCTCTTCTCCCCACTAAAAAATTGTTTTACAGGTGTTCTATACATCTTGAGTTTTAACTCCGTACCTGAGTAGTGAGCAAATATTTTCTCCTAGTGTAAGGTGTCTTTTATTCTAGTCATCATTTCTTGTGACCTGATGATGCATGTTAATTTGAATAAGGCCTGTTTGTTAATTATTTTTGCTTGTTTGCTTGGCCAATGCAATTTGCCACAGTGTGATGGAAGTACAATGGTATCAAGGTAAGTGAAGTGAAAAGGAGGGACAGATACAGAATAATCTCTCAGATGTGAGATATCAACATAGTAATGAAATAACAAATGCCCAAAGACAACTGAACCTGAGAGCTGGTCTTCAGAACTGAGCATAGCAAAGGAAACAGGGACATATAGAAGTAGGTCTTGGAACAATGGTGGAGGGACGTGCACACCCTGGTGTAGGCTGTGGTGTTAGAACATTGTTTACACACAAATCTATCATTAACAGTATTGAAAACCATGCTGCCTCAAAATAAAACTGGGGAAAAAAGTTTTACCATGAGAGAAAGAGAAAAACTGGAGTCTGTTTGGTTCCAAATAGGTTCCACTAAGAGATTCTGGAAACTTCCCTCTCCCCCCTGCCACTCTCTATATATGTATATATATATATAGTGCATATGTATATACATATATATCCATATATTGTGAAGCTTAAGCAGAGCCATGACAGGCTCTACTTTAAGACCGAAACTCGTGAGGACTAAGTTTCAGTTTCAGTTTCCCCTATCAGAAAGTCCCAACTTCAGAAAACATCATCTGAGCAGATAAACCGCCCCATGGCAACAGCCCATCAGAATAGGAGAAATGGGCGGTGGCACCCAGCCAAGTAGAGAGGGTCTAGGGAGTGGAGTCACAGGACCAGACAGCGACCAGAATTGGAAACATATTGCCAGTTCCTAGAAAAAATGCTGTTATTTAACCAAATCCTATATAAACTGCTTAGAATTTGGAGTCAGAGTCCTGGTCAAGACTCTGGATGAGACTTGGACGCTAGCTTGAGCTAGCAATAAAGGGGCCTTGCATTTGGATCCTTGCATTTGGTCTGTTCAATGTGTAAGCAAAACTCCCTTCCTGGGACATATATTATATATATATATATTTATGCACTTTCATAGTCACAGAGTTTACAGGAGAACCAAGATCCTGTGGCAGAACCCAGTTCCTTCTCAACTTTAATATTAATTATGAGATTGGTTCAGTGCTCTACAAATGACTGAAACACAAAACTGACGTTCACTTTCATAATTCCAGAGTTTACAGCAGAACCAAGATCCTGTGGCAGAACCCAGCTTCCTCTCTACTTTAATATTAAAGAGATTGTTTAATATGCATTCTGACTGTGTTATAGGGGAGTGTGTGTGTGTGTGTGTGTGTGTAAATCACTGATCACTTTAATGAGTGTTTATTTGGGGCAAGGGAGTTGGGACATAGCCAGCAGGTCTCAGGGACTATAATTGTTTCTCTGCTGAGGGATAACCACTGGTGATGTTTATAGAACCGTATTTGGTGCCAAGGATTGAACTAGGGCCAGCTGTATAGCAAGACAAATACCTTAATCTCTGTTCTCTCTAGTCCATTATTTTATTTTCTCTTTCTTTTTCAGAGGAGTAGCTCCAAAACAGTGCTCAGAAGGCCCAGAAGGTCCACTGACAATTCTTGGTCAACTGACCCATAGTTCAGTGCAAAGGCTCAAGGATGGAATACTTGTTGGACCCTGTGGTACTGAGGCCCTCAGGGTTACATTGACTGCACCCTGTAATGTGCAGAGAACAGTGTTTTACAGGAGTCAAATCCTTGTCAGGAGCATGCTAGGCATGCACCCTTACTGCTATTCTATCTCTTGCATCCCTGCCCTGCCTCCACATCACTATTTAAGTGCTAATGTTACTGATTTTCAATAGAAATTTGTGAATTATTGGACAAGGTATCACTGTATCACTGTCATCTTGTTGTTCGTCAATTTACTCGAGTAGGTGCCAGTAATGTCTCCATTCATCCCAGCCCTGAGACTTTAGCAGCCTCTCCTTACTCGTCTTTCCCAACGCTGTCATATTGGAGGCTCTTTCAGGGTCAGAGGAATGAGACCCGTCATTGTTACTGTTTTTGGCATATCGAATACTCCATAGGGAGCTTGCCAGGCTCTGCCGCGCAGACAAGATATAGAAAGCATTTAAGATAGCTTCAAAATCTAAGCACAATTTTATTGTTTTAAAATTTGACGTACGTGTATAGTAGAATAATTATAAGCTCCTTAATTATAACCAAAATTAAAATAACACAACACAAACACACTCAAATCATTAAAACCCAAAGTTCACAACATGGAGTACACATGGACCCTCAGCCCCATCCTTGCACAATCCCTCACATCTACTGACTCCTTGGTTGCTTTTTTTTTTCGGACGCCAGGGACTCCTGTATCTACCAGATACAGGACAGGAGTCCCTGTAGCATTTTTTCAGAGCTTTTTTTCAAAGCTTTTTTTTAGAGGCTACAGACTTCTGTATCTACCAGAAATGTTCCGTGACCCACCCAGCTCCAGGGCTGGCTCCATCCATCATTTCCTTCAAAGCTAGATTCCATTGTCTCCTGTTCTCTGGTAAAATAAATAGAAAACAGTTCTGCTGCCAAATAAACTCTTAAGAAGGAAAGGGAAATCGAAAAAGAAACCAGAAAGCTTGATTTGAAAATGTAAAACGTGAAACTTATTTCTCCAGAGCACAAGCTGATGGGCGTATGTAACAACTCAGATTTCTTTAATACCTTTGTGTTCAGTCCTGTCTTTCTCTTTCCACAGCTTTTTCACACAGAATTTACACCCCATATAATTCACAATTTTCAGGTACCCTTTTCAGAGATTTTTAGTCTGTTTATTTGATGATACAGTACAACAATCCTGACACACAATGAATTCATCTCCAGAACATTTTCATTAGTGCCCAAAGGACCCCGTTTCCCTATAGGGCCAGAGAGGTGGTTCAGTGTTTGACATGCCTTAATCATGACAGGTCTTAGGTTTGATTCTTAGCACTGCTCTTTCCCTACTCAAGGGGGAAAAAAAGTCAAAGGAAGCAGTGGAAGGGAGAAGAAAGAAGTCAAAAGAGTAAGTAAAATGGAGAAAAAGGGCAAAAGGCAGGAGGAAAAGGGAGAGGTGGAGGTCTGTGTTCTATTGCTGTCCCCACCATATGTGCTATGGTTGCTATGGATCTGAGCATTGGACTCTCCCCGGTCCCGGGAAAGAGAGGATTCTTGGGGTCTACAAAGTATTAGATATGACTGAAGATAGGGCTTGAGGAAATGTATCACCAAGAAACGGGACCTGACACAGGAGCTGAACTTGGTACCCTGTATGTAAGCATTCAGCTCAGGCACAAAGAGAGACGTGCAGGTATCATACTAGAGTGAAGGAAAAGAGGACAGCATGGCAGGGGGTGGCACTGAAGAGGACAGGGCTCACTGGCAACCATGCCAGCTGCTCAGTACATTGGGGTCACGTACAAGATGGACACTGTGGCACTCAGCCTTCTATTTTCCAAGAGAAGGCAGAGTTATGGATTTTGATTTATATTTGCTTTTTGGGTTGCATGCTCAGCAGGGCTTACTCCAGGCTCTGTGGTCAGGGTGACTCTGGGAAATTCCCACAGGCAGTCAGTGGATCAAGCTGGGGTCAGTCACACGGTTAGGAAAATGCTTTAACCCCTGTACTATCTCTCTGTTTCAAAGTCTTGCAATTTTTACCAGATAGCTACTGATGCAAATTCCTAAAACATGAGACATTTTCGTTCTATTGGCAAATAAAACTTATCTGAGGGTTTTTACATTTGACCTGTCTTTAGGCACTGTGCTCGTTTGTTCATGGTCATTTGCAAGAACAAGCATCAAACACTCATGTCTGTGTCCTCTGCTAATATGTGTCTCTAAATATTGTTAATTGGATCCAAAGGCAATTGTGTGCTGGAAATTATGGGTCCTTAAACAATACGTTAAAAAAATTGTGGTCTGGAGCGATAGCACAGCGGGTAGGGCGTTTGCCTTGCACGCAGCCAACATGGCCGACCCAGGTTCAATTCCCAGCATCCCATATGGTCCCCTGAGCACCGACAGGAGTAATTCCTGAGCGCATGAGCCAGGAGTAACCCCTGAGCATCGCCGGGTGTGACCCAAAAAGCAAAAAAAAAAAAAAAATTGTGGTGGTTGGATGTGGCAATATTGGTCACCAGATGATTTTATGACAGATCTATCTGTCATAAACAAGCCCCTGATAGGAAATAAGCAGCCCTTTCTCACTTCTCAGGTCAAAGCCTAAATTCCTGACTGCCATTCACTCTCCACTAAACTCTTCTCCTTTCTTCAAATCTGTTTTACCCGATCCTTTCAACTACAAGTCAATTTGCCTTTTTATCAGAGTTTTCAATGGAAACAGAACTAAACAAGACACTATTGACTTCTTTGACTGGGGGGGAGGGGAGGGTGGGGTGGGGAGGGGGCAGGGCAGGCAACACAACAGAATCTAGTGAGTAGAGGTGGAGTTCCAGGAAATCTGAGCATTGGAATGTGTGAAGAAGACAGGGTAGAAAGACAGTGGAGGGCTAGAAAAAAACAAAGTTTTGTGAGTTACTGGTAGCCTTAATACAGGAATGGAATAGGCTGTCCCTCTAGGAAAGCCAGATATAGAACCAATTTTCTTGGTGACAATACTGCCATCTACTGCCAATGGAGAATGAGACAACATTCAGGTTAGGTAAAGGTAAAGGTAAAGGCCCTCCCGTTGATCATCGATTTGCTCGAGCGGGCCCAGTAACGTCTCCATTGGAGACTTTGTTGTTACTGTGTCTGGCATATCGAATACTCTCGGTAGCTTGCCGGGCTCTCCGAGAGGGGCGAAGGAATCGAACTCGGGTCGGCCATGTTGGCCGCTTGGAAGGCGAACGCCCTACCCGCTGTGCCATCTTAAATTGATTATTATTATTCCATTGTGTGGAATAATTCCATTATTCCACTTTGTTTTCCACTTATATAATTATGGACATATGTGTTATTTTCAGGTTTTTCCTTTTACGACTAAAATAGTGCTAATAATCTGTACACAGACACTTTTCATTAATTTTTGTTAAATAAGATAGTCCGGCCAAGTATTAGACATTTGTATGATCTTTAAATAACCACTGGACTGATTTTCTAGTGTTTCTTTCATTTTGCATCCCCACCAGTAATGTGTGAGATTTCCAGTTGCTTAACACCCTCACAGTATTTTTAATCTTTTGCTTTTTTAGTGGCTAGACTACTCTTGTTTTGTGTGGCTTTAATTTGCATTTTCCTGATGATTAATTATGGCGAGCATCTGTTCATGTGTTTATTTGTCAGCTATATGTCAACTTTGGTGATGTGTTCAGATATTTTGCCCATTTTTTCAGCTGAGTTTTGGCCTTCTTATTAAATTGTAAGGAGCACACCTTATAATTTTTAAATAAAAATTGAAAGATAATTTCACTGAGAAATTATTTGCATTCCATATAATTCATCTATTTAAAAATGTATAAATGAATGTCTTTCAACAAAGTGGCTGCACACGCATTACCACAATTAATTTTAGAATATGTTTATCATTCCAAAAGAAAGTTGTTAGCTTTAAACCTAAATTCTCCACCCTCCCTTACTACTATCTCTAGGCACCACGAATCTACTGTCTGTGTCTATACATTTTCTGATTCTGGAGATTTCATTTAACTGGAATTTTTGGACTTTTTTAATTCACTTGGCATAATGTTCTCTAGGTTCATCCAAGTTGTAGCATGTATTTGTGCCTCATTTTATTATTTTTTGCTTTATTTTAAATTTACTTTTACTTTTTACTATTTAAAAATAATATATTTTTATTGTCTCACTATGAATTACAAAGTTATTCACGAATAAATTTCAGGAATGCAATGTTCCAGTATCATTCCACACAACAACTGGTTTTTGCAAATTCTCACCAACTCTTGTTGCTATCAGTTCTAAAAAAATTACAGCCATCCTATTGAGTATGAATTGCTAACTTGTGGTTTAGATTCTTTATAAGTAAATTAATTTTATTAGGGCTGGAGCGATAGCACAGCAGTTAGGGCGTTTGCCTTGCACGCAGTCAAACCAGGTTCGATTCCTCTGACCCTCTCGGAGAGCCCGGCAAGCTACCGAGAGTATCTCGCCATACAGCAAAGCTTGGCAAACTACCCGTGATGTATTCGATATGCCAAACACAGTAACAAGTCTCACAATTTGTTGTGAGACGTTACTGATGCCTGCTCGAGCAAATCGATGAACAACGGGAGGACAGTGCTAAATAAGTACTAATTTTATTAAATTACCATGAGATTTATTATTATTATTATTATTAAATTATTAAATTACATGAGTGATAGCACAGTGGTAGGGCGTTTGCCTTGCACACAGCCAACATGGCCGACCCGAGTTCGATTCCTCCGCCCCTCTCGGAGAGCCCGACAAGCTACTGAGAGTATCTCGCCCGCACGGGGGAGCCTGGCAAGCTACCTGTGATGTATTCGTTATGCCAAACACAGTAACAACAAGTCTCAAAATGGAGACGTTACTGGGCCCGCTCGAGCAAATCGATGATCAACGGGAGGGCCTTTATTTTCGATAGCACAGCGGGTAGGGCGTTCGCCTTACAAGCGGCCAACATGGCCGACCCGAGTTCGATTCCTTCGCCCCTCTCGGAGAGCCCGGCAAGCTACCGAGAGTATTCGATATGCCAGACACAGTAACAACAAAGTCTCCAATGGAGACGTTACTGGGCCCGCTCGAGCAAATCGACGATCAACGGGAGGGCCTTTATTATTTACCATGAGACACACAGTTACAAAGCTGTTCATAATCGGGTTTCAGTCATGCATTGTTCCGACACCCATCCCTCCACCTGTGTACATTTCCCACCACCAATGTCCCCAGTTGCCCTTCCCCCACCCACTACCCCAGCTTGCCTGTATTGCAGGCACATCTCTCTCTCTCTCTCTCTCTCTCTCTCTATATATATATATATATATATATATAAAATATCTTCTGAAGAACAAATGCCTTTCATTTTGAAGAAGTCCAATTTGTTGATTTTTCTCTGATAGCTTTTGTTTTTTCAATATTGTACTTAAGAAATCTTTGACAAAAACCAAAATTTTTTCCTATTTTTCAGACAATATTATAGTATTATCTCTTATCCATAATCTAAGGAGTCAATGCTTGGATAAAAATATGAAGCAAAAATGAGAACCACTATTCTGTAATTGACTATCCTGTCTTTCTGCCATTCTGTTAAAAGTTCTCCTTTCCCTACCTAATTGTTTTGTCCCATAGTAAAAATAAATTGCAGAGTATTCTAACTTTTTAAGCAGCTATTCTCTAGTGTTAGTTTGGCTCCAATGTGGAAGTAGTAGACTTATGAGCCTTCTGCCTTGCCACCTTGTATTTTGCAAGATTATCCTACTATTTCCAATCTTTGAGAAGATAGGGGGGAGTTTCCTAGTTTGCGTCTTTCAGGTAATCTTTGGTCTACTTTGGTCTACTGCAGTTTCTTCACATGCAAGTTAGTAAGCCGTACGAGACATAAGAGGAACTCTTTGAATATCTCTAAAACAAACAACACACTTTCTCTCATGCTCTATCTTGCTCTCCCCACGCCAGTGTTCTGTCCTGCAACATCTACCACCTTGGAATCCCTCAATTCTCATTCTTCTCCTTCATTTAGAGAAACTGATGGGTTTTGTCTAGGTTCCCTCTCCTGAAGTGCAGCCTGCACATTCTCTCTGGGCAGTTATTGGAAGGGAAATTGCAGGACTAACTACATTTTGTTTTAATTTTCTCAGAATTATCATTGGGTGTTCAATGTTCAAAACCATTGTTTTCTACATTTATTCTCTAATTGTTTAATGTGGAAGAGTAAATCTACTCATTATTACTCCGTCTTGGATGACAAAAAAATTACTATTAATATTTTTCAATCTTTAATCCACCAGTCTGCTGACTTGTCAAGTCTTCCTTGCTCTTCTCTCTCTTTCTCTCTCTCTGTCTCTCTCTCACACACACACACACACCACAAACCATCTGTAATACCTATATTTGTCAAAGATTATTTTTTATATTAAAAAATGGGTCATCCAGTCATTGGTAATTGCAAAGGCTAAAATCAGGAAGGAGAGAAATCCTCTCTTACTTGGATGGAGCTATTTTTTGTTGTGTTTTCTAGATTCATTCATTCACAGATGACAACTTGGATTTAATTTTCCTGGTTGGCATTTTGGGCTGCTTTATTTCCTACCTAAATAACTTTGGGCAACACAATTAACCTTAAACCTTAATTTCCTTATCTGTAAAAAGAGGACCTGGAGGTAGTTTTGAAATGCGGATGAGGTCCTTTGTACAAAGGGCTGGAACACAGAAATGTTGCTAGATTAGATGCTTCCCAATGTCCTCCCATCCAGCTGTCACTGGCACATGCTTTGGCGGATCATTTCCTCTTTTTTAAACTTGTTTTCTTCATTATGTGTCAAGTGCAACACTCTCAGTTCTCCTCCAACTTCACTGCTTTCTCAGACTTTATATCTTGTAAACTTCTATATGCATTCTTTGTTATTTATGCTTACTTTATAGGACATCTCATCTTGGCTTTTGACCTTAACTACCGTTTCTAAGTTAATTTTTCACCCATCATAGTCATAGTTACTTGAACATTGGGCCTATGTATTTCCATAATGATCTTTTCATGCCCTTCCTCTGCTTTTCTCCATATTAATGACACTGAGGACTGATGGTACAGGATGCATTAGACTCCTGTGTCTTTCAGCTGCATTTGGCCCAAGGAGGAAACAAATGGAAAATTGGAAAGCAGAGGCAGGAAATGCCACAGTGCTTCTAGCTCTTCCCTTTATGGTCAGTCTCTGCTGGAGGCTGGCTGCTGTTCTGCATTACAAACCATAGATCGTTCCCTGACAACAGTTCCTCTCTTTCTGATTTTGCTAATCTCTGTGGAACCTGCTTATATCTTGTTTGGCTTTCCAGCAATTCCATTATCTATGTAGCCATCTTCATGGTATAGAATCCCTAGAGTAACTTCTGTTTCCTGGTCGAGTTTTAACTAATAGAGTTACCTAACAGGAATTTAAGAATAAACATATAGAGAACAAACTCCTAATTTTCTTACTAAGCTGCTCCTCATGGTACTTCTTCATTTTTGAATTTTTGGCAACACCATTTTACTATGTTAGGACCCACTTAGCCAGAGAACTGCCACGACAGGCTGTGGGGCCTCTGAGTGACTTAGGCCTCTTCCAGGAACAAGAAAAGCAGAAAAATCAGATGCTTTTGTCAAAGACTACACCCCGGAATGAGATTAGGTCTTCAGAATTTAACTGTCAGATAATGGGCCGGATGTTGTGAGCCAAAACAACAACAACAACAACAACAACAACAACAACAACAACAACAATATGTGTACTCTATAGGTACTAGAAATTTGCTGAGTAATGCTTACTTGCCAAAATGAAAGTATGAGAACTTGCTAAACCTAATGGTCGGGGTCCTTGTTGAAACCCGCTGTGCTGGGCGAACACTTGGACCCCAACAATAAACCTCACTGTGTGATTTGCATTCTCAGCTCTGTTCTCTGTCCTTGAGGGGTGGTCACTCTGGACCCTAACAACTAAACTACTAGCACTGTTCTTGACACATTGTTTTCTCTCATACTGTTATCTACCCTGACAGCAAATCCTGTTGTTCAGCTTTAATGAACATACCTAGAGTTGATTACTTTTCCTCCCCCTTCACTTCCTTCATCACTCATGTCCAAGCCATTCATATCCCCACGTGAATGATTATCATAGCTTTCTAACTTGTTTCTCTACCTCCACTGTGGATCCCAGCAGTCAAATGGGTATAAATTGTAAGTCCAGTTATTCATTATTTTTCTATTGAGAACCTCCAACTGGCTTTATTAAAAGAAAAAGCAGTGTCTTAATAAATGGTTCCCAAATACCTCTAGTACTTCTACTTCCTTCCACCAACCACCATTTGTTACAACACACTGACTTCATTATGCAGGCTAGAACCCACTAGCAATAGTCCTGTCTCAGGATCTTAGCCCCTCCTGCTCTCTCATATCTGAAGTTTTTTCTTATAGCCATTTGGCTTTCAGTCATCTTTATGTGCTCTGATATCACGTCCTGTGTATCTGATATTATGTCCTTTTCTGATTACACATAGCATAGCATCATCTATTATCCCTATACTCTTTTGCTCATTTAAAAAATTTTTTAATAGAGAGAATATTACAAGACTTTATAGGGTTTGGTATGAATTTTTATTGTTTTTTGTTTTGGGGGCGATCACACTTAGCGGTGCTCAGGACTTATTCCTTGCCCTACACTCAGAATCCAAACACTTAGTACTCTGGGCTGAGAGAAAGCAAGGCTTTTAACACTTAGTTCTCTGAGCTCTGAGAGCAAGCAAGTCTCTTCTGTAAATCCCAGACTAAGTCCTCAGACCAGTTCAGCTTGTCCTTCCCCATGGGAGTCCTGTTTCTTAAATCATAACAGCTTCCATCGAAACCACACATTTTTTTGCTTTCTAGACTGTCCCATTTCAATGCCGGGGTGGCTTTGCCACTCACCCTGGGTCTCCATTCTAGTCCCACAACGGACCTCCCTTATGGGGTACTAGGAACTACAGCAACTGAAGTCTGAGTCAAGTAATATGACCAAGTAATTATGCCCAGGAGTAGATATATTTCAGAATCAATCAACTCCCAAATATTAGGAGCATAGCATTAATGATCTTTCTGTGTTTAACCAAAGAATATTGCTTTATAGTAAAATATAAAAAAACTATGGGGGAAATAGAAAAGCAGGCACCAATACACAACACTTCAAATACACAGCACTACAAATACAAAGTCCAGAATTAGCATAAAGTTTTGGTTTAGAAGCAATCAAGATTGACTTGGGGAACTGTGACAATCAGCAGTAAAATACAAAGGAAAGGTTAAAGATAAATTTGACCTAGATTAGGGATGCTAGCAAGAGCACAGTAAGCTTCTCTGGGAGGAGGAAAGGGGGCAATTCATTGATGAAGCCTAAAACACTTAGGGTTAATATCCAACACATATGGAATGCTGGGGATTGAACTTGGATCCCAAGTGAAGCAAGTGCCCTACCCACTATACTAAAGCTCCTGCTCAAGACTGTGCATTTTACAGTTTTTCAAGCCATATATTACCACACCACACTTTTCCCCAAGGACTATAATCCTGCACCACAACCTGTATGGTCCCTTCCACCCTTTCAACACACTCAATCACCCTCACTTTGGTATCCTTAGTTCTATAGCCAGAGGTTAAACTGTTTAACTTTACTTCCTTGTATTGTACCTTTGTACAGCGCATGAGTGGGATTACCTTATATTTGTCTTTTTCCTATTTTACTTTGCTTGGCACATGCTCTCTAGTTTCTTCCAGGTTGCACCAAAAGGCAAGATTTCGTCTTTTCTTGTAGCTAAGCAGTTATCTCTTGTGCACAAACACCATGTTCTGTTGTTATTAATAACAATGCTACGCATTTATTATCGTGTTGTGTCATGTTGTGTCTCTTCCCACTACAATGCAAGCAGACTTCATTTAGCTGACTGCTAAACCTTTAGGGTCTCAATACTTCTTGGCATTTAGTAATAAATATAAAACGCACGGCAAGATTGCTTTGCACCGGGCACAATGCCTAGCGCGTTGTAAGAAGCATATCATTTATTTACACTTATGGAGCCCACGGGTTCTAAGCCAGGTCCTACCTCTGCAAAGGGTTGCAGGGAGCACGTAAGAGACAAGGAAGGTGGTGATTCCCCAAGTGGAGCTGGGGAGCTCATCCCCACCCGGCAGGTATCGGCGGTCGCAGACCCCGCTAGGGCCCGCCCACTGCGCATGCTCCGCTCGACGGGCGAGTCTCCCACGTCCAGACCGCCTACAGCTCCGACTGGCTGCGCGCAGAGCGAGTGGCGCCCTGGCCACACCCTCCTGTCCGGCCACCCCCGCCTTGTCCTTGTCATCTGCGCGACTAGGCCGGAGAGAAGCGGGCACTTCGGTTCTGGACAGCATCTTGGGGAGGACGACTCCAGGTGAGTGCTGGCTCTGTCCTCGCCAGATGCGGGTACTGCAACTCGGTCCCCCACGCGTTCAAGGGGCAGGGCTGTGAGCCTGTCGCTGGTGCTCAGCAGCGCTTCCCTTTAGCATCTGCAGGCCTGTGCATTAGTCCCCGCCGCCCTCGCCTTTGCCCCAAGCACCTACAGGTGCCTCTTCTGCAAGATGCCCGAGACATCTCTCGGTGGACCCAGGGTGTGTGTGTGTGTGTGTGTGTGTGTGTGTGTGTGTGTGTGTGTGTGTGTGTGTTGCTGGTTGGGGAGCGGGGGTGTTCTTAGTGTGTGGATCCTTTTCCAGGTGAGTCTTTTAACCTCAGACCTTTCCAGAAAGCCTGATTCCTAGATCTGGTCCCTCCAGTCTGTTACTTCCCTTAGCTCCTGGGTCCAGGCAACTTGCCCGACACATGGGATTTGTTAGCCGGAAGGCATTGTGAAGAGTCAGCTTTGGCACGGGTCCTGGTGAAAGAGCCCTGAGGTATTATTATCATTTTGCTTTCAAGACTGTAATCTAGTTGAACCTCAGTTTCCTAAAGAAAAAAACAAGTATTTAAGAGATTGCAGAGTTGGTGGAAGAGTAATAAGACAGATCAGAAGCAATAGGAGCATAGGTTATTATTTTATGATAATTTTAAAAGTAAAAATATTCGAAATGTAAAATAACCAACAACTGGGTTTAGGACTTTTCTTCAAACAGTGAACGTCAGGCTTATTGTATGCTAATAAGTAGGCATTAATTATGTTCATGAGAGATATTGTATATTAAATATATTCAAAATATGTATTGACCATCTTATATGTGCATATCACCCTGCTAAGGTCCTGGAAGTTCCAAGTTGAATCAGGTACTCGCTTTGCCCTCAGAATGGCTAAAATGAGGGTCGGCAGGCATTTAATTGGGATGCTGAAATGTAGAAAGAAATGAGTTGCAGAGAATTCAGACAAGCATGTGTGTATTGGAACTTGAGGCACCGGGTGATGCTCAAATGATGGAATCCCCAAGCCTCGCATGTGGGAAGCCTTGGGTTCAATTGCCAGAGCTTCACACCTCCCTCCCACTATCTGTGGGCATCACCTCAGATGCACAAGAATTTATCAAAAAAAAAAGAGAGAGTCATTTGCTTAAAAGGGTGAGGAAGTTTCTTAGTGTTGTGCTGGGTGGAACATATTCAGTCGAATGTCTTCAGCTCTTAACTTTATGGAGCTTCCCCTGTGGGCAGCTGGCTCTAGGAGAGGGACCGAATGAAAACTCGTTATCAGTAATTTCAGTTATGACCGTACTCTTATTTTCCCTGCTCAGATCTCTCCTCATTCCCTAGTGATACTGGATATCTTGGAGGTTGTTTTTATGATAATATGAAGACAGGATCTCTATTGCACCATAAATGTTAATTTTAATGGAAACAGTGGACTTACTTTGCCAGTGCACATTCAAGGTAATAGTGCCTCTTGTCTAGGTGTTCTAGGTTCACTGCTAAGAGAAGTAACTCCAGCACTAGCAGGAATTGCATCAACAGTAAATTTGTTTATGATATCCTGAGAACAAAACCAGTTTCTTCAGACTTGTGGAACACTCAGTTTAAGCACATATCACTTGAAAACAGCTGTTTTGGATGGGGATGAGACTCAAGTGGTAGGCCATGTGCAATTCACATGGGAGGCCCTTGCACAATCCCCAGAAGTCCATTATCCCCAGCCCTGCTGGAGTGGCCCTTCTCAAAATAAGATTTGTATTTTCTTTTGGTCATACAATAACATAATAGCATGGCATATGTAAAACTTCATACATTTTAATATGAATATAACTGTGAAATCATGAATATAGTCAATTTTTTAACCTACCCATCACCCCAAGGGTTTGCCAAACACCTTCCATTTACTTCCTGTCCTCTTCCTGGGAAGGCACTTATTTGCTTTTAAACTATAGATTAGTTTTCTTTTCTTTTTAGACTTTTAAGTAAATGAAATCAGATGGTGCTTATTTTTCAGATGGTGAAATCATACGGCGCTTACTTCTTCCCCTTGGTTTTATTATTTGGAGATTATGTTGTGTTATTGTGTATTTCTTCCTTTACATTGCTGAGCGCTTCGCAACAACCGTAGTATGTTGATCTACTTACCCATTTAGGACATTTTTCAGTTTTTGAGTCCTGTCTGTCTGTCTGTACTGTCCACTGTCCTCCCGTTGTTCATCAATTTGCTCAAGTGGGCCCAGTAATGTCTCCATTTTGAGTCTTGTTGTTACTGTGTTTGGCATATCAAATACATCACAGGGAGCTTGCCAGGCTTTGCCCTGTGGGCAAGCTACTCTGGGTAGCTTGCCGGGCTCTTCCAGAGGGGCGGAGGAATTAAACCCGGTTTCACCGGGCTGGATGCACATAAGGCCCTATGCTGTGCTATCGCTCCAGCCTCCAAATCCTCCAAATCCTTTTCATGTCCTTATTCCCTCACTTCCATAAGGACAGCATCTTGGGGAGGACGACTCCAGGTGAGTGCTGGCTCTCCATAAGGGAAGTGAGGGAATAAGGACATGACAAGGACTTGGAGAATTCACTGCTGGTAAGAATTTTGTCTCTTTCAACCTGGTGGAATCAGTCTGGAGAGTTCTCAGTAAATTTAAAGTTGAGCTGCTTTGGGGTATGTAACTCCCATGAGAGAAAAATATTCATTCAAAAGGTTGTAAGCACACCACTATTCATGGAAAGACTAAGTAAAATAGCTAAGATATGTAATCAACCTAGATATTCAACAGCAGTTCAGTGGATCATGAAGATGTATATATAAATGGGAGCGATAGCACAGCGGGTAGGGCGTTCGCCTTACAAGCGGCCAACATGGCCGACCCGAGTTCGATTCCTCCGCCCCTCTCGGAGAGCCCGGCAAGCTACCGAGAGTATTTGATATGCCAGACACAGTAACAACAAAGTCTCCAATGGAGACGTTACTGGGCCTGCTCGAGCAAATCGACGATCAACGGGAGGGCCTTTACCTTTACCTTTACCTTTACCTATGCTACTCAGCTATAAGAAATGATGAAGTCATGCAATTTGCTACAGCATGAAAGAGAACTGGACAATATCAGTCTTTGAGTATTTGATATAAAACAGTTATAGACATTTTTGAACAAGTCTTTGCACGTGTGTACACTTTGAATTAACTTTTGTATTTGTGCGAGATATGGACTTGGCTTTGATTTTCACGCGTGCATCTCCTTAAGTGATCACATGCACCTAAAAATCGGTAGGAGTCTGTGCTGTTGTTCCAGCTCTGCCGGTCACCATCCTGAGTGTCCTTGGAAGACTTACTTCACTTTGGCTTTAAGGTTTTTGCTATGCTGTGTGTTTTGTGTTCCACTGCTAGAAACTAGATGCTCTTTGCTGGAGGATCGATCTTGGGAGGAGAGGAAGTGGTGATGTTTTTCTTTCGGTTTCTCCTGCAGCCTTTCATTTCACATGTCCCCTCAGATGATAGATCTACCTCCTGTCGTATTATTTGGGATAAGAAGAGGCGTGAATAAGTAGTAGAGGCAAGAACTATCGTTTATTGAATGTAAAGATGTTTCAGTCACAGTTTGAAGAGAGAAAATGCGTGTGTAGGGAGTGGGTCTCAGGGTCCAGAACTATGTGGGTCTTTTTTTTCTTACTCCCATTTTATTCTAAGTTCCCCGAATGTCATTTCTCCATAATGGTTTGTAGACAGGAGGCAAGTGGGGTGTGCTTGCCTGGGATTGGAGCAAAATGAGGGTTCCAATAGAAAATAATTCTTTTATTTCTTGTGTTTTTTTAAACTGTTTTAGTTTTTGTTTCCGCAAATGGCAGGGATCATTTTTTGTTTCACATTTTTTACTTGTATTTTATTTGTATTAAAGCTGTTTCCTAGAGTTTAATGGGAACATTACTCGACCAGCAAATGTAATGATTATAAAATTTGCTTAAGTCGCAATAAGCTGTTTTATGCAGGATGAAAATGCAGCTCTTGAGGTTGATAGTCTCTTTGGCCCTTGGGATCCTGCATGCTGAGGTGTCTGGAAACGAGCTGACGCCTGTGGATCCTGAAACACATATGAATGTGGTGAGTTTTTCAAAGTCAATTGATTTTTAAAATACATCTGTGATGGACGTTTATTATTTTCTTAATTCTCACACATGACTCTATATAAAGTCACAAACACTAATTTCTGTATAATTCATTCTTTGTCTTATCATATCTTCTGAATATTAGATTCAGTTTGCTAGATTTTCCTCATCTGGTAATACAAATTTTACCGACTCATTTTACTCTTAAAGTTGATTCTTAATTAGGTAAGTGATAACATAAGATAAATTTTTTTCATTAAGTCTAACTGAATTGTCTACAGCTTAGTAAACTGTTGCTACTTTGCAGGAACATTATTACTGAGTTCAGTTTTGACAAATTGTGGAGCAGTACCCAGGGAGTAGCAGCAATTCATACAAAAATAAAAGTATCTGAGAACCTTTCTGTTAGAGTAAATTAGCAAAAATAATCCTATAACTAAAAAATTTCAAAGTTATATTAAGTAAATAATAAAATATGGAAATACCTCATTAAAACATAAATTATTGGGAAAATGAATGTTATGAAAGAAACAACTTTAAAATAGACATTTTAGTGACCCAAGTGCAACTCGACAATCTTAGAGAGAAATTAATAGTAATCTCAGGGAATATGGTCTCATGTCAAGATCTTTCTTAAACAGATTTTTTCTTTTATCTCTCTTCTTTAAATTTTTGCCTATAAAAATGAGAAAACTAAATACTTTTAGGCATTTATGGTAGTGATATGATAATGATATATGATAGTGATGTTTTATTGTGGTAAGGTAAAGGTAAAGGCCCTCCCGTTGATCGTCGATTTGCTCGAGCAGGCCCAGTAACGTCTCCATTGGAGACTTTGTTGTTACTGTGTCTGGCATATCGAATACTCTCGGTAGTTTGCCGGGCTCTCCGAGAGGGGCGGAGGAATCGAACTCGGGTCGGCCATGTTGGCCGCTTGTAAGGCGAACGCCCTACCCGCTAGAATTGATTATTCATATCCCACTGAGTTCAATTGTGCCATAGATCTTTCTTATGGAGAAATGCATTTATCCCAGTTCATTTCATCTTTTCTCATGCTTCAACACCATATTAATGTTATAGTGTAACATTAGAACTGATGAAATGGATCCATACTTCTGCTTTGCCCCTCACCCAACACCCCCACCACTCTCAGGCTCTCTTAAAATAAGAAAAGTGATAGGTTATCACATTAGTTGGTATATTTAGAAAATAGAAGTGTTTATTTGATCCTGGAGTCTGGATAGAAATAAAGAGCCAATGATGGTAAAATTAGATGCACTTAGTATAGAACTAGCTAAAATAATGAAACTAAGATTTAACCAAATATCTGTGAATATAATGCATAAACAATGAAGGATTTTTTGGAATGGAATGTTGACTGTTGAATTAAGTGACTAAATTCTAATCGCTTTTTGATTTCTTAAATTAAGCCTTTCCTGCATTTAATTTGTCCTCTCTTTTGCCTGCTACTGTGAAAAATCTTTTAAGCTTCTGTCCCCAGAATTTCCATTGTTCTCTTTCTTCATAGACTGAAATTATCTCTCACTGGGGCTTCCCTGCCGAGGAATACTTCATTGAGACAGAAGATGGCTATATTCTTTGCCTTCACCGAATTCCTCATGGCAGGAAGAACTATGCTGACAATGGTATGTGTGTTTTCGTGGGAAGTTAGGAAAGCTCTGAAAAATTATTGCACAGGTGGGATTTGGCAAGTTTTGTAATAGTAACTAACTTCAGATTTTACTTTAAAACATTGAAATGGTTATATTTTCAGACCAAAGAACTTTCGCCCTTTTAAGGGCTATGATTATGCAGGCATATAAGAATGCTTCTTTTAAAGAAGCAAGAATAAGAATCTTTAATTTCAAATTGTGCTTAAATATTAAAAGATTAGATGTGTTTGAGGACATGCTAAGAATCTTTGCTTCCTTAATTATAAGGAATTTGGTTATTTAATAAATATTTTATGTATTAAGTAGATAACATTTACTATTTGAAATTTAGTTTGATTTTTGAATTGGCTATGTAGTCATATAATTTAAAAATCAAGGAGAATATTTGTGAAATACCTCATTTTTAATTTTTGCTCTGTCTACAAAGTCTCTTTTAATAATTTCTTGCTGAAACTGTCTTTAGGAACAAATAAAAACACATTATATTTTTCTATTTTCCTTTTAATAAAATATGATGCATATTCTTTATTCCATAAATTTTTACTTAATATTTTGTAGATCTTTCCATGAGATGCACAAAACACTTTATAATTCATTCATTCAATACTTTTTATAGATACCTGGTGTGCCCCAGTATAGTTATCATGTATTTTGATATCGTGATATATTTAAAAAGTGCCCTACTAATGAGCATTTGGCCATTTTCATTCTTCTGCTAACCAGTATAACTGCTAGAAATAATTTTGTGTGCAACTTTATTAATAAGATACATAGAGAGTTTGGAATTAGAGGATTGTGCATTTGTGATTTTGAGAGATATTTTTAAATTGTTTTTCGCGTGGAGATTGTTTTTGCTTAATTGGGTAATAACTAACATGAATTATTGTTGAAAGATTCAGTGAACCTCAGTAAAATCAAGCTTGGAAACTATGTCTGTAATCCATTTTCTGTGCGCTCCTTAGACTTTCTCTTTCCATAGTGCAATGAAAGCAGATAAGTGATATCTAAGTGACGGTGCTGTGTCATGGAATAGAAGCAAAGTGAATTGATTCTTCCTGTGCTTTTAAGTGTAGAGAGAAGAGTTAGGGACTGCGGCTTCAGCTGACTCTCAGGACTTGTGTGCTTTCACCCCCATACGCCTAAGTCTTCATCTGTAAAAATAATTGTTTAGTTAGATTGAACTCAAAGTTCCCCCTTTTTATATTATCACTTCCTCATATTAGGGTTCATGCTCTTTCACTTTTTTTTCTTTGCGGGAGCTGAGGGAGGAGGCATGTTTGTGTGGGGCAGTGGGTGCCCTTGAACTTTAGAATGCAGCACTAGGCTGAAAAGTATACTTGACTAGATCTAGTTGTAACGTGAGGTCCCTACCTTCTTCTGCTCTTTACAGACAGACCTTCCTATGGGGCATCAGTGATGTGTGATTGATTAACATAGCTCAGAGGGTTGTTTTAAAGGAAATCTATGATAAGTAGCTCAGTTTTCTAAGGTGCCTTTTCTCAGCAAGGGATCATATAAGGCCCCTGTGAGCCCCTAGGACCTTTGGTGAAAATTGCATAAATGGGTGGCCATAAATCATGGGATTAGGGTGCTAACCAGTAGGACAGAGGGGGGCACAAGAATAAACCAGGGCTGCATGGTCAGAAAAGGCTTAGAAACACAAACAAAAAATCTAAAGGAATTTGTAATTTTCCTAACTATTGCTCAGGTGCTTCTCTGCTGGTTTGCAGTTCTGTAGTCCCAGGCAAACCCTGAATGAAGACCCTTCACTGTCCTTCACTCCTTGAGCAGTGTTAGCAGAAGAGTTAGTTCAGTTCATTTGAGCCAAACAAGTTATTTTTTAAAAAAGAAGATATAATAGTTTCCTTCAAATGGATTGATTATGCCATTTCACTTCTGACTTCCTCCTCTGTTAATAACACCATTGCCCTAATGACCTCCTGGAAACTGCAGAATCATTGGGACTTCTTTAGGTAGCTGCCAAATTCTCTCTGGCTCTACAATTATGTAGTTTCAGTTCCTCATTTTCTTCATTTTTCACCAAACCACCACCTGACCTTATTTTCTTGTTACTATCTAAATAGATCCCTGAAATCTGCTCAGAAACTAAGAATTGAGCCACTTAAAAATTTTTTTTGCTATTGAAGTTACATTAACTTGTAGCATCATAAAGATTTTAGGTCATTTTAGGTTTAGAGGCTTCCTATATATTTAAAAAAAGAGAACTCAGGGGCTGGAGCAATAGCACAGCGGGTAGGGCATCTGCCTTGCAGCCGACCCGGGTTCGATTCCCTGCATCCCATATGGTCCCCTGAGCACCGCCAGGGATAATTCCTGAGTGCAGAGCCAGGAGTAACCCCTGTTCATCACCAGGTGTTGTGACCCAAAAAGCAAAAAAAAAAAAAAAAAGAGAACTCAAAATAGGAATATAGAAATTCATTTTAAATCCTTATATATAATATATATAATTCATATAATAATATGTAATTTTAAACCCTTTTAAATATTTAATCATTTAAATCATTATATATGCATATAACTATATATGCATATATAATAAGCATATATTAATCACTGTCATTGTCCTCCCATTGTTCATCGATTTGCTCGAGCAGGCACCAGTAATGTCTCCATTGTGAGACTTGTTGTTACTGGGTTTTTTTTTTTTGGTATATTGAATACATCACAGGTAGCTTGCCAGGCTTTGCCGTGAGGGCGAGATACTCTTGATAGCTTGCTGGGCTCTTTGAGAGGGGCAGAGGAATCGAACCTGGGTTGGCTGCGTGCAAGGCAAACACCCTACCCGCTGCGCTGTCTCTCCAGCCCAAGCATATATTAATATAATATAGTATATAATATTCTTTATTATGTATGTTTATATAATCCTATCCTTTTGTCCACTTTAACTTTCAGCTCTCCGATCATTTGAGCAGAAAAAAAGACAAGCTTTTTCTCTACTCCCAAATGCTTTGCTAAGATCCCTCACAAAGGGATTGTCTTACTCTGTTGTAAGTCTACCCGTTGTACTCATGTGTCTTGTAGTCGCCTTCCTCATCCTTCTCTGTAGCCACTCTTTGAAGTCAGAGTTTGTTTCTTATTTTCTGTGTATCTCTCGTAGCAACTAGCAATACTCTGTGGTCTGCAGCGCTGACCTGAGTTAAAATTCCACTGGGTATAGTACTCAGAATTGGAGTTTTTAACAAAATGAAGTGTAATGGAAACCTCTCTAATGGGATGAAACAAATTTATATCTCTGTGCACGCAGATATGACAGAGTTATAGCTATGTAGTTCCCACAAAAATTTCCCCTCACTTAAGACAAACAAAAGGTTAAGTTGCTTCTAATTAAGTTGTTTGGAACATAGTGAAAACTCATAGAGTATATATGTGCCAGTTCCCAGCTAAACGAACTTCTCTATCCAGTGTTGACCTCCTCCCACTTTGCATGAACTCCATAAAGGAATTGAAATTCAAAACTCAGTCATTTGTAGGGAAATGATTCTATTTTCATCTATTCAGTCTTATTTCTGAAAGTCATGGGATATTAGCTTTAGAAGGATCTGAAAGTATTTCCTGTTTCAGAGATTTAGAGAGCTTGCATTTGTGGGTTGGGAGTGGAAAGGTGGGTATTCTCCTGAGCAATGCTCAGAAGGTCCTGGAGGCCAGTTGGTGATCCTTGGCCATGACAGTCCAAAGCAAGGGCCCAGGTATGCAATGCTTAGAGCTTGCATTTAATTAAATTATTGAATTTTTTGGTTTCATTTTGGAGCCACGCTGTTGGTGCTTAAGGCTTACTCCTGGCTCTGTGCTCAGGGATCATTCCCGGTAATAGGGGTTGAACCCAGGTCAGCTGTGTGCAAGGCAAATGCCCTATCCTCTGTACTACTGCTCTGGTTTTGGGAGTTCGCATTTTAAACACACTCCCCAGTGGATACTAAAGTAACTTCATTGGGTTTGAGAATCCATGTTATAGATCAATACCATAAGTTTTACTGGATGAGACAGCAAGTTCAAAGAAGGATAAAGGTCTGCTTAAGGTTAAAAGATAGTGGCCTAGCCAGTGTGATTATGAATTCACTGTTCTTTGAATTCAGAGAACATGTCCTTACATAATATGTATTGAGCAAGTTAACCCCACGATTGTCAGATTATTTATTTTATTTGGCTGAAACAGGGAACACATAAAAGACATGCCCAAAATATGTACAACAGCAACAATAACAAGGCAGATTTTCATCTTTCCTCAATAGGAAATCAATTTTTTAAGTATAAAGAGTAGAACATTTATATCTGAAATATTTTGTTTCTGATTGCCTGGCCAATGTGAATAATAACCTTCAATTTCTGGAATGTGAACACTAACCTTTAGTCTGCACTTTTGGTTTTTGAGCTGTGATCCTGGCAGAGACTTGTGGGGATTGTTTTCTTTAGAAAATTCCAAAATTTCCTCCGGAATTTTCACAATGGAAAATTCACAATCAGATTGAACTAGGTCTTTGGAGAGAAAAGCCTTTGGCCTGCACTTTTCTCTGGTTGTTTGTTTTAGGGGTCTGACCCATTTCTCAACTTTCTGGTCCCTTATCTGTGATTTTTAAAGGAATAAGAAATAAGCACCACATTTTAAAAATTGCTGTGCTATAACCTGCTGTGCAGAAGCTCTTGATTTATTAGGATGAATTCCTCACATCTCAGCAGCACTCAACAGATGTGGGGTCATTAATGCAACAGTGTGGCTGGGCCTCTCGACCTCACTGACATTAAACCAAGCTTGCTTAGTGCTCTGATGGCAAGGTGGGAAGGAGGGCTGGAGTGTTCAAGCAAGAGACATCAGTGCCAGCTGCAGAGTTGGTCTTTTATATGCAGGCTGGGACTTATGCAAAATCAGAATAGGAAGGATGGAAGAGTACTCCCTAAATCTCCTCTCCTCTGTCATCCACCTCACTGTTGTTTGGCCCACCTCCACACCATGCAGGCTGGTAGTACTGTATAGTTTTATAGTTCTCTGCTGCTTCCCTCTTAGCAATTAAGATAGTTAAGACATTAAATAATGATGCTTGAAATCAATAATGATAGATATAATGCCAGACTGTGAGCTGTTTGAGGTTTAATGCCTATTTTGCATACTCTTTCATCACTTCTGCCAATGCTTCAGTCTCTGCAAGAGCTATCATAGTCCTGGGAACCTTCTGGCTTGCTTGAACAAGTCATAGATACTTTACTAGATTCCTTGAAGGGGCTGCCTTGGGTCAAGAGTTTCCTACTCTTGACCTCAAAGTTACTTGTGGACATAAAACAAGAGTTCCTACAGTGAGTAAAATGAGAGATTGTCACTCTGGTTAAAAGTGTCAGTAGCACTAGCCTTGGATTAGCCTTGGAACTCGAGCTCCACTACTTTTGCTCTGTGACCTTGAAAATGTGTTTCACTTCGTTATATTTTAATATTTTCATCTACTAAGTGGGATGACCAATACAATTTCATAGACTGTGACAATCAGGCAAACCGAAGCCCTGAAAAGTATTGTATCCCGTATAAATGCAACTGCAACTTGGCTTTTTCATTTTGAATATCATCGTGCATTGGATAGCAGTGTCTCATGTTTGCTTCCTCCGTGTTTGGTGAGTAGGACTGTGCTGTAGACTGAATCTCTCCAACCATCTATCCACCCTAAGCTCAAGATAGTGACTAGATGGGAGGTGGAGGGGAGGGAATAGGAAGGGAGTTGGGGAGCAGAGTCCTCATAAAAGGTATCTGTGCCCCTGGGAAACTGATCCCAAAAAGATACTGGCAAAAACACTGCTTCTGTGAACCAAGAGGCAAGCTCTTGTCAGATACTGGGTCTGCCAGCACCTTTGACCTTGAACTTCCTAGCCTGCAGAACTATGTGAAATAAATATCTGCTGTTTACAACAGACCAAAAATCTAGACATTCTATTATAGAAGCTCAAATGGGTTAATGGAGTCTTCATTAGCAGTTTACAACTGCTGGTCCATGGACAAGTTTCAAGGTTTGAAAACTACCAATCAACCATAGTAATTATTAACTGCAGGTCCTTGAACTGGTGCACAGACCAGTCTGTCCCTAGTTGAGGGTTGAAAGCCACTCTTCTAAACTTTAAGGGAAGGAGGAAGATCTTTATGCCCAAGATTTGTTTGCTGTGGACAGGATATGTTGAAGTGCAGATGTGATAGGGAGAGCCACTGTTGGAGATCAGCATTGCTTGATGTCTAGCTTGGTGCCTTTCTCTCTGGAATGTGTGTCCCTTCTGCTCAATGGGCATTTTGGACTAGAGCAAAAGAATTTTTCAAGGAAGCATTTGGGAAATAGGTGGTGGTGCACAGGAGTGCAGAGGGAAGTGGGAGTCACCTATGATGTGAAGATGGAAACTTTGTTCCCTTGTGACCTGGGTTTGAGTTGACCTGTGTTAATTGTATGTCTGAAGGGGCAGAGTTATCCTTCTCCCTCGATGCCCCTGCCTATACAGCAGAAGGCAAAGGCCAGTGGCCTAACTCTGCACTGTGTAAATAAAACCTTTCAGTCATGGCCCTGATAAAGCCATAGGCAGGAAAGTGCTTGATTTGGGTGACTATGCATTAACTCTTACTGCTTGAATTCTTACAGTTAGATGCTTTTGGGATAAACCTCTTTTGTATTTTCTCCAGTGTCTGTAATGCTATAATGTGTGAATATAATTGGTATCCCACTGATGTTCCTTGTTCTCTATGCTTGGGGCTATTTTGTTTGTTTTAGGACCACGCTTAGGAGTATTCAGGGGTTACTCCTTGTTCCTTGATCAGGAATCACTTTGACAATGCTCAGGGGAACAGTGGAATATCAGAGATTGAACCTGAATCAGCAGCATGCAAGGCAAATGCCCTAACCCGTTGTACTATTGCTCCAGTCCAATAGTTTTTTTTTTAGGATAACTCTTGAAATATAATTTTTAAAAAATTTTTATTAGTGAGACATCATGAGGTACAGTTGTAGACTTACAAATTTTTGTGCTTGGGTTTCAATTAAACAATGATCAAATACCCATCCCTGCACCAGTTGAAATATAACTTTGAGTCTAACTCTTGAGTATTAGAGCAAAAGTTGCTTCCATAGATCCCTAGTTTGGATAAATGATTATCTACTCTTCATCATTCTTACGAAGCTGGCACTTGAAGATCATCTGGGACCCAAATTGTGCAAACCATGGATCTCCACCTCTGGTTGACTTCATCTAGATGAATCCATTTTAAACAAAATTAAGAGTAGGCTGCATTCAGAGAGCCCAGGGATCTTGTTAAATATAACTCTTCACAGGCTCGGATTTGGGGGTTCTCTATTCTCAGGGCCACGGCTGACTCTGAGTGCCCAGGCGATTGTTTTTAGCCAGTTTGGGAAAATATTTCTTGACTTGCAATGAAGCAGTTCTTGTGTATAGAGGGAATATTTGAGACACATGTCATTTACACCTCTTCATTTTTTAATGAACTTTCTTTCTTAAAATAAAAGCAACAACTGTTACAAACAACAACTATGTGATGACTGACTTGAGTTTCAGTTCTGGTTCACAGCTCAGTAAGTGTTCCAGGGCAGGTGATTCCGACCCAGGTTTTAGCTACCTCATCTTTAATAGGGAGGTGGATTGTAACATCTCTGGAAACAGCCCAGATCATGTAAGACAAAGTGCCAGACACGTGGTTGGTAGCTGTTAGGGATAAGTAGTAGTAATAATTGCAAATCAACCAGATACAGAAATGCTTGCTTGGATTTATGGTACTTAATTGGGGCAGGTTCAGAAAGACCCTGAGGGCCTGGGATTTTGGGGGGTAGGGGGTCTAAATCCTATCTTAGGGAACCAATCCATGAGTGTGGGGTTTGTGCAGAGCTGAGGGCCTACTTTGATGTGTCTGTAACTTCTCTAGATTGTCCAGTCCTGAGGACCATTGCAGGGTGGTGTAGTGATGGGGTCCTTCTGACTTTGCATTCCTCAGTAAGAGTTGATGAGACTGTATGTGCTTTATTTTTTGTAAAATTTTTATTTTTTAACTTTTTAATTGAATCACTGTGAGACAGACCCTTAGAAAGCTGTTCATGATTGGATTTCATTCGTACAGTATTCGAACCCTCCACCAGTGTCCGTTACTAACTACTACTACTTCTTCTTCTTCTTCTTCTTCTTCTTCTTCTTCTTCTTCTTCTTCTTCTTCTTCTTCTTCTTCTTCTTCTTCTTCTTCTTCTTCGTTTTCTTCTTCTTCTTCCTCTTCCTCTTCCTCTTCCTCTTCTTCCTCCTCTTCTTCCTCTTCCTCCTCTCTCTCTCTCTTTATCATTGTGGTTTGCAATATTGATACTGAAAGATTCTGTTTGTGCTTTATAAGTTGCATAAATCTTTTTGCCACATTTTTTCTAGAAGCTGCCTTCACAGAAGGAGTGCAGGGCCTCCTTTTGTGTGACTTTTAACTATAATATCTAAAATACTCTGGAGACTTGAAGTGATTCAGACTTCAGACTTCAAAAACTAGCAAGGAGCTAGACTTGCCTTTGGCAGTGGCAGATCTGGTGAGCCTGTGCTGACAGGCCTCATCGAGTCTCTGAGCCATTAGTTAACTTGACGATGCAGAATTCTGGGCCTGAGAGTCCCTGGAAGGGTGGGTCTTAAGATGCTGACTGTTTCACAAGATTCCCAGGCCTGTCTGATGAGCTGACATGATTAGAAATCACTAGGTAAATTCAGAGTAAAGCGTTAATTTACACATGTTGTAGCAAATAATTTCATTGACATCTTTTACAAAATGATTTTTCCAATTTCTTTGGGCCCATCACAGCCATTCTAGAATGAGACCTGTGTAGACCCTACTGTGGAAGAGAAGGCCAGTGCCTTGGGAGACCCCGACAGGCATCTTTTGTGAATGTGGACTCAGCGCCTGCGCTCTCAGAGCTGCATAATCAGTCTCCTCTTTGCCTGTGCCCATATTTGACCCTGGTCCGGTGGACAGCACTGCAGGTGCTTCTCTTTGCTGATTTACTGTGCACAATTTTAGGTGACCTTGATGCTGAGTCACTTTTGCTTCAGGGCCAAGGTGCTTTCAGGCATCTGCCTCAGCCTCCAGCCCACCCTGATTCATCTGGGACCAGTTGGACTACTATAGGGCACAGTCCTTGTCCTGTTCTATTGGTTTGTTGCTCTGATGGAGCTACCTCTTGAGCAGAGGGACTAGACTGAGAACTGCCCGAGCTGCCTCTGCTTTCCATTCCAGTGCCTCCTTTTCTAGGAGAAAGCTGGGTATTAAACTCCTTCTGTACCACATTTTGCTAGGAAAAGTTCATATGACATCTCATAGCTCATGACTCCCTAATGTATTTCACATTTCCACATTGCAGGAGCTATAAATTTCAGGGGATATTGAAATACCTTACTCAGAACAGCATATCCTAGAGAGGACAGGCTTGGACGTGTTAGTCTAATTCTAAGTCTCAGGGTCATGCAGTGTTCATTCTATGAGGACGGGCCTTTTCACTCCTGTTTATGTTCTCTGGATAAAGAATGCCTAGCGTACAGTCAGTGCTCAATAAGTGCTTGTTTCATGAATGATTGATTGATTAATCCTGATACAAGGTAATGTCATATGGGCAGGTTTTTTCAGTGCCAAGCTCTGAAAAAGCTTGTTTTGGGTATAGGTGAATAGTATATAAATTGTATAGATATATGTGTATGATAAATATAGGTATATGTTATATATATGTAATAATATATAGTTATACATTTAGGTGTGATTATTTTTCCTCTGATTTTTGTTGTTGTTGTTGTTAGTGATGGGGATCAAACCCTGTGTGTTCCACCTCTGTGTCATATCCCTGACCCTATTATTATTATTTTTTCTTTTGGGGTCACACGCAGCAATGCTTGGGGGTTACTCCTGGCTTTGTACTCAGGAATTACTCCTGATGGTGCTTGGGGGACCATATGGGATGCTGGGAATCGAACCCAGATTGACCTCATGCAAGGCAAATGCCCTACCTGCTGTACTATCGCTCCAGCCCCAGCCCTATAAATAAAATAATGGTTATTTTGTTAAGTTACATTGTGAGAAATATTACCAAAGGAGAGTATAAATGCATTCCACAAATTCTCAAGACAGGTTTTGCTGGTTAAGTCAGTGAGTCTTATTACCAGATAGACAAAGAGAGCCCATTTTTACTTTTGCCTTTCTAGTACTAATGTTATTTTAGGAATAGCTTACTTCCTTTATTTTTTTTTGTTGTTGTTGTTATTGTTGTTGGTATGGTCATAATTGGCATACCGAGGACTTACTCCTGGCTCTGTGCTCAGAGATCACTCCTGGTGGGGCTTGAGGGACCATGTGGGTGCTGGGGATTCAGATCTACTGTGTTCAAGCAATCACCCTCCCTGCTATACTATCCTTCTGGCCCTGCCTCTCTTATGTTTTAATTAGCTGCTGTGACATTCGCTTTTGATCTTTTGCTATCTATTTAGCAAGCTCTCACACTTGTTTTGAAGCCAGGTGCTAACTCCTACTAAACATGGGTGTTTTTCAGGTCCCAGACCAGTGGTTTTTCTGCAGCATGGCTTGCTCGCAGATTCCAGTAATTGGGTCACAAACCTGCCCAATAGCAGCTTGGGCTTCATTCTGGCCGACGCTGGCTTTGACGTCTGGATGGGGAACAGCCGGGGCAACACGTGGTCTCGGAAACACAAGACTCTCTCAGTTTCTCAGGAAGAGTTCTGGACCTTCAGGTATGCTTGAATTGAGTGTGACAGACTTCTGTTCTCTTAGTACCTTTGCAGACACACAGGGAGGCAGGTGTCTACAGGTGGGTAGAGGTAGTTCAGAGAGGGGAAGTAATGGCCTGTACAAGTTTTAAATTGTTAAAAATTTAATAAAACACATCAGGGTAAATTATGAGCAACTGATTCTGTTTCTGGGTGCATCCAGTCAGAAATATCTTATCTTGGCATTTATTATTATTTCTGTCAGAATGGCTAGTGAGCTGTGTTTCATTAACCATTTTTCTTCCATGTGCTCCAAATGTTCACTTTCTGATTTCTGGAAATTCTCATTTAACTGTAACCATTCATCACTCTATGGGATTTCACATGTTATGTAAGTCCACTCCCAATCTGTTTTCATTTTGTAAAATTAAGATTCGAAATACCTGTGTCAGAAGCTCCTTGGAGACTGAGAGGAGAGGCTGTAGGGAGAGTGGCCCATTGGCAGCCCCACTGTCAGTGCTGTGTACAGTTACATCTCGTCTGGGGAGACTCACGTACACAGCAGGCACTGGCGGAGCCTTGGTAGCAGATGTCAGAGAAGGTCAGCGCTGGGAACTCCTGCAGGCTCATCTCCTTTGTACAACCAAGAACCAGCCAAGGGCATAACACACACACATGAGCACTGTCGTCAACTTGCACATACATACACAAATATAGTCTCACATCATTTATAGCACTGTCCTCCCATTGTTCATTGATTTGCTCAAGTGGGTCCAGTAACATCTCCATTGTGAGACTTGTTGTTACTGTGTTTGGCATATCAAATACGTTACAGGTAGCTTGCCAGGCTTTGCCGTGTGGGCAAGAAACTCTCGGTAGCTTGCTGGACTCTCCGAGAGGGGTGGAGGAATCGAACCCGGGTTGGCTGGGAGAGCCACGTGCAAGGCAAATGCCCTACCGCTGTGCTATCGCTCCAGCCCCACATCACTTATAAAAACAAAAAAAAATGGAAACTACCAAATGTACTTTAGCTGTGAATGGAAAATTTAAGTATGATATATTGATAGAGTGAACAACCTTCCACAATAAGTGATGGTTCGATGAAGCTAGAGATAGAAGAATACTTACTCTTCAGTCCCATTTATGGAGAAGTTTAAAAATGGTTAAAGATAATTTTGATGTGGGCTTTCATGGAGGTGAAATAGGAAAGCCTCTGGAGGCAGGCCAAAGAATTCTGTATCCTGGGCTCAGTGTTGTTTTCCCAAGCTGTATTTAGTTTGTGATATAAATCACCTAACTGCACATTTATTCTTGGTGTGCTCTTTTATTTGGATGCAGTGTCTCAATGTCCTTCCCCATTTTTTGTATGACAGTTATGATGAGATGGCAGAGTATGACTTACCAGCTTCAGTCAACTTCATTCTGAAGAAAACTGGCCAAGAACAATTGTACTATACAGGTCACTCTCAAGGAACCACAATTGGTATGTTTGTAGCAGTTTGAGAGTTAAGAGAATGTCTTATTACAGAGTTGACATATGTTCTTAAAAGTGTAATGTTGAAATAAAAATGGTTCATCAGAGATGTCAGCAAAATGATGAATGAGTCAAGACTAGACTCTAGACTCTCTTGACCTTTCCAGCTAAGGCCTCACGGTGAAGTATAGGTCCTGAAAAAGGCCCGTAAGGCCAAAGAAGCAGTGCCTTTATAAGGGGTGGTGGTGGGAGACCTTTGAGAGGTAGGAATGATTGTGGATAAGATCCCCAGTGTGACCTGATACTAGGATTCTGTGACTTGTGAGCAGGAGAGAGGCCAGCCTTATCTGCCTCCTCATTTCTGTCTTCTGCAAGGCAGTGGTTCTCTCCACAGCTGGAGTCATTAGTAAAGATGGGCATGGGGGTAAGATGATGATGTGAGGAAGGGGGAGGGTGAAAGTGTGGGATATGGTGAATATGGTGAAAATGTTAGAAATGCAGCCTTGCCTTACCTTAGGTTACATTATTGAAAGAACAGGGGTGATCATCTGGCTCTAGCCACATGATTCCTCAGTTGAATTTTCCAACAAAAGACCTTGATTTACTAATTAAGTCAGAGTCCCTCTCAAGTGCTATACCCCCTGGAACCATTATTATTTGCATGCTTCTTCACTACCACAAGAGAACATGGTGGCAGATGGCAGGACACCCCCACCCCGACCCCCTGCCTTTTCAGAGAAAGTCCCTGCAGGTGGATTCCTGTTATTGTCCTTTTATTTCCACAGGTTTTATAGCATTTTCACGGCAACCTGAGCTGGCTAAAAAGATTAAGATGTTTTTTGCCCTGGGTCCTGTGGTTTCACTTGACTTCTCTACTAGCCCCATGACTAAACTTGAACTTATTCCAGAATTTCTCACGAAGGTATATTTCCCTCTTCTCTCCTTCTATCCATAAATTTCTTCTTTAAATCTGAAGACTTGGTCATCAGAGGGAGTGTCTGTGACTTCCTCTTCTGGTTTTTGCTATGAATGAAATGATGGAATTTCTTCTCACTGCTTACTTTAATTTTTCTTCCCCACCTCTTCATTCTGAATTCCAGATCTTAGGGAGTCAGGCAAAGTGTATAATTAACTCTGTTTGGATCTCCACATTTTAAGGATTAATAAAACTAAATAGGTAAGACCATAAGGAAATCTGAGAGAATGTATTTAGGGGTGAACTAGAACTGAACCCTAGAAGGTTCTAGGGTTGATAATGCTTGTGTGGTAGGCAGAAAGTTAGTGACAAGAAGTGCACCTCCCACGTGCTGGGGATCCAAGGACACTGTTCTCACATTTTATAAGACAGTACCTAAATAGGCTGGAGCAATAGCACAGTGGGTAGGGTATTTGCCTTGCACGTGGCCGATCCAGGGTTTGATTCCTCTGACCCTCTTGGAGAGCCTGGCAAGCTACCGAGAGTATCCCACCTGCACAGCAGAGCCTGGCAAGCTCCCCGTGGTGTATTTGATATGCCAAAAACAGTAACAACAAGTCTCGCAATGGAGACTTTACTACTGGTGCCCACTCGAGTAAATCGATGAACAATTGGAGGAGAGTGTTACAGTGCCATAGTCCTACAGTACCTAAATAAAATCTAATAACTTCACTGGGGATTAGCCAAACTCCTTTTGAGGAGGAAACCACTTTTATAAGAGCTCTTGCTGGAAAAATAGCTAAATATTGCACTTGTCTTGCTTATGTAAGACCCTAGATTCAGATTGGTACGGTGTGATGGTGTGAATACACTTAATACCACCTCATCAGATACCTAAAATAATTTCAATGATAAGCTTTGTGTTATCTGTGATTCTATCACAGTATTCTTTAAAAAGTAATAAAAAGGCAACAAGTCAGGCAGTGGACTGGATTTTGAATTAGTTGTATGTCCCTTGGGCAGACACATTGATGATCAAACTCAGTTCGAACTCTTTCTTAGAAGTTACTACCTACCCATCAGATTGTGGTGAAACTCTTTGAGTATGTCTGTGGGATGAGCAAAAATTTTCACACTTAAAGTTTTCAGTAAATTAATTTTATTTCTGCCCCCCCCCCCATTCCACCCTTTTTCCATTTTGAGACTAAATGCCATCTATGCAGTCACCTTTGCCATAATAAATGTTTTACATAGGTATCTGAATCTGAACTGGTAGTTCTTAAAGACCCTTGGCATCTGTTTCTGCTTTGAAGGTGGGTTACAGAGTCCTATGCACTAAGATGCAATGCTGAGATATTCTTGGGTTACTATTTATTTTGCAGGACATACTGGGGGTCAAAGAATTTCTTCCCGAGAGTGAATTTTTGAAATGGCTGAGTACACACATCTGCACCCATGCTATTCTGAAGGAGCTTTGTGGAAATATCTTTTTTGTTATTTGTGGATTCAATGAGAGAAACCTAAATATGGTAAGTATATTTGTATTGACTTGCTTTAAACATTTGATGATTTTACTTTGTCAGCCCATGTCCTTATTTGTATTGAAGGAATTAGGGTGTGGGGAATATGAATGACCACACTAGATCTTTTAAGCAGCATTGTCAACCACTGGTGGTAGGGGCTGGGGATGGACATGTGGGCCTTTATGGGTTCCTAAGCTATTTCAGGAGTATCAGATGTGAGAAATGCATAAGTGGGGACATAGCATGAGACTAGCCTGTCAATTGGTAGAACAAGAGGGTGACAGGAAGAAAACAAGATCAGAAGAAGCCATGTCAGAAAAAGGATGAAACACACTGGCCTAAATGTTCTTTCAATACATTGGTGGAGGAAGGTTACACTGGTGGTGGGATTGGTATTGGAATACTGAATACCTGAAATGACTGTATTATGAACAAATTTGTTAACTCATGGTGTTTAAATACCTGAAATGACTGTATTATGAACAACTTTGTTAAGTCAGGTGTTCACATGGAAAAATATAAAGGCTCTTTAAGAGGTTGTAGGAATCAATTTCATTAAGTATCCAGAAAACCATCTGTTACTATCCACAGACTGGTTAGTGTAAAATTCCTATATTGCACTTATATATAAGCTATTAAATGAGGAAATCTATCACAATTTAAATTTATTTTCTATTTATTCAAGTGATTTTTTAAAAAAGATATAATAAGTGTATTAAATTTGGAATAGCCCTTATACTTTATTAAATAAATGTAGGTATGCATCATATAAAAATACGATGTTTTATTTCTTAAAATGTAAATCATTGGCCAACAAAAGACTGGTGTTCTAAGGTTTTGGTGTTTGTCATTTTGTATTTCGGAAACAGGTTTTAAAAATTTGAAATAATGTTTTTAGAGAAATTATTCAGCGATATTAATTTTTCTTGATGATAGGAGGGAGTTGTGATTGTTATACAAAATTTTGTAAATTAAGAGCAGTATGAGAAGATAAAAATGGCCAATAATGTCAGTCCATACAGCCCCCAGTTCCCATGTTGATGCATTTTTTTCACATGTGCCACATGATGTGGTTGTTTCTTTTAAGACATATTTGTAGCCAAAGAATTTTCTTCCTGTTCTTAATCTCCAGTATTTGAAATCGTAGTGCTGGAAATTGTTTTGAACTCCAAAATAGGTTGTTTATTATCCAAGCCTCCTGAAAACTTTTATTCTTTATTCCATGATTATTTTTCAGTCCAGAGTGGCAGTTTACACAACACACAGTCCTGCTGGAACTTCAGTGCAAAACATGTTACATTGGCGCCAGGTGAGCATTCCAGGGGGTTGTGTAAAATCAGAATAAGCAAATTCAGTGTGCTTCGTAAAGCCCCACTCTGTGAGCCCTTCCTGAACAGCAAGTTGTCCCAACAGAGCTGGTTTCCTTCCCCAGAGTTCTTGATTCCTGGCTCAGTTTCCAGTATCCTCCGTCCCTGCCCTGTGGCAAACTACTGTGACTTAACTAAACAGATAAGGGGATTTACATGCTTTCTTTCTCTTCCTCCCTCTATTCCGTTGGGTTCTTGTTATACCCAGACTTATATATTATTTCTATTCCTTCATAGGGCAATATTTTAGAACCGCTTTCGAGATACACTGCTATTTCATCTTTAATCCACAAAATGCCTGAAATATAAGGACAAGTGAGAACTAAATTGTTCATGTGCCTAAATGGGAGACACTAGCTTTTTTTTTTTTCCTTCTGGGGTCCTGAGGATAAAACCAGGGCCTCACAGACATAAAACCGCTATGTTACAGCTGAGCTATATCCCTTTTTAAAGTAGCTCTATTACTTTTAAAAGCGTTTTTGAGGAGATGGGAGATGGGAATTTCTGGCACCACCTGGCTCCCCAAGCAATTCTGGGTACAGCCTTTGAGTCCCCTCATCGCCACTGGGGTGGACCGAACAATCCCTGGCACCACAAGCCTCACGCAGCATCACAGCTGGACCTGGCAATGAACCACCAGCTTGCCTGGCCAAGAATCACTGGTGAGGCTCCTGGACTGCCTAAGTATTTTAATTTTTTAAATAAAATATTACAAAGGTAATGTATGTTCATCTCAGCAAACTTGGCTATTACACATAGGAAAAGAGAAAAGAGAAAGCAGTTTCTTTCTTTTTTTTTTTTATTGAATCACCGTGAGACGAACCTTTACAAAGCTGTTTCATGATTAGGTTTCAGTCATACAGTGTTTGAACATCCATCCCTCCACCAGTATACATTTCCCAACCAGCACCAGTATCCCTAGTTTCCCTTCCATTATCCTCCTCCTCCATCTCCCAGCTTCTCTCTCTCTCTCTCTTTCTCTCTCTCTCTCTGAGAGGATTTTTTTGGTACAACCCCAGCTCCCACCCTGCATCCACCAAATTTCTTTTAAAATATGTAATAACTGACCATTTAACTTCTAATACAAATTTTTGCAGGTTTAAAAGCAATTTCCATGCACCGGCAGTCACAACTTACCTGAGAATGACACGAGTGACTTTTAAAGCATGCCTTTTAATAAGATATGTTTTAAAGAAGGAGAGGTGGCCTTGTGATCATTTAAATTGTCTACAGTTCAGACTTTCAAAAACAAAGACTAGAGGGGCTGGAGAGATAGCACAGCGGGTAGGGCGTTTGCCTTGCACGCGGCCAACCCGGGTTCGATTCCCAGCATCCCATATGGTCCCCTGAGCACCGCCAGGAGTAACTCCTGAATGCAGAGCCAGGAGTAACCTCTGTGCATCGCCAGGTGTGATCCAAAAAGCAAAAATAAAATAAAATAAAATAAAAAGCAAAGTAAGTTTAAAAAAAAAGCAAAGACTAGAGAGATAACTCATTTGGTCAGGGGAACTTCATTTGGACCAGAAAAATCTGTGCTTTTTTTTTTTAGGGAACAAAGAAAACACTCTATTGAGGCTTAAGTACCATATATGTTTTTGTATAGGTATATGCCTGCAAAACTGTCACTACATGCAAGATGGCAAACTTATCTATCATCTGCCAAGCATTTGCATGTTCCCTTTCCACACCCCACCATCCGGGCTCCCCCCTTTATCCCCAAACAACTATCGAGGTACTTTCTCTCACTCTAGGTTAGTTTGCATTTTCTGGAGTTTTGTATGAGTGCAGTTACATACGTGGTCTGATCTCTGAATGGCAGGGGTAGAATCACTGATCCTCACACACAGGAAAAATCCAGTATTAATTTATGACTAGACCTCACTGTGGTGGATTCCTCATCTCCATATGCAGAATTACAGACAGAAAAAAGTCCTCATGTACCTCATGTAACTGGACCCAGGCAGACCAACTCTGTTGTTTGTTTGAGAGTCAACTGGTCTCTTGAGCCTTGCCCTTGTTTTTATTGAACTTCTTTTACTTAGCCTAATGATTTTGAGATTTATCCCACTGTCGTGATATCAGAAGTTCATTTTTTGCTGAGTAGTGAAAGGGTCTATATTTTTTTTAAAATAAAGACTGCCTGGGAGATTCTTCTACTCAGCTGATTTCAGGAGCTACTGACTCAAGACATCACTGATGGTCTGAAGTCTCCTGTGTGGAATTTGTGGTGTTTTTCTAAGGAACCAGAGAGGAAAGGCCCTGAGCCCATTAACTTAAACATTTCAGCTGTCTGTGACTCTATGTGATATTTGTATTGGTTAGAAGAGGTGAGTGTGGAATGTGGCTAGTCAGTCATAACCTGCTGAAGGACACATGCTCACCTCTTAAGGAAGGACCACAAGCCTTCAAAAAACACTCCAAATTACAAGCACTCATTCAGGTCCGGGATTTACTTTATCTACCCTACCTTTCTGGGCATTTTGCCTTCTTTCCTAGTAGAAGTTTCTTAGAAAGACACAGTTTAAGTCCCTGCAGGAGTGAGTCTGCTCCTGCTCAGAGGTTGAGCTTTCTGAGTGGACGGCAGATGCTGAGTGGCCCTTACAGCTCGCCAGATGGTAAACCATCAGCTTCAGTAAAGCACAAAAGACCAGCCAAGCCTGCCTTCCAAGGTTTCTTGGGAATGGAGCGGCCCTGGGAGTCAGGCTGTATGTTACAGAATGGTCTGTGTCGTTGGCAGAGGAGCTGGTGAGGCTGCAGGCTCTTACTCTTGTCCCAGTCCCCTTTATCCCATCTCCTAGAAAGAAGAATTGGGTATTCTCAATGTCTTCTTAACTGAAGCTAGTTGGCCTCCCCGTCTGTGGGGGCCCACTGGAAGGAAGCTCATGAGGGATGTGGTTTCTCCCCTGGCAGAAATAACAAGGCTTAGAGTAAGGTGCAGTGCTCTGTCACGAAGGGAAGAAAACCCAGTGGTGGTGGGAACCGGAGAACCAGAACAGTCGATGGTCTCTGCCATAATCGCAAATGCTTTTCAGTATTAGGTCAATAATAAATGTAAAAATAATTGCCACCACGTGACACCTTCAAATTTCACAATACTCATACTCCAGTAGGAGCAAATTAGGTGGCAAAGTTGCATAGAAGCCCACTGAGCCCAATAAGAGAAAACACAGAAGATTCAGCTAGCACCGAACAGCTCTGGAAATCCTCAGACATTGACTCTAATAATATCATTGTGAGATATGACAATTTTCACCGATTTTCTTTTACTGAAATATTTTTTGGTAATTCCATTTGCCATTTTACAACAAGCAATATGAAATAAATTAATTTGGGCCAGATAAGGGGACAAGCATGGAGGGGTTGGGAAACTGGGAATATTGGTGGAAGGAAGATCACACTGGTGGTGGGATTGGTGCTGGAACATTGAAGGCCTGAAACAACGGTAGTATGAAAAACCTTGGAAACCATGGTATTTAAGTAAAGTCTTAAATTTATATATATGTAAAACAAAATGTATATAAAACAAAAATATATAAATATATTTATATAAAACAAATATATACATATATATATATAACAAAGTGACCTCACAGAAGAATGATGAAACAAAAGTTATTACCAAGGACAAGTTGCATTCTTTAAATTTATTATTACATGATAATGGTGTCATTAGAGTTTTCTATTTGTCTTGGCTTAGCATTCTACCTCTATACCCTGGGCGAATTGTTATAGTATATAGGATTAGAAGTGAATCATATATTCAAGACATTGAAGATTTACGAACTAATTTTAAGTGTCAGTTTTAAAGCTGTTTATTGTAATGTGACCATTTCTTACTAATTTTCATTCACATATGATATAGATAAGTGTAATATAATAGTGAATACTAGTTTCATATTCTGACTTTTAACCCACTTAAAATTATATTGAAGTAATAAATATTAAATTGTGAAATGTCACCCCCAAGAAAGCCATTTTGACAGAGCATATCTGCATTTTTCCCTTTGACACCAGTTGGTAAAAAATTTGACACAGTATCCAATGCTCTTTGGAATGCCAGTTTTGAATCTATTTTCTGACAGATTTTGAATTTGGGAAGATAGAATTTGCATTGTTTCAATATTTTCAAATAAATGATTTTTTAAAATTTTATTTATACCATTATAAATGTTCATAAATTTAAATTTTACATGTAATTTTTATGTGTTTCAATAAAAACAAGAAATAAGTTTCAATAAAAGCTATGTTGTTTTTCAACATAGTTTTTATTGAAACTTATTTATATGTTCAAGAGAGAACATGGGCTTTTCTAGAGAGGAAAAAGCAAAGAGACAGAGGTAAACAAGCGAGATGCATATTTAAGGGAAAACATGCACTTGAAGACGAAGCCTCATACGTAATATTTCCTGACTAGTATCCCTAACTGAATATAATTATGCTGATTGTAGTAAAAATTTGCTGATTATTCTATTATTTGTGTTTAAGAAATATTATGGAGCGATAGCACAGCAGGTAGGGTGTTTGCCTTACACGCGGCCAACCTGTCCAAACCGAGTTTGATTCCTCCGCCCCTCTGGGAGAGCCGGGCAAGCTACTGAGAGTATCTTGTCCGCACGGCAAAGCCTGGCAAGCTACCTGTGACGTACTCAATATGCCAAATACAGTAACAACAAGTCTCACAATGGAGCCGTTACTGGGCCCGCTCGAGCAAATCGATGAACAACGGGAGGATAGTGCTACAGTGCTACATGAAATCAATCAAAATAGTAAATAATGAAGCTAGACAGGGAAATACTTATATGTATCCATGCATAAATGTGTTAACTCACGATATAGTATTTATATTAATCTATGTAAATAGATAATAGATATTGATACATCTAATTAGCATCAATTCTAATGATATGTATCATTACATAGCAATTAATATACAAGCATTTATTAATCTACTTTATAACATGCATTTCTTCTCTAAGTAAGATAGTTAATGCTCAGAAAAATTTGACTCAAATTTTGATGTAAGATATCATAATAAAGTTTATGCACAGGTACAACTTTTTTATTTAATATAATTCATATATACACATGTAACTTTCCCACAAGACACTGGTAAGTTGAGTTGTTTAATAACAAAGAACAAAATAAAGCCATTCATCTTAAATTGAAGTTTGGAAATGAAGAGTAATTTTAGGTATTGAGATAGAATTGATTTCTGAGAACATAGCTAAACTCTAGCAATCTGTGATATCATTTCAGTTTTATGTCAGAGTCTAAATTTTATTCAAATTATCTTCGCTTTAGACAGCTAAATTTCACAAGTTCCAGGCCTACGACTGGGGAAGTATGGCCAAGAATTATTTTCACTACAACCAGGTGAGTCTGTAGTCTTCAGAAGTAAAGAGGGCCTCCAAATTCTATCCAGGTGGCTCAGTGGTCAGGACTCAGGTGTGTGGAAATGTTTGGGAAGATGGAGGAGGTAGTATTTGTTTTACCTCTTTTCATTCCAGAACGCCCAGCTATGGGGTAGGTGATGGGAATGGGATTGCCCCGTTCTGTGCTGGGTTGTAGGCAGCATTTGTAATGACTGTGGGAGCAAAATTCCTTAATGGCTAGAGGAACTCAGGCCTGGTAGTACAGGGTGTGTGTGTAGGGGGTAGAATTGACCAAGCTAAGCTATACCCCTATGCTGTTTCTTTCACATGTAAATGAATTGGCTTTATTTTGCATGCTCTTAAGCTAGAGGAATTTTGTTCAAGTTTTTCTTATTTAATTCTTACAACTATCTGGTGACCCAGGTGTGAATATGTCACACAGTGAGGAAACTGAGGCTTTGAGGAATTCTTATGACTTATGTCAATACTCCAGAGGGAGAGGAAACTGGAGGATTTGATTTCAAGCAGAGCGGCTAATGACTTGATTAGTCTTCCTCTCAGAATGACTTCAGAGGGAGAAAGATGCCTTCCTTCTTGAGGGTTAAACTCTTGTCACATGCCTGGGCCTGGGACATCAGCTCCAAAGCCCGTGATGAGTCTAGTTGTTGTGTGGCTTCAGTTTGTTTTTGTCTGAGTAAGAGTAACTTTTAAAGTGTACAATGATTTTACAAGTTTTGGTCTTTTTTCCCCCCTCAGATCCCATGCATTGAGTGCTAAGTGATGGGTGTGTGGGCTATGATTTTGTAATTTGAAACCGTAACCACAGTTTGTTGTTTGTTTATTTTAACTATAGAGTCACCCTCCCGCTTACAATGTGAGAGACATGAAGGTACCTGTCGCTGTCTGGAGTGGGGGCCATGACTCGCTGGCCGACTACAAAGACATCAGTATGCTCCTGCCTAAACTCCCTAATTTGGTGTACAGCAAGTTCATTCCTGAATGGGAACATCTGGACTTTCTCTGGGGCCTAGATGCCCCCTGGCGGCTCTATAATGAAATAGTCAATCTAATGAGGAAGTATCCGTGAGAGCCAGACTGGACAAATTGACCCAGTTTTAGTATTATGTCAAAATTCTCACTTAATTTCTCTAACATACTTCTTTTTCTGTCCTCAATCTTTTTTATTTTTGTATCTTAGAAGATGATGATATTGACGATGCCTTATTCTCTCCAGTTAGGATCAGAAGTATGGTCATTTTGTTGTATTTGTTTAAGCAGTGATGAATGTGAAGATAATCCCAACCACAGTGCATTCTCTCTAAGTCATTAACAAAACATCACTGACTAAAGCATAACCACAAAGCTTAACCTTGCAGTTCAAAATGTAACTCTAGGGGTCAGAGAGACAGAACTGGGGTTAAAGCACATGCAGATGACTGCAGCCTTTGGCTCTGCAGATGGTCACCCAAGCACTGTCAGGAGTTAGCCCAGAGCAATGTCAGGTGTGGCTCAAAATCCAAAGTAATAATCATGGTGATGATGATGATGATGATGATAAATTAAATAAAATGTAACTCTATTGCCATTTAAGTCCCACCTTGGTACATGACATATGGGTTGGGGGTTTTCAAGTGTGCTATTTATTAGCAAATAACGTGACCGTTGATTTGAAACACTCAGTTCCCATCTCTTTGCCTTAACAAATTCCAGTGGAAAGGTCTAATGTGTAGGGAACTACATGACCTATTCTCCTGGTGTTTTGTGGTAGTATTGTGTGAAATTCGTGATACCCCAATGATACTCCAATGACTGATCAAACTTAGTGGCAATAATAGTTACTTTAAAATGTTTATATTATTTAGCAAATGGCTCAGAATTTTTCAGAGAAAGCCTGCAAAACCAGGCTGCAGGGGCTGAAGAGATTGAACTATCCTCAAGGGCTGGAGTACATGCTTCTGATGGTGGAAACCCTGAGATAGATTATCACATATCCAGCACCAATGGTTATGACTCTGGTGGTCCCTAAACACGGCTGGGGAGACCCTGAAAGCAAAGCAAAGTAAAACAGAAAGCCTAACCCAAATTCAATTCAGTGAAAACCAGGAAGACAACTATAATTAAAATAGCTTGAAGACTGATAGACACAACCACTGACACTCACTAGCTTCCTATTCTGTACTTCCGTTTCTCTTTTGCTTTGATTTAACTCTTTGGCAGGCCTTATCTGTAAAGAACAGCCTGTGGAGAGACTTTGCTACTGTTTACCTAACATATATATGCTCTCCTAATCAACTGCTACAGCTGAGTGAAGATATACTTAGATCCAAAGTCCTGCCAAACGTCCGACTTCATTTTCACACAAAGTAACTGTGAATGCAAATGCTTTAAAATGAAATCTCAGGGATTCTTCCTTTTTTAAATTATTCTATGTTTTGTATGTATCTCTACTGTTAATGGACCCATATAAAAATTGTGCCCTGTCATCAGCAAGCTCTTATTCTCCTGCTTTTCTTGCAGTGTTGTTTTCTTGCGATACTGCTGGATGGACAGGATGAAGAATGCCAAGCTTTTCCTGTCATAGTTACTTTGGTTACAATAATTGATGATATCGGTTCATATATGCTGGTTATGTGTGAACAGATCAATACTACTTTATACCATTTTAAAAGTCATAAAGTTACAATAAAACTCTGCAGAGCCTCCTAGGTGGAGGCATTGTGTATCTGTGTATATTATTCCCTCTTTTTTAATAGTCTCTCTCTTTCTCATTTAACGAACTTAGACTTTTCTTTTGTATTTTCTTCCCCTCCTTTTTGCTCCTTGTAAATCCTATGAATGTTTGATTCTTTTCCATGGGGAGGAGAGTATGTTCTCATGGCCAAGGAGGGTTACTTGGAAATATTGGATTTTCACACTACCCTGCAAGCTGAACTGGTGAAGCTGAATAAGACAAGAGGGGTGTCAGTTCTTTCAGATGTAGTGGCTGGTGTAGACAGGACCTCCCATTCAACTTCCTCCCAAATGAAGTAAACTAGTAATATATATACAAGCAGGACCTCAGTCACGGTCACGGTCACGGTCCTCCCGTTGTTCATTGATTTGCTCCAGCAAGCCCAGTAACGTCTTCATCGTGAGACTTGTTACTGTGTTTGGCATATCAAATACGTCACGGGGAGCTTGCCAGGCTTTGCCGTGTGGGAGAGATACTCTGGGTAGCTTGCCGGGCTCTCTAAGAGGGGCGGAGGAATCGAACTTGGGTCGGCCATGTTGGCTGCGTGCAAGGCAAATGCCCTACCTCTGTGCTATCACTAGGGAAACAAAAAAACCGTATCCTACTCATTTCTGATACCCAGAATCTAATCCAGGGCCTGTAATAGATTGAGTCACTAAATATATGTCTGTCACCATCAAGTGTGCAAAATGATGAAAATGAAGATTTAGCTAGAAGGAGTTAAATGCATAAATATCACCTGGAAGGATCCAAGAACTGACATGGAGGCTGTTCTTTTCATTGGAACCCCAGAAGAGAGTAAAATTGTACTGAAAACAAATATATCCTCAGGAGACTGCTACTCTCTGAACTGACTTCAGAGTCACTAAGGAGACTTTCTTCTCCTTGGATAAAGGAGAACGTTTAGGCCAACCTGGTACACAACTTGGGTGGGATTGGAAAGTGACAGTGAGTCAGTTTCCCTTGAAACTTTCCCATCACTATGGAGACAGCTTATCAGAGAGTGGCTTCTATGCCTTGAGGACTTGGTTTCTTTAAGCTCTGTTTGCTGCTTTGGGGGTTCCTATAGATGCTCTTGAGAACTTGTAGACAATAAAGTGACCCAACTCCAGGTCATAGAAATTAGGAGGGACTGTATTCTATAGAGTTCACTTTTCACTAGTGTGTTTTCCTTTTCACTTTATTTGCATAACTTTTATCAGGTTTCTATTTTTTTTCTTCTATGAACCCTTATAGAGGTGGAGAGTTCATGAAAGCTCTAGTTCCAGGGGACTGACGTTGCACATTTGCCGTTTTCAGTTGCCTCCCGTTCTGGATGTATATTTTCCCCCACCTTCTATTTCAATTTGTTCTTGTTACCATGGCAACGGTTGTGTGCTTGGTTGTGACTCATTAGAGATTTCACACTGTTGAGTGCTGTTCCGCCAAGATCACCGTTGGCATATGTGGAGAAATGTGGAGATAAAATTCACAGCTTCATGCCTTCCAGGCAGCCGCTCTGCCACTGAACTGTTCCTGGGCTCAGAGTCTTTATATATATATTTTATTTTTATTGAATCACCATGAGATAGTTACAAGCTTTTATGTTTGGGTTACAGTCACACAATGATCAAACACCCATCCCTCCACCAGTGCACATTCCCCACCACCAATATCCCTGGTATACCCCCCCCCCCCCGCTTTCCCACCCTCCTCCTGCCTCCATGGCAGACATGATTCCCCATAATCTCCCTCTACTTTTGGGCATTATGGTTTGCAATACAGACCCTGAGAGGTTATCATGTTTGGTCCTTTACCTATTTTTTGCACATGTCTCCCATCCTGACCGATTTCTCCAGCCATCTTTTTCTTAGTGATCCCTTCTCTATTCCAGCTACCATCTCCCCTTTGCTTGTGAGGCAGGCTTCCAGATATGGAGCAATCTATCTGTCTTGTGTATCCTTAGGTGTAAGTCTCATGTTATGTTGTTTTATACTCCACAAATGATTGCAGTCCTTCTATGTCTGTCCCTCTCTTTCTGACTCATTTCACTTAGCATGATACTCTCCATGTCTATCCATTTATAAGCAAAATTCATGACTTCATCTCTCCTGACAGCTTCATAGTATTCCACTGTGTAGATATACCAAAGTTTCTTTAACCAGTCATCTATTCTAGAGCACTTGGGTTGTTCCCAGATTTTGGCTATTATGAACAGTGCTGCAATGAACATATAGGTACAGATATCATTTCTACTGTGCTTTTTTTGCATCCTCACGATACATTCCCAGAAGTGGTATTGAGGGCTCATATGGAAGTTCAATTTCTAGTTTTTGAAGGACTGTCCATATTGTTTTCCAGAAAGGCTGGACTAGTGGGCATTCCCATCAACAGTGAAAGAGTATCCCTTTTTCACCACATCCATGCCAGCACTGGTTGCTTTTGTTCTTTTGAATGTGTGCCAGTCTCTGTGATGTGAGATGATATCTCATTGTTGTTTTCATTTGCATCTCCCTGATGGCTAGTGATGTGGAGCATTTTTTCATGTGCCTTTTGGCCATTTGTATTTCTTTTTTGAGGAAACTTCCATTCGTTTCTTCTCCCCATTTTTTGATGGGGTTGGAGGTTTTTTTCTTCTACAATTCTACTAGTGTCTTGTATATCCTGGATATTAATCCCTTATCAGATGGGTATTGGGTAAATATTCTTTCCCATGCTGTGGGCTCTTTCTGTATTTTGGTCACTCTTTCTTTTGAAGTTCAGAAGCTTCTTAGTTTGATGTCCCATTTGTTTATGTTTGCTTCCACTTGCATGGTCAGTGCTGTTTCATCCTTAAAGATGTTTTTAGCTTCAATGTCGTGGAGAGTTCTGCCTACATTTTCGTATATGTACCTTATGGATTCATGTCTGAAATTGAGGTCTTTAATCCACTTTGAGCTGACTTTTGTGCCTGGCATTAGACAGAGGTCAGCATTCATTTTTTTTTTTTTTTGCAGATAGCTCTCCAGTTTTCCCAGAACCACTAAATGAAGAGGCTTTCCTTGTTCCACTTCACATTTCTTGCTCCTTTGTCAAAGATTAAGTGGTCAAATATTTGGGGGCCTGTGACAGAATATTTGACTCTGTTCCATTGGTCTGTAGGTCTGTTTCTAGAACAGTACCATGCTGTCTTAATTACTACTGCTTTGTAGTACAGTTTGAAGTTGGGGAGGGTGATGTCACCCATCTTCTTTTTCCCAAAGATTGTTTTAGCTATTCGTTGGGGTTTATTGTTCCGTATGAATTTCAGGAGTGTTTTGTCTATTTCTTTGAAAACTGTCATGGGTATCCTGATAAGGACCTCATTGAATTAGTATGGTGCTTTGGGAAGTATTGCCATTTTGATAATGTTAATTCTCCATATCCATAAGCAGGGGATGTGTCTCCATTTCCTAGTGTCCTCTTTTATTTCTTGAAGTAGTGTTTTGTAGTTTTCCTTGTATAGGTCCTTCACCTCTTTGGTTAAGGTGATTCCGAGGTACTTGATTTTCTGAGGTACTATTGTGAACAGGATTTTTATAAATGTCTGTTTCTTCTCTTTTGTTGTTTGTATATAAGAAAGCCATGACTTTTGGGTGTTGATTTTGTAGCCTGCCACTTTACTAACCCGACTTATTGTTTCTAGGAGCTTTTCTGTAGAATCTTTAGGGTTTTATAAGTATAACTATAGAAATTTTCCCTGAAAGTATAGTCTTGAGTCTTTATATTCTTACAATCATGGCTGTATTTATTGAATTTTGTTTTACTATTGTCTGAGAGTAAGAAGCAAGCTTTTGCTTAAGTAGTCCTGTGTACAGTAAGTAGGCATTTTGTGTTCTTTTCTACTGTGTTTTATATTTACTCTTTTAAACTGAACACAAAGATTGACTAATATTCTGCCAACTTGTACGGTAGTCACTTGAGGAAAAAATTAAAATGATGAAATAATTGAGAACCAAGTTATTTTTCTCATATGCCACAAGAGGGCACTCTTTTCATTGCTGTCAAACTTTTCATAAAGTTCTCCCTGCCCCCCCAACACACGCACACAAACACACACACACACACCCTTTTATTAATTTTCTAGTTTCTTCCTATCACAAAGGCTGACAATTTGGTTGGTAATTGAGAGCTGGTATAACCAACTATGTTTGTGGTCATTTCTATCCAGGAACATGACTAATTCTTTTGTTTTGTTTTGTTTTGTTTTTGTTTCTGTTTTTAACACAAGCACTTTTATTTCCAGTGAGTTGTACACTATGTTTTCCTGTATCCCCAATGACTAGCCAATAGTTCTACTTAAAGATTGACAATATGAGCTGTCTGTGCCTCTCTAGCTCTAGGGCACTTATTTTAGCAATAAGCATACTGATAAACCTTCTTTCCCTACTTAACACCTTGGCAATGACCTTCCAATAAATGTACCCCGCTCTCATCCACCCAATCCTCAGATAGTGGGGATGAACAGAAAAGTTGTTGATGGACAAGCAGAACTTGAGTCTCAGGCCCTATGCCCATAAATCAATTGGTTAAGGTACAACTTTGACAAGCAATATTCCATCCATGACACTGATATTTGCCTTTCTAATCCTTATTCCCTAAAAGAACACATGCTTTTAGAGATCCCCCCAAAAGATGGCCAGTCTCCTTAACAGACACTCATCCACTGACATCTCCCTCCCCATGGCCAATGTCCAAATATTATTTTCTTGCAGTCCTTCACCAAGCACCCCTCAAGGGGAGTCAGCCAGCCAAAAGCTGCCATAGCCACTGCCAAATTGTCCATCTCCACAGGGATGCCAAGAGACTCATGTGATGTCTTTGTTCTTATAGATGCTTGCATTCTGGCTTGGCAAGGAGGCCTGGTAGGCATCCTGTGACAGCATTCTGTAACACTACTAATTCTTGCCTAATGAATAATGGTTGAAAAAAATGTTCTCTTCTCAAGGACTACGTGGGCTCCACGTGATGCGATATGAAAATAAGTATTTCCAAATAAATAAAAGGGTGGTCAGAATTTTTCTATCTATGGAAGAAAAATAGAGAAGTCTTTTCAGAAAAATCTTATTTGAGGGTCCATGATTTACAATACTTCTAAAGGTAGGGTTTTCATGCACCCTCACACTCACCAGAGTCCCCTTCCTTAAACCGGTGTCTCATTTCCCTGCCCCCGCCACTGATGAGTTCAGTTATGTAGACCAATTCTCAGATTCTGTTGCCTTTGACCATTTGTTATTCCCTTACTGTGTTTCTTTATATCCCACAAATGAGAGAGATCATCTGTATCTCTCCACTCCTGACTTCACTCAGTGTGATACTCTCCAGTTCCATCTGTGTATGGCAAATAGCATTATTTCATGTTTTCTGATAACTGAGTAGTATTCCATAATATATATGAACTATATATGTATTAGTTATATATATTACACATTATACTATTTATTTATAATATATTAGCGATAGCACAGCGGTAGGGCATTTGCCTTGCACGCAGCCAACATGGCCGACCCGAGTTCGATTCCTCCGCCCCTCTCGGAGAGCCCGGCAAGCTACCGAGAGTATCTCGCCCGCACGGCAGAGCCTGGCAAGCTCCCCGTGACGTATTCGATATGCCAAACACAGTAACAACAAAGTCTCCAATGGAGATGTTACTGGGCCCGCTCGAGCAAATCGATGATCAACGGGAGGGCCTTTATATTATCTTAGTTATATCTTAGTTATATATTACTAATATATAGCTAATATATGCATACATGTATTTATTTATTTATTTATTTTTGTTTTTTTGGTCACATCCAGCGATGCACAGGGGTTAACTCCTGACTCATGCACTCAGGAATTACTCCTGGCGGTGCTTGGGGGACCATATGGGATGTTGAGAGTCGAGCCTAGATTGGCTGCATGCAAGGCAAATGCCCTACCCGCTGTGCTATTGCTCTAGCCCCTATATATATTTCTTTATTCAGTTATTTCTTCTTGGACACATGGGTTGTTTCCAGATTGTGGCTATCATGAATTGTACCACAGTGAATGAGTCTTATGAGTTGTCTTTTTGGAATATAATTTTTGAACCCTTGGGATTAGATTCCATATGAAAGCTCAGTTAACTAGGTTTTTGAGGAGCTTTCATGCTGCTTTCCAAAGACATTGAGCCAGTCAAAACTTGCTCCAGCTGTGAATGAGGGTCCCTTCCCACCCCCTACAATCACATCAATAGTGGAATTTATTCTTTTGTTTGTTGTTTTTAGGACACATCTGACTGTATTCAGGGATCACTCCTGATGGGATTTGAGGTATCTTTTGGGGTGCCAGCGATCGAACCCAGGTCAGCTGCATGCAGGTCAAGAACCTTACCTTTTGTGCTATCTCTCTGTCCCCATATTTGTTCTTTTTTATGTATGGAGAAGATTAATCTAATCTACTATTTACACTTATTAGAACCCAAGTAGATATTGGTACTGTCTCCAAGTGATGAAGATTATTTTGTTTATAAGTTACTGTCACTGTTCTTTTATTGTTCATTGATTTGCTCAAGCAGGTCCAGTAATGTCTCCATTGTGAGACTTGTTGTTACTGTGTTTGGCATATTGAATACATCACTTGCCAGGCTTTGCCCTGTGAGTGAGATACTCTTGGTAGCTTGCCAGGCTCTCCAAGAGGGATAGAGGAATTGAACCCGGGTTGGCCACATGCAAGGCAAATTCCTTACTGTTGTGCTGTCACTCCAGCCCTGTTTATAAGTATCTGTAATTTGTTGGAAGAAAACATATAAAATCAATTAAAATTTTAATGTTTGTCACTTATTTTTATGCATGTAGATATCTTAAAGTGTCTTTTTCCTGAAGGGTAACATGGAATTGTAATACTTGTTCTGACATTTTAAAAGTTTATCAATAATCCATTTAAGAACATTGAGTATTGATTGCATTGCATAGGTGAAAATTTCAAGTGCAGTTTTGAAGATAAGTAAAACTTTTTCCATTAGCTTGTTTTAGTAGTACAAAACAATAATAAAACCACTCTGTATTTTACTTTGTACCTTCTTGAGCTTTAGAATCAACTCTTTGATCTTTGCTACAACTCCTTTGACAAATGAGGCGCTAAGCATTTCCTTTACACTGCAGGCAGTCAGGTGCCCCATTTAGTGGGAATGATTTTCTAGAATTTTTAAAGAGGTTGAAAGTCCCAACACTATCATTAGAAACACCCACTAGAAGGTGATTCAGGTGGATTAAAAATAGAAAGAGTTTAAAACCAAGTGAATTAGCATCTGTCAAGATTCTATTGTGGCAGTGAAGAATTATGGTGCCATTATTCTTCATCAGCATCCCTTTTTTACTATTTGGGGACAAGGATTAATGTTTACTGAGTCTTTTGTAAACTGTCTTAGAAATGCATTTTCCATGCCATTTTCACATCAGATTTCTCCTGCAGATAGATGCGTCTGCCTTGAAAATGATAAGGACAGAATTTTGCTCCCAGATTGCCTCCATTGTGCTATATAACAATAGCTAGCCTTGGTTTTTGTTAAGTCTCAGTCTTCATCTCTGTAAAGAGGATGGGTTTTAAGCCACTCCATTCTGAATCCTATATTTCTACATATTACAGTTGTAAAACATTATACTTTAAACATTATACATTAAACAGTCTCCTGCCCCCGCGCCTGGCTGTCCTCACCAGGTCCCCTTGGAGGAGAACGGATGGAGTTTCCCTCTCTGTCCTGAGCAGAGCCCCGACAGCTGAAGACCTCTGGGACCCAGCCAAAGTCATACTGAGACCACTCTCCACACGCTTGGATGAGGAACCAGCAGAGGAATCGAGGTGTGCGGGACCCGGGGCTGAGATCTCCAAGCCTGCTCCAATCAGGACTGGGCCTCCTCCACGCAGCTCCCCCACCTTCCAGTAGCTAGACAGTTACACCCACCAACTGCCAAGTAACCCCATTAATGGCCAAGATCCAGAGACTGTAAAACCAAGCTCCTGGAAGCACGTGGCCGCAAATGAGGCTGCCTGACCTCTTATTCTCTAGTTTTCACTCTCAGAGAACCCAGCAGGCTACTGAGAGTATCATACCTGCCTATATGACTGACTAGGAACACCTGTAAAGGTTATTAGAGGCTGCCCCAAAAGCTTCCATCCCTCTCGGAGAACCCGGCAAGCTAACGAGAGTATCCTGCCCACACGGCAGAGCCTGACAAGCTAACTGTGGCATACTTACTCGATATGTCAAAAACAGTAACAATGAATGGTCCTCATTCCCCTTATCCTGAAGGAGGCCCCAGTATGTCATCGGGCTACACTAGCACTTGACAGGGATGAATGGAGACATTACTGTGCCCGATCGAATCGATGAACAATGGAGTGATAGTGATAGTGATAGTGAAAACATTATACTTATGACTCCCAAGATCCAGGAATAATTATTTCATTTAGATTATAGCAAGACAGTTTCATTCTATTTTATTTTAAATTTATTCATTTTACTCTTGAGCAGGGGCTGGAGCAATAGCACAGCGGTAGGGCGTTTGCCTTGCACGCAGCCAACTTGGACCTGAGTTCGATTCCTCTGCCCCTCTCGGAGAGCCCGGCAACCTACCGAGAGTATCTCGCCCTCACAGCAAAGCCTGGCAAGCTACCTGCGACGTATTCGATTTGCCAAACACAGTAACAACAAGTCTCCTAACGGAGACGTTACTGGGCCCTCTCAAACAAATCGATGAACAACAGGAGGACAGTGCTACAGTGCTAATTGAAACGCTTGTGCAACCAATTTTTTCATTGAAGATCTATGAAAATTTTTGTAATCTTCCATTTAAATTGGTATTTTTGAGCAGTAGGACTTTTTCCTTTATAGTTCAGTATCTGGTTTCTACGTGAAAGACTAAACTTTTTATTATCATTATTATTCTGTCACCATGAGTTAGAGATTATTTATGATTAGGCTTCAGACATACAATGTTTCAACACTAATCCCTTTTCCAATTTCTACTTCCCTCCATCAATTTTCCCAGTTTTCCTCCCTACCCACCAGCCTGCCCCTATGAGAGGAACTTTTTTGACTAACTTTTGGGCACTGTGATTTGCAATACTTTTACTGATAGGACTTCACGCATAACACTTTACAACCTTTCAGCACTCCCACCTCCTCCTGATTCATCACTTCCCTCCACTATTGTCTTTTTATTCTCTCCTCTGTCTCACATTGCAAACATCTTATGGAAGACCAGTTCCCGGGGTCTAATGTCCTAGGGCATTACTTCCTTATTATGTTTTTTTTATATCCCACACACAATATAAAGATAGTTGTGTCAGTCTCCCTCTGACTAAATAAAACTAAACTTATTTACAGCTAAAGGTGGTTTTTGCCAACTAAACTTAACACACCACTTTAGAAATTTGCACGTCAATATTTCTGACATTGTAATTTTTAAGTAACGTCATTGTCCTGGGCATTTGTGATACCTACACTGATAAGATCTCAGTGTTTTTAAAGGAGCATTATGAAATTGGCTGTTTCACCCAATTTTAAAAAGAAAAAATCATAATGATACCTCAAAAGTAGGCCATACCACTGGTATTGGGCTTTGCAAGAATGTTTTATTTTTTTGTTCTATTATTATGAGAGTTGGAGCAGTAGCATAGTGGGTAGGGCGTTTGCCTTGCACGTGGTCGATCTGGCCAACCCAGGTTCGATTCCTCCGCCCCTCTCAGAGAGCCCGGCAAGCTACCAAGAGTATCTTGCCCACAACGCAAAGCCTGGCAAGCTACCCGTGATGTATTCGATATGCCAAACACAGTAACAACAAGTCTCAAAATGGAGACATTACTGAGCCTGCTCGAGCAAATCGATAAACAATGGGAGGACAGTGACAGTGACAGTGATTATTATGAGGGGGAGAACAGCAGCAGTCTTTGGAGAATTTAAACCAAATAACTTTGACTTTGTGTTTTATAAAACACACATACTTCATTGTTATTATCTCAGAAAAGTGACTTTTTCTCTGTAATGGCTAAAGAACGGATTTCTGTCCTCCAAAGGCAAACCAAAATGAACCCATCCATAGATAAATAATGATTAACCAAAGAAACCCAAGAAATAGGATGGTCAAAGTCTTATTCTCATAGGTAGTAAGTCAACACACTCTTATGGAAAACCATTCAGATTGGTGAATTGACTTAAACCAGATTATCCAGTACTCTACATTTTTTTTTCTATTTTTTAAGTCTTGATTTAGATAGAGCTGATATATTTTTTATGAGATGTGAGTTACAAGCATTGTTTAAACACTTGTGTACAAGGCATGGTGGAACAAAATCATTGAAGACATACCTGCTCTAAAAAGACCTATTCAACTAGCAAGCTATTAAATAATTTCTTAGTAAGTGAAAATTATTTAAAGGTGCATGGTTGCTGATTTGTGAAATGATACCACTTTAGTTAAGACTAAACCAGATTCTAGGACTGGAGCGAGACTATGGTGACTAGAGCATTTGCCTTGCCCATGGCCTCTGGTTTCATCCCCAACACTGCTTACATTCCCCTGAGCTTTGCCAGGTTTGACCCCAAAACAAACAAAGACTAAGCAGGATTTAATTTTGTTTTGATCCCTTTAGTGATGTTATTTTTGGTTGTCTGACTTCTGTTCTTTTTCAGCATCCCCCAAGTCTGGTATAGACAATGAGATTTTAATTCACCATTTTCTCTGATTGTCATAGTTTTACACTGGACACACATTTCTGTCCTAGTGGTCATAAGGAACTTGACGATTACTCAAAGTGTAATGGGTAAGAGGTGAAAGTAGGCTGAGGCCGTGGTTTCCAGCTCTTGCTGCACAGAGCTTTACGTAACTGGCTCATTTTATTTGAGAACCCATGATTTACATTACTTTAAATGCTATTGTAGGTCAGGAAGAATAGTCACATGGGTTTAGTGAAAGAGAATGAAAGAAACAAAGTGAAAAAGGATAAGGTTGGGGCTGTGAACTCCATGGAGGCATTTCTGACAATACTACCCACTAAGAAAATGTTTATGAATTCTCAAAGCATCCGAGCTTGATCACAAGAAAAGGACAGTATGTACTGAAAGGACACTGGAAACAAACTTCATTTTGGGTTAGGGCAAAGTCAGGCAATATTTTACTTTTGAGCAGAGCTCATTTGCCATGTCTGAAAAGTCAGCATCGATAGTCATGAAGCCCTGAAGGGCACAGGAGTGAGAAAATAGAAGCCCTTACTTTTCTCTGGGAGATGTGACCTGGCTGGAACCTTGCAGATTCCAGGGCAGGCCCAAGTCTATAGAAAGGGAAAGAAAGAAGTTCCTGGGTTTCTCTAAAAGTGACCTGGAAGCAGCATTGGAGGGGTAGGGGAAGATTACCAAGAACCTGCGTTTTTGTCTGTCTGTTTGTTTGTTTTTGGCTTTTTGGCTACACCTGGTTTTATTCAGGGCTTACTTTTGGCTCTGAACTCATGGATCAGTCCTTGACAGTGCTCTGGGGACCATGTCAGATGCTGGGGATTATACCTGGTTCACCCATGTGCAAAGAGCCAGCACCCTGCCGGTTGAACTATTTCTCCAGCCCAAATTTAATGTAGATAGATAGCCAAGCAGTCTAATGGTTTAGTCCAAATTAAATCGAACAATACCACCCACTCAAAAAATGTTTGTGAACTCCCAAAGCATCCAAGCTTGATCACAAGAAAAGCTTGAGAAAAACCACCTTCTCTCCACACTTTTTTTTTTGTTTATTTTTTGATTTTTTGGATTATCTGCTAGGAAGTTCAAAGCTGCTACCAAATCCATATCTTATCAAGATACAAGCAGACTGTCACAATATTCTTATGGTACACATAGTGAAGTTAAAAAAGAAGGGTTGGTTCTCAGTGCCTCTTTTGCAAACCACAACACCCAAAAGGAGAGAGAGAACAGAGGGGAATGCCCTGCCACAGATGCAGGGTGGGATGAGGGGGATGGGGGGTGGGAGGGATACTGGGATCCATGGTAGTGGGAAATGGGCACTGGTGGAGGGATGGGTATTTGATCATTGTATAATTGAAACCCAGTGACAACTGTACCTCATGGTGTCTCACTAATAAAAAAAAAAAGATGGGTTCTGTGGAGTCCGAGAAAAGCTGGCCCCGGTTTCAGCGACATCGCAGGCAAAGGTGGGACTAGGAGCATCCCTGAGTTAAAGTTGGTCTCTAAAACTACGAATTTGGACAAAATACCTACTTCCTGCCAGGTCGTCGAGATTGTATGGGCGGGTCCCAAGGTACAAGGTGGTATTTTCAACTGTCCTCGTCCCTGGTATTCCCTGAATCTTTCTCCTACAGACAGTCGGGTGAGAAGTCCCTGTAACAGGGAGGGGGAAACCGAAGGCGGGGGCTTGGTAGTTCGATTATCTGGGTGGTTTTTAGAGGACGCGGGTCCAGTACAAGGAACAAGCTAGCACGGCGAAGCGAGGAAGGGCCAGGTAGGTTCCCACGTCACTCGCTCTGTTCCCCAGGAGAACGAAGCAGTTGGTTTCACGGTTCTGCGCGGTGACTTTTTAGCTCCATCTGGGCAGGCTCTGGAGTCAAATGCAGCGTTAAGGGGAAGTTTCTTTTTCTTTCCGTTCTTTGTTTGCTTGTTTTTAGCCTTTTAAATGTGTTTTCTTTTCTGGCCTTACCACCTGCTGCAGCCCCAGTGCTTTGTCCCCGGAGCCCCGGAAGACCCGGCGCCTGTCGCGTTTCCCTGCGGCGCGGGGGCACGAACCCTCCCGCCGCTCGGACGGCTCCTCCCGGGAGTCAGCGGCGCGAGGAGCGCCCAGAGCTCGCGGGAGCCCTCGGGGACTCCGAGGTTCGTGTCCCGCCACGGTGACGGCTGAGCCCGCATGAAAGCGCAACGTTCCTCTGTTGATTGTTACTGCTGAGATCTGTAGGGGGTGAAGAAAGATCCCCAACAAAAAACGCACGTCGTTTTACAAAGTTTTTTTTTTTCTTCTTTTAAACAGTGATGTTTGCATCCTTATGGGAGGATACCAAACTACGGAGACGCAATCTTATTTTTAATATAAATGATATTTAATATACTTGAAGGACATACGAAATGATCAAAAAAAATTGCAAGGTATTCTCCACTGATTGCAAAGGAAGTCTTTCTCGCGGTGGTAAGTAAACATATTCTCTTAGGATGGTGGCGGCCACGCAGGCACCGATTTGTCTTTTGAAATCTCTCTGAAAAGCTTCAGGGAAGTTGTCAGCTAAAAAAAATACAATCAAATAGTAGTTTCTGCCCGCCTCTAAGGAGTTATCCAGGGCGCTGCGGGTCGCGCATCTCTAAAGGGCGATCGGATGCAGGTGTGCATTTCGAGCCCGGAGGGCAACTTTGGGAGTTTGCTGATTGAGGCAAGCTTGGCGCAGCCGGGCACTGACATCACGCTGGGGGCGGGGCCGCAAGCTTAAAAGCCGGCGAGTCCCGGGCGAGCCGCAGACAGCTGTGGACACCGTCTGACCATGGGGACCCGCAACGGCTCTGAGCTCCTGGTCGTCTGCAGCTCGGGCCAGCTCCTCTTGCAGCCCCTATGGGACCGCCTGAGGACCCACGGCGCCCTCCTCCAGTCTCCTTTATTCGGGGTCATCTTCTCCATCACCACCTACATAGGGTGCTGCCTGCCCTTCGTGGTACTGGACGTCCTGAGCCCCTGGGTGCCCGCGCTGCGCCGCTACAAGATCCACCCCGACTTCACGCCCTCTCCACGGCAGCTGCTGCCCTGCCTGTGGCTGACGCTCTACCAGCACGTGGTGTTCGTGCTCCCCATGACTCTGCTCCACTGGACCGGTCGGCCCAGCCTCCTGCCCGCCGAAGCCCCCGAACTTCTTGAGCTGCTGCGCCACATCGTGCTCTGCCTGCTGCTCTTCGACACCGAGTTCTTCCTGTGGCACGTGCTGCACCACCGGGTGCCCTGGCTGTACCGCGCATTCCACAAGGTCCACCACCAGAACACGTCCTCCTTCGCGCTGGCCACGCAGTACATGAGCTTCTGGGAGCTCTTTTCCCTGGGCTTCTTCGACATAGTGAACACCAAGCTGCTCCAGTGCCACCCGCTCACCGTCCTGGTCTTCCACGTCGTCAACATCTGGCTGTCGGTGGAGGACCACTCAGGCTACGACTTCCCCTGGTCCACGCACAGACTGGTCCCTTTCGGGTGGTATGGCGGTGTGGCTCACCACGACCTCCATCATTCTCGCTTTAACTGCAACTTTGCCCCTTATTTCACGCACTGGGATAAAATTCTGGGGACGCTGGTATCTGCGCACGACCTAGGGACCTGCCATCGTGAAGGTGATGTCACTGCTTTAACGACGCAGGACGCTGCGCTCCCCGCAAACTTGAACTTGAAGCAAGAGCAACGCACATGAACTTTTCTTTTATTTCCTTTTTTCTTTTTTGTAAGTAACTTATTACCTGATACAAATTTATAGATAAAATCTGATGTATTTTTGTAATCTGATAAAGTAACTTATATGTTTGTATATCAACTTGTATGAGGTGGGGGGTTGCATTCTAGTTCACTTCAAACTCTTTGGCTTTTGTATAGGAATGAGACAGTCGTCACTGGCATATTTAAATGACCTCGAAAAGAGTTTGTTTGTGGAATTAGGGGGTTTTCTCTGTTTGAAAGGATCCTGGAACTAGGAAGAAAGAATTTTTCCCCCCCTGTGGTCTTTGACTCTATACATAATGAATTATGTTCCTGCTGGACAGTGACCAAGATTATTGTATATTTTTCTATTTGTCACAAAGCTGTATATTTATATTTTAAGTTTTGTTATTTGTGCTTTATAAAAGAAAAGAAACACAATCAAAACAAGTGCTGTCTCCTGTTTCACCGACATTTTGACTGATAAAAACTAAAATGGGAAGAGTGAGCTGGCATAGACTGGCATGTGGTTTGCAGAGGTTTCATCACCCTACTATGGACAGAGGGGCATCCTGGTGTATCCTGTGGCAGCATAATAGGGTCAGTGGTAGGAGAGGAGACAATATAAAGGGTCTGTATATCAGTTTTATAGTAGAGATCATAGAAAGAAATACGTATTGTTCTCAATGCCTTTCTGCTAATTCCTGAATTAACAGGCAACCGATAGGACCACCCCTGTCAAGTTTTACCAAGTGATTAATACTGGAAAACATTTGGTTATTTGAGTGGGGGAAAAGTGGTTTGGGAATGATCAGAATGATGTGATGCCTGGTTTTGCAAAAGTGGTGAGTCAATAGTGTGCATAATAGGGACTGTAGAGAAAGTAATTCTGAGGACCCCCAACCCCCTTGATGAAGATATCTAGTGCAAATTGTGACCTGGGACTTTTGACTATTCACTTTTCTCATTTAAGACATACAATGCTTAAGGCACAAAGTGCACACTCTTGTCTCAAAAAAGGAAAATAAAATTTGGCCCTAGACTCATAGTTCCTCATCTGTAAAAGAAGATCATGTCCCAGATATTCCTGCAGATGACTTGTGATCAAGAATGCTTCACATGCAATTCTAGCTTCATTACATGCAAGCCAAACCATAACAGATTCATCTAAAGGTGGAAATTTCTGAGAAATACACCCAGTCCTTCCAATTATGGGACAAAATGCAGCCAGAAAGGTTGGCCACCAGGTGACTTTCTCATTTCCTCCCCTCCCATAAGTTTTTTGGTTTCTTTGCTGGCGTCACCAGCTCCCTCTGAAGTGGGGTTATACTGAGATTTAAATATTAGTAAAAAATAGGATGACCAACAGAACAGTGCTGCTTGACACTATCAGTGCCATAATCAACATGCTGAAAGAAGGTTGACAAGGTAGTTGTAGGAAATAGGACACCATGATCTTGGATAAGGACAGTTTATTACAGTTTCTCTCCAGGAACCTTAAAGATCTGGAATCTTAAAGGAATCTTAAAGATCTGCAGTCTTAAAGATGTTATCTCACTGTATAAAGGAATTTTATACTTGAGGTAAATTATACCCATGAAAACACTTGGGATCCAGTATGGGACACATTGTGAGGCATAACAATCCAGGATATTTCTGAAAGTTAGATCTTAGCAGCTTATATATTTTTTAACAGTGGGGGTATTTGGGGACCATTTCCAATGAAGTCCAAGGAAGCTTACTCCTGACTCTGTGCTCAGGGGTCACTCCTGGCGGTGCTGGGCGGTGGGGACATATGCAGTGCCAGGGATTAAACCAGGATCAACTGCATGCAACTCACACAGCTTAATCACTGCTCTCTCTCTGCCCATGATGTTATTAGGTCTTAATATCTTGAGAGGCAGAAGTGGAAGAATAGAGAGAATGAGAAAAAATATTTAGACATTTGAGTGCCTGATGACTGTAATGACGATGACAAAATAGTTCACATATGCCTGCACTTTCACACATGGGCTCACTTGCTCCTATCAACAACATTATAAGAGGTGTATAATAGTTTTAATTGCTGTTGTGATTACTTGCTTTTGTTAGCATCATCAACAGAAATCTGGTATCTGCTTTAACAGAAACTTGGTACTGCACTGGCAAAATGACTTGTCCTACATTATACAGCACTAGAACTCTGTCGAGCCAGTTCTTAAGCTGACATCTTGCAGCACAAGTGATACATTGTAGCCAGTGATGCTTGTCATCATCTTTGCAACTACCAGGGATAGTCAAGTCTATGATGTCACAAATGGCTCTTTGCAGGCCTTCCTTAGCCACTGCCCCTCACATTTAGAACCCTGACTCATAACTTTCATGAGGCAAGTCCTGGATTCAAAGGCTTTGTCTGGGCAGAGGTCATTTGGGGAAAGTTGGTCTAGACCAGGCAAGCAGCACCCAGAAAAATCTGAGGAAGATCAGGGGCTCTGTTTTCAGTTTCATGCCCACATTGTATATTAACTAAGTACAATGTACCAGTTTGTCTAGGGGGAACTTGACTCTGGAACTTTCTGAGGCACTCATAACCTCTCTGTGGTCCAACTTTCTCATCTATGTAATACTGCTGTTCCTAGACCTTAACTGAGGAAGTTGGAGGGAGATTTTGGAGCTAATGTATGTGAAGGCTGGGTTGGAGATCCTGACCCCATCTGTTTTCTGTGACTGTTATGTCATTGTGAAGCACTAGGACAAGATCTAAAAACACATTGGCATTCCCTTGTCCTCCAGAGAGCCAAATAAAGCCAAGTGGATCCTGGTTCTTCAAATAGGCCCTCTCCTTGTCATCCTTTCTAGGCCAAAGTGTTGGAAAGAGCCAGATGTCTGTGTTTGTCTGATTCTTACTTCCTCTGAGTCATTTTACTCCGACATTTCTTTGAACATTTTACTCCTGTTTCTGGCTTGCTTCTTAATGACCAGATACTTTTATTTTGTTTACCTCTTTAGTTTTCCTTTCCTGAGATGTGTGTGTGTGTGTTTGTGTGTGTGTGTGTGTAGAGGTGTTTCTTTTTCATGAATCTGTCTCTTCTTATAGTGCAATTTTCCTTAGCCTTTTCTCTTGGCTGTGCACTTCTCTAATTTCCCATTTATTTCTTTTTCCAGTTACTTCTCTCTCCACATTATGGGGACCAATTTGAGTTTCTTCTCTTTTTATTTCAGTTATCTATATTATATACCTATATATATCACCTCGTCTTTCTCCTCCCACACAAACTACCATTTCTCTCCTGATTACCGTTTATCTCTCCTGCTAGTATCATGACTAGTTATTGATAAACATTGATTCAGTATGGCAGAAATCCTGGAAGCAGTGGAAACACACTTTTGCCATTTAATGAAGTTTTTCTTTATTCTTTCTTTCTGTTCATCTCCATCCTCTGTCACACTCACCACAGTTTCCTCACTAAGGCTAAGCTCATTTTCTATACTCTGTTCTAGAGAAAGTCACCAACTATGAAAGCAAGTCAAACAAGTAAATGAATCTAATGGAACATATGTGCTAGTGATGAATTGTTTGAGCCATAGATATTGTGAGAGATTTGAGGTGTTCACTACACAGGGCCAAGGGTATACCCCGCAATACCGCCAGGCCAGAGGGAGGGATGAAAGAAGCTGGCATACCTGAAACATGTAGAAAGCTCAAAAGCTAGTCAGCGTTGTCGGGCATATTATTTTGCCACTGGACAAGTCATTGAAGCTTTCAGAACTACGTGCCCACCTGGTATTTTCTTTTGAAGTTGTATCTAAAATTGCTTTGAGGCAAATGTTAGGACTTGCTAATATTTGTAGATTTATAATCAGAGCATGGATGAATGCTTTAGAGCTTGACTTGGAGATGACATGCTAAGAGGCTCACGTTGTATTCTCCAGGAGTTAATGCTGCCCAGAGTGGAGGCTGTATAGACTTTAAGCAAAGAAGGGGTTGGATGAGGTGTTATATGATAACTGGCAGCAGAGGCTGGTAGTAGTAATTCTAGTCAGAAGATTGTTCCAAATTCTACCTGAATCCGAGTCCCGGCTTCATCACTTCCACACTCTATGACCTTGAGCAAGTTAGTTGAATCTCTCCAAGACTTAAATTCTGCATCTGTTAAAAAAAAGAAGGTGGTGTTTCTACCTTCATAATCCCAAGGAGAAACAAGTAAGATGGAGATTTGAGCATTTTGCCTTCTACACAGCAAACACTCTGTAAATAGTAGTACTTTTGTTACAAGCTGTTGAAAAGGATTATGATTACAGGTAAGGGTCAATAGGCTTATCTCAAAATAAAAGTAGACGAAGTGAAGAGGAGGAATGAACTTCTCATTTAGTCATACATACTCATGAAAAACTCCCAACACTAGAGAACAGTGTAAAGTAGAAAGCAACTTTCATAGAAAGCCCGTTTCATAAAATTGGTCCCACTTCAGATATCATCATCATCACTCCTTTGGCACCAAACCAGAAAGCCAATCATGTAGCCTTTTGCTTTTTGTCCCTATGAGTTGGATGAGTAAGGGGTTTTTATTTATATATATTTTTTATTTTTATGTAGGAATAGTGCTATTTATTCAGCCACTGATTAGGCTGATTGAAGTGGGCATGAACTCCATGAGTAAGGGGTTTTTAAAAGTTAAAAAATAATTAGCCAGTTCACATGAACTGAAAAACAAAGGCCCAAAGGGTATTCCCCTCCAAATATCATTCACTTACTTCCCTTTTAAGTACCTTTTGATAGCTACTCAAAACAAGAGGGGAAACTTAGGTTTATTTTCCCTAGCTACCAGACTGGCTGGGTTCTGACCATCTGAAGCTGCAAGGGAAGGACAGAGGAAAGCTTGGCTTTCCTTCGCTATTTTCTAGGACTGGAGTTCTTGCCAGCCAGCAGCTCCTACAGTAACTTCCCTGACTGCCTTTTAGCAAAGCAGTTCTACTGGACACAGAAGTCTCAGAAAGAATCTTTCATAGAACTTTGGTGCCTTCAAAGATCTTAACACTGGGAAAGTATCACTTGTGTTTAAGCTCTAGAATTTGTAGATTGAAGAAACTGAGGGTTGAACTGCCTGGCTTTCTGTTTTGAATCACCCTGCACATCAATTTTTGCATGACAAGAGGAGTAATGATAACTGGTCTTGCTGACCTCACACAGCTAGGGAGAACCAATGAGCTGGAGAGGTAGGATGCCTGTCCAGTGGGTGACTGATGACTTCCAATATCATGAGACTAGGTGAATTTTTCACATCAGAAGGTATGAAGACCCTGTTCCCCTCACCCCATCCCTCTGCCAAGACCATGCAACCTGACACCCTCCTTTCTTTATTCATTGGTCAGCCCATCCAGGTGTTCCCCTTCTCAGGTTCTTGTTTTCCTCTGGAGTCTAAGGAAAATCTCTAGGGGAAGCACTCAGAGGGAGTCAGAGAAAGCTGGGCCCAGTCAGCACAGTTTGCAGACATAGTCAGTGGGAGAGTAATCCAGCTTTGCGTGTTAATCAGGGATAAATCAGGAGAGGCTCTTCTTCCTGTGCTAAGTATGGCTCCGAGCCAATGGCTGCAGCTTGCTGGACAAGCAGAATTTGGCAGTGAAGGGATTTTGAAAGAAGCCTGTTGGTGCTGGGCATTAACTAACTGGAAACCCCCCACTCCCTTATTCCCTTCTCCCTCCCATACCCCACTGACTTGGGCAGTTTGAGTTTCCTAGTAAGTGGAGAAAAGAAGTCTTTTATCCTAGCCACTGGGTTTGATCTGTATTGCCTCTAGCTTTGCTGAGGGGAAATAACTCACTGGCTGGCACTGTCACACCAGAGATTCAGTGAATGCTAAAAGACAGAGACACCACCCTCTAGTTTTCCTAGTTAATGTATAAGGAAATGGGCTCAGAGATGGGAGTGACTGTCCCCAGGTCACATCATAGTCCTTCCTGTTTCTCCTCACTGCTTCTTACCCACCCTCTGGAACCTCAGAATCTACAAGAGTTTGAGCAGTGAGCATACATGTGCATATATGCACATGTGTGCACGCGTATACACACACACACACACACACACACACACACTAAGCTCGATCCTTTGCTCCTCACACACACACACACATACACACACACACACACACACACACACACACACACACACACACACACACTAAGCTCTATCCTTTGCTCCTCTGTACACCTTAAACTTACACCTTAACCTATCAGAGACAAGCCCAGAAGGAAGGTCTATTTGAGGGCTTGCAAAATCCAGACCTCTTTTTCTAAAGACTCCCTTCCTCCTCCTCCCACTCCCCAACACACACCCTGGTCCAGCAGGCATTTTTACTATGTGATGCATCTCATGTGACTTGGCAGGAAAAACTGTGCCGCTTAGGAGCAATCTCTCCGGAATTCAGCATATGTAAGCAAAGGGGCTGAGATGAACATTTGGGGGCTACCATCTTATGTCAAAAAAATGGAGGTGCAAAGAAGCTCACCTTTGTAGAGCATAGTAGATGAGCAGATTTTTTTTTTTGCTTTTTGGGTCACACCCAGCTATGCACAGGGGTTACTCCTGGCTCTGCACTCAGGAATTACTCCTGGCGGTGCTCAGGAGTAATGGGATGCTGGGGTCAGCCGCGTGCAAGGCAAACGCCCTCCCCGCTGTGCTATCGCTCCAGCCCCAATGAGCAGATTTTTAAGGAGAAAAAAGGACAGGTCCCTGGAAAGAGATTTAGGGGAGGAAAAGTAATGGAAGCTGTCAGCTTTGGTTTCTGGATTCTCTCCAGGCTCAGGTTGTACAATTCATGGGCTGCTCTTCCTGACTCTTTGAGTCCCATGAGTTTCTAATAAATTTCTCTTCTTGGATGTTTAAATGCTTCCCTGATGCCCCTCCCCCCCACATTCTTTGTTTATTTGGGTTGGGGCCATACCTGGTGGTGCTCAAGGCTTACTTCTGGCTCTATGATTGGGGTTACTACTGGCAGTACTCAGGAGAACCATATGTGGTACTGGGGATTGAACCGAACCAGGGTCCACTATGTGCAAGGCAAGGTCTTACCTCCCTGTTACTGTCCTGCCTCTCTGATCCTGCCTTAATTTTATTTTTTGCATTCAAAGAGAACAATAAGATATTAGGGTTCACATAAAGACAAAGATTGTTGGAAATGATCACTCTGGATAAGAAAAGAGTGCTGAAAATAGGAGGTAAAAGAACAAACATGATAATCTCTTAATATCTGTACTACAAACCATAATCTCCCAAAGCTGGGGAGGGTGAGGCAGTGAGTGAGCAAGAGAGAGAGATAGAGAGAGAGAGAGAGAGAAAAGAGAGAGAGAGCACTCTAGCACTCTGGTTCCTCTTATTTAATTTTAAGGACACCTCTTGCATCATGGAAATCCTACCCTCAATGATCTCATTTAAACCTAGTTGCGTTTCAGAAGCCCCACCTTCAAATACATAATATTGAGGATAAGGATTCCACATATGAATATGAAGTATATAAAAACATTCAGTGCTTAATAGTATTTAAAAAGAATATTTGTTCATTTCTGTTGGATAGAGTGACTGATAGAAATCTATAACTGCTAGTTAACTACATCAAATTTATTAAAGTGGTATTTATATAACCTACATTTTTATTCTCTCTCCACTTATTCTATCAATTATTGAAAGTGAGGTTTTTATATACTTGAGTGTAATTGTAAATGTATCTGTTTTATAATTTTATTTTTGTTCTCAGTTTTGACTTCATTTGAACTCTTTTAATGACATGGAAAAGAATAGAATTGTCACATACTCTTAATGTATTAATCACCTACTATGTGATAAGTTTTAACTTATTTTCATCACAAACATCTCCGTTGCTGGAGGCTTATTTAGTAAGCACTTTCAGTTTTAGAGACTAGGAGTAGAAATGGATACACACAGTGATGAAGAGCCTTACACGAAGTTATACATAGCCAGAAAAGAGGTCTAGGAAGTAAGATCTTAGAATCCTCTTAACTAGCATTTATTTTAGGTACAGTGAGGCTTTGGACTTTAGGTATGTGGGTAGGGGGGACTTAATGATAACAGGGGAGGAAGCATGTTTAGACTATAAACTCCCTTGAAAAGTCAGCCTTTTTAGTGGGAATAAACATTGTATAGAAAGAAAAATCCTTAGACTCTGAGAATCTAACCTCACAGAGTTGAAGTTACCAAAGGGTTGTTGGGGAGTAGATTGGATTGAAGGGGTCCAATGGACTATATTGGAAGAACTTTTGGCACTTTGGAGATGGGTGCGATGTGATAACAATTTTCCCATATATAAATGCTTCTGATTATTTGGAGGACATGCAAATATTTGCTTATGGTCTTTTCTGGACCCTGAAATGATTAAAGTAAGAAAACAGCTCATTTACCACAGGTAGAATGTATGTATTTGGCACCTTTTACCATTCATCCCTGAAGTGGGCTGCTCTACCTTACCCCTCCCTTCTTGTTTGCCCAGATCCTGCAGGTCATCCAGAAGTGAGTGACTAAGGCTTTTCCAAGTTTTTTCTGAACAAACAGCACTGAACCTACTCATGATCTTAAGTTTCCTAGTCATATTTAAGAGCCTTTATTCCTGCACATAAAACATATTCACATTTACATTCTTGTAAATGAATGCTACCTCAATAAAAAAAAATTAATTGAAAAAGAAAAGAAAAAAAAAAGAAAGAAAATCCAGCCATTTGATGTAGTTGTTAAACTGGTTTGAATCTTGGCATACCATGTACATCTTTTATCAGATGAGAAAATGAAACATTTTTTTCATGGCAAAACAGATATAATTTCAGTTAGAGCATATGTTTGAATTCCACATTTCTGTTCACCAGACTTGATGCATTTGTGTGGCCTGAAGGCAAGTGTCTCTCTCCTTGTTCTGGGTCAAACACAAGCAGTCCCAAGGTTCTTGAGATGGAAAAAAAATAAAGTGTCTTATTTAGACTCTAGTGAGCCCATGAAATCTACTGCCAAAGAAATTCAGCAGCCAACAACTCTTTGCCAATAAAGATTTATTCAAGTGACTTCCTCTAATTTCCTTGATTTATGGTTAAATAGTTCAGTTGGATTATTTATGGTTCAATAGTTCACATTGGATTATTTAATAAAAATTTTTTGGGTTTTTTTTGGGGGGTGGGTGGGCTCCCAAGCAATACTCAGGAAACCTGGGAGCCACTCCTGAGATTCTTGGTCAACTTGGGAGTATAGTTCGGTGCTTGAGCCTGTGATGCAACACTGCTCAGCTGCCACTTCTGTCAGTACCAGAAGCCACCAGAGCAAGCCTGCTGGGTGCTTAGGGTGTCAGGCAGTACTGGGATTCAAATTCAGGTCCCAGAGAATTCAACTCATGTGCCTGACCCGTTTCTTCAAATCAAAAGAAAGAATTTGAGTTTTGCCTTTACTATCAGTAATTTTATGAATTTGGTAACATGACTTATCCTACTTATAAAACAGATCTACAAAAAGAAATGCCCACAGAAAAGTTACTTTTGGTGGTTTTAAACAAAACACTTTTTAATGTAGGTTTAATTATTAGACTTATAATAAATTAATGATGCCTGCTTCTTCCAGTATTTGCTTGCCAGACTGAGTTTATACTAATAATTGTCAGTTACTGAGTCCTGCTATGTAAATATACAGTTTGATCTATATCATCATTTAGCTTTTCCAGCAATCTTGTATGGCCATCTTCATCACTGCCTTTTATGAGACGAGAAAACTGAGACCCAGAAAAGTTTTGATTTGCCTATCACCTCTCCCAGAGTGTATCTTAAGGTTAATCTGAAAATGAGGCTTTCTCTTCCACATACTTCTCTTTTCTTTCTTTCTTTGGGAAGTGATAGAGAAGCTCTCCTAGGCCTACAGTATAGAGTCATGGTAACTGTACACTGAGTGACTCCAGGGAGTATGTCATCTTGATCCTATCAACTATCACACTCCCTCCCCACTTGATAACAGCTTACATTTATGTCTGAGAAAACTCATGTGTTCTTGTGTTTTATTCGGAGAGAGATGATTTTGCAGAGAGCAAAATTTTTTCTATATTGTTTTGTTTGGGACCCATCATTGATGACAATGATGGGTCTCATTCTCCTAACCTTGAAAGAGCCTTGAATATGGCACTTTTTAAAATCTCAGGGCTAGGACAAAGGAGATGTTACTGGTACCTGCTCGAGGAAATTGACAAACAACAGGATGATCGTGATCATTTTGTTTGGGGGTTATACCTGGTGAAGGGTTACTCCTTGTTCTGTGCCCAGGGATCACTCTTGACAGACTCAGAGGACCATATGGCATGCTGGAGATCAAACTCTGGTTGGCTATGAGTAAGGCAAGTGTCCTATCCATTGTACTACCCCTTTGGTCCCTGAGAGCAACATCCTTACCCTGCATTCTTCCTTTCAAATATCCCTGAAGGTACTTAATATGCAGTTGCAATTATGAGTAAGTGACCTGAAGGGAACTTGCCATAACACTTCTTACCACGTGCCCTGATTATCTCAGTAAGACGATGAGTGACGTGCCTGCATTTGGTTTATTTGTGCTTTTGTCTTCCTGATCCCACATGCATGCCATCTTCTCAAAAATTGCCCTGAAAGAAGTCGCCAGCTGATTTTGGCAACATGATGCAAACCCATAGGCACACTGAATTGTTTTCGTTGCATAAATCTTAAAATATTTCTTTCATGCAATTCTGTGTGCTTAGTGTACTAAAAGTCTTAAGGGCAGTCTTCCATTGGAAGAGCCTTTTATGTCTCAGGAAAAAGAAAATGCAGTTTAACACTTCGCTGTGCTGTGAGGTATGCCTTTAATCATATCTGAGTGAAAAAAGTGTTGCCTGGATAAGTTGAAGTACATAAACTAGTTTTAATTGGGGCATGCTTTCTTTAGGTCTCATAGTTTTCTAAAACTTATGCTACACAACTAGAGGCAACACAGTTGTAGTAATATAGGAATTGGGCACATTGGTTGTAGTCTGAAATATTAATTTTGTGCATTAAAACCACATATTTTAACACTACTGTAGCCATGTTAACATAATAAACATTTATTTGAAAATATCATGGTCTGTATAGGTCTTTTCCCACAGGTCAAGCTTTAATTATGGTGTTTTTACTTAAAAGAATTGGGAATAGTAGAAACACTGGCACTGAGACTATGGTCTAGATTTGGTCTAGTTAATGACTTCATTTAATCAACTCAGTAATAGTTAAAAAATATTAATGTACTCTTCTTACATTTATATAGGGGTTTATAGAATACTTGTCTTTCTTTCTTTCTTTCTTTCTTTCTTTCTTTCTTTCTTTCTTTCTTTCTTTCTTTCTCACTCTTTCTTTCTCACTCTTTCTTTCTCACTCTTTCTCTCTTTCTCCCTCCTCCCTCCCTCCCCTTCCCTCCCTCCCACCCTCCCTTTGTCCTTCCCTCCCTCCTGTCCACCACCCCCTTTGTCCTTCCCTCCCTCCTGTCCACCACCCCCTTTGTCCTTCCCTCCCTCCCTTCCTCCCTCCCTCCCTCTCTCCCTTCCTTCCTTCCTTCCTTCCTTCCTTCCTTCCTTCCTTCCATCCTCCCTGCCTCCCTCCTTCCCTCCCTTCCTTCCTTCCTTCCTTCCTTCCTTCCTTCCTTCCTTCCTTCCATCCTCCCTGCCTCCCTCCTTCCCTCCCTCCCTCCCTCCCTTCCTTCCTTCCTTCCTTCCTTCCTTCCTTCCTTCCTTCCTTCCTTCCTTCCTTCCTTCCTTCCTCCCTCTCTTCCTTCCTTTCTTCCCTTCCCTCTCTTCCTTCCTTTCTTCCCTTCCCTTCCCTTCCCTTCCCTTCCCTTCCCTTCCCTTCCCTTCCCTTCCCTTCCCTTCCCTTCCCTTCCCTTCCCTTCCCTTCCCTTCCCTCCCTCCCCTCCCTCCCCTCCCCTCCCTCCCCTCCCCTCCCCTCCCCTCCCCTTTCTTCCTTCCTTCCTTCCTTCCTTCCTTCCTTCCTTCCTTCCTTCCTTCCTTCCTTCCTTCCTTCCTTCCTTCCTATCTTTCCCATGAACTACGCTTGTAAAGTTGTTTGTATAGATAATTTTATGTCTTGCAAGAGGGAAATCTGGAATGTGGGACTACAGAGGTCAATAAGATGTCCAAGTTCACAAAGCAAGTAAGAATCTGAATGCGGTTTGAACATTTCATTTTTGACAGTCACGGTAATCACTGTGTTCAATTGAAGGTCATAGACATGCGAGTCCTTTGCTTTTTTCAAGTTCTTAAGCCAAATAGTGATTATAAAATGTGAAGAGTATTTAAACTATTTCCAGTGTATTACAGCAATTTAATACTAGAATTTAGAATAGCTCTACTTCTTGCTACGCAGTTTCATTTAGAATTAGCCCTTTCTGGGACTGGGGAGAAGTCTCAGAGAGCTGAAGTGCATGCCTTGTTTGCAGGACGGTTGGGTTTGATCCCCAGCACTGTAAGGTCCCTTGAGTACTGCCAGGTCACAAGCCCCCAAGACCAAGTTGGGATTCAGCTCTCAGCATTGCTGGATGTAACCCAAAAATAAACAAATAAATAAAATTAATAGTCTATTCTGGAACCCATTATTTCAATTACAAGTTACAACATAAAAAAGACAGATAACTAGAATTGTTTCTTATTCAGAATTGGTTTTAGGAGAATTGTCCCAAGACTAAAAAGATGTTCATACCTCAACATAAACATTCATATAAACATACAGAAGTACAAGATGTGAATAGTTCAGCTTATTTATTATAATCAATTGGATTATGATTTGATGGGCTGGAGCAATAGCACAGTGGATAGGGCGTTTGCCTTGCAAGTGGCCAACATGGCCGACCTGAGTTCGATTCCTCCACCCCTCTCGGGGAGCCTGGCAAGTTACCCAGAGTATCTCGCCACACGGCAAAGCCTGGCAAGCTACCCGTGACATATTCGATATGCCAAACACAGTAACAATTGTCACAATGGAGATGTTACTGGGCCCGCTTGAGCAAATTGATGAACAACGGGAGGACAGTGACAGTGATGATTTGATTTTTTTTTTTTATCGATTTGAGCATTCAGAAATCGTGCTTCAACCTCAATAAGTCCTCTCCATTACTAAAATTATTATCAAAATAATTTCCAGGGAAACACAAGTGTTTTCTGTCTAAAGCATATATTGATAGAAGCACATATGCTTATCCATACATTATTAATTCATGATAAGGTTGTTCCTTCCTGTTCTCTTTCAACATTTGGGTTTTTGTGGAAAATTGAACAAACTAGAAGGTAGCAGTCTCTTGATATAAAAGGAACATATTAATTTTTAAAAGGCAAATGTTTTTTAATTTATTGAAAGCCTGCACTGATTCAATGTTCATTGGGAGTTTAACAAGACATCAGCTTAGACAAAGATGGAACAGGTTGAAATGAGAAAAAGAATTCAGGTTATAGGAAGAGAGTTCATATACATGGTTTGCGATTTTGTTGTATATGTTGGTATGATTTCAAAATTCCAAGACAATTTTTTCACTGAAAAATAGTGTTTCTAATTGTCTCTGAGTGCAAACATATCTGCCAAAATTTGGTTTCTGTGGAGTTTATGACATGTAAGCCCCAATTTTAGCTGTTGTATTTTATTAACCAGAAACATCAAAAGAAGACAAGAAAGGGTCAGTGGACTACCATGCTGGAAAATCTGTTGAAGATAAATAACTTGAAGATGTATTTATTCTAGGATATTATTTTATAAGCTTTCTTGTCTTACTGGAGTTTCATGTGAACTTGTAATAAAAAATACAAATAGAGAGAACTAGATCAATTATACATGAATAGGAGATTGCTCCACAGAGCCTACGTAATAGGCCACCCACATATCTTCTGGAGAACATCTGAGACACTTAAGAGCTTCAAAGAACACAGTGAAAAACTAGTGAACTGGGAAGTTTCTTCAGATTCTTTGTAGAAAATGAGATAGTTATTCTTTAACAATTGCTAGAGGAGGCAGAAAGAAAGGATTTATTTGTAAACTTTTGGATGGGAAGGGCCCTTGCTTAGTCCGTATTGTTGATGACATACCAATGCCTAACTCCTGACAAGTTTCAATTCATTTAGCAATTTGTCAAATACATCACTCTGTATTAATTTAAAAAGACCCTCAAATGATAAAAGTACGTAGACCCAAGGAAGCATAGGAAAGTAAGTATTCTGAGAATGACGATGGGTTCAATGTTAGTTTTGAGACTTAATGTCCCTAAAAGTGTCTACCTGGCATTGTAACTCACTATTTGATACTGATGAAGAATGATATGTGTAACACTAATGGCTTTTATAGTTTAATAAAACTTTACCCTGTGATACAGTCTACTTCAAAAGCATCTTAAAAGTAGGCATTATAAATCTGTAAAAATATGGTTTTCAAATTTTATAATGCATAAAAATGTCTAAAAACTTGTAGAAAGTCCGATTTCTAAACTGTACTCTAGATGTTCTGATTCAGTAGTTTGGGGTAGGGACCAAGAGACATTATGTAAATGATTTATGGGTTACAACTTCCCCATAATGAAAGGTATAGGAGATGAAAGATAATTGCTCCTTTTTGAAGGTGATACCTACATTTTTTAAATTCTAAGAAATTGAAAATCTTAGCACCATCTTGAAGTCAGCCCTAGAAATACCCTCATTGCCCAGAGAATTCCAGACTGGAAATTTGTACCTTGTAGGCTTTCTAACTCATACACAGGGAATTTGCTTTTATTTTTAAAACAATATAATTTTCATTTGTAATTTTAATTTGGGTGGGGCCTTCCAACCAGTACTTGTGAGACTGAGGTTCCCTCTTGGAGATTCTTCACCCACTAGGCCAGTATTCAGTACAAGGGTTTAGGGATGCAGTGCTAGGGAAAACTTGGGCTATGCCAGTGAAGATCACAGACCTCCGGAGACACACCAGCAAGGCTCATTGAACCATGTGGTGTTGAATTGCAGTTGAGCTGTGGATGGTTAAATGCAACATATGAGCCTTAACTTCCATATTATCTCTCTGGCCCCAGTATTTGATGTTTTAATATATTTATATTCAAATTTATATTCAAATCCTGGAAAATTCTAAGGTATCAGTGGGATCAAAATGTATTAAAATAATACAAAAATAATGGCAATGCAAGTCTTTGTAATCACTTTTTTTCAAACAATCTGATTAGTAAAGTCTACTGAAACCTACCAGAAAACAATACAGGAAACCTAAATTTCTTTGTGATTGTTATCTTTTGCTAATTGCTAAATATTTTTATTATAAAGGAAGGGCACTTGATAATAATAACAACTAGCACTTGTGTACAATAAGTATTTCAACAGGCAATTTTAACCAATTAGTCCATCTTTGAGAGATCGGTAAAGCAGATTTGGTTTTAGAATATTAATTTTTCACTGTCACTGTCCTCCCGTTGTTCATCAATTTGCTCAAGCAGTCCAGTAACATCTCCATTGTGACAATTGTTACTGTGTTTGGCATATAGAATACGTCACAGGTAGCTTGCCAGGCTTTGCCATGCGGGCAAGATACTCTCCCAGAGGGGTGGAGGAATCAAAGTCAGGTCAGCATGTTGGCCGCTTGCAAGGCAAATGCCCTACCCACTGTGCTATCGCTCCAGCCCATTAATTTTTCAAAACAACAAAGAAACTTCATCTTATATGATGGTCATTCCATAATCAGTTCTGATGTAAAAACAGATTTTTTAAATACCTTACAAAATGTTTAAAATAAAATGTAGCTGACAAAAGTGTTTCAAGCTAGTCTGAAAGAAATTCAATCCCCAATTCCAGAATGTTTTGATTAACAGAAACATATTTACAGATCCTGAATGATCAGTTTGAGGTTCTTCGTGTTCCTAGAGCGAACAGATGCCATTGGGCTACACTAGCATGCAACAGGGACAAATGGAAACACTACTGGCACCCGCTCAAGTAAATTGATGATTAAGGGGAAGTCAAGTGATCAAGTGATATTTACAGGAAGTGTAAATTAGTCCCAGAATGTCTCATTGAAACGAATCAGTTTTAATCCTTGTTTCAAAATACTGAACAATCAGTCTTTTGCATACTATAGCAATTTTGCAAAATAATTATAGATCACTGATAAATGTTGTCATTCCAATTACTCCTCAATTTTATTAACTTTTATTTAGAAATAATTGGATGGAACACAAATAAAATTCATACAATATGCAGAAATAGCTGGATAGGAAAGGTGAATAAAGTTAATATAATCTAACATATTTTAAACATATTTCTAAGGGAACTGAAGTTTTAGATATACAGAGTTCTCTTACTCCACATGCTTTCAAACTATGGGGAACATGCACACCTCTCTGAATTAAATTAAAAATAAAAAATCTTAAAAATTTCCCTTAGCCACTGATTTCATGCTTTCTCATTCTTTGCGAATCACTCTTTTTAAAGTGAATGAAATATCCTGCTAATAAGAATTCATAAAGTATAATTTTATGCAAGAAGAGAATAGAATAAAGTTGTATGATTAAGAATGTTGGCAAAAATTATCCTCATAGTCTTATCCCTACCATATAGAATCCTTTATTTATTTATTTATTTATTTTTATTAAAAATTTTTTTAATAGTGAGACATCATGAGGTACAGTTGCAGACTTACACATTTTTGTGCTTGGGTTTCAACTGTACAATGATCAGATACCCATCCCTCCACCAGTGCCCATTTCCCACCACCATGGATCCCAGTATCCCTCCCACCCCTCCATCCCCCCCATCCCACCGTGCCTCTGTGGCAGGGCATTCCTTTTTGTTCTCTCTCTCTTATTGGGTGTTGTGGTTTGCAAAAGAGGCCATGGGTGACAATTGTGTTTAGTCTATAGTCTACTTTCCTCATGCTTCTCCCATCCTGGGAGGATCCTCCCAACACCTTTATTTGGTGTTCCCTTCTTTATCTGAGCTCCCTTTTCCCCTAGTATGTGTGGTTGGCCTCCAAGCCATGGAGTAAAATTCCTGGTACTAATTTCAGCCATTCTTGGGTGTTAGTCTCCTATTTCGTTACTTTATGTTCCCCAGATGAACGCAATCTTTCTATGTCTATCCCTTTCTTTCTGAGTCATTTCACTTAACATGATACTTTCTATGTAGTACCACTTGTATGTAAATTTCGTGACTTCCTCTTTTCTAACAGCTACATAGTACTCCATTGTGTAAATGTACCAAAGTTTCTTTAACCAGTCATCTGTTCTTGGGCAGACAGGTTTTTTCCAGATTCTGGCTATTGTAAAGAGTGCTGCAATGAAAAGACAATTGCAGATGTCACTTCGACTATACTTTTTTGCCTCTCTAGGATATATTCCCAGGAGTGGTATTGCTGGATCAAATGGGAGCTCAATTTCTAACTTTTTGAGAATCGTCCATACTGTTTTCCAAAAGGGCTGAACCAGTCGGCATTCCCACCAACAGTGAAGGAGTGTCCCTTTCTCACAACATACGAGCCAGCACCAGTTGCTTTTGTTCTTGTGGATATGGGCCAGTCTCTGTGGTGTGAAATGATATCTCATTGTGGTTTTGATCTGCATCTCCCTGATGATTAATGATGTGGAGCACTTTCTCACATGCCTTTTAGCCATTCGAATTTCTTCTTTGTGAAAGTTTCTATTCATTTCATCTCCCCATTTTTTGATGGGGTTGAATGTTTTCTTTTTGTGGAGTTCAACCAGTACTTTGTATATCCTTGACTTTAACCCCTTATCGGATGTGTATTTGGCGAATATCCTTTCCCATTCTGTAGACTGTCTTTGTATTTTGGTCACTGTTTCTTTTGAGGTGCAGAAGTTTCTTAGTTTAAGATAGTCCCATTTGTCTATCTCTGTTATCTGACCACTGAGCAGAGATCTGAGCCCATTTTTTTGCATGTATCTGTCCAGTTTTGCCAGCACAATTTGTTAAAGAGGTTTTCCCTGCTCCACTTCACTTTTCTTGCCCCCTTATAGAAAATTAGATGCTCATATGCTTGGGGGGAGATGTCAGTATATTCGACCCTGTTCCATTGGTCTACAGCTCTGCCTTTGTTCCAGTACCATGCTGTTTTAATTATTACTGCCTTGTAGTAGAGTTTGAAGTTAGGGAGATTGATTCCTCCCATTTTCTTTTTCCCAAGAATAGCTTTAACTATTCGTGGGGGCTTATTGTTCCATATACATTTCAGGAGTGTTTGCTCCACTTCTTTGAAGAATGTCATAGGTATCTTAATAGGGATTGCGTTGAATTTATACAGTGCTTTGGGAAGTATTGCCATTTTGACAATGTTAATTCTCCCGATCCATGAACAGGGGATATTTTTCCATTTCCTCGTATCCGCTTTTATTTCCTGAAGTAGTGTTTTGTAGTTTTCTTTGTACAGGTCCTTTACTTCCTTAGTTAAGGTGATTCCTAGGTACTTGATTTTCTGGGGCACAATTGTGAACGGGATTGTTTTCTTCATGTCACTTTCTTCTCTTTCACTATTTGCATATAGGAAAGCCAGGGACATTCGGGTACTGATTGTATAGCCTGCAACTTTACTATACAAGCCATATAGAATCCTTTAAACCTTACCTTCCTTTTTCTCTTTTCCTTTCTTCTTTTATGAACCTCAATACTTAACTTCTTTGAGCTCTGATATGCCATCAGAAATACAACATTGTTGCAAATGTGATCACAAGTGGTCAGATATACTTTCTTCCACCGTGGACCCTTCTGACTTTGCTTCTTTTATGTGGTCCCTTAGTTCTACTGATTGGCCCTCTCATCTCATGTTGCATTTCTCCATTGACACCTTTTTCATCTGTGGTCCTTTGGACTATCCTGGGGACCCCACTAGTGGTCCTATCGAAAAAGACTGATTTAGATAACTAAAAAGACAAATTAGTCTTAGAGGAAAGGCACTATTTTGCCAAAAAATTCCCCCATAAAACAAAAAACCCTAATCTCTGTTCAAATAACTATTATTAACTCAGCCCTAATGGAAGATGTTCTGAATGGGAAAGAACTTAAAATGTTTTCTTTTCTTGGCATATTAGTTGTGGTTATTTTCAGCAGGACTTTTGGCATAAAATGAATATGTTGGGAATGATAGCTAGATTGTTATCTTGAAATTGTGTATATAATAAATTGGAACTAAGTAATTAAAGGAGCAGTTAAAGCTTTGTAGAGATAAGGAAATGAAAGGAAGAGCCATAAGACAAATCCAAACAATGAGGTATCATCTTGCACTACTGAGAATGATCTATATCAAAAGACTGGAAACAACTAGTACTGATGAGGTCTGGTGAAAATAGAACATTCATTCACTGTTGGTCAGTGGGAATATTATCTGTGAAAAACTTCTATGGAAAGTGTTATGGAAATTTCTCAGAATAGTAGAAGACAGTTTCAATAAAATCTATGCTATTCCACTTCTTGTCATCTACCTTCCAATAACAAATATATTAGTTTGTAAAGATTCATGCATATCCATATTCACTATGACACTCAGTGAAAAAGCCAATATATGAAAATAATCCAAATATCCAAGCACAGGTAACTGGATAAAAAATATGTGTCATATGTTCATAATGGAATAGTAGGTATCTGTAAGAAATCATGAAATCTTGCAGTTGCCTTCAATTTGGAAGGAAGCAGAGGGCATAATGTTTATTGAAATAAGTCAAAGGGAGAACGACAAATATGGAGAAATGGCAAAAGGGAATAAACAGTATCAAATGGTGTCAAAACCTTGGCCTTTAATAGCAAAACTAGACTACTAAGCAGTAGAGTGTGCTGGTTGTGGTGGAGGGGTGTGTGTGTGTGTGTGTGTGTGTGTGTGTGTGTATGTGTGAAGAAGCAAAAGATACATAAGACCATTAGTAGAGAGGATCTGGGGCACTTTTATGGTGGTTAGGTTGGTAAATGTACATCAAAACCTTAAAGAACATGCCAATCTCCACAGGCTTGGACAAGCCTCATCCATGAGTGAAACTGCTGAAGAAATCCAGGTATGTAGGACTGTGCCTGGAATTTTCAGTCTCATATGGAGTCAGGAGTGGGCGACCTTCTCCCATCTCCTTGTGTTTCTGCTTGCCTGGCAGCCATGCCCAGGAACTGCCTCTGGCATCATATAAACTCATTATTGGTCATAATCCAGAGACCCACAAATAAATCTCTCAGAAGAAAGCAACACAGAATAATATTCCATAGAGTTGCCTCCAGATCCCAAAGTCACCATTCAGTTTAAAAATAATTAAATTAACCTCAGCTGACTAACAGTATTTAAAATTTTAGAATTCCTGGTGCAACATCTCATACTCTACACAACTGATATACCAAGAGTAACACACCATATTTGTTAGGGTGTAAATAGAAGTCAACACATCTGGGGGAGAAAAAATTATTTATATATATATATACACACACACACACATATTTGTGTATATATATAAGCACACAAGCTCAATCTTTAACAACATGTTAGTAATCTATTATACAAGAGCTTAATGGCTCCAGGGTGAAATACAACAATCTTCACACACATTTCTTCTAAAGAAATCTTTTTGAATAATTTTTATTGGATTATTTATAACAAGCAATACAAAATAAATTATTTAAGCCCTGCGTTGGGGGCAGGGTTTGGAGGTTGGGGTGGAAACACTTGAAATATGGTGGTGGGTAGGTGTAATGGTGGTAGGATTGGTGTTGGAATGTTAAATGTAACAAATTATTGTGAACAACTTTATAAAAATAACGTAAAATTTAAAAAACACCTGCAACAATCTGTTGTAATCTAAACTAAGCCTAAATTAAAAAATAAATAAACAGCAGGCAGGAGAGATAGTACAACAGTAAGGTTCTTGCCTTGCATGTAGTTGACCCAGATTCAATCCCTGCATATGCTATCTTGAGCCCCACTAGGAATAATCCTTGAGCACTAAGCCAGGAGCAAGTCCTGAGCACATCTGGGTGTGGCCTGACATACCCAATAGCAATAAATCAATAAAAGAGTCTAGTTTGGATTAATGTCAATTATATTTTATTTATGCAAAAGAGGACTTTGAGATCTACAAGGATGACTAGGAATACAAGGACAATGAGGACTATGAAGAAGGTGAGAACTAGACGAGGAGTAGGAGGATGATGGGGAGATGAGAATGAGGGAACTATGATGACTGGGACTATGACCAAAACTACAGTTATGCTATAAGAGAGAGATTGGACTAAACTGGGGAGGAGAGAGAAATAAAGTAACTACCAACCAGCCTGGGGCCCTGTTTCTCTGTTCCCTGGTCCTTCATCTAAGACCATGAGCCAGCCAGGGGAATGGTTCTCGGCTACCGAATACTTGTATCCCGCTCACACAAAGTCCTTTCCTTTGAAAATCATAGTACAATATTACAAATAATATATGGATGTAGTCTACAAATCTTAATCATATCTTCCCAGTTATACTTATGATAATATGTGTGACAGCATATTTGATTCTATAGTTTTATCATACATATAGACAAGTATGCTTTTATATTGTTGCTTAAATTAATGTTTTTATAGTATTTCTATTTACATTTTTAATTTTCAACCTACTTTTTTTTTTTTTTTTGCTTTTTGGGTCACACCCTGTGATGCACAAGGATTACTCCTGGCTCTGCACTCCCCTGTATTATCAATCCTGGAAGTGCTCAGGGGACCATATGGGATGCTGGGAATTGAACCCGTGTCAGCTGCGTGCAGGGCAAACACCCTACCTGTTGTGCTATCACTCCAGCTCCAGCAACCTACTTATTTTGAAGTGAGTTTCCTATAGACCACACATAGTTGACTTATTTCTTAATCTACTTTGTAATTTTTATATTGATATATATGGGCTGGAGCAATAGCACAGCGGGTAGGGCATTTGTCTTGAGCACAGCTGACCCGGGTTTGATTCCTCCATTCCTCTCAGAGAGCCTGGCAAGCTACCAGATTATCCTGCCTGCATGGCAGAGCCTGACAAGCTCCCCGTGGTGTGTTTGATATGCCAAAAACAGTAACAAGTCTCACAACAGAGACGTTACTGGTGCCTGCTCCAGTAAATCAATGAACAATGGGAGGACAGTGCTACAGTGCTATCCAAAAGATTTGCTTCATGTAACTTTGTTTTTTTAAAAAACAATAACAATAAAAAATAAGCCATAGATGTTAACACTAATGTAATCATGTTACATAAACTACAGTAAAAATAAATTTAAAAATAAATGTCAATAGAAATCAGATAGGCATATCATTTATTAATTGACATAAGAATCTAGGCTCCAAGGAAGAAGTATGGGGTAGAAATATAAATTTGAGTGATCAATAGTTAGAAAACATTAAAATCTTTGGAGCTCAATAAACTTCACAAAGGAAATGACACCATTTCAACAATTACAGTGAGGAATGAGCAAAGGATAATGAATAGGAGAGAGAGAGAGAGAGAGAGAGAGAGAGAGAGAGAGAGAGAGAGAAACAAGGTAAGCAGAGTGACTTGAAAACCGAGTGAGACTCCCACAGATGACTTCCACCACCATGTAAACTCACCTACCCACCTTGCTCCAGAGACTCAGAAACAAGGTTTTTTTTACTTTTTTTTTTTTGCGGGGGGGGGGGTGTCACACCCAGCTATGCACAGGGTCCTGGCTTTGCACTCAGGAATTACTCCTGGCTGTGTTGGGGGACCATAAAAGATGCTGGGAATTGAACCCAGGTCGGTCAGTACAAGGCAAATGCCCTACTTGCTGTATTATCGCTCCAGCCCCCAGAAACAACTTTCAAAAGAGATCAAATAGTTGCAGTATCTCTGACACCCACTTCCAGCTGACTTTGAGACTCTCCAGAGGGAGGTGGGCCTTTACCCAACCCAAAGGTGCCCCGACAGTTGCCTGCTTCCACACCCCAAATTTGCTGCCATGCCTCGGGCTAGACCCCATCATCTCGGGACCAAACCTCACAGAGAAATTAATCTACTGAGAACGTGGGTACTTGAGAAGTCCCATTGCCTGAAATCTCCAGTCCTTCTCAGAGTCAGGATGGGTGATCTCTCCCACCTCCCTGTACTTCCAGAAAACTTGGTGGTCACGTTCATACCCCAAAGCCGCTTTCCAGTTAAAAATTTAACTCCAGCTGTACTTCACAATTAGACATTCAGGATTTCCTGGAGTGATATTTCCAAACTACAACACTGATCTGGCTGGAGCAATAGCACGGCTGGTAGGGCGTTTGCTTTGCATGTGGCCGACCTGGGTTCGAGTCCTCCATCCCCCTCAGAGAGCCTGGCAATGGAGACGTTACTGGTGCCTGCTCGATCAAATCGATGAACCATGGGAGGACAGTGCTACAGTGCTACAACACTGATCATCTGGTAGTAGCACACCAGAGTGGACGGGATGTAATGTAGAAGCCAATCAATCTTGACTAACAAAATCATTAACACAGAAGGCTTAACTTGTAACAACATCTCAGTAATCACTAAGACAAGAACTTAACATGGTGAGATACAACAATTTACACTCATTTTCTTTGAGAGAAATATTTTTAATCATTCCATTAGGAACTTATTGGTAACAAGCAACATAAAATAAATTATTGTGGGCCTGCTAAGGGGGAAGACTTGAGGGGTGGTTGGCAAAATAGGAGACAACAGTGGAGGGGAAAATGATAGTGGTGGTAGGATTGGTGTTGGAATATTTAATTCCAGTAACAAATTATCATAAACAACTTTGTAAAACCACAGTGTTTAAATAAAGGGTAAGGGGAAAAGTTTTACATATGTAGACCTTACCTATTTCATGTAAACTCCATAATATATTAGAACAGATTTTTTAAAAGTCTATTGAAGACAGGTAAGACATAATTGCCATAATGAGATCCAAGTATAAAATAAAATTTAATGCAAAATATTATAGATTCTAGAGTTGAAAATTTACTTACGTAAATGAGAACATTTTATTATACTTATTTATTATATTGTATTAAAGGTTTTAATTTCCTTATTTACATGGGTAAAATCATATAGCAATTGCAAAATTACTTTCATTGATATATTTTCTGATTGATCTGTGAACCATTTCTTTAAGTTTCATTGGAGCAAGCAATATAAAACAAATTTGTTATGTGATTAAGGGGACAGGTTAGGGTTGGCAGGGAAACTGGGGATATTGGTGGAGGGAAGATCACACCAGTGGTGTTGAAGCACTAAATGCCTGAAACAACTGTATTATTAACAACTTTGTAAATCATGGTGTTTTAATAAAAGTAAACAAAACAGGTCACATGAGAGATGATAGAAGAAGGAAGGATGCTGCTATGTCATTGATCATTAGCTTTGTTGTGTTGAGATACCAGTGATCACAAAACAGTTGTTTGATCATTAAGACTAAAATCTTAAGTATCATAAATAGAATTATTAATGGAGAAACGTGTAGAATTGTTATAATTGTTTCTCTGTGGAGGTAAAAAGATGTGAGAGCCAGAGTAGTTTTAGAGATGTTGATCTTTGCTTAGAAGCACAGGAAATCCTTTCCTACACTAACAAAAAAGAAGACAGCTATATTCATGCCTGTAGGTGGGTAGATGTTTGGTGGAAGCCTGTTCCTTTTTAATTTAATTCCAGTTTTCTCAGTGGGAGAAAGAAGAGCTGGATATTTGAAGCAGAAGAGGGAATAAAATAAACATTTATTTGATGCAATCGTATTTCCTGTTGCTAGCCTTGGCCTTAAAATTCCAATGGCCAAAGACATCCCTAAGGCTGATGTAATGGAACATAATGGCTATATATATTTACTGAATGGGGTTTTCAAGTGGTGCTCAAGGGGCATGTGGGGCTGCTTTCAGTGCCTCTTGGCCAATCAGGCCTGACATTTAAATGTTAGACCCTGAAGCTGCAGTGCAAAGGACCAGCAAGGCCACCATGATGGACCCCCATGGCTACCGTCGGTACTGCTCAGAGGATTATATGGTGGGGATAGAATCATTTTGGGTATGTGCAAAGCATGTGCTTTAACCCCTAAACTTTATCCTCATCCTTAATATATGATATCAAGTCCTAGATTCAAATTTTAACACATTTTGAATTTATTTCTGTGGGTGCAGTTATAATAGTTAACTTTCTTCCTTTCTCTTTCCCTCCCTCTCTCCTTCCCTTCTCTTCTTTCCTTCCTTCCTTTCTCTCTTTTTATTTTTTTTTTTCTTGTTTTTGAGTCATACCAAGTGATGCTCAGAGGTTACCCATGCTTCTCCCATCCTGGGAGGATCCTCCCAACACACTTTATTTGGTGCTCCCTTCTCTATCTGAGCTCCCTTTTCCCCTAGAATGTGTGGCTGGCCTCCAAGCCATGGAGCAAAACTCCTGGTACTAATTTCAGCCACTCTTGGGTTCTAGTCTACCCAAATGCTCTACCCACTGTGCTATCTCTCCAACCCCTCTTTCTTGTATTTTTGAACAGATTTTTTATTGGATAGTCACGTTTCCTTCATCATAAATTAGCTATTGAAATATGTATGATTTTTCTGCATTTTCAATGATATTCCATCGACTCATGTCTAATTTTATTCCAACACTATATTACTATACTATTGTTGCTGTGTAATATAGTTTGAGGTTAGGTAACAGTATGCCTCATTTTCCTGCCTCAAGGTTGCTTCGTCTATTCAAGATCTTTTGTTTTTCCACATATATTTTTATACTATTTGTTCTATTTTCCTTAACATTTTTGATAGGGATGGCACAAAATGTGCCTAGTTCTTTATTTAGGAGGGCTATTTTAACAGGTAATTCTCTCCATCCATAGCATTGACTATGTTTCCATAATTTTGTGTCATATATATTTTTAACAATATCTTGTATTTTTCACTGTACAGTTCTTTTTACCTTCCTTATTATATTTATTCTTTCTTATTATATTTATTCTGGGTATTTAAGTCTTTTTTTAAGTAATTGTGATTGGTGTTGTTCCCTCAATGTTTTTCTTCTACCTCATTATGCAAGGGATCACGGTCATGGTCCTCCCGTTGTTCATTGATTTGCTCGAGTGGGTCCAGTAACGTCTCCATCATGAGACTTGTTGTTACTGTGTTTGGCATATCAAATACGTCATGGGTAGCTTGCCATGACGTGCAGGCGAGATATTCTCTGTAGCTTGCCAGGCTCTCCGAGAGGGGCGGAGGAATCGAACTCGGGTCGGCCATGTTGGCCACTTGTAAGGCAAACGCCCTACCGCTGTGCTATCACTCCAGCCCATGCAAGGGATGCAATAGATTTTATGTATATTAATTTTATAGTCTGCTCCTTTACCATATACGTTTATGGCATTGAATAGTTGTGTGGAATCTTTAAGGACAGTGAGTTCAGAGCTAAAATCCTCAAGGAATGAGATGGAGTGTTCAAAGATTTTTTTTTATGTAGCAGTACTGTTATTTATTCAGCCACTGATTAGCTGATTGAATTAGGCATGAACCCCACCTTACTTTTTTTTCATTTTTTATAATTTTATTGATTGTGTCACTGTGAGAGCAGTTACAAAGCTTTTGGGTTTAAGTGTCAGTCATACAATGAAATACCTGTACCTTCACAGTGCCCATTCTCCTCCACCAAAAACCCCAGTATACCCCATCCCACACCCTCCCCCCATCTGTGGGGCAGATGATTTCCACATTACTCTCTCTCTACTTTGATCACATTCAATATTTTGACACCAAACCCACCATTTTTATTTGGGATTTTACCCCAACACTCAGATCTGCCAAAAAGGCAACAGTAGACAATTTGTTTTCTATTGCTGGTTATGAAAAACATATGATGTTGTTGCATGGCTGCAGTAGTGGCTGCACAATTTTGAAATTCTGAAATTTTAACACTTAAATTTGGAGGGATTTTTGCCAAAACCTGCTGGGTTCTGAGATTTGTTCCTGAGTCTCTGGTATCATGGCTGTTAAGCAGCTTGGTCAGGAACCAGAAAGGCTGTTCATGGGCAGCGACTTGGGGTCTCGTTGGGACGGGGAGGAAAGGGCCGGCTCCACCCCCATCCCTTGAGGCCCTGCGTGTATCGTCACTGAGGGCCCAAACCTGCCTGCGCAATGGCCTTTGGAGGATGGCAGCCACAAAGCCGCCTAGGGGTAGCAAGCAGAGGGACAACACCCTTTCCCCCCTGGAGTGACCCAGCGACAGTAACATATTGCGGGGTTTGGATGCATTTCTGCCAAAAGTCACTGGGTTTCGAGATTTGTTTCTGAGTCTCTGAGATCATGGCTGTTAAGCAACTTGATTAGGAGCCAGAGAGGCTGTTCGTGGGAGGGAAGTTGGGGTCTCGTTGGGACGGGGAAGAAAGGGCCAGCTCCACCCCCATCCCGTGAGGCCCCATGCATCTCGTCACTTAGGGTCCAAACCTGACTATCCAGTGGCCTTTGGCAGATAATAACCAACAGGCCGCAAAGGGGAACAGGCCAAGGCACAAAACCTGTTCCCACCTGGGGTGGCCCAGCGCCGGTAACCTACTACAGAGACCAGATGCATTTCTGCCAAAAGTCACTGGGGTTCGACATTTGTTTCTGAGTCTCTGGGATCACAGCCCAGAGTTAAGCAGTTCAATCAGGAACCAGAGAGGCCATGCCTCCAATTATATAGCTGAGCCGGAGGTGGTTTGTGGGTGTGTCTTCCACATACCTAACTTTTGGCTGTTTACTTTCGTGGTAAAGTTTGCCCCAAGTTTTTGGGGTCTGGCCAAAGGCACAGCAGCAATTTTGGGGTATCTGGATGTCTGAAGGTGCCATCAGGCTGCTGATGCCTCACAGGTACAAATTGACCTGATTGCGGCACCACACCCCTGGTCAAAGATCTTTAGATGACCATAACAAAGTTAAATAGAGGAGGGTATCATCTGATGACTTGAAAATTAAAGCCAGGTTCCTTAAGGAAGAGGGAAGGGAAATAGGTGAAAGCAGCATTAAAAAGCAGAAAAGGATCTACTTAATTTTTTCAGATATGGTGCACAGGTGCTGAGAACAGCATTTTAAAGGACTGTGGGGAGAGAAGTACTCTCTGGAGAGTCAGGTGAATGGGAAAAAAAGAAAAAAGAAAAGAAAGTTTGTTGATAAAGAAGATTTTGCTGGTGATCATTGATGAATTCAAGAAAAGGTTTTCCATGCCACCAGACTCCATGCTAGTCTGTTTCACACAGGGCACCCCAGAGGGGGGGCCGATGAGAGCCCTTTCTACCCAAAGGGACTCAGCTCTGGCAGCCAAAAAACTCCACAACCCAACTGCCGCCACGTTCAAAACCGCTTCCTACACACTTGGGCCGAGCCTCACGCATAGAACCCAGGTAATGCGGAACTTTGTGACCTTGGACTCTGGGCTCAACGGGACCAGGAGCAAAGATCCTCTGCCCACTTCTCCCAATCTCAGGTGACCCAGGGGTCACACCCACAAGTCACCTCTTGCTGGTGCCAGATAATCTTGTCATCAGCCACCATCCAGATTCCACAGCTGTTTCTCCTGAAAGGGAGAATAACATGAGTCCCCCATAACCATGCCATCAGACTCTGTGCCAGGCTTTTTCACAAGGGTGCCCCAGAGGAGGGTGGGTGAGAGCCCTTCCCTCCCCAAGGGACCCAGCTCTGGCAGCCAAAAAACTCTATAACCCAACTGCCATCATGCTCAAGGCCACTTTCCACACACTTCGGCCGAGCCTTACATATGAATAAATATATTCCTGGTGGCTGTCTGATACATCATAAGACACTCCCTACCCATTCTTCATAATTACTACACCACAGTTGATGGGGTTCAGACAGTAGGCAAAAAATTATAGAGGGAAATATATATATGCATATATACATATTTTCAGATATATATATATATATATATATATCAAAGCTCACATCACCCAAACTTTAACAACATGTTAGTGATGTCCTATAGAATGTCTTAACAGCTCCTGCCAAAATAGAACAATCTTCCTATATGAACACTTTTTTTAAGCATGTTCAGCAGTACATCATAACAGACAATATAAAATATTTTATTTTGGTTGTGTTTTGGGACAGGGATTGGGAATTGAGATGGAAACATCCCGAATTTGGTGGTGAGAAAATGTAATGGTTATGGGATGGGTGTTTGAATATTAATCAAATATTGCGAACTAACTTATAAAATAAAAAAAATTAAAAAAGAGAGAAAAAGTTTTAATTTTCATTTACAGAAAATGAGAAGAGGGGAGAGAAGGAGTCAGATTGTGTATGGATGAGGATCAGAGCACAGTATCTTAAATATATAACTTATCTCTTTAAAATTTTCTTCAAAATCCTTCCTGCAACAAAGCATTTAGTCTTGTTTTATGCAAAATCTCTTTTTTCATAAAGTTACGACCTAAAGTTCTACTTCTCGAGGAATCCAAGATCCAGAGGCACTATAATGAATGTCAGGAGAAAGGAATTTATAGTTGCATAGATGTGCTAAATTTAAACTTTATGTACTACAATTTTTTTCTGTTAAAAATATTTGCCCATGGAGTAACAGAGATAGTACAATAGAGATAAGGCTCTAAGAGAGATCCTTAAGCACAGAGCCAGGAGTAAGCCAGGTCTGGTGAAAAAAATATGCACAAAATAGTGGCAAGTCATTAATATTTCTGGAAACGCCATCCCTATAAAGGAAGCATGAATTGCAGACTAATAGAAAATGGATGTTTTGTGCTAGTTATAAAAAAATCACAAAAGACTGGAATGCCTCCAGTTGTTATTTTTGTTGTGAAATGTAAACTCCTTTGAAAGCATTATTCCTCCAACATAAACTAAACTATAAGAATGGGTTGCAGGGCAGAGAGATAATATAGAAGGAAGGGCACTTACTTTGCATACATTTGACTCCCCTGCCTGGACTCCCTATTTTATTACATATGGTCCCCCCAAATCCTCCAAGAGTGATCCCTGGGGGCAGAACTAGGAGTAATCCCTGAGCACTCCTATACCCACCCCCCCCCACACACAATAAAATAAAAGCAACTTTAACTTGTTTGTCGAATCAAAGGAGTAATCAGATGTCATTTCTGTACTGGTTAAAAATAAATGAACTAACCTCAAGCTTTCCACCGAATTTTTGAATGTGCTTGGCCCCACATTGTAGTACATGCAAAATTCAGTAATTAATTTTGAAGGTGGTAGACAAAATTTTGTATAGGCCTGGGGTGAAAGTGCTCTGTAAAAGGACTTTTGCACCCTCCTCTCATGCCGATCAGAAATGAACAACTCATAGCATTCATTTTTCCCAAGTTGGGAGATGCCTGCCAATTTCTCAACCTTTGGCTCCTTTTCCTTGATTTCAGTTTCAGCCTCGAGGTCTCTCAAATGTACTGCTTTGAGTTGTGAAGTCTGGCAGGTAGACAATAAATTATCCCGTCTTTGTCTACCCTTTTAAGAGTACATGTTTTCTTTCTTACATGGGAAGTTGGTGGTACAATCCAAGAACTCAATGGAGCATCACCAATTTGAGAATTGGCACTAATTTTGGTCAGTTCTGGCTTTAGGAGTGTTTGGAGACCTGCTTCATCAAGTATCCATTTGTGTTATGTCTTAATCTGCACGTCCACATTGGTGAGTCTCTGAGGCAGGTGGGGAATTTCATGTCACTTTGATTTCAGTGTTTAACCAGCTTGGATTCTGTTCTAGAAAAATTTTGTTTCCCTTGGTGACTAATGGAGAGATGGGCACACTTCCTCATTTGTTTGAATGCTTTGGATCTTTCTACTCGGTTAGTACCTGTCTTTTTGTTTCCTTGCTATTTAGCTATGCTTTCTTTGTTTCAGAACTTATGTAGTGACAGCTCTTAGACACTCAGAGTTTGTGGCTGTTACCTTTTCCTTAGGATTTAGTAGTCTGTTTCTCCTTTGAAACTCTTTTCTTGTGTGGCAATCAGATACTTAATTTAAATACGGATTGAGTCACAGAGAACATTAGGCACCTAGGTAGACACCATGAGGATCATCCATTTCTCAAAGATACTTTTTTTACTTTAGCATGGCTGTGGCTGGTTCCAGAGGTCTTCAGCTGCTGGAGCTCTGCTCGGGACAGGGAAGGAAACTCAATCTGCCCTCCTCCAAGGGGCCCTGGTGAGGACAGTCAAGGTGCAGGGGCAGGAGACTCTGCGTTGTTTTCTTCCAGGAGCTTGGTTTTATAGTCTCTGGATGTTGGCCAGTGATGGGATTACACGGCAGCAGGGGCAGTTGGTGGGTATAAAGCCTAGTTACTGGAAGATGGGGGATATGGGTGGAGGAGGCCCAGTCCTAATCTGAGCAGTTTGGGAGATCTCAGCCCCAGGTCCCTCACACCTGGGTTCCTCTGCCAGTTCCTTCATGCATGAGACTCGTCTGAGCCCCGAGCAGAGACCCGGCAGCTGAAGAGCTCCAGAACCAGTCACAGCCATGCTGAAGACCATTCTCCACATGCTTGGATGCATGAAGGAACCGACAGAGGAATCCAGGTGTGCGGGACCCAGGGCTGAGATCTCCAAACCTGCTCGGATCAGGACTGGACCTCCTCCACCCAGATCCCCCAACTTCCAGTAGGTAGGCATTACACCCACAACTGCCCCTGGTGCCATGTAATCCCGTCAACGGCCAAGATTCAGACTATTCTAGCTCTCAGAGAACCCAGCTACCTAGAGTATCCTGCCCACACGGCAGAGTCTGGAAAGCTCCCTGAGGCATATTCGATATGCCAAAACCCGGTAACAATGATGGGCCTCATTCCCCTGGCCTTGAAAGAGCCTCCAATGTGGGACTTGCTAACACCTATCCTATATTAAGGCTAGCAGTCCCATGGACCTGGCCTCTAATAGTCTTGGGTATCTATATAATTTTCCTTATCTCCTGACAATTTTGATGACAAAATGATCTTACAAAATATCACTGATGGGTAAACTCAACCCTAGGTAAATGTTCTAGTATATAAAGATAGCCATGGAAATGAAAGAGCAATAATGGGGACACCAAGGATCCAACTGAGTGATTTTATCCATCATCCACTTGGGATTTGGAGGGAAAGTAGGGACTGAAATTGTGGTGAAACTAATGCTGTCTTTTGTATAAAAATGAAGGAAAATGAGAATATATTCATATTGAATATTTATTTTACAAAGAAACAAGATTCACGGGGAAGCAATGACAGTGGTTACCTGTAGTGGAAGGGCATGGAAAAACATGGTCAGATAGCGGCTGGAGTGGGTGGGGTTTTTAATGTATTAAATAGTAAGTATTTTTTAATAATTCAAATATAACATTGATTCAAAATCAAATTCGAAAACAAAATCCAACATATTAGAAATGAATACACTAGGGGTAATTGGGGATATAAAAACAAGAGAAAGTATTTCTTAAACTCAACATTATAATATAATCAGTGCTAATTTCCATGTATTTCCTCTCTAAATTAGCCCCTCACACATGACCTGCAATCGTATTTGTCATTCAATTAATTTGTTTTCATGTTGTTGGTGTTGGGGATGAAACCTAGGACCTCAAATATGCAAAGTGTGTAGTCTCCCATTAAGTTGAGGTACTTCTGTAGCCCCAGAGTCTATAATTGTAAACCTGTAGCTTTGGGGTGGTTTGTTAACTCACAAGTCCTCTAGGAGGTTTTCCCTGAATTATACTGGGTGTATGAAGAACAGGACCTTCTGCGTAAAAAGAGAAAAACAAAATTTTCTCTCACTTCCTCAATTCTTCAGATCTTTGAATCTTTGGAGATGGCCACTGAACCAAGAAGAAAATCTCTAAAAATCCACAGTGACGCTCACCCAATTTTGCATCTTGGGTTCACATAAATTACCAGGGAACATCAACTGATTATACCAAGGGTGAATCTCTTTTTTTTATTTTGGAGCCGTACCCGGAGATGCTCAGGACCTATTCCTAGCTCTGTGCTCAGAGGTCACTACTGGCAGTGCCTTCAGGATTACATAAAGTGCCAGGGATCAAATAAGGGTCAACCACATGCAAGGCAGGTAAAAGGAAAAGACTCCCTGACATTAGACATTTGAATTATTAGGCTAGAGTCTGAACAACTATGTTTACTGGAGTTAAATAATTAAGTAAATCAGCTGGTAACATCACTATAAAAATCAGGGTAAATATATGAAAGTTAGAAATCTGAATATGGTAAATAATATAAAATTAAATAAACAGCTAAATTAAATAATAAAAATCTCGGGATATGACACAATGGTTACTCTGGAGGAGGAGGGGGTGCTAACAGGTAGTTAAATGTCATGCATGAAACCCTACCAGTAACAGTACTGTAAACCACACAGTACCCAAAGAAAAAAAAGGAAAGATAAAGAAATATATGTCTGCCATGAAGGCAGGCTGAGAATGAGAAGGAAATGAGACATTGGTGGAAGGAAGTAGATGCTGGTGAAGGGATTGGTGTTGGAATATTGCATGCCTGAAACACAATCATGAGTGACATTGCAATTCAGAGTGGCTCAATTAAAATAAATAGAATTAATAAATTAGAAGGAAGAGGAGAGAAATAATCTGGAGTATGGCACAAAGAGAAAAATGTTGAAAATGTAAGAAAGAGATAAAAAAACTATTTTTAGAGGAATAGATGTATTTGGTTAGAAGTAAAATAAGGTAAGAACAATTTTTAAAAGATTTATGGCTGAGTTTTTCCAGAGTGCTAATGTGCAAAATAAGTAAAATAAGACTATGACAGCAAACTTTAAAAAAATTAAATCTACGTGGAAGTCTAAAATAATGAGAAAATCTTAAAAATTAATTTCTGAAAGAGTTTTATCTTTAGTGATGACTACCTTACCTTCAACTGGCTGGCAATTAGAACAACTGTTGACCTTGTTAAAACATCAGAGAGAAGTAGAAGCCAGTGGACTGGAAACTTTAATATCACTTATATCATTTGTCATCCTGTGCTCATAGATTTGCTTGAGCAGGTGCCAGTAATGTCTTCATTCATCCCTGTCACGTGCTAGTGTAGCCCAGTGGTATCTGCTCGCTCCAGGAACATGAAGAGCTTCAAGCCATTCGTTCAGGGTCTTGACGAAGAAGTCTGACCATATTGTAGGTGGGTGGCCAGGAGTTCTTTTGATGTCCCGTGGAATCCAGATGGTAATGGCTCTGGTCCAGCGGTCATCTCTAAATTGCATTCTGTGTCTGGCCCATCTGATTTTCGACGCCTTGGCAAATGAGATAGCCTCCCTGGTCCTCGATTGTCAGAGGTCAGAACTCTGGATTCCTTCTCTCACTTGAGTGAGCCGTGATACTCCCTCCAAGCATAGCTCTTTCGATTCTTCTTTGGGAGACCCGAATAGCGTTCTCATCCTGTTTTCATAGGGCCCAGGTCCAAATACAGTGTACCTGGGTTGAGAGCTCAACATGACTTGGCTCCAGAACTGCGCAGGCGGAAGAGAGCGGCATTGGATGCCTTTAAGAGCGTTTAAGAAGTCATTAAGAGGATGAAGAACCTCTGGTTCCGGGTACATCTTTTCGATTCCACGGTTCTTCCTGCACTAACATACTCCTCAGAGACCTGGGCCCTAACTTTAACATACTGAGGTAAAAATATCTACAAGTTATAATTTTTAGTTCTGTTAAATATTTTAAGAATTAAGGCAAAGGGTGCTGGGAAGATTCACCCAGGATGGGAGATGCATGCTGAAAGTAGACTATAGACCGAACATGAATGCCACCCAATGCCTTTTCTGAAAACCATAGCACCCAAAAGGAAAGAGAGAACAAAAGGGAATGCCCTGCCACAGAGGCAGGGTGGTATGGGGGATGGGGGTGTGGGGAGGGATACTGGGATTGGTGGGGGTGATGGGATGGGTACTCAATCATTGTATAACTGAAACCCAAGACAAAAACTTGTAAGTCTATAACTGTACCTCATGGTGTTTCACTAATAAAAAAAAAGAAAAGAAAAGAAAGAATTAAGGCAAAAATAAAGGAATAATCATAAGTAATGGTGAAACATTTAATAACCAGCAGATTTCCAACAGAAAATATCCAAGATCTACTTAAAATGAAGAATCTATTTCAAAGATAAGTTATATTTGATAAACAGGAAAAGTAAATAAATAATAACTATGTGGCAAAAATTAAGAATTAATCCAATAAGAACTCTCTTTGAAAGTAACCAAACAGCCAAACAATATGAATATGCTCAGCCTGATTAACAATCACAGAAATACACATATAAGAACCAATGAGATAACACTACATATGCATTAGACTTCCATAAAAAAATTGGCAAAACACGTAATCAGAAGAATATGAAACAAAGATAATGTTTCTCCATAGTCTCGCAAAATCTGTTTTGGTAAAAAACCAACAAAGTTCAGAAAATTACTTGGATTATTATTATTTAGTAAAGCTGAATTTATGACTCAACAATTCTAGCTTTAAAAATAAATTCTAGAGAAAACAGTTTCATGCATCTAAGGACAGTGCAAAAATGTACATTTTTAATTATAGCCTTAAGTGACCATACCCGTTTACAATGAATACATAAGCTGTAATTTATTCATGCAATGTATTATTGTACAGTAATAAACAGGAAGCTCTTTGAGATGACATGCACAAATCTCACAAATTTAATGTTGAGCAAAAGAAGAAAATACTATAGCATTCCATTTATATAAATACTAAATCCAGACAAAACTTACTCCTTATGTATGGAGATGCATTTACTGAGGTTCAGATTTTAAAATAGGAATAATACATATCAGGAGAATAGCTACCTCTGGGGTATTGAATAAAGTACTAAGGGTTTGGGATGCAGTGACTTCGTTGGTAGTTGTATGTGAATTCATGCCATGTGTTACAACAGATTTATATGTTTTACACCATTTTTTGTCTATAAGCTGCCTTTTAAAATTAAAATATACTGAAATAACAACACCAGCAGGAAGAGGTACTCTCCTTTCCATTCTTACACCTCATCTCTATAGTGCTTCTTCCCTGGAGGTAATTCCTGATAATATTTTCCAGGACACTGTTCCTCTTTTCCCCTTAGCTATTTCTTATTTTAAATTACTTGTATTCCTTCTCACAGTTGTAATATTTTAATATTTTTTGTGTTTTCTAATATGTGCTGTTGCTATTTAAAAAAAAATGTCATTGTGCAGAGATGGGTTTTCACCTGCGAGTACTGGCTGACTACTCATGTAACTACTAATGGAGAAGACTCAGAGGCCAGGCTCAGTCCAGTGCTTCTGGTGATTTTATACTCAAGGACATATTTGGTAATCACTTAACTTAATCACTTAACTTCCTGTTAGTCGTCGATTTGCTCGAGCGGGCGCCAGTAACGTCTCCATTTGTCCCTGTCGCGTGCTAGTGTAGCCCAATGGCATCTGTTCGCTCCGGGAACATGAAGGGCCTCAAACCGATCGTTCATGATCTTGACGAAGAAGTCTGACCATCTGGTAGGTGGGCGGCCACGCGGTCTTTTGACATCCCGTGGAATCCAGTCGGTAACAGCTCTAGTCCAGCGGTCGTCTTTAAATCTCATTACGTGACCAGCCCATCTGATTTTCGACACCTTGGCAAATGAGACAGCGTCCCTGATTCTTGATCGTCGACAGATGTCAGAACTCCGGATTCTTTCTCTCATTTGAGTGAAACGTGATATTCCAAGCATAGCTCTTTCTATTCTTCTTTGGGAGACCTGAATAGCATTCTCATCCTGTTTGTGTAGGGCCCAGGTCTCTGAGGCATATGTTAATGCAGGAAGAACAGTGGAATCAAAGAGATGTGCCCGGAGCCGGAGGTTCTTCGTCCTCTTAGCTATTTCTTTGACGTTCTTGAAGGCGTTCCAAGCCGTTTTCTTCCTCCTGCGCAGCTCAGGTGCCAGGTCATTGGTCACGTTGACCTCTTGACCTAGGTACACATAGCTGTTGCATTCGGAGATGGTCGTTCCGTTGAGAACGAATGGGGCGTCAGGAACGAGGCTGTTTCTCATAAACATTGTCTTCGTAAGATTCAGCTGTAGTCCTACCTTTCCACACTCACGGTCAAAGTCGGCCAGCATTTGTGCCGCTTGGCTGATGTTTGGTGTTATTAAAACAATGTCATCAGCAAAGCGGAGGTGGTGTAGTTGCCGACCATCTATCTTCACTCCCATGTTTTCCCATTCCAGTCGTCGCATGATGTTCTTGAGGGTGGCACTGAAGAGTTTTGGTGAAATGGTATCACCCTGCCGCACCCCTCTCTTGACATCAAAGATCACTTCTTTGTAGAATGGTGAGATCCTGGTAGTGAATCCGCAATACAGCTCACGGAGGATCCTGATGTATTGGGCTTTAATGCCCTGATTGGCTAGGGCTTCAATGACTGCTTCCGTCTCAACAGAATCAAAGGCCTTCTTTAAATCAATGAACGTTAAACAGAGCGGCATCTTGAACTCCCGAGAAACCTCAGTGAGCATGGTTATCTTGTGGATATGGTCGATGGTGCTGAATCCTTTGCGGAACCCGGCTTGCTCGCATGGTTGTCCTTCATCTAGTGTTCTGCCAATCCTATTTAGGATGACTCGAGTGAACAACTTGTAGATGACAGACAATAGGCAGATCGGGCGATAGTTGCCAATGTCATGGATGTCTCCCTTCTTGAACAGTAGTACGGTCCTGCTGGTATTCCATTGGGACGGAACCTTGCATTCAGACAGGTAGCGAGTGAAGAGCCGAGCCAGTGTATTGATGAGTACTGACGGCAGATTCTTCAGGTGTTCAGGTCTGACCTTGTCTGGGCCGGGTGCTGTTTGTTTCTTTACTGATGAAATGGCGTGTCGGATTTCGGAAGGGAGAACATTGGGAACGACATATTCATCCTGTGGATATGCCAAAACCAGTAACTACAACTGTTCTCATTCACCTGACCCTGAAGGCTTCACTGACATGGCAGCACTGAGAAGGATGAGAAAGGAGAGGCCGACAAAATCTCAAGGTCGACCTAGGCTGCCACAACGAAGGAAGACAAAAATGATCGTCTGTACTTTCAATGCACTTACACTAGCATCAGATGCATCCATCGAGGACCTGATGGTACAAGCGCGAATGATCAAGTACGACATCATTGGTCTGACCAAGACAAGAAGGCACGAATCTCACCATGCCGTTTTCGACACTGGAGAAGAATTGTTCCTCGGAACATGCGATAAAAGAGGTGTTGGAGGCGTCGGTGTCCTTGTCAACACAAACTTGGCCAAGAGCATTGATTCATTTGAATGCCTAACAACCCTAATCGGACGTTTACATTTGAATAGATGTGGCTCACTGCCTGGAGTTTCTATCTTTGTTGTCTACGCACCAACATCTCATTATGATGAAAGAGAAATCGAGAAGTTCTACATGGAGCTAGAGAAGTTCTATAAAGAAGACCACACCTTCTACAAGATCATTGTGGGTGATTTTAATGCCAAGATAGGACCGAGAAGATCAGCTGAAGAACTTCACATTGGGACCCATGGCCTAGAATGGAACGAACAGGGTGAGAGACTGTCTGAGTTCATCATGTCGACCAAGACCATTCATGGTAACTCACAGTTCCAGAAGGCAGAATCTAAACGATGGACATGGGAGTCTCCTGGTGGATGATTCCACAACGAAATAGACCACATCATATTCAATTGATGGTTTTGCCTGACCGATGTCGCTGTTGTCCCAAAATTTCGAACGGGATAGGACCACCGTCTCCTTCGTGCAAAATTCTACTTCACAGAGCGGGGAGAAAGGGCTGCAAAGTTCAAAAAGAGAACTCCCAGAATGACCATCAACTGGGAACTCTTTGGTATTATTGTGGCAACATGGGAAGATGCCATTGTTGACAACATTGACGAGGAATACGATCGACTGGTTCAGCACCTCCATGAATGAATATTTGGTAATACTTTCTAAAAAACTGTAATGCTGTGGGAGAACTACTGGTATTTGTTGGGCAGGGTTAGAAAATACTGCCAAACATCTACAATGCACAGGACAGACTCCTTCAAGGGTTATTGAACCACAATCGTCAACATTGCCAAGATTAAGAAACTTGGCTTTAGTTTATGTCCATCCTGGTAAGTTCAAAAACAGAAAAGCAACTAAGCTTTAGGACTTTTAAAAATCAGTATTAATCTCCTATAGAATCCCTGACCTAGCAGTCCTTTGGCAACTTTTTAATTATCACCAGGACTTTGTTTTCAAATCCTAAGAGAGAATGGAGTGGGAGAGAGATATTTAAAAACACCAGTCTTGAGTGTTGACTGAAGTTCTGGTGGTTTCTCAGGCTATTCTGCCCCATGTATTTTGTCATCCCGCCCCCCCAACTTTGGCTACTTCTCTGCTGTCATCTTATTTTCAGAGACTCTTGTGCCTGTGCTCTGGTCATTGCCGCTGATTTCTGCAGCAAGGGAGAAGGAAAGAATTCTCCTAAAGTGTAGTTTGGGAGAAGCAAAACAAACAAACAAAACTTTTGCTTTTTCCTAGCTTACCCTCTCATCGGCTGATAATGCTGCAATCCTTGATAACTCATCATCTTGCCTGGTATACTGGTGGTTGTAGTAACATTAATAATTAGGTTGCTGTTTTACAGTATTGCTTATTTTAGTGAATATCATGCAATCAATCTCATGAGAATTTGTAGAGTTTGGGGCAGTGTCTCTGAAGACCACAACTTTTACTCTTTTACTGTCTCCCATCATTTGTTTCATGTTTATAATCTAGTCTCTGAAGTATAATTGACTTTGGAACTATTGCTGAGAATTATAAAACAGCAACTTTACCAAATGATTTATTTAGTTATATCATATTAAAAGCTTTTGCTACTTAGGATAGTAAGTTCTTTATATGTCAACTTGGTTTGTTTTTTTGTTCTCAGTTGTTCAGTCAGACCAAACTGGGTAGCTGGTACTGTTAAGGTGTTTAATTGATCACCATTTTCATAATCAATTATGTGAATGGACCTTATTCATCAATAAAATGTATCAAGAAAGAAAAAAAAACTAATTTCTCAGAGAAAAAATAATTCTTTCTCAAGACATATAATTGTCCAACTGATTGTCCTACCCTATAGAAAAAGACTTGACAGAGCCTAAATCATGTGACCAATTTATTAATTTATTAATGGCTACTTCTCTGCTGTCATCTTATTTTCAGAGACTCTTGTGCCTGTGCTCTGATCATTGCCAATTTATTAACTCTCTATAAACACTCATATTTCAATTATTTGTTTCTCTAAAAACCCTGATTTGGAGGCCACATTAGATTTTTTCCCTTAAAAATAAAAGGGGGGCCAGGAAGATTGTACAATGGGTGAGGCACTTGCCTTGCATGTGACCCAACTGGGTTCCATCCTTGACATCCCATATGGTCTCCTGAGCCCAGGAGTGATTACTGAGTGTGGTGCCAGGAAAAACCCCTGAGCAAAAAAAAACCAAAATGAAATAAAGTAAAAGGAATTTTAAAACCAAATTGAGCGGCTAAATTTCTCAGGTGTCAATTTACCAGAGGTAAAATAAACAGGTGGTAATGGATGTGTGATTAGATCTGTCTCAGCAAGCAGAGTGCAGTGGAACAACTTCCTTTGGAAGGAAGCTATGTACCCAAGGTAAATACTTAGGTGAGAATGCTTAAGTAATAAAGTGCTTGTAATAAAGTAATAAAGTAATAAAGTATTGAATACATCTGTACTTTTCTTGCCAAAGTTAAGTGCTCACCTTTTGAAGCATAGTCAGTGATTTTTGACAGAGAATGGGTAACCATCAATATATAGCCACAAACACTGATAGCTAGTTACCCTTGATGCATAGTCAGTGACCAATGAGACCCTGCACATTCAAGCAAAATTTATTTAAAAGGGCCGTAGTTCATCATCCTATTCACAATTATAGCCATCACGTAATGTGGTGCATGGGACTATGCAAACACTCATTGAATATTTGTTAAATAAATGACTTATGTTATAAACAGTGCATTTATGCACCAAAATATAAGTAGTTAAACAAGAATATCGCACAAAATTTTTAGCATCTTATTTCACCCCAAGTCAGCTCCTATTTTCAGTATATATAATGATGCATCTACATTAGAATGATGTTCCCGCATAAGAAAGGCTCTAAGTGGAAGACATTTGATTCCATCTGCTGACTCATTCTAACTCCTGATTTGGGATTAGCACTATTCTTGAAAGCTGGGAGTTAGGTGCTTTAACTCAGCAGTTTGTTCCTAAGTGTTATCTATAACCTTAGACTTTTGTGTTTGTGACCAGGAACTTGCATTTACTCTGTTAGTTTATGATTCTACTTTTTACCCCTGGTGATTAAGACATAGTAGATTTCTGTACTCTCAAAAGATCATCTGATCCCTGGCTGTAGGGCCTTTTGAACCTTGGTTTAGATTCCAGTTCTTCCTTTTACCTTAAGCCCTGGTTTCTTCATCTGAAAATTCACATGAGTGCTCCTCTTGCAGAGTTTTTATGATAAGAGTTTATGTAAGATCTAACCCTGAAAAGCCTAGAGAAGTCATTCCTTCTATGATATTGTGGTTTAACTTTCCCTTGATTTTCATTGTGCTTAGATGAGAGCTATTGTTTGGGCATCTCAGAAAACCTGTGTGGGCAAGTATTTCCCCACCTCTACAGAAAAGGTTGCTACTGATCATTATATTTCAAACTGGTATATGAGACAGCAGATGTTGAGCCACCAATTTATTTATAAATACTAGTACAACATTTGTACTACTATTCTTTTTTAAATTTAATTTTATTTTGTATAAAGTTATTCACAATAATCCATTACCTTTAATATTCAAACACCAATCCTACCATCATTGCACCTTCCTACCATATATTTGGAATGTTTCCATTCCAAAGCCCAAACTGTGTCCTCCAAAGCAGAACCCAAACAATTAATTTCAGCGATAGGGCATTTGCCTTGCGCACAGCCAGCCCGGCCAAACCAGGTTCGATTCCTCAGCCCCTCTTGGAGAGCCCGGCAAGCTACCGAGAGTATTTTGCCCGCACGGCAAAGCCTGGCAAGCTACCTGTGACGTATTCGATATGCCAAACACAGTAACAAGTCTCAAAAAAATGGAGACGTTACTGGGCCCACTCGAGCAAATCGATGAACAACGGGAGGACAGCGTGTTACAGTGTGTTGCTTGTTATGAATAATCTGCTAACTAACATGTTTGTTAAACATCATCAAATGTTGTGAACTACTCTTGGTACGTCAGTGTTGTAGCATATGAGAGGTTGCATGCCTGCAAATGCGGCCACACTCTCCAGAAATTCTAAAATTTAGAATATGATTATATATCAGATTCATTCATGCGTGAGGCCATTGAAGAGATTATATAACGCGAGGGGCAGTTTGTGGGTGTGACTGCCAAGCTACTGGTAAACTAGGGAGATGGGTGGAAGAGACACATTCCCACTCCAAGCGAGCGTGGGGATTTCAGTCACAGGCCCCACATACTTGGGTTTTTATGCAGATTCACTCATGGGTGAGGCTTTTGTCTGACCCATGGAGAGCAGCCATGAGCATTGTGGTAATTGAGTTCTGGAGGTTTTCGGCTACTGCAGCTCTATTGGGATAAGGAAGGAAACTCACCTGCTCCCACTCTGCGTTGCCCCAGTTAGGACAGCCTGGCACAGGATCTGGAGGCATCCCTGCAGCATGTCACTCTATGTACTATGCTCTGGGATTAAATAATACATAAGAAATAATAAATTAAGAAACACATGATTTATGCCTACATGGAGTTTACTTGACATGCAGAAAACTGAAATAGGTGACACTATAAACAATAAAGTAGGCTGATGATTGGTTTAAATTTGGTTCAAAATCTTTATATGAAAAGTTACATTTAGCTTAATACCCTAATAACAAAAAGGAGGCAGATATTTTGATGATTTGAAGGAAGAAAATTCTAGGCAGATGAAACCATTAATTCAAATCCTAATACTTATTTGTGTTCTTGAAAAATGAAGGGCTGAAGCGATAGCACAGCGGGTAAGGCATTTGCCTTGCAAGCGGCCAATATGGCTGACCTGAGTTCGATTCCTCTGCCCCTCTTGGAGAGCCCAGCAAGCTACCGAGAGTATCTCGCCTGCACAGCAAAGCCTGGCAAGCTACCCGTGAAGTATTCAATATGCCAAACACAGTAACAAGTCTCACAGTGGAGATGTTACTGGACCCACTCGAGCAAATTGAGGAACAACGGGAGGACCATGACCGTGTGAAAAATGAAAGGAGGCCAATGTGGGTCAAGTGTAATCAATTGATGGAGGAATTGTAAAGTGCTCTTGATATGTGAGTCTTCAAAGGAGTGATTAAATCTCCAATGCTTCCCAAATTCACTGGGCTACAAAACCATATTTGACATGGGGTAACTATTTGCATTTATTGACAATTACTATTCTAGTACAAGTTTCTAATTTATTTATTCTTCCAGAACTTCCTATCAAGCGTCAAATTATAGACCCAAATGAGTGCTGTTTAGAGAGATGTTTTGTGAAACCAGGCATTGAATAGATTTTGTCTTTCTCTATGAACAGGTACTAGTCACAGTTTCCCTAGCTGAGTGTTATGCATATCTGGATCTGGTCCTATCAGCAATTCTTTCCACAAATGCAAATGTTATGATAAGGTATCTTTTTCTTTTATAATAGTAGTTTGCTTAGACTTTCCTTCCAAATGCAGATTTCTCCATACATTTAGACTTCTGTGTTTAACAAAAGGCTGACCTTTGAGCTAAGAGATGTTGAATTGAATTTGTAGGATATTTATACCAACTCCTTGCAATGTTTGGACTAAATCTCAGAGTCAATTGTTCTAATAGAGATGAGATTGGTTACTTGACTTCCTGTTAATCATCAATTTGCTTGAGCGGGCGCCAGTATCTTCTCCATTTTTCCCTGCCGTGCACTAGTGTAGCCCAATGGCGTCTGTTCACTCTAGGAACACGAGAGTCTCAAACAGATTGTTCAGGGTCTTGACGAAGAAGTCTGACCATCTCGTACGTGGACGGTCACGTGGTCTTTTGATGTCCTGTGGAATCCAGTCGGTAATGGCTCTAGTCCAGCAGTCATCTCCAAATCTCATTACTTGTCCAGTCCATCTGATTTTAGATGCCTTGGCAAATGAGACAGTGTCCCTGATTCTTGATCATCGGAGGTCGGAACTCTGGATTCTTTCTCTCATTTGAGTGAAACATGATACTCCAAGCATTGCTCTTTCAATTCCTCTTTGGGAGACCCAAATAATGTTCTCATCCTGTTTGCGTAGGGCCCAGATCTCTGAGGTGTATGTTAATGCAGGAAGAACAGTGGAATCAAAGAGATGTGCCCAGAGCCGGAGGTTCTTCTTCCTGTTAGCTATTTCTTCGACACTCTTTGAAGGTGTTCCAAGCTGCTTTCTTCCTCCTGCGCAACTCAGATGCCAGGTCATTGAGATGAGATTAAAATGTTATTTTAAGGATTGGAGAGATAATACAGTGGGTAGGGCATTTGCCTTGCATATGGCCAACCTGGGTTCAATCCCCAACATCCTGTATGGTCACCTCCGAGCACCACCAGGAGTAATTCCTAAGTGCAGAGCCAGGAGTAACCCCTGAGCATCACCGGGAGTGACCCCAAAAGCCATAAATAAATAAATAAATAAATGAAATGAAATGTTATTTTAGGTTTGATATAAGGCATTTATTAAAGAAGAAATTCTCAACAAAAACTATATTATCACAAGATGAACTTTAAGTCAGCAAACACTTTCAATCACAGAGTTATATTTTCTTGTATACTTTATTGGTAACGTTTTTTTAAATCTGAAGCTGTACCTAACCAGATTAATGGCTCCTTAGTTTGCAGATTCTTTTTTATGCTGCTATATTCTACATATCTAGGACATGCTAATCAACTTTAAATTTCACTATTCTCATTAACACATCCTTAGCAACTCTTTAATGTTCTTAAATTACTTTATAGTGTTCTTTAATACTACACATAATAAGAATGAAAGCATACTTTTCTGGTGTGGTTGTCCCAAGGACACTTAGCCACTCTTTGAGAATCCCTGTTAAATACAATCCACATTCCATTCCTAATAGTACATTAAAAGATAATTGAAAAAAGATTGTACTGTGTTTCTTGAAATTTACTGTCAAAGGAAGCCATTGTTGTTCCCGTATGTCCCATCCCATAACACTCCAGAAGCTACCCATCTAATTCAGTATATTTATTTTCTTCCATCTTTTCTTTAACTTAATTATTTTTTGTGTGTATATAGCTTAGGTCCACAAAATATTACACATTTGGGGCTAGAGTGATAGCACAGTGAGTAGGGCATTTGCCTTGCACTTGGCCAACCTGGGTTCGATTCCCAGCATCCCATATGGTCCCCCGAGCACTGCCCGAAGTGATTCCTGAGTACAGAGCCAGGACTAACCCCTGAGCATCACCAAGTGTGACCCAAAAAGCAATATATATACATATATATACATATATAAATATATTTATTACATTTATGCTTCAAAATGTATGCTTAGGGGTCTGAGCAGTAGTATAGCTAGTAAGGCTTTTGCCTTGCACACGGTAACCTAGTTTCCCTTTTTCCTAGTCTGTTGGGGAAAATGTACCATCGAAATATGTTTCTGCAAAATCACCCTGAATGATTCAAACTACCAATACTCTTTACTTTTGGAATTAAGCAGAGATTTTTTCCATATGTGCTTTTCTTTTCTCTTTAATTGCAGTGAAGTGAGTACTAATCATTGTTATTGCTCTAAGAATTTTTTTTCAGTATTTTAAAGTCTAGATTATAAGTATCTTTCATGCTTATAAGAAAGCATTTTTCAGAAATGCAAGATACTGACGAGTGTACAGGACATGCTGCTTTATCCTCTGAGTCACTGTAGCCATATTGTGTTAGAAAAGCAAGTTACTTGGGGAAAATTAAACAGGTTATTTCATTTCACTGAGTCATTTAGCCACAGGCTTTATTTTCCTTTTCCCATGAATGAAATTTAAGCTAAGGTGCCAAATTTCACATAATTACATTTGCCTGTGGGCTTGTTACATACAAATTAGTGTAAGCTGTACAAAAAATATAATAGAGGAGATTTTCCACCTAAATTCAGCCAATTTTAAACTTTTTATTTTATATTTTCTATATACAATATTTATTCCATATATAAATCTAGTGTCCAAAGTTACCATGTGAGGTAAATTATTTCAGTATCCCTACAGAATGTCAAAAATAGTTCTATCAACAACTGAAGCAGAGAACCCTGTGAGGTTTCAGAGAACCCTGAGTGACTGACCCCACCACTGCTTTGGGTGCATTTACTAATACGCCCTTGATGAATCTCTTGCTGCACACTTAAGTCCCAGTCATCATCATCACAAACCATGAAAGGGGCAACAGCCAGTATCTAGCCTTCAGTGCCCCTGACACCAAACTCATCACCACAGGCAGTGAGAACAACAAGGTCATCACAAAAACGATTTAGAGAATAGTAAAATAGTACATTGTAAGGTACATATATGGTTTCATCAACAGGAACAATCCCAATGAAGATGTGTTTGTATAACATATTTCTAATGTGAGACAGTAAATAAGCAGCGTCCCATAGCTGTTATAGACACTATCCACTTCATGATGTCCTCCATGCAAATACCAGCCAAATTTCCAAAATAGTGAGAGTGGGGAAAAGAGTGATGGGTCATAGAATGCTTCCTGGGCGTCAGGTCAAATAGTTGTAGGCTTTACTGAAGACCATGGTTTCCACTACAAGATAAAACCTTGTGGGTATCAAGTACAGTATTCCAACCCTCCTGTGTGAGGAGAGGTAGTAGAAGGTATTGACAACTACAGTGTGGGAGAATGAGAGACCAGTGTGGCAAAATGTGCTTGGCCTACACTTTCACAGGGATCCTCCTTGCCAAAGACAGCCTTAAGAGGTCAACAATGATGAAGATAAGTAAGATCAAGGAGCTGTCTCTCAAGGTCTACCACTTTAACAGTGAGGTGGCACCAAAATTTCAATTACCTAGGCAGATGCCCAGAAAACTCTAAATCAGGAGATGGCAAAAGAGACAAAAGCAGTCAATTCGACATCTGAGAATTCTTCCACTTCCAAGGTTAAGCAGGGCAGGGCTGGATGAATGCTGGCAATCCGGTCTATCATTATCTGATGATAATGTAGTCATTAAATGACTACATTTAAGATGAAATGAATATAAAACTCCAGGATAGGAAATGAAAAAAATATGGAAATTAAGACTTTAAGTGCTTTCTTTTTTGTCCATTGACCAGATAATCAGAATTCCCCATATTATCTATGCAGCAAGGGGCTTTTATTATATTTTTAATCTAAAGTCACTTAAAAAAACAGCAGCCTAGATTTTTTCAATATACCTTTAAAATTTTTAAAAATAGTTTCATTTTTGGGGGAACAGGACAAGGCACGAAACCTGTTCCCAACTGGGTTGGCCCAGCACCGGTGACCTACTGCAGGGACCGGACGCATTTCTGCCAAAAACCACTGGGTTTTGAGATTTGTTTCTGAGTCTCTGGGATCATGGCCATTAAGCAGTTCAATCAGGAACCAGAGAGGCCATGCCTCCAATTAGACAGCTGAATTGGACATGGTTTGTGGGTGTGTCTCCCACATACCTAACTTTTGGCTGTTTACTTTCTTGGTAAGCTTTGCCCCAAGTTTTTGGGGTCTGGCCAAATAGCAACAATTTTGGGGTATCTGGAAGTCTGAAGGCACCATCAGGCTGCTGATGCACTCACCTCACAGGTACAGATTGACCTGCTGGTGATGAATTGCCCTTCATCACCCTCACACCAGAAAACCCCACAGTACCCCTTACCCCTCGCCCCACCACACACTCACCATCTTACAAGAAGTAAAACAGCCCAGTGTCACAGTTCCAAGAGAACATGGTACTGCTGAATGGTCCCAAGTTGACTGGTCCAGGCTGAGAAGTCTGGGACCTTCTGGAATGGGAGACAGGAAGATTTCCCTCTCTGTTTTAATTAAGTCCCAGTAGCCCCAGTCATATCCAAATCATCCTACTTAGAAACAGCCCAGCTCCACAATTGTACCTCATCAAACAGCCAAGCCACCAAGTTGTCCCAGATCTATAGCTCACGGACCACACAATTACTACTATGTGGCTACATGACACCTCAAATTGTCAATCCAGTAGGATCACAGTAAATCTGATTAGAAAGCTGCCCAGAAGACCACCAAACTTAATGAGCCAAAACGAAATAACACAGAAGGCTCAACTAGCACTAACCAGCACAGTAAATCCTCAGACAATGACTTTAGTAACATCATTGTGAGACATGGTCTGGAGCGATAGCACAGCAGGTAGGGCATTTGCCTTCCACGCAGGTGACCCGCGTTCGATTCCTCCGCCCCTCTCGGAGAGCCCGGCAAGCTACTGAAAATATCCCACCCGCACTGCAGAGCCTGGCAAGATTCCCGTGGCGTATTCGATATACCAGACAGAGTAACAACAAGTCTCACAATGGAGACGTTACTGGTTCCTGCTCGAGCAAATCAACAAACAATGGGAGGACAGTGTTACAGTGCTACATAATTGTGGGATATAACAATTATCACAAAATTGACTCTTATTGATCTAGGATTTGATAATTATACTTGCTTTTGTGTTGTGACAAACAATTTTCATTTCATTTCATTTCATCATCCTGTTAATCGTCGATTGCCTCGAGCAGGCCCCAGTAACGTCTCTTTCATCCTAGCCCTGAGATTATATTCACGGCTCTTTAGGAGAATGAGACCCATCATTGTTACTGGTATTTGGCATATTTGGTACGCCACGGGGAGTTTGCCAGACTCTGCCCTGTGGGCAGGCTACATTCGATAGCCTGCAAGTTTGTCCAAAGTAGGAATGAGATAATAAGATGTCGCGCAGCTGCAAATGCTGCCGCGCGGTTCCGGGATCTGGATTTTATAGTCTCTGAGTCTTGGCCGCTGATGGGATTACACGGCGCCAGGGGGCCAGGTGGTGGGTGTGACCCCGCCTACTGGAATTTGGAGGATCTGGGTGGAAGATGCTCGACTCCAATTCGAGTAGGCTTGGAGGTCTCGGCCCCGGAACCCGCGTGGCTTTGTCCCTCTGCCAGTACCTTCATGTGTGCGGAGAGTGGTCTCAGCATGGTGGTGGCTGGTCCTGGAGGTCTTCGGCTGCCGGAGCCCTGGTCGGGGCGGGGAGGAAAGCTCGACCCGCTCCCCTCCAAGGGGTCCTGGCGAGGGACACCCAGGCGCGGGGGCAAAAGACTGCACTGTTCTCGTCCGGGATCTGGATTTTATAGTCTCTGAGTCTTGGCCGCTGATGGGATTACACGGCGCCAGGGGGCCAGGTGGTGGGTGTGACCCTCGCCTACTGGAATTTGGAGGATCTGGGTGGAAGATGCTCGACTCCAATTCGAGTAGGCTTGGAGGTCTCGGCCCCGGAACCCGCGTGGCTTTGTCCCTCTGCCAGTACCTTCATGTGTGCGGAGAGTGGTCTCAGCATGGTGGTGGCTGGTCCTGGAGGTCTTCAATATGAAGTGAAATTGATTGTGCCTTAAAGGGAGTAGATACTGTGGTGGGTAGGAAAACAGGGACATTGGTAGAGGGAAAGGTACACTGGTGGTGGGATTTGGGTTAGAATGTTTAATGCCTGAAATAACTGTATTCTGAACAGCTTGGGAAATCACAGGGTCATAATTTGAAAAATTAACAAATTAATAACCTTATTTTACTGTTGCTGTCCTTCCGTTGTTCATCGATATGCTCAAGCGGGCCCAGTAACATCTCCATTGTAACAACTCTTACTGCATATAGAATACATCACTGGGAGCTTGCCAGGCTTTGCCCTGCGGGCAAAATACTCTCAGGAGCTTGCTGGGCTTTCCGAGAGGGGCAGAGGAATCAAACTCGGGTCGGCCATGTTGGCCGCGTGCAAGGCTAATGCCCTACCAGCTGTGCTATTGCTCCAGCCCAAACTTATTTTAAAATGAACAAAATAGATGACATCCTACCAAAGAAACCATACAGATGGTAAGTAAACATATGGAAATATCAAATTATTAGTGAGTTACAAATAAAATAATATTAAAACGAATACTTCCACACACCTCTTAGTTTGGCCAAATTCCAAAGCACTAACAACACCAAATGCTGATGAGGATGTGGAGCAACAGGAACTAATTGCTGGTGAGAATTGAAACATTTAAATTCGTAATTCATTATGGTATATAGCTTTCCAGTTCTTTTTGGGTGGAAATAGGCCACACAGACATCCTCCCCCTCACCCCTACCCACCAATGCTCAGGGATTACTCCTGGAAATGCTTGAAGAACCATATGCAGTTCTGGGGGCCAAACCAAGATCCACTGATTAATGATTCAACAAACTTGCTTTGCACTGTTTTCCCAGATGAGTTGAAAACTTATGTTCACTTAAAAGGCTACGCTTTTATAATATAGTACTTGTCCTATAATTATAGCACTGTCCAGTAGCACTGTCCTCCCATTGTTCATTGATTTGCTCGAGTAGGAACCAGTAACGTCTCCATTGTGAGACTTGTTGTTACTGTTTTTGGCATATGGAATACGGGGAGCTTGCCAGGCTCTGCTGTGCGGGCGGGATACTCTTGGTAGCTTGTCGGGCTCACTGAGAGTGACAGAGGAATCGAACCCAGGTCGGCTGCGTGCAAGGCAAATGCCCTATCTGCTGTGCTATCGCTCCAACCCGTCCTATAATTATAAAAATAGTTATAAAACAAACTAAGTTATGAGTATTTTAACAGCTTTATTTATAATTGCCAAAGCTTGAAAACACCAATTTGGCTTCCAATAGGTTGAACAGATAAATTGTAGTAAATAAAGAATATGGAAAATTATTTTAAGAAAATTTAAAAAAGAAAATGGAATATATTCAGCCTGGAAAGAAAGAAACTATAGCCGCATCCTAAGAATACCTGGGAGCTTCCAGCATATAGACTGTTTGCACCTGGAAAGATTTAGCCATTCATCATTATTTTGAGATTAGATGTTAAACTGGATTGTTTCTAAATTGGAGGGTATTGGATGCAGCTGCAGGCTACCGGGCCTTCAGGCAGAAAGGGGAGTACTCCTGCCTAAATCCCAAGATGGCCCAGAGTTCTTAGCTTGGACTAGTCTGCCTGGGAGTATTCCACAGTATCATGGCCTCTTGGAGCTGTGATACTAGTCTATTTCTCTGCTAGTGAGGTTTTTTATTTTATAGTTAACTTTTAAGTTTTGGATGACCATCCTCATCAGATATGTCATTTTCAAATGTTTTCTCCCAGTCTATGGCTTCTTTTCTCATTCTCTTGATAATGTCTTTTACACCAATTTTTAAAAAGTATTAAATGAAGCTCAGTTTATCAGTAATTCATTTATTAAAGTGTTACTTTGGTGTTGTTTTAAAATATCATCACCAAAGCCAAGATTTCTACATTTATCCCTTTAAACATAGGGTAGTTTTAGATATTTATAGGTTTTTGTTGTTGTTGTTGTTTTTTGCTTTTTGGGTCACACCTGGCGAAGCACAGGGGTTACTCCTGGCTCTGCATTCAGGAGTCACTCCTGGTGGTGCTCAGGGGACCATATGGGATGCTGGGAATCGAACCTGGGTCGGCGGCGTGCAAGGCAAATGCCCTACCCGCTGTGCTATATTTCCAGCCCCCGAGATATTTATAGTTTTATATCTTAATATTTAAGTTTATGATATATTTTGAATTAATTTTGTTAAAGGTATAAGGTTTGTAGATTCAGCATTTATATAGGTGCCCAATTGTTCCAACACCAATTACTGAATGACTTTCTTTCTTAAGTTTGTTTGATTGCCCCTTGATTAAAGATAAATTAAGTATAATTCTGTGGGTATATTTCTCTTTCCTCTTGAGGATTGAATTTAACCTGGGAATAGCTGTCATTTTCTTTTACTTTCTTTGAAGCAACACTTTTAAAACTGAGTTTACAAACTTATTTAGCTCTTTAATTTTAGATAATTTAACAGGATGACAAGGAAAGTCTTGTTTTAGCAATATTTTGTTTCACTTTATGATGATTTAGCCATTTTTTGTCAGCAGTAAGAGTTTTCTATTCTATTTGGTGACTAAAAGGAAATCTAGACTTACTCATAGTTTATATGATTTTCACAATCACAATCACAAATCATCCTGTTATTCGTCGATTGCCTCGAGCAGGCCCCAGAAACGTCTCCTTCATCCTAGTCCTGAGATTATATTCAAGGCTCTCAAAGAGCCTTGAATATATGATTTTAAAATTTTCATTTCTATTCTCATATTTATGAATTCTCTCTAATTACATAAATTTTTGCAATCTCCCATGTTAATATCAGTTGAAAAACTTCTTAGTGACTAAAGTTGGACACAAGCCAGTTAAAAATTTTTTTAAGTTAATGGACTATTTAAAAATAATTAAATTATAAATAAAATATTATGATGTTTTTCAACTACTATACCTTTAAATGATTTTATATGAATAGGTAAAGGTAAAGGTAAAGGCCCTCCCGTTGATCGTCGATTTGCTCGAGCGGGCCCAGTAACGTCTCCATTGGAGACTTTGTTGTTACTGTGTCTGGCATATCGAATACTCTCGGTAGCTTGCCGGGCTCTCCGAGAGCAGCGGAGGAATCGAACTCGGGTCGGCCATGTTGGCCGTGTGCAAGGCGAACGCCCTACCCGCTGTGCTATCGCTCCAGCCCTTTTATATGAATAAAAATAATTTAATTTGTTTTATAATAATTTTAATTATAATAAAATATACTATATATTATATATTTAAATAGAATTAAAAATTTAATTATTTTATTATAATATAGTACTGGTACTATATTATAAAAGTTAATTTTATATTATAAAAATTAATTTATACTTTTTATTAGTAGTACTATATTATATTATATTATAAAGGTACTATATTATAAAAGTTAGTTTTAAGATAGTTTTTGTTTTATAATATGAATTTCTATTGTGATGCCTAATCTATTCATCTAATGTACTTCTTTTCCTTCTTTATTGAAATTACTTTTTCTCCCCTTCAGAACAGAAATGACAGGAGCTAAACAGCTTGATTTTATTGGCAGTAAGAAATGTCTATGCAATAGAACCTGGAACTGAGAAGTTTGTGAGAAGGAGAAACAGACCATGGAATAATGGTAGAAGGATCTGGAATCACTGGTGGAGGGATTTGTGCAGTGCTCTGCAACTGTAAAATAATGACTTTGATATCATATAAATAATGGTACCACATAAAGAATAAATTAAAAAGTGGTACAATGATTATATTTCTCTTTATTGGAAATAGTAGATGACGCTGGTAAGGATTGAAAACAGGTCCTCTATTTGAATAAAACAACCTTTCCTTCCTTCACATCACTCTCTTTCCTTCTACCTGAAATGAGGGCATAAAGGTTCCAGTTGCAATGTTCATCTTATTTAAACAGAACGAAGTTTTAAAAAGTTTGGTGGAGACAAAATCTCAGCTGCTAAAATCGCTGTTAAGCTTTTTACTTACACATTCTAAGATGTGCATCTTTTCTTTTTTTTCTTTTGGCACTCCTCAGAATTTGTACCTTATTCTGAAGCCTTGGCCAAGTTTATTATTTCCCCCTACTCAATAATCTTTATCCGATTTATGCTTATGAAAAAAGGATTATTACATGTGTCAAAAACCCAAATGCACTCTACCAAGGCCCCTGATTCTGTCCTGCAGATGCTTCTCTGCTATTGAAAATATAGTTTCTAACTCCATGTATTCACAAACACTTCCCAGTGATTTTTTTTCCCTGTGGCAACTTCTTGGAGTTTCTTCCACCAATAAGTGATCCTTAAAGATCTCCACACTATCATCTTCACCTGTTAAAGAGGCTCTGTAACACTGTCAATACGAAAAGTCTGTCCGTGTCACTTTCCCTTGCTTCTTTTCCTGCAAAACTCTCCTCTTACTTCCCACCATTCTTCTTCTACTTTTTAGGTGTATTTACAGCAGCCACCATCTTGCTGGCACAATCCGGGTGGAAATATCTTAAACTTTGTATTTATCTCAGTCTCCAATTCCCATCCTTAATGTGCTCACAGCAATTGCTTTAACAGTTCTTTCTCCACCGCATTCTACATAACTCGTGTACACAAACGTCCTCTGCCTCCTGTAATTTCTGAAATCCTTCCGTGAGAGACACTGGCAGCCATTTGCTCCCTTCTAATTTCCTCAACTGCTCATGCTGTCTTTTTGCCAGTATGCACTGCTCTTTTTCAAACAATGAACACGATTTTACCCCCAAGTTCTCTAAATGGTTTGTCTTGCAGATCATATTATGAGCTAAAAGACCATATTATAAGCTAAAAGCGAAATACAAAGCTTTGCAGACCAGATTATAAAGTAAAAGCTAAATACAAAGTTGCTAGAATTCCTGGTCAAAATATCTCAGCTAGATGACACAGTCAGGATTTAACATCGCTGCCAATGCTCTTTATGTCTGCTCCATAAACAGGCGATTGCACAAGTTGTGATGCTAACATAGCAATGTCGAGACATGTTTTCTGGCAAATGGCTTCTACTGTTTGGTGGAAAGTTTCATTTCCCAGATGATTTGTTTTATGCAATTCCTCTGGCACAAATGCACAGCAGAGTACCAGGACAAGAAGAAAGCCTGTACACACACGAAAAAATTAACCTATCTTGCAAGTGATATCAACTCTTTCATACATCTACTCAGTTTTTCCTTTCTAAATTCAGGTGATACCTATTTTTCTTTTCATCAGAGTTGTTAGAGTAGAATGCCAATCCAATTTGTGGAGAGACTGTCTTGATCATTTGACCACAAAGGATATTCTGTCTACAAAGCTTTTTGTCTTACTCAGGACAAGTTTCAGTTCTATCTTATGTAAAAGAAATCAATAATACTGAATTTACTGGAAATCATAATAGTTTCAAGAAATACCAGGATGTGACACATACTTATTACACCTACCCAGAGCCAGCTTCACCTTTGCTGCCCACAAAAAACACCCCAGGCTTTAAGTTATGCATTTTCAGTTTTCAATTCATTAACTTTGGTTCAATTTATCCACCTCGAAAAGAGAATAATTCAACATTCCTTGCCATATTATGTCAAAAAATCATATCATTTTAAGGCATACACTCTAATGTACAATATGTACTCTGTTATTTGTGGAAGATTTATTAAGCATTTTCAAGGTGCTAGACACTGTGTCAAGAGTGGGGCCTATTAAAATACCCCACATTAATAATTTTTTTAAAAATAAAAAGGCTGTTGAGCTCAAAGTAAGATCTGCTTTGTAGTCCTAAAAGGCATATTCACATCTTGATTCCAAATGAGGTATTTGATCTAAAAATAGCACAGTAAAAGCAGTGAAAAAATGTTATGATCAAAATGCTTCATTAGTGTGCTATGACTACCCAAATAATGTTCTTTGTTTACATTAAGATAAATAAATAAATATTGTCTGTATCTCCATCACTATATATCTACATTTATTCTATCTATATGTGTTTTCAAATTTGGATGCCTGTGTGAGTTACTTAGGGGCCTTAAAGAATGTCTTATTTATTAGTTTTAGTGGAACCTGAACATAAAAATTTTGCAGATGCCTAGATCTATGGTTCTAACTAGCAACTTAATTACTTATTAAATGCTTTTATTCCATATTAGAAGGGAGAAGTATATTAACATGTTGATGGTACCTCTGCACTTTGTGTTATCTTAGCCACATCTACGTGTGAACCATTGGTGGTACCTGCCAGTAACAATGTGTTGATGAAGCTTGTAGGCAGCATCTAATAACTTCAGTCTCAACTACTGTATAAATAATTTAGTAAAAATATATCATCCAGGAAGAATGCAGTCTCAATTTAGTAACCATGTGAACACTTAACCATGTAAGTACTTTGGGGCATAAGATGCTGAGGCAGTAGTAGTAGGTAATTTTCCCATTTCTGTAAGGATTAGAAAACAAAGACATTGACGAAAGTTTTGTCCATGTATCAGTATTTTAACAAACTGGTCATGTGACTTTAAAAATTATTTATCCTTTTTAGGCTTTAATTTCAAGTTCCAAAAGAAGCCAATTTAAAAGTTACTGATGAAGTTGCAATAGTTAAATAGTATATGGTAAATGCTTGATGCATTGTAATTTTAGTTTTTTTCCCCTTTTTGGGTCACACCCATTTATGCACAGGGGTTACTCCTGGCACTGCTTGCAGGAATTATTCCTGGCAGTGCTGGGGGACCGTATGGGATGCTGGGAAATGAACCCGGGTCTGCTGCATGCAAGTCAAATACCCTACCCGCTGTGCTATCTCTCCAGCCCCTATAATTTTAAGTTTTATGTTGATAGTTTTCTGTATAGAGGATAACTTTGTAGAATTATTGGAGGGTTATAGACCTTGGAAAGTTGACATCTACCACAGAGTTTATTCAAGCCTACATCTCATTTCTATTGGCCTTACTTTAATTTCTTCTCTCTGTTCCATGTTTCCCTCTTTTTCTCAAACAGATCAATTTTCACAAAACATTCTAATTTCTTTTTTTAAATATTTTTATTAGTGAAACACCATGAGGTACAGTTGTAGACTTACACATTTTTGTGCTTGGGTTTCAGTTTTACAATAATCGAGTACCCATCCCTCCACCATTCTCCACCACCACTAATCCCAGTATCCCTCCCACTCTCATCCCCCTATCTCACCCTGCCTCTGTGGCAGGGCATTCCCTTTTGTTCTCTCTCTCTTTTTGGGTGCTTGGTTTGCAAAAGAGGCATTGAGTGGCAATCATGTTCGGTCTGTAGTCTACTTTCAGCATGCATCTCCCATCCTGAGAGGATCCTCCCAACACCCTTTACTTAATGCTCCCCTCTCTATCTGAGCTGCCTTTTCCCCTAGCATGTGCGGCTGGCCTCCAAGCCATGGAGTAAACCTCCTGGTACTTATCTCGGCTATTCTTGGGTGTTAGTCTCCTATTTTGTTACTTTATGTTCCCCAGATGAATGCAGTCTTTCTATGTTTGTCCTTCTCTTTCTGACCCATTCCACTCAGCATGATACTTTCCATGTAGTACTACTTGTATGTAAATTTCATGACTTTATCCTTTCTAACAACTGCATAGTACTCCATTGTGTAGATGTACCAATGTTTCTTTTTTTTAAAAAAATTTTTATTAGTGAAACACCATGAGGTACAGTTGTAGACTTACAAATTTTGTGCTTGGGTTTCAGTTGCATAATAATTGAGTACCCATTCCTCCATCAGTGCCCATTCTTCACCACCACTGATTTCACTGTCCCTCCCAAACCCCCTACCCACCATCCCACCCCACCCCTGTGGCAGGGCATTCCCTTTTGTTCTCTCTCTCCTTTTGAGTGCTGTGGTTTGCAAAAGAGGCATTTAGTGGCAATCAAGTTCGGTCTATAGTTTACTTTCAGCATGCATCTCTCATCCTGGGAGAATCCTCCCAATACCCTTTACTTGGTGCTCCCCTCTCTATCTAAGCTGCCTTCTCCACCAGCATGTGTGGCTGGCCTCCAAGCCATAGAGTGAACCTCCTGGTACTTATCTTGGCTATTCTTGCATGTGAGTTTCCCAATTTGTTACTCTATATTCCCCAGATGAATGCAATCATTCTATATCTGTTCCTCTCTTTCTGACTCATTTTGCTTAGCACGATACTTTCCATGTAGTACGACTTGTATGTAAATTTTATGATTTCATCTTTTCTAACAGCTGCACAGTACTCCATTGTGTAGATGTACCAAAGTTTCTTTAACCAGTCATCTGTTTTGGGGCACTCGGGGTTTTTTTTATTCCAGATTTTGGCTATTGTGAATAGTGCAGCAATGAACATAGAAGTGCAGATGTCATTTCGACTGTACTTTTTTGCCTCTCTGGGATATATTCTCAGGAGTGGTATTGCTGGGTCAAATGGGAGCTCAATTTCTAATTTTTTGAGAATCGTCCATACTGTTTTCCAAAAGGGCTGAACCAGTCGGCATTCCCACCAGCAATGAAGGAGAGTCCCTTTCTCGCCACATCCACACCAACACCGGTTGCTTTTGCTCTTTTGGATAGGGGCCAGTCTCTGTGGTGTGAGATAATATCTCATTGTTGTTTTGATCTGCATCTCCCTGATGATTAATGATAGGGAAAAAGACATGGGGACTCATTACCCTCCCCAACCTCAAACTCTACTACAAAGTGATAATAGTTAAAACAGCATGGTACTGGAACAAAGCCAGGGTCGCAGATCAATGGAACAGGGTGGAATATCTACACACAACCCCAAATATATGTATGAACATCTAATCTTTGATAAGGGAGCAAGAATTGTGAAGTGGAACAAGGAAAGCCTCTTCAACGAATGGTGCTGGTATAACTGGACAACCCCATGCAAAAAAATGGGCTTAAACCTCGACCTAACACCAAGCACAAAAGTCAGATCAAAATGGATTAAAGATCTCAACATCAGGCCAAAATCCATAAGATACATTGAAGACAAGGTCGGCAAAACCCTCCACAATATTGAGACTAATGGTATGTTCAAAGATGACACTCCACTGACCAACCAAGTGGAAACAGAGATAAACAAATGGGACTATCTTAAATTAAGAAGCTTCTGTACCTCAAAAGATACAATAACCAGAATACAAAGACAATCTACAGAATGGGAAAGGATATTTACCCAATACCCATCTGATAAAGAGTTGTTATCAAGGATATACGAAGCACTGGTTGAACTCTAAAAGAAGAAAACATCTAACCCCATCAAAAAATGGGGTGATGAAATGAACAGAAACTTTCCCAAAGAAGAAATTCGAATGGCTAAAAGGCACATGAGAAAACATCCTAATTTCTTAAAGGTTTGTGGTGAGTCATTCAATCGGGGTCTTTTTTTTTTTGTTTCGTTATTTTGGGCCACACCTATTGTGCTCAGGACTTACTCCTGCTCTGCATTCAGATATCACTCGTGGTGGGCTCTGGAGACCATATGGGATGCCAAGGATAGAACCTGGCTTGACTGTGGAAGGCAAATGTCTTACACACTGTACTATTACTACAGGCTCAAGCGGTCTTATGTTTTAAAAATGTTTTTATATTTATCTGAAACTCAATTGCCTAAATCATTTTTAAAAGTTCATATTTAAAAGTTCTTAAAAAGTTCTTATAACAATTTCTAAATTATCAATAGAATCAATCTTTCTTATTACATTGTTTCTTCCCACAGTTCTAGTTACTTGTTTTTCTCAAAGCCATATGAATATTAAATCTGTTGTAATTGGTTTCATTCCTTGCTGGAATTAGAAAAGTCAGACTTATGGAGAAATGAAATCCCTTCCTTTGTAGCTCCCTCTCACGCAAAGCATGTGAGTTTTTGTTTGTTTTTGAAAAGTGATAAAAAACATATGCTTTACAATTTCAGTTTCATTTTTCTGCAGGCTCAAGAAATAGACTTTCTACTCTAGTATTCTTCTGCCCAAACAAAATCAATCTATTTCCTAGTAAATAAATCCATTTACTTAAGAGTGTTAATAAAATTAAATAGTTTATTCAGTTAGTAAAATATTGAAAATATTAAGGGTGAATGAGTATTGTAATGTTGATATATGTTTATTCTCATATGTGTTATTTAATTTAAATTTTGGTCCTTAGAAAAACTCCATTGATTAGTCTGAAAATATTGAGAGCGGGCAGGAAATGCACACACACACACACACACACACACACACACACACACACACACACTGATTTTGGACATACTTAGTGATGCTCAGGACTTACTCTGGGTTCTGAACTTAGTGACCGCTTTGGGAGTGCGTGGAAGATCATACATGGTCCTGGAATTTGAACTGGACTCATCTGCCTGAAGGAAAGTGCCTAAATGCCTGTAATGTCTCTTCATCAAGACATATTTTATCATGCTTGTTAAACTGAAAAAAAGATTGTGATTGAGGGTGAGGTACTTATCTAAAGTCACAGATCTAATAAATATTGTAGTCAGAAATTTAGTGATTGTGTATCAAACAGTAAAAATGTTTTTCAAGTTTATGAATTTATTTAAAAAATAGCTTGTAAAAGTGTAAAAATAATTTCTATGGAATTAATTATTCTTTAAAAATTGTAGTTTAGGTACAATAATCATAACATGAACTATTTTTTAATAAGCACACAATTTTATTTTTAAAAAACAATTAACACTGAATCTAGAATGCAAGGACTTAGTATTTACTTTCCAAGTCTTTCCTTGAATCTTCTGTTATAAATACTGTTATTTATTATAGAGCTCAGAGGGCTGGAGAACATACTTTGAATGCAGAAATCCCATGTTTGACCAAGTCCTGAAAGGTTCCCTAAACATTCCTGTGAGTAACTCCCAATTATGAAGCCAGGAATAGCCACTAGGCACTGCTGGGTGTGACTTAAAATAAAAAAAAAAGACAAAATGATCTTTTAAATGCTTATTAAATATAATTTCTAAATTTTGTTTATGTAGTGATTGTCTCCTGTAACAAAGCATCAGACTTCTAGCCCTGGATTATAAAGCTATTTGTATTGAGAGATTATTTTACAGTTTTCCATCTCCCAAGGGAAAATAAGTGGTTAAGATCATTTAATTATGTCCCCTTCCTTCCTATTCCTCACTTATCCTTAAAAAACTTCTCTAAACCTAAATTCCATGATATCCTAAAACATTTTCCAATGCTTCCAGGACTTCCATTTTACTATTTTGAAGCACAAAGTCTAGTCAAGTTCACACCTAACCCTGTCTTTGACTTCCCTCTTAGGTAGTCTTGCAGTTTTTTCCTTAAAAAGTAGATGAAATAGTCTCAACCCCTTTTTATTCCTCCTTCTGGGACAACTTTTACCCCTGTTTTTCTGTCAGACTTTTCTTCTAGAATATGGAAGACAGCATAGTGAGGACTTCATTGCACCACAAATTGATGTTAGGCTTGAGAATCACTGTCACTGTCACTGTCCTCCCGTCATTCATTGATTTCTCAAGCAGGCCCAATAACGTCTCCATTGTGAGACTTGCTGTTACTGTTTTTGGCATATTGAAGTCACAGGTAGCTTGCCAGGCTAGGCTGTGTAGGCTTGATACTCTCGGTAGCTGGACGGGCTCTCCAAGAGGGGCGGAGGAATTGAACCCGGGTCGGTCGGGTCGGCCGTGTGCAAGGCAAACGCCCTACTGCTATGCAATCACTACAGCTGGCAAGCTACCCATGACATATTTGATATGCCAAACACAGTAAAAAGTCTCACAATGTTATTGGGCCCGCTCGAGACTTGAGAATAATTTAAATTATTTGTACTTCTATTCCCCTTCCTTAAAAAATGGCAGCATAGGAAATGGCACTAGTAGTTTGAATGAAGATTATTAAGAAATCTTTGTGATGCAATTGAATGAATCAACATTTCACAAGTGATTGCATCACTTGCTATAAATGTCAGGTGAGAAACTAAAATCTGTGATAAACATTACTGAGAATATAGATTATGGATTAAAATATCTGGAACTTACTTTTATTGCATAACTGTACATCATGCCATGAGTGAAAAAGATAAATCAAAGTCTTGTCTAGAATGTGAGAGCTGGCAAATGTCACCTACCATGGTGCCCTCAATGAGTAATTTTACGTGATCAGATTATGCTCCCTGTGAACTCTTTAAACACCATTGAACTATTTTCTTAAAGAAGGAACATTTTAAAGAAGTACTAAATAGATTCATGAAAATTGTGGAAGAAAATTTAGCATAAAGCTAGCAAAAAAGGAAGGAAGGAAGGAAGGAAGGAAGGAAGGAAGGAAGGAAGGAAGGAAGGAAGGGAGGGAGGGAGGGAGGGAAGGAAGGGAAGGAAGGAAGGAGGAAGGAAAGGAGGGAGGGAGGGAGGGAGGGAGGGAGGGAGGGAGGGAAGGAAGGAAGGAGGGAAGGAAGGAGGGAAGGAAGGAAGGAAGGGAAGGAAGGAAGGAAGGAAGGAAGGAGGGAGGGAGGGAGGGAGGGAGGGAGGGAGGGAAGGAAGGGAAGGAAGGAAGGAGGAAGGAAAGGAGGGAGGGAGGGAGGGAGGGAGGGAGGGAGGGAGGGAGGGAAGGAAGGAAGGAGGGAAGGAAGGAGGGAAGGAAGGAAGGAAGGAGGGAGGGAGGGAGGGAGGGAGGGAGGAAGGAAGGAGGGAGGGAGGGAGGGAGGGAGGGAGGGAGGGAAGGAAGGAAGGAAGGAAGGAAGGAAGGAAGGAAGGAAGGAAGGAAGGAAGGGAAGGAAGGAAGGGAAGGGAGGGAGGGAGGGAAGGAAGGAAGGGAAGGGAGGGAGGGAGGGAGGGAGGGAAGGAAGGAGGAAGGAAGGAAGGAAGGAAAGGAGGGAGGAAGGAAGGGAGGGAGGGAGGGAGGGAGGAAGGAAGGAAGGAAGGAAGGAGCAAGGAAGGAAGGAAGGAGCAAGGAAGGAAGGAAGGGAGGAAGGGAGGGAGGGAGGAAGGGAAGGAAGGAAGGAAGGGAGGGAGGGAGGAAGGAAGGAAGGAGGAAGGAAGGAAGGAAGGGAGGGAGGGAGGGAGGGAGGGAGGAAGGGAGGGAGGGAGGAAGGGAAGGAAAGAAGGAACAAAGAAAGGAAGGAAGGAAGGAAGGAAGGAAGGAAGGAAGGAAGGAAGGAGGATGGAAGGAAGAAAGGAAGGAAGGAAGGAGGGAAGGAAGGAAGGAAGGAAGGAAGGAAGGAAGGAAGGAAGGAAGGGAGGAAGGGAAGGAAAGAAGGAAGAAAGGAAGGAAGGAAGGAAGGAAGGAAGGAAGGAGGGAGGGAGGAAGGAAGGAGCAAGGAAGGAAGGAAGGGAGGAAGGGAGGGAGGGAGGAAGGAAAGGAGGAAGGAAGGAAGGTAAACAAAGACAGGAAAACTAACTTGGCTACATGATGCAAACAAAAACATATTTACTATTTTATATCCGTTTTTCTATTTTATTCTCAAAACCTTCCTAGAAATAAACACTGCTTTTTAAAATATAAAAGAATATCAATCTCAATTATCTTAAGTTTAAAATTTTATATTTTAAGTTTAAAATTATTTTATAATTCAAAAACTAAAAATACAAGTAACTGGGCATAAAGGAATAGAGGAGTTATCCAAATAAGCATTAAAATGTATAGTAAACATGTTTTAAAATATTCAAAATCACTAATCATCAGGAACTATAAAATAAAACTATATGATATGACTTCACATCTATTAAATTGACTATTTTAAATGAAACATAGAACAACTTGTTGGTATGGATGTAGAGAAATTGGAACCCTTATATACTATTGGTAGGAATATAAAATAGTGGAACTGCTATGTAAGACAGTATAGAAGTGTCTCAAAAATATTAAAAATGGAGGTACTATATGATCCAATTATCTGTTCTCAGTTACATGTCAATACTTCAAAGCTATTTTATCTCATGTAAAACAAAAATCTTAATAGGCAAGTGCTAGTAAATAATGTTAAGCTAACCATTAACTATTGAAAATTTTGCAAGTACAACACTCCATAGTTATCCTTTGAGCGTGGTGGGGGTGTCCAAATGGTGACACCGGGCTGGAGCGATACTACAGAGGGCAGGGCATTTGCCTTGCATGCTGCCCCCCCGGGTTCGATCCCTGGCATCCCATTTGGTTCCCTGCTTACAGCCAGGAGTAATTCCTGAGTGCATTGCCAGCAGTAACCCCTGAGCATCGCCAGGTGTGGCCCAAAGAGAAAAAAAATGTGACAACAAGATGTTTGGAATTTACAGTATTGCCCCATGGAATTTCCTCACACACTTTTAAATCACGTACCCAAACTGGGTGGTAGTTTTTTTCCCTCTTATTCTTAGTATTAAAACTAATCCTCTCCTGAAGAGCATTTTATATGACACATGTAGTTGAACCTCACCCAAAGGCAGAATCATTTCTAATTCTGACTTATACGTAATGTGTGCAAAAGCCTTTTATTTATTTATTTATTTATTTGTTTTTATTAGTGATAAAGCTTTTCTTGACATTTTTTCTTTATTGTTATTGTCATTATAATTCCTGTTTCTGATCAATTGAACACAAAATATATAAGGAATATTTGGAACACATATATGATAACTACCATCAGTGTTTTCAATGCTTGTCTTCAAACTCAACATTTTTTTCTCTTTGTTTCTCAATTTTTCTAGACTCCCAGAATGCACAGTGTTTTTCTTTCTGCTCTGTCCTTTTCCCCCTTCATTATTAAGTAAACATTCACCTTAGTTTTTACTATATAACTAATGTATGTGCAAGTCACAATATAAAATTTCAGATTATTAAATGTTCCACTGAGCACCAATCCCCAATATTAGTTCCATTCTCAGAGATAACCTTGTTATTGGTTGATATATCCTATTTGAATTCATATTTCTTTGGTCTGACTTTTAAAGCTATCTATTTCTTTGTGTCTCCTTAGTTTTTTGACTTTCAGGAAGTTACCCTTGATAAAGTAAGTACGTCACCTTTCCATAGTAAACACAGTCAGATTATGACCAGCCAGATTCTGTATTTGTTAATTTACTGCTCTATCATGCTATAGAGTTTAAATGAGAGACCTGCAAAGGTCCAAATTTTTTGTCTCTGGTTGTCAACTGTTATATTTTACACTTAGAATTGAAATAATTTCCATTTATCTACCAAATAGCATTTTATCATTGATACATTTCATTTAATAAATATCACAGATAGAGACATATACCAATTATTTTAACAAACTGAGCAAACAAGTGTGGCTAAAGGCAAAATCAAAGAATATTGTCACATCAGAAAAATGACTGTCTGTACTTTTAATGCATGAATGCTGGCATCAGATGCATCCATTGAGGACCTGATGATACAAGCGTGAAAGATCAAGTACGACATCATTGGTCTGACCGAGACAAGAAGGCATCAATCACATCATGCCATTTTCTACACTGGAGAAGAACTGTTTCTCGGAACATGCGACAAAAGAGGCGTCAGTGGTGTCGGTGTCCTTGTCAACACGAACTTGGCCATAAGCATTGATTCATTTGAATGCCTAACAACCCGAATCGGACGATTACACTTGAATAGATGTGGCTCACTACTGCAGTTTCTATCTTCGTTGTCTACGCACCAACATCCAATTATGATGAAGGAAAAATTGAGAAGTTCTACTTGGAGCTGGAGAAGTTCTATAAAAAAAAGATCACACCTTCTACAAGATCATTGTTGGTGATTTTAATGCCAAGATAGGACTGAGAAGATCAGCAGAAGGACTCCACATTGGAACCCATGGCCTAGAATGGAACAGCAGGGTGAGAGACTGTCTGAGTTCATCACGTTGACCAAGACCATCCATGGTAAGTCACAGTTCCAGAAAGCCGAATCTAAACGTTGGACTCAGGAGTCTCCCAGTGGACGGTTCCACAACGAAATTGACCACATCATATTCAATCAATGGTTTTGCCTGACCGATGTCGCTGTTGTCTCAAAATTCCAAATGGGATCAGACCACCGTATCCTTCATGCAAAATTCTACTTCATGGAGCGGGGAGAAAGGGCTGCAAAGTTTAAGAAGAGAACTCCCATAATGACCACCAACTGGGAACTCTTTGGCACTATTGCGACAACATGGGAAGATGCTGTCCTTGACAGCATTGATGAGGAATACGAACGACTGGTTCAGCACCTCCATGATTGTGCGAGGAACTCCGAGAGAGAGAAAGACACACAAAAAACGCCTATCTTCGAAAATTCTTGAGCTTATTTACCAACATGACTTGGCACAATCCTCAGGCAACCACAAGCAAACATCTGAGCTCACAAAACAGTGCAGAGAAGTGATCAAAGAAGACCTCAAAGAGAGAAGAGCAGCAGTGCTGGCAGACATGGCAGAAGCCGGGAAAAGCATTCGCAAAGCCCACCTTCACCAACTACAAGACCAAGATGTATCTATCACATTTTGCAGAAGGGCAATGGAGAAGATTATCCATTCAATATTGGATCTCTTCAATAGCCACATCCATATGCCCAGATACCAAATTCCGTAGGATGATATGTCGTTCCCAGTGTTCTCCCTTCCAAAATCCTACACAGCATTTAGTCGGTAAAGAAGAGAACAGCACCAGAACCACACAAGGTCAGACCCGAACACCTGAAGAATCTGCCATCAGTACTCATCAATACACAGGCTCAGCTCTTCACACACTACCTGTCTGAATGCAAGGTCTATCCCAGTGAAAAACCAGCAGGACTGTATTACTGTACAAGAAGGGAGACATCCACAACATTGGCAACTATTTCCTGATCTGCCTATTGTCTGTCATCTACAAGCTGTTCACTCGAATCATCCTGAATAGGATTGGCAGAACACTAGATGAAGGACAACCATGCGAGTAAGCTAGGTTCCGAAAAGGATTTAGCACGATTGACTATATCCATGGGCTGGAGCGATAGCACAGCGGTAGGGCGTTTGCCTTACAAGCGGCCAACATGGCCAACCCGAGTTCGATTCCTCCGCCCCTCTCGGAGAGCCTGGCAAGCTACAGAGAATATCTCGCCTGCGCGGCAGAGCCTGGCAAGCTACCCATGATGTATTTGATATGCCAAACACAGTAACAAGTCTCATGATGGAGACATTACCGAGCCCGCTCGAGCAAATCGATGAACAACGGGAGGACCGTGACCGTGACCGTGACTATATCCACATAATAACCAAGTTCATTGAGGTTTCTTGGGAGTTCAAGATGCCACTCAGTCTAACGTTCATTGATTTAAAGAAGGCCTTTGATTCTGTTGAGATGGAAGCAGTCACTGAAGCCCTAGCTAAACAGGGCTATACATCAAACTCAATAATCAGGATCCTCCATGAGCTGTATTGTGGATTCACTGCCAGGATGTCACCATTCTACAGGGAGGTGATCATTGACGTCAAGAGAGAGGTTCATCAGAGTGATACCATTTCACCAAAACTCTTCAGTGCCACCCTCAAGAATGTCACGCGACAACTGGAATGGGAAGAAATGGGAGTGAAGATAGACAGTTGGCAACTACACCACCTCTGCTTCACTGATGACATCGTTCTAATAACACCAAACATCAGCCAAGCGGCACAAATGCTGGCTGACTTCGACTGTGAGTGTGAAAGGTCGAACTACAGCTGAATCTCACAAAGACAATTATTATGAGAAATGGTCTCATTTCTGACTTTCCATTCACTCTCAATGAGATGAACATCTCCGAATGCAACAGTTATGTGTACCTAAGTCAAGAAGTCAACGTGACGAATGACCTGGCACCTGAGTTGCGCAGGAGGAACAGAGCAGCTTGGAACGCTTTCAAGAATGTTGAAGAAATAGCTAAGAGGACAAAAAACCTCCGGCTCCGGGCACATCTCTTTGATTCCACTGTTCTTCTGCATTAACATACACCTCAGAGACCTGGACTCTATGAAAACAGGATGAGAACACTATTCGGGTGTCCCAAAGAGGAATCGAAAGAGCTATGCTTGGAGTATCACGCTTCACTCAAATGAGAAAGAATCCGGAGTTCTGACCTCCGTCAACGGGCAAGAATCAGGAACACTGTCTCGTTTGACAAGGCATTGAAAATGAGATGGGCTGGACATATAATGAGATTTGGAGATGACCACTGGACTAGAGCCATTCCTACTGGATTCCATGAGACATCAAAAGATCACGTGGCTGCCCACCTACGAGATGGTCAGACTTCTTCATCAAGACCCTGAACTATTGGTTTGAGGCTCTTCGTGTTCCTAGAACCAGCAAACACCACTGGGCTACACTAGCACGAGACAGAGAGGAATGGAGACATTACTGGCGCCCCGCTCGAGCAAATAGATGAATAATGGGATGTCAAGTGATCAAGTGATAGTCATTGCCGGGGTTGGAGCGATAACTCAGGGTTTTTGACTTACATGCGGCTGATCCGGACTCAATTCCAAGCATCCCATATGCTCCTCTGAGCACCACCAGGAGTAATTCCTGAGCACAGAGGCAAGAGTATCCCCTGTGCATCACGGGGTGTGACCGAAAAAGCAAAAAAAAAAAAAGAGAGAATACTTTCATGGTAGATTCTCTTGCTGCTGAATTGCCTTCTCATTAATTCTCTCTTTTTTAGTTCTTAAAAAGAATTATGTAATAATACAACTCAGACAGTATCTAGAAATCGTCACAGTCAATTTTTATGGCTAGCTTGGCAAAAATATACAAGACTGAACAGGATACACTATGTAAGAGTATCCTTACTTTACATTAGTATAAAGTAAGAGATGTAAAGGGGTATGATTTTAAAAGCTTACTTTTCTGAGAAATCTGAGACATCTGTAATAAGAAGTCACTTTTTTTTTTTGCAATAAGATTCAGTAGGTACTTGAATGATAAAATAGTTTCCAGAAAAGTGGAACCTCTATTGAGTAGAGTTTTTCTTAAATGTGCCGAAGATTCCAAACATCTTTACTCCAATTTGTACAAACTGAGAGTTTGATATCCAGAAGGTGAGGGTAGAGGAGCTGCTGAGGAAGAGCTGCGGAAGAGCCCTAGAACAGATGCTGAGGCAGTGGTGTAGAGCGAGCATGAACTGGTCATGGAAAACATGCACACAGCTTCCCTGGAATTCAACAATGGGAATGAGGAGTTCAAGCCAGTCACCAGGTGAATCTGAGTATTGAGTTCCAAATTTTAAGGTATTGCTTGCAAAAGTCTGCTGAGTTTCAAATTGGTCCCAGACATAGGAATCAAGTTGTGAAATCATGTCTCTAAAGATGCTTATGTCTCTCTGCTAGCCCTGACATCTTTTGACCATCCTACTAAGCCTCCTCCGAGGAAGAACATCTGGAATAGTTCACTGTGTTACAGATGAATAAAAATAAAGCCTGTACTGAGACATTCGCTGTCTAATTTTGGAGGAATCATAGAAGAGACCCATAGAATTACAGGACAAAATTGAATAAGCATTCTCTGGGAATGCAGATAAAAAGAAATTTATTCATGCTTGAAAAATTAGAGCAGACATCAGAGGAGGAAGAGCTTGTTCTGGTGTATGAAGGGTTAGAACTTAGAAAGAAATCTCAGCAGGCCAACTTCTACATTTCAGAGCCTCTTCTTCTGCCTCTAAGGTTAACCTCTCAGTTTACATCCCTGGGGCCTTTTCAATATCCTAAGAAGATTCTCTTTCCTTCCTGCCAGGCCCACACTCAACAGGCTCACCTTCACACCTTCTTAACAGCTCTACTCATCTTTACTGACTCTTTACTGACAGACCATGTTTATGTCATCAAATATTTTAAAACCTATAAAAATTCATTTTAGAATATGGTTGCATTATAAGTTACTCTAGTAAATTCTTATGGTTGCATAGTTATGTTATACACAACTCAACTTGAAAAAATTATAAACAAACAATATTTTGCATATTTTTGTCATCTCTGGAACTATACTTAGAATAAGTTCCTAAAATTGGAACATGGAATAGAGATAATATATTTGCAAGCACTGATATCTTTTGTGAAGTATATCTTCATCATGCTTCTATATACAAAACTGATTAAAATTTTGAGAACAGTTTTATAGATTCAAGAATAATGCTTCAATTTATTGATTTGCATGGCTGAAACCAACATATTGAAGGAATAATGAGTATCCCACCAGGATGCAAAAAGTACATAAAAAATGTAATAGTAAATTTGGAAAGATAGTTGAATGGCATAATGGAAAATTTGAAATTTATTCTGCAGAGAATTGAAAGTTTTAAAAAAGTTTAAACCTAGGAAATACTTTACCCAAATTTAGCACTCCATGTCTGACAGCTGCACAGACTTGTTTGTGAAATTGAGAAATCGAAGACACAGAGACAAATTTGAAAGGAAGTATACTAATTCCGATAAGAGATTTGAACCTTGAATGAGCAGTAGGATGGAGAGGATGAAATGGATATAAAATGCCTTAGGAAAGTAAAATCAGGTTGATTGGTTGTATATTTCATAATTTTGTTGACAGTTAGGACTGTTCTTTATGGTGATGTTTGCCAAGACTCAGAGTCTGTTAGAGTCAAGTTGCACGTGGAGGATTTGGGGGCCTGTGAGACTATGAAAGTGCTGTTATGGTACAAATAATAAATAAGTTCTTTGGATGGACTTGATTGGCATAGAATTCTGCCATTTACTGATTATAAAAGCCAAAACCATATTTTAACCACTCTGAACTTGAACCTCTTCTTTTCTGAGATGATGCCAATTATATTTTCTTTATTGCTGTAAGAACAAGAGCTTATATATATAAAGCATTTATGCAACAACAGAGTACACAGCAGAACTCTAAAACTCTTAATTTTCCCCAAGGAAGCCAATTTATGTATGGATAAACAGCAAGTAAGACTACAAATAAAATCTGACTTTACTGCAGTCAGAAATATATGGATTTAATAACAGTTGATAAGAATATTTGTGTATATCATCTTTAATACTTGCAACAACTCTCCAAAGTAGTGTGTTGTCTACATTTTTGTGTTAAGAAATATGGTTGCTTCAGAGTCAGCGGTAGAATGGGCAGGGCATTTGCCTTGCACATAGCTGACCTGGCTTCAATCCCTCACACCCCATATGGTTCCTCAAGCACTGCCAGGTGCAAGGAGTGCTCCCTTCTTGCATGCAGAAGCAGGAGTAAGCCCTGTGGACCACTTAGTGTGCTCCCCAAACAAACAAATAAATAAAACAATAACCAAAAAATCAAATGGCAGAGCTAGGAACCGCATCTTTGTACAGGTTCTACTGCCATTACATGAGCCTTATCCATGCCTGTATAATGGAAGGAACCAAATATCAGAGGAAAAAAAAAGAAGCAAATGATTTCTCTGACATATGTATATTAGGGGAACCATCTAATATGTAAGACCTCTGCTTCCTATGTTCATTTTGTGGGAACAATATCCTAAAAATCTTTGTGGCATCAGCACAAAGGGAGGAGACAGGAAGAAATGAAACGGAAGCATTACACATTTCCTTTTTGGTCTGATTAAAGTTTTCTAAAAAGGGCCTCTTGGAAACATGATGGGTCAGGCAAAATGCCATCTTGATACTTCCTTATCCTTGGATCACATTTTAACATGTCTTTGTAGAAGCTGAAGTCCTGTTTAAGAGGATAACAGTGAAATTCCCCCAGTTATCATTTACCAAAATCAAAGATAAAAAATAAAGATAGCCATATAAAACTCAAAAAAAGCAGTGTTTATTATTAATACTAAACTCTTTGGCAGAATAGCATTCAGTTCACAGCTTTAATATTTGCTAATTCTATGTTTTTGGGGGACACCCATCTGAACTTGCATTTCATTATTTATAAAATGAGATGATCCAATCGGTCAATGATATTTGAACACCAACTCTATGTTCTGTCTTCTTGTGGACACAAGGGCTAGAGTAGAGAATAAGGGCAACAAAAGCCTTGCTCATGGAACTTACATTCAAATGTGAGGAGATAAATAGCAAATATATAAAAAGATACATTATATAGTGATAAATTCTAAAATGAAAATTATGGGTTTATGGAGGGTAGGCAAAAATAATTTAAGGGTAATCGGCAGACCTCAATAAATATGTTACATTTGATTAAGAAGGTGAAGGAAGTGTGGTAATCAACAATCAGAGTCATCAGATTGAAAGTCACTGGAAGTAACTGTAAGTAAAGAAAATGTTGGTACAAATACTGAGTACTGCAGTGTGCCAATATGTACCAGTAGAAAAGAGAGAAAGAGCCAGCAAACAAAACTGAAGAGAAATAAGAAGCATGAGAGGATAACCTGGAACAAAAAGGGCACAAAGAATGTTAACGAAACATTAAGTTGAGAACTGAGAACTGACTCTGGAATTTAGTGACAACCAATACCAGAGTCCTTAAGGAAAGTGGTTTTGGTGAAGTACTGGGGACAAAAGCCTCCTTGGAAATTGGTGCAGGAAAGGAAGAAGAAAAACAAGGAGAGTGTGTCAAGGTAATGCTTACAAAATATATCTCTGTAGGAGCTAGGAAAGAAACAAGGTAGGAGAGAAAGAAGTGTAACTACTAGGGAAACTAAGTGGATTTAAAGAGTGAATTTAATTCTAATGAAGAGGGAAAAAATCCAAAATATGTTTGCATGAAAATGGAAAAGTTGTGGTTGGAGCAATAGTATAGCAGGTAGAGCATTTACCTTGCACATGACTGACCTACATTTGATCCCTGGCATCCAATATTGTCCCTGAGCACTGCCAAGAGGAATGTCTGAGTGCAGAGCCAGGAGTAAAGCCTGGACACTGCCGGGTGTGGTTCAAAAACCAAAAGGGGAAAAAAGAAAAAAAATGGAAAAGTTCCCCAGAGCTGAAAAAAATCCAGGAAATTTTCAAATAATAAGTACTGAAATAACAAGAATTATAAAGTTGCAAATGATTTTTTACTATTAAATAGTTGCTGTGAGTGAGGTTCCATATTAGGCTCACTATTTTAGTTCAGAGTGACACACAATTTTTCATAGGTTGAGTTGTCTAAACAAGAAAAAAATGATATCAGCATTCTCTTTTCAAGAAAAATAATTTTATTTAGAAAAATTTATCTAGAGGACTCTGAGTAGAAAGAGAGATCATGCTTAAGAGAGAATATAGGCTTCATCAGAGTCTTCAGAGACAAAAAGTTGTGAGAACACACCTCAGATTCACATGTGGATAGACAATGTGCCATAAAGCAAAAGAAAAAAAACTACACATCTCTGGTTGAAATGTTGGTGAATCTCTAAAATGAAGAATACTAATCATTCTTGATTCAAGATGGAGAAAAACATCTCAGTTTTTGAGTATGGGGAATCCAAGATCAAGTCACTGGTAATCTGACCTCTGGTGAGGATCCACTTCCTGGCTTCTTGAGGTAGCTGCTTCTTCTAAAGAACTAAGTTGAAAGTTCTCTTATGAAGACAATGAGAATATCTCCTGCTATGCAAAAGTTTGTATTAGGCTACTTTGTTTTCCTAGCAAGATCTACAGCAGTAACACTTTTTTCCTAAGGGGGGAAAAATCAGAGATCATTTTCTCTTATATGAAAAATGTTGAAAAGTGAAAGTAGAATTCAGCATTTTTTTTTTGCAATAGCCTATTCAGAAGGACAGTGGACTCAGCAGAAAATGGTAACTCCAATCAATCTCCTTTTCCAAGAGGTACTTTACCATACAGGCTGTGCATTTGTCACAGAATTCCTGCCTTTACTGTAATTTGGCATTACTTGTATTTGTCATTACATTCTTGTTTTTACTCTATGTTCACATTATTTTAGGTTTCTGTTTTTTTGTTTGTTTGTTTTTTGGTAGGACTGAGTGGGTAATTTTTTGAGTTTGAGAATGCTCAAAAATTTTCTATGTGAATGAATTATAATTGTATCTTCACTTTCATTTTAACTTACAAAGGTTTCATAGGAAATTTCTACCTTCAGATAGTGGAGAAAACTATACCCCTTCTCTTCAAATATACCCTTCCATTCATGAGTGTTTCCCCTTGATAGCTAATCATTTCTCTAAGAACTCATTCTTAATGCCATCATATTGGGGTTAGGATTTCAATTTCCAAATCTGAATTTGGAAACCAAGACCTCACTCTTAATGCCATCACATTGGGGTTATGATTTCAATTTCCAAATCTGAATTAGAAACCAGGGGAAACAAACATTCAGATCATAACCCACAATGTTCTAGGCAAGCACTTCTCTATTCCCTCTGACTATTGTTTAGATTTGTTTTTTTCTAGAGTTTCATGCAAAAAAAATTATTCATAATACATTGTTTTATGCCTACCTTCTTTCACATGTTGGGATCATTTTTTTATCAATATTTATATATATATATATTTTGCTGAAAATTCCATGTTTTGAAATTAACAAGGCTATTTTTCTCATTTATCAATGGGTAAACATTTGTGTAATTTCCAGTATGAAGCTATGATGAATAAGACTGCTATGAACATTGATGTGTAGTTCTTTGTGTGGCATACATTATTATTTCTCTTGGGCACATGCCTAGAAGTTGAACTATTGAGTCATTGAGTAAAGTGCAGTATTTTCTTAAGTTTATTAATACAATCCTTATCAGTATAAACATTAAGATGAACTTTACTTGGAAAATATAAATATTTTAAAAATCTGCAACACACAATGATACTAAGATTGTGTAAGTGATAAAGGTAATTTCATAATAATTTATTTAAGAAGGAGCTAAACTGTTTTCCCAAATAGTTCTACCATTTTTATACTATCTACAATGTATGTGAGTTGTATTTCTACCACATTCTCACCATCATTTGGATATTCAGTCTTTTTAATCTCAATTTCATGGATTGTGGTGGTATCTCACTGTGGTTTCAAAACAAATTTTCTCAAAATTAATCATTGTAGGAATCTTTTTGTCTTAGGCCCTTCTTCTAAATCTAATCTTGATTCCTTTTAACTCTTGAAAGGTGTTTTCTTTTGAGTGGTGGTGCTCCAAGAGGTTTAGTCAGTATCTGATTGTTCCTGTGGCTTACTCCTGATTCTCCAGAATCACTCATGGTGGTGCTTGAAGGATTATATATGGTGCCAGGGAATGGAACCAAGGTTGGAAAAGTTATTGAAGTAACATTGCTTTAAACATTATTTAAGCTTCATCACCTGTATATATTACACTATGGTCTCCACTAAAAATCTACTTTTCTTATAGTATTTAATAAATTTTCTTTTAATAAATGTTTATTCAAATTTTGTGAGTCTATGTAAAATTTTTGTTCTCATTTGAAGGTTCTTTGCATATTTTTATATCTATCTTGAATAAAACACGCCCTTTAATTTCTCGAGTATTTTATTAAATAAAAGTTATGTATACTTATGTACACTGGATAAACTCAGGGCTTATTTCTGACTCTGCTCAGGGTTCATTCCTGGCAGTTTTGGGGAAACCACGTGTAATGTTAGGCAATCGAAACAGAGTCAGCTGTGTGCAAGGCAAGCACCTTAACCTCTATAATATTTCTTCAGACCCAAGTTTTATTTATTTATTTTATTTTATTATTATTGTCATTATTTCTTTTTGAGTCACACCCTGAAATGCACAGGGGTTACTCCTGGCTCAAGCTCTCAGGAATTACTCCTGGCGGTGCTTGGGGGACCATATGGGATGCTGAGAATCGAACCTAGGTCAGCCATGTGCAAGGCAAAGGCCCTACCCGCTGTGCTATTGCTCCAGCCCCCTAAGTTTTATATTTTGATGAAATTTGTTTTAGTTACTGTTTTTTGGTGGCACGCAGTTATTGGATCATATTTAAGAAACACAAACCCAAATTTACAAAGAGTTTCTATTTTCATTCTAAAAGAAGCATATTTACAGAAGCTTGAGCTAAATATTTTGTCTCTTCTAAGCTTCTTGAATTTCCATGTAGATTTTAGAATCTTTCTGTCAAAATAAAAACTAACCCTTAAACTCGGACAATAAAATGGTGTTTACCAAAGGGGAAAAGGAAAGGAGATGGGAGAATGGGTAGAAGGGATCAATAGAATGATAATTAGACTTTGGTGATGCTTGAAGTGGGTATATATTATTATCAAAATGTGATGCTGTACTTCTGAAACTTATATAGTATGACAAAACAATAATCGATTGATAAAAATTAGTAAAGAAAAAAGAATCAGTGTGTCAATTTTATAATAAATAAAGCTGCTAGGAATCTTACATTTTTACCTAAAGATCTAATTTTATTTTTTAAACATATATATGGGCTGGAGCAATAGCACAGTGGGTAATGGCATTTGCCTTCCATGTGGCTGACCCGAGTTCGATTCCTCCATCCCTCTCGGAGCATCCGGCAAGCTACCAAGAGTATACTGCCTGCATGGCAGAGCCTGGCAATCTCTCTGTGACATATTTGATATGCCAAAAACAGTAACAAGTCTTACAATGGAGAGGTTACTGGTGCCCACTTGAGCAAATTGATGAACAATGGGAGAACAATGCTACAGTGCATATGTATGTATATGCTTAAATATATATTATATATAATGTATATAACTATTTTTACAGTATCATATCATATCACTGGAGCGATAGCACAGCGGGTAGGGCGTTCGCCTTACAAGCGGCCAACATGGCCGACCCGAGTTCGATTCCTCCGCCCCTCTTGGAGAGCCCGGCAAGCTACCGAGAGTATTCGATACGCCAGACACAGTAACAACAAAGTCTCCAATGGAGACGTTACTGGGCCCGCTCGAGCAAATCGACGATCAACGGGAGGGCCTTTACCTTACCTTTACCTTACCATAAAAATCCATTTCCATAAATTTGCACTATCAAATATCAATTTTTTTTATAAAAAAGGACATTGAAAAATGGTGGAGGGAAGGAATACTCTTAGGAAGGGAGTGGTGCTAGATTGTGTTTCATTAAACAATATAGTGTTGGGGCCAGGTCAGCCAAAGAACTACCAGGACAGGCTCTGTGACCTTCAAGCGATCTAGGTCTCTTCCAGGAACGAGGAACTAGCTCATTCAAAATCTGATGATCATCAAAGATTAGGTCCCTGGAATGAGGTTAGACCTCCGGAAGGTAATTACCAGAAGGTGGGCCAGAAGATGCAGGCCAAGAGAAGAAAAAAAATAGAAATGCACTTTATAGATAGCGAAAGTAGTTGAGGAATGCACACCTGCTAGGATGAAAATTGTTGAGTAATACTTGTCAAAATAAAAGTATAAGAACCTGCTGAATTTAGTGCTCTGCTGGGTCGGGTGGATACTTTGACCCCAGCTTGCTGGAACAATGGACCTCGCTATGTGATTTGCATTATCGGTTCTGTTCTCTAACCTTGGGGGGTACTTGACTCCGGACTCTAACAATAGCTAATATTTAATACAATACTGTATACCATGGGACCTAAAATAAAGTTAAAATAAATTAAAGAAAAAAATTGCATTAATTATATGAAATGCTTTAAAATAGTGCTAATATTTATGCTTCTGGTATACAAGGTTACTGTACTGACACCACTGCCAATGTGCACAAAACCCTCCATCATGGTCCCTTCCTGTCTGTGGCATCTCATCTCACTCCCTTACTTCCACTTGGGAACCTCAGATCTTTTGTCAGTGCCCAAGGTTTTATCTTCACTGGACACTGACCCTTCCTTTGCTTGGTTTATATACCACATATGAGTGAGATCATCTGGCTTTGTCCTTATTTGCTTAACATGATACCCTCAGGTTTCATGTATATAGGGCTATGTAAGGGCAATATATAAAAAATTTTTTTTGAATTAGTTTCTTATGAAAAACATAAGATATCTAGGTACATTTTTTTGAGTACATGATGTTTATTTGTTCCTACACCGTTCGCCTCATGTTTATTTGAGTTTAGCCATAAATTTAAAGGAATGTTTCATTGTTAATTAAGTATCTTATGGTGTGTTCTTTTTTCAGTGTCTTTTCTATGATGATACTAGAAAAGAAAGCTGCTTAAATGCTTGTTGAAATGACTAACAAAGTAATCTAGAAGTTGAGCCTACTAAGAAAACAGAATATCAATGAATTGATAAATGTAACAGTTCAACAATTTTCTATATCATTTGATTTCCAAAATTTCATCAGCATATAGGTTTTTTTTTTGTTTTACAAGAAGTGACAGACATGCAGTGGTATTACTTAACCTTAGTCTTGGGCATATGTTTCCTGATTTAGATCCAACTTTGACTTCTGTGGTAAGTTCAGATCCTGTTTGCGGCTAGACTGAGTCAGGTTGCAAGACTGTTACAGGGTCAAAAAGTGGTTGGCATTTGATTACAGAAAGGAGACCACGAAATAAAAAGATGTCATGTTCTAAAGAGAAAATTATCAATGTTATGCATAAAAGGAATATATATGTAAATATTTGTATATATTTAAATATATTGACTTGCATCTACAATTCCTGGCTCAACAGTTCTCCCAAAGACTCAGAATTTCCAAAGTGTTAAGAGTGTAAAAGGTTTCCACTGTTATGTTAATGAGGTGGCAGGAAACTTCTCAGGATGGAGCCTGGTTTTCAGCACAAAACAAAACAAAATGTAAATAGAGGGTATCAATCTGATTTCCTGGGAGTGAAGAGATTGAGACTCTTGAAGAGATTTGAGTTAAATTTGAGTTCAAGAGATTTGAGTTCAATTGCTAATTGAAGAGACTTGAGTTCAATTACCAATGTCCAGTGATTTCAATTTGAATTCAACGAGATTTGAATTCAACTTCCATTTGAAGAGATTTGAGTTCAATTGCCAAGGACCAATGATTTAATCAACCATGCCCATTAATAAAGACCCCATGCAGACCCCAAACTCTTGGAGAGTTGCTGGGTGGGTGAATTGTAGACATTTGGAAAGAATGGCTCGTTGTTGGATAACATTGGGCTGTCCTTGCTCCTCACTTAGGGAGCTTAGGTGTATTGAGTCACTCCCACAAAAGTGACCCTGAGAGCACTAATAATTCTATATTGCTTTTCTCTTTTCTTTATGTCATTTCCATAGTTTATTTAGCAATGTTCTTTTTGTGTAGACACAGGAAGACAGTTGATGTTCTGCTTTGTGATATGGGAGTTAATTGACTCCAAAATAATATTTATTCATGGGCATTCATATTTACTTGACTTAAGCCTCAGGTTGCTCTTAGTTTCTAGTACTCCAAAAGTAGGGTCCCGAAGAAGGGACTGGATGTACCCAGGGCAAGCTGTAAACTACCCTGGCATCAAAAGGAGACAAGCTAAGCACCGAAACTATTAAGAGCATGGGCATGGGACAAACTCTGTCATGACCGCCAAAGAAGTAACTGAATAAGGACCCTGCTGGGGTTAGGAAAGACTAACCTGGCCTGAGGACTGAAGTCTGAGATGTCCCCAGAAGAGCCAACCTTTAAGCTTAATATATCTCTTACTGTATTCTTACAAAATGACTAGAAATATTATAAGAAGTAAATTTACTATAATTGTTCAAATGGATCACTAGCTGAGGAAAGGATAAATCAATACACTGTAGATGAAATCCTGACCTGGAGCAGATCTAGTGCTGACCCCTCAGATAAGATTTTGTCCTTGAGTTAATCTCCTAGAATTTCCCCTGAAGGAGTGACTTTACATCTGTTTGTTTTTAAGATAATGTTCAACCCCATCTATGTGTACCCCAACCCTTCATTACTATATAAGTATGCTGTAAGGGGAAACAGGAGAGGATGAGACCTGAGACTTTGGAGACTTTGGGACTTTGGGACCAGAAGGAGGACCAGATGATGACGATGACTGGAAGTAGAAGACTATGAGACTACAATGAGATGAGGAAGAAAATGTAATGAGGGAGAGAACTTTGAGGTCTATGAAGAGACAAGGATGATGGAACTATGAATGACTGGGACTACGACCAAAACTATGACAATGATTGTCATAAGGGGAGAGATCATACTGCACAGGGAAGGGGAGAGAAATAAACCGTCTACAGACCAGCCTGGGACCCAGTTCCTGTTCTTTTATTCTCCCGGTCCTTTCCATAGGCCGGCCAGGGGAATGGCTCTGGCTAACAAATGCTTGAGTCCTGTGTGCCCATGCACCTTTTCTCTTGAAAATTCACGGTTCAGAAAAGGAGGCTTTACTTTCAGTGCTGTTTCTTCATGCTTGTCCTATGAATGTCTTCCACCTGCTATTCCAAAATTTTATACTTTATAATAAATTAGTGATTTGTTGAGTAAATAGGCTTCCTGATTTCTGGGAACTACTCTAGCAAATCCACCGTAATTGAGGAAGATGTCCTGGTAACCTCTGATCTGTAGGCAGTTTGGAGTTCTGGCATTTAAAATGGAGAGTGGTCTTGGGAAACTGAGCCTTTAACTTGAAGACTGTGACACTATCTCTGGATTCATGTCCAAACTGAGCTAACTGGTTAGATTACCTGCTTGTTTCTGACAGTTATTTTGTGGTGTGAGAGTCTATGCACACATACTGGACTTAGCTCCAGAAACCCTAAAAAACATGCCTACAGACAAATATTTCTATTAATTATCAATAGATTTCAGTTGCAAAATATTTTCCATAGAATTTACAGGGAATGGGAAGAATTAAAAAATAGGCAAAATATTGATTTGCTTTAGATTACAGGAATAAAAATGTCAAAGAAGTAGAGAAATGGAGGGCGGGGTGGAGCAGGAACAAGAAGAGGAAGTCTGGAGGTAACATAAAGGCAAGAGACAAGGGCTGTGGCTCATCTGTGGTATCAAGGAGAGATACCTGTATGATAAACCAGTAGGCCCAACACTACTAAATGCATGGGGCCCAAACTACAATGATTAAACTTAAAAGTGTTTCTGTCAAGAAGTCAGATTGGGGATTGGGAGAGAACCGGGTGTCATTAGTGAAGGCCACTGAGTAGTGGATTTGGAGGTGGAAACATTGTATACCTAAAACCCTATTGTAAACAACTTTATAAATCATTATTTAAAATATTTTAAAAGCTTCTTCTAGTTCTCTGTCTTGAATTTTCTGAAGTGTAGCAGACTCACAAACCGGGTCTTGAGTGAAATGGAGAAAGAAATAAGAACAATACCCTCATTTACACAATATTCCTGATGCCTCTTCCTTCCACGGAATCAAGACCACACAAATCAGCATTCACCAAACATTCTGGATCATATTCTGTCCGTATATCTTACACTGCAATACAGTGCACGCATGTGCAAGCTCAGTGCAGATAAAATCAAAAGTTTCTTCAAACAAATCCTACCTTTATTATGCAGTATACTCATATCTATTTTCTTTTCCATTTGCTACCTTTTATAAAGTGCTGGTTGTGAGTCATTCAATTCCCTTAAGTCATTAATGAAGTAGTTTTCAAACTTTGACTGTACATTATGAACACCCAGAAGAATTTCAGACATACTGATGTCTGGGTATCACTCCTAAAGATTCTGACATAAATGCTCTCACTCTCAATTATGGTCTGGGTGTCGATAATTTTCAAAAATTTCCTCAGGTAATTTGATGTACGCCAAAGCTGAGAACTCTTCTCCTAAATGGACTCACACGTTTCTGATGATTTTTCTCTGTATACCTGGCTTGTATTCCATGGCTAATTGGAATGCAGCAATAGATTGTTATCAAATAAATCAATCTTTGTTAATAGGATGAGACAATCATTTTGTTTTAAGCAGGACAAAGAAGATAGTTCCTTATTATAGTTCACTAAAATAATACCTATTATAGGAACTTTAGTCATCTACATACCTGATGTAAGAAAACAGAATTATTTTTCAAAACTAAAGAATTGATTTATTTTTCTATTCTAAGCTTCAATTTATCTGTAACTTCCAAGATTCAATGGTTATTGAAATTATGCTCTATGTTTCTAAAATTCTTAATTCTATATCAATATTAGGATTTGCAAATTTGCCTCAACTGTGACAGTTCATTCCAAAACCATCTACCTATCCTCTTTGTCACATTGAGCAAACACTAAACTTTTTTATGTTTCATTTTTTAAAACAGAAAATCAATCTAAATTATTTTGCATCATTGATTTCACAGTATTGTTGCATAAAACTTTTAATTGATTACAGCTATTAACTGGGGGAATAATCAGATGATAAGATAAGAAGAGCATATAATATTCAGCTCCAGCGCATGGAGTATAAAAGGATCTATCACCTGGGTCAAAGTATGGGGGAATTTTAAAGACTCAGTAGTGGGATGTTCTAATCTTATATATTTTAAAAAAGTGTTTGCACTAGTTGACTGGTATTTCAGGGCAGAAAACTGCATTGTAGGGCATTTTGTAACAATTGTCAGAGTTCTTTTTTCTTTTTAACCATCTACATGGACAAACTGATGAATTATCTTTCTATAATAGTTATAGAGAAAGAGTAAAAAGATTGTTAATATAAGCTGTACCCAGAGTCACTCAAAGTCAACTTAGCCAGGATTCTCTACATGACAGAGCCAAGATGATATCTTTATGGTTCAAAGTTCAAATTTCCTCTCAGGAATATTGGTTTCTTAAAGCAGAATAGGGTGAGTGGCCAAACACCATCTTCCCTTTTAATGCTATCTTATCCTAAGATGTCATAACTTAGCTTTTAACTAACTTCAGGAGTGGAGTTTAATTAAGCCAACTCTGCCTCTACATAATTATGATGATTAAATAAATATGGAAGACCAAGTGGAATAAAATTTGTTTAAACATGTCATTTATTTATGGGCTTAAACATTTCACAAACAAGTTTCAATTATCCATGGAATTTAGTGTTACTGAGAGTATCTATATTAGACATGTGGTTGGTTTCAGAAAACTTGTCTTCCTTCAGTTATTATTTGTTAGAGAATTTGCTTACATCCTTTCTTCTAAATACCAGATATTGTATTATAGCTGCGGACCAATGATAAAAAAAACCCTTTTTACAAAACTTTGTAATAGATGTATGGGAGATAATTTTTAAATAACAAGAATATAGATAATACTATATTTTAATTTAACTTTTATTGAGGTATCATGGTTTACAAATTATTCATAGTTGTGTTTCAGGTATACAGTCTTCCAACACCTATCCCATTATCAGCGTCAATCTCCTTCTGCCAGTGTGTGAGTCACTTGCTGTGCTGGGAATCAAATCCGAGTATGCCAAAAGCAAGTAAAGTGCTCTTCACACTGTACTATCTCTCTGACTCTGATAGAAAGTATTTTTTTATAAAAGGTGTGGAGCCAATGGGAAGTCCTGTAATATGTTGCAAAGAGGATGGGGTTTGGTCCTATGTGGATCTATATTTAATTCCTGCCTGTCATTTTATCTGTATTACCATGGATGTGCTATTAATCATTTCAGGACTGTTTTTAAAATCTTAAGGTGGGGAATGACACACCTATCTCCTGTGTAATAGTGAGGATTACTAGACCACAGTCTCTTGAAGTTACAGATTGATTGTCATTTTTTCTATTTTCTGCACTGGCACTAACTTGATTTGCAATATATTTTTGTTAGAAGCTCTTTGAGTCAGCACTCAGTTAATACTATTAAATCCCTGAGAAATATTTCGACTTCTTGCTTCAGGGGGACAAATCTATGAATACTTCCAACATCCATGTGACCAAAGTAACAACTTACATCAATAAATTATTAAGAAAATCCACAAACCTAACATGAAAAGAGAAGCAAAATTAAGCACTCAGTGAATTTGTACCATGATTCAGTTCCTTCCTGTGGTCATTCATTTTATATAAGCCTGCTCTAGCACTAAAGTTTCATTGTGCTTTAGTTCCCCATTGGTTTGGAATCCTATTCTTCCCAAGTTGTCTAAGTCTGCAGAATTCCAAAGTGCTAATCCAAAATTAAATGCCTGTGTGGAGGGGTAGGGGGAAAGGTTGCATGTATATCCTAAGCCTACAGTACCTACTTCTGTGCTGGTGATTTCTATAATTGATATGTATGCAACAAACAGTGAGGTGTACCAACAGTGTCACTATTAGGAATGTAACCTAGTGGAAGCCTAGTTGAAGTCTAGCCTACTAGTAATTTTGCATTAACACCAATTTTTAAAACCTGATTCAGGATAAGGTTAAGTCAGTATGCCATATGTGGTTATTAAAATAATGAACCCCCAAAATATTCATATCCTATCCCTGGAAGAAAAAAAGTTTTGCGGATGTGATGAAATTAAGGATCTTAGTACAGGCTTTTCTTAAATTGAGGTTCTCCCTATATCTTCCTATCTCCCTATTCTTGATTACCCATATGAGCACATATAATCACAAATGTCCCTAAAAGTTGAAAGAGGCAAAATGTGTCAGAGGATAGATTTCAAATTGGAAGTAGAGTTTCAAATTATGATTGCCGGCTTTGAACTTAGTGAAAAGGGCAACAGAAAAATGTAAGAAGTTCCTCAAAGTTGGAAAAGAATAAAGAAATAGATGGGTTAGTGCCCCAGAAAGGATAAATCCTAGTCTTCATTATAATTCAATAATAGCCATTTGTATTTATGATATCTGAACTGTTAGATGATAAATTTAAGTTGTTTCTTAAGTCACTAAATTGGTGACAATTACAGTAGTCACAGAAAAGTAAGAGGTTATAAATATCACCTATCTAGCAAATTACAACAATACACTGTTGTCTCACCTGAAAGCAATCACACTTCTGATTTGTCTCTCCCACTGTTTGTGTCATTGAAACCTGCATTTCTGCCTAAGAACTATTTTTTAAAAAATTTCTTCTAGTTTTGACTAGTTAAAGACATGTTAGTACATCTACACAATGGAGTTCTATAGAGCTGTTAGAAAAGACGAAGTCATGAATTTTGCATATAGGTGGATCAACATGGAAAGTATCATGTTAAGTGACATGAGTCAGAAAAAGAGGGACAGACATAGAAAGATTACACTCATTTGTGGAATATAAAGTAACAGAATGGAAGACCAACACCCAAGAACAGTAGAGATAAGTACCAGGAGGATTACTCCACAGCTTAGAAACTGGCCTCACATGCTAGGGGAAAAGGCAGCTCAGATAGAGAAGGGACCACCAAGTAAAGGGTGCTAGGAGGGACCCGCTCGGGATGGGAGATGCATGCTGAAAGTAGATTATAGACCGAACATGATGGCCACTTAATACCTCTGCTGCAAACCACAGCACCCAAAAGAAGAGCGAGAACAAAAGGTAATGCCCTGTCACAGAGGCGTGGTGGGGTGGAGGGGATGGAGTGAGGTGGTGGGAGGGATGCTGGGACCACTGGTTGTGGAAAATGGGCACTGGTGGAAGGATGTGTACTCAACCATTGTATGACTGAAATGCAAGCACAAAAGTTTATAAGTCTGTAACTGTAGCCCACGGTGATTCACTAATAAAAAATTTTAAATTTTTTTCTTCTGGTCAAACTGGTACTAGTACTGTCCCACTAAATCACCCAGATTGTGACACACATTCAGGCATGCGCTGACCCAGAATAATCAATTTCCTTTCTCTGCACACCCAAACAAAAAATTTACCAGTAGTCCCAGTCTCATATTCTTTTCATAAAAGAAATCCCTGACTATTATTTCACCCTCATATTTCTCCTGTTATAGATTATAACTATTTGTATACAGTTTGATACTTGGCTACTATATGTGAGATTGATAGAATACAAGCTTTATTTTTTTTCTGGGAACCTCTTTGCCACAGAGCTAGAGCAATAAACTCAGAACTAAACTAAAAAAAGCACTTATTTCCTTAATTATTTTTCTGATGTGCTGAGTTGCCAAACTCTGCTCTGGAGTTTCCTGTTCAGACTGAACAGCTATTAAACTCTAACAAATTCAAAGATCACAAAATTAAGTGTATGCTCTTAAAGAACTTTGATTTTTGCAAATATGAACGGCTGTCCAGGCTGAGTTTTACTAAGTTTCTCTTCAGTGGAAAATCTAAACCCAGAATGGTCATATATTTGTTTATAAATTTTGAAGTTCGTAATCATGTGCTAACTTTACAAATTGTGCTGCCAAAAATAGTTGTTTTTTGTTTGGTCTGAATTGATCACATGAGTCTTGCTATCTTCCTAAAGTTGACTGGTATTCTAGTCTGATTTAATGTTAACTTTCACGACGCACAAAGTAGTTTACTTTGGTAAGTAGTGTTTTCCTTTTTTGGAATCAAGTTCTGAATGTGTTTTCGCAATGGTCTGTCTTGGTTTTCTTTTTTGCTCTAGCATAAAAGTCAAATCTCTTGGTTTGCATACATGTTCATTTATATCTCACATTATTTTCTTTGGAATAGAACTTGGGAAGATGTGAGGAATGGACCTAATATTTCACTATTAACAGATGAATCTTTATGTTAGTGTTTTGAATTGGTGTTTTACCCCTTCAGTAGCAATACTTTACCCCTACTGACTGTCTTAGGACCATTACAGGAAACACTTCCTCTGTGACATGCAGAAGTCTTCTTGCTCAACTCCAGCTATTACCATTTGGGATTTTATTGCCGCTTAAAAAGGAAATAATTGCAGAATTTTGCCTGTTATAAGCTCTGGCCTGAGTAAGTCAAAAAGGCATATCAAGGGAAGACAAATCTTGATTAAATATACATGTATACTGTAGAGAAAATATCAGTTTTGTTGCCCGGGACTAAAAATTGCTTTTACTGATTGTTGCCTTAAAGATCCAAGAAAAATGCAAGATGACCTTAGAATCAAAGCGCCTTCAACAGTTGAGGATAAGATAATCCAGTATTCCTACGTAGGAAATATTTGGAGAGATTGAGAAAGTTTCAGCAGTTAAATATCTGCACAGTTATTTATCCATGATGAACAATGGAAGAAACCCAATTAGTAGTTTATTGGCTTTGGTACAATGTATTCCCAATGATCCTCAGTACAACTGCCAGGATGACTTTCCTAAAATCCCCATCAAGTCCAGTCAGTTCCTCTGTTTACTGAAGTTCCTCTCTGTACTTTGTTTTAGAACATTAGAATTTAGTCCCCGTCTGTGGCTCCGGACTCAGATCTTGCTACATTTCACTTTCCTCGTCACACCTAGGTAAGCCAAACTTCTTAGAATTATGTTTTATTTCTAATTGCTTTTCTTCTCAAAAATTCTCCTTATATTATTTTAATTCCTTTATTCTGACTCATTTTCCTTTTCCTCTAACCCCAGATATATGAGTTCATTTTTGCCCTTCACTCTCCATTGTTCTCTATCCTAGGCAGAAATAACAAACAAAAAATAAACTTAAAACTTTTAAAGATTAATAGTTTCTCTTGGGCATCATTAAGATTATTTTGGGGCTTGCTCTTCAAGGCTGCATTCTCCCTTGTACACGTATCTTGTTTGCTTGTCTTTACATCCTCGGCTTATGATTTTCCATTCTGGAGAAGCCTGTGCTCTCTCTCAAGCACTATCTCTCTCCCCCCTCACATCTTTCTAAATTAGTTTTGTTCAATAAAACTATCTTCACTAAAAAAATATTTTTGTTCCTCCAGAATGATAACTCAGTTTGCTCATTAAAGCAGGCAGTAGAAACAAAAATGCCGAATTTCAGGAATTGCTCATTTGTTGTCTTGCATTCAGTTTGACAACAAAAAGAACTTCAATATCACATAGAGTTGAAGCAGTGGTGGTAAATTAAGCGAGACTACAAGGAGAAACATGGCCTGCATGGTGGGGTGTCTGCAAGGTGACGCTGACATCCTGATGGGACTCCTACATTCACAACACCAGGATTTTGTCACTGGGGGGAGCTGCTCTTCAGTCCCTGGTAAAGACTGACAAAGCTGTGGCTTTTCTTTAAATCCACAGACTCCTCCTTGAAAATTTGCATGCTGAAGCATACAAAAATGCTTTGGCTAATTCCTTCAATATGATCCTGGTTTGGGGATTAGAACAGTGATTCATGGGAGTGGTATTTCAATGTTCAAAACCATTTTACAGGTTAAGAATGATAATGACTTGGCAGGAGGTATGCAAGTTGCCAAAGGGTTTCTCAACATGAGGTCCAGGGATGGGTGTTAGGAGTGTATCTTGGTTTACTGGTTGCAAAGGCCAAATACCAGGGATGTGAAATTCAAGAACAGAATAGGAGACAGTCTCAGCTATGCTGCTCTTATAGCAGAAACGCCTAAAACACTAAATGCATTTAGTGTTCCCCAGCATGTTCTTGGTACTAGGCATATGTCAAGAGGGGCAGAAATTATCACCAGTTCTCTATAACAGTTTACTGCCAAGGGGATTGGCCAGATATTTGACATCACTGATTTATGCCAGCTACTTGGATCCTGGCTTCTTACATTTATCCATCTGGTAATACTTGCTGGAGATGTTATTAAGATTGTCTATAACTAAGTGAAAAGTTTCCTAACAGAGGAAACCTTTCCACTATAGATGTCCAAACTGCCAAGCACACGCTGAAAACTGGATAAGGGTGGGGTCTTCAAAGGGTTTCCTGAATGAAGCCTGGAAAGTTACGAGTCCTTGGTGCCACTATCCACAGTCCTTCAATAGATTGACTCAGTAACTGACACCTATGCTATAAAGTTTGTAAAAAAGTTTATTTTTTTACCAGAAGTTAATGGCAGAAACTGTAAAATTGGAACAGTAATCTTTCCTATTGAATAGGTAACGATAAAGAAAGGACTGAATTTTTAAAAAACATTTTTAATAGTGAAACACCATGAGGTACAGTTGTAGACTTACAAAATTTTGTGCTTGGGTTTAAGTTATACAATGAATGAGTTCCCATCCCTCCACCAGTGCCCATTCTCCAAGACATCTCCAAGACATCCTAGTATCCCTCCCACCCCCCCATCCTCCCCCATCCCACCCCGCCTCTGGTAAATTTTGGGTGCTATGGTTTGCAAAAGAGGCATTGAGTGGCAATCAAGTTTGGTCTATAGTCTACTTTCATCATGCATCTCCCATCCTGAGAGGATCCTCCCAATACCCTTTACTTGATGCTCCCTTCTCTATCTGAGCTGCCTTTTCTCCTAGCATGTGTGGCTGGCCTCCAAGCCATGGAGTAAACCTCCTGGTACTTATCTCGGCTATTCTTGGATGGTAGTCTCCTATTTTGTTACTTTATATTCCCCAGATGAATGAAATCTTTCTATGTCTGTCCCTCTCTTTCTGACTCATTTCACTTAGCATGATACTTTCCATGTAGTGCCACCATATGCAAATGTCATGACTTCATCTTTTCTAACAGCTATATAGTACTCCATTGTGTAGATGTACCAAAGTTTCTTTAACCAGTCATTTGTTCTTGGGCACTCGGGTTTTTTCCAGATTTTGGCTATTGTGAACAGTGCAGCAATGAACATAGAAGTGCAGATGTCAGTTTTTGCCTCTCTGGGATATATTCCCAGGAGTGGTATTGCTGGGTCAAAGGGGAGCTCAATTTCTAATTTTTTGAGAATCATCCATACTGCTTTCCAAAAGGGCTGAACCAGTCGGCATTCTCAACAGCAGTGAAGGAGGGTCCCTTTTTCGCCACATCTGCACCAGCACCGGTTGCTTTTGTTCTTTTGGATGTGGGCCACTCTCTGTGGTGTGAGATAATATCTCATTGTTGTTTTGATCTGCATCTCCCTGATGATTAGTGTTGTAGAACATTTTCTCACGTGCCTTTTTGCCATTTGGATTTCTTCTTTGAGAAAGTTTCTGTTCATTTAGTTGCCCCATTTTTTGATGGGGTTGGATGTTTTCTTCTTGTGGAGTTCAACCAGTGCTTTGTATATCCTTGGTATCAATCCCTTGTTGGATGGGTATCGGGCGAATATCCTTTCCCCTTCTGTAGACTGTTTTTGTATTTTGGTCACTGTCACTTTTGAGGTGCAGAAGCTTCTTAGTTTAAGATAGTCCCATTTGTCTATCTCTGTTTTCACTTGCTTGGCCACTTGTGTGTCATTTTTGAAGATACCATTTGCTACAGTGTCATGGAGGGTTTTGCCAACCTTGTCTTCAATATACCTTATGTATTCCAGTCTCATGTTGAGGTCTTTAATCTATTTTGATCTTACTTTTGTACATGGTGTTAGGCAGAGATCTGAGTCCATTTTTTTTGCATGCAGCCATCCAGTTTTGCCAGCACAATTTGTTAAAGAGGCTTTCCTTGCTCCACTTCACATTTCTTGCTCCCTTATCAAAGATTAGCTGATCGTGTGTTTGGGGGGAGATGTCAGTGTATTCAACCCTGTTCCATTGGTCTGCAGCTCTGCCTTTGTTCCAGTATCATGCTGTTTACATTATTACTGCTTTGTAGTAGAGTTTGAAGTTAGGGAGGTTGATTCCTCCCATTTTTCTTTTTCCCAAGAATTGCTTTAGCTATTCGTGGGGTCTTATTGTTCCATATGAATTTCAGAAGTGTTTGCTCAATTTCTTTGAAGAATGTCATAGGTATCATTATAGGAATCACATTGAATTTGTACAATGCTTTGGGGAGTATTGCCATTTTGAAAAAGTTAATTCTCCCGATCTATGAGCAGGGGATATCTTTCCATTTTCTCGTGTCCTCTTTTATTTCCTGAAGTAGCGTTTTGTAGTTTTCTTTGTACAGGTTTTTTACTCACTTAGTTATGCTGATTCCTAGGTACTTCATTTTCTGGGGTACAATTGTGAAGGGGATTGTTTTTTTCATGTTTCTTTCTTCTTTCTCACTATTTGAGTATATGAAAGCCAGGGACATTCGGGTACTGATTGTATAGCCTGCAACTTTACTATACAAGTCTGCTGTTTTTAAGAGTTTCTTGGTAGAGGTTTTAGGGTTCTCTAAGTATAGTATCATATCATCTGTGAATAGTGAGAGCTTGATTTCTTTCTTTCCTACCTGAATGCCCTTAATATCTTTTCTTGCCTAACCACTATTGCAAGTACTTCCAGTACTATATTGAACAGCAGTGGAGAGAGTGGGCATCCTTGTCTTGTCCCTGATCTTAGGGGGAAGGCTCTTAGTTTTTCCCCATTGATGATAATGCTTTCTGTAGGCTTGTGGTAGATGGCTTTAACTATATTGAGAAAAGTCCCCTCTATTCCCATTTTGGCGAGGGTTTTCATCATAAACGGGTGCTGGATCTTGTCAAATGCTTTCTCTGCATGTATTAATATGATCATATGGTTTTTATCTTTTCTTTTGTTGATATGGTGGATTATGTTGATTGATTTCTGAATGTTAAACCATCCTTGTATCCCCGGAATGAATCCCACTTGATTATGGCGTATGATCTTTTTGATGAGTTGTTGAATTCTATTTGCTAGTATTTTGTTGAGAATCTTCAAACCTGTGTTCATCAGGGATATCAGCCTGTAATTTTCTTTTCTTGTATTGTCTTTGTTTCCTTTTAGTATTAGAGAGATATGGGCTTCATAAAAACTGTTTGGGAGAGTTTTTGTTCCTTCAATTTCCTAGAAAAGATTGAGAAGAACTGGCAATAGGTCCTCGTTAAATGTTTGGAAAAATTCGCTAGTGAATCCATCTGGACCTAGGCTTTTGTTTTTGGGAAGACTTTTGATTACAATTTCAATTTCCTTGATGTTAATAGGTCTATTCAGGTACTCTATATCTTCTTGATTCAGCCTTGGGATTATAAAAATCCAGGAATTTATCCATTTCTTCTGGACTGGAGTAATAGCACAGTGGGTAGGGCATTTGCCTTGCACGCAGCCAACATGGCCGACCGGAGTTCTCTTCCTCTGCTCCTCTCAGAGAGTCTGGCAAGCTACCGAGAGTATCTAACCCACATGGCAAAGCCTGACAAGCTACCTGTGACCTACCCGATATGCCAAACACAGTAACAACAAGTCTCACGATGGAGACGTTACTGGGCCTGCTCGAGCAAATCGATGAACAACGGGAGGACAGTGACAGTGATCCATTTCTTCTAGGTTCTCTTGTTTCGTGGCACACCAATGTTCAAAGCAGTCTTTGATGATCTTTTGAATTTCTTTGGTTTCTGTTTTGATATCCCCCTACTCATTTCTGATTCAGTTTATTAGGGTTCTCTCTCTCCCTTTCTCTCTATCTATCTTTGTGAGTCTTTCTAGTGGTTTATCTAACTTGTTTATTTTCTTGAAGAACCAACTCTTGGTTTCATTGATCTTTCGGATTGTTATTTTGGGTTTCCATGTCATTGATTTCTGCTCTAAATTTTATAATCTCTTTCCTTCTGCCTGCTTTAGGCTCCTTTCGTTGGTCCTTTTCTAAGATCTTGAGCTGTGAAGTATAGTTGTTTATGTGGGCCCTTTCTTCCTTCCTGAGAAATGCTTGCAAAATTATAAAATTTCCCCTTAGCACGGTTTTAACTGGATCCCATAGGTTCTGGTAGCTCATGTCTTCATTCTCATTTGTTTCCAGATAATCTTTTGATTTCTTTCTTGATTTCTTTCCTGACCCACTTGTTGTTCAACACTGAGTTTTTTAATTTCCAGGTGTTTGATTTGGTTCTCCGTGTCAACGTCAATGGTCTAAATTCTGTGTGTGATTCACTTCTATCTTCAGTGCATCATGGTCTGAAAAGATTGTTGATACTATTTCTATCTTACTGATTCTATTGAGGTATGTTTTGTGGCCTATCATATGGTCTATTGTGGAAAATGTACCGTGTGCACTGGAGAAGAATGAGTATTCTTTCTTTTGGGGGTGTAAAGCCCTGTATAGTTCTATAAGCCCTCTCTCTTCTATTTCTCCCTTTAAAGCAAATGTTTCCTTGCTGAGTTTTGTTCTTGTTGATCTATCCAGGTGATAAGGAGATGTTGAAGTCTCTGGTTACTATTGTGTTGCTAGCAATGTCCTCCTTAAAATCTGTTAGCAGTTGTTTTAAATATTTAGCTGTTCCCTCATTGGGTGCATATACATTTAAGAGTGTGATTTCTTCCTGTTGTACATATACCTTGATAAATAGAAAATGGCCTTCTCTGTCCCTTCTAGTCTTTTTCAACCTGAAATCCATGTTTTTGGATACTAGTATGGCCACCCCAGCTTTTTTGAGGGAGTGGTTTGTTTGCAGGATTGTTTTTCATCCTTTAACTTTGAGTCTGTGTTTGCTCTGACTGTTGAGATGAGTTTCTTGTAGGCAGCAGAATGTTGGGTTCTGTCTCTGAATCCATATTGCCACTCTGTGTCTCTTAATTGGTGAATTTAGACCATTGATGTTGAGAGAGATTATTGTTATGGGGTTTTGTGTCATCTTTCTGTAAGTGTCTGTTGTGCTTGTAGATTTTGTCTTGTCTTATAGTAGCCCCTTTAACCCTTCTTTTAGGTTTGGTTTTGAGTCTACGAAGTTCCTGAGCTGCTGTTTATCCACAAAATAGTGTACCATTCCTTTGAGTTTGAGTGAAAGTGTAGCTGGATAGAGTATTCTTGGTGAAGCATTCATTTCAATGAGTTTTTTCACTATATCCCACCACTGCTTTCGGGCTTGGAGGGTTTCTTCTGATAGGTCTGCTGTGAATCTAAGGGGTGCTCCTTTGTATGTGATTTCCTTCTTTGACCTTGTTGCTTGCAGTATTGTGTCTTTATCCACAGCATCCATCATTCTAACTATGATATGTCTTGGAGTGTTTTTGTTAGGGTCTCTTTTAGCTGGCACACTTCGGCCTCCTTGAATCTGAATGGCTGTATTGTCCAGCTCTGGGAACTTCTCAGCAACAATTTGTTTAACTGTGGCTTTTTCATTGGGATTGTTTCCCTGACCTTCTGGTACTCTAATGATTCTAATGTTGTTCTTCTTGGAATCATCTCCTAGGACTCTGATTCACTCTAGAGCTATTTTGAGGTCTCTTACCATTGTTTGTTATTGCCTGTAGGCTTTGTGCAGCTGATCTTCCAGATCACTGATTCTGTCTTCAGCTATGGCCATTCTACTGTTGAAGGTACAGACTCAGTTTTTTATTTCCAATTTTTGCTCTCATTTCTTGCTGTATTTTCTCGATTTTTTTTCCCTCATGTCCTCCTTCAATTTACTGGATATCTGTCTCACTGTTTCATCGAGTTCATTAAACATCTTCATTACTTCATATCTGAATTCTTTCTCAGAGAGGTCCCTTTGGTGAGTAGCACCTACTGAGGTTCTGGACTCTTTTCATTGTCTTCCTCTTGTGGTGGGGATTTGCATTATTTCTTCATGTTGGTATGGAGGTATGGAGACTGAGATGTTACATGAGATTGCTGGGTATGAGTAAATTACCGGCGGCCCAAAATTAGGCCATGCCCACTTCTATAGAGGCCACGCCTGCTTCTGAAGAGGTCACGCCCCCTATGGGTACCTGGTTTATTGGGGGGGTACAACCTGGGGGAGGAAGAAGACCGGGAACAGCATTGGGGATGAATAAGAAGAGGCTCAGGGATGGCGAGCATTCCAGGGTCCTAGAGGATGCCTGGGGAGTGTACACGGAGAGGACTGAATATTTAATCAACGCAAATCATCAATAACTTATAGTAAAAACTCTAATAAATTAATAAATTATCAAAACTAATATGGCAATTATATTTTTCCCTCTTTTTCACCCCAATGAGGTGAAATATCATTGAATGTAGGTCCTTATTCCCAGGTGAACTTAAGTCAATAAAACTTTCCAGTTGAAACAAAATATTAAGACTTGAAGTGACTTGTTATTCCCTAATCCAGAAAGTTTAAGATCATGCTTATATGGAAACGATTAACAATGTTTAACTATGAGTTCCCCTCTGGAGAAATCTATTTCCTTGAAAATAAGAGATGAACTTTTATCTTCCTATTTCTAGGTCTACCACAGGTACTGAGTTTATTAAATAAGTACATTTTATAAACAATCAGAAATGTCTGGTAGGGATCTGCTTGTTAAATTCATAAAAATATAGTGAAATAAATTTGTAGGGGATTAGTATCAATTATTAATATGCATTAAGGTTCATTTTAGTCCTGGTACTTATTTATCTTGTCTGTCCTCGATTCCTGCCGCAGATGAAGTAATTTTATTATAAACTGAAGGCCACAAGCTATTTAAAAGAAAACACTTAATACATTTGTATCATGTATCTCTTCAAACAGTAGATTGATGTAATTAAGATGACTAGATCTTGATGAATAAATAACACCTAATTAGTGTTTTCTGTTACTCAACTGAACTATAATAATTGCTTCCAAATGAGAAAGTGTTGGTTTTGAGAAGTACCTAAATTTACTTTTAGATATACAAAGATAAATGTGCATTTGACATGATTCTTTTTCCCTTAAAAGTCAATGTATACTACATTTTTAGATATGACTTTTTTTGAAGTTAGCTGGAGCTCCATTAACCAAAGTTTGACACTCCAACTTGGAAATATAATCAATAACTATCAAATCCTTTGCAGCATAACCAAAAATTGAGTTTCTAACAGTAGAATATTTTCAAACATTTCTTACACGTTGAATTTTCTAGTGTTCACACTAATGTTTCAATATAGGTACAGACTTGGTGAACAGACCCAACATATCCTTTCTCTCCCATGAAGCTTGATCTAACTGCATGTTAAAATGACAGTATGGGTTACAGAGAGTAGACATTCAAGACAGAACAGTTCAAAATTCTGCTGTGTTGAGTTCTTGTTGTGTGATGATAAACAAGTTACAAATTTTCAAATCTCTCAAGTAGAAGTTTTAGCAGTTACTTCATAGAATTTTAGTTAGGATTTTATGAAATAAGTTACATAAAGCTCCTAGCATAATACCTGAAACTATGCAGAAAACCTAATGATTATTTGTCATTCTGACAATAAAAATTAAAAAGGATTATCTCTTTTTCAAAAAACAGTGCATGATTCATAATTAGACTATGATACAGATTCGCTTGCACTAAGAAATGTTTTTCCTTAAAATTGTTAAAGTTTTTTTATTCTGAGAGTTTATACACTTGAGGGCCTTTATCCAGGATTAGATGTTCTACTTACTAGGATAGGAATAGGTTTATGACAAGAAATGGAACCAACAGAAATAAACGTTGACTGTTACAGGAAAAAACAGTCCCAGTGTCATTGTTCTAAGCAATTTCATGTGGAAATTTAGAAAGGAAATAGTGTGATATCCTAATCTGATAGTCAATTCACCATGTTAATTGAGATCACATTAATGTGAGATATAGCAAGGACTATATCTTTTTCTTTTTCCATTCCTTAAAAAAAATTACCTCCATTCTTCATACTCACCTTAGTTTCACTCCCACCCTCATCTCCTCCTCATAGAATACTTTATTTATGATAACTACCTTTGCTAACCAATTTACTGATTGTGTGTTTTTTACATTACCTATGTACATGATCTGTGTGCTGTTTATTTATCTGTGTGTTGCTTATATCTATGTTTATTGATCTGTGTGTTGTTTACGTTACCTACAACTAAACAAATGTGCTGTTCACTTAGTGGTAGGTAATATCTCTTTTGTATCTATCTACTTTTATATTTGCTTGTTTGGTGTTGAGGCCATACCCATCTGTGCTCAGGGCTTACTACTGACTCTGCAGTCAAGAATCACTCCTCAGCTCAGATGTGGTGCTGAGGATCAAACATGGGTCAATTAAGTATAGGCAAATGTCTTACCACTGTATCATCTCTTTGGTCCTTCTTTTTTCTTTTAAAGTTATGTCTTTAGGGGAGGGGAATGTAGGTCAGTGACAGAGCACTTGATTTGAATGTGTAAAATGTTGGTTTCAGTCCTCCACTACAAAAAAAAAGCTCTTATTGTTCTGTGATACCGTCTTATACATATATTTTTGGATTTATTACCTTAATCCTGCTAAGAACTGCATTAACCTGAGGATTTAATTTTTTCAAAAGTTCAGAAAAATTTCAATCTCATATCTGAACATCTTTTCCTTATCTTCCCTTTTTTCCTCCTGGAAATTATTTTAGACAAAATTTCCAATATTTTAATTTTAACTTCTTCATTTCTTAATCCTTTTCCATGTTCTCCATAGCTTTAATTACTGTTTTATTGAAAAATTCTGTAGGGTATTTTTTCAACTTAATAAGTTCTCCTTTCAATAGTGTGAGATTATTAGGTTGTCGTATTTCTTGAGTAAAGCCATGTATTTAAAAAAACTATTATATTTTATTTAAGATTAATAGGACCTATAGAAAAATAAAATGTTAATCTGTCATCATGCATAATCTGGAAATCAACTTCCTTTTCAAAAATTTTAAGAAAATAAGAACTTCTTTTGTATAATGAAAGAATTTGAGCTAGTTTTCTATTAAAAAACTGAATATTGGTCAAAATGTCTTAAGAGACCAGAAGAGATTGTGCAGCAGATAGGATGCTTGCCTCAAATGGACCCATCTTGGTTTACTCTCTGGCATTAAATATAGTTCCCAGAGTGCCATCAGGAGTAATCCTAGAAAGCAGCTAATAGTAAGCCCTGAGCACTGCCAGGTGTAGCGTAGAAGCAACCAAATAAGAAAAAAAAATCTTAAGACAATTTTTAAGGGAAAGAAGAATCTGATTTTTAGAATTGCAGATTGTATTACTGAAAATATTCACCTTAAAAAATTATAAGACATCAGAAGAAACAGGAAGGTGCAGTCCATACACTGAAAAAAAGATACAAGCCTGATGAAATATAGTTATTAGTTTTATTAGACAACGACTTTAAATCAGTTCTGAAATGATGTCTAAGAAATTTAAGAGGGCTGGAGAGATAGTACATTGGGTAATACACTTGCCTCGCATGCCACTGACCCTATTTCAATCCCCAGAACCACATACGATCACCTGAATCCTGCTGAGAGGGACCCTGTGCATAGAGTCAGGCGTAGGCCTTGAGCACAACTGGATCTGACTTAAGTCTACCCCAAAGAGTTCCAAGGGAAATAGATAAGTAGGAATACTCGAAGGCACACTGGATACAAAATGACCAAATCTAGAGACAGAATACTGAAAGCAGCAAGATCAAAAAAAGGAAATTACTGTCACTGTCCTCCCATTGTTCATCGATTTTCTCGAGAAGGCCCAGTAATGTCTCATTGTAACAATTGTTACTGTGTTTGGCAGGTCGAATACGTCATGGGTCGCTTGCCAGGCTCTGCCCTGCCGGCGAGATACTCTCAGTAGCTTGCCGGGCTCTCCAAGAGAGGCGGAGGAATTGAACTCCGGTGGGCCATGTGCAAGGCAAACACCCTGCCTACTGTGCTATTGCTCCAACTCATAGCAGATTCATCAAATGAGACTCTATGAGCCTGAAAAGAATAGGGTGATATAGTACAAAAATTCTATGAAATGAACATATCACAAAGCATACTCTATCCAGCTAGATTATCATTTGGATTTGAAGAAATGATTCAGAACCCCAGAGACAGGCATAAGGAAAACATTACCTTGAATTGAAACCAGTCTTACAAGAAGTGTTAAAGATGCTTCTATAAAAACCAAGACAGGGGCTGGAGCTATAGTATAGTGGGTAGGGTGTTTGCCTTGCAAGCAGCCAACCTGGTTCAATTCCAAGCATATTATATGGTCCCCCAAGCACTGCCAGGAACAATTTCTGAGTGGATGAGCCAGGAGTAACCTCTGTGCATCGTCGGGTGTAACCCAAAAAGCAAAAAAAGCAAAAAAAAAAAAGCCAAGACAAACCTTGCAGCGTTTGGAATTGATTATGGCATTCATTCATGTTGCTTATGGTTGCCCTCTACTAGAATAAGAAAGATTTGCTCATCCTAGCATGCTAAGTGGTTTGATACATTAGCAACAAAGAATTAATCATTCATTTATATTGAATATTTTATATCTGATCAGGTTTTTTTCACACCCATGGGTATTTTTATTACAATGTTTTATTCATTAGTGCAGACATTTAAACAGTATCTATAATCTTTCTAACATAAAGTCAATATTCTCTTTCTCAGGATAAAATACACTTAAATACTTTCATAGGCCTATTTAGATTTTGCCCTTAAATTTTTCTTAATTATCTTCATTCTTAATAAATTCTTCTTATAAGGACACCTGAACTCGGCTAATTTGCACTAACACCCACACCAGCCACACCCGGACTTGGCAGTGAAGCGAAAGACCGCAACCACACCTTGCGGCCACTCGGCCGAATGATAGCAGGGCTAAAGTGATAGCACAGCGGGTAAGGTGTTTGCCTTGCACAGGGCCAACCGACTTCGATTCCTCCGCCCCTCTCAGAGAGCCCGGCAAGCTACTGAGAGTATTTGCCTCTCAGCAAAGCCTGGCAAGCTACCCGTGATGCATTGGATATGCCAAAAACAGTAACAACAAGTCTCACAATTTGTTTTGAGATGTTACTGGTGCCTGCTCAAGTAAATCGATGAACAACAGGAGGACAGTGCTACAGTGCTTAATAAATTATCATTGATTAATAATTTAGTGGCACTCCAGACTAGCTCTTTTTATCTACTTCTACGAGAGAGAGAGAGAGAAATCTCTTTCATACATGAGAGATAAAGAAATGTAGCAAGGGTACAACAAATGGTCAGTCATCAAAAGTGAGATTTTGTCTATGGATTGAGCTTTTGTGGGTGAGGAGGCTGATGAAAGAGGTCCTTGGGACATGGGTGAAGTGAAGCAGACTCTGGTGCTGGGTCTGGTGTTGGAGTGATGTATGCATGAAAAGTATGATTAACAGTATTATAAATCTTGGTACCTCAATAAGAAATTTTAAAAAATAAATTAAAATAAATTAAAAACAGATTCTGTTCATTTCTACCTTTTTATTGTAATGGTTTGTCATTTATGTTTAATGTAATTACTGATAAGATGTAAGCTATGTATGCCAATTTGATGTGTTTTTCAATTTCTTATTTTGTTCCTCTAGTTTATAAATTCTACCTGCTTTTATATTAAGCATATACTTTTTATTATGACATTTTAATCCCCTCATTCTTTGCCATATTTTTATTATTTTCTTTTTTCTGATTACTCTGGAGATTATTATTAACATCATAATTTAATAAGATCTACTTGCATTAATGCCATGTTAATTTTAATAGTAAACAAAAACTTTGCTCTGATATAGACATCCCTAAATAGAAAAATTACAGGTTAATAATCCTTATTAGTGTAGAGATAAAAATTCTTATGAAACTAATAGATACACACGCTATAAAAAATCTATAAACCAAACATATTAATCACCATAAAATATATTCAAGTAGAATATATACCAGAAATGAAAGTTTACTTTAGCATTTAAAACTTCAAAGTAATTAACCATATTGATAAAAAATTTAAAATATGACCCATCTAAATAGACAAAAATCATTCTCAAACTTAACACTTTCATGATAATATATATATATATATATATATATATATATATATATATATATATCTATATCACCCAGTAAAGTAGGAGTAGAAGGGGAGTTCCTCTATCTGGCAACAGGCATTTCTGGGAAAATCCCACAGATAACATCATTTACAATGATAAAAGAATGAATGCTTTCACTCTAAGATCAGGAACAAGACTAAGCATTACATAGAGAATACAGAATGGGACTTGCTTAACTAAAATAAGCCATATTGTTCCATAGTCAAACACAGACACTCTGGTGAGGGAAGAAGAAAAAATTCTGGCACTAGGAAGAATAGTGTTACTCTTGTAGTCCCAATTCACTTGATGTAGAAGAGAAGACTTTAACTCAGTGCTTATAGGATTCTCAGGAGTTCTGCAGTTTCATTTGGTCCAGGCATGGACAGTGATTCTACCTGTCACTTCTGCAGCCATAGAGAGCAATAGAACAGACTAGATCTAAAGCAAAAATTACAGCGGTTCCTTTTATAGCTCTAACTGAATGTAGTCATTAATCTTTCCAGAACATCGGTATCTTTAAATTTAATTCACACAAACTCAGCTAGCACACCAGTCTGCCCAAAGACTGAAACTTAAAATCAATCCCAGTTTTTCTTAAGTTACTGTTTGTTCTTAACTTCAATTTCTGTACTATAATGCACTATATATATTACACATTATCTTTTTAGGGCTATAAGCTTCAGCTGACACAGTGATTGACTGGTGACCATCTGGTGATAAAGCAAGAACGTTTTGTTTTGAGTCAGCCTTCCCTGGGAAAGTCTTAGAATTCCTTCCAATACAAAAAATAATTTTCTTTGCTCCAATTTCTGGGTTAAATTAAATGGTTTAACTCAATGTTCTTTCAATTCTTTTCTTGATTAAAATATTCACTTAGAGAATTTTGTAAAATTATGTCTCCCTCAGTATATTTTACTTATACATATATATGTGTATATGTATATGTATATGTATATATATATATATTTTAAGTTGGCAGTGCTCAAGATTACTTCTAGGTCTGTACTCAGGGACACTTCTGGTGAGGTTTGGGGAACTATATTGAGTGCCAGGACCTTAATCCAGGTTGCCCCTGTCCAAGGCAAGCACCCTGCCTGCTATACTAACCCTCCAGCCCCTTCCCCTGTGTATTTTAAAGTTCATCTAAGATTAAGAAATGTAAGGCTATAACCTCTCATATATCATAACTATATATGATATTTAAGATGAAATCTGACATTTAAAAAGGACTCTTTCTATGTAACAATTGATTTGGACAAGAATTGTGGATGATAAAAATCATTGGTGGATAGAGAAAATGATCACATAGGTCTTAAATAACATTCCTACATATTATTACTTACATATTACAAAAGGAAAAATGTTCTTTTGTACTGGAGATCTCTGGAGATCTCACCTTAGCCAAGAATTCAAATTGACATCACTAAATGACCTCACGTTTAGTAATGTCAATTTGAATTCTTGAGAAATCAAATTCTTGATATTTGATATAATGATTCTTTTTATGTAATGTAAGAGATCCATTATATTAACTACAAACATTTTAAAATTAATTATAATCTAATTATGTTTGTATCTCGCATGGTGATTCAATTAAAAAACCCCACCTCATTATGAGGAATAATTGGTTAAATTCAGAATAGGGAATGGTTTAAAAGTTACTTAACCCAGGGTTTAAGAACAACATCAGCCAAATTTATGTCATGGAAAGAATTTTTGGAATAACTGCTTAGATGGATAATACATAATTGACAAACAAAGCACAAGCTCGAATTGGACACTGGATTTTAAGATGAAGCCATTAAATTACAGTTTGTTGGGGTGGGTAATTCTGGGAAAAAGCTGAACCTAAACTGATATTAAATCAACATCACGATCACGACCATCCTGTTGTTCATCGGTTGCCTCGAGCAGGCCCCAGTAACATCTCCTTCGTCCTAGCCCTGAGATTTTTTAAAAAGTGCCATCTTTAAAGCTCTTTCAGGGTTAGGAGAATGAGACCCATCATTGTTACTGGTATTTGTCATATTGGGTACGCCATGGGGAGTTTGCCAGACTCTGCTGTGTGGGCAGGTTACATTTGGTAGCCTGCCAGTTTGTTCAAAGTAGGAATGAGATAATAAGATGTCACAATAAGATGTCGCGTGGCCGCAAATATGGCCGCACGCTTCCGGGAGCTGGGTTTTATAGTCTCTGAGTCTTGGCTGTTGATGGATTACACTGCGCCAGGGGGCCAGTTGGTGGGTGTGACCCCTACCTACTGGAATTTGGAGGATCTGGGTGGAGGATGTTCAGCCCCGATCCGAGCAGGCTTTGAGAGTTCAGCCCCGGGACCCACATGCCTTTGTTCCTCGGCCGGTACCTTCATGGGTGTGGAGAGTGGTCTCAGCATGGTGGTGGCTGGTTCTGGAGGTCTTCGGCTGCCAGAGCCCTGGTCGGGGCAGGGAGGGAAACTCAATCCGCTCCCCTCCAAGGGGCCCTGGTGAGGACAGCCAGGCGCGGGTGCAGGAGACTCTAAAGTTAAATCAACATGTCTTAGGTAAAATAATAATGTGATATTATTGGAAATGCCATTATTCATATTTCTAATACCTTGTATGCTGAGTTGTTTTCTTCTGACTCATAACATACTTAGAATTTACTTTTTGTTTAACAAATAGTCATAGATCCTAATTCATGGAGATTTAGTTCAATTATTAGTGGCATCAGGACTAAGGAATGAAGGAGTAGTATAAAAGGAGCAGATTACTTTCTTCTGAAAAACAGTTAGCAAAGTAATGGCATCTAGCTAACAAGTTTTGATTTAAAGGACCAACTTTAGCAAAGAAGGTGGGAAGGTGAATACCTTATTTCTACTTTCTTGATATTTTTCCTTCCATTTTTGCATTCCTACATCAAAGATTCTTATTTTATGTCATCTTATTTCACCACACCTCTACTGAGCACCTTCTGCATTGTAGTCAATATCACAGGCCCTGCATACATGAATGAGACATTGTCCTGTTCTTAAAGATAAATGCTCACATATTACAAGTTTCCCACTACATTGGAGTGAAAAAAAATAAAAGATAAGATTTTCTGAATTGAAACTTTGAGGTCAGATGGAGAGTGTTGAAAACTAACTTTAGGAATCATCGTAGTTTTATCACTGGAGGCATTGGTGAGGGAGAAATGGAGTAGGGGCCAGTATTTTCCTTACCATTGCCTGCTGTATGTATGCTGTGATTTAAAAAAGAGCAGCAGGCAAAGATAACAGAACTTAGTGCATGGTACAGGAACAATAAAAAGACTGAACATTCTAGGAAGAACAATCTCCATCTTGGAGAATACCAAGAAATATTTAAAAATAAATGCAAGCCAGGTAAGTAATTCCAGGGACTGCTACGTGACGATGGGTAGGATTTGCATAGATCAGCTGCCAAGGGAGTTGGCATATATAATGCCTCAGGCACCTATCTTATCATATGTTAACTGATCTTGGTCATTTAACAAATTTTACCCTGATAGTTAATAAATGAGTTATGTAAGGATTATATGCCTCAAGGAGATATGAGCAGCAACGTCCACATGTTGCTGTACTATGAATCAGTAATATTGATGATGAAAAGATAATTGCAGTGAGACTTTCCCATCTTTCAGTGTGACTCTTATTACAACATAAAAATATGATACTGAAAAAGAAAATCTTTGAATAAGTTGTTATTTTAGACCTGAGCTGAAAACCTGTACAGATAATCAAATCTTACTTTGTTTTGGAGTGATATGTTTATAAGACAAAAATTTTGTTGTCTACAAACATGATTGCCACTCAATGCCTCTGTTACAAAACACAGTACCCAAAAGAAGAGAGAGAGAACAAGGGGGAATGCTCTGCCACAGAGGCAGGATGGGATGGGGGGGATGGAGGGTGGGGGGATGCTGGGACCCGTGGTGGTGGAGGATGGGCACTGGTGGAGGGATGGGCACTTGATCATTGTATAACTGAAACCCAAGCAGAAAAATGTATAAGTCTATAACTGTACCTCATGGTGTTTCACTAATAAAAAAATTTAAAAAAAATTTTGTTGTCTAAATTCATCTGACTAGGTCTCCCTTTCTAACCTGTTGTGCCAGTTCTCATTAATTTTGCTCTATTATTGTGTCATTTTCAAAGTTACAAAATTGACTAACTTTCTTATTTTGTGGAGCAGGGTATTGGTGACACCCAGCTGTGCTCAAGTCTTACTTCTAGTTCTGTGTTCAGGGATCTCTTCTGACATGACTCAGGGGATCATTTGTGGTGCTGGGGATCCAATCTGGGATGGCCTCATACAAGACAAATACTCTACCCACTGTACTATCTTTCTAGCCCAAAATCAAGTAGTCTTTTTTTTTCTAATTGAGCAGTAATAAGTTGGTAAAGTTTCTACTCACATGAGAGAGTATTATTATATATGAGAAAAACTGTTCTAAATAATAAAATAGCATTTTACATATCAACCATAAATAAGCTAGTTCAATATTCTGTTGTAGAATATTGGGGATGGAGCGATAGCACAGCGGGTAGGGCGTTTACCTTGCACGCAGCCAACATGGCCGACCCGAGTTCGATTCCTCCGCCCCTCTCGGAGAGCCCGGCAAGCTGCCGAGAGTATCTCGCCCGCACGGCAGAGCCTGGCAAGCTCTCCGTGACGTATTCGATATGCCAGACACAGCAACAACAAAGTCTCCAATGGAGACGTTACTGGGCCCGCTCGAGCAAATAGATGATCAACGGTAGGGCCTTTACTTACTTAATATTCTGTCACAATATTATCACTTTACTTGTTGGTTATTTTTTAGGCCCCACCTTGTGATGTTTAGGGGTTACTCTGGGCTCTGCATTCAGGAATTACTCCTGTTGGTGCTACTGGGACTATATGAAGTGCTGGGGATCAAATCTGGATTGGTCAAATGCAAAACAAGCATCCTATCTCCTATACTATTTATCCAACCCCTGTAATGCTTTTTTGCAGAATCTTATAAGATTCATGCATAGAAGGCCTAATTCTGAGGCTATAATTATAACTAACTCAAACTGAAACATTCTGGTTTTATGTGGATTAGAGGATATTGGAAGTTAAATTCATATGCCTGTTTTATCTGAAGAAACTTATTAGATTTTTTCATTATAGTAACACATGAAAATTAAAGATACAAATATACAGATTCAGATAATGATTTTGTAATGCTAGAAATAAAATTAAGATTTTGACAAAACACAAGGGAAATGATAGCAAAAGTAGTTTACAGTTTAAATTCTCTCTTCATTTTGTTCAGAGGGAAGCAGTTGACTATAAAGAATAAACATCACTCAAGAGGATAATTAATTTTATGATTTAATCACTACAAATTACTTTAGACCCTGGTATCAAACAGCAGCATAATATTGTTTTCATTTGGTTATTCTCAACCGTTATGTTATTTTACTTTAGTTAGGCCACAAAACTACATTTAAAAGAATAGCTCACTTAAAATAAGATGCATACCAATTTTCACAAATGTAGAAAAGTTTTTATGCAGTTTTCATCTCTTATTTGTTCACACTCATTGTTTGATCTATAGAGCGTAGGAAATGGCCACACATGATTTCCTATGTTCCACACAGAGAGCAGAAAGGAAGGACAGAAATGTCTGGACCATTAATAACCGTAGAGGAAGCTCTGTGCTTTTATGTGCTGTGGATCGAGATCAAGAAAATAAAATAAGAAATTTCAGCTAAAAAATTTAGCATTTTTCCTTTACTAATTCAGTGCTCACTGTATGTAAACACAAATTTTCACTATTCTAATTTTTTATAAAGCATGAAGTAAGTATTATCCCTTTGAATGGGGTATCAGTAGTTTAGAGAGAGGTAACATAAACTTCCCATTAGCAAACACCTAGAAAGTTATGTCATGGGATTTAAATCTATACTGAAGATTTGGCACCAATAATATACTTTCAGTTCACTCAGCATTTTTTTTTTAGTTTTAATTGTGAGAAGACAAAAAATTTGCTAAGTTCCTAGTGTTCCAAGATTTTGTCACACCTTTTCCAAACTTACATACTAATGAACTTTGCCTCTTCAGTTACAGTTTTATCTCTCCAATTCTGGGAGAGTGAAGAGACGTGCATGGTGGCTTAATATGCCAAAAAATCAACCAACCAAAAAAAAAAAAAACAAACAAACAAATCCCCCAAAGCCCATAGCTCAGAGTTTAGAGAAAGACAAATCTGAAAATCTATGGCATGAATGGCAACAGGTATTGTCTTTATGTATACAAAAAAGTTATTTAACATAATAGAATGCCTACAAAAGCTGGAGAATTCAGATTGGCCAAATGACGGTTCCTCACGAGAGAAACTTCTTGAGCGGAACATTGAAGACACAGCCCAGAACTATGCAGAATGGGAGCTCAGAAGAAATACGACTCCATAAATATTAGTGAAATTACAAATTGATTGTTCTGGTCATGAGTGAATTTTTGGGCGAAAATGCCAAAAAAGAGAGATAATTTGTAACTAAATATAAAAAATACTCAGTCTCATGTCATCATAGGAGATAAGAGGCCATGAGGAAGTTAAGATCAAAGATGGGGATAAGATAGAATACATGTCTCACGAGTGTTAAGGCCTCAGTGCGATGTCCAATTCCTCCCACCAAAAGAGATCTAAAAAAAGCAGAGAAAAACAATGTTTTATAGACATAATCTGGAGGATTGTAGAATGATAAACTAGAAGAGTGTTGAAAAGATAAAAAAAATCTAACAAACACCATAGACTAGAGCAATCTAGACCCAGAGATATATTACAGGGAATAAAGCATTTGCCTTACATGCAGCCAAATCCAGTTCGATTGCCAGCATCAATATGTGGTTCATGAGCACCTTCAGAAGTTATCACTAAGCACAGAACCAGGATTAATCCCTGAGAACCTCTGGGTGTAGTCAACCTCAGCACCCTCCCCTCCCTACAAAATAACCTAGAGAAACTTTAAAGCCATTAAAAGAAGTGAAGGCCTCTTATGCAAAGTCTTATAATCATCCATGGTTGCACCTGATAATGATATCACCTGTAGCTGAATTCTCCAGATTCTATACCAGTATTTGTCAGAAGCTGTGGGGACTTGTGCAATAGGAGGTACAGACCTTGGGAGGAAGCATCTTTCAAGACTTCATATTCCTGATAGAGAATAGGTATAATGCAGTTTTCTGTGAAAGTAGTAAGAAAATGTGTAAGAGAGTCATAGCACAGATTAGAAGTTAACATCCATTACTGTCTCCTTGTTCAAACCATTTTTATGCAACTCAAGTCCTTCTTGGGGAAAGGCATTTTTGCTTTGCCGGAGATTGGGTAAAGAACATTAGACAGAACTTCAAAATATTCATTGAAAAACTGCCAAATATTCATCTGGTCAAGAATACATGCTGAATCAGTTGGGGTTATGATTAGGAGGAATCTGTTGCTTTATTTTGGGTACTTTTTTGAGCAAACCCAGGCTTAAGGATGCGTGAGTACATTTTGCAAAAGTGAACCAAGAGAGCGTAACAACAAAATGGCGAAGAGAGACAGGGCAGGAACAAGAAGCAATAAAGAGTAGATTAATTGGCTGGAGTAACTAGGCTTCAATTCTACTGGGAACCCTTTGAGAAATCCTAAGAAACACACTTTATATGATCTGTAGAGGGCCAGAGAAAGTCAGGACAATTCCTAAGACCTCTTGGTGCTTCACTCTTGGTACTTCATACCTACCCTATTCCTAGACTGACAATAAGTTGGACAAATTTGTTAGATCTCTGTAGCAAGACATTTCTCTGAATGAAAACTTCTGATAAGTATCCTTCAGGGTAAGCAGTGTACAAGTAGAATTTATCCTTAGAGATTGAAATACAAAAGAGGTCAATGACTCTACTGCATTTATGGTCCAGCACTAAGAATTTATTGGGACTAGAATGGTAATAGAGTGGATAGGGCTCTTGCCTTGCACGTTGCTGACTCAGTCCCTCAAGTCCCACCAGGAATGGGTCCTTAGCACAGAGCCAGGAGTAATCCCAGAGCATTATAGAGTTTGCTCCCTCCCAAACGAATCATAAGCCGTTATGACAGTACATATATATATATATATATATATATATAATTTCTTGGGAGGGGGGAGAAAATCTGGCAGCACTACAGAAGTTGTTGCTAATGTACATAGTTACTGTGATTTGTTGATTATACATCACAGGATGGAGACTCTTTTTAATAACTCAAAGGATTTTTTATTGCTAATTTCCATAGTAAACTTCTGATGTTCATCTTTATTTTTAATTTATTATTTTACAACTTTCATCAAGGCACTGTGATTTACAACAACACAGTTAATGATACATACATGTATACAATGTTTGACATTCCATCCACCACTAGAGTGTCAGTTTCTCTCCACCAATGACCCACGGACTCCTCCCATCTACCCCATCCCTCAGTAAACTCAGTCTTATAGGCCAAATTTTAGTTTCTGCTGCTTTGGCCATGTCTTATTGCCATTTTAGATTTCTCTCATATGTGAGATAAAAAGGAAACCTAAGGGAAAGACTTTCTTACACTTACCAAAAGTTCCTAAAATTTACCATAAAATCTGCAACTTGGGAAATCAGACCTCACTATGTCTTGAAAGGATCAGATGACTACTCTTGCTGTTTTCTCTTGATTTTACTATGAATAAAAATAATTCAGAAGAAGTAAGATAGATGAAATGAAAAATGAAAGGGAACAAGACCAAAAAGAGAAATAAGTTTCAGGGATGTCTGTTTAAAGTCAATGGTCTGACATTCATGTAAATATACCACCTTAACTCAATTTAGATCATCTAATAGAATTGTCAACCAAACAGTTCTGGGAAAAAACAACAAAGACCCTACCTTTAGTTAAGGTAGGGTCTCAATTAATTTGGAGCTTTTACCTTTTAATTTGCTTCCAAATTTAAGGGTGCAATCATTCATAGCACATTCTTTTATTAAAATTTTTTAAATTTTTATTAGTGAGACACCATGAGGTACAGATGTAGACTTACAAATTTTTGTGCTTGGGTTTCAATTATGCAATGATCAAATACCCATCCCTCCACCAGTGCCCATTTCCCACCACCACAGATGCCAGTATCCCTCCCCCCACCACCCTACCTCTGTGGCAGGGCATTCCCTTTTGTTATCTCTCTCCTTTTGAGTGCTGTGGTTTGCAAAAGAGACATTGAGTGGCAATCATGTTTGATCTAGAGTCTACTCTCAGCACGCATCTCCCATCCTGGGAGGATCCTCTCAATACCCTTTATTTGGTGCTCCCTTCTCTATCTGAGCTCCCTTTTCCCCTAGCATGTGTGGCTGGCCTCTAAACCATGGAGCAAAATTCCTGGTACTAATCCCCGCCATTCTTGGGTGTTAGTCTCCAATTTTGTTACTTTATGTTCCCCAGATGAATGCAATCTTTCTATGTCCATCCCTCTCTTTCTGAGTCATTTGGCTTAACATGATACTTGCCACTTGTATGTAAATTTCATGACTTCCTCTTTTCTAACAGCTACATAGTACTCCATTGTGTAAATGTACCAAAGTTTCTTTAACCAGTTCTCCGTGTCTGTGTGTGATTCACTTCTATCCTCAGTGAATCGTGGTCTGAAAGATGGTTCATAGTACATTCTTTAGCACCAAATACACCCCAGTGTGCTTGATGTGGACACATAACAAAGATTTTTTTGTTTTTTTTTCTTTTCTTTTTTTAAAGAATAAATAAAAAAAAAAACAGTACTCTGTGTGGTAGAATCTCTGACCCAATTGTTTGGATTGTTAAAAGAACTTGTAACTTGTGACAATTTGTACAAGTGAAAGTACCTATTTTGTCCCAGAAAGAAAGAATGAGAGAGAGAGGATGGAAGGAAGGAAGGAAGGAAGGAAGGAAGGAAGGAAGGGAGGGAGGGAGGGAGGGAGGGAGGGAGGGAGGGAAAGAAAAGAGGGTGAAAGAAAATTGAAAAGTGCTAGAAGGAGGAGTTGAGATGGTGACATTTGCTGTTAAATGATACTTCTTTTTTGTCAGATAGGAGAGTAAGTAATTCAGGGTAATGTTTTGGTTCTGAGCATATACATTGCTAAAAATATTTTAACTATTTGAGGATGGTTTGGGAACCCACTCAGTTGCAACAGATGTTGAAAACAATTTCCCATTTTTGGGTATCCCAGGATCCCTCACTATCTTGTACTGGTGGTCCCAATCCTGAGTGACTAGGTTAGAATGGGGATGATCCACTCAGGCAATCCTAGAAGATACTTTCCCCAAGTCTCACCAGCTGGCTGAGTAAGACACCCATTCCACTAAATGTTCTGAAGCTGCAGAATACTTACAATTTTAAAACTTGTAATTCTTTTCAGACATGGATAGAGTGGGAATTTCTGTCCTTAGAGGCCCCAAGTTTGTAGTTGACAGTCTTTTCCTCAAGCATGTCTTATATATGAGAAATCATGAAGCATACCTCAACTAAAACATATAAATCATGCAAAAGGATAAATCAACTCTCAAGGATTGAGAACTATCAACCTGGTTCTTTATTCTTGGACAGCTCACAAAATTCACAATTTACTTTTTTTTCCATGTAAAAAAGTAAAATTGAGAATCAAAGTATTAAAAAAGAATCAATTACATATTGTTGTTGGAATCATTTTCTGGATGTTTTTTCCAAAGAGTCAAGTAAGAGATTAGTCTCCAGATGTGCGCTGATGGCCAAGGTATCTTCAGATATATTCAACTGATTTTATAAATAACCCTTTAAAAACTATGGGTTGTCTGTGTTTAGTTGGAAAATAATTTGTTTCAATTTGATAGTTAAGATGAAAAGTCAAACTTTCCTGACTAAACAGAGACAGATATTCTTGGTACAGAGGAAGTCAATGCTAAGTAAGTGCTTTGTTCTGCTTTTCCTGGGCCAGTTTTCCCAGAACTGAATATTGAAGATCCTGTATTTAGGGAAGTAAATATTAAATTATTTATACATGGACCTAAATCTAAGTGGGAAATAGAGTTGGACTCCACTGAACTTTCAGAGACAACCTGTAGGTACCTAGTGTAGTTCTCTCTGATAACATTTGAATGTTCTTTATTATTCATCATATCTGAAAAAAATGAGCTAATTTAATTTGTACCTTCTTTCCTAACAGCAAGCAGTCAAAACACTTTGTGTTATTGAGAAAAATCCCTATTTTGGTGTATTTCAAAACACCTCAAATCCTTGTGCCAAGTCAATTGCAATGCTATGAATGTTCTATCTTTTTACACTCCTTACTGATATTCAACTAGGGATGATCTCCCTTGTGACATCATGATAGTCTAAAAAGTTATGACTCATTACTCAGGACTCAGTTCAGGTGGCACCATCTCTAGTCCTCCCACATGTTACACCTGTGATCAGATGGTCATGATTATTACGGAATTTTTACAGTGTGGTGGTCATTTTCTTCTAGATAACAATTACCCAAAATACAATCATTGGGTCAATAAAATCAAAATACTGGTGACATGGAGAAAGAAATTACTTAAATGTATATACCTGAGCCCATTTATCATTAATAGATTTGCTCAAGTGGGCACCAGGAATGTCTCCATTGAGAGAGAGGGTCTCCATTGTTCCTGTTTTTGGCATATCAAATATGCCATGGAGAGCTTGCCAGGCTCTGCCATGTGGGTGGGATACTCTCCAGAGCTTGTCGGGCTCTCTGAGAGGGACGAAGGAATTGAACCTGGGTAGGCCGCATGCCAGGCAAACACCCTACCTGCTGTGCTATCGCTCCAGCCCATATATATATATATATATATATATAAATATATAAATATATATATGCTCGAGCAAATCGATGAACAATGGGAGGACAGTATATCACTGTCCTCCCATTGTTCATCGATTTGCTCGAGCGGGCCCAGTAATGTCTCCATTGGAGACTTTGTTGTTACTGTGTCTGGCATATCAAATACATCACAGGTAGCTTGCCAGGCTCTGCCGTGCGGGCGAGATACTCTCTGTAGCTTGCTGGGCTCTCCGAGAGGGGCGGAGGAATCGAACTCGGGTCGGCCATGTTGGCTGCGTGCAAGGCAAATGCCCTACCACTGTGCTATCACTCCAGCCCATATATAGGAGCGATAGCACAGTGGTAGGGCATTTGCCTTGCGTGCAGGCGACCTGGCCGAGCCGGGTTCAGTTCCTCCGCCCCTCTTGGAGAGCCCGGCAAGCTACCGAGAGTATCCTGCCTGCACCGCAGAGCCTGGAAAGCTCCCGGTGGTGTATTCGGTGGTGTATTCAGTATGCCCAACACAGTAACAACACAGTAACAGTAACAACACAGTAACAGTAACAATAACAACAGTAAAAACAGTAACAGTAAAACAGTAACAGTAACAACAAGTCTCAAGATGGTGATGGTACTGAACCCACTTGAGCAAATCGATGAACAATGGGAGGGCAGTGCATATACATATATATGTATATATAAAATAATATAAATTACTTAAATGTATATGTCAGGGATTCTTAGAATCTCTGACAAGAATTCCCAAACCTGCACTTTTATTAAATTAATTAAGTGATATGTAGGTAAAAGAAAATGTGAAAGCCACTGCCTTCTATGAGGAATGGAGACTATATATTTAATCGTTACTGTGTCCTTGGTGTGCAACATGTAACCAGGTATTCAGTTGGTATCTAATGAATATTGACTACTAAATTCCCACTGTATGCTGCACATTTCATTCCTTCCTTCATTTCACTTAACCATTTATTAAACAAAATATTTAAGAATCCAAGGGAGGCCACACATTTTTCCTAGGGACTAGGAATCCAAGGGAAAGCAAATCCCACTTTAAATGTGTATACTGTCATGTGACTTGTTAAAATCGATTTCTATTACTAACTGCATTGAGAACAAGCTCCTTACCACTTTACACCTATCTCAACACTAGCGTTATGGTGCAAACTCTACCACAACTTTCAGGCCCAGTTTGTTTCATTTTCTTCACAAATTTTTCTTAATCTTTTTTAATCTTTCCCTTTCTTTACCACTCAAAAACATCTTCTCTCCTTTGCTTTAACCTTTATTGTTCTCACAGAATGAGAGAGAATGAGGGTTTATCACTTCATTCTCACATTTGATAGTGAATTCCACAAAAGTAGGAGTCAGATTGTATCTAATTTTTGCAGATTCCTTGATATTTCCATCTATTGACTTAGTTCTGCTTTCATTCTTTAAACAGTTCATAAACACCACCAAGACTGAAGCTCTTTCTCCTTGTATTTTGTCTGGGTGCACAGTGCTCTGAATTAAGACTGTGTCTTTAAGAGCTTGAGGTAATATCAAAGTTTATTTAATAAATTGGAACCTAGAACATTCACCCTAAGGGTTCCCAAGTAATTCTGGCTGGAGACGAGCATGTGGGTGAAGTCTCCTACCTTTGATGAAAAACTTAGTAAAGTTTAAACTGATTCATTGACTTCTATGATTGGGGAAAATAAAAACAGCTCTGACATCAGATTTTCCCAAGCTCCAAAGTTGTTGATAGCCTTCCAAAGACCAAAAGAGATGTTTATTTCCACATTCCCAGAAACACTTAGGGACAGAGGATGCAGTCTAATGGCAAATAATGCTGCCTTGGGGATGTGTCCTCTCTGTGTACATTTTTAGAACTTTCACCAATCACCCTGAGGCTTGGTGATGAGAGTCTGGTAGTCTGTTATGAATATCTGTCATGACTCACTTTTGTATTCTCAATGTCCTCTAGCTGCTCCACCCAATTTTGAGTTAACATGATTATCTTCCCTCATTCATTGCTTGAAGATTTGTCAGACTCTCCCACTCCACTTTCCATGCATTACATCACCATAGATGTTCATGGTCAAGATAGTGTCTGTTTCAATGAGCCAAGTTCATTAAGCCATCAGCAGGTAGTTTGAACCTCTTTGTTGCCTATGCATGATATAGTCACTGAATGACTCAACAAACTGCCTCACCTGAAAAAAACTGCCTCACCTGAAAATTCCATGTCGAATAAAAAGTGTTAATTGTACAGAGAAGATAAGAGAGACTTTTTAGTGATATATTTAATGTAGTATACACAGTTGGTACTCAGGGATGACTTCTAATTTTTTGCTCAGGGATGACTTCGTGGCACAGCTTCAGAGTACATCTGTGGTGCGAGAAACCACTTTAACACCTGTATCACCTTTCTGACCCACATTTTTGTTTTAATTTTTTAAATGTAGGAGTACTGCTACTTATTCAGTCACTGATTAAGGTGACTGACATGGGCTTGAACTCCATATTACTTTTTTAAAAAAATTCTATTGAGCACACATGAGATAGACCATTTCAGAGCTACTCATGATTGGCTTTCAGTCATACAATGATCCAACACCCATCCTCCACCAGTGTACATTTCCCACCATCAATGTCCCCCATTTCCCTTTCACCATCCCATAACATTCCCCCCCAGCCCCAGTCTTCTTTTATGGCAGGCACTTTTCTTCTTTTTCTCTCTCCTTTTCCTTTTGTACATTATGGTTTACAATATAGGTACTAAGAGACCATCGCGCTTGTTCAGGGCATTCAGTATTTTTATCCAGATGGTAAGACTGGAGTAGCTTTTTAACTGAGTGGCAGCTTTGAGGTGTAGACATGACTACGGAGGCTTTTGAAAGTTCAGTCTTGCATAGGGAGGTGGGAGAAGATAATCCATCACAACCCTGAAAGAGTCTGGAGATTTCAGTTACAAAACCTGCATACTCAAATTTTCAGCAGATTGTATCTCCACGCGGTCCCTCCCTCCTGAGATGGTGGAGTCCAGCTGGGGCCGTGGTGGTGATTTTGGATTGTGGAAGCAAGCGGCTGCCAGGGTTTCTCCTTAGGCTAACTCAGTCCCCTCTGATTTACCCCAGTCTATTCAGTCTTGCACAGGTCTGAGATTAATTACATTTTTTGATCTCCTTGAATATCTATTTATGGGTCTCTGAAACAAGGCCTATAAATGAGCTTGTTTAGTTGAGCCAGAGGTGGTTCGTGGACATGGCTCCCACATAAACTAACTTTTGGCCATTTAACTTAGGAAACTTGGCCCGAGTTGTTGGGGTCTGGCCAGAGGCACAGCGGCAATTTGGGAGTGTCAGAAAGCCTGAAGTCACCATCAGGCTGCTGATGCACTCACCCGGTGGGTACAGGTTGACATGCTGGTGTCACCATACTCCCTTCTGACACAAATTTTGTTTTGAATAAGGCACACAAGAAACCTTTACAATGTTTACAATGTTTACATAGAATAGTACTTCAATTTAAGTAAAAAAATTACTTGATATTCTCCACTGCACTGGCTTTGTTTTCATTTTTCTCTATGTAACTGTGTACTAGGGATATGTGTTGTTCTTGTCTGATCCTAGTTCCACCCCTGGCACCACATATGGTCCCTAAGAACCATCAAGAGTAACCCCTAAGTACTACCAGGTGTGACCTGAGATTTCCCCCACAAAAAACAACATTATTGCTATGAGAAAAAATTTATGCTATAAACTTCAGAAGGAATTATAGAAGTTAGTGGCAGTTTTACTACATGGTACTGGAATAAAGATACACCTTCTGATCCATGGCTCAGAATTGAATACTCTATGACATATTAATGTTTAATAAAGGAGTTGAGATCATGAAATTGAGTAGAGGTAGCCTCTTCAAGAAACAGTGCTGAGAAAATTGGAAAACTATAAAGTTGGGCCCATATCTTACAACTCACACAAAAATCAATTCAAAGTAGATAAAGACCTTGAGACCCGACCAGAAACTATAAACACATTAAAGAAAATATAGGCAGAACACTTCACAAGGTTTGGACCTCAAACGTGCCTTCAATGATCTGATACCACTGGCAAAGGCAACAAAATAAAAAATAAATAAATATGACTACATAAAGTTAAACAGCTCATGGGGAAAAAAAACATGGGCTAAACTCAAAGACAGGTAACTGAATGGTAAAAAAAATATTTGGCAGTCAACACATCAGGTAAAGGTTTGATATCCAGAATATATAAAATATAAAGATCAACAAAAAAGAAATTCAAAAATCCTATCAATTAATGGGGAGAGGAGATGAATAGACACTTCTCAGAGAAAGACAGTGGATGCCAGTAGGCATATGGAAAAATGCTCAGCATCACTTACCATCAAAGAGAAATCCAAAGCAAGACAACAACAAGATACCTCTCACACCAATGAGAATGGCACATACCAGAAATAGTAAGGACAATCTGTATTGGTGGGGATGTGATAAACAAAAGGAGCTTTTATCCACTGCTGGTGGGAATGTTGTCTGGTACAACCCCTGTGGAAAACAGTATGGAGAGTTCTCAGTAAACTTAGAATTGAACTGCCATGTGACCCAGCGTTCCACTCTTGGGCACCTATCCCCAGGTCATATAAACAGTCTCTCAAAAGGACACATATAAACCATTATTCATTGATGCACTCAATACAGTAGATAGCTAAGATATGGAATTGACTTTGATGTCCAATGACAAATGAATGGATCATGAAGATGTGATATATATAAGCAATGAAATACTATGTAGCTGCAAGGAACAATGAAATCGTGCAATTTGCTGCAACATGGTTGGTATTGGAAGATATCATGTTGAGTGAAATAAGTCAGAAGAAGAAAGAACAACACAGGATGATCTCACGTACCTGTGGAATATAAACTACTGGATGAGAAAATGTACTGGAGTAGATGGGGAATGCTTAGCTTATTCTTGACTCCAGTGTTTGGAGAGGAAACAGAGAAGGAAGAAATCAGTGGGGTAAGAAGAGAATAAGAAATAATAGGTTAACAGGCATCAGGGCTTCAGTTATATCAGTGATATGAGCTAGGGGTATAGCCACACACCTCAAAACAGATTCAACAGAACTGAAAGCATGAGATCTAAACAGCAATCATTGAAATTTTGCAATGCACCTGTCAAGTTGACAGGTGGGGGTGTTATGGGGGTTTGGATGGGGTGGGAATCTGGAAACCCTGGTGGAGGGAAGTTGACACTGCTGGAGGAATTGGTGTTGAATTATTGTATGCCTAAATTTCATCTATCAGTAACTTTGTAAATCATAGCTCTTTAATAAAAATTTTTAAAATATCAACCTGAATTTTAAGTCAATTCAAAGTAGATAAAGTAGAATCCCTAGACCAGATAAATGCCAAAACAAACATTTCTTGAGGATGCAAGCAATTTTATTTATTTTTTGAGAATTTAGAGCAATGGGTAAACTGTTATATTTTGTAGTGATTGAACCACTGAAATACATGCAGAATAAAGGTTGAAATCATAACTGACTTCCAAAAAGAGTGCTTAATCACTTACTTAATCACTTAACTTCCCGATAGTCGACGATTTGCTCGAGCAGGCGCCAGTAACGTCTCCATTTATCCCTGTCGCGTGCTTGTGTAGCTCAATGGCATCTGTTCGCTCCGGGAACATGAAGGGCCTCAAACCGATCGTTCATGATCTTTTTTCTTTTTTAAATTTATTTATTTATTTATTGAATCACCATGGGAAAGGTTACAAAGCTTTCAGGTTTAGGTCTCAGCCATGCAAATATCAAGCACATTTCCCTTTACCAAAACTTATTTTTTACCATGAAGAACCCCAATAAAACCCCACCCCCCAACCCTCCCAGTCCCTGTGGGGCAGATGAATTCTAGTTAACACTCTATCTGCTTTGATTAGATTCATTGTTTCATTAAAAGATTCACCACTATTATTTAGAGTTTACCCCCCCCCCCCAAATCAGACATGCTGACAAAGCATTGTGAAGTGATTTGCTTTCTACAGCTGGGTTCAAGAATTATATGTTGGTTTTGGATTTCTGCTATTTTACTTATTGACCCTGGAAGTATTTCTACTGAAAGTCAGATAGTTAAGAAATTGGTTTCTGTGCTCTGGAGTCGTGGCCGTGCTGGAGAGCCGCTAGTGGGGGGCAACTGGTGGCCTCGGTAGGGCGTGAAGGGCGGACCAAAACGCCTCCCTTCCCATGAGGTTCCAGTTGCCCCCAGTCCCCCGGCTCATACCTGCTGTCCACAAGGCTCCCATGCGGCCGCCATCTTTCTTTCCAGAGAGGAGAAGGCGACTGGGGCAACACCCTTTCCCCTCTGGACAGACCTGATGGCCTGGATTAACGCATAGTCCGTTCACTTTTCTGCTCCAAGCTGCCGGGTTCTGCATTAAGTCCTTGTGCTTCTGGGGCCGTGGCTGTGCTGGAGAGCCGCTCGGGGGGGGGGGGGGGGGGGGGGCAAATGGTGACCTCGTTAGGGCGTGAAGGACAGACCGGAATGCCCCCCTTCCCATGAGGTTTTAGTCGCCCCCACACCCCCGGCTCATACCTGCTGTCCACAAGGCTCCCATGTGGCCACCATCTTTCTTTCCAGAGGGAGGAGGGCAGAAGGGACCAACACCCTCTCCCCTCCGGGCAGACATGATGGCCTGGATTAACGCATAGTCCTTTCACTTTTCTGCTCCAAGCTGCTGGGTTCTGCATTAAGTCCTTGTGCTTCTGGGGCTGTGGCCGTGCTGGAGAGCCGCTCATGGGGGGCAACTGGTGACCTCGGTAGGGCGTGAAGGGCGGACCGAAACGACCCCCTTCCCATGAGGTTTTAGTCGCCCCCACTCCCCCGGCTCATACCTGCTGTCCACAAGGCTCCCATGTGGCCGCCATCTTTCTTTCCAGAGAGGAGAAGGCGACTGGGGCAACACCCTTTCCCCTCTAGCAGACTTGATGGCCTGGATTAACGCATGGTCCATTCACTTTTCTGCTCCAAGCTTCCGGGTTCTGCATTAAGTCCTTGTGCTTCTGGGGCCGTGACCGTGCTGGAGAGCCGCTCGTGGGGGGCAACTGGTGACCTCATTAGGGCGTGAAGGACGGACCGGAACGCCCCCCTTCCCATGAAGTTTTAGTGACCCCCACACCCCCGGCTCATACCTGCTGTCCACAAGGCTCCCATGTGGCTGCCATCTTTCTTTCCAGAGAGGAGAGGGCGAATGGGGCAACACCCTTTCCCCTCCGGACAGTCATGATGGCCTGGATTAACGCATAGCCCGTTCACTTTTCTGCTCCAAGCTGCTGGGTTATGCATTAAGTCCTTGTGTTTCTGGGGCTGTGGCCGTGCTCCAAACTTAACTATGATTTTCAGAGAGAAACGTTGGGTGGTTTACTTCCCATGGACCACTTTGTATATAGAGAGATGTCGTGTGGCCGCGTGAATGGCCTTGCGGTTTTGAGGAAAAGTCCTAGTTCCCGCATACTCGAGCTGTGGTTGTAGAGACTTCTGGTCACCAGGGTTCCACCTGGGGGAGGCGGGATGCGGTACCTACCCCATCTGGGGCTTCCCGATGATCTCGGCTCTTTTTGGAACCTGTTTTTTTTTTCCCCTTCGGGATCTGTGGATCCCGCCCTCCATGTTGTCCTTCTCTTCAGCTGAATGCTGTAAATATGGCGCTGGGGGTCGGGCTGTGGGTGTGACTTCCAGAATCTGAGGTTACCTGGGAGTTGTAGTCCCGGCAGATTTGAGGAAAAGTCCAAATTCCCGCATACTCGAGCTGTGGTTGTAGAGGATTCTGGTCACCGGGGTTCCATCTGGGGGAGGCGGGATGCGGTACCTACCCCATCTGGGGCTTCCCGATGATCTCGGCTCTTTTTGGATCCTGTTTCTTTTTTTTTCCCCTTCGGGATCTGTGGGTCCCGCCCTCCATGTTGTGTTCTCGTTCATGATCTTGACGAAGAAGTCTGACCATCTGGTAGGTGGGCGGCCACGCGGTCTTTTGACATCCCGTGGAATCCAGTCGGTAACAGCTCTAGTCCAGCGGTCGTCTTTAAATCTCATTACGTGACCAGCCCATCTGATTTTCGACACCTTGGCAAATGAGACAGCATCCCTGATTCTTGATCGTCGACGGATGTGAGAACTCCGGATTCTTTCTCTCATATGAGTGAAACGTGACATTACAAGCATAGCTCTTTCTATTCCTCTTTGGGAGACCTGAATAGCGTTCTCATCTTGTTTGCGTAGGGCCCAGGTCTCTGAGGCATATGTTAATGCAGGAAGAACAGTGGAATCAAAGAGATGTGCCCGGAGCCGGAGGTTCTTCGTCCTCTGAGCTATTTCTTCGACGTTCTTGAAGGCATTCCAAGCTGCTCTCTTCCTCCTGCGCAGCTCAGGTGCCAGGTCATTTGTCATGTTGACCTCCCGACCTAGGTACACATAGCTGTTGCATTCGGAGATGGTCGTTCCATTGAGAGCGAATGGGGTGTCAGGAACAAGGCTGTTTCTCATAAACATTGTCTTTGTAAGATTCAGCTGTAGTCCTACCTTTCCACACTCACGGTCAAAGTCGGCCAGCAATTGTGCTGCTTAGCTGATGTTTGGTGTTATTAAAACAATGTCATCAGCAAAGCGGAGGTGGTGTAGTTGCCGACCATCTATCTTCACTCCCATTCCTTCCCATTCCAGTCGTCGCATGATGTTCTCGAGGGTGGCACTGAAGAGTTTCGGTGAAATGGTATTACCCTGCTGCACCCCTCTCTTGACATCAAGGATCACTTCTTTGTAGAATGGTGAGATCCTGGTAGTGAATCCGCAATACAGCTCACGGAGGATCCTGATGTATTGGGCTTGAATGCCCTGATTGGCTAGGGCTTCAATGACTGCTTCCGTTTCAACAGAATCAAAGGCCTTCTTTAAATCAATGAACGTTAAACAGAGCGGCATCTTGAACTCCCGAGAAACCTCAGTGAGCTTGGTTATCGTGTGGATATGGTCGATGGTGCTGAATCCTTTGCGGAACCCGGCTTGCTCGCATGGTTGTCCTTCATCTAGTGTTCTGCCAATCCTATTTAGGATGACTCGAGTGAACAACTTGTAGATGACAGACAATAGGCAGATCAGGCGATAGTTGCCAATGTCATGGATGTCTCCCTTCTTGAACAGTAGTACGGTCCTGCTGGTATTCCATTGGGATGGAACCTTGCATTCAGACAGGTAGCGAGTGAAGAGTCGAGCCAGTGTATTGATGAATACTGACGGCAGTTTCTTCAGGTGTTCAGGTCTGACCTTGTCTGGGCCGGGTGCTGTTTGTTTCTTTACCGACGAAATGGTGTGTCGGATTTCAGAAGGGAGAACGTTGGGAACGTCATATCCATCCTGTGGAATTTGGTATGTCGGCAAGTGGACATGGCTATGGAAGAGATTTGAGTAGAAGTCATGGATAATCTTCTCTATTGCCGTTCTGGAGGATGTGATGGATCCATCAGGACGTCGGAGGGCAGTCATCTTGGTCTTGTAGTTGGCGAAGGACAGGCGGGCGTTATGAATACTTTTCCCGGCTTCTGCCGCATCTACCAGTACTTCTGCTCTTCTCTCTTTGAGGTCTTCCTTGATCGCATCTCTGCACTGCTTTGCGAGCTCGGACGTTAGCTTGAGGTTGCCTGAGGCATGCGCCAAACCACGCTGGTGAATTAGCTCAAGAGTTTTCAAAGATAGGCGATTTTTTGTGGCTATCTCTCTCTTTGCATTCCTCGCACATTCATGGAGGTGCTGAACCAGTCGATCGTATTCCTGTTGTCAACAATGGCATCTTCCCATGTTGCCGCAATAGTACCAAAGAGTTCCCAGTTGGTGGTCATTCTGAGAATTCTCTTTTTGAACTTTGCAGCCCTTTCTCCCCGCTCTGTGAAGTAGAATTTTGCATGAGGAGACGGTGGTCTGATCCCATTCGAAATTTTGGGACAACAGCGACATCAGTCAGGCAAAACCGTCGATTGAATATGATGTGGTCTATTTCGTTGTGGAATCGTCCACCGGGAGACTCCCATGTTCATCGTTTAGATTCTGCCTTCTGGAACTGTGAGTTACCATGAATGGTCTTGGTCGACATGATGAACTCAGACAGTCTCTCACCCTGTTCGTTCCATTCTAGATCATGGGTCCCGATGTGAAGTTCTTCAGCTGATCTTCTCGGTCCTATCTTGGCATTAAAATCACCCACAATGATCTTGTAGAAGGTGTGGTCTTCTTTTAGAACTTCTCTAGCTCCATGTAGAACTTCTCGATTTCTCTTTCATCATAATGAGATTTTGGTGCGTAGACAACGAAGATAGAAACTGCTGGCAGTGAGCCACATCTATTCAAATGAAAACGTCCTATTCAGGTTGTTAGGCATTCGAATGAATCAATGCTCTTGGCCAAGTTTGTGTTGACAAGGACACCGACGCCTCCAACACCTCTTTTATCGCAAGTTCCGAGGAACAATTCTTCTCCAGTGTCGAAAACGGCATGGTGAGATTCATGCCTTCTAGTCTCTGTCAAACCAATGATGTCGTACTTGTTCATTCGCACTTGTGCCATCAGATCCTCGATGGATGCATCTGATGCTAGGGTATGTGCATTGAAAGTACAGATGATCATTTTTGTCTTCCTTCGTTGTGGCAGCCTAGGTCGGCCTTGAGATTTTGTCGTCCTCTCCTTTCTCATCCTTCTCAGTGCTGCCATGTCGGTGAAGCCTTCAGGGTCAGGTGAATGAGACCAGTTGTCGTTACTGGTTTTGCCATATCGAATACACAAAGGATAGCTTGCCAGGCTCTTCCTTGCGGGCGGAATACTCTCGGTAGCTTGCCAGTCTTTCCGAGAGGGATAGAGGCTTTTGGGGCGACCTCTAATCACCCTTGTAGGTGTTACCATATTTGAACCCTATCAAATACGGTACGACAATTCCGGAAGATGGGTATTTAGTGTCTTATGATGAGTCGTGTGGCCGCTTTGAGGCCGCGCGAGTCCGGAAAGCGTCCTGGAGTGTGGCGACAATTGGGTAGTGGAAGTAGTGCAGTTAAGAAAATTTTATATATATAAAACCCAACAGCTCTTCCGCTAGCTGCCTGCTTTTGGGGGTCCTCGGGCCTCTCCTCAGCAGGGGCGGCCCAGGTCATGGGGCATATGGAGGAGGAGACGAGGACCAAGCCGGTTGGTTGATCAGATGCTCTTTATTTCATTGCCCCATGCGCCTGCCCCAGTCTCTCTGAGCCTCCCACTCTAGTCTCACACTGCCCTTCATGCCCGTCTATCCTGTCTCTCCCACTCATCTCTCCGTGCTCCATCTCACAGCCTGGGCTCTCTCTCTTCACATGCCTGCTCCTGTATTCCTCTACATTCTTTTCTCTCTGTTTCCCTTGCCAGTCTCTCAGCACTCCATCATGCTGCCTTGCACTCTCTCCTCTTTCTCCAGCTCCTCCAGCTCTCTACCTCTCCAACTCCCTTGTCTCTCCAACTCCTCAGCACTTTGATCCCACTGCCCCCAGTCTGGTAGGTAGCAAAATCAACATAAGAAAGCCCTTCCTGAGGGGCCACCAGGTTCAAAGGAAACACCACCTTGGATATTCCAAAACCCTTTCTGACTGCCCAAGGCAAAATGCCTCTAAAGGTGTTTTTCTCCTTTCCTCAATCCAATAACTATTAACAACATCTTAATACTAGTTATTTTTGTATGGACTCAGTAAGAGATACATTGAGGCTTGTAGAGCAGCTCTCCTGGGAACATTTTGCCATAGACTCAGACTACAGAGCTCAGGCCAGATTAATCTTTCCTAACCCTAGCAGGGTTTGAGTCTAGTTATTACTTTTTGGATTACTCACTGTATCACTGTCATTCCATTGTTCATTGATTTCCTTGGGCAGACAACACTAATGTCTCCATTTGTCCTAGCACTGAGATTTTAGCAAGTGCCACATTGGAGGCTTCTTCAGGGTCAGCGGAATGAGACCCATCATTGTTAGTGGGTTTTGGCATATCAAATATGCCATGGGGAGCTTACCAGACTCTACCTTGCGGTCAAGATACACTCAGTAGCCTTTTGGGTTCTTCAGGAGTGAGAACTAGACAATAAGAGGTCACACAGATGCAAATGCAGCTGCGCACTTCCTGGAGCTAGGTTTTATAGTCCCTGGGTCTTGGTCGTTGATGGGATAAAGTGGCTCCAGGGGCAGTTGGTGGGTTTAATGCTTAGCTATATGGAAGATGGGGGATCTGGGTGGAGGAGATCCAGTCCCGATCCGAGCAGGCTTGGAGATCTCAGCCCCAGGTCCCGCTTTCCTGGGTTCCTCTGCTGGTTCCCTCTGTGTGAAACTCATCCGAACGTGTGGAGAGTGATCTTAAGCATGGCTGTGCCTGGTTCAGGAGGTCTTCAGCTGCCAGGGCTCTTCAGGAAGGGAAATCCAACCTCCCACCCCACCACGCTGGGGGCCCCTGTGAGGACAGCAAGGCATGGGGGAAGGAGACTCTGTGCTGTTCTCTTCCGGGAGCTGGGCTTTATAGTTCCTGGGATTTTTTGTATCATGACAGCATTTGTCCATGACCAAGCTCTTAACTTATAGTTAAACATTAGGCACTTTGGCCAGGCCCATCTCCATGCCAGGGTAGCACATAGTTTACCGCTTGCCCTGGTTCCATCCAGTCCCTTGTCGGGACCCTGCTTTTGGGAACGCTACGAAATAAGGGCAGCTGAAGCTTAGGTGAAAGAACAGATGCCCAGGAGAAAAATAACACCGAGAGTCGTGTTACAAAAGCATAGCATATACTGTCTTCTTGTGTCCATACAAAAAGGACATTATTCTGAATATGTAAAGGACTTAGGGAGAAGAGAAAAAAATAATTACAAGTCAACAGAGCACAAAGAAAGAAGTTACAAATAAACACAGAGGAATGGGAGCACTGTGATGGGAGCAACCCAATAAATCTAAACTTCCTGAGGCTATGCAGGAAGGACAAAACAGTGTTATCCTACATATATATGGATATATATATATATATATATATATATATATTCTAGGACAAAATATTATGCAGTAAATGAGTGACAAATGGTGATTTCTAGTGATATGACTTTATATGATAGAAATATTATTATATTTAGGGGACAGGATGATAGTACAGTGGGTAGACTGTTTATCTTGCACATAGCCGAAAACCAGGTTTGATTCCTGGCATCCCATATGGTCCACTGAGCTCTGCCAGGAGTGATTTCTGAGCAGAGAGTCAGGAGTAATCCCTTAGCACTGCCAGTTGTGGCAACCCCTCAAAAAAAAAACCACCTCAAAACAAATAAAAAGAACAAGTCAGAGACATAACTTGGGGCTATTTCAAGGTGAAGATAGAGGCCAAAGTGTGGTGTGGGTGGAATAAGGGCATGTTCTCACATTTTTATACCAGAATTTATGGAAAATATAAGATCAAAGAAATTTGTTTTGTTTTTTGGGCCACATCTAGTTGTATTCTGGGCTTACGTTTGTTGTTGTTGTTGTTTAGGGATTATTTCTGGAAGACCTATGGGGAGCAGGTATGCGCTGGGGATCAAACCCAGGTCAGTCGCCTGCAAGGCAAGCACCTTTTCCACTGCACTATTTCCTCAGTCCAAGATCATAAAAATTTATCTAGGGCTCTTACCAAAAAGTTTAGCCGGAAAATTGTAATATGAACAGGTATGAGTTAAACAGCGATGTTTCCTTACTGGATAAGGAAGAAGAGTCACAAGGACAAGAAAGCACATTGACAGTGGAACCCTACTTAGGTTATTTGAACACCTCAAATATTCTTTAATTTTCCAAAGTTAAACTCAGAAATTAACTTGCTTGCAGCTGACCCTGGTTTGATCCCTGGCATTGTATACAGTTCACTGAGCACTGCAGAGTGATTCCCCAAACACTGTTGGGATGGCCCACCCCCCATTTCCAAAGTGCATTTTTTTCAGTAAATTCTCCATGAAATTATGTGCCTATCTCTGTGTTTATGTGTATGAAAACATGTCCCTGTTTGGAGGTTATTTTCAAAGCTTTTTTTCTCAGAGTGGAGATAAGCTGAAGTGGAGGATGAACTTTACATGACCAAAAAAGCTGATATAGGGAGTTTCCACCCATGAACGAGTCCTATGGCTGCTGATTGAGCTACTTATTGGCCATGATCCCAGAGACTCAGAAACAAAGTTCAGAACTCAGCAGCTTTTGGCAGAAATACATCTGGAATACGCATTAGGTGTCCAGCGCCGGACCACCCCAGGTGGGAATGGGTTTCATGCCTAGGCCTGTTTCCCCTGGCGGTTTGGTCGCTGCCACCAACTTCTAGAGGCCTAGGGACAACCAGGAAGGGGCCCGCAGTGATGAGCAACGTGGGGCCTCATGGGATGGGGGGAGCTGTCCCTCCTCCCCACCCCCAACCCTACAAGATCCGGAGTTGCTGCCCAGGAACAAGCCCTCTGGCTGCAGATCTAGCTGTTTATGGGCCATGATCCCAGAGACTCAGAAACAAAGCTCAGAACCCAGCAGCTTTTGGCAGAAATCCCTCCATATTTAATAATTATTAAAACTTCAGAATTCCAAAATTGCATGGCTGCTATCGTGGCCAGGCATCATCATTTGCAAATCATAATCAGCAATAGAAAACAAATTGTCTAATGTTGCCTTTTCGGCAGATCTGAGTGTTGGGGTAAAATTTCAAATAATAATGGTAGGTTTGGTGTCGAAATATTGAATGTAATCAAAGTAGAGAGAGTAATGTGGAAACTGCCTGCCACACAAATAGGGGGAGGGTGTCAGATAGGCTGGATACTGGGGTTTTTGGTGGTGGAGAGTTGCACTGGTGAAGGGTCAGGTGTTTCATCATTGTATGACCAAGAATTAAACTGAAAACTTTGTAACTGGTCTCACAGTGTTTCAATAAAAAATAAATAAATATAAAAAGAAAAGCTGATATAGTTCAATTTGTACCAGATGATATAGTCTTCAAAAGTTCATATTTTTAGTGATTCAGATCAAAGAAAATTAAACTTTTAATTACTAAGAATACATTTTCATTTCATTTCATTTCATCATCCTGTTAATCGTCGATCGCCTCGAGCAGGCCCCAGTAACGTCTCTTTCATCCTAGCCCTGAGATTATATTCAGGGCTCTTTAGGAGAATGAGACCCATCATTGTTACTGGTATTTGGCATATTTGGTAGGCCACGGGGAGTTTGCCAGACTCTGCCCTGTGGGCAGGCTACATTCGACAGCCTGCAAGTTTGTCCAAAGTAGGAATGAGATAATAAGATGTCGCGCAAATGCGGCCGCGCAGTTCCAGGATCTGAATTTTATAGTCTCTGAGTCTTGGCCGCTGATAGGATTACACGGCGCCAGGGGGCCAGGTGGTGGGTGTGACCCCCGCCTACTGGAATTTGGAGGATCTGGGTGGAAGATGCTCGACTCCAATTCGAGTAGGCTTGGAGGTCTCGGCCCCGGAACCCGCGTGGCTTTGTCCCTCTGCCAGTACCTTCAGGTGTGCGGAGAGTGGTCTCAGCATGGTGGTGGCTGGTCCTGGAGGTCTCCGGCTGCCGTAGCCCTGGCCGGGGCGGGGAGGAAAGCTCAACCCGCTCCCCTCCAAGGGACTCCGGGAAGGAACACCGAGGCGCGGGGGCAGAGACTGCACTGCTCTCGTCCGGGATCTGGATTTTATAGTCTCTGAGTCTTGGCCGCTGATGGGATTACACGGCGCCAGGGGGCCAGGTGGTGGGTGTGACCCCCGCCTACTGGAATTTGGAGGATCTGGGTGGAAGATGCTCGACTCCAATTCGAGTAGGCTTGGAGGTCTCGGCCCCGGAACCCGCGTGGCTTTGTCCCTCTGCCAGTACCTTCAGGTGTGCGGAGAGTGGTCTCAGCATGGTGGTGGCTGGTCCTGGAGGTCTCCGGCTGCCGTAGCCCTCAGAGACTAAGAATACATAGAATTTTTAAATATCTATGTATGTATCTATTAGGTATTTTATTAAAACAGTTTTGTAATATAGAAAGAAAAATTGATAAAGTTAAAGGAACAAAGTGATCTATTCAACATTAGATTAAGATACTTCACCACATCTCTGGAGTATTCTGTTTTGTTTTTTTGTTTTGTTTTGTTTTTGCTTTTTGTATCACACCCGGTGATGCACAGAGGTTACTCCTGGCTCATGCACTCAGGAATTGCTACTAGCAGTGCTCTAGGGACAACTTGGGTTGCTGGAAATTGAACCCGGGTCAGCCGTGTGCAAGGCAAATGCCCTACCCACTATGCTACCACTCCAGCCCCTGGAGTATTCTTATACATATTAGCCAGCGAAGTTGGAGAAAATATTTATAATGCCTGTCAGAAAATCTCCTTTGGTTTAATGTGCAGTTAATTTGAAAAAATACATTTTTCTAAGCATACACATAAATACATACACATCTAATCATGTACAAGGACACAACTTTTGAAATATATATCATATAAACCATACTCTTCAATAATTGTATAAGTGCTACGTACAAATTAATTAGAAGTACATTGGAGCTGGGGATTTAGCTCAATGATCAAACACTTATCTCCCATGTATGAGGCCCTTGGAGGGTTCAATTTCTTGTGTGTGTGTGTATGTGTGTGTGTGTGTGTGTGTGTGTGTAAACTAAAAACCCAGATATTTAGAAAATTAAAAACTTCTATGTGATTCATGAACTAAAAAAGAAATTATCATAAAGCTGGCTGAACTCAACCCCACAAATGTTTTCCTGTTGCTGGCAACCAGTGATGTGCATTTTCCTGAAGGTTAATAGTCCCTTCATGTCAATTTCTCTCCATTTATTTCTTCCCTGTTTTCCTGGAATCTCTTTCTTTTTTCCACAATGTAGTTAATATTTTATAGGTCTTGGACATATTAGGGGAAGTAGAAAATAGTTCTTCTACCTCTCAAACCTTTGAGACACTTCCATTGTTTTGCTTTGAGACCTTATTCTAAGGCAGTGTGTGATCTTTGAAGTTTTTGAATTCTGAGAGAGTCAGAAAACAATACAAAGTTGATGTTTTAGTTTAAATATGCTTTTTTCACTCTTTGTTATACATTAGGTAATGCTTTGACATCCACAGGCATACTCAAGTATAAAGCTTATACTGATTTGGTGATTTACCCAATCAGTTTTATCTTCTGCTTTTTACGTATGTATTGGTTGGTTTATTTAAGTTATTGTTGAGAAAAAAGATACATAACTTATTTCAAACTTGCTTAAAAATCCTCATCATAAGTCACTTTAAGTGAATGAAATGTTGAGACTTTTGGGGTGAAATCATTTGAATAAGTACTACCCTTGGGAATTTAGACATTGTTAAATTTTTACCACTATTTCAAATTACATTCAGCAGCATAAACTAAGGGACAAAATTTAGTTAAGAAGTGTGTTTTAAATTAATAAAATGATAACTTCATATGCAGTCTTCAAAAGAATGACCTGTCAGAGATCCTCATATTCTATAAGAATTGAAATTAAATACAGGTGAAATAAGTATGCATTGATTTCAGAAATGTTTATATTTACTACAAGTTAAGTTGTGAGACTACAATAATATGAGATAAAAAAAATAATATGAGATAATTTGCACTTACAGTTTTACAGATGATTTGCCCAAATGTATGTGCCTTGAAAGTGAGGAAATGGATTTGGAAGCCCGTTTACACTCTTTCAGCATTTTTGAAAGGTGTTAGTATTTATTTTTTCATTTGGTTATAGGTTTCTATTTTATGTGTTATGCATTCCTATATATGACTGTTTATACTATAGTCACAAAGATCAGACTCTTCACATAAGTGATGGTTCTTTTAGTTTGCCTGCTTATTTGACAATAGATATGCATAGCTATAGGCATCAAATATATTTCTGGTAAGTTAAAAGTAAACAGGTTTTTTATTAAATCATGTTTTTTGAAGACGGCATTGATTTTTTGTTTTCTGACCTTCAGCAGTACAATAATTCATGCAGATGATGATAGAAAGATACATAAATAGCCAAATAGCTAGCTAGCTAGCTATATACAGTTGCCTGATGTTTTCATGTACCAGGAATCCAAAAGAACTGTTCTTAGATTTTTCTGAGCCATGTGTTTGGCTATAATTTGAGGAGCCTTACATGGATGTTCCTAAGTCCTAAACTTGGATATGATATTTTTAATGTATAGAAGTATCTTCTACTGAAGTGGCCATCTGAGACTTCACAGCTGACATATATGAAGTGTTATCAGTTACCATTCAGCATTTATGGCCACTTGTGAAACACCTCAGAGAGAACCAGGAATGCAATGAATGAACTCTGCCTTCAAAGAGTTCACTAATAACTAATATAATTCTTCTCAAAGAAAAGTCATACTTTTCACTACTGCTGAAATACTAATTTTTTAATTAAAAAATTTAAAACTTGAATCACCAGGAGACACAAGGTTTTTCATGATTGTCAGTCATACAATATTCCAACACCCATCTCTTCACCAGTGTATATTTTTCACCACCAATGTCTCCAGTTTCCCTCCCACAACCCTCACCACTAGCCTGCCCCCACGCACATTGCCTCTATGGCAGGCACTTTCTCCTCTCTCTCTCTCTCTCTCTCTCTCTCTCTCTCTCTCTTACTTTGAGATGCTATTTTTCTAGAAATTTGGATCTTAGGTACTCTTTAGATGTACATATCTGTAGCAACAAACATCACAATCACAAATCACAAATCATCCTGTTATTCGTCGATTGCCTCGAGCAGGCCCCAGAAACGTCTCCTTCATCCTAGCCCTGAGATTATATTCAGGGCTCTTTAGGAGAATGAGATCCATCATTGTTACTGGTATTTGGCATATTGGGTACGCCACGGGGAGTTTGCCAGACTCTGCTGTGTGGGCAGGTTACATTCGGTAGCCTGCCAGTTTGTCCAAACATATTTCTGGTAAGTTAAAAGTAAACAATTTTAATAATAAAGGGTTTATTGGAACAAAATAGATATTTTTACAATAAAATGTGTTTTGTACAATAAAAAGCTTTATTGAAACTGCGAAGGAAAAGGGAAAAACAATAAATATGATGTGAAAAGTCCTGTGAGATTTTCTCGTACACATTTTTTTCAAACCACAATTATTAGTTGGAGAAAATTCCAGGATACATTTAGCCTCCTCCTTGTCCCAATGCTATTTCTGACCAATCCGAAATATAACCAGTGCTGGAGTGATTGTACAGTGTGCAGGTCATTTTCCTGGGACACAGCCAGTCAGGGTTTGATCCCTGGCACCACTTATGGTCCCCTGAGCCGGACAGGAGTGATCCCTGAGTGCAGAGCCAGAAGAAAGCCACAAACACCCCAAAACAAACATAACCAGATAAAATGTAATTTTACTAATAGTATTAAAATCTCTTTCCCTGATTCTCATTCTCTAAAGTGACACCAATTTTTTTCTGACCTCTATTAATTTCTTCAGCTCTAAACAGTTGCAACATCATGATTCTAAGCATAAATTTTGAAGAACACCAATTCTGACATCTTGAATCTTTTCTAAATGAAAGATACTTTTGAGGTGATGATATAAACTAATAAATTCACTTTCTTTTTTTCTTTTTTTGGCTTTTTGGGTCAAATGTAGCGATGCTCAGGAATTACTGCTGGCTCTGCGCTCAGGATTTAACTCCTGGCAGTTAAATCTCAGAGGACCATATTGGATGCCTTGTGGAAGACAAACACCCTGCCCGCTGTACTATTTATCTGGCCCCAAATTCATTTTCTAATTTAAAAATAGTCCTTTATAAAAAAAAAAAAGCCAGTCAGTCTTTGTGAAGAAACAAATTATTCATGTTTCCACTCCACCTTCTGGTTCAGAGTTAGAGATTGTCAAGGAACCTCTCCTCAATATACTCAACAACCTATATTACTTTTTATTACAATTTTGCCTGCGGACTGTCTGAACAGCAGCTGTAGCTTCTGGGAACTATTTTTTGGTATAACTAGAGAGCATGAGTCCAGATGAAATTGCTTTGGATTAGAAAGTCAGTGAATGCTGACCTCATAAAGGTGAGATCAAATCAGCTTTAAAAATTTATTGATCATTGTGTGATTGTATTCCAAACATGAAAACTTGTAACTTTCTCATGGTGATTCAATAAAATTAAAAATAACTGTGGGTCATTTTTTAAAAAATAAAAAATAAATAAAAATAAACCACAATAAAAAAAATAAAAAAATAAATAAAAAATAAAAAAAATAAAAATAAACCACAATATTTCTTCAAGTTCTGCTTCTGTTTTAACTAGTTTACACCCACTTTTCTATCAGTTGCAGTGTTTCTCCACTCATAAATAGATTATAATCATAATACCATAAATGAAATACACATTGCCTGGCACACAAAATATTCTTAAATGGCTTAATGATGTCAATAAATGTAAATACATTCTCTGTACAGACATTAAAGTCCATTAAAAAGTTGCATTTGAATTGCAGGGGAAATCTTAGGTATCCAATAAATGAAAATAAAAAATTTTAAAAGGAAAAACTTTATTTTAGAACTTCTTGTTCTCATGGGATGTTACATTCTTGCCACAGTCCTACTTCTTAACCTAACTGTGAAGAATAACATATTAATGAAAATGTAATTTAGCTATTATTATTATTTATACAAAATCTTTCAGAGTAGACAATTTATAACATAATCTGTGTTTGATATGCAGATATATTTCATTTCAAATTATTTGAAAATGCGTTTTAGTAGGTCTTAACCTCCATATTGATGATGAGAAAACTATAAGAAACTAGAGGAAAGAAAGGCAAAGAGAAGGGGTGGAGAAGGAGTGATCTAAATGGGTCTGACCATCTTCAAAGACAGAAAATAAGTGTTTAAACTCAAACACAGATCTCCTCCAAATAAAATTTCATGTTGGTCAATAAATTGTATTGGCCAACATGTATTGAACAAATTATATTTGCAAACTTGGTTGCAAATTCAAATTTAATTTCTATAACTCAATACAGGTTGAAGATAGAATTTCTATACTCAAAGGTTCATTTAGAGTAATTTAGCTTAACTTGACTCTATTCCTGCAATATAGCTCTCTGAATCACAGCATTCAATAAAATGAATATTGGTCTTAGTACAAATTGAGACCTAAAAAATGGCTTAGATAGGACACTAAAATGTAAGCAATATGCTCTGAAAACAACCATGCAATATTATAGGTGAATATGCAACTATATTGATGGTGTCTACAGCTGATCTATTGTTACAATGGGTGAATTTCTTAAATAACTTACTTTTTTAGTAAGTGCTGTGGATTGAATCTATACAAAGCCTCTACTCTATTGTTGAGTCACATCCCCAGCCAAATGACTCATTTTTAGGTTTTCTGAATTTACCAGTTTAACATAGTCCCTCAAAATGAATTCCATAAATTTGTCTCATTACTGGCCAATATTGTGTTATGTTCTTTTTCCTTCAACAAGGCTAATGGATACGATTGTCTTAACAGACACAAATGCTCTAACTAACAGATGCAACTCTTAATAGATAACTCCTAATAGGTACAACTGTTTATTAACATTTATACCTTGATTGACTTCCAGTTAATCTCTCCTAGGATAGATATTCTCTATCTAATCAAGTGCTCTATTTAATCCTTAAGCAGGAAGCAAGTATATAGATTTAAAAAGTCATAAGCACAGATATAAAGACGTCCCTTTCTAAAACTCTCTGGCCTTATCTCAAGATTAGGGAATCTCGTATCTCATATGTACTAGATCCCAGAAGTACTACTGATCACTAGTACTACTGACTCAGTAATTCTTAATTTCTGACTTGATCTAAGATTGCTAAGCTCCCTCCTTTGCCCAAAAACATCTCTGGAAAGAGAAACTCTTCACTTACAATTCCAGACATCAAGGACGAGTAGAAAGTTGTCTTAGGTGTTGTAGCATAGTTTCATGGTTTAATACTGTGAAAGAAGGCGTTTATTTCCATAACGTTTACTGTGTGTTGTGCAATATTCTAAACACTTTATGTAAATAATTCAACTCACATTTTCTCTGCAGGAAGTCCTTTTGGTACATATAGTTATTACCACATTTTACATATCAGGAAACTGAGGTCAAAAAAAAAACTAAGAAACTTTGTCAAGGTCATAGAACTAGTAAGTGTTAGACCCAGGATTTAGAGCCTAGGGGTCAAATTCAACACTATATTTAACAAGCACATTAATATAGTAAAAATAATCACTTATCACTTAATCACTTAATCCCCGTTATTCATCGATTTATTCGAGCGGGTGCCAGTAACGTCTCCATTCATCCCGGTTGCGTGCTAGCGTAGCCCAATGGTATCTGTTCGTTTTAGGAACATGTAGAGCCTCAAACCGATCATTTAGGGTCTTGACGAAGAAGTCTGACCATCTTATAGGTGGGCGTCCACGTGATCTTTTGATGTCTCGTGGAATCCAATCAGTAATGGCTCTAGTCCAGCGGTTGTCTGTAAACCTCATTACGTGTCCAGCCCATCTGATTTTTGATGTCTTGGCAAATGAGACAACGTCCCTGATTCTTGAGCGTTGACGAAGATCAGAACTCCAGATTCTATCTCTCATTTGAGTCAACCGTGATATTCCAAGCATAGTTCTTTCGATTCCTCTTTGAGAGATCTGAATAGTGTTCTCATCCTGTTTTCGTAGGGTCTAGGTTTCTGAGGCATATGTTAATGCAGGAAGAATAGTGGAATCAAAGAGATGTGCTCATAGCTGGAGGTTCTTTGTCCTTTTAGTTATTTCTTCAATGCTCTTGAAGGCATTCCAAGCCGCTCTCTTCCTCCTGCGCAACTCAGGTGCCAGGTCATTCATCATGTTGATTTCTCGACCTAGGTATATATAACTGTTGCATTCGGAGATGGTGGTTTCGTTGACAGCGAATGGAGCGTCAGGAACAAGGCTGTTTCTCATAAACATTGTCTTCGTAAGATTCAACTGTAGTCCGACCTTTCCACATTCACGGTCAAAGTCGTTCAGCATTTGTGCCGCTTGGTTGATGTTTGGTGTTATTAGAACGATGTCATCAGCAAAGCGGAGGTGGTGTAGTTGCCGACCATCTATCTTCACTCGCATGTTTTCCCATTCCAGTCGTCGCATGATGTTCTCGAGGGTGGCACTGAAGAGTTTTGGTGAAATGGTATCACCCTGCCGAACCCCTCTCTTGATATGATTAACATTTAACATTATGTAAAAATAATGTTACATAAAAATGATAAATCTGTTGCAATAGATGAATTTGTTCAATAAGGATTTCTGAGATTCCAATGCTGCTCTGTTTTTTATTTGGGTGCTGACCGTGATCAGTGTATAAAACTTATTTAAGCAGCACTCTCAGAGGACTGAGAACATACCCTTTTCTGTAATTATGCTGTACTTATTTTTATTCTTAGAAATAAAAACAGGCTTGCAGTTTAACATGCAAAACCTCGGTGAAGGCTATCAAAAAAGTTCATAAGTTTGAGTTTTTCTAGTCTCTCTGATATGTTTGTGGTGATCAATAGATCTACCCACTAGACTTTGTAGCCCTTGGAAATGACTAACCTTTATTTACAAAGTTACTACCAAACATTAGGGATGCCATTTGTGGACTGGAAGATTATTACTTCTTGTAACACTAAACATCTTATTTGTGGCTTCTATGAACCTGAGTGCTGTTCTCAAGTGCTCTAAGCTGTGACCAACAGTTCATATCTATGCTGTACTAAACTATGACTTTGCTTTTTAATACTGTGGAGGAAATTTAATTCTGTGGAAGTTTGATTCTTGAGCCTAAAAAAAAGCACTCACATTACACTTCTTTGATGGCAAGATGATATATAATTTTTTCTTTTTATAAATAAACTTGTTTGAAAATAAACATGTGTTTTTCATATAAAAAACCTACACACTTAAAAGAATGTTAATTATGAAAAAACTGACAATGCCCAACACAGTAACAAGTCTCACAATGTACTGGGCCCATTCGAGCAAATCGATGAGCAACAGGAGGACAGTGACAGTGACAGTGACCAAGAATCAATGAAAATGCAGATCAATCAGAATTTTTATCTACTGAAAGTAGGAGTAAATTTTTGCATAGCCATTTTGGATAGTTGTAGACATTATCTACTAAAACGAAAGGTAAACTTATTTAAAAAAAATTTTAACACTCCCTTCTGGATAAATAATCAACAAAAATGTCCATGTATCCTCACAAAATGACAAGTGCTCACTGCAACACTATTGCAAAACTCAAAAACTGAAAGGGAAAAAGCCCTCAAACACCCATCCACACAATCGGTAAACAGGTTACAATGTACTCAGATAATAAAAGACAGCTTCAGCTCAAAATGTAATGATACAGGTATAAAAAAGACCAGACCATAGGAGGGTAACTACCATATGAATCATTTTCTATAATATGCAATCTGGCAAAGTTCCTCTATACTTTCAGGTTATACCTAGAGAGGCAAGCAGAGAATGGGGCACCAGAGGATTTCTGAGATTCCAGAGTTGCTCTGTTTTTAATTTGCGTGCTGATTGCAAGAATGTGATCAGTGTATAAAACTTATTTGAGCAGCACTCACAGGGGGCTGAGAACATACACTTCTCTGTACTTTTCCTTATGCTTTACTTACTTTTATTCTTAGAAATAAAAACAGTTTTGCAGTTTAACATGCATGATCTCAGTGAAGGCTGTCAGTCAAGATTGTGAGAGATTCGATTGTTTTCAGAAAATGACCTTAACTCTGGGTAAAAGTCTAGCCATATCCCATAATCTTTTCATCAAAGAGAACCAAATCCACCAGAATGAGAGGATGGAGAGAGTACAGGAAGTAAGTGGCTTGTGTCTTTGCATGTGGCTAACTCCAGTTTGAATCCCCTATACCACATAAAATCCCGCAAGCACTACCAGGGTTCATGAGTCAGGGATAGCTGCTGAGTACCACAGCGAGTGGCCCCTGAGACTCAGGAATCTCAAATAACCTAAAATGATTTTCAAAACACAATCAACTTTTTCCAGATTTCTAACATGCTTTGGAAAATAATCCAAAGATTAAACTAAAAATTTAGTTCTATTTTGAGTTTGTATTAATTTTCTGTAAAGGTGGATTTGGAATTTCATACCTTTAAGATCTTCCTTTGGGGATGGAGTGAGGATGTTTGACTCTCATGTGGCATTCCTAGCAATGTAATATGGAGCCTGCGTATTTTTGAGGGGAGGGGCAAGTATGTGATATGTTTAGTAAAATTCTAAAGGCAATTTCAAACCAATTAAAGAGACATAGATTGAGAGATAATTAAAGTTGCCTAATATCTTGATATTATGAGAATATTACACAATCTTTGAATGTTCCCAGAATGATTTCTCTTAAAAGTTCAAACTCAACTCTAACTATTGGGAACTTCCTTAGTACAAGTTACCTTTCTAAATATTTATATTTCTTATTTAATTTGAGTTTTATTGCAACCAGTGATTGAGTATTTATCTCTGCTATACAGCTCAGGAAACGGATGCTATTGAGGTTAACCTGCCCAGCTAGAACTTTGACTACAAACCAAAAACTTTTCAGACAAAAGTGACCTGTGGAGATTGTCTCAAGGGAATGCCACTAAGAAGAAATTCACGAAATTTATGTTGAAGCCTTATGCTGTTCTCACAAAGACACAACTTATGTCATAACCTGGGTAGATATAAGTTCAGAAGAAGCAGGTAGAGAAAAAAGGACAATAACAAAGAGGCCTGAAGTTACGGACAGTCAAGAAGGGTTTGTGAAACATTTCTATTTCTTTCAATCAAAGATAAGGGCATTGCAACAAAATTTGGTCCAAGATTTTTTTTTCCACTTAGACACAATTTAGACTACCTTATTACAGGGAAATTTAGTAATTTGTTTTTATATACACAAAATGATAAAAAGGAACAAACTATGGGTGTCTTTTGTTCTTAGAATCCCCAAGGAATGTGTTCATTTTTCCTTATAACTGGCTCTGCTGGAACCAAAGAGACAATAAATTGAAATCTGTAAACAAAGTTCAAAAAACCTTTTTTTTCCCTGGAAAAGATTTACTTTGGCTCTGAACTCAATATGCATTGAGTTGGCAGCTTCAACACTTTTCATGGGAAGCCCCCAGTTGTTAAGAAAATCTGATGTTGCATAAAAGGGTAATTGCTGTCATTTAAAACAAAATTAACGATTGTGAGAATAAAAATATTTATTAAACTTTAACATATGTAAGAAAAAACTAGCAATAGCAAAAAAAGGAAAAAATCCCCAAATCTCCTCCTAATAAGAAAGGAGACCGAGTATGGAGGGTTGGCTACTGCACTCCCGCTTTGTGCATCTGAGTTACTGCTCTTGCTGAATTTGATGGAGATTCTATGCTCTTTGCTTCTGCAGATTTATAAAGGACAGGATGGAGAGCGAGAACTAGTGTGATCTGCAAAATAATCATCTTTGTCTATTTTCTTTCAAGATTTTATCTTGGTAGTGATTTCATCAAGTCAGATTACAGCCTTTTCAGGGACTACTGATGAAATAATGAATTGAAATCATAGACGCATCATGAATTTAGTCCATGGGGTGAGGGCTGGAGTCCCATAGGGGTATGAGCCAAATCATAGTCAGACAAGAAGCTAGAACCAGATCACCAACATCATACAACTAACAAGAGGGGTCAAGTCAGGAATTTACTGGAATTGCCAAGTCCAAGCTCAGGAAATTTAAAAAGGAAAACATGTTTGGGACCTGTGTCCTGTCTAGTCTCAAAAGTTTAAGACATAAAGGCTGAAGGCCATGTGGAGTTTTTGAAAAATGCATTAGTTTATTTTTAACATTTGATTTTTTAGAAAGTCATGTTCTAACTCACCCTTTGATTAGGTAATTTAATATAAACAAATAACTTTAATTTTTGGGATTTTTTTTTTTTTGCATTTTTGGGTCACACCCAGCAATGCACAGGAGTTACTCCTGGCTTTGAACTCAGGAATTACTCCTGGTGGTGCTCAGGGGACCACATGGGATGCTGGGAATCAAACCTGGGTCAGTCCACGTGCAAGGCAAATGCCCTACCTGTTGTGCTATTTCTCCAGTCCCAGCAATTTTTCTTATATATGTGCATCATACACATATTTTCCTAAAGGGGAACAAATACAGAAGTTGAACTTAACGATTTTTTAAAAAAGTGAACATGAGTATGTAACTGCACTGAAATGAAGAAATTTAGTATTACCAACACTATTATCAAGCTCCTTTTCTGCCATATTCTTCCAAGGATAGGCACTGTCATGATAGATTAGCTTAAAATTTTTATAGCACTCTAGCACTGTCCTCCAGTTATTCATTGATTTGCTCGAGTGGGTCCAGTAACATCTCCATTGTGAGACTTGTTGTTATTTGTTTGGCATATTGAATACATCACAGGTAGCTTGCCAGGCTTTGCCATGCGGGTGAGATACTCGGTAGCTTGCCGGGCTCTCCGAGAGGGGTGGAGGAATCGAACCTGGCTCATCCAGGCCGGCCGCGTGCACAAGGCAAATGCCCTACCGCTGTGCTATCGCTCCGGAAAATTAGTTCTTACCTACCCATGCCTAGAGAAAAAGGTGTTTGTTTTGTTCGTGAAGCTAATTAAAAAAACTGATTAAGTCTTTTTAACTATCATAATTAAAGACATAAGTGTGTATATGATACATGAAGTACTAAGAGAATTATTAGCTTATTATGAATGTGGCTCCAATGTTGATAAGGTGTTATTTTGAAATTAAAGAGCTTCATCGCCCCTATTTGCATAGCTCTGCATTTGGGTCTTGGAGTGTATGTCAGTGACCAGAGCACCTCCCTTGCAGGCACGAGGCCCAAGTTTGATCCCTGCACCACCCCACATGCCGAGTGCAGGCCCAGCTGCACTGCCACTGGGGTCATCAATCAAGAGTGTGAGTGTGAGTGAAAATACAGTCTTTATTGATTTATTTTGTTCAGTGTTTGTGAAAACCATGTTGTTGCATTGAACAATAGGGAATTTAATTTTGTTGTATTAAAACATTAATTATGTATTCATTTGTTTTTTGATGTATATTAATTTAGCTTTAGTTTGGAGCAATAACAAGTAGTTCTGCCATGCAGTTTGATGTATACTTTATGGTAACATGCATTTCTCCTAGTAATACATATACATGCATATATATGTATACATGTAGCATATGTATGTGTATATGTGTATTTATATATGTGCATCATACGTGTATATGTATATATTCCTAATACATGAAATTTCTGGGTCATAAAGAATGATTATGTTTAGCTTTACTTAATACTGCCAAATCATGTGTTAAAACATTTAAACCAGCATATACCACCACCAAGATTCTAATTGGTCACAATATCACCAATGCTTGAAATTACTTAACATTTTTCAGTTTGGTCATTTATATAATAGTGAAATTATATTTAATTTTTTTGAAATTTTCTAATAAACTGGGCTGGAGCAATAGCACAGTGGGTAGGACTGAGTATTTTTTTCTAAATTGATTGGTCAATCTTAATATAATTTTTGTAATATTTTTAATTGTCTATTTTCATTGAATTATATTATTTATCTGTTATTTTTCTATCAATTTTTTTCGGGGGGTGTTTGTTTTTTTCCTGCTTTTTGAATCACACCCAGTGATGCACAGGAGTTACTCCTGGTTCTGCACTCAGGAATTATTCCTGGCGATGCTCAGGGGACCATATGGGATATAGGGAATTGAAACCGGGTCTGCCGCATGCAAGGCAAATGGTCTACTTGCTGTACTATCACTTCAGTCCCTTCTATCAATTTTTAACAGTTGTATGTTATAATATAAAGCACTTAATACATTACATAATCTTTGGGGAGATATTTGTTTTACAAATATATCATTTTGTAGGTTTTTCACACTCATAATGTCTTTGGGTAAACTGATATTTTTTATTTGAAATCATGATTTGCTTTTAATCACATATAAGCATAGACACATTATCACACATATTTGACAGATTCCAAGTCATAAAAATTAATCTAATGCCACTACATTTTAGTAACTATTTTTTAAATTTATTTATTGAATCACTGTGAGAACAGTTACAAAGCTTTCAGGTTTAAGTTTTGGTCATACAATTATCAAACCTCCATCCCTCCACCAGTGCGTATTTTCCACTACCAAGAACCCCAATATACCCCCAATTCCACCTCCCCCCATGCCTGTGAGGCAAATGATTTCCAGTTAACTCTCTCTCTACTTTGATTATATTCATTATTTGGATAAAAGATGGACCATTATTATTTGGAATTTTTCCCCAACAATCAAACCTGCTGAAAAGGCATCATGAAATAATTTGTTTTCTATTGCTGGTTATAAAGACCACATGATGTCGTGTGACTGCAAGCAGCCACGAGAGTATGGATTTCTGATATTTCAATACTTAAGTCTGGAGGGATTTCAGCCAAAAGCCGAATAGATCCAATATTGGTTTGTGTGCTTCTGGGACCATGGCCGTGCCGGAGAGCAGCTTGTGGGGGGGCAACTTACGGTCTTGGCAGGGCGGAAAGGATGTGCTGGTTCCGCGCCCCATCCCATCTCATGAGGCCGCAGTTGCCCCATCACTGTTGGCTCATACCTGACTATCCAATAAGCTCTAAGGTGGCGGCCTCCGTGCCGCATAAGGAGGGGAGGGAGGAGGCGGAAGAGACAGACAGACACCCTTTCCCTCCCTGGGGGTGGGGGAGGGTGGGCACGGCACTGTAGCTTAATGCATAGTCCATTCACATTTCTGCCAAAAGCCACTGGGTTCCGAATTAGGTCTGTGTGCCTCTGGGGCCATGACTGTGCCAGAGAGCCGCTCGTGGGGGGGCAACCTGATATTCTTAATTATAATATTCAGTGTGTTCTTATTTCTTTATGGATAGTGTTTTTTTAGCATGTTTGTGTATGAAATTATCTATTTAAAGTCATGAAGATGATTTTCTACATTATATTTATTCATCTGCCATACCACCTGTCCAGGTAGAAATAATTGTGTTCACAGTAATAAGTTGGAATAAAACTTCACTTCTTTCATATTGGTATCCAATTGACCCAGCATCATTTATTAAAACTACCCTTTTTCTTTTCACACCACATGACAGTAATAAACTGACTATTATAAGTTAATATTTGAACTGTCCTTTCTGTTTCATTGAAAAGAAGATTAAAAAAACAATATTTCATTCATGATCTCAACTATTTAATATAATCACCAGGAATATTTTGGTGTAAATACCATCCATATATGAGGATAATATTATATATATTATTCTTTGTCTCTTAGCAATATCTAAGAACTATTTTCCACTTGAATCAATTTCCACTTAAATATGATTTTTAAAATAAATACTATTATTCCAATATATTGGTTTTAGATAAACTAATGAAGCCTGTATTATTTGCAATTTGGAATTATTTTCAGATTTTTAAATTCTGATTCATACTGTAGCAAATATTTTGTATACCAATAAGTTTAAGCCTATTTCTATCAGGCATATCAAGATTCCATCAAGGTACTTGGCAAACATTGGCTCATGGAGAAAATTATTACATTTTTTCTTAGAACCTACATGGAAATATCTGATGCATCACTAGGATGTTCAGAAAAGAGGGGTATCTGAAAAACCAACTACTTCCTTAAGCTTTCTAGTTGTTGGATCATTATCCAAAATGCTTCTTTGTAGGAACAGAGTGGCCTCTAAGCTGATGCAAAAGATCAAAGATTCTTCCGTGGTAATGCTGATACTCTAGAGCATGATACCTGATGTGCGATGTACAAGACCATCAACTTTCCTCACCCCCATTTTTCCTGTCCTCACTAATATTAAATGATGCTCAACCATATATGGTAGTCTTCCCCAGAGATATACAATGCATCTTCCCAAGATCCTTATTAGAGGTGTATACTGTGCCACAGAGAAAATTTAAGAGAATTTTCTTCCCAGTGACCTTTCTGGTAAGTTTTGTCTTGTTTGGGGGCCACACCCAGCTATTATCAGGGCTTACTTCTGGCTCTGTGCTCAGGGGATCACTCCTGGAGGGGTTTGGGAGACTATATGAGGTTCTGGAGATTGAACCAGGGTTGATTGTGTGTAAGGTAAGCACCCAACCCACTGTACTATCTCTTCAACCCCACTAATGAGTTTTTTATATTATAGGAATGAATCCCACTCCCATCTTTCTGCTTCATTTACCTGTACTGGAAAGGGCAAAGAAAGTGAACGAGAAGAAGAGACATAGGGTTGCTGGAGTCCAGTATGTCTGTTCCTTGTACTCAGCCTGATGTGCTTCTCTGTGGGAGTTTGAGCTTAGAAGTTACTTTTCTATTTACACTTTTTCAGGACCATAGGGGTAGATTTAATTGATTTGGGGATTACTCTTCTGGGAGCTTATCTGTATTGAATTCCAAAGAAATATTTCAGAGGGATTTTGGGAGGGATAGATGTTATGCTTGTATAAACTTAATAGGAGATCAATAGGTATAGGTATAGATATAGGATGAAAGGTATTTTAGAGATTGGAGACAATGAACAAAACCTAAGAAATAGTGAGGAAAATACAAGGACAATTTAGAATGACTGGAGTGTTAAATGTTGCTCTCAGTTTCAAAGATTTGATCAGATTTTGATTATTGCTTAAATTTAGTTTTTCTAAAATCTGCTGTCACTGTGATCATATGACGCTTGCAAGACAAATCTTTCATCATCTTGCTATTTTTCTGGAAATACGCTGAAATACTATTAACGTCTGTCTTATAAAACTGAATAAATTTTGAAGTTGGAACTTAGACATTAAATTTCTGAAGATTTAAATGACAAGATGCTTTAACTGCTTTTGGTTCTATTGCAACTAATGTTGCCAAAAGCAACCAATAAAGCAGGTATCCAATTAGAATTATATGTGAATTTCAAACTTGTCTTCTGCTAAGGGAGCTGATGAACAATTAGGGTAAAAGAATTATTGATAGCCTTACAGTCTTCCTGAACTGGCACCATCTGCATCAATGTAGTGGGAATGGGAATAATTGTGACTATTAATAACTACCAGTTCCTGGCCACTAATAAATGAATCACCCAATAGGTGGGATCTGAGAAATCTACATCTTCAATAAACTCATTTGGTGATTTTTATGTACTCATATTCTTACGTATGTGCATAGCAGAAAACTCCTACAAAACATTGTTAAGAAGTTAAAAATTTTGTTCTGAATAAATTAGTAGACTCTCTGGGGAGCTAAGTTTCCGCCTAGTCTCAGAGAGGAATTTCCCACTCATTTCTAACAGTGTCTCTTAGAGGAAAATATAATTCATTCTTCTTATCTCACCATGGGGCATGGGGTGGAAGTGAAGACTGTTTCCTGTTATCCTAGGAATGACTTACACTGGTGATTAAGGAGTATAGGCTTCCCCACTGGGTTCTGATAAACTTCATAAAAAAGTCCAAATTGCTTGACAGATTCAGTGCAAAGTATACATGGATAGAAAAGGTGAAGAATACAGTATGTTTTTGGATGTCTCATAGAAAAATGCAAATAATAATTAAGTGGTAGGCACACATCAGAGTAATTAGCAAGAAGAAATAAAAAGTGGCATAATAACAGAAGAAATAAAAGATGATTTTTTTTCCTTTGGGGCAGAGGAAAAGAATTCTTGGGATCTCAAAGATGAAGAAAATTCAGAGGCATAGATGTTTAGGATGGGACCAGAAATGAACATTTTATTTTTTTATTTTTTATTTTTTATTTATTTTTTATTTTTTTATCATTTTTTTATTAGTGAAACACCATGAAGTACACTTATAGACTTATAAATTTTTGTGCTTGAGTTTCAGTTATACAATGATCAAGTACCCATCCCTCCACCAGTACCCATCCTCCCCCACCACGGGTCCTAGCATCCCTCCCCCCCCATCCCCCCCGTCCCACCCTGCCGCTGTGGCAGGGCATTCCCCCCTGTTCTCTCTCTCTCTTCTTTTGGGTACTGTGTTTTGCCAGAGAGGCATTGAGTGGCAATCATGTTTGGTCTATAGACTACTTTTAGCATGTCTCTCCCACCCTGGGAGGGTCTTCACAACACCCTTTATTTGGTGCTCTCTTCTCTATCTGAGCTTCCTTCTCACCTAGCACATGTGGCTGGCCTTCAAGTCATGGAGCAAAATTCCTGGTACTAATCTGAGCCCGTCCTGGGTGTTAGTCTCCCGTTTTGTTGCTTTATGTTCCCCAGATGAATGCAATCTTTCTGTGTCTATCCCGCTCTTTCTGACTCATTTCACTTAACATGATACTTTCCATGTAGTACCACTTGTATGTAAATTTCATAACTTCATCTTTTCTAACAGCTACATAGTACTCCATTGTGTAAATGTACCAAAGTTTCTTTAACCAGTCATCTGTTCTCGGGCACTCAGGTTTTTTCCATATTCTGGCTATTGTAAAGAGTGCTGCAATGAACAAACAATTGCAGATGTCACTTCGACTATACCTTTTTGCCTCTCTGGGATATATTCCCAGGAGTGGTATTGCTGGGTCAAAGGGGAGCTCAATTTCTAATTTTTTGAGAATCATCCATACTGCTTTCCAAAAGGGCTGAACCAGTCGGCATTCTCAACAGCAGTGAAGGAGGGTCCCTTTTTCACCACATCTGCACCAGCACCGGTTGCTTTTGTTCTTGTGGATGTGGGCCAGTCTCTGTGGTGTGAAATGATATCTCATTGTGGTTTTGATCTGCATCTCTCTGATGATTAGTGATGTAGAGCATTTTCTCATGTGCCTTTTTGCCATTCGGATTTCTTCTTTGCGAAAGTTTCTGTTCATTTCCTCGCCCCATTTTTTGATGGGGTTGGGTGATTTCTTCTTGTGTAATTTAACCAGTACCTTGTATATCCTTGAAATCAACCCCTTGTCGGATGTGTATTTGGTGAATATTCTTTCCCATTCTGTAGGCTGTCTTTGTATTTTGGTCACTGTTTCTTTTGAGGTGCAGAAGCTTCTTAGTTTAAGATAGTCCCATTTGTCTATCTCTGTTTTCACTTGCTCGGCCAGTGGCGTGACATCTTTGAAGATACCACTAAGTTCAATATCGTGGAGAGTTTTGCCAACTTTGTCTTCAATAAACATTATGGATTCCGGTCTGATGTTGAGGTCATAAATCTGTTTCGATCTTACTTTTGTGCATGGCGTTAGGCAGAGATCTGAGCCCACTTTTTTGCATGTAGCCATCCAGTTTTGCCAGCACAATTTATTAAAGAGGCTTTCCCTGCTCCATTTCACTTTTCTTGTCCCCTTATCGAAGATTAGATGATTATATGTTTGGGAGGAGATGTCAGTATATTCAACTCTATTCCATTGGTCTGCAACTCTGCCTTTGTTCTAGTACCATGCTGTTTTGATTATTACTGCTTTGTAGTAGAGCTTGAAGTTAGGTAGGTTGATTCCTCCCATTTTCTTTTTCCCAAGAATTGCTTTAGCTATTCGTGGGGGCTTATTGTTCCATATAAATTTCAGGAGTGTTTGCTCCATTTCTTTGAAGAATGTCGTGGGTATCCTTATAGGGATTGCATTGAATTTGTACAGTGCCTTGGGAAGTATTGCCAAGAAATGAACATTTTATATATAATTATCTTGAATACATTGGGCATTTTGGTGTTCATAGTATCTCTCCAGCTTCGATGAGAATGACACTTGTTTAATAGATGAAGAAACTGGTACACAAGTGTTTAAATTAATTTTTGGATTATTATTATAAACATCTGCCCCAAACATTTATGGAGCACTCAGTGGGCATAGCATAAGGTCCAATAACTGGCTGGGCTTTGACTTCAAAAGGATTGCATAGTGTAAAAATCCAAATCATGATACACTACAGAAACGGAAATATAATTACTATCCACCAAAAGTACCTGGTAAATTTCTAAATGAACTGTATATATTCAAAATGTTATGTGTGTTTTGGGGGTGTCTGGAAAAGTTTCAAACAAATACAAAGACTTGTGGTGGACTTACAGAACTAAAAAAATTTGTCTGATGGTCTTAAGTGACTCTGGACTAGTATGGGAGGTAAAAATTTTATACCATGAATTGTGGCACTGTAGCACTGTCCTCCCGTTGTTCATCGATTTTCTCGAGTGGGTCCAGTAACGGCTCCATTGTGAGACTTGTTGTTACTGTGTTTGGCATGTTGAATATGTAACGGGGAGCTTGCCAGGCTTTGCAGTGTGAGCGAGACACACTCGGTAGCTTGCCAGGCTCTTCAAGAGGGGCAGAGGAATCGAACCCGGCTTGGCTCAGAGGGCCGCACGCAAGGCAAACGCCCTACCACTGTGCTATCGCTATGAATTAAAAATATCACTTCACTCAATCAAGCAATATGTATTCACTGAGGATCTACAATGTGCACAGTGCTTAAATCACCAAGCTCCAGGATTACAAAATTATAGCCCCTAATCTTTTATTAAAGAATGTCTACCTCAGAGGGGAATATTAGAAATAAAATTTTAAAATAATGATAAGATCTAGCAGCACTAGTACATAACGTAAGAGATAGCTCACTGGTCTAAATCAAGGAATATTATAATAAATAATAAAATGATATTTAGATAATAAGAGACAAGGACATAGAAAACAAAGCACTTTTTCCCTCTCAGTGGTCAAATTTGGAAGTTTTAAGAAAATTAATTAGAGTGGGATCATGGGCAAGAACATGCAATTGTGCTTTTCCAGGATCCATGGGCCAGAGGTACTGTTTAAACTTTGTGTACTGTAAAATATTTCCAGATGCTGTAAGAGGAAACGTGCTATTTTCCTTCTCCTCTCAACAGTACAAATTTATATTAACCTTCTGTTTATCAGAACTTTATACTGCAATTTTAATTCTGTCTTTTACAGAAGAAAAAAATTCTCGGAATGAAATGATTGTGAATTTTTTATGTTTTTTTTTAATCAGCATACATTTTTCATTTCCCTCTGTCATTAAATATTTTTAGAATAATAAAACTGCTTGCATCTTTTATATTTTAGTAGTGATAATATGAATGGCTGTGGCTGGTTCTAGAGGTCTTTGGCTGTTGGGGCTCTGCTCGGGGCGGGGGGGGAGGGACTCAACTCGCCCCCTTTCAAGGGGCCCCGGTGAGGATAATGTCTCCTGGCCCTGTGCCTGGCTGTCCTCACCTGGGTCCCTTGGAGGGGGGCAGGTTGAGTTTCCCTCCCCGCTCCGAGCAGAACCCCAGCAGCTGAAGACCTCCAGAACCAGCCACAGACATGCTAAGACCACTCTCCACACGTCCAGACAAGCCTCATGCATAAAGGAACCAGCAGAGGAATCCAGGGATGTGGGTTCTGGGGCTGAGATCTCCAAGCCTGCTCGGATCGGGACTGGGCCTTCTCCACCCAGATCCCCCATCTTCCAGTAGGTAGGCATTACACCCACCAGCTGCTGCCAGCACCAGGTGATCCCAATATCAGCCAAGACCCAGAGACTATAAAACCTAGCTCCCGGAAGAGAACAGTGCAGAGTCTCCTGCCCCCATGCCTGGCTATAATTCAACACTGTAGTATTTTGTTGCTCTAATTGTTCCAGTTCTGGTAACTGAGATCTCTTTAAGTTGATTCCTAATATATATATGAGTGTGTATCAGGAATATATGTGTGTGTATCAGGAAATAGCTGCTGCCCTTGGGGAGGGGGCTGGGATGGGCTCATTCCTCTATCTCCAAGGTGCTAAGCTCTGCTTTACCTTCCTGGGGCCTTGAGGATGAGCTGGCAGTCAGGCTTCTTCTGAAACCACTTCCCACCTCTGTTGAAAAAATGTTTTTTCTTTTGTTTTGGTTATAAAGCTACATTCAGTGGTGTTCAGGGCTTACTCTCGGCTCTGTGCTCACGGGATCATTCTTGGCACTACTTGAAGTGTGGATGAGGACCTTAATGGTGTTCTAGGGAATCAAACTTTTAACTGCACTAATCAGGGAAGCCAGACCACTGATTATATGCTTAAACTAATGGAAAGAGCAACAATTCTATTTTCGTTCTTATTTTTAGTTTTGAGCTATTAATGAAAATATCACTTTACCTGGCTACATGGTTGATGTAACCAAAAACATGACCTTAGTGGTATCTAGAAATACTATCCAAAAATCATGAATCACTTATGAAGAGGTGGATCCCACGTGTTCTTGAGAAAGATGTGCATTTGTAAAAAAGTACAAGAAGAAGGGAAAGGGGGCTGGAGCAATAGCACAGTGGGTAGGGCGTTTGTCTTGCACGCAGCCAACCTGGTTTTGATTCCCAGCATCCCATATGGTCCCCTTAGCACCGCCAGGGGTGATTCCTGAGTGCAGAGCCAGGAGTAATCCCTGTGCACTGCCAGCTGTGACCTAAAAAGCCAAAAAAAAAAAAAACGGACAGAGGAAGATGTATATATGCAAAACCAAGGCTACAAGTGCCAGTGTGAGGCTATCAGATTCCTGCCCAGAACTCAGAGGGCATGCTGGCTTACCTATGTGGCTCACCTATGCTTGAGCAATCTAATGCCTCTTTCACTCCAGGACTCCGATGTACTGGCTAAAGGCCAACTCCAAGGCTCAAATCAAGAGCTAGATAAGCACTTATCTGGCTCCTGCTCAGGGTCCCAAAGGTGCTACAGCTGTTTCCAATGCTAGAGGGTTCAGTGTGCTGATAGGAGGATGGCAGGACTAGGGGGATCTGAAGAGAGCTCCCAAGCAGTTTGTATGTATGTCAACCTGAGACAGCGTCTATGGAGGTGGAAAGGGAGAAGCTATCCCAATCATTCTGTACATTTCTGGGGAACCTAATCACAGAGCATTTTCTTTGGTTATTGAGGGTGTGTTGTTGTTCCTAAAAGCTAGATTATGAAAGGTGATGGAGGGGCTGGAGAGATAGCACAGTGGGTAGGGCGTTTGCCTTGCACGCGGCTGACCCGGGGTCGATTCCCAGCACCCCATATGGTCCCCTGAGCACCGCCAGGAGTAACTCCTGAGTGCAGAGCCAGGAGTAACCCCTGTGCATCGCCGGGTGTGACCCAAAAAGCAAATAAATAAATAAATAAAAATAAATAAAAGGTGATGGAGTGTCTGCTTGCTTCTTGCTTTCTGCTCTTGCTATTGGGAGCGACTCATCGTGTAGGGAGAAAGGTAAACAGCCAAAGAAAAAAGGCTGCACATGGTTTTTCTGTGCAATTGTGACAGTCAGCCTCGATCATCCAACAGAGTGAGTGGATGAGTGAGACAGTGAGTGACCACCTAGGGCTCCAGCCACAGTCACTGAATTGTTCTAGTTTGTGCTGCATGGAGTAGAGAGAAACTTTCTGAAGCTCCTCCATTCCCCAAACCCGACCTCAGTTGCATATTGGTAAGCAAACAAAGTCACTGTTGTACTAAGCCACTAATTGAGGAATGGATTGCTAAGCAGCAACAGATTACTAAAACACCAAATAAAATAAATTAACCTATGACCAGTGTAGTCTCAGTTTTACTATAGGAACAACTGAACCCTAAATCTTAGAGACAGCAAACATTAACTTCTCACAAGTAGCATGTATCTACTTGTGGGTCATATGCAACTTGACCCTTAATAGCATTTGACCTAGACCAGACTAAAGAGCAGCCTCTGCCCACAACTGGATGATGACATAGTCAAGGGGAAAAAGAAAATGAAGAAATTCCACTGTGGCCTTTAATTCTACTCAAAGGGGGACACATTTCTACCCACATGTGGTGGACAAAAAAAGTCATATGGTCACAGCTGACAGCTGATATCAGTTGAAACAGAACAGGAAGGCAGGAAATCATCAAGGAGGAACATGAGCCATTTCCAGGCCATAGCAGGGTCTGCAACATAATCTGCGCACAAGGAAGAGCTGGAGATATGCTGGACAAATTTCTACCTACCAGTGAAAGTCCTCATAAGGGAGAAAGACTAGCAAAAAAACATGGATTAAACTCTTCCTCACTCTATGCTTTGTATGCATGAACTCCCCATGCAATGTGGGAACCATGCAGGGGATCCCCAGCTCTGCATGGTTTCCCCAGCACTGCCAAAAGTGATCCCCGAGCACAAAACCAGGAGTAGCCCCTGAACATTGCCAGATATTACCCTCCCCAAACCATAATGAAATAATACAAATTGTAGTTTCCTAGAAAACATAGTTCAATTGTCAATACCTCTCTTAGAAGGTTGCCCTCTACCCAGAGTGGAGGACGTAGTTCTCGCCATCAGGTAGCATTTTCCCTCTTTATTGCTTATCTTAATGATTTGTATGGGTTTAGGAGAAAAGGGGTAAAGCAGTTTTTCCCATTCTCATGGCATTTCTGTAGAGATTGGAAACTTATCCTAAAATTTAGATGAATATGCAAAAGACTCAATAGTCAAATCCATCTTGAAATAAAGAACAAGGTAAACACTTTTTGATTTCAAACTTAACATAATTAAGATATATTAAGGTACTGGTATAGGTATAGAACTAAGAGTTTGTACATAAAACCTTATGCTTACCATCAACTGATTTTTGACAAGGATGTAGGACCTTTTCATGAGTAAACAATAATGTCATCAACCAAATGGTGCTGGGAAAACAGGTTACTACATGAAAATGAATTAATCTTGACCTTCCTCTCATAACATAAATAAATATTAACTAAGTGCAGAACATAAAGTCAATACAAAACTGAAGTTTTTAGGAGAAAACATAAAAATAATCTTTTGACTTCATATTAAGTAATAGATCATTAGAAATGATAGTAAAAGTTAAAGAATAGATAAGCTGATGATACTAAGATTTTGTTTTAACAAAGCACTAGTAATTAAAGCAGCATAGTATTGGACTAGAAACAGACCTGCAGACCAATCAAACAGAGCTGAATATTCTATCACAAATTTGCAAATATATGATCACTTAATCTTTGATAAAGGAGCAAAAAATGTGAAGTAAGTGGTGCTGGGAAAACTGGAGAGCTACCTGCAAAAAAAAAAAAAAAGGACTCTGACATATGTCTAACGCCAGGCACAAAAGTCAGATCAAAGTGGATTAAAGACCTCATTATTAGAACTGAATCCATGAGATACATGGAAGAAAATATAGGCAGAACCCTCCATGACACTGAAACATCTTTAAGGATGAAACACCACTGACCAAGCAAATAGAAACAAACATAAACAAATGGGACTATATTAAACTAGAAGCTTCTGTACCTCAAAGGAAACAGTGTCCAAAACACAAAGAATGGGAAAAATTATTTACTCAATACCAATGAGATAAGAAGTTAATATCCAGGATATACAAGACACTAGCAAAATTGTACAAGAAAATAAAATTGTACAAGAAAAAACCTCCAACCCCATCAAAAAATGGGGAGAAGAAATGAAAAGAAGCTTCCTCAAAAAATAAATACATATGACCAGAAGGCACATGAGAAAATGCTCTACCTTGCTAATCATCAGGGAGATGCAAATCAAACAACAATGAGATATCATCCACACCAGAGACTGGCACACATTCAAAAGAACTAGAACAACCAGTGCTGATGCAGATGTGGGGAGAAAGGTATACTTCTTTCATTGTTGGTGGGTGCTGGGAAAACAGGTCCACCCTTTTTTGGGAAACAATATGGGCATTCCTTCAAAAACTAGCAATTGAGCTTCCATGTGATCCTGCAGTACCACTTCTGGGAATATATTCCAAGGGTGCAAAAAAGCACAATAGAAATGACATCTGCACCTGTATGTTCATTGGAACACTGTTTACAATAACAGAAGCTGGAAACAACCCAAATGCCCCAGAATAGATGACTGGTTTGGTACATCTACACAATGGAATACTATGCAGCTGTTAGGAAAGATAAAGTCATGAAATTTGCTTATAAGTGGATGGCCATGGAGGGAATCATGCTAAGTGAAACAAGTCAGAAAGAGAGGGACAGACTTAGAATGACTGTGCTCATTTGTGGAATATTAAATAACACATGAAGGTATTGGCAGAGGGACAAAGTCACGTGGGTTCCGGGGCCGAGATCTCCAAGCCTACTCGGATTTGGGCCGAGCATCCTCCACCCAGATCCTCCAAATTCCAGTAGGCAGGGGTCACACCCACCAACTGGCCCCCTGGCGCTGTGTAATCCCATCAATGGCCAAGACTCAGAGACTATAAAAACCAGCTCCCGGAAGAGAACAGTGCAGTCTCCTGACCCCGCGCCTGACTGTCCTCGCCGCCGGGGCCCCTTGGAGAGGAGCGGGTTGAGCTTTCCTCCCTGCCCCGACCAGGGCTCCGGCAGCCAAAGATCTCCAGGACCAGCCACCACCATGCTGAGACCACTCTTCGCACACATGAAGGTACTGGCAGAAAGACAAAGTCACGTGGGTTCCGGGGCCGAGATCTCCAAGCCTACTCGGATTGGAGTCGAGCATCCTCCACCCAGATCCTCCAAATTCCAGTAGGTGGGGGTCACACCCACCAACTGGCCCCCTGGGCGCGCGACATCCTATTATGACATCTTATTATCTCATTCCTACTTTGGACAAACTGGCAGGCTACCAAATGTAGCCTCCCCACATGGCAGAGTCTGGCAAACTCCCCGTGGCGTACCCAATATGCCAAGTACCAGAAACAATGATGGGTCTCATTCTCCTAAAGAGCCTTGAATATAATCTCAGGGCTAGGATGAAGGAGACGTTACTGGGGCCTGCTCAAGGCAATCGATGATTAACAGGATGATTTGTGATTTGTGATTTGTGAAATAACATAATATGGTACTGACACCCTAGGACAGTAGAGACATGGCCAGGAATATTGCTCCCTGGTTTATAGTCTGCCTCGTGAGCTGGGGAAGAAGGCAGCTGGAATAGAGAAGGGATAACTAAGTCAATGGTGACTGGATAGTTTGGGATGGGAGTTGTGTACCAAAAGTAGATAAAGGACCAAACGTGATGGCCTCTCAGTATCTGTATTGAAAACTATAATGCCGAAAAGTAGAGAGAGTATGAGGGAAATTGTCAATCATAGGGGCAGAGGGAGGGGTGGGATGCGGAGGGATACTGGGACATTGGTGGTGGAAAATGTGCACTGGTGGAGGGATGGGGGTTCAAACATTGTATGAGTGAAACTCAAGCATGAAAGCTTTGTAACTGTATCTCATGGTGATTCAATAAAATAAATAAATAAATTAATATATTTTGTTTTAAAATTATATCAATTACACAGGGAAATGATTACCTAAAGAATAGTAAAAATATTGTAAATTATGCATCTGATCAGTGTTCTGCCCTCCCGGCTCTGTGGGGCTTCACCCGTGCATGAGTCTCTGCCCAAGGGTCCAAAAAGCATCCTGGATTGTGGCATCGGCTGCGTAGTGGAGGTAGTGGAGGTCTGCCAGGCTGACATTGGACTCAAGGCTCAGCAGACCCGGGAGCAGAGATCATCTGTCCACTTCCAGCAACCCGGCAGACCTCCACTACCTCCACTACCCAGCCAATGCCACACTCCAGGATGCTTTCCAGACGGCGTGGCCGCAAACACTTAATACAAGATTACCACACCATATTTGATGGGGTTCAAATATGGTTTGAACCATGGGAACACCTGCAAGAAATGATTAGAGGCCACCCTAAAAGCCTCTATCCCTCTTGGAGAGCCTGGCAAGCTACCGAGAGTGTTCCGCTCGCATGGCAGAACCTGGCAAGCTATCCGTGGCATATTCGATATGCCAAAACCAGTAAATACAATGGGTTTCATTCCCCTGACCCTGAAAGAGCCACCAATACAGCAGTGTTAAGAAGGATGAGGAAGGAGATACTGATAAAATCTCAGGGATAACTAGGCTGCCAAAATGACGAAGAACAAAAATGACTGTAGTTTCAATGCACGTACACTGGCATCAGATGCATCCATCGAGGACCTGATGGTACAAGCATGAAAGATCAAGTACGGCATCATTGGTCTGACCGAGACAAGAAGGCATCAATCACATCATGCCGTTTTCGACACTGGAGAAGAACTGTTCCTTGAACATGTGAAAAAAGAGGCATTGGTGGTTGTCGGTGTCCTTGTCAACACAAACTTGGCCATAAGTATTGATTCATTCTAATGCCTAACAACCGAAATCGGATGATTACACTTGAATAGATGTGGCTCACTGCCGGCAGTTTCTATCTTTGTTGTCTATGCAGCAACATACAATTATGATGAAGGAGAAATTGAGAAGTTCTACATGGAAATGGAGAAGTTCTATGAAGAAGACCACACCTTCTACAAGATCATTGTCGGTGATTTTAATGCCAACATAGGACCGAGAAGATCAGCCGAAGAACTCCGCAACGGGACCTATGGCCTAGAATGGAATGAACAGGGTGAGAGACTGTCTGAGTTCATCATGTCAACCAAGACCATCCATGGTAACTCACAATTCCAGAAGGCCGAATCTAAACGTTGGACATGGGAATCTCCCAGTGAACAGTTCCACAACAAAATTGACCACATCATATTCAATCAATGGTTTTGCCTGACTGATGTCATTGTTGTCCCAAAATTCCAAACGGGATCGAACCACCATCTGCTTTGTGCAAAATTCTTCTTCATGGAGCAGGGAGAAAGGGCTGCAAAGTTTAAGAAGAGAACTCCCAGAATAACCACCAACTGGGAGCTCTTTGGCACTATTGAGGCAACATGGGAAGATGCCATAATTGACAACATTGACGAGGAATACGATCAAATAGTTCAGCACCTCCATAATTGTGCAAAGAACACCAAGAGAGAGATAGCCACAAAAAGACGCCTGTTTTCGAAAACTCTCGAACTCATTCACCAACGTGGCTTGGCTCAAGCTTCAGGCACATCTCTTTGATTCCACTGTTCTTCCTGCATTAACAAATGCCTCAGAGATGTGGGTCGTATGCAAACAGGATGAGAACGCTATTTGGGTCTCCCAAAGAGGAATTGAAAGAGCTATGCTTGGAGTATCATGCTTCCCTCAAATGAGAGAAAGAATCTGGAGTTCTGACCTCTGTCTACGGTCAAGAATCAGGGATGCTGTCTCGTTTGCCAAGGCATCGAAAATGAGATGGGCTGGACACATAATGAGATTTGGAGATGACCACTGGACTAGAGCCATTACAGACTGGATTCCATGAGACATCAAAATATCGTGTGGCCGCCCACCTACGAGATGGTCAGACTTCTTAGTCAAGACTCTCAATGATTGGTTTGAGGCTGTTCATTTTCCTAGAAAGAGAAGATGCCATTGGGCCACACTAGCACGTGACAGGGACAAATGGAGATATTACTGGCGCCCGCTCGAGCAAATCGATGAGTAACGGGATGTCAAGTGTCAAGTGTCATGCATCTGATAAAGTGACATATTCAGAATATATAAAAATCTGTTTCAATTTAATAAGAAAAGGTATCTAAGTTTCAAACAGGTAATTGATTTTAACAAACATTTTTCCAGGAAAGATAAACAAATGACCTATGAGCATGTAAAAATATATTTTACATCATTATTCAGGGGCTGGAGAGATAGTACAGCTGGTAGGGCACTTGCCTTGCATGTGACCAACTTAGGTTAGTTCGGTTCATATGGTCCCCCAAGTCCACCAGGAGTGGTCTCTGAGCACAGATCCAGAACTAAGTCCTGAACACCACTGGGTGTGATCTCCCAAAACAAAAAAAAAAGAAGAAGAAAAAGAAAAAACATTGTTATTCATTAAGGATTTGTATCACAAGTACAATGAGTTACCACATCAGATCCACAGAGGATATCTATAATTGAGATGAGATAAAGAAACAAGTATCAGAGTGTGGAGCAGTTAGAATATGCACTCATTGCCCAGAGTGGAGAGTATTCTCCAAGCACTGGTGTGGTTTCAAAACAAAACGCCAAAAGAACAAACAAAACCTCAAGGTAAGTTAGCCATTGTTGGTTTTCAATTAAACTTCACTAGATTTCCCTTGACTAGTAATTCCCAAAAATGACACCTTCTGTAATCTTACAAATCTCTCTGCATATAGGAACCCAGACTGAGTTATCAATAGAATGATGCATGAACTTATACAAAGCAAATCTTGTACAAAAAATTCTTTATAGCACCTCAATTTCTTCATTTTTTACATTGAGGCTGGGTATCCATATTAACATCTAGGAGCAAAATGTATTAATGAAAACAAAATTTCAAAGGTTTCTGAGCTGACAAATGGTAATTTCATAAACTGAGAAGTTAGATTATGTTTAGCCTCTCCATGTCTAAGACCTATCATCTCTACTTCCTACAGGAAATCACCTCAGTAAACTTTGCTCTTCAGACCTTAACTCTTACTAGTGACAAAAGTCAAAGCCAAGGAAAGGCTATGGGATGAGCTAGATGGTGAGTACAAATGTGTGAACCATACTCTGAATCTTCATCTAAATTAAGACTCATCCAAAGAAATAGAAGTCTGGCCATCAGTAAATATATTTTATTTCCGATGTCGCCTTCTATAATAGAAAAAAGATAAAAATATTTAATTTCTGCTCTCAGATAGCTCACCACCATCATATTTCCTTTTCTAATTGTGCAGTGATGAAAACCTGAAACATCATTTGAATGTTTTTAGTGATAACAAATGTATTTTAATGAAAAAAGACATAGAGAACCATGTATTCTATTATTCCACTCACATGAAGTATGACAATTTTTCAAACCAGATTGACAGTGTGGATTTTTAGGATTTGAAGAGGGGGCAAGTGAGAGGCAACTGCTTACTTAATAAGAGAGGATTTTCTTAACGGATGATATAAATATTTTGGAAAAAGACAGAACCAGTGGGTGCAACACATTATAAGTATGCTAAAAGCCAATGAATTGTGCTTTTAAAATGGTCTGTTGAGTCATGCCCACAAAGTACCTCCACTGCCAGGCTAGTTCATCTACTGGCCTTATTCCAGAGGTAAATAAATCTTGAAAGAGATCAACTAGCTGCAAAAATTTCTAGAACACTTGTTCCCAGCTGAGGTATCCAGGGCTCTCCTGGAGCAGGTCCAGCAAGTGCCCATCCAAACAAAGCCCAGCTGCCTCTTGCTCCCACAATTCAAAGTCACAGCCATGCCTTCGGTCAGAGTCCATTGCTCAGGACTGAGCCTCATAGAGAACGTAACCTACTGAAAACTCAGGTACATGGGTCCCTGTGACAGAAAACTCCAGGCCTTTGTGGTGTCTGGATGGAATATTACCCCCCACCTCCCTATGCTTCTGGAAGGCCAGGCAGTCCTGCCCATGAATCATCTCTGCAACCCAGTTAAAAGTTTAACTCGAACTGGACTGCCCAGTTAAATATTCTGGATTATCTGAAGTGCATCTCCAAAATCTATAACACAGAGAATGTAATGTAGAAGCCAACCAATCTCAACTAACAAAAATATGAACAGAGAAGGCTTAACTCATGACAGTGTCTTAGTAATCCCTCAGGCAAGGACTTAATGTCCCCATGGTAAAATATAATAATTTTCACTATTTTTTTCTAAAAAATTTTTTGATTATTCCATTATTGGTAACAATCAATAAATTATTGTGGGCCTGCTATGGCTTGGGAAAATAGGAAGTATTGGAGGAGGGAAGATGACAGTGGTGGTGGGATTGGTGTTGGAATATTGAATGCTTGTAACAAATCATCATAAAAACTTTGTAAACCTTAGTGTTTAAATAGTGAGGGGGAAATAAAAATAAAATGCTTTGTTGTGTGTTATGTGGATTTTACTTTATTTAAAATCAAAGAGGGGATCTTTACAGCATACAGTCGAAGAGAAGAGACACATGGAGGGCGGGACCCACAGCTCCCGGAGAAAAAGAAAAAACAGGTTCCAAAAAGAGCCGAGATCACCGGGAAGTCCCAGATGGGGTAGGTGCCGCATCCCTCCTCCCCCAGATGGAACCCCGGTGACCAGAAGCCTCTACAGGCATTGCTCGAGTATGTGGGAACTAGGACTTTTTTGCAAAACGGCGCGGCCGCTTATGCGGCCGCGCGACATCTCTCTATATACAAAGTGAGCAATGGGAAGTAAACCACCCAACGTTTCTCCCTGAAAATCAGAGTTAAGTTTGGAGGACGGCCACAGCCCCAGAAACACAAGGACTTAATGCAGAACCCAGCAGCTTGGAGCAGAAAAGTGAATGGACTATGTGTTAATCCAGGCCATCATGTCTGCCCGGAGGGGAAAGAGTGTTGCCCCATTCGCCCTCTCTTCTCTGGAAAGAAGGATGGCGGCCGCATGGGAGCCTTGTGAACAGCAGGTATGAGCTGGGGGTGTGGGGGCGACTAAAACCTCATGGGAAGGGGGGCATTCCGGTCCGTCCTTCACGCCCTACCGAGGTCACCAGTTGCCCCCTGCGAGCGGCTCTCCAGCACAGCCACGGCCCCAGAAGCACAAGGACTTAATGCAGAACCCGGCAGCTTGGAGCAGAAAAGTGAACGGACTATGCGTTAATCCAGGCCATCATGTCTGTCCGGAGGGGAAAGGGTGTTGCCCCATTCGCCCTCTCCTCTCTGGAAAGAAAGATGGCAGCCGCATGGGAGCCTTGTGGACAGCAGGTATGAGCCGGGGGTGTGGGGGCAACTAAAACCTCATGGGAAGGGGGGCGTTTCGGTCCGCCCTTCACGCCCTACCGAGGCCACCAATTGCCCCCCACTAGAGGCTCTCCAGCACGGCCACGACTCCAGAGCACAGAAACCAATTTCTTAACTATCTGACTTTCAGTAGAAATACTTCCAGGGTCAATAAGTAAAATAGCAGAAATCCAAAACCAACATTTAATTCTTGAACCCAGCTGTAGAAAGCAAATCACTTCATAATGCTTTTTCAGCATGTCTGATTTGGGGGGGTGGGGGTAAACTCTAAATAATAGTGGTGAATCTTTTAATGAAACAATGAATCTAATCAAAGCAGATAGAGTGTTAACTAGAATTCACCTGCCTCACAGGGACTGGGAGGAGTGGGGGGTGGGGTCTTATTGTGGTTCTTCATGGTAAAAAATAAGTATTGGTAAAGGGAAATGTGTTTGATATTTGCATGACTGAGACCTAAACCTGAAAGCTTTGTAACCTTTCCCACAGTGATTCAATAAATAAATAAATTTAAAAAAATAAAATAAAATCAAAGAGGGGAGAAAAAGGGACTTTCCAGATTTCAAAAGTCTTTTATCAGTGAAAGGATGAGTATTAAGAAAGTCTTTTGTCAATGAAAGGATGAGTAAGGTGTGATGCATATGTCAACCATTGTAAAAGTTCATGCTGGAGAAAATGCCCAGTCTGGGAGAAAGCATGCTTTTCCCAAGAACTTGACATAATGGGCTGCAGAATATGCTGTATTAAGACCTTCCTCATATACTGATTTCAGCTTCTGCCAATTCAGTCAATGGTCTTTGCCAACTCTCCAAAGTGAAGCCAGTTTTATTGTTCACTGAGTCACCCCTCTGCTAGAAATTCAGGTCCACAATAGCAGAGTCTTAGAATATGTTACTAACTTTTCTTTTTTAATTTATTTATTGAATCACCATTAGAACCGTTACAAAGCTTTTGGGTTTAAGTCTCGGTCATACAATGATCAAACACCCATTCCTTCACCAGTGCATATTTTCCACCACCAAGAACCCCAATAAACCCATGATCCCACCATTCCCCATACCTGTGAGGCAGATGATTTCCAGTTAACTCTCTCTCTACTTTGATTACGTTCATTATTTCCACAAAAGATGCCCCATTGTTATTTGGAATTTTACCCTAACAAGGATATGTTACTAACTTTTGAGTAAAAGACTGGTATGGTGCCTGGATCAAAATGAGTCACTGTTCAGTTTTTCTTTATTGGCTGAAAAATTGTATAGTTTCATTTAAGCGATTTCTTTTTCTGCTGGTGCAAAGTCTGAACACACTCCAAGTAAAGCATGTCTCTGTCTGCTGAGAGCTCAGACTGCTCTTTCCCACACTGAGTGCAGAACACCCACATCCAGGGGCAAGCCTTATGACTTCTGAACAGCTGCTTTCGACCTCTTCACCCCAACCCATCTCCAACCAGAGGCTGACTCCATCTACCTCTTGCTTTCATCACCTGCAAATCAGATCTTCTCAGCTCAAGGAGCCATCTGTAAAAAAAAAAGTAGGGGAGACAGAATCTCTTGAAAATTTCTCCAATGCTGGTAAAAATAATCCTGGGGGGTCTGAGACTGCCATTGTGAGGGAAAACACAAGTTGGTTCGGGGAACTTCTTTGCTAAACTTCCCGCATAGACATCTGTATCAGCAGAGTGAAGTGCATGATTCAGAAGTCACTTGGAACACTTACCCGGGAGTCAAAAACAAACCCATGAGAGTCCAAAGGCAAAGCTCAAAACAGACCTATTGAGTCTGCCAAATTCTTATAAAATATATCCATAAATGGCGTGGAACTTCCAGGGATGCTCTGCAGTTCTCCAAGGTCTGATTAGCAGCCAAGAAATATTTCCGAGTACTTACTATGAACGTAAAACATTGAGCAAAATACAGATTTCTATTAGTCCATTTATGAGTCTGGGGGGGTTGTGCAATACTTTTATTTAAAACAGATAATAACAAATGCCATTAGAAAGGCAGCTAGGAATAACTCTTGTGCCTAATCTTCTCTGTCCACAAAAATGTATTTGGGTATTATAATTTCTTACTTAGTCCAGGAGTCTTTGACCCTACAGCTATCAGGGGTGTTGGTATTATATTAATTGCCAGGCATAGCAATGTGCTTCCTGAAACAGTTCCGGAAAAGGTCTGAGAATAGCATTTTAAAAATGTCCTCAGGTGACATGTGCATATTAATACTTGAACACTTGTAGTTCATTACAACTTATTACACAACCATGAATATTTCCTTCTTGCATCTCATAATTATAAGACCCACTCAACTGAGATGTCTTCGGCTTATAGAGAAGGAAACAGAAGTTCAGAGAAATTAACTTCAAGTTCATAAGGTGCCAAGGGTGTAGCACAGTGGTAAAGCACTAGCCTTGCATGTATGAGGCTAGGGGGTCTCTTCTTGGCAACACACACACACACACACACACACACACACACACACACAAAGTTAAACTCAAGTTAATATAGATAATGGATGGCTGGTCTATAACTTGAACAGAATTCACCTGATCTGGGCTTGTCCCAATACTATGCTGCTTCTCTAATAAAATAAATAGAATGAAATAAAATAAAATAAGAATGAACTGGAACATATTTCCGCAGTCTTACAGAGGCAAGGACAATTCTAAGCGAAACACTGCCATCTTGTGGTCACCAAAAGCCTTATTGCATTATGAGTGTACCTAAACTTGTCTTATCTCCTGAATTTACTGACTTTTCCAGAAATGTTATTGTCATGGTATTTTTAACTAAGGTGAAAAATAACATGGAAACATGAGTTGCATGAAGGAGAAAAAGTACAGAAAGTAAGTAATTTATCAAGTACTCCTTCCAAGGGCTCCTGAGCAAGTAGGCATATTCTCAATGAATAGTGAAGTGTTACTTCTGATTTGTGGCTCACTCAGTCACTGCCTAAAGAAAATACTTTTGTTCATGGATAGGAAGGGAATTCCCCACCTTCCCTCCGTCTACACTTACTGGTGTCTAAACCATTATTCCAAAGCCAGAAACTGAGAAATAGTGTTAACTGTTTTCATCAGTTCTCAGAGGTGCATTTGGTGGCAGGAATTTTACTTCTAATAGAGCTATTATTTACTGGCTCTTTCAGGATCAGGAGAATGGGACCCATTGTATTACTGCCTATTACTGCCTATTACTGTCTGTCATCTATAATCTGTTCACTCAGTCATCCTGAACAGGATTGGCAGAACACTAGATGAAGGACAACCAAGTGAGCAAGCAGGTTTCCGCAAAGGATTCAGCACGATGACCATATCCACATGATAGCCAAGCTCACTGAGGTTTCTCAGGAGTTCAAGATGCTACTCTGTCTAACGTTCATGATTTAAAGAAGGCTTTTGATTCTGTTGAGACTGAAGCGGTCATCGAGGCCCTAGCCAAACAGGACGTTCAAAGTCAATACATCAGGATCCTCTATGAACTGTATTGTGGATTCACTACCAGGATCTCACCATTCTACAGGGAGGTGATCATTGACATCAAGAGAGGGGTTCGGCAAAAGGAGAGAGAGAACAGAGGGGAATGCCCTGTCACAGAGGCGATGGGGAGGTGGGAGGGATACTGGGATTCATGGTGGTGGGAAATGGGCACTGATGGAGGGATGGGTATTTGATCATTGTATAATTGAAACCCAAGCACAAAATTTGTAAGTCTACAACTGTACCTCATGGTGTCTCACTAATAAAAATTTTTTAAAAATTGGTGTTAGTATTTATATAATCAATTCTTGATACAATAAAATATCTGTAGGGGTGTGGCAGGGTGATACCATTTCACTAAAACTCTTCAGTGTGACCCTCGAGAATGTCTTGCGACGACTGAAATGGGAAGAAATGGGAGTGAAAATAGATGATCTGCAACTACACCACCTACGCTTCGCTGATGATATCGTTCTTATAACACCAAACATCAGCCAAGCGGCACAAATGCTTGGCCGACTTCGACCGTGAGTGTGGAAAGGTCGGACTACAGCTGAATATCACAAAGACAGTGTTCATGAGAAATGGTCTTGTTCCTGATGTTCCATTCACTCTCATTGGGACGAACATCTCCGAATGTAACAGTTATGTGTACCTAGGTCGAGAAGCCAACATGATGAATGACCTGTCACCTAAGTTGCGCAGGAGGAAGAGAACAGCTTGGAATGCCTTCAAGAACATCGAAGAAATAGCTAAGAGGACAAAGAACCTCCAGCTTCAGGCACATCTCTTTGATTCCACTGTTCTTCCTGCATTAACATACGCCTCAGAGACCTAGGCCCTAGGAAAACAGGAATGAGAACACTATTTGGGTCTCCCAAAGAGGAATTGAAAGAGCTATGCTTAGAGTATCATGTTTCACTCAAATGAGAGAAAGAATTCAGAGTTCTGACCTCCTTCGATGGTCAAGAATCAGAGACACTGTCTTGTTTGCCAAGGCGTCGAAAATGAGATGGTCTGGACACATAATGAGATTTGGAGACAGCCGCTGGACTAGAGCCATTACCGACAGGATTCCACTGGACGTCAAAAAATCATGTGGCCGCCCACCTATGAGATGGTCAGACTTCTTTGTCAAGACCCTGAACGATTGGTTTGAGGCTCTTCGTATTCCTAGAATGAGCAGATGCCATTGGGCTACACTAGCATGCTACAGGGTTGAATGGAGACATTACTGGCATGTGCTCGAGCAAATCAATGAGTAATGGGATGTCAAGTGATCAAGAGCTATTATCCAGTCAGTAGGGGAGATTAGAGATAGGAGAGGAGTTCTTATGGACAACTACTTTCCAAATTATTGCAATCTGTAGTTTAAACAAAGGAGGAATTCCTAGAAGTGTATTAGTGCAGCCACTGCAATCAGTCAGCAGGCCTATACACATAGTGAATCAGGTCTGGGGCCTGGAGAGGGTACACTGAGAATTTTATATGAGAAGAAGCAATATTTGATATTAGACAAAATATTCTCAAAATATTCTCAAACACTCAAAAAGAGACTGATTTTTACTTTTTATTATGAGTATTGAAGAAGAAAAGATATATAAAAAAAAAAGAAACAACAACCTTCAACCTTCCTTGGTTAGTGTTGCTAGGGGGAGACCAGCTCTCAAAGAGGGCATGCTCACACCTAGAAAAACACACTGAGATGATCAGTAAAGCCTGTTGAACTGATTACTTAATGATCCTCAATGTCATGCTACATATATTTTTAATTTTTTAATTTCTGGCAAATATTATCATTCATCAGACTGCCCCCGTGCCTGGCTGTCCTCGCCGGGGCCCCTTGGAGGGGAGCAGGTTGAGCTTTCCTCCCCGCCCAGACCAGGGCTCCAGCAGCCGAAGACCACCAGGACCAGCCACCACCATGCTGAGACCACTCTCCGCACACCTGAAGGTACCCGGCAGAGGAACAAAGGCAAGCAGGTCCCGCCCGGGGCTGAGATCTCCAAGCCTACTAGGATCGGGGCTGAGTATCCTCCACCCAGATCCTCCGAATTCCAGTGGCAGGGGTGACACCCACCAACTGGCCCCCTGGCGCTTTGTAATCCCATCAACAGCCAAGACTCAGAGACTATAAAAACCAGCTCCCGGAACCGCTTGGCCGCATTTGTGGCCGTGCGACATCTTATTATGACATCTTATTATCTCATTCCTACTTTGGACAAACTGGCAGGCTACCGAATGTAACCGGCCCACACGGCACAGTCTGGCAAACTCCCTGTGGTGTACCCAATATGCCAAATATCAGTAACAATGATGGGTCTCATTCCTCTAAAGAGCCTTGAATATAGCACTTTCTTAAAAATCTCAGGGCTAGGATGAAGGAGACGTTATTGGGGCTTGCTCGAGGCAATTGACGATTAACAGGATGGTCATGATTCGTGATTCGTGATCATCATTCAAATATTTCTAGATTAGTATCTAAAACAGATATAAATTCATAACACAATTTGAGTATCTGGGTGAATACCACCCTAAGGAATGACTATGTTTTAAACTACCAAGAGTTCGAGGAAGATAATATCATATTGATACTTAAGAAAAATAACGAACTGAAAATAAGCTTAAATTTTATAATAAATTAAAAAATCCTTTTATAATAAATTAAAAAATCCTAAGATGCACTCTTGAATGGCCAAAAGTCCTTTCGAAGTGACCCCATAAAATGACCAGACAATTGCCACTGGACAGACCCAAGGGGCTAGCTCAGCAGGCCTTAATGATCCAAGATAATTAGGATACTCAAGAAAAGTTTTCCATTAGTGGTAAAAATGCTGACATTCTGATTACAGCTTGGGTCTTCCCTTTCCCTAATTCATTGGGTGTGGGCAAGTCATGCAACCACCATGAGCCTTTTTTCTCATTAACAACAAAGAAATAATAATACTAGCTTTTCTCAAAGTACTATGATGAGGGGCTGGAGATAACGTAGCTTTTGAGCACAAAGATGCTAGTTCAAATCCTGCTAAGTGAGGTCTCCCTGCTCTGCTCTTTATGCCTGACAGTTCTGTGGTCTGTATTTCACCACATCACAGGTGATTTCCAGTCACATTAAGCCAAGCATGTGTGAGCACCATGAGCAAATGGGGTGTATCCCCCCAAAATTCTGCAAATAAAATTGCTGCAACTAAAAATGATATGCAAATACCATGGTCAGGAAGAGAGACCCATGGTGAACACCTTGAGTACATACACAAGTCACAAGCACAACTGGAAGGAGTATGGCAGCTCACCCCATTCCCACCACAAGAGAATGTGAGTGACAGCCAGGCTTGTGATTGACACCAGGTCATGGAACAACAATAACAAGAGTGAGGGAAAAGGAAGTGGGGGGACAAAAAGAAAATATTATGGTGACAAGAAAATTAAGTCAAGGTATGATGTATTCAGGTTTACTATCATTGTAGAGCTATCACTCAGATCTACTATTTTTAGATTGTAGACAATATATAAAATTATGTGATTTTGAATCTACCATGATTTTACTTAGTTGTTGTTCCCTCCAAACTGTGTTATCTTGTTCTTCCAAGGACACTCTCAGTCAGTCAGGCTAGCAGGGGAAGACCAACTAGATAATAATTTCTGTTTCCCTCTAAGTAGGGATATAAGATATCATGTCCCTACTTTCCAAACCTACTAGCAAGACTTCTAAATGTTTCCCAAGATGAATTAGAAGTTTAAGGAGAGGCACATGAATATAACTCTACATGTTTATGTGTATACAAAATAATACCTTACAAGGAAAAAATATTTACAAACTATATTAGCCAAACTGAGGCCCATAGAACAGAATGAATATAATCTGTAATCTGTGAGTGAAGGACTGAAGCTGAGAAGTGAACTGATTTATTCGAAATCAATAGAAAAGTAACTTTCCACCCTTCCTCTCTCCCTCACTCTTTCTCCTCCCTGCCTTCTTCTGCCTTCTTTTCTTCTTTCCTCCGTCCCTCCCTTCCTCCTTCCCTCTTCCTCCTCTCTCTCTCTTTCCCTCTCCCTCTTCCCCACCCCCGTTTCTCTCTTTGCTCAGGGATCAATCCTGGCAGGGCTCAGGAGAACATGTATATTTCTGGGAACTGTACTCTTATTGACCACATGTACAGCCTTATCCCTGTACTATTTCTGCAGATCCCACAATCGGGTTTTCTAACACAACATCAAACCCAAGCTCTTGGGCATAAAGCCAAAAGCTTTCTATATTCTAAGCTATTGAGCATGCTCTCTTTACAGCTGCAGTTCCTCTGTCTAAATGTACCCGGCAATGTTCTTGCTCTCCTTACTGCAAGTTTCACACCACATCTCATCATGCCTATTTTTAGGCAGCGATGAAAATTTCTTCAGTGTAATTCATAATACTTGGATATAATTCTCTCCTGATGCATGTCACAGAGTGTTGACACATAATAAATCATTTTCTTGATGCTCTGGATTGTCTGAAAACTGCCTTGTTAGGATTGTGCCTTACTCATATTGTTGGCTTTAGGAGCCAGCACAGAATCAAGTGCACAGGACGTATTTAGTAAATATTTAGAGATGGAAAATTCAAACGAAGTGGATTACATAGTTGCTTGTAAGAAATGCAAAACTGGACCCCAACTTCTTGATCCCATACAATTTTGCTTTCCCCAGGAAACATTCAAGGTATATCTAGTATTTCAATCAAAATCTAAATTTTACATTACACGAGGGTTACCTGTATTCATTCATGTACAGAAACATTACCCCAAACATTTGATTTATAATTGCAGCTGGTATTCTGAGTCCCAGTACTGGTTGCTTCCACTTCAAATCTAACCTAACTACTGCTATAATCAATAGTATCTGAACTATTTATAGCAATAAATTGGCTATAAGAATTACAGGCAAGATTTTTCAGATCCAACTTACACTATTACATCTTCTACAATTCAACTGGTAATTTAAATTCAAAACAGTTGAATGAAATGATTAGGACCATTTAGCAAAGAATTCTGTACTCAGATAATACCACAATGAATATTGTTCCACCTTTGCTAGTGATTCATAGTGAGGTTTGTGGGTAGGTAGGACCAGCACTACCTGTTGTTGTGCAAGGAATCAGGATAAGGAAAGAGACCACTCTCGTGATGCAAGTCACTGTCCTCCCATTGTTCATCGATTTTCTCGAGCAGGCCCAGTGAGGTCTCCATTTTGAGACTTGTTACTGTGTTTGGCGTAGCTTGCCAGGTGGGTGAGATACTCTCAGTAGCTAGCCGGGCTCTCTGAGAGGGGCGGAGGAATTGAACCAGGCTCGGCCGGGCTGGCTGCGCGCAAGGCAAATGTCCTACCACTGTGCTATTGCTCCAGCCCGTGATGCAAAAACACGGAATTTTATTGCTCACTCAAGATAGTGTCCAAGTCTCCATCTATGCAGAGGCCTCAGGACAAGGAATCTGACTCTGGTTTCAGTGATATTCTAGCATATGGTTACATAAATTGCACATACTCTATGTTCTAACAGTCGTTATTCTTTTTATTGGGGGGTCACACACTGCAGTGCACAGGGGTTACCCCTTGCTCTGCACTCAGCAATTACTCTTGGCAGTGCTTGAGGGACCATATGGGATGCCGGGAATCGAACTCAGGTCAGGTGCATGCAAGACAAATGCCCTATCCGCTGTGCTATCGCTCCAGCCCCAATAGTCATTATTCTTGGCACACAAACTGCTGATATGGTGCATGCTGGATGGTCATGCCCACCTGCTGAGTCCTGAGATTTGTCTTGTGATGAATGTCTCATTTTTGGGAAACTGCAACTGCCCATTCCTGAAACTGGGGTCTAGTTAATTTTCAAACTTTTAGCAGCCTGTCATGGTGTTTCTTCTGACACTCTAACTGGCCCAGGCCAGTATTTTAAAACATATTCTTTCACTGTGAGCCTGTTCAAAATGCAGAATGTCAGGTCCTGCCACAGATCTAATAAAAAATGCCAAGGCCCTCCCATATCCACCTTGATATTTTAAAGACTTAATTTCTCAAGAACTGGCATTTTTCATAGCTCCCTATGTGATTCTAATGAATACCACGTAGAGACACATTACTTTAAAACCTAAACAGAATGGCTCAGAGAGTTAGGTTAAGATAGTTTCTTTGTATGTGACTGACCTGAATTCAAACCCTACTACCTCATGTGGTCCTGTGATTTGTCAGGAATGATGCCTGCAGAGTAGGCCTTGGACGTTGCTGGGTATGTCCTATCCCTCTCCACCAATGCCTAAATATGGACCAAAAAAAATTATGTTCAGAGATTTTTTTACATATCAAAATAAATTTTAAGGATTCTTTAAAGGGTTTATCTGAGTCCTCAGAATATATGGAATTGTTTGAACAAATTCCCCAAAGAAGGGATAACATCTCACTCACCACCTAGGTTTTCTGTCATTGTGTCTACAGGCTTCTGAAGTCTTTCTGGCTATGAACATGAGTTATTACCCAAGTATAAATCAAGTCAGGGGAAAAAGTAAGTTATGCCATTTCCCTTGGAGACAATCACAGGGGTGATATTATCATTCCTCTACATCTGGGGAAATTCTTAGACTTGATCTGTAAGAGTTAGTTCAGTACCTGGTGTTGCTTCATCTTAGTCATCCCCAACCCATTCCTTCCTGTATGCCAACAGAGCTCCATAATAAGCCCAATTTCAAATTGCATTGCAGTGATTCTGTATAAAATACCATGATTCTACCTTGCATTGAGAGTTGAATTCTGCATTGAGAGGAATAATATTGCATGTCAGTGTACTCCTTCCCTTCTGGACACACACGTAGTTTCATTTGCACCTAAAGTTTGTACACGTCAACAGCTCTTTCTTTGTCTGTCCAAGGCAAAAAGCCAAAATAGAACAAAGGATTGAATGTAGTAAACTGGGAAGACTTCAGGGATGACAAAGGGATGACAAAGAAAAAGTACTAAAATGGGAATTAGGTTAACTAGGATAGAAAAGATGTTGCAAATGTCATACAAATCACAACACCGAAAAGGAGAGAGAGTGCAAAAGGGAATGCCCTAGGATGAGTGGGGTGGAGGGGACGGGGTGGGGGTGGTGGGAGGGATGCCGGGTTCATTGGTGGTGGAAAATGGGCACTGGTGGAGGAATGGGTACTCCACCATTGTATGACTGAAATGCAAACACGAATGTTTGTAAGTCTAACTGTACCTCACAGTGATTCACTAACAAAAAAAATTTTTTTTAAATAACCCAAGACAAAAATTAAGATAGTGCCTGAAGGAATATTCACAGAACTGAATAATTGACAAACGGATGATATGTAAATGTAATGGAAGAAGGACCAATTTGTGTGGCAGGGAGGGAGAGTCTGCTAGTTCATAGTCATGGTGGAGAGGGCTGCCGACCTAAGAGGCAGGCAGGTTTCTGAAGGAGAGAACTTAACTAATTAACTACTTTGCCGTGCTCTGCTTCCTCAGTTTACATTCTATAGTCCACAAATTTTGGTGAGATAATTCAGCTAAGGAAAAGAACACCTGAAATTCTAAATATAAAGATAAAATCATTAGTTTTTGAGCAAGACGCTTGATTGCTCTGAGTCTGAATTTCTTCATGCATTTGAAGCTGGTGGTTCTTCTCATGTAGTCTGTCTGCATGGGGCCTGCCTAGTTAACTTCACACTTCCTTTTCTTCTCTCATTCCTCTCTTCTTCTGCCATTAGGGGTTAGTGTACATACTGCTAAACAGGCATAAACATACTTGCAAACTTCAAAAAAATGTATTATTAGATTTGTAATCTTAATAGGCAATTGCACACAGCCAACTCGGCCAAGCCGGGTTCGATTCCTCCGCCCCTCTCAGAGAGCCTGGCAAGCTACCGAGAGTATCTGGCCCGCGCAGCAAAGCCTGGCAAGCTCCCTGTGACATATTCGATATGCCAAACACAGTAACAACAAGTCTCAAAAAAAAAATGGAGATGTTACTGGACCCGCTCAAGCAAATTGATGAACAATGGGAGGACAGTGTTTGTTTTGTTTGTATTTGCTTTAACTTACATTTAAAATTTGATGTGTAGCTAAATTGTTAATAGTAAAGTATTCTATAACAGTTCCTTTCTCCTGGAAAATTCCTTGACTTCACAAGTGCTTACGAACTACCTAATGTGTGCCAAGCGCTTTTAAGGAGCTAAACACTCCACAGGAAACAAGACAAAGTCTTGGTCTCCAAGGACTGCTTATTCTCAAGCAAGAAACAGAGACTGCATAAATATGACACCAAGTGATGCTAAATGTTATGGAAAAACTGAATTAAGGTGAGGGCACAGAGAATGAAGACAAGTCAGAAAGTATATGGGAAAATCTATGAGAAAACCTTACTGATGAATAATTATTAATGGTGGAACTAAAACAAATAGAGTAATCTGGCTCATTAGCATGTACAGCAAAACTGATTTGTAGTGTCTTTCCTAGGTACATAACTTTCTTAACTTCAAGGAATTATTCTTGCTAAAAAAATACTTCCTAAGTACAAATGTTAAATTTAAACACAATATTTTAATAAACAAAGACAACAACCTGTCAATAGAAAAAAATAAGCAACTTGTGAAAACTCAGAACAAAATTTAAATTCAGTGTATGAGGGATATAAAATATTAGAGAAACATTTTGCTAAACCCAGTTCAAAGTACAATTTTATTTACTTGCCAAAGGTATTATATTACGTTCCAAACTCTTCAGTAAATTACATAGCAAAATGTGCCTAGAAAAAGAAAACATTTCTCTCTTCTAAAGTACAAACCTAATAGATGAAAAGTTACTCAAATTGATTCATTTATGTTTTAAAAAGTGATTGTTTACTTGAAAATAAAATTTTAACATATATTACTGAGTGTAAAAGCACAGAGTATTTATTATAGAAAATTTGGAAGAATTTACACATACATTAGTAAAGCGCTTACATATACATTATTATTTTGTTACTCTTCTATGCATATAAATATATGTGTTTACATGTGCTATATATATATATATATTGTATGTATAAAATGTAAAAGGTAAAGGCCCTCCCGTTGTTCATCGATTTGCTCGAGCGGGCCCAGTAACGTCTCCATTGGAGACTTTGTTGTTACTGTGTTTGGCATATCGAATACGTCACGGGGAGCTTGCCAGGCTCTGCCGTGCGGGCGAGATACTCTCGGTAGCTTGCCAGGCTCTCTGAGAGGGGAGGAGGAATCGAACTCCGGTCGGCCATGTTGGCTGTGTGCAAGGCAAATGCCCTAAGAATGAATATACTCATAGACATAAACATACATTTCTAAAATATACATGTAAGACTATAACATATAGACAAATGATATATGTAGCTCTTTATTAGCATCAGTTTCTCTTTTCAGGATGATATTTCCTGACTTTTTTCTTACAGATCATCTTGTCATCTTGTTAATATTAATCCCTTTTATGAAATTAATTGTAACTGAATTGGGCACCCAAGGAAAATACAATAATGCCATTGGAATCAAAAGAAACAGTTAACAATAAATCATTAACATTTTTAGGATGCTTATTTCATAAATACCTCATTCTACTTGACAGTTGGGAATTATTTATACTAACATTTAACATTTCAAACATTACCAGTACTTGAATATTCTCAAACCAATGTAAACATTACTTTGCAGTTAAAAGAGATCCATCATGAGGTTTGAGCACAGCAGGTTGGGCACTTGCCTTGCAGGAGGCCGATCTGGGTTAGATCCCCGGCATCCCATTTGGTCTCTCAGATCTTGCACAAGTAATTGTAAGTGTAGAGTCAAAAGGAAGTCCTGAGCACCACTAGGTGTGACCCCAACCTCCCAAACCCCTCTCCAAGAAAAGAGATCCACAAGTACTGGTTGCATCAGATCATGGAAACTTGAACCTGAACAGCTAAATGGAGAGGGAGCAATTCCCTTCTGCTGTTATCTACCTTCATTGGGGTGAAGAGGGGTTTAAGAGAGAGAAATATTATAGTATTTGTTTCCCTTCTCCTTCAATGCTGCTTTCTCAGTAGAAGCTGAAGGAAATAACATCTATTAAAACTCCAGGAATTTGTAGCGATTTGACAAGAGAAAATTGACATGTCAGAGATATTCAAAGTTGATAACCAATGAAGTGTGTGTGTCCCCTTTGGATATTCTCCTAAATGTGCCAATTTCGTCTGATAAACATGAAACAATGTTATGAACATGTTCACAATTCACGATTTAAATGAGGCATGCTTAGGGAAGCAGCACAGTTTATGGATGGGTTGTTATATTGGTGCTATTTCTGGAGCTCCAAAGTACTAATTTCCCGCATCTGTCTAAAAAGCAAACTTTCTTACTAATTTTTCTTTAGTTTTGAGGCTTCTGGGTGGAAGTCAAAACCTACAATGCAAAATACATTAAAAATTTGGAAAGTAGAAAGCCTGGAAAAAGGAGTGAAAGAGCACACATATCAATCTCCTCTCATATTTGATTACACTTGTTTCACAGAGTTAAATTTTCATGAGAATTATGCTTAGTATATAAAAAAGAAAGGTGCATCTGATAACTATTCCACAATGTAATATAAGCACAGGTTGTATTGAAATATATATATTTAGCATTAACTCAGTTTACAGAATTCAAAGGTCTAGCCCAAAGTTTTCTGGAAGAATATTGGAATTTTGCTTGTGGCAATCAAAATAAAACCTACAAGACTTGAATACTTTGAATCCTTCCCCTTAGGAAAGCCAAAAAGGCCAGCAAAAGGTTAAATTAAAGATTTGAAATGTGAGTAAACTAAAACAAATTATAAGAGAATGAGGGAAATAAAGAGTAAATATAACTTTAAATCTTCATCATAATAATTTTGGAGGGAATTTTTGGAACACAACAAGCTGTTCTCAGGGCTTTTTCCTAGCTCTGAACTCAAGGATGACTCCTGACAGACTCAGGGGACCAATATGGGATGCCAGGGATTGAACCCAGGTTAGCCGTGTGCAAGACAAAAGCCCTGCACACTATACCATTGGTCTGGCCCTCTATTATAATAAATATTTAAAAGCTAGAGAAACCCAGATTATATATTTTATACTGAATACTGTCAGCTAATTCATTAATAGATTTCTTGGGCAAATACTTGAGTACTTTCTATGTGCCAGGCTTTGTTTGAAAAATGATTCGAATCAGCAATAAACAGAAACATATAGATTCTCCTCTCCTTGGGTTTATATGCATGTCCAAATCTAAACAATGATGGGGTAGGTGAGCAGGCTGGGTGCCAGGGAAGAGTTGTAGTTGAGATCTAAATTCTGGAGTCAGAATTCCTTCTTGGGGAGTTCAGTCTTTGTTCAATTAAGCTCTTCAGCTGATTGAATTGGGCCCATTCAGATAAAGAGTAACCTGCTTTACTCAAAGTTGAACAATTTAAATGCTAACCTCATCCAGATAATGAAAAACAATAACAACAACAAAACACCTTCACAAAATATGCACAGCAGCAAAGATCTGGACACCTTGGTGAGGTCAAGCTAAACATCACATGGTCAGGAAAGGGATGATGGTTAAACAAAGAAATATGCACTGTCAGGGTAGGATCCATGAGTTTTCAAAAGGTAAAATATTATTAGGGGCCTTGGGCAGTTTTGAGGAGTGGAGCATTTCTAGTTTGGAAAAGAAGACCACTTTTTAGTTTCTTAAATATTGACCCACAGTTATTGAATGTAACTGTGGTGATAGCTGTATGGATAGATATCCCAGGAAGACTTCCTTGTTTTGGTCACACCAGAGGAACTTGGCTTGAGCAACATGAAGAGGCCTAGGTCCTGAGCAAAAATATCATTAGCAACTAGATATTAACTTAAATGAAGATTTGTGTCTTCTGAACCTCAAAAATTTATCATATGCAATCAAAGTTGGCCATAGGGTACCTATTAAGGTAAAGGTAAAGGCCCTCCTGTTGATCGTCGATTTGCTCGAGCGGGCCCAGTAACGTCTCCATTGGAGACTTTGTTGTTACTGTGTCTGGCATATCGAATACTCTCGGTAGCTTGCCGGGCTCTCCGAGAGGGGCGGAGGAATCGAACTCGGGTCGACCATGTTGGCCGCTTGTAAGGCGAACGCCCTACCACTGTGCTATCGCTCCAGATCCTGCAATTTCATAGAAATGTGGAATATAAAAGCACAAAGGGAATGCAAGTATCTATTTAACTTCAAGATAAATGTTTAATATTTATCTCTGGCTTTCTCATTATCTACAGGATTTTAACATTTTCTGTAAATCAGAAGATTTGCTTATTTATTTCTAAAACGTTTATGAGAATGTTAAGCGAAAGCACCAGTCTCTAGAGGGCCATTTGCCCAGTCCTCACATATTCCCAGTTTTTCACAAAGTTTATTCACATATATCACCTCATGGTAGTTACAATAAGCCTGTGCAAGATGACTAGTCTCTTTGTATAGTTGAGCAAATTAAGAACAGAGCTCGTGTCTTGTTCACTAAACCAGGGTTTTTTTTTCTTTTTAAATTTTTATTAGTGAAATATCATAGGTACAGTTGTAGACTTACAAAGTTTTGTGTTTGGGTTTCAGTTATACTATGATCTAGTACCCATCCCTTCAACAGTGCCCATTCTTCACCACCACTGATCCCAGTATCCCTCCCCCCTATCCTCCCCCCATCCCACCCTGCCTCTGTGTCAGGGAATTCCCTTTTGTTCTCTCTCTCTTTTTGAGTTCTGTGGTTTGCAAGAGAGGCATTGAGTGGCGATCACGTTCGGTCTATAGTCTACTTTCAGCCTGCAACTCCCATCCTGGGAGGATCCTCCCAACACCCTTTATTTGGTGCTCCCTTCTCTTTCTGAGCTGCCTTTTCCCTAGCATGTGCGGCTGACCTCCAAGCCATGGAGTAAACCTCCTGGTACTTATCTCGGCTACTCTTGGATATTAGTCTCCTATTTTGAAACCAGTATTTTTAAACCTTTTTTATACTTGCAAACTGCTGAAATGGTAGAAATATTTTACGGGTCACTAAAAAAAGAAACACATGATGGATAATAAGTCTACATATAGATATGTAGAATAGTACTAGTGTGTTAAGAGGCAATAATGCCTTTCCATAGAAGTAAAGGAAATTTCTGTATATAAACAGTTGAAAACTGTTGCATTAAAATGTAACTGAAAGTGGCTAGACAGGGACTCAACACTCCAGGCCCAAATCTGTTTCAAGTGCGTAAATTCGTTTCCTAATCACTTTACTCAGTTGCATGCAAAAACTCAATTTATTTTCAGACAATTGTTGAAACAAGGCCTGAATGTTAAACATACAATGACCTTCAAAACAAAGGCATAATGACATGGAGAAAGTCTGGCCAGAATTCTCTGAAAACAGGAAGTCAGCCCAAGTTCTCTAGACTGGGAAAACTATAACAAGATTCCCCAAAGTTCTAGGTTGTGCATATAGGGGAAACTCAAGCTTCTCAACTCTGATCTGCAGGTTAGTAAGAAGCAGAGTTTACATCCCCTCTCTCAAATTTGAGAACAGTCACAATGTCCACTGACTCTAAAAGTGTCTTGGAAAGGTGGATTTATGGAATGAACAAGCAGGAATTAAATGTCAACAAGTATTAGAATCTTTGTAATTTCCTCTTTGAAGTTTCAGAAGCAAGACACAAAAGGGGTGGGAAGACAGCTCAGGGAAACAGAACTCAAGTCAAGCATGTGTCCCTGTCCAAGAACCCTGGCATGGGGGGCCTCTCCTAAAAACAAACAAACAAAAGACAAGAAAGAAAAAAGAAAAGCAAAATAAGCCTTCATTAGATTGATTAAAGTGGGCACCTTGTAACAGATAATAAGAAACTAAGAACACGTAGATGTTCATTAATTATCTGCATCAGTAATTAGTCCTTTACATAATCAAATGGGTTACAAATTAAATGAAGCAAGAATGACTTTCTTGTCTTAAATTCTACCTTCCCACCACACATCATGTTTGACAATGATGAGCTCTAACCATCTTCCCAGGAATTGCAAACACTTAAGGTCTAATTTGTAGCTAAGGGCAGCTACAAATTGACCACATCTTTTTGATTCAATAAGACTTCCATTGGGATTGCTCCAAATAATTGATATCCCAACTGACACTGAAAAATGAGCTAAGATTTGGAAAGGAAGTACAAAAAATGTTTTTGTCTCTTCTTGGTGAAATTTAAAGCAAAGATAAATATGATTTTTTTTAATGAGGAGTAGGGGAGGTTGGGTATGAGATGGTGACAAATGGCAGCCCTTTGGCAAGAATTGATAGTGGACAGATGTCTGGAACAATGTTCAAATATGAGCACAGACTTTGGACAATCTGCAAAGATTCAAACTGGCCACTAGCTTCATGGTTCTCATGATAAACAATGTTTTAATTCTGTGCCAATAGCAGAAGAATATTTATTCAAAAAAAAAGAGAATGTGTTTAGCTGCCACAGAAAAATGTTCCAGTGATTATATAGGTGGCAATTCAATATTGAAGGTTAAGGATACATAAAACATAAAGAGGAAAAATAAAAGAACAGGTCAATAAAATTTTTCAAAAGTAAATTGTTATGCACACACTGAATTAACCTGTGTTAATTTTGAGGGATTACTTTGAAGTTGTTTAATTCATTTGATTTTACTAGAATGGGTACATGTGAACTGTATAATTAAAAATGAGAAGGGAAGACTTTAAAGGAACCAGGAGAAAACTAGGGGAGCTGGAGCAATAGTACAAAGGCAGGACACTAGCCTTGCATGAGGCCCACCTTGGTTTGATTCCCGGAGCCACATATCCCTGAGCACAGCCAAGAGTGATCCCTGATCTCTGGGAATCAACTTGCCAGGTTCACTGGGACCAATCCGCGGGCTATACCCGCTGTGCTATTACTCCATCCCCAGTCCTGCATCTATTGACTCTATTGATATCCCTGTCCTAAAATGTAGGAGACATTTTCAAAGCAACCTATGGTGAAATTATGCATTTGGTTCATGATAATGAGAACAGTGCTTCTGGGATTGTGCTAAGAACTTCTCAATATTGTTTTTGTTTGTTCTGTTTTGGGGAACGCCTGACTGTGCTCAGGGTTTTCTGATTCTGCCTGGAGATGGTGTGGAGGGGAGAACATTATGGCCTTTTGGGGTATCTAACCCCAGTGAGCCATGTACAAGGCAAAGCTACTCTCTATACTATCACTCCTGCCCCCGGCTCTCAATATTTAAATTCTTTTAAATTTTTTGAAAGTGCATAAATTTCTAAAGGAGTCCCTCAAATGGCATATTATTTATAAAAGAACCAGAGAGAACCTCCCTCTCTCTGCAATCACAAGATGGTTCCAACTGTTTTCCTTTCTACTTTCAGTGTAATCTGGAAATAGTCTACAATCAACAAACAGCAAGAGATTTGGATCTCATCTAACTGAAACCCCAGATCTGCCTCTACGAACCAGCTGTGTGATTGCAGTTGTCCTAAGCTTTCTGAAGCACATTGCACCCATCTGTTAAGGGTGGAATTGAGCTTGCCCCACTCACTTGCACAGCCCAGCTAGGAACAGGCTGAAAATCACTTTGTAAATAACTCCAGTCGCAGTGCCAGATACTGTTTGGAGCCCAGTAAAGTGGCACCGACTCAGAGAACCTTCGGGATTCTAAGGAAACCCGAGAGTTTCTTTGATCAGCCTTCAGCAAGCTGGCATTTCCGAGCCAGGCTTTTGCATAAGGGTATCTGCTTCCAGGCTCCCAGCCTGGCGTTCCAGCCCGTCCTGGACTTGAAAAATACCATGGGAGAAAGGATAACAAGGAGAAAACAACCGGCAGGAAGAGGAAGAGAAAGAGAGAGAGAGAGAGAGAGAAGTAAGATACTAACAGTCTTAAGGAGAGGGATTCTAAGAAGTCAAGCAACAACAACAACAACAACAACAACAAGAAGAGGATAAAAAGTATATATTTTCCCCTGCCTTGCTACAAGAAGTTAAACAAGCCTTCAGAGGCGTTTTCGGTCTCAAAACAAAATTCTTCTAAAGCAAGAAACGTGATCTGGAGCCTCGAGTTGATTTATTCCCTTCCTTGCAGTGGCGTGAAATCGGGCTATCAGTTCCAAGGATTGTCCCTTCTTCCCTCCTGGGCCGCGCAGTCGAGCGGCCACTGAGCGCGTGATTTGTGACCTTTGTCCCGAAGATTCTCCTCCTCTCCCCCTAGAGACCCCCAAACCTCCACCGCGGGTTTCCCCTCCACCACGGCAGTCTCCAAAGAGCAATAAAAACCAGCTGCTCAGTTTCTGCCTGAAGATCCGCATGTTGTTCCAAACGCCCAGGAAAACAAACAAACAAACAAACAAACAAACACGTGAAGGAAACAGCAACCGCAGGTACTCTGGGTTTCTAGACCAGCCCATGGACCCCCGCCTCACGGAGCCCCTAAACGCGCTCTCCCTCGGTCAACGCCGGGGTGCGCAGTCCCCAAATGTCCTACTGCACCAGCGGGTGGTGGAGAGAAGGTCCCATTCGGACAAGACGCGGGTAAAAGAACTCAGATCCAAGAAATGAGTATCACCTCAAACGAGCCAGCAGAGAGGGTCACCCACCCAAGAAGAAGGAGCAAAATTTGGGCTGACCCTATGCAATGGCCCACCTGGCCCTCCTATAAAATCGCTGTCACTGTCACTGTCCTCCTGTTCTTCATCATTTGCTCGACTGGGCCCCAACAACTGTCTCCATCCTGAGACTTGTTGTTACTGTGTTTGGCATATCCAATATGTCAGTGGTAGCTTGTCAGGCTTTGCTGTAGTATCTTGCAGGGCTATAAAATCACTTTTTAAAGTTCAAAAAAAAAATTTTCCCAACTTTTAGACAGTGTGAATTACAATAACATAGACAAAAAAATATTCCAACTCCATACCCCAAAGCAGTGTCAACCTCTCTCCATCACTGTATCAAAGGTCCCTTCATCCAACCACCAACATTTAGACAAAGTCATTTTTTCAAATTTATTATAATTTGGCTAACAGATGTAACATTGACAGTAGTGTTAATGCTTAAGGCTTGATGTCTAGTTACTTCTCCTCTCCACCACCAAAGTGCCCAGTCTACCTCATCATTCTCCTCTACTCTAGTGGCATTGCAAAATTACTTTCAGTAGCTTTCCTCTCCCCTCTCCAGGAATTGCCTCTGAGTGTGAGGTTTTCTCAATGACTCAAAATGCTCTAATCTACAGGAAGTGAACCAGGAAGCCTCAGTTTCCCCTTGTCTGCTGCTGTGTGCAGCACCATTTTAGCTGTTTCCATTACACGCTTAAAACATTTCTGCAAAATGGAAAGGAAGGGGATTTCTGAGGAAGGGGAGTTAGCAATTTCCCAAGATCATAAATTTTACCACAAAGTTTGAATTCACCAGAGACTAAGAGATAAAGGGCAACACCAAAGGTAAATGATCAGAGAACCTAAAAGCAGCCAAACCACTGTAAGACCCCTGTACTCTCGTTAATGTCTTGATACTTGACAACTAACACAGTTTCCCCATTTAAAAAAAAAAAAACACCACAAAAGGAGCCATTTGGAGTCCTATGCTAAATCTCGCCCTACATGAGGTGTTTTTTTTCTCTTCTGCAGTGCTTGGATTCAGCAACAGGGAGGTCTGGGAGCAGCCGCTGTTCTTTCTTTCACTGAGGCCTGTTCCCCATTCATTGGGGGCATCGCATGTCCCGTGTAAATGATGATTCTAAAGATATGGAAGACCTTCAGATTGTTCCCAGTCCTTAGTCAAATTTCCTACACCCAGACCAGACCTTCCCAATCTCTACGACAGCAGATGGCTATAAGGACAGCAAGTTTATTCCCAAGGCCCTCATTTACATCAGAAGAGGCACTCTGGCCCAAAAATGACAATTTTTAAAGAAATGGTTGGGTTAGCATACTGGAGAGAGTATCCCCATGATACTCATTTATTTCTCAAAAGGACAACGTTTACTACTATAACATGTCACGTGGTCATGTGGCTCCTCCTGAATGAAATCATTGCATTAGTTATCACTGTATCACTGTCATCCTGTTGTTCATTGATTTCCTCAAGTTGGCATCAGTAATGTCTCCTTCGTCCTAGCCCTGAGATTTTAGAAAGTGCCACATTCGAGGCTCTTTCAGGGTCAAGAGAATGAGACCCATCATTGTTACTGGTTTTTGGCATATTGAATACGCCACGGGGAGTTTGCCAGACTTTGCCATGTGGGCAAGATACTTTTGGTAGCCTGCCAGGTTCTCCAGAGTAAGAACTAGATAATAAGATGTTGCGCGGCTACACGCTTCCGGGAGCTGGGTTTTATAGTCTCTGGGTCTAGGTCATTGGGGCAGCTGAAGACCTCCGATTCCAGCAGTTCCTTATCTTTCTTATTTATTTATTAATTATTCCCTCCTCCCCCCATTCTTGAATAGAATGAAACTCTTTGCCATGCTGTTTATCTTCCTCAGAGCTCACAATTGTTCAGAAAAGTAGATCACAGTTAGCAGTTTAGCTCTCCACCTGGTTTAGATAGGTCACCGAGAAAGTTTATAAAACTGCCAGCATTAAAGAGGGTGATTCTTAAAATCAATGAAAGTCGAGCAGCCCAGAGTTTTGTGGTAATTTCTGACTTCCTTCTTTAAGTGCCAGGCTTCTTCTTTGCAGTTGTTGCTTTTGTGTTAAGACACTCTTCACAGATCTCAGTCAGGCAGGCAGAAGGATAATCACCTAAACAAATCACTAAAGATGGTTGATGATATAGGTACATTTTTGTAGATGTTGGTTACTGGGCCACACCACACTGTGCTTAGGGCTTATGGCTGTGCGCTCAGAGATCACTCCCAGGGGGGTTCTGGGAACCATATGTGGTTCTGGCATCCAAGGCGAGGGGAGCACTGTAGCACTGTCCTCCCATTATTCATGGTTTGGCTTGAGCAGGCATCATTAAGGTCTCCACTGTGAGACTTGTTGCTGCTGTTTTTGGCATATCGAATACGACACAGGGAGCTGCCGTGGGGCCGGGATACTCTCAGTAACTTGCCGGGCTCTCGGAGCGGGACAGTAGGAAGAATCAAACCCGGGTTGGCCTTATGCAAGGCAAATTTCCTACTCGCTGTGCTATCGCTACAGCCTTCCTTCCTCGCCATCCCATGTGCGTCCCTTCCGAAGCTGCAAGTTCAGTCAAAGAGGACGGCCTTCCCCGAATTGAGACAAACCGGTCTTCGGTTGAGGATATATGAGCAGCTGCGCTCCCCTGCTAGAACCTCCAAACAAGGCAAGAGTAGTGGCATGATTTCTTTCAAAGAATTTTTCTCTCACTAGAGAGCGCCAGATACCACATCAGTCAAATGGTAAGGAAAACAAACCGTTATTTCCACCATGTTAAAGGGCTAACATTTAGGTTCTTGGGACAGGGAAAGTATGAGAACTTTGATTTAGACAAGCTGATTTAGACTACATAGACACTTTCATCTGCCTCAGAACAGATATAATTTCTTGACGGCTTAGAGAATTGGGAGGCAGGGGCTGGGGAAATAATATAGGGACGAAGCTGCTTGCTTTGCATCCTACCAACTTCAGTTTGGTTCTTGGCACTGGGCACCTGAGCACCTGAGCACCACCGGGTGTGGCCCCCAAACCAAGAAAGTGAAAAGTAATGAGGGAGTACTAAGGACCCAACACACAGTAAACACTGGTTTCTTCATTTACATTTTTTTCCTGAATGAGGCCCTTTCAGTTGGCTAATCTGGAGTGACAGTTCAAGTGGGAAGAATCAGAGAGAAATAGCTTTTCTGCAGTGCTTCTACCTCTTTGATGCAGGAGATGCCAGGCTGAAGGGGCGGCACAGGGAAAAGTAGAGCTTAGCCTTGTGGGCTGGAGACTTAAGCCACTCTGGCATGGGATGAGTTACCCATTCGCCTACTTCTCTCACAGTACGAGCCAGTTTGCTTATCTACTTCTTGAGCAAGAACCTGGAGAGAGCGAGGATTAAAGAATATTAACACTGTGCAACTAGGAGACAGAGATCCGGATAACAAGTGTTGTTAAAAATAGGTCCCTTCAACATGGAGAGTATCATGTTAAGTGAAATGAGTCAGAGAGAGAGGCACAGAAAAATTGCACTCATTTGTGGAATATAAAGTAACAGAATGGAAGACCAACACCCAAGAACAGTAGTGATAAGTACCAGGAGGATTACTCCACAGCTTAGAAACTGGCCTCGCATGCTAGGGGAAAAGGCAGCTCAGATAGAGAAGGGACCACCAAATAAAGGGCACTAGGAGGGCCCGATCGGGATGGGAGATGCATGCTAAAAGTATTACAGACCGAACATGATGGCCACTTAATATCTCTACTGCAAACCACAACACCCATAAGAAGAGAGATAGAGCAAAAGGGAATGCCCTGCCACAGAGGCAGGGTGGGGATGAGGTGGGGGTGGTGGGAGGGATACCGGGATCATTGGTGATAGAGAATGGGCACTGGTGAAGGGATGGGTATTTGATCATTGTATGACTGAAACTTAAGCACGAAAGTTTGTAAATCTATAACTGCACCCCACGGTGATTCATTAAAAAATAATAATAATTTTAAAAAATAGGTACTTGATAAGCCTTGATTCCATAATGTAATATGTCACTTCTCCCTTGCCTTTTCTGCATATTGTGGTGCCCTAAAAGCACAGATATTCTGTGCATTCTCCCATGACCAGTCCTGTTCCCTTGGGATTCAGAACTGCAACATGAAGAGAAAGGGACAACTATTTAAAGAAACACTAATCTGGGGAAGATGAATTTAAGGCTTAGCTGAAATGATATTTCTTTTGGGGGATCTACATTTGGCAACGCTCAGGGGTTACTCCTGGCTCTGCGCTCAGGAATCACTCCTGGTGGTGCTCAAGGACATATGGAATGCTGGGGATCAAACCTGGATTGACTGCATGCAAGGCAAGCACCCTACCTGCTGTACTATGGTTCAAGCCCTGAAATAATATTTCTTAGACATCAGTTTACCTTTTTCCATTTCTGTGGTCCTCTTCTACTTTAATCTGTAATTTTTAATCAAGTTATTTTGTTAGGTAATTTTAAACTAGAACATTACATTATGTAACCATAGATGGAAAGTCAGCATGCCTTGCCAAAGATAGAAGGTATCCATGAAAATAAACATATAACCATTGAAACAAAATGTTTTCCTGCACAACACTAAACTAAAAATTGTTTCCCAGACCATCAATGACAAGGGTGTCACCCTTCTGGAATGACTGCTTTAGCCTTTCTCCCTAGCTTCAGATGACTTCCCAGGAAAAATAACAGCAACCCCAAGCTGGCTCTTCCGCAGTGGGAGGTGCTGGAAAAGAGAAGAAAGAGCAAGCAATGTGAGAGCAAACAGGGATGAAGGGGAGTCATAGTCTCCCCAGCCCCATCTCTGCCAGAAGAAGAGTGGAACAGGGGCTCCACTCTACAAGGGGACCAACTGCCTTCCCTTTTAGATTATGCTGACGCTTAAGAGAGATGATAGATCGCAAAGAGAAATGAGCTGCAGTGAGCCCCACAGAAGAGAGAATATGGAGTGGGTATGGAAGGAGAGAAGGCGCAGGTGCTGGGAGCTGATTTAGAGCACAGAGGATTTGAATAGAAAGGGGAACGATCCATAGAATCCTGAAAAAAAAGTCAACCCAGACAGAAGAGTGGGATTTAAATCCTAGATCAATTCTTTGCTAGATGTGAATGGCATTGCATAATATTTAGCCTCTATTAACCGAAGTTTTCTCACCTGGTAAACATGAGCTCTTCCAGTGTCAAACTTACCTGAAAGTTGATCTTGCATTTTATAGCGTCATTTTATTTTTGCAGTTTTCAAATGGTAGTCTCAAGGACATATAACTTGTCATCTTTTAAGTGCCAGCTGCTATCTCTTGCATCCATTTATCTATTTAGACAGGCCCTGACTTTACAAATAACTTAATGCAAACTTCATGGCCAGTGTGTGTTATGTGAAGTTCAACTTCACAAAATAGTATTGGCAAAGAAAAGAACAAAGATTTTTATTATTAGTTGTTTTGTAACATGCTTAAATGATTGTCAGGTAGCTCAAATCATAATGAGAGATGACCCCCAAAAGATAAAGCAGTATAGATATATTATTTATTTTATTTTAAAATTTTATTTAGCTTAATTTGGGGAGGGAGGTTGTAGGCGACATTTAGCAGTGTTCAGGTCTTACTTCTGGCGCTGCACTCAGAAATCGCTCCTGGCAGGGCTCAGGGGACCATGTGTGGCTCTGGGGATCAAACCCAGGTTTGCCCTGTGTAAGGCAAGCTGCTAAACACTCTGTTGTCTCTCCACCCCTGAGATATATCTATTTTTAAATTGCTTTAAAATTATAAGCAGTGAGGCCAGTGAGATAGAGGGAAATAGATAGATAGATAGAGAGATAGATAGATAGATAGATAGATAGATAGATAGATAGATAGAGATATAGTTACAGATATATATATAGATCTATATATGTATATGTCTCGGAGAGCCTGGCAATCTACTGACAGTACCCCACCTGCACAGCAGAGCCTAGCAAGCTACCTGTGGTGCATTCGATAAGCCAAAAACAATAACAGGTCTCATTCCCCTGACCCTGAAAGAGCCTCCAACATGGCAGCATTGGGAAAGACAAGTAAGAAGAGGCTGCTAAAATCTCAGGGATTCTGGGAGGGGAAGAGTGCTTGTCCCTCTGTCTGTTCCCCCTTGCAGCAGCGGCATAGTGGCCTTCATCTTTTAGAGCCTAATGGACAGCCAGGTATGAGACTGCATTAACAAGGCACATGGGGCCACGTGGGATGGGGGGGGGGGGTGGACCGGCCCTGGTACCTGCCCTGACAAGGCCCCGGGTTACCACCCACAAACTCCTTCTCTGGCTCCTGAACGACCATGATCCCAGAGGCACACAAACCAATCTCAGAACCCAGGGCCTTTGGACAGTCATCCCTCTTGGCTTATTACTAAAATATCAGAAATCCAAAATCGCATGGTAGCTATTGCAGCCACACGACATCATATGCTCTTCATAATCAGCAATAGAAAACAAATTATCTAATGATGTCTTTTTGGCAGGTCTGAATGTTGGGGAAAATTCCGAATAATAATGTTAGATCTTTTGTTGTAATATTGAATGTGAACAATGTAGAGAGAGAGTAAAGTGGAAATCTGCCACACAGGCAAGGGTGGGGTGTGAGAAGGGGGCATACTGGGGTTCTTGGTGGTGGAAAATGTGCACTGGTGAAGGGACAGGTGTTTGATCATTGTATGACAGACTGAGACTTAAACTGAGAGGCTTTGTGACTGTTCTCACAGTGATTCAATAAATAAAACTTTTAAAAAATAAAAAAATCTCAGAGCTTGGATGAATGGAGATGTGACTGGTGCCCAGTGAGTAAATCTATGAACAACGATATGACAGTGTATGACAGTGATAGAAATAGTGATACGGTGAGGCCAGTGAGATAGTCAGGACATAAGGCATTTGCTTCGCATGTGAATGACCTGGTTTCAATTCCTAATACTGTATATGGTCCCCTTAGCTTCACCATGAGTTATCCCTGAGCACTAATCCAGGAGCAGCCCCCCAACGTTGCTTGGTATATACCAAACATCCAAACATAAATAAAAAATAAATTTCTAAGTGTTTCTTCCTCTCATATACACAACTCTCTTCTATAAGTGATGGTATTGCAAAGGGTGTTCACAGTCAAACACACCAAGACAATCCATGGCAGGAGGACAGGAAGTCTTTTTTATGCCAGATAATCAGACTTGTGGGTCTAGGCTAGGCAAGCACCTGAAACCTTAGACAAAGCTCAAGGGTCAAAGAACTGGTTTTTATAGGACATTACTGCAAACTCATCACTATTTTGCTTTATGTTCAAGCATCTAAGTAGGTCCTGTGAATGTCCTACTTCACAGAAAAGAATTTGCAAAGGTTTAACTAAGATTATAAACTAAGATTATATAGTTTACTAGGGGAGCCTCTGAAATCTCTGCAGTCTGTTTTCTTTTCCCAAAAGTTACATCAAAGACCTTATGATCAAGCTGTAAACTACTCAAGGAGAGCAAAGCCTGATTGTGTCATTGTTCTACTGAATGTGTGGTTTTCTGTTGATTCATGTCATACACTATCATTTCACTCCAAATTGTAGATTATAATCTTTGGAGTTTCTATGGCCCTAATTTTTAAAATCAAGATAGGAAGTTTTATTGTGTTTATTTTTTCTTCTAAGAATGATAGTTTTGGGGGCTAAAGCGATAGCACAGTGGGTAAGGCATTTTTTGCCTTGCATGTGGCCGACCCAGGTTCAATTCCCAGCATCCCATACGATCTCCAAGCACTGCCAGAGTAATTCCTGAGTGCATGAGCCAGAAGTAACCCCTGTGCATCTCTGGGTGTGACCCAAAAATAAAAAAAATGATAGCTCTTGTTTGTTCTGATTAGATCAATAGGATTGTATGGCCATCTCTCCAAACTCGCAGCTCTGTAAACCTTGAGATGAGTATAAATCACCTGGTAAGAATAAAAAAAACTCATATTCTGTTTCAGAAGGTCTGAAGGAGAGAGTGAGACTATTTTTCTCAAGATCTTGCATGATGTTGATGACACCAGCAGAAAAGGCCACCTCAGTTAGCAAAGGTTTGACCAGTTTGGGGAAACCATCCATCAATCTAGTTGCTTGATCTCAGACAGATTAAAAATAAGCAGGCTCTACTTATAATGTTTAAACCACTTCTATTTTTATTCACAAAATCTCTTTTAAGGTATTATTTGAAAAATACAGGAAAATAAACAATCTTACAACAAATGTATTTTAATCCCATTCTTATTTAGCTTAATATTAATACTTCTTAGGCCAAATTTCCACTTAGCAGGAATAAGTCTGTCTTGACTACATAAATAAATTCCTCCAATAAGAAAAAACAGTTCATTTTCAAACGGGCTGAGCTTTTATTTTCATGAACAGAAAGAAAACTGGCTAGAAGCCTGCTGATTCCTGCAGCCAATCAGAGTAATGTGACCATAAATGTCCATGAATCGGCCCCTCAGTGAATCTCTGCCTTTTTAAATTTTTGTTGTGGGGACATGTATCTTACAGCTTGTGCCACATACTCTGCCTTTTATGTCTTTCTTCCTCTCCAGAAAAAAAAATAAGTGCAATGGGATCTCTCAGCCTAATCCATTGTCTTTTATGTTAAAAGCAATTAACCTAATGCACATGCAGGTTTTGATCACCACTTCATAAGAAGAAAAATACATTAAGAGCTCTGAATATAAGTTAGGTGCAGTTCTAAGGGCTTTAGGAATATGATTTTATCAATGCCTATAAAATAGTCCAGATAATACTGGACTTCTACCCACCATAGAATTACAATAACCGAGGTTCCAAGCACTTAAGTTTCCAGCAACCGATCAAGAATGTGAACCTACACAGTTGCTTCTTGTGTCTTTCTGAGTTTTGTTTGGGGGCTTGTAAAATTATAATATAATGTGCTTCATATACTTATTATGAGGGAATAGTTAATTTCTGCCAAGTGTTGGTTCAGAGTATCTAATATATTAAAAGATTTGGGGGGGGGGGGACACACACAGATGTGCTCAGCGCTTCCTTCTGGCTTTGTACTCAGGGATCACTCCTGGAGGGGGTAGAGGGACCATATGGGGTGCCAGAATCGAACCCTTGTTCTGGGCAAGGCAAACACCTTACCCTCTATTCTCTCTGACCCTGCCTATTAAGATCTTGATGAATGTTTGTTCCAATAAATGCCATTAAACTGGACCTCTCAGAGAGCCTGGCAAGCTACCGAGAGTATCTTGCCCGCACGGCAAAGTCTGACAAGCTACCGTGACATATTTGATATGCCAAAAACAGTAATAAGTCTCACAGTGGAGATGTTACTGGGCCCCCTCGAGCAAATCGATGAACAATGGGAGGACAGTGACAGTGACAGTGACAGAATTCTGTATACAAAGAATAGCTGATAACCAAGAGAAAGAACGGCTGCCTCTCCCTTCAGATATCGCAGAAGGCTTTCTGGAGGAGCAGCCATAAACAGTAGAACAATTTAGTCTGACTTGGAAGAGAAGACTTAGTTTATAAGTACCTCTCAGGGAGACCCCTTGACACTCTGGACTTCCTTAGTTCACTGGAAGAAAGGTAAACTAGTGATAAGAACAAATGAACCAGGCATGGCGTTCTAAACTAAACTAAACCTACCTGATGCATTGACATTTCTTCTTACAATGGCACTTGGTTTTCACTAGGACAAAACCTTTTCAATTCTCCCACTGTTTGCTGACAGGTGAACGCAGGTGTGAGAGAAGATCTCCCAGCATCCTCAAAGACAGTCTCATGCAGAATTGTAAAGTTCCAACCAATGCATTTTTAGTTATAAGTTCTCAGCTCCACCTACTCATTTGAAAAGCACAGTACTTTTGTTTGTTTGTTTTGGTTTTGGGACCACACTCATCAGTGGAATTTCTACTGGCTCTGAACTCAGGAATTACTTCTGTGGGGGCTCAGGGACTATATGGGATGCTGGGGATTGAACCTGGTTCTGCTTGGTGCAAAGTAAGTGCCCTACTAGCTGTATTATTATTCTGGCCTGAGAGTGTAGTGCTTTAGGCTTTTTTAATAATTCAGTTCACAATATGAATTCATTTAATTCCAAAGATGCAAAAAATATATTTATCCTTTGAGATCAACATTTTGCTGAGGAAATGGAAAGGGAACTGAGGAATAGGCAAAAATTCCCTGAATCAGGTTCAAACATCTTAAACAAAGTGACTATCATCAATAAGCTTTGGCGTAAGCCTCAAAGAGAATTAATAATTTAATAAATTTTATTAAATAAATTTTAAAAATATTTTAAATATTTTAATTAAATAAGGGGCTGGAGCCATAGTGCAGCGGCCACCCAGGTTTGATTTCTCTGTTCCTCTGGGAAAGCCTGGCAAGCTACCAAAAGTATCTTGCCCACACGGCAAAGCCTGTCAAGCTACCCATTATGTATATGATATGCCAAAAAACAGTAACAACAAGTCTCACAATTTTTTGTGAGACTTTACTGGTGCCCACTCGAGCAAATTGATGAACAATGGGCTGACAGTGACAGTGACAGTGAAAGGCTGGAGCGATAGCACAGAGGGTAGGGCATTTGCCTTGCATGCAGCCTACATGGCTGACCCAAGTTTGATTCTTCCACCCCTCTCCGAGAACCCGGCAAGCTACTGAGAGTATCTCGCCCTCACAGCAACACCTGGCAAGCTACCCGTGACATATTTGATATGCCAAACACAGTAACAAGTCTCACAATGTTACTGGGCCAGCTCGAGCAAGTCGATGAACAAGGGGAGAAAAGTGACAGTGAAATTAAATAAATAATAATTTAATATTTTAATTATTTAATAAAATTTAATAAATAAATTTTATTCAAGAAATTTTTATTAAAGAAATTTTTAATAATTTTTATCACTGGAGCACAGCAGGTAGGGCATTTGCCTTGCACACAGCAGACCCAGGTTATTCCTCTGTCCCTGTAGGAGAGCCCAGCAAGCTACTGAGAGTATCCTGCCTGCACGGCAGAGCCTGGCAAGCTACCCGTGATGTATTTAATGTATTTGATATGCCAAAAACAGTAATGAGTCTCACAATGGAGATGTTACCGGTGCCCGCTTAAGCAAATCAATGAACAATGGGAGGACAGTGCTCCAGTGCTAAAAATTATTAAAAGAATTATTCAATTTTCATTCTTCAACTGTAGCACCAAGTTTATTTTTATTTGTTCAGTGAAAAGCCTTCAAGAAATTCTATTTAGCTCTTTCTATCTTACCTTCTTCATTGAGGATATGCATTTTGAAATGTCACTGTCACTGTCCTCCCGTTGTTCATCGATTTGCTCGAGCGGGCCCAGTAACATTGTAAGACTTGTTACTGTGTTTGGCATATCGAATGTATCACAGGTAGCTTGCCAGGCTTTGCCGTGCAGGCGAGATACTCTTGGTAGCTTGCCGGGTTCTCGGAGAGGGGCGGAGGAATCGAACTCAGGTCGGCCTTGTTGGCTGCGTGCAAGGCAAATGCCCTACCGCTGTGCTATCACTCCAGCCCTTTGAAATGTCAATAATTTAAAATTACAGTTAAATAAGTTTCAACCTATTTTTAAAATAACACTATACAGTATCACTGAATTGCTGCTCATTATAACCAAGATTCATTATAGATGTTAGTCATTTCAAATCACTAAAGAGAAAGTGTATTTAAGTGTACAATTACAGAAGTTGAAAGCAAAAAATGTTTTAATTAAGTGATTACAATGAAGGAGCTGTTTAAATCTGACTGATAATTATTCATTCCCCATTTAACAAGCTCTCAGAATGAACCAATATACTGTGCTTAACACTACTAAACCTGTAGTGACCCAATACTGCCCCCATCTGTACTCTGGCATTTGACAATATTGTTTATTGCCATATTTATTATCTATGATTTATTGCATACTTACTCTAATTTATTATTAATCCAGATAAAGTACTAATATAGGAAAGACTAAGGTTCAGTGACATAGACTTTTGGCCATTTGGCCCCAGTTTCTATGACATCATGTAATTTGAGACTCTAATGGAGAGGAGGCAGATGAGGCCTCTGTCACAAATACCAAACCAGAATTACGCTCAATTAAAGCTGAATTTCACTGGGATGGGGCACTAGTATTTGTGCAATAGTCATAGTATAAACCACTGTGGCTGCACTAACCATTCCCTCAGATCGAAGAAAAGCCGTTCCTTACCACCTCACAATTTGCTACCTGTAGCCTGTGTCCTTGTTTTTATTTTAGAACTTTCATCAAGAGCTAGCTATGTGTCAGACAGTGTTTTACATCTTTGAGATGCCGGTATAATAAAATAAAACTAAAACCTTTATTCTTGTCGTGTACACAGTTTAGGGGGAAAGAGGGCCTGGTCCTGGCCCAGAGCCCAGAGATCTGCTTTCTCCTTGCTCTCTTCTCTCTCTTTCCATGCTTCTTCCCCGTCAGCGCTCTGAGAAACTATGGATGACAGAAACATTTTTTTGTTATTATAAGATTGAGATACTAATCTTTAAAGAGCCAACAATAAACACTGACTTTTATTATTGTCAGGGTTCGAAATGTTACAGAACAATCATCTCTCAGCTGATTTCTTTTAACTGAACTAGTACCTACTATAGGAGGTTTCTGATTCTGAACTCGTATCATCCCCCAACACATGTTTTTTGTTATAAAGTTGGAAATTTCCATCAACCGTAAAAGATCAAAATGTTTAACAATTTAGAAAATATAGAGGCAGCAGCACTGCAAACTTATGCATGAGAGTTGTCGTTTTATTTATTTTTTAATTTTAGTTTTACTGATCAGGATTTATAATTTTGTTAATGATAGAATTTCATGCATCCCAACACCATACCCTACCCCAAAGAACTATGATTACAATGTTATTGATAGTTGAGTTTTAGACATGTAATATTTCAACACCAATCCCACTACCAAAGTTGATTTCCCTAAACTAGTGTTCCCACTTTCCCTCCTCACTCAAACCTCCAACCCATCATGTCTGTTAACTTGACAGGCATATTACAGAATTTAAGTGTTTGCAGCTTAGATCTCACCTTTTCAGTTTTCTTGTGTCTTTGTTTTGAATATATGGCTATGACACTCACCCACATCACTGGTACAACTGAAGCCCTAAAGCCTATTCACCCATTACTTATTCTCTTCTTCCAGCCTTGATTTCTTTCCTTCGCTGTTCTTCTCTCTAAACACTGGGGTCAGGTGTGATCTAGACATCCCCCTTTTATTACATTTCCACATCCAGTATGCTATATAATATTAATAAGTGAGATCATCCTGTGTTTATCCTTCTTCTGGCTTACTTCACTCAGCAGTTTATCTTTCCTTTCCAACCACATAGCAGAAAATTGTATGATTTCATCATTCCTTGTACCTGCATAGTATTACATTGTGTGTATGTACCACATCTTCATAACCGTTTCATCCATCATTGAACACCTAGGTTGAAAAACTCTGTTTCTTCCACTATGGTCTCAGGGTGCCCTGGAAACCCCATACTCCGCCCATTCCTGTCTCCCCTTCATGGTAAGTTCACAGATTCTGTTGTTTTGAGCTATTTGTCAGTATCTTATTTTGTGCCTTTATATCCCATCTAAAAAATATTAAAATTAAAGCTCGAGCAAATCTAAAAAATATGGAGATGTATAAAAAATTGTATGGGATACGAATGGAAAACATTCTGTATCTTTCTCCTTCTAACTGACTTCATTCAGCACAATCTTCTTCAGTTTCAAAGCTGTCTTTTAAAAAATGGTGGTTTTAAAAAGCTGGATTTACTTTTATTTCAGTTGGCAATTTAATATTATACTAATACAACCTATATTAGTAGTTAAGTGAGCTGAACACAAATTATATGCTAGGCATTGAATAGATAGTTAGCATCAATATTTAATATTGTCAAAACAAGATTATTTTATTTCTTTTATTTTAAATATGCAATTTTGAGGGACCAGAGAGATATAACAGTGGTTAAGGTTCTTGCCTTGCATGTGGCCAACCCCAGTTTAATTCTCAGCACCACAGATGGTACTCCAGCACCACCAGGAATGACCCTGGAGGATCATCAGGGTCACCCTGCCCCAAAATAAATAAATAAAGATAAATCTTAAAAAGTGAAGGGTATTGGGGGTATGGTGCTGCCAGCAGGTCAGTCTGTACCTGTGAGGCTAGTGCATCAGCAGCCTGATGGCACCGTCAGACTTTCAGATACCCCCAAATTGCTGCTGTGCCTTTGGTCAGACCACAAAAACTTGGGGCCAAGAAAGTAAATGGCCAAAACTTAGGTATGTGGGAGACACACCCACAGATCACCTCCAGCTCAGCTATATAATTGGAGGCATGGCCTCTCTGGTTCCTGATCAAACTGCTTAATGGCCATAATCGCAGAGACGCAGAAACGAATCTTGGAACTGAAAGGCTTTTGGCAGAAATGCGTCCTGTTCCTGCAGTAGGTTACTGGCACTGGGCCACTCCAGGTGAGAATAGGTATCGTGCCTTTACCTGTTCGCCCTGGCAGTCCGGTGACCACCATCCTCCAGAGGCCACAGGACAGTCAGGTTTAGGCCTGCAATGACGAGACACGTGCGGCCTCACCAGATGGGGGTGGAACTGTCCCTTTCTTCCCCATTCAAACGAGACCCCGAGTCGCCGCCTACAAACAGCCTCTCTGGCTCCTGATCAAGTAGATTAATGGCCATGATCCCAGAGACTCAGAAACAAATCTTGAAACCCAGCGGCTTTTGGCAGAAATGCATCTGGACCGCATACAAGATGGCCACCGCCTCAGAGCTTATTGGAAAGCCAGGTATGAGCTGGCGGTAACGGGGCAACTGCAGTCTCATGAGAAGGGGGGCAGTACCGGCTCGTCCTTCACGCCCTACCGAGGTCACGAGTTGCCCCCCCATGAGCGGCTCTCCGGCATGGCCATGGCTCCAGAGGCAAAAGGACTTAATCCAGAGCCCGGCAGCTTGCGGCAGAAAAGTGAATGGTCCATGCATTAAACTATGGTGCCAAGCTTCCCGGGAGGGAAAGAGTGTTGCTCCCTTCCGCCTTCCACCCCCCCCCCCCCCGCCCCCCGCCCCGGCAGCAAGGTGGCCATGGCCTCAGAGCTTATTGGAAAGCTAGGTATGAGCCAGTGGTGAGGGGGCAACTGCAGTCTCATGGGAAGGAGGGCGGTACAGGCTCGTCCTTTAAGCCCTACCAAGGTCACGCGTTTCCCCCCACGAGTAGCTCTCCAGCACAGCCATAACACCAGACCCACAGAAACCAATCTCGTAATTATCTGGCTCTTTGCAGAAATCCAAAATCATTATATGACATTATATGATTCTCATATCAGCTATAGAAAACAAAGTATTTCACAATGCCTTTTCAGCAATTCTAATTGTTGGGGGGGAAATTCTAAACAATAATGGTGCATCTTTTGTCAAAATAATGAATGTAATCAATGTTGAGAAGAGTTAAGTAGAAATCATCTGCCTCACAAGCATTGGGAGGGGTGGGAGGGGGGTATATTGGGGTTCTTGGTGTTGAAAAATGAGTACTGGTGAAGGGAAAGGTGTTTGATCATTGTATGACTGAGATTTAAACCTGAAAGCTTTGTAACTTTTCTCACAGTGATTCAATAAATAAATAAAAGAAGAAAAATAAATAAATAAAATTATGAAAAACAAAAGTGAAGGGTATTGCCCACAAGTCTAACCTGAGATTTGAAAGCAGCTCAATTAACTCCAGGCACTGAATTCAACATATTTTCTGTAATTGGGAGATGCCATTCCCAGAGGGGCACTGGACCAATCCAATGGACTTCTAATAGCCTCTGGTGCAATCAGAGGGGGAACCTTCTGTTTGGTGCTGCCAGCAGGTCAGTCTGTACCTGTGAGGCTCTGAGTCACTTTCCAAGGGGGCACTGAGAAATTATTTTTTTGGAAAGGTGAAGACAGGTCAGCTAAGTTTGAAGTGTCTGTTACAGACCATTATTGATCTCTGCTATTTGTTTTAGAGAGTTACCCTGCTCCTTGGCAATCTCAGAATATTGTTTTAAAGTGGGGCTACATTCCACATATTTATTGACCATATGATGTTGCAGCATTAGTCAAGTTACCCCCAAAAGCTTCCTAATTAGAAGAAAAGAGTTTTATTTTACTTTATAATGTTTTAATTAAGCTATGTCAAAGTCAATGGTCAGGTGGAATTCATGAAAACATTTCTATTACTTAATAATCATTTGGGCTGGAGCGATAGTACAGCGGGTAGGGCATTCGCCTTACAAGCGGCCAACATGGCCGACCCGAGTTCGATTCCTCCGCCCCTCTCGGAGAGCCCGGCAAGCTACCAAGAGTATTCGATATGCCAGACACAGTAACAACAAAGTCTCCAATGGAGACGTTACTGGGCCCGCTCGAGCAAATCGACGATCAACGGGAGGGCCTTTACCTTTACCTTTACCTTTAATAATCATTAACTTATCTGTCTAGCTACTAGATGAAATTGTTTGGGGGGAAAAAAGACCAGCAACATTTTATTAATTACACAGTATAGCATTTACTTTTACCTTATTTTAAATTTTTTTTTGGTTAGTTTTAACTTTTGGGCTGGAGCAATAGCACAGCAGATAAGGCAAATGCCTTGCACGCAGCCAACATGGCAGACCTGGGTTCAATTCTTCCACCCCTCTTGGAGAGCCCGACAAGCTACTGAGAGTATCTCGCCCGCATGGCAAAGCCTGGCAAGCTACCCGTGACATATTCAATATGCCAAAAGCAGTAACAGCAAGTTTCACAATTTGTTGTTAGATGTTACTGGTGCCCACTCGAACAAATCAATGAACAACGGGAGGACAGTGCTAACAGTTTTAACTTTTATATAGCTTGTCGTAAATACATATGCATGTTTTTACAATACATGTTTTAAATATCATGTTTAAAGTGTTGAGCCAGGGATGAAGCTCAGGAGTCTTAGAGATATGAGACTTGGGTTTGAGTCCTAGGACTGCCAAAAAACAAACAGATTAAGCAAAGATAAAATGTTAAATATTTGCACATCTATTCTTGATGAAACATTAAAGTATCTTTTTAGGGGCTGGAGGTACAGCAGGTAAGGCACTTTTCTTGAACAGCCCAACCTTGAATTCAATCTCCAGCATCCCACATGGTCCTCTAAGGATTGCCAGGAGCAATTACTGAGTGCAGTGGCAAGGGGTGACCCCTGTGCACCACCAGGTATAATGTAAAATATTTTTTTCTGTTATTATTGATTTCTAGGACTGGAGCAAAAGCACAGTGGGTAGGGCATTTGTCTTGTAGCGGCCGACCTGGGTATGATTCCTCCGTCCCTCTTGGAGAGCCAAGCAAGCTACTGAGAGTATCCCACCCCTCGCAATGGAGACGTTTCTGGTGCCTGTTCAAGCAAATCGATGAACAATGGGAGGACTGTGCTACAGTGCTATTGATTTCTAATAAAGGTCTATTTTCTTTACAAAATATTCAAGGTGAATGAAAAGTCACTTTTGTCAGGCTATATTTACAGCTCAACTCAATGTCTATTTTAATTCAGATTTTCAGCCAAGGTCTTATTATTTTGAAGGTAAAATATGTTTATACATTTTTGCATTTATAAAACCTATGAGTAAATATGCATACTTGTATATATTCTTGGTTATATTTTGGCGTGACAAACATTAGTTTGCTGGGTGACTTTGGTTCAGTTGCAAAAAATCCAATAAACTTTCCACAAATGTCTGTAAAGTAATAAGGGTCAGTTTTGCTTAATTCAAGCACTCTGTACTCCAAAAGAGAATGGGTCATGATAAAAGTGAATGTGGGAAGAATTGCAGAGTCTATAGGGCCCTCTGCTTTGTATCTGTGAGTCCTTAATGAATCGACAAGTTAGGATGAAAGGGATTTTTTTCTTTAGAAAGGAGAATGAAGAGGCTGTGAAAGATAGCACAGCAGGTAAGGCACTTGTCTGGTATGTGGTTGACCAGGGTTCTATACCCTGCACTATATACAGTCCCCTGAACATTTCCCAGGAATGCTCCCTGGAGCACAGGCCCAAGAGTACACCTTGAACACACCATTCCTAACAAGAAAATGTTCTCTTTGACACAAACTCTTTTTCAGCTTTCTTTGAGCACCTGTTGGACTGTCTTATTATTCTCTCTCTCTCTTTCTTTTTTTTTTTTTACTTTTTGGGTCACACCCGGCAATGCACAGGGGATACTTCTGACTCTGCAATCAGGAATTACTCCTCGAGGTACTCGGGGGACCATATGGGATGCTGGGGATTGAACCCGGGTCAGCTGCGCACAAGGCAAACGCCCTACCCACTGTGCTATAGCTCCAGCCCCTGTTCTCTCTTTTAGGACAGTTACTATCTTCCTTTCTTAAGGCTGTTCAGATGGTGATAACCACCTGGAAGGTCGAAACCCAACAGGCCCAGGCAGCTGCTTCCAGGGGACTCTGCAGAGGCTCCACAGCAATGCCACAGATTAACCTGGTAAGAATTTTCTCATTCTACAGTTTAGATCGTTTTTGGCATCTATCCCTGAAGTACAGTTGCAAAACTCTTCTCAAACAAGTTCAAAAATGTTATGGCTACCATTTATGTGTTTCTTCCTATAAGGCATCCTGGTGTACCGCATCTTCTCTGGTCTTTCTTCTAATATGATTATATTTTGCAAATATTTTGAAAGAACATTATGGCAAAGGCACTAATCTGGGCATAAATTAGAATAAGTCCAAAAGTTACAGTATGTCCTCAAATTGCTCTTAGTCTATGTGACTCCATCACAGAGCCATAATCCATTATATTTCAGTGATGTTTTGTGAACTAGGTCCTCCTGTTATATAGCTAGTGATTTAAGAGAAGTGAAAGTATCTATAAACAAAGTCTAAGTATTGATCTCAGGACTTAAGACTTCTAATCATTTAAATACATTGCATTTATCTCTTTGAATATATAAGGAAAAAAATGGTTCTATGTAAATTCCTTTACCTGTTAACCAATTGATCACTCTGTATTCCCCAGACTAGTTCTGCCTATATTTGCCTTTGTTACTCATTTTGTATCATTCTTGTATTTCTCTTTAACCTCTCTCTCCTTCAGTTTTCTTATTCGTTAAGTTGGGGTATCAGTAATACCCCCCTCATAGTTAATAAACAAAGCATTCATGTTAAAAGCATAAAAAAAGAAACTTCTGATTCTATGGGTCACACAGAGGAAGGGCTGGGAGGGGAGTGGTAGAAAAAAAGGGTCTGGCAAAATTCAAATTGAAAAATGAATCATAAAAGTTTAAATGATTATTGGAAGTACAAATACAGTTATACTATAACAGAGTTATAGTTATAAACTGGAAAGATAATTCAAGGGCTATGGCTCTTGTTATGCATACAGCCAAAGCTGGTTCCATGTCTGGCACCACATAGAGTCCCTAGACTACCACCAATAGTGACCCCTGGGCCTAGAGCCATGACCAGCCCCTGAACACTGCTAGGTGTGCCCCTCCCCACAAAAAACAGACAAACAAAAGACATACAGTTAATTATAAAAGAAAAACTCCACAAATTCCATTCTGGCTTAGTGTGCTTTTGTATCCCTTAACAGTCTGCCAGAGTTTAGCCATAGTGTATGAGCATGAGCACACACACAATCTCTGTTCTTCCATCCAAAGAACACAGAATGCAACAAAGACTATTGGAATGCTTTAGAACTCCCAATTCAAATAGATATTAGGAAAAAATCAGATAAAAATTAAAAACACATACTAAATAGAGAACAACCTCAGAATAGTAGAGCAAAATATATACCATTGCATGTAATTTATAATATTCTTTGTAACAGAACAAGGTATTTATTTACTTTTTAAGTAAAGATATTTATTTACTTTTTAAGATTTTAAAATTTCCCATAAAGTGATATAATAATAACTCTAAGTGTACTGTGGATAGTTAAAAATATCTATTGTAATCCCTAGAGATCCTTAAAAATAATTTAAGATACTATGGCTAAAAATAGAATGGGCAAATTAAGATGATACTTTTATATTCAAATTATACAAGAGGCCCTCCCGTTGATCATCGATTTGCTTGAGCAGGCCCAGTAACGTCTCCATTGGAGACTTTGTTGTTACTGTGTCTGGCATATCGAATACTCTCGGTAGCTTGTCGGGCTCTCCGAGAGGGGCGGAGGAATCGAACTCAGGTCGGCCATGTTGGCTGCGTGCAAGGCAAACGCCCTACCCGCTGTACAAGAGGAAAGAAGAAGAAATAAAGAACAAATGAAAGAAATCACAAAATAATAGATGTAAATTGAACCATCTCAGGTTCAATTTATTAAACATCAATAAATAAGAAAAAGAAATGAGCATCAATTATTTTCCTAAATTCTGTTCTCAAAATTGCTTTTGTGTCATGATTAAAAATAGGAGTAGAGAATCTTTTTAGCGCCTGATTAATTTTTCTTGTTTTCTGGGCCAGTGCTCTGAACTTAATCCTGACACTGTGCTCAGGAATCACTCCTGGTAAGGCACAGGGGCCTGAACATATGTGATGTTGGGAATCCAAATTGGGTTGACCGCACACAAGGGAAGTACTTTACCCTCTGTACTTTCTGGCTCATTTTCTACTCCCTGAAGTTTGGCCAATGGTTGGGTTTAAATTGCTCTCCTCTTCACTGTTAGTAATTGATAATTGATCATTTGGTTTCATTTCATTAGAAATGAATAGTTCATGTGTTCTTATAGACTTTTTTTGTTCCCTAAAATTGTTCATATGACTTAAACTGTTAAAGAAGGTAGTTCTGAATGATCAGAGTGCCGCTCTCTCAATATTCATTTTTAAAAATAATTTCTCCTCCAAACACCTCTTCTTAGTTGTTTTATCTTAGAAAATTATGCAACAGGGAAAAAGGAGGGTATTGCACAAATTGCTGAAGCCTTTATCCAATGCAGTGATTCCTGTCTATAGCAGAGTCCTACCTCTGTGAATGCCTTATTTGCAAAACAATTGAGCAAAACTAAGAACTGGGAAAAAATTAACTACAAACCAACTCTTTTGGAGGTAATTGTTCCTTCTGCTTGTGCCAAATACTTGTGAGAGGTAGGGAATGGGGTGAAATCAAACCCAAATTGTCTAGAGGAAGAACCTAAGAGAGATTTGGACCTAAACCAATAACAGATGAGATTTGAGGAAATATGTATCCCACTCATACTTAGCTTTTTCTATTGACCCAAAAACTTAGTTCCTAACTCGCATTTTAATGGCCCCTGTTGACAAATCTTGAGAAAGAATAATTTGACTCCAGCCTATTGGTACCAAATTACAGAACATCCTGTGTAGGATTTGCTCATTTTATGTTTCTATTTGTCCTTAGTTTTTCTAATTTCATCTAGTTAAATATGAGAGGATGAAAATCAAAGATATCAATTATTTTGCACACTCAGAAGTAAGATGCCCATTTAAGCAGCTCAAATTTTAAACATTTGGGGAAATGATGATAAGAAAAATGTCTGCCTTCTCACATTTACATTTTCTGTAAAATCCTTTTCTGACCAAAACCACAATTGCATATAAAGCGCTTCAACATCAGACTCCCCAGTACTCAGGAATATGTCTATTATGAGTGCCTTTTAGGGACAAAGACAAAACCAAAATTGTCATTACCTTTTTTTTTTTTACTTTTGTGGAGTTCTCCTGCCCCCACACCTGGCTGTCCTCGCTGGGGCCCCTTGCAGGGGGTGGGTTGAGTTTCCCTCCCTGCCCCGAGCAGAGCTCCAGCAGCCGAAGACCTCCAGAACCAGCCACAACCATGCTGAGACCATTCTCCACACGCATGAATGGACTGGCAGAGGAAAAAAAGCATGCGGGTCCCGGGGCTGAGATCTCCAAGCCTGCTCAGATCGAGGCTGAGCATCCTCCACCCAGATCCTCCATCTTCCAGTAGGTAGGGGTCACACCCACCACTTGACCCCCCTGGCGCCATGTAATCCCATCAACGGCCGAGATCCAGAGACTATAAAACCCAGCTCCGGGAAGAGAACATCATAGAGTCTCCTGCCCCCTTATTATTATCTTATTATCTCATTCTTACTTTGGACAACCTGGCAGGCTACCGAATGTAACCTGCCCACGTGGCAGAGTCTGGCAAACTCCCCGTGGCCAATATGCCAGATACCAGTAACAATGATGGGTCTCATTCTCCTAACCCTGAAAGAGCCTTGAATATGGCACTTTTTAAAATGTCAGGGCTATGGGGCTGGAGTGATAGCACAGCGGGTAGGGCATTTGCCTTGCTCGCAGCCGACCCGGGTTCGATTCCCAGCATCCCATATGGTCCCACGAGCACCGCCAGGAGTAATTCCTGAGTGCATGAGCCAGGAATAACCCCGTGAATCGCCGGGTGTGACCCAAAAAGCAAAAAAAATAAAATGAAATAAAAAGAGCTTCATAAATAAATAAATAAATAAATAAATAAATAAAATCTCAGGACTAGGACGAAGGAGACATTACTGGGGCCTGCTCAAGGCAATCTACGAACAACAGGATGATTGTGATCGTGATCAGAGTTTCACAAAGTCAGATATATCTCTTTGTCAGAGTTAAGGTTCATAAACACCAAATGAGAAATTATAGAGCTACACTCACTTATTTCTGAAATACCCCCAATACAATGTTCATATTGTGGTGTGATGCCCTTATTTCGAACTCTTACTTGCTCTCACTGCTTATCTGCACTAGGCTTAGCTAGATTGATTCAGATAGTTCTTGAAACAGAGCTGACAAGCAAGATCCTGCATTCCAGGAACTCCTCAGGGAACAAAAGCAGTGATGTGAGTCAGAGTCAGAGGAGTTTCAGTAACTGCTGTACCCAAAGGGAACTCTCAGCAAGAGCACAACAGGTCGACATGACTTTACTGGGATTTGGGGATGTTATGGACAGTGAACTAGAGAAGGGACACTTCTTATAAGAATTGGTCTATTTGAGTGAATAGTGACTTTGCTTGAGTAAAGAAAGAGACTGTAGGCAATTTGGTCCATGCACATCAAATGCTTTTTCTTAAGCCTCCTAGTCCACATGTTAACACTAAGTACAAAAGATTATGGATTGCCTGATTATTGGGGACACTGTTCTGTCTCTTAATTATACCAAAATTCATAGGTTTTTTTCCAGTTATCAATACAGTTTCATACAAAGTCTGACTTTGACTTATTTTTTCTCAAAGGCCTCATCTCCTGAAGGATCAGTTATTTTATGCATCAGAAAGTCCCGGATGGAGGTTATAATTAAATACATCCATGTGAGAGGTATCCCTAAGCTCCCGCTATGCCCTAGAGACTGTAATAGACACTAACAATAGAATAGGCAATGAGAGACCCTGAAAATATCATACATAAACATACTACTACAAACTGTGATAAATACCATGAGAGAAAGGTCAAATGCTGTCAAAGCATCTAGCAGAATCTGGAGGTCTAGATACAAAGTTTCTCAGCAGAAATGGATCATTCCAGAGAGCTGAACAATCTAAGAGTAAAAAGCTAAAACGTGGGCATGACAGATGAAGCTGAAAGCTTTGGAACCCTCTTTTGCACAAGAGACCATATGCCTTTCTGGACATGATTTACCCTTTCACATAGAGGCATTGAGGCACTGAGGCAGGCTAAATACTTCGCTCTCAGTGGTGTGCTTCAGACACAGTGGATTCCCCCAAGACACACCAGAACATGGAAATAGTGACTTCTTCTAAAAGAAGTTTTTTTCAAGTTGAAATACTAATGATGATTTAGTTTAGACTTTCTTGGGAGGTGAGAAAAGTGGCAAAGTCATTAGAAAAATTTATTTAATCTCCTAGAAATAATAATTTGTTCCTATTTCCTCCCCACTCTCATTTTTTAAGAGTAGAAGTTTTGGTTTAACAATCAAAATACTACCTATGAAATTGCCTTGATTTCTTCCACACTATTATGTGGAAGAAAATAAGAACAACTATGTCCTAATATAGCACAGAGAGTAGCTTTCTGAATCCTTAACACTTTTCTGGGATTTCTCCTTCAGAAGAACACGCAACCTAGAAACAGTTTCTATATGTATGTAGACTGGGGCGGGGGGCGGTGGGAATCAAATAAATTGAAATTGTTTTTTACTCAAAATTCTAGACACATACAAAGTTTGGATGAACAAAAATTTCTCTTAAAATATGGGAATTTTTTAATTCCCTCTCCAAGAAAGATTTAAAAAGGTGAGAGAGCAGAGGGTCCTGCAGCATTTTCATAACATGTGCACAGTCTGTGACCAGAAAAAAGAACAGAAATTCCTAAGTTGACAGTGGCCTCAAACATTTTTAGCAGAACTTCATTCCAGGCCAGTCAGTGAGAATGAAGCAGGAAAAGACTCTCTGTGACTAAGAAGCTGCCTTCCCTTATAAAGTCAAGGTTCTCTGGAGTGGTATTTTGATGACTTTGGAGGAGGACTAGCGTGCACCCAGTTGTCTGAAGAAGCCAGAATTTTCTACTCCACTCTACCAAAAAAGTACTCTATCTACAAATATGTGCACGAAATTCAGGCCAAGCCTGCATTCTTCAGATCCGTAGAGTGCCCACATTAGCAGGAGTGGCTGCTCCATTTTGGTTGAAGTTCATGTTGTCACAGATTCAGGAAAACAAACATAAATTTACAATTGTTCTATTAGGAGTTTAATCCCGAAGTAGCAAAAGATTCTGCCTATAGACTTGCCAGGTTCAGCCCATCCCTGAAAAGAGTCGTCTGTATGATAGATGTTTATTGCAAAATAAAATATATTCAACGCACAACTCTGACCACACAGATTCATAATTAGATATTGTGGGTTGTCAGATATTTTGAATAAATTAGAGTTCCTACATATCTGTTTTTGAAGTTTTGATTTGACAGTTTTTGAAGATCAAATGCAAATTTAACACAAAACATATGTGCATTTGCTACAAATTGCTAAACATACAAATATGCTGAAGTATATATCTACAGAAATGTCAGAATTATAATATACCTTAAATTCACAATTGGAAAATTCCAATTACTATTGTATGCTATGGCAATTTGGATAAAGTGCATGAAAGCTTTCTGTATAATAATCAACTGACAACGGGGCTGAAGAGATAGTACAGCAAATAAATCATTTGCTTTGCATATGTCTGACCTGGGTTCAATCCCAGGCACTGCATTCAGTGATTCAAGCACCGCCAGGAGTGATCTCTTCCAGGACAAAACCCTAAGCACACCTGTGCATGCCCCTAAAACAAACCAAAAAATCAATAATAATCAAACTGAAAAAATCTTGAGATGCCATATTAAAAATTCAAAGTATATTGAGAGTCAAATCTATATTCACTATCCCAAGATGGGGAAGAACAAAACATTTTGATAATAATTTTCCTGTTTTGAATTTAGCAATTAATAAAATCAAGTGTATGAAATGTCATCATCTCATAAGGGTTGACTGAAGAAATTCACAGAAGATCCAACCCTATTTATTTATTTATTTATTTATTTATTTATTTGCTTTTTGGGTCACACCTGGCGATGCACAGGGGTTACTCCTGGCTCTGCACTCAGGAATCACCCCTGGCGGTGCTCAGGGGACTATATGGGATGCTGGGAATCGAACCCAGGTTGGCCACGTGCAAGGCAAACGCCCTACCCACTGTGCTATTGCTCCAGCCCCAGATCCAACCCTATTTAGAGTTTGCAAAACTTGACTTATACTGAGAAAATCATGAAAAAAATTGTTCACCCTTAGATGCTCAATTTCCATTCTTTTGATATTTAAAAAAATTTGGGCTCTTATGCTTGTTTTTGTTTGTGTCTGAAGGTTGCTGGGATATGCTGTATTTAGCAATTTGGGCTCAGGTGATGTGGATTGTGATAGACATGCTTGTGAGACTGGACTAATGCTGAGTAATATAATATTGAAAGTAATCAGAATTCAGTATTTCACAGTACTCGCAGTGTCTTGATGAAGAGGAAACTGCACTCTGCCCCTTTCATGAGTAAGAAAATTGAATAACATAGATGTTGGATAAGTTTTCTCAATGATCCCTAAATAAATTGTTGGAAAACTGAGGATGGAATCTGCCTACTTTTTCTTCTTCTGCTTTATTTATTTATTTATTTTTGTTTTTGCGCTATACCTGGCTGTGTTCAGTGGTTACTCCTGGCTCTGCATTCAGTAATTACTCCTGGCAGTGCTCAGGGGACCACATGGGATGCAGGGATTGAACCCAGGTCGGCTGTGTGCACAGTAAATGCCCTACCCACTGAACTATCACTCTGACCCTTGAGCATTATATTTTTAATAATATTTGATGATAAAATATTTAATAATATTTTAATAGTCATAAAAGTACTTCTAAAGCCCACATGCTTAATTCTACTTTATGTTGATTTTTATCAAAGAGATTAGTAGACTTGGCCACTGCCTACCTTCTCAAATTTCAATCAGTTTTTACATTTTTTAAACTTTAATTTAATTTATTTTTTACTTTCAGATTTGGAGCTACATCCAGCTGTGCTCAGGACTTAGTCCTAGTTCTGAAATCCGGGATCACTCCTGGCAGGCATATGTGATGCCAGGGATTGAACTTGGGTTGGCCATGTGCAAGGCAAGCACCTTATTTGCCATGCTATAAGGCAAATAAGGCAACTAAGCCAGTTTTTTAAGGAGTTAATGCTCATCTGTATGAAATTACCCTATAGGGTCTTAATTTTGTTGTGAAGGGAAATGAATGCTTGGAATTCCAAGTTGCAGCTTTGAGAATTCTTGAAGCATCCAAAGATATCTTACAGGCCCTTCCTGCTCATTTTCTTTTCTAGGGACTAAAGTATGTCTGAAGCTAAAATGAGTGTTGTGTAAACTCCCAGGCCGATCTTGGCACACGGCCTGCCTGTCCCCAAAGTCACTCTTACCACTTTGCTCTTTTAGGGATATTCTTACTCAAACCTCGGGATCTTCTAAATCCTCAAGGCTTCCTATACATCACCCTGAACAAGCCTCTCAAGATATCTGATGATCATCTGAATTAATCCCAATGTATGTGGCTACTGATAATAAATCCCAACGGATTGGCAGTCTATAGTTTTCAATACTCTGGGGCCATTTATGTCTTTCTAGCCTATGAACCCAGAAACCCTGCAACGGGGTAGAGCAGATAGCATTGACCAATGAGAAATCTGGGGTGCAAATCAGATGCACGGTTAGTTGGTGAGAAGGTAGTTCCTGGAGCAGAATCGCAGCTCCTATCACTGAGTTCTGCTTTCCTGTTATAAAAATGGAAATAGAGTGCTTTTTCCTTAATTCACAGATACCATCAGGAAAGTTGTATTTACAAATCAAATGACTTTGAGATTAGTAGAAGTAAAAAGGACATTGAAATATGTAGCATTATAGTTGTACGTGGCAAAATCAAAACCAGAAATATTGATGAACTGTCTAAAGTCATGGCTAGTAACAGGCCCTAATTTGGAAAACAGGTCCCTGGTTCTGCCCCATCTGAATACCTGCTATCCACTCTGTTCTTTGAGAATGTATGCCTAGGACCAGTTGTCTAGCAAAAGATGATGATGAAAATGATAAACTGACCCAGTACAGTTTGGAAAATGATGTATCACGTTATTCCCTGCCCTCTGCTCCAGGGCTCTAGTTTAATTATATATCTTCAGGTCTATGCTAGAGAATCTGGTTAAGATAAATTCCAGAAATGGTGTGTGTGTGTGTGTGTGTGTGTGTGTGTGTGTGTAGTTTTTAACCTCTTACTGGGCTCTTCCTAGTTCACTGCTCAGTGGTTGCTCCAGCAGTGCTCAAGTAACAATGTGGTATGAGGATTAAAACTGGGCCTTCTATATTCCAAGTGGGTGTTCAGTCCATTGACAAATCTCTTGGTTCCCAGAAATGTCCTCATTGATAAAGTGCTCAAATGATTCCTGTATCCATGGGAATATGTAGTTAAGGTTGGTCTTTAGAAACTCTGCTTTAAATCATTATTTAAGTGGATAAAGCACTTCTTAACTACATTAAGGAAAGAGCTTTTCTGTTTGTATGGCTGGTCTAGGTACCACTCTAGGTGATAATAATTGGGAGTCAGCTGATTAGCCCAAACCAATGGGATGTCATGAATCAGATTTGATGAGCCTTCTATCCCTTTACTTTAGCAATTCCTAGGAAAACTACTCTTTTGTTGGCTCAAAGAGAAACTTTTTAAAGGTCACCCTTGGTTACTTTGTCTGGTGACTGGCCTCTAGATCTTCTGAGGACTGTTTTGTGCCTTGACTTCTCACAGTTGAAGCTTAATGATACACCTAGTGTGCCTGACCTCTATGGGTGTGATAATAGATGGCTACACTGCTTAAGGAAACAGGACAAAGCTGTCATGTAATAATAATCTTGAAAGAAATGTAATAAAACCAAGAAACCAAGAGTCAGAGAACTTCCTTATTGTTCATATCTTATTTGTACTTAAATTAGGCAAGTTTGCTGGAAAGAAGTTTAAGGTGGTTGTTATAGTTTTACTTTTGGTCATTATGGTTTCCAATGTAGTTACTGAGAGGCCATCATGTTTTGTCCTTTGTCTACCTTCAGCACACATATCCCACCCTGAGCGATCCCTGCAATCATCATTGATTTAGTGGTCCCCACTGGCTGGAGCTATAACACAGCTGGTAGGGCATCTGCCTTGCACACGGCCGACCCGGATTCGATTCCTCTGCCCCTCTTAGAGAGCCCGGCAAGCTCCCAAGAGTATCTCGCCCACACAGCAGAGCCCGGCAAGATCCCTGTGGCTTGTATTTGATATGCCAAAAACAGTAACAAGAAGTCTCACAATGGAGATATTACTAGAGCCCACTTGAACAAATCTATGAACAACAGGAGGACAGTGCTACAGTGCTACAGTGCTACTCTATACCAACTGCCTTCTCCCCTAGTACATGAGGCAAGCTTCTAAACTATGGAGCAGTCCTCCTGGTGCTTGTCTCTACTGTTCTTTGGTGTTAGTTTCATATTATGTTATTTCATATTTTACAAGCAAGTGCTCTCATTCTATGTCTGTCCCTCTCTTTCTGACTCATTTCACATAGCATGATACTCTCCATGACCATCTACTTACAAGCAAATTTTATGACTTCATCTTTTCTAACAGCTGCATAGTATTCCATTGTGTAGATATACCAAAGTGTCTTTAACCAGTCATCTCTTCTTGGACATTCGGGTTGTTTCCAGATTCTGGCTATTGTGAACAGTGCTACAATGAACATACAGATGCAAAGGTAATTTCTACTGTGCTTTTTTGCACCTTTGGGATATATTCCCAGAAGTGAAACCGCAGGGTCATATGGAAACTCAATTTTTAGTTTTTAAAGGAATGCCCATATTGTTTTCCAAAAAAGACTGGACCAGTCAGCATTCCCACCAACAATGAAAGAAGAGTCCCTTTCTCCCCACATCCACACCAGAACTGCTTGTTCTTGTTCTTTTGGATGTGTGCCAGTCTCTGTGGTGTGAGATGATATCTCATTGTTGTTTTGATTTGCGTAGCCCTGATGATTAATGATGTAAAGCATTTTTTTCAAGTGCCTTTTGGCCATTTGTATATCATTTTTGAGGAAGTTTCTGTTCATTTCTTCTCCCCATTTTTTGATGGGGTTGGAGGTTTTTTTCTTGTAAAGTTCTACCAGTGTCTTGTATATTAACACTGGATATTAACCCCTTATTTCATGGGTATTCGGTAAACAATTTTTCCTATTCCATTGGGTCTCTGTATTTTGGTCACGGTCACGGTCACGGTCCTCCCATTGTTCATCTATTTGCTCGAGCGGGCCCAGTAATGGCTCCTTCGTGAGACTTGTTGTTACTGTGTTTGGCATATTGAATACGTCCCGGGTAGCTTGCCAGGCTCTGCCATGTGGGCGAGATACTCTCAGTAACTTGCCGGGCTCTCTGAGACGGGCGGAGGAATCGAACTCAGGTCGGCCATGTTGGCTGCATGCAAGGCAAAAGCCCTACCTGCTGTGCTATCGCTCCAGCCCATTTGTTATGATACCTCGCCTTTTTTGGAATACCTAGTTAGGTACCTTATCCATGTAAGGTGTTAAGAAGAGGAAGAGTGTGTGAATAGATCAGAACTCCATACTAGCCTTACAGTAATTCTTTAAACCTTACCAAGTTCTTTTTACAGTGAAAGTGTGTTTTAAAAAATGGATTGGAACCTTTGTCTTGACAGATGTGATTGATATGCCAGCATTTTCAGTAAGGGAACCTTCCCTAAATGCTTTCTCTCTAGGACAATTTAGTTTCCCTGAAGAAAATCGTGCACTTTCTGTCTGCAGGATGGGGGTGGGGCATGTGTATTTTGGTCACCATTGATTTTTGAGGTGCAGAAGCTTCTTAGTTTAACATAGTCCAATTTGTTTATCTTTGCTTCCACTAGCTTGGTTAGTGGTGTATCATCCTTAAAGATGCCTTTAGCTTCAATGTCATGGAGGGTTCTGCCTGTATTTTCCTCAATGTACCTTATCAATTCAGGTCTGAAACTGAGGTATTTAATCTTTTTTATGTAGGAGTACTGGTATTTATTGAGCCACTGATTATATGATTGAATTGTGCATGAACTCCTCCTTATTTTTTTCCCATTTTTTATAATTTTATTCATTGAATCACCATGAGAGTAGTTACAACGCTTTTGGGATTAAGTCTCGGTCATACAATGAAACACCCACCTTCACCAGTGCCAATTATCCACCACCAAAATCGCCAGTATACCCCCATCCCACACCCTCCCCTTACCTGTGGGGCAGATGATTTCCAATTTACTCTCTCTATACTTTGATTACATTCAACATTTCGACACCACACCCACCATTATTATTTTTTTATTATTTGGGATTTTACCCCAACAATCAGATCTGCCGAAAAGGCAACAGTAGACATTTTGTTTTCTGTTGCTGGTTATGAATAACATATGATGTTGCGTGGCTGTAGTAGTGGCTGCGCAATTTTGAAATTCCAAAATTTTAACAATTAAATCTGGAGGGATTTCTACCAAAACCTGCTGGGTTCTGAGATTTGTTCCCGAGTCTCTGGGATCAAGGCCATTAAGCAGCTTGATCAGAGCCAGAGAGGCTGTTCATAGGTGGCAACTTGGGGTCTTGTTGGAGTGGGGAGGAAAGGGTCGGCTCCACTCCCATCCCGTGAGGCCCTGTGTGTCTCATCACTACAGGCCCAAACCTGACTCTCCAATGGCCTCTGGAAGATGGTGGCCACTGAGCCACGTAGGGGGAGTAGTTGGGGGGACAGCAGCACCCTTTCCCCCCTGGGGTAGCCCTATGATAGTAATCTACTGCGCAGTCCAGACGCATTTCTACCAAAAGCCGCTGGGCTTCAAGATTTGTTTCTGAGTCTCTGGGATCATGGCCATTAATTAACTTGATCAGGAGCCAGAGAGGCCGTTCGTGGGCGGTGACTCGGGGTCTCATTGTGGTGGGGAGGAAAGCGCCTGCTCCACCCCCATCCTGTGAGGTCCCACGTGCCTCGTCACTGTGGGCCCAAACCTGACTGTCCAGTGGCCTCTGGAGGATGACGGCCACTGGGTTGTCCAGGGTAAGAGGCCAAGGCACAAAACCTCTTCCCACATGGGGTGGCTCAGCTCCAGTAGTCTACTGCAGGGACTGGACGCATTTCTGCCAAAAGCCGTTGGGTTTCGAGATTTGTTTCTTAGTCTCTGGGATCATGGCCATTAAGCAGTTCGGTCAGGAACCAGAGAGGTCATGCCTCCAATTATATAGCTGAGCCAGAGGTGGTTTGTGGGTGTGTCTCCCACATACCTAACTTTTGGCCATTTACTTTGTTGGTAAAGTTTGCCCCAAGTTTTTTTGGGTCTGGCCAAAGGCACAGCAACAATTTTGGGATACCTGGAAGTGAAGGCGCCATGAGGTTGCTGATGCACTCACCTCACAGGTACAGATTGACCTGCTGGCAGCACAATATGCCCGTGTTTAATCTATTTTTATCTGACTTTTGTGCCTGGTATTAGAAAGAGGTCTGAGTATATTTTTTTGTATGTAGCGGTTTTGTATGTCCAGTTTTCCCATCACCACTTGTTGAAGAGGTTTTCCATCCTCCATTTCACATTTCTTGCTCCTTTATCAAAGATTAAGTGAACATATATTTGAAAGTCTGTGATAGAATATTCAACTCTATTCCATTGATTTGTGGGTCTGTTTATATTTCAGTACTATGCTGTTTTAATTACTACTGCTTTGTAGTACAGTTTGAAGTTGGGGAAGGTGATACAAACTATCTTCTTTTTTCCCAAGGATTACATCATGGGAGTTTATTGTTCTATATGAATTTTAGGAGTCTTTTGTTTATTTCTCTTTTTTAATGTAGTACTACTACTATTTATTAGACCATTGATTAAGCTGATTGAATTGGGCATGAACTCCACATTACTTTAAAAAAATTTTTAATTGTATATCTGTGAGATAGACCATTCAAAGCTATTCATAATTGGGTTTCAGTCATACAATGATCCAGCATTTATCCCTCCACTAGTGTACATCTCCCACCACCAATCTCTCCTGTTTCCCCACCACCATCCCTCAATTCCCCACCTCCTTCCCGCAGTTTCCTTCTTGCTCTCTCTCCTTTTGCTTTTATTCATTATGGTTTGCAATACAGGCGCTAAGAGGTCAGAACGTTTGGTGTTTTTATCGGGACAGTAAGGCTGGAGTAGTTTTTCAATTGGGTTTCAGCTTTTGGGTGTAGATACCGAGGCTTCCGGAAGTACAGGGAAATTGGGGGAGGTAGCCTATCCAGATCCAGAGAAAGCCTGGAGATTTCAGTCACAAAACTTGCATACCAAAATTTTCAGCAGATTATGTCTTGGTGAGGTCCATTCTGAGACAGTGGAGTCAGGCCAGGAGTATGGCAGCAATTTTGGATTGTGGAAGCAATTGGCTGCATGGGGCTCAGTTTGGGTGGGTCCCAGGCCAACCTGGCCCTCTCTGATTTATTCCGGTCTGTTCAGCCATGTGCATGTCTGAGCTTAACTGTGGCTTTTGATCTCTTTCGAGATTTATTTAGGGGTCTCTGAAGCAAGGCCAGTAGTAGAGCTTACATGGTGGTGCTGGAATTGGTTTGTGGCGGTTGACTGCCAGTGCTTCAGTGGGGTGGGGTTCCCACCCTAACTCTGAGAAATCCTGGAGATTTCAGTCACAAAACCCGCATACCAGAATTTTCAATAGATTATATCTTGGTGAGGTCCATCCTGAGACGATGGATTCAGGCCGGGAGTATGGTGGCAATTTTGGATTGTGGAAGCAAGTGGCTTCTGGGGGTTCTGCTTGGGTGGGCCATCAGGCCAATCTGCCCCCCTCTGATTTACCCCAGTCTGTTCAGCCATGCGTGGATCAGAGTTTATCTGCAACTTTTGATCTCTTTCAAGATTTATATATGGGTCTCTGAAATAAGACCAACAAATGAGCTTGTATAGCTGAGCCAGAGGTGGTTTGTCGGCATGGCTCCCACATAACTAACTTTTGGCCATTTAATTTCTTGGTAAACTTGGTCCCCAAGTTGTTTGGGTCCATCCAAAGGCACAGCAGCAATTTTGGGTGTCAGGAAGCCTGAAGGCACCATCAGGCTGCTGATGCACTCACCCCGTAGGAACAGGATGACCTGTTGGTAGCACCATACACCCAGCCTTTTGTCTATTTCTTTAAAAAATGTCATGGGTATCCTTATAGGAATCACATTGAATCTGTATAATGCTTTGGGGAGTATTTTCTTTTTTGACAATGTTAATCCTCCCATTTCATCAACAAGGGATGTGTCTCCATTTTCTAGTGTCCTCTTTTATTTCTTGTAGTGTTTTGTAGTTTTCTTTACCACTTTAGTTAAGCTGATTCCAAGGTACTTGATTTTCTGAGGCACTATTGTGAATGGGATTTTTTAACATCTCTTTCTTCTCTTTCATTATTTGTTTATAGAAAAGCCTTGGACTTCTGGGTATTGATTTTGTAACCTGCCACTTTATTATACAAACCTACTGTTTCTAGGAGCTTTTTTGTAGTCTTCAAACCATAAAGACTCAAAGTAAGGAGAGAATAAGAAGGAAAGTGCCTTCCACAGAGGCAGGAAGTGGAAGAGGAGTGGCAGGAGGAATACCGTGGACATTGGTGATGGAAAATGTCCACTGATGGAGGGATGGGTGTTCGATCATTGTATGACTGAAACTCAATCATGAAACCTTTGTATCTGTATCTCATGGTGGTTCAATTAAAAAAAATCCCAACTATGAATAACTTTGAAAAAAATGGTTGTTGCAGTTCTTTTCAAGAATGGAGGAAACAGGAAGTTGTTTAGTTGCATTTCCAAGCTCCCCTTTCCTGGAAGAAGACTGTGTTTCAAGGGAACATAATGAGCTGCCTGCACCAGTCTTCAGCCCAGGGTGGGCAAGGGCTGTGCAAACATGAGAAGATGTCAGAGTTCACAAAAGGAAGAATGCAGAGGGAATCATTGGCATAAAAGAGAATCTGACTTGTGGAAAAATTAATCTAAGATTTATTTGAGCAGACTCTTGAAAAAAAGCAGGAGCACGGTTTATTGGACAGTGGTTCTGGCAGTGCGATGCCTAGAAATTGAACTGTGAATTTGTGTGCTGTCAGGAGAAGAAGAAATTCAGGATCTTAAAATTGTTTCTTGGTTCCAGGTGATAGATCAAGTAGCAGAGTACTTGCCTAGCATGCTGAGGCCCCTAGTTTGGTCCTTCACACCACAGGGTCCCCCAGCATTGTGGAAATGTTATGGGGTCCCCTGAGCACCACTGGTGTGGGGGCTCTAATAAATAAATCTGTTTTAAAAAGTGTGTGATGCCTAGAGCTAATACTACCAAGAGTACTAGATAGGAGTGGTGAATAGCATCCTTTGATGGTTCTTATTCTCCTAATAGCTAAATTTTGGAGAGGAAAGAAGCCAACCAGTACAAAATATGTAGCTACTATATGCAAAATCTAGACTTAGCTAAGCATTGTTAGGAAAAAGATAAGAATCAGAAATGTGAGTACAGGGTAATAAAAACTACACTGTAGCTAGAAGGTAGCTGGTCTCTACCTAGAAAGCAGAGACTGCAGCTTTGTAATTAAGCATTGACATACAAGGTGAAAAGTCCTTTATAAAAACATGCAAAAACGTTTAGCTAAATGACATGTACATGGTGACTAGTCACAAGATACATAGGAATGGGAGTCTAATTACTCCAACCCTTATGCCCATTTGGTCCCAAATGGTAGGTCCAGTGTTAAAATGTTGGGGAGTTAGGGAAAGGTTCTTTAAGGTCTCTTTATACATCCCAACTGGTTCAGGAGTCCTTTGTGAGAGCCTCAGAATCATATTGCTTCCACTGAGTTAATTCAATGCATAAATCAATGTCAATTTGCCTTGTTGTCACTAGATGGCTAGAAGCCAACACCTATTTTTGTGGAGCAAAAATACATACTTCCTCATAGATGCAACTAGCCTGGGTGCTAGTTTCAGTTTCATTAGGAACATCATATCAGTACTTTTGACTGATATGTACTACATTTAGTACATATGTATTGTTAAAATTGCTAATCAATATCTTCAGAACTGAGGTCAACAGGGTTTCAGGTTGCAGAGATATCCTGTCTTAGAAACAATAGACCACTTTTCCCCTGAGGATACAGTTTTGCTGCAATTTCAAGACTTCCATTAGTGACAAGTGAGTTTCTGCATCACCTTTAATACTTCAGACCTTCTTAACAGTTCAGGTGCCACAACTCCTGGTGATGACTTCATTTCAGCCTTCCTTTTCCATGTTGTTGCTTTGATGTACTTGACTTTCATGAAGATGTTTTCTTTTTCCTAAATGGGAACATGATTTGACTGCTGTATGTGCAGTGAGTCTTTCATATGTCTTTAGGAACATCTTGTTCCTCTAACAATGCACCTAGTTTAATTTTCTGTTTTGACTTGAAGTCTAAGGACTTAAAGATCTGAGTTTAAATCTTAAACCTATCACTTGATGATGATGTAACTTGGGTAAATTGCTTAAACTTTTGCATCTTCAGTATCTTAAATTAAAAGATGGCTATATTAATAGTTAAGTTGATGCCTGATTCATGTAAATAGTTTGATAAATACTTTATGCTGTTTATTTGCTTGTTTTGGGCCAGTCCCAGATTTTCCTTGATCTCTGTACTGATATTTTTTATGACTAATAAAGGTATTGTAACTTAAATTACCTTTTACTGCTTATTCACCCCTTCACAGAGCCTATATTTCCCAGGGTCCTCTGCTCCAGCACAATATCACTTTCCTGGTTGATGTAACTGATTCTTTCTCTTCTTTTTTTGACTCCTCACCAGTGTCTATGAGGGTGGCAAAAGTACCATGTATGCTTTCCTTGGTACGGCTTTTTCTCTTTTAATATGCTGGGTTCCAATACCAAAACACTACATGGTGGTAATACCAACAATTCTATATTTATTCACTGCTTTGTGTCTAGAAGATCTGTGATTTGGCTTCTAGACTAAATAAGTAACTCTCAGTCTTCACAGGAGTGTAGCAAATCCACCCATTCACCATGTCACCCACACTCAAGGACTCATTGAATTTGGAAGGAACCCCAGGACATCATGTGATCCTGCCTTTTTGGTCCACTGATTCCCAAATTTTTATAAATTAAAATTACTGAGGATCCTATTAAAAATAGATCCCAGTCTGCATGTCTTTTGCAGATTATTTTCTCCTACTGGGATGTAATTCCTGATTATTTTATGTTTGGGGGGTCACGTCTGATGGTGCTTAAAATTCACTCCTGGCTCTGTGCCCAGGAATTACTCTTGGCGGTACTCAGGAAACAATATGTGCTGTCTGCAGAAGAAATCTGGGTGGGCCCTACCCACTGTACCATCTTTCCAGTCCCAATTCCCTGTTATTTAACTACGGTTTGTTATGTGCATTTCTCCCATAAAACAGACAGTGGAAAGGGCTGGGAAAGAAGACTTCATAATGAAGAAACCTGACAAGTTTCAGACAGTTGAAGATTAGTACAAAGAGTGACAAGTCATTACAGCATGCATACTTGATTGATATGAAGTGATAATGGTTCCTTACTCAGGGGGCTTCCTCCCCAAAACAAATAAATTCAGTCTGGGGAAAAAATCATGCAATTCCCAATTGAGGGTTATTTTACAAAATATATAACCAGTTCATTTTTTTTCAGGGTTATTGAAAATAAGGAATTTTTGTGGAGTTTTTAGAGGGCAATAGGGGATTACAGATTTAGATTTTTAGGTCACATCCAGAGATACTCAGTGACTACTCTTGCCTGTACAGTGCTGAATCTTATGCAGTGCTGGGGACAGGATCAGGGTCAGTTATTTGCAAAGCAAGTTCCTTAACTCCTCTACAATCTCTCTGGCTACAAAAAAATAAGGAAATTTTAAGAAACTGTCACGACCATGACAACTAAACAGAATGAGATAAAATAGGTGAGATCAGAAAGCCAGAAAGGGAGATTAAGGGAAAACTAAAGAAACGTGAATAAAGTATGGACTTCAACTACTTGGTTCATTTACTGTGATGAATGCACTATACAAATATAAGAAGTTAATGGTAGGGGCTGAAGCGATAGTACAGTGGGTAGGTGTTTGCCTTGCACTTGGTCAACCCAGGTTCAATCCCATATGGTCCCCGAAGCACCATCAGGAGTAATTCCTGAGTGCAGAGCCAGGAGTAACTCCTGACCATCACTGGATGTGAACCCCCCCAAAAAAAAAACAAAAAAAGAAGTTAATGCTAGGACAAAGCAGGTTTGAGGTATATGGAAACATTTACTACCTTCTCAATTATTTTTATAAACAAAAATCTATTTTAAAATAAAATGTTTATTTTTAAAAAATCATTCTGGGCTCTTCTCCAGAATTTTAAATTTTGGATGTGCGTTTGCATGGGAACATTTCAGGTTTGTATACTATTAACACACTCTGTAGTTAATTTGATGTAATAAATTCAGAGATCCTGCTCTGAAAATCCTGGCATCTGTCTGAGGTTCTCCTCTGTGGCTGCTCTTTGGATAACTGTGTGCCATTCTGGATACTGTGATCAGTGGATTTGGAATCTGAATATTAAGGTTAAAGTTCCTTAGGTGATTTTTTAAAAAAATTTAAACTATTCTTCCTTTTTTAAATTTTTTACAGGCATAGAGTCAGTTTACAATGGCATAAATGCTCACATATTTTAGGTTAACATGTCACCACACTAAACTTCTCACGAAGTGCCAGTAATACTCCATAGCCCAATGGGCTCTTCAACCCATGTTTCCCTTCCTTAGTAATCTCAGTTCTGTGGTCAGACCCTGGAAATAGCTCATTTTCTCTGGAAACCTCTCCCTTGCTTTGTTTCTTTATAAATGGTATGTGACTGGGATTTTCCAATGTTTGTCTTTCTCCTTCTGATTGATTTCTCTTAGCACAACTCTGCTAGCTACATTTACGTTGGATTAAAAGAGCACAATTTCTTCTTTTCTTATAGCTGAGCAGTATTCCATTGTGTTATATACTTACGTTCTTTACTCATTTCTTTTCTTTTTTCTTTTCTTTTTGATACTTGGTTTCCAGGACTTGTCTATTATAGAAAACAGTGAAATAAATATAAATGTGCACATATCTTTTCAGTTTTTGTATGTTTTTGATGGATATCAAGTGGATAATATAAAAATCATATTTTTAATTTAAAAAATCCATACAAATACTCTTTTCCATAATGGTTGTTTCAGTTTACATTTGCACTAGCAATGTCTGAGTTTCTCTTTTTCTCTACATCCCTGCTATTACTTGTTTCTAATCTTTTTTTGATATAGGTTATTCTTTTTTTAAATTAATTTTTGCTCGAGCGGGCCCAGTAATGTCTCCATTGGAGATTTTGTTGTTACTGTTTCTGGCATATCGAATACTCTCGGTAGCTTGCCGGGCTCTCCGAGAGGGGCGGAGGAATCGAACTCGGGTCGGCCATGTTGGCTGCGTGCAAGGCAGACGCCCTACTCTCTGTGCTATCGCTCCAGCCGCTGGAGAGTAAACAACAAAGTCTCCAATGGAGACGTTACTGGGCCCGCTCGAGCAAATCGACGATCAACGGGAGGGCCTTTACCTTACCTTTACCTTAAATTAATTTTTATTAGTGAAACACCATGAGGTACAGTTGTAGACTTACAAATTTTTGTGCTTGGGTGATATAGGTTATTCTTATAAGTATTTGTAGTGTTGATTTGCATTTCCCTCATAGTAGGTAAGATGAGCATTTTAAAAGATTTTATTTTACTAAAACAATGTGACTTAGAAATCACAGTTGAGTTTTACACATGCAATATTGCAGCACAAATCCCACCACCAATGTCAGCTTCCCTTCACACATGTTCCCAGGTTCCCTCACAAGTTGACCCCCCCCCCCACCCGTTCCCATCCTTATCCCTCTCCCCTCCCTGCCCCCTGTCCCAATACACACACTCCAGCCTGCTCTCTTGACAGGAACCTTTCTAAATTTGGTTATTAAAGTTCGGATCTCTTGATTTCAATGTGTTGACTTTGTGGTTTGGATATTTGGCTCTACCATTTCTTAACCCCAGCTTTGTACATTAGTTGCCTGACCTGACCCCCATTGATTCTTATCTGTTACTCCTCCTCCACTTATCCACTTTTTATTTTCTTCTTCTCCTTATATTCTGGGGCCAAGGTTGGTCTGGGCATCCCCACTTCAAAACATTGCATTCTCACGATGAGCTTTTTTTTTTTAATGTGCCTGTTGTCTATCTGTGTACCTACTATGGAGAAGAGTCTGTTCTATCATTCTCCCCCCTTTTTTGTTGGAGTTTATTTTAATTGTTGCGTTTTGCAAATTGTTCAGAATTCTTAGGGTGACATTTCAGTATACTATTATTAAGTGTGGGTAGATAAGACAAGACGGAAGAAGTAGACAAAATGGAAGTGATATAAACAAAGAAAATGACAGTATCTCTCTCCTTAAGGATTTAGCTTAGACGATAAAGCTTCTGCTTTTCAAGATAAAACCTATTTACCAAGTTATTGTGCAGTGACAAAGATAATACTAAAAAATTGTTCTGTCTCCCAACAGAAACTGAGAATTTGTTTTCAGTAGGAAAATCACCCTGGCGGGGGGTGGGAGAGTGGGGAGGGGGATGACATTGGGACAATGGTGGAGGTTGTGCTGGATTATTTTATGGATGAAATCCTACCAATAATAGTTGTGTAAACCACAGTAACTAAAATAAAGAAAAATTAAGTTTTTAATAAGTTGTTTGCCTGTAAACCTATCTAACAGGATGCTGTTCTACAATCTGGCATGCATTTCTCTCTCTCTCTCTCTCTCTCTCTCTCACACACACACACACACAAAGAGTAAAGTCCTCGTAGGTACCTTTTTAATTCAGAAATGCATGATAGTTTAGACTCTCTTCAAGACTTAAAGGCATGAACAAAGCCTGTTCTGTTTTCCTATGATACCCGATAGCACAGCAGTAGGGCGTTTGCCTTGCACGCAGCCAACGTGGCCGACCCGAGTTCAATTCCTCCGCTCCGACCCGAGTTCGATTCCTCCGCCCCTCTTGGAGAGCCTGGCAAGCTCCCCGTGATGTATTCGATATGCCAAATACAGTAGCAACAAACTCTCCAATGGAGACGTTACTGGGCCCGCTCAAGCAAATCGACGATCAACAGGAGGGCCTTTGCTTTACTTTACTTTACTTACTTTACCTTTATGATATCATAGAAAGACAGCTTTACAGTTTTTTTATTCCTTTCCTTGGATAGGACCTGAATACTTGATGTTATACATCTGTGACATATTGGTTAGTATATCTAATGTCAGGATCATTGGTGGAAACAAGTTTAACAGAGAAATTTACAAATTCCCAAACATTAAGTAGAAAATGCATGTTTGTATGATGGAATGGGCAGTGTAATAAGAATAAGAATAACTTGTTAACATGACTATTCAAATACCCCAAACATATAAATATGTCATTCTACATGAAAACAAAGAACACTGTAAATTTTATTAAGTTAAAGATCTTAAATTGGGAAGATAATCCTGGATTATTCAGTATAATTACAAGACTCCTTCTATGAGATAGGCAGAAGAATCAGAGTTGGAAGGAGAGGTTTTAAGACACTGCTATTTGTTTTAAAGATTAAGGAAGAGATCATAATTCAAGAAATTCAGGCGACCTATAGGAACTAGAAACAAAAAGAAACACTCTTCTCAAAAAATTTCAGAAGAAAGGTAGTCAGCCACTCTGCTACTAGTCTGGTGGCTGGTTTAACCTATTTGTACTTCTGAGTTCAAACAAATATAATGAAATTTTTTGTTCAAAGCCAAAGTTTATTAAATTTAATTAAGCAGCAGTGTTAACACAGTGTGTCATTGTGAGAATTAACCTAAGTAAGTGTTTATCTCTGTACTTTTGTGGTCTGAAAATTGTGTCTTGCTCACCTTTAGTTCTAACATTTGCTGAAACCACATATTCTGCTCCTGGGTCTTGGCAATGTTTTGAGCACTTATTATGTAATAACTTTGCATCTTATTAATCCCTTGTGATGAGGTATGGTTATTCATACTATTTTTTATATACATGAATGCTAAGGAAGGGGCCAGGAAATAGCACAGTGACTTGGAACTTCTGATTTGCATTTACAGGTCAAAAGTTCAATCCCTGGTGATACCACATGAACACAAAATGTATCTGGAAGCTTTTGTGGCTGACAGCTTTGTTCTTTATATTCTTTGGCACTGTGATTTCCAGTGGTACCACAACCAGATGTGTATGGGAACCACAGCTAATACAGGTGTAACCCCCAGAAGTAAAAAACTAATCACGCTGAAGGTTGTGTGTTCATGGGCTCTCTAGACCACTCTGTCTCACTGCCCGCATTCAGAGCTCTAGAGCCGCCATGTGTGGCCTGGATCAGGACGGCTGTTGGCCAAGGGCAGATGAAGGAAGAGACAGGGCCAGGCTGGTTGATCTTAGTAGCAATTTATTACAAGGAAGTTTGTCCCATAGAAGAAATTTATGTTATGGAGGACCCAGGATCTCTCAAGCACGTGGTCCCCCTTGCAAGCCTCCTCTCCACGGTCCATCTTGCCGCCCTGCTCTCTCCTCTCTCCAGTTCTCTTGCCTCTAACTCTCATGCAGTCTGGGCTGAAACTGCAACCAGTTAGGTAGCCAAATCAACATAAGAAAGCCCTTCCTGAGGGCACACCTAAAAGGTATTCTAAAGCCCTTCCTGACTGCCCAAGGGCAAAATGCTTCCTAAAGTGTTTTTCTCTTTTCCTCAGTCCAATAAAATTATCAATTATCAACTATTCCTGAGGCTATGCAGGAAGGACAGAACAGTGTTATTCTACATCTCCCCCTTTTTCTTTTTACAAAAAAACACAGAATTTGAAACAGAGGAAAAATTACTAGTTATTTTTGTATGGACACAGTAAAAGATAACATTGAGACTTGCAGGGCAGCTCTCCTGGGAACATCTTGCCACAGACTCAGACTACAGTGTTCAGGCCAGATTAATCTTTCCTAACCCTAGCACGGTCCAAATCTAGTTATTACTTATTGGATCATGACAGCATTTGTCCATGACCAAGCTCTTAACTTATAGTTAAGCATTATGGCACTTTGGCCAGGCCCATCTCAATGGCAGGGTAGCACATAGCTTACGGCTTGCCCTGATTCCATCTAGTCCCTCGTTGGGACCCTGCTTTGAGGGGCACTAGGAAGTAAAGGCAGCTGAGGCTTAGGTGGGAGAACAGATGCCCAAGAGGAAAATATCACTGAGAGTCACATTACTAAAGCATGTCTTCTTGTGTCCATACAAAAAGGACATTGCTCTGAATAAACTATGCAAAGGACTTAGGGAGAAGAGAAAAACAATATTTACAAATCAACAGAGCACAAAGAAAGAAGCTAGAAATAAACACAGAGGAATAGGAGCACTGTGATGGGAGCAACCCAATAAACCTAAACTACCTGAGGCTATGCAGGAAGGACAAAACTGTGTTATCCTACACCTAGAGAGTACTGAAGCTAAAACAGTTGGACAAGCATTAAGTGAAATTTCTGGTGAACACTGCAACCAGAATGCATAGGAGCATCCTAGAATGAACAGCTGACAAGCATGTATGTGCAAGCACCACAATTAAAAAAGGTTAACCCTTGACTAGCACTTCAGTCAAAGATAGGAGAGCCAGAGCCTAAAGTGTATTCCTTGATGAGCGCCACAGCCTGGCACATGTGAGATCCCCAGAGGTCAAAACAACAAAAGAAATAGAGAAGGGGAAGGGAGGTGAAATAGAAGAAGATTGTAAAAATGAAGAAGGAGGGGGTATGGTGCCACCAGCAGGTTAATCTGTACCTGTGAGGTGAGTGCAACAGCAGCCTGGTGGTGCCTTCAGATTTCCAGATACCCCAAAATTGCTGCTGTGCCTTTGGCCAGACCCAAAAAACTTGAGGCAAACTTTACCAACAAAAGTAAATGGCCAAAAGTTAGGTATGTGGGAGACACACCCACAAACCTGGCTCAGCTATATAATTGGAGGCATGGCCTCTCTGGTTCCTGATTGAACTGCTTAACGGCCATGATCCCAGAGACTCAGAAACAAATCTCGAAACCCATTGGCTTTTGGCAGAAATGCGTCCAGTCCCTGCAGTAGACTACTGGCGCTGGGCCACCCCAGGTGGGAAAGGGTGCTGTCCCTCCACCTGCTCCCCCTTGGCGGCTCAGTGGCCACCATCTGCTGGAGGCCATTGGACAGTCAGGTTTGGGCCCGCAGTGATGAGACACACAGGGCCTCACAGGATGGGAGTGGAGCCAGCCCTTTCCTCCCCCCAACCAACGAGACCCTGAGTCTCCACCCATGAATGGCCTTTCTGGCTCCTGATTAAGCTGCTTAACGATCATGATCCCAGAGACTCAGGAACAAATCTAGGAACCCAGCAGGTTTTGGTAGAAATCCCTCCAGATTTAATTGTTAAAATTTTGTAATTTCAAAATTTCGCAGCCACAACTGCAGCCACGCAATATCATACGTTATTCATAACTAGTAATAGAAAACAAAATGTCTACTGTTGTCTTTTTGGCAGATCTGATTGTTGGGGTAAAATCCCAAATAATAATGGTGGGTCTGGTGTCAAAATATTGAATGTGATCAAAGTAGCGAGAGAGTAGTGTGGAAATCATCTGCCCCACAGGTAGGGGGAGGGCTTGGGATGGGGATATACTGGGGTTTTGGGGGATGGAGAATGGGCACTGGTGAAGGTACGGGAGTTTCATTGTATGACCGAGACTTAAACACGAAAGCTTTGTAACTGCTCTCATGGTGATTCAATACATAAAATTATAAAAAATGAAAAAAAAGTAAGGTAGAGTTCATGTCCAATTCAATCATATAATCAGTGGCTCAATAAATAGCAGTATACTCCTACATAAAAATAAATAAATAAATAAAAACGAAGGAGAAGAATGCTAAGGCAGAGAGAACACAGAACCAGTATGTGGTTGTTCTAGAACTTGAACTCTGACTCATAATAGCTATTGTATTCAAAACTTTTTGCCTTCAAATGAAGATAAGTTCTGGGGGCTGATTGTTTCTAAGAAGCTTTCTCAGGTTGATGCTGTCTTCCCTCACATTTACTATGTAACTTTTAAAATGGAAAATTCCTTTGAATTCCTCAGAGTTTGAAATAAATGAGAGTGCTATATATATATACATATAAACACCACCTACCAGGTATTAACATATGCCTAAAATACCAGTCCTTACACCCACGTAGGAGCTGTCAGATTATATTTGCCATAAAGAATCTCAGTTATGCCCAAGTGAGGAAAATAACAGGACAAGACAAATCCCTGCATATATTAGCAAGCAATAACTATGTGATGTGATGTGATGTGATGTGCTATAGATGAGCTTGGGTTTTTTTTTCTTTTTTTGCTTTTTGGGTCACACCCAGCAATGCACAGGAGTTACTCCTGCTTCATGCACTCAGGAATTACTCCTGGCGGTGCTCGGGGACCATATGGGATGCTGGGAATCGAACCTAGGTCAGCTGCGTGCAAGGCAAATGTCCTACCCGCTGTGCTATTGCTCTAGCCCCAGAGCTTGGGGTTTTATAGGAGAATTTTCAACCCATTGATTCTGAGAACTCCAGAACTGATAGAATTCGAAGAATGGCAGATGGAATGCTTGTTCTCTTCTGTCTTCACAAAGAAATGAATGCTATGAGCTGAATAAAATATCTAAAGAGCATTAGTATTCTAGAGGAAACAATTTCTACAGCCCAAGTTTTCAATAGCAGCTGGAAATCATTTTCCTTTCTAGTCATCAAAATTATATGAGTACTTTCTGGTTTTTATATGGCTTAATTTCCATCTACAAGGTTCTGGGAAGGAGAATAATCAAGACATTATCGAGCAATTATTGATCATTCATTGCTAACTCAGTTCCCAACTGGATCCTGAAAAGAATTACAATTATCCTAGATGTCAAGGAACTGACAATAAATCATCACTAGTTAATTGTACCACAATGTCTTGTGATGTCTGTAGAACAGTACATCAGAGATAATTCTTAAATTTGTGCTTAGTTATTTTATAGTTTTGCTGAACTACAATTAAGCAGGCAAAGCTACTTTTCTAATTGCTCCATAACTCCTTGACGCATTTTTATTTATTTAATTTTTAGTTTTGGGGACACACCCAGTGGTGCTCAGTGGTTACTCCTTTTCTGCGTTCAGCAGTTACTCCAGGGAGAGCTTTGGGGATCATATGGGATACCTGGAATCAAACCCAGGTTGGCCATGTGCAAGGCAAAAGCCCTATCCACTGTACTATTGTTCTGACCCCTGTAGTTCCTTGGATAGAAAACTGAGGGCTCCATTGAGATTTCTGGCCACTCAGCAGGAGATTTCTTTAGGAGATTCTTCCTAATCAGACTGTTGAACAAAGTGACAAAGAGATTGCTTGCAAAAGGACAATCAGGACAATTTACCAAAGCATCACAGTGGTTATGCAATGCTGACTTCCCTGTGTGCTGTGGGCCTATCAATTCCATTTCCAAGTCTGATATTTCACGAGTCCATGAGCACTACTCATGGACTCCAGGTTAAAGCCGAGCTGGACCTTTAAAACCGTCACTCCCTCTATATATGTGTGCAAATTGAAAACAGTACCTTTCTTAATGGAAAGGCACTTTGGAAAGAGAGTTTTAGAGTGTCCTTTCTCCTCATACCCTTAATTTAGGCAACAATAACACACTGCATCTTCTGGGGGCCCTGTAGACTGTGGTTGCATCTGCCCATTGCCCTGGCTCAGAATCTCTGGGCGTTTCAGCAGTTGTTCTGAAGCCTTGGGGTGTTTATCTCCCACAGGCAGCTCAGCTGTTCCATGAGAGGAGCAGTGGAATGTGGTGGAAGAGACCCAGGCCTCCAGCCACCCAGATGAGAGAGTTCTGTGCTGAGGTCCCTATATGGTCGTGTGAGACCGAAGACAGGCTCAAGTCTATCTTTGTTCCTTGTTTGGGAAGCAAGTGGGAGGGGAACAGGCCAAGGGACTATATAACCCTTCAGTGTTCAGCTTCACTGAACACCACCCAGAGCGGAGAAAGCCCAACTGAGCACTGTCAGGGTAAGTGTTACGGGTCCAGGAATGCGCCTGACACGTCCCAGAGGCTCGGCTATATGACCCATTATAAGCAGATGCCATCTCTGTTGGAATTTGGCTGGTCTCTTGCACTCTAAAGTTTCTGAATGAAAACTGTACTACTAAAGTGACTGCAGCTTTCCACTGTAACTTTAATGATAAGATTACTATGCAACTTGGTGTGGGGGAGGAGGGAGATGGAATGAAATCTATGCATGCGGTACCTGTGAAATATGCTTAAATTAAACTAAGTCTGCATCTAGCATTGTGTTTCAGGGGAGTGGTTTAACTGTAGCTGGTGCATTACACATTTATTTGTATTTAGGTCCTGGAAACTCCACTATGTCTCCACAGATTTAGTAATTTTTTTAAATAAATGGTAATTTGGATGTAGGTGATGAGATGGAAACCTGAACAGAGGCTGGTTACCTGCTCTTAGTTTAGACTTTGCTTGAGTTGGGTTCCTTTGGCTTGAGACGGAGCATCTTCTATTGGAAAGGTGCTTCTGGAGTGTGTCTGAGCTCACATGGGATGTGCTGCCTTGTAGCTGTTGCTTGGTTGTTTGCAGCAAAGTAAAGCAGGAAACCAAGCAATAATCTGCAAATGAATAGAGAATGAACAGAGCAAGCATCTGACAGCTGTTTGTGTCTTAGAGACAGGGGTCTGGTTTGCCTTTCTCTGAGCCCAGTGAGGCAGGCAGGACAGCCACCAGTTGGCCACCCCAGGCTGAACTTCACAGTAAATCAGAGTTTGGCAGCTTCAGTTCGGACCAGAGTTTTCATGCTAAGATTTTCCTTCCATTTAGTGATTCATTACTAAATATGGTTTGCATTTCAAGACCAGGGATCTGGGAATGGTGACGTTCCTCGCCTCCCTCTCCCTCCCACTAACTACTCATTTTTGGCACAAGATGTACTCTAGGCAGTTGGAGCAAACCCCTTGATGGGCAGTTCCAAAAGCAGACCTTGAGTATGTTTTACCTAATTAGGAAATGCTTTGCTCCAACCCAAGCTGCTCACTCAGGTTAGGTAAGAGTCGGAAGCCACTGAGTCAGCCCCCTTCCAGAAACTAAAAGACTTTTCTAATGACAGTACTCAGTGTAAAACTGTCAAATTCCTCCTGGGTCTTTTTTTGCCAACTAAAATTGGATTTAATTAATTTGAGTCTTTTTTTTTTCCTGTATGCTTGCAGATACTGAATTTCAACCTATTTTTCCAGAACTTTTTATGTGCTCTCTCCAGCTGCCCCAAACGGCAGCAGAAGAGGTACCAAAGTCCATGTGACTATATGGTGGTCACATTTGGTGATCCACAGTGAAACCTGAGTCTTATAGTTTTGTTCTGTGTTCAGCTACTTGTTGATCGGAAAGTCTACTTAGCACATCCTTAGAGAGCCTGGGGATGCTCCTGCTGGTACCTCTAACAATGCTTTGATCTATTACAACTTTTTTTAAGGCTGTCTTTCTTATATTTCTTATCTTTCTCCTAATTCACTAATTGCTGGAAAGGAAGCTGAATCATACACGTGCCAAGCATAATTCAATCTGGCAAGGAAAGGGGAAAAATGACAAAGGACCAGACAACTGGTTTATTAGTCTCATTTTCATTTCTTACAAGGGGACTCCATCAGTTCAGGCTTTCTATTTTAAGCCTAAAGACAGTGTGGAAAGAAAGCAAAGACTAGAAAATCAGAACAACTGCATAATAATAATTGTCTGATGATGTTTTAAAAAATACTAAATAAATAAATAATAGTAGTCATTTTAACATTTATTGAGAAATCAGAGTATATCCATTATTAATGTATAAGACTAAATCCCCAACAGATCTCCGTACGGAAGATTTATTATTGCTGTTTTATGATAAGGAAACTAGAATTTGGGGAAATACTTTATTATGTGACACAGCTTCTAAGTCATGGTTGCTAAACTGAAATCTAGCCTCCTGACTCCAGACTCCTCACTCATAGTCTCTGTGCTCTTTGATCTCTGCTGTCATCACTCTATTAGGGTTGGAAATTATACTAAGTCATTCTAACTCCTTGAGCCATGTTTATTAGTGGAGATAATACTTTGGATTAAAAAAATATGCTATTTTAATTGAAATTCACATAATTTGGAAAGACAAAGATGTACTGCTGAGGGAATTTTAGGCCCCCGAAAGACGAAGCAATGATGGGCATATGTTGGCAGAGCTTGCTCCAACTTCCATGGCATTTTTCTTTACTTACGTTCCAAAATTTTCATTGAAAGAGCTATGCCCATTATGCTGATGTCTGGGGGTGTAATAACGTGACCATTAGAAGAATCTCTATCAGCATGAAAGCATAATACCTTAATGTTAGTCATCAAACTCTTTATTAGACATTTCAATTGAATTTATGCTTGGAAAACTGCAAGGATACCCAGATTGCAAGGCAAGGTCTAGCCAAGGGGACCTGTACTCTTGTTCCATTTTGCCACTCTGTGTGCCTACTTTTTCAATAGGGATAACATCTGGCAGTGCTCAGATGCCATCAGGTCACACCCGACAGTACTCCAGGTGGACCATGGGGTTTTGGGGTTAGAACTCAGGGTCTTCAACATGCTAGGCATGTGCTCCACTGCTGGAGCTATCCCCAGGCCTCTAAGTGTCCTTGAGAAGATCATTTTTTTTCAAGCAGAAAAACACTTGAGACTTTTTACTTTAAAAAATGAGAATGTTAGATGAAACTGTTCTCAATTTTACCAAATATATGTCATTGCTTTTGTATCTTTGTAAATTTCTTTTTTAGGATCCAACTTAAAAGTGGGACATTTTAAGTCTTACTTTATTACAATAAAGAATATGCATTTGGAGCCAGGGAGATTATTCAAAGAGCCAGAGCACATGGTTTGCATATGGGAACCCATTCAATTTCCAGCACTGCCTGTTTCCCTGGGCACCGCCAAGAATGACCCGGAAGCACCAAGCCAGAACAAGTCCCTGAGCGCTACTGGTTATGGTCCAAAAGCAAGCAAAAAAAGGATATGTACTCAATTTAGAAAGTTTAGGAAATTTTAAGGAATTTAGAAAAAAAGATCATTTAAAACAATTATACATCCTATCACTTTAAAATAACTCCATAAATATCTCGGTAAATATCGCCAATCCTTTTTTAATGCATAATTGTATGTTTTTTTCAGTGCCAGTGACAGAGACTCACACATGAAAAATATGTGTATAATCACTGAGCCACAATTCGGACCTTAAAAGGACTTTTTTGGGGGGGTGCACACCTGGCAGTGCTCAGGGCTCACTCCTGGCTCTGCACTTAGTATCACTCCTGGAAAGCAGGAGAGCATATAGTGTGCCAGGAAAGTGAACCCGGGTTGGCTATATGCAAGGTAAGTGCCATACCCACTGTACTACTTGTAGGTATAGCACTTGCCTTTCCCCTTAACAACTAGCCCCTTAAAAGGACTTTTTTAAAATGGATCATGAGATATTATTTTATTTTACTTAACTTATTATTCTTATGTAAGGATGGAACTTCAACTATGACAGCAAAGTATTCTACTATAAGATATATAATTTATTTTCCCAACTACTTGGTATCTCAGCTTAGTAGAGATGTTTATTAATGAAAAGAGCTGAAGTTCCTAAATTTTAAGCTTCATTTTAGAAAGTATTGATTGCTTTTAAGTTCTTTATTTAAAGAGTATGATAGAAGTCTGAAAACTCGAAGACATTTTTCTTTTAAACATTTCAGCATCTGAATTTTGACATGCTTTTATTCTTCAAAGTATACTTTAATTTTTTTAAGTTGCATATTTTAGAAAATGTGACTTTGTATTGAAACAGAGGCAAATGCTAAAGACATTAACAAATGCAAGATTCCTTGTCCTTGTGATGACTTGCTCTCATAGTCTGAGTACCCATCTTCATGCTAAAGATATTTATTCACTCTCTTACTTAGTACATTTAAAAATGTGTCATCAACACATGTGCTGTGCCAGCTATTGTGCTACAGGCTGTTTGTGTGAACATAAAATCAGAGCTTTGATTTGTGGATTTAGTCTGATGTGGTGTTTCTCAATCTTTCTCTACCATGACTCCTTTTCACACTTGTGTCTTTCCTGTAGCTGCCTTACGGATTGGCCCCTTACACTTGTGCCATGGCCTCCTATTCCTGTAATTTTCACATGTGGACCCATGGGAATATTTGGGGGCCCTCTGGGTTGGAGTGCATATGGCTTCCAATTGAGAAACGCTGACATAAAGTACTCTGGAATATGCAGTGTTAGACAAGGGTAAGGGTGGGCTGTTCAAGAGCACAGAGGAGTTCTGAACCTGGTCTGGATCTGGGAATGTTCAGGTAAAGCAAAGACTGTGTTACAGACAGGGTGTGATTTCTCCTTGTTCCTTGCAGGACTGTGAGCTTCCACGCCATCCAAGATGTGTGAAGAAGAAGATAGCACTGCCCTTGTGTGTGACAATGGCTCTGGGCTCTGTAAGGCTGGCTTTGCTGGGGACGATGCTCCCAGGGCTGTATTCCCATCTATTGTTGGACGTCCCAGACATCAGGTGAGTAAATTTGAATGGAAATAGGAAGAAACAGGTCTATAGTTGAGGTTCTTTAGGTCTTTGATACTCTAGGTCTTGACAGGCTGCCCATGGCTTTCTGCCCAGACATGTGTAAACTCATTAAAAATATACCTGGTGAATAATGTCTAAAATAAGTTCCAATTTTAAATATATATTATATAATGTGGGTAGAATAACTGGTGTCTATCAGCTATAAAATCTGACCCTTTTTCATAAGCCCTTTTGGTTTACATAGAATCATTGTCGTCGTCATCATCACCATCATCATCATCAAAAATGCTTATGGGCCCGAGAGAGAGCTCAAAGGGCTGAGTTTGTATTGCGTAGAGGAGACCCAGGTTGATCCCTGACAATGCATTGTCTCCAGGGAATAACTGAAAGTGATTCCCAACTGCAGAATTTGGAGCAGTCCCCACATACCACTAGGTGTAGCCTAAAATACCCCTGTCCCCTGCCACAAAAAATCTCAAGTTACCAAATGTATACTGCAGTCACTCTTTGAAAAGAAATTATAATAGAAGCTTGGATCACTTATTTTCATAGAGCTTGATGTTAGATAACAGTAAGCATTGCTACCAACTGCAACTTACATCGTGATACCAGAAAATATATCTGAGCAGACTTATGGCAGTTTTACATGGTATTCTGTATAAACAAAATATTGGTGGCAGCCACTACATAAAAATTGAGAATTTTGTTTGAAAACTTTTTTTCCTCTTGAGAAATAATTTGTTCATATAGACTAGCTAAATAATAATTCTTGTGGGTATGGAATGTATTCAATATACCAAATTATAGAGGGCTCCCACAACAAATTCTATGCCTTTGTTGCATACAATGAGGTATTCTTCACTAGTCACTTGCTTATGCTTTATTAGCAGCCATGAAAAATTAGAAATTCCAAAATAGTGACTGTACAATCTAAAATCTTATTAGAATTCCCTTACCTTTTTCTTGTAAGTAACTATGTTATAACAATTTTAAAAAGTACATCTGAGGGCTGGAGCAATCGCACAATCGGTAGGAGATTTGCCTTGCACGCAGCCGACCTGGGTTTCATTCCCAGCATCCCATATGGTCCCCTGAGCATCACCAGGTATAATTCCTGAGTGCAGAGCCAGATGTGACCCCTGTGCATCGCCAGGTGTGACCCAAAAAGCAAAAAAAAAAGTACATCTGATTAGTTTAGGTAGATTCTTTCATGATGATTAGTGTCAATTTATTTATCATAAATCAAACATTGAGCAGTAATTTGTACATATAATGCTTTTAATCACAGTGATCAGAGCATAACATTCATCTACTCTATGGTAGGTGACAACTTTAAGCATGCAGTTTAAAGGACTTATGTGAGACAAATATGCTCCTTCGTTGATATGGAAAATTTTATATGTTAATCCAACAGTGCCAAATACGTACCAGGAAAATTTTCACAGTGCTAAACAAGACAAATACAACTTCTGCCCCTATAGAACTCATTATGCCACATTCACAGTCACGGTCCTCCCGTTGTTCATCGATTTGCTTGAGCGGGCCCAGTAACATTGTGAGATTTGTTACTGTGTTTGGCATATTTGATATGGGTAGCTTGCCAGGTTTTGCCGTGGGGGTGAGATACTCTCGGTAGCTTGCCGGGCTCTCGGAGAGGGGTGGAGGAATAGAACTCGGGTGGGCCATGTTGGCTGCGTGCAAGGCAAACGCCTTACCTGCTGTGCTATCTCTCCAGCCCCTTATGCCGCATTAAGAATAAAAAATGTGATATAAAGTGGCTTCACCCACAGGGTGCTCTGCAGTTTGGCAGTTGATTCAGACCTATTTATAATCAATCAACAGTGGTGTCTTAACATTACAGTGATCATACAACCCAAAAAATTGTCACTGATACCAAAAGAGTGATTCTTCTATTGCAATAATTTAACTCTTTGTACTTAGCTTGGTTCAAAGTTACAGAGAAGCTGACTTGCAATTCATTGAACTTTTTTAGGGGGTAATGGTAGGAATGGGACAAAAAGACAGCTATGTAGGCGATGAAGCACAAAGCAAAAGAGGAATCCTGACCTTGAAGTACCCGATAGAGCATGGCATCATCACCAACTGGGATGACATGGAAAAGGTAGGGTGCAGAACCTTTCTGGGTCCTGATTGCAAGTACCTCGCTATAGCCTGGGTGTGGGGGAGACAACAGGTTCAAGTCACCAAATTGTACTTGCTAATATTTGTTCTAGATGGTCACTAATTGAAAAAGAGGTTTTTTTTTTTAATTCCTTGAGGATTTTAACTCTCATTTTTTTTTCTATTTAGGGTTTATATTATAAGTACCCTCTCATAGAATCTAGGAAATCTGGAGACACATTTTACTCAGTAGTAACATTTTTCCAGCAGAAATTTTCGTCACTTGGAAGATGGAATGATAGCATAGCCTTGAATGTAGCTGACCTGGGTATGATCCTTGACATGCCATGTGGTTCCTTGGACCTTATCAGGAGCCATCCCTGAGCATAGTCAGGAGTAAGCTCTGAGAACCACTGAGTGTGCCCCAAAAGCAAACCAAAAGAAAATTAAAAATTTTTATCATTAACAGAAATATCTGCATACCAGTCAAGACTTTGTGCTAAAGAATGGCAGCATAATTGCAGGTCAATCCTATCAGGCCCAAGGCCAGCATGCAGCTGTTCCATCTCACGGGCTAGTGACTCAAGCACCTTTGACTACACAACCCAAAAGGGGGCTGGATGTTTCTTTCACGGAAACAAAAAGAAATGAATATTTACACATAGAATCCAGTTCAAGATCTCTCCTACAAAGACCAGATCTAAGAAAGTACATTTTGAAAAAAATCTTTTAAAGGATTTCTCTGCAGTTTATAAGATGACTGGAAGAGTTTCTTACATAGGCTGCTGCTTTTATTCCATCAAAGGAATAGAATGTTTAGGAATTTTCTTTCCTACCTAGAAGCCAAAAATATAAAACCCTTAAATAAACAATAGGAGCAAAACAAGATAGTTTTTAGTTAATCTTGCTTTTTTTTTATTTACAAACAGTTTTTGATTTATTTTGTTTCATTCTGGATGAAATTAATATCCCTACTGTTAGGTAGCTCATTCTTCCATTTTTACAGAAATTTGGTTAACTTAGTTTTTTTTCCCTCTTACAATTATTAGTTGCTTTTGGTCAACCAGAAATTAAAGAGCGTACTTGCCCAGAGAAATAGTATAGGTATTAAGGCACTTGCCTACTCAGTGTAGGCATGTGGCCTACTCAGGTATAATCCCCAGCGCCATGTATGGTCCCTTGGATACAACCAGGCGTGACCTCTGATCACAGAGTCAGGAATAAGCCCTCAGCACTGTCAGGTGTGGCCCAAAGACAAAATAAATAAATAAAGAGTGTGTTCAATCATGAAGCAAATAAGCAAACAGGCTTATGCTCAAAGTATATTCTCACAGACACACTTTAAGTCGGCTCTGGCTTTCTATATTTGGAAACACTCAATGGCTTAATATCTGTGAATCAATGGATGGTCAGAGCAGTGTTTTTCAGCCATGGGTCCATGCACCAATGATCATTTACAAGACATTGCCCCTAACTCACAGTTCTCCTGAGTAATGACGTGATAGTATCATAGATATTATAAATAATAGATTTTTGTTTCTCCCTTAGCCATTCACAAATTATTTCTTCTCTACCCTTATCTGTAGATTTTAAAAAGATTGAAAAGTACTGGTCTAGACAGAGGCAGGCTGTTCCCGGGCAGGAAGAGCAAAGACCAAATGTAAGCAGGATTCCGGGAGAGCTTCCCTTGCCTACAGAGAGACTGCAGAGAGACTTTCCCCTGAGAGTTTAACAATGACAGCTAGCCTTATTCTTACAGATATTTGTCTTTTTCCCTTGTTTAGTTAAACATTACTTAGTAGAGGTGCATCACTTACCAACTTCAAGCTTTGAACCCTATATCTGGCAAAATGTGGACACAGAATGAGCATTTTTACAAATGCTTGATTTCATCCTGTTTTGTGACTTTATTCTGTTCCAGGGATGGGAGGAGTGGATGTACAGTGCTAATGGTGCCACCCCTGTGTTTCTCCTCTAGATCTGGCACCACTCTTTCTACAATGAGCTTCGAGTTGCTCCTGAAGAACATCCAACCTTGCTCACTGAAGCACCCCTGAACCCGAAGGCCAACAGGGAGAAAATGACCCAGGTTAATATTCACTCCTGACCCAGCACTTTTGTGGGTTTGGACTCCCTAGATGTTCTCCAATAGATTGATAACTTCTGAGAAACTCAAGGCTTCTGAAGGACAGGAAGGCTCTCTTTGGTGGTCTATCTTTACTGCCTACAGTAAAGATGCCAACTTCAAGCTTCGATCTGCTCCTCTGTCCCCCAAGAGCAGCAGGAAATTCAAAAGACTTTATGGAAAAGGCACTATGTTTTTTTTTCTAAAAAAAAAAACTTAGAAGGTTTTTTGCCTTTAAAACTTCTAAGGAAAAGTCATTTCAAAATCTAGTGTGAAGTTTTGAATGTGAGTCAGACAGCTTTCTGTTTCAAATGTGGTTCTGTTAGCAATGTGATCTTAAGGAATCCAAATTTTGCAGTCTATATTTCCTTTTTATAACATAACTATTAATACATCCTTATTATAAGTAATAGGTTTTATTTCTTCCCCAGCTATTGGAAATGGTGTTGGTATTATTTCCTCTTGATGGATTATGTGAAGATTTATGACACGATGTTAACTGTGTATCATGGTACCTGATACACTAAAGAGTCAACAAATAATTATTGTCATTATTGCTACTTGCACAAAAACATGATAGTCTGAGACCACCTATTCCACCAGCCAGACAAGGTTTCCAGTTGAGATAAACAATCACTTGAAAACATCTAATGTCAGATTCATGCTGACTATCACTAAGCACTTGGCTAAATATTTTATATGCTTTAAAGTATAATAAGAAGAAGCATGAACTATTGTAATCCTAACCACATCAGTGGCCATGAAGAAACCAGAAGCTAGGATATTTTAAGCAATTTCCCTGAAGTCTATGTAGCTGGGAGTGCCAGAACCTGCATAGCTGTGACCTTTTGGTTTGAAAAATAATAAATGCAACTACTGCAGAGTCTTCTCTTTGGACGATCTCGCGGTGCTTAAACTAACACATGAAGCATTATTCTCTACCAGGGAATCTCTGTGTGCCTGGCACTTGCCCCATGTGGTGAGACAATCTAAGAGGACTGTTGTTGCTGTAAATGACATGAAGGCAAAAAGCAGTTAGATTTAAGACTAGTACACAATGTCAGACATTGTGCTGAATAGACTAAGGAGTGTGTCTTTGATGGAGAAATGGAGGGCAATGGGCAGCTCAAAGGGCTCACATTCCCCACAGTGATGTCGGGCGGGGGGGGGGGGGGGGGGCGGGCGTGCTCTGCTGCTCATCTTTCCCCTGGGTGCTGTGAGCAAGGACACTGGCAGGCAGCTCCTGCTTTCCAGGAATCAGGGCCCCTTGGATGACACTGACGAGCAGGTACAGTCACAGAATTGGAGTTCATCCCCACCAGTCTCAGCTTCAGTGTCCCTTCCTTGATGTGAAAGAAGTCAAAACTTGACTCCCGGTTTTACCATTTCTTCTGGCTTTGGTGTAGTTACAAAATCCTCAACTTTTTATACTGAAGGAGACTGTGAGGTCATCAGTCCCAACTCCTCCTTCCTGAAACCCACGTTAACAGCTATTAAGTAAATTCTCCCAGGTCACTGTTATTCCAGATCCCATGGCCATGATGAGAAGCTGGGCTTTTTTTATTGCTGTGGGCGAGGGGGGAGGTGTGTGTGTGGGGGGGGGGGGTTAGGGAGGGTTGATGTGGGGACCTTGCTCATCCCTCCTGAGCCAACAGGTCCCTAGTGTGCTGCTCCTCCCACTCAGCCCTTTACTTCTGCTTCTTTGGTTGCCTGGTTGTCTGTCACCTGATTCTCCCCAGGACCAGACAGGCCTGTCTGCATGTGTCACAGTGTGTGCTCTTGAACATTCTTGCTGAGACGGCAGTGGGACTAACTCAGCACTCTGGGTTGCTTTGCAGATCATGTTTGAGACCTTCAATGTCCCAGCCATGTATGTGGCCATCCAGGCAGTTCTGTCCCTCTATGCCTCTGGTCGGACAACTGGTAGGTGTAAAGGGAATGGGGCATAATTGAGTAGACTTGATGAAAACACTATCAGTTCTGGGATCTCATGGTTGTAAAAATGTGCAAGACGGATTGGGGGTGAGTTAGAATCCACAAGGAGAATCTCAGACCTGAAAGTTCTTCACATCTTGAAAAAGGATCTTATGTGGGAGAGAAAGCTGCAGTGGCTAGAGGGTATGTTCTACAAGCAGGAAGTGGGGATGGGGGTGGGGGGTGGAGGGCAGGTTCAATCCTGGCACCATGTGGCTCCCCAAGCACTGCTGGGAGCAAAGCCCAAGCACTGAGTCAAGAGTAGTCCCCAAACACCATTGGCACTCCAAAACCAAAACGATACAACCACATAGTCTGTGCTCTATATTTCCTGGCTCTGCCTCTTACTTATTTTGCCTTCCCTAGCCCTGTCTCTATTCCCTATGTTTTCACATGCTTTTTATGGGGAGAGGGGAAGAAATTCACCCTGTGCTTCTGGAGTCTACTCCCAGTTCTGTGCAGAGGACTTGCTCCCAGAGGTGCTCAGGGGACTGTGTGGTGCAAGGGATTGAAGCCACATCCATAGCTTGTGCCCCAGACTCTTGAACTATCTCACAGGCCCTCACATGTCTTCTTAACCTTTCAAGAGGCTTAGAAATTCTCCTTCAGCCAGTGACCAAACAGGCACTTCCTTTGTAACTTATTATGCCTTCTTGTCCTCCAGGCATTGTGCTGGACTCTGGTGATGGTGTCACCCACAATGTACCCATCTATGAGGGCTATGCCTTGCCCCATGCCATCATGCGTCTGGACCTGGCAGGCCGAGACCTCACTGACTACCTCATGAAGATCCTAACTGAACGGGGCTATTCCTTCGTGACCACAGGTGAGGCCCTTGGGGATGACAGGCAGGGCCCATACTCCATGGTGACTTTTGAGGAAGTGGGGGGGGGGGGGAGGAAGGACCATGACCCATGACCTGTGACCACTGACTCTAGTGCCATAAGCAAAGCATGACTTTCTCATGTGAAATTGTGCAATGATTAGTCTGTATTCTTGAGAAGAGCAGTAATAACCTTCTCGTATTAATTGTTCTTTAGAGCTATAATATTGGAATATATTTTCATCCTTTCCATTTCCAAATTGGACAGACAGGGCAGAGTCGAAGATAATGTGATATGGCAGTTGGCATTCTAACCAAGCCTTGAGTCCCATTCCTGCCACTCACTAGCTGTGTGACCTTAGATATGTTGTCAGCCTCACTAAACTCTAGTCTCTTCATTGTAAAATGGAGGTAATCAGAGATCTTCTCTCGTTCAATTGTTGTATGACATTAGATTATGAATGTGGGATTTACAGGACCAAGAGTGAACAGTCAATAATTGTTAGCTAGTGTTAACACCAACTCAATAAGGAGTGAGATGTGTGTCTTCATGTTTTAAACTGGTGCCACTCAGGTCTCCATATCCAAGAAGCAGAGGCAAAAGTTATTAGATTCCAGGGAATTCCTTAATGCCCATGGCCCTAGCTGCCTGCCCTATGCCCACCTAGTTGGTATTATCTGATTGTTTAGGTATCTGGATATTCCTATGGCTTCTTCTAGACTCCAACTTTGTGAGTCCTGAAGATGTTAAAGTCACCTTTGGGGATAGGTATTAAATTAATTCTGTGCTTCCTTGGCTTCCCACAAAAAACCCAAGACTCCTCCAAAAGGTTCCATTGTTCCAGATGGAAACAATATGAAAGTTTTGTGCCAACTTCTTCTATTCCTCCTTATGGTGTAGCTCTAGAGCTGTCTGTATTGGTCCTGAGCCAGGGCCAGCATCAGTCTACATTTCTAGATTTCCTGATTTCTCAGAATCTCCTGAGCTGGAATCTACATGGACTAGGCACCATGGATCTCTGGATTCCCAGGGAAATAGTTCAGTATAAGACTCTTTTATACTAAAAAAAAAAATCCAAGATTACAAACTGCTATAAATACAAGTATAACAGGACAATCACTTAATTCTGCAAAAATAATGAATATATAGGACTTTATATTCTGTGCCTTTCTCTAGCTCTCCAGTCTTATTACCATCAAGCGGTTCTCAGGCCATGTGCACACCACACTAAAATTGACTGTGTGTGAGGCACCTTGCCAGTTTTCACTAGTGGATCTATAACTTAATGACCATCATGGTTTTAGGTGCAAAATCCTGAACCCAGACACATCTTTGAAGGAATGTCTGTAGCAGGAGAGACTGGAGCAAGGCAGGTGGGGATTTGACTGATGTGTACATTTCATTAACAGCTGAGCGTGAGATTGTCCGGGACATCAAAGAGAAACTGTGCTATGTCGCTCTGGACTTTGAGAACGAGATGGCCACTGCTGCATCCTCCTCCTCCCTTGAGAAGAGCTATGAGCTGCCTGATGGGCAGGTCATCACCATAGGGAATGAGCGTTTCCGCTGCCCTGAGACCCTGTTCCAGCCATCTTTCATTGGTAGGCCAGTCTTTTCTTTGGGATGGTGAGATCACCTGAGCACCCTCATATCCAGCCAGCCCTTGGCCACCAGCAATAGGGACCAAGCAATCAGGGCCACAATACTTAAAGCATTTCTAAAAACACCAAAGAAAAGCGGAGAGTGTTCTATTAAAAAAATCCTTATGGGGATTCTGGGCAGGGGTATGCTGTGCCAAGGATAGGAAGTGCAACTCTACCACTTAACTTTCACTCCCCAGCCCCAAGAATATCCTTTTTCTTTAAAAGAAAGGTGTTTGACTTAGGGAGACAAGGAACGGAGCTTTCTTCTTTTGGGGAGAAGAGGTGGTCACATGTGGAGGTGCTGAGGGCTTACTCCTGGCTGTGTACTCAGGGATTACTCCTGATAATCTTATCTGCTGTACTCTTGCTCCAGCCCTAAAGAGAAGTTTTCTTGCTAAGCAAATACTGTGTTGTATTCAGAAGCATTTGATGCGTGATGTGAAGTGAAAGAATCAAGTTATGCCTATGCTCAGAACAGTGAGCAGGTGGACGGAGTTTTTAAGTAGCTGTAGGAGAGAACCACGGGAGGAGGCTGTTCTAAGTTATCACCAATCTTGGGACAGGTTAGCTGAGTGCTCACAGAGGGCAGGCTCTGGAAGAAGGGAGCATGGGATTAAGTTTTGTTGCTACTTTCATGATCTTGGGAAAGTCACCCTTTTGAAGCGTCTGTGTTCTCCCTGTATTAAGTGAAGATTGGAACAGCACTTATATCCTAGGTTGACTGTAAGAATTACGCCAGTCATGTGTAATGCACTGAGCCCGTGACTGATCGGAACAAGCATGCCATCCCTCTTAGAGATAGTTAGAAATGAAGAATCAGCCATTGTTGCTGCCATTATCACACCACAGCACTGGGAACAGGGAAACATCAAGTTAAGGATTGCATCACGTTAAGGGTTCTTCTCATAAGACTCAGTAGAAATGAATAGGTCAGGGTGGAAGGAAAAAAGTCTTTGTCCCAAAGAGTAATAAGCCCTTTCCTGCATGGAGATGTTTCTGCCTAGTTTAGCTTTGAGCAGGGAGAACAAGTCAGCAATCAAAGAGGAACTTGAGAGGTTCTGAGCAGTGATATCTCCCCACTCAGCCTGAGATCTTCCACAGGGTGTGTGAAGACATCACCTTAATTTGAACTGTGCCTTAGTAGAAAGAGAGATATGCACGGTAGCCCCACCCTCCTAAAAAGTGCCCGGTAAGGCATTTTCACTGGACAGCAGGCAGGGGTGCATGGGTATGACAAGGACCTTTGGTTCTCTCAGATGGCAATTCCTTAGATGATTAAGCCCACACAGCATCAGGCCAGTGTGAGATCTTCCAGTTGCTCCCATTTGGTCTCCCACATCTGGATTTTTCACACCAGCCCAGATCCAAGCCCTGTGTTTCTTTTCCAGGAATGGAGTCTGCAGGAATCCATGAAACGACCTACAACAGTATCATGAAGTGTGACATTGACATCAGAAAGGACCTGTACGCTAACAATGTCCTCTCTGGGGGCACCACCATGTACCCGGGCATTGCTGATCGCATGCAGAAAGAGATCACAGCCCTTGCCCCCAGCACCATGAAGATCAAGGTACGCAGGCAGGGCAGCCTTGTTATGAGATCTGAAGGACTCTGCAGAGCCCACGTCATGGTCACATGTGCACGGGTGTTAGGGCTAGGCAGTAGGTAAAATGCCATTGGTCCCACCATATGGCATGTAATTCAGGTTGCAGAGGAGAATTACTGCATACAAGAATTAGCCCACACTGGGGCTGGAGCAATAGCACAGCGGGTAGGGCGTTTGCCTTGCATGCAGCGAACCTGGGTTCAATTCCCAGCATCCCATATGGTTCCCTGAGCACCGCCAGGAGTGATTTCTGAGTGCAGAGCCAGGAGTGACCCCTGAGCATCACCAGGTGTGACCCAAAAAGCAAAAAAAAAAATTAAAAAAAAGGAAAAAAAAAGAATTAACCCATACTCATCCTTACCTATTAGCTGGTGTAAAGGTCTACAGGGCGTTCCATAAAACTAACCACTATGTGACCAGTGGACTTGGTACAATGTTGTATAGTAACTTCTGGCACAATCAAAACTCCTTTGAAGATGGGAGTTTGTTTTTAGATAAAATATGCAATGCCAAGTTCTGAAGCATAGTTTAAGGAAATCAGAGACTTGAATAGGACTCTAGAGAGGTGATCAAGCAAAATCTGGAAGCCAATTTTCATTTTGCCCAAATAGAGCAAATGCCGTAAGAAGTGTTTCTGGTGCTTTGGAATTGATTGTGAGAAGAAACCTAGGAAGACAAAAGCTCTCATTGAATATCTCTAAATCCAGAATATTCTCTCTCCTTTGGCATCAATGAAAGCCCCTTCATCGATGCCCCCTTGCCATCCCTCACACTAACGGCTTTTTATTTTTATTTCATACCCCCCTCTCATCCTGATGGACAGATCATTGCCCCGCCGGAGCGCAAATACTCTGTGTGGATCGGCGGCTCCATCCTGGCCTCTTTGTCTACCTTCCAGCAGATGTGGATCAGCAAACAGGAGTACGACGAAGCGGGGCCGTCCATTGTGCACCGCAAATGCTTCTAAACACGCCCCTGCTCTCTGCCCAGCACACAACTGTGAATGTTTTGTGGAACTATACTTTTACTCCTTCTCCAGTCATTCCTAGCTGAAGCTCTGACTCTTGGCCTATATGTCTTTTTCCCCCTCCTCGAGGGTCTTTTTTTTTTTTTTTAAATAAATCTGAACTATGTTACCGGTAGCCTTTAGCGTTGGTGTCTGTCTGCTCAGCACGTTGACCACGCTCCTTTCATCTTAGCTCCCTCTAGTGGTATCTCCCAGGACACGCCATGACTATGTGCGCGTTTCCCAGAGGTCAAATCACAGAACACGGGAAATTCCACCTAAACGTTCTATCTGCAAAGCCCTTGAAAATAACCGGGAGATAAATATAAACACGAACTGAAGCATGTAAATGATATGATCCTCACTGACCGCACAGCTTGTGCACAGCTTGTTGGGTAATTACATTACTTTGCTCTCTTACAATCCTAGTGGTATTGCCTGATGGGTGAAAATGCAACAAGTGGAGCTGGAAGAACAGCACAGCGGGTAGGGCGTTTGCCTTGCACGCTGCCGACCCGGGTTGGATTCCAGTATCCCATATGATCCCCCTGAGAACTGCCAGGAGTGATTCATAAGTGCAAAGGCAGGAGTAACCCCTGAGCATCGCCAGGTGTGACCCAAAAAGCAAAAAAAAAAAAAAAGTGCCCATTCTCCACCACCAATGATCCCGGTATCCCTCCCACCACCCCCACACCCTTTCTCCTCCCCTACCTCTGTGGCAGGTGCATTCCCTTTTGCTCTCTTTATTCTTTAGGGTGTTGTGGTTGTTGTGGTTTGCAATACAGGCATTAAGTGGCCATCATGTTCGGTCCATAGTCTACTTGCAGCACGAATCTCCCATCCTGAGCGGGCTCTCCAAGCATCCTTTACTTGGTGGTCCCTTCTCTCTCTGAGCTGTCTTTTCCCCAGTATGTGAGGCCGACTTCCAAACTGTGGAGCAATCCTCCTGGTCCTTATCTCTACTACCCTTGGGTTTTAGTCTCCCATTCGACCAGCATTTCTTAAAGAACAGAAAGACCAAAATCTTCTGTTGATATTTTTTTCCCATTGATTTACAATATTATGGATTTCAGGGATTTTGCATCATACTTATGCATGTGTATAATTGTAACCACTCCCACTACCAAAATTCCAGTGCCATCCACTACCAAAGATCCTTTTCTTGTCCCCATTGACCCCTTTACTTGCTTTTCTCCCTCCTCTTTCCATCCTAGACTGCCAACTTTCATTGATTTCTAAGAGGTAGTTTAAGGGAAACCTGCCCTTCAACCAGATTGCTTTCATAATTTAGGCAAAAATCACCAATCAGGAGCCAGGGAGAGAATTCAAAGAACTGGAGCACAGACTTTCCATAAGGGAGGCCTGGGCTCAATCTCCAGCAGTCATGGCACCCGAGGACGCCAGCTGAGATCTTCTAGTAGCAAGCCAGGTGCAGCCTCTGAGCACCACTGGGTGTGGCCAAAACAAACAAGCAAACAAACATCATCAACCATTCCCATTTTCACCAATAGATTCATTTAAAAGCGAAATGTGTTTTGCATTGTTATAACTCAGACTGACTTCTTCTCCTTCTCCTTCTCCTGTTCCTTTTTTATGAGCAACAGCTGTAGTGCCTAAGCAGCTTCTCCCAGATTTAGCTGAATCACTTCCTCTTAATTCCTCAGCAGGAAAGGTCCAGTGAAGGACTTGAGTCTTGTTGACAAACCATCCATAAATTGGCAGAGGCAAAACCAGCAATGTAGAGTTCTGGTTCTTCCTGAACTTTCTTCCACTTCCTCACAACTGCAAATCAGACTCAAATACTCTTTCATGATCACCCATATTTTCAGGACAGTTTTGCAATACCCTCACCCCAAATAACTCTGGTTTCCAATAATATAAATTTACGTTATGCATTGGGAGGACAGGCACCCAAAAACATCCAAAATAGGCTTCTCCCAGAGAATGGTTTTAATAAACAAGTTTAAACTTTCGCGGTCAACTTTGGTTCTCCTGATAGTGATTTAAAAAAATAAAATAATTACGGGGTTGGAGAGATAGTACAGTGGGGAAGATGCTAGCCCTGGAGGCTGACCTGGGTTTCATGTCCCAGAGCACTGTCAAGTGTGATCCCTAAGCACAGAGCTAGGAGTAAGCCCGAGTACTGCCGGGTGTGGCCCCCAAACAAAAACAGCCTTCGATGCCAGTATGATGAATCTCTAAGAGCCATCAAATATTTTTGTCATCTATGCCCAGGGGAAATATATTCTTGCTTCATGAAAGGTCAAGATACTGGGAAAGGAAACAAGTTCCTTAAAGCAACAGAGAAGGTGATTCTTTTCCTATTTGTTGTCTTCACAATAGGTAATAAGGAAATTCTTGTTACTGAGTTTACCTTTCCTCTTAATCATTGCCAAACACACCACAGTTCTCACGTATCCTCCTCATGGAAGACATTCTCTTGTTAGACAATTCCGTAAGACATTCAAGGAGAGAAACTCCTGCTTCCACATTTGATTCCCCTGGCAGCTGGTTTCGAAACAGAAAACTCAGTCTATGGACAAACTCTTTTAATAACTCACGACTAATTTAGTTGACACATGGAATGAATTTGGAAGGAAAATACTGAACCAATTCTAACAGTGACCTTAATCAACATGATAGCACAGACACATACACACACTCACACACAGAGAGTCAATTTTTCCATGAGAAAAATTCTACTAAAAATGTAAGATCTCTGGAGAAGATAAGGATTTCTACATGAGAACTAAGAGGTTTCCATTCAATCTCTGAGAAAATAGAAAACAAAAACAAAATATTAAGTGGATTCTTACTGAGCATTGTGTAATTTTTTTATGGCTGCCACAACGAAATCCTGGAGACTAGGCAACCAAATTTATTTTCCCCTCAGTTCTGGAGGATTGAAGGTAGAGAAATCAGTGTTGGCTGGTTTAGTTTCTTGATGTGTCTCTCCTTAACTATTACTTGTCTCCCTGTATCTCCACATGACCTTCATTCTCTTCACTGACCCACGTGCTTGCTAATCCCTTCTTATTGCTGTATGAATGTATCACTGTATCACGGTCATCCTGTTGTTCGTGGGTTTACTCGAGTGGGCGCCAGTAACATCTTCATTCATCCCAACCCTGAAATTTTAGCAGCCTCTCCTTACTTGTCTGGCAAGCTACCCGTGGCATATTCAATATACAAAAAACAGTAACAGTAATTTCTACTTATACAAGGCACATTTGATTATGGCCCACTGTGCTGGTCTCTTTTTAACTTGATTTCCTCTTTAAAGGGAGTATCTACAAATACAGTCTCATGCTAATGGCCAGAGAGACCACTCAAAGGATAGATCACCTGCCTGCCTGGTGTAAAGCCCTGGGGTTTCTCCCCCGCACCTCCCTGCCTCACATACATCCCTCGGTATGGCCCTAGTGGCCCCTGATCATCACTGGGTATAGAATCGACAACAATACAGTCAAATTCTGAGATTCTGGGGGACTAGAACCCCAACATATGAATTTTGGAGGGGCCTATTTCCAAAGGAAGTTCTCTGAAGGACACGGTGGTCACACATCACCCACGCAGGGACACGTGCGGGCACATGAGCTCCACATTCCTCCAGAGTATGGAGGTTATATACTCTGGATGGTTCTTTTAGACTCAGAGTCTGCCAGGAAGGACAGACATGTCACTGCTTCTGAAAGTTCTTCTGCTCTCTGACCAGGTTCTCCTGAGAAGTCTAGTTAAAATGATTTGTAACTTGGCAATAAGCAAACATCCTCCCTTTCCAGAACAGTTTCTCAAATTTCCCCTTTGCTTCTTTTTGCAAGGAAATGAAAATGCCAAGACTCTTCCACTTCTTTGGGTAATACAATAGAAGTTTTTCATGAAAAATGGACTGTCTTTTAATTTGCTAAGTTGCTCTTCCTATTCTCTCTGGAACTCCAAGAAGCTCTGACCCCAGGGCCTCAGCCACCAGATCTTGAGGTGCTCCCTGCTATGACACTAAGATCCTGTATCTCTGATCAAGGATTTGACAACTTGTCAACACTGGATGCACTATGCTGTCTCTGCCACTCTGCCATATTTCTTCTCTTCTGTGTAAGCTGCTCACTTCTATCCCCAAGAAAAGACTGCAGAATTCTTCCCTCCCTTCCTTCTTACCTTCCTTCCTTGCCTACCTTCTTTCTTTCTCTTTCTCCTTCCTTCCTTTTTCCTTCTTTCTTTTTCCCTCCCTCCCTCCCTAGCTCCCTTTCTCCCTTCTTTCTTTCTTCCCTCTCTCTTTATTAGACCACCCTGAATTCTGCTTAGGATGATATTGCATCGAAATAGAAAAAATATTAAGTGAAAAATCTAAAGCTCTAAAAATGAGTTCAGACACTTCTATAAACAACAAACACATTTTCTGTAGCACAATTTATTATCTGGTCATAGTATTTGGGTACATTAATAGGTTTTTGATTCAACACCATTATGACCTCTCTTGAGACAGAACAATTCAAAAAGAAAACTCCAAAATGTACAGGAGCAATAAATATCAAACTTTCTGATCTAAAATGTATAAATATAAAATCTCAGTCATTTCTGGAAACATCTTAAGAAAACCCAGCAGCCACATTTCCATGGGTAGGTGTCCAGAGTCGACCACAATAATCTTCATAACGCATCACCTCAAATCCAGCACAATAATTTTTATGTCTTTTATCAACACATGTTTGCATATCTAGTAAAAGAAAAAAATAATTTTAGGGAGGGAGTTATGCAAGTCCTAGTTGTCTTTACAATAGTGTTTCTAATTTTTAAATTTTTACAACCAGAAATATTTTAATCATGTCATTTTCAACACAGTCATTTTCAAGAGTACATATATTTATAGTTTTCCAAGTAATTTTAATTTAAAGTAAATTCTAATTTCTAAATAAAATTTCTCTCATTTTACAGCCAGAGAAACCACTAACCAAACTGTTAGTACAGGCAGAAAGTCAGGTAATATTGCTTTTATAGTTTAGACAAAGCTAAACAAAACATACGATTAAGGTTTTAATTAAACTGTTATAAAATAGTCATTTTTAGTCCTATCGAGCAGAAATAATTCATGTAACATTCAACATCATTTTCTCTTTAAAAGTAGTTTGCTTACTTGGACTCTGAATAAAATTAAGTATCAGACACAGATATAGAGAGAGGTTAACGTGATTCATAATCACCTTGGCTACTGAGATTCCCTTGCAAGTAAAATAACAGTGAGAAGAAGTCAGAAGTACAAAAGTTAATGAATTGCCTGAGATAAGAAAATTGTAAATGAAGTACTCAAGTATTTTATAGTACATTATACTCTCTCCTAAAAAAATGGAAAAAAGTTTTAAAAATCCACCAAAAAATATACAACATATCTACTCACACTGAACAGCCTAGGGTCCTTGGTATGTGGGTGAAAGCCCTTCTTTTTACAAGCTGAAACCTCAAGCATGCCTGCATTGGTGAGCCTGAAGATGCCAGTGCTATATTTCAGGACAATAAAAAGTTACAAACATTAAGTATGAACTTTTCAGATGCTTTATTTGAATGGCACAAGCATACATGTCCCTTAAATGGAATGGAGAAAGAAATCATAGACTGGGAATTCCATGGTAATATTTTAAACTAATCTTTTCATGGTCAGTTTAGAGGAGAGATGTCTAGGAGGAGTCAAAGCTATTTCCAAGTACCTGCATACGGTAAGGGGAAGTGGCAGTGGCGCTATTGGGTGACCCTGGAGGGAAAGCCAAGATGCTGGTGGAAGAAGTTTTGGGTGCGTTCCTCTAATTTTTTCAAATAATGTCAATGCTGTTTATAATGATAGCTGTGGTCTCAGGTATTAGGTGAATCCCTTTACATAGACTACTGGCTAGCTTCACCCTCACCTCAGAACATGACGGGGTAAGAATGCTGGATGAAAAGATGCTCACAGTCGTCAAGTGTCTTGCCAGACATAACACCAGAAGTTGGAGCATGATATGTTTATCTAATGCCTCTGCTCATAATCACTGCACAGAACTGTCTCCCAAACTGATAAACTTGGAATTAATGAAGCAAAGTCTGGAAAAATTTTCTGCAATACATCCAAGATTTGAAAGGCAAATGGGAATAACATCCAGTTTATCCATCTAGAGGGCATGATTTTTGTTGTTTGTTTTATTCTGTTTGAGGGCCACACCAGCCTTGTTCAAGGCTACTCTGGGTCTGTGCTTCAAAGGATCACTTCTGTGATGTTTGAGGGACCATATGCGGTGCTGGGAATCAAAGTGGAGTAGTTGTATGCAAGGTAAGTGACTCCGGCCCTGTACTATCTCTTTAGCTCCTTGGGGTCACACTAAGAAAGTAAAGCAGCATTTCTACCACAGAACTTGGTAGAAAGCAAAATACTGGAGAGAAAGGTGTTGAGATGTTTGCCTTGGATGCAGCAGCCTTCAGTAGATTCCTAGCACCACCACATATGGTCTCCTAAGCACCACCAGGAGTCTGCCCCTGAGAGCAGAGCCAGGTCACTCCTGAGCAACTCTGGGTTTGGTCAAAAGCCTGCTCTTCCCAACCAAAAACGAAACAAAACAAAAACAAAACCAAAAACCAACCAAGATTGAAGGATTATAGGTGATGAAGTTGCTGACACTAATCTCTTTTTGCTCAAGAGTGTGTATGCTGAAAACACCTGAAAACAGCCAGCCTCTAACAAAGCCTTACTTGGGGCCACTCAACAGTGACTATTCTTCACAATTACACTTACTCTTTATGCTTTGGTGAACAAACAATGGCAATCGCCTCTGGCAACATGAGCTGATAGGAGCAATGAGTATGAAGATCAACGCTGGACAGGAATGCAGTTTGGGTTGGGTGTGTCTGTACAAAGAAGAGTGGACACTCTATTAAGGTCCATCAGTCTCAGTCAGGGTCACAGTTATTCTAAAAGAAAATCTAGTTATTTAATCTGCCTTTTCACCGTCATTAAGCCAATATGGGTTTTGAACTCTGTCATCACCATCTTTCTCTTCCTGCCCGTTTGGGGTTATTATAGCTTTGAGAGGAGATTCCTGGGATTGGCTCACGAGAAAAGACATAACTAAAATTTTATTTGTTAGAAGTTTCAGAGTCTCATTCAATCATCACAAATCAAGATTCTAACTATCTTATCTTGATTTTATGTACAAGGATTCTGATGTTTGGGGAGTTTTTTACTTGCCCATGGTCACAGAGTTGAAAAGGAGGATAACTGACTGGAAACTCAGAGGCACTTAAATGCAAAACTGTGGACACAACATTTCTCCTAGACTCACCACACATTGCTTGCTGTTGTGGAACCCTATGCCCTACCAAATGCTCCAAGTTGATCAAAGTGGCTGGGAATCATTTCACACAGCAAGTTAATTAATACCCACAGGGTGAGAAGCAAAGGGAGATTAATCACATATTTGAAAACAGAAAAACTCTTTTAGTCTTTGGCTACATACAAATTTGTGCTTTTGAAAGACAAGGAAGAATTGCTATTTGAATTTGAAAAATATGTGCATCTGTCATGATTTTAATATTCACAGTATAACCCAGTGACCTTTGATAAAGGAATGTTACCATTTAATTAAGAAAATCAAGGTCCTTGGCTTGTACTCTGAAAACTGACTTCATCACTCATTGCCTGATACCTAGAAGGTTGCTTAACTTTTTCATGTCTATTTCATCAACTCTAAAATAGGGATAATAACCATTTTATTCATGGTATGGTCATAAAAATTAAATGAGAATTGTTATAAAAATACTTATAAGAATTTCTTTTTTTAATTAAAAACATTTTTAAGGCCCTGTGATATTCAAAGTCATTCATAGTTGAGTTTCAGACATATGGAGGATTAATTTGTTATGGCTTCCACAACAAAATCCTGGAGACTAGAAACCAAACTAATTTTCCCCTCAGTTCTAGATGATTGAAGGTAAAGAAATTAGTGTTGGCAGTTTTGTTTTCTTGAGGTGGCTCTTCCCTTGTCTCCCTGTGTCACTCCATGATCTTCATTCTCTGCACTGAGCCATGTGCTAATCTCTTCTTATACAAGGAGCATTTGATTATGGCCCACTCTGTTGGTCTCTTTGAATTTGAATCAAATCAAAATCGAATTCAAAATTAAATTCAAAATCAAATCCCAATCTTGCCCCAGTGTCAGTTTTCTTCCAGCAAAGTCTCCAGGTTCCCTCCCATCCCTTAGCCTTCATCCTTGACACATTTTTTTTAAAAATTTAATTTTTTATTTAGACACAATGATTTACAAAGTTGTTTACATAGGGGATCAGGCATACATTTCTCATATGAGCATTATATGACTGAACCACTTATAAGAATTCTTATAAGTATCAAGCACATTGTAAGTATTTTTATAAGAATTCTTACACAGTACCAAATAAAAATTCTTATAAAGTACCAATCATATAGAAAGGTGGAAGGATCATTAGCTGTTATTGTATATATTATTACTGTGTTTATTGCTGTTGTCATTTTAACATTGTATTAACTGAAGGGTTTTGACCCATGAAATAACTTCAGACATTTATATAAAATTATTATCTTTTGGAGAAATAAAAGATTAAAAAACTTCTTTCTACTTTACCAGAATAAAGGGAAAGTCATTGATATCTATTCACAGAGAGATACATGTTCTTCAAGGAAAGAATAACTCTTGATCTGCAATGACCTAGATCAACTGAGGAATAAAAACTATTTTAGTTTTTAAAATATGAATCTTAGATGAAGGCGTGAGGAGGAAAGTATGACTGTCAGTTATCTGATTTAATGAAACCTTTTGTTGGGAACCAGAATCCAGAATGGTGGGGTCCAAATATGGAATGCTGTCCTGGAATGCCTACACTGTCACGGTCCTGTCTGCTTTATCTCTGTTTCCACTTCTGGAAGAATTTCCCCATAAGAAAGTCCTTTATATTTATGTTTATCCCAATAAACTAACATCTTCAGATATGTAATAGTCTAACCTAGATAGATAATGATTGTTAGGAGCTTGACCAAAGAATGTTGTTCTTTTCCTTTTAATGAGTATTGGTTCTAAGCAATAAATACTATTCATGGAGGACAGTAGGGGTTCTCAGTCCATGAAGCTGTTAGTCCCTTTATCCCAAGTTTTTTCTCTCTTATTTATGTCTCTTTACTTAATTCCTGAACATCCCTGCTTCACTCAGGACTGGTCCCCAGAAACCCATCCATTAGCACAATAAGAGTCTTTTATGCTATTATGAGAAAAGAAAAAATGTTCAAAATAAGACGAGACCGAGGAGGCAGCAAGCAGATTAGCAAAGAGCTCACTCAGCCTATCAATGTACTTCAAGAATAAAATGTATACCAAAAGGTATTGGCGAGCCCTTTATTTCTGCCAGGAGGAATCATTACACACCATGAATAGGTATCCATCCCCACTCTGTGGAAGTAATGATGTTGATGATGATGGTAGTGGTGATAATGATGACAGTTGGAGATAAGATTTAATACAACTGAACCAATCAATTTCCACATATTCTTTCTTTGGGGATCACATTTTGATGTTCTGGGGTTATTCACTGTCCTTGTACTCAGAAGTTGCTCAGTAGACACATGGGGCATATGATGGAACCTGGAGCTCCAAAATGCAACATATGTGCTCCAGTCTTTGAAATATCTCTTCAGCTCCATTCATTATATTCTTACAAGAAGATGAGCTAAGTCCTGTTATTGTTTTCATTTTAAAGATGAAGAAACTGAGCTGAGCAGAAGATAATATAATAGAACTAGTCATCGAACTAGTCAGGACAAATCTACATCTAACCATGTCTGGTTCTGATTCAAATTATTTCCAATGACTAATTTGTATCTGAAAAAAGCTAACTATAGAATTTTTTATTAGCTTAATATAAATCCTCAAGGTAATAAAATCACTGAGGTTAAGAAATATTTTTCTTTTTACTGAACCACAACAATTTGATATGGTGAACTACACTTTAAAAAGCAAATTCCTAGGGGGTATGTTGCCACCAGCAGGTCAATCTGTACCTGTGAGGCAAGTGCATCAGCAGCCTGATGGTGCCTTCAGACTTCCAGATACCCCAAAATTGCTGCTGTGCCCTTGGCCAGAACCCAAAAACTTGGGGCAAAGTTTACCAAGAAAATAAATGACCAGAAGTTAGGTATGTGGGATACACACTTACAAACCACTTCCGGCTCAGCTATATTATTGCAGGCATGGCCTTTCTGGTTTGTAATCGAACTGCTTAATGGCCATGATCCCAGAGACTCAGAAACAAATCTCAAAACCCAGAGGCTTTTGACAGAAATGCGTCCAGACCCCGCAGTAGGTTACTGTTGCCGGGCCACCCCAGGGGGGAAAGGGTGCTGTCTCTCCACCTGCTCCCCCTAGTGGAAGGTATTATATATCTTTCAGAAGCCATTGGACAGTCAGGTTTGGGCTCACAGTGACAAGACATGCGGAGCCTCACGGGATGGGGGTGGAGCCGGCCCTTTTCTCCCCGCCCTAATGAGACCCTGAGTCGCTGCCAACGAACAGCCTCTCTGGCTCCTGATCAAGCCGCTTACTGGCCATGATCCCAGAGACTCAGAAACAAATCTCAAAACCCAACGGCTTTTGGCAGAAATGTGTTTGGTGCCTGCAGTAGACTACTGGCACTGGGCCACCGCTGTAGGAATAGGTTTCGTGCCTGTTTCCCCTGGTGGCTCAGTGGCCGCTATCCTCCAGAGGCCACTGGACAGTCAGGTTTGGGCCTGCAGTGACGAGACACACGAGGCCTCATGGGATGGGGGTGGAGCCAGCCCTTTCCTCCCTGTCCCAGCGAGACGTTGAGTCGCTGCCCACGATTGGCCTCTCTGGCTCCTGATCAAGCTGCTTAACGGCCATGATCCCAGAGTCTCAGAAACAAATCTCGGAACCCAGTAGCTTTTGGCAGAAATGCGTCCAGACCCTGCAGTAGGTTACTGTCGCCGGGCCACCCCAAGGGGGAAAGGGTGCTGTCCCTCCACCTGCTCCCCCTAGGTGGCTCGGTGGCCACCATCTTCCAGAGGCCATTGGACAGTCAGGTTTGGGCCCTCAGTGACAAGACATATGGGGCCTCATGGGACATGGGTGGAGCCGGCCCTTTCCTCCCCTTCCCAACAAGATCCTGAGTCACCACCCACGAATGGCCTCTCTGGCTCCTGATAAAGCTGCTTAATGGCCATGATCCCAGAGACTCAGGAACAAATCTCAGAACCCAGCAGGTTTGGGCATAAATCCCTCCAGATTTAATTGTTAAAATTTTGGAATTTCAAAATCGCACGGCCACTACTGCAGCCACGCGATATCATATGGTATTCATAACCAGCAATAGAAAACAAATTGTCTACTGTTGCTTTTCAGCAGATCTGAGTGTTGGGGTAAAATTCCAAATAATAATGGTGGGTCTGGTGTCAAAATACTGAATGTAATCAAGTAGAGAAAGAGTAATGTGGAAATCATCTGCCCCTCAGGAAGGGGGAGGGTGTGAGATGGGGGTATACTGGGGTTTTTGGGGGTGGAGAATGGGCACTTGTGAAAGAACGGTTGTTTCATTGTATGACTGAGACTTAAACCCGAAAGTTTTGTAACTGCTCTCATGGTAATTCAATAAATAAAATTATAAAAATGAAAAAAAAATAAGGTGGAGTTCATGTCCAATTCAATCTGCTTAATCAGTGGCTGAATAAATAGCAGTACTCCTACATAAGAAAAAATAAATAAATAATAATAATAAATAAAGCAAATTCCTAAAGTTCTAGTTAGGCCAAATTCATTATTTAAATGACTCAAATTCATTATTGTTTACATTACATGCATAAGTCATAAAGGATAAACATTTGTTTCTAATTTTGAAATATTTTGTAAGATAAGTTAATGGGATTTTCAACCTAAGTGTAATTTTTCTTGGCTTATTTTTCAAAATCTTTCCTAAGATTTATTTGACCTTCAAATTCAATCTTGTTACAGAAAAATTAATTTAAATCAAATAATGTCTATAATTTCAGCAAGTTGGTGTGTGTGTGTGTGTGTGTGCATGTGCACACATTCTACTCAGTGCTTCTCTATACTGCAGATAATTTTTTAAAAATGATTATATATCACTTTCTAGGATATTGTGGAGGTCTCTAAGATGTGCCTGGAAATTCTGACCAATAGTCCATAACAGGAACAACTTGTTCCTTCCCTAGGCCCAGATGTCTAAGACTAAATGGAAAAAATAGCTTACCAGATAGACTGAAACATGCACAAGGAAATATAGTACTATCATCGATATAATAGTTACCATTTTCTGAATTCCTAGAACAATGTAAAAAAAATGTACAGACATTATCTCATTTCATATTCACCATCACTTGAAATCAATTACCATGAGCTCTATATTATGGATGAAAAAGTTTAGACTAAAAACACTTATGATATTCCTATATGGAATGCTTAACAAAGCTGAAATTTAGGTTCCCTTGATTATCATCCCCTTCCTGCTCCTCCGATGATCTAGTAAAATTTGGAATACAATAATTTTGTCCCTCATTTCTTTGACTCTACTCCTATTCTGCATTCCATGGTCTGTACAAGTGTGGTGGAGTGTCTGTTTCCTCAGTAATAGATACAGACATGTGTATGATACTGAGGTTCCCAAACTTATTTGACAGACTCCCTCTTTTCAGAACAGTGTGGAAATCTGCCTTTGGCAAACAAACAGAACTTGACTCCCAAATGCACCAGCCACCCCTCTGCTGGATCCTTGGGTGAGGAGTAGTTTACCTCACCCTGGGAAAACACTGTTTTAAAGAAATATTTTTAAGATGGGAAGAGGGAGGGCAAATAGAGAAAGGGGGGGCAAAGATACAACCTCCCATTTATAAATTAAGTAATTACTTGGAATGTGATATAAAACACAATGACTAAAGCTAATACTGCTGCATGATACATAAGAAAATAAGTTAATCTTGAGTTCTCATCAGAAAGAGAGACTGTTTATATATATTTTTTCTTTTCTCTTTTTTGTATCTGTAGGAGATAATGTATGTTAACTAAACCTATAATGTAGGTTTACGCAATATATGTAAATCAAATATTTTTTGTTTGTTTTTTGCTTGGGGGGCATACTCAGCCATGCTCAGGGGTTACTCCTGGCTCTGCACCCAGAAATTCATCCTGGCAGGGATCAGGGGACCATATGATATGCCAGGGCTGGAAATTGAGTTGGCCGTGTGCAAGGCAAGCACCTTACCCATTGTAGTCTCTCCAGGTTCAAACAATGTGTTTCTGACCCCTGTAAATCAAATCTTCACACTTTATACCTTAAAGTTATGCAGTGATATATGTCAATTATTTCTCAATCCAACTGAATAAGAAGAAACAATTTTAGAAATTTTCTTAAAATAATTCTTCTTAGGGGGTGGAGAGAAAATTCAAAGGATTACAGAACAAACTTTGCAGGAGGCCTCGGTTTGTCCCAGGGCGCCACATGGTCTGTAGAGCACCACCAGGAGCAACTCTGACGTGTGACAGAAGTAGTCCCTGAGTACTAGTGGATATGAGCCAAAACAAAACAAGGTGCACACGCGCACACACATACACACACACACGCACGCACACATGCAAACACATATACACAATCATAGCTGTCATACTTAGTTCAGAGAAAAAGAAAAACTAAACATTAATACTTATCTAAACAAATTAGCTAAAAACTTGTCTAGACTTCTTCAGACTGTAAAAAAAATCATTGAAATAAGTCACCTAATCTCCAAATGTTTCTCTCTCTTTTCACTTTGAATGGTAAAAAACAGCATATAAAATCCCCTTTAAATCTAGATTTGATAAATTTAGACACAATTTTTAACACTGAAAAAGATATTTTAGCTTGATGACATTTATCACCTTTGAAAATATTTTCAGCTACACCTTCTCAGAGAAGAAAACAGCAACACACACACACACACACACACACACACAGATTAAGTAAAAGGTAGAACATACATGGATCCAGCCCAGAGTGAGGAGATCATGTTGATCCTGGACATTAAATAATTCTTCTACATTCTCCATGTCACAGTAATCTGGTCCTGCAGACTGCTTTGGCACGATTACGTGGGTGATAGTAAGTTCATTATGTGTCTGAAAAAGAAGTAGCAAAAAAAGAAGCATGTGAAATAAAAAAGAAAACAAAACCAGAAGTACAGAAATAAAATATTTACTGCAGACGCAGGAAGTGGCCATCTCTTGTTTATTTTCCTTCTACCCCCATCGCAGTTCAAAACAAAACTCCAAATGTGAAAATATATTATATGCCAAAACTTTGAGAGTAGTTGTTTGGAACTTGAAATCCATGTATACACTTGAAATATACTTGTGTATGTTTGTGTGTGTGTGTATATATATATATATATATATATATATATGTATGACTCCAGGCTGGTTTATGCATTTATTTATAAGAGAAGAAACTAGGTAGGTAAGTAATTATGAGGTGTTACTGAAGACACTCTTAAGGTTTGTGAGGTTGACAATGCTTTTCTTTTTAGTTTTGTTTTTCAGCTCCATTGGTGGTGCTTTGGGCTACTCCTGGCTCACTTATTCCCAGCTCAAGGCTCTGGGGTCCTCTCCTGGCAATGTTTAGGGAACCATGCATTGCTAGGGATAGAAACTAGAGCTCTGACATGAAAAACGTGTCTAGCCCTTTGAATCATCTCCCTGACCCAAAGTTGACAATTTTGTCTTTATTTTATTAATTATATTTTGTTTCATTTCAAGTGACTTTCTGTCAGTACTGAGGAACGCCCTAGGATTTTTCATAATTTAGGGACTATTTGGGATTTATAATTAGCTAAAGAGACAAGGGGACTATTTGGGATTTATAATTAGCTAAAGAGACAAAAAAATTAATCGTATCTCCATGGCAGAAGATAAGCACTGGAAGTAAAATTGCTGAGAAGTGGTGGCTGGATTCTCAGAAAAGTAAAGTTTGTTCTGTGAATAGCCTCCCAACCCTCCATCATCTCTCTAATAGGGACTTTCTTGTAAACTGGATGCTTTTTTATACCTTGATTACAACTCTCTTCCACCATATCTTCTTTCTTGGCTAACTTTATATATATTTTCCAGATGAGAATAAGTACCTATTAGGGAAATAGATTCCATACCCTCCCAGATGAGGTTAGTTTCCCATTACACATTTTCATGGTGCCTTATTTCTCTACTGAGAACACCTGGTCCCATTTACAATGAATCATCTATTTGGTTCTTCATAAGCATCATTGTAAGGGTTATGTGACAAGGGACAGTGGCTATTGTAGGCAACTGAATGTCAACACGTAGCACAGTGCCTGGTGTGAGTACATGTTTATCTGATGAAGGAAGGAAGAAAAAAAATCAGTTGACCGGCCTGAAGTGATAGCATAGCTGGTTGGGTGTTTGCCTTGCATTGTTCGGTTCCCAGCATCCCATAAGGTCCCCCCCCCCAAGCACCGCCAGGGTAACTCCTGAGAGCATGAGCCAGTAGTAACCCCTGAGCATCGCTGGGTGTGACCCAGAAGGTAGAAAAAAATATCAATTGACCAATCAATTAAGGTACAACATAGGTCTTAGAGAAAAGCATTCATAGCATTCTGCCCCATGAATGGCAGGCTGCTAAGATGGTCATAGGGAGAAGATGCCGTTCATTCTCCTGTGTTTGTCTACTGGAGAAAAAAGTGAAGCTATAATCCTAGAAATATACATTTGGGATTTACATACAATTAAAGAGACAAGGAAAAGAAATGTTACCTTTATGGAGATACCATAGCAGGAAAATGTGTATGATAAAACATGCTATTCAACTAATCACTGACCACGCTAGACCATTTGGACTGAAAAATGTACCTCTACTGGATCTATAGCACAGCAGTAGGGCATTTCTCAGAGAACCTGTCAAACTACCAAGAGTATCTCGCCCTCACGGCAAAGCCTGGCAAGCTACCCATAACATATTTGATATGCCAAACACAGTAACAACAAGTCTCACGATGGAGACGTTACTGGGCCCGCTCGAGCAAATGGATGAAAAATGGGAAGACAGTGCTACAGTGCTACTATAAAAAATAAAATGATATCCAATAGTACTTTCAAAGAAACATTATTCATTTTTGTTATAAGAAGAAAATAAACATTATTTCTCTTTGTCTCCTATTTTGACATCATCTTTTATCACATAGTTCTGATAAAAAAATGTTTGGCATTGAAATATGAACCTCGGCTATAAGATTTTTCTTTGTTGAAACTATTCCCTTAAATTAAAGAAATCAACAAAATCCTGTTTTTATTCTATATGTATCTAGAAAAAAAAATGACACCTGCCACAGGGAAATGCATATTTAATCAGCTGAATGCATGTGAAATTAACAATTGTCATGGAACATTGATTTTAAAAACAAGATTTTTTAAACTGAGGTCCTGTAGTTCACCATGTTTCTAAACAAATATTTAATAGTTACAAGATTTTACAGTATCCCTGAAATTTTATTATCTACTTTCAAAAGAATAATGTTATTAATAATAATAGCTCTATGAAATTAACCATGTAAAATTATTTTAATAATATTTATAACTATTAGGATGCTTATTTTTTTGCTCTGATATCACAAGAAAGTCATTCCTACTGATAGTACTCAGTACAAAAGATACATGAAACAAAATCCATACCAGTTTTCCACAAAGTATTCCACAGGTTTCTATTCCTCTCACTGTATTAGATTCTGCCAGCAGCAGAAATCTGTGGCAAAGATCTCTTGATAAAACTACACATCGCAGTCCTTCAACTACTAAATCTAAAAGACAGAAAAAGGAGAAAAAGCAAAAAGAAAATCTTACATTCCATTTTTCAATATATTTGTATGGTAAACAAATTCAGATTAATATAAATATCAAAAATGAAAGTATTGGAGGTTCCATTACCCATATTTTAACTTAAAACAAAATTAAACATTGCTTAGAAGGAAAGGAAAATTATTCTTTTCATGTAGATTATTTTCATATGCAAGAACTTTTACATGTTCGGCCCCGGATCAACTGTGTGTGTGTGTGTGTGTGTGTGTGTGTGTGTGCACGCGCGCGTGCTCTGACACAAAGCAAATGTATTTTTAAGTGCATAGATTATATCAAATTCATCTCAGATCCTAGAAGATATAAGACAAATATTCTATTAATGACTTGTATTTTGGTTCTGGGGTCATACTTGATAGTATTCAGGGGCTTAATCCCTGTTTAGAAATTGCTCCCAGTAGCATAAGGGGATCATGCAGGAATTGAACCCGGACCTGCTACTCACAGAACATGTGTTTCAGCCTGATGATTTTCTCCCTGGCCCCAAGGTGAAGATTTTTTAGGAAGTTAATGATCATTAAATGAAAGCACCATGTTTTCAGAGTTAATTAGCAGCAGGGTAATTTCTAAAATGGTTCCTATCATAACCCTTAAATGACTGAGACCACAGATTTCTATCTGAAAGTGTCTGCTTTGTAAAAGTTCCCCATTTGATTTTGGAAATCACTGATCTAGTGGTGCCAAGTAGCATAATTACTGGCCCAAACACATAATCCATTTAGAAGTCAACTACCTGTGTGACTAAGATTTCTCAGGTCTAGAGCAATTTAAACATCCAAGCGTAAATTGTTGAACAAAGTTCTGGACAAACAAATTTCTCATCATCTTCCTTCTTCTCCAGTATGTGTTTACCTTTAAAACTTTATGTTTCTTGTTTAAAATAAATGAAAAGAAAAAAAAGTTCTTCTTCTTGATACCACAACAAAATAGAGTCCCTGTGTTTATATATCATCTCTGTTCTGTTAGGGGCTAAATCATATTTCCTGAATTTCAAGGTTACAGATAGAAAAGAGCAGCTGACAGTAAAAGACTAGTTGTGTTGCTCTTACCCCACCATGTCAGGATAAGATATCCATGTCAGGGGTGCTACCAAAATTGATAAGGAATGGAACCCTTCCAGGTGCTATAGAAATATGATTTATTAAAAGACTATCAGAGCCTTGCAGGCCTGCATTCCATCACTTACTCTGAACAGCACTTAGAGTTGCAGCTGGCTTTAAGGCCCTGTTTACTGGAGGAGAGTTGCTGGCGAAATTGGTTGCATCACTTTTATTGGGCTGATCTGCAAGGACATTCAGCAAGGTGTTGTTCTGGCGTGCAGAAAAGCAGGACAAAGCACTCCCGTCAACCGGCTCCGACAAGGCAGAGGTTTCCTGATTCTGACCTCGAGCTAACTCTTGCTTCTTGAGTTGATCTTCAAAAAACAGAAACTGTTCTGATTCCAACTGCTGTTGGCGCATTTGTGCAATTCTCTTCCTTTCCGCCTCTATCAACTGCTGATGTTCCAGCTTCTTGAGAATTTCAGCTTTGTATTTGTTCTAAAAAATATATGTGTGGTTGCCAGAAGCAATGGTTAATTTCTAAGGCCCAAAAGAGCAAACGGGAATAAATGATTTTGGTCTTCTATGGGATAAAGATATCTGGATGCTGCAACAGGCCCCACAGTCCAGGGCAAAAGGGCCTAATTGGATGAAAGCAGCAGTTCTAAATCATTCACATTTAACCAGAAACAGGTCACTCAAAACAAGTTCTCTCCAAGATACTGCACCTTCAAATATTAGAAAATCTAGGTCATAGGTGTCTGTTCAGTCTGACCACCCAAGTGGCCATACAGAGAAATGTTTCCTTACACTGCTCAGCAGTCACTAGCCGCAGGTGGCTATTTAGTCAAATTTGAATGAAATAACATTAGAAAGTCAATTGATCAGTCAATGCTACAATTTAACTCATGTGTCTAATGGTACGTGCCAACTTAGTACCTGCCAACTAGAATATCTTTGTCATCACACAAAATTATACTGGACAGGGCCAGAGTGATAGTACAGCGGTTGAGCATTTGCCTTGCACGTGGCTGAACCTGGTTCAATTCCTGGCATCCTATATGGTCCCCCAAGCACTGCCAGAAGAAATTCCTGAGCACAGATCCAGGAGTAACCCCTGAGCATTGCTGGGTGTGACCCCAAAAGAAAAAAAATTCTATTGGACAATGTTGCGTGGAACCTTTTTGCATTTGTCTCCAGAACTCATACTACTTGGACTTTAGAAGGTGGAAGAGGGCATCCCTAAGAAATGAGTCTCAACACGGGGTCCTATACTTCTATCAGAGGGGAACATGGTGGTTGTTATAAATAAAGATTCCCAAGCCTAACAGTCTTACAAAACATATGTAGGTATCTGCATAGAAATTTTTAGTAAGCTCTCTAAATGATTTCTAATAAAAACTAGACTTTCTAAGTAACTATAAAATAGGGGTAAGAAAGGGCGGGAGCCTGCAGGTGGGGCTAGAGAGACATTTCTTAGAAGCTACCACAGGAAGTCAGCACTGCCTGACCTGAGGATTGACCTTGTGTCTGTCTGTGCATCTCCTCTAAACATCACTAGTGACTGTTCCTGTGTGATCCCCTACCCCAAGCCAGAGCTACCAACATGACAAACACTTGGGCTCTTACTGTAGATTTTTAAGTAATTGGTGCTGTTAAAGACAGAAGGTACAACAGTTGCTGAGGTGGCCCTGAGGGAAACACTGCATGGAAAGGAAAATTGACTGGGCTTTCTGTTGCTTTTTCTGAACCACCAAGATTATTTAGCTTGCTTCTTTGTTTGTGCCTCCCAAGTAGTACTCAGAGGGTCCAGCGGCAATTTTAGGCAACACTTGGCCAACTGTGCTGGGAGTTCAATGCTAAGGCTCAAGGATGCCACGCTGCTTAGGCCTTAAAGTGCCAGGGACAACATGGGTAGTACTTGAGGGATCTCCAGGCCACACTGGTCAATGCTCAGGAGGCCACATGTTACCAGAAACAGAACCCTAACTCCTGTACTATCTTCCCAGCATAATTCAATCATTCTCTACACTTAAGGAAAATTCCAGACTTCAACATTCCCTCTGCCATTTAAGCACCTCAAGCATGACTTCCTGTTTTGTCCACAGACATTAGTAAATTTTCTAACCTGTACAGAATAACTGAGGTTGAACTATAGAGTTAAGTTAGTAAAGATAACAACTTCTAAGGCACATAAGCACACAGACTAAAAAGCAAAATGACCATTATAATAATGCCACAAATATTAAGAAACTCAATTTTTGAACCTGAGTATGATAGACAATATTTTATCTCTTACACGTCGTTATATAACATTTTCACTCTTTAGTTACTAATAATACAGAAACCACCACCCTTGCTGACAGTTATATTTTACTTGATATAGTAATTTGAAAATATAATTCACATTTCCATGGATTACATAAATATGTACATTTAAGATCATAAACTGTTTTACCACCTACTGTCCTATTGCCTCTTCATTGGCAAAAAAAAACCCAGCCATTTGTTTCAAGGTTATATAGGCGAGAGTTGGTTAAAAAGCCCTATTAAATCACAGTAGGAAATCTACTTCCTAATGCATCACTTTATTAGATGTCACAGGGAAATAAAAATACCCACATCTTTGGTACAAGTGCTCAACCTAGACATCAACATGAATTTTTTATTTGTTCTACACAACTACATCTTTAATTTTTAATTTAAATGCATATGACATTTGAAAGGCTCATCATATGAAAATGAAATTCAAAAAATATTTGCACAGACAACAGTTAGAAAATAAATGTAATGATAGGACTTACTTTGCTTTGCAAATATTCTTGGTATTCTATGTTATATTTCTTTAAAAGGTCCTTTTTCAATTCATCTGTCCTTGGGAATGCAATCTCCTTGAGTTTCTTTTAAAAATATATATACATATTGATTAGTGGTGGGGGTTTCAGAATAGTCTTTCAGATCATCAACTGAGAAAGAAATACAGCTGATATATAATGTGTGTATATATATATACACACACACATATATATATATTAGAAACCAAGATACAAGTAACCAAAGATGATGGGGAAAAACAAACAAACAAACAAACAAACACTGTCCTCCCATTGTTCATTGATTTACTTGACCGGGCCCAGTAAAGTCTCCATTGGAGACTTTCTTGTTACTGTGTTTGGCATATCGAATACATCACGGGTGGCTTGCCAGGCTCTGCCGTGTGGGCGAGATACTCTCGGTAGCTTGCCGGGCTCTCCGAGAGGGGCGGAGGAATCGAACTCGGGTCGGCCATGTTGGCTGTGTGCAAGGCAAATGCCCTACCCGCTCTGCTATCGCTCTGGGAAAAATAAATCTCACTTTTCTAGGACTCCAAAATGTAACTTTCATTAGGGAAGAAGAAAAATAAATCTCTATTGTATGGTGATTATCTCCACTAGTTCACTAAGCATTTTGTTTAGGTTAGTCCTCAGGACATTGGAAGTTGTAGCAGGGGGGAATTCCTGAGACCATAATGGGCAACTGAAGCATTTTTATAAAAACACAGATTCCCAGGTCTAATCTGCACCAAGTCAACATGTCGAGTGAAGTGATTAAAGAGTTTAGATCTCAAAAGACTTTCAAAGTTATCTCAATGGCTAGAAAACTTAGTGCAATCCAAGTACTGCCCCTCCTTTTAGAGATGTGCAAAGAAAGAGATTAGTTGGTACTAAGAACTAGGATCCAAGTCTCCTTACTTTAGTCAGACTCTTTCACTAGTATTTTTGTTCTCTTTATCTTTTCTCTTCATGCATGTATGCATGCATTCATGCATCCACCTACCAATCCACTTGTCCAATAAGTGTAAGTACTGTAGCACTGTCCTCCCGTTGTTCATTGATTTGCTCGAGCAGGCCCAGTAACGTCTCCTTTGTGAGACTTGTTGTTACTGTGTTTGGCATATTGAACACGTCATGGATAGCTTGCCAGGCTTTGCCGTGTGGGCGAGATACTCTTGGTAGCTTACTGGGCTCTCCAAGAGGGATGGAGGAATCAAACCCGGCTCGGCCAGGCCATCTGTGCGCAAGGCAAACGTCCTACCGCTGTGCTATCGCTCCAGCCCAAAGAATATATATATGCTTTTAGAGAATATTTCTCTTAATAAAAAAGATAACCCTGAATTAGAGTACAATAGTCAACCTCACAACCTAGGATGTTTGGGATCCATACAGAATTCTCTTAGGATGAATAAATAAGAGAATTGAAGTGACATGATGCACATAGGCATAATACATAGGATATAGGAAAAAAAGGTAAATGATTACTTGACAAAATCCAATTTGCTCAAAAGTGGTCCTAGTCTGACATAAATGGTAGAAGAAGTGCTATTTCCATTACACAGTAAAATAACTTTGAGGTGTTTTTTAAATTTTTATGCCATTATTGACTTTGTATATATTATTTTATCATCTTTTATGTAAAATCAACCCAAATTATTTAAGAAAAATAAGTGATAAATTCTTTTAAATGTAATTTAAAAAATTATATTCTCAGTGATAGGTACTCAAACTATAAGGGTAGCAAATAGTATTAACAAAAACTCTTTAATCACTTTCCTTTTTCTTAGGACTATTTCAAGTCACTGCCTCAACATTTTAATTAATGTTATATATACATACAGGTATTATAGTATAAAAGGATTAAAATATAACCCTGTGACCATATGACCAACATTGATTTTGAAATTGTTTTTGGTTCAAGACTATATGAGTAATCAAAATCAGCCACAATGACTATCATAAATGAGTATGAGGAAAGTAGATAATCATTCTCTGGGGGAAGTCATAAAATAATTTTTTTCTTTTTTCATATGCCATAAATGCATGCAGTCATTGTATATGTGTCCTTCTTCTTCTGATTTATCTCACTGAGCATTATAATCTGCATGTCCATTCATTTATAGGCAAATTTCATGACTTCATTTTTAATAGTATAAGACTAATATCCAACTCCAGGGAAAACAGGCACTAGGAGGACTGGTCAATGGTTGAAATCTACCACAAATGTGTGTGTGTGGGCGGGGGGGGGGAGCAGAGGGTAGGTAAGATAAAGGATCAGTATAACAATAATAGTTTGAAATGATCACACTGGACAAGAACTGCATATTGAAAGTAAGTAAAGGGATAGACATGATATCCTTTTAGTGTCTGTATTGCAAACCACAATGCCCAAAAGGGGTGAGAGAGAGAGAGAAAGAGAGAGAAAAGTGCCTGCCATATAGGCAGGCTGGGGGGTGGGCTGGGGGTAGATTTGGGGGGAAACTGGGGACATTGGTGCTGGGAAATGTACACTGGTGGAGGGATGGGTGTTGGAACACTATATGACTGAAATCTAATTGTGAACAGCTTCATAAGGGTTTACTTCACGGTGATTCAAATTTTAAAATTTCCTTCTACATGCTATAAGGTGACTGACACATTCTTGATATTCTTTTTTCTTTTGCTTTGTTTTGTTTGTCCCCAGTTTCAATTAGACCTCCCACACTGACTTAGTAATAATGATTAAGAAGAGATCAAAACATTGTAGCTAATGGAAAAAAATTTCAGGCTTAAATTCTCAAGAGAATGAGGCAGAGGAGGAAAAGAGGGCAGAGAATCAATAATGGATACTTGTAGAGCATTTGATTTCACAAGGGAGAGCCAACCCTTCAATACCTTTATAATATCCTGCTTTTCGGGCACTGCACATTGCTGGTAATCTCGATGGTTGGGAAGCTTTTCCACAAACAAGCTAGAGAAAGAGAAAATAGGTCCTCAGTGTTATATAACAAAAAAGCTCAAGATTATTTCTAACATAAGAATGAACCTCCTTTTCAAAAAACTATGTGGCTAATGACCTACCACTTAACCTATATTCTGGCATCTGCTTCTCCATAGGGAACTTAAAAAATATATGTTTATATATTTCATATCTAAATATATGAAATTAATAACACAACTGTTATTTTTGGCATTACAGAGTAGTTAATCTCAGCAAACTAAGCTAATTCACATGAGCTAATGTCAAGTTGCTTCACAAATAGAAATCAATTGCTTCAGTCACTTCTGTGTCTTTCTGTCCTGGGTGCACACTTCCAACCAGAGCAGCACTTTTAGTGAGTATGCTTCTGGCCACAAGTAAAAATGTAAAGGTTTTGGAAAGCTTGATGTAATTCCTTCTTATCACTGGAAAAGAGTCAAAGGGTCACTGATCAATCAGAAGTTCCAAACATAGTTCAAAAACGCTTGATTGGACATTCATAACCAACCATAACCTTTTGAACGAGGGTCAAAAGATGCAGGGTAATCAGTTATACCACATTTAGGCAAAGAAAGTAATTTTCAATAAGGACAGGAAATTCAGCATTTTTTCTATTGCTGTGTCCATAGTATGTGGAATAGTGTTCAGCTCATAGTAAATGCTCAATAAATATTTGATAAACAAATGAATTCTTCCTAATTAACTACAATGAGCTGACTGTAAAATGCCACTTTTTATAACTGTTATGTTATAGTGTATAATTAGTCATAGTATTTTGTTTATAAATCACACAGTATTATAACTCACTGTGGTATTATTTTTTAAATTAAAAAAAATTAAAACGGAGTCCTGCAAATAACTTGTCAGCTTACTGATCCCTGACCTTCTTCCTATCCCTGAGCCTCAGAAAGGTTGAAAAGTTGCCTCTGAGCACATTACATGGAAATTTACAAACCTGGATATTTTATTCTTTCCTTTAAAATTGTCCTGAGTATAAAACACTACTTGGTATTCATGCTGCTCCACCAAAATTATCTGTAATTATTTGTCCAGCATTCTTACATTAAAGGCATCCAAAATAAAACACTCACGTTATAAATTTATTATAAAGGACAAAGGCATTTTCCAAGTTTCCTTCTTCCAAATACACAGACGCCATCCTCTCCATTTCTACTCCAGATCTGAAGTAGCGGCGGGGAGTGATATCTTCACTGATTGTTATGTTACAGCCGAGTTTACTGAGTGCGCGGACTCGTTCTTCAGGGCTGAGGGAAACATCTGTATGGTCGGGCATAGCAGCCAACTTTTTCTGTGAAGCCAAATTTGAATTTCTGATTATAGTCAGAAATGAATCTGAATGACTTTCTGCATATATGATCTATGGTGAATATGTAGTACAAATACCTAAGGAAAGCTTTGTAAAAGAGTTTGTGACATAAACTTTTCATAAAAAATGAAGAGTTATCAATGCCTCTTTGGCTGATCACAGCGCCCAGGAGGAGAGAGAGAACAGGGGGGAATGCCCTGCCACAGTGGCAGGGGGGGAGGGGGGATGGGAGGATGGGGGGGGAGGGATATTATCCTGGTGGTGGAAAATGGGCACTGGTGGAGGGATGGGTATTTGATCGTGGTATGACCGAGATCCAAGCACAAAAATTTGTAAATCTACAACTGTACCTCATGGTGTTTCACTAATAAAAAAGAAAAAAATATAAAAAAATACACATATTAATATAATAGATTCTTTTAAATATGGGCAACTAAGGTCAAAGAATAAAGTTAATTTAAATTGTAATTTAATGAAAAAAGTTATTCAATAAAAAAAAATGAAGAATTATTTCTTCATAAAATGAAACCTTTTACTTGCACCTGCCATCCATGCACCACAAAAAACACATACATTTCCAGATAAACATACATTTTTAAGGGAGTACCATTTCTTTTAAGTTTCACATTCTGAGGTGTGCAAATGATTCAGGTCTCTGTAAATAAAATAACGTTGACCTCTATATTCTACACTAGTTTCATCCTGCATTACACAAAGCAGAGAGAAGGATTTCTGCCAGGATAGAGCTCAAGTCATTCCACTCAAAGGGACTCAATGGAATAGCTTGGATTTAAAGTAACTAAACAGATTCAATCCTACTAAAATCTATCTAGTCAATAAGTAGCTCTCAGAGCTTCCCAACCTGCGTCTTAACTAAATGACTAAAACCCACCACCAAATCCTAGAGCAGTCTTTTCAAGTATATGGATACTTTCTGCTTTGTTTCTTTTAATATCAAGACTCTTAGCCCTCCACATAATAGCCATTACACACTAATTAGTCCCTGACTGAAAAATATCAATATTACAAAAAGGTATTATTAATAAAACAGCATTAGTCATTTTCAAAACCTCTGTATACGTTTAGAAAAACACTAAACATGTATGTTCATGAGAATTATTCAATAAAAATCTAATGCTTCAGAAAAACAAAACAAGTCAAGTTTTTTTTTTCTCCAAAAAGTCAAAGTGTAGGTCCAGGAGTTAGTACAGAGGTTAGGTAGTGCCTAACATGACCTAAGCGAGGTTCAATGGCTGGCATCACAAGGTTCCCAAGCAATCCTGCAGGCCCCACAGAGCTCACCCGCACCCCATCCTTGGGCCTTTTCACTGAACTACTGGTGGGTTTTCCCTGGCTTCCACAATAATAAAATCCAGATAGCAAATTTTTCAGATTTTGTAAGCCAGAATAGAGTGGTAATTTCAACTATGTGGTGCAAAGCAGCCACAAATAATATATAAGCAAATGATCCTGGCTGGAATCAAAAAAAATTTTTATTTACAAAAAGAAACTGATGTCTCTGGCCTTTTAATTATAGTTTGCTGATTCCTGCTCCAAGTAAGATCCTTAACCAGCAGCAGCAGCAACCGAAGCCCTGGTCTTGCATGCCTGAAACCTCAGTAAAATTGACAATCCCTGGTACCCCATATGGTTCCTGAGCATTCCCGGGAGAGATCCTTGAGCACAGCCAAGTGTGGCCGAAACCTAGCCCACATGCCCCCAAATGCAAATGCCTCATATCTTCTCAGATCAATAGACCCAGATCCCCAGAAGTGGCTAGAAAAACTGAGAGTTAAGAAGTACCGCTTTATCCCAGTCTATTATCCTGTGATGTTCAATAATGAAGTTAGCCCAAAATGTGAGCTTCCAGGCATCTCTCTGCCAATTTGGAAAGGGTTCAAATTTGATATAGTGTGGTTGAAGCATTTGATTAAGGTCTGCAGAAAATTTTTAAAAGCATATGAAGGGAGACATAGCTCTAGTCCAGCCATGAATTACTTGAAGGGCAACTATTAGGGGCAGGGGGCAGTGAATAAAATACATGCAGGTTTCTGAGGGCATTCGGGCTACTTTGGTTAGTATGATAGACAGAACGTTCAGGCCTGCAATGATTCTAGCTTCTAAAAGCTTAACATATAAAGTAGGAAGGTGGGGCTGGAGCAATAGTACAGCAGGTAGGGCGTTGGCCTTGCATACGGCCAACCCAGGTTTTAATCCCAGCATCCCATATGGTCCCCTGAGCAGCACCAGGAGTAACCCCTGTAAACTTGTTTCTTTAGATCCCATTAAATCAGAAGAAGCACAGACCATTTGCAGCTCCTGTAACTCTACTGATCAGGCACAGAGGAATACAGGGAAGCCTCCTCCTCTTTCTTTCTCTCCAAGTAGTGCTCACAGCCTACATTTCCTCCCTCTTCAGATCTTCATTCTATCCCTCTAGGAAATGATGGGTTAAGCCATCTCAGTTTAAAGAAGGGACAAGAAGGCTTGACAGTCTCCCATGTTCTTGGTCTAAGTAGTTTCCATGTTTTGTCTAAGTTACAAGACCCCTACTATGGTGTACCTTTATCCTAAGAGACATTCAGTTAATTTTTGATTCTCACCTACCATCTTAAATCTAATCCCATTTGGTCCAAAATTCTGAAATCAGAGAGATGACATTCAGTAGCAGCATTCAGACCCTTCATCTTAAATTAGCCACACTTCCTTCTATTGTTATCTGTGTTGTGTTATTCTTCTAATCCTTTGACTTCCTCATTTCAGAGAAACTGCTGGAATTGGAGCCAGTGAACTTTGAGCCCAAAAACTGACTATGTGTAGCCTCCTAAAGGAACAAAAGATTTCCCTATATTTTATTACTATAAAATTTAGTCCACAATAGATTATGCTTTGTGTAAAATATTTTTTAACTCCTGAACTCCTGGAGGGAAAGGAATCATCTTCCACTTATCTCTCCCTAGGATATAACATTCTGCCTGCTGGACAGATGATAAATACGTCAAATAAAAGGGAAGAGAGAAAAGTGGACAAGGTTATGTTTAGATTACCCTTTATATGACAATAAAGATAAGAATTATGTTTCTTTTACTGGATAGCCTTATCCTTCTTAGAGGGGTAAAACAGATTCTAGCAATAAACTAGGAAATAGCTTAAGGTCTTCAGTTATCTATAATGTCCAATGTGTATATGAACTTCTTGAATTAAAGTACAAAACTTGCAGATTTTTCAAATTTTCCAGAAAATGCTTTATATGATCATTTCTACATTGACCTGACAAGTAGGATTTTAATTATTCCTACTCATGTTCCAGAAAAGCATTCAAGACCTTCTCAAAAGACATCTCTTTCCTCTGTAGAAGTGAAAACAGGTAGTCTTTATTTATTTGTTTTGGGTTTGGGGGCCACACCTGGAGATGTTCAGGGCTTACTCCGGGATCTTTGGTAAAAGATCACTCCTGGCAGTGCTGGGGACCATGTATGGTACCAGGAATGAAACATGAATCAGCCACTGTGTGCAAGGCAAATGCCTTAGTCCCCTGTGCTATCTCTCTAACTCTGGGCAGCCTTTATTATCCAACAGCGGATTTACAACATGACATCAGAAAGTGGAAACGTCTCAACTTCTCTATCTCTCAAATTTACTCCTGATGGACTAAGCCTCTGTAAGAAAAAAAAAATTTTAAGTAGAAAGAAGAGAGGATCATAACCTAGTTTAGAGCAAAAACTGAACCTCTTTTTCCTGTTGATCTCAGGAGTAGTCAGGTTTGCAAGTGAGTTACTGTTACTCTAATCATAGTACTCAATCACAAAGAATATAAATACATGTAGAAAAAATACTAAAAGAAGAGGGTTTCCGGTAACATGGTAAGGTGATAGCTAGCCGCTATGTTAACCTGTGGTGACTGTTGCCACAAGGCACTAAGCGCCAAAAGAGCCATATACATGTTGGTGTGTCAATATTCACACACAGAATTGATCTGGGCCACCGACAGAATAAACTCAAATAGTAGGGATTCTCAAGATCCCTATTATTTCCTCCTAAGATGTAACTCCCTTCTATGATGTGGTTAGAAAAGGTGTACTCCATGGTGGACCTTAAGGGGGAAAAAAGGAGAAAGGCAAGGGGTAAGGATCCTCACAAAAATCTTCAAGCAACATCTAGCATAAAATCCAAAATGGTCACCGTCATACAAAGTTAAGAAGCTAAGGTATGAAGTACATGCCACAAAGTCAACTCCCTCCAGCATTCAGCACTCTTGGAATCTAGCCAGAAAAATCAAAATTTCACACTTTTGTGGAAAAAAGTTATTTTTAATTCCAGCAAAAGAGAACTTTATTAGTCACTTCCTCAAAGGAGAGGACCGCACAGATGGATGAAGAAATGACAAGTGCTAAACCTCTTTAAGCAATGTGACTCATTTCAGATGTTGGTATGTTTCTGTTCTTCTTTTGGGGTTTTACAAGCATATGTCAAATATCGGTTGGTGCTACCTACCAGAGAACTGACAGTTAACGGCTGATCCATGTTGTCCTGGCTATGAAGTGATGGAGTTCACTGCTTCTTCTCAATCACTTCATCTGTTTCAGAGACAAAGAGCATAACCTGGATTACTTTTTGAGGATTGAAGTCTCTCAGCAGCCCCAGCATTATTTCTGCCTCAGGAAAATAGGAACAAATTGAACTAGTTTACATAATCTGTTTTTAGTGACTGTGAGAAAACTCTTCCTGTGGACACACAAAACTACAAGTATTCTAAAGCTGCCTGGGTTGTAAGAGCAGATTTTTTTAAAGTGCAGGTGTGAAGGAAATTAATAATTGCTTGGAACTCAGTATGAGTCGCATGGGTATTTTCTTACTTGGATCTCTCATTTACATTATAAAGTGGGTTTTCTTTCTTAAAAGAGAAAATCAAGCTCCTGATGGAGACAGTATGGAGTCTGAAGTGAAAAAGTCTTTTTCTCTAGTTTTTGGATCACACCCTGCTGTTCTCAGAGCTTACTCCTCCCTCTGTTCTCAAAAATTACTCCTCAATGTGGTCAAGTGCAGAGGATTGAATCTGGGTTGGCTATGTGCAAGATGAATCCTTTACCTGCTGTTCTGTTTCTCTAGCCCCTGAGGCCATGAACTCTCAACCTAGAGTTAGTCTGCATTAAACAAAAGCCTTAGAGCCAAGAAGGCAAAATTCTAAGAGACCTCTGTGATTCCTGCCCCTTGGCATTAGTGGGTTTGAGTAATTCTCTGTGTTTTTTTTTAATTTTTTTAATTTTCTTTTTTTTTTTTTGCATGTGGACAAAACCTGCAACCAGTGGGAATTGCCTAAACATGCAAAAGTGTACCACTGTTCTCTCCCATAGGAGAGAGTGTGATAAACTCAGTAAAAATTGGCAGATTTTGGGACCAGGTAGCCAAAATCATTGGTGGGTGTTTAAGAAACCCAACAAATTTGCAATGAGCTTCTAAATGTAAGAAATGTTTATTTCTGCGAATTAAGATACCAGAATTTGTTAAATTGCCAAAGATACAACCAATCATTATTAATTCCCACAAGCAATTTTATAGTTCAAACATATAAACCAACTGTCCTCAAATCTAAGAAATTTATGGTCAACAGTTTTGGGTGTTTTTTTTTTTGAAACATTAACCACTCCATGACATTGGTCCTCTCTTAATTCCTTTCTTTGTTAATCCCAATTCCTCACACGAACAGTTGTATTCTCAGTATCCCACAGTCAGCACAGACAGGCTATGCTCTTTTATTAGTAGCTGTTGAAGTGTGTATAGAGTCCCAGAGAACTGCAAGGCCTGGGAGGTCAATATCTCCATAATATTACTAGCATTATGTTGTGTTGTCTCTACCAAAATTACATTCAACTGTATATGTCTATGTATGATAGATCCAAAGACTACAAGTTGATTGAATACTCAATTCCAAATTCTCATAAATGCTTTCATTTTTAATGTATTAAGTACAAATTACTATAATTCATATAAAAAAGATTTGGGGAGCCTTTGGTACCTTTTGTAATTTTTAAGAGTGCCCAAGGACTTTAAATCAAAAAGTTTGAAAAAACACTGCTCTTGATCAATTATGAAAACAAAGTAAAACAAAAACTCACTGTTACTCTAATCATAGTATTCAATCACAAAGAATATAAATACATGTAGAAAAAATACTAAAAGAAGAAAAAAGCAATATCTAGTATCACTTTCTACTTGTGCTACTGGGCTTGCTAAAATAATGAAAAAACTGAGAGTCGAATAAATGGCACCCGACCCACACAGACCCTGACACCCACAGACCAGATGTATAGATTGCTCCATCATCTTCAACAGCCTTTTTGAATTGAAGTCACAGTATATTATAATATTTTATAGATTTCAGGCTTACTGCATACAGCTATTATAATAACCAATAGCTGTATAAACAACATACATTACAAAATACAATATAGCCCACCATACAACTAAACAATTGATTCCTTTTTCCTTTTTCCTGAGTTATCCACTTGCCCCAATTTGCCTTTCCCTTCTGGTAACCACTAATTTGCCTTACAATTTAAGCATTTAACTTTTGTTTCATTTAGTTCACACATTTATTTGGTTTATTTATATACCACATATGAATGGGATCATACAGTGTTTGTCTTTCTATATCTTATTTATTTCACCTATCAGATATGCTCCAGGTCCATCCATGTGTTACAAATACCAGAATTTCATCTTTTTTAAAATAGCTGAACAGTAGTCCATGTGTTTAAATAATTTATCTTCTTTATCCAGCCATCTGAATATGCACACTTAAGTTGTTTCCTATCCTTAATTATTATAAATGATCCGTCAATGAATATAAAGGTGTCATAGCTCTTCAAATTAGTTTCTCTACATTACAAATATCAATTTTATCTGATAGAGCCACTCACCCAGATAAAACCTACATTTCCCAGGACTTCTTAGAGTTAGACGTAGTCAAGTTACCAAGTTCTGGCTACTTGGGTGTGAAGGTAAATGTGGTGATCAACATCTAGATTCTGCCTTTGACATAAAGGGACATGACCTCTCCGACCAGCCCTTGTCTTTCTGCCAGCTGGAAGAAAGACAGGTGAGTCACCATGGGTCATGAGGATGAGCCATGGAAAAGCAAGAAAAAGTACTCTATCTAGTTTTTTTGACACTGAGACAATTAGCTTGACAAAATTTCTATCTTGTATCACACATTTGGATCTGTTTAAATAGTTGAGTCAAACAAATGTAACCTAGAAAAGATGGTTAGGTTAGGCCAGGAGAGACTACAGTCAGGGATGATAAGGAATATACCTCTTTCATCACTGTCTTCTGCACCACCCTCATTGCTTCACTTGTCCCTACCTCCACACCTTTGCCCAAATCCAGGAAGTTGCATAAATAATCCTACCTTCTCCTCTTCCCATAGCTTACCAAAATTCTGCCAAGCCTGTGAGATCCCACTTATCCAAATAAAACTCTCAGGCTTCCTCAGAATTAGTGCCACACAAACCTTCAAACAAGCAGATATTATAAGCAACAAAGGCAATATTTGGTGTAAAAGATGTTTAATTGGTTTTTACTGTCATTTAAAACTGTTGAGGTAGTTAACAACATTTTAATATGAGGCAAGAACAATAGTGCAGTGAGTATTTGCATTTGCTTGCATACACAGGACTGAGTTCAGTCCTTGGCATCCTATATGGTTCCCTGAGCACCACCAAAAGTAACTCCTGAGCATCACTGGGTGTGGTCAAAAACCAAAAACAAATGTGGTTATAAAAATTCAGATTTCTGCCTATCTTTAAAAACCAGGGATCTGGCATCACTGGGCACCATGGCTGAAATAAACTGGGGTGTTATTTAGGATGTTGAGCAAGGAGTGGCATGAATGGCCTCATTATTTAAAAGAGATCTATGAGGGTTCTTCTGAGAACAGAGTATGTGAGTTAGGGGAGTAGGTAGGTGGGAGAAGATCGGGGAGAGAATAGTATTTTGGGTCATATAGGGGAACAGTGATAATGGTGGTTGGGGCAAACATCATGTGCTGTGGGAAATTGAAGTAATTTTTAAACATAAACTCTCCACTTCTAAAAGAAGGAAAGGCCAACAACATAAGTGATAAGATAATAAGCAAACAGTACTTCAGGAAAGGAAGCAATCCATGTCCATTAACAGGATGGGACAGCTGGCAGGGCAATCTTGTCTAGTTCCTCATTCTTTAGCAGCTATTATGAGACTTCAGGTTGAAAATAACTTCAATTGCTAAAGATAAGAAACACTGCAAGTTGGAGGATAAGCAGATAGTTGGTACTCAACATCATACATGACTAAAACAAGCTCCCTTTGCAAAGTGGAGAGTCACTGAGCTTGGGGTACAGAGTGCAAAGGCCCCCCTTTGGTGTTAACCTGAACTTGAGTCCTGTCTCTAAGACTTACTTGGAGTCATTCTTACTGGGCCCTAGGCACTCCCCTTTCCACTTACAATGGCATATCAGGACCCCACTTCACAGCTTCTAAATGAAAACATCCTTAGCAATGCCTGATTTATTTTTTTTTTACAGATTTCACTTTTATTTATTTTTTTATTTTTTAATTTTTATTAGTTAAACACCATGAGGTACAGTTGTAGACTTACAAATTTTTGTGCTTGGTTTCAGTTATACAATGATCACATACCCATCCCTCCACCAGTGCCCATTTTCCACCACCACGAGTCCCAATATCCCTCCCACCCCCCATCCTCCCCATCCCACCCTGCCTCTGTGGCAGGGCATCCCCCTTTTGTTCTCTCTCTCCTTTTGGGTGTTGTAGTTTGGCAATGCCTGATTTAATCTCAACCACATCACTACTCCCATCCCTCGTAGGTTTTACATTCCTATGGTTTGATAACATCAGCATTCAATGTTCCAGCCATGTAGGACATTTAGCCTGTTATATATACTTCTAGAGAGGTTCTTATTTTATTTTTTTCTGCTTTAGAGTTCCTGTCTACTAACCTTTATTTCTGCCCCTGTTTCCTCACTACTGTAGCTTCAAAGACAAAACCAGTTTCCGCTTTAAATTACATTTTATTTTATTATGGGGGGTGGGGGAGGGGCGGTCGACCAAATGGTACTCTGGAAATCTTTCTGGAAAATCTCAGTAAACCAGGACAACAATTCAATGTTAGGGCCTGGGGATGTAATGCTTTTCATGCCATGTGATGAAACAGACCACCAGAGCAGCTGGAAATGCTCAGGGGGTCTCCAAAACTACAACTGTTGATGCTTAAGAGGCCAAATGTTGCTAATGATTGAACCCAGTCAGGAGCATGTTAGACACACAAGCTAATCACAGTACTCTCTTCTCTGGTTATTAAATTTCCCATTAAATAGATTTGCTTTATTTGATGTTTATAGCCATGGCGGCACAAATAAGTCTGATTTGTCTTTTGATTCTGGCACACAGTGCTTGGGAATTGGCATAGAAGAGGTGTTAAAATCATGTATATTCACAGTGAACACGAGTTGTCAACCTTGTACCAGCAGTTCTGCTAACAAGTAATCCCTAAAACTAACTGAACAGTTTTATCTATATCAGAAGTGAGGGGCCTGGCCCAAAAAAAAAAAAAAACAGAACAAAACAGAGTCTCCTCCCTATGTGTCCTGGAAGGGGCAGGAGCCCCCTCCAAAATGACACAAACTGCCCCCTCTATAAGTCTAACTCTTCCACACTCTCTCAATTTTACAGTCTCATAGCAGAATTCTTTGATTTCAGGGCACAATTCTATACCCCCAGTTTTCAATTCCCCCCAAATAAGTGTGAAATCAACTCTACAATTTTTACTTTTATGTATTCATTTATTTTATTTCTTCATCATAGTAGGGCTGGAGTGATAACACAGTGGGTAAGGCATTTGCCTTGCACGCGGCCAACATTGTCGACCCGGGTTTGATTCCTCCGCCACTCTCGGAGAGCCTGGCAAGCTACCGAGAGTACTCGCTCGCACGGCAAAGCCTGGCAAGCTCCCTGTGACGTATTCAGTATGCTAAAAAACAGTAACAACAAGTCTCACAATTTGTTGTGAGACATTACTGGTGCCCGCTTGCGCAAATCAATGAACAATGGGAGGACAGTACTACAGTGCTACTGTGCTTCATCATAGTGCTGAGCCCCAGACTCAGCCCACAATTCTGACTTTTAAAACCAAGCAACAGTGGGTCAGTATGATAGTACAGCAGGTAAGGCATTTGCCATGCATGCGGCCGACCCAGATTTGATCCCCAGCACCCCAGGTTCAGGCCCCAGCATTCTATATGATCCCTGAGCACTGAGTGCAGAGTCAGGAGTGACCCCTGAGCATTGTCAGGTGTGACTCAAAAAGCCAAAAAAAAAAAATCCCCAAAACAGTGGAAGAAACACAGTACAGGAGTTAAGGCACTTACTTGCCTTGCATGATGTGAACTCAAGTTCAATCTCTGGCACCACATATGTCCCCAGAGCACCACCAGAATTAAACCTGAGCACAGAACTAAGAATAGCCCCCAGACACTACCAGGAGTGACTCCAAACCCCAGAAGATGTAAAATAAAACCAGCAATAAATAATGCCAAGAACAAACAGAAAAAGACATGATTGTGCACCATGCCAGAGATTATAAAACCCAGCTCCCGGAAGAGAACAGCGCAGAGTCTCCTGCCCCCGCGCCTGGCTGTCCTCGCCGGGGCCCCTTGGAGGGGAGCGGGTTGAGTTTCCCTCCCCGCCCCAACCAGGGCTCCGGCAGCCGAAGACCTCCAAAACCAGCCACCACCCTGCTGAGACCACTCTCCACACGCATGAAGGTGCCGGCAGAGGAACAAAGACTTGCAGATTCTGGGACCGAGATCGCCAAGCCTGCTTGGATCGGGGCTGAGCATCCTCCACCCAGATCCTCCATACTCCAGTAGGCAGGGGTCACACCCACCAACTGGCCCCCTGGCGCCATGTAATCCCATCAACAGTCAAGACCCAGAGACTATAAAACCCAGCTCCCGGAATCAACATTTTATTATCTCATTCTTACTTTGGACAACCTGGCAGGCTACCAAATGTAACCTGCCCACGCGGCAGAGTCTGGAAAACTCCCCGTGGCATACCCAATATGCCAAATACCAGTAACAATGATGGGTCTCATTCTCCTAACCCTGAAAGAGGCTTGAATCTCAGGGCTAGGATGAAGAAGACGTTACTGGGGCCTGCTCGAGGCAATCGACGAACAACAGGATGGTCGTGATCATGATCGTGATCGAGCACCATGCTAATTGTGTGATCTTTTCAGCCTTAATTCTCTTATCTTCGCATATATGTGATATGTATATTAATATATTTCTCTTATGATTAAGCAAATCCCAAGTCTCTTTCATATACAAAACTACATTTGGGGGGTAAGGTGCCGCCAGCAGGTCAACCTGTACCTGTGGGGCGAGTGCATCAGCAGCTGGTCGTGCCCTCAGACTTCCAGATACCCCAAAATTACTGCTGTGCCTTTGGCCAGACCCCAACAACTTGGGGCCCAGTTTACCAAGAAACTAAACATCCAAAAGTTAGGTATGTGGGAGACACACCCACAAACCACTCTGGCTCAGCTGTATAAGCTCATTTATTGGCCTTATCTCAGAGACCCATAAATCTCAAAAAAAGATCAAAAGATGACGTTAGGGCTTGTAGCTCAGAGGAATGCAGGAACCTATGACTGAGATCTCCAGGCCTGCTTGGATAAGGACTGGGCCTCCTCCCCCCATGTCTCCAGTTTTCCAGTAGCTTGACAGTCACACCCACAAACTGCCCCCTGTCAACATGTAATCTCATCAACAGCTAAGACCCAGGGACTATAAACTAAAACTCACGAAAGAAAGCGGCTCAGAATGTCCTGACCAGGGTGCCCCAGAAGGGGGTGGGTGAGAGTCCTCTCAGCCACAAGGTACCCAGCTCCGGCAGCCCAAAACCTCCACAACCCAACCACCACCATGCTCAAGGCTGCTCCCCACATGCTCGGGCTGAGCCTCATGCATGAGTGAAGTCCAACGGAAGCCATATAATGCAGAACTTTGTGACCTTGGGCTCTGGGCTCAATGGGATCAGGAGCGGAGATCTTCTGCACTTGTTTCCCAGTCTCCAGTGATCCAAGGGTCACGCTCATAAGCCACCTCCTGCTGGTGCAAGATAATCTCATCATCAGCCACCATCAGATCCCACAGTTGCTTCTTCCAAAAGGGAGCAAAACATGAGGCCCCCATAACCATGCCACTGGACTCCACGCCAGGCTGTTTCACAAAGGGCACCCCAGAGGGGGGCATGTGAGAGCCCTCCCCGCCCCAAGGGGCCCAGCTCTGGCAGCCAAAAGCTTCCACAACCCAATTGCCGTCAAAAGCGTGTGGCCACTCCCCATTTGCTTGGGCCAAGCCTCACATATGAGTAAACATACTCCTGGACTGTGCAGCTGTTTTTGTGGCCACGCGACACTTCATAAAATACTCCCTACCTATTACCTATAATTACCACACCATATTTGATGGGGTTCAGATAGTATGCAACAAAACATAGAGGAAAATATATATATGCATATATACATATGTTCAGATATATATATATATATATATATATATATATATACCAAAGCTCACATCACCCAAACTTTAACAACATGTTAGTGATATCCTATAGAATGTCTTAATGGCTCCTGCCAAAATAGAACAATCTTCACACTGTTTCCTTCATAAAAACATTTTTGTAAGCATGTTCAGCAGTTCTTCATAACAGACAATATTAAATATATTATTTCGGTTGTGTTTTGGGACAGAGATTGGGATTTGGGATGGAAACATCTCGAATTTGATGGTGGGAAGGTGTAATGGTGGTGGGATTGGTGTTTGAATATTGAATGTAATCAAACGTTGTGAACTAACATATAATATTTAAAAAAAAATTTTAAAAACATAATGTGGAGTTCATGCCCAATTCAATCAGATTAATCAATAGCTGAATAAATAGCAGGGCTCCTAAATTATTAAAAAAAAAAAACTTACATTTGTCCAGTTACAGAGACTTGTAGGCAGTGAGCAGCCTCCGTATAGACTAAGAGTATATACAGAGGACAGCCAAAGGCTGACACCTCCCTGGTCCTCCTTTCAACCTGACTGCTGCAACAAACTGGATGAGCAGGTGTAGACTGGAGGCAGATCAAACAATGAACCTTGCACCACCTCCTCCTCCTGGAGTCTCTTTTCTGATTGGCCAAAGAAGCAAACTTTCCTTTTCCCACTGGGTTAGAGTTCAGATTTTTTCATGTAGAGCATAGTGCAATCCACTTAGCTAGTGATAAAGGAAATCATCATTACCCAAAACTGTGGGTTGCAGTGACCTAATCTGATTTAGACAAAGAGACGTGAGGTGTCATTCCCATGCCTTCAATGCCACAGGCTTAAAGGAGGAACTCCTCTTCACCCCTTTGCAGTTTGGAATCTGCAACAGGAACAGGGGAAAAAATAACCCAGCCCCACCTTTGCTGTTCATTTGGAAAGATTTAAAAACTATGAATTTGAAACCAATATTCCTTTGATTGCTCTACATATCTGTATTATCAGTGTACTCATCAGAAATATACTGTAACCATGATGGTATGGATTAAAATATTGATCATATTTTTTAAAATGGTATGGAAAATCCTAAAAAAATTAAGAATAGGGGCTGGAGTGATAGTACAGTGGGTAGAGCGTTTACCTTGCACGTGGCCGACCCGGGTTCAATTTCCAGCATCCCATATGGTCCCCTGATCACTTCCAGGACTAATTCCTGAGTGCAAAGCCAGGAGTAACCCCTGAGCATTGCCAGGTGTGACCCAAAAAAACAAAAAAAATTAAAATTAAGAATTTGTTTTTGTCCAGTTACATATGATCCAACTAACCATATGATCCAACTAAACCATTGCTGAATATATACCTAAAAATAGAAAAACACTAATCTGAAAAGGTAGTTATGTCCTTGTGTTTATGGCAGCATGATTCACAACATCTAAGGACTGGATACAACCTAAGTGGCCACTGAAGGAGTACATAAGAAGACATGGCTTATATATCCATGGAATCTGCTTGCTATGAAAATAAAAGTTGAAATGCTACCATTTGCAGCATCATCTATAGACCTACAGAATATAATGCAAATGAAGTAAGTCAGATGAAGAGACAAATTATATGATTTTATTGACTGTTTTCCTATAGAAAGAAAACAAATTAAATGAAAAGAAAATAACTCCTAGATTTCATGAACAAAACAGAGTTACCAGAAGAGTAGAAGGGTGGGCAAGTTGGGTACAAAGGGTCAACTGTATGGTGATAGAAGGAAATTAGGTATTTGGTGATGCATATAATAAAGTATACACAGACTGTTGGTCTATCATGTTGTACACATAAAACCTAAATGTTATAAACCATGTTACTGCCATTTTAAAAAGGAACTTGATCAGAATATTAGTAATATTTTATTGGAATTTCATTCTGCTCTTGTAAGTAGGAAACTTTGGTTTAAATCAGAATCATCAGCAAGAATTCGAGGTACATGAAAGATTGTCAAATAAGTGACCATTACCAATGGATTTTTAAAATGAATTTGAAGTAAGTTCAGGCTTTCCTGGGAACAACAAAAAGTCACATGCTTGGCCATAAAAATTACTTCTCAAAAGCAATCAAATTTTATCCTGAGATTAAGGATCTGGTGGGAGAGCACCTTAGTATCAACAGCTTAGGCTATGGAGCACCCACTACTGTAGGAGAAGCCAGTCTCAACACTTACTAGCTGGGAGATTTATAGCATTTTATGTGACTTGTGTGACTTGGGCCGAGATCTCCAAGCCTACTCGGATTGGTGCCGAGCATCCTCCACCCAGATCCTCCAAATTCCAGTAGGCGGGGGTCACACCCACCAACTGGCCCCCTGGCGCCGTGTAATCCCATCAACGGCCAAGACTCAGAGACTATAAGAACCAGCTCCTGGAACCACGCGGCCGCATTCACGGCCATGCGACTTCTTATTATGACATCTTATTATCTCATTCCTACTTTGGACAAACTGGCAGGCTATCGAATGTAGCCTGCCCACATGGCACAGTCTGGCAAACTCCCCGTGGCGTACCCAATATGCCAAATACCAGTAACAATGATGGGTCTCATTCTCCTCAAAAGCCTTGAATATAATCTCAGGGCTAGGATGAAAGAGACGTTACTGGGGCCTGCTCGAGGCAATCAACGAATAACAGGATGATTTGTGATTTGTTTTGTGATGTGACTTGTCATCTGTTAAATGAAGGAAAAGAGCCCCTTTGCAGAAGATTTCAGCTGAAACTTAAAGGAGGCAAGTCCTATTGTGGTTCATGGGATGCAGTAGGAAAGTGCAAAGAAAATAAGACCTTTCTCATAATAAATGGTTAGATAAAGTAGATCAGTTAACTTTGTCCTAAAATGTTGCATTCTACCTCAGTTATCAGAGTTGAGTAATGTTTACATATTCCTAGTAGTTTTTGACACACTGGGATGGTCTACCCATGGTCCACCTCTAGTCATAACCACCACACACACACACACATACAACACACACACACACACACACACACTTCTTCCTTGCCAGTATTTCAGGAGAGAGGGTCACTATTCTGGGTCTCCTTGTTCTTAGAACTTGACTAGTTAGTCAGAGACCAAATCTTGGATACTGCTATTAGAAGAGGGAATCTCTAACAGATTTTTTTCCCAGTTATGCACAGGGGTTACTCCTGGTATCTGAACTCAGGAATTACTCCTGGAGGAGCTCAGAGATGCTGGAAATAAAACCCAGCGTGCAAGGCAAATGTCCTACCCACTATGCTATTGCTCCAGCCCCTGCTGGAAGAATTCTGAGGCAGACATTTTAGAGAAAGTATTCTCATCAGTTGAACATGTATCTTCATGTAAAAAATGAAAGGTATCTTGTAACCCAGAGGTTAAGGGGGGCTAATGAGTTAAAGATGACAGAGATGGGGCATTTGCCTTGCACGGGGCCAACCCTGTTTGATTCACAGCATCCCATATGGTTCCCCAAGCACTACCAAAAGTTATTCCTGAGTGCAAAGCCAGGAGTAACAGCTGTACATTGCAGGGTGTGACCCAAAAAAAGCACCCACCAAAAAATTAAATAAAGAAATAACTTTGCAAAAAAAGATGGCAGAGGTGAAGGGTGGCACGAATGTGAGTTATGAATTATCTTGCAACTCTTCTCCAAATTGTTATTAAGTGAGATGTGAAGGCTGCTGTTTAAGATTCCTTTAGGATTCCGGAATCCTAACTAATACAGGTTATTTCTAGTATCAAAGAAATCTTTAGCTCTATAACTACGAAAAAAATAATAATATAATTTTGTGAGATTTAACAATTTTCAAGAAAATGTTTCTAAAAACAAATAAACATTCCTAATTTTCTCCTCCATGGAAATCAGTTAAAAAGCAACTTCCTTATTAAAATTCTCTGAAATTAATTTTTCCCTACCTTAGTCTCTTTTGAGTTGGAGCGATAGCACAGTGATAGGGCGTTTGCCTTGTACACAGCCAGCCCATGCCAAGCCAGGTTCAATTCCTCCGCCCCTCTCAGAGAAACCGGCAAGCTACCGAGAGTATCGAGCCCGCACAGCAAAGCCTGGCAAGCTACCCGTGACGTATTCGATATGCCAAACACAGTAACAAGTCTCAAGATGGAGATGTTACTGGGCCTGCTCGAGCAAATCGATGAACAATGGGAGGACAGACAGTGCATTGATTTTTTCAGATCAATGAAAAATTGTAGTTTAAATTTATTTGCAAAACTCAAATGTATGCTGGAAGTGATCTGAAGGGATTGCCAATAAAATGCCTACTTTTGCCTATAAATTCTACTTATAATGATTGCAGAAAATGTGCTACATGTTTTTTTTTTCTTTTTGGGTCACAACCGGCAGTGCTCAGGGGTTACTCCTGACTTTGCACTCAGGAATTACTCCTGGCAGTGTTCAGGGGACCATATGGGATGCTGAGATTCGAACCCGGGTTGGCCACGTGTAAGGCAAACGCCCTACTCCCTGTGCTATCACTCCAGCCACACAATGTGCTACATGTTTTCTAATTTGGTTACTAAAGAAATATTTTTGTTGCTGCATCCTCCCCACCCACCCACCTATTGGATTCTAAATCAGGAATTCTTAAATCTTTTCTATTCTCATCCCTTTATACCTGAGAAACATGTCAGAGAAAATAGTGAAGTCAGAAACATTTCAAATTCATTATGTGGTTGAGTTGAAATTAGTTTCTGGCTGTTGCATATTCAGAAACCTTCTACTATTGCCAAATCCTCATAAGCCCCACATTCAGTGATGGAACCCCATTAAGAAGCTAGTATCTAGATAAGAGAGCTGAGTTTGGGGAAGGTAAAAAACTATCAGAGGGCTACTTATCCTGTTTAAGATAGTGATCATAATAGGAACTGTAAACAGAAAGCTTTGCTATTGTTTGTAGTTAAGAAATTCAAATATAAGGTCTCTTACATTTATATGTAAGGCCCTGAGTTTTAGACTCAGCACCATTTTTTGAAGAAAAAGGGAAAGAAATTCAAATGCACAATTATTCTACCAAGTCTATATGATTCAAAATACCTGATTTTTAATATAAGTCTAAAAAGTGGCCTTTAAAAGTCAGTTCTTCAGATGACTGGTTAAAGAAACTTTGGTACATCTACACAATGGAGTACTATGTAGCTGTCAGAAAAGATGAAGTCATGAAAGTTACATACAAGTGGTACCATGTTAAGCGAAATGACTCAGAAAGAAAGGGACAGACACAGGAAGATTGCATTCATCTGGGGAACATAAAGTAACAAAACTAGGAGACTAACACCCAAGAATGGCCGAGATTAGTACCAGGAATTTTACTCCATGGCTTGGAGGCCAACCACACATGCTAAGGGAAAAGGGAGCTCAGATAGAGAAGGGAACACCAAATAAAGGGTATTGGGAGGATCCTCCCAGGATGGGAGAAGCACGCTGAAAGTAGACTATAGACCAAACATGATTGTCAACCCATTGCCTCTTCTGCAAACCATAACACCCAATAAGAGAAAGAGAACAAAAGGGAATGCCCTGCCACAGAGGCAGGGTGGGATGGGGGGAGGGATACTGGGATCCGTGGTGGTGGGAAATGGGCACTGGTGGAGGGATGGGTATTTGATCATTGTATAACTGAAACCCAAGCACAAAAATTTGTAAGTCTACAACTGTACCTCATGATGTCTCACTACTAAAAATTTAAAAATTAAAAAAAAAAGTAAGTTCTTGGGGGCTGGAGCAATAATACAGGAGGTAGGGCATTTGCCTTGCACGCGGCCGATCCGGGTTTGATTCCCAGTATCTCATATGGTCCCCTGAGCACCGGCATGGATAATTCCTGAGTGCAGAGTCAGGAGTAACCCCTGTGCATCACCGGGTGTGACCCAAAAAGCAAAAAACAAACAAACAAACAAACACAAAAGTCAATTCTTATGCTTTATAAATGTGCTAATAAAACAGTTGGAAAATGAATTTGGGATCTTGTGGGGAAATTCATATTTGCACAGTATAAATTTTGCCATTATAAATCCATAGGGATATGGTAATTTTGCTCTCACTGTAATAATACTAAAGTTTCCTGGAAGTGATGCCTTCTAAATATAAACCACTCAACTTTAATGTACAGACTTCCCTTTTTATTGTAATTGGCTTTTAAGAAAGTATTGTGCAGAAGACATCTAATACAATGAAGCAAAATGAGTCAGAAAAAAATTTTTTAAGTAACTTTTTTTCATCAGTTTACTGAAGCTCAAAGATGAGGTCAGTACTTGAGCATTATTAAACAGATTTATTTAACTTTTATAAATTTCACAAGTCCAGCACTTTAACATGGTGAATTTAGTCCAACACTACTGGTCAAAGTAAAAGACAGTTATCCCAGACTACTTCTCATCTACCACTTCTCTGATAGTTCCTAAGAAATCTTTTTTCTTTGATTTTTTTCAGTTTTACTGAAAAATAATTGGCATCATTATTGTATAAGTTCAAGGAACCTAGCATAATGAAATGATTACCCCAATAGGTTTAGTTTTCCATCACTTCATATAGTATAACAGAAGGATAAAAAAAAATTTCTTTTTGATCAGGCTCTCAGGAACTTCTTTTAACCACGCTCTTACAGTCATACAACAGTAAAAACCAAACTAGTCATGCTATAAATGACGGCCCTAGTACCTACGTATCTTACAACTGGAAATTTGTGCCTTTTCACCACCTTCCTCCAAATCCTGTGTCCTAGCCCCAGCAGAAATCTTAACTGTTCAATGTGTTTTAGTGAGAGGTGGGGTTCACACAGCAATTCTCAGGGACTAACCCTGCAGTCATATTTTAAATTTTACAGTAGATCTCTTCAGTGCAGCGGACAAAAGTAAAACAAAGTGTGTGACTACACACACTTCTCTAGCAGTTCATTTTTAAAGACTTCAAAAACTCCTTACATTGCCATGGTTGTTAGGAAATGGCCTTTGTTGGCTCGAAATTCCATTCCCTTCCTACTTTTCTTTCCTGGAGCTGACAACCCCACACTTTGATTTAATGTTTCCTGGAGGGTCTCCTGGACCACCTGGACCATAATTAGTGAGTAGAAGAGCAGGGTGGTTGTTAGAGAACCACTGAGTCAGGATTTGGGGGAAGGTGCCTCAGGGATCTATTTTTACCAAGTAACCTAAGAGATCCCAAATCACCTTTACATCAGAGACCTGACACATCAAATTACTCAAAGACAATTAGAAAAAACTGTTTTCCTAAATGCCTGTGTGGCCTTGAAGGACAGAAGCACAAACTCAAGCCTTGACCTTGAAAAAGTTGAGATGTACTCCCTCATCTCTCCCCCGAACATCTCAACAATCCTCTTTTCTTGTTTTCATACCTTTTTCCCTTTTGTTTTTTGTTGTTTGGTTTTTGGTTGCTGCTTGTTCTCATGCTGGCTGGGCCACACCCAGCAGTGTGTCTTCTCTCTTAACATACATTTATTCTACAGTACACAGTTTTTTTTTTCATGACTTCAACTAAAGCTTAAACTAAGCTTTAACACTGCTTTCAAATGCCCTCCATCCTTCTCACCAGGACATCCAACTGTGATTTCTCACACAATTTATTTCAAGGCTAAAAAAGCTTCATCACTGATACTGCTAGCTCCAAATAAAAGTATTAATTTACAGGTTTATTTAACATTACTAAGATTCTACTTTGCTTATTGATAAGCAAAGAGACAGACTATTCAATCTCATGAAGTATATTCTGCCAGGGGCAGGGGCTGCGACAGAGCTGGGGGTGGAAATAGTGGTTGCAAAGAAAAATACTGGAAATAGTGACTTATGCATTTGGGGGCAAAAGGACTTCTGAAATGATAGTGTGTCCTTTGTACACCAGGAGCTGGACTTGCATCATTAACAGTGATGTTAACTTTGATCATTTGTTTAGTTATGTCTGCCAATTTTTTCTCTAATATATATATATTATTTCTTTTCTTTATAACTATAAAGTGTCTTCCAGAAAATTACTTTGGTAAAATGTAGCTATTCTTTTACCCATTGATATTAGCATCCAAAGATAATTCCTGGAGACTAGGAAGAGAGTTCATAGGGGTGGAGCACATACTTTGTATGCTGTGGTGCCATGTTTGATCCCTGACACTAAAGGTCCATTCCCTCCTCTCCATCACCACTTGCCACGTTGCACTGAATTGCTTACCCAGGTACTGAACCTTCAGGCCCACATAGCTAATCAATGCACTATTAAGACTGGCCCCCAGGTCCTTGAGCAACCCTGGAAAGGTTCATATAAAAAACAAACAACTGAATTACATATGATTGTGTTGCTTAAGTGTGGACTCTCCACAATAATAATAGGATTAAACAAACAAATGATTCTTCACAATAAAATAACAATAGAATTAAACAAACAAATGATTCCCAAACAAATGACACAATTGTTACTTATGCTTGAAATGATGATTTTTCTCTTTGACCTTTATTCTACATTTATAAGTTTAGTTGGAGTTTTTGATTGAAGACAAAATTTTGCAATTTTAGGCTGTCAATTTTTTTATTTTTACTTTCATTCTTTAAAAGATCCTCAAACTCACTGTGATAACTTTTTTTACGTATGTCCACCTGTCTTTTCTCTCATTCATTTTTATAGTTAGATATTTTTGGATAAATATCTTTGATACTCCCAGAATATATATATATATACATATATATATATATATTATGTAAGAAGTAAGTTAGGGGCAGTGTTTTCTTTTCTTTTCTTTTTTTTTTTGGTGGCATTTCTTTTGATCACCACACAGAATGACCTTCTTTGCTCTTGTCTCAAAACATAATTGAGAATTGTTCACTGAATCTTCTCAATTATTCTCAAGTTCTATTTAATTCTCAACTCTCAAGCTCTATTTAATTCTATTTAATTCTCATGCTAAGATAATTACCAATAGACACTCAGTGCATATTTATTAAACTGAAATCATCTCTGAGAAATATAATCTGAGAAATAATAGTCTGGTGGTGCTGACTTTTCACAGAAAGAAGAGGAATGAGCACCTATGACAAGAGATGCAGAAGCAACTTGGAATGAAACATCTCAGATTGAGAGCAGTCAAAAGAGTGGAAATGGGTACACAGCTTTTGGAGTCTACTCAGGGGAAAAAATACAGACTACAAAAGTTAAGAAGACATCCTGGTATACTAGAGTATAAGGAGGAAAATACATCATCAGTGGCAGCATTTAACAGAACTGGACATGGTGATACAGCTGACTTTAAGAGAAAACTCTCCTCAGTGAATGGTACAGACATCATGTCAATTACCCAGAACCTAGACAGAATAATACACAAATCCTGCATCCGCCCCTTCCCTAACTTCACACTGAATCTTCCAGCTTACATCATAATGTCCGCAAAAACGACTCTCAAATCTGTGTTTTTCCACCACCATTCCTCATAGTACATTCATTTATGTCACTCTGTTTTTGATCTGCATTGCTATCCTAAACTCCCAATGAATCCATTTGTTTTCATCATGTTCCTCTTTCACTAACTCCACTTATAAACAGATGTCATTCTAATAGTCATTCCTTGACTTAAGCCTCCATTACTGTTAATATTACCTGTCTGAATAGGCTCTACAAAACTGAATCTAACCTAGTAGCAACTCACCAGAATTCTTAGGCACCCCCTCTTCCACATAAGCATGCTCCGTGGCTGAAATGCACTGGGGAAACCTATGCAAATGTTCTCTCTCTCTCTCTCTCTCTCTCTCTCTCTCTCTCTCTCTCTCTCTCTCTCTCTCTCCACACTTGCCAGTGTTTTTTGTTTTTTCATTTGGGAGGGGGCTAGGGGCAGCACATACAGTGATTTTTAGGGCTTACAGCCAGCACATTGCTTGGGGTTTCTATTGGCCATGTTCTAGGGATCCGACAGTGCCAGGATTAAAATCCAGGTCTCCCCCATGCAAAGCACATGCTCTAACCATTTTAGCTATGTCCCCAGTCTCCAGTGTTACGTTAAACATTTCTGTCTTAAGAAAGATATTTTTGAACACCTTCAGATGTGGTCATACTCTTAATCATATACTAATGTAGAAGCAGCAAGCAAATCCAAATTGAGGGGACTATCTATAAACAACTGGCCAGTGCTCTTGAAAGGGTCAAGGATGATCAAGAATTAAGACTGTGTTACAAATTAAGAGAAACTAAAGGATAGATGGAAACTAAATACAATGAGTCATCCTGGATGGACTCCTAGGACAGAAGAAGGATCCTGCCACCATGTGAGTAAGATATCTATGGATTCACAGTGATTTTCAACTTTCTTGCCTATAAGAGAAAAAGTTACTGCTGCTTGTCTGACAGAGCAATAGTACAGCGGAAGGGCGTTTGCCTTGCACGCAGCCAACTTGGCCGACCTGAGTTTGATTCTTCCGCCCCTCTCGGAGAGTCTGGCAAGCTACCGAGAGTATCTCGCCCGCATGGCAGAGCCTGGAAAGCTCCCGGTGGCGTATTCGATATGCCAAACATAGTAACAAAAAGTCTCACAATGGAAATGTTACTGGGCCCACTCGAGCAAATCAATGAACAATGGGAGGACAGTGTCTGACAGAGGTTTTCAACCCTAGATCTCACAGTGGTTTCAGTCTATAGGTACAAAAGGGAAGAAAGTACTGGATTAGACAATAATGCTATAAAAATATTATTTTCCTGATTTAGATAACGATTATGATTATGTAAGATAGTGATGTTTGGGGAAATTGAGAAAAGACTACAGAAATTCTGTGTGCTAATTTGCGTGGGGGTGTCAAGAGCAAGGGAGGGTGGAAGGGGAGGGCATTGGGCCAAACCCGATAGTACTTAAGGCTTACTCCTGGCTCTTACTCAGGGAACACTCCTAGTGGTACTCATGGGACCATATGTGGTCCAGGAACTGGACCTGGATCAGCCACATGCAAAGCAAACGCTTTATCCCTGTACTGTCTCTCCAGCCCCTCTGCATGCTTGTCTTACAGTTTTTTTCTAAGTCTAAAATCATTTTTCAATTAAATATGACAGTGCTCAAATAGTATTTTAAATCTTCTTTCCATAGGGGTAGAGCGAAAGTACAGCAGTTCAGGCATTGACCTTGCATGAGCTATAATACTTGCTATCTCTTACAGAGACTCTTTACAGAACAGTAAAAAGGATACAGAGTTCAGTGAGAATAGGCAAATGGGTTAAACAAGTCACAAGGGGAAAAACAGCCATCGAAGATGAGATCAAAATATTCCACTGCTCCCAGCATAAGTCTTCCCTACCTTTCTTTGAACAGATCTTTCCTGGCCTCTACAAATATCTGCTTCTCAGTAGGCTGTATGACAATCTATGTACATTTTCCTAATAGTTCTTGTCTTTTTTATTCTATTCTTCAAAAATGAGGTATTAATAGTAGAATGAAGCATCATATATATCCTATATATATGGCTGGAGCAATATTACAGCGAGTATGGCACTAGCCTTGCACATAGCTAACCAAGCTTGATCCCTGGCATTCCATATGGTTGTCTGAGAACTGCTAGGAATAATTCTTGAGTGCAAAGCCTAAAGTAACCCTTGAGCATCTCTGAGTGTGGCCCAAGACCCAAAAAATTAAAAATTAAAAAATACACATATAGTGCACCATGAGAAAAGAGCTATGTTATTACATGAAAAATATTCATGCGAATCAAGAGGAATAGATGTTTTAAAATAGTAGGACAGGATGCTGGAGAGACAGTACAGCAGGTACTTGTCTTGCACGTGGACAACCTGGGTACAATTCCCAGCATAAATTCCCCGAGCCCACCAGGAGTGATCCCTGAGCACAGAGCCGGGAGGAAGACCTGGGCATTCCCAGGTGTGTTCCCCAAAGAAACAATTAAAAGAATACAGATCGGAATAAAAACTAGGTTCAGTTCTCTTTTTTTTTTTTATTTTTGGGTCACACCCGGCAATGCACAAGTGTTACTCCTGGCTCTGCACTCAGGAATTACTCCTGGCTGTGCTCAGGGACTATATGGGATTCTGGGAATTGAACCCTATCAGCCGCATGCAAGGTAAACGCCCTACCTGCTGTGCTATCACTCTAGCCCATAGGCTCAGCCCCGAGGTTCTTAAATAGGTTTTTCTCCATATGTGGTTCATTGACCAACTTCATCAAAATCCTCCAGAGGATTATTCCCATGTAGGCCTTAGGACAGGCCTCACCCAACCCTACTGAACAATAATCTATGGACGGTGCACTAGTTTTTTAAGACTGGTTTGAGAAAATCATTTACATTTGCTTCTAAGCCTCTGTGTGTGTTTGTATACATACACACATATATCTGGTATGTGTAGTGATAGTGGTGGTTGTTTGGGGGGCCATACCCAGTGGTGCTCAGGGTTTACTCCTGACTCTGTGCTCAGGGATCACTCATGGCTCACTGCTGGTAGGGCTTGGAGAACTATATGGGGTGCCAGGGAATAAACCCAGTCAACCTCGTGCAAGCAACCTGCTATATTATCTCTCCAGATCCCCTCCTCCCAGTCTATATTTCTTGAATTTTTCATTCATTGGGAAAACTAAGTTGCACAGTTGGTAATAATTCTAAGTGATTTCAATCTTTTAATTTTGCTTTATTTATTTTTTGGCTTGAAGGTCTATATTACATCCAGTGAGCAGTTTCTCTAACTCAATGAACAGACAATTAATATATGAAAAATATATGCTTCAGACCTCTTCTTTCTAATCTTATTTTATCACCATGTTCATTTGTTCCTGCTGTTAAATAAAACTTCCCTCATGGACCAGTTTATAAATCAGACTTTCAGGGACAAAATGGATGGGGGAAAAAAATTAGTACTAGAGTCAATCCCCCAGCAAACTGAAGCCTGACCGCAGACTTCAAGGCCTGTCTGCATTTCTTCTCACTGGTTGGCATGTCTGTTTCTCGTGCTAAAAGATAGAGCTCAGCAACAGGATAAAAAAAAAATCACATCCTTGTGTGTTAGCTGAAATTCACCATGATCATCATTTCTGATTACAGCCTTCGTCCTGCCTTTAATTGGAAGGTGCATAGTTAATTACTGAGCCCACTGGTTGAGTTTGAATTGTAACCCTCTTCAAAAATGCACCCACACTGGAGTACCTTTCTGAGCACTGGAAAAGGCAACATAGGCAAGCAGCTACTTGAGGCCAGGAAAGGTTAAAAATGAGTCATCCAGTCCTTCAAAAACTAGAAACTGAGCTTCCATATGACCCTATAATATCACTTCTGGGAATATATCCCGAGGATGTAAAAAAGCACAGCAGAAATGACATCTGTACCTATATGCTCATTGCAGCACTGTTCAAAATAGTCAAAATCTGGAAACAACCCAAGTGCCATAGAACAGATGACTGGTTAAAGAAACTTTGGTACATCTACACAATGGAATACTATGCAGGTGTCAGGAGAGATGAAGTCATGAACTTAGCTTATAAATGGATAGACATGGAGAGTATCATGCTAAGAGAATTGAGTCAGAAAGAGAGGGACAGACATAGAATGACTGCACTCATTTGTGAAGTATAAAACAACATAACATGAGGCTGACACCTAAGGACAGTAGATACACGGGATAGATAGGTTGCTCCATATCTGGAAGCCTGCCTCATGAGCAAAGGGGAGAAGGCAGCTGGAATAGAAAAGGGATCACTAGGGGGCGATAGCACAGTACATAGGGTGTTTGCCTTGCACACAGCCGACCCGGGTTCGATTCCCATCATCCCATATGGTCCCTCAAGCACCACTACTCAGGAGTAGTTCCTGAGTGCATGAGCCAGGAGTAACCCCTGTGCATTGCCAGGTGTGTCCCAAAAACCAAACAACAAAAAAAAAAAGAAAAGGGATTACTAAGAAAAAGATGGTTGGAGGAATCAGTCAGGATGGGAGATGTGTGCAAAAAGTAGATAAAGGACCAAACATGATAATCTTTCAGTGTCTGTATTGCAAACCATAATACCCAAAAGTAGAGAGAGATTATGGGGAATCATATCTGCCATGGAGGCAGAGGGAGGGTGGGAAAAGGGGGGTATAGAGGGGATATTCGTGGTGGGGACTGTGCAATGGTGGAGGGATGGGTGTTTGATCATTGTGTGATTGTAACCAAAACATGGAAGCTTGTAACTATCTCACAGTGATTTGATAAAATTCACTATCACTATCACTATCACTCTGTTGTTCTTCAATTCGTTCGAGTGGGCCCAGTAACGTCTCCATTCATCCCTGTCACGTGCAAGTGTAGCCCGATGACATATTTGGGGGCACCTTCAGGATCAGGAGAATGAGGACCATTCATTGTTACTGTTTTTGACATATCTAGTATGCCATGGGTAGTTTGTCAGGCTCTGCCGCGCAGGCAGGATACTCTCCGTAGCTTGCCGGGCTCTCCAAGATGGATAGAGGCTTTTGGGACAGCCTCTAATCACCTTTACAGGTGTTTCTAGTTAGGCATATAGGCGGGTATGATATTCTCAGTAGCTTGCTGGGTTTTCTGAGAGTGAGAACTAGAGAATAAGAGGTCTTCCGGGAGCTTGGTTTATAGTCTCTGTATGGCCGTTGATGGGGTTACACAGCAGTTGGTGGGTATAACTGTCTAGCTACTGGAAGGTGGGGGAGCTGGATGGAGGAGGCCCAGTTCCGAACTGAGCAGGCTTGGAGATCTCAGCCCCGAGTCCTGCACACCTGGGTTCCTCTGCCGGTTCCTTGTCCAAGCGTGCGGAGAGTGGTCTCAGCGTGGCTTTGGCTGGGTCCCAGAGGTCTTCAGCTGTCGGGGGTCTGCTTGGGGCACAGAGGGAAACTCAACCTGCCCTCCTCCAAGGGGCCCTGGTGAGGACAGCCAGGCGCGGGGGCAGGAGACTAATTATTATAAATAATAAAATTTATTATTTTATTAATAAAATTAATAAAAAATGAGTCACCACTGGCCTCTCTCTTGATTCTAAATTAACCCAGCATCATAAAGTCAAACAATCAAAATGAATACTTCATGATGGGCCTTCTAACAGTTATCTCACAGGAAACCCCCTGAACCTTTGATTAGGTTGCTATGTAGCAAATGTTTAAAATAAAAAAGTCAATGGGCAAGACAGAGCTCAGCAGTGGAGAATTTGCCTTGGACATGTGACAGCTGAGGCAGGATCCCCAGCATCACAACAATCAAACATTAAATGCATCCACACTCCAAATATGTCATCCTGAATCATGTTTAAAATCACAAAGTTCAAAAACAAAGGACACCCCACTCTGTCTCTGTCTGTCTCTCTGTGTCCTTTGATTAACCCCTTGCATGCATTACAAATTATTTATGAAGTAGTGACTTTTAAAGGGACTGCTTTGAAAATTTGTGAGTTCAGAGACTTTTGGGCTACACCTGGCAGTGCTCAAGGCTTACTCTTGTTTCTACACTCAGGGATCCCTTCTGACAGTGCTCAGGGGAACATGTGTGGTGCTGAGGATAAAAGCTGAATCAGCTGAATGTAAGGTAATCACCTCAACTCCTGTACTAATTTTCCAGTCTTTTGATATATTTTGGTTTTTTTTGTTTGGGGGCCACACCTGGCAGTGCTCAGGGCTTACTCCTGACTTTGAGCTCAGGGATAACTCATAGAAGGTTTGGAGTGCGAGGGGCTGAACCCAGGTTGCAAGACAGACTCTCTGCCTGCTGTACTTTTCCCAGCATCTCCCAATATATTTTTAAAGATTTAAAAACGTAGTTCATGTTTTACCCATTAATTTTATGTAAGTCCAAGAAAAGTCATTGCCCCCATAGAGGAAACAACTTTAGAGGATTTTTTAATGTTTCCTATGAAGAAAAAGAGACTATGGCACTGGAAAGATAGCACAGGGGTAAGGCGCTTGCCCAGCACATGGCTCAGTTTGATTCCCAGCTCTGCATCTGGACCCTCATGCATACAGTTCCCCAGCACCGCCGCCAGGAGTAAGCACCAGCAGGTGTGTCTTCAAAACCAAAAACAACACAAACAAAATAAGAAACAAGGAATTATAAGGACGCATAGAATGTTAAGACATACGTCACAGGGCTGGAGAGAGAAGCCACGGGGCAGGAGCTCATGGTTTGCATGCTAGAGGCTCAGGTTTAAGCACCTCTACTGCATGGTGGTTCTCTGAGAATCTCCACAGGCAACCGCCAAGCACAAAGCTGGGAGTAGTCCCTGAGCACTGCCAGATATGGGTCCCAAACAAACAAATGTGTGTGTGTGTGTGCGTGTGTGTGTGTGTGTGTGTGTGTGTGTGTGTGTAGAAATATAAGATAGCACATTACATCCTAAAGAAACTCTGGAGAAGCTACATGGTTTTTTTTTTTAAATGTTATTACTTTTAATTGAATCACAGTGAGATACAGTTACGAAGTTGTTCGTGATTGGGTTTCAATCATATAATGTTACAACACCTATCCCTTAACCAGTATACATTTCCTACCACCAATGTCCCCAATTTCCCACCACCCCCTCTCCCACCTGCCTCTATGGCAGGCACTTCTCTTCTCTTCTCTCTCTCTGAATCTCTCTCTCTTTCTCTCTCTCTTTCTCTTTGGGCTTTATGGTTTGCAATATAAATACTGAGAGGGTATCAGGTATATCCTTTTACCTACTTTTAACACTCAGTTACTGTCCAAAATGGTCATTTCCAGTGATAGCACAGTGGGTAGGGCATTTGCCTTGCACGCGGCTGACCTGGGTTTGATTCCCAGCATCCCACATGGTCCCCTGAGCACGGCCAGGAGTAATTCCTGAGTTCATGAGCCAGGAGTAACCCCTGAGCATCACTGGGTGTGACCCAAAAAGAAAAAAAAGATCATTTCCAACAATTAGTTTTATACTTGTCCCTTCTCTATCCTAACTACCATTCACCCCTCTACCCCCGCCCTGCAGACACTGTTGTGGCAAGCTTCCAACCATTGACCAGTTCTCCTGGCCCCTGTTTTCCCTGGCCTTACATATTGACCTCATAGAATATATATATAATAAAACATATATTATAATATATGTTATAATAAATTATATGATATATTTATAATCAAAAGTATCTACCAAAAGTATCCTGCTTGCACAGCAGAGTCTGGCAAACTTCCCGTGTTGTACTCAATATGCCAAATACCAGTAACAATGATGGGTCTCATTCTCCTAATCCTGAAAGAGCATTGAAATGGCTCTTTTAAAATCTCAGGGCTAGGGGCTGGAGAAATAGCACAGCGGGTAGGGCGTTTGCCTTGCACGCAGCCGACCCGGGTTCAATTCCCAGCATCCCATATGGTCCCGTGAGCACCGCCAGGAGTAACTCCTGAGTGCAGAGCCAGGAGTAACCCCTGTGCATTGCCAGGTGTGACCCAAAAAGCAATAAATAAATAAATAAATAAATAAAATCTCAGGGCTAGGAAGAAGGAGACGTTACTGGTGCCTGCTCGAGGAAATCGACGAACAACAGGATGATCGTAATACTTATATTTATATACATAAATATTTTAATATGTTTTATATCCCACAAATGAATGCAGTCATTCTATATCTGTCCCTCTCCTTCTGACTCATTTTACTTAGCATAATACTTTGCAGGTCCACCCATTTATAAGCAAATTTCATGACTTTATTTTTCCTAATGGCTCCATAGTATTCCATTGGAAGCTACACATTTTTTTATTCTTTACTGCTACAGTAACCTTCCGATTTATAATATTAAAAAAATCTGCTCTCTTATAATTAAACATAATTACAAGAGAGTATTCGATATGCCAGACACAGTAACAACGAAGTCTCCAATGGAGACGTTACTGGGCCCGCTCGAGCAAATCGACGATCAACGGGAGGGCCTTTACCTTTACCTTATTTTTATAATTATATAATTATTTAAACAAATCAAAAGACAGCTAAAATTTACTCTGTTATTATTCCATTTGCATCCCAACTAGAGAAATGAGATTCCTTTCTTTTACTTTATGGGGTACCCTCTCTCTTTTAACTCATATTTCCTAAACAGAACCATTCTATGTCACTATACAGTTCCCCCTGAAGTTCTTTTCTACAGTGATAGATGATGAACCTGGAACTCTGGGCAGAAGTTTCGACCGACTTTTCCTATAAAGAGAAATCCCTAATGGCTGCCGGAGACCACAGCGACCAGAAAGCTCAGGTGATGGGACCAGTTCTTGCGTCATGTAGATCAAATAGATACGGATGCAGATAAACTCAGATACAGTTTCCTAACTGTTTTTGTGGGGCTGATGGGATGCTAACCTCCTGGCAAACCTATACCAAGTCCTAACTCCTGGTCCTTTAACGAGGCACTTCCATGGGAGCGTAAGGTGGTGAGAGCCAAGAGCTGCAGCACTCGCATTTTCAGCACTATTACCTTCCTGGATCCCCAAGCCTCCCACCAGTATCACTACTATGGGAGGCAAGGATAAACACAAGTTAGAAAAGTTGGCATTGGAGTCACATTTTCTGGGGTTGATTCCTGCCTCTGACATTTACCAGCTATCAGCCTGAACAGTTTACCCTAGCCTCTTTGTACTTCAATTTTCTTCATATGCAGATTGGTACCTATTGCAGAAGATTATAAATTAATCATGGTAACAAATCAGCATAAATATACCACTTAACTTTGTGCCAACTAATTCACGCATTTTCCTTTATACCTATTTAGTTATGTGATGCCCTCCCCAAAAGCTTAGATTAGAATCAAATTTCCTAATTGAAACAACAGGAAAACTGAGGCTCAGAAAAGTTAGCAACTTGTCCAAGGATACACAACACAACTGGGAAATAGCTAAAAAGGGATAGTGTTCCCAGCCACTCCACATCTGTGTGGTATTTGATTAGCTTGAGTGCAATGTCTGATATGAAGTACATGTTTAACAACTAATTTTAATAATTATCAACTATTTATAAAATTCTTAGGTTACACTAGGTCGCAGCAAGAAAGAATGCTGGGATTGACCAACTGGACTGTCTTCCATGGATGTGGAATGAGTGACTGAAATTGTCTACCCTCCCCCAAAAAAATTAAGAGCTGAATTCCAAATTAAAAACTGGTGGGCTAGAGAGGCAATACAGGGATTAAGGCTTTAGTTTTACATGTGGCCAAGCCCAGTTTGATCCTGGCACTGCTTATGGTACCAAATGGCACTAGAAATGACCCCTGAGCATAAGCCAAGAGTAAGCCCTGAGCACGATGGGTATGGCCCTACTCCATTCCCCAAATTAAAAAACAGCTTCAGTGCCAGGATGTCTCAAAATGTTGATAATGTTTGCCATATCTTGTCTTCCTCCAAAACCTAAGATTAAGACAGGTTGAATTTTTGTTTGTTTTGTTCTTATTTGGAGGCCATACAACAGGATCTACTCCTGGCTCTGTGCTCACAGATCACTCCTTGTGGTACCAGGATTAAACCCAGGTCAGATGAGTGCAAGGCAAGCACCTTGTCTTACCCACTAAGCTATTTCTTTGCCCCAAGACAAGTTGAACTCTTAATTAGAAATCTTTATTTAGATTTGCAGATACTACAATGGAGTGTGTCTCGGGACTTCAAAGGGAAGGTATTGATTTTTTTCTGGCCCTCACCCACCTGCAAACCACCGTTTCTGAATATAGGCCTCCTTGTTTGTTCCTATCTTTAAAATAAAAAAGCACTCCTTACTACTCCTTATTACTGTGCAAACAAGATGGCTACTTTGAGGACAGACATCACTGCTAGCTTCTGAATGCCAGTTTGTGGCTAATGAAACTCTTTCTCTACCTATCACCATGTCACTTGATTGATTAGTCCCTCAAGCAGCCATGGAACAGAATCTTCAGAACCTCTGCAGTTATATCTTAACACTTGTGTCACAAATGTATGATCCCTCCTCCACATAAAACAAAAATCCTGATGTCTGGTTGCCTGCAGTGTTTCCTTCTTCATCACTGTGTCACTGAAATCTATCAAAGTATCTTTATCTGACACTAGACTGCCATCTTCACTCCCTCTTTCTACTATTCCACACCCCACTCAATTGCTACAGAGCTTTATAAAAAGATGCTTTCTTTACTTAGCCTTTTTTGAAGAAACCTACCTTAAACTGACACCTATATCCAATCAAAATTCCTACCTTTGGCTTTCCAGGCCTTCATAAGACTTGAAAGGGGCATGCTGTTAACTCTCATTTCAGTATACCAATGAGTATTTATTAGACAAACACTTGATAAGAATGACCACGTTTCATAGAATAGCCACAGGTTTTGTGTTACTTAGAAGAGGAATAAACAATTTTTAATTTTAGCTATTTATTTTGGACATAGTGCAAGAGGAAAACTTAAAATGTCCCAAGATCTCATTCTATGCTTCATCAAATAGCTTGATTGGAGAAGGTTATAGAAGACTATCAAAGGGAACATTTGCAGTACAGAAATGTAATATATTAATAGTCAGGTAAATTTCAAAAGAGTTTCCACTCTTTCAACCTGAAATTAAATTGTAACAAAGTAAACCTCTCGTGATTAGAAATGAAAAGTTAGAACTTAAAAACAAAGTGAAAACACTTCTATATTCAAGACTACAAGATATATCCGTTCTAAGAGTACCTTGAAAGGTTAGCTAGAACAAATGAAAACCTATGAATAGAAATCACTAGTCCTTAGTATCAAGGAGCTGCTTTTTATAAAAGATCAATTTATAAATGACTATCAGTCTGAATGAACCATCAGTCTCTGGGACACCCCTTCAATGTAAAAACCTAACATAGATTTAACCTAAAATGTCGGCGATAGCACAGTGGTAGGGCGTTTGCCTTGCACGCAGATGACCTGGCCCACCCAGGTTCAATTCCTCCGCCCCTCTCGGAGAGCCCAGCAAGCTACCGAGAGTATCTCGCCTGCACAGCAGAGCCTGGCAAGCTACCCATGACGTATTCCATATGTCAAACACAGTAACAAGTGTTATGATGGAGATGTTACTGGGCCCGCTCGAGCAAATCAATGAACAATGAACGGGAGGACAGTGCTACAATGCTAATCTAAAATGTATAAAGAAAACCAAATGACATGTGCTTTTGAAGACTTAGCAACTTGCCAAACATTTAATTGGCTTTTCCATTTAGAATGAGGAGGGATGGGTATTCGATCATTGTATAACTGAAACCCAAGCACAAAAATTTTTAAGTCTACAATTGTACCTCATGGTGTTTCACTAATAAAAATTTTTTAAAAAACTACATATTTTAGAATAAATCATTTCAAGAAAAAAAAAGAATGAGGAAATGCAGGATTGTGCCAGCAGTTCATGTGATTGGCTTACAAATGTAAATAATTTCTGACAAAAGCCTCATCCAGATGTAGCCGTGGTCCAGACTATTCCTGAGTTGAATGAACATTCTGATGTTAGCTCGGGATTTTGGAATGCATACTCACATGTCCAACAGGACAAAGCACATGATCAGAGAGCTGCAACCAGCCCTTCAACAGGTCCAAACAAATGCGGTGTTTTATGTTTTTGTTTTGTTCTGAAGGGATGACTGTTGGCTCAGTTGAAGATGATCTTAGCTGAATATATCAACTGGGCTTCAGTTTGATGAAATGTTTGGTGATTCATTTAAAATTATGGCTAAAAACAATCAATTCAAGAAGAGGTGCTGCAGTTAGTTTGGGAAGATAAAGACAATGTTATTCATTTAATGAATATGTATTGAGAAGCTATGATTCACCAGACCCAGGGGACAGAAAGCTGACTCTACTAATGAGTCATTTATCATAGTTTCAACTGAACATAAATTTTTAACAGGGTCAAGAAATATGCTAGCATTAGAGAATCACAAATCCTGTGGATTTTAAAATGTTTCTAATTGATACTGCTTCCTCTAAGATGCCATTTAGTCTTCTCCAAACAATATCAACACATTTCCTCTAGCATTTCTTCTGCTTCTCATAATCTAAGCAAGAATTGCTACGCCTTTCTTTGTAAAATACAACTCCAGTCCCTAGACTATAGCTATGTCAGTTTGGGAAAAGTCCCTGAAAGAAGAAAAAGATCAAGCTGTGTTTAGTTAACTACACTGTGCTGAAAATAAAAAGAGGTTTTAGTTTTACAATCCTTTATTTTTGTCAGTCCTTCTCAGGACCTGGTCCCAAAGAAGTCTCTCTGCAGAAGACATGTCTAAAACCTAGGTTTCGTGGCATGGCCATAACGGTCCTAACAGAGAACAGCGGGTATGAAACTTGCCCTGCAGACTTCCATATAGATTAAAGGATAGTAGTCTCTGCCTGATTATTTATGTGCGTGTGTGTGTGTGTGTGTGTGTACAATGAAGCTTATGCTCTTTACAGAAGAGTATGAGAAAAACAATTTCTTAAACCAGCAGATACATTACAGCTTAAGTCCATTCAGATGAAGATGTCTAAATGACAAACTATTGGATGTATTTTTGCCAATCAAAAAAATCAGCAGCCAGTTCATTTTCCAGTTCGATTTCTATACCATTTCATGCCTTTGAATGAAGGAGCTATAATGGAGAAAATGAAAACCAAAAGCGCTGGTTCTCAAAGATATTGTGTTAAAAATAATCATAGGTCTTTACAATGGAGAGCTACAAAGCATCTACAATAAAGTCTATTGGACAGTATGTTATTTTTGCAGGGTAAATTTTTAGAAGTTCGATTTAGCATCCATCACAAAACAAAAAATGAAACAAGGTGGGGGGGGAGACAAAGGGGGAATGCCTGCGACTTCATCTTTTCAAAACAATCATAGATAACTGGCCCCCTCCCCACATGAAACAGGAAATCGAATATTCAGGTGGCTTATGTGGGAAACGAATCCGCTCTATTGATGGTAAAAAGCTCTAGCTTTGTATGGTGAGATCATAAATTCGCACGTTAGTGATACTCATCATAATTTCAGAAACGCTTTAGAAACTAAGACTTCATTTTATTCTCTGTGATTGGAGGGATGTCTGGGAATCACTGCGCTCAAGGGAGCTCGCTTGAGAAGATGTCTGTGTTACTACCAAACGCTGGTTGCCAGAAAGTCACTGGTACTAAGCGACCCAAACATTAAAGATTTAAGATTTTCCACTCTCCCCACAATTCTCCAGATCAGTCTGAATGGTGTGTGTGTGTGTGTGTGTGTGTGTGTGTGTGTGTGTGTGTGTGTGTGTGTGTTAGGGCCGGTAATTATGCACCAGTAGTTAGGCTCTTGACTCTCAGCATTGGGGTTGCTGTACAGAGCTAGGAGAAAGATTAAGTTTTCATGACATTCCACTTTGGGGGGTTTATTTCATTAAAAGCTTTCAGCGAAGGCTTAAATTATTCAAGGGAAGGAAAATGTTCTAAGAGTGGCTCATAAAGTGCATAAAAGCAAACATCATCCAGAAGGACGCGCCGCAGGCTCCATCGGGACCAAAGGTCTATTCCCTGCCCTCCCCGCCCCCAATCTCTGTCCCCTCCTTAGCCACACCCGCTCCCCCAAGGACAGATGCCGGCCATCTCCAAGTCTGCATCCTAACTCTGAGCCAGGAGCACATGCGTGTAAGTCAGAGCCAGAGTCCCGCCCCGCCACCGGGTGCCTCGGCTTCCTGCCTTCCACGTCAAGGTGAAACCGAGCCCTGGGGGACCAGGGGTGCGGGGTGGCGGTGCGCAGGAGGAAGCGCCGGCGGAGGCGGCGGGTCGCAGGATCCGCAGGAAGGAAGTGAGCAGACGCCCGGGCAGACGGACAGATGCCCCAGCCGCGCTTCTTTCCACCGTGCGCCGCGAGCCTGGGACCGTCCCAGGCAGCAGAAGAGGCGCCCGGCGCGCGCGCGCGGCCACTCGCACCCGCGTGCGGGCACCGTTGCGGGTGCGCGCCGCCCGCACACTCGTGTGCGCGCTCCACTCACCAGCAAGCCCTGAGGTCCGCAGCCCGCGTGGGACGGCGACTGCAGTGGCTGTCCGCGCGCTGCCGTGTGGCCTTGGCATCCGTCTGGCCGCCGCAGCCCGGGCCGCGGGGGGCGTTCTTTGCTTAGGAGGCACTGCTGCCCGCCGCGATGGCCCACACTGCTCGGCGCCCGCGGGCTGGCCTGGGCCGCGCCTCCTCCCTCTCTCCTCTGCGGACTGACGGCGCTTTGCTAGTTCTACTCGCTCCTGCAGCCAGCGTTGCGCTCCTCCTGCTGCTCTTCCTCCTCCTCCTCTTTCTCGGTCGCGGATAGAGCTAATCGCGTCCTCGCAGACGCTCGGGCAGACGGACAGATGCCCCCGCCTGCGGCAGCCTTCCCTGCAGCCAGCGCCGCAGGAAAAGAAATTGTCGCTGCGATGGTCCCTGCCTCCCCTGCCCCGGCCTTTGGTGCCGCCTCCGCCTCTGCCTCCGCCCCCTCCTCCTCGGCGGTGGTTTCCCCGCATTCTGCAGAAAAGACCGCAGGTGGAAGGAAGCAGGCCCGGCAGACAGCCCAGAGGAAAGGAGAGAGATTTTCTCACCCCAACCCCTGAGCGTCCCTTTGCTCCACTGTCATCTTTCACCGAGATAGAACGGAGAGGGAGCCTGGTAAAGCCGCATTGCCCACATGCCACAAAGCAGCTGGACTGGTGGAGAAACTCCCTGTGAAGTCAGGAGAATAGGTTGTTAGTGAAAAATCCAACTTACAACTGATATCAGGAACTGCACTTGGAGGTTTCTCTGCATGCACCGACTCCCACCACTCTGTTCTCTTTCTACTCAGCATAGTCGGGAATGGACACTTTTATGATGTTATCTGTGTACTGTTAGACCTGTTATGGACAGTGTTTTAGTATGATCCTGGCTCTGTGCCAGACTATAAAGAAAATCTAATTTATTTGTGTCTGCAGTCTTTTACAAACAAACTGTTATCCCCCACCCTAGTCCCATCAAATTACAAGGATCTAATTCGCATCACCTAGAAAGTAGTAGCTTTCAATTCTGCTCTGACTCCAAAAGGTTACTGTCCGTTGATCCAGCACAGTTTACAAACTGCGCCTGGTCGTTAAACTGGGCATTTTTCCTGAGCTTGGCTGGGGGGTGAGCTAAGAGAAAGGGTGGCAGAGACCTTGTGGTACACTGGCCTTTCCTGTAGGGAGACAAAACCTGCAGGCCTGGCTCAGCCACACTCTGTGTGATTTCAGGAATTTAGCCTTCAGGGGTGTCATTTCCTGTCCTGGTTTTCAGTTTTAATTTTGCTGTGGTTTTGTTTTCATTTATTTCGGGAGCTTCCTTGTATTTGATTTGAGATGCTGGGTATGGATTCTGGCTATGCAATGCTTGGAGCACAGGGCACTCACCAGGGCTACCCCTGGAAATGCTCAGTGATGTCACCAAGTTATATGTATACCAGTGGCGTTAGGGGTGATCAGAGAAGGGGATGTCATGCAGTGCTCTTAAGAGGATTGAACTCAGGACCTTATATACTCTGTGTGTGTGTTCTACCATTTGAATTACATCCCTGATCTGCTGCTCTAATTTTCATTTATCTTTAATTTTGATCTGTTTTTAATTTATTTTTATTTTTGGAGGGGACCATGCCCAGCAGTGCACTGGAATCACTCCCTGAGCCTGGTGGTGCTGTATCAGGGAGCATGCATTGCTTCTTAGGGAAGAGTATAGCATGTACTCCAACCCTTGGAGCCATTTTATTGGCTCTACCTTGTTGGTTAGGAGGTTGGCAGATTGGTTGGTTGGTTAGTTGGGTGGGTGGGTGGGTGGGTGGTTGATTGGTTGGTTGGTTTTGGGTAGCTCTCATTGTTCCTCAGTGGGCCATGCAATGCTGAGCTATCCAGCTGAGCCTCCTATATGCAGCCTTGTAGCCTTGATCTTTCAGTGGTGTTGTTTTTCAAATTGGAAATTTCAGTCCCACTTTAAAAATCAGGAAACTTCAGGCCTGGAGCAATAGTTCAGCGGATAGGGCATTTGCCTTACACGCGGCCAGCCCGGGTTTGATTCCTAGCATGCCATATGGTCCTCCGAGCACTGCCAGGAGTAATTCCTGAGTGCATGAGCCAGGAGTAACCCCTAAGAAGAAGAAGAAGAAAAAACTTCACAAAAATTCAGACATTTAAGCTATCTTCGAAAACATTGGAAGATCTGGTCTTCATTGCCTTGTGGTGGGTTCTAGAAGCCTTTTGACAGAACCAAGCACTAAATGTTCTCCTTCAGCTGCTGCTCTTCAGCTTTCCACAGTTCCCACAGTGCGGATATACCTAGTCCTACTGACATTTGAGAATATGGCATTGATTTGGCAGTTCTGGGTTATTGCCATTACCTACTACATTATCTAATATGCAGTGAGATTTAAGTTTAACCAGGTTCCTAAAAGGAGTTATTAAACAGAGAAGTTGATTTCGTAAAAGCCAAATGCTTGCTATCTCAGTGCCCTAAGAAGTAGGTCATCACCTTGACCTAAATTCAGTCAATCAGAAGTGCCTTCCCAGGTGTTTAAACTTAAAGTCTGTGGTTCAAAGATGAAGGAATATCTTAGAAATAACCCCATTATCTGTGAAATGGCTTTTGTGCCCATAGACAGGAGTGCCAGAACTAAAAGATAGGAGGAGTCTCCAAGGTCATTGTTGGGATGTCCTAAATCCTAAGTGGGTTGTTTGGGTGGTGTGACCTGTTCTGATTTTAACTATCAGTCTCCCATGGAGGAGGCTACTTCATGCTACCTTTGGTTTACTACCTGATAGCTTCCCGAGACAGTCAATCCCCTTCTGATCAAGTTAACCAAAAGTGATTACAGTGAACTTTGGAGTGATCCAAAAGTCCAGGTGAATTCAGATTCAATTGAAATAATGAATAGTGGGCACAAGTCTATTTATACAACTTGTTTTCTTACTGAATTTTAAAATGTTTTATAAATGCACTTATATTAAAAAAACATTTGATTCAATACTATTCCCAAAATGCATTTTTAAGATAGATTTTTGTTTCATCATTATTAGCAAGGATTGCTTAAAATAAGCATATTCCTCAATACTGTGATGAGGCAATGAAAGGAACCTGCTCATCTGGTGGTGTAATTTTGATACATTAAAGGAAAAGGAATCTGTAGCAATGTTACCCCAAGCTGCTAAATATACATATCCCTTTCCCCCAAAGCAGTTCCACTTTTAGAAAATATTTTAACCTATGAAAATATAAAATAAGGAGTATGATTTTTCTGTCCAGTTATTTATCACCAACTTTGGGCATTAAAACTTTGTTTATAATAAATGTTTAGTAATACTGAAGTTAAGATACAGTGTTAAGCAAACAAGAAAATTAAATTAAATTGTATTAAAGTAGTTAAGGGCTGGAGTGATAGCACGGAGAGTACCCTGCTCTCACCACAGAGCCTGGCAAGCTCCCCGTGATGTATTCCATAAGCCAAAAATTAGTAACAAGTCTCACAATGGAGATGTTGCTGGTGCCCGCTCGAGCAAATTGATGAATAATGGGAGGACAGGACAGTGCTAAAAGTAGTTAAAAGTAGTTAATCAAGTAGTTAAAAAAATTGAGAAGAATTTATTAGTATTACCCCCAAATAATCATTTATGGACAATACTAACTGCTTTTTTAATGCTTTACTATAATTTTAGTTTCTCCATAATAGGAATGCTTTTCTCTAGAAAAAAGAAATATTTGACTATCAACAGAATTGGTAGTCAAAATACTATGAGATCGACTCTATGATAGTGCCTCACTTATAATAGGAACATAATAAATATTTGGGGAAGTAACAAAAATAAGAGTAAAAAAAGAAAGGAAGTAAGTATTGTCACACTATTTCACCCAAAGAAGAGTGATGGATTAAGAGATTGTGACTGCCCTAGTTTTTGATTAATTGATGATGTACACAGAGAGAGACATTACACCCAAAATCACTTTATTAAGTAATGTTACATTTGAAAACTTCTCAGCTTTGACAAATGGCAAATCATTAATACGTTACTCACTTGGTGAGTAACACTGAACCAACATTCACATTTTTTTCCTCTCCCACAACATCAGAGATCTGTGAAGATGGAAGAGCCACATAGTGTTGGTATTCAAAACAAAGAGGGCAATTCTTCCCCCTGATTGGTCATTGAAGGATAGGCCTCTCTAAGGTGTTCAGAAGAAAAGCAACAGATATTTTCAAGATGTGTCACATGTAGGTTATTTTGAGCTGAGGTCAATGAAGGCATTATAAGTCTAGGAGTAGCTTTTACTTCAACTGCCTTGAAAAATGAAAATTAGTGGTATTACTCAAAAGTAGAGTTTTTGCCAAAAATTACATTCTCAGAAAAATTGATTTACATGGCAGAGATAATGTCTGATTACAGAGCAGATGGTCTTTGTCATGAGTCACTTTCTCTTTATCATGTGAATTTCCCTTCTCTCTCCTTGAAGCCTCAGTCTCCTCTCTAGTTGCTTATATCAGAGTGCATACCACCCTCTACTTTAAAATCAATATTGAATATATATTTTCTGCATTTTCATTGCTAATTTCCCCCCTATACATCAGTCTAATATTAAGTTGATTATGCAACTCTCCTGAAAGGAATGCAGAGAGATAGGAGAAGTTTTTCTCTCCTCCCCACCACGATCATATAGAGATCTGCTACTCTATTTTGGAATATCCGAAAGTATAAGAGTTTGGATAGTCTCCAATCCTATCTGTAGATCATCCTAACTGAATTATATTTATTGAACTTGCGACCCGAGTTCGATTCCTCCGCCCCTCTCGGAGAGCCCGGCAAGCTACCGAGAGTATTCGATATGCCAGACACAGTAACAACAAAGTCTCCAATGGAGACGTTACTGGGCCCGCTCGAGCAAATCGACGATCAACGGGAGGGCCTTTACCTTTACCTTTACCTTTTACCAGGTACAAAGGGAAAGTACTGGGCCAGGGATGTGGCTCAAGCTTTGCCTACAGGAGTCCTGTTTTTAATCTCTGGCCCCTCATGGTCACCTAACACAGTTGCAAGTGACCCCAAATCTCTGAGCACTGTGCTGGGAAAAGCTCCTGAGCACCACAAGGTGTAATTCCAAAACAAGCAAACCAAATAGAAAAGAAAATATTTATAGTTGAACTTACATTAATCAGGAGACAAAAATCACCTTCATGAACCCCTGTAATTGGTACTTGTTGTGAAGTAGTGGGCTTCCTCAGGTCTTTGCTAAAATCAGATTTGAGTTCTTGTTCTTTGGAATATCCTTAAAGTCAACATCTCTACAGAAAGACAAGACTAAAATACTCAACTTATTCTATTGAAAATAATATTCATCTTGGGGACAGACAGATAGTATAGCATGTAAGGCATTTGCCTTGAATTTGTCCCCAACCCCCACCAGGAGTGATTCATGCTCACAGAACCAGAAGTAAGCCCTAAAGATCACTGGGTGTCCCCCCACTCCCACGCCAAAAAAAAATCATCTCAGAGATTATGTATTTAAGCAGCACATGACTCAGAAAGTATAAGCTTAAAAACTCGTGTTTTTAAAATTCAGGGTTTTTTGATTAATGACTGACAAACATGGGACAGAGATCCTTAAATTTCTTATTTAGACAGTATTCAAGCTTAAAACTCTTCCCATAAAAACACAAATATGTTATTTGATTTTTATTTCATCTGTTTTTGTTTTCTTTTTTACCCAGAACACATATATGTCACCACAGTAAGAGTGCAGATATAGGTATAAGAATTCAATCATCTTCTCCTAAGTCAGTCATGAAAGAGTTCAAAACTACCCCCCAAATTCAAATTTTATCACAAATACTTGGGGGTTTTTTGAAGGAGGGAGCAAGGGGAGCATCTATCATGGTGCTCGTGATGTCTAAAACCACTCTCAGCAGTAGGTGGCTGACCAGGTTGGCCTTGGTGCTTTGCCCCAAGATGTGGTGCTGCTTGGCCATGTGGTGCCATGTATTACCCCAGTAGTGCTTCAAGGTCTCCAGGGCCACACCTGGTGGTGCCCATGTGCTATCAGGTGTCCATGTGCTATCTGGGATGAAGCCTGGGTCAGCTAAATGCAAAACATGTACCTTAACCCCCTCTATTAGCTCTCTGGCATTTTTCATTCCTTGTTCATTTGGTGGGCACACCTAGTGGTGTTTTTTTCTTTTTTTTTTTCTTTTTTTCTTTTTGGGTCAGACCCAGTGATGCTCAGGAGCTACTCCAGGTTCTGCACTCAGGAATTACTCCTGGCAGTTCTTGGAGGACCACATGGGATGCCGGGGATTGAATTTGGGTCGGCTGTGTGCAAGGCAAAAGTCCTGCTGTACTATCGCTTCAGCCCTGCTAGTGGTGTTCTGGGCTTACTCCTGAATCTGTCCTTAAGGATCAGTCCTGGTGGGGCTTGGGAAATCATTTAAGTGTCTGTGTGCAAGGCAAGTGTTTACCTACTGTACTGTCTTTCTAGTCCCTGACTTTGTTTTTTGAAATTATTTTAATAAAAGATAATTTTTATCATGTGATAAGTTTGTTTTTTCATCAATTAATAAAATAGTTTTAAATTTCTATTTTATTTTCAGATATAGTAAAGAGAGCCATTGGATATAGGCCCCATTAACAAAAGCTTAATAAATTTATTTTTAAAATTCATGATTCTTAACAGCGTAAAGAGATCCTGAGTCAATAAAACAAGTTTGCAAACTGTTGGTCTATATTATCAAGGAGTTGCTGAGCCTGAATAGCATATTTATCACTTGAAGACTTATTTGTAGTCCGACTATGGCAGCTAGCTGATGCCAACACATGCAGGTAGCAGCTGCTTCGACTTTTTCTAACCATGAAATCAATTTTGGTGTTCTCCTGTTTGCTACTTTAGACAAAGAAAATTTTATAAGCACTAGGTTTCTGCAAATAGTCTAATCAGTGAGAGTTCAAAACTCCTGGAAACTTGTCTTTCTTACTGATGTCTGTGGACACCGCAGGTGGCTTATGTGAGGTGGGGAGCAGAGAGAAAGAGAGTCACTTTCTCCCATTCTGCCTCTACTACCCCTAGACCAGCTGGGAAGACTAGGACTGAGAAAGTTGGTGATAAGCCCCTGCTCAACATGGGCTGGCCCCACCAGGTGGCCATCAAGCCAGATCTGATGTCTGCTTGGTCTTCCCTACCACCCAATTTCTTGGGGAGCCATGAACTCAGGTTGGAGCAAGGATTTGCTCTTTGTAGGAAAGGAGAAGTTAGTCCCAGGTCTTACCCAGGTTGTAGAAAATTCTTGTAGAAAAGAATTTCAGTTGTAGACAAGTGGTGAAGTAAAATGGATTTTTTTTGGTGTCTTGTGTGTGTGTGTGTGTGTGTGTGTGTGTGTGTGTGTGTGTGTGTGTGTGTAAAATGGATTTGGAGTTTTTGAAGGAGAGGAAGGAGAAAAAGTGGGAGAGAGTGGAGAGTTATATGCTCAAGAGAGAGCACGGGGTTCTCCAAAAGCAGAGAGCGTCCCTGCACACATCCCAGCATTAGATATGTTTTTTTATATAGGGTTTTTTCCAACCTGCCCCCATGTGAGGCTTCTACCTAGGTAAAAAGTTCATTGCTAGGGAAGTTACCAAGGGGGATAGAGTAGGGAGTGGTCTGACGGTCTTTGAAATTCCTTTCTTGGCCTTTTGTTCCTGCCAGAGCTTCTCTGGAGAGCAAAGCCAGGGTCCAGCTTTCTCTGGGTCCATTGCTGGTGTCAGTTGAAAATCTCCTCAGGCTCCTGCTTTCTGCAAAGTTGGATTTTTGCAACTTCAGTGCTATTGATATTGTTTATATGAAAGGAAATTCATTGTCATTGCCTTTGGGGTTGGGGGGGGTGGTTAGGGAGGGGAGCTTTCCTATCTACCTGCCTGCCTACAATCACTGCCATTCACAGTCTGCTCTGGACTCATCTCAGCCTTATATCCCACGTTGAATAAGGGAATGCTAGCTCTAGATAGGTCTAGGGTTGTTGTTTTCGCAAGGAAGGCCATACCAAGCCTTGCTCAGGGCTTATTCCTGGCTCGGCTCAAGATCACTCCTAGAGGGACTCTGGGAACTGAACTCAGGTGAGCTGAGTGAAAGGCAAGCTTCTCCCTGTTGTACCATTCTCTGGCCTCACTTAAAGCAGTTTTAAAACTAATAAATAAGAAAACATTTTGAAAGCTATAGCATGCTTCCTAGATAGAAGACTTTCTACTCTCAACAAACACTTCAATATGCAAGGAGACATTAATGAAAATGTAAATGATCTCTCCTATGAACATTATTTGATCCCGGCGATTCAGGAACATAAGCATTTGGAAACAAATGCTAATGGCGTTGAGGTAAATAGATTATTTTTTTTCTTTTTTTATTAGTGAAAAACCATGAGGTACAGTTATAGGCTTACAAATTTTGTGCTTGGGTTTCAGTTATACAATGATAATAGATTATTTTTAAGAACATTTTAAGGCAGGTTTTTGCTTATGGACTTAGATATAAAGGATATGTGTAGTAGTGAAGTATATGTAATAACAAGAGTGAAGTGGTATAACCACATCTGACCCTCCCTGTCAAAGCATTTCTTCTAACACTAGCATCTCCCCTGGAGCTGCTTCAAAGAAAGAAATCTTTTCACTTAGAGTTGGCTCTTCCTTAATGACTATTCAGTAGGTTTGAAAGCTTCCTTTAAAAGACAAAGTGTCAAACACACTTGGTGGCATTCTATTGACAATTCATGTTTAAATTTAAAATTTCTTGGGTCATCAGAAAATGAATATATCTTTAGCTCATTTTCAAAAATGTGCCCACTATGGTTTTTACTGTAGTAAATATACTATTTTAAAATGTAAATCTTCATTTTATCTTTGAATAATAAATCCACACTTAGGACCTCTTTTAACCTTAATTACCCTCTCCAATAGCAAAAATAGCAAATCTGTAAACATATATTTAGGCACGTGCTGCTAGCTAAATGCTTAGGCTCGTACCAAGATAACACGATGCTATAATACAATCCCACAGGCTGGTGACTTTCTCAGAAACATATTTCTGAGAGTTCTGGAACTGGAAAATTCATTAGCAGGAACAGTTTAGTTCCTGGTGATGTCTCTTTTCCTAAATTGGAAATGCCCTCCTTCTGCCTGTATCTTTACACATAAGGAAAGAAAAGAGACCTTTCTCTTACTCTTACAAGGCCACCAATCCTAAAGGAGTAAAAGTCTACACTCCTTTTAGCCCCAATTAACCTAAAAGCCCTGCCACTAAAAAATGGTCTTTTTCCGAGGTTAGGGAGTGATCATTATGAAGTGGGGGACTCTAATTCAAACCTTACAGCAATGAAACCATACAACTGCATAAGAATCAGGTTCATACCCTGCTGGGGAGATATTATGATTACAATGATACTTTCCCAGAAAGTAGTTTCCCCAGCACAAGGCTTATCCATTTCCTTCAAGAGGTATTGAATCCTGAAATTTCCCCCAAATGCAGGGAACTGACTACATAGTATGTGGAGGTAGGTAGGGGAGATAAAAGGAGGATGGAGAAGAGGATAGGAAGGGTAGGAGGAAAAGGAGGAGGGGAGTCTGAAGAGAATGAGAAGAAAAAGGAGAAAAAGGAAAAGGAGTAGGAGGAGAGGAGAAAAAGGAAGGGAGGAAGGGAGGGAGGGAGGGAGGAAGGGAGGAAGGAAGGAAGGAAGGAAGGAAGGAAGGAAGGAAGGAAGGAAGGAAGGAAGGAAGGAAGGAAGGAAGGTCAATGGTAGCTCAAGAAGAGAAAAACCCCTTTGGTCACGCTTGACTGGGCTCTGAATGCTGGAAATCAACGCACTAAGTGTTGAGAGCAGGTCTTTTAGAGTTTGCATTCATGACCCCTTTTCTCCCAAGATAAAGTGCAGCCAGAAACACTTAGGTTTCATTACAGGGTTGATTTTGTTGCACAGAGGTCTTTTACTGTTGCCCAGCTATTTACATCCCTCACAATCACTTACTTCTTCTTCTTCTTCTTCTTTTATAACTTTTATTAGTGAGACATCATGAGGTACAGTTGTAGATTTACAAATTTTTGTGCTTGGGTTTCAATTATGCAATGATCAAATACCCATCCCTCCACCAGTGCCCATTTCCCACCACCAGAGATCCCAGTATCCCTCCCACCTCCCATCCCCCCATCCCACTCTGCCTCTGTGACAGGACATTCCCTTCTGTTCTCTCTCTCTTATTGGGTATTGTGGTTTGAAAAAGAGGCAATGGGTGACAATCATGTTTGGTCTATAGTCTACTTTCAGCATCTGCACTCAGAAATTACTCCTGGCGGTGCTCAGGGGACCATATGCGATGCTGGGAATTGAACTCAGGTTGGCCACATGCAAGGCAAACGCCCTACCCGCTGTGCTATCGCTCCAGCCCCACAATCACTTACTTCTTATGGGAGTTGCAATCCACACTATAAGAAGATAAGCTTACTATTATTTTTAAAAATAGCTGTTTATTCTTCTTCTGATGGTGATGATGATGGATTTGGACCATACCTGATGATGCTCATGCTCTTTTCATGGCTCTGTGCTCAATGTGTGATCCTCGCTGGTGCTGGGGGGAACTATACAGTGTTGAGGATTGAACCAGAATCACAGCTGAATTGAGTGTAAATTGGTGCCACCTTTGTGGAAGACAATATGAATTTTTCTTAAAAAACAAAAATGCAGAAGCCATACAGTCCAATGATACCACTCCAAGATATTTATGAGGGCATGTAAATACTAATTAAAAAATAGATTTATACTTCTACATTCATAGTTACCTTTCTACAATAGTCAAAACATAGAATCAACCTAAATACCTTCGACAAGTTGCTAGATAAAAGTACTCTTGTATACTCCTGGGAATATATCCCAGAGAGGCAAAAATGTATAGTCAAAGTGACATCTGTACTTGTTTATTCATTACAGCACTCTTTACAATAGCCAGAATCTGGAAAAAACATGAGTGCCCAAGAACACATGACTGGTTAAAGAAACTTTGGTACATCTACACAATGGAGTACTATGTAGCTGTTAGAAAAGATGAAGTCATGAAATTTACATACAAGTGGTACTACACGGAAAGAATCATGCTAAGCGAAATGAGTCAGAAAGAGAGGGATAGACATAAAAAGATCGCATTCATCTGGGGGACATAAAGTAACAAAATAGAAGATTAATACCCAAGAATAGCCGAGGTCAGTACCAGGAGGATTACTCCATGGCATAGAGGCCAGCCGGGCATTCTAGGGGAAAGGGCAACTCAGATAGAGAAGAGAGCACCAAATAAAGGGTGTTTGGAGTATCCTCCCAGGATGGGAAATGCATGTTGAAAGTAGACTATGGACCGAACATAATTGCCACTCAATGCCTCTTTTGCAGACCACAACACCCAAAAAGAGAGAGAAAACAAAAGGGAATGTCCTGCCACAGAGGCAGGGTGGGATGGGGGGAATGGGGGTGGGAGGGCTACTGGGATACACGGTAGTGGAAAATGGGCACTGGTGGAGGGATGGGTATTTGATCATTGTATAATCAAAACCCAAGCACAAAAATTTGTAAGTCTACAACTGTACCTTATGGTGTTTCACTAATAAAAATTTTTAAAAAATGTACTCTGGTATATATTCAGCTATAAAGAAAAGATGAAATCTTGCCCTTTTGCTACAACATAGGTGGAATAGGTGGGTATTATGTTAAATAAAATAAGTTAGAAGGAGAAAGACAAATACTGGATGATCACACTCATATGTACTATGTAAAGAAACAGAACAAGAACTAGAGAAGATGGTACAGGAGTTAAGGCTCTTTTCTTGTATGCTGCTGATCTTTGTTCAATACCCAACACCATTTGGCCCCTTGAGCACTGCTAGAAACAACCCTCGAGCACTGATGGAAGTAGCCTGAGGTTCCTCCCCACCAACTAAAAAACGTTTTTTTAATACATAAAACAAGAGAGTAAACAAATGCACAATAGAAACTTGTGCTTAAACTTTGAAGACAGAAGTGAGGTTCCAAAAGGCTGTACAGGTGAAGGAGAAGTGAATGGAAATCTGATACCCAAGAGTGTTGTGATCAATGGTGGAGGAATATTGACACTTTGGTGATGGGCCTGGTGTGGTAACATAATCATATAAACATTTTCTCTTGTCACCCCACTTTAAAGAGGAATGCACAACAAGTTCTGTTTTAAAAGATGTGTTGGAAGATTACTCTTCTATTTAAAAAATGATGAAATTGTATAGTCTGGGCAAAATGGATGAGTCTTTAGGTGGATTATGCTAAATGACATAAGAAAATAAAGACAATTACGTAATGCTTTCATTCATTTGTATAATATAAATAACTGAAGCAAACAAACTAGCCAAAGAACAACAAAAGTAACCCCTGGATTTGGTCAACGCTATTGCAGTTGTTAGAGAAAATGTAAGGGGATTACGTGGGATAGGGGAGGTGGTCAGATGATATAGGATTCTTGATGATGGATGTAGTGGACTGTTAATCTATATCATTGAAGTTCTGTAATATTGCAAACTAATGATGAATAAAGTTTTTAAAAGTCAGAAAGCATGTCCTAGAAATGAGAGGATTTTTCTTACTCAAAATAGCAAAGTAATTGTGAATTTGTCACTTTATAATTTGATTTATATAGCCCTCCTGGTTTAATGCCAACCTTCGCTGCATTTCACCACTGTCAAAATATATAATTAATTACTTCAGAATCTGGAATACCCATAAATACCCCCTCTCAATCTAGTAAAAGGGAAAATTTATGAGATTGTTGATATTATTTATCTTTGACCTAATACCATTTTAAACCATAGGAACATTTTTCGTTGTCTTAGAATGATAAATTCTAAGGGGAAAAGACTGCAAATCTGAAAAACATATAAATTAAACAGAAATTAAATTAAAAGTCAGAATTAAAATAGAACTCAAATGTTAGAAACAAATGAGTATTGATATAATAATAAAAGGGGATGAGTGATTATACAAAGCTGGACATTAAGCAACAGGGTAAATTGTGGATACATTTTCCATTGAATTAAAATTTTTTTCTAACATTACATAAGTTTAGTGTGTGCATGATTGAAAGCCAACCTTTGCATAGATAACATTCAGGGCTTTTGTTTATTTATGTGATGCATAGTATCAAAACTACTTTCAGATGTGTTTCAGCTACTCTTCTTGGTATAAACCTGATTTTTATTCTAATCAATTTAAAGTGCTATTTTTTCTTATTTAGAAGTTATTTCTCTGTGAAGGGTAAGTCTACAATTCTCTTTTTTTTTCCTGACTTAAATGGCAAATTTTTTTCATCACCATAAAACTATATGTATCTTTCTATTATGTTTACTTTCTGGACTATTAGATTGCCTATTTCTTGGATGTTTTGTAGACATCATCTATAAATTGTTTCTGTGTATGTGTGTAAAACCATGTGAATACAGTTCTCATTAAAGTGTTTTTAAATTTTCTATACCTCCTATTTTGGGTTTATTTAATTTAAAAGACTTTTCATGTAGGTCCTGGAGAGATGGTACAGGGACTAATGTGCTTGTGTTGACACAGTCAACCCAGGTTCATTCAATCACCAGCACTATATATGGTCCTTTGAACATTGTCAAGAGTTCAGACCCCCAAGCAGAGGCGGAAGTGGCTCCCCACAATCTTCCTAAGGATTTCTGGTTTTCAGCTAGCAGTAATGGCTGAACTAGATTCCTGAGCTAGATTGCAAGCTCACTATCACTATGCAATAAAATCTTATGTGTGTTTATGTCTAGAGAGGTAGGAGAAGACAAGTCTTTTATGTACTTAGCAGCTGTTTAGCACATAAATATTCAAGTTTACTTTGCTGGAAGGTGATGTGCTCTACTTGACCTTGTTTTGTTACTCTTCTAGTCTTGACACCAGAGCCCAAAGGGGACTTTTACCATGCAAGTTAAACTAAGGAGACCTGAAGTATCTGTCAGTAGTAACATAAGACTTAGCCGAAGAGCCTGACAAGCTACTGAGAGTATCTCGCCCGCACCTGGCAAGCTACCTGTGATGTATTCGATATGCCAAACACAGTAACAACAAAGTCTTCAATAGAGACATTACTGGGCCCACTTGAGCAAATCGATGAACAACGGGAGGACAGTGACAGTGACAGTGAAAGCTTCAGGAAGCTACTGTGATTAAAAAAAAACTTACTTTAACAATCTATCAGGAATTTGAATTATTGAAGGTCTTTTATGATGGAGGGATGAATTTATAGGTGATCTTTCATTTCTTCATGTAAAATTTTCTCACTGTATTATTCATCATATAGTTTACCCCTTTTACCTGATCTGTCAGTCTACTAAATTTCACTATCTAAGCTAAAGCAAGAAATTGGAGAGATAGTACAGGAGTTAAGCTGCTTGTTTTGCATGCAATTGCCCCTACTTCTATTACAAATACCATAAATGGTCCCCTGAGAACCACCAGGAGTGGTTCTCTGAGTTCAAAGTCAGGAAAGTATCTGTGCACCTGAATGTGGTCCAACCAAATACAAAACAAAACACCAGAACCAAGCAACCAACTGAAGCAAAAGAGATCAAAGTAAATGTGCACAGTTTCTGCAAAGCTTCAGATCAGGGACCCAATAATTTCAGAAAATGTGTGATCTGGAGAATTTATCTTTGGTTCAGAGTTTCTGTGTGATTCAAATACTCTTTCTTTTTCCTTTAGTAATGGGCCCAGGGAAGATTTCCTACCTGACTTTGGAGGATAAGAATACAAGTGATTTATCAAAGATCTAGGAGACTAGTTGAATCAAGCAGATATGGATTTGTGTAGACCTTTGTTTTTACTGATGAAAAGGCACTGATTTAGTTAATCAAGATTTGCAGGTGTGAGTGAAAAATAATGAACAGAGAGTCAAAGTTCATGAACTGATGGGTCCAAGAGTCAGATTAGGAGAAATATGTAGATAGAACCAAGGTGAACATAATGTCGAAGAACTGGTCTGGTTAAGATACCATTAACACATCAGTTGAATTGAGTCACTGCAGTCAACACCCTTAATTTCATCTACACTGATCACTGGTTCCTGTGTCAAGAGACAGTTCTCTATTGACATCTTTCATTTCTGCATGCCTTGCAAGTCAACATACTGATTGCCTTTGTACTAGATTACCTTTCAAGGATATTTATAGAACAGAAGTCTGGAAAAGCAGAGATTGTATTTTCTTCCAAAGCAAGGAGCAGACATGTTTATTGACCATTATAAATATCCAGGTCCCTTACCTGTTACATACCACTATATATGTGGGCATCTCTCTGGACCCTTTTGCATTACTTCAGTGAGAAGATGGCCAAGGGGAAATAGTGTGCATGCTAATGTTGATGCAACTTAATGTCCACTGAGTGAAACAGCCTTTTGTTGTTCACCCAAGGATGTGGTATCTTCTACCAGCATCTATAAAAGTGGGGGAGGTGAACATGTAGCATGCAAGCGAGGCATCATCTCACCCTCACAGTTTTTTAGTTTTTCTACCTTGTTTCTTTTTTGTTTGTTTGATCTTTAAGATATTCCGTGAAAATAGCAGTCTTAGCCGAAATCCAAGCACAAAAATTTGTAAATCTACAACTGTACCTCATGGTGTTTCACCAATAATAATAATAAAAAAAAAGAAAATAGCAGTCTTAGTCTTTTCTACCTTCTGTGCTAAGCCCAGAGACCAACCACTTCTAGTTGGCGAACCCTGGCTCATGTGTTCATGTCGAAGAAGAAAAGTAATCAAGGAAATCTATTATTTACTTCCTAAAAGTAGTGTTCATAGTGGGAAAACAGTGAAAAATAGCTCGTTCAAGACCACAAGCAAAACCAGACAAATGCTCACTACATTAACATTCCTTTCATATTATTCAAATACACACTTAATAGAAACTCTTAGGGCCCCGGTAAAGAAAAAAAGTTTTCCCCTTTTTTTTCCCTCAAAGAAAAAAGTTTAAACTATACTTCAGGAAAAGGTGTCCAATCCCATGCCTCTGAGCAAGGATGTCTGTACACCAGATGGCACTTCAAGAAGCAATCATACTTCTGCTTTCTTTAGCTGCACTGGGAAAGTTATGGTTTTGGTTTTGTTTTCTTAAGCCTTGTAATAGAATTTGGAATCAGAAACTTCCAGAAAAGAACAGGGTTATGGCCAAATGCCTTATATTATTTCCCAAATGAAATGTTTTCCTGTGGGCCCATGGATAATTTAGGGCTGCTAAGGCATGTGCTCATGATGGATCCAGACCTGACATAAGCACAGGTAAATCCCGTTACCACCACGTGGGCTAACAAGGATAAGGACCAAGTGAAGATGGGGCATCTCTAAGGGAAGGGTGTGTTTATAGGAGTAGGAAAACTGCACTGTGCATACAGAGAGCAAGGAAATAATATTTTTGGACACCAATTATAGATTGCTAATCTGTTGATCTTATTAAAGACTTGACGTGTGTGTGTGTGTGTGTGTGTGTGTGTGTGTGTGTGTGTGTGTGTTATCTTTAAAAATAGCATGCACGGTGAGAGGTTTGCACTGAGAATACAGTCCACCTATAGAGAACTTCCTTTGTGTGGGTGAGGCCCTGTGTTTGATTCCTGACATCTGAAAAGCACTCAATCAAACAAATAGTACTGCAAAGAACTAAGAGAAAGTGGAAAGGCTGGAAAGCCCTAAATTTGATTCCCAAGCAAAATAGAACCAAACAGAAAAACAAATTATCACAGGCCTCTTAAGCGCGTGGTGCAGGACTGGTGTAGCTTACCTCCTGTCATAACCAGTTGATCAAAGGAAATCACAAGATTTCTCCATATTGATAGGAAACACAGTATGCAGACAGAGGAGAGGAATGAATGGGTGGCTATCTTTGTAAATAATTTCCACGCTCACTCTACTTTAGGCAGTTCTCGTCAGTAAGTCCCTTTTGGGTAACTTTTCACCTTTTATTTTTATTTTATTATATTTCTGAGATTTCCAAGCCTGCTCGGATCGGGGCTGAGCATCCTCCACCCAGATCCTCCATATTCCAGTAGGCAGGGGTCACACCCACCAACTGGCCCCTGGCGCCGTGTAATCCCATCAACGGCCAAGACCCAGAGACTATAAAACCCAGCTTCCGGAAGCACATGGCTGCATTTGCCTCTGCGCAACATCTTATTAGCTCACTCTTATTTTGGACAAACTGGCAGGGTACCAAATGTAACCTGTCCACATGGCAGAGTCTGGCAAACTCCCCGTGGCGTACCCAATATGCCATATACCAGTAACAATGATGGGTCTCATTCTCCTAACCCTGAAAGAGCCTTGAATATGGCACTTTTTAAAAAATTCTCAGGGTTAGGATGAAGGAGACGTTACTGGGGCCTGCTCGAGGCAATCAATGAACAACAGGATGATCGTGATCGTGATCGTCGTGATCGTGATTATTTTATTTCATTTTTATTTTTGGGTCACACCCGTCGATACACAGGGGTTACTCCTGGCTCATGCACTCAGGAATTACTCCTGGTGATGCTCGGGAGACCATATGGGATGCTGGGAATTGAATCTGGGTCTGCTGTGTGCAAGACAAACGCCCTAACCGCTGTGCTATCACTCTAGCCCCAACTTTTCACCATTTAGATGGAAAAACAGTGCTCAGAGAAGAAGTGCAAGTGAATTGTGCAATTCACTTTTAGGAATAAGTCCAGGAATAAAGCCTCTCTCTTGGTGGTTAGAATAATTGTACATCAAGTTGTGCACTTGGCATGCATATGACTGACCTGGGTTCAATCCCCAGCATCCCATATGTCCCCCAAGCCCACCAGGATTGTTCCAGAGCCAGGACTAAGCCCTGAGAAGAGTTGGGTGTGGTCTCCTGAACAAACAAAACTCCCCAAAGCCTTCTCTCTCTCTCTCTCTCTCTCTCTCTCTCTCTCTCTCTCTCTCTCTCTCTCTCTCTCATTTGAATCAAAGTCAGTATTTATTTTGTTATGCCACAGCATCTCTTCCCTCCTCCACTCCTAATATTTGGTTAAGACACTATCTGACTGTAAATGTAAACTCTGATGTCCATAACCTTAAAAAGTTTCCCTTTCATTTCATAGATGAGGAAATCTAAGTCTAATGGGGTTTCAATTTACAGAGGAAGTCAGAGCAGGGCCTTCGATTCTGCCATATTGAGGGTATTGGCCGGCACTGGCCTAAAGAGTCTATAGAGCTGTGGAAGCCCCTGTCACATATGCCCACTCAAAGGACCCAGCTACACCTGTGGTCCTTCCCGGTGCTTTTGGCTAAGATAGGGGCCTGCACATTGCTGGGCCCTTATGTGTGCTCAGTCACGAAGACAGAGTGGCTTTCCTTCTGCAAAGTGAGAGCAAAAAGAGGAGGCCTAAAGGATGGGGAAACCTGACACTAGCGTTTTCAGCATTTTTCGTTTGATCATCTGTGAATGGAATTATTTGCCTTGGAACTAAAGGCAGAGGGCCTTGATCTATGAGGAGAACATCCTGAGAACCATGAGTTTTGATCCTGGGTCACTTACTAGCTCAGAATTGCTACTCCCCACCTTGGAAAGCAACAAGAGTCGTAGCTGATTAAATTAAATTTTAAAAAGTGCAGAGACTTGGAGGAAAGGCCTATCCAAGATGTTGATAACAGGCATCTGTCATCAACTTAAAGTGCCTAAGACATCACGGTCCTCCCGTTGTTCATCAATTTGCTCGAGCGGGCCCAGTAACATCTCCATCGTGAGACTTGTTGTTACTGTGTTTGGCGTATTGAGATACTCTCGGTAGCTTGCCGGGCTCTCCGAGAGGGGTGGAGGAATCGAACCTGGCTCTGCCGAGCCAGCTGCATGCAAGGCAAATGCCCTACTACTGTGACACAGAACTTTAAATTGTGGAGTATTCTGAGCTGAGGTCAGTTGAGGCCCTAGAGGCTCACAGGAAACTTTTACCACTCCCTTATTTTTTATGTACCTACAAGAATGAAAATTAAGGATATTATCTAGAGTTAGGATTTATTTTAATACCCCAAATAACCCCTTTATCTCAGAGAAACCTACGTATAAGCAGGACAAGCATCTAATTATAGTGCATCTGGATTCCCATTGTGTGAGTTGCCCTCCTCAGTCCTTGAAGCCCCGGTTCTCCATCCAATTCTATACTTCAGGATATATACCCCCATGTCACCCCATTGATTTTAGAATCTACACCTATGTAAATTCTATTAAATTTGTTCTGCCCTTGCAACCAATCTTCCTGATCTGAATTTTTTTTTCAATCTTCCTGATCTGAATTTGATTGTCTGATCTGCCTGACACAAACCCAAGAGGGGGGAAATAAAATTTCCTTACCTTTCTTTCAGAATCCTAGAGCACAACAAAAAAGATGGCATTTCAGTGGTCTAGTGGTATCTGGGGAGTCAAAGTGAGTCAAGATCTGTAAATGAAGAAATCATTGCAGGAGCAAAAAGTCACTTGCTTAGAAGCATACTAAGTTAAAAAAAAAACTCATATCTCTCAGAAACTGTAGGAGATTTTAGTACTTTAGAGGAAGATTTTTAATTTATGCTTTTGTGCTTGCTGACTACTAATTTTGAGTACATAATTTTTTCAGAGAGTTATTTTGCTCATATGAAAATAGGACTAATAAAAGTACAGGGCCGTAGGAATTGAATAGGGATTAAAGTGCCTGCCTTGCTGTGGGCAACCCCATAGTCGCTAGAGTACTGTCAGAGCAACTCCCAAGCACAGAGCCAGCAGTACACAGAGCACCACTAAGTGTGGTCCAGACAACCCCCCAACACCAAAAAAAAGGGCCGACATCTTAGGGATATTATAAAAGAATGCCTATGAGGTTTCTGAAATATGTTCAGTGAATAATGAACACTAAAAGCATGCTAGTAATTATTTTTAAATTTTTATCTAAAATTCCATGTAAAGTAGCGGCTTGGCACATACTAAATGTTAAATAAATAAGAGCTGTTACCAAATGAGGAAAATGTTAAATAGTTAATACAAATCATGATGAAGACTACATTATAACAGACAGTTGAATAGCAAATAATGGATATAAAACACTGCAAAAAGATCAATCTCCCTCTCTTTTTTTCAAATAAATACTATATATCCACAGGAAGAAGATGAGAAGGATGTTCTGAAAGAGACAGTGTAATTGTTAAAAATGAAAAAAATTAATGTTTGTCCTTGGATTCTCAACTCTTACAAGATGTTGGTTTGTGTAGGATTATTACCATTCATAGATTATTGTAGGATTGTGAACCAGATTAAAAGAGTTTATATATGTGAAGAGCTAAGAGCTAAGAGAAGGAGTTAATATACGTGAAACACAGTAAGTATTCTTTAATATGCTTGAAAATTCTGTGAATATGTATCTTAAGTGTGTGTGGTTAGGCTCTTGGAAATTTGTTTCTTTACCATTTTCTGAATTTAAAGTTGTTTAGTTTAATAACTAAATAGTCAGGAGCCAGAGAGATAGCTCAGAGGTTAAAACACTTGTCTTGCATGCAGGCCAGCCCAGTTCTATCCCTAGCACTACATATGGTCCCCTAAGCACCTCAACAAGTGATTCCTGAAAAGCAGAGCCTAGACTAAGCCCTGAACAAAGAGCCAGGATAAGACCTGAGTATGCCTGGGTGTGGCTGCAAAACCAAAATAAATAGATAAATAAGTAGGGGTGGAGAGATAGTACAATGGACAGGGTGCTTACCGTGCATGTGGCCACCCTGAGTTCAATCTATGGTTCCCCAAACACTGCCAGGAGTGATTCCTGAGTGAGTGCAGAGCCAGGAGTAAGCCCTGAGCACAATTCGGTGTGGCTCAAAAATCAAATCAAATCAAAACATTGGGGCTGGGGAGATAGTACAGCAGGTAAGGCACTTATCAAAATAAAAAAATAAATAAAAATAAGTACTAGACATCTGCACTTGTTTGTTCATTGCAGCACTCTTTACAATAGCCAGAAACTGGAAGAAACCTGAATGCCCAAGAACAGATGACTGGTTAAAGAAACTTTGGTACATCTACACAATGGAGTACTATGTAGCTCTTAGAAAAGATGAAGTCATGAAATTTACATACAAGTGGTACAATATGGAAAGTATCATGCTAAGCGAAATGAGTCAGAAAGAGAGGGATAGACATAGAAAGATTGCATTCATCTGGGGGATATAAAGTAACAAAGTATGAGATTAATACCCAAGAATAGCTGAGATCAGCACCAGGAGGATTACTCCATAACTTAGAGGCCAGCCGGGTATCCTAGAGGAAAGGGCAGTTCAGATAGAGAAGGGAGCACCAAATAAAGGATGTTTGGAGGATCCTCCCAGGAGGGGAGATGCATGTCGAAAGTAGACTATGGACTGAACATGTTTGCCACTCAATGCCTCTTTTGCAGACCACAACACCCAAAAGGAGAGAGAGAACACAGGGGATTGCCCTGCCACAGAGACAGGGGGGATGGGGGGATGGGGGTGGGAGGGATATTATCCATGGTGGTGGAAAATGGGCACTGGTGGAGGGATGGGTATCTGATCATTGTATAATTGAAACCAAAGCACAAAAAATTGTAAATCTACAACTTTAAAAAAAATAAAATAAAATAAAGGGAAAAAAAAAAGTACTAGAGAATCAAAGTGGAAATTAGGTGAAGCTAAGTGTCTCAAACTTGTTTTTAACTATCACTTTGAAAAGAAATTTTGTTGAGATTTCTTCCTTAATTTTCCCTTATAGTTTAAGTACCACAAACATACTGCACAAGTATCCACTTATGCACTATACCTATTCTATATTAATAAAACCTTAAGATTTCTTTCTCTTCCATCAAAAAGAAAATTTTATATGTGTATGTGTGTGTGAGAGAGATAGAGAGAGAGGAGAGAGGGGAGAGAGAGAAGGAGTGGGAGGGTGGAGAGAGAGGAGAGAGGAGGGGAAAGAGAGAGAGAAAGGAGAGAGAGAAAGAGAGAGAGAGAGAGAGAGAGAGAGAGAGAGAGAGAGAGAGAGAGAGAGAGAGAGCGCGCACCTGCCAAAGAGGAAAAAAACAAAAACAAAACAAAACTGGGGAACTGGTGGTGGGAAATGTACACTGTTGAAGGGATGGGTGTAGGAACATTATATAGCTGAAACCCAATCATGGACAACTTTGTAACTGTGTCTTTCACTGTTACTCAATAAAATAATAATTTTTTAAAAGTACTGGTTTACAGCTTTAAGTCTTTCAATGCTAATTTTCCTAGGTCTTTGAAGTAAAGTTTAAAATATTGACATAACAAATGTTTTATTTCAGGTCAGTGAATAGTTTAATTTATTGTAACATATTTGATTGATAGAGAAAAACAAAGCAATGTTTTATTTGATAGTGTTACACAATGGCTGGAGCGATAGCACAGCAGGTAGGATGTTTGCCTTGCATGCAGCCAGGTCGGCCGACCTGGGTTCGATTCTTCCACCCCTCTTGGAGAGTCCGGCAAGCTACAGAGAGTATCTCACCCGCACAGCAAAGCCTGGCAAGCTACCTGTGACATATTTGATATGCAAAACACAGTAACAAATCTCACAATGGAGACATTACTGGACCTGCTCGAGCAAATCGATGCACAACGGGAGGACAGTGCTGCAGTGCAGTGCTACACATAGCAATTAGAGCTTGGGGACCGACACCTTATTCTGTGATAAATAATTGTTTGGTTGAAAGAATCTGGGAGCTGGGGAAATAGGTCAATTTCTAAAGAGGAAGAATCAAAATCTAACTAGACAAGTTGTGATCTAACAACAGCTTAATAAAAATTAAAAAAAAACCCAAAACTCAAATTTTCTGGGGGCTGGAGAGATAGCACAGCGGGTAGGGCATTTGCCTTGCATGTGACCAACCAGGTTCAATTCCCAGCATGCCATGTGGTCCTCTGAGCACTGCCAGGAGTAATTCCTGAATGCAGAGCCAGGAGTAACCCCTGTGCATCCCCAGGTGTGACCCAAGAAGCAAAAACAAACAAACAAAAAAAAACAAACCTGAACTTTTCCAAGTACTCCCTTGTTATAAAATGGAACAAAGCAAATAAGTAAAACCACATAAAATCTTGAGATTGCATTTCAGAGACATGAAACCGAATTGAGCGAGGGCATAGCTACAAATTATTTCCTTCTGTTTTAAACTTCAACAGGTAAAAAGAGTGAAAAAAATTATATCAATATGGAAATAGGCAGCATTTTCCAGCTTAGGTAAGAAAAGACAACTTATTTCCTAAAAACTTTGTCCCTTCCTATGAAAGGGTTCACTGCAAAATGGAAAGAGACTTTCTATGTAAGTGAGAAAACAGATTCTCAAGTTGCTAGAGGAAAGGTGGACAATTTGAGAAGTAGGTGGCTGCATCCTGAAATAGTTGTCCAATGTAACGGAACAGTTACTTTTCAGGGTGTTCCCCCCCATTTTTTGGCAAGAAATATAAATGAATCTTCCTGACACAGGTGTTAAAGTACTTAAAAAATTTAAAACAGCAAATCACACTATTTCAGTGGTGATGGGACCAGGGGTCTTATAGTTATTTTTGTACTTCCCCTATAAAACAGCATGCTAATAATTCTAAAAGTACATGATAGATAACACAGAAATAGAACACACTATGGAACTAAACATTACATAAGTGCTAGACTTTTAAATATTGGGAATAAAGACCTATATAAGCATAAAACAATAACAAGCTGACTTCTCAATCCAGGACTTAATTCAAGCAAAAAAAAAATAATATAAAAATCAATCACACAAGGATTACCTGAAGTATGGCAGGGTTCCAAAGAATAAAACTCAGAAATGCAAACATTCTGATTAGCAAAAATATTAAATAGCAATTATCAACTTTATTTTTTAACTTTTTAAAAAAAATTTTAATTTTTAAAAAATTTATTTATTTATTTATTTATTTATTTTTAATAGTGGAACACCATGAGGTACAGTTGTAGACTTACAAACTTTCATGCTTGGGTTTCAGTCATACAATGATCAAGTAACCATCCCTCCACCAGTGCCTATTCTCCACCACCAATATTCCCAGTAGCCCTCCCACCCCAACACCCCATCCCCTCTACCCAACCCTGCCTCTGTGGCAGGACATTCCCTTTTTGCTCACTCTTTCCTTTAGGGTGTTGTAGTTTGCAATAGAGGTATTGAGTGCCTATCGTGTTCGGTCTACTTTCAGCATGCATCTCGCATCCTGAGCGACTCCTCCAAACATCCTTTACTTGGTGTTCCCTTCTGTATCTGAGCTGCCTTTCCCCCCAGCATGTGAGGCCAGCTTCCAATCCATGGAGCAGACCTCCTGGTACTTATCTCAACTATTCTTGGGTGTTCAACTCCCATTTTGTTACTTTATATTCCCCAGATGAATGCAGTCTTTCTATGTCTGTCCCTCTCCAGCTCATTTCACTTAGCATGATAGAACCGCTTGTATGTAAATTTCATGACTTCATCTTTTCTAACAGCTTCATATTATTCCATTCTGTAGATGTACCAAAGTTTCTTTAACCAGTCATCTGTTCTCGGGCACTCGGGTTTTTTCCAAATTTTGGCCACTGTGAACAGTGCAGCAATGAACATCGAAGTGCAGATGTCATTTTGACTGTACTTTTTTGCCTCTCCAGGATATATTCCCAGGAGATAGACAAATGGGACTATCTTAAACTAAGAAACTTCTGCACCTCAAAAGAAACAATCACCAAGATGCAAAGACAGCCTAGAGAATGAGAAAGGGTATTCGCCCAATACACATCCAACAAGGGGTTGATATCAAGGATATACAAAGCACTGGTTGAACTCCACAAGAAGAAAACATCCAACTCCATCAAAAAATGGGGCAACGAAATGAACAGAATTTTTCTCAAAGAAGAAATCCGAATGGCAAAAAGGCACACAAGAAAATGCTTTCCATCACTAATCATCAGGGAGATGCAGTCAAAACAACAATGAGATATCATCTCACACCACAGAGACTGGCCCACATCCAAAAGAACAAAAGCAACCAGTGTTGGCGCAGATGTGGCGAGAAAGGGACCCTCCTTCAGTGCTGGTGGGAGTGCCGACTGGTTCAGCCCTTTTGGAAACAGTATGAATTATTCTCAAAAAATTAGAAATTGAGCAATTATCAACTTTAAAGTCGATAAAATAAAAAAAAGAAAATCTTTGTGTTTTAAGAAGAAATAACTCTATACAACCAAGGATTTTATGCAGCTTGTAGAGAAAAAATTACTTCAATAATGGTATCTATACTGTTTCATTGCTTATGCTAAGGACTCCTTTATGCAAATAACTTAAAATTTTCATTTCTGCAAATAAACTCTGACACCCAAATTCTGGAACCTTTTTACAAACTGTTGGATATCTCCATTGTCATGTGTTTAAGATAGGCCTCTTAAACATAGATTTCAGAAACATGAACAGTTATTTCTCCACCTCTTCTCTAATCTATTTACCATCTAGTGCTTTATATTATGGTATGTGGAGAAGACTAAGATATCATTGAATTAAGTTTGATAAAGGGAATATCCAAAATAAAGCTGGAGTCATTAAAGGAACTAGCAGTTAAACTTGTCTACCATGCCTTGATTCTTGATAACCTATTTATAGCTGCATATATCACACTTATTAACCAGTACATTGTCACCTGGAATTTTGAAGTTAGAAAAGAACATGCTGATTTTCCACAGAGATCAACAAACACCATCTGACCTTACCTTCTAAGAGGACATTACAATTATTGCTGACCTCAGTCCCTTTAGTATGTTTACCAATAGGAAATACTAGTTAACCTATCGGAGACAATTCTGTCTGCTTAAGTTTTATATTCCCAATCCTCCCATATTCCCACCCCTACCACATTGAAACACTTACACAGCCTTGTTCAAATTATGATTCCTGGATTAAGTCCTCTCAACTCCAAATAAATTTGACTCATAAGTAAAACTCTGACTCATTTCCTGAAGTACAGTTTAGTAGGTTAGAGGTATCAAAATCTACCAAATTTACCAAGCCAAAAGCATGATTGATCTGACCTTCTCTAACATTCAAACATCTTCAGTCTACTACATTAGTCAGGATCCAGTAAGACAATCAGTGTCATCATTTTAATATGAAGAATTTAATGTTGGTAGAGTGATTATAGGAGGTCTGAAAAAGTGGGAGGAAAAGTTGGACCTATTGCTGTTTCAAAGATAAAGAGTTGTTTCTGGAATTAAGCTAATAGGATTATTTTAAAATGCAGAAATGATGGGGCCAGGGATATAGTACAGCCGGTAGGGTACTTGCCTTGCAAGCAGTTGACCCAGATTCTATCCCTGGAACCACATGTGATCCCCAAGCCTGCCAGGTGTGATTCCTGAGCACAGAGCCAGGAGTAAGCCCTGAAGATAAAGGGTATGAGCCCAACAGAACCACGCACAGTAACAAACAAAAACAAAAAAAAGTAGGAATGAATAACTATCTTTATAGATGAAATAGGTTCAGACCAACTAAAACATCAGGCTAGATAGATGGACTACCACCAACTTATGCATTTTACTTGAATCACAATGACACCAATAAACCAGATAGAAAGATTGCCTTTTGATATTAAATTCCCTGTGAACTGCATTCTACCTCCTTTCCCCAAATCATACATGTAGTCCATGAAACATGAGAGGAAAATGTGCAGGTGTGCCTTGAGACCTGAAATTCCCTATTTTACTTTCCAGCCCACTACTCAATCTTCCCCAAACTTCAACCAGTAAATCTCTAACCCTGCCCTGCAGTGGAGAGGTAGTTTTTAGCTGTTTCTCTCTTTCATAGACCAGCTTTTTAATAAACTTTTTTCTCTTCGTGTGAAAACTGATGTTATAGTGTTGGTTTTTTGGTGTACACTAGGCAATGGGAACCATTCAGCAACAATTTGGTGGCCCATATGGGAGGACTGTAGTCCTACTGGTTGCCTGCCTGAGGCTCTTCTGCTGTCATTAAGAAGGGGCTCTCAGGTAGAACCTTCACAGCTACCTAGACCTTTTGTCTTCAAGTTCTTCCAGCTTGTTCCTTATCTGCATAATTCAATCAGCTGTTGTAGTTTTTCAATTTATTGCAAAACGAAATTGCTCAGAATAGGAAGATGTCTCTGGGAGTATTACCTTAGTGCTCGTCACCAAAGTCTAAACCTCCTACTCTCCTCTGGTTTTTTGCTTTTTTGATTTCTGTTCAGTTTTGGACATGGAACAGCAGACCTGTGGGCTTCCTCCAGCAGGTTGGAGAGGGAGACAGGGTTCTGCTTGTTCACAGAGGCAGTCCAGGATTTGGGGTCTTCATCTTGCAAAATTCTAACAAGAAAAATGTTCCTGCTGTTTCTCTTTTCCAGTGCTTCAGATTCCATTGTAAATTCATTTAAAATCGATTCAAAGCTAAAATCTGGGACAACCTGACTATAGTACTGAAAATGTTTCAGAGGTCAGAGAAACAATAGAGGGTGAAATGTTTGCCATGCACGTGACCAACTCTGCATAGATTCCCTAGTACAATGTCCCCTGAGTACCACCAGGAGTCACTCAGGGGATTTTTCTTAATTCATATTAATATATCTCACAAAAGGGAAACTTCCATTCAGGCTTCAGATCTCCTAGAGAATTGGTTTTATGCCAAAAAGGCATATTTTTCTCACCTTAAGTGAGAAACTAGCAGGAAGCTAGTGGGGGAAAGATGTTTACAGAATGCTGGTGTCTGCATTGCAGGACAAAAATAAAGAGAAGTACTTATGTCAGTAGATAATAGCTGTCAAAGAATAAGAATGATATAGTTTAGTGCTAAGTTCTTTATTCTGAACAAACAATCCATCATATGGGGGTAGTTCTGGACATGGTGAACTTTTTCTAAATCATTAGAAACAGAACAAGTAGGATGCAGGAATTTTCTTATAAGGTCTGCAGGTCAATCTGGAAATAAGGAAAATAACATTTGGTTTATGTTGTTTGACTGAGATTGCTCACCAGACTTTATTTAATACAAATTCATTAGAGAACGTTGCCAGTAGTATATTCACTCTCTATATATTTCATTTCTGGTCATGCACAACAATTTCAGTTTCTTTGTGGTGACAAGCCTTGGCAGGAGCCAATACACCATGGTCCTAGAAGTTAATTTTATTTTTGACTAAATAATGCAGTCAACAAAACCTGTTATTTCTACTGCCTAAACTCAAGATGCTATAGGCAGTTCACTAGATGGGAGCTGCAGAGGAGGTGAGAAGGAGAAAAGCTAGAGGAAAATTACAGAAAAACAGCAAGAGCAGAAGAGGAAGGTAGAGGTGGATTATAGGAAAGAAACCCACTTGCTAATTGAGAAGACCTTGATGCAAATCCGAACAACCCAGTCTGGAAGCCAGAGAGCTAGTATGATGGGTAGGGCATTTGCCTTGCACCTGGCTGACCCGGGTTCGATCCCTAGCACCCAATATGGTCCCCTGAGCACTGCCAAAAGCGATCCCAGAGACAGATGGAAGCCCTGAACACTATTGGATGTGACTCAAAAACCAAACCAAACCAACAACAAGAAAAATCCTCAGCCTGGTCTGACGGTCTCAAGTGCCTTGCTCAGTGGGTGAGTGCTGTGACCAAGCATATGCATGGAGTGCTAGACTAGAGCTACCAGGCTGGTGTGATTCCTCTGTGGGTTCTTGAGTTATTGTATGCAAAATTAGCCAACAAGGGGCTGGAGAGATAGCACTGCGGGTAGGGCATTTGCCTTGCACATGGCCCACCCAAGTTCGATTTCTAGCATCCCATATGGTCTCCTGAACACAGCCAGGAGTAACTCCTGAGTGCAGAGCCAGGAGTAACCCCTGTGCATCGCCAGGTGTGTCCCTAAAAGCAAAAAAAAAAAAAAAATTAGCTAACAAAACTCCAGATGATTCTGAAGTTACTGTTATTTCTTTAATAGCTTTACAAAGGTAGTTTTGGTTCCAGATGGCTTAGTTCCTCGCTGGTCTTACTCCTCCAAATACAGGGACCTGTGCCCTCTGCAGGGTTGTCCTTCATGCATAGGTCCAATGATCTGCTGTTCTTTCAATGATGACCTGGGGTCTGCTTTTAGGTCAGGAAATTAATTTAAAAACACAAGAGGGAAATCAACACAAAGAGGAATGGGAGTTGGCAATACCCTGGTACCAGAACAAAGGAACTTACAGCACCTGTTTTCAGGACAGGGTTTGAATAATTATGCCAGGACTGGGCTGGCTTGGACAGGATTATGCCTCAGTAGCTGCTATTCTTTTTAGTTTTTGTAAGCTGCTTGCTTGCTTAGTGAAATTCTGGAATATGGTTTTGCCCTATAAAAAATCCCCGCTTCTTGGATCAGAGCAATAGTACATTGAGCAGGGCCTTTATTTGCCTTGCACACGACTGATCCAGGTTCAGTCTCCAGCATCTCATATGGTCCCTGAGTACTGCCAAAAGTAATTCCTGAGTGCAGAGCCACGAGTAACCCCTGAGCATGGCCAAGTTTGGCCCAAAAAGCAAAAAATAAAATAAATAAATAAATATCAAACAACAACAACAACAACAACAATAAAATTCTCGCTTCTTGCTCTCAGGGCTGCCTCTCTTTTCCAGGCTGGGCTTGATAGAGCAGTCGCTAGTCAGCTGATACAGACTCCTTGATTTGAGACAAAACTCTGACTCTGTGGAGTATATTAGGGGAAGCTGCCTAGACTCTAACACTGCCTCTCCTTGGTGCTTGCTCTTATTGGTTCCTTTGGCATTTTTGTTGTTCTTCTTAGTGCTGCTTTTTCTATCATCTTCCAGGGCTCATTGAAAAGTCAAGGAGATGCTGTCAAGTCAAAGTGACATCTGCACTTGTTTGTTCATTGCAGCACTCTTTACAATAGCCAGAATCTGGAAAAATCCTGAGTGCCCGAGAACAGATGACTGGTTAAAGAAACTTTGGTACATTTACACAATGGAGTACTATGTAGCTGTTAGAAAAGATGAAGTCATGAAATTTACATACAAGTGGTACTGCATGGAAAGTATCATGTTAAGCAAAATGAGTCAGAAAGAGTGGGATAGACACAGAAAGATTGCATTCATCTGGGGAACATAAAGTAACAAAATAGGAGACTAACACCCAAGAGTGGCAGAGATTAGTACCAGGAATTTTGCTCCATGGCTTGGAGGCCAACCGCACATACTAGGGGAAAAGGCAGCTCAGAGAAGGGAAAACCAAATAAAGCGTGTTGGGAGGATCCTCCCAGGATGGGAGAAATATGCTGAAAGTAGACTATAGACCAAACGTGATTGTCACTCAATGCCTCTCTTGCAAACCACAACACCCAAAAGGAGAGAGAACAAAAGGGAATGCCCTGCCACAGAGGCCAGGTGGGATGGGGGGATAGGGGGGTGGGATACTGGGACCTGTGGTGGTGGAAAATGGGCACTGGTGGAAGGATGGGTTCTTGATCATTGTATAACTGAAACCCAAGCACAAAAATTTGTAAGTCTATAACTGTACCTCATGGTGTTTCACTAATTAAAAAAAATAAAAGGAGATGCTGTCATTTCTCTGTAGCAAGCAAAGGGTCAAAGAGAGTTTCCCACTCTATTTTATCCCTTTATGTGCTGTTGTTCCTACTCCTTACTCATTTCTATTATCTATCTCGCTGGCTACCCCTCATCTTGGCAAGATTTGAAATGGCCAAATGTAATTACTAGATTACATGGTGCCTTTCTCCTCCCCCTCTACATCCACTGTGGTATTAATAAGGGAAAATTGCGGTGTCTGTGCAAGTGCTGAGCTTTGTTATCACCAATGTATATACCCATTTACCCACCTAAAGCATTAAACTGCTCAAACTCATGAAGAAGGACCCTTCAGAAAGTCAAGGGGAATAGAGTTCCTAGAGTCCTGAAACTCTCTCTGAGCTCTCGTAGTGTGCCCAGAGTCTTCAACTGTTGTCTTGATTGTAATAAATGTCACCACTTTTTGTTTTCTATAACTGAGTCTCTGCACCACATCCCATCCCCTATCCCATTCCCCTTTCTCTATAATATGGGATCCATCCTTTTCTCTCTACCTAACTGCTGCTCTTCTAATGGTCTTATGTACCATTATCTCTCAGATGCCCTGATGTAGCAGCCTCCTAACGGGTCTTGCTATTTCCTTGCTTTCTTTTCTGCCTCAAATTCTGTCTAGATGATGGCTCTAGTAATGATTTTGATGTAGGCAGATGGACAGGTAAGAGACCCCCATGGCAATGGAATTCCTAGAAAGTAATGAAACAAATAGCTAGTGCTTGCCTTGCACTCGGCCAACCTGGGTTCAATACCTGGCCCCCCATGTGGTTCTTTGAGACCTGCTGGGAGTGATCCTTGAGTGATCCAGTGATGGAGCCATGTTCCGTCTTACTCCACAGAGCCAGGGGTAAGTCCTGAGAAAAGCTCAGTGTGTACCAACAGTGCCCACTTCCCCTCAAAATCCCCCCAAAAACTTACAAAAAAAAGTACCAATGGAATAAAACCTTAATGTTTAAATCTCAAAGAACTAAAGAAATACAAGAGCTAAGCAACCCAAAACAGAAGTAGAACAGCGGCAATCTAAGTGGGCATATTGTAGACGTCCGACTCCTCCCACAGAAGACTTAGCTAATTCTTGAGGTACTGAGAGGTCAGCCACAAAACCCAGGAAAGTGTGTAATTCTTGGTATAACAGTTGCAAAATCAACTTATTATGCCTGTTAGAAAAAAAAATTCATCTGAATAAATTTAGAGATCTAACTGCTTTTGTGAAGAGATTCAGGATTCTGGTAGCATACAATTTAGTAAGCTTTAAAAAAAAGCTCTGCAAGAAGTTAGCAACAAAAGGATCGGTTCTGATAGTCAGAAAGTGGGAGAGATAAGATTTTTGCTCTCAGCAAAACTCAAGAAAGATTTTGAATAGAGCATAGTGGAAGGAAGAAGGGTCTTATCATGCAGATAATTCTCTAGTTCTAACCAGAAATCTCCAGATTGATTGATTCTATTGCTGACAGGTAGACAAGTGAGGCCCTGATGATGGAGGTTAGAAGATTTCATTGCATCCCCAAACCTTTGATATGTAGGAAGTCTTGGAGGAGACTGGTGATCCTTCGAGATGCAAAAATGCCTGGTCCAGAGAATGGACTGGAGCCCCTAGAAGACAGGCTTCAGGGAAAGTAAAAACTGTGAAAAGAATATCAAAGAAGACCATGAATAGTTTCCAGCTCTTCCCCTTGACAACATCTGGGAGGAATTTAGGGAAACCTTATACAAATTAACTTTGCAGAGGCCGACTTTACTCTCCATCTTGAGGATTTTCTGCATCTCCATTTGGGATGTAGACTGAGCTCTCTCCCCTCTGGAGAAGCCCACCCTCTGAGCATGACCCTCCCCCTTTCTCTTGCCACATATTTCCTGAATAAATTTATCTGCTGCACTATCCAACTTCTTACTGAATACTTTTCTTCATGGATAGAGGACAGATCTGGAAACCCTGGCAAAGGTCAGGGATGATATTTCCTTTCCCTCTAGAGCAAATTCCTTGCTCCGGCCTGACTTCCATGGCTCTGCTAGAAACTGAATTTCACAGGTGAGTTCTTGTTCCTTGATGATTTACTGGAACTTGGTCACAGTGTTACAGCTGCCTAGTATGGCTGGTGGGACACAAGCACCCACACTGCATAATGCTCATGCATGCAGAATTGACCACTCCTGGTCTTCAGGAATTACTATCTCCTATGCTTCCTACTTAATATTAGTAGTGTGCACATTTAGAATTTACTTTTGAAAGAAGCTGAAACCGTAGTTAGGTTAGGTTAGTTAGTTATTAAGAGTTTGGGGCCAGAGTGATGTTACCGTGGGTAAGATGCTTGCCTTGCATGCACAGACCCAGATTTGATCCCTGGTACCTCATATAATCTCCAGCACCTGCCAGGAGTAAGGGTAGAAAACAAAACCAGGAGTTAGACCTGAGCACAGCCAGGTGTAACCTCAAAACAAAGAAAAATTAGATTCTTTTCACTCTCCATTCCTTCACTTGACCTGCTCCCCCTGACTCAAGAAAAATTTGATTTGGGCTCTATTGTTTTTTTTTAAATGTCCACTGAAATAGAAAATAAAGTATGTCAATATGTCTTTGTCTATATCTATCTATCTATCTATCTATCTATCTGTCTATTCAGGTCCTGCCCCTAATTTTAGGGCCTAGCGAACCTTAAATTATTGGATTCATCACAGTAATTTGCTTGTGAGCTGCTTTAATTTGGAAATATTTACACTTTGCTGTGAATTGTGCCAAGTTTAGAGATCACTTCACTTAATCACTTAACTTCCCGTTAGTCGTCGATTTGCTCGAGCGGGCGCCAATAACGTCTCCATTTGTCCCTGTCACGTGCTAGTGTAGCCCAATGGCATCTGTTCGCTCTGGGAACATGAAGGGCCTCAAACCGATCATTCATGATCTTGACGAAAAAGTCTGACCATCTGGTAGGTGGGCGGCCACACGGTCTTTTGACATCCCGTGGAATCCAGTTGGTAACAGCTCTAGTCCAGCGGTCGTCTTTAAATCTCATTACGTGACCAGCCCATCTGATTTTTGACAACTTGACAAATGAGACAGCGTCCCTGATTCTTGATCGTCGACGGATGTCAGAACTCCGGATTCCTTCTCTCATTTGAGTGAAACGTGATATTCCAAGCATAGCTCTTTCTATTCTTCTTTGGAAGACCTGAATAGCATTCTCATCCTGTTTGCGTAGGGCCCAGGTCTCTGAGGCATATGTTAATGCAGGAAGAACAGTGGAATCAAAGAGATGTGCCCGGAGCCGGAGGTTCTTCGTCCTCTTAGCTATTTCTTCGACGTTCTTGAAGGCGTTCCAAGCTGCTCTCTTCCTCCTGCGCAGCTCGGGTGGCAGGTCATTTGTCATGTTGACCTCTCGACCTAGGTACACATAGCTGTTGCATTCGGAGATGGTCGTTCCATTGAGAGCGGATGGGGCATCAGGAACGAGGCTGTTTCTCATAAACATTGTCTTCGTAAGATTCAGCTGTAGTCCTACCTTTCCACACTCACGGTCAAAGTCGGCCAGCATTTGTGCCGCTTGGCTGATGTTTGGTGTTATTAAAACAATGTCATCAGCAAAGCGGAGGTGGTGTAGTTGCCGACCATCTATCTTTACTCCCATTCCTTCCCATTCCAGTCATCGCATGATGTTCTCGAGGGTGGCACTGAAGAGTTTCGGTGAAATGGTATCACCCTGCCGCACCCCTCTCTTGACATCAACGATCACTTCTTTGTAGAATGGTGAGATCCTGGTAGTGAATCTGCAATACAGTTCACGGAGGATCCTGATGTACTGGGCTTGAATGCCCTGATTGGCTAGGGCTTCAATGACATCTTCCATCTCAACAGAATCAAAGGCCTTCTTTAAATCAACGAACGTTAAACAGAGCGGCATCTTGAACTCCCGAGAAACCTCAATGAGCTTGGTTATCGTGTGGATATGGTCGATGGTGATGAATCCTTTGCAGAACCCGGCTTGCTCGCATGGTTGTCCTTCATCTAGTGTTCTGCCAATCCTATTTAGGATGACTCGAGTGAACAACTTGTAGATGACAGACAATAGGCAGATTGGGCGATAGTTGCCAATGTCATGGATGTCTCCCTTCTTGAACAGTAGTACGGTCCTGCTGGTTTTCCATTGGGACGGGACCTTGCATTCAGACAGGTAGCAAGTGAAGAGCTGAGCCAGTGTATCGATGAGTACTGACGGCAGGTTCTTCAGGTGTTCAGGTCTGACCTTGTCTGGGCCGGGTGCTGTTTGTTTCTTTACCAACAAAATAGCGTGTCGGATTTCGGAAGGGAGAACGTTGGGAACGACATATCCATCCTGTGGAATTTGGTATGTCAGCAAGTGGACGTGGCTATCGAAGATATTTGAGTAGAAGTCATGGATAATCTTCTCCATTGCCGTTCTAGAGGATGTGATGGATCCATCAGGACGTCGGAGGGCAGTCATCTTGGTCTTGTGGTTGGCGAAGGACAGGCGGGCGTTACAAATACTTTTCCCGGCTTCTGCCGCATCTACCAGTACTTCTGCTCTTCTCTCTTTGAGGTCTTCCTTGATTGCATCTCTGCACTGCTTTGCGAGCTTGGATGTTAGCTTGAGGTTGCCTGAGGCATGCGCCAAACCATGCTGGCGAATTAGCTCAAGAGTTTTCGAAGATAGGCGATTTTTTGTGGCTATCTCTCTCTTGGTGTTCCTCGCCCATTCATGGAGGTGCTGAACCAGTCGATCATATTCCTCGTCAATGTTGTCAACAATGGCATCTTCCCATGTTGCCGCAATAGTACCAAAGAGTTCCCAGTTGGTGGTCATTCTGGGAGTTCTCTTTTTTGAACTTTGCCGCCCTTTCTCCCTGCTCTGTGAAGTAGAATTTTGCACGAAGGAGACGGTGGTCCGATCCCGTTCAAAATTTTGAAACAACAGTGACATTGGCCAGGCAAAACAGTCGATTGAATATGATGTGGTCTATTTCGTTGTGGAATTGTCCACCGGGAGACTCATACAATTTCTCTAAACTCATATTCAAGTTTAGAGAAATTGTATGAATACTTATTTTATATTTATCTCTATATTGATTTTAGTGTTATATTTGCTTTAAGAAAAGTTTCCCATATTTAAAAGATGTGGCATGTTAGTATGTATGACTAAGTGGCTAGTGATTATATTTAAAATGAATAATAAGGCCTGGAGGAATAACATAGAGCCCTAGAGCACCTGCCTTGCAAACATGTGGTCATGAGTTGAAATCCCTGGTGTCTCACATGCACACAGAGTGACCCTGGCATTCCTGCTCTTTGAGCTTGGCAACTCTACATATGCGTCTTACAAGCAAAGACTATCAGTGACCAACTTCTTACTGCACGATAACCTGATATGTGTAAGCACCAGAAAGAGGGAATATGATCTCAGCGATAGCACAGCGGTAGGGTGTTTGCCTTGCGCACAGCCAGCCTGGCCGAGCCGGGTTCGATTCCTCCGCCCCTCTCGGAGAACCCGGCAAGCTACCAAGAGTATCTCACCCACACGGCAAAGCCTGGCAAGCTCCCCGTGAAATATTCAATATGCCAAACACAGTAACAACAAGTCTCAAAATGGAGACATTACTGGGCTCGCTCGAGCAAAATCAATGAACAACGGGAGGGCAGTGTTTCTTTTTTTCTATTAGAATGAAATAGATATGCCAATGCTACAGCCAGGAACAGCCAGTGTTGAGCAGGTGTGTGACTCCCATATGAGCCCCTTGTGAGAAGCACATTCAATGTGAGTGCCTCAACCAAGAGTGAGATGCCTGGCAAGCATTCTACAAAATTTGCAATGGAGGAGGGCAAAGCTCGGTGAGCACCATAACCAAGAGCAATCACCCCAGTCTCCAGTCTGCACAGCCTGGCTGATCACCTCAGCAAAAATTATGGATAACCCACAGCCAGCCATACATGTGATCCTTTGTCATCAACAACATCAACAACAACAAAGGGAAAGATATGGTGGGTGGGGAATTCCATGTGTAATTGAGGCTGGTGATATTGTTCAAAGTATTGGGAGCAAATCTTTCATGTGTCAAAATTCTGCGTTTAATTAATTCTGGATATGATGGCCCCTTCCATAACTCTGTGTGACTGAACTGATCCATTAGGATGCTGAAGTATGCTCACAACTACCACCACAAAAAACGTGAATGATTCACGTAACTGATTTTAGATTGATGATTCTAGGTTGAAGATTATGAATTAATTTGACTAGATGGATAAACAATATTAGGATATTTAAGATAGCCTAATACTTATTAATGTTAATAATATAAGCAACTGGGAAAGTGTTCCTTGTTGGGCTAAGAATTAAAGTACTCATAAAGGAAAATTAGATTTAATAATGCTTTAAGTGTAATTTGAACCTTTTTAAATAAAATTTAATTAGGTAGGGTATAAACCAGTACTAATTCTTCAAAGGGTTTAGCTTACTCAATTTGGGTTACTGGAACTATTAATTTGAATTACTGAAATTATTTTAAGATTCCCTTGAAAGTGAGTAAGGACACATCTCTCTATATATATAATATAACTTATGAATCACTTTAATTTGTTGTTAAATTTTGTGTTTTAATGAGTTTATGCTAATGAAAACCACCAAGAACTAATAGTTTCTGGGTTTAAAGATAGCAAATAGTCCATAGTGGCAATTTGAAAGAGATTTTTTTGGTGATTATCACCTTCTGTGGCAAACACCGTGGTCCTAATGAGTAAGTTTGTTATTCTACAGCCTTTCTCAATAGCTGAAAAGCTGATTTCAGTTAGGAAATGTCCCAAACACAGTACCCAGTGTCGAAACTTGGGTCCTTCCTGGTAATGTGAGAACTTTCTTTCCCCCTCACTCTGCTTCCTTCCTTCTACAAGTTACTACTGGCAGAACAAAGATGACTCAGAAACCGGTTTCTCAGGGTTGTAACCTTAGCTGATGCACTGGCTAGGCTCATTACACAGTATACTATTGCCTTTGTTTACTGAGCTAGGTGCTCTGGAAGGTGTTGCTACTTGCAGTACTGGAAGACCTCTCAGAAGTGTGGAAAGAAAAGGCTGGCCACAAACCTGGGCTTCTAGGGACTTTTCTCTCGGTCAAGAAGAATTTTGATATTTGAGAAACACCTCCAGAAGATCCGAGAAGTTGGAGTGGTGAAGTAACTCTGTGAAGGACCAGCATGGGGATCCTATATTCTGAGGTATGAAACCTTTCAGAAAGTATGATTCTAAAGCTATTGAAAGTTGTGCATGTTCTTTAAATGTAATTCCCTAACCCTGTTCACTTGTTATCATTTCTGTTTAACTCTCTATGTAACCATTGTCAGGGAAAATAAAGTCCTATTGCTGATCTAGATTTTTTAAAAGTTTTTTTAAAAGATGAATTATTTTGCTGGAGCGATAGCACAGCGGTAGGGCATTTGCCCTGTGTGCAGCCGGCCCGGCTGATCCGGGTTTGATTCCTCCGTCCCTCTCGGAGAGCCCGGCAAGCTACCGAGAGTATCTCGCCCACAAGGCAAAGCTACCCGTGATGTATTCAATATGCCAAACACAGTAACAAGTCTCACGATGGAGACGTTACTGGGCCCGCTCGAGCAAATCGATGAACAACGGGAGGACAGTGCTACAGTGCTAGAGAATTATTTTGCATTTTTAAACTGTCAACTAGCTATAAGTAGAGAATGATAGGATACACAGTTCATGGAGTCCAAGTGTGCACAGGCACAAGTTGGACCTTGTAAAATGGATTTTGAGTCTGATGTCAAACATCTAGAGGAAAAGTTAAAAAATATAAGCCGTGGGATGCTCTTAATATATACAAAAGGGGGTAGTTTTTGTATTGTTTTGTTTTTAAACAAACTTTCCATACAGAGTATGGCATTTTAGCCTGGCATTAGAAGGGAAGTTCACTCCTAGCAATTACTAGTAAAGATTTTGCTTGTGCAGAAAGATAAAAAATTGTATATATTTTTCACATCTGAATATATATTCTTTCTTGACACAGGAAGTGACCTAGTAGAATCAAATACATTGCTAATAATGCTTCAAAGGATCCTGAAAGAGAAATGTTTTAAGAACCGAATATTAGAATTATTATTCATGACTTCCTACTCCCTCTTCCTTGTTTATGCCTGTCCTTTCTAACAGTTCCAGCAGGTTAATTTACATTTCATCACACATGTGCAATAGAACCTCTTTAGGGGCTTGTAATATTTAGTGACGTTTCTCTTTCTTTGCAGGGCTTTTTTAAAATTTTGTTTGGGGGTCACACACAGCTGTGTTGAGGGCTTACTTCTGGTCCTGCACTCAGGAATCTCTCCTGGTGGTGCTCAGGGGACCATATGCAGTGGCAGGTGAGCACCTTACCCATGACACTATATCTTTCTTCAGCCCTTGCAGTTCTTTTTTCCCCCTTTTTAAAAAGGTTTTGGGCCACATCTAGCGATACTCAGGTGGCAGTGCTCAGGGAATCATGTGGGATACTGTGATGAACCTGGGTCACATGCAAGGCAAGAGCTCTACCCGTTCTACTAGCTCTCCAGCCCCAGCTTGCAGTTCCTTTTAATGTCAGTTAGTGTGTCTTTTTTGTAGTCTGTATTTTTTTTATTAGTTTACAGTTCCAAGTATGGAAATGACAACATGTCTAATGTTCTAAAAGGATACTCAGATCATTCCCAAACCTAAGTTGTTCAGGTTTCAGGAAGAGAAACTTGTTGGAAACACAATTTCTGTTTCTTCACTGGGGCTGTGGGTTTTAGGCTCTGTGCTTAGGAGTAACCCTTATCAATGCTCAGGGGTTCACATGTTGCTTCCCAGGGTCACAGCCATCATAGCCAAGTGCAAAGCAAGAGCCTCACCTCCTGTACTATCTCTCGGAACTGCAATTTCAAAAGCTCCTACTCCAGAGTCTGTTTCATTCTCTCTACCTATGGTTTAGTGTAGTATTTCAGGTGACTCTGAGGCAGGTTATCAGCTTATCAACCCTGAAATAAGTGCCCTTCTACATTTGTTCTTTTCAAATATTAAAATATATGCATATTATTTGTGTTATTATTCTATAGATTTGGTGAAGCCAAAAATTTCAGCTATCTGGTCTTTATGCTTCTTGTCCAGGGGGAAAATGAGTAGTCAGTTCTAGTCTAGGGCCTTAGAATAGTTGCATTTTTTTAAAAGCACTGTGGGAACAGAAATGTAATTATTTGTTGGTTGGGTGTTGATTTTGACAAATGGTTGATTTGGTCAAAGCAAGATGAAGTAAAACACAATGACTTACTTCCACTGTCAAAAAGAGTATGCCTAGAAATAAATATTGCACTTGTCAGGTATGTTCAAGATGGGAATTTAGCATAATATTTAAAAACATATAATACACAAATGCACACACCCCTAAAAGACCCATCTTGCCTAGAAGTTTAGAGGTAATAACTTAAGGCTCATAATTGATATTGAGTCAAAGATAATGTTGAAATAGATGATGTTGCCATATAGCTCACTAGTCCAAATAGATAGGAACTAGACCCATTCAGTGGTTCAAATTACTTGGGGATCAGCAGTATGAAATGCAAACACCTAAGAAGTCTAAGTCCCTTTTACAATTTGCAGAACCCCCTAAGATTCTTCACACTAGAGTAACACTGTTATATATCCAAGATTAGAATACTTTCAATTGAGTAGTTATCATAGAATTGAAGTAAAATGGTTGCTTTTAAATTAAACAGTCAAACAAACTTTGTTTACTTCACTTGTTTGAATTTAAGATTGAGATGTTAAGTTGGGAAAAATAGCCTAGTTTCACTCTTTAGTATTCTTGTGCAGAAGAGCTGCCATGGACCTTTTGTGTAACTCTCTCAGCTATCCTTTTAAAGAGGTCAAAGCTCTGAGGTAATCACTCAAGCATTTAACTATACTCTCCTCCTATGTCATGTGCCAGTCTCTCATCAGTCCTATGGCAGTTGACTCTGTTGCCTAGGAGTAAAGATTATGAACCAATAAAAATAAGAGTACAAGAGACAACTAGTCTTCATCAATTTCCTGTCCTAAAAGTTTGAAGCATCAAGCTTTGTTAAAATTTTCAGTAAAGTTCTACTTCCCAACTTGCTTGTGGGATGCTCTTCTATATTTGTACATACATAGTCTTACCATTTTTTCCTAAAGCTGTAAAAGGTGGAAAAAATTGTATTGTCTCTAGGTTCATTAGTTGACATCGTGCAAACTGGACTAACATCAGAAGATTAGCAAGAGAAGATAAAGAAAAAATTATAGACACCTACTTGTACATATACATGAGAAGAGCTAGAGAATCTTGGAGTGAGTGGTTAGAACTTAGGTTCATAAAATATCTTAACAATGAACTGTAAATATTTAAGGAAGTGGTATGACAAGGGGAAAGGACTTTGAATTTCCATGGTGGTATATTTCATGGGCAGGAAATATATGGGGGACCTGGAGGGCAACAAGGGCGTGTTAGTAAATTGAGAGGCAAAGATGTTGGGCCACACTCCCTGTGCACAGGAATCACACCTGGTGATGTGTGTGATGCTTGGGGGACCACATACAGTGTCAGGAATTGAGTTAGAACTGGCTACAGCAAGGCAAGTACCCAAACCTCTGTATTTTCTCTCCAGTCCTTTGGTAGTAAATTTTGTTCTATAGATTCCTTTGACATCATTCCCACTTGACACTGTCTTGGATTGATTATGGTAACTTTTGTCCTTCCTTATAGAGATTGGAGAATCAAATTTACATCCTGCTTTTACTATGGGAGTGAGGAAGAGAACTGTTGTTTTTTTTGTAGGAGTATTTCTATTTATTCAGCCATTGATTAGGCTGATTGAATTGGGCATGAACTCCACCTTATTATGTTTTTCCTTTTTTTATAAATTTGTTTATTGAATCATCGTGAGAGCAGTTACAAAGCTTTTGGGTTTAAGTCTCGGTGTTACAACGAAACACCCATCCCTTCAGCAGTGCCCACTTTCCACCACCAAAAACCCCAGTATACCCCCATCCCACACCCTCCGCCTACCTGTGGGGCAGATGATTTTCACATTACTCTCTTTCTACTTTGATTAAATTCAATATTTTGACACCAGATCCACCATTATTATTTGGGATTTTACCCCAACACTCAGATATGCCAAAAAGGCACCAGTAGACAATTTGTTTTCTATTGCTGGTTATGAATAGCATATGATGTCACACAGCCGCAGTAGTGGCCGTGCGATTTTGGAATTCCGAAATTTTAACAATTAAATCTGAAGGGATTTCTAACAAAACCTTCTGGGTCTCGAGATTTGTTCCTGAGTCTCTTGGATCATGGCTGTCAAACAGCTTGATCAGGAGCCAGAGAGGCCGTTCATGGGCAGCAACTCAGGATCTCATTGGGGTGGGGAGGAAAGGGCCAGCTCCACCCCCATCCCACGAGGCCCTGTGTGTCTCATCAGTGTGGGCCCATTCCTGACCATCTAATGACCTCTGGAGGATGGTGGCCACCGAGCCACCAAGGGGGAGCAGGCAGAGGGACAACACCCTTTCCCTCCTGGGGTGGTCCAGCGCCAGTAACCCATTGTGGGTACTGGACACATCTCTGCCAAAAGCTGCTGGATTCTGAGACTTGTCTCTGAATCTCTGGGATCATGGTCGTTAAGCAGTTCGATCAGGAACCAGAGAGGCCTTGCCTCCAATTATATTGCTGAGCTGGAGATGGTTTGTGGGTATGTCTCCCACATACCTAACTTTTGGCCATTTACTTTTTTGGTAAACTTTGCCCCAAGTTTTTTGGGTCTGGCCAAAGGCACAGCAGCAATTTTGGGGTATCTGTAAGTCTGAAGGTGCCACCAGGCTGCTGATGCACTTGCCTCACAGGTACAGATTGACCTGCTGGCGATACCATACCCCCTGAGAACTGTCTTTTTACTAGCTTCTTCTTGTTTGCTTTCAGCTCAAAATAACTATTGTAGTCATATTTTGGAGAGCATATTTTGAACCATTCAGCGTCATGTTTTGCTAATACTTACACAATTTGAATTTGAGGAAAGTAAAGAATGAGGAAGCACCCAACAGGTAAATTTAATTCTGCAATTAAGGGTATGCATAGAGCTTAGTTAGAACCTAGCTTTAACTGATCAATCTCAGCTATGTAAAATAGATTTTCCAATAAGTCTACTTAATTTAAACCCTTACCAGACACATTTATTCATAATATTTACAATGATAACAAAACATTTCATTAGATTTTTGTGTCTCTGGACCTGTTTTAAATACTTTATCTACATTGAATTATTTAATATAGTATCCATATAAGAGAAACATTATTTTCTTTATTCTACCAAAAATTAAGACAAAGATAATTTCTGCAACTTGCTCAGTTATATTGCTAAAAGTAGTGATTGGAGACCAGAGACTTTAAGGATAAAGCTGTTCTACTGGCCATCTTTATTTTATTTATTCATTTATTTGCTAAATCACTGTGAGCTATGTTGCATGAATATTCTTTCAGTCGGAGGCACAGAGACAAGACATGGGAGAGGAATGTAGAGAGCACGGAGGGCCAAGGCATTTGTCTGACTCAAGGCAGAGAACAACTGCCAGAGGCCTCTTTTTACTTTATCTTTTACCAGTTACATCCTAATAACTTCATTACAGAGAAAGAATCACTAACAAGAGTACAAACAGTTATAGGACAAGCATTCGTCAGAAGAACATCAGGGTATACATTGTCTTGTCAAAGCTATGTTGTCATGATTAAATCATCAGAGGAAGATATGGAGCTGGACACGTAAGTTCTGCAGATGACGTCCCTCATATACTTGTGGTTGGTTACACATAGGGCAAAGAGAAGGTTCTACTGATACTTGAAGGTCAATTCAGATTAAGGATGTGTAAGAGAGGGGAAAACTGCTGCCTTGTACTGCCAAGATAATATATGACGAGGCAGGCATATGAGAGCATGCTGTACTTCTCCAGATCATCGGACTTACAAGTTTTGCTTGCCCACTTAATGTAAAAGTGAGGCCTCGGTTCTGCTTCCTGCTTGCAGGGCAGCGTCCAGAGGCTCATCCTAATGTCCTGGCTTAGCACCAACAGAGGTACATTTACAAAACTTCCATGTTTGAGTTTCAGTCATACAGTGATTGAACACCTGTCCCTCCACCAGTGTACATTTTCCATCACCAATGTCCCCAGTATCTCTCCCCCCTCCCCATACCCCACCTCTCCCCCTGCCTCTATGGCAGACAATTTCCCTTTTACTCTCTATATAGGGGTATTAGGTTTGCAATACAGAGTAAGAGGCCATCATGTTTGGTCCTTTATCAACCTTTACCACTGACTATCTTTAAAGATACAAACAAGCATTTGAACATTCAGATCAATTCTACCACACGTAATAATCATACTAATTTTTGTTTGTTTTTGTTTTGTTGTATTTGCTTTTTCAGAAAGAAACTGACTCCATAGAAAAATTGGTTTTAACCACTCTATTCTGCCACACTTCTCCTCGCTATTTTCCTTTTCCCTTTGTGAAAATAAGGGGTAAACTAAACTTAGAGTCCAACAAAGAGCATTCCTTTGCAGAGAAAGGTTGTATTACAAACATTGAAAAAAAGGAAAAGCCTATAAAACTTAGTTCAAAGAGCTCAGAAATGTGTGTTTTGGAGAATAGAATCTTCCATAGAATCTTAACCAATTGACTATGAAAGCGGCCCCAAAAGAAGTTTATTTGAAATTCCTATCATAATGTATACTGTGAAATCTTAATGGTAAGGTTATTTTTAATGGTGAGGTACACACACATGCTGGTACACATATACACATATATAAAAACACAGGCATACACACACTTTTAGCAGTCCATTGCCTTAACAACTTGACCACCTTGTCACAACACACACATACACCATTAGAGTGGCACATCTACTGTAGAGAGATAACTTGTGGTCCAGAAGAGGAATCATTTTGAAATACAGAGTTCAGACACTGTCATTTTGGTTCAGCAGGTCTTGCTGGAATGCTGGTACAAGGCAGGAGGAGAATGCAGGAAAATAGGAATAATGGGAAGGCTATTGGATTGGAAGTTAAGATAACCTAGAATTTATTTATGAATGCGCACTGAACTCTTGAGAAATCATTAACTTCTTTGTGTTGAGGTTTCACTATTTGTGAGTAGGTGAACTCTGTTCAGCGCTTAACATTGTGTCATACTGTGATATGGGAAGAGGAAAGTCAAAGATCAATGAATAAAAGTGCCTCCCTCACAATCTTTGAAATTTTCTCTCTCTACTTTGTATATTGAGCACCGAGAAATTTATTTCCCTCAAAATATCACCAAGAAGATTCTGTTCTCATTGGTTTCTTAATTCTTTCCTTGCATATTATTGTTGTTATTTATTTATATTGTAAGTATTTATATATATGTATTTATATATAATTACTGAGTCACACTTATAAAAAACTAATTTTTATATAAACTAGAATTTAACATTCAATAAGTATTCACTCATCCATCTACTTATTTAATCTACATATTTACTATTCACATAGTTTATTCCTGAAAAATACTAATTTCTGGGATATAAATAAATAAATAAGAGTGATAAATGAATGTAGATACTTATCTTTTTTAAGTTTGGGGTTCAGTTTGCTTTATTTATCTTTTTATTTCTACATTAAACTTTTTAAAACATTAGTGTTAACATTTACACTTTTGTTGTACAGTGTTCGGTACCACAACCTTAACCAAAGGGCAAAATCCTCCTCCACCATTGTCCTTTTTTTTTCTTTATTGTATTTCTCTTTTTTAAAAAATTTTTTTTATTAGTGAGACACTGTAAGGTGCAGTTGTAGACTTACAAATTTTGTGCTTGGGTTTCAATTGTACAATGATCAAATACCCATCTTTCACCAGTGACCATTTCCCACCACCACAGATCCCAGTATCCCTCCCGCCCCCCCCCCCCCCCCCCCCCCCCCCGTCTCCCCCATCCCACCTTGCCTCTGTGGCAGGGCGTTCCCCTCTGTTCTCTCTCTCCTTTTGTCCACCATTGTCCTTTGATCTCTTCTCAGCAGGCCCATCCTTCTCCAGCCCTCATTGTCATTGTCTATACCATTGATTTGTTTACTTATCATCTACTTGTGAGTGAGACATCCAGCATCTCTCTTTCTTATTGTTTTGCTTGAAATGACACTCTTCTGTTCTATTCATGTTGTAACAAAAGGTAAGACTTCATCCTTTCTTGTAACTGAGTGTATAGATACCAAGATTTCTTTATCCACTTATCTGTCCTTGTTTCATTTCATATCTTAGCTATTATGATTCTGTGAACATAGGTGCACATATACCTTTTCAAATTGATGTTTTTTGAGTTCTTTGGGCAGCTGCCACGGTATGGAATTGCTGGACTTACATGCACAGCTCTACTTTCAATTTTTAAAGAAGTCTTTTTTATCTTCACTCACCAAGGACTCCAGACCAAGGATCAACTTATGTGCTTACATTGTGCCAGACATTAAATCATGACTTGCCCTTGGCACTTGCTAGCCAAAACACCATCTTCTGTGCCTTCCCTTACTGGGAGCATCTTGAGTTGCTGAGAATTGAGAATTCACTGAGAATTGTCTCAGTGGCACTGGGATTTGAACTCCTGGACTTGTGCTGGCAGTCTACTAAATCACTAAATCATCTTTGGGCCCCTGTAGTTCTTACATTTTGGAGATAATAAAGTAAAAAAAAAAAAAAAGAAAACATACACAAAATAATTAAAAATAATGAAGTAAAAAGGGAAGCAATTGGAAAGAAGCATATTAGAGAGTAAGATGTGTACATATTTTATAAGAATTAGCCTCATAGAAAGGCAACTTTTAGAAGAGATATTTGATCAGAGCCTTAAAGAATAAGAACCTAGTCCTGGGAAGCTTGCAGAGACCACAGCCCTGACAGAAGGAAGATATAGATGAGAAACTCTAAGAATGAAAAGTTGGGTTGGTTGGAATCTCTGACTGAGCACTGTGTAAAAGGCTTATTGATAAAAGTCACTCTTCTGGGTATAGGCAATGGTTGGTTGAACTGTTAATACAGAATTTACACTTCTAAAATTAATTTATTTAGTGAGCTGCTTTTTTTTCATTCCTTCCTTTCCTTTTGTTGTCCTTATGATGCCTGGGAGCTATTTGCACTTGCTAGTGAGGATCCCCTGGAAGTGACAGTGGGGGTCACTGCCTACTGTGATGCCAAGATCACACTCAGCTGAAGTGGTAGAACAAAGGATAAAATCTGAAGCCTCGCACTCCCAAAGAAGGGTCTCGACATGGAGCTATTCCCAGGCCTCAGAATATAGATACTTCTAAAACTAACTAAAAGTTGACAGATTTTTTTTTATTTCCACCATTTTCTAATTGTCAATTTGATATGTTCCTTCATACCCTGGACTCACTGTCTGTCAGGGCTGTTTGTCAGTCTTGGTGCTCCGGAGACAGTAGGTGTGACAAGAACTGACCTTGAAGAGGCTGTCACAGGCCCATCGTGCAGGTTTTGTCAGCCAAGATGGAAAAAATACAGATTTTATTCCAAACATAAGGGAATGTGATGACAGGATTTTAAACTCTTAAAATTATTATGACCTTAGGGATATTTCAGAAAGTCTGTAGAAGCAGAAAGGAAAACTTCTCCCCATCCCTCTGGACTCTTTGTTTTTCTGGGGAGGGCGAAAGAGTCCAGGGGACTATTGGGGCCACACACAGCAGTTCTCAGAACTTATTCCTAGCTCTGTGATCAGGCATCACTCCTGGTAGTGTTTAGGAGATCATGGTACCAGAAATCAAATGGGTATGTCACGTGCAAGGCAAGTGCCTTAACCCAGTCTTATCTCTTCAGTTCTCTAGATTCTCACTGGATTGACTGAGCAAACAAATCAACATCAGACATATTAGTAGGAGAAAAGAACAAATTTAATTACCTATGAACAGGGAATTGAGATTAACTAGATCCTAGAGCTATGTGGCAAATAAGAATATATATTTTCTAGCTAAGGAATAAGCGAGGGCCCCTGGGTTCACCACTCATGCAAAGAAAGATCCAGATACTCTGTCATTAGATTGTTTTCCTGATCTATCTATAGAAATGGCATTTCTGGTTAAACCCCTAATTCTGAGTAACACCCCAAATTTTCATTCTTCTCAGAAGAGGTAACAGTTCAGGGAGAGATTGTGATCTTCAGCACTTACAGCATCTTGATTGACCACAGCTCAAAATAATCCACAGGCCCAAGTCACACCTCATGGAAGGCCTAGTCCTGAACATAATGGTGAGGCCCATCCTCCAGACTCTGATGACTGTAGGGGAGATGCAGAAGGAGAAACTGGGTGCTTGGGTAAAAGCTGTCCTAGTTCTGGAAGGTAATAATAAAAGCTATCTTAAAACTTTATCTTAAAACTTAAGGGCCTTTATCTTAAAACTTAAGGATTACATTTAACTGAAAATGTCATTGTGAGGGGTGAAAGGTGAAGCAAGTAAAAGATTTAAAGATGATGCCCAGGATTCTGCCCCTCACAAACCGGTGGATGGTATTTAAAGGAGATGGAAACACTTACAAAGGGTCAGAGGATGGACCCAGTTCAGAGTTCTTTTAGACACATACATTAGAGATACTTGGGAGACATCTGGATGAGGGGGGAAGATGAATACAGGACAGTAGACCTCAGGTGAGGCAGGGATAACATTTTGGGAGTTGTCTATCAGAGCTGGTATTTGAAATAATGGAAAATCGTGAGTTCATGTGGAAGAGAATACAGAGGATTGGGAGTACCCTGGCTTATTATAAGAAGAAAAGGTCTTGAGGCTCATGCGACAGTACAATGGGCAGGGGTTTTTCCTGGTATGTGGCTGATGCAGGTTTAATCCTGGCATTTCATCTGGTCCTCTGAGCCTGCCAGGAGTGTTAGCTGATTGTAGAGTCAGGAGTAAGTCCTGAGCACTACCATGTGGGACCCCCTCCATGAAAAGAAGGCAAGGTCTTATTGAAGAAGTAAGAGACTGTTGTAGGATAAGCTCCTGAGTAGCTCAGGAGCTTGCAACATTTGATAAACATGTATGGCCATAATCAAGTGGAGTCTTGTTTTGTTTTTCATAAGTCCTTCCATTTCCAGAACTAAAAAAACATTGGCGGTTCCAATTTCTGTATATGAAATTAGCTAATCAATGTAAAATGAAAAGGCAGTTGAGTTTGATGCACGGAAAAAAATGATACACAATAACTTGTATCCCAGAGTTCTGTCTTTTTGTGAGTCCAAATCAGTAATGTACAATCATCAAGATTTTGGTTTTTGGTCTCAGAAAAACCTGAGCTAAAATATGAGTTTCACTAATATTGAAGAGAAAGGGAAAGAGAAAAATGCCCCAACTTACTTTTTCTAAAAAGAGGAAAGAAGTCATCTTATTTGAATAGACATTGTACAAGATAAACTAAGACTACATTTGATTAATCTTTTATCTATCTATCTATCTATCTATCTATTGCAATAATGAGTCATTTTTGATGTAAGGTTTTCTTACAATGAACTAAAGAATACTACTCTTGTTTTGATTATTATTGGCTATTGAGGGAGTCACACTCAGTGGTGCTGGGAGCTACAAAGACACTCCAGGCAGTGATGCTGGAGAGCTAAGCCAGGGCCTTGCACATTCAAAGCTCCTATTCTACCCCTGAGACACAGCCTTGGCCATTCTACTTAGTCATTTTGCTTTTGTTTTTAAAGAATGGTGTGGATTATTTGAGGTGATAGAAGAAGGCATAGAAGAGATCTCTTATTTGTAACTATAAAAAAATTGTATAGGTCTGAAGAGACCAGTTTTTTTCAAATGAATATTACATTAAAAATTCTGCCTGTCAAAAAAGCACATGAGAAAATGCTCTGCATCATTAATCAACAGGGAGATGCAGATCAAAACCACAATGAGATACCATCTCACACCTCAGAGACTGGCCCACATCCAAAAGAACAAAAGCAACCAATGCTGGCGCGGATGTGGCGAGAAAGGGACACTCCTTCACTGTTGGTGGGAATGTCCACTGGTTCAGCCCTTCTGGAAAACAGTATGGACGATTCTCAAAAAATTAGAAATTGAGCTCCCATTTGATCCAGCAATACCACTCCTGGGAATATATCCCAGAGAGGCAAAAATGTATAGTCAAAGTGACAACTGCACTTGTTTGTTCATTGCAGCACTCTTTACAATAGCCAGAATCCGGAAAAAACATGAGTGCCCAAGAACACATGACTGGTTAAAGAAACTTTGGTACATCTACACAATGGAGTACTATGTAGCTGTTAGAAAAGATGAAGTCATGAAATTTACATACAAGTGATACTACATGGAAAGTATCATGCTAAGAGAAATGAGTCAGAAAGAGAGGGATAGACATAAAAAGATTGCATTCATCTGGGAGACATAAAGTAACAAAATAGGAGATTAATACCCAAGAATAGCCGAGGTCAGTACCAGGAGGATTACTCCATGGCATAGAGGCCAGCCAGGTATTCTAGGGGAAAGGGCAGCCCAGATAGAGAAGGGAGCACCAAATAAAGGGTGTTTGGAGAATCCTCCCAGGATGGGAGTTGCATGTTGAAAGTAGACTATGGACCGAACATGATTGCCACTCAATGCCTCTTTTGCAGACCACAACACCCAAAAGGAGAGAGAAAACAAAAGGGAATGCCCTGCCACAGAGGCAGGGTGGGATGGGGGGATGGGGGTGGGAGGGCTACTGGGATACATGGTGGTGGAAAATGGGCACTGGTGGAGGGATGGGTATTTGATCATTGTATAATCGAAACCCAAGCACAAAAATTTGTAAGTCTACAACTGTACCTCATGGTGTTTCACTAATAAAAATATTTAAAAAAAAAATTCTGCCTGTGAGGCAGATGATTTCCACTTAACTCTCTCTCTCTACTTTGGTTACATTCATTATTTCGACAAAAGATGCACTATTATTATTTGGAATTTCCCCCCAACAATCAAACCAGCTGAAAAGGCAACATGAAATAGTTTGTTTTCTATTGCTGGTTATGAAGACCATATGATGATTTGGGATTCCTGATATTTTACTAATTAAGTCTGGAGGGATTTCTACCAAAAGTTGCACAGTTCCGAGATTGGTTTGTGTGCCTCTGGGGCCATGCCAGAGAGCTGCTCGTGGGGGACAACTCGTGGTTTCGGCGGGGCAAGAAGGACGAGACGGTTCTGCCCCCCATCCCATGAGACCACAGTTGCCTCATCACTGCCAGCTCATACCTGGCTGTCCAATAAGCTCTGAGGAGGAGGACAGCATGTCGCCAGGAGGGAAAAAGGCAGAAGAGACAGACATCCTTTCCCTCCCAGGGGATCACGGTGTCATAGCTTGCTGCATAGTCCATTCACATTTCTACCAGAAGCTTCTGGGTTCCAAATTAGGTCCGTGTGCCTCTGGGGCCATGGCTGTGCTGAAGAGCCACTTGTGGGGGGCAACTGGTGGACTCGGCGGGGCAAGAAGCACATTAAAAATTCTTAATAAAGAGTTCTTCTAGTCTTCATGTAGCGTGTATATATGTATTCGTTTTTAAATTCCCCTACTCTCCTTTACCCTCTTGTGGCAATCACACATTTGGTTGTGGTGCTCAGCTGGCAGGGATTATACATCTGGTTTTGCTCACACACTCAGCCAGTCATATACTTTCTGCAGACCACACTCCTTAGTTGTGGTGTCAGCAGATACCAGTGCTTTGAATGTCCGCTCTGCTACAGCACCTCCAGTGATTCCAAACAACAAGCAGAGCTGTTGATCTGGTACTCAGCACATGTGGTTGGCTTAGGGAATTGAGCTCACGGTCCTACACTGGCCCATGCACTCAGGAATTACTCCTGGCGGTGCTTGGAGGACCATATGGGATGCTGGGAATTGAAATCAAACCCGGATCAGTTGTGTGCAAAGCAAATGCCCTCCCTGCTGTGCTATTGTTCCAGCACCCACGCAAAAACCTATTCTTAACTGGAAAGTCTTAAAAAATAATTTCAAAATTTCACATGCATGATGTTAAAATTGAAAAGTCTGCCCACCAAGTCAAATAAAATTGGCCCCAAATTATTGATTAAATTTTAAAAATAATTAAATCAATTGACTTTATATATCCCCATAGGGCTGGAGTGATAGTACAGCGGTAGGGCGTTCACCTTACAAGCGGCCAACATGGCCGACCCGAGTTCGATTCCTCCGCCCCTCTCGGAGAGCCCGGCAAGCTACCGAGAGTATTTGATATGCCAGACACAGTAACAACGAAGTCTCCAATGGAGACGTTACTGGGCCCGCTCGAGCAAATCGACGATCAACGGGAGGGCCTTTACCTTTATATATACCCCCATGCTCCAATGCTTCTTGATTACAGTTAAACTTTGCCACTCTACCATGCTGCTGATCCTTTCTGCTCCTAGACTATATCAGATAAGCATGCATTTCAAGGCCTGTATGGTTGGTTCCCATTTTGGAGATGGTTCTCTGCAAGTTCCCTGGGTCATTCCGTCACTTGAGATAGATGATAGGTCTCTGCTGAAACCTCTGGCTCTTGAGGATCTTTGTCATTCTCTGTATAGTCTTATAAGACTTTGTTTACCTTCATGGCCCTGAGCATCTCCGGAAAGCATTTAATGTCTAGTTCTCCTCTTTCTGTCTTTCAGTGTAAGTTCTCTGAGGGTACTAAAATGGTCTTGTTCCCTTTTATAAACTTGCTGTTGATAGCAATACTTGGCTCAGAGTAGGAGTGGGAGCTAAAACATATTTGTTGAACAGTTGAGTAAGGAAAAGATCCATTTTTCTCATGAAGAGGATAGAAGGATGTGGAAGATGTTATCAAGTTCAATTTTAGACTGTCTTTCCAAAGATTTTACATCTCACCTTATGTTGCAGTGCTCGAATATTCTTGGCTTATTGGCAGTGGGAGAGAGAGAAATGATATCTCAAGGCCAGAGCCATATCTGAATGGGATGAACTCATCCTTTGCACGGGACAGCCACTGATCTCTAGCATGGCATAGTCCCTTTGCTAGAATGACCTTCAGAGCTGGGAGTATCCCCTTGAGCACCAACAAGTGTGGTACCTTTCCCCAAAATGAAAATAAAATTTTTGAAAACATGTTTAATCCTTTAGTGTTCTTCAACTTTTTTACTTTTGCATGAGGCTCCTGTCCTGCAAACTGATCTATGGATCACCGGTAAATAACAAAGTGGTAGACCATTGGGTTTCAATCTTATTACATCTGCAGACTGGCACGAGTCTGCCAGCCAAAGGCTGAAGAACACTGCTTTAAAGCCCCTTATCACACTCTTCATACGTTCATTGTCTATCTTTAGTAAGTTGATATTTTGCAGAAACAAAGGATTGTCAGGGCAGTCTTTGGCCAATGAAATGTCCTCCTCACACTGGTTAAGGCGATCGACTTCTACCTCTATCTTCCCCTCCACTAATGGAAGAAGAAAGGACAATGGCAAAGAAAAGAGGTATCATCCCTAGCTTTGTGGAGGGATCTGGGGTTGCAGTTAAGGTGAGGATTTTACAGATGTGACTGTGTCTGTTCTGAAGTCTCAGGCAGTGGGATTTCACCTGAAGAAAGTTCAGGTTCTATTTCTGTCATTTGCAGTGTAAGAAAATGCAGAGTTCCCAGGTCGATTGACATGGCTTCCTTTGATTCTCAGGCAGATAGGTTGAAGTGATTAAGAACCTGAACTCTGTGTTCAACTTGGGTTCCAGTTCTTACCGCGGCCTTTTAAAAGATGAAGATACTTAAGCACTGTGCTGTGCTTCCATTCCACTGCTGGTGAAATGGAGACATAATAAGATCTTTCCTAGTGGTTTGTAATGAATTAAAACATAAAAGTGAAGGTTCTGGCACAGTACTACATGCATTATACATTTGTAAATGTTTAGGTGCTTGTATCATTGACTGACATTTTTTATTGAAGTAGCTTTCTAATTTTTTTCTTTTGTTTTCTGGGGCCATCTTTGGCCATGCTGAGGGCTTATTCCTGGTTCTGAAGTCAAAGATCACTCTTGGCAGGCTTAGGGTACCATATGTGTTGTCAGGAACCAGATAGCCATGTGGAAGGCAAATGTCCCACTGTACTATCTCTGGCCCCACTCCTCATTTTGCCTTTTAATTTCTGAGCCACACTGGTTAATGCTCAGAGGTCACTTTCAGGGCTACTTAAGCATGTGTTGGACATGTGCTCTGAAAGCCTCATCCCTGACCCTGAGTTTGATAACATTATTTTGACTTCATGCTTACAGCACTATAAGTCAACATATGTCAATACTGTTTTGTCATCATGATGATGTTAATATCATCAGCTTGCCATTAGTCACTGTATAATTAATGTTTTTATTTAATTTACCTACTCTATTTCTTTTTCCCTTCTGGTTAACTATTATTTTGTTCTTGTAGTCTAAAAAACTTGACATTGTTTGTTGATTTGCTTTGCTTTTCTATCTACCACATATTAATGAAATTACTCAAACATTTACAGTGGCTTAGTAAAGAGAATTTTAGATTTTGCTTTAGAACCCAAATTGAACCTCTTTCTACCTCTCTGACTATATATGTATGTGTATACATATATACACACACACACCATAGAAATAGCATGAGGTTTAGTATTTCAGTGTTCAAGCTACATTAGTTTCATACATGGATGAAATTTTGTCTTAACTCCCTTTTGTTCTAGAGAAGTGTGCTGCCAATGAATCCTGATTTATTTTTAACTCACTGATATTAAGATAAAAGAATCAAGTTTTCCAGATAAGTCTTTATCTAGTCTTTGATTATAAAGTATTAATTTTTTTATGATTCTTAATTTGCTGAATGCTACAATAGAAACTATAATGATAGCTTCTTTGTCTTAAGTATCCAGGTTAAAACATATGCCTACTGTGTAGAAGATAGTATAATAGATTTTGCAAGGATTTTAAGAATATATTAAAATGTATTTTTATTTAAAATGCTTACCAGGGTCATAAGATCAGACAGATCTCTCTGCTTCCAATTAATCACCTGTGGGAAATTCTTGACCACAGATGACTTCTAATTGATAACATTTAGAGTCCAATTTAGTTTAAGTATATTTCATAATAATTATCAAAACTTATTTGACATGAAAATAATCTCCCAGCATTAGTGTTTATATCCTTTTCCACTTCATGATAACACTAAAACCAAAAGTGTGAAGAATGAAAAACATTTGCATTGTATGAATGCATAATCAGATCATATCAATCTTCAGTAAAACCATTCTTCCTTTCCAACCTTGCAGAAGACTGCAGTGAGAAGAATTCCAAACAGGATTTGGGTGCTGTTTTAAATGATTTTGCGATTTCAACAGTTGACCTTTGGCATGCATTCATAATCCTAGTAAGATCCAAAACAAGAGGTTGGGGTTTACTGTCGTGCAACCTCAGATTTCCCTTTTCTGTATATATGAGTATGATTTTTTACTGCTAAGAATGTTTATACACCAGAATTGAGGATGGTCATAGGACATCAATAAGGGTTGGATCACAGAAGAAGGAGATGAAGCAGATGGCAGGACAAGATTTATAGAAAAGCTTTCCTTAGGAGAGATAAATGAAAGGGAGCACAAGAAGTTGGCTTCAGAACCACATTCTAATAGAAGTTGAGTGGCTCGGATGAGAGAAAATTTCTGAGACAAAAATCAGAAAGTGACCATATATGAGAATTCAAAACCAGATAGAGATTTTTTTATAGACGTCCTCCCAGTGGTGGTCAGGAGCTTGATGATGATCAGAGTTTCAGTATTTGGACAAATAATATGTTCTTGTGGGCCAATAATAGGATTCCAGACCTCAGGCTGCAATGCAGTGCTGGGAATCAAATTCTAGGTTTTGTATAAGCACTATTCTTGCTCTCTACCCTTTTAAGCTATCTCTGTAAGCTCCCACCCCACACCCCCAAATAATTTTTTTGAGTATGTTGTAAGACCCCCAAAATGTTTGTAAGTACATAATTGAAAACATACATCAATTAACATGCAGGAAGAAAGACAATTTAAATGAAAATTTATAGCACTAATTGTAGATTACTTCCATATAATGCATGAAATATCACTGATATTTATCAGTTTTCTGTGTCACACAAATTAGTTACATTGATTTCATAGCTTCAGTCATATCCTAGTTTTCTTGCAGTATATTAGCTTTGATGAATGTTGAGTGACAGTGCTGTGTTTATGAAGAGACATTATTACCGCATAATATCACAAAAATGTGATGAGTACTAATCCCTTGTGAGTGTCTTCTTGGTTTCAGTCATCTCTGTATTCCTCAGAGTCTCACACCGAGACTGGTGAATAGTGGGAGGACAAAGCTTTTTAAGATGAGTTGAAGAAAATAATTAAGGGTTGCATAAGGAACTTCTGTACAATAAGTCAAAGAACTTTTATGAATTATTGCATATGGTGGAATATGCTTGAATGGAAGTTGGGATTCTAACTTGCAGTCATTGTAGATTAAAATACTGGTTTTTGAGTCAAAACAATATGAATTTTAGTCCTGCTTCTTGCTATTTGTTATGAATTCTGAGCCTCAGTTTTCTATGTCTCATATTGGAAAATATTCTCTAAAATTGCTATAAGGATCTGTGTAGTTGACATAGGAAAAGAGTTCACCCTATAGTAGATATTATGGCCTTGACATTTTTCTATGTAAGAGTACTGCTATTTATTCAGCCACTGATTGGCTGATTGAATTGGGCATGAACTCCACCTTACTTTTTTCCCCATAGTTTTATTTATTTATTTATTTTTCGTCTTGTATTTATTTATTGAATCACTGTGGGGAAAGTTACTAAGCTTTCAGGTTTAAGTCTCAGTTATACAGTGATCAAACACCTCTCCCTTTACCAGTACTCATTTTTTTCCACCAAGAGCCCTAATATACCCCCCTCCCACTCCTCCTAATGCCTGTGAGGCAGATGATTTCCACTTAACTTTTCTCTACATTGATTACATTCATTATTTTGACAAAAGATACACCATTATTGTTTAGAATTTCCCCCCAACAATCAGAATTGCTGAAAAGGCATTGTGAAATACTTTGTTTTCTATAGCTGGTTATGAGAATCATATATTGTTGCACTATTGTGGCCGTGCAATTTTGGATTTCTGCAAAGAGCCAGATAATTACGAGATTGATTTCTGTGCGTCTGGTGCTATGGCTGTGCTGGAGAGCTGCTCTTGGGGGGCAACTCGTGACCTCGGTAGGGTGTGAAGGAAAAGCCAGTACCACCCCACTTCCCATGAGACTGCAGTTGCCCCGTCACCGCTGGCTCATCCTGGCTTTCCAATAAGTTCTGAGGCAGTGATCACCTTGCTGCCAGCAGAGAGAAAGGCGGAAAGGAGCAACACTCTTTCCCTCCTGAGGAGGCATGGCACCATAGTTTAATGCATGGTCTATTCACTTTTCTGCCACAAGCTGCCGGGCTGTGGATTAAGTCCTTTTGCCTCTGGAGTCTGGCCGTGTATGCGGTCCAGAGGCATTTCTGCCAAAAGCCGCTGGGTTTCGAGATTTGTTTCTGAGTCTCTGGGATCATGGCCATTAATCAGTTTGATCAGGAGCCAGAGAGGCCGTTTGTAGGTGGCGACTCGAGGTCTCGCTGGGATGGGGAGGAAGGGGCCGGTTCCACCCCCATCTGGTGAGGCCCCGCGTGTCTCGTCACTGTGGGCCCAAATCTGACTGTCCAGTGGCCTCTGGAGGAAGACGGTCACTGGGCTGCCAAGGGGAACAGACCAAGGCACGAAACCTATTCCCACCTGGAGTTGCCCAGTCCCAGTAACCTACTGCAGGAACAGGATGCATTTCTGCCAAAAGCCTTTGGGTTCTGAGATGCGTTTCTGAGTCTCTGGGATCATGGCTGTTAAGCAGTTCAATTAGGAACAAGAGAGGCCATGCCTCAATAATATAGCTGAGCCGGAGGTGGTTTGTGGGTATGTCTCCCACATACCTAACTTTTGGTCATTTACTTTCTTGGTAAACTTTTCCCCAAGTTTTTGGGGTCTGGCCAAAGGCACAGCAGCAATTTTGAGGTAACTGAAAGTCTGACAGTGCCATCAGGCTGCTGATGCACTCGCCTCACAGGTACAGATTGACCTGCTGGTGGCAGGCCTTGACATTTTTAACAGTTATCTGTGCTCTGATTTCTAGATTTTAGCTTTTGGGATTCATTTATCTCCACTCTTTTGCTCTCTGTCAGGGAATGTTTTCTTGCCTCTCCTGGTATATTGACTGTGATTTCTGAATTTGCCAGTTTCAGGTATAGTAGTAACTCTCAGAAGCCTTTTTGGAAGTGAAGCCATCATCATATTCTTAAAGAGACATTGGCAAGAGGATAGAAAACACAGACACAGGACTAGAAGAGCCTGCTGATGAGCTAGCTTTTAATTCCAGTGTTATCTCCTGTAGTCTTTACTCATAGCATCCCATTAGTGGGGCCTTTGTACTTGCTAGTGAGTACAGGGATGGTTTCCTTCTATACCAAATCATGTATCAGCCTACGTCACCTCTTCTGAGAGGCTTTCCCTTGCCCAGGCATATTTATCATCGGTCACGGTCACGGTGCTCCTGTTGTTCATCGATTTGCTCGAGCAGGCCCAGTAACATTGTGAGACTTGTTACTGTGTTTGGCATATAGAATACGTCACGGGGAGCTTCCAGGCTTTGCTGGGCGGGCGAGATACTCTCAGTAGCTTGCCGGGCTCTCCGAGAGGGGCGGAGGAATCGAACTCGGGTCGGCCATGTTAGCTGGGTGCAAGGCAAACACTCTACCCGCTGTGCTATCGCTCCAGCCCATTTATCATATTACTTGGTTTTATAATGCAAGAAGTTGTGTTGCAGAAATAAGGTTGAATATTCCCCCTGTCCTACCAGGTGGGTTCCTACTGTTCTCCTGCATGTTATTGGTCTTCTCTTTCAAATCTATTTTTGGAAGCCAGTCAAGTCTGAGCTATTAGACAACTTACCTTTCAAATCATATTGTGTAGGCCAGGGAGTTGATCCAAAGGGCTGGAATATGAGCTTTGCATGTGACTCCCCTGGGCTTATTCCTGACACTTTATGTCCCCACCCAAGACCTCCAGTAGTAGTTTTCCCTGAGCACCGCATAAACCCATGTTTATTATGTGCAGTAGTCTCCAGGTCCTAACCTGTGGTTCATGTACAAGAAATTGCCTTGATTCGTTTTTATTTTTGTTTTGTTTTGGGAGCCACAAAAGGATGTGCTCAGGGATCATTCCTGGTTGTGCATTCAGGAATCACTCCTGGCATGGATCAAGGAATCATGTAGGATATACTAGGGCCAGCTGTGTGCAAGGCAACCTCCTTATCACTGTTCTATTTCTCTGGCTTAAGAAATAAGAAATTAATTTTTCCTGACAAATGCAGGACTAAACAATATCTCAAGCTTTTCACTAGTGAGTTAAATCTAATTTCCTTTTCTGGATGGTAACATCCCTGAGGCCAGACTTCCCTACCAATTATCACTGAGCACAGGGACAGAAATCACTTGTACACACTGAAGATCTATGACCTGGCTGGGGGAGTGAGATTGGGGAAGGAATTGAGGTTTAGGGGCGAAAAAAAGCACATCCTGTAAGAACCAGGTCAATATATCAGTTTCATGATTTTTCAGTACTAAGCTTTAGGGCTGTATAAAAATGAGAATCTAAGTATTGTGGCTTGTCAATTGCACAGAAATCTTGTGGCATAGAATGGGAGCAACTGTGCGATTTAAAGTTTCCTTTGTTGAGTCCGATCATAGTAAGGGTGTCAACCATTGCAGAGGCCAAAGAAACAAATCCCCAGGGCTGGAATGATAGCACAGCAGGTAGGGTGTTTGCCTTGCATGCAGCCAACTCAGGTTCAATTCCCAGCATCCCATATGGTCCCCTGAGCACCGCCAGGAGTAATTCTTGAGTGCATGAGCCAGGAATAACCCCTGTGAATCACCAAGTGTGAACCAAATAGAAAAAAAAACAAAAACAAACAAACATGCAAACAAAAAACCACAAAGGAACAAATTCCCAGAAGGAAAGCAAAGCCATAATGAAACACTGCAACTCTTATACTCAGGACGGTCAAAAGGTAAAAAGGTAAAGGCCCTCCCGTTGATCGTCGATTTGCTCGAGCGGGCCCAGTAACGTCTCCATTGGAGACTTTGTTGTTACTGTGTCTGGCATATCGAATACTCTCGGTAGCTTGCCGGGCTCTCTGAGAGGGGCGGAGGAATCGAACTCGGGTTGGCCATGTTGGTCGCTTGTAAGGCGAACGCCCTACCGCTGTGCTATCGCTCCAGCCCAAATTAGGACCAACTTTCTGTGCACTTTTGTCCTTTCATGTGGACTGGCCTTCTAAATAACCAAAATCTTGTGCTTGATGTTTAGTTCTGTCCCATTTTTATCCCACTTTTCCTGACCTTCTTTTGGAGAGCATATGACACACCTAGCATGTTGATGATTAAGATAGTTATATGTATTATTTAGTATAATCATGTTTTGTACTGCTCTGAGTATTACAGATATCAGGGCAAGAAAACTACTTAATATTATTTTAAATTATTTTTAAACTAATTAATAATATGAAAATATCTGAACCGTTTATCCTATTAGAAATGTCTCTCAAAAGCACAGCTTTGTCCCCACTGTTCACTATTATTTTCTTAAGTGTAATAGAGTTTTAAGTCCAGTGCCAGGCCATGTGGAAATCAGACTGGGGCTCTGAGGACTGGATAAATTACTTAACCATCTCCATGCTCAAGTTCTTCCCATTAAAAATGTTCCATAATAATTTCAGAGGAGGATTGCTGTTTTTCAAAGCAAAATGATTCTGGCAAAAAACCCTGCGTACTTTAAACAAAGGTAGTCTCATAAAATGAGAGATAATTTTCTAACTCTTCAAATTACAAAATCTTAAGGAATGATGAGGAGTCTCCTGAGTGGTTGCAGCACGTCCGTGCCAGCGCGGGAGAGGCTGCAGTCCTCACACCGAAATTGGTGCTGCAAGCAGAGAGGTGGCTCTCAAATGAATGGCAACAGCAACCAGATGGGGGAATGATGCATATTCCTCTGCATACTCCTGTTCAAACTGATTTGTTCCTTAAATTCATCTGATAAAGACATTCTACACTGAAACCCTGGTTTGAAAATTCATAGCAGTGAGATAACAGTCAACCTGAAGAGACAAACCTTTTGGTCATCTTATACCACAATGTATACCTGAAAATTCCTGCTGTTGAGACAATCTGTGAATGTGAAGAAGACTGGGGAAAGCCTTTTGTCAGTCTTAGACCTTGCTCAATATGGAAGAGTTCACATGGGAAGAAACTGACATACAAAAAACCGGAAGACATTTTTAGTGATGCTACAATTCATTTTGGTTATACCCCCACAGAGCCGAGGGCTTGCCCCTGGTTCTGTTCAGGGATCATGTCTGGTGGTGCCTGTGGGAATCGTGTGTTGGCAATTAAACTGTGTCAGCTTCATGCAAGGCAGTCTTCTGCCCCCGCGCCTGGCTGTCCTCGCTGGGGCTCCTTGAAGGGGAGCGGGTTGAGCTTTCCTCCCTGCCCTGACCAGGGCTCTGGCAGCCGAAGACCTCCAGGACCAGCCACCACCATGCTGAGACCACTCTCTGCACACCTGAAGGTACCGGCAGAGGAACAAAGGCAAGCGGGACTGGGGCTGAGATCTCCAAGCCTACTCGGATCGGGGCTGAGCATCCTCCACCCATATCCTCCGAATTCCAGTAGGCGGGGGTCACACCCACCAACTAGGCCCCCTGGCGCCGTGTAATCCCATCAGCGGCCAAGACTCAGAGACTATAAAAACCAGCTCCTGGAACCGCGCAGCTGCAAATGCGGCTGCGCGACATTTTATTATCTAATTCCTATTTTGGACAAACTGGCAGGCTACCGAATGTAACCTGCCCACATGGCAGGGTCTGGCAAACTCCCCGTGGCGTACCCTATATGCCAAATACCAGTAACAATGATGGGTCTTATTCCTCTAAAGAGCCTTGAATATAGCACTTTCTTAAAAATCTCAGGGCTAGGATGAAGGAGACGTTACTGGGGCCTGCTCGAGGCAATCCATGAATAACAGGATGGTTATGATTCGTGATTCGTGAAGGAATGATGATGATGATTTTTGATGTGTGCAATTAATCCACACCTTTCTTTCTAAAGACTCATTTCTTCACATCCTGTGATTTTTTTTTTGTTACTCAGCAAATTCCTTCTTTAAGTCAAACAAGAGAGGTGCAAGGCAGTTTTTAAGAAGTTGTCTTAGACCCGCTGAAGGGAGCTCCCAGCAATTTATGAGGAATAATAGCTGTGAGGGAAGAATCAAGGCAGGGAAACATTTATTCTTTCTCTTCAATTTCCCTCTCATCTGTCTAGTCCATGTTTCTCATTATCTTTACTGAAATCCCCTGGGGTCACTGTGTCTGTCTACTTTTTATGCACCAATGCTGTTTAATGGTCACAGCTCAATCTCTTCCTTAAAATCTTTGCTTATACTGGCATTTTTTTTTTGGCCGCTCATGAGCTACTCCTTGTACTGCGCTCCAAGATCACTCCTGGCAGCGCTCAGGGATCATGTATGGTGCCAGCTGTCAAACTGGGTCTGACCATCTACAAGGCAAGCCCCTTAACCTTTGGGCTATGTCTTTGTCCTTTTTTGTTTGTTTTGTTTTTTGCTTTTTGGGTCACACCGGATGATGCACAGGGGTTACTCCTGGCTCTGCACTCAGGAATCATTCCTGGTGGTGCTCAGGGGACCATATGGGATGCTGGGAATCGAACCCGGGTCAGCTGCGTGCAAGGCAAACTCCTTACCCGCTGTGCTATCGCTCCAGCTTGGTCCTTCCTTTTTATTTTCCTTCTCACTTTCTTTCACTTCCCTTTTCTTTTCCTTTGTTTTGGGGCCACTCCCAGTGGTGCTCAGAGCTTCCTCCTGGCTTGGTCCCCAGAAATCGAACACTTGGCTATTCCAGGAATTGAACCTGGATTGGCTGTGTGCAAAGCAAGTGCCATATCTATTGCACTGTCTCTGACTCTTCCTTCTCACTTCTCTCGGTCGTACTTAAGGATTTGTTTCCACCTTTTTTGGTTACTGATACACAATGTCCCCTTTCTCTCTGTTTTCCAGAACCATCCTCAGTGACCTCAATAGGCACAAGCCTTTGACTGACCACTGTCTGTGTTTCAAATGCCACCCAATCTGGTGGCTATTGGCTCATCTTGAACAAAGTCCGATCTACGGACAAAGTGCCTCTGTCCTTTTAGAGCTTCTGAACTGGTTGTTTTCCCAGAGGGTCACAGGTGCTGAGTCTGCTCCAGCGTTTTGCTGTGTTTCAGTTTCTCTTTCTCTCTCTTCTAAAATCACATTCTTTATTCTCTTCCTGGTTCACATGTCCTTTTGGTTCTGAATTCCATGATAAAGAGCCTTGTCCTCCTTACTCCGTGATGAGCAGACTTGTTCTCAAATCTTTGCTCACCTTGTTCTCGTCACCCTTTTTTGAAAATGTTTGTCGAACCAAGTATTAAATCTTCATGGAAAGCTCAGCTCTCTCTAGCTTCATTATAAGTCTCTATGTCAAGATGCTTCAGGAACTTCCATATTTTACTAAATGTGCAGAAACTTTTCATTATGACTTTCTCCAATCTTCCCCATATGAGTTAGAACCTTTTTTGCCCCATCTTAAAATTTTTTTTTCCTCATCTTACTCTTGTCGACTTTAGAGTTAACGCATTCATTTATCTAACCATTATTGCAATTTACTTAATTATCCAACATTTATTATCACTGTCACTGTCCTCCCGTTGTTCATCGATTTGCTCGAGCAGGCCCAGTAACGTCTCCATTGGAGACTTTGCTGTTACTGTGTTTGGCATATCGAATACATCATGGGGAGCTTGCCAGGCTCTGCCGTGCAGGCGAGATACTCTCGGTAGCTTGCCGGGCTCTCCGAGAGGGGTGGAGGAATCGAACTCGGGTCAGCCATGTTGGCTGCATGCAAGGCAAACACCCTACCACTGCGCTATCGCTCCAGCCCATCCAACATTTATTACATAGGTAATAGCATGAAAGTCAAGACTCAGACTTTTTGACAAAAAATTTCAGCCAATGTAAAGCTCTCTCTATCCCATATATGTCTTTCCTTCCTTGCTTTGGTCTTACAGACAGAATCGTCATTCTATTTTTTTAATGAGTGTCACCATTTTTATTTCTATTCTAGCATTTCTTTGCTCCCTATGAGCAATGATTTGCTCTTTCATAATCATTCCCGCCTATCATCACTTGTTCTTTATATTTTAATAATTTTAAGCATGACTAACGTTAATTTGGGTGTTTGTTATGAGTCAGCTCTGAGCCTGCTGCTTCAACTACAGTCACATTTAATGCTTTCTGTTACCTCATAAAGAATCTCTAATTATCAAGTAGGGAGGGAAACTGAACACAGAGAATTTAAGTTACGTGTGCAATTACAAAACTGAAGTTGAGGACGAGACCCAGAAAGTTCATTTCCAGAACCCATCTTAACTACAAATATGCTGGGGATGAAAGAAAAGAAAAGACAGCCAGTGGCTGGACTCTGTTGTTTCCCTCTCAGTACTCGCTAGCTAGATCTCTCTCAGCTTTCATTGCCAAACTTACCATCAGTTCCTTCACTTATCACATGCTCCCATTCTTCAAAGACTGTATATTTAGGTCCACCACTATATGAAAATTGATCTCTGGGTGGTTATTAATGATAAAATCTTTTTCCTTCCTTCCTTCCTTCCTTCCTTCCTTCCTTCCTTCCTTCCTTCCTCCCTCCCTCCCTCCCTCCCTCCCTCCCTCCCTCCCTCCCTTCCTTCCTTCCTTCCTTCCTTCCTTCCTTCCTTCCTTCCTTCTTCTTCCTTCCACTTCCTTTACTCAGGGCTTACTCCCAGTCTTGTGTTCAGGGATGACTCCTGGTGGTGCTTAGGAAAATATATGCTATTTTAGGGATCAAACCTGGGTTCGTCCCTTGCAAGGCAAGTGCTTTAACCCCTATGTTTCTGGTCCCCTCATTTTTTTTTGCTTTTTGGGTCTCACCCGGTGATGCCCTGGGGTTACTCCTTGCTCTGCACTCAGGGATCACCCCTGGTGGTGCTCAGGGGACCATATGGGACTCTGGGAATCGAACCTGGGTCGGCTGCATGCAAGGCAAACTCCCTACCTGCTGTGCTATTGCTCCAGCCTCCCCTCATTTTTTTGGGAAATATTTCTCCTTGCATTTATTTTCTGGTTTCTCCTGCTGCCCCACCCCCTTTTTTAAAACCACCACTTACAAACATTACTAATTCTAGGTCATTTTGGAAAAAGAACATGAATCCATAAGCATAACACCATTAGATCAGGGTAGAATAAGATTGACATATATCCAGAGACTCTGAATTATGGTTTAATTCTGGGTATAAATGCAGTCCCTAAAGCCTCAAGTGCATAATTCTATAGCCAGGACACATCTTTTAAAATTATTTTTTATTAGTGAAACACCATGAGGTACAGTTGTAGACTTACAAAACTTTTGTGCTTGGGTCACTCCTTGTTTCACGTGTATGAAATGGGTACGAATAATACTATATGTAGGATTATTGTGATGGTTAAATGAAAAAACTGAGGTTTCCAATAGTTCATATTATTAGTTGTTTCTTCATTTACTCAGTCATGATTTATATGTTATAGGACCACCATGTATATGTTCCAAATGTCAGGCATATGCTGGATGCTGGAAATACAATGTTCTTCATATCAAAAACAATGCCCACCTGAGCTTTTGGCCTAGATGGAAGATACCTATGAATATCACCCAGATTTTACTTTAGGTCAATTGTAGGAATAGAGCAGTTGTGAGAGAAGAAAGTACAAAGATAGGACTTTACAGGTGTGAATAAGTATACGTGGCATCTTGAAGACAATATTCTGATCCAATCGCCAACAGAGAAAGTTTGGGGCAGCAAAGTGGCATGAAACTCCTTCTGTTTTTGGAGGAATGATTTACAGATGGATGAATGAGAAAATAATCAAGGCCAGTTAGTAATATCCTGCAAAAACTCTGGGGAGAAGGATGAAAATTTGAAGTAGCGCTTTAGCAGAAGAGGTAAAGAAAAATTCTGAATCTTAAGACTCAGCAATTACCATTGGCGCAGTCATTTCCCAAGTTTTCACTGGCTTTTCATATACTGGCTTTCAAGAGTTCCTCCAAGTTCACGAACTTTTCAGAGACCAACAGAATTCACTAGAGATCCCCCCACCTCCCTTAATCCAGAAGAACTGACCTTCCTTCCCCTTTCTCCCTTCTACGGATCAACTGGTTCCAATTTGAACCGCTCGGATCAGTTTAGAGCGTTTATGGCACTGTGCTGCCCTCTAGTGGAAAATAGGAGTTTAAACAGCATAAGAATCTTCAAGTCTCTGTGACTAGTCTGAGTCAGGAAGACTTTCTGGAAAAATTGAAAACCTGGACTAGACTAAAGAAAACGTAGGGAATGAGATCAAGTAAATATTTTTAGTAATAGCACAGCAGGTATTACTATTTTTAGTAATAGCACAGCAGGTAGGGCGTTTGCCTTGCACCAGGCCGACCTGGGTTCAATTCCTCCACCCGTCTCGGAGAGTCTGGTAAGCTACTGAGAGTTTCCTGCCTGCACGGCAGAGCCTGGCAAGCTATCCGTGGTGTATTCGATATGCCAAACACAGTAACAACAAGTCTCACAATGGAGATGTTACTGGTGCCCGCTTGATCAAGTCGATGAACAAAGGGAGGACAGTGCTACTGTGCAGTATCACTAAAGTGGTGTTGACAAAGCCCTTAACAGCACCAAGTGACTCTTGCTGAAAAGCTGTTCCTTGGAGATCTGGCTTGTTTTAGTTCGCTCTCAGGAAAGATTCTGAGGGGCCCAAACAGAGGCAGCTTTCTTTCATGGGGTAATAATGAGAGAATGTGGCTTGTGAAATTGTACATTTGCTGCAAGTTGAAATCCTTGATCATGCTCATTTCATTTTGAAGGAGAGGAATGTTCTTTGAATCTGCTAGGGAGCTGGCTTTCTCTTACTATGTCACCCCAGGATGGCGCTTTCAGCAGCTCACATGCTGTGTTGTATTACTCTGTGAGAACAGGAGTTGATTACCAAATGTCCCACTCGACCTGTTTATTCATCTGTGCCAGCTGGTCCAAGGGCTGATATCCCAAGTCTCTCCACTGTCTAATTGTTTTCTTATTGGTTAGTCTGTGTGTACTTACATGGGCTTGAGCAATAGCGTAGTGGGTAGAGCATTTAGGGCATTTGCCTTGCATGTGGCCGACCCGGTTCAATTCCTCCGCCGCTCTTGGAGAGCCCGGCAAGCTATCAAGAATATTTCACTTGCACGGCAGAGCCTCGTAAGCTACACGTGACGTATTCAATATGCCCCAAACAGTAAAAACAAGTCTCACAATGGAGACGCCACCGATGCCAGCTCGAGCAAATCGATGAACAATGGGAGGACAGTGCTACAGTGTAGGTACATGTGTGTGTGTCTTCTGTCAAGTGTAAACAGGATAAGTTAATTATTTACATTTCACACAATTAAAAGTATTATATTCTATTTATTTATATATATATTTTTTAAAGCCATACCGGTGATTTTCAGGGGTTCCTAAGAAATTACTGGACTCAGGAATTACTCCTGGCCGTGCTCAGGAGACCATAAGGGATTCCAGGAGTGGAATCTGGGTTGACTGCATGCAAGGCAAATTCCCTACCTGCTGTATTATTTCTCTATCCCCAAAGTATTCTATTTTATACTTTAAGCCATGCTACCAGCCCCAAGCAACTGTGGCCAGCACTCAATAAATATTTGACTTTATTTCCAAATTAAAGGGTAATTTAGCAAGCAATAGCACTATCCTATATCACTGTCCTCCCATTGTTCATTGATTTGTTCGAGTGGGCACCAGTAACGTCTCCATTGTGAGACTTGTTGTTACTGTTTTTGGCATACGAATATGCCACGGGGAGCTTGCCAGGCTCTGCCTTGCGGGTGGGATACTCTGGGTAGTTTGCCGGGCTCTCCAAGAGGGACGGAGGAATCGAACCTGGGTCAGCCGCGTGCAAGGCAAATGCCCTACCCACGGTAAATCAAATATCAGTCACATACTAGTCATTATTTTGAGTACTACAATTTATTTTATTTTTGGCATCTTGGACCACACCTGGCTCAAGGTGTTTACGGATCATTTCTGACAGGGCTCAGGGACCATATTTGGTACCAGGGGTCAAACCTGAATAGGATTCATCCAAGACAAGAACTTTATCGCTGTACTATTCTCCATCTATTTATTTTATTTTTTAATTGTCTAATTTAAATTAACCTGTGAATATTTCGTGTTTGCCTTCCCTATGTACCCAGTGCTGTGTTAGATTCTGGGCAGATGCTGGTGATAAACTATGCAGTTTCTAGCCCTGTGCGTGCCTATGTTACATCTTTTTGTGCCTTCCCTTACCGAGAGCATCTTCAGGCCTCCTGAGCTCAGGAACCTGAAACATGCGATTACATAGTACTCAGAAAAGATTTCCAGGTATGCCAGATACCCTGGAGTGTTGGAAATTGAGACAGACTTAGATAAAATGAAGACTGAGTCATAACTCAATTGAGACATGAAGAATAAGCTAGTTAGCTAGGGCACCCAAAAAGATGGGAGAAAAGTGGTTGGTGTGGAGGGAGGAGTGAGGAAGGCTGGAATAAAATGAACTTGAGTGTTGAAACAAGAAGTCTAGGAGGGTAGAGGGGGAGAAATGGGCATAATGAGCCTTCCTTAGATCTTGCTGTCAAAATCCCAAAGCGCGTTAAAGCTCCTTATAATGTTTTCCCCCCTCTTTTCCAAAAGAAAGTATTCTATTTCTGTCTTATGTTTGCATTCCTTTCTCTGCCTGCCCCTTCCTTCATAGATGTCGATGTGACGGGATGCTGTACACATACCTGACTGCAGTGCTCATTTATTTAAAATTGTGGCACTTGTGAAGACTTGCCCTCCTTTCCTTAGTCGCTGAGATTGATGTGTGCTCACTGGAGGTCTCGCTCCTTGGTCAGAAATCCAAGTGAGAGGTGTGATGCTCATCTGGGGTCACGGTGGTGCTCCCAGAAGTGCTCATCAGAGACCACACTTCCTGGCCTTGGGGATTATCTATCTTTCTCATTGTGTGCTTGCCAGGGTGTCACAACCTCTTTTGTGGAGTTTGCCCACAACTGACGGTGATAAAACCAGAAATCACTTGAGGCTCTGGTGATTGCAGAGAGCAGAGCCTCTGGGCTTCAACCACTGAGCTGCCAGAATCACACTTGACACCAATGGGGCACTGGGGATTTGAATTTGCAACCATAGGCTTACCAAGCAGGTGTTCTAAACAAGCACTTCTCAACCAGGAACAATATCATCCCTAGAGATTTCCCCCAGGATATTCCAAGAGAGTCATAGGTAAACAGTCACATAAATGGGGATTATGGCACGGGACCAGGGAATCACCTGGAAGGAAGGAGGGTGTAGAGGAAGGAGACAAATCCAGAAAGGGGTCGCAATTGGGAAAAGGTTGAGAAACGCTCTCCTAATTCTCTGTTCTACTTATAATGATTGGGGCTTGAGGGTGGGTCACACTTGGTGGTGTTCAGGGCTTACTCTGGGCTTTAAATTCCAGGATCATTCCTGGAGGGCTCAGGGAATCATATGTGTTGCTTGGGGTTGAACCCAGTTTGGCTGTGTGCAAGGCAAATACCCTACTCACTATACTATTGCTCTGGCCCTCTTACAATGATTTCTAAAATGAAAAGCATTTAAGTTTGTATTCATATAGTATTTGTCTAAAGTAGACCTTTGTATTGTCCTGCATTCCTTGAGGGCAGGGGGCCAAACAGCATCACCAAGCGCTGCCCTGAACTTCTCAGACGGATCTATTTTACCTTCACTTCCATCCTGCTTCTTAGATTTGCCCACCCGTCCATGAACACCACATCCACCTTCCTGACAAAGACCAATTCGCACCATCTGATCCACATATGCACTCATTTGTCCCTTTCTCTATGCAAGGAATTGAGGATGCATAAGAGATGCCTCATGAAAGACTGCTTGATCTACGGCTGAGATCAGGCATAGCTAAGACCAAAAATCTATTTGATTTCCGAAAAGTCAAATGCGAAAAACACTTGAATCTTAAGTAGCTAGGTGATGGAATTTATTCTCCCCTTCTTGTGGCTTACTAATGCATGTATTTCAAAACCTGCTTTTGTCTTTCTCTATGCAGCCCATCTGCCAGGCGGCCTATCAGAACGATTTTGGTCAAGTGTGGCGCTGGGTGAGGGAAGATAGCAAGTTTATCAACGTTCAAGACAGCTTTAATGGAGATACTCCCCTGATCTGTGCCTGCAGGAGAGGGCACCTGCGAATTGTCTCCTTCCTTTTAAGAAGAAATGCTGATGTGAACCTCACAAATCAGGTGAGACCTTGACATAAGAATAGAGAGAGAAGTTGGCCATGATAACTCCTTTCTCCTGTTGATGGAAGTAGCAAATGTCATTTTCTCCTGGCTTACAGCTCCTAATAACTATTGCACTTGTGGTGCTATTTCATTAGTTATATTTTTTTACTTGCTACATTAAATTTAATATTTCTAGAAGAACCTAGTACAGAAGGTTGGGTTGCTGGTGAGACAATTGCTGAGAAGAAGGGAGCTCATGAAGTAGAGGCTTCTTGAAGCCTCATAGAGAAAGGCATGAAGAATGCATTTAAAGTTGCAGAGTTGGCTGTTACTGAGTCTTTGGGACTAAGCAAGTGCAGTAGGATATGCATAATTGTTGTGAACATGCTTCCACAGTCCCGTTGAAAAACCAGTTCTGCCTCATAAGAAAGGAAAAAAAATCTACTGAACATACAAAGCCATTATCTGAGTGACCTATGCCCACGTGCATCCAATGACAGAGGCAGCTCTGCTCAGTTAAAGAACAGAACGTTTGGGGTAATATTGTATTATTAGAAAAATGTATCAAGGGGCTGGAGTGATAGCGCAGAGGGTAGGGCATTTGCCTTGCATGCAGCTGACCCGGGTTTGATTCCCAGCACCCCATATGGTCCTCTGAGCACCACTAGGAGTAATTTCTGAGTGCAGAGCCAGGAGTAACCCCTGTGCATCGCCAGATGTGACCCAAAAAGCAAATAAAAAAATTTCAAGAATAGACTTCCTGATTGTGCTTATCATTGTCTTTTTTTGACTGGTTATGTTACAAAGCACTTTTATGCGGAGTCCTACAGCTTAACAGGACATAGCATGTTCCCTCACAAAGGCAATAGACCTGGAGAAAGGGAATGTGAAGACAGTATCTGTGGTTCTTATCTGATCTCAGGACACATGTCCTTAGAAAGTGGAGTGAAGGGGATGCCTGAACACAGGGGAAGGACCGAGGAAGTACCCTCCTTCTATCTGTTTAGTAGAAAACCTAAGCCAGACTGCTTGCATTTTTCAGTATCATCAGAACCAGGGAAAGGACCTTAGAGAATACTTTTGATGATTTGGAGTGATGTTCTTTGAATAAGTGTTTGGTTTGCATTTTTGATAAAAATGTTTAATGTTATTAAAATATTTGCTCTTTCATTTTTCTTCCCTACTAGTCTTTATACATTAATCATTTAAGCCAGACATTTTCATTTCTTAATCTATGTTTATGAGTATCTTCAGAAGTACCAAACAAAGACCTTAAAAACCAGCCAAACCAAATGCTATCCTGATAATTCAAGTGACTAAGAGATCATTGATGCTTCAAAAATCAAATTAAATTAAAACACAGATACATTTAATTTTTGAACTGTCAAATTAACAAGTATTAAAAAAGGAAAATCACTCACAAAGAAAGGGAGAGAGAAAACCCTAATAAACCGAATCAGAAATGAAAAGGGGGTCATTACAACAGAAACCACAGAAATTCAGAGGATCCTCAGGGAGTACTTTGAGAAGCTTTATGCCACGGAACATCAAAACCTCGAGGAAATGGATAAATTCCTAGACTCCTACAGACTCCCAAGGCTGAACCAAGAAGACCTGGAATACCTGAACAGACCTATCACCATCAAGGAAATTGAAATGGTAATAAAAAGTCTCCCCAAGCACAAAAGTCCTGGCCCGGATGGATTCACTAGTGAATTCTTCCAAATCTTTAAAGAGGACTTACTCCCAATACTCTTTAAGCTTTTCCACGAAATTGAAATATCAAAAACACTTCCAAACAGTTTCTACGAAGCAAATATCACACTGATACCAAAAGCAGACAGAGATACCACAAAGAAAGAGAATTACAGGCCGATATCCCTGATGAACACAGATGCAAAGATCCTCAACAAACTACTAGCAAATAGAATCCAACTACTCATCAAAAAGATCATACACCATGACCAAGTAGGATTCATCCCAGGGATGCAAGGATGGTTCAACATTCGGAAATCAATCAACATAATCCACCATATCAACAAAAGAAAAGATAAAAAGCATATGATCATATCAATAGATGCAGAGAAAGCATTTGATAAGATCCAGCACCCCTTTATGATGAAAACCCTAGCCAAAATGGGTATAGAGGGGACCTTCCTCAACATAATTAAAGCCATCTACCACAAGCCTACAGCAAGCATCATCCTCAATGGGGAAAAACTGAGAGCCTTCCCTCTAAGATCAGGGACGAGACAGGGATGCCCACTCTCTCCACTGCTGTTCAATATAGTACTGGAAGTACTTGCAATAGCGATTAGGCAGGAAAAAGATATTAAGGGCATTCAGGTAGGAAAGGAAGAAATCAAGCTCTCACTATTCGCAGATGATATGATACTCTACTTAGAGAACCCAATAACTTCCACCAAAAAACTCTTAGAAACAATAGACTCGTATAGTAAAGTTGTAGGTTATAAAATCAATACCCAAAAGTCCATGGCTTTCCTATACGCAAACAGTGAGAGAGAAGAAAGCAACATGAATAAAACAATCCCATTCACAATTGTGCCCCAGAAAATCAAGTACCTAGGAATCAGCTTAACTAAGGAAGTAAAGGACCTGTACAAAGAAAACTACAAAACGCTACTTCAGGAAATAAAAGAGGACATGAGGAAATGGAAAGATATCCCCTGCTCATGGGTCGGGAGACTTAACATTGTCAAAATGGCAATACTACCGAAAGCATTGTATAAATTCAATGCAATCCCTATAAGGATACCCATGACATTCTTCAAAGAAATGGAGCAAACACTCTTGAAATTTATATGGAACAATAAGCCCCCACGAATAGCTAAAGCAATTCTTGGGAAAAAGAAAATGGGAGGAATCAACCTCCCGAACTTCAAACTGTACTACAAAGCAGTAATAATTAAAACAGCATGGTACTGGAACAAAGGCAGAACTGCAGACCAATGGAACAGGGTTGAATATACTGACATTTCTCCTCAATCATATGCTCATCTAATCTTTGATAAAGGTGCAAGTAATGTGAAGTGGAGTAAGGAAAGCCTCTTTAATAAATTGTGTTGGCATCACTGGACGGCTACATGCAAAAAAATAGGCTCAGAACTCTGCCTAACACCATGTACAAAAGTAAGATCAAAATGGATTAAAGACCTCAACATCAGACCAGAAACCATAAGGTACATTGAAGACAAAGTTGGCAAAACCCTCCATGACATTGAAGCTAATGGTATCTTCAAAGATGCCACGCCACTGGCCGAGCAAGTGAAAACAGAGATAGATAAATGGGACTATCTTAAACTAAGAAGCTTCTGCAACTCCAAAGAAACAGTGACCAAAATACAAAGACAGTCTACAGAATGGGAAAGGATATTCACCGAATACACATCTGACAAGGGGTTGATATCCAGGATATACAAAATACTGGTTAAACTCCACAAGAAGAAAACATCCAACCCCATCCAAAAATGGGGCAATGAAATGAACAGAAACTTTCTCAAAGAAGAAATCCGAATGGCAAAAAAGCACATGAGAAAATGCTCTACATCATTAATCATCAGGGAGATGCAGATCAAAACCACAATGAGATACCATCTCACACCTCAGAGACTGGCCCAAATTCAAAAGAACAAAAGCAACCGATGCTGGCGTGGATGTGGCGAGAAAGGGACACTCCTTCACTGTTGGTGGGAATGTCCACTGGTTCAGCCCTTCTGGAAAACAGTATGGACGATTCTCAAAAAATTAGAAATTGAGCTCCCATTTGACCCAGCAATACCACTCCTGGGAATATATCCCAGAGAGGCAAAAATGTATAGTCGAAGTGACATCTGCACTTGTTTGTTCATTGCAGCCCTCTTTACAATAGCCAGAAACTGGAAGAAACCTGAATGCCCAAGAACAGATGACTGGTTAAAGAAACTTTGGTACATCTACACAATGGAGTACTATGTAGCTCTTAGAAAAGATGAAGTCATGAAATTTACATACAAGTGGTACAATATGGAAAGTATCATGCTAAGCGAAATGAGTCAGAAAGAGAGGGATAGACATAGAAAGATTGCATTCATCTGGGGGATATAAAGTAACAAAGTATGAGATTAATACCCAAGAATAGCTGAGATCAGCACCAGGAGGATTACTCCGTAACTTAGAGGCCAGCCGGGTATCCTAGAGGAAAGGGCTATTCAGATAGAGAAGGGAGCACCAAATAAAGGATGTTTGGAGGATCCTCCCAGGAGGGGAGATGCATGTCGAAAGTAGACTATGGACTGAACATGTTTGCCACTCAATGCCTCTTTTGCAGACCACAACACCCAAAAGGAGAGAGAGAACACAGGGGATTGCCCTGCCACAGAGACGGGGGGATGGGGGGATGGGGGTGGGAGGGATATTATCCATGGTGGTGGAAAATGGGCACTGGTGGAGGGATGGGTATCTGATCATTGTATAATTGAAACCAAAGCACAAAAAATTGTAAATCTACAACTTTAAAAAAATAAAATAAAATAAAGGGGGAAAAAAAAAAAAAAAAAAAAAAAAAAAAGGAAAATCAAATGTAAGGAAAGAAAAGGAAAGTTTAAATTATCTTATAGGGGCACATTTGGCAGAACAACATGTAAAGCAACAATACCCCTAACACCAGATTCAACTTTTAGAAACTTATGATGCAGAAAAAAATTTAGAAATGTTGACAAAGATTTATGAAAGAAGATACTTGAGAAGTGTGATTTTTAAAATGAAAATTCAACAGACCTGAGCATTTAATGAACAGGCCTTAACTTAATAAAGTTGGTTCATTGAACAGAAAGCCATAGAGCAATTATAGTTAGATGTTTTAAAATATTAATTAGCATGGAAAATACACAAATTCTAAGCATTAATTGAGAAAAGCAAGATGATCTTTCAGATAAATAATATTCTATATCTTAAAGTACAGCAAATATGAATTTAAAGAACCACATGTCAATTATACTGCAATAGTACTGAAATAAAATAGACTATAAAACAATATAGCCTAAATATCACAAGTGAAATCTGAGATTCTTAACAATGGATATTAAATTATCTCATATACACTCATCTTGTTTTCATTTTTTAAAATTAATTTATTTATTCTGAATACCCATCCCTCCACCAGTAACCATTTCCCACCACCTCGGATCCCAGTAACCCTCCCACCCCCCATTTCCCCCATCCCCCCCTGCCTCTGTGGCAGGGCATTCCTCTTTGTTCTCTCTTTCCTATTGGGTGTTGTGGTTTGTAAAAGAGTTAAGCCTGATTTTCAGGGAGAAACGTTGGATAATTTACTTTCCATTGATCACTTTATATATATGCAGCCGTGCGGTTTGGCGTGAAAGTCCTGTTCCCGCATGCTCCAGCTGTGCTTGTAGAGGCTCTTGGTCACCGGGGTTCTATCTGGAGGAGGCGGGATGCGGCACCTACCCCATCTGGGACTTCCCGGTGATCTCGGCTCTCTTTGGGACCTGGAGCATTCTCCGGGAGCTGTGGAGTCCCCCAGCGGCCTCTGGTTTTCATTTTTTTAAGTGAAGAATGCACATACTTTAGTATTTAAAAATCAAAAAGTATTCTGACTTAATAGTGCTTCCCCACAATAAAAAATTGTTTTCTCTCTTCTCTCTTCCTCTTCCTCTCATGGATTAGGTTGGTAGCCCAATCCCATTAACTGTTTTTCGTTATGCCTCCTTGTGAATATTTCTATCAACCTTTGTTTTATAATGAGGCCCTGAAGCTCAACATCCTGACCATATCTCAGAGTTAAATTATACACCTGATAAATATTCACATATTTGAAGAATTCATTGGACTTATTTCCATTCACCTAGCACTGGCCCTTTGTGTAGGAACTTGAGAAAAATGCCAGCTGGTTAAGATTTTTTAATGAAACAACCACAGAATAAATAATAGTACGTCAGAGATGATTAAGGGATGACTGGAGCTTTTCATATTCACAGTCTTATGTTCCTGTCGCAATGTATTATTTTCAAACACTGTGAGGATCCATCTTTTGATGATATTTAGACTCTATATTTTACCATGTGGTCTTTCTTCTCTGCTTGTCCTTCCTCCAGCCTTTATGGGAGGTCTGGGATGTTTGAGCCACACTCAGTAGTGCTGGAGAGTTACTCTTGGCTCTAATTTCTGGTGGTGCTCAGGGGTCCATGTAATGCAGCAGATGGAATCAGGCTTGGCCACATGCAAGGCAAGCAAATAACTTAACCCCTGAACTATCTCTCCAGCTCCTCTTTCCTTACCCCCATCTAAGTATTTTCTTTGTACAGAACTATATTAAATATTCTGATCAATGGGTGGGGGGGGGGAGACCTAATTTCTCTGACAGACTCCACAGGGAAAAGTATTATAATACACTAAAATCTAAAGGTGAAAACTCAACTTTTTGATATGGTAGTCTGAAAATACAAATTTGAAACAAACTATTTTATTAATAGAGTTCTTTTCTTAATTTCCAGAAAGAAAGAACCTGCTTGCATTATGCAGTGAAGAAAAAATTTACCTTCTTTGATTATCTACTTATTATCCTTTTAATGCCTGTTCTGCTTATTGGGTATTTCCTCATGGTAAGTATAGCACTCCTGCATGAAGGACAAGGCAATGATTAGAAAATCAATAGAAAAGCTCATCAAATTTTGCTAGACCAGTGAGTTACAAATAGATAATAACAAAATAACTACAAATACAAATAAATAATGACAAAACTTTGTAAAACACAGGCCTGTATTTTACAAATGGCATTTACAATATACATATGATGCCAGGATTCAAGTCAAGTGAGAAGGTAGCAAAATAAGTTAGTTGTGGTAAAACAAGATAGTCATGGTGAAACAATCTTTGCAGTGTTTATTTAAAAAAAAAAAACAAGTTTTTAAAACTTGATTAAAAATTATTGGAAGAAAGCACAAAAAATCTTGAATATTCAAAGCATTTTTTGTTCCTTTATTCCTTCCATTTTTGTTAGTTTATATCTTTGTGCATATCTTTCCAAATTTTTTGTTTTTAAGAACCTGTCTTGTTTGTGAGTTAATAAACATATTAGAGATATTTTGCTGTTGTTTTGGGGTCATACCTAGTGGTGATGGGGAACAACTCCTTGCTTTATGCTGGGAGCTGACTCCCTGTTGGTGTTCAAGAAATCAACCATATGTTGCAAGGTATGGAAACTGTGTTTCCCTTATGCAAAGCATGTCTTGGCCCTTAAAGTGATCTCTCCAGCCCTCAAGTGAGAGATTTTCACCCAAAACCTAAGAACTACAGAAGATCTTTATAGAGAATTTTGTGTTCAAATGACTCTTTGGTACAAAATTCTTCTTGATATAAAAAGATGTTGGTATAAGAATCCAAACACATTATGAATAGAAAATCAAGCTTTGTGTCTTAGCTTTTTAATTGAGCGACATGTAATTACTGACTCATTGACTTTTTACTATCTTGTTCCCTTATGACAAAGTCAACCTGTGAGAGATGACTCAACAATTGCATAATTTACTCCAGCTGAATGACTGCTCTTCCTTCTCATAAAGATATGCTAATGGACCATGGGAGTTAGTTATTACTGTTTTCATAAACTCTGGAACAAAATTTGTCAAACATGTTACTATATCTGTGGACATTGAAATGTCACAGGCATTTCTATTTAATTAAATAGAAAACACCCACAGATTCTAATGACTGTATTTGGGAGAACAATAGTTATAACTCATTGACAAAGTATAATCTGGTTTAGATATTTGAAAAGTTCTTGAAAAATTAATTGTTCACCTGGTACTTGAGTATTTGTAGTTTGGAACTGGGCAGAGGAACTGTCATTAATTTATAAAACTTTTTAAGAGATAGTGAGGACACAACCACAATGGTGATTAACAAGGTTTATTCAGAATTTTTGGACACAAAACCCTGCTTTCTAAGAGTGTCCAATGTCTAAAGTTGGAGGTCTAACTATACTGATCTGATGGCATGAATATAGTTTATTAATGGGACCTATATCTGTCCTTATCATTGGCCAGCATTTGTGTCCATAAAGGTTAAGTTACATGAAAGGAAATTATAGAAAAGACCAGAAGGTACTGTGTTCCTTTTGCAAAGGGTGAGAAGAGAAAGGCTGAGAAGACTTTGACAAACAAGGAAGGTATAAAGAGAAATGCCAATGGCATGAAGTATGCTTAACGATAAGGAAACTGAAATTCAGTGACCCCCGAGAACAGGAAGAGCTATGTTCCCTGAACAATGAGAAGTTGGGAATACACTCCAACAGACAAATCATCCAAATCTCTGGTGGCTGAACAGAAAACAGTGATTTCCAAGAAACCTAATTAATTCCATTCATTGGTTTAGTCATTCAATCCATATTTATCTGGATCTACTATTTGCCAGACACTGTGCTGAGGGTGGCAACAGACTCCCACTGATTCTCAGACAAATGTAGCTCTGGTCCTCATGATTGCTAGAGGTGATGGATAAAGACCCATCCACCAAATGACAAAAACACGTGTAACATGATGATTAGACAGGTGATGCAGAGTCAGTAGTTCTTATGAAAGCCCTGAAGGGAGAAGTATCAGCTGGCCAGGTCGGTGAAGAATGTCTCATGGAGAAAGAGGGTTTGTGGGCTGTCATGGGAAAGGTGGATTTACCAGGCAAAGGGAGGACAGAGGCTTTAGGAGTAAAGAAAATTCTAAGCAATCCATCTCCAGTATGAGGGAGCCTGGGTGGAATGAAAGATGAACAAAAGTCTGGGGGGTAGATCAGGTGAGCAAGGCAGTATAAAACAAGATTCCTGGGATCTGGGGTAGACATGGAAACATACCAGATTTTATAGGAACAGTCTGAAGAGAGGGATTGTCTCTGCTCTCAGAAAACAGGAAGTTTGAGTGAGGAAATCATAGGTTACAGGACCCCATCCTCAGCACAATTTGTAAGATTCTAGAATTTGCCTTCCTAACAAATTTCCAGGGATTGGCATTTTTATTTCTAGACTGTACTCTGAGAACTTTTTGATATTGGAGTAGTGTGAAGGGAGGGGAATTTTAAGGAAGGTATGTAGGTTCAAGGATTTTGATCAAGATGAAGTCTACGGATTATAAGTATCATGTGGCGAAAACATCTGTAAATAAGCCTGTTTTGCAATTGCTGTTTATGGCAGGTATCAAAAACAAAGCAAAACGAGACTCTCATACGGATGCTCCTTGATGCTGGTGTTGAAGTTAATGCTGCAGATTGTGTAAGTTTATATTTGTTAGCTGTTTTAAAATGATACATAGGGGCTGGAGCAATAGCACAGCGGGTAGGGCCTTTGCCTTGCACGCGGCTGATCTGTGTTTGATTTCCAGCATCCCATATGGTCCCACGAGCACCGCCAGGAGTAATTCCTGAGTATATGAGCCAGGAATAACCCCTGTGCATCGCCGGGTGTGACCCAAAAGAAAAAAAAAGAAAAAAATACATAAAAGGGATTTTCTGTAGATTGGTCTTTTTATCTCTGAAGTTCTTTGCCTAAACACCATTACCTTAATTTTATTTAAGTTTTTCAGTGGCATCTAGGAGAATTTGAGACTGCTTATAGTTTGCCTGTAAGCTCATGGAAATAACATTTTTAATTGATTATAAAGAACTAGGAAAACAGAGGCTCAGCAGTTAAGACAATGGAAATTTAAATGTTTACAGGTAAACCAAATGCTTGCCACTTTGTACCTATGTGAGCTTCTGCAAGTCATAAACTTACCTGACTCTGTTTGCTCTTTTGTAGTTTTTATAAAATTTCTTTATTCAAAGCACTCTTAATAGAGTGCCTGGAAGGTAGTAACTACTTAGAGATATCTCCTTGTCAATGACCCCTTCAGTTACTAAGAAAGAAAAGGGCAATAGAACATCCAAATAACAGTTATAGTTGTGACAATGAGAGCAGCACTGGCTAACTTCTTTCTCATTAAGGGTTACATTTATACCTATAGTTTTGTAAATTTATACTCATTTTCCTCCCTTAAGTGATCGTAATTGATCAAACATTTGTTTGTAGGAAGTTTTATTTGCTTACATATATTGAAAAATTCTTCATTAAAAAATGGCAACTTTAAAATTGAGGTATCACACCCCTTATACTCAAACTATATTTCATATCAACGGTAGTTAAAACAATGTGGTATTGGTGTAAAAATATGCACATGGGCCAGAGCAATAGCAGAGAGTAGGCAAGCTTGCTTGCATGTGTATAATCAGGGTTTAATACCCAGCATTCCTAGTGAGCAGAGAGCCAAGAATAAGCCTTAAGGATAGCCAGGTGTGACCCCAAACAAATAAAAAATAGGCACACAGATCAATGAAATACATAGTTCTGAAATAAAGCCACAAATATAAGGACAACATGAGCTTTCTATAAGTTGCATATTTTTAGTACAAACAGGAATTGAAGACGAAGGTTAATTGTGATTACAGAAATTAATAATAACACACACTGAGGTAGAAGTCTTTTTGTTAGTTTCTTTGGTTCTGATGTCACACCCAGAGGTTCTCAGGGCTTACTTCAGGCTCTGTGCTCCAGGATCACTCCAGGTAATCCTCAGGGGACAGTTTGTGATGGAGATTGAACCAGGGCGGGCTGTGTGCAGGGTAAGTGTGTTGCTTGTTGTGCTCCCTCTGACACAGAAAATACTTTTTTTAAAAAAGAAGTACACTTGCACACACATAGCTTACAGAATTTTTTCTTAGTTGTACACTACAAAAAGTGGGAAAAATACGCTATAGAAGCCACATGTTACAGTGTGTGAAGTGGTAAACTGAGTTGTTACAACACTGTACTTTGTGTTTCAGTATGGATGCACTGCCTTACATTATGCCTGTGAAATGAAAAACCAGAATCTTATCCCTATTCTGTTAGAAGCCCATGCAGATCCCATGATAAAGAATAAGGTAAGATGGGTGGTCTATGGTTCTTCCAGCAGCATAATCTTCCAACTTTGACATTGTACTGAGTTAAATGGACTGCCTTTGATATTGTTCATGGCAAAATTAATCATATTAATGAGGAATCAAGCTGTCTTATTTACTGTTAGAACTAAATAATACATTTTAAAATGTTTACTATTCATCTATTTGAGGGGTTGATGAACTCTTGTGTATGGGACCATGTGGTTCAGAGAATTGAATTAAGATTGGTTCCAGTACCAGAATTGAATGACATTTCAAACCCAAATATTACAGTCTAAATTTTGCAATCAGTCTAAGAAGATATTTTTTATCCTTTGCACTGCCATTAGCCTCTATTGCATATCAATAACCCTGATTCCCTTTTCTCCTCAGCGTGGTGAGAGTTCCCTGGATATTACACGAAGATTAAAATTTTCCCAGATTGAATCAATGCTAAGGAAAGCATCATAATCCTTGTGACCACAATGGACAAGTTAAAAAAAAAGATCTATGACTGGATTTTTATCTCTATCTTGAACTTCGTGTTCATGGACTGCTCAACTTGGGTGCCACAATTTAATGGGGGTGGTGATATTGACCATGGATAATGTTTCTGAAGCGCTTTGTGTTTAGAACTCTTTGCTGGAGTGAAGTTCTCCATAGTTTAATCCTAAATGAAACACTAATGCAATTGGCTTTTCCACCTCAGTCCAAGTAGAATGGCATTTCTAACCCAGTCTCTTTAGAGGGACAGTTACCTGAAATAGTATTCTTTCTTCTCTGTATGCTCCTCTAATAAAGAGGCTGTCTTGTCTATGTTCTGTCCTGGGAGACAAAACTGTTCTTCTTACATGGCTGGTATCAAAGAATCAAAGTACGACATGTATTTGTCTGGAAGAGGTGAGTGGTGGGGGAAGAGGAGGATGCTATTAGAGATCTGTACAGAAAGATTTCTTTGATGAAACAACTTCAACAAAATCAGTTTTCAGTGGTGGGAGTGTTTGCTCCACAGAATTTGGCAAATGCTACAAATTAGGGTTTTTTGTTTGTTTGTTTGTTTGTTTTTGCCTTTTGGGTCACACCCGGCAATGCACAGGGGTTACCCCTGGTTTTGCATTCAGGAATTACTCCTGGTGGTGGTCAGGGGACCATATGGGATGCTGGGAATTGAACCCGGGTTGGCCGCATGCAAGGCAAACGCCCTACTCACTGTCCTATCACTCCAGCCCCATGTTATTTGTTGTTGTTGTTGTTCTTTTCAGGGACCCAGTTTACTAGTATACCTATAAATATTTTGGTCATTTACAAATAAAAGAACTCTTTATTTTAAACAAGATTATAGAACTGCTAAGTTGTCAAAAAATTATAGTTATCTTGTGACTTCAAGGCAGCTATTGAACTTGTTAATCTTTTTGTTTTTATTGATAAAATAAAATATTATTCTAAATTATTTGTATAAAGAAGTTTTTAATAAGAGAACAAAGGCATAGAGTGATAGTACAGTGAGTAGGTTGCTTGCCTTACTCAAGTTTGATCACCAGAACTACATATGGTCCCTTGAGCCCCACCAGAATTGACCCCTGAGCATAGAACCACAGCACCTTTGAGCGTGGCTCCAAAATAAACAAAAGAGAAGAAATAGAACTAAGTGATAAGATGGTATACGGATTATACTTCTGGAGAGATTGTGACTATCACACTGAACTCTTGGTCTCAAATTCTTTGTAAATGAGACAGAGTGAAAAGAGAATTGACTATAAATAATGCACTAGGCTTCACTGTGTATTAATAAAGAAAGTCTATGAGTGATTTACCATCCTCAAATGGAAAGAAATCCTGGAATATTTATTGAATTGAGTACAGTATTTATTGAACTAGGTACATGTGGTGGTAGGGAAGTAGTCACACTCAGTTACAGATTTTGAAATCCTAAAAATCTCTTAATATGTCATTCCAGTTTTGCTTTTTCACTGAAACAAATTATTAAGTTACTTTGAAGGATGAAAAAAAACTACCCAGGTGAATATCATACATCAGTGTAGCTTCAGTTTGGTTTCAGAATTTGGACTATTGTAACTGTAACTCATTAATTGTATTATAATTCATGTAATTTGCAAGTCATGTTAAAAACTGTGGAATGCAGGAGGTTTTCTTAAAAAAATAAATCAAGGTTCATGCATGAGTTGATGTGATTGTGTAATAGTAACTTTGTCAAGATAAAGGAGTAAAGGGGGGAGCAATAGCACAGTGGGTAGAGCGTTTGCCTTGCACGTGGCCAATCCAGCGGACCAGAGTTCGATTCCTCTGCTCCTCTCAGAGAGCCCAGCAAGCTACTGAGAGTATCTCTCCTTCATGGGAAAACCTGGCAAGCTACCCGGGATGTATTCGATATGCCATACACAGTAACAACAAGTCTCACAATGGAGATGTTACTGGGCCCACTCGAGCAAATCAATGAACAACGGGAGGACAGTGCTACAGTGCTACGCTGATGACATTATAAAATTTTCTTCTTGACTTTTAATTTTTGGAGTGAAAAAACTGTGTCAGAGGTTTCTAGCCATTATGTCTCCTAACAACAGGCTGTAAAATCTTAAACAAGCTGGGACTCAAATCTAGGCATTGAAATGAACAATCATGCTTTGTGCAATGCATAATGCATATATTAGAAATCTCATACATAGCCTATAAATTCATCTTCTCTGATCCTGAGCTATAACACTTAGGCTTATTTCTAAAGGTTTTAAATATATGTTTCATCCATACTGTGCATTGATTTTATTTTTTTTGGTGTTGTTAAAGCAACTGGGCTTTCTGAGGTAGTGTTACCATGGCAACAAGTGGAAATTTTCTAGCTTATTTTGTGAAAGTCAACAACAATTCACAGAGTCACGAACTCTGTCTGTTCAAATGTATTGATTTACTTTATGGCTCAAAAAATATGACATGAAAACAAAAGGTTTTTAAGAGATTTATCTGAATAATGTAGAGACTATATGGATAATTTCTGTCAGATAAACCTATTCTTCAAGCTGACAGAGTATATGAGAGTATATGATAGTACATAAAATCTTTATATATATGTTCATCGAATATCTTAATTAACTAGAAAAAAGTCAGTCTTAGTGCCCAATATAGGAAAGTTCAAGGACATATACTATATCTTTGACCTTCATCACAGGTCTTCTACTCATATGACAAATTTTCCAATTCTAGAAGTATTTCTTAAAATTTTCCATTCTTGGACTCCAGTTCATGAACCTTTTCACGAGGTTAGTCAGTTTTCATGGCTTTAGAATAATGTGATCTTGCATGTCCCCTCAGTGAGGTTGGCCTCCTGTTTTATCAGATGTATGATTTCATTGTACATACGATGAGGAGCATCCAAACCCCAGATGAAATCCACATGAGCCCATTCAGGAATGTTCTTATGGTAGATGAGGTTGGTCACTTCAGAGAGTAGAGTTTTCACATCTTCTGGGTTGGAAAGCCAGTCCTGACCTCCCGTCCACATTGCTGTAGGAACCATCATATCACTGACTCTGTACCTAACAGGAGTTGGCTAGAGGAAAGGAATGGTTTTAACTTTAGAGGATATTTTGACTTCCTACCCGTAGTTACATTTTGAATAAATGCAGTAAAGAAGTCTCATGTTGTTATAAAAAATGTCTGGGCACTAGACCCGTATGAAATTGCATTAAGAGTTTCTGTTCCAGTTCCTTTATGAAGTTACATAAAACTATTTGAACTCATTGACTCTGTTTTTTGAACCTGTGAAATTGGAGTGCTACCTGTAATAACATACCAGATTAAGTTAGTATTGAAGTAGTTACAAAAACATGTAAATTTCCTAGTACTTTAACAATTTGTAATATCCAATTTTTCCATTAATAATTTTGAGACATATTGTCTCTGAAAGATAATGTTTCAGTCCCCTTTAAAAGATAATTTAATGAACATTTATTGAGGTCAAATTTGGAGTTATTTAACAGAGAGAGGCAAGAAAATGGAACAGAGCCAGAAGCCCTCTAGTTTCCATAGAAACTTAATGATGGTGAAAGCATCTGGTAAGGACCAGCTTGAGTGTGTCTCTGAAAAACAAAGAAAAATCGATGGCACTGAAACTCAGGTAGTTGAACCAAAAGAAAGTAAGAAATATATTCCTGCTCCAATTCCCATCACCCCAAAAAAGGGTACCTAGTATTCCTAATTCTCAAGAATGACCTTTATTTAAATACAACTACCCATCTTATCCATGAAAATAATTAATTGTGTCAGGCTTTATCTCTTAAAGTTCTGTAATTCTACTAATTCACCTCTTGATATGTAGTGTGTTTTCTCTTTGTTTCACAAGTATTTTTGGGTCTCACTTTCAGACCTTGATGTCTTGTAAAAATCAATTTATCAAATGTAGAAAAATTACAACTATCTTAATTTTGGAATACCTTCTCAAAGATGTTTTAGAAAAATGGTGATGAAAAACCAAGAAGAAGAAGGTGATACTTCTTTAGAGTTAGCTATTAGATTTTGAGTTTTCTATACAAGGTACCAAAATGTATTGATTTCTTAGTTTTTTCTGTTGATGTGCACTCTAGGGAAGATTATGTTAAGGCGGAATGGAGGAGCAGTCACAGGATGTGAGTTCCACTTCCTTCCCCAGCAGATGCTAAGTGCGATGTTGCCTCTGTCTACATGGCCTTATGTATGGTTGATATTTGTTTATATCTATAAAACAGCTAATCAATCAACTTTAGTGAAGATTTTACTCAGAATAGCATAATAGCCACTCTGATCACCATGATTTTTATTTTAAAATGTAATTCATTTTTATTTTAAAATGTAATTCATTCAATACAGACTACCCATTTTTCTTGAATAATGTATTAGACTTTCCCCCCACATTTTTACATTCAAATCAAAGATCCAGTAAAGAAAGACCTGGGGGAACTCTTAAGGATTTGTTAATTCAACCATTTTTATTTTAAGGATAAGGAAATTGAGATCTACAGTGTCAAAAATCAGGCAGTCATGATCCGACAAGCTGATTCAAGACTAACACAGTAATTCTTAACTGCCATTTAACAATTTTTTTCCTGCTACAAAATGACACAGCATTTCCGTGGTTCTCTTACCTGATTACTTTTCTCCAGGTTTTTGGTCTCACTCCCCCAGTCAAATCCTCGAAGTTCTCCAGAATTCACTGCCTGAAAGAAAGCAGAAATTGATAGGATATTCAAATGTGTCCCTGGATAATTGTGGAGGGAGGCAGGGAGGCACTGCCACACAAGCACCGGGGAAGGAAGTGGGACTCAAATTCTGCACTGCTCCCCCTTTTAGCTTTAACAAAGGTACAAAGGCCAGAATAAGGCCTTTCAGGGGAAAAGTGCATGTGCTAAGGAAATATTTGTTCACCATGTCAGACAACTCTGGGAAGTGCATCCATGTAGTAGACTGAGCATATGGGTATTTCACACAATTCTATGGTCCATAATGGGAAAGCTCTCCCATGTGGGAGATTCTGAAAATAACCAAGATCACATCATCTCTCTTTTCCTTTCCTTCCCCCCCGTCTCTCTCTCTCTCTCTCTCTCTCTCTCTCACACACACACACACACATGCTCTTCCTGCTCCCCACATCACCCCCAATGTAACAATGACCTCTGAAGAACAACTGGACTCAGTTCTTAGTTGTTAGAATATAAGTAAGATCAAGATACATGATTTAGGGATGTCATCAGACCTATTAAAATGTTCTCCTTTAATTAAGAACCTCATTCCTTTAAAAAATAGTAAGTTTAGTAGATGAGACTCTAAAGTTAGTTACACACTAGTTCTTTGTCCTTTTCTCCATCCTTCTTTCTACCCACAACTAATAAAGTTTACTGTGTACTATCGCCTGCATGAGCAGTGTTAGAGTCTGTTCTTCCTCATAGGGTAGAGGAACAGTTAGCAATCACATTGTCCTTGGAACAGTTCCGAATACTTTACCTCAGATCCACTGCACTGCCCTTAAAGTCAGCTCAGATGGTGGGTGGATTCCTGGGACTGTGAGAAAGGTTTGTAGTACAAAGAACTCCTGTGAGGAACTCCTTGGGTACTTGGGTCGTGCCCTAGCCTTTACTTTGTTACTTAACCACATTTCTGTAGAATGTGCAAAGAAGATCTCTAGCTTCACTTCCTAGGTGGCTAGAGACAAAGAAAAGTCTTACTTGCCCCATATGAATTTACATTTTAATTTTTTGGGGGGGGGTCACACCCGGCGATGCTCAGGGGTTACTCCTGGCTGTGCACTCAGGAATTACTCCTGGCGGTACTCAGGGGACAATATGGGATTCTGGGAATCGAACTCGGGTTGGCTGCATGCAAGGCAAACGCCCTACCTGCTGTGCTATCACTCCAGCCCCTGAATTTACATTTTAAAATTCTCTAAAGATATCACTGGGAAGAAAAATCCTTTTTCCATCTCCTTCAGAGTTTTAATATTTTCTGTTAAATTCATAGGTGCAATACAGGATCACATTGTATGTTGGGATAAGTGTGAAGTAACAAATACACTATCAAAGTGCATCCAGTACTATTCCAGAAAAAGTAGACAAAAATGCTTAGCAAAGATCATGAATGGGACATTCTTACCTGACTCCAGTGGAGGATATTTTGCACAGATGTGCCAGCGGGTGTATGAGCAACATAGACATTTGCTCGGCTCTGTAACAAAGCATGAGTGTTAAATCATCAAGGTTTACAAATCTTTATGGTGTTAGACCAAGTAATGGAATCACAATAAAATTAATTAATTGTTCACAAAACAGTGGCATTCATAAATTTAAAATACTGACATAGTTCCAGCTGTATTTTTCATCTGAAGAGAGCTAAGTCTTATTGTAAACCTGAACTCTTTAAAAATTTGTTTGATTAGTTAAAGACAAGAGCTCTAGATTTGGAACAGTATTCAAATCCTATCTCTGCCATCTAATCTTGAGGGGAATAATTAGGGAGAGTTGTTTAGAACAATACATATCATAATTTTTTTCTGTGAAGTGGGGATATAGGTAACAGCTGTCTCCTAGGGGCCCCAGAAATGTGGCTCAGTATTAGAGCTCTGTGTGTAAGGATAGATTCACAGTGCTGAATGCCAGTACCGGACAGCTGTTGTGGTGTCTGGGTAAATGTGACTTCTGCTGCAGGGCCACCTAGTGGGTGATCAAGGATACTGCACCAAGCACAATAACAAAAAAAAAAAAAAAAAAAGGGAGGGGTAGTGGGGGAAGGAAAGCAATAACTTGGCTTGATACAAAAGGGAATATATTAGCCTGACATACCATAAATCTTCATCAAACGGTAGTTATTGATTACATCATTAATAAGAAAGAACAAATCTTCAGGAATTGAAGATGCTTTCGTCAAGTGACTGGGGATAATCCATGGTGACGTCTTTTGGGGGGCTGTCCCAGGTTGAGATCCTGCCAGACTCGAGGCCTCTCCTGTCTCTGCTCTGGTCGGCAATAAATGATGGTTGATATGTGGGGGGAAAGCTCCAGGCCTCACAACCTAATCTGAACAGCTCTGAAGGGTCACCTCAATGTCACAAATTCTTGTGGGATCAACTGAGACTTCCATTGGAATTTTTGTAAAAAATATATCCCTTTTCCTTTCCTTTCTTTTTCTAAGTTAACACAAGAGCTTCATCCCAGATCATTCTGAATACTCACTCCTATTTGAGGGGGACTTTGGGGGAGCCTACATGGTGATACCCACCAAGTGTTAGCCATGAACATCCTGGGAGAGTGAAGCTATAAACCAAAAGAACCTACGTGGAAGGTGGTCATGAATGATGCACAGCTATTCTCTTTTGATTATTAGGCTGTAATCACCTTTTAAAAACTGTTATCTGACTGTCGCTAAGCTACTTTCAGACCTCTTCCATCTATCAGGCCTGAGAGGTAGTACAGGGATTTAGGTGCCTGCCTTGCATGCTGCTCAGTCTGGTTTGGTCCCTGGCACCACATGTGGTCCTCAGAGCACTGCCAGGGGTCACTTCTGATCACAGAGCCAAAAATAACCCCTAAGCAATGCAAAACAAGGCCCAACCTCCTTTCCCCACAAACAAAAGACTTCCATCAAAAATCTGGCACTGTTTGCATGACAAGTTTATCTCAGTCCATATTTGGTATTTTTCTGTATATTATTATGATTTGGAGAAAAGTGAATCACTGAATCACTAGGATCATATTTTTCCAGATCTTCAGTGAAACTAGCTCAGCCTCAGAGAAAGAGGAATTCCTAGGTTTGCTTTGGGAAATTGAGAATTTAACAGGTTTCCACTTACCATGTTCATGTTGTTTGCATTAAATCCTCCAAGAAGTAACATGATATTGCTACAAATCTGATCCAGAATTACCTGGCCACACAAGTAAATAACAAACTGTCTGAGAAATCTGGTCTGGTACAGAAATTCTTTTTTGCCAAACAATCCCTGTAAAAATATGAGGTAGAATTGCAATTACATTACAGTAAAAAAAAAAAAAATAAGTGGTTCTCATGTAAAAACGTGTCCTAGAAAACAGGGCTGGAAGACTCTTTTCTGTGAGTAGAGAATTATTCAAGAAAACATCTACCTTAATCATCATATCAGGCAGCAGCAAAAATTTGGTCCCAGGGCTTTTTGCATATTTAACAGTGGCTATTGGTGCTAAAGCAAAATTCATTTTGATTTTCTGAGCCAGCTCTGGCATGGTAGAAAATGCTATAAAGCCTATAAAGATAAAAAAAATTTCGATGTGAATATTGAACACTGTAGACCACATGAAATGCTTAGTTTACTTTCATCAAAACACTTCAGTATAAGTCTGTGTCTTAGCTCTTGTATGGGATGATAAACTCCTATAAGGAAAATTATCAGCAACAAAAATTTCTTTGTATTTTTTAAGATGCCTAATACATTTACTTTCCAGTGGCTGATTTTCACTGATATATTCAATTAAGTCTAACAATAGAGATTTTGAGATATAATTATTGCGAGGCATTTCTGTAGTTTGCATGCCTCATATAATTTTCTTGTCTCATATAATTCTCATGAATCTTGCCTCATTTAATGCTCAGGTGCTTATGAGGTATTTTTTAATAAATCTCTATAATGAGAGAAATTGAGGACTAGAAAAACCAACCTGTAGCAATCGGAGAGCCCGGCAAGCTACCGAGAGTATTCAATATGCCAAACACAGTAACAACAAAGTCTCCAATGGAGACATTACTGGGCCCGCTTGAGCAAATCGACGATCAACAGGAGGGCCTTTACCTTTACCTTTACCTTATGGTAGCAACTATATGCTCTGGCATTATGAGTATTGAGAGAGTAGATTTTTCTTGCTTTTCTAGACTCTAACTTTTCCGGGACCCCTATTGTAATAAGTTAATAGGCAAGTTGTCTAGTAAACAGGATTCCAGGTTATTCTTGTTGTAGACAAATGTCTGGGATACTGGTAAATCATTCTGTGATTTAGTTTCTTTAGTTTAGAGTTATTGGGCCATACTTGGTGGTGCTTGGAGGGTATTTTCATATCTGTTCTTAGGATTTCGTCCCCAGGAGTGTTTAAGAATCATATGTGGTACTAAGCATCAAACCAGGATTGGCGTTATGCAAAGAAAATGCCTTAATACCAGTACTATCCTTCTGGCCCTGTGTCTCAGTTTTTGTTTCCACAATATAGAAAAATTCACTTAATTGCCTCTCTACAAGGACAATTTCTGTGAAGATTTTGGACAAGAAAAAGGCTGATTTGTAGGGTCAGAATATAATCACACGATCATTGTATTTCAAATACCCTGTGCCTATTTCAAAAGGGTCTGAATATTCCCTCTCTCTCTGAGGAGATATTTTTTGGGGGAGCAGGTAATACCAGATCATGTGACTTATCTCTAGTCTCAAGAAGATAAGTACTAAGAGAGAGACTGATTCTTTGTCTGCATTTCCCGTTGTGGGATTAGGTTTGCAGCCTAATTCCTAAGAGTGACCTGCTATTACCTCTTCCCACTGCATCATCAGTGAAGTTGGGATGGAAATATATTAAAATCTATAACACTACTGCCCAGCTTAATATTGGGAAAAAAACTCCCACAAATATTAAGACCTGAGAACTTTAGATGATTTCTGCCAACCACTTTTCAGTGCATCAAGCAATTTCAAGTTCTCTGCATTAATAGCTTCATGGTTGACTACTATGCTCGTCCTTTCTTCAAAATAGCTATTAGCTTCAGCATACTATCTTTGTCTATGTGTCATATTGAATAATTGGAGAAAAAGGAGCATAGAGGAGTAAGAAATGCAAAGGTATTGGCTTAGAAACAGATGTGATGTCCCAGTCTCTTTCCTAGAAGTTCATGGCATAAGCTAGCATTGCCTGAATGCATCAATAGCATAGAAAGATTCAAAAGTAAAATCTAAAAAGTCGGTCTCCTTTCATTCACTATAGGGCATCAATTAAACATAAATGGAATAAACTTATGCCCTTAGTTCTCTTTTCTTTGTTTTTTTTTGGGGGGGGGGTCACATCCAGCAGTGCTTAGGAGTTACTCCTGGCTCTGCATGCAGGAATTACTTCTGGCAGTGCTTGGGGGATCATATGGGATGGGATGCTGGGGATGGAACTTGTGTTAGCTGCCTGCAAGGCAAATGCCCTACCCTTCATACAATCGTACAATCGCTCTGGCCCTTTGCCCTTAGTTCTAACAGTCATTCAAACACTAGAATCAATTCACAATTCAGTTTTGTTTTTGAAAGAATATCTTTGTCAGTCGAGATCATAATGATTTCTGGGAAAGTTCTATTTTAAAAAAAGTCTCCGAGAACATGATGGTCTACAAAATGTCAGAATTTCCCCAACAGAAATAGACAGATACAAATTAAGAGAAAATGGAGAGAATTAAAAATAAGTAGTTCATGATTTTGTTGTGTTAATCCTGCCTGGAGTCATGTTAATCCTCTGTGTTAAACAGCCTATATAACCCTCTAAATAAAATCAGTGGACCTGGGCTGCAGGAACATTCTTTTGGTCTCTGCCAGTCAGGTTTGCTCAGTCTCAAACTCCCTCCGTAGACAAGACTGGCATTTGGGAGGCCTGTGATTTGGTCTCTGAGAATTTTCTATCATATTTATACAAACGTTGAACTGACTCCTCCATTGGTTGCTTTTTTCTTTTTTCAAAATTCCTCAGAGCGAGTATTTCACTATCCCTCTCTTTAAAAACAGATCCTAAACCTGAGAAATTTCAGAAGAAGTAAATGGCCACTCTACTCAGCTGTTTCCAAAATGGACAATTCTGCTACCCTCACCCCACCCCTCAAGGCATCATAGTTGGGAGACAGTTGTAGCTTAGGGTGCAGTTGGGCCACTTTGTTTAAGGAAGGTAGATTTTGGTTGGCAATAGTAATTTTTTCTTTTGGAAAAGTGGGTAGACTGAATATGTTTGGGAACGTCTATAAGGAGAAAAATAGCTAACAAAAAGTTAATTTGTGGTTTGCTGATATTTGATAATCATAATGAATTTTTGCAGAATTGAGTCAAAGTCAAATATAGAATTGGGGCTAATTACTGATTCAGTATTGGTACCAAAGTGACTGGGTAACCTGCTGAGGTATCAGAAACCCACTGGATTATATTGCTGAATGAAGGGAACAACAGAAATGAGTGAAATAAATTCTAACTTAGATATTCTCACTATTGACCTAAATTTACAGTGCTTTAAATATGGCAATGCACTTCATATAATACCTATTCCTATGAAATAACAACGTAGTAGTTCCCAAAATTGAAACTGGAGTGACAATACAGTGGGTAGGGTTCTTTCTATGCTAAAGGACAATCCTGGCTCTATGCTGGGCACCACAAATAATCTCCTGATGCTGCCAGGAGTGATCCCTGAGTGCAGAGCCAGGAGTAAGCCTGAGTACCACTGAGTATGGCCCAAAAAGCAAAATCTAAAACAAAACAAAAAAAATTCCCTAAACTGTGGAAATGAAGATAAAAATATTGAGGAAGTAAAGAAATCCATGAGTTTAATTGTCAAAAATAAGAACCTAACTATACCTTGCTTATGCAGTATGTGCTTTGAGTTCATGAGTCCTGGCTTTGCTATTCACTCACTAGGCAAGAAACTGTGAGTAAGATGTTTTGAAAAATTGCAATTTCTCTAGCTGTCAAACAGAGATGCAATTTTTGTTCAGGTGTGAAGCAAAATAATATATACATATACATATACATATACATATAATGGTAGCAGTCACTGTCACTGTCACTGTCCTCCCATTGTTCATCAATTTGTGCTAACAGACCCAGTAATGTCTCCATTGTGACACTTGTTACTGTTTTTGGCATATCGAATACATCATGGTAGAAGTGCATAAAAGAAAGTTATTATGATAGTAAAAACTGTGATGATATAAAGATGTTAAGACACAGATAAGAGAGAAGGGGAAAAAGTCAAATTGTTCATAAGACTTTAAATTCCCATAATACCAAGAATAAGTCTTGTCTCTATCTCTAACTATTTGTTTCAGTAAGTGAGCACCCACCTGGCATCTTAGAATGTCACCTTCTTCCTCTGGCCTTGAACTTTGGGTTTGACTCTGAGTGAAAGTCAAGCACCTGTAGAGATCCTTCTACTGTGATACACCTCACATCTTTCCTGTCTTTCCTTTGATCTTATCTAAGCTTAGCACACTTTTATGACTAGTTTTGATATGATCTAGGGCTGGTAATCACAGTCTCCACTTCCATCTCCCTATGTATGTGTCCTACATGGGCCAGAAGTTAAGGTTTCTCATACCCTCACTGAAAGTAAAGACACCAGCAAATCTTTGAAACCACTGGCATTTGAAGGAAAAGAAAACTTTACAGAAATGCCCCCATTTGTTCTGCAACCAATATGGTGGCTTTTATTGTCTGCCAATCTTTGACTCTAGAGCTTCATGTGTTCCTTGCACTATCTGAATGCTTACGACATGCTTGGAGCTGCTCCTAAAACTCTACAGAGAACAAAGAAAAAATGGGGTGATTCCATACCCATTATCATATTAAATGGTCCAAATACCTCTTATCAGTTTCATTTTTATAAAGAAATGGAGACACGAGAGGTTACATGATGTTCTCAAGGACATTTACCTAAGACATGGTCCATCCATATTTGAATTCACATCTGTCTGACTCAAAAATCTTTCCTCTCTCTACCAGATCACAGGCCTTCCTCAATTTTGTCTCTGATTCCTTAGAGAATAAGGTAAAATTAAAAGATGAAGAAAATTTGAAAGAAATGCAGTATGATTGATCCCAGGAAGAGCTGTGCAGCGCACACTCTTATTTCTTCTGAACATACAAACCTGCTTTCCTTTGAACCTACCCATGGTGGTGCCCTGTGAATAGCCGATATAATAGATCTTTTCCTGGCCCGTTTTCTGCAAAATAAAGTTTATGACTGCAGGAAGGTCAAACCTAGACATCTCATCATAACTACAAAGGGAAAAGACAAAGTCATATGAAAAATTATAGTCAGAAACAAATAATAGGAGCCCCTTTGTTTTACAAATAGCCCCCCCCCCATCATTGACCCCAACAGCTTGTTACTCTGCCTTTCAATACACACAGATGAATGAACCTGTATGTGAGTGCCTCAGGCCAATTGCTGATTTCCACAGTTGCCACCTAGTGATTGTCCTGTTTAAGATTCACTGAGCACAGACCCATTCCATTGGAGACCTCCTGGGACTTGCAGACTCATTTATATGGAAAACAGAAGAGACGCTGCAGGGCCCTTCTCTGCTGGAATGTTTGAAGAGCAGGTTGGGTGTCAATAGTTCAATTGAACAAAAACATTGAAAACCTTTCGTCATAGTATAAGAGATGTGTTAGTCTCACTGTTATCCCTAAGTGTTAATGGTTTCCCTTCTGTGTTGCTTATCTCCAAGGTGCACTCATTCCTATAATCACTCATGGAAGAGTTAGTGCCTGGATACCCATACATGGGACTCATTTCTCTCATTTCCTTTCTTTCCTTTTTGCTTTGGGACCACAATCAGTGATACTCAGGGGTTACATCTGTCTCTGCACTCAGAATCACTTCTGGTGGTGCATGGCAAGCCAGAAGGAAATGAACCCTGTTCAGCAGGGTGCAAGGTAAGCACCCTCCCCACTGCATTATCTCTCGTTCCACTTAATCACATAATCAGAACCATTCTTCTCATGCCTATTAGCCAGATTTGCTACCCAGAGAATCCAGTCTTCCTGACTACTTCCCCCAAATAATCACTAATTACTTATAGCAATTGGGTTATTATAACCCAACCAAAGTAAAGTACCCAAATCCTAGATGCAGAATTTACCAGATCTCCCAAAGACTCTAGGAATATCTCCACTCTCCAGATTTTCATATACCTGAAAGCCCAGAACTCATCTTGTTCTACAGAGAGACTCTTGTGCTTCCGAGACCAAGTGTTTCCACGGCTGTTCCCCATCCACACGTCAAAACCAGCATCTGCCAGAATGAAGCCCAGGCTGTTGTTGGGCAAGTTGGAAATCCAGTTGCTTGCGTCACCAAGCAGGCCATGCTGCAGTAACACCACAGGCCTGGGACCTACGAGAAGAGAATTCCATTGTGTTAGTTCACTTATTTTACGATCCTGATTAATCTACCTGCTTGGTTATTATAGTCAATTATCCAAATTTTTCATATCTTGATTTTCTCAAGAGGAAAGTAGAAACTTTGTTATAATTAAATAAAACAGGGCTTCTGAAGTAGATTGCCTAATGTCTGACGTAGTGAATCAATAAATCTCAATGTCCATCATAATTTATCTGTGGTTGCTATTATTAGACTAGTCTAGATATCTCATATACTACTAGAAATACACTGAATGTTAGGTACTTTCATGAATTATGAAGATAATCACATATAATAATCAAGTTATTATATAATGATATGTGCTTATGTTTTCTTGAAGCATCAATATATTGTTTAAGTATGATTTATATGGTTAATAACATGGCAGTGTTCAGGGACCACTCCCGCTTTGTGTTTGCCCCAGTGGTGCTCTAGGGACCATGTGTTGCCAGGGATTGAAGTGGGGTTTGCACTTGAAGACAAGCACCTTAACCCTCTTGTATCACTCTGACCTGGAAAGCAAATGACTTTTGATTTGTTTCCCAGTGCATGAAAAAATCATCTTTACCCATACTGTGGAGCTTATGATAAAGTATTTAGGTTCTTTCCCACACAGTCACAGTCAGAACTTTGGCTCTCAGCCTGATGGCACATTTGGGGACCCAGGATGGGAATATGTCCTTGTGAATAGGTGATGCACCACATATGTTTTTATGGACCCAGTGGGGCAAAAAACAATGAGCCCTCAGCATAGGAGAAACCAAGGGTTCTTGCGACTTGAGGGTAAGATCTTGGGAACTTGTTTGTATTAGTGCCTAACTTAAAGATTTTTGAAAGGTCTTGGCTTTGTTCCCTTCTCACGAGAGTTCTCTCTAAGCCTGTAGGAAGGGCCTGAGTGAACAAAGTAGCCTAGTTCACTTAGCTAAGGAGTGTTGTCATGTTGCCTTTGGCTTCTGAAATGAGCTCAGAGTGCCCAAGGAGGATGGAGGAAGTTGCTGCTGTCCCCACCCGGGAGATTGAGAAAGAGCAAAGCAGGAGCACTGCAGCTCTGAGCAACTAGAGAGATGGGACAGAGACTGACAATAGCAGGTATAATGCAAGAGCACAAGGAGTGGAGCAGCAGAGCTGCAACTAGGAGACAGAAATACCAACTTGCCAAGACCGTTGCTACCGAAGAGAGGTTTCTAGGAGCAGCTGCTCACTGTGGCAAACTAAGTGAGACTGGGAAGATTGTTGCTGTTAAATAAGGATACTGCTGTCCAGGGCTTCTGAGAGCCTTCAGGAAGCCCTAAGAGCCATAGGTTGCCCCCTGTAGGATAATGTTGGTTTGTCCTTTCTGCCTTGCCACAAGGAGTTTAGGTTTATTGGGTTACTCCTGTCACAGTGCTCCCATTCCTCCGTGTTTATTTGTAATCTCTTTCTTTGTGTTCTGCTTTCCCAACCAGAGAATCACCTCTATCTCCTAATCAGACTCTGTTAACTTGTAAATATTGCTTTTCTCTTCTCCTTAAGTCCTTTGCATAGTTAATTCAGAGCAATGTCCTTTTTGTATAGACACAGGAAGACAGTTAATGCTATGCTTTTGTAACTTGGGAGTTAATTGACTCCAAATAATATTCACCCCTGGGTATTTGTTCTCTCAAGTTAAGCCTCAGTTGCCTTTATTTACTAGCACCTTAAAAACAAGGTCCCAACAAGGGACTGGATGGACCCAGAGCAAGCTGTGACCTACCCTGGCATCAAAATGGGCTTGACCAAATAGCCATAATACTTAACTATAACTTAAGAGCATGGTCATGGACAAATTCTGTCATGATCCAAAAAGTAACATCTAGATTAAGACACTGCTATGGTTAGGAAAGATTAATATGGCCTGAGCACTGTAGTCTGAGATCTGTAGTGAGATGTCCTACAAGCTTAATATATCTCTTACTGTGTCCATACAAAATAATTAATATTAAGAAGTAGAATTAAGATGTTAATTAAGATGTTAATTAAATTACTGGACTAAAGAGAGGAGAAATCACCCAAGTGGTATTTTGCCCTTGAACCTGATCAGGAAAGGCTTTTGATATGTTGATTGTGATACAGGTCAGGGTGTGGCATCTGCCACCAATGCAGGGAGTTGGAGAGAGACTAGAGAGAGACGAGGCTGCAAGATGGAGCGTGGACAGATGAGTGGGTGAGAAAGAAGAAGACGGGAATGAGGGGCAGTGTGAGACTAGAATGGGGAGTTTAGTGAGACTGGAACAGGCATGTAGGGAGAATGGGATAAACGACAATTGATCACCAAATAGCCTGTCCCTCGTTTCCTCCTTTGTCCGCCCATGGAATTGGCTGTCCTGGGTAGGGAAGAGGCCCGAGTCCACCAAACGCAGGAGAGAGAGAGCCCCTGGGGGGGGATGTCCCTAGTTGTCTGGTGATTACATAGCCCCCCTTAGTTGTGGTAGAGCAGAAAGAGTCCAAAGACTGCTAGAGAGCAAAGGAACAGCTATCAAGGAGAATGTCCAGTTTCTCCCTCAGTGCTGGTCATCTCTTTTGGCTCTTTTGACTTCTGGACTCACACTTCACAGAGGGACCCCAGTTTCTTCACAAGGAATAAAGAGAGGACAAACTCCACAAACCCATTTCCAGCCCTCCACAGGTCTGGAGACCTTCATAAACTATAGGCTAATTAGTGTACAATAGCTTTTCGCCTAAAAAAATCTATGAACATACCTTTATTTTAAAATTTCTTATTGCTAAAATGTACCATACTCTGAACTATTGGACAAATGACACCAACAGATTTGCTTGGCTTAGGCTTGCCATGAAAGTTTAATTTGCAAAAAGGACAGTATCTGTGAAGGTATGTTAAGGCAAAGCACAATTATAACAGCAGGCAAATAAGTTCTTCCTTAACTTCATGGTTTGATTTTGGGAAATTGTCATTGGAAATGAGTAAAATGTAGGCCAAGATGCTTTTATTTTTCATCAAATTTATAACACAATGACATTATTTGCTGTTAGAGAATTTGTTGTTTGCCTGTAGTTATGAAAAAACAAGGCCAGAAGTACCAAATTGTGTTGCTTATGCTAGGCCCCATGATGCTAAATCAAAACAGTTTAATTACAGTTTTGTTTCTCACAGAGATGGAATCCTCAACAGTTAATCAGAAATCACCTGGTCTGCACTAGTTAGATCATCTTCCCGATAAAATTCATCATTCCCTAAAGCAGGGTTGGAGAAAGACCACCCATGGGCCATATGGGGCCCAGGAAATCATGCATTCTGGCCCTGGTACAGACAGGATAGACACATGCTTCTCATCAGCTGTCTACAACTGTCTGCCTTTGTTATATCCCCCATAAATGAGGTTATAAATACCCAAATAGTTCTTGACAGAAAAACGTTTCTCCACTTCTGCAAAACCAATGTTATCATGTCATATTCTATCTGTGTTTTTGTCTAGTCTGACTTCCATTTTTTCAATGGTGTAAAAGCCTTCATACTCCATAGCTCCTCCAAGGTCCTTTTTCTTGTATCAAATGCTGAGCAGTGGATGAATGGTTCAATAAGCTTAACAATATCTTTCAAATTTATTCAGCTGGTTTGAGGGGGAGAAGACTGGGCCGCACTGGGCAGGTCTTGAGGCTACTGGTAGCAGTAATTGGACATGGGATTCCCACATGCATGTCCTAGCTTTTTGTAATATCTTCCTCGTTCCTTAGTTAATTGTCATTTATATAGGTATTGCTAAAATACTGAACTTAATCAATTTTTTGTTTGGGCCATACCCAACAGCTATTTGTGGCTAGGGCTAGGGGATCACTCCTGGCAATACTCTGGGAACCACTAGGTACCAGGGATCAAACTCTGACCTCCCACATGCAAAGCTTGTACTCCAACTCAAACCTGCAACTTCAGAAGAAAAAATAAAAGCATGTTTTAGCTATGACTTGTAAAAATTAAAGAGATAGATCATGAAGGTAGTATTCACCCATTAGAGACTGGTTTACAAAACAGCTTTATTGTTACTATTGCTGAGATTGGCATAACTTTCTAAGGCAGTGGTTCCCTGAATTTCAGACTTCCTACTTTGAAACAAAGATTCAATTGCCCACCCCACCAGGTTTTGAGGGTAAATTAGAGATTTCATGCATTAAGCCCTCAGCATGCTGCCTAAGCGCTTATAAAATAGCAGTCTGCTGATTTTCAGTCTGAGTTCATATGCGGTTGACCTAGAGAACCAAAAGCTTTTATCTGGAAACCTTTTCAGTCTCCAGACAGATAAATTTCATTTGCCTCATTTTAAATCTCTGGGGAGGGAACATTGAAATTGTTATGTGGGACCAAGAGAAACAATTTGAGTTATTTTATATTTTTCTTTAAGTTATCCTTGAGCTTGTCCTCATAGCCCTCAAGAAGGCAACTTCATTTATGTCAGGGATGATCATAGCAAAGGGGATCAATGCTCTTTTCTGCAAATCCTCGGACGTTTGGTAGGAACCAACTTGACTCTTACCAATAAGGATTGTACTTATGATTTGCCTATTAAAAACCAAACTGACAGGGTCGGAGAGATAGTACAAGAGTTAAGGCACTTGCCTTGCATGTTGGCATGGTGGCTGTGACCCTGGTTCAATTTACTGGTGCCACATACAGTCCCTTGAGTACCAACACAGGTCACCTATCTTCAAACTGACTTATAAGTGACATATAATTTCAAATAGCCCCCTACAGAGACATGGATTATGATTTATTATAGGCAAGTGAGTGTGTAAGGGTTATAGTTTTAGAAGCTTCCATTTATGAACACTATTTTTTCTCTCTTGATTTCATATTTGAAGTCAACAATGATTATCTAATTAAGAAGGACAAAAAATTTCATCACAAACTTACATATATTTCACAGTCACAGTCACAGTCCTCCCGTTGTTCATCGATTTGCTCGAGCGGGCCCAGTAACGTCTCCATCGTGAGAATTGATGTTACTGTGTTTGGCATATCAAATACGTCACGGGGAGCTTGCCAGGCTTTGCTGTGCGGGCTCGATACTTTCGGTAGCTTGCCGGGCTCTCAGTCAGAGAGGGGCGGAGGAATCGAACTCGGGTCGGACATGTTGGCTGCGTGCAAGGCAAATGCCCTACCGCTGTGCTATTGCTCCAGCCCCACATATATTTCACTGTCAATTATTTTGCTATATATTTTATTGACATTTTTTCTGAAGAGATGGTAAGAAATATTTTTTCATCACTTCAAGGCTGAGAAGTTTCGTTCTTGGAGGCTAATGAATACTCTAGGAACCAGTCTCAGCTACTAGAAGGAATATCACTGTATCACTGTCATCCTGTTGTTCATTAATTTCCTTGAGTCTTAGCCCTGAGATTTTAGAAAGTGCCACACTCGAGGCTCTTTCAGGGTCAGGGAAATGAGACTAGAAGGGGTAGTCTATGACTAATACCTAGACCCCCAAACGCTTGAGCAATGAGTGAAGCACAGTTCAAGAAAACATAAATTTCACCCATGATGAGGGACTGGTGATCCCTGAGTTAGTATCTGCCCCAGTTCCCACTGACTTTCTTACATCCCAGGAATTTTCTGGATTTAATGATAGTTTTCGCGGCCATGCAACATCTTATTGTCTTATTTTTCCTTTGGAGAACATGGCAGGCTACCAAAAGTATCCTGCCTGCACGCAGAGTCTGGCAAACTTCCTGTGTCGTATTCCATATGCCAAATACCAGTAACAATGATGGGTCTCATTCTCCTAATCCTGAAAGAGCATTGAAATGGCTCTTTTAAAATCTCAGGGCTAGGAAGAAGGAGACGTTACTGGTGTCTGCTCAAGGAAATCGACAGACAACAGGATGATCGTGATCGTGATCATGAATGATAGCTTTGTGTTCTCCTGGCCATTAATTTACTTAAATAAAATGCACTTTTTTCGTATGTTTTATGATTCCTGCAAGCATTTTGCACTCTTTTAGGCATCTGATATAGTTTTTAAAAAGTATAATCCCTATTTTCATTGTGTTTTTTGTCTAAGAGGAAACAAAATAAAGCAATGATCTATCATATATTTGGGTTTGTGCACTATAAGGAAAATTAAGCAAGGATGAAGTATTAGACATAAACAAGGGTCAAGAGGCTGCTACTTTGAACAGCACAGTTGGAGGAAAACTAAAATAAAATAGGGCTGAAAGGACTATAATAATTTTATATTTCTGATGAATTCAAAAGCACCAAGGCAATGCATTCTGGTGCTAAAAAAATTGGTTCAAAAACATGCACAGATGCAAACTGGGGAAAACAGACCTGGACACTTTACACCAACACTGAGAAGCGTTCTCTCAGCATTTCCTGGTCCTAGTTAAGCACCTAGGCTAGAGTGGCAGATGGATCTTGTTTTGAATTCAGGTATTACGATGGTCTACAAGATATAACATAGATTTTCTGGAAAAATCACTTAACCTCTGCCAGTGAGAAGTTGTTTCTTGGGGTTATTATGAAAGTCAAATAAGATGAAAGTTACAAAGAAAAAAAGCATTTAGTATTGTTCCTGGCTTTGAAAAAATACTATATGAAATCTTATTATATGTACTCATGACAGATAATGTAGTTGCTGCTTAAACACAGAGCTATCATACCTAATTCTTCAGCTGCACCTGGCCATCTTGGTTATGCTCAGAAACCTCATAGCCGACTTCTGGAAATTCTAGGTCAGCGTTAAGACCTAATAGTTCTATGCTCCTGTTTGCACTTTGGTGCTCAGCCTGGCAGTGCTGGAGGACACTGATGCCTGTACAGGGGCCATGTGATACCAGAATCAAAATGGAGACCTTGCATATGTCAGTCATGTGCTACACCTCTTTGAGTCATTTCCCAGGTCCCAATAGTACCCGGTAAAGATCTCACTAAAAATCTGGGAAAGATCTTAATATTTAAAAGTACTGTTTAGATGGAAACATAGAGTATGTGGAGTGAGCACGGGGCTATAGTGAAATCTGCATTCTTCATGCAAGGGGTTAGAGTGGTCTTCTCAAGAGATCATCACCGTGGGGCCAGAGATCTGTTATAGCAGGTAAGGTGTTTGTCTTGCACACACTGATCCTGGCACTTAATAGGTCTCCTGAGCCACTAGGAATGATGCCTGCTCACTTTGCCAGGAGTAAGCCCTGAATAGAGCTGGATGTGACCCCAAAAGAAAAAGACCAACAAAAATGAGCTCATCATCAGTAGTCACTGTCACTGTCACTGTCTTCCCATTGTTTATCTAATCAAACTCAGGTCAGCCTTGCCGGCTGTATCCAAGGCAAACGCCCTACCTGCTGTGCATAGCACGGCTGACCTGTGTTTGATTCCTCCGCCCCTCTCGGAGAGCCCGGCAAGCTACCGAAAATATCTCGCACGCACTGCAGAGCCTGGCAAGCTACCTGTGACGTATATTCGATATGCCAAACACAGTAACAAGTCTCACAATGTTACTGGGCCCGCTGGAGAAATAGCAGGACTCTGAAAATCATCAGTAGACATACTAAAAAATAAAGGATTTCAGTAGGTGAATGCTAAAAGGCCCAAAATACAGACATTTCTTGAATGACTTTTTGAAAAGGTAAACACTGTACATTTATTTTACACAATCGTAGATGGGTGAAAGTGGTGATGGATGGAAACTGAAACCTTCTTTTGGTTTGAGAAACTGCACCTAGTCTGCTCCAAGAATATACATTGCCCTCTACACAGTCAAATCACAAGAAGTCATTACTGTAAGGGAGATTGAAGACTTGGGGTCATATATGCTGAGTCATACCTGTCGTATTAAGATGTGTTAAGCCTTGAGGAATTCTGTTCACAGAAAGGATATAACCATCTTCTGTTGCAACTTCATATTCTTCACAGAGATAACCTTTATGTCTTATGATTTCACTCTATGGAAAAAGCATATTCTCCTTTGAGTTTAATTCTATATGGTTATATAGAACTCAATGACACAAAACAAAAAAAAGGAGAAGTCTGAATGCTGCAACGAGCAAGTTCCTGGCACTACAGTGAAGCTCAAAGGACTGGAGCATGTACTTTGCTTCCGGGAGCACTGCTGACTCTGTGTCCACAGCAAAAAGGAAAGAAAGAAAGAAAGAAAGAAAAATTGGAAAGAAATAAATTCCTTACTTTTCCCTAGCTTATGCTATCTTATAAAAATAAAAATTAACCAACTCTATATAACTTCTGTTTTATTAGTTTTTAACATGGAGGCCAGACCAGAACGATTAGGATCATGATTCACAGTATGGGTCCTGGATCCAAAGCATCAGCAGCATGGGCACTAATTAGAAATACTAATCATCAATTTATATTTAAATATATTTACATCCAGGGATTTTAAGATGGGGCCCAGAAATTGTGCTTTGTCAGACTAGGCCTTTTAGGAAATCCTAACACACTCTGTTGGGAATCAGTGCACCAGTTCTCTAATTCCAAAAGCTGATAGTGTATCAGAATTACTTGATATACTTGAATACACAAATTGATGTACTTACTTCTGATTAGGAATCAGAAAATTCTAGTCATGGGCAATGAGATACCTTTTCCCAGAGAGCTCAGGAGAATTATTGAACTCTGTATTTTCTAGAGATATTTCCCATTCCAAAACTATAGATTCAGGAACAATAGTTCCTTACATTTTTAGATCAAGGCTCTTTCTGTGAATCTGATAACTGTAAAGATAATTTACAGGGAAGCACAGCTTTAGAAATTTAGAAACTTAGATATGAAATTTCTAAGTTAAGAAATCCTTTTATGATAAGTCATGAAATTTACATACAAGTGGTACTACATGAAAAGTATCATGCTAAGTGAAATGAGTCAGAAAGAGAAGAATAGACATAGAAAGATTGCATTCATCTGGGTAACATAAAGTAACAATATAGGAGACTAACACCCAAGAATAGCTGAGATAAGTACCAGGCGGATTACTCCATGGCTTTGAGGAAAACCGCACATGCTAGGGGAAAAGGCAGCTCAGACAGAGAAGGGAGCACTAAATAAAGGGTGTTGGGAGGTTCCTCTCAGGATGGGAAATGCATGATGAGAGTAGACTATAGTCCGAACAAGATTGCCACTCAATATCTCTTTTGCAAACCACAGCACTCTAAAGGAGAGAGATAACAAAAGGGAATGCCCTGTCACAGTGGTAGAGTGGGATGGGGGATGGGGGGAAGAGGGTGGGAGGGATACTGGGACAGGTGGTGGTGGAGAATGGGCACTGATGGAGGGATGGGTATTCGATCATTGTATAACTGAAACCCAAGCACAAAAATTTGTAAGTCTACAACTGTACCTCATGGTGTTTCACTAATAAAAATTTAAGGAAAAAAAAAAAGAAACCCTTTTCTGTATAGCTACACATAAAAATTCTGTAAAATATGAAGCTGTAGATATTCTTAAGGATCTCCACGATTCTTATCCACTGTCATTACCCAGAGAAAGATGAAAAAAATTATCTTAATCATTGCTTTAAAAGAAACAAAAGAGAATGTATGAGGTAAAATAGCATGATAATTAAGAGAGAGGCCAAGGAATAGCCTCACAGTTTGAGTTTTAATACTGGTTCTAATGTTAATACGGGAACAAGCCATATGATAATAAGAAATTTAATTAACCAGTCCTTATTCTTCAGTTTATTACTCTTCTGTTCGGTTTATCAGTGACTCATATTTCATCAAATTATTGCAAAGAACACAAAAATGCATTAATGTTAACGATATATTGCCTTGTACATTTAAGTACTCTATGAATACTACTTTTTATATTTAAAAATCAGTACTTCATGATACGAACTTCTTTTTACATTTTAAAATTGGTCAAATAAGTATTATTGAAATTTTTGAGTTTATATCTCAGAAGTGTGTGTTCAGTTCTAAAAAATTAGAGATTAGTGCTCTGCAAACTTCAGAATTCATTAGAAATTACTGAGAAAATTTATTAAAAGCAAATCACTAGACATAGAATTTCTGGTTTAGTTTTGCTGAGGTATTAGTCAAAGTATTGACATTTCAAATAGTGTGCTAGGTGATAATGATGTTACTAATTTGGGAACTTTAAAGAACCACAATTGCAGACAATTTGTGGGAGATGAGTATGAAGCACAAGAAATAAAGACAGCTGAGAAGTGTTTAATAAAATTACATACTAAGAAATAGGCCCAACAAGGAAAGAAGAACGTGAGCAAATCAAGCAATAAAGGGGTTCTGAGCAGAGGGAGTACCATAAACAGCACTGGGCAAATTAGGTCTCCTAATTTGGAAGAAGAATTCGAACAGGGTCTCCGGACTTGAATAGGAGATACTGAAAGAACTAAGGAAAGGCAGCTGGGATGGAGAAGGGACCACTAAGTAAATGATGGTTGAAGGGATTGCTTGTGATGGTAGATGCGTGCTGAAAGTAGACTGTGAACCAACCATCATGGGCGTTAGTACCTGTATTGCAAACCATAACACCCCAAAGGAGAGAGAGAGTAAAAAGGAATGCACTTCCCAGAGAGGTGGGGTCTGGGGTGGGGGCTAGGGGGGTTGGGAGAATGGGGTGGGGGTGGTGGGAGAGATACTGGGAAGCTTGGTGGTGGAGAATGGGCACTGGTAGAGGGATGAGTATTCAAACATTGTTCGACTGAAAGGCAATTATGAAAGTTTGTAAGTCTGTTAACTCTATCTCACGGTGATTCATTAAAATAAAAAAAGAAGGGATAGGGACATAGACAACCCAGAAGAAAAAGGCCAAAATATAGTGAGTGACAATGCCTCTTTTGCAAACCACAGCACCCAAAAGGAGAGGGAGAACAAAAGGGAATGCCCTGCCACAGGGGTGGGGTGGGATGAGGGCGGGGGTGGAGGGTGGGAGGAATGCTGGGAGCATTGGAGGTAGGGAATGGGTACTGGTGGAGGGATGGGCACTCAATCATGTATAACTGAAGCCCAAGCACAAAAATTTGTAAGTCTACAACTGTACCTCATGGTGTTTCACTAATAAAAATTTTTTAAAAAGTGAGTGAGCACTGTATACAAGGAACAGATAATTAATACACTACCTATGAGGGTTTTTTAGGATAATAGTAGGACAAAAATTTACAAACATAAGAACACATATTCTTTTTTTTTCCCTTTATTTTATTTTATTTTTTTTAAAGTTGTAGATTTACAATTTTTTGTGCTTTGGTTTCAATTATACAATGATCAGATACCCATCCCTCCACCAGTGCCCATTTTCCACCACCATGGATAATATCCCTCCCACCCCCATCCCCCCATCCCCCCTGTCTCTGTGGCAGGGCAATCCCCTGAGAACACATATTCTAAGATATGATCATGTGGGACTTGATCCAAGAAATGTGGGACATGATGCGAGAAATGTGGGGCATGACTGGGGACATGATCAGAGAAATGAGTTCAATAATTTTTTCATTGTGTAAATTTTATAAAGTGAAAATTCCACTAATATAGACCTAGGCAATATGGTACAGCCTATAGGGGGCATATTGTATGAATGGATCATCTTTCTGGTATGTCATTAAGTGATGCATGACTGCACTTTCACAAGGATAAGGCACTTCTCATCAAGGTGCCAACCTTTATTGGGTAGCTTATCAAAGTATCTGCATATGTATTTTTAAATTATTCATTTTTATCTTTTAATCCCACTATGTGTTCCATCAATGTGAACCCCAATATCTCAAGTATCTCCTCTTCATCTTTCAGATTTCAGTTTAAGGAATTATCAGTTAGGTCCTTCTTTCCTTCTTATATAACCACTTTTGTAATGAATGACTGTTCAACTTTCCTGCAATGATGTCAGGACTCTTGATTCCCAAATGCATAGCAGAGTATCAGAGGCCCATCAGGTATTCAAGTAATGTGCGTTATAAAAACAAATGAATGGAAGATGCAGATGAATTATAATCTATATTAATCAGTATACTTCAAATATTCAGACTCTGGACCACTTTAATTATAATGCTATTTAACTGATACAAGAAATTTCCTATTTTACTTTGCTTCTCCATCTGAAACTGCTCAATGGCAGAATCCAATTCAATTGATTTTTAGTCTTAGAAAACTGAACTCCAAATAATTCTTAAGTGATAGTTACATTCCATATGTCTGGGCAGGAAGATTGGGTCTCTATACAGATAAAGGATTTCCTTGGCCTCACACCTTAGAAGACTTTGTGTGGGACATTATTGGGGTGAGAAGTTGTCTTCTAAGGTAACTACATCAGTGTCCTGACATAGTGTCTGGACAATCCATAAAAAGCAATCATTGGAATGATCAGAAGAACATAGATACTTCCCATCATGTAGATTCAGAATATTTATTTGGCTACTCAGAGTTTTAGATTCACTAAAGGATGCTTCTATATAAAGAGTGTTTAACTGCATAAAGCCGCATTAAATTTATGATAAATGTATGGAGAATGAACATTACACACAACCATCCTGTTCATCTGGAAGAAGCCTCTCCTTACCTGGGAGGTGTTATTGCTTAGTGATTATAATTATGAGTTTGTGTTCAGGCAGGCCTAGGCCTAATTGTGGTTCTATCATTTGCCAGTGATGTGGCCCAATTTGGATTGCTTAAATCTCTTTAATCTGAGTTCCTTGATTTGAAAATCGGGTATGAGCATATCAACAGCATACAATAATGAATATGAAGTAAAACTGCATCTTTGCAGTTGTCATCACAATATCTAATATGGATGGTAGCCATGAATTTGAAAATAGTCAGAAAACTATCTACAATAAGTAAAAAATTGTCACATTGGTGCATATTTCTTATAAGAATTCTTTTCTAACATTCACTGGGGGCTCTTTTATTGTCAGTCAAGAGAGTTACAAATCCAGAACAGAATACAAAAAATAGAATGGATAACAGTGTTCTAAAAGTGATAAAAAGGAAGGGCTAACACGTTTTCCTATATGAGAAAAGAAAAATTAAAAGCACAGATGAAATAGAATGAGCATAGGCTTGCCCAAACGATTGAGTAATGAATCTTTGCACATTGAATATGAGTGATAAAATGCTAAATAATGTTGGTTTTTGCTATTTGCTTGAGCAAATAACAATTTGCTCAAGATTGCTTAACTTAAGAAGACCCTAACCTGTGATTAGGTTCTACCTACAATTGTCAAATATAATACATAATGTAGACAATACCCAGATGCAAATATTAATATACAAGAAATGTAATTTCCCACCAAAACATTATGGAAAATCCCAACTTACAACATTCATGAAGGCTTCTGGATCCACATCTTTAGTTGGCATATGTCCTGAATTCACATTTCTTTGGAACAAATACGCCACCAGAATCAGAAGCCATATCACCATTCTGTGTGAAATAATCCATTCTCTTGACAAGATTTTTGACATGGTCCAACATCTGCATTTGTTATTTTCCTGGCAATATAACAACTAATTCTGTGTCAGAAATATCTGTAGACTTAAAAACACATTCATGTAATTTCTAGCTGCAGTTCCTCCCCAAATTCTGACAGAAGCTAAGTTGACAGGAGTGAAAGAATACAAAGGGGTGCTTAAACATAGCCTAGGATGTCCCAATCCTGGCTCCTCCCACTCCTCCCTCACACAACGTGCGGCCACCAATCGCTTAACTTCTAAGGATAGACTTTCCTTGATGCAACTGGAGTAATGTGCATAAATACATAAGATACAGCCTATAAAAACCCTGTTGCTCATCATCAGTAATAAGGACCATCGAGAGCTTCTTTTCTACTCCATCAGTTTGTTTCTTTCCTCGATAGAAAGATGCAGATTCTGTAGTCTATAGAACACATTACATGCTTATATGGTCACATCTAGAGTTTTAATAATTCCTCTTTTTAGATCAGTGTAGTTATAAGTATTCTCGTTTAGGACATCTCTACTTTTAGAGATAGGTGAAACTTTTCATTGGAAGAAAACTAAATCCTCCAGATTTATACCATTTCTATCCAAATCAATTAGATTTAAGCTTAAAGAATTTATTTTGAGTAATTTTAATTGCTGGGAGATTAGCTACCTGCTAATTAAGTCATTGGCAATAGTAAAATGATTTGCAACCTACTTCTTTACATGAACTAAATATCCCAATTCGATCCACTGAATGACACTGAACAATTCCTTAGTTTACTGACATTTAAGAAGACCCGGAGGACAGACTTCCTGTCATTTGAAGTAAATAATATATTAGAGTTTAAGGGGAAAAATCATATTTAAAGAAAAAAGTTCTTTTATATAAACTCTCAGAGCAGAGGTACAAGCAACCACACCGATTTATGGACTTGGAATGTTGGTGGAGCAGCAGAAGCTGGAACTGGAATGATGAGTCTGTGAGAATATCTGCTCACAATCTCAGCCTCGCCCACTTTGGGCTGGCTGCAGAGGTGTGATGAGGTAAATGTAGCCCGGCCTTTATCAGGGAATCTCAGCATTCCCACTAGTGTTGATCTGGTACATGTTAAAGAGAAATGAATGGTCTAATCCAGAAGATTGCGGACGGTTTTATCTCACACGCTGAGTCCCCGTGTCCTAAGCACACTGAAATTTTGCAAAATAAGATTTTCTTAAGCGTTTTAGCAAGTGAAAGACAGTATCAAGCATGAAAAAGGATTTGGGCCTTGAATTACAAAACTCAGATTACCAAACAGGGGAGAATTGAAAAGGTGGACCAAAGTTGATGTAAGCACAGTGGTAATGGAACTTGGGAACTTGGTTAGTGAAGGTGCAGGAACTGTATCAATCAGTACTGCAGACTTGAAACATGTTACCTAAACTCTATGAACTGTGTGCAAGGCAGATGACTTATTCCCATTATGTATCATGGTTTTGGTACCTTTCCAGGTGCATTTAAAGCTTATTTTATGTAGACTACATATGACTAGAATTTATTTATCTAAAATTTTTGTGAGGGATTTAGGCCAGGGCTGTTGGTGCTCAGGTACTCTGCATTCAGTGGTCATTCATGGTTGTGCTCAGGGGATCATATGTTGTGCTGAGTTTGAACCAGGATTGGCTGCTGCAAGGCAAATGCCTTAACTCCTGAACTATCTCTTCAGCTCCATGACCGGAACTTTCTCTCCAATACAGCAACTCCACGTCTTTTGAATTCAGACTTTTGATTTTAATAAAAATTCTGTCTTTTGGTTAAGAAACATATTTAGAGTAGGTGTTGATAGGTAAGAAACTATTGTTGCTATTTTGTTAATGTTTTTCTGATTGTTTTCTAGCTCCTTTGCTTCTTTTCTTTATTTTCTTTCTTTCTTTTCCTTTTCTTGGGTGGGAGGAGGCACACCCAGAAGTGCTTGCTCCTACCTTTGAGCTCAGGAATCACTCCCGACAGGCTTGGTGGACCAGATGTGGTGTCAGGGATTGAACCCAGGCCAGCCACTGCAAGGAAAATGCCCAAACCGCTGTACTGTTGCTCTGGCCCTGTTTCTTTACTTTTTATCTTTAGCCTCCTTCATGAATTTTTAAAAACTTTTTGTTTGTTTTCGGGTCACAATGGATGGTACTAAGGGAGTACTCCCAGCAGAGTGCTCAAAAGTTACTCCCAATGATGCTCAGGGAACTGTGTGATTCTGGGTATCAAACCTGGCCTTCCCCATGCAGAGCATACACTCCACTTCTTTGAGTTATCTCCCTAAAATTTCCTTTATGATTTAATAATTTTCTGTAATGACATATTCTGACGTTTTCTTTTTGTGAATCTCGTAGGGCGTTTGCCTTGCATGCGGCCGACCTGAGTTTGATTCCTCCACTCCTCTCGGAGAGTCCGACAAGCTACTGAGAGTATTCCAGCCACACAGCAAAGCCTGGCAAGCTACCTGTGACATACTCAACATGCCAAATACAGTAACAAGTCTCACAATGGAGATGTTACTGGTGCCTGTTTGAGAAAATCGATGAACAACGGGAGGACAGTGACAGTGACAGTGACTGTATACGTTTATTTTGTGGTTTTCACAAGGCTTATTTAAAATGTATTACAGGGGCTAGAGAGATGGTATACCAGGTAGGATGCTTGCCTTACATGTGGCCAATCCGGGTTCCATCCTCAGTATCCTATATGGTCCCTGAGTCTTCCAGGAATGATTCGTAAACACAGAATCAGGAGTAAGCCCTAAGCATTTTTAGCTATAGCCCCCCAACCAAAATGTAATATAGACATAAGAATATTTCGCACTAATAACAAATAACTTTGTTTTGTTTTGTTTGGAAGCCACACCTGGTATGCACACCTGGTTCTATGCTCAGGGATCACTTTTGGTGTTCAGGAGACCACAGGGAGATATAATGATTGAATTTAGGTTGACAACGTGCAAAACAAATACTCTGACCCACAAATAATTAAAGTTATATAGGTGACCCTTATACTATTTCTCTAGGCCCACAAATAACTTTAATCACATACAATAACTCTATCCTTTTAAACTTCCTCCTTTCATACATTTGATCCCATTCTCTATATTTTTATGAATATTAGAAAATTATAGTTATAATTATTTTATAATTATTTTAATTTTTTGTTCATCCTTTATAGTAAAGTGTTAAGACTAAACCATATTATAGTATTAGAGTTGATATATTATAGTATTAGGGCTGGAGTGATAGCACAGCGGTAGGGCGTTTGCCTTGCACGCAGCCAACATGGCCAACCCGAGTTCGATTCCTCCGCCCCTCTCGGAGAGCCCGGCAAGCTACCGAGAGTATCTCGCCCGTACGGCAGAGCCTGGCAAGCTCCCCGTGACGTATTTGATATGCCAAACACAGTAACAACAAAGTCTCCAATGGAGATGTTACTGGGCCCACTCGAGCAAATCGATGATCAACAGGAGGGAAAAAAAAAGTATTAGAGTATCCTCAGTGTAAATATATACTTACCTTTTGCTGTGTGTTGTATATATTTTTTTATTGTAATCCTTTGTTTCTGCTGGAATAACTACATTTACCATTCCCTGTAAGAAAAAACTAGTGGTGATGAATTTCCTTAATTTTTGTTTGTTAGAGCAAATCTTTACCTTACTTTCATTTCTGAAGTATGAATTTACCACAAAATAAGTATCTGGTTTCTTTAACATGTGGACCAGATCACATTTTCTTCTCCCAGTTTGCAAAGAAATTTACTGCTGGCATTATGGGGCCTCTTTTATGAGAATTATTTTAATTCTATGTAACTTTTAAAATTACTTTTGGCTTCAATTTTTTTTACCTTAATAATAAGTCTTAGGGAAGATCATTGTGAGTTGAAATTTTGGAGTGGCTTTAATTTCATAAATTTGAGTATCCAAATCAATTAACAGGTAAAGAAAATTTTCTGTCATTATATATTTAACTACCCGATAGCACAGCGGGTAGGGCATTCTCCTGCATGCGGACGACCCAGCTGACCCAAGTTTAATTCCTCCGCCCCTCTTGGAGAGCCTGGCAAGCTACCAAGAGTATCTCGCCCGCACAGCAAAGCCTAGCAAGCTCCCCATGGCATATTCGATATGCCAAACACAGTAACAAGTCTCACAATGGGGACGTTACTGGGACTGCTTGAGCAAATCGGTGAACAATGGGAGGACAGCGCTACAGTGCTATGTATTTAACTAGGCTTCTACTTCGTTGATTCTCTTTCCTCCAGTGACTTGTATGTCCTGTCTCATAATCCTCATTTCACTTGATTACTTGACTTCCCGTTAATCATCAATTTGCTGGAGTAGGCGCCAGTAATGTCTCCATTTGTTCCTGTCGCATGCTAGTGTAGCCCAATGGCATCTGCTAGGAACACAAAGAGCCTCAAACTGATTGTTCAGGATCTTGATGAAAAAGTCTGACCAACTGGTAGGTGGGCAGCCACGCAGTCTTTTGACGTCCCATTGAATCCAGTCCGTAACAGCTCTAGTCCAGTGGTCATCTCCAAATCTCATTACATGTCCAGCCCAGCTGATTTTTGACGCCTTGGCAAACGAGACAACATCCCTGATTCTTGACCATCGATGGAGGTCAGAACTCTGGATTCTTTCTCTCATTTGAGTGAAACATGATATTCCAAGCATAGCTCTTTCAATACCTCTTTGAGAGACCCGAATAACATTCTCATCCTGTTTGTGTAGGACCCAGGTCTCTGAGGCGTATGTTAATGCAGGAAGAACAGTGAAATCAAAGAGAGGTGCCCAGAGACGGAGGTTTTTCGTCCTCTTAGCTATTTCTTCAACACCTCAAGAAGGCATTACAAGCCACTCTCTTCCTCCTGCACAACTCAGGTGTCAAGTCATTCATCATGTTGACTTCTCGGCCTAGGTACACATAGCTGCTGCATTTGGAGATGGTTGTTCTGTTTAGAGCAAATGGAGCATCAGGAATGAGGCTGTTTCTCATAAACATTGTCTTCATGAGATTCAGCTGTAGTCCAACCTTTCCACACTCACGGTTGAAGTCGGCCAGCATTTGTGCTGCTTGGCTAATGTTTGGTGTTATTAGAACGATGTCATCAGCAAAGCAGAGGTGGTGTAGTTGCCGACCATCTATCTTCATTCCCATCCCTTCTCATTCCAGTTATTGCATGATATTCTCGAGGGTGGCACTGAAGAGTTTCGGTGAAATGGTATTACACTGCCAGATCCCTCTCTTTGGCCAAATCACTTCTTTGTAGAATGGTGAGATTCTGGTAGTGAATCCGTAATACAGCTCATGGAGGATACTGATGTATTGAGTTTGAATGCCCTGATTGACTAGGGCTCCAATGACCGCTTCCATCTCAACAGAATCAAAGGCCTTCTTTAAATCAATGAATTTTAGACAGAGTGGCATCTTGAACTCCTGAGAAACCTCAATGAGCTTGGTTATCATGTGGATATGGTCGATGGTGCTGAATCCTTTTTGGAACCCGGCTTGCTCGCATGGTTGTCCTTCATCTAATGTTCTGTCAATCCTATTCAGGATGACTCGAGTGAACAGCTTGTAGATGACAGACAATAGGCAGATTGGGCGATAGTTGCCAATGTCGTGGATGTCTCCCGACTTGTACAGGAGTACAGTTCTGCTGGTTTTCCATTGGGACGGAAGTTTGCATTCAGACAGGTAGCATGTGAAGAGCCAAGCCAGCGTATTGATGAGTGCTGATGGCAGGTTCTTCAGGTGTTCAGGTCTGAACTTGTCTGGGCCGGGTCCTGTTCATTTCTTAACTGACAAAATGGCATGTCGAATTTTGGAATGGAGAACATTGGGAATGACATATCCATCCTGCAGAATTTGGTATGTTGGCAGGTGGACATGGCTATCAAAGAGATCTGAGTAGAAGTCATGGATAATCTTCTCCATTGCCCTTCTGGAAGATGTGATAGAGCCATCAGCACGTCGGAGGGCAGTCATCTTGGTCTTGTAGTTGGCAAAGGACAGGCGGGTGTTTTGAATGCTTTTCCCGGCTTCTGCTGCATCTACCAGCACTTTTGCTCTTCTGTCTTTGAGGTCTTCCTTTACTCATCTCTGCACTGCTTTGCAAGCTTGGATGTTCGTTTGCAGTTGCCTGAGGCATACACCAAACCACGTTAGCAAATAAACTCAAGCGTTTTCAAAGATAGGAGTTTTTTGTGGCTATCTCTCTCTTGGCGTTCCTCGCACAATCATGGAGGTGCTAAACCAGTTGATCGCATTCCTCATCAATGTTGTCAACAACGACATCTTCCCATGTTGCAGCAATAGTGCCAAAGAGCTCCCAGTTGGTGGTTGTTCTGGGAGTTCTCTTCTTAAACTTTGCAGCCCTTTCTCCATGCTCTGTGAAGTAGAATTTTACATGAGGGAGACGATGGTCCGATCCCATTTGGAATTTTGGGACAACAGCAACATTGGTCAGGCAAAACTGTCGATTGAATATGATGTGGTCTATTTCATTGTGGAACCGTCCACCGGGAGACTCCCATGTCCAACGTTTAGATTCGGCCTTCTGGAATTGTGATTTACCATGGATGGTCTTGGTCGACATGATGAACTCAGACAGTCTCTCACCCTGTTCGTTCCATTCTAGGCCATGGGTCCCAATGTGGAGTTCTTCGGCTGATCTTCTCGGTCCTATTTTGGCATTAAAATCACCGACAATGATCTTGTAGAGGGTGTGGTATTCTTTATGAAACTTCTCCAGCTCCATGTAGAACTTCTCAACTTCTCCTTCATCATAATTGAATGTTGGTGCGTAGACAACGAAGATAGAAACTGCCGGCAGTGAGCCACATCTATTCAAGTGTAATCGTCTGATTCGGGATGTTAGGCATTCAAATGAATCAATGCTCATAGCCAAGTTTGTGTTGACAAGGACACCAACGCCTCCGACGCCTCTTTTGTCGCATGTTCCGAGGAACAATTCTTCTCCAGTGTCAAAAATGGCGTGATGTGATTGATGCCTTCTTGTCTTGTTCAGACCAATGATGTCCTACTTGATCTTTTGTGCTTGTACCATCAGGTCATCGATGGATGCATCTGATGCTAGTGTACGTGCATTGAAAGTACAGACAATCATTTTTTTCTTCCTTTGTTTTGGTAGCCTAGTTCGGCCTTGAGATTTTATCAGCCTCTCCTTCCTCATTCTTCTCAACGCTGCCATATTGGTGATGCCTTCAGGGTCAGGGGAATGAGACCTATTGTAATTACTGGTTACAGTGCTGGTAGATGCTCCACTACCTCCATTACTCAGCAGCTGCCACGCTTCAGGACGCTTTCTGGAATGTGTAGCCACAAAGCGGCCGTGTGACACATTATAAGACATTTACTATCCATCTTCCAGAGTTGCCGCACCATATTTGATAGGGTTCAAGTATGGTTTGAACCATGGGAATATCTACAAGGGTGATTAGAGGCCACCTCAAAAGCCTCTATTCCTCTCAGAGAGCCTGGCAAGCTACCAAGAGATTCCACTCGCACAGCAGAGCCTCGCAAGCTATCCGTTGTGTATTCAATATGCCAAAGCCAGTAATTACAATCCTCATTTATTTAGTTTTATTACCTTTTGTTTTTACTTTAGTTTTGCTTCTCTAATTGGATCATTTCACTTGGTCATTCCTCAATTTCACTGATTCATTTCTTTTGCTTGCTGAAATTCTACTGAATTCTCTGCACTTGTATTCTTTGGCTCTAAAGTTTATATTTAGGTATTTTAATTTTTTTAAAAAATATTTGTTCAGTCTTTTATTTTATAGTGCCTTCTAGATACTGTAAAATTGTTGTCTGTATTTTCTTAACATTCTTTGTGAACAATTTCTATGAATAATTTAACTGGCAACTCCTGGACCTCCATTCTTTGGGATCGGTTACTTCAGGCTTTTTAGCTTCTTTTGATAGAGTCTTATTTTATATTTTACTCATTCTTTGTGATTCCTGTAGCCTTGTGAATGTGTCTGTTCACTTGAAAAAGCAGTTACCTTTGTAGTTCATCTGCCAAGGGATACATACTGAAATGTGTGTGTCAGGTGGCAACAAGTGTTGGCACAGGGTCTAGTAGGGAGTGATGTCTTTTAGCTCACACTTCTAAACCACACAATATTGAGAAGTGTGGGATCTTTGGTGAAACATGGCAAAGTTCTACAGAAGATGCAAAGACTAGAGTTTTCAGGAGTACCTTTTGGTTTAACAACCTAGGACCAAGGCACCTCCAGTACTAGCTAGAGCCAGTACTGTGCACATATTTGATTGGGGGGGGGGGCGACTAAATGTACTTGTAGAGTTGCAAGGATTGATAGTAAATACAAGGTAGTAGTAATGAAGGTAATGAAGGCTGGGACCAGGTCCCAGCTGTGGGGGCAACTCTGTGTTGGGGGTAGGGGGAGTCTTTAACTGTCCTGTGGAAGCACAGACACCACTTTGGCATGCACATAATAGTGAAAATTAGTGACAAGCATCAGAATGTCATGCAAAGACACCACTGGAGAAGAAACCCTGGTCATGTGTATAGCGCTGAGAGTCAGTTGTAGGTGTAGGTATTGAAACTGTTATTTAGTGTTAGCATGGCTACTGAGACCTTGGTACCGCCTGTGTGGCTGGGCAAATAAGGGAGGGAGCACAGAAGGAAGCCGCTGTTGGAGTGAAGACTCGGCAGCTAAGGCTGTGGAGTCTGTGGTGCCTGTTCAGAAGTTTGATTTCTTTAGTGGCAAAAGTTGCTGAGTTTGAGCAGCTCAGGCTGCTCTGGCTGCTGGATCCCGGCTTGCCCTTAGCTGTTTCCAAATGTCTCAACTTTCCCGGTCTGGGTGGGGTGAAACCAGAGCAGGTCTTTCTTGTTATGCCACCTTGAACAGCTTGGAGAATTAATTTGTTTTCCTTGGTCTTCCTTTTGGAGCAAGGGAAAGCTTCCCAGCTGGAGACGTCCCTCTAAACACCAACAAATAACCAGATTGGGATGAGGTTGATGTAGGCAACTGGTAATCATCTTTATATTCTTCTGTGTGGTATCCTCAGGGTATTTGTTCCACTGTGTTGTCAAACTTTCTTTAGTAGGCCTCAGCTCTCTCCTTACGGTGTTTTTTTTTGTGGATAACTGTTTAGTTGTTAATCTTTGTGGTAAGGGGGAGGATAGGGTCTTCTCTGGCTTTGAAGGCATCCCTTGATAACTTCATATGATGCCTTCTAGTGCTGAAATATCACTAGCCATTTCATGTCACATGTAAGCATACAGTGATTGCTGACTCCTATTATTGACTAAGGAATTTCAAATACAGCATCTAGTGGATCCAAGCGCTCCTTCTCACCAGTCTAACAGATGATTTTTACACTATTCAGGCATGTGCAGTAAATAGAAAGATAAGCCAGAGACTCACAGACAGCTCCATTTTTTCTACGCAGGCACGTGTTGTTTAACATAAAGGATAAGTGTAGAGAAGTATTTTGTCCCTTTGAAAACATGACAGAGCAGTTTTACCTAATCTAGAAGACCTACTATATACATGACTAAGGGTCCAGAGGCTCATCATTGACCGAAAAGTTGGTAAGCAGCACATGACTTGTATGTGTGACTTTGGGCAACTTTCTTGTCTATACTGAGCCTCATTGTTCTCATTTGCAAGTTTTGGACAGTAAGGGTAAAGTTCTCCTGGGGCTGCTCTGAGAATCAATTGAAGTGTTAACCAGCTCCTAATAAAGAGCACTGACATGTCAACAGTCTGACTTTGAACGATTCATAGTGGTTGAGCTGTTAGGTCATTGTTCTCTCATTGCTCCCACTATCTCCTGACCTCTGACACCTTGTTTATAAGATAAACCATAGTTTCCTCTTAAACTGGTGAAACTGCCATCATTTGGTAGAGAACTGCAAATTCCTACAGGCCTGTTCCACTGGAAATCTGGACCTCCTCCCTTCTCGACTCTGTGATCTTTGTATCACTTAACCTCAAGAAAGAAGCCTCCAACGCACACAAGTTGAATAAGCACATAGTAGGTACTTAAGTAACAGTCATTTCTCTGTTCTGTTTTACCTTTGGAAGGAGCTAGTTTTATGAACACAAGGTTCATAAAACTTCAGTTTTCAGTTTTATTTCTCAATTAAGATGAATTGAACCATGATTTGTTAGAGTTCAATCAGGCTTGTGAAATCAGTCCAACTTTCTCACTTTCACTCAAAAATTATGAAATTGCAGGATGCATATTGGTATAAATTTCAAACATTGTGAGACATATCTTATATGAAGTACATAGATTGAAGTGCTTATCTTTTCTTCCTGGAATTACAATTTCCATTAACTAGTTTGATATTATCATTTCAGAAACAGAAACTTTTTTTTAAGTGAGGAAACTCTCAAGATATGTGCAGGACCTAGCATCCCATATGTCCCCTGAGCACCACCAGGAGTAAATCCTGAATGCAGAACCAGAGGTAACCCCTGTGTGACCTAAAAAAGAAAAAAAAAGATGTTCAGGAGGTCCAGGGACCCCTTCTGGCAACTCTCAGCCAACCCAGCCAACCCAACCAACAATTCTATATGAGGGAAGGGGTTGTGGATGCAATGTTATTCAGGCCCTGTGGTGCCAGGGATTACCTGAGTCACCCCAGTGGTGCTCAGGGAACTCCAAAGCTACCTTTTGGGATGCTGTAGTGGGGTAGAGAAGCACCTAGGGAAGAGGACTGTAACAGGGGATTAAGTAGGAATATAATCTCTGTGCTAGTTCTCCAAACTCTCTTTTCAGAAACCTTTAGCTATATATACACAGAAAGCTTATAACTTTAGTTACATAAGTATGTGTTTGCATAAAGTATATATATGTTTATATGTATATGTATATATAGTTCTTAAGTTTCTGTCATATACAAGGCCTTTCCATTTATGTATATTAAAACTTAACCAAAAATTACTGAGTGAAAATAATTAGTTATTGCAGAAACCACATTAAACATATCAAGTTTTTTGTTGTTGTTTTTGTTTTTTTTTTAGCCACACCTGGCGATGCACAGAGATTAATCCTGGCCCATGCACTCAGGAATTACTCTGGGTGGTACTCGGGGATCCATATGGGATGCTGTGAATCGAACCTGGGTTGACTGCATGCAAGGTAAACACCCTACCCTCTATGCTATCACTCCAGCCTCAAACATATGAAGTGTTGATGACACCCAACTATTTCTTGTGCATGAGGCTGTTAATTTGTAATGTTTTGCTATACAAACAATAGTACATCTATCATCTTTGAGTATATATATATGTTTGTACACTTATATGGGAATATTTTTATGTATAAATTTCTAAAAGTGTAAAATTGGGTCACAGGTTATGCAGTATACATTTTTATACCTACTGCTAAATTGACCCCCAACTGTTTAACTAGTTTCTCATAAAGGACATGAAAATAATTATTTTCTCACATCTACCTTCATCAATTCTACAATTCAAAAATCTTTTTTATTCTGTCAGTTATATAGGAACATATGATATCTCATTGTAATTTTATTTTGCAATTTCCTGACCTAGAGTGATAGTGAAATTTTTTCCTTTCGCCACACCCAGTGGTGCTCAGGGATTACTGCCAGTATAAAAAATAAAAATATATAAAAATATATAAAATATATAAAAATATTTTCCAGGATTTCTGTTTTCCAGGATTCAGTTTTCAGTATTCAGCTTTAATTCAATGTGTCTTGCAAATATTTTATCTTTTCACTTAAAAATTTTTGAGTATAGCGTATTTCTTTAGTTTTTTTTAATCAGACAAACTATTAAAATAGTAAGGAGTTGAAACCTATCTTGAGGTTCCAATTTTTGGCTTCTGTGTTTTCTGAGTTTGGAGGGAGTACATTCCCCCTCCACCCTTTCTCTTTATTTTGGTTGAGGTGGAGGGATGGGGAGTTAGTGTGGGGTTTGTTTCTTTTCTGCTTATTTGTGTACTATAGTTTTGTTCTTTAGTACCAGAAATCAAATTCCCCCTTATCCATGTGGCTTAAGCAGAATTTTTTTTAATTAAAAAAATTTTTAATAGTGAGACATCATGAGGTACAGTTGCAGACTTACACATTTTTGTGCTTGGGTTTCAATTATACAATGATCAAATACCCATCCCTCCACCGGTGCCCATTTCCCACCACCACGGATCCCAGTATTCCTCCCACCCCCCACCCCCCCCCATCCCACCCTGCCTCTGTGGTAGGGCATTCCCTTTTGTTCTCTCTCTCTTATTGGGTGTTGTGGTTTGCAAAAGGGGCATTGAGTTGCAATCGTGTTTAGTCTATAGTCTACTTTCCTCATGCTTCTCCCATCCTGGTTTCCTATTTTGTTACTTTATGTTCCCCAGATGAATGCAATCTTTCTATGTCTATCCCTTTCTTTCTGAGTCATTTTGCTTAACATGATACTTTCCATGTAGTACCACTTGTACGTAAATTTCATTTCGTGACTTCATCTTTTCTAACAGCTACATAGTACTCCATTGTGTAAATGTACCAAAGTTTCTTTAACCAGTCATCTGTTCTCGGGCACTCAGGTTTTTTCCAGATTCTGGCTATTGTAAAGAGTGCTGCAATAAACAGACAATTGCAGATGTCACTTTGACTATACTTTTTTGCCCCTCTGGGATATATTCCCAGGAGTGGTATTGCTGGATCAAATGGGAGCTCAATTTCTAATTTTTTGAGAATCGTCCATACTGTTTTCCAAAAGGACTGAACCAGTCGGCATTCCCACCAGCAGTGAAGGAGTGTCCCTTTCTCACCACATCTGCGTCAGCACCGGTTGCTTTTGTTCTTGTGGATATGGGTCAGTCTCTGTGGTGTGAAGTGATATCTCATTGTGGTTTTGATCTGCATCTCCCTGATGATTAATGATGTGGAGCATTTTCTCATGTGCCTTTTAGCCATTCAGATTTCTTCTTTGTGAAAGTTTCTATTCATTTCATCTCCCCATTTTTTGATGGGGTTGAATGTTTTCTTTTTGTGGAGTTCAACCAGTACTTTGTATATCCTTGAAATTAACCCCTTATCAGATGTGTATTTGGCGAATATCCTTTCCCATTCTGTAGACTGTCTTTGTATTTTAGTCACTGTTTCTTTTGAGGTGCAGAAGTTTCTTAGTTTAAGATAGTCCCATTTGTCTATCTCTGTTTTCACTTGCTTGGTCAGTGGTGTGACATCTTTGAAGACACCATTAGCTTCTGTGTCATGGAGGGTTTTGCCAACCTTGTCTTCAATGTACCTTATAGATTCCGGTCTGATGTTGAGGTCTTTAATCCACTTAGATCTTACTTTTGTACATGGAGTTAGGCAGAGATCTGAGCCCATTTTTTTTGCATGTAGCTGTCCAGTTTTGCCAGCATAATTTGTTAAAGAGGCTTTCCCTGCTCCACTTCACTTTTCTTGCCCCCTTATCGAAGATTAGATGCTCGTATGCTTGCGGGGAGATGTCAGTATATTCCACCCTGTTCCATTGGTCTACAGCTCTGCCTTTGTTCCAGTACCATGCTGTTTTAATTATTACTGCTTTGTAGTAGAGTTTGAAGTTAGGGAGGTTGATTCCTCCCATTTTCTTTTTCCCAAGAATTGTTAAGCAGAATTTTTTGACCCTTAACTTATACACTTCTTATTTTTTCAATAATTTATAATTTTTATTCATCTAGAACTCTAGATTATTTGAAATTTTCTTAAATATGGGATATACTCAATCTGGGTTATTTGTTTTAAATATTTAACTAGTATAATTTATTATATAGTCTTTTCTGATTCTCTTTCTATGAGAAATACCCTTATGCTTTCACACAATTATACTACAAAATTCTAAAAATTCAGAGGATTTACATAATTTTTTAGTTTCTTTTGTATATTTCTCAGCTGGGAACAATTTTTCCTTCCAGGAAATTTTCAGCAATGCCTGGATGCATTTCATAATGTATCCTTCCAGGGAATGCTACTGGCATCTAGTGGTAGAGACCATAGAAGCTTTCAAGCGTTCGTAAAGGAACCCCAACAAAGAATTTGCCCTAACTCCCAATAACGCTCAATTTGAGACATCTTGGTCTCAGGTCATCACAGAATGTGGCTATAATCCTCAGAAAAATGCATTATACTTAGAAAATGTCAATAAATATGCTTATGATTCATTTACTGGGGAGTGTTTGTGTCATCCCCATTGGTGCTCAGGAGCTTTTCCTGGCTTTGGCTTCAGGAGAGACCCCTCACAGTGCTCTGGAGTCCACATGCAATGCTGAGGATCCGACTGGTTCAGACACATGAAAAACCAGAGACTTAATCTCTTTACTATCCCTCCAGCATCCAGAAATGTGTTTTGTTGTTATTTATAAGATTGTTTTTGTTTGTTTGGGGGCTTGTGGGCCACATCCAGCTGCGCCCAGAGCTTACTCCTGGTTCTGTGTTTAGGGATCATTCCTGGCAGTGCTTAGGGGCTACATGTAGTGCTGGAAATTGAACCTGGGTCAGCTGTGTGCAAAGCAAGCATCCTACCCACAGGATATTTCTCCAATCCACAAACATGTTCTTTGCTATTGTTGTTAAATTAGCAATTTAAGCATTACTACTCTTGAGCTATCTCTAACTGAAGATAAAAGGAGATGATTCAGCTTTATTCTGTTTTATGAATCTAGGAGAGGATTAATAATAACCCCCTTTATTTATTTATTTTTGTTCTTCTTTTCTTTTGTCAAAACCAGAAATACAATAACTTCATGGCATTTTTGGATCTATTAGTAAATTCTCCAAAGGTGATTTATCTGAGCTTGCCATCCTGAGGTAAGAGCTGCTTTTTAAGGGGCGAAACTTTTCTACTGATTGTGTATTCTTCTCAAAATGTTGATTTTAATCAGGCAAGGTGGGAATGGGATTCTTGAACCTTCCTTTACCTCTGTGTTTGAGAATAGTGATGAGGATCATCTGATTGGTGACACAGAAATTTGGAAAAGGATCTGGGTATAAAGGTCATGACTGTGTAGCACCATAGTCATCACGGTGAAGCATTTTGTTGTGGGACATTCTACCACCAAAGAGAAATTTAATTTACAGAGTAAAATGAATTTGGGACTTCTAAGGTTAAAGATTTCTCTGTATCCACCTGCACTGAGAAGATAGTATAATGATGATTCATTATAACCCACGACCCTTTGACGTTTTAAAATTTATGAGGAGAAATCACAAGGGTGGGAGAAATAGGCTTGCAGGTTACTCATTTCTACGCCTGCTAATGACAGTCTATGTTGGTTCAGTTTTCTTTCATCTCAAGAGAATTTAAACATTAATTATCATAAAACTGGATTGCATTTAACAAGTAGGACAAAGTCCAGAGTCAGATCAAATAGACTTAGTCTGCTTAATATCTTGTGGAAAACACCACGAATCACCGAAGCCATGCAGGAAAAAATTTTGTAAATATTCAATAAATTTCAGTATCTGTAGCTGACTGGGCCATGACTTCTTAACATCCAAAATTAGTCCATCTCAGAGAAAAGAGGTATGTGAACAGTAATGAAGACCCTGAGCTTCTCAAATTGGTTCAATAAGAGAAAAATAATTTCCACAAGTACACTTTACAGCTATGGAACTGGGGGTGGGGTTAGGGGGAAATGTTCTTTCTGTAACTAATGCCAATATATATAATTTACAGAAAGTTCTTTCCCAAGATTATTTGCCCTGAGATATTTTTGAGACAGAAATATGTTTGACAAATCTTTCCAACATGGAACATTTAACTTATCTTCAATTCTAATAATAAATGCCTAACAAAATGGATTTAAAAAAAACACAAAAAATATAGAATATTTCTAAAGATATTTTGGACAATGTCTTTAATATTATAAAAAATATTTTTGAGTATTTCAAAACTTTCAGAAATTTTATATGATAAATGTAATTAAGGATGAAATATTTGAGATTAGAAAGGACTCTAGATATTAATGGGAATCTTTAAAAATGCTTCCCAGTGCTATAAAAGAGGTAAACATTGGGATGTACAAGTTTAATAAAGGAGACTATAAATGCTAATTGAAGCCTTGGGCACAGGACACTGACCAGGGAGTTATGTCTACAAGACAGGGATAATGTGATTTGGTATCTCAATTCAAGTCTATATCCCATATTTGACCAACTCTGGGTTCTTGGGCTTCTTATTTTCTGTTTTTCCCTATTATTTCCTGTAAATTAATAATAAAATCACTCCTTTTTGCAATCTTGTTTTAAAGACTAAGTAGACCATGTATGAGTCACACATGTATAGTATCTGCACCTACAAACTAAATTAAATTGCCATGTGTTACTATCATTAAGAGTAATATTAATCTATAGAATTGAGGTAAAGAAGATCCAAAACACAGCAGATTATTTGAAAATTCTCTATTTCATATTTCAGTTGAAGTATGATTCCTGGAACAGGCTAGTCTTACAGATCATGTCTTTGTAGAGTTTGTTGCAAGTTTAAGCAAATCTGCTTGTCTTCACTGTGTAAGGATTTGCCCCAACAGCTCTTAACAAGTGGTAATTTGGAAGTTCTCCAGCTAAGGACTGTGCATTTAACTAAAGAAGAAGAAATGTACTTTAGACTACACATTTGTCTGTGTTGCTAAAATCATCAAATCTATTGTTGACTGAATTATCTTGAGGGCTTTTTCAAAACTGGGCAAAGCTTTTGCAATCCTCCTATATTTTTCCATGTGAGGATTCTTCGTCTGCAACCATTTATTTTCCTATAATCTGTATTTATAAATTCATTTATAAATTCCTCTTGGAAAATTTTCATCACTCCTATTTTTCCCTTTTAAGAAGCTACTTCATCTCCAGAGCAGCTTTTCTGTGCTCTCTTTGTCCAAGCAGGCAAGCAAAAAAGTAGACTTGCTAGTGAGGTGGAGTGGTTAGCCTCACTTACTTCAGCGTTGTTTAGATGGAAGGGTGTCTCTTCTTTCAACTTCCTTCCCAGTCCCACTCTCTAGAACTATCAGCTAATTTGTTCTCTATTTTCTTCAATCTTTTGTAGGCTACAACGTTTTATTTATTTATTTTTAATGTAGCTTTTGTGCTGCCAACCATAAACAGCCAGATTTGTCAGCATAATTTCATAAAGGTGGAGCCCACTATCAATCACCTAGACAATTAATCTTCATCTTTCTCTGGGCTTTGATTTTCACAGTGACAACGTGGCTCTTCGGGGTGTGGACCACTTCCTCTGAGTAGGCTGAGGAGAATTGGATTGATATCAAGTGTCACTTGAAAATACAAAATGGTTTTGACACTGAACCCTGTTCTAGGATACACAGATGCCATTCCAATGAGTGTGATAAAAGCTGGGTGTCATAACCAGACTTCATTGTTCTGAGATCTGCACGTCCCAGCTTTTGCCCAGCTAACATCTCCGTAACCGGCAGATCCACTTCCAAATGAAAGGGAAATACTAAAAGATTGGAGACCACCTGACTATTCTCTGCAGGTTGAACGTCCCCTAGATTGAGCTCAGGGGGTTATTTACAACCATGACTAGATAATCTGAAGCTCATTGACCTTAAGAAGAAGGAGAGATAGAAAGGAAGAGAGAAAGAAAGACAAATAAAGAGAGAGAGGGAGAGATGGAGGGGGAGAAAGAAAGAGAGAGAGAGAATAAGAAAGAAATTCTCTATTTAGGTATTTACTTTTAGAAACCAGCAGTGGCGAAATTTTTTCCCCTAAGGAATAGAATGAAAAGTTGAAAACAGTGTAATATCCAAATACATGAAATGGTTATATAAATTCTAGTTTGTCCTTACAGAAAAAATGCTTTTCAACTATTACAGCTATATTAATATTTGTATGTTAAGTAATATAAAATCTTAAGTAATGCAAAAGTCCTCATAAAATATTTTAAAAGGTCAATATAAGATAATATTTTAAAATTTATATTGTTGAACATTTTTATACTCAATTTCTATAAAAGGGCATGTGTAGTAATTGAATAAGAGACAATTCTATCAATATACTGACCCAGTAGTTTTCTCTGGGTGATGATTATTCATTATTTTCATTAACATTGTCTATTTTATAAAATGTATATTATAAACAGATCTTACTTTTGAAATTAGACACAAACACAATACATGGTGTAAAACAGTAAAAATTTTCCCAAGCCGGTATGACCTACCTGAGTGCTGAGTCCATTTGCTGCAGGCAGGACCAATCAAGAATGATGCTTCATAGCCCAACGCTACAATACAAAGAGAGGCTGGAGTAGTTGAGGAAGCAGGATACTGACCACACAGAGCTTCCTCTATAATCAATCATCACCTTAGCAACATGGCTTCACTCCCTTAGGTTACATTCCACTGCAATTGCTCTGGTCTAAGGATGCCATTTGCCGGATGACTTACTGTTTATAAGGCTTTGTTATCCCCATTGTTGGATGCATCACTAAGGCTCTGGACATTTCAGTTGACACATGGGTTATTCACACATAGATTGTATGGTATACATGAACTTTGAAACTTGGTGGGAGTGAGTCTCCGTTTCAGTAAAGTTTCCTAGGAAACTATTCCTGCTACAATAACTTACCAAACAACATTTAGTGACTTAAAATTATGTTTTTAAATCATGTTTCTATTCTTTTCCAGTTCTGAAGATCAGGTAGCTAAGATCCAAGGGGGTATTTCTCAGTAGTATAACATTTGATTGCAGAAAGCTAAGGGCCAGGTATTGGTAGGGCAGCATTCTTCCTGGACTTAAAGGAAAATACATTTTCTTATTTTTTCCAGTTTCTGAAAACTGAGTTTCTGTTCTCAGAATATGCCGGTGCAAATTCTGCTGCTTCCAAGTCACGTTTACTTTTTACTGACTTCCTTGCCATCCTTTAAAAAGAACATTTATGATTACATGGGGCCTACCCAGATAACCCAGAACTAACTCCCCTCTCAAGATTTACAATTGAATCATGTTTGCAAATTTTCTTCTTCCATACTCACAGGTTTCTGGAGTTGAGGCATGGACAACTTTGGGTGACCATTATTCATCCTAGTCTCCCTCTCAAATCCTTCCAATTTTCTGAGAAGTCCAAGGAAGAAATCTAACATTATGTAACATCTTTTTTTTGGGGGGGGGGGACTTGCTATTTACCTTTCAAAGAGCACAAGTTTTAGCAAAAAAGGAAGTTCTAAGACTCAAATGTTGGGGCCTGAGTGATAGGCTGGTACGGTGCTTGCCTTGCACATGGCAAACTGAGGTTTTATCCCTGGCACCACATATGGTCCCCTGAGCCTGCCAGTACTGATTCCTGAGCACAAAGCCAAGAGTAAGCCCTGAGCACTGTTGGGTTTGGCCCATAAAACCAAATAATAAAAATCGAAACAAAACAACCCCCCCAAACTTTATTGCTCTGACTAGTCATGACATCTATTTGATTATTAACTATTTCCTGCTTCTCTCAAAGATTCCACTGATATGCCAATATCAGTGGAAGCTCATGCCTCAAGTTAAGAAGAAAGAACTTCACCTCCTCCAGATGGAACCCCGCTGACAAGAAGCCTCTACAAGCATAGCTCGAGTATGCGGGAACTAGGACTTTTCCTCCAAACTGCCAAGACCTTCCCAGCTCCCAGGTAACCTCTGACTCTGGAAGTCATGCCCACAACCCACCGCCCAGCGCCATCTTTACAGCACATAGCCGCAGAGAAGAAAGGCCGCGTGGGGGGACTCCACAGCTCCCGGAGAAGATACCAGGTCCCAAAAAGAGCCGAGATCACCGGGAAGTCCCAGATGGGGTAGGTGCCACATCCTGCCTCCTCCAGATGGAACCCCGGTGACCAGAAGCCTCTACAAGCATAGCTCGAGTATGCGGGAACTAGGACTTTTCCTCCAAACCGTGCGGACGCAACATCTCCGTTTATACAAAGTGATCAATGGAAAGTAAATCATCCAACGTTTCTCCCTGAAAATCAGGCTTAACTCTTATACAAGCCACAACACCCAATAGGAGAGAGAGAACAAAAGGGAATGTCCTGCCACAGAGAGAGGGTGGGGGGTGGGAGGGATACTGGGATCCGCGGTGGTGGGAAATGGTCGCTGGTGGAGGGATGGGTATTCAAAATAAATAAATAAATTATTAAAAAAAGAAGAAGAAAGAACTTAGTGAAAAAATGCAAGTTACCAATAGAAAAATCTGCAGGGAATCATTTAATGGCTACTGGATATGTCTATAAAAATGTCATAATAAAACTTTGTTGTTACTGTGTTTGGCATGTCGAATATGTCACAGGTATCTTGCCAGGCTCTGCCGTGCAGGCGAGATACTCTCAGTAGCGATAGCACAGCAGTAGGGCGTTTGCCTTGCACGCAGCCAACATGGCCAACCCGAGTTTGATTCCTCCGCCCCTCTCGGAGAGCCCGGCAAGCTACCGAGAGTATCTCGCCCGCACGGCAGAGCCTGGCAAGCTCACCATGACGTATTTGATATGCCAAACACAGTAACAACAAAGTCTCCAATGGAGACGTTACTGGGCCCGCTCAAGCAAATCGACGATCAACGGGAGGGCCTTTGCTTTTACCTTACATATATCTGAAGTTATGCTTGTACAACATCTGTGTATCTATTTATATTTTATATTATGTTGATTTCATTAAGTCAGTTTAAGAAAAAATAAAATTTTAATGATAAATTGTAACACTGTAGCACTGTCCTCCCATTAGTTCATCAATTTGCTCGAGTGGGCCCAGTAACATCTCCATTGTGAGACTTATTGTTACTGTGTTTGGCATATTGAATATGCTTGCCGTGTGGGCTAGATACTCTCAGTAGCTTGCCGGGCTCTCTGAGAGGGGGGAGGAATTGAACCCGGCTCGGCCGGGCCGGCTGCGCGCAAGGCAAATGCCCTACTGCTGTGCTATCGCTCCAGCCCTATGATAAATTACTCAAATAAATTATTTCTATACTTTTAGAAACATAGAAACTAACCCGATTCAGCCGAAGAGAAGGACAACATGGAGGGCGGGATCCACAGATTCCGAAGGGAAAAAAAAAAAACCTGGTTCCAAAAAAAGCCGAGACCATCGGGAAGCCCCAGATGGGGTAGGTACCGCATCCCGCCTCCCCCAGATGGAACCCCGGTGACCAGAAGCCTCTACAACCACAGCTCGAGTATGCGGGAACTAGGACTTTTCCTCAAAACCGCGCGGCTGCTCATGCGGCCGCGCGACATCTCTCTATATACAAAGTGATCCATGGGAAGTAAACCACCAACGTTTCTCTCTGAAAATCATAGTTAAGTTTGGAGCACGGCCACGGCCCCAGAAACACAAGGACTTAATGCATAACCCAGCAGCTTGGAGCAGAAAAGTGAACGGGCTATGCATTAATCCAGGCCATCATGACTGTCCGGAAGGGAAAGGGTGTTGCCCCATTTGCCCTCTCCTCTCTGGAAAGAAAGATGGCGGCCACATGGGAGCCTTGTGGACAGCAGGTATGAGCCGGGGGTTTGGGGGCGACTAAAACCTCATGGGACAGGGGGCATTCCGGTCCGTCCTTCACGCCCTAACGAGGTCACCAGTTGCCCCCCGCGAGCGGCTCTCCAGCATGGCCATGGCCCCAGAAGCACAAGGACTTAATGCAGAACCCGACAGCTTGGAGCAGAAAAGTGAACGGACTATGCGTTAATCCAGGCCATCAGGTCTGTCCGGAGGGGAAAGGGTGTTGCCCCAGTTGCCTTCTCCTCTAGGGAAAGAAAGATGGCGGCCGCATGGGAGCCTTGTGGACAGCAGGTATGAGCCGGGGGTGTGGGGGCGACTAAAATCTCATGGGAAGGGGGGCGTTCCGGTCCGTCCTTCACGCCCTACCGAGGTCACCAGTTGCCCCCCGCGAGCGGCTCTCCAGCACAGCCATGGCCCCAGAAGCACAAGGACTTAATGCAGAACCCGACAGCTTGGAGCAGAAAAGTGAACGGACTATGCGTTAATCCAGGCCATCAGGTCTGTCCGGAGGGGAAAGGGTGTTGCCCCAGTTGCCTTCTCCTCTAGGGAAAGAAAGATGGCGGCCGCATGGGAGCCTTGTGGACAGCAGGTATGAGCCGGGGGTGTGGGGGCGACTAAAATCTCATGGGAAGGGGGGCGTTCCGGTCCATCCTTCACGCCCTACCGAGGTCACCAGTTTCCCCCCGCGAGCGGCTCTCCAGCACGGCCATGGTCCCAGAAGCACAAGGACTTAATGCAGAACCCGACAGCTTGGAGCAGAAAAGTGAACGGACTATGCGTTAATCCAGGCCATCAGGTCTGTCCGGAGGGGAAAGGGTGTTGCCCCAGTTGCCTTCTCCTCTAGGGAAAGAAAGATGGCGGCCGCATGGGAGCCTTGTGGACAGCAGGTATGAGCCGGGGGAGTGGGGGCGACTAAAACCTCATGGGAAGGGGGGCGTCCAGTCCGCCCTTCACGCCCTACCGAGGCCACCAGTTGCCCCCCACTAGCGGCTCTCCAGCATGGCCATGACTCCAGAGCACAGAAACCAATTTCTTAACTATCTGACTTTCAGTAGAAATACTTCCAGGGTCAATAAGTAAAATAGCAGAAATCCAAAACCAACATATAATTCTTGAACCCAGCTGTAGAAAGCAAATAACTTCACAATGCTTTGTCAGCATGTCTGATTTGGGGGGGGGTAAACTCTAAATAATAGTGGTGAAGCAGATAGAGTGTTAACTAGAATTCATCTGCCCCACAGGGACTGGGAGGGGTGGGGGGTGGGGTTTTATTGGGGTTCTTCATGGTAAAAAATAAGTTTTGGTAAAGGGAAATATGCTTGATATTTGCATGACTGAGACCTAAACCTGAAAGCTTTGTAACCTTTCCCATGGTGATTCAATAAATAAATTAATTAATTAAAAAAAAACAAGAAAAAAAAAAGAAACTAACCCAACTATTTTTAAAATTCACATATTATCAAGCTAGAGAGACGGTACAGAGGAGAAGGTACTTTCCTGGCATACCGATGACCTAGGTTTGATCCCCAGTACCACATATGGTCCCTTGAGCTCTGCCAGGAGTGATCCCTGAGCACAGAATAAGAAGTAACCTCTGAATACAGCTGGGTATAGTCCCAAACAAAATAAAACAAACATTCACGTGATATGGAATAATCTTTGATAAATTGAAGCTAAATTTGTTCAGACAGTTAAAAGAAACACATTTCCTGAGTTGCTAACATTAAATGTTACACAAACTGTTTCCACCTGGTTTTGCTTCTCAAATAAATTCATGTTATTTCTACATTATAAAAAAATTTCGGATAAAATCCGCGCCTGGCTTTCCTCGCTGGAGCCCCTTGGAGGGGAGCGGGTTGAGCTTTCCTCCCCACCCCGACCAGGGCTCCGGCAGCCGAAGACCTTCAGGACCAGACCACCATGCTGAGACCACTCTCTACACACATGAAGGTACTGGCAGAGGGACAAAGCTATGAGGGTTCCGGGGCCGAGATCTCCAAGCCTGCTCGGATTGGGGCCGAGCATCCTCCACCCGGATCCTCCAAATTCCAGTAGGCGGGGGTCACACCCACCAACTGGCCCCCTGGCACCGTGTAATCCCATCAACGGCCAAGACTCATAGACTATAAAAACCAGCTTCCAGAACTGCGCGGCCGCATTCACGGCCGCGTGACATCTTATTACATCTTATTATGACATCTTATTATCTCATTCCTACTTTGGACAAACTGGCAGGCTACCAAATGTAGCCTGCCCACACGGCAGAGTCTGGCAAACTCCCCGTGGCGTACCCAATATGCCAAATACCAGTAACAATGATGGGTCTCATTCTCCTAAAGAGCCTTGAATATAATCTCAGGGCTAGGACGAAAGAGACGTTACTGGGGCCTGCTCGAGGCAATCGACGAATAACAGGATGATTTGTGATTGATAAAAAATTTTCAGTTAGAACCTTGCTTTACAAGGCTGCAACACTATCATTGTGGATGCATGACATTCAATCCCTGGAACCACATAGTCGCCTGAGCACCACCTCCAGAATTGCTGTAGCCCAGAATACAACTGGGTATATCTCCCCCCAATGCTTAAAATGATACCTTGTTTTCAATATTTAATACAAACATAATTGTAAGAATTACTTCATTTAAATAGATATAATCAAAGTTATAGTGCGTTAAATTAAATGACAAATATGACTAGAACATTTACAAGTAGCATAAGTTCTTCTACCTTTAGATTTTTTGTTGGGACATGCATCCAAGCAATCTCAAGAGTGCCAAAGGCCTCTCTAGTAGATACTGAGCCCATCTATGTGAACAAGGCAGAGCTCTGGGGAATCATGCAGTGCAGGGCATTGAATTTAGGGCACTACAATGCCAGACATGTGCTCCAGCCATTTGAGCTATCTCCCCGGAACTGCTTTTATCTTGTTAATATTTTTATAGGGAGGCAAGAGACATTTGAGCCTGTTAGTAGACATTTTTTTTCTACCATTTAAAGAAGTATGAAAACTTAGAAAACCTAAATTCCAAAAAGGTAAACTCCCATAGTTCTATAGTCATTGATGTGTTCATCTGTTTTCAAACACCTTTATTGATTTAACTTTGTTTCGAAGATAGTGACCTACAGTAAAATATTGAATAGTAATTCAGCAAATTAGTCATTCCCAATTTTGTCCCTTTCTTTTATTAGCTGGTAACAATCAAACTCTTAGAATCTTAAATCTGTGTTATTGTTTCCTTCTGTTTTCTTTTCATTTTTGATTTTGGACCAGTCCTTAGTTCATGATATTCATGTGACGCCACAATGACTATTGTGCTTCTCTCAAGTCAGTCACAAAAAACAGTCACTGAAAATAGTTCCCAGTGACTGCTCCCACAGATGCTCCTGCTAGTTTTCATCCAGCATCCCTGTGGATGTTCATTCAGCATTCATTCAGCATTCATTCAGCCCTTTAGGGGAGAAAAAGGGGTGTAGATAACAGGTGTTATTTGCAGGAAGACACTAGGGTTTCTTGAAAGAGGAGAAGGTTCTTTCTTAACTACTCACTCGCCCAACAATACAGAATGTAGAGAATTGTTTACCAGATTGCATTGGATGTAGCAGAGAGTCTGGCTTTGACTCAGGAGAACCAATGCTGAGACTCCAAATGTGAGCATTTCTTAAAGAAAGACTGTCCAGTTGAAATAATTCCTAGTTGAGATACAGTGCTAAAGAAACAACAGCAATGACAAGACGGAGAGTGCTGGACATTTGAGGGCGCTCAGCAACACAATTGACTGACTGGCATTTCTCTTAATGCTTCTGATGCACTTGGAAGCAACTTTTAGCTGAAAAGCAGCTGTCCTGCTGTTAGGGTTAGGGAGTTGCCTTCATCAAATCAATGATTTTACTGTATACCCGTTGAGCAGCATCCAGGCCCCAGATGAAATCAAAGTGGTTCCAATCTGGCAAAAGATCAAAGTAGCGGAGATCCCTGATTTGAGGGAGGATTCTGGCCACGTCCTGGGTGGTTACCAGAACATCATGCCCACCAACCCAAATAGCAGTGGGCACTTTCATGGCTGTCAAGTTGTATAACGGGGGACGACTCTGTGGGAGATAAAAAAAAAGAGCACTTCTAAAAGAAAGGTCTTCAGACATTAGCTGAATTCAAATAAGTAGTGAGGCTGCTAAATGAGACGAATGATTTTGTGGATTATAACTATTGTTTGATTAAGCCTGAGGGAACTAGGGAGAAAACATGCATTGATATTTTTCTCAAGAAATTTGCAAAAAAACATTTGCAAAGAAATTTGCAAAGAAATACGCAAAAAAAAATATCAAGGTAAGAGAGTTAGTATTTGCATACAACATATAAAATATATTAGCAATAGTAAATTTGTAGATAATGCACAGTATTTGTGGAAAATATCTGTATACTATGTTGCAGAGTATTTTTAACACATAATTAAAGAAAAAGATGAAATTATTTTCAACTGGATGTTTCATTCAGTTGAAATGAGTCTTTAGGGGCTGGGCTGTGACTCATGTGCTATGCATGAGTGAGGTTCTGGGTTTCATTGCTTGCCGTACACCCACCCCAAATTCTGAGAAATGCTGAATTTGATAGAAAAGGATGAAAATAAAAAAATTAATAGACAAGATTAATATGAATACTGTATTGAGGGAAACAGGCTGTCCGTGTACCCAGATAATAAAGTATGTGAAGGAATACAGGAGGTTATGAGATTGGCAGGAAATAAGACAATGCCAAATGAAGGCATTTGGACACTTTAATTTTTTTAACTCAACATTGTGTTTTTGAGTTTCATCCATATTGATAATTATAGTTGAATAATTGTTCTTTTTTTTTTCCTTTTTGGGTCACACCTGGCAATGCACAGGGGTTACTTCTGGCTCATGCACTCAGGAATTGCTCCTGGCGGTGCTCGGGGGACCATATGGGATGCTGGGAATTGAATCCGGGTTGGCTGCATGCAAGGCAAATGCCCTACCCACTGTGCTATCACTCCAGCCCCAATTGTTCATTTTTTAAATGAGAAAAATGTATACTGTTCAGGAGATCGGACTAATTCAAGACAATATTGGTGCATCTTGCTATCTCTGAGTGGAGAGGAAATATTAATTAAATTGCTTTGAATCTGCAACTCTTGTTTGTTTAAACATTTTATCCTTTTTATTAAAGTATAATCAAAATATTTATTTGAGTTTCTGATGTACAACATAATATTCAACATTTTATGCATTGTGACTGGGCATACTGTAGGTCTTTTTACTATCTTAGCATTTCAAATTGATGCTTCATTTCTAATTGGTCTGTAATGAATACATATTAAAATTAGTGCTATAAAAGTTTTATCAGTATGTAATTCTTCTAGCACAAATTATTTCTTATAATTTCCCCAAACTGCCCTCCAGTTTTATGGCTAGTGGCTCACCTGATTGTAGTGGTGTATGTTCTCAGCTTCACTTCCCCAATCATAGGCCCTGAATTCATCAGATCGGTAAAGCTGAAATAAATGTTTTTAGTGAAGAATATTCAGAGTGAGAATCCTGACTGTTAAAAGCAAAAGTGCCAAAAGTGTTAATAGTTAAAAAATAGTTAAAACTGTTAAAAGTACTTAGACAAGTACTTAGACAAGTGAGGTTTCTGGATCCCCAGAGGATGTGAACAGTGATCAAAGGAGGAACACACTGATCTTCCTTGGTTGAAAGAAAAAAACTATGGAAAGCTAAGTCTCATGAGGGCAAGTCAAACTTCAGACTGTTTCCTCTCTGGAGAAGGTTCTCCTGAGACTGTCCCAGTTTACCATTACTTTAGCTCACAGCCTGTTCTATAAGCCACCTTTTAGATTGGGGATTTATTTATGTCACCTGCACAGTATGCCTCATACCTTCTTTTGTCCCTTAAAATACAGGGAAATCAGAGTATAAAGATAATGACAAGGAAAAAATGAAAGATCACTGTCACTGTCACTGTCCTCCTGTTGTTTGTTAATTTGCTCAAACGGGCCCAGTAATGTCTCCATTGTGAGACTTGCTGTTACTGTGTTTGGCATATCGAATGCGTCAGGGGTAGCTTGCAGGCTTTGCCCTGAAAATGAAAGATACCTATTAAATTTCCTAGATCATTTCTTTTTCCTTTAAAAAAATTTTTTTTAATTGAAGCACTGTGAAATACAGTTATAAAGCTTTCATGTTTGAGTTTTAGTCATACAGTGATCGAACACCCATCCCTCCACCAGCGTACATTTTATACCACCAACGTCCCCAGTATCCCTTCCACATCCCTCCCTTCCCCCTGCCTCTATGACAGACAAATTCCCTCTTACTCTCGCTGGGCATTATGGTTCAAAATACAGATACTAGAGGCTATCATGTTAGAGAAACTTTGGTACATCCACACAATGGAATACTATGTAGCTGTTAGGAAAGATGAAGTCATGAAATTTGCTTGTAAGTGGATGGATATGGAGAGTACCATGCTAAGTAAAATGAGTCAGAAAGAGAGGGACAGACATAGAAAGACTGCATTCATTTGTGGAATATAAAATAACATAATATGAGACTAACACCTCATATAAGGACAATAGACACAAGGGCCAGGAAAATTGTTTCACAGCTGGAAGCCTGCCTCATGAGCTGGGGGAGAAGGCAGTTGAACTTGAGATGGGATCACTAAGTCAATGATTGTTGGAGGGATCATTCAGGATGGAAGATGTGTGCTGAAAGTGGATAAAGGTCCTAGATCATTTCTATTAATTCTGTTATTTTATATAAAGATTTCAATACGGATTGAATCAGTTCCCCATGACAAAGACGGCACCTGTTTTAGATGCAGGATGTTCTGTACAGATGATCCAGTGGGAGCATGTGACAAATACACATCCATTCGACTCTGAAAGGAAGTAAAATACATGTTTCAGCAATAAGCACACTATAAAATAAACTGTGCCTGTCAGAAGCAGAGAAAATTTATGATTAAAAAATTAGTAAACAATACTGGGGTTTTAAAATTGGTGAAGTAGGGGATGGAGAAATAGTTCAGAGGGTAGGGTGTTTGCCTTGCGTATTCAGATCTGGTCTGAATATGTGGCACCCTATGAGGAGTGATCCCTGAGCATAGAGCTAGGAGTAATTCCTAAGCAGTGCCAGATGTGTTCCCCAAACAAGAAGTTTGAAAAATAATGAGCACTTACATAAATAAGAATTAATGTAAGTGCCATGAAAAAATCATGGGCTGACTGGTGTTATGAGTTCTTTGCAAGTAAACCTTCAATAACTTTGAAATATGGGATAATTTTTTATTTTCAAGTAGAATAAGAGATTCTATTGAATGTCTATTGAGACATTATGAATAAAAGGAACTAGCAAAGATGTCATGTGCAAGGGTGTGTGGGTGTGGGTGTATGGGCACAGAGAGGGTCAGATAGGGTCTGTCACAGGTAAAAACCTGTATCTCAGGTCTTACTCTTGATAATTATAAATTTTTTGATTACAGGAAAGTTATTTACCTTTCCTGTAGTCACAAAATTTGTTATCTGAGTTCTGAGGTAATTTTTTTTGTTTATTAAATGACCATACTAGAAAGTCTGAATCTTTTGTATAAAAATTAAAAAATCTTACTATGAAATTTCTGGAATCATGAAGACAAGACAAAATATTGCAAAAGAGAAGCTAGAAAACAGTAATTTCTATATGTACTGAATTTCAAAGTTTGTAAACATGATATAGACAAAAGATATAGAGATGAAACTCATCATAATTTTATTTTAGAATATAATGGAACTAATTAGAGAACTTATATAAAATCCTTTCTTTTGAAAAAGAAGCCTTTGAATAATATTCTTAATATTAAATTCTTAATTTTAATTAATTGTTAATTAAGAAATTCTTAATTTTCCTTTTGTTTTGGTGGCCATATCCAATGTTGCTGGGGCAGGGGCTACTTCTGTGTCTGTGCTTGTGTGGTTACTCCCTGTACTGTTTGGGATACCACATAGTACAGGAGATTAAACCTGGATCCCCTGCATAGGCTCAGACAGTCGAGTTATCTCTCTGGTCCAGTCCCATGATTTTCATTCCAAAGCCTCTTAAAAAACAGCAGTGGAGTTGGGTGGTGAAGAAAAGCTATTCTGGAACTGGCACTAATATACTCGTTGACTGCCATGTAGAATACATCTGAGTGACTACTCAATCACACCAGAATGCAAACATGAATTCTCATTCCTCTTTGCCTTTCTCCAATTCTCAATAGCAAGAAACAAAGAGTTGATAACGGTGAATTGCTATTTCTTCATAAGAAAAGAGTTGAATATCCATTTCATTTTATGCAGATTAAGGGGTGAAACTACATTGTGAGGCCAAAATCACCCAACAAATAAAGAAAACAAAATAAATGCATTGCTTGGGTCCCCTTCTCTTCTCGTTGACATTTTATTTTTTAATACACCACAGTAATTGTAAATTCAGCTTAACCAGCATGAGTAGTTGTTAATTGTGAACTTGTAAAGACACCCACTGTGAATCATTTATTTTAAACTCAGAAATGAAAAGATGAAGCTTCTGTTTCCTTCCCCAATCCTCAGTCATAAGTTCATTGAAAACCAAATCTCCTAGGCTTAGCAAATCTTCACCCATAAAATTTTAGAATGCCATATGCAATATAATTGATACATAAAAATGAATCACAAGAGAGCTAGAATTTCTTTAAGTATGAAATGGTCTCATAATCATTGTACATACCATATTTATATTTTTCTTATTGGATCCAGCCCATAAGGACATAAACTCACTACATATTACCCAGAGTATCTTATTGTTGCACATTTTAATAGAAGCTGACTTCGTTGCCTCATCTTCTAAAAAGAAGCCTTTGGTACCAAACATACTCTGTAAATATGAAAAATAATGATGTTTTCAAGAATAAATTTTATGTCATGACATTCTATTCAAGGCAAGAATAAAGATATAGGATGATGGGATTTACATTTTTATTTCTTGTTTTTGTTGAGGTTTCCAAGTCATTCAGGAATATAAATTACTTAAAAATCTATTTTCACCAACCCAGAGAAAATCCTCAACTTATTTTGTATGAATATTGTGATAGGGATCTCAAATCCAAATTCACTCCCCTGTATTCTCTCATCTCAGTGAGATCCAGTATTTCTTATTTCTCATTAATTGACGAGGAAGGTGGAATCAGTTCTCTTAAAGTGAAATATTGTCTTAGGGAAGGAGGGAAAATAGTATATCTTTACCACCCATGCACACATCAGTTCTCTAATCATGTCCAGAGTCACTCTTATACTGCAAAGCAGAGAATGAAAAACTGAAGGGAAGGTGCCACTGGGCAGGAAACAATGGATAATGTCACAGAAGGTAGCACAATTTAAACTTCTACGACATGGGAAAGAGAGTTTGGGTAGAATATTTTGGTGGGAGGCCTGGAGATTCTGGGTCAATGAAAATTTAGGTCTCCTTTCAGATTAGACATTCTGATGCTCTGAGAGGGCCGAAAGGGTCAGAATAAGACTCAGCATGGCAGAAAGTTTGACAAGGGTATAAATCGGAGATAAATCAGAAGCAAGATTAGTTTCTCACACATCTATGTAGGGAAAGTGATACATAAGCAAAATTACTGTGTTTAGAGATTGATAGCTCTTTTTCTAAATTTAAGTAAGCCAATTTGATAGTCTCCAATTACAAAGCATGTACAAAACAAACTGACATGAACACACCACATTGTGATGCAAAACTTTTGATCACACACAAATTAAATCAATAGTTTATGGGGCTGGAGAGATAGCACAGCGGGTAGGGCATTTGCCTTGCACGCGGCCGACCCGGGTTTGATTCCCAGCATCCCATATGGTCCCCTGAGCACCGCCAGGAGTAACTCCTAAGTGCAGAGTCAGGAGTAACCCCTGTGCATTGCCAGGTGTGACCCAAAAAGAAAAAAAAATCAATAGTTTATGGAAAACAACAAAATTAAACCATTACTAAATCAGTCATTGCCCTGAGGAAGTAGGAAATAGCTTCTTTTAGATCAAAAGTTTTCTTACCACTCCATTCCAAATCAGGGCCCCGTTTTATATATGAATTATTGCCACGCCCCAACCGAGGCAAGTAATTAGATTTCCCTTGACTTTATTTTGACCGAAACTTATTTTACTCTCCATGCAAAATAAAGGTGAATCTTGGTAAATACTGATTTCATTGTGTCAATGAATTTTTAGGATTAAAACAAATCCAACCAAACAAGAACCTCTTAATAGAACTCCGAGTCAATAATTATCATGTAAGCTTGTTTTCTATAGCACTGTCCACTGTCCTTCCATTGTTCATTGATTTGCTTGAGTGGGCACCAGTGGCAAGACTTGTTGTTACTGTTTTTGGCATATTGAATACCTCACAGTAGCTTGCCAGGATTTGTCGTGGGGCCGTGATACTCTCAGTAACTTGCCCGGCTCTCTGAGCGGGGCAGAGGGATCGAACCCATGTTGGCCTGGATTGGCTGCGTGCAAGACAAGCACCATGCCTGCTGTGTTTTCTATAATTGGAAGGTAATATTTGATGGGAGGTGGAGACATAATAGAGCAGGTAGGACTCTTGCCTTGTATGTGGCTAACCTGGTTTTTTCCCCTGGTACCCCACATGGTCCCAGTGATCCCTAAGAGCAGAGACAGGAATAAACACTGAGCATCACTGGTGCAACCACCAATATGCAAATAAATAAGTAATACATATTTTAATGAGTAACTGAGATTTCACTGGCATGGCAAAGTCTGGCAAGTTACATGTGATGCATTTGATATGTTAAAACACGTCACAATAGAGACGTTACTGGGCCCGCTCGAGCAAATCGATGAACAACAGGAGGACAGTGACAGTGAACTGAGATTTAAGATACAGGCTTTGGAATCTTAGCTTTACTAAATTAGAACAAGGTTCCACTTGGAATGGTATAAATTATTTTGGTTTATCCAACTTTAAGGGCTGGAGCTATAGCACAGTGGTAGGGCGTTTGTCTTGTATGCGACCAACCCTGCCAACCTGATTTCAATTCCTCTGCCCCTCTCGGAGACCCCAGAAAGCTACCAAGAGTATGTCATCCACATGGCAAAGCCTGGCAAGCTACCCGTGATGTATTCAATATGCCAAACACAGTAACAAGTCTCACAGTGGTGACGTTACTGTGCCTGTTCCAGCAAATCCATGAATAATGGGAAGACAGTAACAGTGACAGTGGTCCAGCTTTAAGATCTGGGAATTCAGGATGCTCTGGACACTGAGAATTCATTGATCAATAGAACAGAAACAATTATTAGCACTGTAGCACTGTCCTCCCGTTGTCATAGATTTGCTCAAGCGGGCACCAGTAATGTCTCACAGCAAATTGTGAGACTTGTTGTTACTGTTTTTGGCATATTGAATACGTCATGTGTAGCTTGCCAGGCTTTGCCTTGCGGGCGAGATACTCTCGGTAGCTTGCCAGGCTCTCCGAGAGGGGTGGAGGAATCGAACCCAGCTCGACCATGTTGGCTGCGTGCAAGGCAAATGCCCTACCCGCTGTGTTATAGCTCCAGCCTAGAACAGAAACAAAACCAGAAAAAATTTGAGTAGTCCCTGTACAAACATATTACTAAGATCAGCAAGAATTTTGGCATATACTCAATTCTCTTTATGATGGAGTGCAATAACCTGTGTACAAGAACTTCATCCTTTCTGATAAAGACATGCACATCAATGGAGTCACCCACATATCCAACCTTAAGATCACAGAATCTAGCTTCTACAGATTTCAATTTAGTTTTCTATCTTAATTCATAACAGTATTAAACATAATTAGTAATCTATAATCCAATATGAGATCCTCAGTTTCACTTTGGTTAATGGAATTTCCTACCTTGATTGCGGAATTCGGGAGCAGAAAAAAACTCGTAAAAATGCCTGTAGGATATTTAAATGAGGCCACAGGACCCAAGGCAAAATTCATTTTGATTCTCTGAGCCAGTTCAGGCATAGTGGAAAAGGCTACAAACCCTGAGAACAAAAGAGAGAAGACAACCTTGTAAAACTAGAAATACTTAGGCAGTGTTTTTATTAACAGAAGAGGGGCTCTATTATGTTTTTCCTTATGTGATATTTTTCCTTATGTGGGTTTCCTTTGGATGAATTGGAAACTCTTCTTTGTTATTATGCAAAGACAATTCCCTACATTCTTCTATTAAGTCTCCATTTCTCTCTCTGAATAATTTAACTTTGTTGAGGAAACTGCGGAGTGAGCTGCTGAGGCAACAATGCTGGGTCAACAATGAACAAGCTCACTTCCAAGTATGAGTTAAGTGATGACAATACTGCCATTTTACTATCAATTATGGAATGACAGAATCAGCTAGTTTCGAGAGGTAAATACAGTTTTGGGGAAGTAAACTAATCAGTTTTACGCAGAATCATTCAATTTTTTCAGATCTTCTCACTCATTCTGAAATGAGATTCAATTTTCCATTAAAAAAGATTTGGTTTTCTTTGGCCACATCCTCTAGTACTCAGGAACTACTCCTTGCTCTAGACTCAGAGGACCATATAAGTGGCAGGTCAAAATCAGAGTCCATTGCTTACAAGACAACTGCCTTCACTGCTGCACTACCTGTCCCTGAAATAAAATTTTAGAGTTCCCAGTACTTATAAGAGGCTTATCAACTCTCACATTGTCCCTGTCTCCAATAAGGAAGAGGTTTCCTTTTTCCAGTGAGTCCCAATAAAGATCAGGTGGTTCCATTTGCTCTGATCTCTCAATGGTTACCTGCCACCCAATTTTAGCTTGTGAGGATTATGCAATGTTCAGCACTACACAGGAAAAGGCACATAAAAAAAATCTGTTTATACCGTTTCTCTTAGGAGAAGGCTCCTGGGCCTACTTCACTCTGTATTTGTAGCCAGCTACAGTAGAATTGTTTATTTTGCTGAAATTCTTATTGAAATACTGAAAAATATCTTGGACAGTAAAACGAACAACCCTCTCCCCCCAAAAAACTCCCCCCAAACAGAGACTTGTATCAATTGATTGACCTATTGATACAAAGACTCTGAGACAGACATAATAGTTACCCAATGAAGGACACTGGAAATGTATGGGGATGTTTTGGATGGTCATGCAGATGGGGAATCTGCTGCCTGTTAGTGGGCCTTCACTGTTACATTTCTTTCTACATAAGAAACATATGTTCTGTTCTGCCTGAAGTGAAAAGAACACTTACTGAAAACTTTTATGCCTGAATGAGATGTAGAACACTGATAAGCAAATGTTCTGATTTCTTTGGGAATCAGATATAAGAACGTGGGTCTAACTTCTCCCCTCTTTCTGTACTCTATTAAAATAACTTCTTTTCCATACTTTCTTCATATTGGTGGAATCAAACTGACCTTGTTTGAATTTGTGTTCTCTTTTGTGCTAAGAGACCTTTGTGCTAAGAATCGTTTCGATTTCCTTGAACTTATTTTTCCTCTTTTATGAGATGAAAATAATAGCAATAAGACTAGTATTGTTCTGAAGCTTGAAGAAAATGATTATGGGTTAAGTCCTGAATACAGAGCCCTAAACCTAGTAAATGCTTGGTGTTAGATATGATCCTATAATTTTTTCCTGGTAGAGGCAATCTTTCTGTTTTGTTTTGTTTTGTTTCGGGTAGAGAGCTCTTACTAGTTCTTTGATACTCCTGAAGCTTGTAATCTCTGGTACTCACTACCCCGTTCTAAGATTGTAAACTTTCCTCCAATATAAAGTACCAATAAATACATGCTTCCAGTTGATAACAATATTGTTGATGAGACAATTATAGGAATACTAAGTGTTTATTGTAGTTTTATTTAAACTAAAACATTGTACTTTCAACTAACCTTTCCTTGCAAATTTGAAAATTTTGGAGAAAGTTCATAAATTCACATTTTTAACACTATGGGTCTCTTTTTTTGGTGCTAGATTAATAATTTTCTTTTCAAATAGTTAGGAAATCACTAAGAAATATATTTATCCAAAAGCAGGGCTATAGAATTAAAAATAACTCTCTATATAATGATAACATTTAATGGATAATTCTATTAATAGTAAATCTCATTCTAAATAGATTAGCCTTGTTGCTCATTGATGTATTGCAGTAAACATGTGCTCCAACTCATTAAAAGTGTATGATTTAACTTTTCAATTTTCCAGTAGAAGTATAAGCTCCTCTCCCTTTTATTTTTCAAAATATCATGTGTATTGTGAGAAAACTTTACTGTAGAACAATTTATCACTTTTTCCAGGATAATTTCTGTGGCATTTGCTTTAACTTTTATAGCACACAGGCGATCTAGAAACTTACTCTGCAAATCCTTGGGACCTGGGACATCTGCTATTCTTGAGAAATCCCATCACTGTTAAAAATGGGATGCTATAAGTAAAAATAAAGAAAATATTTGCCCACATATACTCTTTGGGATTTAGTTCATAACCACTCAGAGCACTAGGGCTATGTGTCAAGCACACAACACAGAATTATGAATGTTATTATTAATGGCAGTTTCTCAGTTTTGATTTAAAGGGGAAATCTTGTAAGACTAACCTTGCAAAACTTTGACCCTTATAAACATACCTATTGTAGTGCCAAGTGAATGTCCAACGAAATACAACTTCTCCTGACCAGTTTTATTTACAATGAAGTTTATTATTCCTGGGAGATCATATTTGGCCATTTCATCAAAACTGCAAATTAAGAAAGGAGCTTATAAATACTTTCAGCTCAGTTTAAACTCAGAACATTTTTTTATGTGAAGAATTTTGTGCTGCCCAAAGAATTCTGTGTTGTGTGTGGACAATTTAAAAAAATCTGATCTAATGTGGGATGGGCTGGAGCGATAGCACAGCGGGTAGGGCGTCTGCCTTGCACGCAGCCAACATGGCCGACCCAAGTTCGATTCCTCCGCCCCTCTCGGAGAGCCCGGCAAGCTACCGAGAGTATTCGATATGCCAGACACAGTAACAACAAAGTCTCCAATGGAGACATTACTGGGCCCGCTCGAGCAAATCGATGATCAACGGGAGGGCCTTTACTTTACTTTACTTTTACTTAATGTGGGATATTATAACTTTGGTTTGCTGCACTAATTTTTTCTTCTTTCTTTTGCCTTCAAATAACAGGAATAATTTTCAGACCCTTAAATACTATATTTAATCGTTCTATTCATTTTTTCATATTTTTGGGTTTTTTTTTTTACTTATCTGTTTTACATGTTCTGTTTCAGGCCTCCCTGGATACCTAAAAACCATTTAGGAATATTTAATGTTCAACTTTGAAAATAAGACTGGCAACATGAGGCTCAAAAACATTATTCTACCACCTACCTGCAAGGTTATTTATTTCTATGCTACTGAGGTTAGAACCCAGAGTATCACATGCCAGGCACATGCTCTGCCACTGAGATACATCCTTGACCCCTGGATAATTTTTTGTAAGTTATTGAAACGCACTGAGCTTCAGTTTCCTCATATGTGAAAAAAAATCACGATTAAGTGACTGTCTAGTAGGGCTTCTAGGGGCTGAAAATATAAAGGGAATCTCACTGGTTGCCAGTGGGCATTCAGTGTGAAATTTTTATAACTGATATGTCTGTCTACAAGAGGTGTATTCAATAGGTAGTAAAATATGCTAGCATTGGTTTATCTAGCCGTGCAGTATTCTTTTCTAATATAGAAGAAAAAACAGCTTTGATGTAACATTTATTTAGGTCAGGAATCCTATAAGCCTACAGGAATATGTTAGAAAATATATACACCTGAGCATAATATTTTGGTGATACTTTATGCTAAACAAGTTCCAAATTTTCTTCCATGGGCCAATGGTCCTCAATATTTCCTGATACTTGCCCCTGCTTAAATGCATGACTCCAAAATTTCTTCTGCCTTCATTTCATCTTGATTTTTCAGTGGACATTCAGTATTTCATTAATATAGTAGAAATGCACACTCTGCGCTAGTCAGAGCCTGGCAAACTAAAAAGATGTTCTGGTCTACAAAAAAAATCCAGTGTAGGCCTCAGCCTGTCCTTGAGTGGTGGTGACACAAAACAATTCACCTAAAGAAAGAGTATGTCAAAGGAGTCTTCTCCATTGGCATTTTAAGATTCATATTGGATTTTTCCGTAAATGATGTTCTAGCACACTTTCTCTAAGAGAAAATAACTTATCATATTATCATTGCAAAATTGATTGACTATCTGATAGAAAAGACATGGCACAGTATCCCTAGAATGAATGTAGGATTTGTGAGGGTAGGAAATTTGTTTACTCATGATTGCTGGACCAGAGTAATCATGCAGTAGGCACTCAGTGATCATTGGTTCAATTGGAGCATGGATTAGTCATAGAAATTTTTCAAGTTTTTCCTTGGAACTTACTTATAATATATACTATTTGGTATAATTGAATGCTAAAATATCTATTATGAGCAATATGATGGAAAAATTTTTAAAAGTCGGCTGTTTTTGCTATTATTTTACTTAGAAACAGTGGAAACAAGGAACTGTATGTCTCAAGTATCGTAGATTGTTATTACTATTATCCTCATGCTTATGAGTAATTATCTCAAATAGTTTTCATGGTTTTTCCTAAAGGTTTACCTAAAGGCCCAGAATGCCTCTTCAGTCACTGAGAGTGTTTTGTGCCTTCTTGACCAAGTGTTCCCCCGACTGTTTCCCATCCATACATCATAACCTGCATCTGCTAGAAGGAATCCGAGGCTACCATTGGCATAATTTTCCAGCCAGCTGGCATTGTCTGCAAATAATGCATGCTGCAGGTACACAACTGGTCGGGAGCCTAGAGTGAGGGGAAAGAGAAGAGAGAGGGGGAAATGGAGAGGGAGAGGAAAAAAAGTGATATTAATTATTTATGATAAAGAGTATCATAGGATCTCAAGAACATGCTATAAACACATTCTTTTTATACTGGAAAACAGCAAAAATAATCAAAGCATCATTTACTTTGACATTTGTTCATTAGCATGGGAATATGATCCATAATTTTTCTTGAACACAAACTTAGTAACTTGTGCTGTCTGACTGATAATAACTAGTAAGTATCAATTGGAGATCCTTATTTTACCGGTATGGAAACTAAACTAAAGGTAGTTAAGTAATTTCTATCCCATGGGGTCACCTAGCTAATAAGGGACAGATTTCCAATTCAGTTTTGTGTCTTGTGGTTAAAATTACTTTGCTCTGTCTATTCACTTTTTCATATATCCTGGGTACAAGAATAAAATTCGTGAAAGTTATCATGTATAATGGGGTCCTCTACCTCTTACAGGGAGTAAGAAGAGGTGAGCATTAAGTGGACAAGGTCTACCTAGTTCTTAAGCTCCAAGCCAAACCTCCAGCCTTTACCCACAGGAGATCATCTAAAAATCTAAATAATAAAATCAGCCCAGCATCCCTTGCTAATCCTTACATTCCCATATCAGAGTGCATGAAAGGAGGTGAAAAGAGACAGAAAAGACCGCTCAGAAAGGGAATTATAATTTAATGATTAAGAGCGTAGGGCTCTGGATTGAGGACACTGGGTTGAATTTAGGTTCTGTGGCTTGTAACTTATGTGACGCATACAACATTTTTCACCTCAGATTCATTTTCTGTCAAGTAACTATTAGCAGCACCAGCCTCACTGGAGTACTAAAAGATTTAACGATTATAATTTGTGTAAAACCTTTAGGACAATAATGAAAATGGATTTTAATCCCCCAAACTAAAAAGAACTTTAAAATTCCAAACTGTCTCCAAATTCTCTTTCTTTAAGCAAAGTTTTTCTTGTATAAGTTTTTCCTTTGTATTTTTAGGCTCTTTTCCCCATGCCTCATATTGCCAAATTTAACAACACCAAAAGCAAACCAACCCCTCCCCTCGAGGTAACCCATAATATTTGAATGCAAACGTGTGTATATGTGTGTAAGAATATTTCAAAGTGAATTTCAAATGGAAAAACTTACTGTTTATCTGAACTCCAGCTAGAATTGAACTTTTCACCCTACCTGCATCCCATCCTTAATTTTCATTTTGAAACTTTTGAGTCACAAATTTTTAGTGGGTATCAAAATACATGTTTTATCTGTCACTGAAGGTGGATTATTGAAGATGAGAGGCAGCAATCAGGGTAAATGGCCATCAAAAACCAATATTCTATAAGCCTTTGTTTTCTCTTTTCTTCTTTCCAAGCTTTGTAGTTATATTTCTCTTTTAAATGATGGAATTCTGCTTTTGTGCAGTTGCTCAGCGTTGTCGGATATAGACCTTATTAGCATTGTGCTCTTTTATTCATAAGCCATTCCATACTTCTGTCAAAGTATCTTCTAAAGGAATGACAGCCTAGCTGAGAAGGGTAAAATGTGTTGTGTTGTGTTGTTTTGTTTCTTGGAAAAAAATTTCAGGAATATTGCTGCCACGGCAGAGGAAGGAAGTCTATTGATTCTAATGGGGGAATAGGACAGTGGTTTTTTTTTTTTGAACCTACAGTCTACATTATACAATTTAGCAAATCTCCAACAGAGAGGAATTCTACTTTGCTGAGATATCACAAATTTCAAGTGGGAAATCACTTATAAACTAACAATTTCTACCTTGGGATTTGCACCCTAACTGGCAAGCTTGGTTGCAGTCAGCATGATCAGTTTTAATCTGGTGTATGTTTAGGTTTTTAGCTGTCATTAGAGAGTTGTGGGGTGGGGTAGTGGGATTCTCTGTTAATCATTTTTTTTTAAATTTATTTATCGAATCACCATGAGAAAAGTTACAAAGCTTTCAGGTTTAAGTCTCAGTAATACAATGATCAAACACCCCTCCCCTCACCAGTAATTATTTTTCAACACCAAGAACCCCAATATACCACCCCCTCCCACCCTCCACGATGCCTGTGAGGCGGATGATTTCTACTTAACTCTCTCTCTACTTTGATTACATTCATTATTTTGATAAAAGATGCACCATTATTGTTTGGAATTTCCCTCCAACAATCAGAACTGCTGAAAAGGCATTATGAAATAATTTGTTTTCAATTGGTGGTTAATGAAAACCATATGATGTCACGCAGCCGCAATAGCCACGTGACATCATATGTCATATTATGACATCATATGTCATAATCCATATTTTGGATCTCTGATATTTTACTAATTAAGTCTGGAGGGATTTCTGCCTAGAGCCAGATGATTATGAGATTGGTTTCCATGTGTCTGGTGCCATGGCCATGCCAGAGAGCCGCTTGTGGGGGGCAATTTATGGCCTCGGTTGGGCTTGAAGGATGAGCCGGTTCCTTCCCGCTTCCCATAAGACTGCAGTTGCCCCTTCATTGCCGGCTCATACCTGGCTTTCCAATAAGCTCTGAGGCGGCAGCTGCCGTGCTGGGGGAGGGAGGGAAGGCAGAAGAGAAAGATACCCTTTCCCTCCCGGGGGTGGGGGGGCATGGTGCCGTAGTTTAATGCATAGTCCATTCACATTTCTGCCACAAGCTGCTGGGTTCTGGATTAGGTCCATGTGCCTCTGGTGCCATGGCCGTGCTGGAGAGCCGTTCATGGGGGGCAACTCATAGCCTCAGTTGAGCATCTCTGTTAATCATTTTAAATGGGAAGTTCTTGGCACAGTGATGCAGGAAAAGTGGCACTCGTAGTGGGTGTGGTGTTGGGACAATGTATACATGAAAGTATCATTAATATTATTTTTAATCATCCATAACTCAATAAAAAGGGGAATTGGCAACACACACACACACGCACACAATAAAGACCAATCAAAATTTCAACCAATTTGATAAATCAATCGTTGTCTTGAGATAAATCGCTAACACTAAATTTCAGTCTTCTGCAGTTCCCCTTGTCAGGGCCAATATGTTACTGTACCTATGTTGCTGGCATCTGTCCGCCCATAGGGGATTCGGTTGATGCTGAGTATGTACCCATCTGAACTGGTGACTTCATACTCCTCACTGGGATAACCGTTGTAAATGATGATTTCACTCTGCCCAGTGAAAATACAGCCATTAGCTAAACATCTTATTTATTTCACTCTGCCCAACAAAAATACATTAGCCAAGCATCTTATTTAAAGATTGATAATACGAACAACAACAAAGCATGTGCTGGTTGTAGCACTGGTATGTGCTGATGACTGTGTATACCATAATTGGTACATATACCCCATAATCCAATTTCAGTGACAACAGTGACAACTAAAATCATGTAGTTTGATAACCAATAAGAAAAAAATTGTTATCTGAAAATTGTTGTATACCTGTAGCCTCAGGTAACTGTAAAATTAATCTATATGGAATATTGATAAAAATAAGTAAAAAGTCAAAAAATACCACTCCCTGGTAGTTGGAGAGAAATTTTGAAATAGGTAGAGATTATATTTGGCACTGACCTAGACTTCTTACAAAACTAGGTTTAATGATAAAAAATGTAGACCAATAGAAGGCTGTCTCTCTCTCTCTCTGTGTCTTCTCTCTCTCTCTCTCTCTCTCTCTATATATATATATATGTATGTATATATCACTGTCACTGTCCTCCCCTTGTTCATCGATTTGCTTCAATGGGCCCAGTAACATTGTTATTGTGTTTGGCATATCGAGTACGTCATGGGTAGCTTGCCAGGCTTTGCCGTGTGGGCGAGATATTCTAGGTAGCTTGCTGGGCTCTCTGAGAGGGGCAAAGGAATTAAACTCGGGTTGGCCATGTTGGCTGCTTGCAAGGCAAACGCCCTACTCTCTGTGCTATTGCTCCAGCCCTCTCTCTCTCTCTCTCTCTCTCTCTCTCTCTACATATATATATATATATATATATATATATATATATATATATATATATACCGAATGTAGCCTGCCCACAGGAATTCTACTTTATATTAATTGAAAGGATTATGCACTATTCAGTTGAAGGAGAAGATTTAGCTAGTTTGACTCTGGGGGAAATGTTTAGAAATCACCCATGTTTTACCTATTTTCTTAGCAGAGTTTTTTTCTATAACATAATATTTTTAAAATAATTTCATAACTCATTAATATGATTTAATGTACGTATTTTTTAATTTTCCATGACTTACAATATTCATCAACACTTCAGGATTTATTTCTTTTTCCAAATTAAAATATCTTCCAGCATTTAAATTTCCACAAAGCAAGCAGGTTGTAGTTAAAAACAGCCACATCATGGAAAGGCCTTACATAAAACATTTAGTAATGACATGTTAGTTTTATCCATCAAAGTTGATAAAGGAAGTGAAAACTTAAGAGCATCCTAAGAAAGCTTAGTGTCAAAGGGAGCAATTCTAGTGAGCCAACTCTGATCAGTTCTAATGCATTTATTCCCGTAGACTCTGTCTTCTTAAAATGAAATAATTGAATATGTCACAGAGGTTTTTATTGGTCTTATTTTAACCTAAGTGTTTAAATTACCTTAAGTATTTGCTCATCTGTAAGGTCCCAGAATGGCTTTTCTATGGCACAGCAAAATTAAAAGTGGGAGTTTAACCTCTACTCTAGCCAGCATTCCATAAAGCTATCATGAACAAAATTATAAAGCTTCCACTAAACAAGTTTATGATCAGTTTCTAGTGATGTGGTTATGTCTCTTATGAATGCCCAATGGCCACTTTTGTACATGATATTAATGGGCAGCCACACTTCTTAGGCTGGATTTAAATGCAAGCCCTTTCTAAGGAAGTGCAGGGTGCTTATTTTATATGTGCTACACTTGACTTGAGTTTGGAGTTCAGGTTCATCATCAGAAATAAGATTTCTGACTTTGGACAAATTTTTTAGTAGCTTTGTCTTCTGTTTTACATGTTGGTAAATTCAAGTTAATGGAACAACAGCCTGCCTTGTAGGATTACAGAGAGGATTAAGTACCAAAATGTATACAAAGCAGTAAGAACAATAGAAACTCTCAGTGAGCGCTTTCACAAGTTTTCTTAATGTAACCAGACAGAGAGGATTAACAGTATTTAGTATACCAAATTAATGCCTGATGTCTAGAGATTCAGACTTCATTTCTGAAGTTAACTAAGTTTGTACATTTGCCATCTGTTCGAAGATGATTTATGTCTGCAAATGTTATATGATTTAAAACACTTTTGAAATTAAAAATAGTTAAAATCAACTGAGTATTTTGCCTATACCAGATAACAATATAATTATCTTACATGTATTACTGTGCTACAAAGTAATGCTATTAAATATGTACTATACTATTATTATTCATATTTTACCATGGGGGGGGAAGGCTTAGAGAGAATATCTTTGCAAGGTCATAGAGCCAATAGGTGACAGGACTAGGACAGGAATGGGGTAACTTCTCTACAAAAAATATATATATATCCTACTTTTCTAAACAGACCCCCCAGTTGATAAGTTTTTATCTTACCTACTTAGGTGAGCTTTCCCCAATCCTGAGGACTTCTTATTGATTAAAGACTTCTGATGTTTTCCAGGTAACATCAGGCTGAAGAATGACATATGTTGTGGTGACAGTTAGAAGCTAGAGAGATGAAAGACAGGAGCTTATGGAAATGAGTAAAACCTAGTCTGTGACACTCATCTAGGGCGTGTTCTGAATACCAAATGCCACAATGCATTTGCAGATTGAGAAATAGTGGTCGACATATGACAAATAACCAGTTTGACTGAATCCCTCATGTTTCCATTGAGTGTCTGTCACTGTTGGGAGGGTTCAGTAACATTTTTAAACCAGTATGTCACATTAGGAAGAATGTACTAAAGATTCTAATAGACAAAACCAGAGATGATATATGCCCTTTCTATTCCTCAGCATTGCTATGGGGTTAAATAAAGCAATGTGTATGAAAGTTATTATGTCAACCAAGTAAGTAGAGGGATGTGATTAATTGTAATTAATTAATTACAAGACCATGGAAGACAAGACCATTCTAACTCCTGATTCTTGAGACCATAAGACTTTGGTAGTAGCAACAACACTTGTGGATAGATGCTGGCTGACTTAACCATTTACCACTCCCTTAAGCAAGGGAAAAATGAAGAGGAGAATGAAGACAATGTGAGCTTTAAGCCATTGGAAACATTAGCTAGTGGTGGCATGTGTACCTTCACTTTCTACATCATTTTACATAATTGTGGGCCCAAATAGAAACTAGACTCTAGAGAAAAAGAACTTTCTTTTCTTTTCTCAGGATAGTGAAGAGCAGGGAAAACCAAGCAGATACTGTAGTTTCAGTTCTATTAGCTTGGATCTCTTCTGAAATTCTCAAGAAGAATCTCTAAATTAATTCCACTTTGAGTGAAATTTCATGCTAATTAAATCAATGAGAATGAGAAAAACTATTCAATATGTTGGAATAAGTTTCAGATTATGCACTATTCCTTGCTCATTTGATCTTTGACGGAAGACTCCACTATGCTTTGCCCTGATTTGCACAGTAGCAGAGATGTGTGGGATTAACTGAACCTTCTTCTATGGGTTCTCTATCAGATTAGCAGTAGAGAACACGATGAGACCGTGTTTAAAAATAAAAAAATTAGAGGGACCAGAGAGATAGTACAGGGATAAAGGCACGTGCCTTACACATGACTGAACCAGGTTTGAGCCATGTCACTACATGGTTCCCAGAGGATTGCTTGGTGGAGCACTGTGAAATATGACAAGCTTGACCCTGGTAACCCCGTCATCACCGGGCTCTTGCATTCAACTGTAGGCCTAGTTGGCCAAGAATCACCAGGATGAATAACCCCTGAGTCTTCTGAGCACTGCTTGAGAAACTCTCCCCACAAAAATAAAATAAAAAACAAAATGACATGCTGAAAAATTCTACTTTGTATTATGCTCATGAGATGATTTACTTAACCCTTTATCCTAAAATCCTGCAAAACTCAATAAAGTCATAAATATGTATATGTGTGTAGAAAAATTATTAATGAGCACTCTTCGGCTTTAAAAAAAGGCACTCAAAATTTTATTTAGAAAGCTAATTTTTTTACCCATAAAGTATTGACAATGAATATAATATCTATGAAAAACAATGTATTTTCTTATTACAGTGAGATTTTTTTTTTTGCTTTTTGGGTCACACCCAGCAATGCTCAGGGGTTATTCCTGGCTCTGCACTCAGGAATTACTCCTGGCGGTGCTTGGGGGACCATATGGGATGCCGGGGATGGAGCCCAGGTTGGCTGCGTGCAAGGCAAGTGCCCTACCTGCCATGCTATCGCTCTGGTGAGATGTTTTTAAAAACATTTTTGTCAACTCATTTCCATCCCCATTGAACTAAACTACATTCAGCTTCAAACACACTATGGCTATTATAAATATACAGAAGATAACAATGACAAGTTCTATTTCAGATATCTAAACTATGGCAGACTTTTGTAAAGAAGCCAAAATATTTTATTGCATATGCACCTAAACAATTCCAAAATGCTTAAAATGTTCATATTTTAAAAGACATTACCACCAGAAGTACAGGTGATTAGGCTGATGACAGCTGCACTCTGACGTGGTGAGATCAGAACTGAATTGGTGACAAAGATTAAAGCATTGTGAGAATCAAAAGGTGGAGCTAAAGTACAGGTTAGGAAGTTAATTTATATAATCCATTCCTTCAAGCAGGGTTACCTGCCTAACTGCTTAATTTGCAGAATTTATGTTTGATAGTCTCTAAAGATCACTTTGTATTTGAATGGATGTAGGAGGTAGATGCAAATGGAGATTCCTTAAAGAAAACAAACACACACACAACACCTAGCCAGAAATTCAAGTTGAGCCTAGTTTACATAGTTTCTTCATTTTGCATAGAAAAATAAATGGTAGCTGAAATTTGCTGCAAAAAAAAGAAGATATACAGATGGCCAAAATGTGTATGAAAGAATGCTCTGCATCACTGATCATCAGGGAAATACAAATCAAATCAACAATGAGATAACATCTCACACCAATGAGAGTAAAACTCATCACAAAAAAACCCCAAACAACCAGTGTTGGATGGATGTGGGGGATAAAGACCCTCATTTACTGCTGGTGGAAATGTCAACTAGTCCAACATTTTTGGAAAACAATTTGAAAAACTTCTGAATGACTAGGAATTGATATTCCATATGACTCAGCAATTTCACTTTGGGCATCTACCCCAAGGGCCCAAAAACTCAATTTCAAAGACATTTGCACACCCACCTATGTTTATTTATATTTAGAACTGCCAAAATCTGGAAGCAACCCAAGTATCCAAGATCAGGTGATTGGATAAAGAAATCATGGTGTATATATACACCATGAATAATAGAATACTACTAAATAATAATAATAAAATCATGAAATTTGCTGTCACATGGAGGAATCTGGAGCGTATCATGCTGAATAGTCAGAAGAGAGAAACAAACACAGGAATCATTCTGTGGGATTGAAGCAATGGAATAGGAAAGTAACAAATGCCCCTGTCACTGTCACTGTCACTATCCTCCCATTGTTCATCGATTTGCTCAAGCGGGCCCAGTGACATCTCCATTGTGACACTTGTTACTGTGTTTGGCATATCGAATACATCACGGGGAGCTTGCCAGGCTTTGCCTTGCAAGTGAGATACTCTCAGTAACTTGCCGGGCTCTCCGAGAGGGGCGGAGGAATCGAACTCGGGTCGGGCACGTTGGCTGCATGCAAGGCAAACACCCTACCCTCTGTGCTATCGCTCCAGCCCTCAGCCTTTTGACTAAGATCAAGTGTAGTATCTGTTCTTAACAGTTTAACAAATGCCTGAATGCAACAAAAACTGAGAAACTATGTTAAGCAGGAAACATACCACAGGGGTAGGGAGGGTAGGCGAGGAACACATAGACAATGGTGGAGGGAGGGGGATACCTGGGCAAAGGATGTGGTGCTGGATTAGTTTATATATGAAATTCTACCAATAACAGTTTGTAAACTATGGTGCCCCAAATAAAATCTTTTCAAAATATGGTAGCAGAAAGTGCAAGAGAATTACTAATCATTGTTGATATATTATATTATGGGACTGGAGCGATAGCACAGCGGGTAGGACGTTTGCCTTGCTCACAGCCGAGCTGGGTTTGATTCCTTTGCCCCTCTCGGAGAGCCTGGCAAGCTACCGAGAGTATCCCGCCCACAGAGCCTGGCAAGCTCCCTGTGGCATATTCGATATGCCAAAAACAGTAACAAGACTCACAATGGAGACATTACTGGTGCCCGCTCGAGCAAATGGATGAACAACAGGAGGGCAGTCCTACAGTGTTACAGTTGATATATTATACTATTTGTCTCCTGAGTTTATTTTATGTGTTGTTAAATTACTATTAAATCATTTCAGTTTCCCCCAGGACCACTGAAAATGTGTAGATGACTTTCATGATCACAGGATCTTGATTTCATCCCTCTCCTGGATATCAACTGAATTTACTGAGTGAATAAATTAATAGATGAATGAATCTAAAAGTATAGAGAAATTTGCTTAGTTACTGAGGAATAATAACAGCATCGTTACTATGAATAATAGTGAATTCTTACTTGATAAGTATTTAAGTCAGATATTTCATTTTGATATGCTATCAGCTTGGCTATAAATTCTGTAAATTCAACTGTACTTTAATATGCTTTAGACATTTTTTTCTTTTTTCCCCCTTTCTATTATTTTTAAAGATGTAAGCCTGGTGTTCAGGGCTTACATCTGGCTCTGCACTCAGAGAACAGTACTGGTGGGACACCAGCTCGGGTGACATATGTGGTGCTGGGTCAAGTGTCCCAGCGAGACAAGTGTCCTACCTGCTGTGTTATTGTTTCAGTCCTTCAGACACTTTTTCTTAGCAGCTATATTTGAAAATTTAGTTATGAAAGTAAATCTACAAAGAAAAATTAATCTTGTTTTGTTATTGCACGATTCTGGAATAGGTTCACTGTTTCTTATAAATCCCATACATACAGTTGCGATAAAAATATGTATTCTATTGTAGTTTTTAAACTAATAGTTTTTTAATAGCTTTTTCAACCTCCATCATAACTCAAATTTGCCATGACACAACCTATTATCTTTCACACAATTTATGCTCTCCTATTTCTCCATACAGACAAAAAATTACAAAAAGAATTATTCACAGTTTTCTATATATGGCTCTTTTCTTTTAAGGAGGTAATTATTATCTCATCTATACTGTGTTGCGTTGTACAATATAAGTGTGATGTGTATGCTCTCCATAATCACTAATTTTTATAGCTATATTCTTTTAGAATAAAAAAGTAAAATCAATGTTTATATTTTATTTCATTTACACCAAAAGAGGTAGAGTATTAAAGCTTCAACATGTAATCAATACTCTTTGGAGAAGTTTTCTATCTTCTGAAACTTTCTTTGAAATATGATGGCTAGGGGCTGGAGTGATAGTATAGCAGTTAGAGCATTTGCCTTGCACGCGGCTGATCCGGGTTTGATTATCAGCATCCCATATGGTCCCCCAAGCACCGCCAGGAATAATTCTGATAGCAAAGCCAGGAGTAACCACTGTGCTTTGCCGGGTGTGACCCAAAAAGCTAAAAAAAAAAAAAAGAAAAGAAATATGATGGTTATATTACACTTACTACTTACCTCTATCCAAAATAAACATATGCCAAGTATTAATACCTACATGTGCATGGAGAGTGTATCTATGTTTTTCCAATCATATATATTTTTAAAGCACATCTCTTCAACCATATTCTTTATATTTTTCATATACTACCCTGAATACAAAATATATCACGTTGGATCACACATTTAACTTGAATGCTACCAACTATCTGGTTATCAAACATAATCAGACTTCTCTATCTGGTTATCAGACATCTTCTCAAGTTCTTGGTCTTTGTTCCCATAACACTATTATTGTTCAGCAAAAAGACATGCAGGAAAATTTAGCTACAATCATGTATCAGCAGCACAATATGCAGAGGCCTTATTCCCCTGACCCTGAAAGAGCCTTTAATATGGCAGTGTTGGGAAAGATGAGTAAGGAGAGGCTGCTAAAATCTCAGGGCTGGGACAAGTGGAGACATTACTGGTGCCCACTCAAATAAATCATGGAATGACAGTGATACAGTGATACAGTGTCTCCAGGCCAAAAAGTCTGAAAAGACTGAATTATTACTTTGTTACATTGACTATTCTAATAACAAATGTCAACCTCTTATTTAAAAGATTTATTATGACTTAATTTTTCCAGAAAAAGAACTTGCTGCTAAAATTATTACATAGTCATGTAAGTCATTTAAAATCATTTGCAGGTTTGACAGCTTACTGGATTAATTTCATTATTTTTTAAATCAAACAGTGCAGCAGCATAGTTTATTATTTGAAATGTTTTACTTTGAGAACATAGATACAAATAATAAAGTTCATTGTTTATACCTAATAGAGGATCAAGTTCTTAACATAGTTGTTATTCCAAATAGCCATGTAATAATCTGAACTGTCTTCATCTTCTAGCTGAACCACCATCTACATTTCTCCCAATCCTTTGATGTCTCCTCTGTATTGCAGTCATTGCTATTATTATTATTATTATTACTATTATTAAGGCCACATTCTGTGGTGCTTAGAAATAACTTCTGGTTCTGTGCTTGGGATCACTCCTGGAGGGCCTCAGACGATTACATGTGGTGGCAGGGATCGAATCAGGAGTGTCTGCATGTGAGGCAAGAGTTCTACCTACAATACTATCACTTTTGCCCCATTTTTTTTAAAAAAAAACAAATGATATTTTATGCCCCCACACCTGGCTATCCTCACTAGGGCCCCTTGGAGGGTGGTGGGTTGAGTTTCCCTCCCGCCACTCCTTCCTCCGAGAAGAGCCCCAGCAGCCGAAGACCTCCAGAACCAGCCACACCCATGCTGAGACCACTCTCCACACATCCAGACAAGCCTCGTGCATGAAGGAACTGGCAGAGGAACCCAGGTATGCGGGTCGTGGGGCTGAGATCTCCAAGCCAGCTTGGATTGGGACTGGGCCTTCTCCACCCAGATCCCCCATCTTCCAGTAGGTAGGGGTCACACCCACCAGCTGCCGCCAGCTACAGGTGGTCCCAGCAATGGCCAAGACACAGAGACTATAAAATCCAGCTCCCAGAAGCACACAGCTGCATTCGCGGCCACGTGACATCTTATTATCTCGCTTTTCCTTTGGAGAACCCGGCAGGTTACCGAAAGTATCCTGTATGCACGGAAGTCTGGCAAACTTTCGTATCGTACTCAATATGCCAAATACCAGTGATAATGATGGGTCTCATTCTCTTAACCCTGAAAGAGCATTGAATATGGCTCTTTTAAAGTCTCAGGGCTGGGAAGAAGGAGATGTTACTGGTGCCTGCTCGAGGCAATCGACGAACAACAGGATGATCGTGATCGTGATATTTTAATCTTTCTCATAATGAAATATGTTCATATTAGGAGTTCTCATGTGTTAGTACAGGGAAAGAATATACTCATTTGACCAAAATAACAAAAAAAGCTATATGGTTTTTCCTACTGTTGTTGTTTTGCACATAAATTATAAAGTTATGTTTTGGTGTGTCCTTTGAAGTTTCTTGTAAATTTGTGACTTGACATGTAAAAAAAATGCAACAATCTTTCTGGGAATGCTAAAGAGATTAAATGTCAGGATATCATTCTGATAAGCCACAGTCACTAAAGAGGCACCTCCCTGAGAAGGGCTTTGGTGCCTGCCAGCTGCCTTCTCCCTGACAAGGTTCAGATTTGATTTACTTCCCTCATCCTCACATCTATAGCATATTTATTTATGCCAAAAATTTTTGGTAAATGAGTCAGCTTAAGTATATATTAATTATATGTCTCAAAATTGCCCCAGTTTCTACAAGACCTAACCAAGTACTTAGAAAACAAGAGGACACTCCCAGGAATTCAAAAGCTACATATTGATCACTGGCTATCCTGGTGATTGTGGGTACAGAGATGAGATAGGCAGATTTATTGCTAACAGGTATCTGGTTCACTTTAAAGTCAGATAACCTCACATTTTTTGCTTCTTTTCTGTTTACATTCTAAGACTTGCTTTACAACTTGGATTCACTTCTCCTCTGGGAAATCTTCTGTGACTATTTGGACTTCTATGATTTTCCCTTATTTGAAGTCTAATAACTCTGCGTGCCTAACCATTCAGATAGTATTTGGAGTCTGTCTTGGTAGGCTACCTTTTGTGTACTTTTATGCACATATAATTTTATCTACAACTAAATCACAATCTTGAGACCAAATGGAGATGCTTTTGTGAATTGGAATAGCCAGCTAGTTACTTGACCTTGGATACCTTAGTTATTTCTTATATTTAGCTGCCCCATATATGAAATGAGAATACTGCTATCTAACTCAAAAATATTGTTAAGATTAAAATTATTTAATGTTAATAAAGGGCTGGAGCGATAGCACAGCAGTAGGGCATTTGCCTTGTGCGCAGCCAGCCTGGCCGAGCAGTGTTCGATTCCTCCGCTCCTCTCGGAGAGCCCGGCAAGCTACCGAGAGTATCCCACCGCACAGCAGAGCCTGGCAAGCTCCCTTTGGTGTATTTGATATGCCAAAAACAGTAACAACAAGTCTCACAATGGAGACGTTACTGGTGTCTGCTCAAGCAAATCGATGAACAACGGGAAGACAGTGCTACAGTGCTACAATAATTATTAACATCGTATTTTATTCAAGCACCTACTTGTATTCACCCTCTTTGCCAGATATTTCACACAGAGCAGGAACTCAATAAATATCAATAACCACCCCTACACTCACACTCAATACTTCTTCTCTCATAGCAGATTGCCCAAATATTAGAGACTATGTAACTGGTTTGAAATAAATAATTATGTACTAGTACTCCCATATTAGCAATATGTCATATGAGGTAGCATATTTTGATTAAGTTACAATTAATTAACCAAGTGGACCTTGTAATGAGAAGGCTTTCAGTTCATTCCTGACTCTGTCACTTAAGGAAGGAACTTATAAATATTCTAACATTCAATTTTCTCCTCTGTGAAAAAAAAGGCATATGTGGAGTGCAGCTTTAGGACTACTATGAGAAACTAATGTTATAATCTACAGAATATTATCACAGTGTCTGGGAAATATTATTGAAATACACTATCTTCAGATTTTATGAGGTCAAAGAAGCAGGTCTTCCAACTAAGTACAGGTTTATATATGCCATTTACACTTTATGAATTGTGTTTTTTCCATTTGAGATTCTGTTCAGAATTTAAAATATTAAGCCATCATGTTTACATAGTAGAGTACATCCTTTTCTATATAACTGACATTCATTAAACTCTTTTGAAGCACTACTTCACTTCAAACCACTAATAGTGTTAATATTATCTCCCCTTCACAAATAAGAAAAAACTGCATGAGGGCTGCCTATGTATATGAGACTAACAGCAGAGTCATAAACCAAGCATAAATAATCTGACTTTATGACTCACATTTAAGTATTCTGCTAAACAAATTATGCTCCATACATATCTTTAGTCTTCATGATAACATATATACCACACAGGAAAGAGTGTCTCCACTTGCAGGCAAAGGAATTTCTACAATCCATGACAAATGATTTCAAGATCATATAACTAATCAGTTGTAGAAATAGCTCTAATATTAAGCTGAACTTTCTACCATAATTCCACATTACCTTCCAGTAAGAAGAAATGTAATGATCTCTGTGAAAGCTTTTGAGAAAGAACTGGAAGGGCCATGGAAATGCTAGAAATTTTCATTATAATGCTCTTTAAAACTGTTGGTGATGCTTATTATGTGCTTGACAAGAAAGACTAATCGGAGCTAGTCTGTTTCTCTATACCAAATGTATTTATATGTTATGTTTAAGAGGATAAAGACATGGCAAAATTGCCAATTACACTAAGTATAGATGGGAGGAGAGTTTTGTTAAGACTTGAACAATTCCCCAATTGTTCAAGGGCAGGGTTTCATTGAGAAGAATTATATTGGGTAATATCAAGTGAATGTCTGCTACCCTAAAGTGTGTGGCTACGGAAAATCTGTCAACACACCCATCAGTATTTGCTGGATGAATACCAACCACCCAGCAAACCTGGCCCTGTTCTCTGCCAACCTGTTTTTGACTCAGAACTTGGGTAGCCTGTTCTACAAACCTAAGCACACTCCTTCACTGTTCTGGCATTGTCATTAATATTCGATGCTGGTTCAGTTCACTCCCTCTTTGTAGTTCTTGTGACATAGACTTTGCTTTAGTTTCTCTGTTAAATACCTTATAAAATTTGGACTTTTCCCATCCTACTGAATTCTCTAACAAGCAAGTGCTTACCCGAGAAGGACAATATACTCTAAATTTCCTGTATCCTTTCCCTTAGATTGACATCGTGGGAGGTACCAATAGCCTTGGTTTGGAATTTGGATAATCCAGTGTCCAAGTCTAACACTTTCTTTTAATTCTTAATACCCGACATAGACTTATATTAGTGCTTTTATATGCATCCATAATGTTCAGTAAAATAAAATGAATAGGAGCCAGGGAGATAGAATAGGTGTTATGGGCACATGTGATATCCTGATTGATTCAGCCCCTTCACACTGTATGGCCACCCATGTAGTCTGGGTGTAGCCTGCTAGTACTTACCACTGGATCTGGCTCTGAGTAGACCTGGTTACAGCTGGGAGTGATATTGGGTGATCTCTATCTATAACCAAAAGGTTTGAGTACCATTGCCTTCTGGAACCCCTACTCAAATTAATCAAGCATCACTGAAGTGATCCCCCGGACTCCCTAAGGAAATTGGGGTGGATAAATTATTTAAGTCATGTCTTTGATCAATACTAAAAACAATAAGTGCACAATAAGTGTTTCTTCTCAGTTAAGTTATTATTACACTTACTGGTTCTATATTCTTTGGCATGCTTTTACTCAGTACAAGTGACAAAGGAAAGGAATATCTTCCTCATATTATCTAATATTTCTATACTTAAACTCATAAGAGATACTGCAAAATTTAAAACAATTAGTGATTTTTAAGTTAAAGGAGTTTCTTTGAGTCTTCTTTTGCCAGGGATTCCCTTTGATTAATGATACCTCTGATCCCCAAGTCTTGTACAGAGATTTATGATTAAACTGAATATGGTTACAAATTAAAGTTTTATCCCCCTAGTATTTGACAGTGCAGAAATATTGAATATGTCTATAAAATAAAATTAATTAAATTTATATGGCAGATGACAATCAGAGTTATACTTTGATATGTGGTTTTGCTATCAGGATACAGGCTAAGATATTAAAATAAACTATGAGTAAAATACATTTTAATTATTGAAAACATTATTTTAATTTTGCATGAAGATGTTAAGGGTCTATTTTAAGATATAACAATATCCGCAGGATGGATTTGTCACTCCCAACATTCTCCCTTCCGAAATACGACATGCCATTTCATCAATAAAGAAGCGAACAGCACCTGGCCCAGACAAGGTCAGACCCGAACACCTGAAGAACCTGCCATCAGTTCTCATCAATACTCCGCTCTTCACAATGCTACCTGACTGAATGCAAGGTTCCATCCCAATGGAAAACCAGCAGGGCTATACTACTATACAAGAAGGGAGACATCCACAACATTGGCAACTGTTTCCCAATCTGCTTGTTGTCTGTCATCTACAAGCTGTTAACTCGAGTCATCCTGAATAGGATTGGCAGAACACTAGATGAAGGACAACCATGCAAGCAAGCCGGGTTCCGAAAAGGATTCAGCATGATTGACCATATCCACATGATAAGCTCATTGAGGTTTCTTGGGAGTTCAAGATGCCGCTCTGTCTAACGTTCATAGATTTAAAGAAGGCCTTTGATTCTGTTGAGACAGAAGCGGTCATCGAAGCCCTAGCCAAACAGGGCATTCAAACTCAATACATCAGGATCCTCCATGAGCTGTATTATGGATTCACTACCAGGATCTCACCATTCCATAAGGAGGTGATCATCCATATCAAGAGAGGGGTTCGGCAGGGTGATACCATTTCACTGAAACTCTTCAGTGCTACCCTTGAGAATGTAATGCGATGACTGGAATGGGAAGGAATGGGAGTGAAGATAGATGGTCGGCAACTACACCACCTCCAGTTCACTGATGACATTGTTCTAATAACACCAAACATCAGCCAAGCGGCACAAATGCTGGCCAACTTCAACCATGAGTGTGGAAAGGTCAGACTGCAGCTGAATCTCATGAAGACAATGTTTATGAGAAACGGTCTTGTTCCTGACGTTCCACTCGCTCTTAACGAAATGAATATCTCTGAATGCAAGTTATGTGAACCTAGGTCAAGAAATCAACATGATGAATGACCTGGCACCTGAGTAGCGCAGGAGGAAGAGAGTGGCTTGGAACGCCTTCAAGAGTGTGGAAGAAATAGCTAAGAGGATGAAGAACCTCTGGCTCCAGGCACATCTCTTCGATTCCACTGTTCTTCCTGCATTAACACATGCCTCAGAGACCTGGGCCCTATGGAAAAAAGATAAGAATGCTATTTGGGTCTCCCAAAAAGGAATCGAAAGAGCTATGCTTGGAGTATCATGCTTCACTCAAGTGAGAGAAGGAATCCGGAGTTCTGACCTCCTTCAATGATCAAGAATCTGGGACACTGTCTCGTTTGTCAAGGCATCAGAAATCAGATGGGCTGAACACATAATGTGATTTGGAGATGACTGCTGGACTAGAGCCATTACTGACTGGATTTCATGGGACAAAAGATTGCGTGGCTGCCCACTTATGAGATGGTCAGACTTCTTCATCAAGACCCTAAACGGTTTGAGGCTCTTCGTGTTCCTGGGGCGAGCAGATGCCATTGGGCTACACTAGTACACGACAGGGATGAATGAAGACGTTACTGGCACCCACTTGAGCAAATCGATGAGTAATGGGATGTCAAGTGATCAAGTGAACAATAGACATGAGAATACTTGATTTAGAAAACAATGTGATGATTTGATTTTAATTAAACTCTATTTAGCTTAGGGTAAATAGCATGAGAAAATTCTGCTGATGAGAATGAGTAATAAGTATGAGAAGACTGAAGGATAAAAAACTTGTTTGAATAAAAGATGCGCATCTTGTTAGGAAGCTGAGGCAAATATACCAAGTGAAGATGGATTACAGGAAAATTCAGAAAGAAAAATGGGGTAATTAGGATTTGATAGAGTAAAAAGTATTGAATAAATTTTGTTTAGAGTTCAAAGAAAAAATAAAAATAAGGATAAAAACAAAAATCATAAAAGAGAACCAAAACTGAGCATGAAAGGTGAAAATAAAGAAGATATTTGAAGAATGTGATAAAATTTTTCAAATTTGATGAAAACTATAAAGTCGTACATACAAAAAACCCATCAGATTCCAAGCATCATATTCAACAAAACCTCACCAAGATTCTCTGAAATTAAATTGCTAAAAATCATTCCTTAAAAAGTAATGGGTACACTTAATACAAAAAATGAGGACAAAAAAATCACATGCTGGAGAGATAGCACAGCGGGTAGGGTATTTGCCTTGCACACAGCCAACATGGCCAACCTGAGTTCAATTCCTCTGCCCCTCTCAGAGAGCCCGGCAAGCTACCGAGAGTATCTCGCTCACATGATAGAGCCTGGCAAGCCACCCGTGATGGATTCGATATGCCAAACACAGTAACAAGTCTTAGAATGTTACTGGGCCCACTCGAGCAAATCAATGAACAATAGGAGGACAGTGACAGTGGCAATCAGAAACCACATATGTCAAAGGCATCAAGAACCACGCACTAAAGGAAACATAGTAAGTTATGAAGCCTCACAATCTAAAATTTTGTTGTCAGAAAACATATATCTTTTAGAAACGAAGACCTGGGGCTGGAGCTATAGCACAGCGGGTAAGGCATTTGCCTTATACACCCTAACCAGGTTCAATTCCCAGCATCCCATGTGGTCCCCTGAGCACTGCCAGAAGTATTTCCTGAGTGCAGAGCCAGGAATAACCCCTGTTGCATCGTCAGGTGTGACCTTCCCCCCCCCCACTAAAAAAAAACAACAATAGAAATGAAGACCAAGCCAATAAACTCAGAGAATATGGGACCCACACAAACCTATAGGTATGCAGACTCACTCCTCCTCTTGGTTTTTGGGGTGAAATGTCAGTGTCAGGGTTGTGACCCTTCTTCCAGTTATTACTGAGCATTAGAGAATTGTAAATCAAAACCCACCATGAGTTATGAACTCACACCCCTTAAAATATCTATTATCAGACAACAAATAACTAGCACTAATGAGAATGGTAAGCAAAAGGGTCCCTTGTGCAGTGTTGCTGAGACTGTAAATGACTAATGTCACTATGAAAATCAGTATGTTCTACAAAACATTAAAACACAAATCAGATGTTCTACAAAAATTAAACCACAACTACCATGTTATTTATCAACCTCACATATAGGTATATAGTAAGAAAATGAAAAGAGGTTATTTAAAAGATAAACAGGTTATATCTTGTAGATGTAATTAATTAAAAATGTATTGACTTCATTTATACATTATGTATATTTCAAATATGGATCATTGTAATTTACTGAGTACTATACATTAAGTCCAACATTGATATTTTCACCCTGCTTTATTTTTTATTTTTTAAATAATGCAGGAGAACTGCTGTTTGTTCAGCCATTGATTAAGCTGATTGAATTAGGCATGAACTCCACATTACTTTTTTATTTTATTGTATCACCATGAGATAGAGTTACAAAGCTTTCATGTTGGAGATTCAGCCATACAATGATGGAACACCCATCCCTCCACCAGTGCACATTTTCCATATGTCCCCAATATCCCACCAGCCCCAAGATCCCAGTCCTCACCCCGCCTCTATGGCAGACAATTTCCCCAATACTCTCTCTCTAATTTTGGGCATAATGTTTTGCTCATATTTCCCCACCACCATTTAATTCCACCTGCCAGGGGCAGAGGCTAGATAATTTATTTTCCATTGCTCATTTTGAATATCATGAGAACTCACATGGCCGCATTGTAAATGCAAACTTCTAGTTTTTTTTTCCATGGGATGTTATTTATTTATTTATTTACTTATTTCAACACCAATGCCATTACCATCATGCCTTCCCTCCACCATTGTCTCCAATTTTCCCAACCACTCCATAGCCTACCCCACAGCAGGCCCTTAATAATATTTTTTTATGTTTTATAATTTATGTATTTATTGAATCACTGTGGGAAAAGTTACAGAGCTTTCAGGTTTAGGTCTCAGTCATGTAAATATCAAACACATTTCCCTTTACCAATACTTATTTTTAACCCCGAACCCCAATAGACCCCCACCTCCCACCCCTCCCAATTCTTGTGAGGCAGATGAGTTCTAGTTAATACTCTATCTACTTTGACTAGATAGATTGTTTCGATAGAAGATGCACAATTATTGTTTAGAGTTTACGACCCACCCCCCACAATCAGATATGCTGAAACAGCGTTGTGAAATGATTTGCTTTCTACAACTTGGTTTAAGAATAAAATGGATAAGAGAAGGAACACATGGAGGGTGCGGGATCCCGGAGGAAAAGAAAAAAGAAAAAACAGGTTCCAAAAAGAGCCGAGAGCACCGGCAAGTTCCAGATGGAGTAGGCGCCGCATCCCGCCTCCCCCAGATGGAACCCCGGTGACCAGAAGCCTCTACAAACACAGCTCGAGTATGCGGGAACGAGGACTTTTTCTCAAAACCTCTATATACAAAGACATCTCTCTATATACAAAGAGATCAATGAGAAGTAAACCACCCAATCTTTCTCCCTGAAAATCAAGAGTTAAGTTTGGAGCATGGCCACAGCCCCAGAAACACAAGGACTTAATGCAGAAACCAGCAGCTTAGAGCAGAAAAGTGAACGGACGATGAGTTAACCCAGGCCATCATTTCTGCCCAGAGGGGAAAGGGTGTTGTCCCATTCGCCCTCTCTTCTCTGGAAAGAAGGATGGTGGCCGCATGGGAGCCTTGTGGACAGCAGGTATGAGCCGGGGGTGTGGGGGGCGACTAAAACTTCACGAGAAGGGGGGCATTCCGGTCCGTCCTTCACGCCCTACCGAGGTCAACAGTTGCCCCCCACGAGCGGCTCTCCAGCACGGCCACGGCCCCAGAAGCACAAGGACTTAATGCAGAACCCAGCAGCTTGGAGCAGAAAAGTGAACGGACTATGCGTTGATCCAGGCCATCAAGTCTGCCGGAGGGGAAAGGGTGTTGCCCCATTCGCCCTCTCCTCTCTGGAAAGAAAGATGGCGGCCACATGGGAGCCTTGTGGACAGCAGGTATGAGCCGGGAGTGTGGGGGCGACTAAAACCTCATGGGAAGGGGGGCGTTCCGGTCCGTCCTTCACGCCCTACCGAGGTCACCAGTTGCCCCCCACGAGCGACTCTCCAGCACGGCTACAGCCCCAGAAGCACAAGGACTTAATGCAGAACCCAGCAGCTTGGAGCAGAAAAGTGAAAGGACTATGCGTTAATCCAGGCAATCATTTCTGCCCAGAGGGGAAAGGGTGTTGCTCCCTTACGCCCTCCTCCCTCTGGAAAGAAAGATGGCGGCCACATGGGGGCCTTGTGGACAGCAGGTATGAGCCGGGGGTGTGGGGGCGACTAAAACCTCATGGGAAGGGGGGCGTTCTGGTCCGTCCTTCACGCCCTACCGAGGTCACCAGTTGCCCCCCACGAGCGGCTCTCCAGCACAGCCACGGCCCCAGAAGCACAAGGACTTAATGCAGAACCCAGCAGCTTGGAGCAGAAAAGTGAACGGACTATGAGTTGATCCAGGCCATCAAGTCTGCCGGAGGGGAAAGGGTGTTGCCCCATTCGCCCACTCCTCTCTGGAAAGAAAGATGGCGGCCACATGGGAGCCTTGTGGACAGCAGGTATGAGCCTGGAGTGTGGGGGCGACTAAAACCTCATGGGAAGGGGGGCGTTCCGGTCCGTCCTTCACGCCCTACCGAGGTCACCAGTTGCCCCCCACGAGCGACTCTCCAGCACGGCTATAGCCCCAGAAGCACAAGGACTTAATGCAGAACCCAGCAGCTTGGAGCAGAAAAGTGAAAGGACTATGCGTTAATCCAGGCAATCATTTCTGCCCAGAGGGGAAAGGGTGTTGCTCCCTTACGCCCTCCTCCCTCTGGAAAGAAAGATGGCGGCCACATGGGGGCCTTGTGGACAGCAGGTATGAGCCGGGGGTGTGGGGGCGACTAAAACCTCATGGGAAGGGGGGCGTTCTGGTCCGTCCTTCACGCCCTACCGAGGTCACCAGTTGCCCCCCACGAGCGGCTCTCCAGCACAGCCACGGCCCCAGAAGCACAAGGACTTAATGCAGAACCCAGCAGCTTGGAGCAGAAAAGTGAACAGACTATGCATTGATCCAGGCCATCAAGTCTGCCGGAGGGGAAAGGGTGTTGCCCCATTCGCCCTCTCCTCTCTGGAAAGAAAGATGGCGGCCACATGGGAGCCTTGTGGACAGCAGGTATGAGCCGGGAGTGTGGGGGCGACTAAAACCTCATGGGAAGGGGGGCGTTCCGGTCCGTCCTTCATGCCCTACCGAGGTCACCAGTTGCCCCCCACGAGCGGCTCTCCAGCACGGCCACAGCCCCAGAAGCACAAGGGCTTAATGCAGAACCCAGCAGCTTGGAGCAGAAAAGTGAACGGACTATGCATTGATCCAGGCCATCAAGTCTGCCAGAGGGGAAAGGGTGTTGCCCCATTCGCCCTCTCCTCTCTGGAAAGAAAGATGGCGGCCACATGGGAGCCTTGTGGACAGCAGGTATGAGCCGGGAGTGTGGGGGCGACTAAAACCTCATGGGAAGGGGGTGTTTCGGTCTGTCCTTCACGCCCTACCGAGGCCACCAGTTGCCCCCACGAGCAGCTCTCCAGCACGGCCACAGCCCCAGAAGCACAATGACCTAATGCAGAACCCAGCAGCTTGGAGCAGAAAAGTGAAAGGACTATGCGTTAATCCAGGCAATCATTTCTGCCCAGAGGGGAAAGGGTGTTGCTCCCTTCCGCCCTCCTCCCTCTGGAAAGAAAGATGGCGGCCACATGGGAGCCTTGTGGACAGCAGGTATGAGCCGGGGGTGTGGGGGCGACTAAAACCTCATGGGAAGGGGGGCGTTCTGGTCCGTCCTTCACGCCCTACCGAGGTCACCAGTTGCCCCCCGCGAGAGGCTCTCCAGCACGGCCACGGCCCCAGAAGCACAAGGACTTAATGCAGAACCCAGCAGCTTGGAGCAGAAAAGTGAACGGACTATGCGTTGATCCAGCCCATCAAGTCTGCCGGAGGGGAAAGGGTGTTGCCCCATTCGCCCTCTCCTCTCTGGAAAGAAAGATGGCGGCCACATGGGAGCCTTGTAGACAGCAGGTATGAGCCGGGAGTGTGGGGGCGACTAAAACCTCATGGGAAGGGGGGCGTTTCGCTCCGCCCTTCACGCCCTACCGAGGCCACCAGTTGCCCCCCGAGAGCGGCTCTCCAGCACGGCCAGGACTCCAGAACACAGAAACCAATTTCTTAACTATCTGACTTTCAGTAGAAATACTTCCAGGGTCAATAGGTAAAAGAGCAGAAATCCAAAACCAACATTTAATTCTTGAACCCAGCCGTAGAAAGCAAATCACTTCACAATGCTTTTTCAGCATGTCTGATTTGGGGGGGGGGGGTAAACTCTAAATAATAGTGGTGAATCTTTTATTGAAACAATGAATCTAATCAAAGCAGATAGAGTGTTAACTAGAATTCATCTGCCTCACAGGGACAGGGAGGGGTGGGGGGTGGGGTTTTATCGGGGTTCTTCATGGTAAAAAATAAGTATTGATAAAGGGAAATGTGTCTGATATTTGCATGACTGAGACATAAACCTGAAAGCTTTGTAACCTTTCCCACAGTGATTCAATAAATAAATTAAAAAAAAATAAAAATGTCTTTAGGTTAAATAAAGGCAATATTTCTACTATAAAAATAAAGGAAGATAGTATTAATAAAATATTGGCCATACTCCTCATCCATTGTGTGTCCAGTAAAGATAAGTTATTTGCCGTTCTTTAGCATTCCCACTGCTGATGTTATTCAGATCTTTCTCAGTGGTTAATAAATGGATATATTTTACAAAGAACAACTTTGTTGTTCTTTTAATCCAAAGAAATCTTTGGATTAATATCATAAAATCAATAAAGACATTTTAAATATATATCTAGGAAAATGATTCTTGAACTAAGTATTTATACCTAAATTCGTCATGATATGCCCTCATCCACAGATTTTGCTCCATTTTAAAGACTACAGTATTACATAGTTTTTGAATTTATTGAATTGTGAGAATTCAATAAACACACATTAAAAATAAAAAAAAATAAAAAAAAAAAGAATAAAATGATGTCGCGCGGCCGCAATAGCGGCTGCGTGGTTTTGAATTTCTGCTATTTTACTTATTGACCCTGGAAGAATTTCTATTAAAAGTTAGATAGTTAAGAGATTGGTTTCTGTGCCCTGGAGTCGTGGCCGTGCCGGAGAGCCGCTCGTGGGGGGCAGCTGGCGACCTCGGTGGGGCATGGGGGACGGCCCACAAAGCCCCCCTTCCCATGAGGTCCCTGCCGCTCCCGCCGAGCCCGGCTCAAACCTGCTGTCCACAAGGCTCCCGTGCGGCCGCCATCTTTTCACTTCTAGTTTTAAATGGTTGGGTTTCAGAGGCATCTCTGTATGACACTAATCCATTTTGGGATTCAGTTGGGAGTCTATAGGCCAGGGCTGTTGGTGTACTAAGATGGCATCCAGAGGTAAATTGTGAGCATGACAGCCAGTCTTCTGGGATGGCAGGGACCCAGGGAGGGACAGTCCAGGTCCTCTGCCACTATGTGGCCTGGAGATTTAGTCCTAGAACCCGCATACTGAGGGCCTTGCTTGTGGACGCTCTTGGACATTGGGATTTCATCTGGAGTAGGCAGAGAGACTGCACCTGCTCCATCTAGGGTTCCCCAGTGATATTGGTTTGGTACAGTCCCAGAGAGATCTCTGGAGCTGTGGTGTCTTCCGGGACATGCTGCCATGTCTCTGGGCCAGGACTGTTGATGTGCTAAGATGGCCCCTGTAGGCAAATTATGGGCATGACAGCTAGTCCTCTGGGTGGGCGGGGGCCTGAGGACGGACAGCCCAGGTCCTCTGCTGCCATGTAGCCTGGAGATTTAGTCCTGAATCTGCATACCTGGGCCTTGTTTGTGGAAGCTCTTGGTCACCAGGATTCCATTTGGAGTAGGCGGGGAGACTGCACCTGCTCCATCTGGGATGCCCCCTTCACCTTTTTTAAACTGAGTTACCCACCTCTCTCCTCTTCTGGTAGCTACTAATTTGTTTTTACAGTCCAGGAATTTATTTGTTTTATTGAGTTTATTAATTCATGGTTTTCTTTATATAAATATATTAGTGAAAGTATAGGGTGTTTGTTTCTCTACATATAAGTTACTTCACTTTGCCTAATACTCTCTAGGATCAGCCACGTTGTTGAATTAGTATGATTTTGGAAAATGCCCATCAAAAACAAATATATACAAAAATGTGGTGTATACATATAATGGAATATTATTCAACCTTAAAAAGAAGACAATCTTGCTATATGTAAACAACATGGATGGCCCTGAAGGACATTAAGTGAAGTACAATAAGCAGTCACCCAAGGACAAATGCCACATGATTCCACTTACATGAGGTATTGAAAATAGACAAACTCGAGTTTTGCAGGGAAGATGATGGTGGCGCTGCGGCAAGTGCCAGAGCTGGTGGAGGGACGGCAGCTCGCAGTGCTCTGGACAGCCAATGGGGTCATAAAATTTCTGCGTGAATAAATAAGGGTGCATCTTGGATATTCTGTCTCAGGGAGAGAGCCACCAAATGAAACTGGCCAGTCGCCTGCTCGGAGTGATACTGGTGAGGATGGCAGCAATGGCAAAATTTTAAAGTGACCGAATAATGGTTGGAACTAATCAAATGTGGGGCTGAGGGTAGGTAAGATAGAGAAGAGACCAGTATGACAATAATAGCTGGGAATGATCATGCTGGACACGATCTGTGGGCTTAAAGTAGAGAAGGGATTTTCTTGATAACCTTTTAGTATCAATATTGCAAACCACAATGTCCAAAAGGAGAGAGAAAAAGAGAAAGAAGGAGAGAAGAAAAGTGCCTGCCGTATAGAGAGGCAGGGGGTGCGGTGGGTGGTGATGGGAGGGAACCTGGGGACACTGGCACTGGGAAATGGACACTGGGGGAGGGATGGGTGTTGGAATACTGTATGACTAAAATCCAATCATGAACAGCTTTGTAAGGGTCTGTCTCACAGTGATTTAATAAAAAAAGTTCAAGATAAAATAAAGTGACTGAATAGAGCTCTTTAGGTCTGGTTTGGTGCCACCACGGAGCACAGGTCCCAGAGCTGGGGGGTCGTCCTGGGTTCCCACTATGGAGTCCTGAAGGCAAGTAAAGAGTGGGGTAGCCCCACTGCCATTTCTTCCCCAGACCAGCCCACGCTGCCTGAAAGAGGACCTTCCTCAGCACCAGTGATTTGGAGATGGAGGATGGAGGCATGTACCCACTGGTCAAGTTCTGCTGAACTGATGGCTGCGGCTGCCCAGGTGGTAGCAGCCCTAGCCCCCAATCCTGGTCCCTGTCAGAGCCACTGCTGCCATCACCACTGGGGCCCAGGGGCTGTGGCGCCACCTGCAGGTCAACTTGGACATGCAGGGTGAGTGCATCAGCAACTTGATGGTGCCCTCAGGCTTCCTCAAACCCCCACATCACTGCTATGCCTCTGCCAGAATCCAACAACTCAGGACCAAATTCTCTGTGAAATTAAGCTGCCAAAAGTAAGGTACATGGGAGCCACGTCCACAAACTACCCCGCCTCAGTTATTGGCCTTGTTTCAGAAACTCATGAATAAATCTCAAAAGAGATCAAGAGCCACAGTTAATCTTGAACCTGTGCAAGGCTGAACAGACTGGGGCACATCGGAATGGAGTGGGTTAGCCCACCGAAACAGAGGCCCTGGCAGTCGCTTGCTCCCATAATCCAAAATAGTTGCCATGCCCTACAGCTGGGCTTCACTGTCTCAGACTGTCTCAGACCTCACCTAGATATTAACCTGCTGAAAATTAGGGTGTGCAGGGTTTGTGACTGAAATCCCCAGGCTTTCTCAGAGTCAGGATGGGCTACCTTCCCCCACTTCCCTGTACTTCCAGAAGCCCCAGTGTGCCATGCCATGTCCACACCCCAAAGCTGCTACCCAGTTAAAAAAAAATTCCCACTGTATCTTCCTTTTATTTAGCTAAAAACTACTGAATGCCTTGAACAAACATGGTGACCTCTTAGTACCTATATTGCAAACAATAATGCACAAAAGAAGAGAGAGAGAAAGAAGAAAAGTGCCTGCCATAGAGGCAGGTGTAGGGTGGGATTGTTGCTGGGGGTGAGGTGGGGAGCACTGGGAACATTAGTCCTGGGAAATATACACTGGTTAAGGGATGGGTGTTGGAACATTGTATGATTGAAACCCCACCATAAATAACTTTGTAATAGCCTATCTCACAGTGATTCAATTTAAAAAAATAGCCAAACTCATAGAAGCAGAGAATATAATGATAATTTACTTTCTCTCTTTCTCTCTCTCTCTCTCTCTCTGTCTTTGGGTGACTATTTTTGTTTAAGAAGTATAAACTTTCAATGTGTTTGCAAAAGGAGTAAGTTCTAAGTATCTTCTGCCCAACATAATACCTTTAGTTAACAATACTGTACTATCCACTTATCAAATACCTTATATTAAGTGTTTTTACCATAGTAAAAAAGATAAAAACAAAAATAAAGATTTGTTTAGACAGTCATTAGTCAATCACCAAATTAAAAAATATTCAAGGAAGGGTAAAGAAGTTAAAGGCAAACAGGAACAGAAAATATCAAACTTATTACTAAAATGAAAAAAATAACAATAATAACTTTATTATTAATAATTGTTGTTGATTATTGCTGATAACAAATTACAACAAACAGAAAATCAGAACAACACTTGAGTATTATCTCACTTTCTGTGAGTCAGCAAAAGGAGTATGACATAGCTGTGTCATCTGATGAAGGTCTCACCAGGTTGAGATCCTTTGGTCAGGCTTTCTCATTTGGAGGTTTGCTGAGAAGGATAGATATTCAAACACATTCGTATTTTATGTCGGATTCATGTTCTTCTAGCTGTTCTGAGCATAGCATTTCCTGGCTATGCCATATCATTATTTATTTATTTATTTATTTATATGTCTTTTGCTTGTTACCAGTTGGAGGTCACCTACAAATCCTAAAAGTCACAGTTTATAACCATATGATCTTCCCCAACAAAGCTGGCTACTTCAAAAAAGCAAGGAAAAACCTCTTGCTCCCGTCTGCTAAGCTGTATTTTTACATGATAGATGAAGGTACTGGCAGAGGGACAAATCCACACGGGTTCCGGGGCCGAGATCTCCAAGCCTACTTGGATTGGAGTCGAGCAACCTCCACCCAGATCCTCCAAATTCCAGTAGGCGGGGGTCACACCCACCACCTGGCCCCCTGGCTCCGTGTAATCCCATCAGCGGCCAAGACTCAGAGACTATAAAACCCAGCTCCCGGAACTGCGCGGCCGCAAATGCAGCCGCGCGATATCTTATCAAGACATCTTTTTTATGACATCTTATTATCTCATTCCTACTTTGGACAAACTTGCAGGCTATCGAATGTAGCCTGCCCACAGGGCAGAGTCTGGCAAACTCCCCGTGGCGTACCAAATATGCCAAATACCAGTAACAATGATGGGTCTCATTCTCCTAAAAAGCCTTGAATATAATCTCAGGGCTAGGATGAAGGAGACGTTACTGGGGCCTGCTCGAGGCAATCGACGAATAACAGGATGATGAAATGAAAAATGAGAATGGAATGAAATTTTTGCCATAAACATGATCTAACTGAATGTGATGTTCTCTCACTGTAGTCATTTCTGTGGGCTATAAGTAGCTCTCAGTTTCACTCATACTCAAGGGGTCTGGATTATATACATGTGTGGACATTAGTGAAAATCATGGAATAATCATATTGTGCACACTAATATTATGAAAATACGCTTGTTCAGAGAAAGAAAATTGTATTTAATTTATGAACATTCTTCCATCAATCTGATTAGGTCTTGATAAATTTCCTGGGGGGCATCCTGTCCAAGATAAAAATCCAAATGATTGTAGTGTGGAATCAACTTATAATAAATAAGTCTGGAAATTTTAGGGAGTAAATTCTCAACATCCTTGGGATCAGCCACTCGGTCCTGTTTGCCACTCCACACTGCAGTTGGAACGTCCATCTTAGTAACATTGTATAAAGGTGGTGTAAGCTAAATAAAATTAAAGAGAGAGAAAAAAAGTTTTCACAGAAAACCACATGATTAAAATGATATTAACAATTAGTTGTTAAGTAAGTGTTTGACATACTAAAAGTGTAGATTGGCATGCCCTTAGCAATATGCAAATATTAAAATGATTTTAAAACACTTTTGCATAAAAATTTAAATTGCAAACTTAAGGATAGAGTTACTATTTTTTTGCAATTTTGAGAAAGGCTGAAAAAGCATCTAGAAGGAGAGGACTTTTATTTTTCTAAAGTAGAACCTATAAAATATAGCACTAGGATTGTATCCTTTTCAGACAATAGTAGGATAAATATAAACACTCTCACAAAACTCCAGGCTCAAGGAATTATTGACACTGGACAATTGTTGAACAAATTCTTCATAGAGCATTAAGATCTATACATAAGAGGAAGCACTTGAAATATAATGTTTAAAAAAGCCAGGATGTTACAGAGAAACAGAGTATGTTAATCTCTTGGCAAAATGTCCCTTTCTCTGGTTCAAGAAACTTTGGTACATCTACACAATGAAGCACTATGCAGCTGTTAGAAAAGATGAAGTCATGAAATTTACATACAAGTGGTTCACATGGAAAGTATCATGCTAAGTGAAATGAGCCAGAAAGAGAGGGACAGACATAGAAAGACTGCACTCATCTGGGGAATGTAAAATAACAGAATGGGAGACGAACACCCAAGAATAGTTGAGATAAGTACCAGGAGCTCTGCTCCACAGCTTGGAAGCCGGCAACACATGCTGGGGGAAAAGGCAACTCAGATAAAGAAGAGAATACCAAGTAAAGCATGTTTGGAGGATTCTCTTGAGATGCGAGATGCCTGCTGAAAGTAGACTATAGACCGAACACGATGGCCACTCAATATCTCTATTGCAAACCAGAACACCCCAAAGGAAAGAGAGAGCAAAATGAAATGCCCTGCCACAGAGGTGGGGGGGGGGTTGGGAGGGCTACTGGGATTATTTGTGGTAGAGAATGGGCACTAGTGGAGGGATGGGTACTTGATCATTGTATAACTGAAACCCAAGCACGAAAGTTTGTAAGTCTACAACTGTACCTCATGGAGTTTCACTAATCACTGTCACTGTCCTCCCATTGTTCATTGATTTGCTCAAGTGGGCCCAGTAACATTGTGAGACTTGCTACTGTGTTTGTCATATCAAATACGTCACGGGTATCTTGCCAGGCTTTGCCGTGTGGGCGAGATACTCTTGGTAGCTTGACGGGCTCTCCAAAAAAAAAAAAAGTCCCTTTCTCCTTCTTTCTTTTAACTCAACCTATCCTGTGAAAAACTGATTTCAGTTCCCTCATTTCATAGTGGGTCAGGATGATCAGGCCTGGCAAATTCATTTTTCATTCTTTTGGCGATAGCACAGCGGGTAGGGCGTTCGCCTTACAAGCGGCCAACATGGCCGACCCGAGTTCGATTCCTCCGCCCCTCTCGGAGAGCCCGGCAAGCTACCGAGAGTATTCGATATGCCAGACACAGTAACAACAAAGTCTCCAATGGAGACGTTACTGGGCCCGCTCGAGCAAATCGATGATCAACGGGAGGGCCTTTACCTTTACCTTTTACCTTTACTGTGATTTTACAGGAAATGGGCACAGGATTAACATGAGGTCAAAGTTCTCTCAGGAACTTTTGCCAGCATTACCAAGAAAATACTAGATTTGTGATTCAAAAACCAACTTCCAGCTACTATTGTACTACTATCTGGGAAAGAACATAAGCATTGGAAAAACATATATAAACAAAAATGAGAGAGTGAGCAAGAGAAAGTCCTAATGAGGGTGTTTAAATTCTTGGTTATTGTGTGTTTATTTCTATCTTTTTTATTTCAATAAAGCAGCATCTAGTTTTATCACCTATCTCTCTACCTATGTCTACTTATAACTGAAATAGAAAAACAGGACTTCTGCTACTTGCAACTAAAGTATCTTGACTACAACCATATGGTATGGAATAATTTGTAATTCCACAAAATTCAGATATTGAAGCCCTAACTCCCAATATAATTGTATTTGGGGAAAGCACTTATTGGAGGTAACTGTTACTTTAATGAGATTGTAAGAGTGAATTCTATGCAAACCAGCAAGAGACACCTCACCTCCACTGGACACTTCCGATACTCTGATCTTAGAGTTACAGATTATGACAGAAGTAAGAGAAATATTAGAAATGAAATTTATGTGAGTAAGTTACTCAGTCCATTGTTTATTGAGAAATGTTTGGGGACCAACCTGACAGTATTCAGGGACTGTTTCTGGCTTGGTACTTTGAGGTGACTCCTAGCAGTGCTCAAGGGACAATGCAGTGCCAGGGGTGAAATTTAGGTTCCCTGCATGCAAAGCATCTGCACTAGCTCTTTGATCTATTGCCTTGGCTTCTATGTGGTATTTTTAATGATAACCCAGATAGATTAATGCACCATAATTAATTTTGGCAACATTATTGGAAGGATAGTATTGCACATAATAGTATTATAAAAGTATTGTACATAAACAGTACTGCAATGATGCCCCAAATAAAAAATTAAATTAAAAAATAATATGGACTATCATAAAACCCAATGAATACCATTTGATATAAATATCTGGCATAGCAAATTGGGCCTACTAGGTGCTTATAGAGTGGATATTATTTATATTACATTATTTTCAGAATACTACTATTAATTGTTATTATTGTACCTGATGGAAGTGCTTCATGTTCTGATCAGGATTTCCCCAATCAAATGCTTGGAATCGACCAGTATTAACAGCCTATAATAAAAGAAAAATGAGAAAGGTATTAAAATGTTGTTTTAAAAGTACACGTTTGTAGAAACTTAACAATAAATATATTAAGAAGTTTAAGATTATGTCCCATTCTTTAGGACATGAAGTAAAATCCAATAAAGTCATATCTACTTTTTAAAAATTTTATTTTACTTTTAATTTTTTTAAATTTATGTTTTTAATTGAATCACCATTAGATAGAGCATTACAAAATTGTTCATGATTACATTTCAGTCACACAATGTTCCAATGCCCATCTTTTCACCAGTGTAATTTCTCCCTGTTCTAGTGTCCCCAGTTTAGACACACTCCCACCTCAGTCTACCTCCATGGCAGACATCGCTCTTCTCTCTCTCTCTCACTCTCTGTCTCTGTCTCTCTCTCTCTCTCTCTCTCTCTCTCATTTTAGGCATTATGGTTTACTATACAAATGCTGAGAGGTAAGATATCTACTTTGGGGGTTATATTTTGGGGCCACATCTGGCAGTGCTCAGAGGACCATGAGATGCCAGAGACAGAAACTGGGACTTCTGAATGCAAAGCATAGAAATACTTAAATATAGAAATGTTTAAAGGATGGTTAGATAAATAGTACAGTGGGTAGGACATTTGCTTTGCATGAAGATGACCCAGATTCAATCCCTGAGACCCCATATGATCCCCAAGCACTTCTAGGAGTGATCCCTGAGAAGAGAACCAGGAGTAAGCCTTAGCATCACTGACTATGGTCCAAAAGTAAGTAAACAAAAATTTTAAAGGCTGCTGAACTTATGATATTTTAATATCTTGATCACTTGATCACTTGACAGCCCATTACTCATCAATTTGCTCGAGCGGACGTCAGTAACATCTCCATTCATCCCTGTCATGCGCCAGTGTAGCCCAATGGCGTCTACTCATTCTAGGAACATGAACAGCCTCAAACTGATTGTTCAGGGTCTTGATGAAGAAGTCTGACCATCTCGTATGTGGGCGGCCACGCGATCTTTTGATGTCCCTTGGAATCCAGTTGGTAATGGCTCTAGTCCAGCAGTCGTCTCCAAGTTGCATTACATGACCAGCCCATCTAATTTTCGATGCCTTGGCAAACGAGACAGAGTCCCTGTTTCCTGACCATTGACGGAGGTCAGAACTCCACATGCTTTCTCTTATTTGAGGGAAGCGTGATACTCCAAGCATAGCTCTTTCGATTCCTCTTTGGGAGACCCAAATAGCGTTCTCATCCTGTTTTCGTGGGGCCCAGCTCTCTGAGGTGTGTGTTAATGCAGGAAGAAGAGTGGAATAGAAGATATGTGCCCAGAGCCAGAGGTTCTTTATCCTCTTTGCTATTTCTTCAATACTCTTGAAGGTGTTCCAAGCTGCTCTCTTCCTCCTGCGCAACTCAGGTTTCAGGTCATTCGTTATGTTGACTTCTCGACCTAGGTACACATAACTTGCATTCGGAGATGTTCATCCCATTGAGAGAGAATGGAACATCAGGAACAAGACTGTTTCTCATAAATATTGTCTTCGTGAGATTTAGTTGTAGTCTGACCTTTCCAGACTCACGGTAGAAGTCGGTCAGCATTTGTGCCGCTTGGCTAATGTTTGGTGTTATTAGAACGATGTCATCAGCAAAGTGGAGGTGGTGTAGTTGCCGACTGTCTATCTTCACTCCCATTCCTTGCCATTCCAGTCGTCGCATGATGTTCTTGAGGGTGGCACTGAAGAGTTTCAGTGAAATGGTATCACCCTGTCGAACCCCTCTCTTGACGTCAATGATCACCTCCCTGTAGAATGGTGAGATCCTGGTAGTGAATCTGCAATACAGCTCACGGAGGATCCTGATGTATTGAGTTTGAATGCCCTGTTTGACTAGGGTTTTGATGACCACTTCAGTCTCAACAGAATCAAAGGCCTTCTTTAAATCAATGAACGTTAGACAGAGTGGCATCTTGAACTCCTGAGAAACCTCACTGAGCTTGTTTATCTGTGGATATGGTCAATCGTGCTGAATCCTTTTCGGAACCCAGCTTGCTTGCATGGTTGTCCTTCATCTAGTGTTCTGCCAATCCTATTCAGGATGACTCGAGTGAACAGCTTGTAGACAACAGACAACAGGCAGATTGGGAGATAGTTGGCAATGTCGTGGATGTCTACCTTCTTGTACAGTAGTACAGTCCTGCTGGTTTTCCATTGGGATGGAAGCTTGCATTCAGACAGGTAGCGTATGAAAAGCCGAGCCAGAGTATTGTTAAGTGCTGATGGCAGGTTCTTCAGGTGTTCGGGTCTGGCCTTTTCTGGGCCAAGTGCTGTTCGCTTCTTTACCCATGAAATGGCATTCGAATTTCAGAAGGGAGAAAGTTGGGAACAATATATCCATCCTTCGAAATTTGATATGTGGGCAGGTGGATGTGGATATCAAAGAGATCCGAGTACAAGTCATGGATAATCTTCTCCATTGTCCTTCTGGAAGATGTGATAGATCCATCAGGATGTCGGAGGGCAGTCATCTTGGTCTTGTAGTTGGTGAAGGACAGGCGGGTGTTGTGAATGCTTTTCCCGGCTTCTGCCACATCTGCCAGCACTGCTGCTCTTCTCTCTTTGAGGTCTTCCTTTATAGCTTCTCTGCACTGCTTTGCAAGCTCAGACGTTCACTAGGGTTGCCTGAGGCTTGTGCCAAACCACGTTGGTGAATGAGCTGGAGAGTTTTGGAAGACAGGAGTCTTTTTGTGGCTATCTCTCTCTTTGTGTTCTTCACACAATCATGGAGGTGCTGAACCAGTCAAGCATAATCCTCGTCAATGTTTCAATGACGATAACATCCCATGTTGCTATAGTAGTGCCAAAGAGCTCCCAGTTGGTGGTCGTTCTGGGAGTTCTCTTCTTAAACTTTGCAGCCCTTCTCCCCGCTCTGTGAAGTAGAATTTTGCATGAAGGAGACGGTGGTCTGATCCCATTTGGAATTTTGAGACAACAGTGACATCGGTCAGGCAAGACCATCAATTGAATATGATGTGGTCAATTTCATTGTGGAACCGTCACCGGGAGACTCCCATGTTCAACATTTAGATTCGACCTTCTGTAATTGTGAGTTACCATGGATGGTCTTGGTTGACATGATGAACTCAGTCTCTCACCCTGTTCGTTCCATTCTAGGCCATGGGTCCCGATGTGGAATTCTTCAGTTGATCTTCTCAGTCCTATCTTGGCATTAAAATCACCAACAATGATCTTGTAGAAGGTGTGGTCTTCTTTATAGAACTTCCCCCGGTCCATGTAGAAGTTCTCAATTTCTCCTTCATCATAATTGGATGTTGGTGCATAGACAACAAAGATAGCAACTGCCAGAAGTGAGCCACATCTTTTCAAGTGTAAGCATCCAGTTTGGGTTGTTAAGCATTCGAATGAATCAATGTTTATGGCCAAGTTCGTGTTAATAAGGACATCGACACCACCCGTGCCTCTTTTGTAGCATGTTCCAAGGAACAATTCTTCCCCAGTGTCGAAAATGGCATGATGTGATTGATGCCTTCTCCTTTCAGTCAGACCGATCATGTCATATTTGATCTTTCGCTCTTGCACCATCAGGTCCTCGATGGATGCATCTGATGTCAGTGTACGTGCATTGAAAGTACAAACAGTTGGGGCTGGAGTGATAGCACAGCGGGTAAGGCGTTTGCCTTGCACGCAGCCAACATGACCGACACTGGTTTGATTTCCAGCACCCCATATGGTCCCCTGAGCACCGCCAGGAGCAATTCCTGAGTGCATGAGCCAGGAGTAACCCCTGAGTATTGCCGGGTGTGACCCAAAAAGGAAAAAAAAAAGAAAGTACAAACAGTTATTCTTGTCCTTCTTCATTTTGGCAGCCTAGTTCGGTCCTGAGATTTTATCAACCTCTCCTTTTTCATCCTTCTTAATGCTGCCATATTGGTGGCTCTTAAAGGGTCAGGTGAATGAGGCTCATTGTATTTACTGGTTTTGGCATATCGAATAAACCACGGATAGCTTGCCAAGCTCTGCCGTGTGGGCGGGATACTCTTGGTAGTTTGTCAGGCTCTTCAAGATGAATAGAGGCTTTTAGGGAGGTTTCTAAATGTCTTTGCAGGTGTTCCCATGGTTCAAACCATATTTGAATCCCTTTAAATATGGTACAGCAATCTTGTATTGTGTTTTATGATGTAAAATGCAAAGCAGCCCCATGGTCCAGAAAGCATCCTGGAGCGTGGCAGAGGCTGGGTAGTGGAGGTAGTGGAGGTACTGGATGTCTGCCGGGCCGCCAGGAACAGGCAGAGGATTCCTGTTCCCAGGTCCTTCGAGCCTGGAGTCCAAGGTCACAGAGCTCCGCCTCCCTGGCTCTGTGGGGCTCCACTCGTGGGTGAGTCTTGGCCCGAGTGTCCGGAAAACATCCTGGAGTGTGGCGGCAGCTGGGCAGTGGGGTAGTGGAGATAGTGGAGGTCTGCCGGGCTGCTACAATATCTTGAATATCTTAACTTTATAAATTTATATATTTATTTATTGTTTGATTTTTGGGTCACACCCTGCAATGTTCAGGGGTTACTCTTGGCTCGACACTCAGGAATTACTCCTTACAGTGTTCGGGAAACCAAATGGGATCCAGAGATGAACCCAGGTTGACAAGGTAAATGTCCTACCTACCGTACTATAGCTCCAGTCCCAAATTCAGAAATTATTGTATCATTTTTTTAAAGAGACAAGATACCCTCCATTTAAAATTACTACTTTTGCTATGAAATGAGTAAATAAGATTATCATTTACTTAGGAAATAGTAGTAATAATGCACTGTCTCTGTAGCAGTATCCTCCCGTTTTTTATCAATTTGCTCCAGCAGGCACCATGGTGACATAAGTCTCCATTGTGAAACTTGCTGTTATTGTTTTGGGTATACCAAATACGCCTTGGGGAGCTTGCCAGGCTTTGCTGTGCGGGCGAGATACTCTCAGTAGCTTCTTGGGCTCTCCAAGAGGGGCTGAGGAATTGAACCTGGGTTTGCTGTGTGCAAGGCAAACGCCCTACCCTCTGTGCTATCGCTCCAGCCCTTGCTGTGTAGTAATAATAAGTAAAAATTTTTTTTTCAGATTCTCTACAGAGGCTATCAAGCTTATTTGGTCTTCCACTACTCCTTTAGAAACAAACAGACAAACAAAAAGTCATTCCGTGTAAATCTGCCTTCTTTAAGGGTTGCATAAAATTGGCCTCAGTGAAAGGTTTCTAAACACACAAAGACCAAAAACTCATTCAAAATCATTAACTTCATGAATCTGAGGTGCCTCTAGCAGCATGAAAGGGATTGAGAATGGAAAGAGTTAGAGTCCCTGATCCAAGGAGTTATGGTACAGAACCTACTCCTCAGCAGTTTGTCATTATTGAAAGGACTCAGATGCCCTCAGGGCTTCCTGTGAGAGAAGTGCTGGTGCCTTTACTTGCCTGCAGAGTCAAGCAGCTGGTTCGGTTAAGGGTCAAATTGCCACCAGCTCAAGTCTGAGACACTACATCCCCAGTCTCTGCATTTTGATTTTCGATTAAAAATTAACTTAGCACTATGACTTACAATATGTTACTATTACGTTCCAGGAACGCAATGCTGTTGCTCTATGCCCACAGTCAGAGTGCCAGCATCCCCTACCACTGTCTCTAGGTCCCTTCTCACCTCTCTTTCCCCATTAGAAAAATTTTCTAGGGTCTGTTATCACTGGCCACTGTTTATTCCTTATTTATTTTCTTAATACTCCATGCAAGAGAGAAATCATCCAGTGTTTGTTCTCCTTTTGACTGGCTTTGCTCAGCATTATACACTTCTTTCCATTCATGTTGCAGCAAACTCCACATCTAGTCTTATAGCTAAGTAGCAACATTTGAGATGTTAGACTCCAGATACTAGAATGGAAATAGTCATACACTTAGGGGTTTCTTTTTTTGTTTCTTGCCACTCATCATGGATTGAGGAGGAAGATAATTTTTACATTTGTCTAAAGCATTTCATTGAAATATTCTGCCTAAAGTCTGCTTTCTTTCTTATCTTGAAATTCAGATGTTTTCTCATACTCATTGAATTAACTGTGATTTTCAGTTTAAAAATTGTTCCCATAAGCACCAAATAAAGGGTGTTTGGAGGATCCTCCCAGGAGGGGAGACACATGTTGAAAGTAGACTATGGACTGAACATGTTTGCCACTCAAAACCTCTTTTGCAGACCACAACACTCAAAAGGAGAGAGAGAACACAAAGGATTGCTCTGCCACAGAGGCAGGGTGAGATGGGAGGGATGGGGGTGGGAGGGATATCCATGGTGGTGGAAAATGGGCACTGGTGGAGGGATGGGTATTTGATCATTGTATAATCGAAACCCAAGCACAAAAAATTGTAAATCTACAACTGTACCTCATGGTGTTTCACTAAAAATTAAAAAAAAATTGTTCCCATGTTATTTATGTTGACAGAGTGGGGCTGCTATACAGATTCTGTGGATTTTCATCAATGGGAGGCAATATGGCATGTGTTGACAATACCACTCTTTGCAGAGTGTTTAAAGGCTGTATAGGATATGCATCTAAAGCAAATAGTATGCAAGAAACCTCAGCATACTGTTTTTAAGAAAATTACTATTACTATCATTAATATTATTGCCTTAAGTATATATATGATTTAAGAAAAAGCTTATGCACCTTTCCACCACATCATTTCTATCTCCAAAAGGACTTTTGATCAGAAGATATTTCACCTAAAGAGGAGTCAGCAGTGAGATGTGAAAGGGGTTGACTATGACATTTGCCTTTAATTGAAAATTTTTTGTAAGAACTTGATGAGACTGACTGAAACTGCATATATAAACATTAGAAGGACAGATAGAAGTGCTCAATAAATGTGAAATAAAAATTGATTGCCTGAAAGGACATGCCCATCAAAGTAAATCTCTTTCTAACTATTTTATAGAAAGAAAAAAATCTGTAGGAAATTTAAGGCTTAACTTCTTGGAACTCTTCAAAGAATATAAGAAATTCTCTATTGCTTTTACAAACTTGCAGTGATCCTCAATTTCAAAGCATGGAACAGATGCATTAGCGTGCTAGTTAAAATGAAAGTTCAAGTTAAAATGAAAGAATCTCAGACATAGTAAAGCCTTGGATAAATCTCTCTCTCTGATTTTGGACCACATCTGACTATGCTCAGGGCTTGCTCCTGGCTCTGTGTTCAGGGATCATTCCTAGCTGTGCTTGGGGGACCACATATGATGCTTGGGGTCAAACAACATTGGCCTTGTGCAAGCCAAGTGCCTAAGACCTTGCTCTATCTCTCCAACCATATCTATCTCTATCTTTCTATCTCTGTCACTTCTCTTCCCATTACAATACCTAACTCAGAAAGCTATACATTAAATTTGACTTGATGCTAAAGGCGATAGACAATGAATAACAGTAAAATAAAATAAAACAAAATCCCTTAAACTGGGGATAAGAATAGAAACAATTAATCATTTTAGTCCTTCCATAACATTTAACTTGCTCTGAATAAAACACTTTTTTAAGTCTGAAATTCACTACATGCAAGTTTGAGAATAATAGATGTTCATTTTAGATACTCTATATGGCATTATATAAACCTCTATTAGAGCTGCAGATTTCCCACAAATAAAACACGAGCTTTCCTTAGAAAAGATAGTTTGGATTCATTTAAGGATTGGAATTCAGTCCTAATGTCCAGTATCCTAGCTTAACCCTCAGACACTGAGGACATAAAGAATAGAGAAAATGAAGGGAGCAAAAATAAATTTCTGTGATTCCAGAAACAGCAGCAGGTACCAGCAAACCCCACGGTGAGTACTCTGTGGTGCGACTCTGTGTGTCAGTGACAGGAGGCACAAACCTGGGCCCAGTGCAACATGTTCTGAACAGATGTTCCAGCAGAGCTATGTGACAAGTAAACATCCAAGCGACTCTGCAAAGTCAAGAGAATATTTCTCACCTGGAGGCTAAAGATACCATCCCATAATAAGTGCACTTGATTGTTTTTCTCTTTCTCAGGAATAATTTGGTCACTTACCCTCTGAACACTTTTTTAGTCAAAGAATCCATAATCACTAATTTTCCCCAACCTTCCTCCTGCGCTGCTCTGACCTGAGGAGTGTCTTCATAGAACTCAGGAAGAGCACTCCATTGTCAAAACAGATGGATGCACCATTTCTTCTCCGTCTCCCCTACAGCAGTTACAGGAGGTCAAGGGATAAAAGCCCTAGTGACCCCATTTTCCCTGTGTTAAGTCCCAAAGAACATTCTCCGAGAGCTGCTGGTTTTCAGATCGTGACAACAGATTGATTTCCTTCTATTTTCTAATTGGTGGGGGACAGGAATTGGGTTACATCTGGCTATGCACAGGTCTTATTCCTGTCTCTGTGCTGAGGGATCACTTGTGGTGCTTGAGGGACCGTATAGAACTCCAGGTCATTCAGATTCAAGGCAAGCATCATACCCACTGTACTATCTCTCTGGTCTGTTTTCTAATTTATTTTTTACATGGTAAAATTCTACAAGGTTCTTCAGAATTTTGTCAGACATCATCCAACCAGTATTTCAACTTCCATTAATATTTGGATTACCTCTGGATTTTAAAAAAATCTTTATACTTTCATATTAAGATATTTTTCTATCAGAGTGAACATCAGAAGCATCTTGGAGCTGAAAAATAATCCAACTGAGCTCTCCAAACCTCTGAATCCACATTAAAATCTCTTAAGTTTTAGTACCAGATGGGTATATATCAATATTTCAGCAATGGATATGTTTGCAGGCATGGCAATATTCCATAGTCCAGTTCAAAACAGTGATGAAATAACTAAACAAATGTGCAATGAGGACTCCCCTGAACCCCTTGAATGTCCACTGCTGTCATTTTTAAATTGAATCACCTTGAGATACAGTTACAAAGCTTTCATATTTAACTTTCAGTCATACAATGATCGAACACCCATCCCTCCACCAGTGTACATTTTTCACCACCAATGTCCCCAGTATCCCTCCTCCTTCCCTCCCTCCCATCTTACCCCTCCCCCTGCCCCTATGGCAGACAGTTTCCTTCTTTCTCTCTACTTTTGGGAGTTATGGTTCTCAATACAGATACTGAGGGACCATCATGTTTGTTCTTTACTTTCCACTTCTGTCATTTTATAAGGTGAACTCTTGTAAATTCTTTAATCTTGCCTACAAGGTGATTTTGAAATTAGCTCTATTTATTGCTTAAAAGTTTTTTTAAAATTAGCTCTATATTTGATTTAACTCATTTTTACTATATGTTTCCACCTAACCAACAGGCAAATAAATATAGTTCTTTAGTAAACCGATGAGAAAGCAATTAATGAAGGTATTATTTGGGTTAAAATCCTTTTTAAAATAAATTTTTCTTGAAAGCAAAAGAAGTATTGTTTATTGCTTTATACTGACAGGAAATGAGGCTCTAGGACAAAGTTTGTGAGATATATGGCCTTCTCTGCTTTAACAATTTCAAATATTCTCTCCTCTCTGGGAAGGAAGTAATCATTAGCTTCATTTCTTTCCCTTTCCAGTCTTCAGGACAGTTAATAGTTACTCAGAAAGAAAAGAATCTCAATTAAATTGGAAAGGACAAGAGCCCCAATTCTTATTCTTTTCAGCACAACTTTTTTGGGAAATCAAGGATGTTTGGGCTCACTCCAGTAGTTCCCAGAGTTTACTTCATGCTTATGGGCTTATTCTTGGCTCTGTGCTGAGGGTTCACTCTTGGTAATGCTTGTGGGGCCATATGCTATGCCAGGGATTGAGCAGGGATTAGCCACATGCAAAGCAAACACGTTAACCCCCATAATATCTCTCCAGCCTTTTCCCGCAATACATGTTGAACCATGATCTGTAGTATTATTGAAAAGCCATGCTTTTATTCCTTTAGTTTAAAGACGTATGAGGTTCACAACAACTTGGTCTAAATCACCCATGAAAGTGGAACATTGGTAAAAAGACAAAACAGATGTCCAAACATACTCATTGAAATTCTACTTCTCTAGTTATGAAGTAGGTCTCAGGAATGAAAAGATAAATTATAAAACTGTAGCCTTAATCTAAGTTGAATACTTTCCAGTGGTGGCTATTTGGTCAACAGGAATAGCCAATAATATTTTCATCAACAAATTCTTAAATTATCATACTCTTGGTCCCAGTTGAATGTCATGAACATACTAAAGATATAAAGGGAAAGTACAGAATGAACTCTCCTTACCAATGTGCAATAAAACTGCTCTCCCAAAGTAGTTACACATACCATATTTAAGTTTTTTGGATCAAATCCACTCAAAGAAAACATGAAATTGCTGCAAATACGTTGAAATATCTTGCGGTTGCACACCTTGGTGGCAATAAATTGGTCAAAAAATGTATGAGGGTAGAACATCTTGTCACCAAACAGCATCTGGAATATCAATTTAAAACACCATAAATTTCATGAATATTAAAGACAAGTGGAGCATGAATACTAATTTGGACATGCATTGGATAGAAGGCGCTATCTGCCCAGTACTCAGCCTTAGTGAAATTGAGATGCCTATTAAATTTTGTCTTTGTAATTCTCCCAACCCATATTTGTATACTTGACATTGTAGGATGACATTGCTTTGTCCTTCCTCCACAAGGAGCTTAGGTTTATCTGGTTACACCCATCACAGTGCTCCTGAGGCACTTCCATTCCATTATGTTTCTCTGTAAACATTCTTCCCTATGCTCTCCTCCCCAACCAGTTAATCAGCTTTCCCCCTAATCAGACTCTGTTAACTTGTAAGATTAGATTTCTCAGAAATCTATGATTTTATATGTATGAGTGAAATATTGCCTTTCTCCTCTCCTTATGCCTTATGAACAGTTTAGTTTAAAGCAATGCCCTTTTTGTATAGATACAGGAAGACTGTTAACATTATGCTTTGTAACTTAGGATTTGTTTGGCTTTGAATACTATTCACTCCTGGGCATCTGCTTTCTCGACTTAAGCCTCAGTTGCCCTTAGTTCCTAACACCCCAAAAGCAGGGTCCTGACGAGGGACTGAATGGACCCAGGGCAAGTGGTGAGCTACCCTGGTATCGAAATGGGCCAGGCCAAAGTGCCACGATTCTTAACTATAAGTTAAGAGTTTGATCATAGACAAATGCTGTCATGATCCAAAAGTAATGATAAGATTAGGATCCTGCTAGGGGTGGGAAAGACTATCTAGCCTGAGCACTGTAGTCTGAGATCGAGATGGCCCTAGGAGAGCAATTCTATAAGTTTAAGATATATATAATTTTTTGCTTTTTGGGTCACACCCGGAAATACACAGGAGTTATTCCTGGCTCATGCACTCAGGAATTACTCCTGGCAGTGCTCGGGGGACCATATGGAATGCTGGGAATCGAACCCAGGTCAGCTGCATGCAAGGCAAACACCCTACCCGCTGTGCTATCGCTCCAGCCCCAAATTTAAGATATTTCTTACTGTATCCATACAAAATGATTTATATTATATATGCTTATATGCTTGTCAGACAAGGAGAGGAGAAACACACCCATAGGATTCTGCTCTAGGGTGGGTCGTCCTGCTGAGAGAGGATCTATCGTAGCAGCAGCTTTCCCTGAGAAAAAGAATTCTACCTCTATTGATTGTAACCACACCTATGTGTAATGATCACCCCAACCCCTCATGCTTTGGAATTTAACTGTACCGTGAGTAGGCTGGGGATCAGAAGGAAGAGAAGGAGAATGAAGGGGGATGGAGAAGGAGAATGAAGTAGCATGGGGGAGGAAGAAGCGGAGGCAGAGGCAGAGGCAGAGAAGAGAGACTGGTGTGGATGGAGAGAGGATTGGAATAAACTGCGACTAAGACCAACCAGTCTGGCCCTCGTTCCTTCCTTTGCCTGCCCATCGCCATCGACCTCCCCAGGGTGGGGGAAGAAGGGTGAGACTACCAAACGCGGGCGGCGGGAGAGATAGAGCCACCACTGCTGTGTGCTGTGCCCCTTTCTTGAGTTTACACAGAGATTACCTTAGCTCATAACTTACTATACTTTCCAAAGTTTTTATTTTTGGTGTGCTTCACGAGAAATCAGCCCTCTAGAAAAATAGAAAGGTTTTGGGGTCATACCCTTATGTTTTAATTGTTCCAAGTTTTCTCAACTACTACCTATTTCTGACTCCTTTTCCTCATACTTTGTAAAGTCAGTTTTGTGATTGGAGTTCCATGATTTATTTCCACCGGATGATGTTCCATTTTCCTATTTTATTTCTTTATATCCCACAGAGTGAGATCATTTGGCATTTACCTCTTTCCCTCTGACTTAATTCCTGAACATGATGCCTTTTAGTTCTATCTAAGTTGTGGCAAAATGTAAGATTTCATCTTTTTAATATACATATCATGATTTTCTTTTTGTGTGATTATTGTCATTATTAAAAATATTATTTTTCAAGAAAAATCTCTTCAACAAATGTTGTTCAAAAAACTGACAGCCATATGTTAAAAAATAAAAAATAGATTGGTATCTCACAATTTTTATAAAAATTAACACAAAGTGTATTAAATACCTTAAGACTAGACCAGAATCCACAAAGTACATTAAGACAATAAAGGAAGAACTCTTCAGGGAATGGACTTTAGTGTGTTTTCAATTATTTTACTCCAAAGGCAAAGACAACAAAACCAAAAAGTGAACAAATGTGACCACATCAAGTTGAAAAGATTTTGTATGGCAAGCAAAACTCAAGCTAAGATAAAAAGACATCCTACTGAATGGGAGAAAACATTTTCACACAATACATCAGATAAAGAGATAATATCCTTCTATTAAAATACGCAGAAAGTTCAACAGCAAAATGTCCAATAACCCCAATAAAAGACAGGCTGGGGGTTGGGGGGCAGTGGTTGGAGGGAAACCGGGGACATTGGTGGTGGGAAACATAGTGTAGGTAGAGGGATGGCTGTTGGAACATTATATGACTGATCATGAACAGGTTTGTAACTGTTTCTCTCACAGAAATTTAATAAATAAAATAAAATAATTTTAAGTGGTGAGAGGAGATGGACACTCAAATAATGCATATATAGGATAGTAAGCATTTGAAAAAGTACTCATCATGATTTATTAAGGAACTGCAAATAAAAAATAACAAGGTACTATTGCACACAAGTGAGAATGGCATATATCAAAACGAGTAGAAACAATCAATGGTGTTGGGAAAGTGAGAGAAAGAAAACCTCATTCACCTTATTTGGAATGGTGTCTGCTCAGCCTCTCTCATTTATTTTTGACAGGGTTGCATTTTTTTCTGTAGTTCTATTTTCTATCATAACCAGTTTTATAACTTTACTGTAATAAACTAGATAAAAAGCTGAAAAGAAAAAATTTAATTCTTAAGACTTGTAAGCATCTAGTTATAGCAAAAGTTGGTTTTTCTTCTTTTTTGTTTGTTTTTGGGCCACACATGGCAATGCTCAGGGGTTACTTCTGCCTCTGCACTCAGGTATCACTTGTGACAGTGCTTGGGGGATCATAGAGATGCTGGGAATTGTATCTAGGTAAACTGTATGCAAGGTGGGTCTGTATACCATACCCACTGTACTCTCTCACCAGGCCCTAGAAAACTGACATTATTTTTTATGAAATCTTTCATTAACTGAAAGTGACAATAAAGAAAAACGATAATCAGCATTTCTCCTTAATGCATTAATTCACTGCAAGATTTTTTATACAATCTTTGGTAAAGTAGATTCAGTAAATTCCTACTGGATTAATTTGTTGAGTTCTAGAAAATGCTTTTCTTTATGCTTAAAGTTAAAGTTATTTAATAGACTATTTTATATTTTATGAAAGGACTATATGTCATGATTTCATATATCCTTTAAGGTCCCAAAATAGGAAGAATGGAAGAAAATAAGTGTGGAGGAGAAAAGGTAGAGGTAAGTTATGTTAGACCAATTAAAATAAGATCTCTTTAGATCAATAAAGCAACAGTTAACATTGTAGGAGACATATAATTCATTCTTTCCTCATAGTTATTTTGTTACAATCACTGGGACACTTGGAAAATAAGCCAGAGTTTTATTTAATCTACTTAATAAATTTTGATTCTTCCTGTATAACTGTACATGATCATTTAATAATAATGGCAGTAGATGTACAGGGTAAATGTGTGTGTGTGTATGTATGTATGTGTGTGTGTGTGTGTGTGTGTGTGTGTGTGTGGTGTTAGATCAAACCTAGGGTTTCAGGCATGCGAGACAAGCACTCTACTACTGGACCACTTCCCAAATTCATATAGAATTTATCTTTTAAAAGAATATTGATGTTTGTTCTATATTGTTTAGTAGTACAATCTAAATAGGAAATCCATGTAAAACACAGTCTGATAAGTGTAATCAGCCATTAAAATATGATTAAATACCTTTATGTAATCATAAGTTTTATCTACTATTTTAGGTCCTTATTATCTGTTCTGATAATCACTTTTCACTAAAGTAGGAAGAATTTACATGACAGTCTCTGACTCCTACCTTTATATCCACACCTGAGTGACTCAGTTACGCTATCGTATATTTACCCAATGATAAGTAACTTCTTTATCCTAATCTAAAAGAGAGGCTAATAGTACAGGTCATACAGCTATACAGCACCCATTTAGAGACTTGTCAATTTATAGATGTAATTCCACATTGGTTCTGTAGGGGGTGTGTTTGCTGCATTAAGGCAAGTGTAAGAATTAGATGAACATCCTTCTTCCTGAGTCCACTATCCTAGATAAGAGTGCACTTGCCAAGCAGATCCATCTCTCAACAGGCTACTGAGCTGAACAGTTTTGTGCACAGGGATCCAGGATCAAATCCTTCAGGTTGGTGTTCAAAAGGTGGGAAGAAAATGTGGATGAAAGGCACTGAGCAAGGTTAGCTTGGTCAAATTCTGAATCTATTTTTCATTTGATTAGGGACTGGCTTCTTAGTCTATCTGAGATTCGGGTTATTTAAAAAAATGAAGAGAAACTGCTACAAAGTCCTTATGATTATATTACTTAGCACAACTCGCGGTCATAAACAGAATAACTAAGTTGAAAACTCAGATAAATACAACATTTTTTAAAAACTTGTAGTTCAAAAATACTAGTGCCGCTCTCCATAACATTGGAATATTTATGTAGCTTTGAAGAATATTTGTAATTATTTTTCTTTGAAACCTGAAAGCTACTCTAGACATGCTCTGGATAGATGCTTAGAAGCGTCTCTAGGTGGGAGGTCATAAGAATGAGTAATAGTAAAAAACATTTATATTAAACATATTTTAAAAGAATTATGTGGGGGGGAAGAAAACAATAAAAAAAACCTACTATTATAGACAACACAGAAAAATTAAAGGGTTAAAATGAACTCAGGATCTGAAAAAGGATAGATTAAATCACAAGCAATGAACAATTTGAAGCAGAATGAGGGATAGGAGGAAAGGAAAGGTGATGATTGGAAAACAAAAGATATAAAAACTCAGGGGCTGAGCAAAAACACATATAAAAATATTATATGGTATTTAATGAGCTCTAGTGTGTATCAGTTACATTGCATATATAAAATAATACATGCATGTAATAAATATTCCAAATGAATTAGAAAAATTCCATCTATTCTGCCACTTATTTGCAAAATGTAATCAATAGATATGATGAATATACTTAAACATTGATATTATTGGACATAAATATAAAATATGTTATATAATTATTAACAACTCTAAGATAAATAGCATATTTGTTATCTCATAGAGTTTATTTTTATGTTAAGATATACTTGAAATCTACTCTGAACAAATTTCAAATACATAATACTTTATTATTCACTTTAAAAACCTTATTGTACATCCTGAGAACATTTGGATAACAGGAGAGAAAAATAAGAGAACACTGCCCTTAAAAATGTATACTAGGAGATGGAGTGATAGCATAGCAGGTAGTGCATTTGCTTGCACGCGGCCAACCCAGGTTCGATTCCCAGCATCCCATATGTTCCCCTCAGCACCACCAGGAGTAATTCCGAGTGCAAAGCCAGGAGTAACCCCTGAGCATCGCCAGGTGTGACCCAAAAAGCAAAAAAAAAAAAATAAAATGTATATTAGGGGTCAGAGAGATAGTACAGCAGCTAGGGAAATTGCTTTGCATGTGGCTGACCAGGGTTCAATTCCTGGCACCCATCTTGCCTCCAGAGTCAATCAGGAGTGAAGAGGCAGGGATAAGTCTTGAGTATCTCTGGGTGTGACTCAATTAAAAATATATATATGCATAAGCTACAAGATGATTATTTCAGTTTCTTCAGTTTTCTAACATCTATCAGCTGAAGTGCAATAGTATTTTCATAACCGTTTACCTCGTTTTTTGCACATCTTAATGTCCTCTATTTCCATCTGCTTTGTTTTGGTTAACAGGGGACTGTGTCTAAAAAGGAACTTTATTTATGCCATTTCTCTGTGCAAACACTTTCCATGGCTATCCATCACCTAGAGATAAATTCCAAATAAATTCCAAACTTACTAATTGATACTCAGTTCCTTTTAGAATCTATTTCTACTTCTATTCCCAAATGTAAAACTGAATAAAGCCAGTTTTACATAGGTTTCCATGGCTTAAATTTTGCCACTTTTTTTTTTATGTAGGAGTACTGCTATTTATTCAGCCACTGATCAGGCTGGTTGGATTGTGCATGAACTCCACCTTACGTTTTTCCCCATTTTTTTAAAATTTTATTTATTTAATCACCATGAGAGCCATTACAAAGCTTTTGGGCTTAAGTTTCGGTCATATAATGAAACACCCATACCTTCACCAGTGCCCATTATCCACCACCAAAATCCCAGTATACTCCATCCCACATCCTCTCCCTACCTGTGGGGCAGATGATTTCCAAATTACTCTCTCTATACTTTGATTACATTCAACATTTCGACACCACACGCACCATTATTATTTGGGATTTTACCCCGACACTCAGATCTGCTGAAAAGGCAACAGTAGACAATTTGTTTTCTGTTGCTGGTTATGAATAACATATGATGTCGCGTGGCTGCTGTAGTGACCATGCCATTTTGACATTCTAAAATTTTAACACTTAAATCTGGAGGGATTTCTTGCCAAAACCTGCTGGGTTTCGAGATTTGTTCCTGAGTGTCTGGGATCATGGCCATTAAGCAGCTTGATCAAGAGCCAGAGAGGCCATTCATGGGTGGGGACTCAGGCTCTTGTTGGGGTAAGGAGGAAAGGGCCGGCTCCACCACCATCCTGTGAGGTCCCATGTGTCTCGTCACTGAGGGCCCAAACCTGACTGTTCGGAGGCCTCTAGAGGATAGCGGTCACCAGGCCACCAAGGGGAAATAGGCCAAGGCACCAAATCTATTCCCACCTGGAGTGGCCCAGCGCCAGTAACCTACTGCAGGGACCAGACACATTTCTGCCAAAAGCTGCTGGGTTTTGAGATTTTTTTCTGAGTCTCTGGGATCATGGCCATTAAGCAGCATGATCAGGAGCCAGAGAGGCCATTTGTGGGCGGTGACTCGGGGTCTCGTTGGGACGGGCAGGAAAGGGCTGGCTCCACCCCCATCCTGTGAGGCCCCACGTGTCTCGTCACTGCGGGCCCAAACCTGACTATCCAGTGGCCTCTGGAGGATGATGGCCACCGGGCCGCCAGGGGCAACAGGCCACAGCACAAAGCCTATTCCCACCTGGGGTGGCCCAGCCCCGGTAGCCTACTGCAGTGACTGGATGTATTTCTGCCAAAATCCGTTGGGTTTCGAGATTTGTTTCTGAGTCTGTGGGATCATGGCCATTAAGCAGTTCAATCAGGAACCAGAGAGGCCATGCCTCCAACTATATAGCTGAGCCAGAGCTGGTTTGTGGGTGTGTCCTAACTTTTGGCCATTTACTTTCTTGGTAAAGTTTGTCCCAAGTCTTTGGGGTCTGGCCAAAGGCACAGCAGCAATTTTGGGGTATCTGGAAATGTGAAGGCGCCATGAGGCTGCTGATCCACTTGCCTCACAGGTACATACTGACCTGCTGGCGGCACCCCCAGAACTTTGCCACTTCTGTGTTGCTCATATTTTGCTTTAGGTTTGAAAATCTTGTTACACTACCCTATATATATTGAAATATCAAATGCTATATCACTGGAGATTTTTTTGTTACAACAACTAGAAACTTTTTCATTTTTATCTGAATATTTCTAGTACTTCTTTATTAGTAGGAAGATCCTGTAATTTCTGTTAGGAACTAGTGGAAAATATATAGTGATTTCTCTATTGACTTAAGCTCTTCTGGGTCATTGTATCAAAAACTGTAAACCTGATCAATCCATTTATCTGTTTAACATTCTTTATTCACCTTTCATTACCAGCAGACCACAATTTCTGAACTCGTTATAACATAAATGCTTTCCGTTAACTGTCCGTGGCCTCTTCCTATTTGAATTTTCCCCCACTCTCTTGCATCCCTAAACATTCAGCCTGAAAACTATTTTTATAAAAATAACTGTTTTGATGATATACTATGCAAATACTGGCCCTAGAGATATTTTTACTGAATTAGACTACACTAAAGGCATGTCAAACAACGTAATTGCTGAAGCTAATTTATGCAAATCGATGAGAATGGAAAGATCCCACCATTTCAAATGATCACTGAGCTGTTTGAGAATGCTAAAAAGAATTTAGCAAGAAATCCAGTAATGTTTTCTCATCATCATGGTGGAAACAAGCTATGCTTAAATTCTTATTATAGAAGACAGGGTCAGAGCCATTGTAAGCCTTGCAAATGACCAATCTGGTTTGATCCCTGGCATTTCACTGAGCACAGCCCGGAGTAGTTCCTGAGTGCTGAGCAAGGACTAGCCCCTGGGCATCCTAGGTGTAGCCCCAAAACAAAAAAAAATCCTATTGTAGAAGAATATTAAGTATTATGAGGGAAATGTGAGCATTTAATGTATTGTTTTGGTAGCTTTTCTGTTTCCGATTCTTCTGTATATAAATTAGTATATATAAATTTCTAGATATATAATTGACTCACTATGGGTTAATTTGCTTATCTCTTACTCACCATAGCTGATAGCTTCTACAATTTTTTTCACTTACAGAATCATACTGAATAACATGTGCACCTTTAGTTATGGAAGAAGCACACATAAATATGCAAAGGGAAAACACAACAACCCACATAGATTAATTCACCTTGACTAAGTAAACAATATTATTAAGCTGTCAGTTAGCAAAGAGAATCTAGGGTCTAAGATATATTCTACATTTTAAACAGTTGACAGACTGTTTTGTGAAGTGTAGGTGATTGAGCAAGTGATGGGAAAAGATGTGGTCTGTGGAAATGATGGCAATAACAATAGTTGACACTTATTAAAGATTTTCAATGTGCAGACCTGGCTTACAGGATTTACATATGCGAACTCACTAACCTCACAGCTATCTTGTAAATGGTAATCTTGTAGATTGCCACGTCACAGGAAAAGGAAAAGATTCCCACTAAACTCTTGACCAAATTTATTCAGGTAGTTGGGATTCAAACCTGTGATACCTGCTTCCTGATACACTATAAACTATTGCACTATACTGTCTCAGAAAAAGTAGGGGGTTCAGGAGAAATTTAGCAGATTGATTAAACAAATAAATTAATCAAATAAGCTCTCGCTTTCACTGTAATTGAGGAGAAATAAGGGAGGGAAGCCTCTGGATATAGATAAAGACAAGAAGGTGATTGACAGTCGAGTTAGGTCCTTCAGCATTATTGGTAAACTTCCTGGATTTCCCCAGCATCTATTTTACTCCCCAAAGTTCTTTGTCTCTTGAAATCAGCAGTAGAATTTTTTTTTAACTACTATAAACTTAAATTGAAGAAGTCACATACCTTCACCACTTTTCTAGAAAGAGTTGTTAATCTTTTCATGGGGCTTTGGGTATATTTCACTGTGATAACTGGAGCCAAAGCAAAAAATATCTTAATCCTTTTAGCCAGCTCTGGATTTGTAGAAAATGCTATGAAAGCTGAAATGGAAAAAATATACTATCATAGCTCTAAAATAATTTTTAATTAAATAAGTAGTTATATTAAAAATTAAGAAAGCATAAAACAATTCAAAAAAGTGCTATGTTTAGGGAGAACCATCTAAAATTTTCTAGAACAGAATTAATAATCAGGACAAATTCTTATCAGAATGAGGTGCCTCTCTTGAGTGAGAGTAAGTATATTCAGAGAATGTTGCAGAAAGGATTCAAACATCCAGTGTGGGGCTTATCTAGGGAAACTCTAAGGACAGTTTTATTCTGTATTACATTATAACCCAGTTTGGGCTTTCCATTTATTTAGCTTTGTGAAAATTTTCTCTAATTATCTTCCATGCCTAAGCCTCAGGTTTTTTTTTAAGTTGTTAAACATGTACAATGGACCTCCCACAACTGCTGTCATGTTGGCTCACCCACAGACCCTGTTCTACCAATTCATGACTAAATTTCCATGCAGGCCAAGCAGATAAAATTTAATGAAATATGGGTTCCTATAGCTGAACACTCTGAGGTACCCTCAGGAGACAGGTGGATGGAGAACTCATCCAGTGGAAGCCCCACAAGTTGCACTCACACACAGCTATAGCCACGCCAAGGGCTCAACTCCACCACTTTGCTAATATTCTCTGCTGGATAGCAGACTGTGAATCATTTCAGGTACTGTGCAAATACTTTCAGGTACCCCAGTGCACTGGCTGAGAACTATGGTGTCTTCTTGGAGTGGGGGCACACAAACTTCTTAGCTACCCATATTTCAGGAAGCCAGGAAGTCACACCCACTCCCCAAGGCTAATACCATGTCAGCTCATTGGCCCAGACCATAAATCCTGAAGTCACTGGACAGCTAAGCGGCTAAGACCTACTTTACCCCAGAAATCTGAGAGGATTAAGATTCAGAAGAGAGAAGAGAGCAATACCTCTGCTATTGCTGATACCTAGTTTGTTGAAGAACAATGAGAGGAAGAAACTGTTCTGGTTATGCCAACGTTTCCCTGACCACATTGAACCTGCTTTAGCATATAAAAGAACTAAAAGTTATCCTGATTATGACATATAATCACTGAGCTTTGTAATGCTCTGTCTTCTTGCTGGTGTTGCTCATTAGAGTATGAGCTTTTACAGGGAAATATGCATACCATATTTATCTCTGCTTTTCTAGCATCTAGCCATTGGTTTGACAAACATTCATCAGTTACATAAATAGTTTCACAAATGAATAAATAAATCTGTAACTTGGAGAAAACTGTTGGCCTTTAGTATTTTTTTTCCTTTCCTGACAAGGTACATTTGTCAACCCAGGGACCTCAAACCAGGAGTGAATTCGGGACTCTTACTCCCTCATATGCCTCAAAAGTACATCTCAGACTGGTCCTAATGTGGCCTACCAGAAATCTTGGCAAGTTCATGGCCCAGAAAGTAGGGAGGATAGCCACTTTGATGGCTTCTGAGATCCCAAGCATAGCTCTCGTCTTTGTTTTTACTGCAAAATTCTTGCTTTGTCTTTTTTTAGAGGGAGGCACTTTGGTGGGAAGTGCTTGTGGACCTATGACAAAAGGGAATTTCTATTGCTTTAGTATATGATATATTCAATATGCCAAAAACAGTAACAAGTCTCACAATGGAGACGTTACTGGTGCCTGCTTGAGCACACTGATGAACAATGGGAGGAGAGTACAGTGCAGTGCTAGTTATATGCATTTGATTTACTCCTCAGAAACTAGCCAGAGGAAATGATTTACCAGCTCAAGTCTCAAATCTGGAGACCAAATGAGGGAAGGAACCATGACCGGTTTTATGATTATGGAAGAAGATCCCCTGACAGTGTCAGGTCACACCTGCCTCAACGCACCAATGGTAGTGCCTTGGGAGTGGCCCACATAGTAGAGTTGCTCCTGCCCAGTTTTCTCAATGATAAAATTGATTGTGTCTGGAAGGTCATATTTGGCCATCTCATCCAAGCTGCCAAAGAACAACAAGAACAAAATTTTAAAAATTTCATTATCAGGCCTGAGATAGTTTTCAAAAGATAATTATTTTTCAAATAGATTTTCTTAGACTTTGAAGTTAAAACACATTTATTGCAGACATAAACACTTAGCTTTTGCTCATTGTAAGACCAGCGTGAATAAATACATAATGTTTATACAATTTCTGAGGTTACATCTTGTTTTAAGAGGAGCAGCTCCTGCCACCTGTGTCTCTAGCTATGACAACCACAGAGGGGGAACAATCAGAAAGAATATAATTGTAAAGGTTTATAGAAGCTTTTACTATAGGCAAGTCTCAGTTCACTTAATTCTATAGCAGCATTACAACACTTTGTTGAAAAGAACAATTACTGAATAATGTTTTTGCAGATCTTAACTTGACAGACTACGTCAGTCTTTCCAGGAAAGAAACCTGATAATGTGTGTTTTCTTAGTCACCTCCGGTGCTGCCTTTCCTGTGTGCAGTTGGGAAAGCTCTAATTTAGGGAATCATGCTGAGAGCTGCAGAACTCCAATGACACAACTCCACTGGACTGTGGGAATAGGAAACGCCTAATGGCTTCCAGGAATTAAGCCGAGGAACAAAGTAGCCACAGAAACCTTCAAGGAAGGTATAACTATAAGCTCTCTGCAAGCGCAGGGGTTTAATAACTGTGGCCTCACTGCAAGGTGAAATGCATTCACATTTGCATTTTGTATTTGTTTAGAAGGAGGCCTAGGTGCTGGGTTGTTAGTTCTGCTTCACAGTCTTTGTGATCAAATTGTCTCTTTACATGCCCAGTATCTGACTCCAAAGACATGTCTGTGTAAACGACCAATCGAGGGCAGAGTTCCCTCACTACTCAGTCAAGAAACATAGCTGTCATCTCTGCACAGAGTAAGTTCACTCTTGGTTTACACTGAATATCTGGTTTACAAAATTTTCAACCAAAATCTTGTTTTTGTCCCATTTTTCAGTTTTGTTTTTATTTTTGGTTAAAGTGTCATAGAAAATTTTTATGCTTTTCAAATTGATACAGTGATAGTTTTAGAGTTAAGCTCTCTAAGTTTTGTCCCTTTTTGTTTTTGCATATTTTACACAGACAAATAATAAGTGGGAGTATTCAAACAAGCATCAGGATAATAACAAAGGCATTTTCTTCAGAAATAGGGAAGCAAGACTAGAAACAGGAAATTGTGTGCTTTTGGATTAAAAGAGGGAAAATCAAAGGCAAATGAGCAAAAAATACACTTTATTTTTCAGTAGGTATCTCCTTACCTAAAAGCCCAGAATTCTGGTGATTTGGGCGAAAATTTTAAGTGTTTTCTGGACCAGGTATTTCCCCGGCTGTTTCCCATCCACACATCATAACCAGCATCTGCCAGAACGAAAGCCAGACTCTCGCTAGGCAGGTTGCAAATCCAGTTACTGGCTGATGCAATTAAGCCATGCTGTAAATAGACAACAGGCTTTGGAGCTGAAAAACACAGAAGACAAGAATTTCAAGCCTGAAGTTCCTCAGTGTCTTTATGCAAATTCCTTTTGCAGACATTCTGCCGTATAGAAGTCAGGTTAACAGATTAAAAGTGACACCAAGCCAACCTATGTTTTTGTATTTGTTTGAAAGGAGCACCAGAATTATGGGAAAAATAATAGAGTAAGTGAACTCTATTAATATATAAGAGTTAAATATAACTCTATATAAGATAAAAAATTAACATTTATATAAATGAAATGGGGTAATAAAGCTTTTCTCTTCTAAGTGAAGAGATGGTAGCCTATTTTAGAATAAACATCCCCGCTCCAATCAGAACACTTAGGAATCTCTCACACAAGCATGTTTTCTTTCATAAGAAAATAAAGCCTACCTGTTTTCCTTGTACATGCTCTTCCATGAGGAATTCTGTAAATTCCAAGAATATAGCCATCTTTTGTTACAACATCATACTCTTCATATGGATAACCCCAGTAGGAAATAATTTGACTCTGAAAAGACGAAAGAAAACATATTTTCCTGATACAGTCTCATTTTACACATATACTGATTGCAATATAGTGCTGAGTCACAATCTAATGTTAACCTCTGCATTTAGAATATAGAGAAAAGGGGCCAGAGTGGTAGAACAGGTTGTAGGGAGTTTGCTTTGCATGCAGCCGACCCCAGTTCTATTCCCAGCATCACACATGGTCCCCTGTGCACCGCTAGGAGTAATTCCTGAGTGCAAAGCCAGGAGTAACCCCTATGCATAGCTGGGTGTGACCCAAAAAGAAAAAAAAGAATATAGAGAAAAAAGATAATTTGCGGACAGTTTTAATTTTGTATTACATCCTAGTTCACTCCTAAAATGTTTGACAGCGGCTGGAGCAATGACACAGAGGGTATGGTGTTTGCCTTGCACACAGCCGACCCAGGTTCAATTCCCAATATCCCATATGGTCCCCCGAGCACCGCCAGGAGAGATTCCTGAGTGCATAAAGTCCAGGAGTAACTTCTGTGCATCGCCGGGTGTGACCCAAAAAAGAAAAAAAAATGTTTGACAATTACGATTGTCTAGTGAGAGGGAATTGTGCTGTGTTCAGTGTTTGCTACTAACAAGTCAGCTGTTTAACAACCTTATACCTAAAGAAAGATATTTTAATGGGGCCTGGAGAAAGAGTATAGGGTAAAGCACTAGCCTTGTTCACATTCAGCACTGTTTTATCCCTGCGCTGTTAATGGTCTCTCAAACATCTCCAGTGCTTTATCCCTTAGCACAGAGCCAGACCAGGAGTAAGCCCTGAGAATAGCCAAATGTGGCCCACTATTGCCTAGCCCACAAGAAAAAATAAGATAGGAAGATGGAAGGACATAGTTACCAGAATCTGAAATTCAAGTATAGAGGTCACATTTTGAGGAGTGTGATCTTAGCAAGGGGGAACAAACTACCTCAAGAGACTTTGTAAATCCATGAAACAATAATTCTAATTCTCCTCCTTCTTTCCCGTCTCCTGCTGAAAACTAAAGGTTAAGGAAACTTACAAATCTACTTCTTTGGGCAAAGACATAGTAGATAAAAAAAAGAGGTTATCCAAAAGGGTAAACCAAAGTTAGCTTACCCATAAATTCATAGAGAACAATGGGTCATGCTTTGCTTATAGGAAAGCTTATAGTGCTTGTTCTTATTAATCTTGAGAACTGGCATTGCACCCATCTTTCAATTGAGAAAATTGAATTGCAGGGAGATGAATATAATTTATCTGATATTGTACATTAGCAAGAGATAAAGACAAAAACAAAGCCAAAGTTAGTTTAGCTTCAAAAGTGTGTCTTATGCCACGTACATTGCCTTAGCAAAGAACCTATATGTTATTGGGTTGAACTATGAGGATGACCCAAAGGCCTGGAACACATGATTTACATGTGACAGTCCCTAGTTTTGTCCTCTGTAGCACTTCACTGAATGATCGTTCAAAACACTATGCTAAGAATAAGTCCCCAAATACAACTCATATCACCCCCACCCCCGCAACAAACAAGAAATCATTATGAGCTCAGACACTAGAGCAGAGAGTATGGCACTAAATCCCTGCTCTTCTTCTAGTCCTGTAACTTTTGGCAAGTCTACTTACCCTTTTAGTATCTCATTTCCATCAACAGTATTTATGATAGCAGTGAAAGTATCTCTTCACAGATTTGCTGTGAAGACCTAAGTGCTAGCACAAAGTTATTTATAAGTGTTCATGAATCTTATCACTATAGAATTATTATAACCAAACAGTAACCAGATCAGGGAGAAAAAAAACAATAGTAAATCTGGATGGAAGAGAAAATTTTGGATTTGAGAGCAAATAATTATGGACTTGAGTTTTGCAGTGTGGTAGGTTAGAAAAGGAATTGCTGCATTCTGTGGGGAGAGACTCAAGCATGGACACTGATTTTTCAAAACTTTGACACACTTTTGTGGTGAGGTAGAATAAATTTTCACATCAAAATCATAAATATTGACATGAAATAAACCCTATGGACCAAAAACACAATGCAGAAAGGTGATTTGCACTTCTTTTCCCCACCCTTTTTTCCTCTTTTCTTGAATCATCATGAGATATGCAGTTACAAAGCTGTCCATAGTTATTTCAATCATACAATATTCCCCCACTCATCCATCCTCCAGTGTACATTTCCCACCATCTGTACTTCTGTGTTCATTGCAGACAATATCCAGAATCTGGAAACAACCCAAATGCCTGAGAATAGATGAGTGGATAAAGTAACTATGGTACATCTACACAGTGGGATATGCAGTCACGAGGATAAAGAAGTCATGAAATTTCCTTATACATTGATGGAAATGAAGAGTATCATACTGAGTGAAATGAGTCAGAGGGAGAGGGACAGACATGGAATGTTTTATTCACTTGTGGGATATTAAAAAAAACATGGTATGAGGCTAATATCTAGCAACAGTAGAAATGAGGGGAAGGAGGAAGACTGGTTGGAAGCTTCCTACAAGTGGAGTAGGGATGAGTGCAGTAAGGGCAGAGAGGGAACCACTATGACAATGATAGTTGGAAATAATCACTCTCAACAAGAACTGGATACTGAAAGGTGGTAAATGATAACCTTTCAGAACCTGTATTACAAACCACGATGCCCAAAAGGGGGGGGGGGAAGAGAGAGAGAGAGAGAGAGAGAGAGAAAGAGAGAGAGAGAGAATTGTCTGGCAGGCTGGGGCTGTGGCGGAAGGGGAAACTGGAGATATTGGTGGTGAAAAATGTATACTGGTGAAGGCTTGAGTGTTGGAACATTGTATAACTGAAAGCCAATCACAAACAACTTTGTAACTGTGTATCTCACAGCGATTCAATAAAAAAGGGGAAAACAAATAAATAAATATTGACATGATTGTAATCATTTTACTTAAACTATAAAATAATACAGTAAAAGTAAAGTGACTTTCACATAAAAATAAACTTTGACACTTCTATTCATCTTAAGGTTCTAGTTCATATTTGAATGTGGGTGAGGACATTTATGGTGTACAATGTACAAAGGAATATAAAGAGTCCCATTGAATGAAAGCTAGAATGGGCATTTGTCACTTCCCTGTTCTTTTTATTTTGCTTAACACTAATACTTTTTTCTTTTATTGTGAATTGCTGTAAGTTGGATATGTTGGCTTTGAGCAATTGAAAACAACCTGGTTTACTAAACTACAAGAAGTCTATAGATATAAATTAAAAGTCAGTAAACTTCTATAGAAAATAGAGGAAGAACTCAAGTCTACACTATAGAGATCTTCAGTATGAACTCATATATATTCTCTTCAGTTAGCCACTATCAAATAAGTCAAGTCAACAGAAAAGGGATATTATTGTCCCAACTAGCATCACTACTTTTATCTCCTAGATTAGTCAGCCATGTGAAGGATAAAGGAAAAGGGCATGGATATACAGTCACTGAATGATTTATTGAATACTGTAGGCCATGGAGATAGTATACTGGTTAAGGCACTTGCTTGCCTGACCTGACCCTGGTTTGAATCTCTATACTTCATATTTTCTCCTGAGTGCCACCAGGAATGATCCCTGAGCACAGAGCCAGGAGTAAGTCCTGAAAACCTCCAAGTGTGGCTCAAAAAACAAAATGAAATGAAAACTAGACAAGAACACCAATTAAATCAATGATAATGAATTAATATTTCCCTATCTTAAAGGTTTTGTAAATTGAATGACTTACAATATTCATATTGGCTTCAGGATTGGTGATGATTCTTTTCTTTTGATAACCATATGTAGGTCTAAGAAGAAGCATGCAGCACACTACTGCTAAAAACTGCCACATTTGGAGTTTCTCTGGAAAAGAAAACATCAATACATTTGTGAAAATTATAGAAGAACATATAATGACTATTCCTTGACTATTTATATTGGCTTGACTTTGAAGCTACTCAAGTCATAGTGAAGGAACAGTTTACAAGATTTCAAGAGAGTCCATGCTTTACAGCATATAACATGTTTATTATGTTCATTTTCTAGCTGTGACACAGAGCCCCTTTAGTACCTTTGTTTTCTTTTCTATATAATACAGCTGGGTATGAAAGGGTGACACACCTAGGCAAGAAGCCTCTCTTTTTAAGGAGTGGCAGGTTCTCACAAATAGTCTCTTCTAGTATTTCTCGCCAAGGCTGTTCTTACCTGTGCTTTCCAGGGGTGTATTGAGCCTAGTTGAAGCTCATAATACTAATTACAGTTGTTGGGTAAGTCTGCCTGATTCAGATTCCTCCTCTCTATAATGATATTTCAAGAGACTTCATATTGTCTCTGATCTGTTTCTATGATAGTTCCCTGATGGATGTGTGCCACATTTGACAACCTAATGGCTGATATTACTGCATATAAATAAGAACATAAGACTCATGCATATTATATAAGACTGAGAAGAGAGTAGAGGAGATAAATTACAGAGACTTTTAGTCCTTAGCTGTGAGAGTCTTAGCCTCAGTATTGAGAATAACTCAGACACAGACACACACACATATATGTAACACACACACACATACACAAACACACTTGCTGCACTAAACCCATTTCCCAAATTGTTTTCAAAACATGACTTATATAAGATACTCTGGTATCATGATTTGTAGTGTATATTTGTTTTTCTTTCCTGTTTCTAGGATAGAACTCCTAAAAACCTAGGAATTTCTGAACTGAAGAGAGCAGCTAAAGTGCCTTTTCTTATGTACTAAGGAAACTTTATAAGCATTATCGCCCCCATAGCAGTCTGGGGGCGGGGGTGAAAAGGGCATGTCGTGAATTAAGCCCAGGGTTGTGTCTGTAAAAAGCATATTCTCTACCACTTGAGCTATTTTTCCTCCCTTCCCCACCTGTAAGGAAATTTTTGATGAAACTTAGGTGTGGGGACTGGTTGTCAGAAGAATCAACCTTTTGACTTAGAAGGTTGGAACTTTCAATATCAATTCTCTTTATCTTGAAGGGAGAGAAATTAAAGATGAAACCAATAGCCAATGGCCAATTATTCGATTGATCATGCCTTTGTAATGAAGCCTCCATTAAAATCCAGAAGAAGGAAGTTCTGAGAATTTCCACATTGGTGAGCACATGGAGAATTGCTCTCTCAGAGAGAGTGTGGAAGTTCTGTGTCCTGAACCTATGCTTTGCCCTGTGAATCTCTTTTATACAGTTGTTACTGAGTTGTGCCTTTTATAACAAAACAGTATTCTAGTGAGTAAAATAATCTTCTGAGATCTGTGAGCCATTCTATTAAATTAATTGAACCTGAGGGAGAGATTATTAGAAACATAGAGCTATAGCTGGTCACCAGCCAAAAACACAAAATAGATGTTACTTATAAGAAGAGTTCATAGAAAAACATATCAAACTATACTATATATAATTTAGGGTTTTCCATTACATTATATAATATATGAAGTCCTGAACTTTCTTGGGAATATATAGATTATATAGAAATACATATAAAATAAGCATATATAAATTCTATAGACATGACTTGCTCAGAATCTTAATTTACAATATAACTAAGTCTCATATAGTCCTACTACTAAGACTTTAATTTTTTTACTTGTTTAATCTGTTTTTTCACAGTATTAATCACCATTATAGTTTTTATTGTTTTAACAATACTGATTAGACATATTATGATCCAGATTTTCTAAGAAATGCATTTAGGAAAAGTTTCTTTTATATTTATTTCACTCCTACGCACATACAATTTTTTAATCTATAAAGTAAATTTATAAAAGTAATGCAAGTAGTTAAAATTTATAACTTTACCTTTGGAAAACTTACTGCTGGCACACTCTTCCTATGATGATAGTTGCCTCAGAATTATCCAAATTTGGTTGGAAGAATATGAATATTTGTAAGACTCTCCACCATTGATCAAAATCTCCTCACTATATTGCTGTTTCTGCTTTTCCCTTTCACTACTTCAGTCAGGTGAGAGAGGAGATTTTTTTTCTTCTATTTCAACATTGTGATTTATGTAATCGGTTATCATGGGTTTTTAGGCGTACAATATTCCCACCTCTAACTGCCCACCCATCCCTCCACCATTAACCTCTGTTTCCATCCCAACTCCCAATCTGACTCCTTGACAGTTACATTGTTGAGTTTAATTACTATAGTTTTAGTCCTATACTTACAGTAATGTTAGATCTAGTGAGATATATATATAGCCTCTATTCTACAGAGCGGCTAAGAAATGAACTTTCTAAAAGAATATCACTGCAAAGACTATTTCTGCATTTTCTGTTTCATTTGGGTTTAAATATTCCATATCAAATGCATATGGTCAATATGTAGGCAACTTTCTTGAGTAGATTCATTAATGGTGGAATCAAGAATTATTACTTTTTCAACGAAAGCGCATTAGAAGTAATAGACACTGCCATTATAATTTTCTCATCGTTCAGCCCATAGCAGTTTCTGTTAAGTACATTAAACAGACATTTAACAAGAACTTATATCAGCACTTGCACAGAATTCTCAATGAATCTACAGCCCAGTTGTTTTCTGTGAGATGGGGATACCAAGCAGTGTTTAGGATGTCTGGGCTCCTGGAAACACTTGACCCAGCTGTGTAAACCTGGTGGTGAGTGTATGGGCAGAGCAAAGTGTTGCTACTGGGACCTAGCAGTTCTGGAAGCTATGGGGAACACCTTGACAGGTTTGCAGGAGCTGCCAAGGTCACAGTGCTCTGGGGTGACAGGTATCAAATTCAATACCTAGAACATATAAAGTATTTACTCCAACCCATTGAGTTTTTCTCCCTGTTCCACATCCCCTTTCTTAACTATGTTACAGAAAATGAAGGTGAGAATTGACCAGAATATAGATACAAGTATGCCACAAAGAATACTAAGCAAATCCATATATTTTAAAATCATTGACTATTCACCACTGAAGCCACACATTGTAGACACTCTAAAAGTATTGTCTAGCACTATTATTATTAGTTGCGTGATTCTTTATAGTCAATTTAACCCCTGAAATTTAGTTTCCTTGTATGTCATGAAGATAATCAAGTTGCCTCACACAATTTGCTTAGGATAATAATGATAAATAATACTAGATGATAAATAGACAACAATGTTAATAAAACATCTGATAAAGCTTGGCACCCAATAAAAGCATTTTAGTATTACATACCTTCTCTCATTCAGTTATTGTTTCAGATGTATATGTCTTGGCTCTCAAGTCCATAAGCTTCTAGGAGACAGGAACCACATATCATACTTTATGTATCTGTAACTTTCCTGCATGTCTACATACTTATTCGGGATATAGTGCAATTCACTGAATTTAGTTGAGAACAAATGGCAGTGTATTTTGTACCAACATCTCTTCTAAAACAGTGCCATTAAGAACAGTAAGAAAATGGAATTTCTGTATTTGGCCCATACCTTTCTATGCTTAGGGTTTACTCTTGGTTTACTCAGGGAATGGTAGTACTTGAGATACTATATGTGATGCCTGGGATTAAACCCAAAGGCTATGTGCAATATAAGTGTTTTATCGGCTGTGCTGTCTCCGGTCTGATAGCCCTTTCTTTTTTCTTTCTCTTTCATCTCCCCCCCACCCCATCTCTTCCTCAACTCTTGTTCTGAGATCAAAACCAGTAATATTTAGGGACTACTTCTGAGATTTTGTTGGTGCTCAAGAGTTGCTCCTGGGAGAGCTTGGGAATTGAACCTAGTGCCTCACACATGCAAAGAAAGTGCTCTACCATTGAGTCACATCTCTGTTTTCTTATTTCATTTATTATTGGGTAATAAGTAAGCTTAGAAAGATGAGAAATGAAATGTAGAAACAGAATAATGTGAGGAAGAAAGTAATTATGTAATTCATAATTAGTTAGACAAAAAATATCACTATCACTATCACCCTGTTGTTCATCAATTTGCTTGAGCGGGCACCAGTAACGTCTCCATTTGTCCCTGTCACGTGCTAGTGTAGCCCAATATTGCATATTGGGGGCTCTTTCAGGGTCAGGGGAATGAGGACCATCATAGTTACTGTTTTTGGCATATTGAGTACGCCATAGGTAGCTTGCCAGGCTCTGCCGTGCAGGTGGGATACTCTTGGTAGCTTGCCAGGCTCTCTGAGACGGGTGGAGGCTTTGGGGGAAGACTCTAATCACCTTTACAGGTGTTTCCAGTCAGGCATATATGCGGGCAGGATACTCTCAGTAGCCTGCTGGGTTCTTTGAGAGAGAGAACTAGAGAATAAGAGGCCGTGAGGCCACAAATGCGGCCACACGCTTGCAAGAGCTTGGTTTTATAGTCTCTGGATCCTGGCCATTGATGGGGTTACATGGAAGTCGGTGAGTGTAACTGTCTAGCTACTGGAAGATGGGGGATCTGGGTGGAGGAGGCCCAGTACCAAACCGAGTAGGCTTGGAGATCTCAGCTCCAAGTCCCGCACACCTGGGTTTCTCTGCCAGTTCCTTCATGCGTGAGGCTCATCCAAGTGTGTGGAGTGATCTCAGCATGGCTGTGGCCTGAACCGGAGGTCTTCAGCTGCCGGGGCTCTGCTCGGGATGGAGAGGGAAACTCAACCCGCCTTCCTCCAAGTGGCCTGGGTGAGGACAGCCAGGCGCAGTGGCAGGAGGCTCTATGTTGTTCTCTTCCGGGAGCTTGGTTTTATAGTCTCTGCATCCTGGCTGTTGATGGGGTTACATGGCAGTTGGTGGAACAAAAGAATAAAAGTCTAAATTTATGTTGAGTCAGTTATTAAAGTGATCATAACATAATAAATAATACATTGGAAGAGACGAATTCTTAAAAAAAGACAAAAGGTAGAAGATATTTAAGAAAGAATCTCACATTAAATATCATGTTTGGGAAATCTGCTATTACTATTTTCCCCTTTCCTATCTCTATTTTAAATTGCAAAATTTGAACAATCTCTGCCTGTTCATTTGTTAGTTTTTTAAAAAGCCACCAGTAGAGCTATGCTGAGACAAATGGAATCTGAGTTATATATTTCTATTTATTTCTCAGTGAAATACTAGCAGAATATAAATTTAGACAGTCATAAATTTTTGTTCTGCCATCATATTGTACTGTGTATCACCATTCTTTCAACTGTGCACAGAGCAGGAAAAGTTTGTGACACTCTTTAATCACATTATAGAGTAAGGAGAGTTTACTGGCTATCTGTAAAAGAATTCTAGCCGTGAAGTTTATGCCTCTGCCATGATATGAAGAAGAAGCTTTCCCTCAAGCCTATGGCTTTGGCATATGGATTATTTTGAGCAGAGATCAACACAAGTTCTGAAAACTGAAGAACAAGTTTTTCTCATCACTTAATTAGAGAGGGGAATGAAAACTGTGAGTATTACGCAGAATTAGAATTTTTACCAGGTAGGAGTTGCCCCCCACGAGCGACTCTCTGGCATGGCCATGGCCCCAGAGGCGCATGGAGAAATTCGAAACCCAGCAGCTTTTGGCAGAAATCTCTCCATACTTAATTACTAAAATATCAGAAATCCAAAGTCACAAGGTCGCGATATAATAGACGTCATATACTCTTTATAACCAGCATTAGAAAGCAAATTATTTAACGATGCTTTTTCAGCAGGTCTGATTGTTGGGGGAAAATTCCAAATAATAATGGTGCATCTTTTGTTTAAATAATATATGTAATCAAAGTAGAGAGAGAGTTAAGTGGAACTAGGAATGCTTAGAGAGAAATATAGAGATTTAGTTATAATAAGAAAAGTTTAAAATCAGTGACCTGAGTTTATAGCTTATTATTTTTTGTTTTTATACATTTTATTTTTATAAAGCAGTTCACATTATTTCATTACAGATAATATTCAAACATCCACCCCACTAGCGAGCACCTTCTCACCACAATAAGAGGAAAGTGTGTGAAGGTTGTTCCATTTAAGCCCATATGTAAGAGAATACAAGCAAGTATGTTAAAACCAAACATGTATACTACTTTAGGTCCATCAGTGGGCTAGAGTGTAAGAGGTTTCATGGAAGTTTGTAACTTATTAAGTAGAAAAACAAAAGTAAGAATAAAGTAGAAGAAAAGAACAAATAAAGATATGAAGGAATAACTTTGTTTTTAAAATAAAAAATTCACAAAATATTAAAGAAAAACAACAAGGTCAGAAGTTGGTTCTTGGAAAAGCTAAAAAATTGACAAACCTTTACAAGAAAAATTGGAAAAAATGCCATATACAGATCCAGAATCATAAATAACACAATAGATATTATTGAATATTATAAATAATAAAATAAACAAAATATAATAAATTATAAGTCAATAAATTAGATCAATAATACAGTTTTTAAAAATTTAAAGTATGAGGCTGAAGACATAGTACACAGTTTTGGGTGTTGGCCTTGCATAGAGTCAACCAGGGTCGAATCCTTGGCACCACATATGGTGCCCTGAATTCCCCACGAGTTATATCTCTGAGTACAGAGCCAGGAATAAACCCTGACCACAGTGGGGTGTACTCAACTCTCCCTCATAATTCAACTTTAAAAAATTTCAAGAAGAAACGTAACACTTGATTAATTTGATATCTATTAAAGAAGTAACTTACTTTCCAAAGTCATTTATACACATGCAAACAAAAATCTAGGTTTCAATGACTTTACCAGTGAATATACTATTTTAACAAAAAATATTTTTAGGAAGAAATTTTTGAGGTGGTTTTGGGCCAGATCCATAGTTGGGGCTTACTCCTATCTCTGTGCCAAGATCACCCCTGATGGGGCTCAGGGACCATATGGGATGCCAGGGATAGAACTCAAGTCAACAAGTGCAAGGCAAATGCCCTACCTATAGTAATAACTCTCCAGTCTCATGAAATGATAATTTATTTTAAATTAATTACTTAAATAACACAAAAATATTTTTCAGAAATAGAAAAAAATTATTCTCATCTCATTTTATAAAACAAAAAGAGAAAAAATCTTTCTCACTACCTACTGCATATCATTCAAAAAAGTTAAGAGTAAATCACAGGGGCTCTGTGGAATAGCTCTGTGACCTCGTGAAATATTTCTCATTGGGGCCATATGATCCCATGTAGGCCTTTAGGATATTCCAAGGGGGACACAGGCAAAACCTGTATAAATGGAGGAACCAACAAGTAGGACAGGGAGACCACAGGAAAAAAATCGGTTGGTTGAAAGAAGATCAAAGTCAGAAAAAGGCTGAGAAACATTGGCTTAAGACTGCTTTTTCTGGGCTGGAGCAATAGTACAGCAGGTAGGGCATGTGCTTTGCACACAGCCAACCCGGGTTCAATTCCCAGCATCCCATATGGTCCACTGCCAGGAGTGACCCTTGCGTATTGCTGGGTATGACCCAAAAAGAAAAAAAAGACTGCTTTTCCAGACCACAAGATAGATTTGCTTGCCACTACATGCATTACTATAGCCCAGTGACCTTACTATTTATACCCAGAAGCTGGCGTTATCTACCACAAGGTTTTTCAGCCACATCACAGCTAAGTATGAGCAAGTTCTGCATCTGAGTGGTGTGAACTGGGAAGCACAAAAATAATGTGTAAGCATCAAGGCCAGAAGTGAAACCCTGGCAATCAATGGGAATGTGTAACAGGAAAAACATGAGGACTGAAGGAGTGCTGGGGACCAAGTGTCATGGCTGAGAGTTGAGCACTGCAACCTAATGTCTGTCTCCAAGTAAACAATACAACTAAATCTAGAATACAACCGTGTGTGTGTGTGTGTGTGTGCGCGCGCGCGCATGCGCATGCGTGTGTGTGTTCCTTGGTCATCACAGCAATAGAATTAAAAGATGGAAGGGAAGTGGGGGAATAATTCATAGGCCTAAATATAAAACCAAAAACTATAAGTTTGCAATAAAATAATAAATTTGTAACTCTGGTTAGATAAAGATACCTCAGAATCAAAACTCATAAAAAGAAAAGAATGATATATTGGATGCTGTCAAAACTAAAAATTTGTAGTCTTAAATTTAAAAAATTATAAAGGCAGGCAGGGAGATTGTTCAAAGGGTTAGAGAATGTGCTGTACAACCGGAAAGTCAAGGTTTGACCCCAGATACCATATGATTGTATGAGCACTGTTGGGAGTGATCGTTGAACACTGAACCAAGAATCATGCCTCAACATCATTGGGCATGGGCCTCCAAACCAAGATACAAAAGAAATAAATATAAAAGTCAAGATAAAAAATTTTATATATTATATTTAAAACATCTGACAGAAAAATTTTATGCAGAATACATAAAATCTCTTATGTTAAATAAAAAGTTCAATGAAAAGTCAAGTAGCCAATAGTAAAATGGACAAAAGTCTTAAACAAATACTTTGATATTTATGAGTGATGAATTAGAATATGAAAAGGTGCTCCACATTCTAAGTCATCAGGAAACACAAATTAAAGTTATCATGAGATAGCTCTTCCCACCCATCTTAATAGTTGGAATGAAATGGACCCATTGTTGGCATGGATCTTGAACAACTAGAACTACCATTCATTGTTGGAAATGTAAATGAGTAAAAACAATGGACAACACAGTTGTATATTGTTTTATAGAGTCTTATGGCACCAATACATAAATTATATTTATCTCATAAGTCTGTATTTTCACTCTTAGGTGTTTACCAGATAAATGAAGCTATTTGTAAAAAGGAATAAAAAATCATATTTATCACCTTTTGTTTTTAATATTGTTACTGTGTCTGGCATATCGAATACTCTCGGTAGCTTGCCGGGCTCTCCGAGAGGGGCAGAGGAATCGAACTTGGGTCGGCCATGTTGGCTGCGTGCAAGGCAAACACCCTACCCGCTGTGCTATCGCTCCAGCTTTTTAATAGGCACCAATGGGACATGATCCAAATGTTTGCAATAATAGAAAGGACAATCCACCGAAACATATACAGCAATAAAAATGGAACAAACCATTGATATATCTTGAATATATAAACAAACTTGAACATATCTCAAAAAACTTAGTCTGAGCTAAATAATGCCAGTCACAAAAGAGTTTTAGTATATTTACAATGATGTTAAATTTTAGGAAAAGATAGTACTGATATATTGTGATATAAATCAGATCACACTTGAATTGGGCTAGGGTGGAGGTGAATACAGGGACATAAAGAATTTCTAGGTTAATGAAAATGTTTAATATCAAGATTGATCTTATGGTGGTAACATGGGCTTATATCTCTGCCAAACTTCTTGATTTATACCCTAATGATAAGTAATTATAATAGAATATGCAAGTTAAACCTCAATAGTTATTGAAATCAAAGAAGAGGCAATTGCAGTGGCCTAATATCTCTACTCTGATATTTTTATGACTATTTATTTATTTATTATTGAATCACCATGAGATAGAGCATTACAAAATTGTTCATGATTGTGTTTCAGTTGTACAATGTTCCAACACTCATTTTTCCACCAGTGTAATTTGCCAGCACCATTGTCCTCAGTTTCCCTCCCATTCCTTTAAGTCACCCTCCACCTCAACCTGCCTCTGTGGCAGGTACCTCTCTTCTCTCACTCTCTTTCTTTCTTTTTCTAGGCACTATGGTTTGCCATACAGATTCTGAAAGGTTATTATGTATATTTTTTACCTGCTTTCAAGACTTAGTTCTTGTCCAGAGTGATCATTTCCAACTAATGTTGTCATAATGGATCCTCCTCTATCTTAACTACCATCCACCCCCCCCATACCATTGACTACTCCTCCTGGCCAATTTTCCCTGACATTGGATATTAGTATCATATTGTTTTTTAAAAAATACCAAAAATAAATGTGGTAATTATGTATCTATCCCTTTCCTTCTGACTCATTTCAGCATATTCTCCAAGTCTACCCATTTATAGGCAGATTTCATGACCTCATTTTTTCTAACAGCTGTGCAGTATTCCACTGTGTAGATGTGCCATAGTTTCTTTATCCTTACTTTTGTTCTCAGGCATTCAGGTTGTTTCCAGCTCCTAGCTATTGTAAATAGTGCTGCAATGAACATAGAAGTACAGATGGTGTTTCTGTTGTGTGTCTTTGGACACCCAGTCTACACTGATATTTTTATTCACCTTCCTGTCACTGTCACTGTCCTCCCATTGTTCATCAATTTTGCTCGAGCGGGCCCAGTAACGTCTTCATTTTGAGACTTCTTGTTACAGTGTTTGGCATATTGAATACGTCACGGGTAGCTTGCCAGGCTTTGCTGCACGGGCAAGATACTCTCGGTAGCTTGCCAGGCTCTCCAAGAGGGGCGGAGGAATCAAACCCGGCTCGGCTGGGCTGGTTGCATGCAAGGCAAACGCCCTACCGCTGTGCTATTGCTCCAGCCTTAGAATCACTGGGGCATTTGCTTAATATAATAGATTATCCAATGTTCATCTTCAAAGAGCCTAATTATAAGGACTCTCAAGAGTTTGGGTTCAGAGGAATACTACAGACAATGGCCCGGACTGCCACCCACAAACGCCTCCTCCGGCTCCTGAAAGACCCTGATCCCAGAGGCACACAAACCAATCTCAGAACCCAAGGGCTTTTGGAAGTAATCCCTCTAGGCTTATTACTAAAATATCAGAAATCCAAATTCATGTGGCCACTATTGTGGTCACACAACATCATATGCTCTTCATAATTAGCAATAGAAAACAAATTATCTAATGATGTCTTTTTGGCAACTCTGAATGTTGGGGAAAATTCCAAATAATGATGTTGGGTTTTTTGTCGTAATATTGAATGTGATCAATGTAGAGAGAGAGAGAGAAAAGTGGAAATCTGCCACACAGGTCGGGGGGTGGGTGGGTGGCATATACTGGGGTTCTTGGTGGTGAAAAATGTGCACTGGTGAAAGGACAGGTGTTTGATCATTGTATGACTGAGACTTAAACTGAAAGGCTTTATGACTGTTCTCACGGTGATTCAATAAATAAAACTTTAAAAAAAAGAGTACCAAAGGAGATGAAATTGTATGTGATTTGGTAACTTTTGATATAAGCTCAAATGCAATTCACTGAGAAAAGGTAAATCTTTTCAACAACTATTTCTGGTGAAACAGGTAGATATAATTTGGCATAAAATTTTGATATATTTCTCAAAATTATACAAAAATATATTTGCTGCTGAGAGTATCTTGCCCGCACGGCAGAGCTTGGCAAGCTCCCCGTGATGTATTCGATATGCCAAACACAGTAACAACAAAATCTCCAATGGAGACGTTACTGGGCCTGCTCGAGCAAATCGATGAACATCAGGAGGGCCTTTACCTTTACCTTTATTGCAAATAGAAGAAGAAAGCAGAAGACAATATTCTTAAAATTTTGGAATTTTCTTGAGTATCTTTGGATATGTCCGTGGTGACCCTCAGCATTGCCTGTCCAAACACCAAGAGCTACCTGACTTTTATCTTTGGGATTGGCCCCCAGACTCTGTGCATTGCTAGAGAGGTTCCTCAAATTAAAAAAAATCAAAGAAATCAATTTACAGACAAACTTTAAATATCGCAATAAGTTCCTGGAAAAGATTCTTATCTAGGACAGAGAGTGTATAAGGGTTAAGGTCTATGTATTGCAAGTGACCATCCCCAACCCCTGCCCACATCATTCTGAATCCAGCCCTGATGGCTTCTAAGCCTTTCTGGGTGGCTGTGGTAATCTCCCATTCCCCAAGTTCTTGCAGCACTGCACCTCACATTGAACTGCCATCATGGTTGACTGAGAATCCCCCTAATGGATTCCAGTTCTCCTGAACAAAATGTAGGAGGCCCACAAACCAAACCAAACTAAGACAAAACTACTTTCTTAGACACATCTCTGGAAGCCCAAAATCTCCAGAACTCAATCGCCCCCATGCTCACGGCCCTTCTCCACATGAGTGAATCCACGAAAAACCAAGGTATATGGGACTTTGTGACTGCGAACTCTGGGCTCAAAAGGACCAGGAATGGAGATCCTTCACCCATATCCCTGTTTCCAGCAACTCAGCATTCACACCCATAAACCACCTCTGGCTGACGCCAGATAATCTCATCATTGGCCAACACCCAGAAGGGAGCATAACATGAGACTCGCCATAACCATGCCACTGGACCCCGCACCAGGCTGTGCTCCAAAGAAGGGCAGGTGAGAGCCTTCCCAGCCCCAAGGGATCTGGCCCCAGCAGCTGAAAACCTCCAGAACTCAACCACCACCATGCTCTTGGCCACCCTCCACACACTCAGGCCAAGCCTCACCCATGAGTGAATCTATTCTCAGCTGTGCGACACTTTATACCACACATCCTACTCATATTCCAAGAGTACCACACCACATTTGATAGGGTTCAAAGTAGGAGACAATCAATCTTAGAGGGAAATATTTTTTTTTGCATCACACAAGGCTCAACCTTTAACAACCTTTAACACATGTTAGTGATCTCTCATAGAAAGGCTTAATGGCCCCTAGGTGACATACAACAATCTTCACACTCTTTCCTCTAAGAAAACTTTTATAGCAATTTCAGTGGTTATTCATAACAACGAATATAAAACATATTATTTAAGTTCTGCTTTGGGGCAGGAGTTGGGTTTCAGGATGGAAGCATCCGAAATTATAGTGGTGGGAAGGTGTAATGGTGGTGGGATTGGTGTTTGAATATTAAATGTAATCAAATATTGTGAACTACGTTATAAAATAAAAATTTTTAAAAAACTGCTTATTTAGGACATATCTGTAAACAAATAATGAAAACCTACAATTAAATTCAAAATGGACAAAATATTTAGATAGACCATTCAATAAGGAGATATATGAAGGATCAATAAACAAAGACGTTTAGTATTGTTAATCATCAGAAACATGCAAAGAAAATTCTTCAGGAGCTTCTCTGCCTAGCTACTTGACTAACTAATATTAGGAAGACCAACTGCATCAGATGTTTGGAGGCTCAGGAGCAATCAGGTCTCTTTATACAAGGCTGATAGAATATTATCATACTACAACTGTACAGAAAATGAAAATTTTGTGAGAATGAAATTATACTTTTTGGCAGTTTTTCCAGAATAATAAAAATTGTAAGTTAGCATCTTGTTTGCAAGATGGTTCATTAAAATTTATCTACAGTAGCACTTTATTGAAAATAACTTAAAAGTTCAAAAATAGAAGAGGGGAAATAGACAATAAACGCAACTCACTGAAGTGTACAGTAAAAAAGAAATTACCACAAAGTTTATATGGAGAGAAGTCAGACACAAAAAGAGTGCTTGTTTTAGGATTCCATTTCTGTAAAGACCAAGAACAGGTTAAACAAACTTACTGGAATGGAAATTACAATAGTGCTTAGTGATGAAACTGACAGGAAACATACAGGAGGAAACTTCTAGAGTTATGGTAATATATGCATTTTGACTGGAGTAATTGTCAAGTCTCATCAAACTATAAACTTGATATCTGTATATATTAATAAATATAATTATGGTTTTAAAAAGAAACCAGTAACTATGGAGCAGAGCAGGTGTTTCAATAATTACAATGACAGCATAAATTAATATAACTCATTTTTAAAACTGTATTACTATATTTACCAGGAGTTTCAAAAAACAAGCATATCTTAGATTCCAGAAATTGTACTCAATAAATTTATACTAAGAATAAATTCTCAGTTTACTGAAGGTGGATCTTTTTGTATTAAACAGCCCAGCCTTTATGCTTGTTATTTATGGTAAGAATTTAAAATATTTTCAACTGTATAGGAATATTAAATAAAATGTGATGTTATATTTATCTTATATATAAAACCATTACATGCTAATAAAGACAATATATCATAAAGCTTGCATAGTACTATATTAATTGGGGGAAAAGTCATTGGTAAGAAGAATGTATGTACCAGTATGTATGTACCATTTTAGGGCATGAAAAAGCTTTCCAAGAAATACATGGGTTCATAAACAGATATGAAGAAATCAAATTCTAGGGTCCTGAGTAATTGTACCATGGATAGGACATTTGCCTTGCATATGGCCAACCCTGGTTCGATCCCCAACATATTATGGTACCCCGTGTACAAAGAGTAATTCCTGAGTGCAGAGCCAAGAGTAACTCCTGAGCATTGCTGAGTGTGTCTCCCAAGAAAACAAACAACAAAAACAACAGAGAAATCAAATTCTAGATATTTGATTCCTGTAAACTCTTTCCTAAAGTTTGTAACCTGTGAGTTTCAAACTTCAAGTCACTGTCACTGTCACTGTCACTGTTCTCCCATTGTTCATTGATTTGCTCGAGCGGGCCCAGTAACATAGTGAGACTTGTTGTTACTGTTTTTGGCATATTGAATACGTCACGGGTAGCTTGCCAGGCTTTGCCATGCGGGTGAGATACTCTCTGTAGCTTGCAGGTTTCTCCGAGAGGGACGGAGGAATCAAAGGCAGAGGAATCAAAGCCTGACCTGGCTCAGATCAATCAGGTTGGCCGCATTCAAGGCAAATGCCCTTCCCGCTGTGCTATTTCTCCAGCCCAAACTTCAAGTAAATTCTACTTTTCTAACTCTACTATTCAAAGGAAAAGGATAATATCTTTACCAAATCTTTTCAGTGGTGAATTATCCAAGACTAAGAAATTTGAGTTTTCTATCAAAGAAAGATAATATTTATAATGGGAAGAAGCATGATTTTAATAAGTTTACATCATTTTACAAGGACAATTAACTTCTGCAAACCAGATAGTTTCTAATATTTTGTTTTTAAGAAATAAAATATTATCTAATTAAGCTGTTAAGATGAAGATAGTTAAAAATTATTTTCTGTGGTGCACCAATATGTAATATGTTACACAGAATTTAGGAAAGTTTAAAGATTTACACAACTTTATGAAAGATATTTTGGCACTTACATTGCTGAATTTATGGAAAATAATTAATGTTAAATTTTGTCTTATATGTTGATAAATTATACTCATCAGTGAGCATATAAATTAAAAGAAAACAGCCTATTAATATAATTAAGAATTCAGGGGCTGGAGCAATAGCAACAGCGAATAGGGTGTTTGCCTTGCATGTGGCTGACCCAGGTTCGATTCCCAGGATCCCATATGGTCCCCCGAGCACTGCCAAGAGTGATTCCTAAATGCAAAGCCAGGAGTAACCCCTGAGCATCACCGGGTGTGACCCAAAAAAGCAAAAAAAAAAAAAGTTCACTACTAATAGAATGGATTTAATGCTTAACTATTTTATTGAATTTTAGAAAACATGTGCTCTTTTGACTGCATCCAAATAAAAATTACAATAAATAATTAAAACATTAAAACATTAATATGCAACATTTTGTTCCAAAGACACAAAAATAAGTTAAATTTCAAGAAAGATCTCTTTATTTGATAGCAGAGGAAAAGCAACTGATCAATAAGAGACTGTTTAAGTATAGAACCATATTACATTAAGATGCATATTTGTAGAAATAAATAAAGTAAATGTAAAAGTGGAATTAGAAGATTCAAGAAGAAAAGAAAAAACTCAATACATTAGAGTTAGATATCAAATCAGTGCTATGGATATATATTTAAATTATTTAACACTTTCTTTATAAACTGCCAGTATTTATGAAACATAACCCTAAAAATAACTAATTTCTTTCACCTTTTAGAATTATGAGAAAACATCTTATATCTAGCCTAAAAATTTGTTAACATTTATTAAGTATTGCAAAATTTGTTGAGGGCTTGAGAAGCAAAACACATTTTTTAACCACCTAGGGTTTTATTACAATTTTATTTTTATATATCTCAAACTAACCAAGAAAGTAGAACTGCAATGACTACTTCAAAATTATAATAGTTATATTTAAACGTAAGAAATAAAATTTTTTGTCTTATACTATTTTCTTATTGGTTTTACATTTCCCTCACTTAATTGACTTTAATTACTCATAATAAAATGCTTATGGCATTTGGAAAGAATTAAGTGTAGAGTTAAACTGAATGACCTTTATTTATTTATTTTTTTAAAACTGAATGACCTTTAAAGGTCTGAGGAGATTTCTTACTGGAGCAAAGTTCACAGGTTATAGTATTTCCACCTTGTAAAAATTTCAACAGTTGGGCTGGAGCGATAGCACAGCGGGTAGGGCGTTTTACTTGCATGCGGCCAACCCTGGTTCAATTCCTCCATCCCTCTTGGAGAGCCTGGCAAGCTACCGAGAGTATCCCGCCCGCACAGCAAGGCCTGGCAAGCTCCCTGTGGTGTATTCCATATGCCAAAAACAGTAAGAACAAATCTCACAATGGAGATGTTACTGGTGCCCACTCGAGCAACTCGATGAACAACGGGAGGATAGTGCTACAGTGCAGTGCTGGGCTGGATTGCTAGAAGAGCGGATAGAGTGCTTGCCCTATATGCAGCTGACCAGGTTTGATCCTAAGTGCCCCAAATGGTTTTCTGAGCACCAGACACAAATAGCTTGAGATTCGGGAAGCTATTGTTTTGTTATTTGTCACAATTTCCCTTTTTATCTGACATTTTAAATCTGAAACCAATTAGAATGTTTACCAAAATTTATATTTGCTTTTGCCCTTACCTCAACTTCCTTCACAAAAGTGATAATTCACATCCTCATCCAAAGAACAGTGATTCATACAAAAGGTTACACAACTATTAGGAGAAAAAATTAATCAGAGTGTAGATCTGAATTGGTACTCTATTTTTTTTATCATTCCATCTATCAATTAAAAGACCTAATGAATCAGGAAGAGTAAAGAAACCATAAACAAGTGGAAAAAATTATTTCACTATATACTGGCCAGGCCTACAAATTTTAGATCAGATTATTAAGCATGCACCTTTATATCAAAGGAAAAGGATAAAGCAACTTATATACAATCATCAAATAAGATAAAGATGCCAATAATTCTGTCCTTCCAGTGCACAAGCAGCAGAGAAGAATTTTAGGATGGCTGTGAAATAAAATTTTCAGTGGAAGAAAAGACAAAATAGTAGATATCAAAAAGCACTATATTTTAATGACTTCTCTACAATATGAAAGATAAAGCACTATTCTACCCAACAAGCTTCTGAAAAACAATGGTTTCAAATATGGAGATGTCTCTCTCAAAAATAAATAAGAATTCAACTCCCATATGACCCAGTGATACCACTTTTTGGCATCTGTTTTTAAAACGCAAAAACGTTAATTCACAGGTCATGTGCACATATGTATTCATTGCTGTACTTAGTACAATAGCCAAGATACAGAAACAACGCCCAACCGCAGTTGAATATGTTAAGAAGCTGTAGTATACACACACAGTGGAATGCTATGCAGCTCTAAGAAAGAACAAAATCATGTGATTTGCAGCAACATGGACAGAACTAGAAGATATCATGCTGAGGAAGTCAATCAGAAGAAAAAGGGCAGATACAGAATGATCTCTCTCATATGTAGGATTTCAGATGCACAGAAGGAGATAGCAACAACGTTCCAAAGGAGACATGATGGGAGAACTGATCCACACAATTGAGTTGGGAAAAAGTAAAAAGGAGGAGTGTTTGGGTTCCTGAGGGAGGGAGATAAGTACACTGGTGATGGTCATCATGTTGGAATTATGTGCATTAGAAGCCTTTATTTATATTATTGTAAGCCACAGAATCTCAATGATAAAATTTAGAAAATTTTAAAAGATTATGGCTTCAAGTTTTTAAAAAATATACAACAAAAGAGGAACCATGGAAGAAATCATTTCTCTTAGCTTCTTTGACAAAGGATAGATGAGTGAAGAAATAGCAAAGCAAGCTATATTAGAATAAAATCACTTTAATACCATTTTCTTATTCCCAAATTTACTTCCACACTGGGGGAGTGTTAATTGTGCTACGAAATCTGATTATAGTTTTAATAACTTTTTCCTTCTTTTTAGAAGCAAAAATGGTAAGTGTATTTAAAAAAATCATTAATAACTAGCTTTGATATGTTTGGGGGATATTAAGCCATCTATTTGGTTCATCCTTACTTCCCTAGCTTTGAAAGCAGGCCTTGTAATTACAAGAATAAGAGAAGCATGTTACCCTTAGATAATTTCCATATTAATATGGTATATTTTTTTTTCATTTTTCATTGAGTGTGGCGCTTTATTGTAAAACAGCAAAAAAAATGAGAATGCCATATCTTATATCAAGAGTGTACATGATTTCCATAAGCAAGAGTGACTCCTGTAATCATTTTGCAGATAACTGCTCAGAAGAAATAATTATTACGGAAGAAATATATGCCTAGTTATGTTCAATGTGGCATTATTTGCAATAGTCAATATTTGGAGTAACTTAATCCATCAACAGATGATTGAATAAAAATATGTGGTGTTTATACAGTGAAATACCTGCTCACTATTTAAAAAAAAAAAGAAATCCTACCATTTGCTCAAATATGGTTGAACCTTGGAGGGTATTATGCAAACGTGAAATCATTAGAATAAAAAGACAAACACCAAGGGATTTTGCTTAGAAAAGGCAAATTAAGAAACAAACTAAATAAACTTAAAAAATAGGACAAAAATGCACTTTTCGCCTATAAAACCAAATTAGCAATTAGCGGAAGGGGATGATAAACTGAGTTTTAAAAGTCACAGGTATGGTGAAGGATGGAATTAGACTTTTAGTGGTAACTTAATGTAGAATGTTCTATAGATACTGATTCATATTGATATCTAGCTGAAACCTAAATGCTATAAAGCAATGGTACTTCATGTTTTTAAAAGAAAGAGTATTCATTCTTACGTACAATGCAATTAGACAATAAAAGGATTTTTGAAAATGCTAAACAGTTTTTAAAACATTGTATAAACATTATTTTTTGATATAGGGGCCATACCTTAGCTGTGTCCACGATCGAACACGGGGCTTCTGCGTGTGCACCAGCGCTTTGAGTCACCTCTCTTGCTCCATTATTTTTCAAACCCCTAGACACACCATCTCTTAAATACTTAAAACCATCTGTCACAAGCAATCCTCCGGTATAGACTTGCAGTGCACAAGTCTATCTGATTGAGACTCAAATATGGTAACATTTGCTTTCAAAACCCTATGGTTTTCTGAAAGGGAAAACTCACTTTAACCTATCTAGAAAACTGCAATATACCTTCTCTTCAAGTGTCTCATGCTATATACTTGCCATATATTGCTTCACTTGCTAGAATTGAGATACATGTTGCTCTTCACCAACATTGAAAGTTAAGTACCCTCAAACATTTCCCACGTCTCCCTGAAATAGAGTGGCCCAGGCTCTGTGAAGACTTTCCTGCTCTGTGAAGTCATTACCTGGTCTCTGAAGTCTCTGAGGGTCTGTCTTCAAGTCCGGGGAGCTTCAGAGAAATTCTAGTTCTTTCCAGAGGTAGCTGCGTGCTCTGATCTAAGCAGCTTAGATGTGGCAACCAGCAATTTCTCAACTGGAAGACACACTAATTATAGTTTTAAATATGACAGATATCCCCAGGAATCTTGATTAGGTGAGTTATTAGTCAGTGATGAGAAAAGAATCAATAGACTAAAATCCCTGTTCCTGCCAAGTCAGTCCTGGAGTTCTGTGCCTCAAGGGTTGGCTGGCTAAAAAGCTTTGCAGAAGGATATAGATTCTCCAGAAAAGAATTCTTACCCACAGATGAATACAATAACACAGACATTTAACTATCTTTTTAAACTGCCTGATCTTCTTGCACAATCCAACTGCTAGGCCTGGAATGTGTAAGGGAAATTTTAGAGGGATATTTTCTTATCTCTGGTTTTTTGAGCTGGCACAATTACAACTGACATGAGAGAGATGGGTGGGGGGGATGAAAAGGTAAATTTAACTTTGTGTGGAAGGAGGTTCATATAAATGGAACCAATGGATCACCAAAAACAACTGATCACCAAAAACAACCGATTTATATACTTTGAGACAAAGGACTATATCTGTAATGAGTAGATAAGACAAAGAAATTCTTGAAATTATTTGGACAACTAATTCAGTGCACTAATTTCTCATTTCTGTCTCTGATGATAAAACATCTCTATACAGGGATTTTCTTTCTCATTTTCTTTCTTTTTTAGTTGTTAATCTATTGATGGGAAATTAGCAATAGTGTGTTTGTTTCAGGGACACAATATAAACAAACCACCACTGTCAAAGTACAGATCTTCCATGGTTCATCAGAACTTCTTTGCCACTCTCCTACTCCCCATTAAAGTAAGGTGGGCTCTGTTGTCAGAGTCAACTGTTTTGTATTCATTTGACATTTCCACTGGGCTGGAGCGATAGCACAGCAGGTAGGGCGTTTGCCTTGCATGCAGCCAACATGACCAACCCGAGTTCGATTCCTCCACCCCTCTTGGAGAGCCTGACAAGCTACCGAGAGTATCTCGCCCACACGGCAAAGCCTGGCAAGCTACCCATGACATATTCAATATGCCAAACACATAGTAACAACAAGTCTCAAAACGAAGACATTACTGGGCCCGCTCGAGCAAATCGATGAACAATGGAAGGACAGTGACTGTGACCATTTGACATTTCCATTCCCTAGCTCCTTTCTTTATATATATATATATATATATATATATATATATATATATATATATGTAAAGGCCCTCCCGTTGATCATCGATTTGCTCGAGCGGGCCCAGTAACGTCTCCATTGGAGACTTTGTTGTTACTGTGTTTGGCAGGAGTGGAGCCTGCGGCTTAATTTGACTCAACACGGGAAACCTCACCCGGCCCGGACACGAACAGACGAACAGGATTGACAGATTGATAGCTCTTTCTCGATTCCGTGGGTGGTGGTGCATGGCCGTTCTTAGTTGGTGGAGCGATTTGTCTGGTTAATTCCGATATATATATATATATATACACACACATATATATAATATCATCTAGTATTTCTCATCTAGATAAATCCTTTGGACTTACCATGACATTTTGCATTTAACTACACTATCCAATTCCATTCATGTTTAGCAAAAAAAAAAAAAAACAAAAAAACAAAACAAGATTTCATCTTTTCTTAGGGCTAAATAGTATTTATTATGTATATGTACCATGACATTTTTAATCCATAGGGCCGTTTTTAAATTTTAATATCATTGGGATTTGGGCAGTTGTTTCCATATTTTTGATTGTTGTAATTAGAACTGTGGTGAACATAAGTGTTCATATATTTTTTCAAATTATGGATCTTGTGTTCTTGGGATAACTGGGATGGAATCAGTAGAATATATGGTAGTTCTATCATTACTATTTGGAGGTCTCCATACTCTTTTCTATAAGGACTGAATCAGTTTACATTCCTACCAATACTAAATGAAAGTTTTTTCTCTTCATTTCCTGAATGTACTAATTTCTATACTTTTGGGTATAAAAAGTTTCCTCTGACAAGTGATATTTCATTGGTATTTTCATTTGCATTCCATGATAACAGGAGGTGGTGGGCATCTTCTTCTTGTGCCTGTTGGCCCTCTGTATGTTTTATTTGTGTGTTTCTATTCAGGTCTTTCCTCCATGTGTTTTTTTGTTTTGATAGGGTTGTTCTGTTGTTGAGTGTTGTATTTTATATATCTCAGATATTAGTCCTTTGTCAGAAGCATGGTGTGCATACATTTTCTCCCACTCAGTATTATGTCTTTTTATTTCACAATACAGAAGTCTTTCAGTTTGATATGATCCTATTAACTAATTTTGAATTCCTTGCCAGTGAAATAAAGTCACCAAAGATACTAGTGATACTAATTTCAGTGTTTTGACTATATTTTCTTCAATGTGTTTTTATGGATTTGGCTCTAATATCTAAGTCTTTAATGCATTTGAGTCAATCTTTGTTCTTGGTTTGTGACAGTGACTCAGTTTAATTTTTTCATTTAAATTAATTTTAATAAGGTTGCTCACAATAATTTATTACATTCAATATTCTAATACTAATCCCACCACCATTACACCTTCCCACCATCATTTCTAATTTTCCCAACTATCACCCAAGCTTGCCCCAACAGCAGATCCTAAGTAATTTATTTTGTATTGCTTGTTATGAATAATTCTGTAAAAATGATCAAAAAAGTTTTCCTTAGAAGAAAATGTGTGAAGATTGTTGTATCTCACCCTGGAGCAATTAAGCTCTTGTATAAGAGACTACTAACAATTTGTTACAGGTTGAGACTTGTGTGCTAGTTTTCAATTGAGATTGGTTGCCTTCTACTTTACAAAAATATAGAACACTTCACAAGTTTGCATGTCATCCTTGCGCAGGGACCATGCTAATCTTCTCCAGTTTTAGTATATGTGCTATTGAAGCAAGACAAAAACTCAGTTTTAATTTTTGTCATGTGACTATCTAGTCCTTAGTCTGAGTATCTGTGCAGGGACATTTTTCCTGCATTAAGGGAGATTTTTTAAAAAAGGACCAGAGAAAATTTCCACTTTTAGGAGAAAAGAAGGTTTAGGGTATCATTCATTTTTTCATTATATTTTCTTTTTAATACAAAGTAATCAGTTTCTTTGGAATATCTTGGAATGATCTATCTAGTACTTAAAAAACATACCATTCATTTCCAATTTCTACTTTGACTTTCCTAAATTTCTACTTTGTCATACTTTAAATTGGGTATTAAAATTGGCAGAAGGAGGGGACTGGAGAGATAGCACAATGGGTATGGCATTTTCCTTACACATGGCCAACCCAGGTTTGATCTCTGGCACCTCATATGGTCCCCAGAGTCCACCAGAACTGATCCCTGAGCTCAGAGCCAGGAGTAAGCCTTGATCACAATTTAGTGTGGCCCAAAAACAAAATAAAGAAAAAAGAAGAGAAGAACTGGCAGAAGGAGAAAATCCAAGATAGTTAAATAAGGTTCCTCTAGCACTCTCACCCACAAATATCCTCACCAGGGTTTGGGTTGAATGTAGAGTATTGCCTGAATTTCAGTAAAGAGTGTCATTGGATCTATGCATTTCCTCAGGAGAATAGCTCTAACCTGGATTGCTGAGAGACAGAATGGGGAAGAGTATAAAACCTCGAGACGGACGCCATGGCTCTCCCCCTGGGTTTGGGGTGGGCCAGGGCCACTCCCCCAGCCAGGGTGGCCAGGGTCATGGGGCCGACTGAGAATGAAACGAGGGTCAACCCAGTTGATTGATCAGATGCCATTTATTCCATTCTCCCACGTGCCTGCCCCAGTCTCTCTGAGCCTCCCTTTCTAGTCTCACATTGCCCCTCATTCCTGTCTCTTCCTGTTTCTCCCGCTCATCTCTCTGTGCTCCATCTCACAGCCTGGGCTCTCTCTCTCCACATGTCTACTCCTGTGTTCTTCTTCTACATTCTTCTCCCCCTGTCCCCCTTGCTAGTCTCTTCGCACTCCATCTTGCTGCCCTGCTCCCTCTCTCATCTCTCTCCAGCTCTCTTGTCTCTCCAACTCTCTAGCACTCTGGGCCAACACTGTACCCAGTCAGGTAGCAAAATCAATGTAAGAAAGCCCTTCCTGACTGCCAGCTCAGGGGCAGAAACACCACCTGGGATATGCCAAAGCCTTTCCTGACTGCCCAAGGGCAAAATACCTCCTAAGGTGTTTTTCTCCTTTCCTCAGTCCAACTCTACCAACATCTTAATACTAGTTATTTTTTGTATGGCCACAGTAAGAAATATATTGAGTCTTGTAGGGCAGCTCTACTGGGAACATCTTGCCACAGACTCAGACTACAGAGCTCAGGCCAGATTAATCATTCCTAACCCTACCAGGGTCCAAATCTAGTTATTAATTTTTGGATCATGACAGCATTTGTCCATGACCAAGCTCTTAACTTAGAGTTAAGCATTATGGCACTTTGGCCAGGCCCATCTTGATGCCAGGATAGCTCATAGTTTACTGCTTGCCCTCGTTCCATCCAACTCCTCATCGGGACCCTGCTTCTCGGGGTGCTAGGAAGTAAGGGCAGCTGAGGCATAGATTGAGAGAACAAGATGCCCCAGAGAAAATATCACTGAGAGCCAATTAACTCCCACATTATAAAAGCATAGCATTTACTGTCTTCTTGTGTCCATACAAAAGGACATTGCTCTGAACTAACTATGCAAAGGACTGAAGGAGAAGAGAAAAACTATATTTACAAATTAATAGAGCACAAAGAAAGAAGTTACAAATAAACACAGAGGAATGGGAGCACTGTGATGGGGACAACCCAATAAACCTAAACTACTTGAGGCTGTGCAGGAAGGACAAACCAATGTAATCCTACAGGGAAGCAAGGAGGAGTAAATGCCTTGGAGAGTGAAGCTTAGTGTATATCTAGTGGGCTGGGAACAGACTCTAATGCAGGGCTAAATGGCCGGTTACCTGTGCAAGATACCTAGATACCCAGGTATGTTTTTCTAATATTCACCAACAGTGTAGTAAGTGATACTTACTTGGGTTCCAGCCAGTGTAGTCATTGTCTTTGTTCTACCTGCATTATGACGGACACATCCACCCAACCCAGGCCAGTAACAGAGCAAACTACTTTGGGACTGAATTTCCCTTATTCAAACCAAAAACTCCAGCCTTCCCCCAAACCATTTGGAATTGCTAGCAAGCAGAGAAGTTCTCTGAAAAACATACTATGCCCAGAACTCCGGGACTCAGAATAGGAGAGGGGAGTCTACCAGACCCTGGTGGCATACAGCTCCAAACTGACAGATACATCTTGTATAAGTGAGTAGGAATCTTGGAAGAATTTATTATCTGAAGCAGAGCCCCCAACATATACTGAATCAATATATCTCACAGATCTCCTTGTACAATTCCATGAACAGCCTGGAATTCCCTGCTTATCATTGCCAATGTTTTGAAAAGATACCTGTGTCAGAAATCTAGTCTTTAGTTAGACCTGCCCAATAGACCTGTTCAAACATGGCACAGACTTATCACAGAGTAAAAATGACTATACCTTTCTTTTTCTTTTCTTTTTATCTTTTTTCCTTTTCTTTTTGGTCATACCCAGTGATGCTCAGGTGTTACTACTGGCACTGCACCTCAGAAATTACTCCTAGTAGTACTTTGGAGACAATATGGAGTGCCAATGATCGAACATGGGTTAAACACAGGTCAGACTTATGCAAGATAAATGTCTTACCCGCTGTATTATCATTCTATCCCCAACTGTGCCTTTATAAATATCTTTTCTGATCATTCTGGGATGCTGGGACACACATGAATTAATTGAATTTGTGGCATCAGTATCCCACTTAAACTTGGTGCCACAGGCCTATCCAAACACTTGCTTCATTATGATACATAGGTCACTATTCAGGTCTGCTAAACTTTGGGTCAACAATTGTAGTCAGGCACTCTCAAAACAAAACCCTCAATAACCAGGAAGGTCATCTCATGAATGAATTGCTGTTATTTGATACTTGTGACTTTAATCTCTAGTCATTGCTAAGGCGAGCAAAATTTTGCTCCATGTCTGTGATTGGAGCACAAGCCTCCCATTCTTCAAAGCAGTAGTGGCTGTAGGCCACTGGAGATGTCTATCTCCAATGGATATCCAGGTCCACACAAACTCTGAGACAAAGGCACCAATTCAATTTATGAGCATGAGTTCCTCATTGCTACTCAGGCCAGCTAGCTCATTTTCATATGTTCACTCCAGCTCTCACGTAACATGAGGCATAATGAAGAAATAGAGTCATTCACTATCATCAATTGATGCGAACAAAAGACCAGGAAGATTCTCAAACTTATGAGAACAATCTAAACTCCTTGAGGATGACCTCTAAGCACAATTGTATTGGTGTTAAACAAATGAAGAATTTAGTAGAAAAAAGCATCAATAAACACAGAGAAATGTTATTTATTTTTTTTATTGAATCATAGCGATATATACAGTTATAGAGTTTTTTGCGATTGGATTTCAGTTATATCATATTCCCACACCTGTGCTTTCACTAGTGAACATTTCCCACCACCAATGTCCTCAGTTTCCTGAAGGCACTTCTCTCTCTCTCTCTCTCTCTCTCTCTCTCTCTCTCTCTCTCTCTCTCTCTCTCTTTCTCTCTCTCTCTCTGTCTCTCTCTTTCTCCCTTTCCCTCTCCTTCCTTATCTTTCTTCCTTCTTTCAGGGAAATTTTCAAATAAAAAAAGATCCAAAAATCTCCAAACTTAAATAATTTGGCTATAAGAGCATATTTGTTGAGTAAAAAAAAAAAAAAACATGAAAAGGGGAACTCAGCCCCAGGACAGAAGAAGCCTAAAATTGAATCTGTAACCTGTAAGGACAAGAATGAGGAAACCATCACAGAAGGAAATAATAATTAAAATTAAAGAAAACATAAAATATTTGAGAGATAAAATTAAGAGAAGCATCATAGAGGCTTCGGAAAAGAGTAATGAGAGAAAGGAAAAGAATTGTTGGAAAAAAATAGTAGCTAACAATTGACATAACCTGAAGAGGAAGATAGATACCCTAGTTCTCAAAGAATTCCAAACAAAATAAAGTCAAACATAAGAACACCAGGACATATTATAATCAAATGGCAAGAACCAAGAAAGAAGATATATTCTCAAAAGAATCAAAGGGGAAAAAAAACTCATATGTAAGGAACTCCCTGTAAGAGTCACATCATACTTGTCTAATGAAACTCTGAGCAAGAAGTCTTTGTATGTTTTCTATTTTTGATCCACACCCAGCAATGCTGAGGGATCATTCCTGGCGGTGCTCAGGGGACCATACACAGTGCTTGGGATTAAGCCAAGGACAAGTATATTCAAGATAAGAACCTTAACCTCTATACTATCTCTCTGGCCCAATGAGTCATTCTATTTTTTTTCCTTTGGGGGTTTTTGGGCCACACCCTGCAGTGCTCAGAATCACTCCTGGAGATACTTGGAAGACTGTATGTAGTGCTCTGTCTCAAACTACAATTGGTATCATACAAGATAATCAACAAGCCGCATGCTGTCTCTCTGAACTAAGCACAAAGTCTTGCATGAAAATATCCTCTAACTAAAAATCTTATTTACACTTCTTTGTTATCACTCTGGGTTTTGGAGGTCTTCAGCTGCTGGGTCTCTGCTCGGGTCGGGGAGGGAAACTCGACTAGCCTCCCTCAACAGACACAGCCATGATCAAGACCACTCTCTACATGCTCAGACGAGCCTCACACATGAAGGAACCGCTTAAGACCACTCTCTACATGCTTGGAGGAGCCTCATGCATGAAGGAACCGGCAGAGGGACCCAGGTGTGCAGGACCCAGGGCTGAGATCTCCAGGCCTGCTCAGATCAGGACTGGGCCTTCTTCACCCAAATCCCCCATCTTCCAGTAGCTAGACAGTTACATCCGCCAACTGCCCCGCCCCCCGCCCCGGTGCTGTGTAATCCCATCAATGGCCAAGATCCAGAGACTATAAAAAACTAAGCTCCCTGAAGCGTGGTCATATTTGTGGCTGCGTGACCTCTTATTGTCTAGTTCTCACTCTATGAGAACCCCACAGGCTACCTAGAGTATCTTGCTCACACAGCAGAGTCTGGCAAGCTCCCCATGGCATATTCGATATGCCAAAACCCAGTAACAATGATGGGTCTCATTCTCCTGACGCTGAAAGGGCCCTCAATGTGGCATTTGCTAAAATCTCAGGGCTAGGTTGAATGGAGACATTACTGGTGCCTGCTCAAGGAAATTAATGAACAACAGGATGACAGTGATACAGTGACAGTTATCACTCAGGCTTGAAGGAGTGATTAGAAAATTTTCAAACAACAATGATCATCAATTGTCTCTAAACCAGGTCTGCTAGCAGTACTAAATCGTTTTCTATGTGCTGTAAATAAACTGTGCTCAGAAGGATAATGATACCTTAAAAAAATAAAATAAATGAGGAAGAGAGGGAGAGTAAAGGATACTCTGAGAATGAACCTTAGATTTTCTTGCATTATGCCTAAAAAGGGAAATAATCTTTAAACTTTAGAAATTATTTCAAGGTGCTTTAAAAATTATTACATACATATATTTTTATACATATAAAATCTCATATAAAAATATTATATATATATGATTTTGTACTGTGGTTTACAGTGCTATTGCTGATATAGTTTCATAACAATTTACCACCTTTTAACACTACTTTCTCCTCCTCTAGGTTGAATGCTTTCCTCCACCATAGATTTTTTTACCTGTTCTATCCATCAGCCACCTTAAGTTGCATGTTTTTTACTTGACTATTCACTATTCCACCATTATGTTTCTTTATATCCCTCATATGAGAGATATCATACTGTGTTGGTCTCTCTCCCTCTGACTAAATTCACTCAGCATGTACTCCCCATATCCCTCATTGTAGCAGCAAACATCATGACTTTATCTTTCCTTATGACTAGATAATATTCCATTGTTTATATGTACCATAGTTTCTTTATTCAGTCATCTATTCTTGAATACTGGAGTTGTTTCCAGATTTGGTATTGTGCAAGGAATATAGGGGTCTCACCCTATTATTATTAAGCATAAATTTTGGAAGTCCTAGCCATAGCAATTTTTTTCACTTGATCACTTGACATCCCGTTACTCATCAATTTGCTCGAGTGGGCCCCAGTAACGTCTCCATTCATCCCTGTCGCATGCTAGTGTAGACCAATGGCGTCTGCTCATTCCAGGAACACAAAGAGCCTCAAACCGTTCATTCATGGTCTTGACGAAGAAGTCTGACCATCTTGTAGGTGGGCAGCCACGTGATCTTTTGACATCTAGTGAAATACAGTCGGTAACAGCTCTAGTCCAGTGGTCGTCTCTAAATTACATTACGTGTCCAGCCCATCTGATTTCTGATGCCTTGACAAACGAGACAGTGTCCCAGATTCTTGATCATTGAAGGAGGTCAGAACTCCGGATTCCTTCTCTCACTTGAGTGAAGCATGATACTCCAAGCATAGATCTTTCAATTCCTCTTTGGGAGATCTAAATATCGTTCTCATCCTGTTTTCTGAGGCTCATGTTAATGCAGGAAGAACAGTGGAGTTGAAGAGATATTAGCAAGAAAGAGCAGTATTTTTTTAATAATTTATTTATTTATTGAATCACTGTGGGAAAAGTTACAGAGCTTTCAGGTTTAGGTCTCAGTCATGTAAATATCAAACACATTTCCCTTTACCAATACTTATTTTTAACCGCGAACCCCAATAGAATCCCACCTCCCACCCCTCCCAATTCCTGTGAGGCAGAGTTCTAGTTAACACTCTATCTATTTTGACTAGATTCATTGTTTCGATAAAAGTTGCACCATTATTATTTAGAGTTTACGACCCCCCCCCCAAATCAGACATGCTGAAAGAGCATTGTGAAATGGTTTGCTTTCTACAGCTGGGTTTTAAGAATTAAATGATGTCGCGCAGCCGCAATAGCAGCCACGCGGTTTTGGATTTCTGCTATTTTACTTATTAACCCTGGAAGTAAAGGTAAAGGTAAAGGTAAAGGCCCTCCCGTTGATCATCGATTTGCTCGAGCGGGTCCAGTAACGTCTCCATTGGAGACTATGTTGTTACTGTGTCTGGCATATCGAATACTCTCGGTAGCTTGCCGGGCTCTCCGAGAGGGGCGGAGGAATCGAACTCGGGTCGGCCATGTTGACCGCGTGCAAGGCAAATGTCCTGCCGCTGTGCTATCGCTCCAGCCCTGGAAGTATTTCTACTAAAAGTTAGATAATTAAGAGATTGGTTTCTGTGCTCTGGAGTCGTGGCCATGCTGGAGAGCCACTCGTGGGGGGCAACTGGTGACCTTGGTAGGGCATGGAGGACGGACCCAGAATGCCCCCCTTCCCATGAGGTCCCTGCCGCCCCCACCCCTGGCTCAGACCTGCTGTCCACAAGGCTCCCGTGTGGCCGCCATATTTCTTTCCAGAGAGGCCAGGGCGAATGGGGCAACACCCTTTCCCCTCCGGGCAGGCATGCTGGCGCGGTTTAACACATAATCCATTTGCTTTTCCGCTCCAAGCGGCTGGTTTTCTGTGCTAAGTCCTTGTGCTTCCGGGGCCGTGGCCGTGCCGGAGAGCCGCTCGTGGGGGGCAACTGGTGACCTCGGTAGGGCATGGAGGACGGACCCAGAACGCCCCCTTTCCCATGAGGTCCCTGCTGCCCCCACCCCCGGCTCAGACCTGAAAGAGCAGTATTTTAAAAAAAAGAAATTAAAAGAATTAAAATTAGAATAACACAGGTTAGCAAACATAAAAATGAACTAGAATAGAAAGAAATTTAAAAAAAAAAGAAATCTCATTTACAATAATGTCCAAAAAATATAGTATCTAGGAATCAACTTAACAAAGAAAATGAAATTATGACACTATTAAAAGAATAAAAGGTAAAATGCATGGAAATGAAAACATTATATGTCCATAGACTTAGTGGTGCTAAGGACTTACTCCTGGTTCTGTGCTCAGAGATTACTCCTGGTAATGCTTAAAAAAACATATGTAGTGCCTGACATTAAACTAGGTCTGGTCATGTGCAAGTCAAGTTCCTTAAGTCCTATATCACCAATTTTCTACCACCTTTTTTTTTTATTGAATCACCATGAGATACAGTTACAAAGCTGAGTTTTGAGTTTTGAGTTGTTTGAGTTTCAATCATACAATAATGGAACACCATTCCTCCACCAGTGCACATTTTCCACCACCAATGTCCCCAGTGTCCTCCTGCCACCCCATCCTAACACTTACCTGCCTCTATGACAGACAATTCCCCTCATACTCTCTTTACTTTTGGGCATTATGGTTTGCAACATAGGTACTGAGAGGCTATCAAGTTTGGTAGCCTTTACTTTCAGCACACATCTCCCATCCTGAATAATCTCTCCAACCATCATTGACTTAGTGATCCCTTCTCTATTCCAGCTGCCTTCTTCCCTAGCTTATGAGGTAGGCTTCCAACTCTGGAGCAATATTTCTGACCCTTGTGTGCTGTCCTTGGGTATCAGTCTCATATTATGTGAAAGCCCAGCAAGCTACTGAGAGCATCTCGCAGCACGGCAAAGCCCAGAAAGCTCCCTGTGATGTATCCTATATGCCAAACACAGTAACAATAAGTCTTACAATGGAGATGTTACTGGGCCTGCTTGAGCAAATCAATGAACAACGGGAGGACAGTGCTACAGTGCTACTGTGCAATATTCCACAAATGAGTGCAGTCTTTCTATGTCTATTCCTCTCTTTCTGACTCATTTCACTTAGCATGATAATCTCCATAACTATCCACTTATAAGCAAATTTCATGACTTCATCTTTCCTAGTAGATGCATAGTATTCCATTGTGTAGATATATCAAAGTTTCTTTAGCCAGTCATCTGTTCTCGGGCACTCAGGCTGTTTCCAGATTCTGGCTATTGTGAACAGTGCTGCAATGAGAATACAGGTGCAGATGTCATTGATACTGTGATTTTTTTGTACCCTCAGAATATATTCCCAGATGTAATATTGCCAGGTCATTCTATCACACTTTAAGCCATAGTATAAAGATTTAATAGTCCAACTGGAAAAAAGATGAATAAAAGCAAATTTTCAGACCAATGAACTAAGAATCCAGAATTCAACATAATGTATGGACAGTTAATTTATGTCAAAGGAGCATTGAGTTCATTTATGTCAAAGGAGCAACCCAAATGCTTAATGATGGTCAAGTGCATAAAGAAATTATGATATACCATAGAGGAAAGGCTAACACATGGTCATTGGAAAAAAAGGAAGTCACATAACATTTAAAAAGGAAGAAAGAAATTGTATTTCTATCTCAACCACGTAAAGATGTGCCTGGAGCCAGAGGTTCTTTGTCTTCTTAACAACTTCTTTGATGCTCTTGAAGGCGTTCCACACTGCCCTCTTCTTCCTGCGCAGTTCTGGTGCCGAGTCATCCCTCATGTTGAGTTCTCAACCCAGGTACACATAGCACTGCATTCGGAGATGTTCGTTCCATTGAGAGCAAATGGAACATCAGGGACTAGTTCATTTTTTCATGAACATTGTCTTGGTAAGATTCAGCTGCAGTCTGCTCTTTCCACACTCATGGTCGAAGTCGGCCAGCATTTGTGCTGCTTGGCTAATGTTTGGTGTTATTAAAACAATGTCATCAGCGAAGCCGAGGTGGTGTTGTTGCCAAGCATCTATCTTCACTCCCATTTCTTCCCATTCCAGTTATCGCATGATGTTCTCAAGGGTGGCACTGAAAAGTTTTAGTGAAATGGTATCACCCTGCCTAACCCCTCTCTTTACATCAATGATCACTTTGTTGTAGAATGGTGAGATCCTGGTGGTGAATTCGTAATACAGCTCACGGAGGATCCTGATGTACTGAGTTTGAACACGCTGTTTGGCTAGGGCTTCGATGACCACACATCTATTTGACTCCACCCTTCTTCCTGCACTAACATACGCCACAGAGACCTGGGCCCTACAAAACGAGAACACTACTCAGGTCTCCCAAAGAGGAATCGAAAGAGCTATGCTTGGAATATCACACTTCACTCAAGTGAGAGAAGGAATCCAGAGTTTCGACCCCTGTTGACAATCAAGAATCAGGGACGCTGTCTCGTTTGCCAAGACATGGAAAATCAGATGGGCTGGGCACATAATGCAATTTAGAGACAATTGCTGGGCTAGAGCTGTTACTGACTGAATTCCATGGGACATCAAAAGGATGCGTGGCTGCCCACCTACGAGATGGTCAGACTTCTTCATCAAAACCCTGAACAAATGGTTTGAGGCTCTTCGTGTTCCTGAGGCAGGCTTTCAGGAGAGAGAAGACTCCACTGGGCTACACTAGCACATGACAGGAACAGATGGAGATGTTACTGGTGCCTGCTTGGGCATATCGAAGATGAATGGATTGACAAGCGATACAAGTGATCTCAACCACAAAAGTTTATTAAAAATGGATTAAAAACATTGATATTAGGACTGAATCCATAAAATATACCAAAAAATTCAATATAAATTATACGATCCATGATAATTATTTTCAGAGGTGTTTTTCGTGATCTGACTCCATTGACAAAGAAAACAAATGTAAAAATAAACAAATAGATCCACATAAAACTAAACATTTATCCACCTGAAAAGAAACTACAGCTAAAATAAAAAGTTATGCTATTGAAAGGGAGAAATTTTTTTTTTACCAAATACTTAATATTTGGTAAAAATACTAAGACTAATACTAAGACTTTTCACTCTTCCTCTTAGTCGCCAAGCAGAGCTGGTCTTCTCTCCCACCCAGGTCATTTTATCCGCCAATTCTAGAACCCGGGACTTGGATTTCTCCCTGCAAGCCCCCCAGGCGTCCTTTTGAACCTTGGGAGACAAAGCAGCCCTGAGCCTCTGCCTCTACCTCTTCATTCCCAAGCTGAGCTGTTTTACTCCCCAACCCAGTCTTTACTCCTGCCACACACACCAGATTCCCGTGGGGGTGTGGCCGCTTTAAAAGTGGGAGTGGCTTCTGTAGAAGTGGGTGTGGCCTACTTTTCAGCAAACCAACACTCACGCGGCCGCATGTAGTTTAGCCATACCAAGAAATCTAGTCCCCACGCCTACACACCAACATGAAGAAGCAACGTAAACCCCCACCACAAGTGGAGGTTGATGAAAAGAGTCCAGAAGCCTCTGTAGGTGCTACTCACATAAGGGACCTCTCTGACAAAAAATTCAGATATAAAGTCATAAAGATATTCAATCAACTCAATGAAACAGTCAGACAGAAATTCACTAACATGCCAGAAAAAATCGACAAATTACAGGAAGAAATGAGAGCAGAAACTGGAAAGCTATGCACAGAAATGTCACGAATTAAAGATTCCATTGATGAAATAAAAAAAAACTCAGTATGTTCCCTCAAAAGTAGAATGACCACAGCTGAGGAAAGAATCGGTGAGCTGGAAGATCAGCTGCACCAAGCCAACAGGCAACAACAAACAGTGGCAAGGGACCTCAAAATAGCTCTAGAGCGAATCAGAGTCCTAAGAGAAGATTCCAAAAGGAACAACATTAGAATCATTCGACTACCAGAAGCTCAGGGAAACAATCCCAATGAAAAAAGCCATGGTTAAACAAATCATCACGGAAAAATCCCCAGAGCTTGACAATGCAGCCATTCACATTCAAGGAGTCCGAAGGGTGCCAGCTAAAAGAGACCCGAACAAAAACACTCCAAGACATATCATAATTAGAATGATCGATGCTGCCGATATAGACACAATACTGCAAACAGCAAGGTCAAAGAAGGAAATCACATACAAAGGAGCGCCCCTTAGATTCACTGCAGATCTATCAGAGGAAACCCTCCAAGCCCGAAGTTCGTGGCGAGATATGGTGAAAAAAATTACTGAAATGAATATTTCACCAAGAATACTCTATCTGACTAAACTCACACTCAAACTCGAAGGAACGGTACACTATTTTCTAGATAAGCAGCAGCTCAGGAACTTCATAGACTCAAATCCAAACCTAAAACAAGGGACAAAGTGGCTACTATAAGACAAGACAAACCCTACAACCACAGCAGACCCTTACAAAAAGATGACACAAAAGCCCATAACAGTAATCTCTCTCAATGTCAACGGTCTAAAATCACCATTTAAGAGACACAAAGTGGCAAAAGGGATTCAGAGACAGAACCCAACATTCCACTGATTGAGAAACTCATCTCAACAGTCAGAGCAAACACAGACTCAAAGTCAAAGGATGGAAAACAATCCTGCAAGCAAAAAGCTCCCTCAAAAAAGCTGGGGTGGCCATACTAGTATCCGACAACATAAATTTCACATTGAAAAATATTAGAAGAGACAGCGAAGGCAATTTTATCTTCACCAAGAGATATGTAAAACAGGAAGAAATCACACTCTTAAATGTATATGCACCTAATGAGGGAACAGCTAAATATTTAAAACAACTGCTAACAGATTTTAAGGAGGACATTGCTAGCAACACAATAGTAGCTGGAGATGTCAACATCGCCTTATCACCTCTGGATAGATCAACAAGAACAAAACTCAGCAAGGAATGATTGGCTTTGAAAGAAGAAATAGAAGAGAAAGGGCTTGTAGACCTATACAGGGCTTTACACCCCCAAAAGGAAGAATACGCATTCTTCTCCAGTGCGCACGAGATATTTTCCAAAATAGACTATGTCCTAGGCCACAAAACATACCTCAATAGAATCAGGAAGATAGAAATAGTCTCAACAATCTTATCAGACCATGATGCACTGAGAATAGAAGTGAAACACACACAGACACGGAGAACCAATTCAAACACCTGGAAATTAAACAAATCAATGCTGAACAATGAGTGGACCAGGAAGGAAATCAAGGACAAAATCAAAAGATACGTGGAAACAAATGAGAATGAAGACACAAGCTACCTGAACTAATGGGATGCAGCGAAAGCCATATTAAGGGGAAAATTTATAGCTCTGCAAGCATATCTCAGGATGGAAGAAAGGATGCACATAAACAACTTGACTTCACAGCTCAAGGTCTTAGAAAATGATCAACAGAAGGAGCCCACATCAGACAGAAGGAAAGAGATCATAAAACTTAGAGCAGAAATCAACGACATGGAAACCAAAGAAACTATGCGAAAGATTAATGAAACCAAGAGCGGGTTCTTTGAGAAAATTAATAAGATAGATAAATCACTAGCAACACTCACAAAGAAACAGAGAGAACCCTAATAAATCGAATCAAAAATAAGAATGGGATATCACAACAGAAACCAAAGAAATTCTAATGAACATCAGAGACTACTTTGAAAGTCTGTATGCCACAAAACAAGAGAACCTAGAAGAAATGGATAAATTCCTGGATTCCTATCATCTCCCAAAGCTGAATCAAGAAGATTAAAAGTACCTGAATAGACCAATTTACATCAACGAAATTGAAACTGTAATCATAAGTCTTTCCAAAAACAAAAGCCCAGGTTCAAATGGATTCACCAGTGAATTTTCCAAACATTTAAGAGGACATACTGCCAGTCCTTCTCAAGCTTTTCCAGGAAATTGAAGAAACAGAAACTCTCCCAAACAGTTTCTATGAAGCCCATATCTCCGTAATACCAAAAGGAAACAAAGACACCACAAGAAAAGAAAACTACAGGCCTATATCCCTGATAAACATGGATGCAAAGATTCTCAACAAAATACTAGCAAATAGAATTCAACAACTCATCAAAAAGATCATACACCATGACCAAGGAGGATTCATCCCAGGGATGCAAGGATGGTTTAGCACTCAGAAATCAATCAACATAATCCATCATATCAACAAAAGAAAAGATAAAAATCATATGATCATATCAATAGATGCAGAGAAAGCATTTGACAAGATCCAGCACCCGTTCATGACGAAAACCCTTGTCAAAATGTCATAGAGGAGACTTCCTCAATATAGTTAAAGCCATCTACCACAAGCATACAGCAAGCATCATCCTCAATGGGGAAAAACTGAGAGCCTTTCCTCTAATATCAGGGATGAGACAAGGATGTCCACTCTTTCCACTTGCTGTTCAATATAGTACTGGAAGTACTTGCAATCGTAATTGGGCAAGAAAAATATATTAAGGGCATCAAGGTAGGAAAGGAAGAAATCAAGCTCTCACTATTCACAGATGATATGATACTATACTTAGAGAACCCTAAAACCTCTACCCAGAAACTCCTAGAAACAATAGACTTGTATAGTAAAGTTGCAGGCTCTAAAATCAATACTCAAAAGTTCATGGCTTTCCTATATGCAAATTGTGAAAGAGAAGAAAGTGACATGAAGAAAACAATCCTGTTCACAATTGTGCCCCAGAATATCAAGTATCTAGGAATCAGCGTAACTAAGAATGTAAAGGACCTGTACAAAGAAAACTACAAAACGCTACTTCAGGAAATAAAAGAGGACACAAAGAAATGGAAAAATATCCCCTGCTCATGGATCGGGAGAATTAACATTGTCAAAATGGCAATACTCCCCAAAGCACTGTACAAATTCAATGCAATCCCTATAACGATATCCATGACATTCTTCAAAGAAATGGAGCAAACACTCCTGAAATTCATATGGAACGATATGTCCCCACGAATAGCTAAAGCAATTCTTGGGGAAATGAAAATGGGAGGAATCAACCTCTCTAACTTCAAACTCTACTGCAAAGCAGTAATAATTAAAACAGAATGGTACTGGGAAAAAGGCAGATCTGTAGACCAATGGAACAGGGTTGAATATACTGAGATCTCCCCCCAGCATATGATCATCTAATTATTGATGAGGGGGCAAGAAAAGTGAAGTGGAGCACGGAAAGCCTCGTTAACAAATTGTGCTGGCAAAACTGGATGGAAACATGAGAAAATGTGGGCTCAGATCTCTGCCTAACGCCATTTACAAAAATAAGATCAAAGTGGATTAAAGACCTCAACATCAGACCAGAATCCATAAGATACATTGAAGATAAAAGGTAAAGGTAAAGGCCCTCCCATTGTTTGCTCGAGCGGGCCCAGTAACGTCTCCATTGGAGACTTTGTTGTTACTGTGTTTGGCATATCAAATATGTCACGGGGAGCTTGCCAGGCTCTGCCGTGAGGTCAAGATACTCTCGGTAGCTTGCCGGGCTCTCCGAGAGGGGCGGAGGAATCAAACTCGGCTCGGCCATGTTGGCTGCGTGCAAGGCAAACACCCTACCGCTGTGCTATCGCTCCAACTTTATCTTTGAAGATAAAGTTGGCAAAACCCTCCATAACATCAAAGGTAATGGTATCTTCAAAGATGTCATGTCACTGGCCAAGCAATTGAAAACAGAGATAGACAAATGGGACTATCTTAAACTAAGAAGCTTTTGCACCTCCAACAAAACTGTGACCAAAATACAAAGACAGTCTACAGAATGGGAAAAAATATTCGCGGAATACACATCTACAAAGGGTTGATATCAAGGATATACAAAGTACTGGTTGAAGTCCACAAGAAGAAAACATCCAACCGCATCAAAAATGGGGCGATGAAATGAACAGAAACTTTCTCAAAGAAAAAATCCGAATGGCTAAAAGGCACATGAGAAAATGCTCCACATCATTAATCATCAGGGAGATGCAGATCAAAACCACAATGAGATATCATTTCACACCACAGAGACTGGCCCATATCCACAAGAACAAAAGCTGGCACGGATGTGGTGAGAAAGGGACCCTCTTTCACTGCTGGTAGGAATGCCAACTGGTTCAGCCCTTTTGGAAAACAGCACGGATGATTCTCAAAAAATTCGAAATTGAGGTCCCATTTGACCCAGCAATACCACTCCTGGGAATATATCCCAGAGAGGCAAAAAATAGGGTTGAAGTGACATCTGCAATTGTTTGTTCATTGTAGCTCTCTTTACAATAGCCAGAATCTGGAAAAAACCTGAGTGCCTGAGAACAGATGACTGGTTAAAGAAACTTTGGTACATCTATACAATGGAGTACTATGTAGCTGTTAAAAAGATGAAGTCATGAAATTTACACTCTCCAGGACACTTTACAGACACAGAGGCCAAGACTCACGCATGAGTGAAGCCCCATAGAGTGAGGGAAGCGGAACTCTGGACCTCAGACTCCAGACTCAATGGACCCGGGAACAGAGATTCTCTGCCTGAACCAGCAGCTCGGCAGACATCCATTACCTCCACTACCTCCACTACCTGCCCGCTGACACATTCCAAGACACTTTCTGCTCCGTGCACATCATAAAACACTTAATACAAGATTACCACACCATATTTGATTGTGTTGAAATATGGTTTGAACCATGGAAACCACTGCAAGGACAATTAGAGGCTGCTTTAAAAGCCTCTATCCCTTTCAGAGAGCCTGGCAAGCTACCGAGAGTGTTCCACCCACACAGCAGAGCCTGGCAAGCTACCGTGGTGTATTCAATATGCCAAAACCAGTAAATACAATGGGTCTCATTCCCCTGACCCTGAAAGAGCCACCAATATGACAGCATTGAGAAGGATGAAGAAGGAAAGGCTGATAAAATCTCAGGTCCGACCTAGGCTGCCACAAGGAAGAAAGACAAAAATGACTGTCTGTACTTTCAGTGCATGTACGCTGGCATTGAATGCATCCATCGAGGACCTGATGGTCCAAGCATGAAAGATCAAGTACGACATCATTGGTTAGACCGAGGTGAGAAGGCATCAATCACATTTTCAACACTGGGGAAGAACTCTTCCTCGGAACAGGCGACAAAAGAGGAGTCAGTGGTGTCAGCGTCCAAGTCAACACTAATGTGGCCATAAACATTGATTCATTCGAATGCCTAACAACCTGAATCGGGCAATTACACTTAAATAGATGTGGTTCATTGCCGGCAGGTTCTATCTTTGTTGTCTACGCACCAACATCTAATTATGATGAAGGAGAAATTGAGAAGTTCTACGTGGAGCTGGAGAAGTTCTATAAAGAAGACCACACTTTTTACAAGATCATTGTCGGTGATTTTAATGCCAAAATAGGACCAAGAAGATCAGCCAAAGAACTCCACATTGGGACCCATGGCCTAGAATGGAAGGAACAGGGTGAGATGCCTGTCCAAGTTCATCATGTCAACCAAGACCATCCATGGTAACTCACAATTCCAGAAGGCCGAACCTAAACACTGGACATGAGAGTCTCCCAGTGGATGATTCCACAATGAAATAGACCACATCATATTCAATCGACAGTTTTGCCTGACCGATGTCACTGTTGTCCCAAATTCCAAATGGGATCAGACCACTGTCTCCTTCATGCAAAATTCTACTTCACAGAGTGAGGAGAAAGAAGAGAACTCCCAGAACGACCACAAACTGGGAGCTCTTTGGCATTATTGCGGCAACATGGGAAGATGCCATCGTTGACAACACTGATGAGGAATACGATCAACTGGTTCAGCACCTCCATGATTGTGCAAAGAACGCCGAGAGAGAGATAGCCACAAAAAGACGCCTGTCTTCGAAAACTCTCCAGCTCATTTGCCAACGTGGCTTGGCGCAAGCCTCAGGCAACCGCAAGTGAACGTCCAAGCTCGCAAAGCAGTGCAGATAAGCAATAAAGGAAGACGTCAAAGAGAGAAGAATAGCAGTGCTGGCAGATGCGGCAGAAGCCGGGAAAAGGATTTGTAATGCCAGCCTGTCCTTCACCAACTACAAGACCAAGATGACTGCCTTCCGATGTGCTGATGGATCTATTACATCTTCCAGAAGGGCAATGGAGAAGATTATCCATAACTTCTACTCGAATCTCTTCAATAGCCACACCCACCTGCCCACATACCAAATTTTGCAAGATGGATATGTCGTTCCCAAAGTTCTCCCTTCTGAAATCCGAAATGCCATTTCATCGGTAAAGAAATGAATAGTACCCGGCCCAGACAAGGTCAGACCTGAACACCTGAAGAACGTACCATCAGTACTCATTAATACATTGGCTCGGCTCTTCACGTGCTACTTGTCTGAATGCAAGGTTCTGTATTCAGCAGGACTGTACTACTGTACAAGAACGGAGACATCCACGACATTAGCAACTATCTCCCAATCTGCCTTTTGTCTGTCCTCTACAAGCTGTTCAGTCGAGTCATCCTGAATAGGATTGGCAGAACACTAGATGAAGGACAATCATGAGAGAAAGCCGATTTCCGAAAAGGATTTAGCACAATCGACCATATCCACAAGATAACCAAGCTCATTGAGGTTTCTCAGGAGTTCAAGATGCTGCTCTGTCTAACTTTCATTGATTTAAAGAAATCTTTGATTTCTTTGATACTTTTGAGACTGAAGCAGTCATCAAATCCCTAGCCAAACAGGGCATTCAATGTCAATATATCAGGATCCCCCATGAGCCGTATTGCGGATTCACTCTCAGGATCTCACCATTCTACAGGGTGGTGATCATTGCCATCAATAGAGGAGTTCGGCAGGGTGAAACCATTTTACTGAAACTCTTCAGTGCCATCCTCAAAAACGTCATGTGACGACTGGAATTGAAAGTAATGGGAGTGAAGATAGATCTTCAACAACTACACCACCTCTGCTTCGCTGATGACATCGTTCTTATAACACCAAACATCAGTCAAGCAGCACAAATGCTGGCCGACTTTGACTGTGAGTGTGGAAAGGTCGGACTACAGCTGAATCTCACAAAGACAATGTTTATGAGAAACTGTCTCGTTCCTGACATTCCATTCACTCTCAATGGGACGAACATCTCTGAATGCAACAGTTATGTGTACCTAGGTCAAGAAGTCAACATGACGAATGACCTGGCACCTGAGTTGCGCAGGAGAAAGACAGCGGCTTGGATGCCTTCAAGAACATTGAAGAAATTTCTAAGAGGACAAAGAACCTCAGGATATGGGCACATCTCTTCGATTCCACTGTTCTTCCTGCAGTAACATATGCCTCAGAGACCCGGGCCCTACAAAACAAGATGAGAACACTATTCGGGTCTCCCAAAAAGGAATTGAAAGAGTTATGCTTGGAGTTTCACGTTCACTCAAATGAGAGAAAGAATTTGGATTTCTGACCTCCATAGATGGTCAAGAATCAGGGACACTGTCTCTTTTGCCAAGGCATAGAAAATCAGATGGGCTGGACACGTAATGAGATTTGAAGATGACTGCTGGACTAGAGCCATTACTGACTGGATTCCATGGGACGTCAAAAGATCACATGGCCACCCACCTATGAGATGGTCAGACTTCTTCTTCAAAACCCTGAATGATCTGTTTGAGGCTCTTTGTGTACCTAGAATGAGCAGATGCCATGGCAGGGACAAATGGAGATGTTACTGGTGCCCGTTGAGCAAATCGATGAGTAACAGGATGTCAAGTGATCAAGTGATTGCCTATTAGGCCCAGGGTTCAGTTCCTTGCACCTAAAACAAACAAACAAAAACTTAACATTTACATTTATCATTATTAAATAGTGTGTGAAGATTTTGAGACTCATATATAAGAATGAGATCCTTTGGTCATAGGTCATGTAGTTGTTCAATTTTACTGTATACTGCCATATTGTTCTAAAATTGTTCTTTTGTACCTATCAGTAATGCTAACAGTACCATATCTACTACTTGTGGTATAAAAAAGTCATTAATCACTCTCATTTCTCTATATCTCTCTTCAGGTGTTTTGTAAAGTTTCCTCATAGATTAATTGAATTTTAGAACTACAGGATCCTTAGAGAGTATATATTCATATTTCTTCATTGTAAGGAAACTTATTTTTAAAGAAAATATAGTTAAGCTGGGTTGCAGCAATAGCACAGTGTGTAGGGCGTTTGCCTTGCACACAGCCAACATGACCGCCTCGAGTTCAATTCCTTCACCCCTCTCAGAGAGCCCGGCAAGCTACCAGGAGTATCTTGCCCCCATGGCAAATCCTGGCAAGCTACACGTGACGTATGCCAAACACAGGAACAATTGTCACAATGGAGGTGTTACTGGGCCTGCTCGAGCAAATTGATGAAGTATGGGAGGACAGTGACAGTGACAGATAATTAAGCTAATTATAAGTTAAGGCTAGATGTGATTTCAGCTTCAGTTTTAATTTTGCCAAATTACTATTTCTTTACCAAAGTCCCAGAATTACATGTATAAATGTATAAAATGTATTTGATTGTGTACGTGCATGCACACACACACATACACACAAGATAACACAGGGATTGTGCACAGGATAGCCATGGATTCCGGGGTTTCATCTATTTTCCAGCCAACCACAAGCATCAGGAGAATATCATTTGCAACCTTTTCTTCTCATATTGGGTCTGAAACTACTGTGGAATTTGTTGTTTTATAATTAATGCCTGTTGAACATATTCGTTAGAATATATCAAATATTATGTGACTACTATATTTCTAAAAGGATTTACTCATTCAAAGACAATAGTTTATTGGTGGAGGCTTGAAGCATACAAGTGCAGAAAGTTACTTTTAAAAAAGTTTCTTTTAAGTGCTTGACTTTGTGAAAAGCAATCTATTAAATAACTTGGGTTACTTGATTATGAAAAATCATTTTTCAAGGTAGAACATCATTTAGTGATATTGGAGACAAATTAATTGTACTACTAGCTTCCACAAAAGTAACATGTATGGGCAGTAAGAATAGCCAGTTTTTCTTTTCTGTACTCCAATATTTGTGGCATATACAAATGGGAACTTTATCTTACCCAGATCTTGACAGGCAATTATGCCTATAGAAAAGTACTTCATCAGCAATTACTCAGTATTTGATAGATATACTGGGTAGATCAAAAATCTTGCTTTAGATAAGGACAGATAGAATGGCTGCTCTCATTTGCGGGTTATATTAAAAAACTTACTTTGAGACTAAGATGTGACTTGATCACTTGATTTCCCGTTAGTCATCGATTTGCTCCAACAGGCTCCAATAATGTCTCCATTCATCCCTGTCGCGTGCTATTGTAGCCCAATGGCATCTGTTCGTTCTAGGAACACAAAGAGCCTCAAACCGATCATTCAGGGTCTTGACGAAGAAGTCTGACCATCATGTAGGTGGGCGGCCACGCGGACTTTTGATTTCCCGTGTAATCCAGTTTGTAACAGCTCTAGTCCAGTGGTCGTCTCCAAATCCCATTACATGTCCAGCCCATCTGATTTTCGACGCCTTGGCAATCGAGACAGCATCCCTGATTCTTGACCATCAACGGAGGTCAGAACTCCGGATTCTTTCTCTCATTTAAGTGAAACGTGATATTCCAAGCATAGCTCTTTCAATTCCTCTTTGGGAGACCCAAATAGAGTTCTCATCCTGTTTTCATAGGGCCCAGGTCTCTGAGGCGTATGTTAATGCAGGAAGAACAGTGGAATCGAAGAGATGTGCCTGGAGCCTGAGGTTCTTCGTCCTCTTAGCTATTTCTTTGACGCTCTTGAAGGTGTTCCAAGCTGCTCTCTTCCTCCTGCGCAACTCAGGTGCCAGGTCATTCGTCATGTCGACTTCTTGTCATGTTCTTCTTCTCGAATTAGGTACACATAACTCTTGCATTCAGAGATGGTCGTTCCGTTGAGAGCGAATGGAACATCAGGAATGAGACTGTTTCTCATAAACATTGAGACTAATATATAAGGCCAGGAAAAACAGGGGGACTGGTCAGTGGTTGAAAACTTGCCACAAAATATGGGGGATGTGGGGGGAGGGCAGATAGGATAGAGAAGGATCCATTATAACAATGATAATTGTAAATAATCACTCTGGACAAGAACTGAGTATTGAAAAGTAGATAACGGGATATAAACCTTTCAGTATCCATATTGCAAACCAAAATGCCCAAAAGGAAGGAGAGAGAGTCAGAGAGACAGAGAGACAGAGACAGACTGAGACAGAGAAGGAGAGAGAGACAAAGAGAGAGACGGAGAAGAAAAGTGCCTGTCATAGAGGCAGGCAGGGATGGGAGGTGGGAGCGAAACTGAGAACATTGGTGGTGGGAAATGTACACTGGTAAAGTAATGGGTATTGGAATGTGATGTGACTGAAACCCAATCATGAACAACCTTGTAACTGTATCTCGCTATGATTCAATAGAATTTTTAAAATTTTGCTTATATTTATTTATTAAATATCTACTGAGCTGGGATATATCCAGGCATTCATGTGTTAGTCATGAACAGATTAACATCCTTATCTTTTATTGACGTATAACCTAGATATAGCCAGATGACTAATTTTCAGCATCCATTTTACTCAGTGTAAGAGTTAACACTACTCTAACAGAGAACTAAATGAAATTTCAAGTACTAGAACTGTGCTTACCAAATTAAATGTGCATAAGCTCATGTGGGAAATTTCTAATTGCAAATTCAGATTCAGCTAGTCTGGGTGGAGATTGATTCTCTATTTCTAACAAGTTCCCTGGTGATGTCAAAACTGTTTTAGGTCTTGGATCAGAGTCTGAATAGAAGATTAGGGTGGAGGGAAAGAGATGTGGAAAAAGGCGCCTCTATGTTATTTTTCACTTATTGTTTTAGCAACTTCTTCCAGTGTTTTCTCGATAATGAGGGCAATTATGACAATTATAATTATGTAGCTTTTGTTTATTGAGCATTAACTATGGGCCAGGTACTGTGCTAAGTTGTGACCTATATATTTTAATCCTCTTAACAATCCTACAAAGTAGGAATGCTTGTTCTCTTTTATGGGAAAAAAAATAACCCGTGTTTGGAGAAGTGCAGTAATTTATTTAAATCCATTCACACAGGCAAGAGTGGGAGCTGGGAACCGTGCCTTTGCTCTTTGTAAAAGATAGATAAAAAGTCAATTTGATGATTCATCCAATATCCCAAACCTAGTGCTTGAAGGTTAGTAGATGTTAAATAAATGTCGATTTCTTTTCCTTTTTAAAAAGGTCTAGATTAAATATTTAACCATGATGGGGAAAGATGATATTGTTGTGAGTTGAGTCCTAGGGGTCTCCTTCCCGATAGATTCTTTCACCTGGAAGTCATTGTGGATGGTGGCATTTTCTCATAGAACCAGATGAGTCTTCACAAAAAAGGATCACCTGACCCTAATCCCACAGCCTTGTCTTCTCCTCTCTGGTCCTCAGTAAAGTGACTGTTGAAACTTTGTACACTCAATGTGCATTACTTTAATCCTCTCCCGTTGCCAATTTTTCCCCCCACCAACCACAAGTAGCAACACCACTGTTAGGGTCTGTGCCCTGATTTTCTGAAAAATATTTGTTTAGAGATTGGAGGAGATTGTACAGCAGGTCTTACAGCTGGCTGGTGGTTCAGTGCAAAGATTCAAAGATGTAATGATGCTCATTTCCTGTGGTCTGGCTACCCCGATGGTGTTGGGAGCCTCCAGGCTCATATTCAGAATGCTCAGGGAACCGCGTGGTACTAGGAATCAAACCAAGCCTAACACATTCTAGACATGTGCCTGTCTCCTGGCCCCCAAACTATTTATCCTTTAATTTTATTTAGTATCTATAATTTATAATGCTGTTAATAACAGTTTCAGACATAAAATGCTCCAATTTCACACCCACCACCAATGTCAGTATCCCTCAACAAAATTCTCAAGGTTCCCTCTGATTCCTCATCCACCTTCTTATCAGACATTTTTGAAACTGAATTAATATAGTCTGGGACACATGTTTGCAATACTGGTGGTGTTTAGGTGTTTATGGTTTTGACATATGTAGTCACCTCACCTCTATACCACTCAAATTTTCTAGGACCATCCAATGCCCTATGTTACCACTAGTCTACCTCCACTTTCCCCACCTCACACTCAACACCTTGCTCCTTGACTTTCTCATTTCTATAATCCAGGCCCAAGTGTTTGCTCATATTTTATAACTTTCATTCCACGTCTTGCTACTCTATATACCACAGAATAGTGAGAAAACCTACTGCTTCTTCTTCCTCTGACCTACTTTACTTAACATGACACTATCCAGTTCCATCCAAGTTATAGCAGACTGCAAGTCCATCCTTCCTTGGGGCTGTATAATATTCCATTGTGCATGTAAACTGCAACTTTTTTCATTTATCTGTCCTTGGACATTTGGTTATTCTCATATCCTGGCTATTGTACTGCAATGAACATAACTGTGCATATATCTATTCAAAGTAGGTTTTTGTGTTTTGAGGGTAAATGCTTGTGTCATACAGAAACTCCTCTATTTTTTTTTTTTTTTGAGAAATCTCTGTACTGTTTCTATGGGACTGAAGCAAACAACTTTCCCACCAGCAACGCCACATTCTTATAAACACTATTGGTTCTAGTCTTTTTGACATATGCCATTCTCACTGGTGCGGGATGACATCTTACTCTTTTTTAAAATTTGAATTTTCCTAATAAATGATGATAAACATTTCTTTACATACTTATTAGCCACATATTTTCTTCTTGGGAGTTTCTGTTTGTCTCCTTGTCCCATGATTTTAAAGCTTTGAATTTTAAGTGTGATGGCATATAATAATTAGCCACATTACAAGGCAAAAGAGATAAGCAGTTATTGCAAAATGGAAAAACATAATGTATAATACATAATAAAGATAATATATAAAATATATATGTACTCAGAGAAAAAGATAAATATTAATGGATTAAAATGAAAAATATATTAACCTTGTATACTTAGAGTGAAAGACTTAGAATAGATTCTTATAAAATATTCTCAAATTTTGATGTGATAAAAAAAGTAACCATTATTGCCACTATTACAATAACCATAATCAACAGTACCACATCAGCAATCACCTTACTCTATTCCTGATAATCAGAAGTCTTCTGAACAGATTTGCCCTTTTTATCCTAACTTGCTGTTTATTTGTAGGTTAGAATAATGAGTCCAGAAGTTTTACTTGTTAATGAGAATAGTTAACTCATTTGGAAGTGATGTAAATGACATGGGCAAAAAAGTAACCAAACAAGTTCAGGAAGAAGAACCTCCAGTCACATGCTAATTATTCTTGAAGAAATACTTTTATATTAAGATAAGATAATGGAAATTCAGGGAATGGTAACACCTTTATGAAATATAAAGCTACTCTTAAATTATAGAATTATCACATCATGATTGGGAGGTACTTTTTTTCCAAGAGAAACTCAGAAATAATGTTGATCCTAACTTAGAAATTAAGCCTTCTGTTGGCACAAAAGATATAAATTGGTGCCTGGGAGATAATTTAAGTGGTAGAACATTGATTTGATTCCCACAGGTTCCTGACTGCAGATTCAGTCCCCAGCACTGCCAGATGTGGGCCCTCTTTATGAAAAGGCTGGAAATTGCAAAATCCTTACATTGGATTTAATTATGAGATCAAGTTATTAAACCAAGGTTGAGATATTCTAATTCCAGTGTGAAGTTGAGATGTTATATGGTAGGAAGTGAAGGGGAAGAACGCAGAAGGAATTTTTATTTTTAACTGAATCTGTGAGTTTCAAACAGAAGAAAACTTTGATTAGGAATATAAAACTTGTAGAGATTAAGTTTAATGTGGACATTTGAAAAAAAAACAAAGATGGGCATTAAAAAATAAAATAGAGTTTTAGATTAGATAAACTAGATGGTTTTGAAGGAAACAAACTGGAACCAGAAAAATTAATTAATTAATTTTAAAAATTTGTATTCTCAAGAGTGAACTACAACATTGGAATTTTAAACAAAGCATCAATAATTTGAGTAGAAAAAATATACAAGAAAACAAGATAAATAATTGTATAAATATAAAATCTTAATTCTATAAACCAAATAGTTTGTATAAAATATTTGTCTTGGTTTTAGATTGTAAAAAAACATATGTTTGAAACAAACTGAAGTGTTAACAATATTAGAGAATTTTTTTTTGCTTGGTTCTATTTATTTTTTATATGCTTGGTTTTTAAATCTGATATTATGGTTATGACTTTAAGTGTCTCGTCTTAAGGCTACATAGTAAAATAGGCGAATTGTCATGATAGCTGAAAACTTATCTTAAAGCAATCTTAAAAGCAATCTACTGCTTGTGATGGGTGGATATAGATAAAACAAAAATGACCACATGCTAATACCTCTCTGACTTGAAGATAGGTATCTGGTATACTTTGCTCTCTCTCAATTTTGAAGTTTGAAATTAAAGGCCTAGGGAATGTGGTTCAGTTGCAGAGTTCCTGCCTAACAGGCACTCAGTCAAGTACTCATTCATTCCCTGGCATTGCCCCACATAATAGGTGCCTGGTAGCACTGGCATTTGGGACCCCCAGTCACCTACAAAAAAAGACTGTGAACTTAGTCACACACCATTACCAAGTGTGAGCACCTCCGCCAACTATGCAGCCCCCATCATCACAAAACAACAGCAACAAAGGAAAGAGGAGAGGAAAATAAAAATATAATTAATTTAAGATAAAAACAACTAATAAGATAATGAAGTTAATTAAACTCAGGGAATGCAAATTTGTTTTTAAATTTAGAAATAAGATTTTCATATGACCTAGACTTAAACCCGAAAGTTTTGTAACTGCTTTCACGGTGATTCAATAAATAAGTTTATAAAAAGAAAAAAAAGTAAGGTGAAGGTCATGCCCAATTCAATCACCTAATCAATGGCTGAATAAATAGCAATACTTCTACATTAAAATAATTAAAAATCTTTTAAAAAATAAGATTTTCAGTAAATAAATCTTAAGTGTGCTTACTATTCACATCATTAGTTTAAGAGACTATAGTGAGCTAAAGAAATAGATAGATTAAGCATCACTGTATCACTGTCATCCCATTGTTCATCGATTTACTCAAGCGGGTGCCAGTAATGTCTCTATTCATCCCAGCCCTGACATGTCAGAAGCCTCTCCTTACTCATCTTTCCCAATGGTTGGATGCTCTTTCAGGGTCAGGGAAATGAGACCTGTTATAGTTACTGTTTTTTGGCATATTGAATACACCACAGGGAGCTAGTCAGGCTCTGTGTGGGCAGGATGCTCTCGGTAGTTTGCCGTGCTCTCCGAGAGGCACACATATATGTTTCTCTCTATAATTTGTTGCCTACTGTCTGAACTCTATCAACATGGTGTGGTAATTATGGAAAATGGGAAGGAAGTGTCTTATGACGCTCTGGAAACGGCCTGGAATGTGGCTGTGGTTGGGTAGTGGAGGTCGGTTGCTTGGGCTGGGTCCCTTGGGATGAGGAGGGCTCTCGCCAGCTCCTCTCCTGGGCGCCCCGAGTGAAAAACAGCCTGGCATGGAGTCCGGCGGCATGGTTATTGGGGCCTCATTTTATACTCCCTTCTGGGAGGAATAGCCCTGAGTTCTGGAAGGTGGTTGATGAGGAGATTATCTGGAGCCAGCAGGGTGTGGCTTATGGGTGTGACCACTGGGTCACTGGAGACTGGGGGAAGCAGGAAGAGGAGCTCTGCTCCTGAGTCCCTTGAGTCCAGAGTCCAAGGTCACAAAGTGACCCCTGGAACTTCTTTCCTGCGTGAGGCTCTGCCTGAGCGTGTGGAAAGCACCTTGGAGCATGGCGGCGGTTGGGTCCTGGAGATCGACTGCCGGGGACTGGGTCCCTTGGGGCGGGGAAGGCTCTGCCTTCCCCCTCTGGGGCGCCCTGAGTGAAAACAACCTGGCGCAAAGTCCCAGATTAAGCATATATAGGAAGAAAAATAGTAGCTAATTATGTTAATAAAATATTAGCAATTACAGAGTCACATAAAAGTAAGTTTCAATTATTTATTTATTTACTTATTTTGCTTTTTGGGTCACACCCAGCAATGCACAGGGGTTACTCCTGGCTCAGCACTCAGGAATTACTCCTGGCAGTGCTCAGGGGACCATATGGGATGCTGGGGATCGAACCTGGGTCGGCCGCGTGCAAGGCAAACGCCCTACCCACTGTGCTATTGCTCCCGCCCAAGTTTCAATTATTAAACAAAAACTATTATGTGTTTTCTTGTTCTCTGCAAGAGAAGAGATATTGAAAAGTAATGTGGGCTCCCTGAATTTAGAGTTTACAGATATAAAAGTAGTAATAATAAATCACATCTACTCATAGTACAAAACAAAGAAGTAAAATACATTGTGTAACATAAGATTTTTGGAAACATGTATTTGTATTAGTTTTCTCTCATACAATATTGAACAAACTTGAACTGTGGCCTCGGGCAGAATTTAGCTGCCTGAATTCCAATATTTGAATTTAAATCCTGATTCCACTATTTGCCCTGACATTTTGCAAACATAATTAACCTTCATTATTCTTACTTTGCAAGGTTTGTGTAGTACTAGCAATTTTGTAGTATTTTTGTGGCAAGTTAATATAACAGAGTTTTTAATTTTTTTATTTTTTATTAGTGAGACATATGAGGTACAGTTGTAGACTTACAAATTTTTGTGCTTGGGTTTCAATTATACAATGATCAAATGCCCATCCCTCCACCAGTGCCCATTTCCCACCACCACGGATCCCAGTATCCCTCCCACCCCCCATTCCCCTATCCCACCCTGCCTCTGTGGCAGGGCATCCCTTTTGTTCTCTCTTATTGGGTGTTGTGGTTTACAAAAGAGGCAATGGGTGACAATCATGTATGGTCTATAGTCTACTTTCAGCATGCTTCTCCCATCCTGGGAGGATCCTCCCAACACCTTTATTTGGTGTTCCCTTCTCTATCTGAGCTCCCTTTTCCCCTAGCATGTGTGGTTGGCCTCCGAGCCATGGTGTAAAATTCCTGGCACTAATCTTGGTCATTCTTGGGTGTTAGTCTCCTATTTTGTTACTTTATGAATGCAATCTTTCTATATCTATCCCTTTCTGAGTCATCATTTCGCTTAAGACGATACTTTCCATGTAGTACCACTTGTATGTAAATTTCATGATTTCATCTTTTCTAACAGCTACAAAGTACTCCATTGTATAGATGTACCAAAGTTTCTTTAACCAGTCATCTGTTCTCGGGCACTCAGGTTTTTCCAAGATTCTGGCTATTGTAAATAGTGCTGCAATGAACAAACAATTGCAGATGTCATTTCAACTATACTTTTTTTTGCCTCTCTGGGATATATTCCCAGGAGTGGTATTGCTGGGTCAAATGGGAGTTCAATTTCTAATTTTTTGAGAATCGTCCATACTGTTTTCCAAAAGGGCTGAACAAGTCGGCATTCCCACCAACAATGAAGGAGGGTCCCTTTCTCACCACATCCGCGCGAGCACCGGTTACTTTTGTTCTTGTGGATATGGGCCAGTCTCTGTAGTGTGAAATGATATCTCATTGTGGTTTTGATCTACATCTCCCTGATGATTAATGATGTGGAGCATTTTCTCATGTGTCTTTTAGCCATTTGGATTTCTTCTTTGTGAAAGTTTCTATTCATTTCATCTCCCCATTTTTTTTTATAATTTATTTCTTTATTGAATCACTGTGGGAAAAGTTACAGAGCTTTCGGGTTTAGGTCTCAGTCATGTAAGTATCAAACACATTTCCCTTTACCAATACTTATTTTTAACCGCGAACCCCAATAGAACCCCACCTCCCACCCCTCCCAATTCCTGTGAGGCAGATGAGTTCTAGTTAATAGTCTATCTACTTTGACTAGATAGATTGTTTCGATAGAAGATGCACAATTATTGTTTAGAGTTTACGACCCCCCCCCCAATCAGACATGCTGAAACAGCGTTGTGAAATGATTTGCTTTCTACAACTTGGTTTAAGAATAATATGATGTCGTGCGGCCGCAATTGCGGCCGTGCAGTTTTGGATTTCTGCTATTTTACTTATTAACCCTGGAAGAATTTCTATTAAAAGTTAAATAGTTAAGAGATTGGTTTCTGTGCTCTGGAGTCGTGGCCGTGCCGGAGAGCCGCTCGTGGGGGGCAGCTGGCGACCTCGATCGGGCGTGAAGGACGGCCCATTATGCCTCCCTTCCCATGAGGTCCCTGCCGCCCCCACCCGCGGCTCAAACCTGCTGTCCACAAGGCTCCCGTGCAGCCGCCATCTTTCTTTCCAGAGAGGATTGCTAATCTCCCCATTTTTTGATGGGGTTGGATGATTCCTTTTTGTGGAGTTCAACCAGTACTTTGTATATCCTTGATATCAACCCTTTGTTGGATGTGTATTCAGCGAATATCCTTTCCCATTCTGTAGACTGTCTTTGTATTGTGGTCACTGTTTCTTTGGAGGTGCAGAAGCTTCTTAGTGTAAGATAGTCCCATTTGTCTATCTCTGTTTTCACTTGCTTGGCCAGTGGCGTGACCTCTTTGAAGATACCATTAGCTTCTATGTCATGGAGGGCTTTGCCAACTTTTTCCTCAATGTACCTTATGAATTCTGGTCTGATGTTGAGGTCTTTAATCCACTTTGATCTTACTTTTGTACATGGAGTTAGACAAAGATCTGAGCCCACTTTTTTGCATGTAGCTGTCCAGTTTTGCCAGCACAATTTGTTAAAGAGGCTTTCCCTGCTCCACTTCACTTTTCTTGCCCCCTTATCGAAGATTGGATGCTCGTATGCTTGGGGGGAGATGTCAGTATATTCAACTCTGTTCCATTGGTCTACAGCTCTGCCTTTGTTCTAGTCCCATGCAGATTTAATTATTACTGCTTTGTGGTAGAGTTTGAAGTTAGGGAGGTTGATTCCTCCCATTTTCTTTTTCCCAAGAATTATTTTAGCTATTCGTGGGGGCTTATCGTTCCATATAAATTTCAGGAGTGTTTGCTCCATTTCTTTCAAGAATGTCATGGGTATCCTAATAGGGATTGCATTGAATTTATACAGTGCTTTGGGAAGTATTCCTATTTTGACAATGTTAATTCTCCCGATCCATGAACAGGGGATATTTTTCCATTTCCTCGTATCCTCTTTTACTTCCTGAAGTAGCGTTTTGTAGTTTTCTTTGTACAGGTCCTTTCCTTCCTTAGTTAAGCTGATTCCTCGGTACTTGATTTTCTGGGGCACAATTGTAAATGAGATTGTTTTCTTCATGTCACTTTCTTTTCTTTCACTATTTGCATATACGAAAGCCATGGACTTTTGGGTATTGATTTTATAGCCTGCAACGTTACTATATAAGTCTATTGTTTCTAGGAGTTTCTTGGTAGAGGTTTTAGGGTTCTCGAAGTCTAGTATCGTATCATCTGCTAATAGTGAGAGTTTGATTTCTTCCTTTCCTACCTGGATGCCCTTAATATCTTTTTCTTGCCTAATCGCTATTGCAAGTATTTCCAGTACTATATTGAATAGCAGTGGAGAGAGTGGACATCCTTGTCTCATCCCTGATCTTAGAGGGAAGGCTCTCAGTTTTTCCCCATTGAGGATGATGCTTGCTGTAGGCTTGTGGTAGATGGCTCTAACTCTATTGAGGAAAGTCCCCTCTATCCCCATTTTGGGGAGGGTTTTCACCATGAACTGGTGCTGGATATTATCAAATGCTTTCTCTGCATCTATTGATATGATCATATGATTTTTATCTTTTCTTTTGTTGATATGATGAATTATGTTGATTGATTTCTGAGTGTTAAACCATCCTTGCATCCTCGGGATGAATCCCACTTGGTCATGGTGTATGATCTTTCTGATGAGTTGTTGAATTCTATTGCTAGTATTTTGTTGAGAATCTTCGCATCCATGTTCATCAGGGATATCGGCCTGTACTTTTCTTTTCTCGTGGTGTCTTTGATTTTTTTGGTATTAGGGAGATATGGGCTTCATAGAAACTGTTTGGGAGAGTTTCTGTTTCTTCAATTTCCTGGAAAAGCTCGAGAAGGACTGGCAGTAGGTCCTCTTTAAATGTTTGGAAAAAATCGCTATTGAATCCATCTGGACCTGGGCTTTTGTTTTTGGGAAGACTTTTGATTAAAGTTTCAATTTCCTTGATGAAAATTGGTCTATTCAGGTAATCTAGATCTTCTTGATTCAGCTTTGGGATATGATAGGAATCCAGGAATTTATCCATTTCTTCTAGGTTCTCTTGTTTTGTGGCATACAGACTTTCAAAGTAGTATCTGATGTTTGTTAGAATTTCCTTGGTTTCTGTTGTGATATCCTCCTTCTCATTTCTGAATCGGTTTATTAGGGTTCTCTCTCTCTCTGTTTCTTTGTGAGTTTTGCTAGTGGTTTATCTATCTATCTATCACAGAGTTTTTAAGTTTAATCCATAATACATTTGTAAATTTCTTTAAGACTTTATTTCAATTTTTTTTTATGAAAAATATCCCATAATGTTTATCACAGGGACTTAAAATGAGTTCAAATACCATTTATAAATTAAATACAAATTCTCTAAACCTGCCCTCTAGTGGCAAATTTGGTTAACTGTTTAGTTTCTAAAATTTTTATTAAACTAGATCATGGACATGAACATATTTTACATAACAGTTAAGTGTTTGTTTTTTCCCCTCAAAAGAATAAAACTTCATGCCACTTACAAAATCAATTTCATAGATCGATTAATTTTCAGAACTTGAAAACAAAACAGTGCTAATTCTGTATCAAGGACAGTCACAAAGCATATTTTCTCATTAAGGAGTTTCCAAACTGTGAGTAATCTGAAATAGACACAGATACTACTAGTTAATGCAAAACTGAAGTTTTGTCTCGAAATCTGTTTTTCTTTCCATTTGAAGTAACCAAGAGCATGCTACAATAGATGGAAAACTATCGGCATTCTTAAAATGATGCCAATTTTTATGCTTCAGAGTCATGTGCTATATAGACCAAAAAGTCATTTTTTTATGGTTTTATTGTACATTTTTTTTAAATTTTATTGAATCACTGTTAGATAGTTACAAGCTTTTCTGTTTGGGTTACAATCACACAATGATCAAACACCCATCCCTTCACCAGTACACATTCCCTACCACCAATATCCCCGGTATACCCCCCCATTCCACCCTGCCCCTGCCTCCATGGCAGACAATATTCCCCATACTCTCTCTCTCTACTTTTGGGCACTATGATTTGTAATACAGATACTGAGAAGTCATCATAGATCAGAAAGTCATTAATATCAATATAAGGCACAAGGTTACACTATGAGCATTAAGATAATATTACAGCTGTCACTGTCACTGTCCCCCCGTTGTTCATCGATTTGCTCGAGCAGGCACCAGTAATGTCTCACAACAAATTGTAAGACTTGTTGTTACTGTGTTTGGCATATCCAGTACATCACAGGTAGCTTTCCAGGCTTTGCTGTGGAGGTGAGATACTTTCGGTAGCTTGCCGGGCTCTCCGTGAGGGGCGGAGGAGGCTGGTTGACTGCACACAAGGCAAACGCCCTACAGCTGTGCTATGGCTCTATTTTTCTATTCATTTCTACTGTCTCCTTTGTTTTCTCTCTGGACAAACTGAAATTAACAGCTGTAATTTGTCTGGAGAGGAAGTATACATAGCCAGTACATGGAACCACATTATAATATAAAACAGTTGACTCATAACGAACATGCTATGCATCACAATTAGTGTACCAAAAGAGTCATAAGTCATTTAAAATTGTGAGTTGATAATTGCAAAAACGTGTAGTCAAATAAAAAGGAAATCAACAACAATAAAGCACAGAAATGGGGCCTACAGGACCTAACTAAAGAATTCAAAGTAAGTTTTCAGCTCAGCTGTATCCCCTGGAAACTTGTTGAAATGCAAATTTTTGCCCTTATCCCTGAAGCACTAAATGAAGTTGGCTGGGTATGGACTGCCTGAAAAAAAATTTATGTTGACAAGCCCTTAAGCTGACTGATGCCTGTTGAAAACTGATAGGGAGAGATGCTTCTCCTAAGCATTTATTACTCTTCTTCATTTAAAAAAATTATATTGTATACAGCATGGTTATTAGAGAATAATAGTACTGTTTTTACAGTTGCTGCATTGCCATTAAAGTGTCCATGATCCTCCAGCTCTATCTTCTCTTTTAAATTTAATAATATAGTTTAGGTTATGTGTTTACTGTAGTGTTGACATTTATGTTTTGATGTACACAGTTGTTTCACCTTACCACCACCAAACTGCCTGAGACCCTCCACCAGACTCTTGGGTTACTTCTAGTTTACTCATCACTGACCCTTCCCTCTCTTCTCCAATGTGGTACTCTCAATTCTGCAATCCAGAGCCCTGGGTTTTCTATTAACTGATATTGCCACAGGCATCTCTGCACTTCGAAATCTTCTCCCCCCCATCTATCTTTTCTATAATGTAAAAAATATTACTGTGTGTATTAAATAGGCTTGGAATACAGACATAGTATCTCATCCCCTCTAGGAGAGAACACAGGCTTATTCCTGACCAGTGTAACAAAGAAACATCTCTCTCTGTGGCAGACATTAGATGATTTTCCTAGTAACCCCATTTCTAAGGTTAGGGGAACCCTAATATTAGGATTCCTTGCTGTGATCAACCCAGTTAAGTATAGTGCCCACCTGGATCATTTTTACATCCCTCATATGGGATGAGGGAAGTAAGGACTTAGGAGCAAGATCAATGTTATTGAGTCTCTAAAGAACTCTTAGTAATAGAGTTCTAATCTCTGTCCACAGAGGCTCCTGTATTCTGCCAACATCTGTGGAATTGTGGCAGAGTAGGTTGCTAACTTTCAAGACTGCTCACATCCTTGACTGTTTAGACTACTGAACGAGACATGCAAATAAATTCAATTTCTCTTACCCTATTCTCTGCTCAGACCTCAGTTCTCATGGGGTCTTTTCCTATTTAACATAACATTTTGGATTGCTCCTACTTTGCTATCTGCTATATTTCTATTATCAAAGATTGCCTTACCTGGTACCATAATATACATCTGTTTCTCTTTTATCATCTATCTATATTTAAGTATGTTTCATGTGGGAAAGAGATTTGACTTTTGAATCTGATATTTACTATTTAAATGACTATGTACACAGAGGTTCATCTAATTTATGCTTATTAAATTATCGCTGTGTATTCGATATGCCAAAACCAGTAACTACAACTGGTCTCATTCACCTGACCCTGAAGGCTTCACCGACATGGCAGCACTGAGAAGGATGAGAAAGGAGAGGCCGACAAAATCTCAAGGCCGACCTAGGCTGCCACAACGAAGGAAGACAAAAATGATCGTCTGTACTTTCAATGCACGTACGCTAGCATCAGATGCATCCATCGAGGACCTGATGGTACAAGCGCGAATGATCAAGTACGACATCATTGGTCTGACCGAGACAAGAAGGCACGAATCTCACCACGCCGTTTTCGACACTGGAGAAGAATTGTTCCTCGGAACATGCGATAAAAGAGGTGTTGGAGGCATCGGTGTCCTTGTCAACACAAATTTGGCCAAGAGCATTGATTCATTCGAATGCCTAACAACCCGAATCGGACGTTTACATTTGAATAGATGTGGCTCACTGCCTGCAGTTTCTATCTTCGTTGTCTATGCACCAACGTCTCATTATGATGAAAGAGAAATCGAGAAGTTCTACATGGAGCTAGAGAAGTTCTATAAAGAAGACCACACCTTCTACAAGATCATTGTGGGTGATTTTAATGCCAAGATAGGACCGAGAAGATCAGCTGAAGAACTTCACATCGGGACCCATGGCCTAGAATGGAACGAACAGGGTGAGAGACTGTCAGAGTTCATCATGTCGACCAAGACCATCCATGGTAACTCACAGTTCCAGAAGGCAGAATCTAAACGATGGACATGGGAGTCTCCCGGTGGACGATTCCACAATGAAATAGACCACATCATATTCAATCGACGGTTTTGCCTGACTGATGTCGCTGTTGTCCCAAAATTTCGAACGGGATCGGACCACCGTCTCCTTCGTGCAAAATTCTACTTCACAGAGCGGGGAGAAAGGGCTGCAAAGTTCAAAAAGAGAACTCCCAGAATGACCACCAACTGGGAACTCTTTGGTACTATTGCGGCAACATGGGAAGATGCCATTGTTGACAACATTGATGAGGAATACGATCGACTGGTTCAGCACCTCCATGAATGTGCGAGGAACACCAAGAGAGAGATAGCCACAAAAAGTCGCCTATCTTCGAAAACTCTTGAGCTAATTCGCCAGCATGGTTTGGCGCATGCCTCAGGCAACCGCAAGCTAACGTCCGAGCTTGCAAAGCAGTGCAGAGATGCGATCAAGGAAGACCTCAAAGAGAGAAGAGCAGAAGTACTGGTAGATGCAGCAGAAGCCGGGAAAAGTATTCGTAAGGCCCGCCTGTCCTTCGCCAACTATAAGACCAAGATGACTGCCCTCCGACGTCCTGATGGATCCATCACATCCTCCAGAACGGCAATGGAGAGGATTATCCATGACTTCTACTCAAATCTCTTCGATAGCCATGTCCACTTGCCAACATACCAAATTCCACAGGATGGGTATGTTGTTCCCAACGTTCTCCCCTCCGAAATCCGACACGCCATTTCGTCGGTAAAGAAACAAACAGCACCCGGCCCAGACAAGGTCAGACCTGAACACCTGAAGAACCTGCCGTCAGTACTCATCAATACACTGGCTCGGCTCTTCACTCGCTACCTGTCTGAATGCAAGGTTCCGTCCCAATGGAAAACCAGCAGGACCGTACTACTGTTCAAGAAGGGAGACATCCATGACATTGGCAACTATCGCCCGATCTGCCTATTGTCTGTCATCTACAAGTTGTTCACTCGAGTCATCCTGAATAGGATTGGCAGAACACTAGATGAAGGACAACCATGCGAGCAAGCAGGGTTCCGCAAAGGATTCAGCACCATCGACCATATCCACACAATAACCAAGCTCATTGAGATTTCTCGGGAGTTCAAGATGCCGCTCTGCTTAACGTTCATTGATTTAAAGAAGGCCTTTGATTCTGTTGAGATGGAAGCGGTCATTGAAGCCCTAGCCAATCAGGGCATTCAAGCCCAATACATCAGGATCCTCCGTGAGCTGTATTGCGGATTCACTACCAGGATCTCACCATTCTACAAAGAAGTGATCGTTGATGTCAAGAGAGGGGTGCGGCAGGGTGATACCATTTCACCGAAACTCTTCAGTGCCACCCTCGAGAACATCATGCGACGACTGGAATGGGAAGGAATGGGAGTGAAGATAGATGGTCGGCAATTACACCACCTCCGCTTTGCTGATGATATTGTTTTAATAACACCAAACATCAGCCAAGCGGCACAAATGCTGGCCGACTTTGACCGTGAGTGTGGAAAGGTAGGACTACAGCTGAATCTTACGAAGACAATGTTTATGAGAAACAGCCTTGTTCCTGACGCCCCATTCGCTCTCAATGGAACGACCATCTCTGAATGCAACAGCTATGTCTACCTAGGTCGAGAGGTCAACATGACAAATGACCTGGCACCCGAGCTGCGCAGGAGGAAGAGAGCGGCTTGGAACGCCTTCAAGAACGTCAAAGAAATAGCTAAGAGGACGAAGAACCTCCAGCTCCGGGCACATCTCTTTGATTCCACTGTTCTTCCTGCATTAACATATGCCTCAGAGACCTGGGCCCTACGCAAACAAGATGAGAACGCCATCCAGGTCTCCCAAAGAAGAATAAAAAGAGCTATGCTTGGAATATCACGTTTCACTCAAATGAGAGAAAGAATCCGGAGTTCTGACATCCGTCGACGATCAAGGATCAGGGATGCTGTCTCATTTGCCAAGGTGTCGAAAATCAGATGGGCTGGTCACGTAATGAGATTTAAAGACGACCGTTGGACTAGAGCTGTTACTGATTGGATTCCACCGGATGTCAAGAGACCGTGTGGCCGCCCACCTACCAGATGGTCAGACTTCTTCCTGAAGATCATGAACGATCGGTTTGAGGCCCTTCATGTTCCCGGAGCGAACAGATGCCATTGGGCTACACTAGCACGCGACAGGGACAAATGGAGACGTTACTGGCGCCCGCTCGAGCAAATCGACGACTAACGGGAAGTTAAGTGATTAAGTGATTAAATAAGTATAAATAGTACAAAAAAACCAGTGCAACTTTCAAAAGCTAAGAAATTTTTTGAGAAAAAGTAAACTGAAAGATCAGACTTGGGCAAAAATTCAGTCACAATTTGTATCATTATTTTGATATGCATTAGATGGATGGTATATACAACTCTGGGCAATCAGTTCCAAAAAATTGTCATTTCTTTTGGTTTGAACACGTTCTTGAGTTAAGCCATTTATAGATCTCCTACCCTTATAATATTCTTTGTTAATTTTACCTGTTTGAATTCAAGTAGCCTTTAAAATTCTATTCTATCAACCTGTTGTTCGTTGATTGCCTCAAACAGGCACCAGTAACGTCTCCTTCACCCTAGCCCTGAGATTTTATTTTATTTATTTATTTATTTTTAAATTTTTATTAGTGAAACACCATGAGGTACAGTTGTAGACTTACAAATTTTTGTGCTTGGGTTTCAGTTATACAATGATCAAGTACCCATTCCTTCACCAGTGTCTCTTTTTCACCACCACGGGTTCCAGTATCCCTCACACCCCCCATACCCCCCATCCCATCCTGCCTCTGTGGCAGGGCATTCCCTTTTGTTCTCTCTTTCCTTTTGGGTGCTATGGTTTGCAAAAGAGGCATTGAGTGGCAATCATGTTTTGTCTATAGTCTACTTTCAGCATGCTTCTCCCATCCTGGGAGGATCCTCCCACTGAGGATGATGCTTGCTGTAGGCTTGTGGTAGATGGCTTTAACTATATTGAGGACAGTCTCCTCTATCCCCATTTTGGCGAGGGTTTTCATCATAAACAGGTGCTGGATCTTGTCAAATGCTTTCTCTGCATCTATTGATATGATCATATGATTTTTATCTTTTGTCGATATGATGGATTATGTTGATTGATTTCTGAGTGTTAAACCATCCTTGCATCCTCGGGATGAATCCCACTTGGTCATGGTGTATGATCTTTTTGATGAGTTGTTGAATTCTATTGCTAGTATTTTGTTGAGAATCTTCGCATCCATGTTTATCAGGGATATAGGCCTGTAGTTTTCTTTTCTCGTGGTGTCTTTGTTTCCTTTTGGTATTAGGGAGATATGGGCTTCATAGAAACTGTTTGGGAGAGTTTCTGTTTCTTCAATTTCCTGGAAAAGCTTGAGAGGAACTGGCAGTAGGTCCTCTTTAAATGTTTGGAAAAATTCGTTAGTGAATCCATCTGGACCTGGGCTTTTGTTTTTGGGAAGACTTTTGATTACAGTTTCAATTTCCTTGATGAAAATTGGTCTATTCAGGGTAATCTAGATCTTCTTGATTCAGCTTTGGGATATGATAGGAATCCAGGAATTTATCCATTTCTTCTAGGTTCTCTTGTTTTGTGGCATACAGACTTTCAAAGTAGTCTCTGACGTTTGTTAGAATTTCTTTGGTTTCTGTTGTGATATCCCCGTTCTTATTTCTGATTCGATTTATTAGGGTTCTCTCTCTGTTTCTTTGTGAGTGTTGCTAGTGGTTTATCTATCTTATTAATTTTTTCAAAGAACCCGCTCTTGGTTTCATTAATCTTTCACATAGTTTCTATGGTTTCCATGTCGTTGATTTCTGCTCTAAGTTTTATGATCTCTTTCCTTCTGTCTGATGTGGGCTCCTTCTGTTGATCCTTTTCTAAGATCTTGAGCTGTGAAGTCAAGTTGTTTATGTGCATCCTTTCTTCCATCCTGAGATATGCTTGCAGAGCTACAAATTTTCCCCTTAATATGGCTTTCGCTGCATCCCATTAGTTCAGGTAGCTTGTGTCTTCATTCTCATTTGTTTCCAAGTATCTTTTGATTTTGTCCTTGACTTCCTTCCTGGTCCACTCATTGTTCAGCATTGATTTGTTTAGTTTCCAGGTGTTTGATTTGGTTCTCCGTGTCTGTGTGTGATTCACTTCTATTCTCAGTGCATCATGGTCTGATAAGATTGTTGAGACTATTTCTATCTTCCTGATTCTATTGAGGTATGTTTTGTGGCCTAGGACATGGTCTATTTTGGAAAATATCTCGTGTGCACTGGAGAAGAATGCGTATTCTTCCTTTTGGGGGTGTAAAGCCCTGTATAGGTCTACAAGCCCTTTCTCTTCTATTTCTTCTTTCAAAGCCAATCATTCCTTGCTGAGTTTTGTTCTTGTTGATCTATCCAGAGGTGATCAGGCAATGTTGACATCTCCAGCTACTATTGTGTTGCTAGCAATGTCCTCCTTAAAATCTGTTAGCAGTTGTTTTAAATATTTAGCTGTTCCCTCATTAGGTGCATATACATTTAAGAGTGTGATTTCTTCCTGTTGTACATATCCCTTGATGAAGAGAAAATAGCCTTTGCTGTCCCTTCTAATCTTTTTCAACCTGAAATTAATGTTGTCAGATACTAGTTTGGCCACCCCAGCTTTTTTGAGGGAGCTGTTTGCTTGCAGGATTGCTTTCCATCCTTTCCCTTTGAGTCTGTGTTTGCTCTGACTGTTGAGATGAGTTTTTGTAGGCAGCAGAATGTTGGGTTCTGTCTCTGAATCTATTTTGCCACTGTGGGTCTCTTAGTTGGTGAATTTGGACCGTTGATATTGAGAGAGATTATTGTTATGGGGTTTTTTGTCATCTTTCTGTAAGGGTGTGTTGTGCTTGTAGGGTTTGTCTTGTCTTATAGTAGTCCCTTTAGTCCTTCTTTTAGGTTTGGTTTTGAGTCTATGAATTTCTTGAGCTGCTGTTTATCTAGAAAATAATATAACTTTCCTTCAAGTTTGAGTGAGAGTTTAGCTGGATAGAGTATTCTTGGGAAGCATTCATTTCAGTGAGTTTTTTCACTATGTCCCGCCATTGCCTTCAAAGCCCTGAGATTTTAAAAAGTGCCATATTCAAAGCTCTTTCAGGGTTAGGAGAATGAGACCCATTGTTACTGGTATTTGTCATATTGGGTACACCTCGGGGAGTTTGCCAGATTCTGCCATGTGGGCAAGTTACATTCGGTAGCCTGCCAGGTTTTCCAAAGTAAGAATGAGATAATAAGACTGCATTGAGACTGCACTGGGAGCTGGGTTTTATAGTCTATGGGTCTTGGCCGTTGATGGGATTACATAGCTCTGGGGGACAGTTGGTGGGTGTGACTCCTACCTACTGGAAGATGGAGGATCTGGGTGGAGGATGCTCAGCCCCAATCTGAGCAGGCTTGGAGATCTCAGCCCCGGGTACCTTCATGCGAGTGGAGAGTGGTCTCAGCATGGTTGTGGCTGGTTCTGGAAGTCTTCAGCTGTCAGGGTTCTGCTTGGGGTGGGGAGGGAATCTCAACCCGCTCCCCTCCTAGGGGCCCTGGCAAGGACAGCCAGGTGCGGGGGCAAAAAATTCTGCGCTGTTCTCTTTAAAATTCTGATTATTATAATTTATACTTATTTAATAAATGTAAAGTTTTCATTTAATATTTATAAATGTACAGAGGGTAAGGCTCTTGCCTTGAACTCAGCTAACCTGGGTTTGATCCCTGGCATCTCATTTGGTCCTCCAAGCATGGCTGGGAGTAATTTCTGAGTGCAAAGCTAGGAGTAACCCCTGAGGAACTCTGGGTGTGTCTCCGAAGCAAATCAACAGACAAATCAAAATCTGAAGAGTAAATATAGACTATGAAATCTTTAAATTGAGGTGTGAAACAAAGAATCCTAAGAGTGCAAATTTTGAAGTTGCCAAAAGGATTTATAAATGCTTATGTTATTTAACGTGGGTTGGAGCGATAGCACAGCGGGTAGGGCGTTCGCCTTACACGCGGCCAACATGGCCGACCCGAGTTCCATTCCTCCGCCCCTTTCGGAGAGCCCCGCAAGCTACCGAGAGTATTGGATATGCCAGACACAGTAACAACAAAGTCTCCAATGGAGACGTTACTGGGCCCGCTCGAGCAAATCGACGATCAACGGGAGGGCCTTTACCTTTACCTTTACCTTTACCTATGTTATTTAAATTAATTGGTAGAATAGCCCATGAATAAAAAATCAAATTTTCCTTCTGATTGTGAGTCTGTTTCTATGCATTAATATTCTCAGTGAGTCATTTGCATATATGTAAACACATGTATGGTTTATATTTGCAATATTTTAAGTAACATGTAAAATATATGTCACTGTCACTGTCCTCCTGTTGTTCATCGATTTGCTTGAGTGGGCCCAGTAACATTATGAGACTTGTTGGTGCTGTGTTTGGCATATTGAATATGTCACGGGTAGTTTGCCAGGCTTTGCTATGTGAGCGAGATACTCTTGGTAGTTTGCCAGGCTCTCCGTGAGGGGTGGAGGAATGAAGGTGGAGGAATCAGACTCGGGTCAGCCGGGTCAGCCACGTGCAAGGCAAACACCCTACCCACTGTGATATAGATATAGATATAGATATAGATATAGATGTATGTATACATAAATATACCACCAATATTTAAATATAAAACTCTAAAATATTTATACACTCACAAAAAGCATATATTCTTCATTGTTCTATAGCCTACATAAAACATATTTAAAGTAAAGCAATATGGGTTCATGCACTGTCACTCATAATAAATGCCTTAGTTCAAACTTCCTCACTTAACAGACACTAACTTTACTGCAGTAAAATAAATTGAACAATAGAAATCCAGACAACCTGGTCTAAGACGATCAGTTAACATAAGAATTTAGTCATTTCAGTAAAAAGCAGGGCATCACTGAAAGTTGTAGGAATACTCTGAATTGAGGAACTTTGATAAAGCATAAATGTTTTTCTGAAGTGGCGAGTTCCCAGATATGACAAGTTATGAACCCTGGTTTGAAAACAACAAAATAAGACATGTGACAAAATAAGAACCAGGGTAGAAAGAACAGGAAAACCAAATACATTTTGGTACAGACAGGAAGAAAGAAATGTTCAGGTGCTTTTCAGTCTTGGAAATAATTACATGCTTTAGTTAAAATCAGACAACTATAATTCATTCAATTGGAAAATGCATAATATTAAAATATAACAATTAGAGGCTAGCTGGCATCTCAGATGGAGTCTGATTGGCACCACAAATTCTCTGTAAATTTTGACTTCTTATCTCTCAATCTGATTTTATTAGTTTACTTGAACATAATCAGATTTTTTAATCAGAAAGGAGCACAAAACATGGAATAAAAAATTGAGAGACTCAAGCAGTAGAATTCCTTCCCAAACACTGAATTGTTTTGCCAGCATTATTCCTGGTTATGGAGCACAGAACCAGACTAGAGCAGGATTACAATGACACCACACAAGGCCTTTTATCCCAGTGTTTTGGGATCTGCTACACAGAAAACCTTGAAGAAAATCAGTTTATTTCTTTTATTTTGGAGTGGGAGGGAGGGCATTAGTGGTGCTCAGAGTTTGCTCCTGGCTCTACACTCAGGATTACTCTTGGCAGGCTCTGGGGATCATATGGGATGCCAAGAATCAAACCCTGGTCGGCCGCATGCAAGGCAAATGCCCAACCCATTGTATTATGGCTCTGGCCCCTAAAGAAAATCAGTTCCTAAATGTTGTTAATTCTTGCTTATAGTTACTGCACATATATTACCAACATCTATTCTATTAACATACACATGTATATATTCAATACTGTTAGTTACTACACTTTCAAACCTTATCAAGGTGCTGTAGAACATTGAAATAGCACTGTAGCACTGTCCTCCCATTGTTCATTGATTTGCTTGAGTGGGCACCAGTAATGTCTCCATTGTGAGAGTTGTTGTTACTGTTTTTGGTGTATCAAATATGCCACGGGGAGCGTGCCAGGCTCTGCCATGTGGGCAGGTTACTCTCAGCAGCTTGCTGGGCTCTTTGAGAGGGACAGAGGAATCCGACCCAGGTCGGCCATGTGCAAGGCCTTACCCGCTGGGCTATCACTCCAAAACATTGAAATAAGTGAAGACATATGGTTCTACATTGCCTTATGTGCAAAGGTTTATTATCAAGGAGGTAGAGAGGGAGGCAGTTTGAGGATGACATTATCCTAGTGGGTTCACCCCACCTTGTTTTTTTAAACAAGGTGATAAAGGAAAATTGGAGAAGAGCTGAATCCCTTTTCTGCCTACAAAAAAAGGGAGTGAAATGAAATGATAAGAACTGTGGAAAGCTGAGAGTGTAATGCTTTCAGGTTCATGCAACAATCTTTGCTTTTTCTTTTTTTTTTTCCTGAAAGAATGACCCCCTTTCCCCTTGACAAGAATGCAGGATAACATCTTCATTCCTCATTTTTCACATGAATTGAATTTAGCAACACAAATGGGCTCTAAATTAACAGGAGGTATCTGGGACACAAATGGGAATCTTCTGATATTTTGTTGGGTAAGAAATACCAAGGCCCAATTTTCTTATAAAAGCTCCACAAAAGGACACACACTTAGTCCTATAAATACCACTTCAACTGGGAAGTCCCCCTCTGCTTTTGAATAAGATTATCTGTTTTTGACTCTGAGTCTGCAAGTCTTTATAACTCAATATTTCCATTCTTAAAAATACCGAGACCACAACTGCTCTTGCACAACTACTGGAAGCAATTCCTAATCACAGAGCTGGCAATAGTTTCTGAGCATTGTCATGTGTGGCCATCCTTAACCCCCAAGTATTTTAAGCTTAAAGATTGAAACCATGGGTAAGAGAGTACTGGGAGTTTGAGGATGACTTATTACCCTTATGCCCATGACTTATACCCATGTGCATTTGACTTACACATGACCAAGCCCCCTTAAATCCTCACAAGGCACATGGTCCCCTAAGAACTATTAGGAGTTATTCCTGAGTTCAGAGCTAGGAATAATCTCTGAACACAGCAGGGTCAGCCCCCCCCCAAAAAAAGAATAAAAATTAAAAAGAAAAAAGATTTAAACCATACTAGTGTTTTTCCTTGATCACAATACTATAGAATTCTAAATCAAACACAAAAAGTATCAGAAAAACCTCCAACATGAAATACTACCAAATATTTGGTTAGTATCCACTGACCTCAACAAGATAACTAAGGCAAAACTTAAAAAAAAAAAAAACCTGGAGACAAATGAAAATACAAGTTACAAAAACAATGGAATGGAGCAAAAGTGTCACTTAAAGGGAAATGGGTTCTAGTATATGTCTTTATAAAGAAATAAGAAGGAAAAGAAAAACAATTGAAATTTCATCAAACTGAAAACTTTTTGTCAGCAAAATAAAGTGGAAAGAGAATAAAAAAGACAGCCTGTAAAATAGTAATTTTCATAAGCAAACTGATGTAGGGAGGTAGACAGGGAAGGCCCATCACAGCTCTAGAATTTGTAGGAAGCAATATCCGCGAGACTATAAAGAGCCCACCTTGTGAGCTCAGGAGCCTTTTAAGACTATACCTGGCACCAGAGACCCTCTGGCTGGATCCCCCTCTGAGAAGCTCCAGCAGGGATAAAGGCCAGGAAAGAAATTTCAAAGACTATCAACCACTCCCAACTCTATCCCCTTGGCAACCACCCTAGCACTCTTACCTAGGTAGAAGCCCCACTGTAAAAAATCTTTGGAGGGTCGCCAGGGGGGCTCCAATGGCTTGCTAGGATGCAGATCGAAATCTCCCTTTAACACACAGCTCTGCTCCTAGCTGCCCTCGTTCAGGGTGGGCCTGGGCCGCTCCCGCAGCCAGGGTGGCCCGGGCCCTGGGGCAGACGGTGGAGGAGGGCCAAGCTGGTTGATTGATCAGAAACCATTTATTCCATTCTCCCCAGGTGCCTGCCCCAGTCTCTCTGAGCCTCCCATTCTATTCTCCAACTGCTCCTCATTCCTGTCTCCTCCTGTCTCTCCCATTCATCTCCCGCTCTCCATCTCTCAGCCTGGACTCTCTCTTCACATGCTTGCTCCTGTATTCTTCTACATTCTTCTCTCTCTGTCCCCCTAGCTAGCCTCTCTGCGGTCCATCTTGCAGCTCTGTGCTCTCCTGTCCCCAGCTCTCTTGTCTTTCCAACTCCCCAGCACTCTGGGCTGACACTGCACCCAGTCAAGTAGCAAAATCAACGTAAGAAAGCCCTTCCTGAAGACCCACCTAAAAGGTATTCTAAAGCCCTTCCTGACTGCCCAAGGGCAAAATACCTACTAAGGTGTTTTTCTCTTTTCCTCAGTCCAATAACTATCAAAATATCAATACTAGTTATTTTTGTATGGACACAGTAAAAGATAACATTGAGACTTGTAGGGCAGCTCTCCTGGGAACATCTTGCCACAGACTCAGACTACAGCACTCAGGCCAGATTAATCATTCCTAACCCTAGCAGGGTCCAAATCCAGTTATTACTTTTTGGGTCATGACTGCATTTGTCCATGACCAAGCTCTTAACTTATAGTTAAGCATTATGGCTTTTTGGCCAGACCCATCTCAATGCCAGGGTAGCACATAGCTTACCGCTTGCCCTGGTTCCATCCAGTCCCTCCTTGGGACCCTGCTTTGGGGGTGGTAGCAAGAAAGGGCAGCTGAGGCTTTGGTGAGAGAACAGATGCCCAGAAGGGAAATATCACTGAAAGTCACATTACAAAAGTATGTTTTCTTGTGTCCATACAAAAAGGACATTGCTCTGAATAAACTATGCAAAGGACTTAGGAAGAAGAGAAAAACAATATTTACAAGTCAACAGAGCACAAAGAAAGAAGTTACAAATAAACACAGAGGAATGGGAGTACTGTGATGGGAGCAACCCAATAAACCTAAACTACCTGAGGCTGATGTTGGTGGGCCCCACGGGTGACTTATGTGAAGTGGGGAAGAGAAGCACAGTCACTTTCTCCCCACCTGCCTCTGCCACCCGGGACCCAGTGTTACTGGGTTCTTGTCTTGCCTCGCAGAAAGGAATTTCAGGAGTAGACAAGCAGTGAAGTAAATAGATTTTATTTGGAGAATTTTTAGGTATGGAGGGAGAGAGAGTAATGTACTCAAGAGAGAACACGGGCTTCTCCAAGAGCGGAGAGAGCCCCTACACACATCCTTAGATTAGACACGAACGCATGAAAGTACACATCTCAAGAGGGGAGATGCAGACGACACATGTGCTCGGGCACCACATGTGCTTGGCCACGTGGGCGCAAGCAGCACACGGGCTCCTGCAGCATATGTGCGCCCTTCCTTTGTTCAAGGTGGCCTTTATAGGGTTTCTCTAGTTTGCCCCCACGTGAAGCTTCTTCCCAGGTAAAATCCGTTGCTAAGGAGTTTACCAGGGAGGTTGGGAGTGGTGATGGTCTTTGGGCTGGATCACATTTTAATCAGATTAAGGGAGAGGTCAGAGGGTTTGAGGAACTTCATAGGGATGAGGCCTATATCCTCTGGGTCTGCAGATGGTCTTATCAGGTCTTTGTTTTCTGTATCCACCCAAGGTGGGTCACTCCTAGAATTCTTCTTCCATGAAATTTTGTTTCACTGCAAAGAACCTTTTCCTATCTACCTGTCTACATCAAGGCTATGCAGGAAGAACAAAACAGTGTTATCCTACACCCCATGTGGGACATCTTGGAAAAACAAATATCTATAAAATCCACCTTGAACAAAGAAAACATGCACACATGCTGCCCAGGCTCTTGTGTTGATTGTGCCCTGTGGCCAAGCACATGTGGTGCTGAGCACATGTATTGCCTGCATCTCCCCTCTTAATATGTATTCTGGGGCTCTCTCTGTCTTTGAAGAAGCTTGTATTCTCTCTTGAGCATGTTCCTGTCTCTTTCTTTTCCTCTCCCTTCTTCCCTTTCCCAAAAATCTTCAAATAAAATCTGTTTTTACTTCACTGTTCATCTCCTTCCAAAATTCTTTTCTGGGAGAAGGACAAAGACCTGTGAGGACAGTAAGAGGACTGACTTTCCTACTAGCAGCAATTTCTCACTCCAGCCTGAGTCCACAGTTCCCTGAGAAGTCAGGTGGTGGGGATTAACTTCTGTACCAAAAAAAAAAAAAAAAAAAAAAAATCAAGTGAACATCAGGTGTGGCTTGACAGCCACCTAGTGGAGCTGGCGGGGCTATGACCCATGCCATGCAGGGGCTCACTGCAGTCCTAGATTTCCCAGCTAATTGGGGGAGGGAGGGCGGGGGGGGGGGGGGGAGGTGGCAGAGGTGGATTGGGAGAAAATGGTCTTTTCTCTCCTCTCTGCCTCACATAAGCCACCTGTGGAGGCCCACATGTTTCAAAACTATATAAAGAACTCATACAAATGAAGAAAAACAAAAAGTCAAACAACTCAAACAACTCAATTTAAAAAATTCAGAGACAGAGACACAGGCACGGGGGGGGGGGGGGGGGGGAGGGAGGGAGGGAGGAGAGAGAGAGAGAGAGGGAGAGAGAGAGAGAGATAGAGATAGAGAGAGACAGAGAGAGAGAGGTGCCTACTGTAAAGGCAGTCTGGGAATGGGGTGGAAGGAGGGAAACTGGGGTCATTTGTGTTTTACACTGGTGAAGGGACAGGCATTGGAACAAACATTGTATGATAAAGAAGACATACAGATAGCCAACAGGAATATGAAAAGAGGCTTATAATTGCTTATTATCAAGAAAATTCAAGCCAAAACCACAATAAGATGCTGTGAGGGACAGGCCCAAAATGAACCACGAGAATTAGCTTAGCTTAACAGGAACCCGCATTGCAAAATAACTGGTTTTTCTGCCCCTGAGCAAGGAATTCAGATACAGGTGCCCCAAGTTGCAAGTCACGAGAAGAGGGGGGGGTCAGACCAGATAACCAGATATCTCTCACAAGACCCATGTCACAAGACCCAGGACTGCCCTAAAAACCAGGACGTTCCTAAGTACTGACGCAAATGCTGATCTTTAAACTATAGGCTAAGAAGTGTTGTACCCTTAATTGGATTGGTTAGGAAAGTATCTGTTATTACAAATCTATTGTCTGTGAAATGTGTGGGCTCTGCTGTAATGGCCGAGGAGGGCCTATATAAGATCTCCTTTGAAGAAGCTCAGGGTCTTGCCTGACGGCTTGACCCTGGCTAGACAGCTAAATAAACTACCTGCTTGCTGATTGCATTCCTGCATGGTCCTTGCTTGCGGTCGGAGATCCAGAGTCCTGCTCTAACAATGCCACCCACACCTGTGAGAGTGACTAACAAGAAAAAGATCAAGTGGTGAAGTGGGTGTGGAGAAAAAGAAATCCCTATCCCTACGCAGTGGTGATAGAAATGTAAACTGGTGCAACCACTTTGAAAACAATATAAAGCTTTTTCAAAGAGCTAACAGTAGAGCTACCATATAACTCAGGAATCTTACTCCTGGTTGTCAATCTGAAAAACATAAAAACACTAGCCTCAGGGCCAAAGAAATGGTATGGGTTGTAAGGTGCTTACACAAAGCCCACTTGGGTTTGATCCCTACCACCACAGGGTCCCTTGAACACTAGTCACATCTGATCATAGAGCCAGGATTAAGCGTGAGCATAGCTAAGTGTGGCCACTCTCTCAAAGACTTATGAAAAATAACACAGAGGTAGAACTCTAATAATCTGAATCAGAAATGAAAAGGGGGACATCACAACAGAAACCAAAAAAATTCAAAAGATCATCAGGGACTACTTTGAAAGTCTGTATGCCATGAAATAAGAGAATCTAGAAGAAATGAATAAATTCCTGGATTTCTATAACCTCCCAAGACTGAACCAAGAAGATGTGGAATACCTGAACAGATCTATCACTATCAAGGAACTTGAAACGGTAATAAAAAATCTTCACAAAAACAAAAGCCCAGGTCCAGATAGATTCACTAGCAAATTCTTCCAAACATTTAAAGAGGACCTATTGCCAGTTCTTCTCAAGCTTTTCCAGGAAATTGAAGAAACAGAAACTCTCCCAAACAGTTTCTATAAGGCACGTATCTCTCTAATTCCAAAAGCAAATAGAGACACCACCAAAAAAAAAGAAAGAAAGAAAATTACAGGCAGATATCCCTGATGAACATGGATGCAAAGATCCTCAACAAAATAATAGCGAATAAAATTCAACAACTCGTCAAAAAGATCATACACTACAATCCAGTGGGATTCATCCCAGCGATGCAAGGATGGTTTAACATTTGAAAATCAATCAACATAATCCTTTATATTAACAAAATAAAAGATAAAAAGCATCTGATCATATCAATAGATGCAGAGAAAGCATTTGACAAGATCCCGTTTATGATGAAAACTCTCATCAAAATGGGTATTGAAGGGACTTTCCTCAATATAGTCAAAGCCATCTACCACAAGCCTATGGCAAGCATTATCTTCAATGAGGAAAAACTAAGAGCCTTCCCTTTAAGATCAGAGACAAGATAAGATGCCCACTCTCACCACTTCTGTTCAATATAATACTGGAATTACTTGCAAAAGCAGTTAGGCAAAAAAAAAAAAAGATATTAAGGGCATCCAGATATGAAAGGAAGAAATCAAGCTCTCACGATGTGCAGGTGATATGATTCTATATTTAGAGAACCCAAAAGCCTCTAGCAAGAAGCTCCTAGAAACAATAGACTTGTACAGTAAAGTCGCAAGCTATAAAATCAATACCTAGGGGGCTGGAGCAATAGCACAGCAGGTAGGGCATTTGCCTTGCACGCAGCCAACCCAGGTTCGATTCCCAGCATCCCATATGGTCCTCTGAGCACTGCCAGGGGTAATTCCTGAGCACAGAGCCAGGAATAACCCCTGTGCATCGCCGGGTATGACCCAAAAAGAAAAAAAAATCAATACCCCAAAATCCATGGCTTTCCTATATGCAAATAATGAGAGAGAGGAAGTGACATGAAAAAAGCAATCCTGTTCACAATCATACCTCAGATTAACTAAGGAGGTAAAATCAGTTTAACTAAGGAGTTTTCTTTTGTACAAAGAAAACTACAAAACACTACTTCACAAAATAAAAGAGGATATGAGGAAATGAAAACATATCCCCTGCTCATAGATTGGGAGAATTAACATTGTCAAAATGGCAATACTCCCCAAAGCATTGTACAGATTCAATGCAATCCCTATAAGGATACTCACAACATTATTCAAAGAAATGGATCAAACACTCCTGAAATTCATATGGAACAACAAACCCGCACAAATAGCTAAAGCAATTCTTGGGAAAAGAAATAAAGAATAAATGGTGCTGGCAAAACTGGACAGCTACATGCAGAAAAAAAATGGCTCAAACCTCTACCTAACACCATGTACAAAAATCAGATCAAAATGGATTAAAGACCTCAATATCAGGCCAGAATTCATAAGATATATTGAAGAAAAGGCCGGCAAAACCCTCTATGACATTGAAGCCAAAGGTATCTTCAAGGATGACACCCCACAAGTGGAAACAGAGGTAAACAAATGGGACTATCTCTATCTTAAAATAAGAAACTTTTGTACCTCAAAGGAAAAAGAGACCAGAATACAAAGACAGTCTACAGAATGGGAAAGGATATTCACCCAATACCCATCTGATAACATGTTAATATCAAGGATATACTAGGCACGGGCTGAACTCTACAAGAAGAAAACATCCAACCCCATCTGAAAATGGGGCAATGAAATGAACAGAAACTTTCTCAAAGAAGACATCTTAAATGGCCAAAAGGCACATGAAAAAATGCTCTTCATCACTAATCATCAGGGAGATGCAGATTAAAACAACAAGATATCTTCTCACACCACAGAGACTGGCCCACATCCAAAAGAACAAAAGCAACAGGTGTTGGCGTGATTGTGGGGAGAAAGAAACTTCCCTCGGTTGAGATGGCTACTTTCTCAGATCCTCCCGTACCTAAGTCCCAAACGAGATGCAACGTGTTCCTGATAGAAATGTGCTCTCAAAGTAAAAATATTTCTGATGCTGGTGTATTAACATTTCCTACAGAGAGACCCTCATCTCCTCCATATAGCTCCACTTCCAGTGCATCAGATGAAAGTGATGCAGATTATAAGTCTGCTGCCACTTCCTCGCATTCTGAGAGTGGCTCAGCCAAGCAGCCTTCAGACCGCGTCCAATCCAGATGAAGAGGAAGCAGTATCCATCTTATCAAGGGTTAAGAATGGATTCACTCAGTCATTTCAAAAAGGCCTGTGCCTTGTATGGACCTACATTTCCATACTGTAGGGAGTATCTTACAGATAGGAGTAAAACGGCTTATTGGGTACTTCAAGATTTTCACGTAGTTGGGCACGGCCATGGCTCCAGAAGCACAACGACTTAATACAGAGCCCCGCAGTTCACGGCAGAAAAGTGAATGGACTATGCATTAATCCATGCCTGCCCAGGAGGTGAGGGGTGTCACTCCCTTCCGCCTCTTTCCCCCTGGGCAACAAGACGGTGGCTGCCTCGGAGCTTTTTGGAAAGCCTGGTGTGAGCTGCCCGGGACGGGGCAACTAAAACCTCTTGGGAAGGGAGGTGTTCCCAGCTCGTCCTTCACGCCCTACTGAAGTCACGAGTTGCCCCCCACGAGCGGCTCTCCAGAACGGCCATGGCTCCAGAGCCACAGAAACCAATCTTGTAACTATCTGGCTCTTGGCAGAAATACCTCCAGGCCTAATAAGTAAAATATCAGAAACCCAAAATCACGTGGCCACTATTGCGGCTGCATGACATCATATGGTTCTCATAACTAACTGTAGAAAACAAATTATTTCACAGTGCCTTTTCAGCAGTTCTGATCGTTGGGTGTAAACTCTAAACAATAATGGTGCATCTTTTGTCGAAATAATGAATGTAATCAAAGTAGATAGAGTGTTAAGTAGAATTCATCTGCCTCACAGGCATTGGGAGGGGTGGGAGGGGGGTATATTGGGGTTCTTGGTAGTGAAAAATAAGTACTTGTGAAGGGAAATGTGTCTGATCATTGCATGACTGAAACTTAAACCTGAAAGCTTTCTAACTTTTCCCACAGTGTTTCAATAAACAAATATAAAAAATAAATAAATAAAATTTAAGAAAAAGATTTTCACATAGTCGCTAAAACGTGCTTAAGCCTTAGTACATGCAGTGGAGGATGTGGTTCAGTGATGAGGCCAAGGCAAAATTTCAGGGCCTAGGACATGCTGGACGAAAATTTTCAAGAATTAAAATGATTTACGAGATGTTAATAGGTGAAAGGAAATGGCACCACCCAAAAATGAAAGTCATCTTGCTTCCTGCTGTTTTTTCTCATGTCCTTGAGCAGCCCTGTGTGCTTGGGAGAAGATTGATGCAGATGCCAAATTTAAGGGAAGTTTTACAAAGATTGTACAGAGAGCCTTCAACCTTATGCAGACTTCTTAGGGAGGTTGAGGGAAACCATTGGAAGGCAGGGTAAGGGTAAGGAAACTCAGGAGCATTTGTCAAAACAATTGGAAATTCAAAGGAAAATGCTGATGAAGATTGGCAGGCTATTCTGCCTTAAGCATTAAGGGAAAGAAAGACTGGAATAGTGAAAGCATGTCATAATGGTAATGTTGGTTCTGTTAAACATAAGGAGCCAATGAAGGCTGTTGAGGACTATGCGGTACAGAGGCTAGATCAGGGCCCGTGAGTACGCAGTTATTTTCCCATTCGGCAATTACAGATTGATCCAGGAGGCACAGAGATGACTCATTCATGGGTGCTTACCAACTCAGCCATGACAGAAAAGAAAAAAGATGAGTGTTGGATGATTTAATTTAGAGCATACAATGATAAAAACTGATGAACAGAAGAGATAAAATTTAAAAAACAGTGGAAAATGACAACAGAACTACAGTAACTTGAAGGAAAGATACGGGGATAGGAGAAAAGGTTGGATAGGGAGGTAAGAAAAAGAGGTAATAGTGAAATAGTGAAATATAAATGACAGATATAAGGATGTTCACTTAAAATTCTTTTAAGTTTGTAGTATGTATAAAAATGTTCGTATATTCAAATGTATAATGAAATTGTTTAATGTCACCAAATATACAGTTTAACATTTTCTCAGATTTTCACAAGTGTCTTTTTAAAATGTGACAAATATTTGTATATATAATTATTTGTGGTATCAGAAATTGGATCTAGGGCTTTACACTTGGAAAACAATTGCCCTAACATTGAGTTACATCCCAAGTTCCATAAATGTCTTTTAATAATTTTTATTTAAATAATTTAAACAGTGCATTAGCTTGATATGTCTAAATATCCATAGTGATTCTTCTCTTTTTAAACTCCTGTAACTTTTATGGTTGTCAGAATTGTGTCAGAGATAAAGAAAATTCTTCGGTTAATTGGTGCATATTTTATGGTCATGAGGAACAGAACAGTAGTAAAATATATAAAACACCATTTGCCTTCTGATTTTCTGAATCAAAGTTGCCTATAGCTAACTGAGGAAAGAAAAGTGAATGCACCTCAATTAAGATGATAGCCCAATTTGTCTTTTCATGAGATTATATACAAAAGAGTTGTGATATCTACTTTTACAGAGGTATTGAGTTTTAACAATAATTAATAGAAAACAACTCATTCAATCTCAGGTGTGCATAAGAGGTAACGACTTTCAATCCTAGTCTTTTGATGGTCATAATTCATGGCTCAAAGATCTAGAAAGAAAACTGAATCAAGAGATGAATAGAATGTCTTGCCATCTCAGGAATTTATTATTTCCAATATTTAGATAATTTTCAAGTGTAAAATAAAATTTCTTCAAATTCTTTTGCGTTCAAATGGGAAATTTATTGATGCAAATATATTTCTAAAGTCAAAATTACAGAAAAATGCACTACATTGAAAAAATGTTATAGAGAATCATGTCTAAGAGAAAAATAATTGGGAAGGATAATTAGATAATTCTTTTTACCGTCAGGTTTAATTTTTTTCTTTTTTTAGCATGGAAACAATGAGATTGTAAACTTCTTGGGGAGCATTTATTGCCCAAATAAAGTCTAAGTGATTGTAAGTAGAAATCTCCTTGTGGTAAATAATATTAGGGAGTTTGGTAAGCAACCTGTTAACATCTTGAGGATCAGCCAACCAATCTTTGCTACCACTCCACAGTGCAATTGGTACATGCATTGACGTCAGATTATACTGAAGAGGTGTGGGCTAAAAAGCAAGAGAGAAAAGGAAAGAGAAAAAAAACAGGAAAAAAGTTTATAAGTATTTTAAACCCAACACTTATTTATTTGGTAGATCACATAATATTCAAATATTTAATATATAGCACAGCGATAGGGAGTTTGCCTTGCACGCAGCCAGCCCAGCGAGCCGGGTTTGATTCCTTCACCGCTCTCGGAGAGCCCGGCAAACTACCTAGAGTATCTCACCCACATGGCAAAACCTGGCAAGCTACCCGTGACGTATTTGATATGCCAAAAACAATAACAATAAATCTCAAAATGGAGATGTTACTGGGCCTGCTCAAGCAAAATTGATGAATGGGAGGACAGTGAGAGAGTGTGATAATCTTAAAGTGATGACTTATTTAATATGTTTTCTAAACTAAGCATAAATTCTAAATAAGATGATTACTCAGAGAAAGTCATCTTAATCCACAATGAAACATATATGCAATATGTTTGAGTGCAGAGGAGACTACAATTTGCATTTCCAGGAGATATTGATGCTACTGGTCTTGGACCATGCTTTGAACAACAAGACTTTAGATAATAATTCTAACAATTTTTTTAAAAAGTAAAAGTTCAGGGAAAGAAAGATGGCGGCCGCACGGGAGCCTTGTGGAAAGCGGGTTTGAGCCGGGCTCGGGGGAGCGGCGGGGACCTCATGGGAAGGGGGGCTTTGTGGGCCGTCCCCCCCCCACGCCCCACCGAGGTCGCCAGCTGCCCCCCACGAGCGGCTCTCCGGCACGGCCACGGCCCCGGAGGCACAAGGACTTAGCACAGAGAACCAGCCGCTTGGAGCAGAAAAGCAAATGGACTTGTGTTGATCCGCGCCACCAAGCCTGCCCGGAGGGGGAAGGGCGTTGACCGGCCCGCCCGCTCCTCTCTGGAAAGAAAGATGGCGGCCGCACGGGAGCCTTGTGGAAAGCGGGTTTGAGCCGGGCTCGGGGGAGCGGCGGGGACCTCATGGGAAGGGGGGCTTTGTGGGCCGTCCCCCACGCCCCACCGAGGTCGCCAGCTGCCCCCCACGAGCGGCTCTCCGGCACGGCCACGGCCCCGGAGGCACAAGGACTTAGCACAGAGAACCAGCCGCTTGGAGCAGAAAAGCAAATGGACTTGTGTTGATCCGTGCCACCAAGCCTGCCCGGAGGGGGAAGGGCGTTGACCGGCCCGCCCGCTCCTCTCTGGAAAGAAAGATGGCGGCCGCACGGGAGCCTTGTGGAAAGCGGGTTTGAGCCGGGCTCGGGGGAGCGGCGGGGACCTCATGGGAAGGGGGGCTTTGTGGGCCGTCCCCCACGCCCCACCGAGGTCGCCAGCTGTCCCCCACGAGCGGCTCTCCGGCACGGCCACGACTCCAGGGCACAGAAACCAATCTCTTAACTAGCTAACTTTTAATAGAAATTCTTCCAGGGTCAATAAGTAAAATAGCAGAAATTCATCATTTGATTCTTAAACCAAGTTGTAGAAAGCAAATCATTTCACAACGCTGTTTCAGCATGTCTGATTGGGGGGGGGGGGTCGTAAACTCTAAACAATAATTGTGCATCTTCTATCGAAATAATCTATCTAGTCAAAGTAGATAGAGTATTAACTAGAACTCATCTGCCTCACAAAGAATTGGGAGGGGTGGGAGGTGGGGGTCTATTGGGGTTCGGGGTTAAAAATGAGTATTGGTAAAGGGAAATGTGTTTGGTATCTACATGACTGAGACCTAAACCCGAAAGCTCTGTAACTTTTCCCACAGTGATTCAATAAATAAATAAATTATAAAAAAAAAAAAAAAAAAAAAAGTAAAAGTTCAACATAAAGTCAAGGAAGTTGATTGAATTTCAACTACAATAGATTATTTATACCCTGAAACTCTAAAATATGGCCTCAAAATGTCCTCACTTATTTTGGTTCGGTATGGACTTTCCAGTTTAGTTTATAGGTCAGCCAATTTATAGAACTGTATTTGCTGACATGATTTCACTAAATACCTATTCAAATTGTAGGAAAAACCTGTTTCAAACTCGATTCTTTTATCTATAAAATCACCATTCACACATAGAAAACTAAAAATGTTCATGAATTTAGACATGGGAACAAGAAAACTATCAGCATTTTTTCCCACTGCCCACCGAGATTTTTGTTAGCTGTTGTGGAACACATTCTCTTAAATATATATAAATATATGTATATATCTTTAATAGAATATGTTATGTTATATATATGTTTAAGAGAATATATATGTATATATATCCATATGAAATGCTGCTGGGTAGAGATTAGGATCTTATACATGCCAGACATTTGCTTTATCAGTTTATCTGTCTTCCAATTCCCAGGATCATATTGTCAAAAATCTTAACCCAATATGTTGGTTTTTTCACTATTCTCATCTTTTATAATAGACAAACTGCTAAAACAAAATATTTTATCAGCTGTAATTCTCTATAATTTTAAAATTGCTGTATATATTGGCAAATGGAAAGTGAAAAATGTTCATAATAACATTTTCCTTTACTATATTCCATTGTTCAAAAGTTTACTAGATTCCACATTTTGACTTTTAAGTGTATCATTTCTTCAGGTTGTTGCAGATTAATTACTCTGAGCTATTGATGATTCAATAGTCAAAATAATATCTTTCTGGCAGGAGATATTGTATTTGACACCTGTAGAGTGGTTGATTCAAATAAAGTATATGTTTAGAATGTTTGAAAAGGTAATAGTTGAGTAAAAATATATTTTCAACAAATGTTTTATCTGATGTTATTCTGATAACCTCCCTAATGTTACTAAAAGTGTTTTAGAAGGAGGAACATCTCTATATGTAAGATGTGTTATGAAGGGGCATAACTTTCTTCTAGATATTGAGTCATGGAACCAGGTAATAATTGGTAAGGTTATTCAACTACTATTTGGGTAAGAAAAAATTGGGGTTATAAGGAGGAATGGCAGAAGATTAAAAAATGAAGAGTACTTGTTCACTGAGAATTCACTCTGAATTAAGGGCCTATGAACATTATCCATTATGTACTGTCAACAGTTCCCTGAGTTTGGGTGAAAAATGAAGAAATTATTGTTTGAACTTATATTAGGCCCAGTTAAGATGGACTCCAAAACCTGGTTTCTTTGTGTTTCATCAAGTAGGAGAAGGACTCAATGTATCTATTGATATAAAGGCCACCATCTATTAAAACCGCCCTGCCTTGATTTGCAAGTTTACCATTATTTTATTATATCTGGGGGTATGTCCTAGTAGAATCACTTCATAGGGAATCTACAAAGGTGAAGGTATTATTTAAGATGACCTGCATTTCTATCTCTAGCTCATGAGTGTAACTATTATTTTATTATATTGTTTCATTACATTTTGTAAAATAGAAAAACAGGCAGGAAGGGAGTCTGGGACATGGGGAAGCTCTTTCTAAAAGGATAAGAAGAGAAGTTCTGGAAGTTTCTCATCTATGTGTGATATTTTGAGGAAAACGTCAATGTGCATGACCACTGAATCATGAGTTAAGAGTGAGAGAATGGACAACTTAGATGATGTTTTCCATAATTAATGTATTTCAAGGAAATGTTGCATATTTCATAATTCATTTCTTGTGGGGTGTATTGGCACCACATTGCTTTGTAAAATACATACTCAGTCATCATAATTTCATCTTTAACTTTTATGCATTATGAATAAATTCTTGTCTTAAAAGTTGTGAGTAAACTCTAAAACACTTACTTGATTATAGTGCATTATGTTCCGAGCTGGGCTTCCCCAGTCATAAGCTTGAAATTCCCCAGTCCTAATGGCCTAATGTATAGAAATTCAGAACATAAGGAAATATAAATATTTTTGCTATGAAAAAAAGTCCAAACATTTTAAAGTAGTTTAATTTCCATTTAAACAATTATTTGAAAACCCCTTTTTCTAATTCCAAAGATAATTACTACAAATCATCCAGGATAAGGTAATTGCACAAGTCCAATTTAGATTTGCTTAAAGTAATTTCTATGGCCTGTCAAGTCATGGAAATCATTCATTTTTGCTATTGAAGTCAATCTGCTTTTATAGAATTTTCATTCATGGGCTTTAATATTTATTTTAATCCCATGCCAAAAATTTTCCCATTAGGAACATTGATGTAACATTGATTTTGAAAACTGCTTTAGGTAAAGTTCTAAGGGCTTAGACACACAAAATTGTTTTAACAGCATTTGAGAAATGATACCTGGTCCCAGTGGAGGATATCTTGAACTGAAGTTCCTGCTGGACTATGTGATAAATACACATCAAAACGACTCTAGAAAGCAAGAATACATATACAGACACACACACACATACACATACACATACAAACATAAGTACAGTTTAACAAAACAGTTACAATATTTCTGATCCAATTTAAGTGTTTAAGTGCGGTGTTTACCAGAGAGAATGAGCAACAAAATTATACATCACTTTAGAACATGCAAAAGGCAATTTCTTAGAATAGACCATTTTATTTTCGCTATCCTAGGAAAGATTCTCATCTCTATTTTATCAAAATAAAAATTTGAACTCAAAAATAAAAATTTGAACTCAAAAAAGTTTAGAAAAGCATTAGTATTACATAAATATTTACAGCAAAGACCCTTCAATTTAGGTCTTTGAAATTTCAATCTTTGAGCCAGCATTCTGCCCTTCTCTGCCTAGTGTCAAAACCAGAACTACAATGAATGAAATGTTCACATACAATCCTTCCACTTTGCAAAAAAAAAGAAAAAAAAGAGAAGAAAGAATATACGTATTATACCTATTATATGTGTGTAATCATATATAAGATACTCTTTGTATGGAAGTTTTATATTCTATATTTTTAAAATATTGTGCTACCCTGCTACTGTTGCCCATATCCACCTAGATCAAATCCCAGGCAATAAAATGAAACCCCCTTCTCAGATTGCATAGTTCATAATGGGTCTTAATTTCACTACATAGAAAATCTTGTCTGAATCAAACCAATTGATCACTTTCATAAGCAATGACACAGCTTAATTACAATGCAGAAGGTGAATCTAATTTCCATTGCTCCCCATGTCTCTATTTTTAAGTCCTGATTGATAGAATGCAGTAATCTGCACTGCCTTTTCTTAGAAAGATGGGAATGAACTACTTTTTCCCTCCACACTCAGAATAAAGAGCATCCCCTGAACCATGGAGAGGGATGCTCTTCCAAGAAAAAAGAATTTGAACATCCAAGAACTTACTGTACTAAGTAAGGAATAAAGGAAGCTTCCTTTGTTCACGTGTATTTTTAAAAACCCATAGAGATTATCACCAGCACTGAGAAAAGAGAGCTGAATACCCTTAACTTCCTTGAAGTTAGAAGCCATATAATCTATTGTTATTTTCATTGCTGTGTTCTCGATATACACACTACTTAGCAATGCCTCTGTAAACTTTCTTTTTGTGAATAGGCTAGAGGTATAATTAAATCTTCTTATTAATTAACTTGATTTTCTCATGTGTTCAATGAAATATATATTTCATTTTAAGTACAGTATTAGTAGCAAAACATGTGACATTATGTACTATATACTTTGTACTGGGCTGGAGCGATAGCACAGCGGGTAGAGCATTTGACTTGCATGCGGTCGACCTGGGTGGTTCAATTCCTACGTCCCTCTCAGAGAGCCCAGCAAGCTACCGAGAGTATCCTGCCCACATGGCAAAGCCTGGCAAGCTACCCGTGATGTAGTCTATATGCCAAACACAGTAACAACAAGTCTCACAATGGAGACGTTACTGGTGCCCGCTCGAGCAAATCAATTAACAACAAAGGGAGGACAGTGCTACAGTGCATACTTTGTACTGTTTTATATATTTTATATACTTTAGCTTATTTTATATCCCAGAAACCAACTTTTTTACTATGGATAGCAAGGCAGAAACTTAAATCAGTTGCAAAGATAACAATTTAAGCTCTTGTTCTGACTCCATACTATTAACTACTTTATAATACAGCATTTTAACACATATATTTTAAAACCCAAATCAATGCAAAACAAATGAAATAGTGTACAGGGTATAGACAAGGTCTTACATACATAATTTCTCTGAAATACATTTTATAAAATTAATGGGGATGATTATTATCACTAATATTTATAAGAACATTTACTTAATGCCTCTCTTTTCCCAGAAGAATTTGATACCTCCTATCACAAAATTTATTACACTGAATATTTAGGTCATCAGAAATGGCAAGTTGTTACTTTTTCTATCTACTGCTTTTTTTTGGGGGGGGGGTTATGGAAGAGAGCTGGAGGAGCAATAATTTGTTATTTGTCTTGCTATATCTTTTCTAAATTTGTTTTATCTTCTCTAAATATCATGTACAAACTTTTGAAATAACTTTAGCTTCCAGAATTATTCCCAGTTTTGTGGACCTGAGAGTTCAGTACACAGACTTGGTGATTCACCACCACATCAATGTAACTGGTGGTGTCAGAGGGTTATCATCTAAAGATAATGGAAAAATCTCATCTGGTGACAAGGTTCAAATGAACAACCTCATGAATGCCAAGCCTATAATATCACTTGAGTTCTCTCTTAGGCCCCCAAAGTAACATTTACCAAAAAAAATTATTTTAATTTATTTAGTTTTGGGGGCCACACCTCGTGATGCTCAGGGGTCACTTGTGACTCTGTACTCAGAAATTGCCCCTGATGGTAACTCGAGGGACCATGTGGGGTGCCGGAGGATCGAACCCTGGTTGGCTGCATGCAAGGTAAATGCCCTGCCTGCTATATCACACTCTGGCAGGTGTGATAGTACAATGGGTAGGGTGTTTGCCTTGCACGTGACCAACCCGGGTTCAATCCCCGGCATCCCATATGGTCCCCCAAGCACAGCCAGGAGTAATTTTTGAGCGCAGAGCCAGGAGTAAGCCCTGAGCATTGCTGGATGTGATCCCAAAAAGCAATAAATAAGTAAATAAATAAATAAATAAATAATAGCACTGTAGCACTGTCGTCTGGTTGTTGTTCCTGAGAGGGGCGGAAGAATTGAAGCCAGGTCGGCTGCTTGCAAGGCAAATGCCCTATCCGCTGTTTTGGGACAAGTCATTAAGATAGTCCAGAATATTCAGGAAAAAAATTGTAACATATACAAACCGTGTTCAAGTTCTTGGTGTCAAAACCACAAACAAGAAATAAGGCATTTTTGCAGAGGATATCCAGTGCCGCACGGGAGCACACTTGAGTAGCAAGGAACTGATCCAAAATGTTGTGTTCCAAGAACATCTTATTTCCAAGTACAAACTGAAAAATAAAAAACATCATTTGAAAGTTATTAACATTAACCCGTAGAAAAAAATTATTTATCTGATTGTTGTATACAAATGTAAGCCAATAATATTTTCATGTTTCTGGATGTCATTTTAGGAATTTTAAATACTTTCTCTCATTTAATTTCAAAAATAAAATTGTGAAATGGACAAGGCAGATCAATTTTGCATCTCTAGGGTGACACTGAGAAGTGTGCTCATGATTAAAAAGACACAAAGAGTTTTTATTTTGGGGGTAATTAGAGCTATAAAATAAATTATAAAATGGTATGATAAAAATCATAATTGCCAAGATACATGATTTCTGAAACAAATAATAAAACATCCTTGAGAGAAATGGGTGACTCAACATAATTTTAGCAAAGACTTTCCAAAGACAAAAAGTCTAGGTAGTTTAATAATTGAAAGTATTTGCCCAACACATCATGAAGAAAACGTCAGGTTAGTTTTTTTTTACCTTACTATTTTACTTCATTTTTATTTTTCCTATTCTGCTCCAGGGATAGAATCACAGACTTGATAAAGCTGTGTGGAGTGTCTGATAAATGAAACATCTCTGAAGAGGCAAAAAGCACTCCAATCCAGATAAAGTACTTAAGAGCAAAGAAATAAGTAGAGATATTAAAAGCTGTTCTAGGGACTGATAGTTCCCTACTAATCAACAAACTACATAAATGTGTGTGCGTGTGCGTATGCGTGGGCGTGTGTGTGTGTGTATGTGATGGTGGAGTGGTAATGAGTGTAGATTTTTTTGGTTCCTTTTTACCGCTTTAAAATTAAAGTTAAGTTTAATTTCTTAAATTCAGTCAAAGAGAATCACATACCTTTATCAATGATGTAGGGAGAATCGAAAGTCTTCTAAGAGGTGTTGTTGCATGGTTGATATAGGCAATTGGAGCTAGAGCATAAAATACTTCTATTTTCTTAGCCAGTTCTGGGTTTGTGGAAAAGGCAATAAAACCTGAAATAGAAGAGCATGGAACTGGTAAGGAAGTAGCTTTAGTTAACACAACATTATTTTTCCTTATTCTAGAAAATGGGACAGCTTTAGAATAATCTTATGGTGATAAAAAAATTATCATTATCAAAATGATGATTTAAATTATTCTTATCATTATGTGATAATTAATTAATATGTAATAGAAATAGTATGGAATATGAAAGGTTAAAAGTACCAACTTGAAATTTGATCAAATGGAATTAGAATCCTAGCTCTGTGATTTATGAGTTGTGATACCTAGAATAAGTCACCTAAACTCTTTAAGAGTCTTCATTTTCTCATCTGACTTATAGAGATAGAATGAATACTTCCTTACATTTAGAAAATAAATAAGATAAATTGTGAATTTGCAACATATTTGGAATATGATACATAATTAAATGAATATTTAGGATAACTCAAACATTTATGCATAATAAATATAGTCGTTATATATGCAATTAATTGGTTTTATAAATTATAAACTTATAATGGTTTTTAAAATAAATTAATTGGTTTTATTAATTGGCTGTATAAATATTATAAATTGATTTATATATAAGTATAAGTATAAATACTTAGGTTTATAAGTATATTAGTAGATGATAATATAGTCAAATAGTAAATCAAATCCTCTCTAAATTGACTACATAGGAAATCTATCTCTACGGTTAATAATGGTACACTGATGAGACTCAGGAATAGCCTGAACAGAAAGCTTTTAGAGGGTCAAAGGGATGGTACAGCAGGTAACGTACTTGCTCTGCATGCAATCAACCCAGGCACAATCCCTGGCATGGCATACGCTTCCTCGTGCCATATCAGGAGTGAACTCTGAGCTCAGATCCAGAAGTACACTCTGAGCATAGCCTGGTTTGGCCGCCAAACACAAAAATAGCATAAAATGAATAAAATTAAAAGGGTTCACATTTAGAGAATTTTACCTATAAAACATAAAGCCTGGTTCTACTGGAGAAAGAATGGTCTTTCCTAGGGATGTGTTTAAAGAAAGTTGTCTCTGACTGCCTAGCTGTGCAGATTGCAGGCCATGAGAGGAAGCAATAATCCCAAAAAGGAACCAAGTATCAAGAGGCCCATGGACTTCATAACAATGTCTTGAAATAACTAAGTCCACTTTAAACACACTTAGAACAAAGGAAACTTAGCTAGTGTCCTAGAAAACACAGAGGATAAGAAGATGTGAATTTTTAGGCAGAAACAACACAAAAATGCACAAGTATGGTGCCAACAACAAATTGCCTATGAGTGAGAAAAAATAAGAAATGTTCAGAATTCAAATAACTCTAGAGGTAGGTTAAAGTTATTTGGTGTCAGCATGGGTATTCTTATTTACCTCAGTGAATTCTACAGTATTCTACAGTATTACATCTTAGTGCAATAATTATCATTGAGAAAAGGACAAACTATAGTTTATGCTGTTTTAAAAGGTTTGAAAAACAATGAAAAATCAACTTATTAGCAGTACAATGGTAAAGCTTTCCAATCAAAGGGTTAAATCTTGCCATAACTTGGAAATTAAAGAAGTAAACGTTAGTAATATAGAAAAGTTTATATTTTCAAAAAAGAATTTTGAGGTAATTGTTGACCACGTGCTACTGAAGATGTGCTCTGGGCTGCCCAAATTCCCCTTCAAGTCTAAGATATTTATTTAACACAAGCTTCAGGTAAGACTTTTTTGTTTTTGTTTTTCCTCTCATGAACCAAGGTCATGTTGCTCCCAGAGATAGCTTACGTTAAATCTGGTTAAAAATGTGCAAGAATACCCAGTCACCATTTTAGAGGAGTCTGTGTATTATTCTCTTACAGAGATGAATGAGTTCCTGTCGATTGCGTTATAATTCAGCTTCTCCCTCTGCCTGGTTCTGATATTTTTCCTTAACTCTGAAAGTGTTCCTTAAAATCATTACCGATGGTGATGCCCTGTGAATGACTTAGTTATTTCAAGACATTGTTATGAAGTTCATGGGCCTCTTGATACCTGGCTTCTTTTGGAATTCTTGCTTCCTCTAGTGGCCTGCAATCTACACAACCAGGCAGTCAGAGCCAACTCCCTTTAATGATACTCCTTGGGGATGTGAACTTTTACACAATGCCACTTTCACACAATGTAAGGTCTTCATCAAAAAACTATCTTTTCCTAAAATTTGTCAAGTGAGATACACTGGTAGGGTAAACAAGTTTCCAGCACCAATTTCATCCACATTTATTATTATTATTATTATTTGTACATTTGTATATTTGTACAGGCAGGAACCCCTGTGCCTGGCTGTACTCACCGGGGCCCCTTAAAGGGGGGAGGGTTGAGTTTCTCTCCCCCCACGCCACCCCGAGCAGAGCCCCAGCAGCTGAGGACCTCCGGAGCCAGCCACAGCCATCCTGGGACCACTTTCCACATGTCCGAACGGGCCTCATGCATGAAAGAAATGGCAGAGGAGCCCAGGCATGCGGGTCCTGAGGCTGAGGTCTCCAAGCCTACTCAGATTGGAACTGGCCCTTCTCCAACCACACCCCCCATCTTCCAGTAGGTAGGCGTCACACCCACCAGCTGCCGCCAGCGCCAGGTTGGTCCCATCTACGGCCAAGACGCAGAGACTATAAAACCCAGCTCCCGGAAGTGACATCTCATTATCTCGTTTTTCCTTTGGAGAACCTAGCAGGCTACCAAAAGTATCCTGCCCGCACGGCAGAGTCTGGCAAACTTCCTGTGTAGTACTCAATATGCCAAATAGCAGTAACAATGATGGGTCTCATTCTCCTAATCCTGAAAGAGCATTGAAATGGCTCTTTTAAAATCTCAGGGCTAGGAAGAAGGAGACGTTACTGGTGCCTGCTCGAGGAAATCGACAAACAACAGGATGATCGTGATTGTGATCATGATTTGTACATTTATGGACACTCTGAAAGCTTGAAATACAAGTGGGAAGTAAGGTGAGCTGAGTATGAAGGTCAGCATATAAACATAGCATTATTTCTTCCACATAATTCCTCATTTTTGCCTTCTGTTCCCAACCTTTAAAAAGTCATTAGTGTGGGCACAAATGAACCTACAAGACTATTGTAAAGTGATTTATACTGACTCAGTTCTTTCCTTTTGTTACTGTTACCTACCGATGGTGGTACCCTGTGAATGGCCAATATAGTGTAGTTTTTCCTGTCCAGTTTTCTTCAAAATTAAATCGATTGTAGCTGGAAGATCATATTTGGCCATTTCATCAAAACTGAAAAAAAAGCCAATTGGAGAAAAACACAATTACTTCAATTACTTCCTAAATTTCTAAAAAGTCAAACTTCATTATAGTTAAGGTGCTCATTAAAAAAATAGAAAACTATCAAAAATTAGATGTTCATATTTTTGGGGGTAGATGTCAGTATATTCAACCCTGTTCCACTGGAACAGCATGCCTTTGTTCCAGTCCCATGTTGTTTTAATTACTACTGCTTTGTAGTAGAGTTTGAAGTTAGGGAGGTTGATTCCTCCCGTTTTCTTTTTCCCAAGAATTGCTTTAGCTATTCGTGGGGGCTTATTGTTTCATATGAATTTCAGGAGTGTTTGCTCCATTTCTTTGAAGAATGTCATGGGTATCGTTATAGGGATCACATTGAATTTGTACAATGCTTTGGGGAGTATTGCCATTATGACAGTGTTAATTCTCCCGATCCATGAGCCTGGGATATCTTTCCATTTTCTCATGTCCTCTTCTATTTCCTGAAGTAGCGCTTTGTAGTTTTCTTTGTAGAGGTCTTTTACTTCCTTAGATAAGCTAATGCCTAGGTAATTGATTTTCTGGGCACAACTGTGAACGGGATTGTTTTTTTCATGTCACTTTCTTCTCTCTCACTATTTGCGTATAGGAAAGCCATGGACTTTTGGGTATTGATTTTATAGCCAGCAACTATACTATACAAGTCTACTGTTTCTAGAAGTTTCTTGGTAGAGGTTTTAGGGTTCTCTAAGTATAGTATCGTACCATCTGCCAATAGTGAGAGCTTGATTTCTTCTTTTCCTACCTGGATGCCCTTAATATCTTTTTCTTGCCCAATCCCTATTGCAAGTTTTTCCAGTACTATATTTAACAGCAGTGGAGAGAATAGGCATCCTTGTCTCGTTCCTGATCTTAGGGGGAAGGCTCTCAGTTTTTCCCCATTGAGGATGATAGGGAGCAAAAAATGTGAAGTGGAGCAAGGAAAGCCTCTTTAACAAATTGTGCTGGCAAAGCTGGACAGCTACATGCAAAAAATGGGCTCAGATCTCTGCCTAATACCATGTACAAAAGTAAGATCAAAATGGATTAAAGACCTCAACATCAGACCGGAATGTACAAGGTACATTGAAGACAAAGTTGGCAAAACCCTCCATGACTTTGAAGCTAATGGTATCTTCAAAGATGTCACACCACTGGCCGAGCACGTGAAAACAGAGATAGATAAATGGGACTATCTTAAACTAAGAAGCTTCTGCACCTCAAAAGAAACAGTGACCAAAATACAAAGACGGTCTACAGAATGGGAAAGGATATTCACCAAATACACATCCACAAGGGGTTGATATCAAGGATATACAAAGTACTGGTTGAACTCCACAAAAAGAAAACATCCAACCCCATCAAAAAATGGGGTGATGAAATGAACAGAAACTTTCTCAAAGAAGAAATCCGAATGGCTAAAAGGCACATGAGAAAATGCTCTGCATCATTAATCATCAGGGTGATGCAGATCAAAACAACAATGAGATATCATTTCACACCACAGAGATTGGCCCATATCCAAAAGAACAAAAGCAACTGGTGTTGGCGGACGTGGCAAGAAAGGAACCCTTTTTTATTGCTGGTGGGAATGCCGACTGGTTCAGCCCTTTTGGAAAACAGTATGGATAATTCTCAAAAAATTAGAGATTTGACCCAGCACTACCGCTCCTGGGAATGTATCCCAGAGAGGCAAAAGAGAATAGTCGAAGTGACATCTGCACTTGTTTGTTCATTGCAGCACTCTTTACAATAGCCAGAATCTGGAAAAAACCTGAGTGCCCGAGAACAGATGACTGGTTAAAGAAACTTTGGTACATCTACACAATGGAGTACTATGTAGCTGTTAGAAAAGATGAAGCCATGAAATTTACATGTAAGTGGTACTACATGGAAAGTATCATGCTAAGCAAAATGAGTGAGAAAGAGAGGGACAGACATAGAAAGATTGCACTCATCTGGGGAACATAAAGTAAAAAAATAGGAGACTAACACTCAATAATATCCGAGATAAGTACCAGGAAGTTTATTCCATGGCCTGGAGGCCAGCCGCACACTCTAGGGAAAAAGGCAGCTCAGATAGAGAAGGGAGCACCAAATAAAGGGTGTTGGGAAGATCCTCCCAGGATGGGAGATGCATGTTGAAAGTAGACTATAGACCAAACGTGATTGCCACTCAATGCCTCTTTTGCAAACCACAGGACCCAAAAGGAGAGAAAGAACAAAAGAGGCAGGGTGGAATGGGGGGTTGGGAGGTGGGAGGGATACTGGGATCAGTGGTGGTGGAGAATGGGCACTGGTGGAGGGATGGGTACTCGGTCATTGTATAACTGAAACCCAAGCAGAAAAATCTGTAAGTCTACAGCTGTACCTCATGGTGTTTCACTAATAAAAATTTTTAAAAAATAGAAAACTAGGTTCTCTAAGTTTTGCTGCTTTTAGACCATTAGTGAGTAGCAGATACTTTTGTCAGTGGCATATAAATATCTGACATCATTTCTGAGGCACAGTATTAGAGCTGCAATTTAATCCAAACAAGATAGTATTGGTAGGTGGGAATTATTTCTATTACTGTCTGAATGTCAGATTTAATCATCATTTGTATGTTGTGTTCCAGCATGATTTAAGATAAACAGTTTTATGAAAAATATTTTATTCTTCATAAATCAATCAGAGTGTTCTTTTGATAATGAAAGATTATTTGTTTGGTTCCGGGGCCGAGATCTCCAAGCCTACTCGGATTGGAGTCGAGCATCCTCCACCCATATCCTCCAAATTCCAGTAGGCAGGGGTCACACCCACCAACTGGCCCCCTGGCGCCGTGTAATCCCATCAGTGGCCAAGACTCTGAGACTATAAAAACCAGCCCCCGGAACCGCGCGGCCGCGCGACATCTTATTATGACATCTCATTCCTACTTTGACAAACTGGCAGGCTACCGAATGTAGTCTGCCCACACGGCAGAGTCTGGCAAACTCCCCGTGGCGTACCCAATATGCCAAATACCAGTAACAATGATGGGTCTCATTCTCCTAAAGAATATAATCTCAGGGCTAGGATGAAGGAGACGTTACTGAGGCCTGCTCGAGGCAATCGACGAATAACAGGATGATCTGTGATCTGTGATCTGTGATTTGTCACTCTCTTGTTGAAAAATTCTCAATGTCTTCCTAACACACTAGATTGAAATCCAAGGTCCTTATCATGGTTTCCAGAGTCATTCCTGTTTGGTCCTAGTAGCATCTCTGGTCTTTTCTCATGTCACTCTCTCTCTTCCTTATTACATTTGAAATAGACTACCTGTTTTTCCATTATTGGAATTTCAGTGTGATTTAGTACCTTAGCATAATCCACCAAATTTTCTTCTCTCCATTTATATTAGTCATCTCCAGAAACAAACTACAAAAGGTACATTGATAAAAATCTCTGGTAATTTCTTTATGGTGTCTGAATTTTATGTTTTTCATTTACATTGTTTTTGAGGATGACTCACCTGCTGTTCTTGAACCCCAGATGGATTTTAACACGTACTCAAATCTATAAAGATGTTCTTTTCAGAGTCTGCTAAAAGCAATAAACTCCCTGTGGTACCACTTTGCTCATTTGACTTGGAAAAACATTTACTCATGAATTTTTCTTATAATAGGTTCTGAGATCATAGACCATTTGGAGAAAAAGTTACCCTTAGAATGAGGTGAATGGAAGACCAATGAAATGGGATGTGAATAAAAAAATAAATTCCTTTTTTCTTACATTGAGAGGAATAAGATAAAATAAGACTGACGGACTGGAGGCAATTGTACTAGCAGGTAAGATATTTGCCCTGCACATGGCTGACCTATTTTTAATCTCTGGCATCCTATATGCCCCCCCCCCCCCCAAGCACAGACAGGAGTAATTTCTGAGAGCATAGCCAGAATGACCCCTTAGCATCACTGAATGTGACTCCAAAAAACAAAAAAAAAAAAATAAAATGACTGAATTGGAATATTCATGTATGAATACCCATGCTTTAAATACCACATGCTTTAAATAAATAAATAAACAAACAAACAAATAAAGCATCCTTTAAATAATACATGCTTTAAATACTACAATGCTTGGGGCTGGAGCAATACCATAGCAGGTAGGGCGTTTGCCTTGCACACGGCTGACCCGGGTTCAATTCCCAGCATCCCACATGGTCCTCTGAGCACCATCAGGAGTAATTTCTGAGTGCATGAACCAGGAGTAATTCCTGTGCATCACTGGGTGTGACCCCAAAAGAAAAACAACAACGACGACAACAACAAAACTACAATGCTTATTTTTAGTTGTTGAGTTTTGTTTGATTGTTTTTACCTGAAAGCCCAGAACTCCTCTGAGTCTGTTGGATAGTATATGTTTTTCCTGGCATAGGTATTTCCCCTGCTGTTCCCCAGCCACACATCGAAGCAAGCATCTGCTAGAATGAAGGCCAGGCTGTTGTTGGGAAGATTGGCAACCCAATTTGAGGATGATGCAAGCACTCCATGCTGCAGAAACACGACAGGCCTTGTGCCTAAAAAGAAATTCATTTAAAAGTTTTATAAACTGGTTTCTAATTCTAAGGTCACGGATCACGGTCCTCCCATTGTTCATTGATTTGCTTGAGCGGGCCCAGTAACGTCTCCATCATGAGACTTGTTGTTACTGTGTTTGGCATATCGAATATGTCACGGGTAGCTTGCCAGGCTCTGCTGTGCGGATGAGATACTCTCGGTAGCTTGCCGGTTTCTCCGAGAGGGGCGGAGGAATCAAACTCGGGTCGACCATGTTGGCCGCTTGTAAGGCAAACGCCTTACCACTGTGCTATTGCTGCAGCCCAATTCTAAGGTAAGTTAACATAAGAAGAAAGAATTAAACATGCTTACTTGGTTGCATTTAGTAATTTTGGATATATTATTTTAACTATGATGATGGTTTCTCATGTGAAAAAAATGCAGTAAATTGTAAACTTTTACTGTGCAGCTATTAAATGCTAAGGTTATCTTTAAAAGCATTTTAGAATTATATTTTAAGAAAATTCTATGTGATAACAATTGAAATCTGTGTGATAAAATTTTGGATTGTCTTGCTTATTTTTATTCTTTTAATTTCAATATTTTCTATAATACATAAAACACAGATTTTAAATAGTATTATCAAAAAATGACCCTTGTTGGTTTAAGGCATTCCTTAATGCCTGGAATTATCTCCTCCTTATTTTCTATGTACATCCAGCCTAACTCTTCATAATCCTCTAGACTCAGTTCATTTATTATTTTTGAGAGAAAATTTTCCTTGATATTCCTAGGTTGAATTAGGGACACTTGTCAGGACTTCCAATGTAATATTCTGTGCATAGCTCTAGATGTGCACTTATTACTTATTATCATGATAAACTGTCTCTTATAGAATTGATGGTTATCTCCTTAAAGACATCAATATTGCCTCAATCAGTGTTGCATCACTAAATTGTGCAAAACGCATTAAGTCCTTTGGAAGAAAAGAAAAAGAAAATACAAGCAAGGGGTAAAGACAAGAAAAGAGAGGTAAAAAGGGGGGAAGACAGGTATGGAAAGAGAAAAGAGGATAAAGGAATCAGGGAACAAAGGTAATACCGCAGTCCTCTGAATTTTCCTTCCCATGAGGAATTCTGTTGATCCCAAGGATATAACCATCTTCAGTCACAACTTTATATTCCTCACTTGGATAGCCCCAGTAAGCAATCATCTCAGCCTGATGAGAAAAAAGCAAAACTTCAAGTTTCCATTATCTACTATACTGACTTACATAAGTAGGCATTGTTAATTGTTTTTGATTTGTCATATAATAGTTTAAACCCCAATAATTAAAAAGTCAAGGTATTATTTCATAGTTTTAGAAGTTTTTCTCTCTAGTAACTTACAACACTCATAGTTGCTTCAGGGTTTTCAGGTGCTAGTTGTCCCACAAATCCATGAGCAGGTCCAAACACGGACATCAAACTTGCCACTATTAGTAGCAACCACATTTTGGTCTTGTCTGAAAAAGAATAACAACCCATACTATGGTTAACCCACAATGCTTTCACAATACTTGTATCTTGTGCTAATTTTGCCGTGGTGAAAAAAAAAAAAGTGCTTAGTTTTGATTATATTGTAATAAACAATTAGCTGGGACATACATGTACAATTTAAGATTTAGCAGGTTTTTACACTAGTATGTTCATTTTTTAGAACATTTCTGTTTTGGTTTTCAAGTCGTAATGAAAGAATGTCCTAATTAAGAATCTGACAAAATATCTTATTCCTTTAGTGCCTTCTCTTTAAGACTTTTTTCAACATAGTTTGAGAGCTCAGGAAGCTGAAAGAGGTGAGGCAGGTGAATTGTGTGGGCATATGACTTATTTAGTGTCCATATCAATATAACATTCATTCAAACCTTTCTGGATAGTTCTAACATTATTGAAATAACCATCCAACAGATGTAATTATTTTGAAGCAATTACATGGCTTAAGATGCTCGATTGACTATCAGAGTTAGAACAATAATCTTAGAAACGTTTTTGTTCTTCTAAATTTTTGCTTATATATTCCTTAATTAAAATAACTTAGGTGGTCTTTGGGAACTATAAATTGATAAAATATTGGATAATACTTTTCCCATGAGTGCTTAAGAATGAAAATAAGTATCATGATTTGAAAATTATTACTGAACCTTACTAATTTAACCTACTTGTATTTTATATTTAAGAAATAGCAATCCTTAGCGACAGGGCAGCAGCTAGTGCTGGAGGGACGGCAGCTCTCTGTGCTCTGAACAGTCGACGGGGCCACAAAACTTCTGCATGAGTGAATGTGGGTGCCCGTTGCATATTCTGGCTCAGGGAGAGCTCCAATAAAGAAACTGGCTGTTCATCCTCGCAGAGAGCACCACCCGAGTGAGACTCCCGAGGATGGCAGTGTGTGTGGCAGCTCTTGGCGCTCTGGGCGGCCCCAAAGTTTCATGTGGTCTGAACACGGCTCTGCAGGTCTGACTTGGCACAATACATGGAGTGCGAGTTGAGGTCACGGAGTTGAGAAGGCGCTCTGAGTCCCCACTATGGGGGCCCCGCTCTTCACCGCCAGAGGGGCAGCCCCACCAAGACCATCCTGCATCTCCGGCAGCATATTATGGAGGAAATCCTCCCAGAGCACCAACTACTCTCTGGAGACAGAAGATGGGGGCGTGTGCCCACTGGTCAGGTTCTGCCTGCCTGGTTAGCTGAGTGCCCAATATTGTACGGTGCATATTGTAGCAACTCTGGACCTGATCTGTCTCTCCTGGGTCCACTGCTGCTGACTTTACTGGGACTCAAGGAGTATGGTACTGCTGGTATGTCAACCTGGACCCGCAGGTCAAATGCATCAGCAGCCTGATGGTGTCCTTAGGCTTACTGACACCCCCAAATAATTGCTATGCCTCTGTCCAGACTCCAACAACTCAAGACCAAATTTCCCAAGAAATTTAACTGACAAAAGTTAGATATGTGGGACCCATACTCACAAACCACCTCCAGCTCAGCCATACAAGTTCATTTATCGGCCTTTCTTCACAGATCCATATATAAATCTCGAAAGAGATCAGAAACTGCAATTATCTCAGACCCACATGAAGTTTTCCTAATGGGGTACATCAGAGGGGAGCCGATTTGCCAATTCACACTCAAGCAAAAGCCCTGGCAGCTGCTTGCTCCTACAATTCAAAATTGTCACCATGCCCCAAGCCACACTCACTACCCAGGGACTGACCTCGCCAAGATTCTAACTTGCTGGAAATTGGGATATACATGTTTAGTGACTGAAATCTCCAGACTTTCTCAGAATTGAGATGGGGTACCTCCCCCTACTTCCCTATACTCTTGAAATCACTGGCAGTCGCCCTCATAAACCAACTCCAGCAGCACCATGAAAGATCTTTGCCAATCTTGCTTCAGAGACCCATTAGTAAATCTTGAAAGAGACCAGAAGCCACAATTAATCTCAGACCTGCATAAAGCTGTAGAAATAAGGTACATTGGAGGAGAGCAGGTGTGTCAGTGCCCACCCAAGAAGAGACCCCAGAAGCTGCTTGCTCCCACAATCCAAAATTGCTATCGTGGCCCTGATAACACCCCACTGTCTTGGGACGGTCCTCACCAAGATATTAATCTACTGAAAATTTGGATATGCATGTTTTATGATTGAAATCTCCAGGCTCCCTTGGGATTGGGATGGGTTATCTCTCCCCCACCTCCATTCACCTCTGGAAGCACTGGGCAGTCATGCTCACAACCTAAAGCCACCAGTTAATTGCAATCCATAATGCACAAAAGGGGAGAGCAAGAAGAAAGATGCCTGTCACAGGGGCACGACATGGAATGGGAGGATGGTGAGCAGGGGGACGGAAACGGGGGACATTGGTGGTGGGAAATGTACAGAGGTGGAGAGGTGGAGGGATGGCTGTTGGCTGTTGGAATATTGTATCACCAAAATCCAATCATAAATAGTTTTGTGATGATCTATTTCACAGTGATTCATAAGAGAGAAAGAAAGAAAAGAAGGAAGGAAGGAAAGAAGGAAGGAAGGAAGGAAGGAAGGAAGGAAGGAAGGAAGGGAGGGAGGAAGGAAGGAAGGAAGGAAGGAAGGAAGGAAGGAAGGAAGGAAGGAAGGAAGGGAGGAAGGGAGGAAGGAAGGGCAAGCAGTCCTCTTGATAAGTAATTAAATGCTAATATAGAGTAGGCTAAATTAGAGCTATTGTTTAAGTGATTGATTACTCAAATTTTTCTATTTTGGTAGACAAGAACGATAGCACAGAGTGTAGAGTGCTTGCACAAAACTGACTCTGGTTCAATCTTTCACACTACATATGGTCCCCTGAGCCCAGAGAGGGATGATACCTGAGCACAGAGCCAGGAGTAAGCCCTGAGCACTGCCAACTGTGACCCTTCCAAAGAAATTAGAGGCTTTTCTAAATTATTTTAAAAAACATGTATATGGGGTTTTTTGGGGGACCACACTCAGCAATGCCCAGGGATTACTCATGGCACTGTGCTCAGGAATCAGTCCTAGTGGGCTTGGGGGACCATATGAAATGCCAAGGACTGAACCTGGTTCTATAACATGCAAAGCAAGCACCATACCCACTGTACTATAGCTCCATTAACTCCCCAAATATTTTAATCATCATAAAATATCTGCAACTCTTATGACAAAGGAATCTTTTCTTAAACATCTAAATAGCTTTAACAAATCAGTAAGAAAAAGAATAACAATAGGATTTTTGTGATACGTAGAAACCTTCATATAGAAAGAATAGTGGCCTGAGTCTCTACAAGCATAGCTTGGGAATGCGGGAACCAGGACATTTCCTCCAAACTGCAATGGGGACGACCCGGCTCCCAGGCAACCTCTGATTCCGGAAGTCATGCCCACAGCCCGCCCCCTCCCCCAGCGCCATCTTTACAGCACACAGCAACAAAGAAGAACACCGCTGGAGGGCACCACAGCTCTCAGAGAATGCTCCAGGTCCCAAACAGAGCCGATTTCACTGGGAGGTCCCAGATGGGCTATGTGCCGCATCCTGCCTTCTCCAGATGGAACCCAGTGACCATGAGTCTCTACAAGCATAGCTCGGGCATGCGGGAACCAGGACATTTTTTTCCAAATCGCGAGGTCGTGTAAGCGACTGCGTGGCATCTCCTTATATATACAAAGTGATCAATGGAAAGTAAATCATCCAACGTTTCTCCCTGAAAATCAGGCTTAACTCTTTTGCAAACCACAACACTCAAAAGGAGAGAGAGAACAGAGGGGAATGCCCTGCCACAGAGGCAGGGTGGAATGGGGGGTATGGGGGTTGGGAGGGATACTGGGATCCGTGGTGGTGGGAAATGGGCACTGGTGGAGTGATGGGTATTCAAAATAAAAATTAATTAATTAATTAATTAAGAAAAAAATAAAAGAAAGAAAGAATCGTGGCCTAATGCCTTAAGAATTAATTTTTTCAGGATGAAGTCATAAAATTTACATACAAGTGGTACTACATGGAAAGTATCATGCTAAGCAAAATGAGTGAGAAAGAGAGGGACAGACATAGAAAGATTGCATTCATCTGGGGAACATAAAGTAACGAAATAGGAGACTAACACCCAAGAATAGCCAAGATAAGTACCAGGAGGTTTACTCCATGGCTTGGAGGCCAGCTGCACACTCTAGGGGTAAAGGCAGCTCAGATAGAGAAGGGAGCACCAAATAAAGGGTATTGGGAAGATCCACCCAGGATGGGAGATGCATGCTGAAAGTAGACTATAGACTGAACATGATTGCCACTCAAGTCCTCTTATACAAACCACAGCGCCCAAAAGGAGAGAAAGAACAAAAGGGAATGCCCTGCCACAGGGGCAGGGGGGAAATGGGGGGATGGGGGTGGGAGGGATACTGGGATTAGTGATGGTGGAGAATGGGCACTGGTGGAGGGATGAGCACTCGATCATTGTATAACTGAAACCCAAGCACAAAAATTTGTAAGTCTACAACTGTTCCTCATGGTGTTTCTCTAATAAAATTTTTAAAAACAGAATTAATTTTTTCAGATATTATCAGTTATAATTAATTATATTTAATATAAAATGTTTAATGTTATGGGACCAGAAAGATTGTGCTGCAGTAAGACTGCTGTCTTTCATGTGTCTAACCAGGGTCCCATCCCTGACACCATATATGGTCCTCCCTGCAGAAGTAATCCCTGAGCACAGAGCCGGGAGTAAGTCCTAAGCACTCTCAAATATGCCCCCCTCCAAATTCTAATATTATAACAATTTCCACCTAGTACAGGCAAGTTGGGTGAAATAGTCATTTAAATGCTGTTCTTAAGAAGGTAAGTATTTTACAAAGTTAATCAAAAGATATCTGACAATACTTACAAACATTTAGAATGCATATCCTTTTCTTTCCATATTGGAAATTATATTCTAACTAAACTCACTAACTTGCAAAACTTTGGGAAGACTCATTAAAGTTCTATTAGCCATAGAATTAGCCATAAAATTCTATTATCCATTCTCAACCATCAGGGCATATTGAAAAAATATAAAAATTTAGATATAAAAATGACATTGGGAAAAATTTCTCAAGAAACTGATTTCAGTGGCCAGAAGCATTACAATTTGACTCTTAACAAGTAAACAAACAAAACTTGCATACTCCTAATAGAAGATATGAAATTACCCTTTTTAGAAATAATGTTTGTCCTTCACCTATACCCCTTTTCTTTAAAACTTTTCATATACACTTTATAAAAAACACATAATCTTCTCATGTCATAAACTCTTCTTCCCTCAGTTATAGGTCATTTTATGAAAAAAAACTAACTGGAGAGAACATAAGTGCTCGCTCCCTCTCTATTCTGCTTCTCCTCTTTAAGTTTCATTATAAACTCTTTCAAATCATGTTTAATCTTTAACCTTTTTTTTTTTACCAGCGAGTCAAACACTGCTTTTTGTCAGCTTACCAACCACAGTAACCACCCCTCATTTGATTTATAGTCCTCTACCAACTTTTTTTTTTCTTCAGAAAAAACAAGCAAAAACTCCACTCAACTCCCCCTGGAGATCTACTTTTTTAAAGAGACCAAATAGAAAATGTCCTCCGTGTTCCCAAGGTTGCTATGGCTACTCTAGATTGTTCTAGTACCTCCCTGGGGGACAGTAGCGCCCTCTTTGGAAACACTGATCTCAATACTGCAAAGGAGCTAAACAAGTTTTTGTACCTGGTATATTATCTATGGAAGATATATGGATTATAAAATATCTGCATAAAGAATGCGCTTCTGCCTTTTTTTCTAAGGATTTGTTTGGACCCCCAGAAAATCTCTACAAAAGATTAAGTGCTAGCATTAATTTGGATGAAAACAACAGATAAGAGTTTCCTATACGTTCATGGGGCTGGAGCAATAGCACAGCCAGGAGGGCATTTGCCTTGCATGCAGCCGACCTAGGTTTGATTCCCAACATCTGATATGGTCCCCCAAGCACTGCCAGGAGTACTTCCTGAGTGCATGAACCAGGAGTAACTCCTGTGCATTGCCGGGTGTGACCCAAAAAGCAAAAAAAATAAATAAAAAAAGAGTTTCCTATACGTTCAGATATGTCACTGAATTTTTTTCCTGGACAATATGCCAAGATTATTTAAATCAAATGTGGTTTGTATCCCAAAATGATGTCTTGAAACTTGCCTAATATATTAAAATTATTTTAATATAGAATTTTTCCAGGTCTCTAAATGTTTCACAGGCCATGCTTTCATAATTTGCTGTGTATCTTAGCTGTTCCTTTAATTAGACTGTTCAGTATCTCAGATTGTATTTGGGTAGACCAAAGATGGAAAAACCAAGGTATGTAATTGCCTAAACCATACTATAGATTTTTCCCCCCCACATCAAAAATTGTTCAGTATAGTCTCTCTTACAGATTAACAGCAGTATATGAAAATTGAAGGCATGCAGGTGCTAATATTATCAAAGACCCTTAAACACACCAGATACATGTTTACAGATAAACTAACCTTATCTGGGTAACCCTGATTTTTTTTTCATGCAATGCAAATAAACACATCCATCTAAACCTTCAGGCAACATGGAATTGGATATCTCACCCCTGTTATCAGCAGGTATTATTATAGTTGAAGCAAGATAATTGGTAAAAAAAAAAAACATTACTATGATGCAAATAAAATGTGACAAGTAGTATCTAACAATTCTTTTCAAGAAAGGATTAGCATTTTTCTTTTTTTTTTTAATCCTTTTTTTGGGTCACACCCGGCAATGTACAGGGGTTACTCCTGCTCTTCACTCAGGAATGACTCCTGGCGGTGCTCAGGGTACCACATGGGATGCTGGGAATGAACCCAGGTCAGCAGCGTGCAAGGCAAATGCCCTACCCACTGTGCTATGTCTCCAGCCCCAAGGATTAGCATTTTTTATCAGTTAAATAAAATTTATACATTTGATTGGACAGATCAATTGCCAGGAATAAATTTCTAGCTAGGTGGGTTGTAGGAAATTGTACTTTGATTCATTATTTTCTATTTATTCATCTTTAATGAAATATGCTTTCAGATTTCTCTTTAAAGATCGCTATCACTCAACTGTTAATCTGCTTCTGCTTTCTCTAGCCACCTAATCAGGACTAGTTAAGGCAAAGAACAGACTACTCCAGGATATGTCAATGTGATATGCTGATTGTTTTTAGTTGAAAGTTATTGAGACTAGCAGGCCCAGGAACAATGCTTTAATGCTTTAATGCTTTGCCCAACCATGCTTTGCCTGAAAATCAGGAGTATGGGTTGTGGGGGCGGAGGGGAGAAATTATCATCTTTCCCTGTACCTGGAAGTGAGAGAAACAATCTATTATTCCTAAGTGGGGTCTGAAAGACCCGTTTACATGTAAATTCAGCAAAATTCTTTTTTTTAAATCTGAACATTTCTTTACTCTGTCTTTTCCTCACATGTTTATTATCACTGATATAACTCCTACATCTATATAACAACAACATGACAGAAATTGTACAACCTTATTGTACTGACTAGATAATAGGTTCCATATTCAATAAACTTCAGGATACATCAGCTTTTTTTCTCTGCTCATTTCACTTATGCCAATGCATAGGTCTAATAAACCTGTCCAAAAAACCCCAAATAATTGGGAGTTTTAAATTCTTTTTTTCTTCAACAGAATCTAGGCAGATGAATATCCAACAATTTAAGCCCTTAAAAATGCAGTGGTCAGGCTGGAGCTATAGTATAGCAGGTGAGGCACTTTCCTTGCATGTGTCTGACCCAGGTTCTTTCCCCAGCATCCCATAAGCACTGCAAGGAGTAATTCCTCAGTGCAAAACCAGGAGTGACTCCTAAGCATTACTGGGTCCAAAAGCAAAAACAAACAAACAAACAAACAAAAAAACTAAAACATAATGGTTGGGTTAAAATCTAAAAACTAAAATATTACTTTTACTTAGAAATACTTACAGTCTTCTTGGGATCAGCTAGGATTGTTTCTATGAATCCTTCATATGCTGTTCAACATTACATTTACTTATATAGAGAAAAACCAACAATGGCCAGAATTACTCACCCACTAATTAAATAGTTATAAAGTCTTAATCTAGGCCATCTCATTGTAAAAAACAGTCACAAATATTGGCCAACGGAATTATGATGATTAAAAGTGTTTTAAGAACATTAGAACTAATTCTTGATAGCTTAAATACATAAAAACTGTTGAACAAAAGGTATAATGAAGTAATTATGTAGTATGGTTGAGATAAAGGGACCCAAAATGGCAAAAGGTTTCATCTTAATTTTTAAAAATGCAGAGCATAGACAATTCAAAGTGGATGGTTAGATAACCTTTTGAAGTGAATGTAATCAGCAGAGATTAGTGTTTTTGTTATTTTTTAAATGGTCTTTGATCAGGGTACACAGATCTGCTGATAATGGTTCCCAGGCTCTTTAGAACAGGGCAGGCATGGGTTGTATCATTTTTTATATGGAATTATTGAATTTAATTAGAAACAAAGTAATTTTATTGACAACTGAGTTCAATGAAAAAATATAATTGAGCCCAAATAACAACCATTAGATTTTATAGTACATAAATAAAAATAACCCAGAAAATCAAGTTTTCATCTCTGACAATCGTTTACAATTTTTTTGGGCGGGTGGGGGAAACACAGCCAGCCCTGAACTCAGGAATTACTGGCAGTGCTCGGAGGACCATATACAATGCTGAGGATTGAACTCAGATCAGCCATGTGTGTAAGGTGGTGCCCTAGCTCCTGAACTATTGCTCTGGCCCCTTACAATATATTTTTAAAGAAATAATTGTGTTAGTATTCAAATCCCCGGCATAAATATTGGAGCACTAATAATGGGTTTAAACTTCAAAATCTAAAGTGGTTCACATTGCCTCAAGAATATAGTCCAGGGCCAGATTGAGGCCCAGGTTCAATCCTCTGCACCACGTGGTCCCCGGAGCACTGCTTTATCAAATGATAAATCTTAGCCCTGAAATATGGAACTGAGAATATCAAATAAAGGGATATGAGCGGGCAAGGAATGAAGAAGGGGACTTGAAATGACAGGCATTGGTGAATGCCTTATATACACTTACAGGCTGCCGAGGTGTGGTAACTGTACATCAAAACACTGTTATAAACATAGACCTAAACAGTAGCACTGTAGCACTGTCCTCCCGTTGTTCATCAATTTGCTCAAGGGGGCCCAGTAACGTCTCCATTGCGAGATTTGTTGTTACTGTGTTTGGCATATCAAATACATCACGGGTAACTTGCCAGGCTTTGCCATGTGGGCTAGATACTCTCAGTAGCTTGCTGGGCTCTCTGAGAGGGGCGGAGGAATTAAACATGGGTCGGCCCAGTCGGCAGTGTGTAAGGCAAACGTCCTACCCGCTGTGCTATCACTCCAGCACATTTGGTATATATATTCAATATACCAAACACAATAACGATTCAAATAATAATAATTAAATTAAAAAATCAAAACCAAAATCATTTTAGCAAAAATATCATTATATTATATTTATTATACATTTGTATTATTTTGTATTACATTTTAATAACTCCAGTATAGGATTTTTCACTTAATAAGTGCTTAGTTTTATAGGTATTAGATGAGTTGCTTTAGTTCCTCCATACAAAATGAGGTTATTTGAACATATGCTGAGACAGAGGGGAAATGGTGTGGAGATTAGGGAGGAAGATAATGATCTGCAAGTTAAGAGTGGGGAGGTCTCAAAAGAAACCATGCCTACTAATAACTCAACCTCAAAATCTCAGCCTCTAGAACTACCAGAAAATAAATTTCTATACAAATCGTTTGATCCTTAGAATATTTCAAAGTAATTATTTAAACTGTTTTTACAGGTGCTCCAGAAAATCATCTTTAATCTGAAATTTTTTTCTAGTGCCTCTGTTCTGCAGTTGTTCATCCTTAGCCAAATGGACCTACCTGAGCTGGTTTACTCACAAATTAAAGATGATACCTACTGACTACGTCATGAATTGACTCCAGTGGTTACACATAATAATATATGTTAAAACACATACAATCTACAAAGTGTTGTTTAAAGCTAATAGGGTGTTAATGAATCTGTTCACCCTTATCTGGGCATCACGTGACAATCCAAAGACAATCTTGTTTTAAATCTTCCTTCATAAACTTTGTCAGGACATCTCTTTCAAGAGTTTTCCATAGCGCTATCCAATTATTTTTGTGTCTTGACCCAAATCTCCTCAATTTTACTCCTCACTGCTTGGATGGCCTCATTGTACTAGGTACTCTTGTAAATCTGTCATTTTTAAATAGTGGTAGATGAAGAGATGGGAAAGTAGGCTGAGGGTGAGATTTGTTGAATCTGAAGGTGAGATCAATGCCCTTAACTCTAGACTTCAAGGTGTCAATTCAATACTAATTAAACCAGTCAGAAGAACTGCCAGCAATCCACAGACCTTTATCTACAAATTCTAAAACAGAGCTATCTTTGTTTTTTTTTTCAAGTTAACAAATCAGATCCTGTTTGATTTTCAGTAATCTATTTTATGGTTGCCTAAAAGATTAGAAATAAAAATATTGATTCTTCCCTAATCTCAGTCTATGTGGAATTTGACACTTAAAAAAATTATAACTAGTTTTTCTTCTAGAAGCAATGAATTTAAAGACAACTTACTTACTGTCACTAATAATAAATAGGATAAAACATAATTCTACGAAGACCTTATGCTACTTTAAACTGTGACTATGTTGAAAATTCACAAAAAAATTTTTTTTCGAGGGGGTCACACCTAGCAATACTCAGGGCTTACTTTTGGCTCTGCACTTAGACATCACTAATGGTAGGACTGGGAGACCATATGATGTGCCGGGGATTGAACTCTGGCCAGTCATGTGTAAAGCAATTTCCCTGCCCACTGTCTTTTCTCTTTGCCCCCTTGAACAGTCTTTGTATTAATTTAACCCATTGTCCCACAAAATACCTACCATCTAACAGGAAAACCCCCACTATAATATAGAAGAGCCCTGCTCTTACTTTTCTGATGAGGAGGGACTTTATCTAGCTGGGGACTTGCATCTTGTGTAATGCAGGCTTGGGGACTTGCGGGACACATGTAAAAATGAACCTGCCTTCCTTCAGTTTCTGTGGTTATGATCAAGAATTTTGTTCTCATTTTGTTACTGAAATTTCTTCAGTGGACTCCAGAGCTCTCCCATAGCTGTGTTTGTTCCTGAAAGCAGTGAGACCAATGATTCTTGAGTGTGGAAGGCAGAGTGAGGTTTCCTACTCTTTTATCTTAGTTATGTCATCATTCTGTCCTTTTATTCTTGAACCTCTATATTATTTTCTTTTAATGACCTATTTCTAGTAAATGACTTTCCTAATTGTCATTTCATAATTTGTGGAAAGCATCTAATTTCACATATAAAACACTTTCTGCTTGAGCTATTGAGAGTCACTCTCTACCATAAATAAAATTTTATCTGTACAACTCCATTCTGGAGGAAAATCAATTAGCATGTAATTGATAGTTTTTATTTCTTGCAATGGGCTGAATGTATGCTTTGTATGTAGGGGGCCCAAGTTTTATACCCAGAACCAGATGGTCCCCCAAGTATTGCCAGGAGTGACTCTCAAATACAGAGCTGGGAAAAGTCCTCAAGCTCCACAGGGTATGACTCCCAAGAGGAACAATATATGCTATATATTTAACTTTTCATTACAACTATTTTCTCTTATTACAAAATATTTCATTATAATATGGGCTGGGGAGATGGCACAGTGGGTAGGGCGTTTGCCTTGCACGCAACTGACCCAGGTTCGATTCCTCTGTCCCTCTCAGAGAGCACGGCAAGCTACAGAGAGTATCTCGCTCGCACGGCAGAGCCTGGCAAGCTCCCTGTGGCGTATTCGATATGCCAAAAACAGTAACAACAAATCTCACAATGGAGACATTACTGTGCCTGCTCGAGCAAATTGATAAATAACAGGAGGACAGTGCTACAGTGCTATATATAAATATACATTTAATTATATTCTAAAGAAGGAATGATTTGGGGCCAGATAATAGTACAGTGAGTTGACGATTTGCCTTTCATGCTGACAACCAGGTTTGGTCCCCACATTCCATATGGCTCTTGGGTATCACTGGAATGATCCCTAAGTGCAGAGCTAGGAATAAGGTCTGAGCTCAGCTGGAGGAAGAAAGAAGGAAAGGAAGGAAGGAAGGAAGGAAGGAAGGAAGGAAGGAAGGAAGGAAGGAAGGAAGAAAGGGAGGGAGGGAGGGAGGGAGGGAGGGAGGGAGGGAGGGAGGGAGGGAGGGAGGGAGGGGAGGGGAGGGGAGGGGAGGGGAGGGAGGGAGGCGAGGGCGAAAGGAAAGAAAGAAAGAAAGAAAGAAAGAGAGAGAGGGTACGAAGGGAGAAAAAAAGAGAAGGAAAAGAAAGAAGGTAAGCGAAGAAAGGGAAGGAAAGAAAGAGAAAGTTTCTTAACTAGATAGAAATAAAGATTCAGAGGTGCTCAGTCACTAGAGAGGAGAGATTTCTGTATGTGAGACAGAGGGTTCCTTAAAGTTGCTCACAAATGCTAATAGAAGAGCTGAGACCTCATTCTTTACCTGCTCAGTTTGGCATTTGTTTTCTTGCTTTCTTTGTCAGGGCTTTTTTTGTCATTTTCATGTAGGATCTTTCTAGCCTATCTTCACAACTTCAAAAATTTTACACTGAAATATTTGCTTCCTCCAAACATTTCCTCCTTTATGCCATGTTTGACTTTTGGTAAATTCTATTCACACTGCTGAAATATTTGGTTTTATATCCATTTTTTTCCTCCAGAAACACTGCAGAATTGGGGAGAGGAAGTAATTTTTTACTTTACTTTAGATTACTTTAGTTTTAGTTTAACTAAACTAAAGTTTACTTTAGTTTTAGTTTTACTTTAGTTTTAGTTTAACTAAAAACTAATTTTTTAGTTTTTTTTTAAATTTTGGGGTCATACCCTGTGGTGCTGTACAATCACTCCTGGAGGTACTGGGAATCAACCCAGATCAGCCATATGCAAGGCAAGTGTCTTACCTGCTGTACTGTCTCTCCAGTCCCTGAGGAAACATATTTTATTAGATTTTATAATGTGGAATATTGTAGTTTGGTCTGTTCACAAAGCTGTATACATAGAAAAATTGCACAAATGTTTACAAAAACAAAAGGAAATATATTATTGAAAGTGACTACGTGTGATTTCTGTAGCCTGGTTATTATTTAAGAATCCTTTGTTTGCTGAGCACTAATGCACAAATAATAATAAGATCCCATTTATGACTAATACTGGTATTGAGAATTAATCAGTTTAATTAATTGTAGGTGATTCTACATGAGGCTGATCATGAAGGGTTTTAAATAGGAGTTTAAATCCAACCCCATCAAAAAATGGGGTGACGAAATGAACTTTCTCAAAGAAATCCAAATGGCAAAAAGGTGCATGAGAAAATGCTCTACATCACTAATCATCAGGGAGATGCAGATCAAAACAATAATGGGATATCATCTCACACCATAAAGACTGGTCCACATCCAAAAGAACAAAAGCAACCGTTGTTGGGGGGGGGATGTGCAAGAAAGGGACCCTCCTTCACTGCTGGTGGGAATGCCGACTGGTTTAGCCCTTTTGGAAAACAATATGGAAAAGTCTCAAAAAATTAGAAATTGAGCTCCCGTTTAACCCAGCAATACTCCTGAGAATATATCCCAGAGAGGCAATAAAGTATAGTCTGCACTTGTGACTATAGTGACATCTGCACTTGTTTGTTCATTGCCACACTGTTTACAAGAGCTAGAATCTGGGAAAAACCTGAGTGCCAGAGAACAGATGACTGGTTAAAGAAACTTTGGTACGGGGGCTGCAGCAATAGCACAGCGGGTAGGGCGTTTGCCTTGCACATGGCGGACCTGAGTTCGATCTCCAGCATCCCATATGGTCCGCTGAGCACCGCCAGGAGTAATTCCTGAGTACAGAGCCAGGAATAAGCCCCTGTGCATTGCCGGGTGTGACCCAAAAAGAAAAAAAAAAAAGAAACTTTGGCACATCTACACAGTGGAGTACTATGCAGCTGTTAGAAAAGCTGAAGTCATGAAATTTACTTACAAGTGGTACTACATGGAAAGTATCATGCTAAGCGAAATGAGTCAGAAAAAGAGGGACAGACATAGAAAGATTGCACTCATCTGGGGAACATAAAGTAACAAAATAGGCGACTAACACCCAAGAATAGCAGAGATAAGTACCAGGAAGTTTACTCAATGGCTTGGAGGCCAGCCACACATGCTAGGGCAAAAGGCAGCTCAGATAGAGAAGGGAGCACCACTCAATACCTCTATTGCAAACCACAACACCCTAAAGAAAAGAGAGCCAAAGGGAATGTCCTCCCATAGACTTGGCGGGGGGGGGGAGGGTTTGGGGGGGTGGGAGGGCAACTGGGTTCATTGGTGGTGGAGAATGGGCACTGGTGGAGGGATGGGTACTTGATCATTGTATAACTGAAATCTGAACACAAAAGTTTGTAAGTCTACAACTGTTCCTCATGGTGTCTCACTAATAAATAAATAAATAAATAAATAAATAAATAGGAATTTAAGCACCTAAAGACATTTCTTGTAAGTAAATAAGTAGAGGAAAATGAATTGAATTTCTGCCTTGCTACATCATGCAATATGCTGCCAAAGGGGTTGATTTGGTGAGTATCTTGCTGAGCAAAGTTAGTCAAAAGGAGAAGGATGGACAAAGAGCAATGTTCTCTCCTATTTGGGATAAAAAGTAACATTGTAAGGAAATAACAAATGCCAATGGAAACAGAAACTGAAAACTTATCTTTAGTAGAAAAAGCTTTACTGTTAGGGGGCTGTGGATTAGTGGTTGGGGAAATAGATGGGGTGAACAGTGGAACACAGTGGAAGGTGACTCTAGTGGAGGTTGTGTTGCTCGAATGTTCTACACATGAAATCTTGCCATTATCAGTATTTAGAATCATGGAGCCTAAATAATGTTTTTTCAACTAAAAATTAAACAAATGAATTTGTATGAAATATCAAAGTCCTGGTGAGCACTAAAACTTTAAAGGCATTTTGGTGTTACAGCAAAAGCACAAAAGCCATAATGTTGGTTAAGATACAGTCTTAGATCTTTAAAATATTGCTTCGCTAGTCATATTTTTTGTTATGTATTTACTTTTTAAAAATCTATTTAATTTTTTTCCAATAAGATGTTTAAATTTGGGGCTGGAGTGATAGTACAGAGGGTATTCTACATTTGCTTTGCACACAGCCGAACTTGGTTTGATCCCCAGCATCCCTTATGGTCCCCCAAGCATGGCTAGGAATAATTCCTGAATGCAGAGCCAGAAGTAATCCCTGAGCATCACTGGGTGTGACCCCCCCAAAAAAAAAGAAGAAGAAGAATTTTTAATTGATTATTCTTTATAGTTTTTCATAATCTAGTAACCAGTTTAGAAATCTTGAACTTAATTCGAAAGATCCAAAATTCAGTCACCACATGGTCAGGACAGAAGGACAGAACCAACATCAATGAATAGTTTTAGCTAAGATTTGGATATTTTGAATTTAGAACAATTTTAAGAACCCCCTGATAATTTTGCAATGTTTGCCTTGTTAACAACAGAATAGAAAGAGCCTAGAGACAAAAATCACTGTCACTGTCACTGTCATCCCGTTGTTCATTGATTTACTCAAACGGGCTCCGGTAACATCTCATTTGTCCCAGCCTTGAGATTTTAGCAGCCTCTCCTTACTTGTCTTTCCCAACGCTGTTGTATTGAAGGCTCTTTCAGGGTCAGGGAAATGAGACTCGTTATTGTTATTGTTTTTGGTATATTGAATACACCACGGGTAGCTTGCCAGGCTCTGCCGTGCAGGAGATCCCCTAATACATAAAGAAGCAAGAAACAAAAAACTGAAACCTCTCCGTGGATTCATGGACAAATCTAAAAATTGCAGCACATAACACATATCCAGACCAAAACATGCACGTAAATACAGCTCATAGTTAGCTGACCCCTCAGAAAGTCATTAGGGTCATAGGGTTGGTAGAAGAACTCACATATTTCTCTGGTTTCTGGCAATAATTTATCCTATCTTATTTTAGCTTCCAGAAAATATTCTAGTCTGTGCTATTTGTTAACTGTAGCATGGTAGCACTGTCCTCCCATTGTTCATCGTTTTGCTCGAGCAGGCACCAGTAACATCTCCATTGTGAGACTTGTTCTTACTGTTTTTGGCATATAGAATATGCCACGGGGAGCTTATCAGGCTCTGCCATGGGGGCAGGATACTCGCAGTAGCTTGCCAGCCTCTCCAAGAGGGGCAGAGGAATCAAACCCGGGTCGGCCATGTGCAAGGCAAATGCCCTGCCCGCTGTGCTATAGTTTCAGCCCTATTTGTTAACGAGTCAAATGAAATATAAACAGTTTGATTACTATTTCAGACTCTAACCTAGCTTCCAGAGTTCTCACAAAGTGATGAAATGAGGAGGAGGGATTCCAAGTGATGCTCAGTTGGTCTGGGACCTACAAAGACAATTTTTGACCATCTGGGTCATCAGTTCAGTGCAAGAACCCAAGAATGCAATACTATTTAAGCCCTACAGTGCAGAGAATACCCAGGCCACCCCATTGCTTCTGGGGGCCTCCAGAACCATACCTGAAGGTTTTTCAAGGTCTCCAGGGAAGCTTCTGGAAATATTTGGGGGAATAGGTGGTGCTGAAAATCTAAAATGAATCAATAGCCTGCCAGGCACACACCCGAACCACTGTGCTATCTCCTGGCTTTTGAAGTGTCTTTTAGAGCAAAATTCCCTTTTTTTTAGAGTACCCTTTCATCTTGTAAACAATCACAGAAGTAACCACACATAGACAGATGAATCAATTCACACATCCTCTTCCTACTCTTAGAGGTTTGAAAATTTTCTCATCTACAGAGACATGAAGCCCAGACATAGAGGAATGGAATTTTGAGGGCATGTACCCAAGGCAGTGTTTTTCCCATTTATACAAAAAGAAGTAGTCCCACACATGGAAGATTGACTTACCCACTGCTATTTTTTTTTAAGTAAAACAGATTTTATTTGGAGGGTTTTTTGAATGCATGGAGTGGGAGAGAATGAGAGAGGGAGAGAGAGAGGGAGAGAGAGTAACATGCTCAAGAGAGAATGTGGGCATCTCCAAGAGAGAGACCCTACACACATCCCAGCATTAGATAGGAAAGCATGAAAGTACACATCTCAAGAGGGGAGATGTGGGCAACACATGTGCTCAGGCACCTCATGTACTCAGCCACACAGGTGCAAGCAGCACACAGGCTTGGACAGCATATGCGCCCCCACCACTATTTCTTAAAACCCACTTAGAGTGGCATGAGAGGCAGTGTTCGACTGGGAAAGAGAAGAAGACAAGACAATTCTAAGGGCAAAAAGAGCTCTGTTGACCGAAGGGCTTACCCCAAAGTTTTCTGATCCAAGACGGCTTGCCACAGTAGACTCCACTCCTTACGCACTTATGAAATTTGTAATTTCGAAGGACTCAGTTCCACTGTGACTCAGGACCAATCAAATGAGAGACAGAGATGGGTTGAGAAAGAGCTTTATTGTCAACAAGTCACCAGGTTAGAATGACTTGTGAATTCATGTCTACAGAAGGAAACCATCATCTTGTCTTTATAGTCAGTCACAAGAATCCATTTTTATAGAGAAAGCGAGTGGAGAGACACATTTTTAGGAAGGGTGAATTCTAGGTCAGTGGGTGCCAGAACCAACAATTGAATCTCCTCAAGGGCTGGTTTCCTGAGACTCACTCTATTTTATCTAAAAACCTAAAAAAATAATTAGGGGAAGGATAAACTGAGGACAATCTATTCTTATCTTTAGGCTTGGGGCAAGACAGTTATCTTTATCTAATATTGATTTTTGGTTTTCAGGTTTCACTGATTTTCAGGTTCTTTCACAATTGAATAACATTTGCTATTTTACTTTATGCTAGTGACTCTTGGTAACAACAGTTTTAGAACACATTTCCTGAAGTAATCTGATTTTATAACATTACTGAAACACAGAGTGGCATATAATTGCTAATTACAAAATTTTTTAGTGACTACTTCAGCATTTTGTCTGCCTAATGGCAGACATAACATAGGACAGAGTAATGAACTAAGGAGAAAATAATAAGTCTTTGGGTAATTTTCTCAATCTCTGGACTAAATTTTCTTGTCTCAGGAGTGGGCTGGAACGATAGCAAAACGAGTAGGGCATTTACCTTGCACACAGCCGATCTGGGTTCAAATCCTCTGTCCCTCTCAGAGGCAAGCTACTGAGAGTTTCCTGCCTGCATGGCAGAGCCTGGCAAGCTCCCCGTGATATATTTGATATGCCAAAAACAGTAACAATAAATCTCACAATGGAGATGTTACTGGTGCCTGCTCAAGCAAATCAATGAACAATGGGAGAACAGTGCTACAGACAGTGCTACAGTGCTTACAGGAGTATTGAAGTTGGTTGTGATAATCCCATCATTAACCCTGGATGAAATGTCTTCATGAACTGAAAACAACTGTATTCTCAGCTTGATTTGATTTTCTATAAAATCATATCATTATCCCTGGCCACCTCGATTACCTCCTGGATAATCTGTTCCTTCCTAGATCTGTAAGAATAAATAATGACTCATGTAAAGCTTTCCATTAAGATAAACTGTTCTTCACACCTACTCTTCAGCCAAGTTGGTGACCCCAGAACAAGCTCTGAAAATAAAAGGAAGTTAACTATGATTGTTCAAGTTTACAGTTTGCTGTTAGGTATGAGGGTGCAACTAGATTGTCTTTATCTTTACAATGTAATAATATACAGAAAATAGAAAACACACACACATGCGATGTTCTGAAAAGTGAAGTAATTAGGGTACAAATATTTGCCCTGCAAATCAAAAATTTCCTTATCTTATATCCAATTAGTATCCACATGTACCCTTTGAAGTTGGTGGGACCCCACAGATAGCTTATTTGAGACATAGTTACTCTCATCTAATCTGCCTCTGCAACCCTGAAACCCAGCTGGGAAGGCCAGGACTGATAAAGTCTGCTATGGGCCCCAACTTGCCATAGGCCCTGACAACCCTACCAGGTGGCCATCAAGCCACACCTGATGTCCACTGGGTCTGGGCATGGGAGTTGATCCCTACCACCAGATATCTTAGGGTACCACAGACTCAGACTGGAACAACAAATTGGTTTTTGCAGGAAAGGAAAGTCAGTCCTAGAAAAAGGGTTGGAAAGCCAACCCTTACCCAGGGTTGCTAGGTTCTTGTCTTGCCTTGCAAAAAAGAATTTCAGGGGTAATCAAGCAGTAAAGTAAAACAGATTTTATTGGAGGTTTTGGAAGGGGAGGAGAGAGAGAAAACGAGAGTAACGTGCTCCAAAGAGAATGCAGGCTCTTCCAAGGGCAGAGAGAGCTTTAAATACACCCCAGCATTAGATATGGAAACAGGAAAGTACACATCTCAAGAGAGGAGATGCGGGTGACACATTTGTTCAGGTGCTACGTGTCCTTGGCCACTGGGGGCACAAGCAGCATATGCCCTTGGGCAGCATATTCGAGCCCTGCCTTTGCTCAAGGTGACTTTTACAGGATTTTTCCAAGCCACCCCCACATGGGGTTTTCTAACTAAAAGTTTGTTGGCTAGGATTGTTGCTAAGTGGGTAGAGTTGGGAGTGGTCTGCTTTGAAACTCCTTTTCTTGACCATTGCTCCTGCTGGATCTTCTCTCAGAGAGTGGGTCCAGTCTTTTCTGGTGTAGGCTAGCTGAGGGTTGATCAGATTAAAGGAAGGAACTGAGGGTTCTCCAGTAATTCCCTTCAGGCCCTTTCTGTAGGAATGGTCCAGTCTCCTCAGGGCCTGCTGCTAGAGAAGTTCTTATCAAGTCTTGCTTTCTGTATTGACAAGGTAGGTCAGACTTAGCACTGGTGGCTTTATTACTTCCCAGAAATTTTATTGCCTTGATGTGGGGGCGGTTCTTCCTTAATTTTTCTACCTACGTCAGAATGAATCATTAATTTTACTATTTATAATTCAAGAATTATGTTCTTAGCAAAGTCTTTCTTTCAAAAATTTCTCATCCAATCAATCAAATCATGCTAATTCTACTTTCTAAATAATTCTTAATGTACTCTAAATAATTCTTAATGTGCTTTAAATTATTCTTAATTCTATCAGCATACCAATTTTGTCCAAATTAGTTCATATCTGGCTCAAATTAAACTAGAAATCTTAAAATTTCCTTTTTCTTTTCTATTTTTAAAGCTACCAATTTAATATCCTTTGGACATTAGAGTAAGCTTATTGATCAATTTAATAATGTCATTGCTTCATTTGAAATCATTATGGACCTGCCATTAAAATTCAGAAATGGAAGCAAATACTCTATATACTACTAGAACATTGTGGTTACTAACATGTCTTCATGTGCATGTATACACACACACACACACACACATGCACGCTCACACACATAAACACAGGCTACAATCATAGTCATTTCCCATCATCCCCAAAAGTAAGGATGACTATCAGTCTCAGCAATATTTTAAGAATCAATCACAGTCAGAAATTAGTGACAGATGAGGGAGTGAGAAGGAATGAAAGAAAAAGATTTTTGATCCAGATCAGGGATCAACAAGCTTTTTCTGTACAGTCATACATTTCATAGGATACATGATCACTGCTGTAAGTCTTAGTGTAGTTCATAAACTGCTAAAGCAGTAAATAAATAAAGTAAATAAAGATAGATAAGGGCTATTAAAGCTTCATAGATTCAAATTTAAATTTTACAATATTTCTGTCATAAGTATGATTCTACCTTTGGTTTGTTTTAATCATTAAAAAATGCAAACAATTTTCTTAGCTCACAGAGTATCTAAAAAGTAGACAATAAGTCAGATTTGATAATTATAATTTGTCAATAAGTTTTTAGATTGTTGATTAGATATTACTGCAACTTTTGAGAGAAAGGAGGAAGAATAAAATAGAGAAGAAAAAAATGAAGACTAGACTTTGCTTATGTTCCAAGAAAGGAAAGGTAAAAGCAATTTAAGGATTGCAGAGAAGAGAATATGTGTGTACAGATTTTACACATTCTGCAAAACTGAATTTACAATTTTCTCTTTGTTCTTTGAGAAAAGGTACAAAATAATTTAGATTGCTCCTTCAGGTTATCAGGAAATTTAGATGACACTAAAATTAAAATATCATTTAGTATTTAGTATACACAGAAAAATACTTATTAAAATCTCTACCTATTGAAGTGTTTAAACAATCCTTCCCCCACCACCCCTCCCTCGTCTTACCTTGAAATTTAGTGAAGTTAATTTCAAAAATAAAATTCTCCACCCTAGATTATCTTATCTACATTTTTCCAGTTGATAACCTTCAAAAGCACATGCTGCCTTTTTTTTTTTTATCTTAAGCTTAAAAAAAGACTTAAAGCCTTGTTAGTTTGCCAATTGGATACTTGGATCATTGTATACTTGGCAATGATTTAGCTAAATGTATCCAAACCATGGGCTGGAGCGATAGCATAGATTGTAGAGCATTTACCTTGCATGCAGCCAACATGGCCGACCAGAGTTCGATTCCATATCGGATCATATTTGATATGCCAAACACAGTAACAAGTCTCTCAATGTTACTGGGCTTGCTCGAGCAAATCGATGAACAACGGGAGGACAGTGATACAGTGAGTGATCCAAACCATTATTTGTAATTCTCTCTTTAGAAACTTCTGCACATGAGGCAAGAGTTTTATAATGCTTTATTTTTTATTTATTTTATTTATCTTTTTTATTTTATAAAGTAGTTCACAATAAGGCTGGAGCGATAGCACAGCGGTAGGGTGTTTGCCTTGCATGCAGCCAGCCCGGTAGAGCTGGGTTCGATTCCTCCACCCCTCTCGGAGAGCCCAGCAAGCTACCGAGAGTATCTCGCCCCCACAGCAAAGCCTGGCAAGCTACACGTGACGTATTCGATATGCCAAACACAGTAACAAGAAGTCTCAAAATGGAGATGTACTGGGCCCGCTCGAGCAAATCAATGAACAATGGGAGGATAGTGCTACAGTGCTACAGTTCACGATCATGATCATGATCATCCTGTTGTCCGTCAATTGCCTCGAGCAGGCACCAGTAACGTCTCCTTTGTCCTAGCCCTGGGATTTTAAAAAGTGCCATATTCAAGGCTCTTTCAGGGTTAGGAGAATGAGACCCATCATTGTTACTGGTATTTGGCATATTGAATACACCACAGGGAGTTTGCCAGACTCTGCCGTGTGGGCAGGTTATATTCGGTAGCCTGCCAGGTTGTCCAAAGTAAGAATGAGATAACAAGATGTCACGCAGCCACAAATGCGGCCATGCACTTCCAGAAGCTGGGTTTTATAGTCTCTGGGTCTTGGCCATTGATGGGAGTACATGGCGCTGGTGGCCAGTTGGTGGGTGTGACCCCGGCCTACTGGAAGATGGAGGATCTGGGTGGAGGATGCTCAGCCCTGATCCGAGCAGGCTTGGAGATCTCAGCCCTGGGACCCGCATGCCTTTGTTCCTCTGCTGGTACCTTCATGTGTGTGGAGAGTGGTCTCAGCATGATGGTGGCTGGTTCTGGAGGTCTTCGGCTACCGGAGTTCTGCTTGGGATGGGGAGGGAAACTCAACCCGCTCCCTCCAAGGGGCCCCAGCGAAGACAGCCAGGCGTGGGGGCAGGAGACTCTGCTACAGTTCACAATATTTAATTACATTTATTTATTTTTATTTTATTATTATCATTTTTTTTTTGGCTTTTTGGGTCACAGCTGGCGATGCACAGGGGTTATTCTTGACTCTGCACTCAGGAGTTACTCCTGGTGGTGCTCAGGGGACCATATGGGATTCTGGGATCAACCCGGGTCGACCGCATAAAAGGCAAATGCCCTACACACTGTGCTATCTCTCCAGCCCCTAATTACATTTAATATTCAAATCCCACCACCATTACACCTTCCTACCTCCATTACACCTTCCCACCACCATATTCAGGTGTTTCTGAAGCAGAACCAAAATAATATAATATTTCCGCCTAAGGCTGGTTACCTCCTACTTTGAATCCCATCAAATGTGGTGTGGTACTCTTGGACTATGGACAGGATGTGTCTTATGAAGTATTGTGAGGTTGTGAATGAGGCTTTGTGGGTGAGACTTGGCCCGAGCATGTGGACAGTGACTCTGAGCATGGTGGCAGTTGAGTTCTAAAGGTATTTAGCTGCTGGAGCTGGGTCCCTTGGGGAGGGGAGGGGCCTCACCCGCACCCCTCTGGGGCTCCCTGAGTAAAACAGCCTGGTGCGGCATCCAGTGGTATGGTTATGGCAAGCGTCATATTACGCTCCTTTCTGGGAAAGGACATGCGATCTCAATGCTTTATGTTTTAGTACTGCAATAACCATTCTGGAATATATGGTAGTAGAAAGCACATTGGTCTGTGCTTTCTAATTTAATTTAATCCCATTATTAAAACCTGCTGTTTGCATTATACAAATTGATGCAGGTAGATACACAGGGAAAGGTGCTAGCAATGAAACTTAGGTCAACAAAATTTCTGTGAGGAAAATTCTAAGGCTGATCCACCTTGTCTATGTGGAAAAACAGAGACCTGATAAGAGCTTCAGCAGTGGACCCTGCGATTGGACTCCTCCTTACGAAATTCCTCAAACCCTTGGAGCTCTTCCTTAATCCAATAAAGTTTAGTGATTCAGCCCCAAGAAGACTCCAGAATATTCTGGATCAAGACAACCCGAGAAGCGACTATATAAGCCTATAAAAGCCACCTTGAATAAAGGCAGGGTGCACATATGCTGCCTGAGCCCTTGTGCTGCCTATGCTCACATGGTCGAGCACATGTGGCACCCAAGCACATGTGTTGCCCGCATCTCCCCTCTTGAGATGTGTACTTTCATGCTTTCATGTCTAATACTCATGTTTAGTGCATTATTTTCTCCTCTCTCTCTCTCATTCTCACCCCCTCCACACCTTCAAAAAACCTCCAAATAAAATCTGTTTTACTTCACTGCTTGTATACTCCTGAAATTTTTTTCTGTGAGCGAGACAAGAACCCAGTAATCCTGAGTCCCAGATGCCAGAGGCAGATCGGGAGAAAGTGACTGTTTTTCTCCTTCCCACTTCACGTGAGCCACCCGTGGGGCCAACAGACATCAGAATGTTCTCATTGATGTTGGTGGACCCCACAGGTGACCCACATGAGTCAGGAGGAAAAGACAGTCACTTTCTCCTGATCTGCCTCTTCCACCCGGGACCCAGGGTTACTGGGTTCTTGTCTCGCTCACAGAAAAGAATTTCAGGAGCAGACAAGCAGTGAAGTAAAACAGATTCCATTTGGAGGATTTTTGAAGGAAGGAGGAAGAGAAAGTGGGAGAGTAGAGAGTAAGAGATAGCAATGTGCTCAAGAGGGAACGCGGGTTTCACCAAGGGTGGAGGGCCCCAACACACATCCCAGCATTAGATAGGAAAGCATAAAAGTACACATCTCAAGAGGGGAGATGCAGGCAACACTTGTGCTCAGCTCAGGCACCACGTGTGCTCTGCCATGCAGGTGCAAGCAACACAGGCTCAAGCAGCATATGCATGCCCTTCCTTTGTTCAAGGTGTCTTTTATAGGCTCTTCTCTGATTGTCCTGATCTGGAAGTTCTGGAGTTTTCTCGGGGCTGGATCACATTTTAATCAGATTAAGGCAGAGTCTTCTGCCCCTGTGCCTGGCTGTCCTCATCTAGGCCCCATGGAGGGGGGCGGGTTGAGTTTCCCTTCTTGCCCCACACAGAGCCCCGGCAGCTGAAGACCTTCAGAACCAGCCACAGACATGCTGAGACCACTCTCCACACGTCCGGACAAGCATCATGCATGAAGGAACCGGCAGAGGAACCCAGGCATGCGGGTCCCGGAGCTGAGATCTCCAAGCCTGCTCGAATTGGGACTGGGCCTTCTCCATCCAGATCCCCCATCTTCCAGTAGGTAGGCGTTACACCCACCAGTTGCGGATGGCTCCAGGTGGTCCCATCATGGGCAAGACCCAGAGACTATAAAACCCAGCTCCTGGAAGCGCACGGCCATGAATGCAACGTCTTATTATCTCATTTTTACTTTGGAGAACCCAGCAGGCTACCGAAAGTATCCTGCCCGCACAGCAGATTCTGGCAAACTTCCCATGTCGTACTCAATATGCCAATTACCAGTAACTGATAGATCTCAATCTCCTAGCCCTGAAAGAGCATTGAATATGGCTCTTTTAAAATCTCAGGGCTAGGAAGAAGGAGACATTACTGGTGCCTGCTCGAGGCAATCAACAAACAACAGGATGATCTTGATCATGATCCTGAAGGGAGAGGTCCCAAGGATTTGAGGAACTTCATGAGGAGGGGTCCAACCTCCTTAGGGTCCGCTGAAGGTCTTATCAGGTCTGTTTTCTGTATCCACAGGGTGGATCAGTCTTAGGATTTTCTTCCCAGAAGTTCTCTTGACCTAAGTTTCATTGCTGAGGGCCTTTCCCTCTCTACCTGCCTAAATGATCATCTTTCTTAAGTCTTCTGCTAAAGAAGACTTGGCCCAGAGTATTTCCAAAGGCAATATATTTTTTGTAGTAAAATATTATTGATAGATCAATAACATTAAAGTTAAATTTAATGAAGTACTAATCAGCTATAAGAAAAAAATGAAATCATGCAATTTGCTGCTACATGGATGGAAATGAGTGATATCATACTTCAATGAAGTCAACCAGAAGAGGACAGATATAAGAATGATCTCTATAAATGTGTGGGATATAAAAATAACTGTGGGAATAAAGACTGGTCAAAAACAATAGAATCTGAGAACTGGTTTATAGAACTGAGCTTACCAAAGATGTGTCTGTGTTCGAAGGGGGTCTGTTGAGTCCACCCCCCACCAAGACAATGGTGGAGGGAAGGGAACAGGACACTGGTGGAGGGTGTGAGCATGGACCACTGTATATATATATATATATATATATATATATACACACTGTACATATAAACGCCTATAATTAACAGTACTGTAAATCATAGTGCTTAAAGGCCCTCCCGTTGATCGTCGATTTGCTCGAGCGGGCCCAGTAACGTCTCCATTGGAGACTTTGTTGTTACTGTGTCTGGCATATCGAATACTCTCGGTAGCTTGCCGGGCTCTCCGAGAGGGGCGGAGGAATCGAACTCGGGTCGGCCATGTTGGCCGCTTGTAAGGCGAACGCCCTACCCGCTGTGCTATCGCTCCAGTAATGTAATTTTGAAAGCTAAATTTTTCTAAATCCCCAAAAGATGTGTGGAGACCCCAATTTTCTGGTTACTGGAAAGTCTTATGTGAAAGTGATATAGTAGGTAGATTAGGGAAGCCCCTCTCCCCTCCACCCCACCACACACACACACACACACACACACACACACACGCACTTTAAGGCAATGAAATTTCTGGGAATTAATAAAGCCCAGTCTGACCCATCTTGTGGATACAGAAAGCAAGACTCAAGCAACACACCCTGAGGACCCCTCCATACAGAAAGGACCTGAAGGGAATTACTGGAGAACACTCAATTCCTTCCTTTAATCTGATTAACCCTCAGCTAGCCCAGACCAGAGAAGACTGGACTCACCCTCAAGAGAAGATCCAGCAGGACAAAGGTCAAGAAAAGGAATTTTCAAAGAAGACCACTCCCAACTCTACCCACTTAGCAATAATCCTAGCAACCGATTCTTTTTTTTTTAATTTTTATTAGTGAAACACCATGAGGTACAGTTGTAGACTTACAAATTTTTGTGCTTGGGTTTCAGTTATACAATGATTGAGTACCCATCCATCTACCAGTGCCCATTCTCGACCTCCAATGCTCCCAGTATCTCTTCCTCCCCCCCACCCCCACCCATCCCACCCCAGCCCTGTGGTAGGGTATTCCCTTTTGTTTTCTCTCTCCTTTTGGGTGCTGTGGTTTGCGAAAGAGGCATTGAGTGGCAATCATGTTCGGTCTATAGTCTACTTTCAGCATGCATCTCTCATCCTGGGAGGATCCTTCCAACACCCTTTACTTGATGCTCCCTTCTCTATCTGAGTTGCCTTTTCCCTAGCATGTGCGGGAAGTCATGAAATTTACATACAAGTGGTACTACATGGAAAGTATCATGCTAAGTGAAATGAGTCAGAAAGAGAGGGACAGACATAGAAAGACTGCATTCATCTGGGGATCATAAAGTAACAAAATAGGAGACTAACATCCAAGAATAGCCGAGATAAGTACCAGGAGGTTCACTCCATGGCTTGGAGGCCAGATTCTTATTTAGTTAGTAAACCCCACGTGGGGATGGCTTGGAAAAACCCTGTAAAAGCCACCTTGAGCAACGGCAGGGCTCACATATGCTGTCTGAGGGCATGTGCTGCTTGTGCCCATGTGGCCAAGCACATGTGGAGGAGCACATATGTCACCTACATCTCCCCTCTTGAGGTGTATACTTTCATGATTCCATATCTAATTTTGGGTTGAGCTAAAACTCTCTCTGCCCTTGGAGATGCTCATATTCTCTCTGGAGCATGATATCCTCTGTCTCTCTGTCTCCATCTCTATCTCTCTGTCTCTCTCTCACTCTTTCTCACTTTCCCTTCCTTCTCTCTCTCTCTCTCTCTCTCTCTCTCTCTCTCTCTCTCTCTCTCTCTCTCTCTCTCTCTCTCCCCCCCCCCTCCTGTTGTTCATCCATTTGCTTGAGCGGGCACCAGTAACATCTCCATTGTGAGACTTGTTACTGTTTTTGGCATATTGAATATGCCATGGACAGCTTGCCAGGCTCTGCCATGCGGGTTGGATACTCTCGGTAGCTTGCCGGACTCTCCGAGGGGGACAGAGGAATCGAACCTGGGTCAACCACGTGGAAGGCAAATGCCCTACCCGCTGTGTTATCGCTCCAGCCCTCCCTCCTCACCTTCAAAAATCTCCAAATAAAATGTTTTACTTCACTGCTTGTCTACTAAAATTCTTTTTTGTGAGGCAAGACAAGAATCCAGTAACCCTGGGTAAGGTCTAGGACTGATTTTCCTTTCTTGCAAAGAGCAATTCATGGTCCCAGTCTGAGCCTGTGGTTCCCTGAGAAATCGGGTGGTGGGGATTATTAGCTCGCATGCTGCGAAGGCCAAGTGGACATCAGGTGTGGCTTGACGGTCACCTGGTGGGGCTGGCAGGACTCTGGCCAACATCACATTTAATGCGATAGCACAGCGGTAGGGCGTTTGCCTTGCACGAAGCCAACATGGCCGACCCGAGTTCGATTCCTCCGCCCCTCTTGGAGAGCCCGGCAAGCTACCGAGAGGATCTCGCCCGCACAGCAGAGCCTGGCAAGCTCCCTGTGACGTATTCGATATGCCAAACACAGTAACAACAAAATCTCCAATGGGAGATTTTACTGGGCCCGCTCAAGCAAATTGATGAACTACGGGAGGGCCTTTAAATATATTCCAAAAAATAGAAAAATTGCCACAGACTTTATTGTCTAGGTTTTAATGTGAAAATTTTGTTTTGGGTTCTCACCCAGCTATACTTAGGTGACCTCTGGTGGCATTTTGGAATCAAACCTAGAGCTCACACACATACATCCCTGGCCCATCGTTGTTGATAAAGATATTGGCATGATAATTTTTATATAAATTTAAATTTTTTACTGCTACTGATAGAGATTATGGATACTCTTAATTATATTGATGGTTTATTAATAGAAATCTTAGAAGTTGTTCTATATCTCAAGTGGACATCTAAATGTTCATAAAAATTTAGCCTCTTGAGGTGAATGAGTTGGAAATTTTGAGAGTAGAATTTTAACTTTCTTGTGGTCAAAGAAGTTGTCATTTAGACAGGCCACATTGCAGCCTTCATTTTCTACCGGGGAAGTAATAGCCTAAATGAAAATAACAAAGAAATAGTATATTACATTTTCTTTTATTTTGAGTCTGATAAGACAGTAGGTAAGGCTCTTGTCTTGCATGCAGCTGACCTGGGTTTGATCCCTGGTAACCCAAAAGTGATTATTGACTGTAGAGGCAGGAGTAGGCCCTAAATAGAGAAGGGTGTGGTGTGGCCCAAAAAATAACAAAATATAAGTTCACTCTAAAAGTAGAATTAGATAATATGATAAATTAATGTTTTAAGATAGAATTGCCCATCTGGAGAAAAATTAAATTTATTTAATTACTTATGGGTAGGGGACGACCAGAGCAAGAGCACAGCGGTAGGGCGTTTGCCTTGCGCACAGCCAGCCCGGTCGAGCCGGGTTCGATTCCTCCACCCCTCTTGGAGAGACTGGCAAGCTACCGAGAGTATCTTGCCCATAGGGCAAAGACTGACAAGCTACCCGTGATGTATTCGTGATGTATTGTGATATGCCAAATACAGTAATAAGAAGTCTCAAAATGGAGACGTTACTGGGCCCCCTCGAGCAAATCGATGAACAATGGGAGGACAGTGTTTGGGCTGAAGCGATAGCACAGCGGGTAGGGCATTTGCCTTGCATGCGGCCGGCCGGGCTGACCCGGGTTCAATTCCTCTGCCCCTCTCAGAGAGCCCAGCAACGTACCGAGAGTATCTTGCCTGCACGGCAAAGTCTGGCAAGCTACCCGTGACATATTCGATATGCCAAACACAGTAACAAGTGTCACAATAGAGACGTTTCTGGGCCTGTTCAAGCAAACCAATGAACAACGGGAGGACAGTGACAGTGACTTATGGGGCTGGAGTGATAGCACAGCAGGTAGGGTGTTTGCCTTGCATGCAGCTGACCCGGCTTCGATTCCTCCAGAGAGCCTGGCAAGCTACCGAGAGTATTCCACCTGCAGGACAGAGCCTGGCAAGCTCCCTGTGGTGTGGTGTATTTGATATGCCAAAAACAGTAAGAACAAGTCTCACAATGGAGACGTTACTGGTGCCCACTCTAGCAAATCGATGAACAATGGGAGGACAGTGATACAGTGCTACAGACAGTTATGGGTAGGCAGCAGAGTGCAGAAGTACAGGCAGCAAATTCCAACAGATATTTTGAAAGACCCTCTGAACAGCAGTATCCCTAGTTCTATGCAAAATGAAGATTAGCGTTTCCCTCTGGAGACAATTAACAAATGAATGGTCTGATAAGACATAATGAAGAAATATTATAACTTAAAATCCCTTTTGTTGACTGTTCTATGCACAAGGAGCCCAAGAAGGAGCACCTCAGAGCAGAGCTTATATCATTAGCTTCTTTTGTTTTGTAATAAGCTCTGTAAAGTTAAAACATTGCTAGGTCTGGCCTGAAAAGGGACACTAAATATTTACTCTTTCTTTTTTGTTCTTTGCTTTTTTTGGTGGGGGGGGGGCAGGGATCACACCCAGCCATGCTCAGGGGTTACTCCTGGCTCTGTATTCAGAAATTACTCCTGGCAGTGCTTGGGAACCATATGGAATGCCAGAGATCGAACCTGGGTCGTCCGCATGTAAGGCAAATGCCCTACTGTCTGTACTATCTCTCCGGCCCCAGTATTTATCAATACCAATAAAATATGCTAGAATTTTCATACATGGGGATGGAGCTATAGCACAGCGGGTAGGGTTGCACGCGGCCGACCCGGGTTCAATTCCCAGCATCCCATATGACCTCCCGAGCACCACCAGGAGTAATTCCTGAGTGCATGAGCCAGGAGTAACCCCTGAGCATCGCCAGATGTGATCCCCCCCACCAAAACATAGAATTTTCATACAGATTGCACTAAATTTCTAGACCAATTTTGACATAACTTGATATTTTTTTAAGGTTTAATATATATATATATATATATATATATATATATATTTTATGTATCACCGTGAGGTACAATTACAGACTTACAAACTTTTGTGCTTGCATTTCATCACAGGCCCTACGCATACTTGGCATGTGTTCTACTACTAATAACTCTTCTTGTTTGTAGCATTTTAAAAATATATCTACTTTACTTTTGGTGGAGAAAATGAATGACAGAAACATTTGGAAAAAGAAAATGTTTTCTTGTAATAAGTAAAAGAACTTATACTTTTAAGGACTACCTCAAAATAAAAAAAAAGCAGGATAAGGGGTAAAAAGCAGTCATCAGTAGTTATCTTATGTTAGGAAGTATCTATTTTTCACTTAATTATCACACAAAAGTCATACTACTTCAGATATCTGCATCACAAAAGTTGGCAATAAAAACTTCTTTTTTTAGTTTGCTTTGTACTATATAATGATTATTTTTATTTGTTCTTGAGTTAGGCCTTGGAGCCTATTCCTTCTAACTTGTCAGCTTCTGTATAGAAAATGTGCTGTAATATTTTTTTTAAATTTTATTGCATCACCGTGAGATAGTTACAAGTTTTTATGTTTGGGTTACAATCACACAATGATCAAACACCCATCCCTCCACTAGTGCACATTCCCCACCACCAATATCCCCGGTATACCCCCTTTTCCCACCCTCCCCCTGCCTCTATGGCAAACATGATTCCCCATAATCTCTCTCTACTTTTGGGCATTATGGTTTGCAATACAGACACGAGAGGTCATCATATTTGGTCCTTTATCTACTGTCTGCACTGTGCTGTAAATTCTTATTCAGACTGTGGTGCAGTCTGATAAGCTCAGTTTATGGTGATAGAGTTTTATAGCTGACAAAGCTTTAAAAGAGAGTTAAGATCTATTTGTGGCTTTTTTGGGTTTTCTTGATGAAGCAAGATTGTTTTTACTGAAGCTTATTTAGAAAGATGTGACAGGAGAGAGAAGGATAAGTGTATGTTCAAGAGAGAACACTGTCTTCTTTGGAGTAGAAATAGGCAAAAAACATTGAAACAAGCAAGCGAGAACATAGGCTTCAAGACCAAGCCTAAGATCTATTTCTTGCTTGAGCGGGCCCAGTAACGTCTCCATTGGAGACTTTGTTGTTACTGTGTCTGGCATATCGAATACTCTCGGTAGCTTGCCGGGCTCTCCGAGAGGGGTGGAGGAATCGAACTCGGGTCGGCCATGTTGGCCGCTTGTAAGGCGAACGCCCTACCCGCTGTGCTATCACTCCAGCATTTCTTATAGAATAAAAACTCAAGATTAACTGATGCAGTCCTCTTTGTTAATGCTCTTTTGTTTCCTTCAAAACAGGTCATTAGATGATTGAATTATTGAATTTATTTTTTAAACTGACTAATTTCTGGGTTTCCTTTACTTTGCACTGTAATTTTCTTTGCTGCATATTTAGCTTTCCATTACCTACAATTTGATCCTTTTGTTTTACATTTTCCAGATCCGAATTACTCAGTCCACTATAACCAGAAATGTCCGATTTATTAAAAACCTCAGTGTGAATATCTGCTATGACCTATTGCATTTGAGATAAATTTTCATAGTGGATTTCAGATAATTTTAAGAGGCATAATTTTATGAAGTAAATGATAGGAGTAAAGCGTTTCTGTAAGATTTCACCAACTTCAAAAAATAGAAATCCCAAACTAGTTATGATAGACAACTGAAACAAATTCTATATGAATTGTATAAATTGTGTAATTATCTCCTTTCTTTTAAACAGTATCCAAGGATGTATATGTTAATTATCTCCCCTGTCCTAGTTTTAGTTATTGGTAAGTAATTAAATATAGATTAATTGCAATAAAATAACTTTATGATACTTTTTAATCTTTAAGATGAGATCATTTATTGTATTTCCATGGGAATTGAGCATAGAATAAATATACATTAAATAAGCATATTGTTAAAATTAATTTCATTTAATTTTCTTAAATTTAACATGTTTGTATTCTATTAACATTCAAGAATTTTGAAAAAGATACATATAGTTATGTACCTGTTCTTAGTATGTTTTTTATTTCCGTAACAAAAGCTCTCATTTTACTATTTTAATAACAAGGGTTAACATATTTGGTAGTGAGCAAAGAGTTGTGTCATATGTTTGAAAAAATTACTGCTCAGCAAGGAATCCACTTTTGTTTTTAAAATTCTTTGTTTTAAAACACTCAATTTCGTTTTAAAAATCCTGTGAGGGGCTGAAGAGGCAGTGCAAAGGATCAGGTGATTTTCTTGCATGCAGCCAATCTGGCTGGATCCCCGTCACCACATGACCACCCCCAAGAATTGTCAGGTGCAGTCCTCAGGCACCTCAGCACTTTTGGAGGTGACCTTGGAGGTCATCTGAGCTTCCTAGGGGTGGACTGAATAATCTCTGGCACTGCAGAGTTTTGACAATAATGCATTCTTGGGTCTTGGAGTTGAATCACTGGTCAGGTTTGTTCTCCAAGAATCACCTGGAGGAGACCCTGGGCCACTGAGGCACTGCTTAGGAGAATCGCTAAATAATTAATTATTTGGAAAAATAAGACTTTATTTAAATAACTGGAAACATACATAGTTAGAAAATTAATTGAATTTTACTAAAAATTATAAAGATCCTTCATCACAGAGTACCATGATACTTTAAATATTATTTTCAATAATATTAATAATTTCATGGTAAACTTGATTAAAAACATCTAACCCAAACAAAAAGTCTAGATGGTTGTAGGAAGAAATAGTTTTATGGTAAATGTGGTATTGAATTTGAGAAAGCAAAATTTGAACGTCTTCAGGATCAGCCAACAAGTCATTTCCACCACTCCAAGTTGCAGTTTGTACACTCATCTTTGTTACGTCATAAAATGGAGCAGTTTCCTAAATAAAAATAAGTAAAAATAAGAGTTTTCACAGGGAATGACACATAGAAGATTCTATTAATTTTTATATGATAAATATGATAATTTTTAAATAATATGAATCTGGGCTAGAGCGATAGCACAGTGGTAGGGCGTTTGCCTTGCACGCAGCCAACATGGCCTGCTCGAATTCGATTCCTCCGCCCCTCTCGGAGAGCCCGGCAAGCTACCGAGAGTATCTCGCCCGCACGGCAGAGCCTGGCAAGCTACCCGTGATGGATTCAATATGCCAAACACAATAACAACAAGTCTCACGAAGGAGATGTTACTGGGCCCGCTCGAGCAAATCAATGAACAACGGGAGGACCGTGACTGTGAATATGAATCTAGGATAATTATTACCGTGGAAGCAAAGACTATGGAAGAATAGACAATAAATAGAAATGAAATAAAAATTAAAGTTAAAGTGTTATCTAAATCTGAATATTCAAAGCTTTCAAAGAGATTATTTAAGTGTTATTCATAAAGCATTGATCGAAGTGTCTTAAACAAACATTTCTGTGATTGTGTGACTTTTTCTTTTCTTTCTTTCTTTTTTTCTTTTTGAGTCACATTCAGTCGTGCTCAGGGGTTACTCCTGGCTCTGCATTCAGGAATTACTCCTGGTGGTGCTTGGGGCACCATATGGGATGCTGGGGATCAAACCTGGGTCGGCCGTACAAGGCAAATGCCCTACCCGCTGTACTATTACTCTGGCCCCTTATTGTGTAACTTTAATATGCTTTTTGGGTCTTTTAAAGGGTGGGTTTTGAATCTTACAGAGATTGCTCTTGTAATTACTTCAGGGAGTACTCTTGTTTCTGTACTCAGGGATCACTCCTGGAATTGTCTGGGGGAATCATAGCAGTGCTGGAGACTGAACTAGGGTCAGCTGCTGCTTGCAAGACAAATTTCTTATGCCTGTACTATCTCTCTGTCTCAACTCTTAATGTTTACTAATGATTAATGTTGACAATCGAGGTCAAAATTGTAATGACAATGTAAAAACTATGTAGAGGCAGATGAGTTTTAATACTTAAAGACTTCTTGTTATAATTTCATACATTTTTCAATCTTAACTTTATAGCTAACTTTTTCCTCTAGTTATTGCATGCATTTCTTTTATCTTCCCAGACACAATTAGGGTCAAGAGCTATATTGTGCCTTTTATTTCTTATTTAAACAAGCCCAGGAGTATTATAAGCATACTGTTATCTTCTAAACACAATATTTATCCTGTTGAAAAATGATTATTCTATTATCTGATAATTTTTCTAGGACTATCCAAGACAATTGCTGTTCAATTACATAAGAAACATGGGAAAGTTAGTTTGGTTGACTATGAGGGAAGGGATAGAAGTCAACAGGGTCTTCATCTGCTGGTCCTTCTCATGGTGTTACAATATTCTTGGGCTTTAAAGAGGAGCCTTTATTTACAGCAAAATCACTTAAGCTAACCAAGAGAATAACTTTAGTTTAAACATATGTGTGTACCTGATTATAATGAATCATATTCTGATCAGGACTTCCCCAGTCATAGGCTTTCAACTGAGTAGAATTTAAAAGCTGAAAGATAAATGAAAACAACCAAGTTTATTTGTTTATTATAGCAGTCACAAGTTAGGACATGTAGCACATATAATATCTTTGCGGTTGGTCTGCAGGTATGTGAAGGTAGGTTTCTTTGCTCTTCCCCATTTTTGGATATAATAAGAAATAAAAGAAGTAATAGAGGAATCTATAGAATAGGATTCTATCATCTTTATATAAACTAGGTATCTCTTTTGGGTTTGTTTTGTTTTGTTGGGCCACACCTGGTGATACTCTGGGGTTATTCCTGACTGTGCACCCAGGTATTACTTCTGGCCATGCTTAGAGTAATTTACCCACACACAGCCTCTGACTATCCAAAGGGGGACCTGTGTGCTTCGAGGCAATATCAGGGGAACCCAGAAGTCCTTGGCTTCATCAACAAAGGTCAAGAATTCATGTCCTGGACTAAGACCAAGAGGATATTTCACTATCTGCTTTTGCTTTAAACAACAGGATTCTTTAATGTAACCCAGAAGCCATCCTTTGCTTCCTTCACAACCTCATAACCATTATTTACTTCAACCACAATGGCCTTTTGGGTGCATATCTTGAAAATACTCCTAACTAAGGAAATTTCCTTACAAAGGAAACTTCAACTCCTTTAAATCTCTCAGATGTCACCATTTCATTGATGAGTGATCTTAACTCTAATACTATAACTCACCATGCAACATGCCTAATCTCTTTTCCTTGATATTTTTCCCTCTGTGGTCACCAGTCTTATAGTCTCTAAATAATTTAATTATTTGTTGTGCTTATATATCTGCTCTTATAACTGTAGTTTAAATGAGATGGGAATATTTATCTTGTTCATAGATATAAGCATGAAATAGAAGAGGGCACACGGAGAGTATTTGATAAATATCATTAAAATAAATGACACAAATGTAAAAATTTTGTAGTTTTTCTGGTCTGTTTATCATCAGAAATAAACTAGTTTTGCGTACCAGCTATATCTGTAAACTTTGACTTTAGAAATAGAGTGTAAACAGTTTAATGAAATTTACTACTGGGTCTCAGAGTTCACAATTCAATATAAGACAAAGTGAGAATTAGACATCAAGAAAACTTATGTTAGTTATGTTTTTTTTTCAGGTAAGCTTTGCTTTCTTTAACTTTGGATATTTACTGTTGTTTTTCTTTAATCTTTATATATGTACATCGAGGTAACTGATTCACAACACTGTATATGTTTTAAGAATATATTTTCACTCCTCACTTTGAATCTTTGTGCAAGTCAAGTGAGAAACTTGGCTTAAATGATACTTCATTTAGGAGCTGGAGAGATAGTACAGAGGGTAGGGCACTTAACTTGCACCAGCCAACCCAGGTTTGATCCCTAGCATCTCAGATGGTTCTTCAAGCATGTCCAGGAGTAATTCTGAGTGTATAGCCAGGAGTAACCCCAGAGTGTTGCTGGGTGTGGACCAAAACAAAACCAAACCAAAAGAGATACCTAGTTTATTGTTCCAAATTAACATATTCTCATTTAAAAATCTGCCTCATAGGCATTTGGAGGAGTGGGAGGGGGGTTATACTGGGGTTCTTGGTGGTGAAAAATGAGTACTGGTGAAGGAAAGGTGTTTGATCATTGTATGACCGAGACTTAAACCTCAAAGCTTAGTAACTGTTCCCACAGTGATTCAATAAATAAATACAAAAAGAAAAAATAAATAAAATTAAAAAAATTAAGGTGGAGTTCATGCCCAATTCAATCAGCTAATCAGTGGCTGAATAAATAGCAGTACTCCTACAAAAAAAAATACAAAAACAAAAAAATATATAATAATTAATTACTAAACACATTAATAATTAAACACATATAATAATATGGGAGCTGGAGTGATAGCACAGCGGTAGGGTGTTTGCCTTGCACACAGCCAACATGGCCGACCCGAGTTCGATTCCTCTGCCCCTCTCGGAGAGCCCAGCAAGCTACCGAGAGTATCTCGCCCACACAGTAAAGCCTGGCAAGCTACCCATGACGAATTCAATATGCCAAACACAGTAACAACAAGTCTCACAAAGTTACTGGGCCCACTCGAGCAAATTGATGAACAATGGGAGGACAGTGCTACAGCGCTATTTAATTATGATTATAATGTTCACACATTTTTAAATTAAAAATGTTACATATACAACGGGGCTGGAGCAATAGCACAGCGGGTAGGGCATTTGCCTTGCATGTGACCGACATGGATTCGATTCCTGTGTCCCTCTCAGAGAGCCCGGCAGGCTCCCCTTGGCGTATTCGATATGCCAAAAATAGTAACAACAAATCTCACAATGGAGATGGTACTGGTGCCTGCTCAAGCAAATCAATGAACAACGGGAGGAAAGTGCTACAGTGACATACACAACACATACACAACATATATGTGACAATTTTATATTTACCATTCTGGCACATGATCCCTAGAATGATGAGTTGAGAGGAGAGGAGATGAATTATGAAATTTTAGGTACAATTATACTGAAAGGCACTTTAAAAGTTATACCTGACTCCAGTGGAGAATATTTTGAACAGATGTTCCTCCTGGGTTTTGGGTCATATATACATCCATACGACTCTGGGTTTAAAAATAAGTTGTATAATTTCCATTACCTTTGATATCAATTTATCCTGATATGATCTTTAATATTTATATATAACTTTTAAATAAATTAAATTAAGGTTTAATAGTTTATTGATTAGAAATAAAATATTTAAATACCTAAGTGATATATCAATGTACTTATTAAACGCACACTTTTGCATTAATGTAGAAATTATTGTTTAATTTCTAAATAATGTTTCATATCACCTCATACTGAAGAAAAAGTGATTGAATACATATATCCACAACTATCTCTTTGAAGGGCTGGAGTGATAGGACAGTGGGTAGGGCGTTTGCCTTGCATAGAGTCGACCTGAGTTCAATTCCTTCGCCCCTCTCGGAGAGCCTGGCAAGCTACCAAGAGTATCTCGCCGGCACGGCAAAGTCTGGCAAGCTACCCGTGACATATTCGATATGCCTAACACAGTAACAACAAGTCTCACAATGGAGACGTTACTGGGCCCGCTCAAACAAATCAATGAACAACGGGAGGACAGTGACAGTGACGTCTTTGAAAATATGAAAAAACTGACGAGAGAAACTGCCATGATAAAACATACTTGATTAACACAGAAATAAAAAATGAGTAATGAACAGAAGCAGGAGACAACTAAAAAACACAGCAGCATGATAGTATTAATCTAATAAAAATGATCAGTAATAATATAAACTTATTAAAAATTCCAGTTAAAAACATATTTCCCAGATAAAAAGATGAAATGTTGACTTGTGCAAAGACAGAAAGAATTCCAGGAGATAATGCTAAGCAAAATTACTTAGAAAGGAAGAAGACAAACAATGGATAATCTCATCTATATGTGGGATAAAAAGAACAAAAGCAAGTGAATAGAATAAGCCAAGAAAAAAGAAATCCTTGATCTCTGAGTGTAGACCTGAGGTTATCAGAGTGGGAGGGGATAAAAGAAGGGAGAGAGTTTAATTTTACATAACCCGGTGATATTGATTCTTTGGTGGTAGTTGTGGATAGTCACATGTTTCGAAAGTTGTTTTTGTACCCCTAAAATATATGAACCCTATAAACCAAAGTTATTCAAAAACAAGCTTATTTTAAACTGCAGAAAATTAAGTTTAAAAAAAATGAAATATAAGTAGTTTTCATATACTTCTGGTTTCAAAAGTAGCAAAATTAAATTCAATTTGTTTCTAAACTAGCAAAATAAATTTCAAATAAAACTTTTTCTCACCATATTTAAGTTGTTCGTATGATTTCCACTCATCATAAACAAAATATTACGGCACATTCCACCAAAAATCTTTAGTGGACATAAGGCTGAACCAAGAAATCTTTTAAATGGACTGTTAGGCAAAAACTCTTTCTTGTGAGAAATACCCTGCAAAATAAATTTATATCATATCTATATTTGGAAGGTAAAGAATTATTATTGAGCTCACTATGTTCACAACCAAATGCAATATCCTAAGAGTTTAAAACACGTAAATTACACACAAAACTTGAAGCAAGATATAGGGTGACTTGTTTATTGGGTTTGCTCTCACACTGAGATAGTTGAGGCTATCATGAACATATATTATTTCTTTCAGAAACAAATAGAGAATCTAAGAGAATCTATTGTAAAAAATTTAATGTATACATGCTGCTGTCTGAATAGTCAGAACTTTGTTTTTAACTTAAAATAATTTATTAAAGTAACACTGCATTTTAGTGCTGTATAACTTTAGATATTAATAATTATTCATCACATACATATATATATAATAACACTCTCTTGCCATTAAAAGTCCAAATCCAAACACAAAAGTTCAATTCCATTTTTTACCATATAATTTAGTTTGCTTACTAGATTTACTTTCCTCTTTCCTCTGATAGTCACTAATTTGAATATATTGTATTTTTAAACCACAGTATAATTCTCCTTGGAGTTATCTGTCACATAAAATAAAATAACATACCAGGATGAGTGTTTTCAACTTGTATGCAGTTTTAATTATTGGGATTTTTATGTATTTAATGGAAAAAACTGGTGCCAAGGCAAAAAAAACTTTGATTTTTTCAGCAATTTTTGGCATTGTTGAAAATGTTATAAAAGCTGAAAGAAAACAAAGGTGCAAATTAACTATTTTAGAGCAATTACTAGCATGTGAAAAATGACATCATGGTTAATAAAAGTTCATTGGGTTCTGAAAAATTAATTTATTAATTTGTTTTTATTCACTTATCAAACATAACCCAATTTTATTGATAATCTGGTATGAGACATACATATTTATTTTGGGTTTGTTTTGTTCTAGGGTGATCATGACTATACCAGTGGTACTCAAGGCCTATTCCTGGCTTTATGCTCAGAAGTTACCCTAAGTAGTGCTCTGGCAGCCAGGTGCTGTGCCAGGGATCTAAGTGGGGACAGTAACATGCAAGGCAAGCACCATACAGTCTCTCACTGGCCCCTGATACATACATATCAATTACAACATAAACATGATTGCTTGGATTTAAAACAAATGTATTTAGCTAGAGAAAAAATACAGCTGAGGGGCTGGAGCAATAGCACAGTGGGTAGGGCATTGACCTTGCACACGGCCTTACCCAGGTTCAATTCCCAGCATCCCATATGGTTCCCTGAGCACCACCAGGGGTAATTCCTGAGTGCAGAGCCAGGAGTGATCCCTGTGCATCGCTGGGTGTGACCCAAAAAGCAAAAAAAAAAAAAAAATACAGCTGATATGGCACTAGCTTTGCACATGCTGACCAGGTTTGATCCCTGGCAAAATATGTGGTCCCCTGAGCACTCCTAGTAGTGATCCCTGATTACAGAGCCAGGAGTAAGCCCTGAGTGTCACCAAGTATGGCCTCCCAAACAAACAAACAAGTGTATAGACTATGAATGATAATAATTAAGCAACAAATCAGTTTGATAATATAGTAGATTAACAAACTAAAAGAAATGTTCAACATTTATACTACTGACAACATAAAAATGAGGTAAGTGAATATTTTTTAGAGATGAATTTTAATCTTTAGGTAAAAATTCAAAAAAATTAAAGTTGTTTTTATAAATTCTAGTGTATTTTAAAGCTACGCTTACCCTCATTTATATAACAAATGGTAAAATACACCTTTTTGACATGTTAATAAACTTATTTTACACACACATCTTCTTCATTTTGGTTTCTATTATAAAATGACCTGTACTGCCTTTCACAGTAGAAACAAGTTTGAGAATTTATGAAAAACTCTGGAACTTTTTTTCCTTCAGAAAATTTTTCTACATTAGAGGCATTATTGTTATGTGAACTGGGAAAGAACCAGAAATCTTCTTTGTTAATCTTAAAATATAGTTTCGCTTTCCTTATTTTGTGTGGTTTTAAATTTAATACACCCTAAAGGCAAAAATGTATGTAACATTTCCAAGCCTCTTGCTTATAAGCCTGTTATATTTCAAAAAAATAATTATGAACATTATATTTGTATAATGAATGATAGCTATAATTTTGCCTTTCTTTTAAGATGGATATTTTTTTTGCATTGGGGAAAAAATGAAACAACAAACAACCTTGTTTATATAGTCAACACTTAGTAACTAGAAATGAGTGTCTAATTAATAAAGAATGTAAGCCCCCAAAACTGCTATACCCTGTCTCAATTTTGTTATGGGGATTAAAAAAGGCTCTTACCTGTTGGTAAGGTCTAGAAATGTACCCACAACTCAATAAATCTGTCTTAACTTTAAAAAACTTTAAAAGATAATTAAGGGATATTAGTAATATTTTTCTTAACATACCTATAGTTGTGCCTTGTGAATGGCCTATGTAAAATATTTCTTCTTGCTTTGTGTGGTTCACAATAAAATTAATGGAGGCTGGAATGTCATATTTAGCCATCTCATCAAAACTACAAAAGGAAAATAAAAATTTGTTTTCTACTAAAGTAATATATGTATTTGAAGATGATGAATAGAAAAAGAAATAATTTTAACCCTCATTGAGCATTATCAAGTTCTGTAGTATAATATCTCAACTGAATAAAGAGTTATGAGGGAACAAAATTACAAGGAAATAAGACAGCCGCTATTAGTTTTATAAAAAGGGTATTTATATATTCTAAAAGATGAAAGGAAAACTGGATTATAGGTGGAAGAAGAGTTCAAGTAAAGATGGGGTTTAGTCAATTAAGCCTACTACTAAGAAATAAATGAGCTTTAAATTAAGCAAGCACTCATAACTACCAGACCAATATTTATATAAATTTGATATAAAGCCTCTTTCCACATGCTCGGGCCAAGCCTCACGCATGAGTGAAGTCCCATAGAACCCAGGTAATGCGGAACTTTGTGACCTTGGACTCTGGGCTCAATGGGACTAGGGAGCAGAGATCCTCTGCCTGCGTCCCCGAAAGATGACACCATAAGCCACCTCCTTCTGGTGCCAGATAATTCTTCATTGGGCACCCTGCAGAACTCACGGCTGCTTGTCCTGGAAGGGAGCATAAAAGGAGGCCCCCATAATCATGTCACTAGACTCTGCACCAGGCTGTTTTCACTCTGGATGCCCCAGAGGGGGGCGGGTGAGAGCCCTCCCCACCACAAGGGACCCAGCCCTGTCAGCTGACCTCCACTACCCAACCGCCACCACGCTCCAGGCCACTTTCCACATGTTCAGGCCGAGCCTCATGCGTCAGTGAACATATTCCTGGAAACATCATCAGACACTCTCTACCCATTTTCCATAATTATCACTCCATATTGATGGGGTTCAGACAGTAGGCAACAAATCATATATATATCCACGAATATATATATATATATATATATATATATATATATATTTTGGGCTGGCGCAATAGCACAGCGGTAGGGCATTTGCCTTGCACGCAGCCAACATGGCTGACGTGAGTTCATTCCTCCGCCCCTCTCGGAGAGCCCAGCAAGCTACCGAGAGTATCTCGCCCGCACGGCAGAGCCTGGCAAGCTACCCGTGATGTATTCAATATGCCAAGCACAGTAACAACAAAGTCTCCAATGGAGACGTTACTGGGCCCGCTCGAGCAAGTCGATGAACAACGGGAGGACAGTGACAGTAATTCACAGTGATAAAAGAAATACATTCAGAATCTTGATGTTATTTGTACCTGAAAGCCCAGAAGTCTTCAGAATTTGTTTTTAGGTACAAGTGTTTCTTGGACCAGGTAGTTCCTCTGCTATTCCCCATCCATACGTCATAACCAGCATCTGCCAGAATAAAGCCCAGGCTGTTGTTGGGTAAATTAGAAATCCAGCTGCTGGCAGATGTAAACAACCCATGTTGCAAGTATACAACAAGTCGCTCAGCTGGGGAGAAATAAACAAAGTAGGTAAAATTCTTATCTGAAGTACAATCTTTTAATACATGACAATTCAGGGAATTTGAAAAATTCATAAATGGGGTAAATTACTAATGCTTGATCTCACTACATATCAGAGTTGGTTAATGTATAGATTTATGGGTGAAATTTTTTCAAATGACCAAGTAGGTAATAGGTCACAATCACCTTCACTTCACATGTAAATGTGTAAAGTTTCAGGTTATTCAAATGTCTAATAGTACTTTAGGCACTGACAACTTTTAAGTAACATACTCCATAAAACATCCTTTAGATGATTTTCCCATTTTTTAAAATTTTATAAAATAACTGTATAATCACATTTTCTTCAGCCATATTCTTGTAAATCACTTTTAGTCATCTCATGGAATTCCCAGACTTAGTCTTTACTCCAACAGTTTTGAGAATCAACATTTTTTGAATAATGATAATGTAAGATGTGCCCAGAACTGTTTTAAACCCCAAGTTGTCATTCACATGTAATTCATCTACTGTAATGATGCTGATGAAACCCTGCATAGAACCCACTAACTAAAAATGCTCCACATCATTAATCATCAGGGAGATGCAGATCAAAACCACAATGAGATATCACTTCACACCACAGAGACTGGCCCATATCCACAAGAACAAAAGCAACCGGTGCTGGAGCGGATGTGGCCAGAAAGGGACACTCCTTCACTGTTGGTGGGAATGCCGACTGTTCAGCCCTTTTGGAAAACAGTATGGATGATTCTCAAAAAATTAGAAAATGAGCTCCCATTTGACCCAGCAATACCACTCCTGGGAATATATCCCAGAGTGGCAAAAAAGTATAGTCAAAGTGACATCTGCAATTATCTGTTTATTGCAGCACTCTTTACAATAGCCAGAATCTGGAAAAAAACCGGAGTGCCTGAGAACAGATGACTGGTTAAAGAAACTTTGGTACATTTACATGCACAATGGAGTACTATGTAGCTGTTAGAAAAGACGAAGTCATGAAATTTACATACAAGTGGTACTACATGGAAAGTATCATGTTAAGCAAAATGACTCAGAAAGAAAGAGATAGATATAGAAAGATTGCAATCATCTGGGGAATATAAAGTAACAAAATGGGAGACTCACACCCAAGAATGGCCGCGGTTATTTTATTTATTTATTTATTTTTGCTTTTTTGGTCACAGCTGGCATTGCACAACGGTTACTCCTGGCTCATGCACTCAGGAATTACTCCTGATGGTGATCAGGGAACTATATGGGATGCTGGAAATAGAACCCGGGTTGTCCACGTGCAAGGCTAACGCCCTACCTGCTGTGCTATCGCTTCAGCCCCCTTCCCTTTTTTGTAGAGTTTTATTTTAGAGATTTATATATTTTAGATGGGCTGGAGCGATAGCACAGCGGTAGGGCATTTGCTTTGCACATAGCCAGCCCGGCTGAGCCGGGTTCGATTCCTCCACCCCTCTCGGAGAGCCCGACAAGCTACCGAGAGTATCTTGCCCCCACGGCAAAGCCTGGCAAGCTACCCGTGATTTATTCAATATGCCAAACACAGTAACAACAAGTCTCAAAATGGAGAAGTTACTGGGCCCGCTTGAGCAAATGGATGAACAACAGGACAGTGATACAGTGTTATATTTTAGATATTAGTACTTTGTCAGAGGTATAGAGTGAAAGTATTTTCTCTCATTAGGTAGTGTCTTTTAGTTTTAGTTGTGATGTTTTGCAGTGAAGAAACTTTTTAGTTTGATAGAGTTCACAGTGTTGTTTTGCTCATATTTTCATTGACAATAAAGTGTCTATTTCAATGTAGTATCAATAAAGATATCTATGAATTGAGGATCTCTGAAGAAAACAGCACAGAGTCTCCTGCCCCCGCACCTGGATGTCCTCGCTGGGGCCCCTTGGAGGGGAGCGGGTTGAGTTTCCCTCTCCACCTTGAGCAGAGCTCCGGCAGCTGAAGATCTCCAGAACCAGCCACAACCATGCTGAGACCACTCTCCACACGCATGAAGGTACCAGCAGAGGAACAAAGACATACGGGTCCCGGGTCTGATATCTCCAAGCCTGCTCGGATCAGGGCTGAGCATCCTCCACCCAAATCCTCCATCCTCCAGTAGGGAGGGGTCACACCCACCAACTGACCCCCAGTTCCCTGTAATGCATCAACGGCCAAGACCCAGCTCCCGGAAGCACACGGCCACATTTGTGGCTGCGTGACATCTTGTTATCTCATTCTTACTTTGGGCAACCTGGCAGGCTACCGAATGGCAGAGTCTGGCAAACTCCCCGTGGCATACCCAATATGCCAAATACCAGTAACAGTGATGGATCTCATTCTCCTAACCCCGAAAGAGCCTTGAATATGGCATTTTTTTAAATCTCAGGGTTAGGACAAAGGAGACATTACTGGTGCCTGCTCGAGGCAGTCGACGAACAACAGGATGATCGTGATTGTGATCGTGATGAATTGAGGCATCTGTGCAATGTGAGAAGGTAATTTTTCGATTAATTTTAAACCCCTTGTCTTAAACTTGATAAAAATAAATACATAAATTAAGAATTTCTATTCCTCCCACATCACCAATTTATATTGGATTAAATATTACCTGAACTGTTACTGTTGTTTTTCCCATAAGGAATTCTATAAAGGCCAAGGATATAGCCATCTTCAGTTATAACATCATACTTTTCATCTGGATAGCCCCAGTAAGAAATAATTTGACTCTAAGGAAAATAATAAATAGTTTAAATGTTTGCTAAGCAATTAAATTTCTTGTCATTTGTAATCTATTTTGTATTCTCAAGCTTAGGTCTACTATTTTCACTAATTCATTCATAATAAATACTTATACATAATAATAGAATATCTACTGAACATCAATCTAATACACTAGATATTGACAGATTGAAAAAAACCAACCAAACAAAATCAGTTTCTTCAAGAAAATATTTCACTAATTCACCATCAAATTTTTCTGCCCATTGATCACTCATACATTTACATCTTAATTAAATGTGGGTATATTCATGTGCTTGCATATATTTGTATATAATTAATCTTATATCTTATATCTTATATCTTACATCTTATATCTTATATCTTATATCTTATATCTTATATCTTACCGAATGTAGCCTGCCCACACAGCAGAGTCTGGCAAACTCCCTGTGACGTACCCAATATGCCAAATACCAGTAACAATGATGGGTCTCATTCTCCTAAAGAGCCTTGAATATAATCTCAGGGCTAGGATGAAGGAGACGTTACTGAGGCCTGCTCGAGGCAATCGACGATTAACAGAATGATTTGTGATTTTTGTGATTTGTGATATCTTAAATATGTACATATATATGTAAAGAGAGAAATTATAGGCTCTCTATTGAGACATAAATATATATGCTACAGAGAAAGACTAAGACTAACTGAAGGAGATACATTGTACTGTCTAATAGTAGCTGGGGAATATTAATATAATATATTCATATATATTATATAGGTATGGACTGGAGCGATAGCACAGTGGTAGGGTGTTTGCCTTGCACGCAGCCAACATGGCCGACATGAGTTCGATTCCTCCGCCCCTCTCGGAGAGCCTGGCAAGCTACTGAGAGTACCTCGCCTGCACGGCAGAGCCTGGCAAGCTACCCGTGAGGTATTCAATATGCCAAACACAGCAACAACAAGTCTCAAAATGGAGACATTTCTGGGCCCGCTCGAGCAAATCGATGAACAATGGGAGGTCTGTGACCATGATATAGTTATACATTATATTATATATTTATATTATATAATGTATAAATATAATGACTTTATATCTGTTTTAAAAATTGTTTTCCTTTTTTTCTATCCCACGTATCTAATTTTATAGTTCAAAAATTTAAGAGACTAGTTCATTGTTATTGTAAGCAGTTTAGCATTTATTTCTGGATAACTTACAATGTTCATTTTTGCTTCAGGATTCATAGGTCTATGCTTTCGTGAGGCACCGTGTGTAGTCCTAAAAGTTAGGATGAAAGCCATCATCTTGAGAAGGCACCACATTTGATATCTACATATAAAAGAGAGTTGTTAGTATTAAGATTTCAAGGGCCTGAAAGGCAGCAAAGGCCAACCCTTATTTTATTCTCAGTATCATGTATGGTTCCCTGAGCACTGCCAAAAGTGATCCCTGAGCACAGAACAGGAGAAATTTTGAACACTGCTAGATATGACTCCAAAATAGCATTTGAATTCTTTGGGTTTTTTTTTTCTCTTTGGGTCACACCTGGCAATGCACAGGGTGTTACTCCTGTCTCTGCATTCAGGAGTTACGCCTGGCGGTGCTCAGGGGACCATGTGGGTTGCTGGGAATCGAACCTGAGTTGGCTGCGTGCAAGGCAAATGCCCTATCCACTGTGCTATCTCTCCAGCCCCGCATTTGACTTCTTAATTCTGAAATTCGTTGTCCGCTTTCAGATGATAAAACTGAATATCTGAAAATAATAACTTGTCTAAACATATGCAGCATATGATTGGCAGTCAAAATTTATATATTTAGCACTGTTTTCTTCTAAAGTCAATGTTTTTGTTACAGTTCTACTTTGTAGCAGAAATTCCTTCTGAATTTTATGTTATATTTATAACATAGAATTTACCATTTAACCATTATAACTGCTGTACCATTAACTACATCACAATGTGATGTTGCATCATCTCCATCTCTTTCCAGATCTTTGAATTTTTTGTGCATTAAATTAAATTTTTCTCTCTGAAGTCCTTGGTAAGCACCATTCTACTTTGTCAATATGCGTTTCACTATTCCAAGAAATTTGTGTAAGTGCAAATGTAGATTTATCCTTTCTGACTTGTTTATTTCATTTAGTGTGATGTTTTCAATGTTCATCTATGTTGTAACTGTCACTATCACTGTCCTCCCGTTGTTCATCGATTTGCTTGAGCGGGCCTAGTAATGTCTCCATTGGAGACTTCGTTGTTACTGTGTTTGGAATACATCACGGGTAGCTTGCCAGGCTCTGCCGTGTGGGCGAGATACTCTCGGTAGCTTGCCAGGATCTAGTCCGAAAGTAGTGAGTGGTCGCAAGGTCAACCTAAAAGTCAACGTGCAGCAAACTATGTTGTAACATGTGTGAAAATTTCCTTTGATATCATAGATGTATATGCCACATTTTTTAATTCATCTTTTTGGTTACTTTCATTTTTGTGAATAATACTGATTTGGAAGAAACCTAAGGATAAATTAAACTATGGGTAAATTAAAAGTGACCTAAAGGTAAATTAAAAGTGACCTAAAAAGCTAACTTTAACAATACCCAAGTCTCACTTTTCTAAAAAGGATTGGGATGAGAAAAAATCTTCAGTATTCATCTAAGACCAAACAATAATGTTTAAATACAATATATCAAAAAACAAATAGAAAAGAAAAAATTACCTTCTCAGAGTGAGAAATCAATGTCAAAATATACAATTTTATAAAGTCAGAAATTGACCCCTACAGTATGGTAGGTGATTGGTATAAAAAATTTAATAGAAGGAGCTGGAGCTATAGTACAGGGGGAAGGTGTTTGTCTTGCATGGGGAAGACCTGTTTTTGATCCTCAGCACCCCATATGGTCCCTTTAGCAATACCAGGAGTGATTCCTGAGCACAGAGCCAGGAGTAAGCCCTGAGCATAGCAAGGTGTGATCCAAAAAGCCAACCCCCCCCAAAAAACCCCAAAAATTTAATATAAGATTGAGCAGCAGATTGACAGCGGCTGAGGAAAAGATAAAGGAGAGAGAAAACAACTGACACTTGAAAATAGGATGAAAAGAAATGAATGCATACCACAGAACTATGGAATGAGTTCAAGAGGATCAGTATAAAATTTCAGAGTTCCTGAAGAATAGGAAGGCTAATTTTTGTTGTTGTTGTATAATATGTTATTGGTTATATAATTTTATTTTTATTTTTTTATTTAAAATTTTTTATATTATAAAGTAGTTCACAATATTTGATCAGGATGGCTAATTTGACAAAAATAGTTTTAAAAAATCATAGATAAGAATTTCCTAGAGTTGAGGGATAGAGACACCCAGATTCAAGAGGCCGTAAAGGTCTCAGTGAAAATAGATCAAGTAGGAAAACAAGACATATTGTATTCAAAATGACTAAGCCCAAAAACAGAGAAAGAAAGCTGAAAGCATCAAGATCACAAAAGGAACCTATGTACAAAAGAAAACCCATAAAATTATGTACAGCAGATCTATCGAATGAAACTGTGAGTCAGAAGAGTCTGGTGGTGGGAGGAACCTGGGGACATTGGTGGAGGGAGGAGAGACACTGGTAATGGGATTAGTGTTGGAACATTGTATGTCTGAAACCATTCGATTATGAACAACTTTGTTAATCATGATATCTTAATGAGAATTAAAGAAAAACAAAGTTATTATATGGGGGCGGCCCAAGCAGTACTCAGAGGACCACCCCAGCAATTCTCAGACAAGCTGATTAGGTATGATGCTCAGTACTATTGCTCATCATGCTGTGCAACTCATGCCTGGCAGTGCTTTGGCGATACCAGGTACACCAGTGTGCTCTGATGCTATAAGGGATAAAACTCGGGGCCTAGTATATATAAGGCATGTTCATCAGTCCTTGAGTTATTTTCCCAGCTCCAATTTAAAATTATTTCAATGATTTTTTAACTAAATATTCCACTTTTTTTTTACGATGGCAAAGAATTGGAAACCCAACATAATTATAGAATGATCTGATCATTCGTTTTATTGGTAGCAGTTTCAATACTTGAAATTGTCCTGTTCTATAGACTGTAAGGTTTTATAATATGTGAGGTTTAATGATACATAGTAAGAATACAAATAAATAAGATCCATTTTTCACTTATAAAGTTACTAATGAATAATTATAAAAAGTAGGTGAGAAAAGAAAATCTGTATTTATAGATATATTATTAAAAAGTACCTTCAGTTTCTGAGGATGTGAAACTTGATTTCCTTGAAACTATAGTTATCCAGTCATTTTACCCCCTAAGATCTTTCCTATCTTTGAATTTAGCTTTCATGAATAGCCCAAGTTTTCTCTAGGTAAAGATTTCTATCCTCGTAAACTTGTCAAATAAGATAATTTTAGGTCTGCTTGCCATTCTGGTCACTTTTCCTTGGAATGAAATTGAAAAGTAAATGAAAAGAAAAGTGGTCTGGCTAGTCTAAACAGAGTAGAAATAATATATCATTGTGCATAGTATAACTTGACAACTGAAATTCATATTTACTTTTGAATTTGGTGCTCTATGATACCATTAGCTTATAAAAAGCTTTGAGTAAATTAAAATTCTAAGCTCTTTCCTTGATTCTGTGAGAGTTTTCTAGACACAGGGTAATACTTTGAATATCTCTGTTCAATTTTCTTTAGATTAGATTTGTTTCAGTGATTTCCTGGTGAAATATTTTTTAAAAATAATATTGAAATAGCCCCTCTTAGGCTATTTGTATCAGCAATTATCCAAGTTAGCAATAATAAAGTTAAACGAGAACAGAACTATACATAAAATAATAATCTTTGCTAACATGAGATTTTATAATATTACAGCTATATTCTACCCCAAAAAGCATTTTATGGGAAAGTTATTATGAAAAATATATTTAACATTGAATGCTATTAAATACCCTCTCGGAGAGCCTGGCTAGCTACCGAGAATATCCTGCCCGCATGGCAGAGCCTGGCAAGCTCCCCGTGACGTATTCAATGTGCCAAAAACAGTAACAAGTCTCACAATGGAGACGTTACAGGTGCCCGCTTGAGCAAATCAATGAACAATGGGAAGACGGTGTTACTATTAAATAATATTGAATAATTCATCCAATGAATTACCATTGAACCTATCTTTAAATGCTATCTTCAAAATCTTTGCATGTCTTCTAGGCAGTCAGAGAACTCTCATTTTTTTAGAATTCTTTGATTCTAGTTGCCAGGGTGACTGTACTGAATGTAATTATGTTTCTGGTCTCTTGGTAGGAGAAAGACATACATAAATAAGTAAACAGGATGATCCTTAAGCACAGAGCCAGGAATATGCCCCAAGCACAGCTAGCTCAAAAACCAAAAGGGAAAAAAAAAAAACTAGTCCTTTGATATGAAGAAAAGATCAGGATAATGGAATAATGAAACATTTGGTGGCTGGTTTATGTCAAATGATTAGAAAAAATCATTAAAAACCAATGACTTTTAAGGTGTCTTTTAAATGGGACTTAAGTATAAGTTATGTGAACGTTTATTTAAAAAAATATTTATTATTTTTTGGGGCTGGAGCAATAGCACAGCGGGTAGGGCATTTGCCTTGCACGTGGCCGTGTTCGATTCCCGGCATCCCATATGGTCCCCTGAGCACCACCAGGAGTGATTCCTGAGTGCAAAGCCAGGAGTAACTCCTCAGCATTGCCGGCTGTGACCCAAAAAGAAAAAAAAAATTTATTGACTCAGTGAGTTACACAGTGATAAAGTTGTTCATGATTGGATGATTGGGTTTCGGCCATATAATGCTCCAACACCCATCCTTTCACCAGTGTGCATTTCCTGTCACCAAAGTCTCCAATCTCCCTCTCATCCCCCACCCCCCACCTGTCTTCATGGCAAGCATTTTTCTTCTCTCTCTCTCTCTCTCTCTCTCTCTCTCTCTCTCTCTCCCTGCATCTCTTTCTCTCCCTGCCTCCCTCCCTTCCTTCCTCCCTCCTTTTGGGCATTATGGTTTGTAGTACAGATATGTTATCGTATTATCATATATATTGTATCCATTTACCTACTTTCAACACTCAGTTCTTGTCCAGAGTGATCATTTCTATGTGACCCTTTTGAATCCTAATTTAACCATCTTTAAAATGAAGACAGCAATTGGATACAATACAAATTCTGAAGTGATTTTTAAACTGGACTTGAATAATAAGTAACCAATTTTGTAAAGATTAGAAATAAGAAGGGAAATTATCAAGGACATTAAGAAAAATAAATACGAAAAAAAATAAAAAAGTTATTACACCCCCACTTTCTCTAGTCTTGATCAGTCGTGGATATACTATTCTATTAATATCCATTGTAGAATTTGTGGTTGAGGGATGCAATCCCTAAAGACTAAAGCCACCATGAATACTTTCATTCAATGAGCATAACAATCTCAATTTGGGGCTAACTTTTTTAAAAGTATGCTGTTAATCATAGGGGAAATAAAAATAGGAAATAATGCAAATTCGTGAGTCAATAAAAAGTATCCTTTGTACTAAGAATAAGTATAAGCAAAGGTTTACCACTTCCATAGGTTAGTGAAAAATTTCAGAATGTGTTCAAGGAAAATAAAGTAATTCCATTTAAGCTATAGCACAGGACTTACAAAGATGACCAAGATAAGATATAAGCATAGGTTGATGAAATCAGTGAATAATTTTTGTGCCAAGTAGTTGACTTTATTCTTATCTAAATGCTGAAAAGCCTTTAAGTATCTGGAAGTTCAGTGCAGAAGAAAGAGTGGGAGTAGAGAGAATAGTTAGAAAGCTAATGTAGTAGTTCAGTTTTCAAGTAATAATAGAACTTACATAAAGAATTACTCTATGATTTCTTTTCAAACTGCTAAATGTTCATAGGTCAAGAATATAGTTAAGGGGGTGGAATAAGATTACAGTGGATAGGATACCTGAGCATCACCAGGGGTAATACATGAGTGTAGACCCAGGAAAAATCCTTGAGCATTGCCATGTGTATTCCAAAGCCCAAAACAAACAAAAAGAAATACAGTTAAGTAGTACATTGCTTATAGAAGATAAATCTGGATGTTTCTACAGTTTTAATGGAACTGATCATAAGACAAAAAAATCAAGTAGTTCAAAAAGTCAGAGGACTGATTTTATACTTTATATGCTTTATGCATAAGAAAAAAGAGGATATTGAAGCAGATTATGAGATATCGGGTCATTAACAGAAATAAGATAGCAGGTAATCTCACAGTGATCATGATCCTGAGGACCTGTTCTACTCTCACCATGGATATACTCTGTGACCTTGGGAAAACTGATTTTAACAGATGTAAAGTGGTGGCAGCAGAAGGTCTTTGAAATAGATTACAAATATTTTGTCTGTCTAGGAAATTAAGAGATTTTAAAATATGGTTGTAATCTCTTTCAACGTGGATCCAGGTTTGATCACCTGCACTACAAATGTTTTCCCTGGTCCTGCTAGGGAACGGAGCCAGGAGTAAAGACTAAATTCGGTGCTGCCCAAAAATCACAAAGAGAAATTGTGGTCTTTATAATACATCTGAAATAAAATATATGTTTCCTCTCACATTTTCCTAATTGTGCTTGTGTATTTATCTTTGTTTTGTTTAAATATTGGATTTTACTGTAGCTTTGTATCTGTTTTCCAACATAAATAAAATGTGAATTTTCTTTACATTCTTATATATTCAAAACCATAGTTTTCACAGTTTTACACAGCCATATTGATAGCCATAGTCAAGCCTCTAGGATTGTATACTTGTTTCTACAAAGAGAGGCAAACAAATTTTTACACACATTTTAATGTAATCTGCACTTTTAAAAAAAATCTGAAATTTTATGAAAACTACTATTTTTTGGTGGGTGGTACCCATGTTGGTGCTCAGAGATTATTCCTGGTTCTTGAATTACTCCTGATAGGCCCAATCATATGGGAATCATATGGGGTGCTAGGGATCAAACCCCAGTCAGCCTCATGCAAGGAAATTGCTCTACCCACTGTACTATCATTCCACATCTGCATTCCTCTGAGACCTGAAATACCTTTTTAAAGGTCATAGTTTTAAAGTTTCTGTATATCATCAAGCTGTGCTCAGATAAACCCATTCATTACACTTCCACCACTAAAGTGGGTTTGGCTGAAATCTTAACATAGGTAGATCTTTCAAACATTTTGAGGGAAAGAGTGGTTTGAGTCACACCCAGAGGTGCTCAAGGGCTACTCTTGCTTGCTGCTGAAGGAATATACATTGAGGATTTGAACTGTCACACTACATAAACTAAACACTTAAAAGTATTTGTTGAAATTTTGCACTTCTTTCTATTCAAGATACTACACTTGATCTTAGCCAAAGGGTAGGGCGTCTGCCTTGCACGCAGCCAACATGGCCGACCCGAGTTCGATTCCTCCGCCCCTCTCGGAGAGCCCAGCAAGCTACCGAGAGTATTTGATATGCCAGACACAGTAACAACAAAGTCTCCAATGGAGACGTTACTGGGCCCGCTCGAGCAAATCGATGATCAACGGGAGGGCCTTTACCTTTACCTTACCTTCTATTCAAGAATTGTAGTCTATTTAGGCACTTCCTATTGGATTCAATACTGTATTTAATTATGCCTGATATTTTATATAAGGAAATTCAACTTTAATCTTCACACTTGATCCAGAATTTTATTTTCACTCTCTTTAACATAAACTATAAATGATCATGCAGTGTTTTTCCTCTTCAGCTTCATCACCTATTTTCATTCCTTAAAGTGACTTAATAAGCATATAAGTTCACTTGTATTTCTACTTCTTTTATCTTTCGATAATATAGGTGAGGTTAATTACCAATCTAATGCATGATTTACGCAAAAAACTGAGTTTTGAATGTTTTTATTGTACTTGGGGCTATCATTAAAAAACAGATAAGCTATTCAGTTTCTTCTAGAGTTTTTGAAGGAATTTTTCTGCAATTCACATAACTTAGTTTTTAAATGGTCAGACTTATCATTGGAAAATTTGCAGGATGATGTCAGAGACATATATGTGTGTGTTCACACATATGTATATATATACACACACATACACACTTGTATATTATTGAATCACTGTGAGATACAATATAATCACTGAGTTACAATGTTGTATATGATTGGGTTCCCCCCTACCCCTACCTCTGTGGCAGGCACTTTTCTTTTCTCTCTCTCTCTCTTTCTCTCCACACACACACACACACACACACACACACGCGCGCACACACACACACCTTTGTGCATTATGGTTTGCAACACAGGTACTGAAAGGTTATCATGTTTGACGCTTTACCTACTTTCAATGCTTACTTCTTGTTCACAGTAATCATCATTTCTGACTATCTTTGGATACCTGGTATTTTGAAAGAGCAGTAATAATGGCACAAATCTTTGTCTTCTTCATACTTGTATCTCTGATAACAGAGTTTAGTAATCATCATTTCTGACTATCTTTGGATACCTGGTATTTTGAAAGAGCAGTAATAATGGCACAAATCTTTGTCTTCTTCATACTTGTATCTCTGATAACAGAGTTTCTCACCCTCCCTGGGGGCCATCTGGACCCCAGCCGAGACTCGCTGCCTTTGGTATGTGTTCCGACATAGAACCTCATATTTACTGGACATGAGTCCATCTTTTCCTGGGAAACCAAAGGTCTTAAATCCGGACATACTTGGAAAACAAACACTGCTCCAGTTCAAAAACAGAAAAACTTGGGTTCCAGAAGGCTACATAACATACACAAAAGATTGAGACAAATTCTGCTCAGGGCTGGATAGTACAGAGGGTAGGGCGTCTGCCTTGCATGCGCAGACGCAGATTCAATCCGGGGTGGGTGGGGGGGGTCCCATAAGCATCTCCAGGAGCGATTCCTGAGTTCAGAGGAAGGAATGACCCTTGAGCATAGGTGGGTGTGACCTAAAAGAAAAAAAGAAAATTCTGTTTGATTTCAAAATCTTAAAAAAAAAACCCATTCTGTGTGCATGGGCTCTGGGAAAACTGCTTTGGGGTCTCAGGTCAATGCTCTCCCCTCTCCACATTTAAACTCTCGAGGATCAAGCGATTTTCAGCGGACGCGACTGTCAACACCAGCCCTTCCGCGAGGGGGTCTCATGCGGCTTTACAACATTTCCAGACGTTTCCCAGCCAGGGGCAGGTGCGGGCCGGGCCCCGGCCCCCAACCGAGGGGCAAGGAACGCGCAGGTTCTCCGGCCGCCTCTGCTCTGCCCCCTGCCGCCCAGACACTGGGACTGCGCAGGGGGCGGGTGGGCGCGCCGAGCGGCGGCGGCCACTGCCCACTCGCACGGGCCATGGCGCGGGTGCTGATCGTGGGCGCCGGGCTGACGGGAAGCCTGTGCGCCGCGCTGCTGAGGAGGGAGGCGGCCGGTCCTTTGCGCCTCGCCGTGTGGGACCAGGCCGCGGACTCAGGTGGGTCGGCCGAGCGCCTGCGGCGCCACCGGAAGCCGACGCGGCCCCCGCGGGAGAGACGTCTGCGCCCTCCAGCCCGTCCGGGGCCCGCGCGGCTGCGCCGGGTCACGTGCTCGCCGCCCCTCCGCCGGAAGAGGCGCCAGAGGCCCGGGAGGGTGTCGGTCGCCCGCGGGCGGGGGCGGGGGGGCGGCCTTAGAAACTGCTGGAATCTTCGGGGAGGTGGGGGTGAAGCCTGGGGGGCTCCGCGGGAAGCCGGGTCAGGGACCCGAGGGCGGCGTTGTCGCTCCGGAGTGGACTTGGTCGCGCCCTGTCGCTGCTTCCGCTGTCGCCCGCCCCCGAGCACCCCCGCAGGGCTGCAGGCTCGGGCGAACTGGCGGAAACGCGCCAGAGACCTGACCTAAACGGCTGGGAGCCTGCTGGAGAGAATCGTGTCCCTCGGGAATGGGTTTTCCTGTGACCTGCCCCGGTTTCGCCCGCTCCTGGGGCCCCCCGAGGGCTCCTCGAGCCAGACTCTGGAGATCAGACAGAATCACGTCAGTCTCGCGGCTGAGAGGAGGGAGACGGCCTGTCCGTGCGCGCGCACGCGCGCCGCAGAGAATCCCGTCACTCCTGCGTGGGTTTGGATCTTGACCTGTGTCACCCCCAAAGGGATTTCTACGTGACCTGTCGCTGCTCCGCTGCCTTCTCCCGCCCTGGGGACCCCGGAGGGCTCCAGGCGCTAGAGATCTGACCGAATCATGTCGGTCTCGCGACTGCCAGCGACTGCCAGCCGTGCTGGAGCAGGGGTGGCTGATTGTTTTCAGACGTCTCTTTCGTCGTCTGATACTGTTCTTTCCTTTTATTCAAATTGGTCGTGACAAGCACCAAACAGTGGGATCCCTGCTGCGTCATTCACGAGTCCCTTAAAAGAAGGTCACAATAAATTAACAAAATGCCTTTATTGGAAAGGTTGGATGACCAAATTACCAGATTAACCGCCCCTCCCCACTCCAACAGAAAGTTTCCCAGTATGCCTGTATAGTTGGGTAATTTGGGGCGAATAGTGCCGATTGCAAAACACCTGTTCTAAAGCGCTAACACGTTTTCCTGTGGGTTGACTCAAGGAGGAAGAATGACCACAGCCCGTAATCCCCATAATCCACAGAGCACGGTTGACTTGGGTGCTCAGTACGTCACCTGCTCCTCGCATTATGCCAAAAAACACCAAAGGTAAGTTAGTAGGAAGGGGTGAAGTCAGTCTTAGTAGATGTAGGATGTGAAAATATGAATAATGTATAATTTCCAACCAGGTTAAATTTGGCTTCTGTAACTAAAGTTACTATATTGTTGGAGAGTATTGGCAATAAAAGATTTTTTTTGAGTTAACGTATTGCAATTCTCTATAGTGCTGTAAAGATAAAAAATGTTATATTGAACATGGAAAATATTAAGTATTAATATTATTTATCAGTAAATACCAATTCCTATTAATAAATATTATTTATAATTATATTATTTATGATCACATTATATATTATACGGAGTATAAATACAATACCAATTACATAATTACATAATTATATAATATTATTTATCAGTAAATATTAATTTCTGTGTTGATACCTTACTTTTTTTTTTTGCTTTTTGGGTCACACCCGGTGTTGCACAGGAGTTACCCCTGGCTCATGCACTCAGGAATTACTCTTGGCAGTGGGGGACCATATGGGATGCTGGGAATCAAACCTGGGTTGTCCGTGTGCAAGGTAAATGCCCTACCCACTGTGCCATCGCTCCAGCCTGATAACCTTACATTTTTGTTACTCTATACTGACTTTAATTTTGAAACATATGAGAAAATAGACCCTTGACAAAAGGTCCATGGCAGGAGCTCCAACAGTGACACAGCAGGTAGGGCGTTTGACTTGCACTGAACAAGCTGGGTTGGATCCTGGGACCACATGGCACCCCAGCTCATTTGAGTACTGGAAGGAGTAAGTCCAGGAGTAAGTCCTGAGCACAGCTGTGTTTGGCCCCCCAAAACAAAAGATCCTTGAGGATTCAAGGCATTTTTAAAAAATTTGCTTTATTAAAATATTTCACACAAGCATTGGGCTGGAGCAGTAGCACAGCAGGTAGGGCGTTTGCCTTGCACGCGGCTGACTTGGCCGACCCGAGTTCAATTCCTCTGCCCCTCTCGGAGAGCCCGGCAAGCTACCGAGAGTATCTCGCCCTCACGGCAAAGCCTGGCAAGCTCCCCGTGACGTATCCTGTATGCCAAACACAGTAACAACAAGTCTTACAATTGGAGACGTTACTGGGCCCGTCTGAGGAAACTGATGAACAATGGGAGGATAGTGCTACATTGCTACACAGACATTGATCATATTACTGATTTCTAGTTGTTATTTAGGATTATTTTCTTTTAAGAGTTCTTGGAAGAGAATTGTGTTTAGAATTAATTGTAATTATGTTGTCTACGTTGATTTATTACAGTTTTTATGATGAACTATTAGCACGTGGTATTCTGAAACCTCTGACCTCTCCTATTGAGGGAATGGTGATTAAAGATGGAGATCGTAACTTTGTGGCCCCTCAAGGAGTTTCTTCGATTGTTAAGCATTACTTGAAAGAATCAGGTAGGAATAGGATTTTTCCCTGCCCTCTTTCAAAATTGACATTTTCAAAGTAAAAGTGATGTACAGGCAAAGGGGTCTATTACATAGTAGTAGAAAGAAAGTAGACTTTTGGTAGTGAACATAATATAGTATATAGACACATTAAATTACAATGTTGTGTAACCAGGGCTGGAGCAATAGCACAGTGGTAGGGAGTTTGCCTTGCGCACAGCCAGCCCGGCCGAGTCGGGTTCAATTCTTCCACCCCTCTCGGGGAGCCTGGCAAGCTACCGAGAGTATCTCGCCTGCACAGCAAAGCCTGGCAAGCTCCCCATGACATATTTGATATGCCAAAACACAGTAACAATAAGTCTCACAATGGAGACGTTACTGGGCCCACTCAAGCAAATCAATGAACAACGGGAGTACAGTGACAGTGCTATAGTAACCAGTATTTATTTATAGTCATCATAGCGATAGCACAGCGGGTAGGGCGTTCGCCTTACAAGCGGCCAACATGGCCGACCCGAGTTCGATTCCTCCGCCCCTCTCGGAGAGCCCGGCAAGCTACCGAGAGTATTCGATATGCCAGACACAGTAACAACAAAGTCTCCAGTAGAGACGTTACTGGGCCCGCTCGAGCAAATCGACGATCAACGGGAGGGCCTTTACCTTTACCTTATACTTTCAGGGAATATCTGTTTGGGATATGTCTAACCTTTAGAATAGGTCCAGTCAATATTTCACTGGACCAGTTTTCCAGAACAAGTAGTAAAGGACAGGGAAAAATAGACATGTCTCTTTTGGCCTAATTAATGTGCTTACGTTAACCTTATTACAGAAAGCTGTATTTCTGCAATAAATATTAGAGGACACTGTGTGTGTTTACTCTAAAACCCAACTACCTGCCCTTATTAATTTCTTTAATACCACCATTTCTTTGAGTAAATGAAGTATTATTTTTTAGGAGTGGGCTGACTTGGTTGTCATTGCTGAGTAAGAGAAATGCACTGTAACAAAAGTGAATCTGTTTCCAGTGAAGTGCTAACCCTCTGACACTTTTCATTCTCACAATGAGCATTCAGTCGTTATCATTGTCCTTGTTAATAATAAGTAAAAAGGGACTCTACTTTGCCTGTGATAACTTGGCAAGTAAGTAATTGAAAGGGAACTCCCTTCAAGCTTTGGGGGGCCTTAAGGACATGTTGTCTTTCCCTATTAACTGTTGTGTGGTGGGTATTTGAGAGGTATTCACATCCTCTGATATGATATTTACTTTGCAGAATCTTCTTTTCTCTCCCTAGCTTTTCCCCTTCAGGACAAGAGATTGCCCCTGTCACTTTGGTGAGACATGTCCTTTGGTTCTCCTTTGGTGTTGATTAATCCCTGCCCCTGAGGGAAGGAGTTATTAAGCATTAATATCATTTTGTTTTCTTATGCAACCTGGGAGACTTGTCACCTGACAGGTTTCTGTGACATTTGGAAAGCGATTAGCCAAGTCCTTTTACTTTTGAATAAGGCCCATATTGTTAAATCAGTTGTAAGAAGATGAATTTAACTTTTAGAACTGGGTGAAAATTTTTTCTTTGGTTTCACCATTAATAGGGAGGTCTGTTGCTGGATTTGTTTTTACCTTTCACTTTATTTAAAATTTTAATTGATATTCTGTGGTTTACAATGCTATTAGTAATGGTATCTCATGTATGTAATGTTGTTGGAGCTGTACTGAAGGAATCTTTATCCATGGTTGATGGGAATGTCCTCTAGTTCAGTCTTCATGGAAAGTAGTATGGAGATCTATCAAAAAAAAAGAAAGGAATGGAACTACCATATGACTCAGTGACATCTCTTCTTATCGTCTACCCCCAAAATACAAAAATATTAATTAGAAAGGATATATATATACACACACCTTGTGTTCATAACTACACTTAGCACAATACTCAAAATATGAAAACAACTCAAATGCTCAATTACGATTTACTTTAAAAGGGACATTTGTTAACAATATGAAAAATCAATGCACGCAATATAAATTGTCAGAATTGAATACATTGATTTATTAGAAAAGATGTTTCAGTTTGCAGATGCTGTCAGCTATGGTGACTTCTTTTCAGTAAATATGTACATTTGTTATTCTCTCTCTTTTAAAGCTTGTGTTTATTTTCTTCGTAAAATTGATATTTAGGAAGTAAAATCGATGTTTAGTTCTGTATCAGACTATCTCCAGGTAAGTGATCATGGCACTAATCCATAGAGAGGGACTTGGTCAAATTGACCAGGCTTAGAAATAATTCTTAAGACATTAGTATATTGTTCATCGTTTTAAATGAGAGTTTCCAGATCCTAAAGCTTTTAACATGAATCTTAGAAAGTTATTATTTTTACAAGGAAATGCCACTTTGCTAGAAACTACTCCTAGCAGCTAAAAAGAAAATTTCCTGGTTAGTAAGAGTTGCTTTTCCCTGCCCCTAATTTCTTGGTGGCTTTTGTAGTTGTGGTGTTAGAGTAAAGTAAAGTAAAAGTAAAGGCCCTCCCGTTGATCATCGATTTGCTCGAGCGGGCCCAGTAACATCTCCATTGGAGACTTCGTTGTTACTGTGTTTGGCATACCGAATACGTCACGGGTAGCTTGCCGTGACGTATCTCTGCCGTGCGGGCGAGATACTCTCGGTAGCTTGCCGGGCTCTCCGAGAGGGGCAGAGGAATCGAACTCGGGTCGGCCATGTTGGCTGCATGCAAGGCAAACGCCCTACCGCTGTGCTATAATTACTACTTGTTGCCCAGGGATCACTCCTGGTTGGTGCTGGAATTCTGGGAACTGATCTGTACTGGAATTGAACCTGGCTTCTCTCATGCAAAGCTTGCCTATTAACCCTTTGAGCTATAATTCTAGCCCTTGCCTCTGATTCTTTACTTTCTCCTTCATACAGAAAATCCTGATTATATGTTCATGAATTTGCTTTTGGAATAGGTGCTGAAATCTACTTCAGATATTGTGTGACCCAGATCAACCTCAGAAATGGCAAATGGGAAGTCTCCAAAGAATCAGGCCCTTCTGAGCTGTTTGATGCTGTTGTCCTCACAATGCCAGTTCCTCAGATTTTACAGCTACAAGGTGACATCGCAAACTGTGAGTCTCAGCCTTTGCTGTGCCTTGGGGATTGACATTTCTCTGATGCATGAATGCAGTTTACCTCTCTTTGCAAGAGATATGTTATGGATTTTACTAATTTTCATGCTTTGGAAACTGATATTATGATCTAGTTTGCATTTCTTAACCAGGGCACATGGCCCCCAGGAGATTCCAAGATGCCACAGGTGAAAATAGGGCCAGAGAGATAGTATAGCAGGTAAGAAGGCTCTTGCCTTGTATGTGTCTAGCCTAAGTTCGACCCCCAAAAGTAATTTAGAGAATTTTAAAAAATGATTTAGGTGTTGAACGTTTTCTGATTGTCCTTGCCTTTAAGAGGTCAATATTTCTGATTCATATGCATTAGTTTGAGTTGAAGGAAGAGCAGTTTCTCAGTGGCCATCTGGAAAAAAGGATTTTTATGAAAAAAGGACTTGTTTGGGTTGTTTCATTTTCTGAGTTTTTGATCACTGTGTTGTATTCTTGGTTTTTACTTCTGGGAGTGAGGGAACTCTCAAATGGTGCTCATGAGGTCACAGGACTCCACCAGTGATTCTCACCCTACCAGCTCATAATTTAGTGTAGTGTCAAGAATACTCTACCTCTACCTGGGCCATCTGGGCCATGCTGGGAACCTCCACTCCACACCCCTGGTGTAGGGGACTTGATAGTCACTTACGTGTGAGGTATTTGCTGACACTTATCATGAAAGGGGTGGGGTGAGGAAGGGGGAGTAAATTATATCGAATGAACTAAAATCATTCTAATGGACCAAGAATTATGAGAAAGGAACTAGAATTCAAAAGTCTTTTCTTATTTTCTAAAGTAGTAGAGATAAAATGTGTTTTCTTTTTTTTTAAAGTTTTAAAATACTTTATATTTTTTGCCTGTGAATATGATTTTATTTTATTTTATTTTTAAAAATTTTTTAATTTTTTTAATTTTTAAATTTTTATTAGTGAAACACCATGAGGTACAGTTGTAGACTTACAAATTTTTGTGCTTGGATTTCAGTTACACAATGATCGAGTACCCATCCCGCCACCAGTGCCCATTCTTCACCACCACTAATTCCCAGTATCACTCCCACCCTAAAATGTATTTTCTTGTTAAAGAAAATTAAGGTGTAGTCTAAGGAAGACTATGATGGACTATTGATATGTAGAATGACATCTTATTTTATTGAGGAATTCTCAGCAAGGGGTAGAGACAAAGACAGACACTTGGAGGAACAAGAGCAAAACTAAAAACGAAAACAAAACAAACAAAAAATATCCGGAAAAAAATACAGTTTATGTAGCACAGATACTGATCCAGTAGAATTGCCTCTAAAGACTGTGTGCCCAAGATTCATGCCATGTTTGTACAGTTTTATCTCCAGGAGAATGGGTTGCATTTTTGACTATGGAGAAAACAGACAGAATTACATATGACAAAATGATTTAGTACACAAACAGGCCAGGGTAATATAGTACACAGTTTTGGTAAAACTGGGAATCCAGCTTCCTCTGATAGTGGTAATGAGCCAAAAGCAGGGAAAGGATTTCCTTTATAGGAATCACACCTCTCCTCATTAAAATGGGTATCAGTCTCATAAATCAGGGACAGGAGTCAATCTTGTCTTCACGATTTAACGACGCAGGTGTCATTATTTTATAATATCTAATCAATTTTTCTGTGGAGAGAAAGCTTTAAACTTTTGTAGAGAATGTATTTTTGGGACAGCAGACTTTAAAATCTGTATGCACTTGTTTCCTTTGAATTGTTGATTTTGTTTGTTTGGTGACTCCTTTGTATTAGTGTATTTTAAGGACTAGAGAAAGGCTCAGTTATCTCCAAAGAAATCTGGAATGTGTTCAAAGAAAGCATAAAGAAATTACGATTAAATGACCTGTAATTCAGTGTTATTTTTTTAATGATAACCAAAGTTAATTTTTTTAAGTTGGCCATCAGCTGCCACAAAACATCAACCCTAGCACTGGACAGAGGTCAAGGTGCTTACCTTGTATGCAGTCAACCCCTTGTATGCAGTATGTAGTCAGTTCTACATTGTATGCAGTTTTGATCCCAGGCAATACCTATGGCCCCATGAGCACCACCAGGAGTGATTCTTGGGGCCAGGAGTAAGTAGGCCCTGAGCACCTTTACCTGTTCCCCAACCACGCAACCCAAATCAACCTCAATTCTATTTCAACACAGAAAAATGTCTCATTTTTATTTATAAAAATTAAGTTGAATTTAATTAATCTCTAAGTTTTGGATATCTATTTGACATTTGTAGAATTATTATCCTGTATTTTGATAGTTAAGTTTGAGTTTGATCAAATTGTATATAGGACTGGGCAGTAGGCTTTTAGAATTTGTGATATATTCCTTAATCATGCTCTGAGTAAATACTATTGAGTTTGGAGAATTTTTATGTGATTATTAGAATTTACAAGTTAGGGCAGGACATTTAAAAAAGCTTCTCTACAAGTGTAAAATGTGTCTATGTACTTTGCATGCTTTATGTATGTATTTGATATGTGGTTTGAGAAATAGTTTTACATTTGGTATGTAATTAGTGATTATTTCTAAGCTGATCTATATGAAATATAGTTCTGTACGTGAACAATGTTCAAATATTGTCTACTTCATGTAGTTTGACCTAAATACAAATGCCACATAATAAAGATGTAGGAAATAAATTAATGATAAAGTTGGTAACAGATGAAGTGGGTCTGAACACTTTTTAGGATCATAAAGACTCCTTTGGCATGTAATAAGCATTCCTCAAAGTTCTCTGAGGTATTTAGTAACCCTTATGATCATATTTTCTCATTTTTGGTATTGGCATTATTTTTACTCTTTTAAAGATTTTAGATCTTGCAATTGGGTTAGCGTTATATGCTTTATGTTTAAATACTAAATTTTGTTTATTTTTCTAATATGAAATATGAGATGGCAATGGTTTTTATACTTTTGCCCCAATTCAACCCTAATCTACAAATGTCCAGTTTCATTAATATATATAAATACCAGAATCCCACACAAGGTAATGTAAGCAGAAGAACTTGGAGATGTTCAAAGGTTTTTTTTTTTGTTGTTGTTTGTTTGTTTTTGGGCCACACCTGGCAATGCTTGGGAGTTATTCTGGACTCTGCATTCAGGAATTATTCCTTGTGATGCTCTGGGGACCATGTGTGATGTCAGGAATTGAACTGGGTTGGCTGCTTACAGGGCAAATGCCCTACCCACTGTATTATCACTCCAGCCCTACACATTTCTTATAATGTACTCCAGCACATTTGTGTCTGACTAATCTTGTTTGAATGGTCCTCTATTGAGGACTTTGGAATAAGAATGCTGGGAAAAATTCTAAATAGGAGCAGTGTGTGAGAATTTCCCTTAGAGTGGATGAATCTTGTCAGTCTTACTGTTTCAGTGACTGAAATTTAAATTCTTGGAAGGCAGCATCTTCTGGACTTCACTGGATCACTTTCCCAAAAGGGAATGCAGGGTCATTGTTACAATTTTTTCAGATGCTTGTAAACAGTGGAGACTAAGTAATAACTCAAATAGTGTCAAACAAAGAATTTTTGTATATTCAGTAATCAAAATCAATGTATTTACTACATGAGTATTCTTTGACATTTGAAAAAACAAGGGACTGATTGAGATTCATTTATTTTCATTTGTCTGGCACATCCTTTTTTCTTTGAACCTTTCAGAGAGTCATTATTTCTGAGATACCTCTTTAGTAATTTTTCACTTTTGAGTTTAGTAATCTTCAGGATAAATCTTATTCTTCAAAGTTTTGTTTGGAGTCAGTTTTATATGGGAAGCATATTGTCCACCTTGAAAAGATTCAGTTTTTTCCTTATTTTAGAGTCAGCTTCCTTCTAATTTTAGTATAGAAAAAATAATTTTTGTTTTATTATGGACTCATGATATTTTAAAAAAGATCAGCAACTCTCTCATGTTTACCATTTATATTAAACTCACTTTCAACTTTGACCATTGTAGCAATTCTTAACCTTTTCTTTTTGGTTTGTGTTTTATGTTTTCTTCCATGTCTCCCAGGCAGTTTTTGGAAGTACCCCTATTTGACATTTTGCACTGAAGAAGTCATACATTCCTTCACTGTTTCTAGATCCTAGCTTGAATGTTTATTGAATTACTTCATTTCTGGAATGTTTTTTTCTGATATGTGTTTTATATTTATTAGTTCATTTGTTAGGTTCTGTTATGTTCCATTATCATCCCCTTTGTTTTTTACCCCCTGTGTAAGTCCCTCTTTGATTATTATATATCTTTAAATGGGATCAGTTCTATCCATTTTGTGAATAATAAAGTCTGGGAAGAATAGAAATTTTGCACGGCAGAGCCTGGCAAACTCCCCATGATGTATTTGATGGGCTGGAGCATAGCACAGCGGGTAGGGCGTTTGCCTTGCACGCAGCCAACATGGCCGACCAGAGTTCGATTCCTCCGCCCCTCTCGGAGAGGCAAGCTACCGAGAGTATTCGATATGCCAGACACAGTAACAACAAAGTCTCCAATGGAGACGTTACTGGGCCCGCTCGAGCAAATCGATGATCAACGGGAGGGCCTTTACTTTACTTTATCTATATTAGAGAATATTAGTGGTTATTAGTATAATGCTATATTAATATACATCTACATGGAAAGAATACAAAATACTTTTAAATATTTATTTTTAAAAAATAATTTATGTTTGGTGACTATCTAGTGACTCCTGGATTCCCTGAGCACTGCTTGGAAACGTCTTACCCAGAAAAAAAAAAAAAACAGGAATCATGCATTTATGTATTTCTTTTCGCTCCAAAATAGTTTACTGAAATGAAGTAACATTGCCAATACTGGAGTTGATTTCCATGTTCTTCATAATTTTTTGAATAATTATAACATCAAAAATAAGGGCATCTTTTCCCTGATATTCCAAATAATAATGTTGACATCATTTACAAAATGTATCAAGCTGCAAAGGAAACATCTTTTTTCATCTTCTTTTTCTGAGTTTCCGAAAAGATATGTCGGCTCTTTGGGTAAAAGAGTGTAAAAACGATTGACTTGGTATTTTTAGTGAGAATATGTAAAGCGTCAGATTGACCCACTTTAGAGTTTGGCCTTATGCAACTTACCTCACTGCTAAATGATAAAAGGGCTGCCAAAGGTTAAAAAGCTAGAATGTCCTGACAACCTTTTCCTACCAGTGGTTCCGAAACAAACGGATGAAACATTTTTAATTTCTCTTTATGTAACACATCTCTATAATGTCTTGAGTTTAAAACTTTAGTTCATGTCTTTGTTTTCTGGAGAATCTTGGAATTTTGTTTGATTTAAACATCTTAGATGCTTATGACAGGCGTCCATTTGTAAGGCCATATGTTGCCATCTAGTGGACTTGATGTGTATTTCAGTTTTTCATAATTTTTCAACCAGAGAGAATAGCGAAGGTAATTGAAATATGGAATACTTGTAACATTCTAACTAATAATTCAGAAACTACATGATATAACAGGGAAATAAATAAAGGCCTGTGATAATTATCCCCAAAATAATAGAGACATTATAGAGATGTGTTACATAAAGAGAAATTAAAAATGTTTCATCCGTTTGTTTCGGAACCACTGGTAGGAAAAGGTTGTCAGGACATTCTAGCTTTTTAACCTTTGGCAGCCCTTTTATCATTTAGCAGTGAGGTAAGTTGCATAAGGCCAAACTCTAAAGTGGGTCAATCTGACGCTTTACATATTCTCACTAAAAATACCAATTAGTGGCATACGGGAGATTACTGCTTATCACACACTGCTACAAATATGGACAAACTCCATGTTTTTGGCTCTTTGTGCTTTTTAGTTCATCTCTTTTAAAATCATATTTAGCCTAGAGAATAATAAACATAAGTATCATCTCTTATATTAGAGATCATCTTATTTTTACCGCATGATCTGGATGCTTTCTTTCTTTCTTTCTTTCTTTCTTTCTTTCTTTCTTTCTTTCTTTCTTTCTCTCTCTCTCTCTCTCTCTCTCTCTTTCTTTCTTTCTTTCTTTCTTTCTTTCTTCTTTTTTTACCGCATGATCTGGATGCTTGCTTGCTTGCTCTTTCTTTCTTTCTTTCTTTCTTTCTTTCTTTCTTTCTTTCTTCCTTCCTTCCTTCCTTCCTTCCTTCCTTCCTTCCTTCCTTCCTTCCTTCCTTCCTTTCCTTTCCTTTCCTTTCTTTTGTTTTCTTTTGTTTTTCTTCTTGTTTTTTGGGGCTGCACGGAGCTGTGCTCAGGGATCACTCCTGGCCATACTCAGAGAGTGCCAGGGATCATAACCAAGTTGACTGCACACTAGACTACCCTCTGTACAATCTTTGCAGTCCCATCCTTTCTCTATTTTGCTTTTCACAGAAAAAATAAACTATTCTTGTTTTGTTTTGCAATTGACTATTACATTTGTTGCATTATCCAAATTGGGAGAATAGGTAAGCCTTTACAGTGAAACTCTTTTGACTCATGATTCACTTCTAATTATCTTACACTACATAGATCATTTCACTTAACCACCTTCAAAGCAATCCTTTGTTTGTTTGTTTTGGGACCACACCCAGCTGTGTTCTGGGTTTATCCTCTCTTGAACTTGGGTATCACTCCTGGCAGGCATCTGAGCTTCTGGAAATGGAAACCAGGTCAACCTCATACAAGGCAAGCACCCTAACCCCTGAACTCTCTCCTGCCCCAGCCTTCAAAGCAATCCTAATGCATCATTATCATTTCCATTCTTAATGATGATGCTGAGATTTAAACTTTACTAGTGTGACTCCAGAATTTTACTCTTCATCTTCCTTTTCCATAGATTTCCAGCGTGTATTTTATCATAGACTCTCCTGTTATAGTTCATATCATGTAGGCGTGCATTCCTATAGTCTCATCTTTATTATTGATCACCATGTTTTCTAAACTTACCTAATGAAAAGTAATAGGCATTTTTTTTTTCTTTTTGGGTCACACCAGGCGATGCTCAGGGGTTACTTCTGGCTCATGCACTCAGGAATTGCTCCTGGCGGTGCTCAGGGGACCATATGGGGTGCTGAGAATCGAACCTGTGTCGGTCATGTTGGCTGCGTGCAAGGCAAACACCCTACCCGCTGTGCTATCGCTCCAGCCCCCTAATAGGCATTTTTGAGAAGATTTTCATTCCTACGGTTTAGGTAGATCTAGAAGCTTATATCTTTAACAAGTATCATAGGGGAATTGTTTTTCTCTTCCAGTTTGACCTGTATAAGACATTTATTCCTATTGTAGCACTTGTTAGATTTTATTATCATCTATATTTTTCATGTTTCTTCTCAGTAAGCACAAAATCTACAAGGAACCAAGTCTAGTATATCACTCTGTTACCCACCCCATTCCCAAGCCACCACAATGTACTATGTGTCACGTTACCCTTCATTATCAATATCTCCAGAATAAGTATCTGTTTTATTCCCCCGTTTGCAAATTCCTTGAGGTCAAAGAATCTTTGTCTTAGTTCCTGCTAAGATTAGAAGGTAAAATTTGGAAAGTTTGTAGTAGAAGTATAGGAAACCATTGTGTCTCATTGCTTTTTCTATCCTGAGTTTAGAAATGAGGACTTTTTCCCCTGTATAAGATCAAACTATTTTGGGCTAGATAGGAGAGAGTATGATCAAGAAAAAAAAAGAGGCCATTATCAAATTTTTATTAGTTTTGTTTCCCTTAAATGTTGTACAACATAGGGGCTTTTTATTGTTGAGTTTAATGAGTTCTGTTTATATTTTAGATATTAACATCTTATTGGATGTATGATTTGCCAGTATATTTTCCCATGAAAGAGGTTGTCTTATCCATTTTGTTGATGGCTTCTCTCACTGTAAAGAATTGTTTTAGTTTGATGTAATCCCATTTGTTTACTTTTGATTTTTTCCCCTGTGCCACTGGAGAGGAATCTCTTTAAGATCAATATCAAGGAGCTGTTAATTTTTTTTTCTTTTTAGGCCTATTACTGGTGTTCTCTCCATATGTTTCATGATTTCAGATCTTATGTTCAAGTGTTTTGTCTGTTTTGAATTAATTTTGGTATAAAACATTAGAGAATGGTTTAGCATATCTTTCTTCTTTTTTTGGTATGCGGCTATTGGGTTTTCCCAGCACCATTTACCATTTACTGATGAGAGTTTTATAAAGTGTATTAACTATTCAATAAAATACAATGCATAGCTTAGAAAGAACTGAACTCATATGCTCTAAGTATTACACTATAGTACTAATACTGATAGTACTAGATCTTTATTGATGAAAAAGTTTAAAGTAAAACCAAAATAAAATATACTTATAATTTCAGCCACACATGTTCCTAGATTTTTTAAAAAAAGTTTTTGGGCCACACTCTACTAGCTTTGTGCTCAGGGATTACTCCTGCTTTGCTCAGGATGTGATGCTGGGGGTCAAACTCAGGTTTGCTGCTTGTATGGTAAATGATTTACCCATTGTACTATTTTGCCCCACTTATAGATTTTTAAAGGTAAAATTACTATATAAGAACATGTATATTTATAATATTTACATCTTTCTAGTGCCGGTTAATGTTCATATTGTCATGATCCTTTCTACATTGTGTTTTAGGTTTTTGCATTTATCATGATGCAAAAAAACATTATAATGAAGCAAAAAGTCAGTTTGTTAAAGACTAGGAGGATTCCAGTTTTTCCAAGTCCCCACTAAACTTATTTTCTTATAGAAACAGTCTTCCTGATAATTTTTATTCAAATTTTTCTTGACTAAAATCTGTTTTGTTTCTGTATGCACTTTAGAAACAAATTTTATTAAAGAATCCTTTTGGAATGTTGGTTTTAATTACATTGAATTTAGTGATTGATTTAAGGATCATTTGTTTTGTTGCTTTTTGGATCACACCCAGTGATGCACAGGGGTTACTCTGGCTTTGCACCCAGGAATTACTCCTGGCTGTGCCCAGGGGACCATATGGGATGCTGGGAATCGAACCCAGGTCGGCCACATGCAAGACAAACACCCTACCTGCTGTACTATCACTCCAGCCCTTCATTTATATCTTTATAATTATGATTCTTTTGCAAGACAATGAAACATTTTTATTTATTTAGTATTTTTATTTGGGCTGTAGCGATAGCGCAGGGGGTAGGGCATCTGCCTTGCAAGCATCCAACATGGCCGACCCAAGTTCGATTCCTCCGCCCCTCTTGAAGAGCCCAGCAAGTTACCAAGAGTATCTCGCCCGCAGGGCAAAGCCTGGCAAGCTCCCCTTGATGTATTCGATATGCCAAACACGGTAACAATTGTCACAATGGATACGTTACTGGGCCCACTCAAGCAAATTGATGAACAACGAGAGGACAGAGACAGTGATAGTATTTTTATTTAATTTTGAAGATGTGAAAGATCACATAATTATTCTGTATCATTGGCATTTATATATGCTATATATTTTATTATATACTTATAACATGAATGGAATATAATTATATTTCTCATAAATATTTGTAGAATGAGATAATGAGGCATGAGGGGATTGAATTAAGTTTAACTATTTTGATTAAAGTAGTAAGAAACAAAAGCCCTTCATGCATCAAATAACATGCTATATTGCTTTTTCTAGTAGACTAGCTCCTTAGGAGGGAAAATAATTCAGTTTCTAAACTTCTTCAGATATTAACTGCTTACAGAGACATCAATTTTAGAAAAATGAATTACTATTTTCTTTTATTTATTTTGTCTTGATCTTTACCTTTTATATCCACTTGCCTTTTAAAAAATTTATTATTTCTGAAGTCGTAGATTTGGAATTGATTATGCTTAAACTTCCATCCTATGTTTAAGTAACTGAGAGGGAGCCTGAATTCATCTTTGTTTCCAGAACTCAGTAGTCAGTGGAAACAGATAGCAGACATGGTCTTCATCGGGGAGCTTTGAGTGATTTACACTGCTGTTACTTAGGCTTACTACCCATTCCAGATTCTGGAAAACCAGAGTGCATTTTCTTACTTCATTGTTCCAGTGGAGAGTGAATAGCTTATGTTGGAAAAGAGAATGGAAGGGATGAATAAGTGGAAAATCATGATAATCAATATCAAACAACATTTTGTGAATTATTATATTAAGCACTTTGCCTATGTTCTATCACTTGATCTTCATAATCACCTCCTGAGAAATATTATAATTCCAACCTTATAGGAAAGGAAAGTGAGAGTCAAGTGAAATTTGAAGTCTGAGGCACAGAGCAGTTGAGTGGCAGATCCAATTATGGAATCCAGAACTTCTTTAGTCTTGAATAAATGGAGTGGTATTTAGGGGGTTCCTGGGTCTCACTCTGGCATGAGTGGAGACTTCGCACCAGCAAACAAATCACAAATATCAGCATTTTTTTTTTTTTGAATTCAACTAAGTTCTGACACTTTGGACAGGAACTGAGTGTTGAAAGTAGGCAAAGGGATATACCTGATGTGTGTGTGTGCGTGTGTGTATGTGTGTGTGTGTGTGAGAGAGAGAGAGAGAGAGAGAGAGAGAGAGAGAGAGAGAGAGAGACAGAGAGAGACAGAGAGACAGAGAGAGAGGGAGAGAGAGAAGAAAAGTGCCTGATATAGGGCTGGGGAGGGAAACTGAGGACATTGGTGGTGGGAAATGTACATTGGTGAAGGGATGGGTGTTGGAACATTATATGACTGAAACTGGATCATGAACAACTTTGTAACTATGTATCTCACTGTGATTCAATTTAAAATAAATTAATTAAAGAAAAAAAGCCACTATCTGTCTGGAGTCTTTCAACTTTTGAAACCAGTTGCAAGCTTAGGTGGTTACTTGTTTCTAAATAACTGATTATAAATCAGTGGCTCCCAGAAACCCCTTCTTAGATTTGATTACATTTTTCTATAGTGGTACATAGAATACATAAAACCTATTAATTTGCAGGGTCTGTGATTTGTTTCATAGGGCATTCAGGTTCTACCAGTTGGAAGACAATCATAGGGCAAGGGATGGAAAAGTGTGCAGAACTTTTTAAAAAAATTTTTTTATCCTTTTAATTTTATTGTATCACTGTGAGATAGTCACAAGCTTTCATTTTTGGGTTGCAATCTCACTATGATAGAACACTCATCCCTCCACCAGTGCACATTCCCCACCACCAATATCCCCGGTATACACCCCCTTTCCCACCCTCCCCCTGCCTCCATGGCAGACAATATTCCCCATACTCTCCACTTTTTGGGCATTATGGTTTGCAGTACAGATACTGAGAGGTTATCATGTTTGGTCCTTTATCTACTTTCTGCACACATCTCCCATCCTGACCAGTTCCTCAAGCCAGTATTTTCTTAGTGATCCCTTCTGTATTCCAGCTGCCTTCTCCCCGTTGCTCATGAGGCAGGCTTTCAGCTATGGAGCAATCTTCCTGTCCTGTGTATCTACTGTCCTTATGTGTCAGCCTCATGTTATGTTGTTTTATATTCCACAAATGAGTGTGTGCAGAACTTTTAATGCTTTCTTGTATCTACTATTTTCCCAATCTATACTTTTCATCTCAGAACTTTCTGAAACTTTTCCTTTACTTTCTGTATGGAGATTTTATTACATAGACACTATTGACTAAATCTTTGTCCATTGGCAGTTAATCTCAACCTCCACTCCATCTCTCTGCTCTGGATGTTGGGTGAGGGTAGGAAACACCATTTCTCTAACCTTTTGACTGGCCTCAGTGATAATCATTCTCATTCTGAGGTGCTTCCCCTAAAGTCCCTCACTAATATAATGAGGTAATTTCATCACTTTCAACAGTTAAAAAATTCCAAGTCTCTTGGGAACAGTGAGTACCAACTGTAGATGAAATCCAAATATAAAATGAGATTTGTTCTTCTGACCAAATATGTTATCTTTTTTAAATAATATGATCACAAGCAGTATATCCTTTTGCTCTTTTACACAGTAATGTATGTGATCTTGCAATGCTTGGTAGAAATGTGACACAGATGTACATATTTTGATCTTTGTGCTCTGGTACACATGTTGCCAGTAGATGTGTGACTTTTGAAACTAGGCCACTAGGTTGCTACTCCAACAGAAGATCTCTTCGTAAGACAGCCTTACCAACTGTGTTCTTCCTCCAGAACTCAGAATTCTGTTTTTCATTCAGAGCTCTTTAATAACAGAAAGGCATTAAGAAGTGTCAAAATAAGAGATTCAGTGAGATGAAAGAGCTGAGGGCTGTAATTTCTTGAGATGCGTCATTATCACCAACTGAGTCACAAATCAAGCTGAATAAAATTCTTTGCTATCTGAACTGGCAAAAACATTTTTTAATGAAAAGAAATTCAAAAAGCAAGATTTTTAGCTTTCTGAAAGATGTCTCTGAAGATTCAAATAAAATGTGCAAAACTCAAATTAGAAACTCTTTCCACAGTTAATGACTAATATTAAAATAGGGAATTTAATTCAATTTATTTTTATTTTTTCTACTTTTTAAATTAAAGCACTGTGATTTACAAAGTTATTCATAGTTGAGTTTTAGACAATATTGCAACACCAATCCCACCACCATTGGCAACTTCCCTCCACCAATGTTCCCAGGTTTCCTCACATATCCCCCACCCTGACCCTACCCCTAAGCCTGCTGTCTTGATAGGTACCTTTGTAAGTTTGGTTATTCAAGTTTGGGTCTCTTTTAATTTCAGTGTTTGTTGACTCTGTGGTTTGGATATTTGGCTCTATCATCCCTTAACACCACCTTTGTACCTGACTGCCCTTACCTGGCTCACGTGATTTGTCATCTCTCTCTTCTCTCCTTTCCTTCCCCCTCCCCTCACCTCACACCCACACAAACACTCCACACATACACCACACACCACACACACACACACACACACACACACACACACACACACACTCCATGCTTTCTTTCCTTCTCCTCCCTATAATCTGGGGCCAAGGTTGATCAGGGCATCTCCTCTTTAAAACATTGCATTCCCTTATCCAGTTTTCCAAAATATCACATATCTTTGATATCATTCTGTATTTATCCTTTTTCTTATGGCTTTCTTTATTTAACACGATGTCTTCTTTATTTAACATGATGTCTTTAATTTCCATTAAAATAGGGAATTTAAAGATTAAGATTGAGAATGAGGAGGGGAGTTATAAATGAATTACCAGCATTTATCACTAGATAAGTTTTTCCCTCACATTGACTTTCTTTTTGTTTCTCACAAATCTAAGAAGTTTTATATTATTTTGATTTTTTCTATGAGACTTGACAAAATTGCAGTGGAAAATTTGATTACCTGTACTTTCTGAAACCTTAGGTTGAGTGATATATTTTTATTCTAACTTGAGTTCTTTCTCCTATAAAAGAATGAAAAAGAGAGTCTAAAATGTATTGAAGCAACTGACACAGTACATTTTATGTTTACCAGTGCAGAAGTATATGATGGTATGAGGAAGCTTTTGAAATGCTGACATTTCCTAAAATTTCTTCTATGAAAGAGTCAAAGAAAATTACTTTATCCCAGAGTTAGCTTTCTGTGTGTTGTTTGAATTTTTTGTTGCACTTGTAATTTTATTTTAAAAAGACATTTTATTGCCTAGAAGATAAATTATATTTTGGTTTTAAAAATGGTAATTATATATTTTATTCAGTGTTTTATTAATTTTTTTCATTATACTGATATTTACTGAATATCTACTGTGTGCTGAAAAGTGGCTTACAAACACTGAGTTTAGCCATGACCCAAACAATGAAAGTTCCAAGGACCGTCTGTACAAGGGGTAGAGGTTTAATATTGTATAATATTCTTTTCTGTGGGGGAGAAGAAATAAGTAAATGTTACTATGCAGTGACAGTAAGTGTTGGTAAAGGAACTGAAGCAAAATAAAGAGAATAAAAAAAGTAAATGGCAAGGAGTACTTTTGTATAAAATATGAGCAGGTCTTTGAACAACAGAGAATCAGAATAGTGAAAATGTGAGTCCTGAAAATTTCTAGAGGAATATCCAAGCAGAAGTAGCTGCAAGTAGAAAAACCCCAAGGAATTAAACAGTTTCATAAGGAGATGAATTTTTATTTTTTACTTTTTCTAAAATATAATGCATAACAGGGGAACTAAACAGTTTCATAAGGAGATCAGTTTTATTTCATTTTTTTTCCCTGGAAAACAATGCATAAGAGGGGAAATGACAGTAAAGGAGAGCAGAGAGAGGAAATAGGCCCAGTTATGGAGGGCCCTATTCATGGGCTATTATAAAGAAATTGAGCTTTAATTCACATGAGATGGAAACCACTGACGAAAATTGGATCTGACTTAGATCTGAGAAGGATTTTATGTTATTATGTTGAGTTAGACTGTAAGATGGAGACGAGATGACCAGATGGACTGATATTATAAAAATCCTGGCCAGAAATGAAGGTAACTTAAATTTTAGTAGTATGGTGATACAGTGAAGAGTGGTTGCAATAAAGTTATGTAAGAATCCCTACCTTTTTTTTTCTTCTCCAATTTTATTGAGCTACTGTGATCTACAGTAAAGTTAATTATAGTTCCATGCATACATAATTTCAATGGCACACCCACCAACAATGTCTGCTTCTCTCCACCAATGTCCCAAGACCCTTCCTATCCCCACACTCCCCACTAGCCCCCAGATAAACTCAGTTCTGTAGTTCAACTTTCCGGTTCTGTTGCCTTTGGCTATTTGTTTCTCCTTAAGATGCTTCTTCCTGTCTCATGAGCTGGAGGAGAAGGCAGCTGGAATAGAAAGGGGATCACTAAGTCAATGATGGTTGGAGGAATTATTCAGGATGGGAGATGTGTGCTGAAAGTAGATAAAGGACCAAATATGATAGCCTCTCAGTATCTGTATTGCAAACCATAATGCCCAAAAGTAGAGAGAGACTATGGGGATAATTGTCTGCCACAGAGGCAGGGGGAGTGTTGGGAAGGGGGGATGGTAATACTGGGAGCATTGGTGATGGAGAATGTGCACTGGTAGAGGAATGGGTGTTTGATCATTGTATGACTGAAACTCAAACATGAAAGCTTTGTAACTGTATCTCACGGTGATTATATATACATATATGTATATATACATATATGTATATATATAAAATAAATTCTCAGAAAATATGTAATTAAAAAATGCTTCTTTATAATATCCCAGTGTATGAGAGAGCTCATTCTGTATCTGTCCCTCTCCTGACTGACTTCTCTCACCATGTTATCCTCTAGTTCCATCGATGTAATGATAAATTACAGGATTTTACCTTTTAGCTGAACTTTCTGTTTTCTTTTTATTTTTGTTTCATTATGTTTTCTTTTTGTTTTGTTTTTGGACCACATCCAGTGGTGCTCAGGGCTTATTCTTGGCTCTATGCTCAGCAATTACTCCTTGTGGTTCCCTGGACCAAATGCGTATGTGGTGCTAAGGATGGAATTTAGATCAGCTGCATGCAAGGCAAGCAATTACCCACTGTACTGTCTCTCTGACTCTTAACACAATTTCTTTGTCCAGTCATCTGAACAATTCCTAGCTTTTGCACCAATTCTGTTCTCATTCTCAGATCAGTGAATGAGGTAGAAAAACCAAGTATTGGTGATGATGACAAGGATTTGAAAAAAGAGGAATTTATCAGTTATGCCAGCTGTTGTCTCTGGTTTCATGGAATAGCTGTTGGATTTAACAGTTTGAAGGTAGCAGGTAACATTGTTGGTAGTAGTTTCTATGGGGTTCTGGGGATGAAAAAATTCATTGGAAAATGCTCCAGAAAAAAAAAAAACTATTAGTTGAGAATGCATTGAAATAGTGAATTTAGACAATATTTCTCAGTATAGTTTCTCAATATTTATTATCACCTTTTTTAAGGATCTTTTAAAAATATTATTTTAAAAAATTATTTTTATGTAGTTATTTTTAGAGGCCTCTTCCAGTGATGCTCAGTCAGAGGTGTAGGCCTGGCATAGTTTTGTGTTCCAGCCTGATGGTGGGGTGCTTGGGGTATACTAGTTCCACGTTTTGGGATCAAGGCATGTGGTACAGGGGATCATACTCAGGACCTTGCATATATAGGCCTGTGCTCCACTACTAAAACTGCCTTCCCTGCCCTAGATATGTGTTTCTTAATCATTCTTTTTTCACCTCAGTGATATTTTTATTTTTTAGTTTTTTGGTATTTCATTAGGCAAGACTTGTTTATCTACATTTCCCATGAGAATGCAGTATTTTTCTTCTTTGAACAAAACTGGGAACTGTGGAAACCATCTTTGAAGAAATTATTTAATAAGCTTATTTAACTAAACTTGAGTAGGAAGGGAAGAACAGGTTTTTGCTTAAAAAAAAACCAACACTGTAATTGTTGTCAAATATGTTGGTGCAGTTCTGTAACATTTCCTTACTGAAAACATCAATATTTCAATATTATAGTCCCCAAACTTGGACTTTGAAGCCTTAAAATTCTGAGTCTCCTTTGGCTTGCTTCTCTCTTGAATATACCCAAGCCATGTTGATAGTTTGCTTCATGTCATCATCTCTGTTTTCATAAATTTTCTTCAGAACATTCCTCAGTTCTCACTAAGATCTAGCTCTGTGTCAAAAGAGGGTTTCTCATTCTCTTTGCATTCTTTATCAACCTGATTCAGGTGGTCCTACCATGTGTTTTTGGCTTCCTTTCCACATAAGATGAGAACTGTATCTGTCTTGACTTTTTTGGATCTACCTTCCACAGAGATGGGTTTTTAAGAAATTGATTATAATCATAGAATGATTCTTCCCATTTGGGTTCTTTACCAAAAGATCAAATGACTTCTTTGTGAAGTGCACTTATGCACTATTGGGGGACACCTGGTGCACTCCAGTTAAGGTGATATAGATGTTCACAAAGTTATCAGACTGATCCCATCCATAATTATTCATCTTCACCATGTAGCCCTTTGTCATGGGAGCCACCAGAGCCACTGTTGACAAGTTCTGTTTTATTCTATGACTCCTGCTGTGTGTAAACTCAAAAAGACCACAGTGGTCTGTCTCTCCCGCTGCCTGTGTTTGGTAGTCCCCAGGGAGGTTGATGGTGATGGGCAGGTGAAGGAAGGAAATGAGAGCCAGTCTGGTTGTTCTTAGTTGCAGTTTATTCCATTCCCGTCTCCATTCTCCTCTGACTCTCCTCCTGCTTCTTCCTCCCCCATGCCTCTTCATTCTCCTTCTCAATCCCCCTTCATTCTCCTTCTGGCTCTGGAATCTGTATCTGGATCTCTCTTTTTCCTTTTCCTTCTTGGAGTCTGGATCCCAATCCCCCAGCCCACTCTTACAGTCTAGTTATATCCCCCAGCATGAGGTGTTGGGGTGACAATTTCACGTAGGTGTGGTCACAGTCAATAGGGCTAAAGTTCTTTCCCTCAGGGAAAGCCACTTCTAGGACAGATACTCTCTCAGCAGGACGACCCACCCTAGAACAGAATCTCCTGGGTGTGTTTCTCCTCTCCTTGTCCAACAAACATATAATAAGCATACATAATATAAATCATTTTGTATGGACACAGTAAGAAATACTTTATACTTATAGAATTGCTCTCGTAGGGCCATCTCGATCTCAGACTACAGTCCTCAGGCCAGATAGTCTTTCCTATCCCTAGCAGGGTCCTTGTCTCGTCGTTACTTTTGGATCATGACAGCATTTGTCTATGATCAAACTCTTAACTTAGAGAGTTAAGAATTGTGGCACTCGACTGGTTCAGCCCTTTTGGAAAACAGTATTGACGATTCTCCAAAAATTAGAAATTGAGCTCCCATTTGACCCAGCAATACCACTCCTGGGAATATATCCCAGAGAGGCAAAAATGTATAGTCAAAGTGACATCTGTACTTGTTTGTTCATTGCAGCACTCTTTAAAATAGCCAGAATCTGAAAAAACCTGAGTGTCCAAGAACAGACGACTGGTTAAAGAAACTTTGGTACATCTACACAATGGAGTACTATGTAGCTGTTAGAAAAGATGAAGTCATGAAATTTACATACAAGTGGTACTACATGGAAAGCATCATGCTAAGCTAAGTCAGAAAGAGAGGGATAGATATAGAAAGATTGCATTCATCTAGGGAACATAAAGTAACAAAATAGGAGACTAACACCAAAGAATAGCCGAGATAAGTACCTGGAGGTTTACTCCATGGCTTGGAGGCCAGTCACACATGCTAGGGGAAAAGGCAGCCCTGATAGAGAAGGGAGCATCAAATAAAGGGTATTGGGAGGATCCTCCCAGGATGGGAGAAGCATGCTGAAAGTAGACTATAGACTGAACATGATTGCCACTCAGTGCCTTGTTTGCAAACCACAGCACCCAAAAGGAGAGAGAGAACAAAAGGGAATGCCCTGCCACAGAGGCAGGACAGGATAGAGGGGATGGGGTGGGGGTGGTGGGAGGGATACTGGGATCGTTGGTGGTGGAGGATGGGCACTGGTGGAGGGATGGGTACTTAATCATTGTATAATTGAAACCCAAGCACAAAAAAATTGTAAGTCTACAACTGTACCTCTTGGTTTGTCACTAATAAAAATTAAAAAAAAAAGAATTGTGGCACTTTGGCCTGTCCCATTTCGATGCCAGGGTAGCTCACCGCTTGCCCTGGGTCCATTCAGTCTATCATCAGGACCCTGCTTTTGGGGTGCTAGGAACTAAGGGCAACTTAGGCTTAAGTCGAGAAAGTAGATGCCTGGGAATGAATAATATTCAAAGCCAATTAAATCCTAAGTTACAAAGCATAATATTAACTGTCTTCCTGTATCTATACAAAAAGGACATTGCTTTAAAGTAAACTATTCATAAGACATAAGAAGACAAGAAAGACAATATTTCATTCATACATATGAAATCATAGATTTCTGAGGAATCTGACCTTACAAGTTAACAGAGTCTGATTGGGGGAAAAAGCTGATTAACTAGTTGGGGAAGAGAGCATAGAGAAGTGGTTACAGATAAACGAAGGAATGGGAGTGACTCGGGAGTACTGTGATGAGTATAACCTGATAAACCTAAGCTCCTTTTGGCAAGGGAGAAAGGACAAAGCAGTGCCATCCTACACTGCTGTATCTTGTTCTTGATTTCTTTTTCAGTCTTAGATTTCTCAGCTGTAAGGGCATCAGTACTTTTTTTTTTTAATGGTCTTTCTCATCCATACCTTCACCTTTTCTAGATCTTTCTGTAGCTTCTACAGCTCCACAGGGGCATGTGGGAAAGGCAGCTCCACAACTGGTGTGGGAGTGAGGCTGTCATCCGCAATGGAATTTTAATATCATAGATGCACTTTATTTTTACAATATATTGTATTTGCATATAAAAAAGATGATCTTTTGCAAGAGTCAATTTGTGTCCTTCTAAAATTTGAATCATTATCTCACTCCTCCAGAAATCAACCCATCATCAACAAAAGTCTCTTATTCTGAAAACAATTGACTTATTACTGCTCAAAAGAATTTCTTTCATGTTCAGGTCTGGGGCTTGCTTTTTGTAATCTAGCTTTTAAAATAATCACTTATGGTCTATCATGAAATGAGATGAATATCTTTAAATCTTGAATAAAAATGGGTAGCTTAAAATGATCAGATGTTTCTTTACAAAATATGTTTTAAAACTATTATGGACATTAGCTATTTCAGCTGATTCTTAGGTAGACTGTCTTTATCCCACTTTTTAAGATCTTAGAATTCAGCCAAGGTTAGCATTTATTTTTTTAAATTATTTTTGGTTCAGATTTGTTTAATTTTTTTAGTTGTGTTTTAAAAATAGGTATGCATATACCTTCAATGTATAGAGGTAACATTGGTTTACAAGAGTGTAAATGACTATATTTTTGGGGTATAATGCTTCTACACTACACCTACCACGAAAGTGCTAATAGTTTTCTTTACTACCCATAGGACCCTTCTCTTCTCCATCCCCCATCTCCTTTGGGAACCTCAGTACTCATGTCAGAATCTAAGAGTTTGCTTTTATTGGACATTTGTCATTATCTTAATTTGGGACTTTCTATACCACAGATTAGTGAGAAGATCTTTTATTTGTTGTTTTGGGAAGGGATGCTAGTATACTGAACAGTGATTGGGTAGGACCATGTGGTCAGTTGAACTTATTTTTCTTAGCATGGTGCCCTCTAATTCTATCCATGTTGTTGCAAAAAAGCAAGTTTGACCTTTTATTATAGATAACTAATATTTCATTGTGTATATATTACAACTTCTTTACATACATCAATCACTGGATGTGGTTATTTTCATATCTTGGCTAGTATAAATAATTTTGCATTATATTTGGGCTGGAGCGATAGCACAGCGGGTAGGGCGTTCGCCTTACAAGCGGCCAACATGGCCGACCCGAGTTCAATTCCTCCGCCCCTCTCGGAGAGCCTGACAAGCTACCGAGAGTATCCGATATGCCAGACACAGTAACAACAAAGTCTCCAATGGAGACGTTACTGGGCCCGCTCGAGCAAATCGACGATCAACGGGAGGGCCTTTGCCTTTACCTATTTGACAGTGGATTGATACCAGGACACATAATCACAAAACTCAACAACAGAGAAATAATCCCATTTAAAAATGGAAAGAAGACATTTGATCCAGCGATACCACTCCTGGGAATATATCCCAGAGAGGCAAAAAAGTATAGTTGAACTGACATCTGCAATTGTCTGTTCATTGCAGCACTCTTTACAGTAGCCAGAATCTGGAAAAAATCTGAGTGCCCGAGAATAGATGACTGGTTAAAGAAACTTTGGTACATTTACACAATGGAGTACTATGTAGCTATTAGAAAAGATGAAGTCACGAAATTTACATACAAGTGGTACTACATGGAAAGTATCATGTTAGGCAAAATGACTCAGAAAGAAAGGGATAGACATAGAAAGATTGCATTGATCTGGGGAACATAAAATAACAAAATAGGAGACTAACACCCAAGAATGGCCGAGATTAGTACCAGGAATTTTGCCCCATGGCTTGGAGGCCAACGCACATACTAGGGGAAAAGGGAGCTCAGATAAAGAGGGGGAACATCAAATAAAGGTGTTGGGAGGATCCTCCTAGGATGGGAGAAGCATGCTGAAAGTAGACTATAGACTAAACATGATTGTCACCCATTGCCTCTTTTGCAAACCACAACACCCAATAAGGTAGAGAGAACAAAAGGGAATGCCCTGCCACAGAGGCAGGGTGGGATGGGGGGAATGGGGGGTGGAAGGGATTCTGGGATCCGTGGTGGTGGGAAATGGGCTCTGGTGGAGGGATGGGTATTTGATCATTGTATAATTGAAACCCAAGCACAAAAATGTGTAAGTCTGCAACTGTACCTCATGATGTCTCACTATTAAAAATTTTTTTAGTAAAAAAAAACAAAGAAAACAATACAAATGAATAAATACTGTGATACTAATATAAAATCAGAAAAAAAATTAAAAATAAAAATGGGGAGAAGAGCTGAACAGATTTCTTCAAAGAAGAAGCAGAGTCAACAGGCATATGAAAAGATTTTTTATCATTATCAAGGAAATGCAAATAAATGACAATGAGCTATTTTACCTTAAATCAGTGAAAATATCATATATCTGTATATATATATATATATAAAACCAGAAATATAGATACTGGTCGAGATGTAGAGAGAAAGGAAACCTCGCTCACTGTAGAGGGGAATGGAAACTAGTTGAGTCTATGGAAGCTTCTCAAAAAGATTAAAAATAGAACTTTTGTATGATGCAGCAATTTATCTTCGGGGTACCTATCCCAAGAATATAGAAACACTCCATTGAAAAGTTATCTTTGCATACTTGTGTTCAACTTTCAAGAGTAATCTTTTACTTAGAATGAGATGGTTTGGACAATTCTTTTGAGGAGTTTTTCTGTGAAGAAGGTCAAATAATTGAGCTAAAAGCTAGAAAAGGAGCCTGGATCTTATTTGTATTGTTTTTATTTTTTAAGTTTGGGTATTATACAAGATATTTGTATGACAATGGAAATAATAAGACTGAAGTTGTTTATATGGATCAAGATTAGACAGTGAGAGGAATCATTGAATAGGAAGTAGAGGGAAAGTAGAGATTCTGACAGTTCTGCCCTCTAGCAGGAGTGAATATAGAGTACAGGTAGAGTGATAGAATAACACTGAGGTGAGAGTCCCCTTTAGTGGATTTATTTTCTCAGTGAAACAAAATCAAGATAATCAATTAGGATTGAAGAGGGTTTCAAGAGTGAGATAGAGGTATAGGATAGTTATCTGGGAGAGTAAATTGAGTTGACTGTAGTATGATAGTAAGCCTGTACCCTTGATGTTAGTAATAATTAGTTTCAAATGAACCATGTCAATATTTTCTCCCTTTAGTATTTGATCTCCAAGATCTTAAGTGTTTGAGTTAATGAATAAATGAATAAAGTGAGATGATACTGGGTTTATGTTACATACTAATCTAATTTTATTTTAAAGTTACTACTTACATGTTTTAACTGGAATATTTTTATACTAGATTTTGTTAAAATGAATGACTTTGGATCTCAAGCAATGCCAGAGTGGCCTGGGGGCAATCAAGTACTCCATTGCCAGGCTGACCATGAACTTTCAGACCTGCACAGTTGATCTGAATGTTTCAGGAGTTGCTTTGCCATCCCCCTCCACCCTCCACTACTCCCCAACCTCAGCACCTCTTAAGGAGACCCCTATTTTATTTTCCTGAATACATTATTTTAAAAAGCAAAAGTAAGGAAACCTGAGGCTGGAGAGGTAGTACAGCAGGTAAAGTACTTGCCTTTCATGCTTCAAACCTGGGATCAATACCTGGCACCACATATGATCCCTTGAGCCCACCAGAAGTTAACCCTAAGCCCAGAGCACAGCCAGGTGTGACCCCTAAACAAACAACAAACGTAATGAACAAATAAATAAAAATGAGGAAATTAGAAGTAGTAGTTTCTTTGTGGAGTGATAGCACAGCAGGTAGGGCGTTTGCCTTGCACGCGGTCGACCCCGGTTCGATTCCTCCATCCCTCTCGAGAGCCTGACAAGCTACCTAGAATATCCCGTCCTCACGGCAGAGACTGGTAAGCTCCCTGTGTCATATTCAATATGCCAAAAACAGTAACAAGGAGTCTCGCAATGGAGACGTTACTGGTGCCCGCTTGAGCAAATTGCTGAACAACCGCACGACAATGCTACAGTGCTGTTACAGTTTCTTTGTGACTGTTGTCAAGTCTCCAAAAAGTTCTGAAATCCTGAGTATTGCTTAATCATTTATTCATATATTTATTTCCCCCAAATTTTCTCAGCATCTATTATTAGTAATAGGAAGGAGAAAATTATATCACCATGATTCTATCTTTTATTAAGTGTCAAGAACCTGGATATAAACTGCTTTTTGGAGAGGTGTTTCTTCTTTTCTTTGGAGTTCATTTAAAACGTACTCTAATATATTTAGGAAACATGGTTTCTGTGTCTACAGTCCAAAGATAGGACTAATACTGATAAGAATACTGTGAAATTTGTAAAATAACCTCATTACATTCAATACATCATAAATAAACTCTTTCCCATAGTATCTTTTAATAGGAGCCAGCATGCTCAGAAAGATTGCTTCCTCATGACTAAAATTGTATGGTTTCATAGAATCATAATTACACATTTTCTTTTTTTGCTTTTTTGGGGGTTACACCCGGCAAAGCACAAGGGTTACTCCTGGCTCATGCACTCAGGAATTACTCCTGGCAGTGACCATGTAGGATGCTGGGAATCGAACCCGGGTCGGCTGCGTGCAAGGCAAATGCCCTACCCGCTAAGCTATTGCTTCAGCCCCCATAATTAGACATTTCTATTCTTAATAATTACTAACTTCCAGACTGATATTACCTCTTTTTTTTCTTAGAGCAGTTGGTGCTTGGCTTATGAAACATACTAGTATTGAATCCAGACTGCAGGCCCCACAGATGAACAGCATGTGGCAGTGTTGAAGTGCTGTTCTGAAAACCAATGCCACAGGCCTAAAACAATTTGGAATGCTTCTCTGCAACAACTACAAACGCATCCTAGAATTGTAGTTTTCTTTTATATTGCTATGTGTCATGCTTTGATTGTCAAATAGAATACAGAAAATGAATAGGCACTTTTCTGGCACCATTTTTAGTTTTTAATCAGCATGAATTTTGTTGCTTAAGAAAGACATAAAAACATTTAGTCACTGGATATGACTAAATTAGGAATGTTGTTACTGTGAGGAACTTGGGATTGGTCAAAATGTTATTTTCTCTGCAATTTCTGATAGCCCAGGGAACTGAGATTTCATACTTCCACCATACCCTCCAAAAGAGAAAGTTATCAAAAAAAAAAAAGAAAAAGAAGATCAAATTATCTAATTACTGAGGTTGTACTTGTATAAAATATAGTTGACATCTAACTTAATTGTGAATTAATTTTTCTGTGACTTTTAATTATAGGCATTATTTGAACAGAAGATATTCAGAATTTTAATTTCCTTTTTAACTCTCCTGGAGATTTTCTTTCACATAGTTTTTAAATGTAGAATAAAATTAAGGGTCTACTGTGTACAGATATATATATAGTGTGTGTGTGTGTATGTGTGTGTGTACGTTCATGCATGTGCTCACATCTTTATCATTGTCCTTCACATTTTAAGTTAATGTGATTTTCAGTGATCAAAATTTATAAAATAACAGAGTTGGAAAAACAATCTGCACGGTAATTGTTATTTGGCATCAAAGTAAAAATGTATATTTTTAAATTTTTGTTTTTTTGAGGGAGGTGCCAAGGATCAAACTTGGGTTAGTAGCATGCAAGACAGGAGCCCTACCTATCTATCCGACACCAATAAAGATATTTTTAATCTCTGACTGTTGTCCTTAGTGAGAATTGTCCCACTGTTCATCTGTCTTTTTTATTTGCTGTCATTATACTTTGCTCTGAGATAATGTGCTTCCTTGTTACCTGCATTGCCAATTAATTTGCAGTTATTATAATAGACATATAACTGTTGACATTCACTGTATTCCAGGAATTGTCCCAAATATGAGTTTATATAGTTCATTATCCCTAATCCCAGTTCTAATTGTGTAAATAGTAAGAAGATTGTACAGTGCATTTATTCTAAAGCTCTAAATCACTGTTGTCTATAATAACTAATATAATAACTAAACTTTAGTTCTGGACATTTCTTCTGTGTCTTACTAGTTTTGGCTTTACTGCTTGTTTGTTGGGTGATCATGACCATATTACTTCACCTCTCTGACTCCCTGATTTCTCTTCATTACTATTGAGGTAATAATTCCTATCTTATTAGGGTATTGTGGGAGATAAATTTGATAATTTATTAAAGCACCCTAGTCAATTGCTGAATGTTAGGAGTGGTCAATAAAAGGACTATTTTGCTGTTATATATGCTACATGTCTGACTGACTCAGATTAATAAGGTTTAGTTGTTTCAGTCCCATTATTTTGACAGTTACGTGACATGATTGGATATAGAACAAGAATAACTAGAAATGGGTTCAGATTATCAGCACTTATATATGATGTTTTATATATATGTTATTAATAATACTTAAAACAATTTAATATGCTTTATCCCCACATATAAAGACCAAGTAGATCAAAATTTCTTTCTAAAATATGAAATTTTATACTAGAAGTGCAAAAGTATTGACTACTTTTTTTTTCCGTCCACACTTTATTTCCAAAATTCTTTTTAATTCTAAAAGGTTTAAATATTTGTGGAAAAAGCTTTTAATTGACTGAAATCTCAGAACACTCAAAACTTTAAGAGTCTTATGTTTGATAATACTACTAACATATTAAGATACTAAGAATTTGAATTTTGTAATGTGGCTACTTATCCACAGGGAGACCAAAATTCCCCTTATAATTTTCCTGTCTTGCTATCTGAATAGGTTGAGTTTTGTGTCAACTGAAAATCAGGTTTTCCCTCCCTTCCTTCCCTCCCTCCCTCCCTCTCCCCTTCTCTTTCTCTCTCTCTCTCTCTCTCTTTCTTTCTTTCTTTCTTTCTAGCGGGATGGTGCTTTCCTTTTTCAGATTTTTGTAAATACTTTTAAATTTTGGATAGAAGTTTACCATTTTGAATATTTTACTCTTCACTTTTTTGGTCACACAAAGCAATGCTCAAATCATACTTCTTTTGGGGTCTGAGCTCAGAGGTCACTCCTTGATGCTCAGTGGACCGTATGTGATGCTGGGTTTTGAACATGGATCAGCCATCAGCATAGCAAAAACCTTACCTCCTATATGACCTCTCCAGATCCTCACTTTGAATTTTAATAAATATTATGTTTAGATATTTTGACTTGTTTAATTCTGAATGGTCAACTTTGATAATCTATATTTGCTTTTGCAGTGTAGTTCTCTGTCTTTATTTTATATTCTTGGTGTCTAGCCGCAGGACATTAAGTACAATAAGATGATACAATCAATGGGGGATGGAGTGATAGCACTGCGGGTAGGGCGTTTGCCTTGCACGCGGCCAACCTGGGTTCAATTCCCAGCATCCCATATGGTCCTCTGAGCACCGCCAGGGATAATTCCTGAGTGCAGAGCCAGGAGGAACCCCTGTGCATCGCCAGGTGTGACCCAAAAAGCAAAAAAAAAAAAAAAAAAAAAAAAAAAAGCAAAGCAAAGATGATACAATCAAGGAGACAGCAAATATGTGTGACTCACACTATTTGCTACTATTTTCTAGAATTCATATGGCAAGAGTTCAGACTACAGAAAGAGAAATTGGAAATTTGGGGTTTAATATTTTTCTGTAGATAAACTAAGCAAACTATCATGGCAGAGTAATTGCAATTCTATACAGGATTCTTAATATCAGCATCTAAATGGTTGTGTTGTACAAATGTCAATCTATCTGAACTCCATTTTCTCCTTTACAAAATGAGACTTTTGAAGTTTAGATCTTCCTAATCTAAGTTCCAATTTAAAATGATTCTGTTTGTAAAAGTCAGGTGTGTGTAACTGCTGTTTGAAATATGAATTATTTGAACATGAAAACAACAAAGCATTAAAACAATCTGGAAGAAGTTTAGGGATTTTATAAGTAGATGAAAGATGAATAAGGATGGTTCTAAATATGGATAGCATATGGAAGGAGGAATAGAATTTAAAGGCATAGTTATCTGTATCCCCTTCAGAGAGCCCGGCAAGCTACCGAGAGTATACCACCCACATGGCAAAGGCTGGCAAACTCCCCATGAACTTATTCAATATGCCAAAAACAGACACAACAAATCTTACAATGGAGACGTCACTGATGCCTGCTTGAGTAAATCAGTAAACAACTGGCGGACAGTGACAGTGCTACAGTATCTGTACGTGTTCTGAAGCAACTATGAGTTTAGTAGGTTGAATGCTAATTCTAGCAATAAATTTCTATGTCACTGTCACTGTCCTCCCGTTGTTCATCGATTTGCTCGAGTGGGCCCAGTAACGTCTCCATTGGAGACTTTGTTGTTACTGTCTTTGGCATATTGAATACATCACGGGTCGCTTGCCAGGCTCTGCTGTGCGGGCGAGATACTCTTGGTAGCTTGCCGGGCTCTCTGAGAGGGGTGGAGGAATCGAACTCGGGTCGGCCCTGTTGGCTGCGTGCAAGGCAAACGCCCTACCGGGCTGGAGCGATAGCACAGCGGTAGGGTGTTTGCCTTGCACGCAGCCAAATTTCTATACTAATTTAAAAATATGAAAAATATGATAGTTTATGGAGTATTTAAAAATCAAACCATTTTCTTTTATGCTCCTGAATTTCATTAACTTTATCATGACAAGACTTCACTACTATTCTAGCAATAAACATTTGCTGAATCTATAAGTCAATCAGTTAGATATAATATTGACTTTCCAGCTTGATTCCAGAGTGGTATTTCTTACCTCTTCAGAATCATTTCTCTCGTAAACTGCCTTTTAAGCCCCTAAAAAAATTCCTTCAAATGAGATTTTTTTTTAAAAAAATCATTTTTTGACTTTGTATTATATAAAAAATTAAAAATAATAAGTAAAATGAGGATTTTTCATAATTTTATATATGTTTACAAATTTTAAATCTTGCAATTTATGGAACAAAGTTTTAGGAGATGAGATATTTTAGTGCTATAATGATTGACAAATATATCTAGCTTTCCTTGTAACCCAATAGGCATGGGAGCATTCATCATGACTTTTTACTTCGAATATAATCATTACTATCTAACTGCTTCCCCTTGGAGGGGAGCGGGTTGAGCTTTCCTCCCCGCCCCGACCAGGGCTCTGGCAGACAAAGACCTCCAGGACCAGCCACCACCATGCTGAGACCACTCTCCACACACATGAAGGTACCAGCAGAGGAACAAAGGCATGCGGGTCCCGGGGCTGAGATCTCCAAGCCTGCTCGGATCAGGGCTGAGCATCCTCCACCCAAATCCTCCATCCTCCAGTAGGGAGGGGTCACACCCACCAACTGACCCCCAGTTCCCTGTAATGCATCAACAGCTAAGACCCAGCTCCCGGAAGCACACGGCCACAGTCTGGCAAACTCCCCGTGGCGTACCCAATATGCCAAATACCAGTAACAGTGATGGGTCTCATTCTCCTAAAGAGCCTTGAATATAATCTCAGGGCTAGGATGAAGGAGACGTTACTGGGGCCTGCTCGAGGCAATCGACGATTAACAGGATGATTTGTGATTTGTGATTTGTGATCTAACTGTTCAGTACTTGCAGTTTTATTTTTCTGAATTTGAAAGACCTGACCTGACTTTTTTGCTATAAATTAGAAAGTAATAGGAACAGTTTACTTAGATGTCTCAAAAATGGAAATAGAAGTACTGCCAAGAAGTTCTAGAAATTAGAATGCTGGGATAGAGTGTATTAATAAATATGCTTTGGCTCTTGGTTGATTAATAAATGTGTTTGATTTTCTCTATTCTAGGAGCTACATTTTCCACTTTAACAGTGGCATCTATTATATCTTGTTTGTGGTATTTAAAACTTTAAATGAAATGTGATTCATAAGGTAGTTGTGGAAGATTGAGACTGACATAATACTTAATGTATAGTAAGTATGTTGAACACTCATATTTTTGTTATATGTTTAAATATAGTCTCTTCCCCTAAAAGTAGCACTGTCCTCTCGTTGTTCATTGATTTGCTCGAGCGGGCCCAGTAACATCTCCATTGTGAGACTTGCCACTAAAAGTACAGTAAAGAAATGAGCATATATATCAGAATTTCTATGCCCATGTAATTTTTCAGGCCTCAGAACTCCCTATCCCACTAGTTATTCTTCAATATTTAAGAATAAGGAAACTTTGAGCTACGATAATGCACTTGAATAGATTTTGGGCTATGTTAAAATAAAGGTCTTTTTTCATTGTAATTAAGAAAGTGGACCTTGCTCTTCTGATTATATTCAATATTGCCGTCTCTAGATTCTCAGCTTGCTTAATAAAGAGTATGGTGGTGGTTTGGAAATCAGACTGAACTCTCAAATAATTTCTGATGAAACTGTGACATTTTGTCTAGATAACTCGAAGGATTCCAGAGCTTCAATGTCAGCAAATATTGCAGACCATTAGCTCCCACCCCTGTTTTTTTCTGATCAGCAGCCCTGAAAAAAACATACTTAGGTATGCCCAGTAATAGAAGATAAACACACAGTTATTTTGATAGTGTATGTGTTTGATGTGTTTAGTGTTTCATTATATATGGTAAGTAATTTATTTCTTAGAATATTAAGAGGTAGGTTCAATTATTATTCTCAATTTAAGTATGAGGAAATTGAGGCTTAAATAACTTACCAAGTTGACAAAATTAATGAGTCAGTTTTCCACTACTTTCAAGGTAGTGAAAACCTTTCAGGCTGAATCTAGAGGTCAGGATCTAGCCACTAAATCCTCCTCCTCCTCCTCCTCCTCCTCCTACTACTACTACTACTACTACTACTACTACTACTACTTTTCACTATGTATATTGCTTCTCATAGAAACCAATGGGCCATGAGTAAGACTGTCTACTATGTAGCACTGTAGCACGGTCCTCCCCTTGATTGATTTGCTCGAGCAGGCACCAGTAATGTCTCCATTATGAGACTTGTTGTTACTGTTTTTGGTATATTTTGAATATGCCACAGGGAGCTTGCCAGGCTCTGCCGTGCGGGCAGGATACTCTCAGTAGCTTGCAGGGCTCTCTGAGAGGGACAAAGGAATCGAACCCAGGTTGGCAGAGTGCACCGCAAATGCCCTACCCGCTGTGCTATTGCTCCAGTCTACTGTGTAGAACTAAAAAAGTAAGATGAACCATGTATTCTAGAACCACAGAAGTGCAAGATGAATGATTTTTCAAATTTATTTGCTATATAATATGGTAGGCTGAATAATAACCACCCAAAGATATTTATGCTGAATTATGGGAACTTAGAGTATGTTATTTAGCCTGGCAAAAGGGGTTTTACAGATACAGATACAGATACAGAGAAATGAAGATTATTCTGGATTGTCCAATAAACCCAATGTAATGCCAAAGTAAATGAAAGAAGCAAGAAAAAAAAATCAGAGCTAAAAAAGTAAATGGTGCCAAGAGAAAACTTCAAAAAATGTAGTATCTCTCTTTGAAATTATGAAAGAACTACAAACCAAGGAATGTAGGCAGCCTTCAGAAGCTGAAAGATGAAGAATGGATTCTCCTTTAGAGTCTCCAAAAAGGACACGGCCCTGTGGATACCATGATTTGATTTTAATCCCAGGAGACCTATTTGGACTCCTGATGCACATAACTGTAATATGATAACAAATTTTGTGTTATTTTAAGTTACTATGTTTGTGGAAATTTGTTAGAGCGTCAGTGGGAAACTAGTAAACCCAGTAATTATCCTTATTGGCTGTAACGATTTTAATGAAACTAATTCATTCTTATCAGAGAATGATAATCGTAGGGAAAATTATAACCATTTCTAACTAACTGCCCTATTTTGAGCTGTGAGAATTTGAAATTCTCTGAGAATTTGAAAATGGAGAAAAATGAACATTCTTCCAATTTTGCTAAGTCAAGTACTGATAATGTAATTAGTTATAAGGAACATTTTCTCTTGGAAATGAGTAGCAACTTCTTTGAACATAGTTTTGTTTTGGGTTTGAGATCACAGCTGGGGTTCTGGAGGGACCATGGAGTGCAGGCAGGGTATCTAATCCAAGCCTCCTGGATACAAATCATAGACTCTAGTCATTGAGCAATCTTTCTGACCCAGCACATAGATTTTTTTTATGAGATAATTCTCTTTATTCTGGAATGAACAGGATTTACCCCTTCAAGAAGATTATTTATAATTTCCCATAATTGGGAAATACCAGTATTGCTTTGAAGTTTCAAAATGATATTTTGAGCATTATTTATTTTAATCAAGATAAAAATATTGAAAATTAGTCTCATGTAGTATGTTAATGAGCGAGAATGAGCCTATTAGTAAGTTTTGTAAAACACAACTGTTTGAAGAAAAATGCATTTTCCAATGTCAGAATGTTTCAGACAGTGTCCTGCTGCTAACATGCACATGCCAGGATAGGCAAGTGGATTCCTTTTCATATTTGCTTCCACTTTGAGCTCCACTTCCACCTGGACTTGTAGCATGTTCTTTGGTTTAGTCCTATGATAAGTCATTGTGAAAAGAGGAAAACAATTTAAAAAGAAATGGGAAAAGGAAGTCTTGAACTAAGGACATGACATCTCTGAAAATGATCCCAGGGGTTGATAATTCTCTTTATGACCATTGCTATATAAAAATGAAATGAAGAAGCTCACTATCATTTCTTCTGAACTTTTTATTTCTAGTACTAGTGAAGGTAAGCACATACTATAATTTCTATTCAGTAGATGTTTACTGAATATCTCTTTTGGTGTCTTCTTTGGTGTCTTGGAAGCAAGAAAAAAAGGTGTCTGTAATAAGCAGAAATGGCTATCCTACTCAATTGTTCTTAGCAGAGTGGCAAATCAGGTAGGGCATTTGCCTTGCATGCACTTAACTTGTGTTCGATTCCCAGCATTCCATATGGTACCCTGAGCACTGCCTTGATTAATTCCTGAGTGCTGAACCAGGAGTAACTCCTGTGTACTGCTAAGTGTGGCCCATAAAGCAAAAAAAAAAAAAAAAAAAAGATTAGAATACTTTTTATTTCTGGTTTAAATGTAAAAATAACAATATGACAGTTTAAAATTTTGAATAATCAAATGTGAAATGCTAAAATTTTCATTTATAGTCACAAATGATTTCATAATAAGGTAGATATAAATAGTGAATATGAAGCTTTATTATTGAAATCTACCATAGAGTTAAAAATAATTATGATTCATATACTTTTATTTTAATTTCTATTTTGATATGAAAATAAATGCATGAATATTTTTCCTACTAAAATATGTTAAGTTTTGAATCTATTATATATTATTTTTAATTGCTTATTAATGATATAATTACTTCTCAAAATATGTATGTACCTTTTTTTCCCTCCTACCATCTCTAAGTTTAGGACACTTCATTTCATAATAATATGCACCAAATTTTAATTTAATTATTTCTTGGATTCATGAATAAGTGATTCCGGTTCTTGAAATCCTCATCTTAGCTAATTGTTATTTATTTCTGCTATTGATAAAGAAAACATGTTTTTGCTTAAAATTTGTAATTAAAGTACATACATGTGGATTAGTTTTTTTTAAAACAGCAAAGTCTCAAACTACGTTTTTAGTTAGAAAATATATTGATAAAGCATGCAGAATCCGAAGAAAAACGATGTCTTTTGACAAAATAAAATTACTGAGAACTAAATTGCCAGGTCTTTCCTGATCCACCTTTCTTTCTCTTTTATTGCTGTGATGTCAAGACAAGTGGGTGTAGGGAGTGTGGGGAGTGTGGTGGATGTCTTGAGTTGGAAAGCTGCTTGCACACTTGAAGGTGTTGCTAGGGTTCTAATGTGATAAGAATATACAATGCTGGGCTGGAGAGGTAGTAAAGGAGAAAAGCACTTGTTTTGTTCATGGCTAATCCTAGTTTAATCCTTGGAGCCACATATGTTCTCTGAGCAGTGCCAGGAGTGATTCTTAACCACAGAGCTAAGAAAGAATACGTCCTGACTGTGGCCATTGTGGCCCAAAAATAAAACAAAAAAATTAATGTGGGTCAGTTCTGGGAATGGAACTCACAGCCTTATATCTGCCAGGCTTTCCCACTAGCTACATCCCCAGCTCCTGTAAACTATCTTCTCTTTAACATCACTATCACTATCACTATCACTATCACTATCACTATCAGCTCGTAGTTCATTGATTGCTCAAGTGGGTACCAGTAACGTCTCCATTCATCCCTGTCATGTGCTAGTGTAGTCCAATGGCATTTTGGGGGCTCTTTCAGGGTCAAGGGAATGAGGACCATCATTGTTACTGTTTTTGGCATATCAAGTATGCCACGGGTAGCTTGCCAGGCTCTGCTGTGTGTGTGGAATACTCTCAGTAGCTTGCCGGGCTCTCCGAGAGGGATGGAGACTTTTGAGGCAGCCTCTAATCACCTTTACAGGTTTTCCCAGTCAGGTATATATGCGGGCAAGATACTCTCAGTAGCCTGTTGGGTTCTCTGAGAGTGAGAACTAGAGAATAAGAGGTTGCACGGCCTCAAATGCGGCCACGTGCTTCTGGGAGCTTGGTTTTATAGTCTCTGGATCCTGGCCATTGATGGGGTTTCATGGCTGTTGGTGGGTGTAACTATCTAGCTACTGGAATATGAGGGATCTGGGTGGAGGAGGCCCAGTCCTGAACCAAGCAGGCTTGGAAATCTCAGCCCCGGGTCCCACACACCTGGGTTCCTCTGCTGGTTCCTTCATGCGTGACGCTCATCTGAGTGTGTGGAGAGTGGTCTCAGCATGGCTGTGGCTGGGTCCCGGAGGTATTCAGCTGCCAGTGCTCTGCTCAGGGCAGAGAGGGAAACTCAACCTGCCCTCCAAGGGGCTCTGGTGAGGACAGCTAGGTGCGGGGGCAGGAGACTCTGTGTTGTTCTCTTCCGGGAGCTTGGTTTTAGTCTCTGGATCTCTGCCGTTGATGGGGTTACATGGTTTGGTGGGTGTAACTGTCTAAGTACTGGAAGACGAGGGATCTGGGTGGAGGAGGCCCAGTCCTGAACCGAGAAGGAGACTTGGAAATCTCAGGCCCGGGTCCTGCACACCTGGGTTCCTCTGCTGGTTCCTTCATGTGTGAGGCTCTCTGAGCATGTGGAGAGTGGTCTCAGCATGACTGTGGCTGGGTCCGGGAGATCTTCAGCTGCCGGGGCTCTGCTCGGGGTGGAGACGGAAAACATAACATAAGTGCAGGAAAATGCTGAATTGTACTAGTAAATTTATTTTGACTGCCTTGTTAATTTCTGTCTTTATTACTAAAGTCTTTCTCCAATCAATTCAGATTTTGGTCAGTGCTATAGGAAAATAAAGGTAAAATTTTTGGGATAAGATCCAGGTGACATCTTAGTGGTCTACAAGGTTAAAATATTGTGTTGTACTGTGTTCGAGAATCAGTAAGTTCAGGAGGACATATCTAAGAAGAAGGACTCTTTGGTTGTACAGTACTACAGCAAAAGTACCTTATCCATCTGCTGCTGATGTGGGGGTCCCCAAGAAACAGAGCTCCAGGATAGCATTCCCTAGAATATTACTGTCATTATTGAATGGTTTTCAGATGGATTTATACTAGGCTTCATGTTTCATCAGTTGGAATTTAATTTTTCACTTATGCTGTTCAACATAATTAGCATACCCAAAAGGGCTTTCAGATGTTTATTTAAAAAATCAAATTCAAAAACTGGAAAGATAGTTTAGTGAGTCGGGTGCTTGTCCTATTCTCTGCTTATCTGGGTTCAGTCTTCATCACCCTGTATGGTTCTCTGAGCCCCAGCAGGAGTGAACCCTAAGTTACAGATCCAGGAATAAGCCCTGAGCACTGCTGGATGTAACCCCCAAACAAAAATTTAAATTAAAAGAACACATCCTTTCCACCATGGAATCTCCCACATAAATCATGACTGAAGATTTAAAGTTGATGTTTATCTAAATATGGTGAAGGAATAAAAATTATTTCTAGAATGTAGAATGTCATTCAGGCACCTGTTGTCAGAGCATACATGCATCACATAATTGCTTATTTGTATACCACATAAGACTTTTTAAGTTCAAGTTATTATGGTTGAGAAGCAGCACTCTGGGGAAAAATATTGGAAGTCCAAAGTTTTAGTTTGATAGTTATGAAGACAAACCTTTCAAGGTTTTCTTTTTGTCTAGATTTTACCAGACTTTTATCCAGGCTTTTTTGAGGCGAGGAGGAATAAATGGGGCAAAGGCAGAGGAGTCAGGAAAGATGGACAAACTGTAGTACTTCACACTTAAAAACTGGAAGTAAGAAGTACTGAGGGAAAGGACATTTGAGTGGATTTGTCTCTTTCACAGTCAAGTGAAACAGACATATATATATATGGAGTCTGAATAAACATGCCCTTTCGCTGGGCATGTTTAAGTGAAGTAGGACAGATATAGAGACATCCTGTCTCTCTGAATCAAAGGGAGGAAGGAGAAGAAGTAACAGTTAATAGAGCTTAATACTAGTAGCAACCAGGTATTCATCATGGTATTCTATGCTTTTTGACTGAATTCTACCATCTTTTCTAATATTGTTCCCATTTGCACTCTGAGGCTAAAGTACAGCTAAGTTAAATAGCTTGTCCAAGGTCACAGAACTGGTAAATGTCTGAGACTGAGCCAGGAATCCCACCCAGGCTGTTTGAATATAGACCACACAACACTGCGGTTTTGTGGTCACATTGTTCCTTGAATTTTTTAGACTTTTTAGGTAATTTGAATGTAAGAGTTTCTCCTAAATCACATTGTTAATATGTCCCAAAAATTTATTCAGTTGGAAGCAAAACTCTAATGGTATCTCAATCAAAGCACACAATAATATCTTTTATTAGGAGATTCAAATATTTTTTGTTCATTCAGACGTCATATAATTGGTTAGCAACAAAAAACACATTTTAGGACCTGGTTCTCTTGCTGTTTTATTTTTAATCTTAATCAGCTTTTAATAGGGCCCATACCAAATGTGTTCAGAGACTGTAGTTGTGGGGGTCAGGCTCAGGGCATTGCACATCCTAGGCATCTGTTCTGTCATTTTAACTCCTAGGTCTCTGTTGTCACTTTAATGCTCTCATAGTCTTTGCTTTTGACATGCCTTGCATTTTATTGTAATTAATTTATAAATATTTTATATGGTACATCAAGTATTTTATGGGAATTTAATTCCCTTAAATTAATTGTTTCTGTTAAATACATGTCTTTTTGTATTTGGGTTTGCATTTCCCAAGACATTTTCTTTCAAAACATCTTCATTTCCTATATATCTCCTTTAACTAGTTACACTTCCTTTAAAGAAATTAATTTGTGTTTTACTAGACAATCACTTAGCTTCTGAAGGTATGGATCCTGACCTCAGGGCTCTTGGAAGCAAATACAGAAGTTGTAAAAAACTTGGCCATAGTTAAAGGTTTCTGAACAAGCAACAACAAAAAATTAATTCATAATCAACTGCTGAATGAGTCGAAGGTGTTTCTGACAGTGATCACCCTTATAGTGTTTCTCAAGTGAGAAGGGTCTCAAGTGGAAAAAATTTAAGAAGCCCTGACATGAAGAACTCATTTGGTTCATAAAACTTTTTATTTTGTTTTTATTTTTTGTGTAGTATTAGGGATGAAATCCAGGGCCTTATACATGCCAAGCTTGGACTTGACCATGGAGCTACATTCTGGTCATCTAAAATGTAAAAGTATATAAGAAGAAAGGATGGATTGGTATTAAAGGCATTTCAAAAGAAAATAGGAAACTACTAGGTAACAGTTATCTTTTGAATGTTTTTAAAATATTGAATACATTTCTCCACATAAAAAGTTTATGTTTTCCCGAGAGTTGTCAGTGTTTGAATTTTCCACTTCACAGGTGAGAAGAGACTTTGATCACCAGTTGGCGTGGGAATACTAGGTTGGTGGGAGTGTGAATGAGGAGCTGTGTAGTGGATTAAAGGATGGTGAGGGAGGAGAGAAAGCCAGTCAAGTTATCAAATGGGATGAAGAATCAGGGTGAAATTTTTCAGCTAAAGGATTGTGTAGCTGAGACCTGAAGATAAAGGAAAATATAAAAAATCTGGAAGTCAGGGTCTGGATCAATTAAATACACCCATCTCTTTAAAAAGTACAGTTATAAAAGACTTATTAAGTAGTTGTTTGTGGTACAAACTAGTGCAGTGTCTGACTTTCTCTTTGTGTTTTAGGAAAGGAATGGTCTTATATCACTCAAGAGAAATATATTTGCAAATCCTGTGAGAGCCCAGAACATTTTTATTATGTTTTGTGATTACAGTTGGAGATGGTGCTTATCTTATTTCTTGTAAAACTCAGAGGGAAAGATTCCAAGGACTTTACTGCTCTTGGTCTCTCCATAATCAAATATGCTTCTTCAGCAGTAATTTTAGCATCTATTATTATGCTTCAGCCTTTGGCTGCCCAGCAGCTTTGCAGCTTTGACATCACTTGTGGTTTGCAGACAATCATGCAGGGTTGTCTAGTGCTCCTGATAATAGTTTCTAAATGCATAGCTGATTTATACTGCCTGGAATTGTCCCATCTCTTCCTAGAAATTGAATTTGGCAAATTAATCATTTAACCTTTTCTGCCCCATGTCCAGGCTTTTCTGTGATGTCATTGATGTCACACTGAGGGAGGTTTTGAGTGACAGGAAAAACTTTGTGCTGGAATTGTGAATGTTACCATTTCCCAAAGATGTATACATTGTCTTTTCAGATAAAGAAACAGAAGCAAAGTAGAACCTTTTCTTATCTTTTTTCCCAATCCTCTTAATGGGTCTACAGCAGAACTGAAAAGCCACAGTCAAGCTTCTTTATTCCAGTCACATGCTTAATTTCTTGGATTCCTTCTCTGTTCATCAAAGCTCCTTGCCTGCGGTTTCAAATTACCAGGTTGGAATCCAGCTTCATACTTAAGCTGTCTGCTGATTTTATGATTCTAGGTTTTTTTATGATTTTATGATTTTTATGATTTTAAATTTTATTATTTTAAACTTTTAGAATTTTATGATTCTCCTAAGGAAGGATATATCTCAAGGGGGCTTGGTATAGCTTGACATGGTAGCTATCCATGCATTGAAGCCTCTACTTGTTAAAATATCATATGAGAGAGTAAGAGACTTGGGAGTAATGACTTGGAAAAAAGTTCTTCATTTATTACAAAAAGAATTGGGAACACTAAAAGAAGATGGGGTAGGGAGTTTGGAGTAAATGGTTAAATAGGAGCCTTCCTGGCAATGCTAAGGGGCCCAGGGTTCTCTCAACCTAGTGGTACAGACCTTGTGTTCCAGCTCTGATGTACTGCTTGGTCCCTCTGATAAGTCATATGACTGATTTCCTAAGCAAAATGCCAAGTTTTCTCTGCTCTTTAGTTCTTCTACCTACACTTAAAAATGCTTCCTCATGTTCTTGGAGTGAGTTGTGGAGGACTCCATTTAGTACCCTCATAGGCTCATCCTCACCAGAAAGATATCTCAGCTTCTGAGGCATCCTCCTCCATAAAGAATTCTCAAATAAACATTAGGGATTGGAATTCTTGTCAGTATCTTACATGATTCAGAATGGCAGTGAGTGCAAATTTACAGAGAAATTCTCTCAAGAACACATCTTTTTAAATAAAATAGGTATGCTTTTATTTACAAAAATCTTCTTGCTTCAAGGGCCAATTTAATCCAGATCTAGATTTAATCAGAATATAGAAAATTATATGTGAAGATAAAGATCTTATTAGGATCTGTTGTCTTCTTAGTTATAGGAGGTTAGCATTATTTTACAAACATAATCTTCCCACTCAAATTTCCTGATATCTGGTGCACTACAGTACAGTGTGTTCTCAAGACCAATTCTTGGAACAGTCTAGAAAGGTTCTTATGCTTCTTATTTTGTTGCTACTTGTTGAAGGCCAAGACATGTCAGACACAGTGGGTTATTTGCATGACATATTACATATTAATAAAAAATGATGTGTGGGAATGAGAGGATATGATTCTTCCTGCTTCAGCATTTAATTTTCACATCACAGCCAAGAATCTGTTTTCATTGAGAAAAGCCAGAATCTGCCAAAGTCAATATGAAACAAATAAATTGCATTGTGTTGATGAAATTAAGATATATACAGGCACATTGTTTCTTTTCATTATTATTGAAGTAGTCTTGCCTTTAGAGTAGTATTGAACTTTTCTTTGCAATTTAGAAAAACTTCTAGGGAATTTAGTTTGTGTATTGATAAAAATTCTACTCTGAAATTGCTCACATAGCATTTTTTCTATACAATAAAATGCTTAACGTACAATTTTTACAATCAGTAGCCTTACTTATCATGAGAGACAGCTGGTATAAATTGGCACTTTTAATTGAAGTGATATTCTAGAACTTTACCTCCTGCAAGCTAGTGAAGACCTGCATATTGTTGGCAATATTAATGCCAAAGGGGAGGCATTATAAAGGTCATATGGGAATATGATTCCCAATCATAAAGAGAAAGAAACCTGCGGTTTCCAAAGCTTAGTATCTCATTGAGGGTAGTAGATGACCCTGTTTCCTAGCAAATAATTATACACCTTGCTTAATCTAGCATTTACTTGTGAAGAAACTGTATGTGGCATGCGTATTAAACAGTGAGGATTAATTAATGCCTGCTTTATTTAAAAAGATGTGTTCTTGAGAGAATTACGTTACACTCATTTCATAGTTCTCACAGTATTTTCAGCAACTATTCAAAGCTCTAGTCAACTGTCCTACTTGTATTGTTTTTAAATATATTTTTTGAAACGACATTAGAATAGGCTTGGGAATTTAGAGCCACCCTGGAAAAATTCTTCAAATTTCTGTAGCAGTTGCATATTCTCATAGACTTGTACCTACATCAGTAGCCATGGCCTAAATATTTTTGACTCTTCTAAAACTTTTTTACTTTTAAAAGAAATAGATTTACTATTCCTGTATTTATTAAAAAGAATGAACTATAATTTCTGAAAGTAATTTCAAAAGGGGACTTTTCAAATTGTTTATAATGATAATAATGACTTTGATATCATTTCACTATTGAAATAGTACAATCATTTGCACATGTTATTTCTTACATGATGGTTAGAAAGACAGTGTTTTATAGTGATATATTCTAGAGAGATAGGTACTACGTGCTTTAACTTAGAATAGCTTCACTTCATTGAACTCAAATGCAATTGCTATCTTAGTAAGCTTCGTAATCACTCATAAACTCTTGACTTTTAAAGGAATATATGACCTTGAGCTATTTCAGGATTCATGATAGCATACCCTTGCACAGTTGTTCCACAGACAATTATTTTCCCCTAAATATACATTTTAGCAATAAAAATGTGTTGCTTGGAAATATTTCACAAAATAGTAAAATAGTAAAATGCACATATATTTTTAAAACCAAATAATTACACTAATTTTAATTTCCAAGTTATACAGTCATTCTGGATGAGATAGAGTATAACTTACTTCGTTGCTAGCTTATGACATTATTAAAGTAAGGAAACAATTTTTTGTCTATCAATGATGGGCAAAAATCTTGAAAATATAAATGAATGTGCCTAATGAAACTAGAACATATAGACTTACAGTGTTTTATGGATATCTAAAAGTACATGCAGATTTTAAAACTTGAGTGTATCTAACATTAACTTCAAAAATAAGATTCAAGAACATATTAGATGTGCCCATGTTTAAAAATATAGTTGAATACTTTCAGATATTACTTATTTAACACACATGTACAAACTACTATGGTTTCAGAGGATGCACTAGATTCTTGAAATAATATGTTGGCGAAGGGCAGGCGGGCTTGCAAATGCTTTTTCCAGCTTCTCCCGTATCTGCCAGCACTGCTGCTCTTCTCTCTTTGAGGTCTTCCTTGATTGCTTTTCTGCACTGCTTTGCGAGCTCAGACTTTTGCTTGCGGTTGCCAGAGGTTGCGCCAAGCCACATTGGTGAATGAGCTCCAGAGTTTTCAAAGACAGTTGTCTTTTTGTTGCTATCTCTCTCTCGGCATTCCTTGCACAATGATTGAGGTGCTGGCCCAGTCCATCGTATTCCTCGTCAGTGTTGTCAGAGATGGCAGTCTCTTGCCCCCGCGCCTGGCTGTCCTCGCTGGGGCTCCTTGGAGGGGGGTGGCTTGAGTTTCCCTCCCCGCCCCGAGCAGATCTTTGGCAGCCAAAGACCTCCAGAACCAGCCACAACCATGCTGAGACCACTCTCCACACACATGCAGGTACCGGCAGAGGGTCAAAGGCATGCGGGTCCCTGGGCTGAGATCTCCAAGCCTGCTCGTATAGGGGCTGAGCATTCTCCACCCAGATCCTCCATGTTCCAGTCAGCAGGGGTCACACCCACCAACATGCCGTGTAATCCCATCAACAGCCAAGACCCAGAGACTACAAAACCCAGCTCCTGGAAGCATCTTATTATCTCATTCTTACTTTGGACAACTTGGCATGCTACCGAATGTAACCTGCCCACATGGCAGAGTCTGGCAAACTCCCTGTGGTGTACCCAGTATGCCAAATACCAGTAAAAATGATGGGTCTCATTCTCCTAACCCTGAAAGAGCCTTGAATATGGCACTTTTTAAAATCTCAGGGCTAGGATGAAGGAGAAGTTACTGGTGCCTGCTCGAGGCAATCGACGAACAACAGGAATATCGTGGTCGTGGTCATTGTCAATGAAGGCATCTTCCCATGTTGCTGCAATAGTGCCAAAGAGCTCCCAGTTGGTGGTCGTTCTGGGAGTTCTCTTCTTAGACTTTGCAGCCCTTTCTCTCCTCTCTGTGAAGTAGAATTTTGCATGAAGGAGACGGTGGTTCGATCCCGTTTGCAATTTTGGGACAACAGTGATATCGATCAGGCAAGACCATCTATTGAATATGATGTGGTCAATTTCGTTGTGGAACCATCCACCAGGAGACTCCCATGTCCAATGTTTAGATTCAGCCTTCTGGAATTGTGAGTTACCATGGATGGTCTTGGTTGACATGATACACTCAGACTATCACCCTGTTTGTTCCATTCTAGGCCATGGGTCCCGATGTGGAGTTCTCTGGCTGATCTTCTCGGTCCTATCTTGGCATTAAAATCACCGACAATGATTTTGTAGAAGGTTTGGTCTTCTTTATAGAACTTCACCAGCTCCATGTAGAACTTCTCAATTTCTCCTTCATCATAATTGGATGTTGGTGCATAGATGCCGGCAATGAGCCACATCTATTCAAGTGTAATCATCCAATTGAGTTGTTTGTTAGGCATTCGAATGAATCAATGTTTATGGCCAAGTTCGTGTTGACAAGGACACCAATACCACCGACACCTCTTTTGTCACATGTTCTGAGGAACAGTTCTTCCCCAGTGTCGAAAACAGCATGATGTGATAGACGTCTTCTCATCTCAGTCAGACCAATGATGTCATACTTAATCTTTTTCGCGCTTGCACCATCAGGTCCTAAATGGATGCATCTGATGCCAGCGTACGTGCATTGAAAGACAGTCATTTTTGTCCTTCTTCATTTTGGCAGCATAGCCTCTCATTCCATAATTTCAAAAATACACGTTCATTTTCACTATTACATGTGAGTACTATATGTATGAGTTTTTGGTAAATTTAGTTTATTAAATCTAACAAGGTGTTTCAATACAACAAGAAGACTTTTGAACTATATTGCCACAAAGTTATTGCAGACTCAGTTATGTAGCTGTTTATAAGAAAACAGCTAATATGAAGTCTTTGCTTTTTCTTCTCAAAAATAAGAGGATCTTTTGCCTTAATTAGTTACTTAATTTTTCAACTGTGTCTCTCAGTCTTTGTAGAAACAATTTCTAAATCCCTCAAAACTATAGTTTATATTTCTGCTGGTTTAGAGCTTTCATTTTCTGGCGGGCACAGAATGTGTCACCCCATTAAAGAGAGACTCTCAATATTGTTTATGGAAGCAGAGAACAAAATGAAGTCATAAATCTGGAAGACACTCTATTTGGCCACTGACTTTGGGGAAGAATTATTTCCAAATAATTAAAAAGATTCAGTTAACCTTTTTTTTTCCTTAAACAGTTTCCAAAAAGTAGATGTTTTAACTTTTCTCAGTAACTTAAGAGTCTATAGATTTTAGTCACCTACATTTTCTTAAGTAGATACTTTCATGTGGAAAACTGCAATTCAGGAAATAACAGGATAATGTCTAAAACTATCCCCTAAATTTCCCTCAATTTTTCTGTCATATTACCTTATAAAAAATGTCTCAACCCAAAGTTAGTATGCAACTGAACATGTACAAAATTTAAGGGAAGAAGTAAAGTTTCATTAGCATTGTTTTTCATTAATATTGAAGAAGTGTTTGATTATTTCCTTCAAAGTCTTCTTCCTTCACACTTTCTTGTAAGCTTTTTTTGAGGACAGTCATTGCAAGAGATTTTGAAGAGAGATAAATGGTGATCGAATTACAATCATGGTAGAAATGTCTTTTTAAGAGTTAATGAGGTCACATTGTTTGTTATATTTTGCAATGGATTAGAATAGTTGTGGACTATTAGAATAGTTGTGGACTTTTATTCTGATGACAAAGTACAGCTGTTTCTAGTCAACTCTTTTAAATAAAGTTCTTAGCACATCCATTGCAACATCAGCAAACTTCTGGGCCCATACTCAATCTTTCCCCATGCACATTCCAGACACCATTATTTGTGGGAGTCACAGGTTAATCTCCAAAGATAGATTATTTTTTTTTTCAATTGGAATCACATTTGAGTAATCAAAGTCCCATCTGGTTCTCTGCATATGAGACTTCTTTTGAATTCATATATAAATTCTTTGCTTCCTTACAATTATACTACATTAATGTTCAATATATCTAATTATATTTTGCCACTGCTGAAAATCTTGGGACTTAAGTATATATTATTCTTCTTAATTTCCTTGAGGACACTGGATTTGAAAGAGTTTGGTTATAAGATTGTAATCACTAATAGCAACAAAATTTTACTTGTTTAAATTTTTTAAGTTAGATGTAATATACATATAGAAAGATGTATATATTTAAAATACATCCTTATAATTAGAACCTTTATCAAGAAAAAAACATACCAGAATATAGAAAGGCCCCACTTGTGATCCTTCAAGTCACTAATTCTCCAATTCTTCAAGTAACTATTACCAGACTCCCAGATGAATAGATTATTATTATTGTTGTTGTGGTTATTTCAGTTGGAATCACATTTGATTCTATATTATGGTTATTATTGTTAGTATTTTGTTATTCTTTGAAAATAAACCCAAAGAGCAATTGTTCTTATAGGTCTTGCTTTTTTTTTTTTTACTTACCACTACTTGTGAGAATTTCTGATATATTTAATTCATTCTTTTATGTAGTGTTACATTGAATTGATGGGCATTTGGGTAGTTTTCTAGTTGTTACTATTATAGGTAGTGCTCCTATGACATTTTTGTACATCCCTTGATTAGCCAGTTGTATACACTTAACAAATTTTTTGGGGGGTCACACCCAGTGGTGCAGGCATCAAACCTGGGTCCACCGCATGCAAGGCAAGCACTCTACCCACTCTACTATTGCTTTGGCCCAAAGTTTTCCTTCCAGCTTATTTTTGTTGTTGTTTGTTTTTTGGTCAGGGTTTACTCCTGACTCTGGGACCAGGAATTACTCTTGGCAGTACTCGGGGGACCATATAGGATGTCGAGGATTGAACCTGTGTTGGCTGCATGCAAGACAAATACTCTACCTGCTGTCCTATCACATTGGCCCCTGTTTTCTTTGTATATGTAATATTAACATTTACAAGAGAATATACTATTTTTTATTTTTTATTGTAGTAATATCACTTCATCACTTGATATCCCGTTACTCATCAATTTGCTCGAGCAGGCACCATTCATCCCTGTCGCATGCTAGCGTAGCCCAATGGCATCTGCTCGTTCTAGGAATATGAAGAGCCTCAAACCGATTGTTCAGGGTCTTGACGAAGAAGTATGACCATCTCTTAGGTGGGAGGCCACGTGACCTTTTGACATCCCGTGGAATCCAGTCAGTAATGGCTCTAGTCCAGGGGCCGTCTCTGAATCTCATTACATGTCCAGCCCATCTGATTTTCGATGCCTTGGCAAACGAGACAGCATCACTGATTCTTGAGCGTTGAGGGAGGTCAGAACTCCAGATTCTCTCATTTGAGTGAAGCATGATACTCCAAGCATAGCTCTTTCGATTCCTCTTTGAGAGACCCAAATAGTGTTCTCATCCTGTTTTTATAGGAACCAGGTTTCTGAGGCATATGTTAATGTAGGAAGAACAGTGGAATCGAAGAGATGTGCTCGGAGCTGGAGGTTCTTCATCCTCTTAGTTATTTTTTCAACACTTTTGAAGACGTTCCAAGCCACTCTCTTCCTCCTGCGCAACTCAGGTGCCACATCATTCGTCATGTTGACTTCTCAACCTTGGTACACATGACTGTTACATTCGGAGATGGTTGTTCCGTTGAGAGTGAATGGAACGTCAGGAACAAGACTGTTTCTCATGAACATTGACTGTGAGATTCAGCTGTATCCTACCTTTCAACACTCATGGTAGAAGTCTGTCAGCATTTGTGTTGCTTGGCTGATCTTTGGTGATATTAGAATGATGTAATCAGCAAAGCGAAGGTGGTGTAGTTTCCGACCATCTGTCTTCACTCCCATTCCTTCCCATTCCAGTCGTCACATGATGTTCTCGAGGGTGGCACTAAAGAGTTTCGGTGAAATAGTATCACCCTGCCGAACCCCTCTCTTGTCATGGATGATCACTTCCTCGTAGAATGGTGAGATCCTGGTGGTGAATCCATAATACAACTCATGGAGGATACTGATGTATTGAGTTTGAATGCCTTGACTGGCTAGGGCTTCAGTGACCGCTTCCATCTCAACAGAATCAAAGGCCTTCTTTAAATCAATGAACATTAGACAGAGCAGCATCTTAAACTCCCAAGAAATCTCAATGATCTTGGTTATCGTGTGGATATGGTCGATGGTGCTGAATCCTTTTCAGAACCCGGCTTGCTTGCATGGCAATGTAATATACTACATTGTATTTGTTGATTTGTGCTTAATGAACTACCCTTGTATCCCAGGGGTAAATCTCATTCATCATGGTGTTTAATCCATTCAGTGTGCTGTTGAATCAATTTGTTGCAGTTCTGTTGAGAAGTGACATCTGCACTTGTTTGTTCATTGCAGTACTGTTTACAATAGCCAGAATCTGGAAAAAACCTGAGTGCCCGAGAACAGATGACTGGTTAAAGAAATTTTGGTACATCTATACAATGGAGTACTATGTAGCTGTTAGAAAAGATGAAGTCATGAAATTTACATACAAGTGGTACTACATGGAAAGTATCATCCTAATTGAAATGAATCAGAAAGAGAGGGACAGACGCAGAGAGATTGCATTCATCTGGGGAATATAAAGTAACAAAAGGGGAGACTAACACCCAAGAATAGCCAAGATAAGTACTAAGAGGTTCATTCCATGGGTTGGAGGCCAGCCGCACATACTGAGGGAGAAGGCAGCTCAGATAGAGAGGGGAACACCAAGTAAAGGGTGTTGGGAGGATCCTCCTAGGATGGGAGAAGCATGCGGAAAGTAGACTATAGACCGAACATGATTGCCACTCAATGCCTCTTTTGCAAACCACAGCACCCAAAAGGAGAGAGAGAACAAAAGGGAATGCCCTGCCACAGGGGTGGGGTGGAATGGGGGGTAGGGGGGTGGGAGGGATGCTGGGAGCATTGGAGGTGGGGAATGGGCACTGGTGGAGGGATGGGTTCTCAATCATTGTATAACTAAAACCCAAGCACAAAAATTTGTAAGTCTACAACTGTACCTCACGGTGTTTCACTAATAAAAATTTTAAAAAAAGAAAAAAACAATTACCAGATTATTGAAATGGGTATTTAAAAGGAAATTTCTGGCAGATGATAATGGTCTAATTTTATTTCACATGTGAGATTGTATGAAATCACTGCATGAACAAAAGTGCAGATCCAGGATTAATACGAAATATACAACTAACATTGTTTGGCATTGAGATTTATGAAGTGACAGGGTGGTGACCACCTGCACTGCTGGCATCAAATTAAGGAAAAGGATGCCTCCATTACTTGAACATCCTCATTCTCTTATAAAACCTTGACTAAATGAAATAATATTCTTAAGCGAACATGAGCTCTTCAGGTATTCAGATAAATCAAATTTGTAGCTGAAATAAAGTAAAATAGATAACTTACAAAAATGAATTTGGAAACTATCTTTTTGTATTTCCCTTCGTATTTCCTTTTTTATAACTTAAAAATGTCTATGTTCCTTGGTACCCTACTGAAGACTATTAATGTTCAGGATTGTTAAAAAAGTATTGTCTTTCTATTCTCCATATAATCATGACAACTAAAGTCAGATGTTATTTTCTCATATTATTCATTCATAATATTTTTTAAAATCTGTATCAGATATTGACACCAATTACTTAGGAACATTTATTAAGAAACATTTGATTAGTGCAACAACTATTAAATAATATTTAATTTTTTATCCATAAAATTTAAGTAACTTTTCTTTTTAAGCATTTATTTTAAAGTGAACCAGTTTGCTCTTCTGAAGAGCCTATGTTTTCTCAGTTTTCTTTGAGACTCTTGCCTGTTGCTCTTTCTCTGTTTTCTATGGAATAATCTACTTATTTATTTAGTCATTTAACAAAGTGGCTGGAGCGATAGCACAGCGGTAGAGCGTTCGCCTTACAAGCGGCCAACAGGGCTGACCCGAGTTCGATTCCTCCGCCCCTCTCGGAGAGCCCGGCAAGCTACCGAGAGTATTCGATATGCCAAACACAGTAACAACAAAGTCTCCAATGGAGACGTTACTGGGCCTGCTCGAGCAAATCGACGATCAACGGGAGGGCCTTTACCTTTTACCTTTACCTATGAAAGGAAAGCTTTTTCTGAGTATGGCATTATATTCCCCCAAACAAAATTTGTATTTTATAAGAAAAAGAATATAGTTTTAGTACATATTAAATGGGCTGGAGTGATAGCACAGCGGTAGGGCGTTTGCCTTACAAGCGGCCAACATGGCCGACTTGAGTTTGATTCCTCTGCCCCTGTTGGAGAGCCCAGCAAGCTACCGAGAGTATCTCGCCCACACAGCAGAGCCTGGCAAGCTACCCGTGACGTATTCCATATGCCAAACACAGTAACAACAAGTCTCAAAATCGAGACGTTACTGTGCCCGCTCGAGCAAATCGATGAACAGCGGTAGGACCATGACCATGACTGTAACATATTAAATATTTCATGTGACATATTAATATACAAATACATTTTCAACATAAAGACTGAAAGATGCAGTTAGCAAAAATGAAATACTTAAACAGGAAATAAAGCAAAACAAGAAAAAATCAGAGGCAGTCATGAGCACAGAGATTTGTATATATAATTAAGTGTTTACTGTTATCAAATGACTATATTTTGTAAGTTAAAAAATATTAAGGTAAAATACCAGTCAGGAAGAGGATATGTGTATCTGTGTTCAATGAGTGGTTCAATATTAGGCAAAAGTTATATAAATAAAATTATAGTTTTTGAATGAACATAGAGAAAATAAAATGTACAAAATATTAGCACAATAAAAACTAAAAGTGAATGAATAAAAATAGAAAGTTGGGAGTAAGGTGATAAAATTTAGTTTGTGTTAGTATTTGACATCATGTAAAGTATCAAGACTTTAAGTATCAAGACTTTATGTGCTGTAGACTGTTCTGTTTTTTTTATTCAGAATGTTAATTTTATTTTATTATTATTTTATTATTGTTATTTTTTAATCACCGTGAGATACAGTTACAAAGCTTTCCTGTTTGAGTTTCAGTCATACAATGATTGATCACCTAACCCTCCACCAGTGCACATCTTCCACCACCAACGTCCCCAGTATCCCCCCATCCCACCCCTCCCACTGCCTCTATTGCAGACAGTGTCCCCTGTGCTCTCCTTAGTATTGCTTGCTATGAATAGCATAAGATGTCACACAGCCACGAGAGCAGCCGTGTGCTCCTGGAATTCCAAAATGTTAGATAATTAGGGTCTGGAGAAATCTCTGCAGCAAGCTTCTGCTCAGTTCGGAGATACCTTTGTGTGTCTCTGGATCAAGGCCATTCAGAAGCTCAAGTAGTAGCAGGAGGCAGTTGGTGGGCGTAAGTACAATTGTAGACTTACAAAATTTTGTGCTTGGGTTTCGATTATACAATGATCAAATACCCATCCTTCCACCAGTGCCCAGTTTTCAACACGATGGGTCCCAGTATCCCTCCCACACCCATCCCCCCATCCCACCCTGTCTCTGTGGCAGGGCATTCCCTTTTGTTCTCTCTTTCCTTTTAGGTGTTGTGGTCTGCAAAAGAGGCATTGAGTGACAATCATGTTCGGTCCATAGTCTACTTTGAACATGCATCTCCCATCCTGGGAGGATCCTCCGAACACCCTTTATTTGGTGCTCCCTTCTCTATCTGAGCTGCCCTTTCCCCTAGAATGCCTGGCTGGCCTCGAAGCCATGGAATAATCCTGGTACTGATCTTGGCTATTCTTGAGTATTAATCTCCTATTTCATTACTTTATGTCCCCTAGATGAATGCAATCTTTCTATGTCTATCCCTGTCTTTCTGACTCATTTCGCTTAGCATGATACTTTCCATGTAGTACCACTTGTATGTAAATTCCGTGACTTCGTCTTTTCTAACAGCTACATGGTTTTCCATTGTGTAGATGTACCAAAGTTTCTTTAACCAGTCATCTGTTCTTGGGCACTCAGGTTTTTTCCAGATTCTGGCTATTGTAAAGAGTGCTGCAATGAAAAAACAAGTGCAGATGTCACTTCGACTATACATTTTTGCCTCTCTGGGATATGTTCCCAGGAGTGGTATTGCTGGGTCAAATGGGAGCTCAATTTCTAATTTTTTGACAATCGTCCATACTGTTTTCCAAAAGGGCCGAACCAGTCGGCATTTTCACCAACAGTGAAGGAGTGTCCCTTTCTCACCACATCCGCTCCAGCATCGGTTGCTTTTGTTCCTTTGGATGTGAGCCAGTCTCTGAGGTGTGAAATGATATCTCATTGTTGTTTTGATCTGCATTTCCCTGTAAAGTAAAGTAAGTAAAGGCCCTCCTGTTGATCATCGATTTACTCGAGCGGGCCCAGTAACGTCTCCATTGGAGACTTTGTTGTTACTGTGTCTGGCATATCGAATACTCTCGGTAGCTTGCCGGGCTCTCCGAGAGGGGCAGAGGAATCGAACTCGGGTCGGCCATGTTGGCTGCATGCAAGGCAGACGCCCTACCCGCTGTGCTATCGCGGTGTCAGTCCCTCTGTAGAGCATTTTCTCATGTGCTTTTTTGCCACTCGGATTTCTTCTTTAAGAAAGTTTCTGTTTATTTCATTACCCCATTTTTTGATGGGGTTGGATGTTTTCTTCTTGTGGAGTTCAACCAGTACTTTATATATCTTTGATATCAACCACTTGACAGATGTGTATTCGGCGAATATCCTTTCCCATTCTGTAGACTATCTTTGTGTTTTGGTCACTGTTTCTTTGGAGGTACAGAAGCTTCTTAGTATAAGATAGTTCCATTTATCTATCTCTGTTTTCACTTGCTCAGCCAGTGGTGTGACATCTTTGAAGATACCATTAGCTTCAATGTCATGGAGGGTTTTGCCAACTTTATCTTCAATGTACTTTATGGTTTCCGGTCTGATGTTGACGTCTTCAATCCATTTTGATCTTACCTTTGTACATGGTGTTAGGCAGAGTTCTGAGCTTATTTTTTTTGCATGTAGCCGTCCAGTTTTGCCAGCACAATTTGTTATAGAGGCTTTCCTTACTCCACTTCACATTTCTTGCACCTTTATCAAAGATTAGATGGTCATATGATTTAGGGGAGATGTCAGTGTATTCAACCCTCTTCCATTGGTCTGCAGCTCTGCCTTTGTTCCAGTACCATGCTTTTTTAATTATTACTGCTTTGTAGTAGAGTTTGAAGTTATGGAGGTTGATTCTTCCCATTTTCTTTTTCCCAAGAATTGCTTTAGCTATTTGTGGGGGCTTATTGTTCCATATGGATTTCACGAGTGTTGGCTCCATTTCTCTGAAGAATGTCATGGGTATCCTTATAGGGATTGCATTGAATTTGTATAATGCTTTGGGAAGTATTGCCATTTTGACAATGTTAAATCTCCCGACCCATGAGCAGGGGATATCTTTCTATTTCCTCATGTCCTCTTTTATTTCCAAGTAGCGTTTTGTAGTTTTCTTTGTACAGGTCCTTTACTTCCTTAGTTAAGCTGATTCCTAGGTACTTGATTTTCTGGTGAACAATTGTGAATGGGATTGTTTTTTTCATGTCGCTTTCTTCTCTCTCACTGTTTGTGTATAGGAAAACCATAGACTTTTGGGTTTGATTTTATAGCCTGCAACTTTACTATACAACAGTGAATACAATTCTATTGTTTCTAGGAGTTTCTTGGTGGAGGTTATAGGGTTCTCTAAGTACAGTATCATATCATCTGCGAATAGTGAGAGCTTGATTTCTTCCTTTCCTACCTGAATGTCCTTAAAATTTTTTTTCTTGCCTAATCGCTATTGTAAGTACTTCTAGTACTATATTGAACAGCAGTGGAGAGAGTGGACATCCTTGTCTCATTCCTGATCTTAGAGGAAAGGCTCTCAGTTTTTCCCCATTGAGGATGATGCTTGCTGTAGGCTTGTGGTAGATGGCTTTAACTATGTTGAGGAAAGTCCCCTCTATCCCCATTTTGGCGAGGGTTTTCATCATAAAGGGGTGCTGGATCTTGTCAAGTGCTTTCTCTGCATCTATGGTATGATAATATGGTTTTTATTTTTTCTTTTGTTAATATGATGGATTATGTTGATTGATTTCTGAACGTTAAACCATCCTTGCATCCCTGGGATGAATCCTACTTGGTCATGATGTAGGATCTTTTTGATGATTAGTTGGATTCTATTTGCTAGTACTTTGTTGAGGATCTTTGCTTCTGTGTTCATCGGGGATATAGGCCTGTAATTCTCTTTCTTTGTGGTATCTCTGTCTGCTTTTGGTATCAGGGTAATATTTGCTTCATGGAAATTGTTCGGAAGTGTTTTTGATATTTCAGTTTCGTGGATAAGCTAAAGGAGGATTGGGAGTAAGTCCTCTTTAAAGATTTGCAAGAATTCACTATTGAATCCATCCGGGCCGGGACTTTTGTGCTTTGGGAGACTTTTTATTACCATTTCAATTTCCTTGATGGTGATAGGTCTGTTCAGGTATTCCAGGTCTTCTTGGTTCAGCCTTGGGAGTCTGTAGGAGTCTAGGAATTTATCCATTTCCTCTAGGTTTTCATGTTCCGTGGCATAAAGCTTCTCAAAGTACTCCCTGAGAATCCTTTGAATTTCTGTATTTTTTGTTGTAATGACCCCTTTTTCATTTCTGATTCAGTTTATTAGGGTTTTCTCTCTCCCTTTGTGAGTTTTGCTAGATGCTTATCGATCTTGTTAATTTTCTCGAAGAACCAGCTCTTGGTTTCATTGATCTTTCAGATCGTTTTTTGGGTTTCCATCTCGTTAATCTCTGCTCTGAATTTTATTATCTCCTTCCTCCTGTTCGGGTTGTGCTCCTTTTGTTGGTCCTTCTCCAAGCTCTTAAGCTGTGAAGTTAGGTTATTTATGTGGGCTCGCTCCTCCTTCCTGAGGAATACTTGTAGAGCTATAAACTTTCCTCTTAACACAGCTTTTGCTGTGTCCCATAAGTTTTGGCAACTCGTTTTCATTCGTTTCTAGGAATCTTTTGATTTCACTTTGATTTCCTTTCTATGCCACTCATTGTTCAATAGTGCACTGTTTAATTTCCAGGTGTTTGATTTAGTTTTTGTTTTTGTGTGTGATTTACTTCTAATTTCAGCGCATTATGGTCTGAGAAGATTGTCGATACAATATCTTCTTAATTTTATGGAGGTATGTTTTGTGGCTCAGCATGTGGTCTATCTTGGAGAATGTTCCATGTATGCTTGAGAAGAATGTGTATTCAGCTTTTTGAGGATGAAGTGTCCTGTATAGATCTCCTAAGTCCCTTTCTTCCTTTGTTTCCCTCAGATGAAGTATGTCCTTGTTAAGCTTGAGTCTGGTTGATCTATCAAGAGGTGATAAAGCGGTGTTAAAGCCTCCCACTAGTATTGTGTTGCTATTGATGTCTTTCTCCAAATCTATGAGTAGTTGTTTTAAGTACTTTGCTGGTCCCTCATTTGGTGCATATACATTTAGTATTGTAAGTTCTTGCTGTTGTACAGATCCTTTGATCAATAAGAAATGGCCTTCACTGTCTCTTGTGACCTTCTTCACTCTGAAGTCGATGTGGTCTGGTATTAGGATGGCTAGCCCAGCTTTTTTATGGGAGCTGTTTGCCTGTAGGATCGTTTTTCAGCCTTTGACTCTGAGCCTGTGTTTGTTTTGACTACTGAGATGTGTTTCTTGCAGGCAGCAGAATATTGGGTTCAATTTTCTAATCTATCTTGCCACTCTGTGTCTTTTAATTGGTGCGTTTAGCCCATTGACATTGAGAGAGATTATTGTTATGGGGTTTTGTCCCATTTTTCTGTTGAAATTTGGTGTATTTGAGGGGCCTGTCTTGTCTTCAAGTATCCCATTGAGTTGTTCTTGTTACCATGGTTTTGAGTCTATGAAGTTCCTGAGCTGTTGTTTGTCTGTGAAACTGTGTGTTGTTCCTTCTATTATGAATGAGAGTATCGCTGGGTAAAGTATTTTTGGTGTGGCATTTATTTCATTGAGTTTTTTCACTATATCCCACCACTGTTTTCGGGCCATGAGGGTTTCATCAGACAAATCAGCTGTGAATTTTAAGGATGCTCCTTTGTAGGAAATTTCTTTCTTCGATCTTGCTGCTTTCAGAATTTTGTCTCTATCTAAGGTTTTGGTCATTTTGATCAGGATGTGTCTTGGGGTATTTTTATTTGGATTTCTTCTAGCTGGTACCCCTCGGGCCTCCTTAATATGGTCACAAGTTTTCTTCAGCTCTGGAAATGTTGTAGCATTGATGTCTTTGATATTTTCTTTTTCATCAGGGTTTTCTTCCTGTCCCTCTGGGACTCCAGTAATTCTTATGTTACCCCTCTTGACTTCATCACGATCTTCCCTTGCTATCTGTTCCCGAATTGTGAGTCTCTTTTCCATTTTTTGCTCTTTTCTGGAGAGTCTCTGAACTTCATCTTCGAGCTCACTGATTCTGTTCTAAGCAGCTGTTACTCTGCTGCTGAGGCCTTCCTCTGAGTTTTTCAATTCGCCTACCAGGTTTTTCAGGTCTGACATTTCCATTTGCATTTTCCTCATTTCTGCCTTCAAATTCTCTTGTCTTTTATTGGCATTGCTTTCCATCATTTCTTTTAGTTCCCTAAGCATCCTAAGTAGCTCCCTTCTGAATTCCTCGTCAGAGAGGTTGTATAACACTAATAAGCACTGTTGGTGTCTTCTGGGCTAGTCTCTTCAATAAGAAAGTTTGGTGAACCTTTGAGTTGCTTTACCATTGTGACCAGTGTGGTTTAGACCTTCACATTCACTGTTACTATTCTGCTTGATATGCAGAATGAATTGAGATAGGCTTAACGAGTTATTGGCTAATGTGTTTCTAGTGGTTCAGCTAACCTAGAGAAGGTTCCATCTAAGAGAGTAACTTATGGTTCCTATCGGATATGTAGTGGGAGAATAATTCGCGGCTGCATTAGAGGCCGCGGCTCTGGAAAGGGTCCCTGGCCCTGGGCACCGGATGGTACCTGTTTGAATGAGGAGAGAATGCCCGAGCCGTTCAGCTTTGTTTCCACGAGATGTGCCTCAGTTCCCATCCCACGCAGATCAAGGGGGAAAACCGGCTGTTTTAGGGGATCAAGCTAGCTGCGCATGCCCAGAAAGAGTCACTGGCCCTTGCCGCCAGGCGGTACCTGTTTGAATGAGGAGAGAATGACCAGAGCGGGTTCAGCTTTGTTTCCGTGAGATGTGCCTCAGTTCCTGTCCCACACAGATCAAGGGGGAAGACCGGCTGTTCTAGATCAAGCTAGCTATGCATGCCCAGAAAGAGTCCCTGGCCCTATGAAAGCTTTAATAAGTAAACATTATTCTGTATCTTGGAAAATTAGTTATTTAGTCCTGAATTTTAAATATAAATAATTGTCCTTTTTTTGCAGTTTTCCTTTAGTAAAATATGCTGCTACTGTCATTATATATACACGAAATCATGACTGTTATTGATAATTGAAATAGCAATAAATAGAAGCTTTTTTAATATTCAAAATTTAGAACTTACTGAGAGATAAGTTGTTTGAACCAAATTTAGAATCAACTAGAAAAAGATAAAGGAATCAGGAAAATGCAAGTCAAGCAATCACGCTTGTTACTATAAGGCATCTTAGAGAATTAAGATGTATGTCAGAAGTGAGCTTTTAATACTGAACAGATCCACCCACTGAAGCAACACTAGAGAATCACATTAATTTCGCTTGAAATTTATGGCAGTCAGGAACAAATCAGGCATTGGGTTTCTTGCAGGAGGGAGGAAGAAGCTAAGCAATATGTATCTAGTTCCTTCTATCCTGAATTCCCAACAGTAGAGGACTGGGGAATTGAAAAGGAGACCAAGAGTTTTTAGAGAAAATTGTTAGAGGAAGTCTGAAGATTATATATACATATATATATATATACCTTTTTCTATACATATACATATACATATACCTATACATATACAAGTACAAATATGTACATATAAGTACACATATACGTATATAAGTACACACACACACACACACACACATATATATGATGTTTTTCTAGCCCTCTCATATAATAGACAATAAAGATGCTTGGAATTTTAGTTATTTTTTTCTTTCTTTTTGTAGGAGTACTGCTATTTATTCAGCCACTGATTAGCTGATTGAATTGGGCATGAACTCCACAATTTTAGTTATTTTTATCATTAATTGTTTGACACAGTTGAAAACCCATTCAGATAATGTCAATTCCTCCCCTCCCTCCTCCCCTCCCCCTCTCCTCTCCTCCATTCCCCTCCCCTCTTCCCTCTCCTCTCCTCTCATCCTTTCCCACTCTCCTCCTTCCCTTTCCCCCCTTTACCCGCCCCCTTCTTCCTCCTCCCTGTTCCTTTCTTTTTTATCCTTTTTTTTAAAAAAATAGTTTCATCCTCTTCCGGCAAGTTTGGCATATGTGCTACCAAAGTGAGTACTAGTTATTATTCATTTTCTTAGAGAAATTCCTCCTTAGTGCTCTGCTTTCTCAAGCCCACACTTCTTTCTAAATCTACCTCTTCGCTAAAACTCTTCGTCACCATTAAGAAGTTCCCACCATCTTTCCCTTCTGTTGTTATTCCTCTTTCCTTTCTGGCATTGCCCCCTTCTTTCAGTGACATTTATTTTTTGTTAGCCTCCTAAGTATGAGTATATGATGATATATTAAAAAAAATTTTCCTGCCTAAACATATCTTTCTCCTACTTGAGTTGTAATTTGAAAAGGGGAAGAATTCTAGGTCTGGTTCTTCTTTAGATTTCTGAAAGTATTGCTTTTTTATGTTGTAGCTTCTAGTTTTGCTTCTGAAAACCTAAAATAATTTTATTTTTTGTCCTTTATTTTAATTTTTTTGTTTTCTTGGAGGCAGTTTTAGAGTAACCTTTTTATTCATTGTTTTCAGCACCAAGCCCCCTTTCTTTGTCTATATCCATATATATATGTATACTTTATTTTCTTTTTCTTATGAATGTTAATTTTCCTTTGCTCATTCTATATCTTATTAGCTTTTTTCTACTATTATCTACCACTTTTAAAGGATTTTCTCAATGTTATTTTTTAAAATTTTGTTTTACTTTCCCCCTCCTTTTTATTAATTATAAAGTGTTTTACAAAGTTATTGATCATTGAGTTTTAGACATATAATATTTCATTATCAATCTCACCACCAGTGTCGACTTCCCTCCATCATCAATCTTATTTTTTAACTTTATTTTCAAGTTTTTACTGTTTTATTTTTATTATAGTATCATTTCTTATTTTATGCACACAGTTTTTCATTCCTTTTATAGTAATGAATCCCCCCAACCACAAGACTAATTTGTCCTTTTTTTTCTCTCTTTTTTTTTTTTTTTTTGGCTTTGGACTTTGGGCCTTTTTGCTTTTAGTGTTCTTGATAACTGGTGATCCATTGTTGTCCGTTCTTTTTTTTGGCTTTTTGGGTCACACCTGGTGATGTACAGGGGTTACTCCTGGCTCTAAACTCAGGAATTACCCCCAGCGGTGCTCAAGGGACCATATGGAATGCTGGGAATCGAACCCGGGTTGGCCGCGTGCAAGACAAACGCCCTACCCACTATACTATTGCTCCAGGCTCGTGTTGTCCATTCTTTAAAAAAAATTTTTTGTTGGTTTTTTGTTTATGGGTTTCAGGCTTAGGGGACCACATTGTGGTATCAGGAACCAAATCCAGGTTGACATCATGCAAAGCATATGCCATACCTGTTGTTTTTTTCTCTCTGTCTCTCTTTTGTCCATTCTTAATGTAATTTCTGGGATTAGTCTCAGTGGTTTGGGAGGACTATATGTTGCTGGGGATTAAATCTGAGCCTCCTGCATGAAAAGCATTTATGTGAGCTATCTCACCAACTCCAATCATTCATATTTTAAAGATATACTACTGATATATCCATTGAATCTTTGGGGCTGGAGAAAGGAATATGTAGACCAATACATTTCACTGAAGGTCAATCAAACAAAACTCTGATCATTTTTGCAGGTACTTCTAAATAGAACTGAAGTTAATCCCTGTGATATCTTCATGTAAATTAGAAAAAATGGTTTTCTCCTGCAGCATGTGTTATTGACCAGTTGATGGCATCATACTAATTAAAAATGGCAACCCATCCCTAGCATACATAGCTTGATAATAAAATATGGGTTGGCTTTTACTCCTCAGTCACCACTTCTACCAATGTTCCTTGTATTGGTAATAACCTGAAACATTGTGAAGGACTTGTTCCTTTTGGTCTTTCTGTTTGGAAGATAAATTTTTCAGAGATGGACTTTCAGAGCTATCTCTAGGGGGAAAAGTATGGTTGAGTGGTATGTAGGACATAGTCTAAAAGTGTCATCTCTCTTTTGAGTTTTGGAATCCTAGAAAAGGCAGGAAGCTGGGGATGCATGAAATGTCTCATCATTCAACATTTAGTTCTCTCTTGTTTTGTTATTTTTTTGGAGGGGGATATTCACACCTGCCAGTTCTGAGAGATTGCTTCTGGTTCTGTGTTCTGGTTCTGTGTTCAGGGTTCACTCCTTGATGGTGTTCAGGAGACCATATACGGTTCTCAGGATAAAACTAAGATCATTTTTGAAGCAGTTTCATATACGTTTAAGTCCTTTATCATCTCTCTGTCCCCCATAGATTACTTTTAATCCTCTATTTCTCTTAGGGGAGTTATGTATATGCAGATTCCTAAGCACATTTGATTCCACATTTTCAGAGAATAAGCTTCCAGCCTTTGCCATGAAGGGACTGACTGAGGCATCTTCTAGTTGTCAAGACTGGAAGAAAAATCACTGGAATCTCGAATCCAACTACTGATCCCTTGTAGTTTCTTTTCCATCCCTAATCTTGATTCCTGAAACTTTAGGAATTCTGCATCTTTGTGGGTATCCCATTTCGTACCTTCTGTGCAAACTTAGAATTTTGCAAGTCTGGACAATTACCCTTAATCCATCCATTAAACACTTTTCAAATTTTGTTTTTGTGTCTTAACTGATGTTGTATCTTGTAATTTTCTATGTCTTTTGTATCTATACATACAGTTTTTGTAGGTGTATTTGCTATAATGTTAGTGAAAAATAATAATGAAGCAAAAAACCCTTTATTATGGTGAAATAGTATTTATTTGGAAGTCGTAGATTATTAAATGGATTATGTGTTTTGATATTATTTTTCCTTTTACTCATTATAATATGGGTTCTAAATTTGGTAGTTAATAACTTGATATATTTTGCTCAAGGTTGAATTACTGCTTTGTTCTTATTTTTAAAAAAATCTTTTTAAAGGTAATCATAAGAGCCCACTCAAGAGAATCTGGTGTGAATTTTTTTGGTAGTAGTTGAGGTGCTATGACCCATTGCAAGACTGTGAACATAAGGTAGGTTTAAACAAGAGTAAATATTCAGTTTTGCTAGATTCATTGCAAGGGAGTAAATAATTTCATTATACAACAAATAATTTTTTGGATTTACATTATCCGACAAATCTTGACTGTCTTCTGTGGTTGTTGTACCAATTTTTTTTTTCAGTGAAAGTCATATATGATTTCCTAAGAGACTGAAGAGACCCAGGGAGTTAATGAATATTTATATTATTCAGGAGGGTGTTATAGTATCTTATGAATGCTTAAACTATGATTTAATGTTACAGATGAATACAGAAAGGCAACAGACCTTATAATGTTTTTACTATCCCTGCTGTACCTCACAGCAGAACTCTAGTCAAATGAAACAAAATTTTTATTATTTACCGCCCATTTGAGTTCAATTTCTCTTCTTTGAAAATAAGTAAAATTTGTAAGATTTGTAAGATTTTAATAACAATCTTGGATATCTAACTTAGTAAAATAGAGGAACCTAGAATTTCTGAGGATCCCTTCCTTAACGATAGAATCAGTTGGAATACCAAGAAGTGTTTATAACTATATAAACATCAAAGCTCATAGAACATTATTTTGTGAAAACAGTTTCATATTAATAAAAAATGAATAATGCTTCTTTATACTTTATAAATTTAGCCATTTTATGATTGAACTAGTTATTATTTAGATCCTGTTCATGTAATTATTTGAAGGCTTTCCAAGAGTCTTTTTTAAAATTTTTAAAAAATTTTTTCTTCTTATATTTATTTATTGAATCACTGTGGGAAAAGTTACAAAGCTTTCAGGTTTAAGTCTCGGTCATATAATGATCAAACACCTTTCCCTTCACCAGTACTCATTTTTCACCAACAAGAACCCCAATATACCCCCTCCCACCCTCCCAATGCCTGTGAGGCAAATGATTTCTACTTAATTCTTCTCTACATTGAATACATGCATTATTTCAACAAAAGATGCACCATTATTGTTTAGAATTCCCCCTCCCCCAACAATCAGAATTGCTGAAAAGGCATTGTGAAATACTTTGTTTTCTATAGCTGGTTATGAGAATCATATAATAGCGTGCGGCCACTATCACAATTTTGGATTTCTGCAAAGAGCCAGATGATTACGAGATTGGTTTCTGTGCATCTGGTGTTATGGCTGTGCCAGAGTTGCTTGTGAGGGGCAACTTGTGACCTCGGTAGGGCATGAAGGATGAGCAGGTACCGCCCCCCTTCCCATGAGACTGCAGTTGCCCTGTCACCGCCGGCTCATACCTGGCTTTCCTATAAGCTCTGAGGCAGCAGTCACCTTGCTGCCAGGGGAGAAAAAGGCGGAAGGGAGCAACATCCTTTCCCTCCTGGGGAGGCATGGCTCCGTAGTTTAATACATGGTCCTTTTACTTTTCTGCCGTAAGCTGCCAGACTCTGGATTAAGTGCTTTTGCCTCTGGATCCATAGCCGTGCCAGAGAGCCGTTCATGGGGGTCAACTTGTGACCTCAGTAGGGCGAGAAGGACGAGCCAGTACCGCCCCCCTTCCCATGAGACTGTACAGTTGCCCCATCGCCGCCGGCTCATACCTGGCTTTCCATAAACTCTGAGGCAGCAGCCAACTTGTATGCTGTCCAGATGCATTTCTGCCAAAAGCTGCTGGGTTTTGAGATTTGTTTCTGAGTCTCTGGGATCATGGCTGTTAATCAGGTTGACTAGGAGCCATAGAGGCCATTTGTAAGTGGCGGCTCGGAGTCTCATTGGCATGGGGAGGAAAGGGCCGGTTCTACCCCCATCTGGTGAGGCTCCGCGTGTCTCGCCACTGCAGGCCCAAACCTGACTGTCCAGTGGCCTCTGGAGGATGGCGGTTACCAGGCTGCCACGGGGAACAGGCCAAGGCACGAAACCTATTCCCACCTGGAGTGGCCCAGCACCAGTAACCTACTGCAGGAACAGGACGCATTTCTGCCAAAAACCTTTGGGTTCCGAGATTCGTTTCTGGGTCTCTGGGATCATGGCTGTTAAGCAGTTCAATTAGGAACCAGAGAGGCCATGCCTCAATAATATAGCTGAGCCGGAGGTGGTTTGTAGGTGTGTCTCCCACATACCTAACTTTTGGCTATTTACGTTCTTGGTGAAATTTGCCCAAGTTTTTTGGGTCTGGCCAAAGGCACTGCAGCAGTTTTGGGGTATCTGAAAGTCTGATGGTGCAATCAATCTGCTGATTCAAAATTTTTTTAATGTAGAAGTATTGCTATTTATTCAGCCATTGATTAGGCTGATTGAATTGGGCATGAAATCCATCTTACTTTCTTTTTTTTTTCTTTTTTATAAATTTATTCATTGCATCGCCATGAGAGCAGTTACAAAGCTTTCAGGTTTAAGTTCGGTCAAACAATGATGAAACACTCATCCCTTCACCAGTGCCCATTCTCCACCACCAAAAATCCCCACTGTACAACCCATCCCACATCCTCCCCCTACCTGTGGGGCAGATGATTTCCACATCACTCTCTCTCTACTTTGATTACTTTCAATATTTCGACACCAGACCCACCATTATTATTTGGGATTTTACCACAGCACTCTGATCTGCCAAAAAGGCAGCCATAGACAATTTGTTTTCTATTAGTGGTTATGAATAACATGATGTTGCGTGACTGCAGTAGTGGCTGCACGATTTTGGAATTTTGAAATTTTAATAATTAAGTCTGGAAGAATTTCTGCCAAAACCTGCTGGGTTTCGAGATTTGTTCCTGAGTCTCTGGTATCATGGCCGTTAAGCAGCTTGATCAGGAGCCAGAGAGGCCGTTCATGGCAGGTGACTCAAGGTCTTGTTGGGGTGGGAAGGAAAGAGCTGGCTCCACCCCCGTCCCAGTCCCATGAGGTCCCACTCGTCTCGTCACTGCAGACCCAAACCTGACTGTCCAATGACCTCTGGAGGATGATGGCCACCAAGCCACCAGGGGGAACAGGCCAAGGCACGAAACCTATTCCCACCTGGGGTGGCCTGGTGCCAATAACCTACTGCAGGGACCAGACACATTTTTGCCAAAAGGTGCTGGGTTCCACGATTTGTTTCTGAGTCTCTCTAAGAGTCTTTTTAATATGAAAAAAATTGTGTTATTATGAAAAAGGGGAAGGTTTACAGATTTTATTTTTTCTATAGATTATATTTGATACCTATAGATTATATTTCATATCAAATATGACCAACAGGAATATAACAGGGTTAGATACAGAATAAAAGTTTTTATGTCAAATCTTTGGTTCAAATATCTCTTATACATATACACACTTACACATATGTCCAGCACTGTCCGTACTGTCTTCCCATTGTTCATCTATTTGCTCAAGTGGACACCAGTTATGTCTACATTGTGAGACTTGTTGTTAATGTTTTTGGCATATCGAGTACATCACGGGGAACTTTCCAGGCTCTGCTGTGCAGTTGGGATACTCTTGGTAGCTTGCTGGACTCTCTCAGAGGGACAGAGGAATCGAACCTGAGTTGGCCGTGTGAAAGGCAGACACCCTGCCTGCTGTGCTATCATGTACACATACATGCACAGACATTGATGCGCATTAGAAAGCACCATCTTTATTGACCAAATGACATAGACAAGTTAGGTTTTTCCAAACTGCATTTCTTAGATGGAATTTAGATTTTCCTATGTTTCATTTATCAGATTGAGAAAAACTTTATAGCAATCTGCTTTTAGACCAATACAGTATTTTTAGCACTTAAAATATATTGAAAGAATAGATATGATTAAGGCTAATACTATATTTATACATTTGAAAATGATCTCATACTATGATGATGGTAATTTTCTATATCTCCATGCCTGATATGATTGACACTAGCCTTCAATGGCTATTAAGCATTTGAAATTTGGTTAGTTTGATTGATAACCCAAGTTTTTAATTTTGCTTACTATTAATAGTTAAGGGCTGTTTCTGGAAAACAATATGGACAGTCCTTCAAAAACTAGAAATTGAGCTTACATATGATCCCACAATATCACTTCTGGGAATATATCCCGAGGATGCAAAAAAAGCATAGTAGAAATGACATCTGTACCTATATATTCATAACAGCACTGTTCACAATAGCCAAAATCTAGAAATAACCCAAGTGCCTAGAGCAGATGACTGGTTAAAGAAACTTTGGTACATCTACACAGTGGAATACTATGCAGCTGTCAGGAGAGATGAATTCATGAACTTTGCTTATAAATGGATAGACATGGAGAGTATCTTGCTAAGTGAAATGAGTCAGAAAGAGAGGGACAGACATAGAAGGACTGCACTCATTTGTGGAGTATAAAACAACATAACATGAGGCTGACACCTAAGGATAGTAGATACACGGGACAGGAAGATTGCTCCATAGCTGGAAGCCTGCCTCATGAGCAAAGGGGAGGACAGCTGGAATAGAGAAGGGATCACTGAGAAATTGATGGCTGGAGGAATCGGGATAGGAGATGTGTGCAAAAAGTAGATTAAGGATCAAACATGATAACCTTTCAGTGTCTGTATTTCAAACCATAATGCCCAACAGTAGAGAGAGATTATGTGGAATAATGTCTGCCATGGAGGCAGAAGGAAGTTGGGAAAGGGGGGTTATACTGGGGATATTGGTGGTGGGGAATGTGTACTGGTGGAGGGATGGGTGTTTGATCATTGTGTAATTGTAACCCAGACATGAAAGCTTGTAACTATTTCACGGTGATTCAATAAAATTAAAAAAAATAGTTATGGGCTGGAGCGATAGCACAGCAGGTAGGGTGTTTGCCTTGCATGCAGCCAACATGGCCAACTAGAGTTTGATTCCTCCACCCTTCACGGAGAGCCTGGCAAGCTACGAGAGTATCTCACCCGCACGGCATAACCTGACAAGCTACCTGTGATGTATTTGATATGCCAAACACAGTAACAAGTCTCACAATGTTACTGGGCCCGCTTGAGCAAACCGATGTACAACAGGACAGTGACAGTGACAGTTAATGGGCTGGAACCATACCATAGCAGGTTTGCCTTGCACGTGGCCAACCCAGGCTTGATTCCTCTACCCCTCTTGGAGAGCCTGGAAAGTTACCGAGAGTATTCCACCAGCACAGCAAAGCCTGGCAAGCTACCCATGGCATATTTGATATGCCAAAAACAGTAACAGGAAGTCTCACAATAGAGATGTTACTGGTACCCGCTTGAGCAAATCAATGAACAACGGGAGGACAGTGCTATAGTGATATTAATTGTTATATATTGCACTGTAGTTATATATTAATATATATTTATTTTTTCATATATGTATAAGTTTCCATATAGAATTACACCTAAAATATTGTATGTTGCACCATGTCCATAACCTAAGACTCAGTTCACGTCCACCATCATCATATAAACCCAACTACTTGTTCCTCTGTCATGACCATCCCCTTACTTTCTGGTAACCATCTTTTTGTTGTCATGACATACAGATTTGTGTTTGTTTTATTTTGTTTGTTCATTTTATTTTTTTAAAAATATATCATATGTTGTTGCTTTTTCTCCTTTAACTTGTTTCACTTAGACTAATAATACCCTCAAGGCCCATTCATGTTCTTGCAAATGTCAGTATTTCATTCTTTTTAGAACTGAGTAGTATTTGTGTCTCTGTGAGTGCACATGCACCTGTACTGCATTTTATTCATTTATCTGTTAATTGGAACAATAGCACATTTATAGCTATTGTGATTAATGCTTTAATGAACACCAGTGCATTTAAAATTAATGAGTAACTTTAAGAATTGATTTTTTTTATTCTTTGGATAAATACTCAGAAGTAAAATTTCTTGATCATATAATAGTTATATTTTAAATTTTTTTGAGGGACTTCTATTTGAGTTCTATAGTGGTTGTGCCATTTTACATTTCCACCTAGATTATAAGGGTTATTCTGATTTTTTTTTAGTTTTTTTTATAAAGTTAGATACACAGTTACAAAATTGTTTATGATTGGGTTTCACTCATATGTTCCAACACCTGTACCTTCACCAGTGTACATTTTTCACCAGTATCATCCCTAGTTTTCCTTCCACCACCTCAACCTCTCTGGCAAACACCTCTCTCTCTCTTTCTTTTTCCTTCCCTCCCTCCCTCCCTCCCTCCCTCGCCCCTCCTCTCTCCTCTCTCTCCTATGGTCATTATGGTTGTGGGATATATATTACTTCATTTATTCAGCCATTTTGCTATATAGACTTACACCTGCATTGGAAAAGTTGTAACTTACTTTCAAAAAGTTAGAGATATACTGTTTTCATGGGGCAACAGAAAGAAAATAGTATCTTTTTACATTCATTTTGGAATACCAATAACTGAGTGAAATTATTGAAGTTATTTTCAGTTGGTACACTGGGTCATGTACAAGTGTGTGGGCAGCAAAGTGCAGTTAGAATTGAGAGAATATCAGTATGATAATAATAGTTGGAGATGATACTTTTGAGCAGGAACTAAGTGGTGAAAGTAGGTAAAGGGATATATCTGATAACCTTTCGGTATCTGTATTGCACCTATAATGTCCAAAAGAAAAGAGGATTTTCTTTTCTCCTCAATCTCATTAATATTAATTTAAATTTAAAGAAATGACATAACGTAGTGTGTTCTCTTATAATTGTCTGGGACTAGAAGTAGAAAAATAAAATTAATTTGGACAGCAAGTCTAGTCCATAGAACAAAATTTCCAATAGTTTGACTAAGGTATAACTCAAGATTTTATTCTGCATTGCACTGTACTGGGCTGGAGCGATAACACAGCAGTAGGGCATTTGCCTTGCGCGCGCCCGGCCCAGCTGACCTGACTTTCTCCCCTCTGGGAGAGCCCGGCAAGCTACTGAGAGTTTCTTGCCCACACGGCAAAGCCTGGCAAGTTATTGGTGACTGTTCGATATGCCAAACACAGTAACAACAAGTCTCACAATGGAGACGTTACTGGGCCCGCATCAAAAAAATGTTTAGAATATGTTTAGAGATAAAAAGAAGAAGTAGACACTATTAAAACAATGACAATCTGTAATCCTTGGATTATAAAACTTGTTAACAGGAAACAGGGAGAAGTGGTGAGTGTGGATGCATGAAGATACAACCAGAGGTGACATAGGATTCGTTCTGATGGGTCATGGGCACTTCTGGGGTGGTCTCGTGCAGTCGCTTTGTCCATCAATACCTTAAACTTTAATAGTATTATAACCATATTACCTAAACTATAAAAATTAAAATATCTACTGTTTACTACACACTAGACTATAGTGACAATTTTATGCTAGATATTATGTTGAACAATGTTTTTGTTGTTGATATGTGTCCCAAATTAATCAAAACCTTCTTAAAGTCATAACATATGTGTGCAGTTAATTGATTGAGGTGGGATAAGCGGATGGTTGTTCTGTAAATGTTATAGAACAAGATAGAGAAAAGGGCACAGGGAGTCTGCAGGCACATATATTCTACAATTGCCTGTAGAATATATATATATTCTCTAGTGAAGAGAATAAAAGCCAGGAGACTATTTGTATAGTTTGGAGAAAGAATACACTGTCAAAAATTTCCAGAAGGTAGAGTTCAAAAGTTAGAATAGGAATAAGGAAAAAAGCAAAGGAGAAATAATTGCAAATTCAGCACAATGAATAGCACATCCCAGGAACTGCTCTTTCATGAGATAATATTATTATTTCAAAGTACATTGAGTGACCATACCTGCAAGTGAAATCCATCTAGCAAGCAGATGTAGATTGAGATAATGCCTACCACCCTCTTATTTCCTTTGTGTATTGTCCTGCTCAATGGCAAGGAAAGGATGAGTTTATAATTTGAACAGTGATTTTGCTCTTTTGCAGGTAATTCTGGAACCATTCTGACCTTGAGAAACTCAGATAGATGCTGTTTTTCATACAAAGACTACAAAGGACTTTCATTTGCTTCATTTTAAATTGAGCCAATTGCCCAAATAACTGCAATGAATCATGAGTCCAAAGTTTCACAATCCAAGAAACAAATGGGAAAGACTCATTTTTCATTTTGTTATTTGTAATTTTCTAAATTCAAAGGAAAAGATGAAGTATCGCTGAATGTTCCTGTGCTTAGAACTTTATGGAAAGTGATCTCTTGCTCCTTAAGGAGAAGGAACTGAAACAAGGCAATAATAAAAATACCACCATTCAATCATTTTGATTTATAGACATATCTACCTACGTTGGAAAAATTGTAACTTAAAAAGGTTGGAGATGCACTATTTTCATGGGGTAACAGAAAATAGAATGTCTTTTTACATTTGTCTTAGAATATAGATAACAGAATGAAGTTATTTTTAAATGACATAGTCATGTACAGACCTGTGACTAATAAATAACGTCAAATATTTTTAAAATATTTTTTATGATTTTACTTTAGGAATTCATTTGTCTTAATAATTTTAAAAATTATTTTTTTAAGACGTCTTTTTTTTTTTTTGCCTAGGTATTTGTGATGATTTGGAGAACTATACAGATGGGAATTTTGAGTATTTTTTTGGTCTGAAGAATTTGCCCCTCTTTTCTAAGCAGCTGTTAATATGTCTAGCTGCATATGTATAGTAAGAACTATCCAAAGGAATAAAGTGGAGTCTCATGTTTTTATCAAACAGTATACTAGTGGTATAGCCTACCTTCACTGTGGAGGTTCATTTTCTTATGTCCTTCCTGCAGGAAACAGCTGCATGCCATATTGGCAGAATATTTCAAGGCTGTTATTTGCTTATCAGACTTTTTGTCGTGTAAATAAGCCAATTCTTGTAGTTTGTGGCCAATTTTCTTATACTTTTCAGTCATTTAATCTTTTTGATCAGTCTCCTTGGGATTATTTTCAAATTCTATCGTGATGTTTCTGAGCATAAAACTGAAGCTAATAAGAGTGTTAAAAATACTTGCCCAGTGCTGAGCCTAAAGAGTTGATTTGCCTATACTTCATATTAGCAACATGGATAATGATATTGTACAGAATTTGTTTTTAAGTTATTAGCATAGCACAACTGACAAGCATTTTACCTGCAGTTTTCATTGGGAATACCATTTTTTTCTGTCATAAACACTCTGCAACAGATTTGCAGAGTCTTTATTGGTTTAGAATGATTTTATTCAGAAAAATTTCATTATTGAATCTTTTTTGTTGCTTCTGCACACAATATCATTACCATTGGTAATTTTTATTAATGATTCCAATTTCTTATTTGCATATTCACTCTGGGCAGTATTGATTTTTGCATGTCAGCCATTATTTCTTCAGCATATATTTGTTAAACTATATTTCAGATATTTTCATACTATTTTTAATGCATTGATAAATACTTTGAAATCACACTACTGTTTTGTTTAAGCTTCAGGCAAGTGTGTGTTCCATTTTTAGGAAAACTGTAGTTAATAAAGTATAACAGAAGACATCACTAGAAAATGAATCTTCAAAGACAGCATTAGAGTTTTGTTTTGGTAGAGTCCCAGCCTGCTGGAGCTTGTTTGAACATTTACTCTAGGGTGAAAGTGAGGCAACAGTTACTGCTTCTTAAGTAACAGAATTTAACAAGAGTTATGGTAGAAATCACCCTTTAATGTCACATATTGGCTAAAATCTGAGTCTCCTAAAACTGAAAATGAAGACAGAAGCTGTGGGTGTTCCTAGGGTTTGTTTTGGTTTTGTTCTGTTCTCTCTGTTCTTTTCTTTGGTAATTTGGTCCTGTGTCACAATTTTAACTATTTTTCTCTGTATTTATATTTATACCTTCTCTATCCAAGATCTATTTCTGTATCATTAAATACATCACATGCCATTATCAGAAGTCTTTGACCCCAAATTTAGTACATTTTATTCTCTCTTAAATTATTTCTCAGTTCTGATAGCTGTAGGTCTATTGCCGACTCTTCCATATTTTACCTAAATCTTACTAATTTTGTTGTTCTGTTACCTTTTACTCTTGTTAGAGTCTAATCCATACCTCCTAGATATAAACTCGTACTTTCTATTACAGGAATAATAGATTTTTTTTTATCAAATCATACTTCTCAAAAACCTCCTCATTATTGAGATTAAGTCCTAATTCCCACAAACCTGGAAACAAAACAGGTCAGAATATTAGTCTTAACATTATTGCCTTTCTTTTTCCTCCGTTTTTCTTACATTCCATCATATCAACCCTTAACTAACAATGTCTGAGGAAGTTGGTACAAGGAGATAGAATACCCATTGTTATGATCTGAACTGTAAAATACTTAATTCAGGAATAGAATAATCAGACAGAAAGGATTTTAAGCAAATTTCTCAGTAAGACCTATGAAAACAACATTTTTGGCAAGGTAACAGATAACATACCCCCTGAAGAAGAACAAGAAGTCTAGGAAATACTTGATGGAAGAAGAAGTGAAGAAAGGATCCATAGAGAGAGAAGGAAAAAAGTGAAAAACATAAGGATATCTGAGAAGTAAGTATCCTACTGTTTACATAGTATCTTGACTTAAAATTACCCCTCTGTTACTATTATAGGTTTTTTTTTTAACAAATATTGTGGGGACAAGATAATGGTCTGAGTTTTTTACTTTTCAGCAAATTGTTCAGTAAGAGATTTATTCAGAAATATGGCTATTCTGTGATCTGTGTGTGGAAGAGAAGGGTAGCTTGCCTACCCTTTACCTCCTCAATCGTATTTTATTTTATTAACTCCTATGTTGGGAATTATTATCATGTTGATGGTGGTATCCTTCTGGTTCTTAGCAGAAATTTTAAGCCAGTACCATCATCAAATTTTATCCATGTTTGGGCAATTGGTGGAACTGAACAGCCAGGAACAGCCAGAAGAAAAGATAGGAAGATGGGAGAAACAATATTGAGCTTCTGGAGAGACATATTCTTCACAAGGAAAATAAAGTTAAATTTAACTTAGTATCAAAACTTTAGTTATTGTTGGGAGTTACACTACTAAGAAAAGAATGGTGCCTTGTCATTTAATTAGCTTATCAAATATTTCCATTTAAAATAGTTCTTAAATTCTATGAAAAGAGAGAAGAGGGAACTCTGAAGTTATTGAAAACCTTAGGAATAATAGTTTCACTGCCCATAATGAAAATACATTGAATCATAGTTTGAAACATTCCTGGGTATCCATATACTTTTCACATATTGTAGAATAATTTCTATATGTTGTTAATTTCAGAGTTCAAATCGCTATAGATATTCAAAGATTCTGGTTTATTGATAAAAGAGAAACAGGAGATGTTATCTGTGGAAAATGAGCACAATGCTTGGCAGAGGCAATGATGTCTAGCAAATTATGGTGTCAAATTAGTAATATGTAAGCAGAGACAGCTAGTTAATACATTTGGAACAACCATGTTGAATATCAGATATATGGGACTGGAGAATATATTCAGTAAAGGAGAAAATGCTCACAGCCAATGTAGTAGCATGCAGGCCTTAAGAGTGCACATAACCCTGAAGTCCATAAATATTTTTAGATCTTTGGAGGAAATTAGATATACTATCTTAGCTGGAGCGATAGCACAGCAGTAGGGCATTTGCCTTGCACACATTTAGCCCGGCCGAGCCGGGTTCAACTCCTCCACCCCTCTCGGAAAGCCCAGCAAGCTACTGAGAGTATCTCGCCCGCATGGCAAAAGCCTGGCAAGCTACCCGTGACGTATTCAATATGCCAAACACAGTAACAGCAAGTCTCAAAATGGAGACATTACTGGGCCTGCTTGAGCAAATCAATGAACAGTGGGAGGACAGTGCTATACAGTACTATCTTAGGTAGGGTCAGGTGGCAATGCTACATGAATTCCTAGAGGAAGGCTTTTACCTTTTTTTATGCTTAGTTGTTAAAGAAATATTAAACAATTATACTTAAAATTTTTTATTGATTTCTAAGCATCTACCCCAAAGGTATTTCTAAACAGCATTTGTGTTCTTACGTTTATTATATTAATTGCATTACTATTAACAATAGCCAACCTCTGGAAATGACCCAAGTTCCCAAGAATGGATGACTGAATAAAGAAACTGTGCACTACACACACACACACACACACACACACACACACACACACACACACTATATTACTACTTGGCCATGAGGAAAAATTAAATCATGCAATTTGCTGCTTCCTGGATGGAACTAGAGGACATAATGTTGAACGCAGTCAGCTAGAAGCAGAGAGACAGATACAGAATGATCTCTCCTATGTGGAATATGATGAAATATAGCAGGGATTAAAAAATGGTTAAAGTCATGATTGCCACTCAGTGTCTCTTTTGCAAACCACAGCACTCAAAAGGAGAGAGATAACAAAAGGGAATGCCTTGCCACAGAGGTAGGGTAGGATGGGGGGGGGGGGGGTTGGGGGGTGGGAGGGATACTGGGATCAGTGGTGGTGGAGAATGGGAACTGGTAGAGGGATGGGTACTCGATCATTGTGTAACTGAAACCCAAGCACAAAAATTTGTAAGTCTACAACTGTACCTCATGGTGTTTCACTAATAAAAACATTTTTTAAAAGGGGGGGGGATGAGGGGGGGGGATGCTGGGACCCATGGGGATGGATGACGGGCACTGGTGGAGGTATGGGGACTTGATCATTGTATAACTGAAACCCAAGCACAAAATTTGTAAGCCTATAACTGTACCTCATGGTTTTTCACTAATAAAAAAAAAATGGTTAAAGATGATAGAACCTGAGAACTGGTTTACAGAACTGGGTTTACCAAGAGGAGGGGTGGGGAGGGCTATTGGCAGGGGACCCAGAGGCAGTGGTGGGAGAAGCAAACACTGTGGTGGAGGTTTGGAACATTTTATGTATGAAACCTAGCTTTAACTATTGTAAATCATGATTTTTCAAATAAAAGAATAAAATAGGATACATGAGAGGATAATATTACGAAAATCTTTTTATACATTGCCTGGTATACAAACAGCTGCTTGAGTGTGTTGTATGCTTCTTCTCCTTTCATTTAGGAAGATGTTTAAAATTTAGAAAATAATAGGAATAGAACATTTGTAGGCTTGGAAAAGAACAGAGCTTTAAGGCAGCCTGAATCAAATTCACCTGTGGAGATTTTTTTAAAAAATAGAAATGTCCAGGAGGATCTCACATCTTCTGAATTTGGGTCTCTGTCTATGGAATCCAAAATCCTTTAAAGTGCTTCTCTGATGATTCTGCTGAGCAGCCAAGCTTGTGTGAAGATTGGAGACAATACATACCAAATTCAACAAACTTTTTGTTTTCCTTCATATTTAGGGAAAATCATCATATTTATGACATATGTAACTAAAGGAAATAGAATAATTTTACCTCAAAACAAAACTGTGAAACTATATTTTCTATATTATGATAGTTAGGATCTACATATGATATCTATGCTTTATTAAAACAAAAGCCAAGATATTATCTTTTCTTCTCTCAGGCTCAAGAGTAGATCTGGACTTATCTCTGCTGATGGAGTAGGTTATTAGTCTCTTTTATCTCAGTTTTTGTGATGTTTAATGAATGGTGACATTTCTGTTGAGACATTTTATGAGTGTTTAAAGAAATGAAACATCTATATCTTAAAAGTTGGCCTATAGTAAGGAAACAATAAATGTTAGTGTTTCTTACTTGCTCTCTCTCTCATCTCTCTAGATATACAGGTTTTCATCAAAATAAGTAATTTAGCATCCTAGCTGTAATAGTCTCATTGAAAGAGAAACAGAAAACCAATTATACTCATAGTCCTTCAACTCTAAGGTTTATTAAATATCACAGATGTAAATCACATGCTATCAGGCTATCTAACAAGTTTTTCTGACCGAATTCACATAGTATTTTAGCTTTATGTTTTCTCCACAAGTTTTTAATATTGGTCTATTAAAATAAACTTGTCTCCAGTATTAATTAAAGGATTTTTATAAAGAATATAAATCCCTTACCCATAAACACAAATGCATACTATATTTTGCTTGTGGGTTTATTTTATGCACATATATGTTAATTACTATATACCCTAATACCAAGATTTTTGAAAACCATCCTTTACACATTTTTATAAAGAATATAGTTTTTAAATTTTATTTAAGTTGATAAAGACAAATGGTCTGGTTCTCATTATGGTCAGACTTGGCTAAAGTGACAATGAAGAAATGTCCAGAGTCAGTTTTATCTGGCAACACTAAAAAGAAAAATCTCTCCTACTATGTTTTTAAAAACAACTTTCAATTAAGTACATTTGGGATTAGGGTCTGTCCTAGTTACATACTTCAGAAAATTAGGTTTATAATAGAAAAGTTTTAGTGTCTTAACACCATTAGGCGTACTTATAATCTGTTCTTTTTTTCCCATTGTGTAAAACTCAGTGCTCTTTTTCAAATAGCTTTAGAATTTCCTCTCAGAATCATCTGGCATTGACAATCAAGTTTTGTTAGGTGGAAAAATCTTTATTCAGTTAAAATTAGGGAGCCCTGTTTGGCAGTTTTACTGTTCATAACGAACTTAGAATTTCAGGCATTGTGTCTGTTAATCCAAATGTCTCTTCACTAACTGGGGTAATGTCCATGTTGGAAGAGCATGTCTAGATTACCAGTCAAAAGTACAGGAGAATAAAGAATCACTTGTGAAAGATCACTTAAAATTTATCACAATATTGACAAATTTGTGTATGTGTGTACAAAGCTAAATGTCTGCTCTTTCACCCTGTTTTCTTACAATAAGTATCAAAGAGAATTTTTTTTAAAGAGTTTTATTAGTGAAACACCATGAGGTACAGTTGTAGACTTATAAATTTTTCTGCTTTGATTTCAGTTATACAATAATCAAGTACCCATCCCACCACCAGTGCCCATTCCCCACCTCCAATGCTCCCAGCATCCCTCCCACCCCCCTAGCCCCCATCCCACTCCACCCCTGTGGCAGGGCATTCCCTTTTGTTCTCTCTCTCCTTTTGGGTGCTGTAGTTTGAAAAAGAGGCATTGAGTGGCTATCAAGTTTGGTCTATCGTCTATTTTCAGCATGCATCTCCCATCCTGGGAGGGTCCTCCCAACACCCTTTACTTGGTGCTCCTCTCTCTATCTGAGCTGCCTTCTCTCTCCCTCACATGTGTGGCTGGCCTCCAAGCCATGTAGTGAACCTCCTGGTACTTATCTTGGCTATTCTTGGGTGTTATTCTCCCAATTTGTTACTTTATATTCCCCAGATGAATGCAATCTTTCTGTGTCTGTCCCTCTCTTTCTGACTTATTTTGCTTAGCATGATACTTTCCATGTATCGTCTTTGAAGATACCATTAGCCTCAATATCCTGGACGGTTTTGCCGACCTCAAAGTAAATTTTAAGATATCATGAAAACTAGCACAAAGTATTTAAATTCTCAAAGAGCGCTGCATAGTACTCCATTGTGTAGGTGTACCAAAGTTTCTTTAACCAGTCATCTGTTCTTGGGCACTCGGGTTTTTTTCCAGATTTTGGCTATTGTGAATAGTGCAGCAATGAACATAGAAGTGCAGATGTCATTTCGACTGTACTTTTTTGCCTCTCCGGGATATATTCCGAGTAGTGGTATTGCTGGGTTAAATGGGAGCTCAATTTCTAATTTTTTGAGAATTGTCCATACTGTTTTCCAAAAGGGCTGAACCAGTCGGCATTCCCACCAGCAGTGAAGGAGGGTCCCTTTCTCGCCACATCCATGCCAACATCAGTTGCTTTTGTTCTTTTGGATGTGGGCCAGTCTCTATGGTGTGAGATGATATCTCATTGTGGTTTTGATCTGCATCTCCCTGATCATTAGTGATGTAGAGCATTTTCTCATATGCCTTTACCCATTCGGATTTCTTCTTTGGGAAAGTTTCTGTTCATTTCATCACCCCATTTTTTGATGGGGTTAGATGTTTTCATCTTGTAGAGTTCAAGCAGTGCTTTGATGTCCTTGATATCAACCCTTTATCAGATGGGTATTGGGTAGATATCCTTTCCCATTCTGTAGATTGTTTTTGTATTCTGGTTATTGTATCTTTTTTTTTTTAATTTTTTTTGTTTTATTTTATTTTATTTTATTTTTATTTTTTAAAAATTTTTAATAGTGAGACATCATGAGGTACAGTTGCAGACTTACACATTTTTGTGCTTGGGTTTCAGTTACACAATGATCAAATACCCATCCCTCTACCATTGCCCATTTCCCACCATCACGGATCCCAGTATCCCTCCCACCCCCCATCCCCCCCATCCCACCCTGCCTCTGTGGCAGGGCATTCCCGTTTGTTCTCTCTCTTTTATTGGGTGTTGTGTTTTGCAAAAGAGGCAATGGGTGACAATCATGTTTGGTCTATAGTCTACTTTCAGCTTGCTTCTCCCATCCTGGGAGGATCCTCCCAACACCTTTATTTGGTGTTCCCTTCTCTGTCTGATCTCCCTTTTCCCCTAGCATGTGAGGTTGGCCTCCAAGCCATGGAGTAAAATTCCTGGTACTAATCTCAGCCATTCTTGGGTGTTAGTCTCCATTTTGTTACTTTATGTTCCCCAGATGAATGCAATCTTTCTATGTCTATCCCTTTCTTTCTGAGTCATTTCGCTTAACATGATACTTTCCATTTAGTACCACTTGTATGTAAATTTTGTGACGTCTTTTCAAACAGCTACATAGTACTCCATTGTGTAAATGGTTATTGTATCTTTTGAGGTGCAGAAACTTCTTAATTTAAGATAGTCCCATTTGTTTATCTCTGTTTCCATTTTGTTGGTCAGTGGAGTGTCATCTTTGAAGATACCATTAGCCTCAATATCCTGGAGGGTTTTGCCGACCTCAAAGTGAATTTTAATATATAATGAAAACTAGCACAAAGTATTTAAATTCTCAAAGAGCGCTAAGGTATCAGACCTTTTAGGTATGTTCTTATCTAAATATTTTTAAGGTAAAGGTAAAGGCCCTCCCGTTGATCGTCGATTTGCTCGAGCGGGCCCAGTAACGTCTCCATTGGAGACTTTGTTGTTACTGTGTCTGGCATATTGAATACTCTCGTTAGCTTGCCGGGCTCTCCGAGAGGGGCGGAGGAATTGAACTCGGGTCGGCCATGTTGGCCGCGTGTAAGGCGAACGCCCTACTGCTGTGCTATCACTCCAGCCTAAATATTTTTATATTTAGATAAAAAATTTTTATCTAAATTTTATCCATTTTATATCCAGTGTTATGGACATCCAAGGGCAATATCCATATTTTTTAATAAATGTTGCATTAAATATATTCATGGTAAGAAAGAACTGATACATTTATTCTTTCCTTATTATGTAAAGTCTGTTTATAATAAAAAAGAATCCTGTACATAGGGCAATAGATTTATGCACAGTGAATTCATAATGATTTCCCAGATGTTCATATTTAACTAGCAGCCATTATGAAAGGAGCAAGACTTTCAAAGGTTATATTGCTGATTAACATCTTTCACCATTCCTAGCTAGATGATTTTATAGTCTGTCAGGGAAATTAACCATGTACCCACCAGATCATAGTAGTCATAATATAGACAGACTAGTTTCACACATCTAAATCACATTTTAGGATGGAAACAAGGTATTACATGATTTCATTTAGCCATATATGTACTATCTTAGGTATATGGACATACATAAAGTGTGAAGGGAAATTAACATACTGACAAGGTTGATTTGGAAGTTTTAATGTAAAAATTTAGTCATCATTGGAGATGAAACATACAGCCACTAAAATACTCTCAAAGATTCCTTGTCTTGATCCATAATTAATTTTTCTTTTTTCATAATGTCATTGGATCTGTCAGTGTGTCAAATTTCATTTTCTAAGAAAAGCATCTCTTTGAAACAAACTAGCCTAGTAATAAAGAGGAAAGTACAAAATCAGAAAAACACTATCCAAATTTATGGACATACAGAAAAATTTAGAGGTTTCTCAACAGCCCAATAATGCAATATTGCTGTGAATGCATGTGTCTCCTAAGCTTTAGTGGCTTATTATAATCAGACTAAATTCTCACACCATGTAAATCCATTATAGCTTATGACTTTAATCCATGAGAATTATAAATTAAAGAGCCTTACCCAATATAATAAAATTTAATTATATGTTCACATTATTATTTGGAAAACAGGTGATTTAGTTTAAAATCAGCCTCATCTCTTTGTTCTGAATGGAAAATACTTCTTTTCTTCTTAGTAATAACATATTTTCCAAGACTTCTTCAGTCTCTCGTGATTTATGTTTAGATAGTCCTAATATTTCCCTTTCTGTTCTTTAACTTTGTATTAATTGCTAGGGCAACCGTAACAACACATCACACATTAGATAACTTAAACAACAGAAATTAATTTTCTCCCATTCGAGAGACTACAAGTCAAAGATCAAACTATTGCCAAGTTCTTTTGGGTGTCTTGACTTACATACAGCCTCCCTTCCCTTCCCTTCCCTTCCCTTCCCTTCCCTTCCCTTCCCTTCCCTTCCCTTCCCTTCCCTTCCCTTCCCTTCCCTTCCCTTCCCTCCCCTCCCCTCCCCTCCCCTCCCCTCTCCTCCCCTCTCCTCCCCTCCCCTCCCCTCCCCCCTCCCCTCTCCCCTCCCCTCCCCTCCCCTCCCCTCCCCTCCCCTCCCCTCTTCTTTCCTTCTCTTGTTTGTTTTTGAGCCACAACTAGCTGTGCTCAGGGATTACTCCTGGCAGTACTTGAAGGACCAGTTGGGGGCTAGGGATAAGCCCAAGTTGGCAGTTGCAAGCCAACTGCCTTACTGTCTTTCTGGTTCCTCAACTACTTTTCATTTTTTAGTTTAAAATTTTTTTTGCCTGGCAAGCTCCCCATGGCATATTTGATATGCCAAAAACAGTAACAGCAAGTCTCACAATGGAGATGTTACTGGTGCCTGCTCAAGCAAATCGATGAACAATGGGAGGACAGTGCTACAGTGCTATTTTTATAAAATTGTTCACAATAATTTATTACATTCACTATTCCAGTATCAAACCCACCACCATTATACCTTCCTACCACAATTATTTTGAATTTTCCCAACCACCACTCAAGCCTGCCCCAATAGCAGGCCCTAAATAATTTATTTTGTATGGCTTGTTATAAATAATTTGCTAAAAAAGATCAAAAATTTTTTTCTTAGAGGAAAATGTGTGAAGATTGTTGTATCTGACTCTGGAACCATTAATATTTTTTTAATTGAGATTCGTTTTTTACACACATCATGCTTTACACACATCTGATGTGGTATGCTACTCCTGGAACATCATAGTATAGGACATTACATGTCTGCTTGCTGCAGGAATTCTAAAATTTTGATGGGGTGATAAAGCTGGAGTTAAATTTTTAACTGGATGGTGACTTCAGGGTCCAGAAATATCTCTGCAGCTTGTTTCTCTCTTCTGAGATTTATTTGTGAGTCTCTGGATCATGGCTGGTTAATGAGCATATATGGCTCCAGAGGCAGTACTTGGGAGTGACTGCCAGACTCTCAGAAGAACAGGAGTATGGGGGCAGGTCACCCATCACTGACTTCATGAGAGATTGGAGATTTCGGTCACAAAAGCCACATACTTGAGTTTTTCAGCAGATTCATTCATGGATGAGGCCCATCCAAACCTGTAGAGATCAACCGTAAGCATGGTGGGGATTTGAATTATGGAGGTTTTTGGCTGCTGGGACTCTGTTTGGGCAGGTGGTGGACTCACTCATTCCCCTCTGGGATGCCCTGGATGTTTGTGACTTCCAAGTTGTTTAATCCAGCTGCTAATGCTTAGCCTTCATCATCACACCTGTGCTGACTTGAACATAGAGTCCTAGCATTTTCTGCTTGCAAATCACATTCACTTGGCTTCTCAGATACTTCTTTTGTCTTTCTTAAATTTCTTAGTGTTGCTTTCTCGTTCTCATTGTCTATAGTCTTCTAAATGTTGGAATGTACTTGCATGTAAGCCAGTGTCCTTTTGCCTTCACCATCTCCTTTCCTCTCCATCTAGCTTTTATCATTATTCTGAATTCCAACTTAGGAACTCGACCTGCTTCTTTAATAAGTCACTCAAATATTGCAATCTAAAATTGGCATTTTTGCCTCCAGTTTCTCAGGCCTAAAGCTATGCCCATACCATTGACTCTCCTCATCCATGTTCTGATCACCACAGAAGGGAAGGCATATGTACAATAACTTGTGGCTTATGTATTGCTGTGAGTGATTCTGGTGAGAAAGTGATTCTCTTGAGTATCACAGTGTAGCTGCAGGAGATCAGGATCCTGTTGTGTGACAGGAAGGATGGCACTGGCACAGTCCTCCCATTGTTCATAAATTTGCTCGAGCAGGCCCAGTAACGTTTCCATCGTGAGACTTGTTGTCACTGTGCTTTAGCATATCGAATATGTCATGGGTAGTTTGCCAGGTTTTGCCTTGTGGGCGAGATACTCTCGGTAGCTTGCCAGGCTCTCCGAGAGGGACGGAGGAATTGAACTCAGGTTGGCCGTGTCAGCTGCATGCAAGGATAATGCCCTACCCTTTGTGCTATCGCTTCTAGGGATAATATTTCATTGAATCTGCATTTTAGGATATATTTTCCATCACCTGAATTCATATAATTTTAACTCTCATTGTTTTAAATCAAGACCTTTATTTTTTAATTTTTAAAATGGGAACAATTGCATATGCTTCATGTAGTTTTGTATGTGGATTAAAAATTTAAATGTCTGTTAGGTGCTACGTAATATAATATTTGACCCATAGGAAACTTTAAATAGCTACTAAATATTGCTTTCTGTATTTTATATCTATCTCAAATGAAACAAATACATCTTTATTAATAGAGCTACTGCTCTAAATTCATCACTATTGAGTGAAACATTTCAGAGATAGAGTGGCAAAAGCTATATTCTGGAGCTACTTATTTTGTGAGTCAGTGTAAATTTTAATTAATGTGGTTAATTTTTTGCTACTTGAATAATTGATCACTTGATCACTTGACTTCCCGTTAATCGTCGATTTGTTCGAGCGGGAGCCACTAACGTCTCCATTTGTCCCTGTCACATGTTAGTGTAGCCCAATGGCGTCTGTTCTTTCTAGGAACATGAAGAGCCTCAAACCAATCATTCATGATCTTGATGAAGAAGTCTGACCATCTGGTAGGTGGGCGGCCGCGCGGTGTTTTGACATTCGTGGAATCTAGTCGGTAACAGCTCTAGTCCAGCGGTCGTCTTTAAATCTCATTATGTGACCAGCCCATCTGATTTTTGACACCTTAGTTAAGCAAACAAGACAGCGTCCCTGATTCTTGATCATGGACAGTTGTCGGAACTCCTTATTCTTTCTCTCATTTGAGTGAAACGTGATATTCCAAGCATAGCTCTTTCAATTCCTCTTTGGGAGACCCGAATAGCGTTCTCATTCTCTTTGCGTAGGGCCCAGGTCTCTGAGGCGTATGTTGATGCAGGAAGAACAGTGGAATCAAAGAGATGTGCCTGGAGCTGGAGGTTGTTTGTCGTCTTAGCTATTTCTTCGACGCTCTTGAAGGCGTTCCAAGCCGCTCTCTTCCTCCTGCACAGCTCGGGAGCCAGGTCATTTGTCATGTTGACTTCTCGACCTAGGTACACATAGCTGTTGCATTCAGAGATGGTCGTTCTGTTGAGAGCGAATGGGGCATCAGGAACGAGGCTGTTTCTCATAAACTTTGTCTTAGTAAGATTCAGCTGTAGACCGACATTTCCACACTCACGGTCGAAGTCGGCCAGCATTTGTGCTGCTTGGCTGATGTTTGGTGTTATTAAAACAATGTCATCAGCAAAGCGGAGGTGGTGTAGTTGCCGACCCTCTATCTTCACTCCCATTCCTTCCCATTCCAGTCGTCGCATGATGTTCTTGAGGGTGGCACTGAAGAGTTTCGGTGAAATGGTATCACCCTGCTGAACCCCTCTCTTGACATCAATGATTACTTCTTTGTAGAATGGTGAGATCCTGGTAGTGAATCCGTAATACAGCTCATGGTGGATCTTGATGTATTGAGTTTGAATGCCTTGACTGGCTAGGGCTTCAATGACCGCTTCCATCTCAACAGAATCAAAGGCCTTCTTTAAATCAATGAACATTAGACAGAGCAGCATCTTGAACTCCTGAGAAACCTCAATGAGCTTGGTTATCATGTGGATATGGTCGATGGTGCTGAATCCTTTGCAGAACACGGCTTGCTCGCATGGTTGTGCTTCATCTAGTGTTCTGCCAATCCTATTTAGGATGATTCGAGTGAACAACTTATAGATGACAGACAATAGGCAGATTGGGCGATAGTTGCCAATGTCATGGATGTCTCCCTTCTTGAACAGTAGTACAGTCCTGCTGGTTTTCTATTGGGATGGAACCTTGCATTCAGACAGGTAGCATGTGAACAGCCGAGCTAGTGTATTGGTGAGTACTGACAGCAGGTTCTCCAGGTGTTCAGGTCTGACCTTGTCTGGGCCAGGTGCTGTTCGTTTCTTTACTGATGAAATTGCGTGTCAGATTTCAGAAGGGAGAACATTGGGAACGACATATCCATCCTGTGCAATTTGGTATGTCGGCAAGTGGACATGGCTATCGAAGAGATTTGAGTAGAAGTCATGGATAATCTTCTCCATTGCCGTTCTGGAGGATGTGATAGATCCATCAGGACGTTGGAGGGCAGTCATCTTGGTCTTGTAGTTTGCAAAGGACAGGCGGGCGTTACGAATACTTTTCCCGGCTTCTGCTGCATCTACCAGCACTCCTGCTCTTCTCTCTTTGAGGTCTTCCTTGATCGCATCTCTGCCCTGATTTGAGAGCTCGGATGTTCGCTTGCGGTTGCCTGAGGCATGCGCCAAACCACGTAGGTGAATAAGCTCAAGAGTTTTCGAAGACAGGCATTTTTTTTTTTTGTGGCTATCTCTGTCTTGGCATTCCTCACACAATCATGGAGGTGCTGAACCAGTCGATCATATTCCTTTGTCAATGTTGTCAACAATGGCATCTTCCCATGTTGCCGCAATAGTGCCAAAGAACTCCCAATTGGTGGTCATTCTGGGAGTTCTCTTTTTAAACTTTGCAGCCCTTTCTCCCTGCTCTGTGAATAATTGAAAAAACTCAAAAGATTTCTGTACTGTTTTATCACAAGTTTATGTAAAGATGATTAGAATTGTTATCTGCTAAATGTCTATTATTTTTAAATGTGAAATTCTCTCTTTAGTTACCCATGCAGTTGAATATTATCTCAAGTATGCATTCTATTTGTATGTACATATTATTATATTCTATTGGGAGAAATATAATCCTGTATCTAAAGTTTGACATAAATTTGATATACTTTCATGAAATGTAAGTAGTTCAGACCTTACAGTCTTTGGTTATTTTCTAAATGTTCATTGTTATTAAAAGCCTCTGTAGGCACATGTACTCCAAATGTTAATATCCTAGGGGATTACTTATACTGGTCATTTGGACATGGCTAGAAAGGAGACTGAAAAATTTATCAGTGTTGGAACAGGACTTGTTAAGTCATCTTGGCAGAGCTAGACTAAATTGTTCCAAATAGATGGGTATCACTTTATTATTTTCAAGAATGTGTAAGGCAGGAAGACTTTATAACTAAATTGTATATTATTTTGGTACTTAATTATTGTAATGGTAAGTAAATTCTTATAGGTTTTTATTATTAAAGCCTTCCTGCCTTTATTTTTCTGTATCATTGATAGAGAATAGTTTAACCAAATATAGAATCAGCATTTTTCTGTTTATTTTTATGTATTTTTGTATTTTGGGGCTACACCCATCATTGCTCAGGGCTTATTCCTGGCCCTGTGTGCAAGGATCACTCCTACAATGCTTGGAGGACTGTATATGGTGCTGGGGATAGAATCTGGGTTGGCCTCACACAATGTAGTATTCTTCCCTCTGTACTCTCTTCCTGATCCTCTGCATTTATATTGTGTCCTAATCGAAGTCGGGGGAGGGGAGGACTCTGGGGTCTAGGCCACATCAGATATGCTCAAGGGCTATTGCTGACCCCCCCCCCCCCATGCTCAAAAATAACTCCCGGAGGTGCTCAAGGAACTGTATGTGGTCCTGAGGATTTGAACCAGGTACAACCACAGGCAAGATAAGAGACTTACCTCGTGTACTATCTCTCCAGCACCAATTCTTCACTCTTTAAATCCAAAGTGTTCTGACATATTCAATGTGTGTTGAATATTCAACTGTCAATAAACATTTGATTAATTCTGTGGTATTATTTTATTTTTTTCATGCTTTTAAAAAATTATTTTTATTTCGAATACCCATGCCTCCACCAGTGCCCATTTCCCACCACCATGGATCCTAGTATCCCTCCCTCCCCCCATACCCCTCATCTCACCCTGCCTCTGTGGCAGGACATTCCCCTCTGTTCCCTCTCTCCTTTTGAGTGTTGTGGTTTGCAAAAAAAGAGCTAAGCCTGATTTTCAGGGAGAAACGTTGGAAGATTTACTTTCCATTGATCACTTTGTATATATAAGGAGATGTCGCACGGCCGCTTATGTGGCCGTGCAGTTTGGAAAAAATGTCCTGGTTTCTGTGTGCCTGAGCTATGCTTGTAGAGACTCATGGTCACTGGGGGTCCATCCGGAGAAGGCAGGATGCGGCACCTACCCCATCTGGGACCTCCTGGTGAGATCGGCTCTGTTTGGGACCTAGAGCATTCTCTAGGAGCTGTGGTGCCCTCCAGCAGTGTTCTTTGTTGCTGTGTGCTGTAAAGATGGCGCTGGGGGGGGGGGGGGGCGGGTTGTGGGCGTGACTTCCAGAATCAGAGGTTGCCTGGGAGCCGGGCAGGCCCCATTGTAGTTTGGAGGAAATGTCCTGGTTCTCGCGTGCCTGAGCTATGCTTGTAGAGACTCATGGTCACCGGGTTTCCATCTGGAGAAGGCAGGATGTGGCACCTACCCCATCTGGGACCTCCCAGTGAGATCTGCTCTGTTTGGGACCTGGAGCATTCTCCGGGAGCTGTGGTGCCCTCCACTATGGTATTATTTTAAAATGTGATTCAGACATCAAACAGAATTGAGATTAGCTCTCCTACTCTCCCTTTATCTCTTTCAAATGTCTTACCTTCTTGTTGCCATTGATCCTATCATTCAAAAATCACATTTCCTGTTATTTATTCATGCCTACCTATGTTTGATATTGGGAATACAATGGAGAACAAAATATATGTGGCTGATTTTCTTACTGCTTTGCAGACAAATGCAGTTCTGTTCTTCATTCAGGATAATATGCATTAATCATTTCTTAGTTTTCTAGTGATAAGGAACAGCCCCTCACAAAATCATGATTATACAAATAGAGAAGAAAAGACACTTGAACTTCAAAGTTCTGAATATGTTCAGTGCTGCTTTACTAGGAGCCAAGAGGCACAGAGGTTATTGGTGTGCAAGAGAAATCCATGGTAACAATGATAACAATCACAGAAAGGACTTAAGAGTCAGTTCTGCTTCTTTAAGTAAATTACATTTATATTGAGAGATTGAAATGAGATTTTGAATAATTGATACTATTGAAACTAATGTCTACATTTCTGTATAGTTTTCTTCCATTTAAACAGTGTTTCAGATTGATATTCCTAAAAGTGTAGAATGCTTGGTAAGTGGTAGAAGAAAAGTATGGCAAACAGGCCTGAACCAAAAGATGCAGAGTCCCAAGGCCATGCCTTTTGATTTCTTATCTCCACAACTTCTATCATCACTACCACAAAAACCACCACTGTGATCAATAACTCATAAACTTCTGTCAGGAAAGCATAAGGAAAAGTCATTAGGGTTATATCAAGTAATAATACTGAATAACAATGACTAATCGTTTTAACTTCATTTACTGATCACTCACTATGTGTCACATACTCTGGTAGTATATATTATCTTAAGAAGTTATACTTATGCGGTAGACAACTGTGAATATTCCCATTTATAGGTTGAGAAATAAAGTGTGGAAAAGATTGTGAATTTCAGAGATTGAAAAGCTGATAAAACGATGTCCTTTTTCTAACACGGCTTTATCTGTATGCATAGGATGCAGTCATGACCACAAATCTATGAGTCCTCTCTAGAGTCCTGTTTCACTCAAGAACTCTCACTCAGAAATTCTCAATTGCAAGCTGTTCATCAATTGGAATTTGCTATTTTTCCTCTAGCCTAATGGATTCACAGCTGGCAACCGAAGACAGGATAAGAGACTTAATGATAAAAGGCTTCAAAATATTGCTTGCTTATAGTACAGAGACCATTCAAGATTAAAATTCAGAATTTCAAAGAATATGATTCATTTTGCAGCTGCAACTGTTATCCATTAACTGATTAATTCCTCTCACTATTGACTGTTTACCCCATTTTTAGGTTGCAGCACTATCCAGTTAATCCCACAGTTATCAGTTGTAGAGACATTAGATTTACATATAATCACAGCTCAAAATCATGCTCATAGCTTTAATAAATGGTTACATTCTTTTATCGGTAGGTTTAGTGTTACTAGTGGCCACTAATTTTGAACTTTCAATGTGTGTTGCATTGAAATTAAATATTCATTATGATCTTTTGAAGTTTACGTTGGAAAATACTTCAAAAACTATCAGTGCATCAAATTATAATGTATTGCTTCTCTTTTTAAATATCAGATAGTAGTAATCCTTTGTGAATTTTGCTCTTTATAATTCTTTCATCAGTGCAGATGTTAGCAACTCACATGGGGCAGTTAAAAGAAATGTCTTCTCATAAAAGCCATAGAAGAAAGTCAGCCATAAATCATACACTTTAAACGGGGGGGGGGGGGGAGACAGAAAGAGAGTATTGCTATAGATACAGTTTCTCAAAAACAGATGATCGTAAAATGGAAAGGTTTAATACTTCCATTAACATAGCACTTTCTTCATTGATTGTTTGCAGCTGATTGAACTCTTTCATTGAGTGATGCTAGTTAGGACTTACTCATGTTTTTTTTTTTTTTCAGTAGATTCTTACCAGAAAATGTAATGGGAATCATTTTTATGTTTAGTGTATGTTTATTTGTCTATTATGCTTACTTTGTGTCCCTTATTTTCCTGTGTGTGGTGTGTTGTTGGAACAGGTAGGCTCTCAGACTGTGCTTTCACATTTAATTGGATTTCATATTTCATCTCTTAGCTCTTGGACTTGACTGATGGTTAACAGTAAACATGTTTAATTATTCTTTCATGCAACTTGGCCATTGGCAGTGATTTTCATAGCAGTAATTTAACTGCTGAGGCTGCAAGTCAAGATTCATCAGTTTTATTAGGATGCTGAACCTTAAAAGCTTATGGTTGATGATGTTATTAACTCTCTCTATAGTAAAGGGGAAAATGGGCAGTGCTGCACTTTTTAATATAGTCCACATGTGGGTGGCTATAAAATACACGGGTGAAAAGTCTGTCAGAGCAGTAAGTGACTCAACTCTGCCGCTTCAATTATCAAGCATTTTAATTGCTTCAGAATACTTTTAAAAAACAGATTTACAGAATTGTTTGTTGACTTTGTTTTAAGTTGGGGGGAATAAATCACCTTTATGTTTCTAGACGTATTTGTACATGAATTTTTGTCCAGGATTTTGTTAGAAAAAAGAACTTCAAAATTACAGAAACATTGAAAAATTAGCTCAGTGACATTTATCAGTTGTTACTATTGTTTTAGATATTTCTTCCATATACAGATAGAGTATGTATTTTATTTTTCTGCTTATTTTTGTCTATTTCTACTTGGTTTTGAATGTTTTTTCTGCATTATTTGAAAGTAAGTTGGTAAGTTGTACATCTTTATACCTATTTTAAATTTTGTATTCAGGATATAGGGGACTGGAGCGATAGCACAGCGGTAGGGCGTTTGCCTTACAAGCGGCCAACATGGCCGACTCGAGTTCGATTCCTCCGCCCCTCTGGGAGAGCCCGGCAAGCTACTGAGAGTATCTCGCCCACATGGCAGAGCCTCGCAAGCTACTCATGAAACGTATTTGGTATGCCAAACACAGTAACAACAAGTCTTATGATGGAGTCGTTACTGGGCCCACTCGAGCAAATCGATGAACAATGGGAGGACTGTGACCATGATTCAGGATATAATTAAGATGCACTCATTGCATTAGGTTGTCTTTTTAGCTTTAAAATTTATCCACAACTCTTTTCCATGACCCTAAGTCACCCTTTCTATTTGTGATGTTTTAAAAAAAATTTTTTTTAAATTTTTGATTTTGGGGCCACACCTGGTGATGCTCAGGGGTTACTCCTGGCTCTATGCTCAGGAATTACTCTGCCAATGGGATGTAGGGGGTTGAAACCTGGGTTGGCTGTGCACAAATGAAATACAACTACTTGCTGTACTATTGCTCTGGCCCCTACTTTTTTTTTTTATTAAGAATTAAAGCCAATAGAATTCTGAAAATGTGGATTTGCTGCACTGTTTCTTACTAGATTCAAATTCAGCCTTAAAATTGATTGATGATTTTCACGAGGCTAGAAGTGTTTCACAATGTGAGCATGCTTCAGAATCTTCAGAAAGGTTCATTAAAATAGATTGGTTGTACTAGAATTTTAGTTGTGGGTGTTGTGAGGTTTAAAGACAAGGCATGACACTGTTTTCTCATAATGTAGTGTGTGGTAATATAATGATAAATCAATACAATTTTAATATTTGAAAAATGCTCATCCCATTCTCTACTTTCCTCATTCAGTTTACCTGCATTGGACCTCAATTATTTGCATTTTTAGCAAGTTCCGAGGGGTGAATGCTGAACATGCTACACTAGTCTAGGGATCACATTTTGAGAACTGGGTTAGACATTTAACGCATAGGTGATGTGTGCTTCTTATTGGAGCACATCAAAGGGCATCTTGTGACAGCTTGTTCCACAACTGATAATAAGTTTGATTATTTGGTTAAAGTGGTGACTGCTAGGCATCTCCATTGTAAAGTGCATTTTACTCCTTTGTAATTAATAACTTAGCTATAGAGTGATACTCTGTAATTAACAAGTAATCTACAGGAAGATAACAATGTGAATTTCTATTCCTTAACAATCTGGTTTTATTATCCAGTAATGAACTTGGCCTGGATCAGTAGTCTTCATTCTGTTGTTCTTTCAGAAAAATGCATTTTCCCCCTTCTCTTCTCCTCTTCCACCCTCTTTCTTCCTCACCCTGCTCTTCTTGTTTTCTCTCTCTTTCTCTCCCCTCTCTAAGAGCTCGCCTTCCTCATTTCTCCACCATAAAAATATAACTACAGTTGCTCTGTATCTCTCTCACACATTATGATTTATTGCTCTTCCTTCCCCACAAACCTTCTTCTTTGTTCCTGCATATGCCCCTTATGAGTTTTACTAACAATGTATCACTATGTGTGTTTTTTTTTGAGCCTCAAATATTCCTCTTTTTGTCTAGTGATAGTCTTTTCTGGATCTTTCTGAGTTGATAATGCCATTACCACTAGCTTACTTTGTCCATTTTTGGCAAAAAAACAAAATGTTTTATTCTAACTTGAACTTTTTCTTTAGATCTGAAACCAGCCATTTGCCTAAGGAACACTGTTTAGTAGGGAATATTATTTCAGAACAATTATCTAGGTGCTAGAATTTCTGAGTCTTTCTGGAATATCACAGATGCCAGTTTCTTTCACAGGCTGCAGACTTAAGATGGTTTTGATGAGATTGAATTAATACACACAGTATAAGTGCAGCATAAAGAAGTCTTCCTCATTTTCCTTATGTCCCTACTGATATGTAAATTAATCCACAGTGAAAACTAATTCTTAAAAAGAAGGATTTTAAATTTTCTTAAAACTACACATTATAATTTTACAGATAGATTCAGAAGTACCTCAATGATACTTCAGACACAGTAACAACAAAGTCTCCAATGGAGACGTTACTGGGCCCGCTTGAGCAAATGATACTTCAAGCGAAAATAATAAAACTACTAAGAAAACTAGATTTCTTTTTATTTGTCCTTCTAATATATTAGTGTATATATACTCTTTGTTATTTTTGTCTGAATTATATACAATGAATTTAATACTATGTAATATGAATTAAAATTTTTCTCCCTTAAGTGACCTCAAAAACATTTTTCTATGAATATTTCACTCAAAATTTCTTCAAACTTTTAGCTAATTGGCTCCAAAAATCTTTCTGTGGTATATTCAGAGACCAGGTGTTGTGATGTCTCTTTCTCTTCACACCTTCCCTTTGGACAGGTGCTTGTTCTCTTTCAGAACTGTTATTGGCCAAAACCATCAGTTTATTATGTAAGATATTTTACATGACATTTCTGTATTATTCTAGTTTTAATCCTGCCAATTCATGGTTTTGTGTAAAATCTTTTTGTTAAATCTTAAATCTTCATAATTATAATTTTCTGATTTAGGCTTTTGCAGACCTATCACCATCAAGGAAATTGGAATGGTTAATAAAAAGTCTCCCCAAGCACGAAAGTCTTGGCCCAGATGGACTTACTAGAGAATTCTTCCAAATCTTTAAAGAGGACTTACTCCCAATTCTCCTTAAGCTTTTCCACAAAATTGAAATATCAAAAGCACTTCCAAACAGTTTCTATGAAGCAAATATCACTCTGATACCAGATATCAGTCTAGCAAATACTAGAGATACCACAAAGAAAGAGAATTACAGGCCAATATCCCTGATTAACACAGACACAAATTTCTCAACAAACTATTAGCAAATAGAATCCAACAACTCATCCAAAAAATCATACACCATGAACAAGTAGGATTCATCCCAGGGATGCAAGGTTGGTTTAACATTCGGAAATCAAACAACATAATCCATCATATCAACAAAAGAAAAGATAAAAAAGATATGATCATATCAATATATGCAGAGAGAGCATTTGACAAGATCCAGCACCCTTTATGATGAAAACCCTTTCCAAAATAGGGATAGAGGGGACTTTCTTCAATATAGTTAAAGCCATCTACCAAAAGCCTACAGAAAACATCGTCCTCAATGGGGAAAACCTGAGATCCTTCCCCCAAAGATCAGGGATGGGAGAGGATGTCCACTCTCTCCACTGCTGTTCAAAATAGTACTGGAAGTACTTGCAATAGCGATTAGGCAAGAAAAAGATATTAAGGGTATTCAGGTAGGAAAGGGAGAAATCAAGCTCTCACTATTCGCAGATGATATGATACTATACTTAGAGAACCCTATAACCTCCACCAAGAAACTCCTAGAAACAATAGACTTGTATAGTAAAGTTGCAGGCTATAAAATCAATAACCAAAAGTCCACGACTTTCCTATATGCAAACAGTGAGAGAGAAGAAAGTGACATGAAAAAACAATCCCATTCACAATTGTGCCCAAGAAGATCAAATACCTAGGAATCAGCTTAACTAATGAAGTAAAGGACCTGTACAAAGAAAAATACAAAACGCTACTTCAGGAAATAAAAGAGGACACGAGAAAATGGAAAGATATACCCTGTTCATGGATTGGGAGAATTAACACTGTCAAAATGGCAATACTCCCCAAAGCATTGTACAAATTCATTGCGATCCCTATAATGATATCCATGACATTCTTCAAAGAAATGGAGCAAACACTCCTGAAATTCATATGGAATATTAAGCCCCCACGCATATCTAAAGCAATTCTTGGGAAAAAGAAAATGGGAAGAATCAGCCTCCCTAACTTCAAACTCTACTATAAAGCAGTAATAAATAAAACAGCATGGTACTGAAACAAAGGCAGAGCTGCAGGCCAATGGAAGAGGGTTGAATATACAGACATCTCCCCCCAAATATATGATCATCTAATCTTTGATAAAGGTGCAAGAAATGTGAGGTGGAGTAAGGAAAACCTCTTCAACAAATTGTGCTGGCAAAATTGGACGACTATGTGCAAGAAAACGGGCTCAGATCTTAGCCTAACACCATGTACAAAAGTAAGATCAAAATGGATTAAAGACCTCAACGTCATACCGGAATCCATAAGGTACATTGAAGACAAAGTTGGCAAAACCCTCCATGACATTGAAGCTAATGGTATCTTCAAAGATGTCACGCCACTGGCTGAGCAAGTGAAAACAGAGATAGACAAACGGGACTATCTTAAACTAAGAAGCTTCTGCACCTCTAAAGAAGCAGTGACCAAAATAAAAAGACAGTCTACAGAATGGGAAAGTATATTCTTCCAGTACACATCTGACAAGGGATATATACAAGGATATACAAACTGCTGGTTGAACTCCACAAGAAGAAAACATCCAAGTTCATCAAAAAATGGGGCGATGAAATGAACAGAAACTTTCTCAAAGAAGAAATCCGAATGGCTAAAAGGCACCTGAGAAAAAGCTCTACATAATTAATAATCAGGGAGATCAGACCAAAATCACAGTGAGATATCATTTCACACCACAGAGACTGACCCATATCCAAAAGGACAAAAACAACCAATGTTGGCGCGAATGTAGCGAGAAAGGGACCCTCCTTCATTGCTGGTGAGAATGCCAACTGGTTCAGCCCTTTTGGAAAAACAGTCTGGACTGGTCTCAAAAAATTAGAAATTGAGCTCCCATTTGACTCAGCAATACCACTCCTAGGAATATATTCCAGAAAGGCAAAAAAGTACAATCAAAGTGACATCTGCACTTGTTTGTTCATTGCAGCACTGTTTACAATAGCCAGAATCTGGAAAAAACCTGAGTGCCCGAGAACAGATGACTGGTTATAGAAACTTTGGTACTTCTACACAATGGAGTACTATGTAGCTGTTAGAAAAATTGAAGTCATGAAATTTACATAAAAGTGGTACTACATGGAAAGCATTATGCTAAGTGAAATAAGTCAGAAAGAGAGGGATAGACATAGAAATATTGCATTCATCTGGGGAACATAAAGTAACAAATAGGAGACTTAACACCCAAGAATAGCCGAAATAAGTACCAGGAGGTTTACTCCATGGCTTGGAGGTCAGCCGCACATCCTGGGGGAAAAGGGAGCTCAGATAGAGAAGGGAGCACCAAATAAGGGCGTTTGGAGGATCATTCTAGGATGGGAGAAGCATGCTGAAAGTAGACTATAGACCGAACATGATTGCCACTCAATGCCTCTTTTGCAAACCAAAGCACCCAAAAGGAGAGAGAGAACAAAAGGGAATGCCCTGCCACAGAGGCAGGGTGGGATGGGGACATGGAGGGTCGGAGGGAATACTGAAATCTGTGGTGGTGGAAAATCGGCACTGGTGGAGGGATGAGTCATTGTATAATTGAAACCCAAGCACAAAAATTTGTAAATGTACAACTGTACCTCATGGTGTTTCACTAATACAAATTAAAAAAAAATTAGACTTTTGATATATTATTTGGTGAAACTTTCCCATTTTTAAAAATTTATTTAGAAAAATACATTAAGATATAATCAACATCTCTAACTTTCAGATCTCCAACATAATTTTGTGATGTTTGTATGTATTGAATTATTTCATGTGACTGAAATGATCACCACAATATGTCTAGATAGCATTCAAAACCACAGTTACCCAGTGTTTTCCAGAGATGAATGCTTTTAAGATCTGCTCTTTTAGCATCTTCGGAATATGTAGTTGAGTGTTATTAAGAATCATCATAATTACATCACCATGACTTTTGCTTATCTTATGAAAGGAAGTTTGACCCATTTTTGCTATCCTAAACCCTTGGTTCTGGCAACCACTAAGTCTCTTTTCCATAATTTTGAGTTCAAGTCTTTTGTTAAAATTTGTATGTTAGAGTCCACATGTATGTAAGATCATATGATACTTGTTTTTCTAGGTCTGGCTTGTTTTACTTAGCATAGTTTCCTTAGGATCTTTTCTCTTTTTAATGCCTGCATTCCATTCCATTGTATGTATATATAAGTATGTTTGCATATTTTATTTTTCTATTCATCCATCAGTGGATATTTAGATTTCTTTCATAACTTATATATATGTGGATACATATATCTTTTTAAGTTTGTGTTTCTATTTTTCTTTGGATAAATACCCAGAAATAAAATTGTTGGATTTTAAATGCTACTATGTTTTTATTTTTAATTAATTTATTTATTGCTTTTTGGGTCACACCCGGCGATGCTCAGAGGTTACTCCTGACTCCACACTCAGGAATCACTCCTGGGGGTTCTCAGGGATTCTGGGACTTGAACCCGAGTCAGCTGCGTGCATGGCAAATGCCCTACCCGCTGTACTATCACTCCAGCCCCAACTACTATGATTTTAGTTGTTGAGAAATCTCTCTATCTTGAGGAGAACCTACTATTTTCCATAGTGGCTACTGCAATTTACTTTCCCGTTAGGGGAGTACAGGGATTCCGCTTTCTCCAGTGTCACCTGCACTTGTGATTGCTTGTCTTTTAATAGAAAACAGTCTGATAAAGATGAGTGGATATTTCATTAGGGGATTGATATGTATTTATCTGTAAATTTTTGTATACACATTGGCTTTTTGTATCTCATCTTTGAAAAAAAGATGTGTAACTTAGATCCATTGCCCATTTATAATCAGACAGTTTTTGCTGTTGAGTTGTATGATTTCTTTATGTATTTTGGATAGTGATCCCATTTTAAGATATGATTTGCAAATATTTCCTCCCTTTTGGTAGGTTGCCATTCATTTTTCTGGTTATTTCCTTTTTTGTTTTCTTAGGTTCATGATTTTTATCCACATCTGCCCTTTTTTGTTATTGTGTTATTTTGTATCTCCTATTTTAACTTCTGAAAATCGCTCTCATTAAACTTCTTTAAATCTCTTTCAGTGCAGACTGCTCTAATTTGAAGCCTGATTCCCAATGGTTATCATCTTTTGTCTTGAAACACTAAAACATGGACATCCTCTCTGTTTCCAAGAATAGATAATGTTGTTTGTTAGCGACATTTTTTGTTATTTTTATTTATTCAAGTTGTGTTCTCCAGAATTTTCAAAAAAGCTTTATCTTTCAAAACACTTTGAAATTACTAAAAAGTTCATTTACTCATTTTCGATTTCTTTCTTTCTCACCTACCTATATTGATAGCAGTTCAAGTTCATTCTCACTGGGGACATTGTATAGTTTATCTACTTTTCTTTGTCCTGTCCTTTAAATTTTGATATTTTTCCTCAAGGAAATACAACATTTCATAGTTTTTCTCTGACTTGTCCCCATAAGGAAATGCTTCTTTCTACTGTACCTACCAGGGTTAGAGAGATAGTACAGGGGGTAAGGTACTGCCTTGAGTACTGCTGACCCATGTTCCATCTATGGCAACATATTTGGTCTCTTGAGACCCACCAGGAGTGATCCCTAAGCACAGTCCAGGAGTAAGCCCTAAGGACAGACAGATGTGTCCATGTATATGTCAAAGATATTTATTGCATTACCACAGATAGACTCCAGAATCTTTGAGACAGTGTGTGTATGTTTGTGTAGCTCTCTTGGGGGAAGCTTTATTGTTTCACCAAATTCTCAAAAAAGGATTCTGCTTTGTAATCTCAAATTTCAGTTCATATTATCTAGCCCAAAAGCTAAGTACATTATTACTGTTATTTATACTTTTCAGTGTCTGAAGAAATGTTATTGGGCCATAGGATCTTTCTACTCCTGTAGATTTTGTTTGTTCGTTTGATATGTACACTGGGTTTCAAACTTTGACAGTTAATGAAATTCTGAAGAGTCTTTTTAGAAGTTGTGAATCCATTTCTCATAGTATAATGCCCCAAGGGAACCCATCTTTATAATTTGAAGATCCTATCAGTTCCTTAATTCCAGAGTTTTAATTACTGCCTTGGATTCATATAAGTCTAGTCTACAATCACTCTGTCTATTCAGCAATTGCTATTTTCTTCCCTTTTTAGATAGATCACTTCTAATGAGTTTTTTTTTTCATAAAAGTGTCCTTTGATGGTGCTTTGTCCCTTCCAGAGACTGCATAATTTCTTTCCTTTCTTCGCCTCCTGCAACTTATATGTGATGCAAAATAGAGAAGTTAAAAAGTTTACTCTCTTAAAACATTGGTAGAACTCTCCAGGAAATTGACCTCAGAGGAATCTTTAACAAGATAAACACAGTGACAGCAAAAATAAAAAATAAATTAAACAATGGTGCTGCATCAAATTAAAACGTTTCTACACAGTAAAATAAACTCAAGTTCTGATAAAAAGACACCCTACTGACTGGAATGAAATATTTGCACACAATACAGCAGATAAAGGGCTGATATCCAAAATCTATGAAGCACTCACAAAACTCGACAATAAAAACCCCAACTACCCTGTTCACAAGTCAGGCAGAGATAAATACTTTTCACAAAGGCTTACAGATGGTCAAGATGCATATGAGGAATTGCTCATCATTTGTCATTCATGATTAGAGACATGTAAATCAAAACAACAGTGAGATATCATATCAAAACCTGTGATAATGACACATATTAAAAAGTTTGAGAAGTCTGAACACAGCCAATGTTAGTGAGAAAGGAACTCTCATTCACTGCTGGTGAGAATGTTATCTGATTCAGCCTCTCTGGAAACGAATATGAAAATGTATTCCAAAAAATGTAAATAGTGCTACCATATGACCCAGCAATACTAGTTCTTGGTGTCTATCTCAAAACATAAAAACATGAATCCGAAAGGATATATGCACCACTGTGTTCATTGCCACACATAGTACATAGCCAAGATATGAAAACAACCCAAATGCCCAGCAATGGTCAAATGGATCAAGTAATTCTGGTATATAGAATACAATTGAAATGCTATACAGCTTTAAGAAAGAACATAATTATGACATTTGCAACAACATGGATAGAACTAGAGGACATCATGATGATTGAAGTTGTCAGTACTTTCAATGCACATACGCTAGTATCAGATACATCCATCGAGGACCTGATGGTACAAGCGGGAAAGATCAAGTATGACACCATTGGTCTGACCGAGACAAGAAGGCACCAATCTCATCACGCCGTTTTCAACACTGGAGAAGAATTGTTCCTCAGAACATGCGATAAAAGAGGTGTCGGAGGCGTCGCTGTCCTTGTCAACACAAACTTGGCCATAAGCATTGATTCATTCGAATGTCTAACAACTTGAATCGGATGTTTACATTTGAATAGATGTGTCTCACTACCGGCAGTTTCTATCTTCATTGTCTAAACACCAACATCCAATTATGATGAAGGAGAAATTGAGAAGTTCTACATGGAGCTAGAGAAGTTCTATAAAGAAGACCACACCATCTACAAGATCATTTTGGGTGATTTCAATGCCAAGATAGGACCGAGAAGATCAGCCGAAGAACTTCACATCGTGACCCATGACCTAGAATGGAATGAACAGGGTGACAGACTGTCTGAGTTCAACATGTCGACCAAGACCATCCATGGTAACGAAAGATTCCAGAAGACCGAATATGAATGTTGGACATGGGAGTCTCTGGCGGACAATTCCACAACAAAATAGACCACATCATATTCAATCGACGGTTTTGACTCACCGATGTCACTGTTGTCCCAAAATTCCAAACGGGATCGGACCACCGTCTCCTTCGTGCAAAATTCTACTTCACAGAGCGGGGAGAAAGGGCTGCAAAGTTAAAAAAGAGAACTCCCAGAACGACCACCAACTGGGAGCTCTTTGGCACAATTGCGGCAACATGGGAAGATGCCATTGTTGACAACATTGACGAGGAATACGATCAACTGGTTTAGCACCTCCATGATTGGGCAAGGAACGCCAAGAGAGAGATAGCCACAAAAAAACGCCTGTCTTCGAAAACTCTTGAGCTTATTCGCCAACATGACTTGGCGCATGACTCAGGCAATCACAAATGACCATCTGAGCTTGCAAAGCAGTGTAGAGATGCGATCAAGGAAGACCTCAAAGAGAGAAGTGCTGGTAGATGCGGCAGAAGCTGGGAAAAGTATTCGTAAGACCTGCCTGTCCTTCGCCAACTACAAGACCAAGATGACTGCCCTCCGACGTCCTGATGGATCTGTTACATCCTCCAGATCGGCAATGGAGAAGATTATCCATGACTTCTACTCAAATCTCTTCGATAGCCATGTCTGCCTGCTGACATACCAAATTGCACAAGATGGATATGTCGTTCCCAATGTTCTCCCTTCCAAAATCCGACACACCCTTTCATCAGTAAAGAAAGGAACAGCACCCGGCCCAGACAAGGTCAGACCTGAACACCTGAAGAACCTGCTGTCAGTACTCATCAATATGCTGGCTTGGCTCTTCACACGCTACCTGTCTAAATGCAATTTTCTGTCCCAATGGAAAACCAGCAGGACTGTACTACTGTACAAGAGGGAGACATCCACGACATTGGCAACTATCACCCGATCTGCTTATTGTCTGTCATCTACAAGTTGTTCACTCGAGTCATCCTGAATAGGATTGACAGAACACTAGATGAAGGACAACCATGCGAACAAGCCGTGTTCTGCAAAGGATTCAGCACCATTGACCATATCCACATGATAACCAAGCTCATTGAGGTTTCTCAGGAGTTCAAGATGCTGCTCTGTCTAATGTTCATTGATTTAAAGAAGGCCTTTGATTCTGTTGAGATGGAAGCGGTCATTGAAGCCCTAGCCAGTCAAGGCATTCAAACTCAATACATCAGGATCCTCTGTGAGCTGTATTATGGATTCACTACCAGTATCTCACCATTCTACAAAGAAGTGATCATTGATATCAAGAGACGGGTTCAGCAGAGTGATGCCATTTCACCGAAACTCTTCAGTGCCACCCTCAAGAACATCATGCGACGACTGGAATGGAAAGGAATGGGAGTGAAGATAAATGGTCAGCAACTACACCACCTCCACTTTGCTAATGACATTGTTTTAATAACACCAAACATTAGCCAAGCAGCACAAATGCTGGCCAACTTCAACCGTGAGTGTGCAAAGGTCGGACTACAGCTGAATCTTACGAAGACAAAGTTTATGAGAAACAGCCTTGTTCCTGATGCCTCATTCACTCTCAATGGAACGACCATCTCCGAATGCAACAGCTATGTGTACCTAGGTTGAGAAGTCAACATGACAAATAACCTGGCTCCCGAGCTTTGCAGGAGGAAGAGAGTGGCTTGGAATGCCTTCAGGAGCGTTGAAGAAATGCTAAGAGGACGAAGAACCTCCAGCTCCGGGCACATCTCTTTGATTCCACTGTTCTTCCTGCATTAACATACGCCTCAGAGACCTGGGCCCTATGCAAACAGGATGAGAATGCTATTCGGGTCTCCCAAAGCGGAATTGAAAGAGCTATGCTTGGAATATCACGTTTAACTCAAATGAGAGAAAGAATCCGGAGTTCCCACCTCCATCCACGATCAAGAATCAGGGATGCTCTCTTGTTTGCCAAGGTGTCAAAAATCAGATATGCTGGTCACGTAATGAGATTTAGAGACAACCACTGGACTAGAGCTGTTACTAACTGGATTCCACAGGATGTCAAAAGACCACGTGGTCGCCCACCTACCAGACGGTCAGACTTCTTCATCAAGATCATGAATGATCCGTTTGAGGCTCTTCGTGTTCCTAGAATGAACAGACGCCATTGGGCTACACTAGCACGCGACAGGGACTAATGTAGACATTACTAGTGCCCGCTCCAGCAAATCCATGATTAACGGGAAGTCAAGTGATCAAGTGAAGTTGTCCGAAAGAAAGGGACACATTCAGAATGATCTTCCTCATATATAGGATTTAAAGATCACAGCAAGACAACAACAAAGGACCAAAGGCAACAAAATGGGAGCACTGATTCATACAATTGAGTTGGAGAAGGGGTCCAGAGAGAGGGGACATCAGGGTCCATGAGGGAGGAATGTGGGTACGCTGGTGATGGGTCTGGTATTGGAATTATGTGCATGAGAAACCACTCTTAACAATATTATAAACCACAGAATTTCAATTTTTAAAATGGAGGAGGTATAAATAGTTGAAAAGAATTTGTCAAAAACAGTTGCTATATATATATCTTAACAACTTGGATGGTTCTGGGGTTTTTTTTTTGGTTTTATTTTTTCTTTGTTTTTATAATATCACAATAAAACTGCACTTTCCATATATGTATATGTATATATATAAATATTTTATAGTTTGCCTTTCTTTTGTGTCTTCTGCATTTCCTACTACAACTTTTAAAAATTGCTCTCATCAATCCTGTATCATTTTTCAAATATGCTCAGTCTTTCTTTCAAAATTACCACTTGATGCTGACACTCACCAGAATCCTGAACCAAAAGAAAAAATGCTGAGATACACATTCCTAAACTGTCTTATTTCTACTCCAATTGCCTTAAACATGAATTTCTTTGTCAGACTTTGCCCTCACTAAATCCAAACCAAGTTGTCATATCCTTTCCCTTAGCTTCCTATTTCACCCTTCTTATCCTCTTATTTTGTCCCATTCTACCCATAAGCTGCCCTCTCTCATTTCCATATTCCTTCCTTCTTCCTAAAATTTCCCTCTTCTCACTCCCATTTCTCACTACTAGCCCTTTGTGTTGATTTATTTTCTTTACAATCTGCTTTATTCACTTAGATGGAAAAATTCTTGTTCTGACATAACCCTGAAAGTTAGGAAACTTTTTTGTTTATTTTTGGGGTCACATATTTTGATACTCAGGGCTTTCTTCTGGCTCTGTGCTCAGGGATCTCTTGTCATGGTGCTTAGAAGATCACATATGGTGCCAGGGATTGAACCAGGATGGACTGCATGCAAGACAAAACAAACACCTTAACTATATTTTTTTTTAGTAGGAGTACTGCTATTTATTCAGCCACTGATTAGCTGATTGACTTGTGCTTGAACTCCACCTTACTTTTTTTCATTTTTTGTAATTTTATTATTGAATCACCATGAGAGCAGTTACAAAGCTTTCGGGTCTAAGTCACGGTCATACAATGAAATACCCACACCTTCATCAGTGCCCATTCTCCACCACCAAAAACCCCAGCATACCCCCATCTCACACCCTCCCCCTACCTGTGGGGCAGATGATTTCCACGTTACTCTCTCTCTACTTTGATCATATTCAATATTTCGACACCAGACCCACCATTATTATTTGAGATTTTACCCCAACACTCAGATCTGCTGAAAAGGCAACAGTAGACAATTTTTGTTCTATTGCTGGTTATGACTAACATATGACGTCGTGTGGCTGCAGTAGGGCCATGTGATTTTGAAATTCCAAAATTTTAACACTTAAATCTGGAGGGATTTCTGCCAAAAGCCACTGGGTTTTGAGATTTACTCCTGAGTCTCTGGGATCATGGCCTTTGATCAGCTTGATCAGGAGCCAGAGAAGCACCTTAACTATTATACTACCTCTTAATTTATTATCTCTCTAGCCCATAGGAAAATTAAAAATATTTTCACATTATGAAGATGATAATTGAAACTTAGAATGTATAATTTTTATGCCTATCATATGATCAAATAACAAGTCTCACAATGGACCCACTTGAGCAAATTGATGAACAATGGAAGGGCAGTGACAGTGACATATGATATCCAGTTGTCAAAGATTTATAGCTTCCTGTTAAATCCGTTTTATCTAATGGCAGCATGTTGTATAAATCCATATATTCCTCTTTCCCCCCTTACTTGACATTTGTGTGTATGTGTGTGTTGTACCTATCAGAAATGACTTTGTATGTTATACTGATAGATGAGATGGTTTTTTTGGTTCGCTTTTGTTTTTTGCTAAATTTCAGTATCTGAGGTCTCTACAGTGTGTTGACAAAGATAATTTTTTCCCATTTTGCTTGTGCTTCGTAGTATTCATAATAGTTTAGGAGTATTTTTTATAATTCAGTAGTCAGGAGTGGTACAAAGCAATGCTAATGGATAATTTTGAGAGACTTCAAATTATATCCCCCATTGCATCAAAGGAGACCATCAGGATAATTGAGATCGATGCCTTTCAAGTTGTCCTGACATTGAGAAGGTAATGCAGAAGAGTGCAGGGGATGGAGATAGGGGATACATTATGATATTATTTCACTATAAAAAGACCTAAATTCCTAGATATATTCCAGTAATAATGTAAGACAGTGGTTTTAAGTTGGTCTATAAATAGGAAAAAGTAATTGCTTAAATACTCATTATTTAAAATATAAAGAAATGTTCAGGAAAAATTAGAAATAATTTCATGCTACAAAGCAACCTAGTGAAGGACAATTTGCTGAATTTTTAAAAAGAACCATCAAAAAGATATTAGGAGAAATCTCCACAATACTGACTTCAAAGGGGTATTTAATGGTTCTCCATTGACAAAGGAAAAAAAAATAAACAAGTGGGACTGCATCAGACTAAAAGGTTACTGAACTATGAAAGAAATAATGGCTGAAATTATGACACTATAGTGAATGGAATAAAATAGTCACATATCATACATCTGACAGAGGGCTAATAGATAAAATATGTGTGCTATTTGAAGTACTCACAAAACTCGACAACAAGCAGCAACCCTATCAAAAATGGAGAGGTAGAGCTGGAAAAGTGGCTCAGTGATAGAGTTGCTGTCGTACATCTATAGACCCCTGGGCTCAATGCCTGGTATCATCATAAACAAAAAGCATTTGAAAAATGGAGACATGATGGACACACAAAAAAAGACATACAGATTGCTAATAGGCATATTAAAAAGTGTTATCGTCAGGGCCAAAGCAATAGTACAAGGGATGCAGCTATCCCTATTTTGATACCTGGCACTGCATATGGTTCCTTGAATGTCTCCAGACTGATACCTGAGTATAGAGCCAGGCGTAAGTTCTGAGCACAGCCAGATGTGACACCAAGATGTGGTAAATAGATACAATAACCCATCCATTACCCATCTTCAGGAAAATGCAGATCAAAGCAACAAAGTGCTATCACCTCATTTCAGTGTAGTCCACAGCCAACCAGTTCTGTAAGGATGCAGTGAAAAAAGAAATTCTTTCACTGTTGTCAGCTTGGCCTATGTGGAAAATAGTATGGAACTGTTTCTTCTAAAAGAAATTAAAAGGAGAACTATTATATGACCAGTGATTCCATTCCTTCACATCTAATCCAAGAATTCAGAAACATTAATATGAAAATATATGTACACAACTATGTTCAGTAGATTACTATTTACAGCATCCATGATCTAAAAACAATCCAAATGCCTAATGATAGGTAAGTGAATAAAGAAACTGTGGTATATATGCATGGACTATGGACTACAAAACACTGATAAACTGTAATAAAAGATGAAATCTTACTGTTTCCTACAACTTGGATGAAATTAATCGGTTTCATGTAAAGAAAAGGAAGTCAAATGAAGTAGAAAATGCGTTTAATCTTAACAATATCTGGTATAAAACAAACACAAAAGGGAATGTATAATAGTGAAAGAAAACCTAAACTATTACAACAGAACTGAGGTTATCAATGTGAGTGAGGAGAGTGCTAGGGATCGGGGAGCAGGGACGGTTTTAGAAGATAACTTGAACACTACTGTGAACATCTTTAAACATTAAAGTAATAGTTAATATCAGATTAAAGCTATCCATTGACCATTGGATTTATCAATTTGTATGCTTCACTCTATTTCCATGTATAGTTTCTGTTAACATCAGAAGACATTCTGCATTACATGAGAAAAGAACAAAATTATAATCTGTTAAATATCCATTTACTACATTTATTGTCTTTTTTCTATAATATCAGCATATTTTTGATGACAATAATAAATAAATGTAACTTATTATTAGACATCCATTTATTATCTTCCTTAACTGTATATTATTATCATAATGGTTCATTTAAAACTGAATTTCACATAAACACGTTTCAGAATCAGAAATGTACTCTCTAAACAGACATGAGCTATAAGAATAATAAAAATAAGAATCCATTAGAATTTCTTTTATAACAGAAAGCATTAACTAGTATAAAATAACAGTTGATGTAGGTAAAGCTTACCCACCGATATTTTGAGTTACAAAATAAGTGCAAATAGTTTAATGACTTTATTCATTTTCAAAATTAAAAAAAAACACACATATTTAGAACTTTGTCCTAGATGAATAGGAAATTGCCTTAAGCATTGGGAGAGAGGACAAAAATCTAAATTTTGACATTTTGCCTCCCTGCTTTTAGGAACCAGCTTGTAAATTGTCTTTTAGTTAATGTTTTAGGGATGATGATGTTGTAAAAGAAGTAGGTAGCTGCACACAGAAAAATAGAGACAAAAATTTTGTTGGAAAAATACATTTAAAACAAGTGACATAAAAACAGTTGTGGAGGGTCTTTGACACTTTGGTGGTTGTGGGGTATTCACTAATTTTATCAAAAGCATAAACCTTAAAATTACTGTAACCATGTTACCTCAGTAACAAACATTATTTTTAAAAAGTCAGGTCAGAAAAACTTGGGGGCTAGCTCAGAGATCTTGGCCACAAGACTTGCATATAAAAGGATCTCAGTTTGAGCTCCAGCACCCCTTGCTCCCAGCTCACCCTTAGGTGTGGGCCTGGAGGTGCCGAACCCTGCTACTGTGGTCCCAGGGACCCTCTGCACTCCAGGTTCGAAGCAGTGCCTCAGCCAGCTCTGGACCAAGGAATTGTATCATCAGATCTGCTTGGCTAAGTACTTTAGGGAGTGACCCTGCCGCCAGCCCAGTAGTTGGGAGACCCACCCCCCTCCACCTCCTCATCCACCTTCTCAAACTTCAGCAAAAATAAAATGAAACACATCAGTAATTTATAATTTACTTCTCCAAAGCTAGAACTGTTTTAATATCTAACATTTGGACTTTTCTGGATATCTTTTAAGGGGCTTCTTCAAACATTACTTTACTTTGTCTATATTTGTTTTTTTTTTTTTTTTGGTTTGATTTTTTGGGGTTTTTTGGGCAGGAGGTCACACCTGGCGATGCTCAGGGATTACTCCTGGCTTTGCACTCAGGAATTACTCCTGGCAATGCTTGGGGGACCATATAGGATGCTGGGAATCGAACCCGAGTCAGCCACGTGCAAGGCAAACACCCTACCTGCTTTACTATCACGCCAGCCCCAAACATTACTTTCTAAAACACAGCAGGGCATATTTTTTAGGAGAGCTAAAATATATTATTTCTACAACAAAGTATGTGTACATTTGTAAACAATAAATGTGATTCCTTTTGCGAAGAGGAACCATACCTGGAGGTGCTCAGGGCTTACTCTTGGCTCTTTGCTCAGGGATCCACCGTGGTGGGGCTCAGGAGACCATATGGGGTCCAGGGATCCAACTTCGGCTGGCCATAAGCAAGGTGAGCATATGCCCACTGTACTATCACTCCACCCTAATACGTGATTTTTTACTTTAAAAAAAAGACTTTTTTTTTGTATTATCCAATCTCATTTAGTCATAGTTGTGTCTCATGTTCTCTTTATGTATGCAAAGGTTATTTTATGTAGGGATTATAGAAACTGTAATTCATAAGCATTACAATTTCAGAGATGAGAATAAAGAAAATCTTTCTTATCATGCTAAGCGAAATGAGTCAGAAAGAGAGGAATAGACATAGAAAGATTGCATTCATCTGGGGGATATAAAGTAACAAAGTATGAGATTAATACCCAAGAATAGCTGAGATCAGCACCAGGAGGATTACTCCATAACTTAGAGGCCAGCCGGGTATCCTAGAGGAAAGGGCTATTCAGATAGAGAAGGGAGCACCAAATAAAGGATGTTTGGAGGATCCTCCCAGGAGGGGAGATGCATGTCGAGAGTAGACTATGGACTGAACATGTTTGCCACTCAATGCCTCTTTTGCAGACCACAACACCCAAAAGGAGAGAGAGAACACAGGGGATTGCCCTGCCACAGAGACGGGGGGATGGGGGGATGGGGGTGGGAGGGATATTATCCATGGTGGTGGAAAATGGGCACTGGTGGAGGGATGGGTATCTGATCATTGTATAATTGAAACCAAAGCACAAAAAATTGTAAATCTACAACTTTAAAAAAAATAAAATAAAATAAAGGGGAAAAAAAAAAAAAAAAAAGAAAATCTTTCAGCTAAAGTTTATACAACAGAAAATTAGCTGGAATTAAAGTGACAGCATACTACATGTGCTTCTTTTAAATTTTGTAAGGTAAAAGGTAAAGGCCCTCCCGTTGTTCATCAATTTGCTCAAGTGGGCCCAGTAATGTCTCCATTGGAGATTTTGTTGTTACTGTGTTTGGCATATCAAATACATCACGGGTGGCTTGCCAGGCTCTGCCGTGCGGGTGAGATACTCTTGGTAGCTTGCCGGGCTCTCCGAGAGGGGCAGAGGAATCGAACTCGGGTCGGCCATGTTGGCTGCGTGCAAGGCAAACGCCCTACTGCTGTGCTATCGAGACTATTTGACATTTAATATACCCAGACATCACATCTTATAGAATTACCTTGAGGCACTGAAAAATAATAATGAATTAAGTTTCCAAAAAAATCATTATTTTCTGTGGCTTCTTCCAGCTTAAAATCATGTTCTTTGGATAACTGTTAAATGAATAAACTGAAATTAGCATTTTCAACATAGCTTTATCTCTTATAAAATATAGCCTAAAATTCATTCAGCAAGTTTATTTTTAAAGGAATTTAAAGGGTTTTTTGTGTGTTTGTCAGTTTACCAATATCGCTTACTACATGACTTTTCCCCCATTCCATGGACAGCCTCTAATAATATCTTACCTCTAGTGGCTCAATATAGAAAATCACTAATTCACAAAAGAATTTGTAATTTGATCAAGGTCAGAATTTTTCATTTTCTTTCTTGTCCCACTAGAAATTATAGCTTGAATACCTTCCTCTGAGGTAGACAAAAGCTCTAAAATACCAGTTGGTGGCTATAAGAACTTCAGATGATGAATTGAGCCTTGGAGCTCCTACATACATTGCTGTTTGTTTAAACTTGCTGACATGAACATCTTTGTGACAGAATTGATGCAATGACATTGTCCTCTGTCCAGGAGGTCCTATGAGAAAAGAGGGAACTTGAATTGATTAGGTCCTTGCTATTTAGTTTCTATTAGCATCACCTTGGGAACCATAGATGCCACATCTATTTTGCCTTCTACTTGTTTACAAAGGGAACTGCTTCAAAGGCTGGTGTCCTGGAATTCAAACTGACCTCATAACCCAGGGAAGTGGTTTTGATGTTCTTGTTCCCAGTTTATAGCTAGGATCTGAGTACCTGGGTACCATGGTGATAAAGTGCCATTGAAATACTTAGGTAATCAGTCAGTATGCTAGAGTATTGATTTCTTTCTTTCCTTTTTCTGAACAGACAAAGTCAGTCTCTCAAGAAGCCCTGGAGTAAGAGGGCAATTACATTCATGATAAAGAGCAGCAATGGTAAAGGCAAAGATTAATAACTTCAACTGGACAGGAACTATTTTCAGGGGACAGAAAATATCGCAACCCCTTATTGACCTTCTCATTTAGAACATAGGTCCTTCTCTTTGAATCTTTAAATTGGGTGATTTTTTTTAAAGCAAATCATTTGCTTTTATACTGACATTCTGTTCATAATGAAATAGTAACCAGGACTTAAAACTCCCCAATTTCAAGGCAAAACTACTGTGTACAGTGTGTCTTATTACAGATAATAAGCCTCACTTTAGTCGCTTGACTTTCCTAAGGAGTCCATTGCTTTTTAAAAGAGGCCATGCAGTCTGTACTGACTACAAAGAATAGTTTTTATTTTAAAAAATTCAAATACATAGACTTAAATTTATATGTTGGCAGCTCTGCCGTTCACAACAATAGCCTGAATACTTCCCTCAAACATTTTAATTGAAGCCAAATTACTTCTGTTCGTTAATAAGTATATGGCATAATCATTGCAGTGAAAGTAATCATGGTACATTTAGTTTCTGGTGCTTTTGCTCTTTTAGCCTTCAGCCTGTCCTTCTTAGCATTTTTTCATATTTTAATTTTCTCTAATTTACTTATTGATATTTTTTCTTTACAGTTATCACTTCAAAATCTTTAACAGGTAACATTTAGCTATTCTTTTCTTAAAGAGGTTTATTGAGGTGTATTTGACATACACTAACATACACACATTTAAACTATATGGTATAATCTGTTTTATGGGAATACATCAATTAGACCATGTAAGATAGTGAGTGTATGTATAATTCAGATTTACTCCTGATTCTTTGTAGTCTTTTCCTCCTGTTTTCAGGCCTTCATCCCTAGGGAACTGCTGATCTGTTTTCTGTCACTGTAGATGCATTTGACTTTACTAGAACTTTATATGATTGGAATATACAGCATGTAATCCACAAAGTGCTGTGTCCATTTGTAGGCAAGTCTTTATATGGACATGTATTTACTTTTCTCTCTAGTAAGTACCTGGGAATAAAATATATGTATCAATTTTTTTTAATATATTTATTTGAATGTAGACAAAAGCTGCAACTGTTGATACAATTCTAGAATTGAAATTGATTAGATAATACTACTCCAAGATTAAAATCAATAGATCGCTTGATCATTTGACATCCTGTTACTCACCAGTTTGCTCGAGCGGGCACCAGTAATGTCTCCATTCGTTCCTGTCGCATGTTAGTGTAGGGCGTCTACAATGGGCTCAATGGCGTCTGCTCGTTCTAGGAAAATGAAGAGCCTCAAACTGATCGTTCAGAGTCTTGACGAAGAAGTCTGACCATCTCGTAGGTGGGCGGCCAATACAGTCTTTTGATGTCCCATGGAATCCAGAAAGTAACAGCTCTAGTCCAGCGGTCATCTCCAAATCTCATTATGTGTCCAGCCCAACTGATTTTCGACGCCATGACAAACGAGACAGCATCCCTGATTCTTGAACATCGACGAAGGTCGGAACTCCAGATTCATTCTCTCATTTGAGTGAAACGTGATACTCCAAGCATAGCTCTTTTGATTCCTCTTTGGGAGACCCAAATAGCGTTCTCATCCTGTTTTCATAGGGCCCAGGTCTCTGAGGCATATGTTACTGCAGGAAAAACAGTGGAATTGAAGAGATGTGCCTGGAACTGGAGGTTCTTCATTCTCTTAGCTATTTCTTCGATGCTCTTGAAGGCATTCCAAGCCGCTCTCTTCCTCCTGCACAGCTCAGGTGCCAGGTCATTTGTCATTTTGACTTCTCGACCTAGGTACACATAGCTGTTGAATTCGGAGATGGTCGTTCCATTGAGAGTGAATGGAGCATCAGAAACGAGGCTATTTCTCATAAACTTTGTCTTTGTAAGATTTAGCTGTAGTCCGACCTTTGCACACGGACGGTTGAAGTCAGCCAGCATTTGTGCTGCTTGGCTAATGTTTGGTGTTATTAAAACAATGTCATCAGCAAAGCGGAGGTGGTGTAGTTGCCGACCCTCTATCGTCACTCCCATTCCTTCCCATTCTAGTTGTCGCATGATGTTCTCGAGAGTGGCACTGAAGAGTTTTGGTGAAATGGTATCACCCTGCCGAACCCGTCTCTTGACATCGATGATCATTTGTTTGTAGAATGGTGAGATCCTGGTAGTGAGTCCATAATACAGCTCATGGAGGATCCTGATGTATTGAGTTTGAATGCCCTTATTGGCTAGGGCTTTGATGACCACTTCTGTTTCAACAGAATCAAAGGCCTTCTTTAAATCAATGAACGTTAGACAGAGTGGCATCTTGAACTCCCGAGAAACCTTAATGAGCTTGGTAATCGTGCAGATATGGTCATTCATGCTGAACCCTTTGCAGAACCCAGCTTGCTTGCATGTGTGCCTTCATCTAGTATTCTGCCAATCCTGTTCAGGATGACTTGAGTGAACAGCTTGTAGATGACAGACAACAGGCAGATAGGGTGATAGTTGCCAATGTCGTGGATGTCTCCCTTCTTGTACAGTAGTACAGTCCTGCTGGTTTTCCATTGGGACGGAACCTTGCATTCAGACAGGTAGCATATGAAGAGCCGAGCCAGTGTGTTGATGAGTACTCATGGCAGATTCTTTAGGTGTTCAGGTCTGATCTTGTCTGGGCCAGGTGCTGCTCGTTTCTTTACCAACAAAATGGCGTGTCGGATTTCTTCTGAGGGAGGACGTTGGGAATGACATATACATCCTGCAGAATTTGGTATGTGGGCAGTTGGACGTGGCTATCAAAGAGATCTGAGTAGAAGTCATGGATAATCTCCTTTGCCCTTCAAAAGATGTGATAGATCCCTCAGGACGTTGGAGGACAGTCATCTTGGTCTTGTAATTGGCAAAGGACAAGATGGCGTTACAAATGCTTTTCCCAGCTTCTGCTGCATCTACCAGCACTGCTGCTTTTCTCTCTTTGAGGTCTTCCTTTATCAATTCTCTGCACTTCTTTGCAAGCTCAGATGTTCACTTGCAGTTGCCTGAGGCATGTGCCAAGCCACGTTGGCGAATAAGCTCAAGAGTTTTCGAAGACAGACTTTTTTTGTGGCTATCTCTCTTGGCATTCCTCACACAATCATGGAGGTGCTGATCCACTTGATCATATTCCTCGTCAATGTTTTCAACAATGGCATCTTCCCATATTGCAGCAATAGTGCCAAAGAGCTCCCAGTTGGTGGTCGTTCTGGGAGTTCTCTTTTTAAACTTTGCAGCCCTTTTCCCCCACTCTGTGAAGTAGAATTTTGCACGAAGGAGACAGTGGTCCGGTCCTATTTGGAATTTTGGGACAACAGCAACATTGGTAAGGCAAAACTGTTGATTGAATATGATGTGGTCAATTTTGTTGTGGAACCATCTGCTGGGAGACTCCTGTGTTCAGTGTTTAGATTCGGCCTTCTGGAATTGTGAATTACCATGGATGTTACCATGGAGTTAACATTGTCTTGGTCGACATGATGAACTCAGACAGTCTGTCACCTTGTTCGTTCCATTCTAGTCCTTGGGTCCTAATGTGGAGTTCTTTGGCTTATCTTCTCGGTCCTATCTTGGCATTAAAATCACCGACAATGATCTTGTAGAAGGTGTGGTCTTCTTTATAGAACTTCTCCAGCTCCGTGTAGAACTTCTCAGTTTCTTCTTCATCATAATTGGAAGTTGGTGCATAGACAATGAAGATAGAAACTGCCGGCAGTGAGCCACATCTATTCATCCGATTTGGGTTGTTAGGCATTTGAATGAATCAGTGCTCATGGCCCAGTTCGTGTTGACAAGGACACCAACACCTCTTTTGTTGCATGTTCTGAGGAACAGTTCTTCTCCCATGTCGTAAACAGCGTGATGTGATTGATGCTTTCTCTTCTCGATCAGACCAAGGATGTCGTACTTGCTCTTTAGGGCTTGTACCATCAGGTTCTCGATGGATGCATCTGATGCCAGTGTACATGCATTGAAAGTACAGACAGTTATTTTTGTCTTTATTTTGGCAGTCTGCTCCGGCCTTGAGATTTTATCAGCCTCTCCTTCCACATCCTTCTCAACGCTACCGTATTGGTGGCTCCTTCAGAGTCAGGGAAATGAGACCTATTGTATTTACTGGTTTTGGCATATCGAATACACCATGGATAGCTTGTCAGGCTCTGCTGTGCGGGCGGGATACTCTCGGTAGCTTGCCAGGCTCTCTGAGAGGGATAGAGGCTTTTGGGGCGGCCTCTAATCTCCCATGTAGATGTTCTCATGGTTCAAACCATATTTGAATCCTATTAAATATGGTGTGGTAATCCTGGAAGATGGGTATGAAGTGTTTTATGATGTGTTGTGCGGCTGCTTTGCGGCCGCGCGGTCCGAATATCATCCTGGAGCATGGCAGTGGCTAGGTAGTGGAGGTGGTGGAGGTCTGCCTGTGCGGTATTTATCTGGTACCGGTAGGGTGGGTCTTCTGTGTGTAATCTAATCCATGGGTCGCTGGTGGTTGGTGGAAGCAGACAGGGCAAGGTAGGGTGGGGCTCCTGGTTTTAATCCCTTCATCACCTGTGGTTGGTGGAAGCAGGCAGAGGATCTCTGTCCCTGGGTCCATTGAGCCTAGAGTTCAAGGTCTCAGAGTTCTGCTTATCTTGTTCTGTGGGGCATCACTCGTGCGTGAGTCTCAGCCCAAGTGTCCAGAACGTGTCATGGAGCATGGTGGCGACTGGATAGTGGAGATAGTGGAGTTCTGCCAGTGAGGTATTTATCTGGTACCAGTAGGGTGGGTCTTCTGTGCATAATCCAAAAAACAGTAGGTATAAAATTCAAATTTTTATCTGGAAATTGTTATATTAAGTCCTTGTCTAAGACTTTTTAAGCTATTTGTTGCTAGTTGAGCCTTCTGTGTTACTTTTTTTGTTGAGTTTAGTTGACTTCTATGTTGCTTTCCCATCTTATTTGGTGTGTTCCTACTGGAATTTTAGTATTGAGGATTTAGGAGGTGTCCAGAGACTTCAGAATCTATGGCCTGATCCAATAGTTGGCAGGACAATGCCTGTGGGAGGTGGTCATGGTTGCTGGGACTTCCGGAAGTACAAGGGGTGAGGGGGAAGACCCAGGAATTCTAGCCTGGGCACGTGGGTATCTGAAATTATTCAAGGTTTGGGTCTCTGCTTCAAATACACATGAAGTGGTGAAGTTGATTCCTTGGCGTGGCTGTAGCAGTTGGGTGTTAGTGTAGTTGCCAGGGCTTCAGCTTGCCTCCTGAGGGTACCCGGAATTTTCAGCCACGGAGATCAGTATTTCCGGTTTAGTTCCTTGGCCTGCATATCAGAGATTTACTCTGGAATTGGTAAAGCAGGGCCTGGATGAGTCAACATGGCAGCAGCTGTGGGAGGTGGGCATAGCTGCTGGGGCTCCTAGAAGTATGGGGGATAGGGGAGACTTCTTATCCCTAACTTATGGATCATATGTTATCATATGCATAATTTGGGGGGCTCTCTAGAGCAGTGCCTAGAGGCTACACCCAGTAATTTGACCTTACTATGAGAGCTTCATGATTCAGTGCTCATGGGTAATGCAGTGCTGCTTGGGCTCAGCAATGCTGGGGGTCTCCGGGGCTATACCTGGAAATTTTGTGGGGATATAGCAGGTGTGGGCATAGGGGGTTTGGGGAGGCCAAAGGCGGGCATGTTCCAGGATTCAAACTTGGGACCTACCAAGGTATTGACAAAAGACTTTGAGTTATTTCCCTGGCCCCAGTTAATATGTTTTTAATGAGATAATTTCACTTCAAATGATTTTACCATTGTGCATGCCCACATGTACAAGAGAGTTCCATTTCCTCTGTTTTCTTGGTACACATTACACGGTCTTTTTCATTTTAGCCTTCCTAATAGATGTATAACTATATTTCACTGCTGTTTTAATTTACATTTCCCTAATGGCTAATGAGAACAGTGACCTTTACATGTTCTAATTTTGCCATTCTTGTATATCTTCTTTGGAAAGTACATATTGAAATCCTTTGTACATTCTTTTATTTGGTTGCTTCATTTCTTATTTATAGTTTTAAATTTTATATTAACTTTAATCCTATACTTCTTTTGTTTGTCTTTTTGGGGCCATGCCCGGTAGTATGCAGGACTTACTCCTGGCACTGCACAAAGGATTACTCCTAGTGGGGCTCAAGAGACCAAGTGGGGTTTTGGGGATTGAACCCAGCTCAGGCTCCTTGAAGACAAGTGCCCTATCCACTGTATTATCACTCTAATCCTAGTCTAATAGTACACTTTGGAATATTGTTTGCTTGATTTAACTTTGACTTAAATACTATGAAATTTCAAGAGTAGAGTGTCACACCTTATTTGAATATCACCACACCAACTATCAGAGGTGTCATTACCTATCAAAAGAACCTGTTTGGGGGCTGGAGTGATAGCACAGCGGGTAGGGCATTTGCCTTGCACATGGCCCAGCCTGAGTTCGATTCCCAGCATCCCACATGATCCCCCGAGCACAGCCAGGAGTAATTCCTGAGTGCATGAGCCAGGAGAGTAACCCCTTGTATTGTTGGCTGTGACCCAGAAAGGGAAAAAAAAAAGAAACCTGTTTACCCATCCCCATCCCTCCCACCCCCTTCTCCTTTTACTGTGGTAGCTTCCAAATTTTTCAGAGTCTTAGAGTTATTATATTGACATTTTACTTGCTTGAGTTATTTATATGAAATATAGAAGTAAAACCATCTAGTAATTGTATTGGCGTAATCACCTCAGTTTACCTCCATGTTGTTAGGAAAAGAAAGATTTTATCTTTTTAAATAAATGAGTAGTATTTCAGTTAGTGTGTATACACAACTTCTTTAACCCTTCATCTATTAATGAACGTGTAGTTTATTTCCATTTTGGCTATTGTGAATATAAATTATGAACATAAAGGTGTGTATATGTTTTTGAATTAGATACTTTTGTATTCTTTGGGAGAATTAATTTTCTTCTAATAAACACCTCGGAGTTGCATTGTTGGATCACCTAATTTTTCCTTTTGGAATTGTTGAAGAAACGTGTATTATTTTTTATGAGGCATTCTAATATACATTTCTACCAACAGATATGATAGCTATTTGAAAAACCTTTTCTTTCTCCACTGATTTTCGTTTGCACCTTTGTCAAAAATCAACTGTCCATATATTGTTGGTCTATTTTTGGAACCTTTGTTCTGCTCCATTGACCTAATTGCCTGTCTCTTACATCAATGTCACACTGTTTTCATTGCTGTCACTTTAATAATAAAACTTAAAATCAGGTAGTATAATGACTCTGTGATCTCCATTTTTGAAGCTATTATGTTAGTTCAAGGTTCCTTGAATTTCCATAAAATTTTAGAATTGTTTTTTTTCTTTTTAAATTTATTTTTTATTAGTGAAATACCATGAGGTACAGTTGTGGATTTACAAATTTTTGTGCATGGATTTCGGTCATACCATGATCAAATACCCATCCCTCCACCAGTGCCCACTTTCCACCACCATGGATAATATCCCTCCCCCCATCCCCCCAACCCCCCCTGCCACTGTGGCAGGGCATTTCCTTTTGTTCTCTCTCACCTTTTGGGTGTTGTGATCAGCAAAAGAGGCAGTGAGCGGCAAACATGTTCAGTCCAGTCTACTTTCAACCTGCATCTCCCCTCCTGGGAGGGTCCTCCAAACACCCTCCATTTGGTGCTCCCTTCTCTATCTGAACTGTCCTTTCCCCTAGAATACCCGGCTGGCCTCTAAGCTGTGGAGTAATCCTCCTGGTGTTGATCTCAGCTATTCTTGGGTATTAATCTCATATTTTGTTATTTTATATACCCAGATGAATGCAATCTTTCTATGTCTATCCCTCTCTTTCTGACACATTTCGCTTAGCATGATACTTTCCATATTGTACCACTTGTATGTAAATTTCATGACTTCATCTTTTCTAAGAGCTACATAGTACTCCATTGTGTAGATGTACCAAAGTTTCTTTAACCAGTCATCTGATCTTGGGCACTCAGGTTTCTTCCAGTTTCTGGCTATTGTAAAGAGTGCTGCAATGAACAAACAAGTGCAGATGTCACTTCGACTACACATTTTTACCTCTCTGGGATATATTCCCAGGAGTGGTATCGCTGGGTCAAATGGGAGCTCAATTTCTAATTTTTTGAGGAACGCCCATACTGTTTTCCAAAAGGGCTGAACCAGTCGGCATTCCCACCAACAGTGAAGGAGTGTCCCTTTCTCGCCACATCCGCGCCAGCATCGGTTGCTTTTGTTCTTTTGAATGTGGGCCAGTCTCTGAGGTGTGAGATGGTGTCTCATTGTGGTTTTGATCTGCATCTCCCTGATGATTAATGATGTAGAGCATTTTCTCATGTGCTTTTTTGCCATTCGGATTTCTTCTTTGAGAAAGTTTCTGTTCATTTCATTGCCCCATTTTTGGATGGGGTTGGATGTTTTCTTCTTGTGGAGTTCAACCAGTATTTTGTATATCCTTGATATCAACCCCTTGTCAGAGTATATTCGGCGAATATTCTTTCCCATTGTGTAGACTGTCTTTGTATTTTGGTCACTGTTTCTTTGGAGGTGCAGAAGCTTCTTAGTTTAGGATAGTCCCATTTGTCTATCTCTGTTTTCACTTGCTCGGCCAGTGGCGTGGTATCTTTGAAAATACCGTCAGCCTCAGTGTCATAGAGGGTTTTGCCAACTTTGTCTTCAATGTACCTTATGGTTTCTGGTCTGATGTTGAGGTCTTTAATCCATTTTGATCTTACCTTTGTACATGGTGTTAGGCAGAGTTCTGAGCCCATTTTTTTTGCTTGTAGCCGTCCAGTGATGCCAGCACAATTTGTTAAAGAGGCTTTCCTTACTCCACTTCACATTTCTTGCACCTTTATCAAAGATTAGATGATCATATGATTGAGGGAAGATGTCAATGTATTCAACTCTGTTCCATTCGTCTGCAGTTCTGCCTTTGTTCCAGTACCATGCTGTTTTGATTATTACCGCTTTGTAGTAAAGTTTGAAGTTCGGGAGGTTTATTCCTCCCATTTTCTTTTTCCCAAGAATTGCTTTAGCTATTCGTGGGGGCTTATTGTTCCATATAAATTTCAGGAGTGTTTGCTCCATTTGTTTGAAGAATGTCATGCGTATCCTTATAGGGATTGCATTGAATTTATACAATGCTTTCGGTAGTATTGCCATTTTGACAATGTTAAGTCTTCCGACCCATGAGCAGGGGATATCTTTCCATTTCCTCATGTCCTCTTTTATTTCCTGAAATAGCGTTTTGTAGTTTTCTTTGTACAGGTCCTTTACTTCCTTAGGTAAGCTGATTCCTAGGTACTTGATTTTCTGGGGCACAATTGTGAATGGGATTGAGTTTTTCATGTAGCTTTCCTCTCTCTCACTGTTTGCGTATAGGAAAGCCATGGACTTTTGGGTATTGATTTTATAGCCTGCAACTTTACTATACAAGTCTATTGTTTCTAAGAGTTTTTTGGTGGAGGTTATTGGGTTCTCTAAGTAGAGTATCATATCATCTGCGAATAGTGAGAGCTTGATTTCTTCCTTTCCTACCTGAATGCCCTTAAAATCTTTTTCTTGCCTAATTGCTATTGCAAGTACTTTCAGTACTATATTGAACAGCAGTGGAGAGAGTGGGCATCCTTGTCTCGTCCTTGATCTTAGAGGGAAGGTTCTCAGGTTTTCCCCATTGAGGATGATGCTTGCTGTAGGCTTGTGGTAGATGGCTTTAACTATGTTGAGGAAAGTCCCCTCTATACCCATTTTGGCTAGGGTTTTCATCATAAAGGGGTGCTGGATCTTGTCAAATGCTTTCTCTGCATCTATTGATATGATCATATGCTTTTTATCTTTTCTTTTGTTGATATGATGGATTATGTTGATTGATTTCCGAATGTTAAACCATTCTTGCATCCCTGGGATGAATCCTACTTGGTCATGGTGTATGATCTTGTTGATGAATAGTTGGATTCTATTTGCTAGTAGTTTGTTGAGGATCTTTGCATCTTTGTTCATCAGGGATATCGGCCTGTAGTTCTCTTTCTTTGTGTTATCTCTGTCTGCTTTTGGTATCAGTGTAATATTTGCTTTGTAGAAACTGTTTGGAAGTGTATTTGATATTTCAATTTTGTGGAAAAGTTTAAGGAGGATTGGGAGTAAGTCTTCTTTAAAGATTTGGAAGAATTCACTAGTGAATCCATCCGGGCCAGGGCTTTTGTGCTTGGGGAGACTTTTTATTACCATTTCAATTTCTTTGGTGGTTATAGGTCTGTTCAGGTATTCCAGGTCTTCTTGATTCAGCCTTGGGAGTCTGTAGGAGTCTAGGAATTTATCCATTTCCTCGAGGTTTTGATGTTCCGTGGCATAAAGCTTCTCAAAGTGTTCCCTGAGGATCCTTTGAATTTCTGTAGTTTCTGTTGTAATGACTCCCTTTTCATTTCTAATTCGGTTTATTAGGGTTGTCTCTTTCCCTTTCTTTGTGCGTTTTGCTAGGGGCTTATTGATCTTGTTAATTTTCTCGAAGAACCAGCTCTTGGTTTCATTGATCTTTCGGATTGTTTTTTGGGTTTCCATCTCGTTAATCTCTGCTCTGAGTTTTATTATTTCTTTCCTCCTGTTAGGGTTGTGCTCCTTTTGTTGGTCCTTCTCCAAGTTCTTAAGCTGTGAGGTTAGTTTATTTATGTGGGCTCGCTCCTCGTTTCTGAGGAATGCTTGTAGAGCTATAAACTTTCCTCTTAAGACAGCTTTTGCTGTGTCCCATAAGTTTTGGTAACTCGTGTCCTCATTTTCATTCGTTTCTAGAAATCTTTTGATTTCCTCTTTAATTTTCTGTCTAAGCCACTCGTTGTTCAATAGTGCACTGTTTAATTTCCAGGTGTTTGATTTAGTTTTCTGTTTTTGTGTGTGATTTACTTCTAATTGCAGCACATTATGGTCTGAGAAGATTGTCGATATAATCTCTATCTTCTTAATTTTTTGGAGGCATGTTTTGTGGCTCAGCATGTGGTCTGTCTTGGAGAATGTTCCATGTACGGTTGAGAAGAATGTGTATTCAGCTTTTTGTGGATGAAGTGTCCTGTATATATCTACTAAGTCCCTTTCTTCCATTGTTTCCCTCAGATGAAGTATGTCCTTGCTAAGCTTGAGTCTGGTTGATCTATCAAGAGGTGACAAAGCAGTGTTGAAGTCTCCCACTAGTATTGTGTTGCTGTTGATGTCTTTTTCCAAATCTATGAGTAGTTGTTTTAAGTACTTTGCTGGTCTCTTATTAGGTGCATATACATTTATTATTGTAAGTTCTTCCTGTTTTACAGATCCTTTGATCAATAGGATATGGCCTTCACTGTCTCTTATGACCTTCTTCACTCTGAAATCAATGTGGTCTGATATTAGGATGGCTACCCCTGCTTTTTTCTGGGAGCTGTTTGCCTGTAGGATTGTTTTCCAGCCTTTGATTCTGAGTCTGTGTTTGCTTTGACTATTGAGATGTGTTTCTTGCAGGCAGCAGAATGTTGGGTTCAATTTTCTAATCAATCCTGCCACTCTATTTCTTTTAATTGGTGAGTTTAGCCCATTGACATTGAGAGAGATTATTGTTATGGGATTTTGTCCCATTGTTCTGTTGAAATTTGGTGTATTTGAGGGGCCTGTCTTGCCTTAACGTAGCCCATTTAGTTGTACTTGTAACCCCGGTTTTGAGTCTATGAAGTTCCTGAGCTGTTGTTTTTCTGTGAAACTGTGTGTTGTTCCTTCTATTATGAATGAGAGTCTCGCTGGGTAAAGTATTTTTGGGGAGGCATTTATTTCATTGAGTTTTTTCACTATGTCCCACCACTGTTTTCGGACCCTGAGGGTTTCATCAGAAAAATCAGCTGTCAATTTTAAGGATGCTCCTTTGTAAGAGATTTCTGTCTTCGATCTTGCTGCTTTCAGAATTTTGTCTCTGTCTACAGTTTTGGTCATTTTGATCAGGATATGTCTTGGTGTATTTTTATTCGGATTTCTTCTAGCTGGTACCCTTCGGGCCTCCTGAATGTGGTCACAAGTTTTCTTCAGCTCTGGAAACGTTGTAGCAATGATGTCTTTGACAGTTTCTTCTTCATCAAGGTTTTCTTCCTGTCCCTCTGGGACTACAATAATTCTTATGTTACCCCTCTTGGCTTCGTCACGATCTTCTCTTGCCATCTGTTCTCGAACTGTGAGTCTCTTTCCCATTTTCTGCTCTTTTCTGGCAAGTCTCTGAACTTTATCTTCGAGCTCACTGATTCTGTTCTCAGCCGCTGTTACTCTGCTGCTGAGGCCTTCCACTGAGGTTTTCAATTTGGCTACCAGGTTTTTCAGGTCCAACATTTCGGATTGCATTTTCCTCATTTCTGCCTTCAAATCTTCTTGTCTTTTATTGGCATTGCTTTCCATTTTTTGTTTTAGTTCCCTAAGCATCCTAAGTAGCTCCCTTCTGAATTCCTTTTCAAAGAAATTGTCCAACACTACAGTACTGTTGGTGTCTTCTGGGCTAGCCTCGTGAATAAGAAAGTTTGGTGGGCTTTTGCGTTGCTTTACCATTGTGACCAGTGTGGTTTGGTCCTTCACGTTCACTGTTACTATTCTGGTTGAGTGGGGAGAGACTGCCAGGAGCCGTTCAGCTTTGTTGCTGCTAGATGGGCCTCTTCTACCTTTCTGAGTCTGACCTTCTTCTCAATCAGGCGTTATTCTTTGTTTTATAACTGACATTGAGTGAAACTTTTGGAGGAGGTGCTATTTAATGCTGAGCTTGTACAGCTATTTTAAAACAGGAGTTTTGTTGGAAATGGAGTAGGCTAGTGGGATGTTCTTGAATTGTAGTAGAAGAGGTGAGAAATTTTTGGTTGGTATTAGGTGACAAGTTGATGAAAAGGATGAAAGGATGGAAGTCCAAATTGCTTGGAGTGAGTGATATACCTGCGGCCGCATAAGCGGCCGCCCGCCAGGAAGAAGACCACACACACTTTTGGGAGGCCACGCCCCCTTCTTAGAGGCCACACCCTAGCGAGTCCCAGGCCACTCCCTCCCAGGATCCTGGATGGGGGGGGCTATGGACTGCTGGGCCGGTCCCACAGAGCTGGACGGGCGGCAGGGCCTCCACACTGTCCTTCGGCAGGGATCGGTAGGTGGCGAGCGGCTGGGGTCAGAGGCGGGTCTCGGCTGGGTTCCTCCAACCCACCTGGATGTGGGGGTCTGATGGACTGCTGGGCCGGTCCCGCGGAGCTGGACGCGCGGCAGGGCCTCTGCGCTGTCCTTCTGCAGGGATCAGTGGGCGGCACGCGGCTGGGGTCAGGGGCGGGTCTCGGCTGGGCTCCTCCAACCCACCTGGATGGGGGAGGGGCCAATGGACTGCTGGGCCGGTCTCGCGGAGCTAGAAGCGCGGCGGGGCCTCTGCGCTGTCCTTCGGGGGGGATCGATGGGCGGCGCGCGGCTGGGGTCAGGGGCGGGTCTCGGCTGGGCTCCTCCAACCCACCTGGATGGGGGGGCGCCGATGGACTGCTGGGCTGGTCCTGGAGCTGGATGCGCGGTGGGGCCTCCGCGCTGTCATTCAGCGGGGATTGGTGGGCGGCGCACGGCTGGGTTCAGGGGCGGGTCTCAACTGCGCTCCTTCAACCCTCCTGGATGGGCAGGGGGCCGATGGACTGCTGGGCCGGTCCCATGGAGCTGGATGTGTGGCAGGGCCTCCGCGCTCTCCTTCAGCGGGGATCGGTGTGCGGTGCGGCTGGGGTCAGGGGCGGGTCTCGGCTGGGCTCCTCCAACCCACCTGGATGGGGTAGGACCGATGGACTACTGGGCCGGTCCCACGGAGCTGGACGCGCGGCTGGGCCTCCGCGCTGTCCTTCGGCGGGGATCTGTGGGCAGCGCGCGGCTGGGGTCAGGGGCGGGTCTTGGCTGGGCTCCTCCAACCCACCTGGATGGGTGGGGGAGATGGACTACTGGGCTGGTCCTGGAGCTGGATGCGTGGCAGGGCCTCCATGCTGTCCTTCGGCGGGGATTGGTGGGCGGCGCGCGGCTGGGGTCAGGGGCGGGTCGGCTTGGCTCCTCCAACCCACCTGGATGGGGGAGGGCGATGGACTGCTGGGCCGGTACTGCAGAGCTGGACGCGTGGTGGGGCCTCTGTGCTGTCTTTCGGTAGGGATCGGTGGGCGGCACGCAGATGGGGTTGGGGGCACGTGTCGGCTGCGCTCCTCCAAACCACCTGGATGGGGTAGGACTGATGGACTACTGGGCTTGTCCCGCAGAGCTGGACGCGCGGCGGGGCCTCCGCGCTGTCCTTCGGTGGGGATCAGTGTGCGGCGCGCGGTTGGGGTCAGGGGCGGGTCTTGGCTAGGCTCCTCCAACCCACCTGGATGGGGGGGGGGGGTGATTGACTGCTGGGTTGGTCCCGGAGTTGGACACGCGGCATGGCCTCTGCGCTGTCCTTCGCCGGGGATCGGTGGGCGGCGCGCAGCTGGGGTCAGGGGCAGGTTTCGGCTGGGCTCCTCCAACCCACCTGGATGGGGGGTCAGATGGACTGCTGGGTCGGTCCTGGAGCTGGACGTGCGGCGGGGCCTCCACGCTGTCCTTCAGCGGGGATCAGTGTGCGGCGTGCGGCTGGGGTCACGGGCGGGTCTCGGCTGGGCTCTTCCAACCCACCTGGATGGGGGGGGGGGCGATGGACTTCTGGGCCTGTCCTGGAGCTGGATGCGTGGCGGTGCCTCCGCACTGTCCTTAGGCGGGGCTTGGTGAGTGGTGCGGCTGGGGTCAGGGGCGGGTCTCGGCTGGGCTCCTCCAACCCACCTGGATGGGGGGGGGCAATGGACTGCTGGGCCGGTCCCGGAGCTGGACGCGCGGCGGGGCCTCCACACTGTTTTTTGGTGGGGATCGGTGTGCGGCGCGCGGCTGGGGTCAGGGGCGGGTCTCGGCTGGGCTCCTCCAACCCACCTGGATGGGGTAGGACCGATGGACTATTGGGCCGGTCCCGTGGAGCTGGACGCGCGGCTGGGCCTCCGCGCTCTGCTTCGGCGGGGATTGGTGGGCGGCGCGCAGCTGGGTTATGGGGTAGGTCTCAGCTGGGTTCCTCCAACCCACCTGGATTGGGGGGGCTGATGGGCCGGTCCCGAAGCTGGACGCGGGGCAGGGCCTCCACGCTGTCCTTAGGTGGGCCTGGTGAGTGGTGCGCGGCTGGGGTCAAGGGCAGGTCTCGGCTGGGCTCCTCCAACCCACCTGGATGGGGGGGCAGATGGACTGCTGGGCCGGTCCCGGAGCTGGATGCGCGGTGGGGCCTCCGCGCTGTCCTTCGGCAGGGATCGGTGTGCGGCGCGTGGCTGGGGTCAGGGGCGGGTCTCGGCTGGGCTCCTCCAAGCCTCCTGGATGGAGGGGGGCGATGGACTGCTGGGCCGGTCCCAGACCTGGACCCGCGGCGGGGCCTCCACGCTGTCCTTCGGCGGGGATCGGTGGGCGGCGTGTGGCTGGGGGCAGGGGCGAATCTCGGCTTGGCTCCTCCAACCCACCTGGATGGGGGGGGGGGGGTGGCTGATGGACTGCTGGGCCAGTCCTGCGAAGCTGAACGTGCGGCGGGCCCTCCGCTCTGTTCTTCGGTGGGGATTGGTGGGCGGTCGTGCAGCTGGGGTCAGGGGCGGGTCTTGGCTGGTCTCCTCCAACCCTCCTGGATGGGGTAGCACCAATGGACTGCTGGGCCGGTCCCGGAGCTGGACGCGCGGCGGGGCCTTCGCGCTGTCCTTTGGCAGGGATCGGTGGGCAGCGCGCGGCTGGGGTCAGAATGGGAAAGGATATTCGCCAACTACACATCTGATAAGGGGTTAATTTCAAGGATATACAAAGTACTGGTTCAACTCCACAAAAAGAAAACATTCAACCCCATCAAAAAATGGGGAGATGAAATTAATAGAAATATTCTCAAAGAAGAAATCCAATGGCTAAAAGGCACATGAGAAAACTTTCCACATCATTAATCATCCAGGAGATGCAGATCAAAACTACAATGAGATATCACTTCACACCACAGAGACAGGCCCATATCCACAAGAACAAAAGCAACCAGTGCTGCCACGGATGTGGTGAGAAAGGGACACTCCTTCACTGTTGGTGGGGATGCCGACTGGTTCAGCCCTTTTGGAAAATAGTATGGATGATTCTCAAAAAATTAGAAATTGAGCTCCCATTTGATCCAGCAATGCCATTCCTGGGAATATATCCCAGAGAGGAAAAAAAGTATAGTCGAAGTGACATCTGCAATTGCCTGTTTATTGCAGCACTCTTTACAATAGCCAGAATCTGGAAAAAACCTGAGTGCCCGAGAACAGATGACTGGTTAAAGAAACTTTGGTACATTTACACAATGGAGTACTATGTAGCTGTTAGAAAATACAATGTCACGAAATTTACATACAAGTGGCACTACATGGAAAGTATCATGTTAAGCGAAATGACTCAGAAAGAAAGGGATAGACATAGAAAGATTGCATTCATCTGGGGAACATAAAGTAACAAAATAGGAAACTAACACCCAAGAATGGCCGAGATTAGTACCAGGAATTTTACTCCATGACTTGGAGGCCAACCACACATACTAGGGGAAAAGGGAGCTCAGATAAAGAGGGGAATACCAAATAAAGGTGTTGGGAGAATCCTCCCAGGATGGGAGAAACATGCTGAAAGTAGACTATAGACCAAACATGATTGCCACTCAATGTTTCTTTTGCAAACCACAACACCCAAAAGGCGAGAGAGAACAGAGAGGGAATGCCCTGCCACAGAGACAGGGTGGGATTGGGGGGATGGAGGGTGGGAGGGATACTGGTTTCCGTGGTGGTGGGAGGTGGGCACTGGTGGAGGGATGGTATTTGATCATTGTGTAATTGAAACCCAAGCACAAAAATGTGTAAGTCTGAAACTGTACCTCATGATGTCTCACTATTAAAAAAATTTTTAATAAAAAAAGAAGAAAAAGAAAATAAAATATTCACTTGATTGTTAATTTGTAAAATTAGGTAATTAGCAAAAGACTCAGTATTACCAATTTGTATGATTTTATATGATTTAGAGTAAAATAGCTTTTACAATTTAAAATAGAACGTTTATATTATGTTGCATGATTTTATTATTTCTCTGGAAAGATATATTGTGAACAAAGGGAGCTAGCAATGAATGAAATTTATTTATTTTTTTATAAAAATATAAACATTATGGTTTTGCTGGGAGAGCCCGGCAAACTACTGAGAGTATCTCACCTGCATGGCAAAGTCTGACAATCTACCCGTGATGTATTCAATATGCCAAACACAGTGACAACAATCTCATGATGGAGACGTTAGTGGGTCCGCTTGAGCAAAATTGATGAACATTGGGAGGACAGTGCTACAGTGCTATTTTTGAGTATTTTAAAGTAATTTTAGTTTAAATTAAGTTTACATAACGAGGACTGAAAACTTGTGCCCAAACAGGAAATGTCCAACTGGTACCAAATAGGAGGTTATCAGGACTTCAGTCCTACACAATAAAGGAACTTGCTGATTGCTTTATCACCCTACCCCCACCAAAAAATACAGGGACTCGTAAATTTTTCCTCTTCTACACATATCAAGAATACATTAAGAATGTAGGATGAGATGTCATTAAGTAATAGTGGAGCATTTGTGTGAGACATTATGGTTTTGCTCCTCAAAACAGTAACAATACAATTAACTGTGAAACGAACAATATTTTGGTTTTCCCACACTGTGTACTTAGTTCATATTAAATCTGTTGCATAACTAAGAAGAAAGTTTGTTCTTTATAAAACTTAAGGCTTTTTTTCAAATTTAAACATAATTTACAGTACTGTTAATGGGAGGGTTTTGTTCATACAACATCCCAGCACCACACCCTTCCCCCACCCCGAAATCCAGTGGTGTCCATCTCCCATTGTGCCTCCTCAGTGCTCCACTGCCTATTAAAGACAAATCCTCAGTTTATTTGTTGCCTTTGTCACAAAATTTTTTGTCACACATGACAAGAAAACCACAGCACCCAAAAGGAGAGAGAGAACAAAAGGGAATGCCCTGACACAGAGACAGAGTGGGAATTGGGGGGGGGGGGGGGGCGGGATACTGGGATCTTTGTCACACATTAGAGATCATTCTGTGTCTGTCTCTCTCCTCTGGCTGCCTTCACCCACATGATACCCTCTAATTTTAGCCACATGGAAATTATATATTTGTTCTTTCTTTTAACCATGTATTATTCTATTGTGTATAATTTACTATAGTTTTGGATACAATAATATATTTATGGATATGGACTATTTTTAGAATTTGACTGATCTGAATCGTGAAGCAATAATAAAGTAGCACAAATTTCTCTTCTGAATGGAATTTTTTTTCGGTAGATATTGAGAACTGGAATAGATGAGCTATTATTGAAATTCCATTCTCCATTTTTTAGAAGTGACCACGTTGTTTTCAAAATAAGATCATTGTTTTCAAAATAAGATCAGCCTATGTGTTCCACTAGCAATGGGTGAGGGTCTATATTTCCTCACATCAGCACCAATAGTGGGCATTGTGTTTGACATGAGCCTGTCTCAATGATGAGAGGGGATGTCTCATTGTTCTTTTGATTTGCATATATATTTTTAAATTTTTATTAGTGAAACACCATGAGGTATAGTTGTAGACTTACAAATTTTTGTGCTTGGGTTTCAGTTATACAATGATCGAGTATCCCTCCACCAGTGCCCCATTCTCCACCACCACTGTTCCCAGTATCCCTCCCACCCCCCATCTCCCCCATCCCACCCTGCCTCTGTGTCAGGGCATTCTCTTTTGTTCTCTCTCTCCTTTTGGGTACTGTGGTTTGCAAAAGATGCATTGAGTGGCAATCATGTTTGGTCTATAGTCTACTTTCAACATGAATCTCCCATCCTGGGAGGATCCTCCCAACACCCTTTATTTGGTGCTCCCTTCTCTATCTGAGCTCCCTTTTCCCCCAGCATGTGTGGCTGGCCTCCAAGCTATGGAGTGAACCTCCTGGTACTTATTTCGGTATTCTTGGGTGTTAGTCTCCTATTTTCTTACTTTATGTTCCCCAGATGAATGCAATCTTTCTATGTCTGTCCGTCTCTTTCTGACTCATTTCTCTTAGCATGATACTTTCCATGTAGTACCACTTATATGTAAATTTCATGACTACATCTTTTCTAACAGCTACATAGTACTCCATTGTGTAGATGTACCAAAGTTTCTTTAACCAGTCATCTCTACTCGGGCACAGGTTTTTTCCAGATTCTGGCTGTTGTAAAGAGTGCTGCAGTAAACAAATGCAGATGTCACTTCAACTATACTCTTTTGCCTTTCGGGATATATTCCTAGGAGTGGTATTGCTGGGTGAAATGGGAGCTCAATTTCTAATTTTTGGAGAACCGTCCATACTGTTTTCAAAAGGGCTGAATCAGTCAGCATTTCCACCAGAAATGAAGGAGGTGGGCCTCTTTTTGGGTACTGTCACAAAAGGAGACACATTCGCACCAATACTGGTTGCTTTTGTTCTTTTGGATGTGGGCCATTGTCTTCAATGTACCTTATGGATTCCGGTCTGTTGTTGAGGTCTTTAATCCATTTTGATCTTACTTTTTGTACATGGTGTTATGCTGAGATCTGAGCCCGGTTTTTTGCATGTAGCTGTCCAGTTTTGCCAGCACAATTTGTTGAAGAGGTTTTCCTTACTCCACTTCACATTTCTTGCTCCTTTATCAAAGATTAGATGATCATATGTTTGGGGGAGATGTCAGTATATTTAACCCTGTTCCATTGGTCTGCCGCTCTGCTATTATTCCAGTACCATGCTGTTTTAATTATTACTGCTTTGTAGTAGAGTTTGAAGTTAGGGAGGTTGATTCTTCCCATTTTCTTTTCCCCAAGAATTGCTTTAGCTATTCGTGGGGGCTTATTGTTCCATATGAATTTCACGAGTGTTTGCTCCATTTCTTTGAAGAATGTCATGGGTATTGTAATAGTGATTGCCTTGAATTTGTACAATGCTTTGGGAAGTATTGCCATTTTGCCAATGTTAATTCTGATCCATGAACAGTAGATATCTTTCCATTTTCTCATGTCCTCTTTTATTTTCTGAAGTAGTGCTTTGTAGTTTTCTTTGTACAGGTCCTTTACTTCCTTAGTTAAGCTGATTCCTAGGTACTTGATTTTCTAGGGCACAATTGTGAACGGGATTGTTTTTTTCATGTTGCTTTTTTCTCTTTCACTGTTTGCATATAGGAAAGCCATGGATTTTTGGGTATTGATTTTATAGCCTGCAACTTTACTATACAAGTCTATTGTTTCTAGAGGTTTTAGGGTTCTCTAAGTATAATATCATATCATCTGCGAATAGTGAGAGCTTGATTTCTTCCTTTCCTACCTGGATGCCTTAATATCTTTTTTCTTGCCTAATCGCTATTGCAATTACTTCCAGTACTGTATTGAACAGCAGTGGAGAGAGTGGGCATCCTTGTCTCGTCCCTGATCTTAGGGGGAAGGTGCTCAATTTTTCCCCATTGAGGATCATGCTTCCTGTAGGCTGTGGTAAATGGCTTTAACTACATTGAGGAAAGTCCCCCTCCATCTCCATTTTGGCGCAGGTTTAATGAATGAAATTTATAACTTGTCATCATAAAATGCATTTTGTGTTTGTGAAACAAAAGCGTGAAAAAGCACAACTTGAATAAGAGGAGGAGTTGTGGAAGATTACCAAAATAGTTAATTATATATAGGGTAAAAGATGATACATAAAAATCATTGCTTTACGCCTTAAACTGCCACAATACTGACATAAATTTATATGTCTGTTATGTCTCAATAAAGCTGCATAGATTGTGGAATTGGGGGGTGGAGTACCAAGAAAAACTAGATTACTGGGTTTTCAAAAAAGCCAGATATGTAATGTATATAGTATTAAACATAGGGACTCTAAATGTCATCACAGAATTAGTGGTAATCAGTTAAAAATCAAAGTTAATAGGACATCTTTTTCATAAAATCTTTGGGAAATTGATCTGTCTTGAAAAGAGCAAATTAAAAATGAAATTTGACCAACATCTACTACAAGTCTACCGTGTAGCAAGCCCTAGAATACAGAGATGAAAAGTTAAGATTCTAATTTTAATAACTTCCAATTTTGACCAAGAGAGAAGACTAGCAAATACTCTTATCAACCACTCCCCCACACTTTATTTTTTTAAAAAGTAATCAGTGGAAGGGAGCAATAGTACAGCAAGTAGGACATTTAACCTTGCATATTACTGATCTGAGCTTGATTCCCCCACATCCTTTTTGGTCCCCGGAACCTTTCTTAGAGTAATTCCTGAAGACAGAGCCAAGAGTAAGCCTTGAGCACTGCCAAATGTTATCCAAAAGCCAAAAGTCCTTCCCACCACTGCACTGTAGCACTGTCCTCCTATTGTTCATCAATTTGCTCGAGTGGGCACAAGTAACGTCTCACAACAAATCGTGAAACTTGTTGTTACTGTTTTTGGCATATCCAATACGTCAAAGGTAGCTTGCCAGGCTTTTCCATGCATAGCTTGCTGGGCTGTCCAAGAGGGGCAGGAGAATCGAACTCGGGTCGGCCATGTTGGCTGCGTGCAAGGCAAACATCCTACCCGCTGTGCTATCGCTCCAGCCCATCTAAGCTCTGTTTCTGTAACCAGTGTAAATATGGGCATGCCTTCCTTCTGCTGAGTTGAGTATTTAAGTTAAAAAACAAAAACAAGGGCTGGAGAGATAGTATAACAGGCGGGGCATTTTCCCTGCACACAGCCCATCCAGATTAAATCCCCAGCACCCCATACGGTCCCTGGAGCACCACTAGTTATAATTCCTGAATGCAGAGCCAGGAGTATCCCCTGAGCATCATGGGTATGGCCCCAAAACTAAATAACTAACACAAAGTACCAACAAAAACTTATCACAGAATGTTTCGTAATTAATAAATATCTAGGGAGCATAACATGAAGCCTGCCATTGCCATGCCACCGGACTCTGTGCCAGGCTGTTTCACTTGGGCACCCCAGAGGGGAGCAGGTGAGAGCCCTCCTCGCCACAAGTATTCCTGGACACATCATAAGACTCTCCTTACCCGTTCTTCATAAGTACCACACCACATTTGATGGGGTTCAGATAATAGGCAGCAAATCATAGAGGGAAATATATATATGCATGTATACATATTATATACATATTTTCATGTATGTACATATATATATGAAAGCTCACATCACTCAATCTTTAACAACATGTTAGTGATATCCTAAAGAATGTCTTAATGGGCCCTGCCAAAATAGAACAATCTTCACACTATTTCCTATATGAATAATTTTTTGTAAGAATTTTCAGCGGTTCTTCATAACAGACAATTCATAATATATTATTTCGGTTGTGCTTTGGGACAGGGATCAGTGCTTGGGATGGAAACATCCCAAATTTGGTGGTGGGAAGGTGTAATGGTGGTGGGATTGATGTTTGAATATTAAATGTAATCAAATATTGTGAACTACGTTATAAAATAAAGAAATTTAAAACAAATAAATAAATATCTAGGAGATCTGTCAGTACTGACAGATTTCCGCCACCACAAAATAAAAAATAAAAACATTAAAGTGCTGTAGACGTAACCAAATGCAGAAACTTTATGTTTGAAAACTTGAATGTTTGATATTACTCAATAGAGAATATAAGTTTATTGGCTCAAGAATTTACAACCTTAGGCCCAAGTGATAGTAGAGCAGGGAGGGTGCATGTCTTGTATGTGGCAAACCTGGGTTGGATCCCTGGCATCCAATATGGTTCCCTGAATACTTCAAGGAGTAATTCCTGAATGCAGAGCCAGGAGTAACCCCTGAGCATTGCTGAGTGTGACCCTCCAAACGAAAAGAATTTTACAACCTTCACAAACTGTATATCCTTTGTTTAGTCATTGACAAGCCATTAACCATGAAATCCTAAGGATGACTTACTCATTAGAGAATAGATTTACTTTACTTATTAGATAATAGAGGCAGTCCTAAGGTAATGTTACCCATTAGACAGCAGAAGCTTTACTGGCTCAAGATTTTACAGCCTTTACAATCTGTACAATCTTTGTCCAGTAACTGAATGACCAATAACCACTCAATCCTAAGAGTAACTTAGATATTAGGATTTAAGAATAGAAATAAGAATGTAAAAGAGAATCCAGGAAGCAGTCAGTTGATATACTCCATGAGGAGACAGATTTCACAAATTTAATCTAGGCAAGTTACTAAACAAAATAGTAACAATAAAAAGAATCAACACTACTCTCAGGATGAAAATCAGAAACGGAAGTTTCTTCATAGTATTATCTAAAGACTTGTTTTCATCTAAAAGTCTTAATATAGGCGCAGAAACTGGAAAGTGTAATTATGGCAAAAAGAAGTCAGTAGAAATTGTGAGTATATCCAGATGTTGTATTTAGTAATACAAGAGTTCAAAGAAATGGAATGGAATCCTTTTAATGGATTAAAGAAAGTTATGGAAATATAAATCAACTAATAACTCAATAAGCACATAGAAATTATAAAAAGTAAAATAATATAATCAAAATTCTGAAGTTAATAATTCTAAAACTCAAATGAAAATTCACTGGAGTCACTCGAGCAAATCTGAAATGTCAGGAGAAAGAATGAGGGAAGTTTAGACTGATCACTAGAAATTATTCGATCTCCAGAGCTTAGAGGAAAAAGAATGCTGTACAAAAATGTGAGGAGTCCTGTTAAGAAATATCAAGAAAACCAGTATACATTTGATTGGAATCCCAAAAGGAGGACTCTCCCATTTTTAATTGTGGCTGCCTATCTACAAATAGATCCTATTTATAGATAGGTAGACGGATAAATAGACTAGTACAAAGTTAAGTACTTAAGGCTATGAAAAGTCAATTTAGACTTGAATTAAAATTATGAAGTTGAGTGACCAGAAAATGAAATGGTGGGGAATGTATTTTATGTGGATTGAATAAAAACGAGTAAGGCTTGATCAAAGCTGTGGTACATTTGTCTTGCATGCAGCTAACCTCGATTCAATTCCCAGAATCCTGTATGGTCTCCTGAGTCTCATCAGGAATGATCCCTGAGGACAGAGCCAGAAGTAAGCCCTGAGTACCTTCTGGTGTGACCAATTTCCAACCCTACCCCCAATAAAAAGAATAAGTAAGGCATATTTAGCATAAACATCTTTTCATCCAATAAGCAAAGGCAGATAGTGCTGGGTAATAAGCATTAGAGCAAAAGAGTAGGGAAGGACAGATAGTATGCAGAGGATAAAATGGATTCAGAGTGGAAGTCTTTAATTTTAAGTCATATTGGAGAAATATGAATGTACCTATTGATTGAGGAGAGACTGCATGAGAAGACTATGAGAAGAACACATGACAGTTGTGCCTAAAGTAATGGAGTGGGCATGGCAGGAATGGGAATAAAAGGAAATAATGGATCTGGCAGAAATGTTGAAAATACATTACCAAGCATCAAATAATGATTGGATAAAAGAAGTAAAGGGAGGGAGAAGTCACATACCTACAGATTTTCGAACCTAGGAAGCTCTGAGAGTAGGTGGCTTTGAAAGACAATACACTGGTATAAGAAATATGCTTATGAGGGAGAAAGTAAACTTTTAACAAAACGTCAAAGATCACATGAGATCCCTTTTGGGGTAGAATTCAGTGTTCTTATAGGCAAAGATATTTGCTAGAATCACAAAGAAATTGAGGCAGCTTATTCTAAAGTTTTAACAATTTTATGTTCTTTTAAAAGAAACTAGATATAAAACTAAAATTAGGATAAACATAAACAGAAGATTTTATTCATGCATTCACTGACCATGTATTATGAGGACTGAGAGAATATTTTATGAGATTAGTGGACTCTAGGGTTAGACAGAACTTGGGCTGTATCCCAGTTTCTGAACTGGTGAGCTCAGCAAACACTGATTCTCTCTCATCATAAAAATCGTATCTTTGAAATCAAGACAATGGCAATAATAGTGCCCTTATTATAAAAAGATTATGGGAATTAAGTAGGGTGATGCCTTCACTTCCACAGTATGAAAATGACCACTGAGCATGTGAAAAAGTGTTTCATTGGGAAACACAAATAAAAACAACATGATTGCATGATTGCCACTCAATGCCTCTTTTGCAAACCACAGCACCCAAAAGGAGAGAGAGAACAAAGGGGAATGCCCTGCCACAGAGGCAGGGTGGGATGGGGGAGATGTGGGGGGAGATGTAGGAGGGATACTGGAATCAGTGGTGTGGAGAATGGGCACTGATCGAAGAAGGGGTATTTGATCATTGTATAACTGAAACTCAAGCACAAAAATTTGTAAATCTACAACTGTACCTCATGGTGTTTCACTAATAAAAATCTAATAAATAAATAAATAAAAGACATTAAAGAGAAACCTGAAAAAAAACAGTGAGATATTCTCTTTATACCTGTGAGAATGACACATATATTAAAAAATTAAAACTGGTAACAAGTGCTTGTGGGGTGATGGTGAAAAAAGAACCCTTAGTTGCTGTTGCTGAAAGTGTTATCTGATCTAACCCCTGCAGAAAACAATATGTGTATTTCTCAAAAATGTAAGGATGGAAGGACATGCATTGGGCATGACTGCTTTGGATGTGGCCAACCAAGGCTTGATTCCCATCACCACATATTGTTCTTTGAGCACCTTTAGAAATGATCCCGGTACACAGAGTCAGGAGTAAAGCCTTAAGCACAGCCAGGTATGGCCCTAACCCCAACTCCTCTCCCCAAGTAAGAATGGAGCTCCCAATTTGACTCAGTTCTCCCATTTCTATCTATCTCCAAAACACAAAACATTAATTCAAAAAGATATATTCACACCAGTGTTTGTTGCACCTCTTAGTACAGTGGCCAGGATATGGAGCTACACAAATATTCAACAACAGGTAAATGGATAAAAAAAAGTTTTTTGATATTTATGCACGATGGAACTCAGCCACAAGAAAAAAAGAAAGTTATGAAGTTCATGGCAATTTGGGTAAAATTGGATATAGTCGAGAAAAATAAGCCAGAGGCAGAAGAAAAAATAATCCAGAGGCAAAAGATCTCACTCATTTGTGGCATTTAGAGAAAAAGGTAGGTAGGTTATCAAAAATATCAATCAATAATAAATTCTGGACGCTGTATACAGACCTCACAGTGCCAAGTTGGAGAGGTGGTGAAGGGAAAAATTAGGTTGACTTGAATTAACACTGGAATATAAGAGGAGAGTCTAGAACACCTGGGTGATTGCTAAGGGAAATAACCGTATGCTCCAAAAACCATGATTGTCATTCAGCAAATAATTAAGATTTGTGTGGGGGGAGGAAGGAACAGATTGGCATAGGTACAGAGGTGATGGGTACTTTTGTGGTGATGGTATGCAGTAACTTTGTACAGTAATACCATAAGTTTGAACACCATTATAACTATCACCTAAGCTGTAATATAATAAAATGCTGGATTGGGAGTTAAGTTTTTGTTTTGTTTTGTTTTGTTTGTTTCTTTGTTTTTTTAAAGAATGAATTAACTAGCAGTGGAAATACTCAAACTGATTTGGGCATGTGTAACATTATCTGTGTGGAACTGTATTTACACATGCCCTGAAGGTCTGTATGCTTGCCCATATGTCATATGTTTCATTAACTACTACACTACTTTGAAGCGAGAGGGGATGTCAATTAATATGTATTTTGTATGTGTATTAATGTGAATTTAATGAGAAGAAAAGTGAAGTAATCTCAGATTTCTATTCACTGAGTTCCAGTAAGTGGCTAGAACTGGTTTTCCAAAGTCCACACTTTATCAGGAATTGGTAGCTACAAGTTTGTTTGGATGTGAGCCTCAGGTATATTTACTAATTAATTAATTAATTAATTTTGGTTTGGAGGCCATTCCCAGTGATACTCGGGGATTCCCTTGGCTCAGTACTCTGGAATTACTCCTTTTGATGCATAGGGGACCATGTGTGGTCCTGGGAATCAAACCCAGGTTATCCATGTGCGAGGTAAGAGTGTACCCACTCTACTACCTCTCCTGCCTCTCAAGGTTCCTTTAGACACATTAACTGACATGTTTTTCTTTGAACACATGAAATAGTCCTTTATATTCTTATGGTTTTCCCATCCTGCATTTTCTGTAACAGTGATCCATCATTTAGTGCTATTGATAAAATAGAAATAATTTTCTTGAATTACTCTAATTTGTGAATAATACAAGAATCTAAGTATCATTTGTATCATATCACATTTAATTGCTCAAAATACTGTTGAATTTTTGTTCTCTTTGTCTTTTGACCAAACCTATTAGTGCTCAGGAGACCTTGCAGTGCTGAACTTGGGCCTCATATAAAGCATGTCTCCAGCCTCTGAGCTCTCTCCTTTGCATTTTTACCAAGTATAGCAAAGGATCATAACAGAGAAATAGACTTATTCCCTATTCCAAAACTATTTAATTAAATTTTAATTCAGCGAATCTTGATACTTATGATATGGCCTTGCCTTTACTTTTAATTATGCTTTGGGTTTGTATGTTTTATGAGCATAACCAACCATTAAGCTAATATTGAAAATATGGCCCCTCGAGAAAGGGACACTCCTTCACTGTTGGTGGGAATGTCCACTGGTTCAGCCCTTCTGGACAACAGTATGGATGATTCTCAAAAAATTAGAAATTGAGCTCCCATTTGACCCAGCAATACCACTCCTGGGAATATATCCCAGAGAGGCAAAAATGTATAGTCGAAGTGACATCTGCACTTGTTTGCTTATTGCAGCACTCTTTACAATAGCCAGAAACTGGAAGAAACCTGAATGCCCAAGAACAGACGACTGGTTAAAGAAACTTTGGTACATCTACACAATGGAGTACTATGTAGCTCTTAGAAAAGATGAAGTCATGAAATTTACATACAAGTGGTACAATATGGAAAGTATCATGCTAAGCGAAATGAGTCAGAAAGAGAGGGATAGACATAGAAAGATTGCATTCATCTGGGGGATATAAAGTAACAAAGTATGAGATTAATACCCAAGAATAGCTGAGATCAGCACCAGGATGATTACTCCATAACTTAGAGGCCAGCCGGGTATCCTAGAGGAAAGGGCAGTTCAGATAGAGAAGGGAGCACCAAATAAAGGATGTTTGGAGGATCCTCCCAGGAGGGGAGATGCATGTCGAAAGTAGACTATGGACTGAACATGTTTGCCACTCAATGCCTCTTTTGCAGACCACAACACCCAAACGGAGAGAGAGAACACAGGGGATTGCCCTGCCACAGAGGCAGGGGGGAATGGGGGGATGGGGGGATGAGGGTGGGAGGGATATTATCCATGGTGGTGAAAAACGGGCACTGGTGGAGGGATGGGTATCTGATCATTGTATAATTGAAACCCAAGCACAAAAAATTGTAAATCTACAACTGTAAAAAAAAAATAATAAAAAAATAAAATTTAAAAAAAAATAAAATGTAAAAAAAAAAAGAAAATATGGCCCCTAATAAGTACCCCTCAACCCCATTTATGCAGATTTAAAAACATGGATGATGAAAAAATATTGATTATTTTTTATTATCACAAGCAAGATCCACAAGGAAAGGAATTCATATTGAAAAAATTGTCTTGAAAAAATAAAGGAAGGTGATTTTTATTTTGTATGTAGTTTTATTTTGAAATATTACAAGACTGTTGATTTAGAAAGTTGGTTTCTAAATTAACATTCCTCAGGATAAAGGATTGTGCTTTCAGTATATCACATACTTATTTTCTGGTTTGGGGAGCTTATTTTATGTATCTCATTGACTTTTTACTGGTGATATGAATTCCACCACGGTTTAGGGTAGAACACAGTGAACAACTGGTTGCTTCTCATCATGGTCTATGGACCAGTGTCCATATTCAGATATTTGCTACAAGTCTCTGACAAGGTATGCAATATTGAGAGTAAGTGCTTAGGAACTTTCACAGCGACTTGACATTGCAATGAAAAAATACACATTTGATTTAAAAAGATCTTAGTCATTGATTGGGAGCTTAATAAAAGTAATTACCCCACCCCCCCCCAAAAAAGGGTAAAATTCTGCTTTTTTACCACATTGTTTTATACCCCCCTCCCGTTGATCATCGATTTGCTCGAGCGGGCCCAGTAACGTCTCCATTGGAGATTTTGTTGTTACTGTGTTTGGCATATCGAATACTCTCGGTAGCTTGCCAGGCTCTCCGAGAGGGGTGGAGGAATCAAACTCGGGTCGGCCATGTTGGCCACTTGTAAGGCGAACGCCCTACCGCTGTGCTATACAATACTAATTCAAGATAACATTAATAGCTTTTACATTAGAAATACTTTAGATTTGTTTGGGAAGTGCTGATAAATTAAATGATGTAAGTTTCTTCAGGTTTTCTTGGGACTATACTGTAAATCTCCAGGAAAGTAAGGTAAATGGAGTCTCCTGTTTCATAAAAGCCTGGATTTAGGGAGGAGATAAAATATAGTGGTAAGGCACTTGTCTTGCACATAACTGATCCCAGTTTGATCCTCAGTGCCACATATGGTTCTCTGTGTCCTGCCAGGAGTGATTCCTGAGCACTGCTAGGTTTGTCCCCCTGCAATTTTTTTAATTTCTCATTTACATATTACATGGCTTTAGCACTGCACTATAATTCAAACTTGATTTTCTAATTTTTGAAACATGACTTATGTAATATCACTATAGTCAATGTTACTGTTTGTCTAATATTAGGTGGAATTACTGAAAACACTGACTAGTGGGAAGAGTGTCCAGGGAGATGGTGCAGAGTGATGGAACACATGCCGAGCACGTGCAAGGTCCTGCATTCTAGCCACAACACCATAGAGAAGGGAAGTCTGGTTCCAATGGGAACACCACCTAAGAGGTATTCCAAAGCCCTTCCCAATTGCCTCAGGCAAAATACCTCTTAAGGTGTTTTTCTCCTTTCCTCAGTCCAGTAACTCTATCAACATCTCAATGCCAGTTATTTTTGTATGGACACAGTAAGAGACAACATTGAGGCTTGTAGGGCAGCTCTCCTGGGAACATCTTGCCACAGACTCAGATTATAGTTTTCAGGCCAGATTAATCATTCCTAACCCTAGCATGGTCCAAATCTAGTTATTTATTTTTGGATCATGACAGCATTTGTCCATGACCAAGCTCTTAACTTATAGTGAAGCATTATGGCGCTTTGGCCAGGCCCATCTCGATGCCAGGGTAGCACATAGCTTACCGCTTACCCTGGTTCCATCCAGTCCCTCCTTAGGGACTCTGCTTTTGGGGGTGCTAGGAAGTAAAGGCAGCTGAGGCTTAGATGCAAGAACAGATGCCCAGGAAGGAAATATCACTGAGAATCACATTACAAAAGCATAGCATATACTGCCTTCTTGTGTCCATACAAAAAGGACATTGCTCTGAATAAACTATGTAAAGGACTTAGGGAGAAGTCTCTAAGTCTCCTAAAAGGACTTAGGAGAAGAGAAAAACAATATTTACAAGTCAACAGAGCACAGAGAAAGAAGTTACAAACAAACAATGGGAGTACTGTGATGGGAGCAAAGAATGGGAGTACTGTGATGGGAGCAACCCAGTAAACTTAAACTACTACGTGAGGCTGTGTAGGAAGGACAAAAACAGTGTTATCCTACAGGTGTCCACGCGATCTTTTGACGTCCAGTGGGATCCACTCAGTAATGGCTCTAGTCCGGCAGTCATCTCCAAATCCCATTACGTGTCCAGCCCATCTGATTTTCGATGCCTTCGCAAAAAAAAAGACAGCATCCCTGATTCTTGATCATCAACGGAGGTAGGAACTCCAGATTCTTTCTCTCTTTTGAGTGAAGCGTGATACTCCAAGCATAGCTCTTTTGATTACTCTTTGGGAGACCCGAAAGAGTGCTCTCATCCTGTTTTTGTAGGGTTCAGTTCTCTGAGGCATATGTTACTGCAGGAAGAACAGTAGAATTGAAGAGCTGTGCCTGTAGCCGGAGGTTCTTCATCCTCTTAGCTGTTTCTTCGACATTCTTAAAGAATTCCAAGCTGCTCTCTTCCTCCTGCGCAACTCAGGTGCCAGGTTCACTTGTCATATTGAGTTCTCAACCATAACTGTTGCATTCGGAGATATTCGTTCCATTGAGAGTGAATGAAACGTCAGGAACGACTCCGTTTCTCATAAACATTGTCTTCATGAGATTCAGCTGTAGTCCGACCTTTCCACACTCATGGTCCAAGTCCGCCAGCATTCGTGCCTCTTGGCTAATGCTTGGTGTTATTAGAACAATGTCATCAGCAAAGCGGAGGTGGTGTAGTTGCCGGTCATCTGTCTTCACTCCCATTCCTTCCCATTCCAGTCTTAGCATGATATTCTCAAGGGTAGCACTGAAGAGTTTCGGTGAAATGGTATCACCCTGCCGAACTCCTCTCTTGAGATGGATGATCACTTTCTTGTAGAATGGTGAGATCCTGGTAGTGAATCCATAATACAGCTCATGGAGGATCCTGATGTATTGAGTTTGAATGCCCTGTTTGGCTAGGGCTTCGATGACTGCTTCAGTCTCAACAAAATCAAAGGCCTTCTTTAAATCTATGAACATTAGACAGAGAAGCATCTGGAACTCCCGAGAAACCTTAATGAGCTTGGTTACCATGTGGATATGGTCTATCGTGCAGAATCCTTTTCGGAACCCAGCTTGCTTGCATGGTTGTCCTTCATCTAGTGTTCTGCCAATCCTATTCAGGATGACTCAAGTGAACAGCTTGTAGATGACAGAAAACAGGCAGATCGGGCGATAGTTGCCAATGTCGTGGATGTCTCCCTTCTTGTACAGTAGAACAGTCCTGCTGGTTTTCCATTGGGACAGAACCTTGCATTCAGAAAGGTGGCGTGTGAAGAGGTGAGCCAGTGTTATTGATGAGTATTGACGACAGGTTCTTCAGGTGTTTGGGTCTGACCTTGTCTGGATTGGGTGCTGTTCGCTTCTTTACCAACGAAATGGCGTGTTGGATTTTGGAAGGGAGGATATCAGAACGACATACCCATTCTGTGGAATTTGGTATGTGGGCATGTGGACATGGCTATCGAAGTGATCCAAGTAGAAGCCATGGATAATCTTCTCCATTGACCTTCTGGAAGATGTGATAGATCCAGCAGGACATTGGAGGGCACTCATATTGGTCTTATAGTTGGCAAAGGACAGGTGGACGTTGCGAATGCTTTTCCTGGCTTTTGCCGCATCGGCCAACACTGCTGCTCTTCTCTCTTTGAGGTCTTCCTTTATGCTTCTCTGCACTGCTTTGAGAGCTCGGATGTTCCCTTACAGTTTCCTGAGGCTCACACCAAGCCATGTTGGTGAATGAGCTCGAGAGTTTTCTTCAAGGAAAAAAGCAGGATAAAATTGACGTAATACTGATGGCGATTATTTAAATCTTTACTTTTAGAGTAAAGAGATGTTTTTTGCAGATAGGAAGGATATGTTCACTGGTAAATATTTGGGTGATAGCCACCAAACTACTTTTTTCTATGTCATAAAAAGGGAGGAGCAAGGATTGTTTCTCAATTAGAAAAAGGACAAAAAATTGATAAAAGTATGAGTTTTTGCTCAGTCTCTAGTTCCTTCAATACTCTTAAGCTATCCGCATTTCTAAGAAATGGGATATCTTAGAAATGATAACAGTTTCTCATGAGGACCGCAAATATTGACTGACAGGATGGCATTACTGGATGAAACTTATTGTAGGCAAATTGACAGAACCCATATAATCATCCTGCATATAACATGGCCACATGGAGTGGAAAAGGATTCACTTATCAGGTCTAGATGGTTCAAATCTGACACATTACCTAGAAATGCCTATTTTCGTGTTAGCTCTGGGAGACAATCTGAGTCCCTGAAATACTTTTCTAGATAAGAGTATTTTGTATGCCCAAACCCTTAACTATGCTGTAGTTATGGCAGATGTATGTCTTGAGGCTTGGGTCATGCTCTACCAGTTTGACCAGATGCACATATCCTCACAATGTGATTTATTGTGAAGTCCTGTTTGAGAAGAGGATAGATAGAATTTGAGTTACTGAGATTTGTCAGGCTCGGTATGTATTTCAATTGACCCCTAATTGTAACTCTAAACATCAAGGCTTAAGTGAGCTTTTCTGGATAGCAGTATTTTTCATGTGTTGTCATTCATCAAAGCTGGGAGAAGTAATTGGTTCCTCATGGAACTTCACTGGGATGGGACACCTAGAATTTTACGCTTGATTTCTCCTGCACTTCTTCCTTCATACTTTTTTTCTTTATTGATTTTGATCTGTATCCTTTCACAGACCATAACCCAGACCATAATCCATCTCATGAATCATCAAGTCTAAGTATAGTTCTTGAGAATCTTTGACACCATCCCCGCCCTCCCCATCTCCGCCCCAAAACTGACATCTCTTTTCTCCATCCTCTCGCACCTTCCTTCTTCAAGAACTGGAGCAAATCCTTTGCTTTACTCATTACCTTCCCAGGAAGATAGACAGCAAGTATTGCCCTCTGCTGGTGAGAAAAGTCAGTGGAAACCTTTCTGAAGAAATTTGGCACTGCCAGCTGCCACCTGGATTGATCCCTGAGTACAGAGTCAGGAGTAAGCTTGAGCACAGTTGGGTCTAGACGGCACCCCACACCCAATTCAACAAAAATTTTTAAAAAATTAAAGGAAAAGGTGAAAACTTGATACCGTTGACCCAGTGGTTCCACATTTTTTGTTTTCCACTCTCCCATAACAGTGCTTATTGGTCCTGGTGCCCATTCCTAGCAGTACTTAACCCGGCAGTGTGGGCTGCATGATCCATTGCTTGGCTGTCTTTTTCTCGAATGTACTGGGTTCCTCAGGGTCACTCTGGTAGTGCTTGAAGCATGTGCAGTGCTAAGAATCGTACTTGGGTTTCTTGCGTGCTGACTTGTGCTCCATCCCTTTGAGCTGTCTCCATGACTCAGCCATTCTACTTTTTGGAGTTTACTCTGTACACATTTTCATGTAAGGATGCACTAAGTGTGTTTGTTAAAGTCCTGTTTTGTTTTTTAAAAATAAAAGTAATCCAAGTATCTATTATTGATAATATTAATAAAACAATAATATCTTATTATATTCATGATAAGCTCTCACTTACTGAGCACAGTCTGTTCAGTTCTATGTTAGATGCTTTACTCATAGTAGGTTCCTGAAATTTATAGCAGATCATTTATGTAGGTAGTTTTTTTTCACTTAGATAAACACTCATGCACCTTGAGGCTAACTGAGGTCACATCACAGAGCCCTTTCCCTATAAATCATACCAGGCAGTTGTTAATTAAGAGTAGTGGAACTCTATGGAGCATGGAAGGATGCCTATCACATATCATTAAGTGAAGAAATTAAAATTAAGTTGTGAAACCATTTGTGTAATGCGTCACATTTTTAAACTATATGCACATGTGAATAATTTGTATAGGAAACAAGATTCAGTGAAATTTAAAATTTGTCTGAACAAGTAACTTTTTCTAATACATTACATTTTGATTTTATTATTGAATTGAGTTACCCTCACATAAGGAGTAAGGAACATTTGAAATTAAAATTGCATGCAATTATTGTAAAATAGAGGGACTCAGGCCTAAAGTTTAGTTGCAAAAATGTATTAAAATCTTATTAATACTATTAAGACAGTTGAAAACATACAGTGTAGTATATATATACACATAGATAAAAGCATATTACATGTATACATGTGTATAAAATATATGTATTTGTGATACCATGAATCAAACTCAGGACCATGCTGAACTATGGACCCTAATTCCATGAAATGTTATGTACTTTTGTATAATTGTATATAAATCATGTTATATTATTTAATAATAAAATTTTTATATAAATTAATATATTAAATGTTCTTGTTGCAGACATTTGTAAGATAAAACAAAGCACAAAGAAAAAAATAATGACCTAGAGAGAGATAGATTCTCTTTGTTGTCAGAGCAGCTCTTCTTTTCTGTGATCTAAGAACAAATCCTTGCAGAGATTTGTTTTTCTCAAAAAACAAAACAAAATCGGGTGCCCCGGGGGGTACAGGTGAGACCCCCTCCACACCCCAAGGGACCCACCCCAGCAGCCAAAAACCTCCAGAACTCAACTGCCACCATGCTCATAGCCACTCTCCACAGACTCGGCCGAACCTCACGCATGAGTGAACCTATTCCTGGACCTCGTGACCCTTCATACCATACATCCTACTCATACTCCACGATTTGATGGAGTTCAAATAGGAGGCGACCAATCTTAGAGGGGAGTATTTTTTTTACAGATAAATATATGCACACAAGCTCAACCCCTCGGTTGAAATACAGCAATTTCACACTCTTTCCTCCAAGGAAACTTTTTTGTAGCATTTTCAGTGGTTTTTCATAATAACAATATTATTTTGGTTTTGCTTTGGGGCAGGGGTTGGGGTTCAGGATGGAAGCATCTGAAATATGGTGGTGGAAAGGTGTAATAGTGGTGGGGTTGGTATTTGAATATTAAATGTAATTAAATACTGTGAACTACTTTGTAAAATAAAAAAATTTAAAAGATATAAAAAAGAAAAAATCCAAAACAAAACAACAAAATAGAACATCAAAATCAGTTTATTATTAAATTTGTTCAATGATGCGTCTTTTCTTCAATCTAATTCACATACATTTATTAAAGAATTCATACAGTAAATTCTCCTTTTTTCAGTAAGTCTCAGATTATGTGACCATATAGCCTTTCTGTTTAACTGTCTGTACAGAATGAAGGGTAGCTGTTGCTTCCTTCCTTGGTAGAACCTGAGGGCTAGCAGCTACTTCTTGAGTATTTATGCATTCAAAGTCTGCAGAAGGGCCCCTGATTGACTACCTAAACTGTATGTCCCAAACCAGCATGTGGAAAAAAGAAGATACCTTATTTTGAGCAGCCTGGATCATTGACAAGTACTGTGTCCATAACACTGATCTCTGTTATGCCCAGACTGGCATGAGTTTGAGTGGGGGTGGTTAGGAAGAGTGGAAGGAAAAGGTGCCAGAGTGCAGAAGAAACCCGGGCTCTAATATGTTGCCATATTGTCTCTGTAAATTTTGGTGGGCCAGACCTGGCATTGCAAAGCATCTACTCTGGCCTTTTGAGCTATCTTCCCAGCCCCGCCTCACTCCCTTTTTCTCTATGTTTTCATTTAAACTCCTTATACATTATGCAAAACATATAGCATATACATATTTTATATTTATTGTATATTATACCTTTTCAGTTAATGTTAAGAACATTTCTTTTCTGTTGACCTTAAATACTCTTCAGAATTATTAGCTTCCGGGACTGCCTTTATTTCATTTTGTAAATAAACTACTTCATCTATCTATTCCTCTATAGTTAGACATTTAGTTTGACCCCTGTTTGAGGTGGCTGCCAGAGAGATAGTATAGTGGGTCGGTGCATGCCTTGTACACAGTTGACCTAGATTCAATCCTTGGCACCCGTTTGGTCCCTCAAGCTTACCAGAAGTGATCCTGAGCACAAAGCCAGGGTCGGTGCTAAGCAAAACTGGGTGGGGCCTACAAACAAAAATGAAAATCAGAAAACTTCAGGTTGCACCTTCAATATCAAATTCTTGATTCAGTTCATCATTCAGACTGAGAAGAATGTGATTCATACCATTCTACTCCAAAAGGTACAGGATGGAGGTTTGACTTGCTGGAAGGGTCATTCCTTTCCTATAGAATCCTGGCAGAGTCAATAGCAGCTGGGTTCAGGGATCAAAAAAAATGAGCTGCACAACAGGTAATTGTGGCTAAGGCCTTAGTTCAGAAGCCTCCGGCTGACATTCCCCTGACTCATCCCAAAGCAGCCAGACAGTTCTTACAGCAAATTCATGAGGATTTGTTTAAGAATTCTTGCAAAGGACACATGCAGTTACACAAGAACCATACCCAGTGAAGTTCACAGCTACGGTTCCTATCACTTCTCTAGAGTTCTCAGAGTCAATTTACTTCAAGTTAAATCGACTGGATGCTAATGTAGTTGACATGCCCTTTCATTCAGTTGCCAGGTAGTTGAATGTCAAATTCTCATGCAGAATTAGGGAAGGACTTTTACACACTTAATTGATTAATTAGTTTTTAAATTGAATTACTGTGAGATACACACTTACAAAGTTGTTCATGATTGGGCTTCAGTCATACAATGTTTCAACACCTCTCCCTTCACCAGTGTACATTTCCAACACAAGTGTCCCTAGTTTCCCTCCTGCCTCCCTACCCTGCCTGCCTCTATGACAGAAGCTTTGTTTGAGCTTTTCCTCTCTCTCTCTCTCTCTCTCACTTTCTCTCTCTCTCTCTTTCTCCCCTTCCCTCCCTCCTCCCCCCCTTTTTGGCATTATAGTTTACAATACAAGTACTGAAAGGTTTGCAATACAGGTACATACATTTTTAAACATAGTCATTGTCTAGAGACACTATTACTTCCTTAAATCCTCAAACAGGGGATATCTGGTTAAAAAGAATGGAAATTTAAATTTCTGCACATGGCTAATTTTTCTCTATAAAAGTATGCCAAATTAAGATGCCATTGACAGTATACTTGTCCCAGGTTCCCTCCTGACTTACTGTCACTCTACCAAGAAAGCAGCTTTGTCTCTACCAGTCTCTTTAGTGTTCAACAAATTCATTTTTAAAAATATTTTTGTTGACTTTTATTCTCTGATTAGAATTTTCCTTGGTTTCTCTAACAGATATCATCTGATTTATCTTTTAACTAGAGTGTGGGGGTGTTTGCTGGAGTGGTAGAGTTTGTGCCCTATATGTCTGAGACCCTGATTTCCTTCCCTGACACTCTTGCAGTCTCTGCTTCCAGTACCATTGGACTGCATACAACTACAGTTTGGAATAGCTGGGAGTTGCCCCTATTAAAAAACAAAATTAACTAGAATTGTCACATTTTGAAATGATCTCCCACTAGTCTTCCTTCAGTGTTTTGTTAAGGTAGAAATCACTTGCCCCTCTCAATACCTATAACTTTTGGTTCTGGAAGCTATTTTAATGTGTTTCGGGTTGTAGTACTGTTATTTGTATAAATTTCTGTCTTTTATATTAGAATATGAACTCTCGGAATATAAGACGTACTCTGAATATTACCATAGGCATAAATTTTATCAAAAGGACTTTATCTCCATTGTCTAGATTTGTACGTACAGATGATAGTCTATTATAATATACACAGATTAAATTAGTGAGTGAATAAAATGCAGCATTGAGTAAAACGATGTCCATATTTTCAAGAAGCATACATTTGGAGAGGGAAGAGAGGATAAACCAATAAATAAAAAAGCCATGACATGCTATGAAAAAAAATAAAAGTAAGGATGATAATATAAAATGCTACTTTCATTGAATAGTGATTGTGCTGTAGCAGCATTAAACTGAAATCTGTATGAAACCTATACAAAGATTTGGAGAAAAGCAGACCAGAAAGAGCTAAGAACCTAGTGAAAACACCCACTATTGGAAAGAACCTGGGAATTTTAGGTAATAACAGAAGTGTTTACCTTTAACTATTTAGAGGGTGAAAAATATATTGTCAGTGTACAAAGAAAATCATCACTTAACTCTCTAGATTCTTTCAGAGGCCAGATAAATGATCAAATAAGCATCAGACAGATTCATAAGAGAAAATTTAAGATAAATGACATATATCAGTCTCATGTACACATGATAGAGAGCCAGCAGTGCCGAATGGAGCACTCATAGGACTTTAGAAACTACTTAAGTAAGTTTGACTAAAACTGAATTTGGAGGAAGTAGGAGGTCAGTACAGTCAAAAGCCAGTAAATAAAGGTATGCAGATTTAAATTTTGTTTTCTCCACTGAAAAAATAAAAACCAAGGATGGACTTTATATTAGGTCTACCTAGTACAAAGAAAACACCCTCACAGAGAGAAGTATATGGGTAAATATGTTTTCAAAGACAGCTTCCATCTTGTCTTTAAATTCCTTCTATAAAATTAGCCTTTGACAAAGACTCATTGTGGATAGTAGATTTCTGCTCTCCTACAGTCTCTAAATTTTGTTGTTTGTTTGTTTTTGGTGGGGGCGATTAATTGCTCTATGCTCAGCAAAAATCAGTAAGAAACAAATACTTTGGGGTAGGCCAAAGTAGAAAAATAAATAATTTTCAAATTATGTCATTGTACCATTGGTACAATATGAGCTCTCTCTCTTCCTCACCCACTAGCCCTCTTTGTCCCACTTTTTTTTTTTTTTTTTGGCTCTTTTTGGTCATGCCAGTGATGCTCAGTGATTACTCCTGACTCTGTACTTAGGAATTACTCCTAGTGGTGCTCAGGAGACCATATGGGATGCCAAGGATAAAACCCGGGCTGGCATATGCAAGGCAAATGCTCTCCCTGCTGTACTATCGCTCCTGCCTTTGTCCGCTTTCTGATGCAGCCAGAGAAACTAGAGACAGTCATTTTATCAGTCCCATCTTGTTCTCTTCCAGCTCCTAATCACAACAGTCCCTGACTATTTTCATTTCATGGAATGTAAAGCAGATCGTGCTTTCAGTGAGTTTTTTGGAATTCTGATAAAATGGTAAGACTTGTCAGAAGTTGTTGGGAACTGTATGTACTCTAGGACAGGGCCTCCTAAACTGATGTGCTTGCAGATCCCTAAAGATCGAATTACAATACTGATTCAGATTCAGTGATTCAGATTCAGCATGTCTGGGAGAAACCTGAAATTACCAGGTGTTGTAATGGTCATGGTCACTGCTAAATCTAGGGACTTTACCCCAATCCCAGCTCTCCACTCCCCGCCCCCCCGCCCCCACCAGTCTGAGCATTGGCTGCTGTAGTACTGGGGCAGAAGCAGTAGCAGTTTTTAATGTCTCTCCAGTGGATCTGGTATTTGGAAGCACTGGCTGAGAACTGAGCCTCTTAAACTTTTTCCACTTGAAAACCCTTTGCACCCAAGATTCAGGGGAGTGCTGCCAGAAACACTTCAGGTTCATTATGGGGTTGATGTTGAGTTTTTGGTGCCTGAGCATTCAGAAACTGTTGCCAGAGTTTTCACACTACCACCCCTAATTCCCATATTCAGTTCCATGATTCCAGTGGAGATCACTACACACAGTTTAAGAAGCGGGGGATTGGGGCAAAAAGTTGGCAAATTGTCTCACCTAGTCACTGGTTAAATTGTGCTATTCCTGATTAGAGGCTAGGGATTCTTTTAGAAAACGAACTTTGGGAAGAGAAGCCCAAGGCCTCCAAGAAGTCTAAAGATAGTTAAGATTTGAAGAATAAAATTGTTGTTAATGAGTGTGTTTGGGATTTCTCCCTTCTGGGCAGGCAGGATATCTTTCTTGCTCTAAGGCTTTTTGCATTTAAAATTCCTGTTGTTTATGCTGATCTCTTTTGAAAGAACTTTTCTTTTTCTGAAGCCTTTAGGCAAACTGAGGGTATAAGTGAAAAATAAAACTTAAAAAAGAAATTAAGGGGCTGGAGTGATAGCACAGTGGGTAGGGCATTTGCCTTGCATGCCGCCGACCCAGGTTCTATTCCCAGCTTCCCACATGGTCCCCTGAGCTACCACTAGGAGTAATTCCTGAGTGCAGAGCCAGGAGTAACCCCTGTGCATTGCCAGGTGTGACCCAAAAAAGCAAAAAAATTAAATTAAATTAAATTAAAAAAAGAATAAGAAAAGGGATCTGGGATCTACTCACTGGCCTTTGCCATTCAGCCCACCAAAATGAAATAATGGGATTGGAGATCTGGGATAGGGTCTGTAACATTAGACGGTTGCTCTCTCTAAACTCCAAACTGATGAAAAAAATTATACTCTGCTGGAGCCCGCTGTAATTAACTGTAGGACAGCATATAAACCCCGGTTTTAAGAGGTTTGTTAATCAGCTGTAAAATTTTGCTCTAGGCTATGGCTTGGACATAGACAATTTCAGCTTGAAAGAGGCTTTAAAAATAAAAGTAGCATTTTTTTTCTTCATTAAACAAATGCAGTGTGGTTTTAAAGGAATGAAATATTCACTCTGCTCAGACTTTTTTTCATCCCTCCACCTCCTTGTTTTTTCCTCTCTAAGTGGTCTTGATTTCTAACAAATGAAACCTAGTTTGGTCACATATTTTTCACCCAAATCTTCAAATTGCCAAATGTTTGGGGGACTCATTGAGCTAAGAAATTAAATATGAGGGTCACAACTAAATAAGAAGGAAGAAGAATATTCTTTGCCATTTTTTCTGTGCAGAAGTAGGGTGGGACTGGATTCTGATCTTTGAAAATCTTCTGTCTGTTGCTCATTTTTTAATAAAATAGGGGTGTGGGGAGAGGGGTACAAAAGAAAAAGCTCACAGAACAATAGGAAGTCTACTCAATATTTATGTATTTTCACTGAAAAGTTCCTAAGGGGGTTCTAAAGTGATTTTTCTGTTATAAGTGCAGTTAGTTTCATGACAAAAGTCTTGGTTTCTGCTAATTGGTATTGGGGTCTTTTAAGCAGTTTTCTTTATATTCAATAAGAAACTATTGCCTTTCTCTAACTTGTTCTTCCATGGGTATTTGGAACAGGAAATCCAGATGTTTTAACAATATATCACTTATTGTCTCTGGTGTCCCATCTGCTCTCGGTGTCCTTTTGACCCTTTGACAATAGTTGCAAGAGTTATAACAAGTCTACAATTACATGCCAGTGTCCAGAGTCTCTAAGTGTAGAGTACTTGATTGTTGGTCACTGACCATCTAAGACCCTGTAACCATAATGCACCCCCATATATGGTACCTAAGTATTATCAAAGAAGTCTATCATTTGTAAATAAATGTTAGTCCTTAAAATTATTAGTTCCATTGAAAAATAATTTTAAAAATTAATGATATGTAAAACATCATGTATTTTGATGTCATATATCAAAAATAAGCAAGTACCAATAGAAAAAAAGGAAATGTGTTGATTAAAAAGCATACTTTAGACCTTTTTTTTACAGTGACACCAGAAAATTTAAGGTATTCTATCCCCTAAGTTCAATGCACTATTTTTATTCTAAGTAAACAGTATTGTTTTGCGTTTTATTTATTTTTTTATTTTTGTTTTTTTTGGATCACACTCAGAGATGCACAGAAGTTACTCCTGGCAGTGCTCAGGGGACCATCTGGGATGCTGGGAATCGAACTCGGGTTGGCCGTGTGCAAGGCAAATGCCCGACCCACTGTGCTATCTCTCCAGCCCCTGTTCTGCATTTTAAATGGGATATTACTACTAGGAATTATGTCTGACCATTATCCCACTCATCCAATCAAGATTTATTTGATTTGTTCTTTCTTTTCACTCTTTGTGTTCTATTTCCACTATCCACTCAGATCAAAAAGAACTCAAGAAGTTTCCATCTGCTATCTGCCAACTAGGCTGAGAGTGCTTTGAATTCAGAAACTATTTGTCTTATTTATTGTTTGAACCCTAGTGCATAGCACACTGCCCTAGCATCATGCTCAATAAATATTTATTGGGTATATAAATAACAAAATATGAATCAAGAAAATTTGAAAACTAGATACTTGTGCCTAAATAAAAATTCTTGAGTTTGCCAGTATTGTCTAATACTTTCTGATTTTATCTAAATATTGGGTGGGGGGAGTGGAAATGCGCTTCTTTTATTAAACAGGAGCTCCTTGCCTAGTAGCAGTAGTAGTAATAGGAACATGTTTTTGGTTATAAGCATGTGCTTTACACAATCATTGTCACAAAGCCCCTGATGGACATTACTAGGAAAAACTGAAGTTTGGTTGAATCAAAGCAATTATATTACATGAACTCCAGAGTTACAGCTCACGTGTTACAGCATTGATTTTACTGAAGAATTCACAACTGCAGTTTAGAAGACAAAGACCTAAGAACATTATGTTCCACACATAAGAAGAACTCATAAATGGTGGGGTTTGTCTCTACTCAGGTCTCTGTTTTGCTCAATAAGGTTAGTACAGTTCTGATTGCTGGAAACTTGTTGAGAGGTTATTGGTTATATTTCCATCCTCGGTAGTCTTTGACTTGCCTGCCTCATTTCAGTGGGATATATGTGTCTGGGATATATGTGTAAACTTTATCAGGGTACTTGGCTGTGGTTCGCACCAGACTGTTACAGTCTCTGGGCTTTGTTTGGTTTCATTTTCTTGTTGTTTATTTCTGTTCCACATCCAGTGGTTCTCAGGGGTTGCTCTTGGCTCTGTACCCAGGAATCACTTCTGGGGGTGCTCAGAGCATCATATGGGATGTAAGGGGATCGAACCTGGGTCAGCCGTGTGCCAGGCAAATGTCCTATCCACTGTACTATCTCTCTTGCCCCTTGTTTGGTTTTTAATCAAGACACAGCATAGCTCCACTTTTGTATTTTAAAAAATATTATTTATCTGAAGTGAAAAAAGGAAAACCTCTTCAACAACTGGTGCTGGAAAACTGGACAGCTACCTGCAATAAAATGAACTCTGATCTCTTTTTAATGCAAGGCAAAAAAAAGTCAGATCAAAGTGAATTAAAGACCTCGATATCAGACCTGAATCCATAAGGTATATTGAGGAAAATGTAGGCAGAACCCTCGATGACATTAACGCTAAAAGCATCTTTAAGGATGAAACACCATTGACCACGCATGTGGAAACAAACATAAACAAATGGGACTACAATAAGCTAAGAAGCTTTTGCACTTCAAAGGAAACAGTGACCGAAATACAGAGAGAGCCCATGGAATGGGAAAAATTATTTACCCAATACCCATCTGATCACTTAAACTTAACTTCCCGTTAGTCGTCGATTTGCTCGAGCGGGCACCAGTAACGTCTCCATTTGTCCCTGTCGCGTGCTAGTGTAGCCCAATGGCATCTGTTTGCTCCAGGAACATGAAGGGCCTCAAACCGATCGTTCATGATCTTGACGAAGAAGTCTGACCATCTGGTAGGTGGGCGGCCACGCGGTCTTTTGACATCCCGTGGAATCCAGTCGGTAACAGCTCTAGTCCAACGGTCGTCTTTAAATCTCATTACGTGACCAGCCCATCTGATTTTCGACACCTTGGCATATGAGACAGCGTCCCTGATCCTTGATCGTCGACGGATGTCAGAACTCCGGATTCATTCTCTCATTTGAGTGAAACATGATATTCCAAGCATAGCTCTTTCTACTCTTCTTTGGGAGACCTGAATAGCGTTCTCATCTTGTTTGCGTAGGGCCCAGGTCTCTGAGGCATATGTTAATGCAGGAAGAACAGTGGAATCAAAGAGATGTGCCTGGAGCCGGAGGCTCTTCGTCCTCTTAGCTATTTCTTCGACGTTCTTGAAGGCGTTCCAAGCCGCTCTCTTCCTCCTGCGCAGCTCCGGTGCCAGGTCATTTGTCATGTTGACCTCTCGACCTAGGTACACATAGCTGTTGCATTCGGAGATGGTCGTTCCATTGAGAGTGAATGAAACGTCAGGAACGACTCCGTTTCTCATAAACATTGTCTTCGTAAGATTCAGCTGTAGTCCTACCTTTCCACACTCACGGTCAAAGTCGGCCAGCATTTGTGCCGCTTGGCTGATGTTTGGTGTTATTAAAACAATGTCATCAGCAAAGCGGAGGTGGTGTAGTTGCCGACCATCTATCTTCACTCCCATTCCTTCCCATTCCAGTCGTCGCATGATGTTCTCGAGGGTGGCACTGAAGAGTTTCAGTGAAACGGTATCACCCTGCTGAACCCCTCTCTTGACATCAACGATCACTTCTTTGTAGAATGGTGAGATCCTGGTAGTGAATCCGCAATACAGCTCACGGAGGATCCTGATGTATTGGGCTTGAATGCCCTGATTGGCTAGGGCTTCAATGACCGCTTCCGTCTCAACAGAATCAAAGGCCTTCTTTAAATCAATGAACGTTAAACAGAGCGGCATCTTGAACTCCCGAGAAACCTCAATGAGCTTGGTTATCGTGTGGATATGGTCGATGGTGCTGAATCCTTTGCGGAACCCGGCTTGCTCGCATGGTTGTCCTTCATCTAGTGTTCTGCCAATCCTATTTAGGATGATTCGAGTGAACAACTTGTAGATGACAGACAATAGGCAGATCGGGCGATAGTTGCCAATGTCATGGATGTCTCCCTTCTTGAACAGTAGTACGGTCCTGCTGGTTTTCCATTGGGACGGAACCTTGCATTCAGACAGGTAGCGTGTGAAGAGCCGAGCCAGTGTATTGATGAGTACTGACGGCAGGTTCTTCAGGTGTTCAGGTCTGACCTTGTCTGGGCCGGGTGCTGTTTGTTTCTTTACCGACGAAACGGCATGTTGGATTTCGGAAGGGAGAACGTTGGGAACGAAATATCCATCCTATGGAATTTGGTATGTCGGCAAGTGGACATGGCTATCAAAGAGATTTGAGTAGAAGTCATGGATAATCTTCTCCATTGCCGTTCTGGAGGATGTGATGGATCCATCAGGACGTCGGAGGGCAGTCATCTTGGTCTTATAGTTGGCGAAGGACAGGCGGGTGTTACGAATACTTTTCCCGGCTTCTGCCGCATCTACCAGTACTTCTGCTCTTCTCTCTTTGAGGTCTTCCTTGATCGCATCTCTGCACTGCTTTGCGAGCTCGGACATTAGCTTGCGGTTGCCTGAGGCATGCGCCAAACCACGCTGGCGAATTAGCTCAAGAGTTTTCGAAGATAGGCGATTTTTTGTGGCTATCTCTCTCTTGGCGTTCCTCGCACATTCATGGAGGTGCTGAACCAGTCGATCGTATTCCTCGTCAATGTTGTCAACAATGGCATCTTCCCATGTTGCCGCAATAGTACCAAAGAGTTCCCAGTAGGTGGTCATTCTGGGAGTTCTCTTTTTAAACTTTGCAGCCCTTTCTCCCCACTCTGTGAAATAGAATTTTGCACGAAGGAGACAGTGGTCCGATTCCGTTCGAAATTTTGGGACAACAGCGACATCAGTCAGGCAAAACCGTCGATTGAATATGATGTGGTCTATTTCATTGTGGAATCGTCCACCGGGAGACTCCCATGTCCATCGTTTAGATTCTGCCTTCTGGAACTGTGAGTTACCATGAATGGTCTTGGTCGACATGATGAACTCAGACAGTCTCTCACCCTGTTCGTTCCATTCTAGGCCATGGGTCCCGATGTGAAGTTCTTCAGCTGATCTTCTCGGTCCTATCTTGGCATTAAAATCACCCACAATGATCTTGTAGAAGGTGTGGTCTTCTTTATAGAACTTCTCTAGCTCCATGTAGAACTTCTCGATTTCTCTTTCATCATAATGAGATGTTGGTGCGTAGACAACAAAGATAGAAACTGCAGGCAGTGAGCCACATCTATTCAAATGTAAACGTCCGATTCGGGTTGTTAGGCATTCGAATGAATCAATGCTCTTGGCCAAGTTTGTGTTGACAAGGACACCGACGCCTCCAACGCCTCTTTTATCGCATGTTCCGAGGAACAATTCTTCTCCAGTGTCGAAAACGGCATGGTGAGATTCGTGCCTTCTTGTCTCGGTCAGACCAATGATGTCGTACTTGATCATTCGCGCTTGTACCATCAGGTCCTCGATGGATGCATCTGATGCTAGCGTACGTGCACTACTTGCATTCGACACTACTTCCACTACCCAGCCGTCGCCACACTCCAGGACACTTTCCGGACCCGCGTGGCAGCTCCGGCCGAGACCCACGCACGACTGAAGACCCACAGAACAAGATAAGCAGAACTCTCTGAGACCTTGGACTCCAGGCTCGGCGGACCCAGGGACAGAGCTTCTCTGCTTGCTGCCACCACCACAGGTGACAAAGGGATTCTAATCAGGAGCCCCACCCTACCCTGCCCTGTCTGCTTCCATCAACCACCCAGGGATCGAATTGTGCACAGGAGACCCATCCTACCCAGATAAATACCCCACTCGCAGACTTCCTTTTTCGACACTACTTCCACTACACAGCCGTCGCCACACTCCAGGATGCTTTCTGGACACATCATAAGACACTAAATACCCATCTTCTGGAATTGTCGTACCATATTTGATAGGGTTCAAATATGGTAACACCTACAAGGGTGATTAGAGTTCACCCCAAAAGCCTCTATCCCTCTCGGAAAGACTGGCAAGCTACCGAGAGTATTCCGCCCGCACGGAAGAGCCTGGCAAGCTATCAGCTGTGTATTCGATATGCCAAAACCAGTAACTACAACTGGTCTCATTCACCTGACCCTGAAGGCTTCACCGACATGGCAGCACTGAGAAGGATGAGAAAGGAGAGGCCGACAAAATCTCAAGGCCGACCTAGGCTGCCACAACGAAGGAAGACAAAAATGATCGTCTGTACTTTCAATGCACCCATCTGATAATGGGTTAATATCCAGGATATACAAGACACTAATAGAATTATACAAGAAAAAAACTCCAACCCCACCAAAAAATGGGAAGAAGAAATGAACAGAAGCTTCCTCAAAAAAGAAATACAAATGGCCAAGAGGCACCTGAGAAAATGCTCTACATTGCTAATCATCAGAGAGATCCAAATTAAAACAATAATGAGATATCATTTCACACCACAGACACTGGCACACATCAAAAAGAACAACCAGTACTGGTGCAGATGTAGGAAGAAAAGGACTCTCTTTTATTGTTGGTGGGAATGCCTACCAGTCCAGCCTTTTTGGAAAACAATATGGGCATTCCTTCAAAAACTAGAAATTGAGCTTCCATATTGACCCTGCAATACCACTTCTGGGAATATATCCTGAGGGTGCAAAAAAGCACAGTAGAATAGACATCTGCACCTGTATGTTAATTGCAGCACTATTTACAATAGCCAGAATCCGGAAACAACCTGAGTGCCCGAGAACAGAAGACTTGTTAAAGAAACTTTGGTACATCTACACAATGGAATACTCTGCAGTTGTTAGGAAAGATGAAGTCACGAAATTTGCTTGTAGGTGGGTGGGCATGGAGAGTGTCATGCTATTTTCATGAAATGACTCAGAAATAGAGGGACAGACACAGAATAACTGCACTCATTTGTGGAATATAAAATAACATAATAGGAGACTGACACCCAAGGACAGTAGAGACAGGACCAGGAATATTGCTCCATGCATCCTGCCTTATGAGCTGAAAGAGAAGGCAGCTGGAATAGAGAAGGGATCACTAACTCAATGATGGTTGGAAGGATAGCTCTGGATGGGAGATGTGTGCCGAAAGTAGATAAAGGACCAAACATGATAGCCTCTCTGTATCTGTATTGCAAACCATAGTGCCCCAAAGTAGAGAGAGTACGGGGGAAACTGTCTGCTATAGAGGCAGATGGAGGGTTGGGATGGGGGGGGGATACTGGGGACACTGGTGGTGGAAAATGTGCCCTGGTGGAGGGATGGGTGTTCGATCATTGTATGACTGGAACTCAAACATAAAAGCTTTTTTTTAACTGTATCGCATGGTGATTCAATTTTTAAAAAAATTTAAAAAGAACATTTATCGAGAGATAAAGAAATTGAGCTCCTTGCCCAAATCTTTAGAGCTAATGTTTCAAAATAGCCATTCTAATCTGAACCACGTTAGGTACGAGGCTGTAGGGGTGAGATAAACACGTCCACTGACAGCAGTGCCTTACTTGCCTATCTTGCCTGGCTCTGTTTCCACATCAGAGGGTTGCCAGTTTTCAGTGTTTAGTTTGGCAGTCTCCAACCCCCATCCAAAGACCATTTCTCCTGATCTCCATTTCCCTGTAGTAAGCACATGTTTTTCTTTCAGTTCCTTGCGCTTAGTGTTTTATGACTTGGGGAGCTTGAAGAGGCAGCTGTATTGTTAATGTAAGCCATTACCACAGAGGTTTCTGCTTTTTTTCAGAACCTCGTCGTAATTTGTTAAAAGTTCTGGTTTGGGTTTTCCTCACATCTTATTGCTGACAGTTTTAGCAATATATGCCAACATTATCGGCTGTCTCCAGAGTACTGATTGAGATATAAAGGTTTCTGTAATTGTCTAAGATCATTTGCCTCTTTATGTAGTAAAACTTTCTCACATAGTTACACTCTGATTCCAAGTGATTTTTCTGGCCCCAGTGGGCTATAAAATCATTTGATGCTGCTATAACTTTAAAGACAACAGAATATTAACTCCAAAGAGTTTGCTTTTGTTAACTCACATTTGAAAGTTGTCTTTGTATATTGAGGAGAAAATGATAAATAGATTCTTCTGTTAAATTGAAGAAAATAAAGAGGCATTTTGTTGTCATCCTCTTTTTTTGAAGTATACTGATGATATCAATTTTCAGTGCTATTCTAATAAGCTATCTGTTAGCTCTTTCTCATTTTGAAGCACGGATATTTAACATAGTTGGGTTTTGGTTCGGTTTTGTTTTTGTTTTGTTTTGCAAGCCGTGGGTCATATCCAAAAACACAAGCTTCTTTGGCCCAAGTTTTTCTTGAGTCGACAGCCATTTGAAAATCAAGCACTGTTCCAAGACCACACAGTATGTTAGGGCCCAAACTGAGGGTACACTGCTGCCTCCAAACATCCAGTCTGTCCTCTTTTCATTGACCCACTTTCTTAAAGTGTATTTGTTTGCAATAATGGTAAACATTGAATCTTGAGAAGTTAAAGAAAAATTTAATTGGTTAAAAACAAATATTTTGAGAGCTCAAAGTCTGCATGTACTTAAATACTAAAAGAATAGCATGCTTGCAGTTCTGAAAAAAATGGAGTTATTGTGTTCCCCACCTTTATCATATATGATAAAGATATAATGATCAAAACACTATGGTACTGGAGAAAAGCAGACGTCCAATGAGAAAACATTCAAAATCCAGAGAGAAACCCTCACATATACTACCAGTTTATTTATAACAAAGGAATCAACAATGTAAAACACATAATGGGGGCTGGAAAACATCTTCAATAAAATCAGTGCTGGATCTGCGCGGGACAGGCACGGAGGCCCAGCTCTGGGCAACCAAGCTGAACGGCTCCTATTCCAACCAGGTACAGCCCGCCCCAAGGGCCTGGGACCCTCAGTGCGCATGCACAGCTAGCTCCACCTCCTAGAAAGCCGGTTTCACCCCTGATCTGCGCGGGACGGGCACGGAGGCCCAGCTCTGGGCAACCAAGCTGAACGGCTCCTATTCCAACCAGGTACAGCCCGCCCCCAAGGGTCTGGGACCCTCTCTGCGCATGCACAGCTAGCTCAATCGACGTTCCCAACTCCTCGCTCAGTGCCAGGGACTCTTTCCGGAGCCGCGGCCGTGAAATATTTTCCCACTACATATGCCATAGGAACCATAAGCTACCTTTTTCGATGGAAACTTCCCTAGTTTAGCTCAGTCACTAGAAACACAGTAGCCAATAATTCATAAGCCTATCTTAACTCACACTGCATATCAAACAGAATAGTAACAGTGAACGTTAAGGACTAAACCACAGTTTTCACAATGGTAAAGCAACGCAAAAGCCCACAAAACTTTCTTATTGAGGAATCTAGCCCAGATGACACCAACAGTACTGCAGTGTTAGACAACCTCTCTGACAAGGAATTCAGGAGGGAGCTACTTAGGATGCTTAGGGAACTAAAACAATGGAAAGCAATGCCAATAGAAGACAAGAGGATTTGAAGGCAGAAATGAGGAAAATGCAATAAGAAATGTCAGACCTGAAAAATCTCGTAGGCGAATTGAAAAACTCAGTGGAAGGCCTCAGCAGCAGAGTAACAGCTGCTGAGAACAGAATCAGTGAGCTCGAAGATGAAGTTCAGAGACTCTCCTGAAAAGAGCAGAAAATGGAAAAGAGACTCACAATTCGGGAACAGATGGCAAGAGAAGATCGTGATGAAGCCAAGAGGGGTAACATAAGAATTATTGGAGTCCCAGAGGTACAGGAAGAAAACCTTTATGAAGAAGAAACTGTCAAAGACATCATTGCTACAACGTCTCCAGAGCTGAAGAAAACTTGTGACCATATTCAGGAGGCCCGAAGGGTACCAGCTAGAAGAAATCCGAATAAAAACACCCCAAGACACATTCTGATCAAAATGACCAAAACCTTAGACAGAGACAAAATTCTGAAAGCAGCAAGATCAAAGAAAGAAATCTCTTACAAAGGAGCATCCTTAAAATTCACAGCTGATTTTTCTGATGAAACCCTCATGGCCCGAAAACAATGGTGGGACATAGTGAAAAAGCTCAATGAAATAAATGCCTCCCCAAAAATACTTTACCCAGCGAGACTCTCATTCATAATAGAAGGAACAACACACAGTTTCACAGAAAAACAACAGCTCAGGAACTTCATAGACTCAAAACCGGGGTTACAAGAACAACTAAATGGGCTACTTTAAGGCAAGAAAGGCCCCTCAAATACACCAAATTTCAACAGAACAATGGGACAAAATCCCATAACAATAATATCTCTCTATGTGAATGGGCTAAACGCACCAATTAAAAGACATAGAGTGGCAGGATGAATTAGAAAATTGAACCCAACATTCTGCTGTCTGCAAGAAACACATCTCAATAGTCAAAGCAAACACAGACTCAGAGTCAAAGGCTGGAAAACAATCCTACCGGCAAACTGCTCCCATAAAAAAGCTGGGGTAGCCATCCTAATATCAGACCACATCGATTTCAGAGTGAGAAAGGTCATAAGAGACAGTGAAGGCCATTTCTTATTGATCAAAGGATCTGTACAACAGGAAGAACTTACAATAATAAATGTATATGCACCTAATGAGAGACCAGCAAAGTACTTAAAACAACTACTCATAGATTTGGAAAAAGACATCAACAGCAACACAATACTAGTGGGAGACTTCAACACTGCTTTGTCACCTCTTGATAGATCAACCAGACTCAAGCTTAGCAAGGACATACTTCATCTGAGGGAAACAATGGAAGAAAGGGACTTAGTAGATATATACAGGACACTTCATCCACAAAAAGCTGAATACACATTCTTCTCAACCGTACATGGAACATTCTCCAAGATAGACCACATGCTGAGCCACAAAACATGCCTCCAAAAAATTAAGAAGATAGAGATTATATCGACAATCTTCTCAGACCATAATGTGCTGCAATTAGAAGTAAATCACACACAAAAACAGAAAACTAAATCAAACACCTGGAAATTAAACAGTGCTCTACTGAACAACGAGTGGCTTAGACAGGAAATCAAAGAGGAAATCAAAAGATTCCTAGAAACGAATGAAAATGAGAATACGAGTTACCAAAACTTATGGGACACATCAAAAGCTGTGTTAAGAGGAAAGTTTATAGCTCTACAAGCATTCCTCAGGAAGCAGGAGCGAGCACACATAAGTAACCTAACCTCACAGCTTAAGAGCTTGGAGAAGGACCAAAAAGAGGAGCACAACTCGAACAGGAGAAAGGAAATAATAAAACTCAGAGCAGAGATTAACGAGATGGAAACCCAAAAAACAATCCGAAAGATCAATGAAACCAAGAGCTGGTTCTTCGAGAAAATTAACAAGATTGATAAGCCTCTAGCAAAACTCACAAAGAAAGGGATAGAGAAAACCCTAATAAACCAAATCAGAAATGAAAAGGGGGTCATTACAATAGAAACCACAGAAATTCAAAGGATCCTCAGGGAGTACTTTCAGAAACTCTATGCCACGGAACATCAAAACCTCGAGGAAATGGATAAATTCCTAGACTCCTACAGACTCCCAAGGCTGAACCAAGAAGACCTGGAATACCTGAACAGACCTATCACCATCAAGGAAATTGAAATGGTAATAAAAAGTCTCCCCAAGCACAGAAGCCCTGGCCCGGATGGATTCACTAGTGAATTCTTCCAAATCTTTAAAGAGGACTTACTCCCAATACTCTTTAAGCTTTTCCACGAAATTGAAATATCAAAAACACTTTGGAACAGTTTCTACGAAGCAAATATCACAATGATACCAAAAGCAGACAGAGATACCACAAAGAAAGAGAATTACAGACCAATATCCCTGATGAACACAGATGCAAAGATCCTCAACAAACTACTAGCAAATAGAATCCAACTACTCATCAAAAAGATCATACACCATGACCAAGTAGGATTCATCCCAGGGATGCAAGGATGGTTCAACATTCGGAAATCAATCAACATAATCCATCATATCAACAAAAGAAATGATAAAAAGCATATGATTATATCAGTAGATGCAGAGAAAGCATTTGACAAGATCCAGCACCCCTTTATGATGAAAACCCTAGCCAAAATGGGTATAGAGGGGACCTTCCTCAATATAATTAAAGCCATCTACCACAAGCCTACAGCAAGCATCATCCTCAATGGGGAAAAACTCAGAGCCTTCCCTCTAAGATCAGGGACGAGACAAGGATGCCCACTCTCTCCACTGCTGTTCAATATAGTACTGGAAGTACTTGCAATAGCGATTAGGCAAGAAAAAGATATTAAGGGCATTCCGGTAGGAAAGGAAGAAATCAAGCTCTCACTATTCGCAGATGATATGATACTATACTTAGAGAACCCAATAACCTCCACCAAAAAACTCCTAGAAACAATAGACTCGTATAGTAAAGTTTCAGGCTATAAAATCAATACCCAAAAGTCCATGTCTTTCCTATACGCAAACAGTGAGAGAGAAGAAAGCAACATGAAAAATATACTCCCGTTCACAATTGTGCCCCAGAAAATCAAGTACCTAGGAATCGCCTTAACTAAGGAAGTAAAGGACCTGTACAAAGAAAACTACAAAACACTACTTCAGGAAATAAAAGAGGACATGAGGAAATGGAAAGATATCCCCTGCTCATGGGTCGGGAGACCTAACATTGTCAAAATGGCAATACTACCGAAAGCATTGTATAAATTCAATGCAATCCCTATAAGGATACCCATGACATTCTTCAAAGAAATGGAGTAAACACTCCTGAAATTTATATGGAACAATAATCCCCCACGAATAGCTAAAGCCATTCTTGGGGGAAAAAATGGGAGGAATCAACCTCCCGAACTTCAAACTGTACTACAAAGCAGTAATAATTAAAACAGCATGGTACTGGAACAAAGGCAGAACTGCAGACCAATGGAACAGGGTTGAATACACTGACATCTTTCCTCAATCATATGATCATCTAATCTTTGATAAAGGTGCAAGTAATGTGAAGTGGAGTAAGGAAAGCCTCTTTAACAAATTGTGCTGGCATCACTGGACGGCTACATGCAAAAAAATGGGCTCAGAACTCTGCCTAACACCGTGTACAAAAGTAAGATCAAAATGGATTAAAGACCCCAACATCAGACCAGAAACCATAAGGTACATTGAAGACAAAGTTGGCAAAACCCTCCATGACATTGAAGCTAATGGTATCTTCAAAGATGCCACGCCACTGTCTGAGCAAGTGAAAACAGAGATAGATAAATGGGACTATCTTAAACTAAGAAGCTTCTGCACCTCCAAAGAAACAGTGACCAAAATACAAAGACAGTCTACAGAATGAGAAAGGATATTCGCCGAATACACATCTGAGAAGGGGTTGATATGCAGGATATACAAAATACTGGTTAAACTTCACAAGAAGAAAACATCCAACCCCATCCAAAAATGGGGCAATGAAATGAACAGAAACTTTCTCAAAGAAAAAATCCGAATGGCAAAAAAGCACATGAGAAAATGCTCTACATCATTAATCATCAGGGAGATGCAGATCAAAACTACAATGAGATACCATCTCACACCTCAGAGACTGGCCCACATTCAAAAGAACAAAAGCAACCGATGCTGGCGCGGATGTGGTGAGAAAGGGACACTCCTTCACTGTTGGTGAGAATGTCGACTGGTTCAGCCCTTCTGGAAAACAGTATGGACAATTCTCAAAAAATTAGAAATTGAGCTCCCATTTGACCCAGCAATATCACTCCTGGGAATATATCCCAGAGAGGCAAAAATGCATAGTCGAAGTGACATCTGCACTTGTTTGTTCATTGCAGCACTCTTTACAATAGCCAGAAACTGGAAGAAACCTGAATGCCCAAGAACAGATGACTGGTTAAAGAAACTTTGGTACATCTACACAATGGAGTACTATGTAGCTCTTAGAAAAGATGAAGTCATGAAATTTACATACAAGTGGTACAACATGGAAAGTATCATGCTAAGCGAAATGAGTCAGAAAGAGAGGGATAGACATAGAAAGATTGCATTCATCTGGGGGATATAAAGTAACAAAATATGAGATTAATACCCAAGAATAGCTGAGATCAGCACCAGGAGGATTACTCCATAGCTTAGTGGCCAGTCGGGCATTCTAGAGGAAAGGGCAGCTCAGATAGATAAGGGAGCACCAAATAAAGGGTGTTTGGAGGATCCTCCCAGGAGGGGAGATGCATGTTGAAAGTGGACTATGGACTGAACATGTTTGCCACTCAATGCCTCTTTTGCAGACCACAACACCCAAAAGGAGAGAGAGAACACAGGGGATTGCCCTGCCACAGAGGCGGGGGGGATGGGGGGATGGGGGTGTGGGGGATATTATCCGTGGTGGTGGAAAATGGGCACTGGTGGAGGGATGGGTATCTGATCATTGTATAATCAAACCCAAGCACAAAAAATTGTAAATCTACAACTGTACCTCATGGTGTTTCACTAATAAAAAAAACAATTTAAAAAAAATCAGTGCTGAGAAAATTTGCTAGTTGCATGCATAATATTGAAATTTGATATTTATTTCATACTATGCACAAAAATTAACTCACAATGAACTTACATCTTAGATGTTAGAATTGAGTCCATAAAATACACTGAGGCAAAACACTCCCATGCTATCTTTAGTGATTCAGCTCCACCGACAAAGACAACAAAACCAAAAATAAACAAATGATATTACATCAAGCTGAAAACTTCTGCACTGGCAAATAAATTATCATAAAAAGAAAAAGACATCTGCTCTATGGGAGAAAATATTTGTTCACCATACTTCAGACAATGGGCTACTACCTGAGACATACAAAGCACTCAAAAACTAGCAATAAATCAACAAACAATCCCATCCAAAATTGGAAATAATAGCTGTAAGATTTTTGGAGAAGAATTTCTCTTTAGAGAAACAGACACTGCTCCAAAGAAAATGTGCACATGACCAGTGGATACATGAACCATTGTTCATCTTCTCTGATTATGAGGGAATCATACAAATCAAAATATCAATGATATTGCCTCACACCAGAAAGAATGACCTATGAAAAAAACCAAAAACAAATGCTGGCAGGATTGTGAAGAATAAAAAGAGTTCTCATTTCTCTTGATGAACATGTAAACAGGCTCATCCTCTGTGGAACACAATTTGATAGATTCCTCAAAAAATTAAAAATAGAACAACCATATAATCTAACAGTCCTACTCCCAGATCTGTATCTCAATGATTCTAAAACATTTACTTGAAAAGATTTATGCACACTCACATTTGTTGCAGCACTATTTTTACATTGTAGCAGAGCTCTAGAGACAACCCAAATTCCCAACAGAAGATGAACTGATAAAGAAGTCATGGTATATATACATACAAAGAAATAAAAAGATTAGACATTGCTTTTTTTGTTTTTTGATAGAACATAAATGAACCTGGTGGATAACAGGCTAAAGCTAGTAAGTCAGAAGGAGAAAGACAATATGGATGATCTCACTCATAGATAGCCCACAAAGAAAGCAAGGAAATGTACAATATCCTATAAAACAAAGACTCTGACAACAGAACTGAGATTACCTAAGTGGGGTAGTGGGGGTGGGTGGAATGAAAGAAAAGGATCCTATAAACTTGATTGCCAAAGGTCTTACCAACACTCTAGTGGTGGGAGTAGTATATCATTGCTCTTGTATAGTGTTCACAGTTACACTTTTATACAATTACAAAATAAAAGTCATGAAGTCAGTGGTGGTATGGTGGCATGGTGTGGGACAAATAGCAAGTTTTATCTTCAGGTTGGGTGAATAGCATACACACAATTACAAGAGTACTTTATAGGAGTCTAACTGAAAGAGATATAAACAATTATTTTTCAGCCAAACACCACCTTAAAGATTAAAGAGTTTAAGTAATATATTTAGATGCTCTTGCAGGGGTGAGGGGTGGAGCTATCAGGTGGAGAAACTGAAGTAGGGGGGATAATATTGAAAGCCTTTATAGTTATTTTTCTTAGTGTAGAATTTGAACTCGGGTCGGCCATGTTGGCCGCGTGTAAGGCGAACGCCCTACCCGCTGTGCTATCCTTTGTTATGTGCCTTTCCCCCAAAGGATTTATGGTTTGTATTAGTTTGGTGCAGTTGCTATAACAAAGTATGACAAACTAAATGGCTTAAACTAGAAGTAGGTTGTTTTAATGCTGTGGGTCTTCAGGATATTCTAGGGGGACCACAGGTGAAACACATGATACCACAAATGGGTGTTCATGACACAAATCTGGGAACCAGATAGGGAAATGAGAAGTGAAGAAAACAAATGTTGGGGAAAGAGGAAACATACTGGCTTGTGTTACAGAAATCTATTTCTTCAGTGTTCTGAAGAAATCCAAGATCAAGGTGACAACAGGATTGCCTGCATGTCAAATCCCCATTGCCTCAGTCCTTTCAGGATGGTTTAATAAAATTCCATATACTAGGTGATAAAACAATAAGAAATCTTTTCCTCACACTTTTGGAGGCTGGAAAGATCAAGACACTGGTAGATCCTGCTTTCTCGTTCATAGACTATGACTTCTCACATGGTTAGAAGTTAGACTTCCTTTTATAAGAGTTCTAAACTCACTCAATTCAATGAGCAGTGCTCTCGTAATCTAATGACTTGCTAGAGGCCTCATGTCCTAGCACTTTGGGTGCTAGGAATTCAGCATATAGTATTTTGTGGGATGCAGTCTGTTGCTAGAATTATATTTTTTATGGTTTTCTGATAATTTTGAGTATTCTTTGATTTCTAGAAGTATCCTCCACTCTTTGCCTTCTGCTTAATGTGATATCTCCTTGGCTGTGTTCAAATTTACCCTTTTTTGATGGAAAACGACCATCATATTGGATCAGTGGGCCATGGGATTCCAATATGACATCATCTTAAGTAAATATATCTGCAATGATTGTTTTTTCAAATAATATATTACATTGTGAGATATTGGTGCTTGGGGCCTCAGCATATGAATTTATTCACTTTATTTATAGAAAGATTAATTTCTTTAATTAGATGCATCAAATAGGAAAAAACTAAATATAGGCAATATAGTTTCCCATTAGGAAAGAAAATGCAAGTAATAAATATTTACTTTAATTTAATCTTATAATACCATTAAATTCATCATATAGTTTTAAATGAAGTCCCTATAATTCAAGAGAACATGGCCTGGAGATTAAGGATATAATGAAATGTTTCATCACCTTGAAATACTGCCTTGATTTTTCAGACTTTCCTTTTATCTGCTTTATTTTTCTTTAGCAGAACAAATATTTTCATTTACTCAGAGTGAATTCTTGATAAGTTCTTGATCCTCAACTTCCAACTGCAATTTATTTAAAAGGTTACTTAGAGATTAGTTAGAGGACAGCATTGTCTCACTTCTTCAAGGCAGACAAATGATTTTTCCCCAGTGCCCCCCAAATACTAAGTATGTACGTCCATTGTTGTATTATTTTCCCTTTGTTAAAATAGTTTTTGCATTATTTAAAAGATTTTTTATTTTAATGTATGACTTGTATAAACAAAGCTAATAATAGCTTATTATTTTAAGTCAACAATATCTATCTTATAAGCCCATCTGTTATTTCCTCAATATCTGGCATGTAATACTTGGGATAATGTAAGCTATCGGGTTAAATTACATTAAAAATGGGATCCATAAAAGAGAGGTCTTACATCAATATTTTTCCTACTGTAATCTGTATGCCTCCTCTGCCCCTCTCGGAGAGCCCAGCAAGCTACTGAGAGTATCTTGCCCGCACAGCAAAGCCTGGCAAGCTACTCGTGACATATTCGATATACCAAACATAGTAACAGTGGTCACAATGGAGACGTTACTGGGCCCGCTCGAGCAAATCGATGAATATCGGGAGGACACTGACAGTGACAGTGACAATCTACATGCCTAGTATTTAGTCATTGTATTATTAATATACACAAAATCATTAACCCAACTTAGTATGCTTAAACATTTTTATAAACAATAAAAATACAACAATTTACGGGCTGGAGCGATAGCACAGTGGGTAGGGTGTTTGCCTTGCAAGCGGCCGACATTGTCGACCCGGGTTAGATTCCTCCGCCCCTCTCGGAGAGCCCAGCAAACTGCCAAGAGTATCTCGCCCCGTGGCAAAGCCTGGCAAGCTTCCCGTGACATATTCGATATGCCAAACACAGTAGCAATTGTCACAGTGAAGACGTTACTGGGCCCGCTCGAGCAAATCAGTGAACAACGGGAGGACAGTGACAGTGACAACAAATTATGGAATATCTTTGTTTGATATGTTTTCAGAAGTAAAATTTATGGTTTCTGAAACTCTGAAATATTTTAAAATCTAAATATTAGAAAGTATCTAAGCATTAGAACATAAAGTATTTCAAATAGTATTGTATTTTTAAAGCTTTAGAAAGTTTTTAGTATTATTATTATATTTATTATATTATTAGATATTATATTTATTATTATATACTATTCCATATAGTATATAATATTTATATGAATCTGTCCTTTCTTCTACTTTATAACTATCAATAACCATTTTTTGTTGGATTTTACAAAATATTAAAAAGTCTGTTTGGAGTTCATTTTATCTTCCAAATTCTGTTATTCAAGCACATATTCAAGCACTTAAAATTACGTTGTGCAGTATAATCATAGCTTCTGATGAGAAACTAGGATCTTGATTAAAAGATGAAAATAAACATGAGATATCTTATCTCCTTGGAGCCGTGGCCTAGATGTGGAATTCAGGAATGTGACTATTGGGCTAAGAGATAATACAGCATTTGAAGTGCATGCCTTGCATGCAGATGACCCAAACTTCATACCTGTCTTCACAGGTTCCCTGGGATCACTTTGCTCAGCTCTGGAGGTCCCTAGGCACTTGCAGGTGTGACCCTGGAGGCAACTAGGAAACTTCAGGTTTACCTCCAGGCCTGTGTTGACCTCAGGGAATGAACAGCCCCACTTCATTAGGCCATTCATATTGAACTGATAATAATCCCTTTGACTGGGAATAACTAGGTGTGGTTCTTCAGGGCCACTGAGCACCACTTAAGTTCCCATCACCATCACCACCATCACCACCAACCCCCAACTTCACTGCCAGCAAAAAAGGACACAAGGTAGTAAGGTAGTGGCACAGAAAAAATGGTACGGGAAATAAGCTCTTAGATATGCTTGAGGAAACCAGAGAAAGTTTTACAGGGTCAAGGAAATTTTGAACTGTGGTTTTTTTATGTGACTGCTTAAGTAAAAGAGATGCTGACTTTCACAAAGAAAGCCTCCCTGCTTCAAATTATGTGAATGCACCAAAAAAAAAAAAAAAAAAACTGGTCAGACCCTCCATTATCTCTCCCATTTGACTTTGAATTGATGGCTGAGAAGTCAGCATTTTTTGCAAGGGGAGGAGAATCCAAAGGAAAGTGCCTGAGAGGCTGCTTCTGTTGTGCAGTCCTAGACAAGCAACTCTTCTCCCTGAGCCCTGGCTAGAGCCCAGTCCTTGAAGATAGCCTGAGTTTAGAAATACAGAGCCTGAGGAAAACCCGGACTTGTCATGACCAAGAAGCTAAGGACACACTGGCATCTTGGGAGTGTCCTCCGAAGCTCTCTAAGGAAGAGGGATGTGATCAGCACCATAGGAGCCCTTTCATTCTTTCCCTCATTAAATTTCTTTGCCCATCTATAGATACAGGATTTACCAGATCTTAATTTCTGCCTCCCCCCACCCCGCCCCCCCACACACACCATATTTCCTCCAGTAAAGCCTCCAATAGACAGGCTTTATCCCTCAGGCAAGAGAAAAGCAGCCCCAGCAGGTCTGCTACAGTACTGGCACACAATGACTATTCCTTTCTCCCTTCAGCTGCAATTCAGTATAATATAAAATAGGATCACTGGTCACCCAGGTGAAAAATGATGAGCTGGGAAAAGGGAAATAGAAGAGAATTTTCATTTATGTCGCCTCTCTAAAATTTTTGTTGGTTAATTATTTATTTGTTCATGCGTTCACTAAAGATAGCTAGCTAGCTAGATATGTTTAGGTATATATGTAACATTCTTTACCCCACTGTGTACCAGGTGCTGTGTTCCCTTCTAGGCTCATGGCATCAGCAAAAAGAAGCAGTTCTTTTCCTTAATAGGGGTTACATTCTGTGGAAAAGATGTCTAATAATAAGGTAATTACAAATTCTGAGGGGTCCTATAAAGACCACAGGGGACTGTGATGGCCAGCTACGATGCCAGGAAGCTGTGAGTGCTTCTTCAAAACAATGATGTTAAAACTGAGATATGGAGAAGGTGTCTGTGGCGGTTGGCCAGGGTTTGCTGCCTACAGAAAGATAGCGTGAGCTATTTTATTTGTTCCTTGTAACAACTGGTTTTTTGTTTTGTTTTGTTTTGTTTGCTTTTTGGGTCACACCCAGCAATGCACAGGGGTTACTCCTGGCTTATGCACTCAGGAATTACCCCTGGCGGTGCCTGAAGGACCATATGGGATGCTGGGAATCGAACCCAGGTCAGCCATGTGCAAGGCAAACACCCTACCCGCTGTGCTATCACTCCAGTTCCTATAACAACTGATTGAAGTGCATGTCATAATTCTTCCTTATACCAGCATGTGCAAAATAAAAAAAGTTCTGGTCAGATTTTTCTCTTGTATGTTAATACACACATTTCCATTGAGGGTGTTTTTCAGGCATCTTGCCTGGTGACTTTTTTTTTTTTAATTTTATTGAATCACTGTGAGATAGTTACAACCTTTCATGTTTGGATTACAATCACACAATAATGAAACACCCATCCCTCCACCAGTGCACATACCCCACGGTGACATCATTTTCTTGTGGAATTTCAAAGTTCCTTATCTATTGGGCCTTACTTACCTTTCCTTTTATATTAACCGAGCATAAAACCCCACTCTTCAGGGGATCTGCTGAAGATTAGATAAATGACTAAATTACTTAACACATGCTGAACTCAACAAATGCTACATCAGGCTGGTTCCCTTTTTTGTCTTATTTCCTGGTGACAGGCTAACAGACACCATAAAGTATCTGGGATATGAGGCAATTATTTGGAACCATTGTATTTCTGAACTGTGAATTGGAGAGGTCACCTCAATTTCAATTCTACCTAATAGTCCATTTAACACTGTTAAAGGTCTGGAGTGATCTAGTGCCCTTCACTGAGAGCACAGTTACATAGGGACAGAAGTGCTTTTTCAGTGAGCAGAGGACTGACCTGATAGCTTAAGTCATGCTGGAGAGAAGTTAATGGTACATTGCATTCTCGGTCTCTAGTAAACATTATTTGTCCCCACCAAGCAGAGTGGAAATTCAGCAACAAACAGGCACAATCATTCATTTTACTTTTGAAGTATCCCACGAAAACCTTGAATTTCTTAACAGTGTCTTAAGGCTCTGTTGACTCTAGCCAAAATTGATTAGTGAGTTCCCAGGGTGCTTCGACTGTTTTAGTAGCAAAGATACATATATCATTTCTTCTGTGCCACAATACTGTGCAAATAGAAAGAACAAACTATTCCACCCTGTCTTAAAATTAATGAATTGCCTCTCTTCCTTAATCCTGACGTTTCCAATAAAAGGTGGTGGGTTTGGTCTTTGGCTTTTATCTCTAAACTGAGCACTTAATTTGCCCCCTGACAGACTTAATCAATATAAACATTAGAACATGTTTTCATCAAAGGACATAACTACTGGAAAATAGAGAAGATATAAAATGGGTCTTTTAATAGCAATATTTTTACAAGGAAGAAAAGGTGGGAGAGACCTTATCAATCTCAAAGCTTTTTGAAAACAGTCTTTTTCTCTCATTCCTTCTCTACCCCATCTCATTTCTCCTCCCATTATAACAAAAGAAAACAGTGAAAATCAGGAAAGTAAAATACTTTGTATTTCTGTTGAACAATGATTTCTGTTTTATGAAAACTGTTGGATTTAAAATTCGAAATCTAAAACTCTCACCCTACCATGCAGACCTGCCTGCCTGCTCAACTCAAAAAAGTATTCTGCTGCTCATTTTTATAAATCATCTACTAGTGTTTCCCTGGAGAAATGTGTCCTTTGGCTTCTAGCCTAAAGCTCATATCTGAAATGTAAACTAGGGCAGACCTAGAATTGAAGAATATATTTTCTTTTTGTAAAGCCAGGTTGAGGGATATGTTCGTCCCCGCCCCCTATCTTAATCCATACTTAAATACTATTCTTCCTTTTAATTTTTGTGTGCAGTATTTTTTAGGAAGAGAGAATAACAAATTAGACAGGGTTCATTTTCTAATGAATCAATAGCCCACTGAACACAGGACAACTCCATAGAAAAAGAAAATTAGCCACAAATGTTAGGTCTTTCTGGTAAAATGGTAGTGCTATAAGTGCTAATAAAATTTAGCATAGAATTTTTCAGTATTTTTTAAAACTTTTTTTCAGTATTTATAGAAATACCAAGGGAGCCATGGAGAGTATTAAGGGATTTAAGGTCTGGGTTGGTGTGAAAGCAGGGACTGTTTGAAGTTAGTTGGATAGTGAGGAGGAAGAGAGATGGAGGATGGCTTTACTGGTAAGAGAAGAAAATAACTATGTGTCTTGTTTTGAGAAAACAGGAAACTCCATTCCATTTGGAATGTTCCAGCAGAATGGACACTAGAGTACATAACTGGAGTTGCCACTCTCTTACATGTGGGCCTTGCTCCCAATGAGTGTTTGTGGCCATGCATTGAGATGAAGCATTGTGGGGAATGATCAGTGAAGTCTACTTACCTGTATTCCAACAGTGCCTGTAACTCTTTGGTGGATGTTGGAGAGGAGAAGTTCCTTGGCAGGGAAAAGGATTTGACTGAGGAATCACACAGTTAGCCATTCAGCCAGAGGAGACCAGCAAGGGGGGGAGTTACTTCAAAGAGTTTGATTGGCCCCAAAAGGGAACAAAAGCACTCTAACTACTATGGGAAAGGATACTCCACTGTGGCAAGTGGCAGGGTTCCTTTCTCTCCTGCTCTCTCTGCCATCAAGTCTGGTTCTTTCAAGACCTCACTGAATTTTGGAGAGTCCAGTGGTTTTGCTGGTAGAGACATCTAGATTCTGAAGACTTAACTGGTTACCAGGTATTGATTCTAGTCAAATGCACCTCTGGAGTCTGAGTTAAAATAAATCTTTCACTAAGAAATAAAAAAATATCCACAATAGGCAACCCGTTAACTCCACATCCTTGCCCTTGCAATGCACCTCATACCAGAGGCAAGGAATTGCATTGGTTTATTCTCATCACATTCAATTACTCAGAAGAAAATCCATTATGTTTACTATGAATTGGGGACTGAAGCATCAGCTTTATTATGAGGTTGAGGCATCAAACGAGTTTCTTCAATGATTTGGATCATCTTTATCTTCAGTGTCCCTGATCCCTGCTGTTTCCCTCAGTGAGGTGGACTCAGATAATGAGATAATATTTAGCATTATGATTTTGTTACATTTTATTACCTCCTATAGCCACAAAAATTCTCAAATTCTTTACAAAATATGTCATATGTTATATTTGGTGTATGCAACCACTCTTGGCATGTGGTGTCAATTGTGTCACTCAAATAGGGAAGACTGCTTCATGTAAACATTCCTCAAGTCATTGCTATACCACCAGAGTGAAGATGCACATGGTAATGAGAAAAGAGGAAATGCTAAGATTTCACACAGGCTTCAAGGATTTTAAGTTAGAGCTCGGAATTTCCCTAAAACTTTTGGATTATCATTATTTTTTAATGTGGGTAGAGGAATAAGTTGCCTTTATTTTCTATTCTTTCTCAAAGCACTGATGCTATATAAATCCTACAAATCAGACTCCGTAGAATCTAAAACTTACTCATCCTGTGTAAGAAGGCAGGGAAGGAACATTTGACATCATTAAAGAGTTATGGTGAGATACACTGTCAGCCTACAAGGCTCCCATCTGTCTTGAGAAAATCAACTCCAAGGAAGGACTCAAACTAACATGATGCCTCCCCTTTTGAGTTTTTGTTTAAATTTACATTTCAAACACAAGAATAATGGTCACGGGGGTCACAGTCACGGTCATGGTCCTCCCATTGTTCATCGATTTGCTCAAGCGGGCCCAGTAATGTCTCCATCATGAGACTTGTTGTTACTGTGTTTGGCATATCGAGTACGTCACTTGATAGCTTGCCAGGCTCTGCCGTGCGGGCGAGCTACTCTTGGTAGCTTGCCGGGCTCTCCGAGAGGGGCAGAGGAATCGAACTCGGGTCAGCCATGTTGGCCACTTGTAAGGCAAATGCCCTACTGCTGTGCTATCGCTCCAACCCACAAGCATAATGAGATGGTAAATTTAGGTGGCTCTGAGGCTGCTGGATTACATCAGGCCATCCAAGTCTGTTCCCTATTCTCTGTGAACACAGCCCTCTGAGTTGTGCATTGAGCAGCCCTGCCTACACTGTGGAGAAAATAACCAGTTTTCTTCATCTGGACTCTTTTCGCAGCTCTGCGATTAAATAGCTACTTGACCTTAAGCTAAACTATAGAACCTCTGTTTTTCCTTCTCTCGAAATATCCTCTGTAGTGTCTTCAATGTTAGTCATCTCATATTCATGTCTTTTGGCAGGTGGAGTCACATCCAGTAGTATTCAGGACTTTTTACCAGCTCAGTGTGGTGTTCATGTGGATCTGGGGATAGAACCTAGGTTTTACACATGTAAAGCCAATGGCTCATTAAGCTCTCCCTAGACCCATACTCAGTTTTGTTCTCAGTTTTATTTGGAAATTTTTGGATGTGAATTTGTAGTCATTACCAGTATAGCATATGGTAATAAAAAATGGAAAAATTTAAAATAGGTAAAAAAAGAAGATTTCTCTCTCCACACATGTATTTTGTGTTTATTTTTTATTATATTTTATTATCTCATCAAAAGAAAATATAATAGAAACAAAAAGTAAGTTGGAAATATGCTTCACAAAAGCCATGAAAACTAATTTTGCTAAAACCCTGGGTGTTTATTCAGCCCTTTCAGATACACAGTTTGAAGTAACTTGAGATTTAGTGTCCAACATGGGGAAAAATGCCATGGAAATAGCCATTCCTAATTCTCTTAGCTGAAACAGGAAATAAAGAGTCCCCTTGGCAGAAAGATGAACATGATTCCCTTTCCAAATCTTAAGACTTCTAGTCGGGACAAGTTTTATCAAAGAATTTTCCTGCTGACTTCTCAAATAGCTTCTTCCAACCCCTAAGCCCATCAGTTAAAATTGCTCCATGGTCTCTGGAGCTTAAGTCCCTTAGGAGTCTTTTAATGGAGGTAGATTAGTGTTCACTTTAAAACAAAAAGACTAAATGATGAATGGGTGTACATTGGAATTAAGTGATTTGGGAGCTTTTTGTTTTATTTTCTGGAAAATAATAGTCATTGGGAGATATTTTTAATAGATTTGTAAATATGATTACTGGCTGATATTCACAGATCTTCCACCAACCATTAAAAAAGATAAAAGAGTGGGTTTAAGACAGATTTTAAGTCCATCTAGTTAGCAGTAATTACAGAAACAATTCCCTGCCTTAGTAGATTTTAAAAGATGGGCACTTTTGGCTCTAGGTGGTTTAGAAATTTTATTTCTGTAGATTTTTTTAGAAAACAATAGATAATAGATTTTTTCTATCTGCTAGCTCTCCATTCTAATCCAGCAAGAATAGTTCAACACTTGCAGTATTTCTACCTCCCTCCATATGCCAAATTGCTTTCTTTTCTGTGTTCCCATAGTGCTTTTTGGGGGGGGGGGGGTCACACCATCGATGCACAGGGTTTACTGCTGGCTCTGCACTCAGGAATTACCCCGGCGGTACTCGTGGGACCATATGGGATGCTGGGAATCACACCCGGGTTGGCTGTGTGCAAGGTGAATGCACTACCTGCTGTGCTATCACTCCAGCCCACTCCCATAGTGCTTGGTACACAGCACTTTAAAAATGTCTTTGAACTTATGTGGTAATTTTATAGCTTTCTAGCTATAGCTATAGCTTTTATAGCTTTGTAGCTTTCTAGCTACAAGTCTCTAATTCTCAAGGACAGAAACCATATTATTTGCTTTTGTGTGTATAAAGACATCCTCAATCTTTATTTTTCTCCATTCCTAAAACAGCTTCCTATAGATCATAGTAATCAGCTGATTTTTTTTTTTATTGAATCACTGTGGGAAAGGTTACAAAGCTTTCAGGTTTATGTCTCAGTCATGCAAATATCAAACACATTTCCCTTTACCCATACTTATTTTTTACCATGAAGAACCCCAATAAAACCCCACCCCCCACCCCTCCCCGTCCCTGTGAGGCAGATGAATTCTAGTTAACACTCTATCTGCTTTGATTAGATTCATTGTTTCAATAAAAGATTCACCACTATTATTTAGAGTTTACCCCCCCCCCCCCCCAAATCAGACATGCTGAAAAAGCATTGTGAAGTGATTTGCTTTCTACAGCTGGGTTCAAGAATTAAATGTTGGTTTTGGATTTCTGCTATTTTACCTAATGACCCTGGAAGTATTTCTACTGAAAGTCAGATAGTTAAGAAATTGGTTTCTGTGTTCTGGAGTCGTGGCCGTGCTGGAGAGCCGCTCACGGGGGGACCGGTGGCCTCGGTAGGGCGTGAAGGGCGGAGCGAAACGCCCCCCTTCCCATGAGGTTTTAGTCGCCCCCACACTCCCGGCTCATACCTGCTGTCCACAAGGCTCCCATGTGGCCGCCATCTTTCTTTCCAGAGAGGAGAGGGCGAATGGGGCAACACCCTTTCCTCTCCGGCAGACTTGATGGCCTGGATCAACGCATAGTCCATTCACTTTTCTGCTCCAAGCTGCTGGGTTCTGCATTAAGTTCTTGTGCTTCTGGGGCCATGGCCGTGCTGGAGAGCCGCTCGCGGGGGGCGACTGGTGACCTCGGTAGGGCGTGAAGGACGGACCGGAACGTCCCCCGACCCATGAGGTTTTAGTCGCCCCCACTCCCCCAGCTCATACCTGCTGTCCACAAGGCTCCCATGTGGCCGCCATCTTTCTTTCCAGAGGGAGGAGGGCGGAAGGGAGCAACACCCTTTCCCCTCTGGGCAGAAATGATTGCCTGGATTAACGCATAGTCCTTTCACTTTTCTGCTCCAAGCTGCTGGGTTCTGCATCAGGTCATTGTGCTTCTGGGGCTGTGGCCGTGCTGGAGAGCCGCTCGTGGGGGCAACTGGTGGCCTCGGTAGAGCGTGAAGGGTGGACCGAAATGCCCCCCTTCCCATGAGGTTTTAGTCGCCCCCACATTCCCGGCTCATACCTGCTGTCCACAAGGCTCCCATGTGGCCGCCATCTTTCTTTCCAGAGAGGAGAGGGCGAATGGGGCAGCACCCTTTCCCCTCCGGCAGACTTGATGGCCTGGATCAACGCATAGTCCATTCACTTTTCTGCTCCAAGCTTCTGGGTTCTGCATTAAGTCCTTGTGCTTCTGGGGCCGTGGCTGTGCTGGAGAGCCGCTCGTGGGGGGCGACTGGTGACCTCGGTAGGGCGTGAAGGATGGACCGGAACGCCCCCCGACCCATGAGGTTTTAGTCGCCCCCACACCCCCGGCTCATACTTGCTGTCCACAAGGCTCCCATGCGGCCGCCATCCTTCTTTCCAGAGAAGAGAGGGCGAATGGGGCAACACCCTTTCCCCTCCAGCAGACTTGATGGCCTGGATTAACGCATAGTCCTTTCACTTTTCTGCTCCAAGCTGCCGGGTTCTGCATTAAGTCCTTGTGCTTCTGGGACTGTGGCCGTGCTGGGGAGCCGCTCGTGGGGGGCAACTGTTGACCTCGGTAGGGCGTGAAGGACGGACCGGAATGCCCCCCTTCTCGTGAGGTTTTAGTCGCCCCCACACCCCCGGCTCATACCTGCTGTCCACAAGGCTCCCATGTGGCCGCCATCCTTCTTTCCAGAGAAGAGAGGGCGAATGGGACAACACCCTTTCCCCTCTGGGCAGAAATGATGGCCTGGGTTAACGCATCGTCCGTTCACTTTTCTGCTCTAAACTGCTGGTTTCTGCATTAAGTCCTTGTGTTTCTGGGGCTGTGGCCGTGCTCCAAACTTAACTCTGATTTTCAGGGAGAAAGATTGGGTGGTTTACTTCTCATTGATCACTTTGTATATAGAGAGATGTCTTTGTATATAGAGGTTTTGAGAAAAAGTCCTCGTTCCCGCATACTCGAGCTGTGTTTGTAGAGGCTTCTGGTCACCGGGGTTCCATCTGGGGGAGGCGGGATGCGGCACCTACTCCATCTGGAACTTGCCGGTGATCTCGGCTCTTTTTGGAACCTGTTTTTTTTTTTTTTTCCCTCCGGGATCTGTGGTTCCCGCACCCTCCATGTGGTCCTTAGGCTGAACGCTTCCTCAGCTGATATTTGTTGAGTTAACTTGAAATGAATATATATATGTACATGCTCATATAGGTACAGTATATATATATATAAATAAATATATATATGACATCTTAAATGCAATAACATGTTCGGACTTTATTTGTTCCCAGAAATAGATCAAGTATTTCTATGCTCCTATCATCTGTCTTCTTCCACACCCTTGAGTGTACCCTCACCTGTATACTCACAATTGTAGACAAATTGTACTTCTTGCTATTTTCTTTCTTCGTCTAAAGACATCTGATTAACCTACTCATATTGAGTTGTAATTGACTTTGATCATGTTTTCCCTGAGTATCTTAACCACCTCAATTTTCTTTAACCTTCAGTAAGTCTTGGTTAGGCTTTATAACTTTCAGTAAGAAATTGACCCCTGTGGGAGGTTTGAAGGTTATAATCATATATCTGACCTCTATAAATTCTTACCACTAAAAACAGATATTAAGAGTCTTGTGGATATAAAAACATTAATGGAACCCCTGTAGACTCCTAAAGAACAAATACCCCTCTGTTGAAATAGGATTAGAGAAAATGGCTTAAACAGGGAGCTGGCATCAATGGAACCACCACTGACTGGAAAAGTGGGTACTGCTGAGCTGGAAAGATAGCATGCTGGTAGGATGTGTGACTTGCATGCGGCCGACCTGGGTTCAATTCCCAGCATCCGATATGGTCCCCTGAGCACTGCCAGTAGTGACTTCTGAGTGCAGAGCCAGGAGTAACCCCTGTGCATTGCCGGGTGTGACCCTGAATAGCAGAAAAAATGGGTTCTACAGAATCATTTCTGAAGATATTTTCATCTACCATGCCACCACAAAAGCACTGAAATAAAGTCATCAGTAGAACCTAATTTTAAAATTCAGTTGTTAATTGTCTTTATCTTAATGGATTTCCAATTGTTCTCTAACTCAACTGAGTCCTTTTTTCTTGTATTTTTCTTTACCTTGAACTTTTAAGACAGTGATCTTCATGATTCTCTCTTCTCTCACCAGCCAGACTTTTATGGATTTGTCTTACTATATCACTTAAGTATCAGCATTTTAAAGAACTTTGTGATAAGTTATCTTCAATCAGTAATTTCATCCACTGCTATAACTTCTACTTTTTCTATAACCCCAGCTATGAAATCTATATTACCAGTTTAGACCACTCTCCGTATTTCAGATCAATATCACTTAATCACTTAATCCCCGTTATTCATCAATTTATTCGAGCGGGTGCCAGTAACGTCTCCATTCATCCCGGTTGCGTGCTAGCGTAGCCCAATGGTATCTGTTCGTTTTAGGAACATGTAGAACCTCAAACCGATCATTTAGGGTCTTGACGAAGAAGTCTGACCATCTTATAGGTGGGCGTCCACGTGATCTTTTGATGTCTCGTGGAATCCAATCAGTAATGGCTCTAGTCCAGCGGTTGTCTGTAAACCTCATTACGTGTCCAGCCCATCTGATTTTTGATGTCTTGGCAAATGAGACAGCGTCCCTGATTCTTGAGCGTTGACGAAGATCAGAACTCCGGATTCTATCTCTCATTTGAGTGAATCGTGATATTCCAAGCATAGTTCTTTCGATTCCTCTTTGAGAGACCCGAATAGTGTTCTCATCCTGTTTTCGTAGGGTCCAGGTCTCTGAGGCATATGTTAATGCAGGAAGAATAGTGGAATCAAAGAGATGTGCTCGTAGCTGGAGGTTCTTTGTCCTTTTAGTTATTTCTTCAATGCTCTTGAAGGCATTCCAAGCCGCTCTCTTCCTCCTGCGCAACTCAGGTGCCAGGTCATTCATCATGTTGATTTCTCGACCTAGGTATATATAACTGTTGCATTCGGAGATGGTGGTTCCATTGAGAGCGAATGGAGCGTCAGGAACAAGGCTGTTTCTCATAAACATTGTCTTCATAAGATTCAGCTGTAGTCCGACCTTTCCACATTCACGGTCAAAGTCGTTCAGCATTTGTGCCGCTTGGTTGATGTTTGGTGTTATTAGAACGATGTCATCAGCAAAGCGGAGGTGGTGTAGTTGCCGACCATCTATCTTCACTCCCATGTTTTCCCATTGCAGTCGTCGCATGATGTTCTCGAGGGTGGCACTGAAGAGTTTTGGTGAAATGGTATCACCCTGACGAACCCCTCTCTTGATATGGATGATTACTTCTTTGTAGAATGGTGAGATTTTGGTAGTGAATCCGCAATAGAGCTCACGAAGGATCCTGATGTATTGAGTTTGAATGCCCTTATTGGCTAGGGCTTTGATGACCACTTTTGTTTCAACAGAATCAAAGGCCTTCTTTAAATCAATGAACGTTAGACAGAGCGGCATCTTGAACTCCCGAGATACCTCAATGAGCTTGGTTATTGTGTGGATATGGTCGATGGTACTGAATCCTTTTCGGAATCCAGCTTGTTCACATGGTTGTCCTTCATCTAGTGTTCTGCTAATCCTATTCAGGATGACTCGAGTGAATAGTTTGTAGATGACAGACAATAGGCAGATTGGACGATAGTTGCCAATGTCGTGGATGTCTCCTTTCTTGTATAGTAGTACAGTCCTGCTGGTTTTCCATTGGGATGGAACCTTGCATTCAGACAGGTAGCGTGTGAAGAGTCGAGCCAATGTATTGATGAGTACTGATGGTAAGTTCTTCAGGTGTTCAGGTCTGATCTTGTCTGGGCCAGGTGCTCTTTGTTTCTTTACCGACGAGATGGCATGTTGGATTTTGGAAGGGAGAACATTGGGAACGACATATCCATCATGTGGTATGTGGTATGTGGGCAAGTGGATGTGGCTATTAAAGAGATCTGAGTAGAAGTAATGAATAATCTTCTCCATTGCCCTTCTGGAAGATGTGATAGATCCATCATGATGTCAGAGGGCAGTCATCTTGGTTTTGTAGTTGGTGAAGGACAGGCGGGCATTACGAATGTTTTTCCCAGCTTCTGCTGCATCTACCAGTACTGCTGCTCTCCTGTTTTTGAGGTCATCCTTGATGGCTTCTCTGCACTGTTTTGCCAGTTCGGACGTTCGCTTGTGGTTGCCTGAGGCACATGCCAAGCCACGTTGGTGAATAAGTTCAAGAGTGTTCGAAGAAAGACGGTTTTTTGTGGTTATCTCTCTCTTGGCATTCCTTGCACAATCATGGAGGTGCTGAATCATTCGATCGTATTCCTCATCAATGTTGTCAATAACGGCATCTTCCCATGTTGCCGCAATAGAGCCAAAGAACTCCCAGTTGGTGGTTGTTCTGGGAGTCCTCTTCTTAAACCTTGCATTCTTTTCTCCTCGTTCTGTGAGGTAGAATTTTGCACGAAGAAGACGGTGGTCTGATCCCGTTTGGAATTTTGGGACAACAGCAACATGGGTTAGGCAAAACCGCCGATTGAATATGATGTGGTCTATTTCATTGTGGAACCGTCCATCGGGAGACTCCCATGTCCAACGTTTAGATTCGGCCTTTTGGAATTGTGAGTTACCATGGAAGGTTTTGGTTGACATGATGAACTCAGACAGTCTGTCACCCTGTTCGTTCCATTCCAGGCCATGGGTTCCGATGTGGAGTTCATCGACTGATCTTCTTGGTCCTATCTTGGCATTAAAATCACCGACAATGATCTTGTAGAAGGCGTGATCTTCTTTATAGAACTTCTCCAGCTCCATGTAGAATTTCTCAGTTTCTCTTTCACCATAACTGGATGTTGGTGCATAGACAACAAAGATAGAAACTGCCGGTAGTGAGCCACATTTATTCAAGTGTAATCGTCCGATTCGGGTTGTTAGGCATTCAAATGAATCAATGCTCGTGACTAAGATTGTGTTGACAAGGATACCGACACCACCGATGCCTCTTTTATCACATGTTCCAAGGAACAGTTCTTCTCCAGTGTCGAAAACAGCATGATGGGATTGATGTCTTCTCGTTTCGGTCAGACCAATGATGTCGTACTTGATCTTTCGTGCTTGTACCATAAGGTCTTCAATGGATGCAGCAGATGCCAGCGTACGAGCATTAAAAGTACAGACAATCATTTTTGTTTTTCTGCGTTTTGGCAGCCTATGTCTGCCTTGGTGTTTTATCAGCCTCTCCTTCCATATCCTTCTCGACTCTGCATATTCAGGGTTAGGGAAATGAGATCCATTTATTACTGGATTTGGCATATCAATTTGGTCTATTTGGCATAGACTACGGATAGCTTGCCAGGCTCTGCCGTGCGGGTTGGATATTTAAGGATATTTAAGGTACCCTGAAAACTTAGAGAAAAGTAAATAAATAGTAAAAAAAAAATTAAAAAGTAAAAAAAAAATGATAATCTCTGGATCCTGGCCGTTGTTGGGGTTACACGGCAGTTGGAGGGTGTAACTGTCTAGCTACTGACAGGTCCAGTCCCAAACCGTGCAGGCTTGGAGATCTCAGCCCCGGGTTCCACACACCTGGGTTCCTCTGCCAGTTCTGTTATGTCTGAGGCTTATCCAAGTGTGTGGAGAGTGGCCCCAGTAAGGCCTTGGTTGGGGCCTGGAGGTCTTCAGCTGTTGGGCCCTGGTGAGGATAGTCAGACACAGGGTAGGAGACTCTGCCTTGTGCTCTCCCGGGAGCTTGTTGTGATAATCTCTGGATCCTGGCAGATCAATATATTCTTTATAAATTCCATAAATATTTATTTACAAATAACTGTGTGGTAGCAAATAGTGGGGATACAAAGATAAGAATCCAGTCCTGTAAGAAGCAAATTATATCAAATCAGCTATGCAAACATAGAAAAGTAGTGGTATCTGAGAATATTTTGGAAGCACTGAGCAAGGAAACTCAAATAAAATCAGGAGGGAAAAAAAGAATAAAAAAAGAGAAAGAAGGAAAGGAGAGACAGCTTTAAATGACACAAGTTCTGATTGGTGGTAAACACTGTTACTGACTCATGATTAACTCATTCTTTTTATTGTCTTTCTCTTGGCGTATGATTGATATTAGTTCTAGGGAGGGGGTTGCTCTGCAGGTTACCTTTTTCCTCATTGACCTCTGGCAGTGCCATGTTATCTGCACTGGAGACTGTTGTCTGCACTATAAGATGGTCTCTTCTGATATTCATGTACTTCCCAAGACTTCTAGTATGGTAACCTTCCCAATACTTGTGAATCTTCCATACTGGGTTCTGAGATCTCTCAGCTTCTCTATGTCCTATTAGGTCATGCAAATTTCTGCCTGAACTCAGATCCATCTGAATGCTAGTTTCAAATGACATCTTAAACAGGAATTTTGTGATATACTCAGGCTTCCAGCATTCTACTCTTTTGTACTTTTAATCTAATTCTAAATACTTAGCCTTGTATGAGAAATAAAAAACAGGTGTCTTATACTCAGGTATAGCTTCTCTCTTCAACTTTCTCTTTCTAAGCCCTTACTTACCCTTTATCCCTGAAATGTGTTGACTTGCTCTGTCCTACTACATCAGCTTTTTAGCCTATATACTCTAAAAGTTTTTATATGCTTTTCACATTTTAACTCTTTTTAAAGTCCAGAATTTTAGACCTTCTCAAAAGACTTGTCTCAAGAACCTGGCTCCAACAATTGACTCTGCCATGAATTTTAAGGACCTAGTTTAGAAGAAAAAAATAAGAATTGGCTTTTTTTTTAATTCTTGATGCTGCTTTTGTGTCCACCCCTCCCTGAAGTAAAAAGCTTCAACTTTCTTTAGTTTGGTATTAGAAAGTCATTTTAAAAATTAAAAAAATGTAAAAATTCATTAGGTTTGATGTTATCTTGTTATATTAGAAGTCCATACAAACTTTCCATATTTAATTATATGACTTTCCATTGTTCGATTGTTTTTAAATTTCTTAACTCCCATATTAAAAATTTAAGTTTGCTTAGTCCAGAGAAGTCTGTCTTATTGCTAAGAATATCTAGATTTATGATTCAATTTATTGATTCATTTCACAGATAGTTATTGACTACTGAGAGCTGTTGATAAAAAGATGACTAAGAGTCCTTGTCCTTTATGTGTTCATGAATGAATAAAAATTACTATTAGGAAATAAAAGGAAAGTTAAAAGTAAACCAAATAAATCAGAGGAGAAATATATAAATATGAATGAGGAATCTTGAATAGTTTTCTAATAAAGGTGTCCCTAGAACTGAGTTTTGAGTTTTAATGAGTTAAAAATATCATGAAGAATTTCATTCCATTTATAAGGACTTGCATGTAAGAAATAGTTTTGGGAATGACAATTATTTAATTTTTCCCAGAAAATACAGTCTTTGGTATTCCCTAGAGAGGGAGGAGCTAGAAAGATGAATATACTATTTAAAGAACAATTCAAGAAGGTTTTGTTCTTGTTTATTGGAGTTTGACTTAACTTGGAATGCTATAAATAATTATAAAATTATTTAAGAATTTTAAGTAAACCACAAAAAGGAATTTTATATAAAATGCTTGTCATATTGTAGGAATTATAGAGAAAAAATGAATTTTATGGTTGTATCAAATGAGAGGGCATGTAGAAGTTAGAAAATTAGTGCATAATTTAAATGAGTGGTTAAGAACCTTGATAAAGTCAACGAAATACAGAGGAAGGGAAGAGATGAAAGATGAGTAAGAGGCTAAGTCTTCAGAGCTTCTATGTGACTAATGGTAAGAGGGATGATGATGCTGAAGTTTCTAAAGCTCTTGAGTTATTATGAAAATAATAGTTTGAATATCTGAATTGAGAATGGGCAGATTTGAAATGAAATACCAACTTCAGCCTTGGTGCTATTTATTTTGACATGCCCAAGGGGCATCAAGTGGAGATGTCTGTTGGAGAAACTCACATTAGAATTAGTAGCTCAGACAAGAATTGGAGTTAGAACTAGTGATGCAGTTGCTACAGGCATTAATGTGGACGAGCCATGAGGACTTTGAAAAGCATTAAAATGAGCATTAAGCAAGTGGCCTGTGAATATAAGGGAATTCATCTTCCTAGGCATACAGACACCCAAAAGGAATTACACTCTGCTATAATATATACAAAACATATTTAATAGAGAAATGTTCTGCATTTCCTTACTCTGTACTTTCGAAGAAAAAAATGAAAAATGTCAAAATTCTATGTAAAACTTTATTATTACACAGATATTCCATTGTATATAGCATGATTAAGGACCTTTGAGGATACCTGCCTCTGCAGACGGGCTTTTAGAGCAATTGTCAAATCCCCAGGTGTTCCCAGCCTCTTGTCATATTATGTAAGCAAAGATGCTTTGGGGAGGGCGTCACTGTCAAGTATGGTAATCCTGCCGCCTCTGCTTTAAAGCAGATATTTTCTTCTCTTCGCACAAGAAGTTTCAAGTTGTTTGTGTGGGTAAAGTGAAAGTGTCATTGCCTGGAGCTGTCCTCCTCAGGAGCCCCATTAAGACCTGTCAAGGTTTTCCACTTCCTTTTGGATTTATTACCCAAAAATAAACACAACAACATTCAAGAGCAGTCATTGTGTCTTCAGCCCATCTAGATGCTTGTCTGATTTTATTTGTGATGTTGAGACATCAATTTTCCCCCCCAAAGAAACATGGTCCCTGTCTACTTTCCATCCTGCAGAAAGGCAGTCTTCAGTGCTGAGCCACTAAGCTGACTTGAACTGAAGAAAATTCACCTATACTTGACTGTGGAAATAGAATCAATTCAAATATCCCAAATCCTAAGTATCCAGAATGAGAATTACCTCTTTCATACTGAGGGGCAGCACTGGAGGACGAAATATGCTGATATGTCTAAGAGCCATGCAGTATCGATTTCAATTTAATCTTGAGAACAGTGCCCACTCTCCAACACAGTGATGTGCTCTTCTCCATCCTTTATCATCATGATCAGCATAGCACAATTTCAGCAATTCATTTTTGGGAAGTTGGTGGGAAGGAAAATTGCTCTCTACAAAAGGACTATATTGATAGGAATGGAGAGAATTGAGAGGGGACATTAAAGTGAATTTTCTTTCTTTCTCTTAAAAAGGGAACTAAAATAGTTTTGTAGTACTTATTGCCGACTGTGCTCAGGGATCATTCCTGGTTATTCTTAGGAATCACTCCTGGGGTACTCAGGGGACCATATGTGGTGCTGGGGATTGAAACCATGTCAGTCACATATAAAGGAAGTGCTTTACCCAGTGTACTACTATCTCTCCATCACCTAAAGTGAATTTGATAATAAAGAAATTGTTCAGCCTAGGTATTTATGAATTTCCATGAGTTTCCAAAAGTACATTACTATGCATGAAAAAGAATTTTTCCTTAAAACATACATCTATTAATAATGAATATATAACTCATCTAATCCAATGGAAATAAAACATTGATGTATTGCAAGGTTGTAAGAAAAAGTAACTTTTCTTTCTCTTAAATTTCTAAGAGGAAGGGTTTGTGCTAATTTTAGTTTAAAGAATACTTTTAAATATTGTACTGATGAGTATATGTTATTCTTTTCTCCTTCCAAACCTAATATAAATTTGTTTGTGTATTCTCCTCCCCCCTCCCACCTCTACCTTCTCCCCCCCAACCTCCATCCCCGTCCAAAGCATCTCAGGAGACTGAGGAGATAAATAGACCCGGTTCCAGAAATAGTTTTGAATTTCTAAGATAGGCAGTCTCAGGATTTTCTACAGCAGTTTTTGTACTAAACTAGTTAGTTAATCATGTAACCAAGACTAAAAATACAGGGGAAGGCTGGAGAAATTATTCAAAGGGCTGGGGTGTATGCCTTGTACATGCAAGGCACCAAATTTAATAATCCCTGGCTTTGTATGACCCCGTAAACACTGCTGGGATAGCCATGGTAGTCTCTGGCATTGTCTGGTTTTCCAAGTATTACCAGGAGTATCCCCCAAACCCTTTAAGCAATGCTTGGGAATCCCTGTCACCCCACCCCCCTCCTCCAACCTTCCCGCCTCCAAAAAAAACCCTACAGGGTGTCATTTATATAGCTAAGATTTTTTTTACCTAGTTCTGGGTTGGCAACATTTTAAGATGTACAGGGAAGATAGACCACAAAATTAAAATATATACTTGAAAGAAGTATTAAAATAAGATCTTGACGTGGAGTGTTAATACAGGACTCAGAGGTTGGAGGTATGAGTCTGAGCTGTATCTCTCTTGCCCTGGGCAAATCATTTCTTGTTACTTCAAACCTTAGTTTCCTTATTTTAAAATGAAAGTTTTCCAATTGTGATGTGTCATCATTCCACAGCTGTTATAGAGGCACCACTACTGTCATGACATGCTCCTGCTTTTTCTGTTGTTTTAATCATAAATTTTGCTACAAGATTCCCTGGCAAAAAGTTAATCTTAGTAATTATAAATGCCTTTTCAAGTGTATGACATTTGAGTAGATTCTAGAAGATATCCTAGCTCACAAAAAAGTATTTTCACCATTAAGAAGCATGGTGGCTTCATAGTTGCCTGTGAATGGGGAAAGGGGGCAGCTGGAATACAGAAGGAATCACTAAGAAAATGATGGTTGCAGGGATCAGTCGAGGGGAGATAGATGTGTGCTGAAAGTAGATAAAGAACCAAATGTGATGGCCTCTCAGTATCTCTATTGCAAACCCTAATGCCCAAAAGTAGAGAGAGAGTATGGGGAGGTTGTCTGCCAGGGAGGCAGGGGGATGGTTTAAAGGGGGTGGTTATCAGGTGGTGGGAAATGTGCGCTGGTGGAGGGATGGGTGTTTGAACATTGTATGATTGTAACTCAAACATGAAAGCTTGTAACTGTATCTCACAGTGATTCAATAAAAAAGTAAAGTAAAGTAAAGGCCCTCCCGTTGATCATCGATTTGCTCGAGCGGGCCCAGTAACGTCTCCATTGGAGACTTTGTTGTTACTGTGTCTGGCATATCGAATACTCTCGGTAGCTTGCCGGGCTCTCCGAGAGGGGCGGAGGAATCGAACTCGGGTCTGCCATGTTGGCTGCGTGCAAGGCAGACGCCCTACCCGCTGTGCTAAGCATGGTGGCATGTTGGCTTTTATCGCCTAAAATCATTTTCAGAAAAAGCCTGTTGTATTTTCTACCATCTGATACAGTCGCTTGAAATTTTTGGCATTTATAATACTAGCAATGAATAGAAGATTAAATTGAATGGCACCAGAGACACCTGGGGTTTAAGATTCCACGCTCTTATTTAATAATCATGAGTGGGCCTCTGGGACTTAAAGAAGCTGCAGATGATCGGTGCTTATCTTTAATGGCCGAAAAGAATTTGGCATTTGATATAGTTCTTCCAGGGTTAAATATTTTTACATATATGAGAAAGGAAAAAAAATGTAACAGTGAGGAAAGACAACTGTGTTGCACATGAGAAAATGTCGATGTGTTTTTAGCCATTGGTGCTGAAAGCAAGATTTTCCCAGATCAGGTAATTTGTTATTGTTATTCTTGGACGAATACAGAAATCAGTTCTGGTTAGTTTAAACAAGAGGGAATTTATTGTGAGAACTTTGATGTGTATGTTGAAGGCAGATCAAAGAATGAAAAGAAGACTTGGGGCTTGAGATTGGGAGTAGGCAGAAAGTAAGAGATTGCCAATGAGCCAAGGAGGAGGAGCAGCTAAAGTCTCTAGGGGTTTCTGGTCAGTTCAGTGTTGTAAAAATGTCATGGCTCTTATTTCTTTAATTTATGCACAAGCAGTTTAATATTAAAGATGAGGGATGAATCTACATGCTGCTTTTCATAAAAGCTGAGCCAGATTGCATTTCTACCAGTGAATGAATATTCTTTTTTTCACATCACTGCCAGCACTTGTTGTTACTTGTGTTTTTGATAATTGCCACATATATGTGATATATATGTCACTGTCCTCCCATTGTTCATCGATTTGCTCGAGCAGGCCCAGTAACATTGTGAGACTTGTTACTGTGCTTGGCATATTGAATACGTCATGGGTAGCTTGCCAGGCTTTGCTGTGAAGGCGAGATACTCTCAGTAGCTTGCCAGGCTCTCCAAGGGGGGCAGAGGAATCGAACTCAGGTTTGCCGTGTCAGCCATGTGCAAGGCAAATGCTCTACCTGCTGTGCTATCACTCAGCCCAATATATATATATATATTTATATGGCTGAATGATAGTATATATATATATACCATATAAGTATGTTTTTGATATATGCCATATATATACTTTTGTTGTATTCCTGTGTTTTTGATATCTGCTGCTGTGAGAAGATACCTCATTGTTGTTTTGATCTGCATTTTCCTGATAAAATGTAATGATGAACATGCCTACTGACTGTCTATACACCTATAATAAAGCATCGTTTATCTCCTTGGCCCTTATTGATTTTCTTGTTTTTGAACTTTGTGAGCTCTTTGTATAATTTGAATAATATTTCTTTATCTGCTGTATTTTGCTCAATGTAGTCTGTGGATTTGGGTCTAATATCAAGATTTGATCCATTTTGAATTAGCTTTTAATCCCCAACACACAAAGACACTATTTTGAAAATATATATACACACCTGCTGCTGTTCATTGCAGTGCTTAGTACAATAGGCAGCGTATAGAAACAACCCAATTGCCCAACAACAGATGGATGATTTAAAAAACTAATATACACATGCTGAAATGCTATGCAGCTCTAAGTAAAGGTAAAATCATGCAATTTGCTTCAACTTGGATGAAAGTGTAGGATATCAAGTGAAAGAAGGCATAGGGAGAAGATAAATACCAGATGTTCTCACTTCTCTATGGAATACAGAGAGATAATACACTATTGAACCGTAAAAAAACCTTTGGCTTTGGATTATAAAACCTGTTATCAGGCAGTGGATTGAGTGGGGAAAATACAGACCAGTTTTGCAATGATATAGGTAGTGGTGGAGTCTTGTGGACATTTTGGTGATGGGGTAAATTTGTACATAAATACCACATACATTAACACTAGTAAATTTGTACACAAATACCACATACATTAACACTATTGTAACCATCTTGTATAGATTCTGATAAAAATAAATAAAAACAAGGGATGGAATTACAGTGGATCAAATCAGATCACCTGCCAATTCTCTGTGTTCTAGTGGAGAGGAAAGGAAGAATTTCATTTTTCCTGAGCTTCTTTCATGGGAAGAAAGCAATATCTGCTAGAAGCATGCCTGTGTGTTCTGTCACATTTCACTGGGTAGAACTGAACCATAGAACTATTCACAAGGAATGGGGTTATCACTGTTTTCTTAAACAATTATTACTCCCCATTCTCCAAAAATAGATGCCAAGTAACCCTTGCATAAGTCATTATTTATATAGGAATAACCAAATAGTTGGATAGAATTAAAGTTTTATTGGAAAATGGGGTGAGGGAATTGGAATTAGAAGACCTTCCTGTAATGTCCAACAAAGTCCATTATACTGGAAATTGGAAATTCTTTTTTAGAAAACTGGACTGCTTGCTATGCCTTGCATTGAATGTACTGTAAGACACGAACCTTGGATTTAATAATTACATCAATAATTATTATATAAATATGTTGATTTAAAAATAATTTCAAGGTCAGAGAAATTTTACAGTGGGTATGATGCTTGCTTCGCATGTGGATGGCCCAGATTTGATCCCTGGCAGCCTATATAGTTACCTCGTCAAGAGTGATCTCTGAGTGCAAAGCCAGGAATAAGAGTAAGCACCAACAGGTATGTCCCCCAAATCGAAAATAAATAAATTTCCTTTAATGCTGGAGCGATAGCACAGCGGGTAGGGTGTTCGCCTTGCACGCGGCCAACATGGCCGACCCGAGTTCGATTCCTCCGCCCCTCTCGGAGAGCCCGGCAAGCTACCGAGAGTATTCGATATGCCAGACACAGTAACAACAAAGTCTCCAATGGAGACGTTACTGGGCCCGCTCGAGCAAATCGATGATCAACGGGAGGGCCTTTACCTTTACCTTTAATGTATAAATTTGTCCAGGTTTCTTTTGGGTAACATTGTCGATAACAAAATTCAGATCCATGTACATGGGGCCTTAAATAGAATCTTCTATTGATATCTTCTCTTACATGGTTAGTATAACTAGATGAAGATGACTGCTTGCTTTCTCTGTTAGACAGATTGATGCTTCTTTATGCCACTCACATATTGAAAGCCAACTGTCTGTTTCCAGCAAAAATGCCCTTGTTTTTTAAAAAAGAATCAAAGCACAAATGTCTCAGTTTTATAGCTAGTATTTTTTAAGGCCAGGCCTAATGTGCAATTTTCGCTCTTGCTCATGAAGTTGCTTAGTGCTGTAAATTATACATTAGCTTCCAAACTGCTATAAGCATCACCTCTATTATTTGTGTGCTTCATCAATAAATTATGCCATTTCAATAATATGCAAATTTCTATCAACATTTTGGGTCTTGAAATTACAAACCTCAAGCTTGTATAAATAATGTATGGAAATGTAGATGGGTTCTGCAAACTGATTTTATTATTGGGCACTTAATGGTAATGAAGTATGATATTTAGTTAAATAAGTTCTTTATAAAAGATCTAGAAATGTGTCCCTAGTTGTCCTGCATCCCTCCCTCAAAAATAAGGACATTTATTTAGTTAGAGGGATAAATTATAGAATTTTGAGAACAAAAGCCAGCTTGAAACCCAAAGGATAGTTTTAAGGAAGCAACTCTTGTTAGGCAATTGGACCTTTGTGGGTACATATAATGGTTTATAGCAGCCAGCAGCATTTCTCAAGAGCAAATAGAAAATTGTTTGCTGCCAAACTCATATTAAGTGATAAGAAGCTTTTGATTGGTTAAGAAATATGTCATGAGTGGATTTTCCAACTTTGATAGCAATAATATTTACTACCTTCATATATCTGTGGGACTGGAGTGATAGCACAGTGGGTAAGGCGTTTGCCTTGCAAGCGGCCAATATGGTCGACCCGAGTTCGATTCCTTCGCCCCTCTTGGAGAGCCCGACAAGCTACCGAGAGTATCTTGTCCACACAGCAAAGCCTGGCAAGCTCCCCGTGACGTATTCGATATGCCAAACACAGTAACAGCAAGTCTCTTGATGGAGATGTTACTGGGCCCGCTCAAGCAAACCGATGAATAACGGGAGGACCGTAACTGTGATATATCTGTGGATTTGAGACCTGGAATTCTTGTTCTCATTCAGCACCTGGTTACCCCTTTTGATTTGAGGTTATCTCTGATCCAAAAAGTCATAGGGATGTTTTTTAAGGCAGAGAGGAAAGGCTTGTGGGATAAGGCTAAAACTGATCTTCTCTGTGGCACCCAACACAAGCAGCACCCTCATCTAAGCCCTGCTATCATGCAGTCATCACATTTTCTGAAGACTCAAGTAGCAAGTCAGAATCCAGAATGAAGCCTTAAACCAATTGAGGCATCTGGGTGCCCTTTGTTACCCTTCCTTGATTATCATCTGAGGATTTATTTTATCTCCCCATGCCCCTCTCATTATTCACCTTGCCTCTTGCTTCTTATAGTCCGTCACTAACACTATCAAGTATAATCAACGAGCCTCATTCCCTGGCTTCTCCCTGCCTCCATCTTCCTCCCAATATCAGCAGCCCTCAGAGTATTTGATTGAATACCTTAGGTGACCCAATTGTTAAGACTTCATTTTAGTACTGAAAGAATAACTATGGTAGTATCAGTGTCTGAAATTTATGTGGCTTTGTTATTATAATAACAATGAAATAGTGATGGTAAATGTCCTATGTGGTAGCTATTGAACTAAGCAATTTGATATTATTTCTCTTGCTTAATCCACTGTGAGATGCCCTACTTTGGATTCTTTTAATCCACTGCTATGCTATTTTCCCACTTTATATTCTTTCCCTTTTGTACTGCAGCTATGTCTCTTTTGCTTTCTGGCAATCTTCTGAGCCGTTTTGTGTGTGTGTGTGTGTGTGTGTGTGTGTGTGTGTGTGTGTGTGTGTGTTTTAGAGAATTTAGCTCTGTGTTCTTTCATTGTTATAGCATCTGTACTTTCTTACTACTTTTTCGGAGGGGGCAGGCTCAGGAGCTACTCCTGGCTCTGTGTTTGGGTGGTCACTTCTAGAAATACTCGGGGTACCATGCAATATCATGGGTTGAACCCAGGTGTTCTGTGTGTAAAGTATGCACACTAGCCTACTGAGCTATCTAAGTCCTACAGGTTTTAATTATTTTAATGGTGATGCCATCAATGATTTATAATACTGTTACTGATAAGGTTTCATGTTTTAGACATTCCAACACCACACCTTTCACTAAGCATCCGCTTTCCTCCATCATTGTTCCAGCAGCCCCTTCCTATTCTATTTAGCAGAGTTTAGTAATTTCTATCTATATATATTTAAGTTTTCTAATGGTTCTGGTGATTCTGTTAACTTATGTGATTTTGAGGGTTATTTTTTGCTGACCTACATTCATATTTCTCATGTTTTGGTTTCTGCAAAATATTTGATAATTTAATTATCCATGTCTGGAAAATAATGTGAGTGGGAGATTGGAGGAAGTGGCAGAAGAAGATGCAGTGTCAATTGCAAGTGCTCTTGAATGGGGAGCGGGTGTAAGGATATACAGTCTCACACTGTACTGCACTGTAGCTTTCTTTCTCTGTGTTTGTGATTTATTCCTTTTAAGGGTATCTCATTATCCTTTGTTGTGCTTGCCTTCCAATTTGTTAGGGCAAACTCTCCCTATTTCAGTAAATGGGGAGTTGAGGTGGAGGATTAGCAAAATACCTGATCAGAATTTAGATTGCAAATGAATCTCACTGATATGTTTCTCATATAGCATCTTGCTAACAGTAAGCACTAAAACATTTTAACTGTTCTCTTACACATGCATGCATGCTTGCACACATACATACATATATACACAACCTTATTCATTTAGGAGTATTCAAATGGCAACGCCTTGCCTGTTTTTGATATGACTATATCCAATAGTGCATTAATGTTTCACGCAAGTAGATATCAAAGAATTAGCCTGTAGGATTGCAAAAGATTTCCAATAAGCCTTTGATGTTTCCAAAGTCTTACATTTCTCTTCTAAGGTAATTACACAACATATTTAAAAGTGAGAGAAAAAGAGAGAGAGAGAGAGTCAGCTGTTTCAAAGAGAAAACAGACAAATCATAAGCTTACTAAAGAATTTAAACTACTGGGGAGTCATCTTGTTCAATGTTGTATGACAGGGACAATATGAAAACAAAGCATTAGAAATCAACCCAGAGAGTCAAGATTTATTAAAATACCATTTCCTCTGCTGATTAAAAAGGTTTGGTCTAAGTTGTCAGTTACCTCCTTTATTAGTTACTGGTTGGTTTGAATTGAATTGAAATTGAATGACCATGAGATATACAGTTACAAAGCTGTTGATCATTGGGCTTCAGTCATTGCAATGTTCCAACACCCATTCCTCCACCAGTGTACATTTACCATTGCCAGTGTCCCAAATATTCCTCGTATCCCTCATGCCACCACCACCCCCCCCAGCCTGCTCCTATGGCAGGCACTTCTCTTCTCTCTTTCTCTCTCTCTCTTTCTCTCTCTCTCTCTCTCTCTCTCTCTCTCTCTCTCTCCCTGCTTTTGGGTAGAGAGAGAGAGAGGACATGTTATTTTCTCTTACCCATCTTCAGCATGCATCTCCCGTCCAGAGCAATCAATCAATAGTAGTACTAGTTGTTAGTAGTACTAGTTTTGATAGTAGAACTTGTGTTAATCACCATTATATGTTCATGGCTATAGAATTAAATACTTGGCTCCAAGAAGAAAATTCTATTCTGTTTCGTATTACATATATACTACTTAACTTCTTTTAACTTTTGCACTTCTGAAAAGTCAAAGAAAGTAAATAATCACACAATAATGTAAATGTGATGTTGTTTAATTCATTATAGGTACCTAAGTTATTTGTAATCCTCATCAAAATATTATGAAATAAATGTTATGATACTTAGATAATTTATAAATTATATTCCTTTCTGAATTTGGAGAGATAATAAAACATGTTCTAAAATGCTAAGTAGCTATGCCATAGAGATGCCGCCAGTCCTCACACCAGGCTGTCATACTGAGGCATAAGACAACAGATGGGGATGGAAGCCGAAAACCTCCAGAATCCAGTTGCTGCCATGCTCATGACCGAAAACCTCCAGAATCCAATTGCTGCCATGCTCATGACCGCTCTCCTCAGGCTCGACAAGCCTCACCCATGAGTGAATAGTCTGTGCAACCATTATTTAAATCTTAGAATCCTAGGCGACATCCATATTTTACACCACTAGTGTAGCACACCACATTTGATGGGATTTAAGGTAGAAGGCAACCAATCTTAGGGGGAAATACAGACAGACAGACAGACACACACACACACACACATACATATGTATGCACTGTAAGCACTGTCCTCCTGTTTTTCATCAATTTGCTTGAGCAGACACCAGTAATGTCTCCATTGTGAGACTTGTTGTTACTGTGTTTGGCATATTGAATGCATACAAGGCTCAATGTTAATAATCTCATATAGAAGGACTTAATGGCTCCTGGGTGAAATACAACAATCCTCACACATTTTCCTCTAAGGAAGCTTTTTTGGTGTTTTATTTATAAACAAGCAATACAAAATAAATTATTTCAGATCTGCTTTGGGGGCAGGGCATGGGTTAGGAATGGAAACATTCAAAATATGGTGGTGCAAAGGTGTAATGATGGTGAGATCATTGTTTTAATACTAAATGCAATGAATTATTGTGAGCAACTTTATAAAAATAAAATTAAATTAACAAAAAAATTGTTAAGTAGTTTATCCTAGGTAACATAGTTATCAAAGCACAGACCAAGTGATGGAATGAAAACTCATGCTCCAGTTATCTGTTTCTGAATCCCTATTTTTAATGCCACACCTATTTGCTTCTTCCAGCAATATTCAGAAGAAAGTATAAGAAATAGAAAGCTGTTATGTGGTGGTTTCCATTTCTCGGATGGAGAAATTCACTTATAGATTCACGGTTACGGTCCTCCCATTGTTCATCGATTTGCTCGAGCGGGTCCAGTAATGTCTCCATCATGAGACCTGTTGTTGTTGTGTTTGGCATATCGAATATGTCACGGGTAGCTTGCCGTGCGGGCAAGATACTCTCGATAGCTTGCCGGGCTCTCCGAGAGGGGCGAAGGAATTGAACTCGGGTCGGCCATATTGGCTGTGTGCAAGGCAAACGCCCTACCCGCTGCGCTATCGCTCCAGCCCACTTATAGATTCATTAATTTATAATTATAGATTCACTAACCACCTGATTCTTGGAACTTCTCTTCTATAACCCATAACTCCACATGCTTATCTGTCTGTTCAGCATATAAAGATAAGTATCAAACAGAGATAGGTAAAATCAAGTCTAGTGTTTCTTCTTATTTTACTAAAATAATCATTTTCTTCCTGTGACCATTAATATGACATTTGGGGGCTCTGTGCTCAGGGATCTCTTCTGGCAGGATTTGAGGAACAATATGTGATGTTGGAGATTGAACTTCAGTAAGTCTCATGCAAGATAAAAGCCCTACCCACTGTACTATCTCTCTGGGTCCAAAATGACATTTTAATAAACTATTTTGACTGTGCAATAGCTATTAATATTTTGCCTAATTAAATAGAATTTATGATATTAAAAACTTATGAAGAAGTTCATTGTGGCAGCTCTACATCATTTAACAATGAGAGTTTTCAGGGCCCAAGAAGCACCTCAGTGAAAGAACAAGGGCTTTGCATGTATGAATTCCTAGGTTTAATTCCAAGTACCAATAAATTAAGATAAAGCTGAGAGTTTTTAGCTGATTTCAAATCTCCCTTCAGCTCTGTTCTAGGTACTATCTATGATTAAATTTGGTTTAAAGGCAGAAAAATGTATTCAAACACTTGGGCTCCATTAAAAGGTTATAAATTGCAGGGGCTGGAGTGATAGTACAGCAGGTAGGGTGTTTGCCTTGCACACGGCTGACCCAGGTTTGATTCCCAAGCACCACCAGGAGTAATTCCTGAGTGCATGAGCCAGAGTAACCCCTGTACATCGCAAGGTGTGACCCCAAAATTAAAATAATAATAAATAAATAAATAAATAAATAAATAATTAAAAGATTATACATTGCAAACATTCATTTTAGTTTTATCTTTTCAGCCCATTTAATACCGTTCCAAAAATTGAAGGCAGAATGCACAACTGTAGACTTCTTCCAGGGGTCAGATTTATATCCTCTGTAGTGTTTGATTTGAAAACTTTGACTTTAAAGAGTGTTTTATAATTATTAAAGTAACAAATTCAAGAGTATAGCTCAGAATTCAACAAAAGAGGTAAACTGGAAATCATTTTTTTTTAGTGTTAGTTAATCTGAAAGAATAAAGAAAAAGAGGGAAAATGGAACAAGGAAAAACTGGGGAAATAGAAAGCATATAGTAAGTAATAGACCTAAATACAACAATACCAGTAATATAAATGGTTTAAATTGGCAGAGATTGGGTGAACAAAAAGCAGATGCTAGTATATGCTGCAAGAAAGAATTACACTTTAATGAATATATATGTAGCACTGTAGCACTGTCTTCCCGTTGTCCATCGATTTGCTTGAGTGGGCACCAGTAATGTCTCCATTGTGAGACTTGTTACTGTTTTTGGCATATCAAATACATCACTGGTAGCTTGCCAGGATTTGCTGTGTGGTCAAGATACTCTCGGTAGCTTGCCAGACTCTCTAAAAGGGGCGGAGGAATCGAACCCATCTCAGCCGGGTCAGTCGCATGCCAGGCAAATGCCGAAAAGAATGAAATGTATGCATAGAAATTAAAAGAAGCATGAGTGACAGTTGAATAGTAAGTAAAGTAGATTTTAGAGCAACAAATACTAAGTAGATTTTAGAGTAACAAATACTAATAGGGTAAAGAATGTCATTTCTAATGATAAAGGTACTCATTCAAAAGGACAAAGTAGTCCTAATTGCAAACATACATAATGAGTTTGGGAAAAATATATGATGGAGCTTCAAGGGCAAATGGAAAATTAGAGAATAATTGCCAGTAATAGGCATGCTTCTTTAACAATAGTTTATAGAAAAAGAGGACAGAATTATTGATGACATAGTACATGTTAACAGTACGAACAAATCATCTTCATCTAATAGATTTATAAATACTTCATTCAACAACAGTGGAATATGTATCTTTTCAAATGTACATGGAAACTTTTCTAAGGTAGACTACATACAGGCCTATAAAAACATTGTCATTAAATTTGAAAGGATTCAAGTTGCATGAAGTAATGTCCTTTGAGTAAAATGCGATTAAGTTATAAATAAGTAAAAAATAGCTCTAAACAATCTCCAAATACATTTGTAGAAATATATATTGTGGAGAAATTTTACACAATATTAGGTCAACATCAAAATCACAATGAGTTGTCTGTCACTTCACCCTGCAAGAATGCTCTGTATGCAAAAGACTGGAAGCAAAAAATGTTGACCTAATAAAAAGTAAAGTTAAACACTATTTTCATTTTCATATGCCTATGGATCATCTGTATGTCTTCCTTGAAGAACTGTCTATTCAAATCTTTTGTTCGTTTAAAAAAATTGTTGTTCAGTTATATGAGTTCATTCTATATTTTGGATATCAATCCCTGTAGTCAATCACCTGATATGCAAATATCTTCTCCCAGTTAACCGTCTGCCTCTTTGTCTGTATTTCATTTTTTGTTTCCTATTTCATTAATTTCTGCTTTCATCTTTATTACTTTCTTTCTTTATTGCTTCCACTAACTTTGAATTCATATGCTCTGTTTTCTGACTTCTTGAAGTAAAAACTGACTTAAATAATTTTAGAACTTTCTTTACAAACATATGCATTCAGTCCTATATATTTTCTTGTACTCTTAAGTCCAAAGCAGCTTAAGTTACTGTAGCACTGTAGCACTGTCCTCCCGTTGTTCATCCATTTGCTTCAGCAGGCCCAGTAACATTGTGAGACTTGTTACTGTGTTTGGCACATTGAATATGTCACGGGTAACTTGCCAGGCTTTGCCGTGAGGGCGAGATACTCTCGGTAGTTTGCCGGGCTCTCCTAGAGGGGTGGAGGATTTGAACCTGGGCCGACCGGGTCGGCCACGTGCAAAGCAAGCGCCTTACCCGCTGTGCTATTGCTCTGAGCTTAAGTTACAATGGATAAAATATGGAGTCAACCATAATTTCTACTGAGAGGTGGCTGGATAATGACATTATGACATATATTATCAGTGAAATACTACTCAGTTATTTGAAAAGACTAAAATTGTGCCGTTTGTGACACTATAAATAGAACTTGATGTCAATAAGCTAAGTCAGAAATTGAAGGAAAACTATTGAATGACTTCACTTCATGAATAACAAAAAAGTAATGAGACCAGCAAAATAGAATAAAAACAATTCAAATTCTGAGAAAAATACGTTCGTTACCAAAAAGAAAAGAACAGGGAAGTAGAAGGAATAGAAAGAAGATATAATACACTAGAACTTTATTGGTAGGTGTATTGATTTGTAGTGCTTTGAAACTGTTCTGAAATATTACTGTGCTCTGAACCAATGGTAAATCAATAAAATTTGATTTAAAAAGCTGCAGTAATCAAAAACAGTTGGCATTGGCATAAAGACAGATAATTAGGTCAATAGAATCAAACAGAAATAGAGTCAGACATGTTAAGATAAGTGATAGTTCAGAAATTTAGTGGAGAGAACAAATATCTTTTCAACAATATGTGCTGGATTAATTGGATAGTAATAAACTGAAAGAAAAAGGAGAGAACCCAGAGGGGAAAGGGTGTTGTCCCATTCGCCCTCTCTTCTCTGGAAAGAAAGATGGCGGCCACATGGGAGCCTTGTGGACAGCAGGTATGAGCTGGGGGTGTGGGGGCGACTAAAACCTCATGGGAAGGGGGGCGTTCCAGTCCGTCCTTCACGCCCTACCGAGGCAACCAGTTGTCCCACACGAGCGGCTCTCCAGCACGGCCACAGCCCCAGAAGCACAAGGACTTAATGCAGAACCCAGCAGCTTAGAGCCGAAAAGTGAACGGACTATGCGTTAATCCAGGCCATCAAGTCTGCTGGAGGGGAAAGGGTGTTGCTCCCTTCCGCCCTCCTCCCTCTGGAAAGAAAGATGGCGGCCACATGGAAGCCTTGTGGACAGCAGGTATGAGCCGGGGGTGTGGGGGCGACTAAAACCTCATGGGAAGGGGGGTGTTCCGGTCCGTCCTTCACGCCCTACCGAGGTCACCAGTTGCCCCCCACAAGCAGCTCTCCAGCACAGCCACGGCCCCAGAAGCCCAAGGACTTAATGCAGAACCTGCAGCTTGGAGCAGAAAAGTGAATGGACTATGCGTTAATCCAGGCCATAATGTCTGTCCGGAGGGGAAAGGGTGTTGCCCCATTCACCCTCTCCTCTCTGGAAAGAAAGATGGCGGCCACATGGGAGCCTTGTGGACAGCAAGTATGAGCTGGGGGTGTGGGGGCGACTAAAACCTCATGGGTCGGGGGGGCGTTCCGGTCCGTCCTTCACACCCTACCGAGGTCACCAGTTGCCCCCCCCCCCCCCCGAGCGGCTCTCCAGCACAGCCATGGCCCCAGAAGCACAAGGACTTAATGCAGAAACCCGCAGCTTGGAGCAGAAAAGTGAAACGACTATGCATTAATCCAGGCCATCATGTCTGTCCGGAGGGGAAAGGGTGTTGCCCCATTCGCCCTCTCCTCTCTGGAAAGAAAGATGGCGGCCACATGGGAGCCTTGTGGACAGCAGGTATGAGCCGGGGGTGTGGGGGCGACTAAAACCTCATGGGAAGGGGGGGCGTTTCGCTCCACCCTTCACGCCCTACCGAGGCCACCAGTTGCCCCCCACAAGCGGCTCTCCAGCACGGCCACGACTCCAGAACACAGAAACCAATTTCTTTTTTTTTTTTTTTTGGATTTTTTTCCCTTTATTTTATTTTATTTTTTTTTAAGTTGTAGATTTACAATTTTTTGTGCTTTGGTTTCAATTATACAATGATCAGATACCCATCCCTCCACCAGTGCCCATTTTCCACCACCATGGATAATATCCCTCCCACCCCCATCCCCCCATCCCCCCTGTCTCTGTGGCAGGGCAATCCCCTGTGTTCTCTCTCTCCTTTTGGGTGTTGTGGTCTGCAAAAGAGGCATTGAGTGGCAAACATGTTCAGTCCATAGTCTACTTTCGACATGCATCTCCCCTCCTGGGAGGATCCTCCAAACATCCTTTATTTGGTGCTCCCTTCTCTATCTGAACTGCCCTTTCCTCTAGGATACCCGGCTGGCCTCTAAGTTATGGAGTAATCCTCCTGGTGCTGATCTCAGCTATTCTTGGGTATTAATCTCATACTTTGTTACTTTATATCCCCCAGATGAATGCAATCTTTCTATGTCTATCCCTCTCTTTCTGACTCATTTCGCTTAGCATGATACTTTCCATATTGTACCACTTGTATGTAAATTTCATGACTTCATCTTTTCTAAGAGCTACATAGTACTCCATTGTGTAGATGTACCAAAGTTTCTTTAACCAGTCATCTGTTCTTGGGCATTCAGGTTTCTTCCAGTTTCTGGCTATTGTAAAGAGTGCTGCAATGAACAAACAAGTGCAGATGTCACTTCGACTATACATTTTTACCTCTCTGGGATATATTCCCAGGAGTGGTATTGCTGGGTCAAATGGGAGCTCAATTTCTAATTTTTTGAGAATCGTCCATACTGTTTTCCAGAAGGGCTGAACCAGTGGACATTCCCACCAACAGTGAAGGAGTGTCCCTTTCTCGCCACATCCACGCCAGCATCGGTTGCTTTTGTTCTTTTGAATGTGGGCCAGTCTCTGAGGTGTGAGATGGTATCTCATTGTGGTTTTGATCTGCATCTCCCTGATGATTAATGATGTAGAGCATTTTCTCATGTGCTTTTTTGCCATTCGGATTTCTTCTTTGAGAAAGTTTCTGTTCATTTCATTGCCCCATTTTTGGATGGGGTTGGATGTTTTCTTCTTGTGGAGTTTAACCAGTATTTTGTATATCCTGGATATCAACCCCTTGTCAGATGTGTATTCGGCGAATATCCTTTCCCATTCTGTAGACTGTCTTTGTATTTTGGTCACTGTTTCTTTGGAAGTGCAGAAGCTTCTTAGTTTAAGATAGTCCCATTTATCTATCTCTGTTTTCACTTGCTCGGCCAGTGGCGTGGCATCTTTGAAGATACCATTAGCTTCAATGTCATTGAGGGTTTTGCCAACTTTATCTTCAATGTACCTTATGGTTTCTGGTCTGATGTTGAGGTCTTTAATCCATTTTGATCTTACTTTTGTACATGGTGTTAGGCAGAGTTCTGAGCCTATTTTTTTGCATGTAGCCGTCCAGTGACGCCAACACAATTTATTAAAGAGGCTTTCCTTACTCCACTTCACATTACTTGCACCTTTATCAAAGATTAGATGAGCATATGATTGAGGAGAGATGTCAGTGTATTCAACCCTGTTCCATTGGTCTGCAGTTCTGCCTTTGTTCCAGTACCATGCTGTTTTAATTATTACTGCTTTGTAGTACAGTTTGAAGTTCGGGAGGTTGATTCCTCCCATTTTCTTTTTCCCAAGAATTGCTTTAGCTATTCGTGGAGGCTTATTGTTCCATATAAATTTCAAGAGTGTTTGCTCCATTTCTTTGAAGAATGTCATGGGTATCCTTATAGGGATTGCATTGAATTTATACAATGCTTTCGGTAGTATTGCCATTTTGACAATGTTAAGTCTCCCGACCCATGAGCAGGGGATATCTTTCCATTTCCTCATGTCCTCTTTTATTTCCTGAAGTAGCGTTTTGTAGTTTTCTTTGTACAGATCCTTTACTTCCTTAGTTAAGCTGATTCCTAGGTACTTGATTTTCTGGGGCACAATTGTGAACGGGATTGTTTTTTTCATGTTGCTTTCTTCTCTCTCACTGTTTGCGTATAGGAAAGCCATGGACTTTTGGGTATTGATTTTATAACCTGCAACTTTACTATACGAGTCTATTGTTTCTAGGAGTTTTTTGGTGGAAGTTATTGGGTTCTCTAAGTAGAGTATCATATCATCTGCGAATAGTGAGAGCTTGATTTCTTCCTTTCCAACCTGAATGCCCTTAATATCTTTTTCCTGCCTAATCGCTATTGCAAGTACTTCCAGTACTATATTGAACAGCAGTGGAGAGAGTGGGCATCCCTGTCTCGTCCCTGATCTTAGAGGGAAGGCTCTCAGTTTTTCCCCATTGAGGATGATGCTTGCTGTAGGCTTGTGGTAGATGGCTTTAATTATGTTGAGGAAGGTCCCCTCTATACCCATTTTGGCTAGGGTTTTCATCATAAAGGGGTGCTGGATCTTGTCAAATGCTTTCTCTGCATCTATTGATATGATCATATGCTTTTTATCTTTTCTTTTGTTGATATGGTGGATTATGTTGATTGATTTCCGAATGTTAAACCATCCTTGCATCCCTGGGATGAATCCTACTTGGTCATGGTGTATGATCTTTTTGATGAGTAGTTGGATTCTATTTGCTAGTAGTTTGTTGAGGATCTTTGCATCTGTGTTCATCAGGGATATCGGCCTGTAATTCTCTTTCTTTGTGGTATCTCTGTCTGCTTTTGGTATCAGTGTGATATTTGCTTCGTAGAAACTGTTCGGAAGTGTTTTTGATATTTCAATTTCGTGGAAAAGCTTAAAGAGCATCGGGAGTAAGTCCTCTTTAAAGATTTGGAAGAATTCACTAGTGAATCCATCCGGGCCAGGACTTTTGTGCTTGGGGAGACTTTTTATTACCATTTCAATTTCCTTGATGGTGATAGGTCTGTTCAGGTATTCCAGGTCTTCTTGGTTCAGCCTTGGGAGTCTGTAGGAGTCTAGGAATTTATCCATTTCCTCGAGGTTTTGATGTTCCGTGGCATAAAGCTTCTCAAAGTACTCCCTGAGGATCCTCTGAATTTCTGTGAGAAACCAATTTCTTAACTATCTGACTTTCAGTAGAAATACTTCCAGGGTCAATAGGTAAAATAGTAGAAATCCAAAACCAACATTTAATTCTTGAACCCAGCTGTAGAAAGCAAATCACTTCACAATGCTTTTTCAGCATGTCTGATTTGGGGGGGGGGGGGTAAACTCTAAATAATAGTGGTGAATCTTTTATTGAAACAATGAATCTAATCAAAGCAGATAGAGTGTTAACTAGAATTCATCTGCCTCACAGGGACTGGGAGGGGTGGGGGTGGGGTTTTATTGGGGTTCTTCATGGTGAAAAATGAGTATTGGTAAAGGGAAATGTGTTTGATATTTGCATGACTGGTACCTAAACCTGAAAGCTTTGTAACCTTTCCCACAGTGATTCAATAAATAAATTAAAAAAAAAGGAGAGAAAAGATCTATGCCATATCTCCCAATATACAAAAGTGATTTCAAAGTGGATCATAGACCAAATATATTATCTAAAATGAAAAAATTTCTAAAATAAATTAAAGGGGAAAGTCTTGTGACTTGGAATTAGGCAACCATTTCTTAGATCTAACATCAAAAACAGGGCACTTAAAATAACAAATTGATGAGTTAGATTTGAGTCCAGAAAGTAAATTTGACCATCCTGTCCTTGTTAGCCTTGAAAATAAATCAACTCAAACACATTCAGTCAAATCAATTCAAACCCATTCATTCAGTCTGTCTAGGAAATTGAAATTTTTATATTTCCCAGAAATTCTTCTTTTAAACTTTTAAACATACTAGGATAATCTAATTTTTATGTAGAATTATTTAAATTACAGGTAGATTTTCCACATAGCATCCTAATTATTCTGCAACTTTATAAAGAGGATACTCTTATGATGCTCAGTGTACTATCACACTTGGCTAGTCTGACTTAGGTTGTAATAAGTTAATATAATTCCCACCGTAACCACAGATGACTATGATGGGACCCTTCACCCACTAGGATCTGACCCAATAGTCCTCTGATGTTGGGACTCCAGGAGATTCAATTACTTGCTCAGGGCTACAACAGACAGAAAGTGGCAAGGCAAAATCTGATTTTTAAAGAGAATCTAGTTCCTGATAATTGCTAAGAGAGGATTGATTCTCTTGAGATACCAGAGTAGAATTATAGAGGATGCTAGTATTTATTCTTTAACTTTTAAATAAATTATGGCTGCCATTCATGTTTTCAAACCTGAGAGAGAAAGAAAGAAAGAAAGAAAGAAAGAAAGAAAGAAAGAAAGAAAGGAGGGAGGGGGGAGGGAGGGAGGACAGAAGGAAGGAAGGAAGGAAGGAAGGAAGGAAGGAAGGAAGGAAGGAAGGAAGGAGGGAGAAAGAGAAAGAAAGAAAGAAAAAAGAAAGAAAACAAAGAAAACAAGAAGAAAGAAAGGGAGAAAGAGAGAAAGAAAGAGAGAAAGAAAGAAAGAAAGAAAGAAAGAAAGAATGGAGGGAGGGAGGGAGGGAAGGAGGGAGGGAGGAGAGAAGGAAGGAAGGAAGGAAGGAAGGAAGGAAGGAGGGAGAAAGAGAAAGAAAGAAAGAAAAAAAGAAAAGAAAGAAAACAAAGAAGAAAGAAAGAGAAAGAAAGAAAGAAAGAGAGAAAGAAAGAAAGAAAGAAAGAAAGAAAGAAAGAAAGAAAGAAAGAAAGAAAGAGAGAAAGGGAGGCAGAGAAAGAGAGGAGGGAGGGAAAGCGGGAGAGAGAGAGAATAGAAAAGTTACATGACCAACCCTCTTTTCTTTCTTCATTTGAAAAAAAGAAAAATGACTTCGTCTTTAATGACACTTTGTCACTCTCTACTCAGGTTGCCATAAATTAATGTCACTCCCAGAGTGACTACCAGATGCCCATGGTGTAACCTCTTCACCCAGTAGGATCTGACCCGATGGTCCTCTGATGTTGTCTAAATAGATGACTCACTTCAGGGAGCCTCCCTTTGAATTCTGTGCTCTTGGCATTTGCCCCAGTTCTGTAATAGCCACTTACCCCAGGGGTAAAGTAATGGATCTCTGGCAATTTGGCTGTCCTCTTTATTTCTCCCTCACATTTGTTTACACATTTGTGACTGTCCTTTGAGAATGGCACAAAGTAGAAAAGATTATATCCTCCCACTATCCTTTCTAAGGGTCAAAACCATATGAACAATGTTATCAGTCTCAGTCAGATTATTCTTCGGTTGTGCTTAGTTAAGCCATTTGTAAGCTCAAATACAGTGTCATTAGTAGAATGATAATTTATACCAATATATCTATTGTAAAGGACAGTGTTTGAGAAGGTATATTAATAAAAGTGAGCTTTTAATGTTTCAATTCAACATAGAATTTTTAGAAAGGGAGGAGAGATGTTATAAAGCATCTAGAGATATGCAAAACCATTTTCTCATTAGATACAGTCTTAGTCCTTTTCCTTAGAAAATAAGTTCATACTTGCATGTGATCCCAAGAATCAGAAATAGAGCAAGAGACTTGGGAAACTCTGGAAATAAAATATTTTACTTTGAGGGTCAGGTAGAGACGTTTTATCTAACACTAAAAATAGTTTTTGTCTTTTTTGATGCTTATTAATTATGCCTGTAAATCTCTATTGTTTTCTTACTGTTAAAGGTATACTTTTTATCATTCTGTGAGAAGCAGAGAGTTGGGTTCTCTGTATACTCTTAAGAGAGACAAAACAGTAAAGAAGGAACATAGGTGTGACCAAATTGCCTGTCATTTATTAATTATTTGACCTGAGGGTAACTTTTACTTAACTGTGTTGAAGTTCACTTGTTTCGTACATAAATGAGGTCAGAATCCATGGGTCCTTGCAAGAACTAAGTTACTGTAAAATATGTCAAAGGACAGACATCCAATAAGCCTCATCCAGTAAGCATACACCGTTAGTGAGTATACTAAATTTCTTTTAGTTCCATATGCTATTATTTATGTGCTTTTTATTGGACTCAAATAATGAATAAATTTATATTTGGCAATAAGAAATTTTAGGGAAAAAACAGTCTAACCTTTGTCCTTCAGCTGATTTTTGATTTCTGTTTTTGAAACTTGATTTGGGGACAAGTAGGGGGTCTCCCATGTGATACCTCAGTAGTTCAGGGGCCCCTCTTAAAGATACTCAGCAAACTGAGTGGCCAGTCCTAGGATATCACGCTGCTTGTTCCCTGTGAGGCCAGAAATCACCAAACTTACCCCAGTGGGGGTGAGGGTGGGGTCTCACACTGAGGATCAGCAGTATGCTCTAACTTCTGTGCTACCTCTCTGGCCCATGATTTTGAAACTTCAAATGGAATAGAATTACTAGTTGCATTTCTGGAGTTGATCACTTAAAGTGTGGCTGGTACGTACAACATCTTACTTTAAGAGCAAGTATACTTGGTAGATTAGTATTACATATGAGCATGAGGTCCACCTATCCCACACTTATCTTGGAAGCAATGACACTAATTATCTGAAATAGTTCTGGTTTTGAATTGCTATGAAGAGCCGGAGGCTCTACAGGAGAATTGTAACCTTACCCCTTCCATGCCGTGACCCGACTCCACCCCAGCACAGCAGGGCTTTTGACAGCCTAGTAGATTAATAGAAGAAGAGCATACCCAGAGCATCCACACACTTGATGACCTGGAGCTATCATGAATATATAATGTTGTGGTAAGGATTAGTCAGGTATTCCATTCCTTGCTAATTGTGTGAATTGTGATAAACCAGAATCTATTTAACTCTGATTCTCCTCAAGTTTTTCTTTGTATGTGGAGATAATCATCCCTGTGTGGAGTGCCAGGCACTTCGAGATTCTCAACTTGTACTAAATACTGATTTTATTAATTGTGCTAAAGAAATGTTTTTCTGCTCACTAAATTCTAACCTCAGTATTAGAAAATAGAGACAGCTGTTAGTTCTTCACATCAAAGTGTTCCACCATTTTATCATATCTTTTATCTCATGATTTTTTAAAATTTTTCTAAAGCTCCCCATTGCCTACACTACTGTTACTCAATAGGATTTTTTCACAGTTGAGAATGTAAACTGAGAACAGGACTGAGGTTGAATCTTCGTGCCTCCTCTGAGCTTTTTTGGGCAACTTTATCCAACTACCTGACAGATTTATATAATATGAAGTACTTGTCTCATAGTGGTGTTGTGATGATTGAGATCCATATCGTACCAGATACATAATATTTGGTCCAAAAGAGCTAGCTATGATTAGATACTATTAGAAATAAAAGAAATCACTCGTCCTTTTTCTTGTATAAAAGTTCTCTTTATTCAGGTAACTCATTTACAGTTGTGAGGAATTTTTTTGATTCCTTTTTTTTTTGGTCAGGTGGAAAAAATGTGCTATTTATAGGCATCAAATGGTTCTCATAAGCTGTCAACAGTGTTGTCATATACAATGTTAAATAATGTAACAGCAGGATCTGGGAGATAGCTCAAAGCTTGAAGCTTTTACCTAACATGTGGAGCCCTGGATTTGATACCCCGTCCCACAGGATCCCCCTCCCTCCAGCTCCACTGGGGTGGCCCTGATGGCCACCATGACTGCTGAGCCTAAGCACCAATGGGCCAGGTAATCGAAGAAGTGTGGAATGTATTCCAGTCCTCCTGAGCCCTCCTAGGAAGACTCCACCTCTCCCAAGAAAATGCTAAAGAAAGGAAGATACAGTGACGATAAGTCCCTTCCTGACTTCCGTTCTGTACTTTCTCATTATTCTTAGGGATCTATTTACTAAAATCAGGGTTTTAGTGACCGTCAAAGGTCTCTCAACTTTGACATGATCATGGCTCTTAATCTGTAATTTGATTCAGATGTACTTCTTTGTGTTTCACATTAGATTGGAATCTCTTGAGAGTAAAGGACCATATCCTAACTTTATTATTTCTATAGTAACTAATATATCACGATCAGGATCATCCTGTTGTTCATCGATTGCTTCGAGCAGGCACCAGTAATGTCTCCTTCACCCTAGCCCTGAGATTTTCAAAAGTGCCATATTCAAGGCTCTTTCAGGATTAGGAGAATGAGACCCATCATTGTTACTGGTATTTGGCATATTGGGTACGCCACGGGGAGTTTGCCAGACTCTACCGTGTGGGCAGGTTACATTCGGTAGCCTGCCAGGTTGTCCAAAGTAAGAATGAGATAGTAAGATGTTGCACAGCCAACTAATATATACCCAGTAATATTCAATAAGCTTTTGTCATAGAATGAATGAATGGAGTCACATATAAAGTGAGTATGCTGTTCATAAGCTTCAACCTTTAACAACATGTTAGTGATATCTTATAGGTCTTAATGACCCCTGCCAAAATAGAACAATCTTCACACTCTTTCCTCTAAGGATTCTTTTTTGTAGCATTTTCAGTAGTTTTTCATAACAAATAATACAAAATATATTATTTTGGTTCTGCCTTGGGACAAGGATTAGGTTTGGGGATGGAAACATCCCAGATATGGTGGTTGCGAAGGTATATTGGTGGTGGGATTGGCATTTGAATATTAAATATAATCAAATACTGTGAACTCCCTTATAAATTAAAAAATTTAAATTTTAAAAAAAGTGAGTATGCCTGTTCTATACTTAGCAACAGAGTAAACTTCCAAGTTGGTTTTTGAATAATCCTTTTCAGTTTAGAATTTTCCTTTCAATCCTTTGAATATTCAAGAATACTCTGAAACATCTTATCTCTATCCCTATTTTATTATTCCCACCATAGACCATTTCTGTCCAACCTTCAAGCACATTTCCTTTGTCTCTACCTTTATTCCAACTATCATTTTTTTTGAGATTCTATTTTTTCTTCTGTTTTTCTGAATCTTAAGCTCAAACCTCTCATAAACATTTTCTTCTCTACTCTTAAGTGTGAATCATTTCACCTTCTGACCCACTACAGCAGCTGTCTAAACCAATTAGCTGACACTTAGCACATTCTGTTGTGTATTTTCAATCCATCATTTTTTTTCCCAGAAAAATACTTATCCAGATTGTAAGTCCCTTGAGATCAATGGCTATGCCTGTATTTTTATACCTAGCTTTGTACCTCATACCAGGTACAATATGAAGTAAAGAGCTGTTAGTGGGGTGACTTGGTCTAAACCACCATTGATAGACTGAAATATGATATAAAAACACATGCAGTACGATGAGGATAATAATTTGGGGGGGTCACTAGAAAGATCCACTGTGCCCAAAATTAATATATAGGTATAAGGTATAAGTGGAGTTTCAGCTTTATTTGTTTCTTTCAAATCTATGCTTTATATTTATTTGTTTTGATGCATATTTCTATTTTTCTTTGATCCGTGCTTTGGAGAAGACGTAGAGATAGTAGGAGCATTTACGTATAGTCCCATGCACCAATAAATAGAAACTCAACTGCAGAATTGTTTATTTTACAATGAAACATTTCAAAACAAAACATGAGACAACAAATGTCTCTCTACCATCTGTTCTGACAAAGTGTGAGAAAGGCGTAGACAGACGGGTGAAGTGTTATATGCACAGTTCCCTCCTCTTTAAACCTTTCAGGAACACGGTGCTAATGAGTGAGGTGTGGATATAACTCAAATTTACTGTGTGTGGCAATGTATTTGTGCATCCTGACCATCATGGTATATGGAGGAACCAAATACAAAACAGTGTAAAGAATTATAAGTGAGCAAGATACTCGAAGGTCATGCAAACCTTTGTTACATATTTTAAATACCAACGAATGGGGTCTTTTAAAAATGCAGATGGAGGGACAAGCACTGTAGGTCGTCATTTCAGTTCTCAAGAAAGTATCCATGACAGCAGGTCCTGTGCCAAAGACCAAGGTTGGCTTTGATACTGGTCGCTTTGCTCCAGTTGCCAAAAGCATCTGGTCCTATACATTTTCCTTACTCTTCATTCACACATCACATTTTTAAACATCTAGTCATTGTCTGAATATTATCACCTGGCTAATGTGTCAGCATTGCATGGAGCTGGATCAGCAGCTTCCCTCACGCATCACCTTATTAACATTTGCCTTTGACTGTATATCCACCAAAGAGAGAATAATGTCCCATTTATTTGAGGATGACAGAACACTTCAGCATTGGTGTGGGCTTCCTCGAGTCAGCAGCTGGGCACAGAGCCATCTCCTGTAATTAGCCTCTCCTTCAGTGCAGCTTGGCAAACTTCTTTCTCTATGGTCTGTATCTCTCTTTTCATACACTTCCATAAAACTACTTTAATGCCATTTATCCCTTTCTCTTTCCACCAATTGTCAAGCTTCTTTTCTATTTATACCTATTTTATCTTAATGATGAACATCTAATTTTTGTCATTTTAATATAGTCATTTGTCCAGTACATTTCACACACTGACCTTGATCTCCATTTTCCATTAACTCACTCATTTGTTCAGTTACCCCATCCACAAACTTATACAGACTGACATGTTGTATGCCAAGCATTATTATTATATGTGTTGTGCAAGTAAAGCAAAGCTCCAGCACAGTTTCAGCAGAAATTGTGGCCTAATAGGCAAGCTCACCTGTGTCAGGTTGTAATAAGATTTCTAAGGGAAAATAAATCAAATAGAGTTAAGAAGAATGATGGAGGGTGAGGGTGAAGGAGAGTCAAGTTGATGCAAAGCCTCATACAATGGATAAGAAAACTGAAACACAAGGGACAACTAATTGACTTGAGACACAAACTTAGCGAGTGTGATTCCAAACCAGACTCCCTGGTTTGTACTCTTTATGACAGTGCCAAACTGTGCTCTTCATGCTATCCCAGCCTACCAGAGATAGCTGAGAAAATCTCCAGGGATATGGTCCATGCTTGCTCTACATAGCACCACAATTCTAGCAGGAACTCATACAACACAGGAACACAAGGCTCTGAGCATGTGCAATTCTAATATACAGTCCTATTCACTGAGAGAAGACCAACAAATGAAATTTAACAGATAAGTACCAAGATAGCAATACATCCACTCTTTAGTTTTGTTTTGGGGACACACCCAGCAGTTGTCAGGGCTTATTCCTTCCTCTGCATTTAAGGGTCACTCCTGATGGAGCTTGGGGTGGAGCATACATGTGCGGGGGATTGAACCCAGGTCAGCCGCAGCAAAATTAGTGCCATCGCCACCAAACTCTCACCAATCCCAAGTCCACTCATTAAAAAAATAATAATTCAGTCGGCTTTGTAAGTAGTTCCATAAAAGTATCAGATTGAAGTTATTGAATCCAACTTAAATCTATTACAATTATAAGCAGTGCTAATTTTAGGAGACTTGTAAACTCGTAAGCTCAGCATCACACTCCTGGTTCGATAAAGCAGCTCTCAGTCAATATTCCTTCAGATGTGGCAAATGCTAAGTAATTAACCTTAACAAAGTCAGCTTTTGTCCATTTCAGCGAAATTGGTTTCTAAAGAAGGAGAAAGAGCACTAGTTGCCCCGCAGTGTCTATTAATAATACTCCCGAGTCCAGATAAGTAGAGCATATCCTTATGATATAAGAGATATGGAAAATGCTGACAGCTCATGTGTCTGAGCATGAGTAACATAAAGGCAAACGCAAGGCAGGACTAATCATGCTGACTTTTTACAACTTGGGATCATTAATAGTGCTATTAGGGAAAATAGAAATTAGATTTCATGTACAATGGTCTGAAAGCATGAAGAAAATAGAATGCCTTATATTAGAACTAGTACTCTGTGATTTTAATTCATCACCAAGCTTCTCCGCATTTTGAACGTGTTCTCTTTATAAAAGGGCCCTAATTGTAATAATGGCAATACATGTATGGCAGCAACAATAGAGAAAGCAAATGATCTCTTCCATTGTCCTTTTAAAAAGCCTCATCTTTGTAGGATTTATTATTCTTTTAAACAGGAACTGTCATACTTCTCACTTATGGAAGGATAAATCATGAAACAGAAACATTTCAAATCAAACAGCTCCGTGCTCTGAGGTTTACTCATAAATAAGCAAAAATACCAAGATAAAGTTCAAAGTAGTTCATTCCCGTAAGCTTCAGGTGTCTTGAGAAAAGTCTGAGGAAGCAGCCAAGTGCAATAACAAATGTTCCCTTAAAAGAAGTCCAGGCCATCAAAATTTTCTATTTCTAATTCTTTGAAAGAAATTCTGGAAGGGCTGCATGCACACTCAGGGTTTTGCTATATGCCATTCTTAAACAGTGACAATTTGAGGCAAAATAATCTGCCTCTGGAAGACTCTTTTTTCCTTCTGGACTTTATATCCCCTATTCTTCGATAGAAGATAGTTCTAAAATCCTGTGTTCAGAGTAAGGCAGTGGCACAGAAAACAAGATGAGAGAGTGGAGAGAGTGCATTCCCATTCTCCCCATATGAAAGCACCTTTAATATTTCGTGTGATCATTTCATGTTTAAGTGACTGTTTCAAATGGAGCAGAAGTTAATGAAATAAAGATAAAGCCTTTTCCTCCAGCAGCTTTATCCTTATCAAGAGCTAGCCACTCATAAAGGAGGATGGTAAAAGTGTTAGGCCTAAAAGATATATTAAAAAAAGAGAAAAAAGAAAATCATTCCCTTGAGGAACCAAGTCAAGATGTGGTGACAAGATGTGTATGTAAAAGATGAATTACCACTCAGTGTGACCTTGTGTAATGAGCAGTAAAAAGTATAATGATGTGTGGGCTTTTGTGAGGTCATCTTAAAGGAGGCAGAAAGACAAGGAACATTCAGGAAAGAATGGCTTGCAGAAAGGTCAGAAAAAATAGAGCTGAGACACACACCCAAGACTCAGTCTGACTAGGGCATGGAAAAATCAGGAATAGCAGGGTATGCCTATAGAACCCAAGTTCTGGGCTAAGAAATTAGAATTTTTGAGAGAAGGAGATAACTGCCAGAACTAGAGGACATGCCTTACATGTATGAGGCTCTCGGTTCAACTGTGATACCAGGATACATGCTTGGGCATCACCTAGTGTAGCCCTAGCACCACAGCGCCTACAGGTAAGCTGTCAGGTCTCTACTGCCAGGCCACATATTTCCACGAATAGCCCCAGACCCTTAATATCCACTTAGGAGACCGCTAAGTGCAAACAAATTGGAATTTGGGGGGGTTATAGAACCCAAGCTTCTAAAGTTTTTCCTTTATTTGCCACCCTTTTTCACCTGAAAAATGTTTATATAACCCCAATAGTTTAGGTACATAATATGTCAATCAAACCTTCCCTGATAATAAATCATATGTTTATTTTAAAATGACTTTGTAAAAAGTTAAGTGACTCCATATGGGATTGTAACATGCACTTTAAGAAGCTAGGCTATAGACAATAAGACAGGTATCAGAGACTTTTCTTTTTGGTGCTAGGAAGTCATCTAGCCCAAAACCAGTTCAATCAAAGGGTGTGAAAATTCAGTACTGTTCAAGCTCCTTGAAAAGTGCTCAGTAACCTCCACAGTCATATTCCAGGTGCTGAGAGCCTTCAGGGCAATCCTCAAGAATGTTTGGGAAGGTTCTGTGGAGCCAAGCACAAAATCAAGGTCAGAATCATGAAAGGTATGCTCTTTAACCAGGGTATTATCTTCCCTGCCCCTTATCATAGACTGTTGATGACAATCTCTGACTAGTCTGTAAGGGACAATGGAATGTAGACATTGCTTAACATACAATATGAATTAGAAAAGAGAATGATTCTAGTCATGTGACTTAATTAGAAGACCACTTCATGACTCCATTTATGTGAGGTTAGCTTATAGAAATGACAATGAAAACATACACATCAGAGAAACTTTTTGAAGATGTATGGTTAGTTGATCACATGAGACAAGGCCATTTGACAAATATCTTATGGTATATGACATGACCCTGGGTACATAGCCAGGAGTAAATGCTGAGTACTACTGTATGTGGTCTCAAGACCAAAAAAAAGGCAAAATTAAATAATTTTGGGAGATCTGGAATACTGAGACTCAGCCAGTATAACTGGATCTAGAATAGTTAGTATCCTACTAATGTGGGGAGTACATCCCACTCCTACCACTTGCATGGGCCTTCTGTAAAAGAACTAATGAATGAATCTTCCTGTGAAATATCTGCATTGTCCAGAACCAGTTAGAGGTTCTTGAAGAAGTTTATTTGGAAGGAAGATCTTGGAGCCTACCTTGAAAAGCACTGTTTGTACTTTGATAGTATAAATGGTGTAGCCTGAGATGAAGGTAGAAGGGCTGTTCGAATACCCTGCTTTGAGCCACCATTCACCATGCAGTAGGTTTTAACAAACAATCTAAGGAACTGTTAGAATTGCAGGAAGTCTTAAGGAATCTGGCCTCCTTAACCCTGTTGCTGTTGCCTGAGGTCAGTCAGTGAACAACTCTGCTCATTTTAGGGCTCAACTACCAGGACCCAGCAAGACAGAGCAAGACATAGTAGACCAATCTGTCAGGATGAAATAGTTCAGAAAGTTGCTTTTGAGGTGATGTCCATAGTATGCTTGAAAACCCATTCCTTTCCATGAAAGCTTCTTCCCAGGGGGTTCACATATGATCTGCCTTGATCCAACACTCCTAAAGTTACCCATAACATTTTCAAATACTCCATACCCCAGGAACATAAACACAATGTGTAATTTATGCTTTGGAATATAAACATGTGCCCCTAGAGTATTCAATAAAAATGTGTACACGGAGATGTTTAACCAATATAACATCCTGACCGCTTGAACCTCTTGTGCAATTCCATGAGAATCCTGTTATAGAGAAAGAGGGAGAGTGTATGCTTTGGGTATTTTAACATTCATTATGGAAGAGTTCTGAAGCCAGATTTTGTAAGCTTTTCAAACAAACACCACCATGGCCAATGACCAAACTTAAAGATATCCTTCTCCCATAAAACTACAGTGAAATAAGTATGCACTATTATGCCTTAATATTGTGGACTAATAATAATGCATTCTTTCTAAATCTCCCCCAGATAACTAAAAAATATAATCTAAAATTTATGCTAAATTATAGTGAACAAAACCAAGTATTAGAATCAAGGCTGGATTTAATTCTTAAATGTGTCACATCAGATGAGCGAACTGATGACAATATATAAACCTATATTTTCTCAAATATAAAACAGGATTAATTATTTTTACCTACCAGTATTTTTGCAAGGAGCAAATAGGTCATATATGAGAGCATCCAGCATGCATAAAGTAAAGTAAAGGCCCTCCCGTTGATCATCGATTTGCTCGAGCGGGCCCAGTAACGTCTCCATTGGAGACTTTGTTGTTACTGTGTCTGGCATATCGAATACTCTCGGTAGCTTGCCGGGCTCTCCGAGAGGGGCGGAGGAATCGAACTTGGGTCAGCCTTGTTGGCTGCGTGCAAGGCAAACGCCCTACCCGCTGTGCTATCGCTCCAGCCCAGCATGTATAGGAATTCAATTTAAAAAATTCTGTTGAACATTAGCTTCATCAAGGCAAAAACATGTTTCTGTAGCTCCATCAAGGAATTAAAAAAAATAAGAAAAGGGTCATTATTTCCACTCTGAATTTACTGGATAATTATTGAGCCTTAGCATCAATTTATGTGACTATGTTTATGCGCTTTAAAAGTCTCTGTATAACCACCTCAAATCACAGTTCAAAAAATAGAAAATGAATAATTATACAGCACAGGAATATAAAATGAATCAGAGTAATGTCAAGACTGTCATATAAAACTGTATTCATATGTGCATGTTAAAAAGAAAGTGTCCACAGTATATATAGTTCTGTGTAGGAAAGGGGAGGGGAGGCCCAACCCATAAAGATTCCAGAGAAAATGACCTGCTAAGGTCCTACGCTTGAAATTTCATGAAATGTAAAGGAAGAAATTTTTGAAAAATGCACTATGTCCTCACTCTCCAGGCTAGATATTAAACTTATGTCTGTAGTCCCTGGTGTTGTCATAATGTAGACATTTAAAGGTTTGCAGCTCATATTTCAGGAGCTGTTCTTTGAGTTATCTTAAGAAACAGGAGTACTATTTTATTTTGCACTGTTGGTGCTTTGACCTTTTGGGGAAACATGCTGTATTATCTTCCACACTGATATACTATTTGTTAATTTGCCTGTCAAATTAACATAGTAGACTGCTTACAGCTGTTCTATGTAAAGTTTTGCTGATAGGAAGTCCCTATATATGTGGATCTTGTCATTTAAAGAACTACTCCATTAATCAAAGGCTTCTAATCTAAATTTCAACTGAAATATAATGTCATTTTCTATGTATAGAAGCATGTATGAGGAAACATCAAATTAAAAATTTAGAAAAAAATCTTCTCAAGCCACACATTCAAACACAAAGTTTTAAACTACTAAACAGTCTTATATTCTTGTGACCTTGCAATTCAGACAGCTTTGAAATTTTTTAAAACATAAAATCATGATTCAAAAAGTAAAATGTTTCCCAGAAGAGTTTAGTAGAAAATAAAAATAGTCCCAATGAGCTCTTCCTTCCAAAAATATGGTAATGTTTCAGAAAGCAAGATTCTCATCCTATATAATCCTGTGAGAATTCCCACAGGGAAATCTGTGAAAGAATCCCAAAACTTTCCTCATGGAAATTCTCATAGAGCTATATAGGATGGGAATCTGGTTTATAAACAATAAACATGAAATTCTTTAAAATATGATCTTTGCCCTCAGTGAAGACCCACATGTTAACAGAGAAAATATAGTCTTAGGGCTCCAGCATACTGTTTCCTGAGTTCATATTTTATTTTGTCACTCAAAAAATGTATAGCCATAAAGGAATATTTGCAAAATTGCCCCACTCTTCATTATGCATTTTGAATAAAGTGGGAATGAGGACACCTTCCACACCCAAGGGTCACGTAATCATCTTTGTAGCCTGTCAGTTTTTGTAAATTGTGTAGATATGATAGTTTTGTTCTAAAATATTTGAAAAATTGAGACAAATATATGGTTAAAATATATAAGTTGTCAAAAAAAATCTAAAGGACCATGCCAATTAATAAAATTTAAAGTCCCCCCCCCCGCAAGAAAAGAGGGAGATATGGGATCAAGTTTTTAGTTAGCAACTAAATAATTTTAAAACCCATATAGAATGCATTGTAGCATTTTACTCTAAGGGAAAGAGGATAGAGTTTTCAATGTAGAGAGTTGTGGTATTGTAAATGCAAAAAGGGGAATCAAGTTCATAAATGGGTTTTAGCATACAAGCCATGGTTGGAACAGCATGAAGGTCTAAGAGGTGCAGGGCACAAAGGCCCCAGCAGTTCAGTCACCCGGCAGAGAACAGAAGTTAGGTCAGTCACAGGAGGAAAATGTTTGAAGGACCAGAATTGCTGCAAGTTATACTTTTATATCTGCTAATGAAGGTCTTCCTCGTCCTGTTCTTGACTTTTCGGTTAATCTATTCCTGTGCTTTCTTCTTGGGAAGCAAGAGGAAATCAACTTCACAGCGATGAATTGTTAACACTGTTTGAGGATGCTGTTCTCTGAGGGTTGTCTGTACAGATTTTATTTAATTCTAACTACAACAACACTGTGAGACAGACTGTTGTTTCCACTTCACAAATAGCAAAACCTAAACTTAGATCAAGCAACTTACTCATAAATAAAAGTAATAAATGTGGAGTCGAAGAAATAGTACAGGAATAAAGGCCCTTGCTTTGCCCAAGACTTACCCAAGTTTGATCTCCAGTACTGCAAGGAGTGATCCCTAAGAACAGAGCTTGGAGTAATTCCTGAGTACCACTAGGGCTTAAAGAAATTTATATAGAGATATATATACATACATATATGTGTATGTATCTGTGGAGTCAACTTATTTTTGCTACAGAGCTGATTAATTGATTTTATTTATATTTTTTGTAATAAAACTTCCTTTCATAGTTTTTATTTTGGTGACATTACTAGAAAACATGCACTTTGACATTCTAACCATTTTTTTTCAAATTAAGAAAAAATATTGAATCACTATGAGATAGACCCTTAGCTGCTCATGGTTAGGTTTTAGTCATACAGTGACCAAACACTCATCCTTCCACCAGTGTTCATTTCCTCTGTACACTGGAAATGGAGTCAGCTTCTATTCTTTGAATGTTCCTGTAGGCACACAAATCAATGTCAATGCATTCATCTTATTGATAAGAGTGGGAAATGCCATTCAAAAGAAAAAAAAAACAACTCAGTCTAATAGATGGCATTGTTGAGGAGTCAGAGAGAGCTTATTAGACCGTAAAGTAAAGTAAAGTAAAGGCCCTCCCGTTGATCATCGATTTGCTCGAGCGGGCCCAGTAACATCTCCATTGGAGACTTTGTTGTTACTGTGTCTGGCATATCGAATACTCTCGGTAGCTTGCCGGGCTCTCCGAGAGGGGCGGAGGAATCGAACTCTGGTCGGCCATGTTGGCTGCGTGCAAGGCAAACACCCTACCCGCTGTGCTATCGCTCCAGCCCGAGTGGACGGAAAATGCGCTTGTCATGCTGGAGGTCCAGATTCCATCCCCAGCACCACTTGGTTCCTAAGTACCACTGGGAGAGATCCCTGAGCATAAAGCCAGGAGTAGCCCCCAAGTACTGCCAGGTGTGCTATCACATTTCCTGCCAAACATTTTTTAAAACCCTCTAAATGGTATAGTTGAGGTATAAATATACCAAAGAAGCTAAGACAGTCAAAATTAGTAAGCTGGAGATATGACTCAGAAATAGAGTTCATATGGATTGGAACCCCACCGTCACACATGCACAAAAAAAAAATTCTCTCCTTTTTGAATGTAATTCAATCTCACTTCACTCTTGAATCACAGTTCCTTCAAATCACATACATCTTTTCTAAGTTACCTAGGAGCTGTATTTATTTCCAATCTAGATGGGGGAGGCAAAGAGAAATATAAATTTTACCATTCCACACGCCATATTTTTACAAGCACATTTGCCTGTAGGCTCATGAACTTTTGTCCTGATTCTCTACTGCCTTTTCTAAAACCTTGAAACCTCTTTGTTCAAAGTTGAATCCTTCTGCTCCTCCTGGACCATGCTATGCCTAATTTGTACATATACTTTAGTATCTGAGAGCTTTTTGTTGACTGGAGTCAACATCGACAATTAGAAACTTGGAGAACTTTTGCCTTTTCTCTCTACCTGGCTCTCCCAAAACTCTAGCCAGTACAGCTGTATTTCCTGCTTGCCCTTCTCAAAAGCATTCCTTCCAACCCAAGATTAAGCTTCAACCTACTTGTGGTAGATCTGACAGATGTAGCAGCAATCTGGAGAGCTAATTACAATTAATTTAAAAGACAAATCTGGTTACTAAAGGAACCCTTAATGGGTAGATTGATAGAAAGGATCATTTCTGAGTGAGAGATTCTTCTCAACACTTAAAACTAAACCCTGCCCTATATAGCATTTAAAAGTAAGCTTAAAGGTTCAAAATGCTAGTGATAGCACTTAACTGTAAGCATCAGTGAGTCCTTTTGCTTTTGTGATTATTCTCATATGCACAGTAAGCAAAATGCACATATATATTTTTAGGATTTCACAGAAGGTATTATAGTAAGTTATACCTCTAAAATCAAATCTTAAGCAGTAGTTTTTATCTTTTTTTTTTTTCAGAATCTCAAGTCTATTTTTTCAACATGTACACAAACATCAATGTCCTAATGTGAGCACTTATATGATAGTGAAATGAAAACTATGCCCCATGTCTGTCTTTAAATAACAATTTCTAATCCTTCCCAGCTTTAATTCCCTTATCTCTAGAATTAAGTGATCAGATCTTGATTTCTAGTGTCCCTTAAGCTTTAGGACTTTTTGACCATTCTTTTTGTTTTGTACTCATGGTAAGTGTTTTATTCTACTCCTACAGCGTTAATGATACAGTCTCTCAAGACAAAATTAGATTAACAGACGACCAAATTATAAGCTTTCAATGTATTTCTCCAAATGAATTCAGAATATTTCCTTCATGGTAACCAGATGTTAAAAATAAAATAAGAAAACAACCAGGATTCATTGTAATTTAAAATACAAAGGTTGTACACATTGAACCCATAAAATAAGAAAATGGCAAGTTAATAATGTTAATTGCTTTGATAGAAAATATTTTTTAGGTCTTTAATTTTGGTACAACTGTGGAGAATGTTTCTTTTGGTCTAAAATATAAAAATTGGAGGTCTAGACTTTGGTCAGGGTTTGTGATGAGTCCCATATTTAATTCAATAAGTAGAAGATATTAATATGAGAAACAATATCACTTTCTGCAAGAGAAACAGAAAATTAATAAATTGTCTGAAACAAATCTGAACATGAGAATTGGAGACGTCATGAAAAAAATCTGATTTGCCAAGCAAAATAACTAAAAACTGCTAAAGCACAAAGGGGAGATATCTGAAAGGAAGGAAGAAGCCCTTGAATTTAAATGGAAAATATGACAAACAGAGACACAGTCACATTTCACGTCAGTGGTGTGTCAGAGTTTGGGTCAAGCTACAAATTGGGCAGTTCAGTTTGGTTAGTTACTTGGAGGAGGGCCATTAACATAAAGCTGGATTGGGATAAGATGAAGTGTATGTAAATCAAGTCAGTGTAAATCCAAGTAGGTGAGAAACCTTTTGAAAGCCAACTTACCTTTATGAGCAGGGTGAGGTAGGGGGTAGGGGCAGGACACTATTTTCTGCTTTCTTTACTGTGCCAGAAACAATCACTTGATCACTTGACTTCCCGTTAATCCGTTAATCGTCAGTTTGCTCGAGCAGGCACCAGTAAAGTCTCCATTTGTCCCTGTCGCGTGCTAGTGTTGCCCAATGGTGTCTGTTTGTTCTAGGAACACAAAGAGCCTCAAACCGATCGTTCATGATCTTGATGAAGAAGTCTGACCATCTAGTAGGTGGGCAGCCACACGGTCTTTTGACATCCCATGGAATTCAGTCGGTAACAGCTCTAGTCCAGCGGTCATCTCTAAATCGCATTATGTGACCAGCCTATCTGATTTTTGACACCTTGGCAAATGAGACAGCGTTCCTGATTCTTGATCGTTGACAGAGGTGGGAACTCCAGATTCTTTCTCTCATTTGAGTGAAACGTGATATTCCAAGCATAGCTCTTTCAATTCCTCTTTGGGAGACCCGAATAGCATTCTCATCCTGTTTTCATCGGGCCCAGGTCTCTGAGGCATGTGTTAATGCAAGAAGAACAGTGGAATCAAAGAGATGTGCCCAGAGCCGGAGGTTCTTCGTCCTCTTAGCTATTTCTTCCATGCTCTTAAAGGCATTCCAAGCCGCTCTCTTCCTCCTGCGCAGCTCGGGTGCCAAGTCATTTATCATGTTGACTTCTCGACCTAGGTACACATAGCTGTTGCATTCGGAGATGGTCATTCCGTTGAGAGTGAATGGGGCATCAAGAACAAGGCTGTTTCTCATAAAATTTGTCTTCGTAAGATTCAGCTGTAGTCCAACCTTTGCACACTCACGGTCGAAGTTGGCCAGCATTTGTGCTGCTTGGCTAATATTTGGTGTTATTAAAACAATGTCATCAGCAAAGTGGAGGTGGTGTAGTTGCCAACCATCTATCTTCACTCCCATTCCTTCCCATTCCAGTTGTCGCATGATGTTCTTGAGGGTGGCACTGAAGAGTTTCAGTGAAACGGTATCACCCTGCTGAACCCCTCTCTTGACATCAATGACTACTTCTTTGTAGAATGGTAAGATCCTGGTAGTGAATCCGTAATACAGCTCACGGAGGATCCTGATGTATTGAGTTTGAATGCCTTGATTGGCTAGGGCTTCAATGACCGCTTTTATCTCAACAGAATCAAAGGCCTTCTTTAAATCAATGAATGTTAGACAGAGCGGCATCTTGAACTCCCGAGAAACCTCAATGAGCTTGGTTATCGTGTGGATATGGTCGATGGTGCTGAATCCTTTGCGGAACCCGGCTTGCTCGCATAGTTGTCCTTCATCTAGTGTTCTGCCAATACTATTCAGGATGACTCGAGTGAACAACTTGTAGATGACAGACAATAGGCAGATTGGGCGATAGTTGCCAATGCAATGGATGTCTCCCTTCTTGAACAGTAGTACAGTCCTGCTGGTTTTCCATTGGGATGGAACCTTGCATTCAGTCAGGTAGCGTGTGAAGAGCCGAGCCAGCGTATTGATGAGTACTGACGGCAGGTTCTTCAGGTGTTCAGGTCTGACCTTGTCTGGGCCGGGTGCTGTTCCTTTCTTTACTGACGAAATGGCGTGTCGGATTTTGGAAGGGAGAACATTGGGAACGACATATCCATCCTGTGGAATTTGGTATTTCGGCAGGTGGACATGGCTATTGAAGAGATTTGAGTAGAAGCCATGGATAAACTTCTCGATTGCCGTTCTGGAAGATGTGATAGATGCATCAGGATGTCGGAGGGCAGTCATCTTGGTCTTGTAGTTGGCGAAGGACAGTCGGGCGTTATGAATACTTTTCCCGGCTTCTGCCGCATCTACCAGCACTTCTGCTCTTCTCTCTTTGAGGTCTTCCTTGATCACATCTCTGCACAGCTTTGTGACCTCGGACGTTTGCTTGCGGTTGGCTGAGGCATGCGCCAAACCACGTTGGCGAATAAGCTCAAGAGTTTTCAAAAATATGCTTTTTTTGTGGCTATCTCTCTCTTGGCATTCCTTGCACAATCATGGAGGTGCTGAACCAGTCAATCATATTCCTAGTCAATGTTGTCAACAATGGCATCTTCCCATGTTGCTGCAATAGTGCCAAAGAGCTCCCAGTTGGTGGTTGTTCTGGGAGTTCTCTTTTTAAACTTTGCAGCCCTTTCTCCCTGCTCTGTGAAGTAGAATTTTGCACAAAGGAGACAGTGGTCTGATTCTGTTTGGAATTTTTGGACAACAGTGACATCGGTCAGGCAAAACCATCAATTGTATATGATGTGGTCTATTTCATTGTGGAATCGTCCACTGGGAGACTCCCATGTCCAACATTTAGATTTGGCCTTCTGGAATCTTGAGTTACCATGGATGGTCTTGGTCGACATGATAAACTCAGACAGTCTATCACCCTGTTCATTCCATTCTAGGCCATGGGTCACAATGTGAAGTTCTTCGGCTGATCTTCTCGGTCCTATTTTGGCATTAAAATCACACACAACACAGGAAACCTCATCTGGCCCGGGCACGGATAGGTTTGACAGATTGATAGCTCTTTCTCGATTCTGTGGGTGGTGGTGCATGGCCATTCTTAGTTGGTGGAGCGATTTGTCTGGTTAATTTCGATAACGAACGAGACTCTGGCATTCTAACTAGTTACACAACCTCCGAGCGGTCAGCATCCCCCAACTTCTTAGAGGGACAAGTGGCGTTCAGCCACCGGAGATTGAGCCAGAAACAATATTGGTGCATTATTATAATGATTAATATTAATAGAATGAATGAATGGGTGAATAAATATCAGGTAGTATGTGTCATGACGCTGCATTGCTCTGCTGTTTTTACTGTGCCAAAAACAATATTGATGCATAGATGATTGATTAATATTTATAGAATGAACAAATGAATAAATACCAGATAGTATTGGGAATGTATGTGAAAATAATGGAAGAACCCCTAGACCAGCAAATGCTTTCAATAGGTCTAGAGCATAAGACCTTGCTTAGCAAAGAGGAGTAGAGACAAGACAAGACAAGACAAGACAAGACAAGACAAGATAAGAAAAAGACATTTGCTCTGATCTGGGAGCATGGTATCCGTAACATTTGAGTGGGAACCAGAAGTTGTTTGTATTCACCTCTGCCTTGTTTCATGTGATGACTCCAGGAAAAATATCTGATTTTATAATTTCCCCTATTGAAACTTTCTCGTACTTTTAAAGGGACAGTAGAGATTCCTCAAGCACAGGAGTGAGTAAATAATAAATGCTTCTTTGGGGATGGAACCAGCAACAGATCTATGACTAAATCACAGGCTTTAACTACTTCTAATTTCTCTTCAGAAACATTAGGTTTGAACATGTGTTCATTCAGCAATATTTAGAAAGTTCTCATTATTTGACAAAAACAATTATACAGGTAAAGTTTCTGTGTGCTGAGTCGTTCAGTACTTTAAAATGCAGTTGGCAAAGAACAATTGGGAAGCTACTAAATATTTAGACTCACTTTAGTTTCATTAAGTATCAAGAGAGTAGTCTATATGTGTTTTTATCCATCATTCTTTTCTCTTCCTTCACTCTGATCTCAAGCCTCTAGACCTGAAGGAAAACACTCTCCTCTAAAATCATCCACACCTGTTTAATCCTTTGGACATTTCTCAAGGCTCTTTCTTTTTTAACTTTTGCTGATGCATTTAATATTATCAGTAAGATTGTTCATTCTCACTTTGTTAAAATACCCATCTTCCTTGGTTTTCTTACTAATAAGATAATATGTTATGAAAATTTACAAAGCAATCAGAGGTGAGTAAAATCTCATCCTTGTCATCTTGTGAACCTGAGCAGATTATTAAGCCCAGTAGTTGCTTCATTTGGGCTGGAGCGATAGTACAGCAGTTAGGGTGTTTGCCCTGCAAGTGGCCAATCTGGGTTTGATTCCTCTGTCTCTCTTGGAGAGCCTGGCAAGCTATTGAGAGTATCCGCCTGCACGGCAGAGCCTGGCAAGCTCCCTATGGCATATTCGATATGCCAAAAACAGTAACAACAAGTCTTACAATGGAGACATCACTGGTGCCCGCTCGAGTAAATCAATGAACAATGGGAAGACAGTGCTACAGTGCAGTTGCTTCATCTGTGAAAGAAGGTGTCTGGAGCCTTTATTCTGTACCCTTTTTGTATAGTTTTTATGAGGATTTCATGAAGATAAAGTAATGCAGGGCACATAGTAGAATAACAGGATCATTGTAAAAGTTCTATTAGAGCTCCCCTTTCTCCATGTACACTGCTTCTTTCTTCCTGTCTTCTCCTCCTTCCTTAAGAATTGCAGTGGCTTTCTCACCAGTACCCTTGCCTTCAGCCTCTTGAGGCTGCATTCTATCCCTCACCTTTGGTCTTAGGGGACCATATGGGATGCTGGGAATCGAACCCGGGTTGGCCACGTGCAAGGCAAACGCACTACCCACTGTGCTATCGCTCCAGCCCAGTGTCTCATTCTTTAAGGCACCTGTTATCTATGAATGTAAAATTGAGTCAACCAAGAATAAGTGGCAGATTCGCAAAACTAATGATAAAGGCAGTGTGAAACAGAGTTAGGGTTTGCTTAATAACAAATATGTGTCAAAAATGTATTTTCCCCATGATTCAGTTGGAAAATATTTCTGCTTTTTCAAAAGCAACATATAATGTACATATAACTAGATACAGATGTACACATACTAGTAGATATACATGCATCATGGGTACATATAGACATCTGTATATCTAGGTTCTAGAACATGAAACAATGATTTGATGCTTTCATATATAAATTATCTGGAGTACATGGATGTGAGGTCTCGGGGATTGCCATCGAATTGACTTCATTCAGTTTCATTAGAAATAGCAGAGGACATGAAAGGGAACAAACTTTTTGGGTGGGAGGGGACACAGGAGAGGAGGGTCACACATGACAATGCTTAGGACTCACTCCTGGCTCTGCACTCAGGAATTACTCCTGGCAGTGCTGAGGAATATATGGGATGTTGGGGATCAAACAAGTGCACTGCCCACTGTACTATCTCTCCAGCCCCTGAACTTTTCTTTTCCATGGGAATTATGCTTCTTAGAGGAGACTGTCTGACCTTGGTTAAGTAACAGCCTAATAGAAAAGTGATTTTGAAATCATTTATTTCTGTGTATTTTTTATGACTTCAAATTATTTTCTAAAAGTCCCTCGAACTTTAATATATTAGAAAGTACAAGTAACATTGTGTTGTTTTAAACTATTATAATTTAGCACTCTGTTGAATTTATTTCTTTGACCTCATCATATTTTGTGAAGTTGAATTTTATTTTTGTAACTTCCTGGAAAAAAATTATGATTTAGCCTAAATTATTAGAGCAACATTTTAAAAAATTAGTAACAAGATGTAAAGAGCACAACCAATAGTTATTTAAGAAATGACTGTTGGCCAAGAGAGATGACTCAATAACTGGAGCACTTATTTTCAATGCTGGAGGCCTGGATTTGGTTGCTGGCACCACATATGATCCTTTGGAGCATTTTCAGGTGTGACCTGAGCACCAAGCAGGGAATAGTCCTGGCATATCACTGACTATGACTCCAAAAGCCAAAAGGAAAAAAAGGGTAGATAAAATAATTCCAGATTTTATTCCAATACAGATCAAACTAATTTATTTTTCTGAATTTAAGATGTTCAATGACCAAAACGGGGAAAACATAATTATTAGATAAAGTCATTACCTTACCTATATGATAGTAAATTGTGATTGAAATATCCATATCTCCAAATTAACTGATTTTAACAATGAAACTATAAGTATCTCCATGTTTCTTTAAGGGTCTTTGTAATCTCACTTATATGTGTAATCTAAGGGGAAAAAATCAACATTCATATGGTACTCACAGAGAATAGCTTAATACTTGCCAGGGCAGTAAGTAACAATGGAAATAAGTGAAATAGGGCAAAAAGTAAAACCTTCTAGTTATAAGATAAACAAGTTCTGACTATGTAATATGCAACATGTGATTATGAGCTCATAGTACTATATTTAAATGTTGCTAAAAGTTTATCTTAAAAGTTCTTATCACATGAAAAATTGAAATAGATGATAGATGTTAACTAAACTTATTTGTTGTAATTATTTCACAGTGCATAAGCATATCAAACACCATATAACTGAACTAATAAAAAGGCCCTCCCGTTGATCGTCGATTTGCTCGAGCGGGCCTAGTAACATCTCCTTTGGAGACTTTGTTGTTACTGTGTCTGGCATATCGAATACTCTCGGTAGCTTGCCGGGCTCTCCGAGAGGGGCGGAGGAATCGAAGTCGGGTCGGCCATGTTGGCCGCGTGTAAGGCGAACGCCCTACCCGCTGTGCTATCGCTCCAGCCCAACTAAACTAATACAATGAATTAATAAAATATTTCTCACTAAAACTGGAGAAAGTAAAAGCATATTTGGATTTTTTTAAATTAAAATTGGTATAGAATGTTTTCTGTACTCTCTACTGTTTTATGAAAACTGTAGTCACTTAGACCAAATTTGGTGAACTATATATAGGCCAAACTTCACTTTATTTCTGCTTCTAAAATAAAGTCTTATTGAAAGATAAACATACTGACTGGTTTACATGTTGCCTGACCCTGCTTCTGTACTATAATGTCATAGTTAAATAGTTGCAATATATGGCAACAAAGCCTGAAATATTTGCTATCTGAACTTTCACAGGAAAGGTTTGCTTAACTTCTATATGTTGGTGGATATTATGGTGAATAAGTAAAGCTTGCTCTTTGGACTATAGGACTCAGAAATGTTTAGCTGATAGATTTTTGGATCATTTTTCTTTTAAAAATAAATATAAGGAAAAATTAAATGAATTGGGAGGGCAACCTCCCAAGTGGTGCTTCCGAGGCCTAGGGTTCTTTCCAGTGATTCTTGGTCAACCTAGCCAGAAGGTCAATGCAAGGAACCACAACCTAGAATGCAGTGCTTCCTGGGTCCTGAAGTTTGGGAATCTCCAGGGCCACACCACAGATGCTCCGGGGACCCTTTGGTGCCAGGGATCTAATGGGAGACAACTTTGTGCAGTGTATATGCCTTAACTAACCCCTATACTATATCTGGTCCCTTAAAGAATTTTTTTAAAAATAAAATTTAGATGTTGGCTATCAAATGTGAATTCCAACCCTACCAGCAGGTTCTTCAAGCACCTTGTTCACTATGAAATATGTTTGAAAACAGAGTGACAGAGCTTTTATATCATAGTAACTGAATGGTTTGTCTCTATTAGTTTATTTCACGGTCACGGTCCTCCCATTCTTTTGAAAAATCTTGGGATATTCATTTGCAGATGGATACAGGGGATGAGAACATGCAATCTAGAACTGATTTTTTTTTTTTTGGTACAAAAGTAGAGATAAGATGTAAAATCACTATCCTAAGTCAGAAACTCTAATGACTCATAAAGTCTTCCTGGGCTCTATTTAAATCATCTGAAACTGAAATTAATGATTCATATATGTGATGGCTTTTTCAGAAGTAAGAAAGGAATCGTGATTCATCTAATATCAGTACATGAGCTTTGTTCTTATGGCACAGGGTGGAGAAAGGCATTTCTAATGCCTTGGGATATGTGTTCTTGCACATGTTCGCTTTACTTATTTTGGATTCTAAATGCAGGGGGGGAGGTGGGGGAGGCTGATTAATTATCTTCAATCACATTACTGTGCAAATGTTCACAAACAATACTGGGAAATGAATTATTCCTGATCCCTCGGATTAAAAATAGTAATCTATTTGTGCATACTGAAGAAAAAAAGACCTGGTCTATTGATTTTTATTTATTATTATCCACAGCATATGTATAATAAATTTACATAGCTGGTGATATCCTGAACAGTGTGATGAAAACACTTTTATAAATTGATTCATAGTTTCCTAGTTATTTATTTATTTTTTATTTTTTTTTTAATTTTTTTTTCTTTTTTTATTAGTGAAAAACCATGAGGTACAGTTATAGGCTTACAAATTTTGTGCTTGGGTTTCAGTTATACAATGATCAAGTGCCCATCCCTCCACCAGTGCCCGTCATCCATCCCCATGGGTCCCAGCATCCCCGCCCCCCGTCCCATCCTGCCTCTGTGGCAGGGTATTCCCCCTTGTTCTTGTTTATAAAACACTTCTATAAATTGATTCATAGTTTCCTAGTTATTTAAACTTTATTTTCAGAAACAGGTTTCCACCAATTTTCTTAACATTATTTAAAAACACAAATATATGTACATGTAAAACAACACCTTTTATAAAGAAACATAATTAACTAATAAGCCAACTACATCCTTTCTGGATTAAGGAGAGTTATTTAAAATAAACAAGACAAAAATTATTCACGATTTTTAAAAAATTATGTAAAATACCAAATTCAAAAATAGTAGTCATTTTCTAAAATGTCTCTAGACATTTCATCTTACTTACAGCATAATGCTTACAGCTTAAATTAGAAGAAAAGGAAAGGAAAAAGAAATAGAAAACAAAATATTTCCTATCTAATTGAACAGCTCTTCTCCCCATAATGTTTCCATGATTATCATTTTAATTTTTGTTTTAGCCACTTTTCGTACATACTTAGCTAAAATGCTGAAAGCATAGTTGAAACACAATTAACAATTGTGTTTATATGAAATGTGGAGTGTCTTTGGAAGTTGTTTTTTTTTATGCACAATAGTACACAACTGGAGATGGGAATGGAATGAAAGTCATGGCAAATACATTTAAAAATGTAGTAAAACAGGAGAAAATGAGCCAAAGTTCATACAAATAATTTTTCTTATGTGGAATGTTTTAACTTCATCTTCGATTCAGGTTACCAATATTGTTAATTCAAATTTCGTGCACTAAAAGAGATTAACTTGTGTTACAGGGTAAATACCAATGCTGAAGTCAGAGTGCGCCAATTATGACTTCATTGCAGAGACCTCGTTGTCCTCAGTTCAAAAAAATTGTGCTAGGACAGCAGGAGCCACCATGAACACTTGAACTATGCCTCTTCTATTCACATTTTACTTCTAGTACCTAATAAATACTTGACCTACTGAAGACATTAAAAGTTGGTCTTTTCCTCATTTGTTAATGCAAAGTCCTGGTATTTTTCCTCCCTTTTCCTCTTATGGCAATTTCCGCTATTATCTTAATTTTTTTTCCTGCTAAATGGCAAGTTTTTTATTTATTTATTTATTAAATGGAATCACCCTGAGATAGTTACAAGCTTTCATTTCTGGGTTAAAATCACACAGCCATCAAACACCTGTTCCTCCACCAGTGCACATTCCTCACCACCAATATCCTCGGTATACCCTCCCTTTCCCACCCACCACCCCCGCCTCCATGGCATATTCCCCATACTCTCTCTCTACTCTTGCGCATTATGGTTTGCAATACAAACACTGAGAGGTTATCATGCTTGGTCCTTTATCTACTTTCAGCACACATCTCCCATCCCGACCAGTTCCTCAAGCCATCATTTTCTTAGTGTATTATCTTAATTTTTATGCCTCTTTTTTCCTCGGAAATAGTGTTAATTCTCTCTTAATACATCATAGATGGCACAGTTATCTTTTCCTCACCTCAACCATAAAGGAACCTATGAGACTAGAATATGTTTAGCCTTAGAATCACAAGCTAAGCCAGCAGTGAAAATTGTAATTCAGGTTTATCATGTTGCATTTTTATTTTCCCATGGGGAGAGTAATTGGATATTCAAGAGAATGAAGATTATATTCTCTACATTGGTAGGGAACTGGTGGATTCCATGTGCACCTAGAGTGTAATAAGAATGTTTTGAAGTTGATGATTATGATAGTTCAAGGGGAAAGGAAATTGAAAGAATCAGAGAAGGAAATGAGGCCTGATCTATGCCTGCCAGATTTGTATCTGCAGTCCACACCAAAGCAATTACTTTACCCACATCTATGATATTTGAACGTAAATCACTGGATATGCATCATTTAGTTGTCCTCACAACTTCAAGAAGGCTACAGTAAAATCATCTCAAGGTAGTCATCTTTCCCATGCCTCAAGATCCCCAGAGAAGAAACAGTTTCAATTTTTCAGGTGCCAGGAAGTTTTTCTGAAGCCAAACTGTTAAGTCTTTCTTTTGTAATATAAGCATTGAACCTTCCCAGCTAACTAAAACAGTTCCTTATCTTCATCTGGATATTATTTCTCTGCCCGTTTGAAGGTTGTTATTATAGCTTCTGTCTACCCTAGAATTCATTTCTCTGGGCCAACTAATCCTACTTCACTTAGTTTTGCCCATTTTGTAACTCTTTCAACTCTTTTGTCTCTTTATATATCTAACCTCCATGTATATTGCATTTCACTAAGATTATCTAAGAATTTGGTGAAATTTGTGTGATGCTTAGTGGAATATCTTGGTTGCTGTATGGTTTGGGTTTTTTACCACAGTTACTTAGCTTTGAAGTTTTTCATTGTAGCACCATTTTGCTATACGTGGTAAATTTGGGATGTCAGAATCATCAGCTCTTTCTCATTAAAACTGAGTCATGTTTTCCCCAGTGTCTAATCAAAAGTATGTTTCCTTCTCTGGGTTAATTACCCTTCTGTTTTGAATGTCATTTGGCCAGTCAATTAAGACTTTCAGTAGTTTTAAACTCCTAACTCTATTTTTAGAAAAATACTTTTAATACATTCTTGTTTTAAAAGAAAAAACACAACACATTAGAAGTATCACAAGTCTGAACTGAGAAAAGTAACTTCAAGTCCTTCATTTCACAGATGGTGAAACTAAGACAGAATAGTCTAGTGACTTGTCTCAGGTCACCCAGCCTCTGGCTGCAGGAAGTGAACCCAGGTGTCCTAATTCTCAATGCATCTCCTTCCTAGTCTACACTGAATCCTTCCATCCACACCCTATGCTACATTACTGAAATGACAAGTAGGATTGCCAAATGAAAAAGGAATACAATGTTTGAATGTGAAGACATTTAATGGAAATCTGCTTTATTGTAAATTTCACCCTTTTTCCCCATTTTATTTATTTTTAATTGAATCACAGTGATATACACATTCACACAGTTGTTCATGATTGGATTTCAGTCATACAATGTTCCAACACTCGTCCCTTCACCAGTGTATTTTTCCCACCACTAGTGGTCCTAGTTTTCCTCCCACCCCCTCACCCCATCCCACTGCCTGCCACTATGGCAGGCACTTTTCATCTCTGTCTCTCTGTCTCTCTGTCTCTCTCTCTCTATCCTCACTCTCTCCCTCTCTCCTTCCCTCCCTCTCTCCTTCCCTCCCTCCTTTCTCTCTCTCTCTCTCTCTCTCTCTCTCCCCTTCTCTCTCTCTCCCTCTCTCTCTCCCTCCCTCCCCACTCTCTCCTTTTGGGACTTATGGTCTGCAATACAAATAATGAAATGTTATCAGGTATATCCCTTTACCTGTGTCCTTCACCCCACACACAGTCTTGTGGCAAGCTTCCAACCATCGACCTGTCCTCCTGAATTGCACATTTTTACAATAATATATGATGATAAACTAGAATTTCATAACATAATTTTTTTCCATTATGCTAGAAAACAATTTCATTTACCTAGGAAAAATATACAAGAACTCTTCAATTTATTAAAACATGTTCACTCCATTATCTTTTATTTTTAAATGCCTACAACATGAATCTTAAAATATTTACAGGTAGAGCTTAAAATGTTTACAGATAGAGTTTAAAATATTTACAGATAGAATTTTGAATCAAAATTCACCAATAATGAGTGTGTTAACCTTGTTTTATTTAGTCCTCATGTCTCCAATAAGTATGGACATCATATCATCTCATCTACAAATATTTCAGTGTGAATTTCTAAAAGATTTAAAAATTATTACTATGGTAGTTATCACACCTATAAATATTAGCATTCATTTCTAAATGTCTAGTGTGTGAGATCAAAAAAAAAAGTTTTTTACCATTTAATTATACTTGGATTATAAGTAATTCTGTCAGATTATTTTAATTCATTTCATTTTTTTTATTTTCCCAATTCACTCCCTCTTTTTGCTGTTGTTATTGCTAGGACTCACTAATACATGGTTGTAGTGCTCACACATTCAGCCACAGTGCTTCTGGGTTTTTCACTCCCTTAGGATGCTCACTCACATTCTCAGCATAGTGCTCACTGGAGTTTCACATTTGGCGTGGTACTTGCACACTTTCAGTTGTGGTATTCTCAGGGGGTTACAGATTTTAGTTGCGGTGCTTATACATATCTGGTGGCACGCTAGAGGTCACGTTCAGTAGTGGCGTTTCTGGTCTCAGCTCCAACAGAGCTGCTGGAAATGGCAGCGCAGGCCGGTGGCACCGGAGACCAAACTCCTGGCCTTACATTGACTTGCGAAGCAGGAGTTTCTTTAGCCACTGAGCCATCCCCTGAACCTCTCTCCCCCACTTAGGTCCCTCTTAACTTCCATTTAGTCTATAAAATTACCCTCTTTTTCTTTATCTCCTTGCATTGAATTTTTTTTTCTCCTTGCATTTTTATGTTGGGTACACCCCCACGGTGTATTCAATCTGTTCACCTAAGTCTTATATTTCCTACAAATTTATAGGTTAGGTATAGAGGACTGATCACATTCAAATTCATGGGGGATGGTACAGACATGGCTTCATTGATATTGTATTTATGAGGAGGTATGTGGATACTGATTACTGATGGTTACTGCCAAGACCCACTTATTCATCAGAAATTTTTTTAAAAAGGTAGTATTTTACTTTATTAGCTAGACTATTTCTAAAGTACATTCATTCATTAACTAGCGGGCTGCTCATTAGCACTTTTGTCAGTGTTCTTCCGTAATTGCTTGTCTAAATCTTATTCTCTAAAAGATTACCCAGTAAAAGTACAGTGAACATTATTTTCTTAGTTATTGTATATTTATAGCAGCTTGTCCATGACTTCTTTTACAGTTGAAAATGATTTTGACCAGTTACCAAGTCCATAGCTCACAGTTTTTATCACTCTAAATACAATATATGCTATTGTTCTGCATATAACATTGCTGTAAAAGTGTCTGATAATCTGAATTTTTTTTCCTTAAAAGTGATAGTGACTTGGTCGTTTGTGCTTGGATACCCCAAAGATTTATTATTACTTTTAAAACAACGTTTTAGCTTTTAAATAATTGCATTCAAATATATATCAATAGTGGTTGATATTTCCAGTAATATAATAGGTAATATCAATTATATTTCTTTTTATAAAGTTTATCATTTGTTCTGTTTCATCGCTCTTGCTTTCTTCCTCTGTATTTTCTATCATACATACCTCTGATATGCTTTTTTATAATCTCTAGGAAATTAGTCTGTCCCTCTTATTTATTTTCTAATGCCTTTGTGTGAGCAATTCTGAAGGAGGGAGCCAGAATGCTTTTGCCCCAAATTTTGTTTTTAGATGTTACTGGTAAGCCTTCAGTTTTGTTATTCACTTGTTTTATTTCTCCAGATTGAAATACTTCTATGCTGAAACTTCCCAGAATCCTCTTCTGTAATTTTTCCTTTTTTCAAAAATAAGCAAATCAGGAACCAAGGAGATAGTACAGTTATATGCTATAACTGTAAGGTACATGCTGTACATGTGTTCGATAGGTTCAATCCCTGCCACTACATGATCCCCTGATCTTCACCTGGTGTAGCCGTAAGGTCCCTGAGCATCACCAGGGGGCCCTGACACTGCAGAGCCCAAGCTACACCCCCAGATTGAATCATCTGATCCAGTTGGCCAAGAATTTCTAGGAGTAGACCCCAGACCACTGAGTATTACTTGTGAGGAACAACCATGCCAAAAAATAAGCATTCAATACCCAAAAAATGATGCAAAAATGTATTTAATATATAATATTCTAGGCCTGTCCATATTAGGACTTTTCTGGCACCTTTTATTCAGTGCTACATAGAGAAGAGGATTGCTTAGGATAATTATGATACTTGGATGATGTAGACTCTTGAGTAGGTTTGGGGTCAGAGATGTATCTAAAGAGACGAGCACCAATAGTGGTGTAGGGTCATGGACACTTTGATGCTGGTGGAGTGTTGGAAGTTTGTATGGCAGTACCCTGAAGACTAACACTGTTGAAATTTTCTGAGCTATATATTTTTTTAAATAAGGCTATTTTAGTAGTCTAACTTTTAATTTTATTGTAAAGGTTATTTTATTAAAATATTACATGACAGTATGTAATATCTTGGCTCTGTAACACTATGAACAATATGGCTAGTCAAATTCTGCTAGCCATTCTAATCATTTCTAAGTCCAAATTCCAAATGTTTCTAAAAATATGTGTTTTAATGTTTGTTATAGTTAATTTAAAGTAGATGATTTATTTAGTGTTGTTATCTTTAGTAAAGTAGATGATTTATTTAGTGCCATTATATTATATATTTATTTCCAAATTCCGACGCCATTTCGTCGGTAAAGAAGCAAACAGCACCCAGCCCAGACAAGGTCAGACCCGAACACCTGAAGAACCTGTCGTCAGTACTCATCAATACACTGACTTGGTGCTTCACATGCTACCTGTCTGAGGTCAAGGTTCTGTCCCAATGGAAAACCAGCAGGACCGTTCTACTGTACAAGAAGGGAGACATCCACGACATTGGCAACTATCACCCTATCTGCTTGTTATCCATCGTCTACAAGCTGTTCACTGGAGTCATCATGAATAGGATTGGCAGAACACTAAATGAAGGACAACCTGTGAGCAAGCCAGGTTCCAAAAAAGATTCAGCACGATCAACCATATCCACACGGTAACCAAACTCATTGAGATTTCTCAGAGTTCAAGATACTGCTCTGTCTAACATTCATAGATTTAAGGACGGCCTTTGATTCTGTTGAGACTGAAGCAGTCATCAAAAACCCTAGCTAATCAAGGCATTCAAACGCAATACATCAGGATCCTCCGTGAGCTGTATTACGGACTCACTACCAGGGTCTCACCATTCTACCAGGAAGTGATTATCCATGTCAAGAGAGGGGTTCGGCAGGGTGATACCACTTCACTGAAACTCTTTAGTGCCACCCTCGAGAGCATCATGCGACGACTGGAATGGGAAGGAATGGGAGTGAAGATAGGCAGTTGGAAACTACACCACCTCCGCTTTGCTGATGACATCATTCTAATAACACCAAACATCAGCCAAGCAACACAAATGCTGGCCGACTTAGACCGTGAGTGTGGAAAGGTTGGACTGCAGCTGAATCTCATGAAGACACTGTTTATGAGAAACGAACTCGTCCTGACGTTGCATTCACTCTCAACGGAATGACCATCTCCGAATGCAGCACTTATGTGTACCTAAATCGAGAAGTCAACATGATGAATGACCTGGCCCCTGAGTTGTGCAGAAGGAAAAGAGTGGCTTGGAACACCTTCAAGAGCATGGAAGAAATAGCTAAGAGGATGAAGAACCTCTGGCTCCAGGTACATCTCTTCGATTCCACTGTTCTTCCTGCAGTAACATATGCCTCAGAGACTTGGGCCCTAAGAAAAAAGGATGAGAACGCTATTTGCGTCTCCAAAAGAGGAATCGAAATGCTTGAAGTATCATGCTTCACTCAAATGATAGAAAGAATCCGGAGTTCCAACCTCCATCGACGATCAAGAATCAGGGACACTGTCTCATTTGTGAAGGCGGCGAATATCAGATGGGTTGGACAGGTAATGCGATTTGTAGACGACCGCTGGATTAGAACTGTTACTGACTGGATTCCATGGAAGATCAAAAGATTGTGTGGCCGTCCACCTACAAGATGGTCAGACTTCTTCATCATGACCCTGAACGAACGGTTTGAGGCTCTTCATGTTCCTAGAATAAGCAGATGCTATTGGGCTACACTGGCACGCGACAGGGATTAATGGAAACATTACTGGCGCCCACTCAAGGAAATTGATGAGTAACAGGATGTCCAGTGATCAAGTGATATTTAGGAGGAATTATAATCTCTGAGTTATTAAAAAAGCATGTATGTATTTTTTGTCACATTGATTTTTGAGTGGATTCTCTCAGAATAAATAATAAGTAATTTCTCTAAATAGATGCCTCTCCAAAAGCCTAATTTACAGATCAATCAAAATTCAGAGATCCGACAAAGAATGATGGAGAGAGGGAAAGTATTATGGGGAGTACTGGAATTTTACATCTATTAAAATTTGAATTATTGTTTTCTAAAGAAAAAAGAAAACATTTGTTAAAGAACAGTGGAACTGAAAATTATTTAAGTAATACATCAAGAAATAATATTCAAGAAATTCCGTAAAATAGCACAATGAGGAATTTAAGAGAGATGATCTTATTGTAAAAAAATAATAATAATAAATTAAATTAAGATATATATCCAAACAAATCTAGATTGTATAGAGCCATTGGGAGAAGTACTTTTAAAAATGAAAAGGAAAGGTATAGTAGATAGTGTAGCAGATAATATTATTGCATGCAGCCTACCTAGACTTGACCCCTGGCACTCCCATAGTTCCCTCAACCTTCAAGTCCAGCCAGGAATGATTCCTGAGTACCACCAGAAGTGGTTCAGAAAAGCATATTTTTCAGAAAACAGCATATTTCTATAAATGGAAGTTCTAAATGAGTAATTGAATTCAGACGTGCTGTTTGTGAACAATGTTATTTATTGATAGTCATCCATTAACACATTCATTCCACATGCATGTATTTTATGCCTTTAAATTCCTAGCCCCATATTTAACACATATGTAAAAGTACATGTTATTGTTACTCCTTGAGAAGTACGGTTTAGTAGGATAACCAAGCATAGTAACAAGTTAACAAAATACTACATGATGTGTGTCAAAATAAAATACTATGTCAGTAAAGAAAATAGAGATGTCACTTCTTCACAAAATTGTGTAAGAATTCACAGATACATGATTAATCTTTCAGGACCTGAATGAGTGGAAGAAAAACAAAAAAAAAAACAGAATTTTTTATTGCAGGGAACATAGAAGCATGACAAATCACAGCATAAGGCTCACTGTGGCTAAAATAGAGATTATGAAAGGAGGAAATGAAGCTTCAAAAGAAGATTGAAGGAAAGTTGGGCTTCCTGTATGTCATACTAAGGAACCAATCTTAACAGATTGGGGGTTTTCTACTCTATCAGATACTGCAATATGTTTAAAAATAGCCATCTAACTATATTGAGTTCTTATCCTTGGAACATATAAATGTTATTTTCTAGGAAAAGTGATGTGTAGGGAACCACTGGACAGCTCAAATAAAAACAGTTCTTTTGAAATGGGCTTGGAAGGAGCTTCCACCCTCTTCTGTCTCTTTATTGATGGCTCATTGTGTTCTGTTCAGTGGTTTTGTTTTTTGTCTGGGGGTTTTCTCCCCCCATATTTGCAGGCTATTGGTTTTCAAGGTTATGGCAAAACTGAGGTGGGTGATGTAAAATCCAAACAATCTCACCATTTCCAATGATATTCAGTCACCTCTCTCCCTTTTTAAAAAAATATAAAAGCTTCATGGTTTGTAAGCAAATAAGTGGTTTAAGTAATTAATTTTCAGATTTCTGGGGGGGGGTTGCCTCTATTTCAGGAATCCTTACTCTCTTACTTTTTGCTACCAACCCAACGATCCCTTTGGTTATAAATATTTTTTTTTAATTTATTTAGTTGTTGTGAATTACATAGTGAAATTATATTGCTTTCATACAGTGTTTCAACACTGTTCTATTCACCAGTGTCCACTTCTCACCACCAATGCTTCTAGACTTTTTTTAAAAAATTTTTTACACGGTGGATTATAATACTGTTGCTAATAGGATTTCTTACATAACAACTTCAGCACCTTTCTGAATAGCATCCTTTATTATCAGAAGTAAAATTCACCGATTATATAATGTATGAATGCACACAGTCTTAAGACTATCAATGTATTATCTAACTGAGCTAAAGAAGGAAAGAATATATTATTAATACTGAAAATGCCCTGGTACAGCTATACTAAAAGGCAGTGAAAAAGTTAGAGCATGTACGTGGGGAATCACTTTGATTAGATATTAAGAAATAGAAATTACTACAAGTGGGTTCTTGGACTACCCAAACACCCTATGTAGCCATTAATGTTACAGATTTGTGTGTTTATGTGTGTGTGTGCATTTGTGTGTGTTTTTCATGTGTGTGTTGTTGTCTTGGGGCCACATACAAAAGTGGTTGAATTTATCCCTGGCTCTGTGCTAAGGGATAACTCCTTGTGGGACTTGGAGGACCATACGAGTGTCACAGATAAAACCCAAGTCAGCTGCATAAAAGGCAAGCACTGTATTATCTCTCCAGTACCCTGATATTGCAGTTTCCTATAATACCTACACAAGATTTTTAAAATAAACATCCAAACAAAGAAAAGTATAATCTTGCCTCGTGAATATAATCTTACATTTGTATTTCATTTCTGAAATAAATCAGTGCACATAAAACAATGCACAAATATTAGTATTTTTATATAAAAGAAAATTGGGCCTTCAGCTTAGATCATTACAGATAGGTTGTATCTACAATGGATGGTTGCTGGGACATGAAGACCTATCATGATATGAAACTGCTCCTCACATCTTGGGTGTTATTAGCTATTATTGCTAATTAGTTATTATTGCTAATAACACTCACTGGGTGTTATTAGCAATCCCATAACCTTTGAGACACTCTGAGGCAGCCTCATCACACACATTAAAAAAGGGTTCTGAAATACCCCCTAGGGGGCACTCTCACTCCTTTGAGAAGTATTGCTTTAGAGGAATTTTCATTGTGTTAATGTGATGTGAGATGCACCAAGTTTCAGAGAAAGGTCCTCAGTAAGAATGTAACTAGCTGTTCTAACCCAAGTATGCAATATTCACAACTCATTGTTACTCCACCTTTTGGAAAACTTGAATACTGAAATAACCACAAAATAATTTGCAGACATTTTGATGTAGTAAACGTTCAAATACTCTTTTATTTTTCCTGTTTAATTTTTATTTTGTTGAAAATATTTGCTAGTACAGTCAGATTACAAATACAGATACTGAGCTAGGTGGATGGTTCCCTCTGTGTTAAAATCCTATGTCCCCAGTGAAGGGTTCTGTAATTCTGTTGACCTCTTTCTAGTAGCCAATCTGAGTTCTTTGAGTAGGGTCCCCATAGTATATAAGCCTGATATCTCCAGAGCCCTTTGCTGTGTCCCTTCTGGGAATGAAGACAGATACTAGCGTATGAGGAAGTCACTCAGTTTTATAGTCACAACATCTTCAAGAAATCAACACTGATTCTTTCATTTAAATGTGTGCATTATGGTGTTATCAACTCTGGTGAAGACTCTAATGACATGAAATGACTCTCCACTTGTTCTCAATAAATCATGACCAAATTCTACTTCCCTAGGTTTATGACAATGCATGAATACTTTTGCAAAAATTGTATATTAACTATTATCTTCTTTTGACCTTCTAAATATACTACCTAATTAGCTTCTGTGTTGCCAGGTGTTGTAAAACATAGCTCCTAACATTCCTAAGCATTTGAAATCACATGCATTTGTATGATGGTCTATTCTCTGCCATTTATCCTCTGTCCCTGAATCTGAGGCGTGTATTACTTACAGACCCTCCAAATGGCAAGAGAACTCTCCTTCTGATTTTTGGTGATTCTTTAAACATATATAGTTATAATTTATTAGTCTATTTGTAAATAGTTGCATACTTAAAATTTATTTTAGAGATAACGTCTCATTTCTGTAATACCTTAAAAATGCCCAAATTTGTTTCCACCAGATGGCACCATGGTAAACTTCATTTTCAAAGGGACCCTAACAGATCTGCAAAGAAGTGCCAAAAACTAGGAGATTGAAATGAATGTGATGTAAGCACAATATTTTGACCAAGATTTTTTTCATAAAATGATTTTAAAATATCTATGGAATAATTGGTTTTGCTAAGGATATTTTTATCATTCCCAGGCAGAAAGATTCAAAATAGAGATACAGGCTTTATTATAACCAATGTGTGAACTTCAAAGACAGTAAAAACAAAACAAAATAAAAAAACAGTCCTCCCTTTATCCGTCTCTAAAGAATAAATGCCTTTCAGCCTGTGAACCCCAGGAGGTAAACCAATATCAAACTTTGCTACCTGCTATAAAGTAGCTATCTTCAATAAAACTCCAATTTCAGCATTGGTTTCAACTGTTCACTGGTAATTCATTGGGAAGGAATAGCTAGCATTCCCTAAGTCCCAATACAAACCATTCTGTTCACTTTTTCAGAAGGCATAATGTTGACATTCCCAAAACCTTCCCAAATGATGATATCAGGTTTTACAACTCTAGAAGAAATGTATAAATAATAGAAACAGTATACTCACATCCATAGCCCCATCAATATATAATGTCTTCATTTAGCAGTTTCTTCACATATTTCTATTGTCATCCTCTGTAAATACGGTGGTAAGGGGATTCATCTGGTTTTTTACTTAATTTAATGACTAGTAGATAGAAGACATATTTTTAAAAGTTGGTAAACACGGAGTAAAAAAAAAGTGTCAGTTCCAGTTAAAAATCACACAAAGTTAATTTTAAAGTACTATGAGTGAGAACAAAGGAAAACTCTCTTGACAGGCTTGTATGAGAAGCCTTATTTATGCAAGTTACACAAGAGGAGAAACAGTCGACTTATGATGATGTGGATATAGGGAGCAGCAAATTTAAAGTTATTAAGTGGAAAAGACTACATGTTTTCATGAGTAAAATGAGACCTCAGTGGCTAGAATGGTGAAGAAACATGCAAGGGTCAGATATAGTGAAGATTTTAAGCAGGGAGTTGACATAGTGCAGAGAATGGATTTGAAGAGAAAGATACAGGAGTTGAAAACAAAGGGGCACAAGAATCTAGAGAAATCAGGACCGGGGAGATTTTACAGTGGTTAAGGCACTTGCCTTGCATGAGGCCAACCCCAATTCAATCCCTGCGACCATATGGTCGAGCATCTCTCAGTGTAGCCTTGGAGGCCCTAAGCACTACCAAGATTACCTGCAATCCCTGGCCCTTCAGGGAACAAGTATAGCACATCTTTGGACCCTTGCATTGAACCACCACTCTTGGTAGCCCAGAATCACTGGGAGGGGCTCTGGGACCTCCAAAGCACAGCATGGAACCTCCTCTCAATTCCTGCCCTAAAGCGGGGAAAAGTACCCAAAAAAAATCAGTACGCAATTTATTGTCAGGGCAAAGAGAAAATGGTGGTGATTATGAAAATAGACCAAGTAGCCAGACTTAAAAATACATTTGGAGACTAATTAATGCATTTGGAAACTAAATTTAAATAATACTTTTGGGGAGATGGGAAGGGGAAAGTAAAGACAAACATGATTTTCTGGTTTGTAGCTTGAATGATGACGATGATGTCATTTTCTAAGACAGGAATATTTTCAGGGGGTCCGGAAGAGAATAATTAAGTATCGAGTTCCCAAAGGAAAGTGGGAGAAGGTTGTCACACTACCCCAAGACACATATTCAGAGTCACCCTCTAAGTTTTCAAGATGGAGGCCTCATTTGTGTAACTGATGTCTCTCCTTCCAGCTACCAAAAGAGGTTCCCTACACTTAAATTTTCAAGGTTTAAAATCTTGAATGAGAGCCCTTCACCCATTTTGCACTTGCCATGAGAGCACTGGCTGACATGCCTTCTGATTTTTTTTTTTCTGAGATCAGAGGACAGTTTTCTGCTATCTCTTCCACGCTGGGGTCACATCAGACATGCTGAATAAGTCGCCAGAGAACCTTGGCTATTTTTCTTACTACCTGAGTGACCTGGACATGGGAACCCTGCAGATCTTTGTGAAGACAATACCAATGATTACACATAAAAAGCACTTTGTAAACTGTAAGCAGTTTCTTAAATAGGTGTTGTTATTCTTATTCCCATTTTAAACCCTGTCACACCTCTGCTGCAAATAATCTGCCTTTCATTTCCCCCTCTTCTCTTTCCTTTCTTCTTGTCTGCTTCTCTGTCTCTCTCCCTTCTGCCACATAAATTTGCTTTCCTGAAAAAGGCAGGTTATTTGCAGACATCATCACCAGCCAATCAGAGCTCACCATGCCTCCTGGCTGGTAAGCCAATCAGATGAAATCTCCAGGTCTCTTTTCAGTGTTGCTAGGGCTTCAGGTCTACTTCTAAAAACTGACTTGCTTGCTAGTTTCTCTCTCTCATCTATCTTCTCCCAACCCCCACTCCACTCTCTCCCCCTTTCCTCCCCCACCCCCTCTTTAATTTGGAACCATTCCGAATATTTAAGCATTCTGGAAGTTTGAATAAGCAAGGTCTGTGTGTTTTTTACCTTAAGAAATAAAGAACAACAATTCCGTGTTCAGTATTGTAGGAAATGTTTTAACAGTTTGATGTCCCCTGGGTACATGAAATTTAGTTTTGCGTACAGATGTTGGAGGGTGTACAAATCAACTTTAATTCTGATAGACTTGAGCATAAACTATCATTAAATTTGGGAGTGAAACACTCTCTCACTTGAACCTTACTGGGCTTCAGAAAATGCATGTTTTTAAGTGCCTCCAATTTTTTTCAATCTGATGACAGGATGATAAACGTATTCTACCATTTTTTCTGCTGCTGCTTGCATTTTTAAGTGTTGGGATTATTGAGATTATTGCCACCTTGGATGGCAGTGAGCTGGGAACTAATACCTAATCACAAAGTGGGTGTCCATTCACCCCTCACTTCTCTTTGGAGGTTAATTAACACTGGACTAATAATAGTTCCCTTTTCAGAGAGCACTCTGGTCCATCTTTAAATGCTGTGTAGCTGGAAGTTTTAAGAAGAGTCAACACAGAACAGCTCTGCTACTAAAACCCTACCGACATTTGATAAGGAAAAATAACTAGCAAGTAATGTCTTTCTCATAACCTTTGCTACCTACTTTTAAAGCTGAAACAGTACAAGAATTTGCAGCTTAAAATGACCAGAGAGATGGCAGAAAGCCAGAGTTCTGTCAGAGCCGGCTTAGAAAAGCTTAATGATTAACAAATGGGTCACTGCCTCCAGGCTCTGACCTTTAGAACTAACCAATTTTAGTTTTTTCGTTAGATTCTTCCAAATTGTTATGTTTTTGGGGAGAGAGGAGGGAGCACTGCTTGATAGCCCAGCACCACCCATCCAAAAATAAAGTGTTTCTTAGCCCAAGGATTTGGTAGCAGCTTTTAGATAACATGGGCTTGGATCTAAACACATTATCAACAACTGTTAAGTCTTTTTTTTTTCTTTTTTAGATTTTTGGGCTAGGGTTAGGAAAGGTCCTGTTCTACTACATACCCTGCAGGTGAAACATAGGAAATTCTGTTAACATGGTAACAGTTCTAAAAATACCTAGGCTACAGTTTAACCACAGAGCTTCCTCTTTAACGTAAAAGAGCCACCATCTCGAGCTGTTAGAAAGTGCAACAAAAGCAATCTCTGTCGGACTTTGTGCAAGCAGGCTATTAAATCAGGTCTGGCAATGACAATCTGCAGTCATTTTACATCAGGGTAGTAATTAGCGTTGGAGGCCAGAACAGCAGAGCAAGCAAAGCACTAATCGGCTAAGAAAGAAACGTGTTAAATTGATAAGCCTTTTTTTATTTTTTTCTTTCCTCCTCCAACCTGTTTTCTTCCTTACCCCCACCCCCATCACCCAGGTGGACTAAGCAGGCCATGGCAGAGGCCCAGAGACAACCATTCACCACACCCTAACCACAGGGCCCCACCCAAAGGAAAGCCTGAGGCAGAAGGACCCAGGGTGACTCCGGGCAGTCCGCCCTGGTTTTCCCAGCAGCCACTGCCACATGCTCATGCAGACGATGCACAGGAAAGAGGCAGAAAGGCTCATGGGTGATTCCCTTTGGGGCCTTTAGGAGACAGGGTCAGGGAGGGTGGAGTTAACCTTTTCCCTTGAAGCCTCTGTTGTTAGCAAGTTGGAAACACTTTTGAATTCTGAACCTTACTGACTGATCAGCCCTAGGATTTTATGGAATTCTGTCATATTTAGTAAATAAAAAACATCAGAGTCGGGGTTGGAGAGATGGTACAGTGGGTAGGATGCTTAGAATGCTTACTTTGTACTAGATGGACCCAAGTTTAATCTCTGGGCTCCACATGGTCCCCTGAGCCTTTCAACCCCAAATGGTTCCCCTGATAGGAGTGATCCCTGAGCACAGAGCCTGGAATAAGCCATGAGTACTACTGGGTGAGGTCCCCCGAAAGCAACCCCCCCAAAATCTAAATCCATATACATTTGAATGTCAGAGAAACAGCTAATAGTTCATTTAATGTAACTATACTCTCCCAACCAAGATTTGGGATTTACGTATGCTAAGTTGCTACTCATTGTTTATCTGAAACTAAAATTTAAGTGAATGACCTGTATTTTATCTGGCAGCTCTACAAATATTTCTCCACTTGTTTTCCATTCTTGTAGTGCTCCTTCCAACTCTTAATCAACCATTAGGATTTTATAGTTGGTTTGGTTTGGGGATTTTTTTGTTTTAAAGCTTTGGGTCTGTTGCAAAACATCAGGAGAAATGAAGTTACCAAGCTCATTCTTATGTCAAGCTAAATACTTCAGTTATTTTTCTTTTTTTTTAACCTGACAACCTATATAGTAGACTACTTATAATCTACATTTTACAGGGAAAGATGCTATGAAGAGAAAGGTTAAGTGGTCTGATCAAGTGTAATAAGAGGGTCACTTCTCTAATGTATTAACTTGTACTTGGTGGAAAGGTTTCACTTGTGGTTCAAGCCAATCATTTGTAATGACTGGGGGAAGTCCATAGTACAACAATATAAGCATAAAATTTAATTGGCAGTAAAAAGCGGGGCTAGGGCAGGTGCAAACTGCCAAGATGAAGCTGGGGAAACTGATGTACAAGTGAGTGAAGATCTGGAGAGGTCCTGGAGGCCTGACTTCACAGGGTACAGAGGGTGACTAGTCTCAGTGAAATATCCTAAAGAAGGCTTTAGACCACATGTCAGGGTGTCTCCATTTGATGCCTTTATTAATATCATATTTTAGAAGCACGTGATCCGACTACCTCTTAATTTTAACTTCAGCAGAGTCTCTCAAGACCTCCAGGTTTTTTATAAATCTGTCTTGTCCTTCTCCTATCTATTGGTGATTTTGTAAATAAGTGGTTGCTTTTTAATTAATAGCTAACTGACTAGCTTTACTGAATTGTCTGTCTCTCTGCGGTCAGGATTATGACAAAGTCAATACGTATTTCACCCAGTCTGGATCATTATAAGATAACATCAAAGTCATACAGCTAATAGGTAGCAATGGCAGGAATCAGAAAGGTGAGTCTAATCCTAAATGGCTTTCTTGGCTACTTTAGTAAATCTGTACTAGTCAACCTTAGATGGAATATTTATTTGTGTATGTTTATTATATATTTTGTATTTTAAAATATTATGAATATACAAACCTCAAGTAGCACAAATTCCATAATAAGTGGAAGGATATAAATGCCAGGCTAATGAGAACTGTGCGGGTAGGGCGTTCGCCTTACAAGCGGCCAACATGGCCGACCCGAGTTCGATTCCTCCGCCCCTCTCGGAGAGCCCGGCAAGCTACCGAGAGTATTCGATATGCCAGACACAGTAACAACAGTCTCCAATGGAGACGTTACTGGGCCCGCTCGAGCAAATCGACGATCAACGGGAGGGCCTACAAAATAAATTATTTTATTTATTTGTTATTGTACCACCAGTTTATTTCTGTTTTCCTTTGGAAAATATGATAGCATGATAGAATTCATAGTCTAATTGTAACCCCCCATTTTGCAGATGAAAAAATTGACATTTAGAAAGGTAGAGCAACTTCCCTGAAGGTCTCACGGCCTGAGTTTTACAGCCAGTATGGCCGAATTTAAATCATGGTTCATTAAAATGATGGAAATTTCACATTTTCTGAACCATACCATGGAAATAGCAGTGACTATTCCAGAGGGAAATAAAACTTTCACATAGTAAGCATTCAACAGACATGAGTTTACAAAATCATTTTGAGAATTACCTCTAAGTGGCATCTGTAACAATAAAAGACATAAGAGAACATTCTAGGCCAAGGATTAGCAGTTGTTTCAGTAAACTGCCAAAGAATAAATATGATAGGCTTTGCAGGTTAAGAGACAAAATTGAGGGCATTATGCAGGATGTTATATAATAAGAGAGAAAACAAAGACCCATATGTCTTTATTGGAAAAATTTAAATGTGGTTATAATAACATACTAATAAAAAAGTACAATTTATGTTGTATAGGTCTACTCATGAGAATGAAGTTCTTTAATTCTGAAGGAGGGATAACATTTCACTTTATTAGTGTTCAAAGTTAGTATTTCCTATCATTAGAATGGATTGCACGTGTCTGTTAACATTGATTCATAATAAGAATTTTACATACTATATCTTTGAAAATATCTTTTCATACAAATAGGTACTTCCAAATACTAATATTTTTCCTTGAGCACATAATTTTAATTCATTTCTTGGAAGGTACGTAAAATTTTCTGTTCAATTCGTCCCTAAATATTTGCCTTTTAGTATGTCATTAATTTAGTTATTTTCAATTGAAGGTATGTAGAACCTCCCAAATTGCAAAGTAATTTTTGAAATATGGGAGTTTCATTTGTATGTACATCAAGATTCCCCCCCAAAATTCCACTGCAGCTGTAGTTTGAACTGAGGAGATACCTCGTTTCATCTTTGTGTAGAAATGAAGTCCTTTTTTTTTTGTTTTAACTTACAACAACACAAGAAACATATAGAGAAAAATATAAAGACACATCCCACTAGACATAATTCAAACAACGCACCTTTTTTATTATTAAAATGACTGTATTACAGAATGTTTTCTATTTTAGTGGTTTTGGCTTGCAAATTTTGGTTGTATTTCTTTAGAAACATTATCAATTCTGCCACAATAGCTCATTTCCAATTATTTTAGTGTTCATTTATAGTACTTGACCATGGTGATATCTCTCACCACAATTCCATCTTAGCCCTAAAAATATCATCAGAAAATTATACCACTTATTAGGAAGTGGTTTTTTATGTGATAGAGAAATATGTTATTGAGATTATATTTCGAAAAATAACTGAGTGTGATTATATCCACAAAAATAAATGAAGTTCACCGTTCATGCCATTTCAATTTTACGTGACAAATTTAAATATTATCCATAAAGAACATGCTGTGAATAATACAATGAATATCCATAGATTTGAAAGTCTCACCTTTACACAGGGGCTGGAGCGATAGCACAGCGGGTAGGGTGTTCGCCTTACAAGCGGCCAATATGGCCGACCCGAGTTCGATTCCTCCGCCCCTCTCGGAGAGCCTGGCAAGCTCCCGAGAGTATTCGATATGCCAGACACAGTAACAACAAAGTCTCCAATGGAGACGTTACTGGGCCCGCTCGAGCAAATCGACGATCAACGGGAGGGCCTTTACCTTTTTACCTTACCTTTACACAGCTTTGTAAATTTAAGCTCCTTTATATTTAAAAAATATTTTTGTCATCATCCTTTGAAACACCTTTTCGAAGATTCCCCTTCAGGTTGTTGTGAATTCTAACTGCTACCATAAAACATAATTTAATTTACTAAACACCAGCAAACAGCTTTGATTGCTTGGGGGGGAAATGAAACACTCAGAAACTTAATTTAGTCTCTGCTGTATTTTCTACTTTTTATTTTTAATAAATTAATTTTCTGTTGTGATATATTCCATTAAAATGTTAAAAACTGCTAATTTTCTGTGAATTGTGTGGTATTTAAACCCAATAATTCCAATATATATTGTATTTTGGAGCATAGCTACAGCTTCAGTCAATAGTAAACAAGACTTTATTTACTATGATAATACAGTCATCCATGTGTCATTATACATGCCAACTGAAGTTTACTTGTTTTGACATGTAGAGTATGTAGCAGCTATTAAAAAATAATGACAACAGTACAACATGGCACTTGAAACATGTTAAATAACTGTGCCTTAGTGTTGTTTGCAAAGCTCATAACAGCACTGTCAAGCAGTGAAAGCAATATATGGAACTTACATTGCAACCACTCTATTGTGCTGTTATAGTAGGTAAACAGTGATGGAAGCATGATGAGTGTGACTGTTTCATTTGCTTATGGATGCTTACACTGGAATATTACATAATTTTCATGTGTCACCAGATATTATTACAATTTTGAAATTTTTGAATCGTACAGAAAATTTAAAAACATTTTCCAGAAGTTTAGGAAATAGTTCAGAGGACTGGAGCACATACCTTACATGTTCAAGGCCCCAGATTTGATCCCTGGCATCACATAGCCCCAGTAGCATTACCTTGTATTGCCCTGGTGACCACTAACACACATGGGACCAAGTAGTGTCTCATCACCAGGTCCTAGCATTGAACCACAATGCCCAGTTGACTGGATATCACTGGAAGTGGTGGTCCTTGCCTCCCCACCAAGTAAGTGAGTAAGTAAGTAAATAAATAAATATATTATCAAATGCAGGGATATACAAAAAAGAGGCAAGGGTCAGACTGAAGTCGTGGAATATAGTCTACCAATCCTATTTTCAATAACTAAATAATAAGGTTGATTTAAAAAAAACTCTAAAGAAAATTTTTCTAAAATATGTAATATATGATCTGCATTTAAGTAACCTAACCCTAAATAAGTCTGGTATATTTACATTAATCTTTGTTTTAATCACAAAAAATATAGAGAGTAAATATTCAGAATGATGACCTTGAAATTGCTCACTTGAGCTTTAGTTTTGCTTTGCTATTTGCTATTTAAGCAAGATATTTAATATGTTTGCATTATTTTATTAATCTTCATTGATGGGGTGGATAATTAGAATTTTTTTTGTTTGGTGGGATCAATAACCAACAGTGCTCAAGAGTCATTCCCAGTGGTGCTTAGGGGAACCAGGCTTGCTAGGAATTGAACCCCAAGCTGCCAAATACAAAGTATGTGTTCCAGTTCCCTGAGCCATTCCCCTGGTCCCTGGAAAATTAGAATCCTTTCTGGAACAAAGAGACGTGTATCATTATTATTACAGTAATTGTAGAGGAGCCCTCTGCTCAAAACGTGAAAAGTACTAGCTGGCAGCTTGTTAAAAGCTTGTATCTGAATTTTAACAACATCCTAAGTCCTTGCTCATTGAACTTTGAGAAGCACTATATCTAGATGTTAACCACACTATCATGAAAAGAAAAGAAATTGAAGTTACATATAATGGAAAGGACAGGTGATTCTGTTATTATTATAGATTATATGATGGTCATCAACAATTCAAGATGAAATTTGTGGGACATCATTTGAAAGCCATGACTAACAAAGGACAAAATGACAGAAAAGGAAGATGACTGTTTTTATACATATTGTTTTAAATACATACACAATTAACTAGGTTAATTACACTGTTTTACTAACTAGAGAAAATTATTTTAAATAATCTGTCCACAAAATTTTCAAACAAGCAATAAACTACCTATAACCCACCCCCACCCCGTCTCAGTCAGCTTAAGTATGATCAAACTTGACATACTTATTTGTCTATGTGGGAAATAACACTATGTATAGTATACACATATAACACAGAGCAAGTGAGCGAGCGAGCGAGCGAGAGAGAGAGAGAGAGAGAAGAGAGCCAGAGAATGACAGAGAGAAATACCAAGCAATCCTTCTTCTAGTAAAACAATAAAGAGTGAATGTTTCTTCTAGCCATGTTGGAGTCATAATAGAAACTGCTTTTCCCATATCTATTTTTTTCACACTTGGAAGAGAATAATAGACCATCTTTTTGCAATTTCTAATAAAGTACAAATACCAAGTTAGCAGATTAAAAAGTTAAATTCCTGAGAGTGACATTAGCTCATCTATATTGCATATAAAATAAATATTTTATTGCTGCATCATTCAGTATATTGGTGTGCATAATTTGAAATAGAGGCAAATTAAATTTTGGGTGGAACAATTATTTATTTCTATTTCTACTTTTGAACCGTTTTGTTGAGTTATTGTGTACAAGTGAACACAGTGACATTGTTAGCAAATGAGAAACCAGAGTGTAAATCAGTTTCCACTCCAGAAAGCTTTCAGTTTATAAACTCTAGGTTGGTATTCTGGCATTTCAAATTAAGGCCATAGAAAGCGTTATAATCTGCTCATGCTTGACCAGTAAAGCTTATTTGTCATTAATAAAATAGAAATATTATACAACTGCTCAAATAAATACAATTATTCTATTTATATTGAATTCTGGTTATTGAAGAAAAGACAGTTGAAGAGGTAGATTTTTTTAAATGATGATTCTGCAAGAGGTGAGAACTTCAGAGAGCATTAATAAAAGACAAGTCAAGCTCTTTATAACTTTCAATTTTACTCCAAAATATCTGGGATACCTTTAACTTGTGTCATCAACTAGTAGAGTCATTTTTTACTTACTTGGGGTGCCAAGAGTAATTTTGGTTTATTATTGTAGAGGCCCTGTTGATTTATAAATAAAAAGAAAAAGCAACGGGACTGAAATTGGTTAGCTAATGAGCTATCTCCCTTGAAAAAAGGACCAACAATTGAAGAGAAAATAAAAGAGAAAGTAAGAATTGGGGGTTTAAAAGGCTAGATACACTTTTTAAAGGAGATTAAGTAGGAAGCTAGAAAACCCAGGAGGAAGGTGAATGAGAGGAGGTGATTTTGGTTTGTGAAGGAAGCAAAAACAAGCCATCAGCTGTCCCAGTGATCAGCGCAGCCTGTTTGCTGCTTAAGCTGTGCATGAGGAGGACAGTGGGTAGGGTAACAGTTTGCTTGGGAAGGCAAACTAATTGAATCTTCTTGTCTGTGGGATTGCCATAATCCAGGGAAAGCTTCATAGGTCTGAAAAGATTCTAGTAGGTAATCCAACTTTTTTTCACATTTCCTTAGAATCAATAAGACTTGCTCTATTTTAATGACCCTAAGCAGACACAGTGTGGAGAAAGTGTTGCTCTCTGGCTTTTGCTCTGTAAATAATACAGTGACAAGATGCCATTTGTCGTCCTGTCATGGAATTCACACCCCAGCAGATGTAAATACATTTACCTGCAAGCAAAGAGTAAACTACTGTGTGACTTGGGTATGTTAGGGCAAGTAAACAAAGGAGAAATTTATATTTGACTGCATCAAGTGGAACAGTGTGTCTGAAATATGTTGATAAGAGGGAATAAAATAACATACCATTTCCAGGTTATAGAGGTGCTTTGGCAAACTGCAATAGAATTAAGTTACATACAATCTGATTGGTAACAGATACATAGTTAAACAGAGATGCTTGGATAGAAACAAGTAGTAGAGTAACCTTTTTGTAAAATGACATATAGTCGAACTTATAAAATTAGCTATAAAAATCACACCTTTCCAGAGATGAACAGGAAAACTTCTTCTTTTTATTGCCTTTTTATACACTTCTGAAGCGCTTCACGATTGTATCTTTCTATACTAAGACAGTCCTTTTCATTCTTTTCCTAGCTACAGCAGCAGCAATAATTGTTATTTTTTTAAATCTTCGTTTTGTTGCAAATATTCTATAGAACTATATAACATGCTCTACAATATTTAGAATATAGCACTGCACTGTAGCACTGTCCTCCGTTGTTCATCAGTTTGCTCGGATGGGTGCCAGTAACATCTCCATTGTGAGTCTTGTTACTGTATTTGGCATATCAAATATGTCTCGGGTAGCTTGCCTGGCTTTTCCATGCGGGCGCAATACTCTTGGTAGCTTGCCGGCTCTCCGAGAGGAGCGAAGGGAACAAACCAGGGTCTGCCCGGGTCAGCTGCTTTGCAAGGCAAGTGCCCTACCCGCTGTATTATCGCTCTAGCCCAATTTAGAATATAAAATTTCTTAAATATTTTATATTTAAAAAACAAAATTTCTAACTTTCCAATCTTTTTAATAACCCTGTAAGTTATGTCATATGAGGAAACTGAAGCCAGTTTCAGTGAGTTACAATACATAATCACATTATGTTACTACATACTTTTTAGTTTTTTTTTTTTAGTTTATTTTGTAACCACAAGCAGGGCTTACTTCTGTGCTCAGGGATCAACTCTCAGCGGGAACCATATAGGGTGCCAGCATTTGAACTCAAGTCAACCATGTGCAAGGCAAGTGCCCTCCTCACTATACTCTTGCTCCAGCCCCTCACACAGAGTTACACAAATACAAGATATTTTTGCTGATTCTCAGAAATGTGAGTGTTCAATTTAGGACAGACTATCATCAATTCTTTTAGGTTCAACATTCATGGTGATATGAACATCAGATGAGTAATTGATTGTCAGTAAAAATTAAACAGTGCAATAACCTGAATAAAGTAAAACAAAACAAAGATAACAAAGAAAAATGAACAAGATTTTACTAATGTACAGATTTATATACTAATAAAAGCATTGCAGAGAAAAGGCAAATTAATGTGCAGATCAAAAATAACTTTTTTTTAATCAAGAAGAGACTTTTGTTAGTCCAGGGAGTATATTGATTTTAAAATAGTAAAATGCTGTAGACTTCCACAATATGAAGTCTGGTGCCACTTAGATTTTTCCCTCAAGTCCAGTTTATTTGCTTTGGCTTTAGCTATGCATTGTGAGGAATTGTTATTATGTATACAGAAAAGAAGCTCACAGTATGCAAAATACAAGATGAACATTTTTCTTAGTGTCCTAGAGCTTACAGATTCTGTGTTTTGCTTCAATATGGCAAATTTAAGATCATTACAAACATTGCCTTCAAGTTTCTAGAATTGTAAAACTTTTAAAGAAAATTAATTCTCGAAGTCATTTCCTCAGTTTAAATAACTCTAGCCATAAATATACCTATATATAGGTATAAAAATATGCAATGACATGTAATAAAGCTTTTATTATTATGAATTTTAGAATAACTATATTGCTCATGAATGCCATGGCCATAAAGTAATTAAATGGTGGGCTGTAAAATATATATGATATTCTCTGACATTTTGTATAATAACACAGTTTGTGCTTTTCATATTCTTTCTCATCTGAAACTCAACTCTTAAAGTTTAGAATGCATGGAACTAAGGTAAACATTTTTCAACATTGTTAATATGTTCTCAAAACTTTCTGTATATATTTTGTAAACATAAAACAGGAAATTCAACATTGTTTCTAGATTAAAAATGAAAGTTCCCAAAGAAAATGTTATTTTATGTCTCATTCCAATATCAATCCTAAACTCTGCAAAATGTTTTGCTAAAACATGTTTTTCAATGACTTGCATATTGCTGTGTGCGGAGCCAACCTACAGTAAACAATGCACACATTAAATAGTCTCATAGGCTGTCAGGAAACAGATCCTACATTAATACATGATTGTTTTTATAAGCTTATGGTTAGAACTATTTGCTTTAGAAACAACTATCACTTTAGTTTCATGGGCTCTCCCTCCCAATAAAGAGAAGGTGGGTAGTTCATATATAAAACAGTAGAGTGTAGACTTTATGTGATTGGGATAAAGTCAAAAGAATTCAAGGAAAGTCAGCTATATCCACATGTATATAACTAAATGCTTTTTATCAAAGACCACTGGGACATAATGATAAGAAAGTGTTGGAAGTAGAAAGCAGAGGAAATATTGCCCTATTTCCTTGACTGATTGTTTCTTATGATTATGGAGACAGGGAGCCCGCAGGGATTAGAAATCTCTCCTGGGTTGCTGGAGAGAGAGAGGGAAAAGGACCTGATTCATCACTAGTGTTGGTAGCAGTATGAACAGTTTGTGTCCTCACAGTACATTGAAATCTCCTCTCCCTGTTCCCCCACTCCCTGTATGACAGGACTTCATCTTTCATCACAGGAGTCTATAAATTTGCTCCTAAAATAAGACCTTGTTTATTTCTGTTCCCACCAGAAACAAAATATGGCAAAATCATGTTAAAGGAAGGAATAATATATGTGTGAAACTCTGAGCCTAACTTCTTTTCTTCCCTTTGAAAATGCCCTTTGTGCAATATTAGGCTCACACAAAAGTTTGGGAAATAATAAGCTTCTCTTACTAGATATGAACTTAATTGCTCTAATATGTCTATACCTTTTAATGGTAAAGGTAAAGGCCCTCCCGTTGATCGTCGATTTGCTCGAGCGGGCCCAGTAACGTCTCCATTGGAGACTTTGTTGTTACTGTGTCTGGCATATCGAATACTCTCGGTAGCTTGCCGGGCTCTACTACTTTATAAAAAGAGCTTTAAGTAGCAGCTAGATGTACCTGTTTGTATTCAGTTAGTGATTCACATTAGGACTGTAGCACTGTCCTCCCATTGTTCATCGATTTGCTCAAGCGGGCCTAGTAATGTCTCCATCATGAGACCTGTTGTTACTGTGTTTGGCATATGGAATATGTCACGGGGAGCTTGCCAGGTTTTGCCGTGTGGGTGAGATACTCTCAGTAGCTTGCCGGGCTCTTCGAGAGGGGCGGAGGAATCGAACCTGGCTAGGCTGGGCCGGCTGCACGCAAGGCAAACACCCTACCACTGTGCTATCGCTCCATTCACATTACCTCTAAATATATAAGTATAATACTAGTTTAAGTCTAATTTTTTTATCAAAATACTTTCATAAAGTGACCAGACAGTACATCAAATTGCGTTTTGTTGGCACCTTTTATTTTAATTTAATCCTGGGATTAGATTAGTATATAAAAACACATTTGCAGCGTAGTAGAACAATGGTTACTGCCAAACAATTTTATTTATAAAATTCAACATTCTATCTGAGATAAGTTTTTAAGTCCACAATTGATATTAGTGGCCTTGGAATGCTGAATATATACATAATATATATATATATATATAGAGAGAGAGAGAGAGTCTGAAATGCTTTTGTCACCTTTAATGCTTCATGTTTTCAAAGAAATACTTGAATTTTGAATATTACCACTAAGAATTTTTAAACTTTTTCTAAAATATGATCTATGCATAGACACCTCTAAAGTCTTTCAAAGTCAAGAACTCTAAAGGAAGGAAGCACTGTCCTCTCATTGTTCATCAGTTTGCTCGAGGGGACCAGTAACATCTCCATTGTGAGACTTGTTGTTACTGTGTTTGGCATATCGAATATATATTGTGTTTGGCATATCGAATATGGGTAGCTTGCCACACTTTGCCGTGTGGGCAAGATACTCTCAGTAGCTTGCCAGGCTCTCCGAGAGGAGTGAATGAATCGAACCTGGGCTAACCATGTCGGCCGCATGCAAGGCAAACACCCTACCCGCTGTGCTATCACGCCAGCTCAATCCCAAGAACTATAGTGATGGGTTTCTGCAATGTACTTACTAGAGGTCAGGCATTGTGCTAAATTCTTACCTACTACTATTTAATTTTTCTAAGTATTCTTTGAGGAAGGAACTAATAACTTTCACATTACAAAAACAAATACTTAGAAGCAACTTGACCAAAGATCACACAATTAAATATCAGAAATTGAAATTCGACTCCAAATTTTCTGACTCCAGAGTTTTTGCTCAATACAAAAGAAATATTTCCTCAGGGAATACCACATAGTTATAACTGTTGAAGTCCCTCACCAATAATCTCCAGAGTTATTGCTTGCCAAAACTATTTGAAACTATTTCTAAGCTTAATGACTTCTATAACTATCAAGTCCAACTGAGCGTTGTTTATTCCAGGTGAAGTGAAACAAGATTGATTCTATGATGCTTTTACACAAGAGGAATAACTTTAGAATGGTAAAAGTTCAAGTTCTAACTAGCTTGCTGGAATAACTTTTTATGGAAAAATGCATCTTTCAGCATTATTTCTACAGCCACTTTGAATACAGAAGAACCATCTATTGTCGCTAAAATGCTATTGGATTTTTGTACCCACAGAACAAGATGGTCTAATTTTAGAAGTTGAACTGATGCATAAAATTTTTGACATTCTTGAAATTCAACATAAAAGATAAAAAGCAATAGTAAATATATCAAGAGAGCCTATATCCCTTGATGCAGATATTAAATAGTTATAGTTGTCTTCTAAACTTCAAATGTCCCTAAACTGAAATTCTTTACATATGGTGGCAAACCAGTAAATAAGCAAATCTCTATAATTCTTTATTTCTTTTTTAAAGGACTTTGGAAGGGGATATAAACTTTGAACACCGACTTTCAATGTGAACAGCATTCCATTGGCTAAAGTATTGATAATGAATGCCAGTTAGTGCTAAAAAGTATTTGTTTCATTTTCAACACTGAAATATATACTGTTATGTCAACAAAAGTCAGTAGTAGATGAAGATAAATACAGTTGAAGGAAGTACATTATTTATGAAAACACAGACTTTCATATATCAGAAAAATTTTCCCACTAGGAATACACCTGGACCCAAGGATTTGATTTTAAAAGGGAGAGTATCTCGCCCACACAGCAAAGCCTGGCAAGCTACCCGTGACGTATTCGATATGCCAAACACAGTAACAAGTCTCACAATGGAGACATTACTGGGCCCACTCGAGAAAATCTATGAACAGTGGGAGGACAGTGCTACAGTGCTACAATCATTTCACACGTGAGAGATGCCATACTTGCTTCAGAATGCTTTCCAGCAAGAAACCATAATAAATTATGGTAAATTCTTATTTCATTCAGGATCTTAGCAAGAAATAGTTGGTATATTCAAAGATTTATAACAGAAAGATTTTAATAAAGGGGAATTTACAGAACAGGAGTCAGAATTAAGGCAACCAGAAAAGTGTAGTATGACACCATGTGGCAGTAACGGTAGGGAATCTGGAACGTGGACCTAATGTCAAAGTGTCTTTTGCCCTAGGAGAGTTGGAATCTTCAAGAACTGCCTGAAAGGATCATTAACTTAGAGTAGTGCAGCATTGCCAGCACCTTACTGCCCAAGGAGGAAGGAACAGAAGGAGTCAGTATCCAGCATGTCTTCTTCCACTATTAGTTTTGTGCCAGTTCCTCTCTTTGGTCAAAAATACCCAGAAACCAGAATTCAGGAAAAGTCACCTATAAAGAGGACAGTAACCAGGCCATAGAGCAGAGCAGAAATGGATGTGAAGGAATAAAAATACCAACACAAATCATTTTAGTTGCCAAGAATTTAAACAGGAAAGAAATAAGAAAATGTAGGTGGAGGGGAAAAACCAAATAAGACTATCTTCATAAATATTAAGATATATACAATGTGAAAAAGTAAACAATACATAAAATATTTGAAAATGGAATAAATGGAGAAAATATATATGGCACTGTAGCACTGTCCTCCCATTGTTCATCGATTTGCTCGAGCAGACCTAGTAACGTCTCCATCATGAGACTTGTTGTTACTGTATTTGTCATATGGAATGTCAGGGGAGCTTGCCAGGCTTTGCCGTGTGGACAAGATACTCTCAGTAGCTTGCGAGCTCTCCAAGAGGGGTAGAGGAATCGAACCCGGGTTGGCCAGCCGGCTGCATGCAAGGCAAACGCTCTACCACTGTGCTATCACTCCAGCCAGCCCGGGATAACAGGCAAATGAAAAAAAATTTAGTTTCATCAGTAGCTAAATGTAGATTAAAACCAAAATAAGACCCATCTTTTATGATTGAATTATCAAGAAAAATATTCAGGCCAGAGAGGTAGTACAGCAGGTAAGATGCTTGCTTTCCAAGACTGACATGTATTTGATTCTAGGCATCAGATCCCCGAGCCCCAACGAGTGATCCCTGAGGACTAAGCCAGGAGTAAGCCCTGAGTACAGCCAGGTGTGGACCAAAACAAAAAATTAAACCTAACATTTGACATAGAGAAGGATATAATTAATGGAACTTTCTTTCACAGATAATGAACGTATAAATTGCTCACTTTTTCTGAAGATATATTTAATATTAATTGTATTTCCAATAATCTGTCTTTAGATAATAATTAGAAACATTGATAAGGAGCAAATGTGTGCATAACAGTTCTAATTATAATGTACAGAAAAGGAAATAGATGTCCAACATTAATGGAGTGATTAAGCAAATTACACAAAACCCAAACAAACACAAACATTGTCCTCCCGTTGTTCATCGATTTGCTCGAGCGGGCCCAGTAACGTCTCCATTTTGAGACTTCTTGTTACTGTGTTTGGCATATTGAATACGTCACAGGTAGCTTGCCAGGCTTTGCCATGCGGGCCAGATACTCTCAGTAGCTTGCTGGCTTCTCCAAGAGGGGCGGAGGAATCGAACCCAGCTCGGCCGGTCTGGCTGCACACAAGGCAAAAGCCCTACCACTGTGCTATTGCTCCAGCCCACACAAAACCCATTCCATCAGATTTTATGAAGGGCTTAAGACTGTTTACATAAAATTGTATTTAATATACATATATAATATACATATATACAAGCATCCATAATAGTTGCTGTTTCTCTGAATAATGAGAATATGGTGATAATTTTCCTTTATAAGGATGAATTAATATTATGAAATACATTGCATCATACATCATTCTGACTCATAATTTTTTATAATGTAATGTAGTGTTTTACTTCTATACTATAACTTAAAAAGTTATAGAAAATAAAATTACTATTAACTAGAGTAAGGCCATCTTTTCCTCATTTCATCTTTTTCTTGCACATCACTGTTTTTCTTTCTTCTTTTTTTATTGAATCACTGTGAGATACAATTACGAAGCTTTCATGTTTGAGTTTCAGTCATACAATGATCGAACGCCCATCCCTCCACCAGTGCACATTTTCCACCACCAATATCCCCAGTGTCCCCAGTATCCTTCCCCATCCCACCCCTCCCCATGCCTCTGTGGTTGCAGTTTCCCCCATACTCTCTCTAATTTTGGGCGTTATGTTTTGCAATACAGATACTGAGAGGCTATCACGTTTGGTCCTTTATCTACTTTCAGCACAAATCTCCCACCCAGAACCATCCCTCTAACCACCATCGACTTAGTGATCCCTTCTGTATTCCAGCTGCCTTCTCCCCCAGCTCATGAGGAAGGCTGCCAACCATAGAACAATATTCCTGATTCTGTCTCTACCGTCCTTGGGTGCCAGTCTCGTATTATAGTTATTTTATATTCCACAAATAAGTGCATTCGTTCTGTGTCTGTCCCTCTCTTTCTTATTCATTTCACTTAGCATGATACTCTCCATGCCCATCCACTTTTGAGCAAATTTATTGACTACATCTTTCTTAACAGCTGCATAGTATTCCATTGTGTAGATGTACCAAAGTTTCTTTATTTTTTTTTTTTATTTTTTTTTGTTTGCTTTTTTTTCTTTATTTTATTTTATTTTTTTTAAAGTTGTAGATTTACAATTTTTTGTGCTTTGGTTTCAATCATACAATGATCAGATACCCATCCCTCCACCAGTGCCCATTTTCCACCACCATGGATAATATCCCCCCACCCCCGTCCCCCCATCCCCCCTGTCTCTGTGGCAGGGCAATCCCCTGTGTTCTCTCTCTCCTTTTGGGTGTTGTGGTCTGCAAAAGAGGCATTGAGTGGCAAACATGTTCAGTCCATAGTCTACTTTCGACATGCATCTCCCCTCCTGGGAGTATCCTCCAAACACCCTTTATTTGGTGCTCCCTTCTCTATCTGAGCTGCCCTTTCCTCTAGGATACCCGGCTGGCCTCTAAGTTATGGAGTAATCCTCCTGGTGCTGATCTCAGCTATTCTTGGGTATTAATCTCATACTTTGTTACTTTATATCCCCCAGATGAATGCAATCTTTCTATGTCTATCCCTCTCTTTCTGACTCATTTCGCTTAGCATGATACTTTCCATATTGTACCACTTGTATGTAAATTTCATGACTTCATCTTTTCTAAGAGCTACATAGTACTCCATTGTGTAGATAGATGTACCAAAGTTTCTTTAACCAGTCATCTGTTCTGAGGCACTAGGGTTTTTCCAGATTCTGGCTATTGTGAACAGTGCTGCAATGAATATACAGGTGCAGATGTCGTTTCTACTGTGCTTTTTTTGCACCCCTAGGATATTTCCCAGAAGTGGTATTGCAGGGTCATATGGAAGAGCAATTTCTAGTTTTTGAAGGAATGCCCATATTGTTTTCCAGGAAGCCTGACCAGTCGACATTCCCACTAGTAATGAAAGGAGTCCCTTTCTCCCCCACATCTGCAACAGCACTGTTTGTTCTTGTTCTTTTTGATGTGTGCCAGTCTCTGTGGTGTGAGATATCTCATTGTTGTTTTGATTTGCATCTCTCTGATGATTACTGATGTAGAGTACCTTTTCATGTGCCTTTTGGCCATTTGTATTTCTTTTTTTGAGGAAGCTTTTGTGTGTAATCACCTTTTTCAAGCTGTGTAAACCTCTTGACTCGGGTGATGCTATGAGGGATTACACATTAAAGGATATTCGCAGGTTCTCCAGGTGGCTCTCTCTCACCACCTGCATTCGGTGCTCTCAAACCCCTTCTCCACCTGGGATAGCCATTGCCTTGAGCCAAGGAAGGAGGAATGAGGGCCAGGCTGGTTGATAATTAGCTGCCACTTATGTTTATTCCTTCTCGTCTCTCCCAAACTTTCTCTACAACTCTCTCCACCTCTGGCCACAACTCTCTCCACAACTCGCAACTCTCTCTTTCAGCTCTCTCCAACCCTCTCTAACTCACTCCACAATGCTCTCTCCAACTCTCGCTCGCTTTGCCCACAGCTCCCACTCTCTAACTCTACCTACCTCTTTTCACTCTGTCCCCCTGCTCTCCTCAGCCAGCACTGTTACCACCTCTTCGCTAACCACACCTCCCCCCAGGAAGTGCAAACAACATGATTTTCAAGCCTTCCTGACCACCTGCAGCCCACAAAGGCAAAAGAGCTCTTACGGTGTGTTTCTCCTCTCCTTAGACCCATAGTTTAATTAACATCTTAATTCTACTTCCTAATATTTGCCATTCTGTATGAACACAGTAATAGACACATTTAGGCTTGTAGAGCGACTCTCCTGGGGACTCGCCACAGACTTAGACTATAGTACTCAGACTGAATTAATCATTCCCTAGCCCTTACAGGGCCCGAATCTAATGAAAGGATTATGGATCATGACAGAATTTGTCCATGATCATGCTCTTAACTATAGTTAAGCATTATAGCACTTTGGCCCGATCCATTTCAATGCCAGGGTAGTTCACTGCTTGCCCTGGGTCCATCCAGTCCCTCATTGGGACCCTTATTTGGGGGATCTAGGAAGTAAGGGCAACTGAGGCTTAAGTCAAGAGATGATGTCCAGGAGGTAATATTATCTGGAATCAATTAACTCCCAAGTTACAGGATTGTCTTCTTAACTGTTTTTTCCTGTGTCCATCCAAAAAGTAATTGCTCTGAAGTAACTAAGCATGCCAAGGACATTAAGGAGAAGAGAAAAACAATATTTACAAGTCAACAGAGTCCAATCAGGAGGCAAAGAAAATTGACAGGTTGGGGGAGCAATCAACAAACTCAAGGTCCCTGCGTCCAGGGAGGAAGGACATTGTTATTCTACTCTGTTAATTTCTTCTCCCCATTTTTTGATAGGGTTGGAGGTTGTTTTCTTGTACAATTCTGCTAGTGTCTTGTATATCCTAGATATTAATCCCTTATCAGATGGGTATTAAGTAAATATTCTTTCCCATTTTGTGGGCTCTCTCTGTATTTTGGTCAGTTTTTCCTTTGAGGTGCAGAAGCTTCTTGGTTTAATGTAGTCCCATTTGTTTATGCTTGTTTCCACTTGCTTGGTCAGTGGTATTTCATCCTTAAAGATGCTTTTAGCTCCAATGTCATAGAGGTTTCTGCTACATTTTCCTCCTTGTTTGTGGATGCAGGTCTGATATTGAGGTTTTTAATCCACTTTAATCTGACTTTTGTGCCTGGCATTATACAAAGATCAGAGTTCATTTTCTTGCAGGTAGCTGTCCAGTTTTCCCAGCACCATTTGTTGAAGAGGCTTTCATTGTTCCACTTAACATTTCTTGCTCCTTTATTAAAGATTAAGAGGTCATATACTTGAGAGTCTGTGACAGAATGTTCCACTCTGTTCCATTGGTCTGCGGGTCTGTTTCTAGTTCAGTATCATGCTGTTTTAATTACTACTGCTTGGTAAGACAGTTTGAAGTTAAGGTGATGGGAAGGTGATGCCACCCATCTTTTTTTCCCCAAGGATTCGCACGCCACTTTTCCAGGACAGTATGAATCCTGACTGCTTTATCTTCAAGGTATTTTCAAAACCCTATGAAAGTCAATCAAAAATACTCTCAGAATAAAATAAATAAGTAACAAAATATATTTAAAGTCTTGATATAGGCAAAGATTTCTTAAGACACAAGATAATTTTTATGTACTAAATTAAAATGTACTAAATTAAAATTAAAACTGTTCATCAAATCACATGATTAAGGGAGTAAAAGGTGAAACTGATAAAGAAAAGAAAGTTTTCACAACTTATTGCTCATATACAGAATATATAAAGAACTTCTGCAAAGCAATATGAAAACAGAAGACAACCCCCACCCCAAATATTTGGCTAGTCTCTCACAAAAGGATATTCGAATAAACATGAAAAGTTTTCCAAATATTAGTCTTCACAGAATGCAAATTAAAATCACAGAATGATGTCACTATACCCCAAATTTAGAAGACAGATTGCAATAACTGGGTAAAGCTAAAGTTTCATATACTGCTTGTGGGATCATAAGTTTCTTCAGTAACCTTTAAACACCATTTGGTAATATCGACTAAAACTGAGTTTATCAAAACTCCACGATCTAGGAACTCTGTGTCTTATTCAGAAGAAATACATATTATGTTCTTTATATAACACTTATAATTGCTAAAAACTATAAATAATCTTAAGGATCATCAACAGCAGAAAGGATAAATAAAGTCTACTTTACTCATATAAGCAGTATTACCTCACAAAGGGAATTAATTAGCTGCAAATACAATTAATTAAATACAATTACATGTAACAACATTTATAAATATCACAAGTGTGATACTGAGTGAAAGAGGGCAGCCACAAAGAGTACATACTGTATCATTCTATTTATATGATGTTCAAAAACAGCTAAACTAATCTGTGGTGTTAGAATTCAGGATTACTGATTACCCAGACCAGGAGTGCCTGAAATGAAGGTGGAGAAGTAGACAATGAATGAGTGAATGAGATCATCACCAAACAAAACCAAAACCAAAATAACATAGAAGACAAGCAGAATATATTGTTATTTTTTTATAGCAAAGAGAATAAAATTACATCAGAAAATAAAAAAATAAAATAATTTACTAGCTGCTATTTAGGAATATTGCTCATATTTTCTCTGTTTCCTTTTCTTCTGTCTGTCTTCCCTTCCCTTCCCTCTCTTCTGCATGTCCTTCACCTACCCTCAGCCAAACATTTACACATAAATGCTGCTCCAGGCATTGACACTAAAAAATGGAGGACTAACTGTCTTTGATAAAAACATGGAAGTAAATAACTCTGTTCAATACAATTTTTAATACCCTTTCTCACAGAATAGTCATAAAATGACTCTTCTATGTGATATGTTGTGTGCATAGTTATAAAGATTATGTAATCCAAGTGATTCAGAGTTAAATGATGGAATTAGGCATTTTTATGTGAGCATTGTTTTGTAGCCAATGTTCTCTTGAATACATGATAGTAAAGTAACTTTTTTACATTCCTTGTCAAAATAGAATTGTTTGGAAAGTAGTGGGGTCATTCCCTTTAATATGTTGCATGATAAAAAAAATCCAAACAAAATAAGATTGTCCTATTTGGTTCCATCTGTATTTCAATAGTTAAAAAGAAAATCTTCTCAAACTCAGATAATTTTTTTTTGTAAATTAGTGTGTTCAGAAATGAGATTGTTTCTGTCAGAAGTCTCACTTCCCTATTCTCAAAGTGAATTGTAGTGCCTCAGGAGCAGACAAGGGTGTTTAAGGTTAGTTTTGTTTCTATATAGATATCCATTACCTTTTCAGAGAGCTACCCAGTGGGATTTGCTACTTGGCAGATTGTCTAAAAAAAGAACCAAATGTCCAAATGTGCATGTCAGGGAAGGAAAAGGTCCACTTTGGTTGTTAACCTACTTGACTCTTTAGTTTGAGTTTGAAAAAAAAAAATCTTTAGACCCTTTGAGTTACTAAATGGCTGACAATACAGTTTAGTTGGATTGTTTTTTAACTGAAAAAAAGTTGCTACATATTAAGAACCTTACATATTAAGTATACAGTATGTGCTCAATCTCTAATATTAATCTCCATCCTCTAATTCTTGGAAAGCAGTTAAGTATAATATCAAACCATAGCCTTAAAAGTGGATTAGGTAATAAAATGAAGCCTAAGATACATTGAGTGTAATGAGGTAAGTGTGAGAAGGTCATTTGTTATTCAAGCATTTAAATCTTTTAATATGTGGGGGTATGGTGCCGCCAGCAGGTCAATCTGTACCTGTGAGGCGAGTGCATCAGCAGTCTCATGGCGCCTTCAGACTTCCAGATACCCCAAAATTGCTGCTGTGCCTTTGGCCAGACCCCAAAAACTTGGGGCAAAGTTTACCAAGAAAGTAAACAGCCAAAAGTTAGGTATGTGGGAAACACACCCACAAACCATCTCTGGCTCAGCTATATAATTGGAGGCAAGGCCTCTTTGGTTCCTGATTGAACTGCTTAATGGACATGATCCCAGAGACTCAGAAACAAATCTCAGAACCCAGTGGCTTTAGGTAGAAATGCGTCTGGTCTCTGCAGTAGGCTACCGGTGCTGGGCCAACCCAAGTGGGAATAGGTTTCATGCCTTGGCCTATTCCCCCTGGCGGCCCAGTGGCTGCCATCCATCTGAGGCCACTGGACAGTCACATTTGGGCCCCCAGTGACGAGACACACAGGGCCTCACGGGATGAGGGTGGAGCCGGGCTTGTCCTCCCCACCCCAACGAGACCCCAAGTCATCGCCCACGAATGGTCTCTCTGGCTCCTGATCAAGCTGCTTAACGGCCATGATCCCAGAGACTCAGAAACAAATCTCAAAACCCAGTGGTGTTTGGCAGAAATGCATCCGGACTCCACAGTACATTACTGTCGCCGGGCCACCCCAGGGAGGAAAGGGTGTTGTCCCTCCACCTGCTCCCTCTTGGCGAATTGGTGGCTGTCATCCTCCAGAGGCCATTGGACAGTCAGGCTTGGGCCCGCAGTGACGAAACTTGTTGGGTCTCACGGGATGGGGGTAAGGTGGAGCCGGGCCTGTCTTCCCCACCCCAATGAGACCCCAAGTCATCGCCCGCGAATGGCCTCTTTGGCTCCTCATCAAGCTGCTCAACGGCCATGATCCCAGAGACTCAGAAGCAGATCTCTAAACTCAGTGGCTTTTGGCAGAAATCCCTCCAGATTTAATTGTTAAAATTTCAGAATTTCAAAACCATATGGCCCTACTGCAGCCACACGACATCATATGTTAGTCATAACCAGCAATAGAACACAAATTATCTACTGTTGCCTTTTCAGCAGATCTGAGTGTTGGGGTAAATCTCAAATAATAATGGTGGGCCTGGTGTCGAAATATTGAATGTGATCAAAGTAGAGAGAGAGTAATGTGGAAAATCATCTGCCCCACAGGTAGAAGGAGGATGTGGGATGGGGGTATACTGGGGTTTTTGGTGGTGGAGAATGGGCACTGGTGAAGGTACAGGTGTTTCATTGTATGACTGAGACTTAGACCCAAAAGCTTTGTAACTGCTCTCATGGTGATTCAATAAATAAAATTATAAAAAATGGAAAAAGAAAAATAAATAAATAAATCTTTTAATATTGTAGAAAATGACGGTTGAAGGGAATGATGGCTTTTACTTCTGAGTACAAAATAACCATTAATGTCAGAAAAGAAAGCAATGTCAAAAGTCTTAAGACTACAGATTTGTAAAGGAATTGTAGAGTAATAAGGATCTGTGCATGATTCCTATGTGGGAATTCTTGACTCCATTTTGACCACATGATATGGATGCTGTGTAACTTGAGCAAGTGATTAAGTCTCTCTGAATTTCCTTGAAGGTGTAGAATGAGGAGCATAAAAAACCTAAATTTAAAAAAAACCACCAAACATAATCTATCTTTTGTTAGAAAATTTAGAAAATCTTTATTATCAAAGTTTTTCACAGCTAGGAGTATTATGAAAACATGCAGGCTATCTTCCTACCTATAACATGGGGATAATATTCTACCATATAAGATTGTTATTAAAGTGAATTCTTGGGCCAGCTGTTTGGCAAAGACCCTGTCTTATAATAAGCACTAAATACATGGAATATATAATGTTGCCAAATTGTCCTAGGATAATAAGTTGAATACAGAGCTAGAGACTGAACTTGGCATCAGATTGTGAGAGTACCAAATCCTGGTCTAAGATGTTTCAGAGTGATAAAAGTAATTGTACCAAGATCAACAACCATTGTAGAAAGAAATTAAAATGATGGGTTTTTTTTTAATACCTTTCAAACTTCACATCGTAATTGAGATTGAAATGATGGAAATGTTTGGAACCAGTTTCAAGAAGTTTTATATTTGATGCACTGAAAAGAAAGATGATATTTTCTAGTTTGATGCCCTGTACTTTTTTTCCCTTCCACAGTAATTAGTGAATGTCAAAGGCAACAACTGGAGTCTGTGAGCTACTCCTCCCGCTACGCTCTGGGTCTCTTTTATGAAACTGGCACGAAGATTGATGTTCCTTGGGCCGGGCAGTACATCACCAGTAATCCCTGCATACGCTTCATCTCCATTGATAATAAGAAACGCGGTATAGGTCAGTACCCCAATCATTCCCCTTAAATACAATAACAATGGTGGGTGTAGATCATGAAAAATGCTGTTTAATTGAGTGTTGCCATTCTGAACAGAGCAAGCATTTCACTCCAAGCCACAAGGGATAAAATTTAATGTGACATTTGGCTAGTCATAAAATACATGGTAAAACTAACATAATTTTTTTAAAGCACTCCTCACATGTTTTGTATTACTGAGTTCTTGAAAATGGCATCCAAAGATCTAAGAGCTCGAAACTGGCCCAAGTTTTATTGCTTTAATATGGACCCATCTATCTCTAAATTTATCTCATGATATTTTTCTGGGTGGAATTTGCATTTGTTTGTTTCATTATGTTTTTATAAACTGATAAGTGCTAGACTTTCTGTTGCCTATACTAAAAACTAAAAATGAATTTTATTGTGTTTTTATGAAAATCCTTAATCTTGTTATAATTTTATTTTATTTTCATTTGGAAGACTACATGAAGTTACTTCACATACAATGTAAATAAAATGATAGGTAAATATTTCAGAATAGTTTGCTAGAGAGGAGCAAATTCTCCATCATTTTGGTAGAAGATATTTACAAATATGAAATTTGAGTTGTAAGAATAAACATAAACTGATCACTTCAGACATAAACTAAATGTGTATTTTTATTTGTAGAATTATTGTGATGCTTGAGGACTGCTTTTTGTGGAATAAACTGTAATGATCTAAAATGAGTTAAGTCTTGAAAGGAATAGTCATTTCAATTTGTTAAAGTGTTTTATGGTACAGTGATAGTTTCATCAAGTCATTAGTTAGAAGTCTTGTTTGATAAATCACCAACTAATATCTCTTGCCAGAAGTTTATAATGATGGAAGTGGACTGGGATATGGTTTTATATCAGAACACATGATCCTAGAAAAATGTTTCTCTTATAACTCAAAACTCCCTAAGGGTTGGACTGTTTATGTTAACGTGATATCACATATATGTATAATCAGCATTTCATGAAATACTCCATAATAGCAGCAGACTAACCAGTTTTAACTCTAAAACTATTTTTTTGAGAAATGAAAAGACATTTTTGACCGTCCCAAGTTCTTTATCATGAATTAGACATACATTGTTTATTGCTTCTTAAGATTTGGTATCTTTGAGGAGGTATTTAATGGTGTATAACAGAAAGCTTATAAAATTTTGCTTAAACAGCCTAAAGACATTCATTATATTATCTACTGTGGGCTTCATTGACTTCCCTTCCCCAATATTCTTATATTAAAGCCCTAAACTTCAATGCAGTTATATTTGGGGATAGGAATTTTAGGAGGAAACTAAGGTTAAGTGGAATTAGAAGAATAAGATCTTAATTAGTCAGATCTTGGGAGGGGAGAGAGAGAGAGAGGAGTGAGAGAGAGAGCACTTCTCTGTATGTCTGTCTTTGAGCAGTTTTCTATCTGTTCTTATTGGGCCTTTTCTCAATGTGTGCACAAAGTCTATGGTACAATGTGCACAATGTGTGCACAGTCTATGGTACTGTTTTATGGCAGCCCTGACTGACAGATACATTGTCTAAAAGGAAGAGTTTAGAGGGACTTCAGATTGGTTGATTCAGGGATTGACAAATCTCTATAAAGACATTGGTTTAACCTTTTCTACTCTCTTCCAGTCTTGGTAGTGATATTCTCAGAGGCTTGGTAGCAAGGTGACAATAACAGTTGGAGTTGTACTTCGACCTCAAATCATACTTGGGAAGAAATATCACCTTCACTATCTCTGACCTTTACAGAAAGTGAAGGAGTTCTTTCTAGAACCCCCTTAACAAACATTATCTTGTATCTCTTATATCTCATATATCAAATTTATTACTTTATCAGTATGAAATCAGTCACTAGCATATAGGAATACCCTATTATTCCCCTTAAATACAATAACAATGGTGGGTATAGATCCTATTGGATAATAAGATAATCCTACTGGATAATGCTCCTGTGCAATTCAAGATCTACTTTTAAAACTGCTAGTAGGATTGTCTCCTTTTCAGCATATTGCGCTCAATTAGATGCCTAAATAAAATAGAACTTTTATTTTAGGAAGAAAGAAGGGAATAGTGACTTTTGTGTTTGACCACAAAGGATGTCTGTTATCTTTAAGTACATCTACTTCATATCTACTGAATATTATTGAAGTTGACATACAGAAGGAATTGTGCATATGCAAAACTATCTTTAAAAATCCCCTAAAACTATATGACATTTTGTAGAGTGACATATTTGAGTAAATTCATTCTTCCAACATTCAATAGTTTTCAGCTACTCTGAGATCAGATGAAAGATTTGGTTTGCATTTATAGGACAGAGTGATATCTTCTACCATGAAAGACACAGTAAAAGGATAAAATGGCAGTCATAACTTCTAATAGAATAATTATGCTATACAAGTGAAGTAAAATTGTGGATGAAATTCTCCATCAGTAGTTCAGTAGCATTTATAAAAGTAGATGTGCTTTTTCTAATGAGAAACACTGCAACATAAAAATCTCAATGATTTCTCACATGAATGGAAGCACTTAAAATGGAAATATGAAAATTTGATATATGAATATCACATAGTTTTAAAACTAAATGACCAGATGAGCTGGAAACTCATGTTTTTACATGGCGGTCCCACTTAAGACTGCAGAAAATATCTTCTTTCCTTTTTCATTTTTGTGGAAAATTGACCTTGTATTATTTAAGTTTTATGGGTAGTTTCTAGAATAAAATCTTCCCTAACATAAACTCTGCCTTTCATTTAAAAGTTCTCTCCATACAATCATAGGCCAGAGTTCTAAGTATGACTCATTGAATACACATAATATTAATGTCTATATAATGTAATTCCACTGTATTTTATTAAGATTGAAGTAGACCAGTATGAGTTGTCCCATTCTGTGAGCATTACCCCCACCTACCCTTTCTTTGGGGTATTTGATTAATCAAGAATTAGGACAAAAATACATATGCTTAACTGATGAAGTAAAACCTTTGCGTTCTGTCAAGATAGAGAACTTACAAGACTGACAAATGGGTGATGGAGGTGAGGCCTCAAAAACAAAAAAGTCTGTTTTTAAGACTTGTGGAGATCCAGGGGATAAAGGATTCATGACCCAAACCAGACAAAGGTCAAAGAGTGATCATTTGTCAAATGTCAGGAATAGGCATTACAGGCAGAAAGCCACAACTAAAACCAGTCTCCTTTAGCAAAGGTGCTGATTTCCAAAATGTACAAAATACAAACTCAAATATGACTAGTTATGCATATAACCAATATACTTTGGTTTATTTTTCCCCTTAAATTTTTGGTGAAAAAAATTTTGATATACTCTTTAAATAAAATAAGTTTGTAAAATGCTCTATCCCTATGTTGGAGCATCTCAGACCATTTTTATTAACCTACAAAGAGACACAATAGAAAAGAGAACTTTTCACTTAATCTAATATACAATTTCCCAGATTCATTTGACTCTGAAGAATCTTATTTGGCACTGAACCTACTAAATTCCCACAGAAATTTTTCTACTGGAAACTGCTGAGAAACTGACACTGCTTTGTACCTGGGCAGGAATTTTACCCTTCTGAGATGGGTGAGGCAGACTAGCTCAGAAGCACCAATAGGAAGATGTCAAAATCCTTAAGAAATGGAAGAAAGCTTGTTATAAAAGAAAGATGAATTTGAAACCTGCTGGACATTAAATTAGGTTGAAATAATGTTTTAGTCAACAACTTCGATAAAAATTTAAATCATGATTGACATAATGAGAAGAATTAACATTTTAAAAAAATAAATTTTGGCTCTAAAATATGCTAATGATCTGATTTTGCACGATCTTTGTATCTTGGCTTCTTTGACATTCCTGTTTGTAACAAGCACACTAAAAATAAATGTAATGGTCTTAAAATAACAGTGTTACGTAGTAAAATAGTGCCTTGCTATCCTTAGTAATCCCAGCCTTTGACTTCTGTATTATATTCTCCCTAGCAAATGGTTTGAATATAAATATCTAATTTAGGTGAATGATACCCATGCAGATTGGAATTGGGATGGCTTAAATAAATGAAATATATAGTCAACGTTAAAAATGATTGGTAAGAATTTCAATTATAATTTTAATTTCAAAAGACCTTTCCTGTTCTGGAATGGTGTTAATGATCAATAAAATAGGCAATGGGAAGTAATATGATGAGGTTGACACAATCTGCAACTCTAAAAATATAATGCCCCAGTATAATTTTCAATATCTGATCAAAGAAAACAGTTCAGCTCATTCAAAAGGAAAATAAATAACAAACATTAACAAAAATTTCAACTCCTGGAATTTGGAATTTTTACTTCCAAGGACTGAATTGTTAAGATCCTTGAGTAACTAATATATAGTTAATGCCTTTAATTGCTGTTTTATAAAATATGCAGAGAGTTAGTCCATTGGCTTGTTAATTATGCCAAGTCCTTATAAAAGACAGGAGAGTAATAGGACATTCAATAAATAATAATGGTAGATCTATGATCTTAAATCCAGTCACCTTGTATTCATATAAATGAATTTATAACTATTCCATTTAAGTACTTAGATGTGCAGTTAGCACTGCACTGTAGCACTGTCCTCCCATTATTCATCAGTTTTCTCAAATGGGCCCATTAACGTCTCCATTGTGAGACTTGTTACTGTGTTTGGCATATCGAATACATCACAGCGAGCTGGCCAGGCTTTGCCCTGCAGATGAGATACTCTCAGTAGCTTGCCGGGCTCTCCGAGACGGGCGGAGGAATTGAACTCGGGTGGGTCAAGTCGGCCGTTTGCAAGACAAACACCCTACCCACTGTGCTATCCCTCCAGCCCAGCAGGTAACACAAAATTGCATGCTTTAAGGACTGAAGAATTGTGGTCCTATTTGCCCTTAAACTTGCAGAAAATGTAATCCAAACAGGCAACAGTTTGTAAGACCAAAAAATGAAGTAAAGAAGGGAAAGTGGAATAAAGAGAAAGAGATATTATGAAAACCTTCCTGGTTTTCAATTCTAGCTTTTCTTTGGAAATATCATCCCCTGGGAGCCAGAGCAGTAGTAAAGCAGGTAGGGCTTTTGCGATGCATGCAATGGACCCACGTCTAATTGCAAATACCACATATGGCCACCAAGTCCTTTCACGAGTGAGTGATCACTGAGCACAAAATCAGGAGTAAACCTTAAGTACCACCATTATGGCCCAAAATCTTTTTTAAGAAATTAATAAAATATCATTTTCAGAAATAATTCTCAGATAAAAATAGTAGGCATCTTAAAACTATAAGCTATAATCAGTTGAAGATCTATAATAATCTGTACTTTGTATTATCGAAAATAATTATTATGTAATCTAATGAGGATGATATTTGATCTATTATATAATGCCATCGTTTAAAATCAAATTCTGTAAGTCATACTATTCATATAAATATCTTATTTAATGGTCAGATACTGTAGCCCTATAGCATTATCCTCCTGTTGTTCATCGATTTGCTCAAGCGGGCCCAGTTACGTCTCCATTGTGAGATTTCCTGTTACTGTGTTTGGCATACCGAATATGTCACAGGTAGCTTGTCAGGCTTTGCCATGGGGGGCAAGATACTCTCGGTAGCTTGCTGGACTCTCTGAGAGGGGCGGAGGAATCGAATCCAGCTCGGCCAGGCTGGCTGCATGCAAGGTAAACGTCCTACTGCTGTGCGGTCAGTCAGATACTAATTGCAAATATTCATCTTGTTCAAATGCTGCCATAGACTGTCATATGATGGTAATATCCAACTTTGGGATGTTTTCTCAAGAAAAAGAAAAAGTATGTGTGAATAATGTGTAAATGAACTTCTATAAAATTGGTGTATATAACATGTGTACACATATACAACTAAATGTCTATTTGTTGTTATTTAAATTAGTAGGCACAAATTACAAAATAGGTAAGTCCTTTTTTTTTGCTTTTTGAGTCACACTCGGAGACGCACAGGGTTTACTCCTGGCTTTGCACTCAGGAATTAACTCCTGGTGGTGCTCAGGGGACCATATGGGATGCTGGGAATCGAGCCTGGGTCTGCCATGTGCAAGGCAAATGACCTACTGGTGTGCTATCGCTAAAGCCCCAGGCAAGTCTTAATTTAAGATAACATCTACAACTTCTAAAAACAAAAATAAGTTTTTCTTTTTATAAAATTTTTTTTTATTAGTGAAACACCATGAGGTACAGTTATAGACTTATAAATTTTTGTGCTTGGGTTTCAGTTATACAATGATCAAGTACCCATCCCTCCACCAGTGCCCATCTTCCACCACCACGGGTCCCAGCATCCCCCCCACCCCACATCCCACCCTACCTCTGTGGCAGGGCATTCCTCCTTGTTCTCTCTCTCTTCTTTTGGGTACTGTGTTTTGCAAGAGAGGCATTGAGTGGCAATCATGTTTGGTCTATAGACTACTTTTAGCATGCTTCACCCACCCTGGGAGGGTCCTCACAACACCCTTTATTTGGTGCTCTCTTTTCTATCAGAGCTTCCTTTTCACCTAGCACGTGTGGCTTACTTTCAAGTCATGGAGCAAAATTCCTGGTACTAATCTCAGCCATTCCTGGGTGTTAGTCTCCCTGTTTGTTGCTTTTTGTTCCCCAGATGAATGAAATCTTTCTGTGTCTATCCCGCTCTTTCCAACTCATTTCGCTTAACATGATACTTTTCATGTAGTACCACTTGTATGTAAATTTCCTAACTTCATCTTTTCTAACAGCTACATAATACTCCATTGTGTAAATGTACCAAAGTTTCTTTAACCAGTCATCTGTTCTCGGGCACTCAGGTTTTTTTTCCAGATTCTGGCTATTGTAAAGACTGCTGCAATGAACAAACAATAGCAGATATCACTTCAACTATACCTTTTTGCCTCTCTGGGATATATTCCCAAGAGTGCTATAGCTGGGTCAAATGGGAGATCAAATTCTAATTTTTTGAGAATCGTCCATACTGTTTTCCAAAAGGGTTGGACCAGCCAGCATTTCCACCAGCAGTGAAGGAGGGTCCCTTTCTCGCCACATCCGTGCCAGCACTGGTTGCTTTTGTTCTTGTGGATGTGGGCCAGTCTCTGTGGTGTGAAATGATATCTCATTGTTGTTTTGATCTGCATCTCTCTGATGATTAGTGTTGTAGAGCATTTCCTCATGTGCCTTTTTGCCATTCGAATTTCTTCTTTGCGAAAGTTTCTGTTCATTTCCTCGCCCCATTTCTTGATGGGGCTGGATGATTTCTTCTTGTGGAGTTCAACCAGTACCTTGTATATCCTTGATATCAACCCCGTGTCAGATGTGTATTTGGTGAATATCCTTTCCCATTCTGTAGGCTGTCTTTGTATTTTGGTCACTTTTCTTTTGAGATGCAGAAGCTTCTTAGTTTAAGATAGTCCCATTTGTCTATCTCTGTTTTCACTTGCTCGGCCAGTGGCATGACATCTTTGAAGATACCATTAGCTTCAATATCATGGAGAGTTTTGCCAACTTTGTCTTCAATAAACATTATGGATTCCGGTCTGATGTTGAGGTCATAAATCCATTTCGATCGTACTTTTGTGCATGGCATTAGGCAGAGATCTGAGCCCACATTTTTGCATGTAGCCGTCCAGTTTTGCCAGCACAGTTTATTAGAGGCTTTCCCTGCTCCATTTCACTTTTCTTGCCCCCTTATCAAAGATTAGATGATTATATGTTTGGGAGGAAATATCAGTATATTCAACTCTGTTCCATTGGTCTACAGCTCTGCCTTTGTTCCAGTACCATTCTGTTTTAATTATTACTGCCTTGTAGTAGAGTTTGAAGTTAGGGAGGTTGATTCCTCCCATTTTCTTTTTCCCAAGAATTGCTTTAGCTATTAGTGGGGACTTATTGTTCCATATAAATTTCAAGAGTGTTTGCTCCATTTCTTTGAAGAATGTCATGGGTATCCTTATAGGGATTGCATTGAATTTGTACAGTGCTTTGGGAAGTATTGCCATTTTGATAATGTTGATTCTCCCCATCCATGAACAGGGGATATTTTTCCATTTCCTCGTGTCCTCTTTTATTTCCTGAAGTAGCGCTTTGTAGTTTTCTTTGTACAGGTCCTTTACTTCCTTAGTTAAGCTGATTTCTAGGTACTTGATTTTCTGGGGCACAATTGTGAATGGGATTGTGTTCTTCATGTCACTTTCTTCTCTTTCCTATTTGCGTATAGGAAAGTCATGGACTTTTGGGTATTGATTTTATAGCCTGCCACTTTACTATACAAGCCTATTGTTTCTAGGAGTTTCTTGGTAGAGATTTTAGGGTTCTCTAAGTATAATATCATATCATCTGCAAATAGTGAGAACTTAATTTCTTCTTTCCCTATCTGGATGCCCTTAATATCTTTTTCTTCCCTAATCGCTATTGCAAGTACTTCCAGTACTATATCGAACCGTAGTGGAGAGAGTGGGCATCCTTGTCTCATCCCTGACCTTAGGGGGGAAGGGTCTCAGTTTTTCCCCATTGAGGATGATGTTTGCTGTAGGTTTGTGGTAGATGGCTTTAACTATATTGAGGAAAGTCCCCATTTTGACAAGGGTTTTCATCATGAATGGGTGCTGGATCTTGTCAAATGCTTTCTCTGCATCTATTGATATGATTATCTTTTCTTTTGTTGATATGATGGATTATGTTTATTGATTTCCGAATGTTGAAACCATCCTTGCATCCCTGGGATGAATCCCACTTGGTCATGATGTATGATCTTTTTTTTGATAAGTTGTTGAATTCTTTTTATGATCTCTTTCTTTCTGCCTGATTTAGGCTCTTTCTGTTGATCCTTTTCTAAGGTCTTGAGCTGTGAGGTCAAGTTGTTTATGTGCATCGTTTCTACCGACCTAAGATATGCTTGCAGAGTTATAAATTTTCCCCTTAATACAGCTTTCGCTGCATCCCGCTGCATCCCATAAGTTCTGGTAGTTTGTATCTTCATTCTCATTTGTTTCCTGGTATCTTTTGATTTCGTCCTTGACTTCGTTCCTGACCCACTTGTTGTTCAGCATTGAGTTGTTTAATTTCCAGTGTTTGATTTGGTTCTCCGTGTCTTTGTGTGATTCACTTCTATCCTCAGTGCATCATGGTCTGAAAAGATGGCTAATACTGTTTCTATCTTCCTGATTCTGTTGAGGTATGTTTTGTGTCCTAGCACATGGTCTATTTTGGAAAATGTTCCATGCGCACTGGAGAAGAATGTGTATTCTTTCTTTTTGAGGTGTAAAGCCCTGCATAGGTCCATAAGCCCTTTCTCTTCTATTTCTTCTTTCAAGGCCAATAATTCCTTGCTGGGTTTTGTTCTTGTTGATCTATCCAGAGGTGATAAGGCGATGTTGAAGTCTCCAAGTACTATTGTGTTGGTAGTGATGTCCTCCTTAAAATCTGTTAGCAGTTGTTTTAAATATTTAGCTGTTCCCTCATTAGGTGCGTATACATTTAAGAGTGTGATTTCTTCCTGTTGTACGTATCCCTTGATGAATAGAAAATAGCCTTCACTGTCCCTTCTACTCTTTTTCAACGTGAAATTAATATTGTCGGATATTAGTATGGCCACCCCAGCTTTTTTGAAGGAGCTGTTTGCTTGCAGGATTGTTTTCCATCCTTTGACTTTGAGTCTGTGTTTGCTCTGGCTGTTGAGATGAGTTTCTTGTAGGCAGCAGAATGTTGGGTTCTGTCTCTGTATCCATTTTGCCACTCTTTGTCTCTTAAATGGTGAATTTATACCATTGACATTGAGAGAGAGTATGGTTATGGAGTTTTGTGTCATCTTTCTGTAAGGGTGTGTTGTGGTTGTAGGGTTTGTCTTGTCTTATAGTAGCCCCTTTAGGCCTTGTTTTATGTTTGGTTTTGAGTCTATGAAGTTCCTGAGCTGCTGTTTATCTAGAAAATAGTGTGCCATTCCTTCGATTTTAAGTGAGAGTTTAGCTGGATAGAGTATTCTTGGTGAAGCATTCATTTCAGTGAGTTTTTTGACTATATCTCGCCACTGCCTTCGGGCTTGGATGGTTTCCTCTGATAGGTCTGCTAAGGGGTGCTCCTTTGTATGTGATTTCCTTCTTTGCCCTTGCTGCTTGCAGTATTGTGTCTCTATCGGCAGCATCGATCATTCTAACTATGATATGTCTTGGAGTGTTTTTGTTCAGGTCTCTTTTAGCTGCCACCCTTCAGGCTCCTTGAACCTGAATGGCTGCATTGTGGAGCTTTGGGAATTTTTCAGCTATGATTTGTTTGACGGTGTTTTTTTCATTGGGATTGTTTCCCTGAGGTTCAGGTAGTCCCATGATTCTAATGTTGTTCCTCTTGGAATCATCTGCTAGGACTCTGATTCTCTGTAGAGCTATTTTGAGGTCCCTTGCCACTCTTTGTTGTTGCGTGTTGGCTTGGTGCAGCTAATCTTCCAGCTCACTGATTCTCTCTTCAGCTGCAGTCATTCTATTGTTAAGAGAAGAGACTGAGTTTCTTATTTCATCTATGGAATCTTTTAATCGTGACATTTCTGCTCTCATTTCTTCGTGTAATTTGTCGATTTTTTCTGTGGTGTTACTGGCTGTCTGTCTGTCTGTTTCATTGAGTTGATTGAACATCTTCATGACTTTCTATCTGAATTCTATGTCAGAGAGGTCCCTTAGGTGAGCGGTATCGACAGAATCTTCTGGATTGTTTTCGTTGTCCTCCCCTTGTGGTGGGGATTTTCTTTGTTTCTTCATATTGCTGAGTAGGTTGGGGACTAGATTCCTTGGGGACAAGGTTCCTTAGTATGGTTAAACAACCTGCAGCTGCGTTAGCGTTGGCCCGCTGGAAAATAAGCCATGCTCACTTTTGAAGCCACGTCCACTTTTGAAGAGGCCCTGCCTCTATGGAAACCTGGGTTTGGCATGAGATGGGTGCCACGTGAAGAGTGAAGAGGGGAAGGCAGACGCTCAAAACTGCTTCTCTCCAGGCGTCTCGGGAGATACCTGGGGTCTTGCAGGGAGAGATGCAGGTCCCAGGGTTGCGACCTGGCGGCTGAGCTGACCTGGGTTTGGGATGAGATGGGCACCGCGTGAAGAGTGAAGAGGGGAGGGCAGACGCTCAAAACTGCTTCTCTCCAAAATAAGTTTTTCTTAAGAAAGCTAAAGAACTCAGTCCATTTTGTGGAGAACTGTTTGCACACAAAGTTAAAACACAGCAGATCCCTTTCAACCTTTGGTTTCCCTATCAAGCTTCCTCAATGGGAAAGATTTACATCCAAGATAACATTTGTCCTTCCACTGTCAAGCAAGTTTAATTCGGTATGACCATCAGTGCCAGAGACAAAGGGAAAATAATAAAACAGCTAATATTTAGTATCAATACTAAAGACTTAAAATGTCCTATGGAACATGCTACTGGGAAAGAATATATCTTATGGAAGTTTGTTTTAGAAAATTAAATTTCCCCAAATTTGATATGTATGTTTCCATTTTCCATTTATTTAGTTGTATAATTATTTACAAATGCACACCAAATACCTGTGTGGACCATCCACTGTGCTAAGAACAGAGGGTTCAGAAGTCCCGCCCTTATGAAATAGTTTTATGAAGTTTACTTACACAAGAAATTCTGCAGGCTTCCTTAGACTAGTGGCAAGGCATCAAGTATTAGTCATTATAAATATAAACGGATTCACTAATAGATACAACATAAAGAACATCAATTCACATCTGTGATCAAAATCAGAAAGAGTCATGTGACTTTTTAGTAATATTACAAGTTTTTCAAAAGAACACTTAAGACCTTTATCATCATGAATTCAGTAATCATCTTGCTTTAGGTGAAGAAATGAAAGATGAGGATTAAGGAACGTTAAAATCTGAATTATTCAAAAAATATTAGTAGGCCTATTATTAGACCTTTTTTCTGTTGCTGCTAAGTACTTTAGTTGATAAAGATAAGTGATGAAATGTCTAAAAAGTGAAAGGCCAAAGGGTAAAGGAAATATGAGCCTTCAGCTGCTTGCTATTTCTATAATTCCAAGTGACAGAGTATGAAGTGAGTGTTGCATGTTGTGAACTCCAGATCCTTTTCTGTGCCACCTTTCTCCTTGTGTTGGGCCTGCCCCTTCCTGCTGAGAGTGGCAGTAGCACTATGGTAATGGCCTGTTCCAGTTTACACAAACCTTCAGGTTGGTCAAGAATTGGCCTAGAGCTCAGTGGGTTGGTCAGAGACAAATGGGTTGGTGACTGAATTTGGTTTTTATTCACTTGTGGGGAATGAGAATCAGATGACTGTGATGAGTCAAGTACAGAACTGAAAATCTCAGGTCGTACAGCGGCTGTTATCAAGACTGCTAGTTTAGAAAGGAAGCAATGGGTGAAACCTACCATCTGTGGGTTTTGTAAGGTGAGAAAGATGACTGTAAATCTAGACTAGAAACATCAGGAGAGGGGTCTGTGGGGAACTGCCACAGTCCCTCTATTGACTCTACTAGCACAGGCCAGGTAACGTGTATGTAGAAACTGTTGTGTTACATGTAATCACGCCTGGTTTTGGGTTTTTGTATCATGACAAATCTGCAGAGCTCCTATACGAGATTTAGATGACAGTATGGAAGCAGGAACAAGCAGAGCAAATTGGTTATGCCTCATTGGGAGAAAAATGTTAAGCCTTCCAAGACAATGAAGAGGGCAAGAAGCAGAGAAGGGAAAGAGGGAGATGACTAGACGGTCAGCCAACTCTGACTTGAGCAGAGTGATTAATAACTTGTTGATTGAACAGTTGACTTTGTAACCCACCCCCCACCCTCTTACTGCTCCCTACAACTTCAGCATGATTCTGAATTGAACAGTTGCTTTTAATCCCTGGTGGCTTACTTGGGTAAATGTTGCTTTTAATCCCTGATGGCTTAGTTGGGTAAATGTAGTCTAGGCATTACAAAATGTGTGTCATCCTATTGTTCATCAATTTACTAGAGCGGGCGCCAGTAACGTCTCCATCTACCCCAGTCCTGAGATTTTAGCAGCCCCTCCCACTCATCTTTCTAAATGCTGCCATATTGGAGGCTCTTTCAGGGTCAGGGGAATGAGACCCATTATTGTTACTGTTTTTGGCATGTCGGATATGCCACGGGTAGCTTGCCAGGCTCTGCTGTGCAAAATATGTATATTGGGGATAAATATCATATAAGAATGTAATGGTCTCTTTGGGTTGATTCCTATGCAGAAATTTGGATTCCTATGCAAAAATAAAACCTGCTGAGTACATGGCAAGCCTCACATCTGTTTAAAAACCTTATATTTTGAATTAAGTCAGCACTCCCCCTCCTCTGGACCTCAACTTTCTGTTTCCATAATGCCTGCAACCATGTCAGTCTATTGAAAGCTGAAAATTGGGATAAAGCTCTGTGGGACTGCATTGTTTTGCAGGATCTTGAAGTTCAGTCCTGACTTCAGTCTGAACTGAAGCTGTCGTCACTGTGAGTTGTAAGCCAGGGCTCAAAATGATGTGCTCCACTCTGCTTGCCAGACAAGTGCCTGGTTTTCATCGTCCTGGAGGCATCTCAAAACCTTTGCAAGTTGAGAACAGTCTTGTAAAAGTGTGTAACTCTCAGACAACTTGTGCGCCTTGGGTCCTGGGAGACAGGAAAGTCTCATTTAGCTGAGTGTAAGCTTGACAAGTCTTCATTCTGGTCCATTTTTTATCTGGAACCATGATGGGCCTTTTCTTTGCTTAGAAATTTCAACGTTTTTCTCACTGTCAAGAATTCTTCCTCAGATCAATCTAAAACGTCTCTTGAGCTAAAGAATTGATTTATCCTGTATCAAGAACTTGCTGCTTCCGTCAGAATTCGTTGTTTTCTCCTTTAGTGGGAATATATGGCCCTATCCATCATGCATCTTATCCATCAGTTGTTCTATCTTGCTCAAGACTAAAAATAGAGAAATACTAGTGTCTTGGTGTAATAATGATATGCAGTCATCTCTCGGTTAATTTTCCTGAAATGGTTCTTCTCTTTTTGTGACTGTGATGCTTTTCTCAGGTCCTGAAATAGCATTGAGAATTAGTTCTTTAGCACTGAACATCCACTTTGCAGACAAGGAAAAGTAATGTCTAGTCAGAAAATTGTTCATGCTTAAGAAAATATAGGTATCTATTACCAATATCCTTTAAATTATCAGAATGAACAAACTGTCTATTTATAATTGATGAATTTGGAAGCTTTTGAAAAATCATGTAAGTTGTAAGTTCTTGGCAATTTGAATTATCAGTAGTTTCTTTTGGATGTGCCCTGTACCATCGTACATCCAAAAGAATCTAAGTTGGCACTTAAGTTGTTGGCTATATACTACCAGAAGTATTTCTATTAAGACCTGGATGATTTCTTAAACACTCTCCCCAGAGAGATGCAAGTATTTTCAGTAAACACTTTTACAGCTGTCTGTAGGGAATATACATCTGTTTTAAATGATGCCCGTAACACAGATCTTGATTTCCAAAGTTACACTTCAAAGGATCCCACTGTTCTCTTTGTGAAAGATAGTCCTTTTGAATACTTGATTGTAGAACAACTGTACTCCAGCTGAGATATTGAACTTAGAAAATATGTGATAAGCTCTACAAAAGTGCTTTTTCTCTGCCACTGTTGGGAATTTCTCTCTCTCCCTCCCTCCCTCTCTCTCTCTCTCACTTTGTCTCTCTCTCTCTCCCCTCTCCTTGTTCTTACACCACAGCGCTATTAAAATTAAATGATACCTTGCATAAGAACTTTGCCATAAGCATTGAGTCCATATTAACCCAGACTTGGTGTGCGATGTATTCTTTATTGAATAACTCATGACTTGATTTTTATTATCAGAGGTGGTAAAACATAACCAGTGTTATCCACCATGGCTCTGTGCACTTTGCAATCTTACACACCTTGTTTCAAATTATAACTCAGTAGTGAGAATATTGAACCATATTATAGTAATGTCTTTTAAAAGAGTAATGGTTGACAACTAGCTAGCATTTTCTTGTGATTCATTCTTATGCCTGTATGGCCATGACTAAGCTTCTTAGTCTAAGATTCTTTTTTGTTTTTGTTTTTGGGCCATATTCAGCAGTACTGACTTACTCCTGGATCTGTGCTCAGGGATCACTCCTGACAGGCACAGGGGACCATGGGGTGCAGGGTATCTAACCCAGGTGAACCACAAGCAAGGCAAGTGCCCTTCGTGCTGTACTACAGCACCTCTCCAGGATTCTTTTACCTGCCCTTTAAGTATCACGTTAATAATGTCTCCCAGAAATCCAAGTGTTGAATTAGTATATCTAAACTCCTAGTACTGTACCTAGCTTAGACAAGGCTCATAGTAAATGATATCCTTATGGTTGTCATCATGTATAAATTAGTTTATAATGGGCTGGAGCGATAGCACAGCGGGTAGGGCGTTCACCTTACACACGGCCAACAAGGCCGACCCGAGTTCGATTCCTCCGCCCCTCTCGGAGACCCCGGCAAGCTACCGAGAGTATTCGATATGCCAGACACAGTAACAACAAAGTCTCCAATGGAGACGTTACTGGGTCCGCTCGAGCAAATCGACGATCAACGGGAGGGCCTTTACCTTTATAATAGGTTTTGGTTAAATAAACATTTTGGGGGTTATATAAATATGTTGAGAATGGGAAGAAAAATGATAACAGTATAAACATTGTTAAATTATCTTTTATTAAATTAAAATACACATTAGTGTGATTAAACACCATATCATTACCCAAATAAGATCTACACTTAGAGAACATTAACTAACACATAGAGCTTTATTTTTATGGGATCTCAAAACACATTTTGGGTATTAACCTACCACTCAAATTTACGCTAGAAGAAAAAATAGACACTGAAGTATGTTGCCAGCCAATCTAACGACTAAGCCTGATTCAAGAGCAGGTTTTCAAGTCTCACTGCATATCTCACCCCAGGAAATCACTTCATGGTAGTCTACAAATGCTTTCTATCACTCAGAGCCATTTTATCTCTGCCCAGAACCACCAATCCATCATTTTGCCCAAATGTGACATTATTGATATGATTTTTTATGAAGAGTCCTTTGGGTTGTTACCAATGACTTTCTTGATATTAAATGAGGTGAAAGGATTTTGATATACCTTATGAGATCATATGTGAAACCCATTATTTTTAATAATTATTGCTCCTACAGCCTTTGTTTATGTGTTCATTTAGGTAACAAGAAGAATCTACATGTACTAGATAAGAAATTGAATTCCCTATATAATATGAATGAATATTAAACATTGGAATCTGAAAAGAATCTACTGAAATTGCATTAATATTTATAACTGATCTGTGAGATTGGGAATTCTTCTTTATAAAATTTCCAAGTTCATGTTTGTAAGAATTAAGCATCCTTGAATTTGAAATTCAGTTTTCCTCACTGAAATAGATTTCTATTATACACATATCTAGTGAGTTCTTTGTTGTTGATGTTTCATATTCTTACATTATAAGTCAGGAAAGATATTTTAGAACCACAAACTCAATTAATCTAATCCAGTTCATTTTATTAAAAATAAAATACCCATTTGTTCCCCTTATCACCACTAATATTCATAATAATGGTTTTGCAGGAGTAGCTAACAATATTATAAGTATTAGCATCCTTGATTTAAGAACTTTTGCAAGAATATACAAATTCAATCTTTTTTTTTCCATCAAAATTTAACAAGGAGAGTAATTCCACTGGTCTCACTAGTAAAAGAATAAGAATGTTCACAGTTAACTAGTAAGTTACCAATTTTCAAAAGGCAAGAAATATTTTGACATAGTCATAAATAAAAACTTCATCATCTGATTGGTTTTCATTTTTTAGATTCAACAGTTTATGTCAGGCGGAAAAGCTTCTCTTTAATGAGCCGAATGAACTAGAGCAAAGCTTTAGGTCAAATCCTTGCCTAGAGATATATTTCATGCCTTCACAGTCTCTCTTTTGAACAGTTACAAATCGAAGACTGAGCCCAATTACACAACTACAGCGACAAAGTGATATCCTTAGTGGCAAACCAGTATGCTGGCTCAGAGGGAACACCTTGCCCAATTCAGGAAAAGAGTCCAATCACAGTATCATCCCAACACACAAAATTTCATTCATATAGGGCACAATGCTGAGTAAACCAAAATAACTGTATAATAAGGAATGGTGGCTTATTGACAGTGAGTACTGAAAAAAGAGCATTTCAGTGGACTGTGATTATAAGAAACCAGGACGTTTTTATTCAGAAGAACCATAGCTGGCTGGAACACCAAGTGCGAGTTGAGACAAATCCTCTGCTCCAGGGACCTGGGTAGGGCCCAATTAAAGGACTATTTAAGCCCTTTCCTTTTTCCTTTTGGCAGTGCCAATAAAAGCTGCAACAGGCTGAAAATCTCCTTTGTGTCTTAGGATAAATAGATGTTTTCATGAAACTTGGGAGGTCTTAGCCAATAAAAAAACGTCTCCCAAACAGATCCTAAAATATATGCAGTCACCCACTTAATGTGGCTCCTTTCTCTAAATGCAGAATCTATGAAGTGTTTAAAGGAAATAATGCTAGGAACATAAAGGAAAGATTATGCTAGCCTTGAGCAGCAAGCTGATTCAGATTATACCTGTGCTGGTTGTATTACTCTTTTTTCCAACTCTTTATTATAATCAAGCTTAACATGTACAACAACTGATTTTGATTGCCTGCCAAAGTCTGAACTTGTTCTTCCTATAGTCTTTTCTGTTTCTATAAATGGAACCACTGGTCTTCTAGTTATTTAAGCCAAACTCAGGAACAATCCTTGCTTTCTTCCTCAACACTTCCATATTATCCAGGCCATCACCAATTCGTACTGTCTTGGGTTCCAGTGTAAACATGATCACCTTTCGCCACTACAATCAGGGCACTATCTTTTAATTCTTCTTATTTTTTTGTTGTTGTTGTTGTTTTGGGGCCAAACCCTACTGTGCCCAGGTTTTACTCCTGGCTCAGTGCTCACATATTACTCCTGGCATGACTCAGGGGACTATTCGGGGTGCTTAGGATAAATCCTGGGTTAATTACTTGCAAAGCAAGCTCTCTACTCACCTTATTATGTCTCAGACTCTCCCACTATCTTCTTTTGTTTATTTTTCTATGCGTGATCCTTTCCACTTCATTCTTCACAAAGCCAGACTTTTTTTTCTTAATACATGTGTTCATGCCACTCACTTTCCTATTCAAAGCTCTTTAATATTTTTCCATTTTCCATAGAATTATATCTCAAATTTTTATCATGAGAACAAGGCTCTGAATCATCTACTATATATATCACTTATGTTTTTCTGTCACTTATTCCTTTATTCCTTTCCCTCCCCCACCTTTTCCTTTTATTCTCTTCCCTGAACTCTCCTCCTTCCATCCTTCCTTCCTTCCCCACACCCACGCTGTGTTCAGGGAATATTCCTGGCAGTGCTTAGGGGACCAGATGCAGTGCCAGGGATTGAACCCAGATTGGACATATGCAAGACAAGCACCTTACTCACTATACTGTCTTTCCAGTCCCACAAAGACCAGATAGTGAGTACTTTAGGCTTGGTGAATCATATGATCTCTGTTGTAATTACTCAGTCCTATTGGTATAACATAAGCCACAGAAATTATATGAAATAATGAGAATTACTGTGTTTTGATAAACCTGTAAATATAGACACAAGTGGCCAGCCGGATTTGGTCCTAGCATCTGTTTGCCAGCACCTGATCTTATTCAAGCCTATCTCACTAACTCTCTTCACTTATTTGACATAGTTTTCCAATCATTTCTGAGTTTGTTCCTCTTTGTATTACCATAGCTGGTACAGTGCTTAACATAATTTCTCAATTAAATTTCAGCAAATATTGAATTAAATGCATTTTATCAAAACACAAAAAAGAAGTAAAAAAGATAATTTGGGCATATCATATCTGAAAAATGATATATCTAAGGCCAATTATTCTCAATATGTCACATTATTAGAAAAAATATCCTATACTTATTAATTCTACTCTGACTTATTAATAAGTATGCCCCAAGTTGTAATTAATATGAAGGCATTTGTAGCTGACACATTCTGACTTACACAAAGCCATGTATAAGTTGAATAGGTCTGCTTCACCTTGTAGTTAGAACATCTGGAACATCATCCTTGAAGGTCAACCGAGAAAGAAGCAGGGAGATAACACACAGCTTTCAGGAGCCTTGTACTAGACGTGACACACTTCACTTCCCTATATAGTCCACTGAGTTATATGGCTCCAATTTAACTGAGAAGTAGACTGGGAATTATTGTAGGGTATGAAATATTTGGTAATAGTGAACTGATTCTGCCAGAGAATGCACAGGCTATTAAAAGAATATACATATTTCCTAATAGTAAACAAAGGTGACAATAATGAAGATTGGTTTCCTGTCATGTTCATGTATTTCTTTTCTTTTCTTTTAAATTTTTTTATGCTAGGACTCAAATTTCAATGGCCTCACCTGTGAGCCTGAACCACCTCACAACCCCATATTTTTCATTTTTAAAAGCTTTTATTAAATTTTAATTTACCTTATTAACAGTGATATCTCACTGGGTAAAGGTAAAGGTAAAGGTAAAGGCCCTCCCGTTGATCGTCGATTTGCTCGAGCGGGCCCAGTAACGTCTCCATTGGAGACTTTGTTGTTACTGTGTCTGGCATATCGAATACTCTCGGTAGCTTGCCGGGCTCTCCGAGAGGGGCGGAGGGTCCGAGAGGGTCGGCCATGTTGGCCGCTTGTAAGGTGAACGCCCTACCCGCTGTGCTATCGCTCCAGCCATCTCACTGGGTAGTAATTATTATTATCTTACTTTCATTCCTCCCTTGGACATGTTTCTACAAAACTTTTCACGCTTATCATAACAAAATCCTTGTTTTTTTTTTTATATTTTCACGTATCTTTTTGGTTTTCTGTATGTTCTTTAAGTTTTAGTCATTTTAAAAGAATTCTGTGCCACATTTACTTTTAAAAGTGAAGGATCAAGTTCCAAAAATTGTCTGTAGGCGAATGATACTTACAAAGAAAGAAATATGTGTATATTCTCTTTTCTCCCCAAATTATTTATGTCTACATAAGTTATTCATCAGTCATACATTCAATGAATATTTATTGCATGGATATTGTTCTAGGGTGTTTTGGTGAATAAGATAGCTCTCCTGGTGCTTACATATAGCTAGCAGAGAATATTAAAACATTCCAGCATGATGGTAAAAAGTTAGAAATTCATATAAGCAAAATTTCAACAATGTTTAATGTGATGTTCTCATTTTTGCTTGCTGTTTTACTTAACGCAAAATTTTTGAGGACATATTTTAAAGTCTTTGTAATGGGATATTTATGTGATCAAAGTATCTATATCTCCATGAGACACTGCCTTTTCTTCTGGCTGGTTAAGTGAGTAAATCTTTAAAACCTGTGAGTTATAGTAATAGAAAAATGTACTTTCATTTAAAGGGACTGCAATTAACTCTGAGACCTTATTTATTTATTCTGTTTATTAAATAAATAAACCTTATTTAAATAATAAATAAATAGATCTTATTTAAAGTCTTTTTAAATAAATAATCTTTACCTATTTAGTTAATTTATCCATTTTATTTATTCTGTTGAATAAGATACCTACAACCTTCTAATTTGGAATCAATCTTCTGATTTTTATCCACCTTATTTATATAGTTTCCTGAGGTAGGTACTCTTCTAGAGAATTGTTTCACAAAACCAGATCTGCTTCCTGCACTTGCAAATAAAGAAAAGAATCTAAGGAATGATGAAGCAGGATAGATTCAAATATGAGTTCTTAAGCAAGTAGAAATCTTCCCTGGTGGAGAATGTCTTATGTAATAGAATTCTGTGGATCTGCAAGGATTTTATCATTGCCATGGAGTCCAGGATTCTTGCTTCCTTGGATTGCCATAATGGAAAGAAATCCAAAAAATTGCTTCCTCTGAAATGATAGGGATTATTAGGAAAGCATCAGAATTTTCAGTTTAACACATCCCAAGTTAAATGTGACTAGAATAATCATTTCTCAAGTCCTCGGAATGGGAGTTAGGAACAAACTTTGTCTAAGACCCTGTTTAAGGTAGAAATATTTCTGAGTCTTAGTTCAGACTTTTTCAATGTCTATCTGGGCATGGGCGGACCATGGGTCTACTTCTATAGTCTCTTGTCTTCCTCTCTCAATGATGTATACACATCAGTATATATAAGTGATATATATTGTATATGTTCTCCTGTAGATGTGCTAATTTAGTCTTAGATTACAGATAGGAAAATACATTAATCTATTATAATTTATTTATAAATGACAAGGAAAGGGAAGTTTTCTAAAGTCTCAATTTATAGCTACTTATTTCTGGATTTCATGAAGCTAAAAATCAATGAAATTTAAAACTAGAATAATGTTGTGAAACCTTATGAAACACCATTCCCATAATCTTTATTAAACCAGACACTGTGATAAGAGCTTTATATGCTTTACTGCATTTCACCTTCACAGCTCTGTGAGACATGTTATCCTTATTTTATAGATGAGAAAACTAATGCTTAGAGAAATTAAGCCATGACATGAGATGAAATTTTGTCTTCAAAACATATTTGTTTTAGTAAATTTTTTGGATCCATGTCTTAGAGATCCTGAAGAGATTCCCCGGAGTAACTTATCTCTTACTCTACCAACTTATCTAGAATACTTTATGATGAGCAGATATCTAGATACCAGACTTTTCTTTGTCACATTCCTCCCAACACATATATATATATATGTATATATATATATATGAAAAGTTTATTGGGAATTGGAGGAGAAAAGAAAAAGAGCTCCCTAAGTGGGGAGGAACTTAGAATAGGACTAAGTTCTGACACATAATTTATATCATTTATATAAAGTTTATTGGGAAAGAATTTGGGGGCCAGAAAGATAGTATAGCACTTGCCTTGCATGCATCTGACCCAATTTCAATCTTCACTACCATGTATGGTCACTCAGCACTGCCAGAAGTGATTCCTGAGTAAGCCTGAGCACTGCTGGTTGTATCCTAAAAAAAAAGTGTTTTAAAGAATTTCAAAGTTCAAATTTTCATTCATCACAGTTATTTGAATATCTTTCCTAAAGATGATATTAGAAGCATTCTCATTAGAAGCATCCTCATTAGAAGCATCCTCATTCTTAAGATTTGGGTTAGCCAGAGATGATGCCTCTTGCCACCTGCTTGGCTGTCCATCCCCTCTATTACCAGCATTGAGATTCCTGGAAATAAAAGAACCTTAGCAATCTAGTTCTCTTACATTGCCCACTTAACAATCAATGTTCACATTTATGGCATGACTCATGAGCATAACTCAGACTTTTATAAATCTGAGAGGCCCTGAATTCTCTGACACTCAGGGACCACATATATCAAAATACATGTAAATAAAAGGAACACTAATTTTATTTACTTTATTTTATTTTGAGTGATGCTCAGGGGTTACTCCTAGCTCCTCACCCAGGAATCACTCTGGCAGTGCTCAGGGGACCATAAGGGATGCTGGGGATCTAACCCAGGTCAGTATTATAGTGCTTAGCATTGTAGTGCTTAGAAGAATACACTCAAGTATTGGGGGTGGGGGTTGAGCCACACCTGGTGGTGCTCAGAGACTGCTGGCATGCTCTGGGGGAGTGGGAGTGGGAGTGTTGAATCTAATGGTGCCCAGATGATAGTTTTGGATCTGTGCTCAGGAATCATCAAGGTGGTCCTCAGGGTACTATATGGTACTAGGGATCCAACCCAGACCCCTAATAGTAGCATGTGCTCAGTCTTTTGCACTATTTCTCTAGTCTAATGTACTACTTTTTATCATTCTACTGCAAAAAAAAGTGGGGCTAGAGCGATAGCACAGCAGGTAAGGCCTTGCACGTGGCTGATCCAGGTTCGATTCTTTCGCCACTCTCAGAGAGCCTGGCAAGTTACCGAGAGTATCTCGCCCGCATAGCAGAGCCTGGCAAGCTACCTGTAACGTGTTCGATATGCCAAAAACAGTAACAACAAGTCTCATAATTTGTTGTGAAACGTTACTGGTGCCCGCTCGAGCAAATCGATGAACGACAGGTGGACAGTGCTACAGGATAGTGCTACAGTGCTACTGCAAAATAACTGGAATGGAATTAAGATTTTTTCCCCTCCACTCTAGAGAAGTTGATGTTCTCCTTTGAATACCTCTCTCTCTCTCTCTCCCTCTCTCTCTCTCTCTTTCTCCCTCTCTCACTTCCCTCACACTTCTCTAAATTTCTTTCAATAAAAACTATTTTGCTTCACTTTTTTTAAATTGTGGGGGTGGAGGGAGGGGGAAGTGGGATGAAGATTAGGGTCAAGAATCAGGGCAAACTCAAGGACTGAGAAAGCTCCAGTGAAGGGAAGTATTTTTGTCATGTTGCTTCTGTGGGTTCAGTGTTTTAGTTTTTCTTTAAGGATCAGGAATTTCTACTCTAGAGAGAGCATGGAGTAGTAGTTAGAGAAAATTTTACTTTCCAAGGTGTCACTGCAAATTGGACCTTGATTTTATAGGCCAATAGAAAATTAAAACTGAAAAGAATATTGAGAGAATGAACTTTTCTAATCTCTTTACTTCACACTTTAGGAACTGAAGCCCAGGAGTTTATCTCATAATTATTTAGTCATGCTTTTAAAAGAAACCAGTCAACTCTAATTTTCTTTATCTACTGAATATATAAAGTAAAAGGAAAGGAAGTCAGGAGGAAAGAAGAAGAGAGATAATAAGTTCATATTTGTGGGTAAAGGCCATACATGTACCAGTAACAGTGTGAGATACTTCACACATTCAAGATAGTTTCAGTTGCAAGTAACATAAGATACAACTCCTTATTCAAGAGCAGGAAATGTATTGGTATTGCTCCTGAAAATTCCGGTGTAAAACACTAACATGTCTTGACTGATTCAGTCAACATTATGAGAACTAACTACTATTCATTTTATTGTATCTTCCTTCACTGAGATTTAAATAATTTGTGGTATCAGCTGGTATTATCAAACATTTTTGTGTCCTGTCCAACAAAATATTAGCCCATTCACCTAGATATTCATTACTAGTTCTGAGATTGATTCACCTGGCCTGTTTGATCTAATATGAGTGAATTGTTCATTGTTTTTCATTGTTGAACACATCACTCTGTCGAGGAGAAATGGGTTAATTGATCACTTTAACTAGGTCATCTTTGCAGGGATGAGAGTGGTGGAGTGATTTCTTGAAACAAAATTTGGGTACTATGGGACAAAAGATACAGCAGATAGAGTGCTTGCTTTGACGACAGGTGACTTGGGTTCAATCCCTCACAACCCTTATAGTTCCCTAAGTATTTCAGGAGTTATTCCTTAGCACAGAGCCAGGAGTAACCACTGAGCATCACCAGATGTGGTCCAAAATTGAAAATATAAATACTATTATCACAGAAGAGCCTGTGAATGTTGAGCAGGTAATGTTTATACCGACATTCTCTCATATGACCCTTATAACTTACTTGAGAATTGGTATTTAACTATACTATTTAATTTTTCTCTCTAGAGGGGTCTGTAGATTTGCAGGCATAAAACATCACCATTTTTTAACTGGTCAGAGCCCCTTAGACCCAAAGACAATCTAATAGAAAAAGAATATTTAAATTAATGTGTGTAGGCAATGTACCTTTTTTAATATTCATAGCTTGGAATAACTCCTGTCAGTTCAAGAGGCCCAGCACTGCCTGTTGTTCATCATCTCCACATAAGTCAGACCTTTCCACTGGTCGGTTTGCATATTATGAAGTATTGACCATTATGAAGATTTGGTTAAACACATTATAGCTGCTCCTTTCTCTGAACTGGAGGATGTCCCTCTGCCAGATATGCTGAGTTAGCTAGTAGCCCACAAAATCATCTGGTCTGACTCTGTTACATGAAAGCACAGACACGTTTCTTCATCAGCTTATAGTGTATGGCCTGCACATGATGTTATAAATATCCAAAGAGCTTTTGGCAGAAAAAGGTTCTTCACCCCAAAGGCCCGGTCCCTAATCTTACTCTCTTGGTCACATACAAGTCCTCTAGCTAGATATCTAGCATTCATAGATATTGCAAAAATAGTCAAGTTGTTTATTATTCAAATAAGTTGGGTTGCTAGAGTTTTTACTTTCTCAGATGGTTAGAGAAAACAGACACTTTTCTATGCACGTTTTTCCCATTATTTACTGGAAGAATATTTCCTGAATTTTTATACATTTACTTATACTGGAGCTATGTGGAAAGATATTCTGAAATTGAAAGTATGAACTTTAGGAGGATTCAATTTTAAATTCATCGTGTGGGGTTTTACATAGTTACTTATATTTAACTAAATGGTTATCCTCTGAGGAATTGTTTAGAGATGTCTGTTGTCTTGTTAAACATAAGAAATTCAAACATATAACTTAGGATAACAAGGATTACAAACATACATTCATATCCGTTTTAGAGCTTTCCTTCCTAGTCATCATTTAAAATGATAAGTGCATATATCATATACATATTAGTATCCACAAATCTGGACTAAGCAAGACCAAATGATAAACATTAGATGTGCTATGCTTTTAAATTATTTCTGAGTTAGTATTTCCAGCTTCATTTATGAAGAAGTTTCTTAGGGTCACATATGGAACCAGGTCTGTAAATTGCATTCAGTGCTCTCAGATTCTAAATGGGCAGTTATTTTATCCACTAGATCGGACCCCGTGCTGTATATTCAACTGAAGGAAAAAAGCTCACACTGTCGAGTTCCCTTAGGTACAGATAGAAAATAGAACTGTCACTTTACATATTCATTCAAGTATTCAATAAATACTGATTGTTTATATACTCCAGTTTCTGAAGTAGCTACCCGTGAAAAACAAGAAAAACAGGATCCAGAAGTTGACTACATCTAGAGGGAGGATAGATAAGAAAAATAGACAATTAAAATGCAAAGTGATAAATACTGTAATTCTGGGACACACTTTCCAACCATTATGCATCATTTTATGAGATTTATATTTCCTGTCAGTGAAATAAAAGGTAAGGGTGATGGCACAATAAAACCTCAGTAACTCTGTTCCCCTGAAATGAAGTGAGTCAGCCTCAGCAGGTAGGTTTTCCAAATAACTCTTATGAATACTTACTGTGTGCCAAACCCTGAACTTCTCCCTTTACAAAAATTTAACCTGCACAATAATCCTGAGACTGGCACCATTGTTGTCACAGGGCAAAAAAAAGGCAAGTCACTGGAAAAGAAGATACAAATTAAATTTGCATGAGAAAATAGCACAGTCATAGAGAAATAAAAACTAATGGTGAAATAACATCAATTTTAACCTAGCAGATTAGCAAAAATTACCCAGTGTTGATAAGACTATGGAATAATAAAAACTCAAATATGCTTTTAGGGGAACATAATTTAGAGGAACATTTGACTGTATTAAAAATAATGTGCCTTCTTTGTGTTTCAAAATTCTAATTCTTGGAATTTATCTGAGAAATAGTCTCAGATAAATACAACAAAATTATGCAAATAAATACAATACTTGTTTAAAACAAACTTTGCTTGTTATAGCAGCAAACTGGTTAAGAAAAAACATTCACTGTACAAGTCTAATATACAGTGGCATTTTCATGCTATTAAAGTAAGTGAGTACTTGGGAATTGACAGAAAGCTATCCATGACACGTTAATGAACCAAAGTAAATAAAACAAAAAAACAATAGGTATCATCAGGTCCGAAGAGATGCATACAAGACTAATCCTGATTCCATCCCTGTACCACATGGTGCTCCCACCTTCAGCTTCTCTGAGTGCATTGCTGGAGGCCTTCAGGCTGTACTGAGCCTGGCCTGTGCACCTCAGCACCACAGGACCCATGAAACATTGCATTCTCAGACCCTTGTATTGAATCACTGGGCAGTTTACAGAGAATAACAGGGAGAGGCTTCTGAGTTTCCTGAACACTCCTTGGGAGCATCCAACCTCACATAATAATAATAATAACTCACAAAACAATAGATATAAGATTGTGTTTCCATTAAACACTAACAAAGGGTGCAGAAAAGTTCTTTAAGTATACATAAGATTTTTCCCCCCCACAGGGCCAGAAGCATAATACAGAAGTAAGGCGCTTGTCTTGCCCTTGACTGACCCAGGCTCTAGCCCCAGCACTACATATGGTCCTTCAAGCCCTACCAGGTGTGACGCCCAAATGCAGAGCCAGGAGTAAGCCTTGAGCACCAGTTGGTGTGACTCAACACCATGCAACCAAAATGGCTCATTAACCATACTCTGGATTCCCATACTGAAATGTGAAATATAAGGAATACTTTTATTTATTTTTCATGTTGTCCCTTTTCAGAGTCTTTGAGTAGCCCCTGCCATTTTTAAACCAATTTTATAACTTAAATAAAAATATTTATAAAACATCGAAAATAATTTTATGCTATTTTTTCATTAAAGAATTATACTATATAGAATCATTTTAAGAAGCTGAGGTTTATTTTACGCATTTCAAAAATATTTTTGTCTAGGGGCTGGTGTGATAGCACAGTGGGTGGGGTATTTGCCTTGCATGCGGCCAACCCAGATTCAATTCCCAGCATCCCATATGGTCTCCGGAGCACTGCCAGGAGTAATTCCTGAGTGCATGAGCCAGGAGTAACCCCTGTGCATTGCTGGTTGTGACCCAAAAAGGAAAAAAAAAATTGTCTAAAGAATTCCATTGTTGTTGTTTTGCTTAATTCATATATCCTGAGACATAGGATGAGCAATCTGTCCTTAAGAAATCCTGAGAGGAGGCTGGAGAGATAGCACAGTGGGTAGGGCATTTGCCTTGCATGCGGCCAACCTGGGTTCGATTCCCAGCATCCCATATGGTCCCTTGAGCACCGCCAGGAGTAACTCCTGAGTGCAGAGCCAGGAGTAACCCCTGTGCACCGCCAGGTGTGACCCAAAAAGCAAAAGAAGAAAAAAAAAGAAATCCTGGGGACGTTGTGACCAACTTTAGATGTAGTCAAGTAGCAAAACTTGAGAAGCTAAAGCTCAACTGATGTTTTTGACTGCACAGTGAGGAAGGAGAAAAGGTTCCAATTCATTCCTACTATTTATTTTTGAGTCACATCTGGATGTGCTCTGTGCTTAGTCCTGGTTCTGTGCAGGAATCACTCCTGACCACATTGAAGGACCATATATGGTGCCAGAGATTTAACCCGGGTCCAGCCGCGTGCAAGGCAAGCACCCTATCTGTTGTACTCACTTTCTGGTCCCACCAATTCATTCCTATTAAATTAAGCAAACCTTTACCTTTTTATGTGGAAAAGAGTACACAGAATTTTCTGTAATCCTAGATGGTGTATCCTAATTTTCTAGGAAGAGTTAGACATGTTTTCAATAGCATGGGATACATAAACCTTTAATTTGAATAATAGTCTCTCTCTCTTTTTTTAATTTTTATTAGTGAGACATCATGAGGTACAGTTGTAGACTTACAAAGTTTTCTGCTTGGGTTTCAATTATAGAATGATCAAATACCCATCCCTCCACCAGTGCCCATTTCCCACCACCACGGATCCCAGTATCCCTCCCACTCCCCATCCCCCCATCCCACCCTGCCTTTGTGGCAGGGCATTCCCTTTTGTTCTCTCTCTCTCTTATTGGGTGTTGTGGTTTGCAAAAGAGGCGATGGGTGACAATCATGTTTGGTCTATAGTCTACTTTCAGCATGCTTCTCCCATCCTGGGAGGATCCTCCCAACACCCTTTATTTGGTGTTTCCTTCTCTATCTGAGCTCCCTTTTCACACCACTGGCCAAGCAAGTGAAAACAGAGATAGACAAATGGGACTATCTTAAACTAAGAAGCTTCTGCACCTCAAAAGGAACAGTGACCAAAATACAAAGACAGTCTACAGAATGGGGAAAGGATATTCGCCAACTACACATCTGATAAGGGGTTGATAGTCTCTCTCTTTTTAAGAGACTGCCATTCATCCCTTCATTTCCCCATCTTTAAAAATATGTTACCTCAAATGTAAGATATCTTGTAGGTAAGATACTTTACCTCAGGGGCCAGAAAGATAGTATAGTTGCTAGGGCACTTGTCTTGCTTGCAGCCCACCCATGTTTAAGCCCTGGCACCCCGTATGGTCCCCCGAGTTCACCAGAAGTGATCCAATCTGAGTGCAAATCCAGGACTCAGCACTGAACATAGCCAGGTGGGGCCCCAAACCAAATCAAATTTATATTTTATCTGAAAATAGGAACTAAAATCTTGTCAGATCATTTGGGTAACCATTTGCTGCCAGTACATGTGTCCATTTACTTCTCTTTCAAAATCTTTTTCAGGTCAGTCACTTTCTCCTATCACTTATATAGATACTGATAATCTTATTTCTCCAAATTACACTATCCATTCAAAACTTTTCTACAGTATTTAGAATTTTAATTGACTATCTAAAGCAATTACTATTAGCAATCAATACTACTGCCTATCTCCAGGGAAAGAAGATGAAAAAAACTAAAACAACAAACTATCCTCAAACGTGACAAGATAAAAATGAAATAAATAAATAGGAGGACTAGGAATAAAGTCATTCCCCCCTCCCCAACCTCCCGTGCTGGGCCCATGCTATCATTTTACAAGTTTACCCCTCCAGAGACTCTTTGGTTAATGCCATATAGTTGTCCTGCATGAATATAAAGATTTTCCTGCTGTAGATAATTAGAAGGAAATGAAGTTGTGTGGGACATTGAGTAGAGCTGTCTTGTAGATGGTTTTTGGCCTCTGTAACCTATATATGTGAAATAGGTTTGAGATTTTTTTTTTAGTAAATAAAACCTGCAGGTGGTCCCTTGGAATAGTGCGGCCTGGTTCCTGAATCTGAGCCAGCAGCAGACACACAGAACAGCTGACATACTGCCAAGGAGGTGGTATGCCAAATGGCACGGTGCTATATGCTTGTTTGGGTTGGCTCTTTCAGCAAAGTGAAGAAGAGGAGAAAGAGACATCAGTAACACTTATCTTTCCGTTTCAGTCTCCTTTTCCCCTCCCCATAATTCTTCCTGCCCTTGTTTTCCCCTGCTCTCTTTCATTATCAAGAGTGAGCTAGTTTTTGTTGTTGTTGAACTTACTGATGGGATTGGCTTTCTCCCCTCCTGCACATTTGATTCTGGGCCCTGGAGCCATATGAAAGAGCTAAATTGTAATAAAAGCTCCCATGGCTAGAAGCCAAGGATAGTTGAGCCAGTTCCACATGAAATAAGTAGAAGAAAACATACCACCAATTTCTGCTGCCAGGGGGAAAGGAGAATGAGATCTGACAGCCCCCACCCCCATCCGGTGTGTCTCTTGTGTGTGTGACTTGTGACCCCTTATCTTTTTTTCTCTCTTCACTTGAATCTGTTTCTTGAACTTCATTTGCACTCAATGTCAATACAATGTTCTTTAGCAAATAATGGTTCTCTGAAGTTTGGTTGGTGTGTCATTTCCCCCATTTAGAAGTAAACTTCTGAAAGGTCTTACCCACTTTCAAAAAAAAGCAATAGACACTGCATGATCATTGGATGATTCACTAATTAAATAAATATTTTCGTCCATTTCTTGAGACTCTTGGTTTGTAACTACAGTGCCTGCCACTCACTACTTAAACTTCTTTCGTCCTCTACTTCCCTGCCAGAGATGGAATCCAGAGCTGGTCTTAGACTGTCCTTTGATAGAACCAGATGCTTTTCCCTGATAGACACTGCCAGAATTCAAGTTCTTAAGATGAAAGGGGTCTCAGAGGTATTTGCATGTGAATGAAATGAAGGTATCTCAGTGAATTTGAACATGCTGTGTGACCTAAAAAATGTGCATTCCTCATATGGTTATAGAAGTAGGAAGTCAGAAATAGTGACACATTTTACTTAGAATTGGGAGGTGAATAATCTAAAAAATTTCATTGTTTCCATGCATCAGATTTTATTAGAATGCTGCAAAAATGCATCTTTCTCCATCACTTTGTCAAGTTAGTTATTTTACGATACTCAGTGTATTTTATCCTCCCCCCCCCCCCCCCCGCCACCTGGGATATCTGTTCTGAGTCATTGACAATTATTGCCTACCTGTGCTAGGCTGTTTTAATTGCTGGGCTTTAAAATGCAGTTAAATATATTACAGCAAATCTCCACTCAATGATTATTTTTTTCAAAAAAAATAATTTTATTGGTTATTTTCCTTTTGAATCTCTTTTCAAATCTTATTAAAATGTCTTGTATTCTTAGTAATTCTTATGTAATTACTGAAAATTTAAATTAATTTAATGGATTTTTATGTCTGTTTACTGTTGTCTTCAATTGTTTGATTTTTGCCCCGCTTTCCTATAATACAACTTATTCCTCATTTTTATATTACTGTATCAAACATATCAGTGATACATACCTTTGGTGTTAAAAGCAGTATTGTTTCATTCTGATTTTATTATGAAAAATCTATTATTTAAGTATGATATACCACCAACAAAAGAAATATATTCTTTGTGAGTATGTGTGTATGTGTGTGTGTGAGTGTGTGTGCATGTGCGTGTGTGTGTGTGTGTAGGAAATGTTTGGGTCACACTCACCAGTTCTCAGAAGCTGTCCTGACTTTGTGCTCAGGAGTAAACTGACAGTACTCAAGAAAGGTGCCAAGGAATCTGTACTAGGGTCAGCTGCATGCAAGGCAAGTACTATAGTACTCCTGTACTATCCCTCTGGCCCAAGGAATATATTCATACCTCAGATGAGGAGATTAAGTCAAAGGGTGGGAATAATGCTTTTCATGTGGAGCCTTCAATTTTATCCCAAGCACCACTGGTTCCTCTAACGTGACTGTGAGTAGCTCCTGGGCACTCTGCCAGGAATAGCCCCTGAGCATTACTAGATATGCCCAAAAACAAAAACACAGAGAGAAATATATCTTATTTTTATCTTTTTGTCCATGAATTGATATTCAACTTTAATAGATGTCTTTGAAACGTATATTGAGATTATTATGCTTTTCTTCATTGTACCTATTAATATAACTAATATAACTAAAATGGTCTATAGTTTGGGTAGCAGCCATGCTCATCCTATACCACCAGAGCTCATCATCTATACTTCACTGTGTGTGTTTATCTGTGTAAATATCATATCTAATATAATGTTGCTGCAGTCAACATAATATGAACTTGACAAGTTAAATAAATCACAAGGAAACCAATTACATTCTGAAGTTCTTTCTATATTATTTGACTGTATTTTCCATTTCTTTTAATTATTATGCTTTACACTGATTCTTTTTATGTTAAATTAATTTCCATAAATTATTTTTCAAGAAAAATCACCCTGTTTCTTTAAAATGTAAAGTTTATTACCATGGATGAGTATGCTTTTATAGTTTTAAATAACTTCAGTGTTTCCAATACATCCTATCTGGACAAGGAAGAACAACGAGGATGCTTGCTTGTCTTTGAGTGGAGTGGAAAAAACAAAAAAGAAATAAAATACCTCTTCTGAGATGCCAAGCCACGTATTTCCCCTCAGGCAGAGTTGGTGCCAGAATTTATTCCGCCAGTATATTCGAAAAATCTAGTTAAAGTAGTCATGGGCAGAATTGCCCCCAAGGCATCTGGCAGAAACAAAAGTAAATCTCTAAAGAAACACTCTCAAATTCAGGTCTCAAAGAATTTCACAGATAAAGTCTTAGGAACATGGACTCACAGTAAGAAAAGCATACACATATAAGACACAAGAAACACTCCATTTTGCCCAGTAATCATCCCAAACCACAACAAAAGCAAAATCAAATTTGTTGAGTGCAGATTTGGAATAACCAAACAGAATACATTATATGTTAAAAAATCTAAAAAAAAGAAAAAATAGTGACAATATGACCAAGAAGAAATAAACTATAAAAATAGAAAAAAGAGAACTTTTTAACAAATGAAGAATAAAGTAATTTAAATTTAGAACTTAAAAGACAAATTGATATCAAAATAAACAAACTTGACAGATGGTAAAATAAAATATAAACCCTAAGAAATTTCAGACTTTAACATAAAAAGATGGAGATGGAAAATATTAAAGGGAGAGGGAGAGAGACCAGGTCACTTGAAATGGAATAAGAGAATCTACTAGATCTCTAGCTAGAATTTGAGTAACAGAATTTAGAATGGGAAGAGGTAGGGATCAAAGAAAGCTCAAAATTAATGTAAAAAAAAAACCTTAAATAAATCTCAAGATATTCAAGTAAAATTTCAGAATTCTAAAAAGTTAAAATCAAATACTCAACAGCAGAAGTATAATAGAAATATCCTGGGCCTGGAACCCCACCGCGCAAGTGTCTGCAGGAGCCCCCCCCCCCCCCCCCCCCCCCCCCCCCCCCGACGCTGGGAGGAAAAGGGGATGATCTGCATCTGTCTGTCTGTCCCTTTGGTCTGGCGGCCCATCAGAGCTGCTCCCTTGTCCCCCACCGAGTCTTTACTTCCTGGACAAAAACCAGGTATCCGTGGGGGCGTGACCACATAGAGGTGGGCGTGGCTTTAAAAGGTGGGCATGGCCTAATTTTCAGCAAGACAACGCTCTCGCGGCCGCAGGTAGTTCACTCAAACCAACAAATATTACCCCTACACATACACAACAACATGAGGAAACAACGCAAATTCCCACCACAGGGAGACCATAAGGAAATACGTCTAGAAGCCTCAGTAGGTGCTAGCCACCTTACGGACCTCTCTGACAAGGAATTCAGATATGAAGTCATCAAGATGTTCAATCAACTCAATGAAACAGTCACACACATATCCGCTAAACTGAAAGAGGACATGAAAGAAACAATCGATCGCACAATTGACAAAATACAGCAAGAAATAAGAGCCGAAATTGGAAAGCTCCGCACAGAAATGGCACGCATCACAGATTCCATAGATGAAGTCAAAACCTCACTCACTGCCCTCAAAAATAGAACGACCACAGCTGAGGAAAGAATCAGTGACTTGGAAGATCAGCTGCACCAAGCCAACAGACAACAGCAAACAATGGCAAGAGACCTCAAAATAGCTCAAGAGTGAATCAGAGTCCTACGAGATGATTCCAGAAGAAACAACATTAGAATCATTGGACTACCAGAAGCTCAAGGAAACAATCCCAATGAAAAAACCATGCTTAAGCAAATTATTGCCAAAAAATTCCCAGAGCTCCATAATACAGCCATCCAGATTCAAGAAGCCCGAAGGGTGCCAGCTAAAAGAGACCCCAAGAGAAACACCCCAAGACATATTATAGTTAGAATGATCGATGCTGCCGATAGAGACACAATACTGCAAGCAGCAAGGGCAGGAAAGGAAATCACATACAAAGGAGCACCCCTGAGATTCACAGCAGACCTCTCAGAGGAAACCCTACAAGCCCGAAGACAATGGCGAGATATAGTCAAAAAACTCACTGAAATGAATGCTTCACCAAGAATACTCTACCCGGCTAAACTCTCACTCCAAATAGATGGAAAGCTACACTATTTTCTAGATAAACAGCAGCTCAGGAACTTCATAGACTCAAAACCAAACCTAAAACAAGGACTCAAGGGGCTACTATAAGACAAGACAAACCCTACAACCACAACACACCAGCACAGAAACATGACACAAAACCCCATAACCATACGCTCTCTCAATGTCGACGGTCTCAATTCACCATTGAAGAGACAGAGAGTGGCAAAATGGACACAGAGACAGAACCCAACAATCTGCTGCCTACAAGAAACTCATCTCAACACTCAGAGCACAGCACAGACTCAAAGTCAAAGGATGGAAAACAATCCTGCAAGCAAACAGCTCCTGTAAAAAAGCTGGGGTGGCCATACTAGTATCTGACAACATTAATTTCACCCTGAAAAAGGCTAGAAGGGACAGTGAAGGCCATTTTCTATTCATCAAGGGATACGTACAACAGGAAGAAATCACACTCTTAAATGTATACGCACCTAATGAGGGAACAGCCAAATATTTAAAACATCTGCTAACAGACTTTAAGGAGGACATTGCAAGCAGCACAATAGTACTTGGAGACTTCAACATTGCCCTATCACCTCTGGACAGATCAACAAGAACAAAACCCAGCAAGGAATCATTGGCTTTGAAAGAAGAAATAGAAGAGAGAGGGCTTATAGACTTATACAGGGCTTTACACCCCAAAAAGAAAGAATACACATTCTTCTCCAGTGCACACGGAACATTTTCCAAAATAGACCATGTGCTAGGACACAAAACATACCTCAACAAAATAAGGAAGATAGAAACAGTATTAGCCATCTTTTCAGACCATGATGCACTGAGGATAGAAGTGAATCACACACAGACACGGAGAACCAAATCAAACACCTGGAAATTAAACAACTCTATGCTGAACAATGAATGGGTCAGGAACGAAGTCAAGGACGAAATCAAAAGATACCTGGAAACAAATGAGAATGAAGACACGAGCTACCAGAAACTATGGGATGCAGCGAAAGCTGTATTAAGGGGAAAATTTATAGCTCTGCAAGCATATCTTAGGTCTGTAGAAATGGTGCACATAAACAACTTGACCTCACAGCTCAACAGAAAGAACCTAAATCAGACAGAAGGAGAGAGATCATAAAACTTAGAGCAGAAATCAATGACATGGAAACAAAGAAACAATCCGAAAGATCAATGAAACCAAGAGCTGGTTCTTCGAGAGAATAAACAAGATAGATAAACCACTCGCAACACTCACAAAGAAACAGAGAGAGAGAACCCTAATAAACCGAATCATAAATGAGAAGGGGGATATCACAACAGAAACCAAAGAAATCCAAAAGATCATCAGAGACTACTTTGAAAGTCTGTATGCCACGAAACAAGAGAACCTAGAAGAAATGGACAAATTCCTGGACTCCTATAATCTCCCAAAGGTGAATCAAGAAGACCTGGAGTATCTGAATAGACCTATTAACATCAACGAAATAGAAACTGCAATCAAAAGCCTTCCCAAAAACAAAAGCCCAGGCCCAGATGGATTCACTAGTGAATTTTTCCAAACATTTAAAGAGGACCTGCTGCCAGTCTTTCTCAAGCTCTTTCAGGAAATTGAAAAAACGGAAACTCTCCCAAACAGTTTCTATGAAGCCCATGTCTCTCTAATACCAAAAGGAAACAAAGATACCATGAGAAAAGAAAACTACAGGCCGATATCCCTGATGAACACGGATGCAAAGATTCTCAACAAAATACTAGCAAATAGAATTCAACTACTCATCAAAAAGATCATACACCATGACCAAGTAGGATTCATCCCGGGGATGCAAGGCTGGTTTAACACTAGGAAATCAATCAACATAATCCACCACATCAAAAAAAGAAAAGATAAAAATCATATGATCATATCAATAGATGCAGAGAAAGCATTTGACAAGATCCAGCACCCATTTATGATGAAAACCCTAGCCAAAATGGGGATATAGGGGACTTTTCTCAATATAGTTAAAGCCATCTACCACAAGCCTACAGCAAGCATCGTCCTCAATGGCGAAAAATTGAGAGCCTTCCCTCTAAGATCAGGGACGAGACAAGGATGCCCACTCTCTCCACTGCTGTTCATTATAGTATTGGAAGTACTTGTAATAGCGATTAGACAAGAAAAGGATATTAGGGGCATCCAGGTAGTAAAGGAAGAAATCAAGCTCTCACTATTCGCAGATGATATGATACTATACTTAGAAAACCCTAAAACCTCTATCAAGAAACTTCTAGAAACAATAGGCTTGTATAGTAGAGTGGCAGTTTATAAAATCAATGCCCAAAAGTCCATGGCTTTCCTATATGCAAATAGTGAAAGAGAAGAAAAAGACATGAAGAAAACAATCCCATTCACAATTGTGCCCCAGAAAATCAAGTACCTAGGAATCACCTTAACTAAGGAAGTAAAGGACCTGTACAAAGAAAACTACAAAACTCTACTTCAGGAAATAAAAGAGGATACGAGGAAATGGAAAAATATCCCCTGTTCATGGATCGGGAGAATTAACATTGTCAAAATGGCAACACTTCCCAAAGCACTGTATTAATTCAACGCAATCCCTATTAGGATACCCATGACATTCTTCAAAGAATTAGAGCAAACACTCCTGAAATTCATATGGAACAATAAGCCCCCACTAATAGCTAAAGCAATTCTTGGGAAAAAGAAAATGGGAGGAATCAACCTCCCTAACTTCAAACTCTACTACAAGGCAGTAATAATTAAAACAGCATGGTACTGGAACAAAGGCAGAGCTGTAGACCAATGGAACAGGGTTGAATATACTGACGTTCCCCTCCCCCCCAAGCATACGAGCATCTAATCTTCGATAAGGGGGCAAGAAAAGTGAAATGGAGCAGGGAAAGCCTCTTTAACAAATTATGCTGGCAAAACTGGATGGCTATATGCAAAAAAATGGGCTCAGATCTCTGCCTAACTCCATGTACAAAAGTACGATCGAAATGGATTTATGACCTCAACATCAGACCGGAATCCATAATGTTTATTGAAGACAAAGTTGGCAAAACTCTCCATGATATTGAAGCTAATGGTATCTTCAAAGATGTCATGCCACTGGCCAAGCAAGTGAAAACAGAGATAGACAAATGGGACTATCTTAAACTAAGAAGCTTCTGCACCTCCAAAGAAACAGTGACCAAAATACAAAGACAGTCAACTGAATGGGAAAGGATATTCGCCAACTACACATCTAATAAGGGGTTAATTTCAAGGATATACAAAATACTGGTTCAGCTCCACAAAAAGAAAACATTCAACCCCATCAAAAAATGGGGAGATGAAATGAATAGAAACTTTGACAAAGAAGAAATCCGAATGGCTAAAAGACCCATGAGAAAATGTTCCACATCATTAATCATCAGGGAGATGCAGATCAAAACCACAAGAGGTATCACCTTACACCACAGAGACTGGCCCATATCCACAAGAACAAAAGCAACCGGTGCTGGCACGGATGTGGTGAGAAAGGGACACTCCTTCACTGTTGGTGGGAATGCCGACTGGTTCAGCCCTTTTGGAAAACAGTATGGATGATTCTCAAGAAATTAGAAATTGAGCTCCCATTTGACCCAGCAATACCACTCCTGGGAATATATCACAGAGAGGCAAAAAAGTATAGCCGAAGTGACATCTGCAATTGTCTGTTTATTGCAGCACTCTTTACAATAGCCAGAATCTGGAAAAAACCTGAGTGCCCAAGAACAGATGACTGGTTGAAGAAACTCTGGCACATTTACACAATGGAGTACTATGTAGCTGTTAGAAAAGACGAAGTCATGAAGTTTACATACAAGTAGTACTACATGGAAAGTATCATGTTAAGCGAAATGACTCAGAAAGAAAGGGATAGACATAGAAAGATTGCATTCATCTGGGGAACATAAAGTAACAAAATAGGAAACTAACACCCAAGTATGGCAGAGATTAGTACCAGGAATTTTACTTAATGACCCGGAGGACAACCACACATGTTAGGGGAAGGGGGAGCTCAGAAAGAGAAGGGAACACCAAATAAAGGGTGTTGGGAGGATCCGCCCACGATGGGAGAGCATGCTGAGGGTAGACTGTCGACCAAGCATGATTGCCACTCAATGCCTCTTTTGCAGACCATGGCACTCAAAAGGAGAGAGAGGGAAATGCCCTGCCACAGAGGCAAGGTGGAATGGGGGCTGGGGGGGAGGGGATGCTGGGATCCGAGGTGGTGGGAAATGCGCACTGGTGGAGGGATGGGTGTTTGATCATTGTATAATCGAAACCCAAGCACAAAAATGTGTAAGTCTACAACTGTACCTCATGGTGCCTCACTATTAAAAAATAAATAAATATAAAAAAAATCATTTCAAATAAAACATTTAATTAAAAAAAAAAGAAATATCCTGCTATTTTATGTTATTTGCAAAGTCCCTGCAGTCAAACTGGGTTGACTTCATACAGCGTCACTAAAAGCTAACCTACGTGGAAATAATGTCTTTAATGTGCTAAAAGAAAATGTCTTCAATCTATTATTATGTGCTAAGGAAAACTATCTTTTGCAAATGAGGGTGAAATAAAAGACAATTTTAGAAAAACCGAAATAAGTATTCACCTTCAGCACAACCTGATTAAGGAACTTTGACAGAAAGATGCATTTGGAAAGTGAAATGACTGGAGCAAAGATGTGAGTTTCAAGAAGGAAGCTATGGATAAATATAAACCAATATTAACAAAATTTATTAAACAAAATTGAAGAAGAATATCAAGGGGAACAGAATTAAAAAAAAAGAGTTTAAGTATTCTCCCTCTCTCTTTCTTCCTTTCTTCTTTTCTCCCTCCGTCCCTCTTTTTCTCCCTTCTTTCATTCTTTCCTTTTTATCTCTCTTCCTGGCCCCTACAAGGCATTTCTAGATATATAGCTTTTTGCAACATATTGTTCAGAGCATTCAGAAATAGAAAGAAACCAGCTTCAATTTTTTTTTTAAAATGTCAGAAATATGGACTGGAAAGATAGCTCAAAGACCTGGAGTTTATGCTTTTATGAAGTAGTCCTGGATTCAGTTCCTGGCATGGAATGATACTACAAGGAATGGCCCAAAAGAAAAAAGGAAAGTCAAAAATAAATGGCGAGATGATGCTCAGCAGACCAGGTGCCAGAATTGAACAGGGATCACCTGTGTGCAAGGCATGTGCAAATTATACCTCTTGATATTTTTTTTATCAAAACTGATGTGAATGGTTAAACTATCCTTTTTTAAATTCTTATTTAGGTATCATGATTGATAATAAAGTTCCAAGCACAGTGTTCCTACTGTACACCTACCACCAAAATGACAGGGTCCCTCCACCAATGTGTCAAACAGTCCCCTTGACAAAATTCTATAGGCCAACTCTCAAAGTCTGTTACCCTGATCATTTGTTTTTCCGCTTGTTGTGTTTCTTCATATCCAACATATGTAAACTATTTTAAAACAAATTTCAGTGTTTGTTTGAAGATGTGATCTCATCCTGATGGTCTCAAGTTGTACTTCATGTGTTCTTTACTATAGCTAGTGTTCTGCTAAAACTGGCAGAACATTAGATGAAGGACAACCATGCGAGCAAGTGGGGTTCCGCAAAAGATTCAGCACGATCGCTATATCCACAGGATAACCAAGCTCATTGAGGTTTCTCGGGAGTTCAAGATGCCGCTCTATCTAAGGTTCATTAATTTAAAGAAGGCCTTTGATTCTGTTGAGACAGAAGCGATCATCGAATCCCTAGCCAATCAGGGCGTTCAAACTCAATACATCAGGATCCTCCGTGAACTCTATTACGGATTCACTACCAGGATCTCATCATTCTACAGGGATGTGATCATCGATATCAAGAGAGGGGTTCGGCAGGGTGATACCATTTCACTGAAACTCTTCAGTGCCACCCTTGAGAACATCATGCTATGACTGGAATGGGAAGGAATGGGAGTGAAGATAGACAGTTGGCAACTACACCACTTCCGCTTCGCTGATGACATGGTTCTAATAATACCAAACATTAGCCAAGCAACACAAATGCTGGCCGACTTCGACTGTGAGTGTGGAAAGGTCAGACTAGAGCTGAATCTCACGAAGACAATGTTTATGAGAAACAGTCTTGTTCCTGACTTTCCATTCACTCTCAACGGAACGGCCATCTCCGAATGCAACAGTTATGTGTACCTAGGTCGAGAAGTCAACATGACGAATGACCTGGCACCTGAGTTGCGCAGGAGGAAGAGCGTGGCTTGGAATGCCTTCAAGAGCATGGAAGAAATAGCTAAGAGTAAGAAGAACCTCCAAAAGAAGTGAAATCAAGGATTTACATAAGTGTTTGTATACTGATGTTCACATTGTTTATGATAGCAAATAGGCAGAAGCAACCTGCATTGTTTCCATCAAGAGATGACTACATGAACAAAATGTGATACATGCAGTCATCTGTTGTTTAATGATATTTCAGTCAATGATGATCCACTTATAAGACAGTGGTCCCTTGGGCTGAACAGATGTTGCAGGAGTTTAAGTGCTTGCCTTGCATATGACTGATCCCCGTTGGACCCACATCCCCACATGGTTCCCTCAACAGTGTCATGAGCACCTCCCAAGCACAGGGCTGGGAATATTGCCTGACCACCACTGGGTATGACCCCCCCAAAAAACAAAGAAACAAAAATGGGCAGTGGTTCCTGTGGCCATAACAATCTAAGTTTGTTTAGTCAGACACAATGAGGAAATAGCCTAATAATGCTTTTCTCTTAACGCATTCCCATCATTAAATAATACCTATATGTAGACTACCAGTGATGTACTGTGAGGGCTTTATAAAGAAGGAAATTCTGAAACATGTTACAATGTAAATGAACCTTGAAGACATCATCTAAGTGAAATAAAACAATCACAAAAGAGCAAATAGTGTAGGATTGCATTTGTTAGGAGGTTCCTAGATATTCACAAATAAAGGAAATAGAATTATGTTTGCCAAGGCCTGTGTGGAATGAGAAATGGAGCTACTATTTAAAGAATGCAGTTTCAATTTGGAAAGATTAAAAGTTCCTGGAGCTGCATAGTGGTTAAAAGTGTAGAAAACTATATCCCTCCACTTTGGGTCTGGAGGGTTTCCTCTGATAAGTTCTGCTATGAATTTTAGGGACGCTCCTTTCTTATAGAAATTTTCTTCCTTGATCTTGCTGCTTTCAGTATTCTATCTCTATGATTTTCATCATTCTGATTAGGATATGTTTTGTTGGAAGTGATCACTCTGGAGAAGACCTGGGTGCTCCAAAGGAGAGAGAGAACAAAAGGGAATGCCCTGCCACAGAGGCTGGGTGGGATGGGAGGATGGGGAGGGTGGGAGGGATACTGGGATCATTGGTGGTGGAGAATGGGTACTGGTGGAGGGATGGGTACTCAATCATTGTATAACTGAAACCCAAGCACAAAAATTTGTAAGTCTACAACTGTACCTCATGGTGTTTCACTAATAAATATTAAAAAAAAAGAACTGGGTACTGAGAGTAGGTAAAGGAACAAACATAATAACCCCTCAGTACCTGTATGGCAATCCATAAAGCCCAAAGAGAGAGAAGAAACGTGCCTGCCATAGAGGTAGGTTGGGGTGGGGGGGGGCATGTGGAGGGAAACTGGGGTCATTGGTGATGGGAAATGGGCACTGGTGGAGAGATAGGTGTTGGAATACTGTATGGCTGAAACTTAACTGTGTATCTCACAGTGACTCGATTGAAAAAAGAGTGCAGCAAAATATGAAGATACGTAAAGCAGGAGAACTGTACACTGAAATAGTTTAAAGTGATTGGATGTGAGGGCGATCTGGCTGCAACATCTGTCACCCCATTGATCGCCAGGGTTGATTTGGCTGATCTGGCTGGCTAGGCAGATGTCCCCTTCCTCCCTCACCACTCCATGTGCGTCCCTCCCGAAGCTGCGCGCTTGTTGGAAGAGGATGGCCTTCCACGAATAGAGATGGACCGGTCTTCGGTCGAGTGTATGAGTAGCTGCGCTCCTCTGCTAGAACCTCCAAACAAGCTCTAAAGTGATTAATTTTATATTATGTATATTTTACTAGAAACAAAATAATTCTGTGCCCTATGCCCACTGTTCCTGGTGGGGTTTGGGGTGGGGACGTGGAGTAGTATCATGATCAGTCTTAACACTTTAAGAGACATCAGACCCCTGCTGAAGCTTCTTTTACCCAAATGTGGAGGTCAAAACAAGTATATCCTCCAGGAATGCCTTTCATTTATGTAACACTTTAAATTAGAGAAAGACTTTTGTGTGTCCTTACCCATTTAATTCTTATAACAGCCTTATAAGGGGAGTAGTTTTAACCCCTTTTAATTAATGTAAGAAAGTGAAGCTGAAGAGACTAACTTGCCTGAGACTTGTGGAACTATTAAGGTGATAAGTGTTCAAACTCTTTACTTCCTACTAGACCATTGATCTCCCAATGTACAGAAATAGTTGTCAACTCGCTATGAACTTTACATTTAAAATGTCAAAAGCAAGTGCTATGCTTATTAAACAGAATGAAGAAAGAGGGAGATAACATCATTACCTTCTCAGTGACCGAGGAATAATGATGATACCGATTTTTTTCTCTGAATCCTATTAACTTATCTCTGACTTTTATAATACTTTCTATTTGCTAAACTTGGTCATGTTTAAACTCTGGTTGACTATTAGTACTTTTGGACTTTAATATGGTATTTGGGGAGCTTTCCTTTAAAACTCATTGTTTTAGGTTGCAGCTATTTCATATTTCATCTAAATTCCCCCAAGTTTTTCATCTAAGTTTAATAAAAACAAGTAGGCAGGTCATTCTCTCATTGTTATGCAAGAACAGTTTCATATTGGATCTTAAATTTTCTTTTTTATTACTTTTCTTGGAGTAGATGGCTAATGCAGATGGAAGAAACCTGGCAACACCCCATCACAGGTCTTCATAGTTTTATGAGTTCTCCCCAGAACAAATGGCTGGGTCAGTGCAACCTCTTGATTTTTCAACATGCAGCTAATAATCATTTTTATCTGAAACTGCCTTGGAGAAACCAACTCAGAAACTCAGTTCTCCTGCTTCAAAGTGCTAACTCCATTATTTTCTCTGTGTCCAGGAAGACTCAGTGTCTCTTGTTTGAGGGGTGTTGCTGACACCCTCTTGCTGTGAATGAGTCCCCTGAATTTATTTACTGGTAACATAAACACACTCCTCTCCTGGAGGCAGTAGGCAGGAGTTGTCTATATTCTGTGAATCAAGTTGAGAATTTGTGCTCCTGAGTCCTCTCTATGTGTTAGCAGTCAAATCTGCACTAAAGGTTCAATACTGAGCATTCAGAGATTGGCCTTTCTCGGCCCTCTTTCATGTTGTTCCAGCTACTGTGAGGCGAGAACAGTGTACCATCTGTTATTATTGAATTTACTGCATGGATTCTAACGTTAGATCTCCCACTTCACATATATGAAGATGGGAGCAATCCACTTTAAAATGCAGATCGTACTGTATGACTCTTTTTCAAGTTTTACTGTAAATTTATATTCCAGGATTCTTTGAACAAGGTTATTGGAAAAGCGAAATACTTTACAGAAAAATCACTGGTGCTCACTTGGACAGTATTAGGCATGTTTCCCATGTATATATCTGGTTCTTAGCTTTATTCCCATAGTTTATATTTATGAAGCGTCTAGTCAGTGCCAGAAACTGTGGTAAGCACTAATGTGCATGCATGCATGCATTGTGTTATTTAATTCACACCACAGATTCATGTGGTAACTACCAACATACTCGTTTTAACCAAAAAAAATTTTTTTAATGATTGAATTGTAAAGAAGTTAAATGGGCATTAATCCTGTAAGTAGCTTGTATTGTTCCCAAATATTTTTCAAATGTGTAGAATTGTGTCAATTTCAAGAAATGGTTGTTTTGTGCTTACAATCCCAAATTAAAGAATGTTAAGAATTAGTCCTTCCAATTCCTGTCATATAACTTATACTCTTTAATATTTTCTTCTCTTAGGAAATGACAGAACTTTTAGGGTGACATCACTTTTCATATTACTTCATGTTTTTCAGATCATTATTGTTTTCCCTTCAACTTTTATTGTGTGTGATTTAAATAAATAACAGGGAAGCTTTTGTTCATCTTTCAAAACTGTGTTTTCCAATGCCTCAGTCACTTTACTTTCAACTAACTTCAGACTTCATTCAGTCTTCCTATATCCTATTAAAGAATGAAAGATACGAAGTATTGTGAAAATACAGTAAAAAAAATTCAGTGGCGAACAGAAATTAGCTTTATATTATGAATGATATAAATTTTTGGTTTTAATGCTGCTTACAAAATACAAAAAAAATGCAGTCAAGCTTTATAATTTTAGTGACTTTTCGTTTGAAAATGAAATGAAATGAAAATATATTCTTGCATGTATATAGTTTCAAAAATGTTTGCAATTGGTTTAAGATTAAAGAAGGTTAAGTATTTCTTGAAGATCCGCTTTGTCTTCATAATTTTAGGAGATGATAGACTTTAAGAAATGTCTTTGACCGGAAAATTTTATGATTTAATGTGTTAAAGATGAACATGCCAGTAAGTTTAATTCTACTCAAGGTGGTGAATATTAGATGATCTTCTTATGCAGTTTTTATCAAGAGCTGAAAATTTGCTAACTTACCTGTTGAATCTGTCTTCCCCATTAGAGATAATTTTGTTTGATTTTAAGAAATAACCTGATTCTCAAAGAGAAGGAAAGTGCCCACCATAGAGGCAGGCAAAGGCAGGAGCAGGAAGGAATCTGGGGACATTGGTGGTGGAAAATGTGTACTGGTGATGGGACAGGTGTTGGCACTTTATATTACTGAAACCCAGTTATGAACAACTTTGTAACTGTGCATATCACTATGATTCAATTAAAAAATAAATGAAAAGAATTTTTTTAAAAATAAAATAGCCAATTTTTATGTCTCAATATTAGAATCTTTTTCATCATCTTTTATTGTCTGATCACTGTCTTTCAGTTCCTAAGCCTTGATTAAAATGCTAAAAGATACTTTCATGTTACCCACCATAGCATGTATCTTTGTTTCTTTTGTACTAGAGGCATCAAACATCGGACCTTCTCTTATGATACATACTACCGTCCCATTTGGAGTTCAGCATTTGGATCACAGCATTGAGCATGCGCAGGAGTTAATCCTCCAGCAGCTGCAAAATATTTTGCCAGGTTTGCCTCAGCCAATTGCTATCAAGTGCCAGAAATGGAGACACTCACAGGTAACCAGATAATACAGTGGTCTGAGCACACTTTTTTCTTATAATCAGCAACTGATTTTACTTTCTCATTCTTCACCTCTATAGTTAAAAAATATAGTTATTGTTTTCTATAATTTTCAATTGTTAAAGTATAAATGTAAAATTAAAATTTGTTCTCCAAAAGAAATGTGTTTGCCTTAAGTGTAAGTGCAAACCTCTGCAGAATTTTTTAAAATACTTTTATTTGTCCATCAGAGGTGCATACAATTTTCCATGTTTTAAATTGTAGTTCTCAATACTTATATACAATGAAACTTTGTCGTATGTCATACAAATGAAGCAAGTTATATATCAAAACACAACTGTGTCTTTGGGGGTTCTCAGTCAGTACTTTGGGTGTTTAGAGACCACTTTAACCTCCCACCTTTTTTTCAGTATATCAAATCAACCTTGTAAGTGTATGTTGCCACCATAGTTTTCATTTTAACTTTCTACTTTTATTTTGACTATTTCCCAGAAAGCTCTTTGTGGGAGAAAGATGAATACCTGAACAGATGAGCTATTTGAGTTGTTTTTCAGGATTAGATAAACTTGATGATCAGTCTGTTCATTCCAACTAAAAGCTCTTTGCACTAAGTAAATGTTGACTTTTCTGAAATATCGCTGCATAGTCTAACAGAAGTTTGTGAGTAATCATAGCAAATGCCTTCTGTTCTGTAAACTCAGTGGTAACGTGATTTGGAGAGAATGAGGCAAAGGACAGACATTGAGAACAGAAGCAGTGAGTTGTCTGTTTTTCTTCCCAAAAAACCCATTGATTAGCAGCTTTGTCATCACTATTGGTTATCTGGGCTGTGAAACCTTTAGAAAAAGTAGTGTTTTGAGAAACTGCAGTGGATTTTGTATATTTTAAAGACTTTCAAAAATCAGAGGAAATGGTAAATTACTTTCTAAAACATTAAGGCAGGTCTCTGTGTTTACCCATATCTTCTCAAGTTAAATTACACAGTGAACCTTTGGAAAAATATTTACTTAAACACATCATGGTCACTTTAAATGGCTTTACTTTTCCTTTTTCAACGCACTGAAAAATCTCCGCTGCTCAATTTTAAAATTTTAACTCAGTTTTAGGTTGGCTGCAGAGAAAACAGACAAATAATCTTGCTGAAGATTTGAAGCTAGATTTGCTGCAAAGTATTTTGCAATTCATAGAGTTCTTTAAAAGAAACAATAGTTCTTAAATTTTCTATTATAAAGGAATCACAACATACTTCACACCACACCCTCTTCCTTTCTTCTCTCTAACAAAGGGTGGAATCATTCAAACCCTCACAGACCAAAGAACTGGTAATTACTGCCCTAGTCAGAGGTTGTGGGTTAAGGGTTCCTTATCCTGGATTCCGCTTGACTTTGCATTTTTTTCCTCTTTTTTGGGGGACCTTATACTGTGACCCAGAATCCAGTTATCAGAGGAGGAGATAAGCAGGGAGAAAAGAAAAAGGAAGATAAGAATATAAAAAGTAGCCCTGTGGGCTTTTGAGTTTCTACCCTACTACAGCAATGACACAATGACGTGGAACTAATTCCCTAAAGTTGGCTAATAATGACAAGAAGCAGCCTGCCTGCATTTAAGTCCTTCCCACTTTTTTTAACTGTTCTTGTTTCCTACAACTGCTCTAGCAGATGGCCCAGTGATTTTATTTCTTAGCATCTACCTCCAAAACACAAAAATATTGATCCAAAAAAAATATGTGCACAACCTACTTTCATTGAAGCACTAATTATGATAGATAGAATATGGAAATGACCCAGAGGTCCAATGACACAAGAATGGAGAAAGAAGTTGTGGTGTATATAGACAACAGACTACTACGTGACCCTAAGAAAAGATGAAATCTTGCATTTTTATGCAACTTGGATGGAACTGGAGGATATCAAATTGAGAAAAATGAGTTAGAGAGAGAAGGACAAATACTGGATGTTCTCTCTTATACATAGCCTATAAAGAAAGAGATAAAACAAGGGAATAGACAATATAAAATGATGGTGAAACTTAAGCAGTAGAAAGAGGTCTGGGGTATGAAAAGGTGAATTAGAAGTAACATAGTGCCAGTGATGGTGGGTCTCAGGTGGGATTTTTTTTGAGGGGGAGGGGGCCGATAGTAACTGTACCATAAATGTTAATTCTGTGATAAACATGTGACCTAAACTATACTTAAAAATTACTAAATTAATCCAAAAAAGCATTTTAAAGCAAAAAAACCCACAGGTAGAGAATTATACACTTCTGAGTCATAAGTTCAAAGATGGTTTCTTTCTTAGCTAAAATAAAAGTAGCTACAGGTCTTTTGTTCCATCGTTCTAGGAGAGAATTTATTTTCTTGTAGTTTGAGCCTAACCGTGGCTCACATTCCTTGATCTGAGACCCTGTCCTCTATCTTCAAAGTCAGCAACAATATAGCCCTCTCAGTTATATCATTCTGACTCTTCTGTTCTGTAGCTATTCACCCTTCACGATTTAAATATTTATCCCGTTAATATAACTCGAAGCCTAGGCTGTGATGCATTGATGTAAGGCTTCTGTGGAAATTATAATATATTAGTTCTCTCAGAAGAAGAGTAATGATAATTGAAAATACTTTCCTATACCTCAACAGGGAACATTTAATCAGTTTAATAACCCTAATATTCTTACTGCTAACATTTGCTCTGCTTTCCTTTGTTTCAGGATTCATCATGATGCCTTTCTCAGACTTTCTTGGCTGCCTAATTTGCTTTTACTTTTAACTCTTAATTTTCCTTCTTTCTTTAGTCCCTAAAAAATATCAGTGTCCATTTCCCCACTTCTTCTTGTCATATTCAGTGATTACTTAATTTTTAAAAAATCGCCATGATTATCAAGAGAGTAATGTAGTGGGAAAAAGACAAAGTTGGGGAATAAATACATTGATAATCTTAGACAAAAAAAGTATTTGTGCTCTTAATCTTTGACTGTAGAATTAGGAATCAATTCTCTTGTATAGTTGTTTTTCCTCATGTCCTCTTTTCCTCTTAGATTGGACTTTCTCTTGGGACATGAACTGTTCGAGAATTGAATAAAATCTATGAGCAGAGAGATTACCATCATTTTAGAATATTCCTGTGATACATAAACAAAGAGAATTTATGAGCAATCTGAGATCCCCTATGTAAGTTACTCTATTGTAACTGAAAAATTAAAAGCAGAGCCCCTCATGACCCGGTCATGAGTTGTAGTATAGTTCAAGAAACACGTTTCACCAACCTAAAAGGGATTTTCAGTAATCTCCATCTCTACTGCTATTGATTTTTCCCTCAGAGGCCACACCCAAAGTTGGGGAGTGACAGTTACACAGGTCTCTTAAACTTACACCTATACTATAGAGCTCAGGATCCAGAGGTGCTAAGAGGCTACCAGGGCCAGTGGGCCATGTGGTCCCAGTGATTGAACCCAGGGCCTCGCACATTCAGCTATATCTCTTAACTAGTCTATTTTTTTAGAACTTTAAAGAATATCCAAAACCCATCATCCTCTCTATTTTCATTCCCTGTCTCTTTTCATTCTGCATTAATCCCACTTCTGGAATCTCCATCATAGCTTTTACTTATCTCTTTTTCTCATTATTTTCTTCCATCTCCATTCAGACTTTTCACTTTTGACTCTACCTTTTCCCATGAGACAGTATATCTTTGTACATTTCAAGGAGAATTCTCTAATTTGTCTTGCTCAATTCCAACTGATTTGCCTCAAATAGACATCCTTAATTAGAGAAGTTAAAAAAAAGAAATAAAAGAGAACAGAAGGCATTTGCAATAATTTATGCAAGAATTTTCATTAGAGTAATGTTTGGTGGTAATGTGGAGAGTACTCACATAAAAATCTGAGATCATCCATACATTTATTGGCTCCCTCTTGAGATTATTTTTTCTGGTGGATAACTGAATAATTTTAGCCTTGAAGGTTAGGTGGTTATTGATGTTTTTATTTTTCACTTTATTATAAATTTTTTTTCAATTTATTTTTGTTTGTTTCTGAGCCAGACTCACTTAGGGATCACTCTTGGTAGTGCTCAGGGGACCATATGGGGTTCTGAGAATTAAAGTAAGGGTCAGATGTGTGCAAGGCACAAAGCTTACCCACTGTGCTATCTCTCTGGCCATATTCTTATGCATTTTAAATGGCATCTTTTTTTTACTAACATAAATATATATGCAGCATTATATTTTTTTTTAATTTATTTATTGAATCACTGTGGGAAAGGTTACAAAGCTTTCAGGTTTATGTCTCAGTCATGCTAATATCAAACACATTTCCCTTTACCAATACTTATTTTTTACCATGAAGAACCCCAATAAAACCCCACCCCCCACCCCTCCCCGTCCCTGTGAGGCAGATGAATTCTAGTTAACACTCTATCTGCTTTGATTAGATTCATTGTTTCAATAAAAGATTCACCACTATTATTTAGAGTTTACCCCCCCCCCCAAATCAGACATGTTGAAAAAGCATTGTGAAGTGATTTGCTTTTTACGGCTGGGTTCAAGAATTAAATGTTGGTTTTCGATTTCTGCTCTTTTACCTATTGACCCTGGAAGTATTTCTACTGAAAGTCAGATAGTTAAGAAATTGGTTTCTGTGTTCTGGAGTCCTGGCCGTGCTGGAGAGCCGCTCGCGGGGGGCAACCGGTGGCCTCGGTAGGGCGTGAAGGGCGGAGCGAAATGCCCCCCTTCCCATGAGGTTTTAGTCGCCCCCACACCCCCGGCTCATACCTGCTGTCCACAAGGCTCCCATGTGGCCGCCATCTTTCTTTCCAGAGGGAGGAGGGCGGAAGGGAGCAACACCCTTTCCCCTCTGGGCAGAAATGATTGCCTGGATTAACGCATAGTCCTTTCACTTTTCTGCTCCAAGCTGCTGGGTTCTGCATTAGGTCATTGTGCTTCTGGGGCTGTGGCCGTGCTGGAGAGCCGCTCGTGGGGGCAACTGGTGGCCTCGGTAGGGCATGAAGGGCGGACCGAAACGCCCCCCTTCCCATGAGGTTTTAGTCGCCCCCACACTCCCGGCTCATACCTGCTGTCCACAAGGCTCCCATGTGGCCGCCATCTTTCTTTCCAGAGAGGAGAGGGCGAATGGGGCAACACCCATTCCCCTCCGGCAGACTTGATGGCCTGGATCAATGCATAGTCCGTTCACTTTTCTGCTCCAAGCTGCTGGGTTCTGCATTAAGCCCTTGTGCTTCTGGGGCTGTGGCCGTGCTGGAGAGCCGCTCGAGGGGGGCAACTGGTGACCTCGGTAGGGCGTGAAGGACGGACCGGAACGCCCCCCTTCCCATGAGGTTTTAGTCGCCCCCACACTCCCGGCTCATACCTGCTGTCCACAAGGCTCCCATGTGGCCGCCATCTTTCTTTCCAGAGAGGAGAGGGCGAATGGGGCAACACCCTTTCCCCTCCGGCAGACTTGATGGGCTGGATCAACGCATAGTCCGTTCACTTTTCTGCTCCAAGCTGCTGGGTTCTGCATTAAGTCCTTGTGCTTCTGGGGCCGTGGCCGTGCTGGAGAGCCGCTCGTGAGGGGCGACTGGTGACCTCGGTAGGGCGTGAAGGACGGACCAGAACGCCCCCCTTCCCATGAGGTTTTAGTCGCCCCCACACCCCCGGCTCATACTTGCTGTCCACAAGGCTCCCATGTGGCCGCCATCTTTCTTTCCAGAGGGAGGAGGGCGGAAGGGAGCAACACCCTTTCCCCTCTGGGCAGAAATGATTGCCTGGATTAACGCATAGTCCGTTCACTTTTCTGCTCCAAGCTGCTGGGTTCTGCATTAAGCCCTTGTGCTTCTGGGGCTGTGGCCGTGCTGGAGAGCCGCTCGTGGGGGGGCAACTGGTGACCTCGGTAGGGCGTGAAGGACGGACCGGAACGCCCCCCTTCCCATGAGGTTTTAGTTGCCCCCACACCCCCGGCTCATACCTGCTGTCCACAAGGCTCCCATGCGGCCGCCATCCTTCTTTCCAGAGAAGAGAGGGCGAATGGGATAACACCCTTTCCCCTCCGGCAGACTTGATGGCCTGGATTAACGCATAGTCCTTTCACTTTTCTGCTCCAAGCTGCCGGGTTCTGCATTAAGTCCTTGTGCTTCTGGGACTGTGGCCGTGCTGGGGAGCCGCTCGTGGGGGGCAACTGTTGACCTCGGTAGGGCGTGAAGGACGGACCGGAATGCCCCCCTTCTCGTGAAGTTTTAGTTGCCCCCCACACCCCCGGCTCATACCTGCTGTCCACAAGGCTCCCATGCGGCCGCCATCCTTCTTTCCAGAGAAGAGAGGGCGAATGGGGCAACACCCTTTCCCCTCTGGGCAGAAATGATGGCCTGGGTTAACTCATTGTCCGTTCACTTTTCTGCTCTAAGCTGCTGGTTTCTGCATTAAGTCCTTGTGTTTCTGGGGCTGTGGCCATGCTCCAAACTTAACTCTGATTTTCAGGGAGAAAGATTGGGTGGTTTACTTCTCATTGATCACTTTGTATATAGAGAGATGTCTTTGTATATAGAGGTTTTGAGAAAAAGTCCTCGTTCCCGCATACTCGAGCTGTGTTTGTAGAGGCTTCTGGTCACCAGGGTTCCATCTGGGGGAGGCGGGATGCGGCGCCTACTCCATCTGTAACTTGCCGGTGCTCTCGGCTCTTTTTGGAACCTGTTTTTTCTTTTTTCTTTTCCTCCGGGATCCCGCACCCTCCATGTGTTCCTTCTCTTATTCTGAACTGCAGCATTATATTTTGAGTTTAATACCATCCCCATACATAATTACATTTTTTCCTTGTGATGACTACTTCTAAGATTTATTTAAGATTTATTTAGCCACTTTCAAATGCACAGCATAGTATCGTTAACTGTCACCCTGTTGAATATTGTACTTTTATGCTTATTTTACAACTAAGGTAGCTTTTGACTTTCTTAACCTATTTCACCCATACTTCTACATCCCTCCCCTAGTCACTACCAATCTGTTCTATGTTTTTAGATTCCATGTATCACTGAGATTATTTTATTTGTTTTTCTCTTAATTATCTTACTGAATATAATGCCCTCAAGGTCCACTCATGCTGTCATAATTGCAATATTTTGACCTTTTTATGACTAAATATAGGTATGTGTTTTAATGATGGAGATGCTTGATGAGAAATGCATTGTTAGTTGATTTGATTTGTGGCATGTCATGAAGCATAATTACACAAACCTACATGGTATAGTCTACCATACATCATACATGTAGTCTGTGTAGTACAGTCTGTTGCAGCCACCATCATACTTGCAGCCAAATATTGACCCAAACATCATTAAGCAACACATTGCCTTTTACCACGTTTTCTTTATCCTTTGATTCATCAATGGACACTTGGCTCTTTCCATAATTTGGTTATGGTCAGTTATACTACAAAGAAGATGGTATGTAGCCTCTCAAATTAGTGTTTTCGGTGTTTTTTTTTTTTCAGAGAAAAATACCCAGGAGCTGAATTTATGGATTACAATAGATCCATAATTCCATTTTGGATAAAAAACAATTTATAGAGCTACACCCTATCATGCTTAGGGACTGGTGCCACACTCTGCAGTGCTGGCGAGACATAGAATGCTGGGATGGAGGGGATGGGGCGAACATGCTGTGTTATGACTCAAAATCAGGACCTGAAAGATGCTAGGTGTGCACTCTATCATGTGGGCCATATACCTGCCATTTTAAATTGTTAAATTAAAAAAACTATTTTCCATATCATTTCACATACTGACTACATCAAGTTACAGTACATAAAGATTCCCTTTTCTTTTGTTTTTCTTTAGGGCAGGGCGGAGAGGGGCGTGGTGAAGCAAGATAGTTTTTATTGAAACCGATTTAGAAAAAAAGTGAGGGGAGAGAAAGAGAAAAGTGTGTGTTTAATATAGAACACAGGTTTCTCCAGTGGCACTTGGTAAGTGAAGAAATATAGAGACAAGCAAGCAAGATACATGTTCAAGGAGAACATGGGCTTGAAGAGCCCATAAAGGATCCCTTTCTGCGCATCCTTGCCAACATTTGTTGCTACTTCTGTTTTTGTTGTTGTTTGTTTTGGGGGCCACCTCGCAGTACTTAGGGCTTACTCCTGGCTCTACACTCAGGAGTCACTCCTGGTTAGCTCAGGGAACCATATGTAGTGCTGAGCATTGAACCTGTGTTGGCTGTATCCTACCACTGTACTATTACTCCAGCAGAAGCAACATTTTAGTTTAGTCTGCCCCCCAAAAGCTTATAGCTAATTTTCTTCTTTTAAGCATATATTTGAAATAGAAACTGCAAACACTAAAATCCAAAGGCCTGTTCCTTTAAACATACCTACCTTATAAGTCACACTATTTCAACTAGATGGACTGTGTCTTTCAGAATATACTGAAAGACACATACTCTTCAACATTATCCATCAGATCTAGTCTTGGATACTTAGTTTGAATATACATTTTAGGAACAGCCAAAGTGGGTTAAGCTTACACAGTTTTAACAAAATAGTCAATATGACGATTTTCATAAATTTTCATAGCTTCTTATATTATGTTATACTATGATTAGTAAATAGATTGTAGAAATGCTGATAACTCTGGAAGACATTGGCTAGAGCATCACAAACACTTAAGCATATGGCCGTTTAGGATAAGTACTTTGTAGTAAGAACTTTTTTATATACTATGATTCTCAGGTTGAATTTTGTTGTCTGAAAAACTTAGGCTTAAGCCTTGGTTTTCCACGTACTTTTAAGCATGCTAGACTCTGGATCACTATCTGTCTCATAAGGCTATGGTTAGAATGAAGTGAGAAAATTTAGTAGAAAACATTTACATTAGTGCAAAGCATGTTCTCAACAATATTTAAAAAGTAGTTGCAAGAAGAGGGGAGAGAAGGGGGCTTCAGTGATCCTTTCTTAGTATTTAGGCTCTATCCCTTGCCACTTCCTAAATTACCACATGCTGTCCCACTGGTTCTTTTTTCTTACACACTTTTATCTCTTTTAAGTCTCATACTTTTCTCTAAGTTTCACATATGCAAATATTCTAAACTGGGATTTTCAATAGAACTGTTCCTGTTTCAGTGCCAGAGACAATGATGCTAAATCATGACATATGGGACTGTTGAATCACATCAGAGCAATGGGCGTAAAAGTGGCAGCTCTCTATGGACACAAGGAACTTTGGTCAGTTGGGTTTTATATTTTTTTTGTAGGAGTACTGCTATTTATTCAGCCACTGATTAGCTGATTGAATTGGGCATGAACTCCACCTTAATTTTTTTATTTTTTTATTTTTATATTTATTTATTGAATCACTGTGGGAAAAATTACTAAGCTTTCAGGTTTAAGTCTCAGTCATACAATGATCAAACACCTTTCCCTTTACCAGTACTCATTTTTCATCACCAAGAACCCCAGTGTACCTCCCCCCAACCCCTCCAAATGCCTGTGAGGCAGATGATTTCTACTTAACTCTTCTCTACATTGATTACATTCATTATTTCGATGAAAGATACACCATTATTGTTTAGAATTTCCCCCCAAATAATCAGAATTGCTGAAAAGGCATTGTGAAATATTTTGTTTTCTATAGCTGGTTATGAGAATCATATAATGTCACACGGCCACAATTTTGGATTCCTGTAAAGAGCCAGATAATTACGAGATTGGTTTCTGTGTGTCTGGTGTTATGGCCATGTCGGAGAGCCGCTCATAGGGGGCAACTTGTGACCTCAGTAGGGCGTGAAGGACATGCCGATACCACCCCCCCTTCCCATGAGACTGTAGTTGCCCTTTCACCGCCGGTTCATACCTGGTTTTCCTATAAGCTCTGAGGCGGCGGCCACCTTGCTGCCAGGGGGTAAAAGGCGGAAGGGAGCAACACCCTTTCCCTCCTGGAGAGGCATGGCACTGTAGTTTAACACATGGTGCATTCACTTTTCTTCTGCAAGCTGCCAGGTTCTGGATTAAGTCTTTTTGCCTCTGGAGCCATGGCCATGCCAGAGAGCCGCTTGTGGGGGGCAACTCATGACCTCGGTAGGATGTGAAGGACGAGCCGGTACCACCCTCCTTCCCATGAAACTGCACTTGCCCCATCATTGCCAGCTCATACCTGGCTTCCCAATAAGCTCTGAGCCAGCGGTCACCTTGTATGCAGTCCAGATGCATTTCTGCCAAAAGCCGCTGGGTTTCAAGATTTGTTTCTGAGTCTCCGGTATCATGGCTATTAATCAACTTGATCAGGAACAAGAGAGGCCGTTTGTAGGCGGTGACTCAGGGTCTCATTGGGATGGGGAGAAAGAGTCGGCTCCACCCCCATGTGGTGAGGCCCCGTGTGTCTCGCCACTGCAGGCCCAAACCTGACTGTCCAGTGGCCTTTGGAGGATAGTGGTCACCAGGTCGCCAGGGGAAACAGGCCAAGGCACGAAACCTATTCCCACCTGGAGTGACCCAGCGCCAGTAACCTACTGCAGGAATAGGACGCATTTCTGCCAAAAGCCTTTGGGTTCAGAGATTCGTTTCTGAGACTCTAGGATCATGGCCATTAAGCAGTTCGATCAGGAACCAGAGAGGCCATGCCTGCAATTTTATAGCTGAGCCAGAGGTGGTTTGTGGGTGTGTCTCCCACGCACCTAACTTTTGGCCGATTACTTTCTTGGTAAACTTTGTCCCAAGTTTTTGGGGTCTGGCCAAAGGCACAGCAGCAATATTGGGGTATCTGGATGTCTGAAGGTGCCATCAGGCTGCTAATGCACTCACCTCACAGGTACAGATATCCCTGCTGGCAGAACCATATCCCCATGGGTTTGTTTTCTTTTAAGCTTATGCATTTTCTGGCAAGTTACTATTTATTCCTAAACTAGTTTTTCACATTTTCCAGTGCTTGTAATTTAATGCATTTATTCCATGAGTCAGTTTTTCCCATCATAACATTATGGCCACAAGAGCACTCTTGCCCATGCACTATAAGTTTGCAGTAACCTTTGGAAGTCAAAACAAGTCCTCGGCAATTGGTAGACTAGAATATGACCCATTTTATCAACAGCAAGAAATCTAACAGGAAGTCTCAGTTCTAAGCATTCCATTGAGTAATGTCTCACCTTTTTGTCATTGTCACATAACCGGTTGCTTCCACTAAATCTGAGGCAGTTACCAGTGTAGGAGATCATCAATGGAGACATCAATGTCATTTTAATTAAAGACATACAGCCACAGACTAATGACATTTATATAGGCAGATATTTCCCTTTTCAAAAAATTCCATGTCATATGGACTATTAGATATTTTAATGCTTTTGAGTTTAACTACCTCATTTTTTTCCTAAAGTATCATGGGACTTTCCCTTCCATGCTGTCAATATCATGAGATTTTTCTTTTTAGAAGAGTTACTTTGAATAACATTACTTTACAAAAAATACTGTGTAAAGCAATATCTTTTTATGGAAAAAATACTATATATTTTTATCTGTACTCAGTATTACTTTCCAAGACTAGATGATGGATTTTATTAAGTGGGTGTGGATTTCCTAAAAGAAAGAAAGCTTATTTTAAAAGGGTATGTCTACTTAGAGTTGACACAGTATTTTGCTATAAAACTAATGAAAAAAAAAACAGTTCAACTGACAAAAGTTACTTATGGCCATATTAAATTTTAATAAAATAGACTCATCTTTTCAACACACATTTATTGAGCTCCTGCTCTGTATCAGACATCATGATGGATTTTGAGGTCTCAAAGATAGCTCCCTTTCTTTCAAGGTTAATTATTTTTTCTATATAATTATAAAGATCAACCGTGACCAGATCATTATGGTATAGTTTACAATGGGAAAGACAGGCACAATGGATTGTGTAAACACAGAGAATCTAAGCAAGAATTGCTTCCTCCTTTAACTAGTAAACTATTTCATTTATTTAAGCTAAATCCTACAACATGAAGACAGATGGGGAAAGAGAATGCTATTCCAACACATGTATTTCCCTAGAAGCAGGCAAGCACATAGGACATCTGAAGAATGACCAGTAGTTCAGTTTGTGGAAATGCTGGGTGCTGTGAGGAAATGGATGTTGAGTTTGAAGAGATAAGTTGAATCTAAGGCTTTAAGGTTTGTTGTGGTGCAATATCTAGACATTTCCTTACTTCTGGATACTCATTTAGTTCAGTTCTAGAGCTGTCAGTACTTTCATCTCCTTTTTAGGGGATAGAGGGCTGATGGACAAGGAGGTTCAGACTGAAAAATCTGAATCTCTTTTTCTTTCTTTCTTTCTTTCTTTCTTTCTTTTTTCTTCTCTATTTATTTATGTATTTATTTATTCTACCTTCTGATTAAGACCTTGCTATCGTCACAGTCAGATGTATGGTAGAAAATATTGGTACTTAGGTTCTGGGTGTGGTGTGGTACTATAAATTTTGAAGAGGTATAAAATTATACCTATAAAACATATGAGCCTATAAATTACTGTTGCTTAAAGTTTTTAAATTAAATACATAAATAAATAAAAGGCTTAACCAGATCTTTTCAAATTTCCTTATTCTTTGTTTTCTCCTTGGTTTTTGTTATAGCACTTCCATAAACCATGAAAGTCAAACTTTTTATTAGACATTCACCAATATATGCATTTATATTTTTTACATATATAAATTATATCTAATAAATATATACTGTCTAATAAAAGTTAAGTATGCATATATTCTTTATCAAAATGTCTTTTTCAGAGTATCATATTTTTATTATTTTTAAAAATTTTTAAAATAATAATTTTTAAAAATAATTATTAAACATTTAATTTAAAAAATTTTAAAATAATTTTTTAAAAAGCACCATGATTTACAATGTTATTCATAGTTGCGATTTAGACATACAATGTTCAGCACGAATCCAACCACCAGTGTCTTCTTTCCCTCACCAGTGTTCCCAGGTTCCCTCCTCTTCCCCTCAACTCAGACTCCATCGAACAGCCACTTTTTAAAGTTAGTTTTTAAAGTTTGGACTTCATGATTTCAGTGTTGTCGACTCTTTGGTTTGGATATTTAGTTCTGTAATTCCTTAACACCACTGATGTGCCTGAATTCCCATGACTTTTGCTTTTGTCTCTTCTCCACCTCCTCTCCCTCACCTCGTTTTATTTCCTTCTCCATCCTATTGGGGTCAAAGGTAGTCTAGGCATCCCTCTGGAAACCATTCAGTTATTCTAAATACCATATATAAGTGATATTACCCGTTGTTTATCCTTTTCTTGGCATCATTTAGCATCATATCTTCCTGTCCCATCCATGTTGCAGTGAATGGCATGATTTTATCATTCCTTACAGTTTCATAATATTCCACATGTGAATATATACCACATCTTCATAATTTACTTAGTCTGTCCTTGGATATCTAGTTGATTTCAAATCTTAGCTGTTGTACTGAATACTGCAATGAATAATGGTGTGCTTACATCCTTTTGAATGAAGGTATTCTATTCTGGAGATAGACACCCAATATCTGGAGATAGATATGTTTTCCGTAGGTGTTGAACAAAACAACATTCTCATCAACAGTGGATGAGAATTTCTTTTTTTTTTTCTAGATCCCTGCCAACACAGATTATTCCCAAAATTCCACTTTTATCAGCCCCCACCCCCCGCCTCTCTCTGTAACTCTCAGGGTTTTGTTTGTAACTCACTTCATTTTCAGACCAGTGTGGAGTTTATACTGCTTCCTTTTAGCATAGTGAGGTCTTTGAGAATTAGGAAGTTCATGAGCTTGGTGAGATAGTACAGTGGGCAAAACACTTGCCTGGCACAGGGATGGCCCAGGTTGGATCCCTTGCACCCCTTTTGATCCCCCAAGCTTGCCAGGTATAATACCTGAACACAGAGCCAGGAGTAAGCCCTGACCACGACTTGGTGTGACCCCCTACCCCACACCTAAAATTAGGAAGTTCAGTACCTCAGGTTTGACAGGTAAGATAGCAATTAGGACATACAACCAACCCAAGTTGATCTCTGGCACCATAATGCCTCCAAGCATCACTAGATGTAGCCCCATCCCCCCTGAGCACCACAGGCCCAGTTTGGTCTAGTAGCAGAGAGACCTTGGTCCCAGGGTCTTCCTCCCCCCAGAAAAAACAAACTTCAGTAAATCATTTGAGGTTCTCCTGCTAGGAATTTACAAAACTGGAATTCAGCTGCAGGTCTATTTTAAAGCTTAATCACTTAACTTAATTTTAAAGCTAATACTTTTAAATACCTCACCCCAGGACTGGTAATTGTTTGAATTTGCACTTTCCCCCAATCATGACTTTTTTTAGTGTTTTACTGTTTATATTTTATTGCATACAACTGCTCCACAGCTTTGTATAATGAATGCTAAGGAAGTGATAATAACATTAGTGATGATATTAATAATATTGGAAAAATGGGTAGATACTGATGTACTCAACATCATACATCTGGAGTGATAGAAGAGCGAGTAGGTCATTTGCCCTAACGTGGCTCACCTGTGTTCAATCCCCGGCATCCCATATGGTCCCTCGAGCACTGCCAGGACTAATTTCTTCATACAGAGTCAGGAGAAACCACAGAGTAATGCCCGGGTGTGACCTAAAAGTCAATAATTGTAATAATGATAATAATAATAACAATAAAGAACTTTGATCTATCCCAAATCTTTCATCTTAAAGCAAAGCGTCATATACCTGATTGAATGTTCATCCTCATCTTGCTGCTTCTCTTGCTCCCTACTCACAGCACAGTGTGTGCATTATGTTTATAGAAGCACAGGTACCTACCTTTTATACCATATTTTTAATTTTTATTTTTGTGTACATTGGGTGAATCCAGGACCTCATGAATGTGAAATGTGTGCTCAATCTGAACAACATTTCATTATACTCATTTATATTATTTATTTATTTATTTATTTATTGAATCACTGTGGGAAGAGTTACAAAGCTTTCAGGTTTACAATACAATGATCAAACACCTTTCCTTTCACCAGTACTTATTTTTCACCACCAAGAACCCCAATATACCCCCCTCCCATCCCCCAATGCCTGTGATGCAGATGATTTCTACTTAACTCTCTTTCTACTTTGATTACATTCATCACTTCAACAAAAGATGCACCATTGTTGTTTAGAGTTTCCACCCAATCAGAATTGCTGAAAAGGCATAGCGAAATAATTTGTTTTCTATAGCTGGTTATGAGAACCAAATGATGTCGCGTGGCCGCGATTTTGGATTTCTGATATTTTACTTATTAAGTCTGGAGGGATTTCTGCCAAGAGCCAGATAATTACGAGATTGATTTCTGTGGCTCTGGAGCCATGGCCTTGCTGGAGAGCCGCTCGTGGGGGCAACTCATGACCTCGGTAGGGCGTGAAGGATGAGCCAGTACCGCCTCCCCTTCCCATGAGGTTGCAGTTGCCCATCACTTCCGGCTCATACCTGGCTTTCCAATAAGCTCTGAGGCAGGCGGCCACCTTGCTGCTGGGTGGGGGGGGGGGGGGGGAGGGCGGGGAGGTGGAAGTGAGCGACACCCTTTCCCTCCCAGAGAGGCATGGTACCATGGAATAATGCATAGTCCATTCACTTTTCTGCCTTAAGCTTCTGGGCTCTGCATTTAAGTCCTTGTGCCTCTGGAGCCATGGCCGCACCGGAGAGCCGCTCCAATTATGATCTTCTTAACACCAACATTCTTTTGCTGGTGTCAGCTAGAAATAATAGTTAACATTTGTGTTCTGATTTTAGAGGTATTTTTATACTTGTTTTTATTTTGTCCTCTTCATATTTCTGACAGACTATAAAGTAAATAATGTAACTTTGCTTTAAATGAGAAAACAGGTTCGCAATGAGTTTTTTACCTTAAACAGCACAACTTCTATGTAGTAAAAGAGAAATTTGGAACATATCACTTTAGGTTTAAAATTCCAATTTCCACACAATATAAAAAAATTATAGATCGAACTTAAACACAAAATTTTAACTATAAAACCTTTAATAAAATAATGGATAAAAATTTTATGATCTTGAGTTTTGCCAACAGCTCTAAGAATGTACAAAAAGTATAAATCATGAAAGAATTAAATGATAAATTAGATCATATAAATATTTAAAATAGTATACTTGGCAGACATTGTTGAGAAAATGAGAACACAAATCACAGTCTTTAAAAATGTGTTTGCAAAACATATAGCTTACAAGGACTGTTGTCCAGAATATCCAAAGAGCTCTTACAAATCAGTAATATGAAAACAAATAACCCAATTATTTGGAAATGAGCCAAAGATTTGACAGAATTCTTTACAAACAGGAAGTAAATTAACAGTGGAAGTATGAGTCCTACACTGTAAACTACAGAATGTTGCTGAAATAAATTGAAGAAGATTTAAATAAATTAATGACAATGTTCTACATTGAAAAACAATATTTTAGAGATGGTAATGTGCAAGTTTATTATAAAGTAAAGTAAAGTAAAGGCCCTCCCGTTGATCGTCGATTTGCTCGAGCGGGCCCAGTAACGTCTCCATTGGAGACTTTGTTGTTACTGTGTCTGGCATATCGAATACTCTCGGTAGCTTGCCGGGCTCTCCGAGAGGGGCGGAGGAATCGAACTCGGGTCGGCCATGTTGGCTGCGTGCAAGGCAGACACCCTACCCGCTGTGCTATAAAAACCCAATGTCCTTCACGTAAATGGAAAAGCTGATGCAAAAATTCAATTGGATTTTTAAAAGACTGTCAGCCAAAAATATCTTCAAAAATTAATTAGAGCACAGATTTCTGTTTTTAAAAATGAAGCAATAAAGTATTTATCCATTCTGTACAATGAATGGAATTTGAATGAAAACAGACACTGAGACTGTATCTTAAATGTTTCCATATTTTGGTCACTATATATGAATATTCAGAATACAGAAAACCATAATGGAGAAAACTACTAACATTTGCAATAATGTGAGTGAATCTCAGAAGCATTATCTAAGTGAAGAAATCCAGACTCAAAGTTAATATATTGCATTATTTCATTTGTATGACTTTCTAGAATAGATAAAACTATAGGGACAGGAAACTGATCTAGGCTGCAAAAGGCTGTGATTAGTAAATTAATTACAGAAGGATGCATGAGATTTAATGGGGATAGAAATGTTCTCTGTACTTTTGTGGTAGTTTCAAGATTCTAAAGTGTCAAATTTTACAGAATGTTACACATAAAAAAAGCAAATCTTACGTTACGCAAATTATACTTCAACCTAACTTTTTAAACCACCTCAAAATGTTCCATTGAAGTAATAAGGATTTATAGCATTATCCAAGTTTTAGGTGTGCATAGTCAACATCTGTCTATCTATCTATCTATCTATCTCTATTAAAGTTTATTTATAAAGGTAGCTCTATCCATTACCATGCAATTGACTACTTTTGTCAAATTTATCCATCTTCTTTTCCCATTTCTTTCTGGTCATATTCCCACTAATTTATTTTTATATTATTTAGTTTATTTGCTGGTTTTATTTCTTTGTACCATATATGAGTGAAATCTAATGGTATTTATTTTTCTTTTCTTTTTTTTATTTATTGAATCACTGTGGGAAAAGTTACAAAGCTTTCAGGTTTAATTATCAAACACATTTCCCTTCACCAATACTTATTTTTCACCACCCAAAACCCCAATAACCCCCCCCCCCCCAACCTTCCCAATGCCTGTGAGGCAGATGAATTCTAGTTAACACTCTATCTACTTTGATTAGATTCATTGTTTCGACAAAAGATGCGCCATTATTATTTAGAGTTTACACCCCCAAATCAGACATGCTGAAAAGGCATTGTGAAATAATTTGTTTTCTACAGCTGGTTACTAGAATCAAATGATGTCGCACGGCCGCTATCGCAACCACGCAATTTTGGATTTCTGGTATTTTACTTATTAAGCCTGGAATATTTCTGCTGAGAGTCAGATAATTATGAGATTGGTTTCTGTGGCTCTGGAGCCATGGCCGTGCCGGAGAGCCACTCGTGGGGACAACTCGTGACCTCGGTAGGGCGTGAAGGACAAGTCGGGAATGCCCCCCCTTCCCATGAGGTTTCAGTTGCCCCGTCATGACCAGCTCATACCTGGCTTTCCAGAAAGCTCTGAGGCAGCTGCCATCTTGCTTTCCAGAGGGAAAAAGGAGGAAAGGAGCAACACCCTTTCCCCTCCGGGCAGGCATGGTGGCAAGGATTAACACATAGTTCATTCACTTTTCTGCCACAAACTGCCAGGTTCTGCATTAAGTCCTTGTGCTTCTGGAGCCATGGCCATGCTGGAGAGCCGCTCGTGGGGGACAACTCCTGACCTCGGTAGGGTGTGAAGGGTGAGCCGGGAACGCCCCCCTTCCAATGAGGTTTCAGTTGCCCCGTCATGACCAGCTCATACCTGGCTTTCCATAAAGCTCTGTAGCAGCTGCCATCTTTCTTTCCAGAGCGGTATTTATTTTTCTAGCCCAACTTCTTTCACTTACTTTAATACCCTCTAAGCCTACCCATGTTTTAGAAAATAGTAGCATTTTATCTTTTTTTTTATAGTTAAGCAGTATTTTGTGTATTGATACCACATCTTTATCCAGTCTGTTCAGTGGACATATAGTTATTTCCACACTTGGCTATTGTAAATAATGCTATTATGAGCACTTATTTATTGTGCAAACAAAGAGGTGTAAACAAGCTATCTCTTCAGATTAGTATGAAAGCCACTGGGGCTTTTAAAGAATCCTCCATTATTATTTCTCTAAAGGAGCACAATATTGATCCTTTTATTTTCAAGTAGAAAGTGTTACAAGTAGAAAGAATTTGTTTCCAATAGGAATATCAAAATGACTGTGGTAACTTTTCCATAATTGCATATCCTAAACAAAAAGCTTTTGCATTTGTTCAACATGAATGGGATTCTGAAAGAAAAAAAATGGTCATGCTTCTGGTAATAAAGGATAATTGAAAGAGCATGGGAGAAGAAATAAGGAAGGATTGTACTAGTGATTAAATTAAGAAGCTACTAGCTTAGGTGAGGAAGAAGGAGTAATTAGACTTAGTTGAGTAGAAAGGTGATTTTAGGTTTATCTCTAAACTCACCATCCAAAACATTTTTGTGTTTCTGCATCCTAGGAGTACTGTACATTTATATTTAAATTTAATAAAAATTCAATTTGTTAAACCACCTTTGGCCAGGAAGCTATTTCTGTACCCTTGATCTTTATATCACATTCAGCAATTTCTAAGAATGCAACAAATATCTAAAGTTAATGAATGAATGTACTAAAACTTGCTGAAGGGCAGAACAGTCTTCTACTAAATTAAAAACTCTGAAGGGGAATGTAATATAGCTACTATTCTGCCCATTAGGTTGAAATAGTATGAGAGAAAACAGTATCTTACTCTTTATTGTGTGTTTGTTCTGAGCAAATCCTCATCAAAATAGACTGCTCCAGTGTTTTCAGGAATTTAAAATATAGAATAGTGCTAAACAGACTCAATGTAGTCTTCAGCAATTGAATATACAATTTCAGCAAACTATATCCTCTGCAGTTCAAGCCCACTAAAGCTGTTATATGGATCATATAATTGATTTGTGGCTCATTCTGCCTGCATCTATCCAACAGTTTATTAAAATGGAATAGACAAATACCAATAAAGTAGAAAGCTCCACTGAGAATTGACCAAACTACATCACTTTCTTCATACCTAGAGTATTCCAACCAATAGTAATTTTACAGCAGCTCTCCATAGTACCAAACGGAGAGCTTTGTAGCCAGGAATCCACAATACAAGCAAACCTTTCCCTAAAGCACAACAAGGAAATGGGTTTATGAAATCACCATTAAACATAATAGAACACTGGAGAGAAAAATAAAGCTAGGCAAGATGAGATGATGAAAATAACCCAATAAGAACCAATTAAAAACATACTATCTCTGCAGTCTGCAGAAAACAAACCATGTGTTGATTAAACTCTTTAAAAATATTGGGTAATGTAACATAAGATAATACAGCACTGAGAGTCTCCTGCCCCCGCGCCTGGCTGTCCTCGCCGGGGCCCCTTGGAGGGAGCGGGTTGAGTTTCCCTCCCCACCCCGACCAGGACTCCGGCAGCCGAAGACCTTCAGAACCAGCCACCACCATGCTGAGACCACTCTCTACACACATGAAGGTACTGGCAGAGGAACAAAGGCACGCGGGTCCCGGGACTGAGATCTCCAAGCCTGCTCGGATCGGGGCTGAGCATCCTCCACTCAGATCCTCCAAATTCCAGTAGGCAGGGGTCACACCCACCAACTGGCCCCCTGGCGCCGTGTAATCCCATCAACAGCCAAGACCAAGAGACTATAAAACCCAGCTCCCGGAAGAGAACAGCATAGAGTCTCCTGCCCCCTTATTATTATCTTATTATCTCATTCCTACTTTGGACAAACTGGCAGGCTACCTAATGTAAACTGCCCGCACGGCAGAGTCTGGCAAACTCCCCGTGGCATACCCAATATGCCAAATACCAGTAACAAAGATGGGTCTCATTCTCCTAACTCTGAAAGATCCTTGAATATGGCACTTTAAAAAAAAAAATTCTCAGGGCTAGGACAAAGGAGACGTTACTGGGGCCTGCTCGAGGCAATCGACGAATAACAGGATGGTCGTGATCGTGATCGAGAGTCTCAAACAATAGTGGTCCAAAGAGGTATAATATTTATAAATGAAAATTAGCTAAAAATAGATAAAATTATGTCACAATATCTGTAACAAATCTCAAAATGGAGACATTACTGGGCCTGCTCAAGCAAATCGATGAACAATGGGAGGACAGTATCCTCAATTTATCATAATTGTCCCCATTCTATCATGATATCATAATATGCATAAGAAATATTTTTATGGTTAAGTAATAATCTTTATCATCACTTTTCATAGTAGCAATGAAAATACATTTCATATGTATTATTTCCAACTGTGTCACAAAATCTCATCGCAGTCAACTGTTCTGTCTTATGACAGTATAATACATATATATATGTATACATGTATAAATACTAAATTTGCTGTGCACCAGAAAAAATGGTCTCTTTTCTCTCTGATACCTGTAACTTTCAAGACTTAATAATCTACAAGGGGGAAGATTACTTAAATAATTTCTTTAGAATATGGATATATAAATTCACTGCAGCTTAGCCATAATCTAGGGACAGGTCATGAATTGTGTTACTGTGGTCTTCCCTTTTTTGAAAATAAAGGCAAATAGTTTCTGTCACACACACATAGACATTTTTTTTCAAGTCAAATTTTTAATGAGACATGACTCAGTAGAAAAGGAAGAATTCATTTGTTCTAGTCATTCTATTGTTTTAGTGGTATTATTTTCTCTCTCCCCAGGAAACTGACAGAACAGGGTACTACCCAGCTTACTTACAGTTCTGTTTATAACTGCATATATTTTGGGTGGTCCTTTTAAGGTTCAATGGTAATATCACAGCCAAATTATAAACACACACACATGTAGAACTTCAGATTATAAATGCAGGATTCAATCACCATTCACATAGATGTTTGTACATATATTTTTGTTTGTACACACTTTTCAAAGTATTTCCAAGTAAAATCCCTTATAAGGGGGATATACAATTCAGATATACCTTTGTCTGTGGTCGGCAATAGGGTAGATAGGAAAAGAGAACTGAGCTGTTTCAGAATAATGACATAAGTGTCATAGCAAGGATTAAGAGAACTACAATAGTGATCTTCTGGACAGTGTTGTTTCTCTAGAGATAGTGAGAATGCTAACGTGTTAGATGTGAAGACATAAAAAAGAGCTAATACAATGGTCATTGAGAAAGACAACAGTAAATTTTAGATTGGAGAAATCAAAACTATTTTCATAGAGAAAAAGATTTATCATGTTTAAAAACGATGTAAGTTTGAAAACTAAGAAGTTGAGGTTTTTCAAAAGTTTCAATTGCTTTTTTATTGTCCCTTATACATATATTCCCTGAGCAAGGATTTATTCAACATCACTCATCTACAGTGGAGTAAAACAAATGCTGCAAATGCAAAAATTAATGAAAGGTGATCCTAATAGCTTGCTGTTTCTGAAGACTCCAAAGGCTTTTAAACATCAAATATTTCTTGCCAAACTGCAAGTCAGTGAATAATTGTATAATTTTTAAAACAGAGCAAGATATTTTGTCATCTAGCCTTAATTCATATAGAATAAAATATAGGAAAATTATTGTCTTTACATCAAAACCCCAGAGGGCTTGCAAAGAAAATAAGAGATATGGGTAAGAAAATTTTTAATTTGGTCAACTCAAAGCATTCTGTAACATTAAAAATTGGTATTTAACATTTATTTCTCTGGCCTTTCTTTATCAGAGACTTATGACTAGGGGCTGATAGTATTGTTCAGTATTGACACAATGCCAAAGCCCTGTCTTTATCAGGATATCTGGACTTCTTCTCTATTAATATGTAGACAAACATATCTGTTGACATCAATCTAAGTTGTTGTCCTCTCTTTATTTGTTTACATTTCTCCCATTTTGGTAAACAGGCATAGAATGCATGCTGTGGGCATTGCTTTGGGAATGTGGTATGGGGAGCTCTCTACAGAGCATCAATGTAATAACCACATGTACCCTAGAGACACGTGAAATTTTGAAGATAATACCATATTTTGCCTATGATTAAGTATTTTCCCGCAGTCTCTACATCTTATAGGATTAACGTAGGAACATGTAAACAAAGAAAAGATGTGTTATCCCAGATTATAATACATCTATTGTCACTATCACTGTCCTCCAATCGTTCATCGATTTTCTCAAGTGGACCCAGTAACGTCTCCGTTGTGAGACTTGTGGTTACTGTGTTTGTGACATCAAATATGTCATGGGGAGCTTGCCAGGCTCTGTCGTGTGGGTGAGATACTCTCGGTAGCTTGCTAGGCTCTCCAGAGAGGGGCAGAAGAATCGAACGTGGGTTGCCTGGGTCGCCTGGGTCAGCCACTTGCAAGGCAAATACCCTACCCACTGTGCTATCACTCCAGCCTTATAGGGCTGTATTATAATACATATCTAGATTATTATTAGTATAGAAGAGAAATGATGCACATTTCTGGGAAATAAGTTTCAAGCAATATTTGTTTCCATTAAAAAATTGTTCAGGCCCTCAGCAAGCCCAAAGTAAGGTTTAGTGTGTTCCTGTGATTACTAGTGTGTTCTTAGTTTTTCCAAACTACTTTGCCTGCTTTATGGAAAATCTTCCCAGGCTGACAGAAACTCTGCTGTATCAAGTGCTTCAACCCAGAGCAATGGTTGCAAGTATTTTTATTTCATCAATCAATAGAATTCCTCTTAAATTTTTGTAATTGAGAGACTATTGAAGTCTATTCACCAACTACAAGACCAAGATGACTGCCCTCTGGCATCCCGATGGATCTATCACATCTTCCAGAAGGGCAATGGAGAAGATTATCCATGACTTCTACTCAGATCTCTTTGATAGCCACGTCCACCTGCCCACATACCAAATTCCGCAGGATGGATATGTCATTCCCAACGTTCTCCCTTCCAAAATCTGACACACCATTTCATCCGTAAAGAAGCGAACAGCACCTGGCCCAGACAAGGTCAGACCCGAACACCTGAAGGACCTGTCGTCAGTACTCATCAATACACTGTCTTGGCTCTTCACATGCTACCTGTCTGAATGCAAGGTTCTGTCCCAGTGGAAAACCATTAGGACTGTATAACTGTACAAGAAGGGAGACATTCAGGACATTGGCAACTATTGCCTGATCTGCCTGTTGTCTGTCATCTACAAGCTGTTCACTCAAGTCATCCTGAATAAGATTGGCAGAACACTAGATGAAGGACAACCATGTGAGCAAGCCAGTTTCCAAAAAGGATTCAGCACTATAACCAAGCTTATTGAGGTTTCTCGGGAGTTCAAGATGCCACTCTGTCTGACGTTCATTGATTTAAAGAAGGCTTTTGATTCTGTTGAGACTGAAGCAGTCATCAAAGCTCTAGCCAAACAGGGCATTCAAACTCAGTACATCAGGATCCTCCATGAGCTGTATTGCGGATTCAATAACAGGATCTCACCATTCTACAGGGAGGTGATCATTGACATCAAGAGAGGGATTCAGTCAGGTGATACCATTTCACCAAAACTCTTCAGTACCACCCTCGAGAACATCATGTGATGACTGGAATGGGAAGAAACGGGAGTGAAGATAGACGGTTGGCAATTACACCACCTCCGCTTTGCTGATGACATTGTTCTAATAACACCAAACATCAGCCAAGCGGCACAAATGCTGGCTGACTTCGACTGTGAGTGTGGAAAGGTCAGACTACAGCTTAATCTCATGAAGACAATGTTTATGAGAAACAGTCTCGTTCCTGACGTTCCATTCGCTCTCAACGGAACGACCATCTCCGAATGCAACAGTTATGTGTACCTAGGTCGAGAAGTCAACATGATGAATGACCTGGCACCTGAGTTGTGCAGGAGGAAGAGAGCAGCTTGGAATGCCTTCAAGAATGCTGAAGAAATAGCTAAGAGGACGGAGCACCTCTGGCTCTGGCACATCTCTTCAATTCCACTTCTTTCTGCAATAACATATGCCTCAGAGACCTGGGCCCTACGAAAATATGGTGAGGATGCTATCTGGGCCTCTCAAAGAGGAATCGAAAGAGCTATGCTTGGAGTATTGTGCTTCACTTAAATGAGAGAAAGAATCCAGAATTCCGACCTCCGTCCACACTCAAGAATCAGGGACGCTGTCTCATTTGCCAAAGCATCAAAACTCAGATGGGTTGGACATGTAATGAGATTTGGATATGACCACTGGACTAGAACCATTACCGACTGGATTCCACGGGATGTCAAAAGATCTCGTGGCCACCCACCTATGAGATGGTCAGACTTCTTCGTCAAGACCCTGAATGATCATTTGGGCTGTTCATGTTCCTAGAATGAGCAGACGCCATTGGGCTACACTAGCACGTGACAGGGATGAATAGAGACATTGCTGGCACTCACAAGAGCATGTCAATGAGTACGGGATGTCAAGTGATCAAGTGATCCAGTGATTGCAATCTGAAGTTACATTTTATAAAATAAAAACATAGGGACTAGAGAGATACTCCTGCATGCGACTGTGCCTACCACCCTAAATTCAATCCCTATCACCCCATATGATCACTGGAGTCCTGCCAGGGATCCTGAACATAGAGCCAGAAGTAAACTCTTAGTATCACCAGATGAGGCACTAAAACAAAAAACAAAATCACAAGTCTAAGAATATGAAGTCATAGTACAATGGGTAGGGGGTTCCATGCACATAGCTGACCTGGATTCAGTTCCTTGCACCACACATGATACCCTGAACACCACCAGGAGTGATCTTTGAGCACAGAGCCAGGTGTGAGCCTTGATCACCACTAGAGTGACAACACTCCTGGGGGTGGGGGGAGCACCTAAAACAAAGAAAAAATAATCCCAATCCCACAACTCTAAGAATGATTGGTAAGTTTATTCACAAGCTTTTTTCCTGAGTCCTCACAAAAGTTAAAATCTTAAATAAAAATAAAAACATCCAAAAGCACCTTTCTTTAGAATAAGTAATGTTTGTTTCAGTGATCTTAGGGACTTCTGGGTTTTCTTCTATGTTTGAGCTGTATTTTGAGTCCTGATGAGAAAAATCATAAACTGTACTGTAGCACTGTCGGGCCAGTAACGTCTCCATTTTGAGACTTGTTGTTATTGTGTTTGGCACATTGAATACGTCACGGGTAGCTTGCCAGGCTTTGCCGTGTGGGCGAGATACTCTCAGTAGCTTGCCAAGCTCTCTGAGAGGGGCGGAGGAATCGAACCTGGCTTGGCTGGGTCAGCTGCCCGCAAGGCAAACGCCCTACCACTGTGCTATCGCTCAAGTCCAAGAAAACCATAAACATTGTCCCCTTTACTGAAGTGACAGATTGATAAAGACCACTATGTCCTTGATCGTATTTTTAATTTAGATCAAAATGGCCTCTTTTAGAAACAGTTTAGAACCTCTTTTAAAGATCTCCCAAATATCCACCTTTTGAAGGAGAAACTACTAATCCCTGGTGGTTAGGTTGCAAGGACCAACTACTCGGGTGAATGTGTAGTCTGGGAATGGTAACTTGCTGGTTACTTTCCTCTGATGGTTCTGTTATTGCTTTACTCACTGCTGTATACTTCTTCTTGATGTTTTTGTTGTTGTTGTTGTTATTGTTGTTGTTTAACTCTGTACTATATAACTTTTGAATTATCTACCCTGACTCTACTTTTTTCACCACTCCTGATTTAATATGGAGTTTTGTAGAAATACAGTTGGAGTCCAGAAAACTGTCTTATTTTCACATGGCATGTAAAACTCTTATGTAATCCTGGAAAAGCAGTGATCTGGGCAAAGTTATTAGAAGAAATTGGAATTACACTTCACTCCACCATTCTCTGGGTTAAATTGGGAGCTGGAGTACAGAATGTACAGTATTTGCCTTGCACGTGACCAACCTGGGTTTGATCCCTGGAATGCCATTACATCTCCTGAACCCTGCCAGGTGTGATCCCCTGAGCACAGAGCCAGGAGTGAGCACTGAGCACCACTGAGTATTGCCCCAAAACTAAAATAAAATATGAATTAATGTTTCCTGATGTGATCATAATGTTTGCCACTGAAATATCTCTAGTTTAAAGAAAGAAAGGCAATGTACCAGACCATCCTAGCTTAAAGGGAAAAGAGAAGGAAAAAAAATCAGTAAAGAATATTTAAGTCCCTTATTTCTAATTACCCATTTGCTCTGCAATCTTCTAATCCAGGATTGGTATATAAGATTCCTATTGAATGCCAACTCCAATTGACTCGTAGAGACTGTCTGAGTCAATGAAGTGAGAAGGATGCTGAGGCCACTTCGGGCTCAGTGGAAAAGAATGCCACAATTGATTAGTGATGCCTGTCAGCAGTTGCTGCTTATGTGCCACTCCTATCACCTATGATACAGTTAAGGAAATTTGCATACTAAGATGAATGGCCAGGGAAGACAACCAGACTAGATTCTGGAATCGGTACATTTACCTTTGTAAATGAACAGATCGATTCTCTGATAACCAGTCTATCTCTGTCAGTTTCACCCGGGGCTGTTCATTTGGGTGAGCTGAGAAAATGGACAGCTTAAACTAGCAATGCTTCAAATGCTACAAGTCCTGATACTGAGAAGCTGCTTACTTTAAAAGGCCCAGTTTATAGGATCCTACCACTCATTATCTTTGACTTGTCCTGCCGAAGATGTCAAAAGATACAATGTATTAACCATACCACTCTTTTTTTTTTAGCTTTTTGGGTCACACCTGGCGATGCACAGGGGTTACTCCTGGCTCTTCACTCAGGAGTTACTCCTGGCGGTGCTCAGGGGACCATATGGGATGCTGGGAATCGAACCTGGGTCGGCTGTATGCATGGCAAACACCCTACCTGATGTGCTATCTCTCCAGCCCCCATACCACTCCTTTTATTCCCTATTAAATATCACATCTCATCAGGGGTAAGAAGTCCATATATATATATATATATATACATATATGTGTGTATGAATATATATAGAAAAAGATACTACATGATAATACATAATACATATACTATAGTATGTATGCTATATAATGTATATACATATATGTATAGTTTTCACTAATATAAATTTCATTATTTTCAGTACTCTGATGGCAGTACCTCACGAAAATCCCTTGATATTTGAATGAATACTTATTTAAGAACCACTAGAGAAACAAATGTAAGTCTTGCTTTCTGTCTGGAAACGTTTCTTTTCCACTGAGGAGAAAGCAAATAATCAAACTTGCAGAACAGGTCTCAACAGCTCAGAAAAAAATCCCAGAAAGTACAGTTCATCAGACTACTCTTACAAGAAATACTGTATTGCTGGTACTCTCAGTAACACAGGGAATAGATTGTGTGTGGGGAAGAATATGGTAATAGACAATCAGAATTAGTGGGTGCTTCAGAGAAGGCAAAAACTGTCATTTTGAGAAGTTTTAATCAATGTATTTCTCTTGTATTTCCTTTCTATGTTTGCAAAAGATCTATCTGTAGATGAATTTAAAGAACTTTTGTAGTAAAGCTTTGTTTCATATTAGCATCATTTTTCTTTCCTGTTGGTATATAAAATATTAGTGCCTTTCCCAGTTGATGATGACATAGAGTCAATAAAATAGAACAGAATCTATTTAAAAATAAGTTAGGGACTTGTTGCAGCAAAAATATGACTATTCATAGGTTGTCTAAATTCTCTCAGCTAGTTATTAAATGTCACTGACCTCCCATTGTTCATCGATTAGCTCGAGCAGGCCCAGTAATGTCTCCATTTTGAGACTTGTTGTTACTGTGTTTGGCATTTTGAATACGTCATGGGTAGCTTGCCAGGCAGGCGAGATACTCTCAGTAGCTTGCCAGGCTCTCCGAGAGGGGCAGAGGAATCGAACCTGGCTTGAGCAGGCTGGCTGCGCTCAAGGCAAATGCCCTACTGCTGTGCTCTGGGCTGGAGCAATAGCACAGTTGTTAAATACAGAACAAGAATTTATGAGAGTTTAATTCTTGCCTAGACCACTTCAGTATCACTTGGGGTCATATTTCATGAAATTTGGCTTTAAATTATGGACCCTGTGGCCAACTAAAATGGTCAGCCTTACAGGTCGCCATTTGATAGGACAAATCAATAAAATTGTTCTCTATGGGCAAATGTTTCACAACCTAAGCACAAGTTGTAGATGTCAGCATAGCTATGGAAGTAAGAATGCATACTGTCATGTGTTACAGTGAGATTTCGTTTGCTTCTTATCAACTAAGACTATGTGGGAATATTCACTGGTCTACTTGGGTGTCTCTCTTTCTTTTCATCTTTAATTTTATTCTAACATCAAAGAACTTTTTACTAAGTGAATTTTTATAATTAATAATCATGATGCAAATAAATGTGTTGAACCATATAAAAATGACATAATTTTACGATTTTTAGGGCTGAAGTGATAGTACAGCAGGTAGGGCATTTATTTGCCTTGCACTCAGCTGTTCGGGGTTTGATTCCACAGCATCCCATCTGGTCCCACCTCCAGGAATAATTCCTGAGACAGAGCCAGCAGTAACCACTGAACATCACCAGGTGTGCCCCCCCCGCCCAAATTTTTTTTTTAAAAATTACCATTTCTGGCACAAAATTTGTAAGTGCATGTGATTCAGCTAACCAGATATTCTTGTAAGGCAGTGAAGATGAAATCTGTATTGATTGCTTAAATAAAATAGCTCCTCCATTTTAGCATCTCTGCAGAGTCTCCAAATATCATTTTAGGGGTGGATAGTTCCCTGTGAAGGCTTTCATCTGATCTCTGTGTGTACAATATTATATGTTTTTTAATTTAATAAACTTTTATTGCACAATTAATATCATCTAGGCACCATCCTTAGCCTTGGATACAGAGATTAGTGAATCAGCATCGTGACTCTCAGCAGTGCACAGTCTAGAAAGGAAGACAGGCATGGACATAATTCTAGTACAAAATAGCAAGCAACATAATAGATATAAATAACATGCAGGAAAGGTACTCACCCTGCCGGGCAAAGCAAGAAGACTTCAGAGGTGATATTTGTGATAGTCTTTGAAGGTGGTATTTATGCTAGTACAGTAATTAACCTGGCAGGAAAGGGAAGGCTCATACAACTTTACGACCAGAATGGCTTGTTTAAAATTACAGAAGTACAGCAAAAAAATTGGATGTGCCTGTAGACACTCTGTGTGATTAGAACATGTGGTACAGATGACAAAGTAATAAGAAATGAGATCAAATTCCAAATCCCATTTATAAAAAGTATTTTATGTAAGGCTACATTTTATTAAGCTGATGAAGAAGTCACTTTCATGGGGATTTAATTAGTTTAGGATTAAAACTTCTTTTTCTGCTTTGAGTTATGATATCAAGTCCAGTCATCACCTAAGTTTGCAGAAATGTCACAAGAGACTATTTTGAAATATCAAATTCTGCAGGCAACTCTCCTTCTCAATGGCCCTGGCAAATACATAGGCTGAGCAACCTGGATCTCTAAGCAGTAGCTTCAGCCCTGTCATCTCAATTAAACACAACCACTGTGCTGTGATCCTTTACTGTATGTGGAAGAATAAAGATTGCATTATTGTGGGAAATTGTGATATAGACAGCTGCATGTTCCTCCATGGACGGGCTCTTTACTTCATAGGTGCAAAGGAGGTTACCTGTACACAATTCATGTTTCCATATTTTTCTCATTGGGTAATTGCACCCAACAGTGATTTCAGAGTACAGCAAGGTTGATTCCATCCAAACTGCAGAAGATCTCATCAGTGGCCCAGTTTTCCGGCTCTGAAATCTGGCTTCTGACATTTACCACTCATCAAATGAAATGACACAGCACTATTATATGTTATAATATTACTAACCCATGCCTTGGTTGAATTTTTCTCTTAAGCTTCCTTCTATTTAATAATTGTATAATGTTTAATAATAACATCTTTCATCTATATGAAGACATCAACTGGAATGTATAAAAAATTTTCCACAAATGACAATGAAGAAATATGTGTGCATTAATTATACATAGCTAGAAACATACATAAGTTTACATAGCCCATCTATATAAATAAAGGTTAGATGACAAAATATCTTATTTTTTTAATTTTTATCAGTGAAACACCATGAGGTACAGTTGTAGATTTACAAATTTTTGTGCTTGGGTTTCGATTATACAATGATCAAATACCCATCCCTCCACCAGTGCCCATTTTCCACCACCATAGATAATATCCCTCCCACCCTATCCCCCCCATCCCACCCTGCCTCTGTGGCAGGGCATTCTCTTTTGTTTTCTCTCTTCTTTTGAGTGTTGTGGTCTGCAAAAGAGGCACTGAGTGGCAGACATGTTCAGTCCATAGTCTACTTTTAACATGCATTTCCCCTCCTGGGAGGATCCTCCAAACACCCTTTATTTGGTGCTCCCTTCTCTATCTGAGCTGCCCTTTCCTCTAGAATGCCCGGCTGGCCTCTAAGCTATGGAGTAATCCTCCTGGTGCTGATCTCAGCTATTCTTGGGTATTAATCTCATACTTTGTTACTTTATATCCCCCAGATGAATGCAGTCTTTCTATGTCTATCCCTCTCTTTCTGACTCATTTCGCTTAGCATGATACTTTCCACGTTGTACCACTTGTATGTAAATTTCATGACTTCATCTTTTTAACAGTTACATAGTACTACATTGTGTAGATGTACCAAAGTTTCTTTGGTCATCTGTTCTTGGGCACTCAGGTCTCTTCCAGTTTCTGGCTATTGTAAAGAGTGCTGCAATGAACAAACAAGTGCAGATGTCACTTTGACTATACATTTTTGCCTCTCTGGGATATATTCCCAGGAGGGGTATTGCTGGGTCAAATGGGAGTTCAATTTCTAATTTTTTGAGAATTATCCATACTGTTTTCCAAAAGGACTGAACCAGTTGGCATTCCCACCAACAGTGAAGGAGTGTCCCTTTCTCGACACATCTGCACCAGCATTGGTTGCTTTTGTTCTTTTGAATGTGAGCCAGTCTCTGAGGTGTGAGATGGTATCTCATTGTGGTTTTGATCTGCATCTCCCTGATGATTAATGATGTAGAGCATTTTCTCATGTGCTTTTTTGCCATTCGGATTTCTTCTTTGAGAAAGTTTCTGTTCACTTCATTGCCCCATTTTTTTAGATGACAAAATATCTTACTGTGTTTTAAAAATTATACAATTATACATAGGTATACACTTAAACATATGCATGTGAATATATGTGTATAAATGAATTTTTTCACTTAGGTATATTTTCCAGTATATATATGAACCTCACGCATGAAGGAACCGACAGAAGAACCCAGGTGTGTGGGACCCAGGGCTGAGATCTCCAAGCCTGCTTGGTTCGGGACTGGGCCTCTTCCACCCACCTCCCCCACCTTCCAGTACCTAGACAGTTACACTACCCAACTGCCCAATGGCCAGGATCCAGAGATTATAACACCAAGCTCCTAGAAGCGACTTCTTATTCTTTAGTTCTCGCTCTCAGAGAACCTGGAAGGCTACTGAGAGTATCATACCAGCACATATGCCTGAATAGGAACACCTTTAAAGTTTATTTGTGCTTTCAGGCTACCGAGAGTATTCCACCTGCACAGCAGAGCCTGGAAGCTATCTGTAGCGTATTTGATATGCCAAATTCAATAAATACAATGGGTCTCATTCCCCTGACCCTGAAGGAGCCACCAATACAGCAGCGTTGAGAAGGATATGGAAGGAGAGGCTGAAAAAATTTCAAAGCCAAACTAGGCTGCCAAAATGAAGGAAGACAAAAATGATTGTCTGTACTTTCAATGCACGTACACTGGCATCAGATGCATCCATTGAGAAACTGATGGTACAAGCATGAAAGATCAAGTATGACATCATTGGTCTAACCGAGACGAGAAGGCATCAATCACATCTTGCCATTTTCGACACTGGAGAAGAACTGTTCCTTGGAACATGAACAAAAGAGGCGTCGGTGGTGTTGGTGTCCTTGTCAACACGAATTTAGCCATGAGCATTGATTCATTTGAATGCCTAACAACCCGAATCGGACAATTACACTTGAATAGATGTGGCTCACTGCCGGCAGTTTCCGTCTTCGTTGTCTATGCACCATCATCCAATTATGATGAAGGAGAAATTGAGAAGTTCTACATGGAGCTGGAGAAGTTCTATAAAGAAGACCACACCTTCTACAAGATCATTGTTGGTGATTTTAATGCCAAGATAGGATAGAGAAGATCAGCCGAAGAACTCCACATTGGGACACATGGCCTAGAATGGAACGAACAGGGTGACAGACTGTCTGAGTTTATCATGTTGACCAAGACCATCCATGGTAACTCACAGTTTCAGAAGGCCGAATCCAAATGTTGGACATGGAAGTCTCCCGGTGAACAGTTCCACAGTGAAACTGACCACATCATACTCAATCGACGGTTTTGCCTGACCGATGTCACTGTTGTCCCAAAGTTCCAAATGGGATCGGACTACCATCTCCTTCATGCAAAATTCTACTTCAGAGAGCAGGGGGAAAGGACTGCAAAGTTTAAGAAGAGAACTCCCAGAATGACCACCAACTGGGAGCTCTTTGGCTCTCTTGCAGCAACATGGGAAGATGTCATCATTGACAACAATGACAAGGAATACGATAGACCGTTTCAGTACCTCCATGATTGTGCGAGGAATGCCAAGAGAGAGAGATAACCACAAAAAAAGCTTGTCTTCGAAAACTCTTGAGCTTATTCACCAAAGTGACTTGGCTCATGCCTCAGGCACTAGCACTAGCACTAGCCTCCTGTTGTTCATCGATTTGCTCGAGCGGGCCCAGTAACGTCTCCATTGTGACCATTGTGTTTCGCATATCGAGTACATCATGGGTAGCTTGCCAGGCTTTGCCATGCGGGTGAGATACTCTCAGTAGCTTGCCGGGTTCTCCGAGAGGGGCGGAGGAATCAAACTCGGGTCAGCCAGGTCGGCTGCGAGCAAGGCAAATGCCCTACCTGCTGTGTGGTCACTCCAGCGCATGCCTCAGGCAACCGCAAGCAAATGACCGAGCTCACAAAGCAGTACAGAGAAGTGATAAGGAAGACCTCAGAGAGAGAACAGCAGCAGTGCTGGTAGATGTGGCAGAAGCCAGGAAAAGCATTCGTAATGCCCGCCTATCCTTCACCAACTACAAGACCAAGAAGACTGCCCTCTGACATCCTGATGGATTTATCACATCTTCCAGAAGGGCAATGGAGAAGATTATTCATGACGTCTACTCAGATCTCTTTAATAGCCACGTCCACTGCCCACATACCAAATTCCACAGGATGGATATGTCATTCCCAACATTCTCCCTTCTGAAATCTGACACGCCATCTCATTGGTAAAGAAACAAAGAGCACCTGGCCCAGACAAGGTCAGACCCAAACACCTGAAAAACCTGCTTTCAGTACTCTTCAGTACACTGGCTCAGCTCTTCACACGCTTACTGTCTGAATGCAAGGTTTCATCCCAGTGAAAAACCATCAGGACTGTACTACTGTACAAGAAGGGAGACATTCACGACATTGGCAACTATTGCCTAATCTGCCTATTGTCTGTTCACTCGAGTCATCCTGAATAGGATTGGCAAAACACTAGATGAAGGACAACCATGCAAGCAAGCCGGCTTACACAAAGAATTCAGCACGATCGACCATATCCACACGATAACCAAGCTCATTGAAGTTTCTCGGGAGTTCAAGATGCCGCTCTGTCTAACGTTCATTGACTTAAAGATTCTGTTGAGACTGAAGCAGTCATTGAAGCCCTAGCCAATCAGGGCGTTTAAACTCAATACATCAGGATTCTCTGTGAGCTCTATTATGTATTCACTACCAGGATCTCACCATTCTACAAAGAAGTGATCATCGATGCCAAGAGAGAGGTTCGGCAGGGTGATACTATTTTACCAAAACTCTTCAGTGCCACCCTCGAGAACGTAATGCGATGACTGAAATGGGAAGGAATGGGAGTGAAGATAGGTGGTCAGCAACTACACCACCTCCGCTTTGCTGATGACATCGTTCTAATAACACCAAACAGTAGCCAAGCAGCACAAATGCTGGCCGACTTCAACCATGCATGTGGAAAGGTCGGATTAAAGCTGAATTTCACAAAGACAATGATCATGAGAAACAGTCTTGTTCCTGATGTTCCATTCGCTCTCAATGGAACGACCATCTCCGAATGCAACAGTTATGTGTACCTAGGTCGAGAGGGCAACATGACGAATGACCTGGCACCTGAGTTGCGCAGAAGGAAGAGAGCAGCTTGGAACACCTTTAAGAGCATGGAAGAAATAGCTAAGAGGACGAACAACCTCGAGCTCCGGGCACATCTCTTCGATTCCACTGTTCTTCCTGCAGTAACATACGCCTCAGAGACCTGGGCCCTACGAAAACAGGATGAGAACGCTATTTGGGTCTCTCAAAGAGGAATCAAAAGAGCTATGCTTGGAATATCATGCTTCACTCAAATGAGAGAAAGAATGCGAAGTTCCGACCTCCGTCAAGGCTCACGAATCAGGGACACTGTCTCGTTTGCCAAGGCATCAAAAATCATATGGGCTGAACACGTAATGAGATTTAGAGACGACTGCTGGACTAGAGCCATTACTGACTGGATTCCCCAGGACGTCAAAAGATCGTGTGATCGCCCACCTATGAGATGGTCAGACTTCTTCGTCAAGACCCTGAATGATCTGTTTGAGGCTCGTCATGTTCCTAGAACGAGCAGACGCCACTGGGCTACACTATCACGCGACAGGGATGAATGGAGATGTTACTGGCACCCACTCGAGCAAATCAATGAGTAACAGGATATCAAGTGATCAAGTGATATTTTCCAGATGCATAAAACAAAGTAACTATCAGGTAATTTTTTTTATTGTTACTTAAAATCTCTATGGAAATGTTTCCCAAAATGTTGGAAGTATGAGTTCTGGAGTGAGCCTGTTCTATTCTAATTCCTATTTCTTCACCACCTAGCTTTATGTTATTAGGCAAGCTGCAACCTTTCTGTCTCAACTCTATCATCAGTAAAAGAGACTACTAACTACATATCGGGTTGCTGTTGAATCAAATGGGGGAGTGCATTAAACATTTATCATGCAGTGAGCATGCAAGAAATACTAGTAATTAATACCTTTACCATCTTATAATTAGTTCCTGGACACTGGATCCATCATCATTAGCTTTCTTGATTGCAGGAGAACTAACAGCCGGCACCCTTAGGCCTATTAAGAACTTCACAGTCACTAGCTTCTTCACTAATTGGGCCCAAACTGTAGTTTCTTTTGAGTCTTAGATGGGTGTTGAGTATGTATGCATCATCTCTTGCTTTCAGAGCAATCAGATGTAACATTTTGAACTCATTTAGAAAACTAACCATTTCCTTCCCTTCACTGATAGATCAAATGTATTAAGATTTCCTCTAAAGCAGGATTGTATAATTAAACACCCAAGTCTGTGCTTCAGTGTCAGCACTAATAGTTGTCTATTTTAACCACTTTGGTACATCTACGCAATGGAATACTATGCAGCTGTTAGGAAAGATGAAGTCATGAACTTTGCTTATAAGTGGATGCTCATGCTAAGTGAAATGAGTCAGAAAGAGAGGGACAGACATAGAAGGACTGCACTCATTTGTGGAATATAAAATATAATATGACACTGACACCCAAGGATAGTAGAGACAAGGGCCAGGAAGATTGCTCCATGATTGGAACCCTGCCTTATGAGCTGGGATAGAAAGCAGCTGGGATAGAGAAGGGATCACTAAGTCAATGATGGTTGGATGAATTGCTTGGGATGGGAGATGTGTGCTAAAAGTAGATAAAGGACCAAACATGATGGCCTCTGTCTCTGTATTGCAAACCATAATGCCCATAAGTAGAGAAAGAGTAAGAGGGAAATTGTCTGCAATAGAGGCAGGGGGAGGGGGTGGGACGGGGTGGCCGGGAGGGATACTGAAGACATTGGTGGTGGAAAATATACACTGGTGAAGGGACAGGTGTTCAATTATTGTATGACTGAAACTCGAACATGAAAGTTTTGTAACTGTAGCTCACAGTGATTCAATTAAATAAATAAATAGTCATTTTCTGCTGACTTCAAGATCATTGACTATGAGAAGACATGAACTGTATAGTTTTACTTCTATGTTAAAACTAATGTAGTCAAAAATAGAGAACAGAAAATAGGTCAGTGATTGCTAAGAATTTCAGGGAGGGGGAAATTGGAAGAGATTGTTTCATGGGTACAAACGCTACGTGCTATAAGCCAAAATTTTTCTATCCAAACTCCAGATCATATCGATTTTATTTCCTGATTTGTGTGTGATTTTTATTTCAATTATTTTAAATATGACTTTTTAAATTTAGTCACCATGATTTACAAAGTTATTTACAGTTGAGTTTTGGGTATCTCATTTTCCAGTACCTGTCCCATTATCAGTGTCAACTTCTCTCACCCAGTGTCCCCATTTTCCCTCAGCACCCCCTAGCCTGCCTCCTTGGCAGGCACATTTTTTAATTTGTTTATTGTGGTTTGAATCTCATGCTTTCAGTTTTGTTAGTTCTATAGTTCAGATATATAGTTAAATCTGTGTGGCATTTTTAAACAAGCAAATATTTATGGGCCTGAGTACTTCACGTTAAAAACACTCAGTGAGAGAAATCCATTCTGTCACTTGTAGACATATGTGAATGGCATCCCCTGAAGTTGTGCAGAAACGGTGTCCTGAGTCAGGTTGCCTTTGTAACTGGTTTGAACAATTTGATTTTTAAAGAAAAATTTTAATGTATCAATGGCTCAATCATCTCAGTGGCCACAGTAAGCTATATTTCCCTTCTGATCTTTCTGACTGTGATGCTTTATATAGTAATATTCATCCTGGGTTGAAGCTAGTTTTGGGCATACAAAGAATTTCAAATTATTTATATTGGTATCCTCAAGTAAGGAGGTAAAACATCTCACCACATATTTTTATGAGTATAAATGTATATATTTATGAGTAAACGACTACATATTTTAGGAGTAAAATGTTACCACACACATCCACTAAAGTGCCAGTATCATTCCACTACTATCCATAGGATGTTCTCTTTCATGCCTTAAAATATTTTTTTCTACAGGATATAGCCTTTATGCCTTTTTTCATATTCCAGTATTACTAACCTGATTCTACAAGGTAAAATAAATCCCGGTCTTCAGTTGATGTTCCCTTTTTGATTCACCAGTAGCATAGTTCTACATTTTAAATCTTTCTAATGTAGGTTTTCAGTTTTCAGAGTTTAAAACATTACATTGCTCTTATTTTGGTTCTCACTCTTGTCCCTTTTTCTAGTCAAGCCTCTCTTGGAACATGCATGCACAGAGACATTCACATGCATTCACGCCATGGCTTTCCCCAGTTTTCTTTTTCTTCTTTTTTTTTTTGTTGGACATTAGACTTCCATCGTTATATATTTATTTTTAATTTTTTCATTTTATTTAATCACTGTGAGATATAGTTTTCAAACAAGCTTTCATGTTTGAGTTACAATCACACAATGATTAAACACCCATCCCTCCACCAGTGCACATTACCCACCACCAATATTCCCAGCATACCCCCCTTTCCCACCCTCCCACTACCCCCATGGCAGACAATATTCCCCATTCTCTCTCTCTACCTTCCCCAGTTTTCTAAACACATTTTGTTTTCTTTTGCCCTGAGACTGTATTTACACGTGCTGCTTCTCCTCTTTGGAGAGCCCTAGCTCTGTTTCCTTGACTGGCAAATCCTTTACAATAACTAGGAACTCATGTGAAATGACCCATCACCTCCCTCTATCCCAGTAGAATGGGTTCGACCCTCCCATGTGTTCTAATGGTCCCTCCTGTTTTACCCATTGTCAACCCATAGACTCATGACATGCTAGCGGTCATGCTGAACTGGAAACTCTGTAAGGACATAGCTCATGATGCTCCTTTGTTTGCCACATAGCGGGTACTTAATAAATGGTGACTGATTTTCATGAATATCATTGCCCCTCTAATTTGGAAAAAATGCCACTATGCTTGAATGCTTGAAACCAATTTAGCATTTTATGACCCACTAATTTTGAAGTTCAATGTGTCTCTACTAAATAATTGAAAATGTAAGCATCAAGAACACTAAGTGAAAGGATCTTTGTGGTCAAGTGAAGAGAGGAATTTGGTTGGGGAGGGAGGTGTCATGGTTTTGCTGTTGGGGTCTTGTTGCAGTTGCCAGAAGTCTGTTTCCCCAAATGAGAAGCCTTCCTCAGGTGAGTATTGACATGATGATTCAGTAGCACCTAGCTTTCTACTCTGTGGCTTAAAGAATTAAATGCAGGTGGTCATGAAAAATTGGCAACAATAAAAGGTTTCTAAAAGTGCAACAGCCAAATGTAAATTGAAATTGAACTGCATCATGAATTCGAAGTATTTCTTGTATCCCTTGCCTGAGTTGCATTTAAAAGTATCTGCCAGTGGAAAAAGTTTAAGAAGCCCTGCAATAGAGCACAGAATGTCAATTGTAATCTTTTCTTTTTTCATTCCTTTTAAAAAATATTTTCAGGTTACAAATGCAGTTGCCAACTGTCCTGGACAAATGATTCTTCGCCTGAAACCTTTCCTCGTGTGTGGAGGGGATGGATTTACTCAGTCCAACTTTGATGGCTGCATCACGTCTGCCCTCTGTGTTCTGGAGACTTTTAAGATGCATTTTTAGTTCCTGTATCCTTATTCCCAACATGTACTTGGGTAATTTTTGTTCACAATTTTCTGGTATCAAGTATTTTGTTTTCTGTTTCATTTAGAGAGACTATTAGGAAATTGTTCTTCACTTACTGTCACTTTTCATATAGAGTGTAAAAATCAATGTTATAATTTTGACAGTTACAGCCTATGCGAGAATGAAGGTTCCTTGTACTTTATACCTTTTGTCACTTTTCCGAATCTACCCGACTCCTTGTTGTGGAAAAGGAATGCTTCAGAATAACAAGAACCCTTTCCCCGAGTTATTTCAGACCAGGGAGGCTATTCATGCACTCAAGTCTTTATTATGGGTTTAAAGCTTCAGTTCCAAATAATGAATCCTCGTTACCAAATTTTAAGTCTTACTTTAAAATTTAAAGTATAGGTTGAAATTCAAGGTAGGTTGAATTCAACCTACCTGTAGGTTGGGGTTTTTTGTTATTGTTATTGTTGTTTGATTGCCAAATTACAGTATTTCCCCAAACTGCAAAAGGCAGGCTGTAGTTTTTATTTCTCTCAAGCAATGAAATGATTCTGAGCAGTAGGTCATATGTGGTGTCATCTGGAAAATGGCAATTTGGAGGGCAACTTGACAGATCTCTTTTAAAATTTTCAGAAAGCAACCAATTGCTCTTGACTTTCCAAGTCACACAATACTTCTTATTCCAATCTCAATATGAAAGTTAAATATTATAGAGACAGAAAATATATTGATCTTTACCTTTTAATCTCTCCTCTGGCTGTTACTGTTACCTTTATGTGCTCTCCAGTATGTGCTGTGGCATTTCAAGCCTGTCATTTTAAATAAATTCAATACCAAAAAAAGTTGCTGAACCAGAAAATAGATGCACTTAAAATAGTTCAATATTTGCCAACTTAGTGGCTCAGCATATCACCCATCTGCTTCAGTGACAACCTTGTGACTTGCTGGCAGTAAGAAAAGTGATCCCCAACCTTCCAAACAAGTGACCTGTTGCTAATTTAAAAAAGTAGAATGGTGAGTTCTATTTTATTATTTTTAAAGGGAAAAAGTATTTGCATCTTCTCAAAGAAAGAAAAGTTCAAGAAAAGATTTATTATATTGGTAGTATTTAATGTGCCATACTTTCATACCTACTATCAAACATACAAACACACAAGCATGGGTAGAACTTCTTTATGCCTTTACAAAGTAGGCTTTGTCATCCTACTGAATGTTATTATATATGTGTATACATAGGTATATTTTTCAACACTCACTTGACAGTAAACTGAAATGCTCACAGATGGTTAATCTTCCTTAATTTTTAAAACAGAGAAAGCAAAAGTAAATTAAAGCATTCTATGATATGATTACAAATACTGACTCTATTTCTTGTTTATGTGTGGTGTCAGAGATCTAACCCAGGACCTCACACATGTGAGATACGTTCTCTACCTCTGAGTCCCATGCCTGACCCCAGAATTTGTTTGTTTTTATTTTTTTTGACTCATCTTTGCTTCATATTAATCTCTATGTTGGCTTCCCCCTTAAAATATGGTATAAAATTAAGTCAACAGGGGCTGGATCGATAGCACAGCAGATGGGGCATTTGCCTTGCACGTGGTCGACCCGGGTACAATTCCCAGCATCCCATATGGTCCCCGGAGCACCGCCAGGAGTAATTCCTGAGTGCAGAGCCAGGAGTTACCCCTGTGCATCACCGGGTGTTACCCAAAAAGAAAAAAAAATTAAGTCAACCGTATTGACTTTTGTTTCCATTTAATATAATTTAGGAACTATTTGGCTGAAAAATAACTGATATATAAGGATGATTTCCATATTTATATGTTCAATTTATATCCTTCAAAGAAGGGAGAAAATAATTTATAGAGATGGGGTAAGTTAATTAGAGAAAGTACTCTCCTTAGCTATTAGTGATAGCTTTTAGTATCTATTCAGAATTTTGCTTCTTTTGAGAAGATACAGCAATATGGGAAAAGAACCAATCCTATTTACTCATGTAGATCATTTTACTGGGTTATTTTAATCATTCTGAAATATTTTTATCTTTAGATTCATCTTGGCTAAGAACAGACTAATTCATGTTCTAATAAGGAAATAAAATATATCAAGTGCTTACAAGTTTTATTTTCACTTGCCTCTTCCCCTTTGGAAAAGAAGTGGATATGGGACTATCTTAGTCAGGAAGCAGTCCCATGAAACTCAGATGACCGGGATGCCCCCAGATGCCTCGGGGCCATGATATCAAACTCCCCTGGGAAATAGGGGTCAGCACCATTTAAAACCATTGCCAAGGTGTATGTATGTCAGCCCCAAAGGACCATGCAGCATCACAATATTTCCAAATAAGAACTTTTATTAATCAAGTAAGCCAAGGAGAGCTGCTCTGTTTTGAAAGGAGCATATTCAAGTGAGAAACAACTTGAGCAGTGGGGTGATTTAATACTTGTTAGCTGATAAATATAGCCTTTGCAGGAATAAAACTTTATGATGCAGTGTTGAAAAGCTTAATTACTAAACTGTCTATGCATGTCTTGCTCAGGCAGCAAGGGTGACAAATTATAGCGGTGGAATAGTATTTTTCACCTTTGGCATTTCTGAAGGGGAAAAGTATGTCTAGAAACATCAAGAAAGCACTAATAATCCCAGACCAGATATTACAGAGAGAAAAAAAGAGACAATTTATTGAGTCACCAAGCCTTCTGTGCAAAATGCCATCATCCCCACCCCACGCCTACCCACTACCTAAAGTAAAAAGAACAAGGTCAATTTATTTTATACTCATCCAAGTATACATATATATGCATTTATATGTGTGTATATATATACATGTATATATACATATATATATATGCACCTCCCATTCTCCTAACTCTCTTGTGAAATAAGTAGACAAAGCAATTCTTACTCATTTGACAACTGAGGAAATCAAGGCATAAAGATTGGCCAACTGAGGTCACAAAAGGAGAAGCCAAGACAGGAACCCAGGCCTCCCATGACCCATTTCTATTTACGTGGCACCATGCTGCTGCCAGATGAACATGATAATTAAAGCTGAACTGAAATATGAGTTGGAGGTACAATTAGCACCATGTGGTCTTCTTATTGATGTTTCATTTCAGAGAGCTAGCACTAATCCTAATGTGATATAAACAGGAGTCTAATATGGAATAAAATCTCCATAAGTACTGGCAAAATGATTTATATCCCTGTTATTTTCATTTGCTAGCTTATTTCCTTCTTTGGGGGCACTTGCTGTGAGAGCTGTATTACTGAATCTCAGCCACACTTTCTTGTTTAGCAGAGACTCATGCTCTGTTCCTTCTCTCCATCTGTACTTCTCATTTCTTCATTCCCTTTGTTTGAATATCCTTTCCTGTACTCCAGTATATCTTTCTCCTCTATCATCTCTTTCTCCCTTAATGTATTTTTTCTTTCTCTCTTCTCCTATGTCTAAGTCTCCATTTTCAAAACATGGAATATAAATATGATTTTATTTTTTATGTGATGCTCAGTGATTTGTGTGATTCCTTCTCCACCCCCTCTTTTAAAATTTAAAGCAGTCAATCCTGTTTTTCATCCAAGCTAAATGTGCAATCATTATTTTGATTTTCAAAGGTAACATAGTAATTTAAATTTGGCTATAGGTTTCAGGAATCACAGTGCAAATATTCTTTTAAAATGCATGCAGAGCATAATAGCTGAATCTATAGTGGAAACAATGCAATAGAATCATTAATTTGCACCCAAAGCCCTGATTAAGGAAAGATAAAATCCACATACATGTAAGTGCAAGTTCAGAGAATAAAGATGCTGTAGCTCATGAAATATAAGACTCCAAAAAAAAAAAAAGCAAACAAGAACATGTTTCTGAGAGTGGAAGAGAGAGAGAGAGAGATTACAGATAAAGAGATACATCAGAAAAAAAAAATATCCGGTAAACTATACCCCTCCTGGGCAGACATGACTGAACCTCAGGAATCCAAATGGCATATCAGTGTAGTCAGGTTGAATTCCATATGTGGAGAAGACTTAATGGAAAGTAGAAAAGGAAAATGCCTTAGGAAACCTCACATCAGCTGGTGCAGAATTGAGCTGCTATATTCCTGCCTAGAAAGTATTTATGCCAAACCAATATAATTAGCTAAGGAAGCCAGCATGGTAGAAATGGTATTGTGTCCTGTGTTTTTTCTCAATAAGAGTAATTATAGTCTACCTAAGAATTCAGAGAAGAGTCTATCAAATGAACCTGCTAAGGAGAAAGTGTTAATTTAAAAAGACTTGTAGGATTATAAAATCTTAGAATGCCTCAGCTCAGAGGAACTTGGAGACCATTTGACTAGCTTTTAAACATCTTGAATTTTTTTTATAGTTTTTAGTGCTAGGCATCATGATTTACAATACTGTTAATGGAGGGTTTAGTTCAGATGTTTCAATACCACACCCTTCACCAGAGTGTTCACATCCCCCTACCACTGTCCCGTTGTTCCTACTCCTCACCCCTCTGGTGTGATAATCTCACCTATGTAGACCAGTATTTAGTTTCTGTTGTCTTTGGCCGTTTGTTATTCCCCTACTATGTTTCTGTATATCCCACATATGAGGAGGATTATTCTATATCTGTCCCTTTTGTCTGATTGACTTCACGCAGCATATTTTCTAGATCCATTTATGTGGCAGAATATTGCATAATTTCATCTTTGCTTATGGCCAAGTAGTATTCTACTGCGTATATATAAACCATAGTTTCTTTATCCATTTTGAGTTTTGAATTTATTTGAGAAGGTAAGAAAATCTGTGGATATCTTAACAACCAAAATAACTGTGAATATAGACTTCACTTTAATCACTATATACTTTATGAATATAAACTTTGATAAACTTTAATGAAGAGTTACTTTATTTTCAACATACTTGCTGTCTTTTTAAAAATAAAGTTTTCTTGGAACACAGCCTTGGCCACGTGACTCTTCCTGAGTGTATTGTCTATGACTGTTTCTACAGCAACAAAGAATAAATGAGTATTTGCAACAGAGAATTAATGAAACATGGAAAATGACCGACCTCTGGAAAGGAGAAAAGGAAAATACCTTAGCAAACCTCTAATGTTTAAAATAAAGGATAAGTTACTATCTGGTACTTAAAAAATTACTGATTCCTATTTTAGGGGGTTGCAAACCCTCCAAAGTTTATTTTTAGACACTCTACGGTCTTTGGACACCAGATGAAGAACCTCTAAATCTAGATCCCATCACTTTATGTAAATACAGCTTCTTCTTAAATCCACACATCTGGTCTATTGTTCTTTGATCTTATGCCCCGTTGTAAATCCTTCAAGGCTAATATTACAGCTTTGCAGTTAAGAACACGTCCTTTGGTGTTAAATAGTTCTGTATTTTAATCCAGACTTTACTCCTAATTGTTTGACCTTGAGGCATTTAAACAACCTCACAATCTTCTATAATCTGAAATATGAGCTAATGGTAACTCCCTCAAAAGATTGCTGAGACTCAAGTACACATAAAGTCTTAGCATAGTGCTGGTCACATAGTGTTTAATGAATGATAACAAAGATAATGATGATGCAGAGGAGGGAGAAGGAGGAGGATTAAGAGCATAAGCAGATCCTCCCACTGCCTCTGAGAATCCTATAAAAGTCTACACTTACTTTTGAAAGTTGATGGTAAGAGTTTCTGCATTGATAGAAGTCCATAGTGAACCTCAGAAGATTAAAAGTCCCAGTTTTCTGGGGGCCAGTGGCATAGTTCAGTTGGTAAAAAAAATTCAAGATGTTTAAAAGCTAGTCAAATGGTCTCCAAGTTCCTCTGAGCTGAGGCATTCTAAGATTTTATAATCCTACAAGTCTTTTTAAATTAACACTTTCTCCTTAGCAGGTTCATTTGATAGATTCTTCTCTGAATTTTTAGGTAGACTATAATTACTCTTATTGAGAAAAAACACAGGACACAATACCATTTCTACCATGCTGGCTTCCTTAGCTAATTATGTTGGTTTGCTTGTGACTGACCTGGGCTAAATTCTCAGAACTCCATATAGTTGACCAAGTACCACTAGGAGTGATCCCCGAGCACAGACCCAGGAGTAAACCCTAAGCACCACTGGGTTTGGCCCCAAACTTTCCCCTCAAAAAATTAACTTTCTGGGACATGAGCGATAGCTAAAATACTTGCTTTGTTTGCAGCTCACCCAGCTTGATCCCTGACACCACACAAGGTCCTCTGATCACCATCAGGAGTGATCCTTGAACCCTGCTGATTGTGGTCCACACACAAAAAAAAATTAAAAGTTCCAGTTTTCTTCAACACCTTGCTTACACAATAGCGCTGTGTCTACCTGAGATCAGCTGTGGGCTACTTTTGCCTGCTATAATAGAGAAGTAAATTTATTTGTTGGTTGGGGGGAAAGGTGGATATTTAGTGGTTATTTAGTTTTGACATGTAAAGTAAAGGCCCTCCCGGTGATGTGCTCTAATCTGTTCCTTGAAAAGAAACTGGGATAGGCCATCAGCAAGAGTAGGGATGATGAAAAATAGAAGCATTCTCTGTGACTAATGGTGTCTTTTCCTTAACAAGCTTGTGTGCTGAATGCAAAGAATTTCACACTTGGTTTGGATTCTGCTGAAGATTATTTACTTAATCTCTAAAAGACTGTGAAAACTGGGAGTGGTCATTGTACATTCTTAACATGTTTGGGTATGCATGTCAACTCAGTTCCTGGCCCTGGCCTTTCATTTTAAAATCTAAACTGCTAGTAAGCTCTATGACATGAGGTCAGTACTATGAAATTCTAGATGTGTGATCTAGAATTAGTTTCTGCTGGCTCTGAGTCTCAGGATCCTCATCTATCAATTGGGAATACTACTGATATTATTCGCCTTTAACATTTTATTAAGTGATTAAGTGATTAAGAGTCATTCTGAAGATTATGGTATACAGATATAAAGCATTTGGCATTATGCCTAGCACATAGAAAACACATTTTTTTTCAAATTCATTTCCTTTTAATTTCCTGACACAGTTTTCTTTTAATCACAGGGAGATATAGGTACAACGTTGTTCATGATTGGGGTTTCAGTCATATAAGAAAATAATTTATGTTGACTCCTATTATTATTTTTAATAGTTAAATAGGACTTAAGAAAATTAATTCCTTCCCATAACTGCATTGATGGATAACTTAGAGCTAAAGAAGCAAGTTCAGTATAAAAATCTCATCAGGACTATGTTTACATACCACTGTAAATTTGATCTCAGAGTCATTTTTCTTCAAAAAGTCTTGATGACTCTTTAGTAACAAATGAATAAATGCTATTATGGTTTATTGTTGTGCTCTGTAATATACCTGGCATGGCATCCTGCTTTTTCTCATCCAATCGATCTCCCTAATTTTGTGATATAATCATATGTGTGCTTACTTGTTCAGTATCTCCTGGAAATCAAGTAGATTTTCAGCCATGAGATTAAATAATGAACATGAAAACATTTTAGCTAAATGTTAACTACCTCATCCATAATTTTCATTTTATGTCAAAATAATATTTTTATTACATAAGACTAAATAAAATGTTACTATAATTAACTCAACCTGTTTGTTTTTACTTTTTCAATATGGCTACCAAGCATTTAAAATTATAAAAAAAATTTACATTTTTTTTTCCTGCTGAACAATATGGACCTTATCCTTAGCACTCAGAATGTGTCCCTAGATGAGCAGGATGGGTGCTGATTAGCTGAGAACTTTATAGAAATGCAGATTTTTAGGCCCCAGGAGAATAAGAAATTCTGCTAGAGATCTGCATCTTTGCAGAAATCTTCAGGTGACTTGTATTTATTAAGTTAAGACTTGTAAATATCATTCTATTCCCTGTTTTACAGACAGGGAAACTGAGGGCCAGAGAGATGGTACAGCGGATAGAACTCTTGCCTTGCATGCAATCAACCTGTGTTCAATCCTTGGCGCGTTGTGTATGGTTCCCCAAGCGGGAGTAATTACCAGAAATAATTAATAAGAGTAATTCCTTAGTGTACAGTCAGGAGTAAACTTTGAACACAATGGGTGTTGCCCAAAAACCAACCCCACACACACACCAAAAAAAATTAAAAAGCAAACTGAAACTGATTCTGGTAACAGCTTGTTCATGGTTATCTAATTTCCCCATGGTCTTGATAATGCCAAATGGCGGGTCAGAGAGATGGTACAAGGGTTAAGGCACTTGCCTTCCATGCTACCACCCCTCTTCAGCCCCCAGCAACACATTTAATACCCCAGTCACTTCCAGAAGTGATTCCTGATCACAGAGCATGGAGGAAGTCCTAAGCTGAGTGTGGTCCAAACACAGGAAAAGAAAAGAAAAGTTAAATTTAAAATAACTTTTAATTTAAAAGAAAAGAAAATTTTAATTTAATATAAAATTAAAATTAAAGAAAATAAAAAATTAAAATGCAGTTGGGATAGAGAAGGGGCAAGATAGTTGGATATAATCACTCTGAACAAGAACTGAGTGATTAAAGTAGGTAAAGGGGTGTACATGATAACCTCTCAGTACCTGTATAACAAACTAGAATACCCATGGAGGGGAGGAGAGAGAGAGAGAAGGGGAGAGAGAGAGAGAGAAAGAGAGAGAGAGAGAAGAAAAGTGCCTACCATAGAGGCAGGTTCAGGCAGGGTGGAGTCAGGTGAAGATGGCAGGAAGGAAACTGAGGACACTGGTTGTGGGAAATGTACACTGATGAAGGGGTGGGTATTGGAACATTCTCATTCTGTGACTGAAACCCAATCATGAACAACTTTGTAACTGTGTATCTCATGGTGGTCTAATTTAAAAAAAAAAGGAAAGAAGGAAAAAAGGGAGGGTGGAGGGGAGGAAAAAGGGAGGGTGGAGGGGAGGGAGAGAAAAGAAGGGAAGGAGGAAGGGAGGGAGGGAGGGAGGGAGGGAGGGAGGGAAACAAAGAGATTAAATGTCAAATGCACACCCCAATTACATCACTTCTTCAGATCCTCTATTATAATATATTATAAAATATATCTTCAGAAATACTTATAAAAAATTTCAAGGTATTCTTCAACATTGTGAAAGGGACTTACTCTAAGTGACTAGATAAGAATGAAGAAAAATGGCCTCCTAAACTATTGTCGCTGTCGCTGTCACTGTCACTGTCCTCCTGTTGTTCATCAGTTTGCTCGAGCAGGCCCAGTAATGTCTCCATTGTGATATTTGTTACTGTGTTTGGCATATTAAATACGTCATGGGTAGCTTGCCAGCTTTTTCCATGCAGTCGAGATACTCTCAGTAGCTTGCCGGGCTCTCCGAGAGGGGCAGAAGAATCGAACTTGGGTCAGCCGTGTCCAGCCTCTTGCAAAGAAAACACCCTACCTGCTGTGCTATCGTTCCTAAACTGTTACTACAAATAACATCCTTTTTTATTATTGAATTTTTTAAAGTTTGCATTCCTAAGGAAACTAGGAATTGAGCTCCTATTTGACCCAACATCTCCACTTCTTGGAGTATGCCCTAAGGAACTAAAAACACAGTGTAGAAAAAACACCTACACTCCTAAATTCATTGCAGCACCAGTCATAATAGCCATAATCTGGAAGCAACCCAAATTCCCAAGAACAGATGATTGGATAAAGAAATTGTGGTACATATACGCAAAAAAATATTACTCATCTGTAAGAAAAGATGAAATAATGATATTTGCTGCTCAGTGGATGAATCTAGAGAGTATCATACTGAGTGAAATTAGAGGGGAGAAGACCAACAGAGAATGATTTTCCTCATATGCAGGAAATAAAGAGTCATAGGGGGGGAAATGTCCCAAAACAATAGAAACAAAGAAGATGAGAGACAGTCTTCAGTAGGAAACTTACCATTTGGGGAGAAGGATGGGTAAGTGGGATAATACTGGGAAGAGAACATTAAGACAATGATGGAGGGAAGGAGTCTCTATGGAGAAGGAGGGGGTACCGAAAGGTGGTAAAGTCTTAAACACAAAACCCTATCAGTAACAGTAACGTAAATCAAGGTGCCTAAAATTTATAATTAAAGTGCCTTTATGGAGGCAGACTGAGTTGGGGGAATCAGACTGGGGATACTGTTGGAGGACAGAGGATACTAGTGAAGAGATCAGTGTTGGAACATTTCATGTTTGAAACTCAAACATGAAAAACTTTGTAATTCACAGTGACTAAATAAAATAATAAATAGCAGTTTGACCATGATAAAAGATCAAAATTTATAGTATAGTAAAGTATATCATTCTAATATCCGTAAAGTATATTATTCTAATATCCTTTATATTCTTAACAAAAATTAAAATGTTGACTTGAGGTAGGGAAGGATTCAGTGTGGAGCTTCCTGTATCAGTGGTGCTTGGGGAATCACTTACAGTGACTCGTCCAATTGGGTGAGGCCAAGGCCTAGGCCCAGTGATATAGTGCTGCTTGGACCCAGTGGTACCAGTTGTGCTCAGGGACAGTAGTACCAGCAGTACCAGGAGTTAACTCATCTTCATAATGCAAGTCATGCATTCCTGCCTTTTGAACTATCACCCCAATCCCAAAGTTTTGCCTTTTTAGTTTGTTTGTTTTATTTTGGGGCCACACCCAGTGGTCCTCAGGGTTTACTGATCCCTGGCTCTGTGCTCAGGGTTTACTCCTGGGGACCATATTGGATGACAGGGATCAAAACCAGGTCAGTGACATACAAGACAAAGCCCTTCATGCTGTACTATCTCTCCAGCCCAAAGTTTTGACAATTTAAAAATAAAAATTATACAGATAATACTAAATTTCTTCTCTATTTCCTTCCTATCTTTCTCTGTCACAAAGGAAAGTACTCCTGTGTCTTTATTTTTATCAGATATATTGCTCTATGGTAGCATTTCTACATTTTTATATTTGACCTTATATATATATTCAAATTGGTAATGTTCCGAGTTTTTAATGTTACAACATATTGCATGCAGTAATTTGAAAATTTTGTTCACTTCAGTATCCTGTTTTTTTTCATCATCACTCCATGTCAACACATTTAGTCTCATTTATCTATATTCACTATTGTACATTCTTCTATTTTGTAAATAAGTCTGTTTGTCTATTTCTCTATTGATAAACATTAAGCTGCTTCAAATATTTACTGCTCCCAACATTATTGTCATAAATAACTTTACACATGACTCTTTGTTCACTTGTGAATTTTTACAAGACATAATTTTAAAATGCATTTAAACTGTTGTGAGTTAAAGGAATTGTTTTTTGCCACACTACATGTTTAAAATAATTTGAAAATTATTTCAAAGATTTTCAGAATTCCTGATATTTTTTAAAATTTTTCTAATATTAAAATAGATTTATGATGGAATTACGGAGCCTGCTTGTTAGCAGGTATTCAGTAAGCAGCAAAATCACCCATGGAACCAAAACTACGTAGTCCAAGTATGCAAGTATTCTCTGAAAGCAAAGGGCCACAAAGGATATAGACAAGGAACCACCAGGGGAATTTGTGCTGATGTTGGGGTTATAAAAAATTCCTCTAATTTCTCAAAACTAAGTGCTAGTGTGATTCTTTTTTTTGTTTTGCTGTGTTTTGTGTCCAAATTGGGCAGTGCTCAGGGCCTGCTCTTGGATCTGTGCTAAGGGATCCCTCCTGGTGGTACTCAGGAGGCCGTCTGGGGTACTGGGGATCAAATCCAAGTCAGCCTCGGGCAAGGTCTTACTGAACTATTGTTCAGGCCCCAACTGATGTGATTATAAGAGTAAGGAAAATTTCATCTCTCAAAAAAAAACCTTCTGAAAATAAAGTTCTCACCTGAGAGCTGAAAACTAGGGCAGACTGTCATATTTTATTTGATTAAATAAGAAAAGAACCAGAATGAGACACCAGTTAACAGTCATCAGGTGACTATTATCAAAAACCGAACTAACAGAAAATGACAAATGTTGGCAAAAATGTAAAGAAATTGGAACACATATGGATTACTGGTGGAAATATTAAATGGTGCAACCACTCTGGGATATACCAAGGTGGTTTCTCAAGAAAAATTAAACAATGAAATGGAACCAGCACAGTAAAGTCATAATGACAGTAACAAACTCTCATGTATCAATAATCCCCCTCAATGTGAATGGATCTCACCAATTAAAAGGCACAGAATGGCTAGGTGTATTGAAACACAAAGTGAACTCTGTGCTATTTATGAGAAACTCACTTATGCTGTAAAGATAAACATAGACTGAAAGAAATCAGAACTAATATTCTAAGTCAGATCAGGAACTTCTCTACTTATATCAAATAATAAAGGCTTTGCTCTAAAAGATACCACAGCTATAGTTGGTCATTACAAAATGATAGAGGAATCAATACAAGAATACATTGCTATTATTAATATTTATGCTCTCAAAGTTGCAGCCTCAAATATATAAAATAAACATTAGCAGACCTAATGGAAGAAGACATTTACAGCAACACAATAATAAGGACTTTAATATTCCACATATAGCAACGGACAGATTATTCATGAAGAAAATAACCATGGTAACAAAAGCTTCCATGAAAAATTAGATGAGATGAACTTAATAGATATTTACAGAACATTCAAATCCAAAACACCACAGTACACATTCTTTTCAACTGTTCATACAATATTCCCACAGATAAGCAACATGTGACACAAAACAAATCTCAATAAATATATGCCAATTGAAATTCCATTAAGTTTATTTTCAAATGTCTACAACAGCTATAAATCTAGAAAAAAAAGGAAAAGAGGTGCAAAAAAAGGAAAAGAGGTGCAAGCCACATATTTGTAGAGAATAAGCTATAAGCTACTGTACAACTTTTGGGTCAGTGAAGAAATAAGACTTGAAAGAGAAAATTAACTGGCAATAAATGAAAATGTAGACGTGGCCTATCAAAACCCAGGGGTTGTAGCACAAGCAGTACCAAGCATCATGTTTATATTAATACATGTCTACCACTGGAAACAAGAAGAATAATGAGCTAGAGAAAAAGAAACTGGAGACCAGAAACCAGTAAATAGAAGGAAATAATAAAATTTTAAGAAATTAATGAAACATTCAAATATAAATACAAGAGCTGGCTCTTTAAAAAATTAACAAAATAGAAAAACTTTTAATATGGCTCACTATGAAGAAGACTGAAAATAAATTAATTTAAAAAATGAAATAGGAGATGTTATAGCAGATTACAGAAATCAATAGAATAAGGAAGTACTAACACAATGATATAACAACAAATTGGATCACATAGAATAAATGTCAAATATTTATAAAAAAAAATCCAAGACTTAGTAAGAATTAAATAGAATACCTGAATAGACCATACCCATTGCAAGTAACAAAACAGAAACAATAAGAAAATCCTCCCCTATAAAGCAAAATCTAAAGATTTGGTTCCCTGGCTTCATTAATGATTCCAGCAAACTTGAAATGAAGAATTCATAATAATAATTTTCAAACTCTTCCAAAAAATTTAAAAGGAGAGAAAATTTCCAAACCAGTGCTTAAAGTCAAAATTAGCCTGATACCAAATCCAGAGGACAATGCACATATATATGCATGTGAGTACATGGGTGCAAACACACACACAATCACACACAAAATACTACATACTAATATCTTTGATGAATGCAAATGTGCTATTCCTCAAAAAAATGGTAACAAACCAAATGAAACAATACATTGAAAGAATAGCATACTACATTCAAGTGAAATTTAATCCAAGAATGCAAGAAGGGCTCAATATATGAAAATCAATTGTGATATACCACATTAACAAATGGAAGGGGAAGAAATATGATCACCCCAACAGACCCAGAAGAACATTTGACAAGAGTCAATATTCTTTAAAGATTTAAAAAAAAACTCACAAAACAGGCATAGAAGGAATTTACCAAAACTTGATAATGGTCACATATAACAAACTCACAGCTAACATAATACTCTATGGTGAGAAAATAAAATCTGTTCCTATACTGTCAGGAACAGACAAGAATGTCCTTTCTTTCCCCTACTATTAAGTATATTGTTGAAAATCCTAGCTTGACCAATAAGAAAATCAGAATTGGAAAGGAAGAATAACACTCCTCTCACTATTTTCTCAATAGAAAATCTAAATTCCATTAATAAGCTATTAATAATTTATTAATTATTAATATTCTATTAGTAAGCACAATAGAATGTAGCAAAATAGGTAGCTAAAATTTTAACATACAAAAATCTGTTACCTTTATTTATGGAGGAGGATGGTTGAAATAGCAGTGTGAAACACATGCAGGGCACCACATATAGTATCAGGGATTGTACTAGGGTAAGCTGCGTGTAAAGGTACTTAACCCCTATACTAAGTTTTCCACTCCCCAAAAATCTGGGGTTTTTTTGTTTGGTTGTTTGGTTTTGATTTGAGGGTCACAGTGGTGCTCAGGACTTACTCCTGGATTTCTCCTTAGGGATCACTCTTAGTGGGCTCAGGGTACCATAAAGGGGTGCTGGAGATTGAACCCAGGTTGGTTGCCAGGAGTGATTTTTAAAAATCCAAAAGTAAATAAATAAACCACAATAAAATTCCGTATTTATCTTATCAAATTGGTATCTCTTAAAAAATTGCTAAATCCTAGAGATCAAAACTTACTGGTAAATATTAAAATTTTCACAACTTCTGTACATAATAAATTGGCAATGTTACCAAATGTATTCTTACTCCATAATCATTCTTCTAGGAATCTGGCTTAAAGAAGTAATCAAGGATGCCAACAAGGATTTATTTATAAAACGTCTATTTAAACATTAGTTATGATAGGGGGAAACTGGAAACAACCTAAATAAACTCTAATAGGAAGTGGTTGAATAAATTTCAATAGATCAAAACAGTGGAATCCAATGCAATTAATTTTAAATGTGCTTTAAGAGCACAGTTGCCTACCTGGGATAGATTTTACCGTACAATGTTAAGAATTAGCAGCAGGATAGTACCAGGGATAAGGCACTTACTTGCCTTGCATGCACTTAACCTGGGTTCAGTCCCACATACCACATATGCTTCCCCCAAGCCTAACAAAAGTAAGCCCTGAAAGTAAAACCAAGAGAAATCCCTGAGCAGTTCTAGGTGTGCTTCCCCAAAACAGAAAAGACAAAAAATAGAAGCAAAACAATAGATTTAAAAAATAGTAGTCAGACTGGAATACTTTCAATGACTTTAATTCTTTTAAAACATTAGTTATATGTAATATACAATTCTGTGCACACATATGTGAAAACTGAACGTATACAAGTCTTTTCTAACTAACTGGGGTGCCAGTTGTGCATGGCCATTCCCAGAGACATAGTGTCTGGCAGGCAGTGCAGTGCCTCTGGATATCAGAGGTATTAGAGAATTGAACTCAGGGCCTTGCAATGCAAAACATGCACTCCATTCCTTTGAGCTAACCTCCCAACCTAGTATATAAAAATATTCACAAGGTTCTCAAGGGGGTGGCACTTTGAGGTGAATTTTAGATTTTAAAATAATTTTTCTCTATTTTATACTTTCTCTGGGCTGAAGCACTAACACAGCAGTAGGGCATTTGCCTTGCGTGCAGCCAGCCTGGCCAAGCCGGGTTCGATTCCTCCGCCCCTCTCAGAGAGCCGGGCAAGCTACCGAGAGTATCTCACCCGCATGGCAAAGCCTGGCAAGCTCCCTGTGACGTATTCGATATGCCAAACACAGTAACAAGTCTCAAAATGGAGACGTTACTGGACCCGCTGAAGCAAAATCAATGAACAATGGGAGGACAGTGTTTGTTTTGTTTGTATATTTTCTCTATGTTTTTATAGTGAGTGAACAGCAAACAGATTGTCTTCATTTTAAGGTACTTAAACCCAATATTACTATCTCCAGGAAAGCAAATAAAACTTAAATGAGAAAGAAATTTTCACAAGCAAAACTTTCCATCTTCCCATTGTGGATGGAACAGGCTGGTGGGGCCTTTTCTCTGCCATCTGGGAAATGTTCCCACAGTGACTTGGTGTTCCTCACTCTAGCTGATCCTCCACTGCCTTGGGAAGAGCAAATGGGATGGAGTGTGTGTGTGTGTGTGTGTGTGTGTGTGTGTGTGTGTGTGTGTGTGTGTGTGTGTGCAGATTCCTGGGATTCAAGCTCCACGGCAGAGGTCTGGAAGCCTGCATTTTATTTAAATTTTCCCTGAGGGATTCGGAGGCTGTCAGGCCATTTCTACAGTTGAGAGTGCCCAGATTAGAAGATTTAAGGCTGCTTCAAAGTGGAATGAAAAGCAGTTCTGAGATTTAAAAGTATGGAGATGATATGCCTGTAAAATCAAAGCAGTACAGGTACAAAGAAAGCAAGTGGGAGGTTACTGAGATGGAGGAGAGAGTGACTTAAGGATCGGTTTCTGATTATATACGATCGGTTTCTGATTATATACATCACCACAGTATTGCTTTGCAACATAGGTGTTTGACCCCATAAATAATTTGTAATGCAATTTATTCAGCCAAGAAAAAATTTAAATTAATAGTGGAGGGCGGGGGCATAAGAAAAGAACAAGGAAAAATGTGAATGCTGATGCTAAGTAAGAAAAGCTATTTTCCAAGTCTTTCAGGAGTGATTCCTGAGTGCAGAGCTAGAAATAACCCCTGAGCACTGCCAGTGTGATTCCCTCACACCTCCCTCCAAAAAAGCTCTTTATTTATAAAAATTTCTGTAGGGTTTCAGGATTTTATAGCAAAAACTGCTCTTAGAAAATATGATCTAGGCGGCTGGAGCGATAGCACAGAGGGTAGGGTGTTTGCCTTGCTGATCCAGTTTCAATTTCCAGCATCCCATATGGTCATCCGAGCACCGCCAGGAGTAATTCCTGAATGCATAGCCCGGAGTAACCCCTGTGCATTGCCGGGTATGACCCAAAAAGCAATATATATTTATATATATATATATATATATATATTCTTTAAATGGGCACGATTCTCATCCTTTCTAACCCAGCAGCTTTCTTTTGTTCAAATATGGAGGAGCTGGGAAGCAGAACATTTGGGTCTCCTGGAGAAGGGACACGTTTCTGAGAATTGACTCACTGGGCCTCTCCTGACGTCATGGCACTTCCCATTCCCCTGGGTAGAGCCTGGAGCTTCGCTCTCCCACAGATAGCAATGCGTCCCTTATGTGTTCCTTTGGTTTCTTTTAGAATACATGCTATAGCAAAGGCATACACTGTCCTGTAGCTCCAGGGGGAGAACAGCAGGCAGTAAGAACTCCTGGGACCAAATGTTTCTATTTGTAACGCTGCTTTTGAGGGAACTAGTAGAGAGGGCACAACACAACCATTTTTCTATGCCCATGTGGTACTTGATTCTGAACTCTTAAATCAGGTCAAAACCTGTGTACAAATTCAGATAGTCTGACCTATCTCAATGGGTGACAGTTGGCTTAAATCACAATGGAACATAAGAGTGTAAATAAACCATACAAAAATACTGAGAACTCTTCTCTGATACATTGGGAACCCCAGAGCCTCTAGAGTTGACCATACCAGGGATGTTTCTGTGGTTTACTAATGAACTGGCATGGAAGTTGTACCATCATTACCAAGAAAAATCCGAAAGCTCGTTGAGCATAAACAGTTCCCTGACTGCATTGAAGGTCGTCATAGCTGAGTCATAAACCACGTAGAATTATAGAGATCCACTCCAGAGGCCTGAGAAATGCGACTTTCCTCACCATCACAGGCCAAGAACCGTATCTCAGAAGGAACTGAAAATGGAATTACTCAAACTGAAAACTGCTGATCTCTCTAGAACAATTCTTTTCCTAACCCAAGTCTGAAAAGTGTCCTTGGTAAGACCCAGAAATGAATTGTTTCATCAGAATAGGACATAGTTTGGTTTTCTCAGATTGACTGACATTTTCACAGTTGGGGAGCCAACCCTTCTCCACCTCAAACCAAAACACGACAGTGCTTGATTCTGTGCCCTTGTGGCAGAAATGCCCACCATCAAAGGCAGACTCCAACACCACAAGCCAAAGATGAATAACAAAAAAAGAGGAAATTATCGAGACCATGACCTCTTGGTGACCTTCTGGAGCTGAATCTTTGCTAGACTTCATCTTATCAAGCAGGCCTCCACCACCTCTTTCACACCCCAAGGGTGGTTTATGTACAAACGGAACTGCAATCAGCTTGGCCTGCAGAAGCCTGCCTCTCTAGAGCTTGCGAAGAGAAAACCCAAAGGCAAGTCTTATTTCAGCCACCCAAATTAGAGTGTATTGTTTACCAAATGTAACCTGCCCACATGGCAGAGTCTGGCAAACTTCCCGTGGCGTACCCAATATGCCAAATACCAGTAACAATGATGGGTCTCACTCTCCTAACCCTGAAAGAGCCTTGAATATGGCACTTTTTTAAAAATCTCAGGGCTAGGACGAAGGAGACTTTACTGGGGCCTGCTCGAGACAATCGACGAACAACAGGATGGTCGTGGTCGTGTTTTCGTGTTTAGAGGAAGAAACCCCTTCTGAGAAATAAACTTCCTGCTGAATTACTGCCGGGGTCATTCAAAAAGGTTACTGCTAGGTTGTCTTCAGCTCAAGAGTGAGATAGTTCGAATCTGAATATTGTGGTCTCTTGCAAACCTTTTTAGTTATGTGGATTAGGAAACTCTTCACTTAGGTTAGGCCAACATGACTCTGTTTACATTAGTCTCTTAGAACATATTCTGATTTACACATTGACAATGATGCTATTCTTAAAAAGGAAAATGTTTGCTTTTTCTGACTTCTATGTTTGGTTTACCAATATTACTGTGTTCTGATCACTAGTCATAGAGTAACAGTATTTGTAATAGTACTGGTGGCAGTATTAGTAGCAGTAGCAGTAGGAATTCTCACCCCTCTTTTTTGAAACATTTTTCCTCTCTGCACTACACACACATCACCTCACTGGTACCTCTATTATCTCCACTTTACCAATAATAAATATGAGACAACCAACATCATAATGAGATAGAGGAAAAAATGGAATATGTTTTGCACTCTTGGGGTTATCTCAGGTGATCTATTAGAGAACTACAGAGCAAAGATTACTTTTTTTTTCTTTTTTGGGTTACACCCAGCGATGCATAGGGGTTACTGCTGGCTCATGCACTCAGGAATTACTCCTGGCGGTGCTCAGGGGACCATATGGGATGCTAGGAATCGAACCCAGGTCAGCCATTTTGGCTACGTGCAAGACAAGCACCCTACCTACTGTGCTATTGCTCCAGCCCCAGGATTACCTTTTAAGAGGAAGAAACAACTGAGGTGGAAATAGTATTCCTGATATTCCTGGTCTGCCGACTGCCTTCCTCTGTAGTAGCTTACTCTAAAGATGAATCTGAGAGGTATACCTTTCATCCAGTGAACAAAAAGAAATTTGTAGATTTTTCTGAATCAGAAATTATTTAGCATATGGTGTGTGTGTGTGTGTGTGTGTGTGTGTGTGTGTGTGTGTGTGTGGTGTCCATGTGTGAGTTAAAGAAAGATAATCTTAGATGCGGGATGGGGTACAGGGGGCTGGCCTGAACTGTATATGAGAAAACCATGCAAACCAGAATAGAATCTTTCTGTCTGGGACACCAAGTTCACCCCCAATGTCTAGACTGTTGAAAGAGATTCCTTTTACCACTTTAAAAAGGAATGGAATTAGAAATGGAAGTGACTGGCCAAGAGTACCAAGTCTTCTGGGAGTGCTGGGCATCCAACAAGCTATGTTCATCATCAAGTGAGAGGAGGGGGAAATCCCTCTGTTTTGGCTTAGAATTAGTGTAGTTATTTTAGAAGCAGTTGCATCAGTGAACCAGACATTACTATTTGAGTACCAAAGTTCTGAAGAACATAAGTTTAGGAGAGTGCTGGTTCCCTGCTCTACACATCTTGCCTACAGGTTTCTCTGTACACCTGCTAAAACATATCAGCATTTACTTTCTTAAAGGTTTCTTCAGAGAGACAGACCATTGCCTTTAGAGAGGGTGAGCTCTATTGATCTAATCGCCTGTCCATCCACTAGATTTTAATCGCATCCACTCGGTTTAATCGCAAACCAACCACTAGGTTTTAACAAGAATTATTTAAAAATCATAATTTTCCTATATACACCAAATTTTACCTTTATACCTTTGTCACTATAATGTATCATATAAAACAAATTAGATCATGACATTATCTACAGTCTTTATGATATCTTCCATGTGAAGTTCTCTTTTGTGAGATTCTAGCTGCTGGACGAATTAAAAGCCTGGGACTCAAATAAAATTAATTCATGGTGCTAGCCCCAAAGAGATGACTAATTCCTACTTGGGCCATCTATTAGCAAAAGAAGACTCGCCTCATACTCACAGGGAAATATAAGCGTATTCTAATAACCAGTATAAATTATTCATAACTGCATGATCATAAGAAACCTTTCATAAATTTCCTTGGAGAGATGAAAACACCTGGGTTCAAAGACTTTGCCTAAACAAACTCAGGTAGCAAATGACTGAGCTGAGGTCTGCACTTGGATAATTCTGACAGAGAATCTGTAAAAGGTAAAAGGTAAAGGCCCTCCCGTTGATCGTCAATTTGCTCGAGCGGGCCCAGTAACGTCTCCATTGGAGACTTTGTTGTTACTGTGTCTGGCCCTGTTCCTTAAGTAATACTTTATCTTTCAATAATTTGATCAGGTTAGATCTATGGGGGATCTAAGGCTTATTCATTTGGCAAGTAAGTCCTCTTTAAGAACAAAAATATACATAAAACCTTACATAATATACATAATACCCCTTCTAGCTCCTTCTTAGTCACCATATAATTTCTTTGCATCTCTGTCATTCCTACCTGCCTAAAATACTTCCATGATATCCTTCGATTGGTAGTCTTAATAATTATTGTAATTATAGCTAACACTAATATCATGCCAGGCATTGCCCTAAGGTATTTTCTCATAGCCTATGCGGGGAAAACTCTACCATTATGCCCATTTTTCAGATGAGGAAATTAAGGAACTATGATTTAACAGTTTATCTCTGAAATATCCAGCTAACCAATACACCACTATGCTTCAGATAACTCAGGTAAATCAGACATAAACATGAGCAAACTTCATAGCAATTAGAATAAAGTACAATAGTTACCATGACATCACAAAGTACCAAATGTGTGGTTAGATATTCTATGAGTCACTAACTTAATACCTTGGTCAAATTCCCTATTGCCTATAAGTAGTGCAAAAACAAAAACATATTCTGAGATAATTAGTAATTCTTAGATATAAATCACCTTAATAAATTAATGATTTAATGATGGGAATATTTTTTTCTTGATTGCAAATGTTGAGACTCCCAAAATAAGGTTGGCTATGCCTGAATTTAAATATTTATCATAAGTTTAATTATGCTTTCATAGTCATTATCAAATTATGTGAATCAAAAAAAGGTACACTACCCCTGAAAACTAGTTAATCATTAGTGATACCTGAAGAAATTGGGATAGCGGGTAATAATATCTGCTAAAACTGTCTTGGGATTGAAGAAATATCAGCATGTCTGACTCAAATTACTTTAAGTGTTTGAAAAACACCTTAAAATTTACAGATAAGGGTTATGGTACTCTGAGATCACAGAGCCGATGTGTACTATTAATTCAACAAATGAATTAAATAGATTATGAGATTAGGATAGAGGATGCTCCACTACACCATGCTTCCCTATGATTAGTACCTATATCATAGCTAATATCTACTATTAGCTATAGCATCAGTAATCCTGCTATTTTTAAAAACACACACATATGTATATACGTGTGTGTGTGTGTGTGTGTGTGTGTGTGTGTGTGTGTGTGTTGCTGGGGAACTAGTATAAGGATTGAAGCACCACCAGGAGCAACTCTTGGACACTGATTTGAGAGTAGCTTCAAAGACTGTCTGCCAAGGATGTATGTCAAAAATATATATATATATATATATGCATGTGTATATGAATATATACATATGAATATATATACATATATATTCTGGGGCTGGGGAGTTCAAATGGTATAGCACCTACCTAGCTTGTCAAAGGTTGTGAGTCTGATCCCAAGATTGTATGTCCACCAGCCTCTGAACCCAGTTATTGCTGAGTAGATAGCCCTAAGCACAAAGGGGGAAGGAAGCAATAACCTCTACATGTATACTTTATTTTTTCCTCGTTGGAGAAGCCTGCATTTTCCCTTGAATATATCATGTATATATATATAAAGTGAGTGTGCACAGTGGGTAGGGTGTTTGCCTTGCACACAGCCGACATGGCCGACCCTAGTTTGATTCCTCCTCCCTCTGGGAGAGCCCCGCAAGCTACCAAGAGTATCTCGCCCGCACGGCAAAGCCTGGCAAGCTACCAGTGATGTATTCGATATGCCAAACACAGTAACAAGTCTCGCAATGTTACTGGGCCCGCTCAAGCAAATCAATGAACAATGGAAGGACAGTGACAGTGACAGTGTATGTGTGTGTATATATATATATATGTATATATTATATATATAAAATATACATATACATATATATATTTCCTATCACATTTCTCTAAACTTACTTCACTAAAGAAAATAGTAGTGATAATAATAATAATGACAATGATGATAATGCTTATATGGTGAAGTCTGACAAGGATATCATTGTTTTGAGCATTGCATAATTATCCACCATCACCTCCCATTGTCTTCAGCATGAACCCTTGTTCTTTACATTTTCCATGAAATTCTCACTATGTGCAATTGTCTTAGTTTGGATTGCTGTAACAAATTGCCCTTCTGGATGGCTTTAAACCAGGTGAACTTTATTTATTTGTCACAGTTCTCAAGGCTGTGTCAGGTCTGGTTCTGGTGAGAGTTCTTTTCCAGGTTGCAGACTACCACTTCCCACTGTATCCATTTACAAGGGCACTAATTCCATCATAAGGGTACCAGCTCATGACCTAATTACCTCCTATAGACCCACCTACAAATCCGTAACTGGAGATTGTGTTTCAATATACAAATCTTTGAAGGACCCACATAATCAGTTAACAGCTTATCTCATGACTCTAAACCTTTGTAAACTCTGCTTTATAGACCTGGGTACCTTTCTGCCTTTTCTTTGCTGTTTGAACTTATTCATTCATCAAGACTCAGAAGTGTCATTAGTACGTTAAATCCCCACAAAGACTGTCATTCCCCACCTGTGCACCCAAAAAGGCTTTGCTTTATCCCCCTTCTGTTTTCTCAGGGAAGTTTCCCTCCCCCCGCGCCCACAACAAAATTTTATTTTGTTAAAGCACTGTGTGATACAAAGTTATTTGTAGTTGGGTTTTGAAATAAAATGTTCCACTACCAATCCTGTCCCTACCATCAGCTACCCTCCACAGTGTTCCCAGGTTCTCTCTCCTACCTCCCATCCCCACCCTAGCCCCAGAATGCCATCTTGACAGGTGTATCTTTTATATTTGGTTATTAAAGTTTGGGCTGGAGCGGTAGCACAGCAGATAAGGCGTTTGCCTTGCACGCCGCCAACATGGCCAACCGTGGTTCGATTCCTCCGTCCCTCTCAGAGAGCCTGGCAAGTTACTGAGTGTATCTCACCTGCATGGCAAAGCCTGGCAAACTCTCAGTAAGGTATTCAATATGCCAAAAACAATAACAACAAGCCTCACAACTTGTTGTGAAATGTTACTGGTGGCTGCTCGAGCAAATCGATGAACAACAATAATACAGTGCTATTAAAGTTTGGGTCTCGTGATTTCAGTGCTGTTGACTCTGTGGTTTGAATATTAAGCTCTATCATTCCTTAACACCACTCATGTACCTGAATCCCCTTGATCCCTGCCCCTGATTCTTGTCTTAATGTACACTTACTTCTTAGCGCTTTTGGCACTCACCCCGTATAATGTTGGTTCTTGGTTTAGTTTTTTCCTCTTTATTAAATAACTGGTTAAAATAGAATCCCAGTGTATTTTTAATCACCTACAGCCTGGGTTCTAGTAGGTACTGAGGAAAAATATCCTAAGAATTCTAATTAACATTTAATCCCCACAATAATCTTCAAAGAGAGGTTGTGATTGGGATCAATTTTACAAGAGCTCCCAAAGATTTCTCATTCTCTTACTGACATTAGATATTGCCAATAACTTAATGTGCCCAACAAAATTTAAACAAAAGCAGTATTATCAACTCCATATATTATCATCCATTGTATTTGTTCTTTTCAACAGTGGTCCCTAAAATTTTGTATTAAGTGGGGAAAAGTCACAAAGCAGTGACACCTCCATCATGCTCAGATGACCTATGTTGCACTTAAGGTATCAGTGAGGAAATGTCTTTTTTTAGTATTAAATCACTGATATTATAAGTTTGCTGTTGTGGCAAAACTTTCCTTTTCTGTGAGTACCAACAAAGTCTAGGATTTCCTAAGATTATAAATGAGTTAAGGTCACTTTAGTGGTGATGACAAAGTGAGCATTCAAAATCTGTCTGGTATGATATTAAAACTTTTCTTCTAGACCATTATGGAATAGAAATGGGGACAACACATCAAATTTCCGTTTCACTGAACTTTCTTGTTATTGCTTTCTTTATAGTTAGTTTCTTGTCAAGAACTAATAGAGATTCTATTCCTCCTGGTAATATTTAAGTAAAATTTCTCCTATGTTCTCTCTCCCCAAAATCTATTCCATGATTATCCTCTAACAAAACTCCACCTATTTTCTGCATGACCATTCAGTGGTTTTATGTCAAATACTCAAGTTTGCTCACAGAAACTCAGCAAGACTTTTACATATGAAGAATTTGTCCATTACTAAAAGGAATAAAAACCACATAATTGGAACATTTATTTTCTAGCACAATTTTTAAAAGTCATTTAAATTAGGTAGGTGTTTTTTTAGGTTTTACCAAGAAAATATGCTAAGCAAAAATATTTTGTGACTTCCAAATACGGTTTTCTTGAGGAAATCTTTATTCTGAAATAAAATAAAATTAAATTAAATTTAAAAAGGCATTTCTCTTTGCCAAGGGTATCATGAAATGGTAGAACACTGAAATTAGGGGAGATAACAAGACTTCAGGCCTTTAAAAAGAATGCAATTGTTTGGGCCCAGAGAAATAATACAGAAGTTAAGACTCTTGTCTTGCACATGGACCCACCTGTTCCATCTCCAGCACAGCATAGGGTCTCCTGAGTGCAGAACCTGAAGTCAACCCTGAGCACCACCAGGTATGGTCCCAAACCCCCTAAGCACAAAGGATAAAACAACAGCAAAATGTCATTGCTTATTGAATTTGTCTAAGGACCCTTCCATAAAGACTTGGTAAACTGAGTTCTGTCTGGGAAATAGGGTTAGTTCTTGATCATGTTTAAGAGAAGAGTTTCAAAATCAAACTAGTGCATGTCCAAAGTCTTCCCCTTCCTTGTACTGTAACTGTTGTCAAGTATATTATTTAACCGCTTAGAGTCTTAATTTATCATCAGCACAATGGTTATATAATAGCTGTGTTCATGTTATCATAAAGACTGTATTTTTATAGTCTGAACTTACATAGTTGAAGCATGATTGACTTGTATGTGATAAGAATTTAATGATACTTTCCATGTAGTACCACTTGTATGTAAATTTCATGACTTCATCTTTTCTAACAGCCAGATAGTTCTCCATTGTGTAGATGTACCAAAGTTTCTTTAACCAGTCATCTGTTCTTGGGCATTCAGGTTTCTTCCAGTTTCTGGCTATTGTAAAGAGTGCTGCAATGAACAAACAAGTGCAGATGTCACTTCGACTACACTTTTTTTTGCCTCTCTGAGATATATTCCCAGGAGTGGTATTGCTGGGTCAAATGGGAGCTCAATTTCTAGTTTTTTGAGAATCGTCCATACTGTTTTATGAAAGGGCTGAACCAGTCGGCATTCCCACCAGCAGTGAAGGAGGGTCCCTTTCTTGTCACATCCGTGCCAGCACTGGTTGCTTTTGTTCTTTTGGATGTGGGCCAGTCTCTGAGGTGTGAGATGGTATCTCATTGTGGTTTTGATCTGCATCTCCCAAGTATCATGCTAAGTGAAATGAGTCAGAAAGAGAGGGACAGACATAAAAAGATTGCATTCATCTGGGGAACATAAAGTAACAAAATAGGAGATTAATACCCACGAATAGCCGAGATAAGTACCAGGAGGATTACTCCATGGCTTAGAGGCCAGCTGGGCATGTTAGGGGGAAGGCAGCTCAGATAGAGAAGGGAGAACGAAATAAAGGGTGTTTGGAGGATCTTCCCAGGATGGGAGATGCATGTTGAAAGTAGACTATAGACCGAACATGATTGCTACTCAATGCCTCTTTTGCAGACCACAATACCCAAAAGGAGAGAGAGAACAAAAGGGAATGCCCTGCCACAGAGGCAGGGTGGGATTGTGGGGATGGGGGTCGGAGGGATACTGGGATCCATGGTGATGGAAAATGGGCACTGGTGAAGGAATGGGTATTTGATCATTGTATAATCAAAACCCAAGCACAAAAATTTGTAAGTCTACAACTGTACCTCATGGTGTTTCACTAATAAAAATTAAAAAATAAAATAAAAAAAGAATTTAATGAGTAGTAATAGTAATCAAGCTGTAAATAACACCTTCCTGTCTGTTAAAAGGGGAAATCACCCTGGCTAGTGAGTTCTTGCTCTATGATGTGAAAAAAAATAGTTGACCAAGTTAGGCTTAAAAGGTTGGTTTTAATTTTCCAAGTCAGGGGGTAAACATAAATATTTGAATGGGAAAAGCCTAGATCACAGTTCACTCAGATATGGCAGGATTTTTTAAAAAATGGCCTTACACACATAGGACTTCGTAATTTCCTGGTTCAGGAAGGTACCAATTAGTGAAATAGGGCTCTGGCTTGACTTATTATGGGGTGAGTTTGAGGATGTAACAGAAACCATTAAAATATAAAAATCTTCGTTCATTTTCCCACACTAAGATGGAATATGGGGAGGAGAAAGAGCCAGGATTTTATAAGTCTTGTATTTTATAAGTCTTGACTTTAGTAACATCAGAAGCAGCAAAGACAGTTCTCTGTGACAAAAAGTAAAAGAAAAAAATCCTTGGCACTAATGCTCAGTAAATGACAAGGGATAACAAAGTACATTAACAGTTACAGTATAATAAGATGTGATAACACTAACACATCTGCATAACTCCCGTTGAAAAGATCAGAATAAACTACAAGAAAGTAGCCTCAGGATTCAATGAAACAGTTCACATCCATTCATTTTCACAGTTTCTGTTCTTTTGAGCAATTAGTTGGCCCATAAATTATGATTGGACTTGAGCATAGGCAGAGATTGTCTTCTCTGAACCTAGGAGTCTTGGATACTATTAAACATTTAGGGTGCATTATCTGGGTTCTGAACAATCTTATTTTTATTCAAAGTCTAATTCCAGTCTCATGCAGTATTTGTTTTGTGGCTATCTTTTTAACTCCTCTATAATCTTATTTTTAAAAATGAGTGTACTGTGTACACAGCATACAATTCTACCCAGCTTTTTCACTTTAGAAGACACCAAATTTTTAGATATAGATCACAGTGTAGAGATTTTACTCAACTTACACTCAACTTACAGCTGTAGAAAATGTCTAGATGGACCATAATTTATTCACTTGCCCCCCCCCACACACACACACTCCAGAGGTACTATTTCCCATTATAACTCTCCTAAGAAGTCTTTGCCCTTAAACACACATGTACTTCATGCCTATTTAAATTAGTAAAATATGTGTTAGATTTCACATGAGAGGTTACTGGGCATTATGCTGATAAAGTATTTTTTTTTTGTCTGTTGAACTACTCATTCCTCTGACTCAAATTAAAAATGAAATCAATATCCTGTATATCCTGTATATATTCAGGTGATGGATTCTGACAGTTTGAAGATAGTAAATGTCTTCCTCACTCACATACCAGTGAGGATCTTGGGAAGCTCCTCCTTCATCTTTGTAACTTCACTTTGCTAACTGAAGACAAAGCAGACATGCAGACATGAGTCTCAACCCTCCAGTGTTATCCAATTCCTGGGTATTCTAAACCAATATTTTTGTATATGATGACTAGAACGATTGACACTTTAAAACAGTGTTTCTTTTCCAACCATGATCCTGACCAAATCGTTTCAGTTTTGCGCACACCCCAGCTTGCACCCTCCAATCACACTGTTGGACCTCTTGTCTCGTACTGTGGCCCCCATCTATGCTTCTTTTATCTGTGGTCCCTTTGGAATATCCTAAGAGATTATAGGGGATCTTATTTGAGAATGCTGTTCTGAACCCAATTTTTATGTCTAAGTAGGAAAGAACTATTGACTACTCTACCACTTAGAACTAAAATGATTGAAGTGCACAGTGTAAATTTTCAGGAAAACTATAGAGGTCCATAATGGCTTAAAGCTTGGAAGATTAGTTCACCAGTATTAAAGCCTTGAGGCTACACTCTTTTCCCACTTTCTTAGGATCCCTGTGGTAAAAATCTCTAGATTTCTGGTAAAGAGGTGAGCCTATCTTTTATAATATTCATATATCACATTAGATGAATCTCTCAGTGTTAAAAGTGTCTCTGAAGAATATGGTCAAGTGATTCACTTTAAGTCTAATGGTTAGATCAGATAATCCCAAACATATTGGGCCTACCACCCACTTTTCAGAAAAAAAAATAATAACTCAGCACCCCCTGTCAAAAGCTACTTTATTTAAGCAAACAAACAGGAAGCACCCCTCGAGAGGGTTGTTCCACAACCACCCCTCTGGATTGTTCCACAACCCACTGTGAGGGTTTGAGGACAGTACCACACGCTTAGGGAAACTCTGAACTAGATTTCAGAATTGGCATTTATTTCAAACCATTACCTTATCTCACCTTGCATCTGTGAGTTTATCCCATTACTTTGTTTATCCACTAATAAAGAAAGAATGAATATTTGCAATTATCAAGTAACAGTTGTGCTTTGCATGAAGATCTTGTAGTGAAGAGAACTGCCATGGTTAGTTAGCATACAAACTCAGCTTATACTGTTTATATTAATTATCTCTTGCATTTTTATTATAGCCCTAGGAGGAAAGCATTTTATGTTACATTCTCGTTTACATCTTAAGAAACTGAGATTCAGGCAGATTAACTATCTTACCCAAAGTGAATTGTGGAGTCAGGGTCCAACCCTGACTTAATCACTTAATCACTTAATCACTTAACTTCCCGTTAGTCGTCGATTTGCTCGAGCGGGCGCCAGTAACGTCTCCATTTGTCCCTGTCGCGTGCTAGTGTAGCCCAATGGCCTCTCTTCGCTCCGGGAACATGGAGGGCCTCAAACCGATCGTTCATGATCTTGACAAAGAAGTCTGACCATCTGGTAGGTGGGCGGCCAGGCGGTCTCTTAACATCCCGTGGAATCCAATCAGTAACAGCTCTAGTCCAACGGTCGTCTAACCCCTGACTTAGAAAATATTTTTTCACTGGTTAAATTGGATTTTTTAAAATAAGATTTATAATATATACCCATAAACATTTGTCTTCAATACCCAAAGTCTTCTAAAAGTATACACCAAAAATTAAAAAATTCACTTAGTCGAATCAGCATCAATGTCATCATCAATAATGCCTATAAAGTACCTTTTATGTCTTACCAAGAGTGGCAATAACATTTTCATATCTCCTTTCAGCTCTTCAAGGTATTATTCATAATTACTAATGCTTTATATTCTTCCAGAAATACTGATTTCTCAGAAATTAGGTTTAAAGTATACATATATATTTTCTTAGTCAAATTACAATGTTTCCTGATTTTTCACTTAATGAAATTTTCTTGGGAAGAAAGCCATGTGGTTAAGTATGCGTGAGTCAATTATTTTACAAAGTTTTTTTAGATAAAATAATAAACTCAGAAGTACAGATCTATTTTTGAGTATGTTCTCTCTATTTTATCCCCACCCTCCTGTAGCTAGCTATTCCTGGTTTATAGATCATTCTGTAATTGGTTTATTATAGATTTTTCTATAATCTTCCACTCCGGACTAAAGAAATCCAAGATTACAAAGTGATATCTTGAATGAGTGATATTCCATCAGGAAGTGAAGTATAATTTTTACATTTTTCATCACGGGTCCACCTGAGATTCTCTCGTTGGTACTAGACTTTATTTCTGCTTCCCCTACACACCCATGCCTTAGCTTTCAACCCCCACTTGTTAAATATAGTCCTCCTGATATACAAGTTTACAAACCAGGCTTTCAGAATTACTTGGCATAGACTGAGACTGGTATGTTCCCAGTTTCTCGTCTACTAGACATCATGTCTTTTTATTCCAGTACATAAAAACTGTGCACCAAACCACCCCCAACTCCCTAATCAGACCCATCAACTTCCTCTATTATGGAGTCTCTACGAATGACCTTAAAAGAACTTTAAATTGGAAATGAAGTTTTGGTATGCATCTTTGTTCAGCAGATTTTCCATTAATGCCTTCCTGCCATTTTCCTGACAATGCAAGCATGTCTCTTGGGCTCTATCCTAAAATTGTTTTACAATCATTTAGCTTACACTCACATCACATTAATTTTGACATCATAATGTGATTTGCATTGATTTGAGTCTGCCATCAGGATGAGTTCATAACTGTATCAAAATCTTTGTTGAGTAAATAAAGAACTGATTCTGAATGTGAGGAATGATAGAAGATGGAAAAATCACAAGAAGAGACAAGAAACAATACAAGCTCAGTGGGGAAATTTTAGACATCAAACATTCTTTTTCAACACCAAATACCAAAGGTCACTAGTCTCCCACATCAAGTACACAGACAATTTTTTTTAAACAAATCCATTTTAGTCTGAGTCTTGAAACATATCTAAAATATGTGATTTTGCAAAGGAGATTTTAGGATCATTTTTATTTTGTTCTTTTTCATAAACCAAAGAGGAAGTGTTTGGGATATTAAAAGAGGAGTTGGGGGGTGGAGGGGAATAGTTTCATTTTTCTCTTTGCTCTCAGCAAGTAGACTTCAACCTACCCAGAAAGGATTGACATCTGAAGAACTAATTCCAAAATGCAAAATATCAGAATTGTATTTATTTGCAGGCTTAAAATATCCTAAGGATCCAAATTGTGATTTGGTGTGTTATTGTTAAAGACTAGCAGCCTCCTTCATATACAGTTAAGGCTGACAGAAACACCCCATCTCTTACCTCCAAGATGCAACTTTTACACTAATCTTGGCAAATGCTCAACAGGTGTGGGGGTTGAAATTTGGCCAGAGAGGGGTGGAATTTGCATGAAAATGTGCCTTCACCCCTATCGCTCTGCCTGGAGAAAGCGGATGGAGAGAGAGGGTTTTCAGGCTGAGTTCCTGCCATGACCTTAACTGGAATAACTTGCTCTCTTCCACATCTGCAGCTGTGTCCTCCTCAGGGAGTTGTCCAACTAAATGTGATTTTAAACATCTGTCAGCTAAATCAGAACTCCAAATTTAGCACTCGGGAACATTATGTGGATTTGTGATGCTTGCCGGAGAACACTGGATCCATAAACCCGGCTCACATGAGACAAAGCGGGTGGTGTTCTGCTTGGTAATTTCATCCATGACACATTTCATTTGCCTGAACATTTATGAACATTATATAAAGGGAAAGAGTGACCATTTCCTTGATCACTGCTTTCTGAGTTGCTTGCAAGATCAATAGCCAGAAAGAAAGCTTTTGCTCTGGCAACACTAACTATATTTACATCCAATCATTTGCCTGGAATTTAAAAAAATCCCCACATGCTGACTTTGACAGAATTTCCTGAAACTCTGTTTTGTATCTTGAGCTGCCTTTTGGTCAGTTCTGACTTTGCTACTCTGTATCCATCCTGAAGGAATAGAAGTGTTGTAGATAGTCAAATTTTCCAGCTGCCCTCTTTGACCACATCTGGCCAGAAATCCCATGTTTCCTTTCTTTCCACTGAATTGGTGTTTCTGAAGAGGTGCTCCGCTATATGGGAGAACTATGGAATCAAGCTTTGCTCAAAGCCTCCCTTTTTCACTGGGACAATATTTCTAGAAGATTGTCTAAGAACCGTGAGTGCTTTTGGGGATTTGGAATCAACCCTATGGTTTCTGATACCATGGTGTCTTTGAAGGAAGGCATGGGGAGAAATAAACTTGCAGTTCAGTATGGCTTCCTGATAGATGATTTATTACAGTAGACTGTATTTTATTACATTATTCTCTATCCTTTCTTCATTACCCCCCTGCAGCTTTTTAGCTTCTAAGATCTACATCACTATTAGAGAAAATCTCATAGACTCTTCGGCTGCTTTATTGTTTCAGATTCAGCAATCCCAGAAGAGATGGATGCAAATCTGTTTGCTGTTCTCAACATCCACCTTCCAGGGAAAAGACTCAGACTGACCCACCTTGTATCTGGTGCTCATCCTGACATTCTGCTGTGTCAGGATTAGGCAAAGGTAGACACGGGCTCCAGTGACCATCTTATGAAGCCCCACTGCCTCCTTCCGGAGAGACAGGGAAAATACTTGTGTGTAGGGAAAAAGTTATGATGAGGCACATGCTGAAAATGGTATCTTCAGGTTACCATGAAAATGAAACATTTGGAAACATGACTAAATGTCTGCCTGCACAGCCCTTCAGTGTGCAAAAAAAACAACAAATATTAAATACACATTAAAATCATAATTTGGTCTGCTTGCAATAAAAGAAATGATTTATAGGAAATAAAAGATATTGGGCTTTAAAATGGAAATGATTTCTTAATGCCTGTTGATTTAAAAACAAAATTTGGGGGTCAAAGATATAGTACAGGGAGTAAGGCATATGCCTTGCTTGCAGTTGACTCCAGTTACAGCCTCAGCACTACCTAGTCACCTGAATATCACCTGATGCAGAGTTAGAGGTTCCTGAGCACTGAGGTTGTGGTTCAGGAAATGCTCAAACTCCTTATATTATGCCATCGACCCTGTTGGTAGAGATTGATCAGGAGGCATCTATGTGCCTTCTGAGCATTGCTTGAAAGATGAAATAAGTAAATAAATACATAAATAAATAGGTGACTCAATGTGGAAAGATACTATAAAAAGAAATAACCCTTGAGCCATCCACACTTTCACAAGGATAGTTTGACAACTGAGTAAAAACCAGGGTCCTGGGAATAGACCAGGTCTGGCAATGTGGAGAGAGGGAGCAGAAAAGTGCCAGGGCACTAGTGCCACCTCAGAGGTGCAGGTAGCAAGACTCTCTTCACAGAAAGTGAAGCCTCTATCAGCATTTCACAGAGTTTCAGCGAAAGCTAAACTGGAGTCAGAGCAGATACTAGAAAATCCTTTTGGTAATTAGAAAGTCACCAGACTATTGTGAAAGAGCAACTCATAGTTTTCAGGTCAAGTCCATGGCCAACTTCAAAGATCCTAAGGATATCCTATAGAAACTTTTCTTCTTTAAAAAAAAATTGTTACCATGGTTATTCATGGTTGGATTTCAGACATACAATATTCCAAGTCCAATCCCTTCATCAATGTCTACTTCCCCCTACTAATGTTACCAATTTCCCTACCACCTACTAGTCTACTTCTATGATAAGTGTTTATTCATAAATTTTAGTCACTGCGGTTTTATGTTTAACACTTTGTCTTTGTTGCCTTTCAGCACCTCCCTACCCTCCAGAGTAACCACTTTCTTTTACCTTTGTCATAGTGTTCTCTTCCCTGTCCTACCCTCCCTCCCACACAAGCAGAAAGATTTCTACTAAAGACAATTCTCATGTTGCCTTGGGTATTTATTCTTCCTCTACTAAATTCTTTTTATATCTCACATATGAGGGAGATCATTCTGTATCTTTGTCTCTTTCTCTGACTTCACTAAGCATGATACTCTCCAGACCCATCACATAGCAGCAAATAGTATGATTTCGTCTTTTCTTTCTGCTGAGTAATATTCTATTGTGTTCATGCATAATAAACACAATAGAATATTGGAGCTGGAGCAATAGCACAGCGGTAGGACGTTTGCCTTGCGCGCAGCCGACCCGCCCCTCTTAGAGAGCCCAGCAAGCTACTGAGAGTATCTCACTCACATGGCAAAGCTTGGCAAGCTCCCTATGACGTATTCAATATGCCAAACACAGTAACAACAAGTCTCACGATAGAGACGTTACTGGGCCCACTCAAGCAAATCGATGAACAATGGGAGGACCGTGAACGTGTTTATGCATAAGAGTTTCTTTACCTTGTTATTTTTTTCTTGGGTTTTTAGGTTGTTTCCAGATTTTGGCTATTGTGAATAATTCTGCAATAATCATAGGAGTGCAAATGTCTTGTCTGCATTGTATTTTGGGTCCCTTGGGGTATATCCAAAAAGTGGATTTGCTGAATTATGAAAATATTTCTACAGAAACAAATACCCACTCTTCACTACAGTAACCTCTAAGTGAATTTGGCACTCTATCCTAGTTCCCATTCCTGGACACAGTGGAAGTAATTGTGAAAAGTCATCTAATTTGAACTCTGGCACCCTGTTGCTTCCAATCTTTGTGTCAACCTGCTCTTCATTCTAATATTCCCCTCATGGACTGGGTAGGACAGGTGATCATTATCATGTTAAAGACCAATTATGAAGCACCATTGAGATTATTGTGAGAGTTACTTGCACCCCATAGACAGACCTCTGAGAATTCAGCCTGCATGGTGACCAAAATTCAGAAATACCATGGGTCACTCATCTCTATATCCTGGACTGAAGAGGAGAGACTGTGATTTTGAAGTTGCTGAAGTTGGCTGCTCTGAGACATGACTCAAATGTTTCCTTGAATGCTGCATTTCACTTTTTTCTCCAATGAGGATATAGAAGGCCACAAACTAGAGAAAATCACTGTAGCCTAAGGGCTTTGAGTAAGCATCCAAGATCCAGGCCTGGGAAGATTCAGGGCTTTGATACTTCCTGTTCCATGACTATTGTTTTCATTGACATCCATAATATCACCAACTTGTATTATTTCAACAGGGTTTATCCTAAGTTTCAGGTGTCTGAAGCCTCTGTAGTATGGGCTTACAGAGAAATGAATGTGAGACATTTCCAAAATAGTCATTCGTTCATTAGGGTAGTGAGTAAATTGAATACCTCTCATATGTCCTAATTGAGCTGAGAGCAGTGTATAAAATAAGACTCAGTCCTATCTCAACGTATCCATAATACCAGGAAGGATTAAAAGATACCTAAACAGGTAAAAGCAAGTAGGATGCTAAGTGCTCATGTGTTTAAGGGCAGGATACTTATCACATCAGAGAGAGTTTAACACAATCTTCAAGGGTTAGAGAAGGTTGCCTAAAATAAAGATTTGTTCTTGGGAGTTCTAATGGAAGAAGTGGCAGTCTTGAGTTCCTTCAGCTCTGGCCTATGGCCCTCTCATTTCATAAAGTTTAGCTGTATGATGAATTCACAAAAGTAGTGTGCTATTTTAGTTACCTCTGCAAAGATATAAATGGTGTAAGGAGTTGGGCACAACAGAGAGGAAAACATAGACTTCCTTCTTCAGAGAACTTTTACAAAATCTGGCTTTCTGATTGGTATCTTAAGAACTGTCTGAATAATTTAGTTAGGTTCATCTGATTAGCTTATCAATTATTGGAGTATTTACTGTATGCTGAGAGTGGGGCCTGGAGAACAAACCAAATATGATAAAAACAGAAATAGGAGAGGGGAGATATGGAATAATTTTTGGATGTGGAGGCAAGAAGTCAAAGTTAGTGAGAAGGCTATAGCTGGCCCAATAGCAGCTACCTTAAATAAAATTATCTGTTGAGTATTATCTGATAATTGGTAACAAGCAACTGCATCTCTGCTAGATGCTCAGTATGGATACACCTGGGAGAGGGGATTTAATTCCACATAATAAAGTGTTTCTTTCCAATTATCTGACATGCTTCAAATGTGGGATAAGTGCTCTGTGGAATGATGCACCATTGGTAGAGGCTTTGTAGGCAAGAAAAGAGCTTAGCAAAAAATTAGAAATTGAGCTCCCATTTGACCCAGCAATACCACTTCTGGGAATATATCCCGGAGATGCAAAAAAGTACAGTAGAAATGATATCTGTGCTTGTATGTTTACTGCAGCACTATTTACAGTAGCCAGAATCTGGAAAAAACTCGAGTGCCCGAGAACAGATGACTGGTTAAGGAAACTTTGGTATATCTACACAATGGAATACTATGCAGCTATTAGAAAAGATGAAGTCATGAAATTTTCATATAAGTGTACTGACATGGAGAGTATCATACTAAGTGAAATGAGTCAGAGAGAGAGGGACAGACATAGAATGACTGGACTCATTTGTGGAATATAAAGTAACATAATGGGAGACTAACACCAAAGGATAATAGAGATAAGGGCCAGGAGGATCTTCCATGACTTGGAAGCTGACCTCACACACTGGGGGAAAAGGCAGCTGAGATAGAGAAGGGAACACTAAGTAAATGATGCTTGGAGGACTCATTCAGGATGGGAGATGTGTGCTGAAAGTAGACTATGGACCGAACATGATGGCCAATTAGTACCCATATTGCAAACCATAACATCCAAAAAAAGAGAGAGTGAAAGGGAATATGCCTACCACAGAGGTGGGGTGGGGGGATAGCAGGAGGGATACTGGGAACTTTTGTGGTGGAGAATGGGCACTGGTGGAGGGATGGGTACTCGATCATTGTAAGACTGAAATGTAATCATGAAAATTTGTATGTCTCACTGTATATCTCACAGTGATTCATTAAAAAAAGAAAAAAGAAAAAGAAAGAAAAGAGCTTAGATGACCACTTATATTTCTCCTATGTTTGTGCCTGAGATTTGACAAAGCCTAAATGAAGTGTAGAGTAGAGGAATCTTCAGCGGGAACTCAGGGATTTAAGTTTGTCCTAACACACCTGTGGACATTTGTCCTAACATACCCAGAGAAGTCACAAGGTATCAAACAGAAAATGTGTCACTTATATAGCTTTATATGTATTTGTGCTTACCCATGTTATGCATGTCTGTGTTGGGAGTAAGTACATACTTGCAGTATTTTGTGGTACTTGCAGTATGACTTTCAGTGAATTTCAGAACTCTGTTCAGTTTCATCCGAGTCGAGAGTAAAAGGGAAAGAGGACCATCAGGTAGTTAAACAACTACACAAACCACTTTTGGAGATCCCTTGTTTAAAGCCTGGGGTGGAAGCATGGAGGGAGTTAACAGAAATAAAATTTGTTGGGATACTTAGTATGTGTTTGGCACATTTATCAATAAAAATAAAAGTGGAGTAACTTCTAAATTTCTCATTTTATACATAAGAAGACTGAGAGACTGAATTTAAATGAATCATTCAGACACATAGCTACTTTTTCTTTCATGTACAAATTTACAGAAATATTACTGAATGTCCCACTAGGTGATGTGTGCAAAATACTTAACCATAAAAAGGGAGGGAGGTGTCAGTTTTTTACTTTATAATATGTAAAACTCATGATATTGTATAGAAATAATGTTGTAACTCCTATAAATCAGAAGTTCTTGAAACAGCCACTTTTTCACTCACGGATGGCTCAGGGCCCAGTTTCATTTGGAAAAAGTTAGAACCAAAAAGAAAAAAAAAGATTCTGTAGAGATTTTTGTTTCTATTGTGTGAACAAATAAAAAAAAATTGAAGGGGGTATGGTGCCGCCAGCAGGTTAATCTGTACCTGTGAGGCAAGTTCATCAGCAGACTGATGGCAACGTCAGACTTTCAGATACCCCAAAATTGCTGCTGTGCCTTTGACCAGACCCCAAAAACTTGGGGCAAAGTTTACCAAGAAAGTAAATGGCCAAAAGTTAGGTATGTGGGAGACACACCCACAAATCAGCTCCAGCTCAGCTATATAATTGCAGGCATGGACTCTCTGGTTCCCGATCGAACTGCTTAATGGCCATGATCACAAAGACTCAGAAACGAATCTCAGAACCCAAAGGCTTTTGGCAGAAATGCATCCTGTTCCTGCAGTAGGTTATTGGCACTGGGCTACTCCAGGTGGGAATAGGTTTCTTGCCTTGGCCTGTTTTCCCTGGCGGCCCAGTGACCGCCATCCTCCAGAGGCCACTGGACAGTCAGGTTTGGGTGCAGTAACGAGACATGTGGGGCCTCACCAGATGTGGAAATGGCCCTTCCTCCCCGTCCCAACAAGACATACAATATTGAGCACCAATCCCACCACCAGTGTCCGCTTCCCTCCACCAATGATCCCAGGTCCCCTGACTTAAGCTAGCCCTCTTGACAGCCACCTTTCTAAGTTCGGTTGCTGATGTTTGGGTCCTTGATTTCAGTGCTGTTTACTCTGTTATTTGGATATCTGGCTCTATCATTCCTTAACACCCACCATATTTGTGCCTTAATCCCCTGCCCTGTCCCCCAATGCTTCTCATGTTTCTTTTCCCCACCCCACCATTCTTTCTTTCCTTCTCCTATATTCTGGGGCCAAGGTTGATCTGGGCATCCCCCTATTTTAAAAATTGTTGACACCCAATATGATAGTAAGTGGTGGTAAGAACTCCAAGATATGATTATGTCACGCACATGGAATATAAAAGAGGTCCCTTATAAAAGAGGGACCAAGAACCAAAGAGGTAGTCTAGCAGATAAGGCACTTACCTTACATGTGACTGACCTAGGTTCTATCCAGGACATCACGTGTGATCCTTGAGCTCTTCTAAGAGTCTTCCATAAGTATGGAGCCAGAAGTAAATCGTAAGAAAGCTCAGTATGCCCCCACAAAAAGAGAGCATAAAAGGGCCTTCAAACCATTTGAAGACAATCAGAAGATGAGAGTTTAAGATCCAGGAGGCAGATTCTTTCCAGATACTAAATTTGCCAGTGCCTTGGTCTTGCACTTTGCAGCATTGACTTTCAGAGTTTATTGGAAAGAAATAAAGTTGTTGTTTATAAGTCATGCAATACATAATATTCTCTTATAACAGACTAAGAAAACTGAGACACTGAGAAAGGGCAAGTGGAGTAGACTTCTGCCGTTTAGGGAGTTATCTAGGGTTCCATATAATTGGGCGAACCCAATTGGGGGTACCCAGCATTTTATATGTCTTGATGGAAGATAGGGCATCGCCAATTTCTCCGAAAGCTAAAAAGAAAAACTCACTTCTGTCAGAGTGGCACGATTCCAACTTGATCTTTCTGTCCAAAACTCAGTATCTTGAGTGAGTAAACCAAAAATAAGAGTTAAAAAGTATTCCTTGCCTCCGTGGTGGCTTGGAGCCAGTATTCCTGGCTTTGAGTGTCCAGTGGTAGTCCCTGAACCATACAAGACTTTATCTTGGTATTAGTGCCTGATTCGTAATCTTTCTCTGCTCTTGATAATTTTCTAAGTCTGGCCCTCTATTCTTGTGGTTCATTCTGGGAAGCTCCCTATATCTGGCCAAAAATTTTATTTCTGATTAAGTTTGTTTCTGTTGCCTGCAGTTTGGCAATCTGATAAGAATTTTTGTTCTTTAATGGATCTTTTTAGCATTTCTTTTGAGAATATTGGATAGGTATTAAAGTGAAAAATTATTTCATGCTGAGACATGAGATACATAAATGTGAATCTCTCTGAACCTACTAATCATAAAGGGGCATCACTTTTGAAATGGGGAAAACAAATCAACTAACATTTATGAGGTACTTATAATTGTTTTCATAGCTGCTGTAAAAATGTACCACAACCTTCATGACGTAAAACAATACAGATTCATTGTCTTGGCAACCACAGTTTTGGAGGTCAGAAATTTGAAACAAGTCTCACTGGGCTAACATCAATGTCAGTGGTACTGTATTACTTCCTTAAGTTTCCAAGTAAGAGACTGCTTTTTTTTCTGACTTGATCTGCCTACATTCATTTCTTGTCTAGTGGCTGCTTCCATTGAAAAGCCAACAGTGACAGGGTGAAGTTTATCACAGAGCATCTCTGTAACTAATATCTCCTTTGTCTGCATCTTCCATATTAGAAAAAAGTTATTTTTTTCCCTGGGTTACTTAGGCCCACCCAGATAACTGGCAAAGCACAGTTTTAAGATCAACCATTAACAACCTCTATTTATCTTTATTTAACATTAATTTGCTCTTTCCACATATCACAGCATATTCTCCACCAGTGTTCTCAGATTCTCTGTCTCCTGGGGGTTGGGGTGGGACATCTTGTGAGAAAAGTGAGGTTGGTGAAACTCATCTATCACAAATAGTTTATTCCAATGTTTAATTCTATGGGTAAACTTGACTGGATAACTGGCAGAACATTACTTCACTGTCCCTGTGTTTCTAGAAAGGATCAACATTTCAATTCTAGATAGAGTAGAGAAGATCACCCTCACTAACAAAGGTGGGCATCATCTTTTAATCAACTGAGTTCCAGCAAAAAACAAAGTAGAGGAAGGAGAATTTGTTCTCTCTGCTTGAGCTAAGTTGGTGAAGTACTGAGGTACCCATCTTCTGCCACTCTCTTACATTGGTTCTCATGGTTCCCAAGCTTTCAGACTCAGGCTGGAACAGATAAATTAATTAATTAATTAATTAATTAAATTTCCACTAACATTATGGGAATTTATTAGTCAATTCCCATAATAAATCTATCTCTATATGGATCTCCTTCCTTCACATTCTCTCGTCTCTATGTTTACATTTATCAAAATAAAAAATGTATGTATCTCTATATATCCTCATTGTTATTTTTCTTTGAAGGACTCTAATATACTTATTTTGTACCAAATTTAACTAAATTATAGCATTTTAAAATAATTCACTTAATCCTTATCATAATATTATTGACAAGCTCTGTGTTGTATCCAAGTGGTAGATGACGAGATTAAGACTAAAAGAGGTTAGTCCAAGGTGACAGCAAATGGCAGATCAAGTATTCATGGCCAAGTTCATTCAGGTATAGTAGTTAATTCTATAAAGTGACCACACTCATATTTGTTTTTCTCCCTCTGATGAGATCCAGTTCCCCTTTCTTCACCTAGCTGCCTTCTACTCATTCATCAAACTATGTGTTAATTCCTCAGGGAATCAGGCTTCTCTGATGCCACTGCTAAGACCAAATTCCTCTACTTCACGTAACAATTTTCTTAGTCAATTGTGTGCATGTCTGTTTCATAGAATAAAATCCCCTCTCTTTATCAGCACCCAAATGAAGCATCAACCAGTCCCTGACTCTCATAACCTCATCTAGCATGCTTTTCCTATTTTTTAGCTGAGTTAGTTACTCACTTTGCCAATCCCAGTTTACTTGTTACTTAAAAGTAAGTTAGGCCTCCATTACACCTTCTCATTCCATGGTACATAACTTGATTGCAATAATATGATTATTTGGATACTATGTACTTACTATGATCTGTCAGTTCCATACTCCAGGATCCATAGTATGCTTAGTAGCATCTCAGTACTCTTTAAATTAACTAAAGAAGAGTGAGCAAACTTGTTCTGGTTGTGGATGTGATGACATGGGAAACCAAATGACTTCTAATTAAGGACACTAGGAAGCTATAAAATGTTTTTTCCATGACCCTTCTCTTTTCTGTGTCCACTCTCATACTCTTAATGACCAAGACTGGTAAAAATCAAAGATTCCAAGTGAACCACATCTCTGAGAGTCATCATAAAAAGAAGATAAATAGACCTGAGTTGAGTGGCTTCCTCATGTTTTTGGCGTCTTTCTGTAACAAGGCCAGATTTGATACATCAAGCCTGAGAAACAACTGTATGAATGAGGGTGGGAAGGCAGGGTTAGACCAGTGATCCTCCATCAGAATCACCCCATTTCCACCCCGACAGTATCACTGTGCTAGAGGGTTCTACTGAGTGCCTGGGCACTCACATTTCTGGCAAGCTTGCACCTGGATGTAAGGTAAAGACCCTGCTAGAGTTTGAACCATATTTTTAGTGGCAGGGTGTGTGCCTCTCTTTATCATATCACACTAAAGTTTCAGAAGCTTTAAATTTGGCTGCACATTGAAATCTCCTGGGAAATGGTTGTATTCAAAAAAATGTTTAAGTATTAGGATCTTAGCCCTTGGGGGTTCTGACTTTATTGACCTGAAGTACATCTGAAGATAAAAATGTTTAAAGTTCCCGAAACGATTTGAAAGTCCATGAAAGTTTGAGAACTAGTGTCCTAGGTTCGGAATCTTCAGTGGAATCAGATTTGGGTAGATAAGGGAAGGCATAAAAACTGTTAAATTTAAAATGAAATAATTTTTTATAAAAAGTTAGAGGAGGACTTTTCAAAGCATAAATATACAGAAATAATCTATTCTGTATAAAGTTATATTATCCTGAAATGACACCCCCCAAAAATGCTAATGGAAACACTTCAAGAAAAATAAATGACATTGATCGGTGATTAAAAGATATATGAGCAGGGCTGGAGTGATAGCACAGCAGGTAGGGTGTTTAAACAATTCAAAAGATCAATAAAACCAAGAGCTGGTTCTTTAAGAAAATATACAAGATTGATATATTTATATCTAGAGAACCTAGAAGAAATGGATAAATTCCTGGATTCCTGTGATCTCCCAAGGCTGAATAAAGAAGATCTAGAATACCTGAATAGTCCTATTAATATCAAGGAAATTGAAATTGTAATAAAAAATTTTCCCAAAAACAAAAGCCCAGGATCAGATGGATTCAATAGCGAATTTTTCTGAACATTTCACTTCGCTTGATCACTTACATCCCGTTACTCATCAATTTGCTCAAGCGGGCTCCAGTAATATCACCATTCTTCCCTGTCACGTGCTAGTGTAGCCCAGTGGAGGCTGCAGGTTCTAGGAACACAAAGAACCTCAAACCGATTGTCCAGGGTCTTGAAGAAGAAGTCTGACCATCTCGTAGGTGGGCAGCCACATGATCTTTTGACATCTGGTGGAATCCAGTCGGTAATGGCTCTAGTCCAGCAATTATCTCCAAATTACATTACGTGTCCGGCCAATCTGATTCTCGATGACTTGGCAAATGAGACAGCATCCATGATTCTTGACCATCGACGGAGGTCAGAACTCAGGATTCTTTCTCTCATTTGGTAAGGAATGGGAGTGAAAATAGACAGTCAATAACTACACCACCTCCGCTTTGCTGATAACATGGTTCTAATAACACCAAACATTAGCCAAGCGGCACAAATGCTGGCCAACTTCAACCGTCAGTGTGAAAAAGTCGGACTGCAGCTAAATCTCATGAAGACAATATTTATGAGAAACGGTCTTGTTCCTGACATTCCATTCGCTCGCAACAGAACAAATATTTCTGAATGCAACAGTTATGTGTACCGAGGTCGAGAAGTCAACATGACGAATGACCTGGCACCTGAGTTGAGCAGGAGGAAGAGAGTGAGTTGGAACGCCTTCAAGAGCGTGGAAGAAATAGCTAAGAAGGCGAAGAACCTCCAGCTTCGGGTACATCTCTTTGATTCCACTGTTCTTCCTGCATTAACATATGCCTCAGAGACCTGGACCCTACAAAAACAGGATTAGAACGCTATTCAGGTCTTCCAAAGAGGAATCAAAAGAGCTATGGTTGGAGTATCACGCTTCCAAACATTTAAAGAGGACCTATTGCCATTCTTATCAAGCTTTTCCAGGAAATTGAAGAAACAGAAACTGTCCCAAACAGTTTCTATGAGGCTCATATCTCTCTAATACCAAAAGGAAACAAAGACACTACAAGAAAAGAAAACTACAGGCCGATATCCCTGATGAACACAGATGCGAAGATTCTTAACAAGATACTAGCAAATAGAATTCAATAACTCATGAAAAAGATCATACACCATGACCAAGTGGGATCAATGGATGGTTTAACATTCAGAATCCAATCAATATAATTCATCATATCAACAAAAGAAAAGATAAAAACCACGTGATCATATCAATAGATGCAGAGAAAGCATTTGACAAGATCCAGCACCTGTTTTTGATGAAAACCCTCGCCAAAATGGGTATGGAGGGAACTTTCCTCAATATAGTCAAGCCATCTACCACAAGCCTATGGCAAGCATCACTCAATGGGGAAAAACGAAGAGACTTCCCTCTAAGATCAGGGATGACACAAGGATGCCCACTCTCTCCACTTCTGTTCAATATAGTACTGGAAGTACTTGCAATATAGGTTATGCAAGAAAAGGATATTAAGGGCATTCAGGTAGGAAAGGAAGAAATAAAGCTCTCACTATTCGCAGGTGATATGATACTATACTTAGAGAACTCTAAAATCTCTACCAAGAAACTCCTAGAAACAATAGACTTGTATAGTAAAGTTGCAGGCTATAAAATCAATACCCCAAAGCCCATGGCTTTCCTATACACAAATAATAAGAGAGAAGAAAGTGACATAAAAAAACAATCCCATTCATAATTGTGCCCCAGAAAATCAAGTACCTAGGAATCAGCTTAACTAAGGATGTAAAAGACCTGTACAAAGAAAACTACAAAACGCTATTTCAGGAAATAAAAGAGGACACCAGGAAATGGAAAGATATTCCCTGCTCATGGATCATTTATCATTGTCAAATGGCAATACTCCCCAAAGCATTGTACAAATTCAATGTGATCCATGTAACAATACCCATGACATTCTTCAAAGAAATGAAGCAAACACTCCTGAAATTCACGTGGAACAATAAGCCCCCACGAATAGCTAAAGCAATTCTTGGGAAAAAGAAAATGGGAGGAATCAACCTCCCCAACCTCAAACTCTACTTACAAAGCAGTAATAATTAAAATAGCATGGTACTGGAACAAAGGCAGAGCCACAGACCAATGGAACAGGGTTGAATATACTGACATCTCCTCCCAAACATATGATCATCTAATCTTTGATAAGGGAGCAAAAGATGTGAAGTGGAACAAGGAAAGCCTTTTAACAAATTATGCTGGCAAAACTGGACATTTATGTGCAAAAAAATGGGTTCAGATCTCTACCTAACACTATGTACAAAAGTAAGATCAAAATGGATTAACATCCTCAACATCAGACCAGAATCCATAAGGTACACTGAAGACAAGGTTGGCAAAACCCTCCACGGCATTGAAGCTAACGGTATCTTCAAAGATGACACACCACTGCCCAAGCAAGTGGAAACAGAGATAGACAAATGGGACTATCTTAAACTAAGAGGCTTCTGCACCTCAAAAGAAACAGTGACCAAAATACAAAGACAGTCTACAGAAAAGGAAAGGATATTCACCCAATACTCCTCTGACAATGAGTTGATATCAAGCATTGGTTGAACTCCACAAGAAGAAAACATCCAACCCCATCAAAAAATGGGGCGACGAAAAGAACAGAAACTTTCCCAAAGACGAAATCCGTATGGCAAAAAGACACATGAGAAAATGCCCTACATCACTAATCATTAGGGAGATGCAGATCAAAACAACAATGAGATATCATCTCACACCACAGAAACTGGCCCACATCCAAAGGAACAATAGCAACCAGTGTTGTTGCGGATGTGGCAAGAAAGGGACCCTCCTACACTGCTGGTGGGAATGTCAACTGGTTCAGACCTTTTGGAGAACAGTATGGACAGTTCTCAAAAAATTAGAAATTGAGCTCCCATTTGACCCAGCATTACCACTCCTGGGAATATATCCCAAAGAGGCAAAAAAGTACAGTCGAGGGGGCTGGAGCAATAGCACAGCGGGTAGGGCGTTTGCCTTGCATGCAGCCAAATGGCCGACCCAGGTTCGATTCCCAGCATCCCATATGGTCCCCTGAGCACCGCCAGGAGTAATTCCTGAGTGCATAAGCCAGGAGTAACCCCTGAGCATCGCCAGGTGTGACCCAAAAAGCAAAAAAAAAAAAGTACAGTCAAAATGACATCTGCATTTCTGTGTTCATTGCTGCACTGTTCACAATAGCCAAAATTTGAAAAAAACCCGAGTGCCCGAGAACAGATGACTGGTTAAAGAAACTTTGGTACATCACACAATGGAATACTATGCAGCTATTAGAAAAGATGAAGTCATAAAATTTACATCCAAGTGGTTCTACATGGAAAGTATCATGCTAATTGAAATGAGCCAGAAAGAGAGGGGCAGACATAGACTGCACTCATCTGGGGAATATAAAATAACAGAATGGGAGGCAAACACCCAAGAATAGTTGAGATAAGTACCAGGAGGTCTGCTACAGGACTTGGAAGCTGGCAGCATATGTTGGATGAAATAGCAGCTCAGATAGAGAAGGGAACACAAAGTAAAGGATGTTCGGAGGACTCACTCAGATGCAAGATGCATACTGAAAGTAGACTATAGACCGAACACAATGACCACTCAATACCTCTATTGCAAACTACAATACCCTGAAGGAAAGAGTGAACAAAAGGGAATGCCCTGCCACCGAGACAGGGTGGGAGGGGGGATGGGGTGTGGATGTTGGAGGGCTACTAGGATCATAGATGGTAGAGAATGGACACTGGTGGAGCGATGAGTAGTCAATCCTTGTATAACTGAAACCCAAGCATGAAAGTTTGTAAGTCTACAACCATACCTCATGGTGTTTCACTAATAGCATGCACTGTCCTCCCGTTGTTCATTGATTTGCTCGAGCAGACCCAGTAATGTCTCCATCGTGAGACTTGTTGTTACTGTGTTTGGCATATTCAATACATCACAGGTAGCTTGCCAGGCTTTGCCGTGCAGGCAAGATACTCTCGGTAACTTGCCGGGCTCTTCGAGAGGGGCAGAGGAATTGAACCTGGCTTGGCCAGGCCTAAAAAAGAAAAAAAATAGGGAAATGCAAATCAAAACAACAATGAGATACCACCTCACTCCTGAGAGTGGTCTATATAAGAAAGACTAGAAGCAAGTGTCGGAAAGGTTGTGGAGAAAAAGCCTCATGCATTGTTTGTAGAAATGTAAACCGGCCCATTTTCTATGGAAAATATCATGGAGGTTTCTCAAGATACTAGAGACTTACTTACTAGTGTCCAGGACTCCAACTCTAGCTATGCATCAAGGAATTTAAAAACACTGATTTGAAAAGCACCTGCCATAGAGGCAGGCAGTGGGTGGGGGATGATGGGAGGGAACCTGAGACACTGGTGCTGGGAAATGGACACTGGTGGAGGGATGGGTGTTGGAACACTGTATGACTGAAACCTAATCATGAACAGCTTTGTAAGGTTCTATCTCACAGTGATTTAATTTAAAAGTTTTAAAAATGTGAAAAAAATATATGAAAGGGGTTAGAGATATAGTCACTGTCACTGTCCTCCCATTGTTCATCAATTTGCTCAAGCAGGCCCAGTAACGTCTCCATCATCAGACTTTTTGTTACTGTGTTTGGCATATCGAATACATCACGGGTAGCTTGCCAGGCTTTGCCGTGCGGGCGAGATACTCTTGGTAGTTTGCCGGGCTCTCCGAGAGGGGCAGAGGAATCGAACTCGGGTCGGTCATGTTGGTTGCGTGCAAGGCAAACGCCCTACCTGCTGTGCTATCGCTCCAGCCCAGAGATATATTACAAGGGTAATATGCTTGTCTTAAATGAAGCATATCCTAGTTCAGCTGCCAGAACATGTATATATAGCATGTGTTATACTATAGTATATTATATAGTGTATAAGATACTGTAGCACTGTAGCACTGTCCTCCCGTTGTTCATCGATTTGCTCAAGTGGTCTCAGTAACGTCTTCATTTTGAGACTTGTTACTGTGTTTAGCATATTGAATACGTCATGGATAGCTTGCCAGGCTTTACTGTGCAGGTGAGATACTCTCGGTAGCTTGCTGGACTCTCTGAGAGGTGCAGAGGAATTGAACCCAGGTTTGCTGGGCCAGCCGTGTACAATGCAAACGCCCTAATCTTTAAAAATGGCTATCATCAATACAAAATAAAATAGTACCCTAATAAAAAAAATAGGCAAAGTACATAAACGACAACCCCCCAAAGTAAGAATTTTTTTTAAAACTTCTAGGAAAGGATTTTATTTATTTTCCTTATAAGGAACCAATACAGATACTTATGTAAACCATTAGTACCTATATATAACAATGAGATCCTAAATTGTCCCCTAGCATTTAATATGGTATTAAAATTTATTGATGTAACACTGATTTATAAAAAGTGTGAATGCTTGTTTCAGGATAGGGAGTTTGCCTTGTGCGCAACCAGCCCGGCCGAGCCGGGTTCGATTCCTCCACCACTCTTGGTATCTCACCTGTACGGCAAAGCCTGGCAAGCTACCTGTGATGTATTCAATATGCCAAAACATAGTAACAACAAGTCTCAAAAATGGAGACATTACTGGGCCCGCTTGAGCAAATCGAGAAACAATGGGAGGACAGTGACAATGTTATCGTGCCACCACCAAATTGCCAATATAAGTAGGGGTGGAGTTTAGATTATGAGATTCTGTGCAGTACACTCAGTCTCTAAGACAGAATGTTTATACTTGGACTTGGAGTTTGCCCTCCTAACCAGCTCCCAGACATTACTGATCTGGGGACCATAGGGATTATATTTAAGAACTTTTTGTCTGGTAGAGAACAGTGTAGTTGACAGGACCTATGCATCTTAGACTCAAATGTGCACAGAAATCATTGAGGATATTGAAACAAAACTTGTTCTGACTGTGATAGGTTTAGGGACTGGATTGGTGGATGAGGGTTGCAGGAGTCTACACTTCAGACAAGGTTTCCTGGGCTGCCATTGCTGTTCCTTGGCACGCCATGAACTTTGCAATGAACTACTCAAGTACTAGTTCTTGAATAGCACTGGGCACAAGGCCAGGCAGTTGTTGCATTGATGGAATTTGTTGCCATAGCCCTAGGTATTAATATATTTTAAAGTATTTTTGAATGCAACAATTCTCTCTGCATATATTTTCCTCAGTGACTATAGGGAAGGAGACTGTGAATAGGATCCAGGTGTTATTTTCAGGTTTCACATCCAGCTGTGCTCAGAGCTTACTTCTGGCTCTGTGCTCAGGGATCACTCCTGGGGAGGATTGGGGGACCATATAGGGTTCTTGGGTTGGAACACAGGTTAGCCACATGCAAAGCAAGTACCCTGCCCATTGTACTATCACTCTAGCCCCGAGGGTTCAGGTACTCTTATGTCCCTGTACAAAGCAAAACCCATCTTAATCTTACAATAATTTACCCAAAAAAGCTTGTCAATTTGCTTAATTAATATATAGCAAAATATAGTTTTAAAAATTTATGTCAGATTAATTTTTATGAGATTAATTTGATTATAACAGTAACCTCCATTCTGAATGTTACCCTTCATGGCTGATTACACGTGTAAAATGGTTGTCTGCTCACAACTTAAAAATATCAGAAGGAGCATTGGGTTAGAGACATAGTAAATTATCAATTGCCTTGATTTCCTGCAGTCAGGAATGATTAAAGCTGTGATTACTATTTTAGAAGGTCATTCTATATTTCTAATTTCTTTGCTTTCAATGTTTAGCCACAAAAGGGTGGAAGGTCGGCAAAGAAACAGGAAAATTGGAAAAGAAATTTCTATAAATATGATAAATCTGTTATATTACTTACATTAAACACTGGGTATATTAACAGACACACACACACACACATCAATTCAGAGCAATTGCTGCAAATCACACATCCCAGATTACATGACTATATTCCTGGTGGGAAAGCCAGGAGTAGTGAAGGATGGATTTTAGCATGTCCTGTGCGTTTATTTATGGCACAGCACATCATCAAACAACACTTTGCAGCCTCTAAGCTGGCAAACCGGAGGGCTTTGAAGAGAAATAATGAGCTGAGAGGTTCATGACATGCTATTAAAAAGTTTGTGATTGGATTTGGAAAATAAGATGGGTCTCCAAGGAAAGAGACCATTTCTGAGCCATTGCATTTTGAGTAGTTTTGAGCCCCAGAGCAGATATTTATGACAAGGAAGAGTTGTTTTTGTCTCAAATCCAGGTTCTGACTCTGATGTACAGCAGGGAAGCTGCTTTGCTCTGCAGACCTGAATGAAGTCCGGAATAACCATGATGTCACCTTTTTCTACTGATCTGCTACCACTGCACAGAGGCACACTATTAGCTCTCTGATGTTTTAGCGAGCTTAATTTTCCCATATGTGAGTGCAATTCCAGCCAACACAAAGTCGGTGGGGGAGTTTACAGACAATGAATTGCTCAAGGTTGCTGAATGTTTAGTGAAATGGGAGATCAGGTGAGGATGTATGTATTATGACTGAAAAAAAGGGGGGGAGGGGTATCAGAACACTGGAATTTAAGATTGCCTGGTGTGTGATTTCCAAATCAAGTCTCCAGTCATCCATGATTTGGTGCCCTGGGCATACACCTTTGAGTTTTCTGGTGCTTTTCTAACATACTAAATGGGGAACAAGCACTGTTTTACTGGTAAACTATGGGATCCTTCATTTAATTAGAAAGGAGTTACTTTAGGGTATGAAATTATGAAAGAGAATAGTATTTAGAAAGAAAAAGAACAGGCACACACAGTAACACGTAACTAGGCCAGCACCGGATGAATTTGTGGTTAGGCCACTTTTCCCTTTATAGATGACACTTTTAACACTTTGAATTCCTCAGTCCTGCATGTTTGCATATACTGTACAAACCATTGCTGCCACGGTAAAATCAGGCTGTGCACAGGTTGAAATAGGAAGGTCTAAGGACATTCAGCACTGGGCCCTTAGGCTCTGAGTCCAAGATACTAAACCCTTCCCCTGACATCGTCCTGTGACTCATTCCCTCTGCACTGCCAGCAGCATCACATAAACGCATAACCCTCATTCTCAGAAGATCGTTCCAATTGAAGGAACAATGGGGCAAAGCAATCACACCATGAAAAACAACTTGTAATCATTAGGGGAAAGGGGAGGAGAGTAAAATGTTACTCTAATCAAAAGCAATAACTGTTGTTTCTTCTTTGGCTTTCTTCACAAAAGTCACATGGATGATGGTACATTTTTCAAGTTTGCTCCAGCCAAACTCTGAAATGTACAAGTATTTGTTTCCTATGGGCAAAGTTGTTCTTTTTTCCCCCCCTCCACTGTGGGAAAATGAACTTATTTTCAGTCACCCCTGACATCTGACCACTTTACTGATCACGAGGACACTGTGGCAAACCACAGCACAACTTTAAATGATCTTTTTTAGGCACCGTTCCTGCACTTTGGATGGCACCATCACAGGCTACCCAACTTTACTTTTTTATCTTGTCTTCTAGTTCCATCTACTCACAGCCAGTGGACTTGCTCTAAACTCTTTCCATTGGGACTATTCTCAAAGTAAGGTAGGCTAAATACAAAAGTCAAACAAAAATAAAAATGTTTCCCAGCCAAAGCCCTCCGCAAAGTGACCCATTCAAAAATTGTGTCCTTTTTCAAAAGGAAAAATATAAATAAAAATAAAAGAGCAAAAGCTTTAAACCTGCTGTGAAAGAAACAAACCCCAAACCACCTTTCCTGATTAAAAGCAGGATGATCAAGCAAAGGTTTAGACATTTTCCTTATATTCCTTCTGTTTGAATCATCTTGGGTTTTGTAGCTGTTTCACATCTCCAGGATCCTGCTGTCTGCCCACTCTAAAGAAACAACAGCAAAGCATTCCAAAAACAATGGCTGGACGGAAATAATTATGAAAAAACCCTAAGAGATGGACTTTGCTGCACCCTTTTAGTTAGTGCTACACTCCCGGGAGGGAACACAGCCCTGGGGTTTGGGGATGCTGTAAGAGTTCTACCCCCTCATACCCTGTCATGCCACCAGACTGACAAGCAAGCACTTGGTGTACGAGTCCGGCTGCCCTCTTGGCTGAGAAAGGAGGAGAAGGAGGGGTGGGCAGCTCCCTGGGCAGTTGTGTCCTACTCAGATCTGGTGTGTGTCATTGGAATGTAGGTCAGAGTTTGCTGGACAATTTGCAGCGAGTTATAAGCGTGTGGACCCCAACCTGGGAGCAGGTCCTCCTCATTTTCTTCCTGCTCAAAACCACAGTCCCCAAGAACTTGGAGAAGCCATCAGGCAGGCAAAAAAACCCCGATCTTTCCACTGTGTTCACAAATTCTAGGGAAATCTGAGGCTCAGCCAAGGCTTTATCAGCCTTGGGGTTGGGCCAAGGAGCAAGCTGCAGCTCAGCTGGCCAGGCCGAAGGCATCTGCTGGCCACTCACGCTTCCCACAGGGCCTTTTCCTCAACCCTGATTTAGATAGCAAAGTGGAGGGGTTAATGTGCACGTAACTGCTAAGAGTGATTGGAGAAATAAAATGACTTTCAATTCAAAGCAGTTCAGGTGGAGGCAGAGCCCAGCAAAGGTTTTCTTTCCAACAGCAAAATGAGGTGTCAGTTAAAAGAGCAGCCGGCCTGGTGGAGAGATTATTACTTTAATGGGGTATTGGCAAATGCTATCAGCTGAATGTCTCAGCTTGGTGACTTGTTTTCCTTTCACAGCTGATAGAGGGATAAAGATATTACATGATTTGGAATTTTTCATGTGAATTAAAACACTGAGGTCCTGATTTGGAAGTAAAAATTGTTGCCAAGTTAATGCTGAATAATTTGGAGAATGAGGACTAATGTTTTGCCTTTGGGGCTATGCAAAAAACAAAAAAAATGCACCAAAGAGGATCATTCCACAGCTTGTCCAAGGTCAGCAGATTCTGCATGCACAAATGGCTCAGGACTCCCAAATCCCAGCACCTGATTAACTGACCTTTGACTAAATCAATGAATGTAAAATGGATTAGCAGAGATTATGACACCAAGACAGAAAATGCAGAAAGCCAAAAGAACTGCAGAGAAAGTAGGATTTTCTTGAAGTAGGCTGATGTTTAATGCCTCAGTAATAATATAAATGTGGCACTATCTGTTGTATAGTAGCACTGTAGCACTGTCCTCCCTTTGTTCATCGATTTCTCGAGCACCAGTAATGTCTCCGTTGTGAGACTTGGTGTTACTATTTTTGGCATATCGAATAAGCCACAGGGAACTTGACATGCTCTGCCCTGTGGTCGGGACACTCTTGGTAGCTTGCCAGGCTCTCCAAGAGGGATGGAGAAATCAAACCTGGTTTACCTGCATCTATCTATCTATCTATCTATCTATCTATCTATATATATATATATATTGAGGGGGTCACACCCGGCATTGCACAGGGGTTACTCCTGGCTCTGCACTCTAGAATTACTCCTGGCAGTGCTCAGGGGACCATATGGGATGCTGGGAATTGAACTCGGGTTGACAGTGTACAAGGCAAATGCCCTTCCCGCTGTGCTATCTCTCTAGCCTCCTATAGTAGATATGTCTGTAGATTCATCATGCAGGTTAGATTAAAAGGTGAATAATAACTGTCCCTAGCACCACCAAAAGGCATTTTCTAACACATTAGATCAGTTTCCCAAACTAATTTGGCCTACTCCTTTTCAGAAAAAAAATTGTCACAGCCCCTTCAAAAGTTACCTTCTTTTAAACAAACAAACTGAAAGCACACTGAAATTGCACCCTTTTTTGATTGTGTCTAGTAAACCCCTGAGGGGTGGTATTTGGGAAACAATGTGGTGATTTAGGTCTCAGGAGAACTTGGTGGATCACTTACCATGACAACTATTCAACTCACTGAATCTGCAAACTGACTCAAGTTCTACTTGAAGTATAAATGGTGAAGCAGGCATTCAAATCTCTTTCCTAACTCACAGGCTTCAAAACCCCTCAGCTGCCACCTTTAAAGAACACAAAACCAAAGTAACCTAGTTTGACGGTTATAAAGTATAAATTCCTAGAGGAGAAAAACTATGGGTTAAAATGGAAGTTTCATTGATTTTCCTACTTTAATGCTGGAGTGATAGCACAGCAGTAGGGCGTTTGCCTTGTGCGAGGCCTGCCCGGCTGACCCGTCTCGGAGAGCCCGGCAAGCTACTGAGAGTATCTCGCCCCCACGGCAAAGCCTGGCAAGTTCTCCGAGGCCAGGGGTATTATTTGATATGCCAAACACAGTAACAACAAGTCTCACAAAGGAGCCATTACTGGGCTCCCTCAAGCAAATGGATGAACAATGGGAGGACAGTGCTACAGTGCTACAATGTTTTACATAAATGTGAAGGTAGTGAGGCTGGTAAAGGTAAAGGTAAAGGCCCTCCCGTTGATCGTTGATCGTCGAATTGCTCGAGCGGGCCCAGTAACGTCTCCATTGGAGACTTTGTTGTTACTGTGTCTGGCATATCGAATACTCTCGGTAGCTTGCCGGGCTCTCCGAGAGGGGCGGAGGAATCGAACTCGGGTCGGCCATGTTGGCCGCTTGTAAGGCGAACGCCTTACCCGCTGTGCTATCGCTCCAGCCCAGTGAGGCTGGTATAAAATATTATCATTCCTTTTAATTAAAAAGTACCCAAGTTTATAAAGAAACTCTTGCTGAAGAAGACATTATGTAACCTGATTGAAATCTGGCCTCATATTAGAAATGCATTGAAATGTCCAGACATAAAGTAACTTAGACCTTATAAGAGGAAAATATTTACTTAAAAAGTTGGAAAGTTAAAGATGTTAACAAATAGGTGATTCAATGCTAAGAGCATGTTGACAAAGCAGGAAAAGGGAGGTTAATTTTGTTAGCATCTCAGTTGGAAGAGTTAGATGCCAACATTTCTTAAAATAGAGAAAAAAGACATAGTATATTTTTCTCTATTTCTTAGTGCTTCCTGTTTGAAAAGGAATGAAGAGAAATATGTTTTAAAGTACTAGTAATAAAAATGAAGGCTATCTTGTATCTGTCTTGCAGGATACCATGGTGCAGAGACTGACACTTAAAATACAATGATACATGGAAAAAAATAGGCCAATGGACAAAGCACAAAAAAAGTGAAGAGAAGGAAATAATTACCTGCAGAGAAAAAGGATATGCTCTGGAAAAGGACCACAAGGAGAAAATCTTGAACTAAAATTAAAAGACGGTGTTAAATAGATCTTGACAGAAAAGGGAGGAAAGTCTATACACAAAGACACAGAGCATGACATAGTAAAAGGAATCTGGTACTGCTGAAGGGAAGAACCGAAAGACTAAGCGGAGAGTGATGAACTAGTGAAGTAGATTCAAGGTTGGAGCGTGACTATGATGTGGAGAGTCAGTAATGGGTCTTCAAAAGTAGATTTCACTTGCCAAAAATGTACTCTTGTGGTGGTGTCAAGAATGAATGGCTGATCATCTGATCAACAAAATAAAAAGCTGGTTGTTTTTTTAAAAAAAGCAATTAAGCAGACAAACTCCTGGCAGGATTGATTTTTTTAAGAGGCAGAAATAAATAGTGCTAGATATGAAAAGGGACATTGAAACAGGAAAAGTAAATATTTAAAAATCATAAGAGAATCACATGAACAACTTTTGGCCAGTACATTTGAAATCTTAGCTACCCTGTACAACTTACAGAAAGCATGAATTTTGGAAATTAACTGGAAAGACATTGACTATAACCAGTCAGAAGAAAAAGAACTAATGTTATGGTTTAAAAGAATCCACAGAGAATTACAAAGATTTTGAAGACGACTTTTCCAAAAATTAGAAGAAAGAAGAATACCTAACAAATAACTTCTCTGGGGAATAGAAAATAGGGAAAAACTCAATATATTTTATAAAGCCATTATAACCATATGATAAAGCCAGATAAAAGGAGACAATAAAAACCAATCTCACAAACAGGCAGGTAGACAAAAACAAAACAAAACAAAAAACCAAAAATTTAGTAAGAAGTTCAATCTGGAGTGATAGCATAATGGGAAACATACTTATATTGCATGTGGTTGACCTGGATTCAACTCCAAGTGGACCCCCTAACCCCTCCATGGGTGATCTCTGAGCACTGAGCCAGGATTAAGTCCTGAGTACTGCTGGGTGTTGCCCAAAAAACAACCAAAAAATATAAAGTGAATCTGTACCTATATAATGCATAAAATTATCCTTGGGGCTAAAGAGATAGCACAACAGGCAGAAGACTTGCCTATCTGAGTTGGATCGTTGGCAGCTTGGGGGGTCCCCCAAGTCCCACTCAGGAGTGATCCCTGAGTGCAGAGCAAGGTGTAAGTCTGAGCACCACTGGGTGTGGCCCCAAAACCAAATAATAAATAAAATATATCTTATATAACATGTAAGAATTGCTGAGCATTAGAACATGAATATGATTGCTCACATTAATGCATTGTAATAGCTCATGGAAAATAGTAGGATCTAGTGGTGGCAGACATCTATTCATAATCTTGAAAATTCTTTGCCAGGGCCAGAGAGATTGCACATTGGGGAACTTGCCTTGCATGTCGCTGACTGGGTTTGATCCCTAGCACCCCATGTGGTTCTCTGAGTATTTTCAGGAGTGAACCCTGACCACCGAGCCAGGAGTAAGCCCTGAGCACCACCAAGGTGTGACCTCAAAACAACAACAACAAACAGAACAAAAAAATTATTGCCAATTATTTTACAAAGTTCTCTCTCTCTCTCTCTCTCTCTCTCTCTGTCTTCCCTACTTTCTCCTTCTCTCTCCCTCCCTCCTTCCCTCTTTTCCTCCTTCCCTCCTTCTCTCCTTCCCTACTTTTCTCCTTCCTTCCTTCCTTCCTTCCTTCCTTCCTTCCTTCCTTCCTTCCTTCCTTCCTTTTTTTTGTTGTTGTTTTGGGGTGACACTGGGCACTGTTCACGGTTTAATCCTGGCTCTGAGCTTAGGGATCACTCCTGACTGTTCTCAGAAGACCATATGGGCTGATAAGGGTGGAACCTGGGTGCAATGCAAGCACCCTACTTCCTGTACTATCTTGCCAGCTCCAAATTCAGGTACAAAGTTTTGTATGTAAAGAAAAAGAATGGATTCAGAAAGAGATAAAAGTAGACGCAAAGAACCTATTCAAGAAGAGGTCATCATGTGTGAGATACAGACAAAGACTGGAGGAAAGTGCTGATGGTGGAGACTGATGAGACAGCAAATTTCAGTCCTTTTTGAGTTTTAGATTTTAGTATCTTCTCTTTAACTAAAATGGAAGATTGGTTAGAAGCAGGTGATTGACTGGATGTGGGAGGTGGGTTGTACTGAAGAAAATGAAGACTATTACGACTCCCAGATGTCTGGATGAGGTGGCTATTTTGATAATAATTCAATTAATCAAAATAAAAAGTGCAGTTGGAAGGTTTGCTTGAAATTAGCAAGACTTTCTTGTATGGGGAGGGGAAAACTATATAAGAGAACTGAGTATTGGCAGTCTGAAAATAGTTTTTGCCATCACTGGATTAGTTAATCACAGGGAAAAAAGAAGGAGAGAAGAGGGTGGAAGAAAGCATTACTGGTTTTTGAAGTCCAAGCTAGTATTAGGTCTGGAATGTCAGTACATGACAAATGTTTACTAAATTACCTTAAAACTATCAGTAGTTCACACTGTGGAAGAATGAATAAGGAGAACTTAAGACTTTTGCATAATCAAAACTATGGGGGGTGGGGGGCTGGAGCCATAGCACAGTGGGTAGGGCGTTTGCTTTGCACACAGCCAACCCAAGTCAATTCCCAGCATCCTTTATGGTCCCCCAATACCACCAGGAGTAATTCTTGAGTGCAGAACCAGGAGTAACTCCTGAGCATCGCCAGGTGTGACCCAAAAAGAGGGGAAAAACTATAGGAGGTTAAATAATAATAGTAATAACAATAATGTATTTATTGTATTGAAAACCAAGAAAGTATATATAATAAATTTAGGATTAAGAAGTGCCTATTGGTGGAGCCAGAGCAAGTAGGGCATTTACCTTGCACAAGGCCAACTCGGGTTTGATCCCTGGCATCTCATATGGTCCCAAATACACTAGGAGTAATTCCTAAATGCAAAGCCAGGAGCTGCTGGCCAGATGTGACCCAGTGCCTGCTACATCCCCTGCAAAACAAAAGTGCTTAGTCATTATAATATTTTCTTACCTTTTGGGTTACACCTGGTGATGCTCAAGGGTTACTCCTGGCTTTGCACTCAGGAATTACTCCGGATGGAGCTCCGGGGACCATATGGGATGCTGGAGATCGAACCCTGGTCAGCCATGTACTAGGCAAGGGCCCCACCCACTGCACTATCTCTCCCAGCCCCCACAAAAATATTTTTAATATTGGAAATAGCAAAAAGATACTTCTATTCTTTTAATTCTTGCTCTGTTTTCTCTTACGGATAATAATTATCATTTTCCGTTAACATTTTGTTCAAAACAGACTTAATATTTTTAGAAAATAACAAAGTATACTATTTTGTTTCTAAATGATCCCTATGTACCCAATGCATTACATCTACTCGGAGGCAGCTTCCAGAATGGCCTTTTGCTTTCCTTTCTAGTTTTCTAATTTTCCCTCCCAGTTTCACAGTATCCACGCATGTTCCCTCCATTTGCTGTGACTTGAATAGGAATAAAAATAGATCTATAGAAATAGAGAAAATCAAATCACCGTTTTATTGAAAAAGTACCCAATATCAGATTTATAGTTAAAACATGTCTAAGTGGGCTGGGAAACAAATAGATGAGGCTATAAAGCATAGGAGCCCACTTCCAAGTTCAAACCTACTCAAAGTCCCATCAGGCAGTGGACAAGATGTTTTGTGAAAAGAAAGAGCAGTCTTCTCCAAGTCCTCTGAGAATGGTGGTGACTTCATTTGACTTTAAGGAAATTCATTTAGGCATGACTTAGGTATAACATACTGGAAAAGTGTGAGTAGTTTGGGTAATTGTTTCATAAATGCTTGGTGCTTAAACTTTGACCTTCTGGACTCCAGATTAAACATGGCATGACCCATGGACCAAATCCAGATCAGAGGGAGAATGTGCAGGAACCCTCAGTTTTCTGCTGATCAGATCCAAGCGGCAAGAGCCACAGCAGGACAAAGGAACTTTTGAACGTTACTTGAAAAGAGTTTAGTTTCTCTGTGGTTAACCCATCAAAGGCATCTTCCTGTAACCCAGAGGACAGCAGGCCCCGACATGTGCTGGCCATTTGGAAAACAGATTCATATGGAGTAGATCAAACATTTCAGGAGAGCCCCTTGCCTCGAAAATATGGAGCCTTATGAAAATCATTAAGCAATTCACTGATATTTATTTGCTTACACTGTGCTTCAGCAAAGCAAGCGGGAAGATGAGGATAGGAACCATTGACCCAATTTTTAGAAGCCCTAGTTAGAGAAAGAATTCCCTTACATGCTTTGTTTTAAAGAGTCCTTTAAGAAGACATCCTACCAAACAACGGGCATTGGACGACTGCCTTGGCTCCCTTCAACTGTGTATTAGGTTAACAATCACCTCAGGCTCTCAGAAACTTAGAAATCCCCAGGCAGTTAGAGGAACTCTTCAGGGCTAAGAAACCCCCTTTAATCTCAGAGCTTTCTGAAGAGGAATATTTCCAAACACCTTCCTTCCATTTCATGCAACTCCCCTTCAGCTTTATAAAACAGGAGGAGTGGCCAGGAGTATACTTCCTGAATGATCATTCGTTCCTATGAAGAAGAAACTCTCCAGTTAAGCCTTGGTACCAGTGGAGCCAGAAATGAACAAGGAGCAAGTTTATATTATTTTGGGAGTGACCCGTTATGTATACGAGTTCCTCTAACCAAAGTAATTCCACTGTGTGTGCTGGGAATTTTGCTTGTTTTAAAGTTCAAGGATGTATCCTCTCAAGAGTCATCAGCCTTCTAGCCTCAGCTACCCTTTTGCACAGATGTACAGTTCCCATGAGTAGAGATGGGCTCAGAAGAACGCCATCATTCTTACACATTGGGCTTTCAAATCATCTCTGTTACGTGCAATGCCAAAAGCCTGGCCTCTGAGGCTCTGGGAAGTGGGGGAGGAGGCTGCCTCCAGGGAGCTGGGCTCAACTTCTCCCAGAACATTACAGAGGTTGAAAAAAATCTGTCCTCGAATATTCCACACATATGTTTTGAAATTCATTAAGTTTCAAAATTAAAAAACAAATTTAAAAAATCTTGTACCAGTTCCTGAACAAAGCAGACACTCCAGGAATGCTTGCTGACTGATGAATTTGTTCGCTGATAAATATGAGAAATACAGTCTGCTTTGTACCACATGGCAGATGATGATGTTAGGAAGACATTTGTTTCAAGTTTGTCATTATGCAAGTTTTAGAAATTTAATTACCTAAACCCTACCTGAAGAAAAACTTTCTCATAAAGTCTTCCCCTGATTCTCCCCCTGGATCATTTTTTGACAGAACAGTGTATAGTTTGCTTTGAATTGTTCATTAACTTTTAGTTATCTCCTCATAATCATAGTCTCCCAAAGGGAAAATTCCATATTGTTGGCTTAAATTTAAGGGAGGGGGGACGTGTTGGTGGGTACTTCTTCAGAATGCAACTCAGATTCTAGCTCCAAGTATATATATTCAATAACTGTTGACTGATTGATTTGTTCATTGATAGATATTAAAAATACAGTCTGGTTTGTACCATATGGCAGTTACAGCTGCAGTGCACAAAGAAGCATTATTTGCTCTTAGAATTTTACAGTCACTACTCAGGAAAAATGTCTCCAAAACTCTTTTCTCTGATTTCAAGATAGCTCTGGGCATAGTACTTAGGAGTAAACAATATGTTTTATGCAGCAAAAATATAGATAGATTACATGTAAGTGGAACAATACAAATATTGTAATGCTCTAGTGATATATTCTGTTGTCAGAGACATTGGTTAATTTCTAGTAGACACATGACTGCTGTTTCTGTAGTAGATGGAAGAACTTTAGTAATGACGTACCTTCTTTTTTTTTTGGTTAAAAAACTAGGATTTTCAGAATACAATGTCTTGATATTCCAAGCCGAGGAAATAATTTAAGTGACAAAGCACATGTCTAATATGTACAAGGCCCTGAGTTTGATTCCTGACACCCCAATCCCACTGCTCCCCAGAGATGTCCTGGTGGCCTTTGAGCATCTGTCAGACTCACACATTCATGGCCAGCATTCAGGAATAGCCCAGGCCTCAGCACCCGGGGGTCTTAATCCCTTTTTTAAAATTTGATTTTAGGAAGGAAAGATGAAAGGCAAAGAATTAAAGAAAAAAACCCACAGACATGGTTTAACCACTTGTTAGCTACTGGCATATACACATAATAAACCTGTCAATATAAAAATATGAATACTGGAAATATAAAGACCTTCCTCATAAAATAATGCTATGGCCAATGACTGCTTTGCCCAACTCCACCTTATTTCCAGGCCTAAAGAAAACTCACTCTGGGAGTCTATCTCAAATATAAAACTGAAGGATAGCACTCTGTATATCATAGCACTCTGCTTCAGATGGGAATGTTTTTCCACAACAAATCTTGAGGATGGACCCTTATAAACCCTTTCCTTATAATTAGAACAATGATCTCCTCCACAGTATAGATTTATTCCCTGCAGTGGATTCTACAGATTTCCTCTTCTGAGTCACTCCATTGAAGTAGGAGTTGTCTGTTTTATTTGCAAAGGGATGACATCTGGGAGATGTGCAAGGCCTATTTGTTGAATAAATGTATTTAGATATCATTCCTCTGAAAATAACAGCATAGTTCTCATTTGCCAAAAGGAAAATTGAAACGTGAAGAAAATAAAGTTGCCTGTGATCTTAGAACCCTGACTTACACTGCCGACTGACCAGTCGAGTCCTCCTGAGAGGAAGTAACCATTTACTGCCTCTCTCTCTCTCTTCCTCTTTACAGCTGAAGGGAAGAAAAAAAAAACCTCCCATGAAGATTAGCTTAAAAAAACAAACAAACAAACAAAAAAACTAGCCCATCAACCTACATAATAATGCTTCCCTGTAATCTTCTTTTAACTAAATCAGGAAATGGTTAAGTAGGCCCCCAAAAAACCAGCTCAGAAGTCTACCTTGTCCTCCTTTATCACAACTTCCTTGACTTGGAAAGTGATTTCTATGCCAAGGAATGTGCCAGCAGTTATTATAGGCTGCCAAAGTCCTCAACCTCTTCTTAAAGAGCTAAGGCATTTTCCTCCCCAGCATTGTATGACAAGTCAGCAAAACCTGGTCATTTTCAAGCAGAGTTAAACCACATTTTCTCAAATTATTATAAAAATCTTCCCATATCTTATTATGAGACAAATGTTTGATAACAATCATCATTTCTTCTTAAAGATCAAAAATTTCTTTTTTTTATTTTTATTTTTTTTTTATTAGTGAAACACCATGAGGTACAGTTGTAGATTTACAATTTTTTGTGCTTGGGTTTGATTATACAATGATCAGATACCCATCCCTCCACCAGTGCCCATTTTCCACCACCATGGATAATATCCCCCCCACCCCCATCCCCCCATCCCCCCTGCCTCTGTGGCAGGGCAATCCCCTGTGTTCTCTCTCTCCTTTTGGGTGTTGTGGTCTGCAAAAGAGGCATTGAGTGGCAAACATGTTCAGTCCATAGTCCACTTTCGACATGCATCTCCCCTCCCTCCTGGGAGAGTCCTCCAAACACCCTTTATTTGGTGTTCCCTTCTCTATCTGAGCTGCTCTTTCCTCTAGAATGCCCAACTGGCCACTAAGCTATGGAGTAATCCTCCTGGTGCTGATCTCAGCTATTCTTGGGTATTGATCTCATATTTTGTTACTTTATATCCCCCAGATGAATGCATTCTTTCTATGTCTATCCCTCTCTTTCTGACTCATTTCGCTTAGCATGATACTTTCCATGTTGTACCACTTGTATGTAAATTTCATGAATTCAAAAGATCAAAATTTTCTATAGAGGTAGACAAATATTGATCCAGAACTACTAAAAACTTACGAATTTAGTAAATGTATTATATTTACCTTCATCTCAATCCACAGTGATAACAAAAGATCAAAATATGAGATTCCCAAATTTGAAGCCCAGGTCATAGGAAAATCCATTTTAAAAGCTTTCTACTTTTTAATGGATTTTGGTTATTCAATACTTTCATGGACTGAAGCACAGTGGGTAGGGCGTTTGCCTTGTATGCGAACGACCCGGGTTCTATTCCCCCACCTCTCAGAGGGCCCGGCAAGCTGCCGAGAGTATCTCGCCCACATGGAAAAGCTTAGCAAGTTACCCGTGACGTATTTGATATGCCAAAAACAGTCACAACTAGTCTCATAATTTGTTGTAAGAAGTTACTGGTGCCCACTGGAGAAAATTCATGAACAACGGGAGGACAGTGCTACAGTGCTACAATACTTTCATAATAAAATTAAGAGTAAATCTGATAACATGTTATGTATTAATATATATTGATTTTTGTTTACTGAATACATCAGCAAAAACTATATAAATAAAAAAAATAGAGATAAAAATAGTAGAATGTGGCTGGAGCGGTAGTACAGTGGGTAGGGTGTTTGCCTTACACACAACCAACTCAGGTTCTCAATCCCCGGCTTCCTGGTGTTCCTCAAGCAACATCAGAAGTAATTCCTGAGCACAGAGTCAGGAGTAACCCCTGAGCATCGCAGTGTGATGAAAATGAACCCCTGAGCATCGCAGTGTGATGAAAGTGACCCAAAATAAAAAAATAATAGTAGAGTGTTTTGTAAAAGCAAAAAAAAAATATGCCTGTCTGGGTGGATGGATAGATGACGTAAGTGGGTAGAAATGGACTCAATCATATCCTTTATCTTGCAATTGTGATAATAATTACATCCAAAAAGCTGCAATCCTTTAATGCTGAGTCAGATGTTATATATTATATATACATTATGTAACATAATATCTGGCAGGTCGAGTGGACGTTTTAGTTTAGTTATTTATGTCAGTCATTGATAACACAGAAGTACTTTACGAGGAGGATCTGTAGCACTGTAGCACTGTCCTCCCGTTGTTCATCGATTTGCTCGAGCAGGCCCAGGGGCCCAGTAACGTCTCCATTGTGAGACTTGTTGTTACTGTGTTTGGCATATTGAATACGACTCGGGTAGCTTGCCAGGCTTTGCCGTGCAGGTGAGATACTCTAGGTAGCTTGCTGGGCTCTCCTAGAGGGGCAGAGGAATCAAACTCGGGTCAGCCTGGTGGGCCGCGTGCAAGGCATATGCCCTACCCACTGTGCTATTGTTTCAGCACGAGGAGGAAAAATAACAAAATTGGCAGTGCTTGTCTGCTTTGAATATTACTCTTGGAGTGACCATGCTTACCATCTGTGAATTTCACTTTAGATTTATATAGAATAGATTTACTTCTGTGTGAAGCTCCAGTGATCAAATATATTCTTCCCTCCATGCTTGTGAAATCTCACTCATGCGAGCTTGTCTTGAATGCCACTGTACATTACATCTTTTCTGATCTTTATATTTTCTCTCTCTTGAAGTCTTAAGATCATTAAGATCTGAAAATATATTTCTTGCTCTACATTGCTTATCCCCCTTCCCATTTTTAATCCCTTGAAAGCAGGGTGCAATCTTACCTTTATGTTTTCTACAGGCTGAGCCCAGGATGTCAGACTTAGAAGCGCAAGAAAAATGTGTTGAGTTGCAGTGAATTGTGACCCACCCTGACTTCTAGGCCCTCAGCCAGCTTCAAAAAAGCAGAACACAATAGGCCCTTGTATTTGCTGCTGCGCACACCCACAAACATATACTAAACACCTGGAAACATGAGGACACTTAGTTGCTTGGCAGATATTCTCCCTCCCAGGGCCTCTTCTCTTCTGAAGAAACTACTTTGACAGCTGGCCCATTGCTGGTAAGTTGGGGCAGTCCCTAGAATAGCCCATCGTGGCAGCAAATGGCCAAGTTCGCTGTGCCAGGAACCAAGTGAAGAGAAGGGTCCAAGTGGGAGCTTTCTCAATGCCAAGAATGTGCTCTCAGATATAAAACAGAGAGAAGCTGGGATGTTAAATTTGCCCTGAAGCCTTCTCCTTCTCCTGTCTTTCTTCCTTCTTCATCTTCACATTCCCTCTCCAGGACCGTCCACTCTTGTGTGATCTCGTGCAGTTATAGTTCAAACCCTGCTCCCCAGGGAGCAACCTCTGATCTAAGGAGGTCAGCCCATCTCCCACTTCCTCTAGGGGATGCTTCTAGGAGTCACCGTGGCAGCAATGCTTGCTCTTTATTAAATGCAAATGGAACTGAGCAGTTTCCAAGAATTTTAGTAAAAAGTCTATCCCCCCCACCCAAACCCTCAAGACATTTCCCAGATACGGAAAGGATTATTATTATCATTGTTCTTATTTTGAAAACCCGCATCGTTCTCAAACACTGTCTTAAAGGAGCACGCTACAGTAAGGAGAGCACGTAACTTCCAGCATGCAGCCGTCCATTTGATTTCTGCTTCCTTCACAAACATGACAGCCTATAGGATCTTGGGGAGGCTGCAGACCAGTGGAAAGAGGCTTCTCCTTTGAAGCCCAGTCAGGACGGTCAGACTTAGCAAATAAAAATGCAGTATTGCCAGTTCAATTTGAATTTCAGCTAAACAGTGAATAATATTTTAGTGTACCTAGACCCAAATGCATGGGGTGCACTTATGCTAAAACAATGTTTTTGTTTGTCTGAAATTCAAATCGAACTGGTGATCCCATCTTTGAGCAGTCAACCCTCAGCCCATGGAGAGTCAGGACAGTAAAGAGATTTCCCCGCAACAAAAGCTTCTTTGAAAGCCCAGGCTGAATGGCTTTGGACGACATTTCAATTCAGACCTTGCCTTTTCCCTAGAGTGTGAGCTCAATGTCATAGAAAAACAATCGGGAGAATGAACATTCAGTGAACATTCCGCGCCTTCCTTGCCCTCAGCAGCCTGTGGCAAAGTGCTCCCCCTCACCGGCTGGGGCAGAAAAAAGCGCTCTCTTTTAAGATCGGTTTCCCCTCCCCTTTTACAGATTGGATTGTTTCTTGGGTTTGCTGGAGAGCTGCTTTTGCTAATTGCTTGCAGACTGCAGTCCAACCAGGCCTGCCAACTATGGAGGCAGCACGGAGGGCAGAGAGGTAGCAAGTGAGGGTCTGGAGCGAGGCAGGCCTGGCTTGGAATTCTGACTCTGCCACTTTCATCCATGACATGGCAGACAGTGCACTGCATCTCTAAATTTCCACATCCATACCGGAAAATGAGGGGGCTTGGAGGGTAGAGGTGAGGGTGATGTGAGATTAGAGCATGAAGAAGATTCTGCCGAGTGCCTGATACACAGTGTTCCTTTCACCTTAATCACGTTCTCATTATAAGACTTGGATGCATTGCACCTGGCATGGCCCTTGGAATTGAGGCTCCTCCAGCCTTGGACTTGGACATGTGGGAACACAGATTCTAAAAGATTGGTTAACCTTATTCACCAGAAAGGAATCAAGCAATAGAAACTCAACTCCTTTGCAAATGGAACTCCTCAGTCTGACTGGCTGGCTACCTCTAAAGTCAATAACCAGATCACCAAATGACCTCGAACTAGGTCACCACAAAAAGTCCCGAGAATCATAGGTCTCCTTTAATAAGTGGGAACAAGTCAGAGAGATTGTACAGGATTCAGGTGTTTGCCCTGCAGGCAGCAGACCTCAGTTCAATTATAGCACCACATATGGTCTCCTAAACACTGCCAGGAATTACCCCTGAGCATTGTTATTATTTATGCCCCCCAAAATATAAACAAACAAATTTAAGATTAACTTATAGAACAAAGAGATGGTACAAGGATCAAGATTCTTGCCTTATGGAATACGCTGCCACAGAGGCAGGGTGGGATGGGGGGATGGGGAGTGGAAGGGATACTGGGACCCATGGTGGTGGAAAATGGGCACTGGTGGAGGGATGGGTGTTTGATCATTGTACAATTGAAACCCAAGCACAAAAATTTGTAAATCTACAACTGTACCTCATGGTGTTTCACTAACAAAAATTTTTAAAAAATGTAAATGATGGAGAATGGGCACTGGTGCAGGCATGCATGGGTACCAGATCATTGTATAACTGAAACCCAAGCACAAAAATTTGTAAGTCTACAACTGTACCTCATAGTGTTTCACTAATAAAAATTAAAAATAAATAAATAAATAAAAGAATAAACGATATTGATAAAAAAAAAGATTCTTGCCTTACATTTTACCTACCCCCAATTCAAATCCCTGGCAGCACATATGTTTTCCTGTGCTCCACCATGGGTTACTCATGAACAAAGAATCAAGAATAGCCCCTGAACACCACCAGGTGTGGCACACAAAAGCAAGCAAAAAAGTGGGAATAAGAGTGCGGAAGAGGGGCTAGAGTGATAGCACAGGGGGTAGGTATTTGCCTTGCATGCGGCTGACCCGAGTTTGATTCCCAGCATCCCATATGGTCCCCTGAGCACTGCCAGGAGTAATTCCTGAGTACAGAGCCAAGAGTTAGTAACCCCTGTGCATTGCTGGGTGTGACCCAAAAAGCAAAAAAAAAGGGGGGCGAGGAACAAAAGGAACAGAAAGCTAGAAAGGACTTCTTGAGTTTATGTAGAAAGTCTCTTTCTGTCCACATAGGTATGGTGGCTATGCCAAAGGGCAGTGATGTGGTCATAGTCCTTCCCTATGACCTCCGGTGGTTGAGATTGGGTAGAGACATATGTGGCCCAGCCCAAGATGGTTAATGTTGGCAGATGGCTGCAGTCAAGTACATCAAACCCTGAGATTTTTAGTCCCAGACCTGAGCTGAATCATAACTGGAGCTGTGACCTTTTTACTTCTATTATTTAAACTGAAATGAAGTAAAGGTCAATAATCTCTGCAGATATCCTAAGCCATGAAGCATACAGGTGAACCTTAATAAAGCAGGTGGAGGAGTGCTGACCCCTGTCTGTGTAGTCAAAAATTCATATACAGTTATTGATTCGTTCAAACAAAGCTACCTATATATGGCCTGATATTGACTAGAAGTCCCACTGGTAACATGCAGTTAATTAACCCAGGTTTTGTCCATTTTATATAATACTGTGTCCTTTTTAATAGTCCCCCCCACACTCACACACCTTCCACTCAGTACTCCTGAAGCCGCCATAAGAGTCACTCTTAGAAGAGCTGGTGGTGGGGGCATACAGTACATATGCCAAACAGGTATCATCTTAGCCCTATACTACATTATAATTTTTTTAATTTAATTAGGAAAAATGATGGTAAAGGTAAGGTAAAGGCCCTCCCGTTGATCGTCGATTTGCTCGAGCGGGCCCAGTAACGTCTCCATTGGAGACTTTGTTGTTACTGTGTCTGGCATATCGAATACTCTCGGTAGCTTGCCGGGCTCTCCAAGAGGGGCGGAGGAATCGAACTCGGGTCAGCCATGTTGGCCGCATGTAAGGCGAACGCCCTACCCGCTGTGCTATCGCTCCAGCACCAAACGATACGACCACGAAGGGCTGAGCGATAGCACAGCGGGTAGGGCGTTTGCCTTGCACGCAGCCAACATGGCCGACCCGAGTTCGATTCCTCCGCCCCTCTCGGAGAGCCCGGCAAGCTACCGAGAGTATTCGATATGCCAGACACAGTAACAACAAAGTCTCCAATGGAGATGTTACTGGACCCGCTCGAGGAAAAATGATAACAAAGAGGAAATACATACACAGTACGCTTCTGTATTTGCCCATGCTTTATCATATTCACACAGGCAACTGCAATTTTTGATAGAATGGCTGGAGAGGTTATACAGGGGAAAGGGTTCTTGCCTTACATGTGGCTGACTGGGGTTTGATCTCTACCACCCCAGATGGCCCCTAAACCCCACAAGGAGTGATCCCAGAGTGCAGAGCCAGAAGTAAGCCTTGGGCATCACTGTGTATGTCCTCAAAACAACAAAATTCTGCTAGTAACTGTGAGCCACCAGTGGTACACACCAGCATCAAAGTGTTAGATGTATTACATCTATATAAGAAGAAAATGCGCATTTAAGTGGACCCAAATCCCTATTTCCAAGAGTAACTCTTGATGAACATGTTACATTACACAATTATTAGGTCATGGAGCAAAAGCAGTACAGAGAGAATTCTGTCATCTGAGAAAGAGAGAGGGGTCAAAGAGTGTGACTTCCTTTAAGCTTTTATAACCATCCCTAAGCTGTTTAGTGGCACCTCCACGTAGATTTTATTGTTATAGTAGTGCTTTAGGTCAGTTCTCTTTGTAAAGGGCTTTCTGTTACATGCAGACACAGATGCACTGAGTCTCCTTGGTTCCCAGGGTCCAGCCTTAAACCTTTGCCAAGCCTACTGCTACCAATTCCCAGAAATGTCATCCTAGAATCACAGGAAGGAGAACATTGTCATTGGCTGATTCTGATACCAGGGAATTCTTTACATGGTACCATTCATTCTATTTAATTCCCTTTCACGAAATTTCACATTTTTGGTTGGGGGGTATAACTGGTAATGCTCAGGGGTTACTCCAAGCTTAGTGCTCAGGTGTCACTCCTGGAAGTTCTTAGGGGATCAAACCGGAGCAAAGCATGTGCTCAGCCTTTTGTGCTGTCTAGTCCTAAATTTCATATTTTTCCCCACCAAATCCCTCAGCAATTCCATTTTACGGGTGAGGTGACTAAGGCTAAGAAAATACATTTGGTGTTAGCAGCATTGTTCTTTTGAGGCTTATCCTTATCAGGTCATCGTCCTCTATTATTTTCACCTGTATTTTCTCTGTGTTTTTATATCCTAATCTCCTCCTCTAAGATGATAAGTCACATTGGATTAGGACATTCCTTATGACCTCTTTTTACCTTAATTACCTCTTCAGAAGACCTTTCTTCATACACAGTCATTTTCTGAGTTACTGGGTATTAAACCTAAACATGAACTGAGGGGGATATTATTCGTCCCAGTACAGAAGTTATAAGGTCACAGAGCTGGGGACATTGAGCTAGAATTCAAATGCAGGTCTGTGTATCTCCCAGGTTCAACATTCTTTAGCTCTCAAGACTTTACATGTTCTCATCGCAGTCAGATTTTCCATCTACCCACCTCTACCCTTCCTTAACGGGTACAACAGGGGATTCAGAAATGAGGAAGATGTATCTCTACCTTACACTCAATAATCCAGTAGGGACAGGAGAGAAAGGTAAATACAGTACACAAACACGATAAGAAGTACACAAAGAATTAGAAGATCTGGAGGAATTAAACCAACATATGAGAAGGAGAGAACAAAGAGAATACTATAAAGCTACAAAGAAAGGAGAGATTGCAATCAGCAAGGACAGGTGGGAGGCAGGCAGAGAAGATGGGGGAAGCAAATAGGATCAGGGAAGACTCAGGAAAAAGATGAGATTTAAGAAATAAGAAAATTTGGGGGAGCACCTAGGAAACCAACCATGGGATACCAATTCTTGCTTAGCTACCTGCTGGTTATATGATCTTGGGCAACGTAATCTTGTTTTTAATCCTTCAAATGTGGATTATAATAACAGTATTAAAATAACAGTTTTCTGGAGGCGAATCAATAGAAAGATCTCAGCAAGCATGAATATAGTGCTGGCACTTCAATAGATGTCAACTATTATTATTATTTGAGACATCTCAATGTAGGATTTTCAGTAATAGAGAAAGGAATTGTAGCTTAAAAGAATAAATGAGTTAACATGGTTAACCTTTGGAGTGTGAGTGATGAATATAGACTTGTTTGGGTAATGTAAACTCAAATAGCAGCTATGACTTTATTAGTAGTACATAGATGCTGTGGAAATATTTCTTTCATCAAGATGTATAAAACACTGAAAGGGGAGAAGGACAAAACTGAAAGATGCATGTAAGCAGGGAGCAAAATGAATAAGATAAGAAATAACATGAGCCCAATAGGGGTGGGACACTCAGCACTGGGAGGTCAAGAGTGACAGGGGAAGGGAATAGAAAGAAGAGGAGAGAAAGTGAGAGAGGGAGGGAGGAGAAAGAGAAATTGAATGAAAGGGATGTGGGAGGAAGGGTGGATGAAGGGAGGAAGAAAGAAAAGGAATTGGATAGATCAAATACATATGGTTGGCAACCAGTAGAATTTTACTGATCCAGAAGAATAAAGATCCAAAGTTACAGGACTATAAAGCATTAGTTGCTGCCTATACTCAACCCTATTCCACTTCCTGCGTAATCCCCCCTTCCTTCCAATGCCTTTCAAATATTCATTCTTCTCTAAGTGGCTACTGCTCCATAAGTGAAGCACTATCCTCAAACTCAGGCTATCTCTTTAAATTCGTTCAAGAGATGGGTCCAGAGAGATAATGTAGTGTTCAAGTGCTTATCCTGCATGTATCTGACTTGGGTTCGATACCCAGCATCTCACACAGTCCCCAAGCACCATATGGGATGGCCAGGAGTGATTTCTGAGTGCAGAGCCAGGAGTAACCTATGACTACCTGTGGTGTGCCCCCACCAAGAAAAAAGAAAAGAAAAGAAAAGAAAAGAAAAGAAAAGAAAAGAAAAGAAAAGAAAAAGGGAGACCCAATTTTAGGTGAGAACAGCCCAAATGTCCACCACTGAGAAATGAACTGATAGACAAAATATTTATTCAAACCATGAACTATTATTTGACAATAATAAAGATTATTATTTTTACTGATTGAGGATACAACATGATTAACCTATAAAATATTATATCAAATAAAAGATGCCAAGTGCAAACAGCTATATATTACATGATTCCATGTAAACAGAATGTTTGGAAGTGACAATTCCATAAAAATTAGATTAATGACTCTCAGGAGCAGGAAGGTGAGAGGTAGGGTGGAGAGAGAGGAACAACAATTGTAAATGAGTTCAAGGTTTCTTTGAGTCTAAAGTCGATTGTGTTGAGAGCTGAAGAATTGTATGAATATGTACTATTGAATTGTATACTTTAAGTAGGTAAATTTCATTGTATAAATCTCACATCTCAAGCTGTAATAGTTTTTTTCAAAAAAACAAGGAGAATATTTCTAGGAAAAAAATGTTCTCCAGGATAAAATATGATTAGAGTGACAGCTAGGAGGTCATGGTTAAAGGAAGATTAGAAAGTAAATCTTTGGCTTCTTCCCTCTGGAAAGAAAGATGGCAGCCGCTTGGGAGCTTTGTGGAAAGCCAGGTATGAGCTGGTCGGGATGGGGCGACTAAAACCTCATGGGAAGGGGGGCTTTCCCAGCTCGTCCTTCACACCCTACCGAGGTCACCAGTTGCCCCCCATGAGCGGCTCTCCGGCACGGCCATGGCTCCAGAGCACAGAAACCAATCTCTTAATTATCTGACTCTCAGCAGAAATACTTCCAGCGTTAATAAGTAAAAAAGCAGAAATCCAAAACCACGTGGCCGCTATTGTGGCCGCGTAACATAATTTAATTCTTGAACACAGCTGTAGAAAGCAAATCATTTCACAATGCCTTCTCAGCATGTCTGATTTGGGGGTGTAAACTCTAAATAATAATGGTGCATCTTTTATTGAAACAATGAATCTAGTCAAAGTAGATAGAGTGTTCACTAGAATTCATCTGCCTCACAAGCATTGGGAGGATTGGGGGGGGGGGATTTATTGGGGTTCTTCGTGGTGAAAAATAAGTATTGGTAAAGGGAAATGTGTTTGATATTTGCATGACCGAGACCTAAACCTGAAAGCTTTGTAACTTTTCCCACAGTGATTTAATAAATAAATAAATTTTAAAAAGAAAGTAAATCTTTGTTAAAGGAGAGTGACGCTGACCAAGGTCAGGTTTTAGAGGGTTTGGGTTGGGGGACAGTGAGTGGACTGAGGAAGCAGAGTAGCTGTCAAGGTACCCTTATGGAAGAGGGGACATTATGTTTTTCATTTCCATAATGTCCCAAACAACATTCACCAATATGTGTTTCTGCTGCCATGAGAGGCCCGAGGAAGATGGTTCTTCTCAGGAGACATATACTTGGGAGGAAACATGGGGTATTTCTTAGGTGAAATGTGAAGAGGGCCCTTCTGGATGGAGGTAGTGAAAAACCTGGTATGATTTTATTTTTTTTCCTTCTCTTTCTCTCTGCAACAATGATTGTGGTGGTGGCCTGGAGCACAGAGGACAGGACCAAAGATTAAACACCCTTTATTGCTGAGTTGTTGAACAAAGAATCAGCACACTTGAGAAAGGTCATCTGATCTTCTGTGGTCATCACCTAAAAAAAAAAAATCAACATTTGTCAAGCCTTTGAGATGTAGAAATTGTTTGTTGTCATTATAACAAACTAGCATAGTCTAGTTTTATCCTTGCTAATAGAACTAGTGTAGCCTAGTTCTGGCCTTGCTGATAAAGAATGAATGGGAAGAAAGCCTGAAAAGTGGCCAGAGTTGAGTAAAGGAAAGTTTTGTTTTTATTTTTGATTTTGCAGATATTTTGGGGAAGTGAAAATCAAATATATTTGTTAGGAAAAGAGAGTTAATAGAGAGGAAAAACTTTCAAGACCCATGGTAGCCTAAAAAATAAATATAAAGTAGGGAATGTAGCAACATACAATTCCAACAATGGATGTCTTCCCCTTTTTCCAGGAGAGACATCAAAATTCAAACCCAGGTCAAATACCTGACATTTTGAACCAAAAAGAGAAGTCGAGAGAGAATATGCACTCATCAGCCTGTACACTTGACTTCTGAGCCAGGCAAGTGGAGGTTGGAATTTGGAGTCCTTGGAGTGGAGCGATTTCAAGAGATGACGAGTGTCTATGACTGAAATAACCATGCATGCAATGATTGCCTTTGTGTATCAGCATCCTGGCAGCTGTCCATGGTGAATGACTAGCAAAGAATGCTACAGATGGCATTTTATTCTTTGGGTTTTTAATTCTATAGTCAGTTCTTGAACAGAATCTTCATTATTTAAAAAAGTAAATAAAGTCACACCCAGAAAGGGTTGAACTGTTTATCCTATGTCCTAGTCCCCCACCTCCCCATGTTCCCCCATTCCCTTTAATGAAATTAGCTATTCCGCTGACAGCCCAGTGCTGGTCCTCGCAGAACAATACATGCTGTGCTCTCTGTGAGTGTACTTGTGATGAACTTTGAGCCATGCATCTGTAGCAGAGGAGGAACTCTTATTCCCCAACAGCTAACCTGAGCTGGGGATTCAAGTTCATCTCTACTCTACCATGTTTTTATTAGAAAAGGCTCCTGGAGGACCACAGAAATAAATGTAATTTCCAAATCTCTACCTCATTGCCATGCATTCCCAACTATTTTCTTTCTCATCAGTTTGTTGTTACTCCAGGACCATTTCTGCAAAGAGAAGGGGGATATTAAAATCAACATTCATCCTCATTTGCCCCCAAGTCATTGTGGTATCTGGGCAAAGAATGTCTATTATCAGTGTCATTACTCCAAGGCTTCCTTTGATTTAAAGCAGAAGTTGGCAAACACTGTATGTGTTTTACCAGATAGTAATTATCTAAAGCTTTGTAGAACATAGGATCTCTGTTGCAACCTCTCAGTTTTGTGCAATTGTAACACAAAAACTGCCAGAGATAATACCTGAACAAATGAGCCTGGTTGTGTTCCAATAAAACTTTATTTACAAAAGCAGGCAATGAGTTAGAGTTAGCCTATGAGCTAAGCTTTTAGAATGTGGATTAGCAAGAAGACTTCAGGTGAATTGATAGATTAAAAAGTCTGTATTTTTCATGAATTTAGCTTGTAAAACCACTGAAGTATTTTGCTAGACATTTTATTTCATTTGCAGATAACACTATGGCATTTAATAGATTGCATTTTAACTTTATATGGTTCCTCTCCCACAAACAAAAGTTGAGGAAACAGTACATTTTAATCCATGGAAGAGACAATAAAAATACTAAAATATGAAGTGCTACAAATTCACTTCTCTGCAAATGCAGCCTCTTCGTTATAAAGTGATTTACCTAACTATCAAGTTGCTTTTAAGAGATGTAGAGTTAAAACAAATGTGCTGACCTTCACTTGAGAAGATCAAGGGTTACAGTCATACCCTGTAGGATGGTTATGTTAAATCACTCCTAAGATGTCTGGTGACATATTTTTGAAAAATTTCTCTTCAACTTTATTGCATGTTTTCTGTGTTCTGGAAACGTGATTTGAAGTTCTAGGTCAAACAGGAATCTCACGAGTCTTAGATAGCTGAAATTCTTCCCCATTTGTATCCAGAGGCATATGGATAAACAATAATTGCAAGTGTTAATAATTCTAAGACTGGTCATTTATCAAAGATTGAAATTAACATTATACACCGAATAACCAGGAAATGTAGGAACTGTGCATATATAAGGAGCTAAAAAGGATCTATTTAAACACACTGTATGTTGAAGTAAATAAACATGTTTTAAAATATAGTGTCCAAAACTTTCTGAATATTCCAAGGTTTTTTTTCTGTCTATAAGTTATATCATAGAGCAAAACCACGACAGTTCAAAAGTCAGAAAAACTTAAATTAACCTAATTTGAATTTTTTTTTTGCTTTTTCTTGGGTCACACCCGGCGATGCACAGGGGTTGCTCCTGACTCTGCACTCAGGAATTACTCCTGGCGGTGCTCAGGGGACCATATGGGATGATGGGAATCGAACCCGGGTAGGCTGCATGCAAGGCAAATACCCTACCCGCTGGACTATTGCTCTAGTCCTTGACACTATTTTTAAAGAATAATAAAGCAAATTCTCTGTTTCTTACATTGTAAACTTAAGTGCAGGGTTTCACAAAATTCACTTTGAGACAGTTTTTAATCTATAGTAGATTTTTAAAAATTAGGATACATTGATACAAGTATTTTATATAGTTAAGTGAATTTCATTTCAGGAAACTTCCTTTAGTCCTTTTATGTTAACAATAAATTTTAATACTTTCATTAGTTACTTAATAGCACAGTGGAAGGACGTTCGCCTTACAAGCGGCCAACATGGCCGACCTGAGTTCGATTCCTCTGCCCCTCTCGGAGACCCGGCAAGCTACTGAGAGTATCTCGCCCGCACGGCAGAGCCTGGCAAGCTCCCCGTGACGTATTTGATATGCCAAACACAGTAACAACAAAGTCTCCAATGGAGACCTTACTGGGCCCGCTCAAGCAAATCGATGAACAACGGGAGGGCCTTTACCTTACCTTTACCTTACTTAACTAATTAAAAAATTGTAGCACTGTAGCACTGTCCTCCCGTTGTTCATTGATTTGCTCGAGCGGATCCAGTAATGTCTCCATTATGAGACTTGTTGTTACTGTGTTTGGCATATCGAATACATCACAGGTAGCTTTCCAGGCTTTGCCATGTGGTCGAGATATTCTCGGTAGCTTTCCGGGCTCTCCAAGAAGGGCAGAGAAATTGAATCCGGGTCCACGGGGTTGGCCTCATGCAAGGATATTTCTCCAGCCCCTGCTAGAATCTCCAAACAAGCTCTCAATTTAAAAAAATAGTAGTTAAAAATCCTATATAGTTTCCACTGTTTTAAATCACAGTTGCTTTGGGCTGAACTGGGTTCCCAAAAACTCACATTGAAGTCCTACTCCTGGATGTGATGATATTTAGTGATGTCATTTAAGAGGAAGAGTTTGATAAGGTGCTGAGGATGAGTTCCTCATGAGGGGATCAGTGGCTTTATAAGAAAATGAAGAAAGAAATCTTTTCCTATAAAAACAGCTTTAGAAAGTTGCTATCTATAATCCAGTAAGGAGCAGGGGGAGGGGCGGGCTAGGGAAATTATAACAAACACACACTCACAGAAGGAGAAGAAGGGTTATCAAAACATCAACTTCTCCAGCAAATAAAGTACCCACATTCTGTCATAACTTAGGGCCATCTAACAGTAGTTAGGGTAAGAAATCCTAACGGATTTCATGGACTAGATCTGGGCTGGAGCAATAGCACAGAGGGTAGGGTGTTTACCTTGCACGTGGTCAACCCAGGTTCAATTCCTTCAGCCCTCTCCGAGAGCCCGGCAAGTTACTGAGAGTATCCCTCCCACATGGCAGAACCTGAAAAGCTCCCCTTGGCGTATTCGATATGCCAAAAACAGTAACAATAAGTCTTACAATGGAGACGTTACTTGTGTCTGCTTGAGCAAATCGATGAAAAACGGAGGACAGTGCTACAGTGTTACAGAGCTGAGATCTAGGCTTTAGAAACTTATCTCACCACCTTTCAAAATCTACAAGGTTATCCCTGTTTCTGTTATCTTCTTTTGTCCTCATTAGTTTTTGTGTCTACTCCATTTTCCCCCTTTTCTGTGGGTGATTATTTTAGTCAGAGCTCAATGGAGACATTTGCGTCCCAATGACCATGTTCAATTAGAACCATCCTCCCTGATATTTAAGAAATTTGCACTAAGGAAAAGACACACTTTTAGTTCTTTTTGGGCTCAAATCACCATAATCATATGTACTATATAAGCAAGAGGGCAGGTTCACAATTATGCAAACATGTGACATATGTCCGCACAGTTCAGATTGAGGTAGGGTACAACTTCAGAGATAGATCTCTTGTATGTTTTGCTTTCCAGGAGGAGTAAGCAATGTCTGATAATAGTCTCTTCTGTAGTTATTGCCATCACACAAAAAAATTAGAATTTATGTCAACTCCGACAAAATCTATTCCCCGCATATATTTTTTAGACTTCTAGTTTCACATTATGACCAAGTTCTTGGGAAAAATGTCCAACAGCGATTTGTGTCTGTTTCATACTGGTTTTGTTTATTTATTTAATTATTGGCATCAAACTGAAGCTCAATGTTTTGAATAAAAAGGCTAGTTCTATCCCTTATATGTTTCACTAATTATTATATGCTGTTCTTTTCCTCTTTTTCCACAGTCACGCTCAGGCATGCTTTGTAGACACCTTTTGTAAGAATATTTTTGCTCATTTCTACATCTAATGTTTCTTGTAGCCACAAAATAAACCCAACGTTTGACATGAGGTTGGAGAATCCGAGGAAGATGAAATTCTGTTAACAACTCATTGCTTACATTAAAGAATTAATCAAAATTACTTTTTCTTGATATTGTTTAGAAAAGTAGCTGCTGGGAAACCTAAAACTGAAGTATGTTGCTGGGGAACATAGAACAGAAAAGAGGGGTACTGAAGAGATTGGAAGTTGGGTCCAGGGTCTGTCCCACAAGTTGTTTATCTTTAGACAAGTCACATGATCTTACTTGGATTTGGCCTGCTCACATTACTCATATGACAGCAGTGTTTCCTTGAACATGCATGCAACCATATTTAAGGTCATGCATCATTATTTACTGTCAGGAAAATGCACTTGAAAATGACAACAAGATATTAGTAAGGATGGCATATATCAAAAAGACTAGATACAATCAGTGTTGGGGGAGTGATTATAAAATTTGTTTTAAAAGAATCCTCTTTTACTATTGGTGGAAATGATTCAGCCTCTGTGGAAAACAGTATGGGGATGTCTCAAAAAGTAAAAATAGAGTTTCCATATGGCCAAGTGATACCACTTCTTGGCATTTACCCCCCCAAACATAAAAACAGTAATTCAAAAAGCTATTTTCATACCTATGCATATTGCAACACTGAGTATAATACTCAGAATATGGAAGCAACCCAAGTGTCCAGCAACAGAAGAATGGATATAAAAGTTGGAGTACACACACACACACACACACACAATGCAGTTTGTAAGAAAAGATGAAATCTTAACAGTTTGCTCCAACTTGATAGAGCTAGAGGATATCATGGTAAGCAAAATAAGTTTGATGGAAGACAAATACTAGATGATCTCATTTATCTGTGGTATATAGAGAAATAAAATAAGGGAATAGATAGTAATGAGCAATGGAAAACCCATGGTCTTTAATCACAAAACTGAGATTACCAAACTGGGAATGGGAGGAGGGGGAAATCTGTGTGTGTGTTGCAGGGGGGGTGGGGGTGAAGATTGGGCTTAAGAGGAAGACTAGAAGTAACATAATGACATTGGTGGAGGGCATGGCTTTTATTTACATTTACTGCAATTTACCACTACTAAAGTAAGTTTCAGTATCTGTACAGAAAGGCCATAAATGCTAATCATGTAAATACCTTCTATTAACTACAATATTTTTTTAATTGTGTGCTCTCACAGAAGTACTTTCAGTATTTATAGATATGTTTTAATCAGTGGAAGACTCTAGAGAAAAACTTTTAATGCCTTAAAACCAGAAAGCCAAGTAGTTCCCAATTTTGCCACATGATTCCCTAAGATGTACAGAGGCCTACCTAGGGATGACTTTAGAGAGAAATGAATTTGAACCCTTTGTATTAACTTTGTTCTCCTCTAATTCGTGGCATACTGTCATATTCATCTCCTTGATAGCTCTTAGAACTGTTCTTCTAAAGGCAGATGCTGCAGTCAGAGAGAGAGTATAGGGTACTTGCCTAGCATGTGGCTAACATGATTGAATTCCTGAAACTACATATCCTCCACCAAGCAGCACTAGGAGTGACTCTTAAGCACAGAGCCAAGAGAAGTTCCTGAGTACCACAAGGTGATGCCCTAAAACCCTAAAGTAAAAATTAAAAGGATGCTCATGTTTGATACTCATTTAAAAACTAAATCAGTGAATATACATTATCACCTATATCCATTAAACGTTTGCAAGGCAGTAATTCTATAATAAAAACAATACTATACAATGCAGGCAGTATTTTCAACCCTTTTATCAATCTCATTTGATGTGTACAGTTCCCTGAAGTAGATGTCACTACTTTACTGTTTAATAAATTAAAACTGAGACAGAAAGATATTAAATAACTAGTCAGGAATTGAGGAATCAGGCTACAAATACAAGATATAACTAGAATCTCTTCCCTGATCTAAGGATCTTAGATTTCACTGGAGGTTTTTCACATTTCACTAGCTGAGACATAAAATGACCTATCCTACACTGGTGCTCAGGGCTAAAGGAACTTAGATGGGTACTTGATTACTTCTGCCTCTTCCCATTAAGATGTCTTTAAAGAGAAGTTAACAGCCAAGTTAAGTCTCTGGCAGAGTCAAGCTGACCAGAACTCCATTGTCACCATTCACTTGGAATCCTCCACCCAGGTATTTAGATACAATTTCTGCCATTGCTTCAGGAGCAACATAGGCCTTAAATGACAAGATAATTGAAGAAGATGAAAAAAGAGCCATGGTTGAATGTTTAAATATTTTGTGCTTGATAATACTACAAACTGCTTACCATTCAGCGTGCACTGCTTCAGGCAACTCATAAAAGCTCTGACCCTGGAGATCATCGACTGCAGTGATAGCAAATAGAATTTATTTCATGTACCAAGTCAAATCCACCAAGAGTTGCTGCTGGAACATTGGGTTTAGAAGGATCCCGAGGCTCTCAGCGATCAAAGGAAAGTTGCCACAATTGATTAGTGATGCCTGGCATGGGCCCGGTGTGGAGAGTGACTGACTGTAGACACGCAACATGTAAGCCAGAGAGAGAGGGGGAGAAAGAGAGAAAGAATCTAATCCAACAAGTTTATTTGCAGAGGAGGAAATAAGACTCTGAACTGAAAGCTCAAATGCCTCAAGATCAGGTAATAGGCTGGTGGTAGAGTTACCTGGGTCCCCTTGTTCTTTATTTAATACCCCAAATCCTGTAGAGAGGTAATTGGTGCTCACAGAATAGGCTGTAAAAACCAGCAAGAAAATTAGATTATTCTTGATACAGTATTTATGTTAAGTGCATTTCACTCTAATTCCTTGAAAGCTGATGATCCATGTAATGTAACTCTATTCATTGGAGTATCAGATTAGTCAGAGTATTCCCTGATTTAGCTGCTGGGTAACAAATAACCATCCCCCAGGCAACTATCACTCATGGCAATTTGTGCCTGACAATAGGAAAGAAGACAGGTCAAGGTCTTTTTTTAAAGGGCCAGTGACAACTATGTTTGTTAGTCTGACCTGGGCTTGTCAGTGAAAACCTGACAAAGTAAAATGCAGTGAAGGAATGATGGTTCTCCAAACAGCAAGATCAGCTAAGGGAAACCTTGGTGGGAAGATCTCATCATCTCCAAACATTCCTGAGGTATGATTTAATCAAGATGTCAGCCCCAAGGGACAAGTGCGAATGCAGAGGTAGAGTAGGAAAAAGAAGGACATGCAAAGCTAGAGAATAGCATTTACAAAGGCTTGGTGGTAGAAAGAGGAATCCCTTGTCGGGGCTGAAAGATAGCCCCTAGGAGTGTAGGGCACTGGGAGAAATTGAAAAACAATTGCAGTATGACAAGAGTTGAGACTTGGTTGTCAGATGAACTTCCAAATTAATTCTGATTTGACCATCTGCCGACTGCAGGACCCCAGAATGCTGTGCAACTTCACTAGTCCTGTTTCTTTATCATATTATGTCTTTTAGGATGGCACAGATACAGATTAGTATGATTGTGCCAGACACCTGTATACAGTGCTTGGAATTTAGTAGGTGGTCCATAAATGATCAGATAATTTATTTATATGTCATTGCCACTGTCCTCCCATTGTTCATTGATTTGCTCGAGCATGTGATTTATTATATTTGTGGGGAAGATAGCACCAAATCAGGAATGCGAAAATTTGTGTTCGGGACTATCCAAAGTTCTGGACCAAACTCTATGACCTTGGGCCCTCTGTTTTGCATGGAGTAAGCATCTTAGATAAATATTTGCAGAATGGATGAATGAACGAACATATTTTTAAAAATCTAAGAAAAGTTTTACATAGATTTGTGGGGGCCCATTTTCTATATCTTCATAGGGAAAACTGAATCTTCAGATCCATTTGAACAATATGCTCCTGTGTCCTCTCTATTTCTTATAGACACTCAACTCCACTATGAGTTAAGCCCCACCCTGATCACAAGCCTGAAGTCCCAGGAAAATCCATGGAATTCAGAGATTGATCTCAGCAGACTTTGGCCTAAATCATTCCTGATGATGTTATTCTGACTAGTTAGAGGTTGCAAAATCTACTCTTTCTTAAAGACGAACTCAAGCAAAGGAAACAAGAAATTTTATTTTAAGTGTTTTGGTCTTGTAGCCATACTCTTAAGTGGTGTGGGGTTACTGCCAGGGGTGCTTGGAGGACCCTGTAGTTCCAGGTGTCAGTCCTGGGCCTTCTACATGCAAAACATAAGCTCAGTCCATCGTGCCATTCTAGATTTTAAAACATGGACTAGCTGAAGCTGAAAATAAGAACTGAAAGTGTGGTTCATCTAGACTCTGCACATCTATATGAATTGCTATCTTTGGCACAGCTTTCCTGACGTTCGAACTCCTCACCTGTGAATCAGGGACAGTCAAACAAAGGGTTTACATTATTGGAGCATCATGAAACTCGGATCAGCCCTTCCACCCTTGGCTGAGATCGAGGACACTCACATTCAGTGCCACTGGGAAAGGGAAGGTAAGTTTGCTGAGCCACAGGGCTCAGGCCCACTTATGGCTGCCTCACTTCTTTCGACTTCTTGACCCCTGCTGGAGAATCTCTTGAGGCTAGGCTCAGACCCCAGAAGGGGGCAAAGGTGCTTGGGAGCAGGCAGACAATACCATTCACAAGAGGGGAGCTCAAAAGGAAACAATGCAAGCTGGAAGTAACTGATGTCTCTTTAATGCTGCAAATATGCCTGCTTTTGTTTATTTTTTAAAATCTCAACAAAGTCAGAGACACTGAATACTAAATCAGATTTCTCTTTTCCCCTTTGAGTACTTGAGCTTATGAGGAGCTTTTACATGACTTTAAAGATACAACTTCAGAAGACCCTAGTGTTGTGCCCGGGAGGCAGGTAAAGCTGCAATCTGACTGGGGAGGGAGGTGGCAAAGGCTGGCTGATGAACCCTCCCTGAAATGAGATCTGAACCTGAAGTAAAATGAGATAGGAGCCAAATAGATTAGCTGCCTGTGATCTGATAATTCAGGGAGAATTATCAGGGAGACCAGAGAATTCAGGGAGGCTGACTTGGGTAACGACAGTGAAAAATCATTACAAGCAGAGAATGGACCTTAGGAATATTCTGCTAATAAAAGTACTTCCAATATCTTTTCTTGTCACAGATTAGAACAAGTGATAGGGGAAACTCATTTATACTCATAGAACAAATTCAGATCTGAAACTAACCAAAGGCTCCTAATTTCCCTCACTATGTTTACTGAAATAAGAAGAATGTTTTTAGTGTTATACAATTCCATCCTGCATGTATTCATTTACTCAGTAAATATTATAAATATACTATATGTTCATTCTTTTGAGAAAAGCAGAAAAGGACTTGATAGCCTAATAAACACAAGGGTGTAAAAAATGTGCTAATAAGAAAAAAGACAAATTAGGGCACCTTTTATTTCCCAAGGAGCAGTTCAGCTGCTGTGAGACACAGCAACCTACTGAAGGAGAATTTCATGAAAAGTGAGGTATTCTGGATAGGTCGGGTAGATGGGGAGTGGGAGGAGGGAACAGAGGGAGCATTCCAGGCCACAGGAAGAAACTGGGAAAGACACAGAGGAGACATGAGAAAAAACTGAGAGATCCTGGGGATGGGATGCTGGCCTGTCAGAAACAAAGGTGTTACCACAGCTCTCCTAGGAAGAAAGAGGAGTGCTTGCTGAATTTGAGACAGAGCTCCACTTTATGGCAACTTTATTAAATGGACCTGGAAGCAATGTTCATTGTTGAGAGCTCAGAGTGGGAGGACTGAAGAGGTGAGCTGGGAATATTCTGCTAATAAAAGTACAAGTGACCCAAAGGTGGAGACTAGGTCCAAATAACCTATCAAACCAATAGGTTGTCATAGACACTTTCAAATAGTTCAGGGGCCAGCTAGCAACTCAAGATGTTGAAAGAGCAAATTAGACACCCATGCACCAAACCACTAAGCATGCCAGGAAATGAATATTTCTGGTGCCTTAGAAGAGCTGGGAGATGAGAATGAAACTGTGGGGCCAGTGTGCTTTTCATCTGCAGTCCACACCCCCAGCAGCCGCCCACCATTGTGGAAAGGAGGATTAATGAGATGCAGACTGTCTAAGGCCCAGCTTTATATTATTCATTCTTTTTTTTTTCTGGGAAATGTTGGAGCTTCTATGATCCTGCTCTGATTCCACATGCCACACTTTGTTTTATATTCTGACAAGCACAGGACCTGCTCCTCTGGTTAATACCTGCTACAGAAAACACTGCCATCGTCTCTGCTAAGGGCTGCCCTCCAAAGCTGGGGCACCAATTCCAGGCTGCATCAATTTGATGCAGGAGTCCCACTTTTTGACAATAAGCATAGTGCAGGAAAGCAGAAAAGAGGCATCTTGTTTTTAAAATTTTTCCTCCCTCTCCTCCCTTTTCAATTTGAAAGCAATGAGAATCCTTTCCCAACATCAAACTGAATTAAATTTCTGAGTTTAGAAAAAGTCATACGAATTTTTATTTGATTTATAAGTAATTTACTTCCAGCTTGGGATTTTCTTTCTAGCAGAAGCCCTCAATTTTATTTTTCTGGATAGCCTATAATTTATTCTATTATCTAGTATTTTGTGCTCAGGATTCCCTGTTATGAACCAAAGGTTTCTTTCCATACCAAGTAAGACTTGCCTTCTACCACTGGGGAGATGAACTGTCATGTGGGCTTTGTTATTCATCTATTTTATTAAAAATGATGAAATATAAACTAGGGATCTCTTTTTAATATTTTCACCCACCTGATTAAAGAAAAGTGATATTTGCAAAAACTATGAATCCATGCCCTTCCAGGAGACTTCTAATGAACTCTGCCACCCACATCACTCCTGGTTCTGGGTGTCCTGTATAGTTTGACATCATTCGCTGCTTCCTCCTAATTTTCTAGTCACCAATAACAGTGCGAATTATCTCCCAATGTCACATTCTGAGAGAGCAGCCCAGCAGGGCAGAGTACAATGCTGGCATTGGAAGTGTTCTGAAAAGCTTGCTTAATAATCCTCCTAAATGTAAATTTGAAAGTCAGTCTGTTTCCTCAGGACTAAGCTTGCTGTCTTTCACCCTTATTTTTCATGACCTCAAGGTCTACTGGACCACTTAGATATCTGGAGTCCATCTCTACTAATTGATGTCTGGTGGCATACCACCGATCTAACATTTCTCTGCTTACTTCACCTTCATCAGTGGGTAATCAGAACATGGTGTGTCGGGAGTTAAATTTATTTTCAAATGGATAAATTGAGTTCTAGAAAAGTACAGTGAGTAGCTGGTTTTCTTACAGTTATTCATTCAGTTCCTTTCTTCCTGATTCTCTTTTGAAAATCCATTTTCCTTCTGGTATTTCTGATTCTGGGTAGATTCACCCAATGCCTAAACGCTACCAGGTGACTAAGGTTACTTGACCCATTTCCAAGTGAGTATGCAAAAACTTTCTGATACCAGCAAGCAATCTCAGACACCAGCAGAGCGTATCAGTATTCAACCCAATTTGGCTCAGACACTGTTTATCTGGAGAGTACATCAGATTTCCAAAACTAAGGATCCAGTTCACTCTCCACTTGAGACGCCAGTTGCAAGCCTTGGTCATTTCCCTTTGCTCCTGGGCAAACGGCTATAAATCAGAGGTCCCCATAGCTCCTCCTCAGGACGAGTTATTTTGTTAAAATGGCTCACAGAATTCAGAAAACCCATTACACAATAGTTTACCAATCCATTACAAAAGATACATAGCTTAGGAACAATCAGGGCTGAAGCAATAGTCCAGTGGGTAGGACATTTGCCTTGCACAAGGCTGACTAAGGATCAATGTCTGTCCCTCTCTTTCTGGCTCATTTCACTTAGCATGATACTTTCCATGTAGAACCACTTGTATGCAAATTTCATGACTTCATCTTTTCTGCACAGTATTCCATTGTGTAAATGTACCAAAGTTTCTTTAACCAGTCATCTGTTCTCGGGCACTTGGGTTTTTCCAAATATTGACTATTGTGAACAGTGCAGCAATGAACATAGAAGTGCAGATGTCATTTTGACTATACATTTTTTGTCTCTCCAGGTTATATTTCCAGGATTGGTATTGCTGGGTCAAATGGGAGCTCGATTTCTAATTTTTTGAGAGTTGTCCATACTGTTTTCCAAAAGGACTGAACCAGTTGATATTCCCACCAGCAGTGTAAGAGAGTCCCTTTCTCCCCACATCTGTGACAACACTGGTTGCTTTTTGTTCTTTTGGATGTGGGCCAGTCTCTCTGTGGTGTGAGATGATATCTCATTGTTGTTTTGATCTGCATCTCCCTGATGATTAGTGATGTAGAGCATTTTCTCATGTGCCTTTTAGCCATCCAGATTTCTTCTTTGAGAAAGTTTCTGTTCATTTTGACCCCAGTTTTTGATGGGATTGGATGTTTTCTTCTTGTGGAGTGCAACCAGTGCTTTGTATATCCTTGATAGCAAACGCCTTATCAGATGGGTATTGGGTGAAATCCTTTCCTTTTCTATAGACTGTCTTTGTATTTTGGTCACTGTTTCTTTTGAGGTGCAGAAGCTTCTTAGTTTAAGACAGTACCATTAGTTTATCTCTTTTCACTTGCTTGGCCAGTGGCATGTCATCTTTGAAGATACCGTTAGCTTCAATGTCATGGATGGTATTGCCAACCTTGTCTTTAGTGTACCTTATGGATTCTGGTCTGATGTTGAAGTCTTTAATCCATTTTGATCTTACTTTTGTACATGGTGTTAGGTAGAGATCTCAGCCCATTTTTTAAAAATGTAACTGTCCAGTTTTGCCATCCCAATGTTAAAGAGGTTTTTCTTGCTCCACTTCACATTTCTTGCTCCCTTATCAAAGATTAGAAGATCATATATTTGAGGGGGGGGGTCAGTATATTCAACCCTGTTCCATTGGTCTGTGGCTCTACCTTTGTTCCAGTTTTAAGTTTGAGGTTGGGGAGATAGATTCCTCCCACTTTCTTTTTACCAAGAATTGCTTTAGCTATTCATGGGGACTTATTGTTCCATATGAATTTCAGTAGTGTCTGCTCCATTTCTTTGAAGAATGTCATGGGTGTCATTATAAGGATCGCATTGTATTTGTACAATGCTTTGGGAGTATTGCCATTTGGCAATGTTAAATGATCCATGAGCAGGGAATATCTTTCTTTTTCCTCGTACCCTCTTTTATTTCCTGAAATAGCGTTTTGTAGTTTTCTTTGTACAGGTCTTTTACATCCTGAGTTAAGCTGATTCTTAAGTACTTGATTTTCTGAGGCACGATTGTGAATGGGATTGCTTTTTTCATGTCACTTTCTTCTCTCATTATTTGCGTATAGAAAGGCCATGGGCTTTGGGGTTTTGATTTTATAGCCTGCAACTTTACTATACAAGTCTATTGTTTCTAGGAGTTTTGGGTAGAGGCTTTAGGGTTCTCTAAGTATAGTATCATATCATTTGCAAATAGTGGGAGCTTAATTTCTTCCTTTCCTATCTGAATCCACTTAATATCTTTTTCTTGCCTAACTGCTATTGCTAGTACTTACAGTACTATATTGAACAGCAGTGGAGATAGTGGGCATCCTTGTCTCGTCCCTGATCTTAGAGGGAAGACTCTTAGTTTTTCCCCCTTGAGGATGATGCTTGCCACAGGCTTGTGGTAGATGGCTTGACTATATTGAGGAAAGTCCCCTCCATACTGTTGGGCAAGGTTTCCATCAAAAATGGGTGCTGGATCTTGTCAAATGCTTTCTCTGCATCTATTGATATGATCATATAGTTTTTATCTTTTTTTGTTGATATGATGGATTATGTTTATTGATTTCCGAATGTTAAACCATCCTTGCATCCCTGGGATGAATCCCACTTGGTCGTGGTGTATGACCTTCTTGATGAGTTGTTGAATACTATTTGCTAGTATTTTGTTGAGAATCTTTGCATCTGTGTTCATCACAGGGATGTTAGCCTGTAGTTTTCTTTTCTTGTAGTGTCTTTGTCTCCTTTCGGTATTAGGGAGATATAAGCCTCATATAAACTGTTTGGGAGAGTTTCTGTTTCTTCAATTTCTTGGAAAAGCTTGAGAAGTGCTGGAATAGGTCCTCTTTACATGTTTGGAAAAATTCACTAGTGAATTCATCTGGACCTGGGCTTTCGTTTTTGGGAAGACTTTTGATTACAATTTCAATTTCCTTGATATTACTAGGACTATTCAAGTATTCTAGATCTTCTTGATTCAGCCTTGGTATATTAAACGGTCACAGTCACAGTCCTCCCGTTGTTCATCGATTTGCTCGAGCGGGCCCAATAACGTCTCCATCATGAGACTTGTTGTTACTGTGTTTGGCATATCGAGTACATCACGAGTAGCTTGCCAGGCTCTGCTGTGCGGGCAAGATACTCTCGGTAGCTTGCCGGGCTCTCCATGAAGGGCGGAGGAATCGAACTCAAGTTGGCCATGTTGGCCACTTGTAAGGCAAATGCCCTACCGCTGTGCTATCGCTCCATCCAGGGATATTATAGGAATCCAGAAATTTATCCATTTCTTCCAGGTACTTTTGTTTCGTGGCATGCAGACTTTCAAAATAGTCTCTGATGATCTCTTGAATTACTTTGGTTTCCATTGGGATATCCCTCTTCTCATTTCTTATTTGGGTTATTATGGTTCTCTCTCTCTCTCTCTCTCTCTCTCTCTCTCTCTCTCTCTCTCTCATTCCTGTGAGTCTTGCTAGTGATTTATCAATCTTGGTTATTTTCTCGAAGAACCAGCTCTTGGTTTCATTGATCTTTCAAATTGTTTTTTGGGTTTCCATGTCATTGATTTCTGCTCTAAGTTTTATGATCTCTTTCCTTCTGCCTAATTTGGGCTCCTTTCGTTGGTCCTTTTCTAAGCTCTTGAGCTGTGAAGCCAAGTTGTTTATTTGGCCCTTTCTTCCTTCCTGAGAAATGCTTGCAGAGCTCTAAATTTTCCCTTTAACACGGCTTTAGCTGCATCCCACAGGTTCTGATAGCTCGTGTCTTCATTTTCATTTGTTTCCAGGTATCTTTTGATTTCTTCCTTGATTGCTTTCCTGACCTACTCATTGTTCAACACTGAGTTGTTTAATTTCCAGGTGTTTGATTTGGTTTTCTGCATCTGTACATGATTAACTTTTATCTTCAGTGTATCGTGGTCTAAAAGATAGTTGATACAATGTCTATCTTCCTGATTCTGTTGAGGTATGCTTTGTGGCCCAGCACATGGTCTATTCTGGAAAATTTTCCATGTGCACTGTAAAAGAATGTGCATTATTTGTTTTGGTGATATAAAGTCCTGTATAGATCTATTAGCCCTCTCTCCTCAGAGTCATTATTTCCTTCAGAGTCATTATTTCCTTGCTGCGTTTTAATCTTCTTGATCCTTCCAGAGATTATAAGGTGATGTTGAAGTCGCCAACTACTATTGTGTTGCTCACAATGTCCTTCTTAAGGTCTGTTAGCAGTTGTTGTAGGTATTTGGCTGGTTCCTCAGTGAACCCCAGTTATATTTAGGGGTCACTAGAGTCATACCCAGTGGTTCTTGGGAGGGTTATGTGGTAGAAGGGTTTGAACTCAGGTCTGACCTATGCCAGGTATGTGTCTCAAATGGCTGAATTATCTCTATGTATTTCTTTTTGTTGTTGTTATTGTTGTTTTTAGGCCATACCTGTCAATGCTCAGGGGTAACTCCTGACTCTATGTTCAGAAATCACTCCTGGCAGTGCTCCAAGGATCATATGGGATGCCAGGGACCAAACGGGATCAGCAACATGCAAGGCAAATATCTTACCCACTGTACTATCACAATTAAAAATCTCAAAATTGTGCTGAGCATAGCCAGGTCTCTTCTCTTTCAAAAATTAGTCAGGATTTAGGTGTATGACCCAAGCCAATGTCCCTCTCAGGATATTTTCTTGAACACTAGAGAAATAGATACTGCTGGATTTGAAAGTTGACAGACTGTATGTGTACAGCTCTGATGGGTATTCTGTTACCACAAGGAAAGACTCTTTTTTTTTTGAGGGGTGGGGGGTGATGTTTGGGCCATACCAAGATGTGCTAAGGGCTAACTCCTAGCTCTGTGCTCGGGGATCACTTCTGGTGACGTTTTGGAGAGCCTTGTGCAGATCAAAATCAGTTGCACATGCAAGACAAGTGACTTACCTGTGCCACTGTACTACCTCTTTGATCCCAAAAATTTTCCTAAATACTAAGCTGAGAGACAGAAGGAGGGATGAAAGATAGAGAGACATGGGTGTTTAATGACCTTATTTGTGTACCAAGACCTAGCTGTGCTTGAACTCAACTGTGCCTGAACTTCCAAATTATGTTAGATCGTCCTCCCTCTTTTTCTTGCTTAAGGCAGTTTAATCAAGGCTACTTTTCTTAAAAAGCTTTTTCAGTCTAATCTCTTGATACTTTGAGCTTACTGTTCATGAAAGGCTTCCTGTTCTTACTGATATGCTAAAACTTCAGGAATGGGTTGATTCAGCTCTACTCTTCCACTTATTAAAGCTCAGTATGAAAATAAGTAGCTTGTGTGAACACTGCAAACTTATCCAATTCATTTTTGTTGATATCCTTAATCTTTTCTTTTCCAAACATGGCAAAATAATTGAACAAGTTGCAAAGTTTGCCGATCATTTGATTTGCCTAGAAATTGACAAACAATGAAAATTTAAGTGCAAGAAGCAGCACCCAAAACTGGTACACAGTCCCCACAAAAGTGAACATGAACACATTAGACACAATCAAGTGAAACCCTTTTCCATAATTCACTAATAAGAATCACAAAAAATCACTTTCTGAAGCAAAGATATTCTATTAAGCAGACCTTAAAACTGAGTTTGTAAGTTAGTAGAATTTAACAAAAGTTCTCATCATCAAAAGTAGGCAGACATACCTCCAAAGAAACAGTGACCAAAATACAAAGACAGTCTACTGAATGGGAAAGGATATTCACCGAATACACATCTGACAAGGGGTTGATATCCAGGATATACAAAATTCTGGTTAAACTCCACAAGAAGAAAACATCCAACCCCATCCAAAAATGGGGCAATGAAATGAACAGAAACTTTCTCAAAGAAGAAATCCGAATGGCAAAAAAGCACATGAGAAAATGCTCTACATCATTAATCATCAGGGAGATGCAGATCAAAACCACAATGAGATACCATCTCACACCTCAGAGACTGGCTCACATTCAAAAGAATAAAAGCAACCGATGCTGGCGTGGATGTGGCGAGAAAGGGACACTCCTTCACTGTTGGTGGGAATGTCGACTGGTTCAGCCCTTCTGGAAAACAGTATGGACGATTCTCAAAAAATTAGAAATTGAGCTCCCATTTGACCCAGCAATACCACTCCTGGGAATATATCCCAGAGAGGCAAAAATGTATAGTCGAAGTGACATCTGCACTTGTTTGTTCATTGCAGCACTCTTTACAATAGCCAGAAACTGGAAGAAACCTGAATGCCCAACAACAGATGACTGGTTAAAGAAACTTTGGTACATCTACACAATGGAGTACTATGTAGCTCTTAGAAAAGATGAAGTCATGAAATTTACATACAAGTGGTACAATATGGAAAGTATCATGCTAAGCGAAATGAGTCAGAAAGAGAGGGATAGACATAGAAAGATTGCATTCATCTGGGGGATATAAAGTAACAAAGTATGAGATTAATACCCAAGAATAGCTGAGATCAGCACCAGGAGGATTACTCCATAACTTAGAGGCCAGCCGGGTATCCTAGAGGAAAGGGCAGTTCAGATAGAGAAGGGAGCAGCAAATAAAGGATGTTTGGAGGATCCTCCCAGGAGGGGAGATGCATGTCGAAAGTAGACTATGGACTGAACATGTTTGCCACTCAATGCCTCTTTTGCAGACCACAACACCCAAAAGGAGAGAGAGAACACAGGGGATTGCCCTCCCACAGAGACAGGGGGGGATGGGGGGGTGGGGGTGGGGGGATATTATCCATGGTGGTGGAAAATGGGCACTGGTGGAGGGATGGGTATCTGATCATTGTATAATTGAAACCCAAGCACAAAAAATTGTAAATCTACAACTGTACCTCATGGTGTTTCACTAATAAAAAAAATATTTAAAAAAAAAAGTAGGCAGACATGTTTACATTCCACGGTTTTTTAAACTTAGTAGTTCTGTGAGATCTGAGTTTACTTCTTGACCTTGGTTTCTGCCCTCAAAAATAAGACTAATATTACCTATCTCATGGGGTCGATGAGAATATTCAATAGAATATTTATCAAATTTTACTCATTATCATACAGTAAATATTCATTATTGGTAGCCATCCTTAGTATAATTAATAATAATAATAATAAAGAAAATAGGAATTTGCTTATTGCTATTTAAATACCATATGTATGGTATAACTGGAACTTCAGGTCTCTAAACCATCATGAACCTGGGAAACATGTGAGCCTGGGAAATTATTCAAAGGGCTGGAGTTCATGCTTTGCATACGTTAGGTCCTAAGTTCCATCCCAGATGCTGCATAGTACCACATGGACCACCAGTATAACCCTAGTGGCCCCCTGCATGCCAGGTCCAAGTAGCACTGAAATGCCAGGCGTGAGTAGGCAAGCCTGAGCTCTGAACTGTCGGGCCAATATAACTAGACTGTGTATAGCCTAGAATGGTTCCAGGGCTCCTGAGCACTGGTTGAGAGTCTCAAACAAAATTCCACCATAAAAGGAATAATTACCATAAATGAGCCTGGCCATGTCTCCTTTATCTAGACTGCAAAGATCAGGAGATCCAAAAGATGAATGTTTTAGTCAATTTTATTGAGGCAAATATAACACACCTTGACTAAACCATATTTTTTAAACACTTAGGTAGTTTTGTACACTAATCTTTATTTACTTTCAACTTAAGCAAAAGGGCACATTTAAGATAAAACTAAATGATTTCTCTTAAGAGTTGAATTATGTAGACTATGAAAAGATAAAATTTGGGACCAGAGAGATCGACAGTGGATAAGGTGCCTTCTGTGCATGTGGCCAACCTGGCTTTAATTCCAAGCACCACATACGGTCCCCTGAGCACAGAGTCAGGAGGAAATACTGAGCACTGCTGCATATGGCCCCCAAATTAAAAACATGTTTAATATAAAATGATAAAAGCTAATACATTTCATTAACTTTTTTTTTCTGCTTTTTGGGTCACACCTGGCGATGCACAGGGGTTACTCCTGGCTCTGCACTCAGGAATTACCCCTGCTGGTGCTCAGGGGACCATATGGGATGCTGGGAATCGAACCCAGGTCGGCCGCGTGCAAGGCAAACGCCCTATCCGCTGTGCTATTGCTCCAGCCCTCATTAACTTTTTTAAGCTTCTATAAATGAATTTAAAATGACATTAATGAGACTGGAGTGATAGCACAGTGGGTAGGGCGTTTGCCTTGCACGTGGCTGACCCAGGTTTGATTCCCAGCATCCCATATGGTCCCCCGAGCACTTCCAGGAGTAATTTCTGAGTGTATGAGCCAGGATTAACCCCTGCACATCACCAGGTATGACCCAAAAAGCAAAAAGTAAATAAATAAATAAAATGACATTAACTTTTTAAGAAATAATTTTCAAAATGTACTCTTGAATGCCTCATTTTTTTATGAGCATAACATGAAAACTGGACAGAGATGAAAAAAACGGTAGCATAAAAAAAAAACTGAAAGCCAAAGTAGTGTGAATGAACATAAAAACGTCTTATCATGTATATGATGCTCACTTCTTCAGCCATGATAGCAGTTTCAAGTAGTTTTACATCATTAGATCTCCTTAAATTCGAACTTTTATCCTAAAGTAAAAGAAAGAGTAAGGGGCAAGGCTGGAGGGATAGTACAATGGGTAAGTGTTCACCTTACGCACAGCCAACCAGGTATCAAATATGGTCTCCCAAGTTTCGCCAAAAGTGATCCTTGAGCACAAACTGCCTGTTGCCAAAAAGACAGAAAGCAAGAGAAAAAAGCAAAAAAAATGAAATGGAATCCCCAGTTCCTAATCCCAGCTGAGTATCTTTTCTGTTATGTTGTGTGAAGAGTTCTTTGCTTTGGTTCCTAATCCAGTCTTCCCTCATCAGAAATATTTTACGCTGATCAGCATATCCATAGCCAAAGTGATTGGATAAGTATATAGAAAATTTCTTACCAATGATATGTTCAAAATTTTGTTGAACATCTTGAGGGGAAAATGTTACTTTTTCCCACTGGACCTGAAAATTAGTGCCTACCTAGTTTCTTAAACTGTACGCCACAACTTGATCAGGGGTCACATATCCGAAAGTGGGCTACTGAAAAAAATTCAAATTTGCTTGAAAAATAAAATTCTTAGCCTTGAGGGGTAGCACCGTGAGTAAGGCAATTGCTTTGCATGCATCTGACCCAGGTTTGATTCCCCAGTACCTCATATGGCCCTCCAAGCTCAGGAGTGATGCCAGAGTGCAGAGCCAGAAGTAAGCCCCCCAGAACGGTTGGGTGCACCCCCAGATTATCCCATTCCCCACAAGAAACATAACAAAGTTCTTTGTGATTTACTATGAGTACATGTTTAGTTTTTGTACTTACTTTATATGCCCAGTAACACGTTAAAATTTCAATGGTGAAAAGAGTTCAAGTGAAAAAAGTTAGATCCTAAATGAGAGGATGTACTTGTATTACTAGCAACTGCTCCTACTAGTGTTCGTGGAGCATGAGGTGAAGCCAAAAAATAGCAGAGGCAGAACCAAGAAATAGAGAGAAACTGAGTCATGAACATCCCCTTTGAGTCCTGATTTCAACAGCTCCTAACCTTGCCCCATGAACTTTTCAGTGTAAGTAAGCCAGCGAAATTCTTTTTGTTTAAACCAATTTAAGCCAGAATTTTGTTGCTTGCAAATTAAAGCGACCTAATAATAAGATAGAGAGACATCTACATTTAAATTATGCATAAGCAAATCACAAAGAGTTATGCGTTTTTAAGAGATTAAGACCTAGCTCAACAGCCTGTTGATTTCAATAAGATGATCCACAGACTTATGATACACCTTCAATAATTAAACAGATAAAGCATCTGATTCATGCTGGATGGCCACGTCTATTTAATTGGAGCAATTCATGAGAGAAAATATGAAATTATAAAAAGTCAAGATAGTAACTCTGGTGATAAAATGGATTATGCATTAAGAACTTGTCATAAGAGTACCTAAAGAGTTCTTTCACTTGATCACTTGATCATTTGACATCCCGTTACTCATTGATTTGCTCGAGCGGTCGCCAGTAACGTCTCCATTCATCCCTGCGCACGCTGAGGAGTTCATTAGCCATTTTATATTAACCCAGAAGGAAAAGCAAAGGCATAGCTTAAAAAATGTCGAAAAGATTTTTTCAGCAACTGCATTTTTTAAGGGATTCCGTGACTTCAAATAAGATGTTTTCCCAAACTTGAGAAGGTGCCTTTAGGGCCAGAAATAAAAGGGTGTGACTCTTCTAGCACACAAGCAGAAAGAACCCAGACAAATGAGGAATTGTAGTTTTATGAAATGGGGACTGTACAAAGCAGATGCATTAGGGCTTTGGAACCAGCTTAAGACAGTGCATTGTTTGTTCAATTTCTGGTAGAAATTCTGCCCTCCAAATTATTTTTAATCATATATGGCAATGTCTTTGCCAAAAAAAGAGCTTTTGTACAATGGCAGCATAAAAATCACTTAAAGCCAGTACAATTCCAAGGAATCTTGGAACTCAGAAGCTTCCCTCCAAGCCACAGGCAGCTCAGTGCCTCCGGCAGCAGCATGCTGGGAACACAAGGGCAAAGGCCAAGTTTTCTTTATGTTGGGAATTTTGCATGGAAACTAAAATTATGGATTTGGATTATCTGGTATTCTCTTATCCTAGTTCCACTAAATAAACATTAGAAAATGTTAAAAAAAAAAAAAAGGACAGAGGGATTGGAGAGATAGGACAAGGGTTAAGGTTCCTACCTTTGCCAGTCAACCCCAGTTTGATCCACAGCAATGCATATGATCCCCCAGGCACAGCCAGGAGTGATCCCTGAGCCTGGAGTTAGCCATGGGCACTTCCCAGTACAGTAGGGAAAATAAGAAAAAGAGGGAAGAGCTGAGGAGAGGGCAGGAGGGGAGGAGAAGAGAGGGGAGGGGAGGGCATGGGAGGAGAGGAGAGAAAAGAGACAGGACCTGAAAAATAGGCCTGGGTTTAAGTCTCTTATCTTGCTTGAGGCTGATCCCAGTTCAATCTCTTCACCACATGATCCCCAGGAGCAATCCCCAAGCACAGAGTCAGAAGCAACCCCTGAGCACCAGTGGGTATGGCCTACAATCCTCAAATAATTAAAATACTAGACAAGACAGGATAAAGTCAGTCACATTCAAATAACAGTGTTCGAATCCATTGGGTGAGAAGTTTGCCAACTGATAAGTCTACAATTTCACCTGGTAATTAAAGGAGCCATTCCATACCTTAGTCCTTTCAATGCTGAAGATGGCTTACCTGTACCAAGCTTTGATTTTAGTACAAATGCATTCTATCTACATCAGTTATATATAGATAACTAGGAGAAGGGCTCTGGCTCTGTGATGAAAAATAAAGACTCCAAACATGAGAGCCACTTACTCTTGTATTGCAAACCTTAACACCCAAAAGGAGAGCGAGAAAGAGAGTAAAAGGGAATGTGCCTGTTACAGAGGCAGGGGGAGCGGTATAGGGTGGAAGGGGAGGACGGGAGGGGTACTGGGAACACTGGTGGTGGAGAATGGGTACTCAATCACTGTATGACTGAAATGTAATCACAAAAGTGTAAGTCTGTAACTGTATCTCACTAAAAATAAATAAATAACATTTAAAAAGTAAATACAACATGTGTTCAATAGAAAGCAAGCAATTAGTCCTAAAGTGGTGCTTAGGACATAGTAGATACTGTTTTCTAGCATATATTGAAAAGTGGATAAAAGCATAATAGAATGAATGAGTGAATACTTGCTATATTGATCAATTGATTGTGCCACTCAAAAACGAACTCTGAAAGAGAACCACCTCTAGAAACTCTTGAAATGGAACAAGATCATAATTGGACAAATATTTATGGCTTGTTCACCTTGCACAAGAAAAAAGGATGAAATACTGAAAGGGAGAGGGATTCACAGAAAGAACAATATAGCTTCTTCTTGTATTGCTTGTTAGCCCATTAAAAAAATAAAAGTGCTATGCAAACAAGAACTTACATTGTAAATGCATTATTTTGTGAAATAATGGACACAGAAGAGAAAGAAATATTATAATTATTCTGAGAGTTGAAGGCCAGAAAAATCTTGTAGAGATAGATATCATCAATGTATATATCTTTAACGTGTAGACAGAAAGAGCAAGGTTTGCCTTGGATAAGAATGAATTCTGAAAATGCAGTCATGTGATATATTTGGAACCAGCCTGACCACTGCATATCTCTAACTCTTCGCTCTGGCCTTTTCCTGCTTCCTATCATCATTTGTCATCTAAATTGCAGCCTCTGGTTGGGTTCCCAGTCTTTATTGTGTACCCTTATGATCAGTTGTCCTCAGGCAGTAAGGATGATTTTTTTAAAGGTCAGTCATGTTCTCCTCCATCCTCTACACTTAAAATCTACAGTGGTTCTTCACTGACCTTAGACCCAAAACTTAGTCACTAGTCTTTCAAGTCTAGCAGGATCCATCCTGCTTTCTCCCCTCAATCTTCGCCTTCCCAGGCCCTTTTCAAACCCACTCTGGCCTCCAGATGGATGGAAAGCCTTTTCAGTTTCCGAGAATGCCATGTTATCTTATCTTTGGGCTTCATACATGGTATTCCATTCTCTAAGTAAACTTTCCCCATTTTTCACCTGGTTAAAGGCTTTTCCTAGTCAGATTCCAACCTAGATATCACTTGATCCACCATGTTTCTGGTTGCAACTTGGGTTTTACGGGTCTCATGTTTCCTCATAGCACCCTGCGCTGCTCTGTCATATAGCATAATGCACTGCATAATAATGTCTGCCAGTCCAGTTTGATATTAGCCTGTCAGCTCCAAGAAGAGAAGGACAGGGCCTATATGTGTCACCTCTCTATTCTCAACCCAAAGTGTCTGGCACAAGTTATACATTCAGTCAATTTTTGTTGAATGAATGGGTGGGTAAATGCATGAATGGATCAATCACCGTATCACTGTCATCCCGTTGTTCTTCGATTTACTCAAGCAGGCGCCAGTAATGTGTCCATTCATCCCAGCCCTGAGATTTTAGCAGCCTCTCCTTATTTGTCTTTTCCAATGATTGGAGGCTCTTTCAGGGTCAGGGGAATGAGACTTGTTATTGTTACTGTATTTGGTGTATCAAATACACATGGGAAGCTTGCCAGTCTTTTCTGTGCAGGCGGGATACTCTTAGTAGTTTGCCGGACTCTCCAAGAGCATCTATAGAATTCCAAAGGATAAATAAATGAATGGATAAATAAATGGATAAATGTGTGAACATTTATTATGTTGTACAAACAAGTAGGACAGGAATTGCGGATTGAGGTAACCTTGAATGACAGGACAAGGATTCTGAATTTTATCTCAGAAGCATCTAAGCATAAAATAAATGTAAAAATTGATAAATAAAATTTACAAAATATGACAAATGAATATTGGAATTTATATTCAAAAGAAAAAGTGGGGGTTGATGAGAAAGTACAGGAGTTAAGATGTTTGCAAATGACTCACCCGTCTTGGATCCCTGGCACCACATACATTCCTCTGAGTATCTCCAGGAGTAATCCCTGAGCACAGAGCCAGGAGTAAGCCCTGAGTACTGCTGAGTGTGGTCTACTGCTCACCCCAGTAAATAATCAAATAAATTCTAAAATTCAAAATTTTAAAAATGCATATTTACAAAAGAAATACTAAATAGAATTGATTTTGTAAGAAGGCAAGCACATATATGGTTCTCAACCCATCTGACCTGCAAGAGTGAGCTGAAATTTCTTACCAAGAATTAAAAGGAAGATTTAAAAAAATGATAAAAACTAAATGTTTCCACTGTTCTATTATTATGTGCATGGTAAGTCCCCATGTAGGCAGAGCAAAGACATAAAACCCAGCCAGTTTTCAAATACTGAAAAGGTCAAAACAGTTGGACCAACTACCATAAGCTGATGTAGAATACATTGTCTTGGGTGATTCCCAAGCTTCACTGTGCATTCAGATAAATGTTGTTTGGATTATAACATTAAACTAGAACTAAATGATCCACATTGTTAAGATTATTATAAGAGTGGAAAATTGCACAACTGAACTGAACATTTTTCTTAGTCTTCAGAGCCTGAGGGTCATAATTTGTAGGGATCGTTGTGCTGGCTTAGATACTGATGATTTACTATGCGTTGACAACTTCTTTAGTTCTGTACAAAATAGAAAAGAAGTTCCAGTCTTTCCTAGAACAGTGAAAGCATAAGTAAAGCAAAGAATCCAACATAATATGGACAAAGTGTGACTGTAAAATAATGACAGGGAATTTGTCTTTAAAAGATATAAAATTCAAGAGAACTGTTCTACAAATCTGTCACCTTGGAGCATGGTACAATTAATTCAGAGAATATATACACATTGCTTGAGCATTCTTGGAAGGTATTTTTCAGACATTGAGACACATTGTGGAATATTGAAAAAAGCATAAACTGATTTATGACTATTAGCAGCTGCATTAGCACAGACAACTTTCATAACCTACGAAATCCTCAGATTTCTTCTCTTGTGAAATGGAGATAAAATAAAATACCACACTACTTTTTTAAGTACCGGTTGAATCATAACCAAAAGTGCCTGTATTAGAATTCTACCAAAAGGAGTCATCATTGTTATCTCATGTAAGTTCTGTTTCAGATCTAGTGCATTGGTCTTACTAGGTTCAACAAAGAATGCCTCAGACCAGTAGAAGAGTTACTTAGGTTTATTATTCCTCAGTTACCAAATTTAACCTCTGTATGAATTTGCTCAAGTTTTAATACACTGTACCACTAACAATGTACCATATGTAAAGACTTCCACAACAGATGTGTATTCTATCACACATCTAGAGTTGGAAATCAAAAATCAAAGTATCAGCAGGCCATTGCTATCTCTAGAGGCTCTTGGGAAGGGCCTTTTCTGACACTTTCTGGATTTGGTTATGTCTTGAAATCTTTGGTGTTCTTTAGTTGTAGAGAATGCTCTCCAATCTTTTCTTTGGACCATCATATAGTGATCTCCATATGTTTGCTTTTCTTCTCCTATCTTCAGAAAGATGCACATTATATAGAATATAGGAATTTATATGACTCTGCAAGGTCCAATACAACCACATCATAACTAATTACATCTACACAAATAACATTTGAGCATAAGTTCATATTTTGAGGTACAGGGTGGATATGAATTTTAAAGGGTTCACAATTCAACCAAAACAGTTTCCAAAATCAAACTCTAGAACCCCAAAGATGTTTGCACTCTTAAAGATTCAAATCATCCAATACAGCCTTTATGAAAGTTAGTAAGAAAGAAAATCTGAACAGATTTCAGTCAGTGTCAGCTGGTAGTTTACTGGCTCACAGCGGTAGGGCGTTTGCCTTGCACGCAGCCAACATGGCCGACCCGAGTTCGATTCCTCCGCCCCTCTCGGAGAGCCCGGCAAGCTACTGAGAGTATCTCGCCCGCATGGCAGAGCCTGGCAAGCTCCCCGTGACATATTCGATATGCCAGACACAGTAACAACAAAGTCTCCAATGGAGACGTTACTGGGCCCGCTCGAGCAAATCAATGATCAACGGGAGGGCCTTTACTTTACTTTATGGTTAGATGAGCATTGTGAACAATTTAAAGTCATGTATGTGTACATATATATACACACTCAAAATTTTAGAAATTTTCAGAAGTTCAGGGGACTTTCTGCCCCTTTTCAGGAAATAAATTATTCACTAGTTCCCTGGAAATCTACCTTATTTAAGAAAGCAATTGTAAAGGAGTCAACCATAGCCCCTAAGGCTATCACTACCATCATCACATCGTTCTAGTATTCCCGTGCAATAGTATTGCCCACTTTGAAAAAGAATGCTTTAGTTAGAATGCCCTTGTCTATCCATAAATGTGGAATGAAGAATACACTCACACAAATCTATGTCTACCAACCGAAACTTATCTCAAAGATAATAGAAAATTTATATTTTACCAAAAAAAATAATGATCAGAAAGATGGCACATTAGGCAAGGTGCTTGATATGGCCCATCGAGTTTCAATTCCAGTACCTTGTATGATTGCACTGCACTGCCAGAAGTGATCCCTGAGTGCAAAGCCAGATGTGGGCCAAAAACAAAGGAGGATAAGGAGAAAAAAGGTGGATGTGGAGGAGACATCGGAACACGAAGACAATCCCTATGAGGTAAAAGTCCCTAAAGAAAACAGAGTTTGATATTCTTCTGGAAGGGACAGCTAGTGATAAATTGGCACTAGTGTTAATAAGGATGGTTCTCTGAGGAAGGCTGATAGAATTCCCCTATTAAGAAATCAGAAGAGTGTCCACCAAGAAGAGACAGTACAGGAAAGGTACACCAGGGTGGGAGGGAATCTTTATTTACTTGTGCTGTTAGCCTGTGCTCTAGATCATAGACAGATTTTTTTATTGCTTTTTGGGTCACACCCGGCAATGCTCAGGGGTTACTCCTGGCTCTGCACTCAGAAATCACTCCTGGAAGTGCTCAGGGGACTATATGCGATGCCAGGGACTGAACTCAGGTCAGCCACTTGCAGGGCAATGGTCCTGCCAGCTGTACTACTATTCCTGCCCGGATCATGGACATCTCTTAAGAGAGGAAACCCTTATCTGGCCTCTGGGGTGACTGCAAGCATTCTAAATCAACACAGATTCCTAGGCTCCCTATATCAAAATCCCAAAGAAACCCAATGAAACGTTTCAAATACCATGGTGTAGTAAACAGGCATTCTACAAGTAGCAACAAAGAACTAAGGGACAGAACTGACTTGGTTGCCCATATGAAGAGAATGATAATACAAACGCTGGCTAAGGGTCATATTAGGGCACACTTTGCTCAGCATTTGAATTCTGTGGTTTTAGCTCTGAAAGAGAAAAGAACCCTTATCAACACATCATCTTTTTCAATAGAATATTCCTTGGATTCAATCTACCTGATTATTTTCAAGTTTGAGTTAAAATCAGCCTCCCAAGAATAGGGAATTATTGTCTTAGCTAGCAAGTGGAGGCCAAAAGATGTTTCACCCTCACCAAGTTCCTAATTTCCCTTCTGTCATAGTGATCTTTGACACCAAAGAAGCAAAAAAAAAAAGATTCAAAGGTAACTTAATCTAGGAAGCAGTTAGAAACAACATTTGAGAACAGAAATACCTGCAAGAGGTGTGTTAAACCTAAAGATCATAAGTTCAAATGCTTACAAAGGCTAAACAGGTAATCTCATGCCTTAGAGTTAAGAAGGTATACACACCCACAGTTGCTAAGATTTATTTTTGTATGTAGGAGTACTGCTATTTATTCAGCCACTGATTAGCTGATTGAATTGTGCATGAACTCCACCTTACTTTTTTTTCATTTTTTATAATTTTATTTGTTGAATCACTGTGAGAGCAGTTACAAAGCCTTTGGGTCTAAGTCTCGGTCATACAATGAAACACCCGTACCTCCACCAGTGCCCATTCTCCACCACCAAAAACCCCAGTATACCCCCATGCCACACCCTCCCCCTACCTGTGGGGCAGATGATTTCCACATTACTCTCTCTCTACTTTGATCACATTTAATATTTTGACACCAGACCCACCATTATTATTTGAGATTTTTTTTGTAGTATATGTACCAATTTATTTTTCTACCAAGTGTCTCAGGGTACCCTTTTCTCCACATTCTCACCAACATTTTTTTTCCTTCTTAAATTTTTATTAGTGAAACACCATGAGGTACAGTTGTAGACTTACAAATTTTTGTGCTTGGGTTTCAGTTATACAATAACCGAATACCCATCCCTCCACCAGTGCCCATTCTCCACCCCCACCAATCCCAGTATCCCTCCCTCCCCTCATCCCCCCATCCCACCCTACCTCTGTGGCAGGGCATTCCCTTTTGTTATCTTTCTCATTTTGAGTGCTGTGGTTTGCAAAAGAGACATTGAGTGGCAATCTTGTTTGGTCATGGTCTACTCTCATCACGCATTTCCCATCCTGAGAGAAACCTCCCAACACCCTTTATTTGGTGCTCCCTTCTCTATCTGAGCTGCCTTTTCCCCTAGAGTGTGCGGCTGTCTTCAAAGCCATGGAGTAATCCTCCTGGTACTTATCTCGGCTATTCTAGGGTGTTAGTCTCCTATTTTGTTACTTTATGTTCCCCAGATGAATGCAATCTTTCTATGGCTGTCCCTTTCTGTCTGGCTCATTTCGCTTAGCATGATACTTTCCATGTAGTACCATTTGTATATGAATTTCATGACTTCATTTTTTCTAACAGCTGCATAGTACTCCATTGTGTAGATGTACCAAAGTTTCTTTAACCAGTCATCTGTTCTCGGGCACTTGGGTTTTTCCAAATATTGGCTATTGTGAACAGTGCAGCAATGAACATAGAAGTGCAGATGTCATTTTGACTATACTTTTTTTTGTCTCTCCAGGATATATTCCCAGGAGTGATATTGCTGGGTCAAATGGGAGCTCGATTTCTAATTTTTTGAGAGTTGTCCATAATGTTTCCCAAAAGGGCTGAACCAGTTGACATTCCCATCAGCAGTGTAAGAGAGTCCCTTTCTCCCCACATCTGTGACAACACTGGTTGCTTTTTGTTCTTTTGGATGTGGGCCAGTCTCTCTGTGGTGTGAGATGATATCTCATTGTTGTTTTGATCTGCATCTCCCTGATGATTAGTGATGTAGAACATTTTCTCATGTGCCTTTTAGCCATCCTGATTTCTTTGAGAAAGTTTCTGTTTGCCCCATTTTTTGATGGGGTTGATTGTTTTCTTCTTGTGGAGTTCAACCAGTATTTTGTATATACTTGATATAAACCCCTTGTCAGATGTATATCCGTAGAATATCCTTTCCCATTCTGTAGACTGTCTTTGTATTTTGGTCACTGTCTCTTTTGAGGTGCAGAAGCTTCTTAGTTTAACATAGTCCCATTTGTCTATCTCTGTTTTCACTTGCTTGACAAGTGGCATGACATCTTTGAAGATACCATTAGTTTCAATGTCATGGAGGGTTTTGCCAACTTTGTCTTCAATATGCCTTATGGATTCCGGTCTGATGTTGAGGTCTTTAATCCATTTTGATCTTACTTTTGTACTGGGTGTTAGGGACAAATCTGAGCCCACTTTTTTGCATGTAGCTGTCCAGTTTTGCCAGCACGATTTGTTAAAGATGCTTTCCCTACTCCACTTCACATTTCTTGCCCCTTATCGAAGATAGATGATCATATGCTTGGGGGGAGATGTCAGTATATTCGACCTTGTTCCATTGGTCTGCAGCTCTACCTTTGTTCCAGTACCGTGCTGTTTTAATTATTACTGCTTTGTAGTAGAGTTTGAAGTTAAGGAGGTTGATTCCTCTCATTTTCTTTTTCCCCAGAATTGCTTTAGCTATTCGTGGGGGCTTATTTTTCCACATAAATTTCAGGAGTGTTTGCTCCATTTCATTGAAGAATGTCATGAGTATCATAATAGGGATCACACTGAATTTGTACAGTGCTTTGGGAAGTATTGCCATTTTGACAATGTTAATTCTCCCTATTCATGAACAGGGGATATTTTTCCATTTCCTGGTGTCCTCTTTTATTTCCTGAAGTAGCGTTTTGTAGTTTTCTTTGTACCTGCCCTTTACTTCCTTAGATAAGTTGATTCCTAGGTATTTGATTTTCTGGGGCACAATTGTGAATGGGATTGTTTTCTTCATGTCACTTCCTTCTTTTTCACTATTTGCATATAGGAAAGCCATGGACTTTTGGGTATTGATTTTATAGCCTACCACTTTACTGTACAAGTTTATTGTTTCTAGGAGTTTCTTGGTAGAGGTTTTAGGGTTCTCTAAGTATAGTATCATTATCATCTGCAAATAGTGAGAGCTTGATTTCTTCCTTTCCTTACCTAGATGCCCTTAATATCTTTTTCTTGTCTAATCGCTATTGCAAGTACTTCCAGTACTATATTGAACAGCAGTGGAAAGAGTGGACATCCTTGTCTCGTCCCTGATCTTAGAGGGAAGGCTCTTAGTTTTTCCCCATTGAGGATGATGCTTGCCATAAGCTTGTGGTAGATGGCTTAACTATATTGAGGAAAGTCCCCTTCATACCATTTGGCAACAGTTTTCATCATAAAGTGGTGCTGGATCTTGTCAAATGCTTTCTCTGCATCTATTGATATGACCATATGGACTTTATCTTTTCTTTTGTTGATGTAATGGATTATGTTGATTGATTTCCAAATGTTAAACCATCCTTGCATCCCCTGGATGAATCCCACTTGGTCATGGTGTATGATCTTTTTGATGAGTTGTTGAATTCTATTTGCTAGTATTTTGTTGAGAATCTTCGCATCCATGTTCATCAGGGATATAGGTCTGTAGTTTTCTTTTCTTGTGGTGTCTTTGTTTCCTTTTGGCCAATGTTTCCTTGTTGAGTTTCGTTCTTGTTGATCTATCCAGAGGTGATAAGGCGATGTTGAAGTCTCCGGCTACTATTGTGTTGTTAGCAATGTCCTTAAAATTTGTTAGTAGTTGTTTTAAATATTTAGTTGTTCCTTCATTAGGTGCGTATACATTTAAGAGTGTGATTTCTTCCTGTTGTATGTATCCCTTGATGAAAAGAGATATGGGCTTCATAGAAACTGTTTGGGAGAGTTTCTGTTTTTTCAATTTCCTGGAAAAGCTTGAGAAGTACTGGCAGTAGGTCCTCTTTAAATGTTTGGAAAAATTCGCTAGTGAATCCATCTGGACCTGGGCTTTTGTTTTTGGGAAGACTTTTGATTACAGTTTCAATTTCCCTGATGTTAATAGGTCTATTCAGGTATTCTAGATCTTCTTGATTCAGCTTTGGGAGATGATAGGAATCCAGGAATTTATCCATTTCTTCTAGGTTCTCTTGTTCCGTGGCATACAGATTTTCAAATTAGTCTCTGATGATCTTTTGAATTTCTTTGGTTTCTGTTGTGACATCCCCCTTCTGATTTCTGATTCGGTTTATTAGGGTTCCCTCTCTCTCTTTCTTTGTGAATGTTGCTAGTGGTTTATCTATCTTGTTTATTTTCTCAAAGAACCAGCTCTTGGTTTCATTAATCTTTCAGATTGTTTCTTTGGTTTCCATGTCCTTGATTTCTGCTCTAAGTTTTTTGATATCTTTCCTTCTGCCTGATTTGGGCTCTTTCTGTTGATCCCTTTCTAAGGTCTAGAGCTGTGAAGTAAAGTTGTTTAAGTGCGTCCTTTCTTCCGTTCTGAGAAATGCTTGTAGAGCTATAAATTTTCCCCTTAATTTCGCTGCATCCCATAAGTTCTGGTAGCTCATGTCTTCATTCTCATTTGTTTCCAGGTATCTTTTGATTTCGTCCTTGACTTCCTCCCTGACCCACTCGTTATTCCGCATTGAGTTGTTTAATTTCCAGGTGTTTGATTTGGTTCTCCGTGTCTGTGTATTATTCACTTTTATCCTCAGTGCATTGTAGTCTGAAAAGATGGTTGACACTATTTCTATCTTCCTGATTTTATTGAGTTATGTTTTGTGGCCTAGCACATGGTCTATTTTGGAAAATGTTCCAGGTGCACTGGAGAAGAATGTGTATTCTTTTTTTGGGGATGTAAAGCTCTGTATAGGTCTATAAGCCCTTTCTCTTCTATTTCTTCTTTCAAAGCCAATGTTTCCTTGTTGAGTTTTGTTCTTGTTGATCTATCCAGAGGTGATAAGGCGATGTTGAAGTCTCCGACTACTATTGTGTTGTTAGCAATGTCCTCCTTAAAATTTGTTAGTAGTTGTTTTAAATATATAGCTGTTCCTTTAATAGGTGCGTATACATTTAAGAGTGTGATTTTTTCCTGTTGTATGTATCCCTTGATGAAGAGAAAATGGCCTTCACTGTCCCTTCTAATCTTTTTCAACCTGAAATTGGTGTTGTTGGGTACTAGTATGGCCACCCCAGCTTTTGTGAGGGAGCTGTTTGCTTGCAGGATTGTTTTCCACCCTTTGACTTTGAGTCTGTGTTTGCTCTGACTGTTGAGATGAGTTTCTCCTAGGCAGCAGAATGTTGGGTTCTGTTTCTGAATCCATTTTGCTACTCTGTCTCTTCATTGGTGAATTTAGACCATTGCGGTAAGGCGTTTGCCTTGCACGCAGCCAACATGGCCGACCCGAGTTCGATTCCTCCGCCCCTCTCGGAGAGCCCGGCAAGCTACCGAGAGTATCTCGCCCGCATTGCAGAGCCTGGCAAGCTCCCCGTGACGTATTCAATATGCTAAACACAGTAACAACAAAGTCTCCAATGGAGACGTTACTGGGCCCGCTTGAGCAAATCGAAGATCAACGGGAGGGCCTTTACTTTACTTTACTTTACATTGAGAGATATTATTGTTATGGGGTTTTTTGTCATCTTTCTGTAAGGGTCTGTTGTGCTTGTAGGGTTTGTCTTATCTTATAGTAGCCCCTTTAGCCCTTGTTTTAGGTTTGGTTTAGAGTCTATGAAGTTCCTGAGCTGCTGTTTATCTAGAAAATAGTGTGCCATTCCTTCGAGTTTGAGCAAGAGTTTAGCCGGATAGAGTATTCTTGGTGAAGCATTCATTTCAGTGAGTTTTTTCACTATATCTCATCATTGCTTTTGGCCTTGGAGGGTTTCCCCTGATTGGTCTGCTGTGAATCTAAGGAGTGCTCCTTTGTATGTGATTTCCTTCTTTGACCTTGCTGCTTGCAGTATTGTGTCTCTATCGGCAGCATCTATCATTCTAACTATGATATGTCTTGGAGTGTTTTTATTAGGGTCTCTTTTAGCTGGCACCCTTTGGGCTCCTTGAATCTGAATGGCTGCATTGTAGAATTCTGGGAATTTTTCAGCAATGATTTGTTTGACCATGGCTTTTTCATTAGGATTGTTTCCCTGATCTTCTGGGACTCCTATGATTCTAATGTTGTTCCTCTTGGAATCATCTCCTAGGACTCTGATTCGCTCTTGAGCTATTTTGAGGTCTCTTGCCATTGTTTGTTGTTGCCTGTTGGCTTGATGCAGCTGATCTTCCAGCTCACTGATTCTTTCTTCAGCTGTGGTCATTCTACTTTTGAGGGCACAGACTGAGTTTTTTATTTCATCTATGGAATCTATGATTTGTGACATTTTTGTGCATAGCTTTCCAATTTCTGCTCTCATTTCTTTCTGTATTTTCTCTATTGTGCAATCCATTGTTTCTTTCATGTCCTCTTTCAATTTACTGGATATCTGTCTCACTGTTTCATTGAGTTCATTGAACATTCTCATGACTTCATATCTGAATTCTTTGTCAGAGACGTCCCTTAGGTGAAAGGCACCTACAGAGGCTTCTGGACTCTTTACATTGTCCTCTCCATGTGGTGGGGATTTGCGTTGTTTCTTCATGTTAGTGTGTAGGTGTGGGGAGTATATTTCTTGGTATGACTAAACTACCTGCAGCTGCGTGAGCGTCGGTCTGCCGAAAATTAGGCCCCACTTCTACAGTGGCCACACCCCTCACGGGAACCAGGTGTGTGTGTGAGGGGTGAAGGCTGGGTTGGGGAGGAGACCAGTGGAGAAGCGTTGGGGGCGGGGGCAGGAAGGGGCTCAGGTCCGCTTTTGTTCCAGGGTCCGAGAGGACACCTGGGCCCTTGCAGGGCGAAAGCCAACTCCCAGATTCGAATGCTGGTGGGCGGACTGACCTGGATGGGTAGGAGACTGGCAGAGCAGCGTTGGGGGCGGGCGGCAGGAAGGGGCTCAGGTCCGCTTTTATTCTAGGGTCCGAGAGGACGCCTGGGTCCTTGCAGGGCGAAAGCCAAGTCTTACTTGAGATTTTACCCCAACACTCAGATCTGCTGAAAAGGCAACAGTAGACAATTTGTGTTCTATTGCTGGTTATGAATAACATATGATGTCACGTGGCTGTAGTTGGGCCATGTGATTTTCAAATTCCAAAATTTTAACACTTAAGTCTGGAGGGTTTTCTGCCAAAAGCCACTGGGTCTCGAGATTTGCTCCTGAGTCTCTGGGATCATGGCCGTTGAGCAGCTTGATTAGGATCCAGAGAGGCCGTTTGTGGGCATTGACTTAGGGTCTCGTTGGGGTGGGGAGGACAGGACCGGCTCCATCCCCATCCCGTGAGGCCCTGCGAGTCTTATCACTGGGAGCCCAAACCTGACTGTCCAGTGGCCTCTGAAGGATGGTGGCCACTGGGCCACCAAGGGGAACAGGCCAAGGCTCGAAATCTATTCCCACCTGGGTTGGTCCAGCATCGGTAACCTACTGCAGGGCCCGGACGCATTTCTGCCAAAAGCCGCTGGGTTTCAGGATTTGTTTCTGAGTCTCTGGGATCATGGCCATTAAGCAATTCAATCGGGAACCAGAGAGGCCATGCCTCCAATTATATAGCTGAGCAGGAGGTGGTTTGTGGGTGTGTTTCCCACATACCTAACTTTTGGCCTTTTACTTTCTTGGTAAACTTTGCCCCAAGTTTTTGGGGTCTGGCCAAAGGCAGAGCAGCAATTTTGGGGTATCTGGAAGTCTGAAGGTGCCATCAGGCTTCTTATGCATTCGCCTCACAGGCACAGATTGACCTGCTGGCCGCACCATACCCCCCACAGTTGCTAAGTTTTAAGAAAATCCCAATAGTCAAAAAAAATAAAAGAGTTGACATCTGCTCATTCAATACATTTTTATTGCAATGTAGTTTATGTATGACAAATTATTGCTATTTAAACTATATCACTTCAAATATAGATAGAATTGTGAAGCAGAATCATAATCAGGATAATGAATTAACATTGCAACACTGTTTACATAGCCAGAATCTAGAAAAAACCTGAGTGCCCAAGAACAGATGACTGGTTAAAGAAACTTTGGTACATCTACACAATGGAGTACTATGTAGCTGTTAGAAAAGATGAAGTCATGAAATTTACATACAAGTGGTACTACATGGAAAGTATCATGCTAAGTGAAATGAGTCTGAAAGACATAGAAAGACTGCATTCATCTGTGGAACATAAAGTAACAAAATTGGAGACTAACACCCAACAATAGCCGAGATAAGCACCAGGAGGTTTACTCCATGGCTTGGAGGCCAACTGCACACACTAGGAGTAAAGGCAGCTCAGATAGAGAAGGAGCACCAAATAAAGGGGGTTGGGAGGTTCCTCCTAGGATGGGAGATGCATGCTGAAAGTAGACTAAAGATCAAACATGATTGCCACTCAATACCTCTTTTGCAAACCACAGCACCTAAGAGGAGAGAGAGAACAAAAGGTAATGCCCTGCCACAGAGGCGGGGTGGAATGGAGGGGGTAGGGTGTGGAGGGATACTGGGATCACTGGTGGTGGAGAATGGGCAATGGTGGAAGGATGGGTATTCAATCATTGTATAACTGAAACCCAAACACAAAAATTTGTAAGTCTACAGCTGTACCTCATGGTGTTTCACTAATAAAAAAATTTTTAAATAAATAAATTTTTTAAAAAGATGATGAACTAATCCATTGCTCCCAAGCATTTCTTTGTTCCTCTTATAATCATTCTATCTCACTTTTCCCCAGTTCCTGATGATCATAAATCTGCTTTCTGACACCATATATTCATCTGTACTTTCTAGAAATTTATTTAAATGGCAACATTTATGCACATTCTTCTTCTTTTGCATTCACAATAATTTTTGAAGCCTGATTAATGTTGTACATGTTAATAGTTTAGTTTGGTACTTCATGGTATATACACAATTTATATAGTAATCTGTTAATGGACATTAGTGTTGTCCTTAGTTTTGTCGTTACTTGAATAAAATTGTCATAATATTTGTGTATATGCTTTTGTTTCTCTTCAATTTAATAACAAGGAGTAAGACAGCTGAGTAATACAAATACAATAACTAAATACTTAACCATGGAAAAAACTATCAAATGATTTATAGAATGGCAATATCACTTCATTTCCCCACAAACAGTGTATGATATTTCTGCTGCTCTGTATGCCTGTCAACACCTTGTACAGTCATCTTTTTAATTTTAACCACTTTAATAGTTTTGATATCACAGTGAGTAGGGTGTTTGCCTTGCAGAGGCTGACCCAGGTTCAATTCCTCCGCACCTCTCGGAAGGCCCAGAAAGCCACCAAGAGTGTGTAAACTCAAAAAAGACAGCAGCAGTGGCTCTATCCCCGACGCCCGAGTTCGGTAGTCTTCCCCCAAACAGGGGAGGTTGATGGTGATGGGTAGGTGAAGGAAGATAATGAGGGCCAGGCTCGTTGGTCTTGGTTGCAGTTTATTTCATTCCCATCTCCATTCTCCTCTGATTCTCTTCCTGCTTCTTTCTCCCCCATGCTACTTCATTCTCCTCCTCTATCCCCCTTCATTCTCCTTCTTGCTCTGGAATCTGGATCTGGATCCCCTTTTTCCTTCTCCTTCTGGAGTCTGGCTCCTGTTCCCGATTCTCCAGCCCACTCTTACAGTGTAGTTAAATCCCAAAACCATGAGAAGTTGGGGCTTACACATAGGTGTGGAAACAATCAATAGGGGTAAAGTTCTTTCTCTGGGGAAAGCCACTTCTAGGACAGATACTCTCTCAGCAGGACGACCCACCCTAGAGCAGAATCCCCTTGGTGTGTTTCTCCTCCCCTTGTCCAACAACCATATAAGCATACATAATATAAATCATTTTGCATGGATACAGTAAGAAATACCTTAAGCTTATAGAATTGCTCTCCTAGGGCCATCTAGATCTCAGATTACAGTGCTCAGGCCAGATAGTCTTTCCTATCCCTAGCAGGGTCCTAGTCTCGTCTTTACTTTTGGATCATGACAGCATTTGTCTATGATCAAGCTCTTAACTTATAGTTAAGAATCGTGGCACTTTGACCTGGCCCATTTCGATGCCAGGGTAGCTTATCGCTTGCCCTGGCTCCATTCAGTCCCTCATCAGGACCCTGCTTTTGGGGTGCTAGGAACCAAGGGCAACTGAGGCTTAAGTCGAGAAAGCAGATGCCCGGGAGTGAATAATATTCAAAGCCAATTAAATCCTAAGTTACAAAGCATAATATTAACGGTCTTCCTGTATTTATATAAAAAGGACATTGCTTTAAAGTAAACTATTCAAAAGACATAAGGAGCGGATAAAGGCAATATTAACTTACAATACAAGTTCAGTGTCCTAGAAGGATCTGACCTTACGAATTAACAGAGTCTGATTGGGGGGGAAAGCTGATTAACTGGTTGGGGAAGAGAGCACAGAGAAGTGGTTACAGATACAGAAGAAATGGGGGTGACTCGGGAGCACTGTGATGGTGTGACCTGATAAACCTGAGGTCCTTGTGGCAAGGGAGAAAGGACAAAGCAATGTCATCCTACAGAGAGTATCTTGCCCGCATGGCAAATCTGGCAAGCTCCCCGTGACGTATTTGATATGCCAAAACAGTAACAAGTCTCACAATGGAGACGTTACTGGTGCCCACTCGTGCAAATCTATGAGCAACAGGAGGACAGTGCTACAGTGCTACTTTAATAGTTTTATAGTGGTATGCTTTTTGTTGTTTAATTTATATTCCCCTAACTATCAGTTTAGTTGAATATCTTTTTGTGTGTTTATTTGCTGTCTCTATGTTTTTTTGATGAAATTTCTATTAAGTTCTAGACTATTTTATTTATTTATTTTTATCATTGTGATTCCTTTATAAAATCCGCATATACAGGTCTTTTATTATATATGTAATTTTCAAATATTTTATCCCCTCTGGGACTTCTCTTTCCTTTTCCTACTTAGTGTCTTCGAAAAACGTTGCAAATTCTGCCAAATTTCAACTTATTTTTTTCATGGATAAAAGGTTTTTTTATCTTGAGAATCTGCCTCGCTGAGTGCCACAAAGATGTGCTTTTATATTTTCTTTTCTCCATGTCTAATAAGCTGAAAATGACAGTTTTGTGAAAGTTTAGTATAGGTTGAAACAAATCTATGAAATTCATCTAGCCCATTGGCCACCTATTACAAACTCTGTATTTTACATCCCTAAACTTATAGCACACAAAGTTTAAAATGTCTTGCTTAACTTTTTCACAGTATCTTTCACAAGACACCAAGTCTTATTCACAGTCAACCTTTCCTTACACCGAAGATCAATGTCTTTCTGGAAAAAAAAAGTTGGAGTTTCTCAGAACTTTTATTGAGTATGAAGAAAAATAGTAAACAATGACTTAGTTCTCCTGAATTAGAATTTGCTTGAAGTTCTGGTTAGATGAAAATGACATTCACTAGCGTGATGTATTAGTGACTACCACATCAGTATGCTATTGCCAAACCAACTAATGAGAACATTGTGAAAAGGATGATGCTGAGGGGGGAAGGCATAGAAGCAGACTTTTGTGTTTAAATTTTGTTTTTAGGTAATTAGCCTCTTTCAGTTGAGGCCCTTTATTCTTCATGGCTATCTCAGAACTCAAAAAAGATCATTTTTAAAGCATTTGAGTAATTAAATACCCTTCCTTTAAAACAGACTCTCTGGGATAGTGTTTTTAATATACTGAAAGAGATAAAATTCTGGCTCTGGGCAAATGTTAAAAAACATTTTTGTGTAGTCAACAGAGTAAAAAGTGTTCTTAGCCCCTCTGGCATTGTTCTGGAAATCCACACATGATGCAGGAAATTAGTTGTCTCGTGTCCAAACACTACTCAAGAACAGTGTTTTAAAATGTAATCAGACACCACTCAAGTGCAAGGAGCAGTTTAGAAAAAGAGGCAGGCCCTGAAAGCTCTGAGATTTGACGGTATCACAGATGGGCCGGCGGACAATCCACAGAAAGGGGTAGTAGAGCTTGAATAGAATCTCTTATTGATAGTTAAAACTTCTAGTGGTAAAGGAAAAATCTTTGCTGAACTTCTGATAGCTCTATAGTTTTAAGTTATGGGTATTCAAAAGGCGCAGAGACAATTATTGAGCCCCAGTGCTCTGTAAAGGCACAAAACCTCTCTTCTCTTACAGTTGTAATGATAGTTTAAATCTGTGAATATAAACTTACTACACAGAACCTGCTACTCTGTTACTTGTTTCAATAATGGCTCAGAATAACACTGAGCTAGTGATGTGTAGTCATTGATGTGAAAATTTTCCATGTTTCACTGAAAGGAGAATCTTGCCTTTGAACCCTCTTTACCTTCTCTTTTAGGGCACGCATGGTTTTCACAAAGCAGCTGGCTAGTTCATCCTTCCTTTGAAGCCCCTTTATGTATTGTATTCATTTCACTTTAAAAAATTTTAAATTCAGAGGATCGAGTTAAATGCCCTAAAATTCTAGTTAGACAACAGTTAATGTCTGGATGGACCTTTGGCACTTCACATCCTTGATTTTGTACCAGCACTTAAGTACATTGACCTCTTTGTGTTATTTCCAATATTTAATACTGATCTTACCCATTTAAAGTTTGAGAATAGGTTGAGATCGTTTTGGCCTCAAGACCTCTAATCATTCGCTTTACCGGATAAAACTGCGTGGGTGGTCGTGCAAGAGCGCCAGCTGGAGTGATAGCACAGCGGGTAGGGCGTTTGCCTTACAAGCGGCCAACATGGCCGACCCGAGTTCGATTCCTCCGCCCCTCTCGGAGAGCCCGGCAAGCTACTGAGAGTATTTGATATGCCAGACACAGTAACAACAAAGTCTCCAATGGAGACATTACTGGGCCTGCTCGAGCAAATCGACGATCAACGGGAGGGCCTTTACCTTTACCTTTTTTACCTTAATACTGATCTTGATCATCATATCAAAACACATCATAGCCCAAAATGAAGGTCTTAAATCTTAGTAGTATTCTTCCAAAATAGGGAAGATTTGAAATCTCAGTAAATATGGAGAAGAAAAAAGTTAGCAAATTTTCTTGTAGCAGAACTTGAAATAACTAGCTGGAGTTTATTGATCTTTTTTGTGTGTGTTTCAACTACATTCTTTACGGAGAGGAACATAAAGAATGCAATTCAAAAATGTCTTTGCATTTTTTTCTCTTGAAACAGGTGGAAGGATATTTGACAAGAAAATAATTTAACTCCATTTTATTTAATATAAAATATTCTGCCCACATTGAAAAGAGCAGTAGGGGCTGGAGCACAGCGGGAAGGGCATTTGCCTTGCACACAGTCAACCCGGGTTCGATTCCCAGCATCCCATATGGTCCCCTGAGCATGGCCAGGAGTAATTCCTAAGTGCAGAGCCAGGAGTGACCCCTGTGCATCGTGGAGTATGACCCAAAAAAGAAAAAGAAAGAAGAAAAAGAAAAAAAGCAGTCATTCCATTTTCGTTTTTATTATACTCACCCCATTGATTTAATAATCCGATAAGAAATGTGTAAGCAATGGGTCTTATATATCTGCGTTTTACTAGCAGCCTGCCACTTGCTATATGTGCAACCTTGAGTACATGTTTTGATCTCATGAAAACTCAGCATCATAACATACAAAGAGGGCTGCTGATACCATAGCTCAGAGATTTGCTATGATGATTTACCGATGAGCAAGGTAGGTTATCCAAGCAAGATACCCAGAAGTTCTGGATGTCATTCTGCCTCCTCATAGCTCTGTGCATTTTAACAGAGCACTCTCAACATGTTTAATAAAGGCTGATTTTATTTTGCAACTTCTCCAATCCCTTGTAAGGACTCAAATTGTGGCTTGCCTAACTCATCTTCACATTGTTCTCCTAGCACACCTAGTACTGAGGAAGTATTATATAAATATTTTGGGAAGGAAATAAAGAAGAAAAAAAGGTAAAATTGGTTGACTAAATAATAGTCATTAAATAGTCATTCACCTGTCGTCCAGTTGTTCATTTTTTTTGCTTGAGCGGGCACTAGTAATGTCTCCATCTGTCCCAGCCCTGAAATTTTAACAGCTTCTTCTTACTTACCTTTCCCAACGCTGCCATATTGTCAGCTCTTTCAGGGGTCAGGAGAATGAGGCTCGTTGTTACTGTTTTTGGCATAATGAATATGCCACGGGTAGCTTGCCAGGCTCTGCCATGCAGGCGGGATACTCTCGGTAGCTTGCTGGGCCCTCCGAAAGGGATGGAGTGATTGATCACTTGATCACTTGACATCCGTTAATCATTGATTTGCTCGAGCAGGCGCCACTAACATCTCCAAACATCCCTGTCATGTGCTAATGTAGCTCAGTGGCAAAGAACATGAAGAGCCTCAAATCAATCGTTCAGGGTCTTGATGAAGAAGTCTGACCATCTGGTAAGTGGGCGGCCATGTGATCTTTTGACGTCCCGTGGAATCCAGTTGGCAATGGCTCTAGTCCAGCGGTCATCTCCAAATCTCATTACATGTCCAGCCCATCTGATTTTCGAGGCCTTGGCAAATGAGACAGAGTCCCTGATTCTTGACCATCAATGAAGGTCAGAACTTCAGATTCTTTCTCTCATTTGAGTGAAGCGTGATACTCCAAGCATAGCTCTTTTAATTCCTCTTTGGGAGACCAGAATAGCGTTCTCATCATGTTTGTGTAGGGCCCAGGTCTCTGAGGCATATGTTAATGCAGGAAGAACAGTGGAATCGAAGAGATGTGGCCGGAGCCGGAGGTTCTTTGTCCTCTTAGATATTTCTTCGACATTCTTGAAGGCGTTCCAAGCTGCTCTCTTTCTCCTGCACAACTCAGGTGCCAGGTCATTCGTCATGTTGACTTCTCGACCTAGGTACACATAACTGTTGCATTCAGAGATGTTCGTCCCATTGAGAGTGAATGGAACGTCAGGAACGAGACCATTTCTCATAAACATTGTCTTTGTTAGATTCAGCTGTAGTCTGACCCTTCCACACTCATGGTTGAACTTGGCTAACATTTGTGCCGATTGGCTGATGTTATAGAAGGATGTTATCAGCGAAGTGGAGGTGGTATAATTGCCCACCGTATATCTTCACTCCCATTCTTTCCCATTCCAGTTGTCGCATGATGTTCTCGAGGGTGGCACTGAAGAGTTTTGGTGAAATAGTATAACCCTCCCGAACTCCTCTCTGGACATCAATGATCACCTTCCTGTAGAATGGTGAGATTCTGTTAGTGAATCAGCAATCTAGCTCACGGAGTATCCTGATGTATTGACTTTGAACGCCCTGTTTGGCTAGGGCCTCGATGACTGCTTCAGTCTCAACAGAATCAAAGGCCTTCTTTAAATCAATGAATGTTAGACAGAGCAGCATCTTGAATTCCCGAGAAACCTCAATGAGCTTGGTTATCGTGTGGATATGGTTGATTGTGTTAATTCCTTTTCAGAAACCAGCTTGCTCGCATGGTTGTTCTTCATCTAGTGTATTACTAATCCTATTCAGGATGACTTGAGTTAACAGCTTATAGAAGACAGACAACAGGCAGATCAGGCGATAGTTGCCAATGTTGTGGATGTCTCCCTTCTTGTACAGTAGTACAGTCCTGCAGACAGGTAGCGTGTGAAGAGCCAAGCCAATGTATTGATGAGTACTGATGGTAGGTTCTTCAGGTGTTTGGGTCTGACCTTGTCTGGGCCAGGTGCTCTTTGATCCTTTACTGAAAAAATGGCATGTCAGATTTCGGAAGGGAGAACTTTGGGAATGACATATCCATCCTGTGGAATTTGGTACGTGGGCAGGTGGACATGGCTATCAAAGGGATCCGAGTAAAAGTCCTGGATAATCTTCTCCATTGCTCTTCTGGAAAATGTGATTGATCCATCAGGACGGTGGGGGGCAGTCATCTTGGTCTTGTAGTTGGCCAAGGACAGGAGGGCGTTGCAAATGCTTTTTCCAGCTTCTGCCACATCTGCCAGCACTGCTGCTCTTCTCTCTTTGAAGTCTTCCTTTATCGCTTCTCTGCACTGCTTTGCAAGCTCAGACGTTTGCTTGCAGTTGCCTGAGGCTTGCGCCAAGCCAAGTTGGTGAATGAGCTCGAGAGTTTTCGAAGACAGCTGTCTTTTTGTGGCTATCTCTCTCTCTCGGCATTCCTCGCACAATCATGGAGGTGCTGAACCAGTAGATCGTATTTCTCGTCAATGTTGTCAACAACGGCATCTTCCCATGTTGCTGCAATAGTGCCAAAGAGTTCCCAGTTGGTGGTCGTTCTGGGAGTTCTCTTCTTAAACTTTGCAGCCCTTTCTCCCCGCTCTGTGAAGTAGAATTTTGCATGAAGGAGGTGTTCTTATCCCATTTAGAATTTTGGGACAACAGTGACATCGGTCAAGGAAAACTGTCAATTGAATATGATGCGGTCAATTTCGTTGTGGAACCGTCCACCAGGAGACTCCCATGTCCAACGTTTAGATTTGGCCTTCTGGAATTGTGAGTTATCATGGATGGTCTTGGTCCACATGATGAACAGTCTCTCACCCTGTTCGTTCCATTCTAGGCCATGGGTCCTGATGTGGAGTTCTTCGACTGATCTTCTCGGTCCTATCTTGGCATTAAAATCACCAACAATGATCTTGTAGAAGGTGTGGTCTTCTTTATAGAACTTCTCCAGCTCCATGTAGAACTTCTCAATTTCTCCTTCATCATAATTGAATGTTGGTGCATAGACAACGAAGATAGAAAGTGCTGGCAGTGTGCCACATCTATTCAAGTGTACTCATCTGATTCGGTTTGTTAGGCATTCGAATGAATCAATGTTGATGGCCAAGTTCGTGTTGACAAGTACATCGACACCACTGACACCTCTTTTGTCGCATGTTCCAAGGAACAGTTCTTCCCCAGTGTCAAAAACAGCATGTTGAGATTGACACCTTCTCGTCTCAGTCAGACTAATGATGTCATACTTGATCTTTCGCGCTTGCACCATCAAGTCCTCAATGGATTCATTCGATGCCAGCATACGTGCATTGAAAGTACAGGCAGTCATTTTTGTCCTTCTTCGTTTTGGCAGCCTTAGTCAGTCCTGAGATTTTATGAGCCTCTCCTTCCTCACCTTTCTTAATGATGCCAAATTGGTGGCTCTTTCAGGGTCATGATAATGGGACCCATTGTATTTACTGGTTTTGGCATATCGAATACACCACGGGTAGCTTGCCAGGCTCCGCCGTGTGGGCGGAACACTCTCGGTAGCTTGCCAGGCTCTCCGAGAGGGATAGAGGCTTTTAGGGAGGCCTCTAATCACCCTTACAGGTGTTCCCATGCTTCAAACCATATTTCAACGCATTCAAATATGGTGCGGTAATCTTGTATTAAGTATTTTATAATGTGTTGCAAGGCTGTGTTGCAGCCGCACAGTCCAGAAGGTGTCCTGGAGGGCATCCGCGGCTGGATAGTGGAAGTAGTGGAGGTAAAGGAGGTCTTCCGGGCTGCTAGGAGCAGGCAGAGGATCTCTGGTCCCTGGTCCGTTGACCCTGGAGTCCGAGGTCACAGAGTTACGCTTCCCTGGCTCTCTGGGGCTTCATCCCTGCAGGAGTTCTGGCCTAAGTGTCCGGAAAGCGTCCTGGAGGGCGTTTGCGGCTGAGTAATGGGAGTAGTGGATTGATGGAGTGATTAAATAATGAAAAGAAAATATTTGGGGAATCAAGCTGAATTTCAAATGCAAACCCTGTGATGGGTGCCTGAGCAGGTTATTGAACTTTAATCGGTAGAAAAAGATAATAAAATCTGCCTCAAAAAATTGTACTCAGATTTATTACATTTGTTTTGTTAAAGATTTATCAAAGTTCTAGACATGTTAGAAACCTTCAAATGGTCGCTATTCTCGTTATATAGTTTAATGGCACTCATCGTCAAAGTGGTTAACCCTCAGTTTGCAAATGTTTGGATAATAGTTGCCTTGGCCTATACTGCATGCAGTGGTGTAAAAATCATGACATAATTATGTCTCGGTATCATTAGGTACAGTTGTAAATCCTTTAGGGCTCTCCTGGAAATGCATGCAGGAAGGAATGTGCTGCCACTCTCTGTAGGCCAGACCCTGCTGGGAGTGAGTAATTTTAACCAATTCAAACAAGCACTTGGACAGCAATTATCTGTATGTGAAAGGCACAGGGCTTAGATTTCTGAGGCTGTCAGAAATAAATCGCATCCTGCCCTCAAGGAACTGGTATCTCATAAATCACTACAAGAAAGGCAGAGCATGATCAAGTGCTCTGGCCAAAGTGCAAAATACAGTTATACTGAAGCCAGGGGAGTGAAAAGGCATGATGTGCTGATTGGGAAAATGTGCTCTGCCTTCAAATTGCTATCTTACTATTTTCTGACTGAAAGAAATTTTATTTCCTCACATTCAGAGTAAGAGCATCTAGAGTAGCCACCTTATGACTTTCTGGAATGCTGATGAGCTTTGAATGAGGTAATGCTTGTAGAAGGTTGCACATAATGCCTTGTAAGTGCTAGGTATAATAAATGCTATCCATTCTGGCTTGATTTTTTATCTGCCTAGTATATTTAATGTACATAATACTAACATTTTATATTAATTAATAGGATATAATAGTAATACAATATATCAATATATAACAAGGTATTGATATATTAATATATGAATAATATATAAATATATTAATAAATAAAATATAACATAATCCCTTATTATTGCATCTAATATTAATATAATATTGATCATCACTATTAAACCGATGCTATAATAATACAATGCATAATAGGCTGGAGCAATAGCACAGCGGGAGCGGGTAGGGTGTTTGCCTTGCACGCAGCTGACCCAAGTTCGATTCCTCCGCCCCTCTCAGAGAGCCCGGCAAGCTACTGAGAGTATCTCGCCTGCATGGCAAAGCCTGGCAAGCTCCCCGTGACATATTCGATATGCCAAACAGTAACATTTGTCACAATGGAGACGTTACTGGGCCCGCTCGAGCAAATCAATGAACAATGGGAGGACAGTGACAGTGACAGTGACTTGCAGTAGGCTACTACTACAAAAATTGTTCGGGATGAAGGACAGAAAAAAAAAGCACGTTTAGATCAATGTCCTACATCCTTTCTTTCCTCAAGTTTCCCTGACAAAAGAGCAAGGGCTGTGCTAATCAACCTGCTTAACATGATATAAATATTCACATCAAAATCACTGTATTATTAGTATTTATATTGAAAACAAATTCCCCTTTAAGACTGCTGCTAAACTCCATTGGCACCTGGCAGATCCTTTAATATTTAAGTTCCTCCATCTTCAAAGATCCACATCAGAGTCTTTCCCGAGGCTGAGGACTGAATGTTCTTGCACCTGGGAATTTCCCTTGTGGCTAGAAAACCCAAAGGGAGAACAATTTATGCATTAAAGAAATGTTAAAGGCAGAAGATAAGGCAAAGGGGAGGAGGTTGGGTCTTAAAATCTGAAAGCTACTCATAAAGATAAAAAATTATATCACTCCCAACTTTCTGCCCCCATTCTCATTAAAAACTCATAAAACAGTGTGTGTGCATTCTTTATAAAAACACTTTTATAAATTGTTTTATAAAATTTGTTTATAAAATAAATGTAAGACAGCCATTCTTAATCTTCAATAAGCACAAGAATTGCCTAGAGACTTGCTAAAACTGAATATTTCTACCTTAAAAGAGCCTAATTTTGTAGCTCTAGGATGAGATCCTGCAATCATTGTTTTTAACAAAGCATCCCACGTACCATTTTGAGAAATGTAGGCCTATAGATTATGATTTTCTTTGCATTTTTAAAACAATTTTCTAGTTCAGAGTAACTTTAAGTATTTTCTCACTAAATAGAGGATTTTCATTAATATTACAGATGAATTTTTCCAATTCATGTAAAGCATTTAAGTTTCTAAATTCTGAGCACTTAAATTTTTCATGGAGCAAGACTGAGACATACACATTAACTACGCTCTTCTAAAGCTCAACTCAGAAATAACAGGTATTCCTGAAAGTTTTCCTCACCAAGAGTAGTTTAAATTAAAGAAAGTTAGATGAACAAGTCTCCTGAGAATTGCTCATTTTATGCTAAGTAAAAGCCTCATGTTCTGGCACGGACAGATAGTTTTAGCAGGTAGGGCACTTGCCTTGCATGTAGGTGACCCAGGTTTGATCCCAGTACCCTATACCCAGAGCCCAACCAGGAGTGAACTCTGAGCACAGAGCCAGGAGTAAGTCTTTAGCACTGCCAGGTGTGGCCCCCAAACAAAACAAAACAAAAATCTCCACGTCCTGTGTTTATACAGAATTCATGTGCTACAAAGGAATCTAGGGCTTTGGTTTACAAGAAGCAATTGTGTGCAAGGGAGGTCAAGCAGAAGAGGGGTGAATCATGGGCTGTCCAGCTGGTGTCAATGGTTTGATGATGGTCTTCATCTGATAAAAGCTTTGAATTGCCAATTACCTCTATAGCCTGCATGACCACATAACAGCATTCATAGATCTCTCTCCTCTCGCTCTTGCTCTCGCTCTCCTCTACCCCCCTCTCCCCTGTCCCCTCCCCATCCCCTGCGCCTCTGGAGGACCAAGTGATTGTTCTCCCCCAATCATCTGTAACTGACTCTTGACTTAACATTAAGCACACGATACATGAAAACATTCCTTCCTATTAAAAAACAAACAAGGCAAAGGGAAATGGGAGCTAGACCTTTTAAGACATATATACACGGAGAATGCTTGCTTACTTACAGATAGATTTATTTTAATGTAATCAACTTTCATTACTGGAAAAGAGTTCTTGGCTGTATCAGAAAGAATCACGCTAAAAATCACTAAGAAGTAACCTAGTAGTTCTATCTACAAATAATTGTCATGGAAGGGCACTTCGCTGGTCCAGTGGATAAGTTCATTGCTCAATGCTCTGCTTATGGTATTCAGTGTGACACAGATGCCACCCTTGCAGTCTACACACAAACAGATCATTGTTGCTCTGGCTGCAGCAAATTCTTTACCATGAATAATCTACTACAACAAATGCTCCCTTTAGTTCTTCTTAGCCTTGAGAGTATTGGATTTCCTGAGGGAAAATAAATCTGTGCCCAATAGGAATTAAATGGTAGAAATGCTCCCTTTAAACATTGCCATGGAAAAGAAATGGAATGACACTTCTTTTCCCCCACAAGCTCAGCAAAAGAAACAGATTAGTGAATTTAGGAAAAAGACAAAAAGATATAAAGCAATGAAAAGAGAGTGTGAGGGAGGGAGTAGTGGGCTACCTGAACTATAGAGGTCCCTAGTCTGGGTTTATAGCCAAGCCGAATCACTTTCCAACCATAATCTCTTATACCAATATCTGAGCTTAGCTGCAATTCACTTTTCCCATAGGTAAGGAAAAGACTACAGTAGAGAAATATATACCTCATAGGGCTGTTTGCTGAAGGTTAAAAGAAGAGATCCCTGCAGGTTACTCAGCACACACTTATACACAGGCTCATAGCAGTTATTATTCGTATAATTGTCTCCACAACATGAACTCATGCAAAATCATATTCATATTGATTTTCAGTTGTGCAAAGAAATGTCATTTTCTTAATTGCTCAACTACTGCTGTAACATTCCTTGAGGGTTCCCCCACTGAAATGGATAGTTGGGAAGATTTTTTAAAATATGCCAATTAATAGCCCTTCAAAACTTCTGGTTTGAATAATTTTGGGGGGACCATATAATGTTTAGATTATCTACCATGTCTCCCCTTCTTGCTATTTCTCACAAAAAGTTAATTCTTAATATAAATAGAAGGTATCATAGGACCCATTACCCTCTTTTGATTCTTGCTTATCTCCTTAGTGAACTCTACCATGTCTTAAATGATCACTGACTTACTGACAACGGGACTGGAGTGATAGCACAGCGGTAGGGCGTTTGCCTTGCACACAGCCAACATGGCTAACCCGAGTTCGATTCCTCCGCCCCTCTCGGAGAGCCCGACAAGCTACCGAGAGTATCTTGCCCGCACGGCAGAGCCTGGCAAGCTCCCCGTGACGTATTCGATATGCCAGACACAGTAACAACAAAGTCTCCAATGGAGACGTTACTGGGCCCGCTCGAGCAAATCCATGATCAACGGGAGGGCCTTTACCTTTACCTTTACCTTACTGACAACGATAGATCCTGCCAGCTACTTCCAGATCTTAACTGCAGAGAGATCTTCTTGGAATCTCTGAGTCTATCATAGAGAACTAGAACTTTTGGATTTCCTGCTTTATCTACTCTCTTGGGACCAAGGAACCCACGTCAGGCTCATCTACCCAAATGTACCCCATCTGAACCCCCTCCATCACTGTCGCTCCAGAATGAATCTCTATAAAGAAACATTAACCAAAGAAGTCATAGCTGAAAAGTTCCCAGAGTTGAGGAGTACATGCACTGAAGTTCAAGAAACCTAAAGGATTCCAGCTAGGAGAACCCAAACAAAAATGTTCTAAGTTCTATTCCACCAAAATTATCTTTCTTAAAAAGCCACATTCTTGCTTCTCACCACCTCAGATACTTAAGCTGAGGACCTATCTCTGCTCAGCATCAGGCCTTATGTTTTGGTGACTAGCAGTATTCTTTGCCTCAGGCCTACAAGCTACTTACAATAAATAAGTTAGAACAGAGTTGACCAGGAGAGAGAGCAGAGTGATTCATCAAAGACTCAGGAATAGGATTGTGGAGGAGGATTCTGTGTGTATCATCTGCTGGATGTGGGACCAGGAGAACTTGTTTAATCTCTTTGAAGTTTAATTTTTGTTGTTATTTTATGTTTTTTGTTTTGGACCCCACCCAGTGGTACTCAGGGCATAGTCTTGGCACTGTACCTATGGTTACTTCTGGAGGGAATTGGGAGACCATATGGGGTGCCAGGGATCAAACCCAGGTCAAAAGCAAGGCAAGGCCTTAACCCCATACTATTGCTTCAGAACCTGAGTTTTAATTATCTTAACTCTAAAATGGAGATTGTGATAATAACAAACATATCAAACATATATGGAGTTTTTAACACTCAGGTTGTCCTAATAAAATTCCACAGACTAAGTAGATCTAGCAACAGGGACATATTTTCTCACAGATCTGGAAACTATAAAGGAGAAATCAAAGTGTCCATATGATTGGTTACTGATGAGAAGTCCCTGTTGCTTGTAGATGGCAACCTTCTCACTGTGTCCACCTGACCTTCTGGAGCACACACAAAGAACTCTCTGTCGTCTTACTTCCTACTGCAAGGATACCATTGTATCAGAGTCCTACACTATGACTTCATATAATCTAATTATGTATTAAAGTTCCTTTCTCCAAATATTAGAGATTAGGATTTTAATATATAAATTTGGGGAAGTGGGCACATTCAGACCAATACATAGCAGAAGACTTCTTTAAAAATTAAATTAGATGATCAATGCAAAGTATTTGAAGCTAATAAGTACCAATTTCTATTATACCTGCTTCTGCTGCTTTTATTGTTAAGAATACAGAGCACTATTTAACTTGGAAAGTCAAGTCAACTGCTTAATGCCCACTCTTAAAGAAGTCTATTGAGTAAAGATTGACACCAGAAAATGCCCAGGAAAGTTGCCATATTTGATAGAAAGGAAAAGGTAAGAATTTACAAAGGGGTTCAGGTCACTGATGTTGACAGAAACAGAATTCATCGACTTATTTTACTACTATAAGAACTGTCATTTATCTAATACTGTGTATTGAGCTCTTTTCATTTTCTGAACTCTCTCCTGGCTGTCTAAGCAAATGAGAAATTGAGATTCAAAGAAGTTAAATGACCTCACATAAATTACACAGTTGCAGGGAAGAGACTTGATTTAATTCCAAGATTTTTGATCCCAAAGCCATGCACTTTCCTCTAGGTCTGGACTGTTTCATGCACAATATCAGTTACATATAGATTGTAAGATAGGGTCAATTCCCAGAGTCATTACTAATTAGAAAAGGTAACTGGTCTTTAGCAACATGTTACCAGGGAAGCTGATGTATAGAATCAGTTCTTGAAATATTTGAAAGGTCACTTCACTTGATCACATGACTTCCCGTTAATCATCGATTTGCTTGAGCGGTCGCCAGTAACGTCTCCATTTGTCCCTGCCGCTTACTAGTCTAGCCTACTGGCGTCTGTTCGTTCTAGGAATACGAAGAGCCTCAAACTGATCATTCATGATCTTGATGAAGAAGTCTAACCATCTGGTAGGTGGGCGGCCACGCGGTCTTTTAACATCCCATGGAATCCAGTCAGTAACGGCTCTAGTCCAGTGGTTGTCTCTAAATCTCATTATGTGACCAGCCCATCTGATTTTTGACGCCTTGGCAAATGAGACAGCGTCCCTGATTCTTGATTGTAAACGGAGGTCAAAACTCCGGATTCTTTCTCTCATTTGAGTGAAACGTGATACTCCAAGCATAGCTCTTTCAATTCCTCTCATCCTGTTTGCTTAGGGCCCAGGTCTCTGAAACGTATGTTAATGCAGGAAGAACAGTGGAATCAAAGAGATGTGCCCAGAGCCGGAGGTTCTTCATCCTCTTAGCTAAGGCGTTCCAAGCCACTCTCTTCCTACTGTGCAGCTCGGGTGCCAGGTCATTTGTCATGTTGACTTCTCGACCTAGGTACACATAACTGTTGCATTCAGAGATGGTCGTTCTGTTGAGAGCGAATGGGGCGTCAAGAACAAGGCTGTTTCTCATAAACATTGTCTTCATAAGATTCAGCTGTAGTCCGACATTTCCACACTCACGGTCGAAGTCAGCCAACATTTGTGCCACTTGGCTAATGTTTGGTGTTATTAAAACAATGTCATCAGCAAAGTGGAGGTGGTGTAGTTGCCGACCATCTATCTTCACTCCCATTCCTTCCCATTCCAGTCATCGAATGATGTTCTCGAGGGTGGCGCTGAAGAGTTTTGGTGAAATGGTATCACCCTGCCGTACGCCTCTTGACATCAATGATTACTTCTTTGTAGAATGGTGAGATCCTGGTAGTGAATCCACAATACAGCTCACGGAGGATCCTGATGTATTGAGTTTGAATGCCTTGCCTTGATTGACTAGGGCTTCAATGACTGCTTCCGTCTCAACAGAATCAAAGGCCTTCTTTAAATCAAATTAATCTCATTTGAAAGAAGCTAGAAAAAATTTATCTATTTAACCCTAGAAAAAATTTATCTTTTTTTTTAGCTAGAAAAAATTTATCTATTTAACCCTAAATATATTGAGCTGAGAATTAACATATGAATTGGAGAAATATACAGATCACAGGCACTATATCAAGTTGCCTATTACTGTACATTAAGTAATTTATTCCAACATGCAATGTATTAAAACAACACTTATTTTTCTTTACTCATAGGTTCTCAGGTTATCTGGGGATTGAATACAGCCAAGCCATCCTGAGGCTACATATCTTGACTGTTCTTGGTTCCATAATACAGATTCTCTATCTTTTCATTACTAGAGGTCTCAGGCAGAGGGAAATCAATATGAGGGAGTTCTCCTTATAGAAATGGGAGAAGTGATGCTCATTAATGTCCACGTGCAGAATTGGCTATGATAGCTGCTTCCCACACTCCATTGATTTAAGCAATTTGCATTGCAGTGGGAAAGTTTATTTTGTCTTTTGTGAGTAGGGTTGTAAAGCCACATACATAGCAAAGGTTGTGCAGAAAGAATTGAGACCAGGGCTGGAGAGATAGTGCTGCATTGTTTGTCAGACTACTTTGGATCCCTGGCATTGTACACATGACCACCTATGCACCTCCAAGAATCATTTCTGAGCACAGAGTCAGGACTAAGCCCTAAGCACTACTGGGTGTGGGCAACACCCCCACTCACCACCACCACCACCCAAATAAAGAACTGAGGCCAATAATCCCATCCACTAAAGACATTTTCTGATTTGTGTTGGGTGCAGCTAACACAGAGGAGGTGGAATGGCAAGGATCTGTAAAATCCCACTGACTTTCAAAAAGATTTGCCAAAAAAAATTAGCCTGTGAATCATACATAGCATATTCTCAGTTTTCCAACTAAGATAATGCTCATCCACCTACTTTTCATTTTCCTTTAAAAGTAGACAAAATTGTAGGATACCAGAATATTAGACAAACCAGAGTAAAAGGAGAGAGTCCTCCTGACTCAAGTTTCAGCTCTGTAAAAGTAGCATTCGGTAAATGCGAAAAGTGTGAAAAATTCTACCTTTGGGTCTAGTATTTATCTAGACTTCTGTAATCTCCAAACACACAGATATCAGCCTAACTGCTTGACAAACAGACATAGGCTTGCTAATAAAAGAGAAAAAGAAAAGTCCCTAGAAACATAAATCTGAATGGACTGGGGCCAACTTCTATTGCAGAAAATCAGGGTAGGCCTCTGCTGGGATCACATTACTGGATGGAGATGTATTTACATTTCCTGGTGTTGGCTCTGCTATGCTACTGATGGAGTTGTGTTTGGCTAGGAGACACAGTTCCAATGGAAAACTGGATTGGTCTGTCTTTTGACTTGCTCTCTCCTGATCAACATTTTATGTCTTTCTGTCTTACTCAGAGAAATATACAGTGCCATTTATTTCAATTCCCAGGAAACAAAGCCACCGAGGTGAGTTTTTTTGTTTGTTTGTTTTTGTTCTTGGGTCACATCCAGCTGTACTCAGGGCTTTTAACTGACTGTGTGCTCAGGAATCACTCCTGATGGAGGACCATATGGTATGCTGGAGACTGAACAATGGTCATTGTATGTGCATGGCGAGAGCCCTATTGCTATATTATCTCTCCTGTCCCCAAAAGGTGAGATCTTTCCATGAACCCTTGTGGTGTCTGTCTGGTAGCTTCCTGCTCCCAATCACTTGATAACTATAGGAAAGTTTACTATGTGATTATTGCTAGAGTCAATGTCCACGTGTGTTTTTGCCCCAAACATTAAGGCACATAGAGTCATTGCATCCCTGTATGTCAAACAAGTGGTTGTAGATCACCAACAGAGTGTATTACCAGGCATAGAAATTAGCAAAGAAACAAGGCATGCACATTCCATACTCAGCAGTTGTATCTCTATTCATTAAGTTAGGAACTGTTGTGACTTTACACAACTTGGAAAGTTGGAAAAAGAATTTAGGATTTTGCTTATAAAAAGACAGAAACCCAAATCAAATAACTAACTTAGAAGCAATTTCAATATATTTTATCCTATTCTCTTGCCAAACAATACCTTATCTGGACTTGTTCTCCTTTCTTCTTTTCCTTCTAAGTCTCAGAAAATTTCCTTTGAATTAGGAAAAGAAGTTTCCTAGGCAAATTAGATGGGAAAGTATTGAAAAAATGCAGCAGACGCCCCGATTGTGCTAAAAAGACAGTTTGGATCCAAAACTCAGTGGATCTAAGGTTTGATAGACTGGGGAGCTGCCTGACCAACCTTACATTCTGGTGGCAACTTTTTTCTCATGAACATATGGATTGTGTTAGTACTGAAGAGGCCACTGATTTGAAAGAGAAAAAAAACAAAGTTAAGGTGCAGTACTTTTTTTTTATTATTATCAAGGTCATTGGGCTGGAGCAATAGCACAGAGGATAGGCATTTGCCTTGCACATGGCCAACCAGGTTTGATTCCTCTATCCCTCTCAGAGATTCGGCAAGCTATCGAGAGTATCCAGCCCCTACAGCAGAGGCTGGCAAGCTCCCCATGGCGTATTTGATATGCCAAAAACAGTTAAAACAAATCTCACAATGGAGATGTTACTGGCGCCCGCTCGAGCAAATCGATGAACAACGAGATGACAGTGCTACAGTGCAGTGCTACAGTCTCCCATCAAGGTCACTGTAAAGTGTATGTAAGTAAATACAACTGTTTCTGTTTATTTAAAAATAAGTCAGTTTTGGGGCTGGAGCAATAGCACAGCGGGTAGGACGTTTGCCTTGCACGCGGCCGACCCAGGTTCGATTCCCAGCATCCAATATAGTCCCCTGAGCACCGCTAGGAGTGATGCCTGAGTGCAGAACCAGGAATAACCCCTGAGAATCGCTGGGCGTGACCCAAAAAAGCAAAAAATATGTCAGTTTTTCAAAACGAGCACTGTTATCTGTTGCAGAATTAGTTCTCAAATTTTTTGAAACACGAGAATCTTTTGGGGAGTTGTTAAAAAATTCAAATCTTAATACAGTTGGCCCCCAAAATAGGCTTTAAATCTCTGTATTTGACGCTTTCTCCAAGCAATAGAATCAAAAGATTTTGAAAAGCAGCTATCTAATTCTACGGGGTTTTTTTGTGTGTGTGTCTTACTCTCCTGTCACTTGTGTTATGATCTACTTCTGACTATTCCAGGGAACAGTAGTGCATTGCCTATTCCTGCTTTTCAGAAAACATTTGCCTAACACTAAGTTCATTTCTTTTGGTTCCAGGTAAAAGGTAGCACCTGAGTTCTTATGAAGTAGAAATGGGTCACTGATTACAAGACCCTGAGAAAAATCAACCATAAGTGAATATGTCTGGAGACAGTTTTTCTTGTCACAATCTCAGGAGGCAGTAGCAAGGAAAGATGCTTAGAGATGGGGCCTCAGGGGTAGGAGCTGAGTCCTACACATCCTGCAATGCATAAGGCACAGGATAGCCCACCACAACAACTAATTGGCATAACATTTTGAGCTGAGCCTCCATGCCTGACCACTGCATAGCAGCAGGCCAACCTCCACATCTCAGACCCATTTGTTCTTCCACCCTTCAGGCAAAGTTAGCCTCTCAACTGACTTCCCCAGGGCCTTTTGGGAACCAGAAGCAGATGCCCCTCCCTTCCATCTGGGTCCCAGCAGCCTCCCCCTGAACCTGGGTCATCTAGCAGGCCCACCTCCCCATCTCCTGAACCACATGACCACTTTTGACAGCTCTATTTACCATACTTCACACTGCTCACACTTACACTTCCTGTCAAGTGAAGAAGGTCATAGAAGGGGGAAAAAAGCAACACCCAACTTAATTCCTCTGAGACTCCCAGAGGTGTTACCTATAAAGATTCACCCTCAGCAGCACAGTGAGACCAGTCAACACAATGGGGAAGGTGTGTGTAAACCTGCCAAATTCAATGGGTAAAAATAATGACCCAGAACAGCAACATCCAGCTCTTAAGTCACCCAGGTTCAAGAGGTCCAAAGGATTCCAGAAAAAGTAGATCCAAATAGGAAAACTCCAAAGACAAAATGGCAAAAGACAGAGTAACAATACTGAAAGTAAAAAGAACAGAAAAAGAACTGCATACAAAGGAAAGCTCATAAGATTCACAGCAGATCTCTCAAAAGAAACTGTATGAGCTAGAAGAGAACAGTGGGACATATTTAAAAAAAAAGAACCTCAGTGACATGAATTCCTTACCAGGAATATTTTTTCTAACTAGACTATCATTCAGATTTGAAGGAAGGACACAGAGTTTCAGGGATGTTTAGCAACTTAGAAATTTATAGCCTTGAAACTAGTTTAACATGAAGTGTTAAAGGACAGGATAGTCTTCTCAGTATTTTGCCATTGAGTATGGTATTCACTCGTGTCACTTTTGGTTACCCTTGACTAAATTTTAAAAGGTCTGTTTACTCCTAATTTGCTAAGAGATGGTATACTTTTTCAATAATGCATTAATGTTTTAATTATATTGAATATTCTTTGTTGAGGTAATTTTTATGTCATTTATATTTCTATTATAATTATTTATTTATAAATGCAGATGCTTAAGCACTATCCATTAAATATTTTCTAACATAGTCAATATTCTCTTTATAGGATTAAGGATTTTTTTAATTATTTTTTTTTATTAATGAAACACCATGAGGTACAGTTGTAGACTTACAAGTTGTTGTGCTTGGGTTTCAGTTATACAATGATCGAGTACCCATCCCACCACCAGTGCCCATTCTCCACCCCCACCAATCCCAGATTCCCTCCCACCCCTCCCATCCCCCATCCCGCCCTGCCTCTGTGGCAGGGCACTTCCTTTTGTTCTATCTCTCCTTTTGGGTGCTGTGGTCTGCAGAAGAGACATTGGGTAGCAATCATGTTCTGTCTATAGACTACTTTCAGCATTCATCTCCCATCCTGGGCAGATCTTCCCAGCACCCTTTATTTGGTGTTCCCTTCTCTTATATGAGCTGCCTTTGCCCCTACAGTGTGCGGCTGGCTTCTAAGCCATGGAGAGAACAACCTGGTATTTATCACAGAAGAAAATAGATGTTTGCTCTTGGGTGTTAGTCTCTTATTTTGTTACTTTATGTTATCCAGATGAATGCAATCTTTCTATGTCTGTCCCTCTCTTTCTGACTCATTTCGCTTAGCATGATATTTTCCATGTAGTACCACTTGTATGTAAATTTCATGACTTCATTTTTTCTAACTGCTACATAGTACTCCATTGTGTAGATGTACCAAAGTTTCTTTAACCAGTCATCTGTTCTCAGGCACTCAGGTTTTTTCCAGATTTAGCTATTGTAAATAGTGCTACAATGAACAGACAAGTGCAGAGGTCACTTCGACTACTTTTTTGCCTCTCAGGGGTATATTCCCAGGAGTGGTATTGCTGGGCCAAATGGGAGCTCAATTTCTAATTTTTTGAGAATCGTCCATACTGTTGAACCAGTCGGCATTCCCACCAGCAGTGAAGGAGGGTCCCTTTCTTGCCACATCCATGCCAGCACTGGTTGCTTTTGTTCTTGTGGATGTAGGCCAGTCTCTGTGGTGTGAAGTGATATCTCATTGTTGTTTTGATCTGCATCTCCCTGGTGATTAATGATCTAGAGCATTTTCTCATGTGCCTTTCAGCCATTCGGATTTCTTCTTTGAGAAAGTCTCTGTTCATTTCGTTGCCCCACTTTTTGATGGGGTTGGATGTTTTCTTCTTGTGGAGTTCAACAAGTACTCTGTATATCAGGATTAAGGATATTTTTATACATTTGTAGTCCTATTCAGATTTCCCCTTGAAATTTTCTTAATTTTCCTCATTATGATTGTAGATTAGTAGGATTTATCTATTTTATGTAAATCTTAAATTTTATTAGCACAAAAGTATCCATACTATTAAGTTTTGAAAGATATACCTGTAAAAAAGAAATACATACTGTTGTTGAAATAAATTTTTTATAATCATTTACTTACAATTTTTTTGAATTTTAGGAATTTAACTTTATCCGTCTATATAAAGTTTCATCATTTTCACAATAAATTATAATTGAAAAGTTTTCTCCGCCTTCTCCAGATGGAATCCCGGTGACCATGAGCTTCTACAAGCATGGCTCTGGCATGCGGGTACCAGGATATTTTTTCCAAACCACGGCTGAGCAACATTTCCTTATATGCAAAGTGATCAATGGGAAGTAAATCATCCAGCATTTTCCCCCGAAAATCAGGCTTGAATGGTGGTGGGAAAATCTGAGCAAAAGATAATGCCCAACCGAAATGCATCTGAATTGTGTATTTACCTATGGTGCTATGCCACCCTGGAAACGGAAGCGTATCTGTCCCTCTGTCTGACCCCTCTGCGGTGGCGACATGGTGTTCTGCATTTTTTAGAGCCTAATGAACAGCCAGGTATGTGACTGCATTGATGAGGCACGTGGGGCTTCATGGGATGTGGGGTGGAATTGGCCCTGCTCCCCGCCATGACAATGCTCCAGGTTGCCACCCTCAAATGCCTCCTCCAGCTTCTGACTGACCATGAACCCAGAGGCACACATACGAATCTCGGAACCCAGGGACTTCTGGCAGTAATCTCTCTAGGTTTATTACTAAAATATTAGAATTCCAAATTTGCGTGGCCACTATTGTGGCCACACAACATCATATGCTCTTCATAATCAACATTATCTAATGATGTCTTTGTGGCAGGTCTGAATGTTGGGGAAAATTCCAAATAACAGTGGCAGGTCTTTTGTCGTAAAATTGAATGTGATCAATGGAGAGAGAGAGAGAGAGAGAGAGAGAGAGAGAGAGAAGTGGAAATCTGCCACACAGGTGGGAGGTGGGTGGGAGGGGGAGTATACTGGGGTTCTTGGTGGTGGAAAATGTGCACTGGTGAAGGGACAGGTGTTTGATCATTGTATGACCAACCGAGACTTGAACTGAAAGGCTTTGTTACTGTTCTCATGGTGATTCAACAAATTATATATATATGTGTGTATATGTATATGTATATAAAGTTTTCTCTCCTATGTGGAATATAAAGAAGCATAGTAAAATAATAACAAACAATCAAAGTCATTAATGCTAGAGATTTTGTTAATAGAACTGAGCTTACATGGGTGAGGGACTGTGAGGCCTTTGGGACACTGGTGAGGGAAAGCTGTACTTTGATGATGGGTATGGTACTAAAATGATGTCTGCATGAAAAAGTTTCAATTAACAGTATTTCTAAACCTGGTACCTCAATTTTAAAAGGTAAAAATAGGACTGGAGAGATGCTACAGGAGGTTAGGTGCTTGCTTTGCACACAACCCACCTGGGTTTGATCCCCAGCATCCCATATGGTCCCCCGGGCATTTTTAGGAATAATTCCTGAGTGCAGGTCAGGAGTAATCCCAGCGCATCACCCAATGTGACCCAAAATTTAAAAAAAAATTAAAAGTAAGTAAAGTAAAGGCCCTCCCATTGATCATCGATTTGCTCGAGCGGGCCCAGTAACGTCTCCATTGGAGACTTTGTTGTTACTGTGTCTGGCATATCGAATACGTCACGGGGGGCTTGCCAGGCTCTGCCATGTGGGCGAGATACTCTCGGTAGCTTGCCGGGCTCTCCGAGAGGGGCGGAGGAATCAAACTCGGGTTGGCCATGTTGGCTGCGTGCAAGGCAAACGCCCTACCGCTGTAAATAAAGTGCTGAGTTAATAAAAAGCTAGAAACCCTGCTTTAGACAGTTATTTTTCAAAGGGAACTAAGAGAGTTTATTTCCTATTCACTATGTGTTCAAGATGTGTACTGAGCCCAAGGGTAGAGGGTCTTGAATGCCATACTTAGCATATAAACAATGTTCCATATTTAGCTAGTTTAGAAGAGTAAGGAAAATCACCTATGCTTGCAAAATAATTGGCCTCAAGAATTAGCAATGCAAATAAATAATTCTCTTTTTTTTGAGAAATTTCTTTTTTTTTTTAAGTGAATCACTGTGAGATACAGTTACAAAGCTTTCATGATTGAGTTTCAGTCATACAATGATGGAATATCCAACCCTCCATCAGTGCACATTTTCCACCACCAATATCCCCAGTATCCCCCCACCCATACCAACCCTCTCCCTGCCTCTATGGCAGACAATTTCCCCCATAATCTCTCTCTACTTTTGTGCATTATGGTTTGAAAGTTAGATACTGAGAGGTTATCATGTTTGGTCCTTTATCTACTTTCAACACACATCTCCCATTCCGAACAATTCCTCCAACCATCAATGACTTAGTGATCCCATCTCTATTCCAGTTACCTTCTCCCCCAGCTTATGAGGCTGACTTCCAACTCTTCCTGGCTCTTATCTCTACTGTCCTTAGGAATCAGTCTCATATTATGCTATTTTATATTCTACAAATGAGTAGTCATTCTATGTCTGTCTCTTTCTTTCTGACCCATTTCACTTAGCATGATATTCTCCATAACCATCCACCTTTAAGCAAATTTCATGACTTTGTTCTTCCTAACAACTGCATAGTACTCCATTATGTAGATATAGCAAAGTTTCTTTAACCAGTCATCTGTTCTCAGGCACTCAGGTTATTTCCAGATTCTGGCTCTTGTGAACAGTGCTGCAATGAACATACAAGTGTAGATGTCATTTCTACTGTGCTTTACTTTTTGGACCCTCAGGATATATTCCCAGAAGTGGTATTGCGGAGTTATATAGAAGCTCAAATTCTAGTTTTTGAAGTAATGCCCATATTGTTTTCCAAAAAGGCTAGACTGATGTCAACATTCCCACCAACAATGAGAGTCCTTTTCTCCACATCCATGCCAGCTCTGTTCTTGTTCTTTTTGATGTGTTCCAGTCCCTGTGGTGTAAGACGATATATTTGCATGTTGAATTTTGACACAAACAAAACCACATTTTAGTGGATCAATCATGATCATGATCACGATCATCCTGTTGTTCATCGATTGCCTCGAGCAGGCTCCAGTAACGTCTCCTTCGCCCTAGCCCTGAGATTTTTAAAAGTGCCATATTCAAGCCTCTTTCAGGGTTAGAAGAATGAGACCCATCATTGTTACTGGTATTTGGCATATTGGGTACGCCACGGGGAGTCTGCCAGACTTTGCCATGTGGGCAGGTTACATTTGGTAGCCTGCCAGGTTGTCCAAAGTAAGAATGAGATAATAAGATGTCGCTTATTATCTTATTATCTTATTAGTGCTTTGGGGAGCTGGGTTTTATAGTCTCTGCGTCTTGGCTGTTGATGGGATTACACGGCGCTGGGGGTCAGTTGGTGAGTGTGACCCCTGCCTACTGGAAGATGGAGGATCTGGGTGAAGGATGCCCCGTTATGAGCAGGCTTGGAGATCTCAGCCCTGGGACCCGCATGCCTTTGTTCCTCTGCCGGTACCTTCAGGGGAGTCTCCTGCCCCCACACCTGGCTATCCTCACCAGGGCCCCTTGAAGTGGATCAATGACTCTTACAAATTTCAACAAGTATTTTTTAGTATAAACTCATTAAAGTGTGGTTTCAGACTTGGATTTAAAAAAAAAAAAGCATAGTCCCTATCTTCAAATTATTTTCTATGAATAGAGATCATGTCTTCTCCCAAATGAGAGAGAATCCAGAAATTGCTGATGGAGAGGATAGTTATCACAGAAGCATATGTGAGAATATTTTTACTTCAATCTTACAATGAGGTATGATTTAGAGAGAAAACACAGAAACAAGGCTATTAAAAAAAAAATCAGAGGCCCAGAAATTCCTAAGCCTACCCTCACCCAGAGGCATTGGTGGGAGTGGTGATCACAGAAAGTAAATGAGATTAATTGATATATGAGGAAGAGAATAGAGGTTAGCACAGTTTCATAAGGCCTTGACTGCATGGCTAATGTATTTGGGTTTATTCTGTAGGTAATAAAAGACCACCCAGACTATTCTAATCCCTCTAGTCTTAAACTAAATCTTCTGAGTACTAAAGGAAAAAGGAACTGGACTTTGAGCCTCTCAAATTTGCCAAACCAACTAACTGTGTTTGGGGAATCTCTTTATTTAAACACCTTATTAAAGTCACTCCCAAAAGAAGAGGGGGGGGGGAGCAGAAAAGCGCCTGCCATAGAGGCAGGAAGGTGGTGGGGATGGGGATTATGGGAGGGGACCTGGGGACACTGGTACTGGGAAATGGACACGGGTGGAGGGATGGATGTTGGAATACTGTATGACTGAAATCCAGTCATGAGAAACTTTGTAAGGGTCTATCTCACAGTGATTCAATAAAAGATTTAAAAAATAAAAACCCAGCAGACTTTCTAACATTTCTTCAAAGCTCTGTAAGCAGTCCTTGTGCTAGTGTTTCCAAACACTTTCCAGAATACGAGCCCAGTATACCCTCATGATACATCTTCCAGGTAGATAGCATAGGATGCTTTTTATTTTTCTGAGATAAATGGTTGAAGGTGTGGAACAGGTTGGATAATGTGTGCTTGTCTTCCAGGAACCCAAGCTCCATGGTGCTTGTTTTGTTATTGTTGTTTTTAACTAGCAAATGAAACACTTGTAGAAAACACTAATTCCTAGAGGGGTTTCTCTGAGACAGAATGTGGCGGTATCTGTATTGTCCCTTAATGAATGTTCCCTATCATTATGACCAAAGGCAAAGGCAAGAAAGGAGACATCTTCTCCAGATCAGGCAGGGTGTGCCAACGCAGACATTGCCAATGGGATGTTATCAATCAACGAACAACATGGACTCAGAGGTACGTAGAAAGATCACAAATCCCGCACTGGTCCCATGGATGCAGACTTCCAGGAGCAACATTTCATGTCACACTCCAGTACGAAAACAGCCTGGGGGTGTCTTGGACTCAGTTGCAAATGGGCATTTGTTTCTGACTCTAAGACTTTTCCTTATATATAACTTCAATGCCACAACATTTAAAGATCGAGTGTGGCTTAGACTGAGCCACTCAGATAATAAGAATAACCAAAAATTAGTCCCTAATGAGACAGAGTTAAAACAAGGCCCCTGATCCTAATAGCATCTTCCAGTTAACACAGCTTTTGACCTTCAACCTCTTTATCAGAAATTCTTACAGGAGAAAATAAATTATACAATGTCGCATACTTTTTTGTAGGGACAAGGAAAGAACAAATTCATCCTCTGGAATTGGGAGACAAAGACTCCAGAAACAATACAGGCTACAATTCCTTACTTTCCCTGAAACGCTCAGGCTTTCCCTTGCTGTTAAGCACACTCTAAAATGTTTAGTGGAAAGAGTTGCTGAGTAGATGGGAGACAAGAGATGAAGCTCCTTTGAAGACTAGAGTGTGTAGGAAGACTTGGGAGCCACCCTCATAGCTGCAAAAGCTGCCAAAGTCCTTAGTAAAGGATCACATATCCTAAACCCACACATGTCACTGTCACTGAGCCAAGCCTGCCGGGTCTAAGAACAGGAGCCTGTAGAGAAAATTCCTGGCATGGTTCTGTGCCTCTCTTTCCAAGCTCTGAATCAGGCTAGGAAGAAGCAGGGCAGGCTTGCCACTCAGCTTGGGGAAGTTTCCTGCACCCTGGCCCAGATCCACTCTTGATCTCACTGCTAAGAGAGGTCTGTTTGGTATAGACTGTGGACAGTTAAACACAATATGGCAGATACGGCCAATTTGATTGATTCCCCAAGAAAAAACCCAACTTTGAGATGAGCTTTTCAGACCATGAACTATGATCTGGGAAGATGGGGAACAAAGCAAACACAGATGTGCATGAAAAAGAGAGGAAGGGGAAAAGAAGAACACATAGACAGAATCCGATGCCTAATCAACTAAAATCACTTAACACTTAGAGCAAATAACCAGGTCTGCCCTCCCGTTGTTCGTCGATTTACTCGAGCAGGCCCAGTAACATCTCCATTCTGAGACTTGTTGTTACTGTGTTTGGCATATTGAATACGGCACAGGTAGAAACAGAAAAATCTTACACTATCTGGAAACTAGAAATGTTGACATGAATTAATGAAGAACCTCAACATGATAGCATACTACTGAAGTTTTGTTTCATTAAATGTGGCCCATTCAGGAGCTGGAGTGATAGCACAGTGGGCAGGGCATTTGCCTTGCATGTGGCTGACCCGGGTTTGATTTCCAGCATCCCATATACATATATATATAGGATGCTAAGAATATATATATGGGATGCTAGGAATATATATGGGATGCTGGGAATATATATATATATGTATATATATATGTATATATATATATATATATATATATATATATATATATATATCCCTGAGCACCGCCAAGAATGATTCCTGAATGAATGAGCCAGGAGTGACCCCTGTGCATCACCAGGTGTGACCCAAAGAGCAAAAATATAAAAATAAAAATAAATAAATAAATGTGGCTCATTCAACATTTCTAGGAATAGGTAAAACAGGCAGTCTACCCCTTAAAACCTACCTCTGCTGAAATCTCTTCCTTAATCTCAATAATCCCAGGTCTTCCTTCTCACTGCCATCTTCTCTAATTGCTGCACCTACATTTGTCTTGTCCTATATCAAGCCAGCAAGTAGTAGCAAGAGATTCAAAAGTCAGGGATTCAGGCACAGCTCAAAATGTCAATCAGGTTGCCAAGATTAATGAGAAGTTTTTTTTTTTTCTGAGAGATAAAGAATGAGGTAGCTCTATGTAAAAGCAGATAAAGGTTTGAAAAAATGCAGGTAGATAAATAAGTCTTTCGGAATTAGACAGAAAACAAAGGCAGAAAAGCCCTGCAATTCAATAGGTCAGAAATTGAAGGAAGAGTCTGCTAAAGTGGTAACTTCCGAGTTTTCGCTTAGAACTAATACTGAGGTCAGCACAGTATCATCCCTCTGCTCTAGTTAATGATCAGATTTTCAGTTTATTATTTTTTTTTAATTTTTTTCCCCTTTATTTTATTTTATTTTTTTTAAAGTTGTAGATTTACAATTTTTTGTGCTTTGGTTTCAATCATACAATGATCAGATACCCATCCCTCCACCAGTGCCCATCTTCCACCACCATGGATAATATCCCTCCCACCCCCATCCCCCCCATCCCCCCTGTCTCTGTGGCAGGGCAATCCCCTGTGTTCTCTCTCTCCTTTTGGGTGTTGTGGTCTGCAAAAGAGGCATTGAGTGGCAAACATGTTCAGTCCATAGTCTACTTTCGACATGCATCTCCCCTCCTGGGAGGATCCTCCAAACATCCTTTATTTGGTGCTCCCTTCTCTATCTGAACTGCCCTTTCCCCCAGGATACCCGGCTGGCCTCCAAGTTATGGAGTAATCCTCCTGGTGCTGATCTCAGCTATTCTTGGGTATTAATCTCATACTTTGTTACTTTATATCCCCCAGATGAATGCAATCTTTCTATGTCTATCCCTCTCTTTCTGACTCATTTCGCTTAGCATGATACTTTCCATATTGTACCACTTGTATGTAAATTTCATGACTTCATCTTTTCTAACAGCTACATAGTACTCCATTGTGTAGATGTACCAAAGTTTCTTTAACCAGTCATCTGTTCTTGGGCATTCAGGTTTCTTCCAGTTTCTGGCTATTGTAAAGAGTGCTGCAATGAACAAACAAGTGCAGATGTCACTTCGACTATACATTTTTGCCTCTCTGGGATATATTCCCAGGAGTGGTATTGCTGGGTCAAATGGGAGCTCAATTTCTAATTTTTTGAGAATCGTCCATACTGTTTTCCAGAAGGGCTGAACCAGTGGACATTCCCACCAACAGTGAAGGAGTGTCCCTTTCTCGCCACATCCACGCCAGCATCGGTTGCTTTTATTCTTTTGAATGTGGGCCAGTCTGTGAGGTGTGAGATGGTATCTCATTGTGGTTTTGATCTGCATCTCCCTGATGATTAATGATGTAGAGCATTTTCTCATGTGCTTTTTTGCCATTCGGATTTCTTCTTTGAGAAAGTTTCTGTTCATTTCATTGCCCCATTTTTGGATGGGGTTGGATGTTTTCTTCTTGTGGAGTTTAACCAGTATTTTGTATATCCTGGATATCAACCCCTTGTCAGATGTGTATTCGGTGAATATCCTTTCCCATTCTGTAGACTGTCTTTGTATTTTGGTCACTGTTTCTTTGGAGGTGCAGAAGCTTCTTAGTTTAAGATAGTCCCATTTATCTATCTCTGTTTTCACTTGCTCGGCCAGTGGCGTGGCATCTTTGAAGATACCATTAGCTTCAATGTCATGGAGGGTTTTGCCAACTTTATCTTCAATGTACCTTATGGTTTCTGGTCTGATGTTGAGGTCTTTAATCCATTTTGATCTTACTTTTGTACATGGTGTTAGGCAGAGTTCTGAGCCTATTTTTTTGCATGTAGCCGTCCAGTGATGCCAACACAATTTATTAAAGAGGCTTTCCTTACTCCACTTCACATTTCTTGCTCCTTTATCAAAGATTAGATGAGCATATGATTGAGGAGAGATGTCAGTGTATTCAACCCTGTTCGATTGGTCTGCAGTTCTGCCTTTGTTCCAGTACCATGCTGTTTTAATTATTACTGCTTTGTAGTACAGTTTGAAGTTCGGGAGGTTGATTCCTCCCATTTTCTTTTTCCCAAGAATTGCTTTAGCTATTCGTGGGGGCTTATTGTTCCATATAAATTTCAAGAGTGTTTGCTCCATTTCTTTGAAGAATGTCATGGGTATCCTTATAGGTCAGTTTATTATTGAATCTTTCCTGTACCACAGCAGTCATGCAGGTGGTGATATATGCTTATTATGATATGAAGGTTGTGCTATGCTGAAAATGCAATATGGGGTATTAAGGAGCAGTCAGCATTTGTAAATATGCCTGCCACTCTTCTTTAGGACACCTTTCAAAGTGCAAAAATGGAGAGGAAAATATTTATCACACCCTGAACAGCATAGATGTTATCAGCTACCCACCACTGTTCTGCTGCATTGTGCCTAGTTAAAGATTTGTTAAGAGTAACTTAAAAATGGGTTATTCATTGTTTAAACGCCAAACCTTTTGTTCCATTCAGTCACTCTGAGACTTTCACGTGGTCACAAATATTTATTGAGTGTCTATTATGTATCAGTAACTGTGCAAAGCTCTCTCTGTGTGTGGCAATAAGACCAAGAATTAGTTTCTGGCATCATGAAGTTATCAACTTCTCATTCAGCTTCAGCTTAATGAAAGCCCCTTCCTTCCTTTCTTCCTTCAATCTTTTTCATTCTTTCCTTTTGTGTGTGTCTCTATTTTTTTAAAGAAATAATTTTGACAGTTTCAGACTAAATATTTTCACACATTTTCTAAATGGTAAAATTATTAGAACTTCCCTAAAGGGATTCAAATGGTTATTTTGCTTTGTGGCTCAACCCAAAATATGTAACATGAAAGAATATGTTATTGACACTTTGAAATTACAAAAGGAAAAACTGTTAATTATTTAAATGGCTGGCTGGTTAGTATAATAACAAAGAAAATAGCAAAAGGTATAAGTTCTCCCTTCACAGGTATTAAAATTAGAGCCAGAGGGATAGCGCAGCATATTGGGCACTTGTCTGGCACATAACCCACCCAGATTCGATCCCTGGCACTCCATGGGGTCTTCTAAGTCCCACCAGGAGTGAACTCTGAGCACAGAGTCACAAGTAATCCCTAAGCATCACTAAATATCAGATGTCTCACACACACACACACACACACACACACACACACATGGACCCTCACTCACACACATGCATCACAAAGCTGTTAAAGTCATATTTGAAATGTTAAAATATGTATATGCTTTTTAATCTGTGTTCATACACATTCATCTAGTGAGTAATGTCATGAATATCTATATATACTATATATATATCTATATACACAGTTCCTTTTGTATCTTTAAAATATATGTCAAAATATGCAAGCAGTACCATGTAAGCAATGCCATTCTAATGCTAAAACTCAATATACTCTAAGAGAATTTTTGATATGATCAAACTGGATTTCAGATAATCACCCCTATTACAAGGAAACACTGAGTTTAGAAGCTATAATTTGCAGCTATTGCCTACCAACAAAAGGTATATCTATGTTTTTATTTTCATTGTCATTTTAGAGATTTACTCTAATTTATAAGAAAGACCCTCACACCCAGAAAGGTACAGAGCATTCAAGAGCAAGAGACTAGAAAAGTGTGATTTTAATTCACAAAATAAGGTCAAATTAACAATGAATTCTAAAATTTTCTTACATTTCAGTTCATGACTATAAAAATAGCTCTCTTTATTGTACATTTCCTAGAAACTGGAGCTTGCTTTATGAAAAACTAAATAATTTATTTTGAAATAAACCCCAAAAGGCATGCAAATTAGTGTTTGGACCATGATTCATGTGAGATTTCAACTGCTGGTTGCATTGTCTAAATCTTTTGTACTGTGCATCCTGTGGCTTTAGTATTTGGGGGATTTGGACCAAAGGAAAGAAAATCATATAAACATAATTTCTGTTTGACATCACTTATGGTATAATACTATGCTTATAAAATCTGATTTAAAAATAGTCATTATAGTGGACTATGTCTAACATCGTGTCTTATTAACTGCTTAATGACAATCCCTAGTGCTATCATCATGAGGAGGGATAGTTACTAATATACAGCAGGTAAAACATTTAGCAAAAACAAAGTGAAATCTAGGGCCTGAGTGATAGCACAGGAAGTAGGGAACTTGCCTTGCATGAGGCCGACTTGAGTTCAGTCTCTGGCACCCTATATGGTTCCCCAAGTCCTACCGAGGTGATACCTAAACACAAAGCCAGGATTAAAATCCTGAGTTCTGCTGAGTATATCCAAACACTTCCTCAAAAAAAAAAGAAAGTCAAATTCACTGAATATGAAATAAATTGTAACGTATTTTAAAAACTGTAAGACAAACAACTGACGACTTACTTCCTAGTAAAAATGGTGTGTGCATACTAGGAGAAAAGGGAGCTCAGATAAAGAGGGGAACACCAAATAAAGGTGTTGGAAGGATCCTCCCAGGGTGGGAGATGCATGCTGAAAGTAGACTATAGACCAAACATGATTGCCACTCAATATTTCTTTTGCAAACCACAACACCCAAAAGGAGAGAGAGAACAGAGGGGAATGCCCTGCCACAGAGACAGGGTGGGATGGGGGGTATGGGAGGTGGGAAGGATACTGGGATCCGTGGTGGTGGGAAGTGGGCACTTGTGGAGGGATGGGTATTTGATCATTGTATAATTGAAACCCAAGCACAAAAATGTGTAAGTCTGCAACTGTACCTCATGATGTCTCACTATTAAAATTTTTTTAATAAATAAAAAGAAAAAAAGAAAAAGCAAGAAGTGATCCTGATTTAACTATGAAAAAAATTTAAAACAGTTACTTTGCCACCACATTGAAGGAAAAAATAAAAGATAATGGCTGTTGAAAAAAAAATGGTGTGTGTCCAACAAAGTTTCCTTCATATTTCAGGTTCTATATGCAAGGATGCATGCTTGTTTATATGCAGATATAATGCTAAATGTATGTCAGATGAAAAATGATATTTTATAATAATAATCCTACATCATAAAGGCAAGAAAGTAAAAAATAAAATTGGCAAAGAATTAAGAAAAGTCATAATCACTCAGATTCTTTAGGACAGAAAAGTTGTTCCAATCCTGTGTGTCTATTAGTCCAAATACAATATGTTGTGCTGTGATAACAAATACTTCCCTAAATGTCTGTAGTTTAACATAAAAACGTTTGTTTCTCAATTCTATTAAAGTTCTGCTGATGCCCTATCACAGAAAAAGAGAAAAATTAAGGTAGTACATCAGCTTTTAACTACTTCAGTCTATTGACCACCTACCAGAAAGAGGCTGATAAACACCAAAAACCATCTGGACATTCACCAATGAATAAATGTTTGTTTACCCGATGACCCTAATTTGCCTCCATCAAAATGTATGCTAGGAAAAGTAGGTTAGTCTGTCAGTCTCCTTAGGTTTTCGTTAGTCCTTTTAAAACTTGTCAGACTTTTTATTTATTTATTTATTTATTATAATTAGGAGTAGTGCTATTTATTCAGCCATTGATTAAACTGATAGAATTGGGCATGAACTCCACATTATTTATTTTTTATTCAGAATGTTAATTTATTTTATTATTATTTTTTCCTCTTTTTACTGATTCACCATGAGATATAGTTACAAAGCTTTCATGTTTGAGCCTCGGTCATTACACTCATCAAACACCCATCCCTTCACCAGTGCACATTTTTTACCACCAAAATCCCCAGTATTTCCCCCCCGCAAACCCCATTCCAACCCTTCCCCTGCCTGTGTGGCAGATAATTTTCCCCAGACTCTCTCTCTACTTTGGTTACACTCGATAATTTCACACCAATCCCACCACCACTCAAACCTGCCGAAAAGGCAATGCCAGACGATTTGTTTTGTATTGCTTGTTATGGATAGAATATAATGTCCAAGAAATTCTGTGTCCTTCTCTTCCCGGAGCTTTAGTTTATGGTTTCTGGGTCATGGCCATTGGTGAGATTACATTGTGCCAGGGGCCGTTTGTGGGTATGACTGCAAAGCTGCTGGAAAACTGGGGACCTGGGAGGAGAAGGCCCAGTCCTGATCCAAGCAGGCTTGGAGATCTCAGTCACGGGTTCCTGCTTACCTCCGTGCCATTGGCCCTAACTGCATCTTTTGATCTTTTTCGAGATTTATGGGTCTCTGAAGTAAGGCCCATAAATGAGCTTATATAGCTAAACCAGGGGTAGTTTGTGGGTGTGGCTCCCACATACCTAGCTTTTAATTTCTTGGAAAACTTGGCCTCAAGTTGTTGGGGTCTGGCCACAGGCACAGCAGCAATTTGGGGGTATCTGGAAGTCTGAAGGCACCATCAGGCTGCTGATGCACTCGACCCGCAGGTACAGGTTGACCTGCTGGCAGCACCAGACCCCCAGACTTTTTTGGTGTTTTTGTGGGGGGATAGCACAGCAGATAGGGCATTTGCCTTGCACGCGGCTGACCCAGCCGACCTGAGTTCATTTCCTTCTCTCCTTTTAGAGAGCCCAGCAATCTACTGAGAATATCCCGTCCGCATGGCATAGCTGGCATATTCAATATGCCAAAAACAGTAACAACAAGTCTCCCAATGGAGACATTACTTGTGCTGGCTCGAGCAAATCAATGAACAATGGGACAACAGTGCTACAGTGCAGTGCAGTGGCCTTTGGGTCACACCTAGTATTGCTCAGGGGTTACTCCTGGCGGTGCTCAGGGAACCATATGGGGTCATATGGATCAATCCCGGGTGGGCTACATGCAAGGCAAACACTCTACCTGCGATATTATCACTCTGGTCCCCAAACTTTGATTAATACCTACTTGAGTGAGTATCTGGGATTGAGTAGTTTATACTCACAACAGGTTACCCAGGAGTCTCTTACTTTCATGGGATGCTCAGATCCTCTTTTTTCAGAGTTTTCTTAGAAGATATCAGCCAATTTCTTCAGCCCAGCAAAACGACTGGGCTCCAATGTGCTGGCTGGCTGTCAACTCCTGTGATACTTACACATGTCCCAGCCCAGGGACACCCTCGTTAGGCAGCTATGAAACGTGAGTGTGCTTTTGTAATAATAAGAAAAAAAAAGACTTTGTTCTTTTTCACTGTTTGCTCTGTAATATTTTATTACTAGATGTGGTTTCTCTTTGGTTAATTTGATGGTTCTCCCTGGAAATCATACCTGAGCAAGGGGATTCTGCCTTGACACATAACTTCTCCTATAAAATGAACTCACTTGGAGCTACCACCATTCTTGAAAAATATGGGGTGGGAAAATTCTGGGATTCAGATATTGTTGGGGGGCAGGGGAGATGTTGTGTTTAAACTTCACTAAAATTCTTTTTTGCCATGGAAAAATTTCTATGTAATATTTTCCAGCAGAGTTAGCCAAGAGCATATCCTAAGTGGGAAGCATTACACGTGTTACTATTTAGCACTGATATATCACTTAAACATGCATACAACTGCAATGTGCTTTACCCAAGAGTGAACTCAGACGTGTGGCACTGGATGGGATGTCTCAGGTTCCTTTCCAGCTCCAAAGTGCTTTTATCATGCTGTGACCTTGACTGAGTCACTTAACATTTTTCTGCTGCTTTTTTTTCTGGACTCCCAAAGAAAGCTGAGATATATACAAATAAGACATCTGTAAAATACATGTTTTTTGAGGAATGGGAAGGTGTTACTTGAATTTAATACCGAGGATTGAGTACTTGGCTATGCACTTATATTAAATGTCACTTACAAAAATCAATTCCCTCCAAATGTTTTTCCAAAAGTTGAGATTAGCAAGCACAAAAATTTGTAAGTCTACAACTGTACCTCATGCTGTCTCACTAATAAAAATTTTTAAAAGTTGATATTAGCAGATTCCACTCTGAATCTTCTAAGATACATGAAGTGACCTTCTAACAGCTTTTTCTTTTATCCATATTTCTTAGGATCCCCTATAAAACTCCCTACTTTCTGATTGTTTATTTAAAAGTTATGGGTTTGTTTCAAGTCTGCTTGAACCTTTTGGCTTTGTGTTTGCTAACCAAGCTGAAAAACGGTTCTTACTCCATTTTAACAGAGGATTTAATTTTATTTATTTACTTTGGGATTCCTCAAAACGTGGCTTTCCTTATCTCCCATTTCTGTACTCTCTGGGATTATTATATTAGAAGTGAACACTTGAGCAATATTTTTCCAGGAAAGAAGAGTTTGGGGACCTTCTTCCTGGAAATATTAACTGTTTCTTGATGAGAAAACTCTTTTTTTTTGTTAAGACTGAGCTGTAAAATCAAGACCATGAGAGGAATTTGGCAATATTTCTTAATGTGCGTAGCAGTTTCTTATAAAAAGACATTCCCATTGCTTTTCGTAGCCCAATGATTTGAATTTAATACTTCATTTAAAAAATTATCTCTTGATAATTGAGGTAGTACAGGGTTAAGATATTTGGCTTGAATTCAGCCTATCCTGATTAGATATCTGGTATCACATATGGTCTCCCAAGCACCACTACAGTGATCCCTAAACACAAAGCCAGGAGTACACTCTGAGCACCACCTGTTGTGACTCCAACACCAGAAGAAAAACCAAACAAAATTAGTTTAAAACTACATCTCTTTAGGCCATAGAGACAACTTACAGAGCTGCAGGCATAGACCAGGTATCAAATCACAACTGGAGTGGAGTGGGCCTGGTGATCCCCAAAATTTCTGGGCCTGGATCAGCATCAGATTGCCAGACCCCAGCACTGACCAGTTCACCCTAGTTAACTGAGTATCACAAGGAGTGATCCTGGGGCTCACTGAGTACTTATTGAGAAGCCATCTAGTCAACATTATGTCTCTTTGTCAACTTAAGCATGGCATTTTTTTTACTTCTAACTCCTCACCACAAAACAGATTTCAAAATATCTAGGATAGTGTTGAAATATATCTATTTGATTTATTCATAAGATTTGGTTCTGGGAAAATCAAAAAATGTATCCATTGAGCATTTTAGATAGTATCTTATCTTTAATAAGATATTAAAGATAAATTAAAACCAAAACACTGAAAACAATGAGGTAAATTTACCATGTGTTAAAGAGAAGACAGAGCTATATATCTAAAGCTATATCTCTACCTTAGAGCTTTGGAGCTCTAAGGTAGAGAGAGTATACGTCTTAGCCATATTGTCACAAAATAAACTTGCCATCATGAATAATAGGGTTGAATAACAATATTATATTTAAAAAAGACCATGATGCCCTTAGCACTATCAGGAGTGCTCACTGAGCAAAAATGCTCTGTGTGGATTACACTGAAGATTCTCAAAATGTAAAATGACTGACACTGGCTGTAGACTTACAACTTCTTAACTTCCAAACACTTCCAGACTTTCATTTCTTTCCAGCTGATCCATCCAGGATTGTCTCTTTCTCAAACATTTTAGATTAAACTCCCATACTGGAATCAAAACTAGTCTTAAGAAAGATAAAATGCACTGATTGGTCTATATCACATACTTACAATGGGTCAAGAGAAAAGAGCCAAACTTTGTTGTTTATTGTTTCATATGTTTAGATGTTATTGATAATACAAAACAAGTGGTCCAAAAAGTTAATTCCATTTGAGTAACTTCATATGTTAGTTGGCATGAATGTGAGGAAGGTTAAGTCAAGTAAATCCTTACTTTTCCTTTATAATCCTTCTCTTCATGTATAATCCTTCCCTTTCCTTCTCTTCCTTCTATGTACAAGATCAAACTATCATAGTCATCATGCTAGTCAAACCATTATGGCTTGCACCCAAAGTATTAGGCGCCCTACATTCAAAGCATGTGACGTATTAGAAATATTATTTTGTTATAAATAATAATGTAATATAAATTAGCATCTATCTTTTTATTTAATTTCAAATCTGCACTAAGTAGTGTGCTATATAGTGTATATTATTATCTATTATATATTGTCAAGGTGAATATTATTATCTCCATTTACATAAGAATAAATTGAGGTGTAAAGGGTTTTAAAAAATACTCCTCCCCCACTCCACAAGTAACACAACTAGAAAGTGTCAAGGATATAGGGTTTAAAAACAATGTGGTCAATTCTCAATTTAGGCTGTCTTTCCACAGCAGAACTTATTAATAGTATTTTTCAAGGCCTCTGACTAGCACCCCAATTTTAAAAATCGATCTTGATTAAGATACTTGTCAGGAATGAATTTCTGGTTTGCCAAAAGCAATATTATAATTATATTGTAATTATGGAAACTTAAACTCTCACACATATAAAGAAAGAATGATGGAGATACAAACAGAACAGAGGTAAAGACAGAAAGAGAAGTGCACTTCAGTTGTATGCAGCATATTATTTTTATTTCTATAAATTATGTGTGATATTAGCAATTCTATATATTTTCAATACTTAAAAGAAGACTGAAATGAACCTTTTTTTGTAAAGGGAAATTTCTTAATCTGGATACTTTATTATTTATCATTCATTACTTTGGATGGAAATATAGCTGAGTAGTTCTAAAACTTTATTTCCACGCTTTAGAATTTTGAACTTTTTAAGAATGTGATCAGTTTATAGCTCTAGAAAAGAATAAAAAAACAAAATGTTAACTATGTTATCTGAAACCTGATGTTGTTCTAACTTTAAGGCACCTGAAATATGCAAAATAAGTACTGGCTTGGAACTGGGACCATAGTTAAGGTATATCTGGTTACCTGGAGTGATTTTTTTTTCTGAATCTTTCTTCCACATCACCTACCTCCCAGTCAACAATTCTGAGTTCTTCTGTGGTTGAATGTATTTGAGCATAGCTACCCTTGAGGCTTATAAAAGAGGCAGTTAGCCTCTTACCAACTCTGACTAACATATATGGAGAGAACCCCATAAAATAAACATACTTCAAGTTGTTTGTCCAGTAATGGATATGTGACCCGCCCTCCACCCTCCCCTGATACCAGCATAAGTGTATCTGAAGAGCAAAGAAAATTCCATTTTGATTCCAAAGCTTGGTCTGATGCACTTTGCCTAACATTCCTAATTTGAGGGAGAAGCGTCATCATAAAGCTCTTCTCAAACAGCTCTTGAGATGACCATTATTCCACTAATTATTTCAGTGTACACAGAAAATAGCTGCTGTGGCTAGCTAAAAGAACAGAATTACACTGTACATACTATGGAAGCCAAAAACTAGAAGTAGTAATTGAAAGAAAGGGATGATGACTTTGCTTTATCCCTTTGATTACTAACTCCTAATCAAAAAAATTATGCTCTTTAAAATGACAATGCACATCAAAAGTCCAAACATTTGATGAACCACTGATCCAGTACTTCTCCTTAAGTGAACTTATCACAAAGAAATCATAAAAATATACATCAAGGTTTAATTTTAAGGATGCTAATTGCACTATTTTATTAGAGAAACTATGATGCAACAGGGCACCATAGTTTATTGCACAATTTCATTGCACTAAAATGGCTGGTTCTGAGTTGAAAGCCATTCCCAGATTCTAATGCAGATTCATCTGCATTTCTTGGTTTCATGGCCCCCATTCTCCAACTTCAAAGTCAGGACCAGTAGGGTCAGTGCTTCCCATATCACGTTTCTGTGGCATACACTTCTTGTCTGCCTCTTGCAGTATGAAGGGGCCATATGATTACATCGGGGCTATGAAAGCATGTAACATCCTTATCTGAAAGTGAGTAACCTTAGTTCCATTCATCATGTTCCTTTTGTCATATAACTCAACATAGTCACAGATACCAGGGGCTGGTACATGTTAATCTTTGGAGACTAACACAATGAACATCACTTGAGAAGAATATGGAACATTCATATACTTGATACAACCAATAGTAATGGTATCAAAGGTATTTAAGTGCATGAGAAATGCTAAGTGGTATCTATTATATTACAAAAAATAAAATTAAGAACAAAGTCTTCTCAAAGAATAATGATTTCCATCCATTTTTGTAGAGGAAAAATAAGCCATATGTTGATATGATTATATCTCTATAGGTGTCTATCTCTTTATTTATTGACTGATTTTATATCTAAGTAAAACTATCTTAACCAAAATTGTTGAATAATACATATTTGAGGCTACTGATTTTTAAATGAATATGTCATTTTGAATTTACCTAAAATGAGTTGCATATATCTTTAACACACATATATAAAATGCATAAATTAAATCTTCATCTTACAAGTTTAGCATAATGTAGAACTCTTTGGTCATCTCATTGACCATCTGATGTACCAAGTACTATTTCTCCTAGAACCAGTAGTATTCTTATTCCCAAAGGACTAAATTTATTTCTACATAACAACTCCAATCCCAGGCAGCTTGACCTATTTCTGAGAAATCCAATATCTTTAGCCCAATGGCCCAGTAGCTATTAAACCAAGTTATAAGAGAAGAACCTCACTGACTTTCCACAGCTGCAAAAATACATTGTTTAATGTCATCTCTGAGAAATTTTCTGACATGGTGCAGTCTGAGACATCCATATGTCAATGTTGGGTTTGGTTTAAATTTCAGATAGCTAAAAATAAGTCTTTCTCCTCCTTTTGGTTTTAAAGTGTAAGCAGATCTTGCTTTTGATGTACAAAGCTTATAAACGAAACAATTTGCTGTTCCCACCCAAAGTCAGCTAATGCAACTCAGAGAAAGAAGGGTCTATCTTTAACAGTTTACTCTACGTTCTAACTGTGGTTTCCATAAGAACATACTGTATACAAACTTTGTTCCTAAGGTTATTTCTGTTGGTGCCAAATTGACTTCAACTCACAAAAATCATGTGGTTCATTCCCATGTAACTTGGATGTTTTGTTCTAAAGAAAACAGATTTAAAAAAAATTTTTCCCTTCAGCAACCCTTCGATGTTTATGGAAGATCAACTTTCACCCCAGGGATCATACTCAGAATCAGTCACCAAATGTGGACATAATTCTTAGAAGACCAGCAAAGATGTGGCCCCTTCCTAAGACTAGATTGTAGACTATGACCCATCAGCAATAGATTGGTGAGCACTTCATAACATTATATCTTAAAAGTGTGGGTTTGCCTACCCAAACCTCTCTGAACATTAATACCAATATTTAAATAAGTTTAATGTATAAAACACATGGAACACTGTTGCATTCTAATAATAAGTCTTGAATGAGAACCACTGTATATTAAGTAGTGCTGTTTAAGATGGTATTATTTGTTTAAATAAAGAGGAAGGGAGGAAGAGAAGGAGGGAGGGCGGGGGGAGGGAGGGAGGAAAGGAGGGAAGGAGGGAGGGAGGGAGGGAGGGAAGGAGGGAGGGTGGAAATGAAGCAGGAAAGTTCCTTTAAGACAATCATAAACATTTATGGAGAATGTTAAACAACAAAGTCTGCTAACTAGCTATGTATTTGAGTCGATTATTACCTTGACAATGTGCTTTCTTGTCAAACTATGCATATGGTCCAATCTCTTACTTCTTCAGGACTTGACAGTATTAATGACTTCTCAGTGAGGCCCACCCCATTAACCCAAATCCAAATTACATCACCAACCCAGTCTGACTTACCCCATCCCCCCCATCCTTTTATCTATTTACATCTAATGCTTTTTAAATATTCTGTTTATCTATTATGTTTACTCATATGTAAGTTCCAGGAGGGCAGTTTACGTCTGTTTCTGCTATATCTTCAAGATTCACAATAGCACCCACTTGAAGCATATGCTCTATTAATATTCATTCAGTGGTTAAAGAGCCATAGATCTTCAAGAGTGAAAACTATAAGGAGGGGTAAATATTTCAGCATATGTTACACACACCAAACTATCTCTATCCATTTACCTTTATCTCTCTACACGATCAGGTACCCTTCCACCTCCAATCACCCATAATTCTTTGCTATCCTTGGTTCTGTGGTATACATTTGGTTTTGTCTTTCCTTGCTTTTCTTCTCTTTATTCCACATATGAGTGACACTGAAGCATGCAGGCATATGGGGGTGGGGGTGGGGATGCTGGCAATGAATTCTTAGGCAGTAATAAAACCAAGATGTGATTTAAAAAAGTGACTCTGTCACCAGCACTAAAGTAGCCAAATGTATGATGGTTTGACCCTTTGTGACATAGGAAATGAGACTAATAAAACTCTAAGTAGTGCCAGCACCAGACCAGAAAAGGGTGGACCCCCTCAGAAGAAGAGAAGCTATGATAGGAACAAACAGCTGTCATAGGAACATGAAAGAAGACCACCAAAAGTTCCAAGCTCTTCTCCTATGACAGCACCCTAATGACATTTTTTATATATACAGGAAACTCCAGGCCAAGGCATCTAGAGAAAATCCCTATATAACCCCAACCCCAAAGCCATTCAGGGCTCTCTCCCCTCTGGAGAAGCCCATGTTCTCTTTTGAATCTCTCTCTCTCTCTCTCTCTCTCTCTCTCTCTCTCTCTCTCTCTCAATCTCTCTCTTCTCTGCGTGTGTTCCCTCCTATCCTCCTTTCCTTTCTTTTCTCTCTCCCTCTGCCACACTTCTCTCACTCCCTACTCCTTCCACAAACATTATTATCATTCAATATTTATCATTATAATTTATTTCACTTTATGACAACCTCTAACTCTATCCACATTGTCACAAAAGGCAAGATTTCATTTCTATGGATAAGTGCTATCCTACTTATGTACCACATTTTAAAAATTCATTTATCTGTCATTAGACACGAAGGTTGTTTCCATATATCGGCTATTGTAAATAATGCTGCCAAGATCATAGGTGTGTATATGTCTTTTGTTGTTGTTTGTTCTTGATTTCGGTATGGAGGACACACCTAGTGACCTAGTGATAATCAGTGCTTATTCTAGCTGTGAGCTCAGGGATCACTCCTGGTCAATCCGGGGTACCATATGGAGTGTCAGGGATCGAACCTAAGAAAACTGTGTATAAGGTAAGCACCCTGCCTGCTCCACTGTTGCTCTATCCCCATGTGTGTCTTCTTTAATCTTGTTTCTGTATTCTTAGGACAGATGCCAAAGAGTAAAATTGCTGAATCACGGGGTAGATCATTTTTTGTGTTTGAGAAATCTTTATACTGTTTTCCACAGAAGTTGAACCAATTTATCTTCCCACTAGCAGTATATGGAAGTTTCTATTTCTGCACCCCCCACTTACTGATTCTGACTGTTTCCACATGTAGGTCATTATCATGGGTATGAGGTTTGCCATTGTTATTTTGATTTACATTTCCCTGATAGTAAGTAATAATGAACATTTTTTCATTTGTCATGTGTCAGTCTACTTTGGTGGGGGTGTATTCAGCTCCTCCCATTTTTCACTGGGGTTACCTCCAGCAGTGCTGAGACCAGTGCTATGTAAAGGGTCACCAGTATCACCACACAGCAGTGCTTGGGTTTTTGTTCATTTTTTGATATATTTATTTCCTTGTTGTGAAGTTTTATAAATTCCTGGGTTCTGGTTTCAAAAAGAGCAAGGAATCAGAAGAGTGGGCTAGTTATCAGGAGTCTATATTTCTATCCTTCTGGTGCCCTCAATGGTTAAGTCACGTCTGCTTTCCTTAATTCTAAAATAAATAAATAAGTAAATAAAGAACAAGCAGGTCAATGATCATTGGAATATAAATAATTTATGTTTCTATGAATACGATGGGGGAAGTAAGTCATTGAATTGGTATCTATTTAATGCCCTTAAATGCCCAGTTCATCTGCTTGAACTGCCCGTATCAAAGCTTCTGACAGAGCCTAACTGGAGTCAGTAAAGAAAGTTACTTTTATTTGTTTGTTTGGTCCACACTCAGCAGTGCTCTGAAGCTGCTCCTGGCTCTGTGCCAAAGGGTTGCTGCCAAAGGTGCTCAGGAAAACATGCAGTACTAGGGAGCTCCACACGCAAAGAATGCTTTATGAGCATTCTGCTTTTGAACTATCTCTCTGACTACCATTTTTTTCTCTCTTAGAAATGCTGAGGATCAAACTCAGAGCCTGCCACATGAGAGGCATGTGCTCCACTACTGAGTCACATCCCAGGCACAGGAAAGTTATATTTCCTTGTGATTAGAACATCTGGGTGATTTACATAGAAAGATTACTCTGAGAATCCAAGAAATGTCCATTGTTGTTTTGTATGAGATCTCTGAAGAAATCTGTAACAGAACATTCCTTAGTTTAGTTTAATGACTGAAAAATTTAGAAATAAAATAATCTTTGCTCTTTTATATATATATATAAAAAACTACTATATTTGAGGGTCAAAGCAGGTTGGACACTTGACTTGCAGGCAGCTGACATGGGTTTGATCCTTGGCACCCCATACAGTGCCCCAAATACTGCCAGGAGTGAGGAGTGATATTCAACCATATAGCCAGGAATAAGCACTGAGCATCTCTGGGTGTGTCCCTCCAAAACTTTTTTCCAGGTATGGCTCTAAAACAAACAAACAAAACAATACAAAGCAAAAAACCTATTACATTTTTCAGTCGGGAGAAAAATGTGTATTGAGTTCTGTTTGACTCCCTGATAGAAGTATTGGTTTATATGTCATAGTGAAATAAAAAGGGACTGGCAATATATTACATTTAAAACTATCCATATCTTGAACAGAGAATGAAGTTCATATTGCTTCTTGGCCAACTTCACCCTGCTTCAGTAATATTTTTATTTCTACTTCCTGTCTAGATTTTCTGGTCTGTTCTGAGAAATGGACGGGCCTCAGGAGATCTAGATCTTATCTTCCTTAGTCATCTGTCCCTTGAGATTCTGCTAGATTTTGTTTGAATGCCTAATGCAGAATCCCTTCCTAAAATATTGTGAACTCATGGTTTGGGCATGTTTGGGGTCATTACTTATATTAGTTAGGATGTCTTCTAAGCTACTATTTAAAAGCAGCAGCCGTTCAAATAAGAAATGTCTATTCTATCCTAAGTACCAGTTCAAAAGCTACCAGAATAAGGAAAATTCTTCAGTTTTCAATGAGCATGCCTGAGTTCAACAAACCTACCCCATCTTCATTCCAGACAGGAGGAGAGGAATGACAGGCAAACCTTGTTATCTAGTTACAAAGGTACAGTACAGGAGTGGCACATGTTACACCCCACTTCATTACCTAGAACTAGTTAGAAGAGAGACTTGAAATTGAAGTCCTTTAATTCAATTTACTGTCAAAGATCTAACTACAAAATTCTTTCTGGGGCCCTAGAGATAGTACAGTAGGTAGGGTGCTTGCCTTGCACACAATCGACCTGGGTTTCATACCCAGAATTTTATATGGTCTTCCAAACACTGCCAGGAATGATCCCTGAACACAGAGCCAAGAGTAAGTGTGGCTCCAGAATAAACAAACAAAAATCCTTTACCGGTATTCTATCAGTAAAGTAAGGAAAAAATAGATGTGGGAGGACAATCAGCAGTCTCTCTTCAGCTACTCAAATACCCATTTGCATCATTTTCCCACAAAGGAAACATACTTGCCCCATCCCTGTGGAATGTGTTCCTGTGACCCTCTAGTAGCTGCTCTTGCTCCAGGGCTGTGCTCTGAGTGAGAAGCAGCCTTTCTGGCAAGTATAAACACTGTCTGTCTGTCTGTCTGTCTGTCTGTTTAAACACTGTCTGTCTCTCCCTCTCCCCTCCCCTCTCTTTCTCTCTCTCTCTCTCTCTCTCTCTCTCTCTCTCTCTCACACACACACACCACATTTTCGTATGGTGGTAGAATAGAAACAAGGAACAAGTGAACAAATAAAATGCAATTTAATACTCCCTTTTGAAAAGATGGAAGATGGGAAAACCAGCCATCACTTGTCTGTAGTAATGACCAAAGTTCTCCTCTCCTGAATGAATAAATTTCTTTGATTTGATCCTGCCTTTTCCTGCTGAGTTCCTCCTTCTCTGTTATTCTCACTTGTCACATCTGAAATGAGTGTTGGAGAATAGGCTTTCCTTGGGAGCTATGTAGCATTTGTAATGTACTTTCTGCTTAGGGAACATTTGAGGAATTAGGATAACTTAAAGGTAAAAGAATTATAGGTTTCTGGCTATTTGGCTTAGCTGATTCCACATATATGTAATAGTAAACAAAGAGTTTAACCAAACATTTGTGGGGTTTTTTACTGTTTTTTTCTTTTAACTGATCTTATTTTAACTTGTTTTGTGCTCTACCCACATATATCTACCCAGATATAGGTGATAGATAGATAGATAGATAGATAGATAGATAGATAGATAGATATTTAGATATATCTCATTTTCTCTCTCTCTCTCCTCACTCCTTTTTCTCTCACTGCAGCTTCCTTAGGATCATCTAAATCAATACTGAATGAGGGGGAAATACTCTTAATCTGAGTTTTGCTTCTGATATAGCTCCCAATACCTGGTCCAGAGCTTTTATTGGGGAGGTCTTGCCAATATAATATCAGTGCTTGCTAAAGCTGCCCCGTTTGGACTGGAGCGATAGCACAGTGGATAGGGCATTTGCCTTGCATGCGGCCGACCCAGGTTTGATTCCCAGCATCCCATATGGTCCACTGAGCACAGCCAGGAGTGATTCCTGAGTGCAGAGCCAGAAGTAACCCCTGTGTATCGCCGGGTGTGACACAAAAAGCAAATATAAATAAATAAAATAAAATAAATCTGTCCCTTTAAAAAAATGAGTCACCTGGCCCACATTCAAAAGAGCAAAAGCAACCGATGCTGGCGTGGATGTGGCGAGAAAGGGACACTCTCCTTCACTGTTGGTGGGAATGTCCACTGGTTCAGCCCTTCTGGAAAACAGTATGGACGATTCTCAAAAAATTAGAAATTGAGCTCCCATTTGACCCAGCAATACCACTCCTGGGAATATATCCCAGAGAGGCAAAAATGTATAGTCGAAGTGACATCTGCACTTGTTTGTTCATTGCAGCACTCTTTACAATAGCCAGAAACTGGAAGAAACCTGAATGCCCAACAACAGATGACTGGTTAAAGAAACTTTGGTACATCTACACAATGGAGAACTATCTGGCTGTTAGAAAAGATGAAGTCATGAAATTTACATACAAGTGGTACTACATGGAAAGTATCATGCTAAGCGAAATGAGTCAGAAAGAGAGGGATAGACATAGAAAGATTGCATTCATCTGGGGGATATAAAGTAACAAAGTATGAGATTAATACCCAAGAATAGCTGAGATCAGCACCAGGAGGATTACTCCATAACTTAGAGGCCAGCCGGGTATCCTAGAGGAAAGGGCAGTTCAGATAGAGAAGGGAGCACCAAATAAAGGGTGTTTGGAGGATCCTCCCAGGAGGGGAGATGCATGTCGAAAGTAGACTATGGACTGAACATGTTTGCCACTCAGTGCCTCTTTTGCAGACCACAACACCCAAAAGGAGAGAGAGAACACAGGGGATTGCCCTGCCACAGAGGCAGGGGGGATGGGGGGATGGGGGTGGGGGGATATTATCCATGGTGGTGGAAAATGGGCACTGGTGGAGGGATGGGTATCTGATCATTGTATAATCGAAACCCAAGCACAAAAAATTGTAAATCTACAACTGTAAAAAAAGAAAAAGAAAGAAACAAAAAAAAATTTTAAAAAAATGAGTCACCTTTTATAATTAGCCTGAGGTCATCAAAATAAAAGTAGCAAAAGATTCCCAGAGCACATAAACATTGTGAATTTTCCCAACCAATTAAATTCAAGGTTTTGGATTTTTGTCTTCCGAGTCTTTATTAGAGATAATTAGATAATTCCCCCCACCCCCCATATTCACAGCATTACATGAATTACCAGATTTCCTAGGTGCCTTGGAGGGGGGCGGGTGAGGCCCCTCCCTGCCCCACGAGACTCAGCCCCACAGTCAAAAACCTCCAGAACTCAACCTGCGCCTATGCTCACAGCCGCTCATCACATGCTCCAGTTGAACCTCACCCATGAGTAAAGTTATCCCTGGCTCGCATAGACATTTAATACCTCACACCACTCATACTCCAAGAGTAGCACACCACATTTGATGCAAATTAAAGTAGAAGTCAACCAATCTTAGCTGAAATATATTTTTACAGATATATATATATATGCACAACATATAAGCACACAAGATTCAACCCTTAACAACATATTAGTAATCTTTTATAGTAATCTCTTATAGATTATTGGCTTCTAGGCAAAATACAACAACCTTCACACACTCTCCTCTAAGGAAAAATTTTTAGGAGCATTTTCAGCAGTTTTTCATAACAAACTATAAAAAAAATTATTTTGTTTCTTCTTTGGGGCAGGGTTTAGGGTTCTGAATGAAAACATCTAAATATGGTGGTGGAAAAATGTAGTGGTGGTAGGATTGCTGTTCAAATATTAAATGTAATCAAATATTGTGAACTACTTTATAAAATTATAATAAAACTAAAATTAAAAAAAGAATGACCAACTTAAAAAAGATTTTAAGTTCACAATATTTTTCTTTACCTCCTGTCACTCAATAACCAACTCACTAATTTGGGGTCTTGTTATGGAAAGCACCCCACTTTTGATAACAAACTGTGTTATGTAGAATGTAGCAAAGCAGCTGTCATGATTAAAACCAAAGCACAGTGATTTAACTAAGACATTTATTTTATCTCAATAATTTTAAGATATGTTTACTCTTAATCTCTGAAATAAGAATAAATCATTATCAATAGTGTCTTAGAACTCTGTCATATGTTGCTTGACTCTGCTTTTCTTCTTTAAGTTCAATGAAGTACTAGTATTTTGCAACAGTGTTTTGCATCAAAACTTTTTTTCTCTCATATATATAGCTTGAATATTTATATTTCAAACACTGGAGTCCAGGGCATATCTCTGATCCTTAATATAAGGCATATTTACATCCATAGGCTGTTCAGCTTTTCTGCAATTTATTAAGGTAAAGGTAAAGGTAAAGGCCCTCCCGTTGATCGTCGATTTGCTCGAGTGGGCCCAGTAACGTCTCCATTGGAGACTTTGTTGTTACTGTGTTTGGCATATCGAATACTCTCAGTAGTTTGCAGGGCTCTCCGAGAGGGGCGGAGGAATCGAACTCGGGTCGGCCATGTTGGCCGCTTGTAAGGCGAACGCCCTACCGCTGTGCTATCGCAATTTATTAGCCCACCAAATAATGGAAATGTTAGGAAGTGCATATTCATTTTGTTTAAAAGCACAAAATAAAAGTAATATAGTTGACTCTTGAATAACACAGGTTTAAACCATGCTGGTCCATGTATAGATGATGCAATGAAAATGATGCAAACTTAAGATACTGATACACACAAGGTAAAGGTAAAGGTAAAGGCCCTCCCGTTGATCGTCGATTTGCTCGAGCGGGCCCAGTAACGTCTCCATTGGAGACTTTGTTGTTACTGTGTCTGGCATATCGAATACTCTCGGTAGCTTGCCGGGCTCTCCGAGAGGGGCGGAGGAATCGAACTCGGGTAGGCCATGTTGGCCGCTTGTAAGGCGAACGCCCTACCCGTTGTGCTATTGCTCCAGCTGTATAAATTAATTTTATGTAGGCATATGAAAAATGCTCTACATCACTAATTCTCAGGGATTTGCAAATCAAAACAACAATGAGATATCATCTCACACCACAAAGAGTGGCACGTATCCAAAAGAACAAGAGCAACCAATGGTGGTATAGATGCAGGGAGACTCTCCTTTGTCCTTCTGACTGGTCCAGTCTTTTCGGGAAAACTATATGGACATCCTTCAAAAAAACTAGAAATTGAGCTCCCATATTCCCAGTAATACCACATCTGCAGAACCAAAAACACACAGCATAAACGTCACCTGCACTTCTATGTTCATAGCCACACTATTTACAATAGCCAGAATCCTGAAATAACCTGAACTCTCAAAAACAGACAACTGGATAAAGAAACTATAATCCATTTACACAATGGAATACTATGAAGTCATTAGAAAAAATGAAGTCATGAAATTTGCTTATAATTGGATAGACACAGAGAGTGATGGAGTGATGGAGATCATGCTGAGTGATGGAAAAGGTCAGAGGAGAGGGACAGGTATAGAATGACTGCATTCATTAGTGGGATATAAAAATATATATAATATATTATATATATTTTAATCCCACAAATATATACATATATATAATGAAACTAATATCCAAGGTCAGGGAAACAGGGGCCAAAATGACTGATCAATAGTTGGAAGATAGTCTTGGGGGAAAAGAGCAGTTAGAATAGAGAAGGGACCAGTATGACAATAATAGTTAGAAATGATCATTTTGAACAGGAACTGAATGTTTAAAGTAGATAAAGGTATATACTTGATAACCTCTCAGTATCTGTATTGCAAACTCTAAGGCCCAAAAAGAAGGAAAGAGAGAGAGTGGAAGAGAGAGAAAGAGACAGACAGACAGACAGACAGAGAGACAGACAGATAGATACAGAGAGAAAGAGAAAGAGAAACAGAGAAGGAGAAGAAGAGAGAGAGAGAGAGAAGAAAAGTCCCTGCCATAGACGCAGGCAGGAGGTGGAGGGGAGATGAGGGGGGCAGGGAACTGGGGACATGGTGGTGGGACTGGTGAAGGGACAGGTTTGGGAACATTATGTGACTGAAACCCAATCATAAAAAACTTTGTAACTGTACATCTCACTGTGATTCAGTTAAATTTTTTTAAAAGGACAATTCAAAAAATTATAATGGTTGTCAAAATTACATCCTTTTATTTTGTCTTCTGAAAATGTAGGGATAATCATAGATGAATTCTACTTGTGCAAAAAAAAATTTGTGTGATCAGTAAGGCTTCTGGTCAACAGCAGACTGCAGTGGGAAAAGCAGAACCCCTAAATCTCATTCTGTCTAGAGATCAACAATACATTTAATTTCTACAGCATTTTTCTAATGACACTTTCATACAAGAACATTTTAAAAAAGCTTGGAGATATAACTTCTAGATGACAACACTCCCAACTCAAATTCAGCTAATTCTTCTGTGACAGCAAAGAAAAACAATGGATATCTGTAGGATAACACTGTTTTGTCCTTTCTGCATAGCCTCAGGTAGTTTCCGTTTATTGGGTTGCTCCCATCACAGTGCTCCCATTCCTCTGTGTTTATTTGTAACTTCTTTCTTTGTGCTCTGTTGACTTGTAAATATTGTTTTTCTCTTCTCCTTAATTCCTTTGCATAGTTCATTCAGAGCAATGTACTTTTGTATGGACACAAGAAGACAGTATATGCTATGCTTTTATAACATGGCTCCAGTGATATTTTTCTCCTGGGCATCTGTTCTCTTGACCTAAGCCCCAGCTTCCCTTACCCCCTAGTATCCCCAAAGGCAGGGTGCTGAGGAGAGACAGGATGGAACCAGGGCAAGCGGTTAGCTATGTGCTACCCTGGAATTGAGATGGACCTGGCCAAAGAGCCATAATGCTTAACTATAAGGTAAGAGTTTGGTCATGGACAGATGCTGTCATGACCTAAAAAGTAATAATTAGATTTGGACCCTGCTAGCTCTAGGAATGATTAACCTGGCCTGAGTACTGTAGTCTGAGTCTGTGGCAAGATGTTCCCAGAACTGTCTATTAAGTATTAAGAACTAGTATTAAGATGTTGATTGAGTTTTTGGACTGAGGAAAGGAGAAAAACCCCTTAAAAGGTATTTTGCTGGAGGCAGTCAGGTAGGATTTTGGAATACCTCCTAGGTAGTGTTTCCTTTGAATCTGGTGGGCCCTCAGCAAGGGCTTTCATATATTGATTTGCTACCATACTGGGTGCAGCATGACCTACAAGAGAGTCATAAGAGAGACAAGAGAGACTCATCCAGGTACCCGCCCGGCGTCAGGGCCCCTTCCCAGGCTGTGCATCTAACTAGATCCCCTGAGAACGGTTAGTTTTCATCCTTGGTCTGCGGACGACGGGAATTGAGTCACACCACGCAAACCCAAAGCTGAGCCATTCTGGCACCCTCTGCTCACTCATTCAGGTACCCGCCTGGCAGCAGGGCCCCTTCCTGGAGCTGCGGCCATGTTATCTCCCCCCTACATCAGACTACAGTGCTGAGGCCAGGGAACCATAAGTTACCCTCTGAGATGGAACTTTCACTAGGTTAGTTTAACCACCAGAAACACATTAGCCAATAATTTATTAAGCCCATCTCAATTAATTCTGCATCTTAAGTAGAATAGTAACAGTGAGCATGAAGGTCTATACCACACAGGTCACAATGGTAAAGCAACACAGCTTACTTATTGAAGAGGCTATCCCAGAAGACACCAACAGTAATGAAATGCTAGACAACCTCTCTGACAAAGAATTTAGAAGTCAGCTACTGAGTATGCTTAGGGAGCTAAAAGAAACAATGGAAAGCAATGCCAATAAAAGACAAGAGGATTTGAAGGTAGAAATGAGGAAAACACAAATAAAATTACAAATGGAAATGTCAGACCTGAAAAACCTGGTAGGCAAATTGAAAAACTCAGTGGAAGGCCTCAGCAGCAGAGTAACAGCTGCTGAGGACAGAATCAGTGAGCTTGAAGATGAAGTTCAGAGACTTTCCAGAAAAGAGCAGAAAATGGAAAAGAGACTCACAATTCGGGAACAGATGGCAAGAGAAGATTGTGATGAAGCCAAGAGGAGTAACATAAGAATTATTGGAGTCCCAGAGGGATAGGAAGGAAACCCTGATGAGGAAGAAACTGTCAAAGACACCATTGCTATGACATTCCCAGAGCTGAAGAAAACATGCGACCACATTCAGGAGGCCTGAAGGGTACTAGCTAAAAGAAATCTGAATAAAAATACCCCAAGACACATCCTGATCAAAATGACCAAAACCTTAGATAGAGACAAAATTCTGAAAGTAGTAAGGTCAAAGAAAGAAATTTCCTATAAAGGAGCATCCTTAAGATTCACAGCTGATTGATCTCATGAAACCCTCATGGCCCAAAAACAGTGGTGGGATATAGTGATAAAAACTCAATGAAATAAATGACTCATCAAAAATAGTTTACCCAGCGATACTCTCATTCATAGCAGAACAGTTTCACAGACAAACAACAGCTCAGTAACTTCATAGACTCAAAACCATGGTTACAAGAGCAACTAAATGGGCTACTTCAAGAAAAAATAGGCCCCTCAAATACATCAAATTTCAACAGAAAAATGGGACAAAACCCCATAACAATCTCTCTCAATGTCAATGGGCTAAACGCACCAATTAAAAGACACAGAGTGGCAGGATGGATTAGAAAATTGAACCCAAGATTCTGCTGCCTCCAAGAAATACATCTCAATAGTCAAAGCAAACACAGGCTCAGAATCAAAGGCTGGAAAACAATCCTACAGGCAAACAACTCCCATAAAAAAAGCTGGGGTAGTTATCCTAGTATCAGACCACATCAATTTCAGAGTGAAGAAGGTCACAAGAGACAGTGAAGGCCATTTCTTATTGATTAAGGGATCTGTACAACAGGAAAAACTTACAATAGTAAATATATATGCACCTAATGAGGGACCAGCAAAGTACTCAAAACAACTACTCATAGACTTGGAGAAAGACATCGATAGCAGCACAGTACTAGTGGGAGACTTCAACACCACTTTATCACCTCTTGATAGATCAAACAGACTCAAGCTTAGCAAGGACATATTTCTTCTGAGGGAAAAAATGTAAGAAAGGGACTTAGTAGCTATCTACAGGACACTTTATCCTCAAAAAGCTAAGTACACATTCTTCTCAAATGTGCATGGAACATTCTCCAAGACTGACCATACGCTGAGCCACAAAACATACCTCCATAAAATTAAGAAGATAGATTGTATCAACAATCTTCTCAGACCATAATGCACTGAAATTAGAAGTAAATTACACACACAAACATAAAACTAAATCAAACACCTGGAAATTAAACAAATCACTATTGGACAACGAATGGCTTAGAAAGGAAATCAAAAGATTCCTGGAAAGGAACAAAAATGAGGACACGAGTTACCAAAACTTATGGGACACAGAAAAAACTGTCTTAAGAGGAAAGTTTATAGCTCTACAAGCATTCCTCAGGAAGAAGGAGTGAGCCCACATAAGTAACCTAACCTCACAGCTTAAGAACTTGGAGAAGAACCAACTAAAGGAGCCCAATCTAAACAGGAGGAAGGAAATAACAAAACTCAGAGCAGAGATTAATGAGATGGAAACCCAAAAAACAATCTGAAAGATCAATGAAACCAAGAGCTGGTTCTTTGAGAAAATTAACAAGATCGATAAGCCTCTAGCAAAAACTCACAAAGAAAGGGAGAGAGAAAACCCTAATAAACTAAATCAGAAATGAAAAAGGGGTCATTACAACAGAAACTACAGAAATTCAGAGGATCCTCAGGGAGTACTTGAGAAGCTTTATGCCATGGAACACAAAAACATCGAGAAAATGGATAAATCCCTAGATTCCTATAGCCTCCCAAGGCTAAACCAAGAAGACCTGAAATACCTGAACAGACCCATCACCATCAAGGAAATTGAAACAGTAATAAAAAGCCTCCCCAAGCACAAAAGTCCTGACCCAGATGGATTCACTAGTGAATTCTTCCAAATCTTTAAAGAGGACTCACTGCCAATCCTCTTTAAGCTTTTTCACAAAATTGAAATATCAAAAACACTTTGGAACAGTTTCTATGAAGCAAATATCACCCTAATACCAAAAGCAGACAGAGATACCACAAAGAAAGAGAATTACAGGTCGATATCCCTGATGAATACAGACGCAAAGATCCTCAACAAACTATTAGCAAATAGAATCCAATGACTCATCAAAAAGATCATACACCATGACCAAGTAGGATTCATCCCTGGGATGCAAGAATGGTTTAAACATTCGGAAACTGATCAACGTAATCCATCATATCAACAAAAGAAAAGATAAAAACCACATGATCACATTATCAATAGATGCAAAGAAAGCATTTGACAAGATCCAGCACCCGTTTATTCTCAGCAAAACAGGCATTGAAGGAACTTCCTCAATATAGTCAAAGCCATCTACCACAAGTCCACGGCAAGTATCATTCTCAATGGGGAAAAACTAAAAGCCTTCCCTCTAAGATTGGGCACAAGACAAAGTTGCCCACTTTTGCCACTCCTATTCAATATAGTACTGGAAGTCCTGGCCATTGCAGTTAGGCAAGAGAAAGGTATCAAGGGAATACAGATAGGAAAGGAAGAGGTCAAACTACCACTATTTGCAGACAATATAATACAATACTTAGAAAACCCTAAAGATTCTACAGAAAAGATTCTAGAAACAATAGGTCAGTTTAGCAAAGTGGCAGGCTACAAAATCAACACCCAAAAGTCCATGGTTTTCTTATATACAAATAACGAAAGAGAGGATATAGACATTAAAAAAACAATCCTGTTCACAATAGTACTTCAGAAAATCAAGTACCTCGGAATCAGCTTAACCAAGGAGGTGAAGGATCTATACACGGAAAATTACAAAACACTATTTCAAGAAATAAAAGAGGACACTAGGAAATGGAGACACACCCCTGCTCATGGATAGGGAGGATTAATATTATCAAAATGGCAATACTGCCCAAAGCACTATACAAATTCAATGTGGTCCCTATCAGGATACCCATGATACTTTTCAAAGAAATAGACAAAACACTCCTGAAATTCATATGGAACAATAGACCCCCATTAATAGCTAAAACAATCCTTGGGAAAAAGAAGATGGGTGGCATCACCCTTCCCAACTTCAATCTGTACTACAAAGCAGTAGTAATTAAGACAGCATGGTACTGGACTAGAAACAGACCTGCAGGGCTAGAAACAGACCTGAAGATCAATGGAACAGAGTTGAATAATCTGGCACAGACCCCCAAATATTTGACCACTTAATCTTTGACAAAGGAGCAAGAAATGTGAAGTGGAACAAGGAAAGCCTCTTCAACAAGTGGTGCTGGGAATACTGGAGAGCTACCTGCAAAAAAATGAACTCTGTCCTCTCTAATGCCAGGCACAAAATTCAGCTCAAAGTGGATTAAAGACCTCAATATCAGACATGAATCCATAAGGTACATAGAGGAAAATGTAGGCAGAACTCTCCAAGACATTGGAGCTAAAAACATCTTTAAGGATGAAACAGCACTGACCATGCAAGTGGAAGCAAACATAAACAAATGGGACTACATCAAACTAAGAAGCTTCTGCACTTCAAAAGAAACAGTGACCAAAACAGAAAGAGCCCACAGAATGGGAAAGAATATTTACCCATTACCCATCTGATAAGGGATTAATATTCAGGATATACAAGACACTAGTAGAATTTTACAAGAGAAAAACCTCCAATCCCATCAAAAATGGGGAGAAGAAATGAGCAGAAGTTTTCTCAAAAAAAAAAAATACAAATGGCCAAAAGGCAAATGAAAAAATTCTCCACATCACTAGCCATCAGGGAGATGCAAATCAAAATAACAATGAGATATCATCTCACACTACAGAGACTGGCACAAATTCAAAAGAACAAAAGCAACCAGTGCTGGTGTGGATGTGGGGGAAAAGGGACACTCTTTCACTGTTGGTGGGAATGACCACTAGTCCAGTCTTTCTGGAAAACAATTTGGACAGTTTTTCAAAACTAGAAATTGAGCTTCCATATGACCCCGCAGTACCATTTCTGGGAATATATCCTCAGGATACAAAAAAGCACAGTAGAAATGACATCTGTACCTATATATTCATTGCCGCACTGTTCACAATAGCAAAAATCTGGAACCAACCCAAGTGCCCTAGAATAGATGACTGGTTAAAGAAACTTTGGTACATCTACACAATGGAATACTCACAGCTGTCAAGAGAGATGAAGTCATGAACTTTGCTTATAAATGAATAGACATGGAAAGTGTCATGCTAAGTGAAATGAGTCAGAAAGAGAGGGGCAGACATAGAAGGACTGCACTCATTTGTGGAGTATAAAACAACATAATATGAGGCTGACACCTAAGGACAGTAGATACACAGGACAGATAGATTGCTCCATAGCTTGAAGCCTGCCTCGTGAGTAAAGGGGAGAAGGCAGCTGGGATAGAGAAGGGATCACTAAGAAAAAGATGGCTGGAGGAATCAGTTGGGATGGGACATGTGTACAGTAAGTGGATAAAGGATCAAACACGGTAACCTCTCAGGGTCTGTATAGCAAACCATAATGCCCCAAAGTAGAGAGAGAGTATGGGGAATATTGTCCACCATGGAGGCAGGGGGAGGGTGGGAAATGGGGGGTTATACTGGGGATATTGGTGGTGGGGAATGTGCACTGGTGGAGGGATGGATGTTTGATCATTGTGTGATTGTAACCCAAACATGAAAGCTTGTAACTATCTCATGGTGATTCAGTAAAACTTTTAAAAAGTCAAAAAAAAAGAGAGAGACAAGAGAGGGAGAGGGGGAGAGAGTGAGAGAGAGCAGGGTGGCAAGATGGACTTTGGAGAGACTAGCAAGGGGGGGACAGAGGGAGAATAACGTAGAAGAATACAGGAGCAGGTATGTGGAGAGAGAGCCCAGACTGTGAGATGGAGCATGGAGAGATAAGCGGGAAAAACAGGAGAAGACTGAATGAGGGGAGTGTGAGACTTGATTGGAAGACTCAGAGAGACTGGGGTAGGCGCATGGGGAGAATGGAATAAACAGCATCTGATCAAATGACTTGGCCCTCATTTTGTCCTTCGACTGCCCCATGACCCCGACCACCCTAGGTGGGTGAGCAGCCCGGCCCCCCGAACGTGGGTGGCGAGGGAGAGAGCATAGGGTCCTCTCCCTGGCCACTGCCCAGAGGTTTATACAGATATTAACATTTCAGGCAGAGAGCAGGGCCTGCTGATATATGATGGGAAAAAAAGTAGCCTGGAACCTAAACCAGTCCAGAGGCATAAAGTCAAAGGCTTAAAGGCCTTTGAGACATATGATCCATCTGAAAAGACTTTAAGATGCTGAATTCCAGGCCCAAAGCACCCTGATCTCTGGGAGAAAAGGCTCCTGACTAGAACAAAGGCCGTGCTAAAATTATCAGAAGAGGACCATCAGTAGCTCCAAGTTCTCCCCCTTGGCAACTAACCTAGCAACAGACTTTGGGGGACAGTTTGGGAAAATTGTATATAAACTAACTTGGCAGAGAAAATGCACATTTGCCCACATCTCTGGCTGCAGCATGTACTTTCTTACCTTATGAAGTATTTGCCCACATCCCTGCCAGAGCTGTGTTCTAACTTTAGGGTGCATTTGTAGCTCTACTTGGGATGTATATTTGGCTTTTTTATTCTGGAGAAGCCTGTTTTCTCACTTGAACATTTATTCCTCTCTCATTCCCTCCCCTCATTTCCCAAACAAACTTATCTTGTTTCACTCTTCCTCTCCTGAAGTTCTTTTCTGCAAGGGAAAGCAATGGACCTGGAAAGCCTGGGTAGAATTTAGGACCGACTTTCCTTTCCTGCAAAGAGCAATTCCCAACTCCAGCCTGAGTTCCATAGGTCCCTGAGAAATTAGGTGGCAAAGATCATTTCCCATACCAGGCAGAATAAGTGAGATTCAGGTGTTGTTTGGTAATTGCTGTGTGGAGCCAATGAACCATAGAGTTTGTACTGTGCAGGTGCTCAGAGTAGAATCTCCTCAGTTCTATAGCACTCTAAACATTTCTGGGGTAGGGCAGGTGAGGAGGGAGGGAGGAGGGCAGGGGGAAGTAGATAGAGAAGGAAGAGTAGACTCTATTCTCAAGACTGTCATATACTTTTTATCTGCTTCACAGAAACCACTCAGGGCAGCCTACTTCTTTTAGCGGGAGTCATCTCTCCTACCAGCAACATCAGTAATCAACTGATAGCCTTTCTCTTACCTCTATCTTCAATTTCTGTTTCCTCAGCTAATCCAGTATCTCTCAACTATTATTGTATCAAACCAAATTAGTTTCTAGATCTTTCAAATTTCATTCCCTCCATTAATTTGCATTTGTAAAGGTTGACCTTGCTGACTAAAAGAGTGGGGAAGGCAAGATTTCTATCCCAACAATAACAGCAACTCCAAATTAAATAGGCTGTACAGCAGCTTTGTTCTCTTTTAATTTTCCTTCTACTCTGCTAATCCTTGTCTCCTTCTGAGTCTCACTTTTATCACTAAGAGTGCATCAAGGATCTTTCCTAAGTGAAACAGATACCCTCCCTAAAATACATTCTAATAGAGTCCACAGTACCATTACTACACTGTTTCAAAAGGCTGTTAGTGCAGTGAACTGCCTCCCAGAAGACCATAGGGGACATGTAGAAATGGAGGCAGAATTCAAGACCAGATGCCTCCAAATCTATCAGATGTCATCCGACAGAAAAATAACTCAGAGAAAGTGGGATTCAGCAGATCCATAGAGCTGAGTATTATCTTACCACTTTGTGAGTTGTTTTGAGAATACGTCCATAAAATGCTATTTATTTTTCTGCCTCATTAGCCCTCTGAAAATATAAGCTGCTACATTTATCTGTGTTTCCTCACCAAGGTCTTTAACGTGACTGCCACCATCCACATGTCAATGTTGCCATCTACTTGAATGTAAAATCCATATAGTTCTTCCTTAATATGCTAGCAATTAGATATTGATGAACCCCCAACATCAGAAGGCATCCTTTATCTTAAACCCTGACTAGCCAGAGCCTATCCCAACTATTTATAGTCTCTTTGCTGGTGCTTGAGTACCTGCTATTTATATTCTTTTTTCCATGTTTTATTTGAACTTAAAACATGTCAGTCTTGGGACTGGAGTGATAGCACAGCGGGTAGGGCATTTGCCTTGCACATGGCCCACCCAGGTTTGATTCCTAGCATTCCATATGGTCCCCTGAGCACCGCCAGGAGTAATTCCTGAGTACAAAGCCAGGAGTAACTCCTGTGCATAACCAGGTGTGACTCCTCAAAAGAATAAATAAATAAATAAATAAATAAATGAATAAATAAATACATGACATCAGTGCCTACATTAATATGTACAAGACCCCTCCAGCAGGGCCCGATACAACTGATAATTTCCATCAGTTGTTCATTGCATCTGCAGTTCACTCTCGGGTTTAGAAGTTCCAAGAGGGACAGATCTCAGATTCTACCAGCAGCTCGACCCAAGCACAGTGGGTTTCAGCATGTGTCCAGAGTAATGTGTAAATCTGGGCATCTGATGGGTGGTGGTCTTGTGTCACTTATTATCAGTCTCCAAGATTGGGTAAGTTTCTGTAAATCTGAGTCAATTCTTGTCATAGCTGAATCACACAAGCAACAATTCTTTTTTCAATAAGAAGTAGCCTTTTAGGCTTTTCTTTCATGGAATTATATGGGAATACCTCATATGGTCAAGAAAAAGAAGTGTTGCATGCTTATATTTAAATGCTTCAAGTAATTCCCGCTCACTCTTAACTCCATCCAGATGTGGAAACTCTGTGCCCATGTAAATTAGATGGCTTTCTTTCTTTTCGGTCTTGTCGAGAATCTGCACTCTGACTCACACAAGAAAAAAAATGGAAAGAATGTGCGGCAACTACACACAAGACATGCTATTTTAATAGTTCAGGCTCTGTTGAAGGAAAAATCAGTGCTTTTGTGCTGCAAACAACAGTATTTGCATTTCTAGGGGCTAGCCACTATGGCTCAGTAAAACCCTGCCAAGGATGGCCTCTGGTCCTGCATGCTAGCTATTCCCAAAGTTGAATTTCTGGTTTGGGTTCTAAGAGCTCTTGACTAGGAGCCACATCTGTTCTCTGCCCCCAGCCTTGCTGCGGTGATTTTCTAAAAGGGAAGAATTATTTTGAGATAATGGGCCCTCTGTAGTGCCTACAGCATTTTCCATTCGATTCCTCTCTCTCAAGTAGTGAACTGCAGGCAGGCAAATGTGGGCACCAAAAACTCAAAACACAAAAAGCAATTCACATTGCCCATCATGTTTTGTCTTCCACAGAGTGTCTTATTTAAAACGCATCCCACCAAAGGCCCATTTCACTAAATTGGCCTCTTACAAAATGGAAAAAAATAAGAAAAAAAGAGAAGAGGGGAAAGGCTACTCATTTCCCTTTGCTATTCTTGAGTCATTTACTGGTTGCTCTTTGGAAAAACTTATTCCATGACTGACAATTGAATTAATCTTCAGTCCAGTGTCACTCTGAATTCATGCTTTTTTTTCTTGGAGACAGCAGGGAAGATTTTTTCTTGGAGACACTCACAGATGGCGGTGGAACCTATAGGCACCAAAAGTAATGATGCTGCCTTTTCACAGGTTGGAGTCAGAGACACTACTGAGACTCATTTCAGCTCTTCTCTAATCTACCCTTCACCTATATCTCAGATTCTGCCCTAGCCACTGCTTCTGACATGTGTCATGTGTGGTTACTTACCTTGAAAGAAATGTGAGACTAGGAAATAAAATCAAGAATAAATAGAATGTATCACCACTAGAATGTCTACGTCCTGGGCCATAAATGGAACAATAAAGCCACATTCCACTAAGTTCTTACAGCTTATGAAGCCTTATCATAAGCAACATCACATTTGATCCTTGCAACCATTCTGGGAGGTAAGCAAAACAAGTTTATCCCCTGAGTTTTCCAGAGGAAAACGTACAACACAGAAGGGTGTGTTAAGGCTCCAGGATCTCCAAGCTCCTGTACAAGAAGAGAGAAACTCAAGACAGAGATTCTGGTTTCCAGGCCCAGATTACTTGCACCATCTTTCCAACCAAACCCTCCTGAAGTTCAGTGAGCACCTTCTCATAACCTAACTTGTTAGTATCCTAAAAGTGATAATTTGGGATCCTCACTTGTTTGGGCATCAGGTGATCATCGGTTCCAGTCTGTCTATTTTGCTCAATGTACAGTGGTTCATCTTAGACAAGACTCAACAGAATCTGGGTTGTCAGAGCCATGCTTTCCTTCTGGTACCACATCGTGCTCCTAGAAAAATCTCTAGCAAAGGTACGCAGAAAGATGCTGTCTTAAAACTGGAACCTGAATGCAAGGGATTCTTCTGCAACTCCATCCTTGAAAGCCCCAATGACTCTGTTCCTTAACGTGCAACATCAATTTCTCTGAAACCTTCTCTCCCAGATGATCAGAGAGCAGCCATCAATGGCCTAAAGTTTCCAGGGAACTATTCAATTTTGTGATTGAGTGAGTCCATCAAATAGAGGACTGAAGCTGGTACTATTTGCAAAATGATCATGCACAAGATATCTTCCTCCTCAAAATGAAATAGAGCATCTGTCTGTTACAAATGCAGCCATATGTTTTAAAATCCTTAAAAATACTCATATTCTTGCCCCCCCAAATTTTCTTTGAAGAATTTTAGGGTAAGAAAACAACCTGAGGACTAGGAAGATAGCATAAGTGATAGAACAATTATCTAATATGTGCGTTCCCATGGTTCCCAAGGGAATCCTATTTATCTCCCACCTCAGTACCACCAAGTCTCACCCTGATAGTCCCTGAGCACCCTTGGGATGGCCCTTGTAGCCCCTGAGAGTTGCAGTACTGGACCCACTATCAAAATAGCATCACCTAGGGTCTAAGTTCCCCAAGTATCACTTGGGAATGAAGGGGGCAGGTAATCTGTTTTTCAAAATTAGGATGACCTAGAGAAATAACTAACAAGTACAATAGTAGGGTTATACTCTTACCAGGTTAATATTGTTTTGCTGGGGGTTCAGGAAGGTCTGAGCATGTTTGAAGCACTGGTAGAACTGGCTACGTAGGGAGTTGTGAAGAATAGGGTAGACAGAACATTGGTTAAGTGACACAGAAGTCCAAATCCAGATTAGAGAGAAGTGAGTGAGCAAAGCACTCTTGGAAACTGAGCAACCAGAGAAAAGAAGCCAGCACATCAAGCTTAGTCAAGCAATCAAATCTTGGTGTTAGAGTGACCAGGCATTGTAAGTAAGAAAGGTTCTTTTGTTTCTTTGTTGTTCTGTTTTGTTTTGTCTCTTTATTTTGAATCACATGCAGCAGTGCTAAGACCTAGTCCTGATTCTGTGCTCAGGACTGACTCCTGGTCATGTCTGAGGAAACTGATGCCAAGGATCCAGCCAGGAATGGTCACATCCCAGGCAAGAACTGTAACCCTTGTACTATCTCTCTGGCTCCCCAACTTTGTCTTTTAGTCTGAAATGTCTAACATATTTATTATCTATCCCTTACAGAAAAAGTTTGTTAAGTGAAAATCTTACTTTGTTTTTGTTTTTGTTTTTTTTTTAAATCATGAAATCATGATTTACCAAGTTGTTATTTGGTAACTATTTCTTATAATACAGTTATTTCAGGCATTAAATGTTTTAACACCAATCCCACTACCAGTGTAAAATCCCCCCCCACCAATGTCCCCAATTTCCCACTGACCACCCCACCCTGTGCGCTTATCAGACACAAATTTATTTTATATTGTTTGTCGTGGCACAAACGTAAATGAAATTATCAAAACATAGATCAATGAAAGTTGATTTGTGATGATTGTCATATCTCACAATGGGGTTATGAAGGAATTTATTCTTATACTATTATAAAAGATGGTAAAATATACTATTATAAAAGATGATAAAGGGACTGCAGCTAGAACAGTGGGTAGAGTGTTTGCCTTACATGCAGCTGAGCTAGTTTGGAACCTTGTTACCACATAGGTTCCCTTAGCATAGAGCCAGGAATAAACCCTGAACACTTCTGGGCATGTCCTTAGAACCTAAATAAATTAATAAATAAGGATAAAGATATATTAAGTTTATTTTAAAATGCTTGTCATACATAATGTACACACACATGCACACACACATATACACACATTCATATGGAAACAAACATCTTACACCTTACCAAACAAGTAAAAGTTGTCATTGTTATCAACAAATGAATCTCCTTATTTCCCTATTATAATTTGTGTTTCTTGGGAAAATTAATCCTGTCTATTTTGTTTGTCTTGATATTCTAAGAACCAAGAAGGATACTTAGGCTGATGATATTCACTTTATATATACTTACCAGATAAGAAAAATGGTAACACACACCAGACTCTATTTAGAATAATCCTGGAGATCAAACCTCTCAACATAGTCCTAAACAATTTTAGGGAGTCTCCAAGGGCACATCTCATCCAGTTTTCCCATGTTTAGCCTAAACACCTTCCCATTCTTTGTCTCCTAGACACTTGTCCACATTCTCTGGTCATGAAACATTACTCTCACCATCACCTTTAATCAAAGCCCAGGTCTAGTCTTTGCAGTGCTGAAATACTTCTGGACTTCAAAGGTTGATAAAATGTCCTTATCTCCAATTCTAGACCATATTTTGTCACTAGTACCCAAAGAAGAATCTTTGCTTTGTCCAGAGACTAAAAATTTCTCTTGAATTGTATTATGATTTGAGGTCCCCAAATCATAAAGTTCAAATCCAAGGTTTCATCGTGGATAAAATACATTACTATTCACACAAACCTGTGTGTTTCTCCCATTAATCCAAAATTTCCCTACATTAACCAATAATAAAACAAAATGGCCTTTGCATTTTAAGTCCAAAAAAGAGGTAGGCAGGGGAATGTTTCTTGCACTAATTGCACCCGGTCCCGGTCAATCCCAAATGCCTCAAATTGAGACACAGACTTAAAGAGATGTTGAAGTTCCAGGGAATCACAAACAATAGTCTGTTTCCTGCTGTGTTCTTAACCAAAATAGACACAGTCCAGAAGAGGAAGACAGACACATTCTCAACTATTGCGTTCAATGCTGGAAAATTGATCAACAACCTATTCCCATATATTGTGGCTTACATTTGCTTGTAAATAAATGTTCTCATCCTGAACTCCTAATGAGACCGATTTTACTGTTTCCTGTAAACCTACCACTAAACTCACTATGTTTGGGAGCAATTAACTCACATGTCTTTGACAGGAGCACCCTCTAATATCCAAAGAGAATGAAGATCTGAGCCTCTCACACCTAGTCCTTTTCCCAAACATGCTTTGAAATACCAACTAGGAGACAGCAAGAGGCATAAGCTAAGTGTCATGGTTAGACAGTGTTTGTCAACATGGAAAAAATATGTCAGAAATAGAAAATAAATTTTCCTCTCAAAACAAAGAGAAAGATAGGTTATATAAAGTATGAAGAACTTAGCTCAACATTTTTTATACCTTGACGGAATTATGGATGATTTTTCTTTCTTAATTAATGAAGAAATGTATGTGATTTTCTACATTTTCTAGAATCATCTGATATATTTGAAATCATCACGATCACGATCACGACCACCCTGTTGTTCGTCGATTGCCTCGAGCAGGTGCCAGTAACGTCTTCTTCATCCTAGCCCTGAGATTTTTTTTTTTAAGTGCCATATTCAAGGCTTTTTCAGGGTTAGGAGAATGAGACCCATCATTGTTACTGGTATTTGGCATATTGGGTATACCACGGGGAGTTTGCCAGACTCTGCCGTGTGGGCATGTTACATTTGGTAGCCTGCCAGTTTGACCAAATTAGGAATGAGATGATAAGATGTCGCGCGGCCGCAAATGCGGCCACGCGCTTCCAGGAGCTGAATGTGATAATCTCTGGATCCTGGCCGTTGTTGGAGTTACACGGCAGTTGGTGGGTGTAACTGTCTAGTTACTGGCAGGTCCAGTCCCAAACTGTACAGGCTTGGAGATCTCAGCCCCGGGTCCCACACACCTGGGTTCCTCTGTCAGTTCTTTTATGCGTGAGGCTCATCCAAGTGTGTGGAGAGTGCTCCCAGCATGGCCTTGGTTGGGCCTCGGTGGTCTTCAGCTGTTGGGCCCTGGTGGAGACTGTCAGGCATAGGGTAGGAGACTCTGTCTTGTTCTCTCCCAGGAGCTGAGTGTGATGATCTCTGGATCCTGGCCGTTGTTGGAGTTACACGGCAGTTGGTGGGTGTAACTGTCTAGTTACTGGCAGGTCCAGTCCCAAACTGTGCAGGCTTGGAGATCTCAGCCCCGGGTCCCACACACCTGGGTTCCTCTGTCAGTTCTTTTATGCGTGAGGCTCATCCAAGTGTGTGGAGAGTGCTCCCAGCATGGCCTTGGCTGGGCCTCGGTGGTCTTCAGCTGTTGGGCCCTGGTGGAGACAGTCAGGCATAGGGTAGGAGACTCTGTCTTGTTCTCTCCCAGGAGCTGAGTGTGATGATCTCTGGATCCTGGCCGTTGTTGGAGTTACACGGCAGTTGGTGGGTGTAACTGTCTAGTTACTGGCAGGTCCAGTCCCAAACTGTGCAGGCTTGGAGATCTCAGCCCCGGGTCCCACACACCTGGGTTCCTCTGTCATAAATAAAATTTTAAAAGTACCAGTTAAGGCTGTATTTTAAATAATCAAGGGAAAGAATATTTCATTTCATTTCACCCAGTAGAAATGACTACTTCTACTGGGAAGACCATCAGTAAGAAGACCTACTGATTCCTGATGCCATTGTATCTGAATGGTGGCCTGTTTACCATATGGAAATAAACTAAGTCCCAGGTTTAGAGGAAGAAAGGAGCGAAGAAAACTCACATCTAAGGATTAGGATAAGGCAAGTCATTTTAAGTTGAAGCTCTTCAAAGCCATCACAAGTGCTCAATGACCAACTCTAACAAGTAACCACTGAAAATTTCAAAAAGTACTTAGCCAGATAAATCCATAGGAAGAGGGTTGCTTAAATAATACACAGTAAATCCAAAGGGAGATGATTCTTGGCCATAAAGATGTGATAAGAAAAAGGAGCCTGAAACAGTATCTTAGAATCACAGAAGATCAGATCAAGGAGAAATCTTGAAAGAGAAAATCTTTCATTCTTCCTCCTAAATTCACATTGAAGAGGGAGCTCAGAAAACAGATGAAGATTTGAAAGTACTCTACAAGCATCAAGTACTATTCAATTCTTCTTCTCCTTGTACTCAATAAGAAATTATAATCGTCATGTCACCAATCGGGCTGGAGTAATAGCACAGCGGGTAGGGCATTTGCCTTGCACATAGCCAACCCAGGTTCGATTCCTCTGTCTGTCTCGGAGAGCCCAGCAAGCTACCGAGAGTATCACACAGAAGAGACTGGCAAGCTCCCCGTGTTGTATTCGATATGCCAAAAACAGTAACGAGAAGTCTCACAATGGAGATGTTACTGGTGCCTGCTCAAGCAAATCAATGAACAATGGGAGGACAGTGCTACAGTGCTATGTCACCCTCAAAATTGAAAAACTCAAGTTTCAATTGTTGACCTTAACAATACCCATCTTCATAGACATAATCAGGTAGTTGATGTGATCTACATTTACTATATAAGAGAACCAAAGAAATATAGCTATTTGCCAAAGAAAAATCAGTAGGGGCTTAGTCTTCCATGGGATAACAACAGATATGATAGGGAAATAAGTATAAGAAACAATGGATTAAGAAATATCCTGATTCCTGATGGCTAATGTTTGTGACTTTGCATTCCAAATACCTTCACTGCAGAAATTTTTTCATCCTGTTGGATTTCATGTTTTCCTATGCAGATGGATAATGGTGGGATAAAGGGTAACTACTTTGGATGAAATCTCTTTTTATTAAGAGCAACAATAAATAGCTATGACCCTATGACCTCCATTATCATGTCCCAAGTCTTTACTAAGATAGTTGAAAAAGTCTATTACTCAGTAGTAGAATTTTAGCATCAGTATGCATGGAGCTAACCTCTATATCTATAAAAGAATATATATATTTATAAAAGAAATGGTTAAATAGATAAATTGTAAAGTAGAAAATTTGATCAAAAGTGAGGGTCGTTAAGGCCCAAGTAATGACAAATTACTTTTACTTGTTTCAATTCTATTTCTAAGTACCCAAGTACTCAGTGTTTCTGCGTCGTAACTTGCTGTTGAAAACATGTGTCTGTTCATTCTCATTTTGTTAATTTAATTGCTGTGATTTTGTAATTTTAAAAACACGTTTTGCATTATAAGAAACACAATGACATATTTCCTAAAACTCCACCAATTATTCTGATTGTAAGCTTCCCTTTTATGTCCCTTAGAACTATGTAAATAAGATCAAAAGAAAATCAGTAATGACTGACAGAAAGTTCTAGATAAGAGACAGATCAAGCAACCTCAATTTAAATGTTCTCTACTCAGTCACTGTTAAGGAATAGTACTGCAAGAAAAAGGGAGCTATCGATTTTATATTTTGAAATTCTTATATATTCTAAAAATTAGATTCTTGTGGAGTTCATCCCCAGCTCAATCAGCTTAATCAATGACTGAATAAATAGCAGTACGCCTAAATTTTTAAAAAATTAAAAATTAAATTAAATAAATTAATAAAAACTAGGCTGGAGCGATAGCAAGCAGGTAGGGCGTTTGCCTTGTACACGGCCGCACCGGCCAACCCAGGTTCAATTCCTCTGCCCCTCTCCAAGAGCCCAGCAAGCTACCAAGAGTATCTCGCCTGCATGGCAAAGCCTGGCAAGCTACCCGTGATATATTCAATATACCAAGCACAGTAACAAGTCTCACAATGGAGATGTTACTGGTGCCCACTTGAGCAAATCAATGAACAACAGGAGGACAGTGATAGTGACAGTGACAGATTCTTTAGTCAAATCAGTGTTTAAAAAAGCATCTGCATTGGGAGAAACGGTGGTGCCTTTTGATATCACAGTGAATGGAGAAAATTCAGTGGCAAATTCAATACTATAAAGATACAAAAATCTGCGTGGATATCTTTCTATAAGTGGGGTATTTTCAAAGAAGTTTCTAAATATACATTAAAGAAATAATAGTGATAAATATGAAATAGTATATGATTTAAATTAGCATCAGGATTCATAGTGCCAACCCCTGTATTTAGAAAAGAATATTATGGATAGATAAGTTGTAACGTCAATAAACTTGATCAAGATAGCTAAAAGTGAGGGTCACTGAAGTCCAAGTAACGACAAACTACTTTTTCTTATTTCAACTCTATTTCTAAGTATTCAAATATTCATGTAAATGTGACTAAAAATACATTTACAGCAGTCTCGCAAAAGTTCTTAAGAGTAATCCAAACTGTCAGAAGTATGTCACTCTCAGCAAAGACAATTTAAATCTTTGATCATACAATCTTTGCTATAAGATCCTTTTCTCCCTGCCAGAAAATCCATAATCCGTGTGACAATTAATTGCGAATAAGTAGTCTCACAAAGAAGATCCAAGGCCTGTGAATCTAATCATCACGAAGAGAAGCAACAGCTGAGTGTTTACGTGCAAGTGTGTGTGCAAAACACACTTCAGATGAAACTGTTCAGCTTTGCATTAGGGAAGAATAAGTAACAAGTACTTTGGCATAGGTCTCTGTCTCCAAATTTGTTTATTAATGTCTATGTATGTGTCTTAAATAACATATTTTGCTGTTCTTTTCTGAGCAGGATGAAGAATCAGGCCACACCAGTGGTCCTTGGGCTTACTCCTGACTCTGTGCTCAAGAATTATTGGAACTGCTTGGAGAACCATAAGTAGAGTCAGGGTTGGCCACAAGCAGGGCAAATGCCTTAACTCTTGTACTATCTCACCAGTACCCATTCTTAGGGTCATCAGGAAGAGAATATAGGTCTTTGTAGTCTATAAACCTTTCATTTCATAAATAGAAGACTGTCTTAGCAAATACTTTCTCAAGAGGCCATAATTTAAAAAATACTTATGCTTAAAAGTAGAATCTCAATGGAAGCATAATTAATTAATTTCTTAAATGATTCTCCCTTGCTGAGAAAATTAGTCTGTGTTGTTTTCTAGAAAGAGCTTTGATTTGGGGTCAGAGTCTGCACTGCACTGAGGCTTGGAGGTAGCGGCTCTTTAAAAGTAGTAAGTTTCTGGGACTGGAGTGCTAGTATAATGGGTAAGATGCTTGACTTGCAACAGTCAACCCAGGTTTGATCCCCAGAATTCTATATGATCCCTCTAGCACCTCCAGGAGTGATCCTTGAGCACAGAGCCAGGAGTAGTCCCTGAGCACCACCAGATGTGGCTATAAAACAAAAGGAAAAAGCTGTAGTTTGGAATAAAATCTGTTTCAGTAGAGAAAAATAAAGAGGGAGAGTTAAGTCCAAAAATGTTTCCCTGTTCTTCAACACCCCCTTCCCTAGTCCAATTATATTCTCAGATTGTCAATGGTTCCTAAGTTCTGGTTCCTTCCCATGTGCATAAAAAAATTTTTTTTTTAATTTACTGTAAATTGTCAAGACAATTTTATGTGATAGGAAACACCAAGAAATCCAATCACAAAAAGTAAAAAGGAAAACAGGTTGTAGATTGAGAAAACTTGTCCAAAATCTAGAAAATCTTTCCAAATTTTAAAACAAATCAGGGATGAATAATCCTTCATAGTTAAAACGGGTAAGGAAGATTTGAGGGATCCATCATAGATGGAGGTGAATAGTCGGAACATCAAAAAATCCCTCCGATCCTGAAACACTCAGTCTTCAAGGATCAGCTCAGGCACCACCCACTATATATACAGGGCACTTACAGAAACCATTGAAAATGGGGACCATCAGGAGGCTTTTTTGCGTGGAAATTCTGGACTCGTCTGGGAGTGCTACAAGGAGCTAACTCAGATACTCATTAGTCAAGGGAGAAATAAAACAAAAAGATTGGGGAGACAGTACAGTGGTTGAAGTGATTGCCTTGCATGTAGCTGTTCCCATCTCTGCACCCATGATACCCTGTGCAGTACCTGGAGTTACCCCTGAGCTCAGAGCCAGGGTTTGACCCCAAAACCAGACAAGCAAACAAACAAATTCAAGTAAACCTGAGTCCTCGGGAGCAAGAAGAGAGTAAAGACAAGACAGCATGAAAAAGTAAACAAACAGGAAATGGGCACGGTAGAAAACAAAAGGTATACATGCACCTTTGGGGACGAGAGGTCTAAGTCGTTCTGGACCGTTAATTGACACACTGGACACCACCAAGTCAGTTTATTTGAAATTCTGGAGTCTGGCTACTTCTCCCAATGAAGCTAAATCCTGTCCTCATCCTTTCATATGGGTAATCATTTATCTGTTTTGCTGTGATAAAGCACCTTATGTCCTTGCCTTTCATTGAACTGTAGCTTTAAAATTATATAAGAGTTCAGGATACTTTCATTCATTCACACAAGGACAAGTCAAAAGCCAAAGTTACTGTACTTATATAACACAGAAACATTAAAATGAAACATAAGCCATGCTCTTGCATTTTGCAAAAGCAATCCGATTGAAACTAAAGAGTTTACACAGTCTTTATCACCCTGCAAGATGTTTTCATTTTGTTTGGTCTGTGTTCCAAATTGTATTTTGTTTTAGACTTCTGCTCATTTTCTTTTGTTTGCGAAGAACAGTGTCAGGCTGAGTCTCAATTTCCTCAAACATTCTAGTTCAAAATGAATTATTGATTAGAGAAAAAGTAATGCTATCATCTGGATGCCTTGTTTTCTTCTTGGTTCCAGCTGTGAGTTTACTGCCAGCCCTTCCTAACCTTTATCTGAAAAGCAAATGTATCTAGTCTAAAAATGTAAGACACAAAACTTGGAGCAGAAATAATGGAAGGGACACAGGGAAGGTGTAGAGCTGAGGGTATTCTTTGAAAACAACAGTGTTGCAGGAAAAGGAATGTATGTCAGAAAAATTCTCTCATGTCAGATGCTTGCATAGGAAACAGCAAGTAAAGGATTAATAGAATCAGAGATTTCCATTGGTGAAGGTCAACAGTTCCCCTCCTCCAAAAAAAAAAGGGGTTAAAAGAGAAAACAAAAGCATATAATATTTGACTGTAAACACTTGGCTCTAGGCCCAAATAGAAAATCCTGCTAAGAGCTAGAAACAGTTCATGTGAAATATAGTAGGAAAAATGTGACTCGTGTTTACAAACTGCAAACTGGGTAAACTTGGATAAACCTGAGATACTCTTACACTGAATCACACACCATGGTCAAGATGATCAGAATTGACCATTGAAAAGGAATAGAAAGTATGGGGGAATAAACTGAAGGCAGAGGATATTTATTCCTGGTATTTAGTGCAAGTGCACTAAACAACATAAAATAAAATATTTGCAAATCCTTAATAATCCACATAGTCCTAGAAAATCTCGCACACCCTGGTGCTTCCTACCTCAGAAGTCAAAGTGTAGACACAGGATAACATGTTCTCTGAAAGGTAGAAGTTTTCCATCCGAGATAGCACATTAGTTTTATGATCAGAATGATCTCTCCGTAGATATCTTGGATCTCAGGAGGATGTCATGGTCCAACAAGGGAAGGATATTGCTGTGGGATAGCGGCAAGCCCAGTAGCCTACTTCCGCATTGTTGATGCTTGGTCGATCTTTCTTCCATTGAGTCTGCAGAGCCAAGTGCATATGGCTGTCTTCTCATCATGTCTCTCAGCTCAGAACATAACATGACTCTCAGGAATCCAATGAGCTGGCTCATTGTGGAGGGACTGAGGATAGAGCCTTTAAAACACCAAACTTTGAAAATGATTGCTATTGCCACTTTAAAGAAATGTGTTAATGGGGCACAGATACTCCTGCCTTGGGGAGCAGATTATATTAAATAGATGGCTTTTCCTGACAACTCAAGCAGCAAGAATATCTGTGATAGTATCACTTTGTATACAATAAACAACCCAATTCTTGGATCTTTTGAAGTTAGAAAGAGATTTCCAAGAACAGTAAATAGTCCAGATCACTCAGTTTTCTTAGTATTTCTCTATCCTTCAAAAGAGATTCTAAAATAATTATAAATACACTTTAAATGGGTAAACTTTATGATAGGTGAATTATATCTCAATAAAGTGTTTTGTTTGTTTGCTTGGTTGGGTGGTTTGGGGTGCCATATGCGGTGGTGCTCAGACATTACTCCTGGCTCTGCACTGAAGGATCGTTCCTGTTGGAGTTTGGGGGATCATGTGAGGTGTCGGAGATCAAACCCTAGTGGGTCATGTGCAAGACAAGCACCCTGCTTGCTATGTTGTATCTCCAGCCAACACTAAAGGTATTTTTAAAGTCCATTTCATTAAATCCACTCCATAAAAATCTTTAAAAATATGAGATGTCACATTTCTCTGTTTATACTGATAATAAACTGTTTCTCTCTTTTACTTAAAAATAGAAAAATCACAAATGGGCCATGAGTAAGGACTTGTAATTCCTCCATTAGTAATATGCCCAAAACTTAATGCGTATTTTTTAAGATTAATATTCTACATCAAAACCAGTAATGTTAACTTTGTTGTAAACTCGTCACTTAAACTACAGAAATTTTAAAAAATTATTAAAGGAAACAACAAAGGAATCTTTTATCATTAGGAAAGAATAAAAAAAACCTTCAGAAATATGGATTCATTCAGCATAGTTTCTATAATATGTTCTATAATTTTTGGATGACTGAAACAAAAATTGTATATGATTTTATAATAAAATACTTTACAGTAGGGAAGCTACCGAGAGTATCTCACCTGCATGGCAAAGCCTGGCATGCTACCTGTGACGTATTCTATATCCAAACACAGTAACAAGTCTCACAATGTTACTGGGCCCACTCGAGCAAATTGATGAATAAATGGGAGGACAGTGACAGTGACAGTGATGGTAGGGAAATAATAAATTTTTATATTTTCTTCACAGTAGTAAAATATTGATATATGTGCTGTGTGCATATATACATACATTCTGTTTTTACGGTTTCTTTTCCAGTTTGACTGTCAATTTTATAAGTGAATTTTAGTAAAATACAACATGACACCAGATTTTTTAAATTAAACCACTTCTTTTATTTGACTTTTCTCCATTTGTTTGACTTTTTTCAATGGCCTACTATAAATAAACATGAATCTCTAAGTGATTCAAATCTTTCTTGTAGAATTACAGGTATAAATCTCTAAGAAACATAAGTTCTGATTATTCCTTGATTTTTTCCCCCATAGTTACTCTATGACCTCTCAAAACACTGAATCCCTAGAAAAGCATCATAATCAATCCGTTGGGAGGTTGATCCATTGCTGGAGGGCCGGCCCATGAACAGGGGTTGGAGGGAATCCGTAATTAGTGTTGAGAAGTAAAGAAAGAGATGCTTTAAGTTATAGCATTTTCTGGTACTTCTCTAAGGATTATCTAGAGTGCTATTATTCAGATGTGGTTGCTCAGAGAGCAGCAGCTATACAACATTATAGCTTATTAGAAATACAGACTCACACTGCACCCAAGAACTATAACCTTAGAGTCAGTCTTTTAAAAGGGTGCTCAAGTGACTCATGCATTCATTAAAATTTGAAAAGTACTGAGCTAGATAATATTATAGCAAACCCGCAATATCTGGTGCTTCACTAACTCCAGTGATAATATCTTTCAGAGCCTTGAGATGAACACTGCCAAACATGAGAGGCCACTGTTAGACAAGGAGGAACCTATATTGACCAGTAAGCAGAGATGGCCTTAATAATACTGAGCACATGTTTAGCATATTCATTGAGCAGTCACAGACCCCTGATGATCTCTTCCCCAGGCCTGTCAGATTCAATAACCCAATGAGTCATCTCTTCATACACATGTGTTGTAATTTTCTTTAAAGACCAGATTGTCAGCAGCATTCAAAGAGGGTATTTTTCCATTGTTACAAAACTTTATCCGTATTCCTGGAAACACCCTCCAGCTCTAGTCATCCTGACACCATGTCATTCATCTATTCATTCATTGGAAAAGTGCTTTCTGATTTCTCACCATGTACCAGGCCCTGTCAACATCTCCTGCATTTTTCATTCAGTGCCCTCCATTCTAGCAGTAACATCTCTTGTATCCCAATTTGGTTGCTTGTCCTTCAACACTTAATTTCTACTTATTATATAAGACTGGAAACATGTTTAAAGTAGAAAATAGGACTTCTCTCTTTAAAGTAAGTAATATTGCCATTGAAAAGGCAACATATGTAACCTTGAAACAGGTGGAAAATAATAGACTAAGACCTCCAAGCGATAACATGTACCAGACCTAAGCGAGTACTAGATTGTAGATGAATAGGGAACCTAGATCCAGATACTGATTCCTCATTGACCCACTTTAGATTTTTAGACAAACGTTTTTGCCTCCGCATATTTAATTTTCTTTTATTTTTGCTTTGTATTGGGTCCACATTCGGTAATGCTCGGGGGTTACTCCTGGCTCTGTACTCAGGAATTATTCCCTGCTGTGCTCCGAGGACTGTATGTAATGCCAGGGATCAAACCTGGGTCAGCCACATGCAAGGCAAATGCCCTACCTGCTGTACTATCAGTTCAGCCCCTAATATTTAATTTTCTTTACAAAAAAAAAACCAAGAATGTGTTTGGCTATCTGATCTCCAAAAAGTCAACTTATTTCCAATAACCCAAATGCCTGAGGATGAATCCAAACTAGCTACATACACTCTAAAAGAATTCAAGGTAAGAAAATACGCAACTTGAGATTATATTTAAAATAGTATATTATTATGATTAAGAATCCTATCTTTAATATCAGAAAATCTAAATTCCAATCCCTGATTTGGGATAAGCTTATAATGCCCATGATATATTAAGGTTGACAAGTCATTTAATCTCTTTGATCCTGGGTTCTCTCATTTGTAAAGTGGGGATAATAGTGCCTACCTCCTAGGATTACCATGGGGATTAAATAAATAATTCATGGAAATCCTTGAGCACAGTGCCTGATATTAAAGACATGCTAAACAATAATGATGAAAGTGGTTGTGGTGGTTACAGAAGGTCTTTACACAGATCTTTCCAACAAGCATAAACTTTAACTCTGAATTGGAGGAAAATGACAAGATAAATGGGTTAAACTACCAGAGAACTGACCATTTGGGTGAAGAGAAATAGATAAAATTTGGAAAACCTAATTTGATAGAAAAAACTGAATATGATGAAGCTGTGGTTGAGATCAGTGACTCTGTTATCTCTGTGCAGAGGAGACTGGCTGAGAGACTAAAGGCAGCAAAAAGAGCCAGCAGCCTTTCAGGGAATATAATGGGGTAAAACGATGAAAGATAAACGATGAGGCAGCAAGTCACAAAGAAAAAGCAATTATCTGGCTCCCCAAGAATCTCTTTACGATTGTCCCCCAAGAAATTTCTCTCGACCTCCTACACACACGTTTAATGTTTCTTCCCACACCAATTAACACTGGAGGAAGTACACAACTATGACCGTGTATGAGGCATGTGTATGTGAGATGAGGTCATACTCTTCCTGTGATTTCTGAGTCAGAAAATCCCGTAAGAGAATGTTGAAGGTTACAATGGCATGGCACTTTCGGCTCTGCTATAGTCAAGAGATTTGGCTGGATACGAACAGCACTCAAGCCCTCCAGGCATGGCAAGGCCTCTGCAAAATCATGTGGTTGCTATTACTGAACCCAAACAATGAGACATGCGCTTATAACTGTTGTGTCCATCCTGGTCCCTTTCCTGGTCTGTACCCCAGGGCTGGGCTGGAGCAATAGCACAGTGGTAGGGCGTTTGCCTTGTATGCAGCCAGCCCAGCTGAGCTGGGTTCAATTCCTCCGTCCCTCTCGGAGAGCCCAGCAAGCTAGCGAGAGTATCCCGCCTGCGCGGCAAAGCCTGGCAAGCTACCGGTGAGATATTCAATATGCCAAACACAGTAACAACAAGTCTCATAGTGGAGACGTTACTGGGCCCACTAAACCAAACCGATGAATGACGGGAGGACAGTGACAGTGACCCCAGGGCTGTCCAAGAAGAACAGAGACTGCTCCAATGAAGACATAGGAAGTAATCAGTTTCTAGAGTTATCCCAGAGGTAGAAGGAGGACACTTTACCAAATTATAGAACAGAACTTCACCCCTGATGTAATCTCTGGTTATCCATTGGCTCCATGTGGGTTAGGCTTGACCTATTTAGGTTCTCCTCCATAGATTTCTGGATGCCAAATACAGCTTTTATCATGAATATAAACAAAGAAACAATCATATGATATACAGAGATCCCTGGTGAGACAGGACATTAGCAAAAAGGAAGACAGTTTAGCTATTCTTCCAACACATGCCTTCTCTCCCACACACCCATCTCTGCAGTCAAGCATGATGTAATCTTCAACAATCAGAGTCATTTTATACAAGAGAAAAAAATATGATGGGAGATGGAAAAAAATCTTCAAAGCAGGGGCTGGAGCAATAGCACAGTGGGGAGTGTGTTTGCCTTGCACATGGCCAACCCGGTTTGATTCCCAGCATCCCATATGGTCCCCCGAGCACCGCCAGGAGTAACTCCTGAGTGCATGAGCCAGGATTAACCCCTGTGCATCACCGGGTGTGATCCAAAAAGCAAAAAAAAAAAAAATTCAAAGTATCACTTATGCTCTTGTCCCCATAGCCATAAGCAATGGGATATCGAGATCATTATGCAATTAAAGAGCATTTGAGAAAAGAGAATGTAACTGATGGTGCTCAGGGCTTACTCCTGGTAGTGCTGAGGACCATATACAGCACTAGTGATTCAAACTAGGGTTAGCTGCCAGCAGTGTAAACACCATAACCCCATACTATATATCAGTCTAAAGAGCATTTTTATTTTTTTTATTTTAATGAATCACCATGAGATACAGTTACAGACTTACAAACTTTCATGATTGCATTTCAGTCAAACACCGACTGAGTACTCATCCCTCCACCTGTGCCCATTCTCCACCACCAATGTTCCCAGTATCCCTCCACCCACACCCACCCCTTCCCACCCCCTGCCTCTATGGCAGACACATTCCCTCCTACTCTCTCTGTCCTTTTGGGTGTTGTGGTTTGCAATACAGGTATCAAGTGGCCATTGTGTTTGGTCCATAGTCCACTTTCAGCATGCATCTACTATCCTGAATGATTCCTCCAACCATCATTTACTTAGTGCTCCTTCCCAGCTACCTTTTCCCCCAGCACATGAGATCGGCTTCCTCTCTTTCTGACTCATTTCATTTAGCATGATACTCTCCATGTTGATCCAATTATATGCAAATTTCATTATTTCATTTTTTCTAACAGCTTAATAGTATTCCATTGTGTAAATATATCAAAGTTTCTTTAACCAGTCATCTGTTCTTGGGCACTCAGGTTTTTTCCAGATCCTGGTTATCATAAATAATGCTGCCATAAACATACAAGTGCAGATGTCATTTCTACTGTACTCTGGGATTTATTCCCAGAAGTCGTATTGCTGGGTCAAATGGGAGCTCTGACTTCTAGTTTTTTGAGAAATGTCCATATTGTTTTCCAAAAAGGCGGGACCAGTGAGCATTTCCATCAGCAGTGAAGAACAATCTCTTTCTCCCTGCATCCACAAAGACCAGTTGCTTTTGGATGTGTGCCAGTATCTTGGATTGAGATATATCATAGTGGTTTCATTTTTAATTTTTTTTTAGTGAAACACCATAAGGTGCAGTTATAGACTCTCAAATTTTTGTGCTTGGGTTTCAGTTATACAAGGATCAAGTACCCATCCCTCCACCAGCGCCCATCCTCCACCACCACGGGTCCCAGCATCCCTCCCACTCCCCATACCCCCTGTCCCACCCTGCCTCTGTGGCAGGGCATTCCCCCTTGTTCTCTCTCTCTTCTTTTGGGTCCTGTGTTTTGCAAGAGAGGCATTGAGTGGCAATCATGTTTGGTCTATAGTCTACTTTCAGCATGCTTCTCCCACCCTGGGAGGATCCTCACAACACCCTTTATTTGGTGCTCTCTTTTCTATCTGAGCTTCCTTTCCCTCTAGCACTTGTGGCTGGCCTCCAAGTCATGGAGCAAAATTCCTGGTACTATTCTCAGCCACTCCTGGGTGTTAGTCTCCCATTTTGTTGCTTTATATTCCCTAGATGAATGCAATCTTTCTGTGTCTATCCCGCTCTTTCTGACTCATTTCGTTTAACATGATACTTTCCATGTAGTACCACTTGTATGTAAATTTCATGACTTCATCTTTTCTAACAGCTACATAGTACTCCATTGTGTAAATGTACCAAAGTTTCTTTAACCAGTCATCTGTTCTTGAGCACTCAGGTTTTTTCCAGATTCTGGCTATTGTGTTGCAATGAACAAACAATAGCAGATGTCACTTCGACTATACCACTCCTGGAAATATATCCCAGAGAGGCAAAAAAGTATAGTCGAGATATATCATAGTTGTTTTGATCTGCATCTTCCTGATGATTAGTGATGAAGATCATTTTTTCATGTGTCTTTTGGCCATTCATATTTCTTCTTTGAGAGCGTTTCTGTTCATTTCATTACCCCATTTTCTGATGGAATTGGATGTTTTCTTCTTGTAGAGTTCAACCAGTGCCTTGTATATCCTTGATATTAACCCCCTATGAGAGGGGCATTGAGTGAATATCCTTTCCCATTCTGTACACTGTCTTTGTGTTCTGGTCACTGTTTCTTTTGAGGTGCAGAAGTTTCTTAGATTAAGATAGTCCCATTTGTTTATCTCTGTTTCTACTTGTTTGGTCAAAGGCGTTTCATCCTTGAAGATACCTTTAGCTTCAATGCCGACCTTTTCTTCAATGTACTATATGGATTCTGGTCTGATGTTGAGGTCTTTAACACATTTTGATCTGACTTTTGTGCATGGTGTAGGCCTGAGCCCATTTTTTTTGCATGTAGCTGTCCAGTTTTGCTAGCATCATTTGTTAAAGAGGCTTTCCTTGCTCCACTTTGTATCTCTTACTCCCTTATCAAAGATCATATGCTCATATATATGAGGGTATCTGTAAGGATGTTCAACCCTATTCCACTGGTCTGCAAGTCTGTTTTTGTTCCAATACCATGATGTTTTAATTATCATCACTTTGTAGTACAGTTTGAAGTCTGGGAAGGTGATGCCTCCCATCTTTTTTTCCCCCAAGAATTGCTTTAGCTATTCGTGGAGGCTCAAGAGCATTTTCAAAAGTCATCATAGGTTTCTTCTCCTCAATACCTTCTTTTTTGACTTTAAATTAAGCAATCAGCAAAAATTGTGGAGTGTTTACTGTATCAACAATAATATAGATGCTCTGATGGATTTTATAAAGTCCCTGATAATCTGCTAAGGGTATGGCATAGGGGAAAAACTCCTGGGGATAATGATACTTGAGCAGATCACAGATGGTGAGTATGGTATTCCCTACAGCAGAGTATTCAGGGCAGGCCTAATCAATAGGGGAAGATTCTGCTGCTTATAACCCAGAAAATACAATATCCTTAATAAATGGGGCTCCATGCTGCTAAATTCTATCTGTATCCCCTTTTTGTCTCACTTAAATGTTTCTGACATTATCTCCTGCAGTCAAGAGTAACCAAATATCCTTAAAGTAAGATCTCTGTTATTTTGTGGCTTTCCCTCTGTTCTGAATAGACTCCACTCCTCCCTAAACCACTTAGTGCCTAAACCACTCCCTAACCCTTAACACTGGCAGTAACAGCATTCAAACTTCAGCAGAAATACCAATAGCAACCGGCACCTTATTTTCTAAATGAAAATGACAGAGCTGTAGTTCAATGCAGCAATATACAACACAGTGTTGTCAGTCTCAGGGTCTACAGGGATGCCCAAAGAGCTTCCTTAAGGAATATGGGAAAGCTGGTGTGTTTCCCTCATGAACCATGGGGCACAGATACTCTACTTGAAGGATTCAAGGGGTAGAAGTTTTCTGAGATGTCTGAGATTCCTTTCTATTTTGGGACTACAGACGCCAATCCAACCCAATTTTTGACCACCAGAAGTAGAATCTACTCTGGTTACTTTAATCAAGAGTAGGGTATTTGGTAGCCCACAGAGATAAGGCAGCCTATAGGGTACTTACCTTGCATGAAGTTGACCCACGTTCAATCCTGGAGTCCTATATGGTCCTCTGATCATTGCTGGCAGATGCCTGAATGATGCCTGAGTGCAGAGCCAGGAGTCCCTGAGCATTGCCAGATGTGGCCCTAAAACAACAATATCAGCAACAAAAAACTAGGGTATTTTCAACTTTCTCTCATTAAAGATGCACAGAGGATGGAGGAGGGTAAAGAAGCTCATCCAGATTAGGCTTCTGGATGAGAAAATCTGGGCACTGGACTGCAGAACTCCTCTAGATTCCTGGGACAAGGCCCCCACCCTTCCACCGGGTTCCAACGCTGCACTGGAGGGTGGGGGCTTGGGTGCAGATAGGGGGGGCACACAGAAGTTTTCAGGAGTCTTTTGCTTCTATTGCTGCATCCAGAGAAGACCAAACATCACTGTAGCAAAAGGGACCAAGAGCACTGAGTTCATTTGCTCCTCTGCTCTCTCCCCTCTAAAAGATGACTCCTCAGGAATCTTCCAGGGCCAGAATGTAAGTCCTATGCTTTCTCCGAACTGCACCTGAGTCTGGCCTGAACTTTATGTGGCTACTCCAATATGCAGGCATTTCCTGAAACGGAGAAAGAAACAAAGAGGACAAATGTCATTCTCAAATTCTATTATGACTTTATTCTACTGTAACAAGATTTTTTTTTCTGTCTTGCTCAGGTCAGAAAACATTCCCTGGAGCCCAAGATTGCCATTCCTTGACTTTTTTGTGCAAATCAAAATGTCATCTACCAGGAGAAGTATATTACTCATTGTGATTTAAGTTCTTAACTATAGAGGAAATTGAGGACATATACATATATATCCCAGTATTCTTACAGTGACACACACATACAGTTTCAAATTTTATCATTGTGCTATGCATTGAAATAGCTATGCATTGAAATGCTATGCATTGAAATCAGACAAGGTTTCACACCTCTCCAGGGCTCAGTTTTTCCATCTGTAAAATGGGATAATAATAATTATAACACCATATCTCAGTGATTATGGTGAGGATTCAATGAAATATGCTATATGAAGGCACCCACATTACAGTGGTGGTGCTCAAAACCTGTTAAGATTTTTTGTGAAGGTGGGCCAGAGACAGGGTACTTATTTTGCATTCAGCCAACACTGGGTTTGATCCTAGGAACTGTATGTGGTCCCTCAAACACCAACAGGAGTGATCCCTGAACACAAAACCTTAAGAATCACTGGATGTGGCCCAAAAAGCAAAAAATAAATTTATAAAATAAACATGTATGAGTCTCATCAATGTCATAATGAGTCTAAATGTCAAGAGTTTAAGTGTTGTAATTTAAACTCTAAGTAGTAGCAAAAATTTGAATCCTCTTTTTCTTGTCTATATATAAAATTCCATCTTAATTCCTGTCTTATAGGGTTGCTATGCAAAAAAGAACAGTGTAATATGTTTAGTATATGATATAACACACAGATTGCCTCTGTTCAATAAAAGAATTGTTACTATTACTATTATACCATTATATGCAGGGCCTGCTCGAGTGGGCCCAGTAACGTCTCCATTGGAGACTTTGTTGTTACTGTGTCTGGCATATCGAATACCCTCGGTAGCTTGCCGGGCTCTCCGAGAGGGGCGGAGGAATCGAACTCGGGTCGGCCATGTTGGCTGCGTGCAAGGCAAACGCCCTACCCGCTGTGCTAGAGCGATAGCACAGCGGGTACGGCGTTCGCCTTACAAGTGGCCAACATGGCCGACCCGAGTTCAATTCCTCCGCCCCTCTCGAAGAGCCCGGCAAGCTACCGAGGGTATTCGATATGCCAGACACAGTAACAACAAAGTCTCCAATGGAGACGTTACTGGGCCCGCTCGAGCAAATCAACGATCAACAGGAGGGCCTTTACCTTTACCTTTATGCATGGCCTACGTGAGAATATTAGCTATTCCCAAGTTGGCTGTCATGTCATGTCAAAAGTAGTAGGCTGGTGCTGATGTGGCAAGAAAGGGACCCTCCTTCACTGCTGATGGAATGCCAACTGGTTCAGCCCTTTTGGAAAACAGTATGAACGATTCTCAAAAAATTAGAAATTGAGCTCCCATTTGACCCAGCAATACCACTCCTGGAAATATATCCCGGAGAGGCAAAAAAGTACAGTTGAAATGACATCTGCACTTCTATGTTCATTGTTGCACTGTTCACAATAGCCAAAATTTGGAAAAAAATCCGAGTGCCCAAGAACAGATGACTGGTTAAAGAAACTTTGGTACATCCACACAATGGAATTCCATGTAGCTATTAGAAAAGATGAAGTCATGAAATTTACATACAAGTGGTTCTACATGGAAAGTATCATGCTAAGTGAAATGAGCCAGAAAGAGATGGACAGACATAGAAAGACTACACTCATCTGGGAAATATAAAGTAGCAGAATGGGAGACAAACACTCAAGAATAGTTGAGATAAGTACCAGGAGGTCTGCTCCAGGGCTTGGAAGCCTGCCGCACATGCTAGGGGAAAAGGTAGATCGGATAGAGAAGGGAACACCAAGTAAAGGATGTTTGGAGGATTCGCTCGGGATGCAAGATGTGTGCTGAAAGTAGACGATAGACAGAACACGATGGCCACTCAAAACCTCTGTTGATTAACCTCTACAACACGCTAAAGAAAAGAGTAAGCAAAAGAGAATGAGCTGCCAAAGAGGTGGGGTGGGGTGTGGGGGATGGGGTGTGGGGGTGGGAGGGCTACTGGAAACATTGGTGGTGGAGAATGGGCACTGGTGGAGGGATGGATACTAGAGCATTGTATAACTGAAACCCAAGCACGAAAGTTTCTAAGTCTACAACTGTACTTCATGGTGTTTTGTAGGATAACATTGCTTTGTCCTTTCTCCCTTGCCACAAGTAACTCAGGTTTATTACAGTGCTCCTAAGGCACTTCCATTCCATTGTGTTTATCTGTAAACTCTTCCCTATGCTCTCCTCCCCAAACAGTTAATCAGCTTCCCCCCCCCCCAATCAGTATCTGTTCATTTGTAAGGTCAGAACCTTCTATGACACTGAAATTGTATTGTAAGTTAATACTGCCTTTCTCCTCTCCTTATGTCTTTTTGAATAGTTTAAAGCAATGTCCTTTTTGTATAGATACAGGAAGACTGTTACTATTATGCTTTGTAACTTAGGATTTAATTGGCTTTGAATATTATTCACTCCCAGGTATCTGCTTTCTCGACTTAAGCCTCAGTTGCCCTTGGTTCCTAGCACCCCAAAAGCAGGGTCCCGACAAGGTACTGAATGGACCCAGGGCAAGCGGGGAGCTACCCTGGCATCGAAATGGGCCAGGCCAAAGTGCCACGATTCTTAACTATAAGAGTTTGATCATAGACAAATGCCGTCATGATCCAAAAGTAATGACGAGACTAGGACCCTGCTAGGGATAGGAAAGACTATCTGGCCTGAGCACTGTAGTCTGAGATCGAGATGGCCCTAGGAGAGCAATTCTTTAAGCTTAAGCTATATCTTACTGTATCCATACAAAATGATTTATATTATGCATGCTTATATGTTTGTTGGACAAGGAGAGAAGAAACACACCCAGGAGATTCCGTTCTAGGGTGGGTCATCCTGCTGAGAGAGTATCTGTCCTAGAAGCGGCTTTCCCTGAGGGAAAGAACTTTGCCCCTATTGATTGTGACCACACCTATGTGTAATTGTTACCCCAACCCCTCATGTTTAGGGATTTAACTAGACTGTTAGAGTGGGCTGGGGAATCAGGATCCAGACTCCAGAAGGAGAAGGAGAAAGGGGATAATATTAGACAGTTAATATTATGCTTTGAAATTTAGGATTTAATTGGCTTTGAATATTATCCACTCCTGGGCATCTGCTTTCTCAACTTAAGCCTCAGTTGCCCTTCAAGAGTGAGAAGGAGATTGAAGGGGGATCAAGGAGGAGAATGAAGTAGCATGGGGGAGGAAGAAGCAGGAGGAGAGGCAGAGGAGGGATACAGGAGTGGATGGAGAGAGGATTGGAATAAACTGCAACTAAGACCAACCAGCCTGGCCCTCATTCCTTCCTTCGCCTGCCCATCGCCATCAACCTCCCTGGGGTGGAGGAACTGGCTTAGGACTACCGAACGCTGGTGGCGGGAAAGATAGACTGCTGCCAGCGCAGCTGTCTTTTTGAGTTTACACAGTGTTTCACTAATTAAAAAAAAAAGTAGTAGACTGGTGACCAAGAGATTCCACAAACAATACCCAGTTATGTGGGCTCCAGGACTGTTTCTCCAGGCTGTATGGCAGCAGAGGACTTGGGCTGTCCCTCCTCAAGTCTCTGTCTGGCCAACAGACTGACTGTCATGCCCACAATTTGCCTCAGGGCTCCATTTTAGCTCACCAAATGCCCTGGCCCAGAGACTCCCATTGAATCCCAAAATGTATTAGTGCCATAGAGAGATGTCTCTGGAACCCAGTCATTTACACTCTAGAAGTTTACATTTACAACTGCGGCCACACGAGCTCTTATGATATTCAAAATGAGCAATGGAAGATAAATTATCTAAGTGTCTGCCCCTGGCATATAGGCTTAAATGGTGGTGGAAAATTACGAACAAAACATAATGCCCAATGGGGCTGTAGTGATAGCACAGTGTGTAGGGCATTTGCCTTGCACGTGGTTGACCCAGGTTAAATTCCCAGCACCCTACATGGTCCCCTGAGCACCACCAGGAGTAATTCTTGAGTGCAGAGCCTGGAGTAATCCCTGTGCATCGCCGGGTTTAGACCCAAAAATCAAAACAAAACAAAACAAAATGAAAAACAAAACAAAAAAATCATAATGCCCAAAATTAGAGAGCGAGAGTATTGGGGGAAATGTCTGCCATAGAGGGAGGGTGAGAACTGGGATGTGGCTGTTGGAAAATGTTCACTGGTGGAGGGATGGGTGTTACATCATTGTAATCATGGCTGAATCTCAAACATGAAAGCTTTGGAACTCTATTTAAAAAAAAAAAAAGTAATGTGGAGTTCATGCCCAATTTAATCAACTTAATCGATGACTGAACAAATAGTAGTATTCCTACATTATTAAAAAAGAAAAAAGTAGTAGGCACCTTAAGAATTTATGATATTCAAAGATGTCAATCAATGAAGAATCACAAGTTCAATCTCTGGCATTGCCCCGTCTCTGAGTACCATTGCACGACACTTCCATTTATGTCATAAAGATACAACCTTCAATAGAACACAACCAAGTATGAGTGAGAACCACAACTAAATTGTGAAGTTTCAATAATAAAATTTTTTTAATTTTTATTAGTGAAACACCATGAGGTACAGTTGTAGACTTACAACTTTTTGTGCTTGTTCTCTCTCTCTCTCCTTTTGGGTGTTGTGGTTTGCAAAAGAGGCATTGATTGGCAATCATGTTTGGTCTATAGTCTACTTTCAGCATGTTTTTCTCATCCTGGGAGGATCCTACCAACACCGTTTATTTGGTGCTCCCTTCTCTATCTGAGCTCCCTTTTCCCCTAGCATGCCCACACAGTAATTTTTAATGGAAGATTCTTTTACCAATTATGTCTCTCTATTTTTTTAAAAAATGGTATTTGCAAGTAAGATGATCAAACTAAAAAGAGAATAACTACTCTCACTTGAGACATAGCATTAAAAGTTTATAAAATATCATTAAAATAGGATATTAAAATCATTAAAGTGAATTTTTAAAGTATTATTTTTCAACTGCTAAAGCTTGCTTCATTTTTCAAATTAACTTTACTGCTAATGTTACAGCAGTTGGCTTGCTGAAAGAATCTACACATTATTCAAAACATACAAATTCCAAAAAAAATGTTCTTAGCCTTTTCTGTGTCTGGATCTCTTTAGACAACTTTTCATCTAGCTTTGCTTTGACCCCAGTCACTGTGAGAAGATATAAAACATTACGGGTTCCAGAATGTTCTGTCCTTGGAAGATCTCCATTTAGAGTTCTTGGCCAAATATCCCACTAATTCCCTCATGGCCAAGGCACTCTGGGGTCAACTGGACTTGGGGTCTATGGGGATTACAGAAAAGGGACTGGGGTGCAGAGTTCACCAAGCCAAGGCTACGTGCTTCAGAAACTTGGGGGAAAGCCAAATCCTGCTACAGACATTTAGGAAGGAATTAGTTCAGTGAAGATTTTCCCCAATACAAGAATCCTAACATTAAAATTAGCATTCTTCTGGTCAATACCAATAATAACTGTGGCTACCCATTGTAAAAGACAAATATGTGCTTATCACTTTATATTCACTAATTCCTATAAATAATAATGCTGTAGGTATTATCATTCCTATTTTGCAGATGACACAATTAAGGCTCCAGAGAAAAATAATGTTTCCAAAATCACATAATAAGACATAGGAACGGCATTTGAAAAGAGGTCTGTCTTATTTTTCTTTCTTCTGTACCTCTACAACCTCATTTGCCATCTTTCCTGCAAGGATATATGTCTCTGCAAAGCACCAAAATTGCTGGTCTGAACACACCCATTAATTATCACCCCTGTACCCAGCACTATATTAGGCACTGATGAATTGTGAAGAATTCTTGGTTTAAGCTTGTTTCTTTACTGGTGGCTCTTTGTACTCTGCTTTGTCATTTGAAAGATCTTCTCATCACTAGATATGACATACAAAAGTAGAAGCTGCTTCTAATGCTTAGAGAGAGTAAAAGGGAAGATCTTATGTAGCTAAAAATCATAACTATATTGGGGCCAGAGTGATAGTACAGTGGGTAGGGTATTTGCCTTGCCAACCTATGTTCAATCCACAACACCACATTTGTCCCCTGAATACTGCCAGAAGGAATCCCTGAGTACTGTTGGCTGTGGCCCAAAAACAAAAGCAAAAAAATTATAATTGTATTGAAAGCTCATTAAAATCTCAAACATCTCATATATGAAGGAACCTCTTTCATATAACATCTTCATTATAATATCATAATTATAACTATTTTAAGTGCCTTGTCAAGACATTTGATCCACTTTACATGCATTAAATATTTACATAATTATTTATATAATTATGTGGTGGTGGAGAATGGGCACTGGTGGTGGGATGGGTACTCGATCATTGTATAACTGAAACCCAAGCACAAAAATTTGTAAGTCTACAACTGTACCTCTTGGTGTTTCACTAATAAAAATTTTAAATAAATAAATAAATATTTATATATATTGAGGGAGGGCTTCCCCTGCAGAGGTCCCTACTGGGGGTCACTTTTGTCAATACATGACCCAGATATGTGTACCTGACAGTTCAGTACTGCTCAGGCCTGGTGGTGCTGAGTCACCCCAGCAATGCCTGGAGGCAATGCTTTGTTGAGAGCTGAACTTGGAGCTTCAAGCTAGAAATTGTGTGCTCCAGACCTTTGAGCCACCTCCTCAGCCCTGTATTTTATTTATAGAGAAATGCCAATCTTTATCCTCATTTACTTAACCTTGCAAAGATTGCTATTGGACTTTCTGTGGTGAATACCCTGAGATTCTTTGCTAGAATAGTCTGTATATTCATAGTTTCATGAGTAGGGAGGTTAAATTGGGTTTTCAAATTATCCTCAAACAGAAAATTAAGAGTAAAGGGGGACTATAAGAACATGGGGGACATGAGGGATAATATTTTTTAAAAATCACATTTAATATTATATGAGGTTATATTTAGAAAGTAAAATGCATTCTTATAATGCAACTGTGAAAATAAAGTTTTATAGATAAACATAAATATATGTATGCACTAAGGGACTGTATTAATTTATCTTTCATCCTTAATCTCCAAACCAAATTCTCATATCCACACAAAATTTGTTTTGTTTGTATAGCTCTAAGTTGTACATTAGAGACAGAGTTTCAGATGTTTGTTTGGTTTGGTTTGGTCACTTTTCTTCTTTCTCATTTAACAGAGAGATAATCCGAGGTTTTCTTTGCCCTATGTCTGGGAGAGAGAAAATATGAGTAAATTATATAGTAATCATTTGTTGAAGACTCCTACACGTTCACCTGAATTCTGCTGAACATGGAAGGCAAAAAAGCACTGATCACATCCCACATCATAAAACAAGAACATCTGCTGAGCCTCATTTTGATTTTATGTAATTGAAAATAGATCCTGACCATCAACTGTATGGGTCAAAACACATACCCTTTCTACTCCATCACTCTTCACCCTCCTTAGTCAGCAAGGAAGGGCAGTGTCTGTCAGCTGACTCATCATCTTTTCAAAATCTTATTCAACAAACAATTCTTATTCGGTAGTTATTTTGAAATATAATCTCAAAGAGATAAGGATAATTAGTCAGTGGAACTAATGAAAATTTGGAAGAAAACAAAGAAAGAAAGAAAGAAAGAAAGAAAGAAAGAAAGAAAGAAAGAAAGAAAGATTGTTAACTAGGTATATAAACTCATCTGTGGTAAGGCAGTAAACAATGAACAGGGTACATACCAGCAAAAGGTTAACATAACTTATCAAAAGTTAAGATAGGACACGTCAAGTTAGGTGGGGAACACTAGATCTAGGCCTTGTATTTAGGAGAGGAATCGAAGTTATTTTCACGGAAATAAACTAATAGTTAAGTAATAAATCATAGTATTTGTAATTACCCTTGATAAGTTATTGTTAATATTTTAGTGTATCAGAGATTGGAGGAAGAGCTCAAAGGGCTAAGTGCATGTTGGAGGCCTGGGTTCCATCCGCAGAACTGCACAGTCCCCTGAGCACTTCCAGGAGCAACCCCAAGGTATTATAGGATGTGATCCAAACCCCTTCCACTAAAAACATTTTAATGTATCAGTGTTTCTGAAGTTGCCTGGTTATGGGTATTAAAGTTCAAAGTGAAAATGACATGTCACTAAACAATTCTAGACTCAGGATCCAGGTAGGAAGGAGGAAGTAGAACATGATCCCAGAAAGGAATTGGCTCCTGAGAGAAATGAATGGGCCACTGATACCTGCATAATTCTAAGCATGCATCTCTACTTGGGGTGGATGGATCATATTCAGCGGTACTCAGGGCTTACTTCTGACTCTGTGTTCACATATTACACCCTGTAGTGTTCAGGGGACTGTGTGGTGCCTTAGACTGAATTGGGTTTGGCATCGTTCATGACAAGCCCCTTAAAACTCTATCTCTCCAGTCCAAGGATCTCTAAATTTTAAATGTGTTCTACATATTGTAAATCTACCAATATTTCACTTGAAGATGTATTTTCACTGCTGAAAAAAAAAAGACTAAGCCTTTACAACAAAGCAATCTTTCTCTTAAGGACAATTTTCACAACTGAATAGCATATTAAAATGAACCATTTAATTAAAAGTAAATAGTAAGAAATTCCTGAACAAACATTTAGAAATGGGCAGAACTCAGAGATTAACCCAGTATTCAAAGTTGCTTTATTGTAAGGGCATTTGTCAATTCCTATTAATCTTCAAAGCTATAAATTTTAATTGCAGTTCGGATGGACTTGTAGGCAAGGTAGATAAAGCTAAACATGCAAAACCTCCCTTGTACAGTTAAAAAGAATATAAATTGTGGCAGTCACTATGCAAAAAAATATGGCATTGCTTCAAAAAATAGAACAATCATTTGGCTCACTCATCTGTATACTAGAAATATATTCCAAGAAAATTAAATCACTCTTTTGATATCACCTGAGAAATTAGTATTACAAAAATATTAGTTCATACGTTTTCCTAAAGTCATTGTATTATCAGTAAAAATCTCAGCAAATATATTGCATTTGACCAGGTAATTGTCCATGGAAATGCAGGGGGAGAGAGCAAAGCATGCTTGAAAAAGATGAACAAGGTGAGAGTTGGCTTTACCATGTGCCAAGTCTTATTTTAAGACTGTCATAACTAAAATATCATTGCAAGAACATACAAATAAGATAACAAAAATATTTAGAAGCAACGTAGACATAATTTGGTATATGAGAGGGGGCACTGCAGACCAGAGGGGAAAGGATGACCTCTCAATAAACTGCAGTGTAGGGTAGGACATCCTGATTATAGCTATACACAAACTCTAATTCTAGAAGAATTAGATACTTGAATGTGAAAGACAAAAACTACAACACAAACAAGATCTTCATGACCTTGAAGTAGGAATGATTTGTTGAACAGAATATTAGAAAGGACTGATAGACGGTTTGCCTTAAAGTAGAAAATTTCAGTTTATCATATGATACTATGAAGAGAAAATACCAAACTCTAGTATGTTAGAAATTATTTGAAAAGCATGCAATTCTAGAATAAGTGAAAAGTTTCTACAAATGGAGTGTAAGAAATCAGTAAACATAATATACAAGATAAGAAAAAAGCATTCATAAGAGGCCGGAGAAGTACTCAACATCACCACTAATCAGAGATATAAAAATCATGAAATTCAAAACTATAGTATAATATATATATATTATACTCTAGCATATACATCAGATTGCAAAAAGATTAAAGTAAATTTGCCAAGACCAAATATTTACTAGAATGAGATAGAAGTGAAAGTAAAACTTACTCAAAAAAACTGTTGACGACCGATATCCCTGATGAACACAGATGCAAAGAACCTCAACAAACTACTAGCAAATAGAATCCAACTACTCATCAAAAAGATCATACACCATGACCAAGTAGGATTCATCCCAGGGATGCAAGGATGGTTTAACATTCAGAAATCAATCAACATAATCCATCATATCAACAAAAGAAAAGATAAAAGCATATGATTATATCAATAGATGCAGAGAAAGCATTTGGCAAGATCCAGCACCCCTTTATGATGAAAGCCCTAGCCAAAATGGGTATAGAGGGGACCTTCCTCAACATAATTAAAGCCATCTACCACAAGCCTACAGCAAGCATCATCCTCAATGGGGAAAAACTGAGAGCCTTCCCTCTAAGATCAGGGACGAGACAAGGATGCCCACTCTCTCCACTGCTGTTCAATATAGTACTGGAAGTACTTGCAATAGCGATTAGGCAAGAAAAAGATATTAAGGGCATTCAGGTAGGAAAGGAAGAAATCAAGCTCTCACTATTCGCAGATGATATGATACTATATTAGAGAACCCAATAACCTCCACCAAAAAACTCCTAGAAACAATAGACTTGTATAGTAAAGTTGCAGGCTATAAAATCAATACCCAAAAGTCCATGGCTTTCTTATACACAAAAAGTGAGAGAGAAGAAACCAACATGAAAAAAACAATCCCGTTCACAATTGTGCCCCAGAAAATCAAGTACCTTGGAATCATCTTAACTAAGGAAGTAAAGGACCTGTACAAAGAAAACTACAAAAACGCTACTTCAGGAAATAAAAGAGGACATGAGGAAATGGAAAGATATCCCCTGCTCATGGGTCGGGAGACTTAACATTGTCAAAATGGCAATACTACCAAAAGCATTGTATAAATTCAATGAAATCCCTATAAGGATACCCATGACATTCTTCAAAGAAATGGAACAAACACTCCAGAAATTTATATGGAACAATAAGCCCCCACGAATAGCTAAAGCAATTCTTGGGGAAAAGAAAATGGGAGGAATCAACGTTCCTAACTTCAAACTGTACTACAAAGCAGTAATAATTAAAACAGCATGGTACTGGAACAAAGGCAGAACTGCAGACCAATGGAACAGGGTTGAATACACTGACATCTCCCCTCAATCATATGATCATCTAATCTTTGATAAAGGTGCAAGTAATGTGAAGTGGAGTAAGGAAAGCCTCTTTAACAAATTGTGCTGGCATCACTGGTCGGCTACATGCAAAAAGTGGGCTCAGAACTCTGCCTAACACCATGTACAAAAGTAAGATCAAAATGGATTAAAGACCTCAACATCAGACCAGAAACCATAAGGTACATTGAAGACAAAGTTGGCAAAACCCTCCATGACATTGAAGCTAATGGTATCTTCAAAGATGCCAGGCCACTGGTCGAGCAAGTGAAAACAGAGATAGATAAATGGGACTATTTTAAACTAAGAAGTTTCTGCACCTCCAAAGAAACAGTGACCAAAATACAAAGACAGTCTACAGAATGGGAAAGGATATTCGCCAAATACATATCTGACAAGGGGTTGATATCCAGCATATACAAAATACTGGTTAAAATCCAAAGAAGAAAACATCCAACCCCATCCAAAACTGGGGCAATGAAATGAACAGAAACTTTCTCAAAGAAGAAATCCGAATGGCAAAAAAGCACATGAGAAAATGCTCTACATCATTAATCATCAGGGAGATGCAGATCAAAACCACAATGAGATACCATCTCACACCTCACAGACTGGCCCACATTCAAAAGAACAAAAGCAACCGATGCTGGCGTGGATGTGGCGAGAAAGGGACACTCCTTCACTGTTGGTGGGAATGTCCACTGGTTCAGCCCTTCTGGAAAACAGTATGGACGATTCTCAAAAAATTAGAAATTGAGCTCCCATTTGACCCAGCAATACCACTCCTGGAAATATATCCCAGAGAGGCAAAAACGTATAGTCAAAGTGACATCTGCACTTGTTTTTTCATTGCAGCACTCTTTACAATAGCCAGAAACTGGAAGAAACTTGAATGCCCAAGAACAGATGACTGGTTAAAGAAACTTTGGTACATCTACACAATGGAGTACTATGTAGCTGTTAGAAAGGATGAAGTCATGAAATTTACATACAAGTGGTACAACATGGAAAGTATCATGCTAAGCGAAATGAGTCAGAAAGAGAGGGATAGACATAGAAAGATTGCATTCATCTGGGGGATATAAAGTAACAAAATATGAGATTAATACCCAAGAATAGCTGGGATCAGCACCAGGAGGATTACTCCATAGCTTAGTGGCCAGCCGGGCATTCTAGAGGAAAGGGTAGCTCAGATAAAGAAGGGAGCACCAAATAAAGGGTTTTTGGAGGATCCTCCCAGGAGGGGAAATGCATGTCGCAAGTAGACTATGGACTAAACATGTTTGCCACTCAATGCCTCTTTTGCAGACCACAACACCCAAAAGGAGAGAGAGAACACAGTGGATTGCCCTGCCACAGAGGCAGGGGGGGATGGAGGGATGGGGGTGGGGGGATATTATCCATGGTGGTGGAAAATGGGCACTGGTGGAGGGATGGGTATCTGATCATTGTATAATCGAAACCCAAGCACAAAAATTGTAAATCTACAACTGTACCTCATGGTGTTTCACTAATAAAAAAAATGTAAAAAAAAAAAAGAACAACTGTTGACTTCATAAACAGAGCATCAAGAGCCAGCAATCTACTGCCAGGTGTATGTCCTAACTAGAGAAATTTTTGCTCCTGCTACCATTATGGTTATAAAGAATGTTTGTGTTTCTAACATGGTTTTACTTTTTAAAAATGGAACCACCATAGTTATTGATGTACAATGCATATAAAATACATAATGTATGTAGTATATATATTGGAAATATAAAGAGATGAAAATTAGCAAATGATAGTTACACATAATAACATGAATTAATCATATAAATATACATACTTTAACAAAATAAATACAATATGGTGATATTACAATATGGTGATAAGAAAAATGCTTAACACTTGTTACCAAATTACATAGAAAATTTTAAAATGGTTGCAAGAAATTAAGAACAGTATTTTTCCGTAGAAGGAAGGTAGAGAGATGTAACTCTAATAGAACTACAAGATTTTAGTCATCTTACTAAATATTACATCCCCAACACATTTTTATCTTTTAACTTGAAACTTGTACCATTTGACCGTCTTCACCCATTTTGTCCAACTTCTGTCCACACATATCTAGCTACCATAAAACCACTGTATCTCTAAACTTGGGTTTCTTTAGCTTCTCTCTAAAAGTGAGATCATGCAATAGTTGATTTATTTACTGTATTTCCCTTGAATTCCTTTCATGTTGTTTCGAAGGATCAGACTTCCTTCTTGATGTCTGAATAGCATTGCATTGCATATTTATGGTCGTAAAATTTTAAAACTTTACATATAAAGGGACCAGTGAACTGGGGTAGGATGCTGCCTTGCAAACAACTGACCTGGATTATATCCCCAGCATCCCATATGTACCCAGAGCCCCACCAGAAGCGATCCTTGAACATAGAACCAGGAATAAGCCCTGAGCAGTGGTGCATGGTTTTTATATATAAAACCTTTTCATTCTTTTAAAGGTGGTAACAAGTTTCCCATCAACATATTTGTCCCATCAACATTTTTTGGTGTTGTCTATGAAACACCAAAAACAATCAATAAACAATTTTCAGTTGTAATTATTGCTATTCCTATTGTTGATTAACTGAATTTACAACAATTTTTGATATGTGGATTTCAAATGGGCATAAATCTTTTCTAACTGTTAAATTTCAAATCCCATACATAGGAGGGTAAATTTTCAGTTAAAAAATTTTTAGGGGCTAGAGCAATAGTACAGAGAGCAGGGTGCTTACCTTGCTGACCTGGGTTCCACCTCTGGCATCTTATTTGATCTCCTGAGCCCACTATGAGTGATCCCTGAGCACAGAGTCAGAAGTAAGCCCTGAGTACCGTGAGCTGTGGCCCCAAAACAAAACAAATGTACCTTTTAATGTATATTAAATTTAATGTTTATCATAGCATGCAATATGTTGCATATATAAAATAATTTCAAGGTATCTTATACTAAACTATAGAATACTAAAAGTCTGAATGAAGATGTCTTGGCACTCAAATAATTCTGAATTTAATATAACTAAGAGTAACTAGGAACATAGTTGGAAAATGTTATGGTATTCTGATTTGTATGCATGGTTTATTCTATTCTCTTTTAATTTTTAAAACAGAAATTAAGCTTTAACTTCTTCTCTAATCTTCTGCAACATTACAGTTTCTAACCTTAATTATTTACTATTATACATTAACCTTATGGAGGGGTCAGATTCCAAAGTCAGTATGTAAGATTTCATGATAAGTATTTTCTTTTAAAATAATTTTAATCAGATAAGAAACATATCTCAATAGTTTTTTCATATGGCTTCCAATGAATGATGGTAACTTTGTTACTGCTTACCGCCAATTAAAAAAAATAAATCCCATTCAAGTACTAAGGGTTTTTTTTCGAAGCAACACCTGAATTTCATATTTAATTGACTCATAGAACTAAGAGACTGAATTAAGAGAGTGAAGCCCTTAAAAATCATCTAATTTAATTCATAGCATATGAAGTAGAAACTGTTATAACAAAAGAAAAACCTATGCTATAGGTTTTACCTATAGGTAAGAAGACCTATGCTGTAGTCTCAGCACTGCTAATGAGAAAACTATTTCACCCCATTGTGGTTCAAATGCTTCCCCTTGTGAATGAAGATGTAACTATATTTATAAAACATAATCCAATCTAATCTGAGTTTGAATACTCTTGGCCAAGTCACTCAAATCTTTGTGTGCTTCAATTTCCCTATCTATAAAGTGAAAACAGTAACAGTGCCTAACTAAAAATATTTGTGGAGATTAAATATTTATTGGAGTAGTTGCATACTTAAACAAGTTTGATATCATGTCAATTGTACTTACTTTATTCTAATGTCATCTCACTTTTATTCTTTAAGGCCTGGGTCAACCATAGGCTCTAGATTTCCCCCAAGGCATTAGGAAAGCGAATGTTACTCAGTGACCTATACCATTCTACTTATGTTCCATTTTCAAACATCTTCCATTACCCTCCACTGTCCCCACTGAATAAGCATGAGGACCCTATTCCCATCCTCCTGCAGATAGCTATTTGGGTAACTATCAACCAAACTGGCTGAATTTTCTTGGGGGGCTGTGGGTGGGGGAGGAGATTTGGAATCAGGACCAGAGCTTTGTTAGTCATGGTTCCTGAAAAATAATGAAAACGCTGGAGCACAGCGGGTAGGGCATTTGCCTTGCATGCAGCCAACACAGCTGACCCGAGTTCGATTCCTGCGACCCTCTCGGAGAGCCCAGCAAGCTACCGAGAGCATCTCGTCCGCAGGGCAGAGCTTGGCAAGCTACCCGTGATGTATTCGATATGCCAAACACAGTAACAAGTCTCACAATGTTACTGGGCCCGCTCGAGCAAAATCAATGAACAGCGGGAGGACAGTGACAGTGACAAGATAATTTCTATGAAATATCAGGAAAAAATTATGCTTTAAGAGCACAGAAACTATAAATATCTGATTGATCCTAATTTGTACAAGTATAGTTGAAAAAGCTGGTCTGCAGAGAATGGAGACTAAAAAAAAGCATATACAGTCACAGGTAGAAAATTTAAAACAGACAGATACAGAGAGAGACAGAGTAGGAAGGAGGTGCAAGTGACTTCTTTAGTCACTCATTTTGGAATTGGTTCTAATGCCTCTTGAAGCTTAGAAGCTTAGGTGTGGTTCTAGCCTTCGGGATTCTTAAGTTTTTCCTGAATTAGTCAAATAAATCTCCCCCACCCTTTTCTGCACTTTAAATAATTTGTGTGGGTTCTTTTTTCTTCTAAGAATCCCTAACTATGACAGCTTTTATCACCCCTTCCAATGTCCCATTCTTTATGTCTATATCACACCTTAGGTAGCACTTTGAGTGGCTCTATCCAATAAAACATTTTTATGATAAAGCAAGTGTTTGGTATCTATATCTTTGCTATCTTTACAGTACCCACTCGCCACACTTTACAGTACCCACATGATTATAAAATAAAAATTAACTGTTGCTAAAGATTAAATTATGGGTAAATTTTATACACATATATAAAATGTATATTCATGTGTCTACATAGATTTATACATTTGTATATACATAGTACTGTGTTTACTTAGTAAGCATGCAGTAAAATTTACCACAAGTTATTATCCTTATTATTTTATTATTTATTTCACTATTTGCTCGAGCAGGCCCAGTAACGTCTCCATAGGAGACTTTGTTGTTACTGTGTTTGGCATATCGAATACATCACAGGTAGCTTGTCAGGCTCTGCCATGCGGGCGAGATACTCTCCGTAGCTTGCCGGGCTCTCCAAGAGGGGCGGAGGAATTGAACTCGGGTCGGCCATGTTGTCTGTGTGCAAGGCAAACGACCTACCGCTGTGCTATCACTCAAGCCCAGAAGCAGGTTAATAACGCAAATACGAAGCACCAAGTCGTGTTAAGGATCCTCATTCCCAGAATCTAGTACTGCCTCAATACACTTGCACAAGAGGCTGCTTTGGAATTTCTTAATTCCTTAAGATTCACTCACTTATCTTTTCATCTAAATAAAGCTGATTCCTTAAAAATGATTTCTTTTTTTTGCATTTTGGGGTACACTTGACAATGCTCAGGGGTCACTCCTGGCTCTGCACTCAGGAATTACTCCTGGTGGTGCTGGGGGAACCATGTGGAATGCTTGGTTCCCAGATCAAACCCAGGACGGCCGCAGGTAAGGCAAATGCCCTACCCAATGTACTATTGCTCCACTCCTCTGAAACTGATTTTCAATTTCACTATAATTCACAATTAAAATTTACAATTAAATTTTATTTAATTTAATTAATATTAAAAAATACAACAAATTTTTAATTTATATTTTTATTTATTTTTAATTTATAATTATAAATTATAAATAATTATAAAATATATTTATAATTAATATAAAATATATAAAAATAAAAATTCACAATTAAAATTTTACTATACAATTTTATCATTCTACTGTGACTCTTCCCTCCTATGATATAAGATCCAATTCAAGGAAGTAAATCAGAAGTTATACAATGGTTATGAATCAATTTAATATTGATGGGTGTCTGATGACCATGAATACCTAGGCTTACCCAGATGCCCCAAGAAACACACACGTCATGACATACATTTTCTAAAATGGCAAATGCCTAAAAATGAGTCATTTAAACTGCTCATATCTCAGAGACAATTAGGCAACCCAATGGTAACATTCAAACACCTTTGCTCATCATTATTCCTTATTCAAAATGCCATTTAAAGTGCTCTGAGAAGCAACCTACTCAAGAACAATTTTAACTTTGCAAGAGGACAAAGAGCTTCCAGAATGAGCCTAAATGGAGGCATAGCTACAGTTCCTACATAGCCGGTGCTAATGCTTTCAGAACATCCTCCTCAGATAACAGGACTAGATGGCCACCTCCCTCCCCTCGAATCTTAGAATGCTAGAATTCCATCCTAATACTACATTTTAAAAGGAGGAAGTCAAATATAAAATAAATAATCACCACAAAAGACTCAGTTCTGGTGTTTGCTCAAAACTGTAGTGAAAGGCCAAGACTAGGGCTTTGCATTTCACAAGCCACTTTCTTTGCTTTGCCCTGACTTGGGGGCTTGTTCTTTGATTAATTTTCTTGTGTATATGTGTGTGTGTGTATGTCTGTGTGTGTTGGAGCTACACCTAGCAATGCTCAGGGCTAACGCCTGACTCTGCACTCAGAAATTACTCCTGTTGGCGCTCCCAGGAATGCCTGGGATCAAACCCAGATGAGCCTTGTGCAAGGCAAACACCTACCTGCTGTATTATTTCTTCAGCCCGTGGTTAATTTTCTTCTTAACGCTGGCTTAGACTCTCTTTCCTTGGATGGTTTGGTTCTTAATTTTCAACTTGCTCTAATAAGCCACTCTCTTGCCTTTCCAAACTATTTTTACCAAATTTGTGTCCCCTCCTTCCATAGAAATTACACTGCGGTTTGGTTTTTCAAAATTCCATCCCTTTCAGATTGCAATTACTGGCTACCCTGGACCTTCTCGATTTTAATTCCATCCTCCATTTAGAGAATGAAGAAAAGGGGGGTGGGGGAAGTGGATGATATTTAATACTTCCAGTTAACATTTTGCAAAAGCAATCACTTCATGTCTCCAGTCAGAGAGGCAAAGGACCACATGACATCATATGGTGTCTAAAAGGAAATGCTTTGAGCCATGTTGCTGAGGACAGTCCCTGCAAAACCAGAATGTCTAGTCATTTTGACCTACAGCAGAAAGTATCAAATAACTAGGCCAAGTACTAGTGCAAACAACTGATCAAGTCATTAAATCCTAAAGCAGCCTCTGGATGTGTAGGGCCTCATCCAAACCTACCAATTAAAGTAGCAGTCTGGGAAAATTAGTGTCTCTCTTTCTCCCTCTTTCTCCTCTCTCTCCTTCCCCCTCTCTCTCTCTCTCCTTCCCCCCCCCCCCCCTCTCTCTCTCTCTCCTGAGAATGTGGATGACAGTGGGACAGCACTCCCACACCAACGTGTAGAATTCAAATTCAGCAGAATCTTTTCTCCTTTAGGTAAGGTGAAATCAGTGCTTTGCCTTATCAGCCACTGCTAAGGCAACCTAGTGGGTGAGGCCCTATTTTCTGCCAGTGTGTTTATGGTTTGCACAGAGAAAACGATAGCAGTTTAATGGGGAAAAGAAAATCCCCAGTCAGCAACCAGGCAGGCTTCTAGTCTTCTATTAGAATATTTGTGCAGAGCAGTGGGTAACTTGAAGCTCACCCATCTGGTGTGGGTAGCTGAGATTATCAGGTGAATCAAGATAGTGATTAAGAATAATAACAGAGTAGCTAGAATTTCTGCTACCGTGACTCCGTGGCAGTTCCTGTGCTAAGCACATCACATATTAGCTTATTTAATAGTCTCGGTAACTTGGGAAGAATTCCTATTAGTGTCCCTGTTTTTCAGCTAAGGAAACTAGGAAGTTTTTGATAACTGACCCAAGACTTTAAAAGCTGCCATGCCTAGCTAATAACACACCTTTCTATGTTCCTCCCCTGCAACATCTCTGCGTAGACATTCTTTATCTTCTCTCAGGACAACTGCACAAAAAGACCTCACTTATAAGGTCCACCATTGAGTTCTAATGACATATTGTACATTTATTTAAAGAAGGGCATATAATTTACAAAAATGAACCATCTCCTATCATTTGGTCTCCACCGCACCATATAGTGTAAGGTAGGCAGACTTTTTTATCTTGTTTTTAAAGTTCTTAGAAATTATATTCTGTGACTAAGCATCCCAAATGATTAAACTTTTAGAAGTTTCTTGCAAAACAAGTAGAGTAAGTCGACAACTTTACCCATTAGTGGAAGGAAAACAGACATGCTGTTTGTTTGGAGCTCTATATGAACGTGGAGTGAGAGTGGGAAAGTGCATTACAAAACCACAGGGATGAGAGCTGGCACCACCCCCAAGTAGCTGTGAGACTCACACAGGCAGAGTTCCTGGGTATTTTCTCTGCCTTGTGTCTACAAGTTCTTGAAAGCTAGATCCCAGTTCAATAAGCTCTTTGGGAAGATCAAGCCATTTGGGAAGCTGACCATTTCCCCAAATTTCCCCTTTCCCCTGCTTTTAAGTAGAGGCGTTAAAAAAATATGGTCTCCTCTAAGGATTAACTATAGCAAGTTACTTCACGCATTGAAGCCTCAGTATTGTCATCTGAAAAACCAGGATCCTGGTTGAGAAAGTTAAATCAGAAAATCCATCATAAACACTTGACAGAATTTATGATAAGTTGGCTTTAACCATCTAAGGATACAATCCTTGTGTCTGTGGCTGATTAACATTTGATATAAAAATATGTAAATATTTTTTACAGAGCTATAGTACAGTAGGTAGGTTGTTTGCCTTTCACACAGGCAACCCGGGTTTGATTCCTTGCATCCCATATGTTCCCCAGAGGACTGCCAGAAGTAATTCCTGAACACGGAGCATGGTGTAACCCCTGAGCATCACTGGGTATTACCCAAAAAGTAGGGAGAAAATTTGTAAATAAAGTAACAGGCAATGTTTGAAGAATTTCAAAAATCTTTGAAAAGTGCCCATTATGATCACATGGGGTCACACAACCTCAAATAGTTGAAATACTTTCAAACTGTGGAAAAAGGTCAAAGATAAGTAGCAATAGATGAGAATAATCATATATTTCATGATGTAAAAAGTTGGTTTACCTTGGGGAGACCTCACAATTTTGTTCTTCAAATAATCTTGTTTAACATTTTCATAGGTACTCTAAAAAGCAATCGTTTAAGTGCTTGAAAATAGCACAAATCATTTCTAGCTGGTAAAGTAGAGGTATTCCTGGGCTTTTATTGGGATTTTATCTACTAAACCCTTAATTTAATGAAAAATTCACTGTCACTGTCCTCCCATTGTTCATTGATTTGCTCGAGCGGACCCAGTAACGTCTCCATTGGAGACTTTGTTGTTACTGTGTTTGGCATATCGAATAGGTCACGGGTAGCTTGCCAGGCTCTGCCATGCGGGCGAGATATTCTCCGTAGCTTGCAGGGCTCTCCAAGAGGGGTGGAGGAATCGAACTCGGGTCGGCCATGTTGGCTGCGTGCAAGGCAAACGCCCTACCACTGTGCTATCGCTCCAGCCCATGAAAAAATCATTAAATTGAAATGCTGTTTAATATACCTAACCTACTCACACTTCACAGCTCAGCCTAGCTTAACAATAAAAGATGCTCAGACACCAACTTTAGCCTCCAGTTGGATAAAATCGGTTACACAAAGGCTATTTTTTAAATTTTTTTTTATTAGTGAAACACCATGAGGTACAGTTATAGACTCTCAAATTTTTGTGCTTGGGTTTCAGTTATACAAGGATCAAGTACCCATCCCTCCACCAGTGCCCATCCTCCACCACCACGGGTCCCAGCATCCCTCCCACCCCCCATCCCCCCTTCCCACCCTGCCTCTGTGGCAGGGCATTCCCCCTTGTTCTCTCTCTCTTCTTTTGGGTACTGTGTTTTGCGAGAGAGGCATTGAGTGGCAATCATGTTTGGTCTATAGTCTACTTTCAGCATGCTTCTCCCACCCTGGGAGGATCCTCACAACACCCTTTATTTGGTGCTCTCTTCTCTATCTGAGCTTCCTTTTCCCCTAGCACGTGTGGCTGGCCTCCAAGTCATGGAGCAAAATTCCTGGTACTAATCTCAGCCACTCCTGAGTGTTAGTCTCCCATTTTGTTGCTTTATGTTCCCCAGATGAATGAAATCTTTCTATATCTATCCCGCTCTTTCTGACTCATTTCGCTTAACATGATACTTTCCATGTAGTACCACTTGTATGTAAATTTCATGACTTCATCTTTTCTAACAGCTACATAGTACTCCATTGTGTAAATGTACCAAAGTTTCTTTAACCAGTCATCTGTTCTTGGGCACTCAGGTTTTTCCAGATTCTGGGTATTGTGCTGCAATGAACAAACAATTGCAGATGTCACTTCGACTATACCTTTTTGCCTCTCTGGGATATATTCCCAGGAGTGCTATTGCTGGGTCAAATGGGAGATCAAATTCTAATTTTTTGAGAATCGTCCATACTGTTTTCCAAAAGGGTTGGACCAGTCGGCATTCCCACCAGCAGTGAAGGAGGGTCCCTTTCTCGCCACATTCGTGCCAGCACCGGTTGCTTTTGTTCTTGTGGATGTGGGCCAGTCTCTGTGGTGTGCAATGATATCTCATTGTTGTTTTGATCTGCATCTCTCTGATGATTAGTGATGTCGAGCATTTTCTCATGTGCCTTTTTGCCATTCGAATTTCTTCTTTGCCAAAGTTTCTGTTCATTTTGTCGCCCCATTTTTTGATGGGGTTGGGTGCTTTCTTCTTGTGGAGTTCAATCAGTACCTTGTATATCCTTGATATCAACCCCTTGTCGGATGTGTATTTGGCGAATATCCTTTCCCATTCTGTAGGCTGTCTTTGTATTTTTTCACTGTTTCTTTTGAGGTGCAGAAGCTTCTTAGTTTAAGATAATCCCACTTGTCTATCTCTGTTTTCTCTTGCTTGGCCAGTGGTGTGACATCTTTGAAGATTAGCTTCAATATCATGGAGGGTTTTGCCAACTTTGTCTTCAATGAACTTTATGGATTCCAGTCTGATGTTGAGGTCATAAATCCATTTTGATCTTACTTTCGTGCATGGCGTTAGGCAGAGATCTGAGCCCACTTTTTTACATGTATTCGTCCAGTTTTGCCAGCACAATTTATTAAAGAGGCTTTCCATGCTCCATTTCACTTTTCTTGCCCCCTTATCGAATATTAGATGATCATATGCTTGGGAGGAGATGTCAGTATATTCAACTCTGTACCATTGGTCTACGGCTCTGCCTTTGTTCCAATACCATGCTGTTTTAACTATTACTGCTTTGTAGTAGAGCTTGAAGTTAGGCAGGTTGATTCCTCCCATTTTCTTTTCCCCAAGAATTGCTTTAGCTATTCGTGGGGGCTTATTGTCCCATATAAATTTCAGGAGTGTTTGCTCCAGTTCTTTGAAGAATGTCATGGGTATCCTTATAGGGATCTTATTGAATTTGTACAGTGCTTTGAGAAGTATTGCCATTTTGACAATGTTAATTCTCCCAATCCATGAACAGGGGATATTTTTCCATTTCCTCGTGTCCTTTTTTATTTCCTGAAGTAGCATTTTGTACTTTTCTTTATACAGGTCCTTTACTTCCTTAGTTAAGCTGATTCCCAGGTACTTGATTTTCTGGAGCACAATTGTAAATGGGATTGTTTTCTTCATGTCACTTTCTTCTCTTTCACTATTTGCATATAGGAAAGCCATGGATTTTGGGGTATTGATTTTATAGTCTATTGTTTATAAGAGTTTTTTGGTAGAGGTTTTAGGGTTCTCTAAGTATAGTATCATATCATCTCAAAGGCTATTTTTAATAGTGTTGAATAACTTCTTAATGTACTGATCACTGTATTACATTAAAAATTGAATATTGTATGGGTTCCTACTACTAAATTGCGTAGATGAAAGCATACTGGGCCTAAAGACTATCTGGGAAATTAAGATTCATTGACAGATGATGGGGATGCTACAGTGACCTGGTCATTTGTTTCTCTCTTCTGTGGTGATACTGAAGAAAAGTTGGCATAAAGTTATTTGCCCTCACTTTTCTTTGGCTGGTACAGTCACAGCTCAACTCATAGCTCCTGCCTAGCCTCACATAGAGCATTAGACCACATATCACTAGCTTGGAAAATGACCAAAATTCAAAACTCAAAGCATAATTTCCTCTGAATGTATATCACTTTCACACCTTGAAAAATTGAAAAAAATCATTCCCTTTGAACCATCTTAAATTGATTCAAACATATGAAAATAATGGAACTAAACATATGAAAATAATGGAAGTAAGCATTAGGCAGACCCTTCAAAACTTGTGAAAGATTTGGTGAAGAGCTTAGTATTTGAAGTCAAATTAATCTGAATTCTGATCCTGCCATTTATTAGATGCATAAAATAGGGGGAATTATTTAATCACTTCAAGACTCCTTTTCCTCACTAAGAAAACAGAAATGCTGAGTGTCTGCTTCATAGGTTGCAAAGACTGCATGAAGTAATACACCTCCCCAAACATAATGACCAATAAGTGTTAGCAAAGGATGGTAGTGGCAGTGGTGGTGGATGCAGTGATGATATTTGTAGTGCTGATGGTTATAATGGGGTATTAGTGATACTTGCAGTGTAGTGGTTATAATGATGATGGTGGTGGTGATACTGATAGCAGCAAAATCCTAAGTGAGTTTTTTCATCTAAAGTTATAAAATAAAAGTAGAAACATACAAGTTCTTAACCATGCGTGGGATCTTAACTTAGTTCTGACTTCCTTAAAAAAAAATTAGTCTATTGTAAAGAGTGCTGCAATGAACAAACAATTGCAGATGTCACTTCGACTATACCTTTTTGCCTCTCTGGGATATATTCCCAGGAGTGCTATTGCTGGGTCAAATGGGAGATCAAATTCTAATTTTTTGAGAATCGTCCATACTGTTTTCCAAAAGGGTTGGACCAGTCGGCATTCCCACCAGCAGTGAAGGAGGGTCTCTTTCTCGCCATATCCGTGCCAGCACCGGTTGCTTTTGTTCTTGTGGATGTGGGCCAGTCTCTGTGGTGGGAAATGATATTTTATTGTTGTTTTGATTTACCTCCCTCTGATGATTAGTGATGTAGAGCATTTTCTCATGTGCCTTTTTGCCATTCGGATTTCTTTGCGAAAGTTTCTGTTCATTTCCTTGTCCCATTTTTTGATGGGGTTGGGTGCTTTCTTCTTGTGGAGTTCAACCAGTACCTTGCATATCCTTGATATCAACCCCTTGTCGGATGTGTATTTGGTGAATATCCTTTCCCATCCTTTCCCATTCTGTAGGCTGTCTTTGTATTTTGGTCTCTGTTTCTTTTGAGGTGCAGAAGCTTCTTAGTTTAAGATAGTCCCATTTATCTATCTCTGTTTTCACTTGCTTGGCCAGTGGTGTGACATCTTTGAAGATACCATTAGAATCTGGAAAAAACCTGAGTGCCCGAGAACAGATGACTGGTTAAAGAAACTTTGGTACATTTACACAATGGAGTACTATGTAGCTGTTAGAAAAGATGAAGTTATGAAATTTACATACAAGTGGTACTACATCGAAAGTATCATGTTAAGCAAAATGAGTCAGAAAGAGCAGGATAGACACAGAAAGATTGCATTCATCTGGGGAACATAAAGCAACAAAATGGGAGACTAACACCCAGGAGTGGCTGAGATTAGTACCAGGAATTTTGCTCCATGACTTGGAGGCCAGCCACACGTGCTAGGGGAAAAGGAAGCTCAGATAGAGAAGAGAGCACCAAATAAAGGGTGTTGTGAGGATCCTCCCAGGGTGGGAGAAGCATGCTGAAAGTAGACTATAGACCAAACATGATTGCCACTCAATGCCTCTCTCGCAAAACACAGTATCCAAAAGAAGAGAGAGAGAACAAGGGGGAATGCCCTGCCACAGAGGCAGGGTGGGCCGGAGGGTATGGGGGGTGGGAGGGATGCTGGGACCCGTGGTGGTGGAGGATGGGCACTGGTGGAGGGATGGGTACTTGATCCTTGTATAACTGAAACCCAAGCACAAAAATTTGTAAGTCTATAACTATACCTCATGGTGTTTCACTAATAAAAAAATAAAAAATAATTAGTCTAGCCAGGGATATAGCTCAGTGATAATCTTGTATGGAATACCATAAATTGCATTCCCAATATCACAAAATAAAAAGGGAGAAAAATAGTCTTCAGATAAGTCAGAAAAGCATTTCCAACAACAACAAATGATTACCCACCAAAGCCTGAATACAGTCCCGAAGGAGGCATTTTCCCCGAACATGATGGCCACTTAATACTTCTACTGCAAACCACAACACCAAAAAGAGAGGACAAAAGGGAATGCCCTGCCACAAAGGTGGTGTGGGGTGAAGGGGACGGGGTGGGGGTGGTGGGAGGGATGCTGGGACCATTGATGATGGAAAATGGGCACTGGCGGAGGGATGAGTACTCGACCATTGTGTGACTGAAACTCAAGCATGAAAGTTTGTAAGTCTGTAACTGTACCCCATGGTGATTCACTAATAAAAAATTTTTTAAAAATTAAACTGTTGATAGGACAATGCAATTAAGTATTTCTTCCAGTGGCACTGTAGCAATGTCCTCCCATTGCTCATTGATTTGCTCAAATGGGCACCACTGTCTACACTGTGAGACTTGTTGTTACTGTTTTTGGCATATCGAATACACCATGGGTAGTTTGCCAGGCTTTGCTGTGTGGGTGGGATACTATCGGTAGCTTCCTGGGCTCTGTGAGAGGGGAGGAGGAATCAAACCCAGGTCGGCCATGTGCAAGGCAAATGCCCTACCCACTGTGCTATCGCTCTAGCCTATTTCTTTCAGTAGCAATGAATATAGAAATTCAAGATCAATTCACGTATAAAAGACAGATAGGCTTCCTAAAGATTCAAAACAATTCAATACTTTTATTTAAAAATTAATTTAATTTTGATTGAAAATAATAAAACCTTACCTATAAATCCATTTAATTAGACAAATAGTAAAAAAAAAAAATTCTCTGCAGGCTCAACACTGGGACACTGGGAAACAAATTGCTCCTCTTAAGCAATTATGATCTAGTGGAATAAAATTCCATTTTGTGCTTTTCAATCCATCAATGATAAGGAGTCACTTGCTATTGCACTTGTGGAAAGTACAATGATTACTAGAAAAAACAAAAGATCTCCAAGCCTGCTCGGATCAGGACTGGGCCTCCTCCACCCAAATCCCCCATTTTCCAGTAGCTAGGCAGTTACACACACAAATTGCCCCCCCGGCACCATGAAATCCTATCAACGGCCAAGATCCAGAGACTATAAAACCAAGTTCCTGGAAGCGCACAGCCTAATACTGTGCAACCTCTCATAGTCTAGTTCTCCTTCTTGGAGAACCCAGCAAGCTACAGAGAGCATCCAGCCTGCACATCAGAGACTGGCAAGCTCTTGTGGCATATTTGGTATGTCAAATACAGAAACAACAATGTGTCTCTTTCCCCTGACCCTGAAAGAGCCTCCAATGCAGCACCGTTGGGAAGGACAAGTAAGGAGTGGCTGCTAAAATCTCAGGGTTAGGACAAATGCAGACATTAGCGGTGCCTGCTCGAGCAAATCGGTGAATAACAGGATGACAGTGATACAGTGATACAAGTCCTGACTTTTTATAATTACCTCATGAACAAACTTTAAATTACCGCCAAAATGCTACAGTGCTTCTAGAAATCACTTTTCAAACTTATCTCACCCTGGAATATTGACCATTGGCCACATTTTGAATTAAATTGATGCATAAGATGTTAAATTAGTTGCCTATGGAAAGTCATGGATAGAACAAAAAGTTTGGAAGAAATAAAACTTATTCATTACATTTCCCTCATACCTTACCTACCCCTCAAGCTGAAGGACTATTTTTGTCTTCCTCTCCAGAATCTATTTTCTTAAAAATTAGCCCACATTTACTATCTCATCACTATGCTAGAACTATTTTTTGGCCTAGATGGGAAAATAATGCCCATTTTATTCTTATTTCTCTTATAACATCTATAGATTGCAATATGCGATAGCTATTTGTCACTCCTTCCCCACTATATGCAACTCCCCACAAGGCAAGAACACGATCATGTCTACTTTAATACTTCTACAGCCTCTACTAAGAGCCTTCCATGTGGTAAATACTCGAAAACTGCTCGTTGAATGAATGAACAAAATGAAGAAATGAGAGCACACGTAAACACACTACTACACAATGCCTCCAAATATCTTCAGAGATACATTGTGTTTTAATTCATCTGAATTAATTCTTCCTTTTAGGCTAATGCTTCCCGTTAGACTTAAGCTGCTGGAATCAATTAATTTTTCTATACTTGGTCCACATGTGAAATCCCAACCAACATCAAATGAAAGTTTGATTAAACAGACTAGGAACAGCATATGTGATAAATGTGAATTCCCCCCGGGACAGGATGTGGGTCTGGAAACCAGAAGACTTGACACTACAGAGCTGAAAGTTCTCAGTAAAAGCCATGTTGTGTGTGTGTGTGTGTGTGCGCGCGCGCGCACATACACACACACACAATGTGATTTTATATCACTACAAAAAAAGAAATAACAGAAGTTCCGAGAGTCTGAGGTCTCTATTGATCCAGATCAAGTCATTAGATTTTGAGCCTGTCCTTTATTCTCTGTCATATTTCACACCATCCCCAAATCCCATTATTATATTCACTTCCTGCCCTATAAAAAAAAAAGAAGTGTAGAATTCAGTAGCGTTGCAAAAGTATTTCTAACCTAAGGAGGCAAAAGGACAAAGCCAATTCAGCTTCCAAGATTATTCTAGCTTCTCAGAAGCTCTTGCTGCCCTTGAAGCTGGTTTCCTGGAGCAGCTAAGATTCCTGGGATTCTGCAAGCAGCTAGAATTATCTGGTGAATTATCAGAAGGCTCCTGGGAGGAGGCCCAGCTGGGATTTCTTCCAAACCGTGTCTGCACCACCTGTAACTCTTCAATACATATGCTTGCCAGAAGATCTTCCCAAGCTGGGCGGGGGGCGGTGAGGGAGATGGGGAGAGTTACCATTCCAGAAAGAACCACCAGCCAGCTCTGGCAAAGAAAGGTGTCCTTGTGATCTGGGAGGAGTTAGGGCTTCCAGCTAAGGGCGCCTCGCCAGCCCTGGTATGCAGATCCGAGATCTGTGCCCTTTGAGCCTGCCCCAACTTGCCCAGGAAAGAGGGAGGCCAGGGAAAGATGGGAAAGGTGTTCAGTCCCACCTCCTTCCAGTTCCAGGCAGTTCCGGGCTCCTTTGCAAACCTGCACCAGAAAGCATGGCCAACACTGAGGCTGGGGGGTTTTCAGAAAGCCTTTGGGATTCAAGTTTTCAAGTTTTCTCTCTCCCTCTTCCTCTCTTCAACTCTCCTCTCTCTCATCTCTCTCCTTCTCTCTCTCCTTCTCCCTCTCTCCCCTTCTCTCTCTCTATGTATCTCTCTCTCACCTCACTCTGAAAGGCAGACTAATGTAAATCAAAAAGCACATGTTTTCGAAGGAGATAAATTACGCTGATTCAAATTCTGGCTGGGTCATGCACTGGGTTTATAAATGTTTCCATGACCCCCCTACCCTCATTATTCAGCTTGTCTGAATTGTAATATTCTTATTTCTGAAATAGTATTAATCTAGCCCATAATTTCTCCATCTCAGCACCATGGATGTTTTAGACTGTATGATTTTTTTGTGAATTTGGGGTAGGGACCAGTTGTTGTCAGTGTTTTATAGAACGTTTCACAGTGTTCCTGGCCTATTTGGTAGTTGCCAGAAGCATTCTCCTCCTCCTGGTTGAGACCATCAAAAATTATTCCAGACATTGGCTGGTGTACCAAATCACCACCAATTTAGAGTCATTAACCTAACTCAAGCCTCCAGATTGTTTTTTGAAACATATTGTTCTATATGTTCTAAACTCTGAGCCAGGCTGTTTTCACTCGGGGGGAGGAGGATGAGAGCCCTCCTTACCCCAAGAGACCCAGCCCCGTCAGCCGACCTCCACTACCCAACGGCCACCACACTCCAGGCTGCTTTCTGGACCACATAGCCACTTCCGACCCATTTCCCATAATTACCACACCATGTTTGATGGAGTCCAGACAGTTCAGGCAACAAATCATAGAGAGAAATATATATATAAATATATATATATATATATATATATATGCCTCTCAGAGAGCCCAGCAAGCTACCTAGAGTATCGTGCCCGCAGGGGCAGAGACTGGCATGCTCCCTGTGGCATATTCGATAGGCCAAAATCAGTAACTATAACAGGTCTCATTCCCCTGACCCTGAAAGAGCCTCCAATCGTTGTTAAAGATGAGTAAGGAAAGGCTGCTAAAATCTCAGAGCTGGGATGAATAGAGACGTTACTGGCGCCTGCTCTAGTAAATCGATGAACATGACAGAGATGACAGTGATACAGTGATTGTTCTATATATAATGTGATATCTATGAATGAATGAAAAGCACACAAGAATTATTTTACAAAATTGTTTATAATAGGGTTTTAGACAATGTTGCCCCCTTCAATACCACCACTCCTCCATCAATGACCAGGCATTTCTTCCCTCTCTTGAATCTGATCACCCAAGAATTATTAACTCCTATAGCAGATGGCATCACTGCTCCGTCCATTTTAATACATCCATGTCTGCTTCCATGAACCCCTGGGATTCTCTGGCCTTAAGAATATGGTTGTTCTGTGAACAGGACAAGTTAGAATTTGATGCCCTTGGAAATAGACTTGGATAGAAGATAATGTTGGATAAACACCTCAGCTTTCTGATCTTGTGTTTTAGTAGAGATAGTTCAAAGATATATTCACCACTATAACACAGCGGGTAGGGCTTTCGCCTTACAAGCGGCCAACATGGCCGACCCGAGTTCGATTCCTCCACCCCTCTCGGAGAGCCCGGCAAGCTACCGAGCGTATCTGATATGCCAGGCACAGTAACAACAAAGTCTCCAATGGAGACGTTACTGGGCCCGCTCGAGCAAATCGACGATCAACGGGAGGGCCTTTACCTTTACCTATATTCCAACATTTCCAGTGAAATTAGATTCCATTGCATTCTCAGAGTGGTTATTTAGATAACATGTCCCAAAGGTATTTTCTGGGCACATTTACCAAACTGAGCAACTTCCAATACATTTTATGTGTTTCTTTTAGCAGCATAATACATTAAAACTGTGACTTTTATTTCTATAAATATTCTGCCTTGCTCATTCAGCATCATTCTCATTAGCATTTTCCCAGGTCACAGTGTTTCAAGTTTTTTTAAGTACTGCAGATAAGTTACTGTTGTGTTATACAAACTATTGAAAATTATGATATATACACAGCCTCAATGCAGGTAAAACATAAGTCTAAGATTTCTACTTCACACTTAATCCCTAAACCCAATCTCTCACTATTGTTTCCACACAGTTCTTCCTAAAATGCACATCAGATCAAGTTTGATATGAACCTTAGCAGTCTTGCCCATTAGTATGACATCAGCACCAAAAACCACATCTGTCATGGCTAGTACTGGTGATCTCTGCTGCATTACTGAGTGACTGTCATTCTCATGCTTTCTGTGCTGTGGGTGCTCATTAACCGTAAAAGAGGATGAACCACCAATTTAGAGTTATTAACCTAAACGAAGCCTTAGGAATTGTTGTTTGAAACATAGGTATCTGTGAAAGAATGAGTGAATGAATGAAAAGCACCCAAGAATTGTTTATGAAGTTGAAATGGCACATAGGGTATAATCTTCATAACTTGAAATTTCAATCCTCAGGTCTCATTATTTATCCATTCCATCTTACCCCAAAGTAACCCACTTTCAATTATTCATTTGCCACTCAATATTACATGTGGTTCCTAGAAATATTCTTTTTATACCCATGCTTTGGGCTGGAGTGATAGCCTAGTGGGTAGGGCATTTGCCTTGCATGCAGCCTGCCCCGGTTCAATTCCTCTGCCCCTCTCGGAGAGCCTGGCAAACCACCTCAGGGCAAGGTCTGGCAAGCTCCCCGTGACATATTCGATATGCCAAACACAGTAACAAGTCTCACAATGGAGACGTTTGCTCCATTGCAAACCAATGAACAATGGGAGGACAGTGCTACAGTGCTACCCATGCTTTAATGTATGTGGCACTCCACTTGGAAGCCTTTCCTGTATCTCATTCCTCCATAACTTCTGGACTAGTCAAGGGTTTACTCAGGTTTTCGGGTTGTGGGTTTTGGTAGGAAATTAGACCATACCCAGTGGTCCTTGGGGCTTACTATGCTCTGAGCTCAGAGGAACATATGTGGTGTTGGGGATCAAACCAGGGTGAACTACATACAAAGTTATCACTTTGGTCCTCAGCTTTTACTTCCTCAGGGAGCTCTTTCTACACTTTAATAACAGTATCTTTCTCTTTGGCCCACTATTGTATATTGGGATTTTCTAATTAATCTCCGCAGCCAGATAAGGAGAGAGAGAGAGAGAGAGAGAGAGAGAGAGAGAGAGAGAGGTTGCCATGCCATAGCAGCCTTTTGATTTGTAGCAATTCCAAGCCCTGACACATTTAAAGTTCTCTGAAAACAAATGCTTGTGCATTAATGAAAGGCCTTGATTGTTCTTTGTGGTAGTAATGTGTATAAGGTTTCTCTGGGAAAAAATAACCAAAAGGATAGAGGTACATAGAAAGGGATTATTATAATGACTGACTCATGAATTATGGAAGTTAAGAAGTTCCAACATGTGCTGTCTGCAAGCTGAAGACCCAAAAATAACGGTAGTCTAGTTCAAACCCAAAGCTTGAGAGGAGGCAAAGAAATAAATTCTATTCTGTGTTTAAACTGAGAACCCAAAACAGTGATAGCCAATGGTTGGAGAAGGAAGAAAACTAACCATCATAATATATAATCCTCATTCCCGTACATTGGCAGCTAATTTTTGTGTAGAGAGAATATTTGGTGACTCCCAGTCATTCCCTAACAGTTAACCACCTTCAGGAACAATAGCACAATGCGTGGGACTCTTGCCTTACAAGTGACCAACCCAGGTTTGATCCCCAATGCTCTATATGACCTCCTGCCCAAGCACTTCCAGTGGTTGATCCCTGAGCACAGAGCCAGGAGTGAGCTCTGAGTACCACCAATTGTGCACCCCCTCAAAAAAAAAATGAAACACAAACTACCAGTACACTAACCATCCTACTGTTGTGACTTAGCAGTACTAATAATGGGAAGGCTGTATGGCCTTGAAATAATATAGAGTAATATGACATGTTGCCCAAGACTGTAAAGAGTGTTCAACGTATGAATATGAATTCTCCCACAAAACACAGCCAGATAGGTGATGATTATATTTTTATATTTAGATTAAATCTAAAAAAGTTGCTTTGGAGTTAAGCTTTTTAATTAACTTATATTTTTAAACCTAGAAAACATCTGCAAGATGGATTTATTTAGAAGTTCAATACTGTGCCTTAAATCTTAAAACTTGTACTTCATACTAGTGAGATGGTTTCACAAAAACAGAGGGTAGAAAACAAGCAAAGAAGATACACTAGGGAGGAGTGTTGGAAGCCTGCTTCAAGTGTTGGGGGAGAAGACAGTTGGGAGAAAGAAGGGACCAGTCTGGATAAGAACTGCATGCTGAAAGTAGGTAAAGAAACAAACATTATAACCTCTCAGTATCTTTTTCAGTCCTACAATGATCAATGACCATTTCTCCACCTGTACCCATTCTCCACAACCAGCGTTCCCAGTATCCCACCCACCACCCCCATCCCACCCCCCACTCCACTCCACCCCCACCTTTGTGGTGGGCGGTTTCTCTCTCTCTCTCTCTCTCTCTCTCTCTCTCTCTCTCTCTCTCTCTCTCTCTCTCTCTCTCTCTCCTTTAGGGTGTTGTGATCTGCAAAGCAGGTAGTAAGTGGCCATCATGTTCGGTCTATAGTCTACTTTCGGTACACATGTCCCATCACAAGCAGGTCCTCTAAGCATCTTTTACTTGGTGATCCCTTCTCTATCTAAGCTACCTTTTGTCCCAGAATGTGAGGCTGGCTTCCAAGTCGTGAGCAATCTTCCTGGTCCTTATCTCTACTATTCTTGGGTGTTAGTCTCCCGTTTTGTTACTTTATATTTCACAAATGAGTGCAGTTTTCCTATGTTTGACCCTCTCTTTCTGACTCATTTCACTCAGCATGATACTCTTCGTGTTAATCCACTTATATGCAAATTTCATGACTTCATCAGCTGGGATACTGGGTCGGGGAGGCTGGCGCACCTGGGTGAAGAAGGAGGGAGTGTTGAGGGTCAGTGGTGGGGGCTGAGAGCACGGTGCCCAACCCACAAGATCTCAGTATCTTTATGAAGACCATAATGCCCAAAAGGAGATAGAGATAGAGAAAAAATGAAAGTGTCTGACATAGAGACAGGCTGGGGGAAGAGTGGCAAGAGGGTAACTGGGGACACTGATGGTGGGAAATGTACGCTGGTGGAGGGATGTGGGTTGGAACTCTGTATGACTGAAACCCAATCATGAACAGCTTTGTAACTGTATATCTCGTGGTAATTCAACTAAAAAAAGAAGACATACTAGGGGCCAGAGGAATAGTACAGCAAGGAAGGCATTTGCCTTGCAGCATCCCATATGGTCCCAACAAAAATGCATGTTCAGCCAAGTAGAGGAATGGCTATTATGTCATATTCACTTGCAATTTTTTGTCAGTTGTAATTTTGTGATCTTTGGATACTTTATTCAAATCCTACTTATTTCAAAAAGGAGTCATTTTATCATTACATTATTATCACCAGTTCTCTAAGCCTACAAAAGCCTGAAAAAAATTGAATCTTGCCCTTTTTTCCCTGTTTGTAAAAATAAAAATACCTTTCACTTGATAATATAGCAACATATGCCAGCACAACTTCAGTCCAGGACTATAATCTAAACAGCACAGAGAAGTCACCCAAACTCAATAGGCAGTTGTTTGGGATGAGATCCTAGGAGTCAGTCTACTCAAGGGCTTGAGATTTAACATGGAAAACTATGTAGAGACCAGAATTTTCTCAGAAGAAAAGAAATCACAAAACCACACACACACACACAAAAATACCTGGAAGGAATTGCAAAGTACTACAATGCCAAATCAACTCACCTGATAGTTGAGGATTCTTTCTTCCCTGAAGCACAGGACAGACTCTTGCAAAACTCAAGTTTCATTAGAAGGGGGGAAAAACCATGCTAGGATTCAAATCGCCTGATGCCCACCCTTATCTCCTACTGCTCCCCCACAGCCTGTCATCAAGCAGGCTTTACTGAAGACCTCAGCTTCCTGAACAAGCTGGCCTGGCATGGGCAGCCCTCAGCAGTGCCTTTTACATAACAGTTCAGACAAACCAAAGGAAAGGTTTAACATCGTTTTCCAGGCAAAACCCAAATCATTCTTAGTAATTTCCCCACCTGTAAATTTAAGTGATTATTATCCAGAGACTCAAAATTTCCTTACCTGGGGTCTTCTTGGTAATAAATAAGTAGTTAGGTACACAGTAGAGACTACATTCTGGTTTTTCTGACTCTGCATGGTATCTTTACCTCTTTTTAGAAGTCTCCCCTATCACAGTATTTCTGTACAGAGATCTCAAAGAGGAATTTAGAAGTTTAACACTCAAATCTCAAACCAATCATTTTAAAGTCAGTGTGCTATATAATATCCATCGGCTGGGGACTGATTCATCTTCCTGGATCGCAGTCTTCTTGCTAAATGTAAATATAAATCCAGCAAAAGTAATTGCTATTACAATTGTAAAATACATATTATTGTAGCCTGGCAAGCTCCCTGTGATGTATTCAATCTGCCAAAAACAGTAACAACAAGTCTCACAATTTGTTGTGAGACATTACTGGTACCCGCTCAAGTAAATTGATGAACGATGGGAGGACAGTGCTACAGATTCTACAGAATAAGAGATAGTTCTCTTTAGGATGCCTTAGTAGCAAGGATATTTAAATGTCATCTTTATTTTGACCATATTTTGGAGGGCATTAATGTTACTATTTAAATAGTTTTATTATACAAAAGGCAGTGTTGATCCCTATTGGATTCTCTTGATGGACCAAAGATCCCAAAATGGCAAAAAAGGAAAATAAAAGCAATTGTGGGTTTGACAGGGAAAATAATTTAATTCTGACAGAAAACTATAGGGTAAAGAGCTTGGCAAAATTGCATCAACAACACTAGTGATTTAAACTTGGTTTTACTTTTTATAGCTCATGGTCTTGACAGTTTCCTTATACAAATACTCCATCCCTGACTAATAGTCTTGAATTCTATGTGGTTTTCTTACTTTTTGTAAAAAATGTGATAATTACCGAAAGAGAAATGTCATACCTCCTGTGTGATGAGTAAGTCAGTCTTTAGACAGTTTACCAGGTAAATTTAGACAAATTGTATTTTCAAAAAGGTTCGTTGACTAATAAAAGGAAACATAAAATAAATACTCCTAGTTATCTTCAACTCATAGAACATATATTAATTAATATATTTAAAAAGCAAGATGGTGAAACCAAGTCAGAGGTAAAAAAGAGTCTCAGTTCTTTTTAAAGTCACTGTTAGAAATAATTCCTTAAAAAATAACTCAAATGAAATTTTGACCAAAGTCAGTGTTAACCAAAATGGAGAATGAAAAATAATGAAGTGCAGAAGTGTATGAGAAAATGAAGAGGTCCATTACTGTGTTATTAAGTTACTAAAACAGGATTGTCAGTCAGAAACTTCTGCGTCTAATAATAGAAAGATAATGTAGTAAAACTAAGTGCACATCTGATTAAACCATGATAAATAAAAATTGTGAAAATTTTTTAAAAACTGAAAATATTTCAATGAAATACTAAGAGAATGCAATGCAATATTGTCTTAGTCAATTTGAGGTACCATAATAAAAAAAAACAGGCTGGGCAGGTTGTAAACAACAAAAATCCATTTCTTGTCATTCTGAAGGCTAAATGATTAATTCAAGGCACCAGTATGGTGTCTTATAGTAAGAGTCCTCTTACTCATTCATAAAGGTGACATCTTACTACTTATGATGGAATAGTCTAGAGATCTCTCTGGAATCTCTTGTATGGGCACTAATCCTGTCCATAAAGATTCTACTCCCATAGTTTATGCATCTCACAAAGACCTCACCTCCTAATACCATCATCAAGCATTAGGATCTAAAAATGAGGCTGGTTGGGCTATTGTGCCGCCAGCAGGTCAATCTGTACCTGTTAGGCAAGTGAATCAGCAGCCTGATGGCACTGTCAGACTTTCAGATACCCCAAAATTGCTGCTCTGCCTTTGGCCAGACCCCAAAAACTTGGGGCACAGTTTACCAAGAAAGTAAACAGCCAAAAGTTAGGTATGTGGGAGACACCCACAAACCACCTCTGGCTCAGCTATATAATTGGAGGCATGGTCTCTCTGGTTCCTGATCGAACTGCTTCACAGCCATGATCCCAGAGACTCAGAAACAAATCTCGGAACCCAAGGGCTTTTCGCAGAAATGCATCCTGTTCCTACAGTAGGTTACTGGCGCTGGGCAACTCCAGGTGGGAATGGGTTTCATGCCTTGGCCTGTTCCCCCTGGCGGTCTGGTGACCGCCATCCTAAGAGGCCACTGGACGGTCAGATTGGGGCCTGCAGTGACGAGACACATGGGGCCTCACCAGATGGGGGTGGAACCAGCCCTTTCCTCCCCATCCCAGCGAGACCCTGAGTCGCCACCTACAAACGGCCTCTCTGGCCCCTGATCAAGCTGATTAGTGGCCATGATCCCAGAGACTCAGAAACAAATCTCAAAACCCAGTGGCTTTTGGCAGAAATGCATCTGGACCACATACAAGGTAGTCACTGCCTCAGAGCTCATTGGAAAGTCAGGTATGAGACAGCAGTGATGGGGCAATTGCAGTCTCATGGGAAGGGTGGGCTATACAGGCTTGTCCTTCACACCCTACCGAGGTCATGAGTTGCCCCCCCCCCCCCCCCACAAGCAGCTCTTCAGCACGGCCATTGCTCCAGAGACAAAAGGACTTAATCCAGAGCCTGGCAGCTTGCAGCAGAAAAGTGAATGAACCATGAGTTAAACTACGGCGCCATGCCTCCCCGAGAGGGAAAGGGTGTTGCTCCCTTCCACCTCCCCCTCCCCCCAGCAGCAAGGTGGCCACCACCTCAGAGCTTATAGGAAAGCCAGGTATGAGCCAGCAGTGATGGGGCAACTGCAGTCTCATGGGAAGGGGGGCAGTACCGGCTCGTCCTTTATGCCCTACCAAGGTCACGAGTAGCCCCCTGAAGCGGCTCTCCGGCACAACCATAACACCAGACACATAGAAACCAATCTTGTAATTATCTGGCTCTTTGCAGAAATCCAAAATCGTGGCTGTGTGACATTACATGATTCTCATAACCAGCTACAGAAAACAAAGTATTTCACAATGCCTTTTCAGCAATTCTGATTGTTGGAGGGAAATTCTAAACAATAATGGTGCATCTTTTGTCAAAATAATGAATGTAATCAATGTAGAGAAGAGTTAAATAGAAATCATCTGCCTCACAGGCATTGAGAGGGAAGGGAGGGGTGTATACTGGGGTTCTTGGTGGTGAAGAATGATTAATGGTGAAGGGAAAGGTGTTTTGATCATTGTATGACTGAGACTTAAACCTGAAATCTTAGTAGCTTTTCCCACAGTGATTCAATAAATAAATATAAGAAGAAAAAATAAATAAATAAATATGAGGCTGGGGTTAACTATTAGTAGTTACCCATACTTGAAGTATTCCAATAACAATGACTTGAAAACACACCATCGTCCTGCTTTAAAGTCTTCACTTACTCACAAATACCACCAGAGTTTAGTACTGTTGCCTTAATATTGCAATCAGTCATTTTCATTTTCATCTGTCCCCCTAGAACTCTAATTTTGATTCACCGCAATACAACTGACCTGACTCTTGAGTATTTAAGACTTTAGGAAGTGTCCAGCAATGACACCCTTCAACAAGGCTGGAACATCACTTCTTTGAGAGGTTTCCATAAACTTTCCCACTGGGTCTCAGTCTTGTTATTTTCATACTGCTTCTCAATTGCCCCAAGCAGATTAGGACCTTATAAGTAGTTGTGTCAAAGCACAGCACCTGGAGATGAAGACTCATTGGATTTGCATTAGATGAATATATAAGTGAAATTATTGTCAATGAGTCAATCACTGAAGGCATAATGAATAGTATAGCTACCGTACTCCCTGCTCCATTTCACTGAGTAATGAATCCACACGTCTCCCTGAAGTACAATAAACATAGGTAAGAACAGAAGATAAAATGTGGTAGACTAAAGCCTTAGAGAAATTCATCCAATGTTCTTTTTAAAATGTCTTTAGGGGTGGCGGGACAGGCACGGAGGCCCAGCTCTGGGCAACAAAGCTGAACGGCTCCAATTCCAACCAGGTACAGCCCGCCCCCAAGGGCCTGGGACCCTCTCTGGGCATGCGCAACTAGATCCATCTCCTAGAAAGCCGGTTTTCTCCCCTGATCTGCGTGGGACGGGAACGGAGGCCTAGCTCTGGGCAACAAAGCTGACCGGCTCCTCATTCCAACCAGGAGACGTTCCCAACTCCTCGCCCAGTGCCAGGGACTCTTTCCGGAGCCATGGCCGCTAACGCGGCCGTGAAATATTTTCCCACTACATATGCCATAGGAACCATAAGCTACCTTCTTAGATGGAAACTTCTCTAGTTTAGCTCAGCCACTAGAAACACAGTAGCCAATAACTCATAAACCTATCTTAACTCACACTGCATATCAAGCAGAATGGTAACAGTTAAGAACTAAACCACACTTGTCACAATGGTAAAGCAACGCAAAAGCCCACCAAACTTTCTGATTGAAGAGTCTAGCCCAGATGACACGAACAGTACTATAGTGTTAGACAACCTCTCTGACAAGGAATTCATAAGGGAGCTACTTAGGATGCTTAGGGAACTAAAAGAAACAATGGAAAGCAATGCCAATAGAAGACAAGAGGATTTGAAGGCAGAAATGAGGAAAATGCAATCGGAAATGTCAGACCTGAAAAATCTCGTAGGCGAATTGAAAAACTCAGTGGAAGGCCTCAGCAGCAGAGTAACAGCTGCTGAGAACAGAATCAGTGAGCTCGAAGATGAAGTTCAGAGACTCTCTAGAAAAGAGCAGAAAATGAAAAAGAGACTCACAATTCGGGAACAGATGGCAAGAGAAGATCATGATGAAGCCAAGAGAGGTAACATAAGAATTATTGGAGTCCCAGAGGTACAGGAAGAAAACCTTGATGAAGAAGAAACTGTCAAAGACATCATTGCTAAAACGTTTCCAGAGCTGAAGAAAACTTGTGACCATATTCAGGAGGCCCGACGGGTACCAGCTAGAAGAAATCCAAATAAAAACACCCCAAGACACATTCTGATCAAAATGACCAAAACCTTAGACAGAGACAAAATTCTGAAAGCAGCAAGATCAAAGAAAGAAATCTCTTACAAAGGAGCATCCTTAAAATTCACAGCTGATTTTTCTGATGAAACCCTCATGGCCCGAAAACAGTGGTGGGACATAGTAAAAAAACTCAATGAAATAAATGCCTCCCCCAAAATACTTTTCCCAGCAAGACTCTCATTCATAATAGAAGGAACAACACACAGTTTCACAGACAAACAACAGCTCAGGAACTTCATAGACTCAAAACCATGGTTACAAGAACAACTAAATGGGCTACTTTAAGGCAAGAAAGGCCCCTCAAATACACCCAATTTTAACATAACAATAGGACAAAATCCCATAACAATAATCTCTCTCAATGTCAATGGGCTAAACGCACCAATTAAAAGACATAGAGTGGCAGGATGGATTAGAAAATTGAACCCAACATTCTGCTGCCTGCAAGAAACGCATCTCAATAGTCAAAGCAAACACAGACTCAGAGTCAAAGGCTGGAAAACAATCCTACAGGCAAACAGCTCCCATAAAAAAGCTGGGGTAGCCATCCTTATATCAGATCACATCAATTTCAGAGTGAGGAAGGTCATAAGAGACAGTGAAGGCCATTACTTATTGATCAGAGGATCTGTACAACAGGAAGAACTTACAATAATAAATGTATATGCACCTAATGAGAGACCAGCAAAGTACTTAAAACAACTACTCATAGATTTGGAAAAAGACATCAATAGCAACACAATACTAGTGGGAGACTTCAACACTGCTTTGTCACCTCTTGATAGATCAACCAGACTCAAGCTTAGCAAGGACATACTTCATTTGAGGGAAACAATGGAAGAAAGGGACTTAGTAGATATATACAGGACACTTCATCCACAAAAAGCTGAATACACATTCTTCTCAAGCGTACATGGAACATTCTCCAAGATAGACCACATGCTGAGCCACAAAACATGCCTCCATAAAATTAAGAAGGTAGAGATTGTATCAACAATCTTCTCAGACCATAATGCGCTGAAATTAGAAGTAAATCACACACAAAAACAGAAAACTAAATCAAACACCTGGAAATTAAACAGTGCACTATTGAACAACGAGTGGATTAGACAGGAAATCAAAGAGGAAATCAAAAGATTCCTAGAAACGAATGAAAATGAGAACACGAGTTACCAAAACTTATGGGACACAGCAAAGGCTGTGTTAAGAGGAAAGTTTATAGCTCTACAAGCATTCCTCAGGAAGGAGGAGCGAGCACACATAAGTAACCTAACCTCACAGCTTAAGAGCTTGGAGAAGGACCAAAAAAAGGAGCACAACCCGAACAGGAGAAAGGAAATAATAAAACTCAGAGCAGAGATTAACGAGATGGAAACCCAAAAAACAATCCGAAAGATCAATGAAACCAAGAGCTGGTTCTTTGAGAAAATTAACAAGATCGATAAGCCTCTAGCAAAACTCACAAAGAAAGGGAGAGAGAAAACCCTAATCAACCGAATCAGAAATGAAAAGGGGGTCATTACAACAGAAACCACAGAAATTCAGAGGATCCTCAGGGAGTACTTTGAGAAGCTTTATGCCACGGAACATCAAAACCTCGAGGAAATGGATAAATTCCTAGACTCCTACAGACTCCCAAGGCTGAACCAAGAAGACCTGGAATACCTGAACAGACCTATCACCATCAAGGAAATTGAAATGGTAATAAAAAGTCTCCCCAAGCACAAAAGTCCTGGCCCGGATGGATTCACTAGTGAATTCTTCCAAATCTTTAAAGAGGACTTACTCCCAATACTCTTTAAGCTTTTCCACGAAATTGAAATATCAAAAACACTTCCAAACAGTTTCTACGAAGCAAATATCACACTGATACCAAAAGCAGACAGAGATACCACAAAGAAAGAGAATTACAGGCCGATATCCCTGATGAACACAGATGCAAAGATCCTCAACAAACTACTAGCAAATAGAATCCAACTACTCATCAAAAAGATCATACACCATGACCAAGTAGGATTCATCCCAGGGATGCAAGGATGGTTCAACATTCGGAAATCAATCAACATAATCCACCATATCAACAAAAGAAAAGATAAAAAGCATATGATCATATCAATAGATGCAGAGAAAGCATTTGATAAGATCCAGCACCTCTTTATGATGAAAACCCTAGCCAAAATGGGTATAGAGGGGACCTTCCTCAACATAATTAAAGCCATCTACCACAAGCCTACAGCAAGCATCATCCTCAATGGGGAAAAACTGAGAGCCTTCCCTCTAAGATCAGGGACGAGACAGGGATGCCCACTCTCTCCACTGCTGTTCAATATAGTACTGGAAGTACTTGCAATAGCGATTAGGCAGGAAAAAGATATTAAGGGCATTCAGGTAGGAAAGGAAGAAATCAAGCTCTCACTATTCGCAGATGATATGATACTCTACTTAGAGAACCCAATAACTTCCACCAAAAAACTCTTAGAAACAATAGACTCGTATAGTAAAGTTGCAGGTTATAAAATCAATACCCAAAAGTCCATGGCTTTCCTATACGCAAACAGTGAGAGAGAAGAAAGCAACATGAAAAAAACAATCCCATTCACAATTGTGCCCCAGAAAATCAAGTACCTAGGAATCAGCTTAACTAAGGAAGTAAAGGACCTGTACAAAGAAAACTACAAAACGCTACTTCAGGAAATAAAAGAGGACATGAGGAAATGGAAAGATATCCCCTGCTCATGGGTCGGAAGACTTAACATTGTCAAAATGGCAATACTACCGAAAGCATTGTATAAATTGAATGCAATCCCTATAAGGATACCCATAACATTCTTCAAAGAAATGGAGCAAACACTCTTGAAATTTATATGGAACAATAAGCCCCCACGAATAGCTAAAGCAATTCTTAGGAAAAAGAAAATGGGAGGAATCAACCTCCCGAACTTCAAACTGTACTACAAAGCAGTAATAATTAAAACAGCATGGTACTGGAACAAAGGCAGAACTGCAGACCAATGGAACAGGGTTGAATACACTGACATCTCTCCTCAATCATATGCTCATCTAATCTTTGATAAAGGTGCAAGTAATGTGAAGTGAAGTAAGGAAAGCCTCTTTAATAAATTGTGTTGGCATCACTGGACGGCTACATGCAAAAAAATAGGCTCAGAACTCTGCCTAACACCATGTACAAAAGTAAGATCAAAATGGATTAAAGACCTCAACATCAGACCAGAAACCATAAGGTACATTGAAGATAAAGTTGGCAAAACCCTCCATGACATTGAAGCTAATGGTATCTTCAAAGATGCCAGGCCACTGGCCGAGCAAGTGAAAACAGAGATAGATAAATGGGACTATCTTAAACTAAGAAGCTTCTGCACCTCCAAAGAAAGAGTGACCAAAATACGAAGACAGTCTACAGAATGGGAAAGGATATTCACCGAATACACATCTGACAAGGGGTTGATATCCAGGATATACAAAATACTGGTTAAACTCCACAAGAAGAAAACATCCAACCCCATCCAAAAATGGGGCAATGAAATGAACAGAAACTTTCTCAAAGAAGAAATCCGAATGGCAAAAAAGCACATGAGAAAATGCTCTACATCATTAATCATCAGGGAGATGCAGATCAAAACCACAATGAGATACCATCTCACACCTCAGAGACTGGCCCACATCAAAAAGAACAAAAGCAACCGATGCTGGCGTGGATGTGGCGAGAAAGGGACACTCCTTCACTGTTGGTGGGAATGTCCACTGGTTCAGCCCTTCTGGAAAACAGTATGGACGATTCTCAAAAAATTAGAAATTGAGCTCCCATTTGACCCAGCAATACCACTCCTGGGAATATATCCCAGAGAGGCAAAAATGTATAGTCGAAGTGACATCTGCACTTGTTTGTTCATTGCAGCCCTCTTTACAATAGCCAGAAACTGGAAGAAACCTGAATGCCCAAGAACAGATGACTGGTTAAAGAAACTTTGGTACATCTACACAATGGAGTACTATGTAGCTCTTAGAAAAGATGAAGTCATGAAATTTACATACAAGTGGTACAATATGGAAAGTATCATGCTAAGCGAAATGAGTCAGAAAGAGAGGGATAGACATAGAAAGATTGCATTCATCTGGGGGATATAAAGTAACAAAGTATGAGATTAATACCCAAGAATAGCTGAGATCAGCACCAGGAGGATTACTCCATAACTTAGAGGCCAGCCGGGTATCCTAGAGGAAAGGGCTATTCAGATAGAGAAGGGAGCACCAAATAAAGGATGTTTGGAGGATCCTCCCAGGAGGGGAGATGCATGTCGAAAGTAGACTATGGACTGAACATGTTTGCCACTCAATGCCTCTTTTGCAGACCACAACACCCAAAAGGAGAGAGAGAACACAGGGGATTGCCCTGCCACAGAGGCAGGGGGGGGATGGGGGGGATGGGGGTGGGGCGATATTATCCATGGTGGTGGAAAATGGGCACTGGTGGAGGGATGGGTATCTGATCATTGTATAATTGAAACCAAAGCACAAAAAATTGTAAATCTACAACTTTAAAAAAAATAAAATAAAATAAAATAAAGGGGGAAAAAAAAAAAAACTCAATGAAATAAATGCCTCCCCAAAAATACTTTACCCAGCGAGACTCTCATTCATAATAGAAGGAAAAACACACAGTTTCACAGACAAACAACAGCACAGGAACTTCATAGACTCAAAACCATGGTTACAAGAACAACTAAATGGGCTACTTTAAGGCAAGAAAGGCCCCTCAAATACACCAAATTTCAACAGAACAATGGGACAAAATCCCATAACAATAATCTCTCTCAATGTCAATGGGCTAAACGCACCAATTAAAAGACATAGAGTGGCAGGATGGATTAGAAAATTGAACCCAACATTCTGCTACCTGCAAGAAACACATCTCAATAGTCAAAGCAAACACAGACTCAGAGTCAAAGGTTGGAAAACAATCCTACAGGCAAAAAGCTCGCATAAAAAAGCTGGGGTAGCCATCCTAATATCAGACCACATCGATTTCAGAGTGAAGAAGGTCATAAGAGACAGTGAAGGCCATTTCTTATTGATCAAAGGATCTGTACAACAGGAAGAACTTACAATAATAAATGTATATGCACCTAATGAGAGACCAGCAAAGTACTTAAAACAACTACTCATAGATTTGGAAAAAGACATCAATAGCAACACAATACTAGTGGGAGACTTCAACACCGCTTTGTCACCTCTTGATAGATCAACCAGACTCAAGCTTAGCAAGGACATACTTCATCTGAGGGAAACAATGGAAGAAAGGGACTTAGTAGATATATACAGGACACTTCATCCACAAAAAGCTGAATACACATTCTTCTCAAGCGTACATGGAACATTCTCCAAGATAGACCACATGCTGAGCCACAAAACATGCCTCCATAAAATTAAGAAGGTAGAGATTGTATCAACAATCTTCTCAGACCATAATGCGCTGAAATTAGAAGTAAATCACACACAAAAACAGAAAACTAAATCAAACACCTGAAAATTAAACAGTCATTATTGAACAACGAGTGGATTAGACAGGAAATCAAAGAGGAAATCAAACGATTCCTAGAAACTAATGAAAATGAGAACACGAGTTACCAAAACTTATGGGACACGGCAAAAGCTGTGTTAAGAGGAAAGTTTATAGCTCTACAAGCATTCCTCAGGAAGGAGGAGCGAGCACACATAAGTAACCTAACCTCACAGCTTAAGAGCTTGGAGAAGGACCCAAAAAAGGAGCACAACCCAAACAGGAGAAAGGAAATAATAAAACTCAGAGCAGAGATTAACGAGATGGAAACCCAAAAAACAATCCGAAAGATCAATGAAACCAAGAGCTGGTTCTTTGAGAAAATTAACAAGATCGATAAGCCTCTAGCAAAACTCACAAAGAAAGGGAGAGAGAAAACCCTAATAAACCGAATCAGAAATGAAAAGGGGATCATTACAACAGAAACTACGGAAATTCAGAGGATCCTCAGGGAGTACTTCGAGAAGCTTTATGCCACAGAACATCAAAACCTCGAGGAAATGGATAAATTCCTAGACTCTTACAGAATCCCAAGGTTGAACCAAGAAGACCTGGAATACCTGAACAGACCTATCACCATCAAGGAAATTGAAATGGTAATAAAAAGTCTCCCCAAGCACAAAAGTCTTGGCCCGGATGGATTCACTAGTGAATTCTTCCAAATCTTTAAAGAGGACTTACTCCCAATCCTTTTTAAGCTTTTCCACGAAATTGAAATATCAAAAACACTTTGGAACAGTTTCTACGAAGCAAATATCACATGATACCAAAAACAGACAGAGATACCACAAAGAAAGAGAATCACAGACTGATATCCCTGATGAACACAGATGCAAAGATCCTCAACAAACTACTAGCAAATAGAATCCAACTACTCATCAAAAAGATCATACACCATGACCAAGTAGGATTCATCCCAGGGATGCAAGGATGGTTTAACATTCGAAAATCAATCAACATAATCCATCATATCAACAAAAGGAAAGATAAAAAGCATATGATTATATCAATAGATGCAGAGAAAGCATTTGACAAGATCCAGCACCCCTTTATGATGAAAACCCTAGCCAAAATGGGTATAGAGGGGACCTTCCTTAACATAATTAAAGCCATCTACCACCAACCTACAGCAAGCATCATCCTCAATGGGGAAAAACTGAGAGCCGTCCCTCTAAGATCAGGGACGAGACAAGGATGCCCACTCTCTCCACTGCTGTTCAATATAGTACTGGAAGTACTTGCAATAGCAATTAGGCAAGAAAAAGATATTAAAGGCATTCAGGTAGGAAAGGAAGAAATCAAGCTCTCACTATTCACAGATGATATGATACTATATTAGAGAACCCAATAACCTCCCCCAAAAAACTCCTAGAAACAATAGACTCGTATAGTAAAGTTGCAGGCTATAAAATCAATACCCAAAAGTCCATGGCTTTCGTATATGCAAACAGTGAGAGAGAAGAAAGCAACATGAAAAAAACAATCCCGTTCACAATTGTGCCCCAGAAAATCAAGTACCTAGGAATCAGCTTAACTAAGGAAATAAAGGACCTGTACAAAGAAAACTACAAAACCCTACTTCAGGAAATAAAAGAGGACATGAGGAAATGGAAAGATATCCCCTGCTCATGGGTCGGGAGACTTAACATTGTCAAAATGGCAATACTACCAAAAGCATTGTATAAATTCAATGCAATCCCTATAACGATACCCATGAAATTCTTCAAAGAAATGGAGCAAACACTCCTGAAATTTATATGGAACAATAAGCCCCCACGAATAGCTAAAACAATTCTTGGGAAAAAGAAAATGGGAGGAATCAACCTCCCTAACTTCAAACTGTACTACAAAGCAGTAATAATTAAAACAGCATGGTACTGGAACAAAGGCAGAACTGCAGACCAATGGAACAGGGTTGAATACACTGACATCTCCCCTCAATCATATGCTCATCTAATCTTTGATAAAGGTGCAAGTAATGTGAAGTGGAGTAAGGAAAGCCTCTTTAACAAATTGTGCTGGCATCGCTGGATGGCTATATGCAAAAAAATGGGCTCAGAACTCTGCCTAATACCACGTACAAAAGTAAGATCAAAATGGATTAAAGAACTCAACATCAGACCAGAAACCATAAGGTACTTTGAAGACAAAGTTGGCAAAACCCTTCATGACATTGAAGCTAATGGAATCTTCAAAGATGCCACGCCACTGGTCGAGCAAGTGAAAACAGAGATAGATAAATGGGACTATCTTAAACGAAGAAGCTTCTGCACCTCCAAAGAAACAGTGACCAAAATACAAAGACAGTCTACAGAATGGGAAAGGATATTCGCCAAATACATATCTGACAAGGGGTTGATATCCAGCATATACAAAATACTGGTTAAAATCCACAAGAAGAAAACATCCAACCCCATCCAAAAATGGGGCAATGAAATGAACAGAAACTTTCTCAAAGAAGAAATCCGAATGGCAAAAAAGCACATGAGAAAATGCTCTACATCATTAATCATCAGGGAGATGCAGATCAAAACCACAATGAGATACCATCTCACACATCAGAGACTGGCCCACATTCAAAAGAGCAAAAGCAACCGATGCTGGCATGGATGTCGCGAGAAAGGGACACTCCTTCACTGTTGGTGGGAATGTCGACTGGTTCAGCCCTTCTGGAAAACAGTATGGACGATTCTCAAAAAATTAGAAATTGAGCTCCCATTTGACCCAGCAATACCACTCCTGGAAATATATCCCAGAGAGGCAAAAATGTATAGTCGAAGTGACATCTGCACTTGTTTGTTCATTGCAGCACTCTTTACAATAGCCAGAAAATGGAAGAAACCTGAATGTCCAACAACAGATGACTGGTTAAAGAAACTTTGGTACATCTACGCAATGGAGTACTATGTAGCTGTTAGAAAAGATGAAGTCATGAAATTTACATACAAGTGGTACAATATGGAAAGTATCATGCTAAGCGAAATGAGTCAGAAAGAGAGGGATAGACATAGAAAGATTGCATTCATCTGGGGGATATAAAGTAACAAAATATGAGATTAATACCCAAGAATAGCTGAGATCAGCACCAGGAGGATTACTCCATAACTTAGAGGCCAGCCGGGTATTCTAGGGGAAAGGGCAGTTCAGATAGAGAAGGGAGCACCAAATAAAGGGTGTTTGGAGGATCTTCCCAGGAGGGGAGGTGCATGTCGAAAGTAGTCTATGGACTGAACATGTTTGCCACTCAATTCCTCTCTTGCAGAACACAACACCCAAAACAAGAGAGAGAACACAGGGGATTGCCCTGCCACAGAGGCCGGGGGGATGGGGGAATGGGGGTGGGGGGGATATTATCCATGGTGGTGGAAAATGGGCACTGGTGGAGAGATGGGTATCTGATCATTGTATAATCGAAACCCAAGCACAAAAAATAGTAAATCTACAGCTGTACATCATGGTGTTTCACTAATAAAAAAATTTTTTAAAAAAATGTCTTTAGGGGTTGGAGGGATAGCACAGCGGGTGGGCATTTGCCTTGCATGTGGCCAACCTAGGTTCGATTCCCACTCAGTAATTCCTGAGTGCATGAGCCAGGAATGATTCCTGTGCATCGCCAGATGTGATCAAAAGAGAAAAATAAATAAATAAAGGTGTCTTTAATATTGCAAGAGATTTGGAAAAGCAAGTTTAATTGAGATTAAATTCATATATCAAACAATAGCACAGTGGGTAGGGCGTTTGCCCTGCACAAGGCCCACATGGCCAGCCCGAGTTCGATTCCTCCGCCCCTCCTGGAGAGCCCGGCAAGCCACGAGAGTATCTTGCCTGCACAGCAAAGCCTGGCAAGCTACCCTTGATGTATTCAATATGTCAAAAACAGTAACAACAAGTCTCATGATGGAGACATTACTGGGCCTGCTCGAGCAAATCGATGAACAATGGGAGGACAGTGCTAAGACAGTGCTAAAGTATAAGATATATTTTAGCATCTTTATGGTTGCAAAGTCAACCTGACTACATTTCCCACCACTAATATCCCCAGTTTCCCTCCAGTGACTCCCACTTCCCCTCAGCATAACCTCTCTCTCTCTCTCTCTCTCTCTCTCTCTTTCTCTCTCTCTACTCTCTCTCACCTCTCTCTCACCTCTCTCTCCCTCACCTCTTTCTCACTCTCTCTTTGTCTCTCTTTCCTTTCAGGCATTATGCTTTGTAATATAGCTACTGAAAGATTATAAAAGTTTATCATATATATTAATAAAAGGACGGGTGTTGGAATATTGTACGACTGAGACCCAATCATGAACTTTGTAACAGTATTTCATGGTTATTCAATAATAAACAAATAAATAAATAAAGGATACCAAGGGGAAAACAAGGATTTTGAGTACTTCAGGTCTTTAGCACACCCCTACTTACCCATCTCTCAGAAACTATTAATCTAATTTCTGTGTATGTAATTATCTATTATGAACATTTTTATATAAATGGAATCATAAAATCTGTGTTTTTGTGTACATATGGCTTCCTTCATATGACGTTTTAAAGGTCTATCATGTTATAACCCATATAAGTACTTTATTCTCTTTTATAACTAAATAATATTCTATTATATGGATATATCATGTTGTATCCATTCACTAATCTATTAATAAACATTTGTGCCATTGTGAATAATGATGCTGATAATATTGAACCACGTATGTACATGTTTTGGTGTGGATATAATATTTTCATTTCTCTTGGATATACATCTAGAAATAGAATTGCTGAGTCCTACAATAGTTCTATGTCTAACATTTTTAAGAACTGTGAGGCTATTTTCCAAAGTTTCTGCAAAATTTTATACTCAGATCACCACTCTCATTTGATCTCATCACATACTTTCCATTACTTATTATTTTCTAGTATTTTTATTTTAGACATCCTAGTGGGTATGAAATGACATTGTTGTCTTGATTTGTATTTCTCAGATACCTAATGATGTTCAACAACATTTTATGCTTTGACATTGCTTTGATTTTTTTTTAATTTAGAGAAAAACCCAAGAAAATAAGACTGCGTCTCCCTTCCCACAACCACAGGCTTCAAACCAAGCAGTCCTCCAGCAACACTGCAAGAAGATCCCAGAAAGCCCTGAGCAGGGCCACCAGGAAGACCATGTAACACAATGAGGCCTCATGGACGGCAGCCAATGTGACCTGGGAGAGCTCTCCCCTCCCCACTTTTGTGAACTACAGGCCATCAGCAAAAATGTGGAAGGAGACTCGGGGCTCACATTATCTCTGGATGGTTTGCTACATGTAAATAATAAGAAGTTTATAGTAGCAAGCAGATTGTACATTATCATTAGTATGATTTCAGCCTGCTTTATGACTCCTCAGCTAGTTGGAAACATTTTTATTTTGAATATCGAAACCTGTCAGAATTTGTTTTGCTAAAGCTAACAGAATGATACAGGTCAGATCAATTATTATAAAAATTCAATTAAGCAAAGTGCCATATGTGGCTCTATTTAAAAAAAAGGCTGTGGTGGCACATATGGCTAAGAAGACATGATGGCAGTGCATCCCCACAAGTGCATGGCACCTTCCTGCCTGCAATCAAGTGACCATATTGAAACAAGGAGTCCCCTCTTCCTGCCCCAGTCCCTCCTCACTCTGCCACTGTCCCTTCAAAGCTCTTGTGTTTTTCCATCTCCCAAGGGAGACTTGGCAACTTTCTAGATGGTATTGGTCTACAGAAGACTTGATAAACTGGGTTGTTGGCTCCCAGCCCCTGAAACCCAGAACGCAACAATGTTTTCCCTTTTCCTAATTTTATTGTTTTTGCTGTGACTATGAGGTGCAAGCTTTAGTTGTGCTTCTTGCTCATATTCAGCGGTGGTGCTCACTAGGGTTTGTACACTTTAGATGTGATCCAAGCACTGGGTGTTGAGGAAACTAGTTAGAGCAGCATTCTATATTTTTTTTTAATTTTTATTTGTGAAACACCATGAGGTACAGTTGTAGACTTACAAATTTTTGTGTTTGGGTTTCTATTATACAATGATCAGTACCCATCCCTTCACCAGTGTCCATTTGCCACCACCACGGATCCCAGTATCCCTCCCACCTCCCATCCCCCCATCCCACCCTTCCTCTGTGGCAGGGCATTCCCTTTTGTTCTCTCTCTCCTTTGGGGTGTTGTGGTTTGCAAAAAGAAGCATTGAGTGGCAATCATGTTTGGTCTATAGTCTACTTTTAGCATGCTTCTCCCATCCTGGGAGGACCCTCCCAACACCCTTTATTTGGTGGTTCCTTCTCTGTCTGAGCTACCTTTTCCCCTAGCATGTGTGGCTGGTCTCCAAGCCATGGAATAAACCTCCTGGTACTAATCTCAGCTATTCTTGAAAACCCTTTTTTTTTTCTGCTGCAGGGTGAAATTTTATCTAAGTACATAGTTCGCCTTATCTTAGTCCATAAACAATCATCTTAGATCTACTTCTTAATAATTTTTCTAGTCATTTTGTATGGACACAGTAAGAGATATTATAAGCTTATAAGGTGGTTTTCCTAGGGACACCTCGCTATAGATTCCAGACTACAGTCCGAAGGCCAGGTTAGTTCTTCCTAATCCCAGCAAAGTCCTTGTTCAATCACTTCTCTTTGAGTCATGACAGAATTCATCCATGGTCATGGTCTTAACTTTTAAGCTATATGGCACTTGACCTGTTCTTTTTTTTCCCCCTTTATTTTATTTTATATTTTTACAGTTATAAATTTATAATTTTTTGTGCTTTGGTTTCAATCATACAATGATCAGATACCCATCCCTCCACCAGTGCCCATTTTCCACCACCATGGATAATATCCCCCCACCCCCATCCCCCCATCCCTCTCTGCCTCTGTGGCAGGGCAATCCCCTGTGTTCTCTCTCTCCTTTTGGGTGTTGTGGTCTGCAAAAGAGGCATTGAGTGGCAAACATGTTCAGTCCATAGTCCACTTTCGACATGCATCTCCCCTCCTGGGAGGATCCTCCAAACACCCTTTATTTGGTGCTCCATTCTCTATCTGAACTGCCCTTTCCTCTAGGATACCCGGCTGGCCTCTAAGTTATGGAGTAATCCTCCTGGTGCTGATCTCAGCTATTCTTGGGTATTAATCTCATACTTTGTTACTTTATATCCCCCAGATGAATGCAATCTTTCTATGTCTATCCCTCTCTTTCTGACTCATTTCGCTTAGCATGATACTTTCCATATTGTACCACTTGTATGTAAATTTCATGACTTCATCTTTTCTAACAGCTACATAGTACTCCATTGTGTAGATGTACCAACGTTTCTTTAACCAGTCATCTGTTGTTGGGCATTCAGGTTTCTTCCAGTTTCTGGCTATTGTAAAGAGTGTTGCAATGAACAAACAAGTGCAGATGTCACTTCGACTATACATTTTTGCCTCTCTGGGATATATTCCCAGGAGTGGTATTGCTGGGTCAAATGGGAGCTCAATTTCTAATTTTTTGAGAATCGTCCATACTGTGAAAACCCTTTTTTTTATTAATAAAAATTTTAATAGTGAGACATCATGAGGTACAGTTGCAGACTTACACATTTTTGTGCTTGGGTTTCAATTATACAATGATCAAATACCCATCCCTCCACCGGTGCCCATTTCCCACCACCACGGATCCCAGTATCCCTCCCACGCCCCTTCCCCCCCCATCCCACCCTGCCTCTGTGGCAGGGCATTCTCTTTTGTTCTCTCTCTCTTATTGGATGTTGTGGTTTGCAAACGAGGCAAAGGGTGACAATCATGTTTAGTCTATAGTCTACTTTCCGCAGAGCAGCATTCTTTAACCTTTCACACCTGAGTTACGGTCTGTCCAGAATACCAGTCTAAGGACTGGCGGTTAAAACTACTGGTCCTTACACCAGCTGTTTTCCATCTTTCTACACCTACCAGGTGGCACTGGTCCATGGACCAGCGCTTGAAGATCAAGTGGTTGAAGATCACTGGTTTAAATACAAGTGACCAAGTCTGAGTCTTTGCTATACCTCTGGCCTCTTGGATGAGTGGCACAGGGCTAAGAATACCAACTCTGGAGGAAGGTCATAAGAGACAGTGAAGGCCATTTCTTATTGATCAAAGGATCTGTACAACAGGAAGAACTTACAATAATAAATGTATATGCACCTAATGAGAGACCAGCAAAGTACTTAAAACAACTACTCATAGATTTGGAAAAAGACATCAATAGCAACACAATACTAGTGGGAGACTTCAACACTGCTTTGTCACCTCTTGATAGATCAACCAGACTCAAGCTTAGCAAGGACATACTTCATTTGAGGGAAACAATGGAAGAAAGGGACTTAGTAGATATATACAGGACACTTCATCCACAAAAAGCTGAATACACATTCTTCTCAAGCGTACATGGAACATTCTCCAAGATAGACCACATGCTGAGCCACAAAACATGCCTCCATAAAATTAAGAAGGTAGAGATTGTATCAACAATCTTCTCAGACCATAATGCGCTGAAATTAGAAGTAAATCACACACAAAAACAGAAAACTAAATCAAACACCTGGAAATTAAACAGTGCACTATTGAACAACGAGTGGATTAGACAGGAAATCAAAGAGGAAATCAAAAGATTCCTAGAAACGAATGAAAATGAGAACACGAGTTACCAAAACTTATGGGACACAGCAAAGGCTGTGTTAAGAGGAAAGTTTATAGCTCTACAAGCATTCCTCAGGAAGGAGGAGCGAGCACACATAAGTAACCTAACCTCACAGCTTAAGAGCTTGGAGAAGGACCAAAAAAAGGAGCACAACCCGAACAGGAGAAAGGAAATAATAAAACTCAGAGCAGAGATTAACGAGATGGAAACCCAAAAAACAATCCGAAAGATCAATGAAACCAAGAGCTGGTTCTTTGAGAAAATTAACAAGATCGATAAGCCTCTAGCAAAACTCACAAAGAAAGGGAGAGAGAAAACCCTAATCAACCGAATCAGAAATGAAAAGGGGATCATTACAACAGAAACTACGGAAATTCAGAGGATCCTCAGGGAGTACTTTGAGAAGCTTTATGCCACAGAACATCAAAACCTCGAGGAAATGGATAAATTCCTAGACTCCTACAGACTCCCAAGGCTGAACCAAGAAGACCTGGAATACCTGAACAGACCTATCACCATCAAGGAAATTGAAATGGTAATAAAAAGTCTCCCCAAGCACAAAGGTCCTGGCCCGGATGGATTCACTAGTGAATTCTCCCAAATCTTTAAAGAGGACTTACTCCCAGTGCTCTTTAAGCTTTTCCACGAAATTGAAATATCAAAAACACTTTGGAACAGTTTCTACGAAGCAAATATCACACTGATACCAAAAGCAGACAGAGATACCACAAAGAAAGAGAATCACAGACCAATATCCCTGATGAACACAGATGCAAAGATCCTCAACAAACTACTAGCAAATAGAATCCAACTACTCATCAAAAAGATCATACACCATGACCAAGTAGGATTCATCCCAGGGATGCAAGGATGGTTTAACATTCGAAAATCAATCAACATAATCCATCATATCAACAAAAGGAAAGATAAAAAGCATATGATTATATCAATAGATGCAGAGAAAGCATTTGACAAGATCCAGCACCCCTTTATGATGAAAACCCTAGCCAAAATGGGTATAGAGGGGACCTTCCTTAACATAATTAAAGCCATCTACCACCAACCTACAGCAAGCATCATCCTCAATGGGGAAAAACTGAGAGCCTTCCCTCTAAGATCAGGGACGAGACAGGGATGCCCACTCTCTCCACTGCTGTTCAATATAGTACTGGAAGTACTTGCAATAGCGATTAGGCAAGAAAAAGATATTAAGGGCATTCAGGTAGGAAAGGAAGAAATCAAGCTCTCACTATTCGCAGATGATATGATACTCTACTTAGAGAACCCAATAACCTCCACCAAAAAACTCCTAGAAACAATAGACTCGTATAGTAAAGTTGCAGGCTATAAAATCAATACCCAAAAGTCCATGGCTTTCCTATACGCAAACAGTGAGAGAGAAGAAAGCAACATGAAAAAAAGAATCCCGTTCACAATTGTGCCCCAGAAAATCAAGTACCTAGGAATCAGCTTAACTAAGGAAGTAAAGGACCTGTACAAAGAAAACTACAAAACACTACTTCAGGAAATAAAAGAGGACATGAGGAAATGGAAAGATATCCCCTGCTCATGGGTCGGGAGACTTAACATTGTCAAAATGACAATACTACCGAAATCATTGTATAAATTCAATGCAATCCCTATAAGGATACCCATGAAATTCTTCAAAGAAATGGAGCAAACACTCCTGAAATTTATATGGAACAATAAGCCCCCACGAATAACTAAAGCAATTCTTGGAAAAAAGAAAATGGGAGGAATCAACCTCCCGAACTTCAAACTGTACTACAAAGCAGTAATAATCAAAACAGCATGGTACTGGAACAAAGGCAGAACTGCAGACCAATGGAACAGGGTTGAATACACTGACATCTCCCCTCAATCATATGCTCATCTAATCTTTGATAAAGGTGCAAGTAATGTGAAGTGGAGTAAGGAAAGCCTCTTTAACAAATTGTGCTGGCATCGCTGGACAGCTACATGCAAAAAAATGGGCTCAGAACTCTGCCTAACACCATGTACAAAAGTAAGATCAAAATGGATTAAAGACCTCAACATCAGACCAGAAATCATAAGGTACATTGAAGATAAAGTTGGCAAAACCCTCCATGACATTGAAGGTAATGGTATCTTCAAAGATGCCATGCCACTGGCTGAGCAAGTGAAAACAGAGGTAGTTAAAGGGGACTATCTTAAACTAAGAAGCTTCTGCACCTCCAAAGAAACAGTGACCAAAATACAAAGACAGTGTACAGAATGGGAAAGGATATTCACCGAATACACATCTGACAAGGATATACAAAATACTGGTTAAACTCCACAAGAAGAAAACATCCAACCCCATCCAAAAATGGGGCAATGAAATGAACAGAAACTTTCTCAAAGAAGAAATCCGAATGGCAAAAAAGCACATGAGAAAATGCTCTACATCATTAATCATCAGGGAGATGCAGATCAAAACCACAATGAGATACCATCTCACACATCAGAGACTGGCCCACATTCAAAAGAGCAAAAGCAACCGATGCTGGCATGGATGTCGCGAGAAAGGGACACTCCTTCACTGTTGGTGGGAATGTCGACTGGTTCAGCCCTTCTGGAAAACAGTATGGACGATTCTCAAAAAATTAGAAATTGAGCTCCCATTTGACCCAGCAATACCACTCCTGGAAATATATCCCAGAGAGGCAAAAATGTATAGTCGAAGTGACATCTGCACTTGTTTGTTCATTGCAGCACTCTTTACAATAGCCAGAAACTGGAAGAAACCTGAATGCCCAACAACAGATGACTGGTTAAAGAAACTTTGGTACATCTACGCAATGGAGTACTATGTAGCTGTTAGAAAAGATGAAGTCATGAAATTTACATACAAGTGGTACAATATGGAAAGTATCATGCTAAGCGAAATGAGTCAGAAAGAGAGGGATAGACATTGCATTCATCTGGGGGATATAAAGTAACAAAGTATGAGATTAATACCCAAGAATAGCTGAGATCAGCACTAGGAGGATTACTCCATAACTTAGAGGCCAGCCGGGTATCCTAGAGGAAAGGGCAGTTCAGATAGAGAAGGGAGCACCAAATAAAGGGTGTTTGGAGGATCCTCCCAGGAGGGGAGATGCATGTCGAAAGTAGACTATGGACTGAACATGTTTGCCACTCTATTCCTCTTTTGCAGACCACAACACCCAAAAGGAGAGAGAGAACACAGGGGATTGCCCTGCCACAGAGGCAGGGGGGGGATGGGGGGGATGGGGGTGGGGCGATATTATCCATGGTGGTGGAAAATGGGCACTGGTGGAGGGATGGGTATCTGATCATTGTATAATCGAAACCCAAGCACAAAAAATTATAAATCTACAACTGTAAAAAAAAGAAACAAACAAACAAAAAAAATTTAAAAAAAAATTTAGTAGCACTCGGATGGGGGAGATGGGGGGTGGGAGGGATACTGGGATCCGTGGTGGTGGGAAGTGGGTACTGGTGGAGGGATGGGTGCTTGATCATTGTATAATTGAAACCCAAGCACAAAAATGTGTCAGTCTGCAACTGTACCTCATGATGTCTCACTATTAAAAAAATTTTTTTAATAAAAAAAATAAAATCTAAAAAAAAAAAGAATACCAACTCTGGGGTATGGGGAGCTTATTTAAAGGATCATATGCTTTGTCTTGGAGTGTAGGGTACAATCCCGGAGTCACATGAACCTTTCCCCCACCAAAAAATAGCACAAGAAAACTCCAACTCAGGGATCAAACAAAATGAATTAAGTCCCTACTATACTTCTCTCTCTTCCTGTGAAAGTGAGCAATTTGCTTCATCTCCATAAAATTTGATTTCACATCAGTACCCTTGTTTGGAAATAAATATTCTCACTTGAAAAAGAAAGGAGATCAAGCATATTTAAGTATTTAATAGGGTGTGTGGTGAACAGTAAAAATTCAATCCTCTTATCTGTATTTAAATGGGATTGATAGGCAGTAGGTTTGATGGAAAAGTTTGAGTCAGGATTTGTGAATCTGCCACTGGCTCTAAGGCTTTGGGCCATCAGCTCACCTCTCTAGACCTCCGTTTCCTCATCAACAAATTGGGGATAATCATACCCATCTGGCAGAATTGTTTCAGGCTTCGGTGCATGGGAAAAGTGCTTGCAAACTATTATGTGACATGGAAACATAATTTAGCATAATCATCTCCCAGCTAGCCCTGAGTCTCTAGAAATTCTGGGCAGATGTCATCCACATGAGTTGGTTTTGAATATGAACTATCCAATTGAGTCACACCTAGAGGCTAATAATATAGAGAAAACAGGGCACAAAATGCAAAGTTGGAACTCAGAGTGTAGATGTACAGTGCTTCAAGTTCAGACAGGAATTACCTGACGGATTGTACTAATGGTTTAGCATCAAAGAGACTGGTTGTATTTTTTAAGCCTCCATTCTATATGCAGTGGTCCAGTTTCCTTTCAGGACTGAAGTGTTGAAGGGTAGGTGCCCCCAAGTTGTCCACTCTGGCCTCCCCTGCACGTCATTTGGCATGTGGAGCATTTCATAACTAAGGGTAGTCCAGGCCTGGCATCCTCAAAAGAAATATTTTCCTTTCCCTTAACTTCCTTAACCACCTAGGAAAATTTTTAAAATTAAGATTATTGTCCAGATTTAAGATTTTTATAAGAAATAATCTATTGAAGAAAATTTTTCATATCAAATGGCAACCATCCGATCTTTGTCATGAGAGTTACCTCCTCTCATGTGTAGATCCCCTTTCTTCTCTCCTTGAAGTCCCAGGCCCTCATCCTCAGCTCAGCATATATAGCTTCATTTTATCCTATCTGCATCCATACAGATTCTCAATACATATGTAATCCCGTTTTCCTTTCCTCCTATTAATCTATCTGCCATTCATTTAATTGCTCAACTAATCTAAGAAGCACCAGAAGCACAGAGGAAATTACCTTTTCATCCCGAAAGTCTGTATGGTTTTGTCTCTTCAAACCATGACCCAGGAGCTAAACGGGTGAGTGGAGGCTTTTCTCGGGCTGGCCAGATGGTGCCTGACAGTTTTGCCGATTGAGGCTGCCAATGAGTTGATCACTTGGCTCTGGTCATGGAATTTTTCAACCTCTGGTCTGAAGCTCTTGGCCAGCAGTGTTACCACCTGCAGACCCTTTCCTCCTGGTCGTTCTCCAAGGCCAAGAGAACCAGTTATTTTCACACCACTCTTTTTTCTTGGACACTGAGGCCGAGGTTATGTTCAGCATTATCATCCTTGAGTATGTGAGATTATGAAAGCCTGGGGGCTCTCCAACTCAGGAATATGGAAAGAGGAATGTTTGGAAGAAAAACAAAAGGAAGGAGGAGGAGGCAAGCGTTCTCCCTGACATGGCTTTGCTTCTTCAGGTGGGAGCGGAAGGGTGGCATCAGGGTTGCAGTGTGTGTGGTTCTGAGGAGGAAGCAGTTTGGGGAAGAAGGGCTTGTGATTCTCAGGAGAGCTGTTGCCCTCTGGATGAGGAGGCCTCTGAAAAAGGAACTGACTCCATCCCGACTGACATCTCAGAGGAGCAGGTCCTGAGCCTTTGCTGTCTCACCCAGTGCTACAGGCAGTGACACCTGAAGTGGGAGATATGGCCCAACCTCAAGTTGAGCCAGTGTGTGTGTGTGTGGGTGTGTGTGTGTGGGGGGGGGGTGGGTGTGGAGAGCTAGAGAGAGAGAATGTTTGTGGAGTTGTGGGGGGGGAGGACAGAGGGAAGAGGGGAAGGGGTTACCCATTACTCTTTCCTCTTAGCTGTGGTTAAAGAAGGAAGAAAAAGTATCATTAAAGCAAAAACTCCTCACGTGTGTAATTTCAACATTTTTTTTTACCAATTTAGGCGTGTGGTTGGGTTACAGACAGTCTAGCTTAGCAAGCACATCTTTGGGGCCTCCTCCTGCCCTCAGTCCTCTGTGGAGCCTCCTTTGATCCCCTCCAGCCCATCTACCTGCTTGTTTCCATTCTCCTTTGTCCTGGTTCTCTTGCTGCTTTCCCTACTTCCCCTGCCCACAGACCTTCACGTGATTACTCTCTGCTCTGTTCCTCCTGCTTCTTTCCCCAAACCTCTATGCTTCCTGCTGTTCACGGTTCCCCCCACTTCAATTTCCTCACTTGACTCTCCTGCTCCCCTAGCTGACCTTTCCCGGTTCCTCTCCTTTATTCATGATTTCTGATTTCCCTGTAAGACTTGTAAGTACTGTAGAATCACACATGTAGATGTCAGAGGTTGTGGAAAGGGAGTAATAGAAGCAGCATGGTATTTTAAGTTTAAATAAAAAATAGTAATAAGTACAAGGGTTGGTGAGATAGTACAAGGGTACTAAATACAGGGGATTAAGGTGCTTGTCTTGTAACACCAGGAGTGACCTACGAGCACAGAGTCAGGATAAAGCAATTCTGAGTAAATTTTCTAAGAACTTATTATAAAGTTCTAAAAATAAGAAAATCATATTTCTTGGTAGTCTCCACAAAGCCTAGAGTCATGTGTAACACATAATCGTAATAATACAGAAAAATAAACACAATATTTGCTCAACAAGTGAATAAATGGAAACCAAAAAAAATGTGTGGTTCTAGTTCATTTGAACACATAGCTACTCAGCAAACCCAGAAAGCAGAAGTGCAGACTTTTAGAGAATATTGGAAATATTTCAGATAAAGTTTATATTTACTCATTATTATCGAAGCTGGAGCGATAGCACAGCGGTAGGGCATTTGCCTTGCACGCAGCCAACATGGCTGACCCAAGTTGGATTCCTCCGCCCCTCTCGGAGAGCCCAGCAAGCTACTGAGAGTATCTCACCCGCACAGCAGAGCCTGGCAAGCTACCCGTGATGTATTCGATATGCCAAACACAGTAACAAGAAGCCTCACGATGGAGACATTACTGGGCCCGCTTGAGCAAATGGATTAAAATGAAAATGTTGCTAATGTTAGCCCTTGAGTGGGTTACAACCTTGCTTATAAATCCAAATAGAATCAAAACCATAAGTTGTGTGCACAAAAAAAATGCTTCACATAACAGATGTCCCCACTGACACAAAGTGTTGTTTTCTCCTGCACACTTTTAAACTTAGGTAGCTAATCTTGACGAACAATACTGTTGTATGCCTCTGTACCAATACTTAAGCTGGGAACTTGCTGTGGACCAGATTCATCTCCTTTAATCTACCCAGTGCTCCGAAGAAGGGACTGGGATTGTCCCTGCTCTTCAGATGTAATGCTGCAGCTAAAGTTGGTCAAGTAGATTCTTTGCCTAGCCCAGTAACCCACCTCTGAAATAGTCTCTCAACACAGAACTCATAGTTTTCTAACCAAAATGCTCCCAGTTGCCAGGATTTGGGATGTGTCTCAAGAAATGGGATCTTCAATATGACAATTTCAGCAAATGAAATGAGTCGGTCAACCTAGCCTTTTTGTGTGCCCAACATCACATAGCTGAACACATATGAGTGGGATTTAAAGTCACCCCTTGTCTGACTCAAAGCCCCCAATTCTTTCCGACACTATTTTACCCTACCTACATTTCCGGCTGCTTCTAAGACACCTCACAGAAACCTCACACCCGAAGTGCCATTCTCCCAATCTACCTTCCCCCACAAATGACTGTGGAACTCCAACTTTATTGAGCATTACTAAAAGCATTTTAGAGTTGCTTCCAGATCTCCAGATCTTTCCTTTCCTTGTTACTCTCTTTACTGCCATCTTGATCCAAGTCTTGTGTCCTGGCATTCCTGGAACGGAAAGATTTCTGTGACTCCAAGAGTATGTCCTACATACCACCCTGAGGTGTCTTCTCTGGAACAGAGGCCTGACATTCACAAATAGTACAACCCTGCATTTGGCCTGTTATCAAGCTAAGGCAAAGAGAACGAAAGGTCAGAGTTCAGTGTGGCATGGTTTCTCACTAACCCACATGCCTGAGCCCTTTTCAGAACTCCTCCCTCATCTCTCATGCACTTCCCTCTCGGCCGCCAAGCATGTGCAACTCTGCCTCTACAGATCTTTTGGCCTCTCGCCCTCCCTTCGACTACTAGCTTCCTAGTACCTTCTCTGTTGGACAAGATTGGTTTCATCCTTACATGTCTCAGATCCCCTCCAACAATCCACTTCTCAGTTCTTTTTTTTGCTTTTTTGGGTCACACCCGGCGATGCTCAGGGGTTCCTCCTGGCTCATGCACTCAGGAATTGCTCCTGGCGGTGCTCGGGGGACCATATGGGATGCTGGGAATCGAACCTGTGTCGGCCATGTTGGCTGCGTGCAAGGCAAATGCCCTACCCGCTGTGCTATCACTCCAGCCCTACTTCTCAGTTCTTGACCACCAACATGGAAGTTTTGCTTTGAGTACCTGTCGGGGCAAAGTCTCAAACTAGGGAACATATGCACATTGGGAGACACAGCCCCCTAACAAGTGCATTTACTCTAGCTCAGTGGCTTCCCTCTACCTCCTCCTAATTCTCCTCCTGTTGACCCTTTCCAAAAGACTTTACAGAACACACATGTCCATACCATAACTTAGGGCATTGAAGTTATTCCATTTCATTTGCATGGTGCTTCACATAGATTGACATTTTCCTCAATAAGGTTGTCTAATCTGGGATCTGGTAATACTGAAAATCTTTCTTCCTGAACTCACCATACATCTATCCTTTATTGTCTTGAATCAAATTGATCACAATGGATTCTTAATGATAGAAAATCTAATGCAACTTTTTTACCCTGTGATTCTAGTTTACATAGCAGTCCTTCTGCCAAAGCAAAACTCCATTGTATGCAATTTACACTGCAGTCCAAGTGAGAATGAGCTGATATCCAATGGACACATTTGCATTTCTTTATTCCACAGCTGAGCATAAACCCACCTCCTTTTCATGTTCTTCCTCCTCTCCCAGACATCTCAAAGAACCTAATCACCATCTTCTGAATTCTCCCTGTCACCTCCCACCCCCTCACCAAACACACATACCACCTCAAATGCTAAACCACAACTCAGATTTTTAAAGTTCAAGAGTTGAATAGAATGAGCAATTGACTCATTTCTTCTTAATTCAAAGAGCTGCTGGTTGTCTAAGGCAGTCCTGCCACCCATACATGAGCCTGTCCTGAAGCAAAGGCATACCAAGGGGATAGCTTCTCCCTCAACCAAATTTAAAAATGAACCACAAATTACATTGCCTTGATGTATGACCTTGAATAAATCAATCTGTCTACCAGTCTACTACTTTCTCTAGGTTTTGTGTTTTGTAGTAAATTGGTTTGAGGGGCCACACCTGATGGTGTTCATTCAGAGCTTACTCCTTGCTCTGTGCCCAGGGATCACTCCTGGCCAGCTTGTGGGGACCATATATGATGCTGAGGATCACACCTGGGTTGCCCACATGTAAGGCAAGCACCCTTGCTGCTGTACTATTGCTCTAGTAAAGATTGCATCTTTCTTGGTTCACCCAAAAACCCTCAGTTCATAGCCTATCACTCAGATCTTATTCTAGTTCCCTCCACAATACAGCAATTCTCTGCCTCTGGCCCAGCACTTCTATTGGCAATATAAAAGGTGGAACAGTGCTTCCTTCCTTCCTTTTATTAAGTTCCAAGCTGAGAAAAGATGGTGAAAACTGCTCAGTTACCCAGGATGGAGAAAAATCCCCAGTACAAAGGCAATTGGGTCTCAGGGGCTCTCAGCTTTTCCAGAGAAATGAAGCTACTTCCAAGCCTTTGGTGGTTTCATTTCAGCAGCTCACACTGATGCATTTACTGTCTCAAAAGAGAGCAGTAAGTAGGCAATGAGATATTCTAAAAACCACTGCCAAGTTGGGTATTAGATGGATCCTTCCTTTGATGACACCAAGGCATCAGCTTCCCAATGGCCTGGCCTTGGAGAAGCCATTTATAAAGGAAAGGAATATGCTGTTTAATGCACAATTGCCTTCTGTGGAGAGATGTTCTTAAAAGATGGACACATTGAGTGTACCTGGATGGGTTTGGATATGGGTCCCCACAAAGTATGGAAAGAGAAGGTGGGGCATAGGTAACTACCTCCACATAGCTCATAAGAAGAATTGAAATTGTGCAGAATACACTGAGGTAGGGTTGAGGGAAAGAGACGTTGAAAATATGAGTCATCAAATGCACAAGGCTGGGGCTCCAGGTAGTGTGAAGTGGCCAGTAAATCTTAAGAGTCTGAAGCCCAGATCTTGAATATCTATTTTAAAATGTGTAGCTGGGCTCTGTTACAATGAAACCGCCTCCATCTTCCCTTTAAGTCAACTGAAAAAATATTCTCTATTGGGTTCCATGTGTTGGGGGCTAGCAGAGATGTAGGTATGTAATTGGTTATGGAGGCATTGGTGGGACTCAGGGATGAGGTCCAATTTCACTGGCAATTTTCAATTTCTCATGGCTATTTCAAATGTGAAATAGTCACAAAATTACAAAGCAGGGATTTGGAGCCAGGGGATCTGACACTAAAAATCCGTCCTCAAAGAATTGAGAGAAATCAATGAGCAGTCACATTCACTTACACAGGTGATTTGCAAGGTAACACATAGGTGTTTCAATATTATCTATTTTAGATATTGGTAGACAGGGAAGAGGACTCCAGACACAGGTGCACATACACACACACAGGCACAAGCATGCAAACACACACTACAGGGAAACATGAGAAAGAGAAAAGAGAGAACAAATGACCAGGTCTGGGTCTAGATATCGGGTAAGTCTGGCTCACCACGATATGATCACCCTTGGATTCTGAGGTTCCTTCCTCGCAGAAGCTGAGGAGGTAGCTGAGGTTGGCTGCTGGCCGGGAGATGAGGTCATCATCAAAAGAGGCAGCTGCTGGCTGCAGAGGGCGTGGCTGTGTACTTCAAGTGCCCCTGCCGAGAGTTTGAACAGATGAGGCAGGAATTTCTCTTGATGGCTCAGTGCTTTTACGTGGAATCTTTAGAAATATCTAGAAAAGGCAGTGCCTCAAAGATGAAAGGTGACTTCTACTTATTAATTAATCCTTGTTAAATTTATTAATAAGTATATTATAATAGGAGCTCAGGAGATAACTCCCTAAGAGCTGCGCACATGTTTTGCATGCAGGAGTCCCACATTCTATCCCTGGCACCATTTGGTCCCCCAACACTGCTGCCAGAAGCACCCGGAATCAGATTTCTGGCAAAAAAAAATAATTCCATAGGAAATGGATGCTGGCCTCCACTGTAGAGTTATCTCGAAAAGCAGAGGGAATGAGCAGACATCCAGCACAATTGCAGGCCGATCATCTGATCTTTAAAGCTCCTGCCTTTACATGTTTTATGCTTTTGATGACTTCATTTTCCCATGGATATTTATGGAATATCAAATCCAAACCTGCACTTTTCTTCTTGCCAGAGATGATGCAAAAGGATGAGGTTCTGCACTTTTAGATAGAACACAGACAATAAATGAGCAAAAAGGTACATTGTGAGTCCTTGGAGATACTTTTGAATGATCTGTAAAATAAAGCATCTGCAGTGGAGGGCTGCAGTTAGACAGGCCACGAAGAGGGGTGCATAAAGGCCTTTCTGAGGAAGGGAGGCTCGTCAGATCTGAAATGGTGCAATGAGATGGCATCAGCTTTGAGAAGATGCTGGAGACAGGTGTTCTGTGCCCGGGGATGTGAAGAAGCTCACAGACCCTGGGGAGGCGGGAGGGAGGCTAGTGGGACCGAGCAGAAGTCTGGAGATGTTGGGGAGAGTGGGCAGGGAGAAGCGTAGGGCAGGTCCCGCAAGTCTTTGGAAGCCACGATGAGAGAAACCCAAGTGGGCGGCCATCTGGAATATCGTCCTGGTCTCAGGAAGTCTTTCTTCAGCGGGGGAGCTCATTTCTCCCAAGAGAAGCATGGAGTGAAGTGAGCTCTGCCCACACAGAGGGACCGAGGGAGCCGTGCTTACAGCGAGCAGCCGCCAGATGGCTCCGTGAGAAGCTGGCCAGGCTCGCTCTCTACCTGCCTCACCTCTCGGGCTGCAAGATAGAAGCACTTTTCGGGAGGAATAAACCGCTCTTCAGACAGCCGGCAAGTATTTGCTTAAGAAAGGAAAGAAAGGAAGAGAGAGAGAGAGAGAGAGAGAGAGAGAGAGAGAGAGAGAGAGAGAGAGAGAGAAGAGGGAGGATGGGAGGGAGGGAGGGAGGGAGGGAGGGAGGGAGGGAGGGAGGAGAAAGAGGAAAAAGGGAGAAAGAGAGAGAAAGAGAGAAAAAGAGAAAGAGGGAGGGAGGGAGAAAAAGAGAGAAAAAGAGAGATTGCCATATAAAGGATAGGATAGTCTAGGTGACTCAATATCTTTGCCTATTGCTATCAACCCCAATTTCCTCAGGGCTCTCATCTGAACTCCAATTTTTTCAGGCTTTTTTCAAAGGCTCGTTCACTCTCCTTCCAGAGACAATGCTAGCAAAAATAAAATAAAATAAAAAATAAATGACAGTAGCCCAGGCCACGGGCCAAACTCCATCTCTCCAAGGAACAGAGTTCAGTCGCTTCAAAATCTTTATGATGCGCATGAGAGCTGGGGCTAGGGAGTTAGAGAGACAGAATCAGAAGGACAGGAAGAGGGGTTTGCTCTTTTCTATTTGCGTAAAGATTTCCTTGACACGGAGTGTGTGTGTTTAAGTAAAGGCAAGAATTTCTCCCAATCCCCTAAAAAGCTCCAGTTCTGGAAAGAAAGCTGTCTGGTACGAGGGAAGGGGGTTCTGTAACCAGCACGCAGATGGCACGAGGAAGCAAAAGTCTAGGGGATTTGTCAGTGAGTTGTCATGCTGAATTCATCAAGAGGCCACAGGCCCCTGTACCTCTCAAGAGAGCAAAGGAGTTGGAAGGGGAAATATAGTCAGACTCTATCTTTCTCCAGTTTGAAGTCTAAAGCTTGCCTGGGAACTCTTGGCCACCGAAATTCTTTGTTATCCTCAGACACTTTGAGGTCTGGGTGCTCCTATTCATAAGAACTTAAACCGTCATCTGCAACTTAAATTAAGAGCATCCACCAAGGGGAAGATTATAAATATGAACATATAATTACCAGTTTTAATGGGTATTAATATTTCACAGGAATTCTTTTTCTTTCCAGCTGTTGGAATTAGCCTCTCCCTTCTCTGGATTCCCACAGTCCTGGGCCCCTATGGAGTCATGTCAGACCTGTTTCTCTTGGGCACAGAGCTGTCTTGAGTCCAGATCCACATATCATTCACCTCTGGGCCACCCTGGCATCTCCTACAGAGCCCCATGGACCTGGATGCCCCTTCGTAACTGCTTGCAGGACGAAATGGGACTAGGAGACAAGACATGCAGCTACAGAACCAGGAGAGCCAGTAAGGCCAGTGTTTAAATTCCCTAGGGCTTGTGGAGCCGCTCTCCCAAGGATAGTCCAGGGGAAGCATGTTAGTCCACCCTCAGACCCTCGGGCAGAAACTGTGTCCTTTCTTCCCTTTCCTTCCTATAAGGTAAGATTGGAGAAGTTGTTTAAGGGTCCCTCTGTGCTCAAACCTTCCCCCAGTCCCTGCCAGGGTGCCTGTAATTCCTACACTACTTCAAAGATCAGGATAAGACAGTGAAGGGGCCAATTTAGATATGAGCCTGGGAGGGCAAACTGTATCAGCCCCTTCCTAAAACTGAGGGCGGGATGGGGGGAGGGGGGAAGGAACTCTGAAGACAGTTTGAAAATGACTAAGCCAAGATTTAAGCCTTGAGCAAATTCTAAGAATGTCCTGCAGCCAATCAACACTTCATTCCTCTTTATAACTGAATAATATTCCTTTTTGTAACTCTACCATATTTTATTCATTCAATCATCAGTTACTTATTTTCATTTTTTTGCTTTTTAAAAGCAATTCTGCTATAAATATTGGATGATATGGTAACCTTAACCTTATATGGAACCTCCAAACTGGCCTTTCAAAAATGACTGTACTATTTTCCATTCCTACCTACAATGTACAAGGATTCTAATCTCTACATCCTTGCCAATCAGATGATGGTATTGATAATTGCTATTCCAGTGATTATGAAATTGTATCCTTTCCACTAGCAATATTGAATATTTTCATGTTCTTGCCATATATTTGTATGTTTTATTTGTACAATTTATTTATAAGCGATTAAGAAATAAAAACCTTGCAATTTTTAATTTTTTATTGTTGAATTATAAGAATTTTTTATATATTCTGGATACTTGACCCTTGATGTACAATACAATTGGCAAATATTTGCTACTATCACATGGATTGTCTTTCTCATTTTCTGCATAGTGTCCTTGAAACACAAAAGTTGAATTTTGATATGATTCCACTTTTTGGTTTGTTTCTTATGTATTAGGTGCCATATTTTAAGGAATGTTGTCTAATTATTCAAGGTCACAAAAACTCGCATCTGAGAAAGTATTATATTTTATAAGTTATTTTTGTTTTTTGCTTGTTTGTTTGTTTTTTGCTTTTGGGATCACACCTGGCAATGCACAGGGGTTACTCCTGGCTCTGCATGCAGGAATTATCGCTGGCGGTGCTCAGGGAACCATATGGGATGCTGGGAATCAAACCTGGGTCGGCCGCGTGCAAGGAAAACGCCCTACCCGCTGTGCTATCGCTCCAGTCCCTTATTTTATAAGTTTTATAGTTTGTAATCTCTTGTATTTAAATATTTGGTAAATTGCATGGTATGAAATAGGGATGCTCCATATACATTCTTTACATGTAGATATCCAGCTATGTTAGCTCCATTTGTTAAAATAGATTATTCTTTTTGCATTGAATTGTCTTAGCAAGAAGGAACATTTTTACATAATTGAGCCTTATAATTTGGTAATTCATAGGTAAAATAAATCCTATCACTGTTGAGATATAGTGTTCATAAACACAGAGATTTACTAGGTTCTTTTGATAATAGCTAATAGCTACTACTACATAAAAATTCTATGAGTATCATCTCAGTCCATTTATTTCTCTCTATATACTAGTAGTCCTAAACCATGTTTTGAGTAAATAAAGTTCAATGAAATTTTGAACTTTTCCAGAGGCATAATATTTTGCTTTAAAGTTTGAGAAATTCATAGTCCATTAAGAAATTCATTCATATTTCCCTATGCAAAAAAAACATCCATAAACTTTTAGCTAAGATTTCCAGGTGTCTTTCCTTACAAAGTTCAATGTTTTGCTGAACAGCACCTGGCCCAGACAAGGTCAGACCTGAACACCTGAAGAACCTGCCGTCAGTACTCATCAATACGCTGGCTCGGCTCTTCACACGCTACCTGTCTGAATGCAAGGTTCCGTCCCAATGGAAAACCAGCAGGATTGTACTACTGTGCAAGAAGGGAGATATCCACAACATTGGCAACTATCGCCCATTGTCTGTCATCTACAAGCTGTTCACTCGAGTCATCCTGAATAGGATTGGCAGAACACTAGATGAAGGACAACCGTGAGAGCAAGCCGAGTTCTGCAAAGGATTCAGCACCATCGACCATATCCACACGATAACCAAGCTCATTGAGGTTTCTCAGGAGTTCAAGATGCCGCTCTGTCTAACATTCATTGATTTAAAGAAAGCCTTTGATTCTGTTGAGACAGAAGCGGTCATTGAAGCCCTAGCCAATCGGAGCATTCAAATTCAATACATCAGGATCCTCCATGAGCTGTATTCACTACCAGGATCTCACCATTCTACAAGCAAGTGATCATTGATGTCAAGAGAGAGGTTCGGCAGGGTGATATTATTTCACTGAAACTCTTCAGTGCCACCCTCGAGAATGTCATGCTATGACTGGAATGGGAAGGAATGGGAGTGAAGATACACGGTCGGCAATTACACCACCTCCACTTCGCTGGTGACATCATTCTAATAACACCAAACATTAGCCAAGTGGCACAAATGCTGGCCGACTTCGACCATGAGTGTGGAAAGGTCGGACTACAGCTGAATCTCACAAAGACAATGTTTTATGAGAAACAGCCTTGTTCCTGATGTTCCATTCACTCTCAATGGAACCACCATCTCCGAATGCAACAGTTATGTGTACCTAGGTCAAGAAGTTAACATGACAAATGACCTGGCACCTGAGTTGCACAGGAGGAAGAGAGCGGCTTGGAATGTCTTCAAGAGCGTTGAAGAAATAGCTAAAAGAATGAAGAATCTCTGGCTCTAGGCACATGTCTTCGATTCCACTGTTCTTCCTGCATTAACATACGCCTCAGAGACCTGGGCCCTACGAAAACAGGATGAGAATACTATTCGGGTCTCCCAAAGTGAATCAAAAGAACTATGCTTGGAGTATCACATTTCACTCAAATGAGAGAAAGAATCCGGAGTTCCAACCTCCATCGATGGTCAAGAATCAGAGACGCTGTCTCCTTTGTCAAGGCATCAAAAATTAGATGGGCTGGACACGTAATGAGATTTGGAGACGACCGCTGGACTAGAGCCATTACCGACTGGATTCCATAGGACGTCAAAAGACCGTGGCTGCCCACCTACAAGATGGTCAGACTTCTTTGTCAAGACCCTGAATGATTGGTTTGAGGCTCTTCATGTTCCTAGAATGAACAGATGCCATTGGGCTACACTAGCAGGTGACAGGGACAAATGGAGACATTACTGGCACCTGCTTGAGCAAATCAATGAGTAACAGGAAGTCAAGTGATCAAGTGACCATCTCAGTCCACTTATTTCTCTCTATATATAGTAGTAGTTCTAAACCATGTTTTGAGTAAATAATCCAATGAAATTTTGAACTTTTCCAGAGGCATAATATTTTGTTTTAAAGGTTGAGAAATTCATAATCCATTAAGAAATTCATTCATCTTTCCCTATGCAAAAAACCCATCCATAAACTTTTAGCTAAGATTTCCAGGTGTCTTTCCTTACAAAGTCCAATGTTGCTGAGATTCCAGGCAACACCAAATAATGCCGCTAGTTCACTTTAGTTGTGTTTATTCGTGCATAGTCCTAATATCTCCTTGAACCAAACATTTCTGCGTAATGCTCAGATGTGTGCACCTAAATCATGGGCATCTCAAGCTCAGCACATTCATCTCACTTCCCCAAACCCAGCTTCCCTTTACTGGTCACAGCACCCTTCTTCCCATCACCCGGACTCAGATCTCAAGGTCATCTTCACTTCTCCTTTCCCTCACCACCCTCCCCCACCATCTTCAGGTTTCTATCATTGTTCCTTAGTCCTGATCATCTGCAAGAACGTTGGTCCTAACAGGGAGCTTGGTTCAAGATCTTATTCTCAGAATTAATTGATGCAATAGATTCTCTTTCTCTTTCTTGCTTTTGGGTTCTTTGATTCAATTCATTAGGGCAGCAGCATATTTACCTGTGTAATCTCCAGGTGGCTAAGAAGCCCAGCAGCTCTCTCTCTCTCACCACCTGCATTTGATGGTCTCATGCTGATCCCCCACCCCGGTGGGCCAATGCCATGGGCAGACAAAGGAGGAAACGCGGGCCAAGTTGGCTGGTGATCAGTTGCCCTTTATTCCATTCTCCCCACGTGCCTGTTCCAGTCCCACTAAGCATCCCATTCTAGTTTCACACCGCCCCTCATTCCCGTCTCCTCCTGTCTCTTCCGTTCATCTCTCTGCGCTCCCACTTGTCCCCTGGTCTCTCTCTTGTCTCTCTCTACTCCCTGCATTGGGGGTTGCACAGTCAACATATGAAAACCCTTCTTCCACTCAAGGGCAAAATACCACTTAGGGATGTTTCTCCTCTCCTTAGCCCAATAACTAAATTAACAACTTAATTAACCTCTTAATTCTACTTCTTAATATTAGTTATTTTGTATGGACACAGTAAGGGTGGTTATCCTGGGGACATCTCGCTATAGATCTCAGACTACAGTGCTCAGGCCAGATTAATCTTTCCTAACCCTAACAGGGTCGTAATACAACTGTTACTTTTTGGATCATGACAGAAGTTGTTCATGACCATGCTCTTAACTTATTTATAGTTAAGTATTATGGCTCTTTAGACTGGACCATTTCGATGCTAGGATAGCTCACAGCTTGCCCTGGGTCCATCCACTCCCTTGTCGGGACCCTGCTTTTGGGGTGCTAGGAAGTAAGGGCAATGAGGTTTAAGTCAAGAGAACAGATGCCCAGAAGTGAATATTATTCGGAGTCAATTAACTCCCAAGTTACAAAAATATAGCATCAACTGTCTTCCTATATCTATACAAAAAGGACATTGCTCTGAATTAACTATACAAAGAACTTAAGGAGAAGACAAAAGCAATATTTTCAAGTTAACAGAGTCTGATTAAGAGATAAAGGTGATTGACCAGTTGGGGAACCACAGCATAAAGAAAGAGGTTACAAATAAACACAGAGGAATGGGAGCACTGTGATGGGAATAATCCAATAAACCTAAGCTCCTTGTGGCAAGGCAGAAAGGACAAACCAATGTTATCCTACATATACCTATTGATAAAATAGTTCTAAGCATTTAACTCTCTTACTTTAACAAAGAAAAAATCAATGTCTTGTCATTGTCCTTCAAATTTAGTAGAAATCCAGCTGATGAATTCAAAATATGCTCTGTATCTCCCACCAATAATCCAACTCATTTCCCTCACTCTCCCTATCACAAACTCTGTACTCCATCCAAAAGTATCACCTCTGACTTCCTCTGTCTCAACCATCCTTAGTAAGCTAACTCCGCCAAAGCTTTATGCAAAGTCAATCTTGAAGTCTTCCTATTTATTTCTGCTAGAAGAACCATCTCCATAGTTCATCTCCTATAGTAAATTGTTCATTTTTATGTGTCATTTACTGTTGCTGTACCTCATACTTCCATATTATTATATAGTACTGTGCACTGATAGCTCCTTGATGACTACTGGTCACATTTCAGTAAGGATTATCATAAGAAAATATGAGTCAAAGTTCTTTAGGGAACTTTTCAAAATACCCCACTTGGACCCAGGTGCTTATATTTAGAGAAAGTGCCACAATGATTTTTGACATGCATCACAAATGAAAAACTCATCATCATATTAATAAAAAGGTAATAATGATAGTTAAAAATATACTGAATGTTTTGTTTGCCAGGCTCTGTATATGCAAAATCTCTCTCACTTCTCACAGAGAACTTATGTGCCAGCAGTATTATTTCCCCATTCCTTAGATGAGGAAATTGAGGGATTAAAGAGTCATTTCCTAAAGTGAGCCAATGAAATAACAGCACCTAAAGTGTACATATACTCTCTTTGAAGAATTTAATAGTATTTTTGCCAAAAAATACTATGCCCGCTTTTCATAGCTAATATCTCCTCTTCCTGGACTTGTGGCCTTGAGGAAATCTTTCCTCTCTGATTTTGTTTCTTCTTATGTGAAATGGGTAGTAACTACAATACCTACTATAGAAACTACAATACCTAGTTGTAACTACAATACCTACTAGAAAAGATTAAATAAATTAAATCATATGCATTTCTAAGTAATCATATAGAAAAACTGATCAATATATTATCATTATCATAACTATTTTTATTCGAAATTATGCTTTGACCCAATGTGTTCTTTCATAGTTTCAGTTAATTTTGTTAAGCTGAGTGTCACAAAAACTTAAAGTGATATTATGTCATGTATAAGACTGATTCTCATTTTTTAGTGAGGCACTAGAACTAATACATAGATTTTTTTACTCAGGTATTTCTAGGTTCCAGAAATTGGAATGTACAGGCAAATAGAGATAGAGTCCCTACCTTTAGGGGCCTTTCCATTTATATTACTGAAATCAGAACTACTCTACACACTATGGGGTTTCTTCATTTACCTGAAAATCCATAAAATCTTACTATCATCTGTATTTATTACTGTCAGCCCCTGAAATCAGTTAGGGGTGACCCAGCATAATATTCTGTCCCAGACAGCAAAGGTATGTCAGAATGTAGAGGTGGTTTGAGGGATTTTATCAATTCTACCACTGCCTCATAGAATCTCATAATTCTTTAACTTCCCTTTAACATGGACCAAATATGGCCTAGTTCTGCTTTCTCTCTCTCTCAGATATAATTTGGGATGGGAAAAGGAATGACTGTAAATTATTGTAATGTGTTCTTTTGCAGCAAGAACAGAGACACATGAAGTATTTCAGCTATTGCAAAGTACATTAGAATGTGAAAACAATTTTAAACACTTGCACTTGCAAAACATCTTAAAGGAACACTGTACCTCACACTTCTTTTCGGAATTGTTCTATGCCATGTAACACTCATGGGACTTACCCTTACCCTGTTTCATCTAAGGCACAAGTATGAGGTCAACAGTCCATTCCTTTGAAGCAAAAAACAAATATTCACAAGCTTTTGAGTGGGAGAAAAAAAGAGAGGTGGTAAAGAAAGGAAGTAAATGGGCAACCTTACACTTGCTGAGTCCTTGTTGTGCCCATAAACCATCCATCCTCTGGGCTGGAGCTATAGTACAGCGGGTAGGGTGTTTGCCTTGCATGTGGTCAACCCGGGTTCGATTCCCAGCATCCCATATGGTCTCCTGAGCACTGCCAGGAGTAATTCCTGAGTGCAAAGCCAGAAGTAACCCCTGTGCACTGCCGGGTGTGGCCCAAAAAGAACAAAGAAAAAATAAAACCATTCTCTTCCTGAGACTTGCATATTCAGGTTGACACCCTTACAGGACACATCAAAACATCATTATCTCTAATGCTCTAATGTGCAAATGTATGTTGAGGATCTTAAAGTTAAGTAACTAATCAAGACAGCATTAGGAAAGGGCTGTAAAAACATGTGGATTTAGATCTTACTACAAAATCCATGGCTGTTCTATTCATTTGTAAAATGGGAGTGAGAATGCAACTACCTATAATTACAAAGGACTGAAAGAGAAGGCAGGGAGAACACACATAAAACACTATTTTCTGTGACCGGAGTGATAGTACAGCTGGTAAGGCATATTTCCCTTTCACGTGGCTGACCTGGTTTGGTTCCCCAAGCACCACCAGGCCGACAGGAGTAAGTCCTCAGCATGTCCCTAAACAAATACAGAAATAAGAGAATGAACATGTTGGGTGTAGCTAAAAACAACAACAACAACAACAACACAGCAACAACAACAAAAAAACCCACTATCTTCTTCAGAACACTGGTTCTAAGAAATGTCAGAGGAATGAGATGAAATCAATTCAAAGAGGTTGTGCGGAGTCTGATAGCTCTGTCAACCTCAAATACTTATAATTGAGGAGATAAATTAAATCCCAAATACTATTTACAGAACTAGAATTTACTTTGTTTAAAAAGGGAATGCCCTGCCACAGAGGCATGGTGGGAAAGGAGAATGGGGCGTGGGAGGGATACTGGGATCAGTGGTGATGGAAAATGGGCACTAGTGGAAGGATGGGTACTCGAACACTGTATAACTGAAACCCAAGCACAAAAATTTTTAAGTCTGTAACTGTACCTCATGGTGTTTCACTATAAAAATTTTTTAAAAAAAGAATTTACTTTGTTTAAACGGCTCTTTCTCCAACTTTTCTTAAGTACAGTACCCTAGGTCCCACCTACCACTGAGCAAGTGCCCCAACTTTGGAGAAATAACCCCATTACACACATTCACATGTATATTAACACTCACACAAATTCTCTGATCCTGTTGTATCTTTTTCTTCAATATTTCTAAAGAGAGGAGTGAATTTTTCCACTGGAAATTTGCATGTTGTTCCCACAATTGATGAGTAATATTTAGAAGTAGAAAGCTTTCCACTTCTAGTTCCTCTCATTGATATGTGATGTGGGCAAGTTAATTAACCTGTCCAGGCTGAGTCTTGCTTTCTACCAGATGGAAAGCCATGCATAAAATGAATAATTGCTACGTCCCTTTAAATATAGCTAATTGCACTTTGCTAGAAATGTCATGCCCAACCCCCTGAAATCCCCACAAATCATGAGAATAATTAACAGATTAAAATTAAGATATATTTACTCATAATTAGAAACCAAAAGACAAAATAAGTCATTCTGCTTGCATGGTTATATTTTTTATAACCATTTTGTGGATCTGCAAAATAATAACCCTAAAGAAATTAGGTGAAAAAAAGCAGACAAAAAGTTGCATGTGACATAAGTATTACCATCTCTGTAAGAGGACTTATATTTTATGGGGGTATGGTGCTGCCAGCAGGTCAATCTATACCTATGAGGTGAGTGCATAAGCAGCCTGATGGCACCTTCAGATTTCCAGATACCCCAAAATTGCTGCTGTGACTTTGGCCAGACCCCAAAAACTTGGGGCAAAGTTTACCAAGAAAGTAAACGGCCAAAAGTTAGGTATGTGGGAGACACACCCACAAACCAACTCGGGCTCAGCTATATAATTGGAGGCATGGCCTCTCTGGTTCCTGATTGAACTGCTTAACGGCCATGATCCCAGAGACTCAGAAACAAATCTCAAAACCCAACAGCTTTTGGCAGAAATGCGTCCAGTCTCTGCAGTAGATTACCGGTGCTGGGCCAACCCAGGTGGGAATAGGTTTCATGCCTTGGCCTGTTCCCCTTGCGGCCCAGTGACTGCCATCCTCCAGAGGCCACTGGACTGTCAGGTTTGGGCCCACAGTGATGAGACACGCAGGGCCTCATGGGATGGGGCTGGAACCGGCCCTTTTCTCCCTGCCCCAACGAGACCCCGAGTCGCCACCAATGAATAGCCTTTCTGGCTCCTGATCAAGCTGCTTAACAGCCATGATCCCAGAGACTCAGAAACAAATCTCGAAACCAAGCAGCTTTGGGCAGAAATGTGTCTGGACTGCGAAGTAGGTTACTGTTGCCAGGCCACCCCAGGGGGGAAAGGGTGCTGTCCATCCACCTGGTCCCCCTAGGCAGCTCAGTGGCCGCCATCCTCCAGAGGCCACTGGCCAGTCAGATTTGGGCCCTCAGTGACGAGACACATGGGGCCTCACAGGATGGGGGTGGAGCCGGCCCTTTCCTCCCCATCCCAAAGAGACCCCGAGTCTACACCCATGAACGGCCTTTCTGGATCCTGATCAAGCTGCTTAATGGCCATGATCCCAGAGACTCAGGAACAAATCTCAGAACCCAGCAGGTTTTGGCAGAAATCCCTTCAGATTTAAGTGTTAAAATTTCGGAATTTCAAAATCACGAGGCCACTACTGCAGCCACGTGACATCATATGTTATTCTTAACCAGCAATAGAAAACAAATTGTCTACTGTTGTCTTTTCAGCAGATCTGAATGTTGGGGTGTAATCTCAAACAATAATGGGGGGTCTGGTGTCAAAACATTGAATGTGATCAAAGTAAAGAGAGAATAATTTGGAAATCATCTGCCCCACAGGTAGCGGGAGGGTGTGGATGGGGGTTTACTGGTGTTTTTGGTGGTTGAGAATGGGCACTGGTGAAGGTACAGGTGTTTCATTGTATGAGCGAGACTTAAACCCGAAAGCTTTGTAACTGCTCTCACAGTTATTCAATAAATAAAATTATAACAAATGAAAAAAAATAAGGTGGAGTTCATGCCCAGTTCAATCAGCTAATCAGTGACTGAATAAATAGCAGTACTCCTACATAACAAAAAGAGGACTAATATTTTACTTTAGAACCAGGTACTCAGGAGAAAATAGCAAATCAGTTAATCAGAAATAGTTGGCCAACCTAACTCTGCTGAGGAACATTTTATGGAACAAGTAAAAAAAGAAGTTTAAAAAAATTAATACTGCTCATTTTTATCAAACAATAATTAAAATTAATTAATATTGCTCATTTTTATCAAACAATAATTAAAATTAAAAGAGTTGGGACCAGAGAGCGATACTACAGCAGGTAAAGTGCTTTTCTTGCATATGATCTACCTTGGTTTGATCCCAGAACTCCCCGAGTACTGTCAGGAGTGATCCCTGAGCACATAGCCAAGGGTAAGCCATTAGCACTGCTGGGTGTAGTCTAAATATCATTAAAATTAAAAAACAAATGTTACACTATTAATTATCACCACATTACAGTCAAGAAAATTTTTACCAACATAAAATAAGAGGGACTCAGTTTCATAGGAATAGACCCTTCTCAAAATTAAATTTGGTGACATGAAAGCCTCACTGCTTTGCTTTTACTTTTTTCATTTCCTAACCTATCAGTGAACGCTGTTTCCCATACTGGTACTAGTCCAAGGATTAGAATTTGAGAATGGTCATTTGAGTGAAGAGTCTCCCCTCTGGCTCATTTGTGTGACATAAAGCAAATCACTGCTTTCCTGAGGTTCGGTTATCACCCATGAAACCCATGAAATAGAAATAATGTGTGTTGCCTGTTCTACTTCATGGAACTATACTATGGTCAAGTGAAGCCCACTAACCTATACAAAATGGCCCTGAAAGAGGTGAAAAATTATACAAATACTCACAATTGTTATTCTTTTTCTATGTAAATCATGCCCTTATTCCCAAACTCCTGGGATTTGATAAATTGTTCATTTCAGAGAAGCAGCAAATGCCAAATACTCACAAGTGTTTTTCATTAAGAAAATAAAACATGAAATGATCATTATCCATGTAGACTAGGAAGCTAGGTCACATTCACCTCCTGACTCTCGTGCAGTCCTGAGGATACTTGTACCAGTCCGTCCTTTAATTGCCCTTAAACCAAGTAGCACAAATGAAGCTTTCCCAGTTAAAAAAATTGCAAAAGAAGTTTTACAGGTCTCAAATTCAGCACATTGCAGACAACATATTTTATTCATTTCTGTATCCACAGAACTGGGAACAATGCCGAGAATAGAAAAGAGGTTCAAAGCATGTTGAATTAAATATTAGAACTATAATATGAACCCTGAGAAAATGTTTTTATCTTATTGTCTTATCAATGAATGTCCTCATCATTAAGCTGTGAAGAAAATTATTAACTTCAAAGGTGGTTTTAAAAACTTCCTATTAAAAATGAAGAAAAAAATAGTCTCGTGCTATGTACCTGTACAACAGCACAGCGACTTTAAAAAACAGTTCAACTCTTCTTTAAGAGTTTGAACATAGGTGCTGGAATGATAGCACAGCGGGTAGTATGTTTGCCTTGTATGCGGCTGACCCAGGTTCAATTCCCAGCATCCCATATGGTCCTCCGAGCACCGCCAGGAGTAATTCATGAGTGCATAGCCAGGAGTAACCCCTGAGCATCACCAGTTCTGACCCAAAAAGCAAAAAATAAAAGAGTTTGAGCATAGATGGCTGCCACCTGTCTATTCATCCACTGGTCCTACTCTTCAGATTCATGAACTAAATTTTGCAGATGCAAGCCAAGCAACTGAAATTCATGGGGACACGAGTACACCCTAGCTGAAAACCCTGGGGCACCCTGGGAAGAGGGGAGGACAGAGTCCCCTCCCTGCCAAAACCCCAGCAGCTGTATCCACAGCCCATAACTATTACCATACCAATGGCCCAACTCTACGGCTTCAATAAGACACTTTGCAGACTGATCCGAGTTTGATAGATCCTGAAGTTTCTGGACCACGTGGCACCTCAAATTACTCGATACCAAAATTCCAAGAAGGGCACACCAAATTAGATGAGAAATTAACATAGAAGCCAACTAAACTCAACAAACAAAAACAGTGACCAGAGCTCAGTTAGCCACAAATAGCTTAGCAAATCCTCAAAGTTTTAACCCCATGGAGAGATATAACAGTTTTCACAAATTTTCTTTTCTGAAGTCACTTTATCACTTGACATCCAGTTACTCATCAATTTGCTCGAGTGGGCGCCAGTAACGTCTCCATTCATCCCTGTTGCGTGCTAGTGTAGCCCAATGGCATCTGCTCACTCCAGGAACATGAAGAGCCTCATGAAGAACTCTGAACATCTCATAGGTTGGTGGCCACGCTATCTTTTGACGTCCCATGGAATCCAGTGAGTAATGCTCTAGTCCAGCGGTCATTTCCAAATCACATTACGTGTCCAGCCCATCTGATTTTCAATGCCTTGGCCAACAAGGCAGCATCCCTGATTCTCGATCGTCGATGGAGGTCGGAACTCCAGATTCCTTTTCTGACTTGAGTGAAGTGTGATAGCATAGCTCTTTCAATTCACTTTGGGAGACCCAAATAGCATTCTCATCCTGTTTTTGTAGGGCCCAGGTCTCTGAGGCATATGTTAATGCAGGAAGAACAGTGAAATCGGAGAGATATGCCCAGAGGTGGAGGTTCTTCATCCTCTTAGCTATTTATTTGATGCTCTTGAAGACGTTCCAAGCCGCTCTCTTCCTCCTGCACAACTCAGGTGCCAGGTCATTCATCATGTTGAATTCTCGACCTAGGTACACATAAGTGCTGCATTCAGAGATGGTCGTTCCGTTGAGAGTGAATGGAACATCAGGAACAAGACCGTTTCTCATAAACATTGTCTTCATAAGATTCAGTTGTAGTCCGACCTTTCCACACTCACAGTCAAAGTTGGCCAGCATTTGTGTCGCTTGATCTCGCCCCCACGGCAAAGCCTGGCAAGCTCCCCATGACTTATTCAATATGCCAAACACAGTAACAAGAAGTCTCACGATGGAGACATTACTGGGCCCACTCGAGCAAATAGATGAACAACGGGAGGACTGTGACCGTGACTAATGTTTGGTGTTATTAGAACAATGTCATCAGTGAAGCAGAGGTGGTGTAGTTGCAGACTCTCTATCTTCACTCCCTTTCCTTCCCATTCCAGTCATCGTATGATATTCTCGAGGGTGGCACTGAAGAGTTTTGGTGAAATGGTATCATCCTGCCGAACCTTTCTCTTGGCGTCAATGATCACTTGTTTGTACAATGGTGAGATCCTGGTAGTGAATCCGCAATATAGCTCACAGAGAATCCTGATGTATTGAGTTTGAACTCCCTGTTTGGCTAGGGCTTTGACGACCAATTTATCAAATTCTTCTGCCTCAACAGAATCAAAGGCCTTCTAAAGAATCAATGAATGTTAGAGTGGCATCTTGACCTCCAGGGAAACCTCACTACTGAAGTATTTTTGATAATTCCTTTAGCCATTTTATTGTAACAAGCAATATAAAACAAATTCTTGTGTGTCTCCTAAGGTGGCAGGCTTGGGGCATGGTTAGGAAAACAGGAATGGTGGAAGGAAGGTCACTCAGGTGGTAGGATTGGTGCTGGAATCTCAAAAGTCCATGACAACTGTATTTCGAACAACTTTGTAAACCACAGTGTTTAAATAAAGTTTAAAAAAGAAAGGTGAACATAGATCTAGAAAGATAGTAAAAGTTTAGGGCACTGGGCTTGCACATGGCTGACCGTTGTCACCAAAACCTCATATAGTCTCCTAAGCACCACCTGAGTACAGGGCCAGGACTAAACTATGAGTACAGCTAAGTATGACTCAAAAATAAATTTAAAACTTTGGGGGAAGGAGCAACTGCGCGGTGGAGATTTCACCTGGCGGTGCTCAGGGGTTGTTCCTGGCTCTGCACTCAGGAATAACTCCTGATGGGCTCAGGGAACCATATGGGGTGCTGAGGCTCAAACCCAGGTCAGCTGCATGCAAGGCAAGTGCTCTCCCTGCTATTCTATTTCTCCAGTCTCATATTTAAAAATGTTTTAAAGGTTGAACATAGATTTACCATAGGGCACAAATAGGCCCTCTCCAAGATATACTAATACAATGGAAAATATGCAATTATATAAGAAATTGTCCACAAATGTTCATAGCCACATTAATCACAATAGCCAAAAATATATAAACAACACAAATAGTATGTTTATCAGCAAATAAATGGAGAAGCACAATGTTCTTGCAACAGAATAGTTCTTGATGATGAAAAAGAATGAAGTGTATGCTAAAATATGGATGAATTTTTAAAATACCATGATGAGCCAGAGACATATTACAGAGGTAAGGAGTTTGGCTTGCAAATGGTCAACCCCAGTTCTATCCCTGGAATCAAATATGGTCTCCCAAGCACTACCCGGAGTGATCCTTGAGTACAGAGCCTGGAGAAAGCCCTGAGCACCACCCTGAGTCTCAAAACAAATATGGAAGTTTAACAAATGAAGTTAGACAAAACAGGTCTTATATTGTCTGATTTCATTATATGAAATGTCTAGACTAGGCCAAACTCTAGAGGCAAAAAAGCATCATGGTTCTCTGGGAGTGCAATAGTAGCAACCAGAATCATCAGAGAGCACAGGTTTTCTTTTCAGGGTGTTATGAATGTTCTGGAGTCAGATAGTGAGAGTGGTTGTATAATAATGATTGCACTAAAACCCACTGAATAGCTTTAGTATGGTAACTCATATTATGCTAGTTATTTTTGTTTGCTTTTGGGTTTGAGGAGGGCCCATATCCTACTCAGGTTTACTCCTGGCTCTGTGCTCCAGAGTCACTCTTGGTGGTGTTTGGGAGAATACTTGTGGTACTGGCAATTTGAACTAGGGTCAGCTGTATGCAAGGCAAGTACCTTAATTCCTGTACAAGCTCTCCATCCCTGCAAAATATATTTTAATATAAATTTTTAGGATTATTATTAAAAGAATGAGGGGGCTTAAAGAGAGAAATGGAATTATATTTTCCAGAATTAGCCTTAAAGAAATTAGTTCACAATTAAATCCCATCTTAAAAAAAAAGTGTTACCTTCCATGTAACACAACTATTTATTTAGATTGTCAGTAAGTTAAGTTTACTCCTTTTACAGGAAGCTTGTGATATATATATATATATATATATATATATATATATATGTGTGTGTGTGTGTGTGATATACACGATCACGATCACGATCACGACCACCCTGTTGTTCATCGATTGCCTCGAGCAGGTGCCAGTAACGTCTTCTTCGTCCTAGCCCTGAGATTTTTTTTTTTTAAAGTGCCATATTCAAGGCTTTTTCAGGGTTAGGAGAATGAGACCCATCATTGTTACTGGTATTTGGCATATTGGGTATACCACGGGGAGTTTGCCAGACTCTGCCGTGTGGGCATGTTACATTTGGTAGCCTGCCAGTTTGACCGAATTAGGAATGAGATGATAAGATGTCGCGCGGCCGCAAATGCGGCCGCGCACGCTTCCGGGAGCTGAGTGTGATGATCTCTGGATCCTGGCCGTTGTTGGAGTTACACGGCAGTTGGTGGGTGTAACTGTCTAGTTACTGGCAGGTACAGTCCCAAACTGTACAGGCTTGGAGATCTCAGCCCCGGGTCCCACACACCTGGGTTCCTCTGTCAGTTCTTTTATGCGTGAGGCTCATCCAAGTGTGTGGAGAGTGCTCTCAGCATGGCCTTGGCTGGGCCTCGGTGGTCTTCAGCTGTTGGGCCCTGGTGGAGACAGTCAGGCATAGGGTAGGAGACTCTGTCTTGTTCTCTCCCAGGAGCTGAGTGTGATGATATACACACACTCAGATAATGCTGAATCGGTCCTCCCGTTGTTCATCGATTTGCTCGAGCGGGCCCAGTAACGTCTCCATCATGAGACTTGTTGTTACTGTGTTTGGCATATTGAATACGTCACAGGTAGCTTGCCAGGCTTTGCTGTGCGGGCAAGAGACTCTCAGTAGCTTGCTGGGCTCTCCAAGAGAGGCGGAGGAATTGAACCTAGCTCATCTGAGCCGGCTGCACACAAGGCAAACCCCCTACTGCTTTACTATCGCTCCAGTCCGGTTAATGCTGAATAAATTAATATTTACTAAGACAAAATCCTGATATATATCAAATTTAGGGAATAATAGAAAAGCAAGGAAGTTTTTGCTCCAAAAATCATAAACAATCAGCAAATTCCAGTATAGTGGGCCAGCTAAAAATGAGTTAGCACCAACATCCTGGGATAAGTGTTTAGTAGAGTTTGAAATGATGGAAGTATTACTCGATAAATTATTTGAATAGGGAATTTCAATTTTTTTAATGCGTTCAATTTCATCAAGTGAAATCTTAAACTATGGACATTCTCAAAAATGTTTCTTTCTTGAACTTCCTTAAAGGTTAAATTCAATATATTATCTCCTGTTCATTTGGGTAAGAGGGGCATAGTACTGAGCCCTGAGAAAGGATTGGAAAGTCCACAAAGTCATGGTAGAAAAGGCTGAAAGGATTCAACTCAGGTGTGCTCAATTCCCAGGAACAATTCTAAAGGGTCAGTGGAGCGATAGCACAGCGGGTAGGGCGTCTGCCTTGCACACAGCCAGCATGGCCGACCCGAGTTCGATTCCTCTGCCCCTCTCGGAGAGCCCGGCAAGCTACCGAGAGTAACAACACAGTAACAACAAAGTCTCCAATGGAGACGTTATTGGGCCCGCTCGAGCAAATCGATGATCAACGGGAGGGCCTTTACTTTACTTTTACTTTAGTGAAGTATAATCCTAATAGATCCCAAACAGGAGCTATTTGATTATCCAGCACTTTGTAGTGCATTTAAATTGAGCCCTTCATTTATAGAAGTGGTAATCTAGAACCAGGAGCACCAAGGGTTAGTGTGAGACCACCCTACTTAGTCAAGGTCTGTTTTAAGCCAAGAACCTCTTGATTTCTGGTTTCATAGTTTCCCCTTGCCAGAATTCTATTCATTAGGCTGTTCATAAACCACCTGGGACAAGTTGGGAAACTTCTGGAATTTTAATGTGCCTAAGGTGACCATAATGGGACCTCCTCCAGAGTCACAAATTTTATAAGTATTATAAGGAAGGTCTGGCATTGATTCAAAATACACACACACACACACATACACACACACACACACACACACACACACATACTTCTTACAGTCCATAGGCTCCTCAGTCTGGCATTGCCATTTGGAACTATTGGAAAGTTACATTTCTCTCCCATAAATAAGACTGTCCCCTTCAGAAGGTAAATTCATCTTCAGACACACAACTTCAGTGAATGCCACTTATTCTTTGAGATGGGGAAAAGGGGATGCCAGCTTTGACTTCAAGCTGTGCCAAGAACAAGTTGGATAATTTATAGTAGAACTAAGGAAAGTATAATCTGAAAATTAGTTGCATATTTATTTTTCTAAGACATAGGTGAAGTGTTCTTGGGAGGTAATACCACATGGAAAACTATAAGCTCTTTTGGAGGCAAGGGGAGAAAGAAAAATAATTTCTTAAGTGAAACTGCAGAGGCCGGCAGAAAGCAGATTTGATTTTTGCCTCCCCAGCACCTATTTAGCTATCTTTTGATAAAAGTTCTCTCATTTCACATGAAAAGTGCTCATCATCACTTATTTTCAGGAAATGCAAATCAAAACAATTGTAAGATATCACATCATACCAAGAGAATGGCTCATATCAAAAAGAATGGAAACAACCAACGCTAAAAGGGGATATGGTATAAAAAAAAAAGGAAACCCTCATTTACTGTTGGCGGGATTTCAGGTTGGTTCAACTTCTATGGAAATAGAACGAAGACTTCCCAAAAAAATTAAAAATAGAACTGCTATGTTTAATAGCACCCAACAATTTCACTCCTTCGTCTGTAGCCACACACACACAGACACACACACACACACACACACACACACACACACAAACTCATTCAAAATGAGATATGCACACCTATGTTCATTGCAGCACTGTTTAAAATAGAAAAAAATCAAATGCTCAACAAGAGATAAGCAAATAATGAAACTGTGATATAAATTGTGAAATTGTGATAAATATGTGTGTATATAACACACACAATGGAATACCCATTCAGCTATGAGAAAAGATTAAATTCTACTCCTTGCCTTGGATAGAACTAACGGGTATTGTATATAAGCAAAACAAGTCAGAAGAAAAAAAAACCCAAAATATTAGATAATCTCACTCATGTGTGGCCCATGAAAAACAAAGCAAAGGAGTAGACAATGACCAGTGAAAAACCCTTAGGCTTTGACAACAGAACTAAAGCAGGAATGGGAGATGGAGCTAAAAGAAGAGGGAATAGTTGGTCCACAGAGAACCTAGAACTAAGATGGAGAGTTTTAGTCACTTGAGTGGTGGGTGTGATGCAGAAACCTTATATACTTAAGGCATAAACGTAAAGTATTCTAAATTGGAAGGAGGACGGATGGAAGGAAGGAAGGAAAGAAGGAAGGAAGGAAGGAAGGAAGGAAGGAAGGAAGGAAGGAAGGAGGGAGGGAGGGAGGGAGGGAGGGAGGGAGGGGAGGAGGATGATTAAAAGAATTCCAGAATAAAGGAAAATGAGGGACTGGAAAAAGTATATAGCACGCAGAGCACTTGCCTCAAATTCAGTCTGTCTGGAGCCATTAGAGGCACTGACGGAGACTCAGGCTATAAATGATCGCAGAGCAGAGGAGGGTCCAAGATGGTGAGCAAGGGCAAGACACTCTAAAGAAGACCCAGTGGAAACCTGAATCCTGCCCTGAAGAAAGAACAAGCTCTGGCCTTTGACTGCTTAGGCCAGCTTCAATTCAGTTTCTGATTCAGTTCTTTCAGACTTATAAACTACTGCATGAAACCAAGTGTGGATCCCAATTCCCTGAGAATTTCAGAAACTTCTAAGAGACCTTTAATAAGTTACATAATCTCTCTAAATTGCTGTTTTCTCATCTGCCAAATGGGTACAATAAAACCTATTGCTTGGAGCACTTAAAGCTGTAGTCATGTAGTTAATGTCCAACCAATGAGCTCTAATTTTTCAGTAAACAAATTACAATAAAAGCCACCCAGTGATTAGTATCGCAATATATAAAGTGCAATACCATTTTGTAATACTATGATACTATTTCAATTTTACTAAAATTCACTAGCAGATGAGGAAAACTTGGCCTTTAAAAACACTTGCCTGGGGCTGGAGCAATAGCACAGCGGGTAGGGCGTTTGCCTTGCACGCAGCCAACCTGGGTTCGATTCCCAGCATCCCATATGGTCTCCCAAGCACCGCCAGGAGTGATTCCTGAGTGCAGAGCCAGGAGTAACCCCTGAGCATGGGCTGGGTGTGACCCAAAAAGAAAAAAAAAAACACTTGCCAGAGGAGGCATAGAAATGGACCTGGACAATATATTTCTCATATTTTTTTTCATGTTTCTAAGGACTTTGAAATCACATGGAAAAATACTTTGTACAGTAAGAGAGTAAAGAATGCTGTAATATAGCACATGCTCTATTTGACGGGTATACTCAACAGCTAGACAAACAGCTCAACAGCTAGATCAAACAGCTAAACACTGGTAAGGTTAAAATTCTTACAAATTGGAAAATTAAATTAGTTTAAGGAATATGCTATTTATAGGATAATATCACCTGGATTAATTCTACTACTCTTTCAAAAACCCAGTTAAATGTCACCTTTTCCAAAAACCTTTCCTTAGACATTCATCACCTAAAACTCTCAATTTTTTCCATTCCAAGAGCTCCTGATTTTTACTTTTATTATTGTTAGTATTCTCCAGATGTCCTATGTCTTTATTAACCATTAAAGATTTTGAAATAGGAAAGGACTGTGTCTTTTGCATGTCTGTACCTTGTGATCCAACATCATGCCTTGGTACTTAGTAATCATTTGATAGATGTTTTCTGTAAAGCAAGCTATTGTGTGTATTGGCTTTATGACGACTGAATCCAACTAGCAGTGTTGGGGCATATGATTGATTTGCAAAGACAGAAGCATCACCATACCATCCTGCCCGGGAAGGTGACACTTCCTAGTGCTATTGCAATCAGAAAGCATTATGAAACTAGTTTTGACCAGAGAACCGTAAGCAGAAGTGAATGTATCATTGCCGTGTTGTGTCATTAAAAACCCTTGTGAGGCCCTCCAGTTACATCCTTTCTTGACTCAGCATTCCAACAACCACATATTGAAGAGGAGTCACGAAAAGAAGCAGTCGACACACAGAAGAATGCAGTACCAGACTCATTTGGGAGTTACTTTAGGGTAGCAATATAACCTAGCCCCACTAGACTAAAACAGAGACCTTGTGACAGGGACTGCTAGTGATAATACATTTCTTCTTTATTTATGACAGAATCTTGTGCATTATACCTACCTGAAATGTTGCATAGCAGGCTAGGAATATAAGTAGATGCTGTTTTGTGAGGTTTTCAAGAAATCCTTCAACACATCTATGATAAGAACTCAGAGGTAATGACTGGTGCTTCAGCAGCTATCACGAACTAAACAGCTATCACAAACTAAGGATGATGGGCAAAACATAGAATGAGCTTTGTTCCCCAATGCCAATGTGGAGGTGCTGTATTAAGACTTCCCTATGTTTCCCTAATCCTAGTTCAATAGATTTAAATGTTTACATTTTATATGGTTCTCTCTCTCTCTCTCTCTCTCTCTCTCTCTCTCTCTCTCTCTCTCTCTCTCTCTCTCTCATACTGGTCCCTTCTCTATCCTAACTGCCCTTCACTCCACACACTTATGGCAAGCTCCCAACCATTGACCAGTCCTCCTGGCAACCTGGCCTTTGATATTAGTCTCATTAGTCTGATATTATTTTTTAATATCCCATAAATGAATGCAGTCATTATATATATGTTCCTCTCCTTCTATCTCAATTCACTAAGCATTATAATCTCTATGTCCATCCATTTATAAGCAATTTAATGACTTCATATGTCCTAATAGCTGCATAATATTTCATTGTTGCTGAAAGCCTGCCTCATGAGCAAAGGGGAGAAGGTAGCTGGAATAGAGAAGGGATCACTAAGAAAAAGATGGCTGGAGGAATCGGTAGGGATGGGAGATGTGTACAGAAAGGAGATAAAGAACCAAACATGATAACCTCTCAGGGTCTGTATTGCAAACCATAATGCCCAAAAGTAGAGAGATATTATGGGGCATCTATCTGCCATAATGCCCCAAAGTAGAGAGAGATATGGAGCATATATCTGCCATGGAGGCAGAGGGAGGGTGGAAAAGGGGGGTTATGCCGGGGATATTGGTGGTGGGGAATGTGCACTGGTGGAGGGATGTGTGTTTGATTATTTTGTGATTGTAACACAAACATGAAAACTTATAACTATCACGGTGATTCAATAAAATTAATAAAAAAAATTTAAAAAAAGAAAAGAAATAAGCCCTGAGCACTGCCAGGTGTGGCCCCCAAACCAAAAATTAAAAAATAAAGAAGGAATAAACAAGAAAAAAGATCTCATTGTCTAGATGTACCATAGTTTCTTTATCCATTCATCTGTTCTTAGGCACTCAGGTTGTTTCCAGATTCTGACTATTGTGAATAGTGCTGCAATGAACATAGAAGTGCAGATGGCATTTCTGTGTGTTTAGGGGCCCACAGGGTATAATCCCAGAATTAAATCTTTACGTGTTTAAGTGAAATAGCAACATCTATCGTGAGCAGACAAATGTGAGTCTAAATTGCAGATAGGATGTCATATACTCCAGACAGCATCCTTGTACCATTCAGAAAACTAGATGGCAAAAGAGTTTATTTAACATAATCCAGTTAGATGAGAACAATGTTCTGTTTACTGCTCTGACTTTTTGAGGAACTGTAGGGAAAAACTGGCCTCTCATTAAGTGTAATGTCTTTTCCTTACATTTTTTAACATTAGTGAAATCTGAAATCTAACCAAAGTCATTTCACATCATTTCCCATCACAAAATTTTAACTATGAAAACATGATAGGAAGCTTATTCAATCCTACACAACAAAAACATTTTAAGAGTAAAAGTGATTTTTTTTTAATTTCACATGATTAAGAAAAATATCTCAGCATGGTTATGGCTGGTTTCAGAGGTCTTTGGGGCTGAGATCTCCAAACTTGCTCAGATCGGGGCTGAGCATCCTCCACCCAGATCCTCCATCTTCCAGTAGGCGGGGGGTCACACCCACCAGTCGCCCCCCAGTGCTGTGTAATCCCATCAACCGCCAAGACCCAGAGACTATAAAACTCAGCTCCCAGAAGCGCACAGCTGCATTCATCGCTGCACGACATCTTATTATCTCATTCTTGCTTTGACAACCTGGCAGGCTACCGAATGTAACCTGCCCACACGGCAGAGTCTGGCAAACTCCCCGTGGTGTACCCAATATGCCAAATACCAGTAGCAATGATGGGTCTCATTCTCCTAACCCTGAAAGAGCCTTGAATGTGGCACTTTTTATAATCTCAGGGCTAGGACTAAGGAGACGTTACTGGTGCCAGGCAATCGACGAACAACAGGATGATCGTGATTGTGAAGAAAAATATAAATTGTGAAGGTCTCTTTTGGGAGAAGCTACATATTGTGAGAGAGACTAGAATGTAAACATTGGTGGTTTTGCAAGCAGAGTCAGTAAACCATTTTTAAAAAGATTCTTCTTATTGCAAATGACTTTTGGGGATGATGTGTCCACACTTAGTAAAGTTTCATTATCAATGTGTTTGCTATGAACTCAATAAGAACTAATAAAATGAAAACTGATGCCCAAGAAAAGACAGTATTCAGAATAGTTAAGAACTTCCTACTTTTCTGAATTTCTCTCTGGAACAAAACATTAGTTCATATGTGGTCCTCAAAATTTTGATTTATATAAAGCAAAAGTAAAGGTAAAAGGTAAAGGCCCTCCTGTTGATCATCAATTTGCTCGAGCGGGCCCAGTAACGTCTTCATTGGAGACTTTGTTGTTACTGAGTTTGGCATATCGAATACGTCACGGGGAGCTTGCCAGGCTCTGCCGTGCAGGCGAGATACTCTCGGTTGCTTGCCGGACTCTCCGAGAGGGGTGGAGGAATTGAACTCGGGTCGGCCATGTTGGCTGCGTGCAAGGCAAACGCCCTACCGCTGTACTATCACTCCAGCCCAAAGCAAAAGTATATTCCAAAAATTATGTGATCAGGGCCAGAGCACTAGCACAGCAGGGAGGACATTTGCCTTGCACACAGGTCTTAATTCTCTACATTCCATATGATTCCCTGAACACCACCAGGAGTGATTCCTGAGCACAGAGCCAGAAGTAAGCCCTAAGTATTGCTGGATGTGACTACACCCCCCGCCCAGTATATAATCACTGTCCTTTTCATGTTTGCCTTTTCCACTATAAAAATTTTGGAAATATGTAACTCTGTTAATAGACACAAGTTCCATCTGCCTACTTGTCTGTTATTTACAAGACCAGGAGACTTCTTTTCTTTTTCAGAACCAACAGGGAGTATAAAATGTAAAGGATTCCAATATTAGGTACTTTGGAGTTCCTGAACTGGAGAAAGCTATAAACAGAGGGCAAGAGCCAGTCCCCAAAAGTAAATATTTCATTATCTGCTTGAAGTAGAACTGACAGATGTCTTCCTTTCCAGTGTGAAATTTCTCAGGAAGTCTTTCACCCATCCATTTTCCTAGAAAACATTGTGATGCACTGCCCTTTTACACACTACCCTCTCTGCTGCCCAGAGCTGGCCATCAACAGAAAATGAGGTTATGACCAAGTAAAAATTATTTTAAATATCTTCTTTACTGATTATGACAAATCATCTTTTCAACAGGCACCATACCATTTCTAAAATAACTTCCTGTGAATACAAAACTCTTTATATGGCTGGCTTTCTTTTGTTTGGTTGGTTTTTGTTTGGGGGCCAAACCACCTGGCAACACTCAGGAGTTACTCTGGCTCTTCACTCAGGAATTACTCCTGGAGGTACTTAGGGCACCATGTGGGATGCCAAGGATTGAACCTGGGTCAGCTGCATGGAAGGCCTTACCTGCTCCGGTCCCAGAAGACAGGTATTAGGTCCCAGCATTCATTTTATTGGGAATTTTTAGGTATTCCTAACTTGATTGACTAATAGATCAATTGATTAATTCGGGGGTCACACCTGTGTCAGTTCTCGGGGATACTCCCAGCTCAGTAACTGGAGTTCATTCAGAGAGCCATGCCTTGCAATACTGAGGATCAAATCTGAGGCTCCCACGTGCAGAGCATGTGTCTCAGTCCTTTGGGCTGTTTCACTGATCCCTTGATATTTTTTATAGCCAGCTCTAAATTTTCTAGAAAGAGTAAAAGTTAAGAGTAAGAGAGAGACCTGAATGTGCTCGTCTGTAGCTGCTTGGGCAATTACTAAATGAATCTCTCTTAGTCTGTTTCTTTATTGCAAAGTGGGCCTGTCCTGTGAGCACATTTATGAAGGTTTGACTAAGACGATGGCATGTCAAACAGATAGCACTATGCTGAGCACATAGTAAGCACTCAACAAAACATTTAGCCACTGCTAAACCACTCCTCTTTCCTTTTTAGCTGTCAAAACTCTGGGAAGAGTCCTCAAAGAACAAATTCAGAAGTTTTTGGAATTATTGCCAGATACAGATACTAGCTAGGGCCTCTTTGAACTGTGACTTTTGGTCCAAGTGGGTGAGCCAGCCACTCTGCTACAGATCTGGGCCATAAGATCCATCTACAGGAATTTTAAAACGACAGTTGGCAGTCTGATGCCTATTTCGTGACTACATCTACCATGCCGCTCAGAGTGACTAAATCCCTTACAATAAACTATTCCAGATTGCAACCTTTTCTCCTCTCCCAGACATGCGTGAAAATGGATCCATATGTGTATGTTAAGTAGCAGTTCCAAAAATAATGATGATTTTAGATACTGCCAGACTATAGAGTGGTAGAAATCATCCTGGAGTAAACGTTTACTTCTTAAATGAGATTTGGCCTGGGTTTTGAAGAATGAATAGAAGTTAGTTATGTGGGTGATATTTGAGGCACTGGAGACCCCTGGTGAGAGGCTGGGATTCATCTCTGTATGCACAGATTGCATGCAGTCAGAATCAATAGATCTGTGAAGAAAATAAAATGCCACTCTCCAAAGATTTCTTCGACTAAGTTCATGAGAGGAAAGAGCTGAGTCTGGAAGGCCAAGGAGATATCTGAACCTGAGGTAAAACGAACTCGACTAGGGAAGCTGGGCAGTCATGAAGAGTAAGTGAGAAACAGGAAAAATAGGATGAATGAGTTTTTAAAACCTCGGGGGTTGGACTGGCGAGAGAACACAGTGGGTAAGGGTTTGCCTTGCACACAGGTGACCTGTACTCAATCCCCAGCAGCACCAGAAGGTCCCCTGAGCCCCTGCAGGAGTAATCTCTGAGCACAGAGCCAGGAATAGCCCCTAAGCACTGCCATGTCTGACTACAAAACCAAAGAAATAAAACCAGAAATAAATGTTAAGAACTTGTGAAAACTTCTCCTGCATTAACATGCTTTCTTAAGACAACACTCTAGAATCACATCAAGCTCTTCACACTGCATTTCCTAGAAAACAAATTCAAAAAACCATCTGAAAGATTTAAGTCGGGGTCATGCTATTCCTCTCTAACACAGTTTCCCAAGGGCTGTTCTGGAACCTTGTGCCTAAACACATTCTAGCAGAATGACCAAGCTGAGAGACTCTAGGATCTGTTTCTCATTGCCCATCAACTTGTTCTGATGCTTATAGAAGTTTAAGAATTGCTGGTTTCTGGGGAAAGGGACACCTCTGGATATTCTTCCTCTGCTTGTCTTTCAGCAGGTAGTGTGACTGGCTAAACGTAAGTTCTCTGAAGCCAAATTGCTAGGATTTGAATCCTAGCTCTTCATGCTAGATGCCTGCACACTTCAATTATTTCATTTTATTTCTGAGTCACTACATTTTCCTCTATCTCCTGATCTAAAATAAGGGGAGTAATAATAGCACTATCTCTTGGGGTTCCTAGAAAGATTATTCACATTAATATATACCTAGAATAGAATTTTTCAACTTTGACACTATAAATAGACATTTGGGTGGGTAAGTTTTTGTTGTAAAGACTTCACAATATCCTTTGCTTCTACCTCCTGAATGCTACTGGCCCTCTGCTCATAAATGCAATGGTCAAAAATGTCTCTCAGTAATGTGAAATGTCTCCTGGAAGGCAAGATCAGCCCAATTAAGAACCACTGGCATAAAACAGTGCTGTTTCCCAGACCATGTCTAGAAGGTCATTCACTGGACATTAACATTTACTCCCAACAAATGCAATGAGACAGGTATTATCTCCAGCTTTATAAATAAAGAAACTGAGGCTCAAAGGAGGATAGATAACTTGCCTAAAGTCACTCAACCAAGAAGTTATGGGGAATATCTCCAAACAAGGTGTGCTGGCCGACGCTTTAGTCCCAAGCTCTTTCCAAGTAATTCCAAGATAATCACCCAGAAGATGATTTTAGGGGAAACTCTTCACACTTTCTCCCATAGCCAAGAGAGAAATCACAGTCCCTAAGCTTACTATAGTCTGCCATCATGGGAATGTACTACCTTTTCATCCAGAATCCTAAAAGTTTGACATCTGTGAGTTTCAACCTCTCCCCCATGGGGTGATCTTCCATTCATAGGAACTAATACCTACCCACCTTGCTGTTTGGGCTAGAACCCTCCTTTATCCATCTACCTACCTCAGAGAACCTTCTTGTTTGCTTGTGAGTGCCCCTCCTGAAATTATAGACTCCCACAACTCTGTTCTCACAATACATCTTAAGGCATGGCCTGCAGATATGTACAACGTGGAGACTGTCTTGAATGAGCAAATGACCTCCATGTGAATACACACTCTGAGATATGCTCAAGATTAGACTATGCCTCACAATGGTGCCCGGTGAACCCCGATAAGGAATAACAGACTGCTATAGGCATTTTAACTGAGATTATGTACGGTCACATAGATCTAATAAGTAGAGAATAAGAACCGAAATTTCAAGCTCCAATGATGCCTCCTCTTCTAGTTAACTACCTTTTTAAAACTCTAGTTAACTAGTTTATTTTCCTCTTTTTCATCAATCTATTTATCATCATATATGGCTTTGGTATCAAATTGATATCAATTTGAAGTTTTGCATCCTCTCTTTAGCTTGAAGAAATGGGAGCAGCATATCTAACTTCTAGGGAATCCCAATTACTTCATTTGCAAAATAATAAGTTTAACTCTATCATAAAGTTGTTGTGAGGTTCATAGGCATCAAGTTGCCTAAAATACATAGAAGAGTATCTGGCGTGCAATAAGTATTATTCGTAGCAATATTTTATTATTTTATTTGTTGCTACATTAGTAGCAACTACCTTGTCTTTTATAAGAAGAAAAACACACTTCATTTTTATAAGATGTTAAAATAGAAATTTTGCTAAGGGTCAATTCATAGGAAGGCAATAGATAAAATCTGTACAACAAAGAGTTCAAACAGGTGTTGCAGTTATTCACTACCTGGTTCTTCAGTGTGTTACTGTTGTAAAAACAATAGATTCACACACTACAGGAAGCAAATAGAATCTGAAAATGACAGTTGGACTGTGCAGACACTGGTTGGAGGGCAGAAAAGATTGCAGCCCTAGATTTCACAGGGCCAAGAAAACCAAACCAAGAAAGGTGTGAGGTACAATTCGTGACCTGTAATTTCCTGCCACAACACCGAGAACCCATGTTTGACATGCTCTGTGGGCACAGCCCCCAGAGTATCCCCTCCCAATCCTTTATCCCTATCCCTCTAGATTCTTTGAATATTCTCCAGGGCTAAAATAGGTCCTGAATCCTTCCTCAATTTCTATCTCCCAAAAAACTTGAGTATTACTGGTCACACCAGTATATCTCCTCAGAAGCTATGAAATGGAAACTTTCAAAAGATAAGCTCACGCTTAACCACACACCTTGTGTCATTTCATATTTCTATACTTTCATAACCTGTGTTTCCTTGGGTGGAGCTGGCCTGATGAAAGTGCTCTGTGATTTGCTCAACCTAGTCCTAAGGAAGACTCAACAAGATACTTCAGTGCAGTGACTCGACCTTTGTAGAACATGCAGAGCCTGAGCTGGACCCAGTTTAAGCAAGAGTGGTCATCTTTCACTTCCTTGAATTTTCTCTTTAGTGTTCACCACCACCCCCCTGCCGTTTCCTCCCAGACAGTTCTTCACCTACCTGAATAAGGCCCCTTTTTCATTTTCTACACCTAATTTTTCCATGGTACACTTGACCACCTCCTCTCTTTGATCTCTCTTTTCTCTTCACATTATTTCCATCATGTAACTGGGGGGAAAAGAGCTCAAGTTTCTTCTACTCTAAATGAAAAGAAAAACACAAAAAAACTACTACCAAGAAAACTTCCTCTGCCCTACTCTGCCCTTAAGAACATTCAATTTCTCACCTTTTGTCACCTCCCAGTGGTTCTTGAATGCTGATCTGTGGCTTCATCTGATCAGGCTGTCGAAATTTGGTTTCTTCGGCTTAGCACAAAAGAATTTTACTTGAGAGGGCTCATGTGGGGCCTTGAAATTTTTCAGCTTCCTTTCAGGTGATTAGGATGTTCAACCAATTAAAAAACTTGATCACTTTCTAACTGCCTTGTTCTTGGGAATCATTCACGGTTTCTCTGTGGCCATGAAAAAAGGAACAGTCTTCCACTTGTTTCACATTCTCTTCTTCCTTTTCACCTCTGAACCTCCTAGTGATGCTATTACCACCCAGGCAGTACGCCATCTTTTTCTACATCCCTTGCCTCCTTCCACCAATTTAGATGCAAGCAGACTCAATGGTTCTCTAGGACTCTGTCTTGGAGATCCAATTGTTTCAATTCTATGAAGTTCCATTTAGTCTCATTGTTCTTAAGTGATTTCCTACTCTAACTGCAGGAACTAGACAAGCCCCTTCAGATGAAGTCTATTCCTTCAATTAAGCAAGTCCCAAAGTTTTCATTTTCCTCAACAGATCATTCTTAGAGAAATCCCAGATTGCTGAAATCCCATATTTGATGGCACCATTTCTCTAATAATCTCACTACACAATCATCAAATGTTTCTTCCGTTTCCTCCCTTTTCCCATATGTTTGTGCTTTTTGATTCTTCCTTTTGCAGCACTTAATATCATGTCTTCCTGCACGTTCCAGATGTTTGTCTGATGTTGCTTCCCCCACCCTCAATTTTCATCTGCATTGCTCAGCATTGACTTCCTTTAAGATCTCAACCAATTAATCTTTTCATGAAGCTTTTACCTCTTGTCTGTTTGGGCACATAGAGTGTTTCTTTACTCTGCCCATCACTATCATTTATCTTCCTCTCTACTCATATAGCACTCACAGACTTGCTGCATACTACTTCTCACCCACCTACTACTGAATTTTGAGGTATTTTTGCGGGTGAGGATTCTCATAGCTCTTTTTTCCTAATAGCTCTTTAAAACCCCATCTTTTAAGAATCGTCCAATTTTTAATAAATATTATTGATCATTGTCTAGTGCCAGTAGGATTGACACCTTTGACCTCTGTCCAGAGGAGAGCAGTTGCAAAGAATGAGCCAAACACCAGGTGGACAAACAATCATACAAAGACTGCCCAAGCTTTAAGGTCACCTGGGCAGCCATTCTTGTGGGCAGCCATTCTTGAGCTCCAGGCTGGCCATTTAATCAATATGGTATTTCTCCACTACCACCACTGTCCTCCCAACACAGGAGCCATGGTTTCATTTGACAGAGACATTAAGAAAGTTCATCAACATTCTATTCTTTCCCAGATGCACAATTGCAAATCTTAGAACAGCTCCAGAGTCAGTCCTCTAACCTTTTACTTCTGATGCAAATAAGTAAGCTTATTATCACTTTGAGATAGCAAGAAAAACTTTGCCTCTATTATTATGGTCTGTGGGTGTTTGGTCCTCCTAACAAAAACAAACAAAAACAACAAAACCAAGGTAGGGATATGCCCTTAGGTAAAATAGTTTCAGTTTTATAATGTAAAAGGTTTGTGCAGCCTGGAAAGACTAGACTAGCAAGAAAGAACAGAATAGATGACAAATATCCGGGGCTCTAAATGTGCCCCGGGCAAGAATAGAATAAAACTGTTTGGAGTTTTTTAGATGCAGGGTCATTATGAGCAAACATAGAATATCTTTTAAGTGTGGTTTCTGATAGCCATGTAAAATACCCCAGCTTCTGCTCTATAGGATATATCCCTGGAATCTTGTTTGCTGGTTCAGAATAGGTTTTTTTTTTTTTGGCTTTTGGGGTCACACCCAGCGATGCTCAGGGATTACTCCTGTCTCTGCACTCAGGAATTACTTCTGGAGGTGCTGGGGAGACCATATAGGATGCTGGGGCTCGAAAACCGGGTTGGCCATGGACAAGGCAAACACCCTACCTGCTCAGGCCCTTGGTTCAGAATGTTTGAGTGTGGCTCCCTTTAATCCAGGCTAGAGTTTCCAGCCATCGCATCAGAGCTTAGTAGAATGGTACCTGATGTCAAAGCAAACTTCCGACCCAGTTGTTCTGGGAACAACTGAATCCCAAACTATCCTGCAGCCAGTTCTTCTATTTTCCTAGCTCTGTCTCCGGTCCTGGAAGTTCCCATTCAGCTGGATAGATCCTCTTCTTATTTCCATTCTCTGCTGTCCTCCACTGGAACAGGCTGTTGAGAGCAAGGGACTATATCCCAGTCCTTTATGTAGAACAGGTAATTAAACAGCAGAGGATTGCATTCTAGTTTCTTTTTAATAATGCAGCAAATTTTATGTATTTAATTATTTGGGGATTTTGGTCTACACCTAGTGGTGTTCAGCTGTTATCGCTGGCTCTCTGTTCAGGAGTGATTCCTGGTGGTGCTCCAGGGACAATTTGCAGTGCTGGGTACCAAATCTGGATTTTTAGGATTTAAGGCTTACCCCCTATACTATCCCTTAACCCCTTGACCCTTTTAGTATCATTCCTGCCCTACAGTTGCTTTTATGGAGGGCCCACAGAGCAGAGTGAAGGGCGACTACTAAATTCTGTGGATTGACCCAACACAGGAAACCAAGTGATCAGTTCAATGACCTCTAGCCCTCTAACACCACTTCCTCTGTTAAGAGGCCCTTGCATTAGCAAGTAGGCCCTGAGCTGGTTCTCCAATACAGTATGTACTCCTGTCTCTTCTTCATTGTATATTACTCCACAGGGGTAGAGAACCCATGTAAAATGAGTAGTTTGTGCAATGGTTACTGTGTAATCCATATATGTTACAATCTCTAATTTCTAATACACTTTCATATGGCAAGATAGTGTCTTTAGTTGGAAGCTTTAAGATGCTTATCATTTAACATTTTTCTGTATTTGCTAATTTTCCTACAGTGTTTGTGCATTGCCTGCATAACAACAATAAATAATAAAAATCAAAATAGAAATCATGGTGAAAGCATAGATATTGAATTTTTTATACATTGAACGCATTTATATTTGTTGCATCAAATGCTTCTGTTTTGGATTGGGAAGTTCACTTACTACCACCTACTTCCCTAGACGCTCAACATTTTCTAGTTGTGCATGCAAAAGAATAAGATGTTAGGAAGCCAGGAGGAAGCAAAAAGTCCCCCAAGAATTTTCAACAGCAAATTAAGTTCAAACCGAAATGACTCAAGGCAATAATTCAAATCAACCATGCCCCTCTCCAAGAGCAGAAAAGGAATTTCAAACAGAGATTGCCAGGCTCATTCTCTCTACCTTAAAATGGCAATCTGTGGATGTTCTGCAGAAATAAAAGACCTGGGTCAAAGAGAGCTCACCAAGCTGAATGTATGCTTCATATGCAGGAAGCCCCTGTTTAATCCCTGATACCACTTGATCCCCGAGCACCACTGAAAATGACCTGAGTACAGAACTGGAAATAGACCCTGAGCACTACTGGGTACAGCCAAGAAAAAGGTAGAGAGACTCATAGGGCATGTGTGTAGATAGGGATTCTTTGAACAGTGATTTAAGAACAAGGAGTAAAATAAGACAGGTACTTTCTCAGAGGATGTCTTAAGCAATTAAAAAGAATGAAGCAGACCTCTATGTGCTAATATGGAAAAATCTTTAAAACTTAGGCAGAAATTAACATAGAAAATGTGAACCTATTTACATAAAAAGAATCAGCCCCCCAAAAAGTCATACACAATTAAAATCAAACCTAATAGAAATGAGTTCTTTCTTAGAAAAAAACACTGTGGAAGAGTAAATAGAACTTTTCATTTTGAACTGTATGATTTTATAGAAAGGATAGACTATCAAACCAAGGGGAACCAAGAATATAAGTAGCATCCTTTCTAGGCCTGAAAATGACTAAACTTATGTTTAAGAAGGGAGGGGGAAAATGACTTCAAGTCTGAGGGGGCAAATAACAGATGACTCACTCATCTGTAGAATATGGAGAAAGGAAACAAGAAACTAGACAGTGCTGAATGATGACAAACCCTTGGCACTGGAATACAAACCCAAATCTCAAATGGAGGTCTGGGGGAGAAAGAAGACCAGACTAGAGGTAATGTGTGGGTAGTGCTAGAGGGTCATGGGTCCCTAGATGGTAGTTGGATGCAGTAACTTTGTGTATTGGGATCATAAACTTCAACATTATTGTAATCACCTATACTATGATAAATAAAAATAAAAATAATGACTTCAAATAATTCACTTATTTTATATAATCCATCAACAAATCCATTTGACATTTACTCAAAATTTGCAGACTTCAACCACTTACCACATCACTCCTCTTTTCTTGTCTAACTTTCACCATCACTCATTTTTCTTATCGCTATGGCCTACAACTCTTCTTGCTTCTATTCTTATGCTTGCAGTTGTATCCACTCTACAGGTACTAAAGATTACTCTCCCCTCCTAAGAAGAGAAAAGTCTAGTGATTTTTCATGCCATTCAGAGAAAATACAAAGATTTTACAGTGACTAGAAGGCTCTCTGAGCCTTTATGTCTTTCATTCCATCTCCTACACACACTGCTCTTTGCAATTTTTTCCAACATTTTAGGTGCACTTCTGCCTCAGGACCTTTGTAGTTGCTATTTCTCTATGCCCAGAATTCTCCCTTCCCAGATTACTCCATCATTTTCCCACTCATTTCCTTCAGGTCTTTGGTCAAATGCCATTCTCTTGGTGAGGACTTCCCTGACTTCTCTAAAGAATCCCATCTCTTATCCCTGTTATATCCTTGCCATCATCAATTTTATTATTATGTATTTAAAATTTTAATTTATCATTGTTTGTTCTTTCCCTACTAAAATCAAAGTTCCACTTAGATCGAGTTTTGGGTGGTGATGGTTTATTTGCTTATTTGGTATTTCTTCCCTCATCTTTATTGTGATATAATTGACATATAACATTGGATAAGCTTAAGGGTTACAAAATTTTATTTTATATGCTTATGCATTGCAAAATGATTACTACTGTCGAACTAATTAACATCTTCACCATTCATATAATGACCAGTTCTTATTTTGTGGTGAAAAGATTGACAACATACTCTCCATTTGCTTATTTTTTTATTGGTTTCATGTAATCGTTGTATTCCAGCACCTAGCTAGATCCATTTCTTGTCATCTAAGGTAGTGTTCTGTAGAATGAATAAAATGTAGTGGGTAGTGTTCTATAGAATGAATAAAATGTGAACAATCACTTGCTTTATATTCTTCATATTGAATCAGGCTGATTTCCTTTTGTGGAATGTGGTGAACAGGTCCCTCTCTTTGAGGGCAAAGTTTGAGATTAATGTCAGGGAGGTGTTGTGCAAAAAGTGGCCTCAAAGATATTTTTTTAAGTGGAAAGGGGGAAAAAGAGAGTAAACAGAGACACACACACACTGATGAAAAAAGATGCATGCAGGAGAGATCCTTTTGAGCATGAGTCTACCCAAAATCTGAGTCAGCATCAAATATCCCAAACCTGTCACTAGTCCTTCACTTCTGTCCCAGCTGTGATCTGTGTTGTTTCATCTAATCCCCTGCCTATTACTTCTCATACAGTCCATTCAGGACTTACCTGGCCCCGACTGATCAGAGGCCGAACGATGCAGTGGACACATCAGGATACTGAAGTCAGCCAAACTAAGTTCCAATTCTTACTTTACTCTTACTAGCAACTTTCCTCTGCACAAGTAGTTTTAACTTTATAGCAAGTGAAATGAAAATAATAGTATGTATCATTAGGCAGTTTTATATTTAGAATATATGTTTAATAGCACTGTAGCAGTGTCCTCCCATTGTTCATCTATTTGCTCGAGTGGACCCAGTAATGTCTCCATTGTGAGACTTGTAGTTACTGGTTTGGTATACCAAGTGCACCACAATACAACACAGGTAGCTTACCAGGCTTTGTTGTGCGGGCAAGATACTCTTAGCTTGCTGGGCTTTCAGGCAAGGGGGATGAGGGATGGAGGAATCAAACCTGGGTCAGCTGGGTCAGTCGCATGCAAGGCAAATGCCCTACCCACTGTGCTATCACTCCAACCCTATATATTTAATATATAAATATATATTATATCACATATATAATATATTTAAAGCAGATTCACAATTTATATCATAAATACCTGTATGTGTATTTTTATCTACACACTTATACATATGCATTTATTTGTTTACGTATGTATTTCTTTGGGCTGAAGCAATAAAACAGCAGGTAGGGCATTTGCCTTGCATGCAGCCAATTGGTGTTAGATTCTTCCGCCCCTCTCGGAGAGCGTGGCAAGCTTCTGAGAGTATCCCACCCACATGGCAGAGCCTAGCAAGCTACCCATGACGTATTCAAATCTCCAAAAACAAGGGGGTATGGTGCCATCAGTAGGTCAATCTGTACCTGAAAGACAACTGCATCAGCTGCCTGATGGCACTGTTAGACTTTCAGATACCCAAATTGCTGCTGTGCCTTTGGCCAGACCCCAAAACCTTGGGGCAAAGTTTACCAAGAGAGTAAACAGCCAAAAGTTAGGTATGTGGGAGACACACCCACAAACCAACTCGGGCTCAGCTATATAATTGGAGGCAAGGCCTCTCTGATTCCTGATCGAGCTGCTTAATGGACATGATCCCAGAGACTCAGAAACGAATCTCAGAACCCAAAGGCTTTTGGCAGAAATGCGTCCTGTTCCTGCAGTAGGTTACTGGCGCTGGGCCACTCCAGGTGGGAATAGGTTTTGTGCCTTGGCCTGTTACCCCTGGTGGCCCAGTGACCACTATCCTTCAGAGGCCACTGGACAGTCAGATTTGGGCCTACAGTGACGAGACACGTGGGGCCTCACCAGATGGGGTTGGAACCGGCCCTTTCCTCCCCATCCCAGTGAGACTCCGAGTCGCCCCCTACAAATGGCCTCTCTGGCTCTGGATCAAGCTGCTTAACGGCCAGATCCCAGAGATTCAGAAACAAATCTCGAAACCCAGCGGCTTTTGACAGAAATGCATCTGGACTGCATACAAGGTGGCCGCCGCCTCAGAGCCTATTGGAAAGCCAGGTATGAGCCAGCAGTGATGGGGAAACTGCAGTCTCATGGGAAGGGGGAAGGTACCAGCTCATCCTTCACACCCTACTGAGGTCATGAGTTGCCCCCCACGAGCGGCTCTCTGGCACAGCATGGCTCCAGAGGCAAAAGGACTTAATCCAGAACCCGGCAGCTTGTGGCAGAAAAGTGAATGGACCATGCATTGAACTCTGGCGCCATGCCTCCCCGGGAGGGAAAGGGTGTTGCTCCCTTCCACCTTTCTCCCCCCCCACCCCGGCAGCAAGGTGGCCGCCACCTCAGAGCTTATAGGAAAGCCAGGTATGAGCAGGCGGTGAAGGGGCAACTGCAGTCTCATGGGAAGTGGGACAGTACCAGCTCATCCTTCACGCCCTACCGAGGTCATGAGTTGCCCCCCACAAGCAGCTCTCCGGCACAGCTATAACACCGGACATACAGAAACCAATCTTGTAATTATCTGGCTCTCTGCAGATATCCCAAATCATTACATGATTCTCATAACCAGCTATAGAAAACAAAGTATTTCACAATGCCTTTTCAGCTATTCTGACTCTTGGGGGGGAAATTCTAAACAATAATGATGCATCTTTTGTTGAAATAATGAATGTAATCAATGTAGAGAACAGTTAAGAAGAAATCATCTGCCTCACAGGCATTGAGAGGGGTGGGGGCATATATTGGGGTTCTTGGTGGTGAAAAATGAGTACTGGTGAAGGGAGAGGTGTTTGATCATTGTATGACCGAGACTTAAACCTGAAAGCTTAGTAACTTTTCCCACAGTGATTCAATAAATAAATATAAGAAGAAAAAAATTGCCAAAAACAGTAGCAACAACGTTCACAATGGAGATGTTACTGGTGCCCACTTGAGCAAATCGATGAACAATGGGAGGACAGTGCTACATTGTTACAGTATTTCTTGCTGGCAAACACTGAATACTCAGCAGATAGCAGCAGTTATCATCTTAATCAGCTGTTGATCCACTGAGAGTTAGCAGTACCAGAACACCATTAAGAGTTAACCCCTTCAGACCTATTTAAGTGTACCCTGGAGTACACATATTTCACTTGTTATGGGAAGTTTTCTTTGTTGTTTTTATTCCACTCCTTTGGAGTTATAAGACTTTGCTCTTACCTAGTTTATAGACTTTTTTCTTCCTCAGAGTCTTCTCAGAGTCATGAAATTTACATACAAGTGGTACTACATGGAAAATATCATGCTAAGCGAAATGAGTCAGAAAAAGAGGGATAGACATAAAAAGATTGCATTCATCTGGGGGACATAAAGTAACAAAATAGGAGATTAATACCCAAGAATAGCTGATATCAGTACCAGGAGGATTACTCCATGGCTTAGAGGCCAGCCAGGCATTCTAGGGGAAAGGGCAGCTCAGATAGAGAAGGGAAAACCAAACAAAGGGTGTTTGGAGGATCCTCCCAGGATGGGAGATGCATGTTGAAAGTAGACTATGGACCGAACATGATTGCCACTCAATGCCTCTTTTGCAGACCACAACACCCCAAAGGAGAGAGAGAACAAAAGGGAATGCCCTGCCACAGGGGTGGGGTGGGATGGGGGGATGGGGGTGTTGGAGGGATACTGGGAGCATTGTAGGTGGGGAATGGGCACTGGTGGAGAGATGGATACTTGATCATTGTATAATTGAAACCCAAGCACAAAAATTTGTAAGTCTACAACTGTACCTCATGGTGTTTCACTAAAAAAAATTAATTAAAAAAAAGAGTCTTCTGGGGTCCATGGCTAATGAAAAGAACAATGAAGTGATGACACTGTTTTGCTCCCTGTCATTAACAAGAGCACAGACTCTTGGGTTACCATTCCAAGAAAAAAACTGCAGCAATGTGTCATCTTGCAAACCCAGAAGGGGAATTCAACTCTGAGGAAGTCATTTTTCTGAAGTCCTCAGGGGGCTTCCAGTTGTTCTTAGGACAAGGACTGTGTTTCTTCCTCCATGTTGTCTAGATCTAGCCCTTAACGATTATTACCTCCTGCCTCACCTCTACAAGAAAAGAGCCCTCCCCTAGGTCTTTACTACTTTCCTTTTTGTTGGTTTCCTCCCCTCCCTCCCCCACCACCACAATATCAGTTTTTCTAAAGGAAAATTTGATGAACCTCCAGGATGGACTAGAATCCCTAAGGATCTCATGCAGACCTCTGCTTTCCTTCATAGATTTCATACTGTTATTTACTCATTTTTTGTGATAGTCCATTTGATGTATCACAAAATACATCATCATTTCTAGATTCTGTTTTATGGGGTCTGCGACCTTGCTGCCCTTTCTCATGGTGAATGCAGTCCCCAGAGATTAGCAGAACTGAGCACAGAGGTTTCCTTCATAAATATTTGGTGAATGAATGAGTAGAGCAAAGGGTGAATAAATGTTGCGTTAGTCTAGTGATGACCCACATGGATTTCCTCAAGGTTCCTCTGGGAAATGTGGGTCATTCTGAGAGACTGAGGGGTCATAAATAGCAACCCTCAGAAGAGCAGTAGAACTAATGTGTATTGATGGGGAAAGGCTCTCTCCCCACAGTCCAAGGGATTGTCAACCCAGAGCACATACACTGCCACTGGGGAAAGCAGGATGGGACTTTAGCTGTGATCGAGAACAAAGACAACCCTTATTTGAAAGCTGTAGGGGCAGAGAAGAAATTTGCCACCATCCCTCTGGGTTCTTCTTGGGTGACCTAAAAATCAAACTAGGATCACACAGATTAATAAAGGAAAAGACAGTTAATTGCAAATGTATGAATAATCTAAATGGATATGGATTCTAAAACAAGCAGAGGCAAAAGAAGACAATGGAATACCATGTAACCACAAGAAAAAGTAAATTCTTACAGTTTGCACATCTTGGATGCAGTTGGCAGGTCTCATGCTAAGAAAAATCAGCCAGAGACAGAAGGAAAAAATACCAGATGATCTAACTCACCTGAGGCATACAATGAAACAAATCTAGGGTATGGACAATATCAATTGATAATAAGTCTTGGATCTTGGAATACAGATCTGAGAGTTCAGGTTTGGGACCTGGGTGAGGAGAACATATAGGCTGACTGAAAGTAACATGGAAACATAGGTGGAGAGTCTGAAGATCATGGGTGATGCACCAAAACCATAACTGTCAATTAAATAATGGGAGGATGGGTAGGAGGGAAGGAACGTAAGACCAGAGGTAACATAGGGACCAGGGTGGAAGTATATAGGGACTTAAGTGGGAGTGGTGTACAATAACTTTGTATATCAATACCAGAAACTTGAACACTATTGCAATCCCATTATCTAAACTATAATAAAAATGAATATTGTACTGAGGAATGGGGTAGAGACATGGGACTTCAAAGAAGGGAGAAAAGTGTCTCCAAGACAAACAGAAGGCAAATCATAGGACAAAAACCTGATGCTCTGTCACTAGATGTTTGTCCTGTTTTGTAGATAGGTTTCATTGTCAGAAAGGTTATTTCTGGAGATAGCCAAAAAATCTGGGTAATTGTCTTTCTTCTATGTCATTAAGACAGTCGAAAAAGATTCTCACTGCGCATGTAGTACCCTAGTCAACTCAAAATAATCCATGTCCTAAATTGAGGAATATCAGGTATATCTTTTCTAAACATCTGAGGAGCTGGTCTTTCAGGATCTAGTGTGGCCTTGTCCAATATATGACCACCACTAGCTTCCTGTGACAACTGATCCCTTGAGATGTAGTCCATGTGAGCTAAAAAAAAAAAAAAGAAATGATTTTCAAACGTTATTTCTTTCCATACCTGACAAACTTTAAAACTCATTCATTCACATATTATAAAAACTATAAGTACATTTTGGAAAAACTGAATAGGGAAAACTACTTTTTCAACTGTATATATAATTTTTAATTTTTATTAGTGAAACACCATGGGGTACACCAACTGTATATTTTAGAAAGTCTAAACCAATCGATTGCTTCTTAATGAAAATTTAGCATCCAATTTGAAACATAATTTACACAAAATACAAAGACAGTACCCCAAAAGAACCAAATTTCACCTGAATGTTTGAATGACTCCTATTTCATTACATACTAAAAAATATTTCAGAAATATTAAACATGTGATTAAAATTAATTATATCTAATACTTTTGCTTTCTTTGGAAAACTTTTAATTGCATATATTGTCCATATTATCCTTCTTTTGAATATTATCCTTCTTAGGAGAAAGAAAAATGAAGGAACAAATTCTTTCAACCCAGAGTTCATAAGTTTTAAATAGTTATCACCAGAGCCTGTATTAAAATGAGAAGACATGGGGCTGGAGCAATAGCACAGCGGGTAGGGCGTTTGCCTTGCACGCAGCCAACATGACCGACACAGGTTCGATTCCCAGCACCCCATATGGTCCCCTGAGCACCGCCAGGAGCAATTCCTGAGTGCATGAGCCAGGAGTAACCCCTGAGTATCACCGGGTGTGACCCAAAAAGCAATAAATAAATAAAAGTCCAGTTATAGGGAAAAAATAAATGAATAAATGAGAAGACAGCTGAAATAAAATATTCGTTTTTTATGGGACAAAAATTATCATTAAAATCTGAAACTGTAGACATCTAAATAATATCAAGGGATGTGAAAGAGAAGCACAATTTATTGCTTTTCAGAGAAAGTGGAGAATTACTTGCAGGCATATTTTCAAACATGAGGATAGAACGTGAAATGGCTTCTTTTAGATTGAGTTGCCTGGCATATGTGATGAATCGGTAGTAACTATGTTGCTTTGTTCTTCTTAAATATCTTTTCTTGCACACTTCTACAAATGCTAATTACAACTTTCTCACATGTGGAGGGAAGGGGGAGAGGACAACTGGGACAAAGAAGGGACCACTATGACAATTACAGTTGGATATGATCACTCTGAACAAGAACTGAGTGCTAAAACTAGATAGAGTTATATGTGATAACCTTACAGTATCTGTACCACAAACCATGATGACAAAAAGGAGAGAGGAGAATGAGAGAGAGAGAGAGAGAGAGAGAGAGAGATGAAGTGTCTGCCACCACTAGTGTTGGGGAGAGGGGTGGAAGGAGTGAAACTGGGGACATTGGGGGTGGGAAATGCACACCAGTGAAGGGGGTATTGGAACATTGTAGGACTGAAACTCAATCAAGGACAATTTTGTAACTATCACAAGGTGGAAGAAGGAGGAGGAGGAGGAGGAGAAGGAAGAGGAGGAGGAGGAAGAGGAGGAGGAGGAGGAGGAGGAGGATAAACGGGAAGGGTAGGAGGAATGGGAGGGGTAGGGGAAGGGGAGGAGGAGGACGACAACGACGAGGTGGACGAGGAGGACAAAGAGGAGGATGAGGAGGACGAGGAGGAGGACGAGGAGGAGACGAGGACGAGGACTAGGATGAGGACGAGAAGGAGGACGAGGACGAGAAGAAGGAGGAGAAGGAGGAGACGAAGAAGAGGAAAAAGGAGAAGAAAGAGAGGAAGGAGAAGAAGGATGAGAAGACGAAGAAGAATCTCCTATACTGGGACTGGAGAGATAGCACAGCAGGTAGGGTGTTTGCCTTGCATGCAGCCAACCCAGGTTCGATTCCCAGCATCCCATATGGTCCCCTGAGCACCGCCAGGAGTAACTCCTGAGTGCAGAGACAGGAGTAACCCCTGTGCATCGCCAGGTGTGACCCAAAAAGAAAAAAAAAAGAAGAATCTCCTATACCTCATATGGTCCACTGAGGACCACTAGGGTTTACTCCCTAAGTGCAGAGCTGGTACTAGCTCCTGAGCAACAAAAACAACAAAAACACAATTTAACTAGTCAATTTTTACTGTTTTTTTTTGTAGGTGGCATGGGTGAACGTTGCTGCTCAAAATGGCCCACTGGCATTATCTGGAATCTTCATAGAAATGCAAAATCTGAGTTTGACTCTAAATTTGCTCTCAATAAGGAACAGTTTCACACTTTTCAGAATTTATGGGCAAATAATCTTCGAAAATCACTGACTGAAGGACTTGGGTCATAATCCCAACTTGTTTATTATGTGATAAAAGGAAATTCATCTGAACTCTCTTATATATTTGTCCCACTCTCAATTCCTGTCTGTCACTCTATTGTACCTATCTACACATACACACATACACACACACACACACACACACACACACACACCCCTCTTTTTTAATTTCTGCAGACTTGCTTCTTTGTACAGCTCTCAGTTATCCTCCCTAATGATATCAGTTTGCATATGGACATAAGTTGAAATTTGCCTATTCATCTTCAACTTTATATAACCTAAGCACAATGTTATTCAGAAACCATCTGGGGTAAGAATAATAGTGGCCGCCTTCTCCAGATGGAATCCTGGCAACCATGAGGCTCTACAAGCATGGCTCAGGTATGCGGGTACCAGGACTATTTTCCGAACCGTATTGGGACCACCCCGCTTCCCAAGCAACCTCTGATCCCAGAAGTCACGCCCACAGCCCTCTCCCAGCGCCATCTTACAGCACACAGCAGTGAAGAAAACTGGCTGGCAGCTGCGAGCTCCACAACTCCCGGAGAATTCTCCAGGTCCCATACTGAGCCGATATTCCGGGAGGTCCCAGATGGGGTAGGTGCTGTCTCCCCACCTTCTCCAGATGGAATCCCGGCAACCATGAGCTTCTACAAGTATGACTCCGGTATGCGGGTAGGAGGACTATTTTCTGAATCACGCGGCCGCATATGTCCTGATACGCAACGTGATCAGTGGAAAGTAAATGATCTAGCGTTTGTCCCTGAAAAACAGGCTTGAATGGTGGTGGGAAAATCTGATAAAATATAATGCCCAACTGAAATGCATCTGGACTATGCATTTAACTATGGTGCTATGCCGCCCTGGGAGGGGAACGGTGTGTGTCCCTCTACCTGTCCTCCCTTGTGGTGGTTGCATGGTGGCCTGCATCTTTTAGAGCCTAATGAACAGCCAGGTATGAGACGGCATTGACCAGGCATGTGGGGCTTCATGGGTTGGGGGGTGGAATTGGCCCCGCTCCCCGCCATGACAATGCAATGGGTTGCCACCCTCAAACGCCTCCTCCGGCTTCTGAACGACCATGATCCCAGAGGCACACATACCAATCTCGGAACCCAGGGGTTTCTGGCAGTAATCCCTCTAGGTTTATTACTAAAATATCAGAAATCCAAATTCGCGTGGCTGCTATTGTGGCCACACGACATCATATGCTCTTCATAATCAGCAATAGAAAACAAATTATCTAATGATGTCTTTGTGGCAGGTCTGAATGTTGGGGAAAATTCCAAATAACAATGTTAGATCTTTTGTCATAATATTGAATGTGATCAATGTAGAGAGAGAGAGAGAGAGTAAAGTGGAAATCTGCCACATAGGCAGGGGGTGGGTATACTGGGGTCCTTGGCGGTGGAAAATGTGCACTGTTGAAGGGACGGGTGTTTGATCATTGTATGACCGACCGAGACTTGAACTGAAAGGCTTTGTGACTGTTCTCACGATGATTCAATTAAAAAAAAAGGAATAATGGTGCAAACTCAAATTCTCCAGAGGTTGAATAGATAACATTGAGGAGTGTTCAAAACCATGACTATTTCAGAAAGCAATCTAAAGCTTATTCTTCAGTTCAGGCACATTTGGCTTGCTTTTTATAAAGTCCTAGATGACATTATTCATAATGCCATTCTCCTTTTTAATAACATTTTTTGTTTTCCTACTTTGATAGAGAAAGACAATCCAATAGTATATGGTAGAGGAGTATATTTGTTAATGAGGATGCAAATTGGGGGGGCTGGAGTGATAGCACAGTAGGTAGTGCATTTGCCTTTCACGTGGCAAACCCGGGTTTGATTCATAGGATCCCATATGGTCCTCTGAGCACTGCCAGGAGTGATTCCTGAGTGCAAAGCCAGGAGTAACCCCTGAGCATCGCCAGGTGTGACCCAAAAAGAAAAAAAAATGATGTAAATTGGTACAGTCACTCTGGAAAACAGTTCGGAGAGAACTCAAAAAAATAAAAATAGAAATATGACATGATTCCACTATACCATTTCTGATTATCTACCCCCAGGTCAACTCAACCCTGGACATAGTTTTTTGAATTTGTGTTTTCATTTACTTGGATTTTACTTTATAGGATTAAATCACAGGGGTTAAGCATAATGGGATGCACAATACCCAAGGTACATACCTGGTACAGCATGGCCCCAAAGACCATCAGATTGGTTTCTGGTGACCCCCAGCATCTCCAGTCTACATAACATGGCCAGAATCCCTAACCAACCAATTGGTTAACAATACTGGACCTAGTATCACTGAGTCCTGAAAGGTGGGTGGAATGGAGGGAGGAAGGGAAGGAGAACAAAGAGAGAGGGAGAGAGAAGGTGAAAGAGGAAGGAGAGAAAAGGAGAAGGAGGAGGGGAGGAGAGGAGAGGAGAGGAGAGGAGAGGAGAGGAGAGGAGAGGAGAGGAGAGGAGAGGAGAGGAGAGGAGAGGAGAGGAGATGGTAGGGGAGATGGTAGGGGAGATGGTAGGGGAGAAAGGGGAGGGAAAGGGAGGAGAGGAGAGGGGAGGGGAGGGAAGGGGAGGGGAGGGTAGAGGAGGAGAGGAGAGGGGAGAAAGAGAGAGCTAGAAAGAGAAAGAGAAAGCTAGAAAGACAGAGAAAAGAAAGAAAGAAAGAAAGAAAGAAAGAAAGAAGGAAGGAAGGAAGGAAGGAAGGAAGGAAGGAAGGAAGGAAGGAAGGGTGAGATGGAGGGACAGAGGGACAGAGGGAGAAAGTGAGTTTTCCAAGATGACTGAACCATTCGGCATACCCAACAGCAACATTCAACAGTTCTTGTTCCGTGTGGTTCCCAGCCCTTGTTATTATCATTATTTTGATTTAGTTATATGCAGCATTTCTAATTATTACACATTCATTTTTTATGAATTGTACAGAATATGAAGATTATTCTAAGTCTATGGTCTCACACAAACAATTGAATGTTATTTCTGACACTGACCCATCCATCTTCAGTAGATTCTCATGTGCAGCACGGGTAAGTGATTTTCATTCCATAAAACACAAATTCCCCTGATGTGACTTACTGCCATTTTGCTACCGAAGCTTGAGAGATTATGGGTGAGTGCCAAGAAAAAAAAAAAGATGACTTTGAACTGCTCTTTCACCAGATAAAAATAATACTGTAACTAAATGTAAATGTAAAATAAATGGTCAGATTCGAGTTACATATTAACGGTGTTTAGTCAGGCTAGAGCCGCGGCACAGCTGTAGAAAGCACCTTTCACTTATCACGGTTTCCAAGCCTGGACTAGACTTTGCTGGATTTACAAGAGATCTTTTGAAAAGATGCAGAGAAGGCCCGCAGCACACATTTCCTGGCAATCAATTTAAAAGACTGCTAAAACATTCCAGAGATTTTCATTCAGCATTCCTCTGGTCAACACATCTGCAATCTGCCAATCCTTAAAAATCAGTGTTTTGCATCTTAATCTCACAAACATCTTTGAAACTACCTTTCCTCTCTGCCTCCATGTCAGGCAAAGCCAGCTTTTCCCATTTTCTAAAAACCACAGAAATATAAATCTGCTTAATTCAGACAAGACTGAACTGTCTAGAGTTCCAATAAAGTTTTAGAGCATTTGCTTGGCTCATGCCTCCCTGCCAGATGATTCCATTCTTGAAAGGCCCTGTGATCTATTCTTTCATTGCAGAGGTAACCAAGCAACATTAAGGAACTTTGTTTTGACATTATATAAAGAGAAAAGCCATTATTATAAAAATAAGTGCCGTGGGAGATAGTATTGACCCCACTTCTTCACCCTGTGTACCTGTCTGTTGCCATGTGACTTTAAAGTTATCCTCATTAAAGGGATAGAGCATATACTCCCCTCCCATTGACTCTGGTTTCAGCCAAAATGAATTGCTTTGAACCAGAAGGAAGCAGGTAATGGTATCCTAATTCTGAACTCATGATTTTCTGCATTATCCTTTCCTAGTTCTGCTATCACTATACCATGAGTATATTCTAAGTAGTTCTAAGTAAGATGATGAATATGTGGAACAGCATTTGACAGCTGCTTCAGTGTGACCCAGACCTCCATTAAGAAGCAGAGCTGCAACCTAAATCCAGCTTAAATCTGCTGAAGCACAATCTAGTAGGTGAGCCATAAAATTGGTTTCTCACTCACCAAACACAGGATTGGTTTGTCCAATAGCCAAAGGCAACTGATATAAGCACATTCCTGAATTGTTTGTTTTACCAAAAGAAAAATACTACCAGCAACTTAGTAGTATAGCTTCTGCATGCTTTCAAAGTGGCATTATTTCACAAAAGAAGAAACTTAGGAGCAAGGCCAGGTCAGCTGGAGGAAACCACACATATTGAGTGAACCAATGCCTGAGGCTCATCACTGGTAATGGGTGAGGAGAGGAGCTAAAGTCAAGAACTCTGTGGAGTCATAGTCAGATCCATCTAAATTCTCCTCCTATGTATTTTTTCATCTCTATGTGCAGTGTTTTGCAAACAGTGGTGAATTTGCCCTGCAAGAGACATTGGAATGGAGGAAATATTTTGGGTTCTCATAACTGGGGAAACTGGGGAATGTGGGTGAGAGTGTGTTACTAGTATCTAGTGAGTAAAAGATTTAACAAGATTCCCATCAACAAAGAATAATCTAGTATAAAATGTTAAAAGTTCTAATGTTAACAATGTCTATATTAAGATTTAAGTTCAAATAATCTTATTTGTCTTCCTTATAAGAATGCATAAGTTTGAGTCTGAGGAGTTGTATAGGGAAAGTTTAATACAGCATATTAAAAATATCTTTTTAAAAAATACTAGCCAATTTTTGCTATACAATGTTTAATACAAGTTAATTTTCCACAAATGACCTACTCAAGCAATAAGTTGAATGAAGCAGGTCAGCCTTTTTATTTTCTTCTTATATTTATTTATTGAATCACTGTGGGAAAAGTTACTAAGCTTTCAGGTTTAAGTCTCAGTCATACAATGATCAAACACCTCTCCCTTCACCAGTACTCATTTTTCACCACCAAGAACCCCAATATACCCCCCTCCCACCCCTCCCAATGCCTGTGAGGCAAATGATTTCCACTTAACTCTTCTCTACATTGATTACATTCATTATTTCGACAAAAGATGCACCGTTATTGTTTAGAATTCCCGCCCCCCCCAACAATCAAAAAAGGCATTGTGAAATATTTTGTTTTCTATAGCTGGTTATGAGAATCATATAATGATTTGGGATTTCTGCAAAAAGCCAGATAATTACGAGATTGGTTTCTTACGTCTGGTATTATGGCTGTGCCGGAGAGCCACCCGTGGGAAGCAACTCATGACCTCAATAGGGAGTGAAGGACAAGCCGGTACCACCCCCTTTCCCATGAGATTGCAGTTGTCCCGTCACCACCAGCTCATACCTGGCTTCCCAATAAGCTCTGAGGCGACGGCCACCTTGTATGCAGTCCAGATGCATTTCTACAAAAAGCCGCTGGGTTTCGAGATTTGTTTCTGAGTCTCTGGGATTATGGCTGTTAAGCAGCTTGATCAGGAGCCAGAGAGGCCGTTTGTAGGCGGTGACTCGGGGTTTCATTGGGACCGGGAGGAAGAGCTGGTTCCACCCTCATCTGGTGAGGCCCCACGTGTCTCGTCACTGCAGGCCCAAACCTGACTGTCCAGTGGTCTCTGAAGGATGGCGGTCACTGGGCCACCAGGGGTAACAGGCCAAGGCACAAAACCTATTCCCACCTGGAGTGGCCCAGCGCCAGTAACCTACTGCAGGAACAGGACGCATTTCTGCCAAAAGCCTTTGGGTTCTGAGATTCGTTTCTGAGTCTCTGGAATTATGGCCATTAAGCAGCTCGATCAGGAACCAGAGAGGCCATGCATTCAATTATATAGCTGAGTCCAAGGTGGTTTGTGTGTGTGTCTCCCACATACCTAACTTTTGGCTGTTTACTCTCTTGGTAAACTTTGCCCCAAGTTTTTGGGGTCTGGCCAAAGGCACAGCAGCAATTTTGGGGTATCTGAAAGTCTGACGGTGCCATCAGGCTGCTGATGCACTCACCTCCCAGGTATTGATTGACCTGCTGGCGGCACCATACCCCCAGGTCTGCCTTTTAAGGTATTTCTTTAAGTTTAGAAATAATTGCTAACATTAAACTAACTGAGGAGGACATTTCACTTCATTCCAAATGTTTTGTTTGGGTTTTATAAAAATTAATTTTTATAATATTTGGGGACCATGTAGAAATCCAACCAAAGACAGCTTCCAGCTTCCTGTAAGGCATCTGACTTAACTCCTATACTATCTCTCTGCATTCATTATGATCAATTTTATGACAAAACAGTCAAGCTGATTGTTTTGAGTCAACAAATAAGCAGATACACATTAATGAATGAATCCTTCACCCTGTCCCATCTCCCAAGGGCCTTAGAGCTTTAAAATGTGGCAGTGACAACCGTCTGCAACATGAGGCCACATTAGGTGAAACTGCTGTATTATGACAATATCCTTTAGTGTTTCAGTAACTAAACCCTCTTAATGACATCCTGGGGAGACCAGCTTAATATTGAATTTTAGACTTAATGATTTGGGTCCATGCCAATATAAATAACCTGAGCCCCAGAATCTTTGAGAATTGATGGGGTCATAAGGCTTGTAAGTCAACTGTAGTAGAAATACATGTGTAGAATAGTACTTAAGTGGCTGTTTCTAATGAAAAGCAGTATTTGGCTAGGGTATCAAAAATTATGGAGTCAGCAAAGCTGAGAGACTTGAGATTTGGTGAATGAGGTTTTAAATGTGTTGCTATGTATGGTAGATTCTATGAAGTCTTATTTTTAATACAAGAAAAAAGTTAATAGATTGGGAAATCAATCAAAGAGAGGCCCAGGATCTACTGCTCAAGATATGAGATGATGAGAAAAAATAAATCTGTTAGAATAATATTTCAAGACATGGACAAAGAATAAAGTTAGAAGTCCTTAAGTAGGAAAGTAGACTAAAGGGTTGAGAAAGAGGATAGATAAGATTTAAGAGATTCCTTGATCAATCTTGCCAGAATGGTAAAAGGAGCACTAGTTCAGTGATTCTTAAACCACGTTCCATGAAGGAACAAAAGTTCCATGGCAGTCAAGCTAATTGTTTTGAGGAATAAAAGTCAGTGGACTTGCCTAATTTAGAATTGGGGGATCCCCGCGGGAGGACAGCGCGGACCCCAGCGCGCGCCCAGCAATCCACCGCCCCCGCCCCCATCCAGGATCCTGGGAGGGAGTGGCCTGGGACTGGCTAGGGGCGTGGCCTCTAAGAAGGGGGCGTGGCCTCCTAAAAGTGGGCGTGGTCTGATTCCAGGTGGGCCGCCCCTTACGCAGCCACAGGTATATCACTCACTCCAAGCAATTTGGACCTTCATCCTTTCATCCTTTTCATCAACTTGTTACCTAATACCAACCAAATTTTTCTCACCTCTTCTACTACAATTCAACAACATCCCACTCGCCTACTCCATTTCCAACAAAAGTCCTGTTTGAAAATAGCTGTACAAGCTCAGTAGTAAATAGCACCTCCTCCAAAATTTTCACTCAATGTCAGTTATAAAACAAAGAATAATGCCTGATTGAGAAGAAGGTCAGACTCAGAAAGGTAGAAGAGGCCCATCTAGCAGCAACAAAGCTGAACGGCTCCTGGCAGTCTCTCCTCACTCAAACAGAACAGTAACAGCAATTGTGAAGGACCAAACCACACTGGTCACAATGGTAAAGCAACGCAAAAGCCCACCAAACTTTCTTATTCACGAGGCTAGCCCAGAAGACACCAACAGTACTATAGCGTTAGACAACCTCTCTGACAAGGAATTCAGAATGGAGCTACTTAGGATGCTTAGGGAACTAAAAGAAACAATGGAAACCAATGCCAATAAAAGACAAGAGGATTTGAAGGCAGAAATAAGGAAAATGCAATGGGAAATGTCGGACCTGAAAAACCTGGTAGCCGAATTGAAAACCTCAGTGGAAGGACTCAGCAGCAGAGTAACAGCGGCTGAGAACAGAATCAATGAGCTCGAAGATCAAGTTCAGAGACTTGTCAGAAAAGAGCAGAAAATGGAAAAGAGACTCACAGTTCGAGAACAGATGGCAAGAGAAGATCATGATGAAGCCAAGAAGGGTAACATAAGAATTATTGGAGTCCCAGAGGGACAGGAAGAAAACCTTGATGAAGAAGAAACTGTCAAAGAAATCATTGCTACAACGTTTCCAGAGCTGAAGAAAACTTGTGACCACATCCAGGAGGCCCGAAGGGTACCGGCTAGAAGAAATCCGAATAAAAATACCTCAAGACACATCCTGATCAAAATGACCAAAACCTTAGACAGAGACAAAATTCTGAAAGCAGCAAGATCGAAGAATGAAATCTCTTACAAAGGAGCATCCTTAAAATTCACAGCTGATTTTTCTGATTAAACCCTCAGGGACCGAAAACAGTGGTGGGACATAGTGAAAAAACTCAATGAAATAAATGCTTCTCCAAAAATACTTTACCTGGGGAGACTCTCATTCATAATAGAAGGAACAACACAGTTTCACAGACAAACAACAGCTCAGGAACTTCATAGACTCAAAACCATGGTTACAAGTACAACTAAATGGGCTACTTTAAGGCAAGACAGGCCTCTCAAATACACCAAATTTCAACAGAACAATGGGACAAAATCCCATAACAATAATCTCTCTCAATGTCAATGGGCTAAACGCACCAATTAAAAGACATAGAGTGGCAGGATGGATTAGAAAATTGAACCCAACATTCTGCTGCCTGCAAGAAACACATCTCAATAGTCAAATCAAACACAGACTCAGAATCAAAGGCTGGAAAACAATCCTACAGGCAAACAGCTCCCAGAAAAAAAGCTGGGGTAGCCATCCTAATATCAGACCACATCGATTTCAGAGTGAAGAAGGTCATAAGAGACAGTGAAGGCCATTTCCTATTGCTCAAAGGATCTGTACAACAGGAAGAACTTACAATAATAAATGTATATGCACCTAATGAGAGACCAGCAAAGTACTTAAAACAACTACTCATAGATTTGGTAAAAGACATCGATAGCAACACAATACTAGTGGGAGACTTCAACACTGCTTTGTCACCTCTTGATAGATCAACCAGACTCAGGCTTAGCAAGGACACACTTCATCTGAGGGAAACAATGGAAGAAAGGGACTTAGTAGATATATACAGAACACTTCATCCACAAAAAGCTGAATACACATTCTTCTTAAGCGTACGTGGAACGTTCTCCAAGATAGACCAGATGCTGAGCCACAAAACATGCCTCCATAAAATTAAGAAGATAGAGATTATATCAACAATCTTCTCAGACCATAATGCGCTGAAATTAGAAGTAAATCACACAGAAAAAAACAGAAAACTAAATCAAACACCTGGAAATTAAACAGTGCGCTATTAAACAACGAGTGGCTTAGACAGGAAATTAAAGAGGAAATCAAAAGATTCCTAGAAACGAATGAAAATGAGGACACGAGTTACCAAAACTTATGGGACACAGCAAAAGCTGTCTTAAGAGGAAAGTTTATAGCTCTACAAGCATTCCTCAGGAAGGAGGAGCGAGCACACATAAATAAATTAACCTCACAGCTTAAGAACTTGGAGAAGGACCAACAAAAGGAGCACAACCCTAACAGGAGGAAGGAAATAATAAAACTCAGAGCAGAGATTAACGAGATGGAAACACAAAAAACAATCCGAAAGATCAATGAAACCAAGAGCTGGTTCTTTGAGAAAATTAACAAGATCGATAAGCCCCTAGCGAAACTCACAAAGAAAGGGAGAGAGAAAACCCTAATAAACCGAATCAGAAATGAAAAGAGGGTCATTACAACAGAAACTACAGAAATTCAAAGGATCTTCAGGGAATACTTTGAAAAGCTTTATGCCACGAAACATCAAAACCTCGAGGAAATGGATAAATTCCTAGACTCCTACAGACTCCCAAGGCTGAACCAAGAAGACCTGGGATACCTGAATAGACCTATCACCATCAAGGAAATTGAAATGGTAATAAAAATTCTCCTCAAGCACAAAAGCCCTGGCCCGGATGGATTCACCAGTGAATTCTTCCAAATCTTTAAAGAAGACTTACTCCTAATCCTCTTTAAGCTTTTCCATGAAATTGAAATATCAAATACACTTCCGAACAGTTTCTATGAAGCAAATATCACACTGATACCAAAAGCAGACAGAGATAACACAAATAAAGAGAACTACAGACCGATATCCCTGATGAACACAGATGCAAAGATCCTCAACAAACTACTAGCAAATAGAATCCAACTACTCATCAAAAAGATCATACACCATGACCAAGTAGGATTCATCCCAGGGATGCAAGGATGGTTTAACATTCGGAAATCAATCAACATAATCCATCATATCAACAAAAGAAAAGATAAAAAGAATATGATCATATCAATAGATGCAGAGAAAGCATTTGACAAGATCCAGCACCCCTTTATGATGAAAATCCTAGCCAAAATGGGTATAGAGGGGACTTTCCTCAGCAGAGTTAAAGCCATCTACCACAAGCCTACAGCAAGCATCGTCCTTAATGGGGAAAAACTGAGAGCCTTCCCTCTAAGATCAGGGACGAGACAAGGATGCCCATTCTCTCCACTGCTGTTCAATATAATACTGGAAGTACTTGCAATAGCAATTAGGCAAGAAAAAGATATTAAGGGCATTCAGGTAGGAAAGGAAGAAATCAAGCTCTCACTATTCGCAGATGATATGATACTATACTTAGAGAACCCAATATCCTCCACCAAAAAACTCCTAGAAACAATAGACTTATATAGTAAAGTTGCAGGCTATAAAATCAATACCCAAAAGTCCATGGCTTTCCTATACGCAAACAGTGAGAGAGAGGAAATCTATATGAAAAAATCAATCCCGTTCACAATTGTGTCCCAGAAAATCAAGTACCTAGGAATCAGCTTAACTAAGGAAGTAAAGGACCTGTACAAAGAAAACTACAAAACGCTACTTCAGGAAATAAAAGAGGACATTAGGAAATGGAAAGACATCCCCTGCTCATGGGTCGGGAGACTTAACATTGTCAAAATGGCAATACTACCGAAAGCACTGTATAAATTCAATGCAATTCCTATAAGGATACCCATGACATTCTTCAAAGAAATGGAGCAAACACTCCTGAAATTTATATGGAACAATAAGCCCCCACGAATAGCTAAAGCAATTCTTGGGAAAAAGAAAATGGGAGGAATCAACCTCCCTAACTTCAAACTTTACTACAAAGCGGTAATAATCAAAACAGCATGGTACTGGAACAAAGCCAGGACCACAGACCAATGGAACAGAGTTGAATACACTGACATCTCCCCTCAATCATATGATCATCTAATCTTTGATAAAGGTGCAAGAAATGTGGAGTGGAGTAAGGAAAGCCTCTTTAACAAATTGTGCTGGCATCGCTGGACAGCTACATGCAAAAAAATGGGCTCAGAACTCTGCCTAACACCATGTACAAAGGTAAGATCAAAATGGATTAAAGACCTCAACATCAGACCAGAAACCATAAGGTACATTGAAGACCAAGTTGGCAAAACCTTCCATGACATTGAGGCTAATGGTATTTTCAAAGATGACACGCCACTGGCTGAGCAAGTGAAAACAGAGATAGATAAATGGGACTATCTTAAACTAAGAAGTTTCTGTACCTCCAAAGAAACAGTGACCAAAATACAAAGACAGTCTACAGAATGGGAAAGAATATTCGCCGAATCCACATCTGACAAGGGGTTGATATCAAGGATATACAAAATACTGGTTGAACTCCACAAGAAGAAAACATCCAACCCCATCCAAAAATGGGGCAATGAAATGAACAGAAACTTTCTCAAAGAAGAAATCCGAATGGCAAAAAAGCACATGAGAAAATGCTCTACATCATTAATCATCAGGGAGATGCAGATCAAAACCACAATGAGATACCATCTCACACCTCAGAGACTGGCCCACATTCAAAAGGACAAAAGCAACCGTTGCTGGCGCGGATGTGGCGAGAAAGGGACACTCCTTCACTGTTGGTGGGAATGCCGACTGGTTCAGCCCTTTTGGAAAACAGTATGGACGTTCCTCAAAAAATTAGAAATTGAGCTCCCATTTGACCCAGCAATACCACTCCTGGGAATATATCCCAGAGAGGCAAAAATGTGTAGCCGAAGTGACATCTGCACTTGTTTGTTCATTGCAGCACTCTTTACAGTAGCCAGAAACTGGAAGAGACCTGAGTGCCCAAGAACAGATGACTGGTTAAGGAAACTTTGGTACATCTACACAATGGAGTACTATGTAGCTCTTAGAAAAGATGAAGTCATGAAATTTACATACAAGTGGTACAATATGGAAAGTATCATGCTAAGCGAAATGAGTCAGAAAGAGAGGGATAGACATAGAAAGATTGCATTCATCTGGGGGATATAAAATAACAAAATCTGAGATTAATACCCAAGAATAGCTGAGATCAACACCAGGAGGATTACTCCATAGCCTAGAGGCCAGCCGGGTATTCTAGGGGAAAGGACAGTTCAGATAGAAAAGGGAACACCAAATGGAGGGTGTTTGGAGGATCCTCCCAGGAGGGGAGATGTAGGTTGAAAGTAGACTGGACTGAACATGTTTGCCACTCAATGCCTCTTTTGCTGATCACAACACCCAAAAGGAGAGAGAGAACAAAAGGGAATGCCCTGCCACAGTGGCAGGGGGGGATGGGGGGAATGGGGGGGTGGGGGGAGGGATATTATCCTGGTGGTGGAAAATGGGCACTGGTGGAGGGATGGGTATTTGATCATGGTATGACCAAAATCCAAGCACAAAAATTTGTAAATCTACAACTGTACCTCATGGTGTTTCACTAATAATAATAAAAAAAAAGAATTGGGATTGAACACTAGAATAATATTTTTCATGAGCCTGATTATTACTGATTATTATTCATTTGTCCTATGCATAAACACTATGTTGAAAACCTTCATTTACTAGGGAACAAGAGCATCTGCCCTATAAAATGACATTTAAAATTGATCATAATGAATGCAGAGAGATAGTATAGGAGTTAAGTCATATGCTTTACAGGCAGCTGTCCTTGGTTGGATTTCCACATGATCCCCAGAACACTTCTGGGTGCAGCCCTGGAAGCTTCTGGGCATCACCTGGTATGGCCCTGAAGGCTTCTAAGTACCACTGGGGCAGTCCCACCAGAATAGCCAGGTAATCCCTAGCAACACAAGGCCTGAGCAGCACCACACCCTTGAATTTTCACATTAAACCCAGCCCAGTTGGCTGAGAATCACTGGAGGGGACCCTATGTCTCCTGAGCATTTCTTGGGAAACACCCCTGCCCCCGAATAAATAAAATAATACTTTGTTAGCATATTTTAATTTCTGTTCCACTAGCTGTGAAATTCCATGAGACGTGTACCGAAAGTAAAGAGAGACAGAGGTCAGATGTGTGGGTGTTCGTGATCTCCACCTCCTCTTCAACCAGAAACAGCTCCTCTTTATCTGTTTCAAACTTTGGCACTTCTGTAAAGCTATTAATCTGAAAAATATAATTCTGCTGCTGAGAAAATGTTTGAAATAAATTTATTAAGAAGCATCCCTAACTGGGGAGAAATACTGTTGCAGAAATGATCTCAAGACTGAGAATCTTTTATAGAAACATTAGAATTTTTCCTGTGCCAAACCATACTATGAAAAGGGAAACAGGCCTGGTTGTTAGAAGTTTCCTTTCTGCTTTCATTCATGTTGAGAAGTTCATATAATTAATTATCCTGACTAGCCACTTTAGAAGGTAAAGGTAAAGGCCCTCCCGTTGATCGTCGATTTGCTCGAGCGGGCCCAGTAACGTCTCCATTGGAGACTTGGTTGTTACTGTGTCTGGCATATCGAATACTCTCGGTAGCTTGCCAGGCTCTCCAAGAGGGGAGGAGGAATCGAACTCGGGTCGGCCATGTTGGCCGCTTGTAAGGCGAACGCCCTACCCGCTGTGCTATCGCACTAGCCACTTTAAAAAAAATAAATTCCTTCTATTGAATCACCATGAGATACACCATTACAAAGTTGTTCATGATCGGATTTCAGTTATACAATGTTCCGACATCCATCCCTCCACCAGTGTACATTTCTTACCACTAATGTCCCCAGTTTCCCTCATGCCACAATCACCCTTCACCCCCAACCCCTGCCTGTCTCTATAGCAGACACTCTTCTTTCTCTCTTTCTCTCCTTTTGGGCATATTGGTTTGCAGTTCAGGTACTGAGACGTTATCATGTTTGTTCCTTTACCTACTTTAATCATGCAGTTCTTAACCAGAGTCATCATTTCTACCTATCATTGTCCTAGTGGTCCCTTCTCTATCCCAACTGCCTTCTCCCCCAGCACTTGAGGCAGACGTCCAACCATGGACCAATAAATTATTGTATCTTATTATGGAGAAATTAAGCCCTCGTATGAGAAATTACTAAGATGTCGTTAGATGTTAACAATATCTTCTGTTTTTGTTTTGTTAATCAAGATTGGTCGCCTTCTCCAATTTGGTGTGCTACTGCTGGTTTATCAGTGTTGTTGAGCTTGAGATGTCATGAAGTTCAGAATTTTTATTGCAAAGGAACAACTGAAGTTGATTTTTTAACTGGGTGGCAGCACTGGGGTGTGGACATGACTGTAGGGGCTTCTAAAAGTACAAGGAAGTGGAGGAAGGTAGTTCATCCCAACTTCGAGAAGGTCTGGAGATTTCAGTCACAAACCCAAATACCTGAATTTTATTCTTGGTAAGGTCCACCCTGAGACAACTGAGTCCTGCTGGGAGCCTGGCAGCTAAATATATACTTTTGAGAAAGTAGTGGAGTTTTATGAAAATGTATTGGTTGGGAATCAGAGAGAGTACAGATGCATACATTTCATACAGCAGACCCAGTTGATATTTAACACTCACAACGTCCCCTGAACACTGTTAGGAACAATCCCTGAGTACAGACCCAGGAGTAAGCCCTAAGCACTGCTGGGTATGCCCCTCCACTCCCCTCCCCCCCAAAAAAAAACAACAAAAAGAAAATGTACTGATTGGGACAAGAAACATAATAAATTTTGACTACTCCAGGCAAACTACACAATTTGGCCACCCTAATTCAAGGACATAGTTACTGACCATGTTGATAAAGACCTGCAAAGGAAGGCCAACCTATTTCTTTTTTTTTAATTTTTATAAGTGAAACACCATGAGGTACAGTTGTAGACTTGCAAATTTTTGTGCTTGGGTTTCTGTTATACAATGATTGAGTACCCATCCCTCCACCGTTGCCCATTCCCCACCTCCAATGCTCCCAGTATCCCTCCAATACCCCCATCTCCCCATCCCACCCCACCCCTGTGGCAGGGCATTCCCTTTTGTTCTCTCTCTCCTTTTGGGTGCTGTGGTTTGAAAAAAAGGCATTGAGTGGCAATCATGTTTGGTCTGTAGTCTATTTTCAGCATGCATCTCTCCTCCTGGGAGGGTCCTCCCAACACCCTTTACTTGGTGCTCTCCTCTCTTTCTGAGCTGCCTTCTCCCTCAGCATATGTGACTGGCCTCCAAGCCATGAAATGAACCTCCTGGTACTTATCTCTGCTATTCTTGGGTTTTAGTCTCCCAATTTGTTACTTTATATTCCCCAAATGAATGCAATCTTTCTATGTCTGTCCCTCTCTTTCTGACTCATTTCGCTTAGCATGATACTTTCCATGTAGTACCACTTGTATGTAAATTTCATGACTTCATCTTTTCTAACAGCTGCATAGTACTCCATTGTGTAGATGTACCAAAGTTTCTTTAGCCAGTCATCTGTTCTCAGGCACTCGGGTTTTTTTCCAGATTTTGGCTATTGGGAATAGTGCAGCAATGAACGTAGAAGTGCAGATGTCATTTTGACTGTACTTTTTTTGCCTCACTGGGATATATTCCCAGTAGTGGTATTTCTGGGTCAAATGGGAGCTCAATTTCTCATTTTTTGAGAATCATCCGTACTGTTTTCCAAAAGGGCTGAACCAGTCGGCATTTCCACCAGCAGTGAAGGAGAGTCCCTTTCTTGCCACATCCACGCCAACACCGGTTGCTTTTGTTCTTTTGGATGTGGGCCAGTCTCTGTGGTGTGAGATGATATCTCATTGTTGTTTTGATCTGCATCTCCCTGATGATTAGTGATGTAGAGCATTTTCTCATGTGCCTTTTAGACATTCGGATTTCTTCTTTGGGAAGGTTTCTGTTCATTTCATCACCCCATTTTTTGATGGGGTTAGATGTTTTCTTCTTGTAGAGTTCAACCAGTGCTTTGTATTTCCTTGATATCAACCCTTTATCAAATGAGTATTGGGTAAATATCCTTTCCCATTCTACAGATTGTCCTTGTATTCTGGTCATTGTAGCATTTGAGGTGCAGAAGCTTCTTAATTTAAGATAGTCCCATTTGTTTATCTCTGTTTCCACTTGGTTGGTCAGTGGAGTGTTGTCTTTGAAGATACCATTGGCCTCAATATCCTGAAGGGTTTTGCCGACCTTGTCTTCAATGTATTTTATGTATTTTGGCCTGATGTTGATATCTTTAATCCATTTTGATCTGACTTTTGTGCATGGTATTAGGTCGAGGTCTAAGCCCATTTTTTTTGCATGTGGTTGTCCAGTTATGCGAGCATCATTTGTTGAAGAGGCTTTCCTTGTTCCACTTCACATTTCTTGCTCCCTTATCAAAGATTAGATGTTCTTACATTTGGGGTTGTGTGTACGGATATTCCAACCTGTTCCATTGGTCTGTGGCCCTGGCTTTGTTCCAGTACCATGCTGTTTTAATTATTACCACTTTGTAATAGAGTTTGAGGTTGGGGAGGGTAATGCCTCCCCATGTCTATTTCCCAAGAATTGCTTTAGCTATTCGTGGGCATTTGTTGTTCCATATGAATTTCAGGAGTGCTTTATCTATTTCTTTGAAGAATTTCATGGGTATCCTTATGGGATTGCATTGAATCTGTATAATGCTTTCAGAAGTATTGCCATTTTGATGATAAGGTCAACCTATTTCTAAAGTTATTCTCAACTGAATAGCTGATATATGGACTAAAGAATATGGTTCCAATAAAGAAGTTAATGTATAATCAGACTGACCACATATATCAAGGTCATTTTGTCCACTAAATGGAAGAGGAAGAGAAAACCTTTGTAAGGTCTCTATAATATTTCTGTCTTAAATTTATTTGTCATAAATTTTATGTGAAGATTTTTGTTTATTATTTTTATTTATTATGTTCAAAATTTATGTGATATGACTTGTCTTTCACTGAAGTTGAAAGCAGAGAGTTATTAGGGAATCTCCAAGTGAAGTCACTAAAAGGACAGGAAAACCAAGTGTGTACACCTTTGTGAACATCGAGTCCCAGAATAGATTTGGCTCCGCTCTCAACTAATCTCCAAAGCCACAGAACATTGTTCTAATTGTGGGTCTGTGCCTTTGTACCCCTCCTCTTTATAGCTGCTGGCCACCTCCCCATCTCCAAACCCCAAAGCAGTTCAGATTCTGTTTGGGTGATAGTTAACACGTCTAACCACTTCACCAAAATACCAACAAGAGGAAACCACCAGTGGGGGGTGGGGGAGTGGGGGCAGTGGAGAGAGAGTTAACTTATTACAAGTTCTGGCCACCTCACACCTTGTGTTTGTTCACTGAGTTTGCCAGAAAGTTTCCTTCTGACAGTATAATTTACAACTTTCCCTGAACTGCCAAAGTCATCACCCATTAGACTTCTCCTATTACTCCTACTCTGCTACCCATCTATGGCTTTCTCATGGAGCCTTAAAAATGCTCAGACCACGCAAAAGCATGACCCACATCAGGCACAAATAATCTACCTGTCACTCACTGACCAAACTTGGCAATTGACAGCAACAATGTGGGCGGCCAAGTAATTACAGCAGGGAAGTTGGAAGAAAAAATGTATGAGTTTCAATCTAAATGGTTGGCATGCTATGTTACTAGAAAACAACTCCCAAAAGTCAGCAACAGAGAAATGTAAAAAGAGTATGGTTAAGGTCTTGGAGTTAACATCACACGTCTCATCAATGTCAAAAAATATTGTATTTACTAGGTATTCAGAGTTCCCTGATTTCCAGTGGTTCCTGGATCTCTCCTTGAGCTATATACAAATAGCAGGAATAGTAAAAACCAGCAAGCCACCAGCATCAAATCCAAACTCCAGGGCAAATATCTCTGCCAACAGTACTTATGTGATGGCCATTGACACATGGTGTGATTTTATTTGGTCATTATTTACTCTCTTTGGGTTTTCTGTATTCTCTAAATTTTCTGCTATCAACACTTATGCCTTTTATAATCAGAAAATCATAACTGTTGATAGAAGAAAGTTGTGCAGTTAGGATTCAAGTGCAATCTGTCTGATGGCAAAGTCTGTCTCTTTTCTCCTACTCTTCACTGTTTATCATCCATGTCCATCTCTTATACTCTGGTTTAATTTATTTTTTATTTAATAAACAAGTAAGTAGAGTTGAGTATATGCAGGTACCTTTCTATGTGTGAGCCTCACATCAACCCTCACATTCACATTCACATCCTCAACTATGAATGAGAGACTTGAGACACAGGGAGTGTGACAAAGTTTGTGAGCAGCAAGACTGGAGTTTGGGGGGTGAGGACAGAGGTGGGGGAGTGAGGGGGAGGTCAGCGCAGTCTGGCCTATGCTCCTAGTTGTTCTTCTAAGCTATCTTAACTTTCTTCTACTTAAAAGATATCCCCTCGCAGCTGGAGCGATAGCACAGCAGGTAGGGTGTTTGCTTTGCATGCGGCCAACCCAGGTTCGATTCCCAGCATCCCATATGGTCCCCCGAGCACTGCCAGGAGTAATTCCTGAGTGCATGAACCAGGAGTAACCCCTGAGCATCGCTGGGTGTGACCCAAAAAGCAAAAAAAAAAAAGAGAGATCCTCTCAAGCCCTCTAGTCTTTTTCTCATCACCTATGATAGTGTCAAAACAGAACAGTAGGGCTAAAGAAGCATTTTTAGAGAGTGGCACAGCTGGATTACTAGCATGATTGGCTCTGATTGCAAAGCCTCTGGATAAAATGGTTCAGAAAAAATTCATGCCGGAGTCCAAGATGATGAGGACTACAACATGTGAAGGATCCTAAGGCCTAAAACAAAACAAAACAAAACAAAAACCCACAAAAAAAACAAAATAGACTTTTTCATCTCAGTGTGCATCAACTTAAATTAAGTTTCTTAAAAACAGTTTTGTCTCTTTGATTTGATCCCTGGCTTCCCTATTTTTCTTCATTTAACCTTCTCAATAAAACCCTACCTATCACACACACATACACACACACACACACACACACACACACACATACACACCACCACCACCACCACCACCACCACCACCACCACCACACCATCAACATCCCTCTCTAAAAAAGAACTCTTGGAGTGTTGGAGAGATAGTAGTGGAGGAAAGGTGCTTCCCCTGCAAATGACCAAGCTGGTTCAATCTCCGGCACTGCATATGGTTTCCCAAGCACTGTCATAGTCGGGAGGAGTAGTCCCTGAGCACAGCCAACTATGCCTAAAACCCACAAAATTCATTAAGTAATTTAATAAGAAAAAGACTCCGTCTCACTAAGCCAGGTTCTCCCTGGACCCCAGAGTTTCATCTGTAAATTCAAGCACCTGAGGGCCAGAGATAGTACAGGAGTTAAGGTACTTGCCTTACAAATGACTGACTCTAACTCCATCCCCAAAACAACATACTACCTCAAGTATCACCAAGAGCAGCCCTAAGAGCACTAAACCAAAAATAATCCCTGAGCACTACTAGGTGTGATGCAAACAATGATAATTCTCCAATAAGAATGCAATGCGGTTTTTGCAGTTTGTCCTCTACTTTCAGGTTTATTATCTCATATTTATGTTCCCCATAACACTGGACAATGGGTAGTTTATTCTCAATTTCTAGATAAGGGTCCTGAAGTTCCTCTGTAGCAGAGAAGGGAAATGCAGAGTTACTAACTAGAACCCCAGAGTTTATCTTCTGTATCTCCAGCATCACTAAGGCCCTTTCAAACTCACAGCTTGTGCTCTGCCCCTGATCCTTGGCCTCTCCCCTCTGTCAGGATGCTGCTTTTTAGAGAGTGAAGCACTGTTGTTGCCGACAACTAGAGTCCAAAGACATCTCAGAGGTTCACTTGGTGGCTGCGGACCTCGGTGATGAATGTTCACCTTTTTGTTGTTGCCCGCATGAGTCTAGAACAATGATGGAGTCAGACACAGAGAAAGACCATGAACAGATGTCCAATCTGCCTGCATTTTCTGAAAGTCACCCACATCTGGGTGACTTCCCCAGCCTATTATTTCCTTCCACAGCTGGTTGTCATTGTGGGGGTTACAGGCCTGCCTGCCAGGAGGGTGTGTGGGGCCTGGGTGGGTGGGGGGGGGCAGAGGGCTAGAGGATTATCTGGATGCCAGATTGCCTCACCATCTGGCTTTTATTTGTCTCCTTATGTGTATCTGGCATGCTATTTTCACGTACACTCTGTAATACATCTTTAACCTTCCTTCCAAAAATCCCTTGCTTTGGGGCCAGAGAGATAGCACAACAGATAGGGCATTTGCCTTGCACACAGCCAAACCAGTTCAATCCCCAGAACCTCTCCAGGAGTGATCCCTGAGTACAGGGCCAGTAGTAAGCACTGAACACCACTAGGCATGATTCCAAAACAAAAAAAAATTAAAAAACAAACAAGTCTTTGCCTTCATAATAAGAGTCATTGACAGAAGAGAAAAAAACTCACAGAATTTGCAGTGTGTGGAAACCAAGTAAGTGTGAAAGTTTATAAGTGCAGAGTTCTGGGTCCAAAGTATGACACCCACTAGGGTAAAAACATACCCCACTTGGCTGAATATGTCCTAATTTATACATCTTGCCTAGAAGTCACTTTAAACAGCATCCTCTTTCACTCTCAAAAGTTTTATTTTTTAAACAAGAAACTAAATCTAAGATATAAGCTCAAAGTCTCCCAAACAGCAGAATCTCTAAACTAAAAGGCTTACTAAAACCTTTCATCTATCCAACTTGGAATTCCCTTCCAAACATCAGGACAGAATTTAAGCTCTATTATGCAGCACATTTGGACTCATGGCTTCATAAAGATTTTTTAAGTTGCTTCATATGTGTCTCTTTTGTCTCAGTAGCTCACAGCACTGGAAGGCATCATAAACAGTAATAAGAGAGAGCAAAAGATGCCAAAATGTCTTGGTTACACATGACAGAGAGATACTTAACTGAAAGGAAAAGAGAACTAAAACGTATGAGTGCCCACCAGTAATTATTTTCCCTCCAGAACATCCATGCTGGGGAAAAATCATGTTGAGGAACAGGAAGAAAACTGAAACACAGCCAGGATAATTCTGTCACACAAGCTCCTAGGAGCTCAAATCAGCAGGACATCTGAGCTCCAGTTGCCAAACTCAAAGCCAATAGATGCTGCTCCCATTAGAGATAGTCTTCTGACCTGGTCTCCATTATTCTCTTTTCTCCTGATGCTTCAGGTGTAAAAGCAAGAGTGTGGAATATACCTCTCCCTCTCACCTGGAAACTTCTCACCTGATATACCAACTCCAAAAGAACTATGCAGAGACAAAACACTCTCCTGAAGAAATTTTGTTATAATCTTCCATCATTTTATCATTTTTGTTTTCATCCAGATGCAAGATGAAATGACACAAAGTTGTAAAATCATTTTTGTGTTCTCTTTTTAAAAAAAGAAATCCAGTGGCACAGAGAAAGAAGTTTGGAGCTGCTCATGATCCTGGAATTATACATGCCATGCATTCTATTTCTCAGTCCCACGCTTTGAGGGAAGATGGTCTAATGGAAAGACACAGAGTCTCAGTAACCTGGTCACATGTTTTCACACTTATCCATAGTTTCTGAATTTTCCAAATTACAGCCATTGTAGTATTAGATACTGGAGCAGATTTACTTTAACCAGTCACAGTTCCATTTTCTGTCTGGGAAATTATTTCAGAGCAATTATTTCGTTCTGTGAAGATGCCTAGAGACTCTTAAGAAAGATACTTTTGTGTCTGTTTGGAGCAAGATTCAAACAGCCTGGGTACATGTACCCAACATTTCTTGTGCCCTATATTGGGAAGGGCTGGACCCTCAGGCAGCAGATAAACTGGGCAGAGCAGAGAAGTACAGCTCCCAGAGAAATGGCAGAGGAAGGAACAAGCCAAAGTTCCACTCCAGAAAAACAGGTTCAGTGACAGCTTGCAAAGGTTCATATTGTGAAGTCAGTGGTTGGGGTGGTGCAAAATTAGCATCATCCCATTCAGAAAGTCTATGAAAAGCTTGAGGAAGAAAGTTGAGAGGGAATCCAAATGCTAACAGAGCAACTAACTTTGAACTAAAAAGTGTGCATGCAAGTTTGTGGGTGTACACATACATTTGCATATTCAGGTCCACAGAAACATAACAAATAATTGATCTGGCAATAATAGTATTGTCAAATAATTGGTTATAAATTGCCTGGCATAGTGCGCAAGATAGGCTTGGCTCTGCATGATGATGAAGCAGTGTTGCAGATGGCATGCATTCTATTTCTCAGTGGCATGCTTCAGGGGAAGATGGCCTCATGGAAAGACAGACATGCTCACATCCTCTCACACTTATCCATAGTTTCTGAATTTCCCAAATTATAGCCCTAGTAGTCTTAGGCACTGGAGCAGATTTACTTTTACTATTTTGCAATTATTGAAGATGTGTAAGAAACACATCAGGGGGTTGGAGCGATAGCACAGCGAGTAGGGTGTTTACCTTGCCTGTGGCCAACCCGGGTTCGATTCCCAGCATCCCATATGGTACCCTGAGCACCACCAGGGATAATTCCTGAGTGCAGAGCCAGGAGTAACCCCTGTGCATCACCGGGTATGACCCAAAAAAGCCAAAAAAAAAAAGAAAAAAATCATGCCCAATATTTCATAGGTTTTATGAATAAAATAAGGTCAAATAAAAAGAGTAAGCCAAAATTTTTTTTCAAATGTAGCAATTAATAGCAGAGGTATTGGAAAGAGAGATCAAAGGTCATGAAAGGCAATTGAGATCATTGATATTTCCAAATCATTGATCTAATGCATGCAAAAATTAAAATGCATATGCTCCATCAAAGTAAAAGAGGTCCTAACTACCCCTCTGTGGGTATTTGGCCCTTATTTGTACCCCAACAGTGGTGAATTAAGCCACTTAAATAACACTTCCCTGCCAGCCAATACCTGCAGACATTGGTTCTGTCATTCAGAAGGCATTGGGTATGCTGGGGCTATTAGCTTGATGATGAATGAGAGTTAGGCCCTTTAAAAAGAGAGTGTAACCTAGTAAGAAAGAAAAGACAAACACACAAATAACTGTAAAATAGGATAAGCCCAAAAAGAAGGTACAAAGTCCTAATAGAGGTGCTCAAAGCAGGGATAAGTCACGCCTGCTAATCAAGGTCAAGAAAGACTTCATGGAGATTTGAGATAAGTCCAAGAAAAATGGGTAGAATTTCAAGGACCAGGAAAGGGGGAGGAAGGGGGAAAGGCGACTGGAAGTCAGTCCAGAGGAAAAAACACTTGAGCAGAGGTATAGGCAGGGATGCAGATTGAGCAGAAAGTCCCCTTGTATTTTGCTGAAATGGAAAATGTAAATCAGGTGGCAACTGGTCTTCAGAGATGGACTAACGTTCTACTTCTGCTATTAAAAAATGGTCATGGAATGGCAAAAGAGAGTTGAAACATGATTGGAGTGTGAGGATATCACATGCTTGGCGCGTTGAGAGCTCAGGTGCTATCCCAAACATGGCATGTCCCCAGCACTGCTGGACCAAGCTGTATTGCACTGTGAGGCCCAAACCTAGGACTGTCAGATTCACTCACTGGGCTGAATATCTCCAAGAGGGATTCCCGGATCCCCTGATCACTGCATGGGTGCACTCCACCTCACCTCCCCAAAAAATAATGAACTCTACTAGAATTGAATATTCAGTAGAAGAATCCAAGACTGGAAATAGACTAGAAGTGGAAATTATTATTACCCCTGCCCTTCTTTTAATTGAAGCAGTATAATAAAAGTGTGAATTGAGGGAACATAATGACTTCGCAGAAAGAATCTCTAACCTCTGAAAAGTGATTAAAGGTGGGAGAAATGCTTAGGAAAGATGGAGGAATAAGTATACTCCTTTTCTTCCAATATATAAATTATAAATAGATAGATGATATATATTATACATATCTGCATTATAATAATCACAGATCAGATCACAGATCACAGATCATCCTGTTATTCGTCGATTGCCTCGAGCAGGCCCCAGTAACGTCTCCTTCATACTAGCCCTGAGATTATATTCAAGGCTCTTTAGGAGAATGAGACCCATCACTGTTACTGGTATTTGGCATATTGGGTACGCCATGGGGAGTTTGCCAGACTCTGCCGTGTGGGCAGGCTACATTCGGTAGCCTGCCAGTTTGTCAAAGTAGGAATGAGATGTCATAATAAGATGTCGCGCGGCCACATTTGCGGCCGTGCAGTTCCAGGAGCTGGTTTTTATAGTCTCAGAATCTTGGCCGCTGATGGGATTACACGGTGCCAGGGGTCCAGTTGGTGGGTGTGACCCCTGCCTACTGGAATTTGGAGGATCTGGGTGGAGGATGCTCGACTCCAATCCGAGTAGGCTTGGAGATCTCGGTCCCGGAACCCACTTGGCTTTGTCCCACGTGGGTATTTATGCTATCAAATAAATAAACATCAGAGTCTGGCAAACTCCCCGTGGCGTACCCAATATGCCAAATACCAGTAACAATGATGAGTCTCATTCTCCTAAAGAGCCTTGAATATAATCTCAGGACTAGGATGGAGGAGACGTTACTGGGGCCTGCTCGAGGCAATCGACGATTAACAGGATGATTTGTGATTTGTGATTTGTGATCCAATAAATGGATACATGCATAATACATGTATTGTTTGTTACATGAGTCACTGGAACTCTCATCTTGACTTTTTGCCTTGCTTAGATTTGCATGTGTGAATAAACAGAAAGCAAGCCACCCAATTTTTTATTTCCTAAAGAATAATCCTTTTAGTCTTTTGTTCTTTTCGCTAGCCCTAGTCGTTTCTACTAAAGACGTTCCTCTATTGAGACTATGTGGATCCCTGTGGAATTTATGTTTGTATTACATCAATTATAAGTGGTTGTCTTGGCCTACAATTTTACATACATATTTGCTTAAAATATATTTAAATATATAAACACACTCTGCTCTTATATTTTTATTTTGGTATGCCAAACACAGTAACAAGTGTCACAATGGAGACACTGGGCCCGCTGGAGGAATGATGGGAGAAAAGTAACAGTAACAGTAACAGTAACAATAACAGTAACAGTAACAGTAACAGAGAGCTTTTAAGCAGAGCCCAGGAGTCACAGAAGGCAATTCCCAGCAATCCTTGACAATCCCAGCTAGTAGCTCAATACAAGGGCCACAGGATGTGGTGCTGCTCAGGCACTGTATTGCCAGGAATTACCCTTCCCACCCGCACCATTGCTCAGAAGCCTCCAAGGAGGATGATTATTTGTGGAAGATCAGGAGACTTCCTCAAATCCCAAAAATCTTATTTCTCATGCATCAGCTGGTCAGTTGGAAGTGCCAATGCTTCTGAAAAAATAGCTAATTCAAAATTACTTGGTAAGACCTTCTCTCTTAGAACCTTCCAAGGGCTCCTCTTCTAACTCACAGAACAACCTAAAAGACTTTCCTTATTCCCAAGGTCCTTATGACCCCATCCGACCCTGTTTCCTCTCTGCCTGAGTCCCTTGACTCCTCCCTTTGTTGACAATGCTCCAAACATGGGAGCTGTCTTGTTAAGGGGCCGCGCCAGCCAGCTTCCAGGCTCAGGACTTTACATTTGCTGCTTTTTCTGTCAAGAATTCTCTTACCACACAATCATATAGCTTTTTCTTTTAATTCCTTCATCTCTTTGCTTAACCGTGACCTTCATTTTCAGTAGACTTCCCTGTCAGCCTTATTTAAAATTGCATTGTCCCTGACCTCTCACCCTCCTCTTCTACTTTAGTTTCCTCCATAGCAAGTTTACCTTCTAATAGTCTGCATATTTTATTTATTTCACTGACTTTTTTATCCTAGGGGAGAATGTAAGCCATAGAAGGGCTCTTCATGGAAGATATACGGTAGGTATTTGATAAATCCGTGTGTACACAAACCTATACTCAGGAAATAAATATCAGCATGTGTCCCACTTAAAGCATTTTGTTTCAGCTCATCGACCTGGCATTAAAGAAAGAAGCTGCAGCTAAGAGCAAGTTTTTATCGTGCAGAGCCTAACCAGCTCAATGAAGGAGTGAAACGGTCAAGGGGCCCCAGACCCAGCTCTTGCCCTTTAGAGAGAGGGAACCCAGAGAAAAGGGAGAAAAGGGGCTTTCTGACTTCCTGTCCTTCCTGACTTCAGCCAACTTCTAAAATCCATAAGAACAGTTTGTCTCAGTAATGCAGTACTTCCGCTTCCAGGACCAGGAAAGAGCAGGAAATGCAGGGGCGTGTGAAAATCAAGAGAAAAGAAATTAAAGCCACTGTATGTAAGAGTCTTGGACAGACTTATGCTGCTGCCTGCCACAGTACATAGGTTTCAACATGCGGTCACTATGAGCTTAGGGGGCGTGTTCTCAGGCACAAGACCAAATTGCCTACCACTAGTGCTCAGACTCATTCTCTTGACCCAGATAAGCCAGGAGACCACGTGTACCTGGCAGAAGATGGACGCAGTCCTTGCCCAGGTGCATTTACATCTCATGGTGGCATAAAGGAATAAATAATGAGATAAATCTAGTTCAGGCTCAAACTACACAATAGCCATGCTGGGTAGTCCGGGTTCCAAGAGAGTCAGTCTCCAGAGTTTGTCCTATGCTATAAGGAACTGTATATTGGGTTTAAGCAAACTAGAAGCAGATTAATGGAGATTCTAGTCTGGACTATGCCACACTTACTAACTTAAGGCACACTTATTAACTAAAGGGACAATTCCCTGTATTTTATTTTCCACTATCCCTAGCCCTTCACACAGACCCAGTATTTTGAAAATATAATTGGAACCTTAAAAAATTTGTTTTAAATTCAATGATCAAAATTTGTATTTTCTCATTTGTAAAATAGGATTATAAAACTACTTCCTGAAGCTATGTGAGGGTAGTGTAAAATTGAGAAGTAGTACCTGGGGTATGCTAAGCTTTCAGTCCTATCAGCTGTCATCTGGTTGAGTCTTAGGGCGATGTGATGTTGGAGGTTGGGTTAACTTTAATACATGATAGCACTTATTCCTCTCCCTAAGGATTCATTCGATCTGGAATTTTGAACTAAGTGTGGGCTTGATCTCAGAATGATTCATTTCTCTTCGCAAAGTTCTGTTGAACTGGAGTCAGAAAGTCAGAAACTCTGGAAAGGGGAAGGATGTGTTTTATATCCCAGCTACATAGGGCAATCTGCAGCAGAAGTGAAACAGACTGAGTAAGCACATCCCATCCTAGTTTACTGATGGGGGCTAAGGCTCCCCCTTTTCTGATGTGGAACTGGAGAGAAGGGAAGGCCATCAGGTCTCATTACAGCTGATAAGTGAACCGTGAAGAGTAAGAGCAGACAATTAGAACATTTTTCCAGCCTTTCCTTTGCTAGATTCTCAAAGCCAAAAAAATTTTTTTAAAAATTTTTTTCAAGGCTAAATATCTTTTCTCTAATTAAATGAACTCATGTGAGTCCAGCTAAGATTCCCTTGAAGTTCACTAGCCCATTTGTTGTCATGGTTGTTTTGTTGTTGTTTTTCAGTAGGTCCACAAGGCCACCTGCCAATGGGCTGGGTTAAATAAAAATCTACAACTTTTCGAGAAGCTAAAAATTGTAGGAATCCTTCCATGCTTGGAAGTTCAGCTCAGAATCTACTTGGTTAATAGGCATTGATCTTCTAGACTTAAGTCAAGCCATACTTTTTGGAATTCGGCATTATTTCTATTATTTCTCACTATGGTAGTACTATAAATATGATCGTTTCCAGAAAGAAAGCCAACTTCCTCAAGATGGATGCCAAGGATGTTTGCAAGAATTGGATTTAGGGCTGGAGAAGCTAAGTACATGCTTTGCATGCAGGAGGCTCAGGTTCTAGCCCAAGCACCAAATGGTCCCCTAGCATCACTGGGAGTGAGATACACAGACACGGAGCCAAGGGGTAGCCCTTGTGTACCAACAGTTGTAGCCCCAAACCCAAATTTTGAAAAAAAGAAAAGGATTTAGCAGCCTTGCTTCTAATCATTTCAAAAGTTCTTGCTGGTACAGATAGGTTGTCTGTGTGTAATTGTGGTGGAAATGGGGAATAGTTTCTCAAAAAGAAAAACAAACCAGAAAATTCAATTACTCAACTGATTTCACATAATTGCTACTATTGCTAGATTTAGTCATTCCTGTTACTTTTCCTTCCTTTTAGACACTAGCTTTAGATTAATTGCAGCAATTAATAAATAGCAGCAATTTGGTTAGTAATGTGCAATGGGTTCTTTAAATTTTTTTAAGGACTATTTGGTGGAGTTCTACTCCTGAGTTCTACTTCTCTAAATAGCCAACTAGTCCTCACTGCCCTTCTGGAAAGCCGCCATGGCTGCGGGGGAGGAAAGACATTTCAGGAACAGCTCTGAGAAAAGTCCCAATTTAAATTTCTTCCCAAGGCAAGCAGCATCTTTACTCATTCTCCCTTTTATTGAGGGTCTACTATGTGTCACTCAAGTGCTAGGTATTAGGAATATGGGGGTGACTGCGTACTAGACCCTGCCTGTGAGCTGCTTATAGACTGATGAGACCCTAGGAGAAAAACTACTTGTCATCACTTGTCAACCCGTTGTTCATTGATTTGCTTGAGTGGGCACCAGTAACATCTCCATTTGTCCCTGTTGCGTGCTAGTGTAACTCAATGGCATCTGCTTGATCCAGGAATATAAAGAGCATGAAGAAAAAAACTACTACATGAGCTAATAAACACAATAAATCCAATAACAAAAACCTGTGACAACAGTCAGGCTGATGACATCAAGGTTCACTTAGCAGCAGATAACATCCAGACTACATCTTGATGAATGACTAGGAATCTACTAGCCAGAGTAGTGAGGGAGCAACAGACCAGAAAGATGGGCTCTGATTTATGTGGACTTTGTTGCCTTAAGAAAACTTCCTAGGACCTGTGATGCAGCTCTTTGGTGTTTATTTGTAGGCTTGAAGTCATGAGTTCCTGGCCCTGCACTACCTCACATTGCTGAGTGCCATCCAAGCAGCCACAAAAGGTGTGTCGTCGTGGGCACGTAGCAATCAAGTGTGTGTGAGCTTTTCAACCAAGTGTGAGATCCCAGGACATCAAAGCAAAAACAGCAAAAGAAAGGAAGAAAAATGGGTCTAGGGAAGAAAGAAGAGCGAAAACTCAAAAAGAAACATTGCTTCAACCCTGGAGGGGAACCCTCAATGGCCTTCAAAATGGCACCGTGGTCCACCTTCTCCCAAGGTCTTTCACACTGCTTCCTGAGCTAACAATTATTCTCAGATTCTCTTGTGGAAGCCTCTCTCTCTATGAGGCCCTCAGCAATTCTGCAATGAGAATGAAGGCTGTGAGGATGTGAATACAGCAGTAAGTAAGGTGACTTTATAACTCTTCCCCCAATTTTAGGTTTTAAATTGAGAAACTCGGAGATAACCACAGTCCAAGGCCACCGTGTGCAAAAATGGGAAATGTCATTCAACAGGTCCTTCCCTGTGTTTGACCAGAGTCATCAGTCTATAGATTCGGGAACTAAGTGGCTCAGCCATTTTGCACGTAAGCCATATGCGTTCGTCAAAAGGAGACCAGTGAGCAACAATTCAATTTAGAGTTCACCGAACCTTCTGGTTTGGGAAGGAAATTGCTAGTAATCAATTGCAGCAAGCACAGAGACTCGGGGCCAGGAAGAGAAAAATCATTTTAATGGTCAAAGCAGATGTTGCTTAAACCCATTGCAAAAGTGAGATGGGCACAGAGCCAGGCCTTGCATGAGAGATGCTGACCTGTTCTGAATGAAGAAAACAGACACTTCAAAGGGGCTTGGTGGGGGGGTTGTTCTACAGAGGAATCCAGAGGTCCATGTACTCTTAGATTAAATAAAAGAAAATGCACCAAGGTGTTCTGGTGTTCCACACCAATACAAGATTTAAAGCTGTTAACTTCTCCCAAGGATTTTAAACAAATCCAGAATACCAAGTAAAAGCTGTCTGGGGAGTCTTTATTATGTTTAAGGAGAATACATAGAATAGTGGAAAGAACAAGACTTTGGCATTTGACCTGTTTCTTCCAACAAACTGTTTTCATTGTCAAGAAATACGACTTTGAGTAAAGTTCTGAAGCACTCTCAACCTCCTTTTTCTTATTTTTGAAGTGGGCTTCATTTTGCCTTATTAATGTGGTTGTATGGTGTATGGATTGATGATAATGTCTGTAAATTACAGTATTAACATGCTCTGAAGCAATGATACTTTCAGAGTTGTGACGAGCATTAAAGTCATGCTCGTAAGAGAATGAGATGTATTGTAAGAGATGTAAGAGAATGAGATGTATTGTGATGGGATGCAAACAAGGTGGGAGGGTGAATTTATGGTCCAATACCAACTGGTCTCTCAGTGATGAATTACTTCACAGCCAAATGTTTCTTTTTATCAGCAGGTGAAAAGGCTATTTTTGAAGCATCTAAGAGTTCAATGAATTTAGTAGAGTCCCAAGAAGGTCACCAAAATACCTGAGAGAATGTTTTGGTGCAAACCCCTAAAATATAACTAATTCTGATTCCCCGCATCTACACCATTCCTCACTTTCCCAATTCCTGCTCATTTGTATAAGAAGAAACCTAAAAGTGTCTTCCCTAAGAATCATCATAAATTCTTCTGAACTTCGACCTCCATATCTACCTATTCTAATAGTTCCCTAATAATATCACTGCTGCCCCTTAAGTTCTTCCTTGGAACAAGATGGGGCCAACATTAAACTTATTCATTAAAAAATCTTAAATGCTTCTTGCTCATTTGGTTGGCCCTGAAATGATAAAGCATCTTGCATTGCTCTCTACCTGAATCATGTGGGTCTCTCCTAAATATTTTGCAACTTCCTGAAGTTCTGATATTGATTTGGTGTGAGTTCAAATTCCCAAACTGAGGCAGAGAAAACAGAGGGCTTCCAGATTTGATTGGTCACATGAATGTAAAGTACTTCAGGACTTTTTTAGAATGCCGAGTTTCCTGATCTGTAAGTTATCATACCTTCTTCCTAAGACTTGTGTGAGAATTACCAAAAATCGGTCCCATAAAGAGTTTTCACTACCATGTCATCAAGGAGTCATAGTCCCTGTCTTGCAAATTATTCCAGACAGAGGGGTTAGACCGTGCCAAAGCACATGGAATGTTAAGTTGCATCCATGTTCCCTCATTTTTCCCAACCAAAGTGCATTTTCATTAGAGGAGATATTCTTCAGAAAGCTATGTCCATTTGACAATTAGTTTCCAGCTTGCCATCAGCTTTAGAATGTTCCTGATAAGTAAGCAAAGCTGCTGATGGACTTTGGCAGTGAACTCCTGGGGGCTGGTGAGAGGAGGATGTTTACCAAAACGCAGAGGCCAGGTCCAGTGCAGAGAACATTTTGGCCCAGATAGATCCCGGAGAAGGCATTTTTGCCAAGCACAGGCTCCATTCTCAGGTCCTGAAGTCAGCTTTAGAAACTAAACAAACCTTCCCGGGTTCACATTTGTTTACTTTTGGCAAAATGCAACTTCCTGTTTGAAAGGAAAGGGGCAGTAAAGTTTTCTATAGCCTGCATGGACATAAACTCACTCCCTAAAACAATTGATTTGTTAAGCATAAATGAATCAAATGTACACAATGGGGATCTCCCTTCCCTTCGACATGTTCACATTTTAATAGGGAAAGTGCTCAACAAAACCAAAACTAATGTTTTTTCAACTCTTGGCCCATGAAAATTGTTTAAGCCATTTCTTCTGAGAGCAAGAAAAATAGACATCACGAGGGAGCCAAGTTACATGTGCTGTGTCAGAGAAGTCACTTTGACACACTTGGGGGTTGAGATTTCAGCTACACGGAAATTCTGAGCTTAGGTTCCCATCGCCACAGAACACGCTCCCAACAAGAATATAGAACAACTGGGTCTGTCGTTAGAAGCCTGTGTCCTCAGTCATACACTTCAAAATCCTGAAATTCACTGGGATGTTTCCAAGAACTGAAATCAAATTTGAAATTGAATGCCACTCTTTCAGGAATTCCTCATGCACCTTTTGTAAAGATCTTAGCTAATTTACTGTATATGAGAGGGAGAAGAAAGTTTTATCCTTAAGTTTGAGAATTGGGAAAGGTTAATATACTTAATTTAAAGTAATAATTCAGGTGCTCTATACAAAACATATGAAATATAAAATATCAGGGTTTAATTATGTAATATGTAAAGGACCTTGGAAGTGATCTGGTTAAGTCCTCTCTACCACCTATATGCAAATACATAAATAAAATAGCTGAAGAGCATAGCTGTCTGAAGAGGGTTCCTGATATAAGATGCTTCTGCTTCAGACAAGAAGTAGTTTCACTATTTCTGCATCCTTGAATGTAATACCACAAATACAAAGAGAGAAATTATCGAATTAACAAGTTGAAAAGCTATCCTAGAAAAACAAAACTCATATTTATTCCTGACACATGATGATGGTTCAATATGGGCAGATAAACAAAATACTATATGTTTCCTAAAAATGTAAGATAAACATTGTTTGATAATATTGATATGTTCAGGGAATGACCAATTAAACACTTCTTTAAATAAAAATAAAAACCTAACTCTCAATAAAAGCAGGATAAAATTAATATATTTCACCATAGTAAAGTTCGCATAATGAAAGCCACTGCTAATAATATACTCACTGATGAAAAACTGAGAGCTATTCTTTAAAAATCAAGAAGAAGGCACAGCTATCCACCAGCACCAGAATTTGAGATCTTAGCCAGAGAAATTAGAAATAAGAAATAAATGGAATCTAGAGGGAAAAGGAGAAATGAAAATATCATTGTTTGCAGAACATTTGATAATATATGCAGAAAAGCCCAAAGAGTCCATTTGAAAAACAATTAGAAATAATTAATGAGGGACCAGAGCAACAGTACAGCAGGTAGGGCCTTTGCCTCACACGCACCGACCCCAATTCTATCCCCAGCATCCCATATGGTCCCCTGAGCCCCACCAGGAATAATTCTTGAGTACAGAGCCGGGAGTAACCCCAGAGCACAGCTGAGTGTGACTCCCCACCTAACAAAAAAAAAAATGAGTATAGCAAAGTTTCTGATTACAAAGTCAACAAACAAAAATCTGTGGCATTCCTTTATGCAAATTAAGAATGAGAATACGAAGAAATCTAGAAAGCAGTCTAGAATCAGATGCCTAGGAATAAATTCAATAGAAGACAACAAAACAAAAACAAGACACGTTGCTCAAAAAACAGAACTATACAAATAGCTAGATATTGCATGGTGGAAAAGACATTCCACATACATGGGTTGGAAAATTACATACAGAATCAAAATGTTGATTCTAACAAAAGTAATATGCAGATGATTGAATGAAATCCCAATAAAAGTCCCAATATTTTTAAGAAAATAGAGTTCCTAAACTCCAAAGTTTATGTGGAATCAGAGAGAAACCTCAAAGAGCTATAGTGATCCTGAGCAAGTAAAAGAGAAGAGGCATATGGTTACCTGGCTTCAAATTATACTACAAAGTGAAAGTAATGATAATGGTATCATGTTGCACTTAATGTAGGTAGACCAATGCAAAAAGGACAAAGCCTAGCAATAAGCCCACACACTCATTGACATTTAATTGCTGAAAAAAGGATCTAAGAATATACCCTGTAGAAAGAAAGATCACTTAACAAATGGTGCTTGGGAAACTGAACTTTTTGCCACATGCAAAAGAATGAAATCCGACGACTCTCTAATCCCATATATACAAATTTAGATTCAAAATGGATCGAATCCATTGAATCCTAGATGTCACATTCAGCACCATACAGTGCACAGTGGGTGACTGGTGAAAAATTCCATCATGTCAGTCCTGGGGATGTCTTTGGGGATTGACCCCAACAGCAAGGAAAGTGCAAGGAAAGATAAGCAACGGGAGTTCCATAGTATTTGAAAAGCTTTTACAGCAAAAGAAACCATAAACAGAACGAAAAGATGGTGCCTTGAATGAGGAAGATAGACTCAATTCATCCATCGGATAGGGGTTAATATCCAAGATACATAGAAAGTATGCATACAACTTAACAGCAAAAGCAAAACCCTAAACCAAATATCAGCAGATAATTTTATCTCAAAGAGAACATCCAGAGGGTAGCTAGGCTGGTGGGAAAAAGCTCCCTATCACTGATTTCCCATCACTAGTGGAAATGCAAATGCAGAGCACAAAAGAAGTGTCATCTCACAGAATAGCTTCCATCCAAGGAAACGACAGAAAGAGTTTGGAGAGGGTTGGAGAAGAAGGGGCTCTTATGCAACATTGGGAGCAATGTATATGGGTGGAACCATGTGGAAAGATGCATGGTGGTTCCTCGGGAGCTAAAGAGAGAGCACCCAAATGGTGCAGCAGTCCTACTCTTGGTATCTATCTGAAGAGCAGGGAAGTGTTCACCCCAGAAGTTATACCTGGCCCAGTGTAACTGCAATGTCCTTTACAATCGCAAGGGTATGGAAGCACCTGGAGTGCCCAATGACAGATGGCAAAGAAGTTGCAGTTGATTTATGATGGAATGTTATTCAGCTATAAAAATGCACAAATTTTGGCTCTTCAACAAAATTGAAGGATCTCAAAGTAGAGAAAATATGAGTTTTGGATGATTTCACCTATGAGTGTGTTACATTTATATAACATTGATTTTAAAAAAGATAAAAATGAAGACAACTCATGGTGTTTCACTAATAAAAAAATAAATAAAAAAAGTAAAACTGGAGAAACTCAAAAAAACAAAAAATGAAGACAAACCATGATGGGAGAGATAGCTCAATGGGCTGGTACATGTTTCACATGCAGGAGACTCAGATTGGATCCCCTGCATCACATATGGCACCTTGAACATTGCTGAGTGTGACAAAAATACAAAAATTTTTAAAAATTAATCAATATAAACCTGTATATTTTGGCAACAAAACTAAGGTTAGTCAAGAAAAAGAGAGTGGCAGCAGACAAGCATGTAAAATACAGGTTATGGATCGTATATATCAACAAATAAAATTAGATACGAAGTATCAGACCTCCAGTCATAGGTGATTCTCAATGTCAGGCATTGTTAGTTTTATGGTGCTGATTGTGCTGTGTTGAAGGAGCCACCAGGGCCAGAGAGATAGTGCAGGTGCTAAGCTGCTTGATTTACATGCAGAAAACTCCAGTTAGATCTCTAGCGCCAGCACCACAAATCATCTGCCTGGAATGATAGCTTTGAGCACCACTAGGTGTGAGCCAAACACACACCTACACACACACACACACACACACACACACACACACACACACATGCACACACAAACACGTAAGAACCCAGGCAGAGATGGCCACTTCTGATCTGAAACTTCAAGTGATAGTAAAATTATCTGGCAGGACCCTGTCTGGAAGGTTGAACTTAATTACATATCAAAAGGGAAGTCTAGCCACTTACACAATATAAATGCACCACAGACTTCGTCTAATAAGAACAATGCTTTCTAGAACACTTCCCCCAACTCTGCCTCCCACCCCAAGCTAAAGAGTTACCAGGTTTGCAACTTCTGAGCGACTTCCAGATCCTGTATGATCGATCTACTTGTCCCCTGACTTTTATATATGGATGTTACTAAACATGGCAAAGATGCTGGTTGTTCACCAAAGATTTTGATTCCCCTGTTTATAGAATGTAGCTTTTGCCAGGAAGTAAACACTAGGACCCAAACCACATATTTTAGTCCTTTTGCTTCAAAAATAGTGTTGTTATGAATTCATACTGGCAAGTAGACTGATGTGTGTCCTTCCCAGCCATGTATGGCTACTCTATCTGCTCATTTTCTGTTTACTCCCTACCAAAGAGGAATTTGCTGCTGTAGGGGAAGGTTGGACCATATGAGGGAAGCCATGGTCCCTGAATCACCATGAAAAGTACGAGTCAGAAACACTGAATGACTATATAAAAAAAAAATTCAATTCCATTGGGCAAAGCCAGCAAGAGTAGCAGCTCCAAGTATTAGCTAAACATGCACTGACATGTATGCATGTATGTGAACAATGAAAATTAGTAAAGGAGAAAAATAAGAGCAAAGGGAAATGCCTAAGTCAAACTGACTTTATGTGCTCAAATATGTGCCCAATGACAATATTTTCAAGAGCTGTGAACTAACCAAACTCTAAAACCTATAGATTGATTTGCGTTAAGAAAAAAAAATCTGAAAAAAAATCTAGAAAAGGTGGAGCAGAAGCCAAGAATTCGATCAAGTCAGGGTTCAGTCAGAGATAGTAGCTTTGAAGAACAACACCAAAGCCTTCCATGACAGCTGTGCAAGAAACAACCACAGGGGCTGGAGCAATAGCACAGGGGGTAGGGCATTTGCCTCACACACAACCGACCTGGGTTCGATTCTCAGCATCGCATATGTCCCCTGCACACTTCCAGAAGTAATTTTTGAGGAGTGCAGAGCCAGGAGTAACCCCTGGGCATCGCCGGGTATGACTCAAAAAGTGAAAAAAAAAGAGAAGAACCACAGGTTTTTAGAGCCAGGATGAACTCCCTATGACTTCTGTAGTAAAATAAAGAAGAAAATTGTGGCTATGCTAATCCACTGACATTGATGGGTTCTCAATATTTCCTACAGAGGACTTTGGTAAAAATGTTGATGTCTTGCTAAAGAAACATAGGGTATGGGGAGTAGGTGCAATATTGAGCTAGAAGGTCAAACTCATATGCATTCATCATCCATTTATTCATTCCTATTTGATATGTAATTAATATATACCACAAAGTCTTGAAGATACAGTGATGCAAAAACAATTTGTCATTCTAGTAGGTGTGGTTTATATTTATGTGAACAATTCTCAGAACATTTTGAAAATCATGAACAATTTTAGGTAGCAACAGAGTATTGAAGAAAATCTGAAATAGTAGTGCTTTAGAGGTATGCTAGATCTGTCTAAAGCATGCTGCTGGATCAGTAACATCGTGTCACAAACCAGCTCATCACAGTGCAGAATTAGAGGCCCGGGAGATAGCTCAAAGAGCTGAAGCCCATGCTTTGCATGCAGCAGTCCCTGAGTTCAATCCCTAACACTGAAATATAGTCAAGAACACTCCCCACCTCCAACCCCCAGGAGTAGTATTTGAGAACTGACTCAAAAGAGGTCTCCAGCACCAGTGAGTAGGACCTAAAAAACAAACAAACAAACAAACAAAAATCAAGAAAATGCAGATTTTCAGGAAGCACTCTAAACTTTTTTTTGCAATCTATTTTTCTTTTTATTAAAAAAAATTTTTAATAGTGAGACATCATGAGGTACAGTTGCAGACTTACACATTTTTGTGCTTGGGCTTCAATTATACAATGATCAAATACCATCCCTCCACCAGTACTGGCTAGTCCATATCCAGCTGTTAAACCTCAGTCTAAACCCTACTTCCACCACGGATCCCAGTATCCCTCCCACCCCCCATCCCCCCCATCCCACCCTGTCTCTGTGGCTGGGCATTCCCCTCTGTTCTCTCTCTCCTTTTGGGTGTTGTAGTTTGCAAAAGAAACATTGAGTGGCAATCATGTTTGGTCTATAGTCTACTTTCTGCATGCTTCTCCCATCCTGGGAGGATCCCCTCAGCACCTTTATTTGGTGTTCCCCTCTTTATCTGAGCTCCCTTTTCCCCTAGTATGTGTGGTACTACATGGAAAGTATCATGTTAAGTGAAATGACTCAGAAAGAAGGGATAGACATAGAAAGATTGCATTCATCTGGGGAACATAAAGTAACAAAATAGGAAACTAACACCCAAGAATGGCCGAGATTAGTACCAGAAATTTTACTCCATGACTTGGAGGCCAACTCTAAACTTTTTGACACAAAATCTTCGTTTTACAAAATCTCTTCAACTTTGTGACTCATATGCATGTTAGTTTGAGATGCACTATGCCAGAGAATATTTGAAAAGGAGAAGCCTTTTGGTTGGTTGCTATTGTGAGTCTCTTTGGACGTGATTTCTGCATAAAAACTTCAGAAGATAACCCACCTATGTTTAGACCTTGGAGCCGAGTATTTTCAGCAGAGTAAGGGAAAAGTGCAAGAGGCTGAATAGCTTGGTGTATTCAGAAAACAAAAGGTCTTTCCTCATCGGGACTGTTCTCATCTCTCCTTATCTGGCTAGTCCATATCCAGCTGTTAAACCTCAGTCTAAACCCTACTTCCTCTTGGAGGCTTCTCTGACCCCTGGGCACCCTTCCCATACCACCCTACACTCTGTCTTTTCGAGTCTGCTTCTTCATTTCCCCAACGTGTTTGTTGAACAGATGCTTTGTACTTTTGTTTAGTGAATATTAGGATGAAAGTGAAAAGTCCAGAAAGGCAAAAGTGTCAGGCTATAAAAGCTATCATATCATGTTTTTACTGAGAGGCAAGGTCAATAACCCTTGAAACCCGGCCTTCGTTTAGAGAGATGCACTACCACCCAGCTCTCTGAGTCCCCAGTCTTCATGCATTTCCTTCTTTTTGACCCTAATTGCTCTGAGAGCTGTTGTCAGACTTTGCCTAAATATTTCCTTTCAGTCATGGAGTCAGAATTCAGCAGAGGACATGAACCATGAAAAATGACAGGCTATTCAATAAATTACAGTGCAAAGTGCCAGATACAATCGCATACAGACAAGCAACTGTTGGAACTCAGAAAGGGGCAGGGCACCAAATTCCGCAGGGGATGGGTGATTTGGAAAGTTCCATTTGTGCTGATTCTTAAGATTTTTTTCTTCAAGTTAAAGGGGTAGTGATGAGATGGTGGTAATTGGTAATGGTGGTAGAGATTCAGCAATGATGGGAGTGGTGAGGATAATCTTAAGTAGTGGTAGGTGGTGTGGTAATGGTGATGAAAATAATGATAGCTGTAGCAGTGGTCATGGGGTGATGGCATTCCACAGTAGTTATAGTGATGTATATTCCATATACATGCCACAGCATGCTCTTGAGTATGAAGTTATGAAAGAAAATGTTCAAAGTGCTAGTCCAAAATCTAAGATAAGTTTGACGGCAAGGCTGCAAGTAAGGTGGATAGGTAAGAGGATATCAAATATAAGAGCCTTGTATGTCAAGGGAAATCATTAAAGATTCATTAAAAGAATAACTGGGTTAACTCCGGTTTGTAGGAAGATAACTGGCAGTTTTGTAAATGAATGATTCTGTGCAACATAACTGCCTCTCTCATTTTATAATTATCTGGTTAGATATCCAAAGAACATACAAAATAGGCCCATTCACTTCTTCTGCCTAAGCATCTTGGAGAAGGGAAGAATTTCCCATTTAAAATATTATAAGACGATATTCAGTTAAACACATTCATGTGATCATATTCATATATCTGATCATTCCTTAATTATTTTATTCCTATCATTTTAAATGTTTTAAAGATTTTATTATTGAACCACTGTGAGATAGATCTTTACAAAGTTGTTCCTAATTTGGTTTCAGTCATACAGAGTTCCAACACCCATCCCTACACCAGTGTCCATTTCCCAGGACCCGTATCACCAGTTTCCCTCCCGTCACTTCCTATAATACTTTTATTCAATGTTCATAAAGTTCAATGGCTAATATATTAGAGTCAAAAAGAGTTAGAAATTACTTCCTCAACCCTGACAGAGTCTATAAACTAGAGGATATAAAGAAGGCTGTATTGGGTTATGTCACCAGAAGAAAGAACTAAGAATGCCTTTTAGTCTCTGTTTATTTTTTCCTTGATAAGGATACGACAAACACTCTAAAGAATGATTACTATTTTATTTTTTATAATCTTCCCTTATCCCACTTTCCCTCCTCTTTTCCTCAAATAACCTTAGTTCTATAATCAATGTCCAATGGTTTTTTCTTTTTATTTCTTTCTTTTTCTGTTCATAAATTTTACATCTTATGTTGAATACAGAAATAAAATTATCCAATATGTGTATTTTTTCTTGACTTACTTTTCTTTATTTAATTCCCTTGAGAACCTTCCATTTTGTTGAAGAGCCAAACTTCATATGTTTTGATAGCTGAACATTCCATTATAAATCAACTACACCTTCTTTACTCAATCATCATTGGGATCTCCAGATGCTTATATTTCAGTAATTATAAACGACAATTAGACTGGGTTGGGTATAACTTCTGGGGTGAACACTTCCCTGCTCTTCAGATAGATACCAAGAGTAGGACTGCTGCACCATTTGGGTGCTCTCTCTTTAGCTCCCGAGGAACCACCATGCATCTTTCCACATGGTTCCACCCATATACATTGCTCCCAATGTTGCATAAGAGCCCCTTCTTCTCCAACCCTCTCCAAACTCTTTCTGTCGTTTCCTTGGATGGAAGCTATTCTGTGAGATGACACTTCTTTTGTGCTCTGCATTTGCATTTCCACTAGTGATGGGAAATCAGTGATAGGGAGCTTTTTCCCACCAGCCTAGCTACCCTCTGGATGCTCTCTTTGAGATAAAATTATCTGCTGATATTTGGTTTAGGGTTTTGCTTTTGCTGTTAAGTTGTATGCATACTTTCTATGTATCTTGGATATTAACCCCTATCCGATGAATGAGTTGAGTCTATCTTCCTCGTTCAAGGCACCATCTTTTCGTTCTGTTTATGGTTTCTTTTGCTGTAAAAGCTTTTCAAATACTATGGAACTCCCGTTGCTTATCTTTCCTTGCACTTTCCTTGCTGTTGGGGTCAATCCCCAAAGACATCCCCAGGACTGACATGATGGAATTTTTCACCAGTCACCCCCTGTGCACTGTATGGTGCTGAATGTGACATCTAGGATTCAATGGATTCGATCCATTTTGAATCTAAATTTGTATATGGGATTAGAGAGTAGTCAGGTTTCTTTCTTTTGTACGTTGCTGTCCAGTTTACCAAGCCCCATTCATTTGAGTATAATCTGAAGCCAGGCAAAACCTGATTCCTCCACTTTTCTTTTACTTGCTAGGATTGAAAAGCTCTTTGAGGGGCTGGAGCGATAGCACAGCGGGTAGGGCATTTGCCTTACATGCGGCCAACCCGGGTTCAATTCCCTGCATCACATATGGTCCCCCAAGCACCGCCAGGAGTAATTCCTGAGTGAAGAGCCAGGAGTAACCCCTGAGCATCGCTGGGTATGACCCAAAAGCAAAAAAAAAAAAAAAAAGAGAAAAGCTCTTTAAGATTTCTCTCGGATTCCATATAAACCTTGGCAGTTGGCAATTCAGTTTTCTTAAAAATATCATTGGGACTTTTGCATTTTATTTAATCATCTATATATTACTTTTATTGCAATCAACATTTTGGCTCAGTAAATAGCTCTCCCACCAATGTATGTGAAATGTTTTTACATCTAATAATATCTTATTCTATGACTTTGAAAAGTGTGTCTTATAGTTCGTGCCTTTTGCCTGCTTCATTACAGTTATTCATATTTTACCTCCTTTAGCAACATTTTACTTCCTTTTTTTTACCTCCTTTTAGTAAAAAGGTGTCTTTTACCTCCTTTGTTAAGTTTATTTATTTATACATGTCTTTTACCTTTTTGTTAAGTTTATTTGTAGGCATCTAATTCTTTTATACAATTGTAAATGGAGTCTTGATTTCTTTTTCCAACTATTGTTTGCGTATAGGAATGCCATAGTTTTTTATATATTGACTTTGTGGCCAGTAACTTTGCTATATATTCTTTAATTGTTTCCAGTAGTTTCTTTTTGGAGTCTTTAAGATTTATTGGATATATTTATCATGTACTCTGCAATAATGGCATTTTTATTTCTTTTCCAATCTGAATTTCATTAATTTTTCTTTCCTATTTTTTCTGTGTACCGAGATAGGGAAACAACCCAAATGCCCAAATACAAATAAAAGTATATGCACAATAAAATATTATGCAGCCCTAAGAAAGAACAAAACACGCAATATGTCATGACATGAATAAAACTTGAAAATATCATGCTGAATTAAGTCAGAAAGATATAGGTACAGAATGATATTTCTCATATGTATGAGAACAATAAAATACACGGAAAAATACACAGATAAGTAGCAACAAACTGTAAAAGGCAATATAATGTGAAAACTGATTTGTAGGGGGGAAAAGGGTTAAAAGGGAGGGTCATTAGGATCCTTGGGGAAAAGAAGTGGATATATCGATGATGATGTGGTGCTGGAAGTATGTACACAGGAAACCATCATTAGCGATATTGTAAGTCACAGAACGTCAATGAATAAAAAAGTAAGCTTTAAAAACCAGTACAAGTGCTAAAAATAAAGTTGAAGGAAGTAATTTTTCTGACAAAGACCTTGAATTCTAAATTAAGTAGCAGTAGAGATGGAATTGTTATGACTTGTTCATGATTTTTTTTGTTTTGAGACCACACCCAGCAGTGTCTAGGGTGCTTCTTGACTCTGTGTTAAGGAGCTCCCCTAGCAGTGCTCAGGGGATCATACGTTGTGCCTGAGATTCAAATCAGGGTCAACTGCATGCAAAGCAATTACCCTAACCTATGTACTATCTCTCTTATCCATGTTTCTAACTATGTTTTAAAAATCTTTCAGTATCTATGACAGTATCTTACTATTTTTTTGTCTTTCCTTTTATGGAAGTGGTGTATTACGTTAGCTGGTTTGAATATATTAAACCATCATTGCATCCCTAGAATAAATCATCCTTTTGAGGTATTATTGAATCAAATTTGCTAGTAATTTGTTGAAAATTTTTGCTTTTATCGTTATCAGAGATATTGATCTGTACTTTTCTTTTTTATATCCTTGCATAGTTTAGGTATCCAGATAATGTTGCCTGACTAATGTATTTATAAGTATTTCTCATTGGATTTTTTGTTTATTTTTTCTTTTTTTGTATTGTTTTGTTTGAAGACTGAGGGAGATAGGCTGAAGTTCTTCCTTAAAGGATTAGTAAAATTTACTGTTAAAACCACCTGTCCAGGGCTTTGTGAGGGGAATCTTTTATCATTATTTTGATTGTCATACATATGATGAATCAAGGTTTTCTGTTTATTCTCATTTTAAGCCTGTTCAATTGTACTTATTTAATAGTGTATCCATTTCTTCAAAGTTATCAAATTTATTGGCGTGTGGTTTCCAAATTAGTCTCCTATAATTCTATTTATTTCTATCATATTTTATCACTTCTGTTGTAATTGTTCATTCTGATTTCTTCTCTTATATTTTTATAAGATGAGAATACAGCTTATCAGTTGTATTTATTTTTTTTTTAAATTTAGCTATTAGGAGCTGGAGCTATAGAACAGCGGTTAGGGCATTTGCCTTGCACACAGCCAACCCGGGTTCAATTCCCAGCATTCCATATGCCCGCCCCCCCACCACCACCAAGCTCTGCCAGAAGTGATTCCTGAGTACAGAGTCAGGAGTAACCCTTGTGCATCGCTAGATGTGACCCAAAGAGAGACAAAAAAGAAAAAGTTAGCTTTTAGTTTCCTTTATATTTTGTATTTGTTTGGGGGGGGTGGTTTTAAATTAACATCACTTGATCACTTGACTTCCCGTTAATCGTCGATTTGCTCGAGCAGGCGCCAGTAACATCTCCATTTGTCCCTGTCATGTGCTAGTGTAGCCCAATGGCGTCTGTTCTCTCTAGGAACACAAAGAGCCTCAAACCGATCGTTCATGATCTTGATGAAGAAGTTTGACCATCTGGTAGGTGGGTGGCCACTCGGTCTTTTGACATCCCGTGGAAATCTAGTCGGTAACAGCTCTAGTCCAGCGGTCATCTCTAAATCTCATTACATGACCAGCCCATCTGATTTTTGACACCTTGGCAAACGAGACAGCGTCCCTGATTCTTGATCATCTGACGGATGTCAGAACTCCGGATTCTTTCTCTCATTTGAGTGAAACGTGATATTCCAAGCATAGCTCTTTCAATTCCTTTTTGGGAGACCTGAATAGCATTCTCATCCTGTTTACGTAGGGCCCAGGTCTCTGAGGCATATGTTAATGCAGGAAGAACAGTGGAATCAAAGAGATGTGCCCGGAGCCGGAGGTTCTTCGTCCTCTTAGCTATTTCTTCAACGCTCTTGAAGACGTTCCAAGCCACTCTCTTTCTCCTGCACAGCTCGGGTGCCAGGTCATTTGTCATGTTGACTTCTCAACCTAGGTACATATAACTGTTGCATTCGGAGATGGTCCTTACATTGAGAGCGAATGGGGCATCAGGAACGAGGCTGTTTCTCATGAACATTGTCTTCATAAGATTCAGCTGTAGTCCGACCTTTCCACAGACACGGTCGAAGTCGGCCAGCATTTGTGCCACTTGGCTAATGTTTGGAGTTATTAAAACAATGTCATCAGCAAAGTGGAGGTGGTATAGTTGTCGACCATCTATCTTCACTCCCATTCCTTCCCATTCCAGTTGTCGCATGATATTTTGAGGGTGGCACTGAAGATTTTCGGTGAAATGGTATCACCCTGCCGAACCCCTCTCTTGACATCAATGATTACTTCTTTGTAGAATTATGAGATCCTGGGAGTGGATCCATAATACAGCTCATGGAGGATCCTGATGTATTGAGTTTGAATGTCCTGATTGGCTAGGGCTTCTATGACCGTTTCAGTCTCAATAGAATCAAAGGCCTTCTTTAAATCAATGAACGTTAAACAGAGTGGCATCTTGAACTCCCGAGAAACCTCAATGAGCTTGGTTATCGTGTGGATATGGTCGATGGTGCTGAATCCTTTGCGGAACCTAGCTTGCTCGCATGGTTGTCCTTCAGATAGTGTTCTACCAATCCTATTCAGGATGACTCAAGTGAACAACTTATAGATGACAGACAATAGGCAGATCGGGATAGTTGCCAATGTCCTGGATGTCTCCCTTCTTGTACAGTAGTACAGTCCTGCTGGTTTTCCACTGGGATGGAATCTTGCATTCAGACAAGTAGCATGTGAAGAGTCGAGCCAGTGTATTGATGAGTACTGATGGCAGGTTCTTCAGGTGTTCAGGTCTGACCTTGTCTGGGCCGGGTGCTGTTTGTTTCTTTAGTGATGAAATGGCGTGTCAGATTTTGGAAGGGAGAACATTGGGAAGGACATATCCATCCTGTGGAATTTGGTATGTCGGCGGGTGGACATGGCCATTGAAGAGATTTGAGTAGAAGTCATGGATAATCTTCTCCATTGCCATTCTAGAAGATGTGATAGATCCATTAGGACATTGGAGGGCAGTCATCTTGGTCTTGTAGTTGGCGAAGGACAGGCGGGCGTTACGAATACTTTTCCCGGCTTCTGCTGCATCTACCAGCACTTCTGCTCTTCTCTCTTTGAGGTCTTCCTTGAACGCATCTCTGCACTGCTTTGTGAGCATTTTTTTCATTGATGTGTTTCTAGGCTTTCTTGAGGTTCAGATGTAAATTTCTGTACCAGTGACCTATTAGGCATATTGATCTGACTTATTTTTTATTTTATTTTAGGCACCATGATTTACAATATGGAAAAATGGCAGGATTTCATATTTAAAAAAAATTCTAACACCATACCCTCCACTGGAGCATCAGCTCCTCTCCACCTCCTCGAAGTGTCTCCCTCATCCACCAGCACCTTCATATCTCCTCCCCTTCTTCCAGTGGTATGCTTCCTTAATAGGACCAGTCTTTGTTTCTGTTGCCTTTGAGAATTTGTTTCTTTACCGTGTTACTTTATATTGCACAGATGAGGAAGGTCATTCTGTGTTTAACCCTTTCCTTCTAACTTCACTCAGCATGGTAGACTCCAGATCCATGCACATAGCTACAAATTGCATGACTTCAGCTTTCTTTATGCTGAGTAGTATTCCAATGTGTCTATGTACCACCATTTCTTTATCCAGTGCTCTGTTCTTGAACACTTGAGTTGTTTCCAGAATTTGGCTATTGTCAATAGTGCAGCAATTAACATAGGAATGCAAATGTCTTTTAGGCCCATGAGATGAATGTCACGAAGTAGAATTGCTGGATTATATGGGAGATCAATTCCTGGTTTTATGAGAAGTATCCATATTATTTTTCAAAAAGGCTGAACCAGTCCCATCCCAGCCAGAAATGGATGATGGTTTCTTTTTCCCCCCTCCTCAACAATTCGAGTTGTTTTCAATCTTTGTGATGTGCTCCAGAATTACTGGTGTGAAGTGATATCCCATTGTTGTTTTGATTTGCATTGTCCTGGTGAAAAAGGATGCCAAGAATTTTTTTATATGTCTTATGGACATCTGTATGTCTTCCTTGAAGAAGTTTTTTTTTCATCTCTTCCTTACATTTTTGACAGGGCTGGTTGTTTTTTTCTTGTAAAGTTCTAATAGTGCCTTATATATCTTGGACATTGTCAAATGAATATGGGCAAATATTTTCTCACAGTCTATAGGGTATCTTTTTATTCTGATTATCACTTTTTTGCAGTGCATAATCTTCTTAGTTTGATGTAGCAGAATTTTTATTAGCTCTTGCTAGTCCCTTCTATCCGAAATAGTTTCTGTTAAAAACTCCTCAGGTGGTCTTATTGGGGTTGCCTTTTATGTGATTTGATTTTCCCTAGTTTTTTGCAGTGTGCTGTTCTTATCATAGTTTTTAACACTAATTATACTATATAAGTGTGTTTGGGATACTTTGAGGTTGTTGTATTTGAACTTCTAGTAGCCTCCTCAAATTAGTTCTCAGCTGCAACTTTTCCAAAAGGAATTTCTAACCTTTTATAGCTCCTTCCTCTTTCTGAATTCTATGGTGTGAACATTGTGCCTCTTAACATATTTCATAGGCATCTTATACTATTTTAACATTTTACTCTTCTTTTAAAATTTGCAATTCTCTTTAGATGTTTCCCACTGTGTGTGTGTCTGTGTGCGTCTGTGTGTGTGTGTGTGTGTGTGTGTGTGTGGTGTTCTAGGAATTGAACCCAGGGTGCCTCATAGCTGCTTCAAGTTCTTTGCAGGCCCCTGCCATACTACATACTATTTGACTCATCCAGTCTATAAACATTTTCTTCTTGTTTATTATTAAACCTTTCAATTATATTATTTAGATCAGCTATTACATTTTAAACCCATTATTTATTTTTGATGCTTAATAGTTCCTCTGTCATTGTTATAAATTTTATTTTATCAATTATTTTTCTGGTTTTACTTAATAATTAACTGGTGTTAGTAACACTTTTTCAGGTAAGCTATCCAGTTGGAGGAGGAGGGGTTTTTTGCTCCATCATTTGTGAAAACTTCCTATGTGCTCATTTTAAGATTGACTAACTGTGTGTTAGATTGAACAGCCTTCTTTTTTAGTTTGATGGGTAAGTCTTGTATCAGAATAAGAGGTTGCAGAATAGGATCCTGGATTATGTTACCAATATACTCAGATGTCTATTCCTTTATATATTGACATCTCTACATGGGTTTACATGATTGAAAATCTTATGTTCACACAAGTTAGAAACCAAGGCAAGAGGGAACAAAGAAGTTAGTAATGGGGGTTATAACCTTAATGCCTTCAAGAGGCTACTAAGATCCGAAATTAGGGGACAGTCACCCTCTTCTCTGGGCCAAATCTCCAGTCCACACTTTACTAGCTTTGTCATGTTGTCAATGACCCCTCAGCTGTGGTTTAGTCTTGCCTTGTAGGGTCTGCCACCCAAATATTTCTCAGAAAGATGAGAGATCTAGCAGCTGTGGGTTCAGATATAAAGACACAGGCAGAAAAGATGAGATCGATTCTGAAAGTCTATAGGTGCTGGCAATAATAATAATTTTTTAAAAAGTAATGCTCCCTTTACAAGTTGTTTATAATGCCAATGCTATTGATACCAACTACAATACAGTGCAGGAAGCCCTATAGATTAATATAACCCCAGCAACAGGCCAGCCGCCAGCCCCATCCCCAAGACTTCAGCTCCAGTCCTTCACACCAATGTGTCAGCTCCACTCGAAGCTGGACCAAGGCAGCTGCCACAAGAACTCACTGATGGCTTCAGGCAGCCTCAGCAGCTAGGGTTTCTCCCCCTTCAGCCTCGGCTCCTTGGCTGTGTCCTGGCTGTCTGGTCTCCAGCCATGCTGCCCTCCTTTGGCATATCAGCACACAGCCACACAGCTCTGCTACCCAGTGTCCCACTGTTCTCCAGAGGAAAGTTTTGCTCCTGGCCATGCAGTCCCAGAAGCCCTGACGGCCTAATGGAGTGTGTGGTCTTCAGACTTTGAGGCAGGCCCTGGTGGCGTGGCTCTCTCTCCCAGTGCCCTGCATACCTGCTGAGCAAGTTTGCATTGTTCAGATCCTCTCGCCGGCTCCAGCTTGCCCTCCCCATGAAAGCTCTGCTCCTCTGCCCCTCTGGTCTTTCTTCGGGCTCTGTATACCATGCCTTTGGCATTTGGTTGAGAAAGTGGGGAGGAAAGTGACACATTTTTACTCATCTATCATCTTGTCTCCCACCTTTCCTTTAATCTGTTTGACTTTTCCTTAACCCTATGATCCACAGCCAACCTGTGCTCTTTAAATTATTCTAAACAGGCTTCCCTCAAGACAGATAATAAGCCTTTTAACTTGGGATTGGCCATCGTTCCCAGTTTGTTTGTTTGTTTGTTTTTAACCTTTCCTGCTTCCAGTTTTGTTTTGTTTTGTTTTGTTTTTTAATTCTTTTTTTCCTCCCTAAGCCCAGTGGGCACAGCTCATAGTTGCCAAGTATTATGCAGCATTGCCTCAAGGTCAAGTCTGGTCTGGGGAATTCCAAAGGACTGATATCAGCTCAGTCCCTGGAGGCCAAAGGTCTCATCCCAGAGAGAAAAACCATCTACACACAAAAGAGAAATAACTTCCCAGGATAGAATCTGTAAAGTGCCATCTAATGCGCAAATGGGCGTCTGACTTCATTGGCATATGGAGCAAAATTGAGATGTCCAGAAAGCCCACTCTCTGTTGCCATTGTCGCCCTCCTGGCTATCTCCACTGGCTCTTCCTTCTGAGTCTCCTTAACAGCAGTTCTTCTTTTCCTGGCCTCCAAATGTTGACATGCCATAGACTTAACCGTAAGCCTTTTTTTTCCTCTCCTTTATACTTTCCTGCTCTGGAAAACTTTAATGTCATGAAAAAGATTACATGACTTTAAATACTATCTCTATGCTGATAGCTGCCAGATTTCCATCTCCTTTCCAGACTCTTCTCTGAATGACAGTTCATATAATCAACTATTTGGTTATGATAACCACAGAGATATCTTAAAGACAGCCCCAACTTAGCAGAGCCAGACTGGGCCCAGGAAGATAGCACAATGAGCTGGGGTTCTTGCTTTGCATGTAGAAGCCCCAGGTTTGATTACCAACCCCAAGCACTGCAGAGAGCAACCCCCAAAATTGATCCAGTAACCCCCATGACTGCAGTGTTGAACCCTCCTCCTGTCTAAAAAATGTGTTAAAATAAATAAATAAAATAAAGACAATAAGCTTTTTAGGACACAATGCAATAAACAAATAAGAAAAAAATTAAAAAATTAAAAATGTGTTAAATGAAGTGTTGGAGTCAATTTCTTTTGTGTGTCTTTCTCTGTTTCTGTCTCCGTCTCTCTCTCTTCACACACACATACTATAAACACATATTCATATGTACCACTGCCATTGGAATTCTGTTTCTCACACAGTTTTCCATTTACAGTTATTTAGGGAAACAAACAAACAACAACAACAAAAATTAAAATAATCTTGGAACCTTTTGTCTCACTCTCACTATAACCAACCTGACTGGGTTATAAACAGCATTTATTAGTAGCACTGTAGCACTGTTCTCCCGTTGTTTATCGGTTTGCTGGATTGGGCCCAGTAACATTGTGAGACTTGTTATTACTGTGTTTCGGTGATTTGACTGAGTAAGAGTTTGTATTTCTCACAAAAGAACTCCTTTTGAGTTCAAAGATTTTCAGTCTGCAGGGAGAAAGAGCCCTGAGCTTCTATCCTGACTGTTCCCTTAGTGAGTGGCTTTGTCCTTATGCCTGTTGTCCCTTGTCCTCAAGATGGCTGTTCCACGCCAGTGTCTGCAACCGGGCAGGAAGAAGGGGAAGAATAAAAGGGAAAAGTCATTTGACAGTTGAATGCACTTCCTCCTAAAGAGTTTTGCCAGATTGCCTGCCCAACAATTCCCTCTTAGCTCTCGTTGGCTATCACATGGGCTACCCTGAGTTGTGAGAGAGTTTCCCAGCATGGGATTTCTTTTCTTTCTTTCTTTCTTTCTTTCTTTCTTTCTTTCTTTCTGTTAGGCACATTGTCAACCCAAATAATTGATCTATTATAAATGCTATGTAATTTTTATTCTATAGTGTTATATTTGCTCGAGCGGGCCCAGTAACATCTCCATTGGAGACTTTGTTGTTACTGTGTCTGGCATATCGAATACTCTCGGTAGCTTGCCGCTCTCGGAGAGCCTGGCAAGCTACTGAGAGTATTCGATATGCCAGACACAGTAACAACAAAGTCTCCAATGGAGACGTTACTGGGCCCGCTCGAGCAAATCGACGATCAACGGGAGGGCCTTTACCTTCTTTTACCTATCTAGTGTTATATTAGTAAAGATGCAGGGAGAATGAATGTTGGGAAAACAGTCTGAAGTGTCTGCCATAAAGCCATTAGTAAGTTATCATTCTTATCTCCAAAAGGTATCATAAATGTGTCCCTTTCTCTATATCTGCCCTAATAATTCCTATGAAGTTACTTGAGTCTTTTGAGTTAACCAGATTTCTAACTACCAGTATCCAGCTATTTCTCTACCCAAAAGACCCGGTATTTTTCAAAACAATTTTTAAAAATTTATCACTTATCACTTAATCACTTAATCCCCGTTATTCATCGATTTATTCGAGCAAGTGCCAGTAACGTCTCCATTCATCCCGGTTGCGTGCTAGGGTAGCCCAATGGTATCTGTTCGTTCTAGGAACATGCAGAGCCTCAAACCGATCATTTAGGGTCTTGACGAAGAAGTCTGACCATCTTATAGGTGGGTGTCCATGTGATCTTTTGATGTCCCGTGGAATCCAATCATTAATGGCTCTAGTCCGGCGGTTGTCTGTAAACCTCATTACGTGTCCAGCCCATCTGATTTTTGATGTCTTGGCAAATGAGACAGTGTCCCTGATTCTTGAGCGTTGACGAAGATCAGAACTCCGGATTCTATCTCTCATTTGAGTGAATCGTGATATTCCAAGCATAGTTCTTTCGATTCCTCTTTGAGAGACCCGAATAGCGTTCTCATCCTGTTTTCGTAGGGTCCAGGTCTCTGAGGCATATGTTAATGCAGGAAGAATAGTGGAATCAAAGAGATGTGCTCGTAGCTGGAGGTTCTTTGTTCTTTTAGTTATTTCTTCAATGCTCTTGAAGGCATTCCAAGCCGCTCTCTTCCTCCTGCGTATCTCAGGTGCCAGGTCATTCATCATGTTGATTTCTCGACCTAGGTATATATAACTGTTGCATTCGGAGACGGTGGTTCCGTTGAGAGCGAATGGAGCGTCAGGAACAAGGCTGTTTCTCATAAACATTGTCTTCGTAAGATTCAGCTGTAGTCCGACCTTTCCACATTCACGGTCAAAGTCGTTCAGTATTTGTGCCGCTTGGCTGATGTTTGGTGTTATTAGAACGATGTCATCAGCAAAGCGGAGGTGGTGTAGTTGCCGACCATCTATCTTCACTCCCATGTTTTCCCATTCCAGTCGTCGCATGATGTTCTCGAGGGTGGCACTGAAGAGTTTTGGTGAAATGGTATCACCCTGCCGAACCCCTCTCTTGATATGGATGATTACTTCTTTGTAGAATGGTGAGATTTTGGTAGTGAATCCGCAATAGAGCTCACGAAGGATCCTGATGTATTGAATTTGTACACCCTGATTGGCTAGGGCTTCCATGACCGCTTCCGTCTCAACAGAATCAAAGGCCTTCTTTAAATCAATGAACGTTAGACAGAGCGGCATCTTGAACTCCCGAGATACCTCAATGAGCTTGGTTATTGTGTGGATATGGTCGATGGTACTGAATCCTTTTCGGAATCCAGCTTGTTCACATGGTTGTCCTTCATTTAATGTTCTGCTAATCCTATTCAGGATGACTCGAGTGAATAGTTTGTAGATGACAGACAATAGGCAGATTGGGCGATAGTTGCTAATGTCGTGGATGTCTCCTTTCTTGTATAGTAGTACAGTCCTGCTGGTTTTCCATTGGGATGGAATCTTGCATTCAGACAGGTAGCGTGTGAAGAGTCGAGCCAATGTATTGATGAGTATTGATGGTAAGTTCTTCAGGTGTTCAGGTCTGATCTTGTCTGGGCCAGGTGCTCTTTGTTTCTTTACCGATGAGATGGCATGTTGGATTTCAGAAGGGAGAACATTGGGAACGACATATCCATCATGTGGTATGTGGTATGTGGGCAAGTGGGTGTGGCTATTAAAGAGATCTGAGTAGAAGTCATGAATAATCTTCTCCATTGCCCTTCTGGAAGATGTGATAGATCCATCATGATGTCGGAGGGCAGTCATCTTGGTTTTGTAGTTGGTGAAGGACAGGCGGGCATTACGAATGTTTTTCCCAGCTTCTGCTGCATCCATCAGTACTGCTGCTCTCCTGTTTTTGAGGTCATCTTTGATGGCTTCTCTGCACTGTTTTGCCAGTTCGGATGTTCGCTTGTGATTGCCTGAGGCATGTGCCAAGCCACGTTGGCGAATAAGTTCAAGAGTGTTCGAAGAAAGACGGTTTTTTGTGGTTATCTCTCTCTTGGCATTCCTTGCACAATCATGGAGGTGCTGAATCATTCGATCGTATTCCTCATCAATGTTGTCAATGACGGTATCTTCCCATGTTGCCATAATAGAGCCAAAGAGCTCCCAGTTGGTGGTCGTTCTGGGAGTCCTCTTCTTAAACCTTGCATTCTTTTCTCCTCGTTCTGTGAGGTAGAATTTTGCACGAAGAAGACGGTGGTCTGATCCCATTTGGAATTTTGGGACAACAGCAACATCGGTTAGGCAAAACCGCCGATTGAATATGATGTGGTCTATTTCATTGTGGAACCGTCCATCGGGAGACTCCCATGTCCAATTTATTTAAATAAAAATTTAAATAACAGAAAACAAGCACACCTTAAATATGGCACCACATCTCTAGAAAAAATCAGATTCAATCCAAAGTCACTGCAACAGCCACTCAGAGGACACAAAACACAAGATATCAACTTAGGGTTGGGGCCTGCTCATTAACTCTGGCCTTTTATCCAACTTCATATATTTTTATCTGTTCCTAAGAGTAATATATGCTACAAAATCAAAAGAAATCAAAAGTCATTACTGTGAACATTAGTATAGGGCTTCCTTGAAGGAGCAACCGTTAGTGATAGCTCGGCAGAGTCCACTGTAGTAGAGGCACCAGCAGCTACACAGCCAGGCCGGCCACAGAAGGAATTGCTAACTTTGCCTTGATGAATCCGGATGTGTGAATTTGGGAAATCACTTTATTCCTCTACTTTATGTTCTCATCAAAGAAGAAATTTTCTAATCTGTGTGTTTCAAAGTAACACACGGCCCTTGTAAGGGCCTTGTGAATCCCTTTACAGAAAATGGGCTGGCAAGGCTTCGTCTCCTCCCCATCTCTTATCTTAGCAACATAGATCCACAAACTCTCCCTTGTGGTGCTCAAGGGAACATTCAGTGACAGGAGTGGAACCCAGGCCTCCCATATGCAAAACAGGCATCCATCCCATTGAGCGATCTCTCCAGTCCAGTGCTTTATTATTTATTATTATTATCTCATTTTGTAAATGGAAAACTGAGGACTCCGGAGTTGAAATTTCTCAATATTTTTTTTTTGCTTTTGGGGCACATCTGGTGATTCACAGGGGCTACTCCTGGCTCTAGACTCAGGAATTACCCTTAGCAGTGCTCAGGGGACCATATGGGATGCTGGGAATCGAACCCAGGTCAGCCGCATGCAAAGCAAATGCCCTATTCTCTGTGCTATTGCTCCAGCCCGAAATTTTTTAATATTAATGAGCTTGATTTGAAGTCAGATTTATGAGGTTAAACTATAAAATAAATTATGTTCACAATAGCATTGCTACCTGCAAGTTGCCCATTTAAAGAGCTTGTTGATGATAAAAACTATAGAAGTATAGTTATGTGTACAGATGAATGTGTTGATTAGATAGTTTTGGTTCATTTAATATTTATATAAGATCAATGGAGCAAGTACTCATTTTATAGTTCAAGAGTCATAGTTTTATAAGACTGAATCAGAGATATGAAACACTAATCTCTGATATCTTTTTTGAACTGCTACTTAGAACTGACTTTAGTTTCTCAGATACTATGCTGAAGACAAGGAAACTGTGGTACTAATTGTCTAGTTGGTCCTTCTGCTGACAGAAAATAAGAATTATACACTAAGGGCAAGAGAGATAGCCTAAGTGTGGATACTTTGCATGCAGGAACCCCAAATTTGATTGCTAGCACTGCTTGGTCCCCCAAATACCTAAGCAACTCCTGGGTAGCATGCCAGGAGTAATTCATGAGGACTGCAAGGTATGGTCCCAAAACAAAATATTAAATTTCTCTAAAAGTAATGATGCATTAAAATGAGAACTCTTAGAGAAAACTCATGATTTACAGCAGTGAAGGAATTATTCAGCTCTCCTTCCCATGCACCCCCTATAGCTGGTAGGTTCCAGGTCCTCTAAATCTTAGCCAATGAAAATTTCTCTAATTTATTCTTTCCTCTCCATTCTACCCTAACTACTCTAGTTTGAGTATTTCATCTCTCAACAGCTTCATTGACCTCCTGGTTCCAAACCTGACAATTTCCCACATAATCAATTTAATTGAAATGGCTTCCCTATGACCTACAGAGCAACCAAAATGAAACTTCATAACCCCATATTTGTAGCCAGTCTTATTTCTAAGTGTAATATACATATTCTTAAAATGATATAATATGAGATGACACCCAAGGACAGTAGACACAAGGCCCAAGAATATTGCTCCATAGTTGGAAGCCTGCCTCATGAGCTGGGGGAGAAGGCAGTTGGAATATAAAAGGGATCACTAAGTCAATGATGGTTGGAGGAATCGTTCGAGATGGGAAATATGTGCTGAAAGTAGATAAAGGACCAAACATGATAGCCTCTCAGTATCTACATTGCAAACCATAATGCCCAAAGGTAGATAGAGAGTATGGGAAAAATTGTCTGCCATAGAGGCAGGGGGAGGGTTGGAAAGGGTGCGGGGATACTGGGGACATTAGTGGCGGAGAATGTGCACTGGTGGAAGGATGAGTGTTCGATCATTGTATGACTCAAACTCAAACATGGAATTTTTGTAACTGTATCTCACAGTGATTCCACAAATAAATATATATTCTAACATCAACAAATCACTCATACATTATTTCACCCATATTGTCATTCCCCATCTCCTTTCTGCATATAAGTCCTTTCCTATCTTTCTGTTCTTCCTCCTTGCACAGCCAGGTTAACCATGTACCTCCCTGCCAGGTTGCTAATGATCTCTGCATTCTTAGCACATTAAATGAAATGTATCTGTTTATATCTGCCATGTGCCCACCCCTACCACACACACTTTACATTTTCTGGGGGCAGGAACATATTTTATTCTCCTCTGTATTCATGATCCCTGGTATATTATATCACATTCAGTAAGCTCTCAAGTAAATAATTGTTAAAAAAAAAAAACTAAATCAGGGGCCAGAGGGATAATACAAAGGGTAGAGCACTTGCCTTGCACACATGAAATCTTGGTTGATCCCCAGCATCCCTTAGGGTCCCACAAGCCTACCAAAAGTGATCCCTGAGAGTAGAGCCAGGAGAAAGTCCTGAGCACCGCTGGGTGTGGCAAAAACATTGAATCAAAACCAAGGAACTGGTGTAATGAGCAGTGGGTAAATTTGCATTATGCTACAAGTTATCATTTGCCTCAATGAATTATCCCAAGTTTGACTAATTATACTAAGTAACAACCATTTGTTCTTCAAATCACTTGCCACATTTAATCCTTTCAGTAGCCCTATGAGTTAAAGGCTGTTACTGACCCATTTTAAGGACACAGAAGCTGAGAGAAATTAAGCAACTTCCCAGGATCACAAATCTAGTAATAACTCAGGCTGTGGTTTGAAGCTGGTTCCAGTGGCAGGGTCTTAATCAGTAAAAGCAAGATTGTCAGCCGATAGCATATATCATTAACTCAAGGAATGAACTGCAAAAACTATATACACAGGGACAAACATAAGAGGTGAGAATATGTCTTAGCAAGAAAACCAAGAAAAGTATGTAATTAGAATAAATATTCAGAGCATATTGTCAAAAAGAGGACTCATCTGGCATACACATCCACATGGAATCCAATCTTCCCAGATCAGAAACTGATGTCTTAACTAAAACCATTTAAGTCAGTGTTTAGTAGTTAGAGGCAAAGGCGCCTGAGTCAAACAGATCACAGCTTAAGTCTCAATCCGGTTCACTGTAGTGGCAAACAAATGGTTTCTTCCAAATCTTATTATCCTTACCTAACTGCAGATAAGATCCATAGCTATTTGTGAAGATCAAACCAAATAATGCAAGTTAAGTATCTAGTGATGTGTCTGGCACATAGGAGTACTCAAATTAGTCATTGCTATTATGTCATGCTGAGTAGTATCATGGAGGCACCGACTCAGAAATCATTCTAGGGAATGGCATGCAACATATGTAAATAGTAGAAACCCCTACCTTTGGCTGGGGGCCACAGAGGGGATGTCTAGCATGATCTGAGAAGATACCCTATGAGTAATTCACACCCAGAGCCTCTGCTACATGTATCTCACATTTGATAGCAACATTTTAGCTGTGTTTATGCCATAGTCTGATGGGAAATTACTAGGAGCTTCCTGTTACATAGCTTTTGATTTTATTCTAATATTTTGGATCAAAAATTTTTCAGTGGATAGGAAAACTAGGTCTTCCAGAAGCCTTCATGTCTGCCATTCTCTTGTCGAAAGTTCCTGAAAGAATCCTTTGTCACCCAGACCCTGTGTTAGGTCATGTTAGCATTCCCCAAAGTTCCATCCCTCATATTTACTTGGTTAACTGCTGATAAATTTGATCTTTGCAAAGAACTTTTCTGTTATCAAGGTGCTGCTCAGAGGTCACTCCTGGCCCTGTGCTTAGCAATCACTCCTGGCAGATATCAAGGGGGCCATATGAGGGCTGGGTATTGAACCCAGTTTGACCTCGTGCAAGGCAAGTACCCCATCCATTGTACTACCACTCTGCCCCCATCCCATCTTGTAACCAAGAAAACATTTTATAACCTGAGATATGATAAGTAACTCTTTCAATACCACATACTACTAAGAAAAGAAAGTTGAAGTCTGCACTATTATTCGTAACCTAGAACCTTCTACTGTAATCCATCCCAAACTGCTTAGATATATTCCATAGTAAATAAACTCAAAGGGTTCTGAAGTCAGATTAGTCTGACTCTATATGAGACCCTTTATGTCTTTCTAAGAAAGATTCAAAAAATTACCTCTACTCAGGTGGCATTTTGTCTTATAAAACCTGCCTCTCAATGCAAGGATGGTTTAACATTTGCAAGTCAATCAACATAATACATCATATCAATAAGAAAAAAATTTAAAAACATATGATCATATCAATTAATGCAGAAAAAGCTTTTGACAAGACCCAGCACCTGTTCATGATAAAGAAAAAGAAACTCTCAGCAAAATGAGAGTTGAAGAAGCCTTCCTTAACATAGTCAAAGCCATCTACCATAAACCCACAGCAAGCATTATTCCCAATGGAGAAAAACTAAAAACCTCCTCTCCTTGATCAGGGATAAGACAAGATTGCCCACTTTTGCCACTTCTATTGAACATAATGCTGAAAGTACTTGCCTATTAAGGGATTAAGCTATTAAGAGCAACCAGATAGGAAAGGAAGAAGTCAAGCTCTCACTACTTGCAGATGACAAGAAAATGAAAATACATCCCTTGCTCATGGATTGGGAGAATTAACATTGTAAAATTTTCAATACTCCCCAAAGCATTATATAGATTTAGTGAAGTCCCTATAAGGATATCTATGACAGTTTTTAAAGAAATAAATCAGGGGGCTGGAGAGATAGCACAACGGGTAGGGCATTTGCCTTGCACGTGGCCAACCCGGGTTTGATTCCCAGCATCCCATATGGTCCCCTGAGCACCGCCAGGAGTAACTCCTGAGTGCAGAGCCAGGAGTAACCCCTGTGCAACGCCGGGTGTGACCCCCCAAAGAAAGCAAAAAAAAAAAAAAGAAAGAAAGAAAGACATCGAACATTCCTGAAATTCATGTGGAATAATAAAACCCCATGAATAGCTAATACAATCCTTGGGGAAAAGAAATCACCTTACCCAACTTCAAACTGTACTACAAAGCAGTAGAATTAAAACAGCATGGTATTGGAATAGACAGAACTGCAGACCAATAGAATAGAGTTGAATATCTTGGCACAAACCCTCAAATATATGGTCACCTAATATTTGATAAGGGAGCAAAAAATATGGACTGGAGCAAGGAAAACCTCTTTAACAAGTAGTGCTAGGAAAACTGGACAGCTACATGTAAAAAAATGAACTCTAACACCATGCACAATATTCAGATCAAAATGGAATAAAAATTTTAACATCAGACTTTAATCCATAAGGTACATGGAAGAAAACATAGATAAAACCATCCATAACATTGAAGTTAAAGGCATCTTCAAAGATGGTCTGACCGAGATGAGAAGACATCAATCACATCACGCCATTTTTGACACTAGCGAAGAACTGTTCCTTGAAACATGTGACAAAATAGGCATTGGTGGTGTCGATATCCTTGTCAATATGAACTTAGCCATGAGCATTGATTCATTCGAATGCCTAACAACCCAAATCAGATGATTACACTTGAATAGATGTGGCTCACTGCCGGCAGTTTCTATCTTCATTGTCTATGCACCAACATCCAATTATGGTGAAGGAGAAATTGAGAAGTTCTACATGGAGCTGGAGAAGTTATATAAAGAAGACCACACCTTCTGCAAGATCATTGTCGGTGATTTTAATGCCAAGATAGGACCAAGAAGATCAGCCAATGAACTCCACATCTGGACCCATGGCCTAGAATGGAACGAACAGGGTGACAAACTGTCTGAGTTCATCATGTCAACCAAGACCATCCATGGTAACTCACAGTTCCAAAAGGCTGAATCTAAACGTTGGACATGGGAGTCTCCGGTGGACAGTTCCACAATGAAATAGACCACATCATATTCAATTGATGGTTTTGCCTGACTGATGTTGCTGTTGTCCCAAAATTCCAAACAGGATCGGACCACCATCTCCTGCATGCAAAATTCTACTTCACAGAGCAAGGAGAAAGGAATGCAAAGTTTAAGAAGAGAACTCTCAGTACTACCACCAACTGGGAGCTCTTTGGCTCTGTTGCGGCAACAGGGGAAGATACCGTCATAGACAACATTGACGAGGAATATGATCGACTGATTCAGCACTTCCATGATTGTGCAAGGTAAGCCGAGAAAGAGATAGCCACAAAAAGACACCTGTCTTCGAAAACTCTCGAGCACATTCTCCAACATGACTTGGCGCAAGCCTCAGGCAACCACAAGCGAATGTCCGAGTTTGCAAAGCAGTGCAGAGAAGCGATAAAGGAAGATATAAAAGAGAGAAGAGCAGCAGTGCTGGCAGATGCAGCAGAAGCTGGGAAAAGCATTCACAACGCCCACCTGTCCTTCACCAACTATAAGACCAAGATGACTGCCCTCCGACGTCCTGATGGATCTATCACATCTTCCAGAAGGGCAATGGAGATTATCCATGACTTCTACTCTGATCTCTTCGATAACCACGTACACCTGCCCACATACCAAATTCCACAGAATGAGTATGTTGTTCCTAACGTTCTCCATTCCAAAATCTGACACGCCATTTCATCGGTAAAGAAGCAAACAGCACCTGACCCAGACAAGGTCAAACCTGAAGAACCTGCCGTCAGTACTCATCAGTACACTGGCTCGGCTCTTCACATGCTACCTGTCTGAATGCAAAGTTCCATCCCAATGGAAAACCAGCAGTACTGTACTACTATATAAGAAGGGAGATATCCACGACATTGGCAACTATCACCCGATCTGCCTTTTTTCTGTCGTCTAACAAACTGTTCACTCGAGTCGTCCTGAATAGGATTGGCAGAACACTAGATGAAGGACAACCATGCAAGCAAGTCAGGTTCCAAAAAGGATTCAGCACAATCGACCATATCCACACAGTGATGAAGCTTATTGAGGTTTCTCGGGAGTTCAAGATGCCGCTCTGTCTAACATAAATTGATTTAAAGAAGGCCTTTGATTCTGTTGAAACTGAAGCGGTCATCGAAGCCCTAGCCAATCAGGACGTTCAAACTCAATATATCAGGATCCTCCATGAGCTGTATTACGGATTCACTCCCAGGATCTCACCATTTTACAAAGAAGTGACCATCCATGTCAAGAGAGGGATTCGGCAGGGTGATACTATTTCACCGAAACTCTTCAGTACCACGCTCAAGAATGTCATGTGATGACTGGAATGGGAAGGAATGGGAGTGAAGATAGATGGTCAGCAACTACACCACCTCCGCTTTGCTGATGACATCGTTCTAATAACACCAAACATCAGCCAAGCAACACAAATGCTGACTGACTTCGACCATGAGTGTGGAAAGGATTACAACTGAATCTCACAAAGACAATGTTCATGAGAAACAGTCTTGTTCCTGACATTCCATTCACTCTCAATGGAACGACCATCTCTGAATGCAACAGTTATATATACCTAGGTTGAGAAGTCAACATGGTACCTAAGTTATGCAGAAGGAATAGAGTGGCTTGGAACACCTTCAAGAGCATCGAAGAAATAACTAAGAGGACGAACAACCTCCAGCTCCGAGCACATCTCTTCGATTCCACTGTTCTTCCTGCATTAACATATGCCTCAAAGACCTGGGCCCTTCAAAAACAGGATGAGAACACTATCCAGGTCTCTCAAAGAGAAATCAAAAGAGTTATGCTTGAGTATCACGCTTTACTCAAATGAGAGATAGAATCCGCAGTTCCGACCTCTGTCAATGCTCAAGAATCAGGCACGCTGTCTCATTTGCCAAGGCATCTAAAATCAGATGGGCTGGACACGTAATGAGATTTAGAGACGACCACTGGACTAGAACCATTACCGACTGGATTCCATGGGACGTCAAAAGATCGCATGGATGTCCACCTACAAGATGGTCAGACTTTTTCGTCAAGACCCTGAATGATTGGTTTGAGGCTCTTCCTGTTCCTAGAATGAGCAGATGCCATTGGGCTACGCTAGCATGCAACAGGGATGGATGGAGACGTTTTTGGTGCCCGCTCGAGAAAATCGATGAGTAACGGGGTATCAAGTGATCAAAGATGCACAAGGCACTGTAGAACTTTACAAGAGAAAAAATCCAACCTCATAAAAAAAATTGGGAACAAAAAAATGCACATTAACTTCCTCAAAAAAGAAACTCAAATGGTCAAAAGGCACACGAAAAAATGCTCTACATCACTTATCATGAGGGAGATGCAAATCAAAACAACAATGAGAAGTCATCTCACACCACAGAGACTGACACACATCCAAAAGAAAAAGAACTACCAGTGCTGGCACAGATGCAGGGAGAAAAGAACTCTCATTCATTGTTGGTGGGAATACTGAATGGTCCAGCCTTTTTGAAAACAATATTAGCATTCTTCAAAAAACTAGAAATAGAACTTCTGTTTGTCCCAGTAATACAATTTCTGGGAATATTCCTGGGTATCCAAAAGCACCATCTGCACTTCTATGTTCATTGCAGCACTATTCACAATAGCCAGAATCTGGAAACAACCTGAGTGCCTGAGAACAGACAAATGGATAAAGAAACCGTGGTACATCTACTCAATGGAATACTACACAGCTGTTAAGAAAAATGAAGTCATGAAATTTGCCTATAAATGAATAGACATGGAATGTATCATAATGAATGAAATGAATCAGGAGAGGTAATGCATTCATTTGTGGGATATAAAAAATAATATTAAACTAATATTCAAAGCCAGAGAAGACATGAGCCAGGAGGACTGGTCAAAGGTTGGAAACAACCACAAGTGTGTGTGGGGCGAAGGGTGGTTAAGATATAGAAGGTTGAGGGCAGAACCAGCTTGTCCTTCATGCCCAACCCAGCCCACGAGTGGCTCTCTGGCACAGCTATGGCACCAGAGGCACATGGACCTAATCCAGAGCCCAGCAGCTTGCGGTAGAAATGTGAGTGGACTATGTGTTTAACTCCAGCACCATTCCCCCCGGGAAGAAAAGGGTGTCTGTCTCTTCTGCCTCCCCCCTCGCCCCCACCGGCAGCATGGTGGCCACTGCCTCAGAGCTTATTGGAAAGCCAGGTATGAGCCGACGGTGATGGGGCAACTGCAGCCTCATGGGTAGGGGGGCGAAACTGGCTCATCCTTCACGTCCAAGAGAGGCCATGAGTTGCCCCCCACGAGCAGCTCTCTGGCACAGCCATGACACCAGATGCACAGAAACCATTCTCATAATTATCTGGCTCTTGGCAGAAATCCCTCCAGACTTAATAAAATATCAGAAATCCAAAATCATGCGGCCACAATCGTGGCTGCACGACATCATATGGTTTTCATAACCAGCAAAGAAAACAAATTATTTCACAATGCCTTTTCAGCAGTTCTGATTGTTGGGGGGAAATTCCAAACAATAATGGCGCATCTTTTGTCGAAATAATGAATGAATTCAAAGTAGGGAGAGAGAGTTAAGTAGAAATCATCTGTCTCACAGGCATTGGGAGGGGGTGAGAGGGGGTAAATTGGGGTTCTTGGTGGTGAAAAATAATTACTGGTGAGGGGAGGGGTGTTTGATCATTGTATGACCAAAACTTAAACCTGAAAGCTTTGTAACTTTTCTCACAGTGATTCAATAAATAAATTTTTTAAAAAAGATATAGAAGGGTTCAGTATTACAACAATAGTTGGAAGTGATCACTCTGGACAAGAACTGAGTTTTGAAAGTATGTAAAGGGATATACAAGATAACCTTTCAGCATCTGTATTGCAAACTATAATGCCTAAAATGAGAGGTGTGTGTGTGGGAGAGAGAGAGAGAGAGAGAAAGAGAGAGAGAGAGAGAGAGAGAGAGAGAGAGAGAGAGAGAGAGAGAGAGAGAAGATGTATCTGCCATAGATGCAGGAGACTAGGGGGAGTTGAGGGAGGGGGAAGGAAACTAGAAACATGGATGCTGGGAAGTTACACTGGTAGAGGGATGGATGTTGGAACATTGTATGAGTGAAACCCAAGTATGAACACCTTTGTAATGCTTTATCTATGGTGATTCAATAAAAAAAATTTTAAAAATAAAACCTGCCCCTTGGAGTCAGGAACTATTTCTTTTTTTTGCTTTTTGGGTCACACCCAGCGATGCTCAGGGGTTACTCCTGGCTCTGTACTCAGGAATCACTCCTGGCGGTGCTCAGGGAACCATATGGGATGCTGGGAATTGAACCCGGGTCAGCCGCGTGCAAGGCAAACGCCCTCCCCACTGTGCTATCGCTCCAGTCCTTGGAGTCAAGAAATATTATAGTGGTAAGGATGTATGCTTAGCAATGCACCCAACCTGGGCTCAATTCCCAGTCCTCCTTGGAGGACCACATGCTACTCCAATCATTGCCAGTTGAAGTCCTGGAGAATCTCCAAGCACCACAGGGTGTGACCCTAGAGGGTTCCAGCACCATCGAGGATATTCCCAAGTATCACTGGATCCTCAAACCCTCTCTTTGAACCACCAGACCAGGTGGACTAGATGGACCAGTGTGGTCTCATGTCTACTGAGAACAGTTTTGGAGGCCAAAAACAGAAACAGAAATATAAACAAATCTTCAACTCTAGCATAATGTGTTTGGAGGAGCATGGCCAGAATTCTCATATAGGTGGGGGCATTCTATACAGTTCTATTGTTAACCCTTCATCTGTTCAGACTACCCCCTCATTCTGTGTTTCTGACCATAATTATATTCAAAACTTACAACTTGTTCTTTATAAGTATTCCACCCTCTATGATAAAACGGGTAATGAATATCTAAGTCTTCACTCCAAGCAACCATTTTCACCAAAGGCAAGAGGGCACCAAGATGGGTACTATGTTCTATACCATTCAAATTACAAATCTTCCCTGCCCAGCTTGACATCTTTTAAAAGTAGTCTTTTGATGGAGGAAAATCCTGCAAACACCAGCAAATGATAGCAGTGATTGATATCCAAATCAGCACCCAGAGATTTGGAGGGGAAAGGAAAGCCTCTTCAACTGTACTTGGATGCCCAGTCCCCACCCCCAGCAGTACTAGCGAGAGGGAGGACATTCCATTAGTGAAAGGAGTCTAATCTGAGTTTTCATGCATGCAAGGTATGTGCACCCCTTTAAGCTACATTCCCACATCCAACTCCTGAAGATTTGTTTGACTTGACAGTTTTTCGGTCCTCATTTTGAATAGTGGTGGCATCCTGGATCACTCCCAGAAAGAGAGATCCTTTCCAAGACTGAGCATGTCATGAAGAAGGGGGCTTTTTGCAGAAGTGAATAAAAGAATACTTGATTCCTCTCCTCCTGGCATATCTCTACAATATCTGTTTAATCTGAAATCCAAATCCAAAAAAAGTCCATCAAGAAATTAAAAAAATTGGAATACACTATCATTTCACTACAAAAATAAAAGCCTAGTTATCAAGAGAGAAAGACAGAGAGATTATTTGCCTGAAGAAATCGGCTGGCTTAGGTAGAAATCAAGAGCAGAAAAGCATAACACGTGCATACAAGGGTTAAGATATTTCAAGGATGGGGCTAGAGAGTGATAGCACAGCGGGTAGGGCATTTACTTTGCACGCGGCTGACTCGGGTTCGATTCTCAGCATCCCATATGGTCCCCGGAGCACCGCCAGGAGTAATTTCTGAGTGCAAATCCAGGAATAACCCCTGTGCATGGCTGGGTGTGACCCAAAAAGAAAAAACAAAAAAGATATTTCAAGGAAATTGCACAGGCACCATAGGAAGGAAGCCACCTCAATCTAATCTATCAATCTTGTTTACAGCTTTTTCCCTAAATGTGTGTCCATAGTCCTTTTATCTGTCAATGGTAAGTTGCATTTTCCAAGTAACATTAATAAGTATATATGCACATACACTTTATGTTAAAATCCTACAAGCAGTGTTCCAAAACAATACAAAGTTTGAGAAGCAAAATAAGTTTTTAAATCATCAGTTTCGACAACAGAACATTCTGATTTGTACTCTACCAGCCTCGAGGTCCAATGTTATAAATAACATTTATTTATAACAAAGACTCTCCAAGCATGTTTGCTGTCATTTTCAAGCAGTGAAATATTTGCTATATTCTACAGTTCTTTGCAAAAACTATTACATCTAAAGTTCCTCTTTATTAAATCATTTTACATATTTATGATAAAAAGCAAAGAATATAAAGAATGTTTAAATATTTTAAGAATTATTTTCGGGCAGTAGGTAGGGTGCTTGCCTTGTGACCGACCTGGTTTCCATCCTAGGTATCCCATATGCTCCTCAAGCACTGTCAGGAGTAATTCCTTAATGCAAAGCCAGGAGTTACCCTTGTGAATCACCAGTTGTGGCCCCCAAAACAAAATAATAATTACTTTGGATTTAGTGAATTCCTAAAAAACTTCTTTCTCATTTCTTGCCCTTGAATAATATCACACATTAATATCTTTTTGAAATTTGGGAACACTAAAATTCTAGTTTTGTTTTTTGTTTTTTTGGAGCTCTCACCTGGAAGTGATCAGGGCTTAATCCTGCCTCTGCATTCAGGGATACGGGGATTGAACCCTTTTCACTATACAATCTCTTCAACCCCTAAAATTCTTAAATGAGGTGGTTGGAATAAATATATCCTTTTGCATGCTCAGAGTTTATTCCTTTTAGCATTCAGAAACAATAGCAACAGCCTCATAACCAAGTTGCCCCAATTAAATAGTTGCTAACATGTCCTTTCTAGAATGATCTCTTAGACAAGAGACTTGGAATGAGCATAAATTCCAGGGTGCTAACTGCAGCATATGGAGCTAGGTTTGCTTCTAATGAGGCAATGTCACTCCATCAATATTATCTATAGGTTACTGGTAAAATTTCAACTACCTATAAAATCAAATATAATGCCCAATCTAGATACAAAAGAAAAAATAAGTTCTGCTTTCCAGAGTCAATATATAAATTTGTATAAAATTATATACTCTGGTGCACAAAGATCTAGAGGGAAATTTGTTTTGGTAGCTCTGAGAAAGAAGGAGTCAGAATCTACTGTAAAACCAAAGGACATGGAGTCTCCCAAGACAGTGAGCTCTAGAGTTGATGGGCTTTTCTCTCCCATATGTACATAAATGCATAATATATATGTATATATACAGATTCTATGTTCACATATTTCTATATAGAGTTTATAAATATACAGCATATGCACATTATATACACCTCCCCAACATCTCTCTGTGACCGACAGCAATCTCAACACTATGTCATTGCTCTTTCCCTTCATGGAAAGTTCTTTTTTTTATTGAATCACCATGAGATACGTGGAAAGTTCTTTAAATAAAAATTTCTCTGGCCAAGATATAGTTCAAATGTCTAAGCATATTCTTCGCATGCAGGAAATCGAGGTTCAATACTTGATACTGCATGTCCCCCTGAGAAACATGGGGAGCGAGCACAAGGAGTGGATGTTGAATGCCATCGGGTCTGACAAAAAAAGAGGAGAGAAGAGAAGAGAGGAGAGGGGAGGGAAGGGGAAGGGAGAGAAAGGGAGAAGAGGGGAGGGAAGGGCAAGGAGGGGAGAGGAAAAAAAGAGAGAGGAGAGTATTACTCCCCTCTCAGTTCATCCCTATATGCACTTTTCTTATGCACTTTCTGTATACTTCCTTCCTTGGATAGCCCACCCACTCATTCGTGTATCTGTGAATAAAAGTAAATTTATATATGCATACATATACATATATAAATATGTATAAGATATGTATATGTATATATATATGTATGTATAAACACAAATATATATAAAGAAGAAAGACAAAGAAGGGTCTGTATATACTGGAAAAACAATTTTAAGTGGTTTGAGGACAATAACCAAGAAAATTTCCCATGATAGAAAGCTGTTATCTCTGCATGACCATTTTATCAAGTGTCTTAATTTGAAAATGTACCCCCACTTACAGAGTTAAGTTTTAAGGTTAATCTTCATGCACCTACTACACTAAAAATGGAATTTTAAAGAACAAGTAATCTTTGTGCAAAGACCTAGGTCAATCTTTTCTCAGTCTATAGCTTGTGCTGCCAAAATGTGTTCTTGTAAAGCTTTCATTTCATTTCAGTTTATCATATTAGTAAATCAAAGCTTTTTTCCCAGAGAAGATGTGATGGTGTTGCTATTGAACCAGCAATATCTTTGTGATACAATCGCCATTTGTAGCAGCAAGCAATTAGGCCACCATGTCCTTCTCATCAAGTATGACATGAAGAGTGGCCTAACTTGGATTCATCAAGCAGAATAATTTCGTCTTTATTCTGTGTAAAATAGAAAGTCCTTGGAAGTTTGGTATATAACACGCCCAAGGCAGTATGTTTGAAAGATAAATTTATCTCTTGAATGAGATGATACAGTCATCTGTCACACAGCCATGGTCCATTACCAAAAGAACCTCTTCTTAAACCACTTCCATGCTTTTAGTCCAGTTTTGCTCATAGAAGAGGTTGCAATACAGGATCGTATACATTGTAATACTCCATTGTAAAAACTTCGGCAACTTGATGGAAACCAAAAACTTGGATGGATGGATGGATGGATGGATGGATGGATGGATGGATGGATGGATAAATGAGCAAGCCCATTAGTTTCTGAGTACCACTTTTCTCATCTATAAAATGGGAGTAAAATACCTCCCAAATGAGAATGCATATAAAATATCCAATAGGGTGTCCATCATTTAGAAAGGAGCTTACAAATGCTAGCGAACATCTTACCATCTTCACTACTACCAGCGCCATCAGCATCATTATCATCACCACCATGACACCATCACCACAGCACCACACTACCAGCATCATCTCCAGCAGTTGAGCAGCCACACCACCACCACCAGTCTAAAAGAGGCCTTCCCACATTCTCTTGAAATTTACTTTAAGGCAACCTTTGTTTCTTATTATAGCATTGCTCAACATGCTCCTTTTCAGAAGTTCCATAAGGGACAGGTCTGAGGAATACTTTGTTGAAGAAGTTTTAAATAATTAAGAAAGCTGAAAGTGTTGACCAAAGGGGCAAATTGTTAATTCAATCACAATGACAGTTCCCAGAAATTTTGGACTGGTCAGACACTCTTTGTGTTATTCAAGGTTTCCCAATGGCAGCTTCCAGGATATGGTATTGGTTAAATCCACCTTAAGTGAACTGTTAAGATATGGGCACACCCTGTGCTCCTCCAAGAACCAAGTTAGATCATTCGTTCCCTACTCAATTCATCTTGTATTCCCAAACACATTCTCTAGGAGCAAGCTTCCTCTTTAGAAGTTCCTCTCTTGGGTTTTAGAGAACTTTTTGGCTTAAGTGTGTTCTAAAATTAAAATCAACTATTGCTCTCAGATGCAGTGATATTTCACTCTGGCCAGAGCTGACTATCACAGTCACATCCCAAACCACATAAGTTCTTATTGTTTAAACTGTCTTAAGCAGCTGTTAAAACATACCCTAAGATATCAAAGCCACTCTAATTAACTTCCTGCTTCTCTGGGACTTCAAAGTCTTTCCAAAAGTTTTAAATAGGGTTTTTATAGAGAATTTGACCTAATATTTGAAGAAAATTTTGCAAGCTTACCCAAGAGACTGCAACTTCTCCTTCCCTTTTCCACCCCCTCTCTACCCCACCCACAGAATGTTAGAATTCTGTGACTAGCCGATGAGAATTGTGGAGAACATTTCAAATTGGCCATAACCATAAAGAGGAAATATCAACATATCCCTGCTGTTTCTCTCTCAGTGGTGAACTTCCCACCTGAAGGTTCTTCCTTTCCCAGCTCTTCTCAGCCTGGATGCCTTGGCATCTTCAAGATCAAATGCACCTCCTTGGAGAAGCATCTTCAGTGCCAGGGTTGAGGGTGCGGCTCCCTCCTTGGCGCTTGCATGCTCCCCACATGTCTCCTTGACCCTGAACCCGATTGCAATGTATCTGTTTATGTCTGTCTCCCTGTCTAGATTATGAGATCTACAGGACAAAAACTGTTTCCCAGGAAACCTACTCCTCTTGCCACCTAACGCAAAGTTCTGCATATCAGGATTCAATATGTGTCTGATAAAGGACTAAAAAGCTGACTCATTCTAGGAAGGCAGGGTTGTATTTTTTTTTTATTTTTATTAGTGAAACACCATGAGGTACAGTTGTAGACTTACAAATTTTTGTGCTTGGATTTCAATTATACAATGATCAAATACCCATCCCTCCACCAGTGCCCATTTTCCACCACCATGGATCCCAGTATCCCTCCCACCCTCATACACCCCATCCCCCCATCCCACCCTGCCTCTGTGGCAGGGCATTGCCTTTTGTTATCGCTCTTCTTTTGGGTGCTATGGTTTGCAAAAGAGGCATTGAGTGGCAACTATGTTTAGTCCATAGTCTACTTTCAGCATGCACCTCCCCTCCTGGGAGGATCCTCCAAAACGCTTTATTTGGTGCTTCCTTCTCTGTCTGAGCTGCCCTTTCCCCTAGAATGCCCAGCTGGCCTCTAAGCCATGGAGTAATCCTCCTGGTACTGATCTCGGTTATTCTTGGGTATTAATCTCCTATTTTGTTACTTTATGTCCCACAGATGAATGCGATCTTTTTATGTCTATCCCTCTCTTTCTGACTCATTTCGCTTAACATGATATTTTCCATGTAGTACCACTTGTATGTAAATTTCATGACTTCGTCTTTTCTAACAGCTACATAGTACTCCATTGTGTAGATGTACCAAAGTTTCTTTAACCAGTCATCTGTTCTTGTGCACTCAGGTTTTTTCCAGATTCTGGCTATTGTAAAGAATGCTGCAATAAACAAACAAGTGCAGATGTCACTTCGACTATACTTTTTTGCCTCTCTGGGATATATTCCCAGGAGTGGTTTTGCTGGGTCAAATTGGAGCTCAATTTCTAATTTTTTTAGAATTGTCCATACTGTTTTCCAAAAGGGCTGAACCAGTCGGCATTCCCACCAGCAGTGAAGGAGTGTCCCTTTCTCGCCACATCCATGCCAGCATCGGTTGCTTTTGTTCTTTTGGATGTGGGCCAGTCTCTGAGGTGTGAGATAGTATCTTATTGTGGTTTTGATCTGCATCTCCCTGATGATTAATGATTAGAGCATTTTCTCATGTGCTTTTTTGCCATTCAGATTTCTTCTTTGAGAAAGTTTCTGTTCATTTCATTGCCCCATTTTTTTGTAGGAGTACTGCTATTTATTCAGCCACTGATTAGCTGATTGAATTGGGCATGAATTCCACCTTAATTTTTTTAAATTTATTTATTTATTTATTTATTGAATCACTGTGGGAAAAGTTACTAAGCTTTCAGGTTTAAGTCTCGGTCATACAACGATCAAACACCTTTCCCTTCACCAGTATTCATTTTTCACCACCAAGAACCCCAGTATACACCCCTCGACCCCTCCAAATGCCTGTGAGGCAGATGATTTCTACTTAACTCTTCTATACATCAATTACATTCATTATTTCGACAAAAGATGCACCATTACTGTTTAGAATTTCCCCCAAACAATCAGAATTGCTGAAAAGGCATTGTGAAATATTTTGTTTTCTATAGCTGGTTATGAGAATCATATAATGTCATGCAGTCACGATTTTGGATTTCTGCAAAGAGCCAGATAATTACGAGATTGGTTTCTGTGTGTCTGGTGTTATGGCTGTGCCGAAAAGCCGCTTGTGGGGGGTAACTCGTGAACTCAGTAGGGCATGAAGGACGTGCTGGTACTGCCCCCCTTCCCATGAGAATGCAGTTGCCGTCACTGTCGGCTAGTACCTGGCTTTCCTATAAGCTCTGAGGCAGTGGCCACCTTGCTGCCAGGGAGGAAAAAGGTGGAAGGGAGCAACATCCTTTCCCTCCAGGGGATACATGGCGCTGTAGTTTAATGCATGGTCCATTCACTTTTCTTCTGCAACCTGCTGGGCTCTGGACTAAGTCCTTTTGCCTCTGGAACCATGGCCGTGCTAGAGAGACGCTTGTGGGGGGCAACTCATGACCTTGGTAGGGCGTGAAGGACGAGCTGATACCACTCCCTTCCCATGAGACTGCAGTTGCCCCATCACCGCTGGTTCATACCTGGCTTTTCAATAAGCTCTGAGGTGGCGGCTACCTTGCTACCAGGGGGGGAAAAGGCGAAAGGGAGCAACACCCTTTCCCTTCCAGGGCGGTATGGCGCCATAGTTTAATGCATGGTCCATTCACTTTTCTGCCACAAGCTGCCGGGTTCTGGGTTAAGTCCTTTTGACTCTGGAGCCATAGCCGTGCCAGAGAGCCACTTGTGGGGGGCAACTCGTGACCTCGGTAGGGCGTGAAGGATGAGCCGTTACCGCCCTCCTTCCCATGAGACTGCAGTTGTCCCGCCACTGCCGGCTCATACCTGGCTTTCCAATTCGCTCTGAAGTGGCGGCCCCCTTGCTGCCGGGGGGGGGGGGGGGGGGGAAGGCGGAAGGGATCATTGCCCCATTTTTTTATGGGGTTGTATATTTTCTTCTTGTGGAGTTCAACCAGTACTTTATATATCCTTGATATCAATCCCTTGTCAGATGTGGATTCGGCGAATATCATTTCCAATTCTGTAGACTTCTTAGTATTTTGGTCACTGTTTCTTTTGAGGTGCAGAAGCTTCTTAGTTTAAGATAGTCCCCTTTAACTACCTCTGTTTTCACTTGCTCGGTCAGTGGCGTGACATCTTTGAAGATACTATTAGCTTCAATGTCATGGAGGGTTTTGCCAACTTTGTCTTCAATGTACCTTATGGTTTCCGATCTGATGTTGAGGTCTTCAATCCATTTTGATCTTACTTTTGTGCATAGTGTGAGGCAGAGTTCTGAGCCCATTTTTTTGCATGTAGCCGTCCAGTTTTTCCAGCACAATTTGTTAAAGAGGTTTTCCTTACTCCACTTCACGTTTCTTGCTCCTTTATCAAAGATTAGATGATCATATGATTGAGAGGAGATGTCAGTGTATTCAACCCTGTTCCATTGGTTTGCAGCTCTGCCTTTGTTCCAGTACTATGCTGTTTTAATTATTACTGCTTTGTAGTAGAGTTTGAAGTTAGGGAGGTTGATTCCTCCCATTTTCTTTTTCCCAAGAATTGCTTTAGCTATTTGTGGCAGCGTATTGTTCCATATGAATTTCACGAGTGTTTGCTCCATTTCTTTGAAGAATGTCATGGGTATCCTTATAGGGATTGCATTGAATTTGTACAATGCTTTGGGAAGCATTGCCATTTTGACAATGTTAACTCTCCCGACCCATGAGCAGGGGATATCTTTCCATTTTCTCATGTCCTCTTTAATTTCCTGAAGTAGCATTTTGTAGTTTTCTTTGTACAGGTCCTTTACTTTCTTAGTTAAGCTGATTCCTAGGTACTTGATTTTTGGGGGCACAATTGTGAACAGGATTGTTTTTTTCATGTCACTTTCTTCTCTCTCACTGTTTGCATATAGGAAAGCCATGGACTTTTGGGTATTGATTTTATAGCCTGCAACTTTACTATACGAGTCTATTGTTTCTAGGAGTTTCTTGGTGGAGGTTATAGGGTTCTCTAAGTAGAGTATCATATCATCTGCGAATAGTGAGAGCTTGATTTCTTCCTTTCCTACCTGAATGCCCTTAATATCTTTTTCTTGCCTAATCGCTATTGCAAGTACTTCCAGAACTATATTGAACAGCAGTGGAGAGAGTGGGCATCCTTGTCTCGTCCCTGATCTTAGAGGGAAGGCTCTCAGTTTTTCCCCATTGAGGATGATGCTTGCTGTAGGCTTGTGGTAGATGGCTTTAATTATGTTGAGGAAGGTCCCCTCTATACCCATTTTGGCTAGGGTTTTCATCATAAAGGGGTGCTGGATCTTGTCAAATGCTTTCTCTGCATCTATTGATATAATCATATGCTTTTTGTCTTTTCTTTTGTTGATATGATGGATTATGTTGATTGATTTTCGAATGTTAAACCATCCTTGCATCCCTGGGATGAATCCTACTTGGTCATGGTGTATGATCTTTTTGATGAGTAGTTGGATTCTATTTGCTAGTAGTTTGTTGAGGATCTTTGCATCTGTGTTCATCAGGGATATCGGCCTGTAAATCTCTTTCTTTGTGGTATCTCTGTCTGCTTTTGGTATCAGTGTGATATTTGCTTTGTAGAAACTGTTCGGAAGTGTTTTTGATATTTCAATTTCGTGGAAAAGCTTAAAGAGCATTGGGAGTAAGTCCTCTTTAAAGATTTGGAAGAATTCACTAGTGAATCCATCCGTGCCAGGACTTTTGTGCTTGGGGAGACTTTTTATTACCATTTCAATTTCCTTGATGGTGATAGGTCTGTTCAGGTATTCCAGGTCTTCTTGGTTCAGCCTTGGGAGTCTGTAGGAGTCTAGGAATTTATCCATTTCCTCGAGGTTTTGATGTTCCGTGGCATAAAACTTCTCAAAGTACTCCCTGAGTATCCTTTGAATTTCTGTAGTTTCTGTTGTAATGACCCCCTTTTCATTTCTGATTCGGTTTATTAGGGTTTTCTCTCTCCCTTTCTTTGTGAGTTTTGCTAAAGGCTTATCAATCTTGTTAATTTTCTCAAAGAACCAGCTCTTGGTTTCATTAATCTTTCGGATTGTTTTTTGGGTTTCCATCTCGTTAATCTCTGCTCTAAGTTTTATTATTTCCTTCCTCCTGCTCGGGTTGTGCTCCTTTTATTGGTCCTTCTCCAAGCTCTTAAGCTGTGAGATTAGGTTATTTATGTGGGCTCGCTCCTCCCTTCTGAGGAATGCTTGTAGAGCTATAAACTTTCCTCTTAACATAGCTTTTGCTGTGTCCCATAAGTTTTGGTAACTCGTGTCCTCATTTTCATTTGTTTCTGGGAATCTTTTGATTTCCTTTTTAATTTCCTTTCTAAGCTACTCGTTGTTCAATAGCGCACTGCTTAATTTCCAGGTGTTTGATTTAGTTTTCTGTTTTTGTGTGTGATTTACTTCTAATTTCAGTGCATTATGGTCTGAGAAGATTGTTGATACAATCTCTATCTTCTTAATTTTATGGAGGTATGTTTTGTGGCTCAGCATGTGGTCTATCTTGGAGAATGTTCCATGTACGCTTGAGAAGAATGTGTATTCAGCTTTTTGAGGATGAAGTGTCCTGTATATATCTACTAAGTGGCAGGGCTGTATTTTGACCTATTGTTTTCTTTTGCTTTTCTCTCCCTGTGCTTTTTATAAATACCCCGATAGAGGAATTGTTTCCAATAATCACAGCTCTGAGAAGTTGTCATAAGATATATAAAATAGCCAAAACTTAGAAATTAAAAAAAAACAGGGGGCATCTCTGCCCAAGGCTACCCAAAACCCTTTTATAGGAGAATGTGCTTCATTCATCTCATTGTTTGCTGTTGATTAAAGGTCTCTGACTTGGTGAAGTTTCCTGCTATCTTGTGGATTTCTGTCCAGAAGAGATACAAAACTTCTATGTGGTAGAACAGATAACCCCTAATTTTTATGGCCTGTTTGACATTAACTCATCAATATCTAACCCAGTAATCTTATCCTAACATTTATTAAATTGCCTGTAAAATGCCGTGCTTCTTGGATCATTTTGAGCAGGCCATCACATCTTGCTAGTTTCAGCATTAATTCCAGAGTTCAAAAAGGAGTTCCTTTCAGAGTTATTTCTATAAGAGTCAAGATTTTGCCTTTTTGAAAATGATTTCTTGACCCAAGTTGCAAACCATCAGCAGTGTAAAGTCAAAAGGTCAACAGGGTAGGGTATGGGGGAACAGTGAGTGAAGAACCGGGCTTCATGAAGAGCTTCCCAAAACCTCTGGAATTTCCCTTGGACTTATCTGTCAGGTGGAGACAATGGCCAAAGTTCCCTATATCTCTCTCAGAGGTTTTGAAATAATCCAATGGGATACTTTACTTGAACTTTGAGGAAAGCTCAATACCTTCTCACCCTCCCCCATAAGGTGTATACTGCAAAGAAAGGTAAGAATCTCCCCCATACACTCCCCACCCCCAGAAACAAGAAGTGACTACCTCCCTCCAGGTTAAGCCATGGTGACTTCTTCACTGGAAATCAGCTAGTCTTTGACACCAGCCTCGCTTCCTGCCCATTTACAGAGCAACTGACGGACAGAGTTGGACAGAGCTCAAGTCACATAGTTATTTCACACTCCCCAAAGACTTCCCAACAGTCTTTGGATAAAACAGAAACTCCTTTGGGGATGCCTTGAGGGTTGCATGAGATGCTGCCCATGACTATCTCTTCAGAGTCTGCCTATGTCTCTGTCATGTCGGACCTTTTCCTTCAGCTCATCTTAATATTTTCAGTTTTCTCAACCTACTTAGCTGTTTCTCCCCGGGGCCTTTTGTGCTTGCAGTATCTTCTGCCTGAAAATCTCATCATCTCTGACCTCTTTATTCATCTGACTGGCCTCTGCTTTTGATTTTAACTTGACTTTCACTCTCCCAAACAGGCTGTCTCTACCCTTTCTTTCTAATGAATTTCTACCATAATTCTCCATTTCTTCCCTTTACACAACTCCACAGCACTGCATCAGTTAAGACTGAATTTCTTGTGCTTGCCTTAGTGCCTGGAGCATATTAAATACTTGGTACAAATATATTGAATAAATGAGACATAAGAACTTCAGCTGGTTCTCAGTACAGCCTCCCTGTACCAGCTGTACACATTTCAGAACCCATGCATTGCAAGTTCCTTGGTCTTGTTTCAACTGTATCACACTGTATCACTCTCCTCCCCGTTTGCTCGAGCAGTAACTGTCTCCATTGGAGACTTTGTTGTTACTGTGTTTGGCATATGGAATACATCAGGGTAGCTTGCCAAGCTCTGCCCTGCAGGCGAGATACTCTCAGTAGCTTGCCGGGCTCTCCGAGAGGGGCGGAGGAATCGAACTCGGGTCAGCCATGTTGGCTGCGTGCAAGGCAAACGCCCTACCGCTGTGCTATCACTCCAACCCTCTTGTTTCAACTAAGAAGAAAAATTTCACAGCTCACCAGGCATTTCCTCAGAGCTGGGGCAAGAACAGCCATCCTCCAAGATGCTTTGCTTCAAGGATGTGAACAGTAACAGGTATCCGCACCAGCACTTCATATTGGAGCTCCAAAGATACCAAATCTCTTCATGAGATATGAACATCCATCCCACCAAGAATTAAATGTGATCCAGAAACAACTGCATCTGTACCCCAGGGTGAGGTTTGAAGCAGATGAAAGAAACAATCAACTGGAAGTTTAAAACATTTCAACAGCACACTGGTGGGGGCGGGGGGGGGGGGAAGATGCCAAGCTGACTCCCAGGACTCCACCCTGGTCTCCTTCCATGTGTTGGATTACATGGTTCTCTCTAAACATGCCTGTGTTCTTCTTCATCAGAGCCCAAGGGTTTCACTGCCAGGGGCTCAGGACTTCACAAAGGTAGTGATTACTCTGCTCAGGTACTTCTACAACTCCTGCAAGATGCTCTCCATGGCCCCTGCGATTCTCCCATTACCCTGAGCTGCAGATGTGGCTGGGCACTGTGCAGCCTGAAAGACACCTTCAAGGGGCTGGAGCAATAGCACTGTCCTGTAGGTAGGGTGTTTGCCTTGCATGTGGCCAACCCGGGTTTGATTCCCAGAGTCCCATATGGTCCCCTGAGCACTGCCAGAAGTGGTTCCTGAGTGCAGATCCAAGAGTAACCCTGAGCTTCTCCAGGTATGACCAATAAAGAAAAAAAAAAGGACACCTTCAAGAGGAAAGCTCTTGGGGAACTGGCCATTCATGAAGGGCTTCTCTGCCATCTCATCTTTGCTGTCAAATAGCTCCCAGAGCAGTAAAATGATGTCCGATGGGGGAAGGTCAGAAGAGACTGAGTTTAGACAGGTTCTCCCACAGATTTGCCTGGAGAGCATACAGTGCTTGAAATCTGCCCCTTGAAATCTGTCCCTGGGCACCCTTCCCCTAAAAGGCTGGTGGCCAATTGGTACGGAAAGACAAGGAAGCCAACTGGCCAGCTCCGGCAGCATCGTACCTTAACCACAAGCATACGTGTCTTGGAGGGGTTTCCTGTTTCAGGTGCGTGAGTTGGTTTCTACCAAACCCGGCTCTCTGCCCATCAGAGGCTCAGGCCCAGCCACCCAGTCCCAGCCTCAGGGCCTAAACCCCCAATTGGAGTTGTTCTTCCCCCGCCCCAAACCCTTCAACTGGAGGTGATGGGGTGGGGGGGTAGGGGGGAAGGACATACATGAACTTGTTATCATGCTTTGTTTTAATTTTTTTTCCTCAAAAATAGTCTGTGGCCAAAAATAGAACATTTTCCATTCTGAGGAACAAGCAGCATCCATGGGAATTAAAGTAGTGCTTCATGCCTCTCCAGAAAATTCCTGCCAAACACGCACATTCATACACACATGAGCTGCATACAAGTTCTAAAAAGCAGCTTTCTGTAGGTACTAGGGTGGGCAAGAGCCAAAAAGTCCTCTGTTTATTTTCTATCCAAGAAAGTTACCAGGAAAAAAAACGAAAAGCACCAGGGAACGTCAAGAATGCTTTATAGGGAAAATCTAACTTCATCTCGTGTGATGATTTTAAAAATGGACCCATTGTCCACGCCTTCTCCCACCCACCATCATCCCAGAATTCCTCTCCAGTCTTACTCCTCTAAAATTCCAAAGCTGCTCTCATTACAAAGTTCATGGCCTTTATTCTAGCAAGCCACTGTTGGATGATCAGCAGAGAGCTCTCTTTAAAGTTATTCTGACGATAGAATCAGAAATGGCAAATTAACGAAAATATTCCCAGGCTTCAAAACTGAACAATATGTACTAGTAAGGCCAGACTCGGGTAAAATGTCAGAATAACAGTAATCCAGAAAATTATGCTACCAGCACAAGATATGAGTGTGTTTTTTACATTCTGTTCTAAAAGCTTGTTGTTCTCAGCATTTCTGTAATCCTCTTTAATGGGACTTACATGACCACAAAAGCACTTCACATTTTTATATTTGAGCATAACGTATCCTGCATCCCTTCCTAAAGCTGTGGAAATTGGGTTTACTGCAAGAGATGCAGAAACTCCTTTTGGGTTTTTTGTTTTGTTTTGTTTTTGCATGCAGCTAGTAAGCATTTGATTATTATTGAGAAAAATGAAGTCTCCTTTAAAATAGCTATCGATTGGGACTGGAGCAATAGCACAGTGGATACAGTGTTTGCCTTGCACGCAGTCGACACGATTCGGTTCCTAGCAACCCATATGGTTCTGAGCACCACCAGGAGTAATTCCTGAGTGCAAAGCCAGGAGTAATTGCTGTGTATTGCTGGGTGTGACCCAAAAAGAAAAAAAAATTTAAAATAACATTAAAATAGCTATCGATTGCTGACAGTAGAAATAGAAACAACCTGAAAACCAGTGTAGAGAGAATGAAGGAGGCCAATAAGTGGAAGGAAAAAGAGGAAGTGGGAGATGGGAGAATGAGAATGCCAGAGAATGTAAGAGCTCATAAGTAGAGACAAACAGAAGCAGACCAAGTGCTCAACAGGAGCAGAGAGACAGAGGACAGAAGAGGGAGAAGGAGAGACCATGTTGCCTCATGGTTATGTCAGATACTTATCAATTGGGGAAGAGTCAGTTCCTCCTGCCCAGTCTTAATTCTGTCCTGCTTTAAATGAAGATAATGGCACACGATGGGGAGCCCTGTCGATTTAAGATATGATACTGAGAACAGCGCCTCCTGATGTTCGTCTCTTTTCGGGGAAGACAGGGAGCAGTGAGGGAGGAAGCCGAACCCCAGCCAGCGAGATCCGTTGAATCAACCAAAGTCATCAATGGGGTAGCAGATGTTGCAGCCAGATCGCCCTCACATCCAACAAGCTGAGGAGTATTTGGAATCATGAACAAGCCCCGCATGTACCCCACTTCTCAACATGGAAAGAGAAGGAATTCTTTTTTTTATTATTTTTTGATGTCAGTATTTTATTTTTAGTTTTTGAAATTTTTGTTTTTTTAAAAAAATTTTAATGCATCACTGTGATGTACAATTACAGACTTACAAACTTTCATGCTTAATTTCAGTCATGCAATAGTTGAGTGCCCATCCCTCCACCAGTGCCCATTCTCCACCATCAATGTTCTCAGCATCCCCACCACCACCCCTGCCCCCAACTCTGTGGCAGGCACATTCCCTTCTACTCTCTCTCTTCCTTTGGGTGTTGTAGTTTGCAATACAGGCATTGTGGCCATCATTTTAACTCTATAGTCTACCTTCAGCACACATCTGCCATCCCGAGCAGGCCCTCCAAGCGACCTTAAGAGAAAGAATTCTTAGTGACAAATTAATCATACCCATTCTTTTCAGCTTCATTGGTTTATTTGCTTCACCAACTTTGGCCAAGCAAATCTTTAAGCCTGAACATTTTAATCTTGCCCCAGCATATCTTTTTCATGTCACCCTGAACCCACTCCACCGATCTCAAATTTTGTAGTTGCACCAGGCTTATACATAACAGATGCTAATATCCCCACTTCAGGTTGAATTGTAACCCCCAACAATGATATCTTGGTATTGGAATACCTCAGAATGCAAACTCTACTTTGAAAATAGTCCCTAACAGAGGTTGTAGCGCTGCAGCACTGTCCTCCTATTGTTCATCGATTTGCTTGAGCGGGCATCAGTAATGTCTCCATTGTGAGACTTGTTGTTACTGTTTTTGGCATATCAAATAAGTCACGGGTAGCTTGCCAGGCTTTGCCGTGCGAGTGAGATACTCTTGGTAGCTTGCCAGCCTCCCCGAGAGGGACAGAGGAATCAAACCCGGGTTGACTGCATGCAAGGTAAAAGCCCTACCCGCTGTGCTATTGTTCCAACCCCCCTAACAGAGGTTATCAAGTTCAAATGAGTTTATTGGCATGGATCCTAATCCAATAGGACTGGAGTCTTTTTAGACAGAGGAAATTGGTACACGGACTTGCATATAAAGGAGAGGAGGAAATGCCATGTGAAGGGAGAGGAACGCCATGTATCCAGCAAACTACTAGAAGTAAAGGGAGCAGCATAGAAGCATTTCTCCCTCACAGATCCCTCAGAAGGAGTCAATCCTACCAACCATTGATTTTCAAATTTCATTCTCAAAAACTGTGAGCAAGGGGTCAGAGAGAAAATACAGCACTTGCCTTCATGAGCCACCTTGGGTTTGATCACTAACACCACATTCGTTTCCATGAACATCACTGTGATCCTGAGCACAAACCAGGAGAAAACCCTGAGTACTTCCAGGTGTGGTCCCAAAAGCGGGGGAAGGGGGAATAAAATAAAACTGTGAGTCAGTACATTGCTCTATTTATGGTACTTTTTTATGGCACTGTAATAGGACAAACCTTACCTGTGCCAGAGTATGTGTGCTTTATTTCCACATGGTCAGGTATGAGGCCTTATTTGCCTTTGACTTCCCTAGTATCTTGTAGAATCTCGTAAGTAAAAGTCTCTGGAACTCAAAATTCTTACAAAGTAAGTCTTTGACAACCCATAGTCTAGAACAGTGACAGCGAACCACAGCTCTTGGGCCAAGTCCTGCCTACGGTCTGTTTTGATAAATAAAGTTTTATTGGAATACAGCCACACTCTTTGACTGATGTTTTGTCTATGGCTGATTTCACACTATAACCACAGAATTGAGTAGTTGTAACAGAGACCATATGGCCTGAAAGCCTAAAATATTTACACTCTGGCCCTTTACCAAAAACGTGTAACTGCCCCTGGTCGAAAAGAAAAGAAGCATAATGAAGCATAGCACCAGAACAAAATAGGTTCTGTATAAAAGCTCAGGTATTGTACAAAAAAGGAATGATGGGTTAAAGCAAACACTTCAGGTAGAAGGTAACATTTAAACAGTGAGAAAGGTTTTACTCTAGAAGGGTAACTGTCTTAATTTATTCACTCTATGGTTCCTCCTAGTTTTATCATTCTTATATGAGGATGTACACAGTGGTTAAGGGTTGAAGTCGAAATCAGTTTGCAGGGAAATTATGAGGGATTCTGTTCTCCACACATTGAACTTTATTTACTTGACACTGGCATATCCAAGGGGAGGTGTCCAACTCTCAAACATTTCTAAGCACTCAAGGTCAGAGGCACAGATATGAGAGAATATAACTCGAGTGGTGGGGGAGGTGGTTGAAGGGGAATGCAGGCAGGCAGACAGGAGAGAGAGACACACAGAGAGACAGAGAGACAGAGAGAGATATCAGGAATGTAATTTTTAGTTTGTAAGACTTTTTCCACATTTTATATTTTTCATTTCAGTCAAGAAGATCATGAAAGAATGGAGCATCTTAAAAAAACAGAAAATGTTCTACTTAAGAATAATCACAGTTAAATTCTTTTTAAAAAAAAAGAATCACAGTTTTCTTGGAAGCTGGCCTCACATGCTGGGGGAGAGGGCAGCTCAGATAGAGAAGGAAAAACCAAGTCAAGTGTGGTTGGAGGACCCGCTCGGGATGGGAGATGTGATGGGAGATGCGTGCTGAAAGTATACTATAGATGAAACACAATGGCCACTCAGTACCTCTATTGCAAACCATGACACCCAAAAGGAGAGCGAGAACAAAAGGGAATGCCCTGCCACAGAAGCAGGGTGAGGGGGGCGAGGGATGCTGGGATTGTCAGTGGTGGAGGGTGGGCACTGGTGGAGAGATGGGTACCCGAGCATTGTATGACTGAAATACAAGCACAAAAATATGTTAAAAAAAAAAAATGTTTAAACAAATTACTCTAAAAAAAAAAGAATAATCCCAGTTTTATGGTACCTGACAGAAGACAAGAAAATATATTACTTGTTCTTTACTGTGGTTCTAAATTAAGAATTTGGTTCTCTGTTGTTGATTGTGGTAAAATCAAACTCTTCATACCCGGTGGAAGTTACTCACTGCTGGAAAATAATCTGATCATTCTTATCACGAGTTTAAAATAAATCAAACCCTTAAACCTTGGAATTCTCCTTCTAAAGATATAAGCTTAGGGAAATCACCAGAAAAGCAGACTGAGAGAAGTAGTAAAGTGTATTGCTTAATCTCTGGGTTTATAGTGACTTTATCCTAAAGCTCACCAGTTGTGAAACTTTAGATGAGCTACTTAACCTCTCAGTGCCTTGGTTTTCTCATCCGAAAAATGGAGATAATTATAGTCTCTGTATCATGCAGTTGTTAAGAGGATTAAATAAGGGCCAGGGATGTGGCTCAATTAACAGAGGCAGATAGTGCATGTGCAGAGCATGAGGCTCTGCCCCCAGTGCTGCCTGCTCCCTCGCCCAGCAGTGGCAGGAGTTGCTGTGGTGACCCAGCAAGCTTCGCTAGGCAAATAAAAGAAGCAAGAGAGAGAATTGAATTAGTTCTCAGATACAACATTAGTTGCACACTTTAAAAAATAAATTCCCAGGAAAACTCTCTAAAGGAGGCAAGAAAAATATTGCTTGACTTTGTCAGTTCTAATCACTCACTACGAACCAGACACTTATTATTACCATGCATGCCTCAGAGACACAAAGATCATAATATTATTTATTGCAGTGAAATCTGGTGGGGGGGGATATTATTTAACAATAAGAGAACACTAAAATAAGCTTTCCATACAATAATATAGGCAGCTGTCTTAAATGTCGTCAAAAAAGAAGGCAATTCCATTAGAAAGAAAAAAAATCAGCGAGTCATGTTAAGGGAAAAGAGTATGTGTGGAGTGGAAGGCATGGTCTGAGCTCAGTTTGGACGTGACCTTGTGGTGGGTGATCTGTCTTCACCCAAATCCTCTCTTTAGAAAACTTATCCCTTCTCAGCTGCTGCAAATATCCCTGTTCATCCACTGTTGATAGCTCACAGCTGCATCCCGAAGTGGGAATTGTTCTCAGCCCTAGGAAGCAGGCTTACCCAAAATTAGTCCCCCAGGGGGGCCAATGGCTGGCTGTTGCAGGGATGTGGAGGCCTGCCCACTCACCTTAATTCCCAGCCAAAGGTCTCCTCCGCTCCAGCTTCCTCCAAGTCAGCAGCAGAGTCTGTTGCAACAGCATTTAGAGTCAGCCTCCTGCACAGTTCCTCCTCACTTTCTTGCAAACCTCTATCCTCAATGACAGACCTTCCCAAGATGTCCCACAAGGGTCTTCTCAAAAGATGTCACTTTGGCATGTGTATTTCAACTGTAGATACTCAAGAAACATTTACCTCTTAACTACTGAGAAGAATAACAATCAGGAGTGTTATACACAAATTAGGAATTTTTATCAGAAATAACATTTGGGTTGGGGAAACTATTTAATATGATTGGGCAGGCATCTAATCACAGACTATCTAGTCCTAGTCCTACATCCTGTCTCTTGTCCTTGAAGCACTTGTCCCTTATCCCATTTATTAGCCCATAAATACTCGTTTTGCCCTTATGTCTCTGTCCTCCCGTTGTTCATCGATTTGCTCGAGCGGGCCCAGTAACGTCACCATTGTGAGACTTGTTGTTACTGTGTTTGGCATATACGTCACCGGTAGCTTGCCAGGCTTTGCTGTGTGAGCAAGATACTCTTGCTAGCTTGCTAGGCTCTCTAAGAGGGTCAGAGGAATTGAACTTGGGTCAGCCATGTCGGCTGCATGCAAGGCAAACTCCCTACCCACTATGCTATCGCTCCAGCCCATGAATTCCTCACAGATACATAATTAAATTTGCTCTTTTCTCCTACTAATCTGTCAGATGTCAAATTATTCGTCCACCAGCCTCAGAAGAACCCAGAAGGTGGGGGTAATTTCCTTTCTGCCCCTACACTCTTCAGAGCACTACCTGATGAACTCCCAGTGTTCTGCTCTCATCTCCGACCCTGTTTGCAAGGATATTTTTTATATCAAAGTATTAAGAGGAAATATCTCTGAATAACAAAATTTCTGTAGTTCCAAAATTCCCTGTCATGAGTCTGTATTCTTTTAAATGAATTAAATGACATTGTTGAAAAGGAGACAAAGGTCTCCCTGGAATGGTTTAGAAATGAATTCAGCCCATGAATATCAGTGCATATAGTTTTAAATTTTTGTTTCATCTCAAGCTTGGCTGTTCTTTCAAAATATGCTAATTTTTAAATTGTATCTGCTAGTAAGTAATAAGTTTAGGTTAAATTCATATACACAAAACTGGTTTTCTGTAGGAAGCATGGTGGCAGAGGCCCAGGAGAAATAGGAGAGGGAAGAGAACGTTGTAACAGTGGGGGAGGGAGGTGTCCAACCAGGAGGAGGCTGGGAGTCAGAGGATGCCGGAGCGAAGTGGATGTGTGGAAAAGTAGCAAAGTGTTCTGCATGAATTCCTACCAGCAACAGTACTGTAAAACACAGTGCCAAAAGTTACTTTAAAAGAAGGGAAAGGCCCTCTCAAAGAGGCAGACTGGTGGATAGGAGGAATGGAGTAGGAAGGGGAAGCATTGGTGGAGGGAAAGTGGGTGGTCACTGATGAAGGGATTGGTGTTGAAACATCTGTAACATCATATGCCTAAAACCTAGTTGTAGAATAGCTTTGTAATACAGTGACTAATTTTTAAAAAATGCAAGTAACTTTAAAAAATGCATACATGCATACCTGATAGTGTGATGCAACACAGTCTGGTCATGAACTTTGTTGCTCCACATAATTCAGCCATGTCACTCCTACAGCTTAAGATGTAACTGTTTTGATCGTTGTTTTCTTAAATTGTGCTGTTTCCTAAGGCACAAGAAAATAAACCTCATTGCTCTGTCATAATACTGGTGTTTTATTATTAATATTATCCCTTTGTCCATCACTCTTGCCTCCCCACCCCTACACCCCCCCCACACACACACATACACACACTCAGATTTGGTTCTGAATATTGCCAAAAGATTCGATTCTTCCTCAAAGCGTTGACTTTTTTCTCCATTGAAGATATTCAAAAGAATGTGGCAGGTACTAAGCAGCAGTACCAATGTGGAGGTCTTAAAAGGTTCTGAGTGATGCTGAACTTAGTTACAGTCGTCTGAGCCCTCTTGAATTGGCTAGAATACAATGCCTTGAACGCCTTCACTTGGGTGTTTGTTTAAAACAAAATCCACTACATACCGTTCAGTGACTTATATGTTCAGCATAACCTTCTAGATCTAAGATTAATACCACAGGTTGTCAATCCACAACTTAGATGTAAAACTGACAAAACTTTAGGAATAACTGCTGGCGTTGCTCTGCACTTATAGGTACATCTCCTTCGATGGAGAAAGAGCCAATTGCTGTAATGAAGCCAGAAAAAGCCATCAAGACCCATAGAAGCTGGGATGAAAGGAAACAGCTTCTGGAAAAGTCCCAGCAGAGCAGTAATACTACGGTCAGATAAGCGTTACTAGAACAACTGATTAATGGAGAAAGAACAAGCTGCATTTGGCTTTACATTTTCTAAGTGTCACCATTTTCACTTTCATGAAGATGAACGATGTTCTTGCATCAGTAGCAATCAGATTTTTTTCCTTCTGGGAACGTCAAATGCAGTCTGATATGATATAGAATAACCAGGCAAAAAGACTTTCCTTATTTAGAAAGAAGGCACTGCATGAAATCTAAAGAAATGAGTTGCTTTTCAACGTTATTGTCTTCTTAGTGATCCCAGTTCTGGCAGGCTAGCTCAAGAAGACACTCAGAAATGTAGGAAAAGCTCCATGCACAAAGATGTTAATCACCAGGATATTATTTATAACAACTGGCATAAACTAAACATTCAGCATGAAGAACATGGTTGATTAAACCATTACATCATTTAACCAATGTTTCTGAAAACTTTATAAGAATAAAGAAAAATAGTTGGTACTGAATAGGCACGGGAAAATATGTAGTTTTTATTTTGTTTCATGGATTGGAGGGTGGGGTTCCCAAGCCTTCTTCAAAGGTCCAGGACCCCTCCAATCCTACCCACCCCACCCCACCCTTGGCAATGCTCCCCTAATCAGGTCACTAATTCGGTGCAAGGGCCTGAGGCTACCCAGGTGGTGCTGGGGGCTCCAAGGCTATAGCCACCAAAGCTCGGGGTTCCATGTGGTCTCAGACTCAAATCCAGGTTCAATGCAAGTTAAACCTGTGCCCTAAACACTGGACTATCTCCTACCCCTACAGTTTTGTCATGTTAACTACGTAAAAAGTATAAACAGGTGGCTGGAGTGATAGCACAGCGAGTAGGGCATTTGGCTTGCACACTGCCGGCCCAGGTTCGATTCCCAGTATCCCATATGGTTCCCCAAGCACTGCCAGGAGTAATTTCTGAGTGCAGAGCCAGGAGTAACCCCTGTGCAACGCAGGGTGTGACCCAAAAAGCAAAAAATAAAAAGTATAAACAAGCTAAGGAGTGAAAACCAACTAATAAGAAACAATGTTACCAACCAACCAGTGGAGGCCTTAGAGTAGTGAAGTTAAACATGCTTTTTTTTAACTTTCTTCTAACTAATCTGAGTGTCACTGACTTTTTGTAATGGTACAAAATTATAAGCTTTACTTTATAAAAATAGAAGGAGGAGGAGGAGAATGTCTATCCTTTCACCCTGGTTTCTTTTTCTTTTTATAATATATTTACTGAGAATTTTTTTTGTCTACTTCCATCCTTTCCCAAACAAAGGACCTCTTCACCCTGGTTTTTGAGGTGATTAAGGAAAATAAACTTAAGGGAGCATTTAAATCAGGTACCAGAAAACCAGTAATATAAGTAAGAAACAGACCTAAAAAAAAAAACACATGAAAATGGGCATCCAAGGGCCACCACAATGAGACTCTGCAGAAGGAGCATGTTTTGTTATGTTCTTGAGTTTCTCTTCCCTGGATCTGTCTCAACCAGCTATGTGTTCTGAAACACTTGATTCAGAAGTAGGGAAAAACAGAGAGGCTGGTCTTGACCTTGGTTCTAGAGTACAAAGCATCAGAAGAGCTGAAAGAATTGGGACATGAAGCAAGAGGCATTTGGCTCTTAAAATTACAAAGTACTGCCCAGATAAGGATGGACTGGAAGCTGAGAGAGCTTGTGGGTCCTCAACAGTAGCGTTCCTGAGCTCGATCACCTCTTCCAATCATGCTCAAATGGATAGGATGGGATGGGTGCATGAACTCCTCACAGGCAGCGGGAAGGACACTGGTGCCCTTTTCTCAGGCTGAACCAAGGAAGTTGTTAGATGATCCAGTAGAAAAGTGTTGTAGGGACCAGAGATATGCACAGCAGATAGGGCACTTGCCCCACAAGTGACTGACTCAGATTCAATCCCTGGCATCCCAGCACGTCACCACAAATGATTCCTCCCTGAGTGCAAAGCCAGCAGTAATCAATGAGTATTGCCAGATATGGCCCCCAAACTAAAGCAAAAGAGGAAAAAAGTGTGGCTTGATGAGTACAGGAAGCCTAAAGTAGTTGCTGGGTTTTCTATTTTAAATCTAAACAGAAGAGAGGTCCAGTTCTTGCACACCTATGAGCTGCTTTGGAAAATCAACCCTACCTGGGCCCCAGGCATCCAGCAGGATGGAAAGGGCTGAAGAGCTTCTGTGCTTCCCCAGACTCTACAGGGAAGCCCAGGGCCTTCCCAGCTCCAAAAGTCTGGGTCCTTTAGTCCTCTCAAACTAGAGAAAAAGTCATCTGGGCCTAAAGTGTTCTGAAGTAAGAGTGAAAAGGAACCAACAGTGATCTCTGTGGCCTGATGACCAGGATCTTGACAGAATGGATACCTGAATGGCAGCTAGCACTGACAGAAAATAACAAAAGATGTCCCTGTCTATAGGGTGGCTACACACATAAGCCCTCAGGAAGGGCAATGTGATTGCAAGCCCACGACTGCTGAACTGACTACTGTTCAAATTCTACTACCCAAAGGAATGAGAGCTCCAAAGAAGAAAGAAGCTACTTCATTGAAGCAGTTGGAAAGAAAGAAAGAAAGAAAGAAAGAAAGAAAGAAAGAAAGAAAGAAAGAAAGAAAGAAAGAACATGAAGGGACAGAGGGAGAGAGGAAGTAAGAAGAAGAAGAAGGAGGAGGAGGAGGAAAGGAAGGAAGGAAGGAAGGAAGGAAGGAAGGAAGGAAGGAAGGAAGGAAGGAAGGAAGGAAGGAAGAAGGGAAGGAGGAAGGAAAAAAAGCAAGCAAGCATGCTAGCTTAATTCATCTACAAAACTGCCTTCTCATCACTTAGAAATGGTACTTTAGAGGCTGGAGTGATAGCACAGTGGGTAGGGCGTTTGCCTTGCATGCAGCCAACCCGGGTTCGATTCCCAGCATCCCATATGGTCCCCTGAGCACTGCCAGGAGTAATTCCTGAGTGCAGAGCCAGGAGTAAACCCTGTGCATCACCAGGTGTGACCCAAAAATAAAAAAAAAAAAAGAAAAGAAATGGTACTCTATACTTGCCCAAAAAAACCCACTTTGGACTTATCATAAGGAACATAGAATTTTATTATATAACCCTCTTGTGTGTATGTGTATATGTGTGTATATGTATATATTACATATATAATGAAAAATAATCAGATAAGAAAGTATGTACCTTCAAAGTCTGACTCTTCTCAATCTGTCCTCATGTTTTTCTGCACAGAGTTATCCTCTGTGTTGATGACAAAACATTTCTTACAAGTGTCCCCACTCTTGACTCCAGGTTTTGTTTCAAGATGTTGCCACCCATTCTAAAAGGTTTAATGTGGGAGCATTCTCACTTGGCATGTACCAACACACAATGCCCTTTTACATAACTCAGTAACAAAATGTATCATAGTTTCAGATGTTTGTAAGAATCCCCCTTTATCACCCTAGATGAGCTTGTTGTTTTGCAGTAAATTTCCTAAAATTTTAATTTACTAATATCATCGTTACACCCCACTGCAATTCCCAAACCTTCCTGCTCATTATAACTTTCTCTTCCACAATGAAAGTCAGGATGCTTTTTCTGAAGATATTTCAAGCAGCAATTAAACTTGCCTTGGGTAATACAACAATGTCTATAGCTCAAATAAAGAAACCATAATATAAATATTATTACCAAATTCATTCAGGCACAGATATCATCAATTATATCAGCACTGTTACCCAGTCAATAGCCACCCCAACATGCCATCAATGTTGAGATCCTTGTATTTACCCTAGCAAAAGGAATGTACTAAAATAAATAAATGAATGTACTAAAATAAATGAAACCCCAATGATTTGAATTGAATACTTACAGTCCCTATCTCACATACCAGAGCTTGTAAAACAATGTTTTAAGCCTTTTTCACAAGGATGAAACCTTCCCCATACAATGAAAGGCCTTAATTTCTGTGTAAAGGCATTCTGCTAGGAGTATACAAGCTAGGCCATAGGGCGAGGGCTGAAGTCTTCAGTAGAATGTGGCCTCCTGATACCTGAGGAGTTGATTCGACAGGACCAGCGCCCTGAGTGGCTGACATGAAGACAGAGGTTTTATGAATTCACAGAGAAAGCATCACAGCATCCATCTTTCTGCCCCTTCAAAGAATCCATTTTCAGCTTGGCTCTTATTCAGGCAATGAGTTTTCTGACAAAGAACAAATTATAACCCCCTCCCCCTTTGAGGCACAGCTACAGTGCCGTATTAAAAAAAGAAAAAAAAAACAAGGGTAAAAGGAGTAGAGACACATGGTTAGCAGCTTGGCTTTGGAGTCCAGCTGACATTTTTTGAGTCTTACATCCGCACTTATTTGTTGTATTACAAGTTATGTAAGCACTGTGTGGCAGAAACTAGCTAAATGCTCCCTGAAAGCATTTTCTCTTCTTCCTGGGTGTGTGACAAGACCATACTTCCAGCCCCTTGGCCTCAAGATGTGGTCTTATAATTGATGTCTGGCTAGTGAAATTAGAGCAGAAGCGATTCAAAGCTTTGCCATTTCACGTCTAGGCCTGGCCCCTATATCCTTCCATAATATCTTCCATATCCTCTCCTTAATCATATTGGCTGCAACCAGATTCCCAGAACCTAGGGAAGATTCTGTTACCTACACGGCAGAGCCTGAATCCCTGAATAACTATGTAGACACCCTTCATTAGCAGAAGCAATGATTGTGGCCAAGTGAAAAAGTAAATCTGTATGTTACAGTAGTTACCCAACCCTCTTTAATGCACTTTTTATGTCTTAGCTTCCTGATTCATGACAAAGATTAAATCAGTTGCTTAAAGACACAATGCCTGCCACAAAGTAACCACTGTGGCTGTTAAAGTCACCCTCTTGTTGCAGACAGCAGAAACGCAGAGAATTCTGATAATCTAGGCCTTTTGGCAGTGTATAATTGAGAGAAGTAAAACATCTATAATACAAACTGACAAAGACTGGATTTGAGGTGGAATCTGAGCAATCATATAACAGGAGCTAAGAATAATTTGCAACCAGTCATAAAGAACCCCCAAAAGGAAAGTAACTGACCCCCAAGAGGCAGAATTAGATCAAGGACCCAATGAAAGATTCAGCAAAATGACAGCAAAAGTGAGTGAAGGGAACTCTGGGTCCATCCAGAGCAGAGGTTGCTTTCCTTAGCTCCCAGTGGTTCTCAGCAGTTTCCCCCAGTGGAAGAAGAGGATGTCATTGGAAGTCTACAGACCTGGAAATACAGTGCTTAAGTCATATTGGACTAAATAGGTAGGTCTTTCTAACTAGCATGTTAGTCATTCTCATCTGCTTCCTGTATTATTTCTCTGAAGGCCCTGGGGAGTAGAATCTTCCAGGGACAGCATCAGGTCACAACCCTACCAGCATCTGGAGTCGTCTGGTAAGTGGCCCCACCTTGTCCAATGTTGCTTTAATTCGCTTATTTCAAACAACAGCTGTTAAATGGCATACCTGAGAGTAGATCTTAAGTGCTCTTACCACACACACACACTAAAAATAGTAATTATGTGAGGCAGTAGATGTCTAATTAACTTGATTGTGGTCATCATTTCACAATGTGTACATACATTAAATTATCACACTGAGTGCCTTAAGAACTGTGTTGCACAACCCAAATATATACAATTAATAAATAAATAAGCTCTGTGTCTTGATATGCATGCAACAGATTTGACTTGGCCTTAAAATTTTCTGAAGTCTTGTCATTTGCTTAGTCATTAATTCATTCGTTGAAGATGTATTTATGCGATGCCTACAGTATGCCAGACAGAGTGCTGATTCTCAAGAGAGCATAGCAAAGCAAATATGGTTCCAGCAATAAGTTATTGTCCTCTTTACATGTGATAAAGTCAATCTGGGACCCAGGGACTTCAAAGAAACTATTACCTTGATTGTAATTACAGACAAGAGTAACCATGATCCAGATCTAGTTCATTATGTTGTCCCCCACCCAGCCCCACCCCTTAGCAGTGCATCACATTTGGGGACTGGGAGAGACATCCAGTGATGCCCAAGGGGTTCTTATGTCTGCACTCAGGAATTGTTTCTGGTAGTGCTTGGAGGACTAGAGGGGATTCCAGAGGTAGTACCCAGATCGGCCACATGCAAAGCAAACACCTTACCTACCATACTACCTCCCCAACCCCTCATCACTTTATTGTCTTCACACTATCTGAGACCTCATAGTCTTAAGATGTTTGAAATAGAACATTTCAAAATGTCCTGAAAATTTTAAATGGAATCTTATGTGGAAACCATGGTTCATGGAGTCTTTTTGAAAGAGGAGAAAAGCTCCTTTTAGAAATAACCTTTTTTATTGGGAAAATAAATCTCTTTGATGACAGGATAAGCATCTGGCTTTGTCACAGGAGTCACTCTTTCCTTGTCACATGAGTCCCCTTTCCCTCTTAGACACTCCACACTCCTCCCCTATTCATCAGCTCAGGAAGAAAAATCCTCATTCCATTTTCTTTGTTTTGTCTGTCAGTTTTGGGGTCACACCCAGGGGTTACTCCTGGAGCTACACTAAGGAATTATTCATGGCAGTGTTCTGGGGACCTTGTGGGATGCCAGGGATGGAACCTGGGCTGACTATGTTCTAGACAAGTGTCTTCTACACTGTACTATATCTCCAGCTCAGCCTCATCTTCTCTCATGAAAATTCTCAATATTTTTCATTATATTTGTTCTTCTACTCTAACTGATTAATCTAATGTTCATTTGTTATTATATCAACCGGCTCTCAAAGGAGCAAGGGAAAATTTACTCTCTACCCCTAAGTATCTTTTGATGCAGGAGAACAAGACAGACTTTGTTCAGGAAAACATGTTCAGGAAAACATGGTCTAGAGATAAAAATTAAATTACTAGAATATAGATATGCGTTGCCTTCTCAATAGGCTGAAAATGAAGTTGAGGCAGGGTTCCAGTAGCATATGGTAATGTCCCTGTAAGGAACAGAGTTAAATTTCAGAGATGGCTGCCTTTGCCTCTTTAGACAGCAAGCCTAAATCTGAGTTTGGACTTTATTTTTACTCCTTTACTCCATCTCTGTTAGGTTCTCTTTTCTCCCTGGTATCAGCACCAAGGAGCTAGTCATAGATTTCTATGGTCTTGACCTTTTTTTGCAAGATTTGTCCTTATGGTCAAGCAGAACTGATCTCTATGGTCACAAAAAAAGATAGAGGATGTTTGGGGAAAATCTTGATAAGCACCAATTCTCTCACATTAGTCTTTGACAGTAGCTCAGACATCCTGGGATGAATTTCAGGATTGGTTTCTCTTGAAGCACATTGTCAATGGCATATTCTGTCTTTAGTCACTCTCTTAAGGAACACAGCAGAGTCATTAGTAAAAGGAGAAATAAAATAGTAATAATGCTAGGAGACACCAAAACTATTAAGGAAAGGAAGTGTTTAAGTGGAAAATGCCCAGCTTTGGAAATGAAAAATACATGCGTCTGAACTTAAGAATGAATCCAGAGTGAGGGACTGAACTAAGAAGGGATTGAAGTGAGAAATGGTGAGAAACCCATTTGCCATTGAGTCAAGGATCTGACTCGTGATCCTTGAGGAGTCCACATTTGGACTGGGGTTTGAAACTTTCCATGCTCTTGTATTTCATCAGCTGTTTTGAGTTTCTTTTAAAGAAACACATTTTTAATGAGAAATTTTTGACAGAATGTGCTGCAGATGTAATTCCTTGGAACAATTATTTCCTTTGTCGGTGACTTCTTTTTTTTTTCACAATCCCCACTTGCAATGAAATAAGACAGTAATTAAAACTTTAAATTCACTCAAAATTACTCTCACATGGGTCACCTCCATAGATCCTTCAAATATCTTGTTCAAAGAACGTCTTATCAGTCATACAAAAAACCTTGGGTTTTTCTCATTTAAAGTCATAAGCTGATAATGCACAATAAAGTTTCAGATAATTATAAATTTATCATAGGATTCTTTAGCTCTCCTAGGGAAGTAAAAAAAAGCCTGGACATTTTTATACATATTGTAAACATATTGAGAACCTATTGCCATACATGTTAGAGCAGAAATTGGCTCATTTTCCCCCCATGCAGCATGAAACTTTTAGTCTCAGTCATGCCATCAGTGTATTTTTCTGAGTTCTACAGTTTAGCTGAGACAAGTTGTATTTATATCTGCTGTTGACTTATCAAGTTCAGCTTTGAAATTTCTTTCTTGAGGAGTGAGGGGATTTAGACCACAGCACTGGCAGCATTTGGTGGCTACTCTGGTATGGGAGATCAAGCAAGGGTTTACACTGCGCCTGCAAAGTATACATATTAGCCCCTGCATTCTCACACTCCCAGGATCTTTGGAAATTCTACAGAGACTTAAGAATGGCCTTTCCTCCACCATAACTTCCACCTTCCCCCCCACCCATCCCCCCCGCCAATCCAACCCCCGCCCGCCCCGGGGTATATTTCCACTTCCAGAAAGACACAATGTGTTCTTCCAACAGCACAAACTAGAAATTTCCAACAGTAATTCGACTGCTGCTTTCCGTGGCTCACTGGAGACATTCGTCCGCAATTTCTTTCTCATCTCTTCACTTCTTGTGCTTTCAAAATTAAAACGGTGATATTTTCTATTATTGTACACCAGGTCTTCTGATTTCCCTTCCTTCACAATACTCACAATACACAGCTTCCAAGTTAATATTCCCAAAGATAGAAAGACGCTCTTGCTCCTATTCATGAAACTCAAACTCTAGTTTGCCAGCATAAGAGACATCACAGGATCTAGTCTTCCTTTACCTTTCTGGTGCAACCTGTATCTTTCCTTTGCATGGATCCTATTACAAGAGCAACTGATAAAAATTTGAATAAGTGTGAATAAATGTGAACAATATTAATTAATGGCAGACAATGAAAATTATTGTGAATTTGAATAACAAATGTGATCAAAATTTGAAGTCCATTTGCATGAAAATCCACTATAATCAAGTAGCACCAAACTAAATGTAGTTAGAAGCTCAAGGAGAGACGTTTATAGAGTAAAAGGCAGAATCAAAGTAAGGAAGGTGTTAAGTTGCTGTAGCTTTAAGTTTAATAGCTGTTTTAATAGGTTGTCCTCAAGCCTTCAATTTCATAACCTTTAGTAATTTACAGATGTGGATTTTTGTTTGCTTTAGCAGAGTACCATGGCATTAGAGCCACCTCAGTCAAATGACCCTCTTTAATTCCTTTAATAGCTACTCAATTGAGTTATCCTTATTTACATACATAGTATATCTGACCCCCCACCTTTCCACACCTCTAAAGATGTTATTTTCTCCACAATGATTGCCATGTGTACAAAATTAGACATTTTAAACCATGCGAGTAAAATCTGCTTCTTGGGTTGGACCCTCAGGGATAACTAATGGCTCCTTAGGAACCACAGAGTTCAGAAAGATTTCAGAACTGTTCTATCACATTTGAGATGTCTCCTTTTCTATCAACAAAGCTGAAATGAGAAATGTTTTTCAAATATCCCCACTCTTACAATTAGTTCTTATCTTTTTGTTTGTTTTGTTTTGTTGGTGTTTTTTTGGGGGGTGGGGCAGGGGGAGGTGGTTGGTTGGTTCCTTTTTCTATATCTCCAGCTCAGCCACATCTTCTCTCATGAAAATTCTCAATTTCATGAGAGAATGAAATTTAGGCCCAGATGACTTTTTCTCTAGTTTGAGAGAACTAAAAGAGGTGGTTTGCTGCCTTTGTCTTGTTTAAACCTAAGAATTATGTGGCTATTACCATGAACAGTTCTGAAGGGTAAGGAGATAGGTATCAGAAGCATAGTCTCTCTGCATCACTTGTAAATAATCATCTGTGACTTGGAAGCATAATCATTTGTGACTTCAAAGCTCCTAGAAGTGAGGGTACATTGTCAGGTCTTCTGGGTATGAAGGTGAAAGTCATGTTACCATCAATTCTACAGGTTCCCTATAAGATGAACATCTTGGTGAGGTTCCAATAACTGTATGAAGGTGGGCAGAGTATTTGAATTGTGATAACACTCCAGCTGACACATAGACAGGATGGATAGTGTGAAAATACGTAGGCATCTCACAGAAATCCGAGAACAGGAAACTAGCTTATCTTGGTGCCTTCTGAGAAGTAAAGCTTGGGAACTGTCAGGAACCAAGGTCACTTGACTTCTGGGGACTTAACTGCTTTTCTCAGCATTTCTTTCTTTTCTTTCTGCCATGCATAAGCCTCTGTTTCCTTAGTTTTCCCTCAGCCATTCTTATAAGTAATATTTGACTTTGTAAGACCTTGCTTGCCCCAGTATGATGGGTGATCTTTGTGTCTGTTCCCTAACTGGTTTCTGCACCCAGTGACCCAGTGCTACCTTAGTAAGAAGACAATGTGACACATAGCAAACATTTGAGGAAGATCACTAGTGAGTCTATGTTAGGGGCCCACCCAGTCTGTTATGTGCATAGGAAAAGGAAGTACTAATGAGGACAAAGAACAAAATAGTCATGACTGCTAACAGGTAGAGGCTTCCCCTCTTCTAAAGAGATTGTGGTTAGAGCAGGCAATGAGACACTTGATTAATGAAATTGGTAAAAATGCCAGAGAATTTGAGTGAGATAGCCTGGGGGCTAGTATGGGAGTTTCTTAGCTCTTCTTTCATTGGAATTTATTTTGGGATTGCAAGAACACCTTTTCAGAGTTTGGGAATCTCATCTATTAGACTGAATGAGCTCTTAAGGCAGCTCAGATAGAGACGGGAACACCAAGTAAAAGATGTTTGGAGGACTCACTCGGGATGCGAGATGCATGCTGAAAGTAGACTCTAGACCAAACACGATGGCCACTCAAAACCTCTATTGCAAACTACAACACCCTAAAGGAAAGAGTGAGCAAAAGGGAATGCCCTGCTACAGAGGTGGGGTGGGGTGGGGTGGGGTGGGGGAATGGGGTGTGGGGGTGGGAGGGCTACTAGGATCATTGATGGTGGAGAATGGGCACTGGTGGAGGGATAGGTACTCAATCATTAAGTCTATAACTGTACCTCATGGTGTTTCACTAAAATTTTTTAAAAATTTAAAAAAAAATTTTTTTTAGCCTGAGCCAGAGAGGTAATACAGCAGCTAGGGTGCCTAAGTGCTTGCCTTACAGGCTACTTACCGGGAGCCCAAACGAAAGGAAAGTAGGAAAGAAAGAAAAAAAGAAAGAAAGAAAGAAAGAAAGAGAAAAGGGAGAGAGGGAGGGAGGAAGGGAAGGAGAAAGAGCAGAGAAGAGAAAGATGAAAGAAGAAAGGAAGAATTTAGCCTATAACTTTTATCCTACAGTCAAGTATTAGGCCTTTATAACCATGTACTCAAAAAAAGATGGTTCACTTTCTGTGACTCTGCTGAATTCTTAAAAAAGAAATTCTCCCCCACACATAGCTCGTTAGCCTTGTATTTAGTTAGAAAGGTCCAAGATGTTCCTTGTGGAAATAATTGTGAGCATCGCAGATAATTGGCACATTCGACAAGCAATGTTCGTTAGGAAAGCATTTGTCCATTGCTGTTGGAAATCCTGAGACTTTGTTCTAAAAGTTTAAGGAATATTGCCACAAATGATATATTTCAGAATCAGGCCACCTACTTTAAAAACAACCAAAATGGGGAAAGAGTTATAAAGAGCAAATATCGACCACTACAAAAATAAGTCTTTGGGGGAGATTTATTCACAGTAGGGCTAAAGAGGACTGGAAGCTGCCCCTTTCTGAGACATATTTGCATGTGTAAAGGAAGAGCTCTCAGTGAGGCAATGGAGCTTCTCTGTGCCTGGAAGACCTAATCTTAATTCTTGGAGGAAAAAAGGCCAGACTTCAACCTGTGCCTTCCTTAGTAACCTTCCATAACGAATCTTCCCTCTTCTTCTCTACATCAGCAACATTTCTTTGTCTTAAGTAGTACTGTCCTCCCATTGTTCAGCAATTTGCTCGAGCGGGCCAGTAACGTCTCCATTGTGAAACTTGTTGTTACTGTGTTTGGCATATCGAATACATTACATCACGGGGAGCTTGCCAGGCTTTGCAGTGCAGGCGAGATACTCTCGGTAGCTTGCCGGGCTCTCTGAGAGGGGCGGAGGAATCGAACCCGGGTTGCCAGGCTGTGGTATCGCTCCAGCCATGAGTAACTTACTATGTTTTGTTTGTTTGTTTGTTTGGGGTCCACACCTGCCAGTGCTCAGGACTCTGCTCTCAGAGAGTGCTCCTTGCAGAGGTCAAGGATCAATATGAAGTGTGGGGTTCTAACCCACATACACAGCATGCCAGGAAGTGCCCTACCTGCTGTACTATATCTCTGACATTACTATGCTTCTTTATATCCCACATATGAGAGCCATCATTCTGTATTTGTTGCTCTCCTTCTCACAAACTTCACTCAGCATGATCCCCTCCAGATTCATCCACATAGCAGAAAACTGCAGGATTTCCTCTCTTCTCACAGTTTAGGGGCATTCTTCTCGCAGTTAGGGGCATTGTGCATTTGTGTTAAGTAACATTATTTAAAATGATGTGTGAAGCCAGTTGCTTAGAAAAGTTACTCATTCTTTTGTTTACTTTGGGGCCACACCAGGCAATGCTCAGGATTTACTCCGGGCTTCGTATTCAGGGATCATGCCTGGCTGGGCTTAGGGGGCCATATGGGGTGTCAGGGACCAAACTCAGGTTGACCACTTGCAAGGCAAAGCACCCTACCTGCTGTACTCCAGCCGCAAGTTACTTATTTTTATTGCATCTCTTTCCTGTATATGAGTTACAATTTTATAATTTCCTTTTTTTTTTATCTTAACAACGTGCTTCTTCCTTTTTTTTTACTAGGATATAATGACCCAAAAGATACAGGTATGATTTTCAGTGGCCCTGCAGGATACTGAATCTCCATTGGAGAGAGACTTAATAAACTCAGTCACTACATTTACTTTTGGCAGCTTGAAGCAGCAAGGAGAAAACCTGAAATATTTGTGACTGGTTGTTTTGTTGGTAAAGAGCCAAGGTCATGATTTTCATCCCTTTCCCCAGTTGGCTTCATCATGTTCAATAACTGCAGCATTTACTAACAACCTGGACAGGAAAGTGACTCTGTTGAGCCCTTGTTCTCTTTGGAGATGGGTGAGATTTGGGGAGTATAAAGAAAATCCGTGGTGTGACTGAAGAAAACAGCTGGAAAAGGCACACATCACTACAGCCCTCTTCCCATCTTCATTGGCAGGAGACACCTGACCACTTGTGAGGATTTTTCTATTTAATCTACTAATAGCTCTAACAGGACAACAAGGAGAGAAAACCCAAGTGGGAAAGTACAGAGGTAACCTTCCTCAATTAGAAAATCTATTTATGTCAGATCCACTCTCTCTCCCATCTCTCAGTGCTGAAGATGGATGAGTGTAGCTATCTGAGTCCGGGGAGTCCATTTTCCAGTTCCACTGCATGGTTCAGTACCTAAGAGAACTCTTTTAAGAAGAGCAGAATACACCCTCTACTCTATTGCCAGTCTTTGCATGTAAATATGTTAAGAGCGGAGGGCCTGTGATGCCATCATGGACTCAACCTTAACACTATTTTTTTAAAATTGTTTATGTAGGAGTACTGCTATTTATTCAGCCACTGATTGGCTGATTGAATTGGGCATGAATTCCACTCAACCTTAACACTATTATGACTGAAAGCTCATGTCAAACTTCAACTGGACTGCAAGATATTGGTAAGTAAAGATCTGTACTGTTTATGTTTATGTTTGTGTTCAGCTACTAACACAACTAAGTATTTACCTACACATTAAAAAATACATTAATATAATATATAAATATAATATCAGTATATAATGTATAAAAATATAATTATATAATTATATTGCTTGATCACTGGACATCCCATTATTCGTTGATTTGCTCGAGCGGGCGCCAGTAACATCTTCGTTCGTTCCTGTCACGTGCTAGTGTAGTCCAATGGCATCTGCTTGCTCCAGGAACACGAAGAGCCTCAAACCGTTTGTTCAGGGTAATGACAAAGAAGTCTGACCATCTTGTAGGTGGGCAGCCACGCTATCTTTTGATGTCCTATGGAATCCAGTCAGTAACGGCTCTAGTCAAGTGGTCGTCTCCAAATCACGTTACCTGTCCAGCCCATCTGATTTTTGACGCCTTGGCAAACAAGAGAATGTCCCTGATTCTCCATCATCAATTGAAGTCAGAACTCCGGATTCCTTCTCTGACTTGAGTGAAGTGTGATACTCCAAGCATAGCTCTTTTGATTCCTCTTTGGGAGACCCGAATAGCATTCTCATCCAGTTTTCATAGGGCCCAGGTCTCTCAGGCATATGTTAATGCAGGAAGAATGGTGAAGTCAAAGAGATGTGTGCGGAGCCAGAGGTTCTTCATCCTCTTAGCTATTTCTTTGACGCTCTTGAAGGCATTCCATGCTGTTCACGGCAGTCCTCCTGCACAACTCAGGTGCCAGGTCATTCATCATGTTGAGTTCTTGACCTAGGTACACATAACTGCTGCATTCGGAGATGTTTGTTCTGTTGAGACCAAATGGAACGTCAGGAATGAGTCCGTTTCTCATGAACATTGTCTTCGTGAGATTCAGCTGCAGTCCGACCTTTCCATACTCACAGTCAAAGTCGGCCAGCATTTGTGCTGCTTGGCTAATGTTTGGTGTTATTAGAACGATGTCATCAGCAAAGTGGAGGTGGTGTAATTGCTGACCGTCTATCTTCACTTCCATTCCTTCCCATTTCAATTGTCGCATTATGTTCTCGAGGGTGGCACTGAAGAGTTTTGGTGAAATGGTATCACCCTGCTGAACCCCTCTCTTGACATGGATGATCACTTCCATGTAGAATGGTGAAATCCTGGTAGTGAATCCATAATTCAGCTCATGGAGGATCCTGATGTATTGAGTTTGAATGCCCTGTTTGTCTAGGGTTTCGATGACCGCTTCAGTCTCAACAGAATCAAAGGCCTACTTTAAATCAATGAACGTTAGACAGAGCGGCATCTTGAACTCCCAAGAAACCTCAATGAGCTTGGTCACCGTGTGGATATGGTCGATCATGCTGAATCCTTTTTTGGAACCCAGCTTGCTCTCATGGTTGTCCTTCATCTAGTGTTCTGCCAATTCTATTCAGGATGACTCGAGTGAACAGCTTGTAGACAATGGACAACAGACAGATCAGGCAATACTTGCCAATGCTGTGGATGTCTCCCCTCTTGTACCGTAGAACAGTCCTGCTGGTTTTCCATTGGGACGGAAACTTGCATTCAGACAGGTAGCATGTGAAGAGTCAAGCCAGTGTATTGATGAGTACTAACGGCAGATTCTTCAGGTGTTTGAGTCTGACCTTGTCGGGCTCAGGTGCTATTCGCTTCTTTACTGACGAAATGGCGTGTTGGATTTCGGAAGGGAGAATGCTGGGAATGGCATATCTCTCCTGTGGAATTTGGTATGTGGGCAGGTTGGACGTGGCTATCAAAGAGATTCGAGTAGAAGTCGTGGATAATTTTCTCCATTGCCCTTCTGGAAGATGTGATAGATCCATCAGGACGTCAGAGTGCAGTCATCTTGGTCTTGTAATTGGCGAAGGACAGGCAGGCGTTGCAAATGCTTTTCCCAGCTTCTGCCCCATAGGCCAGCATTACTTCTCTTCTCTTTTTGAGGTCTTCTGCGCCTTTATCGCTTCTCTGCATTGTTTTGCGAGCTAGGACTTCAGCTTGTGGTTGCCTAAGGCTCGCACCCAGCCACATTGGTAAATGAGCTCATGTTTTTGAAGACAGGTGTCTTTTTGTGGCTTCCTCTCCCTTGGCATTCCTCACACAATCATGGAGGTGCTGAACCAGTCGATTGTATTCTACGTCAATGTCATCAATGATGGCATCTTCCCATGTTGCCACAATAGTGCCAAAGAGCTCCCAGTTGGTGGTCGTTCTGGGAGTTCTCTTCTAAAACTTTGCAGTCCTTTCTCCCCGCTCCCTGAAGTAGAATTTTGCATGAAGGAGACAGTGGTTTGATCCCGTCTGGAATTTGGGGACAACAGCAACATCTGTCAGGCAAAATCGATTGAATATGATGTGGTCAATTTTGTTATGGAACTGTCCACCAGGAGACTCCCATGTCCAACGTTTATTTTCAACCTTATGGAATTGTGAGTTACCATAGATGGTCTTGGTTGACATGATGAACTCAGACAGTCTGTCACCCTGTTTGCTCCATTTTAGGCCATGGGTCCCAATTTGGAGTTCTTCAGCCGATCTTCTTGGTCCTATCTTGGCATTAAAATCACCGACAATGATCTTGTAGAACACGTGGTCTTTTTTATAGAACTTCTCTAGCTCCATGTAGAACTTCTCAATTTCTTCTTCATCATAATTGGATGTTGGTGCATAGGCAACGAAGATAGAAACTGACAGCAGTGAGCCACATCTATTCAAGTGTAACCATCCAATTCGGGTTGTTAGGCTTTCGAATGAATCAATGCTCATGGCCAAGTTCATGTTGACAAGGACACCATCACCACAGATGCCTCTTCTGTCACGTGTTCCAAGGAACAGTTCTTCTCCAGTGTCAAAAACGGTGTGACGTGATCGATGCCTTCTCATCTTGGTCAGACCAATGATGTCGTACTTGATCTTCCATGCTTGCATCATCAGGTCCTTGGTGGATGCGTCTGATGCCCCTGTACGTGTGCTGAAAGTACAGACAGTCATTTTAGTACTTCTTCATTTTGGCAGCCTAGTTCGACCCTGAGATTTTTTCAGCCTCTCCTTGCTCATCCTTAACACTGCCGTATTGGTAGCTCTTTCAGGGTCAGGAGGATGAGACCCATTGTATTTACTGTTTTTGGCATATCAAATATGCCACAGATAGCTTGCCAGGCTCTGGTGTGCAGGCAGGATACTCTCAGTAGCTTGCCTGGCTGTCCAAGAGGGATAGAGGCTTTTAGGGCAGCCTCTAATAGCCCTTGCAGGTGTTCCCATGGATCCAACCATATTCAAACCCCATCAAATATGGTGCGGTAATAATGAAAAATGGATATTATGTGTCTTATGATGTGTCGGTCTGGAAAGCAGCCTGGAGCATGGCGGCAGCTAGGTAGTGGAGGTAGTGGAGGTCAGCTGATAAGGTATTTATCTGGCTTTGGCAGGAAGGGTCTTCTGGGTCGATTATCCCTGGGTCGATGGAGATTTGTGGAAGCAGGCAGAGGATCTTTGTTTCCGGGTTCATTGGAGTCCAACGTCACAAACCTCACTGCCTCCACTACCCAGTCACCACGCTCCAGGCCGCTTTCTGGACTGCTCAGGCCAAACCTCACACATGAGTGAAGTCCCACAAAACCAGGTAAAGTGGAACTTTGTGACCTTGGATCCAGACAATATAATTATATAATTATACAATTATAATTAATTAATAAATACAACTAAGTATTTACCTAGGCATAAATAAATACTTATTTACCTAAGTATTTACCTAGGCACTACATAGGTGATGCATGGTACTATGAAATGAATAAGATGCAGTTGTGATTTTTAGGGATTTATTTTTGTTTCTGATGATTAATTTGGGAATATTGGAAGTCCCCAGGGACACTCCCTGCAATATTCAGCCAGTTGGGTCAGCTGTTCAATGTTAGGATCTGAGAATGGGTGCTATGTGGTTCCCAGATTACCCGGAGGTCATGTAGTGCCAGGAATCTCTATATTATCTCTCAATCCATCTTTGTTTTTATGTTCTACTCCAGCGCATAGTAGTAATTATGATTCCTGGGCAAAAACTAGTTACTCTAAATTAGACTCCTCAAAGTGAGGTCTTGGGATCATTAATAGTCACATCTAGAAACTTGCTTTAACTGCAGATTATCAAGCCCCGACACCAAACCTATGAATCAGATTGTGGTGGGAGTGGGGCACACCAGACATTCTGCTGTTCACTTCCATTTCAGAATCACTGGTCACAACCTGTGTTAGGCACTAAGCAATGACTAAATTGTTTTTCCAGTTAAATGCTTTTTTTAAGATCACTTGTAGATACAAAAGAAATAAAAATCTGCAAGTGCTATTTGACTGCAAAACATTTTGCACCTATGGCTTCTAGAATCAACGCATTAACTATCCTATGTGCAATGACCCTGCAGAGGAAACACTGGTTTTATCGACAAGAGCCATGTGTGATTGATCTCCTATTATTTCTGTTGAAATAGGCAACGTAATGAACAACTTCAGAGATCTAGCTTACAGGTTTCCTGAATGAAGTCCATTGAACAAATGTCCAGGCATGAGATTAGTACCAGGAATTTTGCTCCATGGCTTGGAGGCCAGCCACACATGCTAGGGGAAAAGGGAGCTCAGATAGAGAAAGGAGCACCAAATAAAGGGTGTTGGGAGGATCCTCCTCCCAGGATGGGAGAAGCATGCTGAAGGTAGACTATAGACCAAACATGATTACCACTCAATGCCTCTTTTGCAAACCACAACACCCAAAAGGAGAGAGAGAACAAAAGGGAATGCCCTGCCACAGAGGGAGGGTGGGATGGGGGGATGGGGGGTGGGAGGGATACTGGGATCCGTGGTGGTCGGAAATGGGCTCTGGTGGAGAGATGGGTATTTGATCATTGTATAAGTGAAACCCAAGCACAAAAATTTGTAAGTCTACAACTGTACCTCATGGTGTCTCACTAATAAAAAAAATAAAATAAAATAAAACAAAAAAATAAATAAAAAGACTGATCATTCAAAAAAAAGGTCCAGGCATGGAATAACTATATTGGGGGGTGCGGTGGGGGGGGTGGGAAGGGGAAGAACAAGAACATCTTCCTATTCCCTGATCCATGTTGTCATGCTGCTTTCAAAATGTTTTGTCCTCAGATGATATCAGCTTTCCTGTGAATGTAAATTTCATCATATGGGGTAAAATCCTCCTACTTTTATGTGCTTAAAATGACTTCAAGGCTCAACTTTCTTTGCTTTTTAATGAGGTCATAGATATTTTTTCTTAAGCATTTCTTTAATAATCACCTTTCTTCTTGGGTAACTCAGTGGATGATTTCTTGTTGATCGTAGATAGACCTCTGAAAAATATTCAGTAAGTCCCTACTAAACTCTGGAAACAGAATGAGGGCCCTGGCGTGAGAATGTGAAGTAAATATTTGAAAGAACTCAGGGACAGGGGCTGGGATGATGGTACAGCAGATAGGGCACTTGCTTTGCATGTGGCCGACCGGGGTTTAATCGCTGGCATCCCATATGGTCTCTCTCTCTCTCTCTCTCTCTCTCTCTCTCTCTCTCTCTCTCTCTCTCTCTCTCTCTCTCTTCCTCCCATCCCGCCCCTCCCCCTCTCCTTTTGGGCTTTATGGTTTGCAGTACAAATACTGAAAGGTTATCATGTTTTTCCTTTACCTACTTTCAACACTCAGCTCTTGTCTAGAGTGATCATTTCCAACTATAATTGTTCTAGTGCTTCCTTCTCTATCCTAAACTACCCACCACCACCACCATTTGTATCCATTTGTGGCAAACTTCCAAACATGGATCAGTCCTCCTGGCTCTCGTTTCTACTGTCCTTGGGTATTAGTCTCATACTCATGGTCACAGTCCTCCCTTTGTTCATCGATTTGCTCAAGCGTGCCCAGTAACATTGTGAAACTTGTTACTGTATTTGGCATATCGAATGTGTCACAGGTAGCTTGCCAGGCTCTGCCGTGCGGGTGAGATACTCTTGGTAGCTTGCCAGGCACTCCGAGAAGGGCGGAGAAATCGATCCTTTTTAGGTCAGCCATGTGCAAGGCAAATGCCCGACCCGCTGTGCTATCGCTCCAGCCCAGTCTCATACTAAGATTTTTTTATATTCCACAACTGAATGGAATCATTCTCTATCTGTCCCTCCCCTTCTGACTCATTTCACTCAACATGACACTCTCCATGTCCATCCATTTATAAGCAAATTTCATGACTTCATGTTTCCTGGTCATTGCGTAGTATTTCATTGTGTAGATGTACCTTACCCAGTCATCTGTTCTCCAGCACTCAGGTTGTTTGCAGATTCTTGCTATTGTGAATAGTGCTGCAATGAACACAGAAGTGCTGATGGCTTTTCTGCCGTTGCTTTTAGGCCCCCAGAGTATATTAAACAGAAGTGGTATTGCTGAGTCAAATGGAAGTTCAATTGCTAGTATTTTGATGAATGCCTATATTGTTTCCCAAAAAGGAGTAAGTACAACTTTTAAAAGTTATTACTCTTTGATTTATCTTCTGATGTCCTATTTTCTCTCATTGTCCTTCTACCTTAGTATTCAGCTGATGTTCAGTTTCACCTTTCATAGGCAAAATAGCAGCAAGTCCCCATTATGGTCCTTTTAGACATGCCTGAGTTTGCACATCATGAGCTAGCATGGGTTTCTATCATGTATGAGCACACCACAAAGACAAAGTACCTGCCCTTTAAAAATATCGTTATCAGGGGTTATAGTGCCGCCAGCAGGTCAATCTGTACCTGTGAGGCGAGTGCATCAGCAGCCTCATGGCGCCTTCAGACTTCCAGATACCCCAAAATTGCTGCTGTGCCTTTGGCCAGACCCCAAAAACTTGGGGCAAAGTTTACCAAGAAAGTAAACGGCCAAAAGTTAGGTATGTGGGAAACACACCCACAAACCACCTCCAGCTCAGCTATATAATTGGAGGCAAGGCCTCATTGGTTCCTGATTGAACTGCTTAATGGACATGATCCCAGAGACTCAGAAACAAATTTCAGAACCCAGGGCTTTAGGTAGAAATGCATCTGGTCTCTGCAGTAGGCTACTGGTGCTGGGCCAACCCAGGTGGGAATAGGTTTCGTGCCTTGGCCTACTCCCCCTGGCGGCCCAGTGGCCACCATCCGTCTGAGGCCACTGGATAGTCACATTTGGGCCCCCAGTGACGAGACACACAGGGCCTCACAGGATGAGGGTGGAGCCAGGCTTGTCCTCCCCACCCCAACGAAACCCCAAGTCATCGCCCACGAATGGCCTCTCTGGCTCCTGATCAAGCTGCTTAATGACCATGATCCCAGAGACTCAGAAACAAATCTCAAAACCCAGTGGCGTTTGGCAGAAATGCATCCGGACTCCCACAGTACATTACTGTCGCCAGGCCACCCCAGGGAGGAAAGGGTGTTGTCCCTCCGCCTGCTCCCTCTTGGCGACTTGGTGGCTGTCATCCTCCAGAGGCCATTGGACAGTCAGGCTTGGGCCCGCAGTGACGAAACTTGTTGGGTCTCACAGGATGGGGGGGGAGGTGGAGCCGGGCCTGTCCTCCCCACCCTAACGAGATCCCAAGTCATCGCCCACAAACAGCCTCTCTGGCTCCTCATCAAGCTGCTCAACGGCCTTGATCCCAGAGACTCAGAAACAGATCTCGAAACCCAGCGGCTTTTGTCAGAAATGTGTCTGGACCCCGCAGTAGGTTACTGTCACTGGGCCACCCCATGGGGGAATGGGTGCTGTCCCTCCGCCTGCTCCCTCTTGGCGACTTGGTGGCTGTCATCCTCCAGAGGCCATTGGACAGTCAGGCTTGGGCCCGTAGTGACAAAACTTGTTGGGTCTCACGGGATGGGGGGGAGGTGGAGCCGGGCCTGTCTTCCCCACCCCAATGAGACCCCAAGTCATCGCCCACGAATGGCCTCTTTGGCTCCTCATCAAGCTGCTCAACGGCCATGATCCCAGAGACTCAGGAGCAGATCTCTAAACCCAGTGGCTTTTGGCAGAAATCCCTCCAGATTTAAGTGTTAAAATTTCAGAACTTCAAAACCACATGGCCCTACTGCAGCCACACGACATCATATGTTATTCATAACCAGCAATAGAACACAAATTGTCTATTGTTGCCTTTTCAGCAGATCTGAGTGTTGGGGTAAAATCTTAAATAATGGTGGGTCTGGCGTCGAAATAGTGAATGTGATCAAAGTAGAGAGAGAGTAATGTAGAAATCATCTGCCCCAAAGGCAGGGGGAGGGTGTGGGATGGGGGTATACTGGGATTTTTGGTGGTGAAGAATGGGCACTGGTGAAGGTATGGGTGTTTCATTGTATGACTGAGACTTAGACCCAAAAGCTTTGTAACTGCTCTCACGGTGATTCAATAAATAAAATTATAAAAAATGGAAAAAGAAAAAAAAAGTAAGGTGGAATTCATGCACAATTCAATCAGCTAATCAGTGGCTGAATAAATAGCAGTACTCCTACAAAAAAAAAAGATAAAAATATCGTTATCATTAATATTAAAGATTCACTTTCAAATAAGAATAAACATTCCAGATGTAAACTTGGAGTAAACATTTTGAGTGATTATATATAGATACATATGTATATATATATATATATATGTGCAGAAACTTACCAATTAGTTGAAAAATCTGTATGACTGCAAAAGTAAAATGCCAAAATAATTAACAACTGTGGAAAATGTCTCATCATTCGATCATTTGCAGAAGCATTTCAAGGAGTAAAATAAAGAAACAGAAGATAATATAAATATTAGGAGACAGTATGTTGCTAAGTAGAATATGTCCTTTGAATCCAAAACTGTTTATAAGATTTAAAAGAAAAAATTTAATTAAAATAGAGATTAAAATGATAAAGATCATAGTTCTAGTAATTATGGTATTTCTTGGTTTATATCATTTTTGAAAATAAAATCATTTTTAAAACTATATTTAATATTTGATTACTCAAGAAAAAGTCCTTTTTGGAAATTCTTTCATGTCTTGTGAGGATGAATTTAATGGGAAATGCCAACTTTGCCACCTCCAAGTTTCACAGAGGAAGTTTTCCAACTTCTGTTTAAACAACAGTAAGCTCTCTTTAGCGCAAACACAAGAAAGAATGTAAAAGAAACAAATCAATGAAGAAAGTATTAGAGAATAATAAGGTACCCCAAATTTCTTGCTACTTCACTGACCTCAACTGAAAGCAAACAATGTAATACAGTGAAGCAAGAAATCAACCACAAGGAAAACTGAAAATAACTAAAAAATATGGAGTTTAACTCAAACAACATACTTCTCAAGAACTTTGAAGAAACCAAAGATTTAAAAAAATGGGGGGGGGGGGCTGGAGTGATAGCACAGAGGGTAGGGCGTTTGCCTTGCATGTGTCCAACCCGGGTTCGATTCCCAGCATCCCATATGGTTCCCTGAGCACCTCCAGAAGTGATTCCTGAGTACAGAGCCAGGATTAACCCTTGTGCATCGCCAGGTGTGACCCAAAAAACCAAAAAGCAAAACAATACAAAAAGATAAAACAAAAAATCATCAAGACCAATTAAAATGAAGACATGAGCCATCGGTTCCTATGGAATGCAGCAAAGACAGTGTTAAAGGGGAACTTCTTGATACAGGTTCGCAACAAAACAGACTTTTGAACAATAAAATTCTCAGTAAACAATTTTATCTTAGATCTAAAGAGACTAGAAAAAGAATTCTTTTTTAAAGTTAGTAGGGGGCAGGAAATAATAAAAATTAGAGTAGAATTAAATGAAATAGAAACTAAAAATGCAGGGCAAAAAACCCAGTAAAATTATGAGCTTATTCTTAGAAAAGATAAACACAAAGTCTTTTTTTTTATTAGTGAAACACCATGAGGTACAGTTGTAGATTTACAATTTTTTGTGCTTGGGTTTCGATTATACAATGATCAGATACCCATCCCTCCACCAGTGCCCATTTTCCACCACCATGGATAATATCCCCCCACCCCCATCCCCCCAACCCCCCTGCCTCTGTGGCAGGGCAATCCCCTGTGTTCTCTCTCTCCTTTTGGGTAAACACAAACTCTTAACTAGGCTCAGTAAGAAAAAAAAGAGAGAAAGCCGTAATCATAAATATAAATTTATAAATATAATTTTTATAAATATATTTTTATAATTATAATTTTATATAATTATAATTGTAATTTTATAAATATAATTATAAATGTAAATTTATATTTCAACTGTAAAATTATAACTATACATTTGCATGTAAATCTACAGGTAAAATTACAACTATGAAGAAATACAGAGTCACAAGATTTCTATGAAAATTTAGATGCAAAGAAAATGCACAACCGAAAAGACATTTTTCAAAATCAGACTAAAAACTAAACAAGAAAGAAATAAGTTGCTTAAGCAAACCAATCATAAGTACAGAAACAAAGCAGAAAATCACAACAGTAATCCAAAATTTCTCTGAGAGCAAAAGTCCAGAAACACATAACTTCCTTAGTAAACTCTACCTACCAGATGTTTTTTAAAAAGAAGTTACAACTACCCTTCTTAAATTCTTCACAAGAATCAAAGAGGGAACATTCTCTCAAAGGCCTCTTATGAGGCCCAACATTAATCAAGCCAAAACTATATTTTAATGCCTCTCATGATCATAAATATAAAAATCCACAACCAAAGCTTGACAAATCATTTGTTACAATGCAGTTGAAAGTGGGACTTTTTTTCCATTTCTGTACACAGTGAATTAGAGAAAAAAAAATGTTAAAGCAATTCCACTCAGGGCCAGGGAAATGGGCTGTAGTGTTCACTTTACATGCCAAGGCCTCAAGGTTGATCCTTAGCACAGTTTGATTCCCCCAGCACCATAATGGTGACCTTGGTGGCCCTAGTACCTTGGTGGGCCCAGGCAACTCATCTAAATGCTGAACAGTTAGGCCTATGCATTCAGGCCTAGTATCACTGGGAATTGTCCCTGGACCCCCTGAGCACTGCTTGGAAGCTCCCCTCATACCCCATATTTACAATTGTATCAAAAAGAACAAAATAACGGGGACTAAGCAAAGGAGGAAAAGGACATAGAGACTGAGAACTACAAGGCTTAGCTAAGAGAAATAAGAAATTTTAATTCAAGAGGATACTTAACATCCCTATGTTCATAGCATCGTTATTCACAATAGTCAGAACAAGAACCAACCTAAAGGTCTATTGCCACATGACTAAAGAAGTTGCATCTATACTTAATGAAATATAACTCAGATGAAAAAGATGAACCACACCCTTTTCAACCATTTAGATGAAACCTAAGGTAATGATGCAAACTAAACTAGATACGTGAAAAAAAACCAGGTGGTTTCACTCGTATATGAATAACTAAAGCAAATGAAATAGCAAAGCACTGTAGCACTGTCCCGTAGCACTGCCTTCCCGTTGTTCATCGATTTGCTCAAGTGGGCAGTAGTAACATCTCCATTGTGAGATTTGTTATTACTGTTTTGGGCATATTGAACACGTCACAGGGAGTTTTCCAGTTTCTGCCATGCGGGCAGGATACTCTCGGTAGCTTGCCGGGTTCTCCGAGAGGGACAGAGGAATCGAACTTGGGTCAGCCACGTGCAAGGCAAACACCTGTTGGCTATGCTATCACTCCAGCAAAACACAACCAAAATAATCAAGAATCTTTAAGAAGTGTGGTGGCTGTTTGAGAAAAAGGGGCAGGAGAGAGGGAGAGATGGACAAAAGGGTCACTTTGATTGTATGATGGCAGTAGAATTTCGGTTGTGAGACTTATACCCATACAGAGGTGTGACACTGCAACTTAATAGCATTTGTAAACCAAAAATAAATCAATTCAATTGTATGTCTTAATTCTTAATCAATTAAAAAATTTAATACCTTGCACACATGCTTGTCCATAGATGTGCAAGAGAGAAAGCACAAAAGAATATGCTGTGTGTGCTCTGACAGAATTCAAATTTGACAACAAACTCAAATTCTCATAATTTTCCAACTGCTTCCTTTTACTGACAGAGTAACTAGCTTCTCATTTCATCAGGACCCCTCACTTCTCCGCCTCTAATTATTCTCTTGTCACTTGTATCCTCAACAGTGTTCAACCAGAGTGGACTTTTTGTCATTGCCCCATAGCCCAGGTTGACTCAGATATTGATTCTACACACTTCATTTTCTTGCTTTTCCACCCACAGAAGTCATCGTTCAAGAGTCACAATTAGTGAAAGCATTCCCATTTGCATACCTCCACTGTCCCCCTCAGGAAGAAAGCAAGGTTGGCTCATCTGCAGCTCTTGTGCTCTGCCTGACCTCTGTCCAGTGGGGATGACTTTATCTTGTTGTTTTGTGCTTATGACCTTGATGCTCCTCGAGGCAGAGTGCTGCATGATGTGTGTGCTCAATAGTCTCTCCTGGGTCAGCAGCCAGTTAGACAGCTTTGACTTTTCCCCAGCTCAAATTTCACCAGCTTGTTGATCTATACAAAGAGAGCAAGAAGATTGACATAGGAAATTTCAGAAAGGCCAACATGAAGTTTCCTCATTCTGTTGGTAAATGGCACCACTGCCATCATCCCACTTACTTGAGCCACACACGCATGGGTGTGTATGTTGTGTGCATGGTATGTCTGCCTGTATGTGAAGGATGGGGACCGGAGTGATAGTACAGTGGGTAGGGCCTCTGCCTTCCACGTGGCCAACCCGGTTTGATCCTTAGCAATCCATATGGTCCCCCAAGTACTGCCAGGAGTGATCCCTGAGTGCAGAGCCAGGAGTAATCCCTGATTTCCGGATGTGACCCAAAAAGAAGAAAGCGAAAATCAAGTCCCCCTACAGCGTCTAGAGGAGGCCTTTTTAATTTGTATCACTTTGGCATATGGAGTATTTCAAGCTGAGTTCAGTCAAAGACCTATAATTTCAAAAGAAATTTTATCAGTTCCTCAACTACACAGAAGAATGAAATTTGGGCTTATTATCCAGAATTAGAGATTTTATTAGAAATATCCCTTCTAGGGCTGGAGCGATAGCACAGAGGTAGGGCGTTTGGCTTGCATGCAGCCGGACCAGCTGAGCCCAGTTAAATTCCTCCACCCCTCTCAGAGAGCCCGGCAAGCTAGTGAGAGTATCTCGCCCCCACGGCAAAGCCTAGCAAGCTACCCGTGACATATTTGATATGCCAAACACAGTAACAATAGAGACATTACTGGGCTGCTGGAGCAAATCAATGAACAATGGGAGGACAGTGCTACCCAATCCCTTCTAGGGGGCGGAGCGATAGCACAGCAGGTAGGGCGTTTGCCGTGCACGCGGTTGACCGGGTTCAATCTCTGGCATCCCATATGGTCTCCTGAGCACTGCCAGGAGTAATTCCTGAGTGCAAAGCCAAGAGTAACCCCAGAGCATTGCTGGGTGTTACCCAAAAAAGTGGAAAAAAGAAAAAGAAATATCCCTTCTATTAAAGAAAAATACCTATTTGACAAAACAAATCTCTAACCATGGAGCATTTTTTTTTTTATCAAAGGAGTCACTCTCCTAGTTAGGTGAATTCCCTTTTCACTCCTTGAAGACCCCTAGTCCATTCTTTAATTCAGGATAAAATCCCCCCTTTTTAAGATTTACCAATCAAAACTCATGACACTGGAATCAAGGTAGACCTGCAGACTAATGGGAAAGAATTAAAAGTTATGCCATCAGATTTATGGGCAGTTTGATCTATGAGAAAGAAGTTAAGTACAAGAAGTACGTAAAAGGAAGCAATAAAAGTCTCCTCAGTGTTGGGAAAACTGAATAGCTGCATGGAAATGAAAGAAAGAAAGAGAGAAAGAGAGAAGGAAAGAAAGGAAGAAAGGAAGGAAGGAAGGAAGGAAGGAAGGAAGGAAGGAAGGAAGGAAGGAAGGAGGAAGGGTGAAAGAAGAGAAAGAAAAAAGAATGAAAGGTAAAAAGAAAGAGGAGCTGTATCTCACACAATTCACAGAAGTAAATTCAATTTTAATTAGACCAGAATTCATAAAACACATTGAACAGACACAACTCCAGGAAGTAAACCTCAGCGGTGTCAATGAAATGATCACAGAAGTAAAGACAATAAAAAGAAACAAACAGGACTACATAAAATTAAAGGCTTCAGCACAGCAAAAACAAAACAAAAAACTTAAAAAGATACCCTATTGAATGGGCCGAAATATTTGCACACAATACATCAGATATAAGCTAATACCCAAGATCTATAAAGTAGTCACGCAGTATTCTATGTAAGGGTCTCTACAGAGACAGGCAGAAAATTTTCCCAAACTGATTTAATCTTCTTCATTAAGGTCCACCAATATTCCATTGAAACATGTCAACAACAAATGGGGCATTCTTTCCTTGTGATCCACACTACCCAGAAGACTTTGGTTTCCTGGAATTTGTGTTAAGTGGTTTTCAAAAATATAATATTTGCCAACAATCCCCGGGGCACTACTTAAAATTTTCCTGAAACCAAAAGTGGATTATCTTGTCCATATTTCTCATTTCTACAGGCTTTTGCATATATTAATTCTTCCTCTTCTGGCATTAAATAGCAAGATGTTCCCATTAAATTATGAGGATTATGCTAGTGTCATTTAAACATCGGTTGTCAATTAAAGTTAACAAATCTCCCTGACATTCTAACGCAAATTTCACTCAGCAAATAAGTACTAACTCTCACTCTTTTTGAGAAATCTTGATCAGGGGGCTGGAGCTAGAGCATGTAGAGGGTGAGTTCAATGGACTGTAGTAGAGAAGCGGAGGTGGTAGCTATGTGATGACATACATTTAAGAAGGTATTACTTAGGGATTACTTCTGGCTCTGCACTCAGGCTTACTCCTGGCAGGGTTCAAGAGGCCATATGGGATGCTGGGGATGGAACCGGGGTTGGCTGTGTGCAAAGCAAAAGCCTCAGCTCTCTGGCTGGAAAAGATACTTCTCAAGATATTTCTCAGGGGGCTGGGGCTATAGAGTACAGCGGGTAGGGCCTTTGCCTTTCACGCAGCTGACCCGGGTTCAATTCCCAGCCTCCCATATGGTCCCCTGAGTACGGCCAGGAATAATTCCCGAGTGCATGAGCCTGGAGTAAACCTTGCGCATCACTGAGTATGACCCAAAAAGGAAAAAAAAAAAGAAGAAATATTGATCAGGTTAAAGAGATACAACAAGTAGGAGTTTGCCTTGCATACAGTCAATCTGAGGTTATGAAATGAGGCCTTTTACTATTATATCTTTTACTTTTACTATATAGATTTAGTATACATATGGCTTGTCACAGACTGGAGCAATAGCACAGCGAGTAGGGCGTTTGCATTGCACGCAGGCAACATGGCCGACCCGAGTTTGATTCCTCCGCCCCTCTCGGAGAGCCCGGCAAGCTACCGAGAGTATCTCGCCCACACGGCAGAGCCTGGCAAGCTACCCGTGATGTATTTGATATGCCAAACACAGTAACAACAAAGTCTCCAATGGAGACATTACTGGGCCCACTTGAGAAAATCGATGAGCAACCGGAGGACCGTGACCATGACCTTGTCACATGTTATTTATTGATGGTGTCAATTCACAGAAATACTGCTGGTTATTTTGTTGAAAAGAAACCAGCATCACTTTTTTTTCTTTCAATGTTATGAGGGTCACCTCCTGAGATGCTGGGGGCCTTGTGCCACTCGAGATAATGCTAATGCTCCAGGGGTCCGCCAGGGCCACAGTCAGCATACTCGACCCAGCAGGACTGGAACAGAGTGTGGGGAGAGACTTATTGAGGTGCTTGGGATAGAACCCGTGCCTGCTATATGGCAGACTGCTATATGGCAATGTTTTTCTCAACTCTTGTTATCATCTTTAACTTCACTCATCACAAATAGACTTTGCTGCTTTGTTACGTTTGTACTTTGCTAATACTTTGTTCCATGCCTATCATTTTACTATAGTTCAGTGTTCATTAAGGATTATATATGTGAACAGTTAAAAAAAGCAATGCTCTTTTTCTTGTTGATTTTATATGAATTATAAAAATTTCCTTGTTTAAGGTAGGAAAGACTGCCTTAATTTTTTTTGCATTTACATGAAACATTTTTGAAATTCTTTCTTCTTGTGTTTTTAATTTAAGGTTTTTTGGGCCACACCCATCCGTGTTCCAATTGCTCAGGGAATCATGTGGTGGCAGAGATTGACTGCACTCAAATCAAGCACTTTAAGCTCTGTGCTACCTTTGGGGTCTGCAATTCGGACACTTAGCTTGGTACTTCAAATAATTTGATTTACTGACTGAATCAATCACTGCTGATTAAACTTTATCTGTTACATCATTTTAGATGTAATAGAAACTTACTGATTTTGTTTTTTGACCCAGCTTAATGTGTTTTTTACTCTCCTCAGTACATACCTTTTATAATTTTCTTTTTGTGTGTGATATAAGGGATCAAATTTCAAACCTTATATATGCAAATCATGAAGCACTCTACCATTAAGTCACATCCCTGAACTGCAATGATTTTATTTTACTTTGTTCACAGTACTGATAATCAAGCACGGGACCTCACACTTGCAAGACAAGTGCTGTACCATTGATCTACTCTTTCAACCCCACTGCAATAATTTTTTTAAGTAATTTACAGTTGTACCTGGGCTACAGCAATAGCACAGCGGGTAGGGTGTCTGCCTTGCACGCAGCTGACCTGGGTTTGATTCCTCCGCCCCTCTTGGAGAGCCTGGCAAGCTACTGAGAGTATCTTGCCCACATGGCAAAGCCTGGCAAGCTACCTGTGATGTATTCAATATGCCCAAAACAGTAACAACAAGTCTCACAATTTGTTGTGAGATGCTACTGGTGCCCGCTCGAGCAAATCGAACAATGGGAGGACAGTGACAGTGACAGTGACAGTGGTACCTGTTTCTGTCATATAGTTCTATGTCTTTCAATACTTTGTTAAAGTTTTCTGTTGCCCACTTCTCTAATACAATTTTTCCTTTAGTAGTAATGTGGAATGTTTCAGTTCTGCTAATGATTAACTTTTTAAGGAAACTATTGAAAACCATGCTTATCTTCTATATTCTCAAATATCTCTGTTCACAAATAAACAGCACCATTTTATGTGTCCTCTGAAAGATATGGATTTCAATACACATGTCTTCATGTTTTCAATATACATTTCTACATTCAATGTACATGTCTCCCAACTGTTTCCCTTCTGTCATGTTAACAGTGGTTAATTTGTGATTTTTGTCCCAGTATGTCATTTTTTTCTGTTGCTTTCATATCACTATATATATATATATATATATATATGTACATGGATTGGTTTCATCCCTTCAGGACACTTTTTTTTTGGAAATTAATGTTTTCATTTCAATAAGCCAAAGATACTTTTTTTCAATCGGGTTAATGGTGTATTTCTTGAATTTTAAGTCCTTGAGTATCTGTAAACAACACTGCTGCTTGGTGGTTGACACATTGACTTGGTACAGAACTGCTAGTCACAAATATTTGTAGATTCTTCTGCCTAATGCTCTGCCATCCAAGTTTATCAGTAGAAGACAACCAATATAACAAGAACCCCCCACTCCCAGACATCCCACACCCATCTACCCCAAAGTATTTTGTATTGTGCATGCAGAATCAGGCAGAAGTATTTCCTAGGAAGCTAGAAAAAAACTTCTGAGCAGACGATCAATTTGAATGATTGATATTTATTAAGCACCTATTATGTACTAGGCAGAGAAAACACCGTAGAAAATTATAGCAGCAGAGGCCCTGCTGTCAAGAAAAATTTTGACATAGCAAGAATTTGCTGGGCCAAGTATAAGCAACTGCTTCCATAAATAAACTTTACATTTTTTAAAAAGTTACCAAGATACTTCTAGGTGAGGTTAATTTTGCCATGAATTTTATCTCCTGTCTTAGATATATTTTTAAAAAACAAAAAACAAACACTGTCCTCCCACTGTTCATCGATTTGCTTGAGCGGGCCCAGTAACGTCTCCATTTTGAGACTTGTTACTGTGTTTGGCATATGGGCGAGATCCTCTTGGTAGCTTGCCGGGTTCTCCAAGAGGGGTGGAGGAATAAAACCCGGCTCGGCCAGGCTGGCTGCATGCAAGGCAAACACCCTACAACTGTGCTATCGCTCCAGATATATTTTTAGGTTTTTCTTTTATTCAGAAATATTTTTGTTCTATGTGTTCTCTCCTCTTCAGAATCACCAGTTATCCTCATGTTATTTATTTACTCTTTTCTCCCATATCAATTCTAATCCTGCTAATTCTCTAATATTTTTGCCCTTTTCCTATGTGTTGTTAAAGGACTTCTTCTATTCAACTCTCGCCTGGCTGAGCTGATTCTCTGCAATATTAATTCTCCTCCTTCTTTGATAATACTTCTTTCATGATCATTTATATTCTCTCTTATGTTAGTCTCACATTTCCCTTATATTCTCATTGTAAATAATGTTCTCACCAAATAATGTTCTATTTATTATTAAAAGAATTTGCAATTTTTTAAACACTCTGAAAATAGCAAACAAGTGTTCCTTAGAATTTTATAGTCTTTCCAGAGTTAAAATCTTCCTTTGGCTTTAAAATGCTGTGGCAATTTTCTAATTTTATGTGACAGATTTTTCCTACCATATTTCCCAATTCAGCTTTTCTTTATTGCTGCTTGCTAATTTTTGAGAACATTTATTTAATTGAAAAATATTTTAAGCAAAGATCTGTATGGGACAGGCAGGCAATGGAAGAAAAACTGTGAAAAGAAGTAAATCCTGCCATCAGGTTAGCTTATGATTGCTTCAATGTGAAAGACAGACTACTCAGGAAAAAAAATTCCACATAACATGAGGAAAGTCACTGAAGAAAAAACAAAGGAGTCCTCTGAGGGTGAATATCAATACCTGGGAAACCTGCATTTCAGATGAGATATTTGAAAGTGAGCAATCCATATGAAAAAAGTGTATATGCATGAACTCGGTTTGAAAAGCAGCACATGCAAAAGCAGCACAGGTCAAAATTACTTTTGCTGGTCAGAAGGAAAAAAAAAAACATCAGATGATCTGGCCCATATGTGGAGAATAAAGAAGCAAAGCAAGGGAACACACAGTCCCTAGTGGGGGAAGGGGGTGCAGGTGGAACACTGAGAAATTGCCAACTGTAAAATGCAGTTGTCAGTGGGGGGGGGGGAGGGGGGGAGGAAAGCAGGGACCTTGGGGTAACTGGAGGGTTGCAGACACTCTAGTGATAGGAGTAATGGAGGCAGAACAGATAAGGTACAAGGACAACGGGAGAACCACCAAATGTCAGTCTGGGACTTCTCAGCTACAACTAGGGCAGACACACCCTCCCCAAACATTCCATGCAGTGAACAGCCAGATGAGAAAGAAGGTGAGACCGCCAATAGCCTCTTGGAATCCTGTCCCACAACCCTCAGTGCCAGTTAAGTCCCAGCAAGAATTCTGTGCCACCTGACATGTCACCCTGACAGCCCCCCAACCACCCTCCTTCAGACCATAATAAAAAGCCTCCAAATATGTCCTAGAGGCCTTGAGCCTCTATCTGCTTGGCTGGCTCTACTTTACAGAATGTACTGGCTTTCAGATCAACTCTAACTCAGACAACTGTTGTGTGTGTGTTGCTCAATTCTTTGTTTAGGTACTTAGGACGCCGCTGAACCCCAGTCTGAAGTAGTAGCACTGCATGTACAAGGCTTTTGCTTGTAGTGGCACTGCATGTACAAGGCTTATTTTTATGGGGCCAGAGTGATGGTACAACAGGGAAGGCCTTACAAATGGTCAATTCTTGGCACACCATGTGGTACCCCAAGCCTGCCAGAAGTAATTCGTGAGTACAGAGCCAGGCATAATACCTGAGCACTGTCACATGAGTCCCCACCCCCCCAAACAAAACAAAACATGAAGTCAAAATAGTATCAGGGCCAAAGAGATTTAAGGTTCTTGTCTTACATAAAGGCTAACTGTGTTTCTGAGCACTGAGCCAGGAGTAAACGCTCAGTACCACAAGTTTTGGTCCCAAAACAAACAAACACAGAATCCCAATAATACGAATAATATTGAAAATAATGATAATTCTATAAAAATACATAAAAAATTCAGTTTGGGTGCTCTCTTCTCCAACTGCTCTACAAAGACAAAGTTAAAAAATAATGGCAAAATCCAATCATTCCCAACCTTATAGGCTAAGGTGTTCTTGGGAATGCTATGAGAAGATACTAGAGTGCTTTTTGTTTTTTTTTTTTTAAGGGAGTAATGCAACTGAGCATTTAATTTCACGGTGACTGAGACAGAAATGGGAAGCAAGAAAAAGTCAGCTAGAAGGCCATATCAGTAATGCAAATGGAAAATTAAAGTAGGCTGGATTATGGCAAAAGAAATCAAGTTACTTTTTTGGAATTCGGAATTGGATTAAATGAACTGGATCAAATTAGGTAGGAAGGGGTTTGCTAAATAAGAAATTACTCAGTAAAAGCATCCTGATGGATACATTTTGTTTTAAAATGAAGATGAAGTCTTGAAATGCATCTGAAAGATAGACAAGATCAGATAGTATGGAGAAATCTGGGCTGGAAACATAAATTTGGGCATTATTCAGATATAGAGTTCTTTAATATCCTATGAATGCCTTAGAGCAGCTTGGATAAAAGTGTATAGAGAGCAGGCCAGAGTGATAGCACAGTGGGTAGGGCGTTTGCCTTGCATGCGGCCGACCCGTGTTCAATCCCCGGCATCCCATATGATCCTCCAAGCACCACCAGGAGTAATTCCTGAGTGCAAAGCCAGGAATAACCCCTGAGCATTGCTGGGTGTGACCCAAAAAGCAAAAAACAAAAAAAAAAGTGTATAGAGAGCTGAGTAGGTAGCCAAACACCATAGGCTGAGGGACTCCAAATTTGGACATGTTTTTTGTTTTTTCAGATTCTAGAGAAGAATCTGAAGACTATGGAGTCTAGTGAAATCAAAAAAAAGAAGCTGTTTCAAGGAATGGTAGACACCCACAGAAAAGGGCTGAGTTAAGTTTTTTGTGCACTTTTCCTCACAGAAATCTCCTCCCAACATGAAAAATGAGAACAGAGGGTACTTGATCATTATATGACTGAGACGTAAGCACGAAAGTTTTTAAGTCTGTAACTGCACATCATGGTGATTCAATAAAAAAATTAAATTAAAATAAAAAAAAGAAAAATGAGAACAGAAATAAATTCCAATTATAAACAATCCTGTAGACATTAGGGAAACCACAAAAAAATAAAAAATTAAAAATATATGAAGGAATAGTAACCACCTATCAGAATATTAGAAAGTGAAACTTGAATGTTCTTAGTGAAAAATGTTGAAGGGAGAAAGTAAATGCCATATTCTGCCAAACCCTGAAAATATACAAGAAACATCATTTTAATTGTCTTGAACGGGTTTTTGTTGTTGTTTTGTTTTTAAAGCAAGGTGTGGCCAGTAAAACTGAAAACAGCACTTCGAGATTTGGAATGCTTGTTCCTCCTTATGATTGACAACCAAGAAATATCTGTAAAGACATTTCCACGATGGTGGGAAAAAATATTCAAGTAAACAAACAAATTATGAAAAGGAACTTGACTAAGAACACAGTGCCAAAAAGAGCAGAAGAACCCTTGAAACGTTTTCAACTCTAATTGCCTCAGAATGATATTTCTTTCCTGTAAATCAACAATAGGAAGCAACACAAAAGAAAATTCAGAGAGTAAGAGATCTTGGATATGAACGGCCAACAGGCGTATGATGAGGGGTGGACGGTGGGGAAGCTCATTATCACTTATTATCAGAGAAACACAAATTAAAACTACAATAAGATATCACCTCAAATCTGTGACAATGACATACATCAAAAGGATCAGTAACAGCAAATGTTGTCAGGGATATGGAAGAAAAGTAAACTTCATACACTGTTGATAAGAATATAAACTGGTCACGATTTATAGAAAATAATACAGAGAATTTTCAAAAATAGTAAAAACAGATCTATATGACTTAGCAATTCCATTTCTAGGTATCTGTACCAAGAACTCAGGGAAAATACCAATCTGAAATATGTATTTCCATTTGTGTTAAAGTTTCATTTACAATAGTCAAGATATAGAAATATCCCAGGGTCCAAAGACAGATAAGCAGACAAAGAAATTCTAAGAGTACACAGTGGAATACTACTCAGCTGTAAGAAAAGATGAAGTCTTGCCATTTCCAACAACATGGATAGAACTGGAGATTATGCTAAGCTAAATACGTCTAAAGGAAAATGACAAATACTGAATTCATGGGTTAGAGGGGAAAAAGGAACAAATAAAGTAAAACCCTTAGGGTTTTGACTGTAGAGCCAAGATTATCCAAGTGAGAGGGGGTGAGAGCAAAGCATGGAGAGGGTGGGTTCAATGGACTGTCGTAGAGAAGGGGAGATGGTAGCTATGTGGTGACATACATTTAAGAAGGTACTTAGGGATTGCTTCTGGCTCTGCATTCAGGACTTACTCCTGGCAGGGTTCAAGGGGCCAAACGGAATAATGGGGATGGAACCCGTTGGCTGTGTGCAAAGCATAGCCTCAGCTCTCTGACTGGAGAAGATACTTCTCAAGATACTGCTCAGGGGGGCTGGAGCCATAGTACAGCAGGTAGGACGTTTGCCTTGCACGCAACTGACCTGGGTTCGATTCCCAGCATCCCATATGGTCCCCTGAGCACGTCCAGGAGTAATTCCTGAGTGCAAAGCTAGGAGTAACCACTCTGCATTTCCAGGTGTGACCCAAAAAGCAATAAAAAATAAATAAAAGCAAAACACTTAAAAAAAAAAAGATACTTCTCAGTGGTGCAAACCAAAGTAACCTCAATTAGATATCTGTATTTATTTGTATAACCAAATATTATTCTTCTACCTCTTGACTTATTAATTTTTGGCTTTTAGCTATTCATTTCTCATATAGGGGATAAAGACCTAGCTCTTCTACATTCCTTTTACACTTTTTCATTATTTCACTGACACACCTTAGCAATTTTTGATAAAAATTATTCATCAGTGTTTACATTATAATATTTAGTAAAGTTTCTGAAAATAAAATCATTTGTCATAATATATCCTATCTTGCTCCACCCTCCATTTTTCCTGTGGTTGCTAACTACCTCACCTTTGCATTTTTTTTTATTGTTTTTGGCTTTTAGGCCACACGAGGTGATTCTCAGGAATTTCTCCTGACAGTGCTCAGAGGACCATATGAAATGCCAGGTATCTAACCCAGATCGGCTGTGTGCAAGGCAAATGACTTAGCCTCTGTTTTATTGTTCTGGTCCCATACATTTGTTAATTTCTTTGTACTATGATACTCTAAAATATCACACCCAACTGTTCCAAGCTCTCTCTCATCTACCTATTAATAGTCTTTTGCCTACACTCAAACATATCCATTTCATATTTTCTCTTGTAGATATTTCTCCCGAAGGACTCCACATTTCTGCTTCAATCTGAAGTGGTTTTTTCCTAGTCCTGTTACATAGGTTTTATTTTTAGAACTTCCCTTTGCTGCTCCTCTCCTCTTTCCCAGATCCCACATCTTCCTCTTTCTTGGTTTACTTCTGCATTTTGTTGGAACATGTTCTTCCATACCTACCCAAGAAATGTTGCATGCACAGGAGAGAAGCCTTCTGAATCACGGAGGAGCTGAAACTTCATACGTTCTACCTTTATATTTGATTAATAATTTAATAAGTTCTAGAATATTTCTGAGTATACTTATGAGGCTTTGGATTTGCAACTACATTAATATTAAATAGATACAAGTAAATTGGTATTAAGTGCATAGAAGATGAGTGAATAAAATGTAAGAAAGTCAGGAAATGAAAGATTGTCTTTTTTAGCTTGATTTTTAAAAGAAGACAGTGATAACTAAGTAGAATTAAAAATAAAGGTCTTCTCTTTTTTTCTCTCCCTTTACTAAAAAATTGGAGGAATTTAAGAATATTTATAGATTCCAAGAAATGATCCAAAAGAGACTTAAATGTTGAATATAAGTGAAAGAGATAATTCAATACATGATCTTAGTTTCTGGGAAAGAGAAATAAGGGCACAAAAGAATAAGCAGCACAGGAGCAGGAACAAGAAGGGACATTTTTTTTATCCTAAAATTATAGGGAAGCAGATGGAGAAAGGTAGAGGATTGGTTCATGCCGGAGCTAAGAACAGAAGCTCAGGGGCAGTCCATGCTATATGAGAATCCTCAGTTTTTTGGTCCCAATAAAGTCAGGGTAGGTTTTGAGAGAAAGAAAAAAGAGAGTGAGACATAGGGGCTGATTTGGACAGTGAAGGTCTGGGAAATGGGAATGAGAAACCAGAGGGGTGTAAGATGGACAAGTAATGTTGTTACCAAAATGCTCACTATCCACTGGTGAAATGGGTATTGGAAAATTGTATGACTGAAACCCAGTCATGAACAACATTGTAACTGTGTATCTTACAGTGATTCAATTTTTTAAAAAATTATCACTATTTACCAATCAGCCTGAGATTCAGATATAAGTGTATGAGGTGAACATTTTACTCAGTTCTTTGCTGTAATGAGGAGTGAATGGAAAAGCCAAAAAGAAGAGAGAGCATGTACCTTGGATGTTTTTGGACATTATTGTTCTTTTCTGAATACAAAGCGTCTACTTCCCTACAAACGAATGATTCTTTCATCATAAGATCAAGTTGCTAAGGGTATCCAGGCAGTCAAAAGTAAAAATCTACTGCCATCACAAACATTGTAGAATTGCTTCAAAAACATGCCACACAGGTGGGGACAAAAGGGAGGGAAGTGAGAAAATGTTTAACAACTTATTAGGCTGGATGTTTTACTAAGTGTTTTGTTGTTCCTGCTATTGTTGTTGTGTATAGTTTTCTTTTGCAAGACATGCATTGCACAATAACATTGCCAAATATGTTTAAAAGCATGCCATGTTTCTCGGGAAATTGTTCATGCTCTATTCAAAATTGCACATGAGAATCTCATTTTGTATTTATTGAGTATTTTTTGGTTAAGGGGCTCTGGGGCTACTCGTAGCTCTGTACTCAGGAGTGACCTGTGGCAGTCATGGGGGGACCATATGTGATGCTGGGGATTTGAACCAGGGTCAGCAGAATGCAAAGCAAGCAGCATAACCCCTGTACTATTTCTCCAACCCTCAAAGCTCACATTTTACAGATGAAGATACTGAGCCATAGAATGGATGACTATGTTTACAATGCTACTAAGAAATAGCAGTGAGGGGGCCAGAGCAATAGAGCAGTAGTTAGTGAGACACTTGCATGGGGCTCACCCGGGTTCAATCCCTGGCAAGCCAGATTGTTCCCTGAGAAATAGTGTTGCGAACTAAACTGGCAGTTATCACCCAATCTAAAGTCTGTACTACCATGTTTACTTAAAACACACATACATATTTCCTGTACTCAGTTAACTATTTCATTTACTCAGTTAATACAACTTGAACAATTTTGTACCTGAATTTAAAAATGGACAGGGGCTGGAGCAATAGCACAGCGGGTAGGGCATTTGCCTTGCACGCAGCCAACATGGCCGACACAGGTTCGATTCCCAGCATCCCATATGGTCCCCCGAGCACCGCCAGGAGCAATTCCTGAGTGCATGAGCCAGGAGTAACCCCTGAGCATCGCCGGGTGTGACCCCCCCCCAAAAAAAAAGCAAAAAAAAAAAGAATCTAAAAATGGGACAAAAGGAAGTCCCCCAGTCTCACATCAGGCCTCCCTCTTCTTCCTTTACCTCACTCACCTGTTGCCAAATCCTGCGGAAGAGCTGGAGGGACTCCTTATCTCCTGCTAACCACAACTTTCAAAAACAATGTAGACCAAATGGATCTTTTATGAGGTGATCATGTCAAACAGCGAAGCAAAGCTGGAGAGCTTTGGAGAGAGTAGAGAGTCGAGTGCTTATCTTGCTTGTACTCGGCTCCAACTTCATCCCTAGCACCACATATTAAGTCCCCCAAGCTCCAGCATGAGTGATATCTGAGTACAGAGTGAGGAGTAGTTGGTGTGGCCCCAACTACCACCACCACCAAAAAACTCAAAAAGCAAGTCCCAGTCTCTGTGTAGGTACTTTAAAAAGTAAATGTAAAAGTAGGGTTTCTGTTTTGTATTGTTTAGTTACTATTCTTCAGCTGGAAACTATCATTTAGAACAACACTATCCAATGGAAGTATAATGTAGGTCATATATGCAATTTAAAATTCTCGAGTAGTCATATATTTCTGAAATTAGAATAAAACAGATGACATTAATTTAACAACATATTTTGACCTAACAAATCCAAAATACATTGAGCATGTAATCAGTATAAAAAATTGAGATTGTTTCCATGCAAAGCTTTCAGAATCTACTGTGTAATTTATCCTTAGAGCAAATCTCAATTTGGACTAGTCAATAGCTTGAGGGGGTTGGTGGACTATATTCAGTCAGAATATTATTTAGTGTGAGGCAAATTCGGCTCCTCCATAATTTCTGAGTAAACTCTGCGCCTAGCCCAGAGTTTGAGAGTAGAACACCATCCCTTTCAGGGTTCTTACTCTCTTCAGTGCTAAAGTTATGAAGAACTGGAGAGATGGCTCAAAGGCTTGGAGAAAATCCTTTGCATGTCAGAGCCCCAGATTTGATCTCCAGCACCATATGGTCCCCAGAGCACCCAGGAGAGTGAGCTCTGAGCATCAAGCCAGAAAGAGATTCTCAAACACAACCAGGTGTGTGCCCCCATCTCACAATAAATGTCCACCCCACTGTATCATTAGGCTCTTAGCCTGAGTTGTGAGAAACAGCTGTGAAACACCTTACATCGTATCTGTAAAGAACTTTGCAAAACACACTTTTCTTTCTTCTATCTGCTTCTCTCTTTCTCTAGCTCTGGATTGCTCGCTTTTTCTTGCCTTTTTTATGGTTCAATGTTAAATGTTTCTCTTTGCTGTTCATTTGTAGGACTTATATTTTGTACTAAAGTTGGCTTTTACTCTGTCAGTAATAAAGAATATTGACAGGACACGGTTTCCCATTCATTATTTAGGCTTTTGGAGTTCTGTCTGCTTTGTAAAGCAAGCCTTTGAGTTGTTTAGGAGGCAGCAGGCTGCCCTGCATTCAAATTCAGCTCACTGCTTACTAGTTGTGAAACCGAGGTATTTAAAGTATTCTTACAGTTTCTGTGCATAAAATGAGATAAAAACTATCTTGAAGGGTGGGTCAAGTATGTAAAATGTTTACTACAGTGTCTGGCATGTACTGCCGGCTCAAAATAATATTTATTCTTTCCTATCTTTCCACCAGTCCTCTAGTACTTAGTCTCAGCTCTCTCCAGCATTTTTTCCTGCTTTCCCTTCTTTTCTTCCTTCAGTTTTTTCTGTGTGCTCATTCATTTTGGTATCTAGGTAGCTGATTTGTCACAGAATCTATGAAATTTAAATGTGTCCAGGTTTTTGAAGCGGAATTGTGTTTAATTTTCTTTAGAAAAATTCAACTTGCAAGGTTTTTAAGTACCTCCCAGCCAAGATTTACTTCAAGAAATCAGGTTCAGAGTGCTATTTTAACTTTACTGAATCTGTCATTCTTTAGTTTGGTTTTAGTCAACACGCAGCAGTGCTTGAGGCCTTCTTCTGGGCCTGTGCTCAGAAAGCCAGGCAGTGCTTTATCAAACCCAAATCCCCTGCATACAAAGCATGCACTCCAACCATTTGAGCTGTCTCTCTGGCCTCCCTGGATGGGTTTTAATAGAAAGGCTTGTCTTCTCCAAAGATAGCTAACACATTAAATGGTATCACTGAGTCTCCCAAACGAAAAATTTTACCGTATGCCTACTCTTATAAAGTCTGAAAGTCATTTTCTCTTTCTACTATCCATTTAATAAACAGTACTAATAATCTTAAAATATTCATGCACTATTCATAACAATTAAGTTGGCTGTACAAGCTATAACAGTTTTCTAATTAGGAATTGATGAGACTGGAAGACAGTACAGGGGTAAGGTGTTTGCCCTGCACTCAGCAGACTCCAACTCAATCTTTGGCACTGCAATCTTTGGTCCCCTGAGCACTGCTAGGAATGACTCCTTAGTACAGAGCCAGGAGTGAGCCCCGAGCACTACTGGGTGTGGCCCCAACCCCTCTCACCATCCCCACTCTTAGAAAAAAAATAGCTCATTTTTGTGAGGATATTTATGTAAATATTAGGCATTCCTGCCAATATCTTCATGAAAATATTAAATAAAACTAAGAAGCTTATTCATTTCACCACTGTGTATAAAATACATTTCTCTTCCATACAGATAGTAAAGACTGAAAAATGAACTAGATCTTGGAGCCAGGGAGATATCTCAAAGGGCTGAAACACAAACTTTGCATCCTGGAAGTCCCAAGCTCTATTCCAGGTTCATAATGGTCCCCTGGTTGTCCCAATACCCTTAACACTGTCAGAAAAAATATCATTTGATCACTTGATCACCCGTTATTCATCAATTTACTTGAGCGGGTGCCAGTAACGTCTCCATTCATCCCTGTTGCATGCTAGCAAAGCCCAATGACATCTATTCGTTCTAGGAACATGTAGAGCCTCAAACTGACCATTCAGGGTCTTGACGAAAAAGTCTGACCATCTTGTAGGTGGGCGTCCACGCGATCTTTTGACGTCCCGTGAAATCCAGTCAGTAATGGCTCTAGTCCAGCGGTTGTCTGTAAACCTCATTACGTGTCCAGCCCATCTCATTTTTGATGCCTTGGCAAATGAGACAGCGTCCCTAATTCTTGAGCGTTGTCGGAGATCAGAATTCCAGATTCTATCTCTCATTTGAGTGAAGCGTGATATTCCAAGCATAGCTCTTTCGATTCCTCTTTGAGAGACCCGAATAGCATTCTCATCCTGTTTTCGTAGGGCCCAGGTCTCTGAGGCATATGTTAATGCAGGAAGAACAGTGGAATCGAAGAGATGTGCTCGTATCTGGAGGTTCTTTGTCCTCTTAGTTATATCTTCAATGCTCTTGAAGGCATTCCAAGCTGCTCTCTTCCTCCTGCATAACTCAGGTGCCAGGTCACTCATCATGTTGATTTCTCGACCTAGGTATATATAACTGTTGCATTCGAAGATGGTGGTTTCATTGAGAGCGAATGGAGCGTCAGGAATGAGGCTGTTTCTCATAAACATTGTCTTCGTAAGATTCAGCTGTAGTCCGACCTTTCCACATTCATGGTCGAAGTCGGTCAGCATTTGTGCTGCTTGGTTGATGTTTGGTGTTATTAGAACGATGTCATCAGCAAAGCGGAGGTGGTGTAGTTGCCTACCATCTATCTTCACTCCCATTCCTTCCCATTCCAGTCATCGCATGACGTTCTCGAGGGTGGCACTGAAGAGTTTTGGTGAAATGGTATCACCCTGCCGAACCCCTCTCTTGACATGGATGATTACTTCTTTGTAGAATGGTTGAGATCCTGGTAGTGAATCCATAATAGAGCTCACGGAGGATCCTGATGTATTGAGTTTGTATGCCCTGATTGGCTAGGGCTTCTATTACCGCTTCCGTCTCAACAGAATCAAAGGCCTTCTTTAAATAAATGAATGTTAGACAGAGCGGCATCTTGAACTCCTGAGAAACCTCAATAAGCTTAGTTATCGTGTGGATATGGTCAATGGTACTGAATTCTTTTCGGAACCCGGCTTATTCACATGGTTGTCCTTCATCTAGTGTTCTCCCAATCCTATTCAGGACGACTCGAGTGAACAGTTTGTAGATGACAGACAATAGGCAGATTGGGCAATAGTTGCCAATGTCGTGGATGTCTCCCTTCTTCTATAGTAGTACAGTCTTGCTGGTTTTCCATTGGGATGGAACCTTGCATTCAGACAGGTAGCGTGTGAAGAGCTGAGCCAGTGTATTGATGAGTACTAATGGTAAATTCTTCAGGTGTTCAGGTCTGATCTTGTCTGGGCCAGGTGCTCTTTGTTTCTTTACCGATGAGATGGCGTGTTGAATTTCGGAAGGGAGAACATTGGAACAATATATCCATCGTGCGGAATGTGGTATGTGGGCAAGTGGACGTGGCTATTAAAGAGATCTGAGTAGAAGTCATGAATAATCTTCTCCATCGCCCTTCTGTAAGATATGATAGATCCATTAGGATGTCGGAAAAAATATATATCTAAATAAAATGCCTACCTCAGAAATTTCAAGAATAAACATTACAGGAACAGGGTAGAATATACTGACAACTCCCCCCCAAGCATATGATCATCTAATCTTCGATAAGGGGGCAAGAAATGTGAAGTGGAGCAAGGAAAGCCTCTTTAACAAATTGTGCTGGCAAAACTGGACAGCTACATGCAAAAAAGTGGGCTCAGATCTGTCCCTAACACCAAGTACAAAAGTAAGATCAAAATGGATTAAAGACCTCAACATCAGACCGGAATCCAAAAGACAAAGTTGGCAAAACCCTCCATGACATTGAAGCTAATGGTATCTTCAAAGATGTCATCCCACTGGCCAAGCAAGTGAAAACAGAGATACACAAATGGGACTATGTTAAACTAAGAAGCCTCTGCACCTCCAAAGAAACAATGACCAAAATACAAAGCAGTCTACAGAATGGGAAAAGATATTCTCCGAATACACATCTGAGAAGAGGTTGATATCAAGGATATACAAAATACTGGTTGAACTTCACAAGAAAAAAACAACCAACCCCATCAAAAAATGGGGCGACAAAATGAACAGAAACTTTCTCAAAGAAGAAATCCAAATGTCTAAAAGGCACATGAGAAAATGCTCTACATCATTAATCATCAGGGAGATGCAGATCAAAACAACAATGAGATATCATTTCACACCACAGAGACTGGCCCACATCCAAAAGACCAAAAGCAACTAACTGGTGTTGACGTGGAAGGGGCGAGAAAGGGAATCCTTCACTGCTTGTGGGAATGCTGACTGGTTCAGCCCTTTTGGAAAACAGTATGGACGATCCTCAAAAAATTAGAAATTGAGCTCCCATTTGACCCAGCAATACCACTCCTCGGAATATATCCCAGAGAGGCAAAAAAATATAGTCAAAGTGACATCTGCACTTGTTTGTTCATTGCAGCAATAGCTAGAATCTCACTCAGGAAAAAACCTGAGTGCCCAAGAACAGATGACTGGTTAAAGAAACTTTGGCTCATCCTTCACACCCTACCAAGGTCATGAGTTGCCCCCCACAAGCAGCTCTCTGGCACGGCCATGGCTCCAGAGGCAAAAGGACTTAGTTCAGAGCCCAGCAGCTTGCAGAAGAAAAGTGAATGGACCATGCGTTAAGCTGCGGTGCCATTCCTCCCCGGGAGGGAAAGGTTGTTGCTCCCTTCTGCCTTTTTCCCCCCTGACAACAAGGTGGCTGCCACCTCAGAGCTTGTAGGAAAGCCAGGTACGAGCCGGCGGTGACGGGGCAACTGCATTCTCATGGGAAGGGGGGTGGTACCAGCACGTCCTTCATGCCCTACTGAGGTCACGAGTTACCCCCCACAAGCGGCTCTCTAGCACGACACGGCCATAACACCAGAAACCAATCTCGTAATTATCTGGCTCTTTGCAGAAATCCAAAATCATGGCTGCATGACATTATATGATTCTCATAACCAGCTATAGAAAACAAAATATTTCACAATGCCTTTTCAGCAATTCTGATTGTTGGGGGGAAATTCTAAACAATAATGGTGCATCTTTTGTCAAAATAATGAATGCAATCAATGTAGAGAAGAGTTTAGAAATCATCTGCCTCACAGGCATTTGGAGGGGTGGGAGGGGGGGTATACTGGGGTTCTTGGTGGTGAAAAATGAGTACTGGTGAAGGGAAAGGTGTTTGATCATTGTATGACCGAGACTTAAACCTGAAAGCTTTGTAACTTTTCCCACAGTGATTCAATAAACAAATATAAAAAGAAAAAAAAAAGAAACTTTGGTACATCTACACAATGGAGTACTATGCAGCTGTTAGAAAAGATGAAGTCATGAAATTCATATACAAGTGGTGCTACATGAAAAGTATCATGCTAAGCGAAATGAGTCAGAAAGAAAGGGACAGGCATAGAAAGATTGCATGCATCTGGGGAACATAAAGTAACAAAATAGGAGACTAACACCCAAGAACAGCCGAGATAAGTACCAGGAGAACTACTCCATGGCTTTGAGGACAGCTGCACATGCTAGGGGAAAAGGCAACTCAGATAGAGAAGGGAGCACCAAATAAAGGGTGCTGGGATGTTCCTCTCAGGATGGGAAATGCCTGCTGAGAGTAGACTGTAGACCGAACAAGATTGCCACTCAATGTCTCTTTTGCAAACCACAGCACTCAAAAGGAGAGAGATAACAAAAGGGAATGCCCTGCCACAGAGGTAGGGTGTGATGGGGGGTTGGGGGGGGTGGGAGGGATACTGGGACTGGTGGTGGTGAATGGGCACTCGTGGTGGGATGGGTATTCGATCATTGTATAACTGAAACCCAAGCACAAAAATTTCTAAGTCTACAACTGTACCACATGGTGTTTCACTAATAAAAATTTAAGAAAAAAAGAATAAACATTACAGTAAAAGCATGCTTATTTCTTGGAAAATTAGATTAGAGTAATACTGGTTTGTTTGGGTGCCAAATCCAGCTGTGTTCAGGGATCACTCTCTGTAGATGCTCAGAGACTAAATGGGTTGCTGGGGCTCAAACCAGGGTCAAGCACATACTTGCAAGACAGGCACCTTAACCAGTCGACTATCTCTCCAGTCTTTACTTCTTGGTGTTTAAATTTAAAGACAGAGTTGTGTTACTATTAGAATGTGCTTTCAAATTCCACTGATAGTTTCAGAATCATCCCCAGTAATATACATACATACATACAAATATATATATATATACACACACATATATATATATATATATATTTGCTTTTTTGGTCACACCTAGCTATCTATGCACAGGTGTTACTCCTGGCTCTGCACTCAGGAATTACCCCTGGAGGTGCTCAGGAGACCATATTAGATGCTGGGAATCAAATCCGGGTTCGTCGCGTGCAAGGCAAACACCCTACCCATTGTGCTATCGCTCCAGCCCCTCCAAACGCATTTTTATATAAACTTGCATGCCAATTTTCCCTCCCATTGAGGAAATCCACGCAACTACCTTAAAGTCTTTTAAAGCAAACTTTGTAAAGTCTCACTTGATTCACAATGAAAATAAAATGCGAAATTGATATGCAAAATGTTTTTAAAGTCACTAAGACTTTACTTTTTAATTAAGAACCAGAAAAGTAAAAGCTAAAGTGATGCATTTTTTTTTCAAAATTTCATACCAAATTGTCATATCCCTTCGAGAAAGGAATAAACCAATGATTAGGAAATACTAATATTGGTATTGGTGATAGGGCTGTAGAGATAAAATGATGGTAAGATATTTGCCTTGAATGCAGCCACTTTAGCCACAATTTCAGTTCGATATTCAGCACCATCGTCCTGGAGTACTGCTAGGCGTGATCCCTGAGCACAGAGCCAGCAGTAAGACCTGAGTACTGCCAGGTGTGGCTCAAAATCCAAAAATAAATAAAACCATACCATGCAAAAAGGCAAATGCCCTTGAAAACAAATGGTGTTGAAGAAGCTAGACTGTCATATTCAAAGAATGAAATCAAACAATTCTCTAATTCCATCTATCACTGTCACTGTCCATTGTTCATTGATTTGCTCGAGCAGGCCCAGTAATACTGTGAGACTTGTTACTGTGTTTGGCATATTGAATACTTCATGGGTAGCTTGCCAGGTTTTGCCGTGCGGGTGAGATACTCCCGGTAGCTTGCCAGGCTCTCCGAGAGGGGCGGAGGAATTGAACTCGGGTTGGCCGTAGGGCAAACGTGCAGGGCAAACGCCCTACCCGCTGTGCTCCAGCCCAATTCCATCTATAAATAAAAATAAATACTCATAATGCACTGGACTTTAAAATAAGACACCAAATGACAAACTACACAAAAAATACCTTCTATTTTACCTATAACTTCTTTATGTGAAATGTTTCATATCATATCATTGGGGGGACTTGACACCTAGGGAAAGGAAAACACAAACAATTGGGACATTGAACTGAAAGCTTTTTTTAAAAAAATTTTTATTAGTGAAACACCATGAGGTACAGTTGAACAAAAAGCTTTTGTATAGTAAAAGAAAAACAGAAAAGCTTACTGAGTGGAAGAAGATATGTATACATCATATCTCTGATCAGGAGGTTATATGTTAGGTATATGAGGAACTCACTCCTATTAACAAGCCCAATTTAAAGGGCATAGAGACAAGAGGCCAGTAAGGTCACCAAAGGAAAAATTTCATCATCACTGACCAATAGTGAAACTCAAATGTAGCCACAAAGAAATCCCACCTTACACCTTTGGTAAGAGTAGTTTCCTTCAAAAGTGGCAAGAAGTGTTGGAGAAAAAGGAATTCTTGTGCACTGTGGAAAGACGATAAACTGGTGCAACTATTTTGGAAAAAGATATGGAGCCTCCTTGGTAAACTAAAGATAAACCTGCCATTTCCAGCAATTTTCACTTTTCAGTTTCTAGCTAGACTTGAAAACATTAACACAAAATGTTATATTCATTTTTTTTGCAGTGTTATTTACAATAGCCAAAATATGGAAGGAATTTTAGCATTCATTGACAGATGCCTGAATAAAGTGTAGTACATTTATACAACGGGATATGCTTCAGCTGAAATTTTGGGCCAGAGAGATGGTTCAACAGTCTGGAACATAAGATTTGCAGGACTGAGGCCCAGATTCAATTCCTGGCAGAAAACTGTTCATTAAATACTGCTTTCTTACAGCAAAGCGGAAGTAGTTCAAGGGACTTGTACAAAGGAAGTTTTTTGAAGAAAAAACATGAGTGTTTGATGTTTCACCTATCTGTGGAATATAAGGATATAAAATTCACTAAAGACAAAAAATCAGTTAAAAACAAATCAAAATCTTTAACAGAATATCTTAAGAGAAAATGATAGGAGGAAGGAGACAGACTGAGAGTATATAATAAATGAAACAAGAAGAAAAAAAAACAGCTTATGTTCACAGCAGAGTGTTTGAGGAAGAAGGTTGTGCAGCTTACACCCAATTACTTTAATTTCTCATGAAATTTCAAGTAAGGTCACTAGAGGGAAAATTTCTTTCACTAAATATTGGTAATTTTCCAAATGTTTTTGCTTATGAGTTAAAAATTAAAACATATAGCACTCAGGTCATAAATTTTATCTTTTGTTTCTCAAAAAAAACCCGAAATTTATAACTTGTTTCCTACCAATAAATCATCAAGTGACATTTCCTTTAAGCTTTACAGAAATGTTTAAGGCTATAACAACTCAACCAAAACGTAGCATCATGTATTTGCAAAGCACAAACACATACTCGGCAAGTCATTAAAAAAAAAAATTAAGTGAACAGGATGAAAAGAAACAGAGTCTATAGATCTGATCAAATTAAAAACTTTAGAACATTTTGACTATGTAGGGTAATATTCTTAAACATTCTGTGTTGATGTACCAATGATGATCTTAGACACAGGAATTATGGGGTGGAGTGATAGTATACTGGGGGCATTTGCCTGGCATGCAGACTAGGGTTTGATCCCTGGGACCCCAAACAGTCCTTTGAGCCCTGCTAGCACAGAACCAGGAGTGTATGGCCTGAGCATCATGGGGTGTGGTCCCAAAACAAAGACATAGGAATTAATGTCAAATTGTGAAAAATGAGAATAAAATTTTATTGAGAACACTAAATGCATTTTGATCTTGAGGCTTCAATATTCTAAAATCTGGAGACCTTGTTCCATGTTTCCCCATAGCACTCACTGCCTTATTTAAGGTATGTTTATTGTTTATCATCTATTGTTTCTTGGTAGAAGAAAAGCCTTAAGGAGAATCTACTGCTCAACCGTGTATCCCAAAGCATCTTAAGATTAGTGCCTGACACAGCTTGTGTTCATAAGTGTCAAGTGATTTGCAATTAGTTTTCTGTCATATCCTGTGGTTTAAATATGCAATTTTTTTAATTGCCACATTTTCTCCACGGGGAAGGTATAATGCTGTTTCTGGAACAGTACACAGGACTCACTCCCAGCAGTGCTTGAGACCCTGTGGTCCTGGGGATCAAATCCAGGACTCCCACATGCAAAGCATGTTCTTCTTTGAACTTTGAGTTGAATTGAACTTTGAGTTCAATCTCCTTGGTTCACATTCCGCCAAATCTTTTTGTCCTTTTTTGTTTGGGGGTCACATTTGGCAATACTCCCAGAGCTTCAGAACTCAGTACTGTATGGGGGGGTGAGGGGGCGGGGGGGGGGGGGTGAACACTGGTCAGTTGCATGCAAGGCCAAGTGTCTGTAGTCACTCTCCAGCCCTCTACTATATTAACTCCTTCCTTGTTCAAGAAACCCTTCCCTAATCCTTTCAAAGAATTAGGCAGAAGACAATTATAATTCAGTAAGAGAATGTCCCAGAACCCCAGTAAAAAGTTTGTTTCTTGTTCATACTGTTTAATACAGTGTGTGTGTGTGTGTGTGTGTGTGTGTGTGTGTGTGTGTGTGTGTGTACATGTGCATGTGGGTGGTTTGGGGAAGGAAGGTTGAGGGAGAAGAATTGAGGAAGTTGTTCCATACAGTCACTCACACAGGGTGGCAGCTGAGACCAACTAGGACATGTCAAGTTATTGGTCGACAAAGAAGAGAGATTCTGAAGGAACTGTACAATTTAACTTTTAATGTCTTTACTTGGAACTGTCATATTACTTTTGAAATATATGTTTCAGTTGAATGAACTAGATCCACTGACCCCCATTTAACTTCAAGGGGGTGGTAATTTAGGAAATGTTTGGTGATTATTGTTGCATTACATACATGTTGTACATGTATTGTATATATTGTGCATATTACTTGGCACATTATTCTGTTTAAACTTATTTAATAAAATCTGTTTCCTTTACTAGCATAAAAACTTCTCAAAGGTAAGATAGGAGATGTATGTTTTAATCACTAATGTATTCATAATGTCTACTGTATATAGCAAGGATTTGATTCGTTGAATAAAAAATTTAAAACCAAATATTCAAAATAATTAAATTTTAATTTTTTAAAGAAAAAAAATACTCTCCACAGGAAAGCATTTCTATTTTTAAGTCCATCATTAACCAAATGGAGCTTGATACAACATTTCCAATACACGAACTTTGGTAAAATGCACAACTTTGAAAATAACTCACTAATGCACAAAATTCAGACACTACCAGCAAATTAATAAATATCCAAAAGTCATTGCTATATGTCAAAGGTCATTCAGGGTTAACATTATTTTCAATATAATGAACTGTGACATTCCACTGAGAATTGTTTGCCTGCATAAAACTATTTAATCTCTAGTGTTGGAGTCTAGTACTCTCAAAAATTAAACTCACCCTCACCCCCACGTTTGTACGAGTGCAAGTGCACACACACACACAGAGCACATCAGGGCAGTAACAAGATAGAAATTAAAAGGACATTTGTAATTGTGGGCTTTCATCTAAATAACTGTATACAGTAGACAGAAAATCCTAAGGGTCTACAAATAAAAGCCAATAAATGATAGGCTGTAAAAAGCCACACCTAAACATTTTAAGAATTTCAAAATAGTAAGCAGATTTTTAAAAACCAATACACGAAAACCATGACTACAAACCTTGCTCCATTCCACACAAATAAAATCACTAACCATTATAAGGGTAGATGAGAATTCACATGCAACAAGGGAGATATAAATTACTTTTAAATTTTAAAAAAAGGAAAAATATAAACACTTTAGTAAACACTTGGTTTTAAAAATGTACAGATTTTAAAATGTGGTAATGCTTACATATGGCAATTAAATTTACTCATATATATATATATATATTAAAAAAGGAGGGTAAGTTCCAGAATTAAAGGTGGAATTAATTCCATACATGAAATATTGTTAGTGGTGTGATGGACATATGCACACAGATTTAAAGACAAGTGATAGACCAACAGTACCTTCTTTTTTTCCTCCTCACTTTTTTTTAATCAGGTGTTAAACTAATGAACTCTAACTTGAACAACAATCAGAGAACTATCAGAATTCAAAAGCTCATCCTTTTTTAACCTAGAAGGGAAATAGAGGTGATGAAGTTAACTACTGGTGTTGTACATATTAACATGTAATCTCAAAATGCAAATATTTAAATGGTTTTTGAAAAGTTCTATACTAAATAAATGCAACTTTTATTTACTTTGCCATGTCATCCCAAAGCCAACAATATTTAAACATTCATGATTAACCCACTGAATTGCAAAGGGCTCTCTGTAGTAACTGCACACAAGCTGTATCTGTAACATTAGAATCTAATCACCAACCATTTTCTCATGTAACCAAACATTCTACAATTTCATGACAATGCTAAGCTTAAAAGCTTTGACAATATGCATAACACATATCTCATTTTGTAAAAAAAGACAACTACAGAAACATTGTTTAGTCACTAAGATATTAATAATGGCTATGTCTCCATGTGGTGAAATTCTGATTACCTTGTCATGGAAAAGTGTAAGTATCTAATTTATGACCCAATAATGAAATTATTGTCCTTCCTGTCTTCATTTCATACCTTTAAAGCTGTCAACCAATATAGATTTGTCAAGATGGCTATCTACATTGACTATTTTAAGGAAAAATCTCTTCAAAGATGAAAAAATAGCAAGATTTTGGTCATAAAAGAATAGACTTACTCTAAATTTTGGAATCAAAGACAAAAAACTGTAAGCAACTTAATCATTAGGCTTTGTATAGCTATATATTTTATAAGAAAACTAGTCTCAACATGTCATCTTTTAAATTTTAAAAAATATTGTTATTTTGTTTTTTTTTCAGTGTTGTCCTTGTACCAGTTCAGACTAAATATTTTTTAGTTTTCATTTACAAACATTTGTTTCTGCACTAACAACACTGTTAATCAAAAGTTACACTTAAGCCGTTTAAGACTAAGCTTTAGGAATGGAATATCAGGCAAGAATTAAATTAAAAAGTTCCACATTAGCAGTAAATAACTAAATTTAAAGGTCTTGGTTTTATGGGAAGCCTCTGAAAGCCTGCAAGCTAAATGCTGGTGATTTTTTAAAATTCTCAGTGGAAATGGTGATGGCATTCACTTAACCAAAATTAGTTCCAATTACAATGTAAGAACAGGGAGCTTAAGGGGAATACCACTAATTCTTATTTTTCAGACATCACCAAAATCATTTTATAAATCAGAATTTTAGATTCCAGTAAGCAAACATACTTATACATTAAGATTAATTTAGGGGCCGGAGCGATAGCACAGCGGGTAGGACATTTGCCTTGCATGCGGCCAACCCGGGTTCAATCCCCGGCGTCCCATATGGTCCCCCCAGCACCGCTAGGAATGGTTTCTGAGTGCAGAGCCAGGAGTGACTCCTGAGCATCACTGAGTATGACCCCCAAAAAGGCAAAAAAAAAAAAAAAAATTAAAATATGTGGGCACACGCATGGACTTTTCATATTTAACTTCTAGTGAATCACAGAAGAAAATGTAAACTTGAAATAATAATTTCCACTGTAACATAAATGGTCTGATTTTCATGACACTGGTACAGGCTATATCTTCACTTATTACCGTACTATGCTTTGTTAAAAGAATATTATGTGGTCTTTAAACTTTTCAAAATATAACAACAAATTTAAATTTAAGTACACCAAGTCCTTTATATTATTCTAGAGTATCAATTTATATGGCACATGACAATGAGAAATGAAGTCTCTCATTTGTTGACAGAAGAATACAGAATCCATAATGAACAAATCTGAAATACAGAATCCATTCTGGGGAACTGTCCCCAGATATCAGCTTACTTAAAAATATATGCACAATCTGTCAAGAATCTTGGAACTTCTTTAGAATTAGAACATTAGTTCTATGTACCAATGTTCTAATTAGTATTACTATTATGTACTTGAGACTACTGAGTGCTGACTAAGGCCCTAAAAAAAGTGAAGTACCTCTCTCTTAAGCATGAAACTAATTCTCTATTCCCAAGCTGGAAAAGGGCCATACCAGATAGGGAAGAGGTGGGGGGGAGAGGTGTGAAACAAGACCAAAAAAACCACTTATAAGAAACTTCTTAATCACATTTGGCTGCTTATTATTTAAAATTCCAATGACTTCAAGCAATTTAAATTATAAACTCTCATTTAATAAAACACCCACACAATGACAAGAATGAGACTTTAATCAGTTTTAAGTGGAGTTTATAACACTAAGAGATAAAGGGTTGTTAACAAACACAATAACAAATGGACATCTGATTGGTATGAGGCATTATCCTGTACACATATTTTTTTTTCTGTGTATTCTCAGTGCATAGCATTTACACACAGAGCCACTGCTGCACAGCACAAGAGTATCTGAAGAGGCTGAATCAGAGTAAGGCTGTTTAACAGACTGAAATTTTTTAGTATATATATTCTATATGAAAACAAATTGAACTTCTGAACTGGCAGGGTAGAAGGCAACTCTGCCAAACACTGCAGTGAAAGCCCACCCTTTAGTGCACAGTTCCACCCCTTCTGTCTGCATGCATGACACATTAACAGTATTTAAAGGTAAACGAGGCACTTTGTGGCAACCACAGCCATCGTTATGAACATATTGCACAAATTTTCTAGAACTAAACATTTAACTTGTACCCTATTTTTATTTTTTAAAGCTGAAACATTTGATGCTGCCGGTAAACTCCACTTTAAGTTTTTAACCTGTGCCACAGCAAAGAATGGTGATGCTATTTATTCAACTACCCTTTAATAATTATGGCAAAAAAATTTTTTTTCAAGAGGAGCTCTACAGAGGACTTGATGGTACAGGGCCCAATTGTAAGCTTTCTTAAAAGTGATGCCTTCAAGTAACTTCAGACATGTAAGCGGCTGCACATCCAAAAAGTCTAAGAAAACATTCCAGAAAATCAAATAGATTACCTACAGAATGCATTTCAGGCTAATTGTGAATACTGTCATAAATAAAGTTTTTATTAGGACTTGAAAACCTTTCAGTCATAGCAATTCTTGTCAAATTCTATGGGAATAGTAACTGAAATAAAGGAGAGTAGTAGTATGTATAATATATATTTATATATATAATATATATAATGCCATTTTTTCCATTTCCAATGACTACACCATAAAATGTAAGCAAGGCTTCTCAAAAACATCGAAACATTCAAAATCAAAACCCTCATTCAGACCTTCACATTCCAAAGGAAATATTAACAGTGCAAAAGCCCATTATAATGTCATTAGTTATGACCTGGCCTCCATGTTACATATTGGAACAATACAGTTTGTTTAAATATACTGTGCCCAAACTGTAACAAATAACAGTATTAGTAACTATTTTCAAAACATGAAGAGTTGGTTTTTATTTTAGTCAACAATTTTCAGTTTTTATGAAAGGTAACGTGGCATATAAATTTCAACAATAAGATCTTAGGAAGAGTTGTCTCTAACTTAACCAATTTAACTTATGAGCAGTCAATCAATTCCCTATGTATCAATGTTTAAATATAAATGTGTAAATCCTAAGAGCTTTGTTAAAAATTGAAGTTTATTAAATGAAACTGACGAGGTATGGAACATGTCAACATTATTACCTAAAAATATTTTGATGAAATTCTGCCTAATCTATTTACCATCAAATTCTACAAATGCTGCTCTAGTAGGTCTAAGTAATCTGTATTTGTAAATTAACTAGGTCAGACCACAGCTAGTGAACAATTTCAGCACCAATAAGTTGTTGAAAATGAGATTTTACACCAGTAAGAAATAAATTGTCTGGAAGTTCAAATGTTTTAAGGTCAGGTATAACTTGAAAGACACCAAATTTCTGGGAAAATATTTTCTGTTAACTATAGCTTCACATTAGTTTTACAATAGTTGTACTCTGCTAATAATCATATGCAGTCTGGGCATATCAAATATGATATTCAAGAAGTAAAATTGAAGTCCTACTCCTAATTCTAGCACTATGAAAAAATGATTCAACACTGCACATTTTTTAAAAAGCTATTCTTTCAATAGCAAATTAATAAAGCATTATGTGGGACACTTTTTACTGAAAAAAGTAAATGCCTTATTATTTGTGCAGTGTTGAAAATTTACTGCAACTCTAATTTCCTTTTTAAACACAAATAATGTCCTTTTAAATATAAACATTATATGTATTCAGTATTCAAGTAAAATTCCCTAACAGTTAATGACATTTAAAAAATGTGCAAAACTGCAAAACTCATTGTAATAGAATGTGTAAGGTCAAAAGGGTGGAACGGTTGACAGCTACTGGATTGAATAAGTGCATCATAAATCTTTAGAGGAAAAAAAAGCTTACTGTAGAATCTCAAATTGAAATTTCCTGTGCAGCATTACAAAATATTTTATATTTAATGAGAAAAACAAAGTTTGCAGGCAGTACATGAAGCATCCACAGCAGGTAAATGATTGAAAACTAATAAGGTAAGTGTATGTTGTTGACTGGGTGTAGGTACTAATAGCATCTGACTTTTAGCACTGGCCTTGATTACACAGGAGATGGAGCAGTCATTACAGCTGAAAATATGTTTAATAAATCATTGTCAATTTTATGTTTCAAGCCCATTCTTTGTTGATAGCCTCCACATTTGTATGGTTAAGTCATTGTTGCTGTGTTTCTTATCTATGATCACTTTAATTTTATATCCCTTCATCTGTGTATTTTTAGATGTTATAGAAGGTTCATTCCTGTACCCCAATACAGATTCACTCTCTCTAGCTGCCTTTTCTAGCACCATTATGCTTTAAAAAAATTTAAAATGCACAAACAACAAGCAGTGACAGCGGCCAATTCTTCAAATGTCCAGATTAATAACTGTAGCATGCTAAAGAAAGGTGTATGTAAATAGCCGGAGATGGTATATGGTCCAGAATCCAGCATAAAATATATCCCTTTCTAAGCATTCCCTCCTTTCCCCTAACCTGAATCCATGCATTAGAATGTAGCTAAACCCTTTTAGAAACTCCTCTTAGCCAACTGCAAACTTATCTGTTGCCACAAGTGCAAAGGGGTTGGATGTGAACCTGTATAACACAAAGTTATTTTAGCCACTTCAATTGGTGACAGAACACAAAATGAAAATTCCTAGGTATACACATCAGTCTGTCTCCACTTTTTATAAAACTGGAATAAAATGGGAAAGTGCCATCTTTATTTATCCTAATTGGATTTTAAATGTCCTTTTGACACAAAAAGGTATATACATAACACAGCTACACAATCTTTTTATTAACTGGACAACAAGTGTCAAAACCCTGTGGATGTATAGGGTAAAACAAGATTGGTCAAGAAAAGAGAATTGTTCCTATAACTGGTAACCTGATACAATGTCCTATTGCCATTTAAAAAAAAAAAAGGTCCATTCATTTCAGTTTATTCAAGTTTGTTTTCATGGTGTTTTATCCCTCTTGATTAAAAAAAAAAATTCAAACTTTAGTAATTTGTGTATGCTGATCTTCATCAAAAGGTTCATTCTCTGGATCAGAGTCAGTGGTGTCAGAATATCTATAATGATCAGGTTCATTGTCACTAACATCCGGTGTTACAGAAGTTGAACTGCTAGCCTCTGGATTTGATGGCTCCTCTACTGTTTTTGTGAAGTATAGCTTCACCTAGAAAAAGAAGAAATTAAATTTTAAAAAAGTCTTTAAATATAATTTGTATTTAATTACAACGCAGAGTCTCCTGCCCCCACGCCTGGCTGTCCTCACAGAGGAACCCAGGTGTGCGGGACCCAGGGCTGAGATCTCCAAGCCTGCTCGGATCGGGACTGGGCCTCCTCCACCCAGATCCCCCATCTTCCAGTAGCTAGACAGTTACACCCACCAACTGCCGTGTAACCTGATCAATGGCCAAGATCCAGAGACTATAAAACCAAGCTCCTGGAAGTGCATGGCCACATTTGAGGTCGTGCAACCTCTTATTCACCACTTCTCACTCTCAGAGAACCAGGCAGGCTACTGAGAGTATCCTGCCCACATATATGCCTGACTGGGAACACCTGTAAAGGTGATTAGAGGCTGCCCCAAAAGCCTCCATCCCTCTCGAAGAGCCCGGCAAGCTACTGAGAGTATTCTGCCTGCACGGCAGAGCCTGGCAAGTATTCGATAAGCCAAAAATAGTAACACTGATGGTCCTCATTCCCCTGACCCTGAAAGAACCCCCAATATGCCATCGGGGTACACTAGCACGTGATAGGGACGAATGGAAACATTACTGGTGCCCGCTCAATGAACAACAAGGTGATAGTGATATAGTGATAGTGATAGTGAATTACAACACAGATTTTTTTTTAACAGATCCACTTTTAAGTACCATGACAAATGTAATTATGAGATTGCCTACACTCTATTGTAATTTCCTGAAAAGATAACTTGGGGTGTTGAACACTTTTTTTTTTTACAATAAGCATTAATCTAAGGCATTAAGTCCATCTAGAAAAAGAAATATACTGGAACAAGTTCATCAAAGTTCTCATATTTTAAATCACAGAATTTAATTCATAAGTGCATGAGTTACAAAAGTATGTTTCACTTCCTACCTGTCTCAAAATCCATGTATCTGAACAAACATCACTACATAAATACTATAGTGATCAATAATGATGGTTAGGATTCTATTTCCCCTAAGCCTTACCTAATGTTGAGGAGGAGGAAGAGAAAAGCTAAGATCGTACAGAGTTCAAACCCATTGCTTTTCCTTTTCTCTTTTTATTTGTTTGGAGGTCAGTCGGCAGTCTCAGTGTTCAGGGGTCATTTCCAGCGTGTTCAAGGGGCCACACAGTACTGGGGACTAGAACCCGGGATTCTTGCACGAAGGGTGTGTTTGTTCCAGCCTGCTATCTCAGTCTCTGTCTGTCTCTCCGCCCAACCCCCTCCCCCCGGTGGTTTTCAAATGTTTTTAAGTCTTCAGACCTGCATTGACTCTATGGTTGATAACCACTGCTCTTTTAGTAGGTCAAAGGCCTTCTAGGCAAAGGTCTAACCAACTCTATATGGCACGCATATATATTTTTTCCCCTTTTTTCTGGACATCTACAGTGATGTTTGGGGGTCCAGGAGCCATTCTCAACATTCCACAGATTGGAGGTCCAGGTCAGATATTATTAGTACCACACCCAGTGGTGCTCAGGGGTATTATGTGGTGCTGTGGGTTAATTTGGAACCTTGTGTACGCCAGCCAAGTGCCCTGACCCTTTCAGAAATCTTCCTGTACGTGGATTTTCCATTTTATAAGAGAAGAAGCTAAAGCTCAGAAAGATTAGCTAACTGCCAAAGGCCATATGTCTAATGGTTAGTACAATTTTAATCAGAGCTGACTTTAAATTCCTTGTCCAACCTATTATTCCTATGGCCACTCCCATTATCTAAGAGCATTATCAATTCTCTGTATTCAATATTCATTCCATTAATAAACCTATTTAGTTTCCTCTTCAAATTACCATATACTAAATCTGGTAGCTTATTATTCTGTTTGGGGGTCACACCCAATGGTGCTCAGGGAAACATACACTATGCTTGGGGATCAAACTTTGTGTTGGCTGAGTGCAAGGCAAGCACCTAAACTTCTGTACTATCTCTCACACCCATACTGGAACTACTCTAGTTCATGCAACCTCATTTTTATCGAAACTATAGCACAGCCTCTCAATTGTCCTATCTTCTATTCTCCATTTTTACTTTCTTTTCCCTCCAGTTTTACAATGTATTTGGGGAGGACAAGGGGACCACAGGGAGAAGAGAAACCCAAAATTTGCTCAGGAGGACATGGGCCACTCAACAATTTTTGGCCAGGTTCAATGTTAAAGCATGAGAATGTGGTGAAGCTCAGGCCCTACAGTGCCACAGTTCCCCAGACCAGCCTGACAGTGCTCATCTGCATAGGACCCCAATTTCATTCCTGCTCTGAGTAAATATCACCTGTTGAAAAGATCATCTCTAACCATCCAACTAAGAAAATAGCAAGATCATTTTCTATTCTTCCTCTGCTTTATTTTTTCATTGTACTTACCACTGTATATCTGTTTACTAATAACTCACAAAATGTTATTTCTGTTAACAGTTCTAAGTCACAGTGCCTAAATTTAAAAAAAAAAAAGTAAAGAAGTAAAGGAAGAATAAAAAGCCTGTCTCTCACCGACAAGAACTTAAAAAGAACTGAGGAAATATTGTATTGGGTTACTTGTAGGACCCAGAGAGAGAATGTGGTTAGAGGTGATGTAAGAAAAAGGCCTATAATATCCCATACAAGTCTTTGTAGTTCATATTTAAAACAAAACAAAAGGTCTTTAAAATGTGTAAACAGAAGCAACACAATCCAGTCTGTTTTAAAGATTACTTGGAGGGGCTCAGAACAAATCACAAGTGGACAAGAGGGAAAACAGTGAGAACACCCCATATTTTATATCCCAGCAGCTCATCCACTCACCCCACAACCACTGCTCCAGACTTTATGCCACTACAAAAAATGGGGCAAAGAATAAGAAGGAGGGGAGTGGGGTGGGGTGGTGCAGAGGTTCTCTATGATCTTTAATTTTATTAGGAACTTTTGCTACTGTAGCAAAAGATCTGCTTTTAGTAACATAAAAATAGGTTAAGCAAATTTTTACCAATTAAAGATCTAGAATACCACATCATCCCCAACCCCCAACACATAAATACACCAATTCCTCAAACGTTTTTAACTGACCTTAAAATTTGGAGAAAAGTATCGGTTGGCCTTATCTTTGTTTGCTTTGTCAAGATCGTTTTTTGTTAAAGTGAGTACTAAGAATTCCTTGTCATTATCTGCACGCTCTATACTGCAAATGCTATCAATTTCTTGATCACATAGACTTCCATTTTCTACTTTTTCTGAGGTTTCCTCTGGTCCTGGTATGAAGAATGTATTTACCCAAAAGTGAAACATTTTGTCCTAAGGGGGAAAAAAAAGAAGTATTTGAAAAGAAAAAGAAAAAGTCCTCAGTATTCAGCATCTGTCCCAAGAAGTAAACAAAACAAACTATATATCATTTGATATTCTGAACAGATATCACCCATCTACTATGATATTAACTTTTCATTATTTTTCTACTTTAAGAGTTTAATAAGAGAGGAGGGGAAGTGAGGAAAGAAAGGGACCTGTAGGTGGTGGAAGGAGTGATGCTACCAGCCTGGCAAAGGGTGTAGTACAGCAACACTGTAATCTTGAACCATTAATATTAATACTATTGTAAATCACATCTAAATACCTATATATAAAATTTTTTTTGCTTATGTTTTTGTAAAAAACTCACAAACCAATTGAATTTTGTTTCGACAAGTTATAAATTACAATATCTTAAACAAAAGTTCTTGAAAGTTCTACAACTTCCCAAAGAAGACAAACATATTTTTTCTTCTATTGCAATTCATGATTGAAAAATTACCTATGAAAACATGGGGGGGGGGGGGGGGTGAAGCAGTACTTTTTACTTTTATGTTACAAAATGCTAGTTAAAGAAAAAACTCTAGGGGTTGGAGCGATAGCACAGTGGGTAGGGCGTTTGCCTTGCACGCAGCCAACATGGCCGACCCAGGTTTGATTCCCAGCAACCCATATGGTTCCCCGAGCACTGCCAGGAGCAATTTCTGAGTTCATGAGCCAGGAGTAACCCCTGAGCATCTCCGGGTGTGACCCAAAAAGCAAAAAAAAAAAAAAAAAAAAAAAACCCTCTAATAATAAGGCTTTGATAAAAAAAACTACATCAGAACTTCGTTTCCAAATAAAGCAAATATTGTTTCATAATTCCTAGAACTGTGCTTATATGTATTCTTTAACAAGAAAGATAAACCGTGTGATCTTACCCAATGCCTTAAACAGTCATGAAGTGTTTTGTATTAAGTTATCAAGTTTTTTTTTCTTTTTGCTTTTTGGGTCACACCCAGCAATGCTCAGGGGTAACTCCTGGTTCCATGCTCAGGAATTACTCTTCGCAGTGCTTGGCGGGCCATATGGGATGCCGGGGATCAAACCTGGGTCGGCTGCATGCAAGGCAAATGCCCTACCCGCTGTGCTATCACTCCGGCTCCTCAAGTTTTCTTTTTAAAGATGGGAAGACTCTTAAAGGATCTTGTCTTAAATTTCTTTCAATGTTTAACAATATCTAAGCAAAGCAACCTTCTACGTCCTCTAAAAAATCTGTTAATTTCAATTATCTTTAGCAAAATTACTGTATTATTAAGAATATTTAGTCAAAAGAAAATATGCTAGTAATATGTAATCTACAAAAGCAAAGGTTCTATGTATATCATGATTATACTGTTTTGGTTCAATCTCAGCATTTTACTAGAAGGAAAAAAATCACATAAAAGTAAATCTATGTAAAGTTGACAAGTATAAATAATTTATCGAATGTTCATTTCTATGTGCTGAAAAATATGCAAATGATACAAACTACAAGAATAAATTCCTCCTAAATCTACAGAGAAATAGTGTTTCGGTATTTTTTAAAAAGAAAATATAACATGTTATATATAATAGTCAAATAGTAGGAAGAAATAAAACTACCTAATTTTAAAACATTTGCTAATGCTTCTTGAACTATTAAAAATAATTTTTCAAAATTATTAAGATATAATTAACATATACAGAAATGGGTAAATGGGTATCTGGTGGGGAATAAAATCAGTTTAACATTCTGTTATTTTCAAGGTACTCTGATTCTGCATAAAGAAAATTGTATTACTATTGACAAGTCAAAGTCAAATTTAAGTGAAATATTCTCTTTTCTTAAAAAAAGGAAAAACTGAAAAATCAGGAACCTTAATACTCCTATTATTACACTGTATAAAAATTATCAATACATTATCAAGAGCATGTAACAAGGCAGTAACAATAAAGCTAGAGATTTTATTATCACCTAAATTTTGCACCTTAGACTAACCCAAACATTAACACTGTTTTAACCTTAGGGCCACACCCAGCTGTGCTCAGGGCTTACTTCTGGCTGTGTTCAAGGCTCATTCTTTGTGATGCTTTGGGGGGGTTGGAAGGGGGGCAGGAAGACTTGAGTGAGAGGAAACTAAATATAAAATGATCCATATTTAAAACAAATCCAAAATAGAGGGAAAAGTAGTTTGCACCATTTCAAAAAAGATCTGGGCAAATTTTTTTAAAAAATAAAGGTCCCATGATAACTTTTCAATTAACCATTCTTTCATTCTTTTTAAGATCATAACTGAAAGGAGAATGAATACAATCTTTAACAGCTTCACATATTTTTGCATAAACTATATTTAAAAATCACGTTTATAAATTTCAGAAACAAATCTGCAAATTCATTTACAAATTATAATTACAATGGCATATGGCATTTTCCTTCAAAGAGGATTATTTATAATGACTCCTCAATGACATAGAAACCAAAGAATGTGTAGATCTAATAAACCAATTAAAACTCATTAGCTCTTGATCACAAATTCTTTACCCTCTCCTTCCTTATATGTTTTGATTTCAGGTTACTCTGTAAGGTAAGACAAGTTTGGATATCTTTCCCAATAAAAGTAAAGTGCAAACCTTTTTCAGCATCTTGTTCTGTTTGTGGAAGAACTCTACTTTGATGTCACCACAGACAGGCAATGGCTGAGGGAATTCAAAGTACATGAATTTGTCTTCCCGTCGTGTGGGTCCTGAATTGGAGGAATATATCTTCACCTTTAGCTGGCAGACCACAAACTGAGGATCTGCATGGTTAAATACATACTGGTTAATTTTCACTGAAAATTCTCTTAATTGTCAAACTGTGAAAAAAAAGAACCACTATTTTAATGAATAACATTATTAGCAATACACAGAAAATAACTGTTCTACATCTGTAGCCCTGACCTAAAATGAAAGAAACATAGGTCCAAAAACATAAACAATGCAAAATTTCCCCAATGTAAATCTTTAACTGAAAGTTCGAATACTGATAAGACAATTCCATTTTACAAACTATAGGTCCCAATATTAGACTTCTTGCATTGTAGTAGCACAATTTTTTTAAATTATGCTATAAATCACAATACAGCCATGAGTCACTTAATGATGGGGATATTCCAAGAGATACATCATCAGGTAATTTTATCAGGTAATTTTAATGTGCCAATATCATAGAGTATATTTACAGAAACCGACACATCTAAGATTTTGTAGGTATTAGTCAAACAGAGAAGAAATGTGCTACCAACTGAGGCAAAAAATGTAAGACGTGCATGCCTGCTCCTGGCATAAATCACTGTATGCATCAGTGAGAGTTACCATAGGCAATGAGATTTTTAGGGTGACCAATGCTTGCATAGTCCATAACTGACTGAAAAGTTGTAGCACATGACTATATAAATTATTTTAAGCATTAGGATACTAAAATAACTTTCTGGCACCTTATCAACTGTAAGACGGTATTGATCTGTAGGCTGGAGAGTCACTCAATGAGCTGTATACATGCTTTGCATGCAGGAGGCCTGATTCCATCAGTGTGTGGTACCCTAAGCAAGTCCAGGAGAGACCCCCAAGGCACAGAGCTGGGAGAAGCCCCTGATAACTGTCCTAGCTATGGCCCAAAGAGAAAAAAAAAAGAAAAAAAGAATAAAGGAAGAAAGGTCAGAGAGATAGTAAGGCTGGAAAAATGCTCAAGTGGACAATCTGGTTTGATCCCCAGCACATTATGGTTCCCTGGGCCCTGCGAGGAGTGATCCCTGAGGCACAAAGCTAGGATTAAGCACTAAGCATAGAGGGGGTATGCCCCAAGCCCCTTTCCCCAAAAGAAACAAAACGTTTTTGCTATAGTATTTTAGCCACTACCTTGTAATAAAATCATACAATTCAGTTTTACTAAGAGGAAGGAAAATACAATAATTCAAACATCGTATAAATGTAAGCCAGAAGAATACTAATGACTGAATTTACTTATAGTTCACATTTTGGTTTGGTTTTGTTGCTTCTATTCAGGGGAGGGGAGTGCACACCCAGAAATGCTCTGAGATGCTGGGGACCAAACCTGGGGATCCCACATGCAAAACATGTGATCCAGCTCTCTAGTCATTTGCCTAAGTCTCTTTTAATTTTGTTTGTTCTGGGGCAAAACCTGGAGTACAAAGGGGTTAGTTCTGGCTTAGTACGCAGGTATCATGCCTAATGATACATGGGGAACCAACTGATGTAGGGAATGAAACCATGGTTGGCCACAAGCAAAGCAAGTGCTTAACCCATGTATTGTCTCTCCAGCTCCCTATTTACTTTTTAATGGTATAGAAAGTCGCCACCATAAGAGAAAAAGATTTTAAATGCAAAGAAATGTAACAGACGTAAAACCAAAAACTGTAGCACAATTTTTTTATTTTTCCGAATCACATTCATTTTCATAAAAATATAAAGGCTGGGCTCTGAGTCTGTTTTAAAATAACTAGGACTGGAAAGACAGAACAGGAGGTACATAAAGTGCTTGCCTTGACCAACTTCGGTTCAAATCCCCTGCATCAAATAGGGTCCCCCAAGCAATGCCAGGCATGATCTCTAGGCACTGAGCCAAGAGTTACCAGGGAGGATCCAAAACCAAAATAAATAGCTAGTAAAAAACAAAACAAGTCACATGACAAGTACCAGGTGTTTCTATTTATAATACAATTAAAAGTGAATTGTTTCTAGAGATGAAAAGACCATATTATTTGATTTGTTAACTGTTTTCTTTTTTTGGGGGGGGGGGGGTACAATAAGCAGTGCTGGAGGTGGGAAGAATCATGGGGTACCAGGAACTGAACTCAGGGCCTCAAATAGTACTTGCTAAGTGTTCTCTCACTCAACCATACGCCCAACCCCTATAAATCTATTTCCAAGTAAAATTATATCTAATGACTAAGGATAGAAATTTACTTAGAAAGTGCTTAGAACCTAGGATTTTAAATTTTTTACATTACATGAACAGTCTAAACAAAGCATTATTCATTTGTAGAACATTTAAGAGTTCTCTGAAAATGATCCTAGGCCAAGGGTTTGTCATTCAATACTATTTTTTTATTTTGTTCTTTTACATACTAAGATGACTGAGATGATATCCAGTGCTTGTCCTTCTCCCTTTTACTTGACCTGATCTCAAATTCCATTAAATTGTAAGGTTTCAGCTTTTTTGCTGCTGCATAGTATTCCACTCTGTGTGCTTATGCCACAGTGGCTTTATCCATTTCTCTGTTGCTGGGCAATTCCTATTTCTTAGCTATTGTACTAAGCACCTACAATAAACACGGGTGTATAGCTATCTTTTCAAATTCATGTTTTTATGTTTTGAATCACAAAACTATCATTAGCAGGCTGGGGAAGGGCAGGAAAACTGGACTAGAAGTAATAAGGACATTAGTAGAAAGTAATGGGCCTTTTAATAACTATACACTAAAACCATAAATATGAATACTACTATAAACATGTTAAACTACAATTAAAAAATGGCAAGGAAATAAAAAAATAAGTGATTTAAGAAAGTTTTTTTAAAACAATTAATCTGAGGGGATAAGAAATGGGTCTTGAAGAAAGCAAAACTAAATATAAAAACCTAAGCTTACATAAAGTTCACAAGGAATATGTATGTACATGACAAAAATTTTAGCACCAGTGTATCCTCCTTATCAAAATAACTGAAAACTGAGAACATGCCAAATTGTTTATCCAAGCTAAATTAATTTTCCAGTCTAATAAATTCCTACTGGCTCATATATGCAATACTTAAATACCAGTAATACATCACATTAATAGATTTGATGAAAGCATGTAGGTATGTGAGATGTTAATCGTGACAAAAAGGCACTCCAAGAGCTAGAAGCAGAGGCGGGAGATATAGTACTGTGGGTAAAGCACTCGCCTTACACATAGCAGGCCCAGGTTCAAACCCGGCAATGCTTATAGTTTCCTAAGTCCTGCCAGGAACAATCCCTGAGTGCACAGCTAGGAGCAAGCAGGGTGTGCCCCCCCCCACCTGCTATATACGCCCCTCCCCCCAAAAAATATGGGGGGCTGGAGGCAGACAAAAAGAGCTGGAAGCTTCACACTAACAACCTGTCAAAAAAATTTTATTTTTTGTCAGGGACAAAGTAAAATGAGCCATTCTACAAGATTTTAAGTGATACTAAAATTTCACTGGGAATTCTAAGCTAAGAAACAAATAATTTAAAAACTGTAATAAAAGGAAGTTTGAATAAAAATGCCTTATGATTTTTAATTGTTAATTCAAATTCCTCTAATTCAGAATTTGATAGTCCTGATTTTAGGATTTTAAATAGAAAATTAACTGCATCAAGTGTTTCAATTAAACTACATCAAAATGTAACTTCAGGGGGCTGGAGCAATAGGACAGCGGGTAAGGCATTTTCCTTGCACACGGCTGACCCAGGTTTGATTCCCAGCATCCCATATGGTCCCCTGAGCCCTGCCAGGAGTGATTCCTGAGTGCATGAACCAGGAGTAACCCCTGTACATCGCTGGATGTGACCCAAAAAGCAAAAATAAAGGAACTTCAAAATCTCATTACATAAACAACTAACAGCTAACTTCACATCAGAGTTACTTAGAATTTTCTCCAGAAATTAAGAGCTTTAATAAAAATATGTGAAGAAAATTTTCCTCAAATCACTAAAAGATTTTCCTTATAATATGCATTTTACATTAAAATGCATATTTATCTAAAGATAAATAAGACCTAGCTTATCAGAATTCCTATGTTAGTAGGTTTCTACTAACTCATAAGACACAATTCTGATATATAGCCTTTGATACAATTGACTTAAGTTCTTAAAATATGAAAAGATCTGTACCAATAAGCAAAAATCAGATTAACTTTCTGGGTATAGTGATATAGTTGAGAGAAAAAAAATCACATTGATAATTGCTTATTAACAACACTTTAAAAAATGTAGAATATGGGAACTTTTATCTTGAAATATTAGGAAAACGATCAAATACAAAAACAATTAACCTCATTAATTGTTTATAGATTTAATTTTTGCCACTTTTGATTTCTTCACTGATTCCTCCTTCAGTCCAACTGCTGCTGTTCTCCCATCTCAATCTTCCTCAATCTTCCCTCTGAATTTCCTGCTCCCTAAGCCCCACACCATGTTCACATGGAAAATTTAACTATTATGCCTCTTTAAGCTACTTCTGAAATTATTCCCTCACATAAAACTACAACCCATATTTTCCAAGTACCTACTGTATCTTTATATCAACAGTTCACTTTCACCTAATATAAAATATGCTACCGGTATCAACAATCACGTACCCAAGTCTCAGATATACAGCGTTCTTTCCTCCTTCTTCTACAAAGTATTCTGACAAAAATCAAAGCTTGGACAAGATCTTAAGATATAAGTGGTCAAAAGAACAAACAAGACAAATCAAATCCCACATAATTACCAAGCATTGGTGGCTTAAAGTAAATCATATAACTAATTTACTTTCTACCATTTCCCTCTCTTGCAATGATTTCTACACATATAGAATTATATATAATATACAGCTTGAGCCTCAAGAATTACAACTTGTTACTATTTCAAAGTCACATCAATACTGGTAATCCAGGCTCCTTTAACAGCTAGTCACAAGTTCCACTCATCTCACTGTCTTGTCAATTTCTTAGCCAGCATTTCTTCCTAATGTTTGATTGAAGTTTTCCATTGCCTTTATTTCCTTCAGATTTAATGCTAATTTAAACTACTTTCTCCAATATTCAAGAACACATGAACTTCCTTCACAAAACTATGACAATTCTCCCAAAATTTATTTTCTGAATATGGCAATTATAACCTAGATATATAACCTTACATTTAATTGTATACTATTTATGTAATAAGTGTTTTTTATACAATTAAATCAGAGTCTAACAGACAACTAAAAATTATAAAGATTAAAAAAGATTTCAGTATGCAGTAATTTTAAAATGCAACACTAGGAAACAACCATAATAATAATTCATTTAAATTCAGGCAAGGCACAGACGTGACAGAAAATTTTTGCTAGGAAGGTCAACGTAAAAAAATGTATTAGGTATAATAAATAAACTGAAGGTTCTCTCTCATTATCTCCCGAAAGTTTTTCCTATGTTGGTATCTATACTATATACGGAGAGCCTGAGTATTTCTTTCCTTTTTCCTTTTTTATGATGTTATGTTCCTAAGTCAGTCACATCTCACAGTCCAGTGCCTTGCATCCAACAATTTTAAAATCTGCACTGAGATGATGAAAGCATGAATAACCTCTCTTAGTGTTTTTTTTTTTGGGGGGGGGGGGCGCGGGGGGGCTCTAAAGAGATGCTCAGAGTGGCAGGGGCTTCTCCTGACGATTCTCAGCCAATCAGTATGGAGGTTTAATATGAGAGGGAGCCCAAGAATGCAGTGCTGCTTTGGTCCTGAGGTGTCAGGAATTTTCTGGGTCATCTGGTAGCGCTCAGGGGCATCCAGGGTTACATCTGGCCTTACACAGAGGAACCATGTGGTGGACATGGGTCAGCTACACACAAGATAGGTGCCTCACCCTATGCTATCTCACTGGTCCTGTCAGTTTGCAACACCAGAGAGATCAAATCCAAGTCTCGTGCCTTTAAGACATGAATTTTGCTATTGATTCATATTGTGGCCCCTTCAATAACATCTCTTAGAAGCCTTCACATGCTATATGAATAAATTTGTCTTTGATAAAGGTGCCTTGATCTAAAAAGATCTGATGATGGTGAGCACACCTATCTAAGTAGCGTCAAGAAACTAATTTTCAAGCTTTAAGTTGAGGGACAGAAATTTTCTAAATTATGTATGTGCTTTTAGGAAACAAAACGTAAGAACTATAACCACTAAAAAAATCATGAAAGATTAATTTCAATATAAAATATTGAAAGAAGTTTTATGGTGATGGGGAGGAGGGTCAGGGGTCGGGCAACCAGGAATCAAACCCAGGGGCTCATGCATACAAAACAAGTGCTCAACCAATGAGTTACCTTCTAAGTCCTCAAGAAATACAAATAAATAAATGCACTCTATATAAAATGTACTTTTTTTTGGAGGGGGGGGGTGGCAGTGGAGCGAGGGTGAGCCAACCACGAAGGTGCTCAGGGCTTACTCCTGATTCTATGCTCAGGGATCACTCTTTGCAGAGCTTGGGAGACCATACAGGGTACCAAGGTCAGCAGCGTGCAGGGCAAATAATCCACCTACTGTATTATCTTCCCAGACCCATAAATATATATATATATTATATACGTAATATATATATAATACTTCTAAGGTAGAAACTAATAGAAAAACTTGGCATGGAAAACCACAGCACTAGTAAACTCTTAGAGAACTGCATAATACTGCCTTATCTCACCTTTCCTCAACTATTTTAGAGAGAAGTATTACGATTTCATTTATAAGTTTAGCTAAGAACTCTGACAAAAGGGAAGAATCAGAACAAGATCAGGATGACTGGCTTTGGTCTAGTGAGGTTAGTTTTTTAGGGAGAAATAAATTAAAGATAGCTATCAATGACATGAGCTCTAGTTAATATTTATCTAGAAAATCTTCAACATTAAAATATCTTCATTTTATTCATGAGCAAACACAGAGAAAAAGTTGATGTGCCTGGGGTTAAATAGTACTTTTACAAGAAGCACTGGAACTGGATTTAAATCTACATTTTCTTTAACAATCAATACTCTGACTCATACCTATTTATTCAATATATTTCAGCTTGTCACCATGTCTTACCAATTTGTCCTTTTATTGTCCATTTTCTTTCATCTTGCTGTCAATTTCTAATGTTCCTAATATAATAAGACACTAGTCCTTGCTCTAGTCCAGTAAACTGACGAATCCCACTACTACTTTCATGTTAGATCTCTGATGGGAATAAGTTATTACTCGTCTTGTCAGAATTTGAGCTGTATTTGAGGATTACAGCAGATATTTCTTTCATAGATATAATTTGGTTTGAAAAACATTAAAATCCTTTATTCTTGACCATCTTAGTCCAAAGTACTGAAGAACTGAGCTAAAGTCATTCAGATAATTCAGAAATATGACACTCCTACAAACATTTTTAAATGTGGTAAATTTTCTTCTAAACTTTTTAAAAAATAAACTTCTAGATACATTAAGAAAAATATTCCAATACATGGAAGGATGAGAATTTAGAGCACTTACTGCAAGTTCCGCCACTGAACATTGGAATAGTTTCAAACATCATCTTGTGAAACAACAGTGCCACTGGTCTATAATCCAGATGATTCTTTAACAGGTAGCTATAATAATACACATAGCGCCTCTGACTGGGAATAGTTACTCCCTGGTGGACAGAAAAAAAAAAAAAAGAAAAAGAAAAAAAAAGGAAAAGAAAAGCCAAATTCAAAAGAAAAGTTCCGTTATAGTTATTTCACTAAATTATAAACGGTAGCTGGGTTTACCCACTAAAAACAGATATACATTAGAAACTTGATCAAGTGATTAATATTTAAACTCAATAATAGAGTAAATCAGAGCAACATCAACACAAAGGAACATACCAGAACAAACTTTCTCTCTTAAAATACAATTATTACAAACTCATTTGGACAACAGCCATACTAATGCTTTGATCCATAAACCCAATAAGCCAAGATCACTGCTTATCCCAAATAAGTGTAAAAGTTCTCCATTCTTCAGTTTGACATGAAAGACTCCCTCAAGGTTTACAGCTCTTATTAAACACACAAATTCCTCAAAAACGTGGTCACCCATTTTCCGGGAAAAGCACATCAAAATCAGCATACTACATAAAGGCATATAGCCTTTAAAAAGCAGCAATAGTATCCAGAAAAGGTAACACTCAATCACAAAACAAAAGTATGTAGCTGACATAAATGCATCAATCGTCCTGTAACAAATATTTACAGGTGTCCCCAAGCTACATACATTTCTTTATTAAATAAACAAGAAAAATGCATCATGTTTATAAATTTTAAGTATTATGAACGTTATCATCTCACTCTCTAAATAAACATATATACAGCAATATATTGAGGTAGCACTTAAAAGGGAATACTAGCTTACCTAAAGAAAAAAATCACTGTGAGGCTATGCATTCACTAAAGATACCAAATAAATGAAGTATGAGAGCACTTATTTGAGATTTCTTATCCTAATACATAATGCAATCAGAAATATTCAAATATTTAACTTGGAGATAAAAGGCAAGTAACATTAAGAAGCTTGGCAGTTAAAAGTAATATTCAAAACCTTAAAAGTATGCTCAACACGAAAAAAAACTTAACTACTCTTTTCTCTTTTGTTTTTGGGGTTGGGGTGGAGTGGTTTAAGTCATACTCAACCATGTTCAGGGCCTACTTCTGGCTCTGTGCTCAGGGATTATTCCTGAAATGCTCAAGGCACCATACACAGCACTAGGAATCAGGCCCAGCTCAGCCACACACAAGGCAAGCACTCTGCTGGCTGTTTTCTCTCTCCAGCCCTACAATATTTCTAAGTTATTATTGACATTTGAATCTCCCCCAATGTTTTTAAAACTTTAAACAGAAATTGTCTCTCTTCTTTCAAGTATATGGTTCACTTATGTGAGTTTTATAGACAAATATGTTAGAAGCCAGATACATATAGTTTTTTTCAATAGGGTATTTTTTTGCTTGTCTTGCTTTGTATTTTGCAGTGTCAGAGATTATACTCATGGCCTCATACATGCAATGCAAATATTCTATTGCTAAGCTACATCCCTGACCTAAATTTTTCTTTTATTTTTCTTTTTTGTTAATGTTAGCATAATTTTATTAAACTACAATATACAGAACACTTTTTTAAAGATAAAAGCCTTTTTAATCAGGACAAATAATTTAAGATTTTGACCATAGTGCAAAGATCACATTTAGGCTTTAAATTCAGATTTAAATACTGAAAATCAAAACAAAGGCGTAGATTTGTTTCCTCAGGAAAATGAAGACTATGAAAAAAAAACACCCTACCTTTTCCACAGGATTCTCAGGAGGATCAAACACCAAATGCAGTTACACAAAAGTATTCTAAAACTTGAAAATGTTATACAAATTCTAATTTAAAATTTCTGAAAATTCTGTATATACTTAAGTTGTGGCATTGGTAAACATGGAATTTTGGTTCTATGTTATTTTTCTTAATGAACAATAGTAAAGTAGTATTACTTTGAAGAACTGTTCCCAAAGTTAATATAAAATTTACCATTAAAATTTAAACTTAAAAATGGTCCCTCTTTTAAAAAATGAACTATTTTAACCTTTTTTAATGCATCACCATTAAACACCCTCCTACTTACACCCACAATTAAAACTGTTTATTATATATACATTATTTATACCATTCCAGCAAATAACTTGCCATTCACACTGATCAAGATAAAATAGAGAACTACAAGGCAGGTTGAGGGAAACAGAAGACAGAAGGGGAAAACTTTTCGTAAGAAAATTTATTTTCTAGTCAAAAATTCAACAAAATTAAAAAAATTTAAGTCAAGGCAAGTATATAAGAAGATTAAGTTATCAAATTGCTTGGAGTTTAGTGAAATAACTGAAATCTCTTTTGAGGTGTGTGAAATCAAAGGTTTTCAAAGCCTTATATCTACTCACGTAGCAAAGCTTTATATCTACTCGTGTAGCAAGTGATTAATAAGCATGATTAATAATATTATCAATCTGGAATTGTTTATACACACTTTGTAAATTTTTACATAAGAGGGCTAGGTTACTATTAAAAAGTCTGAATCAATTAGCAGTCAACATTACATAAGTAGTTTATGTATGAGCTGAACATTGATTACACAATTCAAAGAAAAGTAATTAAAAGGACAATTGAAAAATAAAAATATTTTCACTTTACACAATTAAGGTTTCTGTACTTTTGGGGCAGAGTGTTTGTGTCACACCCAGTTGTGCTCTGTTGGGACTGTATTTGGTGCTGGGCATGCAAGTCAAGTGTCTTATCCACTACATTATTTCTCTGTCCCAGGGATTCTGTATTTTAACTTCGAAATTTTTATCAATTTGTAATGTGCCAGTAGCTCAATTTCAAAATGTACAGACTGAAAGAAACAAAAAGCTTAAAAGGCCCAAATGTGTATGAAATCAACCTTAACATCTCCCCCACACACTAATCTGTTCTCTAAAGCCACAACGTAGTTAGTATAGTTAGTAAATTTTAATTAACAATACAATGAATAGAGCTAACTGTAGGATTTGAAATAAAAAATTGAAATGTCTACAATTTATAATACAAATTCTTCATGAATGCATATACCGAGAACAATAATTCATGTAAAATTACACATAACACTTTGAGTATAGAGACTGGATTTCAAATATCACACGTTAACACTTTGAATATAGAGACTGGATTTCAAATATCTTTTTGATTTGTGTTTTGGGCCACCCAGTAGTGCTCAGGGACTGTATGTAGAAGGGTCACCAAGTGCAAATTAAGTGTCCTAACCATACTATCAAGTATCAAAATTAACAAAAGAATCAAAGAAATTAGTATTTTACTGATCTCAAAAAATTTTTTTACACATATAAAAAGGGTCTCACCTAAAGCTGTTAGAGATTAAAGTACCACTTCAAATTTTTAAAGAAAAAATTTTTTTAATTTTCCTATTTTCATTTACACTAAGATTAATAAAATTATCTTATTCTCTAACCAAGAATTAATAAAATTATCTTATTCTCTAACAAATTATATTCTAACCAAGAATTTTTATGGTCAACCCAAAGGTATAGTTCTACTCTCTATACATTTTTTTTCTGCTGTAAAAAAATTACATTTTTAGCCTTTTTTTCTCATATATAACTTTCAAAACAACTTAATTTAGCAATCTTCAGTTTATCAGAATACCACACTCTTAGGGCCATCATCTCAAACAGTCAACAGTGCCTTCATTCCCTTCAAGTTTACAAGAAAGGAGGGAAGGCTACATTCTTGGTGCTACCTAATACAGTGCAGTGCTATGAGGTAGTCCATCTACCTAATTCTTTACTCAGTCTTACCCATCCCATATCATTCAACAACTTCTTACACTCTTGATCACAAGACCTCAGCACACTATTCACACCACTTCTCTTTCTATCTTGTTCCAAATATCACTCTTCAATGAATTCTGCTCATACTTCACCTGGAACCCAGAAGTCAGTCAATTCAAAATTTGCTTCTTCCAACTTTTCATTCCTGATATTTTATAGAAGTCCCTCTTGTTTACAAAGGTTCTGTTTTATCAACTTCTCTATTATCACCTCTCTGGCATTTCGCTTTAATTCTCTTACTAAAAGTTCAGTAAAAGCTGACTCCTCTTAATAATAAGCTCAACTAATACAGTCTTTATCCAAAAGCAGCTAACAATTCAAAGCCAAACCCCTAAACTCTTAAACGATATCCTCTCTGCATACAGGAGAGGACACTCAAAGAATAGTCTTTACTTAAAGCACAGAAAACCATTTTTATACAACTGATTTCTTAGTAGTCATTAGTGCTTTCAAAACCAAACTTCCTGCTGTTTCCTAATCCTAGGCTTTCTTTTTAAGTGCCATTTAAAAAAAAAAAAAGTCTTGCTTCCCATGGCCCTAGGACACAGGACACACTCTCTTAAAAGAATCTCTCTTCACATAACTGGCTGGATGTCTTTCTTCTTGTCCCTAAATATAGACAAACCTCAAAACTTTTATCATAGATCTATCTTCTTTAAGACAACCGTACATGGTAATTGTCAATCTTTTGCACTTACTTTTAAAAGTTTTATATTTCAATGTGACTTTAAATTAATTTACAAAAATTCCCATTACTTGGCTATTGGGCTGGAGCAATAGCACAGCGGGTAGGACGTTTGCCTCGCATGCAGCTGACGCAGGCGACCCTGGTTCAATTCCTATACCCCTCTTGGAGTGCCTGGCAAGCTACCAAGAGTATCTCGCCCGCTCAGCAAAGCCTGGCAAGCTCCCCGCGATGTATTCGATATACCAAACGCAGTAACAACAGTGCTACAGTGCAGTGCTATTTGGCTATATCTTTCTAGTTGAAAATCTCAAAAGCACATCACATAGCCCCAAATCAAAACTTTCATATTCTTGCATTAATCTACCATTTATTTCTGTGAAAGTATACACTGCTTGCTCCAATACCTGAGCGTAAAACCACTACTACCACTATTTACTGCACTTCAACTGTGTTATCAGCATTATTCTGAAATTTTTCTTAAGTTAAAAAAGGGGGCATTACTGGTAATACTGTTTTATAGATCGAATAAAAACATGTATCTGTAGCAGCTGTAGCACTGTCCTCCCATTGTTCATCGATTTGCTTGAGCAGGCCCAGTACCGTCTCCATTATGAGACTTCTTTTACTGTGTTTGGCGTATCGAATACGCCACGGGGAGCTTGCCAGGCTTTGCCATGCTGGCGAGATACTCTCGGTAGCTGGCCGGGCTCTCCGAGAGGGGCGGAGGAATCGAACCCGGGTCAGCCACGTCGGTCCTGTGCAAGGCAAACGCCTTATCCGCAGTGCCATCACTCCAGCCCTTATATATCTTATAAATAATGGAAATAGACTTCATGCCAGCACTCTAGTTCCAGAGTTTATGCTCAACCACTAGCACCACAGTATAGGTAAAATAGTAAGGTGAGGAAGAGATTTGTTTATCAGTCATTGTATCAACTACCTTAAATATACATAAACATGAGCATACGTGCACACACAATAAACACACAAAATGCATATAAACCAGAAGTTAAAGCGCACACAGAATAATCGTACTGATTCCACACAGCTATTCCAACACCAAAATCCAGGTTAGGACTCTGAAATACCTCTCAAAATACCACTTCTAATTTCCTGTCGCTTTCTAATTTGGTCGCCTCCTAAATCTTGCTAATAACTGACAGTTTCTATGAACTATAATATTTTCTCCAATTGGGGGGTGGGATGTTAGGGATAAACCTCACCACTACTTCGAGACCACTCCCAGTGGTACTAAGGAGACCAAGTAATTCCTAGGATTGAGCCTATATGAAAGCATGTGCAGTAGCCCTTTGAGCTAGCTCCAACCCTTCCAATTTATCCATTTTTTTACCACTCAAATTTCTTGGATGCAATCCAAGTAAGAGTAAAATCATCACACTACGTAATTCCGCAACAAAACAAAAAGACAACCCAACTCTTCCAATTCTACCTTGGACAACTCTGTTACATGTGTTCTTACATGTGGCCAAGCTATCTTCTTGCTTTTGTACTTTTTTAAAAAACCAGATTTGTTATAAAGGCTTTGGTAAGCAATCACCAGGGAAGTTTCACAAATTTTCTAATACCCTAATTAATTTAGAAAAATTATTTGTTGCTTTAAGATTTGAGAGCAATCACTTAAAAATGCATTTCACACTGGTTCTTCTGAAGGGCTTCTATGTTATAGAATTATATATGATTTATACTTTAAAGCAATTGTAACATTTTATTAAAAACTGTCCATTTCTGGGCCAGAGAGCACAGCAGGTAGGGTAGCCTTTCATGTGGCTGACCCAGTTCGATCCCTGACCCCCAGCAACCCAAATAGTTCCCTGAGCCCCACCAGGAGTGATTGCTGAGTAGTCAGTCAGGAGTAAGTACTAAGCACCGCCAAGAGTGACCCAAAAACAGTATCAAAAAAGCTGTTCATTTCCAACTGAAATATTCCAATCCATTATATCTCTTTTCTCAAATCTACCACCAACAACAAAAACATTTGTACATTTCAAAAATTTATTTACTCCTTTCTCTAATACTTTTGTTTTCCTTTATTGATTTTACTAGATTATACACTGATGAGCTTAAAACTATTAATTCAAATGGTTGACTGCTAATTCACCAACTTAAATTTTCATTTCATTAATCTCCTTTTAGATTAATGTTCTCAAATATGAATTTATAGTTTATCACTGACCCAAAAATGTTCAAGATTTTTAAATTTCCAAATGAGTGATTTGATTTAATTAAACCTTTCAAAAGATATACCTATAAAATGGAGCAATAGTACAGCAGGTTTGAGCACTTGTCTTGTAAACTGCTAACCCAGGTTCAGTCTCTGGAACCCGTTAAGTACCCTGAACATCCCTTTGAAGTAATTCCTGAGTGCAGAAACAGGAGTAACCCTTGAGCATCTCTGGATGTAACCACAATACCAAAAAAATAAAATAAATGAAAACCTAAATCTACTGGATTATAATCAAGAAATGGTATTTGGATATTTCTACTCCTTTAGAGATATTTTTCGTGGATGGCAAAAACATTTTACAGATTATTTTTATTATATGCCACTACTTTTCAACCGGGAAGTGGGGGAGAGGGGGCGCCAGTAGGCTCCCAAACAATGCTCAGGTGACAAAATGCCAGCCTTGGCAATTTTTGCCAACCAGGCTAGTAGTTTCATTGTGAGGGCCCAGGAATATAGTCCTGCCTAGCCCCTGTGGTGCCAAGAGCTATCTAGGCCAACCCACATGTGACTGGTGACTGCCAAGACAGGGAGCAATTGTAAAATATTATTAAAAATTGTCCATGACTCAATTCTCAAAAAATTAGGATTTGAGCTCCCATTTTACCCAGCAATATCACTTCTGGGATTGGTATATCCCAGAGAGGCAAAAAAGTATAGTCGAACTGACATCTGCACTTTGTTTGTTCATTGCAGCACTGTTTACAATACCTAGATTCTGGAAAAAAAACCTGAGTGCCCAAGAACAGACGACTGGTTAAAGAAACTTTGGTACATCTACACAATGGAGTACTATGTAGCTGTTAGAAAAGATGAAGTCATGAAATTCACATACAAGTGGTACTACATGGAAAGTATCATGCTAAGCGAAATCAGTCAGAAAGAGAGGAACAAACATAGAACGATTGCATTCATCTAGGGAACATAAAGTAACAAAATAGGAGACTAACACCCAAGAATAGCCGAAATAAGTACCAGGAGGTTTACTCCATGGCTTGGAGGCCAGCCGCACACGCTAGGGGAAAAGGCAGCAGCTCAGACACAGAAGGGAACACCAAGTAAAGGGTGCTGGGAGGATCTTCCCAGGATGGGAGATGCATGTTGAAAGTAGACTATAGACCGAGCATGACTGCCTCTCGCTGCCTCTTTTGCAAACCACAGCACACAAAAGCAGAAAGAGAACAAAGGGGAATGCCCTGCCACAAAGGCAGGGTGGGGTGGAGGGATTGGGGGTGGGAGGGGTACTAGGATCAGTGGTGGTAGAAGATGGGCAGTGGTGGAGTGATGGTACTTGATCACTGTATAACTGAAACCCAAGCACAAATATCTGTAAGTCTACAACTGTACCTCAAAGTGTTTCGTGAATAAAATAAATTTTAAAAAATAAATTAAAAATAAAAATTGTCCATGACTAACTACACCCCGTCATTCTCCAGGAACAACACTGTGCCAGAGATAAAAAAAAATGGGACCAGCAAGATGATGTGCCATAACGCCTACACCATCCCTCCATGCTCTAATTTTCTACCTGCTTTTTGCTCCATTCATAGCTATTTTTCCTTTTCTCTTCCAGCTTCTGCTCAATATATTTCAATGTGATAGTCAACACTGAATTCATAAGGCTTTTGAGTTTGGGTTTGGGACCACACCCAGAGAAACTCCAGGACTATTCAGTGCTCAAGGCTACATGGTGCCAAGAATCAAACTCTGGGCTCTGAGATATGCAACATGAGTTCAGGACTTTTGACCTTGCTCCCAAGCCCCGAAAGTCTTCACTCTTAAATGTGACCTATGTTAAGAGGACAATCTTGGTCTAGTTCCATGTGTTTTGCTATAAATACACTGAGATTAATATCCTCTCCTGCTTTTGAAATTTACATTTGCCTGATGTTTCTTTAGTGCACCATTTATTTATTTTATTGTCTTGAGGATGATACCAATAAGGGTGCAACTGAGAAATGCTTCTATTTACTTACAGAGAGTAAATTGAGAGGGGTGCTGAGACACGTTTTTCTGAAAGTGGGGAGGGCGTAGAAGTAAGTTTGGAACCTCTATAGTATATAATTAGTGTCTTAAAAACTGTAAAATTTAAAAGTACAGATTATACATATCTTTCCAACCTAGGACACAATGGGACCAGAGAGAGTATGTCCAAGTAAGGACCATTTATGTGTGGTCCCTGATCACTTCCAGGTGTTATCTCTGAGTATCACCCAGGAGTGGCCCAAAAATCAAAACAAAACAAATCAGAACATATAAAACACTGCCATTATACTATCAAACCAGAATACAGCCTGAGAGTACAACACAAGATATGAAATGCTTTCTTCATATTTTGCATCAACAGTCCAAGATCATCTTTCTCTATAATAAATTCTCTACAAGAATAGTTTTCTCAATTCCTGTTTTAAAAAATAACTATCTACTTTAGTGAATTTTTCAGTGTCATTTGTAAATTCAGACATAGTGTAGATTTGTCTTAGTTTTTTACTTTTGGGCCACATACAATGGTGCTTAAAGCTTACTCTGGCTAGTGAGACTTGGGAGCCATATGGGATGCCGGGGACCGAACCCAAGACAAGTGTCCTACTATTTGCTTTGGGCCCTGGAGTATTAAAAAAAAAAAAAAAACCATAATACTACTTGGGGGTACGGTGCCGCCAGCAAGTCAATCTGTACCTGTGAGGAGAGTGCATCAGCAACCTAATGGTGCCTTCAGACTTCCAGATACCCCAAAATTGCTGCTGTGCCTTTGGCCAGACCCCAAAAACTTGGGGCAAAGTTTACCGAGAAAGTAAATGGCCAAAAGTTAGGTATGTGGGAGACACATTCACAAACCACCTCCAGCTCAGCTATATCACTGGAGGCAAGGTCTCTCTGGTTTCTGATCAAACTGCTAACCAGTCATGATCCCAGAGACTCAGAAACAAATCTCGGAACCCAGTGGCTTTTGGCAGAGATGCATCCGGTCCCCACAATGGGTTATCGGCGCTGGACCACCACAGGGGGGAAAGGGTGTTGTCCTTCTGACTGCTCCCCCTTGGCGGGCCGGTGACCGCCATCTTCCAGGCGCCATTGGATAGTGAGGTTTGGGCTCTCACTGACGAGATGCGTGATGCCTAATGAGAAGGGGGTGGAGCTGGTCCTTTCCTCCCTGCCCCAATGAGATCCTGATATTCTCCCAGTACAATATCCTTATCATTCTGAGACTGCGAGTTGGTTAGAGAACAGGCCTCATTCTTTAGTTTTGATTTTAAGTGTTCCAAGTCTTTGGCCAGAGTGTTTGCTGAGGAATTGGTACAAGCCCTAATCCAGGTAAACCAGAAACTAATCTTGGAATTTTTGCTCAAATCTTGGGTCTCTTTTCATGCAGCTATACAGAATGCAAAGCTGGAACAACTTACAGAAGACTGCCTGAAAACAAATTAGAGAACAGTAAGACAGAGAGAGCCTGATGCTTGTTAAAACTTCTAGATCTATGCCAGAGCTTTGGGAAAATATTAAATCAGTAAGTGTCTGCCCTTTTGTTTACACTATTTTAAATTGGTTTGCTGTGACATGAAACTATAGTTTATTATAATAAAGCAACATATATATATTTTTTTGTAGGAGTACTGCTATTTATTCAGCCACTAATTAGCTGATTGGATTGTGCGTGAACTCCACCTTACAGAGCAACTATATTTTAAAGAGATTTTCTTTTTCTGGAGAGGTGAGGGGAAGTTGAGGTCACACCTGGCAGTGCTCAGGGTTTAACTCCTGGCTTTGTGCTCAGTGATCACTCCTGGTAGGCTCAGGGCACCTTGTGGGCTGCCAGAAACTGAATGCTGGTCAGTCACAGGCAAAGCAAGAGCCATACCTGCTATTCTATCTTTCCAGACCCTAATTTTCTATTTTTACTTTAGGAACCAAAACAACTTAAAAAAAAAAACTGTCAGAAAAACAATGTGACACAAAGAATATTTGGTTTGAGATCAGAAGATACAATTTTGAATAATTACATATATAAATGGCCTGGAAAAGACTTTACAGATCTATCACTTAGAATGAGCCTAATTAGAAAATTACTGAGTTTTCACAGTGCAAAATCTTGAATGTAAAGTTGAATAAGAGGCTTAAACTCCTATATCAGAGGATATATTAAAAAAAAAAAACTTAAATGTTCTATTAGGAACTTCTGAAAAAGTAAAAAAGAGGATTTTAAAAAATCTTGTTGTGCACTGATGGAGGGATGGGTGTTAGATCATTGTATGACTGAAACTCAAACATGAAAGTTTTATAACTGCATCTCACGGTGATTCAATTTAAAAAAAATTTTAAATCTTATTTTATTGTTGAAAATTGGGAAAATTTCACTAGATAATTATATAATATACAAATAATATATAATAATTATATGAGGTAAACACAAAACAAATACTGTCCTCCCACTGTTCATCGATTTTGCTTGAGCCCGGGCCCAGTAACATCTCCATTTTGAGACTTGTTACTGTGTTTGGCGTATTGAATACGTCACGGGGAGCTTCCCAGGCTTTGCTGTGCAGGCAAGATACTCTCGGTAGCTTGCCAGGCACTCCAAGAGGGGCGGAGGAATCGAACCCGGCTTGGCCGGGCTGGCTGTGTGCAAGGCAAACACCCTACCACTGTGCTATCGATCCAGCCCTGGTCATGGTCATGGTTCTGCCATTGTTCATCGATTTGCTCGAGCGGGCCCAGTAACATTGTGAGACTTGTTACTGTGTTTGGCATATAGAATACATCACGGGTAGCTTGCCAGGCTCTGCTGTGTGGGCGAGATACTCTCAGTTGCTTGTCGGGCTCTCTGAGAGGGGTGGAGGAATCGAACTCAGGTCAGCCATGTTGGCTGTGTGTAAGGTAAATGCCTTACCCGCTGTGCTATCGCTCCAGCCCTATATGAAGTAATTTAGTAAAAAATAGTCTATTACTATAATTAAGCTATTAAAATTATTCAGAGAACCTAGAAAATTTTCCCTCTTAAAATTATTTACAATAAACTTAATATCTATTATTATTATTGTAAGACTTAAGTCTCAAAGTCTAATACATTTGTATACATAAATCATAAAATTATATAAACTTGTATCCCAAACTTTTGCTTCAATAACGAAAGTCAAAAGCTCAAATCACTGTCCTAAAATTTTAATTAAAAAAAAAAATCACTGCATATTTTCATGAAATTTTAGAAAAGATTTGAGATAAATTGTCATGTTAAATTCAGAAACATTACCTAATCATTCTTCCAAAATACATAAATATACTTATGATAATTCATCAAATGCTTAAATTCTTTTTGGGGGAGGCAGGGAAAATTAGGCACCACTCTGAGATGCTCAGGGCTTACTCCTGGGCTTTTTGCTCAGGAAAGTATGATGTATTTATGCTTTATGCTTGGCAGTACTTAGGGACCATATATAGAGTGCCCAGTATCAAACTGGGGTCTTCTATATGCAAGGTAGGCACGTAAACCCCTGTATTAACTCTCCAGCCCCAGGATGTCTTCATTCTTTGTCCATAATTTATAGAAATATTTTACAGGGCCATATACCATGGTGCTAGGGGTAAGGGAGGCATGAATTATGAAGGACCTCACAGATACTAAGCACATGCTCTTCCACATGAACTATCTCAGTTTATAGCCCACCCCTAGTTTATAAAACATATTTTAAGTTCGCTATTATAAATATAAAACATAAGTACAGATACAGAGAGGATGAGTCATTGGACTACACGCAATCCTCCTGAGAATTGTCAGGCCTATGTGATGCTTTCATGGGAAAAGGAGAGCTAGATAATAGTAGAGTTTTGTAACAATTTGTTATATGCTCAAAACTACATATGCAGTTATGCCTCCTATAACAATATTGTTGTTGCTTTAATTATTAAGATAGAAGGAATCTTCCTCCCCTCAAGCAGTTATCTTGTTCTCAGAACAGGTTTTTCATCAAAGGAGGTATTAATTGTACTCTGACTTCTTGGCAACATTCAAAACTTAAAAGTATTGTTTGGGTATTACCAATACAATGGCCTATTTTATGGTCAGATGATGCTTACCACTATGTAATATATTTTGTACCAAGTCCACTGAGGGATTATCAAGACTCTGGGCCAAATTATTTTGAGGAGAGTCTCAGCAAAGTCTACAAACCCTTTACCAAAATATGACAACTGGCACTTCTTTTATCAAAACAGAGGGAAGTAGAGGAAGAAAATGAGAAATAGGAAAAGAACCATTCTGTTGCTAAATCAATGTCACAAAAAATAGTAATTATTTTTCAACTTCTTAATGTTTCTCTATAATTAAAATTGATACAAGAACATTAAAAACATTTCATATAATATAAAAAGTGGATGCATTGCATAAATCTCTTGTATCAGTGACAGAATTACCAAACAGAAATCACAGATTAAATCTAAGATGAAATATTGATAAAGTAATAAATCTAATATCAAATGTTTCAAAAATAAAAGTACTCTGGGATAACCAATTATATTTAAGCTATTCTCTGGTAGAATTCCACAGCCATACAACAATAGTTTTACTATACCTAAGCTAAGTTTTCTTAAGATGACAACAATTATATCAATTAAAGATTAAAAATACATTATTTCACTAGCAGTCTATTAAGTACATGTGATATATTTGAAAGTTTAGGGACAATTAAATTGCAAAGAATTTAAGGGAGCCTAATGGTATTTTAAGATCAACAAGCCCTATTCTCCTTGTTCTAATTAAATCAAGGATCGTTAAATGCCACAGCATTTATAAAGATGAGTATAAAGTGAGAAGCCTTGTCAAAACAGATCAATTTCATCTGTGTTACATAATCTTTGACCCTTTCAGAGGTAACTGAAATGTCTCAGAATTCTTTTGTCATTTTAGGGCTTGTGGACTTGACAGTGTGGAAGAATTTCAACAACCTGTCAGGAGAATCACATCTACTCAAAATGCTGTCATCAATTGTTTGAAAAATCATAATCAAAGCATGTTCTTTTGGGGTCTAACTTTACACCTATAATATGAAAAATTGCTGCAAAAAATAAAATTTCATAATTTTATTATTTTTATTCACCGTAAATAGCTTTCTAAGGTACTTCACAACAGCTTCTCATAAGGCTTACCATTTCATTAAATATACTTCCTCTACAAAGAGAACTGCCTCACGAAATTTTCCAACTTTTCTGTAAAAACTGTCTCATTAACTCTTAAAATCATCCACTATAAAGGCTGTGATCACTAAAATATTTTCCCACCAACAAGTTAAAATACTTCCTTACTTTTTTATGGCAATTTCTCTTGGCTCAAACTTAAACTAGAAACAGACAAAATAAAATATAATGAAGTTTATATATTCTTGGAATTTTGTATGTTTATTACAGCTCAAACATGAATCTCACTCATACAAAGTCTATGCTTCTCACATCCCAGGCTCCTGAGTTTCACTCTGATCCCTAAACATGACAGGATGGAATGTCCCAAATCTTGTATGTCTAGATTTCACTATCAAAAGCAAATGGCCAACTTTTCTCAAGAAGCAACCTCTATCAGACAGTACATGGACACATTAGTATGGGATAGACGAGTAAGAGAAGGGATGAAGGGGAAAGTTTGAACACATGAAAGCAAAGTTTAATTAGAAAAGAACAGGCAGAAACATTTATTTGTTCCCAACTTAAAATAACAGATCAAGTCACACTCTGGAGTTGCTGGCTATAATGTCAAAGAAGGAAATAAAGCCACAACTGAAAATGAAGAAGACAAATTCCTTAGGAATCATCCAACATGTCTGTAGGTTAGAACATGAAACACCAGTGCATTATCTCTACCAAAGAATTTTGTGCATTCAAAAAAAAGAATGGGATTTTATACCATGAAGCAGGTCATATAAGAATTGAAAAATACTACTTCCTTTCAAATTATTACCCAGTCACTAATTTTCATCAAATAGTAACACAATTTTTAAAAATTCTACTTGTGAATACTCTTTGGAAACTTATGGAATCATCATGAGATATACAAAGGTGTTCATGACTGAGTTTCAGCCACACAATGTTCCAACACCCATCCCTTCACCAGTGCACATTTTCTGACACCAATGTCCTTAGTTTCCCTGCCTCCCACCCTCCACCCCTGCAGCCTCCATCCCTCCCTTCTTTCCTTCCTATCTCCACTCCCATCTCATTTTCTTCTTAGGTACTATGGTTTGCAATACTGTTACTGAAAGGGTATCATGCATATCACTCTACCTCCTTTCACAACTCAGTTTTTGTCCAGAGTGATCATTTCTAACTATGACTGCCATCGTGATCCATCCCTTCTGTCCTAATTGTACTCCCTCTCCCACTTTGTGGCAAGCTTCCTAACCGTGGACAAGTCTTCCTAGCCCTTGTATTTATGGGGTATTATTCACATACTATGTTGTTGAGGTTTTTTTTTATATCCCATAAATGAGTGCAATCATTCTATTTGTCCTTCTCCCTCTGGTTTCACTTAGCATGACACTCTCCAAGTCCATTCACGCATAAGCAAATTTCATGACTTCATTTTTCCTAACAGCTGCATAATGTTCCACTGTGTAGATGTACCACAGTTTCTTTATTCATTCATCTGTGCTGGGGCACTTGGGTTCTTTCCAGATTCTGGCTCTTGTGAATAGCGCTGTCATGAACACAGAGTGCAGATGGCTTTTCTGTATTGTGTTTTGGGTCCCTAGGGTCTATTCCCAGAAACAGAATTGCTGGATCATATGGATATTATTTTCTAGAAAGGTTTAACCAATCGTCATTCTCAACCAGCAATGAATTAAGGTCCTCCTCATCCAAGCCAACACTCATGGTTTTTGATGTGTGTCAATCTTTGTGGTATGCTATCTCATTGTTTTCATTTGCATCTCCCTGAATATTACTCATGTAGAGCCCTTTTTCATGTGCTTTTTGGCCTATCCTTAATTCTTGACACAAGCTTACTTTTCATCTGGCAAGATTCTACAGATTACATTTGCTCCCATTTTTCTATGCAATAGGGCTTTCAGTTCTTGTTTCAACCAAAAGCAAAGTGAGAACTGACTGGCTATCAATGGTGCCATCTAAGTTGCCAAGTGAAAGACAATGGCATAGCTTCAATGTATCATTTTTCTTAACAATCAAAATTAAAGCAGCCTTTTCACTACTATTGAGAACACTAAAATTTAATTTTGGCTAATATGCATCTCTAAATTTATTTGCAACTGATTTTTACATGAAAACAAAAATGAGAAAAAAATTACTATGCTAAGATAATTTTCAGTGCAATTAAGAACTATAAGCAAAAATGTGTATACTGTGTATACTTTTACTGGAGATATTTATAGATGTTACATTTTGTAAGGGAATACAACATACACAGTTTTTAAACCTCTAGTTTAATCTAGTGTTCTAGCTCCACAATACAAAGGTTCTTTGAAATAATTTGTTTGTTTGAGGCCTGTACTATAGCAGTGCTCAGAGGTGACTCACAGCTCTGTATTTGGTGACCAGGTGCTGATTGAGGATCAAATTGGGATCCTGTATGGAAAGCATGCACTCCAGCCCTTTGAATCATTTCCCCAGTACCTATTACAAATTCTTTTTACCTGATTTTTTTTTAACTATCAAAATGCTTGCTGTTCAGTGACCCTATTTTAAATTTCTACCACTGCTTTTATAAATGTACTTTAATTTGACCCACTTCTCTATGGTTTTCTTCTAATTCAGTCTCTTTAACCAATAGTGCCCAACATTTATTCTCAAAGTATAGAACAATTTACCTTCTATATTTTTAATCAGTAAAAGCAAGTGTTTCCCTGAAGAGATGAACCAGTGTCAACATCTCCAGTCCTCTGCTCTGGAATTCATTTCAGTACTATCATTCCAGGGTGCACACAATACGCAGAAATGTAAGGCAATCTATTAATGATCAATTCAACTTTTACAAACTATCACAAATGAATAGTGACATAATTTTTAAAGTCACAAAGACAAATGAAATGAGATAGATAAGGATGGAATGGAAAAAGAAATCAATGCAACTACCCAGCAGAAAATTAAAAATAAAATCCAATTACCTAAGGACAGTAGAAATGAGGCACAGAAGAACTGGTCCACAGTTGGAAGCTTGCACCAATGCGGGGAGGGGGTGGGGGGGGGGGCAGTTAGTATAGAGAAGGACCCACTATGACAATATCGTTGGGAATAATCACTCTGGCCAAGAACTGAGTGCTAAAGAAGGTAAAGGGATATATGGGATAACCTTCAGTACCTGTACTGCAAACCAAAATGCCCAAAGCAGGAGGGAAGAAAGGTGGGAAAGAGGAGACGAGGGTGGAAGGAGGTAAACCGGGGACACTGGTTGTGGGAAATGTACACTGGTCAAGGGAAAGGTATTGGAAGATTGTGTGATCAAAACCCAATCATGCACAACTTTATAACTGTGTAATTCACAATGGTTTAATAGGAAGGGAGGGAGGGAGAGAAGGGAAGGGGAGGGGGAGAAAGAGAAAAGAGAATAAGAGAAAGAGAAAGAGAAAGGAAAAGGGAAAGAAAAAGAGATAGAGAGACAGACAGACACAAAGACAGATAGTGCTGGCAAACACAGCAAACCCCAGCACTGCATATAGGTCCCGTAAGCCCAACCAAAAGTGATCCCTAAGTACTGAGCCAGGAATAAACGCCCTGAGCACCTCCAGCTGCGGCCTAAAACTAAAACACCTTCCTACCAAAAAAAAAAAAAAAAAAAAATCATATGATCACATAAGGGTGTAATGTCTACCTCAATAGTTCTCTAAATGAGGTTTTCCATATATCCAGAATGGGTTAAAGTTTTCCCCTTTTTGAAGACAAAGAAATAAATAAAAATTTTCATCAGAAATGGAAGCATGAGCTAGAGAGATAGCACAGTGCACAGGGCTCTTGCTTTGCACGCGGCCAATCCAGATTTGACACGAGGCAACCCATCTGGTCCCCAAAAGCACTGCAGTGATTCCTGAGTGCAGAGCAATGAGTATACCCTGAGCATCACTGGACATGGCCCAAAAACTAGAAACAAAACAAAATGCAAGAAATGCAAGAATGTGTTGTCACACTATTAAAAAAAGAAAACCCTTGAAAATCACTGTAGAAGTTCTCCCTAATTTGCTGTTTGCAAATTACCACCAATTTTTGCAAATAAATACTTTCAAATTACTGTACATATTACATTTGTCACTTTCAATAGTCTTTAGTTTTTTGAATAAGGAGATTCTTAACTTAATTACAAATGATATTTATATAAAAGCATATTTTTGTTGTTTTACAAACCATAATCTTTATAAAGATAAACTTGACTTGGTAAAGGCATCCAAGTTATCAATCTAAATACCTTTTAATCTCAAGCAAGCTTGAAAATATCAAATTCAACTTAAAAAATAACAAAACTTACTTTCAATATGCTATTTTAGGAACTTGGTAAGAATTTTATGAGGACAAATAAGCAAAAAAGTTAATCAGTAAAATTAGCTTCGAAGATATGAAACTGCTAGCATGAAGAGACAGAAACTGCTAGCATAAAGAGAAAAAGTGAATGGAATCAAGACTTTTGCTCACATGACTATTAAAGTATACGTGACCATATCTTTAGAATAAAGATATAAGAATTACCAAAAATGTTTTTAAACAGATGTTTAAATTTAATTTAAATTTCCAGAATTACAAAAGAAAAATCATTAACTATAACTTACCTTTTTGTCTCTGGTCCTTACTTCTCCATAGAAATCTAGGGCCTCTTGTGCCTTTAAAAATTTGCCTCGATGCAACAAATATGCACAAATCATTACACCAGTTCGTCCCTTTCCAGCTTTACAGTGAATTGCTGCAACGTGATTGTCATCTTCACTTAGCCATTGGTCAAGATCTTCACAAAAGGGTTTGATAAGTTCTAGCTGTGGTGGATTATGGTCTTCAAAAGGATACTGTGCAACTATAGTAAAAAAGATAAACTCAGAATAAAAAATCTCTCCTTAATTGTTTATTGAAATAAGTTTCACTTTAGCTATGTTACTTATGAACTTTATATTAAAAAAAAACAAAAATCATTGTCTCAAATTTTACTAAAGAAGAACAGTATCAATGACTCTTAAAATTATTCATTAGAAAGGAGAGCTATTATATAATACACTGCTATGGAATGGTAGCAAAAAATCGGTTGAGGTAAACCCAAAATGAAAAATAACATGGACCTCTTGTCAAAGCTCTCAATACATTTCTCAATAAGGGAGCAATGTTTTAATAATACTGTACCAGAATAAAACATGTTTTCTAAGGATTTCAAAAATTACTCTGAATGAAAAATTTAAAAGAGTATAATTTATACTTTATAAATTAAAATGCCAGTAAGTGGTCAAGATGTTTTGCAATTGTGTTATAATCACATGACTTTACAGCCATTTACAAAATACTAAAATATTCTTTGTAAAAAGTATATAATTGTAGTATAAAGTATGTCAAACAAAGTTTTGGCATTTTCACAAGAATTATTAATAAAGCCAAACTTCTCTATTCCTTATAGTCACGATACGGTCTTCCAGTTAAATCTCTTGGTGTGACAGATTTCCCTCTACAGACCAGTTACAGAGAATCATCATGGTTGCTTTCAATTAGTCATCTAGCTTACTAGACTGTCATTCCATCTATACTTTCTCACTGCAACACAAGAATTTCCATGGAAAATCTATTAAATGTCTACTTAAAGATATAAAACCGGGGCTGGAGCAATAGCACAGCGGGTAGGGCATTTGCCTTGCATGCGGCCGACCCGGGTTTGATTCCCAGCATCCTATATGGTCCCCTGAGCACCGCCATGGGTAATTCCTGAGCGCAGAGCCAGGAGTAACCCCTGTACATTGCCGGGTGTAACCCCCAAAAAAAGCAAAAAAAAAAAAAGATATAAAACCTCAAATACAGCATGATTTGCCTAATAAACAGTAGCCTTAGCCTAACTAAATTCATGAAAAAAGAAGCTATCTTACTGACTCTAAAATGGTTCCCAGTCATTTAGTGCTTCAACTCAAACCATCTGAAAGTCTATTCTATAATTTATTTAATCTGGTTTTGGGGTTACACACAGTGGTGCTCCTGAGGCTCCACCTGGCTTGGTACCTAGAGGACCACAGATGGAACCTGGTTTGCTGGATGCAAAATATGCTGCAGCCCTCTGGGCTATCTCCAAGCCTCATCTAGATTTTAAGGAGGTACAATAGCATCAGTCTCTAATTCATGGCTCCCAGTTTTTCTTTCAAACTATCACAGCAACGCCTCAAGCTTTTAAACATTCCAATATATTCATGATTCAAGTGGTTTCACAAAAACAAAACCAAGTTTTTGTGAACTCTGAGAAAAACTGATTTACAGTAACCGAGAAAACCCCACTTTTTGAAAGCACCCTGCTTTCATCTATCAGGTATAGTACTTTACCTGTATTATTATACTCTTTCCTATCTTTTAGGCCATATTCCTCCATAAATTATCATTCTGCTTTTTTCTTATAATGTTTTCAAAAGTAAGAATGATCCTGTCCTTTTATTGTTAGTTTGGGACTCTCTATTAGACTATTCTTATATATATTTTTTTAATGCTCTATCCACTGTACTATTGCTCTGACACCACATCAAACATTTTACTTTATTTTTCGGGGAGGAGAGCCACACCCAGTGTTGCTTGTTGCTCAGGTATTACTCCTGGCTCGGCATTCAGGAATTACTTTTGGCAGTGCTTGGGGGACCATATGGGATGCCAGGGACTGAACCTCGGTCATCCACAAGAAGGTAAGCGCCCTACCCACTGTACCATTGCGCTAGCCCATTTTGTATTTTACTAGCTCTCCTCATACTACTGCAGTCTAAAAATTTTAACACTACTTGCCAGTGAGTTCATTTGATACTTGTATCTCTGGGAGTCCTGCATGCAATCCCTGACACATACTTTTCTGAGCATCTCTGAGTTCCTAAGTTCCAATCCAGGAATAGTCCCTGGGCACCACTGGGTATAACCAAAACAAAACACAAGATAAAACAATAGAAAACTAAATTCATTTTCAAATTTTTTGAAGAGCATCATTATGATATATATTTCTAACTTGTTATTACTGCCAAAACACTAAAACTCAATGTATTATTTTTAAGTTACATAACAGTTCATTTATACCTACCTCTGCAGTTAAATTTGGCGGTATCATAATGTCTTTCAGCACATCTAAAAGAAAGGTTTAAACGGATACAGGGTTACCTTTTGTACTTAAGGAAAAAATATGATAAGAAACTTTTTAAATCTTTATAATGTTAAATGCATCAACTATTTCTTTTTATCATAAGAATTCAATAAAGCAGGTACTGCTGCTATCCTGCAGCTGGAGCAATAGCACAGCGGTAGGGCGTTTGCCTTGCATGAGGCCGACCGGCTGCCCCGGGTTCAACTCCTCCACCTGTCTCAGAGAGCCCGGCAAACTACCGAGAGTATTACGCCCGCACGGCAAAGCCTGGCAAGCTACCCGTGACGTATTCGATATGCCAAACACAGTAACAATAAGTCTCACAATGGTGACGTTACTGGGCCCACTCGATCAAATCGATGAACAACGGGAGGACAGTAACAGTGACAGTTCTATCCCACTTTACAATTAAGAAAACTATAGCCTCAAAGGTTAAGAATACAAACAATGTGATGCCACAAATATTCAATATCTGCAAATTCAGCTTCATATCTAGCCTTCAAATTTGCTTAATAAACTTTCCCTTTGTAGAAATTCTTCAAGTTAGTGGAATCTATTTCATAAATATATATAAGCCACTAATTCGTTTCAATATTACCTTTTTCTCAGAGGAAAGTATAAACAGTTCTCAAACTTCAAAAGTCAAAGATATTTGTTCAAATATAAAATCCGTACAGGTAAAAAAATAAACAAACTGAAAGGGATCAAAATTTCAAGACATACTACTCACTAACTTTTTTTTAATTAGACCTTTTGTTTTTGGACAAATCAAAAGTCATCTTTTAAAATAAGCTCTCGAACATTCAGCCAAAGAGAAGGACAACATGGAGGGCGGGATCCACAGATCCCGAAGGAAAAAAAAACCAAAAACAGGTTCCAAAAAGAGCCGAGATCATCGGGAAGCCCCAGATGGGGTAGGTACTGCATTCCGCCTCCCACAGATGGAACCCCGGTGACCAGAAGCCTCTACAACCACAGTTCGAGTATGCGGGAACTAGGACTTTCCTCAAGACATCTCTCTATATACAAAGTGATCCATGGTAAGTAAACCACCCAACGTTTCTCTCTGAAAATCATAGTTAAGTTTGGAGCACAGCCACAGCCCCAGAAACACAAGGACTTAATGCATAACCCAGCAGCTTGGAGCAGAAAAGTAAACGGGCTATGCGTTAATCCAGGCCATCATGACTGTCCGGAGGGGAAAGGGTGTTGCCCCATTCGCCCTCTCCTCTCTGGAAAGAAAGATGGCGGCCACGTGGGAGCCTTGTGGACAGCAGGTATGAGCCAGGGGTGTGGGGGCGACTAAAACCTCATGGGAAAGGGGGCGTTCCGGTCCGACCTTCACGCCCTACCGAGGTCACCAGTTGCCCCCGCGAGCGGCTCTCCAGCACGGCCACGGCCCCAGAAGCACAAGGACTTAATGCAGAACCCAGCAGCTTGGAGCAGAAAAGTGAAAGGACTATGCGTTAATCCAGGACATCATGTCTGCCCGGAGGGGAAAGGGTGTTGGTCCCTTCCACCCTCCTCCCTCTGGAAAGAAAGATGGCGGCCACATGGGAGCCTTGTGGACAGCAGGTATGAGCCGGGGGTGTGGGGGCAACTAAAACCTCATGGGAAGGGGGGCGTTCCGGTCCGTCCTTCACGCCCTACCGAGGTCACCAGTTGCCCCCCACTAGCGGCTCTCCAGCACGGCCACGGCCCCAGAAGCACAAGGACTTAATGCAGAACCCGGAAGCTTGGAGCAGAAAAGTGAACGGACCATGCGTTAATCCAGGCCATCAAGTCTGCCGGAGGAGAAAGGGTGTTGCCCCATTCGCCCTCTCTTCTCTGGAAAGAAGGATGGTGGCTGCATGGGAGCCTTGTGGACAGCAGGTATGAGCCGGGCGAGTGGGGGCGACTAAAATCTCATGGGAAGGGGGGCGTTCCGGTCCATCCTTCACGCCCTACCGAGGTCACCAGTTGCCCCCCGCGAGCGGCTCTCCAGCACGGCCACGGCCCCAGAAGCACAAGGACTTAATGCAGAACCCGACAGCTTGGAGCAGAAAAGTGAACAGACTATGCGTTAATCCAGGCCATCAGGTCTGTCCGGAGGGGAAAGGGTGTTGCCCCAGTCGCCTTCTCCTCTCTGGAAAGAAAGATGGCGGCCGCATGGGAGCCTTGTGGACAGCAGGTATGAGCCGGGCGAGTGGGGGTGACTAAAACCTCATGGGAAGGGGGGGCGTTTCGGTCCGCCCTTCACGCCCTACCGAGGTCACCAGTTGCCCCCCCATGAACGGCTCTCCAGCACGGCCACAGCCCCAGAAGCACAAGGACTTAATGCAGAACCCAGCAGCTTGGAGCAGAAAAGTGAAAGGACTATGCGTTAATCCAGGCCATCATGTCTGCCCGGAGGGGAAAGGGTATTGGTCCCTTCCGCCCTCCTCCCTCTGAAAAGAAAGATGGAGGACACATGGGAGCCTTGTGGACAGCAGGTATGAGCCGGGCGAGTGGGGGCGACTAAAACCTCATGGGAAGGGGGGCGTTCCGGTCCGTCCTTCACGCCCTACCGAGGTCACCAGTTGCCCCCCGCGAGCGGCTCTCCAGCACGGCCACGGCCCCAGAAGCACAAGGACTTTAATGCAGAACCCGGCAGCTTGGAGCAGAAAAGTGAACGGACTATGCGTTAATCCAGGCCATCAGGTCTGTCCGGAGGGGAAAGGGTGTTGCCCCAGTCGCCTTCTCCTCTCTGGAAAGAAAGATGGCGGGCGCATGGGAGCCTTGTGGACAGCAGGTGTGAGCCGGGGGACTGGGGGCGACTAAAACTTCATGGGAAGGGAGGCGTTTCGGTCCGCCCTTCACGCCCTACCGAGGCCACCAGTTGCCCCCCACTAGCGGCTCTCCAGCACGGCCACGACTCCAGAGAACAGAAACCAATTTCTTAACTATCTGACTTTCAGTAGAAATACTTCCAGGGTCAATAAGTAAAATAGCAGAAATCCAAAACCAACATATAATTCTTGAACCCAGCTGTAGAAAGCAAATCACTTCACAATGCTTTGTCAGCATGTCTGATTTGGGGGGGGGGGGGGGGGTAAACTCTAAATAATAGTGGTGAATCTTTTATTGAAACAATGAATCTAATCAAAGCAGATAGAGTGTTAACAAGAATTCATCTGCCCCACAGGGACTGGGAGGGGTGGGGGGTGGGGTTTTATTGGGGTTCTTCATGGTAAAAAATAAGTTTTGGTAAAGGGAAATGTGCTTGATATTTGCATGACTGAGACCTAAACCTGAAAGCTTTGTAACCTTTCCCATGGTAATTCAACAAATAAATAAATAAATTTAAAAACAAGGTAAATTTAAAAACAAACCAAAATAAATAAATAAATAAATAAATAAAATAAGCTCTCAAATTGAGCTCCCATTTGATCCAGCAATATCACTCCTGGGAATATATCCGAGAGAGGCAAAAAAGTATAGTCGAAGTGACATCTGCAATTGTTTGTTCATAGTAGCACTGTTTATAATAGCCAGAGTCTGGAAAAAACCTGAATGCCCAAGAAGAGATGACTGGTTAAAGAAACTTTGGTACATTTACACAATGGAGTACTATGTAGCTGTTAGAAAAGACGAAATCATTAAATTTACATACAAGTGGTACTACATGGAAAGTATCATGTTAAGCAAAATGACTCAGAAAGAAAGGGATAGACATAGAAAGAATGCATTCATCTGGGGAACATAAAGTAACAAAATAGGAGACTAACACCCCAGAATGGCCGAGATTAGTACCAGGAATTTTACTCCATGGCTTGGAGGCCAGCCACACATGCTAGGGGAAAAGGGAGCTCAGATAGAGAAAGGAGCACCAAATAAAGGGTTTTGGGAGGATCATCCCAGGATGGGAGAGCATATTGAAAATAGACTATAGACAAAACATGATTGCCACTCAATGTCTCTTTTGCAAACCACAACACCCAAAAGGAGAGAGAGAGAGAGAGAGAGAGAGAGAGAGAGAGAGAGAGAGAACAAAAGGGAATGCCCTGCCACAGAGGCAGGGTGGGATGGGTGGGGATGGGAGGAGGGAGGGATACTGGGATCCATGGTGGTGGGAAATGGGCATTGGTGGAGGGATGGGTATTTGATCATTGTATAATTGAAACCTAAGCACAAAAATGTGTACGTTTACAACTGTACTTCATGATGTCTCACTAATAAAAATTTTTAAAAAAATAAATAAAAGATGGTTCCATTTTCATCACACACACACACACAAAAATAATCTCTCAGATTATAAACTTAAAAGAGAATAATGTCAATACAGAATATTAAAATGTTTCAATATTTAGCATTACTTAGACATGATAATATTTGTCTTCTTGGGCTGTGGGGCGACAGTCACACCCAGCAGTGCTCAGGAATCACTCCTAGCAGTGTTCACGTGACCATATGCAATGCAAGGGATCGAACTATGATTGGGTGCATGCAAGGCAAGCACCTTAACCTCTGTACTGTATCTCTCTAGCACTTTTATTGTGGGGAAGACGGGAGTCTTGTAAGCACATTCGCCAGTGTTCTGGGAACCAAATGTGATGCCAAGGATCAAACTGGGGTCAGCCACAAGTAAAGCAAGTAAGTACCTTAAGCTCTATTTTAACCCTCTAGTACCAAGCTTTTCTTTTGAATAGTAGTGACCTACTGATAACCGTGCATTGGCTTCCTCGTAATTAAAGGCAATGTTTCTAAAAACCAATAGAGTCAAGAAGGAATTCTATGTTAATTTGTAGTCAGAGGTATTCGAATAAATCCAAATTCTAACCAACCAAAATTCTGTTTTGTTTCTGGGGTACACTTGGCAACACTCGAGGCCTACTCCTGGCTCTATAGTCAGGGATCGCTCCTGATGAGCTCCAGGGACGTGTCAGGCAAAGCACTCTGCCCACTACACTATCACTCAGGCCACCTGACCAAGCCAAAAATTTTTTTCTTAATATTTAAAAGAAAAACTTAACAGTTGAAACAAAAATAATTCCAAAATCTCCAAATTTTAAATATCTCGCACTTTCTCAAATTTATGGCAAACTCAGCAGTTGCAAAACCTATCTTAATTCACTTAATCACTTAACTTCCCGTTAGTCGTCGATTTGCTCGAGCGGGCGCCAGTAACGTCTCCATTTGTCCCTGTCGCGTGCTAGTGTAGCCCAATGGCATCTGTTCGCTCCGGGAACATGAAGGGCCTCAAACCGATCGTTCATGATCTTCACGAAGAAGTCTGACCATCTGAGAGGTGGGCGGCCATGCGGTCTTTTGACATCCCTAGGAATCCAATCAGTAACAGCTCTACTCCAACGGTCATCTTTAAATCTCATTACGTGACCAGCCCATCTGATTTTCGACACCTTGGCAAATGAGACAGCATCCCTGATCCTTGATCTTCGACAGATGTCAGAACTCCGGATTCTTTCTCTCATTTGAGGGAAACGTGATATTCCAAGCATAGCTCTTTCTATTCTTCTTTGGGAGACCTGAATAGCGTTCTCATCTTGTTTGCGTAGGGCCCAGGTCTCTGAGGCATATGTTAATGCAGGAAGAACAGTGGAATCAAAGAGATGTGCCCGGAGCCGGAGGTTCTTCGTCCTCTTAGCTATTTCTTCGACGTTCTTGAAGGCGTTCCAAGCCGCTCTCTTCCTCCTGCACAGCTCGGGTGCCAGGTCATTTGTCATGTTGACCTCTCGACCTAGGTACACATAGCTGTTGCATTCAGAGATGGTCGTTCCATTGAGAGCGAATGGGGCGTCAGGAACAAGGCTGTTTCTCATAAACATTGTCTTCGTAAGATTCAGCTGTAGTCCTACCTTTCCACACTCACGGTCAAAGTCGGCCAGCATTTGTGCCGCTTGGCTGATGTTTGGTGTTATTAAAACAATGTCATCAGCAAAGCGGAGGTGGTGTAGTTGCCGACCATCTATCTTCACTCCCATTCCTTCCCATTCCAGTTGTCGCATGATGTTCTCGAGGGTGGCACTGAAGAGTTTCGGTGAAATGGTATCACCCTGCCGCACCCCTCTCCTGACATCAAGGATCACTTCTTTGTAGAATGGTGAGATCCTGGTAGTGAATCCGCAATACAGCTCACGGAGGATCCTGATGTATTGGGCTTGAATGCCCTGATTGGCTAGGGCTTCAATGACCACTTCTGTCTCAACAGAATCAAAGGCCTTCTTTAAATCAATGAACGTTAAACAGAGCGGCATCTTGAACTCCCGAGAAACCTCAATGAGCCTGGTTATCGTGTGGATATGGTTGATGGTGCTGAATCCTTTGCGGAACCCGGCTTGCTTGCATGGTTGTCCTTCATCTAGTGTTCTGCCAATCCTATTTAGGATGACTCGAGTGAACAACTTGTAGATGACAGACAATAGGCAGATTGGGCGATAGTTGCCAATGTCATGGATGTCTCCCTTCTTGAACAGTAGTACGGTCCTGCTGGTTTTCCATTGGGACAGAGCCTTGAATTCAGACAGGTAGCAAGTGAAGAGCCGAGCCAGTGTATTGATGAGTACTGATGGCAGGTTCTTCAGGTGTTCAGGTCTGACCTTGTCTGGGCCGGGTGCTGTTTGTTTCTTTACCGACGAAATGGCGTGTCGGATTTCGGAAGGGAGAATGTTGGTAAGGACATATCCATCCTGTGGAATTTGGTATGTCGGCAAGTGGACATGGCTATTGAAGAGATTTGAGTAGAAGTCATGGATAATCTTCTACATTGCCGTTCTGGAGGATGTGATGGATCCATCAGGACGCCGGAGGGCAGTCATCTTGGTCTTGTAGTTGGCGAAGGACAGGCGGGCGTAACGAATACTTTTCCCAGCTTCTGCCGCATCTACCAGTACTTCTGCTCTTCTCTCTGAGATCTTCCTTGATAGCACCTCTGCACTGCTTTGCGAGCTCGGACTTAGCTTGCAGTTGCCTGAGGCATGCGCCAAACCACGCTGGCGAATTAGCTCAAGAGTTTTCGAAGACAGGCATTTTTTTGTGGCTATCTCTCTCTTGGCGTTCCTCGCCCATTCATGGAGGTGCTGAACCGGTCGATCCTATTCCTCGTCAATGTTGTCAACAATGGCATCTTCCCATGTTGCTGCAATAGTGCCAAAGAGTTCTCAGTTGGTGGTTTTTCTGGGAGTTCTCTTTTTGAATTTTGCAGCCCTTTCTCCCCGCTCTGTGAAGTAGAATTTTGCATGAAGGAGACGGTGGTCCGATCCCGTTCGAAATTTTGGGACAACAGCGACATTGGTCAGGCAGGCAAAACCGTCGACTGAATATGATGTGGTCTATTTCGTTGTGGAATCGTCCACCGGGAGACTCCCATGTCCAACATTTAGATTCTGCCTTCTGGAACTGTGAGTTACCATGGATGGTCTTGGTCAACATGATGAACTCAGACAGTCTCTCACCCTGTTCGTTCCATTCTAGGCCATGGGTCCCGATGTGAAGTTCTTCAGCTGATCTTCTCGGTCCTATCTGGGCATTAAAATCACCCACAATGATCTTGTAGAAGGTGTGGTCTTCTTTATAGAACTTCTCCATTTCCATGTAGAACTTCTCAATTTCTCCTTCATCATAATTGGATGTTGGTGCGTAGACAACGAAGATAGACATTCACACATGTACATACAAATGTACTCATACAAATTCTTCCTCGTCATTCATATAAAATATTAGGAATAAAAGACTGAAAAAAATCACAATCTATAATTGACTACACACTGCAAAGATCAATATTGTCAACAATAAAGATTTCATATTAGAACTGAATCCATAAAGAAGGATGAATCACATAAAAAGATAAGGCTTAGAATGGGAGGTAGAGTCTAGGAAACAATTGTAAGAAGCTGGTCCCATGACAGCTCAATAAAAAATAAACATGAGTTGCATGCAACTTTGATTCTCTAAAATTCCCATGTTCTTTAAGAAGCCCAAAATGTTTAGCTCGGCAAACCCTGCTTAAGACTACCTTATAAACATACAATTGACAATTATTATTGTTAAAGAGAAGAAACGGAAGGAAAATGGAAATAATAAAATAATAAATGTCTACCAGATATATCCATATTAAAATAGTTTCCATGATTTTAAATAATCTGTGGTTGATCTTCCCATTTTATATATGACAAAACTAAAATCTGTAAGAATATTAAAATATTTTCCCCAAACCACAACACATAAATATAAGAGCCAGAGCAAGAAAGTATCTCTGATTACAAGCTGATTTTTTTTACTGCTGCTTCATACTTCCAAACTTTTAGAAAAGGTTTTAAAACAAAGTAATAACAAAGTTTAAGGGCTGGAGCGATAGCACAGCGGGTAGGGCGTTTGCCTTGCACGAGGCCAACCTGGGTTCGATTCCTCTGTCCCTCTCAGAGAGTCTGGCAAGCTACCAAGAGTATCCTGCCCTCACAGCAGAGCCTGGCAAACTTCCCATGGCGTATGTGATATGCCAGAAACAGTAGTAAGTCTCACAATGGAGATGTTACTGGTCCCCTCAAGCAAAATCGATGAACAATGGGAGGACAGTGTCACAGTGCTAAAAAAAGTTTCAAGTAAACCTTTCTACAAGAGCAATATCTGACATATACAAAGAGGGACAAAAAATGTGAAACAAAAATGTTATGAAAACCTCTACAGATATATAAAGAGAATATGTGAGATCATATAGTGGGACTTTACTTTCTTGTAAAGAAAGTGATGAGGGGAGAGTCAAAGAGGGTAAGAATCAAGACTCTTCTTTATTTACATATATTATGAGTGTGCTGACCCATATGTACAAACACAGGGTTCCTTGTAACTGTTAGTGATTAGTCTCTCAACAAAAAAAATTAAGGTAAACAAATGGCAAATGGAGTTTGTCCAACACAAGTTCTTGGCAGGTATAGTCATCTATACATTTACACTACTAATACTCAATTTTACTGCACCAAAAAAACTGGAATTTACTAATGAGGCTAGTTTTGTCCTCTTATAAGGATGTACTGAATGTATAATGAAAACAGAAATATATCATAAAATTTAGAAATTCCATATAAAGATAAAGAATTTGGGGGGCTGGAGTGATAGCACTGTGTGTAGAACATTTGCCTTGTACGTGGCCAACCTGGGTTCGATTCCCAGTATCCCATATGGACCCCGAGCACCGCCAGGAGTAATTCCTGAGTACAGAGCCAGGAATAACCCCTGTGCATCGCTGGGTCTGACCAAAAAAAAAAAAAAAAAAGATGAAGAACTCTTATTTATTAATTTGTCACAGAAAATTTAATATATTATTAAACAAGTATGTCTAGCAAAAATATTTTAAGATCTTTCAATTGATATGTTTGCAAAGATATACATCAGATATGCTTAACATACTAAATAAACAAGAAATAAAACAGAAACAGCTGCTGCATGCAAGATTCATCCCAAATCAGAAACATAAATGTGAGTAGAAAGAAGGCAAAAACTGCATAGTGACATCAAAAGTCAAAACATGCTACACCAAAATTTAGTATAAGTAAAATGTGGGTAGGTTAAAACAAACAAAAAACAGATAGGGACTATAGACATAAATAGCAGGTAGACTGCTATCTATTAGACACACTTAACTTCTCTAGGCCTCAAATATACCTGTAAACTGAGGAGATGGGAATATTTTAAGGTATTTCCCATATGTGAGAGTTCAGTATTCCATTAAATAGAATAGAGATGACAAGTTAAAATATATACACCAAAAACTACTCTCAGCTAATAGTGACAATTCATTAATCTGGGACTCCAATGGGTCTGGAAATAACAGTCTAGTCCCCAGTGCCAGATTTCACAATAATGCAAATGACTCATAATACTATTAGTATAAGCCAAAATTCTAAATTCTGGAAGAAGCCACTATGCACAAGAATGAAAAGAATTTCCTTTCCCTTCCTTGGATATGTTAAACTTGAATTGAATTTTGAAAAGGTCAGAATTTCTTTTCACACCTTTCTACTTTCCTTCTGAGTTTCTCCAAATGCCTGATTCTGAAAAGTCTTAAGTAACTCATTAAATGGAATATGGTAGCTGCAACAAAGCTTATTGCACATGAAATTAATCAGAAAAGAAGGCAGGAGCCAGAGCAATGTACAGCAGGTAAGATCTGCATGCAGCCAACCCAGGTTCCATCCCCGGCACCCCATATGGTCCCCTGATCCCATCAGGTGTGATCTCTGAATACAGAATCAGGAGTGAGACTTGAATCCATTGGTGTGGCCCAAAACCAAAAACAAAAATGGCAGACGCATGGCTCATTTGAAAACTAGGGTCTATCTAAACTTAAAAATTTTATAGCACCTTTTACTTTAATTATCACCATATCCTCCACAGGCACATCATAGTCTGAGTATATCTGCCATATTCTATCTAAAGACTATAATGCCAAAAAGATGCATATGTGCTATTTCTGCTTATCTACAACAGACAGAAAATCGATCTCCACTGGTTCTTTTCAATATCCCACCTTAAACATGCCTTTTTTGACAAAGCCTTCCCTGAGGTACATTTACTATTTCTATTCTCTAAGCAGCTCTGTTCTAGATAAGAATTTCCTTTCTACAATACTTTGTTTAGATTTCACAGTAGATTGTAAGCTTCCTTAAAAATAGAACTAAATCTGATTCATCTCTATATCTCCAACATATTTTATAATGACTAGTATATGGCAAGCACTTCATATGTTTGCTCTTTTGTGACTCTGAAGATATTGTAAGCATAAACATTGGAATAGACTTTATATTTAGATCTTCTTCGTTGGAGTACATGAGACCTTCTGAGCTCTTACTAGAAAATAAAGATCACTAGTTCTGCAAATATTCTTGCTGTTCTTATTTTGTAATGATCAGGACAGGCTAAATATTCGCTATAATGCACATGTCCCAGACATGCTTTATCTACTTAGGTCTAGTCTTAGAACTGAAGGTGAAAAATAAATAAGTGAAAGAAATGCAGATGATAAAACAAAAACAAAAAAAAAAAAACACTAGTAAAGATACAAAAGCAATTTCCCACCACCTACAAGGCATTGAAAATCTTTCATTCATTCTTTCTGTTAATCTAAATGTCCCTTAAAAGCAAAAAAGAATTTTGCTCATATATTTGATAAACTCTATAGAAATTATAAGTGAATCAGTATAGTTTCAATTTTTAATTTTCCAAGTGCATAAGCAATACTTGTCACAGGAAAACTAAAGGCCAGGCACAGAAATATCACATATTTAATACTTTTTTTTAAATTGTAAAAGAGTCACTATTTTGGAAAGTATGGGGGAAAAACTAATTCTCCCCCTCCTCTATTTTTCTTCCACTTTTATATCCCTATTCAAAAAGCCAAGATAAAAAACTAAAGCTATGATATCCCAGAAAGGCAAAAAAGTATAGTTGAAGTGACATCTGCACTTGTTTGTTTATTGCAGCACTCTTTACAATAGCCAGAATCTGGAAAACACCTGAGTGCCGAGAACAGATGACTGGTTAAAGAAACTTTGGTGCATCTACACAAAGGAGTACTATGTAGCTATTAGAAAAGATGAAGTCATGAAATTTACATACAAGTGGTACTACATGGAAAGTATCATGTTAAGCGAAATGAGTCAGAAAGAGCGGGATAGACACAGAAAGATTGCATTCATCTGGGGAACATAAAATAACAAAAAAGGAGACTAACACCCAAGAGGGGCCAAGATCAGTACTAGGAATTTTGCTCCATGGCTTGAAGGCCAGCCACACATGGTAGGGGAAAAGGGGGCTCAGATACAGAAGGGAGCACCAAATAAAGGGTGTTGGGAGGATCCTCCCAGGGTGGGAGATACATGCTGAAAGTAGACTATAGACCAAACATGATTGCCACTCAATGCCTCTTTTGCAAACCACAACACCCAAAAGGAGAGAGAGAACAAAAGGGAATGCCCTGCCACAGAGGCAGGGTGAGATGGGGGGGATGGGGGGTGGGAGGGATACTGGGACCCATGTTGGTGGGAAATGGGCACTGGTGGAGGGATGGGTATTTGATCATTGTATAATTGAAACCCAGCACAAAAATTTGTGAGTCTTCAACTGTACCTCATGGTGTTTCACTAATAAAAATTTTTAAAAAATTAAAAAAAAACCTAAAGCTATGGTCAACTGGTTATTAAATGTGCAATCTTTATAACCCTGCTCCAGACAACAAAAACCACACAATTCAACTATTTTAGCAATATATTTGTATTACACAATTATAAAATACCCTAGTAGCTGTTTCAGTCAATCAACAGAGAAAGAATAAAAAAATTTTCCACCCTGAAACATACTCCCATGTAAAAGATATGAATGCTTTAACAGAAGTAGTTCTATGAGTTACATTTCAAGTTACCACATGGGTAAGGGATAAGACAACAAATCACTTACAGCAGGTCAAGTAATATGAATCTGTACCAACACTCTTTTATCTTATCACCACTTTCTAAAGAACCACTTTCTCAAGCATATTCTCGAATTGTTTTAGAAATACAGTTCTATTAAAGGATTTCTTTAACTATTTCATTGTAACAAGAAAATTTTAATTGGTAATTACTTTGTAAGGTATTTGCAGGCATAAAAATAAGAAAACATACTTACAGATTGTATATCTTGTAATGGTTTTTATGCTTTGAATCCAAAAACCTTAAAAGAAAACAAAAAGCAAACATTAACACAAAATTAACTAACATGAAATTACTTTTTTGATTAAGAAAAGTATTTTCAAATCAACTTTAATTTAAGACAAATTAAAAAAAACACACCTACTATAAATATTCGCTCTTTGTGCCTAAACATACAATGGGCTCATTCTTAAATAATTGCTGCATTACACAGATTCATACAATCTTAAGTAAGGCTGTTTTCATGGAATTAATATTTGTATATTCTTCATCTTAACACAATGATGGCTGAGTATTACGAAGTAACTTATAAAAGACAGCATTAAGCCCAAGTTCATCTAAGTCATATACATTCTGCAAGAGTCGTGTACAATCACATATTTAAAATAACCTACAAGGGGCTGGAGTGATAGTACAGTGGGTAGGGCGTTTGCCTTGCACGCAGCCCCACCCAGGTTCGATTCCCAGCATCCCATATGGTCCCCTGAGCACCGCCAGGAGAGATTCCTGAGTGCATGAACCAGGAGTAACCCCTGTGCATCGCTGGGTGTGACCCAAAAAGCAAAAAGCAAAAACAATAAAATAACCTTCAAAATTCATTTTCTTTCAAACCAAGTGTTTTCAGTACTTGGAAGATGCAGGTGTAACTATTAACTCCAAACAGAAGTTTATTAAGCAAATTCTCACATTTTATTATCTGATGTTCACACACATCTTAGAGGTAGAGATTATTCACATTTCACAATAGTTCTACGTCATACAGCTAATATGTCTAAGAGTTAAGAAACTGAAAAATAGCTGAGAGATAGTGCAGGGATTAAGGCACCTGCCTTGCATAAGGCTGACCCCAGTTCAATCCCCACCACCACATTTGGTCTCCTGGGCTCTGCAAGGAGTGATATCTGAGCACAGGGCCAGGAATAAGCCCTAAGTACTGTCAGGTGTAGCTCAGGGGAAAAAAGAATAAAAACTTAAACAACAATTATAATTAACATAAACACTTGCTGGATGTAGGACACTGTTTTAGGTACCCTGTGTTTCCAAATTTGTTAAGTCCTATGAGTCAGGCAATATAAGGATTAGAAGTATATAAGGATGAGCAAATAGTGGAATAAAAAAGAAACACTGAGTGTATTTCAAGACTCCAGTAAGTTCAAAATACCCAATGATAGATACATAAATAAACTGGTATACATGCATGCATGCACACCCATACCCACACATACTCACACAGACACACACACACACACACACACACACACTGGAATACTATGTATCTCTAAGAAAAGATGGAATCATGCAGTTCACTACATTAATTGTACTGAAATAAGTGGGAGGGAGAAGGACAAATAAATACCACATAAACCCACTCATCTGTGGGATAGAAAGACAAAACAAGGGAACTGACAGAATGAAACAATAACAAACCCTTGGCCTTGATTTACAAAACTAATTAACAATCAGTGGGAGGAGGAAAAAAATCAAGAAATGACCAGAGGTGACATAAAGCAGTAGAGGGCTGTGGGCACTTTGGTGGTGGTGAGGTACAGTAACTATCAATACTATAAACATTTTCACTATTGTAACCAAGTTACCGAAACTTTAAAAAATATTTTCTAGGGGCTAGAGCGATAGCACAGTGGGCAGGGTGTTTGCCTTGCACGTGGCCGACCTGGGTTCAATTCCCTGCATCCCATATGGTCCCCAGAGCAGCGCCAGGAGTGACTCCTGAGCATCGCCAGGTGTGACCCAAAAAGAAAAAAAAAAATTTTTCTAACACCTTTTGGTTATTAAAACCAATAGCAATACATTTGCTTGCTCTTCAAGCCTGTGTTCTTCTTTGAGTATATATCTCAACATTTCTTTGCTTGCTATTTCCACTCTAGAGAAGCCTATGTTCCTCTCAAACGTGTTTCCCTCCAACTCCTCCTCCCCCTCACCTACCTTGCTTAAAATCAACAAAAAATACAATATATTGGGATTGGAGCAATAGCACAGCAGGAAGGGCGTTTGCCTTGCACGCAGCCAACCTAGGTTCGATTCCCAGCATCCCATATGGTCCCCCGAGCACCGCCAGGAGTAATTCCTGAGTGCATGAGCCAGGAGTAACTCCTGTGCATCGCCGGGTGTGACCCAAAAAAAAAAAAAAAAGCAAAAAATACAATATATTGTAAGCATGTTACTCTAACTAACTCAAAGGTATGTGTATTTAAATACCAATAGGTTCAGCAAACTTTCAGAAAAAAAAAGAAAGAAAAGAAAAATAAAAGCTCAAGTAAAATAACAAAACTGAAGGTTATCAATTTCCAAAATGAGTATATGACAATGATGATGAAAATGAATACATATAAAGGCATAATATTCAAGTAAAAATTCTAACTACTAAAGAGACAAGAAATCTAAGAAGTGAAATATGAAATCTAAGAATATAAAATCTAAGAAACTGCTCAGGAAGAAATAGGTTGAAGAAACTGGAATCAGAATGACATCACCCAATTTAATGGCAACAATGGATGTAAACCACTGGCTGTGGACAACTGGAAGTAAAACCAACCAGGAGAAAATTATTCCCAGCCTAGAACTAATGGTTACCAAAGAAGACCATAATAAAATATTATGTATAATAAAAGTATTTTTAAATGAGCAAGGTCTCAAAGAAGTGTGCCACCAAGAATAAGAAAAAAATGAAAGATGATGACAAGTTTCAGAAACTAAAAACTCCAACTTAAGAGGAAAAGAATACCCAGAATGAGGTGATGAAGAGAACCACAAAGCAAGCCAAGACAACTAATCTAAAATTGGCTCACTCTGGATGGATAGATCAAGAAGTTGTGGTGTGTGTGTGTGTGTGTGTGTATATATACTTTAGAATACTTCACAGCTCTAAGAAAGAACAAAATTATTCAACTTGCTACAACATAGATGGAACGAGAGGATATTGTGCTGTGTGAAGTAAGAAAGAAATATAAATATAAATACAGGAAGCTTTCTCTCAGGTGTGGGATTTAAAGATGCACCGCATGGTCTTAGAGATGCACGGTGCCAAAGGCAACACAGTGGGAGAACTGATGCACACAATAGTTGGGAAGGGGCTTTGGGTCCTAAGGGGAAGGAAGTGGGTAAACTGGTGATGGGCATGGTTTATGCACGGGGATTATACACACTGAAAACCACCATTAAGAAATCACAGAACCACAATTTTTTTAAAAATTAAATAAGGCAGACCAAAAGACTCATAGAAATAATAAAACTGATGCATTTAATGTGTTGAAATCTGTTGAGATATTGATACAACTGTGAAGTACACAGAAACAGAGAGAGAGAGAAGAAAGAAACTGGGGGAGGGCAAGGAATGTGTAAGAAAAATCAGTATGAAATGATATATTTTTATATTACATTAGTTGCAGATACTGTAAGTAAAATCAACTCTTAATGCATTAACTCTATTACCTTACTAGATATTTGACCTTTATTATTTCTCAAACTAGTATAATCAAAATATTTACGTGATAAGTACATCAGTTACCCCATAAATACTAGTCTGTGGCTTTAAAAAACATTATGAGAGACTAGAAGTAGTACAAGGATTAAGGTGCTTGTCTTGCGTGTGGCAAACTCCAGGTCAACCCTTAGTAACAGATATGGTATTCTGAGCATCACCAGGAATGAGCACTAAATAGTCAGGAGTAGTTGTGGCCACAAAACCAAAATTAAATAGTAAGATAAAAATCACTCTGGGGGGTATGCTGCCGCCAGCAGGTCAATCTGTACCTGTGAGGCGAATGCATCAGCAGCCTGATGGCACCGTCAGACTTTCAGATACCCCAAAAGTGCTGCTGTGCCTTTGGCCGGACCCCAAAAACTTGGGGCAAAGTTTACCAAGAAAGTAAACGACCAAAAGTTAGGTATGTGGGAGACACACCCACAAACCACCTCTGGCTCAGTTATATAATTGGAGGCATGGCCTCTCTGGTTCCTAACCAAACTGCCTAATGGCCATGATCCCTGAGACTCAGAAACAAATCTCGAAACCCAGCGGCTTTTGGTAGAAATGCTTCTGGACCGCATACAAGGTGGCCACCGCTTATAGGAAAGCCAGGAATGAGCCGGCGGTGACGGGGCAACTGCAGTCTCATGGGAAGGGGGCCGGTATGGGCTCATCCTTCACGCCCTACCGAGGTCATGAGTTGCCTCCCACGAGTGGCTCTCCAGCACAGCCATGGCTCCTGAGGCAAAAGGACTTAGTCCATAACTATGGCGCCATGCCTCCCCGGGAGGGAAAGGGTGTTGCTTCTTCCGCTGTGTCCCCCCACCCCCCCCGCAGCAAGGTGGCCCCCCCCCTCAGAGCTTATAGGAGAGCCAGGTATGAGCCGGCGGTGACGGGGCAACTGCAGTCTCATGAGAAGGGGGCCGGTACCGGCTCGTCTTTCACGCCCTACTGAGGTCACAAGTTGCCCCCCACGAGCGGCTCTCTGGCACAGCCATAACACCAGACACACAGAGACCAATCTCGTAATTATCTGGCTCTTTCCAGGAATTCAAAATCTGCACGGCCGGGATGGCAGACACACAACATTATATGATTTTCATAACCAGCTATAGAAGACAAAGTATTTCACAATGCCTTTTCAGCAATTTTGATTGTTGGGGGGAAATTCTAAACAATAATGGTGCATTTTTTATCGAAATAATGAATGTAATCAATGTAGAGAGAGTTAAGTAGAAATCATCTGCCTCACAGGCATTGGGAGGGGTGGGAGGGGGGTATATTGGGGTTCTTGGTGGTGAAAAATAGTACTGGTGAAGGGAAAGGTGTTTGATCATTGCATGACCGAGACTTAAACCTGAAAGCTTTGTAACTTTTCCCACAGTGATTCAATAAATAAATATAAGAAGAAAAAAATCACTCTGAAAAGATTCCGTAAGCCACCAGATGGCATATATCATAAAAACAAATTAAAAATTCTTACTGAACGGGTCAGAACAATAGCACAGCGGGTAGGGCATTTGCCTTGCACACAGCCAACTCGGGTTTGATCCCTGGCATCCCATATGGTCCCCCAAGAACCACCAGGAGTTATTTCTGAGTGCAAAGCCAGGAGTAATCCCTGAGAATTGCTGGGTGTGGCCCAAAAAGCAAAAAAATAAAATAAAATAAAATAAATTCTTACTGAAGATCAAAGAAAAATGAAGGAAAACAGTCACTTTCACTGTAGTGAGTGCTAATAGGCTCTACAGAACTGTTCACTTTCATATTCTGTAAGTATAACTTTTCCGGGGAAGGTGAGGGAAAAACCTGGTACTCAGGACTTATTCCGGTCTCTGTTCTCAGGGATCACTCATGGCAGTGCTTAGGGATCAAATATGGTGCCAGGGAAGGAATGTGGCTATTTTGTTTACATGGAAGAAGTTTTATCCACTGTGCTCTCTGGCCCCACAACTTTAAGTAGATTCAGAAAATGTTATCTTTATGCTTCTACATTTTAACCCACTACTACTTCAACCAGCCAAGCAATTCCTGATTACACCAAGAATTCTACTGAACTATGAATACAATGTCACTGTCACTGTCCTCCCATTGTTCCTCAATTTGCTCCAGCAGACCCAGTAACATTGTGAGACTTGTTACTGTGTTTGGCATATCGAATACGCCACGGGTAGCTTGCCAGGCTTTGCTGCGCGGACGAGATCCTCTTGTAGCTTACTGGGCTTTCTGAGAGAGGCGGAGGAATCAAACCTGGGTCGGCTGGGTCGGCCGCATGCAAGGCAAATGCCCTACCCACTGTGCTATCACTCCAGCCCATGAATACACTAAGGGGGAGAAAAGGCTATTTTACACATTATTCCCCTCTGGTCTCTCACCATCTTTTTAAATTTCTGTATTTGTACTTTTTTTTTGGGGGGGGGGGGGAGTTGTTTGTTTGTTTTAGCTTAAGTAAAATTTGCATATAGTGAAAGTCATAGATCTTATATATTATAATTCTGAGTTTCAGGATTTGTTTTGGTTTTGTTTGGGAGCCATACCCAACAGTGCTCAATGCTTACTCCTGGGTCTGTACTCAGGGATCATCCCTGGTGGACTTATGGGGAGACTAGAGTGATAGCACAGTGGGGAGGGTGTCTGCCTTGCAAACGGTAGACCCAGGTTCGATTCCCAGCATCCCATATAGTCCCCCAGCAACACCAGGAATAATTACTGAGTGTAGAGCCAGGAGTAATCCCTTAGCACTGCCAAGTGTGACCCAAAAGAGCAAAAATAAATAAATAAATAAATAAATAAGAACCATATGGGGTACTGGGAAACAAACCCAGGTTGGCTGCAGCAGCTAATACCCTACTCACTGTACTATCTCTCTGGCCCCCATTTCTGAGTTTAGTAATAGTCATCCCAATCAAAACAAATGATACACCCACTCACTATGTGCCCTCTAGAAAAACTCATGTTCATTTGCAAAATGTAGCACTGTAGCACTGTCCTCCCATTGTTCAACGATTTGCTGGAGCGGGTCCAGTAACGTCTCCATTGTGAGACTTGTTACTATGTTTGCTCCAGCCCCTAAAATCCCAAGTAGTCAAATCTATTAGCACAGATTGGTTTGGGTCTTGTCATTTATTCTCATAAAATGAAATGTGATTATAAAAATTCAGAAAATATTTTTACATGGCTTACCTTTCTCTATGGGTCTATTCTGATAGAAATGAACAAGTGGGAACTTAAATGCAAAACACTATTTTCTCACTGAAAGCCTACATACTAGAGGTGAACCCCAAAAGGGTACCTCGTAGGATTAACAAGTTATTTTTAGTTCATTCTGAGTTTTGTAGTATAAGTCAACACTACAATAATAAGGATATATATGCAACTGTCCAATTTCAGAAAATACTATTCACAAGTAGCAGCTGGACAAACACATTAAACTGACTTAAAAAGACTGATAAAGACTGGGAGACTAACACCCATGAATAGTAAATAAGTACCAGGAGGATTACTCCACAGCTTAGAAGCAGGCCTCACATGCTGGGGGAAAAGGCAGCTCAGACAGAGAAGGGAAACACCAAGTAAGGGGTGCTAGGAGGGCCCACTCGAGACGGAACATGCAGGCTGAAAGTAGACTATAGACCGATCATGATGGCCACTTAATATCTTTATTGCAAACCACAACACTGAAAAGGAAAGTGCCCTGCAAGAAGGGTGGGGGAGAAATGGGAGGTGGTGTTGGGAGGAATGCTGGGACCACTGGTGGTGGAAAATGGACACTGGTGGAGGGATGGGTACTCGATCATTGTATGACTGAAATGTAAGCACGAAAGCTTATAAGTCTGTCACTGTACCTCACAGTGATTCACTAATATAAAGTTAAAAATAAAATAAAAAGACTGATAAAATACATACCAACAAGGTTATAGTAATTACCACAGGATTTCAGGGAGTGATGGAGGTTTTCACTATTTTCTAAAAAGTGTGTTGTTAAATCTTCTTATAGGGCCAGGAAGATGGGTCAAAAGGGCAGAGCACTTGCTTTGAATATGGGAGACCACGATTCAATCCTCCGTGCTGCTTGATTCCCCGAGCACCCAAAACACTGTGGCCGAGTATGACCCAAAATTAAAAAACACAAACTTCATAACATATACTACTTTCAAAAGAAAAATTTTTCCATCCTATCATATTTCCCCCAAAGTACAGAACTGATATCACACTCTTTTTGCTTCAAAAAGTGTGTGTAAAGCCACTTTTTAAAACTGAAGCCCAACTTCTTATAAGCAATATTTTTAGGATTTACAAATATATGTAGTGTGTGTCACACACACACATATATATGCATGTATGTTCATATACTGCTTTTTTTGTTGTTTCTGAGCCATATCCAGCAGTGCTCGGGGGTTGCTCCTGGTTGAGCCGGAGGAACCATGCAGTTCTGGGGATCAAACCAAGGTCTCCTGCACACTGAGCATGCACACAGTCCTCTGAGCTATCTCTCCAGCCCCACGTGCTACTTCTTAATTAAAACAAATAAAGAGCAGAGGTTCTATTTGTGGTCACAGTACTCCTAATGAAATAATTACCTTTCATGTGCCCCATATGCAATTACTATTTATAACAACTCATGAAGTTTTTCTACATACCCTCTTGCTGAGCTTGTCCAAAGGATCCCTAGAGAGCCAGGGAGTTAGTTCGGTGGGGAAGAGGGGTCTAGAGGAACATAAACTTGTGTCCAAGGCACCACATGGCTCCCCAAGTACTGCCAGACAGAGCCCAGGTAGCCTCTAAGTACTTGCTGGTTGCGCCTATACCTAGCACCTAATTGACCAGACACACCTGGATTAAATCCCACTTAAAGTATCTCCTGGGCTACTAAATATAAAAGAGGAGGCTCACAAATAATTAGTTTACATAAAATGTTTTTTTAAAATCACAAATTTTATCTCAGTGAAAAATGATTATCGAAGAAGTTCGTTTAAAATGTTATTACTGTGTTACCTCTTTCAATCTCTCTCCAAGAGTCCAGGCATAAAAAAACTACTTTTCAACTTCATATATCTTTATTAGATAAACTTAGCTACAAGTCTACAGTGCACATTCAAAGTCATGTTTATTGTCTTAAAATTCAAGCATTTTAAATTACATGCATAAGTGCTTAGAATTTGTTTCCCAATTTTAAATTCTTCTACTTCCCATTCAGGAAACAGTAAAGACATTAAATAGTTTAACATGACTACATGAGGCTTTCTTAGTTTATCTGTTTTGCCCGGGGGGGGGGGGGGGGAGAGGATTTTGTGGCCATACTTGGTGGTGCTCAAGGCTTACTACTAACTCTGTGCTTAGGAATCACTGGTAGGCTCAGGAGACTATATGGGGCGCCAGGGCACAATCAAGGAGAGACGGAGGGAGGAAGGAGACAAATTTTTAAATAAAACATTTTTTAAATCACTTCCAAAAAGAAAAATTACTTATGGGGTTAAACTTCCATAAAATTATATATCCCACAAAATAACTATTTGAGTTATTTTGCAATGTTTGCCACTAGTTAATGGGCAAGTCACATAAAATGCTAGTTCTTTCACTCCCAGAGAAAAGCAACATAAATATACTGCTAAAATTTAATACAGCAAAATTTGGACATAAATTATTAAATAGCAGCAAAGTATGCAGTTTCTGGGCTGGAGACAGAATCCAAGAGTTAAGGTACTTGCCTTGCACAAGGCTAACCCGGTTTGATTATCAGCACCACACATGAGCCCCCAATTCCAAACACCACATACGGCTAGGAGTGACCTCTGAGCACAGAAACTGGAGTAATCCGTAAGTACTGTTATGTGTGCACAAGGTCTCTCCCACAAAGTTAAATGTTTCTAATATGCCTGAAATAATTATTCTATTTTTTTCCTTATATTAGTATTCATTATACAAAGACCATCTTATATTTTCTGATAGTTTATATTTTTGACCAGTATAGTATCTGGTTCAAGAATTACCTCTGTAATTACCTCTGGGCAAAACATATGAAGTGACCATCTTTTGACCCTGAACAAAATAGCAACACAGGCTTATGATTCTTTATAAAAAGAGAGAGAGAGAGAGAGAGAGAGAGAGAGAGAGAGAGAGAGAGAGAGAGAGAGAAAGAAAGATGAGGTAACCCTCATGACTGCCTTGCTTTCAGCCTGGAGGCTCTTTGCTGACAGAACAGAAAAGAATGGACCAGAGGTTCTATCAAGGAAAGTAGGCAGAGAATGGTGATCATGGGAGATGGGGAGAATAAAGTAGCCAGATTTTGTGGAACAGGGTATCAGAGAAAAGGAAATAAAGCAGTATCTCAGAAATTTATCTGGAAATTCTGGGGGCAAAAGCAATAGTATAGTATGTAGGGCACTTGCCTTGCACATGACCTACAAGAGTTTAATCCCAGGCACCCCGTATGGCCCTTAAAGCTCCCCCAGGAATAATCCCTGAGTGTAAAAATAGGAATAAGCCCTGAACACAGCCAGGTGTGGTCCCAAAACAGAACAAAAAGAACAGAAATATGAAAATTCACCTCAGGTCTTTGGCAAAGTATTAGCTGCCTATGTGCAAGATCCGAAATTATCATGAGGTAGAGTAGTACTGGGAGGAGCACTAGAGCCAACCCAGTGCAGAAACCTATTGAGCACCCCAAGTACTCAACTGAGACCCCAAGAAAGGTTTCACCACAGAAAACAATACTATGCCGAAAAGAAAAGAATCTAAACTGAGACTGGCCTTGCCATAACCAAGAAACCCAAGCCCAATAATTCCAGGGTTCAATTAGCTTCCTACAAAAAGAAAGGGTCTTTCTGTTCATTTAAATGCCTACCAAAGTGAAAACTCAGTACCTTCAAAGAAATAACAATCTAATCTCCCAGAAACCTATAATATATAATATTCTACAACTAAAATTTACTGGGCATGCAAAGTAGAAAAACATGACCTATGATGGAGGGGAGGCAATCAACAAATTCCAAGACAAACCAGGTCCTGGAATGAGTGGATATGGATTTAAAAGCAGCCCCTGAGTGCTTGCTGCCAGGAGTGATGGAAACTCCTCTCCCAAAAAAATCCCAGAAATTTCTCAGTTGTGAGAATATTCCTGGATGCAGAGCCAGGAGTAGCCCCTGAGCATTGCTGTGTGTGACCAAAAAGCCAAATATATATATATATATATATATGTATATATATATGTATATATATACACACACACAAATATATACATATATATTCATACATCATCTTTGAAAATTACAACTTTCAGAATGCAAAGCAAAGCCAAACTGTCTAGAATAAAACATCCAAAAGAATTTCCATAATAATGAAAGCATTCTATATCTGTGCCTTCCAACACAGCAACGGCCACATGTAGCATGTAAAATCTGACTAAAAAAATGATAATGAGTAAATTTACTTTCTTTTTAATTTAAATATAAAATTAAACGCAGCTAGTAGCTATTATATTGGATAGCACAAGGGGCTGGAGCGATAGCACAGTGGGCAGGGCATTTGCCTTGCACGCGGCCGACCCGGGTTTGATTCCCAGCATCCCATATGGTCCCCTGAGCACCACCAGGAGTATTTCCTGAGTGCAAAGCCAGGAGTAACCCCTGAACATCGCCGGGTGTGACCCAAAAAGCCAAAAAAAAAAAAAAAAAAGATATATCTATGAAAAAAACCTCACTGGAGCACAGTATAGATCAAGTTCTAGAAATACAGCATGAAAATAAAATAGACAACAAATAACCTGAACTTAAATTATCAAAATTCACTAAAAAATATTTTTAACCAAATGCAACTTTCCAAAAATTCCTTAATATACTTAGTTTTTTTTCGAGTAGGTTAATAAGGGAACGACAACCCAGAGCATAGTTCTAATTAGAAATGAGGAACAAGTTTTAGTGGAAGTACCAGGAAACAAGAGAAAGTGTTCATATAACTTCAGAGTTCACATCAGAGAAGGAAGGAAATACTGGCATACTTAGATATGACACAGATCAGTGAAACAGATTTAAAACACTTCATTTAAAAAACAGGCTATGAATTCACAATTTAACTCTAAAAGACTTCAGAAAGCTTTACAACTAAAATTAAGTGTAAACAATTACAAATAATACCAGTTTTAAGTCAGGAAAGAAATAACCTAAGTACACCAATCAACATAGCAGAAAAGAATTTACATATATATGTGTGCATGTACACATACAACATACAAAACAAGTCAAAAAATGGAGAAAATTACTTATTGAATAAGTATTCAATATATAAACGGTATATATATGTGTATGCATATATATATATATAAACGGTAAAGACAAAACAATAAGGGTTGAAGTAGAAGGAAATATTTAAATTCAAAAGAGCAATAAATAAAGTATAATCCCATGAGTTAGCTCTATGATTCTAGAGGTAGAAAAAATAGGAAAACTCAGAGTCCCAAAGGTAGTCCCAAACGGCTGGAGAGCATGTCTGTCATACATAGAACCCCTGGAACTGTGTGGCGTGCCAACACCACCACATGGACTCCAGCTCTCTAAGAGCAGGAGCTCCTAATTACTTTTCACTTCAGATTCTCTACCTAACACCCTGTTGTTCTTATCTACAGCAGATCTAGTGCTTGCCTTGCGCACACACATAGCTGATCCAGATTCCATCCCTGAGGAGTGATCTCTGAGTGCAAAGTCCTGAGTACCACCTGGCTGTGACCCCAAAGCAACGAAAATTAAAAGTATCAATTAATAATAGTAAGTTTTATCTATTAAAATGAAAAACTACTAAGTTCATTAAAAGACAAAAAATTTTAAAGCTAATGGCAGAACCAGAGAGAGTACAGTGGCTAGGGTGCTTGCTCTACATGCAGCTGACCCAAGTTCCATCCCTGGCACTATATATGCCTCCAGTCCTCCACCAGCCGTGATTCCTGATCATAATCAAGTGTAGACGCCACCCCACCCGCCACCACATACACACAAAGAAATTCACAGATGTGCATATTTTTATTTTTTCTTTCTTTCTTTCTGTTTTGTTATTGTCCTCATTTGTTTTGGGGCCTCACACAGCTCTGCTCAGGGCTTACTCTTGGCTCTGTTCTCAAGGATTATTCCTGGCCGGGATCCGGTTAATAAATTCAGGTAAGCCGCATGCAAGGCAAGTGCTTTACAGGATGCACTCTATCTGGTCCCAACTTTGTTTTTCTTAAAAGCAGGGTATAACGGAACAGGAAGAGCGTAAGTGACAGAATATGTCTGGCATGTTTGAGGCCCTGAGTCTGATACCCAGAACCACATGCCCCCTCCCTAGCACAGCTGGCCAAAAGCCAAGTTAGCACGGCAAGGCTGAACATCACCAAGAAAGGCCCCAGTATACATACATTCTAACATCATGAGGGTTGATGGGAAAAAATGTTTTTCATCTTTAAAAAAAAATCTGAGTATAAGACTTTTAAAGAAATTTAAAGAAATAAGAAGCAAGGCCCAGAGCGGTAGTACAGTGGGTAGGGCATCCGCCAAGCTTGCTGCTGACCCAGGTTCAATCCCTAGCATCCCATATGGTCCCCTGAGCACCGCCAGGAGTAACCCCTGAGCATTGCCAGGTGTGATCCAAAAACAAAACAAAAAAGAAAAAAAAAATAAGTAGTTTATTATGAATATATTTGGGCAGAGGAAATTTATAGGGGATATATGTCATGTTTAGGCTTCTAAGCTCCCAAAAACCAATTCAGTTTGAAGAGATTTTCAAGAGGTAGAAAAGACAGTCCCTTTTCTAGTTTACTCTTACCATGTGTGCAGGTCACAATCAATAAGGTTCTCCTATTCCCTACACAGTGAATCCTTACTAGGTACTGAGAGCAAGGTACAGTGTGCTAAGGGGCAATTCCTAAAAAACTAGTTGTTTATGATTACAGTCAACAATATCCAGTCATGGCATCAGGACTTAAAGATACAACTATCTAAGCAAAATCTCCTAAAACCACTATTCTCATGCTTTAACTATGCCTTGCTTCTGTGAGCTTCTGCAAATCCTTCAAGCCTGGTTCTCTAACTATGAACTACTTAGGGCCAGAGACGGTACAGTGGGTAAGATGTTTGCTTTACAAGCAGACAACCTGTGTTTGATCCCTGGCCCCACACATGGTTCCCTCAAGCCCTCCAAGAGTGATCCCTGGGCAGAGGCAGGAGTGAGTCCTGAGCACCTCTAGGTGTAAAACTACCTATTACATGATATATAACCTTCTTTAAGGTGAAAAGGGTTTTATTCAAATGAAAAAGAAAAAAATTGGTTTTGGGAGGGGCTTAAGCCTGGAGAGACTCGGGGGACCAGACAGGGTGCCAGGGATCAAACCTGGGTGTGCAGTATTTGCAAGACAAACTCCCTACCCACTGTACTATCTCTCCAGCCCATTTTTTAAAAAATACTTAAAGAAATATATATATGGGGCTGGAGCAATAGCACAGCGGGCAGGGCCTTGCACACAGCCGACCCGGGTTCAATTCCCAGCATCCCATATGGTCCCTGAGCACCTCCAGGAGTAATTCCTGAGTGCATGAGAGCCAGGAATAACCCCTGTGCATTGCCAGGTGTGACCCAAAAAGGGGGGGAAAAAAAAAAAAAAAAAAAAAAAATATATATATATATATATATATATATACAGAGAGAGAGCAAGCGAGTAATGTGTTCAGGAAAGAACTTGAGCTTCTCCAGAGAGGGAAAAGCTAAAAGTAGACCTCTCAGGATGTGATGCAAGCCCATCAAAGAAGTCATAGAACTTTTCATTCCTTTCTGACCAAACTTAGACTCACTGTCAACATGCAACCAAGAACTTTGACTTCGCTTACAGTATTTTCCTAATTTTGCTTTGTTTTTTTTTTCTTGAGAGGAAAAAAAAAAATTAAACTTCTTTGTGGGTTCTCTCAACAAATTCAAACATTACTTAGGAAACACTCACCATGGCCACCCCTCCCACTTCCTCCTCTCTCCTCCCAAGGATTTCATGCCCACAACTGGCTTAGAGCCTTATAAGTTTGATACAATGGAAAGGTGGGAAAAGGCAAGAAAACTGCACCTTCCAAAGGAAAATGAGAAATTTTAATTGTAGACACTTGAAAAATAGAAACCAAAAATTTTGACAAGAGCAGGGGTAAGACTCTCAAAACTTGAAAAATCTAGAAAACAAGTCTAACAAAACTTACTTCTGATAAGTTCAATATATAAAAAGTCTAAATTCTATTAAAGACAAATGTGGCAGTGAATAATCTCTACGGTTTAAAAGTTTTAGTTTTCTCAAATAATTGCTATCAAATTGCTCTTAAAAAGCTAGTAATGTGCATTTTTTGGTCAAAATGTTATTGAAAATTATTAATAAAGTACAATTTAGGGAAAGTGGCAAAATAGGAAGCACCAGGAATCCATCTTCCTACCTAGACAAAAACTGTACAGGAATAATGTCTGATGTCACTACTTTGGAGCTGTGGACTCTATTCAGATTCCTTTTTTTTTTCTTTTGCTTTTTGGGTCACACCCAGTGATGCACAGGGGTTACTCCTGGCTCATGCACTCAGGAATTACTCCTGGCGGTGCTCAGGGGACCATATGGGATGCTGGGAATCGAACCCGGGTCGGCCTCGTGCAAGGCAACCACCCTACCCGCTGTGCTATAGCTCCCGCCCCTGTGGACCCTATTCAAAAGTTTGCAATTTTCCAGGGAAAGTTCATACAGAATATAAGGTAGCTTTGGTTTATTTCAAGCCTTATTCGACAGCAGCTATGCACCACTCCACAAGGAGCCTGCACCAGTTTCTGGGACTGCATCCTCCAGCTATCTGTGTTTTGGCTGTTAACTGCAGCTTCTGATTGTGGACTTGGAGAACAGAAGTAAGCAGACTGCTTCTGTTGCAATCCCCACTGACTGAAATGGCTTCCAGAGGATTTACTATCCTAAGTCCTTTTTTTCCTTTCTTCATTTTTTAGTCCTCCTTTAGGCCAGTCATTCAAGCATAATATCCACGTATAGGTGTTTTCCATGTGAAACTCCAACTCTGAGTGAATACCAACAGGAACATATGCTTGACCATCCAGTCAAAGTATATTTAAGTTTTCTATGGAACTATAAAATGTCTTCTTCAGTATCTGTATGATTTTTCACTTATTTGATTTTAAATAAATTGCTAAATTGTATAAAAGCACAGGTTTTCTTATCTTTGGGAGGCTACATTCCACAGTGCTCAGATGTTATTCCTGGGTTCATGAGTGACCCCTGGCTCTGTGCTCAGGGCACCATATGCAGATCATACCATGGTGGTGACATGCAAGGCTTGTGCCTTCAACACAGACTCAGAATGTTCTCGCTCTCTCTTTCTTTCTCTCTCTCTCCCTGCCTCCTTCCCTTCACTCCCATGGTCAGAGCGTCAGAGTTTTGAGTATATAATATACTAGATGAGTCCAATTATATGAAACTATTCTATTCAATACGATATAAAATGGAGGACACAGATAATGAATATATCCAAATCCACAAAATATACAACACCAAGAATAAACTCAAACGCAAGGTTATGAACTTTGGATGATAATGATGTGTCAGTGTAGATGCATCACTTAATGATGGTGGAGGAAATGCACATGTGGAAGGAGGAGGTGTACAGGAAATCTCTGTAACTTATATTCAATATACTTGTGAAACTGAAAAAGTTCTAAAAAAAATTAAAAGTCTTGGGGCCAGGCAGATAGGGCAGTGCTTGCCTTGCTTGCCACTGACCCACATGATCCCAGGGAACATACATGATCCCCTGAGCACCACCAGAATTACCCCCTTAGCACAGGACAAGAAATAGTTTCTGAGCAACACTAGAAGTGGCCCATACACTAGCCCACACACAAACCAATAGGCTATTAAAAATAAAAAAAGGAGGACTGGAGAGATGATACAGAGAGTAAGGCATTGGCCTTGCATGCCATCAAACTGAGTCTGATCCCCAGAATCCCAAGCCCTGCCAGGAGTGATCCCTGGGTGCTGAGCCAAAAGCAAGCCAGGAGCAAAGCCTGGTGTGGCCCAAGAACCAAAAGAAATAAAGAAAATCACTCCACAGCTAACATATTACACAATAATAGAAGACCATTCCAGTAAACAAGTTCAGCAAAGTAGTAGCATACAAAATATGCAACAATCAGTTGTATTTCTGTATTAAAAATTAAAAATCCAAAAGAATTTTTTTCAAACTTATATTTTTCAAGTGAAAGGAATAAATAATCCAGTTGTTTTGGGGGGTTCCTCCCCCCACACACACAAGCTATTGGGAGACACTAAGGAAACCACTCCAGGCAATGTTTGGAGCCATCAGGGTTACACTCTTGAGTGTAAGGGGTGGGGCATGCAATACAGGGATCAAATCCAAAGCCAGTATACTCTCAGCGACACTCCTTCCCCTCTTTTTTACTTAATCTATGGATATAGTAAGAGATATATAACTAAAAAAAAATAAAGCTTAATGAAATTAAAGACCCAAATGAAATGAAAGGCAAGTGCTCTTGAACTAAAGACTTGATACTGTAAAGACTGATACTGCCCAACACAAAAATTGCAAATTACTATTAAAATTCTAAAAATTTTATTTGCAGAAACAGAAAATTCCATCTTAAAATGCATATAGACTATCAAAAGAGCCTGAATGGCCAAAAAAAGCCCTGAAGAACAAAAGCTTTAGGTCTCAAAATTTCTGATTTCAACTGACTACAAAGCTAGAAAGCGTGGCACTAGCTTGGCTACAAAGCTAGGAATCATGGACCCACACCAAATGAACTGAATTGAAAGCCAAGAAATAAAGCCAATATATATGATGAAAATTGTATTTTTAACAAGTGTGCTAAGAGCATTCAATGGGGAAAGGTCAGTCTTTTCAACAAACAGCACTGGGAAAACCGAATATCTGCGTGCAAAAGCTTTTAAACATAAAAATAAAACTTTTAAACATAAATAAAGCTTTTAAACATAAAAGCATAAAAATCAACCATATGTAAAAATCTTAACATATAAAATCTTAAGTCATCTTAAACCATATATAAAAATTAACTCAAAGCAGATCAAAAACCTAAACAAAGATGTAAAACTTTTAATCTATAAAATGGAAACAGCGGATAACTGCTTCATGACCTTACTAAAATTAGCAATGCTTTCATGACTGTGACATCTAAAATACAGGCAACAAAATATATTGGACTGCATCAAATTACAAACTATTCATGAAAGAAGACATCAACATAGTAAAAAAGCCAATGAAAGAATGAAGAAAAACACTGCAACCAATATTATTTGAAAGGAATTGAGACCCAGGCTTGATCCCCGGCATCACATGGTTGCCAAAGCACCATAAAGGGAACAACACCTTAACACCAAAACTAAAAGCAGCTGCAGAAAACACTGGTTCATCCACATTTAAACTAGAATTATTTACAAAATTTAAAAGGTGAAGACACCTAGAACATTATTTTAATTAAAAATAGGGGGAAGCAGCAATACCACTCCTGGGAATATATCCCAGAGAGGCAAAAATGTATAGTCGAAGTGACATCTGCACTTGTTTGTTCATTGCAGCACTCTTTACAATAGCCAGAAACTGGAAGAAACCTGAATGCCCAAGAACAGATGACTGGTTAAAGAAACTTTGGTACATCTACACAATGGAGTACTATGTAGCTCTTAGAAAAGATGAAGTCATGAAATTTACATACAAGTGGTACAATATGGAAAGTATCATGCTAAGCGAAATGAGTCAGAAAGAGAGGGATAGACATAGAAAGATTGCATTCATCTGGGGGATATAAAGTAACAAAGTATGAGATTAATACCCAAGAATAGCTGAGATCAGCACCAGGAGGATTACCCCATAACTTAGAGGCCAGCCGGGTATCCTAGAGGAAAGGGCAGTTCAGATATAGAAGGGAGCACCAAATAAAGGATGTTTGGAGGATCCTCCCAGGAGGGGAGATGCATGTCGAAAGTAGACTATGGACTGAACATGTTTGCCACTCAATGCCTCTTTTGCAGACCACAACACCCAAACGGAGAGAGAGAACACAGGGGATTGCCCTGCCACAGAGGCAGGGGGGGATGGGGGGATGGGGGTGGGAGGGATATTATCCATGGTGGTGAAAAACGGGCACTGGTGGAGGGATGGGTATCTGATCATTGTATAACTGAAACCCAAGCACAAAAAAATTGTAAATCTACAACTGTAAATAAATAAATAAATAAATAAAATAGGGGGAAGAGGCAAGCACCACCCCTCACCTCCCCAGGTGTGATCCAACCTCACACTAGCACTCTAAGCACCTTCCTTCAAAACTGTACCAGCAGGTCTAAATACCACGGAGAGTTGCCCTTGCACCCCAGCACTTCTGGGTATAGGCCTTAAAAAAAATTATAATGGGAGTAAGAGACAGTACAGTGAATAAGGCATCTGCCCTGCACGCAGCCAACCTAGGTTCAATCCCTGAAATATGGTATCTCCAAGCTTGGCAGGAGTGATCCCTTGAGCACAGAGCCAGGAGTAAGGTCTCAAAACAAACTAACAAACAAAAAGCAATAATAATAATAATAATAATAATAATAATAATAATAATGGAGGGGGGATAGGAGTGACCACGAGTCCATCAGTGAATGAAAATCAAACATATCACAATATCAATAAATTTTAAAGACATTATGCTAAAAGAAACAAGATACAAAAAGATAAGTATTGTATGATTCCACTTTTATAAGGTAGCTAGAAAAGTCAAACACAGAGAGAGGAGAACAGTATTTGAGAGCAGTTAGAAGGAGGAATGGGAAGTGACGATTAATAAATAATGTCACTGTCACTGTCACTGTCCTCCCGTTGTTCATCAATTTGCTCGAGCGGGCCCAGTAACACTGTGAGACTTGTTACTGTGTTTGGCATATCAAATATGTCACGGGGAGCTTGCCAGGCTCTGCCGTGCGGGCGAGATACTCTTGGTAGCTGGCCGGGCTCTCCGGGAGGGGCGGAGGAATCAAACTCGGGTTGGCCGTGTTGGCTGCATGCAAGGCAAACGCCCTACCCATGTTTCAGTAAAAATTATTTCTTAAAAATGGGATCGGAGAGATACAGTACAGAAAATAAGGTATCTCCCATACAAGCAGCTGATCCTGGTTGATCCCTAGTACCACATATGTACTACTGCTGCTCCCCCAGCATCTCCAGGAGTGACCCACAATACTCCCCCCTCTTAAATTAAGTTTATTAAAAAGAAATGAACACTCCACACTAAATAAAAAGTTTCAGATTTTAAAAAAATTCTTAAAGTAAAATAAAAAGTTTGGGGGCTAGGAAAGATAGTTCAGTAGGTAGGAGCTCACCTTGCTGCAGACAACCTGGGTATGCTACTCAAAACCACTTATGGTCTCCCAAGCCCTGCTAGGAGTGATCCTTGAGCACAGAGCCAGTAGTAAGCTCTAAACACTGCTGAATGTGGACTCAAGAAAAATTTTTACAAGACGAATATCAGTGATGGCTGCATAACAAAGTAAAAGTACTTAATAACATCCAAGTGCAGACTCAAAAGTGGTAAACGTGGAGTGAATTTTACTTATTTTCCACCACAAGTAAAAACGAATACTTGACTCCATGGCATTCACTCTCAAACCTTTATTTCTTATCCCACAAAGCAACCACCCTCAATTACCTGAATTCTTTGAAAATTTCGATACTATACAAACTACTACTGTAGATTTAACGATTACCTATATATTTTCTGTCATGGTAGAGAAGGTTTGCAAAACCAAGTAGTATCAAAAAGTTTCCTTTTCTTCACTTCAAACAGCAATATTACAATTTTGGGTTGAATCAATACATATTACTAATTACTTCCTGTTTCTAATTCATCTAGTTTCCCAAGAATCTAACTCTGCTCCGATGAGTGGTGACTACTCAGTTTATGGCATCCTGCACCCTCTTTTGTTACTTCTGAGCTGGAGACTATTTAAAATAAAAGCTTTACCTTCATGGTTTGTTCCCTTGCTTTGTGAGGGCATCATGACTAATAACCTAAGAAATGTTTTCTGAACATTTCTATAGTTCTGGAGCTGCTTCCCCCCCTACTTTCACACTTCATTGATGGCAGGCTTGGTACACAATTCTAAGCTGAACACAGATTCTTTGAAGTGCTATTCCACCACCTTTCTAAATTCTATTGTCAAGATGATACCATTCATATCCCCAGTCCTTCCAAAATGACCCTGAATACTCCTGAGGCACTCTCATTATTTCTGATACTCTTACAGAAATTTCATAATAATTTCTGTTATTGTCCTCATTTCACTTGTGTTTGGCACTATATATGGTTCTTTTCAATCTAGACAACCAAATCCTAAATTTTCTGGTGTAATAATACCAGAAAACATCTTCCTTAACGATTTTCCACAGTGTATGGAAAACACTGTAATCAGCCAAAAATAAGAAATCAAACCCAGATGTGCCTCATGCAAGGCAGTGCCCTGTCCTCTGTACTACCTCACCGGCCCTTATGAGTAATTTTGGAAATCACAATGCCTTAAGAAATTAAATTTTTTAAAATTAACAAAATTTCTCCTTAAAGGACAGGCTAAATTAGTCTAGAGTTTCCAGCTTTTGTCCACTAATATGGAAGATTACATGGTTATTTAATAAATCACATTTGCAATCTGACAGAACTTCTAGCCCTCAACTTCACTCAACCTCACTATTTACCAACTGTGGCACATGGGGCAGAGTATATATTTGTTTTAAACCATAATATAATGAGGGTAGATTTAAGAATTTAACAAAATAACACGTGTAGAGGCCTGATACATAGTACAGTGGGTGGCCAACCCAAATTCAATCCCTAGGACCACATATGGGTACAAGGTTTTCTTTGGGGCTGACAAACATGTTTTGAAAACTAATAAAAATGGTAGTCACAAAACCTGTGGCAGTACCAAATAAATGTGGCTGAACTATATAATTTATAACATTTTTTAAATGTAGGAAAAGGAGCCAGATAGAGCAGTGGGTACTTGCCTTGCACACCAACAACCTGAGTTCTATCCCCACAACACATAAAGGTATCCTGAGCCCTGCCAGAAACAAATATCTGGGCAGAGGCAGGAGTAAGCCCTCAGCACCACCAGATTTGGCCCTGAAACAAAAAATTATTGGAATTTTTCTGCTATCCTCCCTCTATTTAGAAGCTTTCCCTTCACTCACCTTTTGCCAATTCTTTCTTTTTTTTTTTTTTTTTTTTTTTTTTTACTTTTGGCGGAGCAAGGCACATTCTATACAACTGAACCACTTTATTGGCCCTTCTTCCCCATTCTTTTTATTTATTTTGGTTTTGGGCCACACCAGACTGTGCTCATGGTTTAACTTGGTTCTGTATTTAGGGACCTCACCTGACAGGGTTCAGGGACCAAAAGGAGTGCTAGAGATCAAACACAGGAAGCAATGTTCACGGCAAGCACCATACCTGCCACATAATCTCTCTTGCCATTTTTCAATTATTTTTAACAGAATAGCCTTACTCTCCTTTTTAGTGAAAATCAGTTGACTGAGATCAGATATTAATTAAGAGGAAATACTTGGAAAACTTCTTCAGCAATAAACTGTATTTTTTAAAATAAAGGAACATTTTTAAGAGGAAAACAATAGATTCAATTATAATAAAATTTCTAATATACAGTAAAAACAAATAAAGCTATCATATAAAAGATAATACAGTCTTAGACTACAGACCAAACATAACTGCCACTTAATACCTCTTTAACAAATAACAGCACCCAAAAGAAAAGAGAGAGAACACGGGGGAATGCCCTGCCACAGAGGCAGGGTAGGATGGAGGTATGGGGGGTGGAAGGGATACTGGGACCCGTGGTGGTGGAGGATGGGCGCTGGTGGAGGGATGGGTTCTTGATCATTGTATAACTGAAACCCAAGCACAAAAATTTGGAAGTCTACAACTGTACCTCATGGTGTTTCACTAATAAAAATAAAAAATAATAAGACCTTGAAAATAAATAAATATGAACTTGAAGGGAAAAAAAGATAATACAGTCTTGGGATCAGAGCGGTAGTACAGGGGTTAGAACACTGGCCTTGCACATGAATGACTCGGGATCAATCCCCAGCACCCAATATGGGTTCCCCGAGCCCCACCACAAGTGAACTCTTAAGTGCAGAGCCAAGAATAAGCTGCTATAACAACCAGGTACGACCAAAAAAAAAAAATAATAAAATACGATAGAATCTTGAGGTCAGAGAGATAATAGGAGGATTTAGTGCTTGTCTCACATGCAGCCTATCTGGGTGCAATCCCCATATGGTCCCCCAAGTACCACCAAAAGTGATCTCTAAGCACAAAATCAAAAGTTAAGTCTGAGTACTTCTTGGAGCGGTCAAAAACCCAAAAATAATAATAGCCTTTTTTTAATCATTATATATAGTCACCAGATTAAGCTCTAAACATTTACTTATTAAATAGAATTCTCCCACTTTTGAAATTTTTTCAATAAAAGGATTATTTCATACTAATTGAGGCTAGAACAAAATATTGTTATAGGAGTCTGTCATTTTAAGTTACCCAATTGTTTCATAAAATATTTTTATAAAAATTATACTTAGGGGCTGGAGCGATAGCACAGCGGGTTGGGCGTTTGCCTTGCACTCAGCCAACCCAGGTTCAAATCCCAGCATCCCATATGGTCCCCTGAGCACTGCCAGGAGTAATTCCTGAGTGCAGAGCCAAGAGTAATCACCTGTGCATTGCCGGGTGTGACCCAAAAAGCAAAAAAAGAAATAAAATAAAATAAAAATTATATTTAATACTATAAAAGGAAAAGATGAGAGAAGGTACATGAGAAAGAGAGAGAAAAAGGCAGGGAAGGAAAAGTATGCTAGCATATAAGAATTTGATTCTACAGAGATTTAAAATGCACAGTGGCCTATTAGAGGTTCTGCAGTTAGAATGTCAGTTCACCTCCATTAAGCATACATTTTCCTGATTTATTATGGACAAACAGTTTTAAAGCTGTGTCTATTAAACACATGAAGCATCAATTTGTTAGAGTGCTTAAATTTATACCAGATCACACAGATTCAGTTTTAACCCAAGGGAAAAGATTAACATACATATCAAAGAATAATCAGTTATCTGAATAAAACACTGTTTCATATTACCAACAGGTTAGAGTAAGAGCTTTGTAGCAACATGACACAGGAGAGGTGGTAATAATAGGAAAGAAGAAAATATCAGGAAAAAAATCACTTCTTCAGTTTTCCTTCTTTGAAATGTCAACTATCTCACCATATCAAGTCTGATTACTTATTAAACAAAATATTGCAGTCAAATGATACCCAAAAAATTTGACTTGGATTGTTTCTCCTTCCCTTTTTTTTTGTTTGCAGTTTCCTTTTTGCAGGGTTGGGTCACATCTGGCTATGCTCAGGGCTTACTCCTAAGCTCTGCACTCGATGCTCTAGGCTTACTCCCGGCAGGGCTCATGGAACATATGGGATGTCAGGGATCAAACCCAGGTCTGCCACATGCAAGGCAAACAACCTAACCCCTATACTATCACTCTTACCCCAACTTTTTATATTAATTCTTGATCCTAAGAAGCAACCTCAAAAGGAAAAGCTAAAACTTGACACAAAATTCTTTGCATTTACCTCACAATCTCTACTACGAACCACATCCCAAAATAATTAAAGAATGTTTGAAAATTTTAGGATGAAGATTATTTGTGGATTTGGGAAAGTAGAGGAGCCCAGACCTGGGGATGCTCAGGAGTTGACTCCTGGCTCTGGCTCAGATAACTCTCTCTTCAGATCATGCAATTTAATTTTACTCAAAGCAATAAAGTACAACGGTCAAGTCTTAAATCTACATTAAATTTCCTATTTGGGAGTCCAGAGAAATAGTACAACAGGTAGCATGCTTGCCGTGCATATGGCCAACCTGAGTAGAATCTCCAGCACTCCATATGGTCCCCCAAACCCACCAGAAGTGACCCCTGAGACAGAGCCAGGAGTCACCCTTAGCATAGCCCAAACAAACCCCCCAAAAAATTAGATAGTATTTAAAATTGTTTTAGCTATCCCATTAGAAGGCAAGAGAAAATCCAACTAAAAGTTTTGGTTTAAAAAAAAAAAGAGTGCCAGATAGTATAGGGATTAAGGAGTTTGCTTTGTATGCTGCCTATCCCAGTTTGATTCCTAGCACCACACAGGGTCCCCTAGCACCACCAAAAATGATCCTTGAGCAAAGTTGGTTGTGGTCCCAAGCCACCATCCCCTCTTCAAGAAAAGAAAAGGTACAAGAAAATAGGCTCTGAGCTCAGGAATCAATCCTGGCAGGCTCAGGGGATCGTATGGGATGCCAGGTATCAAACCTGGGTCAGCCTCATGCAAAGCAAATGCTCTACCCACTGCACTATTGCTCCAGACCCCTCATTTTCATTTTTATTTCAGAGAAAGACTGCATAACTTCCTTAACGAACGCTGCTGCTGCTGCTACTGCTGCTGCTGCTGCTGCTGCTGTTGTTTTAACGGGGGATCGGGGGAAGAAGTCAGCAAGATAGTCCAGCAGTTAGGGTCCGTACCTTGCACTGGGAGATCCCAGTCTAATCAATCACCAGCACAACACATAGTCCCCTCAGTACCTCCAAGAGTGAGCCCTAAGAGCTAGGAGTAAGTCCTGAGTACTGTCAGGTGTGGCCACAAGACAAAAATATTAAAATGAAACCTATTTTAAAAACGGTAGGGCAGAGAGATAGTAAGAGGGAAGGCACTAGCCTTGCATGAGACTGATGCTGATTAAAACCTGTCATTGCAAATGATTCCCCCAAGCACTGCCAGGAGTGATGCCAGAGCAGAGCAGAATCATGAATAAGCCTTGAGCACAGCCCAGTATACAGTGCAGCCCAAACCCCCTTTCCCACCTTAAAAAAAAAAAAAACCACAGAACAACAGAAGATAATAATACTGCTACTGCACTGATCATTTATCTCTCAGGTTTTCCCAAAGTGATACCACCTCTGTGGGGGACACTGAAACAATTAAGGAGGGCAGTAGTTGCCTTGAATACTACTGGGGGTGCTTCCTGACTATTTTCACAAGCAAAATCAACTTCTGTAAGTAGGGAGAAATGCAGGGCTTGTTTCTTTCTTCTCTTTTTTTTTTTTTCAGGACAGTAAACCAAATGATTTGGGGAAGCTCTGATCTAAGCTATAAGACTGACCAATATTCCTGTACCACAGAGTGCATGGCCCAGTGACTCTCACTGCTCATGCGCCGTATTCTCCATTTCACTGGATAAGATTTACTTTACTTTTTTTTCTATCACCCACTGCATGTTTGTTTTTGCTTGGGTTTTTGTTTTGGGGTTTTTGGTTTTTTTTTTTTTGGTCTTGTTTTGTTCTGTTCTGTATTGGGGCTATGGCCAGCTGTGCTCAGGGCTTTTCCCTGCTAAACGCTCAGTAACTCTTACGCAGTGCAGAAACCAAACCTGGACCAGTTGCACACAAGGCAAGTTCCTTGACCCTTACACTATTTCTCCAGCCTCACCCACTGCATTCTCATAGATGTGTATTATTACAGCCAATTTAAATGTCCCTCTCATGGGTCTGTGATGATAAGTATTCCTGAATTGCATCATATCTAACTATGAGAAGGCAAATTCATTTTCCCTTTTTGGGTTTGGTTTTGGTTTGAGGGTCACCTCTGACCATATGCTGATGCCCAGGAGACCATATGTGGTGTTGGAGATTGAACCTGGGTCAGCTACGTGCAAAGCAAGTGCCCCATCTGCTGTACTATCTCTCTGGCCCTATTTTCCTTTTTTTAAGTCCTTAAACAGTACCTCTGACAGTCTCATGTGGCATCTATAATCATAACAGAAATCAGATGGAAGTTTTAAGGGATTCTATTTTTGGCATTTTTATAGATTCTGAATTTAATTTTTAACATAAAGACTGAAAAAATACCCAACTAGACACAATTCAATACAGTTGACTCTCCTTGTGAATTCCAACAATCATGAGTGGGTATGCACCATATTGGAAGGTGTACAATGGCTCCTCTACTAAATACATATAACCCCTTTTCTTGCCAATATTCCTTAAACAATATAGTACAAAAATTATTTATGTAGCACTTACATTAGGTATTTTAAGCAATCTAAAGTGGACTTAAAGTACCCAAGCTACTCACAAACAATATGACTGATTAATTTGAGCACTGGTAGTAGATTTTGTTGTACATGGGATCCTGCAGTCAACCTTCCAGAGACACTAAGAGAAAACTGTACAGCAAAAATATAAGTAGACTTTGGTTTAAAACAGTACATTGTGGGGGCCAGAGATAGTATGGTGGATAGGGCATTTGCCTTACACATGGAAAATCCAAGTTCAATCCCCAGGACCCCACATTGCCATCAACTCCTACTAGAAGTGATTCATGATACCTATGCAAAGAGCTAGAAGCCCTGAGCCCAGCCAGTTATGTCAACCCCCCACCAAAATATAGTCTATTGATAAAAATTAACAAGTTAGGAAAATAATGTATGGCTATCATGTAAGGCTATAAGGAGGCAAATATAATATATAACTATTACAAAAAGATTCTCATCTGTAAAATGTTTTGCAAAGTATTTTCCTACCATTGGAAGACAATTCTCACAAACAACAAATGGGAAAAGAAATAACCAACTCTTAACTTTTAAAATCCATTATAGGGGCCGGAGCGATATCACAGCAGGTAGGGCATTTGCCTTACATGTGGCTGACCTGGGTTTGATCCCCGACACCCCATATGGTCCCCCAAGCACCGCCAGGAGTAATTCCTGAGTGCAGAGCCAGGAATAATCCCTGAGCATAGCTGGGTGTGACCCAAAAAGCAAATATATATATATATATATATATAGTCCATTAAAGCTCATTCTGACAAATTATACTTAATTTATTCAAAAATACTTTTTTTACTCTGAAATCAGGAAATATATTAACATGATTTACACAGCAGACACAAATTCCTGAGACCACTAGAAGTATTCCTGTCATAAATATATCTGAACTGAATTATACACTTTAAAAATTATGAAAAATCATAAAGTGGACAAAACTAGACTGATACGCCAAAAAATTTCTTTCTACATCTCTACTACCAAGTTCCTTAGTATACTTAAGCCCTATTATAAACTACATAAAAATACAGGGTATCAGTTATCTAAATATTAGGATGAATAAACTGAAGTACACAAACCAGTAACTAAGAGTTTTTAAGCCTAGGGGCTGGAGCAATAATAGCATAGCGGGTAGGGCGTTTGCCTTGCACGCGGCTGACCCGGGTTCGATTCCCAGCATCCCATATGGTCCCCCAAGCAACACCAGGAGTGATTCCTGAGTGCAGAGCCAGAAGTAACCCAGGAGCATCGGCTGGGTGTGACCCAAAAAGCAAAAAAAGAGTTTTTAAGCGTAGTACCCAATTATGAAATAAAAGATAAAAATCATACTGTAACTCATTACAATGATCTGGCAAGAGGCATTATACAGAATCCATAAAGCCATATCACATACACCTGAGTATGTAAAAGGTCAGTTCTTATCAAGTGAACTTAATCCAGAAGTCCACTAAGTCACTAAAAAAAAAAAGACAGTTATGAAGCACTAACATAATAAAAATAAAAGTTTAAATCATCAAGCATATTGTTTTCTCTAGTTTACAAAGCTTTTCAAACTGAAAATACAGCATAAATAAAGCAGCAATTATGAAATAGAAAATTAAAAATTCTTACCTTACTACATCATCAATATTGTTCCTGTATACACCTTCAAGTCTTTCTGCAGGAAATCCCATAGCAATAATGTTTGGATAAATATCTGAGTACTTAAGTTAAGGAAGTATCTGAAATACGCAACAATGCAAACACATAAATGGCATAAAATAATTATAAAAAGAAAGCTTTAAGGATGCGTGCTCAATTATTATATGACTGAAAGTTTGTAACTGTATCTCATGGTGATTCAATAAAAAAAATAATTAATTTAAAAATAGAATGAGCCAGGGGCTGGAGCAATAGCACAGCGGGTAGGGCGTTTGCCTTGCAGGCGGCTGACCCAGGTTCGATTCCCAGCATCCCATATGGTCCCCTGAGCACCGCCAGGAGTAATTCCTGAGTGCATGATCCAGGAGTAACCCCTGTGCATCGCTGGGTGTGACCCAAAAAGCAAAAAAAAAAAATAGGATGAGCCGGAAAAAAAAGAAAGCTTTACATATATAAAACACACCTATACTAATAAAAAGCTAATAATGTAAACCCATCATATATAATTATGAAATACAGGTTAAAAAGAAATTCAGGGCCGGAGCGATAGCACAGCGGGTAGGGCGTTTGCCTTGCACGCGGCCAACCTGGGTTCGATCCCCAGTATCCCATATGGTGACCAAGCACCGCCAGGAGTGATTCCTGAGTGCAGAGCCAGGAATGACCCCTGAGCATCGCTGTGTGTGACCCAAAAAGGAAAAAATAAAAAAAAAGAAATTCAGGCCAATTAACTCTTAAAAAGATCACCAAAACAATAAAAACAATACACAACAAGGTAATTTTCAAATCCCTCTCCTTAGCACACCAAAAATATACCTAAGTTGGCAATGAACACAGCTGAATGATAAAGGAGACATGTGCCAGGCCCCTACATTCAAGATCCACCACACCACAGACACATAAAAAAAGTACTTATATATAAGAAAAGTTCCATATTCAAAGCATTAAAAACAAAAACTTCACACTTTCACATTTTATGTTTTATAGTCAAAGAACTAAAGTATTTTGAGACAAGAATGAAAATAGAGGCCAGAGCGATAAGGCAGGTAGGGCACTTCCCTTGCATGTGACCAACCTAAATTCAATCCCCAGCACCAGCACCAGCCCTGCGAAGAGTGATCCTCAGCTGAGTCAGGAGCCAGGAATTAAGCCCCAAACACCCCAGGTGTGGCCCCCAGACCATAATAAACAAAGAAATAAGGCTGCACAACAGCAACAAAATTTTCAATGTTTGTAAAATGCACTACTTTGTAGAGAAAAGTAAAGACGATTAACAGTCAGGTTGCCATATTAATAGCTGGCATGATGACGAGCGGCCGCCAGCCGACCTCTCGTCTAGTCCTAGAGTTCTGTATTTCTACATAGTTGAATTATTTTAACACGCTGTTCTGGGGGGGGACGATTAACACTTCTGAAGCTACGAATCTTAGTCAGGTTTTAAAGTCCATGATTGGTACTTTTGGAAAATATTATCTGACCTACAGTATGTCCAAATCAATTTAATAAAATCACTTTACAACAGAAAAAAAATAGCTGGCTATGCCACTAACGAGTTGTATAATAGGTCAAATCACTTAACCTTTCTGGTTTTCACTTTCCTACTATAACGATGATTAAATTAAGACAAACAACCACTAAGAGGGCTGGGGATGTGGCTCACGGGTAGCATGTGTGAGGTCTGGGATTTCCAGCAACAAACGGCAGCAGCAACAAACCACTAAGATCTCTTTTAATGCTTAGAATTTATGCGATGATAATATTGAAGTAGAAACTTCATCTCATTTCCAATCAAGACCATCAATATCTAGCATGTTCAACAATGTCACACACCACAGTTGGTAGAAAACAAAACTTCTAGGGCCAGAGAGATAATACACAGGAGGTAAGGTGCTGGGCTTGCATGCAGCTGACTAGTGCTCCAGAGAGCAACAAGGGTCAGTCCTGGGCAGAGCCGGAAGGTCCTAGCACCCAGGTGTGGGCCAAAAACAAAAGAAACAAAAATACAACACTTAAGAATTCATCTCAAAATTAACTCTATATAACTTACAATTACATCATACACTTTCTGTCCAATTCTCATTTCCTCTTAATCTCCATTAAACCTCTCAAATCTCCTGTATTTTTAGCACAAACCTATGCCTCCACTGCAGCGGTTTACAGCCTCCCTTTCTGATTATTTTTAAGTTCTTTGCACATCTACTTCTAGACTCACTGCCACTGTCACTGTCCTATTGTTCATCGATTTGACGAGCGGGCACCAGTAAGGTCTCCATTTTGAGACTTGTTGTTACTGTGTTTGGCGTATTGAATACGTCACAGGGAGCTTGCCAGGCTTTGCCATGTGGGCAAGATACTCTCGGTAGCTTGCTGGGCTTTCCAAGAGGGGCGGAGGAATCGAACCCGGCTCAGCTCGGCCGGGCTGGCTTCGAGCAAGGCAAACGCCCTACCGCTGTGCTATCACTCAAGCCCATTCTGGACTCATTCTATTCAAACATTACTCAAAACTCACAAATTCCAGTAAACTAATCAAGAGTTTTCTTTAATATTATGCTTTATTCATTCACCTAAAGGTGGCAATGGGTATTTCACTTTGAAAATTAGTAAAGGTTAAGAGTATAAATTTAGTCTGCTTTTCTTGTAGAAACTAGGTATTTGAGTTTTGTTTCTTTTGGAACGGAGGGGGCCTACAATTGGCAGTGCTCAGAATTCACTGTTGGACTTGCTCAGGGGGACCATGGGGTGCGAAGCAAGTGCCCTACCCTCTGTACTAGCTCTGGTTCAGGAACTGAGTTTTAAGGCTAGCAATCAGCCCCATTTCATAAAACACGTTTATAAAAGTGTAAAAATAATTTTTAAATCATATTTTACAAGTCCCACTAAACTGTAAATAAAGCAAGGTTCAAGAAATGATGCTGGGGCTGGAGCGGTAGGACGTTTGCCTGGCATGCACAGCGGGCAGGGCATTTGCCTTGCATGCGGCCCGACCGGGGTTCGATTCCCAGCATCCCATCTGGTGCCCTGAGCACCGTCAAGGGAAATTCCTGAGTGCAGAGCCAGGATACCCTGTGTATCGCTGGGTGTGACCCAAAAAGCAAAAAAAAAAACCAAAAAAACAAACAAAAAAAAATGCTAAACCAATAGGTTGAATGGATGATGTGTAAGTTAACTTTCTTATAGAGCCCTGACACCTAACAAAATACTTCCTCCTACAAAAACAAATAAAATTGACAACTGAGCAGAAAACATTCTCATATTTTTCAATGTCAGTGATCATTTAGCATACCAAGATAATCATATTATTTTTTTTTATTTATTTATTTATTTTGCTTTTTGGGTCACACCTGGCGACGCAGAGGGGTTCCTCCTGGCTCTGCACTCAGGAATCAGCCCTGGCAGTGCTCAGGGGACCATATGGGATGCTGGGAATCGAACCTGGGTTGGTCGTGTGCAAGGCAAACGCCCTACCCGCTGTGCTATTGCTCCAGCCCCAAGATAATCATATTAACTTGCAATGTGATGACATAATTTCTTTCCATGTAACACAGCATCATCTATGATAGCCAAGCTACCTTCAACCTCAAAATCTCAGACTTCAACAAGTTATTATACATTTACAGAGAACACATCGAATAGAACAAGCTAAATGAAAATACAAAAAGAAAACTAAACAAATTAAAAAGGTCCCTAGGATATGAATTAGTTTCTTTCCAAAATTTTCTGAGTGATTTTTTGTTTTGGTACCACAATCAGCAGAGCTCAGATCACTCCTGTTAAGCTCAGGGAACCATATGGGATGCTTGGGGTCTAAACAGTCATCAGCCTCGTGCAAGGCAAATGCCCTACCAGCTCTGCTTACCGCCTAGGCCCTCTCAATTGTTTTCTTTTTTTAAATGTCCCATCATTCTATCATTTTAAAAGGGAGGGAGGAGAGAGTCGGTTGACTACCCTTTATTCTAAAACACTTAAGAATTTACCTAAGCCAAACTTACAGGTATGACTACAATACTTTCATGGTACTATTTTAGACTGGTGCTTCTCAACTGGGGAATATATGGCTTCTATATCTTCCAGGATATTTCAAGGGCAAAAAAAAGCAATCCCCTACATGGGGGGGGCCACGGCATGATGCAAAGGGCCAACTAGAACAGGGGATCCACAAGAAGAGAAGGTCAGAAAAAGGCCAAGGTCAGAGAATGGTTGAGAAACACTAGTTTTAGATAACCCTGCCAAAAGGAAGACGCATTTGAGTCAAATAGAGGAATTCTATTATTATCTCAAGTATTGGATACTTTTTTAATTACAGAAATGGAAATATTGACATTCTTGACCAATAAAAAGGGTTTCAAAAGAAAATGTAGAGTATAATATCAATTGGACAAAAGAAAACAGACACAAATGGATAAAAGAAATCAAAATATCAATTGGATAAAAGAAAACATAGACACAAATCTTTAAGTAATGGAAGTATATTTGTTCTCATTTTTGCTTTACATTTTCTATTCTTAGAATAATGAACCTATACTATTTTGCTAGCATATTTTAAATTATGCTTGCTTTTAAATTATCTACAAGTCTATTTCCTAATTATCATAAAATACCCTCCCATGTATATTTAGAATCAGCTCTGCATTTAAATGCTAAATTTCTACCCCCAGACCTCCCCCACCAAAAAAAAGCACAATAAAAATGACTGTAAAAGCATTTACCAAAATTTACAAAATATGGAACCGTGGCAACAGCTCAAAGAATCAGACTGTATGCCTTGAGTTAGCTCAAGACCCACCTCAGGTTGAGTCCCATTCCGCAAGACTCCCTGAGCACATGTACACTTAATTACAAGGTCTCCACTGCCAGCTCCCCAACACAGGTGGGGAAGCTCCTCTGCCGCTCAAAAAAAGAAGTATCAGAAGCATTTACTATGTGCCAGAAGTCATCAGGAGGAGCCTCTGGGTTCCCTCAACACTGCCAAAAAGTTGTGTCCTCCAGCCTACAAAAAAAAAAAAAAAAACTGAACAAATATATTCCAAGTTTATGTTCCAGCTATCGCCATATGACTAAATTTTCTAATCATGTTACACTTAAATATCCAACCACTCTCACGGACTTCCATGACTTTTTCATTTAAAAAAGAATTTATATTTATTAGATTTCATTTTCCCCTATTAAAGATGTTAATTATTTGGATCTGCTTTCTATATTGAAACCACAGGCAGTACTAGGGAGGTCAAATGCAATGCCGGGATTCAAATCAGGGCAGCAAAATGCAAGGCAAGCTCTGTGTGTGTGTGTCTTTGTGGGTCACACCGGTCACACCTGACGATGCTCAGCGGTTATTCCACTCAAACTCCTCCTGACAGTGCTCAGGGACCACAGAGTTCAGAGTAAGCCTTAATTACTAATTGCCAGATGTGGCCCAAAAACAAACCAGAAATAGAAAGACAGAAAAAGAGAAACAGAATAAATACAAAAAGAACTTGTACTAGGTGATACTGTACCAAGCACTAAATAAGTACCAACACTTACTATAGGAAACTAAATGCCATTTTCAGATTTGTAACTTAAAATTACAAATTTTAATTTGTAATTTTAAAGCCTATGAGAAGAGGCAGGAGAGACCACTGAGCAAGTAGGGCACTTGCCATGTATGCAGTCATCCCAGATTCGATCCCCTGCACACTGAGCCCATCAAGAGCGACCTCCGAGCACAGAGCCAGGGGCAATTGAGCACAGTCAGGTGTGGCCCAAAATCAAATAAACCAAACGTGCGGGGCACATACTCATACACACCCCAGAAGTTTAGATTTCACTTTTCAAATCAAAACACATCTTTTAAAGGTAACATAATTGCTAGTAACTCTTCTACTTAGTAGCAATACTAAAAACTGATTCATTTGACAAGGTACCTGCAACCTATAACAAAGAGCAATGAATGTGTTAAGTCTTTTATTCTAGCAGTCCCACTCTAATAATATACTCTAGCAAAGTTTAGAAAGAGAGAGAAGAGGGAGGGAGGGAGGGAGGGAGGGAGGGAGGGAGGGAGGGAGGGAGGAAGGAAGGAAGGAAGGAAGGAAGGAAGGAAGGAAGGAAGGAAGGAAGGAAGGAAGGAAGGAAGGCACTGCAAAGATATTCACAACAGTGGGTAGGGCATTTGCCTTGCACACGGCTGACCCGAGCTCAATTCCCAGCATCCCATATGGTCCCCCGAGCACAGTAAGGAGTAAATCCTGAGTGAAGAGCCAGAGTAACCACTGAGCATCGCCGGGTGATGCAAAAAGCAAAAAAAAAAAAAAATGGTATTCACAATAGTGTTGCTCTAAATTAAAAAATGGGGGGGGGGGAGTTCCTGCAGGCAGAGAGAGCTCAAAAGAGTTGAACACATGGCTTCTTAAGCAGGAGACCCAGGAATAGATCCCCTATAACAACCACATGTCTCCCAGCACCACCTAGAAACCCTGAGCACCACCAGGTATGGCCCAATGACCAAAAATTCAATAATACAATTAAGCTGGAGAGTAAGCTCAATGGGTTGGAACATGGATTTTGCATACAGAAGGTCCAGACTTAATTCCCAGAACACCCGGAGAGTGGAGAGTATACCCAATGCAGCATCAAGCCTGCAGTCCCGGACTACTGCTGGGAGGGAGGGTGGAAAAAAGGGGTGATGGGGCAAAAGAGAAAAGGAAACTAAGGGGGTGGAGAAAAAGAAAGAAAAAGATTAAAAATATGGATATAATCCGGGGCTGGAGTGATAGCAGACCAGGTAGGGCGTTTGCCTTGCACGCGGCTGACCCAGGCCGACCCGGGTTCGATTCCCAGCATGGTCCCCCGAGCACTGCCAGGAGTAATTCCTGAGTGCATGAACCAGGAGTAACTCCTGTGCATCGCCAGGTGTGACCCCAAAAAGCAAAAAAAAAAAATGGATATAATCCAAACACAGTAAAGAAACTATAGTACTTAGCCTGAAGAAATATCAGTTTTAAAAATAGCAAATGCCCACTGGCAGATAAAAATTATTTTGTGAAGAGGTCACACAACAGTAAGAAAAAAGGCACATGTAATCAGGTACATAAATAGAGAAAGATAATTTCCAGTCATAAACAACTTTGTTTCTTAATGATTTAAGTGTTGCTTTGAAGGCATTTCAAGTCAGATACATTACGACTATATGTAGTTAATTATTTAAATTTAAGAAAATTAGAATCACAAAAGAAAATCTTTTCAAGGCACTAATAATGCCAGCAAAACTCCAATCGAATGTACTGGCTTCATCACTCTGGAGAAGCTCATATTCTCTCTTCAACATGTGGCTTTCTCTCCCCTCACATTTCTCTAAATTTCTTTCAATAAAACTGAAGCAGGCAAGCCTGGAAAAAAATGTTAATAAAATCCAATGTACAAATATTTTGTACAATACTGAGGAATGAGTCCCCTCAACTAAATTTAATAGAAATTGTTAACTAGTAAATAATATACTTACAACTACTCAAATCTACAACTGTATTCTTCTAAGACCTTAAGTTGCCCAACTAATTCTAATGAGTATACCAAACAATGACCTTCTTCCTAGGTCTCTGGATGAATATGATAAGAGATATTTCCTGTTTCAAAACTTAGCTGTTAAAACACACACACACACACACACACTCTCTCTATATATATAGTTCTATGTGCATACACACACATACACACACACAGACACACACACACACCCCTGTACCCTCAAGATAGTTCTGCTCCTACCAAAAAAACTGGGAGTTGGAGGGGGAGCAAGAGGGCATGTGCTCTGCATGCAGCCGTGCTGAGTTTGATTGCTGGCAGCCTATTGATCCCCAGTCTCTCCAGGAGTGATTCCTAAACACAGTGCCAGGAATAAGACTTGAGTACCATTGAGTACCATCCTCCACCTCCACCCCCATCAAAAAATCTTTGTAAATATTTTTTAGTTCCAATTATGCATTATACATACTTGTCAAAATTATATACTTGAATGCTAACTCGGGATTTTCTAAATCTTAATGATGCATAGAAAAGATCACACAGGTTAAAGTTATAGCACAGACCCAGCACTAAAGTACCTAAGAATATCTTTCATGGTTAACTGCTGTAGTCCAATTTGTATGCTATGCTATAATAGCATTCTATTACAATACAAGGCTTTTACCATTTATTTTTACCAAAAATGTCCCACTAAAAACACGAAAACACTCGGCTACTCTCTGGTTAAACAAAAATGTTTAGGGGGGGGGGGGGAGGGCGGGGGGAAGACATTTCAACATAGTACAGAAGATGCCTAGAGATGTCAACTGTTTGTTTTTTGCTTTTTGGGTCACACCTGGTGATGCTCAGGGGTTAAGTTCTGGCTCTGCACTCAGGAATCACTCCTGGCGATGCTCGAGGGACCATAAGGGATGCCAGAGACTGAACCCAGGTCGGCCACATGGTAGGCAAAAAAATGCCCTACCTGCTGCACTATCACTCCGGCCCTGAAATGTCAATTGTTTAAGAACAAAAACTTTGTAACATTTAGTGACAATTCGCTCAATATTAGAATTATAAAAAAAAAAAAACAGACTCCAAGATTTCTTACTACTGATTTTTTAGATGCAAAAAGAACAAATCTACAAGTATTAAAAAAACTACTACACACACAAGCCACTAACAAAATTCTAGTCAAACATGTCTTGGGCAAGGTTTCAGTATTCCTATTAATTTAACCAAAACTGTAATATATATGACCAATTTGCACTTTAAAAAGTTGTCGATCAAAGAAATCCCTATTAATCTTAGGTGATCTTAAAACATTTATTTGAAAGACTTAAAAGGGTTTTAAATTAGACAGACATATTGGAATTCATAAATATGAGAAAAATATTACGGATTTTGTGACAATCACCTGCTATGGGGCCAGAGCAATAGCCCAGCAAGTAGGGCATTTGCCTTGCTTATGGCTGACGTGGGTTCGATCCCTGGCATCCCATATGTACCCCTGAGCAACGCCAGGAGTAATTCCCGAGTGCAGACCCAGGAGTAACACCCTAAGCATTGCCAGGTGTGACCCCAAAAAGGGAAAAAAAAATTACCTGTTATAACATTACAAATTAATTTATACTCCCACTGAAAACATTTTAATTAAGTATAATTACCTAAATAAAAGTATCTCAAATAAATCTGAAAGCAGATATTAAAATACCAAAATTCTATCTGAAAACTTAACTATATGCTATTTTTTTTCTTTTTCTTTTTTTCTTTTTGGGTCACACCCAGCGATGCACAGGGGTTACTCCTGGCTCTGCACTCAGGAGTTACTCCTGGCGGTGCTCAGGGAACCATATGGGATGCTGGGAATCGAACCTGGGTCAGCCGCATGCAAGGTAAACACCCTACCCACTGTGCTATCTCTCCAGCCCCTATATGCTATTTTTAAATATGTTAACATGAAAACATCTGCATTGCTTGATTTAAACAGGTAACTCAATTTTAGAAATTTTGTTTCTGAAGGATCCAATAACTACAATTGGAGATAAAAGCAAAATTGCTAAAATGATTAGTTTTAGAATTATCATATTCAAAAACACTAAAACAATGTTTAACTAAAGCTAAGGAGTCAATTTTTTAATATTGTTTCGCTTTTGGAGCCGGAAGGTGTTTTTTTTATTTAGCTTTAGGGCTACACCAGAGAGTGGTCAGGGCTCACTCCTAGTGATGCTTGGGGAACACCACTATACTATCTTTCAGTCCCCAGGAGTCAATTTCTTCAATCACTTAATAAACTTTAAGAAAATCATTACATTCAACTCACAAAGACAAAAATATCAATAGTTAGATGGGAGTATAATGAAAAAAACAGAAAGGGGCTCCTAATACCTCATACTCTTTAAATACTAGTAAGCTTTTAGTACTTTAGTAATAATTTCACCTACAAATGTGCCTCACTTAACATAAGAGAAATAATTTTTTTACACATTAACTATTCAAAAGACAACATTCTGAGGGCTAAGGGGTGGAGCAATGCCTGGTACTGCGCAAAATCCTATTGTTCCCCAGTACAACAAAAGAAAAAGTTAAAAAAAAACATGGAACATTATTCTTTGCATGGCCTATTCAACTCAGATCCAAGCAAACTTTGTCAGACATTAATTTGAAACTGTCTGATACAAAAAATAGACTAAAGTTGTATTTGTGAAAACAAAATCATATCTAAACTATTATTTCTGATATTAATAATTTGGCATGAAAACAAGATTCTCAAAAAACAATATCACTAATAAAATAAAATTGATTATGACAAACCAAATACTAAGCCTAATACCCAATTAATTTTAAAAAACTTCTATGAAACTTGGGCTGGAGCGATAGCACAGCGGGTAGGGCGTTTGCCTTGCACAGGGCCAACTCGGTCAACCCAGGTTCAATTCCTCCACCCCTCTTGGAGAGCCCAGCAAGCTACCAAGGGTATCTCGCCTGCACGGCAAAGCCTGGCAAGCTACCCGTGACGTATTCAATATGCCAAACACAGTAATAAGAAGTCTCACAATGGAAACTTTACTGGTGCCCGCTTGAGCAAATCGATGAACAACAGGACAGTACTAGTTGATACTATGATACACTATGATACTTGTCAAAACCCAAGTTTCTGAAGATGAAAACAAATTACAATAGAAAAAATTTCTGTAGTGGTATAAAATTTACAAACACAAAATAGAGAAATTATTTACTGGTATAAGAACTGATTGTAGAAGGAAAATAATCAGTTTCATGTTTAGATATAGTAATAATAAATTCCTACACTTCAACTGTTAAGTATTGAGCTTGAAAGCATAAAAATCTTAAGAGCCTTGGATGCAGCTCAGAGGTGTAGCATTTATTTCACATAAATGAGGACCTAAGTTCAACCTTTAGGACTCTAAAAATATCAAAGTATCAAAATCTTTTTGTTTCAGTCTTTTTTGTTTTGGGGTCAAACCTGGCGATGCTCAGGGGTTACGCCTGGTTCTGCACTCAGGAATTACTCCTGGAGATGCTTAGGGGACTATACGGATGCTGGGGGATCGAACCTAGGCCAGCTGCATGAAAGGCCAACACCCTGCTAGCTGTAGAATCAAAATCTTTGGGAACCAGAAAGATAATACAAGGTTAAGGCACTTGCCTTGTATGTGACTGACCCTAGTTTGATCCCCAGCACTACATATGGTCCCCTGAGCACCACCAATACTGACCCTTAAGCACAGAGCCAAAAATAAGCACTGCCAGGTATAGCCCCAACATCAACAAAAAATAGTATCAAAATAATTATGCAAATTAATATCATGTTAAAACCTTTTCACTTAATATACAAAATATACACTTTAGGGGCTGAAGCAATAGCACAGAGGGTAGGGCGTTTGCCTTGCACGCAGCCAACCCAGGTTAGATTCCCAGCATCCCATATGGTCCCCCGAGCACCGCCAGGAGTAATTCCTGAGTGCATGAACCAGGAGTAACTCCTATACATCACCAGTGTGAACCAAAAAGCAAAAAAAAAAAAAAAAAAAAGTGTATATATATATATATATACATTTTATATAAGCCTTTAAAAGTTAATGACTAAAGCTAAACTTTTGGCAATCTTTAGTTCTCAACTAGCATCTTTGTATTTTAAAATACAGATACAGGAACTATTAGAGCCTGCCAGGAGTGATCCAAGTGCATAGCCAGAAATAAGGCCTAAGCACTTCCAGGCGTAGCCCAAAAACCAAAAATAAAATAAAATATAGGTACAAAATATAGGTAAAAATAACTATATAGTAATAGACTGTACTGACGCAACAGTCTAAATGTACAGAAAAATGCAAATAGCAAACCATTAAGTTTTATTTTTACAAAAGCTTAAAAACTAATATGAGGGACAGTACAGAGGGTAAGATGTTTGCCTTGCACGCAGCTGACCAGGTTCATTTCCTCGAATCCTTTATGATCCCCCTGAGCCCACAGGAGTGATCCTTGAATGCAGAGCCAGGAGTAAGCTCTGAGTACTGCAGGGTTTGGGTCCTCGCAAAAAAAATATATATATATATATAAAATACATATATATATATTAGTCTAAAAATTCCTAGGAGGTGATTCCAAAAACAGAAATGTCAAAACCACTTCTATCACTACATTATCTTAACTTTTTCCTAAATTTGAGTAAGAGATGGCAAGACTTCGTTCTTGGACACTGCACAAAAATCACATTCTATGTGAACTTTCCAGTATTAAAAAGACTCCAACTAGCCTTAATGTTCATGATTTGTATTATTTCACATTGCGTGTAACTCAGAAATACAAAGTTATACTATAACCTAGAGTTGTATTTAGAATGTTATACACTAAGAATAACACCCAAAAAAGTATACACCACAACTAGATCAAAATTTCCTTATGTTTTTCTCACTTAGAAAAAAAACTATTCTAAAAAATTTTAGGGGGCTGGAGCAACAGCACAGCAGGTAGGGAGTTTCCTTGCACGCAGTCAACCGGGGTTCGGTCTCCGGCATCCCATATGGTCCCCCGGGCACTGCCAAGAGTAATTCCTGAGTTCACAGCCAGGAGTGGCCCCTGTGCACTGCCGGGTGTGGCCCAAAAAGAAAAATAAATTAAAAATTTTAGGAGTTCTTCACTATTTTTTGCTCTAACTATATTAATAAAATCACAGAAAAATGTTATTTAGTTAATAGCTAAAATTATTTTCGTTTCAGTTATCTTACAAATAAAACCTTTAAAAAATAAAATTTTGACCACAAAGAAATAGATGCAAATGTACATCAAATCTTTACTAATGACTATCACAATTACTGAGGCAACAGTCTAAAATAAATGTACATCATACCCATCAAAATATGCTTTAAAGAACAGTAATATGACAAGCCATAACCTTTCCGATTAAAGACAGGAAAGCAACAGGGCTAAAAATCACTTGAGTACAAACATAATCGCTTATTTGAAATAATTTTCATATCCACTTTCATCATAAAAATTTCTACAATAGGAAAAGGAAATTTGACAGATCAAAAGTGGATAAATTTTTTTCATTTACTTAAAATTTAAAAAAGAAAAAAATAGGGGAAAAAAAACCCCTCAAGTACTCATTGGATATCTTCTCTTCACCCACTGAACCTAAAACTCTTATCCCATACCCTAAGAGCTTCACATTAGTACATGTTTTAAGTGGTTTAACGAAGAACATCAGTTCAACACAAAAAGCAAATTCATGATTTAGAAAGTGCATCTCGGGGAACCTCAGTCAGTCCTAGTATCTTCATCTTTAAAGATTTTATATCAAAAATTTGCCATTTAATATAAATTTAATGTCTCTGACTAAAAGAAAAACAGCTTTAGAATTCAAGACTGAAAAATGCACTAATCAAAAAAAGCATACTAGGAGCAAATTATCTGTCAACAGCCCCACAATGCCCAAATTAAGAAAAGTAAAATTTTTTAAAAGGTCTGCTTTTAATAAAACATATTTATACTATCATATAAGTTCTAGGTAACATCCATCTGAGTATCATATTTTAGCATTACATCTACTGAAAATATTGTCAGTCTTTTCTAACAGGAGTTCAAAGCAACACTTTAACAATCAGCCAAACAACATGCAAGTCCTCTTTAAATAAACTTTTTTGGATTACTTGGATATTAAACCTTCTTAAATACCACAAAGAGCAAAAATAGTCACTTTTATAGAAAGTCATGAATATAAAATTTTGGACCAGTTACTTGATAACTCTAAACTAGGGTCTCAAGTTGGCAGTTTGGAGAGATGGGAAGGACAACTGTAGCAACGCCTGTCCTATACACTGTAAGATGTTCTGTCTCATTCCTGCCCTCTACATTCCAAAAGTATTCACTTCCCCAAACTCTCATCTGTGACCACCAAAATATCTCTAGCATTGCCCAATGCCAAATGCCAGACAAGATGGAATCACCACCAGTTGAAAATCAATATACTGAAAGCATTTATAATTGGGAGGGGGGAGAGTAGTTGTGGAGGAGGGAGTCACAGAAGGGAAGAAGCCCTGATCCCAGTTATGCTCAGGAATTACTCCTAGATGTGCTTAGGGGAACACTCGTCGTGCCGGGCTTGAACAGGGGTCAGCAGAGTGCAAGACAAGTACCTAAGTTCTCGAAGAAGAAACCTAAATAACCACCCTACAAGAATTTTTACCACCACACTGGGTATGTGGAAACTAGGGTTCATTAAGGTTAAGTAGAGAGTCTTTTATTACATAACTGCTAAGTGGCTCAGCAGAATTTAACTAGACCTTACAACTTTTTTTCCTGAAACCCCTTTCCCCCCAAGAAACATACATATTAATATATAAAGTCATTATATATAGGGACCAGAAAGATAATACAGGGATAGAGCGCCTGCCTTGCATGCAACTTACTCGGGTTAAATCCTGGGGATCCCATCTTGTCCCGAAGCACTAACAGGATTATTTCCTAAATTCATAGCCAAGAGTAACCCTGAGCATCACAGGGTGTGGCACAAAAAACCAAACCCAAGAAATCAGCATTTACAAATTAAGCATTTACAATTATTAACATAGATTTATTTTAAAATCACCCCCACATTATTATATAATCTTGTAAGTAGTTGTGACTGTTTTTAGATGCAAGGGTCTAGCTATCTGTCAAATCTATGCAACTTCCATTCCACTATAACATCTTTGGGGGGGGGAATTGGTGGGGGGCATCTGGACCACATCCAGAGATGTTGAGTGGCTACACCCAGTATGTGCTTGGGTATTATTCCTGGCAGTGTTCAGGAGACTATAGAGTTGCCAAAGACTGAAATAAAGTCAGCTACATGCAAAGCAAGTGCCTTAGCCCCTGTACTTTCTCTCCTGCCCTAAACTGCATTTCAAAGCTCATTCATTCCTCATCTACATTAGTAGGATAATGTCCTCCACACACAGTAATTTAGGATTTATAGATAAAATTAAATAATATATGTACAAATTCTATTAATCTAAATGAGATAAACATATTCAGAAATTGCTTGCGGTGAGATATGTCCATAAAGCATGATCCCTAAACCCATCACACCTGGAACTTAACAATACAAAATCTTGGGGGCTGAGAGAAAGTATAGCAGGTAGGGCATTTGCCTTGCACATAGTCCAACTGGATTTGATGACTAGCATCCCATATGGTCCCCAGACTCCCGAGCATCGCCAGGTATGGGCCAAAAACAAACAAACAAACAAAAAAAAGAAATACAAATTCTCAGACCCCAAACTAATGAGTCAGAAATTCTGGGAGTAGTATAAGTAATCTATGGCTTAACAAACACTCCAGATTATTCTGATACTCCCTCAAATTTGAGAACCATAAATCAATGAAAAGAAAATAAATACTGCACCAAACGCCCAACAATCCCATATCCTACGGACTCAATTTCCTATTAGCTTTTAACAAGTTACTAATTCTGTTGAAGCTATGATTACTAACTACAAAAAAAGAAAATGATGTTTGCTCTTTCCTTAGGTTGCCTCTTTATTTTCTCTGCAAATAAGCTAGTGAATCAGAAAAGGCTTTGCTAATTGGATAAAATAAAACTAAACAAATATAAGACATTGTTCTGGAATATGCTAATTATTCCACATTCAAAATGGGAAAAATGTTTTTAAATTCTTATTTTTCATATTTTGTAAATCAAGAAAATATTAAAATTAACATTACATAGCTAAAGCAGCACAAAGAAACTTTCACAAAAAATTAAACCGAAAAGCACAGCCTTCCATTTCATCTCTAAAGATTCAAATTCAAAGACATTTAAAAAAAAAAACAAAACATGAAGTCAAACTTAACAGCTCCCAAACTCATTTTAAAAGTAGAACAGTTTTTCTATCCTATTGATAGGAGAGGTCCTATCAGTTAAGAGCAACTATAATACTCAAAAAGAAATCTCGGGGCTGGAGCAATAGCACAGCGGGTAGGGCATTTACCTTGCATGCAGCCAACCCGGGTTCAATTCCCAGCATCCCATATGGTCCCCCAAGCACCGCCAGGAGTAATTCCTGAGTGCATGAACCAGGAGTAACTCCTGTGCATCACCAGGTGTGACCCAAAAACAAAAAAAAAAAAGGAAATCTCACTCATTCATGAAAGCAAAAATATCCTAAATTATAAGAAGTGGCAGCCAGTTTAAAGTAGGTTTTACAAATGTGAACATGTATAGTATCTTTTGTAAGTCACAGAATACCTACTTCAAATCACAATTCAAAACACTTTTTCATACCTTAAATAATACTGTCATCAAAAGACCAAATATGTAAGCATACAAGATTAGCAAAATGCAATGCCTTCAATTACCACTAAAAAGAACAATATTTTGCCTGAAATCTGTAAAACTCCAAGGAAATAAAATTCAAAACTATTTTTGAAGAGCTTTAATATGCTAAATTCACTAATTCACTATTTAAAAAATTAGTATTTTAATACTGTATCAACTAGTTAAATCTCTTTTTTAAATGTCTATGTAGATTTTTTCCACATAAGATGTCAAAACTTCTTATGAATTATAATTTAGTATAATTATACAACCTAGCCTTAGACCAAAAAGGCAGGCAGTTTATATAGCACAACAAAATATGTAAAACTCAGGCCAGAGAGATAGCATAAGGTGTTAAAACCCTAATTTGATCCCAGACACCTCCAGAAGTGATCCCTATGCAAAGAATCAGAAGTAAGCCCTGAGCAGGGTTGGTATGACCCAAAAAGCAAAAACAAAAACATAAAGTTCACCAAATCAGTCACGTATGTAATTCACTCTCAACTCCTAAAAATAAGCAAAAACCCATTTGAAATCAAGTGCTTTCACTGTAAAGGGCATTCTTACACAGCTGGTAAAAAAGCACAAAGGAGGAAAAAGAAAGATACCTTACAGACATGATGGTCTTTACTAGGCAAATCTAGTTCATTCCATCATTCCCTATATCTAATTAGGAAAAAAAACAATTCTTCAGCTTTTTTCTCTTTGCTAGGACCTAAAATTATACTGAGATTCTCGATCAACGTGAAAAGGAGTAAAATAGGGCCAGAGCAGTAGTTGAGCGCATAGGGTGCTTTGCTTGAACATGTCCAATATGGGTTCAATCCCAAGCATGCCATATTGTTCCACAAACCCTCCAGGGGTGATGCCTGAGCACAGAGCCAGGAGTAAGTCCTGAGCACAGCTAAGTATAGCCAATAAAAATATCAAGGCTTTAAACTCAATTTTAATGTTATATTAATGCATGCCAGATTACAGTTAATTTTATCATAATAAATAAAACTTTGGCATGTCCACATTTAATGACACCTCCCAAAAACCTGAACTTAAAATAAATGCTAAGATATACCTTTACTGATGTCACTTACATAGTCTTTATAAATTTTCTTTCAGTGGAGGCAGAGATTATTCATCCTAAATTAAAATTACAAATATGTTTAACCTGACTTGTCTTTAGTGCAAAATAAAACATCATGTTCTTGTTTTAAAACTGCATTATGGGGGCTGGAGAAATAGCACAGCGGGTAGGGCGTTTGCCTTGCACGCGGCCAACCCGGGTTCGATTCCCAGCATCCCATATGGTCCCCTGAGCACCACCAGGGGTAATTCCTGAGTGCAGAGCCAAGAGTAACCCCTATGCATCGCCAGGTGTGACCCAAAAAGCAAAAAAAAAGGTAAAAAAATAAAACTGCATTATGCCATTATAATAGGAAGCTTTTACTTTACTATTTTAATAAAATTATTTTTAAGGGCCTTTTACTTTTAATAAAATTTAAATGTTCTTCAAGCAACTGTGTGACTGCACAGAACTTCCTACACTATTTTGGTAAAACAGTAAAGTCACAGACATGTTCCACTTAGCTCTTTAAACAATATCTCTACTTTTATTAAACCCCTCGTAGTTAAAACCAAATTTTAACACACTGCCCCAACAAAATTTAGTATGTCCAAACCAAGGAAAATCAGTTACAGTCACTACTCCATAAATAAAAATATAAGTAATTTCTCATTATCAGGATAATCTGAAGTCATAAATTTTAAGAGCAGCATTTACAAGTACTTAAGAGTGTGGCAATGAAAATGCTAAGTGAATTATATCATCTCGCTTATTCAGGATAAACTTAGGTTGGCACCATTATCAGCTCATTTTCCAGGTAAAATAAGTTGAAAAAGACTAAGCAGCCTACCTGTTGTCATCCAGTCACTAAGATGTACAACCAGAATATGAACCCAGGCAATCAACATCCACAGCCTACACTGTCACCTAAAAATCTAAAATAAAATATGTATGCAATGTGTAGATAAAACTACTAATATAATTTAAACAGTGAATCGTATTTGAAAATTATAAAGCCTAATCCACCAGGGATATCTTTCAAAGACTTTATAGTTTTGAAACAGTTTGCTAACTAAATACATATGTGGTTTTCAAACACTTAAAAGATTCACTCCCAAACTTCATGTTTTATACTGCTGGTGAGTATATTAACAACCTAAAACACAACATATAAACAGTCTTCCTTTCCAATTACATACAGGTTATAAACTTTTTTTGCTGGTAATATTTGTCAATATTCTCAACACTACCAACAAGTGTGGACACCTATTACAGATACAGGTCCTCTAATTTCATAACTACTGCAATTCAACAGAATCTGTTTTAACTATACTGAAGTAAACACAAACTTCCCAACCCAAATTAAGTCACCTCCTAAATTGCTCTTATTCCTTTTATATATTTTCAATAGCCTTTTTATTCTGTGCCTATTTACGTTAAAAGAAAACAAAAAGCTAACTTCTTTAACAATAAAAAAAAATTTTCAAAAATTAGAGAGAATTAACTAGACAAATCAAATATATCAACTTCACCCTTGCTGACAAATCAAAGTGTTTTACATTAGTAGCTACACATATTCAATAGTTACAAAAAGCATCATTATTCACAGACCAAAATACTTTGACCACCTAGTAATGGTGGCAGGAAGCAGTAATACGGTCCATATGAAAGAATTAAAGTTTGCGTGGCAAATCCTTACCAATTAAAAGATTATTCTGTCTAACCACAAAGTTATTAATATTTCTGAAAGCAACTCATTAATTTTAAAGCTGATAGAAAGCAATTGTAATATAGAACTGAGTATTCACTATTGATACCAATCTCACAAAAGGACACAAATGTATCCTTAGAATAAATTCTAACATCTTTTCTCAATCAAGGCCATAAAAGAATTCTCCAATACTGGCTTAAAATCATGTTTATGTAGGAGGGTAGGAAGACTGGGAAACAGGGAGAAAAAAGGAGAGAAGGAGGGAGGGAAGAGGAGAGGGAAAGGAAGACAGCATCTGAAGAAAAATTTCCAAGAGAAATAAAATTTCAGAACTAAGAATCTACAGGGGGAAAAAATGTACCATATAAATTCTTTCTAATATTATCATTAATATCTTCTACTATGTAGTTCTACCAAGGTCTAACATTTCAAGGAAGTGAAAAACTGTCAGACACATGCGCACATTTAAATTTCTCCTTACAGAGAGAGAACAGAGGGGAATGCTCTGCCACAGAGGCAGGGTGGGATGGGGGGGCTGGGGGGGGGATGGGGGGTTGGAGGGATACTGGGATCCGTGTTGGTGGAAAATGGGCACTGGTGGAGGGATGGGTATTTGATCATTGTATAATTAAAACCCGAGTACAAAATTTGTAAGTCTACAACTGTACCTCATGGTTTCTCACTAATAAAAATTTTAAAATAAATAAATTTCTCCTTACAAACTCTAATTTCATATATGTTACAACATTTTCCTACCATTTTTAATCTAACTAAAAAGGTTACAATAGAAATTTAAAGCTAAAATGCTCATCGAGTTAATTAATGCTGCAATTCTGTGACTCGATTTTCTCATAATAAATACTGCCTCGGTGAAAGTAGCAAAGTCACCAAGTGGCTTAAAAATGAAGCTATTATCAAATGAACAAAGAGAAAATGAGGCAAATTTCAAAATAAGAACATCTGAAAATAGGAACTGAAGGTTTCACTTATCAAAAATGAAGAATTCTGTATTATAGGGTTTTTGTATTTTCTGTGACTATTAGGAAAAAGCAGATCTACTACTACTCACAAAAATTAAAATATCGGTGTGAGGTAGTTACACTATATTCCAGAAACAATATTAGCAGTACAGTAATTACATTTCTTTAAAAAATTTTAAACATCAACATCTCATTCTCAACATCAAATTCTCACGTTGCCAAAATAAAATCCTAAAATACACATAAATGCTGTTTTCTATACCACCATCTTTCTAAAACAAAATCTGAAATTCAGATGATTTTATTCATCATTATATTTTATGATGCTGATTCATTTGGAAACTAACTTGTAAAATATAGGCAATGTAAATCTGTATTGATGATAGTTACTATTGAACAAATATTTACAATGAGTAGCAATAAAATTTCTTGTATGAAAGATCATATAAATTTTAGCCTATTCTCCTTCCAGATACTCTATTCTCGAGTAAGAGTTATGAAATGAAGTTTGTAATTAACTATGAGTAATCAGATGGCCCCTTCTATTGTGCAGGAAAAGAATACAATTTAGTAGCTACAAAACAGTGTAAAATAAAACTTGTGGATAAAATCTTTTTTTAGAAAAACTTTAACAATATGGTCATTTCAGTAATCGCTAATCTTAAAAGATAATATGGATCATTTCAAAAGTCAAATTAAAAGCACTACCTATAAAGGTTAATATTTGGAAAGATGCAAACTTGTCAATAAAATACAAGAGAAGCCCCAAAGTTTCCATGGAATCTAAAGACAGTAAAGTTTTTCTAGTCTCCTGTTCAGTACTACTTTCCACACTAAAAATGAGAATTAAGACCTACCAACAAATTACTTTTGAAATATCGCAGTTTGGTAAAAATACTTTAAAACTACATTATGGCCCTCAATTTCCCTCAGAAATCATTAATCTTTATCAAATAAAAAATGCACCAATCACTACTTTCATAAAAGAATTGACTTTTAATTGACCTGCTGTTGAAATAAGGTAACACAACCAGCCAAAGACAGTCTTCAATGACCATTTCTATTATTCTCCCACAATAAACACAAGACACCAAAGTTAAACCAAGCAAACCAAAAACTCTTGGGTATATCAAAATTATTGTAAACGCAGCTGTCAAAAAAGCAAGTCCTTCACTGACTTTTTCCTAAATGACTTTTCTTTCATATCAACATTTGGCTCAATAAAACCACAATTCTAGAAATTGGGTGTTATTAGTCATTTAATGCAAAATTCAATAGTGCTTTCTATGCATACCGCAGTTTTAGAAAAAGTTTCAAGTCACCTGAATTTCACAAAGACACACATACTCTGACAGCAAAGGCAATATTGCCAATCACCTCACAACTCACACAAAAGAACCTCCTAAAACATTAGTCCTACAGTCCAAATAAATTTAAATAAAGAAAATACACAACTGTACTGAACACTAAGAGCAAATCTACCAAACAGCACTCTAAAAATTTTTTTCAATGAAGGTTTTTCAAAATACCGTTAAAAAACAAGTTTCCCTATAGATTTACTATCATTTAGTCACATCTATAGTGAATTGTTTTTGTTATGTTACAAATCACAAGAGTTATTCCATAATTATCTTCTGGGGAAACAGATCAAATCACCCTTAGTCAAGCTTTTCAATTACAGAAAGCTTGCATTTTCCAAGTCTTTCAAATATTCTACTTAACAACATGAAATTACTGTGTTACTACTTCTTCAAAATCTTTACTTCAAAACAAAACGCAGGCAAAAATTCCTTGCACATCTGTATGCAGCAAGTAATCAAAAAAAAAAACCTCTTGGATATTAAAACATTTTCTTCAAAAAATGCTATCTTCCATTTTTAGCAAGACAAAGATGCTTTAATACTACTCTAACCTTCAGCAAAATGTTTACAGATATTTAGGAAAAAACTTTTACTAAGAGTAGTCGATTAGCATTTATGCAATTACATAATTTAATTGAAAACTGCCCACTGCTACAATCCACAATCAAACTTTGGATTTTAAACAGAGGCCTTAATGTAATGTTAGTCACTTCACAACAATAACTTAATTCTGTTTTTCAAGCCTACCAGCAATTCTCAATTCCTGTGATACTTTCCATTCTGCAAAAAAGAAAGACTGTGTTCCCTATCCTTCATCAAAACCAGTTTGTTATACCTGAAACCGCAAAGAGCCTTTCAATAACCACTATCTTTTTGAGGTACAAAGGCCTAAGTTTTAGACAACCAAAACTATACAGTTAAAATTCTTGGGTTTCCTTCTTATTCAACTAGCTGACTCAGTGAATCTAATACACTGTGAAAAAAGCTCACACATACAATCTGAAGTCTGAGTGATGCACTTGCGCCAGCGTTTCTGGGCATTACTTGGTAGACTATACTTGGTATTATATACGAATGGACTGATACCCAAAGGTGTCAGAGGACCTGAAACCAAATATGGTGAGTAGCAATTCTGGCTTCACTTAATAATACTTAAATTTCCACTGAGAACTTAAGTTTAATCTCGACAATCACCATTTGCTACACACAATACCCTTGAGCCTACAGCACCTTATCTCTGGGATCAAAAAGCACTCAATCTCCATTAAATTATTAGGTATGGCTGAATATGAAAGTCTACTGGGCTGGAAACGTCATGTCCCATCCTCCATCACCGCATCGGGAGAGGAAAAGGCGAATTTAACAAAGCTCCAGCATGAGCGCACAGGGAGGTATATTGATCTCAAACTTCTAATACAGTTCGAAGTCGTAATTAACCAGGTTTAAACAGACAAACCTACTTTTGTCCTCAGACGAGCTCCACGTGTGCAGAAAACGATTCTGCTCCCAAAGTTATGCAAATCAGTTCACAACTCACTTAAAAAAAAATCTATCCATGCAACCCAGGAAATTAAAACAATCACTGCAAGATTCTGATGCAACATGCTTACGTGCACCACTAATTTTCATGTTAATCTGATCTATACCCTTGATCTAGGGCCTAAAGCCAAGATTTAATCGAAACATGTCCAATCTCAAACCGTCGACTTTTCTGTTCATTTAAGGAGACCGGATTAACGAGCTCACTAATCCACTAACTGTGCAGTTTTCGGTATTAGCGGACAATAGCCTTCGGGAAGAGGACCCCGCACCCCCACACCCCCCCCCCCAAAGAATAAGAAACCAACCGGTGCCCTGACATTTGCAACCAGGGAAAGGTTCCGAGGAGCCGAACACGCCCTGGCTCGAATGCACTCGAGAGACCCGAGATGCACAGGACCTAGAACCCCACCAGGTTCAACCCCAAGTACGGCAAATGGGGGGGAGGGGGGCTCCACTCCCACGTTACAAGAGAGAAACGACAGCGGCGAGAAGCAGGGGAATAAGATGGAGAGAGACACGAGAGGCGCCTGCAGAAATGGATACAGGTCAAGTCCAAGTCGAATCCATCCTCCTGGTATCTCCTTTTGTTTCTGCTCACGATCTCCTTGATGATGGCTGTCATGTCTGGGAGCCGGTGGCTGAAGAGAAAGGAGGAGAGAGACGGCAGAAGCTGCTGGTGGCGGGGCTTCTTCTGCAGGATGGAGACGGCCCTGGACTTGGCGGGGGCCGATGCCCCGCGCTCGGCGGCCGCCTGGCCCTGGCCCGCCGCCGGGGAATGGCTGCTGCGGCGGCTGCCGGATGGTTGCGACCCCGGGGCCTGCTGCTCCTCAGCGGCGAGAGGCCTGGCAGCGGCGGCGGCGGCGCGGGGAGAAGACGACGGGTCCTCGGCCCCGCGGCCTCCGCCGGCGGCCTCCGGAGCCCGGGCCGGGGGGGGTGCGGCGGCGGCGGGGGGGACGTCTACGGCCGGCCCGGGTCCCTGGATGTGCCGCCGCCGCCGCCGCCGTGTTGGAGGCAGGAGGAGGGGAGAGAGCAACTCTCCGGCGTTCCCAGCCCTGGAAATGGTGACAGGCGCCTCCGAGCCTCTCCGCCGCGCTGCTGCTGCTGCTGCCGCTGCCGCTGCTGCAGCCGCCGCCGCCGCCGCCGCCTCTGCCCCCCGCTCCAGGAGCGGGAGGTGCCGCCGCCGCCGCCGCCGCGCCTCCGCAGCCGGCCCGCGCCCGACCCGCGGCTTCCACCTTCCCTGGCAGCAGAAGCCGAGGAAGCGGCTGCACGGCTAGAACCGAAGCCCGAGGGGCGGCGAGAGACGCCTCCGCTGCCGCCGCCGCCGGCCGGCCGGCTCCCCGAGGGCGCTGCCCCCGCGGCTGCTCACGGGCGCTGAGAGGGGCTCGGGGCCGCGGCCACCGCCGTCTCTCATCTCCCTCGCCTGAGCCCGGCCTCGCCTCGCAGCGGCTCAACTCTCAAACTTCCATCATGGCTGCAGCTTCCGAGAGGAGAGAACTGAGCGCCGCCGCGGCCCGGCGCCCCGGCGTGTATCCTGCCGCAGCGCACAAAGAGTCCTGCCACATCACCGCCCGCCCCCTCCGCCGCCGCCGCCGCCGCGGCCGCCGCGCCAGGAGCCCGGGCTCCTCCGGAGCCAGCGGGGACGCGGGCGGCCGAGCACCCCGGGCCGATCCGGGCAGGGAAGGCCCTGGACGGGACGCGGGGGCGGGGGCGCACGACCGGCAGCCGCGGTCTCCTGCGCTGAGCACCCCCACCCTACCCACCAACTGCAGGCGCCATTGAGCATGCCCAGTGTGACTGCCCGGGCTCGCTCGGGCTTGCTCCGAGGAGCCCGCCAGGAACTGCACTTGACGCGGCTGCTTCTGCAGCAACGCAGGGCGGAGGGGGTGGAGAGCGGGGGAGAACGGGCGAAGCCTCGGCTTGTGCCCGGAAACCTCGCCGAGGATTCTTCGGAAGGCGCAGGGGGCTGGGGGGAGGGGAGCGGAGGTGGTAACGGGAGGTGAAAGCCGAGAGCTGCGGTGGGTGCGTGGAGGGGTATCACTGGGCTCGGAGTGTGGGGTCACCCAGCACAGGTGGAGGGGACCAGGTGGCTGCACTGGTCAGTGGAAGGGGAAATGGCAAGGCCCGTGCCTCCGGCGAGAACTCTTTACCCCGGCCCCCCGCTCACGGACACGGCTCACTCTCCCTTGTGCACCGCTGTCGGGTCACAGAGCATTCGCAAGGGTTTTGCTTGCTGCAAGCCTTTGCAGAAATCCCAGCCCCCTCTCCTCCCTTCCCCCGTCCCCCGTGTCCTCAAGGTGTCAGTCTCGGCACAAAGAACAACCCCCTATTGTGTCTCCAGCGTGGATCACCTCATCCGGCTCCCTTTCACTGCCCCACCTCCCGCTTCCCAGGCAACTCGGAAGCTCCCGGCAGGGCGCGAGGAGTCAGGGGCACATCGGCCCCGAGCGTCTCGGTCCCGAAGGACCACCGTGCAGGTAGACGTGCACGCAGCGCTCCGGGAGGAATGCGCCCCGCAGCCCTGCTCGTGCACACGCCCGCTCGCTGAGAACATAAGCAGCGTCCCTCCCCTCGGGGCTCGGGTTCGGTCCAGTGCAGCGGACCCGGGCTCAGTCCACCGAGGCCACCTCGCCCCGCCCCTTGTGGGCCACAGCGAAAACCCGGCTGGATGGCCCGCCCGGGGAGAGGGGACGGCCCCGGGTTCCGCGCTGCCCTGGCCGGGCGGCGCACGCCGGAGGCCGGGCCGGCCGGGCCCCGAGTGGGAAGGACGGGACGGTAGGAAGAGGCAGCCCCGGCGAGTGGGCGGGGCGCCGAACCGAGGCGGGCTCCAAAGGACGTGGAGGGATACGCGCCACAGCCGGGACTACTTTCAGGAGGCGGTCACGTGTGTTCCTAGTTGGGGAACTTTCCAAATTCCCACTCCCCTAGGGTAGCTCCGGAGGCAAGTGCTTCGCCGCTTTCGCCCGGCGACTCCCGCCTGGCGCGGGCTGCGGGACCCCAGAGGCTACCCAGTGGCGGCGGGAAAACTGGTTTCCAGGAGCCGCCGGCGGCGGCGGCGCTGTCGGGGCTGGCGCTTCAGGAGCTGGTTACACAAGCACCCGGATCCCGGCACGTGCCCCCACCTCTCGGCTCCGCTGACCACCGTGTCTGATTCTTGCAGAGCTCGAAGCGGGAGTGCCCTCCTCCCCCAAGCACTAGTCCCACTTCCCTCCGCTGCCACAGAGCGAGATAAAGGCGCTGAGAACTTCTGGCTCTGCAGGGGCTAACACTGTGGTTTTATTTCCAATAGTGGGAGAACATGCAGGGCCCGGAGTCTGGCGTTGTCTCGCTTGCTAATACCCTGCGCCTTAAAGCGCAATCTTCAGGGTCTGTGCTAGCGGGGCAAAGAGGTCTCTCCTGCGGTATCCCGCTCCTCGGAGTCGCCAATGTTGCAACGAACAAAAAGTCACTACCCCGGAGCTGGAGAGCGCGCCCCACCTACCGTAGACTTCTGGCCATGTGACTTATCTGGTCGGAGAACCTTGTCTATGGCTGCCTGCCCAGAACAAACCTGTCAAGTCTGCTTTCAATCCCATTGGTTGGCCTATCCCCGCGGAGAGCTGCTTCAGACGCGCTGAGAACTGGAGGGCATTTACGTCCACTCAGATCAGCTCCAAAGCCGGCTGTCGACCTTCTGCTGGGGGAGAATCAGCATCAATTAACACCCGTATCAGAATTTCTCCCACCCATTCCACCCGCTCTTTTTTTTCCTTCCCGCCTGGAAAGCAGAACGCAAGTAGAACATCTGAGTCCAGAAGTCATCGGAATTGAGACCCAGGCTATGGGTACTGGGATGTTTTGGGATCTGGGAGATAGAAGTTGCGTGTGTATTACAGTAATTGCGAATAGGTGCCTGGCAAGGTCTAAAGAGAATTTATGCGGCATAGGAGAAGGAAGATTGTAGATGAGCACATCAGAGTTGCAGGCAGCCCCTGAAGACTAGAAACCACAGAAGACCTAACTTAGAAACCACAGGGCCATTACCTAACTCCAAGATTACTAATTAAACCGGGGTATTTACAGTGTTCTTAGACATCTAGGAGGCACCATAAAACTTGGACTTTATATGCAAAATCCTCTTGCGAGGCTTCTACAGGAGTTAGCAACTTGCTGAATCATCAATGTTAATATTTTGGAGATCCGGTGTTGTGTATGGATCTGGTCAGTTGAAACCCAGCAGAGATGACAAGTGGAAAAGGAAGTAGAGGACATCCTGCAAGAGTAGGAGAAAGGCCTCTATGTGGGTTTCCAGAGAGGGAAATCGCCATCACACCGTGCTGTGGTTACTAGAGAAATCTTTATGTTTAGGATAACCGAGAATAAGGAGTCCCTGGTTTCTAGGTGCTCCGCTAAATGGAGGCTGTTAGTGAGAACCTGATCTGTGCTCCTTTGAGAATCTCCTACAACTTGGTGGGGAGAGGCAAAATGAAGACAAAGTTAAATGACGCAGAGTATGAAGATGAAGTTAAATGACGCAAAATAGGTCTGGGAGACGGGGGAGGAGTAAAATGTCCCACGTTGGCTTCTCAGACTGTTAATCCTGTCCCCAGAGTCCCCGTCATTAACACTGCCCTACTTTGCTCCTTCCCTAGAGCAAACCCGAGGTGCGGATTAGTCTCACTGCATCTGAGAAGTTCTGTCATTCGATACCTTGGGGGGAAGACTGAGTTCATTCCTGCCTGTTGGTGTTAGGCTTGAGGAGAGGGGATCCTTTTCCGTTTCCACCCTGCAGAGCCTTTGTCCGGAGTAGAGGGGTGCGTCACCAGCACTAAAGGACCAGCACAATTCCAGGCAATTCCACTGGTCTCAGGCAAGTCCAGTCTGGGTTGGAATAAAATAGGAAACGGTTTGGCCACGAAACAGCAGGTCCCTCTAATTCTCTTTAGTGAATGGAAAGATCACTAACATGGGCAGAAAGTTAGTAAGGCTGAAAGAAATATCAAGCAGTTAATAGGCGTCGCTGGATAAAAATTTCCTCTGGCCAAGCAATAATACAGTGGCTAGGGCTTTTTCCCTGCACACAGCCCACGTGGTTTGATGCCTGACACTCCACATGGGCCCTTGATCCCACCAGGAGTGATCCCTGAGCACAGAGCACTGCCAGGAGTGATTCCTGAGTGCAAAACCAGGAGTAAACCCTGAGCATTGCTGGGTGTGACCCTAAAAAGCCAAAAAAAAAAAAAAATCTGAGCAACACTGGGTATTGTCCCCCCACACAGACACCAATTTTTTTTCTCCTCTTCCCCAGCATTAAGTCTATTCCTGAAGGCAATACTCTGGTTTCCTTTTTCCGTTTTGGTTTCTCTTTGCTTTCTCCTCCTTCCCAAGGGATCTCCTTATCCAGGGGTTAGAGCTGAAACTGCTAAATAGTCGAGGGTATCTAATATACAAAAAAAAAATTTCTTTTTTGCTTTTTGGGTCACACCCGGCAATGCACAGGGGTTACTCCTGGCTCTGCGCTCAGGAATTACCCCGCTCAGGGGACCACATGGGATTCTGGGAACGAACCCGGGTCGGCCGCATGCAAGGCAAACGCCCTACCCGCTGTGCTATTGCTCCAGCCTCATATACAAAAATATTTTTAAGACTTAATGTTTGCTCATCTAGTGCACATACTATAATAAATGAGCTTCTATGCACTTGTGTTCTTTACCTATCTTGATGGAGAATGCTCTAGGGAGAAATAGAAGCTTATAATAAAGAGAAAATTATGTAAAACTTCAGGGAGACTAACTGTATAGAATAATTAGTGAACACAATAAATCAGCCTTAATTGTGGTTTTAACAGTTGCTTCCAAAACTGCATTGTTACTACACTCAAAGATTGTCCAAATTAAATTCCTTTCTTATTTTCTTTAATAAGTGAAATGACCAGCAACTTGATGTAGATGACATAAATAGTTGATGCGCTCTTTGTAGGTCCTCTGCTAAAATGTATTATGTTGAACACTCTGATCACTGCAGAGCCTTTCTCGTCCCCCACACACTGACCTTTCAAATAGAGATCTAAATCAATGGCTTTAATTTTTAAGCAATCAATCTCTATTTTTATCTGTTTTGTCACTGTTTTCTAAATAATACAGAATAGAAAAATATAATAATTATAGATGTGAACCTGTTATTCTTTCTTCCAACCGTCTGAAAGCTTTCTCTTGTGTCATTTATCATAATTACAAATATTGCTTTTAAATCTTTTAAATGTAGATATTTTTCTAGACATTTCTCCAGAAAGCACTAGTATGAATCCTACAAATAACTAAATACTAAAAGAGAGCTTCCCATTATTAGTTATAAGCTCTTTGTGTCTTCCTTCCCTTCTGAAGCTATTTCAGATGGTATTTGTATTACTTGTAGCTCCTCTCACATCTCAGTAGAGAGCTGTACTGCATGAAACGATCCCACTCAGGGAAATAAGGGTTAGTCTGGGACTCCGGGAGAATCACAGAGCAGATCAGACTCTCACTGCATTCAAGTGGCATTCAAAACTTGTGGCTGGCAGTATGAAATAGGATAAGGGTCCTCATCTATAGGAACATATATGGAATATATGTATATATATACATATATCCCAAAAGACTCAACCAAACAGCCAAAGAGCTAGTACAGGGATTAAAGCACTTGCTTTGCATGCAATTGACCAGTTGGTCCAATCGCCAACTTCTCATGTTTCTCTGAGCACTGCCAAGAGTGACCCTTGAGCACAGAGCTAAGAGTACTGCTTGAATATCACCAGGCTTGGCCAAAAAGCTGAGAGAGAAAGAGAACCAAACTACTGCTGGAGATACTAATGGATGATTTTAGTTAAGGATATAAAGTCAACACATAGCAACAGGTTGCATTCTATACACTGAGAATGAAATAACAGAGGAAAAAACTAGGATCAGAAGCATAATTCTTTTAAAAAATAAATTCAATTCTTAGGAATTAATCTAAGAAAGGGAGTAAGAAGTCTAAACAATGAAAACTTTAGGGCTTTGGTGAAATGTATCAGACTCTCAACTTAAGTCCTGATACTTTAAAGCTCCTAGAACAACATAAAGAGACACTTCCCAACATTGGTCTTCTGAATGATATTTTGAATATGACACCAAAAGCACAAATAACAAAAGCAAGAGTCAGTAAATGGGATCATTGCAAACCTGAGTGGATTAACAAAATGAGATATGTATATGCAATGAAGTAGTATTCAGTCAAGATAAAGGAAGTTGACACTGCAGTTAGGCACTTGTTTTACAGAAGACCGACCCAGTTCCAAATCCCATCTTTGTACTGCATGTAGTCCCTTAAGCCCTACCAGGAATGATCCCTGAGCACAGAGCCAGAGGCCAACAGTAAGCCCAGAGCACACCCAAAAATCAACAACAAAAACCAGTTATGAAAAAGGGGGACAACCTATGACTTGTGAAAGTATGACTTGACTATGAGAGTAATATGCTGAGAAAAGTCAGACAAAGAAAGACAAGTGCTGCTTGAAATCACATAGAAAAAATTTTACTAAGCCAAACTTGTGAAAGCAAAAAGAACATCTTGGTTCTCAGAGTATTAAGAGGAGACAACCAATAAGAAAGATGACAACAGAAATTATGGTAAGATGGCTAGAACAATAATACAGAAGGTAGGGCATTTGCCTTGCACGTGGACGACAGGGGTCAATCCCTGGCATCCCTATGGTCCCCCAAGCACCACTAGGAGTAATTCCTGAGTGTAGAGCCAGGAGTAACCCTGAAGCATCGCTGGGTGTGGCTCAAAAAGAAAAAAAAAGTTATGTAAGTGTAAAAACTTACATTGAGAGATATAAGGATCGCTAGAGTGAAAATAGACAGTGGTATTGTATTATTATCATCAAATTTTCTAAGAGGCTAGAATTCCAGTTCCAGTTACTAAAAAGAAATAACGTTTATGTTATGTGATACAGGTGCTATTACCACAATGGCTATTATACTGTCATATATAGATATATCTGATCTAAATGTGGTATATATTAAGTTTACATGTTATGTTACAGATATGCAATTAAAATTTTTAAATAATATTCTTTAAAGAAAACTGTGGCTTGAACTGGAGAGTGACGAGAAAGATCTAGCATGAATGCACAGCTTTAACTATTTTTCCCAACCTGTCACTGTCACTGTCACTGTTCTCCCGTTGTTCATCGATTTGTTCTAGCAGGCCCAGTAACATTGTGAGACTTGTTGTTACTGTGTTTTCACCTCCTTCGTCTAGCTATAAAAAAAAAAACTGCTAAAAAGAAAAAAACACTCATAGTTTGCTTTTTAATGCTTACAATAAAGGACAAAGTTTTTTTACATACCTGTAGGGAATGGATACTTATTATGTTGTGCAGAATAGTTCTTATTTGTGGCTAAAGGAGGATATTGAGAAAAAATTAGTGATGACCATTACCTTACTCCTACAAATCTTTTCTTCAGATCATCCTAGTGGCTTCTTAGGCATCCCTTTTGCTAACAGGAAGAAAAAAGAAGAAAAAAAATCCTTGGTAAAATAGTTGGTTTAGGTGCTGGAGAGATAGTACAAAGGTTAAGGCCTCGCATTTAGCCAACACCACTCAATCCTCGTATTGCAAATAGTTCCCTAAGCACTACCAAGAATGATCCTTGAGAACAGAGCCAGGAATGGCCCCCTGAGCACCACCAGGTGCGACCCCCACACCCAAAAAAACCACGTTGTTTTAATGCACCTTTTTTTAAAAAAATTTATTGATTCACCGTGAGATATAGTTACAAGCTTTAATGTTTGAGTTACAATCACGCAATGATCAAACACCCATCCCTCCATCAGTGCACATTCCCCACCACCAATGGTATACCCCCCTTTTCCCACCCTCCCTCTGCCTCCACAGCAGACATTATTCCCCATACTCTCTCTACCTTTGGGCATTAATGCACCTTTTTCATCTGTCTCTTTAATAGTATGGTAAGAAGGTTGTGTCCATTGTTAAATTATTGCACTGATAGATATTTATGCCACCACTGTGCTAAGCTGTGGATCGAGTAATGACCACAACATCTAGGGGCCAGCCTTTCAGGAATTTAGTCTCCTTGAACACTTGGCTACATTAGGCCATGGAGATAGTTTAAAAGAGAGAATGCTAGTTGTGCAGGAGTTTGCATGGTTTAGGAGTAGCAGCCCCCGTGCTACAGGCTGTGGCCCAAGAAAATGACTAACTAAAAATTATATGTATATGTGTCTGTATACACACACATATACACACACACATATTTTTAAAAAGGAAAGGAAGCAGCTTTTTTGTTGATGTTTTTGTCTGACACTTGCAATCTTGACAGCCCACAGAGTAAAGTTAAAATAATAGAAAATACACTGACAGGAGGCTGGAGAGATGATACAGTGGGTAGGGTGTATACCTGGCATGTGACCAAGCCAGGTTTGATCCCCAGTACCCCACATGATCCTTTAAACCTGGCCAGGAGTGATTCCTGACTACAGAGCCAGGAGTTAAGCCCTGAACAGGGCTGGGTACGGCCCCCTAAAACAAAATACAAAAAGAAAAGAAAATATCTTGACATTTGGTAATTGTTTTCACTATTACTTTACCACATATCGCCAGCAGTTTAGTGAGTGAAAAGACCAGTCACCCCTTATTTTCTCACAGTTCTGGAATTTGGGAAGGACGAAGCTAAGCACTTTCTTTGTTTCTACATGATGTCAGCTGGGGTCAGTAATATGGTGCCTTCAGCCATTAGTGAAACAGGAGTTTGAATAGCCAAGATGACTTGACTCACAAACCTGGCGCCTCCTCTGGGGCAGCTGAAAGTGTTGGGGGTGAGGGGTTCTCTGTGTGTTCATCGTGTTTACATAGTGACTAAGAGGGAGAAGATCCCTTAAAGTTAAGATGAAAGTATCAGTTTCTATTTTGATCAAAGAAAGTAATAGGGCCAAGGAGAAAGACAATTTAGTGGAAAGAGTCATTGGAAGGAGAGAAATTATCAGCCATCGACCACCATATTTGGAAAGCGTGATTACTTATAATCCACTCTCTTGCTGCAATAATTCACACATGTACACCCACAACTAAATATACACATTATACTCACCCCCTTTCCCAAATGTGTGGTAAACAGTTGGTTTTGGTCACTTGGTTATGAGCCTTTGTTCTATAAAAAAATTTTAAAGGTAGAAAATTTTATATAGAAAAGGTCCAGGACCTAATATGATGCACTAGCACCAACGTGAAGTACATCTAATGCTGCTCTTGCTCCTCTTCATCAGGAAATCTGTGAACTGACAAAACAGGTTCCATCACAACACTGTCATGCTAAAACAAGGGTAGAATAACCACAGTGAACACTCCTACTCGAAAAGGGCAAACTTGAAGGTTCCTACTAGCCACTCACCCTGACTGTTGACGGTTCTCCATCTGGAACTAGTTCTTCTTGCTGAAAATCCTTTCCTAAGCCATCATCCTTGGATTCCAGCTCTGCAGGTCATGCTATGACTTCTAAGTCAATCTGCCTTTCCATGAGAAACTACCTCATGGGCGCCAGAGGAATAGTGCAGTAGATAAGGCACTTGCTAGCGTGCAGCTAACCCAGGCTCCATCCCTGGCACCATATGTGGTCCCTCACCATTCTGCCAGGTGTGATCCCTGAGTACAGACCCTGAGCATCACTGGGTGTGGCCACAACCCACAAAAAAAAGACAAGACAAGACAAGACGAGAGGAGACTAGTCGAGAAGAGAAAAGAAAAGGAAAGAAAAGAAAGGAAAGAAAAGGAAGGAGTGGAAAGAAAAGAAAAGAAAAGAAAAGAAAAGAAAGAAAAGAAAAGAAAACTAACTCATAGTTGAATTGGTCTTTCAATTTGCTTCCTGCCCATAGACTCTTGTTTTATAGCATTTTTTGGTTTGTCTTGGGGGCCACACCCTGCAGTGCTCAGAGTTTACTCCTGTGATCAGCAGTCATTCCTGTAGGTGCTGGGGAAGTTGAGGGAAGACATTTTTGCCAGTCTGGCTATAGAAACTTGGTCAGCCAATATAAGACAAGTGTCTTACCCCAGGCAATTTCTTGAGCCTACTTTTGTGCATTGTTAACTGTGGCATTCTTCCTTAATCCAAGCTAATGGAGGTTTTATCATTCCAATTCTATTAAAATGTTAATGGTTTTTTATTGCATTTACTCCATGCCCACAAACTGACATCTATACTTTTTTCAAAAACAAACCTTTGTATTTTTTGGTCCTTATCAGATATCTGCTGTTAGATCTTCCTTAAAATTCTTAGAAAATATTTTGTCTAGATGAAAGGATCAATGGGGCATTATCTTAAATTTTGTGGAGGTCTTAACACAGAATCTTGATTGAATCTTCACCTTGAAGTCTCACATTTTATAGACAGTCTGCTAAGGCAATTTCTTTGAGATTTATTTGCTGCCTAAAGAGACTCCTACGTGCTATAAATTAACTCTACAGGGACCGGAAGGTTTGGGACTTGCCTAGCACACACTGCATGCGGCCCCTGAGCACAGCAGGGTGTGGTTTACTAGCACTCGTACTCCAACTGAATAGTTCCTTTGGTGGGGGAGGGGGGAACAGCAGTGCTCAGGAATTACTCTTAGCAGTGCAAGAGGCTCCAAATGTGGTGCTTGGGTCAAGCCTCTTCAGCTACATGAAAAGGCAAGTACCTTAACCCCTGTACTACTTCTCCAGTCCACAATAGTTAGTTCATTATTACATACATGTCTCAGGGTCAGAGAGATAGTACAGTAGGTAGGGCCCTTACCTTGCCCGTCCAGGTTCAATCACTGGCACCCCATGTAGTCCCCCAAGCCCCACCAAGAGTGATCCCTGAGCATAGAACTGATGTCGGTGGGCCCCACTGCCCCCACGTGGGGCTTCTTCCCAGGTAAATGTCCCGTTGCTAAGGAGGTTGCCAGGGAGGATGGGAGCGGTGATGGTCTTCTTTGCAATTCCTTTCCTGGCCTTTTGTTCCTAGAGGAGCTTCTTTGGGTCTGTTGCTGGAGCCAGGTGAGGGTCTTATCAAGCCTTAGTTCCTGTTTCCCTATTTTCTGCAGGGCTGGCTTTTGTCATTGCCTCGGGAGGGGGCCCTCCCTGTCTACCTGCCTACATCAGAACCAGAAGTAAACCCTGAACATGGCTGGGTGTGGCTCTAAAACAAAAACCAAAAAGAAATAAATAAATACATTTCTCTCTGGTGATTCTGTCACTATTATTCATCACTAAGAAAGGTAACAAACACTGAAAAAACATTCACCTTGAAAATCTCTTTTTTCAGATCTTTATGCTTATTAGGTACTTATGTTCATTGGGTACTTATCTGCTGTTTTCCTGCACACTAGTGTTTCCAAACATTGTATCTACATAACACTACTTTTCCAGCCTCCAAGAGCAGTACATGAACTATTCACAGTTCCCTCCCCAGCACTGCAGGGTCTCCTGAACACCATAAGGAGTGTAATGGGCACTGAGTAGAGAGTGGTCCTGAACATCCTGAGTAGGCCCAAAACTAAATGAGCAAACAATAGTCTCCTCCTAGACCAAGGAGACAAATCTAATAATGCAAATGTGGGGTCCTAGATTAGAACAAAACAAGAATAACACTAGAAAATGTGGCAAATTCCATCTAGGTTATTTCATATCAATTATTTCACTGCCTTATGTTTTCTCAGTTTTGATCATTATACTATGACCGTATAATTATTAAGATTAAAAACAGCTGGAAAAGGAACACACATGAACTCTATCGTCGGGTTGGGGTGGGGGGCACACGCAGCAGTTTAAGTACTCAGGGGCTGTTCTTGCTCTGTGCTCAGAAGTGAGCCTGGAAGAGTTTGGAGGATCATATATGATGTCAGGGATTCCAACCAGGGTCAATGGGATGCAAAGCAAACAACTGAATATCTATATTATTTCTCTAACCCTGAACTCTTACAGTTTTTACAACATTTCTTTTGCTTGTTTATTTGACGGGGCCACACCTGGTGGTGCCAACGGCTTACTTCCTCGCTCTGCACTCAGGGATCACTACTGGGAACCATTTCAGGGGATCATATGGGTGCTGAGCATTGAACCCAGTTTAGGCATGTGCAAGGCAAACGCCCTACCCAATGTAGTACAAGCTAGCCCCTTTTTTACAATGTTTTTTGATAAGACGAGAATTGTTTCCAATTTTAAACAAATTAGATGAACAAGAGAAAAGATAACTGATTGTCTCTGAGGACAGAAAAGGGAGGGAGGGAAAAGAATTTCACTTTTCCTTTATTGTTTTCTATGTAATTTGAATATTATGGTCAGTAGAAATTTATTATTTTCCAAAGGTAAAATTATTATTTCATTCTGTAGAAGCAAACTTTAAAAAAAACACCAAAATTGCCTGTTATTAAATACATACCAAATAAGTCAGATTTCAGTTTTAAATAAATGAATATATCAAAGAATTTCTATCATTTAAGAATAAAGGTCTATTAAGTATCTGTTGTACCAGAGATTATTTGGCATAAGTGCCATCTACTTGAGATGCTATGTAGTAGAAAGTTGAACCTGACTTGCTTTTCCCTAGATCAAGTATCAGCTATATTCATCCTTTCTTCATTCTTCGCACTACTTACTAACTCCAGAAAGAACCATCTGGTAGCATACTACTCTCACTATTAAGCTGTGGCACACTGCATTATGATATAAGTGCATACAAGTTAGAAGAAACCTAAAGAAGGCCGGAGAGGTCTTATAATTGGTAAGGCACTTGCCTTGCATCCGACTGACCTGGGGTTTGATCCCGGGCACCACATATAGTCACCTAAGCCCCATCTGAAGTGATTCCTGAAGACATACAGAAGTATCTCTGAGCACTGATGGGTATGGCCCAAAGACAGGAAGAGAAGTAGAAGGAGGAGAGGAGGAGAAGGAAGAGAAAGAGGAGGAAGAGGAAGAAGAAGAAGAAAAAGGAAAGAAAAAAATCTCAAAGATTCCTTACTTTATTTTTTCTCAAACTTTTTCTGAGCACTGATGGAAACCATATACCCCACACTTGACAAACACTGCTTTAGTTCACCCATCCCACTTCACAAATGAAGATACCTAAGCCCAAAGGGTTTATGTGCTTAGATTACATGAGCATTAATAAATAATCCTGGATTGAAACCAGGAAAATGTCCTAATTTCCCCTCATGTATGAAAATTAGTAGAAAAAAATAATCTCACTTTTCTAGGAAATTAGATAAATCAAAGAGAAATTTGACTACAGATGGATTTCAGTGGTATTTCCAAATCTTGGACAGGACTGAGTGAAGGGAACAGATTATTGTCTGACTGGAGACAATTGACAGGTTCTGGAATGGGGAAAGATGGGCAGAAGCGAGCAATACAATTACTGATACCTTTTCTGCCTTTAAGTGTCTTGAAATGTGAGCATCAGGTTTAGGGTCTTAAAGATCAAACAGGAAATTCAACATTGGTAAATTCAGCATGTTGTAAATTTGCTTCTTGTCCTCAGTTCCAAGATCAGTGGGAGAGTATTTTCCAAACAAAGATGCACTGGAGGCAGCCATTAGACGCAAACTGAAAAAAAGGAAAAGGGACCATGTTCTTTGACAAGGAACGCTAAAAAGCCTCGGCGAATAGTGGGGAACACTGCCACCTGCTGGAGATGGTGTCAATGAAAACGCTGAAGCTCAAAGGCAAAGGAGTATCTGCAGTAGGACTCAAATCTCCCAAAGAATCTACTCACAGGCTGAGCAGATCAATGGAGAGATCAAATTTAATTTTGGATTCTATCAGGCTAAATTGTGCTGCTTAAAAGCTGTCTATTTGAGGGTGGTTGAGGCTTATATCCTGACTCAATTATTTCCACAAATGTTCTTGCCTAATGGGTCTGAATTTCCCTCCAAAACCCAAATAGCAAAATTACAAACCAAAATATGTAACAAAACACATGGGACTGGGGTCATAGTGGCACAGTACAGAGGTTAGACGCTTGCCTTGTACACTCAGACTCTCTTTCAATGCCTAGAACCTCACAGTCTCAAGCACACCAGGTGTGGTGACCTAAGTGACTTGGATCTTTTTTATTTTCTTTTCATTCTTCCCATTTCTCTCTCTTCTGTTTTTCTAGAGATAAATATGCAATTTTCTCCCTGTTGCCTAAAAGTAGAAGATTCCTTACTCGGCATGATTGGTCAGTCATTTGCTGGGTTTGGGAATGCTGCAAAATTATTCAAGATATGGGGCTGGAGCGATAGCACAGCAGGTAGAGCGTTTGCCTTGCATGCGGTCAACCCGGGTTAGATTCCCAGCATCCCATATGGTCCCCTGAGCACCGCCAGGGGTGATTCCTGAGTGCAGAGCCAGGAGTAACCCCTGTGCATCACCAGGTGTGACCCAAAAAGCAAATATATATATATATATATGTATATATATATATAATTCAATGTAAATTCATGGTATTGGCATTTCCAGAATCAAAAAAATAGATAAACAACCTTCCAAATCATACCTAACAAGAACTTCTGCATTTGGAGAGCAGAGAAAATCCATGCACACAAGAGACAGTTGCAGTAGAGGAAGGGAAATTTTCTTATCCTTTCTCTCCAACCTACTAATTCCTCGCTTAATTCATTTTTTTTTTTTTTTGGTGGGGGAGAGGGAGGCACACCCAGCTGTGCTCATGGCTTACTCCTGGCTCTATGCTCCGGGATCTCTCCTCTTGGTGATCAGGAAACCCTATGAGGTGCTGGGGATCAAACCTGGGTGTGTGTTGTACAAGGCAAATGCCCAAACTACTGTACTATCTCTATGGGCTCTTTTCCTAATTTTTATATTGAACCGTAATCCCTAAGTATTAGGTGATTTGGGCCTTGGGGAGGTGATTAGTTCATAAAGGCAGAATCCTCACAAAAAAGATCTGTACCCATAGTAGGGCATTTGCCTTGCACACAGGCGGGCCGGCAGAGCCGGGTTCGATTCCTCCGCCCCTCTTGGAGAGCCCGGCAAGCTACCGAGAGTATCTCGCCCACATGGCAAAGCCTGGCAAGCTACTCGTGATGTATTCAATATGCCAAACACAGTAACAACAAGTCTCAAAATGGAGACATTACTGGGCCCGCTTGAGCAAATTGATGAACAACAGGAGAACAGTGCTACAACAGTGCTACAGTGCGCTCTCTCTCTCTCTCTATATATATATATATATATATTTCTAAAAACACTAGTGGGTAAGGCATTTGCTTTGCACATGACTGACCCAGGTTCGATTCCCCAGAGCCCCATATGGTCTCCCAAGCACCACCAAGAGTGACCCCTGAGTAGAGAGTCAGAAGCAAACCCTAACTGAAACTATCAGATGCGGCCCCCAAACGAAAAACTAAAAACACACACCACACAACTCTAGTCACCTTTGGCCACAGCATGTAGGGTTCCATCTAGAAATCAGTTCTCACTTTACCCAGAATCTGATTGTGCTGATACTCTAAGCTGGTTTGGAGATATCAGCCTTCAAATATAACACCAATAAAATTATGTTACTGGTAAACCACTGAATCTGTGTTATTTTGTTATACTGAACAAAGACACCCTCTTCTTTCCAAAGTTCCATTTTCTTTCTCCTGCCCTCATTCTTGCTGGTCTTCCCACCTCCCACCCCCCACCCCATTTTCATCTTTCTCCTCCTTGCTTCTGTGTTTCAAGATTCTCTTTTTTTGTTTGTTTGTTTGGGTCACATCTGGTGATGCACAGGGGTTACTCCTGGCTCTGCACTCAGGAGTTACTCCTGACGGTGCTCAGGGGACCATATGGGATGCTGGGAGTAAAACATGGGTCGGCTACGTGCAGGGCAAACACCCTACCCGCTGTGCTATCTCTCCAGCCCCTCAAGATTCTCTTGAATATACAAGAAACTGATACTGGCTAGTAGACTTAGTGGAAAAGTGACATTTACAGGACTGCCAAGTCATACAGCTCCAAGAACCATAATTCATGTGCTTGTGATATTAAATGAAATTTCATTCCTGCATAGAGTGCCTAGCCTACTATCAGCTGCTAGGATTCATGGGACTATCCTTTTCCTTTACCACCTGTTAAAGCAAGTATCAAATCTTAATTAAGCTATGCCTTGTGGTGAATGTGCTCTTCGGGACTTGATAGTTCTAAAGTGTTACATTTTATCTTAATATTTATTTATGGTAATACTCATATGCTACTTCCTGCTCAGGGCTTGGGGGTCACTCTTGGCAGTGCATAGGGTAGCATCTATGCTACCCACCCAACCAGGGACCAAACCAGTGGTTCCTGCAGGAAAAGCCTGCACTCGAATCCCTGAGCTAACTCTCAAGCCCCCAAGATGTTATTTTATTGTTAAATCTTTATCAGGGTTTTAACTAATAATTATAAAATAGCATTGTCTGCATTTCAAATTCTGTGTATTTTACAATCCTAATGCATGCCTTTCATTAACTGTTGCCCTTTCCTGTGGTTTGAATTTGGCATACCACCTCTTCTCAGTTTTATATTGTGGGGGTCTCCTAAGCAGTGTTCAGGGGCCTTTGGGGACACTCCTGGTGATTCTCAGCCACTGTACTGATAGTTCAATGCTGGAGCCTAAGGATGCAGAGCTGGAGATTACCTGGCCACCCTGGCAGTATCTGGGGGCCTTCGGGGCTGCAGCACCCATCACTGCTCAGGACCATGTAAGTACTGGGGACTAAACAGAGTCAGCTGCATCTCAATCTTTTTTATTTGTTTGTTTTTTGCTTTTTGGGTCACACCCAGCGATGTACTGGAGTTACTCCTGGTTCATGCACTCAGAAATTACTCCTGGCCGTGCTTGGGGACCATATGGGATGCTGGGAACCAAATCCAGGTCCGGCCGCGTGCAAGGCAAACAGCCTACCCGCTGTGCTATCACTCCAGCCCCTGCATCTCAATCTTTAAAGTAGAATTAAATTGTTCTTGGCAGAAATGAATAATATTCTGTTTTTAAAATATACTGCTATTTTCAACAACGTTCAGAAATTTGCAAACAATGATTTTTTTCCTCTTTGCCCTAAGAATAATCTTCCTTGGTTATATACTTACCTTGCTAGCTTTCTTGGCTAGGGTTTGCCATTAGATGCTAGGTTAAGCTATCATGACCTCTAGTCCTGCCAAACTGCACAAAAAAGTGTCTCTAGTAACATTCTCCACTAGACATCTGTTTAATTTTTCAATTAACAGCGAGCAAAAAGGCCTTAAAGGGATTTCTGCTTCAGGGCACTGAACACAAACCAAGTACAGTGCTGCCTTTGTACCATTTTTATCCGTGTAGACTAAGAATGCCCTTAAGAGTCATGGTTTCAAGAAGCACTTATAGAGCTTGTCTCAGAGCAAGTTATAGAAAGAAATTTAAGGAGTCTGGAGATTGAGTATAGGCTTTGGGTGCAGAAGGCCCAGGTTTTACCTCTGGCACAGCGTGTTCCACCCAGGGGACCAACGGGAGTGACCACTGCTATTTTTAAAATGTGAGATTTTTCATGGGATTTTCCCAAAGTTAGAAAACTGTGACTCATATAGGGCTCGTCAGAAGGATTTCTCCCAAATCCTAGAGAAGCATAGAAATGTTCTCACAGATGAGAGTTTTCTGAAATGATCACGCTTTTCCAATGAAACTCTCACACAGCTTGGGAGACTCCAGCATCAGTAAGTCTACCTGTCAGCGTAACCCAGGGTTCACGATCACGATCATGACCATCCTGTTATTCGTCGATTGCCTCAAGCAGGCCCCAGTAATGTCTCCTTCGCATCCTAGTCCTGAGATTTTTTTAAAAAGTGCCATATCCAAAGCTCTTTCAGAGTTAGGAGAATGAGACCCATCATTGTTACTAGTATTTGGCATATTGGGTATGCCATGGGCAGTTTGCCAGACTCTGCTGCGTGGGCAGGTTACATTCAGTAGCCTACCAGTTTGTCCAAAGTAGGAATGAGATAATAAGATGTCGCACGGCCGCAAATGCGGCCGCGCGCTTCTGGGAGCTGGGTTTTATAGTCTCTGGGTCTTGGCCGTTGATGGGATTACATGGCGCCAGGGGGCTAGTTGGTGGGTGTGACCCCTGCCTACTGGAATATGGAGGATCTGGGTGGAGGATGCTCAGCCCCAATTCGAGCAGGCTTGGAAACCTCAGCCCTGGGACCCGCATGCCTTTGTTCCTCTGCTGGTACCTTCATGCGTGTGGAGAGTGGTCTCAGCATGGTGGTGGCTGGTTCTGGAAGTCTTCGGCTGCTGGAGCCCTGGTCAGGGCGGGGAGGGAAACTCAACCCGCTTCCACCAAGGGGCCCCGGCGAGGACAGCCAGGTGTGGGGGCAGGAGACTCTGCGCTGTTCTCTTCTGGGAGCTGGGTTTTATAGTCTCAGGGTTAGCGGTCTTCAAACTACAGATCGGAGCTGCTCAGAAAGCTCTTTGACTTCTATAGATGATTGCTCCTTAGCCCTTTCTACCTAAAAACCTACACAGATTAAGTGCCTCTGGGGGTTTCTAGTCTCCATGGGCCCTTTTATTTTACAGTGTCCCTTTCTCCCACTTTAAAAAATTTACCGGGCTGGAGCGATAGTATGTCAGGTAGGGTATTTGCCTTCCATGCAGCAGACCTGGGTTCAATCCCCGGCATCCCATATGGTCCCCCAAACACTGCTAATTCCTGAGTGCAGAGCCAGGAGTAACCCCTGAGCATCCCTAGGTGTGACCCAAAAACCAAAAAAAAAAAAAAAAAGAAAAGAAAAGAAAAGAAAAGAAAAAGAAAAGAAGGTGTCCACTGATGCCTGAACAGGGGGTGGGGCACTCGTCTTGCACATGGCCAACCCAGGTTCCTTTCCCTGCATCCTATATGTTCCCCTGATCCCCACCAGGAATAATTCCTAAATACAGAGAGAGGAGTAACCCATGAGCACTGCTGGGTATGACCACCCCCCCAAAAAAAAACAATAAAAATAAAAATCATCCCCAGGGCAGAAGAGATAGTGCATAGATAAAGCACTTTTACCAAACCTGGTTGAGTCCCAGCACCACATATAATCTTGAGAGCACAGAGTCAGCCCTGAGCACAGCCAAATGTGAACAATGCCCTCCCCCCTCAAAAAAAAAATCCTCTTTCTTTTTGAATGCAAAGACTGAATAATCCCCAAATGTGGTAAATTTGCTAAATAAAAGGCTTAAGGAGTTAAAGAAAGACTGTGAAGTAATAATACTGATATTAAGAAGCTGAATGATTCTATTAACAAACGAACAAGCCTCTTGAAAGTTGAGTATTCCATGTTTTTCTAATAAATTGAAAGAGAACCTGCCTAAACCATCAGCTGATAACCCATTAAAAATAAAATCACTTGGGACCAGTGAGATAGTACAACAGGTAGAGCACTTGCTTTGCACACAGCTGACCTGGATTTGATCCCTGGTAACCCATATGGTCCCCCGAGCACCACAGGGGTGATTGCTGGGTGTAAGTCCTGAGCACAGCCCAATGGACCTCCCTCCCCGCAATAAGAAAAGAAATGTTAATCAATTATGAGTTAAAATAAGTTATTAATTATGAAAAATGTTAATATATAATTTAATTTCAATTTGTATAGGATTTTTTTGTAAGGAAAATTTGATAGTGTGGCCAATAACGCATACTTATACATCATGCTTATTACATTAAAAAAAAAAACTGTGACCAGGATATTAGAGGAGGTAAGGTGCTTGCCTTACATGAGGCCAATCCCAATCCTGGTTTGATTCTCAACACTGCATATGGTCCCCCCACGCACCACCAGGAGTAACCCCTGAACATAGAGCCAGGAACAATCACTGAACACTTCTAGTTGTGGCCCAAACCCCTCCCTCAAAAAAAAAAATCTGTGACAGAAGTGGAAGGAAAATTCAATCCCAAATGAACAAAAAAATGAGTGATGCAAAAACCAATTGAAAAACATGACTTTGGGGGTATGGTGATGCCAGCAGGTCAATCTGTACCTGTGAGGCGAGTGCATCAGCAGCCTAATGGCGCCTTCAGACTTCCAGATACCCCAAAATTGCTGCTGTGCCTTTGGCCAGACCCCAAAAACTTGGGGCAAAGTTTACCAAGAAAGTAAACAGCCAAAAGTTAGGTATGTGGGAAACACACCCACAAACCACCTCCGGCTCAGCTATATAATTGGAGGCATGGCCTCTCTGGTTCCTGATCAAACTGCTTAATGGCCATGATCCCAGAGACTCAGAAACGAATCTTGGAAACCAGCAGCTTTAGGTAGAAATGTGTCCGGTCCCTGCAGTAGGTTACTGGTGTTGGGCCAACCCAGGTGGGAATAGGTTTCGTGCCTTGACCTGTTCCCCCTGGCGGCCTGGTGGCCGCCATCCTCCAGAGGCCACTGGATAGTCAGGTTTGGGCCCCCAGTGAGGAGACACACAGGGCCTTACGGGATGGGGGTGGAGCCGGGCTTGTCCTCCCCACCCCAACGAGACCCCAAGTCATCGCCCACGAATGGCCTCTCTGGCTCCTGATCCAGCTGCTTAACGGCCATGATCCCAGAGACTCAGAAACAGATCTCAAAACCCAGTGGCTTTTGGCAGAAATGCGTCTGGACCCCATAGTACATTACTGTCGCCGGGCCACCCCAGGGAGTAAAGGGTGTTGTCACTCCACCTGCTCCCTCTTGGCAGCTCGGTGGCCATCATCCTCCATAGGCCATTGGACAGTCAGGCTTGGGCCCACAGTGACGAAACTTGTTGGGCCTCACGGGTTGGGGGGGGTGGGGAAGGGAGCCGGGCCTGTCCTCCCCTCCCCAACGAGACCCCAAGTCATCACCCACGAATGGCCTCTCTAGCTCCTGATCAAACTGCTTAACGGCCTTGATCCCAGAGACTCAGAAACAAATCTCGAAACCCAGTGGCTTTTGGCAGAAATCCCTCCAGATTTAAGTGTTAAAATTTTGGAATTTCAAAAACACATGGCCCTACTACAGCCATGCGACATCATATGATATTCATAAGCAGCAATAGAACACAAATTGTCTATTGTTGCCCTTTCAGCATATCTGAGTGTTGGGGTAAAATCTCAAATAATAATGGTGGGTCTGGTGTCAAAATATTGAATGTGATCAAAGTAGAGAGAGTAATATGGAAATCATCTGCCCCACAGGGAGGGGGAGGGTGTGGGATGGGGGTATACTAGGGTTTTTGGTGGTGGAGAATGGGCACTGGTGAAGGTACGGGTGTTGCATTGTATGACCGAGACTTAGACCCAAAAACTTTGTAACTGCTCTCACGGTGATTCAATAAATAAAATTATAAAAAATGAAAAAAAAGTAAGGTGGAGTTCATGCACAATTCAATCAGCTAATCAGTGGCTGAATAAATAGCAGTACTCCTACAAAAAAAAAAAAAAGAAAAAGAAAAACATGATCTTGTTGATGTTGTGACAGTTTTTGATAGATAATTGTACATATCAATCAATATAGCACTGTAGCACTGTCCTCCCATTGTTCATCCATTTGCTTGAGCGGGCCCAGTAACTTCTCCATTTTGAGACTTGTTGTTACTGTGTTTGGCATATTGAATACGTCATGGGGAGCTTGCCAGGCTTTGCTGTGCGGGTGAGGTACTCTTGGTAGCTTGACAGGCTCCTCGAGAGGGACGGAGGAATCAAACCCGGCTCAGCCGGGCTGGCTGTGCGTAAGGCAAACGCCCTACCGCTGTACCATCAATCAATGTAGCATTTATATTTCATTGAAAACACTTTATATATGTGGATAGGAAAATATAGTTAGGGATATTATAGCAATATTATTTACAACAGCCCCCAAAATAAAACTTTTTAAAAAGGATCTGGAGAGTGGAGTTCATGCAAAATTCAATCAGCTTAATCAGTGGCTGAATAAATAGTAGTACTCCTACATAAATAAATAAATAAATAAACAAATAAATAAAAATTAAAAGGGTCCAGAGAGATAGTAGAGCAGATAGAGAGCTTTCCCTGGACACAGCCAAACCAGCTTCCAATCCAGGCACTAACTACGGTTCCCTGAGCACCACCAGGAGTGATCCCTGAGCACAGCCAAGTGGGACATTACCCAAATACCAAAAAATAAGATCAAATAAAAGATGAAACAGTGAGAAAGAGCCTAATGTCCACCTACATTTATAAATACAACAAAATACTTTCACATGATAGAATTATACATACCAGATTAAAGAGAATAAACTGGTAAAGGCCCTCCCATTGTTCATCGATTTGCTCGAGTGGGCCCAGTAACGTCTCCATTGGAGATTTTGTTGTTACTGTGTTTGGCATATCGAATACATCACAGGTGGCTTGCCAGGCTCTGCCATGTGGGCGAGATACTCTCGGTAGCTTGCTGGGCTCTCCGAGAGGGGCGGAGGAATCGAACTCCGGTCGGCCATGTTGACTGCATGCAAGGCAAACGCCCTACCGCTGTGCTAAATTTATCAATTAGGAAAGTACCTAAAAAATTCACACTCTAGTTCAGTGTGATTCTTAGAATTATAGTGAACCTGTTCTACATTAAAACTTGTTTTACGTTAAACCCAGTGCAGAAAGTTGGAAGTTTATATAGGCTGTGTGGTCTTCTTTGTAATGTGTACTGGAAAAAACACTGTCTGGAATCTGAACTGTCCTAAATGCATGAAGCCTTTGAGACAAAGACCCATAGAAGGAGACTCAGGAAAAAGGAGACTCAGGAAACCTCTTTTTGGGAAACTACTTCTTTCAAGCAGAAATAAATTCTATGAGAATAAAATCCTAGTTCAGGTTTTGACCTCTGTATTCCAAATTTTATTAGAAAAGCAAAATTACAAAGTCCTTTAATGACAGTTAAGTACCTTGTTTATATCTGTGCTTTTTATATTTCTGACTGTAATTCCTCTTTTCCTACTTGCAAAGCCTACTAAGATATCTGAATGTCTACAAAAAACATAGCTCGTTTGACCCTAAAAAATCTGTTATTAGCACAACTACCAAAATCTTCCTCTATTCTTCTAGAATAGCTTAGTCTTTCTTATAATTACTCTAATTGCCAAGGGCTGGAGCGATAGCACAGCGGTAGGGCATTTGCCTTGCACGCAGCCAACATGGCCGACCCGAGTTCGATTCCTCCGCCCCTCTCGGAGAGCCCGGCAAGCTACCGAGAGTATCTCGCCCACACGGCAGAGCCTGGCAAGCCACCCGTGATGTATTCGATATGCCAAACACAGTAACAACAAAATCTCCAATGGAGACGTTACTGGGCCCGCTCGAGCAAATCGATGAACAACGGGAGGGCCTTTACCTTTATATCCAAGGGTTGTGAAATGTTTCCCTAAATATCCTAATATTCTGGGCTGGAGCGATAGCACAGCGGGTAGGGCGTTTGCCTTGCACCCAGTCAACACGGCCGACCCGAGTTCGATTCCTCCGCCCCTCTTCGAGAGCCCGGCAAGCTACAGAGAGTATCTTGCCCGCAGGGCAAAGCCTGGCAAACTACCATATGATGTGTTCCATATGCCAAACACAGTAACAACAAAGTCTCACAATGAAGACATTACTGGGCCCGCTCGAGCAAATCAATGAACAACGGGAGGACGGTGACCGTTACTCTTCCAACTGACCTACCCTCTCATTTCACCAAACATCCCTATACATGTCCACACCTCTGCAGTAAATCAGTTTCCACAAACACCTCTTTGTGTGTGTGTGCTGGAGAGTATCCACAGCCAGTGATGCTCAGGGACTGCTTCTGGCACTGTAGTTACTCTGTACTCAGTGACCACTTCTGGCAGTGCTCAGGAAACAACATGCATTACACAAAGATAGAATCGCTGTGGCCACATGCAAGGCAGATAGATGCTTTATCCCCATAATATCTCTCCAGCCATTAAAAATGCCATTGTAAAAGGAGAGATTAAGGGAGACTAGAAATATCTCAAAATTTTATACTAATCTATCCTTATTGTGTACAAACACATGATAAATGGTTACATTAATTTTCAGTACTTAATGCTCTGTTATCATTTCATCCTCTTTGGCATGCAGATGGAAGCATTCCTTGCATCAGATTCTCTTGTATAACTTTACAGGAAACAGTAAATACTTAAACAAAGTAGTTTTTACTTCCCTATACACTGCCTGCTTCTGCCTTACCCTGAAAGGGGAGGTTCTTAATAATGTTTGCTGGGGTCATAAATTCCTTGAAAGGTTGTTTACCCTGGAGGTTAAACGCATTATTTCTGGAATCAGGTAGTATAATTTTCATTTTTTCATTTTTTTATTCATAAGATCTTAGGTTAATTATTTAATACCTCTCCAGCTCATTGTTTTCACCCCTAAAATGGGGAAAGAACAGTATCTACCTTAGGAGGTTGTTAAGAATGAAGCGAGAATTTATATGTATTTATATATAATACATATATATAATCAATGAACAACATGGAAATGAACTTGTATGGACTCACATGCAGAATTTTTCTGAATTTCTGTACACAGATGATGTAAAGTTTCATTATAATAAGTTCAGTGAAATACCATAAATATATTTTCTCTTCCTTGTGATTTTTAAAGACTATAAAACCAAGCTCCCCAAAGACAACAAAGCAGAGTCTCCTGCCCCCGTGCCTGACTGTCCTCACCGGGGCCCCTTGGAGGGAGGCGGGTTGAGTTTCCCTCTCCACCCTGAGCAGAGCCCCGCAGCGGAAGACCTCCGGGACCCAGCCACAGCCATGCTGAGTCCACTCTCCAGACGCTAGGACGAGCCTCACGCATGAAGGAACCGGCTGAGGAATCCAGGTGTGCGGGACCAGGACCTGAGATCACCAAGCCTGCTCTGATCTGACTGGGCCTCCTCCACCCAGATCCCCCATCTTCCAGTAGCTAGACAGTTACACCCACCAACTGCCGTGTAACCCCATCAATGGCCACAATCCAGAGACTATAAAACCAAGCTCCCGGAAGCATGCAGCCACGTTTGAGGCCGCGTGCGACCTCTTATTCTCTAGTTCTCACTCTCAGAGAACTGGGCAGGCTATTGAGAGTATCCTGCCCGCATATATGCCTGACTGGGAACACCTGTAAAGGTGATTAGAGGCTGCCCCAAAAGCCTCCATCCCTCTTGGAGAACCCGGCAAGCTACCAAGAGTATCCTGCTTGCACGGCAGAGCCTGGCAAGTACTCAATATGCCAAAAATCGTAACAATGATGGTCCTCATTCCCCTGACCCTGAAAGAGCCCCCAATAAGCCATCGGGGTACACTAGCACGTGACAGGTATGAGTGGAGATGTTACTGGCGCCCACTCGAGCAAATCGATGAACAACAGGGTGATATAGTGATGGTGATAGTGTGATTTTTATTTATTATTTTTGGCTTTTGAGAACACAGCTGGGAGTGCTCAGGGGTTACTGATGGCACTGCACTAAGGAATTACTAATCTTGGCATGTTCGGAGGTCCATATGGTGTGCTGGGAATTGAACCTGGGTCAGCGCATGCAAAGCAAACGCCCTCACTGCTGTCCTATTGTCCTATTGCTCCAGCCCCTTCTTCTTTGTGATTTTAATAGTGGAAACTTCTCAGGCTTAGTTTATTGTAGTCTACATATAGAATAGACATAACATACAAAATATATGTAAATTGACTATGTTATCACTAAGACTTTTTGTCAAGCATTTGGAGACTCATAAGTAATACTCAGCTTTTGTTTTGATTACTGTTGTTTGGACCAGAACTGGAGATGCTCAGGCGCTTACTCCTGCCTCTTCACTCACAGAACACTCCTGGTAAAACTCAGGTGACCATATGTGGCTCCTGGGATGAAATCCTGGTCAGCTGCATGCAAGACAAGCACCCTATCTATTGCACTATCTCTCTGGCGCAGAAGTTGAGCTTTTTGTGTGGACTCCTAGTCCCTTGTTGTTCAAGGGCCAACTATATATGTTTGTATGCTTATATACTTATTTATTTATGTAACTTATAACAAGTTACATACATAACCTGGCACCTAGTAGCACTATAGCTCTGTCCTCCCATTGTTCATCAATTTGCTCGGGCGGGCACCAGTAACATCTCCATTGTGAGACTTGTTATTGTTTTTGGCATATTGAATACGCCACAGGGAGTTTTCCAGGCTCTGCCGTGTGGGCAGGATATTCTGAGTAGCTTGCCAGGCTCTCGAGAGGGGCGGAGAAATCAAACCTGGGTCGGCCACGTGCAAGGCAAACACCGACCTGTGGTGCTATCACTCCAGCCCGGCACCTAGTAAACCTATATGAATTCTCTCTAAGCTGATAGAGTGGAGATACTATTATTCAACTTTACTTTCCTGTTGGCATCTCTGACAGCCAGCATATTGTTTGACATATTGTAAGCTTTTACTAAATAAGTGAAAGATGATAATTTTAAAAGTGGATTCTAGATTTTTTTTTCCTTTGGGCCTTTTGGGCCACATCTGATGGTGCTCAGGGATCACTCCTGGCGCTGCTTGTGGGATAGTGCTGGGGATAGAATCCAAACCACCACGCTCAAAGCAAGCGTCCTATCCCGTGTTCTATCTCTCCCGTTCCCCAGGTAAGAATTCTCGGTCAGACAAAGAGTTCATAGGCTGAGCATACTCTTCCCATGTGGAGCCCTGGTTTTGAGTCCCAACACTATGAAGTTCCCCAGGCATTGATGGAAGCAACCATTAAGTTCAGAGCTGGGAGTCATCCATAAAAAAAAAAGAAAAGAAAGGAGGATTTTTCATTTCTTCAACATGCCTCCAATAAACAGTGAATTTATTTATCTATTTTTTAAAGCAGTACTGTAAAAGTAAATTTGCCTATTGACATTATATCAATGTTTCAGTAAGGAATTGCCTCTGAGTAACAGTCCAATCACATTGACCTGTCACATGCTTTTCTTGAGTCACATAACCCACATTGTGACATGAGCAAGAATACACACAACCACCTTTTCCTACTCAAAACTCTCTGGAGACTTGGTTCAGGATATGTCACCACCTCCATGGTTAGCTAGCTTCCTGGACAATGACTTATACAAACTAAGAGGATGCAAGTAACAGCTAGTGTGCAGAGAGCAAACCAGCACAACCTTACCCCAGACCAGCCTGAATCGTAACTGTCAGAAGGTATAGTAAAACTTTGAATCAATATTCCATCTAGATTCCCGACTCCTAACGTCAGACTTTATTTCACTGAAACTACTTTCACTTTCTACTGACATTTTTTTTAATATGGGGGAGGGGGAGGAGGGGGTGGAAGGTATTTTTCGGTCCACACCCAGCAGTGCTCACGGTTTATTCCTGGCCGACTCAGGAGACCATTTGGGGAGCTGGGGATTGAACCCAGGTCAACCTCATGCAAAGCAAGCACCCTATCTACTGTACAATCTTTCCAGACCCTTCAATGAAGTTATTGAAGGTCAGAAACATTGTTACATAAATCTTTGAATTTTTCATTATGACTATCACAGTTTTTGTGTTTCAGATACTCAATTAAGTAATTATAAATTAAATGAACAAAAAACTACATTTTCAAATATATACTAAAACATACAAAGGTAACTTTTCAGATGGATATAATATCCTTAAATAATATCCACCATATCTATTATACACCATTGCTTTGTGGGTTTGTTTTGTATATGTATTGTACAGTAGTTAAATCTTCATGCAGAGAAATAAATGTCATGAATTCTCAAAAAAAATAATATCCACCATAGATTATCGTGTCATATTACATAATCTGTTTCTTAGTTGTAGCACAGAAATAAAAAATGTTATCAGAAGTTAGACTTCTAATTTTAATTGAGACTTTTATCCTTTAAATAAGCTCTGATACCCACCAGGAATAATTCCTACGTGCACAGCCAGGAGTAATCCCTGAGCATCGCTGGGTGTGACCCAAAAAGTCAAAAATAAATAAGCCAGCTCTGATAGATACCAGAGTAATAGTACAGTGATAGCACTGCTGGGTGTGTCACACACACCAAAAAATTCTGATTTAATTATAATCATTAGACATAATTTCCTTTTGAAGCCACATTCAGCTATGTTTAGACCTTCTGGTTCTGTGCTCAGGGGTCACTCCTGGTTGTATTCGGGGGACCATATGCTATGCTGTTTGTTGAACCTGAACCAAGTGAATATAAGGCAAATGCCTTACTTGCTTCACTCTCTCTGTGGTCCCTAATATTTTTTTTTAATTTTTTCTAATTTGGAAGAAATAAAATCACAACTGAAGTTTAATATCATAAATTATCCACAAATTAACACCGGTGAAATATAATGCTTCATTTTTTAATTTATTTTTTTTTATTTTGGGTTCAGCGGTCTCTCATGGCTCTGCACTTAAGAATCACTTCTAGCAGTGCTCAGGAGACCAAATGGGATGCCTAGGATCAAACCTTGCTTGGTCACATGCCAGACAAGTGCCTTACCCACTGACTATTCTCTCGCCCCTGAAATAAATGCTTTAAAACTGTAGTGTTGGAGGTAAAAAAACTGCAGTATTTGAATTTTTACAACAAGTTAAAGCCTTTTTATTTTCAACTGAGCTAAGCAGAATTGGCTCAGCTAGACTATACCTTCTGATCCACAGTGGCACTCATAAGGCATAGTATTGGGAAAAACAGCATGGAGAGAAGGACTAGGAACAGGAATGACTGTGCATGAAAAGGAAAAATTAGAGATGAAACATGAGAAATGAGTGGTATTACCTTCAAAAATCAGCAGCTTTTAGCTCTGAAGAAGGGAAAAGGAAAAGGAGCAGATGAGACAGAAACGACTGAGGGAGAGAATGAAAAAAGAAGCCCATCTGGTAAAGAACAATAGAGCATAAATGAACTTGCCTTAGGTACTAAAGTCTTTGGCCCACTTGAGACAATAGCCTAGTTCTAGTCTAGTTCCACTATAATTATGAGGTCTCTTTTTTTCCCCTTTGATCTTTTTTTTTAAAAAAAATCTTGTTTTGTTTTTTGGACAACAATCAGTGATGCTCAGGGGCTACTCCTGGCTGTTCAGGGATCACTCCTGAGGTGTTCAGGGAATCATATGGGATGTTCCAGATTGAATCCAGGTCAGTCACGTGCAAGGCAGATGCCTTATTTTCTGTACTATCACTAAAGCCCCAAGTCTTTTATTTTCAGTGGTGGAGCTACTAGTGTAACTTTGACTATAGCTCCAAGAAATGAGATGAATAGATTTTAATGTTTATTTTTTTTTCTGGTTTTTGGGCCATATGCACAGTGCTCAGGTCCTACTTCTGACTTGTCACTCAGAAATCAGTCCTGGCAGTGCTTGGAGAACCATATGGGATTCCAGGAAACCAACCTGGGTCAGCTTCGTGGAAGGCAAGAGCCTTACCTGCTGTGCTATCTCTCCAGCCTCAGAAAAGTGAATAGATTTTAATTAACAACAAATTTAATTGGCATAAAAGAGATGGTTGTCATCAAAATGAAGCTAATTAAACCCTAAAATGTGCTGATCGACCTATAGTATTTATCCACATACTGTTAATACCATTGAAAATGTATTCTGTTCTAGTTTGCATAGTTAATCAAGTTACACAGACTTAATCCGTAGAGCCCACTTGCATAAAAGAAAATATTAGATAAAAGTTCTAGGAGCAGAGGGGTCAGAAAGATAGTATAGAACTTAAAGAACTTAACCACCCTCAGTTCTATCCCTGGCACTATGAGTGATTCCTAAGCAAGACTAAGGAGTAAGCCTCGCCTGAGTGTGGCTCAGTTCCTCCTACTGCCCGAAAAAGTTCTAGGGGAATAGACTAAAACTCAAGAAAAGGAAAAATTACAATGATGAACCCTCCAAACCAGGAATCTGAGCAGTTGGGGAATTCCACGGCATTATTAGACTATTCAATTAAAAGTAATAAGCAGTTGGTAGGACATTTATCATCACAACAGCCATAATTGTTGCTATTATTTTTTATTTTAATTGAAAATTTTTTTATTAAGCATCATGATTTACAAAGTTGTTCATAACAGAGTTTCAGACATTAAGTGTTCCAGGACCAATCCCACCACCAATGTTAACTTCCCTCCACCAGTGTCCCCAGCTTCTGTTCTACCAAACTGTCTACCTCTTTATTTTTTATTTATTTATTTATTTATTTATTTTGCTTTTTGGGTCACACCTGGAGATGCACAGGGGTTACTCCTGGCTCTGCACTCAGGAGTTACTCCTGGCGGTGCTCAGGGGACCATATGGGATGCTGGGAATCAAACCCGGGTCTGCCGCGTGCAAGGCAAACACCTTACCTGCTGTACTATCTCTCCAGCCCCTCTCTGCTTCTTTAATTGGACTTTTTTAATTTTGGTAATTTTGGATCTCATGTTAGCAGTGAATAACCATAGTTATTTACTAAGCAGTGAATAACCATAGTTGTTTACTAAATGCTTATTATTTAGCCCCACATGATTTAAATATATTATCTTTAACACTTTTTTTTACCCAATCCTGTCATATAAACATTACCCCTTTTTACAGATGAGGAAGCTAGCTAGTTCAGAAGTTAAATAGATTATCTAAAATTCCCAGCTACTAAATAGTAAAGCTGTGATTTGACCCAGGTTCTCTAATTCCATAACACAACATACATTCTTCCTACAATTCCACATTGTTTTTGATTAAAGTCTCACTGGCATTTAATAATAATTACTTCCTGTTAGCTATATATCTAGATCTACCCTAATAATTTCTGTAACACTGGAGCCAGTCCCCTTATAAAGAGAAAGTATGGCATGTTTCTGTCTCTCTTAATTTCTTGATTTATTACTTATATGAGACATAGTTTTTAAAACAACATAGTATTCAGTATTGAAATTCAGTATTCAACAATGAAATTGATAAGCAGAGCAGGTATGGAGATTTTTGTTACTCCAGATTACTTTCTAAAGAGTAAGATTTTTGTTTTGTTTTGGGGTTATACCTGGGTTAATCCTAGTTCTGTATTTAGGGATCACTCCTGGTGGTGCTCACTGAAACCTTATGCAGTACAGCAGATCAAATTGGAATAAGGCAGCATATAATACAAGTGCCTTAACCCCTGTACTATCTCTGTGGCCAGTGCTTTATTTTATTTTATTTTTTAAGTGTATTTATTTATGTTTGGGGACTACACCCAGCAGTGCTCAGGGCTTATTACTGCCTCTGTGCTAAGGGATCACTCTTGGCTAGGCTCCGGGGACCATATAGTGTGCCAGGGCTTAAACCCAGGTTGTGCAAGTGCAAAGCAAGCACCCTATCTACCATACAATAGCTCCAGCACCATATATTTTTAAAGGTAAAAGAGGACCAATGAGATACTTCAATGGGCTAAGCATGTACTTTGCATGCAGAAGGCATGGGTTTGGTTCCTAGCACCATATGAGCTTCTCCAAGCACTGCCAAGAGCAACTACTGAGTACAGATGTGGTAGTAGCGCCAAGTGTGAACACACTCCCACTCAAAAAAAATCACTATTTTCTCTCTCATTTGTTTGATGGGACCACACTGGGGATTCTTGAGGGACCACATGCAGATCAAACCCAGGTCAGCTGCATGTTTACTGGCTGTCCTATCTCTCTGACTCCAAATTTTACAAAAAAATTTGTAAGTAGAACTCAGCTTGTATTATTTTTCTCTACTATTCTTCAGCCAGCTCTCATTACATGATTCATGAGAATCATATTTTCAGAATTTAAGAAATCTCTCATCAATTGGAAGGTGGAAATTGCTACATTTTTGAAAAGTGCCATGTGAGATAAAAATCCTTAAATGGAAAGTTTCAAATCTCACAATAAAATGGAAATTTATAGCACTGTAGCACTGTCCTCCCGTTGTTCACTGATTTGCTTGAGCGGCATCAGTAATGTCTCCATTGTGAGACGTGTTACTGTTTTTGGCATATCCAATACGCCACAGGAAGCTTGCCAGGCTCTGCTGTGTGGGTGGGATACTCTCGAAAGTTTGCTGGGCTCTCAAGAGGGGCAGAGGAATCGAACCCATGTCAGAAATGAAAATGTTATTAAGGCAAAAAAAAAAAAAGAGAGAATACCACAGTTGTTCATGAGATCAGTCTGAAAAGAGAGGGTTTATTTTATATTGTTTTGTAAAGCCCTTGACACATCCCTTACTATATTGATATTTCATGCATCCTTTCACTTATTGTCTTTACCATATAATTTTTATAAACTGTGTATTCCCCAAACCTAACATTCTTAGTAGCCGGCTGATCTTGAGGAGTTTGTTTGGGGAACCACATCCAACTGTCCTCAGAGCCTATTCCTGGCTGTGTACTCAGGAATCACTCCTGGTGGGGCTCAGGGGCCCTTATGGGATCTTGGGCATCTAACCCGGCTCAGCATTGTGCAAGGCAAATGCCCTACCCACTGTAATATCGCTCTAGCCCCAGCCAGCTGATTTTTCCACATGAGAAGGACATGATTTTCCTAGGCCTGGTCACACCTACTATTATTCTCTAACCCATCATGTATGAGAAGGGTAGAGAATAGCCTACCTCCTCTCTTCCCCACAAGTCTGGAGTGGGGCAGGAACAAAGGTCCGAATGACGTCAGCCATAACAAAAAATTCATACACACAAATGGCAGAGTTTAGAATTTAAGCATAGAACAAGGAGACCAAATTGTGACATAACAATGACTAGGAAAATGGTATTATAGTATGCTCAGATTCCTGTCCTCAGGCAGTCAAGACTGGAAACAGAAGAGCAGAAAAGGGATAGCAGGATTTAGTAGAAAGTTTATTTGAGGAAAGGAAGGATAGGGCAGGGAAGCTGAAGCATGGGTCTCCTTAAGTTGGAAGCCTAGGAAAAGTGAGAAGCCTTCCCTTAACTAGGGGGGAAGGGAGAGCACTTTGCATTGGATTGGAAAATCAAGGTGCTGGGAAGAGTAAATCCATCTTTTGCATATCCTGGACCCATTCTGGTGACATTCTACACCAGGGAATTTTCTTTAGGGCCATTCTCTTTCTAATCTCACCCCACCCATTTTCACTCCAGTCCCTATATTACCATATCAGTAGTGGGTAAATCTTCTTAGAAACCTCCATAACTTCTTCATATTTTAATGTAAGCTCCCAAAACTGAAGTTCAAATTTAGCATTTCTTTAATCAATTCCAAAGGTGAAAATGCAAGCAAACATTTCCTCCACATTCCAGACAGACAAAAGCACTAACTCAGGGAATTAGAAAAATGGGTGAAACATACTCGATTTCTGAGGAAGACGTTCAGAAAGGCTTCCTAAAGTGGGTCAACTCCTGGAACTGGTTCGTTCCTTACTTTACAATTTCTAAAAATCTCAGTATTTAATAATTTAGACTTTTTCAAATATTCTTCAAATTATGTGATAGTGGTTTTATTTGTTCTCCCCTTTCTGGCATTCCGAAATACTTTTTCTGTGCTTCAACAAAAAGAGAACTTGGGGAAAAACAATTAAAATGGAATATCATAGGCCTTATTTTCCTATTGGAAAAAAAGAAGAAAATAATTGCTTCCTTCAACCCCTGCAGAAACTTTAGATGTTCTCTGTTTTTGGCCTGTAAGTGTGAGACATGTGTTGACAGTCCTAATATTTCACTCAAATGATTTCACTCAAAGGCAAAATGTCATCATTCTCTCTCTTCACTCCTCACCCCTAAAACCCAAAAGGATCACTTGTAGCTCAGGATTTTAAACACTAAACATTTAAACTGTTTCCTTGTTTGCTTCTAAGAATCCCAAGAAGAGGGAAGGGCCATTGAATACTAGCTACTGAGAACACGTAATAAAATACGGAAGCCAGTTTGTCTAGCTTGAGTAGGATTAAATCATGGATGGATTGGAATGTGAACTCCGTTCAGCCAAAGGTTCAGGAACATTGAAACAGAATTCTAAAACTGCTTTCAGCTGGTGAAGAATCATTAACATCTCTTCAGCTTTTAACAAAACCCCAAGGGGAAGAAAACACTGCTGGGGAGTCCGCCTCTTTGTCTCCTTTGCTGTACTATCCCTTCCAGATCTCTCATTCACCTGAGAACTCAGAAGACAAAGAAAAGGGTGTAGTGCAGGCCTCTGGCGCTAAGCCTTCGGTCAGCATTCAAAGCTCTCAGAATGGTTCTGTTATTTAAACATAATAAAGCAGCAGACTGGAGAGTAGAAAGGTTTGTGAAACTCTACCAGGTATGCTATTTTGAAGTTGAATGCAACTTTGAACCCTGCTAAAATAGTACACTTAATTTGTTTCCTGCACTTCTCTAACTCAAATTACAGGCCTTCTATTTCTATTCTCTTCTACTTTCCCCGGTTTGCCTTTTTGGTTTTAGAAACATGACAATAAGAAGCGGGGGCGGTTGATTTTATTTATTTTCCTACCCTCGGTGGCTTTGCTGTTTGTATTGCAATGATCAGGGTTGTGTCCATGTCTGGCTGTGGTACGCATGCCTGGTGGTGATGCTTACAGACTCAGCTGAGGTCCCACACATTTAGCGGCAGTGCTGGCACACATGCTTACCACATGTTGGACCTTTTAGTAGTTCCAGTGTTGGCACTGTTCAGTTGTGGGATTCTCGCCATTTTTTAACACGTGATTATCCTTCACAGATTAAAGATAAAAAAATTGAGACCTGGAGAACTTATTAATTTGCTCAGTCATAGTGCTAAGTAACAGATCTTAAATTCAAATCGGTGTCTGTTGGGTTCTTTAACCTCATGCAGGCTGGAACCCAGAAAAATAGTACAGGAGTTCAGGCACTTGTCTTGCATGCTTGCATACAGCCAACATAGGTTCAATTCCTGGCAATCTATGTGGTTTCCCTCAAGCATCACCAGAAGTGGTCCCTGAGCAGAGAGCCAAGCCCTGAGCATAGCACCTGTTTCCAAACAAAACAAGAAAATGTGTGGATTTCAAGACTAACCCTGATGGAACTGGGACTGCTCTCTGGTGAAGACATCGGGGACATCAGGAGCAATACAATAATTATAGTTCGTAAAGACAGTTTGATTCCATCCACCCTATCTTTGCACATTTGCATTTTCTTCCTTTTATTTTCTTTCCCCTAGTAGTTTAGATCTATGGGAATGGAGTCTGAAAAGTAGATATATGAGATGGGGAGGTTGGGGTTGGGGGAGAATCTACTGAAGGGGCTGGCTGGGAGATTTGTAAAGGGCAAATGTGCATCCTTTCCATACAGGTGACCCAGGTTTGGTTCCTGGCACCATATGGTCCCTAGAGCACTTCTAGGAGTGACCCCAGCAATGTACTGGAAGTAGCCCACTAAGTGTGACCCTCCCCGAAACAAATAAAAATGAATGATATGTTTACTAAGCCCCTCTTATGGTCAAGACATCTCTCTTCTTGGGACTGGAGCAATAGCACAACGCGTAGGGTAGGGCATTTGCCGTGCACACAGCCGACCTTGGTTCGATTCCCAGCATCCCATGTGGTCCCCTGAGCACCGCCAGGGGTAATTTCTGAGTGCAGAGCCAGGAGTAACCCCTGTGCATCACCAGGTGTGACCCGAAAAGCCAAAAAGAAAAAAAGACATCTCTGTTCTCAAGAAGTTGACAACTGAAGCTGGAGAGACAGTACAGAGACAGACAGACAGACAGGTAGGCATTTGCCTTGCATGCAGCCTATGCTGGTTCAATCCCTTGCACCACAAATACACCCCTCAGCATCACCTGATGTGTCCCTGGAGGCTTCTGCACACAGCCAGGTGTAGCCCTGGAGGTCACCCAGCACCCCAGTGACCTGGGTTTTCCCCAGCCCTGCGGCACCACATCTTCAGGTTCTTGCATCGAACCAGTGACCACAGTGGAATAATAGTCAGGAGGGGCTGATGGGCCTTCTGAACAATACCTGGGAGGCTCCAAAACAATAGAAAACAAGCAAACAAACAAACAAAAAACAAAAAAAGAGTTCACATCTGATAGGTGAGCATAGAAACTTAAACCCCTATTGTAATTCTGTGAGATGAAGCCTAAGTCAGTGTTAAGAACAGTAAATTATTGGGGCTAACAGAACAAATGCACATTTTAGGATATTTGTATCTAGAAACAGAAGATCTCAAATTCTTGTCCATGTTTTAGTTTCATGTATGCCTCAAGATTATGTTATTCTGACCAGTGAAAAAAGTTGGACTGGCAAGGGGAAGGTTTTAGGCAATCTTAATTTTTTCAAATGCTCAGCAACAGCACACATTATTTTCAAAATGTTTTTCAAGGGCATTTTCCTAGAATCAGGTAAATGAGAGCAAGTAAGTGACCTACTTACAGCAAAAAAATGGTCCAGGTTATAAAAGATGGGAAGCCAAGAGCATACTGGAAACCACAGCATCTGGTCTTGTTTTATGCCTCATCTATCAATCTGCTGTTACAGGAACTGAGAATTAATGCTTCAACTACTGTTTCTTCTCCTTTTTTTTAACTAATGTATTCCCATCTTTGATCTTTGTTATTTTTACTCAATCCCTCCTGCCTCCTCTTCCACCTAAAAAAATAGGCATTTATTAAGTCCCAAAGGAAGATCTCTTATTCTTCCCTGAAAATTTTTATAACACAGATATAGTAAGATTAGACTAAAAGCTACATTACCAAATATGGGTTTGGGGGGGGGGGTTGCTTGTTTTTTGTTTTGTTTCTGGGTCATGCCCAGGAGGGCTCAGGGATCACTCCTGGAAAGGTGCTCAGGATCTAACCTGTGTCAGTCACATGCAAGGCAAGCCAAGGCAAGCACCCTAACCTCAATACTATTTTCTGGTCCCTAATTCTCTGTTTATCATCTCTAATGCTCCACAGATAGTATCAGTTGAGAAATATATTTATTTTTAGTATTAAATTAAAGCTAAATAACAAAATGCTGCTGGCATTTAATAAACATCTGAGTTCTAGAGGCAAGAGAGATAGTGCAGCCAGTAGGGCATTTGTCTTATACACAGCCAACATGAGTTTAATCCCGGTATCCCTTATGGATCCCTGAGCCTTTCCAGTAGTAATTCCTGAGTGCAGCAGAACCAGGAATAACTGCTTAGCACAGCCAGGTGCGGCCCCCAAGTCCACCCACTTGCACACACACACACACACACACACACACACACACACGTACGTTCTAAAAAGAAGTTAATTCTTAGCACAAACTGTGAAAAATGTATAGTTGGGAGCAATGCTTGACAAAAGATTATGTAACAATATAAGAATTACATATACATACATTTTCATATTCATTCATTCAAATTATATATAAAGTCTAAAAACAGATCATGGAAAGTAGATATACAATGATAAGCAGCCAACCCAGGTCTGATCCCTATTAGTTTCTCTGAGCAGTGCCAAGAATGACCCCTGAGCACAGAATCAGAAGCTCTGAACACTGCTGGGTAAGATGAAAAACCCAGAACCAAAACTAAAACAAAACCCCGATATGCTCTTTTGAGACTGTGTCTTAGTTTTGTTTCTTTCTTCCTTTTTTAAATAGAGAATGAAGCTATCAATTCATCTCCCTACTTCCTCCAATTTGTTGAAATTTCCGTTTCCCATTACTTTTGCCTAGACTGCATCACTTTCTATTGGAACGTCAAATATGTAACCTTGGTCTTTCTTCGTGTCTCATAACTTCAGGTACAGCTGATTCTTTCCCCCTTTCTTTCTCCACTCATTTACGTAGTTTAACTTACCAACTACTAAGTAAGGCTACTCTTTAAAAAATTTTTTTGAAGTTAAATACCATCATTTACAGATGTTTATAATACAGTTGTTTCAGGCATTCAATGTTCTAACACCAATCACCTCCACCAATGTCCCCAGTTTCCCATCCTCCACCCTATGTCCTCCCCCTTAGCAGGTACAAAATAATTTATTTTATACTGCTTGTTACAGCATATATCTCACAATGGTGTTACCTAAGTCATTGAGGATTTACAGAGCTGTCAGGTGCTAGTTGAGCCTTCTGTGTTATTGCTCTTACTCATTGAGTTTAGTGGGCTTTTACACAATTTTCTCATCTAATTTGCAGTGCTCCTACTGGGCAGGCAGCACCATGAAATTTAGAGGTGGTTGCACATGCATTCCAGGAGCTGTGGAACTGGGATAATTCCGTAGCTTGGTGTCTCTTTAAGAGCAGAACCAGAGTTGTGAAGCTGCACTGCTTATATGCCAGAGGATGTCAGGTGTGGATTGGGCACAAGGCCTTCCAGCAGGTGGGGGCTCACCCATTCCATGGAAGCTCCAGAGACTCCAGCCCAGAGACCAGGCCTGTCTGGGACAACATAGCTGCAGCGTTTTTCCCAGTAAGGCTATTCTTTGTCAGAGAACAAAGGTTACCAAGTGACTATTCTATTGGTAAAACAACTACTGTGTGATTTTTATCTATTTGTCAAAACTCTACCCTTTTTTTTTGGCTTTTTGGGTCACACCTGGCGATGCACAGGGGTTACTCCTGGCTCTGCATTCAGGAATCACTCCTGGCGGTGCTCAGGGGACCATATGGGATGCTGGGAGTCGAACCCGGGTTGGCCACGTGCAAGACAAATGCCCTACCCGCTGTGCTATTGCTCCAGCCCCAAAAACTCTACCCTTCAAAAGTCGCTGTCAAGTGAATCTTTTCTAATGAGCAACAAATAGTACTAGGTTTACTGTCCTTAATCACTTAATCACTTAATCCCCGTTATTCATCAATTCACTCGAGCGGGTGCCAGTAACGTCTCCAGTCATCCCGGTCGCATGCTAGCGTAGCCCAATGGTATCTGTTCATTCTAGGAACATGCAGAGCCTCAAACCGATCATTCAGGGTCTTAACGAAGAAGTCTGACCATCTTGTAGGTGGGTGTCCATGTGATCTTTTTACTGTCCTTACTTATTAAAAATTTTTCTTTCTTTTAGGCTTTTGGATCACACCTGCCAATGCTCAGGGGCTATTCCTTCCTGGCTCTGCACTCAGGAATTACTCCTGGTTGTGCTTGGGGGTACCATGTGGGATGCTGGGAATTGAACCCTAGGTTGGCCGCATGTAAGGCAAATACCTTACCCACTGAACTAAACACTCTGGGCCCAACTTATTCAAAGATTTTTGATTTGTGTGGTCTCTAACTGAGTTGTTTTTCTTTTCTTTTCTTTTTTGCTTTTTTGCTTTTTCGGTTACACCCAGCACAGGGGTTACTCCTAGCTTTGCACTCAGAAATTATTCCTGGCAGTGTTGGGGGTGGGGGGGACCATATGGGATACTGGGAATTGAACCTGGGTCAGCCGCATGCAAGGCAAATGCCCTAACCGGCTATACTATTGCTCCAGTCCCTACCTGAGATGTTTTCGTCATCTTGAAGTTTTCTTACCTGGATTTTTCATTTTTTGGTTTTGATTTTTATCTTGAGTCTTACCCTAGGGTTGCTCCCTGAGGTAAGACCATGTGGTACCAGTGAATAAACCTGGACCTTTGGCATGTAAATCATGTACTCAGCCCATTGAGCTATCTTTTGGCATGTGTTTTGATTTCTTAAAGCACTCCAGTTTATTTAATGGTTCAGTTTATCAGATAGACCTTTAGGCAGTACAGATTTTCACAAGGATTAGAGCAGTAGTACTGCAGGTAGGGCTCTTACCTTGCATACTGCAAACTCCAGTTCAATTCCCTACACCACTTAAGGGTTCCCTGATCCCTGACAAGAGTGATCCTTAAGTGCAGAGCCATGAGTAAGCCCTGAGAAACCATGGGTCCCCAAACCCAAAACCCAAATAAAACACAAACAAAACACTCCACAATCTTCACAAAAACACATCTTAAATAGTCAATGACTTGTGCAAAGTTTCTAAAAGAGTAGCCTAAACTTCATATTCTCAAATCATTTACATGCTTATTCAAAATGTAAATCCTGGGGGCCGGGAAAATAACTCAAAGGTTATAGTCCAGGCCTTGCATGTGTGATGGCCCATCTTAGTACTCACTGGCCAGCACAGCTGGGCCGAGTATGCCAGGAGTGGCTCTATGGCCTCCAACTATTAAGAGGGAGGTCCCACAAAATAAATAAAGACAAATAAGGGGGAACCCAAAATGTGAGTCCCTAAGCAAAAACCTAGAGCACTTAAATGGGACCCAGGAATCTGCATTTTTCCAAATTGTCCAAGTGAACAGATCTACAATAAAAGTTAAGAACTCCAAGGCGGGGCTGGAGTAATAGCACAGCAGGTAGGGCGTTTGCCTTGCACGTGTCCGACCCTGATTCAATTCTCAGCATCACATATGGTCCCCCAAGCACCGCCAGGAGTAATTCCTGAGTGCATGAGCCAGGAATAACCCCTGTGCATTGCCAGGTGTGACCCAAAAAGCAAAAAAAAAAAAAAAAAAGTTAAGAACTCCTAATTAGGGCTGGAGCAATAGCACAGCAGGTAGGGCGTTTGCCTTGCATGCAGCTGACTGGGTTCGATTCCCAGCATCCCATATGGTCCCCTGAGCACCGCCAGGAGTAATTCCTGAGTGCAGAGCCAGGAGTAACCCCTGAGCATCGCCGGGTGTGACCCAAAGAGAAAAAAAAAAAAAAGAACTCCTAATTAAAGAAAACCTCATCCTTCAGGGTTTAGGACATGGAGTAACCTCAGGTTCAGAGAAAACTAACCACACCCCTATCTAAGTAACAAAAACACTGAAAAATTCATTTCCATGTGGAGAGAATTACCATGAACTGCTTTTAGAGACATTAAAGTTAAAAAAAATCTACAAATGAAGTGGTTATTTTTAGTATGTTGATTCTAACAAACACAGAGGGAACACCCAGGAAGTCTACAAAAAAAAAATCTGTTGTTAGAATTTCCTGATTAATATTACACATAATGTATTATTTATTGAACCCCTACTGTGGTTCAAATATGGTGTTTTGTGGTGCCAGGGATTATATAAAGCCATCGTGAATGAAAAGCATATGTTCAGTCTTTTCTATTCTGAAAGAACGAACTTAATTTAGTGATATCTGGAAATGAACTGGCATATAATGAGGAAGATCAGTAATTTGATGTTAGGGCACATCTAGAGAGGGCATCCTAAGGATTTTCCAAATTACAAAAAAAATAGACCAAATAAAAAGGTATAGGTTCCTACTTAAACCACCAGAAAAGCAGTAAGTTGATTCATTTAGGACTTCAGAGGTACAAACTATATGGTCAGTCTAGATTACTTTATTCAGCAACTCCCATTCCTCTACAATCATTCTCAAGATACTAGAAGAATTTCAACTAAATTTCAACTGGCAGCTCTATCTCACTCTGGAATTCGTTCAGGATGTCCTCATAGGGTGACCCACTATTTACCCTATGCCTGAGTTAGTTTGGTGTTTTTGGGGTGGTAAGGGTGTTGGTTCAGGCCATCGAAGGTGGGGCTCTGCTCTCAGAGATCACTTCTGATGAACTCAGGGGACCAAAGGGGTATCAGGGATTGAACCCAAGTTGGCTACGTGCAAGGCAAGCACCCTATCTGCTCTACTGTTGCTCCTGCTCCCGAATCTTTTAGTTTTAGTACTGCCAAGTCCTATGCTCAAGAATTCTTGGGTCAAGAAATTACTCAAAGGAATTTTAGAGCACATGGGGTAGGGGTGGGGGCCTGGGCTCAATCCCTGGCACAGCATGGTCCCTGAGCACTGCTGGGAGTGTTTAGAGCTGAGAGTAGTCTTTGACCATGGCCAAGTGTTACATAACACTCCCCTACCAACCCCCAGTCCCCCAGGAAATCCTAAATTTTATGCAAACTGACTAGGTTGGTTACCCTAATTCTTCAAGTAACACATGTGAGTTTCTTAGTTGACCTGCACCTCTCAGTGAATGACAGAGGTTCATTACCATCTCTCTTTTCCTTTTTCCTTTCTTCCTCCCTCCCTTCTCTCTCTCTCTCTCTCTGTCTCTGTCTCTGTCTCTCTGTCTCTCTGTCTCTCTGTCTCTCTCTCTCTCTCTCTAGGCATGGAACCTATAGGACCTCACACAGGTAGGTCTTTGCTCTATCACTGACCTATATGCTCTGCCTTCCACAACCATCTGAAATTTCATTTCTTAACTCATTTTCCTTACAGGTGGCAATGGATCCCAGTGGACCCAAAACTTCAAAGCTCTTTCCTTTAGTAGCACTACCTTTTAGCCTAGGTAAGCATGTTCTCCTAAGCATCACCATTCTGTTCCAAGACTTCCAAGGACTGATGATTTTCTTTTCTCTTCCTTTTTTTGTTTTTCCTTTCTGCCCGATCCGCAGATTTACCTCCATTCTGTCTCTCCAGCCTAATAATCATTTCAAAACTTTCAGTGCTGGGCTGGAGAGATAGTTCAGTGAGTGACTCAGGCACTTGCCTTGCAGGCCGCTGACCCAGGTTCTACTCAAGCTCCCCTGAGCATCTCTAGAAGTGATTCCTGAGCGCCAGGGGTAACCCCTGATCTTGCCAGTTGTGCTCCCCCACACCTCCTCCACCCCTGCCAAAAAAACCCTAAGTAAACAACAATAAAATCTATTCAGGATCAGGGGCTAAATGAGAATCAGAGAGGCTCAGAGAAGAAAAAAATAGTGGGGTGCTTTTCTTCACAAAGCAGACTAGGGTTCCATCCCCTGCACTATGTATGGCTTCCTGAGCACCAGCATAGTGATCCCCAGAAATCAAATCAAGTCAGCCTATTCAGGACCAGGCCTGCTCCCATTAGATCAGGGCAGCAAGTTTTGCTACCATGTACCGCCAGGAGCCACCCCCAAGCACTGCAGGGCATCTCCCCACCTCCCAAGCAAATAAACGAATAAACAATGAAAAACTTTCAGGTATCATTGTCATCCCATCTTTACCCTTTGAAGACATGATTTTTTCCATTTCTTTCATTCATTCATTGAAAATTTAAATTTGCATCAAATTACTACCCCAGAGGAAAACTGTTAAGAGGTGCAAAAAGAAAGTGTAAAATGTAGAGTTTGAATTAGATCCAGAATCCAGGAAAATTTGGCCACTTTGTAGGCACATGAACTTTCTCTGGGTTTTAAACTTTCTTCTTTTTTTGCTTTTTGGGTCACACCCAGGGATGCACAGGGGTTACTCCTGGCTCTGCACTCAGGAATTACCCCTGGTGGTGCTCAGGGGGACCCTATGGGATGCTGGGAATCAAACCCGGGTGGGCTGCGTGCAAGGCAAACGCCCTACCCACTATACTATTGCTCCAGCTGCGTTTTAAACTTTCTTGCTTATAACAACAAAACACACCAAAACCTGACAACAAAGAGAGAAGATAATAGCTATTTTATTTGGTTTGGGGGCCACATTGGGCAGTGCTCAGGACTTACTGCTGGCTCTGTGCTCAGGAACCAATCGTGGTGGGCTAGGGGGACCATATTGGGTGACTGGGGCAGACCCTCTGGTAGGACCTGTGCAAGGCAAGCACCCAACCTGCTGTACAATCGCTCCAGCCTGATAATGGCTATTTTATTTTATTTTACTTATTTATTCAGCTTTTTGGGCCCCACCCAGCAATGCTCAAGGTTTTTTTCCTGGTTCTGCACTCAGGAATTACTCCTGGCAGTGCTTGGGGGGCCATATGGGATGCCAGGGATTGAACCCGGGTGGGCCGCGTGCAAGGCAAACGCCCTACCCGCTGCACTATCTCTCCGGTCCCCTGATAATGGCTATTTTAGAGGACTCCCAGCCCCAGGAGAAATTTACATTACGGTCATCAAGAAACATAACAAGTATACTTCCTGACTGCTAGTAGACTACAAATTGTAGCTCTTGTCCTCACCACAGTAAGACATGTCTGTAGCAACAGTAGCATTCGCCCTGCCCAACAATTAGGCTGCAGTCAACTGAGACCTTCCTAAAAGCTGAGAGGGACCAAGTGCCTCCCATGGAGGGTAAGAAAAGGAAAACCCTAGAGGAAACGTGTGGTTGCTCCAGTCTCCTCTGAATGAAGCAATACTCTTTCTCTCGGGGTCCAGTGTGGAGCCTCATGCCTGCTCTCAATCTGTGTGCAAGAGGCACTGACTTTCAGGTTCACTCCCTTGGGGCCCCAGTGTCACCTCTCTCATTGAAGAAAAGGGAACGGGGTACTAAAAAGGGGAAGTCACCGATATGCAAAACCTGCCACCAGAGGCCCTTTTCTGTCTCAACCGTCAGCAGGTCTAGGTGGGCTGGCCAAGATTTGCAGGTACCACCCTCAACTAGTCAGCGTAGGGGCGGAGGTGATGAGCTCATCCTAGAAACTGAAAAGGCAGTTGGAGCGGGGTGAGGGGTGGCCACGCGAATCTAGCTAATGACTTGCTGCCCGGAGACCCGGCAAGGGGAGAGGCAAGGGTGCAGAAATCAGAGAGGCGTGTCTTTGCAAGAGACCCAGAGAGAGCACCTCTTCACGCTCTGCAGAACACTCCGGATTTGTCGGAGCTGGCACACAGGGCAAAGACAAATAAGAAAGAAAAAGAAAGGAAAAAAGAAAGAAAGAAAAAGAAAGAAAGAAAGAAAGGAAGGAAGGAAGAAGGAAAGAAAGAAAGAAAGGGGGCTGGAGCAATAGCACAGTGGATGGGGCGTTTGCCTTGCACTCGGCCAACCTGGGTTCGATTCCCTGCATCCCATAGGGTCCCCTGAGCACCGCTAGGGGTAGTTCCTGAATGCAGAGCCAGGAGTAACCCCTGTGCATCGCCAGGTGTGACCCAAAAAGCGGAAAAAAAAAAAAAGGAAAAAGATCAGCGCTTTGGGGAGGCCGGAGAGATAGCACAGGGGTAGGCAGTTTGCTGCGGCAGCCTCGGGCGAGCCTCCGCCGGCAGCTTGCCAGTGGAGCGTGCGCAACTCAACGCCGCCGCCGCCTGGGCCGCTGCCTCCGCCGTCAAACCCGGAAACGCGCTGCTGCCGGCGGCGGGCCGCGGGCGCGCATGCTCGGAGCGCGGGGGCGGGGCCTAGTGCCCGCCGGAAGCGTTCTCTCGGCGGGGGCTTTCCCTTCCTGGGTGAGCCGGGCTCGGGCCGCTCCGCTGCTGCTTTCCTGCTCGGGGTGAGTAGCGGCTTTCGGCGGGGCCTCGTGGGCCGGTTTTCAGGGTTCCCGCTGAGCTCCTTCTCGGAACCGGCCGGGATCCGGGCAGCCGAGCCGGAGAGGGTCGCCTCGCTGCCTCCTGGCGTGCCAGCCCAGTGTCGCCCCCTCACTGTCCCCCGGCCCCCGGGTTCCTCGCAGCCCTGGGTATCCCGCGGATCAACCTCCAAGGGCGTCCGGGCCTTGACTCTGCCCGGGGCGGCTCGCGGTCCCCAGGGGTCGGCCGGCGCTGCCCCCCGAGTGTCCTGCCGTTTCCGGAGGAGTCCCTGGGGCGGCTGCAACCTCTCGGCGCCGGCGGCGGCCGGCCCCGGCGCTGTCCGAGCCGGGCCGCGGGGTGGAGGCGGCCCCGGCGCGCCCGACCTCATTGTTGCACGCGCCTGGCACCCACCTGGTGCAGGAGGCGGAGGAGGGGCCCGGCCCGCTCCGGCGGGAGACGGTGATGTAGGCGGTGACCTCTCCGCTGTGAAGGCTGGCAGGCTTTAAAGTCCTTTTTTTTTTCAGTCACACACTTGTGTTCCCAGGGCCTTGGTGGCTGCAAAACGGGCGCTTGTGGCCCGCAAATAACTTTGTGCCACACTGTAGTGAATTAGAGAAATCCTCGAGTATGCGCACGGGCTCTTCGTGTCCGCGGGTCGGCTCGTTGGTTGCTGGGGGGATCGCGTCTCACCAAAGTTCCCCTCCTCCCCTAAAATGAACTCTTTTGCAGACGAAAAGAGTCTCTTCCTTGCGTGTTAGATAATTCTGGCTTTTCTTTTTGGGGGGTCTATTTCTGAGTTGTATGTACATATTTTTTGCATATGTAGGCATTCACTTAATTGATCTTAATGTTTCGGCAAGATCGAAAGCCCTTAGGAGAGTATGCTAGCTCATGGTACTTTAATTTTATATTGTGCTGTCTTGGTGTTAGCAGTAACCTCTTAACATTGTTATATTAATATCGTATGAATGATAGATGAATGTAATCCCAGAGTACACGGGCGAAACCTACAAGTTTCAAGTTTCAGTTTCATTTTAGGATTTTGAATCAATTTACCAAAATGTGGACTATGGTGTTAGGAGTGACCTTAGATCTGGAGGACTGTTGCTGCAATTAATAATTTAAGTATAAGAAGTTATATAAAGAAATGTTCAAATAAATAATGAATTACCTTCCAGTGTACCACATAATTAAGTTTATAATTAAAAATTTTATGCAATATATTTTATATGCCAGAGTTGAAATCTTAGTTATGTAAACGACAATAGGCAATATGTTATATTGAATTAAATTATTTTAATTTCTTTATTTCCATAGGTTAAAATCATATTGCAGTCAATTAACACAAGTTGACTTTTGTTGATCATTTTTTATAATTCCATTTTCCGTTTAAGTTTTTTGAATCAAGAAATATGAAATAAATTATTTATATGGCTGCCATCGGGGGCAGTCTGAAGATTGGGAGAGAACATGGGGACATTGGTGGAGGGAAGGGGACATTGGTGGTGAACAGTGTTAGTACATTGTTTGCCTGAAACAGTTCTACTATGAACAACTTTGTAAATCACTGGTGTCTTAATAAAAATTAAAAGAAACAACAAAAGAGTTATATAAAGAGGTTTTTGTGTCAATATTTTTGTAACTTTAGAAGTTAATTATATTGATTAACTTAATTATATAGAATGTAGATCTTCCTAACAGCACTAGTGCTTGTAGTTCAGTGAACAGCCAGTAGATGGCAATCTTATAATTCTAACAGACTAAAAGAAAATGTTTCATTGAAATATTCCTAGTTTCTACAGATTGTTAATGAGCTCGATTTTGCCTATTGGTTTATTTTCGCCTACAGATGAGGCCCCAGCAGAATCATGCCACATATTCTAGTGGCATTTTCAAATTAACTTTCTTGGAATATTATTGACCAAAGAAGACAGTTTTTTACTTCCTGTTAGGAGTGAAGTATTGTAGACCTGTTTTCAGGAATACTAATAGAAGAAAGCACATTTTGATTTACTTGAGCCAAGATATTTCCAAGGTACCAGAAAGATATGCTAGAGGAAAAATAGCATGTGACAGTTTGAGATGACATGGACTCCAACTATTGAAAGGTTCTGTTAAAAAATGATGAGAAGGAAAGTGCTTAAGAATTACACATTCGGTTTAGATTAGGAGTCTTTAATGCTTTGGAATCCCATAAAAGGGAAAGTTTTGGGGGGAACTTCTGTTTGGGAGAAACAGATTTTTTGTGGGGGGGGTGGATTGTGCACACCCACCTAGCAGTACTCAAGGGCTACTCATGACTCTGATCTAGGGAGTCATTCCTGGTGGTACTTGGGGGCCCATAATTGTTGGGGATTGAACTAGGGATTGTCTGTGTGCAAGGCAAGCCTCTTACTATCTCTCTGACCCAGAACAGATTCTTTAATGGAGGTCAAGGTATCTTAAAGGATTTTAAAAATTGCTGTGAGCTATTCTGGAGGTAAAGAGGAACTTGAACAAGTGTCAGTGAAACATGGGACCTGGTGTGATAGTACAGTGTATAGGGTGTACACTGCTTGTGGCCTTGCATGTGGCCAACCCGGCTTTAATCCCCAACACCCATGTGGTCCCCTGAGCACTGCCAGACATGATGCCTGAGCACCCTCAGATGTGCCCCCATCCAATAAAAGAAAAGAAGTAGTAGTGAAAGAATTTTGATTTTGTTGGTTCTGAGCCACACTCTGAGGTTCTCCATGCCACTCCTCCGGGGTCACTTCTAACTGTTCAGGAGACTGTAGTGCCAAGGGATTGAACCCAGGAAATGACCCCGGTGTGCCTGTATGCAAAACCATGTGTCCAAACTCTTTTAGCTATCTCCCTTCTCTAGCATACAAGTTTAGAATTGTAAGGACGTTCAACTTTTTTTTTGGGTCACACCTGGCGATGCTCAGGGGTTACTCCTGGCTCATGCACTCAGGAATCACTCCTGGCGGTGCTTGGGGGACCATATAGGATGCTGGGAATTGAACCCGGGTCGGCCATGTTGGCTGCGTGCAAGGCAAACACCCTACCCGCTGTGCTATTGCTCCAGCCCCAAGAACGTTCAATATTAATCTGTGATTAGTGCCTAATTTTCAACACTGCAGATTAATCTGTATAAATTCCTTTTTACATATGTGCAAAGGCCACACATTTGTCTTATTATAGTCCTATGCCATGAAGAGTATAATAGAGTTATTTAAAGCATTTATTACCTTCCAAACTGTAATGGTCACATCATTCCCCACTTGCTTATTCTTCTGGGTAGTTATTGCCTTTCAGCAAGGGAATGTGTGCTTTCCATTATCGTAGCTGGGATTGAGGTAGCTGCTCAGGGATATAAGTAAAAAAGTAAGCATGGTGCCACTTGTTTTCTTTTTGGGCTGAGTGCTATATTCTTGACTGAATTTTTGTTTTAGTTTCCCTTCTCTCCCCCACTTTTGTTTGGTGGTTTGAAGCAGTAGCATGGCCCCAGAATTTAATGTCACTAATTGATAAAGTGTTTGAAATATAAGTCAATTCATGTTTGAATTTCACTAAAAAATTATTGTAAAAATTATTCTACTTAGCAGAAATTCTTTTAAAAATTGGGGGGGGAAGGACATAGCCCAGGGTGCTCGTGGGCTCTGTGCTTACCCTTCTGGCCTTCTCGGGGGAACATGAGGTGCCAGGGATTGAAAGTAGGCAAAGAATGTGCCTCCCACCGATTGAGCCCGCAGAAGAAGTTCCATTTTTGTTTTGTTTTGTTTTGTTCTGGATCCATACCTGGTAGTACTTGGAGTTTCCATCTGGTGGTGCTCAGCGGACCAGGTGGTCTGGGGCATGGAACCCTGGCGTCCTGTGTACAAAGCGTATCCTCAGCCTGTTGAACTATCTCCTCTTTGCCCCTTGGAAGAAATTCTTCCTGTCATTTCATTGTTAAGCTGCCTTTTTGGAGGGGCTAGGGGCGCCACACCCAGTGGTGCTCAGGGCTTATTCCTGGCTCTGCACTCAGAAATAACTCCTGGTGGTCTCAGGGGATCATGTGGGATCCTGGGGATTGAGCCTGCAAGCACCATACCCGCTGCACAATTGGTTGTGGCCCCTAGATTTGTTTCTGAGTCTCTGGGATCATGGTTGTTAAGCAGTTTGATCAGGAACCAGAGAGGCCATGCCTCCAATTATATAGCGGAGCTGGAGGTGGTTTGTGGGTGTGTCTCTCACATACCTAACTTTTGGCCGTTTACTTTCTTGGTAAACTTTGCCCCATGTTTTTGGGGTCTGGCCAAAGGCACAGAAGCAATTTTGGGGTATCTGGAAGTCTGAAGGCGCCAGCAAGCTGCTGATGCCCTCGCCTCTCTGGTTCAGATTGACCATTAGTTGTTTACTGAATTCTTAAAATAGAATTACTTTCTTAAATCATATGAGCTTTTAGGACATTTGATTAAAAAATGGTGATACATATCAGTTTCTAAGGGGGAGCTTAAAATGTGTTGGCTTAAAAAAATGCATGTTTCTAGACCGCTACCGTTAGCTTGCCTGCATTGCAGGCTTGAGACTGAGAATTTGAAACCATATACCAACTGCAATCCCAGTGGCACAAGTGAATGATCTCCAGGACATCACAACCAAGTGTGTGACCCTGGCAAGCACTGCAACCAAGTGGGCAAGCACAATTAAGTTTATGACTCGTTGAGTAGCTCCACAAAGGAAAGGGAAGGGAATAAGAATAAGAAAAGCCTATTTCTCCATAAGACATTTTAGAGGTAGCTAATGTTAAATTTGACTAGAAGTTAATTTCCTTTGTTTCAGCTACTTACCAGCAATTTTGTTATTACCTAGTGACATTTCTGTTTGTTTTTTAAGGTTAACAATCAAGATGGTACATGCTGAAGCCTTTTCTCGTCCTTTGAGTCGGAATGAAGTTGTTGGTTTAATTTTTCGTTTGACAATATTTGGTGCAGTAACATACTTTACAATCAAGTGGATGGTAGATGCAATTGATCCAACCAGAAAGCAAAAAGTAGAAGCTCAGAAACAGGTATGATTACAATGTTAAATGTTTGAGAATCATTTTCTTATAGTTAGATCTTTTTTTAAAAAAAAAAATAAAACAATATGGTAGAATTATAAATTAATGAGTTCTACAAAACCCAAACGAAACTATCATATTTAGTATAATTCTTAAAATATTTATTTAAATCCTTTTTAACTCTACAAGCTAGTAGGGAAAAAAAGAAAAATCACAAAATTTTTGTGTAAAGCATCCTCATTAGAATATTTTTGAAGAATATTATTTGAAGCACTCTGAAGTTTTCAAAGGACTGAAAGCTATCTTCTGTTATAAGTATTGGTAAAAATATACATAATACAATTTTCACTCCTTAGAATTAGAAAACACTCTAATTAAGGAATTGCTTTAAAATATTATCTCTTATATGTTACAGTTTTTATTTTTAATTTTTATTCTTTTTAACCATAGCCTCTCATCATTTCCTTACTAAGATGATCTATATGTTTCAGTTTCTAATCTTTCTCAAAAAGGAAGTGTGCTTAAAGGGAGTCTCTTTTTTTTTTCAATGTCTTAAGGACAACTTATATTACATAAGGTTCATAGACTCAGATTTCTGTGAGTTATGATTTTGATAGTAGTAATTTATTGAGTTATTAGTAAATGCTTGGCAACAGGGATGAAATGTGTTATTTCAAAATGCAGTAGCATAGCAGGGAAAATTTATATGAATAAATGACTATCCACAGCTCTTACATCCAAGACCCAAGTTTTATGAATATTGTTTTCTGTATCTATCTGAAAAGCAATTGAGATGTATATAAGTTCTCATGAATTTGATTGTGAAGTAGTTGACTCAAGGTCTATATTACTTCATCAGTCAGTTGGTGAATAGGAAACTGGATCAGTATAGATATTTAGTTTTGTTTAGCTTATTTGGGTATATCCATGTGTCAATCTAAAAGCAGCATTCATTACTTCCTTGAATTATAAAAATCCAGTTTGTGGTCAAAACGTTGATGTCATACCACTTTTAGAGCATTTTTTTTTTTTGAGATTGGGCCAAACCCAGTTCTTGCTGGTGACCACCGCATCTGCATGCCTTACCTCCTTACCTATCTCTACCGATTTTTCTGGCTCCATTTTTGGAGATTTGGGTTTTGGGCCACACCCTGTGGTGTTCAGACCTGCCTTGTAACTCTGAGCTCAGGGGTCATTGCAGTTGGTGCTGGGGGATCATGTGCAGTGCTGGAGGTAGAATCCAGGTCAGTTGCTGTGAGGCATGCACCTTAGCCCCTCTCCTGTCTCTCCAGCCCCTTTCATTAAAAGTTTTTTAAATTTTGTTTTTGGGACAAACTCCAGCCTTTCCTCGTTCCACTCCTGACTTGTGGGTCTTCACGGCAGTGCTCAAGGACCGATTAAGTGCCAGGAATCAAACCTGGACTTCCTGCAAACAAGAACCATTGAACTATCACTTTATCCCTATTGTTTTTAAATTTTTTGGGGAATACTTGGCAGTGCTTAGGGGGCCAGGTGGTATGATTTCTAGCCTCCTACATGTAAAAACATGCACATTTTCTCCTTGTACTATCTTTGTGGCCAAGGTAATTTTTGGTCATACCACAGCTGGTGGTACTTAGGGGTTACTCCTAGCTCTGCACTCAGGAATCATTCCTGGTTGGGGTTGGGGGACCATATAGGATACTGGGGATGGAACCTGGGTTGGCTGCATGCAAGGCAAGTGCCCTCCCTGCTATTCTATGACTCCAACCCCCAAAGTATCTTTTAAACAAAGAATTTTGTCATCAATTTTCTTGACTTGGTATAGTTTTCAGGTATGCAGACATATAGGAAGCCAAAGAAATATCTATTAAATACCACGTTTAAGGCTTTATTGAAAACAGTGTTTAAAAGGCTTTATTGAAATCTGTACATATGTTCTAAGTATCTGGAATATGAAATATTAGACCCAGGATCTGTTCTCGTAGTGTGGTATGAATAGTTCTTATGTGTAGGGAGAAAAGCCTTGTGCATGTTCATGTTAACTGTAGGTTTAAGTAGCTCGTCCTAGTGAGCACTATAGATGAACTGTGACATTTAGAAAAAGGTACTTTTGTCTGTATCAGTAGTCATACTCATCTGTCAGTGAATGAGGCAGTTGTGGATGGCTTTGTGAAAGAGATTGACCTCGAGAAGATTCATAGTTTCATATAGAAAGATAATTACAAAGAGAACCGTAATGGCGTTTGGATGACAAGCTCTGTTAAAGGAACAGAAAGTAAACTGGTTTAGTTGGAGTAGAAGGTTCATGTAATTTTAGGAAAACTTGGAGAGAAAGCTATGGAAGTAAAGATAAGGGACTCTATTAGTATGAAGTTGGTAATAGAGCTGTACTTTTTTCTTACCCTGTCCTTGTAATTTTTTGGGTGGGTGAATACAAGCTCATAAATGCCACAGCTTTTCAGAAGTTGAGAAGTACAAATGGTTTTGGTTTAGCCTCCACTGTCTTTCTGTTACTCCTCTCTCACCCCTTCTTTCCCTCCCTTGCCAACTATTGAAATATGCTGTTGTTTTATTAGAAATTTTCTATATAAACAGTAATTTTCTGTATAAACAAAAATCTTAAAAGATTTTTGATTATGTGGATGCTGTGCAAAGCAGTATGTTAAGGGGACCAGCCATGTGGTTGACCCCAGTTTAAATTCCTGGCATCACATACGATCCCCTGAGTACACAGAATCAGAAATAGGAGAAATTGGAATCAGGGAAAGTCAGCAAGATCTGCTGCTGATAGACAGCGGTAGTCCTAGTAATTATGTAGAGTCTAGGGGGGAAAGTCCCGAAATGGGTGAAATACATGAATAAGAACAAATGCTTAGAAATACTTTGTGATGTTATAGGGAAAATGAAAGGACGTATTACAAATGAACCCAAGAATTGCCTGATGTTTTCAAAGAAATTGTCTGGTGTGTGTGCGTGTTGCGTGTGTGTGCGTGTGCGCTTAGAATCTGGTAGGTGGAAAAAGTGTATAGGATATAATAGTTTAGCCTTTATATTTTTTATAATTAAAATTTTGCATTTATATAGTGTTTAAAAGGTGTTTTTTTTTTGGGGGGGGGGGCGTGAACCTAGTATTGCTCAGGATCTATTCCAGCTCTGTGCTCAGGGTTTGCTTCTGGCAGTGCTAGGGATGAGGGAGATTGTGAGGTGGTATCCTGGACTTTATGCTCAACCTGTTGGACTATCTCTCTGTTTGGGGTTTTGATGCACCTCATCACCCCCAAGGTATCCAAGATCCTTCACCATTGTCCCTATGTTACTTTTAGTCTCTCTCTTCAGTATCCTCCATCATCTACTCCTGATTTGGTCATACTGAGATTGTGTTAGTGGTAGAAATCTATGAAAAAATGCTCATCTAGTTGTGGACATTTTTAAATGAAATTTTGCGTCCAAATCTCAAATAAAGGTCTGTACTTAGAGATCCTTTATCATATTCTCATAAATAGTACTTATTAGAGCTATGTGTTTCACTGGGATGGAAATAAAGCCCAGGGTTATTCCTGTGTAGATGAGTATTTATGAGTTTCCCCCTATGAAAAATGTTTTTTATTTGATAAATAAGGACCACTCCCAGTGTTTCTTTGGTGAGGAGGGGCTGTACCAGGTGATGCTTTAGAATGCTTACGACCTGGCAGTACTGGGGCCTCCAGAGATACCTGGCTGTGCTCAGGGACCCATATGCATGTGCAGAGCATATGCTCAGCCCTTTGAGCTAGGTCTCTGGTCCCATGGAATATTTTTATAAAATAGGTTTTTGGGCCACACCCGGCAATCTCAGGGATCACTCCTGGTGAACTTGGGGCCATGGTGCACTTGTTTCAATGCATGCATGGAGCACTTAAAAAGAAAATTAGTAAGGATATAGAAGATAAAAACATTCAGCAAAGTTTACTCTTGTGGAATTTATAATATAATGTAACCCCAAAATGAGAGTGCATATCACAACCACAAGCACATGAATGATACTTATGAAATTGTACCAGATGCTAAAACAAGTTTTAATTTTTTTTTTTGTTTGTTTTTGGGTCACACCTGGCGATGCTCAGGGTTTACTCCTGGCTCTGTACTCAGGAATTACCTCTGGCGGTGCTTAGGGGACGGTATGGGATGCTGGGAATCGAACCCGGGTCGGCCGCGTGTAAGGCAAACTCCATACCTGATGTGCTATTGCTCTAGCCCCACAAGTTTCAAATTTTATAATACTGGTAGAATAATAATTATCTATTTCCAGTCTACAGTGCAGCATTAGAAATAGCCAGTAATGGGGTCAGAGAGTTAGTACAGAGGATACTGTGCTTGCCTCACACTTGACCAACCTGTGTTCATTCTATGGCACCACATAAGGTTTTCCCAAGCACAGCCAAGAGTTATTCCTAGCTAGGAGTAAGTCTGACTGAGCACCACCGGGTGTGTTCCAAGCCCACCCACCCCCCCCCCCCCCCAAAAAAAAAAGAGAGAGAGGAAAAGAAATGAGTTTGGAAAGTGGGAAACATTTCTAGATAATTTGTAAATAAAGGAAAACATCCTTTGGTTATTGGTGAGCTTGACTGTTTACTGGCAGTCCTTGAGTGTTTGCTGTGCTGGTAGCTAGGGCTGAGGTCTCAGCCAGCTCTCATAGCCCCTTGAGCATGAACTACTCAGGTAGCCACCCAGGTCTGCAAGATTGATCCCAAACTAGCAGCCTGGCACTTATGAATGCAAAACTCACTGCCAGATGTCTGCTTAATTTTGGCAGTAGAGCCAGTGGCAGCTATTCAAGACTGCAAATCCCAGCAAATTCCCAAGCTTCCTTCCTCTAGTTTGGTGCCATGGTTGTGGTCAGGCACTTGTGACTGTGAATCCCTTGTCAATGCCACCCTCCCAGATCTAAGCGGCCTTATCATCACAGTCATTCACAACTGCAGAACCCAGCCATTGTTGAGAGCTGAGTATAAGCCCGTTACTCCCAGTAGCACTAGACATAATAGGAAGATGGAGGGACTCATCACATGGATGAATCAAGACAGTAGTCTGGAGAAAATTACCAGTACATCAGCTGTGCAAGCTACCTGATGTGATAACACACTGGAGTGAACCCCTAGTACAGCAAAAGCTATGCAAGATACTTGGACTTCAAATGAAGCTCCATCCTCTCGATGGCTCAGTGAAATGAAGGGTGCAGTGGAAGTTTCCAGCATGAGACAGAAAAGTATGAGAAAGGTTCAAACAAAATGTAGCACTAAAGAATGTGTGACTGTACTGGGGGGAAAATGTAATAGATGGGCTCAACAGCAAAATGGAAGAAGCTAAAAATTGAATTAGAGCTAAGTGTGTATTCAAAAAATAAATTATGAAAAGCCACGTGGCTCTCTCTCAGAGCCTGTGTTCAGTGGTCTCTCGAAGGTTCCCCCGCCCTGGGGTGGCCGGTGGGTAGACGAAGGAAGGAATGAGGGTCAGGCTGGTTGGTATCAGTTGCAGTTTATTCCAATCTCATCTCCATTCTCCTGATTCTCCTGCTTCTTCCTTATTCTCCACCTGATCTTCCCCTTCCCCTATACTTCTCATCCTCCTCTAGGTAGGATCCTGCTCCGTCGTACTTCTCCTTCTGCTTCTGCCTCTCCTTGGGTCCTTCTCTTTTCCCCAGCCCACTCTTATAACCTTAGTTAAATCCCAAAGCATGAGGGGTTGGGGCTTACTCATAGGTATGGTCGTACAATCAACAGAGGTAACTTCCTTCCCTCAAGGGAAGCTGCTTCTAGGACAGATTCTCATTCTGCAGGACGACCCATCCAAGAGCCACCCAAGAGCAGAATTTTACGGGTGTGTTTCTCCTCTCCTTGTCCAGCAAACATATAAACATTCATAACACAAATCATTACATATGAGATACAGTAAGAGATACATTAAGTTTATAGGATTGCTCTCCTGGGGCCATCTTGCTATAGATCTCAAACTACAGTGCTCAGACCAGATTGTAGCACTCTAGCACTGTCCTCCTGTTGTTCATCGATTTGCTTGATCGGGCTCAGTAACGTCTCCATTGTGAGACTTGTTACTGTGTTTGGCATATCGCCTACGTCACGGGTAGCTTACCAGGCTTTGCCATGCAGGTGCAATACGCTTAGTAGTTTGCCGGGCTCTCGGAGAGGGGCGGAGGAATCGACCCTGGGCCGACCTGGTTGGCTGTGTACAAGGCAAATGCCCTACCCGCTGTGTTATCGTTCCAGCCCAGACTAGTCTTTCCTAACCCTAGCATGGTCCTAATTTCATCTTTACTTTTTGGATCATGACAGAATTTGTCCATGACCACACTCTTATAGTTAAGTATTGTGGCACTTTGGCCTAGCCCATTTTGATTCCAGGATAGCTCGCCGCTTGCCCTGGGTCCATTCAGTCCCTTGTCGGGACCCTGCTTTTGAAGTGCTAGGAACTAAGGGCAACTGAGGCTTAAGCTGAGAAAGCAGATGCCTGGGAGTGAATATTATTCAGAGTCAGTTAACTCCCAAGTTCCAAAAGCATAATATTAACTATCTTCCTGTGTCTATACAAAAGGACATTGCTTTAAAGTCAACCATGCAAGAGATATAAGGAGAGGAGAAAGGCAATATATCACTCATGAATACACATCAAGTGTCCTTAAGAATATCTGATATTAGAAGTTAACAGAGTCTTATTAGGGGGAAAAGGTGATTGGTTGAGCACAGAGAAGTTACAGATAAGCAAAGGAATGGTAGTGGCTTGGGAGCACAGTGATGGGTGTTACCCTATAAAACTAAGCTCCCTGTGGCAAGGGAGAAAGACAAACCAATATTATCTATCCTACAGGTAAGCATCCAAAAACCCAAAAACACCAGTGAAAAGAAGGAATTGGAAACAATGAAGTTCACATAGGGACTTTATTGGAACTGTATCAAGAGGAGTAACATTTGCCTCATAAGATGGAGAAAAGAGAGAATGGTTCACAGTATATGTTTGAGAAATAATCAGAGAATTCCAGGTTGAAAAGGAATTAGGCACCCAGATGAAGGAAGCCACCCAAATCCACCCTGATTCAAATAGTCTGAAATTAATGAAATCCAAACAACTAATAAAGATAGTGGGCTGGGGAGAAGATGCCAAGGGCAAGAGCAAGAGCACATGCTTCATATGCTACAGCCCCAGGTTTTATCCCCAGTACCACATGGTTCCTTGAGTACAATTGTGAGTGAGTCTCAAGCACTACTGGGTGTGGTCCTCCAAAAAATTTAAAATTAGGAGCAAAGCAAAACAAACCAAAACCCCAAACACATAGACTACTTGTAACACTATCAAGAGACATAAGACTATCAGGGGAATGTTGCTTCAGAAGCTATACTCTATAAAAGAAAGTGTATAGTACAAAGTCCAGAGTGTAAAAGACTGCTAATCAAGACTGTTATTATAACCAGCTAGATTATAGTTTAGTTTTGAAGGAGGAATAAAGAGCTTTTCTGACAGCTAAAGGAATTTATCTCCACTAAACTACTAGTCCAATAAATATTAAGATTTCCATAAAAGGAAAAGAAAGCATTTGGGGACCAGGAATGTTACTCTGTGGTAGGCCTTGGGTTCAGACCTCAGCACTGCAATGGGAAACAAACAAACAAACAAACAAACATAAAAAGAAGCACCATTTGAAGTAGCAAGATACCTAAAAAACTGAAACTGTGGAAGATGAAATCTAAAGGCCTAGAATATCCCTGGAAAAATCCTTAGATGTCTGTTCACCAATTAGTATAGTTTTTAGGGGTAACAGTTTGGAAGTTCCAACATCGAAATATCAAACTAGAAGCATTTTATTGTTTATTTTACTTTCCTAGGCAGAAAAATTAATGAAGCAAATTGGTGTGAAAAATGTGAAGCTTTCAGAATATGAGATGAGTATTGCGGCCCATCTAGTAGACCCTCTTAACATGCATGTATGTATACACTCTATTCTGATCTTATTAAAGTTTTTTTTTTTTCCTCCTAGCAGTTTGTCAAGAGCTAGATCGTTCCTGGGTCAGCTACTTATAAGGCTAGTGCCCTACTATCTGTATTATATCTCTGGTCCTTAAACTTAACTGTTTTATCATCACCATTCAAATCTACTCACTGTGTATCATATTACAAAAGAACACATTATAAATTTTTATATAATGAGATTAAAGTGTCAATTGTGGAGGGTGTGGGGTATTTTTTTGTGTGTGAGTATTTACTGTAAATGTGTGTTGCTATTGTTGCCTTTTACCAGGTTACTTGGAGTGATATTGCAGGTTTAGATGATGTCATTACAGATCTGAAAGACACAGTCATCTTGCCTATTAAAAAGAAGCACTTGTTTGAAAATTCCAGGCTTCTTCAGCCTCCAAAAGGTGTGGTAAGGTTTTTATTTACTTTACTTTTATTTATTTAACAGCGGGTAGGGTGTTTGCCTTGCATGCAGCCAACATGGCCGACCCGAGTTCAATTCCTCCGCCCCTCTCGGAGAGCCCGGCAAGCTACCGAGAGTATTTGATGTGCCAGACACAGTAACAACAAAGTCTCCAATGGAGACGTTACTGGGCCCGCTCGAGCAAATCGATGATCAACGGGAGGGCCTTTACCTTTTTACCTTTACCTTATTTAATTATTTAAAATCCGGGGCATTTAGGGCCACCTCCAGCAGTGCTCATAGGCTGTTCTGATGGCTCAGAAGTGACCCCTTTTGGTGATGGGGTTCATAAGATCCAGGTGTGGGGATTCAAACCAGAATTGGTGGCCATTATGGCCGCGGGCAATTGCCCTTCTTCTTGCACCATTTCTCCATCTCCCAAATTTATGTTTATTAAAAGTACAAAAAATCTAGAAGACATTGAAATATTCTCCTATTATAGGATTGGTATTTTGTGACCATATCCTGTGGTGCTTTGGGTCTCCTCTTGTCTCTGCTTGGGAGTGGCTCTGGACAGTGTTCGGGGGACGATGTGGTGCCCAGAACTGAACAAAGTATGATAGGACACAGTGTAGGGCTGGTGTGTTTGAAATTCGATTCCCTAGAGTGCTGAGTTCAGTGAACCGTTTTATAGATAATAGTTCTTTCTCTTTTGGGGGGAAGTTGGGGTGAGAGCACACAATTGGTTATGCTAAGGGCCTACCTCCAGCTCTGTGCGCACTTCTGGCAGGGCTCTGGGGACCATCTGCAGTGCCTGGCAACAAGCCCTGGTCAGTCATGTGCAGGAAAAGTACCTCACCCACAAAGCAGTTTCTTTTTCTTTTTCTTTTGTGTTTATTGTTACTTTTTTTCCTCAAAGAAAATTTCAAATGATTTTTAAAAATTTTTTAGTTTGATGAGTCACCATGAGATACAGTTACAGATCTACAAACTTTTGTGATTATGTTTCAGTAAAACAATGTTCGATACCCAACCCTCCACCGGTGCTCATTTTCCACCACCAGTGTTCCTAGTATCCCTCCCGCCACCTCCACCTCTTCCCAACACCTGTCTCTGTGGCAGACACATTCCCTCTTATTCTCTTTCTCTCCTTTTGGGTGTTATGGTTTACAATATAGGTACTAAGCGGGTATCATGTTTGGCCCATAGTCTACTTTGAGCTTTCATTACCATCTCGAGCGAGCCCTCCAACCAACATTTGCTTAGTGGTCTCTTCTCATCCCACCTGCCTTTTCCCCCAGCACTGAGATTGGCTTCTGAGCTGTGGAGTGATCCTCTTGGCCTTATCTCTGCTATCCTTAGGTTTATTCTCCAATTATGTTACTTTATATTCCGCAAGTGAGTGTGGTTATTCTGTGTCCATCTCATTTGACTCATTTCATTTAGCATGATACTCTCCATGTTGATCCACTTATAAACAAATTTCATGGTTTCATCTTTTCTGCATAGTATTCCATCGTCTAGATATCCTAAAGTTTCTTGAAGAACCAATCATCTGTTGTCCGGCACTCAGGATTTTTCCAGATTCTGGCTATTGTAAAAAGTGCTGCAATAAACATACAAGTGCAGATGTCATTTCTATTGTACTTTTTTGCATCTCTGGGATATATTCCCAGAAGTGGTTTTGCTGGGTCAAATGAGAACTCAATTTCTAGTTTTTTGAGAAACGTCCATGTTGTTTCCAAAAAGGCTGGACCAGTCGGCATTCCCATCAGCAGTGTAGGAGATACCCTTTATCCCCACATTCACACCAACACTGGTTGTTTTTATTCTTTTGGATGTGTGCCAGTCACTGTGGTGTGAGATGATATCTCATTGTTGTTTTGATCTGCATCTCCCTGATGCTTAGTGATGAAGAGCATTTTTTTCATGTGCCTTTTGGCCATTGGGATTTCTTATTGAAGAAAGTTTCTGTTCATTTCATTGCCCCATTTTCTGATGGGATTGGATGTTTTCTTCTTGTAGAGTTAAATCAGTGCCTTGTATATCCTTGATGTTAACCCCCTTATCAGAGAGATAGCACTGTAGCACTGTCCTCCCGTTGTTCATCGATTTGCTCGAGCAGGCATCAGTAATGTCTCCACTGTGAGACTTGTTACTGTTTTTGGCATATCAAATACACCATGGGGAGCTTGCCAGGCTCTGCCGTGTGGGCCAGATACTCTCGGTAGCTTGCCGGGCTCTCTGAGAGGGGCGGAGGAATCAAACCCAGGTTGGCCGCGTGCAAGGCAAATGCCCTACCTGCAGTGCTATTGCTCCAGCCCCCCATATTGTCTCTCTCTCTCTCTTTTTTTTTTGCTTTTTTTGGGTCACACCTGGTGATGCACAAGGGTTACTCCTGGCTTTGCACTCAGGAATCACTCCTGGTGGTGCTCGGGGGACCATATGGGATGCTGGGAATAGAACCTGGGCCAGCTGCGTGCAAGGCAAACGCCCTACCTGCTGTGCTATTGCTCCAGCCCCTCTCCATATTGTCTCTTAATAAGGCTCCTTTATGAGTGATCTCTAGAGCCAGAAGAGGTCCTGAGTGCCACTGGTTATGGCAAAAACAAAATACAAAAAGGAAGGTTGGACAGACTTTCTACATGCTTTACTCTTTTAAACAGTGTTAGTGAGTTTAGGAAAGTGGGGGAGTGATATGGTATTAGAGGAAGCTTTTCTCATCCAGGTAATTGACTTAAATTACCAGGTAGATTTGTTTTAAAGTCCCAGTTAGTATAGAAGATACCAAATTATGAGGGATAATTTCTTTTTTTTTTAAATTTTTATTAGTGAGACATCATGAGGTACAGTTGTAGACTTACAAATTTTTGTGCTTGGGTTTTAGTTATACAGTGATCAAATACCCATCCCTCCACCAGTGCCCATTTCCCACCACCACGGATCCCAGTATCCCCCACCCCCCCATCCTCCCCATCCCACCCTGCCTCTGTGGCAGGGCATGAGGGATAATTTCAACACAAAATATCTGCTTGTTTGAAAGGATTTTCCAGAATTGAAGGTGGTTTCTTGTATTTTTGACTGTTTTATAAATTACATGAGTAGCTCCTGTTATATAATCTAGAATTTTAATATTCCAGCCTTTTTTTAGCTTTGCAGTTTGGGTAAGCTTTTTTGTCAAGAATGAAAATTGAAAAATCATTATTGACTTTTTGACAGACAACATATATCAGATATTCTCATACAGGGGCTAGAGTGATAGCACAGCGGTAGGACGTTCGCCTTACAAGCGGCCAACATGGCCAACCCGAGTTCGATTCCTCCGCCCCTCTCGGAGAGCCCGGCAAGCTACCGAGAGTATTCGATATGCCAGACACAGTAACAACAAAGTCTCCAATGGAGACGTTACTGGGCCCGCTTGAGCAAATCGACGATCAACGGGAGGGCCTTTACCTTACCTTTTACCTCATACAGGTAGAGTATAAAAAGTCAGTTGCAAGGTCAGGGAGATAGCTTAGAGGACTAGAACATACTGGTACTGCGTGGTTCCTTGTGCTTGGCTAGGAACAACTTTTTAAGTGTGGAAATTAGAGTAGCCCCTGAGTACTGCAGGGGATGCCCCAACCTACCTCCTACATCAGCCCTCCATAAAAGAAAAGAAATACCGGTTGCACCATTCCCTACTTGTTTTATTTTTGGGTTGAGATAGTTTCCTTAGGTAATAATTTTTATGGCCAATGTCATGGTCATAAAAATATTAATATTACTATTAAAATGTTGTGAATCATTTTATTTGGAAAATGGTGATGACTCCAAATTGTTGAAGGTCTTCTGCCGTTTGCAATCCCTTAATATATTAAAAGATTTAACTTTAAATTGTATTTAGCAGCAAACTGCTTTCAGTGTAGACTCAAGTTGATAATACAGCTTATAATTTTTGGAAATTAGTGCAGGAGCGATAATTTATATTTCTTTTATCTCTTTGAAAAAAGACATGTGTCCTTTTGGCTAAAATGTGTCTGTAAGGATACCCCAGGGCAGCCAGAGGTGAAAATAGCATGAGACAGGGGGCCGACTAGTATGTCGGGGTACCAGAGGAAGGGAACACGGTTGGAAGGGGACCATGAGAAACTCTGCTCTACCCAATATTAAAATAATGGTGCTTCTGTCTGTTTTGAAGCTGTCATTTTCTTGAGGCTGTTATGCAAGAGCTCCTAGCTTGTGGAGGTAGAGGCATTAGACTTAACTATTTTTTGTTTGGGGGAGTCACACCCTGTGAAGCTGAAGAGTTACTCCTGGCCGTGCTCAGGGGACTGTATGGGATGCTGGGGACTGAACCCCAGGTTGTCCACATTCAAGGCAAAACCCTACCCACTGTGTTATTGCTCTGCGCCGTTCCCCCCCCCCCCCCCCCCCCCCGCCATTTATTTCTATTTAAGTTTTTTTCTTTTTTGGGGGGAGGAGGACCACACCTAGTGGTGCTTACGGCTAACTTGACTCTGCTCAAGGATCACTGCTGGCAGTTTTGGGGGGGACTATATGGGGTTCTGGGTATTGAACCTGCATTAGCCATGTGCAAGGCAAATGTCCTGCCTGCTCAGGCCCAGACGACGTGTTTATTTTTTAACTCTTGATTTAGTGATGTGAATTTGGATTGCAGTATGATAGTCTTTGGTATTTTGAACTGGATCTTTTTGTGAAAGATGAGGGGTACATCCCAAATATATATCATTACTAAAATTGAGTATTCCTTCTTTGTTTTTCTGCTATAATAAAGGTTAATCTTTCTTATAAAAGCACAAACCTATATTGGGGAAAATTTTATTGTGGGAGAGTTAATATGTTGATTGTCTTATAAACTAAAGAAAATGTCTCATTTTCTTAGAAAATGAAATATCACTTTAATTTCTAGGTGTTCTCCTCTATGGGCCACCAGGCTGCGGTAAAACTTTGATTGCCAAGGCTACGGCCAAAGAAGCAGGTTGTCGATTCATCAACCTTCAGCCTTCCACACTGACTGATAAGTGGTATGGAGAATCTCAGAAGTTGGCCGCTGCGGTTTTCTCCCTTGCCATAAAGCTGCAGCCCTCCATCATCTTCATAGATGAAATTGGTATGCCTTGCGCACTGTGTGAACATTTTGGTAGTCGCTATAATTTTGTTTTGTTTGGGGGCCCATATTTGGCTGTGCTCGGGCTTATTCCTAGCTCTGCACTCAGGGAGACACTCCTGGTGCTGTGTGGGGGACTATCTGGGATGCCAGGGATCGAACCTGAGTTGGCTGCATGCAAGGCAAGTGCCTCACCCCCATAATATCCAGCCCCTGTGTGAAGATTTTAAAATCTTTTTAAAGGGTGGTGTATAGATGATCATATTTATTTTTTAAATTGTATTGAATCCAGTAAAATGAGATTTTAACCAATTTTAACCGATCTCCTTATCTGCTGTGTGTAAATTTTATGTGGTAGAATGAACCTCCCTACTTGATTGTTTTTGTTTCCTCTTATAAACAGTATGCAGTGGTTGTCCATGGAGTGGTTTTCTCTTACTGTCCAAGGTACATAAGTAGAAGTGGAACCATCAAAGTCTGGGGTCAAACACATTTGGTTGGGTTGGGAATTATATACAGATGAATTGTAATGGTTCGGCTTAGGAGTTTTTCAGTTGTCGTGGTAAGATCGAATAAAAATTTTACAGAATAAGCTTTCTGAAATAAATGTACTTTGAATTTTGAAAGTATACTTTCACTATTCAATGATTACATGAAATACTTAATATTTTATTATAGAGTTTATATTAGGTCATTTTGCCCAGCTGTAGACTAAAATGGAAGTATTCTGAGTAGAGTTAGGTAGATAAGGGTAAACTATGGTGTGAGGAAGGTTATGTATACATATTAAGTTACATTTTCAGCTTACAGTATTAACTTAGGTTTATTGTAATCCTCCCATTGTAAATTGAAGATTTATATTAGTTTTTTAAGAAAACTTACAACTCATGAATATGTATTAGTTTCCTTTAATATCTGGGCTGGAGCGATAGCACAGTGGTAGGCCGTTTGCCTTGCGTGCAGCCCGCCCAGCCGAGCCGGGTTCGATTCCTCTGCCTCTTTCGGAGAGCCCAGCAAGCTGCCGAGAGTATTCAATATGCCAGCCACAGTAACAACAAGTCTCAAAAATGGAGATGTTACTGGGCCCACTCGAGCAAATCAATGAACAACGTGAGGACAGTGACAGTGACAGTGTAATATCTAATGTGCTGTTAAGCATTTATTTTTCTTACTTTGTATTCCATGTTATTTCTATACATCCCATGTTGGAGGGTTTTTTTGTTTTGTTTTGTTTTTGCTTTGGGTCACACCTGGCAATGCACAGGGGTTAGTCCTGGCTCTGCACTCAGGAATTACTCCTGGCAGTGCTCAGGGGATCATATGGGATGCTGGGAATTGAACCCGGGTCAGCTGTGTGCAAGGCAAACACCCTACCTGCTGTGCTATCACTCCAGCCCCTGGAGGTTTTTTTTTTTTTTCTTTTTTGGGTCACACCCAGCGACGCTCAGGGGTCATTCCTGGCTCTGCACTCAGGAATCACTCCTGGCAGTGCTTGGGGGACCATATGGGATGCTGGGAATCAAACCCAGGTCAGCCGCATGCAAGGCAAATGCCCTACCTGCTGTGCTATTGCTCCAGCCCTGTCAGCTTTTTTTTTTTAAACTGATAAGTTTTGTACCAAGTAAATATTTATGATTAATTTCTAAGATTAAGGGTCTTTTCCTTCTAGACTCCTTTCTACGAAATCGTTCAAGTTCTGACCATGAAGCTACAGCCATGATGAAAGCTCAGTTTATGAGTCTCTGGGATGGATTGGATACTGATCATACCTGCCAGGTATTTGAGAGAAATTTGCCTCAAATAGTTGGTGTTTGTGTTGTTCATAGAAAGCTTCTAGGCTACTTGTTATGACATAACTATACAGAAATAGTGGGGATCCTAGAGAATATGACACAAACACTTCCATTTGTTTGAGGGATTTCCTAGTTTAAAAAAGTGCAAATTCTTTTTATCACTGTCATCCCATTGATCATCGAATTACTCGAGCGGGCACCAGTAATGTCTCTATTACTCCCAGCCCTGAGATTTTAGCAGCCTCTTTTTACTTGTCTTTTCCCAATGATTGGAGGCTCTTTCAGGGTCAGGGGAATGAGACCTATTGTTGTAACTGTATTTGGCATATCGAATACACCACGGGGAGCTTGCCAGGCTCTGCCCGTGCGAGTGGGATACTCTTGGTAGCTTGCTGGGCTCTCTGTGAGGCATAAATGGGTAGGAAGTGTCTTGATATGTCTTATAATGTGATGCGTGGCCGAGAAGTGGCCTTGCAGTCTGGAAAGTGGCCTGGAGTGTGGCGGTGGTTGGGCAGTGGAGGTCGGCTGCTGGGGCTGATTCCCTTGGGGTGGGGAGGGCTCTCACCCGCCCCACAGCCTGGTGTGGAGTCCAGTGGCATGGTTCTGGAGCCTCCTTTTATACTCCTGTCTGGGAGGAGCATCCATGAGTTCTGGTGGGTGGCCGATGAGGATCTGGTGCTGGCAGGGTGTGGCTTATGGGTGTGATCCCTGGGTCACTGGAGACTGGGGGAAGCAGGCAGAGGATCTCTGTTCCGGGTTCCCTTGAGTCCAGAGTCCAAAAAAAAAAAATGCAAATTATGTGATCTAAATTCCTGAAATAAATTTCATGAAAAGAGAAAGTCAGGGTAAAGCTTCTGTCCATGGAGTTTGTTTTGTTTGTTTTATTTGGGAGCCATAGTCTGTAGCACTCAGGGCTTACTCCTCGTTCTGTGCTCAGGGATTTCTCCTGGCAGTGCTTAGGACCATAAAGGATGCTGGGGATTGACACTGCATGCAAGGCAAGCACCCAATCCACTACTCTGGCCCTGTTTCTTACTTTTTGACCAAATTAATGTATTTTTGAAGAAAAATACACTATAAGAAAAAAATCACTGCTGAAAGAAGTTTCAGAAACATTTTTATTTTCATGAATTACCTATTTTAAATGTTTTTTAATTTATTTGTTTTATTATTTAGCTTTGGGCTGGAGCGATAGCACAGTGGTAGGGCGTTTGCCTTACAAGCGGCCAACATCACCGACCCGAGTTCGATTCCTCCGCCCCTCTCGGAGAGCCCGGCAAGCTACCCAGAGTATCTCGCCCGCACGGCAGAGCCTGGCAAGCTCCCCGTGACGTATTCGCTATGCCAAACACTGTAACAACAAGTCTCATGATGGAGACGTTACTGGGCCTGCTGGAGCAAATCGATGAACAACGGGAGGACCTTGATTTAGCTTTATGGGATCACATCTGGCGATGCTCATGGGTTCCTCCTGGCTCTGCATTCAGGAGTTACTCCTGGCGGTGCTCAGGGGACCATACAGGATGCCGGGAATTGAACCTTGGTGGGCCCTGTGCAAGGCAAATGCCCTCTCTGCTGTAATATCCCTCCGACTTCCCTATGTAATTTTTTTTTTCTTTTTTGCTTTTTGGGTCACACTTGGCAATGCTCAGGGGTTGCTCCTGGCTCTGCACTCAGGAATTACCCCTGGCGGTACTCTGGGGACCATATGGGATATTGGGAATCGAACCTGGGTTGGCTGCATGCAAGACAAATGCCCTACCCGTGTGCTATAGCTCCAGGCCCCCTATTTAAAAGTTTTAAAAAATTATAACACCATGATTTTCCAAGTTACTCATAATACAGTTGTTTCAGGCCTTAAATGTACCACCACCAGTCCCAATACCAGTGCGACCTTCTCTCCACCAGTGTCCCCAGTTTCCAACCCACCACCCTAGTCTGCCCCCTTGCAGGCACAAACATGCTTACCTCATATTGTTTGTTACAGCATAACGGCAAATGGTATTATCAAACCTTAGATCAATAGTTGTCAATTTGTGATCATTTCACAAAGATGTTACTGAAGTCATTGTCTGAGGATTCCACTGTGCTGATTGAGCTAGTTGAGCCTTCTTTGTTACTGTTTAGTCTCACTGAACTTGGTGGGCTTCTATGCAACTTTCCCATCAGATTTGCTGTGATCCCACTTGGCTCTGAAATTTTATAGTGTGTGGCTCTAAATGTGGCTGCATGGTACAAGAGAAATAGATCTGAAACAATTTGGTGGCTTGGCAGTTTAATGAAATCAGGTTGTGTTGTGCCGTTTCTATGTCGAGAGTGTCAGATATGGTGTGGTCTCTAATTTTGGTGTTGAGGGTCAAATCCAGGATGTCCGCATGCAGGTGAGGTGTTTACACTGAGTCATATTCCCTGCCTAGATCTTAATTTTTTAAAGTGTAAGATGATTGGTGGATAGGGGGCCACACTCGCCAATACTCAGGGCTTACTCCTGGCTCTGTGCTCAGGAATCACTCTTGGTGGGACCCAGGGGGTACTAGGGATTGACCCTGGGTCACTGTACTGTCTTTCTGGCCCTATGTAAAATAATTTTTTTTCAAAGTTGAGCTTTTATATCATTTTAAAAGATTTTGTAGTTGGGCGGATGTGTATTTGTGGGAGTGGTGAGGGGTTTGGGCCACACCTTGCTGTGCTTTATGGCTTCCTCCTGTGTCCAGGGCTCACACATGGTGCTGGCAAGTACCTTAACCCTTTTAGTATCACCAGCTCCTTTTAAATGATTTTAAAAATCTTAAAAAAATACCTAAATGGGTACATTAATTTTGCTGCTTAAATACTAAAACTGTTGCTACTGTTTTACATTTTAACTTTAATTTTATACAGTAGTTAATGTATATAAAGAGTCTGTTTTTGCCCTTTAAATCAGTCTCTAATAAATGATTGTGATCACTTTTTTTTAAACATGAGTATCTTTTATTGTCTTGTATATATTCATTAGAATAAGTAATATTTATTTAGATTCCTTGATCCTAAATTGTAGCATTTTTATCTTCCGTTGTGGAATTTTTGTTGTTTTGTTTTTGTTGCTGTTGTTTTGACCATTCCTGGCCGGGAGGGGGGAGGGGGGTGGGAATATGCAGTGCCGGGGTCTACATTGGGGCTCCCATATACGGGTTTTTTTGTTTTGTTTTAGTTGTTGCTATTCCTAGAATGTTTCTCAGTTTGTCAGTTTCTTGTATAAATTTTCTTAATGGTTTAAAAAATTTCCTAATTCTCTCCTACCTAGTATGGTCAGTCTTTGCTATCTTCCATATTAATTTGAATCTGTCTTGTAGCACTTAAAGGTACAATCCTTTATATTCATCCTTTGCCTTATTAGTCTTTTGATCTACGGCTTGTCTTAATTTTACAGCAAATTTTAGGGAGTTGTAGAAGTCAGTAAAGAAAAATAGTATTGATGCTGTGAATGTAGGACCACCTAACTGAAATCTGAAATTGAATTTTACTGAGAAAGTAACATTTCTCAAGATTTATTTTTATATTTGTATTTATTTTTCCTCTAGGTGACATCCTTTCATAGTTAATTGGAAATAATTTGGCTCTTGAATATCAGATGTAAAGAATGGGTGCAGAATATAAGATTCAGTGCACCTTTCAATGTTCAGAAGTTCAGAAGTTAGATTTCAGATTATTTTGGGAATCAGAAATCTTTTAGGTTGAAATAGAGTAGTTATGAAATGAAACTTTCCACTGAATTTCATTTGTGGTAGCAGATGCCTGCTGTTCATAGGTTATACAGAAATGTCAACAGGCTTGAAGCCCTTCAGAAACAAATGCTTTTATCTTTGTCTTGTTCAGTCATATTTTATAAATGACATTAATCGAGAGGTTTGTCAGGGTCATTAGCTTTTTACTTTTTAAAATTCTGCCAAGCATTTTGCTGCAGTTTTTATTCTGTAGCCCTTTTCTAAAGTTTGATTTGAAACTTATTATCATTACGGTTTCACTTTCAGGTCAGAGAGGTTATTCAAAGGGCTGGAACACGTGCTTTGCATGTGGGAGCCCTGGGTTCAGTCTCTGGCACTTCATGATCTCGGTTTGGCCATAAAGCAAAAGATAATTGCTTATAGTGTTGAAATAGTACTTTGAGGTGAAGATATGAAATCTTGAGCAAGATAATCCTTGTTATTTATTACTATTACCAGAATCCTCAGACTGGGGGAACTGATTTTTTCCTTTAATACTATTATTAAAAGTCTTGAAGTTCTACCCAAGCATGTATATTCTCATGCTAAGCTATAATGTAAATGACTTAAACTACTTGGCCTGTAGCCACTGAACAATTCTCTCTTGGAGAATTTAAAAAGTTAAAAATAAATTTTATATCATTTAGATGTAATTTTTTAAAATACAATTTAGTTTTATATCATTTAGTTCTCTGAACTTGACTGGTTTTACTGGCTTTGCTTACTTTGGGGATTAACAATAATTTGTATCTAAATATTTAAGTAATAGTTGGCTTAAATCATATTCTTTTGGGGGCTGAGTCCTGGGACCACATCTGCTAATAATCTACTCCTGTCTGTCCACTCAGGGGTCAATCCTGGTGGTGTTAGGAGACCATATGTAATGCTGGGGATCAAACCAGGGTTGGCCACATGTAAGGCAAGTGCCTTGATGCTCGACTATCTTTTCGTCCCTATAATCACATTTCTTACAGAAAATTCAGTTTAAATGGTTCTTAATTTTCAGTACCTTATCAATTCTAGTAATAACACCATATTTGGGGGGGGCAGTAGGTGGACTGGATATGATACGAAGGCATGAGGGGGGGGATTCCTTAGGCACTTGGACGATGATGAGTTGCGGTGACTAACACCAAGACTAAACATCAACACCATTGTACACACATTACCTAAACTATAATAAAGTTATAAAAAAGAATGCAATTGTTAGATTTAATTAATACCTTGTGTGTTCTTTGTTTATGTAGGTCATAGTGATGGGAGCTACTAATCGTCCTCAGGATCTTGACTCCGCTATTATGAGAAGGATGCCAACAAGATTTCATATCAATCAGCCAGTAGGTGGTTTTGATTGATAACTAAATAGTTACACAGTCATCTTTTATGATACGTCTTGTGATTTCAGTAGGGAATGTTTTGGGGTGGTAGACAAGATGGCTCATACTTGGTGGTGCTATGTGGTACCACGGTTTGAACCAGTGTGAACTGGGTGGAAAGCAAATGCCTTAACCCCTGTATTGCCTCTCTAGACCTTTTTTTGTTTTTTTTTTTGGGTTTTTAAGTTACTGTTATTTTTTGTTTGTTTTGGGGCCAAACCTGGTAATACTCAGGGGTTACTCCTGGCTCTACACTCACTGGTGTGCTTGAGGAACTTTATAGCATATCAGGGATCGCACCCAGTTGGCTACGTGCAAGGCAAATGTTCTCCCTGCTGCACTACCACTCCAGCTCCTTTTTGTTTTTGTTATATTTTGGGGCACACCTGGATATGCTCAGAGTCTATTCCTGGCTCTGCTTGGGAATGACCCCAAAATGGTGCTGGGGATTTGAGCCTGAATTGTGGCAAACGGAGTCTCAGGTAAGGCCTTCACTCCACTAATACTTCTTGTCAAAGGATTATTATTATTATTATTATTATTATTATTTTTAATGGGAGTTAATGGTAAAGAAGAAAGAAATAGAAAGGAACTGTCCCCAGTTCCTTTGCTGTCTTGCAGTCCTTCCATTCCCTTTTTTTAATTCCGTTTTTGGAAGATCAGTGCGATTTATTTCTACAACATAGTTAATCTCATTTTTATCTGTTCATTTACTACTGCTGTGCTTCGCTCCATAAGATATATATATATATACATACATATATATATATAATGCTGGAGTGATAGCACAGCGGTAGGGCGTTTGCCTTGCATGCAGCCAACATGGCCGACCCGAGTTCGATTCCTCCGCCCCTCTCGGAGAGCCCCGGCAAGCTACCGTATTCGATATGCCAGACACAGTAACAACAAAGTCTCCAATGGAGACTTACTGGGCCCGCTCGAGCAAATCGATGATCAACGGGAGGGCCTTTATCTTTTACCTTTTATAGTCAATGATAATCGCTAGACATTGTGCTAGTCAGTGTTAGGAATTCAGAAGAAAAAGATCTAGTAGTAAGATTATTCAAAGTGACTAGAGCATTGTTTCCCAAAGTAGGTGATACCATACCTACTGGATGACTGGAATGATCCAGAGATTAGTAACCTTTTAAGTGTTAATTAGGGTTGCTTTCTGTTTTATTGCTTGATGAAGGTAGGTTTCTAAGGGGATACTGAGTGATTCCTGGCCCCCCAAAAGAGGGAGAGTAGACCACATAAATTTGGAACCTCTGCTCTAAAGAGAGGTTTAGCTACTAGTTTGCATGACTTCTGTCAATTTCTATTATTTCCTACAGCTGTTATCTTGACAAAAAAAATTGGGAAAGCAAGTTAATCCTTTTTTTTTTAATGCTAACTAACCTAGAAATTATTTTTTTAGGCTTTAAAACAAAGAGAAGCAATCCTCAAACTCATCTTAAAAAATGAAAATGTAAGTAGCAAATTACACTTTGACCCATCCTGTAAATATGACATTTATGTCTATAAAATGATTTTAGAGAGAAATGGTATAATGATCTTTTTAAAAAACCTTACAGTTTTCTATCTGTAGATTAAAAATCCTGCTGTTGGAATGTCACTTTGTTACAAAAGAATTATATATATATATATATTTTTAAAGGAATATGGTTGGTTTTTTTTGTGTGTGGGGGGGTGGTTTTTTTTTTTTGCTTTTTGGGTCACACCCGGCGATGCTCAGGGGTTACTCCTGGCTCATGCACTCAGGAATTACTCCTGGTGGTGCTCGGGGGACCATATGGGATGCTGGGAATCGAACCTGGATCGGCCATATTGGCTGCGTATAAGGCAGATGCCCTACCCGCTGTGCTGTCGCTCCAGCCCCGAGGGGGGGGGGGGTGGTTTTTAATTTTTTTTAATTTAATTTAAATTTTTTTTTTGTGGGATGGGGCACACTTAGTGTTCCTTAGGGATTGCCCCTTGCTTTTTGCTCAGGAATCCTCCTGGCGGTGCTCAGGGAACCATATGGGGTGTCAGGGATCACCCTGGTTGGTCATATGTAAGGCAGGTGTCCTTTGTGCTGTGCAATCTCTCTGACCCCTGTTGTTTTAAAAAATTTAATTGAAGTAGGGATTTAGATTTTTGTTACTGTTTGCGTTTGATTCTTCAGGCACACGTGGCAGTGCTCAGGGCTCACTTTTGGCTCGCTACTCAGGCATCACTCCTGGTGAGGCTTGGAGTATCATATGGGGTGCCAGGGATCAAAACCTGGTCTGCCATGTGCAAGCAAGAGCCCTACCCTACCCGCTGTAATATCTGTCCAGGCCCAGGAACTTAGATTTAAAAGGCACACTAATCAAATTCTTCAGGATTCTTGTATTTAACATTCAAAAAACAAGTAATGTTTCAAAAAATTAAGAATGTATAGTAGATATAGAGAAATGTCTATCATCTTTTAGCTGACGTTATGCCTATATAAGCAAGTTGCAATATTAATTTCTCTTCCCTTTTATACAAGAACTATATTTAATCACTTCCATATTGAAGGATGTTTGGGTTGATTTCATTCTTTCACTATTAAAAAAATGCTGCATTGGATAGCCTTTCTACATCATAGTATCGCTTAGCCTGGTAGCACTGTAGTACTGTCCTACCATTGTTCATCGATTTGCTCGAGTGGGCGCCAGTAATATCTCACAACAAATTGTGATACTGTTTTTGGCATGTCGAATACGCCACAGGGAGCTTGCCAGGCTCTGTCATGTGGGCTGGATAAACTTCGTAGCTTGCCAGGCTGTCCAAGAGGCTTAGCCTGGTGTATTGTAATTTTAATTTGCAATCTTTGGGGAAGAAATAAGCATGAAGTATTTAAGAGACACTTGAATATTTTGTTCATGTTTATATGGGAGGGTTTTTGTTTTTGTTTCAGGGCCTTCTTCATTTTGGCAGCCTAGTTTGGCCTTGAGATTTTTATCAGCCTCCTTCCTCCTTCTTAATGCTGCCGTATTGGTGGCTCTTTCAGCATCAGGAGAAGCGTAACGACAGCGTTAAGAAGGATGAGGAAGGAGAGGCTGATAAAATCTCAAGGCCAACCTAGGCTGCCAAAATGAAGAAGGACAAAAATGACTGTCTGTCCTTTCAACGCATGTACGCTGGTATCAGAAGCATCCATCGAGGGCCTGATGGTGCAGCATGAAAGATCAAGTATGGCATCATAGGTCTGACCGGAGACGGGAAGGCATTAATCACATCATGCCGTTTTCGACTCTGGAGAAGAACTGTTCCTCAGAACATGTGACAAAAGAGGCGAAGGTGGTGACCGTATCCTTGTCAACATGAACTTGGCCACGAGCATTGATTCATTCGAATGCCTAAGAACTTGAACCAGATGATTACACTTGAATAGATGTGGCTCACTGCTGGCAGTTTCTATCTTTCTTGTCTATGCACCAACATCCAGTTACAATGAAGAAAAAAATTGAGAAGTTCTACATGGAGCTGGAGAAGTTATATAAAGATATATACCATATCTTCTACAAGATCATAGTCTGTGATTTTAATGCCAAGATAGAACCAAGGAGATCGGCCGAAGAACTCCACATCGGGACCCATGGCCTAAAATGGAACAAACAGGGTGACAGACTATCCGAGTTCATCATGTCGACCAAGACCGTCTATGGTAACTTACAGTTCCAGAAGGCCGAATCTAAACGTTGGACATGGGAGTCTCCCAGTGGATGGTTCCACAACAAAATTGACCACATCATATTCAGTTGATGGTCTTGCCTGACCGATGTTGCTGTTGTCCCAAAATTCCCAACGGGATCGGACCACCATCTCTTTCCTGCAAAATTCTACTTAACGGAGCAGGGAGAAAGGGCTGCAAGGTTTAAGAAGAGAACTCCCTGAACGACCACCAGCTGGGAGCTCTTTGGCACTACTGCGGCAACGTGGGAAGTTGCCGTCATTGACAACATTGACGAGGAATATGATCGACTGGTTCAGCACCTCCATGATTGTGCAAGGTAAGCTGAGAAAGAGATAGCCACAAAAAGACGCCTGTCTTCAAAAACTCTCAAGCACATTCTCCAGTGTGGCTTGGCTCAAGCCTCAGACGACCACAAGCGAATGTCCGAGTTCACAAAGCAGTGCAGAGAAGTAATAAAGGAAGACGTAAAAGAGAGAAGAGCAGCAGTGCTGGCAGATACAGCAGAAGCTGGGAAAAGCATTCACAACGCCCACCTGTCTTTCACCAACTACAAGACCAAGATGACTGCCCTCCGATGTCCTGATGGATCTATCACATCTTCCAGAAGGGCAATGGAGAAGATTATCTATGACTTCTACTCAGATCTCTTCGAGAGCCACGTCCACCTGTTCACATACCAAATTCCGCAGGATGGATATGTCATTCCCAGCGTTCTCCCATCCAAAATCCAACACGCCATTTTGTCAGTAAAGAAGCGAACAGCACCTGGCCCAGACAAAGTCATACCCGAACACTTGAAGAATCTGCCGTCAGTACTCATCGGTACACTGGCTCGGCTCTTCACATGCTACCTGTCTGAGCAGTACTGTACTACTATACAAGAAGGGAGACATCCACGACATTTGCAACTATCGCCCGATCTGCCTGTTGTCTGTCATCTAACAAGCTGTTTACTCGAGTCATCCTGAATAGGATGAAGGACAATCGTGCAAGCAAGTCAGGTTCCGAAAAGGATTCAGCACGATCGACCATATGCACACGGTGATCACAGCTCATTGAGGTTTTTCGGGAGTTCAAGATGCGGCTCTGTCTAACGTTCATTGATTTAAAGAAGGCCTTTGATTCTTTTGAGACTGAAGTGGTCATTGAAGCCCTAGCTAAACAGCTTTCAAACTCATTACATCAGGATCCTCCATGAGCTGTAATGGTGAGATCCTGGTTATGGATTCACTACCAGGATCTCACCATTCTACAAGGTAGTGATCTTCTATGTCAAGAGAGGGGTTCGGCAGGGTGATACCATTTCACCGAAACTTAAGTGCCACCATTGAGAACATCATGCAACGACTGGAATGGGAAGGAATGGGAGTGAAGATAGACGGTTAGCAACTACACCACCTCTGCTTCGCTGATGACATCATTTTAATAATACCAAACATTAGCCAAACAGCACAAATGCTGGCCGACTTCGAGCGTGAGTGTGGAAAGGTCGGACTACAGTTGAATCTCACGAAGACAATGTTTATGAGAAACGGACTTGTTCCTGACGTTCATTCGCTCTCAACCGAACGAACATCTCCGAATGCAACAGTTAATGTGTACCTAGGTTGAGAAGTCAACATGACCTGACAACTGAGTTGCGTAGGAGGAAGACAGTGGCTTGGGACGCCTTCAAGAGCGTCAAAGAAATAGCTAAGAGGATAAAGAACCTCCGGCTCTGGGCACATCTCTTTGATTCCAATATTCTTCCTGCATTAACATGCCTCAGAAGCCTGCACCCTAGGAAAACAGGATGAGAACGCTCTCTGGGTCTCCCAAAGAGGAATTGAAAGAGCTATGCTTGTAGTATCACGCTTCACTCAAGTGAGAGAAAGAATCTGGAGTTCCGACCTCCGTCCACGATCAAGAATCAGGGACACTGTTGCATTTGCCAAGGCATCGAAAATCAGATGGGCTGGAAACATAATGAGATTTGGAGACAACTAGTGAGTGTACTAGAGCCATTACCGACTGGATTCCACAGGACGTCAAAAGAGCGCGTGGCCGCCCACCTAAGAGATGGTCAGACTTCTTCATCAAGACCCTGAACGATTGGTTTGAGACTTTTTGTGCTCCTAGAACGAGCAGGTGCCATTGTGCTATACTAGCACGTGACAGGGACAAATGGAGACGTTTCTGGCGCCAACTCGAGCAAATTGATGAGTAACTGGATGTCAAGTGATCAAACAACTTGGCGATGCTCAGGGCTTACTCATGGTTCTGCACTTAAGAGATCACTCTTTGTGGTGCTTGGGAGACCGAACATATGGAATGCTGGGGATCAAACCCAAGTCAGCTAAGTGCATGGCAAGCCCTGCCTGTTATACTCCTCGAGTCTATATATTGCAGTTTTTTTTAATCAATTTTTTTAAATACAGTTTCTCAAAGGGGTGTGGTGACACACCTGACAGTACTTGGAGGTAACTCCTGGCAGTGCTTAGGGGAGCATGTGGTGCTGGGGATTGAACCTGTTCTATCCCCAGCTCTAGTTCTTTGGATTCTCTTTCTAGCCCTACTTTTAAATGATTCTTCTCCCAAGCTGCTGCTGACCCCTTATACTAATGTTCTTTAATTCTAATAAGTGTTTGCATATGTTGTTTCCAGCATATTACATATATACATATCTGTGTATATCTTATTTTTTAAATGCATGTTTCATATTTGCTTGAAGGTGGATAGACATGTGGACCTGTTAGAAGTAGCCCAGGAAACTGATGGGTTTTCCGGAAGTGACCTAAAGGAGATGTGTCGAGATGCTGCCCTCCTCTGTGTTAGGGAATATGTTAATTCTGCATCAGAAGAAAGGTATGTGTATTTAGAGTTGGTCTCTAATTTCTCTAATGGCCGATATCTTTTAAAGCTATTTAATTTGTTTTGCAACACCAGCTTTGCTACTAATTCCTCCAGTTCTGTTTACTTTTTTTCCAAAAAGAGATTTTCATGGAAATGGTCTGGAAAGAAGAGTAAGAAATTAAAAAATTAAATTTCTACTACAAACCTGTGGAGTAAGTCACAGAAAGTTAACTGATTACTAAGATTACTCCTCATCTCTTGGAAATCAGGGTTCTTAAGTTTTATTTCACATGGATATGAATGCCTTGTCTCAGAAGTTTTTATGTTGCAGGAGCCTGCTGGGGACTAGACTTCCAGTCTAATTAAAATACATGTTTATTAAACCAAGGCATGATTTATGACTGCTGAGAATTGTGCTTAAAACCAGTTTCAGAATATGATGAGCTTTTGAGAAACCACTTGAAAAAATTATTTGGTTTGGGGCCAACACTCACTTTTGCTCAGGGCTTACTCCTGGCTTTGTGCTTGGAAATCACTCCTGCATGGCTTGGGATCCCAGATTTGATCCCAGCACGACTATATGTGGTGCTGGGATCAAATCTGCGTTGGCCACATGCTCGGAGGTCCCATGCCCGCTGTACTACCTCTCCAGCTGCAGGAGACCAATTTTGTGGCAACCCTGTTACAGCAGCAGTTAGTGAACTGGAATAATTTAGTTTCGATAGACCCTTTAAAAAGTTTTTTTGGAAGCAGAGAGAGAGCTCTCTGGCTGAGTACCTACTTGTGGGAGGCTGGGTTCCATCGTTGCAATGCCAGGAGTGCTTGTCTGCCACCCCCAGTTGTCCAGTCAGTAACCTTTGATTTCTGTTTTTGGAATTGCCGGTCCATTTAGATTGACACTAAACTCTTTCACCTTATGATAATCTATAATTATATTCTTAGTGTAAAGTGGGCTGGAGTGATAGCACAGCGGGTAGGGCATTTGCCTTGCACGTGACCGACCCAGTCGACCCGAGTTCAATTCCTCCGCCCCTCTCGGAGAGCCCGGCAAGCTACCAAGAGTATCTCGCCCGAATGGCAGAACCTGGCAAACTACCCTAATGTTTTCGATATGCCAAACACAGTAACAAGTCTCATAATGGAGATGTTACTGGGCCCGCTTGAGCAAATCGATGAACAACGGGAGGACAGTGCTATGACATTGCTACTACTACAGTGTAAGGTATTTAATTTATAGTTACTACTGCTATAATGTTTATCACTGTCCATCGTAGCTTTCTGTGCCTCTTAGTGAAACTTTTATTGATTGATTGATTGATTGATTGGTACTGGGGATTGAACTATTTTGGGGTCACACCCGGCATTGCACAAGGGTTACTCCTGGCTCATTCACTCAGGAATTACTCCTGGCGGTGCTCAGGGGACCATATGGGATGTTGGGAATCGAACCTGGGTCTGTCGTGTGCAAGGCGAACACCCTACCCACTGTGCTATCACCCCAGCCCCTGAATTAGGGTCTCTTATCGCTAGCACATGGTCAAAGCTTAATAAAGATTCACATATGGGACTGAGTCTTGTACACAGCTGAACTGGGTTTGATCTCTGGCTTCCCATATGAGTACCACCAGGAGTAATTCCTGAGTGCAGAGCCAGGAGTAACCCCTGAGCATAGCTGGGTGTGACCCAAAAAGAAAAAATGTCAAGATTAACATAAAGACAGGTGATAGAGTAATTCAGAGAGAGTCTGTAATTATGGTTGTCTTTGGTCTTGGATAGGATGGAAACTTTTTTAATCTTGATAAATATTTAAAGAAGTATATTATTTGATGTTATTTCATATTTGATGATTTTGCTTGCATTTTAGCCATGATGAAGATGAAATTCGGCCTGTGCAACAACAGGACCTGCATCGGGCAATTGAAAAGATGAAGAAATCAAAGGATGCAGCATTTCAGAATGTTTTAACACACGTTTGTTTAGATTAAGAGTAAAGATCATTTGTACAGTTCAGTGTGACCCGGTTTGGTGTGTCCTTTTATTAGTGGAAATAGAGTCGAAGGAGTGTTCTTTAACTAGTGAGGGAGTCAGATGTTTGACACATTTTTTATACTCTGAATTCTAAGTTATTGAGATACAGTTATATTACTACTGTCACAAATCATGAGGAGGAACAATTTAATCCATCTTGACTGTGGGTGCTTGTGTTTGACCTCTTTAGCCATATGTTGCAGCCTTATAGCATGGTCTTAAAGTAACAGATGAGTCATTGAGACATTAGTGAGAAATGGGGATGTGATTTAAGTGCCGGTTTCTAGATAAGTATGTGTGTATGTATGTATGTGTGTATATTAAGTGTATATATTCACACATTTTATATTGACATTCTGTAGATATGTTTGAATACAAAACCTTTTTTTTATCCACCTACTGAATCAAAAGGTACCAAATAGTCTATATAGAAAAATGAAGATTTAAAGTTGTGTCTGAAAGGTACAGTGATTCAGTTATTTCCAGTTGTCACTTTTTTTTTTAAAGTTAAAGTATTCCCTGTGGTTCAGTAGTTAGAAGTCAAGTACATCTGAATACTTTAGATGTAGTTTAATTATTGTGGTTGCCAGGATAATAAAAATACTCCTTGAGTGATCACATTGAATGGTTGTCATGCAGTTGTGAGAGTGAAATCATTTTCACTTCTTTCTGCAAGCACAATGGGCTGAACATTGTTTTAGTTGCTCTATGTAAAGGTGGACTGAAAGTCTTTCACAGAATGGCTTTGAAAAAGCCCAGTACCATTCAGTCTATGAATGTGACTTTCCCTTCTTCAGCTAATGTGACATAGTTCTGTTTTAACCATATTTTTCAAATGTTATTTTAAAGTTGTTCCTTTATTAGGATCAAATACCATGAGGTAATTAAAAAAAAGAAGTATGTTTAAAGCTAGTAGGTGTTACTAAATGTGCTAAAATAATCATTAAGATTTTTTTTTTAAAGTTCTCTTAGTATAAGTTGTGCCCAGGTAGGGCAGACATCCACATCAGAATTCTCATATTAACGTCTATAGTCATTTGATGCTCTGTGCACTACCTATGAAAAATATTTTTATGACCAATATTTCACTAATCGGAATTTTGTTATAAGCACTTAAACACAGCATGAGGAAAATGGCACAATATGATCTTGAAGTGCGTGCCTTCTGAATCAACCATAAGATTAAATTATGCTGAATATATTTTGTTTTTTTTTGTATTTCTTTGAAAATTTTGTCTTTATTTGTGAGTTACTGAGTTAATTTCTTTTATAATGAGTCTCTCAGTAGTCTACTGGATAATTTATTCTCTTAAATTGTGTTTTGGTGGGTGGCACAGAGATTGCAGGAAAACACTTCATTCGATAATGAAAAGCCAGTTTTGAAAATAGTCAAGATGATTGAAAAATGCAAAACACAAGATACCAAAAATAAAAATTTCATTTCCATTTTTAATAACTATTATGTTATTATTTAATAAATTGTAATAAAGAGGTACCTCTTTGAGTGTTCTCTATTCCTTGGTCTTTTTGGTCATGAAATTCCTGTTTTTTTCTCCTCTGGTTTATAGAACTTGCCTTTGGACTGCTTTTGTCTTGTTGTGTAGCTTTCAGTCATTTAAAGCATACATTCTAGTAATCTAAATAATTGCTTTTAGTACGAATTTTATGACTTCATTTAGTAAGAACTTAATAACTTCCTTTAACTTTGATGACATGTTGATTTAAAATTAGTGCTCTCTAATTCTCATGTTCTTTTTATTTTCTCTTAAATTCAGAGTGTCTAATAGAAGTAGTTACTAAAGTTTTGTCCTTTTAAAATGAAGTTTGAAATACACTAATTTCAGCAAACATAACTTACTGGGCACCATTGTAATGTAATTAAGGAAATTTATATTATTTATAAAGCATTTTACTGTCATGATTTATTCATCTGTAAACATGCATTTGAAAACATTTGGTTCCAGGCTTTGAAGTATTATCTTTGTGGTAAAGGCTGAAAGTACAGAATCTCGAATTATACTGCCCGAGTTTAAATCCAGGCTCCCTATTAGTAATTATGTATTCTTGGGGCTGGAATAATAGTACAGCAAGTAAGGTGCTTGCCTTACACACGGCCGAACCAGGTTTGATTTCCAGCACCCCATATTGTCCCCTGAGTACCACCAGGAGTGATTCCTGAGTGCAGAGCCAAGAGTAACCCCTGCGCATCATTATGTAGCCCAAAACATTAATTCTTGAACTTGTTTTCTAACTTGTCCTCATAGAAATTGCAAAATAGAGAAGCAGTGGCACTCACCTTATACAGGGTTGTGTAATAGTATGACAGTACAGTATAGGGGCAGTGGGCACAGAGCCCAGCCTAGTCACTGCTGAATAGCTCTTTCGTTAATTTTACTATGTTTACACTTTGATTTATATATCTGTTGAACCATGCTGTTTTATAGCATTTCTTCCTTCTGAAAACCATTTTGCTAGGCCTGTACTCCAGGGATCAAGATTGATTTTGGGGCAGGTGGTCACACCCAGTGGTTTTCAGTACTTACTCCTGGCTTTGTACTTAGGGGTCATTTTTGGTGGAACTCATGGGATGGCAAGTGCCCTACCTGCTGTTATTGCTCAGCTCCAAGATTGAAAGGATCAGCTCTGTGACGTTTCTCTAGGGTTGAAGTCTTCTGATAAATCTGTTGTGTGTCAAACTATTCCCAGGCCTTTTCCAGGAATAACTTAAAGACTTGAGTCAATTCAGTATCTCTGATTTTTTTTCTCCTGTCATTCAACAACCTCCATCCACCCCTCACCCCCAACACTCTCTCTCCCTCCCTTCCTCTCTCTCTCTCTCTCTCTCTTCCTCCCTCACTCACTCACTCACTCTCCCCCTCCCTCCCTCCCTCCCTCCCTCCCTCCCTCCCTCCCTCCCTCCCTCCTTCCCTCTCTCTCCTGTAATGGTTTGGGAGTGGTGAGGCTGTAGCAAGCTCTGCATGTGCCTTTATAAAAATGGCAGTGGCATTCCTCATTTGTAGGAGTTCGTTTTTACTGGAATTGTGTTCAACAAATATTGCTACCTTCTGGATAAAGACAATAAATTGGATTATGTATGTATTCTCTATAATTTCTCATAAAGTCAACATCTCTGTTTCGGGCTTTTTCAGCTTTTGTTTTGGTGCTAAGTGCAGTGTTTGGAGGCTATCCTGGCTTAGTACTTGGGGAAACTTGTGGTGCCAGAGATAAAACTTGGAGCTTCTGCTTGCAAAGTCTGTACCCCGCCCCTATGAGCCATCTCGCTAGCCCCTCAGAAATCAGAACATTGAATAGAATTATAATATATTACATTATAATATATATATATCACTGGAGCGATAGCACAGCGGGTAGGGCGTTCGCCTTACAAGCGGCCAACATGGCCGACCCGAGTTCGATTCCTCCGCCCCTCTCGGAGAGCCCGGCAAGCTACCGAGAGTATTCGATATGCCAGACACAGTAACAACAAAGTCTCCAATGGAGACGTTACTGGGCCCGCTCGAGCAAATCGACGATCAACGGGAGGGCCTTTACCTTTACCTAATATTTGCAGTTATAAATCAGCATTAAAAAAATTTGCGGGGAGGAGAGTAGATTGGGCGCACCCAGAGGTGTCCAGGGCTTCCTGTTGGCTCTGTGCTCCTGGTGGGGCTTGAGACCATATGTTCTAGGAATCAAACCTGGGTCAGCAGTATGCAAGGTAAGCACCTTACCTACTGTATTTACTCTTTTGACCCAAACAATTATTATTATTATTATTTTGCTTTTGGGCAACACCCAGCAGTATTCAGGGCTTATTCCTGGGACTATAATCGGGTCACTCCTGGCAGGATTGGAGGAACTATATTGGGTGCTGGGGATTAAGTCCTTCATGAAGAATAATTTGAATTAACCATGTTTTTCTAGTCAGAAAAGTTGTATTTAAATTTTACCTGGATTTTTCATGTTACTCTAAGTGAAAATTTTCACATTCTACGTTGTAACAATCTGCAAGACATGTAAAGTTCATTTTTATAAAGTTCATTTTCACTTACAGGTTTTGTTCCTAGCTGTGGAATGTATATGTGTGTGTAAGTGCTTTACCCACTGTACAGTTTCTCTGATCCCGAGGACAGCCTCTTAATTATGATCTGAGAAAGACTTGCCGGCTGCCACTGTTGCCAGTTATATAAAGTCACAAGCACTCACGAGGCTGGTCAGCTGCACTTCAGAGTTAAAAGCAGGAAAATGTCAGTCTTCGTATTAAGAAATTTATTAAAACAAGATAAAGCTTCAGTTGTACATAGAAACATCATTTGCACTAAGTATAGTACTAAAGCATAAAGGCAGTTTTAAATCTACCTTAAAAAATCACATTGGTTAAGGCACTACATTCTGTCTTATTTTCAATAAATACACTGTATCTTTCAAAAGCCTCAGTAGCGAGCATTTTGGGTATAGGCACTATATAATTTGGAGCAATTGAAGTCTGTTGTGGCCATTGTATGTCACATTCTCAAAAGAACCTTAATTTGCTAAGATCATCAACTTTTTTTTTTAAATGGAGAATATGGGGTGTAGAGGGGTGGAATCACTTTTCTTTCCAGTTTGTCTCCAGAAAGACCTAGGTAAGGTGCGGTTTCTTCATATAATTCCTTAGTAATAAAGAATTAGACATACAGTATGAAAGATTGTCTCCCAGAAAGCAAAGAGGGGGAGGTCTCAAAACAGCTTAAAAGGGGAAAGTCATTTTCTCAACTAACAAAATTTGTAGTTGGGTTCAGAAAACTGGATCCTTATGCATCCAAGATGCTTGACAGGTGCGCCCCAATGGGAATGCTAGAGATGTAACCTGGATCAGCTGTGTGCAAGGCAAGTGAGTGCCCATCAGCCTGGCCCCTCCTGTCAGTCTGTTGCATGTAGTGTAGTGCCCCAGAGCTCAGGAAGCACACACATTGTGCATCTTTTCAGTTTGGTCACCCCAAAGATGAAAGGATTGGTTTCAGTGTTTCCTGCTGTCTTCCAGTTCTAGCTTCAGACCCCAGCTCTGTGAATTGTTCTTAGTTAATGCTGACTCAGTCTGCAGGATGCCAGGGCTCTCAGTCACCCAGCAAGGAGGAGAAAAAGGAACTTCACAACATTGCCACTCTGTCTGAGCCTGGCAGCGAATCTTTTCAACATGGCACTCACTCCTTGTTACCATTTAGTGGAGTGAATTGTACTCACAGGAGGTCATGAAGACATATTAATAGACAGTATCAACTTTTGTGGTAGAGCTAGGTTGCATAGATTTCTGAGGTTGAATTCACATTTTCACATACATGGTTTCTCCAAGATACATAAGAGATTGGGCAGTGAGGCTGTTTTCACATGTGGCTGAAAAAATTAGCAAGAATCTTGAAGAATGAGCCACATCTCTTGAAGGGCGAGGAAAAAAAATACTTCTTTAGTGTCAGTTGCATAGAAGATGCTGCTAGTCTATTTTATGACATTCAGAGTTCAGGTTGGCAGGACATAAGGAAATAGGCTTTATTTTTGGCCAGTTAACCAGATACATCAAAGTTTTAAGAAATCTGGGACCTACCAGCTCAGATGTAGTAGATGCTATGGCTTAACTCTGAAGTCACAATATTATTTTCACCTGCCAAGATTTGGTCTAATGTTTTGAGTATTTTAAATCGTGAACTTGAGTTTAAATTATAGACACTTTTGCTTATCTCATTGTAAAACTCTAAAAAATCAAATTGAGAAGCAACTGGATACAAAGCATCTAATCACAAAAAAAAAAAAAAAATAGAAGAGGAACTATGAAGAGCACTTCAGGGAAAAAAAAATCAGTGGTGCCAAGGGCACTTTTAGTTGTTCTTCTCCAGGGACCTGTAATAATCCGTCAGGACCTTCCATGCTTTGGGAGCCATGAAACCATCTGGAGGATTTTCTCCTTCCCGTGCAAGCTTCCTCATCCGAGTTCCTGAGATGAAGTCAAACTCGTTGTGCCTGTCACAGAACAGCAACAAAGAACTCAGGTGATGTTCGCCCCAAAGGGTCCTGGACTTCCTGGATTCTGTTTTGTTTGTTTTGTTTGGGGGCCACATTTGGCCGTGCTCTGGGGTTATTACTCCTGGCTCTGCACTCAGGAATTGCTCTTTGTGGGCTTGGAGGGACCACAGAGGGTGCCAGGAATTAAACCTAGGTCTGCTGTATCCAAGGCAAGCACCATACCTGCTGTTCTAGCTCCAGCCCCAGTTCTAGATTCTTGAGGGTATATTTATTTTCTGGGAAATGCGGCGTGTTCTAAAATGATCAGTTCACTAAAATGATCAGTTCATTAAAAGAACTTTCCAGAGGAAAAGGAAAATAATATTTATTATCACTATCTTCCTACTCCATTCAAGAAGTTCCTACTTTTCTATTATTCTGCCCACCTCTGAGGTTTGGGAATGGTGAGTGCATCACAAAGACTAAAATCTTTTTCTACATTAACCTCCCCCCTCCCCTTCACCCCACTTGTGCTAGGCATATAGTGCATTCTCTAGGAATCCATGTGGAAAGAGAAATACTGAGTGACCATATACTATATGCAAGGGACTGTGTTCTAGCTTTCCAGGTCTCAGAATGTGAAAGACAAGGTTTTGGTGATTTCAAGGGGCTTAGATTAGGAGCCCGCACAGACGCACAAGTTTCTCAAAGGGTCCAAACTGCCTTCCCATCTGTTTGCACAGATGTTAATGAAATCATCTCTCTCTGAAAACATACCTTGTTGAATCATAGAAGTCCATAGATTTTTTGGTTTTGTTGTAGGCAGCCACTCGGAAAGGAATGATTTCCACAGAGGTGAGGCCGGGGGCCATGCTCAGGACCTTCCCACCATGAGTAGCCTCGTATAGGTCCTTCTTGGTCTCAGGGTGGGGCATTCCTGCAGGGTCCCGTCCCACAATGTAGAAATTGGCCCCTGCAATCATCCGGGCCCTGCAGTGCCATTGAACCTAGGAAATAACATGTTAGGGACATGATCATCATCACTGGCCAATTCTGGGTCCCTGTTAACCAAACTGCCTTTATTCTGCTTTAAAAGAATTCAGTGATGTGAACCAGTGACTAATAGCGGAAAAGTAAGGAAGGTATCTTTTCCTCATGACCCGTTACATGAGGTGGGGCAGGAGTTTTTAGCCTTTCAGAACCAGAGTTTCTATGTCCCAATCTTTCCAAAGAGGCTATCTGACCAAGAGCACGAGATCTTTTCTGTTCTATATAAAAGTACATGAATTTTACTTTATAGTTTCCTCCCTATTTGGAACAAATCACAGTTGAAAGGAAATGACACAATCCAGAATCTCTTAGTATCTGACAGCCACTAATGACTGCCTTTTATGTGCAGACACTGATTTCAGTTCCACACAACATGGAGGTTTCAAAATGAATTGCTGTCTTTTTAAAGCTCAGATAGAAATCTAGAGACAGAGAGGAAAGCCAGGGACCTCGAACTTTGATCTGGTTGAAAAGCATTAATTTATTAAACTCAGTTTAAGGCATTCCAAAGGGTTGAGACCCTTTCAATTCATCATACTTGCCACAAACTTGTTCAAATACACTACAGTGGAACAAAGGAAATCTATTTGATAGCCTCACGATGTCATGATGAAAGGGAGACATTCAGCTTTTAAGGACACACTCTTCCTTTTAATGTAGTGAATCACTTAAAGTAAATGCAACTTAAGAAACCAAATAATAGGTTGCATACAACTCGCCTCATAACCCAGGTAAGATGCATTATCGACCTCATTTGCATGCTAACTGCCGTATTCTTAAAGGCAGGTTATTTCTAGCATTGAAATTTCATTTATTATTTATTTGGAGTTTTGGACCACACCTAGCGGTGTGGTCTTACTCCTGGCTTTGCACTCAGGATTTACTCCTGGCACGGCCCAGAGGTCCATGCGTGGTGCTGGGGAAACAACCTGGGTCAGCTGTGTACAAGGAAAGCAGCCTATCCTCTGGCCTTCTGACACTTTTAGATACATTAAATGGGAACATTATTAAATGTTTAAATGTCTTGGTATATCTAGATGTTTTAATATATGAAATATTTTAGTGTATCTAAAATTGTCTAATTGGAAATATTAAGTCAGGTAAAGGAGAAATGAAACCAGTACCAAGGGAGTTAAAATCTGGACTGGAGGGGCTGGAGCGATAGCACAGCGGGTAGGGCATTTGCCTTGCACGTGGCTGACTCGGGTTCGATTCCCAGCATCCCCTGAGCACCGCCAGGAGTGATTCCTGAGTACAGAGTCAGGAGTAACCCCTGAGTATCACCGGGTGTGACCCAAAAAGCAAAAAAAAAAAAAAATCTGGACTAGAAACAGCAAACTTCTCTGGGAAGGGGCTCTTAAAATGTAAAGAATGTTCTGTTTTCCCTTGTCTTGTTCTCCAAAATGCCTGTGATAAGAAGACAAGATGTAGGCAGAGACTTAATCATAAATCTGTCTCTAGATCCACCGAAAGGATACAAATGAGCATGCACTAGGGGACCACCAACAATGAAATTTATTGACCACACATGCCCACCAGTTCTGCCTAAAAATAATTTTCTGAGCTGGAGAAACAATACAAGGGCTTAATCCGTGGGTTCAATCTCCAGCAGGATGGGGCTCTCAAGCACTGCCTGGCCGTGGCCCTGGAGTCCCTAGCACTAGACCTGAGTAGCACCTGGGTCAGCCTAGCATGGAACCACCAGCCCTGTTGGTGGAGGATCTTGAGCACTGCTTGAGTGGGAAGGGGGCGGTGGTAAAAGAAATGAAATAACTGTCCTGTTCCTTTCCTCCATAAACTGTTTCTTGGGACCACCATGTAGGCAAAGTGGTTCTCTAGAATGGGAACCCATCTTCCAAACTGTGATGTTAACGCAGCTTCTTCTCAACCCATCACCTCGTCTATCCACTGCTTGCCCCCAGACGGAGGCAGTGGACCTTAGGGTTTTCTTGGTTACAAAGATAAGGAATTGGATAAAGAGACTTAAAAAAAAAAAAGGAAGAAGGTGGGGTGAAGAAGATCGAAGATCTCAGAATGTGTTTTTTTTCTTTTTGGGTCACACCCGCCCGGTGATGCACAGGGGTTACTCCTGGCTCATGCACTCAGGATTTACTCCTGGCGGTGCTTGGGGGACCATATGGGATGCTGGGGATCGAACCTGGACCGGCTGACTGCAAGGCAAAACGCCCTACCCGCTGTGCTATTGCTCCAGCCCCCAGAATGTGCTCTTAAAGAAAGAAGGATCCCCAAGACTCTTGCTCTTCCATATGATGTTTTGGCCAGAACTGCCAGGTTTCCGCGATCGGCTCACCTCTGTGGGGCCAGCGTAGAGCATGGGCGAAGGGAAAATGGCAACGATGGTAGACTTGGGGTCCAGGACCCCTTCCTCCAGCACGGCCGCATGCTGCTTCATCCTCCAGTCCAGGGGCACGTCGTCATCCTTGGTCCAGCCACCCAGAGGATGCAGCAGGAGGACAGGGTGCTGGTAGCCCCTCTCCAGGAGCCGGCGGTGGGTGTCCTGCATCAGCAGAGCGTGGCCGTTGTGCACGGGGTTGCGCAACTGGAACGCGAACACGGCGTCTGGGAGAGGAAGAGGCCAGAGCCAAGGTCAGAGGAAGCCTCGGTGCACAGCCGCCGGGACGCAGAGAGAGCTGCCGTGTGCTCCTCCCGGGGACGCAGCGCGACCACTGGCTTTCAACAGTCAGCCAGAGCCCGCCCGGATCTGCCAGGGCTCGAACCCTAACCCTAACCCTAACCGGCCTCTCCTGGGCAGCCGAGGCAGGCACCGAGGAGGGCGAGGCGGCGGCGGCAGCAGCAAAGAAGCGCCTCCCGCACCCGAGGACGACCACTGGCAGCACCTGGCCGAGGCCTCCCGGGCCATCTAGCGAGGGGCTCCTGAGACCCCTGGCTTTTCTTTCTGGCTATGACATGTGTACACAGTCTGTATGGAAAACATGAAAAACATGCAAGCAGCCCAAGAGAGAGTATGGAAAACTGTCCTCAACCCTATCATTCCTTTCTCTTTTTCAAAACACAGGAAGTAGGAACCTCCCCCTAGGCCCAAAGCCATTTGTCAAGAAGCAGTGGCCCCGCGGGTTGAATTCGCCTGCGCTGCCAGACATGCTTCCATCCAGACACAGAAGTGGGTTATGTTCTTAATGAGTTAATGAGTTTAGGTTTTGGGGCCACATCGAGCGGGGTTCAGTACCACTCCTGGGGTGCTGCCGATTGAACCCCAGTCGGCACATGCAAGGTAAGTGCCCTACCCTCTGTGTGACCTCTCTGGCGCAAAGGTTAAGTTTTTAAAAGCAGTAATAGTTGGTCAGCATGGGAGCTAGGGCACTGGCCCATCCCTCCCCATGCAGTGGATTTGAGTGTAAAAATAATAAGGCAAAAATATTATTTTACTTGAGAGTATAGCTACTCACATAGAGATGAATGCCAGTGGTTTTTTTTTAATAATTTTTATTAGTGAATACAATGAGGTACAGTTGTAGACTTAGAAATTTTTGTGCTTGGGTTTCAGTTGTACAATGATTGAGTACCCATCCCTCCACCAGTGCCCATTCTCCACCACCACTGATCCCAGTATCCCTCCCGCCCCCCACCCCCCATCCCTCACTGCCTCTGTGGCAGGGCATTCCCTTTTGTTCTCTCTCTCCTTTTGGGTGCTGGAATGTCACAGTGTTTTAAGCAGCTACTTGCAATATTGAGTTCACTGCTATAGTACAAGAGGTAATTACAGCATTATACCCTATAGTTAGCTTTATGCAGTGATGACTTAACACTGCCTCTTTAATTTGTTTATATTTCTCGGGCCGGAGCGATAGCACAGCGGGTAGGGCGTTTGCCTTGCACGCGGCCAACCTGGGTTCAATCCCCGGCATCCCATTTGGTCCCCCAAGCACCGCCAGGAGTGATTCCTGAGTGCAGAGCCAGGAATGACCCCTGAGCATTGCTGGCTGTGACCCAAAAAGCAAAAACAAACAAACAAGCTTAATTTGTTTACATTTCTCAACTGCAAATGCCCCAAACAACTCTGTTGGTGTGGGCTGAGCTTTGTAAGTTTTCACTCCTTATAATTTGTGTATACTTTTCAGTAAACTTAAATAGCCTATTTGTAAATCACTAAAAATACTTTAAATGTATTTACTGAAAAATAATCTGTGAATAAACTGAAACCTATTAGTGCCAGGGTTAAATGTATTGCATTATATTTTTGTTTTCCAAATTATACGCTGTATTGTTCTGCAATTTGCATTTTTCTCTTAAATATAGTTAGGAAAGTTTACTGTGGCACATTTCTTTTGGGTTTGGGGCCATAACCAATTGTGTTCACAGCTTACTTCTGACTCAGTAATCACTCTGGGCAAGGATTATGGGACATATGTGGTACTGGGGACTGAGCCCAGATTGGCTGCATGCAGTGCAAATGCCTTACCTACTATATTAATCTCTCTGGCTCCCTCACTTCATATGTAGGTATGTATATATGTATATATGTATCTATATATATACATATATACATATGTCACATATGTATATACATATATACATATGTCACATATGTATATACATATATACATATGTGAATATACACGTGTATGTCTATGTATGTTACACTTATACACACATACATATATAGCCCAACTATGCTCAGGGTTATTCCTGGCTCTGCTTTCAGGGAATCACTCCTAGTGATGCTTAGGGATACCCTACAGGGGTACTAGGGATCAAACCTGGGTGGGCCACATGCAAAATAAGTGCCCTGCCCACTGTACGACCTCTCTAGTCCCTCAATTCATATTGTTACTGGGACAGTTTTCCAGTATATGGAGGCTGTCCAACATCATAAGCTATTTCCATATCAATAGACATTTTAACAGAAGATATTTCCAGATTTTTTTTCTTTTTTGTTATAGGGCCACACGCAGCAATGCTCAGAGGATTGCTCCTGGTTTGATACTCAGGAATCACTTCTGGTGGTGCTCAGGGTACCATATTAGCTGCTTGCAAGGCAAATACCCTACCCACTGTACTATTGCTCCAGTTGGTCCCTATTTCCAGATTTTAAAAACTATAAACACAGCCTATAAAACAGGGAAGTAAAATGTATTATCAAATGCACCCCACTAGCCAACATACCTGCATTCATTTCTTTACACTTCTGTTTAAGCTCCGCAGGGGTGAGGCGATACTGGTCTAATCCATCATTCCACTTTATCCTCTCCAGCACCTGAAGGTCTCCACCAACCAGCCAATCCCCACTTTCCATCACCATCTAGAAAAGTCATTATTAAAGTTATAAGTCATTAAAATTTTTTTTCCTCACTGGATGAATCTTGTATTACTGGCATAATATTTCTCACACTCCTTGGATGCACAACCCTTTTATTCTCTTTAAAATTATGGAGGGACCCAAAGGCAATTCAGTGGTAGCTCAAGGGAGGCTTGAGGCTGCAAGTTTGATTCTTGGCATGCCAGGTGTGCCAGGTGTGATCCAGGCGGCACCAATATTAGGATCCCCAGTGCCACATGTGTATCTCTGATGCATCACAATCATCTATGTGTGATCACCATAACTGAAGGGTGTGATACCCAACAAGCAACACAACCACAGTGTGTATGTGTGTGTGTGTGTGTGTGTGTGTGTGTGTGTGTGACACCCTTCACCCCATTGTTGCAACCATAACAAAGGGAAGAGGAGGGAAGGGGAAAAGGAAACTGCTTTAAAAATCTGTAAAAAAATATTACTGAAGTCCCCCCAAGAAGTTCCCCCTAGGGACTGAACCCAGGTCAGGTACCTGCAAGGCAAATGCCCTTCCTGCTGTACTATTGTTCTGGCCTAGGACAGAGCAGATTATAGCTCACAGTTTGTTAGTTAAGCACGTAACTTTTTTTTTTTTATAATTTTATTTATTGAATCACCGTGAGAGCAGTTACAAAGCTTTCGGGTCTAAGTCTCGGTCATACAATGAAACACCCATACCTTCACCAGTGCCCATTCTCCACTACCAAAAACCCCAGTATACCCCCATCCCTCACCCTCCCCCTACCTGTGGGGCAGATGATTTCCACATTACTCTCTCTCTACTTTTATCACATTCAATATTTTGACACCAAACCCACTATTATTATTTGAGATTTTACCCCAACACTCAGATCTGCTGAAAAGGCAACAGTAGACAATTTGTGTTCTATTTCTGGTTATGAATAACATGATGTCGCGTGGCTGCAGTAGGGTCACGTGATTTTGAAATTCCGAAATTTTTTTTTTTAAACACCATGAGGTACAGTTGTAGATTTACAATTTTTGTGCTTGGGTTTAGATTATAAAATGATCAAATACCCATCCCTCCACCAGTGCCCATTTTCCACCACCATGGATAATATCCCTCCCACCCCCATCCCTCCCATCCCACCCTGCCTCTGTGGCAGGGCGATCCCTTGTGTTCTCTCTCTCCTTTTGGGTGTTGTGGTCTGCAAAAAAGGCTTTGAGTAGCAAACATGTTCAGTCCATAGTCTACTCTCAACATGCATCTTCCCTCCTGGGAGGATCCTCCAAACATCCTTTATTTGGTGCTCCCTTCTCTATCTGAGCTGCCCTTTCCCCTAGAATGCCTGGCTGGCCTCTAAGCTATGGAGTAATCCTCCTGGTGCTGATCTCAGCTATTCTTGGGTATTAATCTCATATTTTGTTACTTTATATTTCCCAGATGAATGCAATCTTTCTATGTCTATCCCTCTCTTTCTGACTCATTTCGCTTAGCATGATACTTTCCATGTTGTACCACTTGTACATAAATTTCATGACTTCATCTTTTCTAAGAGCTACATAGTACTCCATTGTGTAGATGTACCAAAGTTTCTTTAACCAGTCATCTGTTCTTGGGCATTCAGGTCTCTTCCAGTTTCTGGCTATTGTAAAGAGTGCTGCAATGAACAAACAAGTGCAGATGTCACTTCGACTATACATTTTTGCCTCTCTGGGATATATTCCCAGGAGTGGTATTGCTGGGTCAAATGGGAGCTCAATTTCTAATTTTTTGAGCATCATCCATGCTGTTTTCCAGAAAGGCTGAACCAGTCGACATTCCCACCAACAGTGAAACAGTGTCCCTTTCTCGCCACATCTGCGCCAGCATCGGTTGCTTTTGTTCTTTTGGATGTGGACCAGTCTCTGAGGTGTGAGATGGTATCTCATTGTGGTTTTGATCTGCATCTCCCTGATGATTAACGATGTAGAGCATTTTCTCATGAAGCACGTAACTTTTGTTGGTTTTTTTTCCCGCTTTTTGGGTCACACCTGGTGATGCACAGGGTTTACTCCTGGCTCTGCACTCAGGAGTTACTCCTGGCAGTGCTCAGGGGACCATATGTGATGCTGGGAATCAAACCCGGATCAGCCACGTGCAAGGCAAATGCCCTACCCGCTGTGCTATCTCTCCAGCCCTAAGCACGTAACTTTTTAACATATGAAATATGGCTTCAATTGTATTCTTAACCTGCACCCCACAAAATATCACAAGTTGAGTGAGCCTGCCATAAAGAATGGTTAGAGATAATTCCTAAGAAAAACCTGACAGCACAAGATGAGAGGAAAGCAGAACAGTGCCCGCTCAACAGGGACATGGAGACCTTCAGAAATGGTAACACAAATGGACAAGACATTGTCACGTGCTTCGTAGCACCTTACCACAGTTTGTATGTGATCTGCCTTAAATTTACACTATTATATGTCAGTTATAGTTCAGTGAACCTGAGGATGACAGAAATTTTGTTCCTTCTATAAATTTAAACATGGCTCATGGGATGTGGCTGTGCAATCAATTATAGCATTTCTCAGACCAGTTGTCTCTTTCAAGGCCTGAGACAAGCATTACTGAAATGTTTATACCTCAGGCAAAGGCAGCATAATCCTTGATCCAGTTCTATGAATGCTTTTTGCACTGTCCACAGGCAATCACTGGAGGGGCCAGAGCAATAGTATAGTGGGTAGGGCGCTTGCCTTGCATGTGCTGAATAAAGTTTAATCCCTGGCACCCCATAGGGTCCCCTAAACCCAGTGGAGCCAGGAGTAACCCCTGAGCACTGATGGATATGGCCCCAAACAAAAAAAAAAAGAAAGTCAGTGGAGAGGGAGATGTTGATTTTATTATTGTTAATTATTTTGGGAGCTTAACTCAGCAATGCCTAGGGGCTACTCTCAGCTCAGTACTTGGGGATCTTTCTTGGGCATGTTTAGGGGATTGGACCCCAGGTGTCCTATATACAGAGTACCTGTTCCAGCCCAGTAAGGTCTCTTCGACCCTGATTTTAGATGCCTTGTTGAAAGACACCAAAGTACTGATGACAAGCCTCTGTTCACATTTCCTGTCATGGTCAGATATCAGAGTTGCCAGTGGCTCGCTTCCCAAAGAGCTTTGGAGAGGGCCAGAGAGACAGTACAACAGGTAGGGCACTTGCCTAGCATGCAGCTGACCTGGGTTTGACCCCCAGCATCCCACAGCCCTGTCAGGCGTGATCCCCGAGTTCAGATCCAGGAGGAAGCCATGAGCACTGCTGAGTATGGTCCTCAAACAAACAAACAATGCCCCTCCCTCCAAAATAACAAACAGAAACATAAAACCAAACAAAACACAAAGGAGTTCAGAGAATGGGAAATCAGGAAGAACAGTGGTTCTCAACTGAGGGTGATTTTGCTTTTTCTAACATTTGGCGACATCTGAAGACAATGTTATTGTCACAACAGGGTTGGGGAAGGACAAGCTATTGTTGTCATGTGTTAGACGACAGACCACTGCACAGCATCTTCCTCACAATAAAGAACTATCCAGCCCAATCGTCAATGGCCCTCATGATTGAGAAATACTGCGTAGGAACAGGTGATTATACAAAGAATTTGTGTCTTTATGGCTTCCTTATAAGCTCTGTGCTCAGGAAACTCACCTGACAAAAAATACTGTCGAATGTTACCATAACATTTACACATTTACTTTCTTCGAGAAAGTAAAGAACAAAATAGAGAATAAAATGGAGGTAGGACCTCGTTTTACTGGAGCAAGATAGTTCATGGGCTGAATGACATGTTTTACATTCAGGAGGCCCAGGTTCGACCCCTGGCACCATCAAGAGCAACCCTGAAGAGAGTCAGGAGTAGCCCCTAAACATCACCAAGTGTGATTGGAAAAAACCTTTCAAAAAGCAACCTTTTTTCTTTTTTTTTAAATCCCAGAAGGTGTAGTAACCCATTTGGGACACTAGGGGTCCACACTGTCAGGGAGTTTTCGCAAGTGGACACGCAGAGAAAATAGGCCGAGGCTTCGTGAAATAGTAAAAAAAAGTCTCGGCTCAGAATCCAGCTAACAGGAAGGCCCAAACGAAGAATAGGATGAGGTACTACTAGGATGAAGACTAAGAAAGCTGTGGTGAAGAGACCCAAGAGCACCAGGGGAAGAAGAACGGAAGGAAAGAACATGGGGAGATTGTGCACATGGAAATAGGAGAGGAACAGAGATCAGAGTGGAAAGGGGAGAGGAGGGAGGGAAGACACGAACTGGTGGGCTCCAGAAAATTAGGCCATGTAGAAAGGGCCCGGAACATGGAATTGGGGGTGGGGGGTGGGGTGAGGAACTAATGTGATGCTGGTGAAGAATTCATTTCTGTGTCATCGCTCAGAGTGTAGCTTCTGGCAACTCTGGAATTCTGGAGCTGTAAGAGATCATCTGGACAAATTGACCTCCAGTTTTAGGTGAGAAGGCAATTTTACAGAGAGTGATGGAGTCTGGGTGCACACTGTCATACAGAGTCAGGGCCTGGACCCAGGGGCCCCTCCAAACCAGGTTTTCCCTACTGACCCTTCTCAATGGTCTCCATGTGGGATTTGGGGGCTTGCCATCCATTCGCCTCCAATTAGCATGGACTGTGCCAGACCCTGGACTTATTGCTGGGGATTTTTTTTTCAGTTTTTATTATTTATTTTATTTAATTTTTTTCTTTGCTTTTGGACCACACCTGACTGTGCTCAGGGCAGACTCCTGGCTCTGTGCTCAGGAATCACTCCTGTGGGCTTGTAGGACTATATGGGATGCTGGGGATCAAACCCTGGTTGGCTGCGTGCAAGGCCAAGTGCCCTACCTGCTGTACCCAGCTCTGACCCTGCTTCTGGGGATTTGAGGGTGATCAAAAAATGGATTAGGATGTGCTTCTTGATCTCATGATTTTGAAGACTGAGTGGAATCACAGAAGAGTAAGGATACAGGACAAGAGCAGGGTGCTCTTAGAAGACAACAAGGGGATCTGGACTTCTGGTTGATGGGAGTAAGGCTATGAAGGAGTGATGATGGAAGGAACAATGTCCTAAGATGTCCCAAGACTAGTATGTGAAAAACTGGAGGGAGCTATAGCCAAATGTCCAGCTCAGAGGAGGAGATAATGTGCTGAGAGGTGATAGTGAGAGATGGTAAGGTGAAAGAGATGGTAATGTGGAAGAGAAGTTTCCAGTTTGAGGTTTGCCAGCTACTCTAGCTGAAGGCCAGAGCATGGACTAAGAAGCATTTAAGACAAGAGACATAGAGGAAGTATAAAGGCCCAAGTAAATAGACTAATCGAAGTATAAAGGACCAAGTAAACAGAAGAGATGTGAACACATTCAAGTAGTGCCAATGAGGCAGGATTATGAGGACTTAGTGGCTGAGTGACAAGGAAGCAAAAAGCAAAGATGACATCTAGATTAGGGACATTAACCTCTGTTTGGTCCTGGAGTTATTTGCTGAGATGGGAGGTGATGTACAGAGAACAGGGCTGGGGAAATGTGGCCCAGGCTGAACCTAAGTTCTTCTATCCAGATTTTTCCTATGAGAAATGGCTCCAAATTCTCTCTCTCTCTCTCTCTCTCTCTCTCTCTCTCTCTCTCTCTCTCTCTCTCACACACACACACACACACACACAAAACCCCAAATAACAACAAAACAAATGCAGAGGTCTTCAACCTGCACTGAGCATTAGAACATCAGAAAGCTTTAAAGCTCCCCACACTGGAACTGACCTCAGTCCCATTAGTTAGAATCCTGAGGGTGAGGTTCAATATGAGGCAATTTTTAAAGCAACCCAATGGTTCTATTGATCTAATTGGCCACAGGGCTATACTGCAGAACAAAAGGATATAAAACTAAATCCTACCCTTTATTGGACACAAACTCTGTTCCTTTAGTTTCTACATCTGTAAAATGGAAGTAATGAGATTCTTCTGTATTTCGCAAGAGCACTGTGGAAATTAATTACTGTTTGGAAAAGCTTTGAGGGCCACGGATGAAAGGCAGTAAGTTTTCCCCAAGCATTTTTAATACAAGTTTCACCTGCTCCTCCTCCCTCATGATTTCATCTCCTACTGGTAAGTCAAAAGAAAGAAGGCTGGAATGTCTCAACTAGATGGGTCAAGGTGACGTCAAGGAGAAGGGCCACTTGTGTCTCCACCCCCCACTTCGCAGGCAGACCACTTCTTAGTAAGCCTGAGCATTTTCCATAACTCCAAGGGCCTCATAGAAACACAAGAATACCTATGATTACCTATGTGGAAGGGACTATTTTGGGACAGTCTGGGGCTCTTAAAAAAATGCATGTTTAGTGTGAGTTTCAGAGTGCTTAAAAAGAAGTATAATGAAAAGAGTTTCTTCCTCAACAAAGCTAATATGTCAGGTTAGTATATAAGTGTAAAACAACAAAAAAACCTAAAATGCCTTTGGCCCTCCCACCAAAGCACATACTGGGTGAGTGGTTTGAGTTCCTGTTATCCACAGCCCATTTCTCCCTGGTAGCTGACAGAGGTTGTTTGTAGAGTTCCTCTAATGGCCTAGCAGGGCAGAGTTACTGACTCTCTTATCCAGGCCATGACTCATATCACCACTCTCTGACTGGAGCCCCAACTGCCAACATATATTGGACAATAAGGTAAAAAGAAATCATTGCTTATGCATGTCTTTAATTTTGTTTTATTCTTTTTCATGCTAATTGTGTGTATGGATCTGTGAGACCCAAAGAGTGGGAACATCTCAACTGGTCACTAATGATAGTTTCCAGAATAAAGATCAGATCTAGAAGCTGCCTGGTTGGGAAAGAAATGAAAAAGGATCCAACCCACCCCAGAACACAGAGTTCTCGCAGAGTTCTCTGTCAGGCGAGAGCTCTGTCAGGGACTATCCTCTAGGCACTTAAAGCAAAACTCTTTGGTTGATTTTGAGCAGATCAGAGGTGTTAAGATTAAAATCATTTACTTACAGAGTGGATTGCTGTACCTAATAAGTGAAAAAGCTGCATTTCTTTCTCACTAACCTCTGGAAAGGGTCTTGTAAAGACCATTATCTTGCACCATTTTAAGACTTAAAATAAAAGTTTGCCAGATGTCTATTTTGCAATGTCATGGGGCTGGAAGAAAACCCAGACTTACTGAGTTGAATTCCCCTCCCTTTATAAATAAAGAAATCCAGGGCCAGAGAAAGGGCATGCTTTGTTTAATCACAAGATTTGATAGCGTCTCCTGGACCTCAAATCACTTTCTTTCCATAGAAACTTTGATGAAAAGTTAATTTTTCCAGTTAGAATTAAGACCAAATTATTATTATTATTATTATTTTAGGTTTTGGGGATACACCCAGCCATGTTCAGGACTTATTTCTGGCTCTGCACTCAGGAATTACTCCTGGCAGTGCTTAAGGATCCTGGGAACAGAACCCAGGTTGGCTGGATGCAAGTCAAGTGCCCTCCCATCTTTATCTCTCCAGCCCCAGAACTGATATCAAATTAGTAGCTAATGTCAACTCTATTGCTCTCTAATCTTGAATGAGGAATCCTTTTTTTTTTTTGGCATTAAATTTCACCTAGATTCCATTATGGGAAATAAACATAAAGGAAATCCCAAAATAGCCTTTTGGGATTTCATACCAACAATTAGAAATTGTGAAGGAATCAAAGGAGTTTAGCCTAGTTTGCTTTGAAGTTGGATAGACTCAGAGTGATTCTAATCAAATGAGCATATTTTCAATTTCTTAAAAAATATCCACTGAAGAAAGTGTGCTATATTTCCTCCAGATACTGTGCCTCTGAGCTGAATTTTGTTTACTGAAAGGATATCCCTGATTTCCCTCATGGAACACAGATCTCCAACTCTGAGTGTCTTCCCAGTGGTTGACTGAGTACATTTTGTATGAAAATGTACTCCTTTCCGAATTTTCAAAATAAAGAGGACTATAGGCTCTCAGTGTGGTTTTGTACACAGCCAGATCTATGCTTTTGGTATTCTACTTGTGATGCTAGATTTAATTATCTACCCGATACTACTGTTTCCCATTTAGCTGAGGATACATGCAGGGTCTAAGGACTCTAAAGATCATTAAATTCACCCCTCAACTAAAAAAAAACCCCACAAACCCCTTATTTGCTACTTTCTAAAAAAAGTAGTCATGCCTGTAAAACCTTCCATAGAAATGTATTCTTCCATCTAAGCCCTGTTTTCCTAAGCTCTTTATAAAGAAATGAAAAAGAATAATTTTTGGAAGTTGAAACAGATCAAGAACCATCTTCCGGGGCCCTTGCAACTTACTTTGATATGTGGGTGTTTGGCACACGTTGTTCCCCACACACGGGAGCAACGTTCCTCTTTTCGATGTTCGTAGAATTCGGGGTCTCGTAAGACGGCCACTTTTTTCCCACCGTGCATCAGAACAAACTTGCTGCACCCTTCCAGCCGCGTCTTATCCTCTGTAGAGACGGGCAGTACGATGGGAACGCTCATGTTGATCACGCCGTCTGTGGAAAGAGCCGAGAGATGTGTAAAGATGACACAAGGTGTGTGACCCTTGAAGAATGACTGAAATGGGCACAATGTCCCTTCCACACATGCCTGCAATAGGCATTAAAAGTCCTTCATTCAACATGTTGTGCTTGCTACACTGGTCTTTCTACACTGGTCTTTCTAGGGTCTACGAAGAGAAGTCCCTGAACTTCTCAAAATAAAAGATAAAGTATTTGTGAAAAGTGAACTAAGTTTCTCTTTGGGGTGCTGGTTTCAGTAGGAAACCTAATCTGGAGGTCGGAAAGAGGCGTGTGTCTATTCCCAAATCCCCTGTTTAAGCTAGGTCCTGATCTCAAAGCATTAAGGAACTCAAAGTCCTTAAAAACCCAAGTAAATAACTTACAAGTTGGCAAAACAAACAAAAACACCTTGTCTTTCTTGGATGTAACTATAACAAGTGGCAAAACTCTCTTCAAAATCACTTAGTCTTTAGCTGCTTTTCAATCACATCGAATTGAAAAAAAAAATCAAACGGCATTCATCAATATAAGCCTTCTTGATGTCTGTTGACTGGGGTCCAGCTACAGTATCGCCTTTCAGTATTTTGAAAAGTCTGGCAGTTGAAAGTCTTGCTAGTTCAACATAATCGAGAAGCATCAGCCAGATGGAGGAATGAAAAACAACTTAGATTATTTACTGAAGCATATGTACTTTCTTTGAAGAGGGAACACTTCTCACCTGATGCTGAGTCTCTTAAAAAGAATTAAGCCAGGTGTTCTGGTTTCTTAATATACAAAACAAAAATTGGAAGGTGTGGAATGTGGTATTCAGAGAATTTATATCTTCAGCTGCAAGAAATGTCAAGAGGCAGCCTGACTGAAAAGGAAGAGGCAGGAAAGATTTCTATCTATGGAAAAACATAAAGATTTCTGTCTATGGGGAAAAAAAGTGTGAAGGTTCATTTTATGCACTATTCTCGGGAAGATAACAGTATCCAGATATTTGGTCAAATATTATTCTAGGCAGTTGTCTGAATTATTTTTTTCAGATGAGACTAACATCTGCTGAGTAAGGCAGATTACTCCCCCAAACTGGTGAGCCTCACCCAAATCTCATGACGCTCTTCATATTTGACACCATTTATAAACAATGACAATTCAAGTAAAAAAACACAACGCAAATCTAAAGTGGGGCAGGATCCTGGAGGAAGCCTCGTTAAGCCTTCATGTGATTGCTGTGTGCTGTTCTCCATCGATTAGCCTGGTTGAAATCCAAGGAATAAACATCCCACTTTTCTGTTGCAATTGCCTCTTCGTGTCCAATAGGATCCTGCCCCATGGAGTCTCTGATCCACCTTCATCTTGACCTTGAATGAAAATCCAGACTGAAGATGCAATACACACTCCCTTCCAGCTAATCTTTGGGACCTAGGGAAAGTTCTACTAATACTGATGAAATTCCCGTCTGTAACTGTATATTAATGCATGGGTAAAAATAAGTTTCCCTATCACCTCTATTGGCTTTTACAGAGTGAACGTATTAAATCATTTATCTGGGTGCTGACACACCATTCATGCCTTCAAACATTAACTTGGACTTTCAGCCTTTGTCCTCTGCTTCCATTCTAGTAGCACCATCTTGACTACCCTCTTTGCTGCATGCTTCCCTTTAGGAAAAAGGGCTGTGCTTCCTTGGGCCACTGGTAGTTTAACTTATAACTTCATGTCAGTTGAATAACTTTGCTTCTATTGTGAGTAATTTTGAAACGTTTTACTTTAACCTTGTATTTATGCTTACCAGTTGCTTGGGCCATTTCTACTCAAAACCTAAATTATTTTTGTTGCTTAAACTAGGCTTTTAAAAGGAAAAACAGCAGTAATATAAACAATACCCCCAAAATGATATATTCAAAGCTTTACCTTTTAGTTCTGGTATGATGTTTTACAGATACAGCAAATGTGTTTATTTCACAGCTCTACAACTATCAATCATCATAGCTGGAAATTAAATTCATGCATAATCACACATCACAAACAAATGAAGTATAATCATCCACAATCCAACCAGGTGCACTTTAAATTGCAGCTAAAATGGATTTATCCTTTGTTAATTGCAAACGTTTAATAAATGCAATAGAAAAAAAAACTTCCAAGATTTGTGGAACTAAATGAGGGCCAATACTCAATAGAAATAATTAGCAAGGAGGATCAGACATTTAAAAAATCTCAAAAACAAAATGTTCAATGATAATTTAGACATTTACTCATGTCAGTTAAATAAAACATTACAAACAGCTGTATCTTATTTGAAATCCAATCAATAGAAGAATGTAATTCTGTAGTCCCCCTCATCTGAGGCTTAGGTTATCTGTAGCCAGCTGTGGTCACCAAATATTGTACACAATGATATACTTTTAGAAATACAACATTCACATAACTTTTATTACAGCATATTGCTATAATTGTTCTATATTATTATTTTTGTTAATCTTTCTGTGTCTAACCTTTAGATGTATAGGAAATGTATAGGTATATATGTATAGGAAAATATCAATAGACATAAATGTATATGTCTACTATACACTTTAGGGTAGGTATATATGTATAGTAAAAAACAGTAGACACAAGTCTCAGTACTACTTAATATGTGAGGTCTCCATTGGGGGTCTTGAATAAGTTCCCCACAAATAAGTGGGAAACTACTGTATTATTTTATAATAACTGGTTGGATCATGAATTGATAGCAATCCCAACTGGTTCATTTGGATTTTTTGAGTTATGTTTTTACCATTGTCAATTAATGTGACATTTATAATTACAGCAATTAAACTACTTGGAAAGGTAAAGTACATACCACGAAGGACCATGCCTAGAGAAATACAAACACAATTGAGAAACATGTTTTTAGGTCTCCACAAACATAACCTTAAAGCAACAAAGTCAAGGATCAAATTCCTAGAATGAAACTTCATACAACATGCATGGTCCCTGAGAACTTTGCTGATACTATTTTTAAAAGTAGAGAACATATGGCAGCAAAACAAAGATAAAACCAGATTTTTGACTACCGTTTATTCAGGATATTTGAATAGTGTCCAGGGACACTATTCAGGTATATATTATAGCTCCTCCACTTGAGAAAGAAGCTGTCTTTTGCTAATATGTTAAGTTATAGTCCTACTAAAGGGACATGAAAATATGCCAAGCAGAGTAATTACAGAGCACAGGATGAACTGAATTTGAATTCAAGCTTTCCGATACTCATTTCATCTTATGGACAAAATGTCTTCATAGTGTTTTTTTTTTGTTTTGTTTTTGCTTTTCTGGTTTTGGGCCACAGCTGGAAGTGCTCAGGGTTTACTCCTAGCTCAGTGTTCAGGGGTCACTCCTGGCGGGGTGTAGGGTGCTGAGGATTGAACTTGGGTCAGCTTCCTGCGAGGCAAGCTCCCTGCCCGCTGCAGTCTCTCTCTGGCCCTGCATGGTGGTTCTATCCACATCAATTGTGGTGTCCCATGCCCAGCATCAGGATTGCAGCACAGCAGATTCTGAATAAGTGCTGACAATTTACTAGGAAAACCCTGAAGCCCTGCCTTGGAAAGAAAGAGTCTGAGAAGATGTGCCATTAAATGACCAAATTTCATAAGATTTCCATATCTTGATTCTGTGTAGAGGCCTCCAGTCTAGAATATAATTTCAAAGTTCCCTTATGCGGGGTGGGGCACACCCAGTGGTGATCCTGGATCTGCACTCAGGGATCGCTACTGGTAGGGCTCAGTGTTCCAAATGCAGTGTCAGGGACTGAACCTGGGTCGGCTGCTTGCAAGACAATCACCCTACCTGCTGTACCACCATTCTGGCCCTCCTCAAGGCTTCACTTTTTAATTCAGTGAACAATTTTGCAACAATTTTGAACAGAGGGCTTGCAATAACTCCAGAAATTCTGTGAGAAATAAAGTGATAGAATGTCTTGATAAGACTGTAGAGCCTTGAGTAATACAGAGGATTACTCAACTGGTAGGAGAGTAGAGATCATACAGAAACTCATTATAGCATAATCAAAAACACTAAATTGTATCTTTTTTGCTTTTGAACTGAGTAGAATGAGCTAATTATTATTATTATTATTTTATTCTGGGCCACACCCAATGGTTTACTCAGGGTTTACTCCTGCCTCTACGCATGGGGATCACTCTTAGGGGGCCATAGGGAGTGCTGGAAATCTAACTCATATCAGCCGCATACAAGGTAAGAAAACTGCCCACTCTACTACCACTTTGACCCCAAGAATTACTTTTTTAATTTAGAAGGAAATGTTAACATATGAGAAAAACAACCGAACAAAATATATCTAAGGAATATGGTCAGAATAGAAAAAAACACTATAATATGCACATTGTTTGGTGAATTTGGCCCTATGCTTGTGACTCCAGAAATTGTTTCAAATTATAAATGATGACCATTCAAGCTTTAATTGATTGTTTAAATTCAATCTCTACAAAAATGACATATATTTTTGTGGGGGCCACACCTGCCTGGCAGTGCTTAGGGCATGCTCCTGGCTCTAGGCTCGGGGGACCTTATGGGATGCTGGAGATCGAACTTAGGTCTGCTGCATGCACGACAACTGCCCTACTTACTGTACTATTCCTCTGGCCCCTACACGAATGATATTTTGTCTAACCATTTAAATATATGAATATATATTTAATATGTAAATACATAACTTACTTTTTGGATTTAAATTCATTTACTCAGGCTAAAAGTCATCAAGCCAAGTTCTATGTGTATTTGCCCTGGAGAACAGAGAGCAGAGGGCATTCGCGCAGGTGTCTCAGAGCGACACTCCAAGTGGGAAAGAAGCAAAGTCCACCCACTTCTATAGAAACTGTTCCAATTTCTTCTGTTGTATCACAACAAAGTGATGCCTGAGCCTACATAGAGGCATCAGATTTCACTGAGTTCTCTGGCTTTAAAAAAATACACATTTTCCAATCACTGACATAGTGGGAAGGATTCCAAGAACTAGGTTTGAGAAGATGAGCTGTACAATCCCAAAGAGCTCATACTTGCCTTCATTATCACCCTGTCTCCAGACTCTAAAGCATATATGTTCACTCAATAAATCTCTGCTTCAAATTGATAATGTACTCTCTATAGCAAGTCTCTTGGCTTCTTTGCGACCTCCAGTTTCTCAAGGTGGGTACCACTAGGGGGGAAAGGGTGAGAAAATGGACAATGGGGGTTAAGAAGTACAAGCTCTAAGTTAGTATAAACTAATTAAAGCCTGGAGATATAATGAGCAGCCTCGGATCTGTAGTTAGAGTGCTGTGCTGTACATTTGACAGTTCCTGGAATAACATCTTAAAAAAAGTTTTTAATAAAAAACAGGCACTGTGTTATGATGGATAGTAAGTATACTTACTGTGGTCATTAGTTCTCAGTATATACAAGGACTGAATCAAGATCTGTAAACCTGAAACTTTCTCCCCGTCTGGTACCCACCATGAGCTGGAGGTCTCAAAGAAGCCAAGACTGTGTGCCTTACACACAGTGCATCATCAGTTCAAAAGTGACACAGGATGTTCATTGCTGCAGATATTTACTGAGTTATAATATTGTATGTCAATTATATATTAACTGACACATATGTGCATATAGATAGATATTGTTTTCGGCTAACATCTGGTGGTGCTCAGTGCTTTGAGACCAGATGTGGTGCTGTGTGCAAGGCCAGTGCCTTAGTCCTGAACTTTCTTTCTCACTAAAAAATATTCTAAAGATCAGTTTATTCTCATTGTAATGCAACTTGCGCTTGTTAATGTCCAGAACATTTATTATTGGACCAAGAATACTTTTAAAATTTAGTACTTCAATTAGACAGTTTCTGTTATTAATAACCTCATTTAATAGATGAGGGAGTTGGGCCCCCGAGAGTTAATTTTTTTATTTTGTCTCTCCCTTCTCTTTTGTTCTCAGATACCTTAGTTCTATCATCAATGCCCATTGGGTTTTCTTTTGTTTGGATTGTTTGCCACTTTTATATCCTATGTTGTGTAAATAAGTTAAATTATTATTATGTCTTTTTCCTTCTGACTTATCTCACTTAATATAATTCTCTCAAGCTCCTTCCATTTTTTAAAAAATTTTTGTTAGTGAAACGCCATGAGGTACAGTTGTAGACTTACAAATTTTTGTGCTTGGGTTTCAGTTATACAATGATCAAGTACCTATCCCTCCCATTCTCCACCACCACTAATCCCAGTATCCCTCCCATCCCCCATCCCCCCATCCCACCCTGCCTCTGTGGCAGGGCATTCCCTTTTGTTTTCTCTCTCCTTTTGGGTGGGTGCTGTGGTTTGCAAAAGAGGAATTGAGTGGCAATCATGTTTGGTCTAGAGTCTACTTTCAGCATGCATCTCCCATGGGCAGATCTTCCCAACACCCTTTATTTGGTGCTCCCTTCTCTATCTGAAGCTCCTTACATTTTTGTTGCTAATGGAAAAATTTCAAAAATGCTGTGGAGCTGGAGAAATAGTACAGTGGCTAAGGTGCTTGCCTTGCACGCAGCTGGTCCAGGTTCAATCCCTGCTCATATGATTCAATCCCATATGATTTCCCAAGCACCTCCAAAAGTAATTCTTGAGTACAGAACCAGGAGTGACCCCTGAGCATTGTTGAATGTGGCCCCAAAATGAACAAAAATTGTTTTTTTTAACATGTAACTGAATAACATTCTATTGTATAGGTCAATAGTTTTCAACCTTTTTACATCTTTGGACTAGCACCAATCTGCAGACCAGAAATTGAGTATAATGTGTAGAACACATTATAATGTGTATGTAATGGGATAACGTGCTGCATCTTTATGCAGTAGCCTACTGATGGGCCCACTTCCATATTTTAGCTACCATAAATAACACTTCAATAAGTACTGCAGTGAATATAACTTTTTGTGTTAATGTTTTCATATTCTTCAGATAGATACTCAGAAGTAGAACTGTGGATCAAATGTTGTATAAACAAGTTTAATTATCCTTAGCTTCCTAAGGCAGCTCCATAGTGTTTTCCAAAATGATAATTACACTAATATACATTCCCAGACCTGGAGAGTTAAAACAATTTGCTTGAGTTTCACAGTTTATCACCCAAACAGCAGAGGTCCCGTTCTTACTTATACAATATTCTGCCTCTGCTTAGGTAGAGTTGGGTAGCATATAATCTCCCTGCTATCTTTTTTTTTCCTTTTTTGGGTCACACGTGGAGACACTCAGGGTTTACTCAAGGTTCTGTGCTCAAGAATCACTCCTGGTGGTGCTTGGGGGACTATACAGATGCCAGGGATTGAACCTGGGTTGCTGTGTGCAAGGCAAACACCCTACCCGCTGTGCTATTGCACCGACACACCTGCTATCTATATTTAAAAACTGACCCACACAGGACTTGAAGAGTCTTCTTGAGTGTGTTTGGACTTTAAATTCTGACTACATATGGGAATGATCAGTGAACTCCAGCTGAAGGGGTAAATAAGGTAGGACTAGCAAAGAATCCCTATGGGAGGAAAAAAGAAAAGAACTTGGAGAGAATCCCAGGAATAGACCCCGCAGGTTAAAAAAGAGTAAGAGTTACAAAAACGTGCAGGACACTGGCCTTGACCCCCACCCCCAGCCCTCACTGGATATGGGCAGCCACAGGAGAACAAAAAAGTGTATGGGTTATGAAAGATCTCATAATTCGCTAATGCAGTAAACATCAAGCAATGTGCTAGGGAGTCCTTAACTGAGGCTAACAGAACAGAAGAGTTCATTCTCCTTCCTATGCAAGAAGGATGATGAGCAGCTACAGACTTCCAGCTGTCAGGACTTTAGTGACCAGAGTGAATGGGTAGGATCTGTCCTTCTATGGGTGCACAGAGCCACACAGATCTACATGGCCAGTGGCCATGGACCTTACTCAGAAGATGGGAAAAAACTCCTTGAGAAGTCTTTCAAATATTTTAAACCATCTTTTTTCAAGAAAGGACATCCTGTTTTTCTTTCCCGAAAGTTCTGGAATCACAATCAGTAGTTAAAAAGAAAATTAAGATGACGTTTTTCCCACCCCTTCTCAGTGTACTTTCCCCCCACACTTTAAATGACATGCTCTGTTTGAGAAGTTGGGACAGTTCTAGGAAGGAAATGATCGTGGCCCAGTAGTTTCGTAAATAACACAGGCTTCTGACCTTGACCAGATCAATTCTCTGAGTGCTGTTGAGGCTATGCCCAGGGAACTGTCTCAGTCCTTCCCTGTAGAATTTAGTGAAGGGCATCAGCCTAATGGATTCCATATGAAGGAAGCAGCTGCTGTAATGTTTGACCAGAGCAAACTGGAACATGGAAGGTATCAGCCTATCAACAACAGACACTGAATTCATTTGGGCCAGTCCACCGGGCTGTAAGCACAGTGCTTCCACTACCCCTTGCTTCTGAATAAAGATCAGCAAAGAGAAGGTCGAGGTGAAATAGATGACCTTCTCTTGGCTCTGTGTACAACTGAAAAATTTCCTTTTCAGTTCCTTTTAATTTGTGTGTGTGTGTGTGTGTGTGTGTGTGTGTGTGTGTGTCCAGATAATCTTACCATCCTAAAAATGAAAGCTAATGCATCATAGATTCAAACATATCATAAGTGATCTAACTATTCAAATATGATCTATAAACCAAGGATCAGCCTTTCTTCTCTTGCAAAGATCTCTAGAGAGTAAGGTTTGTTTTCTTGAAAACAGAAGAGGGGGGCTGAAGTGATAGAACAGTGGATAGGGTATTTGCCTTGCACGCAGCCGACCCAGGTTTGATTTCCAGCATCCCATATGGTCCCCTGAGCACCACCAGGAGTAATTCCTGAGTGCATAAGCCAGAAATAACCCCTGTGCATCACTGGGTATGACCCAAAAAAGAAAAAAAAAGACCAGAGGAGGGATCATTTGGGTTGGGAGATGTGTGCTGAAAGTAGATAAAGGACCAAATGTGGTAGCCTCTCAGTATCTGTATTGCAAACCATAATGCCCAAAAATAGAGAGAGAGTATGGGGGGAGTTGCCTGCCATAGAGGCAGGGGGAGGGTTGGGATAGGAGGGGAAATCCTGGGGACTTTGGTGATGGAAAATGTACACTGGTGGAGGGATGGGTATTCGATTACTGTATGACTGAAACTCAAACATGAAAACTTTGTAACTGTATCTCACAGTGATTCAATAAATTTTTTTAAAAAAATAGAGTAAGCATGCTGAAAGTAGACTATAGACCAAACATGATTGCCACCCATTGCCTCTTTTGCAAACCACAACACCCAAAAGGAGAGAGAGAACAAAAGGGAATGCCCTGCCACAGAGGCAGGGTGGGATGGGGGGGGTGGGGGGTGAAAGGGATACTGGGATCCGTGGTGGTGGGAAATGGGCACTGGTGGAGGGATGGGTATTTGATCACTGTATGGCTGAAACCCAAGCACAAAAATTTGTAAGTTTACAACTGTACCTCATGGTGTCTCACTAACAAAAATTTAAAAAAAAAAGAGTAAGAGGGGCCAGAGAGACAATACAGCGGATAAGGCACTTGCTTTGCCTCTGGTCAATCCAGTTCCTATTGCCTGTAATCCATAATGTCCAAGGAGCACCACCAGGAGTGATTGATACTGAGTGCAGAGCCAGGGGTGCATTGCTGGGTGTAATCCCAAAACTAAGGAAAATAAATAGTAGGAAATAAAAAAAAAGAACCATACCATCTAACAGGGTGTCAAAGTGTATAACCTGCAAGTACTCCTTCTCCCGCATAAAGCCTTTGAGGGGTGTGGCCCAACCTTCACTCAAAACTTGCACCCACTGAAGATCCAGCTGCAAAACACAAAAAACAGGTAAACATTTCCATGAGTGTTTTATTTATTTATTTATTTATTATTTATTTATTTGTCTGGCCAATTATTCATTTGACAGGAACATAAAGGGAGAATATTTTATGTTTTCAGTGTTCCTGAGTCACATGCTGAGCCTTGATAGGTAAAATAAATTTAAATCTAGAACATTCCTATGAAAAAGTGGTGAAAAAACTTCAATGAAAATGATTTATTTGAACATTTTAGGCTGTATTTATCTTTATGGTATGTAACTGTGTTGAAATTTTATTGCTTATTCTGTTTTTTCTCTACAAAAATTCTGGTTTGGCTATGTGTTCTAGTTATTTGGCTGAATTGAGCAAAATCATTCAACTCTAAGATAAAACTGAAAAATAAATTTAGTATGATACTGAACGTCTTTTTTTTTTTGCTTTTTGGGTCACACCCAGCAATGCTCAGAGGTCTCTCCTGGCTCTGCACTCAGGAATTACTCCTGGTGGTGCTTGGGGGACCATATGGGATGCCAGGGATCGAACCCAGGTCTGCTGCATGCAAGGCAAACACCCTACCCGCTGTGCTATCTCTCCAGCCCCGATACTGAAAGTCTCTAAGCTCTGTCCCCAGAAGATCCTGTAGGTGCCTTTATTTCCTGCTATACCCCACTCAGAGACCTATTCACCAAAAATGCCAACCACTGTATACTCTAAAGTACACATGAGGTTTCAGGCCTCTCCTATTTGACCTGGAAACCCACCTGTTTATGCTTTAAAACCTTGTCCGTGGACCATAGCTCTGAACCATTTCCCGTCATCCTAGGATCAAAATAAATGTTCTTGCTTGTTTATGTGCGACATCCAGCAGTGCTCAAGGGCTACTCCCAGCAGTGCTCAGGGGACCATGTGTTATGAGTATTGAATGGGGTCTCCAGCATGTGAAGCATGCACTCTAATCAACTGAGCTAGCTGTCTGGCCTGGATTGAAATAGTTTTTCATTAGATTCCTTGAAGTTTTTCTGCACCTTGCAGACTATTTATCACTGAAATTATCATTACATGTAGTCATCTGCCAGAAGTACTGGAACATTTGGAATTTAATTCGCAGTCAAGGAATTTTGCTTGGTCTTTTGTCATGACATATTCAAATTTGGAATCATTTTTGTTGTTTTTTGTTGTTTTGGGGTCACACCCAGTGGTGTTCAGGGCTTACTACTTGCTCTGTGATCTAGGATGACTCCTGACAGGCTTGGGGGCAGTATGCGATGCCAGGGATTGAACCTGGGTCAGCTGCATGCCATGCAAGCACTCTGCCACTGTACTATTGTTCTGGCTCACAAATCTGGAACCTTTGTGAGTTAAGGGAGGTTTCCACTTTGTTTTGCCTCATATGAGAATGTCACAGCTTTAATGAGTAACAAAAGACACTAATGAGCCTGTCATCACCTGGTCCGGATGGAATAACTGCACTGATTGATAAAAAGGTCCAGGCATGTGCACGACAATTGCGAGAGTTGCATCTTATACCTTCCAGGTAGTAAGAATGAAATGCAACCAAAGTTGTCTGTCTTCCTCACAGTGGGCACTTCCTGATAAGGGGAGAGTGGGATTTGCAGAAAAGAAAAGGTCTAGGTGTTCTTATGCCTTCAGAGCAGAGTTGTTCAGGTGCAGCCAATTAAGCTAACCATGCTCTCTGCCCCGTGGGGCCCCATGTGCAATGGCAGCAAGCAGCCTCCTCAGTAGGGTACGCAGCCTATGGCTTGTATTATCCTTGTAATAAGGATACATTCTTTGCTGTGGTCATTCATATCTGCTCTCATACCAGCCCCAACTGCAGGCTTCAAACAGCATAAGTAACATGTGATTGAGGCTCGGTGCTGGGCTAAGTTCGTTTCCTGGTCGCCAGAAAATCCACATCTCCAAGGGGTGGGACTTTACTAAGTTTAATGTGAGTGAGTTTGAAGACATGGTGGCCAAGAAGCAGTTCATCCCGGATGACCGTGGGGTCAAATAATCCTGAATCATGGACCTCTGGACAAATGCTGGGCACTGCACTTGAGTCTGCTCTTCCAGTCCCTGCTCACCACCACCCCATCCCACCAACCACCATAAGTCCTGCTTCTTAACCAAAAAAAGAAAAGGAAAGGAAAGGAAAACAGAGTTGCTTTTGGTTTACTTCAGATTCCTTCTCTACAGCCCAAGGAGCACTTGCATTTGAACAAAAATGTTTTCTCAGCCACAGCTGCCAACAAATATTTCCTGCCTGATGCCAGCTCTCTGGCATCACTGAAAAAATAATGACAAGTATGTAAAATGGCCCTATGCAAATATAAACATTGCCTTACTTATCTGCTATCTTTTGGCATCTTTTGCTGTTGGCTTTGCTTGGAGGAACAATGTCTTTTCCTAAAGGCAAGAATGAAGTATTTTTCTTTATGGACATTTTACATCTATTAAGCACATCTTCCTTGTTCTTACAAGTGATTGTAGGGACTGAGAGATAGTACAGGGCTTCTATGCTGTACACATAGTACAGCACTTGCCTTGCATGCTGATCACTGGCAATGCTTATAATCCCCCAGATACTACCAGGAGAGACCTGTGAGCATAAAAGTAGGGGTAGCCCCTGAGTACCACTGGTGTGACCCCAACATCCCTGAACCCCCCAAGAGAGTGACTGTAAATGGATTATAATGGTAAGTATTAATTCTCCTTTGACCAAGTGTACCCTCTTACCTTGGTAATTGACAATGAAGGGAGAGTTTCTGCCTCAGTTCGGACTTGATTGAGTTTGTTTTCTGGCACAAAGAGTTCGTGGATGCCTTTGATTGCAGTGTGAGGAACAATATTCTAAAATGAAGCAGAATGGGAAGACTTTGAAATGAACACTGTAAAAGAAATGCTTTTGAAAATAAACGATCTTTCTCAACTATTACACTTAAAAAAAAAAAAAGGACAAGCAGGCTACTCACCTGCTCTTGTAGCAGCTCCACGACCTGTTGGACACAGTCACTCACTGAGGACAAATTGGTTTTAAGCACCAGCTCAGGATTTTCAGGTTTCTCATAATCAGAATCAATACCGGTAAATCCTGTAAGACAGAAGGGTGAAGACTGCACCCCCATATTCCCTGCCCCTCCAGGGTCAGGGTTCAGATCCAGGATCTCACATAAGAAGGATATGTGCTCTGCCACTAAGCCTCATCCTTGCCCCCAGAATAACCTTTTTAATTGATAATAATTGACAAGGCCTAACACAGATGTAGTGATCAGAGAATTTGATTATAACCGAAAAGCCCAACAGCCTTCCTTGACCTTAAGCCAAAGGTAAGAAAATGCAAAGCTGTTTCTCCCTCCCTCCCTCCCTCCCTCCCTTCCATATAGGGTACTAGGCCCACACTCTGTAGTGCCTATGCCTACTCCTAACTCTGTGCTCAGGATTGACCCCTGGCAGTGCTCAGAGGATCAGAGCAATGCTGGGGATCACACTGCTATTGACAGCATTTACTGCAAGGTAAGTGCTCTCTCTCTTAATTCCTGAACCATTTCTCCTGTACTCTGAGCTGTATTTTCAATATATTTTTTCTGTTTCTCTTGTTTTTATTGGGGTTGGTTGTACCTGAGGTGCTCCGGACTTCCCTTAGCTTAGTGCTCAGGGATGGATCCCAATGATGAGCTCTGATACATCCCAGAGATGGGTCCACATGACCACATGCCTACTGAGCTCTCTCACTCTGGTCCTGTACTTTCAACATTGAAAACCCCCAATTATCAACAAATTCTATCTGGCTAATCCCACACCCTGTGCAGTAGATTAGAATCTAAAAGGAAAATGAAGAAAAAACCCCCAAACCTGTGGAACACTCCCATGCACACACTCCTCCCGCCCCCAAGCCCATTTTAATTCAAGCTTGCTTGCTGTTGAGGTGTCTGTCAGTTCCTGGAAAACAGGAGCCCATATTTTAATAAGCCACAGACATACTAAATATGTCGTGGTTTAACAAAAAGCTGTGTATACTCTATGCCTTTGAGGTAACAGTTCTTGAAACTTCAGGCTGATATCTGGGGGCAGATTAAAAAGGGACTCATGGCTCCTACCTTTGATCTCCCCAGCCCTCGCCCGTTTGTAGAGGCCTTTCACGTCTCTGCTTTCGCAGATGTTTAGGGGTGCGTTTATAAATATTTCAAAGAACGGCAGTCCTGCTGACTCATGGATTTTGCGCGCATTCTCACGGTCCTGGACAAAAAAAAGATGATGTTCAAGAATGTACAATGAGGTTTGCTAGTGAGATTTCTTGTCGCTCAATGTAACATTGTGTGCCCGTGTGTTCGGAAGCCTTTAGAAGGCGCTTGGGTCCGTGCTCTGCAGAGGCGGCAAGAAACTAGTCTGCTAGAGAAAAGCCCAGAAATTTCGGTCCAATAAACACAGCTCTCTTGAGAACATTCAAAGACCTTGGCAGGCAGCTTCTAACACTAGAAATTTCGGGAACATGTCGTTCAGAGGAGTGTTTTTTCAATGCATTGTAGTAGACATATCTGTAGCTGCTGGAAATTTCCTATTTTAAAAATAAGCACGGTGACCCTTCCCTCAGCCTGGGAACATTGAACACACAGAATCTGGTGCTTTGACAGTGGGTCTCGGGGGTTCTGGTGCTGTTTTGTTCTGGTTTTGAGTGAAGGAAGCATTCTGACTTGGACAGAAAAGAAAGAAGAGAATTTGTTTTTTTCTTTTCTTGTGTAACCTTCTCCTTTCAGCTCGGACCAAGTGTAACTCGTAACTGTCAGCTGCTGTCCTGGTGCCAGAAAGTGAAGGAATATTTGTTTATTCATTTTCAGAGCCACACCCGATGATGCTCAGGGACTATTCCTATATTCTGTGCTCGGGGATCACTCCTGTCTGGGCTCGGGGACTATATGTGATGTAGGGGATTTGAACCTGGGCTGGCCACGTGCAAGGCAAGTGCCCTATCTCCTATACGATCTCTCTGGCCCCAGGGACATTCTTTAGATAAGTAATATTTCATGGAGGGAAGGAGGATGCAGGTGCAGAGAGGCAAAGATGGGGGGAACTTGGGAGAGGGCATTGTTCCTTTTCCTGCTACTGAGATGCCCTGGTGCAGTGTGTGGGAATAGTATGTGGGAACAACCAAGTACCTTTGCAAAAGGAGAAATGAAGCTGGTGATGCAGACCAGACCGGCGTCAGCGAAGAGCTTGGCCACCTCAGCAATCCGGCGGATATTTTCTTCTCTGTCCCCAGCAGAGAAGCCAAGGTTTTTATTGAGACCATGACGAACATTGTCTCCGTCAAGAGAGTAGCAAGGGATGGCATGGGAGACCAGGTATTCTTCCAGGGCAAAGCTTATTGTTGTCTTTCCAGCACCGGAGAGACCTGTTGAGGGAAGAGGCAAGACAAGATGACCACTATTCATGCTGATCTAAGGAGGTACACTGTGACCTGATCTGCATTTTTCCCAGTTTGAGCGGAACTAAATCTTCATGACAATCATTTCAAATCAAAACCATTACGATCTATAAAAAGAGAAAAATCATTGTTTACTACAAGTAATTTTTTTTCAAATCTTGAAATAATGCTTGCTCCTCATGGGGATTATAGGTTTTCCAAACAAGCAGGAAGCAGGATCCTTTAATGGGAGGCCAGGGGAGCTATAGCACATCCTTATGTCAGCTGTGCTGTGTTTTCCTTTTTTCTTTTTTTCTTTTTTGGTCACACCTGGCGATGCACAGGGGTTACTCCTAGCTCTGCACTCAGGAATTACCCCTGGCGGTACTCAGGGGACCATATGGGATGCTGGGAATTGAAACTGGGTTGGCCGCGAGCAAGGCAAGCGCCCTAACCGCTGTGCTATCGCTCCAGCCCCTGTGCTTTTTTTTTTTTTTGCTTTTTTGGGTCACACCCAGACGATGCTCAGGGGTTACTCCTGGCTCTGCACTCAGGAATCACTCCTGGCAGTGCTTGGGGGACCATATGGGATGCTGGGAATCGAACCTGGGTCGGCTGCGTGCAAGGCAAATGCCCTTCCCGCTCTGCTATTGCTCCAGCCCCATGTGCTGTATTTTTTAAAGATTAGAAAGTAGTACCTACAAATAGAGATTATGGTTTCTTTTGACAAAATATGAAGGTCTTAGGAATAGTGAATTCATAGCTCCGTGACAGCAATCAGCTGGGACAGAGGGGATAGCCAACTACCCAAAGCCCGGGACCCACACACTTGCTAACAGCCACGTAACAACATGCTGTGTGCGTGCATGTGTGTGTGTGTGTGTGTGTGTGTGTGTGTGTGTGTGTATGTGTGTGTGTTTGTGTGTTTGTTTTATTTGGAGGGAGCTTTACCCAGCATTGCTCAGGGTTTATTCCTGGTTTTGCACTAAGAAATTACTCCTGGTGGTCCTTGAGGGACTGTATGGGATGCCGGGGATTGAACCAGGGTCAGCTGTGTGCAAGGCAAATGCTCTACGCATTATACAGCTGCCTAGGTCCCTTGTCCCTTGATTCTTTTCTAGTGTTTTGATTTTGAGTCACATCTGGTGGTTATCAGGAACTACTTCTGGCTCTGGTCATGAGGATCATTCTTGATGAAGATTGGGGACCATCTGGGGTGCCAGGGATCAAACCTGGGTAGGCAAATGCCTTACCTGCTGTACTATCTCTCTGGATTCTATCGTGTTAATCTTAAGATTTTTCTAACGTGACTCTCATGAGAGAACATTGTCAGAACAGAAGAGAGTACATTCTGATCTAGGTTGTAGATATATGTACATGTCTCACTTCACTGTGCATCACAAATACTGCTTTAAAAATGTAAATTTGGGGTCAGAACCACAGGACCTGGGTTTAATCCCCAGCATCCCATATGCACCCTGAACTCACCAGGAGTGACCTCTGAGCACCACCGAGTGTGATTCCAAAACAAACAAAGCAAAAGAACAAAAGAGGCAGAATAAAAGCAATCTAAACATGTAAATTTTTGTTTGTTTGTTTACAAAGGCCAATCTGCACCATTTTCCCAACAAAACAAGCTCTATTCATGTCCCTGTGTTTCATTTAATTAAGGCGTGCACACTGGAAAAAGTTGTTGCACCAAGGATGTATGAAATTAAAAAAAAAATGGTACATACCATGAGTATGGGACCAATCTTGAAAGAGTCTGATTTAGAATGGAACAGGAAAGACTGAATAGCAAGGTTCCTGCCTGCCATATTCTATAGAGTTTCTTCAAATTAGCAAAAATCTGCGTAAGACAGTGACATGTGAGCTGATTTCACACCTGAGAAAGCATCTTTGCATCTCGGCTCACATCCGCGGGAGACACCACATCTCTGAGCTGAGCTTGGTATTTTATTTGGCCAGACTTTTCCTTGCAATGTTGCAATGATGAAGGTCAAAGAAATGGCGGCTGTGGCACTCCACATTTGGCTGCAGTGCTCACACTCAGAGGGGGCATCCACGGGGAGCTGAATTCTTTGTATTGTGCCTGTACATTTTGGTGGCAGTGCTCGCTGCGGTGGGGGGGTCACTGTGGTGCTCACACACATACTTGCTGTGGGGGTCACACTCCTGGCCTCTGTGCTCAAGCATCTTTGGAATTATGTTGTTTGCAGGGCTCATACCCTTTTATTTCAATGCTCACACGCACCCGGTTGTGGTGTGGCCAGAGATGGCTGGTGGCACCATGGACCACAGCCAGCACAGCCACCAGCATGAGCTGGCAGGACTAGGACGGGGCTTGCTGCAGCCGCTCCTGGGATCTATCGTTTGGGCTTAGGCCGTGAGGTAGGCACGTGAGCAGCTGAACCATCTCTCAGGTCCTGGCTTTTCCATCTGCGTGTGAGCTACATCAGCCTTTTATTTTTAAAAACTTTTTATTTTTAGTTTTAATTTTTTTTTCTTTTTGGGTCATACCAGGTGACCCCTGGCTCATGCACTCAGGAATTACTCTTGGTGGTGCTAGGGGGACCATATGGGATGCTGGGAACCAAACCCGGGTCGGCCGTGTGCAAGGCAAACGCCCTCCCGGCTGTTCTATGGTGCCAGCCCCTACATCAGTCTTTTAGTCCCGGGGAGAAACTTCTGCCCCTGGTACTCAGAGTCTTAACAACACAGAACTAATTCCAATTCTGTCACTCACCCTTAAGTCTTGTTATTCCATGGGCATAAAATCACAACAAAAGGGGAATTCTTTAGTCAGCTCTTATTTCTATGCAAAAGCAGCAATCCTTAGCTAAGTGGAAATTTACTTGCACAGATTTTAGCTTTTTTTTTTACGCTAGCAATGTAGTGGACTGGAAGGTTAAGACATCAGCAAGACAATAAAGAATATTAACTAAATGTCTGAAACTTTATGGGCTGCCAAAAGGCTTGAGGCCAAATTAGAAAAGCCCCATTCATTAGCTGGTAGTAAATCTTGTTTAGGCACAGAACTGGAATTATGAAGTTTCTGAGAGCTTAAAGGGAAACTCATTATCACCCTGTCCCATGTCCTCTCTTTTCAAAGAGGATAAAAATTGGAACACAGAGACAGTACAAGGATTAAGGCACTGACTTTGAATGTGGCCTACCAGTTGACTCACCTGAACCATGTATGCTTTCTAGATTATATTGGGAGCAATGGGGCTGCTGGGTCTGGCCAAACCTCAGGCCCTTCTCCTCCAATAAGAAGAGGAAAAATAAAAACTAGAGACCTGCCATGGCCTGATCAGAGCTCAACTCTTCAGTGGGTTTTTGTTTTGTTTGGGGGCCATACCTAGTGGAGATCAGGGCTCACTCTTGACTCTGGGCTCAGGGAAAACTCCTAGAATGCTTGGAGGGCCAGATGGGGTGTCAAGGATCAAATCAGGGTCAGCTGCATGCAAGGCAAGTACCTAAACCTCCTGTACTGTATCTTTGATGCAATGCCCAATTTTCACTGATATTAAAATTGGATGAACACCCAGCTTCTCTACTACATCTCTTGGCCTCCTCCTAATGGGAGAAGAAATATGCACTCTGTCACACCAATTTCCTTAAAAATCTGTCAGTGGCCAGAGAGACAGAAAGGTGCATGTAGGTAATCCAGGTTTTATCTCCAGCACAACTCATGGTTCCATGAACACTACCAGGAGTGATCCCTGAGCACAGATTAAGCCCTGAGCAGAGCTGGTGTGTGGTCCCCAGACAAATCTGTGACCACTCAGAATCTACCCATCGACTAGGTCAGCAGCTTGTATGGTATGGCGCTTACCTGTGAGCCAAACCGTGCAGCCGCGGAATCCTCCCCGTGTTCCAACCACCTGCCCTCTCTTATTCCTGCTCACATGGTGGGCTTGGTAGACAACATTGGTAGATTTCTGCTGGTTCTCCTACACAACAAGAGAAGACCAGGCACACTATTGAGTAACACAATGAATATAAGATAAAATAATTGCGTTAGCTTAAGAAGAGAAGAGGTTCCATGAAGACTTCCCTCGCCGAAACACCTCTTTTAGAAGTACCTTGACAAAGAGTCTGTGGTCCAGACCAGAGTGGAAGATGACACTCAGAGATCAGAGACACTGGGCTTAATGTATGCTCAGGGATCACTCCTGGCAGTGCTCAGGGAACCAAATATGGTGCTGGCAATAAACCCTGGATTAGCTGCTTGCACCTTATTTTATCTCTGCCCCCTGACAGTCATCTGGGCCTTCCAGCCAGTTCCCTAAAGGGGGCACCATGCACTGGGCTCTTTTCTCACAAGTACTAGACTACTCCATTCTCCCTAGGGTCAGTGTGTGAATGTCTAATTTCTAAATTGCTTTTGTTTTGTTTTGGGGTCACACCGGGGATGCTCAGGGGTTTCTCCTGGCTCTGCATTCAGGAATTACTCATGGTGGTTCTTGGGGAGCCATGCAGGGTTACCATATAGTACAGTATAGGGGACTGAACCTGAGTTAGTCGTATGCAAGGCAAGCACTCTCCCCTCTAAACTATCTCTTCAGCCCTAGGTCTGTGGAGTCTTTTAAATACAAGGTGTGTGTATCCCCAGCTAAGAAAGCACCAATATTTATCAAACAAGACCCAGTTGTAGAAGGGCCTAGCAATTGTTATAATATGGAATTGTTATAAACTGGAATCGTTATAATCTTCTTTAATGCCACCTCTTCTGAGTGGTGGGAGGAAGGGCATGTGATACTGGGGCTGTGTGAAGGATTAATAAATTAACGAATGTGAACATGCTCTGCCAGTGGCTAGTTTTCTACCGACAAGGATGCTGACAAGGGTTATTCAGTGTACATCCTTGAATAAATGGAAAAGCTGTAGCTCACTGGATTAACACTCAGGAAATGGCTCCAAAACCAGCTTTCAGGTAGCTTTCAGAAGCCCCTTTAGACCTCTGGGACTCAGAAAGACAGTGTACCTGCACAGGTACAGGACTGCCAGTGAGGCACAGAGCCTAGCTAAGAGGCTCCGGTGACAGGCAAAGGCACTAACATTGTCAGAGGGAACCAAGAGGGGCCGAAACTGGGATCAGCTTAATTAATTACCTAACACTCTGAAACTAGATACAGTGATCCCCTGCCAAGCAAACCTGATTAGACCCTCACGAGGAAGGGCTCAGCCTATCTTTGAAGAAAGCAATTTAGACAGTAGAGGGTTCAGACATAGGGATAAATCAGACTAGTCTACAAGATTGACGGGTAGTACTTTCCCTGGGTGAGGGCGAAAAAGAAGTCTCTGATGGTCTTTGGTGCCAAATATATTTTATTACTCAAACATTGTTTTTCTTCTATTTCCTTGTTAGCCGCTGCCATTATACTCTTGAACATTGTTTCTGGATCTCAGAGCCAAAGTCATTTCATTATCTATTCATTTATTGGTTCTTTTGACCAATGTTTATGTTAATGAGCTCCTATTATGTGCCAGGGAACATCTGGGGGACTGGGAATGTCGTACTAAATAAAACAGAACTCTTGGCATCATTTAGGGGGTAAACACAAAAAGATCAAGTAACTGGGACCTTACTCCCTGGAGAAGAACCTCATGCATATCGTAGATAGTGTATGAAGACATTAAGAATAACCAGCAACACAATAATAAAAAGACCGGGACTGGAGCAATAGCATAGTGGGTAGGGCGTTTGCCTTGCATGCAGCTGACCTGGGTTTGATTCCCAGTATCCCATATAGTCTCCTGAGCACCAACATGGATAATTCCTTAGTGCAGAGCCAGGAGTAACCCCTGTGCATCACCGGGTGTGACCCAAAAAGCAAAAAAAAAAAATAAAAATAAAAAATAAAAAGACCAACACAAAAAGTTAAAAAAAATGGGCTAGGAACCAACTAGAGCAAGGAAGGTGCTTGTACTGCATATGGTCAGCCTCTGTTGTATCCCCAACCCCCTTACCATGCTCCCCTGAGCACTACCAGAGTGATCTTGAAAGAAAACACACAAATAGCTAGTGCTTATTGGCACATGAAGAGTTTTAATTCGTCACGAAAGAAAAGCAAATAAAATCAAAGTAAGGTGCTACTGACAGAATCTAAGGTCAATAAGGACTGATATCATATGTTGATGGTGGAGGGATTAAGTGCTCAGGCCACCCCAGAAACAAAGCTGGAAATTTATGTAAGTAAACATTTGCCTCTCTATGCCTTAGCAATCACATTCTTAAACATTTATTCAAGAGCAATAAAAGCACATATCCACAGAAAAAGTTGCATCAGAATAGTCTTAGCAATTCATTTGGGGTAAAAACTGGGAATAACCAATTAGCCATTAGTAGAAAAACTAGATTTAAAAGAATACCCAAGTCAAAAAAATTAAAAAAAAACCTCAAATCAATAACAACCTATACACACAATGTCCCACGCTGTAGAACTCTTGTATAATAAGCTACTACTCAGCAATAAAAAGGAATCGACTGTTGACCCAGGAAATTAGGAAGATAATAAGTGAAAGCAGAAATGTGAGTCGAAGAAGTATCTGACATAAACAGAGTTGGGAATAATTACATTAATATGAAGTTCCCAAAACTAACACCCAAGAATGGCCGAGATTAGTACCAGGAATTTTACTCCATGACTTGGAGGCCAACCACACATACTAGGGGAAAAGGGAGCTCAGATAAAGAGGGGAACACCAAATAAAGGTGTTGGGAGGATCCTCCCAGGATGGGAGAAGCATGCTGAAAGTAGACTATAGACCAAACATGATTGCCACTCAATATTTCTTTTGCAAACCACAACACCCAAAAGGAGAGAGAGAACAGAGGGGAATGCCCTGCCAGAGAGACAGTGTGGGATGGGGGAGCTGGGGGGGTGGGAGGGATACTGGGATCCGTGGTGGGGGGAAGTGGGCACTGGTGGAGGGATGATGTTTGATCATTGTATGATTGAAACCCAAAGTCTGCAACTGTACCTCATGATGTCTCACTATTCAAAATTTTTTAATAAAAAAATATGAAGTTCCCAGGTACGGAAAATTATTTTACTAGATTACATCAGTTTTTGCCTCTGGGGTGATGTACAAGTTGTGTGTCTTAATAGAAACATAAGGACTATGGGTTCCACCTTTGTTGGAACTTACTGAATGCAAACTGAATATGGATATTCCACTAGGTGTGAATTCTACCACACCTTAAAAAAAGTGTTGTTGTTGTTTTTGTTTTAAGCCAGCAACTAGAAAATATGTAAGATTCAGATGGTATGATTATATTGTTCCTTGGGCCCAGGAACAGGACCTGATCCCAATCATAGTGTATTATAGCATTCTGTGCACCTGTGAGCATTACCCTACCCATCCTGGAGCTTAATTTGTCCAGAGAAATGTTTATTTACTCTCTTCTGGCTGTTTCTTTTCCCTGTGGGCTGAGATCCAGAATAAACTCCAGGCTTTGCTAATTTTCTGTGGAAACTTTGTTATGATCTTGTTAACTACCTCTCTCAAAGTGCTTGGTTTTCAGAAACAGCTGAGTGCAAGGACTCAGTTTACTGTAGTATTTAAGAGCTGATTTCTGAACGTTTGGTTTATATTGACTGCATCTTAATCATAGGTGTTGTGCAGACTAAATATCATTCCAGCAATGCTTAAACAAACAAAGAAACAAAATCTTTTCAGATAACCAGATACTGAGCTTTATGGTTCAGAGAGATATTTGTGTTTTTTATTTATCTCAAATGTATTCTTGATTTTCTCCCAAAGCCAAACAAATAAAATAAAAGCAGATGTGTTGAATGGTTTTTGAACTGCAGAAGGGTAGGACAGCCAAAAAGATTTTATTTTCTTGATGAAACCTTTATTTTCTACTAAAGAACATATGGTGTTGTGAACTTTAGAAAGAAAGTGGTTGTTATAAAAAGGCTTCTCTATGGAAAGCAATACACAGATTAAAGAAAAAGAGCAACAGACTTCTTTGGCTCCGTGTCTAATACTACCCCTTGGCAGGAAGTGGCCCAGAAACCACCAAGTTGGTGGCATACTTCTATTCTGAGTCTCTAAGAAAAAATTTGCAAAATCTGCCTCTTCTTCCAGGTCACTGGCCCAGAAAACACTCTTTCCAGAATTCACAGGAATAGCATGTGTCTGGATATTGAAGTTCAGCAAACTTGCTTTTGAAAGCTGCTTTGCAGTCTCCTTGCTCTCACCCTGGGACAAATTTACTAAGACCCCTTATAAAATGGGATGGAGCATAGTTTCCAAACAGGATTGCTTGCAGCATTAAGTAAGTGATTTTTCTACACGAAGTATTGAAGAAAATGCTGGACACACAGGATTTGACTGATGAGCCCTGAGTGATATATTTTTTTGGGGGGGTCACAGCCAGCGATGCGCAGGAGTTACTCCTGGCTCTGCACTCAGGAACTACTCCTGGCGGTGCTCGGGGGACCATACGGGATGCTGGGAATCGAACCCCGGTCAGCTGCATGCAAGGCAAACGCCCTACCCGCTGTGCTGTCGCTCCAGCCCCCTGACATTTATTTATTTATTTATTTATTTATTTATTTATTTTATTAGTGAAGCACTGCGAGGTACAGTTATAGACTTACAAATTTTTGTGCTTGGGTTTCAGTTATACAATGACCAAGTACTCATCCCTCCACCAGTGCCCATCCTCCACCACCACGGGTCCCAGCATCCCTCCCACCCCCCTTCCCCCGTACCCCCATCCCACCCTGTCTCTGTGGCAGTGCATTCCCTTTTGTTCTCTCTCTCTCTCCTTTTGGGTCCTGTGGTTTGCAAGTGAGGCATTGAGTGGCAATCATGTTTGGTCTATAGTCTACTTTCAGCATGCTTCTCCCATCCTGGGAGGATCCTCCTAACACCCTTTATTTGGTGCTCCTTTCTCTACCTGAGCTCCCTTTTCCCCTAGAGTATGTGGCTGGCCTCCAAGCCATGGAGCAAAACTTTATGTTCCCCAGATGAATGCAATCTTTCTGTGTCTATCCCTCTCTTTCTGACTCATTTCGCTTAACATGATACTTTCCATGTAGTACCACTTGTATGTAAATTTCATGACTTCATCTTTTCTAACAGCTACATAGTACTCCATTGTGTAGATGTACCAAAGTTTCTTTAACCAGTCATCTGTTCTGGGGCACTCAGGTGTTTTCCAGATTCTGGCTATTGTAAAGAGTGCTGCAATGAGCAAACAAGTGCAGATGTCACCTCGACTATACTTTTTTGCCTCTCTGGGATATATTCCCAGGAGTGCTATTGCTGGCTGACTGATATTTTTATGTAGTCTGGGGATAATATGGTGATTTGAAGTCTAAGTTTGGGAGTGCTCTGGAGATTTGGATCCACTCTAAGGCTCATGATCAAATCAGATAGATCAGCAATTTATATGGGGTACACACACAGTTGCTGCTGTTATTATTTCACCCAAGGACCTGTGCCACTCTTGGATGTACCACTTTGAGTGATCTTTAGTCTACCCTAGAATTGGTCATGAAATCTAGTTAAGAGTATGTGATTTGACTTTGCCAGGGTCAGAGGGAAGTGCTCGGAGTCAGGACCGTGCCCCCAAGTCCGGGGTTGCAGGGCACTCTCTGATCCTCCCCTCACTCCTGTTGGTGGTTCTACCAAAGGAATGTCAGTGCAGAGAGGTGGTGAAGTGGTGACTGCAGGAGTAAGAGTTGTATTGAAAGCCGGAAGCCCCCTGAGCCCTTCAGATGTGAAGCTGCAGCCCTGCAGGATTCTAACCTATAAATGGGCTTTGATGTATCTCCTGAACTCCCAGCTTTGGGTAAATAAGATAATAAACTTTAAAGTGGAGCTTCTGCTGTCAGACTGGATGGCAATTACTGAGGTGCTGTTTGCTGCAAATAAATCTTTTAGGGGGCCAGGGGACGAGGGCTTACTCCTGGACTCTGTGCTCAGGATCATTCCTGGTGGGACTCTAGGGTTACATGTAGTGTGGAGGATGGTGACATGCAAGGCAAGCAAGCGTCCAACCTGTCAAACTCTCTCTGGCCCTAAAAATGAATTTTTAAATTAAATCTGCAAGCTCCACACCAAGCTTGGAAGCTTGCAAAACTTTTCATTTTTCTTTGTGCAGTTAAAGCACAGCCCAATGGCAGCAAGGGTCAAGTTCAAAGTGTATGTGTGTGGGGGGGGGGTGGAGGAGGGCGTGAAGGGGGCAGGTTTGCAATTCGAGAAATAAAATGGATTTGTTTGCCCTTGCGTGGGAGGTCCAGGAGGGTAGAGGAAATTCAAATCCACTTTTTTTCTGTTTTCTATGGAAGACAAATGCACTTGTCAAATAAACCTTTGCTCACCAGAAAACTCATAACCAGACACTGGTTTTCCAGCTTCCGTGTTCCTCCAGGTCTTCCCTGGCATGCACACACTGAAACTCTCTCCCTCTGCCTCCCTTGGATGGGGTCCAGGGAGCCCCACCCCTCTACGAAACAGCCATTCTCCCTCACTGGGCCTATCCTATCCTTCTATCACACGGAATCAATTCTAAGAGAGGACTAAATGACTTCATGCACAGATGTCCCTCAATTTACAACAGAGTCTTGCCCCCCGCCCTGGCACACACACACACACACACACACACACACACACAACCCACTGTGAAAAGTTAAACACTGTCATTGGGATGTGGTTCAAACAGTGGAGCACATACCTTGCCTGTGCAAGGCCCTGAGCTGGACCCCTGGCACTGCAGGCTCCAGACCCTACACTTCTATAGTAGTCGTGGTGGCCTCCCAGCACTGCCTGGAATGGCCTCTAAACACCTCTAAGTGTGGTAACCATGACCACCAGCCCCCACATTCCCCCCCAAAATTATTTTGTTTATTCGTTTATATTACCTACCAAACATCATGCTTAGAGCACTCAGGGCACTTTCATTATCTCTGAGCAATCTCTTTTTTTTTTGGGGGGGGGGTAACACCTGACATTGCACAGGGGTTACTCCTGGCTCTGCACTCAGGAATTACTCCTGGAGGTGCTCAGGCGACCATATGGGATGCTGGGAATCGAACCCAGGTTGGCCACATGCAAGGCAAATGCCCTACCCACTGTGCTATCGCTCCAGCCCCTGGGCAAACTCTTATATCTGCAAAGTATTTTAAAACCAACTATTATAGATCCTGTCATTTACCAACTCCTGTTCTGAAAGTGATAAAGAGAAGAGTTCTACAGGTTCTCACTACTGGCGTGTACATAGCTAGCTGTTAGGGCACTGTGTGTTAAGCCTGGAACTAGAATATTGCAGAAGATGCAGACATGACAGTGACAGGCACATCCTCTGCCCTTCTCTGAGACTCAAGATGAGCTGCAAGGGGCTTAAAGGGACAGAGTTCATTCTCTGCACATAGGAGACCCAGGTTTGATCCTCAGCAACACGGGGTCCTCCAACCACTGCTGGCATGAATTCCTGAATACTACTCCAGAAAAGGTCCCTAGCACGGCTGGGTGTGGCTCAGAAACAAACAAGCACAAGATTAGCTGTTGTTCACCCTGTGACAATGGTGTGGCTGGTTGCCACTCTCCAGAGTCACAGGGAGTCTGCTGGCTGGCAAAGGATCAAAACCCAAATTTTGAAATACGTTACTACTAAATGAGTGTCACTTTCATACCATTAGAAGTTGAAATTGAAATTGTGTAGGTGAAAGCAGTGTAATTAGGAAACTATATATTATGACCTCTGATTCCCTGTTCAAATGTAAACAGCTGAAAGCTCATTTTCATACCCCCCTTACTTCACGTGAGTAATTTTTAGTGTTTAACAATGATAAATATTTACTTATTCTTCTTTTCGAGTGTTTATATCACTGTATCACTGTCATCCCATTGATCATCGAATTACTCGAGCGGGCACCAGTAACATCTCTATTTCTCCCAGCCCTGAGATTTTAGCAGCCTCTTCTTACTTGTCTTTTCCCAATGATTGGAGGCTCTTTCAGGGTCAGGGAAATGAGTCCTATTGTCGTTACTGTATTTGGCATATTGAATACGCCACGGGGAGCTTGCCAGGTTCTGCCCATGCAGGCGGGATACTCTCGGTAGCTTGCTGGGCTCTCTGTGAGGCATAAATGGGTAGCAAGTGTCTTATAATGTGACCAGCAGCCGAGAAGTGGCCTTGGGGTCCGGAAAGCGCCTGGAGCATGGCGGTGGTTGGGCAGTGGAAGTCGGCTGCTGGGGCTGGGTCCCTCGGGGTGGGGAGGGCTCTCACCCACCCTACAGCCTGGCATGGAGTCTGGTGGCATGGTTCTGGAGCCTCCTTTTATACTCCCGTCTGGGAGGAGCATTTGTATTTATAGAAGATGTATAAATCAAGGTGAAAGCATGATTAAAAGTTGAAAACTATTTCATGGTCTTTTCATGTACTATCAGCTCATTTTACAGAAAGGCAAAGTTACTAAGGTACCATAAATATGTTTTTAAGTTTTCTTTAATTTATGTTAGCAATTTTACTGGCTTACTTTCTTCTACTTTAATTTTGTTTGTTTGGTTTTCAGGCTATGCCTGGCAATTGCTTAGGGGTTAATCCTGATTCTTGCACTCAGGGATCATTTCTGGTAGGGCTCAGGGGACCATATGGGATGCCAAAGATCAAAGCCAGATCGACTGTTTGCAAGGCAAGAGCCTTACCTGTTGTACTACCTCTCTGGCCCCTACTTAAAATTTTTTTATTAGCAGTAAGGATATGCATTTTCCCAAAATAAATAATCAGTTACTTATGATTTTTGTGTGCTTGTCTCTTGACAGATTTATTATAATTTGGGAAATTATTTCAACCACTTTCCATGTGCTTTATATAATAAACATTTTATTAATTATAATGCACATGTTAATTCACTTGTTTTTCTTTCCATCCTTCAATATGTAATTAACAGGTTGCAAAGATATTATGAATATACAAAAAAAATACAAAAATATTCTTGCTATCTTGGATAACTCTTCTATTTGATATTTATTATTTCTGAGTCAATTATGCTCTTCAGAATTCTATTTTGATATGATTAAACTGCATTACTTTCTTATGCATCTAATATTGTTATACTGTCATCTGCTTATATGTATGTTTTATTTCTCTTTCGTCATTTCAGCTGAAGACTTCTGAAACCCAGCCACAGCCATGCTTAAGAGCACTTTCCACACACTCGGACGCATGAAGGAACCGGCAGAGGAACCCAGCAGTGTGGGACCCGGGGCTGAGATCTCCAAGCCTGCTCGGATTGGTACTGAGCCTCCTCCACCCAGATCCCCCATCTTCCAGTAGCTTGGCATTACACCCACCGACTGCCCTCGGAGCCATGTAGTCCCAATCAACGGCCAAGACCCACAGAGTATAAAACCAAGCTCCCAGAAGCGACTTCTTATTGTCGAGTCTTGCTCTCAGAGAACCTGGCAGGCTACCGAGAGTATCCTGCCCACACGGCAGAGTCTGGCAAGCTCCTTGTGGCGTATTCAATATGCCAAAACCCAGAAACAATTATGGGTCTCATTCCACTGATCCTGAAAGAGCCTCCAATGTGGCATTTGCTAAAATCTCAGAGCTAGGACGAATGGAGATGTTACTGGTACCTGCTTGAGGAAATCGATGAATAACGTGATGACAGTGATACAGTGATACAATGATCTTAAATTTTTTTTTTATCATAATTAATGTTCTAATTGTATGAAAACTTTTGGTTTTGTTGGGGGGCCATACCTGATGGTATTCAGGGCTACTGCTAACTCTGTTCCCAGTGTTGTTCTCGGCAGTGCTACTGGTGTCATGGAGTATTGGGGATCAAACCCAGGTGTCCTGTTATAAAGCATGTACTCAGCCCTTTAAGCAATCTCTCTGGTTCTCTTTAAAACTCTTAACAGTTTGAATATATTTCTTGTTTCTTATAACTCATGTAATTTTATGTATTTATACACAAGTTCTCTACCAGTAATTCAAATATTGTTTTATTATATATTATTTTTATTATATATATTGTTTTATTATATATGTTTATATATATATACTTGTTGATTTAATTTTTTTTAAGTTTTAGTTTATTCTAAAGCACATTCCTCCAGGGAAACAAGATTAATAAGACTATGGAGCCAGAGAGATTATAGAGGGGTTAAGGATGTGTGCAGCTGACTGCTAGTACCATTAGGTGTGATCCCCGAGCACAGAGTAGGAGTAAAGCGTGAGCACTGCTAGGTGTGTTCCCAAAACAAAAAAACTATGATGATTTTGTTAATAGCATGTAATACTTCACTCTAATTTTCCTGCTAGTCATCCTCACTTTCAAAGAAGCTTGACATAATAATACTACAAGAGTAATCATTACACAAAGATGTTGTTCATAGTACCATTTAAAAGAGTGAGATGAGAAACAATAAAAAACATGCATAAACTAAATAGATCTTGTCATATCCATGTGCTATATATGTAATCTAGGTATTTGTTTTGTGCTTTACTCTGGGCCACACCCAGAGGTGTCCAGGGCTTACTCCTGGCGTTGTGTTCAGGGATCATTCCTGACAGTGCCATATGTGATGCCAGGGATTGAACCCGAATCAGCCGGTTCAACCTGGGTCAAACCTGGTAACGCAAGTGCCCTATCTGCTGTACTATTTTTCTGGTCCCTATATATGTTTATTCACTTAAAAAAATCATGAGGGGGGACTGGAGAGATAGTACAGAGGATAAGGCGCTTGCCTTGTGCGTGTCCGACCTGGATTTGATCTCCAGCATTCTGTAAGGTCCTCTGAACACCACCAGGAGTAATTCCTGAGTGCAGAGTCAGGAGCGACCCCTGAGCACCACTGGGTGTGCCCTCCCACACATGCAAAAAAAAGGCTCCAAAAAAATATCATAAGGAGGAAGAGTGAGCTGAAGGTATCCAGTAGACTTGGTGGAGGAATATCAGCACTTCTAAAAGGACACAGTATGTAACACTGTAATTATAAAACACAAAAATTTACACTCTTGTAAATCAGTTCCTGCCATAGAAAATAAAATAAAACATTTGAGACACATGCAGAGATAAAAGTATGTAGAAAAATTAATATTAACCCTATTGTTAAGTATATGTATTTAAATGAGTGCATATATACTTAAATGTATATAAATATAGGCATTTCTAACCTAGAAAATAGAGGGGGGGAAATGCTAATAATCATCTTGAGGATTCAAGATTAGATTCAAAATATAGAGATGAGAAGGATCTTAATTTCCTAGACTTACTGATGACAGTAAGTCTAGGAAATTAAGATCCTTCTCATCTCTATATTTTGATTTTTCTGTTTTAACAGTTCAATAAATACATATCAAAAATGGGCTGGAGCGATAGCACAGTGGTAGGGCGTTTGCTTTGCATGCAGCCAACCCGAGTTTGATTCTTCTGCCCCTCTCGGAGAGCCTGGCAAGCTACTGAGAGTATCTCGCCCACACGGCAAAGCCTGGCAAGCTACCCGTGACGTATCCGATATGCCAAACACAGTAACAACAAAAGTCTTACAATGGAGACGTTACTGGACCCGCTCGAGAAAATCAATGAACAATGGGAGGACAGTGACAGTGACAGTGACATATCAAAAATACAAAGAATCTGTCCAACACAATATGTTGAAGTCTTATGATTTGTTGTCAAAGGTTAACAGATGTGTGGACATTTACACATTGCAAGATAACTAAAAACAGCAGAAAAACCATCAAATGAAATTACCCAACTTAAAATCCATGAACTGTTACCCTAAAAGATTTCGCAACAACTAGACCCTCTAATGCAACTGAAATATTGTGAACATTAAGAGACAACATTTAAGATTCTGTTCATCTCATTTGATCCCAGTGATTGAATATGTCCCTGTCACCACCAGCTCATACCTGGCATTCCAAAAAGCTCTGAGGCGGTGGCCATATTGCTGCTGGGGGGAAAAAGGCAGAAGGGAGCAACACCCTTTCCCTCCTGGGGAGGCATGGCGCCGTGGTTTAACGCATGGTCCCTTCACTTTTCTACCACAAGCTGCCGGGCTCTGGACTTAGTCCTTTTGCCTCTGGAGCCATGGCCGTGCAGGAGAGCCGCTCATGGGGGGCAACTCGTGACCTTGGGAGGGCGTGAAGGATGAGCCGGTACCATCCCCTTTCCATGAGACTGCAGTTGCCCCATCACCGCCGACTCATACCTGGCTTTCCAATAAGCTCTGAAGCGGTAGCCACCTTGCTGCCGGCGGGGGGGGGGGGGGGGGGGGGGCGGGGGAGAAAGGCGGAAAGGAGCAAGGGAGCAACATCCTTTCCATCCCGGGGAGGCATGGCGCTGTAGTTTAACAAATGGTCCATTCACTTTTTTGCCACAAGCTGCCAGCTCTGGACTAAGTCCTTTTGCCTCTGGAGCCATGGCTGTGCCAGAGAGCCGCTGGCAGGGGGCAACTCATGATTTCAGTAGGGGGTGAGTGAAGGACGAGCCAGTACTGTCCCCCTTCTCATGAGACTGCAGCTGCCCCGTCACCGCCGGCCCATACCTGGCTTTCCAATAAGCTCTGAGGTGGTGGCCACCTTGTAAGCGGTCCAGATGCATTTCTGCCAAAAGCTGCTGGGTTTCGAGATTTTTTTCTGAGTCTCTGGGATCATGGCCGTTAATCAGCTTGATCAGGAGCCAGAGAGGCCCTTTGTAGGTGGTAACTCGGGGTCTCGTTGGGATGGGGAGGAAAGGGCTTGCTCCACCCCCATCTGGTGAGGCCCCGCGTGTCTCGTCAATGAGGCCCAAACCTACTTTCCAATGGCCTCTGGAAAATGGCAGTCACCAGGCCGCCTTGGGGAATAGACCAAGGCACGAAACTTATTTCCACCTGGAGTGGCCCAGCGCCAGTCACCCACTGCAGGAACAGGACACATTTCTGCCAAAAGCCTTTGGGTTCCTAGATTCGTTTCTGAGACTCTGGGATCATGGCCATTAAGCAGTTCTATCAGGAACCTGAGAGGCCATGCCTCCAATTATATAGCTGAGCCAGAGGTGGTTTGTGGGTGTGTCTCCCACATACCTAACTTTTGGCCGTTTACTTTCTTGGTAAACTTTGCTCCAAGTTCTTGGGGTCTGGTCAAAGGCACAGCAGCAATTTTGGGGTATCTGAAAGTCTGATGGTGCCATCAGGCTGCTGATGCTCTCGCCTCACAGGTACAGATTGACCTGCTGGCGGCACCATACCCCCTGCCCTGAGACTTGTATATGAAAATAGTGATTACCATGAAAGAAATTTTAGGATGGATGCAAAATTTCTTTAGGATCAAAAATGATCATTTTTATAAGGTTTTACCACTGAATAATTATAGATAAAATATTTTATATAATTTTGGGTGGGGCCTACATTCTGGACCCATTCCTGGCTTTGTGCTCAGGTGTGTCTCTGGCAGTGCTTGGGGACCAATTTGGTTCCAGGGATTCTAACTAGGTCAGATGCATACAAGGCAAATGCTTTACCTCCTGTACTATCTCTTTACCTGAAGAAAAGTATTTAAAGGGAAACTATCTGCAACTAAACTGATTTGGTTTTTAAAAGCCACCACTCCAAAATTAACCAAAGACTGATGTCAGATGGACATGAATTTAAATACAGTCAAGAAATAACAAAAAAATAAAAGTCCCAGTAGGAGGCCACCGATAAGACATCCCCTAAAAAATTCTATATGGCTTTGCTTATTAGAATGTCTTATAGTATTTAGTATTTTCAAACTATCTGAAAAAAATTAAAAGTGCAAGTTTTTGGGAACCCCTAAATAGCAAATGGAGACAGTTTGCAAAATTTTTTCAGTTGTTTGCCAAGGAAAATAATGCTTCCCTCTTCATGGGGTTATTCTTGGTGTGAATGGACCTCTCTAGGGTATGTGCATCTATGTGAGAGGTAGCCCAGAAGCTGTGTGGTAGTTACACACAGAGCATTGTCTGGAAAGGAAAGGAAGGGACCATCGGCTGGTGAAAAACCCTGCTCTGACTTTTCCAGAAACTCTGTAGACAGCTTTAGGGCACTGAAGAAACTCTATTGCATTATCAGCTTTGTGTATTGTCTTCCTTTTCATATTCACAGAATCTATCCACTCTTCTAGAACATCAGTGACTGAAAGAAAACTAAGTTCTGTTCTTTTTTGTCTTGCATTTTAGACTTTGCCTGATTTTTCTTTCACTGCCACCACAAAGTTAAAAGTAAGGGGCCATAGACATAGTTCAGTGAACTGAGACATATATGACATGCAGGAAACAAGCATGACATGTGATTTTAGGTTCATCCCCAGAATCACATTTCCCTAAGCACTACCTAGAGTAACCCTGAGCACTGCCAGGTGTGGCACCCAAACAAAAATAAATAAAAGTTAAAAGAGTTAATAACAGTAAATCAGGTATATGAAAACTGTATCAGCTGTATCATCTCTCATCTTTTCTCTAAATATTAAAGTGCATTAGGGGCCAGGATGTGGCTCAGTAACAAAGTGCATGCATGCCTAGTGTGTGTGAAGCCCTGGGTTACACACACACACATACACACACACACACACACACAAAGCTATTTTACCTAGATTTTGTAATAAACAAAATCATAAAAATCTTAGCATTACATAATTACTTTCTGCTTCTGCTCTGTTGGGTTCTTTATCTTCCCTGATCATATTTCTCTTAACTGCCTTCATTATTTTATTTCCAATTAAAGGATTAAAATTTTCGGTGTTCCTAAACCCGAAAGCTCTGTAACTTTTCCCACAGTGATTCAATAAATAAATAAATAATAAAAAAAAATTAAAAAAAAATAAAATAAAATTTTCGGTGTTGTTGAGAAATTCTTGCATAAGTACACTGTGGAGTAAAGCAGAAGGGAGTGGACAAGACATTGCTAACAGTTAAGCGCAGATAAGAAGGGTGGTTATGTCCACGCTGTTTATGGACTGTGTTTTAAAATCTCCTAAGTGAAATTTTGGTTTGAGGGAAAACTAATGTTCCCAGCAGTGTTCACTACTGAGCTCCGTTTGTTTCTCCCAAATGGAGGTGAATCGATTCTTTCTCGGCCCTCTTTGTGTCCTCAAACATCCTTTATGACATATGTCACTGTCACTGTCACTGTCCTCCTGTTGTTCATCGATTTTCTCGAGCGGGCCCAGTAACTTCTCCATCGTGAGACTTTGTTTTACTGTGTTGGCATATCAAATACGTCACGGGGAGCTTGCCAGGTTTTGCAGTGTGGGCGAGATACTCTCGGTAGCTTGCCGGGCTCTCCGAGACGGGCGGAGGAATCAAACTCAGGTCGACCATGTTGGCTGCATGACATATGTAACTCTTAGTTTTCCACCTAGAGAAATCTGAGTTAAGAGAAGGTGGAGGTTGGGGGGAGGGGAAGGCCATCTAAAACTTCAGGAGAAGGGAAAAAACCTTACAAAGGGTGATTTTTTTTCTGCTTTTGTCTCAGAAACATGAAAGGGGTAGATAAGTTATTAGATGACGTTTACTGTGCAGTTAAAGAGTCAATATAGGGGCTGGCGCGATAGCACAGTGGGTAGGGCGTTTGCCTTGCACTCGGCCTACTGGGGTTCGAATCCCAGCATCCCATATGGTGCCCTGAGCACCATCAGGAGTAATTCCTGAGTGCAGAACCAGGAGTAGCCCCTGAGCATCGCCGGGAGTGACCCAAAAAGGGAAAAAAAATTAAAGAGTCAATATATTTGGACTAAATCATCCTGAAATTGCATTCTGTCCTAGAGTAGAACTAGAAAGAGAATTAGATGGTTGGACGAAGGGGGTGCATGCATGTGGGGTTGTTTCTCAGGATCTTCATGAGAAGGGTTTCCACACTCAGAGCTACTCCAAAATCTTCATCCTTGAACCCCCAAACCTCCTTCAGTGATCTGGACTGGGATAGCTTGCAATTGTCCAGATATGCAGGTGGGAAGATAATATGAGTGAGACAGAGAAAGATGAAATTCCACGTTATGTGGGGAGCAGCGATACTGCTGGCACACTTGACTCATCTTTTAAAAACACTTCCTTGTAGGAAAACGTCCTTGAGCATGAAACTTTTCCAAGATGCAAACAAGATTTTCCAAGTTCATCTTTGCAGCATGCCTTGCTCCTTATGGCATGCTCAGTTTTCTTTACATAGGCATCACCTTCCTATTTTGCTCCACACACCCTCTCAGGGCAGGCTCTTTCCTGGCCAGCTCCCATTGCTAACACAGACAGTCTTCCTGTCTGAGATATATGTGCTCCCGATTCTGTGGCTTAATCCTGAGAGCTGAAACTCTTGCACATCCACAGGAGCAAGCGTCCAGGTAGCCTCCTTCTTGTTCCATAGCTAGTTTCTGCCTTTGCAACATGCTTTCTAACAGAACTTGTAGGGGTTCCTGAGCTCAATGTTCTTTCCTTCCCATTCCCCCCCCTTTGGGGGCGGTTTTCATCACAGGAGTGTCACACACCTGGTTGCAACGCTCACATGCATTTTTGGCTGTGGTGTACTCCAAGTGCCACATGCTTTAGTTGTGTAGCTTGTACACACTTTGGTTGGTTGTAGTGTTCAGCAGAGGCCGCATACTTGGTTGTGATGCTTACTGAGGGTCAGACCTACCAGTTTCAGGGCTCACACATTCACAGTTGAGGTGCAACAGAGATCACACACTTTGCCGAAGCATGGGAGAAATGGACGTGCCGGGGGGGGGGGGGGGGGGCGGAGCCAGAGATACAAGTCTCCCCTTTACTGAGGCCAGGCAGGTTGCCTAGCAACTACGCTAATCCCAGGTCCTTCACTTTCTGTTAGTAACTGAGTTCCCCTGCTTAGACTGTCCTAATGTTCTCAAGCTGTGACCTATGCTTATCTCTTTGGGAATTTTTTGTTATTTTGAGCCACACTTGCTGATGCTCATGGGTTACTATTTCCACCGACCTCCAGGATTACTCCTGGTAAAGTGCTTGGGGGACCATATGGGATGATGGGGATCAAATTTGAGTTGGCTGCATGCAAACCAAATGCTATTGTACTATGGCTCCACTATCCCACCATATATCTTTTCTTTGTTTAATTTTGGGGGATGCACACCCCGGGGTGTTCAGGAGTTACCCCTAGTTACCCCTGTCTTGGTGCTCAGTGGACCACATGGAAGCTGGAGTTCTTGCAAATAAAGCATGTGCTTCAATCCATTGAGTTCTCTCCTCAGTCCTTTGCTTATCTTTTCTTTCTTCTCTTTTTGAGTTTAAATAAGTGTTTATTTAAGAAAGAGAAAAAACTAGCTCTTCCCATGGGACAAATATCTTGCTTATCTTCTTGATCATGATTTAAAGTCCCCTGGTTACACCACCCTCCATTCCTATGAATGAATGACCTTCTTGACCCAGCCTAAACCCTGCTCCTTCTGAGGTTTAATGGTTTTGTTTTATTTTGTTTTTAGGTGCTGGGTCATATCTGGCAATGCTCAGGGGTCACTCCTGGCTCATGCACTCAGGAATTACTCCTGGCGGTTCTCAGGGGACCACATGGGATGCCAGGAGTTGACCCTAGGTCAGCCACATGCAAGGCAAGTGCCCTACCCACTGTACTACCTCTCCAACCCCTGATATTTTTCTCTAAGATTTAACACATATACCCCTTGGCTTGGAAGCTTGGAAAACCTTCATTTCTATATTTTTCTCTACCAATTTACTTTCCTAAATCAATACTTTCCTATACAAAACTTTTAATGGTTTCCTTTTCACCACAGAAGAAAGACCTAGTTTTAGATAAGGATTTAAGGTCCTGCCAGTCAACCCCATTGACCTTTCCAACCACATTTTCTACTTTCAGCAGCAGAACTTCTGTTCCCACTCAAGCTCAATTCAAAGTTTCCTGAACAGTTTGCTCATTCTGCCTCTACATTCATTTTTTCTCACTCAGCTCCTTCCCCAAGAAGAATAATTACACCTGACCATCTTCCTCCTCTTCAGCTCCCCACTTAATGATGCCTGTTCTTCAAACAAAACAAAATCCACAGGCTCAGATTGCCTTCCTTGATGCCTCTCCTAAATTCCTGTAGCCATGAGGATGTTCTTCATGAATTTGATAATTTATCCATATCTTGTTCATGTTTTCCTCTGTCCCTGTCACTTTACTTCTGTTCTTGGATGTTCTAGTCTTATACTTAATATTCATAGACTTTGTGACTTAAGTCATTGAGACTTCACTGTCTACCCTACATGGTGGGGGCATGGCTTAGATAGCATTCCTGACAGGGCCACATGAAAGAAGATGGCATGGATACTAAGGTTGGACAGTGGAGTGTCAATTCAAATGCTGGATGCCCTATTATCTGGAACTCGGTGGGGTTTTGGTCATTGTTTGTTTGTCTTTGGGCTACACCTGGTGGTGCTCAGGGCTTAACTCCTGCCTCTGCACTCAGGGACCACTCCTAGCAAGTGTGGAGGACCAAATGGGGTTCTGGGGATTGAATCCAGGTTGGCTTCATGCAAAGCAAATGCCCTGCTCACTGTCCTACCTCTGGAACTAGTTAAGTCTGTAGCACTGTAGCACTGTCCTCCCATTGTTCATTGATTTGCTTGAGCGGGCCCAGTAACATCTCCATTGTGAGACTTGTGTTTGGCATATGGAATACGTCACTGGTAGCTTGCCAGGCTTTGCCGTGTGGGCAAGATACTCTTGGTAGCTTGCCAGGTTCTCCGAGAGGGGTGGAGGCACTGAACCTGGCTCGGCCTGGCTGGCCTTGTGCAAGGCAAATGCCCTACCGCTGTGCTATCAAAAACAAAACAAAACAAAAACCTTGTCAACAAGATTTTTGTTGCAAGGATTAAAAAGACCTTGCAAAAGTGGATCATTTGGACTTTTTGAAATTTTAAGTAAATAATTGAGTAATAGGAGGTCAACAAATATTTTGCTGGTTGTCTGAACTGAAGTGAATATCCTTATACACACTCTGCTCCTCATCAGCACATTAGTACTGAGTATTACCACTCAGTTAAAGGACATAATCCAAACATTGGTGGCAGTCACCTTTCTGTTATGTCCTAAAGTCTTTTAAAATGAGACATGCAGTGTCCTGTGTCTTCTTAGAATGTCACAATCAAAGCCCTGCAAAGTTTTAAATAAACATAACTTCCATGTATATGCAATGTATATGCAAAATAGTCTTTGAAATATGTCTCATACTCTTTTGTGTTGTACCTTGAGTTTCTCATACTCTTTTGTGTTGTTTTGTTTGCTTGGAGACCACATCCAGCATTGCTCAAGGACCACTTGTGGCTCTGTACTCAGGGGCCACTCCTAGCTCTGAGCTCAGAGGCCAATCCTGAGGTGCTTGGGGAACCATATGGGGATGCTGGGATTTGGACCTGAATACTGCCACATGCTCGGCAATTGCCTTAACCTTTGTACTATAGCTCTTGTCCAATATTTTCCATATTATCTGAGAAACAATTAAACTGATATAACCCAATGCATTTCATCTAAACACAATAAAATATTCAATTGGACATGTATTTAATACATTGCTTGAGAAAACTACATGAGCCTCATGCACTCTAAATACATCCTTAGGTGAATTTGCCCATGTTTTTCTTTTTCTTTTTTAACCAGTATAATAAATGATCTGTTACTGTCACTGTCCTCCAGTTGTCCACCGATTTACTCGAGCGGGCCCAATAACATTGTGAGACTTGTTACTGTGTTTGGCAAATCGAATATGTCACGGGTAGCTTGCCAGGCTTTGCCCTGCGGGCAAGATACTCTTGGTAGTTTGTCGGGCTCTCCGAGAGGGGCAGAGGAATTGAACTCGGATCGGCCGTGTCGACTGTGTGCAAGGCAAACGCCTTACCTATGTGCTATCGCTCCAGCCCATAAATGATCTAAATATAAATATTATCTAAAAATTATCTAAAGAGAATCAACTGAAAATATATGTTTTGTGGGGGTCAGAGGGTAGATAAGATAGAGAAGGGTCCAGATGACAATAATAGTTGGAAGTGATCATGATCACTCTGAACAAGAACTGAGTATTGAAGGTAGGTAAAGGGATATGCATGATAACCTTTCAGTATCTATATTGGAAACCATAATGCTCCAAATGAGAGAGAGAGAGAGAGAGAGAGAGAGAGACAGAGACAGAGAGAGAGACAGAGACAGAGACAAAGACGGAGGCAGAGAGACAAGAGAGAGATGCCTGTCATAGAGGCAGGCTGATGAGGGGGTATTAGGTGGACGGGGGAGGGAAACTGGGGACACTGGTTGTGGAAATGTACACTGGTAAAGGGAAGGGTGTTGGAACATTGTATGACTGAAACCCAATCATGAACAACTTTGTAATGCTCTCTCATGGTGATTCAACAAAAAAAATCTGCAAAATCAATAAAAAACTTAATGTTACTATGAACAAACAGAGTCCTCTAGCTTGAAATGATCTGAAATCACCATTTTGCAAAGTTTACATCAAAAAGCAGGCACGAGGTTCGTCGAGGAGCTGGGGAGCATGTCCCTTTCCCATGCCCCATATGCATGCCCCTTTCCCCGCGCAGGGCCCCCACTGCCGGACAGCAGGAGGAGACTTTGGGGAATACCTGCCCGAGTTCCAAGTTCTGCCCGACCTCCAGCCCACCTCATCGTGGCGCCGCCTTCCCCTGCAGGTTGTAGGTCATTGCATCCCTGGGACTGGCTGGGGGTATAGCCTCCACAGTAGGGGGCATGGCCTCCTCAAAAGCGGGCATGGTATTCTGTGTGGTTGCAGTTATATTCCGCACTCCCAGCACTCCCGACACACATCCCAGCCTTTATCACCTAATTCTGTGGAAAAAGTCCTGGCCGCCTCAACCACAATACAACAATAATCCACTGGCCTACTCCAATTCCACTTACAATAGGCAAGAAGCTGTGCAAGCCCAATATAAAAGAGCACCTCCTCCAGTGCTTCACTAGATGCCCAATATGTCACAGAACAATGACTGAGAGGAAGGACAGATTCTAGAAGGGGAGAGGGTGACCACCATCGACGAACCTTATTCAGAATCCTTTCCCACAATAAGAGGGAACAGTGCTAGTGAATTCCAAGGTTTTACCTCTAGACAACCACAACAGCATGAAGAAACTGCGCAAATCTCCACTATGAGGAGAGGACGAAGAAAAGAGTCCCAAATCCTCAACAGGGGTTACCCACAAATATGTTCTCTCTGATAAAGAATTCCGAGATGAAATGCAGATGATGTTCAAGGAACTACTCAAAAAAATCAATGGAGGAGATATCCAGAAAACTAAAGGAAGAAATAAAAGAAACAGTAGAATGGATAAATTCTATAGTCGAGAAAATAAAGGAAGAAATGAGAGTAGAAATTAAAAAGCTACAAAAAGAAGTGTCACAAATAAAGGATTCGGTAGATGAAATTAAAAATTCAGTGGATGCCCTCAGCAGTAGAATAACTACAGCTGAAGACAGGATCAGTGAGCTTGAAGATGAGCAACAGAAATCACACAGGGAACAACAAACAATGGGCAAAGACCTCAAAATAGCTCTAAGGAGAATCAGAGACATAGGGGATGACGCCAAGAGGAACAACATTAGAATCATCGGAGTACCAGAAGGACAGGGAGGCAACTCCAATGAAAAAGCCACAGTCAAAGAAATCATTGCTAAAAAGTTCCCAGAGAATGCAGACATCCAGATCCAAGGAGCCAGAAGGGTGCCAGCTAAAAGAGACCCTAATAAAAAAAAACTGCAAGGCATATCATAGTCAGAATGATGGATGCCGTGGATAGAGACACAATACTGCAAGCAGCAAGGTCAAAGAAGGAAATCACATACAAAGGAGCACCTCTTAGAATTACAGTAGACCTATCAGAGGAAACCCTCCAAGCCCGAAGACAATGGTGGGATATAGTGAAAAAACTCAATGAAATAAACACCTCATCAAGAATACTTACAAAATTGAACCAAGAAGACTTGGGATACCTGAATAGAGCCATTCATATCAAGGAAATTGAAACTGTAATCAAAAGTCTTCCAAAAAACAAAAGTCCAGGCCCAAATGGATTCATTCCAAACATTTAAAGAAGACCTGTTGTCAGTTCTTCTCAAGCTTTTCCAGGAAATTGAAAAATAGGAACTCTCCCAAACAGCTTCTATGAGGCACATATCGCCCTAATACCAAAAGGAAACAAAGACAAACAAAGAAAACTATAGGCCAAAATCCCTGATGAACACAGATGCAAAGATCCTCAACAAAATATTAGCAATAAAATCCAACAACTCATCAAAAAAGATCATACACCAGGACCAAGTGGGATTCATCCTGGGGATGCAAAGATGGTTTAACATTCGGAAATCAATCAACATAATCCATCATATAAACAAAAGTAAAGATAAAAACCATATGATCATATCAATAGACTCAGAGAAAGCTTTTGACAAGATCCAGCACCTATTTATGATGAAAACTCTCACCAAAATGAGTTTTTTTTTTTTTCTTTTTGGGTCACACCCGGCAATGCACAGGGATTACTCCTGGCTCTGCGCTCAGGAATTACCCCTGGCGGTGCTCAGGGGACCATATGGGATGCTGGGAATTGAAGCCGGGTCGGCTGCGTGCAAGGCAAATGCCCTACCCGCTGTGCTAATGCTCCAGCCCCACCAAAATGAGTTTTGAAGGTTTTCCTCAAGATAGTTAAAGCCATCTTGACAAACCCATGGCAAGCACTATCCTCAATGGAAAAAACTAAGGGCCTTTCCTCTAAGATCAGGGAAAAGACAAGGATGCCCACTATCACAACTTCTGTTCAATATAGTACTGGAAGTACTTGCAATAGCGATTAGGCAAAAAAAAAAAAAAGACATTAAAGGCACCCAGATAGGAAAGGAAGAAATTAAGCTTTCACTATTTGCAGATGATATGATACTATATCTCGAGAATCCTAAATACTCTATCAAGAAACTCCTAGAATTAATAGTCTTGTACAGTAAAGTCTCAGGCTATAAAATTAATGCCCCAAATCCATGGCCTTCCTATCTGCAAACAATGAGAGAGTGGAAAGTGACATGAAAAAAAATCCTGTTCACAATCGTGCCCCAGAAAATCAAATACCTTGGAATCAGCCTAACTACAGAGGTAAAGGACCTCTACAATGAAAACTACAAAATGCTACTCCATGAAATAAAAGAGGACAGAAGGAAATGGGAACATATCCCCTGCTCATGGATAGGAAGAATTAGCATTGTCAAAATGGCAATACTCCCCAAAGCATTATACAGATTCAATGTGATCCTTATAAGGATACCCATGAAATTCTTCAAAGAAATCGACCAAGCACTCCTGAAATTCATACGGAACAAAAAACGCCCACGAATAGCTAAAGCAATTCTTGGGAAAAAGAAGTGGGGATGCATTACCCTCCCCAACCTCAAACTCTACTACAAAGCGGTAATAATTAAAACAGCATGGTATTGAAACAAAGGCAGGGCCACAGACCAATGGAACAGGGTGGAATATCTGTACACACAACCCCAAATGTATGAACATCTAATCTTTGATAAGGGAGCAAGAAATGTGAAGTGGAGCAAGGAAAGCCTCTTCAACAAATGGTACTGGCATAACTGGACAACCACATGCAAAAAAATGGGCTTAGACCTCAACCTAACACCATGTACAAAAGTCAGATAAAAATGGATTAAAGATATCAACATCGGGCAAAAATCCATAAGGTACACTGAAGATAAGGTCGGCAAAACCCTCCACAATATTGAGGCTAACGGTATCTTCAAAGACGACACTCCATTGACCAACCGAGTGGAAACAGAGATAAACAAATGGGACTATCTTTTTTATTTTTGCTTTTTTGGGTCACATCTGACGATGCACAGGGGTTACTCCTGGCTCTGCACTCAGGAATTAGCCCTGGCAGTTCTCAGGGGACCATATGGGATGCTGGGAATCGAGCCCTTTTTGGCTGCATGCAAGGCAAACGCCCTATCCGCTGTGCTATTGCTCCAGCCCCAAATGGGACTATTTTAAATTAAGAAGCTTCTGCATCTCAAAAGATACAGTGACCAGAATACAAAAACAATCTACAGAATGGGAAAGGATATTCACCCAATACCCATCTGATAAGGGGTTGATATCAAGGATATACAAAACACTGGTTGAACTCCACAAGAAGAAAACATCCAACCCCATCAAAAAATGGGGTGATGAAATGAACAGAAAGTTTCTCAAAGAAAAAATCTGAATGGCGAAAAGGCACATGAGAAAATGCTCTACATCACTAATCATCAGGGAGATGCAGATCAAAACAACAATGAGATATCATCTCACACCACAGAGATTGGCCCACATCCAAAAGAACAAAAGCAACAGGTGTTGGCACGGATGTGGTGAGAAAGGGACTCTCCTTCACTGCTGGTGGGAATGCGACTGGTTCAGCCCTTTTGGAAAACAGTATGGACGATTCTCAAAAAACTAGAAATTGAGCTCCCATTTGGCCCAGCAATACCACTCCTGGGAATATATCCCGGAGAGGCAAAAAAAGTACAGTTGAAATGACATCTGCACTTCTATGTTCATTGCTGCACTGTTCACAATAGCCAAAATCTAGAAAAAACCCGAGTGCCTGAGAACAGATGACTGGATAAAGAAACTTTGGTACATCTACACAATGGAATACTATGCAGCTGTTAGAAAAGATGAAGTCATGAAATTTACATACAAGTGGTACTACATGGAAAGTATCATGCTAAGTGAAATGAGTCAGAAAGAGAGGGACAGACATAGAAAGATTGCACTCATCTGCGGAATATAAAGTAACAAAATAGGAGACTAACATCCAAGAATCACTGTCACTGTCACTGTCCTCCCGTTGTTCATCGATTTGCTCCAGCGGGCCCAGTAACGTCTCCATTGTGACACTTGTTACTGTGTTTGGCATATCGAATACGTCACGGGTAGCTTGCCAGGCTTTGCCATGCAGGCGAGATACTCTTGGTAGCTTGCTGGGCTCTCCGAGAGGGGCAGAGGAATCGAACCTGGGTCAGCCAGGTTAGCCGTGTGCAAGGCAAACGCCCTACCCGCTGTGCTATCACTCTAACCCTAACATCCAAGAATAGTCAAGATAAGTACCAGGAGGTTCACTCCATGGCTTGAAGGCCAGACGCACATGCTAGGGTAAAGGCAGCTCAGATAGAGAAGGGAACACCAAGTAAAGGGTGTTGGGAGGATCTTCCCAGTATGGGAGATGCATGCTGAAAGTAGACTATAGACCGAACATGATTGCCACTCAATGCCACTCTTGCAAACCACAGGACCCAAAAGGAGAGAGAACAAAAGGGAATGCCCTGCCACAGAGGCGGGGTGGGATGGGGGGTGGATGGGGGGGTGGGAGGGATACTGAGATCATTGGTGGTGGAGAATGGGCACTGGTGAAGGGATGGGTACTCGATCATTGTATAACTGAAACCCAAGCATAAAATCTTGTAAGTCTACAACTGTACCTCATAGTTTTTCACTAATAAAAATTAAAAAGAAAAAAAGAAAAAGCAGGCACAAGTAAGCTTTGCTTACTCTGGCGAGGAACAACTGAATAAAAAGTTCATCTGCCTGTTCTCTGTGCACAGTTCATCCAGTTCCTAAGGATGAGAGAGGTCTGGGGCAAACAAGGACAGCAGTATGCCCCAGACCTCTGTAGTTCTTCTTGCCCAGTTCCAAGAAATCTTTTTTATATGTAATATTTTGATGACTTGCCTGAGAGTTCAGAAAAAAGAAACAAGACCAGATAGAACGTTTTCTCAATCAATCACTGCGTGGACCCTAAAAAAGGTTTTTTCCTTTATAAGGCGGAGCATCGAGCATTTGTGGAAAAAACAGATTAGTACTTTAGTAGAGAATCATTGGCATCATTACATAGGGAACTCACGTCTCTTGCCATATGATTTCTATAACACTGATGGGTTCAAGCAGATTAAATAAAGCAGTACATATGAATAACTTAAAAAATGACCAAATATGTGGTCACTATAATGATCTGCATTGAGTAGATTTGTAGTGCTTATCTTTAAAAAAATTAACAATTTTTTATTTTGGGGGGCCACATCCGGATCTCCTCAGGGACTCCTCCTGGCTGTGGTCAGGGATCACTCCTGGCTGAGTTAGGGGCATCAAAGCAAGAGTCTTACCTGCAGTACCATCTCTCCAGCTCTGTAAGGTTGATCTTCCATGATCTAAACTGCTATAATAGACTCGACCTCACCAGCTACCCTCTTTAGTCAGAGTGAACTGTACTGGATCGACCCAAACAGAATCAATACACAGGCTGGATTGATTGGCTTCTTTGAAGAGTTTGTGATGTACAGGCCAGATGGCCGGTCAGTTTTCCGCTTAACCCTTGGATTGGAGATTCATGTAGGACCTGGACTAGAGTAAAAGCAGGCACGGGGGCCAGAAATCTGAGCAGCCAATACTGGAACAGTGTGCCCTTTCCATTTTATCCAACTGAACATACTTTCTGAAACTCTCTTTCCTTGGGTTCCAAGATCTTCTTTCGTCCCACTGCTTTTCTGGAGGAGAATGCTTTTTCTCTCACTTCCGCAGACTCCTTTACATCCATGATCCTCTTACTCTACCTCCTTTTATTTTTATATGAAAAATTTTAAATTGAGGTATCCTAGTTTATAACAATATCAAAGTCATTATTTTAGAGCAAAAAAACTACTACACCAATTCTTCCGCCTGGGTTTCCAGATCCCCCCACCGAGATCCCAGGCTCACTCCACCCCCTCCTCATTTCCCAATTTCACTGATTATGTTTCAAGATTGGTTTCCACCAGGAACAGTCAAATTCCTTTCTTTGTCCCTCTAGATGTCAGGGTGTCTATCGTTCTGCCTTCTCCTGCTCTTCCCCTGTGACCTCTGGTGAGCCACAGTCGAAGTTGTACCTGCTCATGGTACGCCCTGGCTGCCAAATCTCTATTTCCAGAGTACACGTGTCTTACAGGTTGGGTCTTCAAGAACCACTGAAGCTCTACATGGCCAAGATGGAATTCATGTTTCTACCACCACCCCTGTCTCTTTCCCTTATATTCCTTACCCTTGTAATGACCCCCATTCCTCTACATTACTGAAGCTGCAAGACAGGCTACTGCCCCCAAACTCATAAAAAATAAAACACCAAAAAACAAAAACAAAACCCCCAGTCTAGGCTCCAGGAGATAGTAGAGCGATCAGGGCAGATGCCTCACCTGTGCTTGACTTGGGTTTCATTCCCAGCAACACATGGGCCCCTGAGCAATGAAGGGTGGAGCCCGGGAGGCCCTGTGAATAGCCAGGTGTGGAAATGCCAGGTTGGCCCAGGTAATACCCAGCACTGCCTCCTCAGGTTTATGTTGAACTGCCAGCTCACTGATAATCAGCCTCACCAGGTACCCTCCCCAGTCAGAGCAGGAGAGAGTCATTAGTGGGGCCTCCTGAACACTGTTTGGGACCCCTTCCCCCCCAAATAAACCTCAGTTTATCACCAAATCTTGTCCATTTTCACTTAGAAGCACCTCTCCAATCACAGACTGTCAGTTGTCTATTGTACATTGTTGTTAATTGCTCACAGGGAACTTCAGACTGAATCTCCAATCTCTCTCGTAGCAGGTCACTCTCTGCTTGCCATTAGAGTGTGATTCTCTTGCTTAAAATTCTTGTACTTCTCAAGTTCTCAGATCTCGCATGGAGCCATCACCATTTTTTAAAAGCCAACTACCTTCTTGGTCTCTAGCTCCATGAACCAGTCCCACAAACTCCATGAACCAGAAAATAAATCATTCTCTTTCATGTTTCTAGGCTTTTGCTGACATTCTAGCTTGGGATGTCCTCTCTGGTCGGCTTACTCACCCATGCAGGTGTGGCTTAAACACTGCTGGGAGGCTTTGACTAATCTTCCCACCCACGGACACACTTAGCTTCTTCCTTGACCACACAAAATCCTGTTTCTACTGACAGCACATCTTCCAAACTGACTGAGCTATAAGGCTCGGATGGGGGAGTTGCTAAAAATACAGGTTTCCAAGAGTCTGATTCAAGGAAGGAATTCTGATGAACCTGACACTAAGGTCTGTTGGTGATTCTACAACTAAAAGAAACCTAGAGAACCTAAATGATGTTGGAAGACATGTGCTTATGCTTGTCCTTTGCTGTCACTCCTGTCTATCTCACAAACTGGAAGCTTCATGACACCTCTGTCCACATCTGTCTTGAATACACATGTCCAGAGTATGGCAGGGATTGGAATTTTATGGAATGAATATCAAGCATCTTCTAATTTGCCACTTCCATAAGAGTTCATAAAATTTGATTTGTTGTGCAAACGTCTACTTTGGTGGGGTGGCACGAGATTAGAGCTCTGCAGTTAGACAGTCTTGCCATGTGATGTCAGGGGCCGATGCTACACATGTGCCACAGGCATGCCTCAAGCTACTCTTTGTGCCTGGCAATTCTGAACCTGGGTGTGTGTGTGTGTGTGTGTGTGTGTGTGTGTGTGTGTGTGTGTAGGGAGTAAATCTCAGGGAAAGCCCAGAAATGGAACAGATAAGTAAGCATCAGGAGTGTGCTCGGCCCCCCACCACCCAAGAGTACAAACAGACTGTGCACAAGCACCACCGCTCCAGAATGTGGAAATGTGAAAATGTGATCCCCATGAGCACATGTGCAAAGGCTGAAACCAAAGAAGGGGGACTCTCCGTGAGTACCATCGCTGAGTGTGTGTGCAACCACCAGACATCACAATGGCAACAATAGTAGAGGGATGGGAAAGAGAGAAAAATTGGAAAGATAAAAGGCCCTTGATGGGCTAAGATAGTTAGGCCAGAAGTCAAGCTAGCATGAAAAGAACCTGGCTGTCCAGGTTGAGGACTGAGTGACAAGGATGGGAAACTTCCTCCCACACCTCCATTTATTCTTGACTAAGTTACAGATTTGGGTGTAGCAATACCTATTATCTTTGTGTGAGGAATTCAATAATACTAGATAAAAATCACTGCTCAGAAAGATACTGCTGATCCCTACCCCATCTCCCTTCATTGAGTATATGATCCCTTGGAGAGGCAGAATCATATATATATATATATATATACATATATATATATATAATCATATATATATATCACAGTCACGGTCACAGTCCTCCCGTTGTTCATGGATTTGCTCGAACGGGCCCAGTAACGTCTCCATCATGAGACTTGTTGTTACTGTGTCCGGCATATCGGACACGTCACGGGTAGCTTGCCAGGCTCTGCCGTGCGGGCGAGATACTCTCGGTAGCTTGCCGGGCTCTCTGAGAGGGGCAGAGGAATGGAACTCGGGTTGGCCATGTTCGCCGCTTGTAAGGCAGACGCCCTACCGCTGTGATATATATATATATATAAAACATAATATATATTTTAGCTGCAAGGACACACTCTGCTGTGTTCAGGCCTCACTCTTGGCTCTGTGCTTATGGATCAATATTTTTTTTCCCTTTTTAGGTCACACCCAGCAATGTACAGGGGTTACTGCTGGCCCTGCACTCAGGAATTAGTCCTGACGGTGCTAGGGGAACCATATGGGATGCTGGGGAATCGAACCCGGGTCAGTCACGTGCAAGGCAAATACTCTACCTGCTGTGCTATCACTCCAGCCCCAATTAGGGATCAATCTTGATGGGACTCTGGGGACCATACATGGTGCAGGGGATTGAGCCCAGGTTGGCCACATGCAAGGAAAATGCATTCCCCACTGTCCTATCTCATTTGCTCTCTAGAGAATGGTAAGAAGGTTCAGAGCAAGGGCTTCCCCATCAGAGACAGGTTGTACATCCTGGTTCTGCAAGTTGTTGGCTGCATGCCACTGAACAAATTTTGTAACCTCTCTGTCGAATAGTTTGCATAACAATGGCCGCCTGAGTGATGTCATAGAGGATTACATGAAAAGAAAATGTATATAAAATAGTGCCGGGCCTTACCACTAATTGAGTCCTTACCAAATGTTGCTAACATAAAAAAAAGTTGTGGTTGTTGGTAATTTAAATAGCTACATTACTATTAATCAATTAATTATAAACAGAATTTCAATAAAAACTTGTGGCAATAAAGTAAATGATTGTATTTTATTTATTTATTTATTTATTTATTTATTATTGTTTTGCTTTTTGAGTCACACCCGGCTATGCCAGGTTACTCCTGGATCTGCAGTCAGGAATTACCCTTGGCGGTGCTCAGGGGACCATATGGGATGCTGGGAATCAAACTCAGGTCGGCCATGTACAAGGCAAACACCCTACACACTGTGCTATTACTCCAGCCCCCAATGATTGTATTTTAAATTATTAACCCTGGTTAATAATCCCCAGCCAGTCCCTGGGAAAATGAAGGCTTAAAAATCTTGTTTTCAAACTATTAGCTGCTAAAATCAAGTATATTTGGGAGAAAGGATGTGTTATCTTCAGAGTTTACCAAATTACAACCAATTTTGAAATTTCAGACATAGTAATTTTTCAAAGATTAGATAATTTTTCGAGAAAGATCTAATATCCGAATTTAAAAATGAGCAGCTTTCACACAGTGCTGTAAAATTAGTGGTCAGCGGGTTTGCTGGCTGGAGGGTGGCTGAGATAGATTACAAAATGCTGGGGTATGAGAAGCGTTATATGAAGAGGGTCTTGGGTACTTTGTGATGAGATGCAGTAACTGCACATGAGCACCATAAATGTTACCACTATTAACTGTAAATTATAATTCAAAAAATTTTAAAGAAGATATTGAAGAGAAGGAAAAGAAATCTCAGAATCGAGAAATGTTGAGTTCAGGGACCAGAGCAATGGTACAATGGGTAGGGAGCTTTCCTTTCATGTGTTCAACTCGAGTTCAATCCCTGACTCCCAACATGGTCCCCTGAGTCCATCAGGAGTGATTCTCGAGCACAGATCCAGGAGTAAGCCTTGAGTATCACCTGGTGCGACTCCCCCAAACAAAACAAAACAAAAAATACGGAGTTCACATATTCTAATTAGCTGTCCCCTCTCCTATTAGCTACTAGTGAGTAAAATTACCTCTTTGGAACTGGGGTGCAGGAGGGGAACCTATTCTCCTACTTGGCTCACAGACTCCACAGTGAACAGAGAGTGACTGGAAGAAAATGAAGTTCTACAGAGAACAGCTTGTGCTTTTAACTCCTGTATTCAAGGGAAGTACCCTAAACCCTGTGCTATCTCTTTCACCCTTGTACTTTTGTTGTTGCTGTTGTTTGTTTTTGGATGACTTTTTGCAGTGCCCAGGGTTTACTCCTAGCTCTGTGCTCAGGGATCGCTCTAGGCTCAGGGACCCTATGCAGTGCTGGGGGTTGAATCCAGGTTGGCTGTGTATAAGGCAAACAAGCGCCGTACCTGTGGTACTATCTCTCTTGCCCCTATACTTACCCCAGTACTTGCCCCTGAGATCTGAAAAGTATCTTAACATTTTTAACCTGAAATGTCTTCACATTTTAACTTATTTACACACACACACACACACACACACCCCTTTGTCACTAAAAACATAAACAAAAAAGCAAACTTCTATCCCATCTTAAAGGGTGTCGAAATTATTTCTTTTATGGAGCAGAAACAAAACATAAGATTTGTCTTCCTGTTAGGAAATGTCTTAGCTTAGGGAGAAGAATGTCTCACGTCAAAGGGCCGGCAAACATCTGGCACGCTCTAAGATAATCAGGGAAAGTCACGACCTTCTGAGCATCTCACAAGCACACATGGGAGTGAATGGTTCTACTCTGGCCCCTCTATTTGCTTCCAGGAGAAGCCAACAGCCCACCTTCTATAAATAAGCTTCCAAGTACTGAAGTCCTAGCAAGGCTTGAGAATTTGCTCTCTCTCCCTCTCTAATAATAATAATTTTATTTTAATACAATAAAATGATATTTATTAAAGAACTGTGATCTACAAAGTTACTGGTAGTTGAGTTTTAGGCATGTATAGTTCAACACAAATCCCACCACCAGTGTCAACTTCTGTCCACCAATGTCTTTCTAATTTTGCTCTGTTGCCTCGACTTTAAGATCTGTAGTAATGGAAAAAAAAACACATATAGGTAAATTTCATCCCCACAAGTAGTCAGGGAAGTCTCAATATAGAGGAGAAACTCCTCAACATGGGAAAACCAAACAACCGTCCTTGCCCTGTCTTTGGTTTTCTTCATACACTATCTGACAAAAGTGAAACCTAAACAGAAAACCAGAGAGATAAGCTAACAAAAACTCCTCTCGAGTCAACTCCCCAGATGAATGCAATCTTTCTATGTCTGTCCCTCTCTTTCTGACTCATTTCACTTAGCATGATACTTTCCATGTAGTACCACTTGTATGTAAATTTCATGACTTCATCTTTTCTAGCAGCTACATAGTACTCCGTTGTGCAATGCCTCTTTTGCAAACCACAGCACCCAAAAGGAGAGAGAGAACAAAAGGGAATGCCCTGCCACAGAGGCAGGGGGGGAATGGGAGGGATACTGGGATTCGTGGTGGTGGAGGATGGGCACTGGTGGAGGGATGGTGCTCGATCATTGTATAACTGAAACCCAAGCACAAAAATTTGTAAGTCTACAACTGTACCTCATGGAGTTTCACTAATAAAAATTTAAAAAAAAAGTCAATTCCGCTTCCAGGAAAAAAAAATTATAGTGTCCTCCAAAAAAAAAAGAGTCAATTCCACTTTTAAATATACTCAAAATGGGGGATGGGCTTGTCCTGCTTGAGCCTGGAGAGGATTTCCCAGGACTCAAGCCCATCCAGGTGAAGTGATGGGGCCTGGGCAAGTCATTCTTCTCTTTCTCTCGAATAAACTTGACCAGGAACAAAGTGCTAGGCCCCGAGATAAGCCATGGAGAGCTGATGACAGAGATTTGTGTGCTGATTCAGTTTTTACAAGCTCACAATTGTATCATATATTTTTAAAATATTTATTTACATAGTTCCAAGTAGTGCACAGGAGGCTGGGGTCTGGCAGGCCCATGTGAGGGCCTGAAAATGAGATAACAGCTTAGGCCCCACTGTCTGTGGGTACCCAGCTACCACTGTGATTCTAGGGTCTTCCAGGCTGCACCCCGAGATACTGAGGGGGGACATGAGATGTTGGGAATCAAACTGGGTCAGGTCCTGGGCATGTACCCCAATTGTTATGCTTTTCCATATCCCACAATTAAATCCTTTAAAATAACAGGGGAGTTAGCATGGAAGTAAGGGGTTGGGGACAAGTCCAGGGCTGGGTAAGTACAAGGGTTAAGTACTTTGGTGGTATGCACAAAGCCAACTGCTTAAATCCACAGCTTCACACATGGTCCCTGAGAACTACCAGGGATTATTCCTGAGCACAGAGCCAGAAATTGTTCCTGAGCCCAGTCCCCAAACCAAAGTAAATAAAATGACACCAGAAAGATAGCAACAAAGAACTGCTTCCACCAAGCACTCAGGCAGGTAGTGAGACTTAGCAGAGTGGGCAAGAGAGCACTGGCACACAGGGTAGGGGCCTTGGGCTCAGTCAGGCTAGACCACAAAGACCTTGGGACGTGAGACAAACGATTTCAAATGCTGCCCAAAGCCTCCCTTTTCTCGTCTGCAAGATGAACAGAACAACAGCCTCCACTTACCAGGACTGATCATGCATACTGAAAACTACCCAAGTGCCTCTCCATAGTAGTCGGTAAGTAAACCAACATTTCTTTACACAATGGAATGGCACAAACAAGAACGTGCAAAGGACAATGGCACACAAAATCCAGGACGGTCTTACAAAAACAGAGAGTGTTGAAAGAAGGCAGACATGAAAGGAGTACATGCTCTCTGATCCCATTTATCTAGAGCTCGCAAGCAGGCAAAGCAAATCATCCGTCCAAATCATTCCAAGCCAAGTTGGACATCCCCAGAGACTGTGCGCATGTGGTGTGTGTGTGTGTGTGTGTGTGTGTGTGTGTGTGTGTGTGTGTGTGTGTGTGACATGTCACAGGAGGAGCTGGAAACATCACAAGCAGGTATGAACCACCCCCCGAGCACTTACAGAGGACATTTGTCAGGGTGGGAAGAGAGCCTGGAAAACACAGATTGTCTCCGAGCTGCACTGAAATGCTGTGTCTGCAAGTCATGAAGATGGAAAGAGACTGTAGCATTGTAGCAAGCACTGTCCTCCCGTTCTTCATTCATTTGCTTGAGCGGGCACCAGTAATGTCTTCATTGTGAGCCTTGTTGCTACTGCTTTTGGCATATCGAATATGACGTGGGGAGCTTGCCAGGCTCTGCCGTGGAGGCGGGATTCTCTCAGTAGCTTGCCAGGCTCTCTGAGAGGGGTGGAGGAATTAAACCCAGGTCGGCCGCATGCAAGGCAAACACCCTAACCACTGTGCTATCACTCCAGCTCAGAAAGAGTCTGATAATGAAGAAATCATGAGCCATTTAGTCCAATCAAAATCTAAGGTACTGAATGAAAGACCAAAAAGACCAGGACTTTTTTTTTCTACTTTAAAACAGGATTAACCTCTGGGCTAGCTTCAATCTTCAGTATTTATCATTAAAATCATCACACAACTGTCAATGTTTCAGCATTTTGAGAACAGCTATTAATACAATGTGACTAAATTAATTCAAAATGGTTTGCAGGCTGCCTATCAATTATCCAGGTATTTTGTTTTGACTTTTGCTACTATGTTTTATGCAAGGTGTTTTGTTTGAGTAAGGAAGAGAAGCTTATAATAGTTAAGAAGACTCAGAGTCCCTGTAACAAATCCTGGGCCTTGGATCACAAAACTGAGGAGGGGAAAGGAGATCAGACGAGAGGTGACAAATGAACGGTGGTGGAGTGCTGTGGGCACTGTAGCTGGGAAAGACGCAGGCACATGATCCGTCAATACTGTGAACTTTAACACGATTGGAACCATCTTACCCAAATGATTTTCAAAAAAAGAGTTTCTGACCATGTGTTTAAACCTTCACAAATTATTTTCCACCTCAGTTTTGCAGAACCATCATGCAGCAACTTTGCACTCCAATGCCAATTTAGTTCCCAGAACCCTGTCTGGTGCCTGTCAGGTGAGGGAAACAGTAGGTGCAAGGTAATGCCCCACAGATGTACACAAAGCCTAACTGAATCTAGGTTGGGTCTAGTTTGCATGTATTAGGCCATACCATGTGGAATATTCTCCAGTGCCAACAGCAGCTCAGGGTTCAAAACCCCTCTTGTCCTCTCTCCTCATTCCCTGGATGAAGGAGAGTTTTCCAGATAGGTCACACTTTCTCTCAGTCCCAACTTTCTCAGCTCCACCTGTTGGTCTCACAGTCTGGCCCTGTCTCTGGACTCCCTCTTCTCTGAATACATTAACATAAGGGAGCACTGAAGTCAGTACTGTTTTGTGTACTCTGTGTATCTGCTAACATCAATTCTGTCAGCAATAGCTTCATTTGATGGAGATGGCTTGACATGGGGGATGGAGTGATGGGACCATTCTTTATTAGTACATACTTGTCTTTAGGTGGTTTTTTCCTTCCTCTTTCAAGCATGTGTGTGTGTGTGTGTGTGTGTGTGTGTGTGTGTGTGTACACTTAAGGTATTTCTGGCTTTGTGATCAGGGATCATTCCTAGAAGTGTTCAGGAATATGTAGTGCAGGGATCCAACTGAAGTTGGCTGCATTCACCTAAACCCGTTTCTGTGCTGTCTCTGGGCCTTTGTTTTATTACCTTTCGAGTGTGTATGTGTGTGTGTGTGTGTGTGTGTGTGTGTGTGTGTGTGTGTGTGTGTTGCGCCTGAAACTGAACTCAGTGCTTATACATGCAAGACACGTGTTCTACTACTGAGTTATTTCCCTGACCATTCAAACATTTTTCATTATTTTTGCCTTTTGGGGGTCATACCTGGCATTTCTCAGGCTTACTCCAGACTCTGCTTAGGGATCACTCCTGTAGGGATCAGGGGACCATGTGGAGTGTTAGTGATCAAATCCCAGTTGGCTGTGTGCAAGACAAGAATGTTACCTGTTCTCTCTCTCTTCATCTCTCTGGCACCTCAATCGTCTTTTCAGCAGTTGAGAGACTGTGCATGGGTTAAGACATTCGCCTTGAGTGGAGCAGACCTGGATTAGATCCTGAGTACCACCTGGTGTGGCCCAACTTGTCTTTTTAGAGGCCATGTTTTATGATTTTTCAGGAACAAATATTCTACGTGGTTAAAACAGATGAGCTTCTTGTATTCCCAGAAAATAGTCTCAGAATACTTGATAAGTATTCTTATCCAGTATGAACATGACAAAAATGTCGTGTGTGACTGTTATGAAATCTGCCTCTCCACAAATACGGTTTTCTTGGCTCAGCTAAAAAAATCAGCCTCAAAGCTGTGTTAACTGGATTTTATGCATCTACCTCACAAGCTGTGCCCATTGTTGATTTGTGTCAGCAAGGCTGGGATCGGGGCATGTTATACTTTGTATTTATATAGATCCATGGAAATCAACCAACTCAGCTGATTTTAAGCATACAGAGACCTTTTATGGTCATAACTATAAACATAGAGACCTGGCTTAGGCGAGCAAAAATTTCACATTTTATGTTTGCTTTTGTGTTCTTCCAATCCCTCCCTTTCCTCCTTTTTCCCCTTCCTTTCCTCTTTTCCCTTTATCTTCCTTTCTCTCAAACAGAGCATTTTTTGAACTTAGATGGAAATGTAAATTTTATTTTTTAAAATTTTTTAGGAAATGTAAATTTTAATTTCTTTGAATTATCACGATAAAATATGGTTTAGAAAGCATGGATATTGTTTACATTTTTCAGTACTGAAAGTTTATTTTGTTTTCTCCCTTATTTACAAAAAATTCATGCTTTCTGGCAACCAAAAGGTCAAGTTAAGTCTGAACAGCACACATTAAAATATGAAAAATATTTATCCAGTGAAAACTGGGTAACTGAAATGTTGAAGATAAAATTTTACGACCTATTTCATTCAGAGGCAGCCATGTAGTTGGCTGAAGTGTTGTGTAAGATTTAGTTGTGTCATGTTATTTGAAATCTTAAGAGTAGAGCCAGGGCTGGAGAGATTGTGCAACATGAGAATGTTTGCCTTGCGTGCAGTGGACCTGGGTTTGATCCCTGGCATCCTAAATAGTCCCCGATCCCCACGAGGTATAATTCCAGAGTACAGAGCCAGAAGTAACCTCTGAGCATGGCTGGGGCGGGGGGTAGGGTGTGGCCCAAGCCTTCCCTCATCTCTAACTGCCCCCCAAAAGTAAAGCCAATCCACTTCACTGAAATCGTTATAAAAATTTGATACTTTACTGAATTAAGAATAAAGTGGCACTTGTTACCTAAAATAAGTTTTATGGGCTGGGGAGAGAAGTAAAAGGGCTAGTGTCTATGCTTTGCCCATTGGAGGCTCAATTTCAATCCCTAGTACTGCCTGGTCCCCCAGCACTATGAAAAGTAGCCTCCAAACACCAGACTAGGAGTTGCCCCTAGGCACTGTAGGATATAACTCTCCCAAACAAAAATAAATAGATAAATATATCTATTTGATATAAGCAATTTGATTCTTATAAGAGCTCAATCTGTAATTTGAATAAGGAGCTAACCATAAGTGATGAAATCTGGCTGTGTTAACACTTTATAGACTGTGCTCTCCAGATTGTCTCTTGAGAAAATTTTTTTCAAAAAATATTAAGTGGGCATCAGCATAAAAAACTTGGGAAGCACCAACATAGTGGTCAAGGATTTGGCTTAACCTCCTGGTACAGTTTAATTTCTTTTCTAATAAAATGAGAAAAACAAAAACAATTCTATTAAACAAAAGACTTGGAATTCTATTTCAACTTGAACAGCCTAGCTTAATTTTGCCCTAGTGAGAATATAATTATATGTATCAGGCTGCATAAGCAAGTAAGGATCTACTAAAAGCACTGTCTCTTTTTTTTCCCTTTATTTTATTTTATTTTTTTTACAGTTGTAGATTTACAATTTTTTGTGCTTTGGTTTCAATTATACAATGATCAGATACCCATCCCTCCACCAGTGCCCATTTTCCACCACCATGGATAATATCCCTCCCACCCCCATCCCCCATCCCCCCTGTCTCTGTGGCAGGGCAATCCCCTGAAGCACTGTCTCTTTTTATAATGTGGAGTTTCATTAATTCTATTGCAAAAAGAAGTTCAGGTCCTATGTGTAAAACTCAGTATTTTTTATGTTGAGTCATATAAAAGCTGTCCCTTGGAAGGAGGGTGGCAAAAGGGGAGGAGAGAAGTATGACTGACCAGTGTAAGGTCTTCCTGTCCTCCCCATGCTCCCTCAGCCTTCATACCAACACTTGCATAGCTACTAGTAGCCTAGAAAGCACAACTCTTCTGGTTTAATAAAACGAGTAACTCTCATTCCATGAAGTCACACGATCCCACATAGCTAAACAATAGGTTCCCACTATTTGAACACCTTCAGTGTAAGGGGGCCAGGTGAGGGGCACTCCATTCCGATGGTGTCTGGCATCAATTAATGTCCTATGAAGGCAGTTCTGCCTCATGGTAACTCCTTTGGGCTCTCAATGTTCAATCTTCACGTGTGGTCTCAGGGACCGTACTTTTTTTTTTTATTAATAGTAAACCTCATTTATTCTATGTTGTTTCATTTTAGGGCCATACCCAGTGGTGCTCAGGACTTGCTGTTTGCTCTACACTCAGGGACCCCTCCTGGAAAGCATGGGAGACCTTCTGGGGTACTGGGGATAGAACCCCAGGTTGGTCACATTCAAGGCAATTGCCCTACCCTATCACTCCGGACCCCCCAGTAAGACCCGCTTCTGATACAGAATGATAATTTTGGATAATTTTGGATAAATTATTATGACTCTCGCATGTGAGCTACAAGTCCCAACTTTAACCAGAGTGCTTTTTCCTCAACACGATCTTTAATACCAGATATGCTGGGCCCACATATATGTTCTGCTCTTGCAGAGATCTATACTTTCAAGTTACATTTTCATCATAAGATTATAAAAAGAGGCATGGTTAGTGACTTTCCTTAGTGCAAAGAATGAGTTAACACGTTCCAATTTAAAGATAGAATTTCGTTGTGCTGTAGCTTGGCTTAGTTGGTTATAAAATACTTTTAAAAGTGAGGATCTACATGGAGGCCAGAGTTCTTTCCTTTATGTAAGGCTAATAATGTTCCTTGTGTCATCTCCAGACATCTCCTTTACACAAAAGCCCATTTGGGTTAGTCCTCTAACTAGGGGTGCCCCAAAATCTTTCACGTTAACTTTTCACAATAGCCCTAAACTGAAAACAACCCAAATAGCCACCAACTTTTGCAAGAATAAACAAAATGCAACATGCAGAATCTCTTAAAATTCAGGTGTTTCCAAAACAGAGAAGTTTGTGTATCACCAAGACTACAATGATGATCCATTTGACTTTAATGCTCATCTTAAATAAAAGAACACCTCTTGTTTTAGAGTTTCCTTATTTGGAGAAGACTGTGGTAAGCATAGTTTTCAAAAATGTCAAAACCAGGTCTGAGTTGCCTAATGCTCACAAATGCTCAAATCAGGGCCCTAAGAAATAGGTGAATGATCAATTGTGGTATACTCACACAATAGAGTACTATGTTTCTCCTTGGCACTTGATAATTTGGGCCTCGTGGTGGTGATGAGGCTGTCCTGTGCATTTTAGGAAGGCTAGTAGCAACTTTTCCACCACTTCCCAGTTGTGACAAGTCATCTCTGGAGACCTCTGCCAGATCTCCCCGAGGGCTGATCCTGGTTGAGAATCACTGCCAGGCAGCAATGAGAATGTATACATTCCCACCACAGACAAACTATCTGGGTAATGCAATGACTCCCACAAATACAGTTTGAGGCGAAAGAAGCCAGATAACAAAGATGACGTATGACTCCATTTAAGAGAATTTCAAAACCAGACGAATTGAATCAGAGAGTTAACCTAGGAGAGTCAGTCACTAGTAGGAGCTTTTTTCCCCCTTTTTATGTAGGAGTACTGCTATTTATTCAGCCATAGTAGGAGCTTTTGGAATTCAAGTAGAATTATTGCTCCTAACAGAGGAGCTGGGCATATGAGTGCTGACTTAAAGACAGTTCACTGGGCAGGGCACTTAAGATGTATATGTTTTTCTGTATCTATGTTATACTTAAATGTTAAATTATGGGGTACTGCCTTACGAGGGACTCGGCACCTCTCTAACAGGACATTAATTCATCCCTCCACAGACCTACTATGACTCCGGCCCACCGCAAACTCCAAGACAAAAATCCAGTGTGTTCCCCTGATGAATGACAGCTTGTTCTTAAGGTACTTTGCTATCCAGGTGCCAAAGCCAAGAAAACCACTGCTACCCCACCGCATGCCCAGAGACCATTTTCAATTCATACTTGCAAAGCACAGACCATTGATTTCAGTATAAACTAAGCTCAAGGAGCCCAAGGAAAGGAAAGCTCACCTTAGTCCCAAATAGGTGGTCTAATTCACAAATCTGAGAATATATAATAATATATATTATTAGACTCTATATTTACATACTTACTTTTACTCATAAAGCTAAGCAAAGCTGAAAAATTTTTATAAACTTTGTGATCACATTGTAAGATTTTTACATTTTGGTGGCAATTTAAAGTATTTGTATTTTCATTTAGACCTGGAACCCACTTTCCATCTACAGTGATTCAGAATGCATCCACATGTGTGCACATAAAATAAATGTTAAATGGTTAATGTTCCTCTTTAAAGAGATAATGGATAGCTCTCCATTATAGTTATAGAAGATATATTAAAAATCTAAATCATATTGCCTATATATGTCTATGGTACAGAAGAGGCACATACAGCTTTCTGGGGGGAGGTAATTCTATTCTTACCTGTTCTGCACACTGTTTTTACATAACATTGGTGAAAGGGCTGACATAGAATTCCCTTCTTTTATCTACTCTGGCTGTCAAACACTCGAGATATTTTTTATTCCAAGGTATTCTAACCAAGAGATGAACTTTGCTTTTTAGTCCTGATAGTTGTATAGGAGAATTATAGGAAAAGAAAAGCCAAACATAAAATTCTTTAATGCTTGATATATATAAGTTCATAGTTTTCAAAAATATTTATAAAAAAATTTCACTTCAAAGTAAGACAGGGAGGTTAGCTGAAAGGTATCACAGGGGGTTAAGCACTTGTCCTGCATGCGGCTGACCTGGGCTGGATCCCAGGCATCACAGGAGCAATCCCAGAGTGCAGAGCCAGGAGTAAGCCCTGCCTTTTGGTGTGACCCAAAACCTAACCAAAAGAAAAAGACAAGGAAGGATAAAAGCAAAAGAAAGTGTCTGTACTAAAGAATTCAACTGCAAATCAGAAAACTTGCCATGAAGACTTGAGTTAACTAATATATCTTAAATCTAATATCTGCACTGTCTGATTTTCTGTCATTTGTATGCATTAAGATCAGGCAATATCTGAATATAAATGCTATGTGAGAAACATAAAATTAATGTTTAAGCTAATAAAATGTTGACTGAAACCTAAAATGAGATAAAATGGGATTAGAAGTTTATTAGCATGGGTAGGAAAGGCACAGTGATTATACATTAACCTGATTTATAGATCAGTAGACAGTATTTCCCCAGGAATTTGGTGTGTACTTTTACTAGAAAGACTGAGGTTATACTGGAATTCGCAAAAGAAAGGTAGGTTCATTTCTAGCGGTACCTTCCAATATGGGTCCATAATACTCATAATTCCAGCAAATATGAGAAGACAATCCTTTCCGATTTATTCCCATTGAAAATATTAGGTTCAACACAGAGATATGGAGACTTAAATTACCAAGAATCATAAGTTACTTGCACCGAAGTGATAGTACAGGGATTACAGTTCTTGCCTTGCACATACCTGACCTGGGTTGGATCCCTAACATTGTATATGGTTCCCTGAGCATAGTCAGGAATGTTCCCTGAGCCCAGGGCCTAGAGTAATCTCTGAGCACTGTCAGATATGGTCCAACACCTCCTCCCCACCAAAACCACAAGTTACTTTGAAAAACTGGCTATTCTAATGATTTATTTGGGGCCAGGAACCACTTCCAGTTATTCTCAGTCAGTCAGGCCAATGGTTCAATGGGAGCATCCAAGCATGGAACACTGCCAATAGGCACTGCAGTGCTGGGGATTACCCAAACCACCCAGACAGTGCTGGCAAGGATGGTGGTGGGTGGGCGGGTGGGGGGTCCCAGGACTGCTCCCACTCATGCTTAGGGGGCCAAGAGGTGTTGGGAAGGGAACCTAGGTCCAGGGCATGCATCTTAACCCCTTTACTATTGTGACAAATTAAATAAGGAATAGGGCAAATTTCCAAGGATAAGGAGTCACAATAGCCAAGAACAGCTAAGAAAAAAACTGTCTCTGGGTTTTTCCAGAAAACTGTCTTTTCATTATGTAATGGTAAAACAGGACTACGATGGCAAGCATTTAAAATTTCCAGCTGGAATATTTAATTTTAGATATTCTCAAGGAATGCAGTAATCACAGAAATGTGCCTAAGTCTACATTAGCTGGTAAACTGATCTAACATTTCACAAAGTCTGAAAAGGGTAGACTGCCTTCTGAAGCAGAGAAAATCCATCTGCCACTAAGGAGATGGTAGCCTTCCTGTGACAATGCTTTACATGTGCATAAATGAAGGATGCAATCTAGGCCAGTGGTCTTCAACTACCCTAGCACTGACTCATGCTGGTCCACAGGTATAAAATGGCTAAAGTACAGGGATCTAGGCCGTGGTGCTCAGATCAGACCAAAAAAGGAACCTCCCAGTGTGCTTTTAAAAAATTTAACATAGACCAACAAGGAAGGTTCTCAGGACTAGAGTTGAAGCATCCATATTAAGCAGAGTTTTAAAATATCAGTGTTTTCAAATAGCAGAGTTTTAAAACTTAAAATATTTATAAGGTCCTAATGGTATTTTAATAAATGATTGAGAAGAACTAAGGGAAGACAAATCTCAAAACATTAAGGAAAGAATTCATTACACCTAAATAATAAAGGTAAAAGGTAAAGGTAAAGCCCTCCATTTGCTCGAGCGGGCCCAGTAACATCTCCATTGGAGACTTTGTTGTTACTGTGTCTGGCATATCGAATACTCTCGGTAGCTTGCCGGGCTCTCTGAGAGGGGCGGAGGAATCGAACTCGGGTCGGCCATGTTGGCCGCTTGTAAGGTGAACGCCCTACCCGCTGTGCTATTTACTGTCACTGTCCTCCTGTTGTTCATCGATTTGCTGGAGTGGGCCCAGTAAGATCTCCATTGTGAGACGTGTTGCTACTGTGTTTGGCATATTGAATAAGTCACGGGGAGCTTGCCAGGCTTTGCCATGCGGGCGAAATACCCTTGGTAGCTTGCCAGGTTCTCCGACAGGGGCGGAGGAATTGAACCCGGGTTGCCTGTGCTGGCTGCATGCAAGGCACTGCTGTGCTATAGGAAAGGAAAAATCCCAGGCAGGAGTACAGTAAATCCTACTAGGAACTGACAATAAATAAAAGAGACTGAGAATAAAATTCTCATTAGATCTTGCCTTTATGAACAACAAATATGCTTGATTAAAATAAATAACAGTAAAACCATTCATGCCATTACCATCCAGTGATATTTGTACTTTTAAAAATTAATTTCCAAACTTATGACACACACACACATATAAACACGTGCATGTGCACACACACACAAAATATATATCTGGTTCTAAAACTTTTTAATTTTTCACGAGAGTTGATCTAGTGATCTTGTCAAAAGCCAGGAGAAGTGACTTTATAAAGACATATACAGCCCTTGTCTACATATATGTCTTTAAAAAAACATTGTAAGTGGTAGCGGCCAGAATCAATGCTCAGACTATGGGCGTTAGGATGATTCTGAGAAATGGACCATTTGAATGGGGTCTTGGATAATAAAAACACAATAAAAACCCTCCCTTTTGTGACCTGATATATTGAATTTTAGCCAAATAGGAGAAAATTTTAAAAAAATTTTTATTGAATCACCATGGTTCACCATGGGCTGGAGCAATAGCACAGCAGTAGGGCCTTGCACGCAGCTGACCCAACCAACCCGGGTTCAATTCCTCTGCCCCTCTCAGAGAGCCCGGCAAGCTACCGAGAGTATCTTGCCGGCACGACACAGCCTGGCAAGCTACCCATGACGTATTCCATATGCCAAACACAGTAACAACAAGTGTCACAATGGAGACGTTACTGGGCCCGCTCCAGCAAGTCGATGAACAACGGGAGGACAGTGACAGTGATTGAATCACCGTGAGAACAATTACAAAGCTTTCAGGTTTAAGTCTTGGTCATACAATGATCAAACACCCATCCCTTCACCATTGCACATTTTCCAACACCAAGAACCCCAGTATTACCCCCCCAACCCCTCCAGGAGATAAAATCTTAAACTATGAAGGTTGGAGAGACAGTACAGCATAGGACTCTTGCCCTGTACATGGCTGACCCTCAACTCTTCCAGGAGTTATCCATGAGTGCACATTCTTAAACCAGAGATATAGTTGTATCATATGTGTATATTTCCCCTAAGTCAAGAAAACTTATGGTAGCTTATGGATTCATTCTCAGAAATCTTTTTTTTTCATAATTTTATTTATTTATTTATTTATTTTTCTTCTTATATTTATTTATTGAATCACTGTGGGAAAAGTTACAAAGCTTTCAGGTTTAAGTCTCGGTCATACAATGATCAACCACCTTTCCCTTTACCAGTACTCATTTTTCACCACCAAGAACCCCAATATACCCCCCTCCCACCCCTCCCAATGCCTGTGAGGCAGATGATTTCTACTTAACTCTTCTCCACATTGATTACATTCATTATTTCAACAAAAGATGCACCATTATTGTTTAGAATTCCCCCCCCAACAATCAGAAATGCTGAAAAAGCATTGTGAAATACTTTGTTTTCTCTAGCTGGTAATGAGAATCATATAATGTAGTGTGGCCGCGATAGTGACTGTGCGATTTTGAATTTCTCCAAAGAGCCAATAATTACGAGACTGTGCATCTGGTGTAATGGCTGTGCCAGAGAGCCATGCGTGGGGGACAACTCATGACATCAGTAGGGAGTGAAGGATGAGCTGCAACCATCCCCCTTCCCATGAGACTGCAGTTGCCCCATCACCTCCTGAAGCTCTGAGCTTTCCTATAAGCTCTGAGGCGGCAGCCACCTTGCTGCCGGGGGGGGGGGGGGGGGGGGGGCGGGGGAGGGGAAGGCGGAAGAGAGCAACACCCTTTCCCTCCTGGGGAGGCATGGCACCATAGTCTATTCGCTTTTCTCTCGCAAGCTGCCGCATTCTGGATTAAGTCCTTTTGCCTCTGGAGCCATGGCTGTGCCAGAAAGCCGCTTGTGGGGGGTAACTCGTGATTTTGGTAGGATGTGAAGGACAAGTTGGTACCGTCCCCCTTCCCATGAGACTGCAGTTGCCCCGTCACCGCTGGCTCATACCTGGCTTTCCAATAAGCTCTGAGGCGGCGGCCACCTTGTATGCAGTCCAGATGCATTTCTGCCACAAGCCGCTGGGTTTTGAGATTTTTTTCTGAGTCTCTGGGATCATGGCCGTTAATCAGCTTGATCAGGAGCCAGAGAGGCTGTTTGTAGGCGGCGACTCAGGGTCTCGTTGGAATGGGGAGGAAAGGGCTTGCTCCACCCCCATCTGGTGAGGCCCCGCGTGTCTTGTCAATGCAGGCCCAAGCCTACTGTCCAGTGGCCTCTGGAGAATGGCAGTCATCAGGCCGCCTGGGGGAACAGGCCAAGGCACAAAACTTATTCCCACCTGGAGTGGCCCAGAGCTAGTAACTCACTGCAGGAACAGGACACATTTCTGCCAAAAGCCTTTGGGTTCCGAGATTTGTTTCTGAGACTGTGGGATCATGGCCATTAAGCAGTTCAATCAGGAACCAGAGAGGCCATGCCTCCAATTATATAGCTGAGCCGGAGGTGGTTTGTGGGTGTGTCTCCCACATACCTAACTTTTGGCCATTTACTTTCTTGGTAAACTTTGCCCCAAGTTTTTGGGGTCTGGCCAAAGGCACAGCAGCATTTTTGGGGTATCTGAAAGTCTGACAGTGCCATCAGGCTGCTGATGCACTCACCTCACAGGTACAGATTGACCTGCTGGTGGCACCATACCCCCTTCAGAAATCTTTTTAAATGGTAAACACAAAGTATTACAAAGAAGAAAAGGAGTGCAGATATCAAAATGGATTAAAAAATTTCTACACATTTTTAATTTAAAAATTAAAAAAATTTCCCATATTAAATAACAACGCTGTTCAGACAGGCAGCAAGATTAGCTGTCTGAATTTTGTAGTAGTAAGAAACAAAGAACTTCCATGATATAGGCAACAATATAACATGGTATGGAATGTTCTGCTTGATTTCTGTTGATGACATAATCACAGTTACTATTGTTGCTATTGTGGTTTTCTGTGCCTTCATTATAAGAAGTGATTGAAGGAATAAGGCACTCGCACTGCACACAGCCGTCTCCAGGTTGATCTCCACACACTGCATATGGTCCTCTGGAGCACCTCCAGGATTAATCCCTGAGCACAGAGTCATGAGTAAACCCTGAGCTTGGCTGGGTGTGGTCCAAAACCAAAAAGCAAACAAACAAGCAAAAAAGAATTGATCAATTCTATTACAGGTCATAAGCAGTATTTTCCCATTCAAGTTCACAACTTCCTTGAGTTCTCCGGTCCCTAGATAAAGATGATAAAGGCTCTTATTCATATCTTTATTCATCTCAGCTTGTTTATAATTCTCTAGGAAAGGAAGAACATTAGGCCACAAAGTACTCAAAATACAATGGGTATTTCATAGACAGATTTCCATAAGCCCCAGAGGATACAGAACACCAGGCAGCCACAAAATACTAGGGAAAAGGCAGAAACATAAGAGAACTTAGTGAATTTCTATAGCTAAAATTCACATGCATTTAGTATTTTTTTAAGGTTCTGCACATCTTAAAGAAATACATAATGACTGGAACTAGAGGGATGGTACAGGGATTAAGATGCTTGCCTTGCACGCTGATCTTGGCTTGATTCCCAGCACTGCAGAATCATCATTTCTTTAGCATCACCAGGAATGATCCCTGACCACAGAGCCGAGGATAATCCTAGAGCACTGCCAGGTGTGTCTCCAAAAGCAAGCCATACCAACAAAATATACTGTGTCTTGCTTATAAGATACATACAGAATGTCAAAAGCTCACTTCTGAATGGATGAAAAAATAAGAGTTAAGAGAAATAAACAGGGTATAAATAAAATAGTACCAAATGAGAAATTGGTGAAAATGTCGATTCTTAGTGGCTGAAACTATAGTAGGAATGTTGCCTTGTATACAACTGACCTAGGTTCAGACCCTCCGCACCCCATATGGTCTCCCAAGTCCTGCCAGGAGTGATCCCTGAGTGTAGTATTAGGAGTAAGTCCTGAACTTCACTGGGTGTGGCTCCCCCAAACAAACAAAAATATTGCTTCTAAGTTGTCTGGCAGATATTTTGAAAAAGGAAACTGGGACTGTTACAGAAACAGTTTTCAAATTATTATACAACCACCACTACCATTGCCAATAAACAAAACAAAACAAAAAAGACCCCATGAAATTCAGAAAAATATGACCCTTTTGGTACTAAGATCAAGAGAAATTTCCCCACGATTTGTTATGAGGAGAATGTCATGTGTTCTTATGAATGAACAATGACCTCAATAATATTACAGGAAACATAACAATGAGTACCGTAAACATTTTATAAAGAACAAAACAGTGGTAATATAATTAATGAAATTCAATAGGGGCTCGTGATGTCAAGCTAGGTATTCAATTCTCTGAATTCAGATGTGAGTAATAAAACAAAAGGACACTGGCATAAGCAAGTCAACACTGAACATCCCCTACACACTTACCCTCCGATACTAGTCAGCAGCAACAGATATCAAAGTTTTCTTAAAGGGATAGAAAACAAATGTTTTCACTATTACAGACTATACAGACTAATGCAATACTCATCTATGCCATGAAAGCAGCTGGAGAGAATGTGTAAATGACGGGGCTTCATTTAACGTTTTAAGTTTTATTTATAGATACTGATTTCTTTCTTTCTTTTTATTTTTTTTAGCTTTTTTGGTAACACCCATTGATGCTCAAGGGGTTACTCCTGACTTTGCACTCAGGAATTACTCTTGGCGGTGCTTGGGGGACCATATGAGATACTGGGTATCGAACCTGGGTCGGCCATGTGCAAGGCAAATGCCCTACCCACTGTACTATCACTCTGGCCCTGATTTATTTCTTAAAATACACAAAAACATTTTTAACTTGTAGGTCATTTCAAAATAAATGGGAGATTGGATTTGGTGCAGACTGTAACTTATTAACCACTAACATACAGGTGCAATATTTTCCCCACCTGACTCCTATATCCATCTTTTTCCTGAAGCCTCTGCTACATTCACTTTGTTAAGTATTAACTCTTTCCACATTCTATATGAAGCTATAGACAATCCAAGCAGGATGAAATACACGTTGAGAACATGGAATCAGAATTTCTTTGTTCCCTGAAGATAAGAAGGTAATCCAAGATGGATTAGCTGCAATTTGGGAAAAGATTTAACTTTTCTTCTCTTTAAAATAAGCAGAAACATACACAGCAGGGGAGAAAGAAATGTGAGTGTACAACTTTCTCTATTCCAAAGAGATCATGTGCTAATATTTCTAATCATATGAAATGAGGCCAGGGTCCAGAAAGATGGTACAGAGATTAAAGACCAAGTCTTGCAGGAAAATCCCAGTTTAATGCCTGATACAGCCACCTACCAAGCATTGCTGGTGCAGAACTGGAGGCCCCAGAGCCCTGTCAGGTTGGCCCAGATAATCTTTGGTAATTCCAGGTCCAAGAAGGACAGCATTCTCAAGCCCTAACACTGAAACTCCAGCTCCATTGACTGAGCATTTCCAGAGCCCACAGAACACAGGCTGGAGACGTTCATATAAAATTGCACTGTCGCACTGTCCTCCCATTGTTCATCGATTTGCTCGAGTGGGCCCAGTAACATCTCCATTGTGAGACTTGTTGTTACTGTGTTTGGCATATCGACTACTTTATGGGGAGCTTGCCAGGCTTTCTCGTGTGGGCAAGATACTCTCGGTAGCTTGCCGGGCTCTCCGAGTGGGGCAGAGGAATTGAACCCAGTTCGGCAAGGCAAAAACCCTATCCGCTGTGCTATAAAATAAAATAAAGTTATATTTGTCTTTTTCAGCACATAATTAACTTGCTACAATCTCTCAAAGAATTTATTCTAAGAATCATTCAGATATCTCAGTTTTTGTCATTTTGAAGATGAAATAAAATGCAAGTGACTTGACAAACTTGGGTTGTCTCTTCTATACATACCCAGAGAAGGACCAGGGGAATTCACCTCATCTCTCTACACTAGTATTCTCATTTACGGTTTGTCATGCCTATGACTACTCATGCTGGAGGGCTACTAGGATAACTAATAAGAAAATTTGTGATTAAGTGTTAATGAGTATGATGAAAGGAAGGTATTATGCATTCCCAGGGGAACCCTGCTACAGTGCAGGGAGGTGGCAATTACCCTCATGGAAGCACAACACACCTCAAATTGAGCCTTCTCAAAAAAAAAAAACTTGAGCCTTCTCGTAATGGTCACTGCATTTGGAAGATGCAATCACACAATTGCAATGTTCAACGCAGATCTTAGGTGCTCTTCTGACCACTGGCCCTGCACTCTCCTTTGGAGGCTGGTTTTGGTTATCTATGTGCATTTTTGTGATGTTCTTCAGCCACTAGTTCAGATAATGAGGCTGTGTGTATGACACATGCTCCTTGAATCATGAAAGATTAAAATTCTGTGCTGAGCTGTAGAAATGCCAGAGAAACCTCTGATACATCCAGAGAACAGGCCCATAGCTTGTGAAGCTTTGGGAACTTGTAGTTCATGAATGCTCAACTGTGCAGGGCTGGCATAATGAACAAGGCAGGGTCTAGAGTTACATGTAAGTCACTGCAATTATTTCTAAGGACACTTATTCTTGAGTGTACGCATTCACTCACAAGAACACTGAAGCTTTGTACCATGAAGGTGAAATGTTGGGTTCAATTCCAAATACTACTGTTTCTAAAACTGGCCGCAGTGCCTCATCCAAACTAACATTTATTGCCTTCTATGGCATCTGCTAAAATCCACATCTTCTCCTTTTTTTTTTCTTTTTGGGTCACGCTTGGCGATACACAGGGGTTACTCCTGGCTCTGCACTCAGGAGTTACTCCTGGCGGTGCTCAGGGAACCATATAGGATTCTGGGAATCCAACCCGGGTCGGCCACGTGCAAGGCAAATGCCCTACCCACTGTGCTATCTCTCCATCCCCACAATCCACATCTTCTATGGATTAGAACACATTTCAAAAATCCCCCCAGGAAAGTCACTTTCAAAGCAGCAGCATCCTTTAGTTTCTTTGCTGCATTCATCCGCATCTTTATAAAGGCAAAACTGAAATGCATGTTTAAATAATCAGGACAATCTGCATTCTGACAGCCACAGTCTCCATTACATGTATCATATTAATGAAAGGAAAAAAAGAAGTGATGGAAGACATGGCACTCATAGTATATCCTGAGGCAAGTGATTAACCGCAGACTTATAGTTCTCAGCTCTAAAATTAGAATTTGTTCGGAGATTCAGGCAGATAGCTCTCATATTCCCTCAACCAAAGAGTATTCTCTATTTGGGGAAGACTATCCTTTTTGATCAAGCATGGGGTTTTGGGAAGGACACACATAGTGGAGGGAGGAAAGGGACACCTGCCTAGCCAGTCAGATCAGCGAATCAATCAATGGAGTGACAAGTTGCAGCCACATTACCCTCAGATTCTCAGCTCTAAAATGAGGGCAAAAACATGTCCTGCTTCTTGGGCTAATGTGAGGATGAGAAGGGATACTGGACAGAGAGTTCCTGGATTCCTACTTAGGGACTCCAGCTGCATCAACAGGTATTTTTCTGAAACTCAAGGGAAACTTACATCATCAAGAATTAATATGACAGGGGCTGGAGCGATAGCACAGGGGGTAGGGCATTTGCCTTGCACGCGGCTGACCTGGGTTAGATTCCCAGCATCCCATATGGTTCCCTGAGCACTGCCAGGAGTAATTCCTGAGTGCAGAACCAGGAGTAATGCCTGAGCTCGGTGTGACCCAAAAAGAAAAAAAAAAGAATACGGTAGTGTGAAGTTTAGAAGAATTATTACATCACAACCCCAACACAGAAGAAAATGGAAGAAACCAGTATTAGGGATGACCCAGATTTCTCTACCCAAATCCTTAGGACAGAATTTTACATCTAAGCTCTTTGGAACTGTGAAGACCTGGATACTGTGATCTAATTTCAAGACTGTGACCACTCCCCACTCCTCTGAAGGGGTTCAGTCTTACTCTCTGCCACTGCCCAGCCCCTGCCTCTCTCTGCCACAGGAGCCTGGGATCTGGCCTTCTTTACAATGGTCTCCTGAGAACCAGATCCAAATCTGTCTGACTATTATCAGAGAATAAGGTCCAGAATTGCTAGAAACTTAAGAGTTTTTGGTGTTTTTTTTGACAGAATAACACATCCACCCCCAACTGTTTCTTCTGAACAACATGGAAGGTAGTTTTTTTAATTTCACAATTTCATTATCTTCCATATCCAGTTATTAATATATTTAAAAGCTCTGACTTTCAGTTGGGTTATATTTTTTTTGTGTGAAGTCCAGGGAGAAAACTCAAGTGACAGAGCACAAGTTTAGAATGTGTCAGGCCCTGGACATGATCTCTGCCACCATATGTTCCCCCCACCATCCCCAGCACCAGTAATGACAGGTGTGACCCCTTAGCATTGCACTTGTCCTCATCCCTCCAGCACCACGGGGGGTGGGAGGGTGGTGACCCCTATAAAAATAAAATAAGTTATTGTATAAAAATGCATTGGTGGTTTGGATTTCCTTTATCATCTACAAATGACAGTCATAGCTCGGTTTAAGTAATAGCAGCTCTAGTGGAAACAAATCATTGTTTATGTTTGCTTAATATTACCGTGGGGGCGGGGGAGGCTAAGTAGTAAAACTATTACCCAAACTCAATGAGTGGGCAAAGAAAGAAAGTTTATTTTTCCATTATTCTCCTCATGTCACCATGAGAAAGTAATGTGGACTAACAAGAGTCATATGCATTTGCTTGTGCACTTTTACTCTTTTTTAAAAAAGTGCTGGGGGATGTCTCTAAATAGATTTCATTATTATTATCTTGAGATATTAGCACTAGATGACTGCCAAAATATTTTACAAATGAAGCAATAATATATTCCTAGTTACCTAATCCGGCTGTGTTTGCTACTTGGCATTGTGTCATTCCCCCTATGAAATAAACAACATATTAACCACAGAGGAATTAATAAGATTCTGGCTTCTCCTTTGAGGGAAACTCTCCAGAGACTTATTCCAGTTAAATGAGTTTCCTGCTTACTATTTTTCACAAACTTCCTTCGTGAGACGGTGAGACAAATCTCAAAACACGTTATTGCACAGGAAACCTCTAGAACAGGACCCGCCTGTTCTAAAATGTTCAACACTAGTGATAACAGGTCACAACAGAGCAGGAATTTTATAAACACAACTGCTCTAAAAATGGAAACTCTTACTAAATATGCAAATTCCACAGATGGAATTTTAATGTTTGGGTTGCATTAGATCTCTTTTATCTGACTAATTTAAACAAAATGGATACATGCAAATCTTCCATTTTTCTTTCTTCTTTCTTATTTTTAAGGAACCACTTAAAACATTCTTGTATTAGTGACTGTTGGTCCCCAAAGTGCCATTACTCATATGCTTCAGAAAAAACTTTATTGGGATTCAACAATTCACCTGACAGGATCCCACAATATTTGAAATCTACTTAATGGCCTTTCATGAACTTAGAAAACAGGAGAAAAGGTAGATTGAGAGATGAAAAGGAAAATGCTGAGACTTACAACAGAACAAAGACTTTAATGTGCAACTGAACTTGGATCAACTTTTGCTAAATGTATCATGCACTGTGTAATCATCGGCATCTGTTTTTGAAAAAATAATTATAAACCATTTGAGAAGGTGGAGGAAGAGTGAGTGAGATTGGGCTAGTGGTTGAATTTTCTAAAGAAAAAGGCTGACCAAACAAAATTTTTCAAACTGAAGTTATACTCACACACACACACACACACACACACACACACACACACACACACTGCTCTTTGGTCTGTATTTTCTATCTCCAAGGGTCAAAAATTAAACTCTTAATTGAAACCATAATGTAATGATGATTCATTAACAGTTGATTCAGAAGGGTTTTTTTTTTTAAACTTATGGAAAATGTTTCTAAGTAAATAAGAAAAACAAAGGTATAAAAAATGGGTAGGGGGTATGGTGCCACCAGCAGGTCAATCTGTAACTGCGAGGCGAGTTCATCAGCAGCCTGATGACACCGTCAGACTTCCAGATACCCCAAAATTGCTGTTGTGCCTTTGACCAGACCCCAAAAACTTGGGGCAAAGTTTACCAAGAAAGTGAATGGCCAAAAGTTAGGTATGTGGGAGACACACCCACAAACCACTTCCAGCTCAGCTATATAATTGGAGGCAAGGCCTCTCTGGTTCCTGATCGAACTGCTTAACGGCCATGATCCCAGAGACTCAGACAAATCTTGGAACCCAGTGGCTTTTGGCAGAGATGTGTCCAGTCCCCGCAATGGGCTATCAGTGCCGGACCAGCCAAGGGGGAAAGGGTGTCATCCCTCTGCCTGCTCCCCCTTTGCGGTTTGGTGGTCACCATCTTCCATAGGCCACTGGATAGTCAGGATTGGGCCCGCAGTGACAAGACACGCGGGGTCTCACAGGATGGGGGTGAAGCCGACCCTTTCCTCCCCACCCCAACAAGACCCCGAATTGCTGCCCACGAACGGCCTCTCTGGCTCCTGATCAATCTCTTAATGGCCATGATCCCAGAGATTCAGAAACAAATCTCAAAACCTAGCAGCTTTTGGCAGAAATGCGTCGGACCCAACAGTAGGTTACTGTCATTGGGACACCCCAGGGGGGAAAGGGTGTTGTCCCTCCGCCTGCTCCCCCTTGGCGGCTTGGTGGCTGCCATCCTCCAGAGGCCATTGGAAAGTCAGGTTTTGGCCCGCAGTGACGAGACACATGGGGTTTCATGGGATGGTGATGGAGCTAGCCCTTTCCTCCCCACCCCAACAAGACCTCGGGTTGCCGTCCACAAATGGCCTCTCTGGCTCCTGATCAAGCTGCTTAACGGCCATGATCCCAGAGACTCAGAAACAAATCTCAGAACCCAACAGCTTTTGGCAGAAATGCATCTGGTCCCTGCAGTAGGTTACCGGCACCAGGCCATCCCAGGTGGGAATAGGTTTCATGCCTTCCCTTGTTCCCCCTGGTGGCTCTGTGGCCGCCATCCTCCAGAGGCCACTGGACAGTCAGGTTTGGGCCCTCAGTAAGGAGACATGTGGGGTTTCACGGGATGGGGGTGAAGCCGACCCTTTTCTCTCCGCCCCAACGAGACCCTGAGTTGCTGCCCACAAACGGCCTCTCTGGCTCCTGATCAAGCTGCTTAATGGCTATGATCCCAGAGACTCAGGAACAAATCTCAGAAAGCAGCAGGTATTGGCAGAAATCCCTTCAGATTTAATTGTTAAAATTTCAGAATTCCAAAATTTTATGTTATTTATAACCAGCAATAGAAAACAAATTGTCTACTGTTACCTTTTCAGCAGATCCGAGTGTTGGGGTAAAATCCCAAATAACAATGGTAGGTCTGGTGTCAAAATATTGAATGTAATCAAAGTAGAGACAGAGTAAAGTGGAAATCATCTGCCCCACAGGTAGGGGGAGGGTGTGGAATGGAGGGGGGGTATACTGGAGTTTGTGGTTATGGAAAATGGGCACTGGTGAAGGTACAGGTGTTTCATTGTATGACCGAGACTTAAACCCGCAAGTTTTGTAACTGCTTTCATGGTGATTCAATAAATAAAATTATAAAAAAAGAAAAAAATGGGTAGGACATCTTTCAAAGGGCATCTGATAAAGAGAGAAGAGCTAGGTGTGCACTTAGGTGATCAAAGTATCAGTGTAGTGACAGTATCACAGCCAACAGATCAACAAGACCACAGACCTTAAAATTCAAAGACACGAAGTATCAACTGCAATATAAAGGACTTGAAAGATGAGCTCCCAATTCAAAGAAATTGTACCGTGGGGAAGTTGCTTGTCTTGCACGGAGCTGACGTGGGTTCGAATCCTGGCACCTGGTGTCTGAGCTTCACTAGGAATGATACCTGTTTACAGATTCAGGATTAAGCCTTAAGCACTACCAGATGCCCCAATATCACCCCCTAAAATAGACGAGCTCTTAATTTTCCTTCCACAAGTTAGCATTCTTTTAAAAATACGTTTAAAAGATCACAGCCTGAATAAAAAGTAGAACTCTCAGAGCTTCAACTGAATTGAATAAAAAACTTTTGAAAATGTATGAAAAGTCAGTTGAGAATTTCACTGCTTCTGGCCCAAGGCCACAACAAAATTTACTGGGCAGAAGATTGAAAGAATAGGAAGGCCGTGGGTGGGTGTTGCAATTAGAAAAAGCAAACGCTCTGTTTATAATAGATTTAAAGATGGAGTTTGAATGAGCAAAACCACTATAATTAAAAAATATTAGGCCTTAGTAGTTATATTTAATTATGGCAAGCACTACTTCTGGTTGGGTCATTCAATAAATATTTATTGAGTGAACGAAGTGAACAAATGCATAGATCAGGATTTGAAAGGAGCTAAAAGGAAAACGATTTTACAGGGTTTTTTTTGTTTTCTTTGTTGTTTGGGAGGGGCCACTCCTGACAATGCTCCACCCAGGTGTTCAGAGGCCAGAAGGGCTTTACTAGGGAGCCAGGGATGGGACTCAGGGCCTCGCATATGCGGTGCATGTTCTTTGCCTCTTGAACTATCTCCCTGGGTCTTTAGTAATCTTAAAGAAACCAAAACTATATGCAATGGCACCACCGGCAGAAGACCAAAAAGTCATTCCAGGTTTGGGGGTTTTTCCTTTTAATATCCAGGAATCAAATAATTTTTAACAGCAGCAAAATATAAAAATAAAAATCACCACCAAATTTTTCAACTGCTGGTCATGCTAGAAATGGAAAGGTATGAATTATGTGCAATTAAATGATGATCAGGAAAGGGACTACAGGAAAATGAAGTAATGGACATCAATCTTAGATGTGATTGTAGGAGGTTTAAGCTGCAAAATTAAGCCTGTAAATGAGTTTTTAAAGCACACACTCAGCTTAAATTAAAAAGAGAAAAGTGATTGTTAGATTACTAAGTTTATACAGGTGTTTTGTAGATAAAAATACCTTCTATAACAAAATGTATAAAGCAGGGTCAGAGAGATAGTACAGAGGGTAGGGTGCTTGTCCTACATGCGGCCAACATGGGTTTGAATCCCTGGCAATGTATATGGTTCCCTGAGCACCACCAGGAATGATCTCTGAACATAGAGCCAGGAGTAAGACTTGAGGACAGTCGGTGTGGCCCTAAAATAAACAAACAAGAAACAACAAAAAAATTTAAAAATATATGATTTTTCTGTTACTAACTACACTGTTAAGGCAAGTATTAACTTAGCTGAAAAATCACCTTTATCGATGTAGATTTTGATGTATTTATGATTGTAGAAATATTCTGATACAATTCACATACTTTTATTGCTAAAATTTAAAAATATTTGATGCCAAACAGGTTGGGGCTGGCATATTTATGTTGCAGCCATGTTTCCAAAATACCAGTCAGAGGGGCTGGAGCGATAGTACAGCGGGTAGGGCGTTTGCCTTGCATGCAGCCTACCCGGGTTCGATTCCCAGCATCTCATATGGTCCCCTGAGCACTGCCAGCAGTAATTCCTAAGTGTATGAGCCAGAAGTAACTCCTGTGCATCGCCAGGTGTGACTCAAAAAGCAAAATACCAGTCAGAGCAAAGTTAACTTGAAGAGTAAATGTGAAATGCAGAAAACATTGCTGATAAGATTTTAAAGGAAGTCACACCAACGAACTGATGAAAGTGATTTTATATGTCACACAATGTCAGAGGCAAGTTTCAATATAGTGATTCATTCGTGGAGAGAGAAACAAACCTTCCATCTACTTTAAGTTGCAAAGAATTATTTGGTGATCAAAAAGGCAGGGGAAAAGGAAGAAGAGAACAAAGGCTGTAATAAGTTCAAAGTTTCTAATCAACCAATTAGCCTTCTTGAGAAGCATTTTTGTTCTTCTTATAAAGAAGAGATGGGAAGGGAGCTGAGAAATCAGTCTGAGCCTTTTGAATTTCTTTTGTTGATCTTTGTGAGTATTTTATATATCCTGGGTATCAAACCTTTATCTGATGTGTTAAATGCAAATATTTTTCCCCATTCAGTTAGCTGTCTTTTATTTTAGTCCACATGGTTTTTTGCCATGCAGAAGCTCTTTAACTTTATGCATTCCCATTTGTTTATTTTTCATTTTGTTGCCTTTACCAGTGGTGTCATGCCCTTTAATAAAAATCATTTAAAAAAATCAGTAGGAGGGCTGGAGCGATAGCACAGCAGGTAGGGCATTTGCCTTGCATGTGGCCGACCGGGTTCGATCCTCAGCATCCCATATGGTCCCCCAAGCACTGCCAGGAGTAATTACTGAGTGCAAAGCCAGGAGTAAGCCCTGAGCATCGCTGGATTTTATATATATATATAAAGGTAAAGGTAAAGGCCCTCCCGTTGATCATCGATTTGCTCGAGCGGGCCCAGTAACGTCTCCATTGGAGACTTTGTTGTTACTGTGTTTGGCATATCGAATACGTCACGGGGAGCTTGCCAGGCTCTGCCATGCAGGTGAGATACTCTCAGTAGCTTGCTGGACTCTCCGAGAGGGGCGGAGGAATCGAACTCGGGTCGGCCGTGTTGGCTGCATGCAAGGCGAACGCCCTACCCGCTGTGCTACTGCTCCAGCCCATATATATATACATTCAGTAGATCCTGAGAATGGAAGTTCTGTCCTTCCTAGTGCTGGACTTAGGGAGAGAGAGGTCAGATTACTTCAGAGATGATGAAAGCAAGGGGCACTGGGCTTAATGCTGATCCCTGACAGACGCCAGAGGAGAGATGAAATGAATGACCTCCAGCAGCCTCAGAGCCCTCAAAGTCCCAGCCTGGTCACACCAGAGCTGGGGTCTGGAAGCAGGGACCCCAGTTAGAGTTGTCCCCATTGCTTACTGGCATAGCATGGTGACCTCAGGCCTCCAAGGAGAGCCCTGAATGGACAAGGCAAGGGGTTGTGACTGAAAGGCCTTGCCAACACAAAGGTGCTTGAGCTCACCTGACTCTAAGAGAGGACAATGGACATCTGTCTCTAAAGACATGCCACCCAGAACAGGTGAGTGTCCCTCACCCCAGATCTTAGCACTCTATATGAAAACACATTTTTTGGATTAGCGGGGGTGGTGGTGGGGGGGTGTTTGAGCCACACCCTATGGTGTTTGGGGCCTAGTACTATACTGTGGAGTCATTGTCAGAAGTCCTTGGAAGACCAAACGGGGGTCACCCACATGCAACCGTGTACTATCTTTCCAGCACCTATAAACCAGTGTTAAATTTACTTTTTAGATGTAAGTTTACTTGCTTTTAAAGTGCTCCCTTCAAGAAATTGATACAGGTATGGTAAGGTAAAGGCACACTATGGAATATTACTGAAACACAGGAAGCAAGAAGAGGTAGCTTTTTTTTCATTCCCAGCATTGTTGGGTTCTAGGTTCTATTAACCAGTGCTTCCAGAAGGACAGATCTGAATGCCAGTGATAGTATGAAATAATCAAACTGGAAACAGCAAATAGCTGACCAAAGTATCAGGGCAAAATCTGTGGGAATAAAGGAACTCATCAGGTAAGCAAGCAGGGATGTACTTTTCTCATGAGAGCATACACTCACTGCTGGGGCCCACTTGAATGGATTTTGACAGCATCTCAGGGGGTATGAACAGAAACCCATGACCAGAATCCGTGAGGGGTGGGGGCATAAATACCTTCCTCTTGAAATCAAAATAAACATGTGAGGGGCTGGAGAGGTGATGCACAGAAAAGGCATTTGCTTTGCATGTGGCCAACCTAACACCCCATATGATCCCTGAGGTCCTGCCAGGAGTGATGCCTAAACGTAGAGCCAGGAGTAAGTAAGCCCTGAACACTGCCAGGTGTGACCCCCTGCCCCCCGGTAAAGCAAACCAAAATAAACAAATAAAAAACTTAAAAAGAAAAGGGTCTTTCTTACATGAAGTTGCACTCCTAATAGGCACACTCAAGATAGAAGAAAGGTGCCTGCCAAAGAGGCGGGGGTTGGGGGGAGGCGAGGGAAGGGGATGAGAGGGAAACTGGAGACACTGGTGGTGGGAACTGTGCTCTGGTGGAAGGACGGGTATTGGAGCATTATATGACTGAAACCCGATCATGAACACCTTTGTAACTGTGTGTCTCACTGTGATTCAAAAATTAAAAAGCATGCAATTATAGCACTGCAAAATAAAGGAAATTTAGCAGAGAGATGGAATGATTTAAAATAATTAAATTGATATTCTAGAAAATAAGAAATCTTTAGTTAGAAAAATCAAAAGAAACTTGTTTTGGCAGGGAAGGTGCCAGGGATGTGATTCAATGGTAGAGCTAAAGCTGAGCACTGAGAGGCCCTGGGTTCAGTCCTGTGAAACAAGAAAAAGAGGAGGGTTTAGAAAGTGGGGGTGGTGGCTGGAGAGACAGCACAGTGGGTAGGGCATTTACCCTGCACACAGCCGACCCTGGTTCAATCCCTGGCATCCCATATGGTCCTCTGAGTCAGGAGTGATCCCTGAGAGCAGAGCCAGGGGTCAACCCTGAGCACTGCCGGGTGTGGCCCCAAAAACAAAAAACGAAAAACCAAAATAAAGTGGCAGGTGTCGGGGGTTGTCCTTTTGAGACGCTGTATTCAGCATCTGCCCATTGTGTGCAAAAATGTGACTCGGATTCATTACACTTATCACCTGACTGGTTTAAAAAGGTGTAAGTGGTAAATTTAGGCTAACATGGCCCCTGACAGTGATGCTGCTCAGACACAGAGCAGAAAGGAAAGCAATTTCTCTCTTAGGCATCTTTCATTTCAAAGAATGTTTGCAAGCAGTTTTTCCATGGGGAATGACAAATATTATCCTGTGATGAATTCCATATCCGTTTATGTCTCTTTATTGAAAATCTACTCTAACAGTCTGAAATTCAGGTTGCTGGACATCGTGCATTTCAGCTTCCAGGTGCACAAATCCAGGGGAGGAACTGACATTATATCTATGTTTATTTTCTTTTACTTTCTGTGTTTTCTGCAGTCTTCCAAACACAAGGCTTAATGAGTTCCCACTGCTATTTAGTGAAAGATTTGGAGATGAACAGTAATCTCAGAGGACTGAGACTGACATCATCGATTCGCTGCCCCGACCCTCATTCCCTGAAGGTTCTGTGTTCGAGCTAAGCCTAATTTATCCCCTAAGCAAACCTCAGAGCCATGTGCATTAACAGAAATGTGATGAAAGACAAAGACTATCTCAGAGACATAACACTCAGAGTTAACTGCATGTATCTTTAACTGTAAATGTCCAAACTGATCGTCTTGGTACGACAGCACAAGTTGAACCACATTAATTTTGGCTCTGTGTTCAGGAATCGCTCCTGGTGAGGCCTGGGAGACCATATGCAGTGCTGGGGATCACACCTAGCAAGTGTAACTTGCTGTCTATCTGCTGTACTAACTCTCCGTCCCCAAACACATCCCCAAACACATTAATTTTAAGGTAGATCCAGAAACCATTAAAGATGCAGGAAGAATGGAGAGAAGTTAATTCAATGTTTACTTAAAGATTGCCTTTTTTGGCCAGTTTCCAGCAAAATATTGCTACTTGGGTTGCTCTGGTATGTCCACATCAATAATCAACCTTTGCTTTCTACCAGCTTTTCACAATAAGGACTCGAATGGTGAGTCCAATACTTTGTATTTGCTCTTATTAAGTGTGTTATTACGTTTACTTTTTTTTTCTTTTTGGGTCACATGTGGTGATGCACAGGGGTTACTCCTGGCCCATGCACTCAGGAATTACTCCTGGCGGTGCTTGGGGGACCATCGGGGATGCTGGGAACCAAATCTGGGTCGGCCGCGTGTAAGGCAAATGCCCTACCCACTGTGCTATCGCTCCAGCCCCGACATGTTTACTCTTATTAAATTTTCTTTTTTTTTATTGAATCACTGTGAGATCCAGTTACAAAACTTTCATGTTTGAGTTTCAGTCATACAATGATGGGACACCCATCCCTCCACCAGTGCACATTCTCCACCACCAATGTCCTGAGTATTATCACCCCCGCCCCCTTTGCAGCCCTCTCCCTGCCTCTATGACAGACAATTTTCCCCATACTCTCTCTCTACTTTGGGGTATTATGGTTTGAATCTTATTAAATATTCTGGTGGTTTATTGTGTCTTTAGGATGGTGTGCCCCATGCTTTCTTCTCCATACTTGACAAACTATGATGGAGTATGAAAAACAGCAATGATTCTGATGATGATGGCAATATGGTGAAAGTGATCATAGCTACTGTAGACAGGGTACCTGTGCTGGCCTAGAACTATTTAAAACTCATATATCCTCACAACAACTCATATATACTCACAACAACTGTTAGTGACTATTATTAACTTTGCTTTACAAATGCGGACATTTTCGGACAAAATGGTGTATCCTGAAGCAGAAATATAGCAAGAGCAAAAGCGTGAGCACAAAGTTGAACAGTGCTGCATTAAAATCCTATCTGCCATGGCTTTTCTCTTCCCCTAAAGATGGGCTTCAATACTCACAGCCACACTATGGGAAATTATGTGTCTAAACGCCTGGTATCTGGTAAATGCTTGCTTCCTTCTGATGAAAGCTATGTCTTGCATTAGGAAGCATCTGCAATTAGTTTCAAAAAAGAAACGTACAGGAAAATGATTTCAAGGTAATTTTAAAAGTAGATAATCTCTTACAAACATGAAGAATTTTATAGTTTTCAATATCACTTCACTGCTTCACAACCATGGTATTATTAATACTTTGGAAAATATTTTGGTATCTTGGTTGACTTAAAATTTTTTTTTTTTTACTTTCTTCTGGTTCTGCACTCAGGGATCACTCCTGGCAGGGCAGGGGAGGCCATCTGGGGTGTGAGAGATGGAACCCAGGCCGGCCATATGCACAGGGTAAGTGCCTTACCCATTGTACTATCTCTCCAGGCCCTCAGCTGACTTTTTGAAAATTGAGTGTCTCTGGGCATATTAACATTGTGGGCCTGGAGACATGCTAATCCAGGAAATGATGCAAGAAGACAGTAGGTCTTTTCCTTTCTTCCAAGTCCTCTGGAGGCATGTCTTCTAGAGCATTCTAAACTGAAAGATTACAATCATTCAGAATGTGGCAAAATAATCTTGGGAAACAAGCATCCACTTCAGTAGACCACCAAGCATGTAGTAGGAACACAACAAATATTTGAAGCTGCTGCGGGGGCTGTGATGCAAATTCACTGTCCTATGCTTATTAAGTGAGGAAACAAATGCAAAGATTCCTGCTAGTCCCTGAAAAGTTCTATCCAGGTTTACGTTCATGATAGTTTCAGGGCAAAAGGACTCGCTCCTCAATTAATCACGCTGCTGGAGAGATAGCACAAGGCTTAGGCGCCTGCATTGCGCCGGACAAACCCTGATTTGCTCCCTAGCACCTCCTTGAGTAATCATAATCACAGACCACAGAGCCAGGAGCAAACCTTGGGCACCACTGGGTACGGCCCTCAAGATAAATAAATCAAATAATTGATTTGTTCAGAGGTCAGATGATGTGGACAAAGTTTGTATTTGATCTTCAAGATTTCAAAACACATTTGATTTTAACAACTGAAATTTGAGAGATTTTATTTGTGCGCACAGCAGGCTTGCTATACTCAACACTCCCTGTTGCTTTTTGTGGGAATTTGTGCTGTGCTTGGATTATATTCATGTTGGCTAAACAGAAATTCAAAACTACTGTCAGCTGGTTCAGGTGTTCGTTTAATCCTATACAGTATGTGCACACAACCCAAACAAATAAACAACAACCAAAAAAAAAAAAAAAGCTCAAAGAGTATAACTAGAAAAAAAATCAGACATGCCAGTACTCAAATTTCTTTTTTTTTTTTTTTGACTGTGCCCTTCCCACCATCAGTTTGCAAATACAGTTTGCAAACCCTCCACTTCACAGGTCCTTATTGACTAGAGACGTGAAGGGGTAAGTTCACCTGGTCCTACATTCCTAGTGCTGGACAAAGCCCCCATCAGAATGAGAAGAAATTATGAATGAAAGCAGGGAGGAAGAGTTAAAACTCTGCGGATATAATAAGCTACCAGGTGCCCCTGCAGTTTGTCATTCAGAAGTCACCATTTCAAATTTTATAGCTATCAGCCAAATTAGAAATAAAACATGAACGATTTTCCACTCGGTATGTTACCATATTGAGAACCCTCCCTCTATATTTATTTTTTTGGTTTTGTTTTGGGGCCTCACCAGTGATGGTTAGGAGTTACTCCCGGCATATGTATGGGATGTGGAGGTTTGAACTCGGACTGGCTATGTGCAAGGCAAACGCTCTATCCTCTGTACTAGCTGTCCTACTCTCCACTTTAAAGTCATTCAGTATCAGAGGCAGCTGGGCCCTGGTCGTGGTCCCTTCCCAAACTGAGGCCGCCGTGTTCCCCCGGGGATCCTCCTGTGCTCCCCTGCAATCCCAAAGATTCCTCTCCCTTGTCCTGCAGCTGGGCTGGAGCGATAGCACAGCGGCTAGGGCGGTTGCCTTACACGTTGGCTTACCCGGCCAACCCGGGTTCGATTCCTCCGCCCCTCTCCAGCAAGCTACCCAGAGTATTGCCCACCTGTGCCACATTTGGTATGCCAAACACAGTAAGTCTCACAGTGGAGATGTTACTGGGCCGCTGGAGCAAATCGGTGAACAACGGGAGGACAGTGCTACAGTGTCCACGGGTCTCTCCACCCCCATTCTTCCCAGTTGTTTTTCTCCGTTCCCCCTTTCTCCATCCAGGTCAATGCTATCTCACCCATTGGTACCATTTAACAACAGTCACGGACGTGCCCTGGGCGCCTATTTGGAGCCACAGCCTAGTCTAATCTTTTGAGAACGGCTGGTCGGTTCAGGCACCCCACAGCACCCGAGATCCTCAGTAAAGACGCGGTGGGGTCGGGCCCTCCCGCGGGCTGGCCTGGAAGACCACCTGGGCGGCGGCCCCGGCTCCGCTCTCGGAGTCCGTCGGGGACGGGACGCCGCCCGCGGTCAAGCCTCGCGTCTTCGCTGACCGGGGCGGCCCAGGTGAACTGTGGACCAGCCCGAGCCTCCCGCGAAGGGCGCTCCTCCTCGCTCCGCCACGCCGGGGCGGGGCCGGGCCAGCGAACTCCGAGGTGCCGCCGCTGCCCATCGGTCCGAACCGAGCTGAACCGAGTTCAAGGTGCGCTGGGCGCAGCCGTGCACGTCTTGGGTGCGTCTAGGACTCGCCGTTCCCTCCGGGAAAGTGTGCAACGGCAGCGCACTCGAGGGGGCTCCGCGGTGGGCCAGCCCCGGGGGCAGGGCCGCCGAGGTGTGCCCGGCCCCGGCCCGCGCGTCCCGAGACAACGCCCGAGGAGAGATGCGCAAAAGCCCTCGGGGGCGTGGGCGTGGGAGCGGGGGCGGCCGAGGACCGTCTCTCCCGCTGCCCTTCGCCGCCACCCGCTCGGAGGGGCGGGGGTTCCTCCCGGGCGCGGGCAGCCGGGGGCCCCCCGCGGTCCCCGCCCGCGCTCCCGCTCCTCCCGCGCCCCCTTCTCCGGGAGGGGCCCCGCGCGACGGGGGCGGCCGGGCCCACCTACCGTCTTCTGCTTCTTGACCCCCGACATGCTGGCTGGCGCGCTGGAGCCGGGAGCGGAGAGGCGAGGCGCTGGCGGCGGCGGCGGCGGCGCGGCTGAGCGGCTCCCGGGGAAGGAGGTATAAAAAGGCTCCGCAGACACGTCGCACTTCCCTTGACCGGCCCCCTCCTCTTACTCCTCCTCCTGCCGCGCTCCTCTCCGCCCCGTCGGCGCTGCCAGCGGCGCCCAGCCCCGGGGACCCGGCCGCCGCCTTGGGCGGGGTCCCCCGCCCGGTTCCCGACCCGCCCGGGCGCCCGGGCCGATCGGCCGCGCCGCGCCGGGCAGGCCCCGCCGGCCGCGCGGGGTCACGCTGGTCCCGGCTCAGCCGGTCCCCGGAGCGCCCCCAGCCGCCGCCCGGCTCTCCCTCCCGGCCCCACGCGCACCCCGCTCCCGGCGCCGCGTCTAGGAAGGCTTCCTGCCTCGGGGTCCCAAAGCACGTCTCGGGCTCAGGGCAGGGATGCTCGAAACTGCCGGGCCTGTTGGCCGGGTCTTGGCGGGCAGCGTCGCCGAGCGGTCCTCCCCGCGCTCGCCCGAGCGCCCCTGTCCCAGGCAGGGACTCCTGATTTCTCCCCGTCACATTCGAAGCGGTGGAGGTGTTTCCCACACCGTAAGGGTAAATCTCAAGGTGTATTTTATTTTATGTTATTTTATTTTGCCTGGTAAGCTGCTTCACCCCGGGGCTGTCTCTCTCCAGTGTCCAGACTGCACCAGCACCCCGGGACATGATGCTGATTCTTGTCTGCGCTGCGTCGGCCAGGCTGAGAGGTACCATTCAGCGCATTCATCCCGCGGGGGCTTCCCTCCCGTTTGACAGGGGTCAGCAGGTGGCTCCTCCTCAACAAATCAGATAAGTAAGGGCCGCCCAGAAAATGGCCAATGGGAATCCAGCCACTTGACCCCTAAAATATCCCCATAGCACTGGTGTGTTTTCAGCCATGAGGATGGACCTGGTGAGGGAAGAGTCTAAGGAAGGCCTGGTTGGGGAGATTTATGACGCTTAGGGCTCCAAGCGTTTATCAGAGGTTAACAAGAGGCAAGTTCTCTTACAGATCTCCAAAGTATGAGACAAGCAGAAGTGGGAAGGAAACTATGACTAATTTTTGTTGGGGGCCATATCCTGCAGTGCTCAGAGGCTATTCCTGGTTCAGGAGTAAGCCCTGGAGGTGCTTGGGGATCACATATGGTGCCAGAGATTTCAACCCGGGTCAGTGGGATGCAAGTGCCTTACTTAACCCCCGCACTATCTCTCTTTGCCCAGACTATGGTTTGTGCTCTCTCACTCCTTGTTCCATTTCATGAACAGATCCACTGGATAGTACCTGCAAAGGCACACAGGAGCCACATTGCTTGCTACAACTTGGAGCCTCTTTGTATAAAAGACCTGGGAGTTAAAATCTGCAGAGGTGAAGGATGGAAGAAGGTTCATGACTAATTGTTTTTTTTTTTTTTGGTGGGGTTGGTGTTGACCCAGTGGACTGTTTCTCGTTCTGTGCTCAGGGGACCATGTGTGGATTGGGGATCAAATCAGGTTCAGCTGCCTGCCAGGCAAGCACTTCAACCCCTGTATGGTCTCTCCCTGCCCCTTTAATTTTATTTCTCAAAGGCTGCCAGTTTCTAGACAGACACCTGAAAACTGGAGCAACTATTAACCATTCTTCTCCGTGGGAAGGTGGGAAAGAAAAATAAATCCAGAGTCACAAAAAACAGAAAAGACAGCCTGTGAATTCGGGCCGTCTTGAAATGTCAGTGTATTTATTTTCTTACTCATTTTTGAGTACATTGCCACCACTCCCTTTAACTGTGCACAGCTAGAGGGCAAAGCTTTGGATTGGGTTCTTGTGCTACACACAAACCAGCATATTTTACACTTATGTGAAGTTTCAACAGTAACATCCTGTTCTAATTTCATTGCAAAAGTCCTTTTGTATCAGTTCCAACCATATCTTGGACCCTGCCAGATTCTGCCCTTAGAGAGAAGGTAAATTAAGTGTGGATAGAGAAATAGCAATTTGCATGATTGTTGGTTTTTGGCTTTTACATACTGTCTCTTAAAAAGCTGTGTTTTTGAAACAGAAGTTAAGGGCAATTCCCAAATAGCTACTTCCTGGAAAAGAAATATTGGATCAGTTTTCCAGAGATAATTTTCGAGATCATATGTCCAGTTTCTCTATTCCTGTTTTTCTACATATGGGCCACATGAAACTGGGACAGAGAGAAGTGAGGTAAACTGAACCTTGTCACTAGTTAAGGGGTAGACTTGAGATTCAAACCCAAGTCAACCAAGCATCACTGTCACTGACCTCCCGTTGTTCATCGATTTGCTCGAGTGGGCCCAGTATGTCTCCATTTTTGAGACTTGTTATTACTGTGTTTTGGCATATCGAATACATCACAGGTAGCTTGCCAGGCTTTGCCGTGCGGGCAAGATACTCTCAGTAGCTTGCTGGGCTCTCCGAGAGGGGCAGAGGAATCGAACCTGGTTCAGCTGGGCTGGCTGTGCGCAAGGCAAATGCCCTACCACTGTGCTACCACTCCAACCAAACATACTCTTCATTAAATCCTTCAGCCTTCAGGACAGTTATTCCAAGACCTCATAATAACAACAGGAATATTATTTTATTTCAGATTTAATTATCTCTCAAATAATACTTTGAAACAGATACTCTTTTCCTTGTCTCAAGGATGTATGACATAAGAGATCCCATCTCTCTTGGACTCAAGACTGCACTGTCCAAGTCTTTGGTTTCAGAGATGGTCACTTTAATTGTGAGTAGGCTTGACAGCTCATGGAAAAGTATGTCAAAGCATTGCACGTTTTAATTTTCCCAGGGCCTTTCTTTTAGAACCAGTGTTTTGCTTCTTTTTCATCTCTCTGACCTCTTGTTCCTAGAAGACATTCCTTGTGAAAAGATATGAGCAACAGCAGCTTCACTGCAGAGTTTATGAGTCCAGTATACCAAAGTCATTCTGGGGAAAGAGGGAGTGTTGAGGTTTAACCATTCATAGCCCTCCAGAACTCCACAGTAAAACATCCTGGCCAACAGTGTGCCATTCTGTAATGCTGGATACTACTCACAACATTTGTATGAGGGGTTTAGAAAAGCTCCTGATTTCTTCCTTTTGGTAATTTATTGGGCTTTAATAGATTTAATGAGATGATGGTGACTATTCGCTCTATCCTTTTACTTTGTGGGGAAGAGATGCAATCAGCAAACTTTATCCAAATAAATAGTGGAAGCATATACAAAAAATGCCAGCACTGGTGAGATGTTTATACCATAGGATTCTTCAACTCACTTTAGGATCTTCATTACATTTTAGGAAGGGGATGGAGTAAGAGGTACCTCTCTGGATGGTTCTTCCAAAGGAATGCGGCTGTGTTGCCCTCTGGTGGCTATAATGCATCAAAGAGCCCTTCCTTGTTGAAAATGCTTTTTCATGTGTTACGTTAAGTGCCACTGGTTTCTTTGTGTCTAGAGCCTTACAGAAGTCTTCTGGATCCAAACACTCGACCCAGATATAGGTACCACCAAAACATGCAGGAAGCAGTACCTGTTTTCAAGGAACTCCGAGTCTAGAAGAGACAGATTCTGCAGTTTCTGCCCTCATCTCCATGCAGTCACAGCATTAGCACACATGACCGAGACCTGTGTAGACAGCGCACGTCTGCTGGAGACACTGGACCTTGTCTTGACATACATGCATGTCACTACCTTAAACACAGGGTGGAGGGCTTCTGTTGTGTGAATGCGCTCATGGAATCCCCCAAACCACTCTCAAGAATGAATCATCTTCAGCAATTTCCAGTTTGGGATTTCATAAAATGGAGTTTAAAAGTAAGGACACTTCAACATTCTACACAGAGATTTCTTCAAGAGCAGAGTCAGGATTGAAGATATAGAATAAGGGTTAAGGGGCAGATGACAGGGTTTCCCGAGCACCTCCAGAGTGGCCAAGGGTAATCTCTAGCAAGACACCACATGCTCAGCCCCTCATTGAACCACAGCTCTCTTAGTGGAGAAATGCCCTGAGGGGCCCTCTGGGATTCTGAGCACCACTTGGGAGAGTCCACTCCTCTCAAAAAAGAGTACGACGTCAGCAATTCGTCTGTCTAAGGCATCCATCTGTTCTCATAGGAAACGCAAGTTTTATAAAACCTTTAAGTCATATCCAACTAAATGAGTTAATTACACTAACGGGTACCCAACTAGCAGAAACAGAGTAACAAACACAATGGATCAGGAAGCACCCAGCTGAGAAAATGGGACGCAGACATATCCAGTGTGTCCTACATCCATTTTGCAGTTAGACATTGGTCATATCATTTTTCTGGAGGAAGAGGCCGAGAAGAGCACTTGACTTGCATGTGTGAGGCCCATGGTTCATTCCCTGGCACTGCTAAATAATGGTGATGATGACAACAATATAATTCATTTGTAAATGAACAGAAGAAATGAAGATCTTGAATGTAGCTGGTTCGGCAGTAAAAAAGAAAGAACACGGTAGGAGCACAAAGGAGGGAGCACCAAGTTCTACTTTGTGGGGAGGAAGAATGGAGAGAGACGCCAAGAAGATGAACTGGGACTCAAAAGAACAACGGGGTGGGGGGCTGGATCTATAGCACAGCAGTTAAGGCATTTGCCTTGCAAGCAGTGACCCTGATTCCCAGCATCCCACATGGTCCCCCGAGTACCTCCAGGAGTAATTCCTGAGTGCAGAGCCAGGAGTAACCCCTGTGCATTGCTGGGTGTGACCCAAAAAGAAAAACAACAACAGGGTTTTGCCAGTCCTCTCCTCCTCAAAGTGTGCATATGTAGATTCAAAAATGTTAATGGCAGAGAGAAGAGTAAAATAATATGCTTTGTTCATAAACTTATGAGCATCTGCATTCCCTGAGTTTAGGAGATGGAACAGAAGAGTGGGAAAAAGTTGTAACAGAGAATACTTCATATACAATCAGGCAGCAGCAGGATTTTGCGTGTTCTTGTTCTTTTTTTTTTTTTTTGCGCGTTCTGTTCTTTTTTTTTTTTTTTTTGCGTGTTCTTTTCTTCATGCTTATCAGGTGCATTAGCTCTGTGGCTGGCTTCCTCTGTGCCTGGATAAGGAGTCACTATCCCCAGGTGTCCCTAAGATGGTGGGGAAGATGACCATGAGCACCAATAATCCCAGGGGATGTGATGACTCAGCAGGGAGGAATATATGCAATTATATGGAAAACGCCAATAGGGGTGGTGTCTGCGGGATTCCTCTGGGTAGGCAGTTGAGCCCAAGCTTCAAGGATACAAGAAAGCAAGATGGGAGAGAGGAATCTGCCAGCCAGTTGCTGGAGAGGTGGCCGGGACTGATGTTCCCAGCAGCGTGCAATGTTCGCTTCTGCCATGCTTTTGCCTGTGCCTCCCTGAAGTCCTGGAGAGTCACTGAGGACTGAGCAGCAGCAGAACCACGAAGTTGATACGCAGGTTGTCCACAGCGTTAAGACATTCAAGGAAGCCCCGAGTCTGGGTCCAAGGATCGTGCCTCCACTTCTGGACTGAACTCCAGTCTAAAATTTTGATTTACAAAACAACAATGAGGTATCATCTTACACCACAGAAACTGGCACATGTTAATAAGAATAAGAACAACCAGTGCTGGCGCGGATGCGGGGAGAAAGGGACTCTCATTCATTGTTGGTGGGAATGCCGATTGGTCCAGCCTTTTTGGAAAACAATATGGACATTCCTCCAAAAACTAGAAATTTCATATGACTCAGCAATACCACTCCTGGGAATATATTCCGGAGATGAAAAAAATACAGTAGAAATGATATCTGCATTTGTATGTTTATTGCAGCACAGTTTACAATAACCAGAATCTGGAAAAACCCGAGTGCCTGAGAACAGATGACTGGTTAAAGAAACTCTGGTACATTTATACAATGGAATACTATGCAGCTGTTAGGAGAGATGAAATCATGACATTTACATATAAGTGGATGGACATGGAGAGTATCATGCTAAGTGAAATTAGTCAGAAAGAGGACAGACATAGAATGTCTGTACTCATTTGTGAAATATAGAGTAGCATAATATGAGACTAACACCTAAGGACAGTAGAGATAAGGGCCAGGAGGATCACACTATGGTTTGGAAGCTGGCCCCACGTGCTGGGGGAAAAGGCAATTGGGGTGGAGAAGGAACCACTAAGCAAATGATGATTGGAGGGATCGCCCAGGATGGGAGATGTGTGCTGAAAGTAGACCAAGAACTAAACACGATGACATTTCAGTGTCTATATTGCAAATCAGAATGCCCAAAATTAGAGATAGAGTAAGAAAGATTGTACCTGCCACAGAGGCAGGGAGTGGGATAGATTGGGGGTGGTGAGTGGGACACTGGGAACAATGGTGGTGACACATGTACACCGGTGGAAGGAGGGGTACTTGAGCATTGTTAAAATGAAACGCAATCATGCAAGTTAGTAACTGTATCTCACAGTGATCCAATAAAACTTCTTTAAAAAATTTTTTTTGATTTACATTTTGTTCTTCTTTAGGAAGAGCTGTATTTTGTGGGAAGAGGGCAAGTTACATAAAGGAAGTAAGTAGCCTGCTACTGTGAAAGAAATTAGATTTTGAGTAGATAACCATGCAGCAGACATGGAGGCTGAACTCCAGGGCTATAACCTGAAATAATAGTAGAAGGCATGTGATAAACCTAGGTTACTTCAAAAACAATGTTTAGACTACACTTGTCTTGCATGTAATTTATTGACTATATTCATATTATTATGCAACATAGAAGCAAGCTAGGAAAATTTAATTCAGCAAGCCTCAGAGAACACACATCACGTTTATTTACTGTCAGCACATCAGTGATTTCAGTAGATTCATTGCCCAATTTTTCAGTTTTCAATATTAAAAATAATGTTTAGCAAAAGGGATTGGGATGTGGCTGAGGAGTAGAGCATGTGACCTGAACTGGTGATGCCCAGGGTTTGATGCCCCCACCAAAATAAAATCTGCCCAAGATGGAAGACAACTCAGTCTATATCCCATATAACACAGAAGTTTTGTTATTAAAAAATTAGCCTATAAAATATCCAATTTAAAATTTTATATTAAAATATCTAATTAAATTTCAATGATTTAACTGTCAATAAATTAAATTATTTAAGTTTCAAGTGTTAGCGAAGTATTCAACGATGTCTAGCGGGTTTCTCAGACATCTTTTGCTTGATGCCCACCCCCTCACCCACTCCCCACCTTCCCTTTGCTGCAATTATTAGGGATCATACATCTTTGTTGTAATGCCCAGACACTTGGTCTGGTGCTTACTGGAGACCACACACTTTGGTTGTGGGGCTCCCACACACCTGGCTGTGTGCCAGAGATTTCACACTCTGCTGTGGTGCCAGAGATTCTAGACAGCGGAGCCACACCGACTTTACGTGGCTGGCACTGAGGGTCAAATCCAGGGCTTTGTGCATGCAAGGCAGGCACTTTTTGCCACAGAGCTGTTCCCTGAGCCTCCAAGACATGTATTTACTTTTTGCCTACTTATTTATTTTGGTTTGGAGGTCACACCTGGTGGTGCTCTAGGCTTATCCTGTCTCTGTGCCCAAAGATAATTGGGGCTCAGAGGGACCATATGGGATGTCAGGAATTGAACTCAGATCAGCCTTGTGCAAGGTAAGTTCCCTTCCTGCTATTTTCTCTCTGGCTCATGTATATTATTATTATTTCTGAATATATTTAATTGCTGCAGTAAAGAATAAAGTGTCTATTCAATTAAAATTATAAAAATTGTTTCCCACGGAGGTATGGTGCCGCCAGCAGGTCAGTCTGTACCTGTGAGGCGAGTGCATCAGCAGCAGCCTGATGGCGCCTTCAGACTTCCAGATACCCCAAAATTGCTGCTGTGCCTTTGGCTAGACCCCAAAAACTTGGGGCAAAGTTTACCAAGAAAGTAAACGTCCAAAAGTTAGGTATGTGGGAAATACACCCACAAACTCCTCCGGCTCAGCTATATAATTGGAGGCAAGGCCTCTCTGGTTTCTGATTGAACTACTTAATGGCCATGATCCCAGAGACTCAGAAACGAATCTTGGAAACCAGCGGCTTTAGGTAGAAATGTGTCCGGTCCCTGCAGTAGGTTACTGGTGCTGGGCCAACCCAGGTGGGAATAGGTTTCATGCCTTGGCCTGTTCCCCCTGGCGGCCCAGTGGCCACCATCCTTCAGAGGCCACTGGACAGTCAGGTTTGGGCCCCCAGTGATGAGACACACAGGGCCTCATGGGATGGGGGTGGAGCCAGGCTTGTCCTCCCCACCCCAACGAGATCCCAAGTCATCGCCCACAAATGGCCTCTCTGGCTCCTGATCCAGCTGCTTAACAGCCATGATCCCAGAGACTCAGAAACAAATCTCAAAACCCAGTGGCTTTTGGCAGAAATGCGTCTGGACCCCACAGTACGTTACTGTCGCCGGGCCACCCAAGGGAGGAAAGGGTGTTGTCACTCCACCTGCTCCCTCTTGGCGGCTCAGTGGTCGTCATCCTCCAGAGGTCTTTGGACAGTCAGGCTTGGGCCCGCAGTGATGAAACTTGTTGGGCCTCATGGGATTGGGGGGAGCCGGGCCTGTCCTCCCCTCCCCAACGAGACCCCAAGTCATCGCCCATGAATGGCCTCTGGCTCCTGATCATGCTGCTTAACGGCCTTGATCCCAGAGACTTAGAAACAAATCTTGAAACCCAGAGGCTTTTGGCAGAAATGTGTCCAGACCCTGCAGTAGGTTACTGTCGCCAGGCCACCCCAGGGGGGAAAGGGTGCTGTCCCTTCACCTGTTTCCCCCTGGCGGCTCGGTGGCCGCCATCCTCCAGAGGCCATTGGACAGTCAAGCTTGGGCCTGCAGTGACGAAACTTGTTGGGCTTCACGGGATGGGGTGGAGCTGGGCCTGTCCTCCCCACCCCAATGAGACCACAAGTCATCGCTCACGAACGGCCTCTCTGGCTCCTGATCAAGCTGCTCAACAGCCATGATCCCAGAGACTCAGGAGCATATCTCGAAACCCAGTGACTTTTTGCAGAAATCCCTCCAGATTTAAGTGTTAAAATTTCGGAATTTCAAAATCACATGACCCTACTGCAGCCACGTGACATCATATGTTATTCATAACCAGCAATAGAACACAAATTGTCTATTGTTGCCTTTTCAGCATATCAGTGTTGGGGTAAAATCTCAAATAATAATGGTGGATCTGGTGTCGAAATATTGAATGTGATCAAAGTAGAGAGAGAGTAATGTGGAAATCATCTGCCCCACAGGTTGAGGGAGGGTGTGGGATGGGGGTATACTGGGGTTTTTGGTGGTGGAGAATGGGCACTGGTGAAGGTACGGGTATTTCATTGTATGACTGAGACTTAGACCCAAAAGCTTTGTAACTGCTCTCACGGTGATTCAATCAATAAAATTATAAAAAATGAAAAAAAATTTTCCCAATCCTTATATACTATTTTCTTTCATCAAATGGTAAAAATATAACTAAAATCACAGGGGCAATAAATCACTTAAAGATACATGGATGGGACTGGAGCTATAGTACAGTGAGTAGAGCCTTGCATACAACTGACCCAGGTTCAATCTCCAGCATCACATATGGTTCCCCAAGCACTGTCTGGAGTAACTCCTGAGTGCAGAGCCAGGAGTAACCCCTGTGCATCGCCAGGTGTGACCCTCTCTCAAAAAAGCAAAAAATAAATAAAGATAAATGGAGTTGTAGTCCTATAAAATAAAACAAAATTGTTTATAACGCTATTTGCACTGCTTAAATAATTTTTGCTTGAACCTTGAAAGCCCTGCTCTCACTTTTAAAGCCCTGTCTTCTTGGGCAGGTACAATAATATAGCGGGAAGGGTTCTAACCTTGCATGTGGCCAACCCAGGTTGGTTTGATCGTTGGCACCCCAAACAGTCCCAACCAGAGTGACCCCTGAGCGCAAAGCCAATACTGAGCCCTGAGCACCACCAGGAGTGACCCCCAAACCCAAACTAAACAATTTTAACTTTCTTATGTCCACACTCACTTGTTTTTTCTTCACTTTTAGTTAGAAGCAATTTAGTTCTGGATGGGAACATGTTCTTTTGAAGCCGCAGAGTTTCACAAATTTCGCCCTACATTTAGGAAGCCTTTTAGAAAATTGCACTAATGCGTAGCACTGCACTGTAGCACTGCTCGAGCAGACACCAGGAACGTCTCCATTGTGAGACTTGTTACTGTTTTTGTCATATCGAATATGCCATGGGGAGCTTGCCAGGCTCTGCCGAGTGGGCAGGATACTCCTGGTAGCTTGCCGGCTCTCTGAAAGGGGCGGAGGAATAGAACCTAGGTCGGCTGTGTGCAAGGAAAACACTCTACCCGCTGTGCTATTGCTCCAGCTTAATTAAATAAAAATCAGTAGTGGGTCCCAACTGTAAGTACTTTTTAGAGTTTCTTTCTCTCTTTTTGTGGGGCCTTATCCAATGTGCTTGGAAGCTACCATTTCAGTGCTTAGGGGCAGCTCAAGAGAGACCTTGTGGTGCTAGGGGTTGAACCCAGGGCTCCTGCGTGAAATCATGTATTCAAGTCCTTTTTTTTTTGTTTGTTTTTTTCTTTCTCTTCCTGTTCTAGGGCCGTATCTGGCAGTGCTCAAGGGACATGTGATGCCGGGGATTTCCAACCAGGGTCAGTGGTAAGAAAAACAAAAACGTTAATCCCTGTGCTATCTCTGCAGCCCATTCCAAGTCCTTTCACCTTCTCCCCTGCTCCTTACAGCTTCTCATTAAGAGAAATCTAAGTTTTTTTGAAACCTTAGCTTTCAAGGTAAGGATGAAACTAAAAATATACAGCAGAGAAGTAATGTTTCTTTTAAAAATGCTACTGTACTTTTGAAAATTGTATGGCCACGTGCAAAAGAATGAACTAATCGCACTCTTCCACCATATATAAAAATTAATTCAAAATAAATACTTGTACGTAAGATTTGGAAAAATGAAACGCATTTGAAGAAAATAAAGGTGGTGTGCTCTCTTACATCAGCCCTAATGATGTTTTTGTGGACTTTCAAGGGCAAGGGAAACAAGCTGAGACTTAAGCTACAAAGCTTTTATATGGTGAAGCCACTACTAAAGTAAAAGAGGAAACCCACTGAATGGTGAAAGATAATCAAAAGTCTTATCTATAGATACACACATATGCATATAATGTGTGTATTTGTGTGTGTGTGTATATATATATATATATATATATATATATATAACAAGGGATTGATATCCAAAAGATACAAACAAGTTGTACAACTTAACAATAATAAAACAAATAGATTTTTTAAATGGGCACATTAATTAAATAAATATTTTAGCCAAAAACATATACAGATGACTAAATGGCAAATGGAAAAAATATTTGTAATACTTATCATTAGAAGTTATCATTCATATTAGGACAATGTGAATCAAAACCATGAGATATAACCTCACACCAGTGAACATGACTCTTACAGGAAAGAAAAGAATTGAAAAGAAAAGAAAAGTGGGGGCTTGAGCGATAGCACAGAGGGTAGGGCATTTGCCTTGCATGTGGCCGACCCGGGTTTGATTCCCAGCACCCCATATGGTCCTCTGAGCACCACAAGGAGCCATTGCTGAGTGCAAAGCCATGAGTAATCCCTGTGCATTGCCAGGTGTGATCCAAAAAGCCATGAAAGAAAGAAAGAAAGAAAGAAAGAAAGAAAGAAAGAAAGAAAGAAAAAAGAAAAGAAAAGAAAAGAAAAGAAAAGAAAAGAAAAGTGATGGGAGGATGTAGAGAAAAGGGAACCTTGTGGAAATGCAAAGTAGCACAATCACTATGGAAAACAGTATGGAGAATTTTCAAAACATTTTTAAGAATAGAAATTCCATATTATTCAGCTGTCCCACTGTGGGTATTTACCTAAAGAATATAAAAGAATTAATTAAAAAGATTTATGTGTCTCTGTGTTTACTGCAGTTATATTAACAATAGCTAGTTATGGAAACAACTTCATTGTCCACTGAAGAACGAGTGTATAAAAAGGTTGTATATTTGTGCAATGGAGTACTATTCAGTTATAAATAAAGAGGAACTCTTGCTATTGGTGACAACATGGATGAATCATTAGAGGTGCATGCTATTGAAACAAGTCACAGGGAGAGAAACACATACAGTATTATTTCACTTACACATGGAAGATAAAGCAAACAATGAAACAACAATGAATTCATATATTATATGAAAAAAAAATGATCACCAGAAAAGAATGGTGGGCTGTAGGGAAGGTCAATTGTATAGTTGTAGATGGGAATGACTTTTGGTGGAAATCATAATGCAATTGGTATAGACGTTGGATTATAGTCGAAGACCTTCAGGACCAGCCACCACCATGCTGAGACCACTCTCCGCACACCTGAAGGTACCGTCAGAGGAACAAAGGCAAGCGGGTCCCGGGGCTGAGATCTCTAAGCCTACTCGGATCGGGGCTGAGCATCCTCCACCCAGATCCTCCGAATTCCAGTAGACGGGGGTCACACCCACCAACTGGCCCCCTGGTGCCGTGTAATCCCATCAATGACCAAGACTCAGAGACTATAAAAACCAGCTCCCGGTCGCAAATGCAGCCGCGTGACATCTTATTATGACATCTTATTATCTCATTCCTACTTTGGACAAACTGGCAGGCTACCGAATATAACCTGCCCACACGACAGAGTCTGGCAAACTCCCTGTGGCGTACTCAATATGCCAAATACCAGCAACAATGATGGGTCTCATTCTCCTAAAGAGCCTTGAATATAGCACTTTCTTAAAAATCTCAGGGCTAGGATGAAGGAGACGTTACTGGGGCCTGCTCGAGGCAATCGACGAATAACAGGATGGTCGTGATTCGTGATTCGTTGTTGGATTATAAAGCTACATACCTTTGGCCCCTTGTTGCTACCTTACTGTCTTATCTTTAGGACCCACATGTGAGTGAGATCATTCTGTATCTATCCTTTCTTTCTGATTTCACTCAGCATGGTATCCTCTAATTCCATCCATGTTGCTTAAAACTGCATGATTTTTGTTATTTCTTAGAGATGTATTGTGTTTATACATCACAACTTCTTGATCCATTCACACATAGCTGGGCATTTGGGTTGTTTCCATATCTTGGACATGGCTCTTTTAACTCACCTTTATGTTTTAATTAAAAAAAATTGAACCTCATATTTGGTTCTCAGGGCCAGTTATGAGGGCGATTCCAGGTGATTCTCTGCCAAGTAGGCAGGTGGTTCAATTTTTTTTTTCATTTCGGTTCTACTTTTATTTTTTTTTATTTTTTATTTTTTATTTTTTTTTATTAGTGAAACACCATGAGGTACAGTTATAGACTTATAAATTTTTGTGCTTGGGTTTCAGTTATACAATGATCCAGTACCCATCCCTCCACCAGTGCCCATCCTCCACCATCACGGGTCCCAGCATCCCTCCCACGCCCCATCACCCCCATCCCACCCTGCCTCTGTGGCAGGGCATTCCCCCTTGTTCTCTCTCTCTTCTTTTGGGTACTGTGTTTTGCAAGAGAGGCATTGAGTGGCAATCATGTTTGGTCTATAGACTTCTCTTAGCATGTTTCTCCCACCCTGGGAGGGTCCTCACAACACCCTTTATTTAGTGCTCTCTTCTCTTTCTAAGCTTCCTTTTCACCTAGCACGTGTGGCTAGCCTCCAAGTCATGGAGCAAAATTCCTGATACTAATCTCAGCCATTCTTGGGTGTTAGTCTCCCGTTTTGTTGCTTTATATTCCCCAGATGAATGCAATCTTTCTGTGTCTATCCCGTTCTTTCTGACTCATTTCACTTAACATGATACTTTCCATGTAGTACCACTTGTATGTACATTTCATAACTTCATCTTTTCTAACAGCTACATAGTACTCCATTGTGTAAATGTACCAAAGTTTCTTTAACCAGTCATCTGTTCTTGGGCACTCAGGTTTTTTCCAGATTCTGGCTATTGTAAAGAGTGCTGCAACGAACAAACAATTGCAGATGTCACTTCGACTACACATTTTTGCCTCTCTGGGATATATTCCCAGGAGTGGTATTGCTGGGTCAAATGGGAGATCAAATTCTAATTTTTTGAGAATCGTTCATACTGTTTTCCAAAAGGGTTGGACCAGCCGGCATTCCCACCAGCAGTGAAGGAGGGTCCCTTTTAGGTGGTTCAATTTGAGGGCCCAAGAAAATGGAACTTTTCAGGCCCTGTGGTATGAGAGACCCTAAAGATTCTCTGGAAATGCTGAAGAGAATCCAGAGTCATAAGTGGTACTCTGGGCCTTTCACAGTTATATCTGGCAATGCCGAGGACCATACAGTACCAGGAAACAAACCAGGTTGCACACACACAGGACAAATCTTTAAGCCCTGTATCATCTCCCAGGTCTTGGTTTATTTTCAACAGGAAAATTTGAAAATAAGAAAAGTAGAAGGTGTATGAGGGAAACAGTCTTGGGTAACAGCGTTAATCATCCCATTACAGAGAATAAAATATCTGACTTACAGGGTTAATAGGTAGGAGTGATAGCATAGCAGGTAGGGCGTCTGCCTTGCATGCGACCGACACGGGTTCGATTCCTCCGCCCCTCTCGGAAAGCCTGGCAAGCTACCGAGAGTATCTCACCCGCACGGCAAAGCCTGACAAGCTACCCAAGACGTATTCAGTATGTCCAAAACAGTAACAACAAGTCTCACAATGGAGACATTACTGGTGCCCACTGGAGCAAATCGATGAACAACGGGAGGACAGTGCTACAGTGCTACAGGGTTAGTGGGGAAGGCAATAATTCTTCACCAGGAGTTACTAGCTCTAATAATGAAAAATTATCTGGGAGGCTTTAAGCAAACAATTCAGTTGCTGGTTTCAACTCCTGTTCTCTCCTCCCCCTTTTCTCCCCTCTCAATATACAGTTCTCAGGTAGAAGCAGAAGCTGAATATTTTCAAGCCTCCAGGCAATTCAGCCAGGTGAGGAACCACTAATCTAGCCCGCAGTTCTGCAAATTCAGCCAGCTCAGAAATTCCCTGGGTTGCCTGTAAAAACATGCATTCCTGAGTCCCACCATCAGAATTCCTCTGTGAGATCACTTTGCTCTAGTTCTAGTGGAGGGTTTTTAATTAGACCTTGGTACTTTCTCTCCCCCAAACTTTGTTTATTCAGCATTCCTCTTTTTTTTTCTCTGAAGACCTTCAGCTATGAGACACCCGAAGCAGGAGACACTCTAGCTATAGTTTCTATTTCAATCCTGATCCCCAAAGGATCTTACACTGGAAAAGGGGAAGGATATGAGAATGCTATGTATAGATATCAGATCATAATTTAAAAGTGCTTTCCCACTATAGCATTTTTTAAAAAATCATTATTTAATCATTTTCCAATTCCTTTATCAGTTTGTTGTGATGCTTCTTCTATGAAGCCTAAGAGGAGCCTGGCAAAGCCTGGCAAGCTCCCCGTGGTGTATTCGATATGCCAAAAACAGTAACAACAAGTCTTGCAATGGAGACATTACTGATGCCCACTTGAGCAAATAGATGAACAATGGGAGGACAGTGCTACAGTGCAGTGTTACCTTGTATCTATGTTTGGTTTTCTTGAATCTAATACATATGGAAAAGCAATTCCTATGAAATTATGAGTGGAATTTTCCACCTTACCACCTTCTATCATTTTTGTTTTGAAAGAATGCTATGTTATTATAGTATATTATATGCAGCCATATATAATATGCACAAAAACTTCATTAGCTATTTAACTAGATAAATGAAACCACATTCCTTCCCCCCTCACATACACCCCACCCTGCCACTCCACTTAGATATAATTCAGATATACTTCTGAGAAACAGCACCCCGAATGAAGAATGGAATCAGAGAGAAACTCTGTGTGCTCGGCGGTACAAGGTCCTTACTGCAAATGGTATCACCAGCACTCTGAGTGTGGTAACCTAGGGTGGTCCAGCTCATGACAGCGTTCTCTAAAGGACACAGCAAAAATAATGCTAAGTCATATGTTTTTGTCTGTCCACTCCCTTCTGTTCCATGAGGTCGGCATGGCCCCAGGTGAGCATGGCCTCAGAACAGCTCCAGAGTCAATTTGGACTCTAACCCAGAACTCTTCTGTAGCAGAAATGGAGGGAATTCTGTCCCTTCTTAGACAGTGTTGTCACTGTATAAATCCAGATGTACTAGTGGCCATATTTCCTATGTGAACAGCTTCGAAAATGATAGAAAGTTGAAGAGGAGATACAGTTCTTGGTTTCTATATAAGGACTACCCAGTAGTACCGGGAATTGCCCTGTTCCTTCGGACTCTGTGATTCTCCGAGTTATCTCAGTAACTGTCTAAAGAGTCAACCTGCTTATTCTGACTAAGATCATTTGAGTTGCACAGACTCCCTTGGGACCAGAATAGGTCTGACTTACTTAAAATGATCTTTGATACTCTGGAAATGGCATGAAGAGATCTGCAGGGAAGTCCCAGCATGGTACTGAACAATGCTCAAAAAATTAACTGAAATCAATTGAAAAAAACAGTAATTTAATTTATATCAATGCCTTGTCGAATGTGTAATCGGCGAATATCATTTCCCATTCTGTAGACTGTCTTTGTGTTTTGCTCACTGTTACTTTTGAGGTGCAGAAGCTTCTTAGTTTAAGATAGTCCTATTTGTCTATCTCTGTTTTCACTGGCTTGACCAGTGGCATGACATCTTTGAAGATACCATTAGCTTCAATATCATGGAGGTTTTTGCCAGCTTTGTCTTCAGAGAACTTTATGGATTTCGGTCTGATGTTGAGGTCTTTAATCCATTTTGATCTTACTTTTGTATATGGCGCTAGGCAGAGATCTGAGCCCACTTTTTTGCATGTAGCCGTCCAGTTTTGCCAGCACAATTTGTTAAAGAGGCTTTCCTTGCTCCACTTCACTTTTCTTGCCCCCTTATCGAAGATTAGATGAACATTTGCTTGGGGGGAGATGTCAGTATATTCAACCCTGTTCCATTGGTCTATAGCTCTGCCTTTGTTCCAGTACCATGCTGTTTTAATTATTACTGCTTTGTAGTAGAGTTTGAAGTTAGGGAGGTTGATTCCTCCCATTTTCTTTTTCCCAAGAATTGCTTTAGCTATTCGTGGGGGCTTATTGTTCCATATAAATTTCAGGAGTGTTTGCTCCATTTCTTTGAAGAATGTCATGGGTATTGTAATAGAGATCACATTGAATTTGTACAGTGCTTTGGGAAGTACTGGACTCCACAAGAAGAAAACACCCAACCCCATCAAAAAATGGGGCCATGAAATGAACAGAAACTTTCTCAAAGAAGAAATCCGGGGGTGTATGGCGCCACCAGCAGGTCAATCTGTCCCTGTGAGGCGAGTGCATCAGCAGCCTGATGGCGCCTTCAGACTTGCAGATACCCCAAAATTGCTGCTGTGCCTTTGGCCAGACCCCAAAAACTTGGGGCAAAGTTTACCAAGAAAGTAAACGGCCAAAAGTTAGGTATGTGGGAAACACACCCACAAACCACCTCCGGCTCAGCTATAAAATAGCTGAGGCATGGTCTCTGGTTCCTGATCGAACTGCTTAACGTTCATGATCCCAGAGACTCAGAAACAAATCTCAAAACTCAGCGGCTTTTGGCAGAAATGCATCCGGTCCCTGCAGTAGGTTACCAGTGCTGGGCCAACTCAGGTGGGAATAGGTTTCATGACTTGGTCTGTTCCCCCTGGCGGCCCGGTGGTCAACATCCTCCAGAGGCTACTGGACAGTCAGGTTTGGGCCCGCAGTGACGGGACACGTGGGACCTCACGGGATGAGTGTGGAGCCGACCCTTTCCATCCCACCAATGAGACCCCGAGTGGCCACCAACAAACGGCCTCTCTGGCTGCTGATCAAGATGTTTAATGGCCATGATCCCAGAGACTCAGAAACAAATCTCGAAACTCAGCGGCTTTTGGCAGAAATGTGTCTGGGCCCCACAGTAGGTTACTGTTGCTGAGCCACCCCAGTGGGGAAAAGGTGCTGTCCCTCCACCTGCTCCCCCTTGGTGGCTCGGTGGCCGCCATCTGCCAAAGGCCATTGAACAGTCAGGTTTGGGCCCTCAGTGATGAGACACGTGGGGCCTCACGGGATGGCAGTGGAGCTGGCCCTTTCCTCCCCGTCTCAACGAGACCCCGAGTCGCTGCCCATGAATGGCCTTTCTGGCTCCTGATCAAGCTGCTTAACGGCCATGATCCAAGAGACTCAGGAACAGATCTCAGAACCCAGAAGGTTTTGGCAAAAATCCCTTCAGATTTAATTGTTAAAATTTCAGAATTTCAAAATCATGTGGCCACTACTGCAGCCATGCGACATCATATGTTATTCATAACCAGCACTAGAAAACAAATTGTCTACTGTTGCCTTTTCAGCAGATCTGAGTGTTGGGAAAAAATCCCAAATAACAATGGTGGGTCTGGTGTCAAAATGTTGAATGTAATCAAAGTAGAGACAGAGTAATGTGGAAATCATCTGCCCCACAGGTAGGGGGAGGGTGTGGGATGGGGAGTATACTGGGGTTTTTGGGTGTGGAAAATGGGCACTGGTGAAGGGAAAATGTTTCATCATTGTATGACTGAGACTTAAACCCGAAAGCTTTGTAACTGCTCTCATGGTGATTCAATAAATAAAATTATAAAAAAATTTAAAATAAAGCAAGGTGGAGTTCATGCCCAATTCAATCAGCTAATTGGTGGCTGAATAAATAGCAGTACTCCTACATTAAAAGAAGAAGAAGAAGAAGAAGAAGAAGAAGAAGAAGAAGAAGAAGAAGAAGAAGAAGAAGAAGAAGAAGAAGAAGAAATCCGAATGGCTAAAATGTACATGAGAAAATGCTCTACATCATTAACCATCAGGGAGATGCAGATCAAAACAACAATGAGATATCATCTCACCCCACAGAGACTGATCCACATCCAAAAGAACAAAAGCAAGCAGTGCTGGCGCGGATGTGGTGAGAAAGGAACCCTCCTTCACTGCTGGTGGAAATGCTGATTGGTTCAGCCCTTTTGGAAAACAGTATGGACGACTCTTAAAAAATTAGAAATTGAGCTCCCATTTGACCCAGCAATACCACTCCTGGGAATATATCCCAGAGAGGCAAAAAAGTATAGTCGAAGTGACATCTGCACTTGTTTGTTCATTGCAGCACTGTTTACAAAAGCTACAATCTGGAAAAAACCTGAGTGCCCGAGAAGATGACTGGTTAAAGAAACGTTGATACATCTACACAATGGAGTACTATGTAGCTGTTAGAAAAGATGAAGTCATGAACTTTACATACAAGTGGTACTACATGAAAAGTATCATGCTAACTGAAATGGGTCAGAAAGAGAGGGACAGACATAGAAAGATTGCATTCATCTGGAGAACATAAAGTAACAAAATGGGAAACTAACACTGGAGAATAGCCAAGATAAGTACCAGGAGGTTCACTCCATGGCTTGGAGGCCATCCACACGTGCTAGAGGAAAAGGGAGCTCAGATAGAGAAGGGAGCACCAAATAAAGGGTGTTGGGAGGATCCTCCCAGGATGGGAGAAGCATGCTGAAAGTAGACTATAAACCAAACATGATTGCCATTCAATGCTTCTTTTGCAAACCACAACACCCAAAAGGAGAGAGAGAACAAAAGGGAATGCCCTGCCACAGAGGCGGGGTGGGGTGGGGGAGAATGGGGGGGTGGGAGGGATACTGCGACCTGTGGTAGTGGAAAATGGGCACTGGTGGAGGAATGAGTACTTGATCATTGTATAACTGAAATCCAAGCACAAAAATTTGTAAGTCTATAACTGTACCTCATGGTGTTTCACTAATAAAAAACAAAAAACAAAAAAACCAGTAATTTACAATTCCCTTTTTAAGTGAGCAGGCACTAGACATTCTATCTTTTTCTCCATAAAATTCCTAGGCCTTTCTCTTGCGTCTTGATTCTGCCTTTCTCTCAATGTTAAGAAATGATTGGGGGCAGAATAGTACAGAGGGTAGGACATTTGCCTTGCATATATCTGACCCAGGTTCACTTCCTGGCATGCCATATGGTCCCATGAGGCTGCCAGTAGTGATTTCTGAATGCAGAGCCAGGAGAAAACCCTGAACATTGCCAGGTGTGACCCCAAAACAAAAAAAAATATTTTACGGAGCATGCGGAAAGACAGTACAGAAACTATGGGGCTGGTCTTGCATTCTGGTTATCCCAGTTTCATCCTGAGCACCACTTACGGTTCCCAGAGTACCACTAAGGATCATTCCTGAAACAAAGCCAGGAATAACTCCTGAGCACTGCTGGGTGTGGCCCCCAAACAAAACAAAACCAAAAAATTAAATAATCCCACACATTGTGTAATTAATGTTCAACTAAGAGTCAACTACCGATGAGCAGAAAAAAAATAATAGAAAGCAGATTCCTGATGACCTAACCTAACCTAACCACCAAAGGCCAACTGAAGGGTAGTCTGTTATTATACCATGATTTTATTTTGTATTCTGCAAAGAAAAGGTTAGCAGTCCCAGTTAATTTATAAAATTACTCAAGACAGCAAGAAAGTGGGATGACTGAAACCTTTCTCCCTCAACAGCCCACTACCCTTTTCTCTTATTGCATACTCTTTCACCAGCCCTTTATAAATCCCAAGCCCTTAGCCTGAAAGTAAGATGCAGTGATTTTTGTAAGTAAGATTGGGGTGTGTGTGTTGCGGGGAGGGCTGTTTGGGTACACCTGGATGTGCTCAGGGTTTACTCCTGACTCGGCATTAATGGTTCATTCAGGTGAGCTCAGGGGACCATATGGGATACCAGGGCTTGAACCCAGCTCAACTGCATGCAAGGTAGGTGCCCTTCCTGTTGTATTATCGCTCTGGTGCCATAAGATGCTTTATGAGACAGCAAATCTACCATCTTCTTAGGTGGCTAACACCTGAATTAACCTGTTTTTCTCCTATCAACTTGAACATTGACATTCAAGTGATAAGCAATTGGATCTTCGATGAGATAACACTTTTAAATTAATGAAAATTTAGGATTTCAGGATTGATGAAAAAGTCTGTTGTGATTTCTAGGCATATTTATCACTTTCAAATGTCTAAATAAGCTTGAATCCACCCCAAAATTTGAAGATTCCCTCAAATATGGATAAACAGAAAAAATTTCAGGTTATCATAGAAATAGCTTTCAACTAGCTTCAGAACTGTCAGTTTTCCCATATTATTTAATACGGTCACGCTGGTTAAAGAAACTTTGGTACATCTACACAATGGAGTACTATGTAGCTCTTAGAAAAGATGAAGTCATGAAATTTACATACAAGTGGTACAATATGGAAAGTATCATGCTAAGCGAAATGAGTCAGAAAGAGAGGGATAGACATAGAAAGATTGCATTCATCTGGGGGATATAAAGTAACAAAGTAAGAGATTAATACCCAAGAATAGCTGAGATCAGCACCAGGAGGATTACTCCATAACTTAGAGGCCAGCCGGGTATCCTAGAGGAAAGGGCAGTTCAGATAGAGAAGGGAGCACCAAATAAAGGATGTTTGGAGGATCCTCCCAGGAGGGGAGATGCATGTCGAAAGTAGACTATGGACTGAACATGTTTGCCACTCAATGCCTCTTTTGCAGACCACAACACCCAAAAGGAGAGAGAGAACACAGGGGATTGCCCTGCCACAGAGACAGGGGGGATGGGGGGATGGGGTGGGAGGGATATTATCCATGGTGGTGGAAAATGGGCACTGGTGGAGGGATGGGTATCTGATCATTGTATAATTGAAACCAAAGCACAAAAAATTGTAAATCTACAACTGTAAAAAAAAAATAAAATAAAATAAAGGGGGAAAAAAAAATACGGTCACGGTCACGGTCCTCCCGTTGTTCATCAATTTGCTCGAGCGGGCCCAGTAACGTCTCCATTGGAGACTTTGTTGTTACTGTGTCTGGCATATTGAATACGTCACGGGGAGCTTGCCAGGCTCTGCCCAGCGGGCGAGATACTCTAGGTAGCTTGCTGGGCTCTCCGAGAGGGGCGGAGAAATCAAACTCCGCTCGGCCATGTTGGCTGCGTGCAAGGCAAACGCCCTCCCGCTGTGCTATCGCTCCAACCCATTATTTAATACAGTTTGTATAAATTTAAAAAATTAAAAATATATATTATATACATTATTAAATCTTTGTATCCACTGAGATGTTTTAAATGGTAATCTGCATAGAAAAATTCTCTTCTAATGTTGCTTTATTTTTACTCATTTTATTATAAATGTGTTTCTTTGCAGAGGTTTGCTTATTATATGCTGAATCTGACATCACAATAATTTACATCCAATTAATTAATTAGATTGTCAACTAGATTGCTCATGATGATTTCTATACAATTGTCCTCTTCTGAGAAAATACTATGTCCAAAGTCATTTTGTTTTGTCTTTGAAATTGATTATTCTTTGATATTTTGATTTCTCTTCACTTAAAAGAATTTTTTTGCTATTATTTTTGGACCGCAATCAGAAGGGCTTAGGGATTATTCCTGGCTCTACACTGAGGTATCATTCCTGGTTGTGCTCAGATGACAAACTGGATTATGGGGATCTAGCCCAGGTTGGCCATGTGCGAGGCAAGGGCCCTTCATTTAAAATTTTTATTGAAACTTAGGATAAAATGGTTACAATAGTGATAATAATTATGCTTTTGATGTACAAAGTTACGACTCCTCGCCAATACCAAAGTGCAGAAGACCCTCCACCACTATTCTCATATTACCTCCTCATTCCCTTCCACTCTCCCTTTATTGCTTCCTAAAGTGTTTTGTAATGCAAGGCCATGAGTAGCCATTCATTTGTCACTGGACATCTGGGTGGTTTCCATATCCACTACAATGAACACTGGTGTACACAGCCTGGCAAGCTACCCATGGCATATTCGATATGCCAAAAACAGTGACAATAAGACTCACAATGGAGATGTTACTGGTGCCCACTCGAGCAAATGGACGAACAATGAGACAACAGTGCTACAGTGCTGTTTTTGTGTTTGGGGTAGATGCCAAGAAATGGAATCACTTTGTCGTATGAAAGCTCTAGTCCTACTTCTTGGGGGGACAGGAGGTCATACCCAGAAATGCTCAGTGGTTACTCCTGACTCTGCACGCAGGAATTATTCCTGGTGGTGTTCAGGGGACCATATAGGATATCGGGGATTAAACCTAGTTCAGGTGTGTGCAAGGCAACCTGCTATACTATCTACCCAGGCCTTCCTGTTAATAGTTTTTTAAATGTAGGAATACTGCTATTTATTCAGCCACCGATTAGCTGATTGAATTGGGCATGAACTCCACCTTGCTTATTTAAAAATTTTTTTTATAATTTTATTTATTGAATCACCATGAGAGCAGTTATAAAGCTTTTGGGTTTAAGTCTCAGTCATACAATGATGAAACATTTTCCCTTCACCAGTGCCCATTTTCCACACCCAAAAACCCCAGTATACTCCCCATCCCACACCCTCCCCCTACCTGTGGGGCAGATGATTTCCACATTACTCTGTCTCTACTTTGATTACATTCAACATTTTGACACCAGACCCACCATTGTTATTTGGGATTTTTTCCCAACACTCAGATCTGCTGAAAAGGCAACAGTAGACAATTTGTTTTCTAGTGCTGGTTATGAATAACATATGATGTCGCATGGCTGCAGTAGTGGCCACATGATTTTGAAATTCTGAAATTTTAACAATTAAATCTGAAGGGATTTTTGCCAAAACCTTCTGGGTTCTGAGATCTGTTCCTGAGTCTCTTGGATCATGGCCGTTAAGCAGCTTGATCAGGAGCCAGAAAGGCCATTCATGGGCAGCGACTCGGGGTCTCGTTGAGACGGGGAGGAAAGGGCCAGCTCCACTGCCATCCCGTGAGGCCCCACGTGTCTCATCACTGAGGGCCCAAACCTGACTGTTCAATGGCCTCTGGCAGATGGCGGCCACCGAGCCACCAAGGGGGAGCAGGTGGAGGGACAGCACCTTTTCCCCACTGGGGTGGCTCAGCAACAGTAACCTACTGTGGGGCCCAGACACATTTCTGCCAAAAGCCGCTGAGTTTCGAGATTTGTTTCTGAGTCTCTGGGATCATGGCCATTAAACATCTTGATCAGCAGCCAGAGAGGCCGTTTGTTGGTGGCCACTCGGGGTCTCATTGGTGGGATGGAAAGGGTCGGCTCCACACTCATCCCGTGAGGTCCCACGTGTCCCGTCACTGCGGGCCCAAACCTGACTGTCCAGTAGCCTCTGGAGGATGTTGACCACCGGGCCGCCAGGGGGAACAGACCAAGTCATGAAACCTATTCCCACCTGAGTTGGCCCAGCACTGGTAACCTACTGCAGGGACCGGATGCATTTCTGCCAAAAGCCGCTGAGTTTCGAGATTTGTTTCTGAGTCTCTGGGATCATGAACATTAAGCAGTTCGATCAGGAACCAGAGACCATGCCTCAGCTATTATATAGCTGAGCCGGAGGTGGTTTGTGGGTGTGTTTCCCACATACCTAACTTTTGGCCGTTTACTTTCTTGGTAAACTTTGCCCCAAGTTTTTGGGGTCTGGCCAAAGGCACAGCAGCAATTTTGGGGTATCTGGAAGTCTGAAGGTGCCATCAGGCTGCTGATGCACTCGCCTCACAGGGACAGATTGACTTGCTGGTGGCACCATACCTCCTCTTCCTGTTATTTTTTTACAGTTATATCCATACCATTTCCATACCAGAGGTGGAGCAGATGACATTCTACAAATAGTGAATGATGGTTCGTTTTTCACCATCACTTGTATCACTTGTCATTCCGTTATTCATTGATTTGCCACTACTCAGCCCCTGCCACGCTTTTTCACCATATCCCCACCAAAACTGTTGTTTTCAGCGTTTTTCACTTATGCTGTTGTCACTGATGTGAGACAATATCTCACTGTTTTCATTTACATCCCCTTGATGGTAAGTGATAAAGAATACATTGAATGTTTTATAGTTCAGGAAGTTGCAATAGTATTAATATTTATGGTATTGGCATAAAAAATCACTACATCCACAACCATCAAAGTGTCCATGACCCTCCACCACTCTCTCTGCCTATCTTTAGTTTGATCTTTTCCCCTCCATTTGATAACTGGTTCTGTATTCCAATGCCAATAATTTATTATTATTCAATATTAGCTTAACATTTTTTTCTTTCATTCCCCAAGACCACTGAGCACAAATTTCTTTTGCAATACCCAAACATGTTCCTTTAATATAAGCATCAAGGTTAAGTGCTAATAAAATTCTGATAACTAGTCACTATGGGCATAAAAATATTTATAATCCTGGAAACAGGAAAATCAAATCCATTTACTCTGTAGCCATTTCATCTGTAGTCATGACTTCTAAAGTTAAAGTGGGACAGGCCTTAGATCAACCATTCTAAGAACTGTATGTTCAAAGAACCGTCCTACTGGAAATGTCAGGATGGTGCCCTAATGGAAAGTCAAACATTGGTTCTCCCACTCTGCCCCCAAACTAAGATGAATAGTGGTATGACATCTTGGCTTCCACACCGTAATACTATATTTTTAGAAAGGTACACAAAATGCTGTATTCCTGCTGGCATTAGAATACACAAGAACACAGATGAGCAATTTTGAAAAATATTTTATACATATATCAGGTTTGAACAAATAGGCAAATACATTGCAGGAGGGAACTAGATTTCTCACTGCTAGTGAGAAAAATTACAAATGAGGTATGAAGGGAGCTAGGAGAAGCTGGTAATAGTGAGTTGGAAACAGATATCAGTATGAACTCTTAGGTTCTTAAAATACATACAGGTAGATACACAGATTATCATATGTGAATCTGTTAGTATATTTGTTTTTTTAAACTCTTTCCACGGAATCTAAATGCAATTAACAACATTTACTGCTAGTGTCCATACATTTAATTTCTAAATATTATTCTCCAATGAAAGAAACCAGAATCTTTAGAGAAGTGATTGGAATACATTAAAAATGCATGAATTAAAAAGAGAAAGAATAAACCTTCCTCCAGACAGATTCTAATTTATAATGTAGACAGATGAAGGAAAGGGTTAAACAACATTAGAACGTCGCACTAGTAACTGTGGCAGACAGGACACCCCGGCACTATTTTTGAGCACCCCCGGTACTCAGGGCTTACTTCTGGCTCAGTGCGGTGGGGACCGCTCCTGGCAGGCTTGGGGGACCATCCTATGATGCTGACTCACTTTTAAATTTAATCACATGGTAATGGGTGCACTGAAAGGAAGGCATGTGCCTTAAACCCTGTGCCATCTTTCTGACTCTTATTTGTTTATTTAAATTTCTTATTATTGAGGTTGCATAATTAATCATGTTCACATTTCTGCTTTCAACGTAAAAATTATTAATTACAAAGGGAGAAAAAGAATAACTTCCAGTGAATAAACTGTGTCTGGTGCAGTCAAAAGAGGATATTGCTTCTGTGGTCTTCTTGCCCCCCAAATGAACATCTTTAATGAAAATATCTTTTTTTTGGCTTTTTGGGCCACACCTGGCGATGCACAGGGGTTACTTCTGGCTCTGCAATCAGGAATTACTCCTGGTGGTGCTTAGGGGACCATATGGAATGCTGGGAATCAAACCGGGTTTGGCTGCATGCAAGGCAAACACCCTACCTGCTGTGCCCTGACGTTAGATGAATCTAAGGAAGAGTATTCTATGAAACAACTTAGCAACGCTTTTTGCAAGAGTCATAGTCATGAAAGACAAGGACCAGGTGACGAACTGCCACAGTCTGAAGAAGACTAAGGTCAAGTGATAGACACACTGTAAAGTGACCTTTGCACCTCCCTCACCTGACGCAAGGAAAGCATTAATCAGATGCCGGAAGGCCACAAAACCATGAGTAAGCAGAGCTATGAAGTAAAGTGGAGCAGCACAGAGATATAGAAGCAGAGGCTTAGAATAATTGTCTCCAAGAATGCAGATGCCCAGGAGCAGAGAACAAAGGACACCTAGGGCTGAACTGAGCTGGTGCTCAGAGCCCTGCCAGTGTGCACATCAAAGGGACCCAAGTGTGTAAGACATCTTCCCCACAAGACACCAGTCAGCGGGAAGTAGGCTCCTGGTTTTTTGGGAAGTCATCTGCCAGGAGTGTCACTGCAGTTGTTGTGACACTGTACAAGGAGACTTTGCCTGGCACGGGCTTTCCTTCTGCTCTAGTACTGTGAGCCTTTCTGAAAAATGCCCTTGACTGTGGAACTCATCGAATTCTACCTGAGTACAGGTGTGCAACAGATTGATCCTCTAATTGCTGGGGGTATCCAAGAATCTACCTGCCTACATCTTTCAGCTTCCCTAATGGTTTGGTCTATTCCTCCTCAGTGCTCAAGCGTCTTGGCCAGTTACTGTTGCCATTTGCGTCCTTCCATGTCCTGAAACAATTTGTGAATGGATGGGAGTAAACAGAGATTATGCTTTCAACCAGGATGTCATAGTTGACAAGTGATATTAAATACCCACACTCCAATGTAAATGGAGCCAAAGGATTCTCACAGAATGTTTTCTTTTTTTTGTTGGGGACGGGGGTCATACTCAGCGATGCACAGAGGTTATTCCTGGCTCATGCACTCAGGAATTACTCCTGGCGGTGCTCAAGGGACCATATGGGATGCTGGTAATCAACCCAGATTGGCCGTGTGAAAGGCAAATGCCCTACCCACTGTGCTATCGATCCAACCCCACAGAATGTTTTCTTGATATTTGTCAAATTCTTTAATTTATGAATGATTTGCCAAGTGGGATTGAATCCTAATTTGCTAGTTCTTTCCCCAAAAAATGTATTATCATTCGATCTGTTATTACCTATTCCTCACATTCACACAAATTATATTCACCGTAGTGTAACCTTTTTCAGCTCCGGTTTATATATATATATATATATATATATATATATATATATATATACACACATATATATGTATATATATATAAACTGGAAAATATATATATGTGTATATATATATAAACTGGAACTTTATGTGTTCATCAATGAGTGGCTTCTTTACTAGATTAAAACTTTGCATTAGTGGAAGAATATTTCTTCAACATTCACAATGTAAGAGCCCTAGTTATGACTCATTTTTAAATTTAATCTCCATTGTTCACCTTATCATCATCATGACTGTAACTCTAGACCAGAGGTTAGGAAAATATGTCCTATTTATTTTTGTATGGCCCAATTGGAAATGGATTTTACATTTTTAATGTTTTAAAAATAAGCAAACGAAGAATAACATTTCAAAGACATAAATTTTTGTAAAGTAAAAGTAAAGTAAAGGCCCTCCCGTTGATCGTCGATTTGCTCGAGCGGGCCCAGTAACGTCTCCATTGGAGACTTTGTTGTTACTGTGTCTGGCATATCGAATACTCTCGGTAGCTTGCCGGGCTCTCCGAGAGGGGCGGAGGAATCGAACTCGGGTCGGCCATGTTGGCCGCTTGTAAGGCGAACGCCCTACCCGCTGTGCTATGTGTGCATATAGCTCTGTTGGGGCCCAACAAAAGCAATTCTCTCTCCCTCTTTTTTTGCTTCTTTTTTGGGACACACCCAGTGATGCACAGGGGTTACTCCTGGCTCTACACTCAGGAATCACTCCTGGCAGTGCGCAGGGGACCATATAGGATGCTGGGAATTGAACCCGGGTCGACCGCGTGCAAGACAAATGCCCTACCTGCTGTGCTATCGCTCCAGCCCCAGCAATTCTCTTATGTATCGTCTAGGTCTGCTTTTGGCTGCAGTGGTGGGTGTGAATAGCTACAGCACAGACTGAATGGACTGCATTTCCTAATATTTGTATTTTCTGATATTTTACAGAAAAAGACTCTGACTTCTGCTCTAGTTAATCAACAAACAATAAAGCAAGTTCTGATTTGTAGATTCCTCAGAAAAATATTCCCACCAGGTTCAGCTGAGATTCCAGCTAAGCTCTTTAACCCCGGCTTTATTTGCCATTCCTCAGTGGTCTGAAATAACAAGGTATTTCACGCGAAGTCATGGAATTTTACAACTTACTTCTCTTTGCCTTTGGGCAAACTGTTCACTCATTTATATCTGTACCTGCATTCCTTCTAGTTTTGTTTGTACAGTCCTTTCAGAAAAACACCAGTGCTTTTCAATGGTAGGAATTAGAACACTGGGTATTTCTTTCTTCTGTACATCATACTAATATTTTGAGTTATGAACCAAAGGCACTGGCATATTTTTAAATAGTTAAAAGTAATATTATTGGGGTTGGAGTCATAGTACAGTGCGTAGAGTACTTGCCTTGCACTCAGCTGAAGGGTTCTATCCCTGGTACCACATATAGTTCCTAGACCCTGTCAGGAGTGATCCCTGAGAGCAGAGCCAAGGGTAAGCCCTGAGAGCTGCTGAGTATGGCCCCTAAAGCAAAACAAACAAGCAAAAAAAAAAAACCAAATCAAAAGGAATAGTATTATTTCAAATTTGTAGCATAAACAACTGTTTTACTTCATGTTCATGTGAGTAAATTTTACAGGATAAACTTCCAAAAGCTGTGATACCAATAATATCCATTCCATCCTGAAATGTTTCTGTATTATGAAATGTTACTGCATTTTGAAATGCAGAAGGCATTAACAAAATGAGAATTAGTACTACTACTTAATGTATTAGTAAATACTTTCCACTCATTATTGATTGGTGTTGGTATGTGACATTTTTTCTCAATAAGTAAGTCAGTTAAGTTGGAAATGTTTTCTAAGAAGGACTCAATAGAAAATGCTAATATGTTGAACATATATATATACTTGCATGATAAAGCACAGTAATCTAATAGAATTGTAAAGATAGATCTGAATGCTTAAAAAGCCATTCTAGGAAGCAATTGTTCTAACTTATTTGTTTTATCACAAGTCTGGTGATTATTTAAGTGGCAGAGTCACACAAGATACACAAGCTTATGTCCACGAGCACAAAACCAAGAGAGGCCACATACCACCCCTTACCCCCAATTTCCGAAGAAGTACAACAAAGAAATTTGAGTTGTTAGGATTAGTTTACTGCTTTAGCTCAAAGCCACTTGGTTAACTATTGCTAATGATGGCATGTGCGTTAGCCATTTGGTACTATTCTAAGTGCTTTATCTATATTAACTGACTTAATTTTCACAACAATCTATGAGACAGGTGATAGTGATACGATCATTTTACAAGAGAGGAAACAAGACACAAAGAGATGAAAGTACCTAAGTAAATGACAGAACCAGGATTCTTGCCTAGAGACCACAGTCCAAGCTGTAATAGCTATGTAGGTGACCCCTTGTGTACCTATACATGTATTAGAAAATGTGCACATGTATTAGAAAACAACAACACAGAGCCAAAGAGATAGTGCAGTGGGTAGGGTGTCTGACTTGCATCCATTTGATCTAGGTTTGACAGCCCATATGGCACCCTCACCCACCCTTCCCCAGAACTGCCAAGAGTAATTTCTGAGTGCAAAGCCAGAAGTAAACCCTGAACACCACCAGATGTGGCACCATGTCTATCCCCCAACATCTCCTGCCCCCCGCAAAGAACTTATGAAACATATTAATGTTCATTAATTTGGAGTTATTCCTAGGAAAATGCCTGAAACTGAAGAGATATTTAAATAGTTTTAGATTGTATAATATTTTAAAATTCTTTATGCTTTAAAATAAATGGTTTTATTTACTTTTGAGTGCCTCTAGCAGAAAGAATTAGCTCCCAACCCCTGATCTATGTTTCCAGACAGAAAACTTGCTGGGGAAGGAAAATGTGTATTCACTGCCATAGCTCACAAAAGTTCATATGAAGAACTTTAAAAAAATTTGTTATAAGTGTGTTTAACACATTTGAAATATGTTCATAGTTAATTGCTTAGCCAACCTCCAATTTGAAAGAGTGTTTTTGTAGCTCTATCTTGAGCCGGATTCAGATTATGTAATCAGAAATTTCTTATCACTTGAGTCCAAAGGAAAGATCTTGATTTTGATTTAACTGAGTCTAATTTTTTACATTTTTTGATGAGAATTTCTTCACTACCTCCACAAGCCTAGGTAATTGACTAAGCATTATTTCAAAATCATAAATAGTTTACCCCTCCTGTTTGTCAGGATTGCTAGAATTCTTCCTTTCATTTTCTCTTTCCCTCCCCTAGTTGCTGTTGTGATCGACTGGGGCTCGTGCAGGCTCAGCTGGGTGCTCACACACTTGCTGTGGTGCGTTGTACACTGTGGTTTGCACACATGCTCTTGAGGGGTGGAAAACCTGTCCACATTGCTTGCACATTTTTACTTGTGGTGCCTACTGGAGGTCTCACACTTGATTGTGGAATGAAAATCACATACTATGACAGCACTGGGGGGATCACACACAGAAAGGTCACCTTGTTCAGTGCATGTAGGCAGCACTGCGGATCAAACTCATTACACTTGCAAGACAGTTTCTTTTACCCATTGAATCAACCCCTGGGACCTAGAGTTTTTTAAGTAGAGTCCTAGGACTTTAACCAAAATCTGGAAAAATGGTAAAACCTCAGCAAAAATAGGAGTTCTTTACAGACTTGACATTGCCTGTAATAGTTGACTAGATTATCCAGTGACTTACTTTTACTCTATAATGACAGGACTTGAAACTAACTTTCCTTGCCAACGGGGTTTGGGGGGGGGCAGGGGGGGAGGAATGGCAATGAAAGGAAGACCTGCTGAGCTTGTTTGAAGAAGCCTCATTGAGTCATGAGATTAGCAATGAGGCCTTGATTATGCTGTAAGACAGAAGCAAGACTTAGAACAACCTCGCTCTTTTTAAAAAACAGCTTTCTTTGGGGCTGAAGCAATAGTACAGCGGGTAGAGCGTTTGCCTTGCGTGTGGCCAACCGGGGTTCGATTCCCAGCATCCTATATGGTCCCCCGAGCACTGCCAGGAGTTAATTCCTGAGTGTAGAGCCAGCAATAACCCCTGTGCATTGCTGGGTGTGGCCCCAAAAGCAAAATAAATAAAATAAAAACCATCTTTCTTGAAAAATAATTCAAATATTGTAAAAGCACACATCAAAGTATGAAACTCAATGGGTATTAGTATATTCATAGAGTTGTGCTATATACCCGCCATGAAAACAAAATTTAGACTATTTTCTTTATCCTAAAAAGAAACTTCACATTCCTTGGCATTATCCCCTGGTTTTCCCATGCTCCAGTCCTGGAAACCACTAATCTACTTTCTGACTATATAAATTTGCTTATGTTGGATTTTTTCTACAAATTGACTCATATAATGTGTGTCTTTCTGAAACCTGGCTTCATTCATTCTGTAGGGTCTTTTAAGGTTGACGCCTGTTGCAGCATGTATTACTACCTCATTTCTTCTTACAGATGAGAATATTTCATTCATCCAATGACCTACCCACAATTTATCCATTATTAATGAACTTTGTTTCTGCTTTCTGTCTATTGTATCTAGCTCTAGTTCCTCTATGAGTAGTCACAGCCAGTTTTGGGGTAGACATCTATTTTTTTCTCACTTGGCTATATACCAAGGGGTAGAATTACTGAGTCATAGGCCAACTCTATCCTGGGGGTTTTTAATAACTTCCAGGCTGTTTCCTGAAGAGGCTTACGATCCCATGAGCAATGTACGAGTCATAATTTCTCCACATCCTCACCAATACTTGTTATTGTCCACCTTATATAGCTATCTTTGTAGGTAGGCAGTAGTATCTCACATTGTAGCGAAATGCTTTGCATTTCCCTAATGGATAATAATGTTGAACATTTTGGGGGGGTTTATTGGCCATCTGTGAAACTTCTCTGAAGAACATCTTAATCATCATATTTTTTCTACTTAATGGTTTTCATTATTTTATTGGGGGTAATGTTTGTTTATAACACTATGCTGTAGGAATTTAGACCTTTCCAAGTATTTATTACCACACCACACCCACCACTGAACTATCAATAATCCTCCATAGTTGTTTTCCAGGGGAAAGGTACTGCAATATGATACTGCATCCCTGATACTGTACCAGGTACGCGACTTATTACAGTAGGCAACCTATCAGGAAAACATATTTGTAACGTCTATGAATAAGTCAGGGGTTATCTGCATCATCAAAGTGTCAATTTTAATAGTGCTCATTACTTCAATAACTTCTTTTTAGCATTTCTTTTAATTTTAAATTGAATTACTATGAGATATATCATTTCAGAGTTGGGTTTCACTCATACAGTGTTCCAACACCCATCCCTCTACCAGTGTACATTTCCCAGCACCAATGCCCTCAGTTTCCCTCCTATCATGGCACAACTACCCACCCACCCCCATAGCCTGCCTCTATGGCAGACACTTTTCTTCTTTCAGTAACTTCTTAAATCAAGTTCAAAGTCTTCTGTAAAAAAGGTCTCTTAGATCTAATTACCTTATCCAAAGCCAATCACTCAGAACAAAGTTCATCACAGAGAATAAGAAACATTAGGAATAGAAAAGTAAGTTAAACAGGAAGTTCACATGAATGATTCAGAACATTTCAAAACCCAAGGGCAGCAACTGAACACAACAGCTTGCTCGGCATTGTCCTCCTTTGTAAACCACTTAGTCCTTGGTAAGTTTAGTTGGTTAGTCCCAAAGATTTCCTCATTCTCCCAGTGATTTAAAAAATACATAACTGTTTTATATGGTTAAGAAAAAAAAGGGGGGGGGAGAAGACACAGGGTTCAAAGATAGAATACGGATCAAAGTTGCCCAGAATGTGGCAACCCTATTTGGATCATTATGATTACACATCCCTGGGCACAGAGACGAGAGTAGCTATGAAACTACTTCCAGATATTGCCCAGAACCTCTCTATCCAATATTTTAAAAAAAGTAAAAAGCAAAGGAGGACACAGGAGAGAGTATTTATTTATTTTTTTAATTAAAAAAATTTTTAATAGTGAGACATCATGAGGTACAGTTGCAGACTTACAAATTTTTGTGCTTGGGTTTCAACTATACAATGATCAAATACCCATCCTTCCACCAGTGCCCATTTCCCACCACCACGGATCCCAGTATCCCTCCCACCCCCCATCCACCCCATCCCACCCTGTCTCTGTGGCAGGGCATTCCCCCTGTTTTCTCTCTCCTTTTGGGTGTTGTGGTTTGCAAAAGAAACCTTGAGTGGCAATCATGTTTGGTCTATAGTCTACTTTCAGCATGCTTCTCCCATCCTGGGAGGATCCTCCCAACACCTTTATTTGGTGTTCCCTTCTTTATCTGAGCTCCCTTTTCCCCTAGTATGTGTGGTTGGCCTCCAAGTCATAGAGTAAAATTCCTGGTACTAATCTCAGCCATTCTTGGGTGTTAGTTTCCTATTTTGTTACTTTATGTTCCCCAAATGAATGCAATCTTTCTATGTCTATCCCTTTCTTTCTGAGTTATTTCGCTTAACATGATACTTTCCATGTAGTACCACTTGTATGTACATTTCATGACTTCATCTTTTCTAACAGCTACATAGTACTCGATTGTGTAAATGTACCAAAGTTTCTTTAACCAGTCATCTGTTCTTGGGCACTCAGGTTTTTTTCCAGATTCTGGCTATTGTAAAGAGTGCTGCAATAAACAGACAATTGCAGATGTCACTTCTACTAGAGTATTTATTTCTTTTACTCATTCAGCAGCTTAGTTTTGAAATCTTTCCCCACCACTACTTTATTGACTTGTGCATTTTGGCATGTTTGTTTAACTTGGTAAACCCGAGGGAACTTCAGGTGAGATCTGTTAAGGTCATATCTAACACAGTTTAAGTTCAAAAGCCAAATTCAAAGGGTAAAAAAAAAAATCTAAGGGTATCATTTTTTATTTGTTTGATTTTTGCTTTTTTGGGTCACACCCAGCAATGCTCTGGGGTTACTCCTGTCTCTGCACTCAGGAATTACTTCTGGCAGTGCACAGGGGACCGTATGGGAGGCCAGGGATCAAACCCAGGTTGGCTGCATGCAAGGCAAGCGCCCTAGTTGCTGTACTGTTGCTTGGGTCCACTAAGGGTATAATTTTTATCAATCAAAAATCGCCTTTCAAATCCATCAAATAGAATACAAGCATAATTATAATACAAGGTCTTGTGCAGTTAATGTTGAGGATAATTCTAGCAAGTTATAAAATTGTTTATTACCTCCAATAAATTCCTTACAATCTTTTCTTACCAATCTGATACCTGCCACCAGGAACATACTTTTACTTTTGAATCAAACTCTTATGATCACCCACAAAGTTTAGCCAACCTGCACTGCTGATTTCAGACACAACTACATTCACTTCTGATCACATGCTCATCGTGGAGATCAGCAGAACAATTATCTGCATTATCTGCAATCACCTTCTCTTTTAGAAACACCCATGTGGCTCCCACTGTGAAGAATATCAACCACTTAGCAGATGGCTGAATAAATAAATCCAGAGAAACAGCTTCAGACATGTTCAAGAGAAAGTCAAAGCTCCCCAAATCTTTTTGTGATGGTGGTAGCAGTTCTCTGGTATCTGCTCCTGAGAAAATACTAGAGTGTACAGAGGTTCTCGATGCCAGCTCACAACTCTGGAACAGTGGCATTTTAAAAAAATTTTTTATTAGTGAAACACCATGAGGTACAGTAGTAGACTTACAAATTTTTGTGCTTGGGTTTCAGTTATACAATGATCCAGTACCCATCCCTCCACCAGTGCCCATTCTCCATCATTTACATTTTTAAAAAAATTTTTTGTTAGTGAAACACCATAAGGTACAGTTGTAGATTTACAAATTTTGTGCTTGGGTTTCAACTGTACAATGATCAAACACCCATCCCTCCACCAGTGCCCATTTTCCATCATCATGGGTCCCAGTATCCCTCCCACCCCCTAACCCCTGTCCCACCCTGCCTCTGTGGCAGGGTATTACCTTTTGTTCTCTCTCTCATTTTGGGTGTTGTGGTTTGCAAAAGAGGCATGGAGTGGCAGTCATGTTTGGTCTGTAGTCTACTTTCAGCATGCTTCTCCTATCCTGGGAGGATCCTCCCAACACCCTTTATTTGGTGCTTCCTTCTCTATCTGAGCTCCCTTTCCCCCTAGAGTGTGAGGCTGGCCTCCAAGCCATGAAGCAAAACTCCTGGTACTAATCTTGGCCACTCTAGGGTGTTAGTCTCCTGTTTTGTTACTTTATGTTCCCCAGATGAATGCAATCTTTCTATGTCTATCCCTCTCTTTCTGACTCATTTCGCTTAACATGATACTTTCCATGTAGTACCACTTGTATGTAAATTTCATGACTTCATCTTTTCTAACAGCTACATAGTACTCCATTGTGTAGAAGTACCAAAGTTTCTTTAACCAGTCATCATGAACAGTGGCATTTTAAAGACTCTCCGAAGCTACTGTCCTGGAAGTCATATTCCCCAGCATCCCATATGGAAACTGAACACCGCCAGAAGTAATTCCTAAGTGCAGAGCCCGGAGTAATCCCTGAGCACCACCAGGTGTGACCCCCAAAGACAAAAATAAATAAAAGCTGGGTTTGAGTCCTCCACCCCTCTCGGAGAGCCTGGCAAGCTACCAAGAGTATCTCGCCCACACAGCAAAGCCTGGAAAGCTACCCGTGACGTATTCAATATGCCAAACACAGTAACAGTAAGTCTCACAATGGAGATGTTACTGGGCCTGCTCTAGCAAATCGATGAACAACGGGAGGACAGTGCAGTGCTACAAGTTGTTAAAAAAAAAAAAGTCTGCCTCTGTGTGACAAGGATTAAAATTCCTACTGCCCTTTTTGTTTTCTGGCAAAATAGATTTAAAATCATTAAGTAAACTTGTCCATGTTTGTGTTGGGATATTTCCCACATATTATTCAAAGAAATGTTCCAGTAGTCTTCCAAAGACAAAGATAAATTGGCTGATGATGGTACCTGGATTGGGACTCAGAGTTAAATGGCTCTGCTGGTTTTAATCCAATAAAAATTCTTAATTGGGAGGCCAGGGAGATAGTACTGTGGGTAAAGGACTTGTTTCACACACAAGGTATGGATGGCCCCAAACCAAACAACTAACAACAAAAAAGAAATTCTTACTTGGCTCTAAGACAATGAAATGTGTAATGCAATGGAAGGGAAAAAAGTGACTTTATAAAAATACTTCTAATTTTCATCTAGTGACGATTAAGTCAACTTTGAAAAACTGTGGAGGTGAGAATTTACAATCAAAGAACAAGTCACGAGTGAACTTAGATGATAAGAATTAGGTGACACTTAAGCTTCGCATGGGAAGAGTGGATGTTCACATAGCTCTTCATTCACTTTACAAATTTTACTGAGCCTTCACCCCGTTGATTCTAAGCACAGTGCAAGCAGCTAGGAGTAAAATAGAGGTAGCAGTTTCATGTTTACTTGCTTACAATTCATTTCCCCCTTTCCTTGATCTTCCTTTATGAAACTGCTCATTCCTTAGTCTTGGCTCATCTGGTTGTTTCAGAAGAGACTAATATTCCTCTCTGGCACTTATGAGAAACAGCATCCACGTGTTCAGGAAATGCACCTGGAATAATCTAGGCCTCTGGCCACAGTGCTATGCATGGGACTCAGAGGAATGCAACTGGGACTTCTGTGGGATTAGGGAGAAGACATAGTTCTCTCTCCCAGCGTGGTCAGGGGTGTGAGAATGTGAGATGAGCACTGCCACAAACCCCACACAGAGGCCAACAGAAATAAAAGTAGAGAGAGAGAGAGAGAGAGAGAGAGAGAGAGAGAGAGAGACAGAGAGACAGAGAGACAGAGAGACAGAGAGACAGATTATGGGTATTATCAGTGGTTAGATGCAGCTACACCCAAAGTATACCTGGGCTTTATTAGAGCCAAGATCTAATAAAAATTTTCCTTGTTCTGCTTATGCCGTTGGGAGTTAAGTGTTTGTCATTTGAAATTAGAATATTCCTGACCAAAAGAAGAGGTATTTGCTCCTTCCCCCAAGGCATTCCAGCCCTTTGGGGGAGAGACAAATGAAAACTAACTACCGCATGATAGGTTTTATGATGACATACAGACATGATAGTATAAGAACATAGAACGATACAGATAATGTGACGAGACATCAAGTTGTGAAAGATCTTAGAGTCTATTTCAGCTAATCCTCTCATTCAGATAGAGATGCAATGTCTAGACTTATCCAATGTGCAAAGAAAAAAAATACCAAACTATATTCTACTACTTTAGCATGAAAGAAAAGTTTTTTCCTGATAACCAAAATAAGAAATTTAGAAAACATAAAAACCACCAAAAATAAAACAAACCACATCTATAAACATTATCCACCAAAGACACCTACTATGTTACAATTTTGGTTTATACCTTTTCAATCTTTCTCTATGAATTCCATTGAATTTCAATTGAACAAGTTAATCCAATCATGTATTAAATTGCTTTTGTTTTACAAAATCAAACCATTCTTATTTTATAATCTGTTTCTTAAATTCAGTAGTTTAATATTTATCCATATTTTTTGAAATCTAATTGGCAAAATAAGTTATTTATTCTTTTGAGTGCTTAGGCTGCTTTCAATTATTTATTCTTCAGACAGTGCTATACAGTGCAATACAGAAATTAATGTACTTACAAATAAATCCTGTGACTATTTTCTTAGAAAAATTCCTGTTCATGGAATTGCCATATCAAAGTACATACATAAAATAAAAACTCTCATTTTAATTTTAAGGTCAATAGGTAAATATCCTTTTAGTATTCACTTAACCTTTATTAGAAGGGACAAAATACTCAAGCCAGTTGTATACAGGAAACAATGTGAGAGGAAAAAAATTCCTAATTTTCTAATGAGAGAGGAAGAAAATCATCTCATTGAGGCAGGAAGACTATCTTACTAGAGAGGAAGTTTATGGATGCACAACTGGTATGAGTTAATGGGCAAAATACTATAAGTTTAAGTAGTAGTAGAAGGAAAAAAAGCTAATGGAGATAGATCTTCAAACTCTCTTTTAAATTAATCCATCATAGTGGGGCTGAAGTGATAGAACAGCGGTATGGCATTTGCCTTACGCACAGCCAGCCTGGCCAAGCCAGGTTTGATTCCTCCACCCCTCTTGGAGAGCCTGGCAAGCTACCGAGAGAGTATTCAATATGCCAAACACAGTAACAAGAAGTCTCACAATGGAGATGTTACTGGGCCCGCTCGAGCAAATCGATGAACAACGGGAGGACAGTGCTTGCTCCCACGGTAATGGACCCCAAAATATGGATCAAATCTTGCCACATCCTTGTCTGAATTCTTGTGATTCCCAACTGCCTCTTGACTAAATTATTTTTTAAAGTATCTGAGCTCTTTAAGGTTGACTCCCAAATGCTGGGACCTTTATCTCCCTCTTGTAATCTGTCCGAGTGCATCTAATCCTGTAGTTGTGACAATCGCTTGTCTAAGAGACGTTGCACATGATCAGTTCCATATGTTGATCCACACTATTTGCATTTTCAGAATGACATTTCTCTCCTATTTATACCTGTTGGAATTCTACTATTTTTCAAGGCTCAAATGCTCTCTCTCTCTGTAAAGCTCTGAATTTGCCCCAACAGATTACTCCTTTCCTGACCTATGACATCTAGATGCCCTGATGTCCTGTGGGGTCTTGGATGGCAAGAACTAGGCTCATTAAATTTCCTCTTGTCAACCAGCTCTGGGTCTTGCAGTGCACCACACTAAATATTTGTGCAGTAGTATTTTCATGTAGTAACTCTATGTGAAATGGTACAGTTTATTAACCTATTTGAGTTACTTCTCTTTATTATGTTATGTCACCCTCTTCTTTTTTTTTTCAGGCTTCTTAAGCAATCAAAAATAGGCTAATTACTACCAAAAGGAGCATGAAAATTCCTCAAAATAATTTATAAAAAGAAATCATATACTATTCCATTATCTAACTTTTGGATTACCAGAAGAATATAAAAATACTAACTGGAAGACATATGCACCTCTGTTTTCAGTGTAGCAGGATTAACAGTAGTCAAGAGTTGGAAGCAATGCTAAGTGCCCATCACTGGAGGAGGGGATAGAGAAGATGTGGTTTAGATATGCAATGGAAGGCTACTCAGATATTTAAGAAAATACGAATCCTACAATTTGCAATAACAATGATGGACTGAGAAGATATTATGCATAATGCGATAAGCTTGGAAAGATAAACATCAGGTGATTTCCTTCATATATGGTATAAAAAGAAACAAATAAATAAATAAAATCAAACAAAAATAAATGTTTAGACAATAACTTCAAATTAGTGGTTTCAGAAGGGAAGGAGAAGTTGGGTGGATGAATTGGGTAAAAAGGGTCAATTAAAAAAAAAGGGTCAATTGCTAGGTGAAGGATGGAATTAAACTTCTAGTGGCGAATATAATGTGGCATTTACAGATGTTGATATATAATGATACATGCCTGAAACTTAGATGATGGTAGAGTACAGTTACTTCAAAGCTATTTTTAATTTAAAAATTAATCCATTTTTCAAAAGAAGTTCATGATTGGTGGGTGGGGTGGTATTTGCAATTCACTTCAGTTTGAAACACTGCCCTTCAGCATTTATTGGCAGTGTGTAATTCTGTTATTTGGAATTAGACACTATAGCTTATCTGAAAGAAACACAATTAGGGTTCTGCTTAAAAAATGGATTAAATAAGGTATTTAGGCTTTTCCTTCATGCTCCCCCAAACACACACAGAAACCTATGTATGAAGCTCAAACTTTCCCTTAACAGGACTTTATGAAATAATCCTCTAGTGTACATCTGATACAGTTTTGAAAGGGGCTTTAGAACAGCTTGACTTGGTGCTGAGATCCCATCAGGATGAGGTGCACCAAGAGAGCCTTGTCTGATTGCTGAATCACTTCTTATACACTTCACTCTGCCAGAAGCTGAAGAATGTGTGTTTTATGACTCACTGTGGGTAGTTGGTATAGGTGAGGTGGACACAAAATACTTGCCAACAAATAAATGTACAGTACATTTCCTAGGTGGTCTCAAAAAGTCTGATGTGCAGTAATGCAGGCCCATTTAGAATGCCTGGGTTTAAAAAAGTTGTTGTTGTCATTTGAAAAAGTCCCCCAAAGAGGGCCACATCTGCTTCTTAATGAGCAGCCTGGACCCTCTTTCCCAGGTCTCCTGGGCTCCATACCTTTTGTTTAGCCTCTGAGTTGGATTCTGGGATATGGAGCAGGCCCGTCGCTTTATCACCAGCATCGTTCTCAGAGCTGATGGTGCGGTAGGGGAAAGCAAATGAGTAAGTAAAGAACCGAATGTTGCATCATAAGTGAAGAGCTGGTTGTGGGGGGGACCTCAGCTAGGGGGCAGAATATAAAAGTGACTTCACAAGGCATGTGATGGGTGAGCTGAAGTTGGCAGAATAAGCAAGAGTGTGTAAGGGAAGGGGGGCGGGAGGCAGGAGCGGGGACAAAGGGCAGCCTAGGCAGATGGAGCACTGTGTACAGAGCACAGCAACATGACAAAACCCTACGCAGTGTAGGGAATTACCACGGAAACACCAAGGGGAAGGTCTGTGAGAGGCAGGAGGCAAGGCTGGGAAGAAAGGAAGCTGCTGAGGTCACCAGAGATGTGGCAGGGGCTGGCCTCTCACAGGGACGGGAGTCAGGAAAAGGTCCTGAGCCATTAGTAACGCTGCCCGATTTTCATTTGGAAATGCTTCTCTGGGAAAGTAACTATCAGTGCTCGACAGTCTTTTTTTTCCTTTTTGGGTCACATCCAGCAATGCTCAGAGGCTACTGCTAGCTCTGCACTAAGGAATCACTCCTGGCAGTGGTGGGGGACCATATGAGATGCCGGGGATCAAACCCGGGTTGGCCGCATGCAAGGCAAACTCCCTACCCACTGTACTATCACTCCAGTCCCTTAACATTCTTCATTCACCTTCCAGATTGACCCTCACCTCCCTACTCTGCCCCAGAAAGCAGCAGATTTCCCCCAGTTTGGCTGCACCTGGCAGAGATGCTAGCAGGAAACCAAAGGGTTTGAGGAAAGAGACTGTATTACGCAGGGGCTTCTGAGAGACAGAGCCAATGAGATATCTTGTGCATACACCTCTCTTTATAGATGTAATTGATATACATATATAATCATGCATGTAAGTTATAGCAAATAGACATTTCAAGTCACTTACAGTTAGATATGTTTAATTACATATGAAACTATATATGTTTATAGTTCTCCATATAGGTTTATATGTGTATCTATGTGTGTATGTGTGTATATGTATGGTGTGTATGAGAGACTTTTAAGGAGTGGCCTACAGCCTTATAGGGACTATACTATAGTATAAGGACAATTTAGCGATTAGAAAATCTGCAGGACAGACTGGCAGGCTCGAGATCCAGGAAAGAGTTGTAGCTGTGTGTGTGTGTGTGTGTGTGTGTGTGTGTGTGTGTGTGTTTGGGGGCCACATCCAGCGATGTTCAGGGGTTACTCCTGGCTCTGCACTGGGGAGTTACTCCTGGCAGTGCTCAGGAGACCAGAGGGAATGCCAAAGGTTGGATGAACCTAGGTCAGCTGCACAAAGGCAAACACCCTACTCTAGCTGTACTATCCCTCTGGCCCCAAGTTGTGGCAGTCTTGAGACTGAAGGCAATCTGGAGGCAAGACTCTTTCTTCCTTGGGTGATCTCAATCCTTTAGCATAAGAAGGCCTTCAACTGATTGAATGAGGTCCACCCTCATTACAGAGAGTGATTGTTTTCACTCAAAAATCTAAAGATTTAAATGTTAATCATATCCTCCCAGTTCCTTCAAAGCAACATCAAGACTAGGTGAAAGGGGTAGCCAAGTTGACACATAAAATTAACCATCACTGTTACTGCTTTCACTTTCTTTTTTGCCAGGCTGAGTTAGTACTGGTTTCCATCATTCTTGCTGGGTGAAACAGCTTTCTAATACAGTTTTCTCCTTAGCTTTCTGACCCAGGAGTAGTCACAAGGCACTGCCATTGCTCTCTCTCTCTCCATTTTTTCTTTTCTTTTTTTTTCTGTTTGGGTCACACCCAACGATGCATAGGGGTTACTCTAAGCTCATGCACTTAGGAATTACCCCTGGCAGTGCTCGGAGGACCATACGAGATGCTGGGAATCGAACCCCTGTCAGCTGCTTGCAAGGCAAATACCCTACCCACTGTGCTATGGCTCCAGTCCCTCTCTACTTTTCTTAACTCTGCTCACAACTTTGTAGCAGTAAAAAAGATCCACTTCCATATAGTACTGCTCTCCTGGCAAGATGTTGACATTAACTCTCAGGTCCCTCTTTTTTTTTAATTTTTAAATTTTTAATTTTTGGGGGGTCACACATGGCGATGCTCAGGGGTTACTTCTGGCTCTGCACTCAGGAATTACCCCTGGAGGTGCTCAGGGGACCATATGGGATGCTGGGAATCAAACTCAGGTTGGCTGCGTGCAAGACAAATGCCCTACCCACTGTGCTATCACTCCAGCCCCTCAGGTTACTCTTAAGTGACTCTTTCACTACTTTATGGCAACTGTATCATCTTAAGTTTCACAATCTTAAAAATAAATACATAAATAAATAAAACAATGCATACCCAACCGGACACATGCCTGTGTGCATAAGTACCCTTGTCTTATTCAGTGATCTATGTGCCTGCTATGCATTGCATGCTCAAAAACCATTAGCAGAATGACAACTGTGTCTCCATAGGAAGAGGGCTGGAGCAACTTGACAGTGGGCACACAACGAACCTGAGTTCAATTCTGGATATCACATGTGGTCCCCCAAATCCTGTCACAAGTGATCCTTGAGTAGTACCAAACGTGCATCCCACAAAAAAACCCAAAATAATTAAAAACATGAAAGCAACCTCAATCCATATGCCTAGGAACAAGGAGAAGAATCTCTCAGGAAAGAGAGTGGATCTTCTGGAACCAGGGCTTCCCCTACACTGAAACAGTTTATTGAAGGAAAAGGAAAAGAACATGGCCTAGAGCTGAAATAGGCAGCTGAGAAGCAGAATATCCAGGAAATCAAGACTCAGACCACTAACCCCATCTTGCAACAAAGGTGCAGAATATCCAAGGAAGGAAGAGGGCTTTACCTCTTTGTTGCAAAACCAGAATGATCACTGTGATTTTCAAAGGTTTTGCACAGCTTTCCAAACCAGAATGCTAATGGATATGTCAAAGTGGGGAATTAAGAGCAGAAGGTCACATTCAGTGGGCATATCAGCCTGCCATGTTGACTTTACTTGGTTTAGGACTCTTTGGGTGGGAATTTTCAAACCCAGATGTCCATCATATCTTCACAGGACAGGCCGTTCCCCTCCCTGGGTCCTGGGTCTCTGTCTCTATCAAATTCAGAGCCAAGAAAGTGACAGATTCAGGCTTTCTACTGGCCATAACAGAGCTGGGCACCATGTTCACTAAATATTCTGAGGGGCACTAGATTGTGCCCCACGGAGAAAGATCAGAATGGTTTGTAAGTTTGTAAATTACGGCCTCTAGAACATAGATTGGGGTGGGGATGTGGCAGAGAAACAATATTTTGGTTTACATAGATGGTGGACAGTTCACAGACTTGGTTCATTGAATGGTGAAAAGAGAAGCTTTATAAAAGATTGAACTCCATGTTTCTGAAAGCATTCAAGAGTGTAACTTTAAGGATTCTTTTTTTTTTTTTTTGCTTCCTGGGTCACACCTGGCATTGCACAGGGGTTACTCCTGGCTTGTGCACTCATGAATTACTCCTGGCGGTGCTCAAGGGACCATATGGGATTCTGGGAATCGAACACTGGTCAGCTGCATGCAAGGCAAACGCCCTACCCGCTGTGCTATCGTTCCAGCTTCTCAAGGATTCTATTTTACAGTTTCAAAGGGAGGCTGTCTTCTTAAATGCATCCAGCTGAAAAGTTTTGTGGTTTTGAAAAATGTGTAGGAAAAATATATATTGATATATTATCAAGGATTTTCCTCTTCTCCCAAAGCATGTTGCTTTCTTCTATTTCTCAAAATAGTAATAATTATGTGCAGATTTAAAACTCTTCAATTAAGATGATGCAATGTTCCTGAAAATAATACTTTGGCATGAGAAAAAAATTCATTTTTTCCATTGAAAACATATTGGTTAAACACCTGGTGGTAGAAATAATAATGACAATTGGTAGCATATATAATGTTATGTCAACTGTTGGTTTTAAAGCAAATTAGCCCATTTAATATCAGTTACAACCCAATAATTAGGTGATAGTATTATCCCTCTCTTGTCCTTGATGAAACCGAGTCACAAAAACCATTAATCACCTGATTTCCAAAAAAAGGCAGACAGAATTGAAATCCAGACAGCTTAGCTCCAGAAATTTGTCTCATTTTTCCTCCTTTGTTCTGTTGATGTTGTGATGGCCCAGAAGCTGGACTGTGGTGCTTGCAGGGAACCCCAAAGTTTGGCGAGGTGCAGGAGACCATGCTTGTTAGTGCTGAGGGGGAACACTCTAAGTATGTGGGTGGAGTCAAGCACCAAACTCAAGGCCTCATGCCTGAAAGGCAGACACTGTCCCTGAGCTATGCTATCCAGGTCCCCTATGACCTTCTTTATTTTAATTGTCCACCAGCTAGTAGACAGGGACAAAGCCGGGTCCCTTTGAACTTCTAGCCATCTAGCCACCAGCCTGAAGAATGCGAACTTACGGAAGCTGGAAATCTTTACTGACATGTGGAATAATTCTGTGTTCCTCTTCTTAGATGCTTCTGAAGGACAAATGGCTATAATCACACTCTTGAAAAATTGGTACTTGAATTTGGCCTGGTGATGAAAATACTGCTCCTCCTCTTTTGAGGGGACATAAGGGGAAGGTGAATGACAAGAAATTCCAGGTGCAAGCAAGAACATGATCAAAGGCAGGGGGGGCTGGGTGGGGGGGCAGGGAAATAATCATGCACAGGTAGGCCTTGGGAGAGGATGACGGTGTCAGGTCAAAAAAGGCTCCCTCCACTTCCTTGCTAGATCTCTGGAGAGTAATGGGGAAAGGTAATTACAGTTAGAGTGAAGAAGTGGACACTCTATTTTGCCACAGAGAAGCAATTTTGTCTAGAAAGGAAAGGAGTGTGGGCAGTGGCGCAATGGATAACGCATTTGACTGCAGACCAGAAGATTCTAGAAAGGAAAGGATTTTCATCGAGACGAATGCAGGGAGCCTTGTTGGCTAGAAGACACCCAAACTGCTTGTCAGAAAAGAAACATTCTCTGACTGGTGAGTGAGAAAAAGATGGGGCTGTTGTTCTAGTAAGGCAGATGTAAAACACTGTCTAGAGCTGAAGGACTCCAAGGAATACAACTTGAGACTTACATAGCACAGACTTTAAGAATCTCTATTTTGGGAGCTGGAGTGATAGCACAGTGGGTAGGGCGTTTGCCTTGCATGTGGCCGACCCAAGTTTGAGTCTCAGCATCCCATTAGGTTCCCTGAGCACCGCCAGGAGTAATTCCTGAGTGCATGAGCCAGAAGTAACCCCTGTGCAAAGCCAGGTGTGACCTCCCCCCAAAAAAAAGCACACACATACACACAAAATAAATCTCTATTTTGGCCTCACTCCTCTTCATAATTTAATTAACATAAAGCCACAATAATTCCAAGAGGAAGGATGACACTTACTGGTGGCAACACCAAGAAGTCCAAGATGGCATCACTGAAAAAATGCTTTCTTGGTAACGCTATCTTGACACAATGGGCCTCGAACAGAACAACCTAACATCATCCTGGGTCTCAGCACACTTTGAAGCTTCTTCCTTTAGGTTTTCTGAGATGCAGAAGGAGACCTCCTGGCCACCTGACTCCCCCAGACCTGGAGGGTCAAACAGCAGCTCCTCTAGGATTCAAACATAGAGGGTCTTCCCTCTATGGAAGGGAAGGAGGACTGTGGGGCTTCTGCATGAGTTCTTTAGTGGGATTATGTCAAAGTGGACATATATAGAACTATCAGAATAGTGTTGGGTGACTAAAAATATTTTTTCAATGTATGAGCTTTATTGACATATAATTCACATGTATATACTTCATGTACATAACTATGTGAAGTGTACAAAAAAATCATGCATATAAAGAATATTTGTTGGGGGTATGGTGCTGCCAGCAGGTCAACCTATACCTGTGGGGCGAGAGCATCAGTAGCCTGATAGTGCCTTCAAATACCCCAAAATTGCCCCTGTGTATTTGGCCAGACCCCAACTTGGGGCCAAGTTTACCAAAAAATTAAACAGCCAAGAGTTAGGTATATGGGAGCCACACCCACAAACCACCTCTGGCTCAGCTATTGGCCTTATTTCAGAGACCCCAAATCTCGAAAGAGATCAAGAGCCAGAGAGATCAAACAGGAAAGCTTTGCAACTATCTCACGGTGATTCACTGTCACTGTCATTATCCTCCCGTTGTTCATCAATTTGCTTGAGCAAGCCCAGTAACGTCTCCATTTTGAGACTTCTTGTTACTGTGTTTGGCATACTGAATACATCATGGGTAGCTTGCCAGGCTTTGCCGTGTGGGCGAGATACTCTTGGTAGCTTGCCGGGCTCTCTGAGGGGCAGAGGAGGCCGGGCTGGCTGCACGCAGGGTGATTCAATTAAAAAAAAAAGACATTTGTCCTAGCCCTGCATATACTAGGGCTCATCTTGCTTACAGGTCAGGAATAGAGAAATAAATGTGCAAATGGAAGTAAAACTGCTTACACCATAAAGGTTGGAACAAACAGTCCATTGAACTTCTGAAAGATACAAAAGAATTTGTGTCTGTAGAACAAATTAAGGTGGCACTATGGTGAGATATCTGCAAATTATGCAATTGCTAAAAAACGCTTACATAGATTTGGAGTCAGATAACCTAGACAGATGTCCACTAAAGACGCCAACAAACCTCTATCACACTTTGATCATCTGTCAGCCTTTTCTTACGTTGATAATGATAAAGACGTGGAGGAGACAATTATAACTGGGTGACAGGTGACAGCAGTATACAGGGACCACCCCAAATGCTTTAAAAGCATACTTAATTCTTTCAAACATTCTATTAGGTAGTTGGTTCTGTGATGCAGTTATTATTCTCACCTGCTAACCATAAAATAAAGAGAAAGGCAACACATCCAAGACTGTGTGTGAATATAGCAAGCAACATAGGAGTCAAAGGTAAGTCTGACTCCAGAGTCCTTACTTTGGTTGCTTTTTACTTTATTGTTATATCTCCATTGCCTAATCCAAAGTCACGAAGCTTTCAACCTATGCTTTCTAGTTCTACCACTTTTATATAGGTCTTTACTCTATGTTGAATCTATTTTAGCATATAGTATGTGATATGTGTTCAACTTCATGAATGGGGATAGCTAATTGTGTCAAAATTATTATTCTTGCTATACTGAATTGTCATGGTGTCCTCATCAAAAATCAATGGGGTTTTGAAGCTGGAGAGATAGTATGGTGGATAGGGCATTTGTTTTCATCTGGCTGACCAGGGTTTAGTCCATGGCACCCTATGTGGTTCCCTTAGTCCTGCCAGGAATGACCCCTGAGCAGAGCCAGGAGTATGCCCTGAGCATAGCTGGGTTCAACCCAAAAAACCAACAATGGACTTTAACTCTGTTTTTACACTCTCTAACTGCATGTATATAGGCACATGTACATATATATGTTTATATCTTAATTCTTACTTTTTAATATATTTCACAGATGAACATTTAACTTGGAAATATTCAGTAGCAAATGGAGTGAAATGTACCACTTGTTCCTTTTAGTAACTTTAATCATTTTGCTAATCATTTTCTATTGCATTTATAAATTATGCAAATATATGAGTAAAGATCTGATTATGTGTTTCCATTTTTTCTGTTTGTGAGTTTGTTTCTACAGAGCAATGGTTAGTTACCACTTTGCCCCCATTTCTAACACACATATAAAACTCACTAAAACTTCATTTAGAAGAGTTTTAAAGCAACCTAGAAAATTACTTTGTTTTCAAAAGTCAATCCTGAGTATTTAAAGGTATCATTAAACTTTTGTAATTTTAGCAACAAAAAGTGCAAAACTGTGGAAATATTTTTGAAGATTAATTTACATAACGATCTACTAATGCCCAAGTTTGCTAACTTATTGTTTAAGGAGTACCTAATTTATAAAACTTATACTAAGAAGTATGAGAAATACCAGCCCTTTCAGTTATTCAATGTGTTTACATTAGTTTATCCTTTGCTTTTTCTGATTTCTGTACACAAAATATTTTTTTTCTCAATCCAGGTGTTATTTTTATTGCTTTTTTTTTTACAGTTGTAGATTTACAATTTTTTGTGCTTGGGTTTCGATTATACAATGATCAGATACCCATCCCTCCACCAGTGCCCATTTTCCACCACCATGGATAATATCCCCCCACCCCCATCCCCCCATCCCCCCATCCCCCTCTGTCACTGTGGCAGGGCAATCCCCTGTGGTCTCTCTCTCCTTTTGGGTGTTGTGGTCTGCAAAAGAGGCATTGAGTGGCAATCATGTTCAGTCCATAGTCTACTTTCGACATGCATCTCCCCTCCTGGGAGGATCCTCCAAACATCCTTTATTTGGTGCTCCCTTCTCTATCTGAACTGCCCTTTCCTCTAGGATACCCGGCTGGCCTCTAAGTTATGGAGTAATCCTCCTGGTGCTGATCTCAGCTATTCTTGGGTATTAATCTCATATTTTGTTACTTTATATCCCCCAGATGAATGCAATCTTTCTATGTCTATCCCTCCCTTTCTGACTTATTTCGCTTAGCATGATACTTTCCATATTGTACCACTTGTATGTAAATTTCATGACTTCATCTTTTCTAAGAGCTACATAGTACTCCATTGTGTAGATGTACCAAAGTTTCTTTAACCAGTCATCTGTTCTTGGGCATTCAGGTTTCTTCCAGTTTCTGGCTATTGTAAAGAGTGCTGCAATGAACAAACAAGTGCAGCACTTCGACTATACAGTTTTGCCTCTCTGGGATATATTCCCAGGAGTGGTATTGCTGGGTCAAATGGGAGCTCAATTTCTAATTTTTTGAGAATCGTCCATACCGTTTTCCAGAAGGGCTGAACCAGTCGACATTCCCCCAACAGTGAAGGAGTGTCCCTTTCTCGCCACATCCATGCCAGCATTGGTTGCTTTTGTTCTTTTGAATGTGGGCCAGTCTCTGAGGTGTGAGATGGTATCTCATTGTGGTTTTGATCTGCATCTCCCTGATGATTAATGATGTAGAGCATTTTCTCATGTGCTTTTTTGCCATTCGGATTTCTTCTCTGAGAAAGTTTCTGTTCATTTCATTGCCCCATTTTTGGATGGGGTTGGATGTTTTCTTCTTGTGGAGTTTAACCAGTATTTTGTATATCCTGGATATCAACCCCTTGTCAGATGTGTATTCGGTGAATATCCTTTCCCATTCTGTAGACTGTCTTTGTATTTTGGTCACTGTTTCTTTGGAGGTGCAGAAGCTTCTTAGTTTAAGATAGTCCCATTTATCTATCTCTGTTTTCACTTGCTCGGCCACTTGCGTGGCATCTTTGAAGATACCATTAGCTTCAATATCATGGAGGGTTTTGCCAACTTTATCTTCAATGTACCTTATGGTTTCTGGTCTGATGTTGAGGTCTTTAATCCATTTTGATCTTACTTTTGTACATGGTGTTAGGCAGAGTTCTGAGCCTATTTTCTTGCATGTAGCCGTCCAATGATGCCAACATAATTTATTAAAGAGGCTTTCCTTACTCCACTTCACATTACTTGCACCTTTATCAAAGATTAGATGATCATATGATTGAGGGGAGATGTCAGTGTATTCAACCCTGTTCCATTGGTTTGCAGTTCTGCCTTTGTTCCAGTACCATGCTGTTTTAATTATTACTGCTTTGTAGTACAGTTTGAAGTTAGGGAGGTTGATTCCTCCCATTTTCTTTTTCCCAAGAATTGCTTTAGCTATTCGTGGGGGCTTATTGTTCCATATAAATTTCAGGAGTGTTTGCTCCATTTCTTTGAAGAATGTCATGGGTATCCTTATAGGGATTGCATTGAATTTATACAATGCTTTCGGTAGTATTGCCATTTTGACAATGTTAAGTCTCCCGACCCATGAGCAGGGGATATCTTTCCATTTCCTCATGTCCTCTTTTATTTCCTGAAGTAGCGTTTTGTAGTTTTCTTTGTACAGGTCCTTTACTTCCTTAGTTAAGCTGATTCCTAGGTACTTGATTTTCTGGGGCACAATTGTGAACGGGATTGTTTTTTTCATATTGCTTTCTTCTCTCTCACTGTTTGCGTATAGGAAAGCCATGGACTTTTGGGTATTGATTTTATAACCTGCAACTTTACTATACGAGTCTATTGTTTCTAGGAGTTTTTTGGTGGAGGTTATTGGGTTCTCTAAGTAGAGTATCATATCATCTGCAAATAGTGAGAGCTTGATTTCTTCCTTTCCTACCTGAATGCCCTTAATATCTTTTTCTTGCCTAATCGCTATTGCAAGTATTTCCAGTACTATATTGAACAGAAGTGGAGAGAGTGGGCATCCCTGTCTCATCCCTGATCTTAGAGGGAAGGCTCTCAGTTTTTCCCCATTGAGGATGATGCTTGCTGTAGGCTTGTGGTAGATGGCTTTAATTATGTTCAGGAAGGTCCCCTCTATACCCATTTTGGCTAGGGTTTTCATCATAAAGGGGTGCTGGATCTTGTCAAATGCTTTCTCTGCATCTATTGATATAATCATATGCTTTTTATCTTTTCTTTTGTTGATATGATGGATTATGTTGATTGATTTTCGAATGTTAAACCATCCTTGCATTCCTGGGATGAATCACAAAATATTTTTTTGGCTACAAATCTGCTGTCTGAGAGTGTGTGATCTAAAGTTTCATAATATTATTTATTGTTGCTCTCTTTTTGCATCATCATTTATTACTTCTTGCTACATTTTTAGGGGTAGTTCTGTTGTTTCTCCCTAAACTTTCTAAATTACATGTTACTAATTTCTCCTTCCTCTTTTTTAGAATTTTTAGTCAATCTGACTGTGATCAGGTTTACTCCTGGCTTTGTGCCCAGGAATCACTCCTGGTGGACTTGGGGGACCATATGGGGTGCCTGGGATAAAAACTGAATCGGACACGTGCAAGGCAAGAGCCTTAACTCTATCTGCTCTGCTCCCAATTTTTCCTTTTTTCAACTGCATTTATTTTCATCTAAGAGCTGCTATAGTTGTATCCACACATTTAAATAGTTTCCTTGAGAGGGGCATTTTGGGGCCATAGCTGGTGCCTCCATGCTCAGGGTTCAGTGCTGGTGGTGCTGGGGGAATATTCATTGCCAGGGATTGTACCTGGGCTTCCTGATATACTGCCATAAATTATAAAGTTCCATAACATTTAAAAATCGATCAAGAGGCCGGAGCAATAATACAGCGGGTAGGGTGCTTGCCTTGCACACAGGCAACCCGGGTTCGATCCCAGGCATCCCATATGGTCCCCTGAGCACTGCCAGGAGTAACTCCTGAGTGCAGAGCCAGAAGTAACCCCTGAGCATCGCCGGGTGTGACCCCAAAAAAAGATTAAAAAAATAATAAAAATGATAATCGATCAATAATATAAATTTGTTTAATAAAAAATACAAATTTGGGGGTTAATTTGGAAACTTTTAAGTCAAATGCATTGTGGTCAGCAAAAAAAGTGGTCTCTGCACTACTGATGATTAAAGTTTGTCAAGTCATGGTCTCTAACTTTATTGCCAGTAGAATTTTGTAAATATTTGCCCAGATTAAATATTTGTCCAGTCAAGTTGCAAAGTTTGATGCAATCTACATACAATATTGTCCTCATTCTTGATGCCAACTATAATGGACTATAATGGATCCTTATATAACAGTGTTTGATTCTATGCAGTTTCCTCATAAATACGATAGAGAAAAAAGTCTGTGATGTTTATTCTAGGACCTGTTTTTGGTATATATTGTTTTGTTTCAGGTTATAGCTTTCAAAAATTTATCAAAACTCACAATACAATGTGCCAGAAGTTTGTACAAAGTTAAATAGGGGCACTCCCCGAGATTGGCCTCACTTCTGTCAAGGGCAAAATTAAAAGGAGGCATTTCTTAAGATTGATCTCACTTATGTCACAAACTACAATCTCGTGGGTTCTTACGACCATCCTCAGATCCAATAATTCACCAGAAGAACTTAATGAAAATTTTTATGATTATGGTCCGCATTTATTGCAAGCAAGAATGCAGATTAAAATCAGCCAAAGGGGCAAGGGAGAGAGCTCAAAATGACGAAGCACACGTTTCGCATGTGCAAGACCCTAAGTTTGGTCCTGATCACTGTGTGGTCCCACACTATCTGGTATATAGTCCTGGTAAACATCCATCCAAGCATTACAGGGAATCGCTTCAATAAAAAGTTATTGGTTTGGGGCTGCAGAGAGAATACAGGAAGTAGAGTTCTTGCCCTGCAGTTGATGACAGTTTGAATCCCTGGTTTCTCATATGGTTCCTCAAGCACCAACAGGGATCACTCCTAAGCACAGAGCAAGGACTAGCCCCCCTGTGGCCCAAATACCCAAACATCACTCTACCCCCAACAAAAAAAGAGATTTTTTTCAGACTCTGCTCTTAAAATTTCCTTCCTTCCTTCCTCTATCCCTCCCCTCCCCTCCCCTCCCCTCCCCTCCCTTCCCTTCCCTTCCCTTCCCTTCCCTTCCCTTCCCTTCCCTTCCCTTCCCTTCCCTTCTTCTTTGCCACACTTTGTAGTACCCAGGGTTTAATCCTGGCTCTGTGCTCAGGAATCACTCCTGGCAGTGCTTGGAGGATCATCTGGAATGCTGGAAATTGAGCCTGAATTGGTCTCATGCAAGGCAAGCACCCTACCAGCTGTACTATCTTTCCAGCTCAAATTTTATTTCTCTTTGCTCTTGCTAAATTTTACATTTGAAATATTTACCTATTTCTAATATTAATATACCTCAAAAAGAATAAGATAAATATTCAAAAAGAATATTTTTGAAAAATATTTTACTCTATCAACTGATCACTAATGTATAATTTTGTGGAATTTCAGATTAGCTCTGTTCATCAATCTATGTGTAGGTGTTACCACATTCACAATCAAATTTTTTTAGAAAAGATCTCTCATGTGAGATTTAAAAAAAAAGAAACATTAAGGAAACAAAAAATTATTTTGCCAATAGAACTGTGCTTCATGGGAGGTGAGGAGGGAGTGGTCCTTGGGACACTGGTGGAGGGAAGCAGGCTTTCTAGTGATGGCATGGCCCTGGAATGATGTATGCATGAAAAGTATAATTAACAGCACTGTACATCCTGACACCTCAATTAAAATGATTAAATTAATTAATCATCCTCAGGAAGAGCAGTTGTCTTCTCCTGTGGAGTCACGAAGCATTACCCTCCAGACAATGATCTATGCCAGTGCTCAAGACTATTTACAACCTAAGCAGCTCATCTGAGCCTCCGTGTTGTTTTTATCTGAATTCCACGATGTATACTTGATTGCCTGATTAAATGACTTCCCCACACAAATGAATTCTGCTTCCACATTAACCAAAAACCCAAACTTATCAGGTTCTGTAAGACAGTAGGGCTAAAATTTAGGAACCAATTCTTGGAATTTTTCTTGTCTGGAAATCTGTTTAGCCAACTGAATCTGATCCAAGTTTCCCATTCACCCCAGAAGTAAAAAGTTACTAGAATTCTTATCTCTCGATTGGAGGGAGAACTCACATTTGTAAGCCTGGTCATGTAAGAAAACCTTATCTTTGTTAGCAAAGCCTCTCCTTCTCAAGTACTTCTGTTTTACAGCAAAGCTGGAATCTGCTGCTTCATTCTATGGCTCCTTCTCTGACTCTCATTTGAATGCCTGACTCTTTCCTTAATGCCTCATGAAACTTTGGATGCAGGCTTAGCGCACACAAGAAAGTCTGTTTTCTTCATGGTTATTTATTTACTCTTCCTAAATTCTGATATCCTGCAATCTTTGACTTATATCCCCCGACACTTTGACTTATATCCCCAGAGCAATGATTACAACATAGAATGAGTTGGAGCTGTGAGATACTGAAGACTGACAGGAATAAGAGAAAGATAGTACGAATCTCATCAAGACCAAGTTACTCATGCTTCTCTCTGAATCCAAACTCTAAATTAACACTGAGAAATTATTCCTATGTGTCACATTTTCCTTCTTTCTTTCTTTCTTTCTTTCTTTCTTTCTTTCTTTCTTTCTTTCTTTCTTTCTCTCTCTCTTTCTTTCTCTTTCTTTCTTCTTTCTCCCTCCCTCCCTCCCTCCCTCCCTCCCTCCCTGCCTGCCTGCCTGCCTGCCTGCCTGCCTGCCTGCCTTCCTGCCTTCCTGCCTTCCTGCCTTCCTGCTTTCCTGCCTTCCTGCTTTCCTGCCTTCCTGCCTTCCTGCCTTCCTGCCTTCCTGCCTGCCTTCCTGCCTGCCTGCCTGCCTTCCTGCCTGCCTTCCTGCCTTCCTGCCTTTCTTCCCTTCCGTGTATCTGTCTGGTTTTTTTAATCACTGTGAGACAGACCCTTACAAAGCTATTCATGATTAGGTTTCAGTCATACAGTATTCCAACACCCATCTCTCCCCAGTGTCCCCAGTTTCCCTCCCATCACCCACCACACCCTGCCTCAATGGCAGGCTCTCTCTCTCTCTCTCTCTCTCTCTCTGCTTTTGGGAATTGTGATTTTCAATACAGATACTTGAAAGGATGTCATATATATCCCTTTACCTACTTTTAACTCTCAGTTTTTGTCAACTATTATTGTCATACTAGACCCCTCTCTATCTTACCTACCCTCGACCCCACACACACTTGTGGTAGATTCCAATCACTGACCAGTCCTCCTAGTCCTTATTTTCTCTGGTCCTGGATAACAGTCTTCTACTATATATTTTTATATATAACAAATGAATGCAGTCATTCTATATCTGTCCCTCTCCTTCTGACTCATTTCACTCAACATGATATTCTCCAGGTCCATCCATCTATAGGCAAATTTTATGACTTCATTTTTCCAAACAGCTGCATAGTATTCCATTGTGTAGATGTGCCATAGTTTCTTTATTCATTCATCTCTTCTCGGGTACTCAGTTTGTTTCCAGATTCTAGCTATTATGAATGGTGCTGCAATGAACATAAGAGATGGTGTTTCTGCTGTGTGTTTTTGGGTTGGGTCCCAGGGTATATTCCCAGTATTGCTGGGTCAAATGGGAGCTCAATTTCTAGTTTTTTGAGGAATGTCCATATTGTTTTCTAAAAAGGCTGGACCAGTCAGCATTCCCACCAAAAGTGAAGGAGAGTCCCTTCCTCCCTACATCTGTGCCAGCACTGGTTGTTCTTGTTCTTTTAGATGTCTTGTTCTTTTGGATGTCTTCCAGTCTCTGTGATGTGAGATGATATCTCATTGTTTTGATTTGCATCTCACTGATGATTAGAGATGAAGAGCATTTTTAATGTGCCTTTCATACGTGCCACATTTTTAAAAAAAACTGTTTTTAAAAGTGTGAAACAATTTAAAGAAACATTTTGTAAATCTACAGATTATCTACACTCTTGAAACAACACTCACCATTGTTCTCATGTCTTATTTGAAAAACCATTTTCACTTCTAGAAAAAAATAAGCTATTTAAAAAATCCCTGTTCTTTAAGGGGACAATCTGTTCTATTTTATTTGTTAAAAACACTTTATATTATAATGATGTTTAATATATTAAAGGATGTTTATTTTTTAAGGGAATCTCCCAAGCAATGCTCAGAACACGAACACCTCGAGGCACTTCCAGGGATTCTCGGCCAAATGGGCCATAGTTCAATGAGAGATCCTGAAGATATAGTGCTGCTCAGTCCTGCAGTACTGGGCATTATCAAGCCAGGCCCCCTTAACCAGATCACAGAGGCCACCAGGGCCACACCCACAGATGGGAGAGGGACCATGTAGTATCCGGGACCAAATCAACACCATATGCCCTTAACCACTATCCTATTTTTCCAAACCCTTTTATTTATTAAAATTTAGGAAATTACAGGACCCTTAAATATTAGATGTCTGACTACACTGACTTATCATTAGTTCTGATACAATATTGGCAATACTAGTTTCTACTTTCTATGGTTTTGAGTTACTGGCAGTCAATCATGGTCTGAAAATATTACATATATTTAGCTACCTGAGGTCAAGGAGAGAAAGAGAGAGAGAGAGAGAAGGGGGGAGGGAGAGAGGAACAGCAAGTACATCCACAGAACTTTTTACAGTATATTGCTATAATTGCCTTATGATTTGTTATAATTGTTAATATTTTACCATGAATGCTTAATTTTTAAATCACCTGTCCAGAAATTTAGTATTCCCAGGCACTGCCACACTCTAGGACGTTTTCTGGACACGCAGGCCAAGACTCACGCATGAGTGAATCCCCACAGAACCAGGGAAGCGGAACTCTGTGACCTTGGACTCCAGGCTCAACGGACCCGGGTACAGAGATCCTCTACCTGCTTCTAGCAACCTGGCAGACCTCCACTACCTCCACTACCTCCACTACCCAGCTGCCGCCACGCTCCAGGACGCTTTCCAGGTACTTGGGCCAACACTCATGCACGAGTGAAGCCCCACAGATCTGAGATAAGAAGGCATCAATCACATCACACCGTTTTTGACAATGGAGAAGAACTGTTCCTTGGAATATAAGACAAAAGAGGCATCGGTGGTGTCGCTGTCCTTGTCAACACAAACTTGGCCATAAACATTGATTCATTCGAAAGCCTAACAACCCAAATCAGATGTTTACACATGAATAGATGTGGCTCACTGCAGGCAGTTTCTGTCTTCATTGTCTACGCACCAACATCCAATTATGATGAAGGAGAAATTGAGAAGTTCTACATGGAGCTTAGCTGGAGCAATTGCACAGTGGTAGGGCGTTTGCCTTGCGTGCAGCCAACCCAGCTGAGCCGGGTTCGATTCCTCCACTTCGATTCCTCCACCCCTCTCGGAGAGCTCAGCAAGCTACCGAGAGTATCTTGCCCGCATGGCAAAGCCTGGCAAGCTGCCCATGACATGTTCGATATGCCAAACACAGTAACAACAAGTCTCAAAATGGAGACATTACTGGGCCCGCTCGAGCAAATTAATGAACAGTGGGAGGACAGTGTTTGTTACATGGAGCTGGAGAAGTTCTATAAAGAAGACCACACCTACAAGATCATTGTTGGTGATTTTAATGCCAAGATAGGACTGAGAAGATCAGCCGAAGAACTCCACATCAGGACCCATGGCCTAGAATGGAACGAACAGGGTGAGAGACTGTCTGAGTTCATCATGTCAACCAAGACCATCCCTGGTAACTCACAATTCCAGAAGGCCGAATCTAAATGTTGGATATGGGAGTCTTCCGGTGGACAGTTCCACAATGAAACTGACCACACCATATTTAATCTACGGTCTTGCCTTACTGATGTTGCTGTTGTCCCAAAATTCCAAAAGAGGTCAGACCACCATCTCCTTTGTGCAAAATTCTACTTCACAGAGCAGGGAAAAAGGGCTGCAAAATTTAAGAAGAGAACTCCCAGAATGACCACCAACAGGGAGCTCTTTGGCACTATTGATTTAAAGAAGGCCTTTGATTCTGTTGCAATGGGAGCAGTCATCAAAGCCCTAGCCAAACAGGACATTCAAACTCAATACATCAGGATCCTCCGTGATCTGTATTGCAGATTCACTACCAGGATCTCACCATTCTACAGGGAGGTGATCATTGATTGACGTCAGAGTGGGGTTCGGCAGGATGATACCATTTCACCGAAACTCTTCAGTGCCACCCTCAAGAACGTCATTGTGATGGCTGGAATGGGAAGGAAAGGGAGTGAAGATAGACAGTCGGCAACTACACCACCTTCGCTTCACTGATGACATTGTTCTAATAACACCAAACATTAGCCAAGTGACACAAATGATGTCCGACTTCAACCATGAGTGTGGAAAGGTCAGACTACAGCTGAATCTAACAAAGACAATGTTTATGAGAAACAGTCTCATTCTTGACGTTCCATTCACTCTCAAGGAACAAACATCTCTGAATGCAGCAGTAATGTGTACCTAGGTCAAGAAGTCAACATGACAAATGACCTGGCACCTGGTTGCGCAGGAGGAAGAGAGAGGTTTGAAACACCTTCAAGAGCATCGAAGAAATAGCTTAAAGGCTGAAGAACCTCTGGCTCCAGGCACATCTCTTTGATTCCACCATTCTTCCTGCATTAACATACGCCTCAGAGACCTGGGCCCTACAAAAACAGGATGAGAACACTATTCGGGTCTCCCAAAGAGAAATAAAAAAAGCTATGCTTCACTCAAATGAGAGATAGAATCTGGAGTTCCGATCTCCGTCAACACTCAAGAATCAGGGACGCTGTCTCATTTGCCAAAGCATCAAAAATCAGATGGGCTGGACACGTAATGAGGGTTAGAGACTGAGCCATTACTGACTGGACTAGAGTCATTACTGACTGGATTCCACGGGATGTCAAAAGATTGCGTGGCCGCCCACCTATGAGATGGCCAGACTTCTTCGTCAAGACCCTGAACGATCAGTTTGAGGCTGTTCATGTTTCTAGAATGAGCAGACGCCATTAGGCTACACTGGCTCGCGACAGGGACGAATGGAGACGTTACTGGCCCCTGCTCGAGCAAATCAATGAGTAATGGGATGTCATGTGATCAAGTGATATTTATAAATGTGTGTGTGTGTGTGTGTGTGTGTGTGTAAACCTACCTGGAACTCCATGGAGGTTTTGTCCTATGTGCAGTTTCAGGTCTTAGAACTGTGCAGCTAAAGGGAAACTACAGTACAGTTCCCTCTTAATTTCGCACAAAATCAGATAGGATTCCACTTACGAGCAGTAGTGTTCTCCCAAGAGAGGTAAGTACATATGCCACAATGTAGCACTGTAGCTCTGTCCTCCTATTGTTCACTGATTTGCTCAAGTGGGCACCAGTAACATGTCCATTGTGAGACTTGTTTTTTGGCATATTGAATACGCCATGGGGAGCTTGCCAGGCTCTGCCATGTGGGTGGGATATTCTCAGTAGCTTGCCGAGCTCTCCAAGAGGGACGGAGGAATCAAACCCAGGTTGGCCGCATGCAAGGCAAACACCCTACCTGCTGTGCTATCAATGCCACAATGTAGATTTTAAGAAAAAACACACTATTGTGTACATGCATAACATTAAGCTCTGCTGCTAACATGTCCTTTTAAATGAACATATTGCCAAACTTCTGGTACCACTGCTAGTAAAACAACTAGATACAAAACCACATTGTCCCCACCCATTCGATTATCTTTTAGAAACTTGTGGGAAACCTAGAACACTGATCGCTTCAGTGGTTCTATTTCCCCTGCACTCAAATTCCTGTGATCCTGTTTCCTCTACACCCAGATTCCTGCAGTCATGCTTTAAGTTTGCCAATAGAGTAAAGCCACAAATCCCCATGCATACTCTAAGAAAGACACAGCCTTCGGCCAGCATTTCTTTCTTTTCTCTCCACTTTCAATCTTTCAGTGTGGCCTCTGGCAGACTGGGCAACACCTACCCTAAGAACAGCGCAGTGGGTGATCAATCTTGTTCTTCAAAGTTTCTGAGGGTTTTGCGAGATAGGTCAGTAATCATGCTAAGAACCACAAGGGCAGGACTGTTTCAACACTAGTGTTAGTGTGTGTGTGTGTCGGGGGGGGGGGGGGCAGCAAGTTTGTGAGGCTCCTTACAAATCAAACCGGCCAGGTTCTCAGCAAGAACATCATTACCCACAGGTTGAGACTCACACACCAGCTTCATTGTGAAGCTGTACTATGCCTTCATTTTAAGTTATTCTGGATGTTCTCACATGCACAGAAATAGCAAATCCAAGTATTTTCCTAGAGAATGTCCCCTCATGTCAGGTTGTAGCCACACATAGCAGATAATAAAATATACTTGACTTTAGAGCAAAAAGAGAATATTCAAGAAAAAGAGCCATCAGAAATGAGAGATCACAGAAGCAACAAATAATAAAAGCAGTTCCAGCTATGAAATCTTTGGGCAAAACTTTTAAATATATGACAGAAAAAGGGGAATAAATGGTAGAATAATAAGAATATTTATTATTTGATCTCTTTTTATAGTAACTTTAAATGTATGTATAGACAAGGCAACCAAGGAACTTTGGAAAGGAATCAAATGGAACTTTAAAAATTAAAAAAATATAAAAACTAGAATAGAAAACAAGTGGAAGCATTAGACAGACAAATCACCCCAATTTGCACTAAAATTAAGACCATCCCAAAGCACCACTCTGAGTTGGGCAGGGACCTGAAGCAAGGCATGGGGACAGGAAAGTGTTATAGGACAAAAAAAAAAGGGAAGTTTTAGAGGTACCCAGTGGGAGGGAGCCTGGAGACAGGTTCCCTTGAAGGGGCTCCAATATTTCGTGCAGCCCACATGGGAAGCAGACTCTGCCTTTTCAGTCCTATCTGCAATGGTCTTTTGCAGAAGTCAGAACAAGAAATAAGAAATGCTGGCACATACCACATCTTGATTCTGCTGAACTCAGGGACTGACTGCTTGCTGTGTGGCTACCTGGGATTTTTCACAGGGGTCAGAGATTCAATCATCATTGTCCTCTACAGGGTCAGTTTCTTTCTGTGAGAACTGATGACTAAAACACTGATCTGAGAAAAAGTGTCAGAATGCAACCTGGAGAGACAAAGAAGAAAGGGTGAGCTGTGGATGGTAGCATGAAAGGGCCACTTTCTTTCTGATAAGATTTTTAGAATGAAAGAAAAAAACATTAAGGAAAGGAAATATTAAAAGAAATAACAGTTGAGACTCTGTAAAAGTTAGTGAATGATTTGGATTAATAATGCTCAAACTCAAAAGGGAGATCAGATAGAGAAGGGAGCAGCAAATAAAAGGTGCTGGGAGGATCCTCTCAGGATGGGAGAAGCATGCTGAAAGTAGACTATAGACCAAACATGATTGCCATTCAATGCCTCTTTTGTAAACCATAACACCCAAAAGGAGAGAGAGAACAAAAGGGAATGCCCTGCCACAGAGGCAGGGTGGGATGGGGGGATGGGGGGTGGGAGGGATACTGGGACCCATGATGCTGGAAAATGGGCATTGGTGGAGGGATGGGTATTTGATAATTGTATAATTGAAATCCAAGCACAAAAGTTTGTAAGTCTACAACTGTATCTCATGGTGTTTCACTAATAAAAATTTTTAAAAAAATAATACTCAAACTCAATCAGCAGAAAATACAGGTAAATACTATATTAAAAATCACCAAACACAAGTTTAAATTAATATATTATGTTAGAAATAAAATAGTAAAAATTCAATACTTTAAAAGGATAATTTGGATAGACTTTTCTCTAAAGAGGAGTACATGTGACCAATAAAGGCAAGAAAATATCTGTAATATTATTAGTAGATAGGTAAGTATAAATCCAAACTGTAGTAAAATATCCCACTATGATGACTCATGGTGATTTGATATAAAAAAAGAAAAGAACAAAAAGAAAAGGCAGAGCAATACCAAGTTTTGGTGACACTTAGAAGGAAAATTGGAGCATGCACTTTGGAAAGCAGTCTGGCATTTACTGACATAGTTAAATTGAGTTAGCACAGTTGTGAGTGGGTCATACCCAGCAGATTTACTCCTAAATCTGCGCTCAAGGAGCACTTTGTCACTGCTAAGAGATATGCAGTTCTGGGAATTTTGCTAGGGTCAGCTGTGAGCAAAACACGTACCTTAACCCCTGTAGTATCTCTTCTGGTAATACCAGTCCCCTCCCCCAAACATATTTAACCACACTGATCATATTCTTCTCATTGACAAAAATCAATGTTTTTTGTAGAATAACTAAATTAAAAAAAATCATTTAAGAATATTTAGGACAGAAGTCGGAGGGAATGGTACAATGGGTAGGGTGCTTGCCTTGCAGCTGGATGACCTAGGCTCAAACCCTGGTACCCCATATGATTCCCCAAGAAGCATCAGGAGTGATCCACCACCCCAAATAATATTTTCGGGTTAGAGATACAGTTCAGTGGAAGAGCACATGTCTTGCATGCTGAATACTCATACCACCAAAAGAAAGAAGAAAAAAATGTTAAAAAGTTTTATATTTATCTTCCCTCTAAGATTTAATTCTGGCTTATTTTATATTACACATAGAATACTAATGCTTTAGTACAAAATATGACATACAAATAGATAAATATACAGATTCTGGAGATTAATGCAATAGGATGGAAGCATCAACATCAAAGGTTTAGGGACCACCACTCTGCTGCCTTGTTCAATACGCTACTATTGAAAATACCCTCAAAATGCAGGAAAGTTGATAAAACTCTGCAAAAGCGTAGACATACTAAAATTTTAGCTTTTAACATTAAGACCTCTTTGGTCATTTGGATACATGATTGAAATAAAAACATATGTTTTTAATCTGTACTAGGAATGTCTCGGAAATTTCTCTAAAAATTCCTGTGTAGACAATTTATGAAATTTTAACTCACACTAATGTTTCATTATGGGGCAGCAACTTCGTGCTAAGTATATTTCCATTCTGTATGTAAGGATTTCATCGTATAACTCTGCAATAAAAATACATCTTTTTTGAATAATAGCATTACAGTTCTTTCTCCAGTCCTGTCCCTGACTGCTGGCCAGACACTGGCATGCTTCACCAATTCAGCGGGACTGCAGACGTTGTCTGGCCCAGCATCCAATTTCTCTTCCCAGCTCAGCCTCGAAAAAAGACAGTAGAGTCCCTGTATTCTGTGAGCTGCCTCCTCAACTGTTTTTGTGGCCTCATTACCTCATTAGACAACTCTGTGACTGTCTGCTACACAGCACTGATTCTGTGATGGAGCAGAAGCCTCCTTTGAAAGTGAAAGAGCAAAATAGAATGATCTGTCTGGCCAAACTTGGAAACTACTGTTGCCAGGTTGCCATTGGTTCAAATAAAATGCGTTAGCAATGAATTGGCCCCAAACTCTGTTCCTGACACCCTGCTGTGATGCTTCTTACACAAGAGGAAAGTCTCAGAGGAAAGTCTATCCTTTTGCTGGCATACCTGTCCACTTCAGAAAGTGCTTTACAATCTGAGTCACACCAAAGCTTGGAGTCACTCTGTATCCACCTCCCCACATGACCAGCTACTTGTCCTAGAGAGAAAATAAGGTAAAGGCCCTCCCGTTGATCGTCGATTTGCTCGAGCGGGCCCAGTAACGTCTCCATTGGAGACTTTGTTGTTACTGTGTCTGGCATATCGAATGCTCTCGGTAGCTTGCCGGGCTCTCCGAGAGGGGCGGAGGAATCGAACTCGGGTCGGCCATGTTGGCCGCTTGTAAGGCAAATGCCCTACCCGCTGTGCTATCGCTATACTTCAGTTTATCTGGTGACATTGTAGAAAGAACATCTAGACAATCTGTCTTTAGATTTCAGGTCTTCCAATTACTGCCTGGGGGTGGGGGGTGGGGGGTGGAAGCTAATTTCTCTACCTATAAAATATGGGTTGTTTCCAAATACATGCATACCTACCTTCATTGCAACTTTTAGTACAACAGCCAGAAAATGGAGACAAACCAAATACCAAACAGCAGGTGAGTGGGTCAAGAAAGGTGATAAAATTACTCAATGGATTATTATTCAGCTATTAGAAAGGATGAAATTCTGCAGTTTGTTGCAACTTGGATGAAACTGGAAGGTGTCATATGAGGTGAAATGAGTCATAGAGTAAAAGGTAAATACCAGTAAAAGGTAATACCTTATTCACAGGCAGAATATAAAGAGATAGAGAAAGGGATTTAGACAACTCCCAATTTATTAGAACGAATTAGTTTTCTAATTTCTCAGGAAACTAATCTTGAGCCATGATCAATAGATCTGGTACTCTGATACAATAGTAGAGGGATCCTGAAACACTGGTGCTGGGACTAATGTAGTACATTAGAAACTATAAAATAATGACTTTAATACTATTGTAAACTATAATACCTCAATTAAATAAATAAAGGAAAATGAAAAAATCCAAACAAACATCATTATTTATTTATTTTATTTATTTATTTTTTTTGCTTTTTGGGTCACACCTGGCGATGCACAGGGGTTACTCCTGGTTCTGCACTCAGGAGTTACTCCTGGCGGTGCTCAGGAGACCATATGGGATGCTGGGAATCAAACCCGGGTCAGCCGCGTGCAAGGCAAATGCCCTACCCGCTGTGCTATCGCTCCAGCTCCACAAACATCATTATTTAGGTGCTTATAGATGAACTTCTTTACTTTCACATGCGCTCTCACATTTGTTGAGGGCATATGTGGCAGTCTGATTGCTGGTCCCAGTTATTCATGCATTTCAATTTGGGACACGACTTCATAGGTCCAGTCATGGAGTGGTGGAGTCTATTCCCCCACTTCCATGATTATGGATCATTCTTGTGATTTTCTCTGGACAGCAGAATGTAGTCAAAGTGATTTGTGTTTACTGGTTCCCTGCTTATGCATTAATAGGCGTTTCCTGCTTCTGACCTATGTCCTGGACTCCTGTGACTGCCATGTGAACAAACCCAGGATAACCTCCTTAAAAAAAGAGAAGCCACATAGAAGAGAGTCAGATTCTAACCAGGTACCACCTAGGCCGTGTGCCGACAAACCCCAAACCTATGAATGAGCTCACTAGAAGTCAGAAGAGCTCCCTGCAAATGTACCACTGCTGATTTCAAATATGAGAGAATTCAACCATGAGAAACATTCAGACTATTAATAGGTTCTTGATCAATAATAGTCATTATTTTAACTCATTGAGTTTTGAGACATTATGGTATGTTGCAATACGGATAGAGCCTATAAAGCATAAGGCACTGGACTACTATTCAATGCACCCCCCCCACCACCACACACACATCTTTGCAGCATCATGGATGGAGCCCAGGGACCATAATGCATGCAATATACGTACAAATACATACAACAAGATATGCACTCTACAACTGAGGAACCCCTAGCCTTTTGATAATTATTATATGCTTATTAAGTGCCTGGCACTTTGCTCACAAAAACTGCTTATAGATTCTCCTGGTTATCTTGTAGTTATCAATTTATTTTTTTTAAATGAACCATCTCTATCTGAATATTTAATTTATTTCTGTTTTTCTTTGGGGGGAATATCTAGCAGTCCTCACAGATCACTACTGGCTCTGTGCTCAAGGATCACTCCTGGAGGTGTTCAGGGGTAACATTTGGTGCTGGGGATCAAACCCAGGTCAGTTGCATGTAAGGCAAGTGCCCTATCTGCTGTACTATTGCTCCACCCACAGCCTCTATATTTTAAAAAGGCAAATTTTCATAAAACTGAGCTGGAGTGACAGTATAGCAGGTAGAGCACTTTTTGAACCCTAGAACCCCATATGGTCCCTTGAGCCCCGCCAGAAATGATCCTTAAGCACAGAACTAGGAGCAAGTCCTGAGCACCACTGGATGTGGCCAAAGAAAGGAAAGTGTGATAGAACTATTGTTTAAATGATCATTTGGAAAGGTATCTAATACCAGGATGATTGTTACTGAGGATTAACTCAATCCATCACATTGCCAAATCAGTAGGAGACTCTATTTCAAGTTTTACTGTGAGAGAATATTTTGGATTTAGGCAAGAACTATCCTTCTTACCTTCCTCCCTTTTATTCTTGCACAAACCTGACGTGTTTGAAAAATGAACATTTAAATCCACCAGGGCAAACTTTGGTGGTTCTACTCAAGATCAGGGTAACATCAAGTCTACAAGCCAAACTCTAAAGCAGCACAAGTCCACAGGATTCAGAAAACTTGAGTCAGATCTAGGATTACTTTTGGAAAATTTTAAAACTAGTAAAAACCTGCATCTAACAAGGACATGTTAGAAATGACTAGGTATCAATGAAGCAATTCACTTCACAGACTGGAAAGAGAAAGCTGGGTAATGGCTTTGTTTATGTCTCAAGCTTAAAAAAAAATTGTTCGGAGGCTGTGTTCTAACCTGGAGTATGAGGCCAGTGGTCTAGAAAACATAGTGGTTCACTGTGATGAAAAGTCCTAGTATATTTGACATAATGCTACCATCGTTCCTACAGACATGCAATCTTCTTACAAAATGTCATTTTTAAATCTCACTGCTCACTTCAATGTGTTACTCCAAGAGGATTTAAAAAATGTTTTTGCTGATTCATTGAACACCAAAGTTTCCCCAGAATAATGAAAATCCACTTGCAAAACATGTTTTCTAGTGAATTAACATATTTGATTGTGGCTTTGGATATAATACAAAGCAAGTTTTAAGCTTCTTAACAAATTTGTTTTCTATGCCAAAACCTCATAATATATCAATTCTTCCAAAAGACCCATTTAAAACAAAAAATTAGTTACTACATTATCTCAATAATGAAAAATAAAAAAGGAAAGAAATATAAACAGATGTAACCATGTAAACCAAAGTAAGCAGTCCTTTGGTTTTGTACCTTGTTCTGAGGTATTTTCCAGTTTTCAGATTAAATTTTAATTTATTAACATTCATTACAAAGTGCTTTTGAATGTTTTTCCCAAAAAGCCAAAGCAATTCTGGGAAATAATAAGGTGGGAAGAATATTATTACCTAAATTTAAATTACACTATAAAGTTCACTTGATCACTTGACGTCTCGTTACTCATCGATTTGCTCGAGCGGGCACCAGTAATGCCTCCATTCGTCCATGTCGTTTGCTGGTGTATCCCAATGGAATCTGCTCATTCTAGGAACACAAGAGCCTCAAACCGATCGTTCAGGGTCTTGACGAAGAAGTCTGACCATCTTGTAGGTGGGCAGCCACCCGGTCTTTTGACATCCCGTGGAACCCAGTTGGTAACGGCTCTAGTCCAGCAGTCATTTCCAAATCTCATTACGTGTCTAGCCCATCCGATTTTTGGCACCTTGGCAAATGAGACTAGCATCCCTAATTCTTGACCATTGATGAAGGTCGGAACTCTGTGTTCTTTCTCTCATTTGAGTGAAGCGTGATACTCCAAGCATAGCTCTTTTGATTCCTCTTTGGGAGACCCAAATAGCGTTCTTATCTCGTTTTCATAGGGCCCAGGTCTCTGAGGCGTATGTGAATGCAGAAAGAACAGTGGAATCAAAGAGATGTGCCCGGATGTGGTCTTCTTTATAGAACTTCTCCAGCTCCATGTATAACTTCTCAATTTCTTGTTCATCATAATTGGATGTTGGTGCGTAGACAATGAAGATAGAAACTGCCGGCAGTGAGCCACATCTATTCAAGTGTAATCATCCAATTCGGGTTGTTAGGCATTTGAATGAATCAATGTTAATGCCAAGTTTGTATTGACAAGGACACCGATACCTCTTTTGTTGCATGTTCAGAGGAACGTTTTTTCCCCAGTGTTGAAAATGTCGTGATGTGATTGACGTCTTCTCGTCTCAGTCAGACCAATGATGTCATACTTGATCTTTCGCGCTTGCACCATCAGGTCCTCAATGGATGCATCCGATGCCAGCATATGTGCATTGAAAGTACAGACAGTCATTTTTGTCCTTCATTTTGGCAGCCTTGGTCGGCCCTGAGATTTTATGAGCCTCTCCTTCCTCATCCTTCTTAACGCTGCCATATTGGCAGCACTTTCAGTGTCAGGAGAATGGGACCCATTGTATTTACTGGTTTTGGCATATCGAATACACCACAGATAGGTCTGCTGTGTGGGTGGAACACTCTTGGTAGCTTGCCAGGTTCTCCGAGAGGGATAGAGGCTTCTAGGGTGGCCTCTAATCGCACTTACACTATAAAGTTATAGTAATCGAACTATAAAGTACAGAAATAAAGAAAGATTTTCAGACCATTGGAATAGAACTGAGTGCCCAGAAATAAATTCTGGCTAAAATAAAGAGACATAATACTAAATAGAAGAGATCTGCACATAATATATCAAATAAAGGTTAACATTCAAGTTAATATTCAAGTTAAACATTCACAAAGCTCAACAACAAAACAAATTCCACCAAAAATGGATATATAGTGACTTCTTGAAAGTGTACGTACAGATAATTAGTAGGCATATGAAAATGTGTTTACCATCTGCGGCTGGAGAGATAGTGCACCAGATAGGATGACTGCTTTACATGCTGCTGACCCACATCCCTGGCATCCCATATGGTCCCCTGAGCACTGCCAGTATTGATCCAGGGAATAGAACCAGGAGTAAACCCTCAGCACTGGTGGGTGTGACCCAAAAACAGGAAAAAAAAGCTTATCATCACTTATTATTGTGGATATGAAAATCTAGTATCATCATTTATCATTGTGAAATGAAAATCTGGAGGACATATTACAGAGACTGAAAACACCAGTATTTGTGTGGAGAAATCCTCATCCACTGTTGGTAGAGATACCATTTTTCTTTTTCATTACACATCAAATTATATTCCATGTTACCTAATTATATAAAGTGAAAATGATTTATCAATTCATTTTAACATATTAGTAAACAATTCAGGAAGAAATATGAGACACAAAATCTTAGTAAAATATATATGACACAGGAAGAGCAGTAACATAATTCACACTCAAATTTAACTTGTCATAATTTGTTAGGAATATACAAAGACAAACTTTTAAAACATTATATTTACTATGATTCTGGCTTAACTTTTTTAACAAGACACAGCACACCAGGCCTACCACTCAACTGATTTATGCTACATCTCAGCTTCAATATGAAGTTGTTTCAAAAAAATCAAAAACCGCTTTTTATATGCTAAATATCTTGGCAAGTATGCCATTAAACACAGTAAGGAATTTGAGATAGCAAGAATAAGTAGTTAGCAAAAGTTAAGTATTACAGCCTAAACAAAACTTATACAAAACAACTATCACAGGTTACATAAAAGTTTCCTGTTTAAAATTTAGCAGTATAAAACATGCATTTTAGGATCTTTAACTATGAAGTTTAAGAAGTACAAAAAGTACTTGAAATGATTCCTCTTTAAAGTCAAGGTGTACCCAAATACAAAAATTTGTAAGTCTACAACTTTACCTCATGGTGTTTTCACTAATAAAATTTTTTAAAAAATAAAATAAAATAAAAATCTCATTCCAGGAATAAATAAATAAGTAAAGTCAAGGTGTAGTGAAAATTAATCCAAATGACACAATACATTCTAAAGCTAAAAAACATTCAGTATTATTATTGAAGTGGAGGTAAGTCCCAGAGTCTTGGGAGCTTTTTCTCAGTTGCAAACTGGCTAGAATTCTCTAGTTCACTCAGAGTAGCGTACAAAAGAGACAATGGATATCATAAACGCAGTGAAAGACAGCTGGACCCAGCTCAGATCTCCTCATGAAGCATGACTACTGTGTCCACAAAAAGTAATGTTTAAAGATAAAAGGCATTGCCATTTTACTAGCAAAAGAGATACCAAACCCTCCTCACTGAAAAGCTCATTCCCCAGGTAAGTAAAAGATACATGGGGAACCCTGCAAGCCCCACAGGCGTCCTCACGGACCTTGGGAGACAAAGCAGCTCTGAGCCTCTGCCTCTTCCTTTTCGTCCCCCAGACTGAGCTGGTCTTCTCCCCCACCCAGTCTTTACTCCCCCTACACACACCAGGTTCCCCTGGGAGTGTGGTCACTTTAGAAGTGGGCGTGGCTTCTGTAGAAGTGGGCGTGACATAATTTTTGGTAGGCCAAAGCTCGTGCAGCCACAGGCAGTTTACTCATAACAAGAAATCTAGTCCTCACACATACACACCAACATGAAGAAACAACGCAAATCCCCACCACAGGGTGAAGACGATGAAAACAGTCCAGAAGCCTCCGTACATGCTATTAACCTAAGGGACCTCTCTCACAAAGAATTCCGATATGAAGTCATGAAGATGTTCAATCAACTCAATGAAACAGTCAGACAGATATCCAGTAAATTGAAAGAGGATATGAAAGAAACAATGGATCGCACAATCGAGAAAACACAGAAAGAAATGAGAGCAGAAATTGGAAAGCTACACACAGAAATGTCACGAATCAAAGATTCCATAGATGAAATAAAAAACTCAGTCTGTTCCCTCAAAAGTAGAATGACCACAGCTGAGGAAAGAATCAGTGACCTGGAAGATCAGCTGCACCAAGCCAACAGGCAACAACAAACAATGTCAAGGGACCTCAAAATAGCTCTACAGAGAATCAGAGCCTGAAGGGTGCCAGCTAAAAGAGACCCTAACAAAAACACTCCAAAACATATCATAGTTAGAATGATCAATGCTGCCGACACAATACTGAAAGCAGCAAGGTCAAAGAAGGAAATCACATACAAAGAAGCACCCCTTAGATTCACAGCAGATCTATCAGAGGAAACCCTCCAAGCCCGAAGACAGTGGCGAGATATAGTGAAAAAACCTCACTGAAATGAATGGTTCACCAAGAATACTCTATCCGGCTAAACTCTCACTCAAAATCGTACGAACGGTACACTATTTTCTAGATAAAGTTCAGGAACTTCATAGACTCAAAACCAAATTTAAAACAAGGGCTAAAGGGGCTACTATAAGACAAGACAAACCCTACAACCACAACAGACACTTATAAAAAGATGACACAAAACCCCATAAAAGTAATCTCTCTCAATGTCAACGGTCTAAATTCACCATTTAAGAGACACAGAGTGGCAAAATGGACACAGAGACAGACCCCAACATTCTGCTGCCTACAAGAAACTCATCTCAACAGTCAGAGCAAACACAGACTCAAAGTCAAAGAATGGAAAACAATCCTGCAAGCAAACAGCTTTTTCATAAAAGCTGGGGTGGCCATACTAGTATCCGACAACATTAATTTCACCTTGAAAAAGACTAGAAGGGACAGTGAAGGCTATTTTCTCTTCATCAAGGGAGATGTACAACAGGAAGAAATCACACTCTTAAATGTATAAACACCTAATGAGGGAACACCTAAATATTTAAAACAACTGCTAACAGATTTTAAGGAGGATATTGCTAGCAACACAATAGTAGTTGGAGACGTCAACATCACCTTATCACCTCTGGATAGATCAACAAGAACAAAACTCAGCAAAGAAACATTGGCTTTGAAAGAAGAAATATAACAGAAAGGGCTTATAGACCTTTACAGGGCCTTACACCCCAAAAAGAAAGAATACACATTCTTCTCTAGTGTGCATGGAACATTTTCCAAAATAGACCATGTGCTAGGCTACAAAACATACCTCAACAGAATCAGGAAGATAGAAATAGTATCAACCATCTTTTCAGACCACGATGCATTGAGGATAGAAGTGAATCACACACAGACACGGAGAACCAAATCAAACACCTGGAAATTAAACAACTCAATGCTGAACAACGAGTAGGTCAGAGAGGAAGTCAAGGACGAAATCAAAAGATACCTGGAAATAAATGAGAATGAAGACACGAGCTACCAGAACTTATGGGATGCAGCAAAAGCCATATTAAGGGGGAAATTTATAGCTCTGCAAGCATATCTCAGGACGAAAGAAAGGATGCACATAAACAACTCGACCTCACAGCTCAAGACCTTAGAAAAGGATCAACAGAAAGAGCCTAAATCAGGCAGAAGGAAAGAGATCATAAAACTTAGAGCAGAATTCAATGACATGAAAGCCAAATATACAATCCGAAAGATCAATGAAACCAAGAGCTGGTTCTTCGAGAAAATAAACAAAATCGATAAACCACCAGCAACACTAACAAAGAAACAGAGAGAGAGAACCCTAATAAACCGAATCGGAAATGAGAAGGGGTATATAACAACAGAAACCAAAGAAATCCAAAAGATTATCAGAGACTAATTTCAAAGTCTGTATGCCACGAAACTAGAGAACCTAGAAGAAAAGGATAAATTCCTGGATTCCTATCATCTCCCAAAGCTGAGTCAAGAAGATCTAGAGTACCTGAATAGACCTATTAACATCAAGGAAATTGAAACTGTAATCAAAAGTCTTCTCAAAAAACAAAAGCCCAGGTCCAGATGGATTCACTAGCGAATTTTTCCAAACATTTAAAGAGGACCTACTGCCAGTCCTTCTCAAGCTTATCCAGGAAATTGAAAAAACAGAAACTCTCCCAAACAGATTCTATGAAGCCCATATCTCTCTAATACCAAAAGGAAACAAAGACACCACAAGAAAAGAAAATTACAGGCTGATATCCCTGATGAACACGGATGTGAAGATTCTCAGATACTAGCAAATAGAATTCAACTACTCATCAAAAAGATCATACACCATGACCAAGTGGGATTCATCCCGGGGATGCAAGGATGGTTTAACACTCGGAAATCAATCAACATAATCCATCATATCAACAAAAGAAAAGATAAAAATCATATGATCATATCAATAGATGCAGAGAAAGCATTGGACAAGCTCCAGCACCCGTTTATGATGAAAACCCTCGCCAAAATGGGGGTAGAGGGGACTTTCCTCAATATAGTTAAAGCCACCATAAGCCTACAGCAATCATCATCCTCAATGGGGAAAAACTGAGAGTCTTCCCCCTAAGATCAGGGACTATACAAGGATGTCCACTCTCTCCGCTGCTGTTCAATATAGTACTGGAAGTATTTGCAATAGCGATTAGGCAAGAAAAAGATATTAAGGGCATCCAGGTAGGAAAGGAAGAAATCAAGCTCTCACTATTCGTAGATGATATGATACTATACTTAGAGAACCCTAAAACCTCTATCAAGAAACTCCTACAAACAATAGACTTGTATAGCAAAGTTGCAGGCTACAAAATCAATACCCAAAAGTCCATGCTTTTCCTATACACAAATAGTGAAAGAGAAGAAAGTAACATGAAGAAAAAATCCCGTTCACAATTGTGCCCCAGAAAATTAAGAACCTAGGAATCAGCTTAACTAAGGAAGTAAAGGACCTGTACAAAGAAAACTACAAAATGTCACTTCAGGAAATAAAAGAGGACACGAGGAAATGGAAAAATATCCCCTGTTCATGGATCGGGAGAATTAACATTGTCAAAATGGCAATACTTCCCAAAGCACTGTATAAATTCAATGCAATCCTTATAAGGATATCCATGACATTCTTCAAAGAAATGAAGCAAACACTCCTGAAATTTATATGGAACAATAAGCCTCCACGAATAGCTAAAGCAATTCTTGGGAAAAAGAAAATGGGAGGAATCAACCTCCCTAACTTCAAACTCTACTACAAAGTGGTAATAATTAAAACAGCATGGTACTGGAACAAAGGCAGAGCTGTAGACCGATAGAACAGGGTTGAATATACTGACATCTCCCCCCAAGCATATGATCATCTAATCTTTGATAAGGGGGCAAGAAAAGTGAAGTGGAGCAGGGAAAGCCTCTTTAACAAATTGTGCTGGCAAAACTGGACAGTTACATGCAAAAAAAGTGGGTTCAGATCTCTGCCTAACGTCATGTACAAAAGTAAGATCAAAGTGGATTAAAGACCTCAACATCAGACCGGAATCCATAAGGTACATTGTAGACAAAGTTGGCAAAACATTCCATGACAATGAAGCTAATGGTATCTTCAAAGATGTCACGCCACTGGCCAAGCAAGTGAAAACAGAGACAGACAAAAGAGTCTTTGAAGAATGTCATGGGTATCATAATGGGGATCAAATATTGTATGGGACTATCTTAAACTAAGAAGCTTCTGCACCTCCAATGAAACAGTGACCAAAATACAAAGACAGTCTACAGAATGGGAAAGGATATTCGCCAAATACACATCCGACAAGGTGTTGATATCAAGGATATACAAAGCACTGGTTGAACTCCACAAGAAGAAAATTTCCAACCCCATCAAAAAATGGGGTGATGAAATGAACAGAAACTTTCTCAAAGAAGAAATCCGAATGGCTAAAAGGCACATGAGAAAATGTTCCACATCATTAATCATCAGGGAGATGCAGATCAAAACAACAATGAGATATCATCTCACACCACAGAGACTGGCCCACATCCACCAGAACAAAAGCATCTGGTGCTGGCGTGGATGTGGCGAGAAAGGGACCCTCCTTCACTGCTGGTGGGAATGCCGACTGGTTCAGCCCTTTTGGAAAACAGTATGGACGATTCTCAAAAAATTAGAAATTGAGCTCCCATTTGACCCAGCAATAGCACTCCTAGGAATATACCCCAGAGAGGCAAAAAAGTATAGTTGAAGTGACATCTGCACTTGTTTGTTCATTGCAGCACTCTTTACAATAGCCAGAATCTGGAAAAACCTGAGTGCCTGAGAACAGATGACTGGTTAAAGAAACTTTGGTACATTTACACAATGGAGTACTATGTAGCTGTTAGAAAAGAGGAAGTCATGAAATTTACATACAAGTACAAAGTATCATGTTAAGTGAAATGACTCAGAAAGAGAGGGATAGACATAGAAAGTTTGCATTCATTTGGGGAACATAAAGTAACAAAATAGGAGACTAACACCCAAGAATGGCCGAGATTAGTACCAGGAATTTTGCTCCATGGCTTGGAGGCCAGCCACACATGCTAGGGGAAAAGGAAGCTCAGATAGAGAAGGGAGCACCAAATAAAGGGTGTTGGGAGGATCCTCCCAGGATGGGAGAAGCATGCTGAAAGTAGACTATAAACCAAACATGACTGCCACTCCATGCCTCTTTTGCAAACCACAACACCCAATAGGAGAGAGAGAACAAAAGGGAATGCCCTGCCACAGAGGTAGGGTGGGATGGGGGGGATGGGGTTGGGAGGGATACTGAGATCCCTGGTGGTAGGAAATGGGCATTAGTGGAGGAATGGGTATTTGATCATTGTATAATTGATCCAAGCACAAAAATTTGTAAGTCTACAACTGTACCTCATGGTGTCTCACTAATAAAGATTAAAAAAAAAACAAAAAGAATCATATTTCCAAAAAAGATACATGGGGAAAAATTAAAATGCACTTATTTACAGAGTAAAGACTTTTAGTATCAATGTAATTCCTAGATAAAAAATAATAACTAGATTCATCTGGTCATTTCTGATTACATCTTAAAGACATTTATATACCTAAATTTAACTCCTAATCTGAACTAGTTGTCTCATGTTTTGTTAATTCAATATTTTTATTTTTTTAATTAAAGCATCATGAGATTCACAGTTCCCTTCCGTCCCTCAATCACTGCAGGTTGCTTCCATGACAGACACTTTATTCTGTCTCTCGCTCTTTTATTCTCTCTCTCTCACTCATTTTTCTTTTTACCTTTTGTTTATTCAATATTGAACAATAAGCAGGAAAAATCCAAGTCTTCTCTAAAGAGCCTTTAGAAACTCAAGTTACTGAGCTCTCCTAGCAAAGCTCAGGTTTCACATAAGAATTACTAGGAGGAAAAAGCTAAATCTGCTCCAAATTTGAATGATTACTTTACCTGACCTCAGATTTCAAACACTAAAAACGGTAATTTAGGGGATGAAGATGTGACTTGAATAGTACAGCACATGCCTAGTCTGTGCAAGACTCTGGGTTTGATCCCCAGGGAACTTCTGATTCTTGGTATATTTATTTCTATTTAATCCATTCATAAGCTTGAGTGTGTACTTCTGAGGAATGAATCTAGGGCCTCACATATGAAAGACATGCAATGTACCACTGAGTCACATCACAGGATGTCAGTCCTGACCATCCATTGATAAACTTTTATTATTTAGAATCTGTAAATAATGGGTGGAGAGACTAAGAGATAGTACAGAGGTGCTTTTCTTACAAGCGTCCAACCTAGGAGCAATTGCAGGTACCCCATATTGTGCCCCCAAGTCCCACCAGGAGTGATCCCTAAGCATAGTCTTGCAGGGTGTGGCCCCAAGACAGAAACAAAAAGAATACACTCTGAAATACGCTACGCAAAATTCCAGAAGATGAAAAAAAAGTAAGCATTCTAAAAGTTATCTGAGGGAAAAGACACCACATCCACAAGGAACGAGAGTAAGATTTTCAGAAGTTAATGAGCCTTTAAAAATGTAATTTAGGATGCAGGATTTTGTATTTAGCTGAATTATCATTCAAGTATAAAGGAAAAATAAAGACTTTTTGCATTCTTAGAAAATTCACTACTAAAAGATTCTCAAGGAAAGAATTGCACTAGTTTTCAGTTCAGCAGGAGGCGGGGGAGAATCTAAAGAAGGGCTGTGGAAGTCACAATAAGCAAATAATTCATCAAAATATAGTAGCAAGTCAAAATGAAGAGTAAAAAATTTTAATGTGTGTCTAAACCCTAGCTGGTGTCAAAATTTTACAAAGTAGTCATAACATGAGAGTTGGTGTATGAGTATGGAAACAGTAAGCTAAAAGCTAAGTTATTTGGCAAACAGAGATAGAGATTACATTTAAGTTGTAATTACATTACATTGAAGACTTACATTACATTTAAGACTTAAGTTGGAGAGTCTAAATCTAGTCAGGTGTTTATTTCCTCATTTATTTATTCATTTACATGGTGGTTCTCACCAGTGGTGGTGGTGCTCAGGACTCTGTGTGGGGATGGGAGAGTTGGGGTGGGGACAATCCCAGTGGAGCTCTGGAGAATACGTGGTGCTGGCGATTGAACTGTCTTATCAACTGCTGTAATTGTAGATGTCTCTCCCTAGATAGTTCTTTGAGGAAACTTCTCTCTTTTCACACGTGAAACAGCAGAAGAGGAAAATGTGCAAAAATGAAAATGTAGTCAGCACAATAAAAGGCAGGTCTGGAGAAGAAGTGGGGAAAGCAGAGAAAATGTAAATAGCCCTGATGACAGTCTCTGAGCCCCTGGATTCAGCCCTACTTGAGACTGGCTGCATTCCAGGACTCGTTAATATTTAAGACAACAATTCAACCTGTGGCTAAACTTGGATTACTTAATAGATGCATCCAAAAGCATCTTCATCTATTCAGCCTTCATGTTCATCACCCATCTGTTAAATTTTTGCTTCACTTGCCTTTCCTTTCCTAGTAAATTAAATGCTCGCACATTTACATCGTGTTATGATTTTCCCAAGCTTCCAAAATAGAAATAATAATAAAAATACATTACTGCCTTGCTATATCCTTTACTCCACTGACTCTTCAACATCCTCACTTTGTCATTCCCTGGGTCTACAGAGATAAACTATTTTTCCACTTCAGCCTCTGGACCCCAAGACACTAGTTGGAAAAATGTTTCTTAAACACCCACTGCTTTCTACTACAAATGATGTAATTCAACCTCTCGATGCTATTTCCTGTCAGAATCACACATGGTATAAATGTGTGAAGTCTTGTGGCTCCACATTTGAGAGCTCTGGCTTCACAAAGCCACTTCACGTGTGTGAATCTTGGGTCTCAGCTACAGAATCACATGGCCCTTCCAAAACTCTGATTAACACCATTTTGACCTGACAGGACTTGTGACAGATCATTCACCCGTTCTCCAGAAGCATTAGCTATTTAACTACTGCTACCTAACCCATGACTCTAAACCCAATCATTTAAAAGTTTTTCTGCTTTTCTAACACCCTGCACCAGGAATTTATGCATGGCTTGGGTGTATGCCTTTGGCTCAGGATCTTTCACAAGCCAGTCAAGGCACTGGCTGAAGTTGCAGTTTTCTTAAGGCTTCACCTGGAGTGTAGGGCCTGGGGGGTGGAGAGTCTTTTAAAGCTCACCCAGGCACTGGATGGAAGATTTTTAGGTTCCTGTAGTTAGTTGGAGATATAAGTTCCATGTCATATGGGCTTCTCCATAGGGAAGTTGGTGCTCAGGGGGCCCCCAGTGCCAGGAATCAAGAGCACATACCTAGCATGCACCCTAACCACTGGACTAAGTCCCAGCCCCTCCTTGTTTCTTTTTCTTAAAGCATTTAACCCCTAACTAGTTTCAACAGTGACTGCTGGAGGATTACGTTCTCTGATGCAATTCTGTATTTTCTTTATTAATACGCGTGTTTTTTCATTATCAAACATGGCTTTGCTCGAATTATTCTAAATAATTCTGGTTCTAATCTAAGTCTGGCTGGAATGAACAAGTTATTCTATCAGCCATTCAAAGTTGTTTTTCAGCTGTCAGTCTTGTTTAAGTGACTTTACATAAGGTCACACCTTCTGGGAGGCCACTTCACAGCCAAAGAAGAAACACATGAGGATAGGAAACCTGGGCTGCGTCCAAAAGTGGGATATCGAAAGGTTCATCTCAGCCCCAGAACTCCTGTGGGGTTGTAGGAGGCCTTCATTGGACTGCATCTCAGTTTAACTTCTGCATAATCTGGCGTCCTTCTTACCTTCCTGCTGGTGTTAATCTCAAGCACTCCCTGCTAACCCCTTACACTTTAATCTCCATCTCTGACTTTGTCAGAGCATCCTAAAAAACTTCATGAAGATGATGACTATGGGATGAGTATGGAATTTGAGAGGAAAGGAAGAAACCAGAATTGCTCTATAATAGAATCCATACTAGGGAGTAGAAACAATTTAGGAAGTAGGAAAAGTCCCTTAAAACCCGGAACAAAAATCTCTCTGGTTTTTCAATCAATGATTCCAGAGGGCATAAACCAAGTACCATTTGGCTTCCTCTCACGTTCTATTAAAATACTCGTGCAGGGATCCGAGATAGTAGAATAGGTAGGGTAAGGCACTTGCCTTGTAGGCAGCAGACCTCCGTTTAATTCCCTAGCACTACATACAGTCTCCCTGAATATCACCAGGGTTAACCCCCGTGTACAGAGCCAGGAAGCCCTGAACACCGTTGTGTGTGTGACTCAAAAACAAAGAAAACAAGAATATTCCCATGAACACAAAGATAGGAGATGAAAAATTACACTGTTTCTAGAAACTAGAAACCCTTCTCAGTTAACTCCCGCATGTCCGGAAGAACTTTTACCACTAAAGCCTGGAACAAGTCCAAGTTGGGTGGAGAGGTAAATAGGAACAGAAATACAGACTGCTAGAGATTATTCTCCCTAGGGAGGAGGAAACAAAATAAATCCATTTTGACGCTCACAAGTCCTATCTTGGGAGCGCTGGAGCAATCTATCTCTTAGCAGACTTACCCAAAGTGGGTAATTTTGCAAAGATCTGGGAAGGTGTCCCTATCTTTTCTTTGGGGGTAAAATGGGTTGGAATGGGGAGGGAAGGCATTGGAATGATCCAGGGTGACAGCAGTAGTGTTAGGTGGAATTGGGTTGTGCTTTCAGCCTGTTTACTTAAAGAAGGCTTATTTCTGGGGTTAGAAGCAGGGAGTTGGGAAAGGTTGAATAATTTTTTTCTGAAAAAAAAAATAGGCCAAATAAGCTTGGGAAGCTCCGCTAGAGTGGATCAATAAAGAATGAATAAAAAGACAGCAAGCCAACACAGAGGGGGACAGGGTGGTTCAAAGATCCAGTCCTCAAATCTAAAAGGCAACAGAAATCTTTGTACTTACCATGTCCTCATGATTCCAGGTATCCACCACTGCTGATATTAGCTCTGATTTTCCAAGAATAGCTAATATTTTAAATGTGGTGGGAATGTTTATAAAACATTAGAAAATACAAGCAACAGAGAATCTGGCACTGCCTTTAAGAAGAAAACATGTTTGAAAAGTATTTCCACAAATATTTGAAAATGCTAGTTTTCTAAAACATCAGGCTTGCACTAAAATGCAGATTGACAAATTCAAGTAAAGGTAAAGGTAAAGGCCCTCCCATTGATCGTCGATTTGCTCGAGCGGGCCCAGTAACGTCTCCATTGGAGACTTTGTTGTTACTGTGTCTGGCATATCGAATACTCTCGGTAGCTTGCCGGGCTCTCCGAGAGGGGTGGAGGAATCGAACTCGGGTCGGCCATGTTGGCCGCTTGTAAGGCGAACGCCCTACCCGCTGTGCTATTCATGAAAATGAAAATCAGATCAATATATAAAAGATAAATATGGATAAAAATCATAAGATGAAAGAACTGGTTTGAATCAGAAATTAAATGCTGTGTGAGATAAGGGCATTATTGTTCTAAAAAAATAAAGACAATCATAGAACTAATAACCTTAAGAGACAAGAACATTACAGCAGTGGAGAATAAATGAGAAGACCTCTCAGGAAGCAGAAGAAGAAGATGTGATAGATCATGCTATTAAATATGGATTTTACAATTCTTTAAATTTTATTGAGCTTCTGTGATTTATAATACTGTTAATGATGGTTTCTCATGCACATAATTCTAACACCCACCAGCAATGACCCCAATGACCTCCCTTCCTCCCCCAAGGACCCCAATGCCCATCCCTTTCAATATCCCGCACTTCCACCAACTAACTTGTATGAATCAATTCTCCCATTGTCTTGCCTTTGGCTCTTTGTTGCTACCTCCCTGCATATCCTTAGGTCTCACATGTGAGAGAGACCATTCTGTATCTTCTTTTCCTTCTGACTGACTTCACTCAGCACTCTCGTTCCATCCATGTTGCTGAAAATTGCATGATTTATTCTTTCTTAGAGCTGCATAGTATTCTACCGTGCATATATGCCACCAACATCTTGATCCATTCATGCATAATTGGATAGTTGGGTTGTTTCCAAAACTATGATTTTTTTCTTTAAACAAAGAAGTGGGGGGCCTGGAGCAGGTAGGGTGTTTGCTTTGCACACAGCCAACCTGGGTTCAATTCCCAGCATCCCATATGGTGGTCCCCTGGGCACCTCCAGGAGTAATTCCTGAGTGCAGAGCCAGGAGTAACCCCTGAGCATTGCTGGGTGTGACCCAAAAAGGAAAAAAAAAGTGGGAATTATAAGTCAATATGAAAAGCTTCAATTCAAACTTAAGAATTCAAGTCTCCTAGGAACAGGTTCCCAGGGAGGAGAGCAATGGGGAGGCCTTGGAGGTGCGGCAGAACAGTGGGGTGGGAGGCTGAGTCTCCTCTGTAAGCACCAGGAGAGGGGGCGCTGCAACTGCCCTTTGCATGACCTGCAACTGTGTCTTGGGAGAACGAGAGAGGCTGAGTGTGGGTCTGGGGACACAGAAGTGACAATGGCAGAAAAGAGTCTTTTTTGCCCTCCAGCTTGCGCAGATGGTGCCAGGTGGCTGCCTACCTCAGCCCAACTAGGCTCAAGGAACTTCACTCGAGGGGCCCCTCTCTGATATGTGGCTGGAGCCCTCCTCTCCCCTGCCAAATGGAACCGGAAATCTCTCATCTACCTCTTAGTTTCCACATGTGGAAAGCAAGTATGAGGTCTAGTGTCCTCATGACACTCTTTTGCACCTAAAAATTAAAATTTAACTTCCTTGGAAAGTCAGTCCAAGGGTTCCTATGGTTTGTAGATCCTACACCTGAATTATAACTGGCATTGGAGACCTGGATTTTGGTCTGTCAGCCTTAACTATGCCTAGGCATAATCATTTCTGGTGATCAAATCATAAAGTTCTATCATATCCCCAGTCAGTGATGCAGCTCTGGCAAAAATTTTAGATTTTGATATAAAAAATTCAAGTGTTATATTTGCTTTTTTCTATATATTTTTAATATTTGCAATCTCAAAAATGTAAGTGTTATATTTGCTACTTTTAATATATTTTTTAATATTTACAGTCTCAAAAATGTCAGTGTTATATTTGCTACTTTTATATATATTTTTAATATTTACAGTCTCAAACATGTGATAACACATTAACCATAAAAATAATAGTTTCATTAAAAACCAATAAAAGCATTAATAATAAGCCTACTAAACATAAGTTAATTTCATTAACTTTCTTTTGGCCTTAGACTTAATCACTTAATCACTTAATCACTTAATCCCCGTTATTCATCGATTTATTCGAGCGCGTGCCAGTAACGTCTCCATTCATCCCGGTTGCGTGCTAGCGTAACCCAATGATATCTGTTCGTTTTAGGAACATGTAGAGCCTCAAACCGATCATTTAGGGTCTTGACGAAGAAGTCTGACCATCTTATAGGTGGGCGTCCACGTGATCTTTTGATGTCTCGTGGAATCCAATCAGTAATGGCTCTAGTCCAGCGGTTGTCTGTAAACCTCATTACGTGTCCAGCCCATCTGATTTTTGATGTCTTGGCAAATGAGACAGCGTCCCTGATTCTTGAGTGTTGACGAAGATCAGAACTCCGGATTCTATCTCTCATTTGAGTGAATCGTGATATTCCAAGCATAGTTCTTTCGATTCCTCTTTGAGAGACCCGAATAGCGTTCTCATCCTGTTTTCGTAGGGTCCAGGTCTCTGAGGCATATGTTAATGCAGGAAGAATAGTGGAATCAAAGAGATGTGCTCGTAGCTGGAGGTTCTTTGTCCTTTTAGTTATTTCTTCAATGCTCTTGAAGGCATTCCAAGCCGCTCTCTTCCTCCTGCGTAACTCAGGTGCCAGGTCATTCATCATGTTGATTTCTCGACCTAAGTATATATAACTGTTGCATTCGGAGATGGTGGTTCCGTTGAGAGCGAATGGAGCGTCAGGAACAAGGCTGTTTCTCATAAACATTGTCTTCGTAAGATTCAGCTGTAGTCCGACCTTTCCACACTCACGGTCAAAGTCCGCAAGCATTTGTGCCGCTTGGCTGATGTTTGGTGTTATTAGAACGATGTCATCAGCAAAGCGGAGGTGGTGTAGTTGCCGACCATCTATCTTCACTCCCATGTTTTCCCATTCTAGTCGTCGCATGATGTTCTCGAGGGTGGCACTGAAGAGTTTTGGTGAAATGGTATCACCCTGCCGAACCCCTCTCTTGATATGGATGATTACTTCTTTGTAGAATGGTGAGATCTTGGTAGTGAATCCGCAATAGAGCTCACGAAGGATCCTGATGTATTGAGTTTGTACGCCCTGATTGGCTAGGGCTTCCATGACCGCTTCCGTCTCAACAGAATCAAAGGCCTTCTTTAAATCAATGAACGTTAGACAGAGCGGCATCTTGAACTCCCGAGATACCTCAATGAGCTTGGTTATTGTGTGGATATGGTCGATGGTACTGAATCCTTTTCGGAATCCAGCTTGTTCACATGGTTGTCCTTCATCTAGTGTTCTGCTAATCCTATTCAGGATGACTCGAGTGAATAGTTTGTAGATGACAGACAATAGGCAGATTGGGCGATAGTTGCCAATGTCGTGGATGTCTCCTTTCTTGTATAGTAGTACAGTCTTGCTGGTTTTCCATTGGGATGGAACCTTGCATTCAGACAGGTAGCGTGTGAAGAGTCGAGCTAATGTATTGATGAGTACTGATGGTAAGTTCTTCAGGTGTTCAGGTCTGATCTTGTCTGGGCCAGGTGCTTTTTGTTTCTTTACCGACGAGATGGCATGTTGGATTTCGGAAGGGAGAACATTGGGAACGACATATCCATCATGTGGTATGTGGTATGTGGGCAAGTGGATGTGGCTATTAAAGAGATCTGAGTAGAAGTCATGAATAATCTTCTCCATTGCCCTTCTGGAAGATGTGATAGATCCATCATGATGTCGGAGGGCAGTCATCTTGGTTTTGTAGTTGGTGAAGGACAGGCGGGCATTACGAATGTTTTTCCCAGCTTCTGCTGCATCTACCAGTACTGCTGCTCTCCTGTTTTTGAGGTCATCCTTGATGGCTTTTCTGCACTGTTTTGCCAGTTCGGACGTTTGCTTGTGGTTGCCTGAGGCACGTGCCACGCCACGTTGGCGAATAAGTTCAAGAGTGTTCGAAGAAAGACGGTTTTTTGTGGTTATCTCTCTCTTGGCATTCCTTGCACAATCATGGAGGTGCTGAATCATTCGATCGTATTCCTCATCAATAGCCTTAGACTATTTCCTAAAATATTGTGCCTTCAATAAGGTATTAAAACTATTTCTCTTTGTTTTTAAATTTTAGTGATGATACATATATTTTCTTTTTAGTTAAATTTCACAGTTGACTATAACATTTATCTAGACACAAAGTTTTTAAGAACTTTATCTAGACACAAAGTTTTTAGAAAGATATTTCCCTTCTATTCAGGTATTTTTTAATTTATCCTTCCATTATTTAAATAAACATAAATTCTTACAGATCTTCCTATTTCCCTCATTTTTAAGTTAAAATTTATCTTTAATTTAAAGATGTACACTGGGTTTCCCCCACACACACACTTAAAAAGTAATCTGGAAGCTACAAATGTGGTTGAGTGGTAAAGTGAGGGCTTGCATGTGTGATTTCTTGAGTTCAAGACCCAATATGCCCCCCACCAAAAAAGGCCCTCAAGACTACTCCATATCAACCGATAGGGGGTCCCCTATGGACATGATATTTCTGTGCCATTATAAATCGTAACAGTGACAATCTGAGTGCCTATCATTATATTTTGCCAGTGTAGTTTTGGGATAGAGTCAGAGGGGAGAACTGCCAGAATGAAGAGTAATAACATTAATAATGTAATAAAGTTACAACTGCAGACATGGCCAAACTTCCCTTCACAGGGTTATTTTGCACCTCCCAGAAAAAACGTAGAGTGGCTTCTTCCCATGGTCTTACCAATAAGCCATCAAACTTCTGCATTTTTGCCATCTATGTGATGAGAGGTGATAACAAAATGGTAACAATTTCTATGCCTAATATGCTGAATATTGATTAAGCATCTACCTATTCCCTTAGGGGTCATGCAAAATATATTTCAATTCAAATATATTTCCTGCTGGAGACATTACTTTTTCTTCTTTTAAAGTTGGAGACAGGGGCTGGAGTGATAGCACAGCGGGTAGGGCGTTTGCCTTGCATGCGGCTGACCCGGGTTCAATTCCCAGCATCCCATATGGTCCCCTGAGCACCGCCAGGGGTAATTCCTGAGTGCAGAGCCAGAAATAACCCTTGTACATCACCTGGTGTGACCCAAAAAGCAAAATAAGATAAAATAAATTTGGAGACAAAAATTGGAGACAACACACTGGGTATGATCAGGCATGAAACCAGATAATATTCAAGCAAGGTCATGGGCAATGGGCTTCTTGGAGTAGAAAAAGTCCTATAAAGTTTTATTTAAAAGACTACGTGGAGGAAATTTTAACCATCAGGCTTTAACATGGATCTATATAAACCCCATACAGTGGTATGCCCCTGCTGAAGTGTCCTCTTCAACTGTGTATAACATTCACAGAGTTTTTCCACTTACTTTTTACTGTGCTGAGGAAACAATGTTAGAACCTTGCACAAACAAATGTGTTCTTTAAAAAACCATTTTCCCGGCCCAGAATTTTTTTATTTTAAATACAGTAAAAGATGCTGGGGCCCATGTTTGAAATACCCTATTAAATCTTCCTTAATGGATCCAGTCCTTAATGGAGCCAGTCTACGCACATTTAGAGGGTCACCAAATGTCTAGGCAGATATCCTACTTGTCAGGTATAGTTTTGGGGGGTACACTGGAAAAGCAAACTGGAACACAGAACATATACAGTGAGAGATGACTTAATTTAGCAAGGAGCTCTATCTTCATTGTCAGGCTCTTTCAACTGTAACTTCTTCAAAAGCACAAGATAAGGTAACTTATCTTTTCCTTTTATGAATCCCTCCCCACAGATCCTGGCATAAATTAAGGTTTGTGTAAAGTGCTAGGTTCAGCAAACTATCCCCTCATTTATACACACGACTGACCTGAAACTCAAGCAACTTAAGTCCTGGCACGTTATTAGGAAAGAGAAGAGAATAAATGCAGGGTCTGACACAGTGCAGGCCCATGGCCATCTTTATGCTTTAAAAAACAACCAACATTTTCAAAAGTCCAAAAATCCAACAGCTTTACAATTATGTTATTCACTGTATCACTGTAGCACTGTCATAGCACTTTCGTCCCGTTGTTCATCGATTTGCTCCAGCGGCACCAGTAACGTCTCCATTGTGAGACTTGTTACTGTTTTTGGCATTTCGAATACACGATGGGTAGCTTGCCAGTCTCTGCCGTGTGGGCAGGATACTCTGGGTAGCATGCCAGGCTCTCTGAGAGGGACGGAAGGAATCGAACTTGGGTCAGCCACATGCAAGGCTGATAGCAAGCCCTACCCGCTGTGCTATCTCTCCAGCCCATTCACATAATTATGTTATTAATTATTAATTATGTTATTCACCTAACTATGTGAATAATTATGTTATTATGTTTATTTCCTAAACACATTTCCCCAAACTTTACATTGATGAAATTTGGTACCATTTGTAACTTCATAGCATATGGGTGTTACTCAGCCTTCATGGTTTAGTCCAGAGCTCACCTTGTTGTGGAAGCTTCTCTGACCACCCCAGGTAGAGCTTATCATTCTCAACCTTTATTTCAGCACTTGCATAGTGTAAAGCAAAATCCTAAGGGCATGTCTCCCTCAAAAGACCTTAAATTTCCTAAGAAAGGGTTCAAGTCTTATCTTGTGTGTAAGTACTTATACGGAAATAGAGACTCAAATGTGAAGAATGACACCCCAATTCCAACATCATATTTATTTCTTTATCTACTTGTAGTGCTGGAGATCCAACTCATGTCTTGTGCATGCAATGCTGACATTTTACATTGTCACAGTCCCAGCTGGCTGGCATCAGATGTAGAGGAACGTTGTTAAAACATATGGGATAACTGACTGGGAGTCAACGGCTCTCCTGGCTCGCTCCAAGACTCTTCAGGGAATCATTACTAGAAACGAACCTCTCTAGGAGATCAGAATTGAAGAAAAATATACAATCCATTATTTTTTTTATCTTGGAGTTAATCCTACCAATTACATATTTTTTATGATCCTATCTTGCTGTGACCTTTCACATAGTTGTAACTTGTATTTTTTATAATTACCTTGAATAGTACAGTTGAGAATGAATCAGCCTTGGTTAACATTCATAAATATCTGAAGGGGAAGGAGAGAGAAAAAAACCTTCGGATTCACCTTTCTAGCTGAGCAAAGCTCAAGTAGTCATTTTTAAAAAGTCATTTTTGTGTGAAATAAAGTGATTTTACATGCTAAAGATAGATGTGCTTGGCATATAAGGATGTTACTCCTTAAACTATTTTTTGGATATATTCCAGAGACCTTTCTTTTTCATCTAAAGGTTAATTATACTTCTGGCAAACACTGGAGTCTCTATGTCTTTCTTCCTATATGTACAGAAACTAAATATTTCCAAGGGCACCCACATAGATTATGGAAAAGAAATGTGGTACTTTTGTCCCTTGGCTGACCTGCTCATCATCCTGGACTAAAAGTAGTTTTTTGTGCCAACAGCGCACTGTTGCACTGAGAACAGAAAGCCACCCTTTGCCCTGGTGTTAAGTTATCTTGCTACTCCCAGTTCTTCCATAATTTTGCTAAAATACTCTAGTCTTCTCTAGAGTATTAATCAATGTCCTTTCCAAGTCACCTTTCAATGCATCAGAACGTTACAATTTCTACTTGTCAATAAATGTTTTAGGAATGGTTGATCAAAGTTCAGGTTTCTCTTAAGACAAACTATGAGTAGACCCAAAGAACCCCTATACATAGGTGGACGCACAAAGATATAAGTAATCCACCCATTTAAAAAGTCTCACTTATTCTTTTATGTGAAGAATGACTGATACACACTGGTGTGTCACTTAGTGAAGTGGATAAAACTTTAAGTCAAAAGGAAGTTTGGATAATGGTGGAATGCCAAATTGAAGCCAGCAGATTGGGAAGTATCCTGGGAGTCTTCCTTATACCCTCAAAAGCAAACACCAAATCTAGACTAGACTGGGAAAGGCAAGCACACTATTTGCTGTTCCTCAATAGTGGAGACTGGGGAGGGAAGCCCATATACTGTATAAGAACAGTTACTCTGGAGTCAGATTGTTGGAATTGCATTAGACTGATGCTGTCTGATTTCCAACAAGAGACTTCTCTCTTAGAGCCTCACTTTTTCCTCTGTAAAATAACAATAATGACAGGATTACTACAATGATCTATGAGACTACAGGTGAATGGTTTGGTCCAGGACCTAGCAGATAAGGTTATATAATCTGTTCGTACCTCTTGCTCTTTGTTCTTGCCTGTCAGCATGACTCAACAGAAACAGGAGGTTGGCACACAGAGAGAAAATGTTTCTGATTATGGCCTCCAGACAAATTTCCCATGAATACTGTCAGTCGTACTGAAAAGAATCAAAGATTGATGTAGAAAGGGAAGGCAGGAAGGGAATGACTCAGAATTCTAAGTCTCTCTCCTTCCCCTTGATTTTTTTCCCTTTTTGCTTTTTGGGTCACACCTGGCGATGCACAGGGGACAGGGGTTACTCCTGGCTCTGCACTCAGAAATTACTCCTGGAAGTGCTCAGGGGACCATATAGGATGCTGGGAATCAAACCTGGGTCAGCTGTGTACAAGGCAAATGCCCTAGCTACTGTGCTTTTGCTCTACTACTCCCCTTGATTTCTTAAGGGGAAAGAAAAGCACAAAGGACAAGGTCCTTTCGGCCTGATTTCCTGTACATACTATAGGCTGATATATTAGGCTGGTCCACGGGGAGGGATTTGTTTGTCTCTTCCGTAATGGCTAGAGATTGGCTAGGGCATTGGAGCAGAGGAACTCCTTTTCTCCATCCTTCCAAAGTCTACACCAGGTTTCTTTGAATCTGACTGGGAGTGCATGAAGAACCAGTATGTCAGCAAGCAAGAAATATACTTGGCAGAGCATGCGCCCCTCACCCAGTCTCAGTCTCAGTTTTCTCACCCAACTCAGGCAAGTGTGAGTCCCTGGACTCTGCTTAGATAAGCCTGTGTCTGGAGAAGAAAGAGTCCAAAGACCGAGTCAAAAGCAACCACCACTACACCCTACTCAGGACTTTGACTTTTCCCCCCCTTCAACCCACGTTTATTTTATTGAGCTCCTATTATCTATCAGGAACTCGGTCCCGCCCATATCAGTTTAGAAGTCACCACAAAGAAAAATTTCAAGGACTTATTCCCTCCCCACCACTCAAACCTGCCCTCTGTTCTCGTCTTCTCTTTGTGCTATAATGGCTTTGCCCTTTTCCCAGACCCACCTGAGAGTAGGCTGCTGAAGAGGGAGAGGGGCAGTAGAAGGGGGTGTCGGCTTCCACAGTCCGCCAGTACCAGAAGAGAGAAAGAAGGCAGAGGTGTTCTGTTGCTTTCACTGATTTTGCTTTCCTCAGGGATGGGATAGGTCAGAAACTCCAGTCCTGAAGCCAGAGGGATAGTACAGGGGTTAGGGTGCTTTGCCTTGAATGTAGCCATCCCCAAATCAATCCCTGTCACGGCAGGCATATGGCTCCATGAGCACTACCAGGGTCACTCCTGAACAAAAAGCCAGAGAAAGCCCCTGAACAATACTAGGTATGGCCCAAATTCCCTATACCTCCTCCTGCTCCAAATGCCATGCAGATATCCCTGCTAACCTAGGTCCTCTCACAGGGTCTTTTGAGATTTCAAATCAAGGTACAAAGGCCTCCATATCTCCTCCTCAGCTCCAAATCATCACAGAATGTCTTGTTCTACTCACAACAAGAAATGATCATTTCATCTGAGTACTCAGAAAGAAAGTGTCTTGCACAAGAGAAAAGATATATAAATATATATAATATATATAATATATATATATATAAATCAATTGCACATCTTTACATTAGAAAGGAAACTCATATAAAGAGCCTCTCCTAGAAGCAGACTGGGAGGAGGGAGGCAAGTGGACCGGCAAGGCGGGAGGCCATGGGTGGAGGGACGTGGACACCGGTGAAGGAATAAGTGCTATAAAGCTGGATGCCTGAATTCAAATCATGAATAACTGTCATTTATTATGGTGACTTTAAAAAATTAATTTATTAACTTTTTAAGAGAAAGACGTCTGACTATCTTACATCACAAGGAGGAAGATTTTGCATAAGACTAGTCCTGAGCAATAATAATCCACTCATGTGTGTTTAGCTGAGGTGAGATCTCATGCTAGAGATGGTTAACAGATTTCCCCGCAGGGATGAGGTATATGATTCAAGTGGTAGATCACAAGCTTAGTCTGTGTAAGGCCGTGACCTTGAGCCCAGTAGAGGCATGGTCCCCTCAGCCCTGTCAGGTGGGGCTTCTATAATAATTAAAATTGTTTTTGGGGGGTCACACCTGGCTGTGCACAGTGCTCACTCCTGGTTTTGTGCTCAGGGATCACTCCTAGTGCTCCTTGAGGAACCATATATGGTACTGAAGATAGAACCTGGGTCAGCCACATGCAAGGCAAGTGCCATACCCAATGTACTCTCTCTCTATTCCCTATAAATTTGTTTTATTTTATTTATTTATTTTGCTTTTGGGGTTACACCCAGCGATGCTCAGGGATTATTCCTGGCTCTACACTCAGGAATCACCCCTGGCAAAGCTCGTGGGACCATATGGGATGCTGGGGATGGAACCTGGTCAGTCGCATGCAAGGCAAACACCCTGTACACGTTATACTATCACTCCAGCCCCATCAATTTGTTTCAAAAGATGCCTCAGCAGACCTTTCCTTTCCAGACCAATCCCGACATCAGTGATGCCCATGTCTGAAATTGAAGCTGGAGGTGCAGTGGAGAATAAAGCTCAGTACAGTCTCATTTATAATAGGGCTTGATTCATTCTTGGGTTTTTTTTCTGGCGGGGTTGGGGAGGGTGGGGGGAGACGGGAAGCAGGCGGGAGGGCTGTGAGCATGAGAAGCAGGCCCCTTAAATTCCCACTCACTGTCCCCGATGATATTTTAAAATTAAATCAGTTCCTACTTCTATGCTTATATCTTTACTTTGCGGTTTTGAAATGGAACCAAGTCTGTGTTTAAACACAAAGAATAAACTTCAAAAAGGAGGAAAAAAAAACCTTCAGACTTCAGGATGTAAGTGTTTGCTTACTTGCTTTATCAGTGACAGACTTAACTCTCTTTGGAAATCACTTCATTTACCAGATGATAATTTTTTTAAAAATGCAAGGAAATAAGTCCCCTTCTAGGGTCACATAGCTGGTAAGTGACAGGAATCACAGCCAACCCCAGGGCAGGACTTCAGTCCAGGGCTTTCTTTGCCTTTGTTTTTGTTTTCTTTTGTTCTTAAACACAATACAGTTTTCCTGTTGTTCACAGCTTAAGCTACTTTGTAAGCTAGCCCACTGCATGCCAAAACAGAAGCCTGGAGTTGTTATTTTTATTTTTTTATTTTTCACATGTCATATGACTATCTGCATTTCTTTTTTTATTTTTTTTTATTTATTGAATCACTGTGGGAAAAGTTACAAAACTTTTAGGTTTAAGTCTCAGTCATGCAATGATCAAACACATTTCCCTTCACCAGTAGTTACTTTTCACCACCAAGAACCCCAATATACCACCCCCTCCCACCCCTCCCAATGCCTGTGAGGCAGATGAATTCTAATTAGCACTCTACCTACTTTGATTAGATTGATTGTTTCGACAAAAGATGCACCATTATTGTTTAGAGTTTACACCCCCAAAATCAGACCTGCTGAAAAGGCATTGCAAAATAATTTGTTTTCTACAGCTGGTTACAAGAACCAAATAGCGGCCGCATGATTTTGGATTTCTGATATTTTACTTATTAAGCCTGGAAATATTTCTGCCGGGAGCAAGATAATTATGAGATTGGTTTCTGTGGCTCTGGAGGCATGGTGCCATGGATTAACACATAGTCCATTCACTTTTCTGCTGCAAACTGCTGGGCTCTGCATTAAGTCCTTGTGCTTCTGGAGCCAAGGCCGTGCCAGAGAGCTGCTCGTGGGGGGCAACCCGTGACCTCGGTAGGGCGTGAAGGACGAGACAAGAATGCCCCCCTTCCCATGAGGTTTCAGTTGCCCCATCACCCTCGGCTCATACCTGGCTTTCCAAAGAGCTCAGAGGCGGCCGCCATCTTGCTGTCCAGGGGGGAGAAAGCGGAAGGGAGCAAGCCTGGAGTTTTTGAACTGGCTGGAAAAAAGAATTAAAATGATAATAGGAAATTATTGAAAGGAAGTAAATTGACATATATGATAACCTTTCAGTAACAGTACTACAAAACACAGTGCATGAAAAGAAAAAACTGAGAGAGAGAGAGAAAGAGAGAGAGAGCGAGAGCAGTGTATGACTTAGAGGCAGGTTGGGGTGGGGAGGTGGGAAGACAGGAGGAGGGAAAGCAGGAGGGAAACTAGGGACACTGGTGGCAGGAAATGTGCACTGGTGAAGGGATGGGTGTTGGAACATGGTTTGACTGAACTCAATCATGAACAACTTTGTAACTGTGTATCTCATGATGATTCAATTAAAAATTTTTTTTGAATATTAAGTTTTTCAATGGTTTAGATCTTGTGGCTTTTAAAAGCCATCAACTCAAAACAAATTAAACTTAAAAATCATATCTTAAGTAGGCTTGGTTATTGAATAGAAAGTAACAGGTTTAAATATTTTGAGGGGTCCACGACCTACTTCCTTGATGATGTGCGAATGCGAATCACTGCTAGCAGAAAGTCTCCTAACAGTCATTTCTTCCAGTTCTGGATCCAGGATGCACTGCTTTACACTGACTGTTGCTTGTTCTTTGCCTAACATTCAATTTTTGCATCAAGACGGCTCTTCCCTGAAAGCTTATGCAATCTTCTATTTGGAATTCAAAATAGAACCAACTCTGGAAGGAAAACTGGGAAATCCCTAACTTTCTGGTAAAACTGGAATGAGTAGATTGAGCACACGGTGAGTTTGGTTTCTTGATTCTCTGTTGTGTTGACAATAAAGATAGCTATGAGGTATAGCAGAAACAGCTCGAGTCATAATGCAGAAAATACATGTTTTCTAAACATCCTGCATAAAATGTTAGCGAAATGAATATGAACACTGGTTACCTATATATGCTCATGTTCACTAAGCTCATTCAGAATTAGAATTTTGGGACTAGGGAGATAGTATAGTGGGTAAGGTGCTTGCTTTGCACTGAGCAGACCCGGTTCAATCTCTGGCAATACATACGGTTCTCTGCTTTTGGGTCACACCTGGCGATGCACAGGGGACAGGGGTTACTCCTGGCTCTGCACTCAGAAATTACTCCTGGCAGTGCTCAGCGGACCATATAGGATGCTGGTACCATATAGGATGCACTGCCAGGAGTAATTTCTGAGAGCAGAACCAGGAGTTACCCCTCAGCATCTCCAGATGTGGAAAAAAAAAGAATGAGAATTTTGAATTGGAATGAACTTCATGGTCTTTGGAACAATAATGCTGCTTTTCAGATAAATAACAAGGATCACCAAGCTCAATGGATGAAAATAGTAATACAAAAGGCTCAACCAGCATCAACCAGCCCTTTAAGTCCTTAATGACTAGTGGCACCTGTCACTGTCACTTTCATCCCATTGCTCATCCATTTGCTTGAGCAGGTGCCAGTAACGTCTCCATTTGTCCTTGTCATGCTAATGTAGCCCGACGGCATCTTGGGGGCTCTTTCAGGGTCAGGGGAATGCGGACCACCATTTGTTACTGTTTTTGGTATATTGAGTATGCCATGGGCAGCTTGCCAGATTCTGCCGTGTGGGCAGGATACTCTTGGTAGCTTGCCAGGCTCTCCGAGAGGGATGGAGGCTTTTGGGGCAGCCTCTAATCACCTTTACAGGTGTTCCCAGTAAGGCATATATGCGGGCAGGATACTCCCAGTAGCCTGCTGGATTCTCTGAGAGCAAGAACTAGAAAATAAGAGGTCACGCAGCCGCAAATGCGGCAGCGTGCTTCCGGGAGCTTGGTTTTATAGTCTCTGGATCTCGGCCATTGATGGAATTACAGGGCAGTTGGTAAGTGTAACTGTCTAGCTACTGGAAGTTGGGGGAGCTAGGTGGAGGAGGACCAGTCTTGATTCGAGCAGGCTTGAATCTCAGCCCTGAGTCCTGTACACCTGGGTTCCTCTGCTGGTTCTTTCATGCATGAGGTTCGTCTGAGCATGTGGAAAGTGGCCTTAGCATGACTGTGACTGGGTTCCTGAGGTCCTCAGCTGCTGGGGCCCTGCTTGGGGCGGGAAGGGAAACTCAACCAGTCCTCTCCAAGGGGCCCCAGTGAGGACAGCCGGATGCTGGGGCAGGAGACTAGTGACACCATTGTGAAATATAACAATGATCACAAATGGACTTTTATTGATCTATTTTCTGATAACTCCATTTGCTGTTTTGCTGTAACAAGCAACACAAAGTAAATTTTTTGTGCCTGGAGGAAGAAGACTCAGTAACTGGGCACATTGGTGGAGGGAAGGTCACATTGGTGGAGCACCAAATGTCTGAAACAACTGTCTTAGGAATAATTTTGTAAAACCCAGTGTTCACATTTTTTTTAGAAAAAGGCTCAGAGAAATTCAATAAATTCCTTTTAGAAGTGATTAACAGAAGTTATTTAATATTTAAAGTCTGTGACATTTAAAAATAGATATCAATATAAAACATGTATCACTGCATTTCCTTCAATGTCTCAATGACAATCCTCCATTTTGACATATCTCCTTTTCAAATAGTAACATAAAATTATAAAGATTAAGGGTTTGCCTTGCATGGGGCCAATCCGGGCTCAATTCCCAGCATCCCATATGGTCCCCCAGCACTGCCAGGAGTAATTCCTGAGTACTGAGCCAGGAGTAACCCCTGAGTAACACTGGGTGTGACCCAAAAAGCAAAAAAATCAAAAAATATTTAAAATGTAGGGGCTGGAGCGATAGGACAGTGGGTAGGGCATTTACCTTGCACGTGGCTGACCCGAGTTCGATCCCCAGCATCCCTGAGCACTGCCAGGAGTAATTCCTGAGCAGAGCCAGAAGTAACCCCTATGCATTGCCGTGTGTGAGCCAAAAAGCAAAAATTTAAAAAAGTAAAGAAGACATTCAATGGAGTTTTAAAAAAGAGAGAGAGAGAGATAATATAGCCCACAAATCAGAAACAGAAGAGTAACCTGGAGCAGTGAGGGGAACTGACGTTCCTTGTGGCAGCTAGCTGGGCCTGTCATGTCTGAAATTTAATAGGGAGTAAAAGTGTTTTAGATGCGATGGGAAAATAATAATATATGCAGACTATAAATCAGTATAAGAAAAGGCAGACAATCCAACAGAAAAATCAATAGAAGACTTGGACAAGCGCCTCATACACACACACAAAAAAAACCTGTAACAGTGGGGTTGGAGCAATAGCGCAGCAGGTAGGGCATCTGCCTTGCACCACCCAACCCAGGTTCAATTCCCAGCCTCCCATAGGGGGCCTTGAGCACCGCCAGGAGTGATTCCTGAGTGCATGAACCAGGAGTAACTCCTGTGCATCACCAGCTGTGATCCAAAAAGAAAAAAAAAATTGTAACAGTCTCTTGAAAAGGATCTTGATTTCATTAAACTCAAAGAAATGCAAATTCTTTTGACAGTTCAACTAAACATGATTTTCAATATAAGTATTTTTTTAGTTTTAGTTTAATTTTATTACAGCCATAAATGATTAACTTTCTAAAATATAAAACAAAACACATTTATACTCTAATGCCCTCCCTGGGTGGACCTAGTCATTGCCTCAGTATTTTGAAAGGAAATGTACAAGTCACTGACAAAGCTTAATCTTATATAAGCAAAAGAGTCAAATGTCCCTTTCAACTCTTTTTTCAATGAATGAGAAATGACTTATTTGTCAAAGGAATCTGAGATAGGTTTATGGCTATTAAGTCGGACTTAATATTTATTTCTTAAAATTCTAAACTAAAATGGGCCAGAGAAATAATACATGGGGAAATGTAGTTCCTTTGCATGGGAGGACAGTGCTACAATTATATGTTATGATACGAATGTTTCCATATTTTATCATTATTTTATTATGATATTTAGTCATTTGCCTCTGGAATATTATTTTCTCTATGAACTTCTATACAAACATATACATCTATGCTATTATGTTGTGATGTATAAGAAAGTGTTTGTCAAACTACAAGGAAAGGTAGTCTATATTGCCTAACACTTAGATATCTTACTTAATACCTAGATATGCTTAGATTTTTCCCACTTTTTACATTTTTATTTACTTCTCAGGTTCACATTTTACATGCACTTAAAACTGAACCGCCGCCACCGGCATCATCTAACTGAGAGTATCGCTCCTGGTCATCTTCGTTCCCCTTGGAATCAGTCATGGTCCGCCATAATTCTTCGATGCGGCTTAGCATGTCTTCACCCTCCTTTAAGTAGCTCTCTTGGGGAGAATAAGCAGTTGGCAGAATGGGTTTATATGGCTTACTGCTTTTCGTTACCAAAGGTCTTCCATATTGTCCTCTGTGAAGCCTGACCAACGACGACATCTTAAGTCCTGGCCCAGGTGGCCTTGCTCGCCTCCCTCCAGCCACCTCTGCGCACTGCGCACCTCGCCTGCAAGTTCCCTCTCCCGGCTTCCCCCGGGGCCACACCCTACCTCCACTACCCAGCCGTCGCCACACTCCAGGACGCTTTCCCGACACATCATAAGACACTAAATACTCATCTTCCGGAATTGTCGTACCATATTTGATAGGGTTCAAATATGATAACACCTACAAGGGTGATTAGAGGTCGCCCCAAAAGCCTCTATCCCTCTCGGAAAGACTGGCAAGCTACCGAGAGTATTCCGCCCACACAGCAGAGCCTCGCAAGCTATCCGTTGTGTCTTCGATATGCCAAAACCAGTAACTACAACTGGTCTCATTCACCTGACCCTGAAGGCCTCACCGACATGGCAGCACTGAGAAGGATGAGAAAGGAGAGGCCGACAAAATCTCAAGGCCGAACTAGGCTGCCACAACGAAGGAAGACAAAAATGATCGTCTGTACTTTCAATGCACGTACGCTAGCATCAGATACATCCATCAAGGACCTGATGGTACAAGCGTGAATGATCAAGTACGACATCATTGGTCTGACCGAGACAAGAAGGCACAAATCTCACCATGCCATTTTCAACACTGGAGAAGAATTGTTCCTTGGAACATGCGATAAAAGAGGTGTCGGAGGCGTCGGTGTCCTTGTCAACACAAACTTGGCCAAGAGCATTGATTCATTCGAATCCCTAACAACCCGAATCGGACGTTTACATTTGTTTTGCTTTTTTTCCTCACACAAGATTTTAATTTTAATTTTTTATTTTTTTTTAAATTTATTTATTTATTGAATCACTGTGGGAAAGGTTACAAAGCTTTCAGGTTTAGGTCTCAGTCATGCAAATATCAAACACATTTCCCTTTACCAATACTTATTTTTTACCATGAAGAACCCCAATAAGACCCCACCCCCCACCCCTCCCAGTCCCTGTGAGGCAGATGAATTCTAGATAACACTCTATCTGCTTTGATTAGACTCATCGTTTCACCAAAAGATTCACCACTATTATTCAGAGTTTAGCCCCCCCCCCCCCCCAAATCAGACATGCTGAAAAAGCATTGTGAAGTGATTTGCCTTCTACAGCTGGGTTCAAGAATTAAATGTTGGTTTTGGATTTCTGCTATTTTACTTATTGACCCTGGAAGTATTTCTACTGAAAGTCAGATAGTTAAGAAATTGGTTTCTGTTCTCTGGAGTCGTGGCTGTGCTGGAGAGCCGCTCGTGGGGGGCAACTGGTGGCCTCGGTAGGGCGTGAAGGGCGGACCGAAACGCCCCCCTTCCCATGAGGTTTTAGTTGCCCCCACACCCCCGGCTCATACCTGCTGTCCACAAGGCTCCCATGCGGCCGCCATCCTTCTTTCCAGAGAAGAGAGGGCGAATGGGGCAACACCCTTTTCCCTCCAGGCAGACATGATGGCCTGGATTAACGCATAGTCCTTTCACTTTTCTGCTCCAAGCTGCCGGGTTCTGCATTAAGTCCTTGTGCTTCTGGGGCTGTGGCCGTGCTGGAGAGCCGCTCGTGGGGGGCACCTGGTGACCTCGGTAGGGCGTGAAGGACGGACCGAAACGCCCCCCTTCCCATGAGGTTTTAGTCGCCCCCACACCCCCGGCTCATACTTGCTGTCCACAAGGCTCCCATGCGGCCGCCATCTTTCTTTCCAGAGAGGAGAGGGCGAATGGGGCAACACCCTTTCCCCTCCGGGCAGACATGATGGCCTGGATTAACGCATAGTCCTTTCACTTTTCTGCTCCAAGCTGCCGGGTTCTGCATTAAGTCCTTGTGCTTCTGGGGCCGTGGCCGTGCTGGAGAGCCGCTCGTGGGGGGCACCTGGTGACCTCGGTAGGGCGTGAAGGACGGACCGAAACGCCCCCCTTCCCATGAGGTTTTAGTCGCCCCCACACCCCCAGCTCATACTTGCTGTCCACAAGGCTCCCATGCGGCCGCCATCTTTCTTTCCAGAGAGGAGAGGGCGAATGGGGCAACACCCTTTCCCCTCCGGGCAGACATGATGGCCTGGATTAACGCATAGTCCTTTCACTTTTCTGCTCCAAGCTGCCGGGTTCTGCATTAAGTCCTTGTGCTTCTGGGGCCGTGGCTGTGCTAGAGAGCCGCTCGTGGGGGGCAACTGGTGACCTCGGTAGGGCATGAAGGACGGACCGGAATGCCCCCCTTCCCATGAGGTTTTAGTCGCCCCCACACCCCCGACTCATACCTGCTGTCCACAAGGCTCCCATGCGGCCGCCATCCTTCTTTCCAGAGAAGAGAGGGCGAATGGGGCAACACCCTTTCCCCTCCGGGCAGACATGATGGCCTGGATTAACGCATAGTCCGTTCACTTTTCTGCTCCAAGCTGCTGGGTTCTGCATTAAGTCCTTGTGTTTCTGGGGCTGTGGCCGTGCTCCAAACTTAACTCTGATTTTCAGGGAGAAACGTTGGGTGGTTTACTTCCCATTGATTACTCTGTATATAGAGAGATGTCGAGCGGCCGCGTTTTGAGGAAAAGTCCTAGTTCCCGCATACTCGAGCTGTGCTTGTAGAGGCTTCTGGTCACCGGGGTTCCATCTGGGGGAGGCGGGATGTGGTACCTACCCCATCTGGGACTTCCTGATGATCTCGGCTCTTTTTGGAACCTGTTTTTTTCTTTTTCTCCGGGAGCTGTGGGTCCCGCCCTCCATGTGGCCCTTCTCTTCTGGCTGTATGCTGTAAAGATGGCGCTGGGGGGCGGGCTGTGGGTGTGACTTCCGGAATCAGAGGTTACCGGGGAGCTGTAGTCCCGCAGATTTGAGAAAAAGTCCTAGTTCCCGCATACTCGAGCTGTGCTTGTAGAGGCTTCTGGTCACCGGGGTTCCATCTGGGGGAGGCGGGATGCAGTACCTACCCCATCTGGGACTTCCCGATGATCTCGGCTCTTTTTGGAACCTGTTTTTTTCTTTTTCTCTGGGAGCTGTGGGTCCCGCCCTCCATGTGGCCCTTCTCTTCCGGCTGTATACTCAGATGTTTACATTTGAATAGATGTGGCTCACTGCCTGCAGTTTCTATCTTTGTTGTTTACACACCAACATCTCATTATGATGAAAGAGAAATCGAGAAGTTCTACATGGAGCTGGAGAAGTTCTATAAAGAAGACCACACCTTCTACAAGATCATCGTGGGTGATTTTAATGCCAAGATAGGACCGAGAAGATCAGCTGAAGAACTTCACATCGGGACCCATGGCCTAGAATGGAACGAACAGGGTGAGAGACTGTCTGAGTTCATCAAGTCGACCAAGACCATCCATGGTAATCACAGTTCCAGAAGGCAGAATCTAAACGTTGGACATGGGAGTCTCCCAGTGGACGATTCCACAATGAAATAGACCACATCATATTCAATTGACGGTTTTGCCTGACCAATGTCGCTGTTGTCCCAAAATTTCGAACGGGATCGGACCACCATCTCCTTCGTGCAAAATTCTACTTCACAGAGCGGGGAGAAAGGGCTGCAAAGTTCAAAAAGAGAACTCCCAGAACGACCACCAACTGGGAACTCTTTGGCACTATTGCAGCAACATGGGAAGATTCCATTGTTGACAACATTGATGAGGAATACGATCGACTGGTTCAGCACCTCCATGAATGTGCGAGGAACGCCAAGAGAGAGATAGCCACAAAAAAACGCCTGTCTTCGAAAACTCTTGAGCTAATTCGCCAGCGTGGTTTGGCGCATGCCTCAGGCAACCGCAAGCTAATGTCCGAGCTTGCAAAGCAGTGCAGAGATGCGATCAAGGAAGACCTCAAAGAGAGAAGAGCTGAAGTACTGGTAGATGCGGCAGAAGCTGGGAAAAGTATTCGTTATGCCCGCCTGTCCTTCGCCAACTACAAGACCAAGATGACTGCCCTCCGACGTCCTGATGGATTCATCATATCCTCCAGAACGGCAATGGATAAGATTATCCATGACTTCTACTCAAATCTCTTAGATAGCCATGTCCACTTGCCAACATACCAAATTCCACAGGATGGATATGTTGTTCCCAACATTCTCCCTTCCGAAATCCGACACGCCATTTCGTCGGTAAAGAAACAAACAGCACCCGACCCAGACAAGGTCAGACCTGAACACCTGAAGAACCTGCCATCAGTACTCATCAATACACTGGCTCGGCTCTTCACTCGCTACCTGTCTGAATGCAAGGTTTCGTCCCAATGGAAAACCAGCAGGACCGTACTACTGTTCAAGAAGGGAGACATCCATGACATTGGCAACTATCACCCGATCTGCCTATTGTCTGTCATCTACAAGTTGTTCACTCGAGTCATCCTAAATAGGATTGGCAGAACACTAGATGAAGGACAACCATGAGAGCAAGCCGGGTTCCGCAAAGGATTCAGCACCATTGACCATATCCACACAATAACCAAACTCATTGAGGTTTCTCTGGAGTTCAAGATGCCGCTCTGTTTAATGTTCATTGATTTAAAGAAGGCCTTTGATTCTGTTGAGATGGAAGCGGTCATTGAAGCCCTAGCCAATCAGGGCATCCAAGCCCAATACATCAAGCTCCTCTGTGAGCTGTATTGCGGATTCACTACCAGGATCTCACCATTCTACAAAGAAGTGATTGTTGATGTCAAGAGAGGGGTTCGGCATGGTGATACCATTTCACCAAAACTCTTCAGTGCCACCCTCGAGAACATCATGCGACGACTGGAATGGGAAGGAATGGGAGTGAAGATAGATGGTCGGCAATTACACCACCTCCGCTTTGCTGATAACATTGTTTTAATAACACCAAACATCAGCCAAGCGGCACAAATGCTGGCCGACTTTGACCATGAGTGTGGAAAGGTAGGACTACAGCTGAATCTTACGAAGACAATGTTTATGAGAAACAGCCTCGTTCCTGACGCCCCATTCGCTCTCAACAGAACGACCATCTCCGAATGCAACAGCTATGTGTACCTAGGTCGAGAAGTCAACATGACAAATGACCTGGCACCCAAGCTGCACAGGAGGAATAGAGCGGCTTGGAATGCCTTCAAGAACGTCGAAGAAATAGCTAAGAGGACGAAGAACCTCCGGCTCTGGGCACATCTCTTTGATTCCACTGTTCTTCCTGCATTAACATATGCCTCAGAGACCTGGGCCCTATGCAAACAGGATGAGAATGCTATTCAGGTCTCCCAAAGAAGAATAGAAAGAGCTATGCTTGGAATATCACGTTTCACTCAAATAAGAGAAAAAATCCGGAGTTCCGACATCCGTCGACGATCAAGAATCAGGGACACTGTCTCATTTGCCAAGGTGTCAAAAATCAGATGGGCTGGTCACGTAATGAGATTTAAAGACGACCACTGGACTAGAGCTGTTACTGACTGGATTCCACGGGATGTCAAAAGACCGCGTGGCCGCCCACCTACCAGATTGTCAGACTTCTTCGTCAAGATCATGAATGATCGGTTTGAGGCTCTTCATGTTCCCAGAGCGAACAGATGCCATTGGGCTACACTAGCACGCGACAGGGACAAATGGAGACGTTACTGGCGCCCACTTGAGCAAATCGACGACTAACGGGAAGTTAAGTGATTTAAGTGATTAAAACTGAACCGATACAATGTAATGTCAAGTCCCACAGATTTGGCAGTGATACTGGTTATTCTCTCAGGGAATTGCCTGGAGCATTCGAGGGGCAAGAAATACCTTCCTGCTATCACCAGCTTGCTTTGTTTTGATGGGTGGAAAGGCAGTGTTTGGGGGGGGGCGGCTAACTGGAATCACAGGACCATGAGGCATGGGCCACACCAACAGATGTCTCACACAGTATTCAATGTTTTGACTGACTCATCATTTGTTTGGGCTGGAGCGATAGCACAGGGGTAGGGCATTTGCCTTGCACGTGGCCGACTTGGGTTCGATTCCTCTGCCCCTCTCAGAGAGCCCAGCAAACTACCGAGAGTATCTTGCCCACATGACAAAGCCTGGCAAGCTCCCTGTGATGTATTCGATATGCCAAACACAGTAACAAGTGTCTTAATGGAGACATTACTGGGCCCACACAAGCAAATCAATGAACAATGGGAGGACAGTTCTACAGGACAGTGCTACAGTGCATCATTTGTTTGCATTATTACAGAATTTCAGTGGTTGATATGAATACCTCTACATACACCTTGGTTCACCACATCAGCTGCCAAAGTTGTAGTGCCATCGCACCCCTACCAAAACTTCCACTTAATCCCATTTTACTATGATAACCACTATAATTTTCACCAAGTCTGAATTAGGTTTTTATCATTTTTGAACAGTTCATTTGCTTTAGCTATTTATTTTGTGCATAGGAGTAAAACTGACCATCCAGTAATAGTCCTTCATCTCCTTATTTCAATTACAAAATCACCTTGTTTCACAATTCTCACCCCAATAGCAGCATTTTATCATTTTAAAGACAGAGCAGAATTTCACTGAGAGAGAGAGAGAGAGAGAGTGTGTGTGTGTATATGTATATATATACATATACATATACATATACATATACATATACATATACATATATATATGACCAAAGTTTCTCTGTCCACTCATTTGTTGACAGATGTTTAGGGTAATTCCAAATTTTGACCATTGAAGATAGTGCTGCTATGAACAGAGGGAAGCAAATAACTTCTAGAATTACCTTCCAGATAAATGCCCATAAGTATTATTACTGAATTATGTGATCCTATTTTTCTTTTTAAAGAGTTACACATTTCTCCATTGAAGCTGTGCCGTTACATTCTCACTAACAAAGTGCCAGAATAAGAAATACAAAGTTGACTACAATGAATTATTCCAAAACAAAAATATTCTGGTTAAAAAAGTTAATGATAGGGCCAGAATGATCCCTGAGCACAGAGCCAGGAGTAAGTCCTGAGCTTTGCCAAATGTATCCCAAAAATAAAAACAAGTTAATGACTAAAATTTAAAAATATATGGATAACAGTGAATGTTAGTAGAATCCTAGCCAAATGGAACTTTCACATACTGTTGATGGGAGTGCAAATTGGTACAATTTATTTGGAAAACTGTTCAGCCATAATTAACAAAGCTGTACATACATATAGCCTATGTACTAGTAATTCTATTTCAAATGAGATTGTGTACATAAATAAAGTAAAGGCCCTCCCTTTGTTCATCGATTTGCTCGAGCGGGCCCAGTAACATCTCCATTGGAGACTTTGTTGTTTCTGTGGTTGGCATATCGAATACATCACGGGGCGCTTGCCAGGCTCTGCCGTGAGGGCGAGATACTCTCGGTAGCTTGCCGGGCTCTCCGAGAGGGGCGGAGGAATTGAACTCGGGTCGGCCATGTTGGCTGCGTGCAAGGCAAACGCCCTACCGCATAGATTTAGAAATACATGTTTTCCAAAATACACATAAATTCAATATTATTATAGTATCCTAAACTTTAAAAAATGAGAATAAGTAACCATAACTCATGAAACAACATGGACAAATCTCATAAAAATAATTTCATCAAAAGATACCAGGGACTGGGGGAAATATTTGCAATATATATATATATGTGATAAAGAATTTGAATTCAGAATACATAAACGACATTAGACATTTCAACTACTAAAAGATAAAACAACTTTTAAAATGGGCAAAAAGTTTGGACAGGTCTTTTATCCAAAAAGACATAAAAATGGTGATGATCTGCTGTAGGCTTAAAAAGGATAATATGAGAAGTTAACAGTGGTGGCATGACTTCATTACTGCCGTAGCTCATCAACTCCTGTAACAATAGAGCGATGAAACCACAAAACCAAACACTCACAGGAAATATCTACAACAAATGTTGAAGAACTTCATGAATTTCCCAGATGAAGATGTAAGGAAAAAGCCTAAGAAAGTTGCAAGACCCAAACCACCCAATCATCATCCTTGGAAAGAGCAGGGGGAACAAGGGAACTACAGATTTTGATAAGTTTAAGAAAGGAGCTCCTCGGGACATAAAGACACTCTCTCAAAAGGACACATGCACACCATTATTCTTTGCTACACTCAGTAAAATAGCTAAGATATGAATCAAGCTAGGTGCTCAACGATAGATAAATGGATTATGAAGATGCTTTTTATACACACATATATTCCATTCACACAATGGAATACTATGCAGCTGCAAGGAATGATGAAAGCATGCACTTTGCTGAAACCTGATTGGAACTGGAAGCTGTCGTGTTGAGTGAAGCAAGCAAGAAGAAACAGACAACATAGGATGATCTCACTTACCTGTGGAATACAGAATACTGGATGAGGAAATGTAATGTATTAAAGTGTAGTGGGGGGTATGCCTAGATCACCCTTGACCCCGGTGTTTAGAGAAGAGGAAAGGGAAAGAAATAAATCAAGGCAAGAAGAGAATGGGAAGTATTGGATGAACAGGCATCAGGGCTTCAGCTACACTTGTGATATGGGAGGGTGGTATAGCAGTAGATGCAAAACACCAATTTAACACTGAACACATGGCATCTAAGCTGCAACCACTGGAACTTTCTAATGTTCCTGTCAAGTTCACAGGCGGGAATGGGGTGGGGGTTGAGAGTGGGGAGGGAATACGGGAACACAGGTGGAGGGAAGTTGACACAGGTGGTGGGATTGGATTGAAATATTATATGCCTAAAACTCAACTATCAATAATTTTGTAAATCACGGTTGGTTAATTTTAAAAATGAAATCAAATTAAAAATGAAAATATCACAGAAAAAAGTAAAAAGAAGAGGGAAGCCTCACAGAAAGGGCAGAGAGCCTAGAGACAGAAGCCAGAAGTGACCTTATGTTCTGATGTGACTTCAGCAGGGAACCCTGTGAATGCTCGATCCTCACAGGCTTGCAAACCTCGCTGAGCTTCGGGAAAAATGTAACGAGGCTTCCAAGACGCAAATGTAGGTAGCGCTGCTTTTGACTTACCGAAGAATTCAATTGTAACTCACCCCCAGCTGCCAACGTGCACTAGTTATCCCCAGAACAAATTCGTTTATTGGCATCCTTTCACTGGCATAGAGGCCTCATGTGTCATGATGCAGCCTCAGGAAATATGTAAGCCTACTTCAGAGGCTGGGCCAGGTCTTTGCTGTCTGCTGGGGCTTACTGCTTCTTCAGCAGGCACTGTTTGATCCCAATAATTTACCAGTCCTGCCTGTTTGTTTCTTAGTGTCGAGGCAACACTCTTAAGACAATCTGAAAGGAAATGTGTCGCAAGGGCTCTGATGATCCACCCCAGTCTTGCAAAGACCGGCCTTGTCTTGTGGAAAAAACAAATTGCTTGGCCAGGAGAGAATAATCAGACCATTCCACAACTGCTAAGAACCATCTGAAAAACCATTATTTCGTTTGGAATTATGACTGTTGTCTGTTGAATAGTATTTCATACCCCTGGTATTTTATACCTTCATACTACCAATTTTAGTATTATTAGATGTTTGTGTAATCACTGGTTTATTTAACTGAATTTTGTGCACTGCCTAACTGTCACTTATATTAATAAATTACCCCGTCATTCTACAGGGAAAAAAATGGTTGGCTGCTCCCTTCTAGGACACAACCGCCTTTGCAGGGCAATGGAAGGGAAAATAAGCAGACACTATACCTATGGTTCCCATTTTTTTTGGAATTCAAATAACGGAGAGTTTCAAGCAAGGTCTGAAGTCTTTGAAATATTAAAAACACAATTCTAAGGGATGGCTGTAATACAGCCATTAATTAATCTTCCCCACGCTCCTGGTTAACTTAGAAAATCTTCTATACCACAGGCCCATGCCAGTAGGCTGAACCTGAGGTGATAGAAGGAACTGATTTGTAGAGATAGGGTCATCTCTGTCTCTCTGATCACACTTTGGCAGTCCCTTTCCTGCTGAATGTGCAATTTCTTGGCTCAGCCATGGCAGATCCTGGCAACAGAGAGGGGTTCAGGTGTCACTCTTTAAAAGCAAAAAAAAAAAAAAATTACTTTGCAGTCATAAGTAGAATCAGTTTAAGCAGCTTACAGTTCCTCTGTATTACTATTCAATCTGTACGCCAAAAGTGCCCTTAAATAAACTAAGTCCAAATTCCACTGGACCACTGATAGAACTATAATTAATCTGAATAGAGCTTAACGAATAAGAAAAATTCATGAGGGGCCATTGAGATAGTTCAGTGGGCAAGGAGTTTCCTTGTGTGTTCCCAAGCCAGGTTGGATCCCCAGCACCTGATATGATCCCCAGAGCCTGCCAGGAGAGATCCCTGAGCACATCTAGGAGTAAGACCTGAGCACAGCCAAGTGTGGCCCCACAACAAACAAAAAAGCACTCTCCGGTATGGGAAGGAGACAGTGTGGGGATGGCTAAGATGGCACATGTTGTGAGTGTCTGATCAGGTCAGACTTATTACTCTCAGATAGAATTACTTTTGGGGGAACTGACTGGGATTTCACAATCACGATCAAGACCATCCTGTTGTTCGTCGATTGCCTCGAGCAGGCCCCAGTAATGTCTCCTTCATCCTAGCCCTGAGATTTTAAAACGTGCCATATTCAAGGCACTTTCAGGGTTAGGAGAATGAGACCCATCATTGTTACTGGTATTTGGCATATTGGGTACACCACGGGGAGTTTGCCAGACTCTGTCGTGTGGACAGGTTACATTCGGTAGCCTGCCAGGTTGTCCAAAGTAAGAATGAGGTAATAAGATGTTGCTTCCGGGAGCTGGGTTTTATAGTCTCTGGGTCTTGGCCGCTGATGGGATTACACGGCACCAGGGGGCCAGTTGGTGGGTGTGATCCCTGCCTACTGGAATTTGGAGGACCTGGGTGGAGGATGCTCAGCCCTGACCCGAGCAGGCTTGGAGATCTCAGCCCCGGGACCCGCATGCCTTTGTTCCTCTGCCGGTACCTTCATGTGTGTGGAAAGTGGTCTCAGCATGGTTGTGGCTGGTTCTGGAGATCTTCGGCTGCCAGATTTACTGAATATATTTAAATCTATGAATTCATATTAATTATTAAATTAACAACTATGGACCCATTTGATATTTCTGGTTTGAAGGTTATTTTTCCCAGCTTTTAAAAAAACATTTTAATTTAGTTTTGCAGAATGAAATACTGCTCAGCTGTGAATAAAGATGATCTTGCAATCAGCGGCGACCAGGATGGAACCAAAGGAAGTCATGCTTAGCGAAGTCACAAAGAAAAAGAGAACTATCAGATGATTTAGTTCATATGTGGAGTATAAAGAAATAAGGCAAGGGATTAGACAGTCCCCAGTGCAAGTAATCCTGAGATATGGTCAACAGAACTGGATCTCAGGGTGCTAGGGGTTGGGGTGGAGAAACCTCGGAGGTAATGGTGGTGGGCACGGTATAAAACAATACTATGGTACAACAGACTGAACTTTAGACAGACCTTCCAGACACCAGATCTCAGACCTCTCTTTTCTTAGAGAATAGACTTTCTAAACCCCATATACTCTTCCCCCCCCCGCCCCCGCCCCTTGCTGGAAAGCCCTGACCATGGGGCAATCACAATTACTTCGGTACATGTGCAGCAATAAAGCTCCTGGCTTCACACTTGCCCAGGTGCTTTCTAAGCCACTGGGACCTCCTCCGGACCCTTCTCCCTGGAGATCCCAAACACCAAGACAGTTCTGATACCTCATTGCATAAGGCAGCACCGGGATTTGAACTCACAACCTTCCCTGAAAAACGATAAAGACGTGCCAGGCATTGAGCTGGTCTCTGAGGACAAATCTACTGCAATCCAGACATGATGGGCCCCCTCACAAATCATCCCCCCAATTCATCAAGGTGTCATACATTAAACAAATAAATTTGTACAGTTTCCAAAAACTGCATTTTCTTCCTCAATCTTGATTTCTTCCTCTACAAACAGGTTTCATAGTAGTAACTGCATACATTAAACAAATAAATTTGTACAGTTTCCAAAAACTGTATTTTCTTCCTCAACCTCAATTTCTTCCTCTACAAATAGGTTTCATAGTAGTAATTTCACTGTCTATAATGAAATAACCTTTTAAGTGAAATAACAATGTGTTTCCTTCACAGTCCTTGGCAGCAAGGTATTTCTTACTCCATGGCAACTATGATTTCACATGTGATTTATTTTACACATGATCTCTTTAACATCAGGTTCCTCTTGAAGTACTGAGAATCATAATGCAGCTTGTTGCATGATAGCTCTGATATTATTTTTCCAAACACTAGACTATAAACAAATGTTTGGGTAAACAGTAATAAATATGTGTATCCTTATTGACAATAGGGTTTATAATAATATTACTAATAGTGAATACTTAGTAATGAAAAAGCTTCTAGACCCATTAAAGAAAGTTCTTTGAAGCTCATATAGGTTCAGAGGTTGGAGAAAAGTCTTCCAGTCATGACAATTTTTTTTTCAAAAGTTGAGTTGATAGCAGCCAGACTTGAAATGCAACATTTCAGGTTCGTGGCTAACTCAGTACCTGCCTTGCAAGCAAGAGGCTGGTGAGGCAGCATGTTTGATCCCCACCCACGTACTCAAGTGTGATCCCAGCTGCTGTTGGGGATCCCTGGGTGCCAAAAGCGAGTGCATGATCTCTGATGCACTGCAAACACTGCAAACTCTGTGTGTGTGTATGTGTGTGTGTGTGTGTGTGTGTGTGTGTGTGTGTGCGCGCGCGCATCCCAACCAAATGAGTAAGCTCTGGCAAGCACTGCAGCCAAAATGTCCAGGAGCACCACATCTAAGAGTGTGAGGAACAAGAGAGGTAACACAGGGCCAAGGCATTTGTCTTGCATGCAGCTGACCTGGGTCCCATCCCCAGCAAACCATAACGTCCACCAGAGCCCTGCCAGGAGTTATCGCATAGTGCAGATCCAACAGTCCCAAGTATTGCCAGGTGTGGCCCAAAAATAACAACAAAAAAAAGTGTGCAGTCACAACTGTGACTCTTCCTCATCATAGAAACAACAAAAATAGCAACAAAGGGAAGTAGGGAGAGAATAAAAGAAAGTCAACTGTTACTTTATCTCCTACTTCTAGTCAGGTACCTGTGACAAACAAACCAGCATCATTGTATGAAAAGCATCCAAGTGTCAGCCACCTCGCTCATTTCCTGACAAATGTGAATGACATGCTAATGGACTGAAATGAAGAAGCCCAGTTATTCTTCTCCCAGACTTTCTTTTACTGCTTGTCTTTCAGCAAGGGCAGAGAATGGTTTTTGTCTCATTTCTTCATCCTTCTACCCCAAGGACCCCAATTTCTCTCTTTGAATTCTCTGTATTCATCTACTACAATCTAATACAAGATTGTAGCAAGGAAAGCTGGGAAATACTGCCCCTGCAAACACACACACAGGATAGCACTTGGATAGACTACACGACTTGGGTTTATTACAGAACTACAGCTTCCTAAAATCACCAAATTAGAAGATCCGGCCCTCAAACCAAACAATGCAAAGAATGACAAATTTACAAGGAGCAACATTGCAGGAAGGAGGTAAAAAGCACTTCTTTTTCTTACCAAGACTATTGTAACCTTCTCAAAAGGCAAGGAAAAAGGAAGAGAAAAGGAAGAAAACGGATCTAATGGAAGAGCCACTTTGGTTAGAAGAAAAACCAGTGTCCTTCCTATCTGCGACAAAGAATGTTTCTTATCGGGCAGGGACGTAGGTCAAGGAGTTGAGCCTGTTCCTTGCATGTGCAAGGCCCTAGGTTTGGTCTAAGAACCAAGTATCCCCACACTCCTCCCCTAGGTACCATGGAGTAACCCTAAGAGTACCCCCAGACCCTCAAGTACTACTGTTGGGAGGGTGACCCCAGGACTGTTTCTTTTTTTTTTATTCTTATATTTATTTATTGAATCACTGTGGAAAAAAGTTACAAAGTTTTCAGGTTTAAGTCTCGGTCATACAATGATCAAACACCTTTCCCTTTAACAGTAGTCATTTTTCACCACCAAGTACCCTAATATACCCCCCCCCCCCTCACCCCTGCCAATGCCTGTGAGGCAGATGATTTCTACTTAACTTTTCTCTACATTGATTACATTCATTATTTTGACAAAAGATGCATTATTATTGTTTAGAATTCCCCCCCCCCCAACAATCAGAAATGCTGAAAAGGCATTGTGAAATACTTTGTTTTCTATAGCTGGTTATGAGAATCTTATAATGGTTTTGGATTTCTGCAAAGAGCCAAATAATTACGAGATTGGTTTCTGTGCATCTGGTGTTATGGCTGTGCCAGAGAGCCACTCGTGGAGGGCAACTTGTGACCTTGGTAGGGCGTGAAGGATGAGCTGGTACCGCCTCCTTCCCATGAGACTGCAGTTGCCCTGTCACCGCCACCCCATACCTGGCTTTCCTATAAGCTCTGAGACGGCGGCCACCTTGTATGCGGTCCAGATGCATTTCTGCCAAAAGCCGCTGGGTTTTGAGATTTGTTTCTGAGTCTCTGGGATCATGTCCACTAAGCAGCTTGATCAGGAGCCAGAGAAGCCATTTGTCGGCGGCGACTCGGGGTCTCATTGGGATGGGGAGGAAAGGCCGGTTCCACCCCCATCTGGTGAGGCCCCATGTGTCTCGTCACTGCAGGCCCAAACCTGACTGTCCAATGGCCTCTGGAGGATGGCGGTGACTGGGCCGCCAGGGGGAACAGGCCAAGGCATAAAACCTATTCCCACCTGGAGTGGCCCAGCACCAGTAACCTACTGCAGGAACAGGATGCATTTCTGCCAAAAGCCTTTGGGTTCTGAGATTCATTTCTGAGTCTCTGGAATCATGGCCATTAAGCAGTTCAATCAGGAACCAGAGAGGCCATGCTTCCAATTATATAGCTGAGCTGGAGGTGGTTTGTGGGTGTGGCTTCCACATACCTAACTTTTGGCCGTTTACTATTTTTTTTAATTTATTTTTTATTAGAGAAACACCATGAGGTACAGTTGTAGATTTACAAATTTTTGTGCTTGAATTTCGGTCATACCATGATCAAATACCCATCCCTCCACCAGTGCCCATTTTCCACCACCATGGATAATATCCCTCCCGCCCCCATTCCCCTCATCCCCCCCTGCCACTGTGGCAGGGCATTCTGTTTTGTTCTCTCTCTCCTTTTGGGTGTTGTGATCAGCAAAAGAGGCATTGAGTGGCAAACATGTTCAGTCCAGTCTACTTTCAACCTGCATCTCCCCTCCTGGGAGGATCCTCCAAACACCCTCCATTTGGTGCTCCCTTCTCTACCTGAACTGTCCTTTCCCCGAGAATACCCGGCTGGCCTCTAAGCTATGCTAATGGTATTTTCAAAGATGCCACGCCACTGGCCGAGCAAGTGAAAACAGAGATAGATAAATGGGACTATCTTAAACTAAGAAGCTTCTGCACCTCCAAAGAAACAGTGACCAAAATACAAAGACAGTCTACAGAATGGGAAAGAATATTCGCCAAATACACATCTGACAAGGGGTTGATATCAAGGATATACAAAATACTGGTTAAACTCCACAAGAAGAAAACATCCAACTCCATCAAAAAATGGGGCAATGAAATGAACAGAAACTTTCTCAAAGAAGAAATCCGAATGGCAAAAAAGCACATGAGAAAATGCTCTACATCATTAATCATCAGGGAGATGCAGATCAAAACCACAATGAGATACCATCTCACACCTCAGAGACTGGCCCACATTCAAAAGAACAAAAGCAACCATTGCTGGCGCAGATGTGGCGAGAAAGGGACACTCCTTCACTGTTGGTGGGAATGCCGACTGGTTCAGCCCTTTTGGAAAACAGTATGGACGTTCCTCAAAAAATTAGAAATTGAGCTCCCATTTGACCCAGCAATACCACTCCTGGGAGTATATCCCAGAGAGGCAAAAATGTGTAGTCGAAGTGACATCTGCACTTGTTTGTTCATTGCAGCACTCTTTACAGTAGCCAGAAACTGGAAGAAACCTGAGTGCCCAAGAACAGATGACTGGTTAAAGAAACTTTGGTACATCTACACAATGGAGTACTATGTAGCTCTTAGAAAAGATGAAGTCATGAAATTTACATACAAGTGGTACAATATGGAAAGTATCATGCTAAGCGAAATGAGTCAGAAAGAGAGGGATAGACATAGAAAGATTGCATTCATCTGGAGGATATAAAATAACAAAATATGAGATTAATACCCAAGAATAGCTGAGATCAACACCAGGAGGATTACTCCATAGCTTGGAGGCCAGCCGGGCCGTTTACTTTCTTGGTAAACTTTACCCCAAGTTTTTGGGGTCTAGCCAAAGGCACAGCAGCAATTTTGGGGTATCTGAAAGTCTGATGGTGCCATCAGGCCCACAACTGTAATTAAATATAACCTTTTCATGTATCTGAATCCAGAGATATAATTCACCAACCTATATTTATATTATTTACATAAAAATATTTTTTCTCTACAATAAGAGTATTTGTTGAAAATTTTTGAAAGCATCCAAACTGTTCAAGGGAATACAAAAGGTAATCCAGAACTAAAATTGATAGCATAAAGTGTAATGAAATCTAAACATTTTCATGCTAACTGAATTTTCCTTAGAAGTTTCCCTCACTGAATGAAAGAACATTGCTATTCAGTAGCATTTGGTGGTTTCAGAGAGGAAAAACCTGCCTGCGCTATTTCAGAGAGAATGTGAAATAGAACTGGGGGGATATTTCAAGGGGTGAAATTCAAGCCTGGCATGTTCGAAGCTCCAGTTCCATCACTAGCATCTCTCATCCCCACCCACCCCCACCCACCCTCCTATACCCCTGGTGTGGTCCTGATCTGATGGTCCCCAGCACAACTTAATGAGCACCAAAAAAACTGGGCCTGAGCACTGAATTTTCAGATGCACAGGGCTGAGTATTGCTGGGAGTGGTCCAGGGACCCCGAGCATTGCTGGGGTACCCCACACAAAAGAATGTAAAATACTGAATATTTGAATGAAAAAATTTCATTATACTCAAAGTAGCATTCAGTTTGGAGGTTATCATTTTACTGTACACATACTTGTTCTCCCAGTAGAACAAATAGTGAACACAAACCACTTAAGTCTAAATAGTAGCTTAATGAGTAACAAATACTGGATGGCTGTTCTCTTCTGTGGTATACAGAAAGAGACAGGGAAATGGAAATTATCAAATGAGGTCAAGTCCTTGGCTCTGGATTACACAAGCATGGTTGGATGCAGTTCTGGAGGTCACCAGTGTGCAGAGTTCCCTGGGTAAGCACTGGCATGGCACATGACAAGCAGCACCGCACTCTGGGCCTTTACTTTGAACTGAGGGCCCCAGTGGTTGAGAATTGCTAGGAGGGGGCCCTGGACCTTCTCAGCGCTGCTTGAGAGGCCCCAAAGAAAAATGAGTAATAGATATCCCACAGCTGCCACCAACTAGAGTTCCCGCCCTGCCCAAACCCCCCCCCCCCCCCTGGCAGCCACACCCACAGCCTACAGCCACTGCCATGTAAACAGCCCAGCTTCTGCTTCTCAACTAACCTCAGGAAAGATGCCAAAGCAAATTGATGAAACTCACCACTACAGAAGTGTTTGGGTTGAAAACTCTGGGGCCCCTTCGGGAGGCGGGTGGGTTGAGAACTGCCCCAGTTTTACAGGTGTCCTGAAACGAGCAGTTGCATACGTGGTCACGTGGCATCTTCAAATCCACAGCACTGACAGCCCAGTAGGAGCACAGCAACTTAGATGGGAAAGTAGCAGAGAAGCCAAATAGGCTGAAAAAGCAAAACCCAGAACTAGCAACAAACAGCTCAGTAAATCCTCAAGGGTTTCAATAAGCCCACTGTGAGATATCACAAATTTTCACAAATTTTCTTTTACTATTTTTTTATTGGGTTGGAGCGATAGCACAGCGGGTAGGGCGTTTGCCTTGCACGCGGCCGACCTGGTCAACCCGGGTTCAATTTCTCTGCCCCTCTCAGAGAGCCCGGCAAGCTACCAAGAGTATCTTACCTGCATGGCAAAGCCTGGCAAGCTCCCCGTGACGTATCTGACATGCCAAACACAGTAACAAGTGCCACAATGGAAACGTTACTGGGCCCGCTTGAGCACAACGGGAGGACAGTGACAGTGATTTTTGGATACTTCTACTTACCATTTTCTTGTAACAAGCAAAATGAAATACACTACTTTGTGCCTGCTAAGGGAGCAAGCCTGGAGGGTGGGTGAGAAACTAGGAATAATGGTGGAGGTAAGGTCACACTGGTGGTGGAACTGGTGTTGAACACTGAATGCTCGAAACAACTGTATTATGAGTGTTTTAAATCGATTTTTTTACAAAGATTAAGAAAATGACTAAATAGGTCATTTATTAATTGGTCAAAATTGTCAGCACTATAGTTTAACTATTATGAATAAAATCTTATTAGCCAAAGATGATGGGGTTTTTTTGGATGATGAAGGTTTAGGCAATAGTCCACTGTGCATGGGGGTCAATCCAAGGGGTGATCCAGAGAACATACTGTGCTGTGAATTGAACCTACGTCTCCCTCAGGCAAAGCATGCACTCAGTCCTTTGAGTGATCTCTTTGATCCCAACAGTTTTTGTTTGTTTGTTTGTTAGCACAGTGGTAGGGCATTTGCCTTATTAGCGGCCAACATGGCCAACCAGAGTTCGATTCCTCCGCCCCTCTCGGAGAGCCCGGCAAGCTACCGAGAGTATCTTGCCGGCACAGCAGAGCCTGGCAAGCTACCCGTGATGTATTCGATATGCCAAACACAGTAACAACAAAGTCTCCAATGGAGACGTTACTGGGCCCGCTCAAGCAAATTGATGAACAACGGGAGGACAGTGACAGGACAGTGACAGTGATTAGTGAAACACCATGAGGTACAGTTATAGACTTACAAATTTTTGTGCTTGGGTTGCGGAGTCTCCTGACCCCGTGCCTGGTTGTCCTCGCCAGGGCTCCTTGGAGAGGAGCGGGTTGAGTTTCCCCCTCCGCCCTGACCAGGGCTCCGGTAGCCAAAGACTTCCAGAACCAGCCACCACCATGCTGAGACCACTCTCCACACACATGAAGGTACCGGCAGAGGAACAAAGGCATGCGGTCCCGGGGCTGAGATCTCCAAGCCTGCTCGGATCGGGGCTGAGCATCCTCCACCCAGATCCTCCAAATTCCAGTAAGCAGGGGTCACACCCACCAACTGGCCCCCTGGCGCCGTGTAATCCCATCAGCGGCCAAGACCCAGAGACTATAAAACTACCCAGCTCCCGGAAGCGACATCTTATTATCTCATTCTTACTTTGGACAAACTGGCAGGGTACCAAATGTAACCTGCTCACACGGCAGAGTCTGGCAAACTCCCCGTGGCATACCCAATATGCCAAATACCAGTAACAATGATGGGTCTCATTCTCCTAACCCTGAAAGAGCCTTGAATATGGCACTTTTTTAAAAATCTCAGGACTAGGATGAAGGAGATGTTACTGGGGCCTGCTCGAGGCAATCGACGAACAACAGGATGGTCGTGATCCTGATCAGGTTTCAGTTATACAATGATCAAGTAACCATCCCTCCAGCAGCGCCCATCCTCTTAAGCGAAATGAATCAGAAAGAGCGGATAGACACAGAAAGACTGCATTCATCTGGGGAACGTAAAGCAACAAAATGGAAGACAGTTTCTTTTATGTTGAACTTTTAATCTAGTTTGTTGCCATTGTTCATGGATTTGCTCAAGTGGGCCCAGTAATGTCTCCATTGTGACACTTGTTACTGTGTTTGGCATATCAAATATGTCATGTCAGTGGGCATATGAAGTTATGGTGTCGTGTGGTGAAGTGATTAGTCATAAAAAAAGTGATATAGAAGACAGTGAAAATTAAAATCCTTTAAAAACCAGGCAGTAATCCTGCAGCCCCTGATGATGATCCCAGACTGCCAATGCAGGGAAGATCATAGATGGATCTTCTGCAGATACAAAAGAATGAAAAAAAAACTTGGAAGAATCTGAGGGATATAAAGAAGCATGTTCAGTACTAATCTCAGTGAAATTAGAAACAAGAAGGGTGTTTTTGCACATTTAATCCTACAATCCATAATTCAATATTTTGACCATGTGTTCAAGTAACATGAGAATGTGATTTTCTTTATGCAGTTTCATTTTTTTTTTGGCCTTAATGTGTAAACCTGAGAAAATTTCTATTAGAATGAAAGTGTTCTTTATTGCCTGATTTAGAGAGAGCTACATGAAATTCCAAGCTTTTATTACTGATTTATACCAATATGGAAAACAAACAACATGCAAAATCACAAAAATTCCATTTATTATTATAGCAAACACTGTCACGGCATTCAGCATAAGCTATTTCTTGAAAATGGTTTCATTAATACTTGTAAAACTGAGCAAGTTGTGACAAAATCTTGAAGAAAAAGAAAATCAAAGACACACTTTACATAGAGCCAAATATAAAAATAGAAAAAAAGTGACAGGATAAGAGACAAATGCTAAGCAATCAATTTAAGAAACTCTGATTTTTCCCACACTTTGCTTTTCCACTGGTGTCTATGTCCTCATATACATACCAGGTACGATGATAATTAAGAGATAATTAAAAACAGGCAGTGACCCTGCAGGAGCCCCTGATGATGATCCCTGACTGCCAATGCAGGGTGGAAGTTCATATATGGTACTTCTAGAGTGAAAAAAAGACCGGGAAGAAGTCTGGTCTTACCAGAACTTAATAAGTTAAAGGATATTTATGATAAAATGTTCAAATACTTTGTAAGTACTTTTAAAATATTTATTTCTTGACACATTTTTTTTCCCATCAGTGAAATAAATCAGACTGTATTTTTTTTTCTTTTTGGTTTTGTTTGCCTTTTTTTTTTTCTTTCTGCCTTCTGGCCCCACCCACTGATGTTCAGAACTTACTCCTGGCTATGTGCTCAGGTAGCACACCTAGTGGCACTAGAGAGACAATCTAGGGTGCCAAGAATCAAACCCAAATCAGTCGCATGTAAGGCAAATGCCCTAACCAGCTGTACTCTCTCTCCAGTCCCCAGGCTGTTTCTTAATATTGTTTCGAATTCTCAGATTTCTCAGGTGCTAGCTTTCGTCCTAAGTGGTTTCTTCTCTCAGTGTATCTTCATTTTCATGATTAGACGATCTCAGAGTGCTACCTGACAAAAAGAATATTACAGCACAAATGGCAAAGGCCTTAGCTTTGTTACACCATGCAATGAATTCCCCAACTGACATATTTTGTTACTCCAGCACTTTCAAATCATATTCTATCTCTATCTAGGAGGTTTCTTAGAAGAGTAACAATTTCTGTAAACATTTGCAGCACAGCTGTTTCTTTGAATAGATTTTTCCCTTAAGCTAAATGCTCCAGAGACATGTTTTCTTACATAACCATGTGCAGACCCCCAAAAGAAACATGTTTTCCTGTGAAAAAAACAGAAATGTCAAGTAACATGAAAGCTTTCTGGTAACTCAGGATTGCCCACCAATTTCAATCATAGAATTATGTCCCAGAGATTCCTGATGAATTGAAAATGTTCTTCAGCAACTCAGAGCTCAGCAACTCAGAGCTCATCAGATGTGGTGTTCATCTTTGGAGAAGCACATTCTTCACTGGTATGACAATCTTGAAGGATGTCCTTATAGTGGGTCTTCAGATCCTCATACAAACAAACAGTTTCTTGTGAGTAAGCCAATGGTAACACCTTTTCATTCAGTAACATCTGCACTTGGAATTCTTCTTTAGGAGTCTTAGCATTTTCACAGTGGTACAGCACAAACATGAGATTTGAGGCATAGGGTACAATGTGACCACTTCGGAACTTCCGATGTGTTTGCTCCTTATAATTGTAAGCTGTTAGGGGTTCCTTGTCTTTGAAGTAGCCCATGAGAGAAAGCAGTGGAAGAAGGGTCTCTGCATGACCAAACTGTAGGATGACTGGAGAAGAAACTGGCTGAGACCTTAAAAGAGAAATCAAGAAGATACACATCCAGATGTGTTCATAAAAATATGCATGTCACACCACAGGACATATCTGCACAACAAAGTAGTATGCCACTTCTTCGTGTGGTTTTAATCTTGGTGAATGTATCACACATCAATACAGATGAATTTCTGTGTGTCAGAGAACAGACCTTTTATAGTAAAAATTAAGCTCCCAAACTCAGAATCATTGCAGCATTGCAAGTGCACCTAAAACACTGCACCTGAGCATTATTCTTTAGGTTTAAAGAGAATAGTCTTTACTTATAGATTAAGGAAACTGAAATAGATATGTATTCCAAAACTTTCTGTAAATGAAACTGAACAAAATGGCTCTTATAAATACTTGTAAGTTCAAAGTGTTCTGAATGAAATTGCAATATGATTTTATCTATAGAGAATAAGGATAAGCAATATTCAGTACATTAAAAAATCAAATTCCAAGTATAAGCAGAATATAATAACTCACTTCAGTGGGTTTTTTTTTAACTTGGCATGGATATGAAATTCAGAATCAAGTCACAAAAGGGTAGAGGAAAAAACCTATTCTGGCTGATATAATGTGTCTTTTGTTGAAAATGAAGTTCATACATTGCCAGAAATACAATAGCTTTTGATAGTAGAAAACAAGTCACCTAAATCTCCTTGTTTTCCCTGATTTTTATTTTCCCTCAAAATCTTTTTTAACATAATAAGCAGCAGCAAATGACTACTGAGTCTTTTCCTAACTTTTAGGGGAAAGTATAACTATTATTCTTAATCTATGCAAATACAACCATCATTGCTACCAACACACACATTAGATTTAATGCACCTAAATTTTCTGGAAGGACAGTCGAATCTATGGCCATTTTAATCCTTCTGAACCCCCACAAATAATCATAAGGAGCAAAGAAAATGTGGAAAACATAACTACATGAAGAAGTATTCTCCCGGAATTTCAAACAGTCTTAGTATCTGCTTATTCTCAGTAGCAGGGTGAAAAGGGATTATTCAGACAGGTCAGAGATATAATTTCCAAAAGGCCATCCGCTTTCACCAGGAAGTGCTGTGGGTCAAACTGAGATAGAACTCAAAGTGTGGAAGGTTTAGCCCACTTTAATGTTTGGTGTGTGCAAGGGAGATCTACCACTAGATCTGTCCTGAGCCTGGAGAAATCTAGCCCCGTGAACTCTACAAATTGTCTAATGCTCCATTCCAGGAAAAAACCCAAGCAATGGAGAAACTATTCTAAACAGAATTAAGAGCGGGCAGTATAGCAGATGAGGCAAAAGAGTGAATTAAACTCAAATTACGGTGGGAAAGGTGACCACAGGCATAAAATCTCAAGAAGCAACCCATCATGTTTTTTGGGTCTTTTTGTTTTGTTTTTCTCTCTCTGTATCTATCTCTCCCCTCTCCCATCTCCCCTTCCCCCTTCTCCCATCCTCCCCCTTTCCTCTATATAAAATTATTTTATTCTCTTCCTGAAATTGTTTTCTACAAGGATAAACAATGGACCTGGAAAACTGGATGGCAATTAGGGCTGATTTTCTCCTTCCTGCAAAGCTGAGGCCACAGCTCCCCAAGAATTCAGGTGGTGGGGCCGGACCCCCGCACTGCGTAGATCAAATGGACCTCAAGAGCAGCTTGACCACTGCCCAGTGGAGCAAGTGTGATGCTAACGCCTCTGCCATGTAATGGACAGTCGCAGACTTTATTAGCCTGAACCTCTGCAGCCACTTCTCTAGGGTACTGAGGTGGGCTGAGCAAGAGGGCCAGAGCACTTCCCACTCTCCAGGACATAATGCAGTAAACATTTTCTTTTCTTTTCTTTTCTTTTTATTAGCGAATCACCATGAGGTACAGGTTTACAAACTTTCGTGCTTACGTTTCAGTCATACAATGATCGAGTATCCATCCCTCCACCAGTGCCCAATTTCCACCACCAATGGTCCCAGCATCCCTCCCACCACCCCTACCCTACCCCACCTCTGTGGCAGGGCATTCCCTTTTGCTCTCTTTTTGGGTGTTGTGGTTTGCAACAGAGGTATTAAGTGGCCATCATGTTTGGTCCATAGTCTACTTTCAGCCCGCATCTCCCAGCCCAAGTGGTTCCTCCTAGCACCCTTTACTTGGTTGTCCCTTCTCTATCTGAAGTACCTTTTCTCCCAGCATGTGAGGCCGGCTTCTAAGCTGTGGAGTGATCCTTCAATGCAGTAAAGATTTTTATTGAAGGAAAGTTACTTAAAAGATCATGTTGTCCGTGGGCCCCACGGGTGGCTTATGTGAAGTGGGAATGAGAAAGACGGTCACTTTCTCCCCATCCGCCTCTGCTAACAGGGACTCAGGGTTACTGGGTTCTTGCCTCACCTCGCAGAAAAGAACTTCAGGAGTAGACAAGCAGTGAAATAAAACAGATTTATTTGGAGGTTTTTGAAGGAGAGAAGGAAGAGAAAGGGGGAGAGAGTGGAGAATAACGTGCTCGAGAGAACACAAGCTCGTTCATAAGCTTCAAGGATGGAGAACCCCTACACACATCCCAGCATTAGACCTGAAAGCATGAAAGTACACATTGCAAGAGGGGAGATGCTGGCGACATATGTGCTTGGGTGCAAGCAGCACATGGGCTTGGGCAGCAAATTGCCCCATCATGTTTTAAAACAGCAAGCGTGCAAACACACGGAGCGTTGAGAGGTTAAGACAGCTTTCTTTAAAATATTCAAGGAACACCTGGGTTCAGTTCCCAGAAAAACAGGCTCCCCTGACCCCTATGAGGAGTAACACCCCAAGCAGAGAACAAAGAGCTCAGGAGAGACCCCTGAGCACTGCCAGGTGTGACTTCCCTAACATCTCTCTAATAACTACCCACCCATCCCCCAAAATAAGCAACTCACAGGTTTAGTTTCTAAAAATATGAATTAAGAAGCAGCCCCTTAAACCCAAAGTTACTAAGCAGTACCATTCAGACCATACCTATTTTTAATTTGGCCTAAAAGAAAATCTTAAAACTTTTGCAATATTTTAAAATTGAGAGAACATTTTTTAAAATCCAGCGTGTTTTTTACCATGAACACCTGAGAGATATGGCCACATATACTACCATTAGGCAATAGGAGTAAGGGAGAGAGGACACACACACACACACACACACACACACACACACACACACACAAACATCTGTTGCACAAGACATGTCATCACTCACACTTAGGATGAAATCACTCCTTTGTTAGTTGCCTGGTCCCTTTATATATTTGCATATATGCAAGCCAAAGTTAGTATGACTGCCATAATATAAAAGGTAGGTAAAGGTAAAGGCCCTCCCGTTGATCGTCGATTTGCTCGAGCGGGCCCAGTAACGTCTCCATAGGAGACTTTGTTGTTACTGTGTCTGGCATATCGAATACTCTCGGTAGCTTGCCGGGCTCTCCGAGAGGGGCCATAATATAAATAGAGCATAATTTAAAAGGAATACACATCAAGCAAAACAATATAAAATTACTGATTTACACACTAAAGGTGTCTCTAACCATAAGGTTTTAACCTTGCAGCCAGTAACAAACGTATGTTCTGACCCTATGAGCAACTTCAATATTCTCTTTTCCACAAGACTATTAGGACACACAAGAAGTCAGAATGAAAGCAGATTGAAAACAATACCCCTACGGTTTCACACTTTGTGGGCAGTTGGTTTGGGTTGTGCGGCAATGCTAGGGCCTCACTGTGGCTCAGTGCTCAGAGATGACTCCTGATGGGGTTCAAGTGACCAAAAAGGGTTCCGGGGATCAAACCCAGATCAGGCATGTGTCAGGCAAGCATCTTGCTCGCTGTGCCAGCTCTGCACCGTTTTTTCTATCTTGGTTTTGGGTCATACTTAGCAGGACTTTCTCCTAGTGTTGCTTGCAGTGCTAGGGAATCAAATGAGGATCAGACATGCAAGACAAGTGTCTTAACTCTGCTCCTTCCACTGCTTGACTTGTAACAGTTACTAACCCTCCGCACTTTTTCCAAGGGAGAAGTCAAACAAAGTATGGACAATGCATAATAAACAAAATATTCCAGGTGAACATGCAATTATCATAAAAATCATTTTAAAACTATTTGACTATTTTTTTCCTAACAAGTCCTCAAAATTCAGCGTGTACTTTACTCTTAGAGCATACCTCAATTTAATTCAGACTAGACCTATTTTGCTTGTTTGAGGGCCACACCTCAGTGCTCAGTGCTTACTCCTGGCTCTGCGCTCAGGGATCACAGGCCTGAGGGGTCATGTGGGGTGCCAGGAATTGAACCCAAGTTGGCCACATGTAAGGCAAGTGGCCTATATGCTTGTACTCTGGCCTCAAGACTAGCCTCATTTTCAAGCACTGAATTCCATAAGCAACTTAAAGAGAGAGTACTGTACATATTTGGATACTAAAGTCACCAGACAAGAACACAGTTAAGAGGGCCCAGAATAATGAATAGTATAGGGGACTGTGCCTTGCACGCTGTCAGTCTGGGTTTGATCCCCAGTCCACATATGGTGCCCTGAGCATCATCAGGCATGATTCCTAAGTGCAGCGCCAGGAGTAGTAAGCCCTGAGCACTGCCAGGTGTAGACCTCCTCACCAAAAAACACAGTTAAGAAATAAGATACAGGAGGGAGTCAAGAACAAGTCAGATGAACAAGAATGTGAACAAATTATCACTTCAAGGTCCTATTAATTTCATCTAAACTACAGAATGAATTAAATCTATGTAACGACCCAAATTCTAGTTTTAAATCTAAAGTTTCCTTTGGCTTAAATCTGAAATGGGATAAAACCCATTTTCTCTTTGTCTTTCTTGTCAGTTATATGTTAAAATCAGCTATTTTTGAGTACATAAAAAAACTGTACTTTTAAAATGTCACTGGGAAAGTTATGGCAACTAAAATAAGTTTATATGTTAGATTTACACAAAGCAATATTGACAAAAGAATTATTGTTTTATGTCATTTGGTGCATCTAAACTAGAAAAATTGTATTTTAGAATTCTAGGCAATTTTCAATAGAAGGTAAGTTTTCAAATAAATTCTGGGTCTGAGAATAGCTAAAGAATTAAGGAGATGCATTGCATATGACAGTATCTGACACCAGATGTTGTCCACTGAGCTCAGAGATAGAAGTATCCCTCCCTGCCCTCCCGAGAAGGTATGGTCCCAATCCAACCCCCTGAAAAACATAAAGATAAATGTCATGAGTATTAATTTCTTATAAAGATAAATTCTATTTCAGAGGCTTTTAGCATATGAAAAGAGTATTTTAAAAGAGCTGATTAAAATCTTCAATAAAAATTTAGACATTATAGGTTTATTACAGTATAATACAGTAAAAACGGTCCTCCAAAGTGATCTAAAAAAACTAAAACCTCCTGTTGGCTCAGAAACCCAGTATGACTATAGGAATTGACAATTTAAAAATTTTTGTAGATTAGGCTTCCTATAACAACAAAATTTAAATATATTCTGTTTATAAGACAATGCCAAATACATAGAAGAAAAAGTATATTTTCATGGATTTTTTTTGTTGCTCTTCTTTATGACTTGAAAGTGCCTTGCCCATACAGCAGAATTTGCAACTTCAGGCAAAGAAGCTGGCCAATATTACATGTATTAATATAAAAGGACCTGGTACAAAATGAGTGTGATCAATTGCCTGGAACAAAATGAAGATAAGACTTTTCCAACATTCATTCCTACCAAGTGCCAGATACCATAGTTGTTTCTTTTACAAAAAAAGGGAAGATAAGAAAGCAGGATAAGGAATACGACAAAGTGAAAGTACAAAAAGTATTAGCTGAGAACTTCTGTACACTCACAATGGAATCAGACTGGAGATCCAGGAAGTTCAAAAAGTTCCAAACAAAACAAACCTAAGAAGACACATCCCAATACATATTAAACTTAAAATATCAAAAATCAAAGATAAAGAACTCTAAAAGCAGCAAAAGAAAAGCAAAGAGTCAAAGATAAGGTACCCCTCAGAAAACTATCAGTAGATTTCTCAAAAAAAAAAATTCTACAGTTCAGAAGGGAGTGGCAGGATGAAAACAAAGTCGTGAATGGAAAAGATTTCCAATGAACAATACTACTCCCAGCTTGGTTATCAATCAGATTGGTCTGAGGGATAAATAAAGGACAGAAAAACAACAACTTAAGGAACTCATCACTACTAAATTAGCCCTCTTAGAAATATTTTTATATATACATATATATATGTGAAAATCTTACTTGGAACTAGGAAGATATCTAAAAAATATAAAGTGTGGCAAAGAAGGTAATAATAGATACTCTTTTATTTCAAAATTTACTAATATTCTCTTGTTACCTGCAACCCATTAAATTTAAAGAACTTTAAATTACAGATACAGTATCTTTAAGTTTTAAAATTTGCTATGGTTCTTTTGAAAATAGATTTTAAGCTGGACAAGATCTGAGTGTTAAAAATAGGTAAAGGGATATTCTTGATAACCTTTCAGTATCAATATTGCAAACCACAATGAGAGAGAGAGAGGGAGGGAGAGAGTGAGGGAGAGAGGAAGAGAAAGAGAGAGAGAGGGAGAGAGAGAGAGAGAGCGAGAGAGAGAGAGAGAGAGAGAGAGAGAGAGGCGCCTGCCATAAAGGCAGGCAGGCAGGCGGGGGTCGGGGGTGAAGGAACCTGGGGATACTGGAGCTGGGGAAATGGATAATGGGGGAGGGATGGGTGTTGGAATACTGTATGACTAAAATCCAATCATAAACATCTTTTTCAGGGTGTATCTCACAGTGGGGGCTGGAGCGATAGCACAGCGGGTAGGGCGTTCGCCTTACACGCGGCCAACATGGCCGACCCGAGTTCGATTCCTCTGCCCCTCTCGGAGAGCCCGGCAAGCTACCGAGAGTATTCGATATGCCAGACACAGTAACAACAAAAGTCTCCAATGGAGACGTTACTGGGCCCGCTCGAGCAAATCGACGATCAACGGGAGGGCCTTTACTTTACCTTACCTTATCTCACAGTGACTCAATAAAAAGTAAAAAACAATAAAGAAATAAAATTAAAATTAAATTAAAATAGATCTTTTATTTCTATCAGAAAAAAAAATTGAAGACTCTGTATCCTTTTCTATACTCCTGAGATGAGCCGGACTGGTTTGAGAATGTTCCCCCTTAAAAAAAAATACTTAATGCTAGCACTAGCACTATCCTCCCGTTTGTTCATCAATTTGCTCGAGGGGGCCCAGTAACGTCTCCATTGCGAGACTTGTTGTTCCTGTGTTTGGCATATCGAATACGTCACGGGGAGCTTGCCAGGCTTTGCTGTGCGGGTGAGATACTCTCAGTAGCTTGCCAGGCTCTCCAAGAGGGGCGGAGAAATCGAACTCTGGTCGGCCAGGTTGGCCTTGTGCTAGGCAAACGCCCTACCGCTTTGCTGTCACTCCAGCCCACTTAGTGCTAAAAACTTTTAATAATTTTATACAAAATATTTTCTAATTCTTCCTAGGTATTTCCCCCCTTTAATCTGTGGGATAGAAATAATTATTTAACTTCTATGTATTTGAAAACTTCTGTGGCATTGCTCACTTACTGACTTACAGCTTAATTTTATTATGACTAGAGAATATATTCTGCCATGAATTAAGTTCTTAAAAAATTAAAGGAGGGGGTATGGTGCCGTCAGCAGGTCAATCTGTACCTGTGAGGCAAGTGCATCAGCAGCCTGATGGCACAGTCAGGCTTTCAGATACCCCAAAATTGCTGCTGTGCCTTTGGCCATACCCCAAAAACTTGGGGCAAAGCTTACCAAGAAAGTAAATGGCCAAAAGTTAGGTATGTGGGAGACACACCCACAAACCACCTCCAGCTCAGCTATATAATTGGAAGCATGGCCTCTCTGGTTCCTGATCAAACTACTTAACAGCCATGATCCCAGAGGCTCAGAAACGAATCTCGGAACCCAAAAGCTTTTGGCAGAAATGCGTCCTGTTCCTGCAGTAAGTTACTGGGGCTGGGCCACTCCACGTGGGAATAGATTTCTTGCCTTGGCCTGTTCCCCTTGGCAGCCTGGTGACCATCATCCTCCAGTGGCCACAGGACAGTCAGGTTTGGGCCTGCAGTGACGAGACATGCGGGGCCTCACCAGATGGGGTTGGAACCAGCCATTTCCTCCCCATCCCAGTGAGACCTCAAGTCACCGCCTACAAACGGCCTCTCTGGCTCCTGATGAAACTGATTAATGGCCATGATCCCAGAGACTCAGAAACAAATCTCGAAACCCAGCGGCTTTTGGCAGAAATGCATCTGGACCACATACACAGCCATGGCTCCAGAGACAAAAGGACTTAATCCAGAGCCCGGAAGCTTGCGGCAGAAAAGTGAATGGACCATGCGTTAAACTATGGCACCATGCCTCCCTGGGAGGGAAAGGGTGTTGCTCCCTTCTGCCTCCCCCATCATCCCCCCCCGCAGCAAGGTGGCTGCCGCCTAAGAGCTTATTGGAAAGCCAGGTATGAGCTGGCGGTGATGGGGCAACTGCAGTCTCATGGGAAGGGGGGCGGTACTGGCTCGTCCTTCCTGCCCTACCGAGGTCACAAGTTGCACCCCACAAGCAGCTCTCCAGCACAGACATGGCTCCAGAGGCAAAAGGACTTAGTCCAGAGTCCAGCAGCTTGTGGCAGAAAAGTAAATGGACCATGCGTTAAACTACAGCACGATGCTTCCCCAGGAGGGAAAGGGTGTTGCTCTCTTCCACCTGTTCCCCCCTGGCAGCAAGGTGGCCGCCTCCTCAGAGCCTATTGGAAAATCAGGTATGAGCTGGTGGTGAAGGGGCAACTGCAGTCTCATGGGAACAGGGGAGGTACCGGCTCGTCCTTCATGCCCTACCGAGGTCACAATTTGCCCCCCACAAGCGGCTCTTCGGCACAGTCATAACACTAGACGCAGAGAAACCAATCTCTAAATTATCTGGCTCTTTGCAGAAATCCAAAATTGCATGGCAGCAATAGCGGCCGCACAACATTATATGATTCTCATAATCAGCTATAGAAAACAAAGTATTTCACAATGCCTTTTCAGCAATTCTGATTGTGCATTCTGATGCACCAAATTCTAAACAATAATGGTGCATCTTTTGTTGGAATGATGTATGTAATCAATGTAGAAAAGAGTTAAGTAGAAATCATCTGCCTCACAGGCACTAGGTGGGGTGGGAGGAGGCATATTGGGGTTCTTGGTGGTGAAATGTGAATACTGGTGAAGGGAAAGGTGTTTGATCATTGTATGACCGATACTTAAACCTGAAAGCTTAGTAACTTCCCACAGTGATTCAATAAATAAATATAAGACAAAAAATAAATAAAGAAATAAATAAAACTATGAAAAAAAAAGTAAGGTGGAGTTCGTGCCCAATTCAATCAGCTAATCAGTGGCTGAATAAATAGCAGTACTCCTACATTAAAAAAAAAATGGAAGGAAATACTTCTAACCCACTCTGTGGCTCAGCATTATGCTGATACCAAAACCAGACAAATACAAGAAAAACAAAACAAATCAATATCTCCCATGAAACGCGCAAAATTTCTGAACAAAATATTAGCACATCAAATTCAACTTGTATAGAATGAATTATACACCATGAACAAGCAGGATTTATCCCTCTTGGTAAGAAAGGCAAATTCAATATCGAAAAATTAATAAAATCTGTCTGTGAGCTCAGGGATCATTTCTGGCTGTGCTTGGGCAACCATATATGATGACAGGGATCAAACCTAGGTTAGCTGCACATAAGGCAAGCACATTACTTGCTGTACAATTTTTCTGGCTTTCATTTGTTATTTTTAAAAATCTTCATCAAACTACGAACAGAGAACTTCCTCAACTTGATAGCACTATAGCACTGTCCTCCCGTTATTCAATGATTTGCTCAAGCGGGCCCAGTAACGTCTCCATTGTGACACTCGTTACTGCTTGTTACTGTTTTTGGCATATCAAATACATCAAGGGTAGCTTGCCAGGCTTTGCCGTGCGGGCGAGATACTCTCGGTAGCTTCTGCCTTGCATGTGGCCGACCCGGCTGACCCAGGTTCGATTCCTCCGCCCCTCTAGGAGAGCCCGGCAAGCTACTGAGAGTATATAGATATGCAAAAGATGCAGAATAGCCCACTCAGCACTGAAGTAAAAGAGGACTTATGCTACTCAACGTCAAGATATGACTATAAAGCCACATTAAGAACAAATAGATCAATAAAGCAGAGAACAGAGTACAGAAACACAGCCATAAAAGTATAGTTAGCTGACCTTAGACAAAAAAGCAGAAGTAAAACAATTAAGCAAAAAGTTTCTTCAGCAAATGGTCTGGGAATACTGAATGAACATTGGCACACAAAACTAGACACAGACTCTACAGCCTTAAGAATAAAAACTAACTCAAAATGGATTATAGACCTAAAGAGAAGTGTCCATACTATAATAAAACTCTTAGAAATTAACTTAAGAAAAATCCATTCAATCTAGAATATGGTAACAACTTTTTTTTTTTTTTTTAAATAGGGCTCTACCCACACATGATGGGGGAAGAAGGGGTAATAAGATGCTGGGGATCAAATTCAGGCCTTGTGACTGCTAGCAACATGCTACGCTACTTGACCTATTTGATGTGGTAATGATGTTTTAGAGATGTCAATACCAAAGGTGATTGGTATTGACATGAACAAGATAACTGATAAATTGGAATTTCACTTTTTATGATTTATACCCCATGAAAGTCAGTAACAATGAGAACAAAAATCATAAAATGTGAGACAAAAAAAATCTGCAGAACACCTCTGATAGGGCTGGAATGATGTGGGAAAAAACACTTGCCTTGTAGGCAGGAAACCTGGGTTCAATTCCAGGCACTACATATAGTCCCCCGAGCCTGCCAGGAGTGATCCCTGAGTGCAGAGCCAGATGTGCTCCCAACATCCAGCCTCATCCTGGCTAAATGCAGTTTTTTAGCATGTTTTTTAAAGGAGTCTGTTTTTTAAAGAAGTCATCAAAGCAATCAGTAATGATGCATGTTAAATACTTGTGGCATCTGTGGTTTTTAATTTTTACGGACATAAAACTATTTGTGAATCAGACAAAAGAACTGGGACTTCATTCCAAAGAAAAGCATTATCAAATGATAAACCTGAGTACAATTTTACAAGTTCAGACTCTTTTTTTTTACAGTTGTAGACTTACAAATTTTTGTGCTTTTTCAGTTATACAATGATTGAATGCCCATCCCTCCACCAGTGCCCATTCCACCACCACTGATCCCAGTATCCCTCCCACCTCCCATCCCCGCATCCCACCCTGCCTCTGTGGTAGGGCATTCCCTTTTGTTCTCTCTCTCTCTTTTTGGGTGCTGTGGTTTGCAAAAGAAGCATTGAGTGGCAATCATGTTTGGTGTATAGTCTATTTTCAGCATGCATCTCCCATCCTGAGAGGAACCTCCCAACCCCCTTTATTTGGTGCTCCCTTCTCCATCTGAGCTGCCTTTTCCCCAAGCGTGTGCGGCTGTTCTCAAAGCCATGGAGTAATCCTCCTGGTACTTATCTCGGCTATTCTTGGATGTTAGTCTCCTATTTTGTTACTTTATATTCCCCAGTTAAATGCAATCTTTCTATGTCTGTCCCTCTCTTTCTGATTCATTTTGCTTAGCATGATACTTTCCATGTAGTACCACTCAAGTTCAGACTTTTTACATTACCCAAATCCCTTTGTTTTATATTACAATTTTATCTCAAATGATTCAATTATAATTCTGTCCTACAAAGATTTATACTTCTTACTTCATGTCCAGAGAAGCTTGATACTTTTATCCAAATGAAAGTCTTTATTTAAATTGTCTAAAGAGATTAGCTAAATCTACATTTGAATTGTTTGGGGGGTACAGAAAGGAATCTCCTCAGCAGTTCTCTGGAAGCCCAGGGGCCCCTCCTGGCAAAGGCCTAAGGATGCAGTGTGCTTAGGCCTGTAGTGCTGGGAAATATCGGGGTTACTTTAGCAGTGCTCAGGGGCTCCAGGGACACACCTGGAGATGCCTGGGGGACCACAATGCACCAGACATCAAACCAGCCATGTCTGTCACATGCAAGGTATGAACTTTAACCTCGGTAGTGTCTCTTGGCCTCTGAAATTTATATTTTAAATTTACATAGTCTACATCAAAATTATAGTAGAAAGGGTTTTTTTTAACAAAAAATATGCTTTGCACTTTCCTGTTTTTCTTTTCTGTGGTTTCTGTATTCTGACTATGGATTCTAATTCAGCAAACAGATTTTTTTCCCTTACTAGTCACATTTGCTCAATAAATTAAATACGTATCTTTCACTTACAATGACTACTCTTTCTTTAAAACTTGTAGAAGAATCACCTCCCCAGGAACAAGTAATGTAAAGCATGGATAATGACAGCTCAGAGCCTGTCTTATTCTCTGATAAAAAAGCAATATGCTTAGGATATCATATTTTCTGTGAAATGACAAAGCCACTTTAGAAGAGGTATATTCAAGGGGCCAGGGAGGCAACTCAAGTTATATAACACATACATGTCTTGTGTACACAAGATCTCAAGTCTGATCCCTAGAACTGCATGGCCCTGGCACACCCCAATGTGGCCCTACTGGTTTCTGAGCACCACTGGGGTATCTCTGGAAGCCCCCAGTATTGTCAGGCCCAAGCAGTGATGAATATGAGCATCAAAATATTTCATGCCCTGCTGGGGAGGCACTTATTAGAAGGTAAAGGTAAAGGTAAAGGCCCTCCCGTTGATCGTCGATTTGCTCGAGCGGGCCCAGTAACGTCTCCATTGGAGATTTTGTTGTTACTGTGTCTGGCATATCAAATACTCTCGGTAGCTTGCCGGGCTCTCCGAGAGGGGTGGAGGAATCGAACTTGGGTCGGCCATGTTGGCCGCGTGTAAGGCGAACGCCCTACCCGCTGTGCTATCGCTCCACCCGACCCGAGTTCGATTCCTCCGCCCCTCTCGGAGAGCCCGGCAAGCTACCGAGAGTATTCGATATGCCAAACACAGTAACAACAAAATCTCCAATGGAGACGTTACTGGGCCCGCTCGAGCAAATCGACGATCAACGGGAGGGCCTTTACCTTTACAGTTACCTATTAGAAATAATATTTAAAAAAAGAACCAAAAATATATGAACTACTATACAAAATACTAAGAAAGTAAATAAGTAATCCTACGAATATATACAGAAAGAAATGCACTGTTGAAATCACTATGCTTTAGGGTTGAAATAAGTTCAAATCTTCTCATTTTAAAAATAAGAGGGAGGGAAAGGTACCAGAGAGCTAGTACAGGGGTTAAGACATTTGCCTTATAAGTGGCTGACCCTGGTTAGATTGCTGACAAAACATTTGGTTCCCCAACCACTGGCAGGCTTGAACCCTGAATACAAAGCCAGGAGTTAGTCCTGAGCAGCATTGGCTGTAGTCCCCCAAACAAAATAAAATAAGAAGGGAGGAAATGTGAATTGCCTAATGAAACCTAACAAGGTATGAATGTAGTTTATCAAATTAGCACTCTTTTTATAAATATACATACATAAGTTGGTGGGCTGGAGCGATAGCACAGTGGGTAAGGCATTTGCCTTATACACAGCCAACATGGCCCAACCCGAGTTCAATTCCTCTGCCCCTCTCGGAGAGTCTGGCAAGCTACCGAGAGTATCTCGCCTGCACGGCAAAGCCTGGCAAGCTCCCCGTGATGTATTTGATACGCCAAACACAGTAACAACAAAATCTCACAATGGAGATGTTACTGGGCCACTCGAGCAAATCGATGAACAACGGGAGGACAATGACAGTGACATAAGTTGGTAAGGAAGGTTTATTAAATCTCAAATTAACAATATAATTTACTTTGAATCTGAACCTTTGTTGTGAGGACCAGGGATGATATGACTCAGTGATAAAGCATCTGCTTTGCACATGTGAAACTCTGGGTTTGACTTCTAGAACACACACACACACACACACACACACACAAATATATACATACATCTGATGTATGTATGTATATACATACTTGTGTATATACATATATATAATATAAAGGGATGGAGAAATAGTATAGAGATGAAGGCACTCATCTTGCACTTGGCTGACCTAGATTAAATGCCCAGCACTGCATATGTTCCATGAAACACCACTAAGAGACCCCTGAGCTCAGATCCAGGAGTAGCCCAAGCACTGCTGCAACACAAACACTCCCCCTTGAATACTTAGTTAAAATACTTATACACAATTAAAATGTTGTTAGGTTAAATTATATTGCAAAATAAGGGTTGATGATTACGTTTTCAAAGCAGGTAAATGACTCCAAAAAAGGGGCATGAAGTTATTCAAAAAGTTAAACCAGAAAACAACAATTAAGTGCATTTTTCTCCCCTAAATGTGTTCAATTAAAAACTTTCTAAGCTTTCAGTTCATGTTTCACACTCAACTAATATTACTCAGGGTGTGTTCTTAAACATGATCCAGGAATATCAAATAGTTCTTTAGACTGTGCATATAATCCCCCATACTTATGTAAGTGCAATATAATCAACAGGAACTGCCAGTTACTGAGAAGAAAATTATCAAGGGAAAAATATCTTGAGATATCATCTCCAATGAAACATTTGGCAAATGTCAGTTTGACCAATTAAGACAAAAATGTAGAACTAAATTATCTTCTCAAGCAAAAAGACAAAGAAATGAAATGACTTAGGCAGAAAGAGAGAGGAGGAATGTGGGATGGGGGCAATGAACTACTGACAGCAGATCAGCTTTTGGCCTAGGAATGTAGGGTTGGAGTAGTGAGACACAGATATTAGAAAGATCCAAAGAACCTTTTATGTGATGGCTATTTTGTCAATCTAATTGTGTTGATGATTTCACGATTATTATGTATCCATATTCAAATATGTGCCTTTTATCTTACATCAATAAGATCCCAATCAGGATGCAAGCAGGATGTGGTTCGGCAGCAGAGCACCTGTCTTGGACATAAGGCCAACGGATCCATCCCCAATATGACTCTACCCTGCTCAGTGCAATCCCCAGCACTGCCAGATGCAACTTAGCACTCCAAGTGTAACCCTAGTACATTACAACCATGTGTGTCTGTGTGTGTGCGTGTGCATGCACACATGCACCAGCATGTGTGTACACACACACTACAACCAACTGTGCTAGGACTACAATAACAACAAAAATTGACATGTTGAAGACTGATAGGTTAAGATTAGTGGAAAACACCTTCCGTGACCCTATCTCAAAGGCCCCTCCACCCATAAAGCTTTTACCAAATGTCACATTTCAAATTAATCCTGAGTCCTTTCAACCTGTCTTAGTGCTGTTATTAAAAGTATTGTTCTGCTGCACTCATTTGGGAGTATAAAACATAACATGAAACTGACACCCAAGGACAGTAGACACAAGGGCCAGAAAGATTGCTCCATAGTTGGAAGCCTGCCTCATGAGTGGGGGGAGAAGGCAGCTGGAATAGAGAAGGGATCACTAAGAAAACGATGGTTGGAGGGATCAGTCAGGACGGGAGATATGTGCTGAAAGTAGATAAAGGACCAAACATGATAACTTCTCAGTATCTGTATTGCAAACCATAATGCCCAAAAGTAGAGAGAGTATGGGGGAAAAATGCCTGCCATGGAGGCAGTGGGAGGGTGGGAAAGGGAAAGGGGGAGGGTATACTGGGGAGATTGGTGGTGGGGAATGTGCACTGATGGAAGGATGGGTGTTTGATCATTGTGTGATTGTAACTCAAACATGAAAACTTGTAACTGTACCTCATGGTGATTCAATTAAAAAATTTTAAAAATAAAAACAACAATAAAAAAGTATTGTCCCAATTGAAACATGATTTCCAATTTAAATCATTTTCATCTTCATGATGAATACCTTCATGATCAATACCCAGTATTGCTACATAATAAGCTGTGTCGGAGAGAAGGAACAGTAGCAAGAAATCAGAAGCAGTTGGATGCCAGTTGCTAGGATCTAAGAGAGGAACTGGAGTGGTAGCACAAGAAACAAGAACAGCACATGGAATTATATCTAAGTGGATACATCCCTTCCCTCCCCTCCCACTCCTACCAACTGTGGTGAAGTGATACAGAAGATGAAGAAGACTGAGGGTCAAGAAGAGATGTGTAGGTTTTCACTTGGATTTTTGAGAGGAGAACTGCAGAACTGACTGAACTAGGGGCTATAAGAGGAAGAGGGAGACTTTAATACAGTGAGAACCAACTGCATCGATATGTGTTCTTGGCTCTGAAAGAAAAGCAGTTAAGTAAAATTCCAGACATCACACATAATCTATAGTCTACCAAACAATAGTATCTTTCTGGGAGGTAACTGAACACCTGAACCTGAATTCAACAGATAGTCAGGCTACTTATACAAATATGTACCTTATTTAGCCAATCTTTCAACAAGTAGCCCTAAAAAAACAATGCCACATATACCTTTGGCATTGCTTTTATAGTGCTTTTTTTTTTTTTATAAATCCATGAAACCTTTGGTTTTCAGCAAGTTAGCCCAAAAGATAGGAAGAACATATTTTTAAGAACTTAAACCAATGGGCATTTTTAATAATTTTACAAGACAAAACTCCCAACTCACAATGAACTAAATTGGGATAATCAACCATGGTGGTTTTTAACAATAATTACTTGATGTCACTATATTTATTTCAATGCTGCCACCTTAGGTTCAAATGCAGAACTACATGACCTTAAAACCCCTATGATTATTCATCAGCGAAATCTGAAAATACCAAAGATTTGAGCCAATGAAAAATTAGGGAACAGAACCTGAGACCCCTTTTTCATTTGTTTTTTGAGCCAGTCAGCTGTGCTCAGGGCTTCCTCCTGGCTCTATAACCAAGGACTCGGGGGACCAAATGCTCCATCTCTCTGGTCTCTTCCTTTTCAATCTGAATGCCTTTTCTGGCCTACCTGCTCTGGGTCATTTGAATAAAGGAGGCAAGAATGCACCTTCTTGTCTTGTTTCTAATCTCAGGAAAGCTATCAAGTTTTCACTATTGAGTATATATGATGTTAGCTGTGGGCTCATCATATATGGTCTTTATTATGTGAGAAATGTTCCTTCTTAGCCACATTGTGGAGAATTATCACAAATGGATTTTAAAGTTTTGAAATGCTTTTTTATTTTTTGCATCTGTTGAGATGGTCACATGATTTTTTTAATTTTACTGAATCACCGTGAGATAGTTTCATGTTTGGGTTACAAAATCACACAATGATCAAACATCCATCCCTCCACCAGTGCAAATTCCCCACCACCAATATCCCTGGTATACCCCCCCCCCCTTTCCACCCTCCCCCTGCCTCCATGGCAGACAATATTCCCCATACTCTTTCTCTACTTTGGGGCATTATGGTTTGCAATGCAGATTCTGAGAGGTTATCATGTTTGGTCCATTATCTACTTTCAGCACATGTCTCCCCTCCGGACCAGTTCCTCAAGCCATCATTTTCTTAGTGATCCCTTGTCTATTGAGATAGTCACAAGATTAACCACCAAACTTCCCCTTTTTTTGACTGTTAAGATGAATTTCAGTGAAGTGGCTGGGCATGTAGTCTTTATACTCCTATTTGAGATAGTTCAATTGTCTTATAAAATTCCCTGTATCCATTTACAGTCCAAGCTTACCCCCACAGTCGCCTAGTCCCCTAGATCTGGAGCCAGGCAACTACTTATTTTTTTGGGGGGGTGGGGGGCGATGGGACTACACCTGGCAGTGCTTGGCTTTATGCTGAGGGATCAATCCTGGCAGGTCTCAGAACATATGTGGTACCAGGGATAGAACCTAAATCAGCTGTGTGCAAGGCAAATGCCTTATCCACTGTACTATTTTTTAAGCCCACCTGGTCTATTTTCATCTGTCAAGTTTTATCTTCTCTAGAAATTTTAAACAAACAGAATCAGCCAAAAGCCTCACGCAACTAGATTCTTTTAGCCCTTGGAGTCTTTCATTTTGTTGTATCTACCAGTAATTCATTCTTTTTTATTGCTGACGCAGCCAACATGGCCGATCCGAGTTCGATTCCTCCGCCCCTCTCGGAGGGCTCGGCAAGCTACCGAGTATCTCGCCCGCACAGCAGAGCCTGGCAAGCTCCCCGTGACGTATTCGATATGCCAGACACAGTAACAACAAAGTCTCCAATGGAGATGTTACTGGGCCCACTCGAGCAAATCGACGAACAACGGGAGGGCCTTTACCTTTACCTTACCTTACCAATTGCTGAACAGTACCCTGTTATATGCATGTACATATGTATATGTTTATCTTCTCATGAATCACAAGAATTTTTAATTTTGATAAAGTTCACTTCATCAATTTTCATGTACTGTGTTTTGGGCATGATATCTAAGAGAACTCTGGAAAATATAAGATCATGAAGATTTGTCCCTCTATTTTCTTATTATAGTTTTAATTCTCATATTTAATTCTCATACTTGATAATCCAATTTTTCTTCTACAAGTTTTAAATTTTTATATTGTACATATAAATCTATGATTCATTTTTGTGGTTAGTGCGAAGTTAAAGTTCATTTTGCAAGAGTTACGATAAATTGAGTACCACTGCTGAAAACTCCATTGTTTTTTCCAACGTGTAACTGGCATCTTTGTCAAAACTGATTATATATACTTGAGTTTATTTATGAATATTCTATTTTATTAATCTGTCTATGTCTATAATTGCATATAACTTTTAAAATCAGATCATTTTATTTTCTTCTTATTTTCAAAATTACTGGGGAACAGGGGGTGGTGCCTGCTACATACCCAGTGGTCGTCAGTGCTAATGGCTTGTTCCTGGTAATGTACAAGGTGCCAGGACAGAGTCTGGGCCTCTGACACACAAAGCCTGTGCTTCCATCCACTGAAATAGCTCAATGGCCCCTCAAAATCATCTTAGTTTGTCCAAGATCCTTTGTATTTGTGTAAATTTTAGAATAAATATGTCAACTTCCAGGGCCAGAGTGGGAGTAGGATGTTCACCATGAGATCATCAGCATGCCATATGGACCCTCGAGCCCACCAGGAGTGATTCCTGAGTGAGTGGTCAGCCCTGGAGAAAGCTTGCGCACCACTGGCTATGGCTCAAATACAACAGCAACAACAAAAAGTCAATTTCTACAAAGAAACCTATTTGGACTATGAAAAAATAACGAGTAAATGAAACTTCCAGCCTAACATAAAGATACTACCTCTTTTCAGTTTTTGAGTCTTCTTAAATTTCTCTATGTACATATGTACAGTTTTCAGAATACAGAAATAATTACTTTATTTATAAAACAGTTTTCTTTGAAAGAAATTTAGAAATATGGGAGGAAGGAGATGTTCAAAAGAACAAGGGCTTCTCCAGAGGGGTAGAAAGCCCAGAAATAATTTATTTTAATGAAATACCAATAATTACCTTTTTACTTAAGCTTTACACCTGGCATCAAATTATTTAAAAAAAAAAAACCTTGCAAAAGCTACTTAAAAATCCTTCTTGTCTAAATATCTAAATTAAGCTTTTTATATATCTCATGTTCAACATAGGACAAATAATAGACACCTATAATTTCATAACGTCTAGGGTCATAAATCATTGTAACACTAATCAGGAAAAGAAGTTCGCTCCTAGGGCAAAGACGGTACTTGCTTAACCACTCTGTCCCACAACAATCTTTGGTAGCAGAAACTGAGCACTCAATGAGGATTTCTTCTCTAACTCTTGTCAAATTCCCCCAAACTCCATAATCCAGAGTTATACCCACACACATAAAAAGTCTCCCTGTACACATATGTATATAAAGCATTACTATTAGCAAAATAAAATACATCGATCTTCAGTCTGTCTTGATCAAGTGCTAGCACAGTTTTAATCTCTAACTGTGAATGCGCAAGCCTACATAGAAACATACTTAGGTTCTATTAAACATTCAAATCATAAAATATTTTTTAAGAGCTAAGGGACACAGTCTAAAGCACGTGCACAAGGTTCTGAGATTACAGCCTCAACATCACATGCAACCCCCGGCACCTTGTGATGTATCCCTGGTGGCCCCAAGCAGACTGGGGTTGGCCCGGGGACCTCTCTTTCTGATACACCTGAGCATTACCACCCCTTTTGGCCCGACTACTGAACCGTCAGGACTAGACAGTCAGGCCAAGTATCATCAGGCATTATTTCCAAGACCCCTGAACACTGCTTGGAGGCATATGATTTAAAATTTAAAAATTAAAGGGACCAGGGACATAGCACAGGAGTTAAGACACATGTTTTGCATGTGTATCTCACCCTGGTTCAATTCCTGGCACCATATGGTCTCCCAAATACTGCCAAGTATAGTCTAGAGGCCCCCAAACAATATCAGGGCCCAAGAAGAACCACAGCATCCTTCCGGCTGAACACTGAACTGTTCCGCCCAGTTGGCCAAAATCAACAGGTTTGGCCCCCAACTCCCTGGCCACTGACTGGGAGACTCCCCGCCAAAATTAACAAAATGAAAAATAAAAGTAAAATAAAATACTAACTTGGTTTTTCAATGAGAATCTGTCTTTGTAAAACACCCACCACACAACCCATTGCAAATTTAATTTGGTGAGAAGAAAACACATTCTTTTTTTCTTTTAAATTTAAGTTTTTACCTCTGTTTCTCTGCAACTGCTTTGTCCATGTGCTGAAAGATATCCTGAAACAGGGTGCAGCTGGATCGACTATTGATAGTATATCCATATCCTCTTTTCCAATATTGTTTTAGATCATTTAAATATTCTAATACCTAAAACAAAAATTTCAAAACTCAGTACTAGAACACTGCATCAATGTAAAAGATTCTCTGATTAATGATTTTCTCAGCAAAGGTTACACTGGTTAATTATTATTCTGCACAAAGTATAATAGTCTAGCATTCCTAGTGTATAATTGCTCTTTTGAGAAAATAAAGAATAATACAAGATCCTAACACATAAAGACTTATGTGCAGACATGAAAGGAACCAAGGCAATGTACAAGCAGGCACGCAAGAGCAAATTAACAGCACAGTCAGAATATGTTATCAACTGTTCAGAAGAGCGGGTTAAAGGCATGTACTAACTTCCCCTTTTTTCTAAAATTGTATCAAGATGATAATCAAAGACATATACAGCAGGAAAAAAAAAAAAGACATATACTGAAGACTATCCAGGGCAGTACACAAAAGGCTAAAGAGTGGATGAAGAATTTCTAGGTATTTCAGAAGGATAGAAACCAAAGAGAAATGAATTATTTTAGTTCATGTATTTAATCTGCCATGGGAAGAGAGAGATCTTAAAAGACTGAGCGTGCTTTGCATGAAGGAGTCCTGGGTTCATTCCTAGTACCACATGGTCCCCTAAGCACTACTTCGAGCAACCCCAAGCACAAAATCCACAGTGGCTTCCACGTGCCACTGGGTATGGTCCCCAAACCATAGCACTGTAGCACTGTCCTCCCGTTGTTCATCGATTTGCTCTGGCACATCCAATACGCCACGGGTAGCTTGCCAGGCTTTGCCGTGCAGGCGAGATACTCTCAGGAGCTTGCTGGGCTCTCTGAGAGGGGCCGAGGAATCCAACTTAGGTCGGCCAAGTTGGCCGCATGCAAGGCAAACGCCATACTGCTGTGCTATCACTCCAGCCCCCCAAACCATAATACATATTTTTTACCCTCTGGAAATTTGTTAAAACAACTATTAGTATTGAAAAGCAAATTTGTTAAAACAACAATTAGCATTGAAAAGCTAAGCAAACAAAAAAAATGAAGTACATTTTAATGTTCATTGTATTATTCTTACAAATTCTGTCAATTTGAAAATTTTCGGAGTAAGTTGCAAGAGCAGGGGAAAAAGAGATGAGTTCATAAGCAATAAGAAAAAAAGGAAAGTAACCCTAAAAAGGAAAAAAAAAATTAAAAAAAAAAAAACACAAAAACACCAGCCCCCAACGATGCTCCAGTCTTCTTCCCCACCCAGGTCAGTCTGCCCACCAATATTCGAAGACAGGACTTGGCTTTCGCCCTGCACAGCCCCAGGCGTCCTCTAGGACCCTGGGACAAAAGCAGACATGAGCCTCTTCCTCTTCACCACGAACAAAGCTCCGGTCCTCTTCCCCACCCAGCCTTTACTCCCTACATACACCAGGTTCCCGAAGGGGCGTGGCCTCTTCTGAAGCGGGTTCCTTAGAAGTGGCAGTCTCATGCTTCCTTAAAGGTGGGCATGGCCTGATTTTAGGTAGGCCAATGTTCATGCGGTGGCAGGTAGTTTAGTGTACCAAGAAATCTAGTATAACATCATAGTTCCCATACCTACACACCAACATGAAGAAACTAGGCAAATCCCCACCATGTGGGGAGGATGATGAAGAGTCCAGAAGGCTCAGTAGGTGCTATTCACCTAAGGGACCTCTCTGAGAAAGAATTCAGATATGAAGTCATGAAGATGTTCAATGAACTCAATGAAACAGACAGATATCCAATAAACTGAAAGAGGATATGAAAGAAACAATGGATCGCACAATTGAGAAAATACAGGAAGAAATGAGAGCAGAAATTGGAAAGCTACGCACAGAAATGTCACAAATGAAAGATTTCGTAGATGAAATAAAAAAACTCAGTCTGTGCCCTCAACAGTAGAACGGCCACAGCTGAAGACAGAATCAGTGAGCTGGAAGATCAGCTTGCACCAAGTCAACAGACAACAGCAAACAATGGCAAGAGACCTCAAAATAGATCGCGAGCGATCAGAGTCCTAGGAGATGATTCAAAGAGGAACAACATTAGAATCATAGGATTACCAGAGCTCAGGGAAACAATCCCAATAAAAAAGCCATGCTTAAACAAATCATTGCTGAAAAATTCCCAGAGCTTGACAATGCAGCCATTCAGATTCAAGGAGCCCGAAAGGTGCCAGCTAAAAGAGACCCTAACAAAAACACTCCAAGACATATCATAGTTAGAATGATCGATGCTACCGATAGAGACACAATACTGCAAGCAGCAAGGTCAAAGAAGGAAATCACATACAAAGGAGCACCCCTTAGATTCATAGCAAACCTATCAGAGGAAACCCTCCAAGCCTGAAGGCAATGGCGGGATATAGTGAAAAACTCACTGAAGTGAATGCTTCACCAAGAATACTCTATCCGGCTAAACTCTCACTCAAACTTGAAGGAAGAGTACACTATTTTCCAAATAAACAGCAGCTCAGGAACTTCACAGACTCAAAAGCAAACCTAAAACAAGGGCTAAAAGGGGCTACTATAAGATAAGACAAATCCTACAAGCGCAACAGAAAGATGACACAAAACCCCATAACAATAATCTCTCTCAATGTCAACGGTCTAAATTCAACAATGAAGAGACACACAGTGGCAAAATGGATTCAGAGACAGAACCCAACATTCTGCTGCCTACAAGAAACTCATCTCAACAGTCAGAGCAAATACAGACTCAAAGTTAAAGGGTGGAGAACAATACTGCAAGCAAACAGCTCCCTCAAAAAAGCTGGGGTGGCCATACTAGTATCCGACAACATCAATTTCAAGTTGAAAAAGATTAGAAGGGACAGCGAAGGCTATTTTCTCTTCATCAAGGGATATGTACAACAGGAAAAAAACACACTCGTAAATGTATATGCACCTAATGAGGGAATAGCTAAATACTTAAAACAACTGCTAACGGATTTTAAGGAGGACATTGCTAGCAATACAATAGTAGCTGGAGATTTCAACATCGCCTTATCACCTCTGGATAGATCAACAAGAACAAAACTCAGCAAGGAAACATTGGCTTTGAAAAAAGAAATAGAACAGAAAGGGCTTATAGACCTAAACAGGGCTCTACACCCCAAAAAGAAAGAGTACACATTCTTCTCCAGTGCACATGGAATATTTTCCAAAATAGAACATGTGCTAAGACACAAAACATAGCTCAATTATATTTCTATCAGGAAGATAGAAATAGTATCAACCATCTTTTCAGACCACGATGCACTGAGAATAGAAGTGAATCACACACAGACACAAAGAACCAAGTCAAACACCTGGAAATTACACAATGGAGTACTATGTAGCTGTTAGAAAAGATGAAGTCATGAAATTTATATACAAGTGGTACCACATGGAAAGTATCATTCTAAGCCAAACCAATCAGAAAGAGAGGGACAAACATAGAAAGACTGGATTCATCTGGGGAACATAAAGTAACAAAATAGGAGACTAACACCCAAGAATAGCCGAGATAAGTACCAGGAGGTTTACTCCATTGCTTGAAGGCTAGCCGCACACACTAGGGGAAATGGCAGCTCAGATAGAGAAAGGAGCACCAAATAAATGGTTTTGGGAAGTTCCTCTCAGGATGGGAGATCTGTGCTGAGAGTGGAATGTGGACCAAATATGATTACCACTCAATGCCTCTTTTGCAAACCACAGCACCCAAAAGGAGAGAGAGAACAAAAGGGAATGTCCTGCCACAGAGGAAGGATGGGATGGGGAAGGAAGGGGAGTGGGAGGGATACTGGGATCAGTGGTGGTGGAGAATGGGCACTGGTGGAGGGATGGGTGTTCAATCACTGCATAACTGAAACCCAAGCACAAAAATGTGTAAGTCTACAACTGTACCTCATGGTGTTTCACTAATAAAAATTTAAAAAAAAACACTAAAGTAAGCGTTATAAATATTGTAAGCTATAGTTATATTCCTGAGTCACCAAAACTTCCATCATTAAAGGAAACCAAAGCATAGGTTTTTACTTTGATTCTTCAATTCTAACATATTTGTACTGTACTAACTACCTCTCAGAAGGCAAAGAGAAGATGCACAAAAAAACATGAAGTAGGTGCTTGAAAGGAAAAGGAATCAAAAATGGAAGTAATTCAGGAAAGAAGGGAGAAATTAAGTGATGTGAGGGTGAATAAGCAAGGACTAAGTTCAAATAAGGAACAAGGTGAAATCCTAGTCAGGACAGAAAAAGGCAGAGATCAGGTGGCCAGATGAGCACATGCCAAATAGTATAACTATAGTAATGTGGGAAAATAAGTCATTTATTTTTGCTGAATGGTATTTCTCTTTTGGGAGTTAGAGACTAGAACCAGGGTTAAAGCTTATAACTTACATGCAGCTAAGCCCAGTTGAATCTCCAGGACTCCTAGGAGTGACATAAACTCCATCCATCCTCCCACAAAAAGTAAATTTTCCTACTGTCAATACCCATCAGTCATTTACACAATATTGAAAATCACTTAAATTTTGTATATCAGTTCCTTTCTCAAAACAAATGGAATAGAGAGAAAGGGAGGCAAGGTCTTCTCAGTTCACACCTACACAGGCTTAATAATAGTGCCCCTTTCATTTTTTAAAATATTCCAATTTAAAAGATAAACTTTGTACTCAGGAATTTAGGAGAAAAGGTTCTGAAGTAACAAGTTTTGGACATTTTAAGGAGATTAAAAACTGGGAACAGTGGGAACCAAAAAGTAGATAGCCTGGTGGCTGGAGTGATAGTACACTGATTAGGGCATATGCCTTACAACGCATCGCATATGGTCTCAGGAACACCACCAGGAGTAATACCTGAGTGCAAAACCAGTAGTATCCCCTGAACAATGCCAGGTGTGACCCAGCAAAGCCAAAAAAAAAAAAAAAAAAAAAAAAAGGAAATAGTCTGGAAGCAATAAAGGAGCATGGAGACCAAATATAATACACCCAGTATTACTGTCACTCTGCTTCCAAGAGTAATCATCATGGAAGAACCGAGCCCCTTCTCCAACTCACTGCAAAGCATAATCTCAAACTGGCACAATATCTCAAAAATCTCATTACCTTAAATGCCCATGCAAGTCTTCAAGTAACAAAATTAAGCACTTATCTTCAAACGTTCATTAACTCTTAACTTGAAAGCCTGCTTCTAGATGACAAGAAACTTTTCAAACTTTGAAACACATCTTCCTCTCGCCTAACAGAATTCTATCCAACATCATTACCCTAGGTATTTCAGAAAATAATGAACACATGGGGTTGGAGTAACAGACATTTGCCTTGCATGCAACTGATCTGGGTTCAATCCCCTGCGCCCCATATGGTACGCAGTCTGCCAGGAGTTATCCCTGAGCATAGAGAAGGGAGTAAGCTCTGAGCACCCACTGGGTGTGGTCCAAAACAAGAAAAAAAAAAAGAGGGGGAAAAAATACCATGAACACTTTTCCTATTCTACCTCTCTTAACGCCCAACATCACAGGTGAGGATTTCCTCCAACTGATAGCACTGTATCTATTAGAGCTCCCAGATGGGTCCCAGCAGCCTCCACACCTGATCTGTGTCATATTAAGGGTCTGCGCCTCAACTCCTGAAGTACAAGACCAGAGATCCTCTCAACAAGTTCCATGCTTTCCACAGTTATTCTTCCTGCCATTTCGTACAGAATGCAACCTCTAGCTTAATCCCTCGGCATCATCCAGGGGGGTTAAATACAAAGACTCAGCCCCAGCACAGCAAGAACGCTAGATAAATAATGGGAAAACACATAGAGGCCCACTAAGCTCAATGAATGAAAAAATTATCACCAAAAACATAAACAACATGAATAAATCATTAGGGAGTGTCTTTAGCAACACTATGAGGAGGATGTTCAGTGAATTCAAAGTAACAATAGCAAAGGTAGTCAGCAAAAAAACCACTAATCAGAAATGACAGAAATGAAGAACATGGCAGGTGATACAACGAACATCAATAGAAGCTCTGAACAACAGATTAACAGAAGTTGAGCAAAATATTGAGGCACTCCAAGGTAAGAAAGGAGAAACCACGAGCAACAGCAGAAAATAGAAGACAGTTTGAAAAGAAATGAACAGCATACCCGGGAGCTGTGGGGTGAGTTCAAGGGGGACAATACAAGAATCATCGGAGTCCCTGAAGAATAGGAAGGCAAATGTGAAGAAAGACTAGCTAGGGGATGGGGGGTGGGAGGGATACTGGGACCCGTGGTGGTGGAAAATGGGCACTGGTAGAGGGATGGGTGTTTGATCATTGTATAATTGAAATCCATGCACAAAAATTTGTAAGTCTGCAACTGTACCTCATGGTGTTTCACTAATAAAAATTTAAAAAAAAAAAATAGCTAAAGAAATCTAGGTAAGAACTTGCCTATATTTGAAGATCACATGCACCAAGATTCAAGAGGCCAAAGGGTGAAAAGAGTGAAAAGAGACCAGTAAGGAAAACTCTAACTCACGTTACACTCAAAATGACAAAAATCCAAAGATTGAGACAGATTATTGATACAGCAAGATCAAAAATTGCTTTTTATTTTAATCTGTTTCAAGTAAAAAAAACAATAATTATGAGGTTTAAAAAAAAGAAATGGGAAAAACAATTTTTACATACTTACAATTTTTGCATTTTTACTTACCTTTGCATCATCTACGTCAAAAACATCACACCAAGGAGATTTAACACCTTTAATTGCCAGGTCAAATGAGCAGGTAAAAAAAGCTACCTGAATTAAATCTGATGGGGGAGGTGGGGTGGGGGAGAAAAAAAATGAAAATTTTGTGACTTCTCCTATTTTCTACAATTTTCCAAAGACTATAAAATATCTACAGAATGCCACATGCAGCACTGCTAAGAAAATCGTATATACTTAAAGAGACTATTAAGACTATTCTGTTCTACCTGTATTTCAAAGAATTAAAATTTACTCTAGGAACAAGGCAGCTTAACAGGCTGGTGGTGCACAAGCTTTGTGTGCAGAAGGTCTGGGTTTCATCCTGAGCACTGCATGGTCTCCCTGCATATGGCTGAAAGTGACACCCAAGCACTGAGTCAGGAGGAGAAAGAGGAGAATCACCAGCAAACGTGGTTCAGAAACAAACAAAAATGAAAAACACTCTGTCAGGAAGAGACTGACTACAATGAGGTAAAAATTTCAGTCAATGAAACAAATTGTAAAACTCTTGACTTTTCTTCTGCTTTTAAATGTAACCTACTGGGTGGTGAAATAGGAATCAGTTTGATGGTAGAGGAAATGAGACTTTTGGTGATGAACATGATGAATATATATAGACGCAATCAAAAATGCTAGACACCTGAAATGTGATATCAGTTACCTCAATTAAGTAAAAACAACTTTCAAATATGTTTATATGCATTATTCCTGCAAACCCACAAAATATTTTACTGAAGTATTTACTGTATGAAATATAAATTACTTCTGTTCATATTAGAGAATGGGGTGAAAGGAGATAATATTTTAAGTTTAGTCCCAACTTAAAAATTAGGAGCAAAGTACATTATTAGACAGTTCTTTAAACAATGCAGTATTTTATATTAAATCATTAAGAAGTAGTATGGATGGGGCTGGGGTTAGACACATATGCCTGGCACGTAGAAAAATTTAGTTCAATTCCTAGCACTGCATGTTGCCCCAGCATTACTGCAAGTAGCCCTGGAGGCCACAAGCATCTCCAGAGCTGGCCCTGGTGGCCCCCAGCACTGGTCCCAGCAAAGCATAACAGTGAATGGTCTTGGAGACCATTTCCTGGGTATTTCCTGGGAAAAACACCAAGTACAAAGAAAAGGATATGAAGGTTGGGCAAGACTGTGGAAGACAGAGAAGGAAAGGCAGAATAAGAGGTTAGGAAGGAAGTGAAATGAAGGACTACAGAGAGACTCAAAGAGGACAAAGTCATACATAGAAGTGGGGGTAGAAAGGCTGGCCCCAATGTCAGGTTTCCAAACTCAGCTGCTTCTCAAGCAGACAGTGAAATCCAGAATAAATTGCAGGAGTGTTCTCTCAGCTGAATTAGGTGATTACTCAGTTTTAGGTACACAGCTTTAGCTTTGCATGAAACGATAAGGGAAGGAGTACTTGTCCTACAAAATGCAGCCTTTGTCAGCAACAGAGTCAAACACTGCTCAGATCAAGAGGAAGCGGGTATTAGCCAACGCTGTGGAGAGGAGAAACCAACTGCAGAGGTTGCCTCTACTGAGTTTTCTTTTATCTCAATGACTTTCCTCTTTCCCAAGGGAAAAATGAGACCAGAAATAAGGTTTTACATGATTTTTGCAATAGTTAAAAGAATTTTTAATATTAAAATAGTTTTTTAATAGCTAAAAGTTAAAATTTTTAATAGTTAAAATAAAAATTTTTTAATAGTTAAAAGAATTTCCATAAAGCAGTAAATAATACAAAAATATTTAATTAGCAATATACATAAAGGTCACTTTAAAACTTTACTTCTAGGGGCCAGAGCAATAGTACAGTGGGGAGAGCATTTGCTTCGCAAGCAACCAACCCAGGTTCAATTCCCAGTACCACATATGGTTTCCTAGGCACTGCCACGAGTGATCCCTAAGTGCAAAGCCAGGAGTAGCCCAAAGCACTAAGTCCAACTCCCTAACCCCCTAAAATTTTGCTTATACATATGAAAAGGTATAATAATCCCTTATTAATGGCTTATAATCTAAGATTAGCATTTTGCAAGTACCAGGAATTTTGATGAAAAGAATTATTCATAAAATTCTATTTTGAAATTATGAAAATCAATCCAAATGGCCTATTCTTTAAGTGAAGAGACACACTGTAGCACTGTCCTCCCGTTGTTCATCGATTTGCTCAAGGCGGGGTACTCTCGGTAGCTTGCTGGGCTCTCCGAGGGAGACAGAGGAATCGAACCTGGGTCGGCCGCGTGCAAGGCACACACCCTACCTGCTGTGCTATCGCTCCAGCGATAGGAAGGAATTTTAAAAAACTATTTTTTTCTGGGAAATAGTAAAAAAAAAAAAATTCAGAATCAAATGTTCCTGAGTAAAAAGATGCCCCTAATACTTCTGATTTAACATTTTCAGATTTAAGTTTATCTCCTAACTAATAATAGTAGAAACATAAAAATAATCATAATGTTAAAGATTTAAATGTAGATTTTTCTATTTACCATCTATTTATCATGCTTAGGTGTTAAATGAGTTCTTTTCTACTTAATCTTCAGAGCAAAAACAAGTCATGAATTATAAATTAGGCAGCTATAGTAAAACCATTCATTCAGTGAGTACTTTGTAAGTATTTATATGTAACTATCTTCAGGAGAATGAGAAATTGGTTTTTTTTTTTTTTTTTTTTGCTTTTTGGCTCACACCCGGCAATGCACAGGGGTTACTCCTGGCGGTGCTCAGGGGACCATATGGGATGCTGGGAATCGAACCCGGGCCGGCCACGTGCAAGACAAACACCCTACCAGCTGTGCTATCTCTCCAGCCCCAAAATTGGTTTTTTTAAAAGCTTTTGAATTTCAATGGTATCTGCAAAATATCTCACAATTGCTTGAGTTAACAAGTTGTCATTATGTTTTGATATCTCTCTCTCTTACAAAATCATATGAAAATATGAACACAGAAAAGATGTTTTCCATTTCAATCCTCTGAACACTGCTGGGCCCAAGAAATGAGGCATCAGAGCTGAGCTCCGAATGGTCAGGTTACTGGGCTAAAAATGGCCAGCAATGACCCCCAGCACCTCCAGTGCTTTGAGATATGACCCCAACTAAAAAATAATAATAAGGTATCTTCAGCTCTAAGGTAAACAATTGTTTCATAATACAGCCAACTAATACATCTTATGGCAACACCATCAGGCTCAAGGAATGGTTGATTTAGGCAGTGTCAAGTGTTTCCATGTAAAAAATAAATGTACTAGGGCTGGAGCGATAGCACAGCGGGTAGGGCGTTTGCCTTGCACGCAGCCAACATGGCCAACCCAGGTTCAATTCCCAGCATCCCATATGGTCCCCCAAGCACCGCCAGGAGTAATTCCTGAGTGCATGAGCCAGGAGTAACCCCTGAGCATTGCTGAGTGTGACCCAAAAAGCAAAAAAAAAAAAAAAAAAAAAAGTACTGGCTTTTCACACTCCCCAGTCAATACTCTAATTATAGAAAAAAAAACACCTCAATTCTCTAAAGCACACTACCATACACTAGATGGTTTTCTTGAACCCAAGGGGAAAATAACATGATATGCTCCATTACTACTACATTCCTTAGACTACAGGAGGAAATTGTGAGCTATCATATGACAGTAACCATAAGTGAAGAGATAATGAATTAAAAAAAAAAAAGGTATTGTGGCTGGAGAGATAGCACAGGGGGTAGGGCATTTGCCTGCAAGTGGCCAACCCAGGTTTGATTCCCAGCATCCCATATGGTCCCCTGAGCACCGCCAGGAGTTAACTCCTGAGTGCAGAGTCAGGAGTAACCCCTGTGCATCACCGGGTGTGACCCACCCCAAAAAAAGTATTCACTAAAGAACTCCAACCAGTTTTAAAATTCAGCTGAGAGAGGAAAAATACAAGAAAAATCTCTCTCATTCACTATATGACAAAGGAACAGACATTAACCAAATGTTGACAACGATGGATTATAAAACTCAGATTATCAAACAGAGAAGGAGAGGGTGGGAGAAATAAAGAGATGAACTGGAAGGATAGTGGAAGACAGATGGACCTAAGGATAGTGGAAGAATGTCCTGGGTAGTGCTCAGGGCTATCTTTGGCTCTGTGCTCAGGAGTGACACCATATGTTATGCTGAGGATTTCAACCAGGGTCAGCAGCATGCAAAGCAAGGACCTTCACTCCCGTGCTATCTCTGATGGGTTAAATAAATTTCAACTAGCTTTGACCCAGACATTAAATTATATATTCTATGAAATAACAGAACTGAAAAGAGATCTATAGAAGACAATACATTGATAGATAAATAAGTTACAGAAAACATAACAGCATTTCCTCTATTAAAAAATATTCAAGAGTTAAAGAACATTTGGGGTGAACTTTTGGGTTGGCACATAATGTGGGGGCAGAGCTTACTCCTGGCTCTGCTCTCAGGGATCATTCCTGGTGATGCTCAGAGACCATATGGGATGTCAGGGATCAAACCCGGGTCAGCGGCGTGCAAGGCAAATGCCCTACCCACAATAATGTTGCTCTGGCCCCACTAAAGTATTTTTAAAGAGTTTCTGTGTATTATTAAGGAATCCTTTACTAACGTTTTATATAAATTACAATCTCAAATAATCTTTGCAATATTCCTATGAGGTAAGTGCAATTATATATTCATTTTACTGAGAAAGAAACTATGGCCTCAAGACAATATAGGGCTCATGAAACGTCAGAATAAGTCAAGATTCAAAAACAAACCAATTCCAGAATAACTGTACTAATACTGCCTCCAAAATAGTTTCAAAAGTTACCCTATCCGTAAAACATAAATAATCCTGTTTATTCAGAGGCTATTTAAAAGCAGGGTTTTTTTTGTTGATATTGTTATTCTTAAATAATCGAAATGGTCACAAACAAAAATAATGATTACATAATGGAATATAAGTGTGGTCTGAAATTCTGTACAAAAATTCAAAATGTGGGACCAGAATTAAAAGCATTAAATGAAAAAAACACTTGTCACTTGACATCCTGTTCATCAATTTGCTTGAGCAGGCGCCAGTAACGTCTCCATCATCCCTGTCACATGGTGGTGTAGCCCAATGGCGTCTGCTTGTTCTAGGAACACAAAGAGCCTCCAACCGATTGTTTAGGGTTGTGACGAAGAAGTCTGACCATCTCGTAGGTGGGCAGCCACACGATCTTTTGACATCCCATGAAATCCAGTTGGCAATGGCTCTAGTCCAGCAGTCATCTCCAAATCTCATTACGTGTCCAGCCCATCTGATTTTCAACGCCTTGGCAAACAAGACAGCGTCCCTGATTCTCAATTGTCAATGGAGGTCAGGATGACGGATTCCTTCTCTCACTTGAGTGAAGCGTGATACTCCAAGCATAGCTCTTTTGATTCCTCTTTGGGAGACCCGGAGAGCGTTCTCATTCTGTTTTCATCGGGCCCAGGTCTCTGAGGTGTATGTTAATGCAGGAAGAACATTAAGAATCGAAGAGATTGAAGAGATCTGCCCGGAGCCAGAGGTTCTTGGTCCTCTTAGCTATTTCTTTGATGCTCTTGAAGGTGTTCCAAGCCACTTTCTTCCTCCTCAACTCAGGTGCCAGGTTGAGTTCTGTTGAGTTCTCAACACCTAACCTGTTGCATTGGGAGATATGTGTTCCATTGAGAGCGAATGGAACATCAGGAATGAGTCCGTTTCTCATAAACATTGTCTTCGTGAGATTCAGCTGTAGTCCAACCTTTCCACACTCATGGTCAAAGTCTGCCAGCATTTGTGCCGCTTGGCTAATGTTTGTTGTTATTACAGCAATGTCATCAGCGAAGCGGAGATAGTGTAGTTGCTGACCGTCTATCTTCACCCCTATTCCTTCTCATACCAATCATCGCATGACATTCTCAAGGGTGGCATTTAAGAGTTTCGGTGAAATGGTATCATCCTGCCGAACCTCTCTTTTGACATCAATGATTACTTCTTTGTAGAATGGTGAGATCCTGGTAGTGAATCTGTAATACAGCTCACGGAGGATCTTGATGTTTGAACACCCTGTTTGGCTAGGGCTTTGATGACCGCTTCCGTCCCAACAGAATCAAAGGCTTTCTTTAAATCAATGAACGTTAGACAGAGTGGCATCTTGAACTCCCGAGAAACCTCAATGAGCTTGGTTACGGTGTGGATATGGTCAATCGTGCTGAATACTTTTCGGAACCTGGCTTGCTCGCATAGTTGTCCTTCATCTAGTGTTCTGCCAATCATTCAGGATGACTCGAGTGAACAGCTTGTAGACGACAGACAACAGGCAGATTGAGCGATAGTTGCCAATGTCGTGGATGTCTCCCTTCTTGTACAGTAGTACAGTCCTGCTAGTTTTCCCCGGGGACGGAACCTTGCATTCAGACAGGTAGCGTGTGAAGAGCCGAGCCAGTGCACTGATGAGTACTGACGGCAGGTTCTTCAGGTGTTCGGGTCTGACCTTGTCTGGGCCGGGTGCTGTTCGCTTCTTTACCAACAAAATGGCATGTCAGATTTTAGAAGGGAGAACATTGGGAATGACATATCCATCCTGTGGAATTTGGTATGTTGGCAGGTGGACATGGCTATCAAAGAGATTTGAGTAGAAGTCATGGATAATCTTCTCCATTGCCCTTCTAGAAGATGTGATAGATTCATCAGGACATCGAAGGGCAGTCATCTTGGTCTTATAGTTGGTGAAGGACAAGCGGGCGTTGTGAATGCTTTTCCCAGCTTCTGCTGCATCTGCCAGCACTGCTGCTCTTCTCTCTTTGAGGTCTTCCTTGATCACATCTCTGCACTGCTTTGCAAGCTTGGACATTCGCTTGCGGTTGCCTGAGGCTTGTGCCAAGCCATGTTGGCGAATGAGCTCAATAGTTTTCGAAGACAGGCGTCTTTTTGTGGCCATCTCTCTCTCGGCATTCCTCGCACAATCATGGAAGTGCTGAACCAGTCGATTGTATTCCTCATCAATGCTGTCAATGAGGGCAACTTCCCATGTTGCCACATTAGTGCCAAAGACCTCCCAGTTGGTGGTCATTCTGGGAGTTCTCTTCTTAAACTTTGCAACCCTTCCACCCTGCTCCGTGAAGTAGAATTTTGCAAAGTTGAATAAAAATCAAATTTCGGACCAGTATCACATGCTGATACCACTGTTAGTTTAAAATTCTGTGAAACAGTAACCCCTTTATGCAAAGAAACACAAATACAAAGAGAGACATGGGATGGTTTAAATGCTCAAATGACAATGGTTAGCTCTGGGAAGAAAAGGAGAGGAATAAGATCCAAGGAAAGGACCAAGGCACTTCAATTTACTTCAACAACTAACTAAAGCAAAATATTTAAGAACTAGTCATGAATATATCAATGCTCATTACATTGGTCTTTATTATTATCTGTGATTTGGTCACACCAGTATCAGAACATAGGTGTAAAAAGGTTAAAAATGCACCAATGTGCATGTTTCAATCATGTTCTAATAAATAATTATTAAAGTTCCAAATGTGATCCCAATGTACAGCTAGTTTAAGGAAAGAGAAAAAGTTTTATTCCAAATGCTAGTCTATGCCTCTTCCAGTTTTGATTCTTATAAAACTCAGGCTTGGGGCTGGAGTGACAGCACAGTGGGGAATGTGTTTGCCTTGAATGTGGCCGATCCGGGTTCGATCCCCAGCATCCCATATAGATGGTCCACTGAGCACCGCCAGGAGTAATTCCTGATTGCAGAGCCAGGAGTAACCCCTGAGTATAGCCGGGTGTGACCCAAAAAGAAAAAAAAAAAAAAAAACCCTCAAGCTTGACAAAGCCTAGTGTATTTTATTTGCTTCTTAACATCTAAGTCTCCTTGGAAACTGTTTCTCAATATAATGAAATCCACAATCTTTATTAAGAGATTTGTCAATATCTGCTCAAGAAATTATTTATTTCTAGAAGACGTGGAAAAGAATCCTTTTTTAAAAAGAAAACTTTTCTACTGCTAGGTAACTACACACTGGTCTATCAGCTTTCACAAAATAACCATAATATATATTTTTATTCTCAAAAGTGCTCAAGTAGCCCAGTCAATCTGTGGCTGTGCATATTCTCCATCATCTCTAAGGTTTAATAAAAAGGCTTAGAAAGAGAGAGAAAAAAAAAGTACTACTTCACTTTTCACTTTCTAAAATGCATGCTCTGGAACCAGAGTAACAGTACAGCTGGTAAGGCATTTGCCTTGCATGCGGCCGATCTGGATTTGATCCCTGACATCCCATATTGTCCCCTGGGTATCGCCAAGAGTAATTACTGAGTGCTGAACTAGGAGTATCCTGAGTATCGATGGGTATGACCTAAAAAGCAATAAAATAAAATAAAATGTATGCACTGGGGTCTGGAGCAATTATACTGCAGGTAAGGCACTTGCCTTGCACACGGCCAACCTGGTTTCAATCTCCAGATCCCCTACAGTCCCCTTGAGCATGGCCAGGATTGATTACTGAGAGCAGAGCCAGGAGTAACACCTGAACATCACCAGATATGGCCCCAAAAACCAAAATAATTTTAATATTTTTAAATAAATAAAATGCTCTGTTAAACATTTTCATTTGAACCACACTTCATGAGTAGGTAATTCGTAAGATAATTTGTTTGACAATAATGCTTAAGGGTTGTAGCTTTATATACATCTCTCCACTCCGCCCAAATCCAGTACACAGTAAGAATCTTGTATACTATATAAAACTCAAAGATATGAATCTGACAACAGAAAACATTGTGTGCAATTTTTTTATCTAGAACATATTATTTCCCTACTGTAAATTCACTCACAAGTCTATAATTTACTCTTCCTTTTTTTTTCATTTTCAGAATTCAAAAACTAAAATCTTTATACTGGCACTCAAATAAATAACAATAGGCATATTACCTGCATTTAAATTGTTGACTGGCACTTGCAAAGTAGCTGCAACTTTATTTAAAATTTTCTGCATTTCTGGTCCATTTTTGAAGGCTTCTACATGATAAAGAGCAGTAGTATTTTTTTCAACTTCAGTTAAAAACTTCTCACAATGGTCAAAGAATCTCATTAATTTATCATTAATTCTTGGAGGTCCGCATTCCATGTCTGAAAGAGGGGAGGTTTTATATATATATATATATATATAGAGAGAGAGAGAGAGATAAATATCAACTTTCAAAGTATTGAAAACTTTTTTTGCAAGTATGACATAGAATACAAAAATGCCCTATGCATTCTCATGTCGGGAATAACATATTACTTACAAAAGGGTAAAACTAAAAATCCCCATATGCCAGAAAGACAATACAGCAGGTAGGGTAGGGCATTTACCTTGCATACAACTGACTTGGGTTCAATTCCTGGTACCACAAATGGTCCCCTGGGGCACCATCAGGATACCTGAGTGCAGAGCCAAGAGTAAGCCCTGAGCATTACCAGGTGTGGTCAAAAAGCAAAACCAAAAATTTATAAAGCATCATTTTTAAGTATTTGTAATTCATAAAGTTACTTGTTAAAAAGACTATAGGAACAGATTATTAAAGATACTGTAATTTTCTAAAATATGTAACAGGGACAGACAGATAAAAGAGATAGTACAGGGGAAGGCCCTTGCCTTGAACATGGCTGACCCAGGTTCCATCCCCAGCACCATTTATGGTAACCTGAACACCAACAGGAGTGATCCCTGAACACTGAGCAAAGAATAGCTCCCAAGTACCACTGGGTATGGCCCCAAAACAAAATTAAACAAAACAATAACAAAAGACACAAACATGCACACAAGAAGTAATTTTAGGCCAACAGAGTTAGAAGAGGAGATATGGCCTGCATATGGTTGTTGCAGTCAGTACAACTTAAAAAAATTATGATAAGTTTTGATAAAATAAATTATGATAAAATAATAACTGAAATAAATGTTTTTCTTTTTCTACTTACTTCATTATTTACATGAATTTATTTACATGAATTACAAGACTAGTTGTAGTTTGCTTTTGACATACAATGTTCCTATCACCATACAATGTTCCTATCACCAATGTTCCAATCACCAATCCTGCCACCAATGTTTCTAGGTTCCCTCACCAACCCGGCTCCCTTTCTGCGTTCCTCAACCCAGGCCTGCCATCTTGACAAGCACCTTTTAAATTTGGTTATTAAAGTATGGGTCCCACAATTTCAGTGTTGTTAACTTGGTTTGGATATTTAGCTCTATCATTCCTTAACACCACCAATGTTTTCTTAGAAAAACAAATAGGCTTGTTCTTCAAGACCATGTTCTCCCTTGAATACTTGCTTGTCAATGATGCTTCTCAAATATGTACTTCTCCCTCTCTCCCCTCCTAACTTTCTAAGTAACTTCCAATAAAAACTACCCTGTTTCTCTCTCTCTCTCTCTCTCTCTCTCTCTCTCTCTCTCTCTCTCTCTCACACACACACACACACACACACACAAATAAAAATAACCAGCCACAAAAAAGTCATTAGAAATGTAAAGATGTAACATATAAATACTGTTTCTAACAGGCAGAAGTAACCTGAAAAGAAAAAAAAAACACACACACACAAAAAACCAAACATTAGCCAAGTTCCTAATCAGAAAGTGAAAGATAATTCAAGAGTTTGAAATATCTTCTGAGAGTATTTTATCAACTTTTTAAAACTGTTGTTTTTGCAGAAAGTCCTGTTTTACACAACAATTTTTTTTTTTTTTTGGCTTTTTGGGTCACACCCAGCGATGCACAGAGTTACTCTTGGCTTTGCACTCAGGAATTACTCCTGGCGGTGCTCAGGGAACCATATGAGGTGCTGGTAATCAAGCCCGGGTCAGCCGCATGCAAGGCAAACACCTTAGGAGCTGTGCTATTGCTCCAGCTCCCTACACAACACTATTGCAACAAATATACCTCTTAAGTGTCAAGTCTTCTATATTTGATTGTGTTAGGTGCTCTGGCTTGGCTTATTTGCTAACTAAAGCTCCCAGAAAACTTCCCTTTTAAATCTATCAAGTTACTTAACATACCCAATTTGGCAACAAATAGGTATTGGAAAAAGTATTCAAAACCATGTATCAATTCTTAAGGTGCCTAGTAAATCTAGTTCTGAGAAAAGTAAATCCAGTTCTATTACTTTGTTTTGGATGTTAAAAAAAAAATTATATATATACAAGTATATCTGATCCTGAAAGATAATTCAACCACTTTAACTACAGTTCAGGTTATATTTTGTCATACCCATCAGTGCTCAGATACCACTCCTGGCCCTGTGCCCAGGTGTCACTCTTGTGCTAAGGATCAAACCTGCGTCAGCTACCAGCAAGGCAAGCACCTTATCCCCGGACCTATTTCTCTGACCCTCAATAAAACATCAAAACTAGGGCAATGATCTTTGTTATCTTTTTTTTGTGGTCTCAAAATATTTGTTTCCCAAGTGCATCTGGGTATTTCTTCCAGTCTATTCTCTAATTATTATTGTTCTTTAAACAGAAATAATGATATTCTGCTTTTGCAAGAATTATGAATCTAATTCAGGGGCCTCCCCCAAAAGTTCAGATGTACACAACAAGGGAAACAACTGTCTGAGTTAATAATGAAGTAGCTCAGTAAAGGATTTAACCTCAGAGACAGAAAATGGTGGGTTTATCCTGAACCATTCTGACCTCTGGCTTTGGATTGAGAGGGAAATGTCAATTCTCAGACATTACTTAAGGCAAAAGTCATTCATTCCAGAACATCCAAGAGTCCTTTTTTAATATTTACTATATACTAAAGCAATATCTGCTTTCAACAGCCAATCAGTAGCTTTATGAGGCCTTCTCAATGGCATTATTGGAGAAGACCTAGCTGTAATTAAAAGGCACAATTCAGGCCTACATACGCCTCAATGGTAGAGCATAAAGGCTCAATCCCTGGCACAATCAACTGATTCATTTAAAACAGGCGACTACACCCAGGCCAGCCAACTGAGTTACCCACAGGATGCACAATCAATGGAAGAATCCCTGAGATGGGTGAACTGAGTGAGGATGTTACTGAAGAAACAAGACCGGGGCCTCGAATTAATTTTTCTTTAAAGCTAAGGATGCCTCGAGGCTGGAGCGATAGCACAGTAGCTAGGGTGTTTGCCTTGCATGCAGCTGACCCAGGTTTGATTCCCTGCATCCCATATGGTCCCCCGAGCACCGCCAGGAGTAATTCCTGAGTGAAGAGCCAGGAGTAACCCCTGTGCATTGCTGGGTGTAACCCAAAAAGGAAAAAAAAAAGCTAAGTGATGCCTCACTACAATTCTGACGTTAAAGTCAATCAACAAAGTATTGGTACCAGAACAATACAGCAGGCAAGGAGGGGACGTGCCTTGGCACACAACCAACCCAAGTTCAATCTACACCACATACAGGCTCCTGAGTCCCACCAGGAGTGATCCCTGAGCACAGAGCCAGGAGTAAGCTCTGAGTACTGCAGAATGTGCCCATCCACTACTCCCACCACCCAAAAAAGTACTGATATTCGTTCATCTCTCGAATACAACAGTGTAATTTTTTCACTCTAATTTATGAAATGTTTTAACATAACATCCCTAATGTCACAGGGCAAATGGGAGTTCAGCAGTATAATAGTTGAGTCCAAGGTCTCAGTTACATCCCCTCAGTTTGCAGCTATCATATCTCAATTTTCTCATCTTTTAGATTGGGGAGAAATATTTTCAAAGGCCAAGACCTGTTGTAAGGATTTAGGAAAGTTAATGTGAAGTGTGTCTGGCCCATGGCTCACATTAATGTTCACAGAAGTCAGAAGTAGTAGTGGTAACTATTAACATATTTACTGAGACAAATGGCACTATTCAGGGGGGGTCAACAGAAGGCCTGGAATCTAGGCCTAATTCATACTAAAAGCCAAACTGGTTCATGTTCTTGGGCGCTACTTCTTCACCAAAGAAATAAAAGGTCTTGCTGGGAGATTTCTCCAATTTTGAGAAAAAAGGCACAGAATAGATTAGCAAAGTCAGGTTTGAGATCAGACCACAGCTACAATCAAGCAACTTTGCGGTGTACACAAGAGCAAAACGAAAACATGAGTAGCAACACAGAGTGTAAAGAGTGGCTTCCTAAAATGACTAGAGGTTGAGCACCAACATTTGGGGGAAAAAATGCTAAAGAAAATACCTAAACAGTCTAAAAAGCTAAACCTGAGGAAGAAAGCTGAGGAGTATATTATATATGTGTAATATATATATGTGTGTGTATATATAACACACCCATATAATATACACATACATACAATACACACAGACACACATAACACACACACATATGTTTGTTTGTTTTCAGCTGCACCCAGCAGGGCTCTGGGCTTACTTTTGCCTCAGCACTCAGGAATCACTCCTGGCGTGCTCGGGGGACCTTATGGATGCCAGGGATCAAACCCGGGTCGGCCGCGCGCCAGGCAAATGCGCTACCCACTGTCCTATCGCTCCAGCCCTTGGAGTATGCTTTTAAAGCGCATCGCACCCGGCGTAGAATTAGCTGTCAGGAGGGAAGAAAAAGAGATGGTGGGGAGTTCGGAAAGGGCAGCAATTTTGTTCGAAAAAGGAGGCTCAAACACCGGTCTGTCTGTCTCCTTTCCTGCAGGATCCCCGACGTCTACTCGCAGGTTCTGCATCACCGGGCGCCAACCTCGTACCTCAAGGGCTCCAGAGAGCGGCGAGCCCGGCCAAGTACCCGCCCGCAGCCCGGGGGAGGGGAGCCGGTCAGCAGCAGGGGAGGGACAGCGGGGAGGGAAGAACGGGACGGGGACGCGGGAACTGGGCCCGGCGGCCCTCCGGTCACCTGCGACGTCGGGCGCGGGCAGCCCCGGGTGGTGGTGCTGCCACAGCCCCTGCAGGAAGGCGTCGCCGCTGTCCACGCAGCGGTGCTTGGAGCTGGTGATCAGCCGCAGGCGGCCGTAGTTCTCGCGGCTGAAGAGCGCGGGGAAGCGCGAGGCCATTCGCAGCGCCAGCTGCCGCATGTCCTGCCGGCCCTTCTCCACCAGCTGCCCGTCCATCCAGTCTGCGTACCAGAGCGGCCGGCGGGCCAGGACGGCGCCCAGGTCGCGGCCGTCGTCGTCGGCGCCGCTCCCGCCGAGCGCGGGCGCGCGGCTCTGCAGCAGCCGGTGCAGATGCCGCAGCTTGGCGATCTGCTTGGCCGTGGGGTAGCGGGTGCCGTGGCGGATGAGCGCGACCAGCTGCACCGGGGTGCAGGCGTCCTCCAGCCGCTCGGCGCCCCGCCGCAGCACCTCGGCGTCCGGCAGCCCCGGATTGGCATCCTCATAGCGAGTCTTGGTGCCGAAGTAGGGGCTGAGCACCGAGACCACCGGCTGCTCCGACTCCAGGAGGTCGCAGCGCGACAGCGACGAGAGCAGCGCCACAGCCAGGGCAGCGGCAGGGGCGACCGACGCGCCGACGAGGCTGCTGGGGCCACGGAGCATGATGAGCGGAGCGACCGCGGGTCTCTCGCCGGCTGCGGCCGCCGGCTTCCGCTTCCGGGGGCAAGGGGCGGGCCTCGAGGGGGCTTCCGGCCGGGGTCCGCGCGGGCTGCGGCTCGGCGGAGCGGCGGTCGCGGGGCTGCGCGGGGCTGCGCGGGGCCGTCGGTGGCGGCGAGCAGCTGGTGCCAGCCTCTGCCCGGCTTGTCCGACGCGGCGAGAGCCGGCAGAGAACCCGCAGGATCCTCGGTGCTCTGTGATCAGACGGAGTCTCTGGCGACCGGCCGCCAGCGTGGGCGCATTTCCTCGTCACAGGCGCCTCAGGGACTGACTCAGCGGCTCCGCCCCGCTCCCGGCGTTGAGAATGTTCCACGGCGTGTGCCTGGGCAAGCCCGGACGAAGCCTTAGCCTCCGAGGCCGCGGGAACCGGACGCCTTTTGACAGCCTCAGTGCAGCGCCCGCCCTTGCACCCTCCTTGCCTCTTGGGGGCTTCTCCCGGGCTGGCCTCGGAACTACCGAACGTCAGGCTGAGGCGGTTCTTTCCGGTGCAGCGGCGTGGGTCCAGACCCGTGGGAATCCCCGTGCCCCCGGCCTCCCGCCTATTGCACCGTGGCACTGTCCTCTCTCGTTAATCGATTTGCTCCAGCGGGCACCAGTAACCACTGTGAGACTTGTTGCTGTTTTTGGCATATGAATACGCCACAGGGAGCTTGCCAGGCTCTGCCACGGGGCCGGGATACTCTCGGTAGCTTGCTGGGCTCTCCAAGAGGGATGGAGGAATCGAACCCTGGTCGGTCGGCCGCGTGTAAGGCAAACACCCTACCCGCTATGCTATTTTGAAAATGCGCTGGATGCCTCAGAGCTGAGAAGAACCTGAACTTAAGCTCAGTTCTCCTGGGGGGTTTCTTACGCCTTCAGTAGGATCTGACCTGGAACGGGTGGGACCGACACAGCAGGCTGCTCTGCAGAGATATTGTACTCGTTGGTACCTAAGAGGCCACAGCAACCCTGATAACCTGGGTGCCTTGAGTCATAGCCTCGCAGATTTCCTCCACTATTAACTGTGAGCTAATCTGTGGGAAGCTAACCGGGCCCTTGACCACCACGCCAGCTCCCAAACTCTGCTCTAATTACAGACTAAAACAACAGGTTTGGTTTGGAGAGGTTACTGCTCAGAATCTTACATACACAACCCTCAAATCATGAATCTGAACACCACCTTTGTTATTCATTTAAATGCCAGTTTAGAGGCCAAAAGACTAAATATTAAAGAAAGCATCTGGTGATTCAAATTCGTGGAAGTTTTGACCGTGTTTTTCTTTAATCCGTGTTTTCCTACCGGTCTTTGACCGTGTTTTCCTACTGATCTTGGGGTGGAGACAGTACAGGAGGTCAGGTACTTGCATGTGGCAGACCCTGGTTCAAAACCTGGGTACCACATATGCCCCACCACCAACACCCCAGAACCACCAGGGTACAAGCAGGAGCTACCAGGAGTAGATCCTGAACACCACACTGGCCCCAAAGCCCTTTCCCTTCCAAAACAAACTGCTGCTTGATTAACTCGTATCTATATTCCAACTTTCTTGATGAAGTGTCTTTCATATCCAGCCAGCTATAAAAAATAAACAAGTATAAATCAAGATTCGATTTCAATTGAATGCTGAAAATTTAAACAGGTTCTGTACCGGAAATCAGTTTAGGATGACAGATGTTCTTTTCTGATAAGTCATTTTGTAGAATGTCAATACCTGCATATCTGTGATGAGTGCTGTTTTCACAGTTGTTCAGTATTTAATGAGCATCCACCCTTTACAGACTTCCTTATGTTTTATACACTTAGGAGTCTGATATTACTAAGTTCATTTACTAAGCATTTGTGCCAGTTAGGTCTCATTATACTTTCTTAATATGTTTGCTCATAAGAATATGTTGCCATGAGTCTGCCCCACATTAGGAAGCTGCAAGTTCCATCCCTGCCACTGCCCTTCCTGCTGAATGAGATCAGCCAGTACTCTGCTGTTTACAATCCCAGACACAGTAATAAATCCTGCAGCCTAGCTGGGAAGAGAGCTCAGAGTGCATGCTTTCCATGCAGAAGGCTAGGGTTCCCCATATAGCCCCTCTCCCCATAAGTATTTAATTCCCATATAGAACTGAAATTAACTACAAGGAATACAATAAGGCTATGCCCCCAGTCATCATAACAATGAAAGGAAATGGTTCTTTAAAACGTGGATCTTGCACTCAACCTTTTGAGTTTTCAGGATCACCAAGTCTTTCCAAACTCATTACTCCTTTGTAACAAGTTAGTCTTTTAGAGACTTAGTTACTTACAAAATGGTGGTTCACATTATTTTACTCTAAATTTGTCCATTGCTTGGTTTGATTTTCCTCCCTTTAATTAACCATCTGCTAATTTTATGCTGGATTTCAGAACTTGTTATGTAAACTTATAATCATTGTTATGTCAAGCCATAAACCATGGTTGAGTTTCCCTCTCCTCCCTGAGCAGAGCCCTGGCAGCTGAAGACCTCCAGGATCCAGCCACAGTCATGCTGAGACCACTCTCCATACACTAGGACAGGTCTCACGCATGAAGGAACCGGAAGAGGAACCTAGGTGTGCGAGACCCGGGGCTGAGATCTCTAAGCCTGCTCGGTTCGGGACTGGGCCTCCTCCACCTAGATCCCCATCTTCCAGTAGCTGGACAATTAAACCCACCAACTGCCATGTAACCCCATCAATGGCCAAGATCCAGAGACAATAAAACCAAGCTCCTGGAAGCACACGGCCGAGACCTCCTATTGTCTAGTTCTCACTCTCAGAGAACCCAGCAGGCTATCAAGAGTCTTCCGCCCGCATATATGCCTGACTGGGAATACCTGTAAAGGTGATTAGAGGCTGCCCCAAAAACCTCCATCCCTCTTCGAGAGCCCAGCAAGCTACCAAGAGTATCCTGCCCACACAGCAGAACCTGGCAAGCTACTCATGGCGTACTCAATATGCCAAAAACAGTAACAATGATGGTCCTCATTCCCTTGACCCTGAGAGCCCTCAATATGCCATTGGCCTACACTAGCACGTGACAGGGATGAATGGAGACATTACTGGTACCCGCTTGAGCAAATTGATAAACAACAGGGTGATAGTGATGTCAAGCCAATGAGGCCAATAATAAAATTGAAGTAATGCCATCTGTTTATTTATTTATTTTGGTTATGAAAAAAAGCCAGATAGAGCATAGGAGAACAAAATATATGTGTTTTTTTCTTGCTTTTTGATTTTTCCTATTTGGGCCACACCAGGTGTTATTCAGGGGTTACTTCTGACTCTGTACTCAGGAATCACTCATGGCAGCTGGTGCACCACATAGGACACCCAGGTAGAATGCAAGCATGCTGCCCACTATATTATCTCTCCTGCTCCAAAGTACATAAGCTTTAGATTCAGGCTCCAAGTTCAGCCACTCATTGGCTAAGTGACTTTGGAAAATTATCCAAGTTCTCTTTGCCTTAGTTTCTTATCTGAAAATTAGGACTATTAGAACCTGAAATTGGTCCAATGCAAATTAAAAATTGAATTCAAAATTTAAAATAATAAACTTTTGAGCAGACTTGCTGAAAATGTAAAGAATGTTTCTTACACTAGGGAGACAAGTCAAAGGACTAGAGCATATGCTTTTTATGAAGAAAGCCAAGTTCAGTCTGGCATCACACACATGGTCTACCATTGTCATCCTGAGCATCACTGGATGCGACCAAAAACCAAAAAAGAATTTTTTTCTGTTATTTTGTGTGTCCCCAAAATCCTATGGAAAATTATGCTTCAGAGCAAGAGCAGCACAAAAAGCATTTATTGACCATCTGACTCCCTTCAGCCTTTGTTCTAAGATGCACTTCCCACTTCTTATCCTATATAAACTCCCTCTTGGGGCCAGAGAGCACTCAATGGGCTAAGCACATGTCTGAGTGGAATACAAAAATGTTGAAAACTGTATCATTCTACCAAGTACAGTTTCTTTTTTCATCAGTCACTACATTAAAAAATATTTATTCTTGTCACATAGGTCTTCTAAAATAGTCACTCTACTTTTCAGAAATGTTATGTGCTTTTTAGAGTTGTTTCAAATAGTAGAGTGACTATTTCAAATCAAATAGTCACTCTACTTATCAAATGATGATATTATATATTTTTTAAGCGACAGCCATCTATTATACTTTTTTAAAAGAATGATTATAGATTACTTTCTAATGGGAAACCAAAGGAAAAAGATAAATTCAACCTAAGTAAGCATAGAAAACACCAACTGGTTTCTGAAGTTAGACTTTCGAATCTTGTTTTCAAATTTTAGCTTTATAACTTAAACACAAGAAGATCGTGAGCAAGTAAGCACGTTTTTCTTCAAACTGATTTTTCTGAAAAGGGATAGGGATAATATTCATGGCATGAAATTTTGAGATCAGTATTTCTCAGCCTAGGACATGTGAGCCCCCAGAGTATTCCAAGGGAATCAGAAGTGAAAAACAGAAAGTAAGGAGCCACAGTGCAAGACTGGGGCAAGCAAGTTAATAGGATATGGGACCAATAGAAGAAAATCAGGTTGGAAAAGGACCACAGTCAGAAAAAGGTTGAGAAACACAGGTTGACAGAATTAAATGAGATCATTTACATAAAGATTTTGGGAGTTTCTAAACCTGTTAGTTACTTTTATTAAGCAGAATTAAAGTTTTTCTTGATATGCTTCTCCTTTAATCAAGTAAACAGACAAGTGGCCATATTTCATTGATATCTATTATCTCATGACTACATTAAATGACTTTGCCAAGAAAATTTCTAGTATCTTACTGTCCTATCCTGCTCTCTTATCTTCACTAGTTGTTGATGTTTAATTTTTTGTTGTTGTTGCAGTAGAAATTAAAAAAATTAAGAGGAGCCTATGATTCTGGACTGGGCTTAAGTGATCAGGTTTTAGCAGTCTCCTAAGCCTCATTTGATTGTGGAGGCTGCATAGACAAACTCCACAGACTACAACTCTTTACTCAGAAAGAGTCTCGCCACTCAGCAATACTACCTCTGCGAATACACAGCAATACTACCTCTGGGAATATACCCTGACGTCCTAAAACACAAAGCAGAAATGCTATCTGCACTTCTATCTTCATTTGAGCACTCTTCACAATAACTAGAATATGGAGCCAACCCAAGTGCCCGAGAACAGATGACTGGTTAAAGAAACTATGCTCTTTTTCCTCTTCGCCCCCCAAGCTGTGCTGATCTTCTCCCAAACCCAGGTCAGTTCATCCGCCAGTACTCGAACCCGGGACTTGGATTTCTCCCTGCAAGCCCCCCAGGCATCCTCTCGGACCGTGTGCTAGGCCACAAAACATACCTCAACAGAATCAGGAAGATTGATCATTGTATAACTGAAACCCAAGTACAAAAATTTGTAAGTCTACAACTGTACCTCATGGTGTTTCACTAATAAAAATTTTTTTAAAATAAAATAAAATATAGACAAAATATAAATAAAAAAGAAACTATGGTTTATCTATATAATAGAATACTATGCACCTGCTAGGGAAAATGAAGTTATGAAATTTGCTTGTAAATGAATGGACATGGAGAATGTCAAAATGAGTCAGAGGATAGGGATAGACATAGAATAATTGAACTCATTTGTGGGATACATAATTCCCAATAAGCAAGGACAGAAGAAACAAGGGCCAGGAGGATTGGTCCACAGTTGGAAGCCTTCCTCAAATGCTGGGGAAGAAGGCAGTTGGGATAGGGAAGGGACCCCCATGACAAAGATAGTTGGAAATGACTACTCTGGATAAGAACTGCGTGCTAAAAACAGATAAAGAAACAAACATGAAGACCTCTCAGTACCTATATTGTAAACATTAATGCCCCAAAGTGGAGAGAGTGAGGCAGAGACAGAAAGAGAAAGATAGTGTCTGCCATAGAGACAGACTGGGGGGAGGGCAGGAGGGAAACTGGGGCCATTGGTGGTGGGAAATGTACATTGGTGGAGGAATGGTGTTGGAACACTGTATGACTGAAACTTAATCATGATCAGCTTTGTAACTCTATCTCATGGTGACTCAAAATAATAATAATAATAATTTTAAGAAAGAACCACGCCTTCACTGATAGCTAAGCACTATAATGTTTTCCACTACCTCAAAGCTCAATTGAATTTTCTGAAATTGTTGTAGTTAATGAATAGAACTCCACTGTTTTCTTCTGAAAAGAAGATATAGGAATAATATATGTGACACAGATACTCAATGATGCTGGACCTGCTTTTTTACATTGTCTCTTACATTCTACTAAGGAAGTGACTTTGCCATGATGAATATCTTATGTCAGGGCATACCTTTATTTTGGAAATTTATTCCACCAAATATGAATCTAAATCTATACAAATTTTGAGAAGCTAGTGTCTTACTGCCCTGCTCTCTTATCTTCACTAGCTATATAAAGTTATGGTAAGCTAAATTCCCAGTATTCTGCTCTGCTCTGCTGCTCTTGTGTAATAGAGAATAACTGTGGGTACTCACCTTTTAATCTTCTACTATAATGATTTTCCTGCCAGAATTACTGCTTAGAAACATAATTTACTACACAAGTCCCCTCTATCCAAATATGTTTTTATTATCACTTGTCACTTGTCATCCCGTTGCTCATCAATTTGCTCAAGAGAGTGCCAGTAATGTCTCCATTGGTCCCTGTCACGTGCTAGTGTAGCCGAATGGCGTCTGCTTGCTCCAGGAACATGGAGAACATCAAACCATTCTTTCAGGGTCTTGATGAAGAAGTTCGACCATCTCATAGGTGGGTGGCCAGGCGTTCTTTTGACATCCCGTGAATGGCTCTAGTCCAACAGTCGTCTCCAAATTGCATTACCTGCCTGGCCCATCTGGTTTTTGACGCCTTGGGAAAGGAGGCAGCGTCCCTGATCCTCGATCGTCGACAGAGGTCAAACTGCAACTGAATCTCACTAAGACAATGTTCATAAGAAACAAACTAGTTCCTGACATTCCATTTGCTCTCAACAAAATGAACATCTCTGAATGCAGCAGTTATGTGTACCTGGGTCAAGAACTCAACATGTTTTTATTACAACATAAATATATTATCTTCCAAATTCTGGTAAAAACTCTCTTCTCTTTCCTCACCCAAGAAAAAATATAGACACTCTTGAATTTTTTCTGAAATTTTAAATATTACAAAATTAGAAAATCTCTCTGAACTACTGACTCTTTAAAATTACTACTATTATTAAGCTAACTTTAATATAATCCACATTTTCTACCATTCCAAAGAACAAACCTTTCATAACAAGTTGTTGTTGTTGTTGTTATTATTATTATTGGTTCTTCATAAGGAAGATTGTATTTCATGGGGCCAGAGTGATAGTATAATGGGTAGAGTGTTTGCCTTACAAATGGCCAACTCAAGTTGATTACTGGCATCCCATATGGTCCCCTGAGCACTGCCAGAAGTAACTCCTAAGTGCAGAGCCAGTAGTAACCCCTGAGCATCACCAGGTGTGACCCAAAGGAAAAAAAGAAAGAAAAGAAAAAGAAAAATTATTTTACTTTTTCACACCCGTGACATAGCACAGCGGGTAGGGCGTCCACCTTACATGCGGCCAACATGGCCGACCCGAGTTCGATTCCTCCGCCCCTCTTGGAGAGCCCGGAAAGCTACCGAGGGTATTCGATATGCCAGACACAGTAACAACAAAGTCTCCAATGGAGACGCTACTGGGCCCGCTCGAGCAAATCGACGATCAACGGGAGGGCCTTGACCTTTACCTTTCCATTAATGTTATGTTGTTTCATGAGCCCATACATGAAGGAATCTGCTTTTGATTTTTGTTCATTGTTTTTTTATAGCATAAATCCATCTTTCTTAATTTAGTTTTCTTTGCCTATGTTATCTATTGGTGACTATTAAAACTCAACAATACCTGGGGCTGGAACAATAGCACACTGGGTAGGGCGTTTGCCTTGCACAGAGCCGGCCGACCTGAGTTTAGTTTCCAGCATCCCATATGGTCTCCCAAGCACCGTCATTAGCAATTCCTGAGTGCAAAGCCAGGAGTAACCCCTGTGCATCATCAAAGGGTGTATAAATATTGGAACAACTTTGTCCTTCTAAACTTTAAGACTTTACTGTAATCAAGACACATTGCTTCTATGGACAGAAATACCTTATTTGAGATTTAGCTGTGACCACACATGTGTATGCTGCTGTAAAGTGTTGTAATTGACCAGATTATATGAACTTCCACAGGTGTGCTTTCCTGGTAAGGAAAAAATGGATTTTCAAAATATATTCGTTTTCTGTAGAAAGTCCAGTAATTGGTATAAGTACCTAACAACTCCTCTTAATCCCTTAAGTTATCTTTTCTTTATTTTGCTTAGGTTACCAATAAGAATAATGAAAGCTAGGGCTGAAGCTATAGCACAGCGGGTAGGGTATTTGCCTAGCACGTGGCCAACCCGGGTTCCATTCCCAGCATCCCATATAGTCCCTTGAGCACTGCCAGGTGTGATTCCTGAGTGCAAAGCCAAGAGTAACCCCTGAGCATCGCCGGGTGTGACCCAAAAAGAAGAGAAAAAGAGTAATGAAAGCCATAGACACTGAATTTCTGATCCCATCTTCTAAGATATGACCTTGGAACTCTCATTTAGAGTGATTTATAAGCACTGAAAGAGTTACAGGTAGGTGAATAAGATGAATATCTGGAAATGGGTTTAGGGAGTTGAAGTATAAAAGCTAAGCAAGACATGTAAATAAAAATTGGAGAGAAGAAAATTCTTCTAAGCATACCATAGAAAACCAGTCTTAATGACAAATGGCTACATCTTTGGGAGAGTCGTGAAATTCACCTGATAGTAATAATGTAGCACTGTAGCACTGTCCTCCCATTGTTCATCTATTTGCTTGAGCCAGCATCAGTAACTCTCCATTGTGAGACTTGTTGTTACTGTTTTTGGCATCGAATATGCCACAGGGAGCTTGCTAGGCTCTGCTGTGCAGCGGGATACTCTCAGTAGCTTGCTGGGCTCTCCAAAAGGGGCGGAGGAATCGAACCTGGACCAGCCACCTGTAAGGCAAATGCCCTACCCGCTGTGCTATCGCTCCAGCCCCAATAGTAATAATACTGCTTGTATGTGTTCACAGCAGAATTATTCACAACAGTCAAAAGATGGATACAATCAAAGCTTCCATCAATAGAAACTGTGGAATTATATATACAGTTAAATATTCCACCATAAAAAATAATAAAGTGGGAGTGGGGGCGGGGGAACTCAAAGCAGTGGAACACAAACCTAACATGTGTGAGGCTCCACAAGGCCCTGTTAGACAGAAGGTTATGGCCCTCGTGGCCCTCACTATTACCATACCTCAGACCACCTCATCCACAGAGCACTGAAACCTTGGGCTTCACAACCAAATGAGTATCACCTGGAGTGGCCCCAAGCACCAGTGGGTAAGCCCTCCAAAATATGAAGGATCCTTACATAACATGGTTAACATTGTAACATTACATAACATTACATAAAAGTCAGTGAGTGTAATAAAAACTACTTGATCACTTAATCACTTGATCACTTGACTTCCCATTAATCGTCTATTTGCTCGAGCAGGCGCCAGCAACGTCTCCATTTGTCCCTGTCGCGTGCTAGTGCAGCCCAATGTCATCTGTTCGCTCTAGGAACATGAAGAGCCTCAAACCAATCGTTCATGATCTTGATGAAGAAGGCTGACCATCTGGTAGGTGGGTGGCCACGCGGTCTTTTGACATCCCGTGGAATCCAGTTGGTAACAGCTCTAGTCCAGCGGTCGTCTTTAAATCTCATTACGTGACCAGCCCATCTGATTTTTGACACCTTGGCAAACGAGACAGTGTCCCTGATTCTTGACCGTTGACAGAGGTCTGAACCCTGAATTCTTTCTCTCATTTGAGTGAAACGTGATATTCCAAGCATAGCTCTTTCAATTCCTCTTTGGGAGACCCGAATAGCGTTCTCATCCTGTTTGCATAGGGCCCAGGTCTCTGAGGCGTATGTTAATGCAGGAAGAACAGTAAAATCAAAGAGATGTGCCCGGAGCCGGAGGTTCTTCGTCCTCTTAGCTATTTCTTTGACGCTCTTGAAGGTGTTCCAAGCTGCTCTCTTCCTCCTGCGCAGCTCGGGTGCCAGGTCATTTGTCATGTTGACCTCTCGACCTAGGTACACATAGCTGTTGCATTCGGAGATGGTCGTTCTGTTGAGAGCAAATGGGGCATCAGGAACGAGGTTGTTTCTCATAAACATTGTCTTCGTAAGATTCAGCTGCAGTCCTACCTTTCCACACTCACGGTCAAAGTCGGCCAGCATTTGTGCAGCTTGGCTAATGTTTGGTGTTATTAAAACAATGTCATCAGCAAAGCAGAGGTGGTGTATATCTCACTCCCATTTCTTCCCATTCCAGCCGTCGCATGATGTTCTCGAGGGTGGCACTGAAGAGTTTCGGTGAAATGGTATCACCCTGCCAAACCCCTCTCTTGACATCAATGATTACTTCTTTGTAGAAAGGTGAGATCCTGGTAGTGAATCCATAATACAGCTCACGGAGGATTTGATGTATTGAGTTTGAATGCCCTGATTGGCTAGGGCTTCAATGACCACTTCCATCTCAACAGATTCAAAGGCCTTCTTTAAATCGATGAACATTAGACAGAGCGGCATCTTGAACTCCCAAGAAACCTCAATGAGCTTGGTTATCGTGTGGATATGGTTGACGGTGCTGAATCCTTTGCAGAAACCGGCTTGCTCGCATGGTTGTCCTTCATCTACTGTTCTGCCAATTCTATTCAGGATGACTCGACTGAACAGCTTGTAGATGACAGACAATAGGCAGATCGGGCGATAGTTGCCAATGTCATGGATGTCTCCCTTCTTGTACAGTAGTACAGTCCTGCTGGTTTTCCATTGGGACGGAAACTTGCATTCAGACAGGTAGCGTGTGAAGAGCCGAGCCACCATATTGATGAGTACTGACAGCAGGTTCTTCAGGTGTTCAGGTCTGACCTTGTCTGGGCCGGGTGCTGTTCGTTCCTTTACTGACGAAATGGTGTGTCGAATTTCGGAAGGGAGAACATTGGGAACGACATATCCATCCTGTGGAATTTGGTATTTCGGCAGGTGGACATGGCTTTCGAAGTGATCTGAGTAGAAGTCATGGATAATCTTCTCCATTGCCCTTCTGGAAAATGTGATAAATCCATCAGGACGTCGGAGGGCAGTCATCTTGATCTTGTAGTTGGCGAAGGACAGGCGGGCGTTACGAATACATTTCCCGGCTTCTGCCGCATCTACCAGCACTTCTGCTCTTCTCTCCTTGAGGTCTTCCTTGATCGCATCTCTGCACTGCTTTGCAAGCTCGGACGTTAGCTTGCGGTTGCCTGAGGCATGCGCCAAACCACGTTGGTGAATAAGCTCAAGAGTTTTCGAAGACAGGCGTTTTTTTTTGTGGCTATCTCTCTCTTGGCATTCCTCGCACAATCATGGAGGTGCCAAACCAGTCGATTGTATTTCTCATCAATGTTGTCAATAATGGCATCTTCCTATGTTGTCGCAATAGTGCCAAAGAGCTCCCAGTTGGTGGTCATTCTGGGAGTTCTCTTTTTAAACTTTGCAGCCCTTTCTTCCCGCTCTGTGAAGTAGAATTTTGCACGAAGGAGACGGTGGTCCGATACCGTTTGGAATTTTGGGACAACAGTGACATCGGTCAGGCAAAACCGTCAATTGAATATCATGTGGTCTATTTTGTTGTGGAATCGTTCACCGGGAGACTCCCATGTCCAACGTTCAGATTCGGCCTTCTAGAATCTTGAGTTACCTGTGGATGGTTAACTGTGGATGGTCTTGGTCGACATGATGAATTCAGAGAGCCTCTCACCCTGTTCGTTCCATTCTAGGCCATGGGTCCCGATGTGAGGTTCTTCGGCTGATCTTCTCGGTCCTATCTTGCATTAAAGTCACCCACAATGATCTTGTAGAAGGTGTGGTCTTCTTTATAGAACTTCTCCAGCTCCATGTAGAACTTCTCAATTTCTCCTTCATCATAATTGGATGTTGGTGCGTAGACAACAAAGATAGAAACTGCCGACAGTGAGCCACATCTATTCAAATATAAACGTCCGATTCGGGTTGTTAGGCATTCGAACAAATCAATGCTCATGGCCAAGTTTGTGTTGACAAGGACACCAACACCTTCGACACCTCTTTTATCACATGTTCTGAGGAACAATTCTTCTCCAGTGTCGAAAACGGTGATGAGTTTGGGGCCTTCTTGTCTCGGTCAGACCAATGATGTCGTAATTGATCTTTCTCGCTTGAACCATCAGGTCCTTGATGGATGCATCTGATGCTAGTGTACATGCATTGAAAGTGCAGACGATCATTTTTGTCTTCCTTCGTTGTGGCAGCCTAGTTCTGCCTTGAGATTTTATCGGCCTCTCCTTTCTCATCCTTCTCAATGCTGCAATATTGGTGACACCTTCAGGGTCAGGGGAATGAGACCCATTGTAATTACTGGTTTTGGCATATCGAATACACAACGAATAGCTTGCGAGGCTCTGCTGTGCGGGCGGAATACTCTCGGTAGCTTGCTAGGCTTTCCAAGAGGGATAGAGGCTTTGGGGGCGACCTCTAATTGCCCTTGTAGGTGTTTCCATATTTGAACTCTATCAAATATGGTACAGCAATTCTGGAAAATGGGTATTTAGTGTCTTATAATGTGTCACGCGGCCGCAAAGCAGCTGCGTGGGTCCGGAAAGCTTCCTGGAGTGTGGCGGTGGCTGGGTATTGTAGGTAGTGGAGGTAGTGGAGGTCTGCCAGTGAGGTATTTATCTGGTACTGGTAGGGGTAGGGTGGGTCTTCTGTGCGCAATCCAATCCCTGGTTCTCTGGTGGTTGGTGGAAGCAGACGGGGCAGGGTAGGGTGATTTTAATACCTTTGTCACCTGTGGTTGGTGGGAGCAAGCAGAGAATCTCTCTCCCTGGGTCCGTTGAGCCTGGAGTCCAAGGTCTCAGAGTTCCGCTTATCTTGTTCTGTGGGGCTTCAGTAGTGCGTGAATCTCGGCCGAAGCGGCCGTGCAGGTCTGGAAAGCATCCTGGAGTGTGGCGGCAGCTGGGTAGTGGAGGTAGTGGAGGAATAACTGAGCGACCTCAGATCAGACTTGGCGACCTGCTAAATTTAAGCATATTAGTCAGCGGAGGAAAAGAAACTAACCAGGATTCCCTCAGTAACAGCGAGTGAACAGGGAAGAGCTCAGCGCTGAATCCCCGCCCCTCGGTGGGGCGTGGGGCATGTGGCGTACAGAATAAAAACTACAAAGTATGATAAAAACTAGTGAAGTTGTCACTGTCACTGTCACTGTACTCCAGTTGTTCATTGATTTGCTCGAGCGGGTCCAGTAACATCTTCATTGGAGACTTTGTTGTTACTGTGTTTGGCATATCAGTCAAATGTTGTAATCCATCACTTAAACAAAATAGCTAAGATAAGAAAATTTATGAGCAAAGTAAATAGACTTGATGTCAACAAAGGCAGGAAGAATGAGAGTTACAGCTTAATGGGTACAAAGTCTGTTTGAGTGACAAAAGGATTTTGTAAATAGAAGTGGTGACAGTTACACAGCATAAATTTCACTAATAACATTTAAAATGACTAAAATTGTAATTTTATGTATTATCTACTATTACAAATACTATTACAGTTTTTGAAAATGAAAAGCTTCAGTTGCAAATTGGTGAGTACATTGTTTGGGACTATGAAATAACTGACCCAGATGATCGATGTTATAAATAGTTGTTTGCTTCTCAGTTTAGCCTGTTTAATGCATTGTATGCATTTGTCATGAAACTGTTGTAGACAGTTCTTGCAAAACATTGAAAATTAATTTAAAAAATGCATAATTAATTGAAAAAAGAAAATTAATCAAAACAGAAAAGCAGTGCATTAAATCAGAAAAAAAAACATTGTTTGATAGCCAGAATCTGGAAAAAACCTGAGTGCCCAAGAACAGATGACTGGTTAAAGAAACTTTGGTACATTTACACAATGGAGTACTATGTAGCTGTTAGAAAAGACAAAGTCATGAAATTTACATACAAGTGGTACTACATGGAAAGTATCATGTTAAGCGAAATGACTCAGAAAGAAAGGGATAGACATAGAAAGATTGCATTCATCTGGGGAACATAAAGTAACAAAATAGGAGACTAACACCCAAGAATGGCCGAGATTAGTACCAGGAATTTTACTCCATGACTTGGAGGCCAACCACACATGGTAGGGGAAAGGGGAGCTCAGATAGAGAAGGGAACACCAAATAAAGGTGTTGGGAGGATCCTCCCAGGATGGGAGAAGCATGCTGAAAGTAGACTATAGACCAAACATGATTGTCACCCATTGCCTCTTTTGCAAACCACAACACCCAATAAGAGAAAGAGAACAAAAGGGAATGCCCTGCCACAGAGGCAGGGTGGGATGGGGGGGGGGGGGGCGGGAGGGATACTGGGATCCGTGGTGGTGGGAAATGGGCACTGGTGGAGGGATGGGTATTTGATTATTGTATAATTGAAACCCAAGCACAAAAATTTGTAAGTCTACAACTGTACCTCATGATGTCTCACTAATAAAAAAAAAACATTGTTTGGATCAACTGGCAACACCTGAGGAAAAGTTGATTTCATTAATGGAAAATGAGTTAATAGAAAATTATCTTTAGGTTCCAGAGAAATTTCAGAGCAGTTTCTAGAAGGCAAATGTCTACTTTAAGCCTGACTGCGATACAAAAAATAATGGCCCCAACTATAGCCATGTACAAATCCTTGGAACTTGTGACTATATTACTTATATGACATTGAGGCTTCCTCTCTCAAGCCTATATCTGTGCTTTGCTTTGGTTTGTCAACTCTGGAATGTTCTTTCTTGAACAAATATTCCTGTCTTTTTTGTCCTCATCTCTTTCTAAACAAATTTCATTCAATAAAAACTATCTGACCTCACAGACTATTTTTTAAATTTATTTTTTATTTTTTTTATTAGTGAAACACCATGAGGTACAGACTTACAAACTTTTGTGCTTGGGTTTCAGTTATACAATGATCAAGTACCCATCCCTCCACCAGTGCCCATTCTCCACCACCAATGATCCTGGTAGCCCTCCCACCCCCTCATCTCCCCCACCCCACCCACCTCTGTGGCAGGGCATTCCCTTTTGCTCTCTATTTCCTTTAGTGTGTTGTGGTTTGCAATAGAGGTATTGAGTGGCCAACGTGTTCGGTCTATAGTCTACTTTCAGCATGCATCTCGCATCACGAACAAGTCCTCCAAACACCCTTTATTTGGTGCTCCCTTCTCTATCTGAGCTTCCTTTTCCCCCAGCATGTGCTGCCAGCTTCCAAGCTGTGGAGCAGGCCTCCTGGAACCTCAACTATTCTTGGGTGTTCGTCTCCCATTGTGTTACTTTATATTCCCCAGATGAGTGCAGTCTTTCCGTGTCTGTCCCTCTCTTTCTGACTCATTTCACTTAGCATGATACTTTCCACTGTAGAACGTTTTTGCAAATTTCATGATATCATCATTTCTAGCAGCTGCATAGTATTTCATTGTGAAGAGGTACCAAAGTTTCTTTAACTAGTCATCTGTTCTTGGGCACTTGGGTTTTTTCCAGATTTTGGCTACTGTGAACAGTGCAAAATAGGCATGGTTAAGAATCTTGAGATGGAAAGATTATCTTGGCTTAACTGGGAAACCCAACATCACCATGGGGGTTCATAAAGAAAGAGGCAAGGGTCAGAGGGAACAAAGGCCATGTGTAATTGAATCAGGAAAAATGGTGAAGGGGCATGAAGGGACGGCAGAGTAGAGATCAAAAAAAGAAAGATATGATGATGTGATGGAGCTGGAGAGATAGCAGACTGGGTAGGACCCTTGCTTCGCACACATCCAACCGTGGTTTGATCCCCAGCACCGAAACACAGAGCCAGGAGTAAGCTTGGTATACAACTGGGTGTGGCCCAGGGAAGAGTGTAAAGGAGGAAAAGATGGAGAAAGGAAGAGTGATTTGAGTGAATCCCCATGTTCACATCTTGGTTAAGGGTAACTTGTCTATAACTACAATAGGAAAGCTGTGGGCAGCCAGCCATTCATGTGTGCATTTTAAAATCAAATATTTAAAACTCTCAGATGTTATTTTTTCATTGACTTATCATGATATATAAGAGTATTAAAACTAAAGTCTTAGGCGCACAGTGTTTCTGGATCACTCCCACCGGTATCCTGCCGCCACTGTCTTAAGTCTCTTCTCATCCACAGTCTCCACACTTGGCAGACTTGGTTCTATAAGGCAAAAATCTCAGGTTTTTAAAAACTGGCTAGTGTCTACTTCCTTTCTTTTTGTTTCTTTATGCTCCACATGTTTTAAATGTGCATCATTAATTTTTCCTTCTTTCTCTCTTTATTTTAGTGGTGGGAAGTTTCAGTAATGCTCTGAAGTTTCGAGGGTGCCAGGAACTGAACCCTGGGCCTTGTGCATGCCAGGCATGTACTCCAGCCCTGTGAACTAGCTTTCTGGCCCCAGCCCTCATGATCTTAAAAGAGTATTTACTTAAAATATCTGGGAAATAAAATGTTCTCTGTACAAAAACGCCTTCATAATGCATATTGTTTCAATATGCACAAGGCAGCAAAGTGATTTATTTAAGTTTCTTGGATATTATTATTACCTATGTGACCAGGATACATAATGTAGCACTGCAGCACTGTCCTCCCGTTGTTCATCGATTTGCTCGAGCAGGCACCAGTAACGTCTCACAACAAATTGTGAGACTTGTCATTGCTGTTTTTGGCATATTTAATACGCCACTGGGAGTATTTGTTATTAAAATACTTATATTTAATAAAATTTTAATTAAATTAAATAATTTAATAAATTTATAATGTATTAAAATAATTTAATAAAATTAAAAGGCTTTGCCATGCGGGCGCAATACTCTTAGTAGCTTGCCAGGCTCTCAGAGAAGGGCAGAGGAATAGAACCTGAGTCGGCCACGTGCAAGGCAAATGCCTTACCTGCTTCTTTTTATTGTTGTTGTTTTGTTTTTTGGGTCACACCTGGCAATGTCAGGGGTTATTCCTGGCTCTGCACTCAGGAATTACTCCTGGCGGTAGCTCAGGGGACCATATGGGATGCTGGGAATCCAACCCCGGTGGCTGCATGCAAGGCAAACGCCCTACCTGCTGTGCTATCACTTCAGCCCCCCACGCTGCTTTTGATATTCTAGAATCCTAAAGGAGATTCTTTGAGTAAGAGTAATGGTGCTTAAAATGGACAGAATTTAAAATTTTTTATCTTCTCTTTTACATATGAATACAAAATTTTTACAGAAATCCAAAATTTTAAATGAGAGTAGGTAGAAATATTTGATTATTTGGAAGGTAGATTAAAAAAAAAAAACTTCCTTCACTTTTAATGCTTGGACTGATGACTGCAGTGGTGTTCTTGCCCTCACACCAAATTCCTTTGATAAGGTATCTGTTCTTGACATGAGCAATAACTTGAGAACTTCAAATTAACAAAATACCAAATGTCATAGAATGAAGTGGGTGTGGCAGTAGAAAGTGATAAGGTGCTAGTCAGCCCTGAGTGGTTATTCCAGATACTGAAATACAGCAGAGGAGAAACTTGTCAAAAAGGAAAGGTGCCAGGGAGGAGATATACAGTCTTGTCAAGAACTGAAAATACTATTTTAAATAAATGCAGACTAAACTTGTTTTACTTATTGCCACATCTGCTCCTTTATCTAGTAGGCACTTACGGTGTCAATACTTGCTAGTGTTTAAACAGGCCTCAGAATTAACTCTAGGCAAAATTGTTAAATATCTCTTCAGCCTTCTCATCTTTTTCTACTATGCTTTTTCTTGAGTTTTCAGTCTTTTCTTGCATTCTGTTGTTGTTGGAGATTAGATGTTAACAGTCAGGCTGTGGTGGCAGCGATGGCAAAGTTGATTAGGGTAACTGTTGACTGCATTCAGAGAAGTGAGTTTGTGTTTAGGAAAGAAGCAGCGCCAAAGTGTTTAATTCCCTTACCTGACAATAGGCGGAATTATTGTGTCCTTTCTGCTGTAATGATGTGTTTTGCCTTCATAATTAGGAAATTATGAACACGTAAAAGAAAATAAACAAAAAGAATTTTAAATTTCCCCACCACCATTTCTAGTTGGTTTATATAATATCCAAGGGTGGCAAGGGGGAGGCCCTGACAGCTCTTCCCCTAGCCGCCTGCGTTTGGGGTGGGCCCTGGGGCTGCTCCCACAGCCGGGGCAGAATCAGTTGCTTGATCAGTTGCCTTTTATTCCATTCTCCCCACCCTCCATCTCGCAGCCTAGGCTCTCTCTCTCTCTCTCTCCACATGCTTGTTCCTATATTCTTCTTCTACATTCTTCTCTCTCTGTCCCCTTTGCTATTCTCTCCTCACTCCATCATGCTGCCCTGCTCTGTCTCTCATCTCTCCCTCAACCCCCCAACCCCCCCCTCCCCCGCACTGTGGGCTGACACTGCACCCAATCAGGTAACCAAATCAACATAAGAAAGCCCTTCCTGACAGCCAGGCTCAAGGGTATTCCAAAGCCCTTTCTGACTGCCCAAGGGCAAAATATCTCTTACTTAAGGTGTTTTTCTCCTTTCTTTGGTCCAATAATCCTATCAACATCTTAATGCTAGTTATTTTTGTATGGACACAGTAAGAAATAAATTATATCTTTGGCTGCTTGTAGGGCAGCTCTCCTGGGAACATCTTGCCACAGACTCAGACTACAGAGCTCAGGCCAAATTAATCATTCCTAACCCTAGCAGGGTCCAAATCTAGTTATTACTTTTTGGATCATGACAGGATTTGTCCATGAACAAGCTCTTAACTTATAGTTAAGCATTAGGTACTTTGGCCAGGCCCATCTCAATGTCAGGGTAGCACATAGCTTACCGCTTGCCCTGGTTCCATCCAGTCCCTCATTGGGACCTTGCCTTTGAGGGTGCTAGGAAGTAAGAGCAGCTGAGGCTTAGGTTGAGAGAACAGATGCCCAGTAGGAAAATATCACTGAGAGTCATGTTACAAAAGCATAGCATATACTGTCTTGTTGTGTACATACAAAAAGGACATGCTCTGAATAAAAGATGCAAAGGACTTAGGGAGAAGAGAAAAACAATATTTACAAGTCAACAGAACGCAGAGAAAGAAGTTACAAATAAACACAAGAGGAATGGGAGCACTGTGATGGGAGCAACCCAATAAACCTAAACTACCTGAGGCTATGCAAGAAGGACAAAACAGTGTTATTCTACATTTTTCTTCTAATTCATTTTTGGCCTATTGGGCCTATTTTACTTATTTGCAATGCTTGTATTTTTTTTAAAAACATATTAGAAAACTATCACAAAACGGTCAAAATTTAATGTTTTTCTATGCTATACTCTTTCATAACTTTTGTAAAACAGGCAAATATGAGATATGAAGTGAAATTTTCAGTTACTTCAAACTTTAAATATTTGACTTTTAGACTACTTTCAAGTTCACACAATTCCAGTGGAACAGAACAAATATAACTACATACTATTTTTTTTTCTTCATATTTTTTTTTATTTATTTATTGAATCACTGTGGGAAAGGTTACAAAGCTTTCAGGTTTATGTCTCAGTCATGCAAATATCAAACACATTTCCCTTTACCAATACTTATTTTTTACCATGAAGAACCCCAATAAAACCCCACCCCCCACCCCTCCCCGTCCCTGTGAGGCAGATGAATTCTAGTTAACACTCTATCTGCTTTGATTAGATTCATTGTTTCAATAAAAGATTCACCACTATTTTTAGAGTTTACCCCCCTCCCCCAAATCAGACATGCTGAAAAAGCATTGTGAAGTGATTTGCTTTCTACAGCTGGGTTCAAGAATTAAATGTTGGTTTTGGATTTCTGCTATTTTACCTATTGACCCTGGAGGTATTTCTACTGAAAGTCAGATAGTTAAGAAATTGGTTTCTGTGTTCTGGAGTCGTGGCCGTGCTGGAGGGCCGCTCGCGGGGGGCAACCGGTGGCCTCGGTAGGGCGTGAAGGGCGGAGCGAAATGCCCCCCTTCCCATGAGGTTTTAGTCGCCCCCACACTCCCGGCTCATACCTGCTGTCCACAAGGCTCCCATGTGGCCGCCATCTTTCTTTCCAGAGAGGAGAGGGCGAATGGGGCAACACCCTTTCCCCTCCAGCAGACTTGATGGCCTGGATCAACGCATAGTCCGTTCACTTTTCTGCTCCAAGCTGCTGGGTTCTGCATTAAGTCCTTGTGCTTCTGGGGCCATGGCCGTGCTGGAGAGCCGCTCGCGGGGGTCGACTGGTGACCTCGGTAGGGCATGAAGGACGGACCGGAACGCCCCCCTTCCCATGAGGTTCTAGTCGCCCCCACACCCCCGGCTCATACCTGCTGTCCACAAGGCTCCCATGTGGCCGCCATCTTTCTTTCCAGAGGGAGGAGGGCGGAAGGGAGCAACACCCTTTCCCCTCTGGGCAGAAATGATTGCCTGGATTAACGCATAGTCCTTTCACTTTTCTGCTCCAAGCTGCTGGGTTCTGCATTAAGTCCTTGTGCTTCTGGGGCTGTGGCCGTGCTGGAGAGCCGCTCGTGGGGGGCAACTGGTGACCTCGGTAGGGCGTGAAGGACGGACCGGAATGCCCCCCTTCCCATGAGGTTTTAGTCGCCCCCACACCCCCGGCTCATACCTGCTGTCCATAAGGCTCCCATGCGGCTGCCATCCTTCTTTCCAGAGAAGAGAGGGCGAATGGGGCAACACCCTTTCCCTTCCGGCAGACTTGATGGCCTGGATTAACGCATAGTTCTTTCACTTTTCTGCTCCAAGCTGCCGGGTTCTGCATTAAGTCCTTGTGCTTCTGGGACTGTGGCCGTGCTGGGGAGCCGCTCGTGGGGGGCAACTGGTGACCTCGGTAGGGCGTGAAGGACGGACCGGAACGCCCCCCTTCTCGTGAGGTTTTAGTCGCCCCCTCACCCCCGGCTCATACCTGCTGTTCACAAGGCTCCCATGCGGCCGCCATCCTTCTTTCCAGAGAAGAGAGGGCGAATGGGGCAACACCCTTTTCCCTCTGGGCAGAAATGAAGGCCTGGGTTAACGCATCGTCCATTCACTTTTCTGCTCTAAGCTGCTGGGTTCTGCATTAAGTCCTTGTGTTTCTGGGGCTGTGGCCGTGCTCCAAACTTAACTCTGATTTTCAGGGAGAAAGATTGGGTGGTTTACTTCTCATATCACTTTGTATATAGAGAGATGTCGCTTGGCCGCGTAAGCGGCTGCGCGGTTTTTTTTTTTTTTTGCGCGGTTTTGAGAAAAAGTCCTCGTTCCCGCATACTCGAGCTGTGTTTGTAGAGGCTTCTGGTCACCGGGGTTCCATCTGGGGGAGGCGGGATGCGGCACCTACTCCATCTGGAACTTGCCGGTGATCTCGGCTCTTTTTGGAACCTGTTTATTTTTTTTCCCCTCTGGGATCTGTGGTTCCCGCACCCTCCATGTGGTCCTTCTCTTAGACTGAACGCTTCAAAGATGGCGCTGGGGGCGGGCTGTGGGCGTGACTTCCGGAATCAGAGGTTACCTGGGAGGTGTAGTCCGGCAGATTTGAGAAAAAGTCCTCGTTCCCGCATACTCGAGCTGTGTTTGTAGAGGCTTCTGGTCACCGGGGTTCCATCTGGGGGAGGCGGGATGCGGCACCTACTCCATCTGGAACTTGCCGGTGATCTCGGCTCTTTTTGGAACCTGTTTTTTTTTTTTTTTCCTCTGGGATCTGTGGTTACCGCACCCTCCATGTGGTCCTTCTCTTAGCAACTACATACTATTTTTAACCAAGTATTTTCACTAAATCATTGCATTGCTTTTAGGATCTTGAAGGATACAATATACACAAGAAGTGAGGGGAGGGGATGCCTATTATGTAGTGGTTGGGAATACCTATTTTATCTTAAGAACATCAGAGAAGACCTCTTTGAAAAAGTGCCATTTGTTCTAATCCAAGTCAACTAGTGCAAAGGATCAACACAGAGTTTGAAAAAATAAGATTTATTAACTCACTACAGTGAGGAAGATCATACACAGAAGAACTGTGAGGTATCTGACTAAATGGGAAGAGATAATATTGTTATAAGGTTCAGGGTCAGAATGAAATTTGGGTAAAATTTAAAAGCAGCTATGAATAAACTTAAAGCACACCAGAGGTCAAAATCAGTTCTGGAAAGGATTAGATTTTATTTCCTAGGAAATTACAAAGTTAAGAAAAATGTAGAGCTCTCTGAAGGGGGTTGGAATGAGGAGACACACACCTGGTCTTACTCATACTTGGGAGGTATTCCCAATCGCACTCAAGGGATCTCAGGGTGGAATTTGGGACTCCTGCATATTTGTGTTCTATCCCTTTCAGTCATCTCCCTATTCTTCTTCGGAAACCTGTTTCTTTTGAGGGGCAAGGAGGGCACACACAGCAGTGCTCAGGTATTACTCCTGGCTCTGCATTCAGGGATCAATTTTGGCAGGGCTTGGATGTGAAATCCCAGGGATCTAATCCAGGTTGACTGTCTACACGGCATATGCCTTATCCTCTGTACTATCTCTCCAGGCTCAAAGCCTGTTTTCTTAAGCTCTACTCCTGGGTTTAAAATCAAGGGTGATAATCATCGACTAGGTATGTTACAATATCAGGAAAATAATAGGATGTTTTAACTTTATTGAAATAATTTCATAAAGCAAATCTTAGAGTTTAATTTTAGAGAACATTTTCTTTCTTTTTTAAATTTTTATTAATGAAACGCCATGAGGTACAGTTGTAGACTTACAAATTTTTGTGCTAGGGTTTCAGTTATACAATGATTGAGTACCCATTCCTCCACCAGTGCCCATTCTACACCTCCAATGCTCCCAAGCATCCCTCCAATGCTCCCACGCATCCCTCCCACACCCCCACTCCCCCAATCCCACCCTATGGCAGGGCATTCCATTTTGTTCTCTCTCTCCTTTTGGGTGTTGTCGTTTGCAAAAGAGGCATTGAGTGGCAATCATGTTCAGTCTATAGTCTAGTTTCAGCATGCATCTCTCATCCTGGGAGGATCCTCCCAACACCCTTTACTTGGTGCTCCCCTCTCTATCTGAGCTGCCTTCTCCCCCAGAATGTGCAGCTGGCCTCCAAGCCATGGGGTAAACCTCCTGGCGCTTATCTCTGCTATTCTTGGGTGTTAGTCTCCAATTTTGTTACTTTATATTCCCCAAATGAATGCAATCTTTCTATGTCTGTCCCTCTCTTTCTGTCTCATTTCACTTAGCATGATACTTTCCATGTAGTACCACTTGTATGTGAATTTCATGACTTCATCTTTTCTAACAGCTGCATAGTACTCCATTGTGTAAATGTACCAAAGTTTCTTAAACCAGTCATCCGTTCTCGGTCACTCAGGTTTTTTTTAGATTTTGGCTATTGTGAATAAACATAGAAATGCAGATGTCATTTCGACTGTACTTTTTTGCCTCTCTGGGCTATATTCCCAGAAATGGTATTACTGGGTCAAATGGAGCTCAATTTCTAATATTTTGAGAATCGTCCATACTTTTTCCAAAACGGCTGAACCAGTCAGCATTCCCACCAGCAGTGATGGAGAGTCCCTTTCTCGCCACATCCATGCCAACATTGGTTTCTTTTATTCTTTTGGATGTGGGCCAGTCTCTGTGGTGTGAGAAGATATCTCATTGTAGTTTTGATCTGCATCTCCCTGATGATTAGTGATGTACAGCATTTTCTCATGTGTCTTTTAGACATTCGGATTTCTTCTTTGGGAAAGTTTCTGTTCACTTCATCACCCCATTTTCTGATTGGGTTAGATGTTTTCTTCTTGTAGAGTTCAACCAGTGCTTTGTATGTCCTTGATATCAACCTTTATCAGATGGGTATTGGGTAAATAACCTTTCCCATTCTGTAGATTGTCTTTGTATTTGGTTATTGTATCTTTTGAGGTGCAGAAGCTTCTTAATTTAAGATAGTCCCATTTGTTTATCTCTGTTTCCACTTGGTTGGTCAATGAAGTGTCATCTTTGAAGATCCTGTTAGCCTCAATATCGTGGAGATACAGTGTATCTTATGGATTTGGACCTGATGTTGAGATATTTCCTCCATTTTGATTTGACTTTTGTGCATGGTGTTAGGTAGAGGTCTAAGCCCATTTTATTGCATGTGGTTGTCCAGTTATGCCAGCACCATTTGTTAAGAGGCTTTCCTTGTTCCACTTCACATTTCTTGATCCCTTATCAAAGATTAGATATTCATACATTTGGGGTTGTGTGTATTAATAACAGGACATTCCACCCTGTTCCATTGGTCTGCAGCCCTGGCTTTGTTCCAGTACCATGCTGTTTTAATTATTACCACTTTGTAGTATAGTTTGAGGTTGGGAAGGATAATGTCTCCCCACGTCTTTTTCCCAAGAATTGCTTTAGCTATTCGTGAGTAATTTTTGTTCTAATTGAATTTCAGGAGTGCTTGATCTATTTCTTTGAAGAATTTCATGGGTATCCTTATAGGGATCGCGTTGAATGTGTATAATACTTTTGGGAGTATTGTCATTTTGACGATGTTAATTTTTTCTATTCATGAGCAGGGGATCTGCTTCCATTTCCTCCTGTCCTCTTTTTCTTCATGGAGTAGCGTTTTGTAGTTTTCATTGTAGAGGTCCATTACCTCTTTAGTTAGGCTATTCCGAGGTATTTGATTTTCTGGGGCACAATTTTCAATGGGATTATTTTTTTCCATGTCACTTTCCTCTCTCTCATTATTTGCATATAGGAAGGCCATGAATTTTTGGGCATTGACGTTATAGCCTGAGACTTTACTGTACAAGACTATTGTTTCTAGGAGTTTCTTGGTAGAGGATTTAGGATTCTTGAGATATAGTATCATATCTTCTGCGTATAGTGAGAGTTTGATTTCTTCTTTTCCTATGTGAATGCCTTTAATGTCTTTTTCTTGCCTAATCGCTATCGCAAGTACTTCCAGTACTATGTTAAACAGAAGTGGTGATAGTGGGCATCCTTGTGTTGTCCCTGATCTTAGAGGAAAGGCTCTCAGTTTTTCCCCATTAAGGATAATGTTTACCATGGGTTTGTCATAGATGGCTTTGACTTTCTTGAGGAAAGTTCCTTAAAAACCCATTTTGGTGAGAGTTTTCATCATAAACGGGTGCTGGATCTTGTCAAAAGCTTTCTTGGTATCTTTTGATATGATCACATGGTTTTATCTTTTTTTATGTTGATATGATAGATTATGCATGAGGCTCATCCAAGTGTGTGGAGAGTGGTCCCAGGATGGCCTTGGCTGGGGCCCGGAGGTATTCAGCTGTTAGGCCCCGGTGGAGACAGTCAGGCACAGGATAGGAGACTCTGCCTTGTTCTCTCCAGGGAGCTGAGTGTGATAATCTCTGGATCCTGGCCGTTGTTGGGGTTACACGGCAGTTGGTGGGTGTAACTGTCTAGCTACTGGCAGGTCCAGTCCCAAACCGTGCAGGCTTGGAGATCTCTGCCCCGGGTCCCACACACCTGGGTTCCTCTGCCAGTTCTTTTTATGCATGAGGAAACCGACGAACAACAGGATGGTCGTGATGATAGATTATGTTGATTGATTTCTTAATGTTAAACCATACTTGCATCCCCGGCATGAATCCCACTTGGTTGTGGTGTATGATCTTTTTGATGAGTTGTTGGATTCTATTTGCTAATATTTTGTTGAGGATCTTTGCATCAGTATTCTTCAGGGATTTTGACCTATAGTTTTCTTTATTGGTGGTGTCTTTGTTTGCTTTTGGTGTAGGGAGATATGTGCCTCATAGAAGCTGTTTGGGAGAGTTCCTGTTTTTTCAATTTCCTGGAAAAGCTTCAGGAGAACTGGCAAAAGGTCTTCTTTGAGTGTTTGGGAGAATTCACTAGTGAATCTGTCTGGTCCTGGGCTTTTGTTTTGGGGAAGACCTTTGATTACTACTTCAAATTCCTTGAAATGAATAGGTCTATTCAGGTATCCCAAGTCTTCCTGGTTCAATCTTGGGAGATTATAGGAATCCAGGAATTTATCCATTTCTTCTAGGTTCTCTTGTTTCGTGGCATACAGACTATCAAAGTAGTTTTGATGAAGCAATTTCATTGGTTTCTGTTGTGATATCCCCCTTTTCATTTCCGATTTGGTTCATTAGGGTTCTCTCTCTTTCTTTGTGAGTCTTGCTAGTGGTTTATCAATCTTATTTATTTTCTCAAAGAACCAGCTCTTGGTTTCATTGACCTTTCGAATTTTTTTTTTTTTTGGTTTCCATGTCGTTAATTTCTGCTCTAAGTTTTATTATTTCTTTCCTTCGGCCAGGTTTGGGTTCCTTTTGTTGGTCTTTTTCTAAGATTGAGCTGTGTGGTTAGGTTATCTGTGTAGGCCCTTTCTTCTTTCCTTACGAATGCTTGCAACGCTATAAATTTTCTTCTTAGTACGGCTTTAGCTGCATCCCATACGTTCTGGTAGCTCGTGTCTTCATTCTGGTTTGTTTCCAGGTATCTTTTGATTTCATTTTTGACTTCCTTCCTGATCCACTCATTGTTCAACATTGAGTTGTTTACTTTCCAGGTGTTTGATTTGCTTTTTGATGTCTTTGTGTGATTCGCTTCTATCTTCAACACATCATGGTCTGAAAAGATTATTGATACTACCTTTATCTTCCTGATTCTATTGAGGTATCTTTTGTGTCCTAACACATGGTCTATTTTGGAGTATGTTACATGTGCACTGGAGAAGAATGTGTATTCTTTCTTTTTGGGGTGTAAAGCCCTGTATCGGTCTATTAGGCCTCTCTCTTTTATTTCTTCCTTCAAAGCCAATGTCTCCTTGTTGAGTTTTGTTCTTGTTAATCTATCGAGAGGTGATAAGACGATTTTGAAGTTTCCAACTACTATTGTGTTTCTAGCAATGTCCTCCTTAAAATCTGTTAGCAGTTGTTTTTAGTATTTAGCTGGTCCCTCACTAGTTGCATATACATTTAAGAGTGTGATTTCTTTCTGTTGTACATATCCCTTAATAAAAAGAAAATGGCCTTTGTTGTCCCTTCTAATCTTTTTCAACCTGAAATTTATGTTGTCAGATACTAGTATAGCCAGCCCAGCTTTTTTGAGGGAGTTGTTTGCTTGCAGGATTGTTTTCCATCCTTTCCCTTTGAGTCTGTGTTTGCTCTGATTGTTCAGATGAGTTTCTTGTAGACAGCAGAATGTTGGTTTCAGTTTCTGGATCCGTTTTTCCACTCTGTGTCTCTTGATTGGTGAATTTAGACCAATGACATTGAGAGAGATTATTGTCATGGGGTTTTGTGCCATCTTTCTGTAGGGGTTGGTTGTGTTTATAAGTGTTTTCCTTCTTATCTTACAGGAGCCCCTTTAATCCTTCTTTTAGATTTGGTTTCGAGACTATGAAGTTCCTGAGCTGTTGTTTATCTTCAAATGGTGTGTAGTTGCATCGAGTTTGAGTGAGAGTTTAGCTGGATAAAGTATTCTTGGTGAGGCATTCATTTCATTGAGGTTTTTCACTATATCCCACCATTGCCTTCGGGCTTGGAGGGTTTCCTCTGATAAGTCTGCTGTAAATTTAAAGGGTGCGCCTTTGTATGTGATTACATTATTGTGTCTCTGTCCACAGCACCCATCATTCTGACTATGATATGCCTTGGAGTGTTTTTATTAGGGTCTCTTTTAGCTGACACCCTTCTGGCTCCTTGGATCTAGATGTCTGCATTCTTTAACTCTGGGAACTTTTCAGCAATTATTTCTTTGACTTGGCTTTTTCATTGGGGTTGCCTCCCTGTCCTTTTGGTAGTCCAATGATTCTAATGTTGTTCCTTTTGGCGTCATTCCCTAGGTCTCTGATTCTCCTTAGAGCTATTTTGAGGTCTTTTCCCATTGCTTGTTTTTCCCTATGCGATTTCTGTTGTTCATCTTCAAGCTCACTGATACTGTCTTCAGCTGTATTCATCCTACTGCTAAGGGCACCTACTGACTTTTTAATTTCGTCTACTGAATCCTTTATTTGTGACACTTCTTTTTGTAGCTTTTTTATTTCTGCTCTCATTTCTTCCCGTATTTTCTTGACTATCAGTTCTACTGCTTCTTTCATTTCTTCCTTTAGTTTTCTGGATATCTCCTCCGTTGATTCTTTGAGTAGATCCTTGAAAATCCTCTGCATTTCATCTCGGAATTCCTTATCAGAGAGAGCATTTTTGTGGATAACACCAGTTGAGGATTCGGGGCTCTTTTCTTCATCCTCTCCTTGTAGTGGAGATTTGCGCTGTTTCTTCATGTTATTTTGGTTGTGTAGTGGTAAAACCCTGAAATTCACTAGTACTGTTCCCTCTTATCATGGGAAAGGATTCTGGATAAGGTTGGTTGATGGTGGTCACCCTTTTCCCTTTCTAGAGTCTTACCTTCCTTTCAGGCATTATTCTTTGGCTTATGATGGGCATCTAGTGAAGTTTTGGAGGAGGTGCTCTTTAATATTGGGCTTGTATAGCTTCTTGCCGCACGACATCTTATTATGACATCTTATTGTCTCATTCTTACTTTGGACAAACTGGCAGGTTACCGAATGTAGCCTGCCCACAGGGCAGAGTCTGGCAAACTCCCCTTGGCATACCCAATATGCCAAATACCAGTAACAATGATGGTTCTCATTCTCCTAAAGAGCCTTGAATATAATCTCAGGGCTAGGATGAAGGAGATGTTACTGGGGCCTGCTCGAGGCAATCGACGAATAACAGGATGATTTGTGATTTGTGATTTGTGATAGCTTCTTGCATACTACTCTTTTGTTAGAATTGGAGTAGGCCAGTGGATTATTGTATTGTAGTTGAGGTGGCCAGAATTTTTTCCACAGAATTAGGTGATAAAGGCTGGAATGAAAGTCCAGAGTGCTGGGAGTGGGAAATATAACTGTAGCTGCGTGAGCGTCTGCCTGCCTGGGGAAAGGCCACCCCCACTTTTGAGGAAGCCACGTCCCTTAAACTGGTCGTCACACCCCCAGTCAGTTCAGATGCTAGTCCACAGACCTGTTGGGGCAGCGACTAGTTGAACTGGCGCTTGTTGCAGAAATGGAGGCAGGTGCCCCAGATCAGGGCCTGGCAGCAGATGGCTTTCAGGGTTGCAAGTTTAGGTGGTGGAGGAAGGCTCCAACCCTGCCGCCAGGCAGGTATCTGGATGAGTGAGCAGAGGGAGGTGGAATGGCTCAGCTTTGGGCTCACGTGGTGTGCCTCAATTCCCGTCCCCCACAGACCAAGGATGAAAACTGGCTGTTCTCAGGGGATCTAGTTAGTCATGCGGTCCTAGGAAGGGACCCTGCTGCCAGGCCCTGGATGAGTGAGCAGAGGGAGGCAGAATGGCTCAGAGGTGTGCCTCAATTTAGAGAACATAAATTCTTAGCAAGTAATAAAACTGGTAGAACCTAAGAAGGATGTCATTGGAAGAAAGGACATGTACTTGGGATAATGCTTTTTTCTGTAAACTTTGCAGCTGGCTTTATCTATGTTTATTATTCTAGCAGATGAATGTTGGAACAGAGGTCTAAATTCCATCTAATGTTTGCCTAAAAGAGAGAGAATTTACCAAGAAAATGAAAAGAACTCTCGAGGCTAAATAAATAAATAAAGCAACATGAGGATTATCAACTGGAAAAGAACTCGATGTATTCAGGACTTCAGGGGTCTACAGGTCAGTAACTCAGGAAATAATTTGAAGTGATATGTGAAAGGCAGGGATCAGATAATGAAGACAGATGTTAATATAATTCAGGAGTTTACATTCATCAAAGAGTATAGAGAAACTACTGAATGATTCTAATCAGAGAAATCACCCAATCTTGATGGAGAATGTATTGTGGAAATGAGACTGTTGCAAGAGAAGATGGTGGTTTATATTAGGGTGATAGCATAAAAGTGCAGAAACAGAAATAGCAGATTTTTTTGTAGGAGTACTGCTATTTATTCAGCCACTGATTAGCTGATTGAATTGGGCATGAACACCTTAATTAATTAATTAATTAATTTTCTTTTTATATTTATTTATTGAATCACTGTGGAAAATGTCACTAAGCTTTCAGGTTTAAGTCTCAGTCATACAATGATCAAACACCTTTCCCTTCACCAGTACTCATTTTTCACCACCAAGTACCCCAGTATACACCCCCCCCACCCCTCCAAATGCCTGAGACAGATGATTTCCACTTAACTCTTCTCTACATTGATTACATTCATTTGACAAAAGATGCACCATTATTGTTTAGAATTTCCCCTCAAACAATCAGAATCGCTGAAAAGGCATTGTGAAATATTTTGTTTACTATAGCTGGTTATGAGAATCATATAATGTCAGGCGGCCACAATTTTGGATTTCTGCAAAGAGCCATATAATTATAAGATTGGTTTCTGTGTGTCTGGTGTTATGGCCGTGTCGGAGAGCCGCTCGTGGGGGGTAACTCATGACCTTGGTAGGGCATGAAGTACGAGCCCCACTTCCCATGAGACTGCAGTTGTCCCATCACCGCCAGCTCATACCTGGCTTTCCTATAAGCTCTGAGACAGCAGCCACCTTGCTGCCAGGGGGGGAAAAGGCGGAAGGGAGCAACACCTTTTCCCTCCTGGGGAGGCATGGCGCCGTAGTTTAAAGCATGGTCCATTCACTTTTCTGCCGCAAGCTGCCGGGCTCTGAATTAAGTCCTTTTGCCTCTGAAGCCATGGCCGTGCCAGAGAGCCTCTTATGGGGGGCAACTCGTGACCTCGGTAGGGCGTGAAGGATGAGCTGGTACCGCCCCCCTTCCCATGAGACTGCAGTTGCCTTGTCACCGCTGGCTCATACCTGGCTTTCCAATAAGCTCTGAGCCGGCGGTCACACTGTATGCAGTCCAGATGCATTTCTGCCAAAAGCCACTGGGCTTCAAGATTTGTTTCTGAGTCTCCGGCATTATGGCTATTAATCAGCTTGATCAGGATCCAGAGAGGCCGTTTGTAGGCGGCGACTCGGGGTCTGGTTGGGATGGGGAGAAAGAGTCGGCTCCACCCCCATGTGGTGAGGCTCCGTGTGTCTCATCACTGCAGACCTAAACCTGACTGTCCAGTGGCCGCTGGAGGATGGTGGTCACCAGGCTGCCAGGGGGAACAGGCCAAGGCATGAAACCTATTCCCACCTGGAGTGGCCTAGCGCCAGTAACCTACTGCAGGAACAGAATGCATTTCTGCCAAAAGCCTTTGGGTTTCGAGATTCGTTTCTGAGCCTCTGGGATCATGGCCATTAAGCGGTTTGATCAGGAACCAGAGAGGCCATGTTATATAGCTGAGCCGGAGGTGGTTTGTGGCTGTGTATCCCACATACCTAACTTTTGGCCGTTTACTTTCTTGGTAAACTTTGCCCCAAGTTTTTGGGGTCTGGCCAAAGGCACAGCAGCAATTTTGGGGTATCTGAAAGTCTGACGTTGCTATCAGGCTGCTGATGCACTCACCTCACAGGTACAGATTGACCTGCTGGCAGCACCGTACCCCCAGAAATAGCAGATTTTGTGTAGAATTAAAGGTCTTTATGAGAGTTGCACTAAGCCAGAGGGAAGACTTTGAAGTAATTTTCAGGTTCTGGCTTGAATACCCAAATAGAGGGAAGGGTCATTAACTAAGATGTGGTTGATTGGAGGCAAGGTACAATTCATGAAAAAGAACTAGGGTACTGCTTCATACATCTTCAATCTGTATGACATTCAAGTCAGGCATGAAAGCACTTGCATGTGTGGATCAGAAGAGAGCTTTGCATTGTTAATAAGTATGGAGTCATCATTTTATATGAAAAACCATGGAGAAAGAAAAAAAATGAAGGACAGAAAGAGAAAGACACGGAGGGAAAAAGGAAGGATTTGAGAAGGTCAAGGCTTTGGAAGAATCATTAAATCCAGAGCAAGACAGAAGGATGGAGGATCAGCAAAGTAGGGGGCTGGGGAGTGCAGCGAGTAGAAGTACAGTGAGTTTTGCATATGACTGACCCAGGTTTGATCCCTAGCATCTCACATGTCCCCTGAGCCCCCCCAGAAGTAATTCCTGAGTACACAGCCAAAAGCATCTCTGAATATGACCCCTTCCCCAAATCAGCAAAGTAGATCAGGCACCATGAAAATAGCTAAATTCACTATTCAAAAGTTGGTTTTTATGCTTTTGTATTACATCCCTTGTACCTGTTATCAATGGATGTAATAAAAGCATAAATATCCTGATTCAGTTTCTATTTCTTGCACTGGTATGTATTATCTACATAGAATGCTTAGCATTTACTTTACTGAAATGTCTGTGACTTGAGCAAGAATACATTCATTTTTGAAGAGTTTGAAAAATATAAGCATATATTAAAATGTAAGCACATGATGTGATATATTTCTTTAGGTGAAATAGTAAGCAAAGTTTCTTTGGCAAAGTTTAGTCAAAACTAAAACTTAGAGCTTTTTGCAAGATCTAATGCCGTTTTACAGCACAGAACAGCAGTTACTCATGAGTGTTACTTTTCCTTCAAGCTTACAAGCTTCAGGGACGGAGGGACAAAATATGTACAAGGGAGGGTAAGGGGGAGAGAGGTCAAAAAAACTGATTTTTCATTTTTTTGAAAATTGATTAAAGAAACCAAATTAAAAAGATAAACCCTCTGGTACCATTACCCAACCCTAGTAACCATACGCTCACAGATAAACCTGCCCCTATTGCCCACTACTGCATGTGCCCACATTCTCGTATAACTTTAAAATTCCAGTTTTTATATTTTCTTTGTAATTTGTTATTGTTTTTGGGCCACACCCAAGGCTTGATCCTGGCTCTGCACTCAGGGATTACTCCTGGCAGTGCTCGGAGGACCATATGGGATCTCAGGAATCAAACTCAGGCCCAGGTGGGTTGTATGCAAGGCAGATTTTATGTATGTATTTAATAGCCTCATAAAATACTCCTTTTATAACGTAATCATAATGTCTTTATATCATCAGAAAATAAATAATTCATCCTTAATGTCATTAAATATCCCAGCAGAATTAAAATCTCTGATGTCATCTTCTTTGAATGTGCTTTTTTCCCCCTTCTCTTCCCTCCCTATTCCTCCTCCTGGTTACTGTTGTTATGATCATGGAGGCTCACACACACTCCCTTGCGGTGCTCACTCACTCTGCTGTGGTGCTTGGTAACAGTTGCACACTGTAGTTGTGTTGCTGCTTGCACATGTGTCCACCTAGGGTCATAGTCAATTGGTTGTGGTGCTTGTATACATTCTGGTTGTAGTACTCACTGTAGGTTCGTGGGGGTAAGAGGGCAGTGGAATAAAACTTTTGCCCACAGTGTTCACAATCTTTAATTGTGGTGCTTTCCAAGGTTCATGCTAAATGTTTTCTTGAACTGAGAATATAATCAAGGTCTATGTCTTGAGTCGAACAACCAAAATCTCTCATGGTTTATAACCACCATCCTGTTCATTTGTTAAGTTTCCAATCAATATACGATTCATAAAGAGCAGTTCATAGACTGATCCTAAGTGACTGTTTAGCACGTTTCCTGGAATGAGTCCAAATGCACAATGGATCTCAAAGAATAGAACTTTATAGACTTCATCTTAACTGTTCACTTTCCTTGAGTTGGGCAGACTTCAATATACTCAAGCAGTGTCTAGCTTAAAAAGTATGTCAACGAGAAAGAAACAGGCCCAAAATGGAACCATTCATGTTAAATCTTGTGTCACCAAACTGAGGTAACTTAATTACATTTTCAGCTCTACTAGAAATGGAAATTTAAATCAATCAATCAGGAATTGTCTGATCAGCATCAGTTAAGTAATCTGCCTGATTTCCTATAAAGAAAATATTCTTGCAATAACCAATTTGCTTGGATGTCTACCCTAAATTTCTTCTTCTTGCTTCCTTCTACCTATAAAAGTCTTCTTTATTTTAGTAGCGGTCACTCCAGGTGATGCTCAGTTATTGAGATAGAGTGAGGGGCCACCGAAATCCTAGGTGGGGTCCTGTGGTACCAGAGATTTTAACACCTGACACATACTAGGAATGAATATGCTTTAACACTTGAATTTTATCTTAACATTTTTTGTATAGTTCATCAGAGCTTCTTTCTATCTACTAGATTAGATGCTACCATTAATAAGTTGACAAATAAAGCAGATACTATTTTTAGTATGTACTCACATGGATTTTTACTTTCAACTAGTACAAACCATTTCATACGTATACTCAGATTTCTTTCTTCCCCTTTCAATGCTCCTTTTCATTGGCACCCACATATCCTCACTAACCGTGTTCAGAGTACTGACACTTAAGTCTGGATCCAACCAATATGGAGTCTTAACAGCCCAATGTAGTAGCTGTTTGTTAATCCGAAACCTAAGCTCATTCTCTTTAAAAATAACTTTTTTTTTTTTTGCTATTTTACACCCAGCGGTGCTCAGGAGTTACTCCTTGCTGTGCACTCAGGAATCACTCCTGGAAGTCCTTGGGGACCATATGGGATGCTGGGAATCGACCCCGGGTTTATTACAAGCACCACAGCAGTTTATTACAAGCATGCTGATCTAAATAAACCCCATTTGTACTCCTGCAGGAATTGTGTCTGTCTGGTCTCTCCATGCCTCACATGCAAGGCAAACGCCCTACTCACTCCAGCCCCTAAAAATAGTTTTTATTTAGAGAATTTGAAGAGAGAATGAGAGCTATGCATTAAGGAAAGAATACAAGCTTCTCTAAAGGGAGATAATTGATATTACATGTAAAAAACTATGCACGCAGAAGATTGTGTGTTCGCGATGAAAGAATACATATTAGGGCATCAAATTTTTGCGTGCTTCAGCTAACTGGCAACATTGCTTTCTGTAAAACTGCTTGGCTGCTTTGCACCTGGGGGAGAGGGGACTTGGAAAGTGAACAGGGCATAACTTCTTTCTAAACCAAGTGTGACAGGATTCAGGTGTATTTACTGTTCCTGAAATGTATTTTCTCACTAAAGCACCCTGCAGACTTGGGTAAAGGATAACTCAGGATGCGATGCGGTGGTTGGGGGAAATTGCCTTTTTCTGGAGTGTATTGTCTCACTAAAGCACCCTGCAGACTTGGGTAAAGGATAACTCAAAATGTGGATGGTCAAGGGAGATTACCTAAGGCTTAATGATTCTGGCTATAACCTTACTTGTGCTGACAATCCATGTATGTAAATGTTTATCTTTGAATCTATAGGCTAAGGAGTGAGATACTTTTAAATGGATTGGTTAAGAAAGTATATGTTGTTACAAATCTATTGGCTATGAAATGTGTGGGCCTTGCTGTAACGGCCAGTGAAGGCCTATATAAGATCCCCTTTGAAGAAGCTCGGGGCTCTCAGCCACTGCCCACTCTGGGGTATGCTTGGAGCCCCAGCATGCTGATCTAAATAAACCCCATTTGTACTCCTGCAGGAATTGTGTCTGTCTGGTCTCTCCGCGCCTCCCAGGGCCAGGAGACTCCCGATCCCAACAGCAGGCTCTCTGGACCGCTCTATTTCACTGCCCGTGCTTGGTGCCCTAGAGCAGCTGTGTGTGGCCTGAATAGGGACGGCTGTTGGCAGAGGGCAGACGAAGAAAGAGACGAGAGCCAGGCCGGTTGATCTTAGTAGCAGTTTATTACAAGGAAGTTTATCCCATAGAAGAAATTTGTGTTATGGAGGGCCTAGGTTCTCTCAACCACATGTTCCCCTTGCTAGTCTCTCTGTGGTCCATCTTGCAGCCCTGCTCTCTCTTTCTCTAGCTCCCTGGTCTCTCCAACTCCCTTGCAGTCTCAGCTGACAAGCCACCCAGTCAGGAAGCCAAATCAACATAAGAAATCCCTCCCTGAGGGCCCACCTAAAAAGTATTCTAAAGCCCTTCCTGACTGCCCCAGATAGCACAGCGGTAGGGCGTTTGCCTTGCACGCAGCCAACATGGCCGACCTGAGTTTGATTCCTCCGCCCCTCTCGGAGAGGCAAGCTACCGAGAGTATCTCGCCCGCACGGCAGAGCCTGGCAAGCCACCCATGATGTATTCGATATGCCAAACACAGTAACAACAAAATTTCCAATGGAGACGTTACTGGGCCCGCTCGAGCAAATCGATGAACAACGGGAGGGCCTTTACCTTTACCTTTCCTCAGTCCAATAAACTATCAACTATTCCTGAGGTTATTCAGGAAGGACACAGCAGTGTTGTCCTACAATAATTGTAGGATAACATGTCTACATCTAAAATGTAGATAATATGTCTACATCCCCACATCTAAAGTGGAGATGTAGACATATTCCACAATGGGGAATGTGCCAAGACCTTTCTTGTCAATCATTAAAGTTTCCTCATTTTTCACTTATCCCAGGGTTCTGTCAGCTGACTGATCAATATGGTAAATTGAGTTCAGTCTGCTGTTTATCTTAGGTAGGATTTGCACTTGTTAAATCCTCTACGTGGGACATCTCAAGACTAGATAAGAAATTTTGTGTTGAAAACAATTCTCTCTTTTGATTTCCTTAAAATCTTCAGTTCCATTTAATCTTCTCATTGCATCAACCTCAAGATATGCAGTGGAATTTTCTATCTTTTTTCCTCAGAAATCATTTTTGTGGATATTAGTAGCAATGGCAGAATTTTCAACATATAAACTTTTCATTGTAAGGAGTCCTCTGTAAGCCTATGAAGAGTATGGGTCTGACATTCAGCAATCAAAAGGCAGGCAATATTCAGACATTGATTCAAACTGAAATGATTTACCAGGGATAACAGAATAAGTAAACCCTTTCCAAACATTCCATTTTAAGAACAAACCTGGAAAATCATGAGGCCTTTGTAACATGTAATTTAGAGTAAAGGAGAGGCGTTGCTTGGTATTAAATTTTGTTATCTGAGCCTGTCACACATGAATAGTCCAGAAGAATCTATGGGCCTTTTAAAATGTCATTTGAGTCATATCTTCCAAACCATATAGAGTCTCGGGGAATTAGGGAGGGTTGGGGACAGGCCCCTTCTTTCTCTTCAACATATCCCCATGTTTTGAGGGGTGTGGCTCCTCTAATCTCTCAGGGCCAGTTCTCTCCTTTGTAACCATTCCCACCTCCCTGTGCTCTGCTTCACCACTCTCAAGTTCCATTCATTCAATAATCCTCTATCCATTATTATACAGTCAATCTCCTGAGGGGGGTTTCAGATACACTACTCTCTTGACCCTGATCCCAGAGAGAGACTCATTTGTTCTGGAATGAGGCCTTTTCTCACTTTCTCTCTCTTTCGCAATCCTACCACGGCAATGTACAGTCCAGGCTGAGAACCACTGCACTCTCTACTACTAACTCCTGGTCTGCATCACCTTGAACCTTACCGGTCACTCTGGCTGGGAACTCAGAATGGGGTACTTCAGAAATCATTAAGTCTCTCATTTTGACCAGATAGACAAGGCAGAAAACTTTTTAGTGTTTCTTCTCCTCATTATTCAACTGAAACTACCCTCTTCCACCATCTTGAATTTCTTGGCTTTATATAACTTTTATTATCTTCGCTTCAGTACTTGGTTATCTGTAGGAGCATTTGAGCGGTGGGCATTTGCCTTGCACGCAGCCAACATGGCCAACCCGAGTTCGATTCCTCTGCCCCTCTCGGAGAGCCCGGCAAGCTACCGAGAGTATCTCGCCCACACGGCAGAGCCTGGCAAGCCACCCGTGATGTATTCAATATGCCAAACACAGTAACAACAAAATCTCCAATGGAGACGTTACTGGGCCCGCTCGAGCAAATATGATATTAACTCAAGAAATATATATCTAGACCAAAAAAAGTCTGCTTTCATTCAATCTAGTAATTGCCACTCAGGAACTGTGTTAGAACAATCCAGAGGTGTGGCAGTATCCTTACATGCAATTGGTGGAGGGGTGCTTTTATTTGCTTTCTTAAAGAAGGCTGAGATCTCCAAGCCTACTTGGATTTGGGCTGAGCATCCTCCATCCAGATCCTCCAAATTCCAGTAGGAGGGGGTCACACCCACCAACTGGCCCCCTGGCGCCGTGTAATCCCATCAACGGCCAAGACTCAGAGACTATAAAAACCAGCTCCTGGAAGAGAACAGTGCAGTCTCCTGCCCCTGCACCTGACTGTCCTCGCCGGGGCCCCTTGGAGGGGAGCAGGTTGAGCTTTCCTCCCCGCCGCAACCAGGGCTCCGGCAGCCAAAGACCTCCAGGACCAGCCACCACCATGCTGAGACCACTCTCCGCACACATGATGGTACTGGCAGAGGGACAAAGTCACGCGGGTTCCAGGGCCGAGATCTCCAAGCCTACTCGGATTTGGGCCGAGCATCCTCCACCCAGATCCCCCAAGTTCCAGTAGGCGGGGGTCACACCCACCAACTGGCCCCCTGGCGCCATGTAATCCCATCAACGGCCAAGACCCAGAGACTATAAAACTAGCTCCGGAAACCACAAATGCGGCCACGCGGCATCTTATTATGACATCTTATTATCTCATTCCTACTTTGGACAAACTGGCAGGCTACCGAATGTAGTCTGCCCACACGGCAGAGTCTGGCAAACTCCCCGTGGCGTACCCAATATGCCAAATACCAGTAACAATGATGGTTCTCATTCTCCTAAAGAGCCTTGAATATAATCTCAGGGCTAGGATGAAGGAGACGTTACTGGGGCCTGCTCGAGGCAATCGACGAATAACAGGATGATTTGTGATTTGAAAGAAGGTAAATATCCAGTAGAGAATTTAGTAATTTTTTTACCTGAAAAGAGAACACTAGGCCAAATAAATTTGGTGACATCTGAAATTTGCTGTATATTTATCAGGAATTTTGAGAAAGTAAGAATTACTTGTTTTTCTATAATTAAGTTATTAAAGTCCAGCAACAATATTTTTGCTTGTCTGTATGTTTAGAAACACATGAATTTTACTTATTGCATTTGTAGCCTTTGGCTTGGCCCTTGAAATAGTAGTTGACTTGTAAATTCTTTTATAATATTCTCCCTGATCAGTCACTGGCACCATCTCTTTGAAACATATGAAGCTGAGGAACTTCAGAGATAATTATGAAAAATTAAAATATTTAATGTTGTCTATTTAACATTTTTGTAACTATTACGGCATACTTACAGACCGTTTCACTGACTGAACTTAACCTTTATTTACCTATTTATTTTGGAGGCAATTTCAAGTGGTGCTCAGGAGGTTTGTGGGTCCCAGTGGTGATTTTCTCAGCCATCTTGGCTGGAACTTTAATGCAAAGTTCTGAGATGTGATGTGCCAGGTATACTCAGCCCACCCTGTTGGTTCTGGGGAAAAGTACTTAGAGGTCTGGCCCACAGTGGAAAGTACTTCCAGTCTCTCTAACTGCATATGGAATGATCACATCGTACTGGGAACAAAACCTGAGTCAGACATATGCTAATTCTGACTGCTACATTATCTCCAGACTCCATAAATTTTACTTTTGAAAATATTGAATTTTTTAAACTGTCATCTAGATAAAATTTGTTAAAAAGTGTCACATGTTTTAAGAAGAGAACGATTATGTATAGACAAGAAAAAAGAAACTGGTATTCATGGTATCAATGGAACACTTTTTAATATGTTTTCTATCATAAGGTCTTATGTTATGACTTTTTAGGACCTACATTTTAAAAATCAAAATAAAATTCTTTGAGCTTAGCCTCTTTAAACATAGAACTGTGTCTTCTGGAAGTAGAGAGAGAAATCTTGGTAATACAAAGTGACATGGAGCAAAGAATCTCACTAAGACTTAGTTTCCTCATATGCAAAGAATGATTAAGTGAACACTCATAGAGAAATATTGGAATAATTAAATGAGATCAGGAATATTTGGAAAGTAGTTGGCATTTAACAGGATAAGTAAGTGGAAGCTAACGTTATTTACAATGTCAGACCTTCAGGAATAAGTCATTGGTGAACGTGTCTGCCTTGAAAACTCAAGGCTAGCAGTTCAGTTCCCAGTAGCATCCCCCAGGAAGAGAGCACAGTCCAGCAGCACTGCCATGTTGGGATGCTGTCACAACCACCAAATGTTGGGAGCCAAAATGTCAGTACAGCCTGACCTGTGATTTAAGAACTAATCTCTTCTTGGGAAAATATTAAAATACAATGAGTAAGTTTCTGAGCTATGCCCAGGATAAAGTGCCATGAGACTACCGTTTGGGCTCACACCATGATTTATTGAAAATCTGCATGCTTTGTTAATTCCCCATTTCGCCCACTTCCTCATGTAATCAATTATAAAAAGCTAGCTTGAGAGAAATAAATTTGGAGCCTGATCAGAGTCTTGACTTGCTCCCATTCTTCTGTCTCTCTCTTTTTCCCACTCGCATACTCTCTCCCAGTTATCCACGTTGAGTAGTCCCGCGGGTTGGGGCAACCAAATGTCTGACCCTCACAATATATCACCCCTGATGAGCTGTCACTGTCACTGTCCTCTCGTTGTTCATCGATTTGCTCGAGCAGGCCCAGTAATGTCTCCATTGGAGACTCTGTTGTTACTGTATTTGTTATATCGAATATACCATGGGTAGCTTGCCAGGCTCTGCCGTGCGGGGCGAGAAACTCTCAGTAGCTTGCTCGAGCAGGCCCAGTAACGTCTCCATTGGAGACTTTGTTGTTACTGTATTTGGCATATGGAATATGTCACGGGTAGCTTGCCAGGTTCTGCTGTGCAGGGCGAGATACTCTCAGTAGCTTGGCGGGCTCTCCGAGAGGGACGGAGGAATTGAACTCGGGTCGGCCATGTTGGCTGCATGCAAGGCAAACGCCCTGCCCGCTGTGCTATCGCTCCACCCCTGATGAGCACTGCTACCAAATCACCTCCCGTTCAGCAAGCAGGTATGCTAGCACTGACTGCAACCAAATATGTGCCACCCCTGTCATCACTACAGGGGGGGTGAGGTTGGGGATTTAAAAGAAATGACAAGGTGTGAGCACATAGTAATATCACAATATTTTGCATACACCATCAACAAAAGCAATATCATCTCTAAAAAGTGTAAAATATTCTGCAGAGAACTAAAACTTTAGCAGCAAAAGAGCCCTAAGGAAACAGTGTATCCAGGTCACTCTGCACTTTTTCTTCATTTCTGGAAAATACTCTTCCTACCAAAGCCTCTTTATCCGTTCCCTTAAAAGTTGAAAGTGTTGAAAGGTCTTACTCAAGCTAGTCACATGACTGGTTTCTTTAGTTGTCAGCTTGGGGTCTACCAAAGACACACTGTCTGGTACATATTGAACAATGGCCAATAAAAATCTCTTAAAACAATTAACAAATACTGTACAAATCTTCTATTTTTGCACATTAAAAAGCCCAAAATTTAGAATAGACCTTGGGGGACAGGATAGAGAGTACAGAGGTTCAGGTGCTTGCCTTGCCTGCAGCTGACCCTAATTCCATTCCCTGTATTACATATGGATCAAGCCTATGCCTGGTATTCAGTTCAGTCTGCCTTCTTCTTTCTTGTGATGGGGTACCTTTAAAAGCTGACAGTGAGGACCTTCGACTCACATTGGTTCTGACAAGTGCCTAAAAGTTCTAAGTCTGTAGTCTACACTTGAGAGCTCATTGGTGTTACTCAGCAAGAGCTTCCCGATTCCACCATCAAGTTACTCTTTTTTCTTATACCTACAGTACTAGATCCATTAAATACTAGTTATTTCTTTCAACCCATTATTCACCATGTGTGAAAGGGACAGGGTTAGGTAGTGGCCCTGCAGCAGCCTGCTGAAGCCCACCTCGAGTGAGCAGGGATTCATCAGACTGGCTGCTAAATGGACAAAACAGATAAGGCCGATATCCCAGACGTACAGGACCATGTATCAACTGCCTTAAGTTAGATCCTTGCCACAGGACCAGATGAGTCTGATGATGGTCCAAATGACCTACTGAGGGAGTCAGTAAGTCCCAGAAAATACTGTAAGGAGAGAGAGGAAAGCAGAAGTTGACAACCTGAAGTTGATAAAGACAATATGGCCAGAACCAGATCCCAACAGGGGCTTGGAGAATGCATGCATGGCAAACATAGTTATATGCTCAACCTTCAATCAGCAGTGGGCTGGGAGTGCCTCCTCTGGGGGTGAGGAAGGCAAGCTTCCTAATAATTTTCTGGAACTACCTGACAGTCTGGAATTACTGGACAGTCCTATGGAGAAGAAGTTAAACTATTGGTATCTAACACTCAGCAGCTAGGTGACTAATCCAAGAGCCCACAGGAAAAGAAATTAATTTTGAGTAGGGCACTAACATCTTCAATAAATATTTATGCCATGATATACTTCAGAGACACAGGAGATAGCAGAAAGGGGTGGAGTGCAACCCTGGCCTATTGGAGGCCCCAGCTCCATCCCTACACAGCACACCTCCCTCCACCCCAAGACCCATCCAAGCAATGCAAGATGTGGCTCTGGTGGGGACCCAGGGAAGCCCCTATTTTTTATAGTAACAAGTTTTATTTCACTATATTTATCTTTTTAAAAAAATTTTATTAGTGAAACACCATGAGGTACAGTTGTAGACTTACAAATTTTTGTGCTGGGGTTTCAGTAATACAATGATCCAGTACCCATCCCTACACCAGTGCCCATTCTACATCATTTACTTTTTTAAAAAATTTTTCTTAGTGAAACACCATGAGGTACAGTTGTATATTTACAAATTTTTGTGCTTGGGTTTCAATTGTACAATGATCAAACACCCATCCCTCCACCAGTGCCCATTTTCCACCACCACGGGTCCCAGTATCCCTCCCACTCCCCATCCCCCCATCCCACCCTGCCTCTGTGGCATGGTATTCCCTTTTGTTCTCTCTCTCCTTTTAGGGTGTTGTGGTTTGCAAAAGAGGCATTGAGTGGCAATCATGTTTGGTCTATAGTCTACTTTCAGCATGCTTCTCCCATCCTGGGAGGAGGATCCTCCCAACACCCTTTATTTGGTGCTCCTTTCTCTATCTGAGCTCCCTTTTCCCCTAGCACTTGTGGTTGGCCTCCAAGCCATGGAGCAAAACTCCTGGTACTAATCTCAGCCACTCTTGGGTGTTAGTCTCCTATAGCACAGCGGTAGGGTGTTCGCCTTATAAGCGGCCAACATGGCCGACCCGAGTTCGATTCCTCCGCCCCTCTCGGAGAGCCCGGCAAGCTACCAAGAGTATTCGATATGCCAAACACAGTAACAACAAAGTCTCCAATGGAGACATTACTGGGCCCGCTCGAGCAAATCGTCGATCAACGGGAGGGCTTTTACCTTTACCTTTTGTTACTTTATATTCCCCAGATGAATGCAATCTTTCTATGTCTATCTCTCTCTTTCTGACTCATTTCGCTTAACATGATACTTTCCATGTAGTACGACTTGTATGTAAATTACATGACTTCATCTTTTCTAACAGCTACATAGTACTCCACTGAGTAGATGTACCAAAGTTTCTTTAACTAGTCATCTGTTTTCGGGCACTCAAGTTTTTCCAGATTCTGGCTATTGTAAAGAGTGCTACAATGAACAAACAAGTGCAGATGTCACTTCAACTATACTTTTTTGCCTCTCTGGGATATATTCCCAGGAGTGGTATTGCTGGGTCAAATGGGAGCTCAATTTCTAATTTTTGGAGAATCGTCCATACTGTTTTACAGAAGGACTGAACAAGTCGGCATTCCCACCAGCAGTGAAGGAGGGTCCCTTTCTTGCCACATCCGCGCCAGCACCGATTGCTTTTGTTCTTTTGGATGTGGGCCAGTCTCTGTGGTGTGAGATGATATCTCATTGTTGTTTTGATCTGCATCTCCCTGATGATTAATGATGTAGAGTATTCTCTCATGTGCCTTTTAGCCATTCGGATTTGTAGGGTGGAATGGGGGGATGGGAGGAGGGAGGGATACTGGGACTGGTGGTGGTGGAGAATGGGCACTGGTGGAGGGATGGGTATAATCTTCTGGTGGAGGGATGGATATAAGGGATCATTGTATAACTGAAACCCAAGCACAAAAATTTGTAAGTCTACAACTGTACCTCATGGTGTTTTACTAATAAAAATTTAAGAAAAAAAAAGTCAAGTGTTTGGGCTAGAGCGATAGTATGTTTGCCTTGCATGCAGCTGACCGGAGTTCGATTCCCAGCTTCCCATATGGTACCCTGAGCCCTGCCAGGATTAATTCCTGAGTGCAAAGCCAGGAGTAACCCCTGTGCATCACCGAGTGTGACCCAAAAAGGAAAAAAAAATCAAGTGTTGAACAGTGTCTTATTCATAGTGAATATTATGTGCTTTACTTAGAACATAAGGAGTGGTTCTGTGACACCTAGAGAACGTCCAGTCAGAGAATCATGTGAGAAAATAAAGACGCTCTGCTGATCTTAGTTTGGTAAGACATGATGTGTGATTGGTGTATCAATGTCCCCATGAACTTAAGAACATTCGGAAAGAAGATTATGAAATGCAGAGGGCAAAAATGCAGAGGGGAAATGCAGTGGGGGAAAAAATCACAATTTTCTCTAGGCTAAAGTGAGAGAAGATTATGTTTTTAGTTACCTGTGTGATATAGAAATGTGAGGGTATGGATTTTATAGATTCAGGACTTAGTTCACGAGGTTAACAATATTGAAAAGAAGGAAATGTTGGAGAAAAACTAATATGAGAAGTCTTTTTAAAAAATTTTTTAAAAGTGAAACACCAAGAGTTGTAATGGGAGTAAAACACCATAAGTTGTAGACTTACAACTTTTTGTGCTTGGGTTTCAGTTATACAATGATCGAGTACCCATCCCTCCACCAGTGCCCATTCTCCACCACCACTGATCCTAGCATCCCTCCCACATCCATCCCATCCCACCCTGCCTCTGTGTCAGGGCACTCCCTTTTGTTCTCTCTCTCCTTTTGGGTACTGTGGTTTGCAACAGAGGCATTGAGTGGCAATCATGTTCGGTCTATAGACTACTTTCAGCATGCATCTCCCATCCTGGGAGGATCCTCCCAAAACCCTTTATTTGGTGCTCCCTTCTCTATCTGTGCTTCCTTTTCCCCTAGTATGTGCGGCTGGCCTCCAAGCCATGGAGTGAACCTCCTGGTACTTATCTCAGCTATTCTTGGGTGTTAGTTTCCTATTTTGTTACTTTATGTTCTCCAGATGAATGCAATCTTTCTATGTCTGTCCCTCTCTTTCTGATTCATTTCTCTGAGCATGATACTTTCCATGTAGTACCACTTGTATGTAAATTTTATGACTTCATCTTTTCTAACAGCTACATAGTACTCCATTGTGTAGATGTATCAAAGTTTCTCTAACCAGTCTTCTGTTCTCAGAACTCAGTTTTTTTTCAGATTGTAGCTGTTGTAAACAGTGCTGCAATGAACAAAAAATGTGCAGATGTCACTTTGACTATACTTTTTTGCCTCTCTGGGATATACCAATCCCAGGAGTGGTATTGCTGGGTCAAATGGGAGTTCAATTTCTAATTTTTGGAGAATCATCCATACTGTTTTCCAAAAGGGCTGAACCAGTCAGCATTCCCACCAGCAGTGAAGGAGAGTGAGTCCCTTTCTCACCACATCCATGCCAACACCGGTTGCTTTTGTTCTTTTGGATGTGGGCCAGTCTCTGTGGTGTGAAATGATATCTCCCAGCTACATGCAAAAGAATGGGCTCATATCTATGCCTAACACCATGTACAAAAGTAAGATCAAAATGGATTAAAGACCTCAACATCAGACCGGAATCCATAAGGCACATTGAAGACAAAGTTGGCAAAACTCTCCATGACACTGAAGCTAATGGTATCTTCAAAGATGTCATGCCACTGGCCAAGCAAGTGAAAACAGAGATAGACAAATGGGACTATCTTAAACTAAGAAGCTTCTGCACCTCCAAAGAAACAGTGAGCAAAATACAAAGACAGTCTACAGAATGGGAAAAGTTATTCGCCCAATACACATCCAACAAGGGGTTGATATCAAGGATATACAAAGTACTGGCTGAACTTCACAAGAAGAAAACATCCAACCCCATCCAAAAACGGGGCAACGAAATGAACAGAAACTTTGTCAAAGAAGAAATTCGAATGGCTAAAAGGTACATGAGAAAATGCTCTACATCATTAATCATCAGGGAGATGCAGATCAATATGAGAAGTCTTTAACTTTTTGGCATCTTTGGTTCCTTGCTGGGATTTACTTGCTGGGATTGAGTTACGAGCAAGAAGCTTTGGAGGAGTCAGTCACTTTGGTTGAGAGTCAGATGGATATCTACAGTTAAGAGCTCACTAAGGGCGGGGCTGGAGCAATAGCACAGAGGGTAGGGTGTTTGCCTTGCACGCGGCCAACCTGGGTTCGATTCCCAGCATCCTATAATGGTCCCCTGAACACCGCCAGGAGTAATTCCTAGTGCAGAGCCAGGAGTAACCCTGTGCATCGCCGGGCGTGACCCAAAAAAATAAAAGGGATAAGTAAGGGCTTCCACCCTGAGATAATTGTGGTACAATAACTTTTATGCCCAAAATGATCTTAAAATGGGGGATATGTATACCTCAGGGGTTTGGAGAAGGTCCTCCAAGCCAACTTCCCACCAAGTCTTACACTGCCACCTAGTGGGAGAAGAGTTACCTATCGGGTGGTAGCAGCATGAGAGACTAATTAGGGGCTTATTTTTGCCATCTTTATTTCATCATATCCCAAGCACGCTAAGAAGGACATAGTCTCTACCACCCTTCAACCCAGGAAAGTGCTCACAGATGCAAAAAATTGTTCTGGGGAGTATCCCATACATTGGGATTTGCCAATACGAAAGGTAAAGATCCATGTTTACAGTCTAAAACTAGTCATCCTTGAAAGATGTTCACAAAAAGACACTCTGTAAGATGAGGGAGAAGTCCCCTGAAGTTTGAAATACTTTAGTAAATTAAATAAAAGCTGAGAATTGAAGAGATTCTTTGCTTCAAACATAGTGTAGCTTGGAAATAAGTATTTATTTAGGATAGACTACGTGACAGGAGCTTGCTATAGTCAGTCAACTCTCAGGGATGCAAGGTCTAAATGAAAAGATAGTAATTTGTTCAATTTTAGGAAATTGTGAAAATTACAGGTGCAGGATGATATAAAGGAAAAATTCTTTATAGCATGAAGTAATGTCCTAATACATTGCTATTGATTTCCTGAAAAGATCTCAATGCTTTGAGTTTTCAGCATTTTCTGAAGTAGGTGGTGCATGAACGTTTCAGGTTAAAAAATGTTTTAGTGTAGGTTTATCATTTATGGTTTCTTTTTTTCATTGAAAAGAGTGAATATCAGGAAGGGCATTCAAGATGCAGATGCTGGAAAAAAATTATGAGAGTCAGGAACAAGTATAATATTTCAATGCAAAATTTACTTATATGAACTCATGTAAAATTAATAACAAGTTAGTTACATCTATAAAAGTGAATATGATATTTATGTGACTGGATCTAATAGTATTTATATGCCATTATTTTGACTTTCTTCATGTAGACAGGCACTTTATTTCATAGAAGAAATTATTTACATAGCCCAAAAATAACAATTTTGAAATGGTTTTATTGAAATGAGCTCTTCGGCTGTTCGTGTTCCTAGAATGAGCAGACACCATTGGGCTACACTAGCACGCGACAGGGACAAATGGAGATGTTACTGGTGCCGCGCCCGAGCCAATTGATGACTAACAGGATAGCAAGTGATCAAGTGATCAAGAGCCTTCGCTGGTTATTGAATATTTTATATAAATAAATGAATCTTAATGCACATGATAGCTCATATGAAATAGCTTTCCAATTCTTTAAAATGTCCAAGACACATTTTCCTAGAATAAAAATACTCAAGAAATTTTGCTCTCATATGGTTTATTAGCAGAATAGGAAAATTAATCATCTCCTAAGCAAAATCAGAAATATAGTTAGGTTAATAAAAGTGTGGCATTTTCCAATGAAGTCTCTCTTCCAATAGTATAACTATTCGGGGAAATCATACAACTGGAGCAAGAAAAACTATGGAGGATATTAGACTTCTCTAAACTGTTATTGTTGAATATTTGGAAATTAATGTGACGTCTATGTGGCTTTTTCTGAATTTGAATGGAAAACACAATGTGTGAAATAAAAGTCCTGCCCCTTATTAATAGAAGTCAGTTTTATTCTTTTCATTTTGTCCTCCACCTTTCCCTTCTCCTTGTTGTTGCAGTGTTCAAGGGATTACATACATGCCTAGCTGTGGTGCTAGTACATTTTTTTCATCATTGAATCACCATGAGATGCACAGTTACAAAGTTGTTCATGATAGGGTTTCAGTCATACAAAGTTTCATCTCCCCTCTTTTTCACCAGTGTACATTTTCCACCACCAATATCCCCAGTTTCCCTTCTGCCCACTTTCCAGCCTGCTTCAATGGCAAGAACTTCTCTCTCTCTCTCTCTCTCTCTCTCTCTCTCTCTCTCTCTCTCTCTCTCCTTTCTCCTCTCTCCTCTCTCCTCTCTCTTCCCTTTTGGGCATTACGGTTTACAATACAGGTGGTGCTACTACATTTTTCACATGGCTCTTGCCAGTGTTTGAACTTCAGGTTGCAATACTCCCACATTCTCAGCTGCTGTGTTCTGCAGGGGCTGCACATCTGACACATCTGGGACTACGCATACTACAATACTCACCCTTTTGTTGTTGAAATGCTTGTCAGAGGTTGTAGTTCTCTTCAGCTGTGTTGCTCACACTCATCTGGCTATGATGCAGCCAAAAATCCCAGGGGCACCCAGGATCACAGAGATTAGAGCTGCCAGACACCGCTAGCAGAGCCATTACTGGTGGCACTGGGGATTGAATTCTCAGTGGGTGCCCTGAACCATGAAGTTATTCCCCCAGGGCTCAGCAACGGTCTGTTGTAGAGATTGCAAACAGGAGTGTGACTGATTGCAGTTTGTGTGAAGAGAAAAGCCTGTATTTCATTAGTTTTCCTTCATGTTCTCAGTTTTCCTTTTTAGCTCTTAGCTGCACTTGGTATGGAAACGGATTTTGCACACAGCCCCAAGAAATTTGTTTCACCTGATTTGGAATCTAGAAATAACTTGGTTTAAAATATAAAGAAATTTAAGAACTGGCCAGGGATGTGGTTCTTTAGTGAACATATGTCTCACATGTCTAAGGCATGGATTCAATTCCTGCAAAAACTTTTTTTTACCTTACTTTTTTTTCTTTTTTATAAATTTATTTATTTAGTGAATAACCGTGAGAGAAGTTACAAAGCTTTCGGGTTTAAGTCTCAGTCATACAATGCTGAAACACCTTTCCCTTCACCAGTGCCCATTTTTCACCACCAAAAACTCCAGTATACCCTCCATACCACACCCTCCCCCTACCTGTGGGGCAGATGATTTCCACATTACACTCTCTCTACTTTAATTTCATTCAATATTTCCACCCCAGACCCACCATTTTTATTTGGGATTTTACCCCAACACTCAGATCTGCTGAAAAGGCAACCGTAGACAATTTGTTTTCTATTGCTGATTATGAATAACATATGATGTCACGTGGCCGAAGTAGTGCCCACGTGATTCTGGAATTCCAAAATTTTAACAATTAAATCTGGAGGGATTTCTGCCAAAAACTGCTGAGTTCCGAGATTTGTTCCTGAGTTTCTGGGATCATGGCCGTTAAGCAGCTTGATTAGGAACCAGAGAGGCCATTCATGGGCGGGGACTCGGAGTCTTGTTGGGACAGGGAGAAAAGGGCCGGCTCCACCCCCATCCCATGAGGCCCTGCATGTCTTGTCACTGAAGGCCCAAACCTGACTGTCCAATGGCCTCTGGAGGATGGTGGCCAGTGAACCGCCAAAGGGGAGCACACGGAGGGAAAACACTCTTCCCCCCATGAGGAGGCCCAGTGCCGGTAACCTACTGCAGGGACCAGACGCATTTCTGCCAAAAGCCGCTGGGTTCTAAGATTTGTTTCTGAGTCTCTGGGATCATGGCCATTAAGCAGCTTGATCAGGAGCCAGAGAGACCATTTGTGGGCGGTGACTCGGGGTCTCGTTGGGGCGGGTAGAAAAGGGCCAGCTCCACCCCCATCCCGTGAGGCCCTGCATGTCTTGTCACTACAAGCCCAAACCTGACTCTCCAATGGTCTCTGGAGGATGGCAGCCACCGAGCCACCAGTGGGAACAGGCCAAGACACAAAACCTATTCCCATCTGGGGTGGTCTGGTGCCGGCAACCTACTGTGAGTACCGGACGCATTTCTGCCAAAAGCTGCTGGGTTTCGAGATTTATTTCTGAGTCTGTGGGATCATGGACATTAAGCAATTTGATCAGGAACCAGAGAGGACTTGCCTCCAATTATATAGCTGAGCCGGAGATGGTTTGTGGGTGTGTCTCCCACACAACTAACTTTTGGGATTTACTTTCTAGGTAAACTTTGCCCTAAGTTGTTGGGGTCTGGCCAAAGGCACAGCAGCAATTTTGGGGTATCTAGTAGTCTGAAGGCACTATCAGGTTGCTGATGCACTCGCCTCACAGGTACAAATTGACCTGCTGGTGGTACCATACTCCCTTAAAAATTTATTTTTTAAGTGCTAACATCTTCAATCTACTCTTCAATTTTGCTATTTCTTTTTTTTGAGTTTTTAACTTTATTTATTTTTTAATAAATAACCATGAGATACAGTTACAGACTTATAAACTTTTGTGATTATGTTTCAGTCACACAATGATCAAGTACCCATCCCTCCCTAGTGCCCATTCTCCACCACCAATGTTCCCAGTATTCCTCCCACCACCCCCACTCCATCCCCACCCCCACCCCTGCCTCTGTGGCAGGCACATTCCTCTCTCTCTCTCTCTCCTTTTGGGGGTTATGGTTTGCAATACAGTAGTAAATGGCCATCATGTTTGGTATATAGTTTACTTTCAGCACGCATCTCACATCCTGTGGGAGCCCTCCAAGTATCGTTCACTTAGTGGTCCTTTTTCTATCCCAGATGCCTTTTCCCCTAGCATGTGAAGCCGACTTTCAAGCCATGGATCCATCCTTCTGGCTCTTATCTCTATTATCCTTGGGTGTTAGTCTCCCATTATGTTACTTTATATTCCACAAATGAATGAAGTCATTCTTTATCTGTCCCTCTCTCTCTGACTCATTTTACTCAGGATACTTTCCATGTCGATCCACTTATATGCAAATTTCATGATTTCATCTTTTCTAACAGCTGCATAGTATTCCATTGTGTAGATGTACCAAAGTTTCATGAACCAGTCATCTGTTCTCGGGCACTTGGATTTTTTCCAGATTCTGGCTATTGTAAATAGTGCTGCAATAAACATACAATTTAGTCTTGCCATTTCTTAACCTCTAGTTCTGGGACAAATTAGTTTTAAATGATTGTGCAGTTTTCATTTGAGAATAAATTTTACAGGAAAAAAATGTAATTTCTCACATTGACAACACTTACCATTTATTACATTGAAAAACCCAAAACTACTGCATGTTATCTCTGTTTTAAGAAATAGACATTTTCCACTACTGAGGGAGCTATTCTCTGTATCATTCCAATTTTAGTATATTTTTGATCAAGTGATCAAGTGAGGGAGCTATTGTGCAAAATTTCATAACACGTTGGGGAAGGAATAAAAATGTCTGAAGTTTTCTTCAAATATATTTTTCAGTTTTTAGTAAATGTATGTGTACATGTGTGTAGAAAATAGAAAATCTGGATATTTTAATGCAATAACAATGTTAAAGTAATTGCTTTTGAGACTGTGATTATATACATGATTATATTCATTTTTTCTCCGCCCCTCTCGGAGAGCCCGGTAAGCTACCAAGAGTATCTCACCTGCCCAGCAAAGCCTAGCAAGCTACCCATGACGTATTCAATATGCCAAACACAGTAACAAGTCTCACGATGGAGACGTTACTGGGCCCGCTTGAGCAAATCAATGAACAACGGGAGGACAGTGACAGTGATGTTCCTATTCATTTTCTGATTTTTTTTGCAGTGAACTACCTTACTTCATAATGAGAAAAGAAACACAATTACTTCCTCCCACCCCGCAAAATTACTGGGTATTTATATGAAGGAGAGATATACCCTATATCATGGTCACAGTCCGGTCATGGTCCTCCCATGATTCATTGATTTGCTCGAGCAGTAACATCTCCATCGTGAGACTTGTTGTTACTGTGTTTGGCATATCGAATATGTCACGGGGAGCTTGCCAGGCTTTGCCATGCGGGCGATACACTCTCGGTAGCTTGCCGAGCTCTCTGAGAGGGGCGGACAAATCCAACCCAGCTCGGCCGGGCTGGCTGCGTGCAAGGGAAACACCCTACTCGCTGTACTACCGCTCCAGCCCTATGTAGCTTTCAGTAAGACACAAATCAGTTGAAATACTATGTGCTAATATCCACAGACCTTATCTTCTTTAATCCAAGCATTTAAAAATGTACAAATTCTCTTGATAATATATTACTCAGTAATTTAAATGATGTTTATGGCTTTTAATAGTAAACTAAAAACACAGGATTAAAAATAGGCTGGAGCTAAAAATAGCACAGTGGGTAGGGCATTCGATTCCCAGCATCCCATAAAGTCCCCTAAGCACCGCCAGAAGTAATACCTGAGTGATGAGCCAATATCTGTGCATCGCTTGGTGTGACCCAAAAAGGAAAAAAAAAAAGGCGGTAGGAATGTTGAGTGGTCCAGTCTTTCTGAAAAACAATATTCATTCAGTAAACAATAGACATTCCTAAAATATCTAGGAATTGAGCTTCTATTTGACCCAGCAACTCCACTTCTTGGAATATACCCCAAATCCCCAAAAAACAAAATGGAGAAACGACAGTTGCATCCCTATGTTCTTTGCAGTGCTATCCACAATAGCCAAAATCTGGAAACAACCCAAATGTCCAAGAAAGAATAGATGATTGAAGAATAGATGACTGAATAAAGAAACTATGGTGCAAATACATGATTGAATACAGAAGAAAAGATAAAGTCATTAAATTTGTTGCTATGTGGAGGGACGTGAAGAGTATCATGCTTAGTGAAGTTAGTCAGGGAAAGAGAGATCAACACAGATTTCTCTCATATGTGGGATATAAAGAAGCATGATGGTGGAATAACGAATACCTGAAAGCAATGGAAACAAGGAATAAGAGAACTGGTATTCAGTAAGAAACATGCCACATGAAGGGGCTGGGGATAGGACAGGGAGGGCAAATTCTGTGGTGGAGGAGGTGGTGCTGAAAAGTGGTAAACTGTTATGTATGAAATCCTATCAGCAACAGCACTGCATACCACAATGCAAAAACATATATATATATGTATATATATATATTTAAGGGGTCACTCATTGAAGCAGACTAGTGGGTGGGAGGCAAATGGGGTGCAGGGGTTGGGAGTCACAGCATAGAGGGAAGTAGACACTGGCGAGGGGATGGGTGTTGGAACATTGCATGCCTGAAACCCAATCATGAATAACTTTGTAATTTCATAGTGACTAAAAAGAAAACTAAGGCGAGAAAACAGCTGTATTCTGTAGCTACACTGCTGAATTCTATAGCTAAATGAAAAAATTGTTCGAAAACAGCCAAGAGAAAAAACAATTATGTTTGGGGGGGGGGGAGTCATGCCACATATTGTACTTTGCAATCACAGAGGTCATGGAATGAAATTATTAAAGTACTGTAAAGAAAAAAACAATTTGCATAAAGACTAACTGGAAAGCAGTCTGGAGTGTGATCCTTTTTTCTACCTTCTAAATTTAGTAGTGTACTTCTTTCCCACAGTGAAGAGGAGAATTAATAATTTTTTATACACATTATGGGGGGCTGGAGCGATAGCACAGCGGTAGGGCGTTTGCCTTGCACGCAGCCAACATGGCCGACCCGAGTTCGATTCCTCTGCCCCTCTCGGAGAGCCTGGCAAGCTACCGAGAGTATTTGATATGCCAAACACAGTAACAACAAAGTCTCCAATGGAGATGTTACTGGGCCTGCTTGAGCAAATCGACGAACAACGGGAGGGCCTTTACCTTACCTTACCTATACACATTATATAGCCAGAGAAAAAAATTGTTCTGAGTGTGGGTGTCTGCAACCCAGTGTAATGTGCACTTTGAATGGAGGCCAATGTGAGATGGTGAAGCAGAAGGCTTTAAGAGGCAGCTGTTTTAAGAGGCACTGTTAGAGGTGGCTCTGTTGCAGTGTCAGCCTGGCAAGCCTGAAGCTTCCTGTTCAAAGCCTGACACTGTTCCATGTGCCATGTGAAATCCTGGTGGCACTGTGGTTTGGAATCCCTGGTGCCTCGACAAAGGATAAAGTGTGTGATCTCTAGCATTCCACAGCCAAGTATATGAACTCCAGTCATTGCAACAATGGCAAAAACGGAAGGTGAGTAAATTGAAAACAGAACAATGTCGGTCTCCCTGAGAACTTCAATGGAAGTGTAAAAAAAAAGTGTAAGATTTCAAAAGAGAGGTTGGTTAGAGGGCTCATAGAACTGGAGTGTATGTTCTGTATGCAGGAAAGCCAGGTTTGAACCCTAGCACTTCGTGGTCTCCAGAGCAATGCCAAGAGTGACCTCTAAGAAACTGAGTAGCCCCCAGCCACCTATAGGTGTAACCCTGAAGCAAACAACAACAAAAAACGTGGATGGAGGACATTTTAGAAAAAGCAGCAACACATGAAAGTATAGAATAGTTAGAATCAGACTGTGTAACAGGATGATCCTGGCTTGCTTGCATCAGTAGTAGATTAAGTGGTCCATACTTAAGATTAAAATATGTGACTAAAACCATTTCTGTTGCAACCAAATATACTTAAGTAAAACAATGATAAGCCTGAGTGATTGTATAGCGGGAAGGGCACTTGGCATATGGCCAAACAGGTTCGATCCCTGGCACCCCTATGGGATCTTCCAAGGTCCACCAGGAATGATCCCTGAGCACAGAGCCAGAAGTAAGCTGCAAGCCTGGTGTGGCCCCAAGACCTAAATAAATAAAATGGAATGAGAGCTAATAACACAGCCAAATGCATTTATCCTGCATTCTGCATATTGAAAAATAAATTTAAAGGTTATTTGAGGGGAAAAAAAGAGATGCCTGGCACAAAAAAGCATGTGAGTTGAAAATAAGCCAGGAATAAAAGGGATAGAGCACTGCTATACAAATTGGGTTAACATCAAGTATCGTTGCATGTGAAAGAATCCTGTCACCAAAAGATTTCTCCCGTGATCCTGTTGAGGTGAAATTCTTGAAAGGGAAATTTGCAGAATAGCAAAATGTTATGCAAGAGACAGCAGATGACTGGTGGCTCACGGCTGAACTACAAAGAGGTAAGAAAGAACTTCTTAGTGATGGAAGTTGTGTATGTTTGGGGTGTGGTGAACTTCTTAGTGATGGAAGTTGTGTATGTTTGGGATGTGGTGAAGGTGATTTGACTTCACATCTGTCAAAAATCATCAAATGTGCGTCTAAAAAATAGTAAAATGTGGACCTAAAGATGGTTCAATAGCCAAAAAGCTATCTTTGCATTAGTTTAATCCCACTACACCTACAGATGCAAGGGGGCCCTAGCAACTGTTTGGGTCCCCCAGCACTGCAACCACATGTGCAGTGTCCACCGTACCATAGCCAGGGGTGTGAGTTATGAGGATATGACATCCCCACCTATATTAGCATTACGACTTGTACGTGAGCCCAGCCACCAGACGTGTGCACCCCATAACCAAGTTTTATACCTCTTCCCAGTTATCATACATCAGCAATAACAACAGATAGAAGGGCAGAGAGGAAACAAAATTAATAACTCTTTTTTCCTGTTCCCTTCTATTATTTATTTATTTATTTATTTATTTTTGCTGTGATGGTCATAGCTTGCACTTGCTTGACTGTGATGCTTTGGGAGTTACTATCGTACGTGCACACACAATCTAGCTGGGCTTGTGTTTCTGATTTCTTTTTTGGGGTGGGTAGAACACACCTGACAGCACTCAGTGACCTGACTCTGCACTCAGAGATCATTTCTGGTGGGACTCAGGTGATGATAGGAGTGCTGGTGATAAAGCCCATATCAGCTGAGGTCAATGCCAGCACCCTACGCACTGTATTATCACACCAGCCCCACCCCCACATCCTTAGTTTGGTTACCCACTGGAAGCTGCATCCTTTAGTTAAGCTGATTGCACACACAATTATCCACTGGAGATTGGCACACTGGCACCATGCTCAGCACATGTAGGCTGCATGGAGGATCAAATTCAGTCTAGCATTTGCAAGGCAGGCATCTTTTCCACCAAGCTGTCCCCCAAACCCAAATTGTAAAATTGATTGTTTTTAAATTATGTTTTAATAAAGCTCATCCCCTAAAACCTATTTCTTTTTGTAAATTTTTTGAAGAGGTATTAAGTTCACATTTCTGTTATTTGTGTCATCTGTTTTAGCACAAAACCAACTTCATAACAAAGAGATTTGTTTGGAAAACTAAAGAGGGACATCTGGACACAATTTAGAAGTCAAGTGATTCAGTGTTTCAGGAGCGAACTCTGACTGCACACAAATATCTGTCTGAAATCTCCATTGGGAGTAATTGCAAATTTCAGTTCCTTCACTCAGGATATATTCAGGTTGAACTACTTAAAATTGCCAATTTTGTTACTTAAATATGGTGATAGATGAACAGTTACATATGGTTCGGTCCCATAGAAAGTGTCTATTGCATGCTTGGGTAATATTCTGGGATCTCAGGATATCATGTGTAAAAGTTGGACCAAAGTCCCTCTCTTCATCTTGCTAACATTTTGGGGCTTCAAGTCATGAATCAGAAAGAGATAAAAATCATTCCAGGGGCTGGAGCAATAGGACAGCAGGTAGGGTGCTTCCATTGTATGTGGTCTACCCAGCTTTGACTCCTGGAATCCCATGTGGTCCCCTGAGCACTTCCAGGAGTGATTCCTGAGTGCAGAGCAGGAGTAACTTCTGAGCACCACCTTGTGCCCTAAAACAAAAAGAAATCACTCCAAACTGTATGTGGGGAGATAATTCAAATGGTAGAGCACAAGCTTAGCATACGTAAAACCCTTGTTCAACCCCCAGCATCATAGCTATACACACACCCACAGACACACATACACACACACATACACTTGTCCCCTGTGCCACCAGACTGACACTCAACTGCACTGATAGAGAAATGCCAGACTTATTGAGAATCATTACTGCATATAGCTCTGATTTAAAAACAAACAAGTAGCAACAACAACGACAACAACAACAAACCCACCAAAAATCCCAAAAAAAAGTCATTTAAAACTTGAAAAAAATTAAATGATTGCATTTTCTTGGGTCAAAGGTGAAAACCACTTTTTTAATTTTTTATAATTTTATTTATTGAATCACCGTGAGAGCAGTTACAAAGCTTTCGGGTCTAAGTCTCATACAATGAAACACCCATGCCTTCACAAGTGCCCATTCTCCACCACCAAAAACCCAAGTATACCCCCATCTCAAACCCTCCCCCTACCTGTGAGGCAGATGAATTCCACATTACTGTCTCTCTACTTTGATCACATTCAATATTTCGATACCAGACCCACCATTATTATTTGAGATTTTACTCCAACACTCAGATCTGCTGAAAGGCAACAGTAGAAAATTTGTGTTCTATTGCTGGTTATGAATAACATATGATGTCACATGGCTGCAGTAGGGCTATGTGATTTTGAAATTCCGAAATTTTAACACTTAAATCTGGAGGGATTTCTGCCAAAAGACACTGGGTTTCGAGATTTGCTTCTGAGTCTCTGGGATCATGCCCGTTGAGCAACTTGTTCGGGAGCCAGAGAGGCCATTCTTGGGTGATGACTTGGGGTATCATTGGGATGGGGAGGACAGGACCGACTTCACCCCCATCCCATGAGGCACAACAAGTTTCGTCACTGCGGGCCCAAGCTTGACTGTCCAATGGCCTCTGGAGGATGACGGCCACTGAGCCGCCAAGGGGGAGCAGGCGGAGGGACAACACCCTTTCCCCCCTGGGGTGGCCCGGCAACAGTAACCTACTGTGGGGTCCGGACGCATTTCTGCCAAAAGCCGCTGGGTTTTGAGATTTGTTTCTGAGTCTCTGAGATCAAGGCCATTAAGCAGCTTTATCAGGAGCAAGAGAGGCCGTTCGTGGACGATGACTTGGGGTCTCGTTGGGGTGGGGAGGACAGGCCCGGCTCACCGCCCCCCCAATCCCGTGAGGCCCAACAAGTTTCATCACTGTGGGCCCAAACCTGACTGTCCAGTGGCCTCTGGAGGATGCTGGCCACTAGGCCGCCGGGGGGAACAGGCCAAGGCACGAAGCCTATTCCCACCTGGGTTGGTCCAGCAATGGTAACCTACTGCAGGGACCAAACACATTTCTGCCAAAAACTGCTAGGTTTCGAGATTCGTTTCTGAGTCTCTGGGATCATGGTAATTAAGCAGTTCGATCAGGAACCAGAGAGGTCTTGCCTCCAATTATAAAGCTGAGCTGGAGGTGGTTTGTGGGTGTGTTTCCCACATACCTAACTTTTGGACGTTTACTTTCTTGGTAAACTTTGCCCCAAGTTTTTGGGGTCTGGCCAAAGGCACAGCAGCAATTTTGGGGTATCTGGAAGTCTGAAGGCACCATCAGACTGCTGATGCACTCGCCTCACAGGTACAGATTGACCTGCTGGTGGCACCATACCCCCTGAAAACTGCTTTTGATCAGATCCTAAAAGGCAAGATAGGGGTCTTTAACAAGGGTTAAAGTGCTTCTCTTACACACAGCAGCTGTGGGTTCAATACCCCACACTGCCTATGATTTCCTGAACACACTAGGAGTGATCCCTGAGCCAAGAATAAGTTCTGAATGCCACCAAGTGTGGCCTCAAAACAAAACAAATTGAAATACAAGACAAGATATGTATGAGCATCAGGTAAAGTTCATTCCAGATAAAGGGAGTAGCAAGTTGGGCAGTCAGTGACTAGGATGAAAGTCTAGATGTGGCCTAGCCAAGGGGACCTAATGAAGGGCAACAGAGAAAACTTAACAGAGTTTAAACCTGTAGGATTTTGGGTCTTTAAAAAAGAATGCTGATTTATTCAAAGTCAGAGAAGACTTTGTACTGAGGGAAAGGGCTTGATTCAGTTAATACGTTTATGGGTAAAGGAAATATTTGCAATCTTGTACTGGATACGTGAGTGGATTCACTTATCAAAAATCATTTAGTTGATTATTTTCAAAAAGTTGTTGTTGAGATTTACTCTGTGTAAACAATATCACAGTAAGACTGACTCAAGAAAAAATATAAGTGAACTAAAGTAGTGAAACTTGTTTCTCCAGAAATTGTTAACTGGGAGAATCTAGGCCTTGAGTTTTTGTTGTTGTTGTTATTGTTGTTTTGGTGATATTTTTATTGAAACTTTTGCCCACTTAAACTATGTGTATATGTTTATAGTTGAATTAATCACTTCAGCACTATTCACAATAGCTAAAATCTGGAACAAGCTAAGTGTCCAAGAACAGGTGACTGGATAAAGAAACTATAGTACATATATACAATGGGATACTACTCAGTTTTAAGAAAACGGTAAACCATGCAATTTGCTGTTATGTGAATGGATCTGGAGAGTACCATGCTGAGTGAAGTTAGTCAGAAGGGGAGGAAGAGACACAGATTAATCTTGTTCACATGTAAGAGATAAAGAAACCCAGTAGGGGAATAACAAATGCCAAAGACAATAGAGACTGAAAGTTGGTCTTCAGTAGGAAGCTGACCAAATTAGGGGAGCGTAATAGGGCAAGGGCACTGGAACAGTGGTGGAGGGATCAGACTCTGGTGGTTGTGGGGGTGGGGGGTGAGGAGTGTTTTGGTGCTCAGGGATGACTCCTGGTTGTGCTCTGGGGACCAGCCAAGGATTGAACTGGTGTCAGCCTCATGTAAGCCCAGTACCTTACCCCTGTACTATCTCTCTGACCCTTGTTTTACACTTATAAATACTTGACATGCCCATTATTTACTCAAATGTAAGAGACAACTAGGGATTGAAGAGATAATATAGGAGGTAAAATACTTGTCTTGCATATTGTATGCAAAACTCTGGTTCCATTCTGGGCACCACATGTGGTCCCTAAGCACGACCAGGGATCACTCCTGAGCACAGAGCCAGTAATAATTCCTGAGCACCATCAGATGTGACTTCCCTCCAATAAAGAAGGCAGCTGGACACATGCAATCATACGGGAGGAAGAAACAAGGATGAGATTTGAGAGTCATCATTAGCTGCATGGTATTTAGAACCCAGGTGAGGGTAAAGATGCAGGATAAAATTTATATCAGGTAAAAAAAAAGAGCCCTGTAATGCACGAAATTTGGAATTTGGGTCAGCAAGAGAGTCAGTTGAGCAGTTCTCAAGTATAAATATTTAATTCACTGAGTGTTCAACTTGTGCCTTACTCTGCTCAGGATGCCCTTAAAAGATACCTAGAATGGGTGACTTAAACAACAGACAACATTTTCTTATAGATGTAGAAGCTGGAATTCTGAGAGAGTGGCAACATGGTTGGTTCTGGCAAGATCTCTCTTCTGTCCTTGGAAACAGCTTCCTTTTACTCTGTGTCCTCACATGGAAATAGAGAGGGACAAGAGGTGAAGGAGAGAAGAAAGAGAAAGGAGAGGGGGAGAAAGAGAATGGGGCAGAGAGAGAGAGTGGAGACAGGTTGGAAGGAAGTTGTAGAGGGAGAAACAGAGAGAGGCAAAGATACAGATCTTGCTTTTAGAAGACAAAAGTCCTATCAGAATAGTTCCACTCTTTTAATTTTTAAAATTTTATTATTTTTAGACCACTCCTCACTGTGTTCAGGTCTTATTCCTGGCTCTGTATTCATGGAGCACTCCTGCTGATGCTCAGGGTACCATATGAGGTGCCAGGATGAAACGTGGTTGGCCACATACAAAGCAAGTACCCTATCCACTGTACCATCTCTCAAGCCCTAACACTTGACTCTTCTTACCCCATTTAACCTTAATTACCTCATAAAGATCCTATCATCAGATACAGTCACATTGAGATTAGGAATCCACCATAAGAGTATGAGATGAGGAGAAGGGGTCAGAGACAATTCACTCTGAAACCCCACAAGTGGGAATCACGATGACCTAGGATACAAACCAAGACCACAGCCTTGTCCATGGGGCCATATTGCCAATGCAAAATTAAATGCTACAGTGAACTTTGTAGTGCAAGCAAGTTGCTGTAGCTGTGCAATTAAGCTGTCATTTCAATTTGCTCCCCCAATGCAGGATCAGCTATACTACATTAATGGTGATGGTGACAGCAATTATGTTTATTAAGCATGTTTTCTGTGTCAGATATTTTTCTGAACACATCTGCATAAAGTCCTTCAGCTTTTCCGCACAGTAGCACTATGAGGTAGACACTTTATTTTATAGATGAGGCAAGAGAGATCCCAACAGGTCACAATAGTAATTTTAAGTGGCAGGAAAGAACTCCACTTTCAGACAAATGGCTTTAACACACAACACAATACTATTCATCAGTATCCTGGCTCTAATTTTAAAGGATTCGCTAATTTATCTTAGAATCCATGGAGTTATATGAACTGTATTTAAAATATATATTATCATCTTCTAGTTAGAGCATCCCCTGCAAGTGTTCAAGATTTGACAAAATTCAGATAAAAGATTTTGGGAGCATTTGGGCATCATAAAGAATGATACCATTGAATGACAAGGGGATCATATTCACGATATGTAAAATACATAAACTCAATGGCTAGAAGTCTATAACGGAAGTGTCAGCAAAAAAAGTGCCTTCTAATATCTGTAGGGAAATTCCTTTCTATCTCCTTCACTTCTACTGATCTGCTCATAATCCATATTGGCCACATAACCAAGTCTTACACACTAAATATATGAAAGGGTGTTCTCAGCTTACAGGTTACATAATTTCAAATTTCTGCCTTTCTTACTGCATAGCACTCCAGTTTATGTCTCTGTCATCGTGTGGCAATCTCATTACAATGACACTATTAGAAGTGAATTTGGGACTGACACTTCTCTGGCTTTACCTCATTTTTTCTATTTTTCATTTTTTTCCATTTTTAATAATTTTGTTTATTGAATCACCATGAGACCAGTTATAAAGCTTTCGGGTTTAAGTCTCAGTCATGCAATGAAACACCCATACCTTCACCAGTGCCCATTCTCCACCACCCAAAACCCCCGTACACCCCCATCCCACACCCTCCCCCTACCTGTGAGGCAGATGATTTCCACATTACTCTTTCTCTACTTTGATCACATTCAATATTTTGACACCAGACCCACCATTATTATTTGGGATTTTACCCCAACACTCAGATCTTCCAAAAAGGCAACAGTAGACAATTTGTTTCCTATTGCTGGTTATGAATAACATATGATGTAGCGTGGCTGCAGTAGTGGCAGCACAATTTTGAAATTCTGAAATTTTAACAATTAAATCTGGAGGAATTTCTGCCAAAACCTGCTGGGTTCTGAGATTTGTTCCTGAGTCTCTGAGATCATGGCCGTTAAGCAGCTTGATCAGGAGCCAGAAAGGCCATTCATGGGCGGCAACTCGGAGTCTCATTGGGACAGGGAGAAAAGGGCCAGCTCCATCCCCATCCCGTGAGGCCCTGCATGACTCATCACTGTAGGCCCAAACCTGACTGTTCAGTGGCCTCTGGAGGATGGCGGCCACCGGGCTGCCATGGGGAACAGGCGAAGGCACAAAACCTATTCCCACCTAGGTTGGCCCAGTGCCAGTAACCTACTGCGGGACCAGACACATTTCTGCCAAAAGCCGCTGGGTTTCCAGATTTTTTTCTGAGTCTCTGGGATCATGGCCGTTAAGTAGTTCGATCAGGAACCAGAGAGGCCATACCTCCAATTATATAGCTTAGTCGGAGGTGGTTTGTGGGTGTGTCTCCCACATACCTAAATTTTGGCTGTTTACTTTCTTGGTAAACTTTGCCCCAAGTTTTTGGGGTCTGACCAAAGGCACAGCAGCAATTTGGGGGTATCTGGAAGTCTGAAGGCACCATCAGGCTGCTGATGCACTCACCTCACAGGTACAAATTGACCTGTTGGCGGCACCATACCCTCTCTATTTTTCATTTCAATCAAGCCTAGCTTACTTATTTTTACCTTTGTTGTAATACTTAAGAAATCATAGTCAAATTAATAGTCATAAAATTTAATCCCATGTTTTGTCAGAGTTTAATGGTTTTTCCTTTTCTACGTAGGACTTTGATCCATTTTAAGATAGGTGTTGTATAGCTTATGAGAGGCTGGAGCAATAGCACAGCGGGTAGGGCGTTTGCCTTGTACACAGCCGACCTAGGTTCAATTCCCAGCATCCTATATGGTCCCCTGAGCACTGCCAGGAATGATTCCTGAGTGCATGAGCCAAGTGTGAGCCCTGACCATCACCAGGTGTGACCCAAAAAGAAAAAAACAAAAACAAAAAAATGAGATGGGGGATCTAAGTTTTGTTTTTTGAATACCCAGCAGTTCCAGACTTAATTTGGTGGTGGTGGTGGTGGTGGGGAACCATCCCTTTCCCTCCTTATTGTTTTGATATTCATTTCAAAGAGTAAAATTAATTTTTAAAAAACATTTTATTTTTTTGGGGGGAGGTCACAACTAACACTGCTCTGGGTATACTCCTGGTTCTGTACTCAGGAATCTTCTGACTGGCTCAGGGACCATATGTGATGCCAGGGATTGAACCCAGGTCAGCTGCATGCAAAGCAAGCATCCTACCTACTGTACTATCCCTCCAGCCTAAAAAGGCTTATTTCTTAACTCTCAATTCTAGTTTATTAACATTGCTGTCTACTTTTTTTTTTGCAAGTGCCACACTTACTTTAGCCTTGCAATTAATTTTGAAATTGGAAAGTGTTAATTCTTTGACTTTATATACTTTTACACATTATTTGGCTATTTTAGTCCCCTTGCATTTTAAATTTTAGAACAGATAGCCAATTCTGAAAATCACTGTATCACTGTCATCCCGTTGTTCATCAATTTACTCGAGCAGGTGCCAGTAACATCTCCATTCGTCCCAGCCCTGAGACTTTAGCAGCCTCTCCTTGCTCATCTTTCCCAACGATTGGAGACTCAGGTTTAGGGGAATGAGACCTGTTATTGTTACTGTTTTTGGCATATCGAATACGCCACGGGTAGCTTGCCAGGCTATGCTGTGTAATTCTGAAAATAAATAAATAAAAAGAAATCATAGGGACTGGAGAGATAGTACAGGAAATAAAATATTTGCCTTGCATGTGACCGACCCTGGTTTAATCCCTGGCTTTGCAGATAGTCTCTGGAGCACCAACAGGAATGACCCTGAGTACAGGACCTGGAGTCATCCCTGAGACCTTCTAGGTGTGTCCCAACAGCCCCTCCCCATAAAAGAAAACTTGAATTTTTGTGGAAAAAATCTTGAATTTTAAATTAATTTGAGAAGTATTGCTAACTTAACAATATCAAACATTCCAATCTATGAAGATGTTTTTCTACTACTTTAGGTAATTTAAATTTCTTTCAGTGATTTTTATACTTTCTAATGTATTTCTTTATACAACTTGTCCTTCTTACTGTTAAGGTTAAGCCAAATTAATTTATTCTTTCTGATGTTAATGTAAGTATAATTGTTTTCTTATTGGAGTTTTAAATCTTTCTGCACCCCTAGCTGCTAGCTAGAATCAATTATAAGTCAAGGCAACTTAACACAGAATTGAGCACAGAATCTCCATTTATGTGTACAGCATGAATTCATCTTAATTTAACTAATTAAAATTTCAATGACTGTATATTTCCAAATAAGGTCACATTCTGAGATACTGGGATGTGGGAAATGGGGTAAGCATACTTTTCTGGAGAATTTGGGGGAGATGCAATTGAGTATAGGGTTGTGGATAAACTTTAAAATCCTGTGTACAGACAACATCCTTTTTTAAGTCCTATTACCTGGTGTTCTCAATTTATTTTCTTTTTTCTTTGTTTATTTATTTTTTGTTTGTTTTGTTTTGGGGTAAAGGCCCTCCCGTTGATCATTGATTTGCTCGAGTGGGCCCAGTAATGTCTCCATTGGAGACTTTGTTGTTACTGTGTCTGGCATATCGAATACGTCACGGGGAGCTTGCCAGGCTCTGCTGTGCAGGCGAGATACTCTCGGTAGCTTGCCAGACTCTCTGAGAGGGGTGGAGGAATCGAACTCGGGTCGGCCATGTTGGCTGCGTGCAAGGCAAACGCCCTACCGCTGTGCTATCGCTCGCACAGCGGGTAGGGCGTTCACCTTGCTAAATGGGGTGCCAGTGATCAAATTCTGGTCAGGTGCTACAAAGACAATCATATTATCTACTGTACTATTTCTATGGTTTCTTTCTTTTTTTAAAATTGTTTTTAATTAATTTTATTGATTTATTGAGGTAGTTTAAGCTTTCATGTTTGGGTTACAATCACACAATGATCAAACACTCATCCCTTCACCAGTGCACATTCCTCACCACCAATATCCCCGGTATAACCCCCCTTTCCCACCCTCCCTCTGCCTCCATGGCAGAAATGGTTCCCCATAATCTCTCTCTACTTTTGGGCATTATGGTTTGTAATACAGACCCTGAGAGGCATGTATGGTCCTTTATCTACTTTCTGCACACATCTCCCATCCCGACCGATTCTTCCAGCCATCTTTTTCTTAGTGATCCCTTCTCTAGTCCAGCTGCCTTCTCTTCTTTGCTCATGATGCAGTCCATTTCTTGGACTGCATGAAATGGATGGCCAATTCATGCCATTCATTTTTCTAGGAAAACCTCTTGAAAAACAGGCAAATAAAAACCTCTTGCTGGCAATGTTCTTTGTCAGGTTAAGGATTCCCAATACCAGATGCTGAGGTATTAGAACTATGTATGCATGAAAAAGAGCCTTTAAATTAAAGGAAAAAAAACAAGGGATGCAGGAGAAAAAGGCATTGTTATGATAGATAATACATAATACAGCAAGTGAGAATATTACGCTTGCCTTGCACATGCCTGACCTTGGTTCAATCCTGGACTCAGGTCTCCTGAGTCCTGCTAGGAGTTAATCCAATATGCAGAGTCAGGAGAAACAGCTGAGCACAGCCAGGTGTAGAGAATGATAAAGCATCTAGGGATAGTGGTAGAGTGGTGAATGTGGAGCAGTAACATCATATGACTAAAGCATAAATACTAATAATACTGTTGTATATCATAATACCTCAATTTTCAATAAAAATGTAACATTTTAGAAGTGTTGATGCTCTATATTATGTTTATATTATCACATAAAACACTTAAGTATTGCTAACAAATTCATTCCCAAAAAATATCCATGAATTTTAGTTATTTACTTTTGGGGCCTTTGGGGGGAGTTATTGGGCCACACTTAGTGTGTTTAGGGGCTATTCCTGACTTTGTACTCAGAAGTGATCTCTGGGAGCTCAGTGACCATATGCAGCTCCAGGAATCAAAACAGTGTTGGCAGCATGCAAGGCAAGGCAAGTGCTTTAGCTCCTGTACTTTCTCTCCAGCTCAAGAAATCAGCCATTAAACACATGAAAAATGCTTGATTTAACAAGCAGTTATAATCATCTGCTTTGTTTGTTTGCTTTGGGGCCATGCCCAGCGATGCTCACAAATCACTCCTGTGGGCTTAGGGAATAATATGGGGTGCTGGGAATCGCACCCAGTTCAGCCACATGCAAGGCAAGTGCCTTATCTATAGTACTATCATCTAATTTTGAATATATGGGATTTAGTTGGTGTATTTTTTATATATTTGCTTCTGATTTGATCATATGGTGCAAAATATTTGAATCTATAAGTTTTAATAAAATCATTTAAATCTTATTAATCATATTTCTGGTAGAAAATAGATCTTTCATAAAACCAACTACAGTAGGATCTTTTAATTGCATAAGCCAGAGTTTAAATCAAACTCATCTAAGAAAATGTTTCAACACAGATCTACTACTACCACACATTCCTACATCTTGCAACTTCCTGTGTTTTTAAACTCTTCTTGAGATCTCTTGGAATTAAAAGAGCAATTTGACCTAATTCTTCTCTCCTGCCGGTGGAAGATAGTTAACTTTCACACGTATAAGTAGAACAGCTCTAAGTAGAATAGATCTTAGGGCCAGCCATAGCCTCCAGGGACTTCCCAGTAATTTAAACTTCTATTTCTGGAAGTTTCTAGAAGAAAATTCCATTCCTGCCTGAGCTCAGACCATTATCCGAGCCTCTAGTCACACCTCCTTAAAGCACTTTAAGGACAGCAATTATGTCTCTGGAATTACTGATTCCTATAAAACCTTTAGGTTGTAGGACAATATAGTGGTTATGTTTATTTTCCCAACCCCCTTAACCATCCTCCTCATAGGTCCTTTGGACAATCACCCACTTTCTTTTCTTGTGGCCCAGACACCAGTGCAACAGGGAATATTGCCCCTCTCCCACTCAAGCAGCTCTTAAAAGATTATGACTTCAGCAACTCAATCAGAATGTTCCCTGGTTTAGGTTAGTGGTTGTCAGGAGAGATGTACTCTTCACCTAGAGGATGAGTAAAGTAAAGATCAGTTGATTTTTACTTGAGAAGAAGTTGAGAAGTTGGGTTACTGTGACCAAACAAGCAAGCAAAAGCCATTTGCCATAGAAGGCAAGGCATGAAGCAGGATGGTCTAGTTAAAGATGATGAGGGAGACAGAGAGCTGGTGACATCATTTGAGCCATTGTTAACAATAGCCTTAGGCTCATTTTACCCCTGGATTTCCCTTCTCTGCGAACAATAAATGTTCTTTTTTGTTGATTAGTTCAAATTGAGTTTCTGTCACTTAAAAGCCAATATCTCTAACTTATTGTGACCTCTCCCCTACAGTGCACCTCCCTCCCATAGGCCTCAGCTGATCAGCCAGTGTTCCTCTTATAGGAGCTACCATGCACCACTCTTCTGGGAACACATATGTGCATATGGAGAGAGTACCAGAATTATCAGGCATTTTCAATAACAACAAAGAACCTGCCTATATGCTAGTTTGTTTTGCAAAACTCTATCTTTCACTTTCGGAAGAAGTGGTACAGACCTTAAACACACACACATACACACACACACACAGACACACACACACAAATACCAATTTTGTTTTTATGGGATCCATTCATTTACTCTAATATTAACATTTGTTTCCAGGGGCTGGGATTGTAGTGGTAGAGCACATTGCATGTCTGAGACCCTGGGTTCATTTTCTGTCACTTAAAACAGACAAAACAGTGATGCAGTGTTTGGGAAGGGTCTTTTACCTCTCTTAAGATGTTGTATTGGTTCCAAGAGCATGCAGCATTTTGGTAAGAAAAACTTAATATGAGGCTGTCACAATAGCACTGTGGGTAGGGCATTTGCCTTGCACACAGCTGACCTGGGTTCAATTCCCATCATCCTATATGGTCCCATGAGCACTGCCAGGGGTAATTCCTGAGAGCATGAACTAGGAGTGACCCCTGTGTATCACTGGGTGGCCCAGAAAGGAAAAAGAATGAAAGAAAGAAAGAAAGAAAGAAAGAAAGAAAGAAAGAAAGAAAGAGAGAAAGAGGGAGGGAGGGAGGGAGGGAGGGAGGAAGGAAGGAAGGAAGGAAGGAAGGAAGGAAGAAAGAAAGAAAGAAAGAAAGAAAGAAAGAAAGAAAGAAAGAAAGAAAGACTTAATATGTGCCCAAATCTGTCTCCAAAAAATTTCACACCTGGTAGGACACAGTGATACACAGCTACCTGATAGGGAAAGCTGAGGACACCCAGAGAGAATGCAGTGTTTATGACAGGATGAAAAATAGCATCTGTTCTACAAAAATTTCATAATAGAAATACCCACTTTTAATTTTTTCCCCACATCTATGCAATTGCTCAGATCCAAAATACAGCATGTGATTTTATTTCACAATATACCTTTCATAGACAATATAATGACTATTGGTTTGGTAGCTGAAGGCATTGTTGATTTCATCACTGAAATTCACTTCTCAACTTCCCTTAATTTCATTGACTCATCAGTTCCTCATCAGTTTTGTCATTATTGATTTTTTTCTCTTTTTAAATTTTCCTAACTAAAACGTCCCAAAACAATTACTCTCAAAGAAGGAGGGAGATGATGAAATTTCTTTAGTGTAAAGTGATATATTTTTCAAATTCATTTCCAGCACATCATCATAGAACCTAGAATATTGGATTGAAATTCGTGTTATGAGAGCGTGTTGGTGCTTACGTCTGCAGCACAGATGTTTCATTTTGCAAGTTTTCTCAATGTGTATAACTTGATATCTTTATCTCTGTGAGAGGAACAGTGCCTTGGGAAATATGCCTGTCCGTTTTCCACAGAAAACCATGCACAGAAATGGACTAGTGAACCGGCCACCTACTGTTCACCCTCGGAGGTAGGTTCTTAAATTCTGTTTATTTTCATACAAGCACGTCAAGGGAAAACAGTAACAGTTCCAGACTTTGTAAAATTCATCATTTCACATAGATGAGTTTCTATCTTTGTGACCCCAACTCAGCAGTAGCTTTCTCTTCAAATGGCTCAATAGTATCTGTACTATTATCATTTTCATTCTCATCATTAGCAAAGCAGAAAGGAGAAAGGTGAGTGAGCAGGGAAGTACTATTATCTTCCTCTCTACATGGTAAATCCTGAGATGACCAAGTCCAAGTTTATTACTCCACTCTTAACAAGAAGTAGTGCAGAGTTTTGTATTTAGCTGATCTGATTTGGAGGGGCTGGGAATATAGGGGGTAAGAGGGATGTAGGCAAAGAACCTTCCAAGAAGTGTTCAGGAGACCTCAGGCCCCACCTGGTGGTTTTCAGCCAACCTAGCTGAGAATTCCAGCCTCAATGCAAGACCCAGGGATGTTGCATAAGCTCTGCAATGCCAGGGACTATGCAGTTCACTCTAGTGGTGCTCTGTGGCCTCCAAAACTATGCAGGACTCAGAGGTATATTATCCCTGTACTTGCTCTCTGAACGCAGTTTCTAGTCTTTTTACCCTTGTGTTAGATATAAAGAGAGGGAAGATAAATTAAAAAGTAAAAATTGGGTTGTGGGTGTTGCTCAGGCATAGAGCACATATCTTGCATACATGAGAGCCTGAGTTAGATTCCTGGCACTGAAAAAAAAAGTTAAATTTAATCCTTAAAGCTATTGGGGAAAATGAAAGGTAAGGAGTAAATTTGAGATAATTGAAAGAGCAAAAATATAAACTCAGATATTCTTCAGATTCAGGACTACTAACTCACCTCTGCTTCTTTTCTTTCTTCCCTGCAATGATTCTCTAATCAACCTCATTTCACTTTCTTGACCATGTCCAAACCACTTAATCTCTGACAGTGGGAGGGTTAATTGACGAATAGAAAGCAATTTGGCAGCAGATATCAGGAGTTCTAAAAATATCCATAGCCACCATCTTAGTAACTCCACAACTGGCACTCTACATTAATGAAAAATCCTCAATGTTATCAAACATTTATGCCTACAATTTTCAATACAGCGTCATGTTTTTCAGACATGGTATCTATCCACAGTCCAGCAGGAGGGAAACAGGTGAATAAAGCAGGACCCAAAGCCCTTATTTTTTTTAAATCTCATTTTTGAACAGGTATAAATGAAATCTATTCCTTCTTGTACATAGTTCTCTTGGCATCTATATGTATTTGTGGAGTCACAAAATCAAGGTCAGACTGTTCCATCACCTGTCAGCGCAGCTATACCCTTGTGGTGCAGTTATTCCCTTGTACTCGTAGCTTCCCCCATCGCTAGATTCTGGTAACAAGCACTATTTTCTGTCCTATATCTGTCTTTACAAAAATATAATGTAAGTGGACTCATCAACTGGAATGTTCCCAGACTGGCTTCCTTTGACACACCTCAGAAGTTCATTGATGTTTTTGTGCATATCAATTTTTCTTTTTTGTTTTATTTTGCTTGTTGTGGGATCATATCCAGTGGTTCTCAGGGTTTACTCCTGGCTCTGAGCTCAATGGTCACTCTTAATGGTGCTTCAGATCAAATTGTGGCCAATATTGCCTCATGCCTTCTCTCTTGCACTATATCTCCAGCCCACATCAATTTTCTTTGTTTTTATTGCTGAGTAATATACCATAGTATGCATGTAACAATTTGTCCATTTATTCAATGAAGGAATCTTAGGTTGTTCCGTGTCTGGTGATAAATAGAACTGTTGTTATTATTCAGTGAAGGTTTTTGTGTGAACATAAATCTTAATTTCTCTATGTCAAGTATATAGCCGTGGGATTGCAGGGTCAGAGGATAATATAAACTTCTTAAGAAATGTTTTTTTCAAAGTTAAAGCAGTTGAAGGATGAGTGCTCATGTTATCAATGAGAAAGCGAATGAAATTTTATATACAGTTTAGCATATACATCATAAGATTAGTCTTTTTTCATATATAGTCAGAAGAAAGCAATATATCAAAAGAATAGAAGGTGTTTCTACAGGTTGAATTATAGACAATATTTCTTCTTGTCTCCCTTCTTTCTTTCTTTCTTTCTTTCTTTCTTTCTTTCTTTCTTTCTTTCTTTCTTTCTTTCCCAACTTCATCAGCTAATAAGTAAACACAATCAAATTTATGATGATTACCAAAATCTTAGAACTCAGGGACCCTGATTCCCTCAATTAACTGAAAACACTAATCATTCCCAGAGAACCCATTTGTAGCTTTGCCTTGTAGGATGGAACCACGAAATCAGAAAATCTTGGTGTATCTCTGAAGTGCATCTACTAAGTCATATCAGCAGGGTCCACTTCATGCCCCTCTACTTCCTGCTACACGATGCTGATTTCATCCTGAAGCCTCTGTTTGCGGAAGCTTCCTCAAAACCTGTGGTGGTCTCTTTCACCTTGGCTAACAGGAAAGCTCCCGCTACTTCTCAGGTGACACTGCAGTTCCCGGCATGATGACTTAGGACGGGGTGGGAGGACAGTGATAGGGGGCTGCTCCCTGTGACCCCTGCATAGGCTTGAGCCTCACACTCTGTGTCTTCTCTCAGGAGTAAACGATTTTCCCTCCATTTCAGCCTCTTGAAAGAGCAGAACACCGTAAGACTGTTAGAATGTTAAAGGGTCCTATGTACTAATCAAATCAGAGTGTTAAAGGGTCCCATGTACCAATTAAATCAGAGTGTTAAAGGGTCCTATGTACCAACCAGGCCCCAGTCCCTCCCTTCAGCATCCCAGGAAGCTGCTGCGGGACACTCTGGTAGCCACACACGGCCTCTAGGGGGCAATGTTGTCCTAGACCACTTGTTCCTCTTGTCCTTCAACTCTTCAGCTCAAACAGCCAAACTCCCCCTGCACCTATTTTAAAAAAATACCACTAATTGGCTGAGAAAATGTGGAGATATTTCAACACCAAAGCAAGATCTTACTCTTTCATGGAGAGCACTGCTGAAATATTTTAAGAATTTATTTATTTTGGGGAGAGGTGGGAATGGCTCTCCCAAGCAGAGCCTAAGAGGTCCCGGAGCCTTCCCAATGATACTCACTCAGATGTTCTGGTCAGCAGTTCAATGATCTTGCTGAAATGAGCTATTTGTAGGACTCTTCACCTTTCCTGAAAGAGCTGTGCCTGGCAGTTCTGGGGTAGGGGTCAGTGTCCCAGACACTGTGATCTGCCTCCTACGTGAATGTGGGGGTCCTCCTGCATGCAGATATGTGCTCCAGCCTTTTGAGTTCACTTCTCCAGCAACCTTTCTCACAATTTAAGCTCCATGCTCTGAGAGCTCACATGCCAGGCAGTGAACTGAAATCAGCCACATGCAAGGTAAATGCCATATCCACACACCTCCTCATATGTTCTAAGAATGCAAAATAATATGTATATAACATTGTTTATATTGCATCATCCATATGAGGGTTTTATTGTATTTTTATAAAGTTGTTCACAAAAATTTGTTATATTCAGTATTCCAACACCAATCTCACCACCATTACACCTTCCCACCACCATTATTTTGAATGTTCCCAACCACCACCCAAGCCTGCCCCAATAGCAGGCTCTAAATGATTTATTTTGTATTGCTAAAATGATCAAAAATTTTTCCTTAGAAGAAAGCGTGTGTAGATTGCTATATCACACCCTGGAGACATTAAGCCCTTGTTTAAGAGATTCACTAGCATGCTATTATAGGTTGAGGTTTGTGTGCTAATATATATATATATATATATATATATATATATATATATATATCTGTAGGACGTTTGCCTTGCGCGCTGCCAGCTTGGCCAAGCCTAGTTTGATTCCTCTGCCCCTCTCGGAGAGCCCGGCAAGCTACCAAGAGAATCTCGCCCACATGGCGAAGCCTGGCAAGCTACCTGTGACGTATTCAATATGCCAAACACAGTAACAAGTCTCAAAAATGGGGACGTTACTGGGCCCGATCGAGCAAATTGATGAACAACGGGAGGACAGTGACAGTGACTGTGTGTGTGTATGTCTGTGTGTGTATGTATCTATGTATATATATTATATAAATCACTGTATCACTGTATCACTGTCATCCTGTTGTTCATCGATTGCCTCAAGCAGGCCCCAGTAACGTCTCCTTCGTCCTAGCACTGAGATTTATTTATTTATTTATTTATTTATTTATTTTTAATAGTGAGACATCATGAGGTACAGTTGCAGACTTACACATTTTTGTGCTTGGGTTTCAATTATACAATGATCAAACACCCATCCCTCCACCAGTGCGCATTTCCCACCACCACGGATCCCAGTATCCCTCCCACCTCCCAGGCCCCATCCCACCCTGCCTCTGTGGCAGGGCATTTCCCTCTCTCTCCTTTTGAGTGCTGTGGTTTGCAAAAGAGGCATTGAGTGGCGATCATGTTTGGTCCATAGTCTACTTTCAGCATGCTTCTCCCATCCTGGGAGGATCCTCCCAACACCCTTTATTTGGTGTTCCCTTCTCTTTCTGAGCTCCCTTTTCCGCTAACATGTGTGGTTGGCCTTCAGGTCATTGAGTAAAATTTGGTACTAATCTCTGCCATTCTTGGGTGTTAGTTTCCTATTTTGTTACTTTATGTTCCCCAGATGAATGCAATCTTTCTATGTCTATCCCTTTCTTTCTGAGTCATTTCGCTTAACATGATACTTTCCATGTAGTACCACTTGTATGTAAATTTCATGACTTCATCTTCTCTAACAGCTACATAGTACTCCATTGTGTAAATGTACCAAAGTTTCTTTAACCAGTCATCTGTTCTCGGGCACTCAGGTTTTTTCCAGATTCTGGCTATTGTAAAGAGTACTGCAATAAACAGACAATTGCAGATGTCACTTCGGCTATACTTTTTTGCCTCTCTGTGATATATTCCCAGGAGTGGTATTGCTGGGTCAAATGGGAGCTCAATTTCTAATTTTTTGAGAATCATCCATACTGTTTTCCAAAAGGGCTGAACCAGTCGGCATTCCCACCAACAGTGAAGGAGTGTCCCTTTCTCACCACATCCACGTCAGCACCGGTTGCTTTTGTTCTTGTGGATATGGGCCAGTCTCTGTGGTGTGAAGTGATATCTCATTGTAGTTTTGATCTGCATCTCCCTGATGATTAATGATGTGGAACATTTTCTCATGTGTCTTTTAGCCATTCGGATTTCTTCTTTGTCAAAGTTTCTATTCATTTCATCTCCCCATTTTTTGATGGGGTTGAATGTTTTCTTTTTGTGGAGTTGAACCAGTACTTTGTATATCCTTGAAATTAACCCCTTAACAGATGTGTAGTTGGCGAATATCCTTTCCCATTCTGTAGACTGTCTTTGTATTTTGGTCACTGATCCTTTTGTAGTGCAGAAGCTTCTTAGTTTAAGATAGTCCCATTTGTCTATCTCTGTTTTCACTTGCTTGGCCAGCGCTGTGACATCTTTGAAGACACCATTTGCTTCTATGTCATGAAGGGTTTTGCCAACATTTTCCTCAATGTATCTTATAGATTACGGTCTGATGTTGAGGTCTTTAATCCACTTAGATCTTACTTTTGTACATGGAGTTAGGCAGAGATCTGAGCCCATTTTTTTGCATGTAGCCATCCAGTTTTGCCAGCATTATTTGTTAAAGAGGCTTTCCCTGCTCCACTTCACTTTTCTTGCCCCCTTATCGAAGATTAGATGCTCGTATGCTTGGGGGGGGGACGTCAGTATATTCAACCCTGTTCCATTGGTCTACAGTTCTGCCTTTGTTCTAGTACCATGCTGTTTTAATTATTACTGCCTTGTAGTAGAGTCTGAAGTTAGGGAGGTTGATTCCTCCCATTTTCTTTTTCCCAAGAATTGCTTTAGCTATACGTGGGGGCTTATTGTTCCATATAAATTTCAGGAGTGTTTGCTCCAGTTCTTTGAAGAATGTCATGGGTATCCTACTAGGGATTGTGTTGAATTTGTACAGTGCTTTGGAAAGTATTGCCATTTTGACAATGTTAATCCTCCCGATCCATGAACAGGGGATATTTTTCCATTTCCTTGTGTCCTCTTTTATTTCCTGAAGCAGCGTTTTGTAGTTTTCTTTGTACAGGTCCTTTACTTCTTTAGTTAAGCTAATTCCTAGGTAGTTGAATTTCTGGGGCACAGTTGTGAACGGGATTGTTTTCTTCATGTCGTTTTCCTCTCTCTCACTATTTGTATATAGGAAAGCCATGGACTTTTGGGTATTGATTTTATAGCCTGCCACTTTACTATACAAGTCTATTGTTTCTAGAAGTCTCTTGATAGAGGTTTTAGGGTTTTCTAAGTATAGTATCATATCATCTGCGAACAGTGAGAGCTTGATTTCTTCCTTTCCTACCTGGATGTCCCTAATATCTTTTTCTTGTCTAATCGCTATTGCAAGTACTTCCAGTACTATATTGAACAGCAGTGAAGACAATGGGCATCCTTGTCTCGTCCCTGATCTTAGAGGGAAGGCTCTCAGTTTTTCGCCATTGAGGACGATGCTTGCTGTAGGCTTGAGGTAGATGGCTTTAACTATATTGAGAAAAGTCCCCTCTATCCCCATTTTGGCTAGGGTTTTCATCATAAATGGGTGCTGGGTCTTGTCAAATGCTTGCTCTGTATCTATTGATATGATCATATGATTTTTATCTTTTCTTTTGTTGATATGGTGGATTATGTTGATTGATTTCCGAGTGTTGAACCAGCCTTGCATCCCTGGGATGAATCCTACTTGGTCATGGTGTATGATCTTTTTGATGAGTAGTTGAATTCTATTTGCTAGTATTTTGTTGAGAATATTCGCATCCGTGTTCATCAGGGATATCGGCCTGTAGTTTTCTTTTCTCGTGGTATCTTTGTTTCCTTTTGGTATTAGAGAGATATGGGCTTCATAGAAACTGTTTGGGAGAGTTTCCGTTTTTTCAATTTCCTGAAAGAGCTTGAGAAGGACTTGGCAGCAGGTCCTCTTTAAATGTTTGGAAAAATTCGCTAGTGAATCCATCTGAAGCCCTGAGATTTTAAAAGGTGCCACATTCGAGGCTCTTTCAGGGTCAGGACAATGAGACCCATCATTGTTAGTGGTTTTTGGCATATTGAATATGCCACGGAGAGTTTTGCCAGACTCTGCCGTGTGACCAGGATACTTTTGGTAGCCTGCCAGGTTCTCCAGAGTAAGAACTAGATAATAAGATGTCTACAACTTTTTAAAAAATTTTTATTAGTGAAACATCATGAGGTATAGTTGTAAACTTACAAATTTTTGTGCTTGGATTTCAGTTATATATGACTGAGTACCCATGCCTCCACCAGTGCCCATTCTCCCCCTCCAATGTCCCAGTATCCCTCCCACCCCACCCCCAACCCCCCTCTCTACAACTTGTTGATCTCTTCAGAGATTTTTTTTGTGAGCTTCTGGATCATTACTGCCAGGCTTCTGGAATAAGAGATATGGGGGAGCCACATGATTTTTATTTGTTTGCTTTGTATTTGGGCCACACTTGGCAATGCTAAGGGGTTACTCCTGGCTCTGTGCTCAGGAATTGTATTGCTCAGGGGCCATATGGAATGCCAGGAATTGAATGTGGGTCTGCTGTGTGAAAGGCAAGCACTGTACCTTTAGCACTAACTCTCTACTCCATATAAGCCACATGAAAGCTAACACTTTGGCAGGTCACAAAGATAAAACATCATCAATTTTGTAACTAAAAATGTCTGAAAGCAAAAACTCAAAATTTCTTGGTGGTAGAAAAATCAATAATGGTCATTTTTTCCTTAGATTTTTCAGAATTTTTCAATTTTCCACAATTCATTTCTTTGCTAATAAAAACATTATTTTAAAACAAAAATATAGCAAATGTTTCCCTTGCAAATCGTAATGTTAAATGCATTCCAGTTGAGTTTCTATAATCCATCATGTCAGTAATTGCAGCAAATGCAACAAATAGCTATAATTCTATTTCATGTATACTGCAATAGAGGCTTCACCCAGGGACAGTGGACTATCTTTCTAGGAATTACTATTTCACACTGATTACCTTAAAGGCAACTTTCTTGAATCTAAATCCTAATCTTCCCAAAGAAACCATCTGATTTTCTTACTGATGATCTCAAATACCTCCAAGCATCTCTGGGAGAATTTACAAACACACAAGTTAAGGCAAATTACATTCTCTGAAAAAAAAAATCCTCAAATGCAGTACTCCCCAAAAAGTATGTTATAGTATTCTGGCTCTTGAGGACACAGAGGAGAAGGATTTTATGAACTAGGAAGACGGTGTCTATTTTTGAATGAATGATCTAAAATTACTTAATAATGAGATAATGAGGAGCATTGGTGATGAACATGGAGTTCGAAGTGGCTGCACGTGTGTTGATTAAGGCTCTGAGAACTAGTAGACTTTCTTATGGGAGGTCCTTGCTGTATTCTATACAAAAAACTTTCTTTTAATATTTTTTGATAGACTTCGTCATTTTATTTTTTATCTGCCTTGTCTTTGCATGAGACTAGAAATAGAGGTCAGAGAAATAATGCAGGTGCAAAAACACTTGTCCTGCCTTGCATGCAGTTGATCCCAAGTTTGAACCCGGATATAGCCCATTAATCATCACCAGAGGTCACTTCAAGGCACAGAACCAGGAGTAGGCTCTGAACACCACTGGTTATGGACCAAACCCACACCCCCCAGATAATAATATAAAATTGGATTGGCAACAACTTTACCTCTGAAAATATATATTTTAGGGGGCAGTACCATAGTACAGTAGGTAGGGTGCTTGCCTTGCTTGTGGTCCACCTGGATTTGATCCCTGATATATTGGTATTTTATATGGTTCCTCAAACCCTGTCAGGAGTGATCCCTCAAGGCAGAGCCAGGACTAAGTCCTGAACACATCCAGGTGTGACCCAAACACACATACACACACATACGTATAATCTATAAACGATAACAGACATGATATATAATTATATATCATACCCAGAAAGTGCTTGGGAGTCCAGGGCCACCCTTGTTGCTTGGGTTCTATGATACTTAGGGACCACACATCAATGTTGCAAGATGACAGAGAATATTCACTGTTGGAGATCATATTCAGAATCTTGCAAATGTTAGTCAAGTGATCTATCGCCTGGGCTATTTCCTTAGCCCCTTCATTTTTGTTATTATTTTTTAATTTGGCAAAGCAAGCCAGGCAATAATGAAATGCTATATATCTAAAGAGCAATTTTTGTTTTTTAAAATACAAAGGTCATCAATAATGTGATCTATGTATTTTGCAATTATGATAACATATAGCATATAAGTATTAAGCATGCATATAATTTAATTAATTTCCATCACTTCAATTTGTTAAGATATAATAAATCAACAAGAAAGCCTGCCAACAACTTCTCCCAAAATATTCCCAATTGAACTACATACACTTAGCTTTTTTAATGTAGCCATGAAAGGAAAACTGCCTTGATATTTGCATAGCTATTCACATTTTATTTCCAACCACCAACAAAGAGTTGCTGAGTACTTCTTTTATGCAAAACTGATATTACTGACAGAATTTTGGGGAGGGTTTTGAGGGCCCCAGCCAGAGATGCTCAGGGGTTACACCTGACTCTACTCATGAATAAGTAAAGTAAGTAAAGGCTCTCCCGTTGATCATCGATTTGCTCAAGCGGGCCCAGTAACATCTCCATTGGAGACTTTGGTGTTACTGTGTCTGGCATATTGAATACTCTCGGTAACTTGCCAGGCTCTCCGAGAGGGGCAGAGGAATCGAACTCGGGTCGGCCATGTTGGCTGCGTGCAAGGCAGACGCCCTACCCGCTGTGCTATCGCTCCAGCCCTTGAATAACTCCTTGAAATCTTGGGGGAACATCTGGGATGCTAGGGATCAAACACAGGTCAGTCACATGCAAGGCAAGTGCTCTACCCACTAGACCCTTGTTCTAGCCTTCTACTGACAGATTTTTTTTTAGGTAGGAGTACTGCTATTTATTCAGTCACTGATTAGCTGATTGAATTGAGCATGAACTCCACCTTACTTTTTTTTCATAATTTTATTTTTTTCTTCTTATATGTATTTATTGAATCACTGTGGGAAAACTTATAAAGCTTTCAGGTTTAAGTCTCAGTTATACAATGATCAAATACCTTTCCCTTCACCAGTACTCATTTTTCACCACCAAGAACCCCAATATACCCCCTCCCAACCCTCCCAATGCCTGTGAGGCTAATAATTTTTACTTAACTCTTCTCTACATTGATTACATTCATTATTTCGAAAAAAAAGGCACCATTATTGTTTAGAATTTCCCCCCCAACAATCAGAATTGCTGAAAAGTGAAACTGAAATACTTTGTTTTCTATAGCTGGTTATGAGAATCATATAATGATTTTGGATTTCTGCAAAGAGCCAGATTATTACGAGATTGGTTTCTGTGCGTCTGGTGTTATGGCTGTGCAGAAGAGCTGCTCGTGGGGGCAACTCGTGACCTTGATAGGGCGTGAAGGACGAGCCGATACCGCACCCCCTTCCCATGAGACTACAGTTGCCCCATCACTGCCGGCCCATACCTGGCTTTCCTATAAGCTCTGAGGCGGCGGCCACCTTGCTGCTGGAGAATGGGGGGGGAAGGCAGAAGGGAGGAACACCCTTTTCCTCCCTGGGAGGCATGGCACTGTAGTTTAATGCATGGTCCATTCACTTTTCTGCCGCAAGCTGCTGGGCTCTGGATTAAGTCCTTTTGCCTCTGGAGCCATGGCCATGTCAGAGAGCCACTTGTGGGGGGCAACTTGTGACCTTGGTAGGGCGTGAAGGACGAGCCGGTACCATCCCTCTTCCCATAAGACTGCAGTTTCCCTATCACCACTGGCTGATACCTGGATTTCCAATAAGCTCTGAGGTGGCGGCCACCTTGCTGCTGGTGGGGAAAGAGGCATAAGGGAGCAACACCCCTTCCCTCCCAGGGAGGCATGGCGCTGTAGTTTAACGCATTCACTTTTTCTGCCGCAAGGTGCCGGGCTCTGGATTAAATCCTTTTGCCTCTGGAGCCTACTGACAGACTTTTAAGGATGTCCTTTGCCTTAACTTGTGTGTTTGTAAATTCTCCCAAGATAAAGAATGAAACTTCAAGAAGTTATTTAGTCATATGCATGGCAGAATTGGTGTGATTTCAACCAATTTGCCAACATCAACCACATTTATGATTGTCTATAATATTCAGAATCAAACCATTATTATGGAAGGGAGTAAATTATATTCACTCTCACAGTAAAACAATTTTTAATGTTCTTCACAACAAAAAGTGAAGAATAAAAATACAAAATGATCATACTTGGCTCTGATATTATCAGATTGTGATGATATAGTAGTTTGCAGATAGGAATAGATTTCTAAATATATTGCATTTTAGCCCATTCTCCCCCAGCACCATAATTTTAAAGAGAGATCCTTACAAACAAACATAGAAATTGACTGATCTCAGGGGTCTGGAGACAAACTATTCTGGCATACCCTTATGTTGACCTAGAAAGAAAATAATTCCATTTCTTTGAACCTTTTCAATCTCAGGCTCTAACCTTGATAAAAATGACCCAGTAAGCTGTACGGAAAATATTTATTTTCTTTCAAGAGTTTATAACCAACTAAATACAATAATCCAAGAGAAACAAAGAATGAAATATTTTTGTGTATATGAGGGCAGAAGAGCGTGGTGCAAGTAATTTCTCACCACAGTGGATAGAGTAGGTCATCGGTGAGAAGAATCATGGAGCTGATGTGTAAAACCCCAAAGGCTTGGCAATTGGCGAGAACGCTAGAAGGATGTACAGTAAAGGTGTGTCTGATTTCCCATGGTTCTTCTCTTCTTGTCGCATGAATAGTCTCACCTTCCTTGGGGACCAATCCCAAAGTGTTTACCCTGGTGGCAGCTTTCTTGCATCTTGTGAGGAGATTAGAGGTGCTAGTATTCTTTAATTCCTGCCTTTGCCAGGGTGTTAGCCAGAGATCTGGGAGTACACCCAACTTTCTATTTTTGCTGTTGGGGAAAAAAGAGAGAAACTCCTGGAACATTCTTGAAACTTTACATTGAAACATTACAGTCTGTACTGCTTATGACTTCTTTGTCTATGGAGTGAGGATAAAAAGCTTATAAATGCTTATGAGATTAAATAAATATATCTATACGGCAATGCTTGCATGAATACTAATATGCAATATTATTTTTTATTATATTTGACATTTGCTTACATTTAGTTCTTAATAGTGCAAATAAATGTGTGCTGAGCTATTCAACTGGTCTATGTTTATGGAAAGTTTTGACTGAATACTCGATTAGTGAAGACTATGAGAAACTTTCTGAACCACATATTTTAAAAGTAGGTTTTAAAACTTTTCACACCTGTGAACCAGAGAAAAATTTTAAAAATATATAAACTAGCAATAACCTTTATTTTTCATCTATACTTGAGCAATGCCCAGCCATGCTCACAGACCATGCAAATGCAAGTGAACACACCTGTTTGAAAATATTTGAATGCTATCTTGAGCTAGTGATTTATCTAGTGAGTTAATAGAGAAGCTCTTCGCCCCAGTCTTTATCTTCACGCTGCCTCACAAAGCAGAGCGGAATATTAACGAAGGTGACATCAACTGATTTATTGAACAAATTGCAAACCATCTTGATTCCATATCCCCTCTACCAACCCACAGCTTGCCCCTTCACATCAGTGGTCAGGCCAACAGTTCTCTGAATGGTCTTGCCTGAAAGTGACCTAGCCTCTAGTTTTCGAGAAACTTGAAGACCCAAAATTTCCTGAGCAACATCTAAAATGCAAGGTTTTGCTAATGAAGTAGCGATATGTTAGAAGTCACCGTCTTCTTCTTTGGGCTTCTCTGACTTTTCATCCAGTTGTGCAATCTTTCCCCCAAATCTGGTGGCTTATTTGTATGATTACTGTGCTGCAAACATAAGCAAGTGTGAAAGATTTTTTGGTTCTTTCTGTAGAATTTTGGAACATACTTCACACAAGAGCCAAAGAGTAAAATCCAGCTTTAAATAATCTATTGAAAAACTAAAGTTTCCTCTTCTTTGTTCTATTTTCTGTTGCACATTGTGAAATATCAATACATTTCTTTTTCCTTGTTGCTTCCAAACTTGAAGCACTTGTACTTGGCTTACTCCTAGAGTTATTACTGCTTTTCTCTAACCAGTCTTGATTTTGAGGAAGGTTAAAGGTTTTTCCCCCTCCTCCTTGTCACTGTCAATGTCATCGATTTACTCCAGCGGGTCCAGTAACATCTCCATTGTGAGACTTGTTGTTACTGTGTATGGCATATCGAATACGTCAGGAGTAGCTTGCCAGGCTTTGCCATGCGGACGAGATACTCTCAGTAGCTTGCCAGGCTCTCCGAGAAGGGTGGAGGAATTTAACCTAGGTCCATCAGGTCGGCCACATGCAAGGCAAAAGTCCCACCACTGGATTATTGCTCCAGCCCTTGTAGGGTTTCAATTTTTATAACATAATGACATACGAAATAGCTTGCCTTCCAGAATAACCCAACAGAGTACCAAGAAACAATGTGCATGAGCATGGCAGATTCAAGAATATTCAGGGATGTCAAGTTGCTCGTGACTATGACATGCTGTCCTCAGATGAGTTTATGCAATGCATACTGGTATAACAATATATGTATGCACACCATCCCTAAACACATCATCACAGATTTCTGCTCCATGCCTGTGCATGATCCAGGAGGACCAGTGTTAAATGGTCATAGCTTTCCATGGATGGGCAGGAAATTTCTGTAGCACAAATTACAGACCAGCAGTTGAACACTACCATCTTAAACAGTCCACACAATGTCATCTAGTCCAGCTTCTATGGTGATTCCAGGAAAAAGTAAGACTAGAATGCCAATGCAACCCAACAATTGCATTCTTAACATCTACACATCAGTGGTGTCAGTGTCCTTGTCAACACAAACTTGGCCATGAGCATTGATTCATATGAATGCCTAACAACCCGAATCAGACAAAATGTGGCTCACTGCCGGCAGTATCTATCTTCATTGTCTATGCACCAAAATACAATTATGATGAAGGAGAAATTGAGAAGTTCTACGTGGAATTGGAGAACTTCTATAAAGAAGACCACATCTTCTACAAGATCATTGTCGGTGATTTTAATGCCAAGATAGGACCAAGAAGATCAGCTGAGGAGCTCCACATCAGGACCCATGACCTAGAATGGAATGAACAGGGTGAGAGACTATCTGAGCTCATCATGTTGGCCGAGACCATCCATGGTAACTCACAATTACAGAAGGCCGAATCTAAACATTGGACATGAGAGTCTCCCAGTGGATGGATCCACAATGAAATTGACCACATCATATTCAATCAACAGTTTTGCCTGACCAATGTCACTGTTGTCCCAAAATTCCAAATGGGATCAGACCATCATCTCCTTCATGCAAAATTCTACTTCACAGAGCGGGGAGTGCTGCAAAGCTTAAGAAGAGAACTCCCAGAACAACCACCAGCTGGGAGCTGTTTGGCACTATTGCCAACATGAGAAGATGCCAACATTGATGAGGAATATGATCCACTGGTTCAGCACCTCCATGATTGTGTGAGGAATTCTGAGAGAGAGATAGCCACAAAAAGAAGCTTGTCTTGAAAAACTCTTGAGCTCATTCACCAATATGACTTGGCGCAAGCATCAGGCAACCGCAAGTGAACATTCAAGTTCTCAAAGCAGTGCAGAGAAGTAATAAATAAAGACCTCAAAGAGAGAAGAGCAGCAGTGCTGGCAGATGCAGCAGAAGTTGGGGAAAGCATTCACTAAACCTGCCTGTCCTTCGCAAACTACAAGACCAAGATGACTGCCCTCCGACGTCCTGATAGATCTAGCACATCTTCCAGAAGGGCAATGGAGAAGATTATCCATGACTTCTACTCAGATCTCTTCAATAGCCACGTCCACCTACCCACATACCAAATTCCTCAGGATGGATATTCTCGCTTTCGAAACCTGACATGCCATTTTGTCGGTAAAGAAGTAAACAGCACCCAGCCCACACAAAGCCAGACCCGAACACCTGAAGAACCTGCCGTCAGTACACATCAGTACACTGGCCCAGCTCTTCACACACTACCTATCTGAATGCAAGTTTCCGTCCCAATGGAAAACCAGCATGACTGTACTACTGTAAAAGACGGGACACAACTACGACATTGGCAACTATCACCCAATCTGCCTGTTGTCTGTCGTCTACAAGATGTTCACTTGAATCATCCTGAATTGCATTGGTAGAACACTAGATGAAGGACAACCATGCGAGCAAGCCAGGTTCTGAAAAGGATTCAGCATGATCAACCATTTCCACATGATAACCAAGCTCATTGAGGTTTCTTGGGAGTTCGAGATGCTGCTCTGTCTAATGTTCATTGATTTAAAGAAAGCCTTTGATTTTGTTGAGACTGAAGCTGTTATCAAAGCCCTACCGAGAGTGTTCAAACTCAATACACCAGGATCCACCGTGAGATGTATGACGGATTCACTACCAGGATCTCACCTTTCTAAAAGGAAGTGATCATCCAAGTCAAGAAAAGGGTTCATCAGGGTCATAATGAAACTCTTCAGAGCCACACTCGTGAATGTCATGTGACGAATGCATGGGAAGGAATGGGAGTGAAGATAGACGGTTGGCAACTACACCACATTCGCTTTGCTGATGACAACGTTCTAATAACAACAAACATTAGCTGGTGGACTTCGACCTTGAGTGTGGACAGGTTGGACTACAGTTGAATCTCACGAACACAATGTTTATGAGAAACTTTCATTCCTGACGTGCCATTCACTCTCAACAGAATGAACATCTCCGAATGCAGCACTAGGCTACCTAGATCGAGACCTCAACATGATGAATGACCTGGCACCTGAGTTTTACAGGGGAAGAGAGTGACTTAAAACGCCTTCAGAGCATTGAATAAATAGCTAAGAGGATGAAGAACCTGTGGCTCTGGGCACATGTCTTTGATTTTACTGTTATTCCTGCATTACCATACGCCACAGAGACCTGGGCCCGACAAAAACATGATGAGAACGCTTTTTGGGTCTCCCAAAGAGGAATTGAAAGAGCTATGTATCACGCTTCACTCAAATGAGTGAAAGAATTTGGAGTTCCAACTTCCATCGACAATAGAGAATCAGGAACACTATTTCGTTTACCAAGGCATCGACAATCAGATGGGCGGGACATGTAATGAAATTTGGAGATGACCACTATACTAGAGCCATTAACTGACTGGATTCCATGGGACGTCAAAAGATCGCATGGCCGCCCACATACGAGATGGTCAGACTTCTTCGTCAAGAACCTCAACAATCAGTGTGAGGTTCTTCATATTCCTGGAATGAGCAGACGCCATTGGGTTACACCAGCACGCAACAGGGAAGAATGGAGAGGTTACAGATGCCCACTCGAGCAAATCAATGAGTAACAGGATGTCTAGTGATCAAGTGATCAAATGAACATCTACCCTTTCAAACACAAAAGTGGCTCATTCATTCAGGTACCCGCCCAGCGGCAGGGTCCCTTCCCGGGGCTGTGCGTCTAACTAGATCCCCTGAGAATGGCCGGTTTTCATCCTTGGTCTGCAGCAGACGGGAATTGAGGCACACTGCGCGAGCCCAATGCTGAGCCATTCCGCCACCTCTGCTCATTCATCCAGGTACCCGCCCGGCGGCAGGGCCCCTTTTCAGAGCCATGACCACTAATATGGCCGCGAGTTATTCTCTTCCTACATATCCCATCTGAACCATAAGTTACCCTCTTAGATGGAACTTTCACTAGGTTATTCTGCATCGTAAGCAGAATAGTAACAGTGAGCGAAAAAGGTCTAAACCATCAGGTCACAATGGTAAAGCAATGCAGAAGCCCAACAAGCTTACTTATTGAAGAGGCTAGCCCAGAAGACACCAACAGTAAGAAAACACTAGACAACCTCTCTGACAAAGAATTAAGAAGGGACCTACTGAGGATGCTTAAGGAGCTAAAAGAAGCAATGAGGAAAGCAATGCCAATAAAAGACAAGAGGATTTGAAGGTAGAAATGAGGAAAATGCAAATGAAATTACAAACGGAAATGTCAGGCCTGAAAAACCTGGTAGGTGAATTTAAAAACTCAGTGGAAGGCCTCAGCAGCAAAGTAACAGCTGCTGTGGACAAAATCAGTGAGCTCGAAGATGAAGTCCAGACTCTCAAGAAAAGAACAGAAAATGGAAAAGAGACTCACAATTTGGGAATAGATGGCAAGAGAAGATTGTGATGAAGCCAAGAGGAGTAACATAAGAATTATTGGAGTCCCAGAGGGACAGAAAGAAAACCCTGATGAAGAAAGAACCATCAAAGACATCATTGCTACAACGTTCCCAGAGATGAAGAATACATTTGGCCACATTAAGGAGGCCCGAAGGGTACCAGCTAGAAGAAATACGAATAAAAATACCCCAAGACACATCCTGATCAAAATGACCGAAACCTTAGATAGAGACAAAATTCTGAAAGCAGCAAGATCATAGAAAGACATTTCCTACAAAGGAGCATCCTTAAGATTCACAGCTGATTTGTCTGATGAACCCTCAAGGCCCGAAAACAGTGGTGGGATATAGTGAAAAAACTCAGTGAAATAAATGCCTCACCAAAAATACTTTACCCAGCAAGACTCTCATTCATAACAGAAGGAACAACACACAGTTTCACAGACAAACAACAAACAGCTCAGGAACTTCATAGACTCAAATCGATGTTTACAAGAGCAACTAAATGGCTACTTTAAGACAAGGCAGGCCTCTCAAATACACCAAATTTCAACAGAAAAATGGGACAAAACCCCATAAGAATAATATATCTCAACGCCAATGGTCTAAACGCACCAATTAAAAGACACAGAGTGGCAGGATGGATTAGAAAATTGAAGCCAATGTTCTGCTGCCTCCAAGAAACACATCTCAATAGTTAAAGGTAACACAGGCTCAGAATCAAAGGCTGGAAACAATTCTACAGCCAAACAACTACCATAAAAAAGCTGGGGTAGCCATCCTAGTATCTGACCACATTGGTTTCAGACTGAAGAAGGTCACGAGAAAGAGTTAAGGCCATTTCTTATTGATCAAGAGATCTGTACAACAGGAAGAACTTACAATACTAAATTTATATGCACCGAATGAGGGACGAGCAAAGTATTTAAAACAAAGACATCAATATCAACACAATACTAGTGGGAGACTTCAACACCGCTTTATCACCTCTTGATAGATCAACTAGACTCAAGCTTAGCAAGGACATACTTCATCTGATTGAAAAAATAGAAGAAAAGAACTTAGTAGATATATACAGGACAATTCATCCTCAAAAAGCTGAATACACATTCTTCTCAAGTGTGCATGAAACATTCTCCAAAATAGACCACATGTTGAGCCACAAAACATACCTCCATAAAAATAATATCTCGTTAATCTCTGCTCTGAGTTTTATTATTTCCTTACTGTTTGGATTGGGCTCCTTATGTCATTCTCCAAGCTCCTAGGCTGTGAGGAAACAATCTTTTCAGACCATAATGCGCTGAAATTAGAAGTAAATCACACACAAACAGAAAATTAAATCAAACTCATGGAAATTAAGCAATTCACTTTTGGAGAAGGAGTGGCTTAGAAAGGAAATCAAAAGATTCCTGGAAACGAACAAAAATGAGGAGACACCAGTTACAAAAACTTATGGGACACAGCAAAAGCTGTGTTAAGAGGAAAGTTTATAGCTCTACAAGCATTGCTCAGGAAGGAGGAGCGAGCCCACATAAGTAACCTAACCTCACAGCTTAAGAGCTTGAAGAATGACCAACAAAAGGAGCCCAATCCAAACAGGAGGAAGGAAATAATAAAACTCAGAGCAGAGATTAACGAGATGGAAACCCAAAAATCAATCCGAAAGATCAATGACCCAAGAGCTGGTTCTTCGAGAAAATAAACAAGATCAATAAGCCTCTAGCATATCTCATGAAGAAAATGAGAGAGAAAACCCTAATAAACTGAAACAGAAATGAAAAGGGGGTCATTACAACAGAAACTACAGAAATTCAAAGAATCCTCTGGGTGTACTTTGAGAAGCTTTATGCCAAGGAACAGGAAAACCTCGAGGAAGTGGATAAATTCTTAGATTCCTATAGCTTCCCAAGGCTGGAATACCTGAACAGACCTATCACCATCAAGGAAATTGAAACAGTAGTGAAAAGTCTACCCAAGCACAAAAGTCCTGGCCCAGATGATTTCACTAGTGAATTCTTCCAAATCTTTAAAGAGGACTTATTGCCAATCCTCTTTAAGCTTTTCCACGAAATTGAAATATTAAAAACAATTCCAAACAGTCTATATGAAGCAAATATCACCATGATACCAAGGCAGACAGAGATACCACAAAGAAAGAGAATTACAAGCCAATATCCCTGATGAACACAGACGCAAAGATCCTCAACAAACTATTAGCAAATAGAATCCAACAACTCATCAAAAAGATCCACCAAGACCAAGTGCAATTCGTCCCGGGGATGCAAGGATGGTTTAACATTTGGCAGTCAATCAACATAATCCATCCTATCAACAAAAGAAAGGATAAAAACCATATGATCTTATCAATAGATGCAGAGAAAGCATTGGACAAGATCCAGCACCGTTTATGATGAAAACCCTTGCCAAAATTGGTATAGAGGGGACTCTCCTCAATATAGTAAAGCCATCTACCACAAGGCTACAGCAAGCATCATCCTCAATGGGGAAAAACTGAAAGCCTTCCCTCTAAGATCAGGGATGAGTCAAGGATGCCCACTCTCTCCACTGCTCTTCAATATAGTACTGGGAGTATTTGCAATAGCGGTTAGGCAAGAAAAAGGTATTAAGGGCATTCAGTTGTAAAGGAAGAAATCAAGCTCTCTCTATTTGCAGATGATATGATACTATACTTAGAGAACCCTAAATCCTCTACCAAGGAACTCCTAGATACAATAGACTTGTATAGTAAAGTTGCAGGCTATAAAATCAATACCCAAAAGTCCATGGCTTTCCTATATGCAAATAGTGAGAGAGAAGAAAGTTACATGAATAAAACAATCCCGTTCACAATTGTGCCCCAGAAAATTAAGTACCTAGGAATCAGCTTAACTAAGGAAGTAAAGGACCTGTACAAAGAAAACTACAAAACACTACTTCAGGAAATAAAAGAGAAAACAGAAAATGGAAAGATATCCCCTGCTCATGGATCAGGAGAATTAACATTGTCAAAATGGCAATATTTCCCAAAACATTGTACAAATTCAATGCAATACCTATAAGGATACCCATGACATTCTTCAAAGATATGGAGCAAACACTCCTGAAAATCTTATGAACAATAAGCCCCCACGAATATCTAAAGCAATTCTTGCAAAAAAGAAAATGGGAGGAATCAACCTTTCTATCTTCAAACTCTACTACAAAGCAGTAATTAAAACAGCATGGTACTGGAAAAAGGCAGAGATGCAGACCAATGGAAAAGGGTTGAATATACAGACATCTCTCCCCAAACATATGATCATCTAATCTTTGACAAGGGAGCAAGAAATGTGAAGTGGAGCAAGGAAATCCTCTTTAGCAAAAAGTTTTGTGCTGGCAAAACTGGATGGCTATATGCAAAAATAACGGGCTCAGATCTCTGCCTAACACCATGTACTAAAGTAAGGTCAAAATGGATTAAGGACCTCAACATTAGACTGGAAACCATAAGGTACATTGAAGACAAATTTGGCAAAACCCTCCATGACATTGAAGCTAATGGTATCTTCAAAGATGTCACACCACTGGCCAAGCAAGTGAAAATAGAGCTAGACAAATATGACTATCTTAAACTAAGAACTTCTGCACCTCAAAAGAGACAGTGACCAAAATACAAAGACAGTCTACAGAATGGGAAAGGATATTTGCCCAATACACATAGACAAGGGGTTGATATCAAGATATACAAAGTACTGGTTGAACTCGACAAGAAGAAAACATCTAACCCCATCAAAAAATGGGATGACATGGCGAAAGGGTGTCTCTCCCTTCTGCCTTTTGCTTCCCCAACAGCAAAGTGGCCGCCGCCTCAGAGCTTATTGGAAAGTCAGGTATGAGGCAGCGGTGACGGGGCAACTGCAGCCTCATAGGAAGGGTGCAGTACCAGCTCATACTTCACACACTACCGAAGTCACGAGTTGCCCCCCACGAGCAACACTCCGGCACGGCCATGGCTCCAGAGGCACAGAAACGATTCTCCTAATTATCTGGCTCTTGGTAGAAATCCCTCCAGACATAATTAGTAAAATATCAGAAATCCAAAATCGCACGGCCACTTGGCCACGAGACATCATATAGTTTTCATAACCAGTTATAGAAAACAAATTATTCCACAATGCCTTTTCAGAAGTTCAGATTGTTGGGTGGAAACTCTAAACAATAATGGTGCATCATTTTTCGAAATAATGAATGCAATCAAAATAGAGAGCTAAGTAGAAATCATCTGCCTCACAGGCATTGGGAGGGGGTTGGGGGGTTATGTTGGGTTTTTTGGTGGTGAAAAATAAGTACTGGTGAAGGGAAAGGTGTTTGATCATTGCATGACCGATACTTAAACCAGAAAGCTTTGTAACTTTTCCCACAGTGTTTCAATAAATATAAAAAGGGGGGGACCACAAAATGAACAGAAATTTTCTCAAAGAAGAAATATGAATGGCAATAAGACACATGAGAAAATGCTTTACATCATTAAATATCAGGGAGATGCAGATGAAAACAACAATGAGATATCATCCCAAACCACAGAGACTGGCCCCATGCAAAAGAACAAAAGCAACCGATGTTGGCAGGGATGTGGCAAGAAAGGGACCCTCCTTCACTGCTGGTGGGAATGGTGACTGGTTCAGCCCTTTTGAAAAACAGTATGGACGATTCTCAAAAAATTAGAAATTGAGCTCCTGCCTCACCCAGCAATACCAATCCTGGGAATACATCCCAGAGAGGCAAAACGGTATAGTTGAAATGACATCTGCACTTGTTTGTTCATTGCAGCACTGTTTACAATAGATAGAATCCGGAAAAAACCTGAGTGCCCGAGAACAGATGACTGGTTAAAGAAACTTTGATACATCAATGTAAATATAGTACAACAATGGAGTACTGTATAGCTGTTAGAAAAGATAAAGTCATGAAATTTACATACAAGTGGTACTACATGGAAAGTATCATGCTAAGCGAAATGAGTGAGAGAGAGAAGGACAGACATAGAAATATTGCATTCACCTGGGGAACTTAAAGTAAAAAAATAGGAGACTAATGCAAAAAAATAGCAGAGATAAGTACGAGGAGTTTCACTCCATGACTTGGAGGCTAGCCGCACATGCTAGAGGAAAAGGCAGCTCAGATAGAGAAGGTATCACCAAATAAAGTTATTGAGAGGATACCCGAGGATGGGAGATGCATGCTGAAAGTAGACAATAGACCAAAAATGATTGCGACTCAATACAAGCCACAGCACCCAAAAAGAGAGAGAGAACAAAAGGGAATGCCCTGCCACAGAGGCAGGGTGGGATGGGGGGTATGGTGTGTGGGCGGGATACAGGGACCAGTGGTGGTGGAAAAAGGGCACTAGTGGAGGGATGGGTACTCGATCATTGTACAATTGAAACTCAAGCCAAAAGATTTGTAAGTCTACAACTGTACCTCATGGTATTTCACTATGAAAATTTTTTAAAAAACCAAAAAAATTGTCCGAAATATGTATGCACACCGACATTCACTGTAGTATTTACTATAAAAGAGAAAAACAAGAAAATAATCCAAATTTCCAATGACAAATAAATGGTACAGAGACGTTTTTATATATTCATATATATAGAAGTTCTGATACATATATGTGTATATATATGCATCATAACTTAAATATAATGGAATACTATGTCACTATAAGAGAAGATGTAATCATCAGTTTTCCAGGAGTTTTACCTCGGAATACGGTGTTCACAGGTCTTTTTTAGAGGTGATCACCAGTGAGTTGATGCACTCATAGAGCTCATAAACAACGAACGGGCATTGGTGAGAGGGAGCACCATTTAAAATGTTGAGGAATCACAGATATAAGCGATATTGAGGCCACGACAGGACCTGTAATGATACCATGAATTGTAACCATGAATTACCTCAGGAAGAATATAAGCAAGTCCCTTGCAAGTGGAATGCTCTCGGTCATTAAATACCTGCCCAAACCGTTCATTCATTTCTGCTTCCTTCATTTTTCAGTACCTCGAATAAAAAAACAAGCAGCCTCACACATGCAAAGCAAGGATGTTAGTGCTGATCTCATCCTCAGCCTTGAATTGAGAAAATTTTTAAATTACACTCATGTGCCAGGCTGCTGTTGGGAAAATAAATAACCAGTTGCAAGTACTTTTCCCCACCCATTCAAAGTTCCCTCTAGAGACAGGCTGGTGATTCAGTGGTAGAGCTTCTGCTGGGACACATGAGGGCCTGAGATTGATCCCTCACACTCAGAGAAAAAGAAGGAAAGGGACAGGACGAGAGAGAAGGAAAGCGAACTTTAATTTACCATCTGGGTGTGCTTTCCAAGTACCTACTCTGCAGTATCTGCTGCTCACTCTTCAATTCCTTACAAAGGGCTCTGCGATTCACTGGCATCTCTTCAGAAACTCCCTGGAACTTTCACAATGTTCTCCGCCACTTTCTTCTTCTTTTTTCATCTTTTTGATTCAATCACTGTGATCAATGATTCAATAGGTCAATCCAATCATGAACCTTACCTGTTAAAGATTACATTCCAGTGATACAGTATTCTCACACCCATCCCTCCACCAGTGCATATTTCCCAGCACCAGGGTCCCTGGGTTTCCTTCCATCACCCCCCAATCTCCAAACACTGCCTGCCTCTATCAGGCACTTTTCTTCTCTCTCTCTCTCTCTCTCTCATTCTTGTCTCTCTCTGTGTTTGCTTTGGCGCATCGTGGTTTGCAATACTGATACTAAAACATTATCAAGAGGACGCCGTGCCTTCTTGAAACCCTCAGATCTTATCCAGGGTGCTAATTCCCAGTTATTATTTTCCTAGCATTCTCTTGTCTATCTTACCTACCCTCAGCCCCATACACTTGGGTTAGTGCCAATCATTGACCAGTCCTCCTAGTCCATGTTTTTCCTGTCCTTGTGTAAGATTCTTCTACTCTCTATATTTCTATATACCACAAATGAATGCAGTCATTCTCTTTCTGTCCCTTTCCTTCGGATTCATTGACCTCAGCATGATACCTGCCACATCCATCCACGGATACGCCAATTTCTTGACTTCATTTTTTCTGACAGCTGAATAGTATAGATTCATTGTGTAGATGTGCCATAGTTTCTGTCTTCATTTGTCTGTTCTTGGACACTCACAATGTTTCCAGATTCGGGTTAAGGGCAAATAGTGCTGTAAGAAACAGAGGAGTGCAGATGGGGTTTCTGCTATGTGTTTTTGGGCCCCGCGGGTGTATGGCCAGAAGTGGTATTGCTTCCCCCACTTTATAATTATTATGCTGCTGGGCCCTAGTTTCTAGACTGTCGGTGAGATTTTCAAAGTTCTCTGCTAGGCAGAGGAGGTGATGGTGGCATGTGGGGGAGCATTCAGAGTAGGGAGCGACTGAGATGCACGGCTCATGTCTCTTTTCTGAAAAGATGACTTCTATAAGAAGAGTCACACTGATGATGCCACACTGTCCTTCTGTTGTTCATCAATTTCCTCAAGCCAACCCAGTAATAACGTCTCCATGATGAGACTTGTTGTTACTGCGTTTGGCATATTGAATACGTCAGGGGCAGCTTGCCCGGCTGTACTGCATGGGCAAGAGACTCTAGGTAGCTTGCCAGGCTCCCGAGAGGGGCAAAGGAATCAAACCTGGCACGGCCGCACTGGCTGCACGCAAGGCAAACACTGTACTGCTCCAGACCCGTACAAAGGGTAAAGAATTTAAAGACTTTAATTGAAGGTCTTGTTCTCCTAAGGAAACAGCACCATTTCATTGAAACTCTTCAGTGCCACTCTCCAGATCATCATGTGACGACTGGAATGGGAAGTAATGGGAGTGAAGATACACGGTCAGCAGCTGCAGCACCACCGCTTCGCTGATAACATTGCTGTAATAACACCAAACATTAGCCAAGGGGCAGAAATGCTGGCGGACTTGGACTGTGAGTGGAAATTTTGGACTACAGCTGAATCACTCGAAGACAATGTTTATGAGAAACGGACTCCTTCCTGATGTTCCATTCGCTCATAATGGAATGAACATCTCCAAATGCTGCACTTTTCTTTTTCTTTTTGTGCTGGAGCGATAGCACAGCGGTAGGGCGTTTGCTTTGCACACAGCCAACATGGCCGACCCGAGTTCGATTCCTCCGCCCCTCTCGGAGAGCCCAGCAAGCTACCGAGAGTATTCGATATGCCAGACATAGTAACAACAAAGTCTCCAATGGAGACGTTACTGGGCCCGCTCGAGCAAATTGATGATCAACGGGAGGGCCTTTACCTTTACCTTTTACCTTGTGTCACACACAGCAATGCACAGGGGTTACTCCTCCTTCATGCACTCAGGAATTACTCCCGGCCATGCTCGGGGGACCATATGGGATGCTGGGAATCGAACTCAGGTCGGCCTGTGTGCAAGGCAAATGCCCTACCCGCTGTACTATCACTACAGCCCCAGAATGCCGTACTTTTGTGTACCTCTGTTGAGAACTCAACATGATGTATGACCTGGCACCAGAGTTGCAGAAGGAGGAAGAGAGCGGTTTGGAACGTCTTCAAGAGTTCCAGGCACATGTCTTCAATTCCAGTGTTCTTCCTGCATTCACATACGCATCAGAGACCTGGGCCCAACAAAAACAGAACTCTCTCTGGTCTTCCAACGAGGAATAAAAAGAGCTATGCTTGGAGTATCACGATTCACTCAAGTTAGAGAAAGAATCCGGAGTTCTGACATCTGTCGACGATCGAGAATCAGGGACGCTGTCTTGTTGGCCAAGGCAAGGAAAATCAGATGAGCTGGATTGGTAATGCCATTTGGAGACACCCGCTGGATTAGAGCCATTGCTGACTTGACTGGATTCCACGTGACGTCAAAAGATTACTTTGTTGCTCACCTACGAGATAGACTTCTTCATCAAGAACGTGAATGATCGTTTGAGGCTCTTTTTCTTCTTGGAGCCTTGTGATGCCATTGGACTACACCAGCATGCGACTGGGACGAATGGAGACGTTACTGGTGCCCACTCAAGGAAATCGAGTGATGCGATGTTAAACGTGAAGTGATTGTAGCACCATTTGTGGATTGTTTGCCTTGTACTCATCTGACTCGATCGACCAGGGTTTGATTTCTCTCTCCCTCTCGTAGAGCCTAGCAAGCTACCAAGAATATCTAGCCTGCATGGCAAATACTTCACGCTACCCCTGTCATATTCGATATGCCAAACACAGTAACCACAAGTCTCACAATGGAGATGTTACTGGGCCCTCTTGAGCAAATCAATCAACCCTGGGAGGACAGTGCTACATTGCTACAGTTCTCCTAAATGCCTTCTGTGTTCCTGGAATATTCTGAGTTGTCTTCCTTGGACCTTAGCTGAAGAAAGCTTCTCTCACAAGGCCCTCTTCCTTGCATGAGGCCCAATATCTCACGACTGATTGACAAAGGATGTGACACTGGTTCTCTTGAACCCTTAAAATCAAACAGATCACCTTTGAAGACTCTTGTATTTTTTGAACTTCCACCAATACCATCTTGTGGCTTTCTCAAAGATTGAAAAGCAACTGGACTTGGTTTCTATACATTGACTCCCTCCCTACCTTCTGCATGCATGCTGATCCTCATCTGAAAATTGGTTCCTCAGGGTACTCAGCTGTATCATGCTCTTCTGCAATCTTCCCTGAATTAATGGGAATTCACCATCTCCCAGAAAACCCAACATGTTCTTTTATTACAGTCTTTCCCCAACAATTTCTGCATGAGATTCCTGGAAATTTTAGGACTACAGCAGACAATCAAGAAGGGAGAGAAGAATAGAAGACAAGCTTCAGTACTGGAAATGGACGTTGCATTCTAGGACTGGTTTCAGCCAGGCGACAGAGTCTATTTACTAGAATTAGGGTAAAGATGGGGGTTCAAATAGCAATATAGATGGCACTGTGGCAGACTGTTAAATATCCTCAGGCAAGGGTCATGGGAAGAAAGAAGAATAAGGGCACCAGGTTGATTTTCAACGTAGACATCTGGTCAGTGGTCAGTGGGTTAGATGCTTAAATATAGAGAAACTAGGCAAGCTGGACCATGTACTCTTGTTCTCTCTCTCTCTCTGTCTCTCTCTCTTCTCTCTTTCTGTCTCTCTCTCCCTCTCTCTCACACACACACACACCTGATTTTGGGAAAAGAACTGAGATGACTCTAAAATACACATATATTCCTGTTAACTGATGCCATGTCATTTATTGTATAAGAGAAAGTGAGGGGGTGGGAGCAAGAGCACAGCAGGTAGGGTGTTTGCCTTGCATGTGGCCAACCCAGTATTCCATATGGTGCCCTGTGTACCACCAGGAGTAATTCCTGAGAGCATGAGCCAGGAATAACCCCTGTGTATTGCCGGGTGTGACCCAAATACAAAAAAAAAGAGAGAAAGAGAGAGAAATATGATAGGAGAGATATCTCAACGTGTTGGATTTGACTCCCAGTACTAAATGGTCCCATGAGTACACCGAGGATCATGCTAGTTCGGAAGCCCCCTCCAAGTACTGCAGGTGTAGAGGGTTCAAAAATAGAAAAAAATAATGAGGCTGAGCCAAGCTTAAGGAACGTTGTAGATTTGAATTAGCTCTGCTCTCCACAGCATTGCTCTGCAAAATTCATGACTAACTTTCATATTAAAATATCTTGATAGATTTCTTGCAATTATTCTCCACAACATACATAATAAATGAGAACAAATATCCAGGAAACACAATGGAAACAAGAAATATAAATAGGATATCTAAATTTATGAACAGAGAAGGAAGTGTCAGCCAGTGGCAGGAAACAAGGAAAGGAATGCTTGCGTCCAGAAAAGAAGCAGTTTGACAATCCTGTCTCTAACTTTGCTCAGACTTGAAGAATTTGGATTTCCATTGAGTCCATCTGATACAACAGTTCTGGTAGAGCACAGAAAACTTGTTTTGCTTCACTGGACCAAGGGCCCACTCAGTGACTCATAGCACCCGCCTTCCAAGCGTGATGCTGTGGGCCTGATACCTCATGTCACTGCACATGCAAAGCACAGTCTTGCTAGCTCTGCTCATAGACTCTGGCAGCTCTGATGCTTGGAAGATGCCACAAGCAATTTCCAATAGCACAATGGTCAGGTGTATGCAAGCACGGGGACTGAAAGGGGTGTCACCCCCAGTAGGCAGTACAACTGGGAAATATAACCCCTGCCAAGCCTATGTAAGCACTACAGTGATCTCTGATGAGCACTGCAAACAAAATGTGAGTGAACAACAGAACTAAATGAGACCTCCAGCATGCCTCTTGGCCCCGTGTGCAAATTCCACAAATAGACATTTGATCCTTAGAGTGAGACAGGTGATGACAATGCAACCACAACAAAGTGGAGGAGTGGGGTGGGAGGAAAGGAGGAAGAAGTATTGATTGATAAATTATAATTTTTTTCCATCAGATAGATGCAATTTGTTCTGTTCACTACACAAGATTGATATGATTTGGCCATAGGAAAATCCCAACTCTGTTCATTCAGATAGTAACATGTATCAGAAATTAGTGTTTACAGGGCCAGAGAGATAGTAAAGGAGTTAAGAGACTTCTGCCCATATGGCTGAGCCCAGATCAATTCTGCACACAGTATATGGTCCCCTGAGAACCACCAGCAGTGATATCCCTGAGCACAGACCTTGGAGTAAGTACTAAGCATAGATGGTATGACCCACCAGACCCCACGCCACAAAATGCCTAGTGTTTACAGACAACCTAATAATAGCTTTATCAATCGTCACCTACCTGTATCATTTTTACTTTCACATACTCACTTGCTATCTAATGAGTCGTTGACGTTTTTTGTAATTTGTTTTTAGTTTTTTTTTTCTTTTTGGGTCACAGCGGTGATGTACGGGGGCTACTCCTGGCTCATGCTCTCAGGAATTACTCCTGGCAGTGCTCGGGGGACCATATTGGGATGTTGGGAGTCAAACCCAGCTTGGCCGCTTGCAAGGCAAATACCCTGCCTGCTGTGATACTGCCCCAGCCCCTTGTTTTCACTTTTTCAGAAAAGAATTTGGGCCACACTTGACTATTCTCAAGGATTGCTGCTGGCTCTCAGGGATCACCCTGAGAGGATGCTAAGGGGACCATATGTGACGCCCAAGGTTGAACCTCGGTCATCAGTGTGCAAGGCAAACATCCCTGCCCTGTGCTCTCCCTCCAACCTCGTAAGAGTAATTACTATCACCATCACCTACTCTGCCCTGAACACTTTATATAGATAGAGATCTATGTCATGCATATAAATGTGTAATATCAAGGACATTTTCCTTACTTCACATAAAACTATACATTTTAATAATATTAGAAAAGCAAGGAATAAGCCCATACATGATTGGATGCCACTAAATTATCATTTTCCTTGCCTACTGAGTTTACTATAACAAAGAATCATAAAGTGGATGGCTTCAAAATAGTCATTTATTTTCTTATGACTCTGGAGGTAGGCAAGTTCAAGATTCAAGTTCAAGATTATCCATGCTGTATAGCATTAAAAAAAAAGTAGCACAGCCTTCTCACTGAGTCCTCACAGGAAGAGATAGAGAGGAAAAAGCAGAGAGAGAAAGGGAGAGAGCTTCCTTCTTATAAGGCCACCAATTCACTGAGATTAGGGTCACATTGATCCAGTGGGAGTGAAGGGTAGAGCATAGGGTGAATTTAGTCAATCGCTTTAAACCTCATCCCTGGAACAGGAAGCCAATCAGAATAGATAATGGCATGACTGAGGGAGGGATATGGCAGCGGATAAGAGGAATTCCCTACTCCCAGCTCTCTCTCCCTCTCTCCATTCTCTCTTTCTTCCTGGACCCATTTCTCACTCTCTTCACAGACTGCAGGATCAGGTAGGTCTCCCTCCCAGACAGAGGGCCAAGTTCAGCCCTCATCGCCCAGACAGGGGCAAAATAGACCAGGGCTCATACACCCAGGAAAGCTCAGATTTGGGCAGGGCTCAGACAGATACTAATCACAGGTGTCTCGAGCATGGGAGCATGACCATGTTTGGTCTAGGAAGGCCAAACAACAGGAACTTTTCAGGTACTGTGGGGAGGCTCAGGGACAGGAACAAAGCACAGGGATCTCATCCATGTGCATGTGGCCGTGGTCAGAGACTGAGGAAAGCAAACTCAGGATAGAGCGAAACAGGAACGGGATCTGGATGTCGCTCATGGGAGTAGTAGGCTGCATGCGACATGACAGTCACGGGGTGGGGCAACATCAGGGATAGGACTGATGACGTTCATTGGTGGACATCTGAAGAGGGACCTGAACCCATCTACTTAAACGATAAAAAAATAAAGTTTTAATCTTCTGAGTTTTGTATGCAAATCTTTCATACAATTATCAAGAACCCACCAGTGCAGGAAAATCCACTTTTGTGCTAACAACATCTTATGAATTGATCTTATTACCTCCTTATCTCCAAAATCAGTTTTCAACATATGAATTATTTTTCCTTTATTGTTTGATTTCCAACTGAAAGAAAATCTAACGTCCTTGAAAAGTTATAAAAAGATGTGAACACTAATCATTCATGTGAAGACTAATCATTCAGCCACGTTCCCTCACGTCTCCAAAACAGCTCAGCTTGGAATGTATCTTAAAGAATGTTTGTGCCAGCTCTTTTTTCTTTTAATTTTTTAAAAATTTTAGTGAAGTACTATGAGATACAGCTACAGACTTACAAATTTTTGCGATTATGTTTCAATCAAACAATGTTCGAGTACCCATTCCTCCTCCAGTGCCTTTCTCCATGACCAAGGTTGCCAGTGTCCCTCCTGCCACCTCCATGCCTTCCCTCCCCAAGCCTCTGTGACAGACACATTCTCTTTTACTCTCTCTCTTTTTTTGGGTGTTATGGTTTTGTTTGTGCCAACTCTTCACGTTCAAAAAAAATCTCAGTCCAAGGGGCCATTCAACCAAAATTTCTAGATGTCTTGTGACAGAAATTTGATTATTTTTGAGCCAGCCCCCTTTCTGTTTTCAGAGGTCTCGGTTGTTGAGGAGTTTGCTCTTAATCTGAAATCTGGACCTCCATACATTTCCTCAGTTTTCTATAACCTTCTAGAAAATCAGACTGATTCTAGATCTTTTCTCATGAGACAGATTCAAAATGTTTGATGGCAATACGTGTGCTCTCCCCTGAGAGAAGTGGAACACACCAGCCCTGATTCCTTTGCTGCAGGTGAGACAAGACCAGGAGAAATAGGATTTCTGGACAGGGCAGCCTGCAACACCTCCAGTCACACCTTATTTCCAGTCCAGTAAATAAGGGGCCCTTATTTACTTTGGTCAGAGTTATGTATTTACAAAGTGTCGGTCACATTTGAGAAGACAATGAGGCTTCTTATTTTCTGGACTGGATGTAACATGCTCCACTGCCCATGTCAGGTAGCTCAGTCTCACCTGCTGCGAGGTGGGATTAGGATGAGGGTCAATGGGTGGGGATATCTAAGACTACCCCCAACTTTGGACTGGAGTGATAGCACAGCAGGTAAGGTGTTTGCCTTGCAAACGGCCAATCCAGTTTCGATCCCTCCGCCCCTCTCGGAGAGCACTGCAAGCTACCGAGAGTATCCCGTCCGCATGGCAAAGCCTGGCAAGCTCCCCGTGATATATTCAATATGCCAAACACAGTAATAAGTCTCACAATTTGTTGTGAGATGTTACTGGTGCCCGCTTGAGCAAATCGATGAACAACAGGAGGACAGTGCTACCCCCAAGTTCAAGAATTCATTCCGGAGTTCTCAGAACTAACTGAACCCTGGAGTACTTTCACTTAGGGTATATTAGATAAAGGTTAGATTTAATGTGGTCAAGGAAAATGAGTCTCCAGGAGAGCTCAATGCTTCCCGCAGGAGTTTCTCCTCGCAGCCCAATAGCAATGTGTGACAAGAGGCACAGAGGCAAAATGCCAGCCAGAAAAACTCACCTGAGCCACAGTGACTGGCCTTTTTACTGAGACCTGAGCAGGTAGATGCTGCTGCTTTTAGCTTCTGGCCCTGTAGTATTTGAGCTGATAGGAACTTTTCATCACACATGGATAGTCAGATGTGTCTCAAAACTCCAAAAAAAAGAAACAAGAAGAAAAGTTTCCACAGACTTTCATCTGGTAGGACATTGCAAGTGGTTACCCCTGAAGGCAAAGACTGCACTCTCCCATTTGCTCACACTTTTTTCCTTTCTTCCCTGACTGCACCTCTCTGCCAGTTTGGTATCTGGACCTGTGAGTCCCATTTTATTTTGTTTTGTTTGGGGGCCACACCTGATGTGCTCAGGAAACCGTTAGGGGTGTGAGGGATTGAAACCGGGTCAGTCATGTGCGTGGCAAACACCCTACCCACTCTAGGCCCCTTACCCCACGCCCATTTTGACAGAGCCTTCACCTATGTGTGGGTCCCGCCCTGTCCCATGCCTCTGTGGCAGGATGGCTAATATAGTCTGAGTCCTGGAGCTTTGAGGTGATGCTTCTTCCCCAAGGGCAGTGTTTTTCCTTAGCCAGTTTCGCTCCTGGCTCTGGTCCTGCCCCCATCTGCCAATGTTGAGATCTTACCAGCTCCTCAGCCCTTGACATGATCTATCCTCCAGTTTGATTATGTCACACCTAAACAACTAAGATTGCCAAGTCTGTTGCTTACTTCCCTCAGGGAGTGGGGTGAGGGGTGGTCTTCTGGGGCCTTTTGCACCCCTAAAGAGCTAAGACAGGGTTGGGAGAAGCACGTGCATCTCCCGCTGCCTGCTTTGTGCTGTGTAACACTCAGGAGGTGCACCCGTCCTACCTGGGGCTGTTCTCTCAGAATTCTTAACAAAAACTGGGTCCCAAGTCCCCTCTGCCTCTGCGACCGGTTCTCCCTCTGCTGATGGGGCCTCTCTCCTTCCACCCTGTGGGGCCTTGGGAGCAGCATTGGGCTTATTAGGCTTTTCTCCCATACTAAGTACAATTAGGTCTTTGGTCTGAAGGGTTCTGGGTCTAATTACATGTTTTGGGAGACCCGAAGGGGAATGAGCCCTTGGCACAGACATACAGAGAAACCTTGGAAATGAGACCATGCGAAAAGGACCCAGGGAACACAATGAACCATAAATACTTGTGTAGATGCCTATACCTTGGCACAGTGCCAGCTTGTTTTCAGTAAAGTGCTGAAGCCTGGAAAGGGGGCCCAGAAGGTGAACAGGACCTTGAGGGCTGCTGTTAAAAGAGGAAGCCTCAATTCCCCCTTGTCAACTGCTGTGAGCAGTCCCATTTTTGACTGTCTGGACCCTACATTTTTGACTTCCTGAGAGTTGGGCTCTGATAAACAGAAAGTCAACAATTGTCCAACCTAAAATTCAACCTAAAATTCATACAAAATAAAATAAAGTTACCCCAAGACTAAAATAATGGACAATACCTAAGGCAAAGGACCAGAGGAGCCTCTGATCCTTGCATTCTCTGTAACATTCCTGTCAAGCCATAGAAATGTAAAGAGCACAATTTTCATGAAAAGGGCCTACACAATAACAAAAGAGAAACTCCTTATCTTTAACTTTCCTGCATTCTCTAACAGGTAAGGAGCCATAATTAACTTAGTTTCTCCCCAACACGAGGAGTTTCTTTTACTTTCTCTTCTACTTTCTAACTCTGAGTCTGGGCATCTTTCTTACTCAATTTATTTTTTCTGAAAATATTGAAGAACCTGATCACGATCACGGTCACAATCATCCTGTCGTTCGTCGATTGCCTCGAGCAGGCACCAGTAACGTCTCCTTCGTCCTAGCCCTGAGATTATAGAAAGTGACACATTCAAGGCTCTTTCAGGGTTAGGAGAATGAGACCCATCATTGTTACTGGTATTTGGCATATTGGGTACGCCACAGGGAGTTTGCCAGACTCTGTCATGTGGGCAGGCTATACTCGGTAGCCTGCCAGGCTGTCAAAGCAAGAATGAGATAATAAGATGTCGCCAGGCCGCAAATGCCTAAGCCATACTTTTACACTTGCAACCTGTTCTACTCCTCTGGCTTGGTCTCTTTACTCCTTCCAAAATTTCGTTTGCAGAAAACCACTCTCAACACCACAGATAGGCATCACGTCTTCTCATATTTGAGTCTCTCTTCACAATGAATGTTAGTGATTTCTCATCTCTTACGTCTTCACCTATCGAGACCTTCCCCGTCCTTCATACCCTATTCAGCTTTTCCACAGCTAAAAGGGTAACTGAGCCTGGGCCCCAGGATAGTGTTAATGACGGCCTCAGCTTTGCATTAGCCTTTTTTTGGTTTTTTTTTTTTTTTTTGCTTTATCGCATCACACCTAGCGTTGCACTGGGGTTACTTCTGGCTCATGCATTCAGGAATTATTCCTGGTTGTGCTCAGGGATGCTGTGAATCAAACCTGGGTTGGTTGTGTACAAGGCAGACACCCTACTCTGCTATTGCTACAGCCTCTGCATTAGCCTTTTGAAGAGCTCAGTATCCCAATTTTTTTAATCCATGCCCACAGAGATTACCATATCCAATATCAAAAAAATATGTGCCCAAAATTTCCATACCTGAATCAGACATTTCTTTCTCACATAAAGCAGTTATGTCCAACGGTGCCCGACAGTCTTCTTTTTATTTATTTATTTATTTATTTATTTATTGAATCACTGTGGGAAAGGTTACAAAGCTTTCAGGTTTATGTCTCAGTCATGCAAATATCAAACACATTTCCCTTTACCAATACTTATTTTTTACCATGAAGAACCCCAATAAAACCCCACCCCCCACCCCTCCCCGTCCCTGTGAGGCAGATGAATTCTAGTTAACACTCTATCTGCTTTGATTAGATTCATTGTTTCAATAAAAGATTCACCACTATTATTTAGAGTTTACCTCCCCTCCCCAAATCAGACATGCTGAAAAAGCATTGTGAAGTGATTTGCTTTCTACGGCTGGGTTCAAGAATTAAATGTTGGTTTTGGATTTCTGCTCTTTTACCTATTGACCCTGGAAGTATTTCTACTGAAAGTCAGATAGTTAAGAAATTGGTTTCTGTGTTCTGGAGTCCTGGCCGTGCTGGAGAGCCGCTCGCGGGGGGCAACCGGTGGCCTCGGTAGGGCGTGAAGGGCGGAGCGAAACGCCCCCCTTCCCATGAGGTTTTAGTTGCCCCCACACTCCCGGCTCATACCTGCTGTCCACAAGGCTCCCATGTGGCCGCCATCTTTCTTTCCAGAGAGGAGAGGGCGAATGGGGCAACACCCTTTCCCCTCCGGCAGACTTGATGGCCTGGATCAATGCATAGTCCGTTCACTTTTCTGCTCCAAGCTGCTGGGTTCTGCATTAAGTCCTTGTGCTTCTGGGGCCGTGGCCGTGCTGGAGAGCCGCTCGCGGGGGGCAACTGGTGACCTCGGTAGGGCGTGAAGGACGGACTGGAACGCCCCCCTTCCCATGAGGTTTTAGTCGCCCCCACACCCCCGGCTCATACCTGCTGTCCACAAGGCTTCCATGTGGCCGCCATCTTTCCTTCCAGAGGGAGGAGGGCGGAAGGGAGCAACACCCTTTCCCCTCTGGGCAGAAATGATTGCCTGGATTAACGCATAGTCCTTTCACTTTTCTGCTCCAAGCTGCTGGGTTCTGCATTAGGTCATTGTGCTTCTGGGGCTGTGGCCGTGCTGGAGAGCCGCTCGTGGGGGCAACTGGTGACCTCGGTAGGGCGTGAAGGGCGGACCGAAACGCCACCCTTCCCATGAGGTTTTAGTCGCCCCCACACTCCCGGCTCATACCTGCTGTCCACAAGGCTCCCATGTGGCCGCCATCTTTCTTTCCAGAGAGGAGAGGGCGAATGGGGCAACACCCTTTCCCCTCCAGCAGACTTGATGGCCTGGATCAATGCATAGTCCGTTCACTTTTCTGCTCCAAGCTGCTGGGTTCTGCATTAAGCCCTTGTGCTTCTGGGACTGTGGCCGTGCTGGGGAGCCGCTCGTGGGGGGCAACTGGTGACCTTGGTAGGGCGTGAAGGACGGACCAGAACGCCCCTCTTCCCATGAGGTTTTAGTCGCCCCCACACCCCCGGCTCATACCTGCTGTCCACAAGGCTCCCATGTGGCCGCCATCTTTCTTTCCAGAGGGAGGAGGGTGGAAGGGAGCAACACCCTTTCCCCTCTGGGCAGAAATGATTGCCTGGATTAACGCATAGTCCTTTCACTTTTCTGCTCCAAGCTGCTGGGTTCTGCATTAAGCCCTTGTGCTTCTGGGGCTGTGGCCGTGCTGGAGAGCCGCTTGTGGGGGGCAACTGGTGACCTCGGTAGGGCATGAAGGACGGACCGGAACGCCCCCCTTCCCATGAGGTTTTAGTCGCCCCCACACCCCCGGCTCATACCTGCTGTCCACATGGCTCCCATGCGGCCGCCATCCTTCTTTCCAGAGAAGAGAGGGCGAATGGGGCAACACCCTTTCCCCTCGGGGCAGAAATGATGGCCTGGGTTAACTCATCGTCCGTTCACTTTTCTGCTCTAAGCTGCTGGATTCTGCATTAAGTCCTTGTGTTTCTGGGGCTGTGGCCATGCTCCAAACTTAACTCTGATTTTCAGGGAGAAAGATTGGGTGGTTTACTTCTCATTGATCACTTTGTATATAGAGAGATGTCCGGTGTAGTCCGGCAGATTTGAGAAAAAGTCCTCGTTCCCGCATACTCGAGCTGTGTTTGTAGAGGCTTCTGGTCACCAGGGTTCCATCTGGGGGAGGCGGGATGCGGCGCCTACTCCATCTGGAACTTGCCGGTGCTCTCGGCTCTTTTTGGAACCTGTTTTTTCTTTTTTCTTTTCCTCCGGGATCCCGCACCCTCCATGTGTTCCTTCTCTTATTCTGAACGCTTCAAAGATGGCGCTGGGGGGCGGGCTGTGGGCGTGACTTCCGGAATCAGAGGTTACCTGGGAGGTGTAGTCCGGCAGATTTGAGAAAAAGTCCTCGTTCCCGCATACTCGAGCTGTGTTTGTAGAGGCTTCTGGTCACCAGGGTTCCATCTGGGGGAGGCAGGATGCGGCGCCTACTCCATCTGGAACTTGCCGGTGCTCTCGGCTCTTTTTGGAACCTGTTTTTTCTTTTTTCTTTTCCTCCGGGATCCCGCACCCTCCATGTGTTCCTTCTCTTATTCTGAACGCTTCAAAGATGGCCGACAGTCTTCTTAAGACACAAAGTCAATGCTCTGCTTGTCTTCTGCTATGTTTTCTGCTGTCTCCTCTCCCTCTCCTTCTCATTCATTTTTTTCTGGGGCCACACCTATCAGTGCTCAGGGGACAACATGCAGTTCCAAGAATCAAGCTGGGGTCTGCTGCAGCCAAAGCAAGTGCCTCAACCTCTGTACACTCTTTCTGGCCTTGGATTTTTATTGATTTTTAACACCTTTCTCACTACTGGTTTATGTGACATAATCCTATGGGGAATCAAGTAGATGTCTTCAATTAGATTCATTACAAGTTCCCTTAAGAAGTGATTAGGAAGGTGAAGTCCCCAATGGCTGATCCTCAGTAATCCCAGCTGCATTTCCAAGGTGCTTGCCAACATCAGACCAGGTTTGAAATGTCACACTTGCTATTCTATCACCAAGGGATCCTTCATGGAGGCAACTGAGCATAAAATTCTGCTTTGCTGAATAGCTTCATTCGGTAATAATGAGGAACCCAGCAATGTGAAAATTACAGAGAAAAGGAACTCAGAATCAAAGTTCACTAATGCATGAACTCCAGAATCAGCTGGCAGAAATTTGTCATTTCACTGACGCTACTTACCAGCTGTAGGACTTAAGGCAAACTATAAATTTTTCTGAATCTCGGTTTTCTAATCTGTGAATTGGAGATCATTTCGGACTTTGGGGGAAATTAAATGGGATTATAGTTCTTGGCAGACAGTGGTCAAATAAATGGCAGTTAATTGTACTATAAACATTGACGTTCCAAATAATAAACTGTTCCCATTTCCCTAACCAGGAGCATGAAGTTACTGAATTGTGAACTCTTAAGGTTATTAAAAAATATGGAAAGAAGAAAGAGGAAGACGAGAGAGAAAGAGCATTTCCTATTCTCAGTAGACTCCAGATTAGCACCGAACTACTCTGGTCCAATAGAGATAATATATCTTTCTTTTTCTTCCCTTTGAAATCTAGTTCCCTGCAGTCATTTAGTGAGTACAGCCTAAAGAAACCCTAAATTAATAGAAAGTAAAATATGATGTTATATCAATGTGTGGAGTGGGAATTTCCTATAGCTGGAGGGTTTTTGCTCTTGCTGAGGAAAGAATTATGCAACTGAGCTGGACTTAGGAAGTTGGATTTTGTGTTTTCAAGCCAGGGGACACATAAAACTTCCAGTTGGAAAAGGCTGAGGGACTGGAGAGATAGAACAATGGGTAGATACTTTCCTGGCATGGGACTGATCTAGGTTTGATCCCCAGACATGACATGCACGCCCCTCCCTTATGCTCTGCAAAACCCATCAGGAATGATTCTTGAGCACAGAGCCAGGAGTAAGCTCTAAACACTGCTGGGTGTGGCGCCCCTAAAAAGAAATCAATAAGAGAAGCTTAGGTACAGAGGTTCTTATAAACAAGCCTTCAGGAGCCCTGGGGGAGCACTGGGGAGTAGGAAAAGCAAGAGGCTGAGCTTGCTTGGATGAAAGACACGGACCTGATATTTGCTCCTGGCAGAAAAGTCCTTCCATGAGGATATCTCACAAGTGCCTCAGGGGTGTGTGCTCTGCCTATTCTCTCTCTTGGGAGGACCTTCACTTCCCACCAGACTTGTGTCATTATTTCCTTCCCCTTCTTTGTGTGCCTTCACAGGATCTGGAAAACATCTCTGGGGAAATTGCTTAGAGTTATGTTTTACCAAAAACAATGCTCTCAGGTTTGCAGTGGCCCAGCTAGATCATGGTAAGAGTAGTGACAGGCATTAAATGGAAAAGAGAGAAAAGGTAGTAGACTATAGACCGAACATGACTGCCACTCAATTCCTCTTTTGCAAACCATAGCACCCAAAAGAAAAAAGAGAACAAAAGGGAATGCCCTGCCAAAGATGCAGGGTGGGATGGGGGGAATGGGAGGTGGGAGGGATACGGGGATCAGTGGTGGTGGAGAATGGGCACTGGTGGAGGGATGGGTGCTCGATCATTGTATAACTGAAACCCAAGCACAAAAATTTGTAAGTCTACAGCTGTACCACATAGTGTTTCACTAATAAAAATTTTAAAAAATTAAAAATAAAATTAAAAAATTTTAAAAAAAGAGAGGAAAGGTAGGCCTTAAATAATCCTAGATTCTGCAGTTCAGGAAGAAAAAGTTTAAATGAGAGAGTAAAGCAGTGTAGTACCACCGGGTAATAAATAACCAATGTATATCACTTACAAAATAGGAAGTAGAAAGCAAGCAATAAAATGGAGTAGATGCCCAGATAGAAAAAAGGTTTTGTCTAAATAGATCAAAACTCCTCAAAATAAACTTAAAAAAATATGTTCTCACTTTAAAAGATCTCTGCTTATGAGGAAATAATTCTTCACTGCATCCTCAAGCAAACACTCTACAAAGATAAAATCACAATGTTGTTATAGGTTATTTTTAAAATTTTTTAGTGAAACACCATGAGGTACATTTGTTGACTTACAAATTTTATTTTGTAGAAAAGCTTAAAGAGGATTGGCAGTAAGTCCTCTTTAAAGATTTGGAACGATTCACTAGTGAATCCATCTGGGTCAGGACCTTTGTGCTTGGGGAGACTTTTTATTACCGTTTCAATTTCCTTGATGGTGATAGGTCTGTTCAGGTATTCCAGGTCTTCTTGGTTCAGCCTTGGGAGTCTGTAGGAGTCTAGGAATTTATCCATTTCCTCGAGGTTTTGATGTTCCATGGCATAAAGCTTCTCAAAGTACTCCCTGAGGATCCTTTGAATTTCTGTAGTTTCTGTTGCAATGACCCCCTTTTCATTTCTGATTCGGTTTATTAGGGTTTTCTCTCTCCCTTTCTTTGTGAGTTTTGCTAGAGGCTTATTGATCTTGTTAATTTTTGTCGAAGAACCAGCTCTTGGTTTCATTGATCTTTCAGATTGTTTTTTGGGTTTCCATCTTGTTAATCTCTGCTCTGAGTTTTATTATTTCCTTTCTCCTGTTCGGGTTGTGCTCCTTTTTTTGGTCCTTCTCCAAGCTCTTAAGCTGTGAGGTTAGGTTACTTATGTGTGCTCGCTCCTCCTTCCTGAGGAATGCTTGTAGAGCTATAAACTTTCCTCTTAACACAGCTTTTGCTGTGTCCCATAAGTTTTGGTAACTCGTGTCCTCATTTTTGTTCATTTCCAGGAATCTTTTGATTTCCTCTTTGATTTCCTTTCTAAGCCACTCATTGTCCAATAGTGAACTGTTTAATTTCCAGGTGTTTGATTTAGTTTTGTGTGTGTGTGTGTGTGTGTGTGTGTGTGTGTGTGTGTGTGATTTACTTCTAATTTCAGCGCATTATGGTCTGAGAAGATTGTTGATACAATCTCTATCTTCTTAATTTTATGGAGGTATGTTTTGTGGCTCAGCATGTGGTCTATCTTGGAGAATGTTCCATGCGCACTTGAGAAGAAGTTGTATTCAGCTTTTTGAGGATAAAGTGTCCTGTATATATCGACTAAGTCCCTTTCTTCCATTTTTCCCTCAGATGAAGTATATCCTTGCTAAGCTTGAGTCTGGTTGATCTATCGAGGTGATAAAGCAGTGTTGAAGTCTCCCACTAGTATTGTGTTGCTATCAATGTCTTTCTCCAAGTCTATGAGTAGTTGTTTTAAGTACTTTGCTGGTCCCTCATTAGGTGCATATGCATTTAGTATTGTAAGTTCTTCCTGTTGTACAGATCCCTTGATCAATAAGAAATGGCCTCACTGTCTCTTGTGACCTTCTTCAGTCTAAAATCAATGTGGTCTGGTACTAGGATGGCTACCACAGCTTATTTATGGGAGTTGTTTGCCTGTAGGATTGTTTTCCAGCCTGTGAAACACTCTGAACCTGTGTTTGCTTTGACTATTGAGATGTGTTTCTTGGAGGCAGCAGAATGTTGGGTTCAATTTTCTAATCCATCCTGCCGCTCTCTTTTTTAATTGGTGGTTTTGCTCATTGACATTGAGAGAGATTATTGTTATGGGGTTTTGTCCCATTTTTCAGTTGAAATTTGGTGTATTTGAGGGGTTGTTGTCATAGGTTTAATATGTCAGTTATCTAACTCTTTATTCTGTTTGAAAGCAAATGTGAAGATGAACTGAATTGTGAAATGAAACATTCCATCCCAGCGATGGATAATGTGTGTGCTATCATTTCGATGAAATCATCTTTACTCCACGGAGCTCATACCTGCTATCTCCCACAGTTCTTACAACATATTTCTGAGTTGTTCAGATAGTGGTCTCCCTTTTAAAAATATGCAAATGAGAGTCTGAGAGATAGTTTGGCAAGGAAGGTGCTTGCCTTGCATGCAGCTGAACTAGGTTAGATCCTGGCATCACACAGAAGACACCAGGAGTGATCTCTGAGCACAAGAAGCAGAAGTAGAGCACCCCCAGGAGTGATTCCTGAGTACAGAGCCAGGAGTAACCCCTGAGCATCGCTGAATGTGACCCAAAAGCCCCCCCCAAAAAAAAGAAAGAAAGAAAGAAAGAAAGAAAGAAAGAAAGAAAGAGAGAAAAAGAAGCCCTGAGCACTGCCAGGTGTGGTCCAAACCCACCCCCACTCAAAAAAAAAAAAAGCAGGTTCTTTAGGCACAAGAAGACATTGAATTATAGTTCTTTTTTTACCCCAAATATGTAAATACACAGGGCTGGAGCAATAGCACAGCGGTAGGGCGTTTGCCTTGCACGCAGCCAACATGGCTGACCTGAGTTCAATTCCTCCACCCCTCTCGGAGAGCCCGGCAAGCTACCGAGAGTATCTCGCCCGCACGGCAGAGCCTGGCAAGCTACCCGTGATGTATTCGATATGCCAGACACAGTAACAACAAAGTCTCCAATGGAGATGTTACTGGGTCCGCTCAAGCAAATCGATGAACAACGGGCAGACAGTGACAGTGATGTAAATACATGTATGGTGGGTGTCTTTGTTCCCTCAGAAACTCTGGGAGTACAATAAAAAATCCCTGATTAAAGTTAATTCTAACTCACTTCCTTCAGGCTAGGACTGTTCCTTTTTTTTTAATGACTATTGCTTTTTGATGATGCAAGATTGTTTTGTTTTCAAACTTTTTAATTGAATAACTGTGAGATACACAGTTACAAAGCTTTCATGATCAAGTTTCAGTCATACAATGTTCCAACACCTGTCCCTCCTCCACATTTCCCACCACCAATGTATTCAGTATCCCTCCCACCATCCCCACCCCACCTCCACCCCTACCTGCCTCTACAGCAAGTGCTTTTCTTTTTACTCTCTGTACTTTTGGTCTGGCCAGGTAGGGCATCTGCCTCGCACAGGCCAAACCGGGTTTAATTCCTCTGTCCCTCTCGGAGAGCCTGGCAAATTACCGAGAGTATCCTGCCCACACAGCAGAGCCTGGCAAGCTCCCCATGGCATATTCGATATGCCAAACACAGTAACAACAAGTCGCACAATGGAGACGTTACTGGTGCCTACTCGAGCAAATCGATGAACAACAGGAGGACAGTGCTACAGTGCTACTTTTGGTCATTATGGTTTGCAAGACAGGTTCTGAGAGGCCGTCGTATGTGGTCCTTTAGCCACTTTTCAGCAAACATCTCCCATCTGGAGGGATCCCTCCAATCATCATTATCATAGTGGCCCCTTCCTTATCTCTGCCTTCTCCCCCAACACTTGAAGCAGGCTTCCACAGTGGACCAATCCTCCTTGCGCTTGTCTCTATAGTCCTTGTGTGCTAGTCTCATACTATGTTATTTTATATCCCAGTGGTTCTATGTCTGTCCCTCTCCTTCTAACTTATTTCACTTAGCACGACACTCTCCATGTCCATTCATTTATAAACAAATTTTATGACTTCATTTTTTCCCTAACAGCTGCAGCGTATTCCACTGTGTAGGTGTATCATAGTTTCTTTAACCAGTCGTCTGTTCTCAGGCACTTGGGTTATTTCCAGATTCTGGCTACTGTGAGCAGTGCTGCAATGAACTAAATGTTCCCCACAAATAGCTAAAACAATCCCTGGATTAAAGAAGAATGGAGGCATCACCTTCCCTGTGTAAAATAAAAAAAGACAGCACAGCAGCTGCAGCAGCAGTCTATCTGTCCCACCGCCAGCGTTTGGTAGTCTCACCCTGCTTCCCTCAGCCCCGGGGAGGTCGATGACGATGGGTAGGCGAGGGCCAGGCTGGTTGGTCTTAGTTGCAGTTTATTCCAATCCTTTCTCCATCCACTCCTGTCTCTCTCCTCTGCCTCCCCTTGCCCATTCTGCAGCCTCATTATATCTCCCAGGGTGAGGGATTGGGGTAACAATTACACAAAGATGCAGTCACAATCAATAGGGGTAGAATTCCTTCCCTCTGGGAAAGTCACTTCTAGGACAGGTTGTCATCAGATCAACCCACCCTAGAGCGGAATCTTCTGGGTGTGTTTCTCCTTTCCTTGTCCAACAAACATATAAGCATATATAATATAAATCATTTTGTATGGATACAGTAAGAAATACATTAAACTTATAGAATTGCCCTCCTACAGCCATCTTGATCTCAAACTACAGTTCTCAGGCCAGATATTCTTTCCTACCCTAGCAGGATCCTTGTCTTGTCGTTACTTTTGGATCATGACAGCAACTGTCTATGATCAAACTCTTAACTTATAGATAAGAATCGTGGCACTTTGGCCTGGCCTATTTCGGTGCCAGGGTAGCTCACAGCTTGCCCTGGGTCCATTCAGTACCTTGTCAGGACCCTGCTTTTGGAAAAATTATGTATCCAGTACTCATCAGATAAGGGGTTAAATACCAAGATATATGAAGAGAAATGTTTTTTATTGAAAAAACTTTACTTATAAAGATTGGTTGGGTTGTGTGGGCGAGAAAGAAAATAATAAATGTTCTAGAGAGAACACACAGAGACAAGCAAGAGATATGTGTTCAAGGAGGAACAAGGTCCAGGAGAGCAAGACCTGAAATTTTTTTTTTTTGGCTTTTATATGATTTTTCCAAATGTTTTTCTTTTCTCCTGGAGTTTTGCGTATATAAAAGTTAATCTTGGTATTAATAACTATTGTTATGATTAGAAAATAACAGAGGTAAATGTAAATTTCCTTGGGAAGAGCTTCATTTAGCAGTGGGACATTCCAGAGATGTCTCCAGATCCCAAAGTCACCATCCAATTTAAATTTTACCTCTGGCTCTATCACCCTATAGAAAAATTTTAGAATTCTTGGAGTGCATAGTGGCAATATCCCATACTGTACACCACTGATGTACCAGGAATAGCACATCATATTAAAAAATATTAGCATACAAGGCTAAACCTGTAACAACATGTTAGTAATCTCTTATACAAGTCTCATATATAATCTGTTATACAAGATACAGCAATCTTCACACACCTTCTAAGGAAACTTTTTTGGATCATTTTTAGCAAATTATTCATAGCAAGCAATATCACTCTCACTGTCCTCCCATTGCTCATCGATTTGCTCGAGTGGGCCCAGTAACATCACCATTGTGAGACTTGTTGTTACTGTGTTAGGCATATCGAATATGTCATGGGTAGCTTGCCAGGCTTTGCCATGTAGGCAAGATACTCTCGGTAGCTTGCCGGGCTCTCTGACAGGGGCAGAGGAATCAAACCCAGGTCAGTCGCATGCAAGGCAAACGCTCTACTGCTATACTCTGGTTTCTCTTCAAATCATATAAACAAGCAATATAAAATAAATTATTTAGGGTCTTCTGATATTGGGGCAGGTTTGTGTGGTGTTTGGAAAAAATAATGGTGGTGGGATTAGTGTTGGAATGTTGAGTGTAATAAATATTGTAACAACTTTAGACAAAATAAAATATAAAAAAATTAAAATAAAAATATAAAGTAAAAAAATAAAAGTGAATGTTCATGGCCCAATGGAGTAATTCAGTGGTAGAGCACTTACCCAGCTTCTTTGAAGACCCAGATGGGATCCTCTACACTTCAAAAGACAAAAAACTGGGGAGGACAAAAGAGAATGTTGTTGTTTAAGTGACAAGTAAACAATACATGATTAACTTCTTTCAATTTTGTATTAAGTTTTTTTCTTTTATGCTTGGGGACCAGAATTAGTGTGTAGGGACCAGGAATCAAACCAGGGTTGGCAGCATGGCAAACCGAGTGCTTTAACCCTTGTACTAACCTCCACCCCCTTGATCTCCTTTTTGACATAATACTGAAAAAGGATCAGAGCAGCAAAAAGCTTCCAAGTGGACTTCCAGAAGTACGTGGAAACCATCCTTCTGATAAATTATGTATTTATTTATTATTTCCTCCGCCCCTTTCGGAGAGTCCCGCAAGCTCCCCGTGGCGTATTCGATATGCCATAAACAGTAACAACAAGTCTCACAATGGCGATGTTACTGGTGCCAGCTTGAGCAAATCGATGAACAATGGGAGGACAGTGCTACAGTGCAGTGCTATTTATTATATATAAATCATAAATTTTAGATCTACTTCCCAGTTTTTCTCAGGACCACCCATATTAAAGATAAACATCAAAATCAAGTACATTGCTCTTTGTTTCCTTCCTCTAACAGTGAAATTCAAGTTATCAGATACCTTCACTAAGCAGGACGCTTCTTTGTTTTCACTGTTGTGCTCAGACAGAGATATATTTATGATCTTCCAGTAAACTGCACAAATTAAGTTTAAATGATTTTCACAGATATTATAAAATATGTTGACTGCTTTGAAAAAGAACAAAAGCAATGGCAAAACAGTGCCCATAAAAAGTTGCTATTTATTATTTATAAAAATTGCTCTTCGGAAAAATTTTTTTTTAAAATATAGAAACTCTGGGGGATGCAGTGATAGCACAGTGGGGAGGGCACTCGTCTTGTATGCAACTGACCAGGGTTCTATCCACGGTACCTTATATGGTCCCCCAAGCGTGCCAGGAGTGATCTCTCAGTACAGAGTCAGGAGTTAGCCCTGAACACCACCAGGTGTGACCCTCCCAAACAACAACAACAACAAAATGGAAACTGTAACGCTGTCATAGATGTAATGTTACACATGGTTTGCTATTCTTAAATAGAAAACTGAGCAGTTCATTAATTAGGGTCATGTACATAGCAGCTTCTATTTGTTCACAAGGAGACTCCTATTCATTACTACCCATTTCATAAGATAGACAGCTCTATCTTTTAATTGCACACACATACAGTAAATTATAGTCTTAAAATTCTTTAGCAGAGGACTAATTTAGATTAATGCTGAGATCATTGTGTTTCACAATTTAGGCATACCAGAATCCTCATCATTCGTAATAGAGATTCCTTACCTATGGGTCACTATCTGAGATGATAGCGAAATTACCAGTACCTTTAGGCCAGGAGTGTCTTTTCACAGCCTTGGATGAAGTTAGAGGGTTCATAGCACTAAAGCAATGAAATGCAACAGGTTATAGAAGTGTTTTAATCAGTCAGTTTCCTTTAGAACCAACGAACAATCAGAAATTCTAATTCTTTGTGGAATGCTTTTAGTAATACACCCACTAGTTAAAGCTTGTTTCTCTACTTGGGCTACAAATATTTGAAAGCTGATGCTTAAGTTCCTCCTACAAGTGTTTGAATTGAATTGGTCTGAAGTACAGCCCTGACCTCAGAATTTTTACCAATTCCCATATGATTCAAAGTAGTAGTCTGAACTGTGAACCTCAGAGGTCTACAGTCTTACAGGGTTGTTGGCAATCCTATAGCATTTGATAATTTCCTCTTCTAGTGATTCCTCCTCAGGTAGCCAATGGAAAAAAAATAAATAAATGGCCAGTTTTGAATCTTGATTTTATCCTCAGCTGCTGCTACTCTGCTGCCGACTTCCCACTGCGTTTTTAATCTTTCACCTAACAAACTCTAGTTCTTTCACTTCTGATTGTGGTTTTCTTGCTTCTGACCATTGTATCTGTTGCAGTCTGAGGTTGAGTCTTTCTAATTTCCCACCCATGCCCCCACCGCCCAGGCCGCTCTGTGAGGGATTCAGAGGAGTATTGCTCTTTCTTCCCTGCCATTGGTAGAACAACAGGATTTTGTTTGATCTATGAACCTGCCTCTCCTTTGACTGTAATTTAGATTTCATAACTTCTTACAACCAAGACTCACTTCATGAATTTCTGTGGGAACAGGCGACTAGAGCTAGGAATAATTTGTTAACATGGCATAGTTGGGGCAACCCAGACACTCCAGAGTTCATGGGTTCACTGCAGGAGCCCCAAACATATTTCCTGTCAGCCACGAGGTAGGGAAGCTTCTGGAAATCCAGAGAGACAATCATATTGTTCTTCTGAGGATCAAGGAGGGCTGGGGAGAATTTAAGCTGAATGGGAGAGTGGGGTGAGGTGACACCAAGGGGGTGGACAGAGAGAAAGGGTGCTGAGGCGAGAATGTTCTGGACTCCTCTGCAGGTCTAGAGGTGGTAGATGAGGCCCAAGCTGATCTGGGCACTTCTTGTGGGGGCAGGGAGAGTTTGGCACTCAGCTCACCTAAATCAGGTATGTGGAGGGGTGGGGGTAGAGAGGAGGAAGTTTGGGGATGGGAGCTTTCTGAGATTCTTGTGGGTCCAGAGATGCTGAATGAGGTGCTCGCTTGGGGGGAGCGGGAATGTCACACCAGAGATCAAACTTGGGGTCTGGTTATGCACAGCATGCCCTCCAGCCCTTTGAGCTACCTCCCCAGCCCCAGGAAAGGGAAAGTAAGGGGAGAGAGCAAGGGAGGGGAGGGGGAGAGGGGCGGAGGCGAAGAGGGAAGGGAAAGGACAGCTCTGTTGGCTGAAGGCATGTTCTATATGCGGGATTCCTTGGTTCATTCCCTGGCACTGAGCACCTCAATGAGCAATACCTTAACACAAAGCTAGGAGTAGCCCCTAAACACCACCAAGTACGGCCCCAAAACAAAAATAAGAACAAAGGAAACAGGAAAGAGAGAACAGATATGATGCCCTTGACTAATTTTGTCTCCAATTTTATTTCATAGTTTTAAGGAATGTTTTTGAGACATGAATTTATCTATAGCTACCAAAACGATTTCTGCCCAGAATTAACTGTTATCATTGTGTAGCACGTCAGTGTGCTCAGTGGATTTGCCTTATCAGTCAAAGTGAATTGTACATAAAGCAAGATTACAGGGGACAAGAGTAAATCAGCAAACTGAGTAGTCGTTCACGTTCCACTCAAGTTGTATAATCCAAGACATGATTTATTTAAGATTGCTTCTACCAGAAGTTGTGTTATGTGTGAAGGGAAATTTGGGAGAAATGCTGTGTGGAGGGATTCTCTCAGAAGTGATGCTCTTTTCCCTACCAAAGGAGAACATTTCAGTGCTCTTGGCTCACAGGACATGGGTGTCCTTCTTCGTGGGTTGTGCTCAGGGCCATGCTCGCTCTTCTCTCCTGCTCCCTCACTGGGCTGGTCGCCACCAACTCCCATGCTAATGGGATACAGGAACGGGATGGGAGAGGAGGTAGCAGGCTCCGGACTGTCCCTGGTGAGTTGGACTCCCCACAGCAGACTAGCCCTGAGTTCTTCTCCCGTGCTTGTCTCTGGTGTCATTTGAAAACATGGATATTAGGGCCAGAGTAACAGTTACCTCAGTTGAGCATGTTCTTTATGCAGGAAGCCTGAGTTCAACCCCTGGCATTGCAAAATAATTAAATACAAAAATAATTTTTTAAAATAATTTTTAATTTAAAAAAGTTTTATTGATTGAGGTTGTTTATAATACTATTAACCATGATCTCTTATGCACATCGTTTCAACAACACACCATCACCAGTGTACCCATCTCCATCTCCCAAGGACCCCAATGCTCCTCCCTTTCAGTTATGTGGGTTAGTTCTCCCATTGTGATAAATACAAAAATAATTTTTAAACATCTATTTTTACTTCTGGGCTGGAGCAATAGCACAGCGGGTAGGGCGTTTGCCTTGCACGCAGCCAACATGGCCGACCTGAGTTCAATTCCTCCGCCCCTCTCGGAGAGCCCAGCAAGCTACCCAGAGTATCTCGCCCCCACGACAAAGTCTGGCAAGCTACCCGTGACGTATTTGATATGCTAAACACAGTAACAAGTCTCACAATGTTACTGGGCCCGTTCAAAAAAATTTGATGAACAAGGGAAGGACAGTGACAGTAATTGATTTTTACTTCAGGTTTAAGGAAGATGGAGTAGATGAACTATTCCCTAACACTGGCACTAAATAGAATTTTAAAATGCTGGAGATTACATATAAAATAAACACAGAACTCTGAAAGGTAGATAGCAGAAGTAAACCAGTACAAAGCTTACAGTAAACCTGAGTACCATCTCCTGTGCCCCCCACACCACAGACCCCAATCTAAAAATCTGGCTAGAAAAAATAGACAAACCCCCAGCAAGATATTGCTAATCGTTTATCAGAATTACCTAAATTGAAAAAATAGTTGCATTACATGCTGATGAGAATGAGAAGCTGTATAGCTCACATGTTACTACTGGGAATATAAAATGTGCTGTCAAGGGGTCAGAGTGATAGGACAGCAGGTAGACTTGCATGAGGCTGACCTGGTTCAATCCCCAGCACTCCATGTGTTCCCCTGTGCCCAATAAGAGTGATACCTGAATGCAGATCCAGGAGTAAGCCCTAAGTTTAAATGTCTGTCACTCCTGAGTACTTTGATAGGTTGTCATTTAGCGGGTAGGGCGTCTGCCTTGCACGCAGCCAACATGGCCAACCCGAGTTTGATTCCTCCGCCCCTCTCGGAGAGCCCAGCAAGCTACCGAGAGTATTCGATATGCCAGACACAGTAACAACAAAGTCTCCAATGGAGACGTTACTGGGCCCGCTCGAGCAAATCGATGATCAACGGGAGGGCCTTTACTTAAAATTATAACCTTGTTCATAATACAGTTGTTTCAGGCATTAGATGCTCCAATGTCAATCCCACCACTAGTTGTGACCTTCCCTCCATCAATGTCTCCAGTTTCCTACACACAACCCCAACTGCTCCTTGAGGCACAATCAAATTCACTTCATTTTGCTTGTTATACCACAAAGGCATGTAGAATTATGAAATCTTAGATCAGTAAATGTCGATTTGTGATCATTGTTACATCTTACAATCCTATTACTGAGGTGAATGTCTGAGGAACTGCTGTGCTGGTAAGTGCTAGTTTATTTTTTTCCCTTTTTAGGTCACACCTGGCGATGCACAAGGATTACTCCTGGCTCTGTACTCAGGAATTACTCCTGGCGGTGCTCAGGAGACCATATGGAATGCTGGGATTCAAACCTGGTTGGCCGCTTGCAAGACAAACGTCCTTCCCACTGTGCTATGACTCTTGCCCCGAGTTGGTGGTCTTCTATGCAATTTTCCCATCAGATTTTCTGTGACCCTACAAAACTATGAAAATTAGAGGTCTTGTGCAGCTCTGTATGTGGCTGCATTGGTACAAGACCTATAGATCTGGAGCAATTTGGTAGTTTGGCAGTTGCATGAAATTCAGTTATGGAAGTGGGTCATTTCTAAGTCAGAGGGTGTCAGGTATTGCTGTGGGTGTCTGGGACTTCAGGCAAAAAGAGGAATCTGCCCACCCATATTCTGAGATTTCTCCAGAGCTCTCAGCCTGGAGATAGTGTTTTGGTTTTGTTTTTATTTGTATTTATTTATTTATTTTAAATTTTTATTAGTGAAACACCATGAGGTACAGTTGTAGATTTACGAATTTTTGTGCTTGGGTTTCAGTTATACAATGATCAAGTACCCATCCCTCCACCAGTGCCCATTCTCCACCACTACTGATCCAGTATCCCTCCCACACCCATCCCCCCCATTCCAACCGGCCTCTGTGGCAGGGCATTCCATTTTGTTATCTCTCTCCTTTTGGGTGCTCTGGTTTTCAAAAGAGGCATTGAGGGGCAGTCGTGTTTGGTCTGTAGTCTACTTTCAGCATGCATCTACAAATCCTGGGAGGATCCTCCCAACACCCTTTATTTGGTGCTCCCTTCTCTATCTGAGCTGCCGTTTCCCCTAGCATGTGCAGCTGGCCTTCAAGCCATGGAGCAAACCTCCCAGTCTGTGGCTGTCTTTCTATTTTGGTCACTGTTTCTTTTGAGGTGCAGAAGCTTCTTAGTCTAAGATAGTCCCATTTGTATATTTCTGTTTTCACTTGCTTAGCCAGTGGCGTGACATCTTTGAAGACACCATTAGCTTCAATGTCATGGAGGATTTTGCCGACATTGTCTTCAATGTACCTTATGGATTCCACTCTATGTTGAGGTCTTTAATCCATTTTGATCTTACTTTTGTACATGGAGTTAGGCAGAGATCTGAGCCCATTTTTTTGCGTGTAGCTGTCCAGTTTTGCCAGCACCATTTGTTAAAAAGGCCTTTCTTACTCCAGTTCACATTTCTTGCTCCTTTATCAAAGATTAGGTGATCATATGTTTGGGGGGAGATGTCAGTATATTCAACTCTGTTCCATTGGTCTGCTGTTCTGCCTTTGTTCCAGTACCATGCTGTTTTAATTATTACTGCCTTGTAGTAGAGTTTGAAGTTAGGGAGGTTGATTCCTCCCATTTTCTTTTTCCCAAGAATTGCTTTAGCTATACGTGGGGGCTTATTGTTCCATATAAGTTTCAGGAGTGTTTGCTCCAGTTCTTTGAAGAATGTCATGGGTATCCTACTAGGGATCGTGTTGAATTTGTACAGTGCTTTGGAAAGTATTGCCATTTTGACAATGTTAATCCTCCCGATCCATGAACAGGGGATATTTTTCCATTTCCTTGTGTCCTCTTTTATTTCCTGAAGCAGCGTTTTGTAGTTTTCTTTGTACAGGTCCTTTACTTCTTTAGTTAAGCTAATTCCTAGGTAGTTGAATTTCTGGGGCACAGTTGTGAACGGGATTGTTTTCTTCATGTCGTTTTCCTCTCTCTCACTATTTGCATATAGGGAAGCCATGGACTTTTGGGTATTGATTTTATAGCCTGTAACTTTACTATACAAGTCTATTGTTTCTAGGAGTTTCTTGGTAGGGGTTTTAGGGTTCTCTAAGTATAGTAACATATCTGCGAATAGTGAGAGCTTGATTTCTTCCTTTCCTACCTGAATGCCCTTAATAATTTTTTCTTACCTAAGCACTAAAGCAAGTACTTCCAGTACTATATTGAATAGCGGTGGAGAGAGTGGGCAACCTTGTTTCGTCCCTGATCTTAGAGGGAAGGTTCTCAGTTTTTCCCCATTGAGGATGATGCTTGCTGTAGGCTTGTGGTAGATGCCTTTAACTATATTGAGGAAAGTCCCTTCTATACCCATTTTGGCGAGGGTTTTCATCATAAGCAAGTGCTGGATTTTGTCAAATCCTTTTCTGCATCTATTGATATGATCATTGCATTCCCGGGATGAATCCCACTTGGTCCTGGTGTATGATCTTTTTGATGAGTTTTTGAATTCTATTTGCTAGTGTTTTGTTGAGAATCTTCGCATTCGTTTTCATCAGGGATATTGGCCTGTAGTATTCTTTTCTTGTGGAGTCTTTGTTTCCTTTTTGTATTAGAGAGATAAGGACTTCATAGAAACTGTTTGGGAGAGTTTCTGCTTCTTCAATTTCCTGGAAAAGGTTGAAAAGAACTAGCAATAGGTCCTCTTTAAATGTTTGGAAAAATTTGCTAGTGAATCCATCTGGACCTGGGCTTTTGTTTTGGGGAAGACTTTTGTGATATACCCCTTCTCATCTTTTGTTCGGTTTATTAGGGTTCTCTCTCTCTCTTTCTTTGTGAGTCTTGCTAGTGGTTTGTCTATCTTGTTTATTTTCTCGAAGAACCAGTTCTTGGTTTCATTGATCTTTTGGATTTTTTTGTTTGTTTGTTTCCATGTCATTGATTTCTGCTCTAAGTTTTACGATCTCTTTCCTTCTACATGATTTAGGCTTTTTTGTTGATCCTTTTCTAAGTTCTTGAGCTGTGAAGTCAAGTTGTTTACGTGGGCCCTTTATTCCTTCCTGAGAAATGCTTGCAGAGCTATAAATTTTATCCTTAACACGGCTTTAGCTGCATCCCGGATATTCTGGTAGCTCGTGTCTGCATTTTCCTTTGTTTCTAGCTATCTTTTGATTTCATCCTTGACTTCCTTCCTGACCAAATCGTTGTTCAACATTGAGTTGTTTAATTTCCAGGTGTTTGATATGGTTCTCCATGTCTGTGTGTGATTCACTTCTATTCTCAGTGCATCGTGGTCTGAAAAGATTGTTGATACTATTTCTATCTTCCTGATTCTATTAAGGTATGTTTTGTGCCGTAGCACATGGCCTATTTTGGAAAATGTTCCATGTGCACTGGAGAAGAATGTGAATTCTTTCTTTTTGGGGTATAAAGCCCTGTATAGGTCTATAAGCCCTCTCTTCTATTTCTTCCTTCAAAGTCAATGTTTCCTTGCTGTGTTTTGTTGTTGTTGCTCTATCCAGAGATGATAAGGCGATGTTGAAGTGTCTGGCTACTATTGTGTTGCTAGCAATGTCCTCCTTAAAATCTGTAGCTATTGTTTTAAATATTTAGCTGTTCCCTCATTAGGTACGTATAGATTTAAGAGTTGATTTCTTCCTGTTGTACCTATCCCTTGATGAATAGACAATAGCCTTCTATGTCTCTTCTAATCTTTTTCAACCTGAAATTTATGTTGTCGGATACTAGTATGGATACCCCAGCTTTTTTGAGGGAGCTCTTTGCTTGCAGGATTGTTTTCCATTCTTTAACTTTGAGTCTGTGTTTGCTCTGATTGTTCAGATCAGTTTCTTGTAGGCAGCAGAATGTTGGGTTCTGTCTCTGAATCCATTTTGCCACTCTGTGTCTCTTAATTGATGAATTTAGACCATTGCTGTTGGGAGAGATTATTGTTATAGGGTTTTGTGTCATCTTTCTGTAAGGGTCTGTTGTGCTTGTAGGGTTTGTCTTGTCTAATAGTAGCCCCTTTAGCTCATTTTTTAGGTTTGGTTTTGAGTCTATGAAGTTCCTGAACTGCTGTTTATCCAGAAAACAGTGTACTGTTTCTTTGAATTTGAGTGAGAATTTAGCCAGATAGAGTATTCTTTTTCTTTCTTTTGTTAAAATGAAGCTAGTTTTTTTTTATGTAGGAGTACTGCTATTTATTCAGCCACTGATTAGCTGATTGAACTGTGCATGAACTCCACCTTACTTTTTTTCATTTTTTATAATTTTATTTATTGAATCACCGTGAGAGCAGTTACAAAGCTTTTGGGTCTAAGTCTCAGTCATACAATGAAACACACATACCTTCACCAGTGCCCATTCTCCACCCCCCAAAACCCCAGTATACTCCCATCCTACACCCTCCCCCTACCTGTGGGGCAGATGATTTCCACATTACGCTCTCTGCTTTGATCACATTCAAATATTTTGACACCAGACCCTCCATTATTATTTGAGATTTTACCCCAACACTCAGATCTGCTGAAAAGGCAACAGTAGACAATTTGTTTTCTATTGCTGGTTATGAATAACATACTATGTCGCGTGGCTGCAGTAGTGGCCGCGCGATTTTGAAATTCTGAAATTTTAACACTTAAATCTGGAGGGATTTCTGCCAAAACCTGCTGGGTTCCGAGGTTTGCTCCTAAGTCTCTGGGATCATGGCCGTTAAGCAGCTTGATCAGGAGCCAGGGAGGCTGTTCGTCGGTGATGACTTGGGGTCTCATTAGGATGGGGAGGACAGGACCGGCTCCACCTCCATCCCATGAGGCCCAACATGTGTCGTCACTGCGGGTCCAAGCATGACTGTCCAATGGCCTCTGGAGGATGGCGGCCACCGAGCCACCAAGGGGGAGCAGGCGGAGGGACAGCACCCTTTCCCCTCTGGGGTGGTACGGCGACAGTAACCTACTGCAGGGTCCAGAAACATTTCTGCCAAAAGCTGCTGGGTTTCGAGATTTGTTTCTGAGTTCCTGGAATCATGACTGTTAAGCAGCTTGATCAGGAGCCAGAGAGGCTGTTCATGGCGATGACTGGGGGTCTTGTTGGGGTGGGGAGGACAGGACCGGCTCTACCTCCATCCCGTGAGGCCCAAAATGTCTCATCAGTGCGGGCCCAAACCTGACTGTCCAATGGCCTCTGGAGGATGATGGCTACCGAGCCACCAGGGGAAGCAGGCAGAGGGACAACATCCTTTCCCCCCTGGGGTGGTCCATCTACAGTAACCTGCTGCGAGGTCCAGACGCATTTCTGCCAAAAGCTACTGAGTTTTGAGATTTGTTTCTGAGTCTCTGGGATCATGGCTGTTAAGCAGCTTTGATCAGGAGCCAGAGAGGCCGTTCATGGGCGATGACTGGGGGTCTCACTAGGGTGGGGAGGACAGGACCGGCTCCACCCCCATCCCGTGAGGCCCAAAATGTCTCGTCACTGCGGGCCCAAACCTGACTGTTCAATGGACTCTAGAGGATGACGGCTACCAAACCACCAGGGGAAAGCAGGCAGAGGGACAACACCCTTTCCCCCTTGGGGTGGGCCAGCGACAATAACCTACTGCGGGGTCCGCACACATTTCTGCCAAAAGCCCCTGGGTTTCGAGATTTGTTTCTGAGTCTTTGGGATCACAGCCGTTAAGTAGCTTGATCAGGAACCAGAGGTGCCATGCCTCCAATTATATAGCTGAGCCGGAGGTGGTTTCTGGGTGTGTTTTCCATATACCTAAGTTTTGGCCATTTACTTTCTTGGTAAACTTTGCCCCAAGATTTTGGGGTCTGGCCAAAGGCACAGCAGCAATTTTGGGGTATCTGGAATCCTCAAGGCGCCATCAGGCTGCTGATGCACTCATCTCACAGGTACAGATTGACCTGCTGGTGACACCATACCCCCGGATAGAGTATTCTTGGTGAAGCATTCATTTCAGTGAGATTTTTCATATCATTGCCTTTGGGCTGGAGGGCTTCCTCTGATAGGTCTGCTGTGAATCTAAGGGGTGCTCTTTTGTATGTGATTTCCTTCTTTGACCTTGCTGCTTACAGTATTGTGTCTCTATCCGTGGCATCCATCATTCTAACTATGATGTCTTGGAGTGTTTTTGATAGGGTCTCTTTTAGCTGGTACCCTTTGGGCTCCTTGAATCTGAATGGCTGCATTGTCCAGATCTGGAATTTTTCAGCAATTATTTGTTTGACCGTGGCTTTTTCATTTGGATTGTTTCGCTGACCTTCTGGTACTCCATTGATTCTAATGTTGTTCCTCTTGGAATCATCTCCTAGGACTCTGATTCGCTCTAGAGCTATTTTTAGGTCTCTTGCCATTGTTTGTTGTTGCCTGTTGGCTTGGTGCAGTTGATCTTCCAGATCACTGATTCTGTCTTCAGCTGTGGCCGTTCTACTGTTGAGGGCACAGACTGAGTTTTTTATTTCATTTACGAAATCTTTTATTTGTGACTTTCCAATTTCTGCTCTCATTTCTGCCCCTAATTTCTTGATTGTTTCCTCATGTGTTCCTTTAATTTACTGGATATCTGTCTCACTGTTTGAATGGGTTCATTGAACATCTTCATTATTTCATATCTGAATTCTTTCTCAGAGAGGTCCCTTAGATGAGTAGCACCTACTGAGGCTTCTGGACTCTTTTCATTGTCCTCCCCTCGTGGTGGGGGTTTGCATTGTTTCTTCAATGTGTGGAGGTATGGGGACTGAGATGTTACATGAGATTTCTGGGTATGAGTTAAGTACCTGCAGCCACAGGGCCCAAAATTAGGCCATGCCCACTTCTACAGAAGCCACGCCCACTTCTTAAGAGGCCACGCCCCCACAGGTACCTGGTGTGTGTGTGGGGGGTACAACCTGGATGGGAAGAAGACAGCGCAGCATTGGGGATGATGAGGAAGAGGCTCAGGAATGCTAAGCATCCCAGGGTCCAAAAGGACACCTGGGGCACGTCAGCGGAAAAATGTCAAGTTCAGGGTTTGAATACTGACGAATTAACTGACCTGGGGGGGAAGAAGACCTGCACAGCATTGGGGACAAACAGGAAGAGGCTTTTTTTTTTTGAGAGTAAATTAACTTTTTTATTTATTAATTTTTTTAAATTTTTATTTAGTGAAACACCATGAGTTACACTTGTAGACTTACAAATTTTTATGCTTGGATTTCAATTATACAATGATCAAATACCCATCCCTCCACCAGTGCCCATTCTCTACCACCAAGGATCCCAGTATCCCTCCCAACCCCCATCCCCCTGTCTCACCCTGCCTCTGTGGCAGGACATTCCCTTTTGTTTTCTCTCTTCTTTTGGGTGCTGTGGTTTGCAAAAGAGGCATTGAGTGGCAATCATGTTCGGTCTATAGTCTACTATAGCAGTCTACTATAGTCTGCTTCTCCCATCCTGGGAGGATCCTCCCAACCCTTTATTTGGTGCTCCCTTCTCTATCTGAGCTCCCTTTTCCTCTAGCATGTGTGGCTGCCCTCCAAGCCATGGAGCAAACCTCCTGGTACTTATCTCGGCCACTCATGGGTGTTAGTCTCCTATTTTGTTACTTTATGTTCCCCAGATGAATGCAATCTTTCTATGTCTATCCCTCTCTTTCTGACTCATTTCGGTTAACATGATACTTTTCATGTAGTACCACTTGTATGTAAATTACATGACTTCATCTTTTCTAACAGCTACATAGTACTCCACTGAGTAGATGTACCAAAGTTTCTTTAACCAGTCATCTGTTCTCAGGCACTCAGGTTTTTTCCAGATTCTGGCTATTGTAAAGAGTGCTGCAATGAACAAACAAGTGCAGATGTCACTTCGACTATACTTTTTTGCCTCTCTGGCATATATTCCCAGGAGTGGAATTGCTGGGTCAAATGGGAGCTCAATTTTTAGTTTTTTGAGAATCGTCCATACTGTTTTCCAGAAGGGCTGAACCAGTCGGCATTCCCACTAGCAGTGAAGGAGTGTCCCTTTCTCGCCACATCCGCGCCACCACCGGTTGCTTTTGTTCTTTTGGATGTGGGCCAGTCTCTGTGGTGTGAAATGATATCTCATTGTTGTTTTGATCTGCATCTCCCTGATTATTAATGATGTACAGCATTTTCTCATGTGCCTTTTAGAGGCTGTTTTTGTTTTTAAATGTAAGATGATTTCTAACTGCAAGTTCCACACAACCTAGCAATTTTTTGCTTGGACATATTTCCAAACATGGGAAACAGCTCAAGTATCCTTCAATATATGGATGGTTAAACAAACTGTTTTGATGTAGCTCAGGGAATACTACTACTCAACAAAAAAAAGCTAAAATGCTATTGATATATACAAACACTTGTCTGAATCTAGACTATTAAGATGAAAGAAAAAGCCAGTCCCAAGGGGTGAAATATTATAGGGTTCTATTTCTATAACACTGAAATGACAAGAATGAAGAAATGGAAAATATATCAGTGATCCCCAGGAGAAAGGCGGGGTGTGTGTGTGGGGAGGAAGGTGCAGGTTTGAAGAAATTGGTACGCCAATAATAGGGCGATGGGAGGCAGCTTTGCAAGATCATCAAGGTCTCTTTCCACTGCCACTTGAGGGAAAATCAATTGACTGCTAAGTTTTCCGTGCAAGAAAGAGCATCAATGGCAACAAGCCAACCAACCATTAGGAAGGATGCAGATTCATGTCCTCAAAGTACAGTACAAATCTTGTCTGCATCGTTACAAGAAGCAACAGTGTAGGAAAAGAATAGGGAAGTTGGCCTGGGAAGAATAATGCAGGGGCTTAGAGTGCCTGCCTTGCAAGAGTATGTCACAAGTTCAAATCCCCAGAGTACCACATGTGAGCCTGACATCTCTGCTGTCTGCAATTCCTGGGCTCATGAACAATTTCTAAATGCGCTGAAGCCAGGTGTGTTTAAGCACCACAGAAAGGGATGTGACTGCTGGTGAATGCTGAGCCCCCTAATTTGCCCTCAGGTGGGAAAGTCTGACCCCGGGTGAGCACATGTGTCAGCACCACTATAAAACCCCTGGTAAACACCAAATCATAGCTTTTGTGCTCAACTAAGACTCTGAGCTCCAATGAGCATGTGTACCAGCACCACAACTAAAGGAGCAAAACTCCCGGTGAGTATCATAGCTAAAGATGTGTGAACGCCACAGCCAGGGTGTGTGTTGTGTGTGTGTTGTGTGTGTGTGTGTGTGTGTAGCTTCAACACCACAGCAAAGATGTGTGAGTGCCACAGCCAGGTGTGTGTGTGTGTGTGTGTGTGTGTGACCAACTTCAACAGCAAAGGGAAGGGGGAGAATTGAGAGGGAATAAAAACATAAAGAGACAGGGAAGTACATTTTTAGAAAGGGTTTGCAGACTGGTGGGAGCCAGAAAGGTCAATAAATTCCTTCATGGGCTGGTCTGTCTTCTGAGTACACTAGAGAAAGGTTTGTGAGTAGTTTAACCTGTCCTTTCCCAACACTTTGAGGGAAAGGTAAGATGCGGGTAACTATCCTTGTCCAGAAGAGCATGCTGTTTTTTTTTTAAATTTATTTATTTATTGAATCACTGTGGGAAAAGTTACAGAGCTTTCGGGTTTAGGACTCAGTCATGTAAATATCAAACACATTTCCCTTTACCAGTACTTATTTTTAACCCCGAACCCCAATAGACCCCTGAGCATGCTGGTTTTTAATTATGAACTCAGCCCCTAATTTCCTCTGGGTCAGTTTCATTTTTAGTGTGTTCGAAAATGTCCTTTATCTTGACTGTGTCAACACCAATATCACTGTCACACTGTATTGTAGTTTTGCAAAATGTTACTAAACATTTATCAAACAAATGGGAAAACTGAGTAAAAGGATCAAGTGATCTCTGTGTTGTCTTTTATTTCATTATCACTGTAATGTGAATGTATAATGATTTCAAAATAAAATGTTTAGTGGCGGGGCTGGAGAGATACCACAGCGGGTAGGGCGTTTGCCTTGCACGCGGCTGACCCGGGTTCGATTCCCAGCATCCCATATGGTCCCCTGAGCACTGCCAAGAGTAATTCCTGAGTGCAGAACCAGGAGTAACCCCTGAGCATCACCGAGTGTGACCCCCCAACAAAAAGAAGAAACACAAATCTTACCACACTTTTCTGCAATAATATTGCCAGTTATTGAAACATAAAACCAAAATACTTAGGGTCTTTTCCTACAACTGTGCTTTACTGATTTTGAAACTAGCCCAAAGAAATTAATACCAGAATTCAATCTTAAAAACCAGAAACAATCAAAATGGTCAATTACAAATGAATGGATTAAGAAGTCACTGCATGTATTTGCATGAAGTCTGTGACCATGCCTGTCGTTTGATTCCTAGCACTACATAAAATCCTCTGGGACCACCAGAGGACACTCCTGAGCTGAGAGTCAGAAAGTCCCTGAGCTCTACTGAGCGTGACCCTAAACAAGTTGTGTCACACATACACAACAGAATACTATGCAGTCATAATAAATGCTTTTAGAAATATTGTAGTTTGCTGCAACATGGGTGGAAATGGAGAGCATCATAACATGATGAAAATCAGAAGGAGAAGAAAAAATATTGAATGATCTCTCTCACCTATGGTATACAGAAACACAGAACAAGTAAATAGATGATATCAAATGATAACCACCATTGGCCTTGAATTACAAAATTGATTGACAAGCAGAGTGGGTGGGGGGTATGGGAGGAAAGAAGAGACATAAGGTCAGTGGTGAAGAGTCCTGAGCACTTTGGTGGTTATCCTGAATGGTAACTATCAATATCCTGAATGGTAACTATTGTAACTACGTTACCTAAATGATAATAAAAATAAATAGAGGCAGAAGATAGTAGAGAGGGTACGGTGCTTCCTTTATGTGAGGTTTGATTTCTGGTATTCCATATGGTCACCTAAGTTCTGCCAGGAGTGTCCCATGAGTGCAGAGCCATGGGTAAGCCCTGTCTTTCTCACACCAACTCCTGTCTCTTAAATATTGGCACCCAAGACACTTGATTTTGAAACAATTCTCCGCCATGCCAAACTGGAAGTTTGTTAGGATTACCCAGGGAGCTTTCCCAAAACTGCTTCTTGGGTCCTCTCTGGCTTAATTCCTTCAGCATCTTTGGGGAAAAGTGGACTCTATTTCTAGAGAAATTATTTTGGTTTTTGGTCCATACCCTGAACTGCTCAGGGCTTACTCTTGCCTGGCTCTGCACTCAGGACTTACTCCTGGCAGTGTTCAGGGAGCCATGGGTCGCCAGGGATTGAACCCAGGTCAGCTGCGTGCATGGCAAGCACCCTATACACTGTACTATCTTTCTGGCCCTGGGAAAACAGACGTTATAATTAATGTCTGATGTTATTCAAGTTTGTCTCACTACCAGATCATAATTCTCCATGAGGATAGGGATCAGGCCACTTTTTATTTTCCATTGTATTTTCCAGTAACTATGTCAGTGTTTGCCACATAGGAGGTGCTCAGTAGGTATTTGCAAAACGACCGACTGATTGAATGAATCCATAAACAAGAGGGAAAATAGAAATATTTCCATCCCCCTTCTTGCTATCTCTTTGAACCAGTGAAAAGGAAGAATGGGATTAAGTGCCTTCCTAGGCTCCCCTCCCCTGTCCAGGGTCCTGTTAGAACACTGTGATGGGGTTGGTAACACTGCTTCAAGAGAGATCGATCCCCTCACCCTATGTATATCTGTTCGACCTGGAAATGATGAGAGTGCATCCTTCTTTATGCCCAACCAACAAATTTAATGAAAATGAAAGAGGTTGACATGGAAACCTCTGGAAAGACACATAATGCTACTCAGGCAGAGAAGCTGTAGAAAACATTTTAAATACAACTGAAGAAAAAAAGTTGAAGGCTTGAAAGCGAAATGAATAAAAGGTATTCAGGGACAGAGGAAAGCAAGAAGAACCACAGAAAGAAGGCTCCCAGCCTTGGACCTAGTAATCACATTTGCCGAAAGTCCTTTGTGCTGATTGTGAAACTAGCCAGCATGGCCCGCTTCATGTTAAGGAGATAAAAAAGATGCCAAACAGACGTGGAATCCAGCGACTTTAAAGGTACTTCAGAGACTGAATTGCTTGTGTTCAATTTCTCCCAGTGTCTAGAGAGCAATGTTTGTAGCGATCTCAGTAATGGTTTTAAACAATCACCTTGAGACATTATGAACTGAGGAATTTTATTTGAACCTCCTTGCACAAATCCACAGAGACCAGTGTATGGGAAAGTTTGTTTTTAGTAACTCCATTTAACCCCCATGATGAGCACCATTACTAGCACCACCACCTGGCTCTATGGCAATTTTTATTTTTGGTGAGGAGTATGTGCTTAAGTGTTCCCTGGAAATTGTTAAGGTTTGGTGTGGTCAAATAATGAGGAAGAGGTGAGAAGTGGGGTGTGTGTGTATGTGTTAGGGGGAATCTTTGAAGTATACTGGCTCTTGAGTGCCCTTTCTATGAAGGTGGAAGGAAGCAAGGCCCTGTTGTTTGGTAGTGGCTGTTTGAACTCATGCTTAGTTCTTTAGGTTCCTTCATTGCCCAGATGTTTCATCACTTCTCTCTCTTTTCTATTTTTTGCTTTTTCCCTGGTGACTGCATTAGAAAGCTGATATAGAACTCTTTTATTTCCAACTCTTTCCTCCCTCCAGATGCAATTGCTTTCATATGGGGTGGGGGTGGGGGGTGGAAAGACATCTTATCCATTTCCCTCCCTGTTCCTAAGCTCCCTTGTTTCAGTCTCTCAGCCAGGGCTTCAAGGGAAACCAAAGTCAGGAAGGCTAGCAAGCAGGCACTTTTCTTCCTGGGGGCTGTGAGTGCAGGACAAGCCATTGGCTTAAATGGGGTTGAGGGTCAAAGGAGATGCAAGAGAAGGAAAAGGAACTAGAGAGTGGTGGAAAACAATAAATTATTTCAAAATGTTAACATGAAACAATAGCTAGCATTTATTATGCATGAAACAATAGCTCACATTTATTGCATGCTTACCCAATGTACTAGTGCTATATTTTTTGCTTTATATGGATTATCAAGTAATCCTCACACCCAGTTATTACTATTCTTTTCAAATTTTATAGGTGAAGAAACTGCGACTTTATGAGTCTTACTCATTTGGCCGAGATCACACACTATTTATGTCAGGCCTGGAGTCTGGAATTCTAACTCAGCTTTTGACTCCAAAGCCTGTTGCCCCTGGTACAGGTTTCTGGCTCATAATATACTTCAATCTTGCAGTTGCCCGTAGGGGTTAACCCAGCAGACATTAAAGCGCATGTCAATGGCCCTTTGGGGTTTCCTCAGAAAGCTTTTGATGTCTTTTCCAGCTTTCAGATGTCTACCCTACCCTCTCCTCCAAAGTCATTTAGTGAATGATTCAACCCTCCATTTCAACAGAATTCCAGGAATGGACAATCATCCTAGTTGCAACTGGTAACTCATGTGTGTTCATACATGTTATAGGGGTGCTGTCAGAAGGTCAGTCTCGGGGAGCCACAGAAATTGAAGAAGTTACCGGTGAGTCCCTGCACAGAGTGAGCAACTCTCTGTCGGTTCTGCAACCCATCCGGTTGGTCGGCTGGATCTGCATTGACTGGGGGCTTCTCTTCCGTGCCACCCGGGAGCCTGGCACTCAAGGCTGCTATGCAACTTGAGTCACGATAAGATTTTACTCTTTCAGCTTGTAGAAGGAAACACTTTGACACCTGGACACTATGTTCTTGTCCTATCAGAAGGAAGAATGCAAGGACAATATGGGGTGTAGATAAAAGGACAAAAATAGACACTTGAGGTATGGGTGTGGACACTAAGAGGGGAAAGTTAAGTTTTCTGCCATATCTTGGGGTTGAGGCTTTTATGGTGTGAGTTAAATGAGGCACAAATTTTTTATGCAGGTGTTTAGTTAGTATAGCACGATTGAGGTAGTGCTATGACTATACATGTATACTGGGAGCATAGCCTTGCTCTAATAAGATTTATGTATCCTTAGCATCTTTATTTGCTGGTAGCAGGTGTGTGAGTTAACATATATTTTAGCCTTAATCAAGGAAAAGAAAGCTGAAACAAGAGTCAGAATTATCTTCTTTGCATATATACTAATTAAAAATATTTTCCCCTTTGTTTTTCTTTTCTTTCTTTTTTTTCCCCTGAATTTTCTTGTTACTAGAAGCTGGTAACCATAAGAACTACATAAGAATCATAAGAATCACCCCTCGTGGTGAAACTACCATAAGAATCACCCCTTGTGGTGCTCAGGGGACCATATGGGATGCTGGGGAGCCAACCCCAGTTGTCTGAATGCAAGGCAAACACCCTACTGTTGTACTATTGCTCTGGCCCATGTTAGGGTGTTTTTAATCTCAATCATTTTCTATCCTGTCTCTCTGAGCTCTTGTGTGCAAAAGAAATCCTCATGTCTAGTGATTGAACAAATAAGCATGCACAAGATAAACTGACTCAAAAAAATTAAATTTTTGTATGCAATGGAAAGCTTTTTGAAGATTTTTTATGACTGAACTGACACTGAAGTTTTAAAAACTCTTCCTAGGTATTTCATCTCTAAAACATCAGTTCTTAAATCTGAGAATACATCAGAATCGTTTGAAAGACTTGTTAAAATTCTGGATTGTTGGACTCTATATAGTTATATTCAGTAGCTTAAGATGAGATCCATAGATATTTCCAATAAGTTCTAATAAATTTCCAGATCACTGATGAGCAAAAGTAAAGTTAGTCTGAAATTCAGCCCTTTGCTCCTGACTATGAGGATACAAAGGCTTTGTGTCTTCATTTCATAACGTCCCACATCCTGACTCACCTAACAGGACCACCAGAACAAATATCATTTGCTGTGTGAAATACTACCTGTAAAATTCAGCTATGTAGCCTGTATCAGGCACATTTTCAAATGAATAGGCCAGTGAATCCCATTAGGCTCTGAACAGTGGAATTCTAAGGAGTTTAATACAACTTTTGGTAATGGGAAAAAAAAAATTTCTAAAGAATGCTGTCATTCTCAAATTTAGTTAAGAGACTCCTATTAACATTTCTCTTTTTTTTTGTTTCTTGTTGGGCCATATCTACTGGTGCTGAGGGTCATTGCTAGTAGTGGTGTAGACCCAAGGATCAAACCTTGGCTTTCTGCGTCCAAAGTACATACTCCAGCCCATTGAGCTATCTCTCTGGCCCAGAATTACAATTTTGAAAGAGTATTTGCAGGCTGGAGAGACAGCACAGTAGGCAGGGAGCTTATACACAGTCAGCCTGCATTCAATTCCCGGCACTCTATTTGGCCCCCCAGTCCCCAGGAGTGATCGCTGAGTACAGAACCAGAACCAGTGGGTGTGGCTCAAAACCAAATCAAAACTAAAAGCCTTTGCAACACCTCCTCCTCTTGATTATTTTTAATAAAATTATAAAGTTTATTTATTTACTTTGTTGTTTGGGCCACACCCAGCCATGCTACGGGGTTACTCTTGGCTTTGTACTCAGGAATTACATCTGTTTGTGCTTGGGGGCCCATACTGGATTTCAGGGATCAAACTTAGTAAGTGCTCTACCTGCTACACTATCTCTCCAGCCCCCCAGTTATAAAGATTTTGGAGACAGAATTTAAGGGACTGTAATACATTTTAGGAACTATCAAGGTAGGACTACTAGAGTTAAATAAAACAATAAAATTAAAATAAAAAATATTTATACAATGATAAAAACATGCACAACCAAACTAAAGACACAAAAGTGATTCAGTTACACTTAATGTTCAGGTAAATAATGAACAATTTTTTAAATGAAAAAAATTATTATATGTTTTTAATTGAGGTTATGTGATTTACAACACTGTTATGGGGTGGTTTCCCATGCACACAATTCCAACACCACACCCATCAACAGTTTACCCAATTCCCTTCCTCAAGGACCCTAACTTCTCTCTTTCAACACCCCCCAACTCAATTTTGTGGTTCAGTTCTCTATTGATGATGAACAAAATTTAAGCTAAGTATGTCCCATGTAACTCTTGATAATCCTGATGATGTAGGCAAGTATTAGAATGGGAATGACATATCTGTGTACTATGGAGAAGCAAAATATATCCCAATCCTTTGTGTATACAGACACAGAGAAGGACTTTATGAGACTCATTTATTGAGAGCTCAAGTATTGGCTAAATTGATATGCTATGAATACCTCAGATATAAATATAAAATGTAAAATTGCTCAGTGACTTCAAAGGATATTTGAGAATTCAAGATTCCAATTTCTTTAAACTCAATAAATTGAGTTTGGTCATTGGTCTTTTTGCTAGAGAATTTTTTATGTGACCCTAAGTATATAAAAAAGGTACACAAATCATTAACCGGCAATATATATCTATTTTAAAACGTTTTTTTTTGCAACTCCTGCATTCATTTAATGATCCCAGTGGGATCATGATTCTTAGAAACTCCAGTCTTAGTCAGTAGCTCTCCAAAAAATATGAAGTGGAGCAAGGAAAAACTCTTCAATGAGTGTAGCATTGTAGCACTAGGAAAACTGTAGCATTGTAGCACTGTCCTGTTGTTCATGAATTTGCTCAATCAGGCAACAGAACTGTCTCACAACAAATTGTGAGACTTGTTGTAACTGTTTTTGGCATATCGAATACGTCACAGGGAGCGTGCCAGGGTTTGCCGTGTGGGCGAGATACTCTCGGTAGCTTGCCGGGCTCTCTGAGAGGGGCAGAGGAATCGAACTCAGATCAGCTGTGTGCAAGACAAATGCCCTACCCACTGTGCTATCAAACTGAAAATCTAAAAAAAAAAAAACCAAACAAACAAACCTTAAACCCATTTTTGATGCCCTGAAAAAATCAAATCAAAATTGATTGAAGATATCAATATCAGAACTGAATCCATAATTATACTGAGAAAAACATAAGCAAAATTCTCCATGACGTTGAAGTTAGAAGCATCTTTAAGGATTCAATGCCATTGCCTAAGCAAGTGGAAGCAAAGATAAACAAATGGATTATATTAAGAAACTTTTGCACCTTAAAGGAATCCATAACCAAGTACAAAGACAGCCCTCAGACTGGGAGAAATTATTTGCCCACTTCTCATCTAGTAAAGGGTTGGTATCTAAGATATATATAAATTACTGGTAGAACTTTATAAAAAAAAAAACTCCAACTAACCCCATCAAAAAAAATGAAAAGAGATAAACAGAAACTTCCTCAAAGAAGGCATACAAAAGGCTTAAATATATAAAGAAAAGCATTCCTTATCACTAATCATCAGGAGATGCAAATCAGAACAATAGTGAATTATCACCTCACACCAGAGATTGGCACACATGTCAAAAAGCACAGAAAAAAACAGCATTGGTATGGTGTGTGTGTATGTGTGTATGTGTGTGTGCGTGTGTATAAGGGGACCCTTAATTACTGTTGGTGGGAATGTTGACTGGTCCAATCTTTTGGGGAAACAATATGAGCAGTCCTCAGAAAATTAGTAATTGAGCTTCCAAATGACCCAGCAATTTCACTTTTTGAAATATACCCCAAGAGCCCTGAAACACAATGCAGAAAAGACATTTGTACCCCCCATCCTCATTGTAGCACTATTCACAAAAGCCAAAAACCAGTGCCTAAGAATGGATGACAGGATAAAGAAGCTATAATTCTACACAATGGAATACTGTGTGTGGGGTGGGTGGGTGGGTGTGGGTGTTGGGGGTGGTGGCCTGCGCATAAGAAAAGGTGTCACTTGCAAGATGCATTGCAAGGTACAATTTGTGGCTACATGAATGGATCTGGAGAGTATCATGCTGAGTGAAGTAAGTCAGAGGGAGAGGGACAGCCACAGAATGGAGAAACATAGTAGGGGAATAACAGCACAGCAATGGAAACAAAGGACATGTGAATTGGTCTTCAGTAGGAAGCTTACCACTGGGGTGGGGGTTTTGATGGAAGGGAAGGGAACACTAAGACAGTGGTGGTGGCAAGGGATTACTCTGTAGGAAGAAGGGGTGCTGAAACCCACCCCCCCAATAAAGTGACATGCATGATTCCCTATCAGTAACAGTACTGTAAACCATAGAGCCTAAAGGGGGAAAAAGCACCTGCCACACAGGCAGGAAGGGGAATGTGAGGGAAACTGGGTACAATGGTGGAGGGAAGTGATGAAGGGATTGGTGCTGGGACATTGTATGCCTGAAATGCAATCACGAAAAACTTTGTAATTCATGGGGACTCAATAAAAAATAAAGTGACTTTCAACTAAAGGTGATTTCTTGCCTCTCTCTCCAGGAACATTTGGCCATACCTGGAGACCTATCTGTCACAACTTGGGTAGTATGATTAGCATCTAGCTGTTTGGGGCCAGGGATGAGCTAAAATCCTACAATGCACCAGACAGCTACTGACGACCAACTACGATGTTTCAAAATGTTCAGAGATGGGGCTGGAGCGATAGTACAGATGGGGCATTTGCCTTGCATGCAGCTGATCCAGGTTCGATCCCCAGCATCCCATATGGTCCCCCGAGCACTGCCAGGAGTAATTCCTGAGTGCAGAGCCAGGAGTAACCTCTGTGCATTGCTGGGTATGACCCAAAAAGAAAAAAAAAGTTCAGAGCTGAGGGTGGGAAATCCTGATCTAGATTGTGGTACAGAGAATGTAATCAAACTTTTATCAAATTATTCCAGCCAAATCCCCTCATGTTTAGGGATATCATTTTTTCAGGGGTAGGGCATTTGTCTTACACGCAGCTGGCCAGGCCGAGCTGAATTCGATTCCTCCGCCCCTCTCGGAGAGCCCTACAAGCTACCGAGAGCATCTCGCCTGCATGGCAAAGCCTGGCAAGCTACCCATGACGTATTCAATATGCCAAACACAGTAACAGAAGTCTCACAATGGAGACGTTACTGGGTCCACTCGAGCAAATTGATGAACAACAGGAGGACAATGCTAATTTTTTCAGGAAGCATTTTAGAGGACAGACTGTCTCCTGACTACAGAGTAACTACTGTAAACTTTGTTGATGGAGAAGTTTGATATACTTCCTCAAAATTTTACAAAATAAGGGAGGTGCTACTGAGATACCATAAAAAGTGTCACTCCCCACTTGCTCTCTTCTGTATACTATGACATAAATTTGGAGTCTCTGAAGAGTTAAAAACAGGGTCTATGAAATTCAGGTGATCTCATTGTGTAAATTTCCCCTACTTGAGTGTGGGGGATAGTTTTTCTTTTTCTCTCATCCTCTGTTAGTTCCCACCAGTCAGATCTATTTGCAAATGACAATTGAAATACTGAACCTCTGTACTCATTATATTGAGTACTACAGTCAATGTCACTTTCCTTGTTCTCAGAAGTTGATTGCTAAATACAACAATAAACATTCACAACACCTTAGGCAATGCTCCATGTTTTCATTCATTGTGTACCTTTAATTATCTTTACCTCTTATAAAGCATTTTATAGACATATATGCTTATTAAAGACCCAATTAATTCCCATAATACCCATGGAAGCAAAGAGGGGACAGGTTATATTATTCAGCTTAAGAGGGAATAATTAAGCTTTGCCTGGAGGTACATACTGACTGTTGGAAGGGCTAGGGGGAAACTAGAAGGCTTGCCAATGGTGCTGTGTCAGAGATGCAGCATTCTGCTGATGACATTGATTCAACAGACTCTGGCTAGTGCCCGGTCATAATTCTTATTTAAAGGACCAGGGAACTCGCTCAATGGACGATACAGCAGTTACAAGTTTGTATCCAGCACTGCATGGTGCCTCGAGCACTCCCTATTAATAAAAGGATTAAAGAAGGCCTAATCCTAAAATTCCTTAAAAGTGTACACCGAGTGTGAAGGTGGTTGCTAATTAGGGAAGGATAACACAGCAAGGATATTTATCATTCTCAGTAGTTTCCTTCTTGTTTTTTTTGGGGGGCCTCGCCCAATGGTACTCAAGGACTGCTCCTGGCTCTGTGCTCTAGAACTGCTCTCTGGTGGTGCTCAGTGGACCATGTAGTGCCAGAGATGAAACACAGGCCTCCTGCATGAAGAGATGTGCTCCAGTTCATTGAGTTCTCTCGCTGGCCCAAGTTTACCCTTTTAAAATAAAATCATAGCCATGGAAGTATAAAAAGGAGCAAAGTATGAATTACACTCCAATAACTATTCCATATAGAATACTTGGTGCTAAATCCTAAGGGAGGCTTTATGGAGATGAAAGGTACCTATTTCCCACTAAATATTTAAGATTCAAGACTAATCTGCAAAGATCAGTGGATTGTGTCAAACTGTGTCTTGCACAGGAAGCTTCTATGTCCGCAAAGGTACAGGAGTATTTAGAAATAAAGTGGAACTGGAGATGGACCTCAAAATCCTAGCAGCACAGGTTCAAGTGAACAGTAAGAAATCTAGGTATTGAAATAGTTTCCACCAAGGGGTTAATGAATTTGGCTGGGATCAATTTTTGGCTAGTCTCTGGAAGAGATATAAATACAATCGGTCACTGCCAGCTATTGAACTGAAAGTAGAAAAAGTCAGACTGTAAGGGGAGAGATAAACAAGTGCAGAGGAGATAGGGGAGACTTCGAATTTCTCTCCATATTCTAGTTCCTTGTTCTGATCTAAATCTGGGCCTCAGCTGCACTCTGTGCTCTGCCCCACGATCCTCAAACAAATTCCAGGTCTTTTTGTTGACCCACGTGAGAATCCCAGCAGTTATTGGATCCAGGAATCCTAGCCGAGGGCATAGGAATGAATACAGAAGATTGAGTGTTACCAGATCTGAGCTTAGCGGCACATATTTGGAAGAAGTCCTGTTGTCTGCAGCTGGCTTTTTGGTAAACCCTGGTTGGAAAACCAGGTTGTGGGTGGGCCAGATGAGTTTGAAGAGCTAAGCAGGCTCTTGAGGTCTTGTTTTGCTCTCAGCCAGGCTCTGCAGCTCCTAATTCATGAAACAAATTGCCGTGAACACAATGAGCCGTCTCTCCAATTTTCTTGAACTCTCTTTGACTACAGTTTGGTGAGTGATTGCTGCTACTGCAATCCAGGTCAACTGGATACTAACAGGCCAGTTTCAATCAGGTTGGGTCTCTTCTAAATGCACAAGAGTCATTCACTGCAACTTAAATCAGCATAGCTCTCTTGGCAAGTGCACTGCTTGCCTCAGTACTGGTTCTCAGTATTAATTTTAATGTATTTAGTTGACAGATTATGACTTGGCATGATTTAATTTTTATTTCAAAGTCGTCTTGACAACACTGTAATTTGTGATGTTATGTACTTGAGAACTTTAACATTTCCCAATCAATAGATGCTGCTTACAGTTTTAATAAAAAGTGCACAGGTCTTTCGGGTTGGTTTTACTGAGAGGGGCAATTGTTTCTGTTAGAAGCTGAAACAAATGACAATCAGTTGTGACTTAAGGATGAAAACTGCGTTTCATATCAAAGAGGGCACACGCTAAAAGTGTGTCTTAATATAATATAATCACCTCACCCAGAACTTTTCTTTCCTGAGTTTGTGATTTCTTTTTAGACCCCGCTCCCAGGTTTCTCCTCTTCTAAATCATATATAAAATTGTCATCATGCAAAATGATAACAAGTTTTTATATTTCCTGATTGACAGGAGTCATCGAAAACTAGTGGAAAAGTTCCAGTTACAACCCATTTTAAGTCTACAGAGAAACAGAAATAATGACAAGGAGCCAAAGAGAGCAACACGGTCCTTACTATTTTGTGGCCTTGAGCTACTTTTTGGGTGGAGGAGCGATTTCTCACTCGCCGAAAGTCAAGTCTCCCTCACAGCACCTTGGCTTCGGGCAAGCCGAACGGACAGAAACAGCGTCCCGACCCGGGCCGGCCGCGGCTTTCTGGCGCTCCCTGGGCGAGACGCGAAGGCGCGTGGCCGAAGAGCCGTCCGCACTTTTCCCGCGGTCCAGAGCGGCGCGAACCTCCCGCGGGCCGACTGACCCCGCGCCTGCCGACGGACTGAGGGACAGAGGCCCGCCCGACGCCCCCCGCGGAAGCCGGTACTCGGCCCCCCCTCCCCGCCCCTCCCCCCAGGCCCACTTCCCCGGGGCCCGTTCTGAGACTGCAGGACCCCGGCCCCCGCGCGGAGGCTCCCGGCGCGGTAGGTCGAGACTTCGGCAGGGCGAGGCGCCGCTGAGGAGACGGGGGGCGCGGCGGAGCTCGGGGGCCCGACGCGCGGCTTCGCGGCCCGCCCGACTCGGGCCGGACGCCCGCTAGCGCTGGGAGGGGGCTTGGGAGGCCCCCGACCCCCCGCTCTCCCGCTTCCGCCCGGCGGGCGCAAGCAGCGCGGCCCCCGGCCCCGGAGCCCGCCCCCCGGCCCCCCAGGCACGCCTAGGGCACAGCAGCGGCGCCGGCGGCGAGGCGGGGCCGGGCCCGAGCCCCGCGCGCGGTGCGGCGCGGCGCGGCGTGGCGCGGCGTGGCGGGAGGGGGCGCCCAGCTCGCGCCGCGGGCTCGCGGGTTGGGGCGCTGGCCGCGGCCCCGGCGAAGATGGCCGCCCGCGCCGGGACAGTCACGTGTCGCCGCGGCCGCCGCGCGCCCCCCCGCGTCCCGCCCCTCTGTGGGGAGGGGCGGCGCCTCTCCCCGCTGGGCCCGGACGCGCGCGCCGCCCGGAGCTCGGGCGCGGGGGCAGCGCGGAGGCCGGCTCGGCCGTCCCGGACCCGGGCCTCGGGCTCTGAGCCCCGAGCGCGCGGAAAGCCTCGCTCCGGGCGGCCGCGCCGGCCCGGCTCCTGCGCATGCGCAGTGCTCGCCGTCGCTCCGGGTTTTCCCCGCAGCTCGCCGGGGGGGTGGGGGGCGGGGGGCGGCCGAGCTGGACTGGGGCGGCCCGAGGTCCCGGGGTCCGTGCGCGGGGCGGGGGCAGCCTGCGAATGGGAGGTTGGAAGCGGATCCAAGTCTCTGAGGCCCCCCGCCCGTCCTCGGGCGATGCTCAGTCGGGAGTGGATCGCCGCTTGCAGCCCTGAGGCTGGACCAGGAGGCCGCTGACCCGCCTTAGCTGGCCGACCCGCGGCCGGGAGCCGGGGCACGAGAATCGGCTTCCCGATTCGACCCGATTCCTGCTCCCGCCACCTTTCAGTTCGGCTTCAAGGGCTGCGACCGACCGTCCCTGGCCCTTAAAGCTCGCCTCCTAAACGTAACGCAGCAAAGTAGAGAGCGTGGGGACCCTTGCCTGCCCTGGCAGGGGGAAGGATTCCGGGGATGTTGGTGGTGGGGCGTGTGCACCAGTGGAGGCGTGGGTGTTTGATCATTGTGTGGCTGTGGCCCAAACACGACAGCCTGTAACGATCTCACGGAGATTCAGGAAAATTAAAAAAGGAAAAGACAAAACGGTCACCACTGCACACACGCAAGGAAAGCTGGCCTCCCGTTGGCCGCAGAAGCGCGCGAGCTGGACTTTCCCGTCCGTCGGGAGCAACCACCTTTCGGGCTCTCCGGGACGCCGAAGCAAAACCCAGCGCGTTCGCGGGGGCCGGTGGGGAGCGGGGCTGGAGGGGGCGTTCCCGCCGCAGGTCGGAGCTCCGTCCCGCGCGCCCGGGGACGAGCCCACCGCGGACCCCGCCCGCCGGCCCGCCCCCCGGCCGCCGCGAACACCCGGAGGAGCGGATCGCGGGGCGCGGAGGCCGGCGGCTGGGGCCGCGGACTGGGCATGCTCCGCAGCCGGCGGCTCGCGGGGGCGAGTCGGAAGCGTTCGCGGCGGCCGGCCAGCGGCCAGGGCAGCGGCGGCGGCGGGCAGGACGGGCGCGGGCACGCCGGGCCGCCGGGCCGGGGAAGGCTGCGCTCCCCTGACGCCCTGCGATCGCGCCCCGAGGGCTCGGCCGCGGTGCAGAGCCCCGACGCTGCCCTGGCCCGGGTTTCTTTCCGCGTGGGGCGGCGCGGCGGACGGGATTGCGGCGGTCCGAGTGAGTCGCGGGCGGAGGGGCGGAGAGCCGCGCTCGGGGGCGCCGGCCGGGCCCGAGGCCGGGGAGGGCGTGCGGGGAGCCCCGGGCGAGGGGGCGTGAGCGCCACCCGCGCCGCGCCGCGCGCGTACCTGGCGGGCGCTCCCTCGCCCGCGCCCGGCCCCGGGGGTGGGCGCCGAGGGCGATCCGGCGGCCGGGCTGGGGCGTGGAGGGGGCGCACCGCCCGCGGGGCTCCCGGGCCGCGTCGGACCGAGGAGGAGGGCGGGGGCGTCGGTGGCACCTCTGCTGCGGGGCTGCGAGCGGGCCGGCGGACCCGCCTGGGGGGTTTGGGCGAGAGGGGCCGGCGGCGGGCCGAAGAGCGGGGAGAGGAGGAATGCTCGGGCCAGGGGCCCGGTCCGGCCCGAAGACCCCCAAGGGGGTGGCCCCAGTCGCGGCCCCACCCCCACGGCCCCGGCTGGCGGCGTGGCAGTTGGCACCTCGGGCCCGATCGCAGCCGGCCGGGCGGCCCGGGTTTCGGGAGAGCCCCCTCCCCCCGCCGCCCTCGCCGCCACCCGCCGCGTCCCCCGACAGCCGAACAGGTGGGACCCTCCTTTGGGGAGCTGCGAGGTCCCCTCCCAGGCGCGCCGGCCTCCGGCGGCGAGGGCAGCTCGGCGACCCCGCGGGGGCGTCCCGGGTCTGGGCAGCGAGTGTCGGCGGAGGCCGGAGCGGCCCGGGCGCCGCCTGCCAGGGGGCAGCGTCGTCAGGAGGCGGCTCCGGGCGCGAGGCAGGGGCGCGAGGCAGGGGCTCCGGTGATCCCAGGGCGACCGGTCAAGGGCAGAGCGGCGACAGGCTGCTCCCCCCCGCCCCCCAGCGCCCTCACCCCGACTCTCGGGCTGGTGGCTGGGGCCGGGCCCCGGGAGGGAGCCTTGGGTGCAGCTAACGGATCGGGCGCGTTCCGGGTAGAGCGCAGAGTCGGAACGAGGATGGGGCTGGCTGGCGACGGGAGGGAGGAGAGAGAGCTGGGCAGGTGCCGCTTCTCGCCGGTTCTTTTCACCTTCAGACGGCACCAGCCTTGGTGCGCACCGCACTTTGCGACGCCCGGAGCGCCCAGGCTGCTTGCTCTCCGAAGGGAAGTTGGCATTTTTCTGGGCTAGGGCGTTCTGCACACTTTTAGCTCTCTCTCTCTCTCTCTCTTCTCTGCCTCTGCCTCGCTCGCCTGGACCTTCCTGGACCTTGGGTGCAGCGTGGACAGGCTCATCGCGCTCTCAGGTTTTTGCGGGCTTCCTGGTTGGCCGCCTGGATGTGACAGCGCCCAGTGCCCGTGATGGTGTGATGAGAACTCCCCGCACTGCTGCTTCACTTGGCCCTGAAGGAGGGGAGCGGGGCTGACTACGTCCTCGCAGCACGATGGGATGGGTGTTGCCCCGGCTACCGCACCTAAGGGGGCTGGCCCTTCTGGCCTGTGCAGAAGGCCGTGCGTGGGTGTCGGTGTAAGATGTCCACGGGAGAAGCCAGGCGGGGGATGGGCCCCTGTCTGTTCGCTGCTCCCAGGGAAGCCCAGGGATGTTTGGTGATTCAGCAGGTGGCAGCCTTCCAGCTCTGAAGCCGTGCCTTGGCCAAGCCAGCCAGCCAGCCAGCAAGAGGCAGCGGCCCCTGTACATGCTGTCAGGTGCCGCCACTGGGGGAACCCCCCCGGAGCCGCCTTCTGTCTGTAGCTTGTTTTGCTCGCGTGAGCTCTGGAGGCCCTGGTCTTTTTTGGGGGCGGGGTTCACTCCAGCTTCTCTTTTTTCAACGAGCATGTTTTTGAGTCTTCTCCAAACCCGGGGACCTGCTGAATTGCAGGACATAGCAGCTGAGCTCACACACACATTAAGTAGTTACTTTATAGCAAGCGATGGCCATTGCAAAAGCAGAGAAAGCCTTAGTTGGGTTTCATGGACTAGCTGTTTACATTCTTAATAAAATAGTAAGATATATTCTGGCAGATTTCCAGTGTCGACAGTTCCTTCCCCTCTCCCCCCAAATCATAAAGCACACACGCACTCAAAGGCCCTCGAAGAATAAATTAAATTGTCATTAAATGGACACTGTCCTTAGAACTTTGTAAAAACCCTAATATTTCACATAGCTCCTAACTTGTTGGCTTCCAGTAAATGTTTATGAAGCCGAAGTGAAAACAAGACATTATAACAGAGGCTTTGCCTTTTACCAGGCACCTTTGGGTTCAGAGCCACATCCTCAGTCCTCTGCTCAGTTTTCAAGTTCTATAAGTGTAAAACATCTTCCCTCAGCATTGCTAGATTAAGTACACATTGGCACTAGCATATCTTTCGACATTGGAAGGATCTTATACGACTTCATGAATCAGACTTGCATTGCACTAGGCCAGCGAGATGATTCGGCAGACCAGAGCATGTATTCCTGGCACCACATGCTTCCTTGAGCACCGAGCTGGGAGTAGCCCCCCCGAGCACTGTGAGGTGTGCACCCCCTTTGCCTGTGTTGACCTTACACTTTTGATTTTAGATTGAATTAAAATTTGAAAACATTGGCTTGAGTATTTCCTGATTGAATCCCTTAATTTCCAAATTATTTATTAATTTCCACTTCCCCTCTTCCCCGCCTTTTCCCTCATTCTTGTGCTGAGGTGACTGGGTTCTGTATTAAGTGAGGGTTAGTCATGGTTCTCCCATGGGCTCACATAGGCTCACATACTTGGCTGAGGTGCTTGCCAAGCAACACACTCCTTTAGTTGTTGTGTTCACATTGTGGTTGTAGTGTTTACGAGGGCTCACACCTATTGCTGTGGCATTTGCATGATTTGTAGTTGGGGTGCTTGCAGGGGCGTTGTAGCCTTTGTTTGTGGTGCTCACACACGCTTGGCATGGTGCATCTGGAAATGGCTTGCAGCCCCGGGAGTACAGATAGCAGAGTTGCCAAGCTTGAACAGCAGAGATAGCAGGATCTCATGTGGTGGAACCAGAGATTGCACTCTTGACCATACACTTGGAGTACAGGCTTTGTTCAGCCACTAAACTCTCTCTTGGATCCTTGTAATTTTCTGTTTGTGTCAGATTCTGCATTTGAGCTCAAAAGAACAACAAGTCTTGCTTAGGTATATCAAGGACTAAAGAACTCATATTTAGTCTTTTTTTTTTTCTTTTTGGGTCACACTTGGCGAAGCACAGAAGTTACTCCTGGTTCATGCACTCAGGAATTACTCCTGGAGGTGCTCGGGGGACCATATGGGATGCTGGGAATCGAACCTAGGTCAGCTGTGTGCAAGGCAAACGCCCTACCTTCTGTGCTCTTGCTCCAGCCCCCATATTTAGCCTTTTTAAAAAGATTGTTTTTGCCTTTTCTTTTTTCTTTTTCATTGCTAGGGATTAAACTTGGCTTACACATGTAAAAAATTTTTTTGGATGTAATTTAATTTAGTTTTTCGGTTTTTGTGCTACATCTGGCAGTGCTCGAGGGTTACACCTGTTTTATTGTCCTCAGCTGTCCTCCGTGGGCCTTGTGCTTTGAACCCAGGCCTTCGATAGACAAATCATGAGTTCAGCCCACTAACCCATCTCTTTGGCCCTCGCTGTTGTTTTTTATTTTTAAAATAAAAAGTGTGCCTGCTGCATATTAAATGTGGTTTATTTACAAAGCTTGATTTTATATTACGCGTTTAGGGAAAACGTTCTCCGGAATTCCCACCCCCTTTACTATGCCATAAAACCTGCTGCTTTAGAGAAGATGGAGTGTTTTGGGAATAAAATTTATGGTTTGTATAGGGGAATAATCTCTTCAGTTTTTGGTTTTAGTCTACCATTGCTATTCCACACCTTCCTTTGGTGTAGTTGTCTTTTTTGCTGCTTCAAAGACGTGATTTCCCGGCATAACCTTGTTTACTTAAAGCTTCTGTGGGAAAGGTCTGTTGCATTTTTACACTTATATCCAGTCAGAGTTGGTATTTATTTATTTATTTGTATTGTCCCATACACTTTTCCTCGTATTCGATATGCCAAACACAGTAACAACAAGTCTCAAAATGGAGATATTACTGGGCCCGCTCGAGCAAATTGAAGGGAGGACAGTGACAGTGATAGTGACACTTCCTACCACTTTGTACAGTGAACAGTTTAAAGACCCTTGAAAAACCATGACTAGCATACTTCTGTAGGGCATGACAGAATACACATGGTTTCTTCTTGGCTTTTTTGGATGGTAGCTGTCGACATAGTGATCTCCTTTGGAAGAACCTTTACTTCTTGCCTGTGTTAAAGATTTTGGCTCTTCTCTTAAAAGACTCTTGTTTAGCAACATAATTAGCCATTTATCATCTTCTATTTAGTGACTTTTTGTTTTACCCAGTCACCAGAGGACCATATTTTGAATCAGTTCATTTGGATGTGGGAACAGGGAGGTAACAATGGTTGTGGGGAAGGGGGAGAGTGAAGAAAGGGGAACGGGGGAATGGATGGAACTAAGAAGATGACTTGATTTTATAATTATGATTTCTGGTGTTATTAAAATGAAATTGAATGGCCAGTCAAGTGTGGTTCAGTGTTTATTCTTTTCCACTCCCTTCCAGAAGCCTTATCTACAAATCACCCCTTTTCTTCCCCTCTGCACCATAGTAACAGGCAGGAGAGAGACACAATACAGACAGAGATGTAGACTCATACATCCTTTGCCTGAAACCAGGGACCATGGTATCTTTCCAATACTGACATGTCAAAGAGGAAAGAAGTCTGTGGCATTGAGTTCTGGACAGCTGCAGCTACCCCTAGCTTGTGTTTCAGTAAGATTCCCCCTCTGTTGCTTGGTGGCAAGCTCATCTGCCTCCTTGACCCTGCAGAGCTGCTGCAGGCTTTAACAAGCGTTATAGGTACTTGTGGTGGGTGGACATGTAGAGATCACTGTCACTGTCACTGTGCTCCCGTTGCTCATCGATTTGAGCGGGCCCAGTAACGTCTCCATTGGAGACTTTGTTGTTACTGTGTTTGGCAAATCAAATACATCATGGGTAGCTTGCCAGGCTCTGCCATGTGGGTGAGATCCTCTCGGTAGCTTGCCCGGCTCTCCGAGAGGGGCGGAGGAATCGAACTCGGGTCAGCCATGTTGGCTGCGTGCAAGGCAAACGCCCTACCGCTGTGCTATTGCTCCAGCCCATGTAGGGATAATCTGGTGATTTTTCCTTTCTTTTTCTTTTTTGTCTCTTTTGCCACACCTGGCTGTGCTGGGATGGTGGATAGTGGCAGCTAATTCTGGGTGTGCTTGGGAAGTAGGGGGAGTTGCTCCCTGTAGTGCTTGGGGGACCACGTGGTACCAGAAATTAATCTGGGCCATCCACATGTAAAACACGTGCTCCTGCCCACCCGTTGAGCTCTCTCTCTGTCCTGTGGTCTTTATTTCTTAGGTTTGTGGTATTGAGGGTTGAGTCAGTGTTCTTTAGTTTTTGGCACAAAAATCCCCTTTCGGTTGCCAAAGCCTCCATTGTATTTCCCCTCCTTATTCTATTTCCATTTCTCCTATTGGAGAAAAGTGCTCTCCTGTCCTATGTTCTTAGCTATGTTTGCATCTTTGTTGAAGGTGTTTAATGGGGCTGGAGAGAGAGAGAGTGCAATGGAATAAGTGCATCCTCTGCATTGGGAGGCCTGGTTTTGATCCTGATACAAGGCCTCTGAGTTCTATCCTGAGTGCCTCTGGGTGGAACTCCTGAACACTGAGTTGGAAGGAGCTCCCAGCACCACTGAGTGTGACCCTCCCCTGCCCCCCCACACCCCCAAACCAAAAGATAAAAATGATGTGTCATTTTCTGTAATTTCTCAATTCATTTCATTTGGTTCCCTAGTGATGGGCTTGTAGCTTACCTCCCCTCCTGCTCCCACGAGCCCCGCCATGACGAGCATCCTCTGTGGGACTGGTGAGGATGTCTTTAGGGGATGGTTTTCAGATTGGTTCAGCTGCCTGGGAACTGTCAGACATGCAAATTGTTATGCTTTAATCCAGACTTCCTAAATCAGCAACTCTCCAATACCCATCGATTTGTGTTTTGACATGTCCAACATGTTCAGAGTCCTGGGTAAGTTTGAGCACCACTGCTTCTAAGGAGTGCTCAAGACCCAGGAGTGGGGTCTGGGTGAAAGAAAACAGGCTCTCCTGATTTTACTGAAAATGACAAATTATTGTCCAGTGTTGGTTAAGACTCCCACGTGCTCATTAGTGATTGGTATTAGCCACCTTTTTAATATTACCCCAAACTGAGGGTTATAATGTGGCTTCTCACTGTTTCCATGCAAATTTATGTCACTTCTTAGTGAATTTGAGCATCCTTTAAGGTATTTGGTAGAGATTACAATGCCCTTGATTCCTTTTTTTTTTTTTCTTAAGTTTCTTTGCTTTGTTTTTTTTTTTCTTAAGTTTCTATCGCTCGGCCTGGAGCGATAGCACAGCCGGTAGGGCGTTCGCCTTACACGCGGCCAACATGGCCGACCCGAGTTCGATTCCTCTGCCCCTCTCGGAGAGCCCGGCAAGCTACCGAGAGTATTCGATATGCCAGACACAGTAACAACAAAGTCTCCAATGGAGACGTTACTGGGCCCGCTCGAGCAAATCGACGATCAATGGGAGGGCCTTTAAGTTTCTTTGCAGATGATTCTTATATATTCTAGATATTAGTTCTGTTCAACCCTCTGGTCACTTTGATGGTGACCTTTAGAAATTTTACTTCTTTTTCTTTTGTTTTCAAACTTTACTCTGTTTTATTCAGTTTAATTTGATTTAAATATCTTAAATTTATGCATTTAAGGTAAATTTGAGTTGAAGAAACTAGCTTATGCATGAATTTTTAAAAATCTTTTTTTTTGAAGCTCCCTGAACAATAACTTGTTTGGAGCAATTATTATTATTATTATTATTTTTGCTTTTTGGGTCAAACCCGGTATTGCACAGAGGTTACTCCTGGTTCTGCACTCAGGAATTACTCCTGCTGGTGCTCAGAGGACCATGTGGGATGCTGGGAATCGAACCCGGGTTGACTGTGTGCAAGGCAAACGCCTTATCCTCTGTGCTATCGCTTCAGCCCCTGGAGCAATTTTTTTTAGGCCATCTCAACCCCTGCCTCTGTGGTAGGAACCTCCCCCCCCCTTTTATTTTTTTATTAGTGAAACACCATGAGGTACAGTTGTAGACTTACAAACTTTTGTGCTGGGTTTCAGTTATACAATGATTGAATACCCATTCCTCCACCAGTGCCCATTCTCCACCACCAATAATCCCAGTAGCCCTCCCACCTCCCCACCCCATCCTCCCCCAACCTCTGTGGCAGGGCATTCCATTTTGCTCTCTCTTTCCTTTTGGGTGTTGTGGTTTGCAATAGAGGTATTGAGTGGCCATCGTGTTCAGTCTGTAGTCTACGTTTAGCACACATCTTGTATCCGTATCCCGAGTGAACCCTCCAGACATCCTTTACTTGGTGTTCCCTTCTCTGTCTGAGCTGCCTTTCCCTCCAGTATGTGCTGCCAGCTTCCAAGCTATGGAGCAGACCTCCTGGTACTTATCTCAACTATTCTTGGGTATTCGTCTCCCATTCTGTTACTTTATATTCTCCAGATGAGTGCAGTCTTTTTATACCTGTCCCTCTCTTTCTGACTCATTTCACTTAGCATGATACTTTTTATGTAGAACCCCTTGTATGAAAATTTCATGACTTCATCTTTTCTAATAGCTGCATAGTACTCCATTGTGTAGATGTACCAAAGTTTCTTGAACCAGTCATCTGTTCTCCGGCACTCGGGTGTTTTCCAGATTTTGGCTATCGTGAACAGTGCAGCAATGAACTTACAGGTGCAGATGTCATTTTGACTGTACTTTTTTTGCCTCACGATCACAATCATCCTGTTGTTCGTTGATTGCCTCGAGCAGGCCCCAGTAACGTCTCCTTCGTCCTAGCCCTGAGATTTTAAAAAGTGCCATATTAAAGGCTCTTTCAGGGTTAGGAGAATGAGACCCATCATTGTTACTGGTATTTGACATATTGGGTACACCACGGGGAGTTTGCCAGACGCTGCCTATCCAGGATATATTCCCAGAAGTGGTATTGCTGGGTCAAATGACAGCCCAATTTCTAATTTTTTGAGAGTTGTCCATACTGTTTAGAAATTTTCCTTCTTGGATAGTCCATTCCTGTTGATTTTTCCTTAGTGATATATAGTAAGAGTCTTAGGATGTTCTATTATCCTAAAGTGTTTGGTTATATTAGCTTCCTGTTTTTACGTTTCATAATGATTGTTTTGGGGGGCCCTCCTCGAAGGGCTGTGGAGGGCTGCACACCAGGCATGCGCTCCAACTCTTTGAGATTCTTCCTTGGCTCCTCACAATGCACACTTCAATCTGTTTCATTTTTATCATCATATATGGCAAAAATTTTCCAGCTTTTTCTTTTTTTCCACATCATGAGCAAGTTGTCCCTGTATCATCTACTAAATAATATACTAATTTCCTAATACTTTATTTTGGTGACTTTGTCTTTCTTTATCATAGATCAGGTTCCCAAATGCACACATGATTTTTTTTTCAACTTTTAAAGAATATAGCTCGGTGGTTGAGTTCTTGCTTTGCATGAATTTATTTCCCGGCTGCAGAAAAAATATTTTTTCTTTGAAATGTAGGTGTGGTAAACTTGTGTTCACTCAAAGTATACAGTTTAATGAATTCTGACAGATGTGCAAACTATGTCATTTTAGAGGCAAGGTACAGAGTATTTCACTTTGAAACTTCTTGGACCTCTTTGCATGTGTGTGTTGGTCCATCACTTCTTTTCACTGTTTTTCACCATAGATAGAGTTTTCTCCTCTCTAGACATACAAATGGAGCTGTGTTTTATGCTTCTGTTTGTGCTGGTTCCTTTCCCTCAATATAACTATAAAGCTGACTCTACAGGAGGGGAGCGGATGCAAACTAGAAGGGGAAGCCCTAGAGGAAGGAGGAGTGGCAAGTGAGGGAGGAGGTAATGGAGGACTGGGGAGAGAGCTCAAAGAGCTAGCCCCTACTTTGCATGCAAGAGCCTCAGGTTCCATCCCTGGCACCATATGGTTCCAAGAGCATTGCACAGAGCAATCCCTAAGCACAGTGCCGGGCGTAGCTTTTTGAGCACCCCAGGAACAGTAAACTAGACCTAACATAGAACTTATCAAGCCATTTTTGTTTTCTTTTGACTGCTGAAGCAGGAACCTAGGGTCTCATCGATGAATATGCATTCTACCACTGAACTACATCTGTAGCTCCATACCACACCAGTTTTCAGTGTACATTTTAGTAGCATTAGGTGCTTTCACATTCTTATGCAACCATCGCTGTGGCTTATCTACAGAAATTTCTCATTTCCCCAAACTGAAATTCTCTTCTCATTAAACTCAACATTCTGATTTTGATACTCTTCATGGGTCTTTCTTTCATTTCTTCATTATGTTAGAATGTTTGTTCTCATCTGTGTGTTTCTGAACTGCCAGTATATTTATCCCTGCAGCTCCGTAGTGTGGGGAAAAGTTCTTCCTTTGTTGTTCTTTTCAGAACTTGCTTTCTGGTGGACCCTTCTTCCATATACACATTGAAATGATTTTGCTTAGTTTTTGACATCAAAGTCCTGAAAGTGTGATTGACATTACACATTGAATAGTTTAATATGGGGGAGAATTGATATCCTTTCTATCTTAATATTATGACTCTGTCCACGAAGATTGGTTCTCATTCGTCTTCTTAAAGTGACTTCTTAATAGAGTTACAAAATTTCTCTGTCACTTGCACCATTTTTTACAAAGATAGGTCGGTTTGAGGAGAATTTGAGGCTGGTTTGGTTGGTTTCTTACTCTAAACCTTAGAGGGAGGCAGAGTTGGAATTTGGGGGATGGGTTTTGTCTGGAGCTACTGCTTCTCTACTCACTGACCTTGAAGGACAAGCTCTTATCTTTTCTTAATCTTACATTTCTTTCATTCCAGTAGCCTGGAGATAATGTGAGAGAGTCAGGGAGAACACATCTTGAAACAGTTACCCTCTAGTGGATGCTGGTGTCACACTTGCCCTGACTTTAAGTAGCATAAGCTTCATACTGTTTTTGCTGTCTCTTTAGAATTGATAACAAAGCTGTGTCAGCAGAGCAAATCAAATGACCAGTTAACATAACATTCTCAAAGTCTACATGGAGTTTTGCAGGGTTTCACAAAAAATATGGATACTTCCAAAGAATTTTACAGTCAAGTGGGAAAAAAAAGACTAATAGACAAGAAACAATTAGAGACCACAGTGTGACAGGTGGTATATAATTAGGGGTTAATTGGCGCGGTGTCAGGGGAGTTATGAAAAGACAGAAGTTTCGTTCTTTGAGTTTTGCCTCAATTTTGGTAGGATTATGTTGCAGGGAGTGGGGGAAGGAGTCTGAGAATTCAGGAGAATTAACATTTCTGCTGGAGGTATTGAGGGCTTAGTATTAAACCCTTTGATTATAGAATTTTTGCCTGAATTTCAATTCTCAAAAACAGCTGCATTGGGATTGGTGATGGCAGATGCCTAGTTCTCAGATACATAGCATAGTGGTTAAAGTCACTGAACTAGAGCAGGGCTGCCAGTACCAATTAGGAGCTTAGGCAAGTATGTAAGCCACTTGTGACTCAGTTTCCCTCACTCTCATTGGTGGGTGTAATAGCGGAAGATAGCTCACAATGTAGTTGTAAGGACCAAGCAAGTTAACATATGGGAGGTTCTTAGTACCTGGCACAAGGTAATCATAGAATAGTCAATATTAATTGTTCTCTTGACTACTTTTGTTAATATTCATCTTATTCCTCCTGGACTTTCTTTTAGGTGTAGAACTCATGCCCAAGAGTTGGATGTTTTATTGTTGAGAAAAACCTCCCAAGGGACCAGGGAGCTAGTATGGGGAAAGGCTGTTGCCTTGCTCATGTTCAACTAGGATGCGGTCCCCAGTACTGCATATGGGTCCTCAAGCACTGCCAGGAGTGATCCCTGAGAACAGATGCAAGAGCAAAGCCCAGGCACTGCTGGGTCTGGGCCCCAAACCAAAATCAAAACAAACAATAAAACCCTTTGGGGCACAGCCCCGCAGAAGGCGGGCTTTTTCCGTGCTTTGGAGCCGAGTGTTCAGGTTGTAGACGGAATGAGTGAAATGTTTCTTCTGTGGAGCTAGGTGCTGTCTTTGTTGGCACTGGATATCCTCAGTGAGAGCTCAAAATTGGAGTGGTTAGAAACACGGCAGTTAGCATGTAGGGAGTGGGCTTTATTTTGCCGTAGTCCTGGTTCTGTTAGAACTTTGCCACAGCGACAGTAAAGAAAGAATTCATTCCTGTGGCCTGCTTTTGAGGCCCGTGATCCTTTCTTTGTGACAGTCCTGTGAGGAGAATATTATTATTTCCACTTCCATCACCTTGTAGAGACTGTCGCTGTCCTCCTGTTGTTCATTGATTTGCTTGAGTGGGCCCAGTAACATCTCCATCGTGAGACTTCTTGTTACTGTATTTGGCATATCGAATACGTCATGGGGAGCTTGCCAGGCTTTGCCATGCGGGTGAGATACTCGAGGTAGCTTGCCGGGCTCTCCGAGAGGTGAGGAGGAATCAAACTCCAGTCAGCCAGGTTGGCCGCGTTCAAGGCAAGCACCCTACCTGCTGTGCTATCGCTCCAGCCCGTAGAGACTGTAGAGTAGAGCAAAAGCAAATTACCCAATTGAGGAGTGTTGGGAAGGAGTTAAGTGTTGGGGGCTTTGCCAATTGACAAAAATGAGCCATAGGTGCTATTGATGGTGTCCAGCCCTTAGTTCTGTGAGTCAGGAAATATACTGGTTGGCCCAGCAAAGCACTTTCATGACCTGGCAGTTGAACAGGCTGTTTGGGTTTGGCTCAAATTTCAGCCTGAGAGGGCTAGAGCAGTCACCTGGGGGCTTAGTGCCCCCGTCCCTCACCGCTCCCCCATCTGTGAGGTTAGCAGGTTGAGGTAGGTCTGGTAGATGACATATCTCATGGGATTCCAGATGCTACTGCTGGGCTGGGGAACTTCTTTTTAGTTTTAGCTTTAAAAATCTAGTCAACGTCAGTTCCAGTTATTCGGAATTGGGTTTCAGGCATACAGTGTTCCTATCCCAGTCCCTTCACCAGTGTCCACGTGTTTCCAACATGTCCCCTGTGCCCTTCCCTCCCATCCCCCTCAGCCTGCTCTGTGGCAGGGCTGAGTGGTTCTTTTCGACACACCATGAGTTCTGGGGCAGGAGTCGGGTGGGAGGGTGAGGGGGTGGGGCGTGGGGGGTGGCTATCCCTGCCTCCGCTTTACAGTCAAGTGAGGGCTGCAGGTTCAGAAATGTTCAATACTTCCAACACCGTGAAATGAAAACTCCATCTAAGTCTTGTTGAGGTAGGCTAGCGGAGAGAGATCCCAGTGGGAGCAGAACGGAAACCTGCTCTCTTCTCTCTGGCTCAGGATGTGACCCTCCAGGGAGAGCAGACTGGGAAATATAGGACTTCAGCGGGAATGCCATCTCACCTTCCCTATCCTCAGGCAATGTCCTGATTTGTTATTTTTCACCATTCCTACCACGGTCACAGAAAGGTTTGTGGCCCCCATTCACGCCCTTGGGAAAACTCTGGCACACAGACTTGGTAACTGCATGACTGAGAGGCTGAAGGTGATAGTACATGGCTCAGTTATTTGTAGCAGGCCCCTGCTTGGAGGAAGATGGGATTCCAACAGGGAGGGGGGGCTGTGTATTTGATTCCAGCCTTTGGGGCTAGGTCTCTTTCTAGCCCTGTCCAGGCAAGGGAAGGGAAGAGGCAAGGGAAGCAGATGGCCTTTTCACACCTGCCAGATGTTCTCCGGTCTTTTTAATCACCTGGAGTTTATGAGGTGAATGTGCGCTGAGGGTCTGCTGTGGGCTGGACTGTCGGGTGGGGGGGCGCCAGAGGAGTGAGCTGGGCCCTGGTCCGTAGGGGTTTAGCTGGGGGAGCAGCCGCATTTGCAGTCCTAGTGGCACCAGGGAGTGGGTGCAGCATGGCAGCTCCACAGCACCCCTGAGCCCCGAGCCCCTACACACAGCCGAGGCAGGGGAGGGAGGATCAGGGAGGGGGAGGCTGCCTCCAGCTGTCGCAGAGGAGGTAGAACTGGAAGTGGTAATTTCATGTCATTTTTGGTTGTTGGGGTTTTCTAGTTTGAGTGTGGTAACTTTGACCGGAGACGCCTTTACGGAGTTCATGCCCTGAGTGGTCAACAGCAGAGGGGAACTGGGAACTGAACCTGCACTTCAAGAATCGTGAGACGAGGGCCGCTTTACTATTTGGTTTTTAAAAGGTGACGAGTAGGGAGATGGCTGGTGCAAAGGGCTGGAGCATGTGCTTTGCGTGTGAGGTTCGGGTTTAGTCCCCAGAGCCACGTGGCACCTGAGAACCTCTAAGAGCAACCACTACCTAGCGCTGGGTCAGGAGTAGCTCCTGATACCTTTGAGTAGCGGGGAGCATATAAAACCAAACCAAGCAGACCCCACAGAACGAACAAACCCCCCAAATCCTAAGAAACACGGGGGTTAGTTTTTAACTAATGCATAGGAATGTGCAATCTGGGGAATTCTACTGTTTCTCTTTTTAAGTAAAGCAGTTCTTTACTAAAAGCAAAGTCTCATTGGACCTCAATTTTTGGACCAACTGCTAGATGCCACTTTTGATTTTGTTTTCAATGACTTGCACCTCTCACTTAATTTTCTTCTCTCCTTTTCCCCCTCCCCCCTTCCCCCTAATATATTCTTTCAAACAATCGTTTTTACAAAGGCCTGGTTTGTAAATGCCCAGCTTATAAAATACGCCCTGGGTGCATGTGCTAGTGCTGTGACCCCAGCACCTGGACATTTGCTCCTTTATCTGTGACTGGGCAGTTTTGAAGAACTGACCTTGAGTTCCCCTGTCCTAGCTTCCAGGAGTCCTGTGATTCGGGGACACCCAAAAAGAGGGGCTTGGGAACTCTGCTTTGTCTGTCGCCCATTGTTCGGCTCACAGAAAGCAGGCTTATCTTTGTACCACCTGCCCTGATCCTACTTGGGTCCCAAGCATGTGATAGAACCCAGCTGTAATATGTAGTGGATTCTTCACTGATGATAATTTCCAGATTGCGATCAAAGCCCCTCCTGGCTGGCTGTGTTTATTAAGGAGGAAAATGTGTCGTGTTCAGTCTTCGCAAAATTCTGTTCAGGTGTACCATGAACCCAGGAAGTACATCCTAACAACTGTTACGTAAGGACAGAATCTAAGGGAATGCTGTGACTAATCCCAGGTTACAGAGGGGTGAGGGTGAAGCGGGTCTTCAGCTCGGCTAGGTGGGTGGATGATGCTCAAGTTGGGGAGGGAGGCTCCTGGGTTAAGGGAAACTAAGGGGTTAAGGGAAAGGCCCGGAGAGGAGAAACAGCCCTGCCTCTGAATGCTGTCCTGTGGAGATGGGGTTGGCCCTGTCCAGTACTGGGAGCAGCAATGGGGACTGGACGAATTGGAAAGTGGTAAGAGCTGGCAGCTGATGGGAAGCACTGTTTTTTTTTGGGGGGGGGCAGGGATAATTTGACATTTGCTGCTGCTGTTTGTGTACTGACACCTGAGTTACTTGGAAAACCCCTACAGCGATGCTCAGGGGTTACTCCTAGCTCTGCATTCAGGAATTACTCCTGGCAGCAGTGCTCGGGGGACCATATGGGATGCTGGGGATTGAACCCGGGTGGGCCATGTGCAAGGCAAACGTCCTGCCCCCTGTCCTATCGCTCCAGCCCCGCACCGTGTTTGCAGGAGCTCCTAACAAATACAGGCTGACCGTTCGGGCAGAAGTGCAAAGGGGATGGGGGTGTGTTTGTGTGTGTCGGTGTGAGTGTGGAGGTTGCCTGAGATCAAAAGAGAAAAGTTTATTAGTCCAGAGGACATTGGAGGGGAGAGGGAAGCGAGTTGGGATGGGTGAGCGGAGGAGTGCAGAGCTGGCATGCCTGGCTGGCAGGAGGAAGAGGCCTAGGACCAGAAGGGGACATAGGAAAACATTGCGCACAAAGGCATCCTTCAGCCTGGCTGGGCTGCCCTGGTTACCTGAGCCAGCGGGAGCTGGTGATGGGCTGCCAGGACTCACCTTTGAGGTTGGCTTTGACTTCTGAAACTGTTTGTACTGAAAAAGGCCGGAACTCTAAGTCTTGATTTTTTTGGGGGGGGGGAGGGGAGTGGTGGAGTTGGTAAGAGGAAGGCTATACCTGGGTTTGTAGGTGGTTCGCACTCCTGGCTCTGCACTCAGGAATTGCTCCTGGCAGTGCTCAGGGGACCATATGGGATGCATGGGAGCAAACCAGGTTGGCCACTTGCAAGACAAATTATCCTACTTGCTGTACTGTCTCTCCAGCCCCTTGATTGTGAAAGCAATCGTGGAGTGAAAGAAAGGGCAGTGGCTTCAGATTTAAATCAACTGGGCCGCTGGCTTTCTCTGGTGTGAAATGGGAATAGTAGTGTTAAGAGAAGCTCCTGGAATGTGCCTGTGGACTTAGTATAGAACATTCTGTGCTTGTTGCCGCGACCTTGGGGTTTCTCCTCCGAGAAGCAGCGTGTGCTGGTTTCCTTTCCTTTTGCTGGGTGGTGAGACTTGATTGGATGGGCTGTGAGAGAGACTTGGAGGTTTTGCCCCGGGACCAGCTGTCTGCAGCCAGCATCACCTTCTAGGGTCGGGCTCTCTTCACCCTGCGCACTAAGGTTCTTTCGTGATGTTTCAGCTCGAGACCTTATCCAGACCTTGTCTCTGGTGTTCCCTGGCAATTAGTTCCCTCTCCCAAGGTCTCAACTGTACACATCACATCGCCCTGCTCTTTGTGGAAATTCTTCTGGAAGGCCAGAATTGTGGCAGAACCTTCCAGAGCCTTGGGGAGCAGGAGCCTTGTTTAGGAGGCTCAGAAGGGTTGAACAGTGCAGTGTCATCCCACACTGGCTTCTTGGTCATGGGGCAGGCACACAAAAGGAATCCATCCTTGTTGTGTTCCAGTGCCAGGAGACAGAGCCTTCCCTGTGCCTCCTAATGAGGCTGCCACCCGTTCACAAGGTTGGTAATTTGACATTTGCTGCTGCTGTTTGTGTACTGACACCTGAGTTACTTGGAAAGCCCCTACAAAGTTACCAGCAGCTGTGCTGGGCAACTTTCCAAGTTTCCAAAGGGCCTTTGGCTGCCCTGCCCTGCTCTTTGCTTTTAGAAGCAGACAGAAAGGTGCGAACTTTCTCTGGAAAATTTTAAGCCTCTGATTGGCCACTTGTTTGAACACCCTATCCATGGCTCAGAGGTCCTGTGTGGGTTCCATGGATGGGTCACATGAAGTCAGTGAAATCAAATTAGTATCCTGGGAATGTGCATGTTTTTTGGGGTGAATGTCTCAAGCTTTAATTAAATTCACCAGGAAGATATTAGAAGGGTTCGCTTGTGAAAAAGTAGATGCAGAGTTAGAACTGTGCCCTGTGCCATCCGGGTTCTTATTGCTGTCTGTCCCCTTTCAGAGGTCCCATCAGGGCCTAAAGAAGGGGTTGCAGTCACATACTCAGGGCCTCTTTGTAGTTCTATGGGACTTGCCTTTTCTCTGTGTGTGGGAGAGCTTCTTGTTTGCTCTGCGGAAGCAAGAGAAGTGCAGTGATATAACTGGCAGGATGAAAGACCAGCTAATGGGGAGGGGGGCTTGGGGGAGGAGAAAGGTGTCTGTGGTGCTGCACTGTGGTTTTGTCTTCCATCAAACAAGGGGAAAAGACAGAGCTTCAGGAGGAGAGTTGGTGACAGATTTCTGTGACTGATGGCACCGAGAATAGGTCTAAAGAAGCCGGGTTAGGACTTTGTGGATGTCTAAAGCACCTGTTTTAGGAAATTCATAAACAAGTTTATGACAGTTGTCCTTCCAGATAAGGAATGTATAGAAGGTAGCTTTTTAGAGGGAAGGCACAGATACTTAGTCTTTGAAGCGATTATTCTTTTAGAAGTTTCTTTTAAGAGGCAATTGGAAAAAAAATCAACTGAAATAAAGGAATAAAAAAGAAAACAACAAAAAAAACAATTGAACGCATTGATCATCTCATAGCAGGTGATCACATTGGAAAGAAAGTATTAACAGGTTATTAAGTTAACCGAGTTATATATACCACACAGTGGACTACTAGGCAACTCTTTAGTATCTAGAAAAATCATATAGCAAGTCACTCTAAAAACACTTAGATGCAAAGAGGTATGTTCTTGCTTTTGCAAAAAGAATATTCCAGCACCTTTATGAGTTTTTGTTTAATATGTAGACAAAGACTTTGAGACGTGTTAAAACTAAGTCTCTTTTGCAACCCAAAACTCACTACTCATTGTTCTATATGAGTTCTGATACAGATAAGAAAGAGCATTAACACACACACACACACACAACACACACACACACACACACTCAAAGTCTCAAAGTACTGGTTGGTTTTGTGAGTGAGCCAGGACACTGTGATCTAATTCCTGCCTATAGTGGACTTCTCTTTAGTAGAGAAATAGATAAACCTTACTGACTTTGTCATAAAGTTTTCTAAATATTCAGAGAAAGGCTATAAAAAGAATGACTCTCTGGGGCTAGAGAGGTAGTACAGGGATGTAGGGTACTTGCCTTACATATGGCTCAAATCCTTGGTACCACATATGGTCCCCGAAGTGCTACCAGGAGTGATTCCTGAGCATAGAGTCAAGAATAGCCCCTAAACAGTTTTGGTTATGACCCAATTCCCCTCACCCCCTGCCCATGTACACAACACACACACACACACACACACACACACACACACACACACCTCTTTAACAGGCAGTTTAGTTATCAGTAAAGTCCAGTCAGGTGTGACTCTGTCTACTGTCTCTAGCTATATTATTGTCCAGAAATTACAGAACAGAGTTTTCCAGATATTATTGTTAGGATGCCATCCTACTCAACAGCCTTTTGTAGTCTCCTATTCCCCCATGTAGGTTGAGATCCTGGTGGCACCATTACTATAGGAGTAAGGGACAGCCCCATTCCATTGTTTTGACTGCTGTTCTCTATGCCGTAGTCACCAATCCATCTGGAAAGCTTCTAGTGGCTCACTAGAAGGAATCAAACTGGGATCTACCGTGTGAAGGCAAGTACCTTATCGCTGTACTATCTCTCTCTGGCCCCTATTCTTAGAAATAACCTGGTTCGAGTGCTTTCTTGGAGCCTAGCTAGTCCTGTTCTAGAATCCAGATGACCTTACTCGTCCCAATGGGCATCTTTTCTACTGGGTAGCAGTGTACCGCTTCTCAGTCACCAGAGGGATGGCCTTTCCAGGCAGGTCCACATTCAAAATGAGTGTGTATCTCAAACCCAAGACCCCACACAATCACAGTAAAGATGAATTCCTTCAGAAACAAAAGCACAGCAGATCCCTTGAGAAAGAGGAAGGGAGCCACTGCCTCTGGATATGTGGGCCACCTGTCACACTCTTGGGATAAAGCAACTTGGCATCGGCAGCCTTTGGCCGGTATGTGAACATGTATTGTTCTTAGCCAAATTTAGTGAGCTGCTGCTGTGTGCCAGGCACTGTCTGGGCTGTCTTCGTCCAGAGAAGCAGATTCGAAGCACTCTTTCAAGAGCTGCACGCGAGCGAGGGCAGCTGAGAGACAGGCTTTGTGGTGTTGCGTGCAGCGTTCAGGGAATTTTGGCGCCAATGTTTCCAAAGGCATTCACCCTCAGAGGGCAGGGAATGGGGTTGCCAGGGCCACTACTAACTCCTCCGCAGTCTGCTTGAATAGGGTCCCCCAGGAGACTGGCAGCAGCATCCAGCCATTTGCTTTTAAACAACCAAGTGTGATTCCCCGCCCCCCGCCCCCCTTTTGGGAAAAACTTTTCTTTGTTTCTCATCCCCTCCTCCTTCATACCATTTATTCTGACACTGTCGCATAAATCAGAATTTACTTCTTTGGGGTGGGTGGTGCCTTCTCAGCTCTGCCTGTTCTTGTGATTTTGGCTGAGAGGTTTGGGCCTTCTCTGAAGGTGCTGGTGGATTCAGTGGTGCTTAGGAACTGTACTGTGTTGGGCATGGAACTTGGGGCTTCTCGCATGCAAAGCAAATGCTGAATCGCTTTGAGTTACCTCATTGGCCCTGTAATTTTCTTCCTTATTATGACTCTGATTCCACTGCCAGTATATATTACATTTTACTTTTTCACTTATCCGTTGCTGGACACTTACGTTGCTCTTACCTTTGCCTTTGGGACTATAATTATTCCCTTTCTCCTTTTGCATTCAGCAAATATTTTTTTTTTCCCTTTATTTTATTTTTATTTTTTTAAAGTTGTAGATTTACAATTTTTTGTGCTTTGGTTTCAATTATACAATGATCAGATACCCATCCCTCCACCAGTGCCCATTTTCCACCACCATGGATAATATCCCTCCCACCCCCATCCCCCCATCCCCCCTGTCTCTGTGGCAGGGCAATCCCCTGTGTTCTCTCTCTCCTTTTGGGTGTTGTGGTCTGCAAAAGAGGCATTGAGTGGCAAACATGTTCAGTCCATAGTCTACTTTCTACATGCATCTCCCCTCCTGGGAGGATCCTCCAAACATCCTTTATTTGGTGCTCCCTTCTCTATCTGAACAGCCCTTTCCTCTAGGATACCCGGCTGGCCTCTAAGTTATGGAGTAATCCTCCTGATGCTGATCTCAGCTATTCTTGGGTATTAATCTCATACTTTGTTACTTTATATCCCCCAGATGAATGCAATCTTTCTATGTCTATCCCTCTCTTTCTGACTCATTTCGCTTAGCATGATACTTTCCATATTGTACCACTTGTATGTAAATTTCATGACTTCATCTTTTCTAAGAGCTACATAGTACTCCATTGTGTAGATGTACCAAAGTTTCTTTAACCAGTCATCTGTTCTTGGGCATTCAGGTTTCTTCCAGTTTCTGGCTATTGTAAAGAGTGCTGCAATGAACAAACAAGTGCAGATGTCACTTCGACTATACATTTTTGCCTCTCTGGGATATATTCCCAGGAGTGGTATCAGCAAATATTTTTGTAAAGGGTAATTCTTAATCCTGCTACCAGCTACCACTGCTGCTATTTCTGTTGTGTGTTCTTCCAGTCTCTTTTCTTTTTTTTAAAACATTTTAATCATTTTTCTCTTTATTTTTATTTATTTATTTTTTCTTTTTGGGTCACACCCGGCAATGCACAGGGGTTATTCCTGGCTCTGCACTCAGGAGTTACTCCTGACGGTCCTCAGGGGACCATATGGGATGCTGGGAATCGAACCCGGGTCGGCCGCGTGCAAGGCAAACGCCCTACCCGCTGTGCTATCTCTCCAGCCCCCAGTCTCTTTTCAATACAAACGATTTATAACCTGAATGAACGTCTTGACCAAATGCCAAAAGAGATTGTTAAAAGGAGTAGTACTGTGAAAACGAAATCTCACTGTACTAGAACCCATTTCTAGGGTCTAATCTTACAAAAATTACTGACATTTTATTATTTAATTTCAAAGAAGAGTTTGGTTTTGTGGCACAGGAACTTTATTCCTTAGCATGTGTGGTGAACATTTGTAATATTGGATGGATATTAACGAAGGTGGGGAGAGAGGAGCAAGGCTTTATTTTTCTGGATTTCAGTTATTATTGTTTGAATAGATGTTGATATATTGTGAGTGGTTTTTTCCCAGTAACTCTTTCTCTTGGACCTAGAGATTTTCTTGGCAGTGATGATGGTGCAGTTTTGTTCTAGTATTCTCTCATGCGAGTTTAGTGCAGTGCTTGAAGGAGACTGTGGTTGCATAATCTCAGAGGCAGAACTAAGATTGTTGCCTTTATATAAGTTTTTCTTGATTTTTTTCCCCATCTGACGATGCTTGATTCAACCAAGTGAGGGGGGAAAAATATGCGTTGTAAAGCTTTTGCCCTGAAAATGTGGCAGTTGAGAAGTGTAATTGGCTTTCAAGATAATAAAGCTGCTGTCCACATCTCCACCTGAATCTTGACTTTCACTGCCTGCACATCAATTTCAGCATCTTCCCTGGGGAGGAATGACAGAAGAATCTTTACAGAGGAAAAATGTGAGAAATGTTTGCTCTCTCCATTTCTGTCAACCCTTTCTGCTGCTAGCCATTGTTGGTTGTTGGTAAGCATAGCCTTTGATATCGTTAGTTGGCAATGATGTTGTAACAGTGATGTTATCTGTAAAGTGTTAGGTTTTTCTTTTATTCAAACAACATTTAAAAGAGACAGTGGTAGCCTTTCCATCCTGTCTTGAGCACATTGTGGAAGTATGTGGAAAAAATTCCTTGAGTGTTAACAGTTCTCTTTGGGCCAAGAATTTCATTTTTAGATATGCGTGGAATGCTCACTAACCTTTGGTAATGTTATTGTTGAATAGCAGTGCTAAGTCATCGGAGGTGGCCTCTTGTTTGTATTACTGATGTCACCATGCTGATGTACTGAAACCTACACGGTGATGCAGTTATTGATCATACACAGCTCAGGAATGTCAGAAGACACATTTGGGGAAAGCTTTTTGCTCTTTGGCCTTCCAGATAGAAATCAAAGATCAGATTTTCAACAGTGACACAAATTGAAGGCAGCTTTGGTGAATTCTTAAATATATGAAAAGCATGTATTTTACTACACATATTTAAAGTAATAATATTTCTAAAATGTTGACTAAGCATGATTTCTGTCTCTGATTTACTCTTAAAAAGTTCAAGCAGATGGGATGGAGAAATAGTATAATAGATAAGGTACTTGCCTTGTTATGCAGCCTATTTGGGTTCAATCCCTGGCACTGCATATAGTTCTCCAAGCACAGCCAGGAATGATCCCTGAGTGGAGAGCTCAGAATAAGCCCTGAGCATAGCTGGATATACCTTCCCTCTCCAGAAAAAAAAATTAGAAACAAAACTGGTTAGATAGCACAGAGGTTAAGTTAGAATTTCTTTCTCTTTGAGATGCGAATGTATACTTAGATGTGGGCACTTAGATTGCTTCTACCTTTTCACTGTTGTACTTGCTGCTATGAGTACTTTTGGCATTAAACATATGATCATATTTTTTATGCTGAGACTTGAACTCAGGGTTTCACTCATGCAGACCATGTACCCTATCAATATCCCTGATTTGTCGAACAACTTTGAGTGGGCATTTTTCCTTTGTTTTGGAGTGAGTCATTGTTGCGTATCATGCATTCGAGGCGTGAGCTCTGCTACTGAGCACAGTTCCTGCCCCCTTTTCTTTCTCCTTTCATTAAAATGTATTTATATATGTATTTATAAATATATGTTATATATGTAAATATATTATATTATATGTGAATATAAGTGTGTGTATAGATATTTCCATATATATGTATATATGCCTTCTGTGATCAATTTTGAGTGCTGCTCTATCCAACTTTGTTTAAGGAAATGCCTGCCACATGGATGTAGAGACATGACAGTGCTCTGAACAGTGTTCAACCGAAAGCATTAGTAGTTGCCTGAGGTCAAACGGGGAATTTCAGTGTTTCCGAACAGCCTCACCCATGAACTTGGCAGCAGCCTTGAGTGAGGGCTGTTGGGATTCTTGGACAGCAGCCTGGTGTTTTCATATCTTCTGCTCCGATAGCGCTGGCCTGTCAGAGCCTCAAGAGGGGAAATCTGGCAGTCATTGAGTTGGTTCCTCAACCCGTTCTTATCTGGAAAAAAATTCGTCCCCAGAACCCTTTCTGGGTGTGCAGACAGGATTTATTTCGGTGATTTACTGTGCAGCGAACTGAGCCCATCTTGCGGTGGCAGTTTAGGAATTTCTGGTGCAGGCCGACCATCCGTTTTGGGAGGGGTGTTGCGCTTCTGAGCTGCAAGCTGTGTGCTCGCAGTAAGCACTCGATTTGGACTCACTCATTTTCCAAAATATGTGTAATCTGGAAGGCCCGATGGAAAAAAAAAAGCAGCAGATTGTCCCCAGATGCTATGGTGATCCACTGACTTTGTGGCACACGGTCACCCTAGAGTGAGTTGTTTAGGGTTCTTTTTGTGGAGATGTAGAAAATTAAGGTTAGCTTCTTGTTTTGTGGTAAAGAGAAATAAAATGTCTGGAACCTTCCTGAGGTTGATATGATCAGATATGAGTAGTGGGATTTAAGAAACACCAGTCAAATCTTTCTGATTATGCTGCCTGTGTATTCTAAAGGCACTCAGTGGATGGAAGGAGGTCGGCCTCGTTGAGTGTACTGATCCCTTTGCATTTTGGATTTGTACAGGCCTTTTTTCTGCTGTATGATTGCTTTTTTTGTTCTTTCTTTGTATGTGTTGGTCTTTTTTACTGTAGAGTATGGAGTAGATTTTAAAAAGCCCTTGCTATTGGTTATATTTATTGCTATTGCTATATTTAAATATAGTTGGAGAAAAAACCCATATGATAATATTGTCACGTCACATATACGTATATATGTTTGTTTTGGACTTATTAATCAGATAATCCACTTCAAATAATAATGCTGCCTGCAAAAATTGTTTTTGAGTTCAGAATACAGATACAATCAAAGATGTATTTCTGGGGAAAATGATATTAGAGGTCTTGTTGTACCATCAAACTTGGCGCCCAAAGCCAATGAACATGGTGCTATATCTGGTATCTAGATGGACAGTCGCCGTTTTCCAGTTCAAGAGTCATCTGTGTTATGTCTTAGGTGGCTGACTGGAGGTTGGCTGGGTTTTGACTAGCCCTCTGGTGAGTCTGACTAATGAGCCTGTTTAGGCTCTGGGAGGAATGAGCATGCAGCAGAGATGCCCGCCTTTGGCCTGTGTGCCTGCCTCCATGGGCCAGTGACTCCAAGTGATCTGATGTTGCTCTCTGGCTGTGTGAGGAAAATCCCTCCAGGAGGTTATGACAAAGGAGGAAGATGAGCAGATGTCTTGAGAGTATTTATTTTTAAAAAATTTGTTTTTGAGGGAGGCACATTTGACTGTGCTCAGGGCTTACTCCTGGCCTTGCTTAAGGGATCACTCTTAGCAAGGCTCGGGGGACCAGGTTGAATCCAGGTCAGCTGCATGCAAGACAGGTACCCTCCCCACTGTACTGTCTTTCCAGCCCTCAGCCCTACTCCTTGATCTTTGGTGTAACCTGTTTTTGTTTTCATTTTCTTTTCTCACTTTGGACCTCGAAGATCCTCCATATGTGTAGTTCTTTTATCTTCCCAGTTGTTCCTTCTTTGAAATCTTCCCTACACTACTAGCTTATCTGTATTGTAAATGTTCTACAAGGTGCAATCCTGGGCTTCCTGAGGAGTAGGCTGGAATGTACAGTCAGTATGGTGGAGTGGTCCCCTTGCATAGAGGGATAAGGGTCCAACTGGTAAAGGGCTCCGATTGGATATTTTGTTTATTTTTATCACACTTGGGCTGGACCGATAGCACAGTGGGTAAGGCGTTTGCCTTGCATGCAGCTGACCGGGGTTTGATTCCTCTGTCCCTCTCGGCGAGCCTGGCAAGCTACCAAGAGTATTCCACCTGCATGGCAGAGCCTGGCAAGCTCCATATGGCGTATTCGATCTGCCAAAAACAGTAACAAGTCTCACAGTGGAGATGTTACTGGTGCCTGCTCGAGCAAATCGATGAACAATGGGAGGACAATGCTACAGGACAATGATCACACCCAGCAGTGCTCAGGGGCTACTCATGGAGATGCTGAAGTTGTGGTGATGGGAGAATGGGGGACCATGCAGATGGGGGATTGAACCTGGCCCTCTTGCGTGCGACACATGTACTCAGTCCGTTGTGCTCTCTTTTGGGCTCCAGGACTCCAACTCTTTGCTCTTTGAAAGGTAAGTTATAGATAGGGACCTTAAACTAAAGCTCAGTGGGAGTGGAGAAAGCGCAGTCTCTTTCCTTATCAAGGTTTTTATTTTTGTCATACTTCCCCCCCGCCACACACACACACACACACACACACACATATACACACACACACAGGTTCATTGCCAATTGTATTTTTAAAGGTCCTTCCACTGTTTCTATTCTGACTGCTGAGGATCTGCTATAAGGTCTGGTTTTTCTTTTCCATTCAGTTCTTTCATTGTCTTGAGTTCACATTTGATGTGTTCTGATAGTGTCTATCTCAAAACTGATTTTTATTTTAATTTATTGAACTGTCTGGTAGAGATTTTCTTTATCAGATTCAATCACTTGTGTAGGCCAGGAGTTTGAGAAATGAGAGGGGAATATCAGATATTGGAAATTAATGTCAGGATATAACAAAAACAAAACCAAAGTGTTGTCTCTTGGCAGAGATGGCCTTGGGCTCATGTTCTGCCAGTCAGCAGCAATGGGGCAGGTGGGTATTGAATCAATGATTTGACTTGTTTGAATCCTTTTGTTTTGTTTCTGGTGCCTGGTACCCAATACAGGACCTTGGGTATACAAAACATGTGTGTTCTGCCACTTCGCCCACGTTGAGATATTTGAATATTAATCATCTGTGAAAGGATATAATCTTACCATGCAGCTTTGTTTTGCAATCATATCTGTAAATTCTCAGAATAATACAGGTGTATTATAATTGTGGTGGTTTTTATTAGGGCTTTTTCTCTGGAGCAAAGATGTATTAAGAAGTGATTATATATATTTTTTTGTTTTATCATTTGCATTATCTATATTTGCTTGAACTCCTCTAAACTTGTTAGTTTCCATCCCAATTGCTTTTTTCAGCTGTGGAGCATGATGTTCAAAACAAATTAAATTACAGTAAGATTTTTTTTCCATCTAGAACCTTTGGAAATGAGTCAGTCTGACAAGCCAGTTCTTTCTACGGGAAGGAGTGGTTCTTATGATTATTTTCAGCCTCACATAAAAATCTTTTTCAAATGAAGCAGATATAACAAGTCCCCAGTTTTATCAAAATGTTGGTGTTCGATGTGTTTTGATATAAATCCATTAAATCAATCTCATTTATTTATTTCCTGTTCCCATTATTGGTACAGCGACCAGGAGTCACCTGCCAGGTGTCATGTGACTATAGTGCTTGCACATGATCATGGTCTCTGCTGGGTAACACATCAGGTTTTGGTGCTCTCCTCCTTGACCAGGGTGCTCACCAGATATCACATTCTTTTGATTGTGTTTCTCGAACATTTTCTGGCTCTGATGCTCACCAGAGGTCACTGTGGTGCTCACATGTGCACTTGCTAGGAGTTGCACTTCCTGGCCTTAAGGCTTCTACATCTTTTAGTTGTGGAGCTTGCTGGGGATTGCACCTTTTGGGGGCGGGGGAGTGGGGATCACACCCGACAGTGCTCAGGTGTTTCTGTAAGGATGCCAGAGATTGAACCCGCTTCAGCTGCATGGAAGGCAAGTGCCTTACCTGCTGAACTAACTCTCCAGTGCCTATCCCCCTTTTGTTGTGATCTTCACAGGCACCTGGCTCTGGGGCAGCAGAAATTGCTTGCAGTGCTGTGGATCATGGGCTGGAGCACAGTGGGTAGGGTGTTTGCTTTGCACGCGGCCTACCAGGCTTACCCGAGTTTGATTCCTCCATCCCTCTCGGAGAGCCCGGCAAGTTACTGAGAGGATCTCGCCCGCATGGCAAAGCTTGGCAAGCTCCCCATATATGATATGAAAAACACAGTAACAGGTCTCACAATGGAGACGTTACTGGGCCGGCTTGAGCAAATTGATGAACAATGGGAGGACAGTGCTACAGTGCTACAGTGCTGTGGATCACAGGCACCAGAGCTGCCAGGCTCAAACAAAGGCATTGCCTGGTGCATATGACAGCGCTTGGGTTAAACTCAATATATATGTTGTTTTGTTTTTTTTGGGGGGGGGCCATACCTGGCAGTGCTCAAGTGCTCATGTATTACTTCTGGCTTGGCACTCAGGATTTACTCCTGGTGGTGCCCAGGGAACCCTCTGGGGTGCCGGGGATCAAACCCAGGTTGGCTGTTCTGCAAGGCAAATGTTCTACCTGAACTCACAATCTTTGGCTGCTAAGCCCCTCATTTTTTCATTGTTGTTTTTAAACAGATATTCATCTTCACTGGACTCTGTCTGGTTCACTGCTGTCTCCTCAGGGCAGTCCTTGGTGAGTGAGCTGATAGCCACTGTGTGTTCTTGTACGGAGGCCTTCTCCCTCCTTCTAGAGGCAGCCCTTAACACAGGTTGAGCTGGCAGGAATGCATAGCCAGTAATACATATATGAGTTCAGTAAAGGACTGCCCTCAGAGGTCTTTTAATTCCTTGGTATAAGGTAGGACAGATGAGTTCAGAAATAGTTCCTGTAGAAACCAGAACATTGACTGGTTGATGACTCTGAACTTGCAGAGTCATGAAGCTGTGAGTGGTCAAAATTAGTAGCCTGTGTGCTGGACTCAGGTCGAAGGGCAGCACACTTACTAGACCCTAGGACAGGAGCATCTGAGCTCGGCAGTAGGAGTGATGCTTCTCAGGATTGGAACTAGGTAGTTGGAGGTTGCTGCCACTAACTTAGTCTCCAGAGAAGAAGGAACTAAAGAATAAGATAACTGAACCCTTATTACATATAACTAGAAGTACTATGCCTGTAATGGAGCTGATTATATACCAGATGAAAATCTGACATTCCACAGAGGAAGAAAGACAAATACTGGTGCTCTCCCTTATTTCTGGTATATAGAAAAACAAAAAAGGAAAAGACAGTTTTTTTTCCTCCTTTCTTCTCCCTTCCCCTCTTCTTTCACTTTTTGGGTCATACCCAACAGTGCTCAGAGCCCACCCCTGACCTTGTGCTCAGGGGTCACTCCTGGAGGTGCTCAGGGGACCATGTGCGGTTGTGGGGATCGAACTAGGGTCAGTCTCATGCTAGGTAAGCATTTACCTCTCTATTATCTCTCTGTCCCTGAATGATTTCTAATGATGACAAGGTAAAGGTAAAGGTAAAGACCCTCCCGTTGATCATCGATTTGCTCGAGCGGGCCCAGTAACATCTCCATTGGAGACTTTGTTGTTACTGTGTCTGGCATATCGAATACTCTCGGTAGCTTGCCGGGCTCTCTGAGAGGGGTGGAGGAATCGAACTCGGGTCGGCCATGTTGGCCGCGTGCAAGGCAAACGCCCTACCCGCTGTGCTATCGCTCCAGCCAATGATGACAAAACTTAGTTTATTACCAAGCAGTGGGAAGAGAGGTAGGGGGTGGAAGGAAGAGGTGGGCTTGAAGCAATATAAGGACAGTGGTGGAGCGTCTTGGGTACTTTGGTGGTGGAGGTGCAATAATTTTGTACATTAAAACTGTATGCCTAGTGAGAGATAGGATTTTCTACCTACAGACCAAAATACACCAAAGTTCAGTGTTATTCTACACAAATATGAAAACCAGAATTTTCTTCCCAAAGCTCAGTGTGTTCATTTCAAGACCAAAATATGCTAAGTATTTACCAAGACCAAGGGTTACTACTCAACGACCAGACTATTTTACTCAGTTTCCCAATCAAGATTCTCTACTTAAAAAGATCAGGAAATTTTATACCAACACCAGAACCAGACTTTTCTCCACAGGGAACAGAATATTCCTGCCAAGTATCAGGACCAAGAATTAAAATTTTTTTTTTTTAAATCTGAAGACGAGAGTATTTTACCCACCAGGATATTTTACCCAAGAGCCACCAGGATTTTCTACTCAGATATCAGAAAGCAAATTTGAAGCAGTCAGTATCAATTTTGATAGTTAGGAGAGAGGAGCTTTTATGGGATGTCCGTCAGAATTTTCTGCATGGGCGTGGAAATCAGACTTCTATCAGAGACAGGAATGTATGCCTCAGGGAACCATGTGCATCTATGACAAATGAGAAACAGAGACTTTTCCCCATCTAGTTATCAGCATTTCTTTCCTAAATGGAAGAATCTTGCTTTGTTGGGCACTCAGACACATTTATCGAGCAAAACTTTGAGTGCCGAGAAATGGGATAGATGATCTGAAACACCAGGAGTATGTCTGGCCCAGTAGTCAAGACCATGCGGTTTCCTGAGAAGCTTCCGTGCCAGTCAGGGGCCAGCTGTTGGGGCAGCCAAAAGACGGAGAGAGGGCTTGCTTTTGGATGGTCGTATCTTCCACCACAGACCCACAGAGAGATTTCCAGAAGAAAATAGGTTTATGATGATTATCGGTCAGGACTCAGCACAGAATTTCAAACTCTTTCATGCTTTGGTCTGGAAAAGAGCGTCAAAAGCACTTCCTGAGATGTAGATGACTTTTTTATGGATGTTGGAAGAGAACATGTAAAAGCAAAAAGAACTTAGGAAAGTTGGAAAAAATTAAGAAAAAAAAAAAGAAAAGAGCAGCACTATTGTCCTTCAGAGCAGCGGATACTAAGAATGAGTTTACATGAAGAGTTTTATCCAGGGAAGAAGATAAGTGCCTGTGACCGACTACAGCTTGAGGGAAAACAAGGAGCCAGAGGAAAGCAGTGAGAAGAAGAGAATATCAAAGATATCTAGAAGCTTTAAGATTTCTCCGAATCCAGGAGAAATGGCAGCTGTATCCTTACCGCCCTGTGCTGCCGTGGTCCTGAGCTTTGGGATACTGATCCCAATACTTGTGCCAATAATTGTACTTTCTATAAAATCAAAGAGCATCTACCTGAAGGACAGTCAGCTTGTTGCATGGCTATCCATGATTTTGTTTTTGCATACAGGTGAACTTTGAAAAATTTGTATGAGAACCTGAAATGTTAGTATTTTATTTAACCTTTGCTTAAAATCAATCCTGAGAAATTAGGTAGGAAAAGCTACGAAGCATACAAATGTAGAATCTGGAAAGGACTGTCAAATATAATGACAGTCTCTACAACCATCTGATCACCATTATTCCAGTATCCACTGTGGGATCAAGAGTGAGAGTTAATCTCTAAACTTGTCTTTCTTTGTTTCTTCAGAAAAATAGCTAATATTAAGCACTACTGAGCATGTGGAAGTGTAAACCAATGCAGCAACACTGGACAGTAATTTGTATTTTTCAGTAAAACCAGGAAGGCCTTGTCTTCCCTCTTCCTCTTTCCCTTCCTCCCTCCCTTTTATTTTTGGGCTTCCCGGCTGGCTTAGGGATCACTCCTGGTGGGTCTTAGGGGACCATATCGGATGCTGGGGTTTGAATCTGGTAAGATGCATGTGGCTCACCCCGGTTCAATCCCCTGCATCCCACATGGTCCCCTGAGAACCACCTGGAGTGCAGATCCAGGAGTAACCAAACCTGGAACATTGCTTTCTGGGAGTGACCCAAAACCAAAACCAAACCAAAACAAAAAATTGTAGTTGACCTTTAAATAACATGGAGGCACTGATAATCATAAACATCTTCATCTTTGCTCTTTATGTTCAGTAGGTTAAAGAGAAGCAGGAGGAATGAGAGAGTGGGTTGAAATAAGTGCATGTATCAGTGGACCCAGACATTTCAAGCCTGTCTGATTGAAGGGTTAGCTCCACATACATTTTCCCATCTTCTTGAAATAGGAGGACTGAAGCTGGGTCGCAGATGCGTCCTTTCCCATCACCATTCTGTCCATGTCGGCCCTGACTTCTACTGATCAGCTCAACTGTGATGGGAGAGAGCCTATGGTTGACTTGAAAGAGGCAGTTGGGATGTGCTTATAGCCTCTAGAAATACATCCATTCACTCCCTCCCATCCCCCAGCACATGCACAGGATAGCAGTAATGATACCTTGTATTTGTCTTTTTATTTGTAATCTCCTTCTGTGCCTCCACAGACATGATCTCATCTGGTGGAGGGCACTGCTAGCCCGAGTGTAGATGCTAGCATATGATTATCCCCATTTTGTAGAGGTAGAAAAGGGAGGAAAAGAATGAAGAAATTAGCTCATTACTGCTGGGAGAGACCAGACTTTGGCTTAGAGTCTTTTGTTCTTTCTTTCATAAGTGACTGATGCAGGTTATATCAGACTGAGTTCACATTTACTTATCAAAGAGGAAAACTGGCAGGAGGAGCGGTGTTGGAAAAGTTTTCTGTATGTTAAATTTGTAGTTTTGCTTTTTAATAGGTAATCTCCTGAATCGCCCTTCATTAAGTACATGCATCAAGTGATAATCTCACTGTTAAGGCCTATGAAATGCTGTGTGAGGAACAGCAGTGAAAAATTTGTCATTAGTTTGGCAGTACTACGGACCTCAAGCTGCTTCCTGTTAAAAATGGAGTATGAGGACAATAAGATCTTAGTCTTTCTTAGAGCCTATTTACATTGGGCTGGAGCGATAGCACAGCTGGTAGGGCATTTGCCTTGCATGCGGCTGACCCAGGTTCAATTCCTGCGTCCCTCTCGGAGAGCCTGGCAAGCTACTGAGAGTATCCCGCCTGCACAGCAGAACCTGGCAAGCTCCCCATGGTGTATTCATATGCCAAAAATAGTAACAGGAAGTCTCACAATGGAGATATTAATGGTGCCTGCTCGAGCAAATTGATGAACAATGGGAGGACAGTGCTATTCTTTACATCTGTCAAATCTATTAAAAGTCAAATGATTTTATTTGTTCTAAATTTTTGGAGTCTTTCTATAAATTTCCTTAGGATAAAAAAAACCCTCACAGCACTCAATTATATTTTTAATTTTCAGGCTTTTAAAAATGTGGACATTGTAGCCTCTGGAATGAGATACTGCTGGTAAACCACACCTACATGCCATAGTAAATCCTTGGCTCCTAAAAGCAAAGATAATGGCAGAGGGAGATTGAAAATGAAATTTAGGAAATTTAGGACACAAAGCAGGATAGTTCCAGAAAGACTTGAATTGTAGAGCTAAATATCCTGCCCCAAACCAAGGTTCTTGACTTGCACACTTCAGCTGCCGTACTGACTTCTCCCACGGACAGCAGGTGGCTTTTTGACTCCTGCCTGCCACCTCTACCCACAAAGCAAATTGGCATATTCCTTCACTTCACTGACCAAAACCCACCATCCTCTCTGTGGTTAAAACATTTTATTTTCAAAAATAATTTAAAATAATTTAAAAACATTATCATCTGTAAAGTTCTCTTTGGGGGCGCATATGTTTCTGAGAGTTTTAGCACATCCCCCTCTCTCTCCCTCTCCTTCCTTTTGGGCCTTATGGTTTGCAGTACAGATACTGAGAGGTTGTCCTGTTTGTTTACCTATTTTCAGCATGCAGTTCTTATCCAGAGTGTCACAGCCTTTGTGGTGGTTTTCACGCCTAACATTTTGTATCAGCATTGTTGCTTCCTTATCACAGCATGTTCCATGAGTCGCACACGCTACTGAGCTAGGCCCGGTGTATCCCCACTTTCATTTTATCCTTATAGATTCCTTGTATGATAGGGCAATTTTCTGTTTTCATGGAAAAGTGAAAACGCCATGTTCCATGTTTAAAAGATTTATATTGTGTGCTTCTCATATGCTATGAACCACTTATTAAATCTATTTACGTGTCCTGTGACTTTGGTTCATTTAATTTCTGAGTCATTTCTAAAATGCTTTTAAAATAGGGATCTGTTTTATAGTATTTTCCTCCCCTCAGGCTTACTGAGAAAATGCTTATTGCATTGGGTTTTAAGTGAAAGGAACACACTCAGTGGCAGGTCAGACCTGTGATGTTGGAGAGAATGTTACCAGTGGTTGCTTCTGTCTTCTTGAAGCACTTCAGACCAGATGGGGGTGTTCCTGCCTTTCTTTGGTTGACCTTTCCCCTGGAAATTTGCCTTTTGCTGGGTCTTATACTTTGCTCTGAGCCAGCTATTGGCAACAGCACAGTTTTCAGCCTTTCTCTTTTACGAAGCATGATTCTCAGTGGGCTGGAGCGATAGCACAGCAGGTAGGGCATTTGCCTTGCACGCGGGTGACCCAGGTTCGATTCCTCCATCGCTCTCGGAGAGCCTGGCAAGCTACCGAGAGTATCCCACTTGCACGGCAGAGTCTGGCAAGCTCCCCGTGATGTATTCGATATACCAAAAATAGTAACAAGACAAGTCTCACAAAGGAGACATTACTGGTGACGCTCGAAGCAAATCAATGAACAACGGGAGGACAGTGCTACAGTGCTACAGTGGTTCTCAGTATCCTCTATGTGGCTTACATGGCATTTGGTCAAGAAAGATAGGGTCAGATGAATTTTGCAGATCATACAAACATCTCATGGGTGTGGTTTCTATTGTTCTCTTGTCCCTTCCCAAAATACAAAAAGGACCAGTTATATGGAGACTGGTGGTAGCCAAATCTGGGTGTTCATAAATTCACATTTCATACTCTGCACATAAATGCACTATCTGAGGTATGACAAAATGGGACACTTTGGAGGAACATTCTCTCCCCAGTAAAGCTATATAGAGTGTTATTGGACTTTCAAACTTGTTTTATATTAGTTACTTAATCAAGTTTTTCTTTTATTTTCTAAATAATTTGAAATGATTTCCAGGAAACTGTAAATAACTTGCAGAAGCATTGCTATTTTAAAGGAATGCTTAAGAGTTTCTAAAGTTAGTAATAAAAGTTAAATTAGCCAAGTGTTTTGTGTTCCTTCTTGCCCCAATGTTTATATAAAGAATGTGTAACTTTTACTGATACCTTAATAGGTTGTTCTAGAAGGCAGGGTTGTTCTATTTGGAGTAGGACAGAAAGAAAAAACATAATATTAGCTAAAAAAAGAAAAGGATGAGGAAAAATTGTGATATAAGCATAGCCTTTTACAATTGATCAAATTGTCTATTATGAGCTAGATGAGGTTTTGTATATAGAACCGAGATGTGGTTAATTAAAATAGTGTTTTTCCTACTGGACTACTAGAACAGATTTTCACATAATCCTGTTGTTAAGCAGACGTTTGAGGCCTTTATTTACCACGTATTATTTACTACGTATTAGTCTTTTTCATCCTTATAGAAACACTGAAATAAAGCATAACTTAATTTTGCGGATGGCAACATAGGGTAGAGAGGTCATGTGTCCTGTGCAGCCCAAGACAGAGGTGTTGTTGAGCTCTGGTTTCCTGGCTGTGCCCTCTGCTGTTATTGTTGCCCATCTCACCTCAGTTGGTCTGTCCTTGTCCTTGAGCATGGCCACTGTGTCCACGTCCCAGTACAAAGGCCAGCACTTCTGCCAACATAGCATCTTCCCTTTTTTTTCCTTTTTGGGTCACACCCAGTGACCCACAGGACTTACTCCTGGCTCATTACTCCTGGTGTGCTCAGGGGACCATATGGGAATTCTGGGAATCGAATTTGGGTTGGCCCTGTGCAAGGCAAACACCCTACCCGCTGTGCTATTGCTCCAGCCCCAAGCATAGCATTCTTTTTCCTTCAGAGACCATTTCTAAGACTTAAAATTAAAACTGTTAGTATTTGCTTACCATAAACTCTGTGATTAGGGAATTTTTTTTTAACATGGATAGAGTATGAACTTAGAAGAGATGATAATCAGGTGGCATCTCCAGAATTCTTTGTTGTTGCCTGTGTGATTTCAGCCTAGTTACTTCATCTTCCAGAGCTAGTTTCTTCAGCAATAAAATGGGAACAATACACGAGTGATAGAAATATAGGGAGGATTAGAAATAATATACCGGAGACAGAGTACAGGGATTAAGACACTTGCCTTGCATGTGGCTGACCTTGGTTCAAATCTCGACACTGCATAGGGTCCCATGAACACCACCAAGAGTGTTCCCTCAGCAATAAGTCCTGAGTGCTATGGGTCTTGCCCCAGACAAAAACAAATGAAATAAAAACAGTACACTATAGATCACCTGGCAAGGTTGAAGAGGCTTTGTAACTGCATCGTTGCCCTCACTGCAGGCCCTCTTGAACTGGTCTTGCGGAACTGAAACGCTGTCTGGAGTAGTTAGGAATATGGACTCCTGAATAAATGGCTAGGTTCCATTCCTTATTTTACCACTCATCAACTCTGTGAGTGTGCACAACTTAATTGGTTTAGTGTCTCAGTCTCCCTGTTTGTAGAATGGGTGTATAATAGTTCTTATGGCATAGTAATAAAGAATTGTGAAGAGATTTATAGGAACTGTCAAGAGGTAGAGTGATATGGTATGAGCTCCCTTAATATTTGCATTTCTTCCCCCAATAAAAGAATTTTTATTTTTAAATTTTTTTTTTGCCATTTTTATGGGGCCTCCTAAGGAATATCTTGTGGACCCTGAAGCCACTCCCAGCAATAGTTGTACAACCTGGCTGTATGGTTCAGTGCTTGACCCCACTATGCCATTCTGCTTTGGCCCAGTGATACTGAGGGCCACCATGGTCATACCTAGAAGTACTAGAAGTACTGAGGGAGCTCCCCCGTGGTGCTGATAGTGGTGGGGTGGGGAAAACATTTAGTGTTAGGGATTGAACATCCACACATACAAAAAATGCACTCCAGCCCTTTAACCTTTAAGCTATCTCCTCAGTCCCCATTATTCGCACACGCACATGTGCACACCCCCCCACACACACACTCACAATGCCATTTTATATACCTGTGTATCTATATATTTACGTATTTATTTTTTGGAGGGTCAGACCATATGGAATTGAATCTGGGTGGACCATGTGCAAGGCAAACACCCTACTGATGTACTATCACTCCAGCTCGTGTGTATGTGTGTGTGTGTGTGTGTGTGTGTGTGTGTGTGTGTAAGCCCAGCAATGCTCAGGGGTTACTACTGGCTCTGTATTCAGGAATACTCCTGATGATGTTCCGGGTATCATAGGGGATGTGTTAGGGATTGAATCTGGGTCAGCCGTGTGTAAGGCAAAAATGCCCTACCTACTGTGTTCTCTACTTAGGCCCCACCATCTTACATATTTAAGTCCAAGGTAAACTTTTTTTTATTAGTGAAACACTGTGAGGTACAGTTGTAGACTTAGAAACTTTCATGCTTGGGTTTCAGTTATACAGTGATTGAGTACCCATCCCTCCACCAGTGCCCATTCTACACCACCAATAATCCCAGTAGCCCTCCCACCCCTCCAACCCATCCTCCCACCCCACCCTGTCTCAAACACGATTGTTCAGGGTCTTGATGAAGAAGTCTGACCATCTTGTAGGTGGGTGGCCACACTGTCTTTTGATGTCCCGTGGAATCAAGTTGGTAATGGCTCAAATCCAGCGGTCGTCTCCAAATCTCATTACGTGTCCAGCCCATCTGGTTTTTGACACCTTGGCAAACGAGACAGCATCCCTGATTCTTGACCATCGACGGAGGTCAGAACTCCGGGTTCTTTCTCTCATTTGAGTGAAACGTGTTACTCTAAGCATAGCTCCTTCAATTCCTCTTTGGGACACCCGAATAGCGTTCTCATCCTGTTTTCACAGGGCCCTGGTCTCTGAGGCATATGTTAATGCAGAAAGAACAATGGAATCGAAGAGATGTGCCCGGAGCCGGAGGTTCTTCATCCTCTTAGCTATTCCTTCCACGCTCTTGAAGGCATTCCAGGCAGCTCTCTTCCTCCTGCGCAACTCAGGTTCCACGTCATATGTCATGTTGACTTCTCGACCTAGGTACACATAACTGTTGCATTCGGAGATGGTCATTCTGTTGAGAGCGAATGGAACGTCAGGAACGAGACTGTTTCTCATAAACATTGTCTTCGTGAGATTCAGCTGGAGTCTGATCTTTCCACACTCACAGTCGAAGTCGGCCAGCATTTGTGCCGCTTGGCTAATGTTTGGTGTTATTAGAATGATGTCATCAGCAAAGCGGAGGTTGTGTAGTTGCTGACCGTTTTATCTTCACTCCTATTCTTTCCCATTCCAGTCGTCGCATGATGTTCTCGAGGGTGGCACTGAAGAGTTTCAGTGAAATGGTATCACCCTGCTGAACCCCTCTCTTAACATCGATGATCACTTTGTAGAATGGTGAGATCCTGGTGGTGAATCCGTAATACAGCTCACGGAGGATTCTGATGTATTCAGTTTGAATACTCACATCATAAGATACATCATAAGACACTTAATACCCATCTTCCAGGATTGCTGCACCATATTTGATAGGTTCAAATATGGTTTGAACCATGGTAACACCTGCAAGGGTGATTAGAGGCCACCCCATAAGCCTCTATCCCTCTTGGAGAGCCTGGGAAGCTACTAAGAGTGTTCCGCCCACATGGCAGAGCCTGGCAAGCTATCTGTTGTGTACTTTATATGCCAAAACCAGTAATTACAATGGGTCTCATTCCCCTGAAGGAGTCACCAATATAGCAATGTTGAGAAGGATGAGGAAGGAGAGGCTGATAAAATCTCAAGGCCCGAACTAGGCTGCCCAAATGAATAAAGACAAAAATGATTGTACTTTCAATGCACATACACTGGCATCAGATGCATCCATCGAGGACCTGATGGTACAAGCGCGAAAGATCAAGTACGACATCATTGGTCTGACCAAGACAAGAAGGCATCAATCACATCATGCCGTTTTTGACACTGGGGAAGAACTGTTCCCCGGAACATGTGACAAAAGAGGCATCGGAGGCGTCGGTGTCCTTGTCAACATGAACTTGGCCATGAGCATTGATTCATTCGAATGCCTAACAACCTGAATCGGACAGTTACACTTGAATAGATGTGGCTCACTGCCAGCAGTTTCTATCTTCGTTGTCTATGCAACAACTTCCAATTATGATGAAGGAGAAATTGAGGAGTTCTACATGGAGCTGGAGAAGTTTTATAAAGAAGACCGCACCTTCTACAAGATCATTATTGGTGATTTTAATGCCAAGATAGGACTGAGAAGATCAGCCGAAGAACTCCACATCACCCATGGCCAAGAATGGAACGAACAGGCTGAGAGACTGTTTGAGTTCATCATGTCAACCAAGACCATCCATGGTAACTCACAATTCCAGAAGGCTGAATCTAAATGTTGGAGATGGGAGTCTCCTGGTGGACGGTTCCACAACGAAATTAACCACATCATATTCAGTCGACGGTTTTGCCTGACTGATGTCGCTGTTGTCCCAAAATTCCAAACGGGATCAGACCATCGTCTCCTTCATGCAAAACTCTGCTTCACAGAATGGGGAGAAAGGGCTGTAAAGTTTAAGAAGAGAACTCCCAGAACGACCACCAACTGGAAGCTCTTTGGCACTATTGCTGCAACATGGGAAGATGCCATCACTGACAACATTGATGAGGAATATGATCAACTGGTTCAGCACCTTGATGATTGTGCGAGGAATGCCAAGAGAGAGATAGCCACAAAAAAAAAAATGCCTGTCTTCGAAAACTCTTGAGCTTATACGTCAACGTGGTTTGGCGCATGCCTCAGGCAACCGCAGGCCAATGTCCGAGCTCACAAGGCAGTGCAGAGATGCGATAAAGGAAGACCTCAAAGAGAGAAGAGCAGCAGTGCTGGTATTTGCAGCAGAAGCCAGGAAAAGCATTTGTAATGCCTGCCTGTCCTTCGCCAGCTACAAAACTTTAAAATAATTTTGGTTTTGTGTTATACCTGGCAGTGCTTAGGGCTTGCTTACTTCTGGTTCTTACACTCAAAGACTACTCATGACCATAATTGGGAGACTGTTTATGTTGCCAGGGATTGAACTACAAGGCAAATGCTGTAACTCCTGTGCTATCTCTCTGGCCCCAAGAGAAAAAAAAAATTTGATGTTGTTAAAACAACTTGTTTTTTAGTACATCGAAAACAGTGATCTCAGCAGTAATAAATTTGTTGTCTGCTAAAATACAGAGCATATTGTCTGTTTTTGGAGCGATAGCACAGCGGGTAGGGCGTTCGCCTTACAAGTGGCCAACATGGCCGACCCGAGTTCGATTCCTCCGCCCCTCTCGGAGAGCCCAGCAAGCTACCGAGAGTATTCGATATGCCAAACACAGTAACAACAAAGTCTCCAATGGAGACGTTACTGGGCCCGCTCGAGCAAATCGACGATCAACGGGAGGGCCTTTACCTTTACCTTTACCTTATTGTCTGTTTTTGAGGAGGGGGCTGGCTCCAAAGTGGGCACACCTTCTGTGATCTTTGGCCAATCAGGGGTTCAGTGGAAGGGCCTGAGGATTTGGTGCTGCTTGGGGGTCTGGTCCACAATGGCAGGGTCTGGGGCCCTGGCAATGCTCAGGGGACCATGCAGTGAGGGGACTGAATCTTACACTTGCCCTATCACTGTACTGTATCCAAGAGAAAATATTTGATAGTACGTTTTGGTTGGTGGCGGGGAGGAAAGTTTTGGGTGAGGAAGAGGGACGCTCCCAAATGGTGTTCGTGGGACTGCACTCCTGGCCATCCTCATCCAACTAGGCTAGTGATTCAGTTTGGTACTGCTCAGGCGTGTGGTTTTGGAAGGGACCAGGGCCACCCTGGCTGTGCTTTTGGACCTCCAGGGCTATATTGGGTGATGCTCAGGTGGCTATGTGTTGCCAGGGATGGAATCTGTGTTGGTATATGTAAGGCATGTGCATGCCTTTGCTCCGATACCAGCTCCCTGGACCCAGGTAATGTTACACTTTTAATAGGAATTGAGATTAAATCATAATTTCTTGCTGCTGTCTAAGCAAATCAAGTAAACCAGTGTTCAAAGAAAACTTTCAAGTAACTCAGTGTTAAAAGAAAACTTTTTCCCTTATAATGAACACCTTATTTTTTTTGGGTAAAATTAATATATTAAAAATAAGGAGAGTTGATTCACTTCTTTTCAAAAAAAGAAAAAGGTTAGGTAGGTTCTGGAGAAATAGTACTGTGGGTAGGGCGTTTGTCTCGCATGAGCTGACCCAGGTTGGATCCCTGGCAACCCATACAGTTCTTGAGCCCATCAGGAGTGACCCCTGAGAACAGCTAGGAGTAAAACCTAAGCACCGCTGGGTGTGACCCAGTGGTCACAATAAAAGAAGAACCAGAATGTGTGGGATTGGCTCAGCTTAGATGCTGTTTTTCTGACCCCATTAAATATGTTTCTGTAGTCTGGGAGCAAACATCTTTTTTTTTTCCCCTTAAATTTTTATTAGTGAAACACCATGAAGTACAGTTACAGACTTAAAAATTTTTGTGCTTGGGTTTCAGTTATACAATGATTGAATACCCATCTCTCCACCAGTGCCCATTCCCCACCACCACCAGTCCCAGTATCCCTCCCACCCCCCCTTCTCCCCATCCCACCCTACCACTGTGGCAGGGTATTCCCTTTTGTTATCTCTCCTTTTGAGTCCTGTGGTTTGTAAAAGAGACATTGAGTGGCAATCTTGTTCGGACTATAGGCTACTTTCCTCCCTCCCAACCCCCTTTATTTGGTGCTCCCTTCTCCATCTGAGCTGCCTTTTCCCCTAGTGTGTGCGGCTGTTCTCAAAGCCATGGAGTAATCCTCCTGGTACTTATCTCGGCTATTCTTGGATGTTAGTCTCCTATTTTGTTACTTTATGTTCCCCACATGAATGCAATCTTTCTATGTCTATTCCTCTCTTTCTGACTTATTTCACTTAGCATGATACTTTCCATGTAGTACCACTTGTATGCAAATTTCATGACTTCATCCTTTCTGACAGCTACATAGTATTTCATTGTATAGATGTACCAAAGCTTCTTTAACCAGTCATCTGTTCTCGGGAATTCAGGTTTTTTCTATATGCTAGCTATTGTAAACAGTGCTGCAATGAACAGACAACTGCAGATGTCACTTCGACTATACTTTTTTGCCTCTCCGGGTTATATTCCCAGGAGTGGAATTGCTGGGTCAAATGGGAGCTCAATTTCTAGTTTTTTGAGAATCGTCCATACTGTTTTCCAGAAGGGCTGAACTAGTCAGCATTCTCACCAGCAGTGAAGGAGGATCCCTTTCTTGCCACATCCGTGCCACCACCGGTTGCTTTTGGACGTGGGCCAGTCTTTGTGGTGTGAAATGATATCTCATTGTTTTTTTGATCTGCATCTCCCTGATGAATAATGATGTAGAGCATTTTCTCATGTGTCTCTTAGCCATTCGAATTTCATCTTTGAGGAAGTTTCTGTTCATTTTGTCACCCCATTTTCTGATAGGGTTGGATGCTTTCTTCTTGTGGAGTTCAACCAGTACTTTGTCTATCCTTGATGTCAGCCCATTGTTGGATGTGTATTTGGTGAATATCCTTTCCCAGTCTGTGGACTGTCTTTGTATTTTGGTCACTGTTTCTTTTGGGGTGCAGAAGCTTCTTAGTTTAAGATAGTCCCATTTGTCTATCTCTGTTTTCACTTGCTTAGCCAGTGGCGTGACATCTTTGAAGATACCATTAGCTTCAATGTCATGGAGGGTTTTGTCGACTTTGTCTTCAATGTACCATATGATTTCGGTTTCATGTTGAGGTCTTTAATCCATTTTGATCTTACTTTTGTACATGGTGTTAGGCAGAGATCTGAGCCCATTTTTTTTGCGTGTAGCTGTCCAGTTTTGCCAGCACCATTTTTTAAAAAGGCTTTCCTTACTTCACTTCACATTTCTTGCTCCTTTATCAAAGATTAGGTGATCATGTGTTTGGGGGCAGATGTCAGTATATTCAACTCTGTTCCATTGGTCTGCTGTTCTGCCTTTGTTCCAGTACCATGCTGTTTTAATCATTACTGCTTTGTAGTAGAGTTTGAAGTTAGAGAGGTTGATTCCTCCCATTTTCTTTTCCCCAAGAATTGCTTTAGCTATACGTGGGGGCTTATTGTTCCATATAAATTTCAGGAGTGTTTGCTCCATTTCTTTGAAGAATGTCATGGGTATTCTACTAGGGATCGTGTTGAATTTGTACAGTGCTTTGGAAAGTATTACCATTTTGACAATGTTAATCCTCCCAATCCATGAACAGGGGATATTTTTCCATTTCCTTGTGTCTTCTTTTATTTCCTGAAGCAGCGTTTTGTAGTTTTCTTTGTACAGGTCCTTGACTTCTTTAGTTAAGCTAATTCCTAGGTAGTTGAATTTCTGGGGCACAATTGTGAACGGGATTGTTTTCTTAATATCGTTTTCTTCTCTCTCACTATTTGCATATAGGAAAGCCATAGACTTTTGGGTATTGATTTTATAGCCTGCAATTTTACTATACAGATCTATTGTTTCTAGGAGTTTCTTGGTAGAGGTTTTAGGGTTCTCTAAGTATAGTATCATATCATCTGCAAATAGTGAGAGCTTGATTTCTTCCTTTCCTACTTGGATGCCCTTAATATCTTTTCTTGTCTAATCACTATTGCAAGTACTTCCAGTACTATATTGAACAGTAGTGGAGAGAGTGGGCATCCTTGCCTGGTCCCTGATCTTAAGGGGAAGGCTCTTAGTTTTTCCCTACTGAGGATGATGCTTTGGAAGCAAACATCTTAAAGGACATTTTTGGATTAAAAAATTAACGTATTGTAAACAATAATAATCTCATCTTGTAGGAAAAAGATGAAAAATTAACCAATGTTCTTTACTAGAAAATAGTCCTATTCACAGGAATAATTTGATTCTCCTGTTTAATCTTGAACTTGTTTGGGTTGCATGTAAATTAATTTTCCCCCATTTGGGATGGTAGAAGTAAATAAGAAGGGACCTTGGGTATGAGTTCACCAGGAAGAAAGCATTCTGTAAATGGAACGAAGGTTTAGAAATCTAGTTTGACTTCTGGTGGGCAGTGTACAGTGGTGGCTGCATCTGCATCATTATTCCCAAGTCTGATGTCCTGTGACTAATATGCTCCGGCTGTCTGGGTTATCACTTTGGAGTACTCTTTATTTGAAGTACTGATGCTGCAAATAGGAAAAGCTTTCCTTTTTGTTGGTTGAGAGCTTTACTGCTAATTAGCAAAACAAGCATGCCTCCTATTTGGAAAGAGATTAGAAAGGCAACTAAAGAGTCAGTTGTACACAGTCACTTTGGAGAACAGTTTGGCATTACTTTGAAGAGTTGAGCATGTCCATTTCTAAACTCCGCCCTCACCTCTGATATATATATATGTGTGTGTGTGAGTATATGATATATATATATGTATGTATTCTTACTGTTTTTACATTTCCCTGATAGTGTTGATGAACCTTTTTTTTAAAATGCCTGTTGTCCACATTTGTGTTGTCTTTGAGCAAGTTTCTGTTCATCTCCTGTCCTTATTTTCTGAGGGATGTATTGTTTTTTGATTGTTGAACTTTCAAGTCTTGGATATTAGCCCTTTGTTGTATGATATGCAGATATTTTCTCTCAATGGGGTGTTTCTTTACTTTAACGTTTTTCCTCATTTCTTGCCTAATGTAGAAGCTTTTTAGTTTGATGTAGTCCCATGTGCTTACTTCTCTTTTTGTTTTATTTGCTAATGGAGTCATATTGAAGACTCCTCTGAGGTCAAGATCTTAGTGAGTCCTACCTATGTATTCATCAGTGAATTTAGAAAATGGGTTTGATACCAAGATATTAAATTCCTTCTGAATTATGTGGACTTTTAAAAAATAAACTTTTAAAAATTGACTTAAAAATTTTCGTGGGGTAACTACTTTGATGCCTGGGTCCATGCTGTTCTGAGACGATGCTGGGGATCAAACCTAGGGTCTTGTAGCACAAGTTCTGGAGTCACATCCTAGACCCAGTTATGCACTTAAAAATATTCTTTACGACTCATCAAAAACATCATACACCACGGCCAAGTAAGATACATCCCAGGCATGCAAGGATGGTTCAACACTAGAAGTCAATCAACATTATATACCATATCAATAAAAGGAAAGATAAAATCCATATGATCTTATTAGTAGATGCAAAGAAGGCATTTGACAAGATCTAGCATCCATTTATGATAAAAACTCTCAACAAAATGGGAGTTGAAGGAACTTTCCTCAGTATAGTCAAAGCCATCTATCACAAGCCCACAGCAAGCATTATTCTCAATGGGGAAAAACTAAGGGCCTTCCCTCCAAGATCAGGGACAAGTCAAGGTTGCCCACTCTCACCACTTCTATTCAAAAAGTATTCTTTACAGCAAAAGTAATTCAGAGGCAAACAAATTACTATTTTTCTTTAGTAATGAATGCAGGCATCCATTTAAATGAAATCAACTATAAGTGCTGAATGCCAGATGTGTTTTCAGTTGTTATGGAGTCCACTGTGAATGGTGTAAAACTGAGTGAGCGGCAGCAGCCTGCCTGGCTGGAATGTTTGCGGAGGGAAGTGCAGTGGCGAGAGCAGATCTGCTGAAGTAGTCAGAGGTGCCTTACCCCTTATACAGTCTCTCCGCTTCCCGCCCCTTTGGTATTGTGTTTAAAAGACATGTATCATTACTAGTAGTAGTTGGTAATCATAGCTTTAGTTGTGATCCACTGGTGGATGGAAATTGACACTGGTGGAGTGATTGGTATTGAATTATCGTATGCCTAAAACTCAACTATCAGTAACTTTGTAAATCTTGGCTCTGTAATAAAAACTAAAAACATTATAAAAAAGATGATTATTAATGTAGACTCTAAGCAGCAGACTTCAGTGTGTCCCCAACCTCCTCATGTTGGTGAATGTGTTGTTCTACAGTGTGACTTAGGAGTCGCTCTTCAGGCAAGCTTCCTATTATGGGGCCGAGGGGCGGCTGGGGCTGGCCTGTCTGCCAAGACAGTTGTGGACGCAGGGCTAGAAACCCAAGTAAGACTTTCCATCTCTGGCCATTTCTAGTTGGAGATGGTCATCTATCATCTCTGATGCTTAGCTGCCTCCTCTGGAGCAGAGGTGAGCGGATCACAATAACAGTAACACAAGAATGTGAGGTGTGATGGGAGGCGGTGTGAAGGAGAACTGCAGGCTGTGGGCCCCTTTGCCCTGTAGCATGTACTCTGTCACTGTCACTGTCCTCCTGTTGTTCATCTATTTGCTTGAGCGGGCCCAGTAACATCTCCATCGTGAGACTTGTTGTCGCTGTGTTTGGCATATCGAATACATCATGGGTAGCTTGCCAGGCTCTGCCGTGCGGGCGAGATACTCTTGGTAGCTTGCTGGGCTCTCAGAGAGGGGCGGAGGAATCGAACTTGGGACGCCCATGTTGGCCGCTTGCAAGGCAAACACCCTACCCGCTGTGCTATCACTGCAGCCCGGCATGTATGTACTCTAATGGGGTGGATTAGCAGAGTTGGTCTGAAGACGCCTGCCTGTTGGACACCAGTGGGAACAGCTGCTCTGTTCCATCCTGAGCATGCACAGATGACTTCTCATAAATCTGCAATCAAATGGGCTGGAGAGATAGGACAGGGGTAGGGTGCCTGCCTTGCATGCAGCTGACCCAGGATCAAGCTCTGTCACGCCATATGGCCTCTTGGCGCCCCTCCAGGAGTGATCCTTGTTTACAGAGCCACCACTGGGTGTGCCTAGCAAATGAAACAAAACCAAAACCAAAAACAGTATCAGATAGAAATCCATAGTCAGTGGGAGGGCCCTGGGAGTCCCATCCTGTATTTGAGTGCTGGTTTGGAGTGACACTGTTGATCTGAAATGGATGTGAAATAAAGGAAACCCATTGAAGAATTCAATATGTTCTGGAAGTTCCTAGAATTTGTGAGCCTAGTTGCCCATATACAGTACAAATGGGGGTGGTTTTTCCCTTTTTTCACTTTTCACTGGGCTTAAAAAAACAGTTATATTTTGTCATATATTTTTTTACAACTGAGCTAGCATTAACTTAATACAAGTCCTTGGTGAAACATGTTTTTGCTTATTTCTGCAGGGAGAGAGCAGCATGAATGACCTCTGAATGTGCCTCTGGGAAGCTTTAGTCATTTGTTTTTAATTAAGAGAGAGAAGATCATCATCCAGTGACTGGTGAGTGAAGATGTCTGTGTGACTTCCATTTATTATATTTGCAAATATAGTGAAGTTAGCTGGAGCGATAGCAAAGCGGTAGGGTGTTTGCCTTGCAAGCCGCTGGCCCAGCCAAGTCAGGTTCGATTCCTCCACCCCTCTCAGAGGGCATGGCAAGTTACTGAGAGTATTTCGCTCGCGTGGTAAAGCCTGGCAAGCTACCTATGATGTAGTCGATATGCCAAACACAGTAACAGTAAGTCTCACAATGGAGACGTTACTGGGCCCGCTTGAACAAATCAATGAACAGTGGGAGGGCAGTGCTACAGTGAAAAGTTGAAAGACTGTGCACCTGCTAACATGTGAGTTCCTGTGTACCTGTTAACATTTAAAAGATGTTAGCCTTTTGTCGCTGGATTGCCGCATGCTTTTTTACATTTTTCTGCACAAATATGAGGGTATGTCATAGATCTCTTGACATTTTATCCTGAGGTTTGGAGAATGAGCTCCTAAAAATAAGTTTATTGTTGTCTGAGAGGCATTGTGAAACAGTCATAAATTATGTGATGCAACAATTATGATTTCCTATTAAAGGGTATCATTTTGTATTTCACTTCATAGGTTACGAATAAAGGCAGATTTGGTAAAATCTTGAAGAAGCAATTTAATGGTTCAATAAGGTTATTTTTAATGAAAACACCTAAATAAAAAGAAATAGACTCTGCCCATCTGCCCAGGAGGCTGCTGTTTATTGTTAGTTCTGTGGGTCTTGTTTTTATTGTTGAGAAGACTGTCCCTGCGGTGGGTGTTTGAGAGCCGCCAGGGTCACGCACTGGGGGGAAGCATGTGGTGTCAGAAATTGAGCACAGGACCTGACACATGAGGACCTGCCACTTGAGCTGCGTTTCTGGCCTGCGTCTGATCTGTAACTCTTGCCTGCTTCCTGCACAGCATTTACAAGTAGACCAGACAATGAAATCTAATGTGATTGATGATCTTTCTTTTTAGGAGGATATACCCAATGGAGCTTAGGGTTTATTCTTGGCTCTGTACTCAGGAATCACTCCTGGCAGGCTTGGGGGAACCATATGGGATGCCAGGGATCGAACCCAGGTCAGCTGTATGCAAGGCAAGCACCCTACCTGCAGTTCTATCTCTCTGGCCACGGCATCCTAATATATTTTTAAACCAGAATTCATAGAATGAGTAAATGGTATGAGTGGAATGGCCAAGTTGAGGTTACTATGTTAAAATAAATTTTCCAAATGATTCCCAGCCCCATAACTTAATGAACTGAATTGAGACTTGACATAAAATCCTTTTATCAGTGGTGGTGTGGAATGGGTACTGGTGGAGGGATGGGGACCCGATCACTGTATAATTGAAACCCAAGTGCAAACATTTGTAAGTCTACAACTGTACCTCAAGGTGTTTCACTAATAAAAATTAAAAAAAATAGGTCCAGTACAGTGATTATCATTGCACTTTATTATATGTGATAGCCAATTCCTAAGTTATTAAGCCTTCTCAGTTCTTGCAGTGTGGCTATGGATGGTTCTACATTCTAATCTCAGTTACATTTTATTTTTAGTATCTTCCTCAAGTGGTCTCTGAGAATCTTCACATTTCTTCACAGATTTCATGAACTAGAATCACCGATTTAGGGCTTTATTTTAAAAGAAGTCTATTTAAGCAAACCATTTAGGACAGTGGTGACTTCTACGTACTCTCTCTTTTTGATTTAGACCAAAGGGTTAGTGGTGCCAGTTTAATTTCTTCAGAAGATACTGACATGAAGGAGCTGTGGCTGGAATTATAGGTAGTGCAATTTGATGTTTATCTATCTTCTCCTCTGGAGATGCTTTGAAAAGAGGAGGAGTGAGTGGGATTCCCCAAGAAGCAGAGGACTTTGAAGGTTAATGGTGATCAAGAGTGGGGCACTGTTTAGGGTCTTAAGCTATCTCTCTGCTCCCAGACCATTTAGGTATGGCCTTATGTTTTTGTTTCTTTACTTCCTGTTCAAGTTTCACAAGCTGAATGCATTCATATAACCAGCACTTAGACCAAGAAACAAAACACTACCAACACAGCATCATTTCTCCTCCTAGACAGAAAAATAAATAAATAAATAAACAACCCAAAACATTTATTAGCCCTTATGGGATCGCTCTTAACTCCTAGCAGATTAAATCAGGCTTGCTCTGTGTGTGTGTGTGTGTGTGTATGTGTATGTGCGCGTGCACACACACACATACACACTTATGTGCTCTGATATGGAGTGTACTCTTATGTGCCAAACATTTTTCTCATTCAACACTTATTTGAGATTCCTCCGTATTGTTGCATATAGTTATGGAGAAACATTTCTTTTTTTTCCATTGTTTTAGTATATTCTGTTAAATGAGGCTCTAACAGTTCAGTCATTCCCCAAGTTGCAGGTAATTTTCTTGGGTTCACCTGCCCAGGGTTGTAACTAGCCAAAATGGGGATTAACCCAGACTTTATTCTCTGGGTTTTATTTATTTATTTAATTTTAATTTTTTTTAAGTTACAACATATCATTTATTCAAAGTTAATATTTTGAGCTAGATATGACAACACCAACAAATGGTATATCTGTGAGTGTGTATACACATGAACCTTTATATGTGGGCATTTTTATATAGATGTATACACACACATACACACATACATACACATCACACTCCACATTCAAATTTTACATTAAGATTAAGTATAATCAGAAATTTTTGCCCTAGTTCTTTCTAGTCATAAAAATTTGAGAACTATAAGTCAATATGTAAACACCCATATTCTATAAAGGAAAATATAAATTTATATCTTTTAAAAAGATAGAACATAAATCAGTTCTAAAACTTATCCTTGTGTTATATCTGTTTTTTCTCCTTAATTAACCTCATTCTCTACAAATAATTGTGGGTTTTATAAGTATAAGGTTTTTATTTTTATTTTTTAAAATTTTTATTGGTGAAACACCTTGAGGTACAGTTGTAGACTTACAAAATTTTGTGCTTGGCTTTCAGTTATACAATGATCGAGTACCTATCCCTCCACCAGTGCCCATTTCCCACCACCACTGATCCCAGTATCCTTCCCACCTCCCCATACCCCCCATCCCACCCCGCCTCTGTGGCAGGGCATTCCCTTTAGTTCTCACTCTCCTTTTGGGTGCCGTGCTTTGCAAAAGAGGCATTGAGTGGCAATCATGTTCAGTCTAGAGTCTACTTTCAGCGTGCATCTCCCATCCTGGGAGGATCCTCCCAACATCTGGGTTGGTTTTAACCTCTGTTTAACTTCAGCAGTTATTTGAGGCATCTAGGCAGCAGATAGAAGGCAGAGATTTTGTTGGAGATATGGTTGTAATTTTTTTCCCAGTCCTGTAATAGTTCTGACTCATCATGTCCTTTTTTGCTTTGTTCCCTGCTGGCATATATTTTCTACATTCTCGACTTTGCCACTGTACCCTATGCAGCCCTCCAAGGAGATCATGCAAAAATATCAAACAACAGGCAGTCGGTGGATATGTTAAGTTCTCTGGATGTTGATATTAGGTGTTAGATAAAGGGCAGCGAGGGCCCCAGGCTTGCTCTGGAAGAGCCTTTGTTGTGGTTTCCAGCTCACTGGTTCAGCTGAGGGCTACATCCCTGAGAACCAGTCATATGCTAGAATTCTGCATGTGAAGTCAGAGGCTTGCCTGGGCCATGCTGGTATAATGACAGAAGTTAGCAAGGGTTGTTCTGTAAGAAGTGATGGGGACTATGGAGAAAGAGTATAACTACCTGGCCCAATTCTACCCAACAAAATACATCTCATTGATTTTAGCAAGTCCACCAACTTCCACTGTTCACAGAAGAGTGTTCCTTGTGAGAAATGGGTTTCCATGAGATTAGAATAGTATTTTTGTGGCCAGATTCTGTTTCTGTAAACAAAGGTTTATTAAAGTACAGTCATGCCCATTTTTTTAATATATTGTCTGTCTCCACTTAAGTGCTGTAACAGTAGAATTGAATTGTGACAGAGGCTGGGGTTGAGAAGTTGTGACAGTGAGCATATGTCCCATAAACTTTAAAATATTTACCATCTGACCCTTTGCAAAAAACTTTGCCAATTACTGCTCTTTTTCCCCATAAAAGCAAGGATATGAGTGATAGTAGTTTTACTATAATGAAATGACTTCTATACATAATAGTTTTGATTAACTTCAGTAGTCACAAAGCAATCAGCCCATTTGTTTTAGTGCTAATGTGTTTATTTACTATTTCATTCACCCAGCAAATATGTAGAGAATGCCTGTTGTTTATCAGGTATAAAATGGTGATAGTTCTGATTCTGGCCCCTGTGGACTCTATAGAATGTATCTATGAATATAGGTTCTACCTAGGATTGTGCCTTAAAAACAAGAGCAGTTTGAAAACAGAGCCACCAAATCTCAATTTAAAACTTATAATGTTAGTTACATGTAGCACTTTTTATAAATAAGATAATACTTTGTATATGTGATCTAAAGGTTATTTCAGTGATGTGTATGTAATGTGTCTCAAATCAAAACTACTATAAATGTAAAGATCTGAATTGTTTACATGCAGTATGACCAGATTGTTTGAAGGCAGCAAGTCTGGATAGTGCCAGCCAGTTTTGAAGTGCTTAGGAAGCCAGCCAAGCAGACCTCTAATGTAGTGCTACTTTAACAGTAAATAATAAACTTGAACAGAAAGAATAGCAAACCAAGGCAATAAAGTTTGGTATGTAGTGTAACAAATTAATCTCTCTGTTGATATGCTTACTTGAGGCTAGACATTTTTTCCTTTCGCTCTTCCCCCACCCCTTCTTTTCTTTTTTTGTGGCCATGGTTGTGATGACCAGGGGTCCACACTATTGACTGCAGTGTTTAAACACTTGGTTGTGTATTTGCTGGGGCTGCACACTTTATTTATTTAAAAAAATTTCTGATTGAATCACTGTGAGATAGAGCATTACAGAATTGTTCATGGTTGCATTTCAGTCAGTGTTCCAACACACATCCCTCTACCAGTGTAATTACCCAGCACCGGCGCTCCCAGTTTCCCTCCCACCCTTTCAAGCCACCCCACCACCCCAGCCTGCCTCTATGGCAGGCACCTCTCTTCTCTCTCTCTTTTTCTCACTCTCTCTCTCTCATTTTAGGCATTATAGGTTGAGATGCTGAGAGGTTATCATGTATGTCCCTGCTTCCAACAATCAGTTCTTGTCTAGAATGATCATTTCCGGCTACCAGTTGGAATACTACTGTCATAGTGGACTCTCCTCTATCTGAGCTATCCTCCATCTCCCACACCATCGACAAATGATTGAACAGTCCTCCTGGCTCATTTTCCCTGGTCTTGGATATTAGTTTCATACTGTATTTTTTTATATCTCATAAATAAATGCAGCCATTCTATATCTGTCTCTCTCCTTCTGGTTCATCTCACTCAGCATGATAATCCCCAAGTTTATCCATTTTAAGGCAAATTTCACGACACCATTTTTCTTAACAGTTGTGTAGTATTCCATTGTGTAGATGTACCATAGTTTCTTTATCCATACATCTGTTCTTGGACATTCAAGTTGTTCCAGATTCTGGCTATTGTGAATTGGGGGGCTGCACTCTTTAGCTGTGCTCAGATACATGGCTGTTGTGTGCCAGGGACCATCTGCTGTCGTGTTAGTGATCCTCACCGCAGTGTTGCGGGGATTATGTACAGCCTGTGGGGTGGGGCTAGGGATCAACCAACCCAGGGCCTTATTTTCTATATGGCAGATGTCCTACTACTGAGCTATCCCCTGTCTTCAAAATTATTGTTTCTTTATAGTCTATTAAGATAGACTATAAGAGGATATTGTTATGAACATAAATAATAAAAATAAATAAAGGCCCTCCCGTTGATCGTCGATTTGCTCGAGCGGGCCCAGTAACGTCTCCATTGGAGACTTTGTTGTTACTGTGTCTGGCATATCGAATACTCTCGGTAGCTTGCCGGGCTCTCCGAGAGGGGCAGAGGAATCGAACTCGGGTCGGCCATGTTGGTCGCTTGTAAGGCGAACGCCCTACCCGCTGTGCTATCGCTCCAGCCCATAGAAAATAAATATTTCCCATATTTCCCCAAGAGACATGTTTCTGTATCTTTTTTTAAAAAATGCAATTAACATTCCGAGACTCGGTTTTTTAGTAGAAACGCAGGCCCTGGATGATGGAAAGATGTACTTTCCCCACTTTTAAAAAAATTCAACTTTGTATTTAGACACCATCTACATAGCCGTTCACAACAGATTTTTACGTTTTCACCTCGATTTCTACAAACCAACCTTTCACCCTCTAAGTCTCCCAATGCCCTCTCCCTTCTTCATCTTTTATCTCAGGCAGTTAGAAAAGGAAAAGAAATATATTTGGCTCATTTCTAGCAAGTCATCTCCTGGGATGCATTGCCTACATCCAGCTAAGAAGTCTTTTGGAACATCCATTGGTTTGGATGTTGTAGCTATAATCTTTTTTTGCTGTGGTAATAATTCAAAGACATAAACAGAGCCAGGCATATAGCTTAGTGCTAGTGTGCTTGACTTGGCATGTGTAAGACCCTGGTTTCAATCTATGGTACTGTCCCCTCCAAAAAAAATATAAAAAGGAGTGAAAATACATGCAGTCTCCGTAATGTCTGTGCCATCAGATATTAACGAAATGCTATTTGCTACTTGTGAGGTGATTACCAGGTGACCAAGTTCTTTCCTCTTATGAGGATTTGCTTGTCTGAAGAACCCATGGAGAAGAAATGTGTTCTCTTGCAATGAATAGTTTAATGAATATAATTAAAATTCCCATGCTAGTTTGTTGCCAAAAGTAATCAATAAAGGTAAGTTCTACCAGAAGAGAAATTACATCTGCATGTATTCAAAATGCTTCTAAAAAGTTCATCCCTGTCTTTTATTTTAGTCAGTTTTAAAAAATGGGTTGAACTTAAGAGTAAATGATGAATGTGGTGGTTGAAAGGATAGTACAGCGGGTAGGGCATTTGTCTTGCACGCGGTCAACCCGGGTTCGATTCCCAGCAGACGTATGGTCCCCCGAGCACAGCCAGGAGTAATTCCTGAGTGTAGAGCCAGGAGTAACCCCTGTGCATCACCAGGTGTGACCAAAAAGCAAAAAAAAAAAAAAAAAAAAAAAAAAAAAGTGAATTGAGAAGATAGTGTGTGTGTGAGTTTCCAAAGAAAAGCAATGTGCATGGTGTGAGGGAGGGGCAGGATTGGAGCATTTGGTGGCCAAGAACCATTCCCCTGGCTGGCTCACGGTGACGGATGGACGAAGGACCTGGGGAACGAAGAAACAGGGCCCCAGGCTGGTCGGTAGTCAGTTTATTTCTTTTTCCTCCCCCGGCGTAGTCCGATCTCTCCCCTTATTGCATAATCATGGTTGTAGTTTTGGTCGTAGTCCTAGTCATCATAGTTCCATCATGCTAGTTTCCTGGTGGACTTCAAAGTCCTCTAGTAGTCCTCATCTTCTAGTTTCTTCTTTCCACTTACAGCATAGTTATATAAAAATCGTGAAGGGTGAACATAGGTGGGGTTGAACACTGTCATAACAACAAACAGAGGTAAAGCCACTCCTTCAGAGAAAGTTCTGGGAGATTAACTCAAGGACAAAATCTCATCTGAGGGTTCAGCACTGTAGATTACGAGGAGATCCGCTCAAGGGTGGGATTCCATCTTGGGTGTGTTGCTTTCTCCTTTCCTCAGCTAGTAATCCATTTAACCAGTCATAGTAAATTTACTTCTTATAATATTTCTAGTCATTTTGTATGAACACAGTAAGAGATATATTAAGCTTAGAGGTTTGCTCTTCCGGGGGACATCTTGGTGTATATATACATATACATATATATATATATATATATATATATATGTATATATCTCAGACTATAGTCCTCAGGCCAGGTTACTGTTCCCCAACCCCAGCAGGGTCCTTATTCAGTTACTTCTTTTTGGGTCATGACAGAATTTGTTCCATGACTATGCTCTTATTATGGTGCTTAGCTTGTCCCCTTTTGATGCCAGAATAGCTTACAGCTTGCCCTCGGTCCATCCAGTCCCTTTGTCAGAACCCTCTTTTTGGGGTTATTAGGAACTAAGGGCAACTGAGGCTTAAGCCAGGTAAATATAAATGCCCAGGAGTAAACATTATTTTGGAGTCAATTAACTCCATGTTACAAGCAGAGCATGAACTCTGCCTTTGTCTATACAAAAAGGACATTGCTAAACCATGCAAGTGACATAAAGGAAAGAGAAAAGCAATATAGGATTATTAGTGCTTGATGGAATTGGATGTACTTCCAGGGTACTGTTGTGAGAGTAACTCAATAAACCTAAGCTCCCTGCAGGAGGAGCAAGGACAACCCAATGTTATCCAACAAGATAGAAAAAATTAATATCTGCTGTCTTTCTTATAAGGTCAGAAATTGCAGGTTTACCTGCTTTCACTAAAAATAAACAAATTTTCTGAATTAAATTTGCAGTTTAGTCAGATCACAGAAAGAGATCACTTATATGTAATATATGGAATAATGTCTTGTATGCTCCTTTTGTCAAGAACTTCAGCCTCAGAATGTTTAATATGTTAAGAGTAGCTAATTAAAAATTACCTTATCGGCCTTATCGGTCTCAAGTTTTTTCAAAGAGAAGAAGTACTTAGGTACACATAAAATAGTGAATAAATGAAACAGTTTGATTGAACAGAAACTATTTCAGGCAATTCTTTTGGTTGCAGGAAATAGAAAACCCAATTCAAATTCTTTTTATGAGAAGATCTTTATTGACTTGAATAATTTAAAATCTAGAAATAGTTCTGATGTCAGTAGGATTTGATTGGGATTTAAACAATGCATGATGCTCCTCTTGAGCTCACAATCTCAGACTATAAATGGAGAAGTCTAAGATGCTACACAAGTGACAGTTGTGGTCATGTGCTTGCTATTGATGATTTACGGTAGCTAGGGATGTTCGCCTGTCCTTGATTGGATCGACAAACCCTGTGCTTCATTCCAAGAGCCTGAGGTCAGTGTGTCTTAGCTGAAGATGACGTATTGATTAATAGCAGTAGGGATGTTTGCCTCCAGGGTTGTGGTAATGTGTCAAACTTATTATTGCTATTATTGTTGTTATCGATCTCCTTATTAGCCTATCTTATTACAGGTTTTTTTTTTTCCCTCTTCAGGTGTTTTTTCTTGTTTGACCTGAAAGAAGCATCAGGGAGGCAGGATAAAGTACAGATTGGGAGTATGGACCTGGGGCCAGACTGCTTGGGCGCCGTTGTTGGCAGTACAAGCTTCTGACAAGTATTTGACTTTGCTTTGCCCTCATCAGCTGTAAAATGGTGATAAAGGTGTCTCCTTTTCAGAACTCTGAGAAGGAACTGGAGTTTTTCCTCCCCGGGTCACCCCCAGTCATGCTTTTGTCTTACTCATGGCTCTGCACTCAGAGGTCATTCCTGGCAGGGCTCAAGGTGGAATGCCGGGATCAAACCTAGGTCAGTCACATGCAAGGCAAGTGCCTTACCTGCTGTACTCTCACTCTGGCGCTAATTGAGTGGATTTTTATAACTTAGAATAGTGATTGACTCACTATTAGTCTCCCTACTCCTTGTTAATGTAAATCATTAAAACAGCCCTACCCATGTGAGTGCCCATTCATTGGACAGGTGAGGATACTAATGTACAGAATTACACAACCTGGCATAGGGAAAGAGCAAGAAATGGCTTGGAACTTAGACCTGGCACATGCTAGGTCCTCCATTTGATCTTGACACTGCATGGTTCCCCAGGCTCTCCTGGCTATAGTGTTGCTGGTCTCAAGCATTGAACCACCTGGTCTGCACAGCTGGGGCAAGGGTTGCTGGAAGTGACACCACCTGCCTCCAGATTCCCTGACAAGTGGGCTCTTCCTCCAAAAAGTAAGGAGTTATATGGCCTGTAAAGGGGCCACCAACACTTTCCTATCTCCATACTTCTCTTTGTTTCATGACTGCAGAACAGTTGAATTAATAATCCATTAAATCAGCAGGGAGGAACACTCCCCTACTAAGTAGAAGTGCTGTTCAGAAGTTCCTGAGTGTAGAAAGGCAGCATCACTTGTATAGGCTTCTATAAATAGTCCTTCTCTCCCATATAACTGAGCATTCCTGGGTATATTTCTGTGAGGGATTTCCCATGGAACAGTGGGTACAGCCTACCATATCCATGATTGGCACTCACTCAGGGGATGTTTGCTGGCTCTCTAACTGGTTCCTGTTTTCTGAGATTTAGAGCAAACTATAATTTTTGTGGTCAGGAGGTGATTCGAACCATGATTTCTTTCCATTAGTACCATGGAAGATGTAATTTTTGATGGGGAGAGACCTTGGCCATACCAGAATGTTGCCTCCAAGACCATTAGACAGGTTTTTCTAGAAGTAGAGACAATTTTCTATGTTGCGAATATTTGCTTTGGGGCTGGAGTGTTAGTACAGTGAGCAGGGTGCTTGCCTTGCAAATGGCTAACTAGGGTTTAATCCCCAGCACACCAGATGGTCTCCTAAGCCCTGCCAGGAGTGATCGATCCTAGTGCACAGAGTAAGTCCTGAGCACCACCAAGAGTGACCCCCAAACCAAAATGAAAAAAAAAAACAACTTTTTTTTTTTTTTTGTGGAAAGAGATTGGAATTACTCCTGGCAGTGCTGGAGTGGAGTTGATGGTTGAACCTGAGTTGGCCACATGCCAGGCAAGTACCTTAACCAACTGTACTATCTCACTGACTCTCACCCCCAAAAGAATTATTTTCATACATGGCTGAAAGAATATGTTGTGGGGATGTGATGCAGTGGCTTCATGAAGGAGGCCTTCCCTTAGATCTCTAGGCTTTGCTATGATCCAGACATCCAGGCAGGGTCAGAGGCTTTCTGAGAATAATAATGGTGATTTCTTTGTATGCACTATGAATTTAAGGCATTAGAAACTTAAAAGTGTCACTGTGCATAACCTGTTATATACCCCCCAAATATACAGTCATACATGCAAGGAAAAAAATTATCAAAAACCTCTAATTTGATCTTTCCCTGAGTTGCTTTTGAGGAAAAGAGCCCTGTTCCATCTTTATAGATCTTGCTCTATGGCCAGACCTGCCTCTTGTCTCTGCATTGAAAACTTTGCCCAGAGAGTGTGTGTCACTGTGCCTGGGATAAGGGGACATGACAATATTACAAATCAGGGGACACCCCTCCCCTCAGGAAATTCGAATATCCTAATCACAGATAAAGAACAACAAGGGGCCAGAAAAGTAGGACTAGAGGGAACACAGCAGGCAGAGGTGTCCAAGGTTCGCAGTGTGACTGTTATTGAAGAAGGGGGTAAGAATCTAAAGGAAGTTGAGCCAAATCCAATTTTGGAGCTTAAATTGCAATACTCAGGTATCTTCTGGGTTTAAATTCTTCAACTTAACTATACATAAGCATCATCTGGAGTTCCCCTTATATGAAGTACTCAGACTCATAGAAACCAAGAACGGTGGTTCACAGGCCCTAAGCAAGTGGGTGGGGGTGCAGGAAGAGAACTTTTGTTTCAAGGGTTCAGAGTTTCAGATCTGCAAAAGGAAAAGTCTGGAAATCCATTTCAGAGTAACGTCAATACACTCAAACACTACTGAATCATATACTCAAAAATGGTTGTGATGGTAAAATTTATGTTAGATATTTTCTACAATTTATTTTTATTTCCAAAAAATAAAAAGAACTACCTAGAAGATTTGTTAAAACCGAACTGACTGTGGGGCTGGAGCAATGGTACAAAGGGGAGGGTACTTGCTTTGCACATGGCTGACCCAGGTTCATTCAACCCCTGGCACTCTATATGGTCCACCAAGAACCAGGAGAAGTCATTCTTATACGCAGAGCCAGAAGTAACCCCTGAGCATCACCAGGTCTAACCCAAAAGCTAAAACAAATTCAAATTAAAAAATAAAAATTTGTAAGCCACCTTAGCGATGAGGATTGCTAAGCCTCATCCTCAGACTTTCAATCCAGTCAGGTTGGTTGGGACCTAGGAATGTCTACTCCCTGCCATCTTTCTACTTCAACAAGTGTTCAGGTGATACTGATGCATTTGTTCCAGTGATTAAACTTTAGGAATTACAGCTCTAGCGCAAAGCTTCTCAATTCTGAGTGTCCAATCATTGCAAGGGAGACTGAGACCAAGGAAACCAGAGAGAGGGTGGGAACAGTAGGAGGTTAGAGACGGGATGTGGAGTGCCTTTAAAGGCTGCAGGGTGATTCGAACAAGCCTGGGCCAGACTCTCAACCACACCAACTGGCAACATGACCCAGGTGAGGATAACCAGCAGGCTGGGGCCTTTAGACTCATCCAGCTGCTTCTCCATTTCATCATCTTTAAAAAACAAAAGACTGGTCATAGATTGTTCAGAATATTAAATAAGATTATCAACAGGAGTACTCAGTATCCAACACATAGTGTAAAGTAATGCTACTACTTTTGTTGCTGGCATTACAGGAAACAAGGTTGACCCTGTTTATCTTGACTGGAAAATGGGGTCAGGTTAAAGGCAGTAAAGAAACTATTAATATTCAATTCCAAATGTGTGAACAAGGCACAGAGCTCCCAAGGAGTTAAGAACAAAGTAAGCAGGATTAAATCTAAGAACTTGTTATAATTCCCACAAGCATTTGGCAAATGGAGGGTCATTTCTACAGAATTAGTGGCTAATCCCTTTACTATCTTAATAAGTGTTATTTAGAATATAAATACCATTGTAAAGCCAGGTGTTGGAATCAGTACTCAAAACAACGCCTCCTTCATCTAAAGAAACAATAGAATATACTGTGCTCAGCAGCAGAAGGTAAAACAGCTCAAATTCCAGTCAGCATCGACATGGTAAACAATTGTTCATCAAAAGAAATTGGGGGGGGGGTGGAGAAGATAAGGCACAGTTCACATGGGTAAGATTTTTGATTTGTTAAGATTTGAGAATGTCACATTCTTTGGGGGATGGTGGTGGTGGGCGTGGGGAGGGGGGCATACCTGGTAGTGCTCAGGGCTTACTATTGGCTCTGTACTCAGTGATCATTTCTGGCAGAGCTCTGAGGACTCTATGGGGTGCTGGGGATCCAACTCAGGTCAGCCTTTTGCAAGAAAAGCCCATATCTGCTGTGTTATCTCTCCAGCCCCATGTCACATTCCTTTGTTTAGTTGTAGTATGACTGGGTGTAGAACTTCCGAACTGGAGGATGGAAATCTGAGAGTACTGTGAGTGGCCCACTGTCTTCTTGTAGTGGTGATGTTAATACTTTTCTGCTTCCTAATTGTCCTTAAGTAGCTTTTACTTTTTTCCCTCCTTTTTCCATTTTTCCTTTTTTCATGGTAATATTCATGACATCTGCAATTTCATGATAATATTCCTTTGGTGGAAGGTTTGCTGTCATTTATTGTGGTGAAGTCCATGTGGATGCTTTCAGGCCGAAAATTCATGTCCTTCATTAGTGAAAAAAAAAATTTTTTTTTTAAGTTTCTCACCTCTTATCACCCTCTGTGCTCTGTCTGTTCTTTGCTTCTGAAATTCATGTTAGCTGATTTACTTATGTTAGTTGATTTACTTATTTTAGGACTGTTTCGTCTCATCTTCTGTATTTATCTGATCATATTTTTAAATCGAGATAACATTGGGTTGCATGTTTGGGGCTGGGGATGGGGCTCAGTGGCAGGATGCCTGCCTGGCTGGAGGAAGACTGATGAGAGTTCACTGTCCGGCACTGTCCTTCATTGCTGCTAGAGATACTCTTGAACACCACATGATGTTGTCACCAAACATATGACTCCTGCAATAGCAGTAGGGAAAGAAAGGTAGAGAAAAAGAACAAAAAGTGGGGGAATATAAGAGTGTCAGTTTTTTTTGGTTTGGTTTTTTTTTTTTTTTTTTTTTGCTTTGGGGCTACAGTGTTAAGCCACATCCACCAACCAAAGTGCCGGTTTCTCTCTCCCACATTCTGTTGAACCCTGTCAGCTGACTCCCCCAGTTCTACATAAGCTCATTTTCTGCAAAAGCACAGGAACAATTGAACAGCTGAGGGACTGGCATGAAAACAAGTTGGGGAAGGATGTCCACCAGCATAGGCCGAAGAACAGCTTCATATAGAGGGAGTTGGGGGTTGGTTTTATGCCCAAATAGAGTGATGTAACAACATGCATGTTCTAATAGGTTGGTTTTTTTGTTTGTTTGTTTGTTTGTTTTTGGGCCAACATGGCTGTACTTAGGGCTTACTGAGCACAGGGATCTGTTCAGGGATCACTCTTGGTAGGCTTGGGGAACCATATAGGTAGGCCAGGGATAGAACTTGGTTCCGGCCATGTGCAAGGCAAGTTCCTGTTTGTACTTGCGTTTTCTTTTCTCTTTCTTTCTTTCTTTCTTTCTTTCTTTCTTTCTTTCTTTCTTTCTTTCTTTCTTTCTTTCTTTCTTTCTTTCTTTCTTCCTGATTCTTGTTCCCTAAAGAATTCTGTTCTACAGAATAGGTTTTTGTTTTTGTTTTTTGGAGGGGAAGCTAAAACTGGCTCAAGATCTGTTCCTGCCTTATAGGTAGGCCAGGGATAGAACTTGGTTCCGGCCATGTGCAAGGCAAGTTCCTGTTTGTACTTGCGTTTTCTTTTCTCTCTCTCTCTTTCTTTCTTTCTTTCTTTCTTTCTTTCTTTCTTTCTTTCTTTCTTTCTTTCTTTCTTTCTTTCTTTCTTTCTTCCTGATTCTTGTTCCCTAAAGAATTCTGTTCTACAGAATAGGTTTTTGTTTTTGTTTTTTGGAGGGGAAGCTAAAACTGGCTCAAGATCTGTTCCTGCCTCAGTGTGCTGGGGTGACTCCTGGTGATGCTTAGGGGACCCTCTAGTGCCAGGGATCAAACCTGGGTGTCCCCTATGCAAAGCAGGGCTGTATTCCATTGAGCTCTCTGGCTCTGTTTATAGAATCTTGTTACTTTGTGACAAGAAATCATTTAGCTTTGTGGAGATTAAAGATACTCTCCCCCTTTCCTGTGTAATTTTTGATATTTTACCCTTTTTGCCCTTTGTTTCTCTATTCATGGTTAGGTAGGTTGCTAGATCCTTTATTGGCAGCGTTTCAGAATGGGGTCTCAAAAACTGCCAGTTACGGTTTCTATTGGGTCTGCTGAGTGAGTTGCCCTCATTTATTTGATTTCACACTTAAAAATGTATAGAACTTTAAATATCCCAAACTTTTGGCTGAAAAGCAATATATATTGTATTGAAGGCTAAGAAGGGAGAGTGGGAAATATTGGCATTCATCGCTCTTTTAACTGCAAAACAATATGTCTTCAAAAACAAACAGAATACTCAGGGCAGGATCTGTAATATTGGTAATTGGTCAGACACACACACACCTGCAAATGAACAACACTAAGTGGTAGCCTTTTATTTTTAAGACTTGTATTTAGTTTGCCTCATCAGAGATCTTGACTTTCTTACTTTGTTGCTTGCAACAGCTTGTTTTTCTATATTGTTGACTTTTTATTTCAGTACCAGTAACTTTTGAAATAATTTAGTTTTGTGAGAAATAAGAATTCTTTATTTTTTATTTTTTTAAAAAAGAAAGCCTTATTGCTGCTTCTAAAAGGAATTTTCCAAGGGTAAGCATATAATCCTGAGATTAAAATGCAGCTGACACATTAAGCCTTCTTATATGAAAGACTGAATAATAGGCTTCAATGCCATTTGTCCTTGACCACCCTCAAAGGGCATTCTCATAGGCCAAGGGAGATTGGTGATAAATACTGCCGAGGGAACTGGATCTGAGATTTTTAATTCCTGGTCAATGCTTCAGTGCTTTGGCATTCAAGCCCAAACCATTGAGAGTAGGTGAAAAGCTGTTGTTAACTTAATTCTGATAAGCAACTCTCCTATCTATAAAAAGTAGCTAGTTTTTGAGGGCACTGAGGTTATTTTATTTTATTGGTTCTTGAAGGTTGTGGGTTTACTAGAATGTAAATTTTTGTTTTGGACGTGTGATATTATACAGCACACCTACTGTCACAGCACCAGTCTTCTTTCATTACAGTCATAAACCCTCTTAAAAACGTTTCATTATTTATTTTTATTTATTAATTGGGATATGTGTAGCTGTTGCTATCAGAGTTTTGGATATTCAGCATCCCAGCATCTCAGCAACCCACCAGCCTTGTCTGCATCCCTCTCCCGCTGCCTCTAGGCTCCTGCCCTCTCTTAGAAAATGCTTTTGCAGTTTGATGTGGTCCCTTCCATTTATCTTTGCTTTCAATTCCCTGGCCAGTGGAGCTGAAGCTCTGAAAACCAGAATTGTTTTTTAAATAGGCGACCCGACTTTAGATTCTAATTTCCTGATGGTATTAAGTTCAGTTGCTTCCTCTCCTGTTGGATGTGCCCTTTGTCAGGCAGGTAGCCTTGTTCTGTTCCTGCTTACTGAAGCACTGTCCCTAAGAGAAATTCCTTGGTCATTGTCCTGTTGTTAGCCTGTGAGTCCTGGGAGAGGCTGGGACCAACTCTACATGGGCTGGCTCAGAAAGTTGTGTTGGTACACCTGAAGTCCCCGTGATCTGCTCATCCCGAGAGCTGCTCGTTACCTCCTGGTTTGGGGGAACTGTTTTTCTCAGGCTAAAATGAGATTTTGCTCTTTGGGCGAAAGGGTGAAATTGGTCCCAAGCTCTGCCCTGCTCCTAGGTTCTCACTGTTTTCTCCTAGAATTATTTTCTTATTACTCTTATTAAAATAAGAGTCAGTTACTCTTATTTTATTCAAGAATAAGACCGATTGAGACAGCAATGTATGCTTTTTCAAAGAGAGAAGAGAAAAAGGAAAAGAAATCACATGCCCATAGTAGGAATTCTGGCAGCTCTGGAATGGAGGCTATGAAGTTGCTTTGGGAAGCGGATTTTATAGGATTGAAAAAAAAAAGACATGTCTTCTTTAGCACAAGAGCGTCTGTTTAATTGGTCTTGAGAGGTGATTTTGAGGAAGGCCTCTAGAGTTGTGCTGTGGGCTACCTGGTGGTATTTGGGGGGGGGGTGTGGGGCTGGAGATGGAGTCTGGAGCCCCCTGTATGCCAGGCCTCCAAAGGGTTTCTTACCGAGCTGCCTTAGCTTGGTGTTCTCTGTGCAAGAGTGCCTGCGAGGTGGTGGTGAAGGAAGAGGACTTTGAACTCTGATGGTCTTCGAGGGTCTTACCAGAGTCTTTATTTCTACTTCTGAATTGTCACCTGTGTGTGGGGGGGGGGCTGGAGCAATAGCACAGCAGGTAGGCCTTTGCCTTGCATGTGGCCGACCTGGGTTTGATTCCTCTGTCCCTCTCGGAGAGCCCGGCAAGCTACCAAGAGTATCCCGCCCACACAGCAGAGTCTGGCAAGCTCCCCATAACATATTCGATATGCCAAAAACAGTTAACAAGTCTCACAATGGAGGCGTTGCGGAGGTCATTTGAGCAAATTGATGAACAACGGGAGGACAGTGCTACAGTGGTACAGTGTGTGTGGGAAGGGGGAGGAGGGTGCGAGGGTACAGCCTGTGGAATTCTGAGCTGACTGTCTCTCAACAGAATTACCTCTCCTAGCATTCTTGGTTCTAAAGCTCCCAAGGGCCCACCTTGGTAGGTCACCGGTGTGTAACCCATCATCACTGTATGGCACCCTGTCCTTGCTGGTGATTACTTAGCAGTGCTCTCTGCAGCAGCCCACAGCTTTGTGCAGCCAAGCTCTAGCCACACTGACTACTACGGGGAGAGGAGAGGAAAATCTCTCTGCTCCCATGCTGAGTGCCACGGAAGCCTGCCCCAAATAATTCCCCTTTTTCATGCAGGGCTGTGCACAAAGCTGAGAAATTGCTTTCTACTTAAAAGCATTGACCTTCTATTACTCTCTAAACCTTTGAGGAAATTGGTCTTAGCTTTCCTAAGTTTAGAAAGTCGCTTAGTCTTTATTATTGACGCCATCTACCTCAGGTTGAGTTCAGATAAATAGGAAGCACATTACCTTAGAGACATCTGGTTTGTTTGTTGAGTTAAAAAATAAGAAGAGGGGCTGGAGCGATAGCACAGTGGGTAGGGTGTTTGCCTTGCATGCAGCCGACCCGGGTTCGATTTCCAGCATCCCATATGGTCCCCTAAGCACCGCCAGGAGTAATTCCTGAGTGCATGAGCCAGGAGTAACCCCTGAGCATTGCTGGGTGTAACGCAAAAAAGAAATAAAATGAAATAAAAAGAAAACCTGCAAAATATACATGAACTATGAGCACTTACCAGCAAGTCAGAGACTCTGGGAAAACCAGTAGCTCCTCACTTTAGATTTCTGTCTCTTTCTCATGCCTTCCAGTCCTGTCTTCTTGTCTCTGTTTTTGTGATAGGGAAGCGAACTGTCAGAGCTGAGACCCTTAGGAGTGAGGACGGGTTTTAGTGCTTAAGGGGGAACCTTGCACAGGCCAGCTCACCACATCCCAGTTTGGGTTTCCTGATGGAGCTGTCTTGTTGAGACTCAGACTGCCCTCTTGTCTACCTGTGAGGACAGTTTTTCCTAGGTCTTCTAAGTTCTGAGGAATGACATAGGTGTTTTTTTTTTTAATTTCAAAGAGAAGCTGTTTTTAGTTGAAACTATCCTGTTTCTGATCTTGGTAAAGCTAGTTTGCCCGCCTCTCTCCACCGTGTTTATAGATGACTGGCTAAAGAACCAAGGAAGAAGGAAATACTTCTGACTTCCAAGTGGTTTAAATGACGTGCCAACAGGGCAAATATTTTTCTGTTTTGTTGTCATCATTGTGTTGATTCTTACTCTGTGGAAAGGATCACTTATATTCTTTTACCAACTTCTATTGGAAAATTTATACATATGTATATTACAGTGCACTGGACGATGAATAAAAGCGCTATTAGGAATGGAAGGGTTAAATTTATGAGATGGATGAGTTGTGAGTCAAGACTTATGTGAGACAGACAACAGCTTTGTCTTTTGTCACTTGAGCTTGCCATGAATAGGCCACTCATCTGGTGAGAGAATTTTAATGACCTAGCTTGACTATGGGAAAAAAATTGCTGTTGAGACAGAGTTTGAATGAAATATTCTCTCCATTGTGGGACTGCCCTTCTCTGGGCGCGGGAGAGAAGAATGGGTGGCATTTAGGGAATTTGGCTCTTCTGCTGAAAGGGGCCTGTCCCTTCAATTGCAGCTGTGTCGGCTGCTGGTAGGACTGTGGGGACAAGGGCGCCTCTTCAGAGGGAGTCTCCGAGGTCACTCGAGTTTTGGAGGTTGCCGACTTTTCGTGACTCAGGCTAGTGTGGAGGCCACAGTTAAAACATTGCTCAAGAGATTGACAGCTGAGGATAAATTGGCTCTCTCTCTCTCTCTCTCTCTCTCTCTCTCTCTCTCTCTGTGTATGTGTGTGTGTGTATGTGTGTATGTAAGTGTGTGTGGGGAGAGCTTGGGTCTTGTCTGCAGAAAGAGCTGCTTTGGCGTGAACATCACCCGCCTTTTGAATCAGAGGCTGGGCTGAGGGAGAGTGTGAGGTGGCTGTGGATTAGGAGCTCCCTCAGGACTTTGGTTAGGAAAGTGTCTGGCGTCCTGCCCTCTTTGACATTGGCAGTGTTACCTTTGCGATGTTGCCTCTGCTCAGGCAGGATGGGGGCACAGAGCAGTGGGGAGGATGGGAGCAGAGCAGCTCTGAGAGAAGGCAGTGCTGAGAGCAGCAGGTAGACACTTGATTGTTGATTCTTCGCAGACCAGAGGAAAGCTGTTGGAGCAGAGCGATGAAGGCTGAATGAGGGCGCTGGGTCCCCAGCACCTGTGGGGAGGGAGCGCTAGGAAATCGGTCTCCAGACAGGCTCCTTCAGTGTTGAAAACTGACGGCATCTGTGCTCTCTTTCAAACCCTGGACACAGGCCTTGTAGTCTGCTGGTTGCTCTATTCTGGGGAAAGGAGAATGAGCAGAGTTTAGCATAAGGGTAGGGATTATTGGCAGAATGGAGAAATGAAGAGGCAAGCAAAAAGGCATTCACAACACTTAGTTTAGAAACATTACTGGCAGCTTTCAGTACAGTATTCCCTAGAAATTTGCCTAGGCTGCTAAGCGAGAGTTTGGGTGATACAAGTGAACCTTCAAATGCATTTCTTCTGGAGGGGGTGGTGGTTAAAAACCTTTCATCAAGAGAAATTGATGACTGTGATGTGTCCCCTCCCTTCACGGACCCCACCCACTTTTGCCCCCCAAAGCCCTAAAAATAGCAGGGCCTGCTGACAGGTGAATTCTATCGTTTTATGGACTGAGAGTTTGGCATTTCCCCCCGTCACTGTGTTGACAAATGTGACTGTTGTGATAGAAGCAGTGATGAGTCCACCTCTTCACCTTACCCCACCTTAAGGCTCCTAATAAAAACAGTCTGCATGCAATGACTGAGCCACTTGGGAAACCCTGTGGAATGCAGTGTTCTAGTTATTTCCAACTTAGCCCCATGGTGGCAGCCTTAGGAATTGCTTCATTTTTGCATGGCAGGGGGATGTTGAGAGAGGTGCCAAACGCCTACAAGTTTGGGTAGGTAGAAAACAAGGAATCAGCTGGCCAGGGCATGCCCAGTGCATTTTTGTTTCTGGTTAAGAGATGACTGGTTCAACCCATGGTGGCCCAAACTTTTATGAGATGCATGGTAGCTTTCTGTCATTTTCCTGTGTGCCGTTGCAGTTGTTAGACCCTCCTTTACTGTTAGAACCTTCTTTGGTGATGTATGATGAATTGAGAATAGGTGGTGAGTGGGCAGTAAATTTGGGTACAGATTTTAGCTCCTTCATTGTGATCCTGGGGTAATCACTTCCTAAATTCTAGTTTTCTTAACTGTGAAATAGGAATGTTGTTTGCTCAGGGTCATTTAAGTATTACACGAGACTTTTGTACGTGTATATGTGTACACGTGCGCATATATATATACACACACACACACATATACATAGATTAAATATCCCTTTTGGATTTTTGCATTTGCATATGTATGTAGATTGTTATCTGTATTAGATGTGCACATATACATATAGAGATAGGGTGTTTACACAGGGTCTGTCACACGCTGCGTGCGAAATACACAACAACAGCTGTTACTATCACACAATTGGTTCTTATTGTGCTATACTTATATTCTAGTGTTGTGATGTGCCGGGCACCATCTTATATGCTCTCAGTGCCACCCTTCTGGAAGCAGCAGCATTCGCTGATGGGAATTGGATGAGATGCCAAGCTCTGTTTGAAATGCATCCAGATTCCTGTTTGCTTTCCTTAGCAGCTTTTCTTCTCATTCTTTTGACTCGTAAGCCATTGTCTTTTTTTAAAATATTCTTTGCGTTATCTTAAAGCCTTAACTTCCAGAATGGGTAGATACCATTGTATCTATCTATACCATTGCCTATGTGTGGTATATCTCTGGGGCAGGGAACGTGGGCTGCTTGAATCCTGGCAACATGGTCTTGTAAAAATTGTTTTGCTGTTTATTTTTACATCTTTAGGTTTACTTTTCCTTCCTCACACCACATGAGAGAGCAAGGATCGATTTATAAAACAAACTGGTTTATTAGTTAGACAGTGGCTGTTCTACTTTTAGTCGTTAATTTGGTCAGTGTTGTCCACAAGAAGTAATTGGGATTCGCAGTTAAACTTGGTAAAATTCTTGCCAGAATTTTGGCAAGTTAACTTGTCCAGAAGGATGGTGGGCAGAAGTAGGCACTTTTACCCAATTTTGAAAACAGTAGAGAATTGAGGGGCCAGTGTATCTCTTATTTCAGTCTGTGGGTATTTATTTTCATTTTTATTTAACTTATTTGGGCGTGGGATTGGGCCATACCTGGTGGTGCTCAGAGACTAATTCTGGGTCTGTACTCAGGAGTGAGTGACCCCTGGCGGTATTAGGGGGACCATATGTGGTACCAGGGATTGAGCCAGACTTGGCTGCATCTGGCATGCAAGGCATGCACCTTATTTGCTCTGGGGCCCCTGTTCAACACCAGGAGCATCATGTGTAATGAGGTTTTACTAGCTTTATTTATAAAGGCCCAGAATGTTAATTTACCCCCCCACCCCCGATCATTAGAAGTCACAGTCACAGTCCTCCTGTTGTTCATCAATAATTTGCTCCAGCAGGCCCAGTAATGTCTCCGTTGTGAGACTTGTTACTGTGTTTGGCATATCGAATACATCATGGGTAGCTTGCCAGGCTCTGCCGTGCGGGCGAGATACTCTCAGTAGCTTGCCGGGCTCTCCCAGAGGGCCAGAGGAATCGAACTCGTGTCGGCCATGTTGGCTGCTTGCAAGGCAAACGCCCTACCCGCTGTGCTATTGCTCCAGCCCATTAGAAGAAGTATCTTTAGAATAATTGAAGTCTACATGGAATGCTCTATTTTTGGGGTCATTAACATTATGAGAATTAACATGAGGCTCAGAACAGATTTACTGCAAGAGGGTTTCTGTGATCCTCTGATTTTACATAACTAAATCCTATTTTTTCATTCTTCTTTCTGCTAAGGCACCATGACTATGAGATATTGTGTGACTTTTTTTTTGCAGGGGAGGAAGGCTGGCTCAGAGAATAAGGACAGTGAAGGCGATACCTTCCATTGTACCCAGACTTCTTTCTGAACTGGGAAAACCAGGAAGGTCCTGAAAGTTTCTCCGTCCCTTTTTTCAGGGCATCTTTTCCCTAGATGATTCAGTTTGCAGTGCTTTGTAGGTGAAAGGTTAACTCTCAGAAATGCAGCCCTAAATTCCCAGATCAGCAAAAGACATTGAATAAATAAAAGCTGGGGAGAAGATTAGCCATCTCTACAGTGGCACACTGGAGGCTGGATGTCTTCTTGGGTGCTGGTCAAAGGCTCTCTCTCCAGCAGGTCACCCTGGTTTCTTCGGAGGTACTTGAAGATGCTCAGAGGTGACACTGTCTGTCAAGGTTCCATGTCCCTGACTGAGTTGGCACTGACACTGCTCCCATCCACTCTGAAGCCCATGCTTTAACCGCTGACTACTGTGTGCTCCCAGCACCCAAGCACCTGCCCACTCAATCTCTCTAGCGTCCTCTTGCATCCTGTTGCCCCCAGACCCTGGGTCTTCTCTGTCTCTTGTTTCTCTCCGCTCCGCTGCTTCCCCCAGAGGCAGCCCAGTTAGCACTGGCAGCTCTGTCTGCTTCTGGACAGAGAAGGGAGATCTCTTGATGCACGGGAGGTTGTCGCTCCTTTTTCATGTCAGGAAGGGGGCGGGAGGGGGGAATCACAGAAACGTAAACACAAATTTGTGTGTGCTGCATCTGTTTAATTTTATCGCTATTATTTTTTTCGGTCTTTGTGATGACTGGGCTGACACACACTCTCGGTTGTGTTATCACACAGCAGAGTTGCTATAATGACACTCTGACAGGTGGGCTAGTCCCAAGGATCGAGCTGGCTGCCTTTTGGACCTCATGCGTATGAGACAGTTGCTGTGTTGCTGAGCCCTACCCAACTCCCCCAATATACCATGCAAATGTATAGACATAAATAGTATATAACATATATTTAATATAGTCACTGTATTTTTTATGAGGGAAAGTGGTCTACCAAGCAGTGCTCCGATGGCCTTGAGGACCTTCCCAGAGATTCTCAGCCAACTAGCCAGTGGCTCGATGCAAGGCCTAGGGTAGTGCTACTCAGCCCTGGGTGTTTCCTGGGCCACTAGGACCATCCCCAGTGACCCTTAGAGTGCTGGGGATTGAACCAGCCATATGCAGACATGTGTTTCTATCTTGCCCGACCCACCACATGTTCTTTTTTATTTATTCACTTTTTTTAAAGCCCATTTCTAGTTAAAGGTTTTGGAAGAGAAGCTCAGAGTCATGGATTGGCTGGAATGTGGGGGCTCTGGTGGTGTGTCTCGGACCAGGCAAAGCAAGGGCTTCCAATAGTCGGAACGCTGGCGAGCAGACAGCAGTGCTCCCTCTGGCTCTGAAACAATGTTGCTCTGTTCTTTAGCATGATTTTTCTCACTGTTTATTGCTTTCTTCATTCACCAGTCATTTGCAAGGCGTTTTTAGTGCTGTGGACAAACAAGTGTGAGAAACATTATCTGCCTTCTTTTCCTGGGAGGAAAAGGAGATTTGCAAGAAACAGAAGTATGTGTAGGTAGCAATTTGGGATGTGATGGTCAAGGTAAAAGTGTTTCAGAATTGTGAAGCTGAATCCCCACTTGCTTCCCCCCTACCCTGCGAACTAGACAAATGTTCCTAAATCTATCCCTAAAAAATGGCAGTACGAATAACATTTCATCATTGTCTGAAAAGAGACATCAGATGTCAAAATATAAAGATAAAATCAAGAATGTAGTAGTTTAGAGATGTAGTATTTTTGGAATGTCTGATTGAAATTGTAAAGGTTGTTTTCTCCTTTTTCCTCCAAAGGAAAAGAGAAAATTGAATTGCTTGGAGTGTGTGTGTGTGTGTGTGTGTGTGTGTGTGTGTGTGTGTGTGTGTTATTTGTAGCCTTCATGGCTTCATGGCTTATCTAAAGCAAGAATCATAAACTTAGTTATCTTTGGGGGCCAGATGCTCAGAGAAATGGGTTTGGGTGGATTGGGGTGCTGGGGATTGAACTTCAGTTGGCCATGTGCAAAGCAAGCATCCTGCCCGCTATACTATCTTTCTGGCCCCCAAAACCCAGAGTTTTACATAAAGTAAAGTAAAGTAAAGTAAAGGCCCTCCCGTTGATCATCGATTTACTCGAGCGGGCCCAGTAACGTCTCCATTGGAGACTTTGTTGTTACTGTGTTTGGCATATTGAATATGTCACGGGTAGCTTGCCAGGCTCTGCCGTGCGGGCGAGATACTCTCGGTAGCTTGCCGGGCTCTCCGAGAGGGGCGGAGGAATCGAACTCGTGTCGGCCATGTTGGCTGCTTGCAAGGCAAACGCCCTACCGCTGTGCTATCACTCCAGCCCAGTTAGAGAGGTTGATTCCTACCATTTTCTTTTTCCCAAGAATTGCTTTAGCTATTCGTGGGGGCTTATTGTTCCATATAAATTTCAGGAGTGTTTGCTCCATTTCTTTGAACAATGTCATGGGTATCCTTATAGGGATTGCATTGAATTTATACAATGCTTTCGGTAGTATTGCCATTTTGACAATGTTAAGTCTCCCGACCCATGAGCAGGGGATATCTTTCCATTTCCTCATGTCCTCTTTTATTTCCTGAAGTAGCGTTTTGTAGTTTTCGTTGTACAGGTCCTTTACTTCCTTAGTTAAGCTGATTCCTAGGTACTTGATTTTCTGGGGCACAATTGTGAATGGGATTGTTTTTTTCATGTTGCTTTCTTCTCTCTCACTGTTTGCGTATAGGAAAGCCATGGACTTTTGGGTATTGATTTTATAGCCTGTAACTTTACTATACGAATCTATTGTTTCTAGGAGTTTTTTGGTGAAGGTTATTGGGTTCTCTAAGTAGAGTATCATATCATCTGCGAATAGTGAGAGCTTGATTTCTTCCTTTCCTACCTGAATGCCCTTAATATAGTTTTCTTGCCTAATCGCTATTGCACGTACTTCCAGTACTATATTGAACAGCAGTGGAGATAGTGGGCATCCTTGTCTCGTCCCTGATCTTAGAGGGAAGGCTCTCAGTTTTTCCCCATTGAGGATGATGCTTGCTGTAGGCTTGTGGTAGATGGCTTTTTTAATTATGTTGAGGAAGGTCCCCTCTATACCCATTTTGGCTAGGGTTTTCATCATAAAGGGGAGCTGGATCTTGTCAAATGCTTTCTCTGCATCTATTGATATAATCATATGCTTTTTATCTTTTCTTTTGTTGATATGATGGATTATGTTGATTGATTTCCGAACGTTAAACCATCCTTGCATCCCTGGGATGAATCCTACTTGGTCATGGTGTATGATCTTTTTCATGAGTAGTTGGATTCTATTTGCTAGTAGTTTGTTGAGGATCTTTGCATCTGTGTTCATCAGGGATATTGGTCTGTAATTCTCTTTCTTTGTGGTATCTCTGTCTGCTTTTGGTATCAGTGTGATATTTGCTTCGTAGAAACTGTTCAGAAGTGTTTTTGATATTTCAATTTCGTGGAAAAGCTTAAAGAGGTTTGGGAGTAAGTCCTCTTTAAAGATTTGGAAGAATTCACTAGTGAATCCAACTGGGACAGGACTTTTGTGCTTGGGGAGACTTTTTATTACCATTTCAATTTCCTTGATGGTGATAGGTCTGTTCAGGTATTCCAGGTCTTCTTGGTTCAGCCTTGGGAGTCTGTAGGAGTCTAGGAATTTATCCATTTCCTCGAGGTTTTGATGTTCCGTGGCATAAAGCTTCTCAAAGTACTCCCTGAGGATCCTTTGAATTTCTGTAGTTTCTGTTGTAATGACCCCCTTTTCATTTCTGATTCAGTTTATTAGGGTTTTCTCTCTCCCTTTCTTTGTGAGTTTTACTAGAGGCTTATCGATCTTGTTAATTTTCTCGAAGAACCAGCTCTTGGTTTCATTGATCTTTCGGATTGTTTTTTGGGTTTCCATCTCGTTAATCTCTGCTCTGAGTTTTATTATTTCCTTTCTCCTGTTCGGGTTGTGCTCCTTTTTTTGGTCCTTCTCCAAGATCTTAAGCTGTGAGGTTAGGTTACTTATGTGTGCTCGCTCCTCCTTCCTGAGGAATGCTTGTAGAGCTATAAACTTTCCTCTTAACACAGCTTTTGCTGTGTCCCATAAGTTTTGGTAACTCGTGTTCTCATTTTCATTTGTTTCTAGGAATCTTTTGATTTCCTCTTTGATTTCCTGTCTAAGCCACTCGTCGTTCAATAGCGCACTGTTTAATTTCCAGGTGTTTGATTTAGTTTTCTGTTTTTGTGTGTGATTTACTTCTAATTTCAGCGCATTATGGTCCGAGAAGATTGTTGATACAATCTCTATCTTCTTAATTTTATGGAGGCATGTTTTGTGGCTCAGCAGGTGGTCTATCTTGGAGCATGTTCCATGTACGCTTGAGAAGAATGTGTATTCAGCTTTTTGTGGATGAAGTGTCTTGTATATATCTACTAAGTCCCTTTCTTCCATTGTTTCCCTCAGATGAAGTATGTCCTTGCTAAGCTTGAGTCTGGTTGATCTATCAAGAGGTGACAAAGCGGTGTTGAAGTCTCCCACTAGTATTGTGTTGCTATTGATGTCTTTTTCTGAATCTGTGAGTAGTTGTTTTAAGTACTTTGCTGGTCTCTCATTAGGTGCATATACATTTATTATTGTAAGTTCTTCCTGTTGTACAGATCCTTTGATCAATAAGAAATGGCCTTCACTGTCTCTTATGACCTTCTTCACTCTGAAATTGATGTGGTCTGATATTAGGATGGCTACCCCAGCTTTTTTATGGGAGCTGTTTGCTTGTAGGATTGTTTTCCAGCCTTTGTACTCTGAGTCTGTGTTTGCTTTGACTATTGAGATGTGTTTCTTGCAGGCAGCAGAATGTTGGGTTCAATTTTCTAATCTATCCTGCCACTCTGTGTCTTTTAATTGGTGCGTTTAGCCCATTGACATTGAGAGAGATTATTGTTATGGGATTTTGTCCCATTGTTCTGTTGAAATTTTGTGTATTTGAGGGGCCTTTCTTGCCTTAAAGTAGCCCATTTAGTTGTTCTTGTAACCATGGTTTTGAGTCTATGAAGTTCCTGAGCTGTTGTTTGTCTGTGAAACTGTGTGTTTTTCCTTCTGTTATGAATGAGAGTCTCGCTGAGTAAAGTATTTTTGGTGAGGCATTTATTTCATTGAGTTTTTTCATTATGTCCCACCACTGTTTTGGGGCCATGAGGGTTTCATCAGAAAAATCAGCTGTGAATTTTAAGGATGCTCCTTTGTGAGAGATTTCTTTCTTCGATCTTGCTGCTTTCAGAATTTTGTCTCTGTCTAAGGTTTTGGTCATTTTGATCAGAATGTGTCTTGGGGTATTTTTATTCGGATTTCTTCTAGCTGGTACCCTTCGGGCCTCCTGAATGTGGTCACAAGTTTTCTTCAGCTCTGGAAACGTTGGAGCAATGATGTCTTTGACAGTTTCTTCTTCATCAAGGTTTTCTTCCTGTACCTCTGGGACTCCAATAATTCTTATGTTACCCCTCTTGGTTTCATCACGATCTTCTCTTGCCATCTGTTCCCGAATTGTGAGTCTCTTTTCCATTTTCTGCTCTTTTCTAGAGAGTCTCTGAACTTCATCTTCGAGCTCACTGATTCTGTTCTCAGCAGCTGTTACTCTGCTGCTGAGGCCTTCCACTGAGTTTTTCAATTCGCCTACGAGATTTTTCAGGTCTGACATTTCCGATTGCATTTTCCTCATTTCTGCCTTCAAATCCTCTTGTCTTCTATTTGCATTGCTTTCCATTGTTTCTTTTAGTTCCCTAAGCATCCTAAGTAGCTCCCTTATGAATTCCTTGTCAGAGAGGTTGTCTAACACTACAGTACTGTTCGTGTCATCTGGGCTAGACTCTTCAATAAGAAAGTTTGGTGGGCTTTTGCGTTGCTTTACCATTGTGACAAGTGTGGTTTAGTTCTTCACTGTTACCATTCTGCTTGATATGCAGTGTGAGTTAAGATAGGCTTATGAGTTATTGGCTACTGTGTTTCTAGTGGCTGAGCTAAAGTAGAGAAGTTTCCATCTAAGAAGGTAGCTTATGGTTCCTATGGCATATGTAGTGGGAAAATATTTCGCGGCCGAGTTAGCGGCCGCGGCACTGGAAAGAGTCCTTGGCACTGGGCGAGGAGTTGGGAACGGCTCCTGGTTGGAATGAGGAGCCGTTCAGCTTTGTTGCCCAGAGCTGGGCCTCCGTGCCCGTCCTGCGCAGATCAGGGGAGAAAACCGGCTTTCTAGGAGATGGATCTAGCTGCGCATGCCCAGAGAGGGTCCCAGGCCCTTGGGGGCGGGCTGTACCTGGTTGGAATTGGAGCCATTCAGCTTTATTGCCCAGAGCTGGGCCTCCGTGCCCGTCCCGCGCAGATCAGGGGAGAAAACCGGCTTTCGAGGAGATGGATCTAGCTGCGCATGCCCAGAGAGGGTCCCAGGCCCTTGGGGGCGGGCTGTACCTGGTTGGAATTGGAGCCGTTCAGCTTTATTGCCCAGAGTTGGGCCTCTGTGCCCGTCCCGCGCAGATCAGGGGAGAAAACCGGCTTTCGAGGAGATGGATCTAGCTGCGCATGCCCACAGAGGGTCCCAGGCCCTTGGGGGCGGGCTGTACCTGGTTGGAATTGGAGCCGTTCAGCTTTATTGCCCAGAGCTGGGCCTCTGTGCCCGTCCCGCGCAGATCAGGGGAGAAAACCGGCTTTCGAGGAGATGGATCTAGCTGCGCATGCCCACAGAGGGTCCCAGGCCCTTGGGGGCGGGCTGTACCTTGGCGGGCCGCGCCAGTCTGGTGGGTGGCGGCGGTGGTGGGCGCGAGCCTGTGGCCGATTCGGGGTGCACGGTGCTCGGGGCACAGACTCCGGGTCGCAGGCCTTTAATTTTAATTTTTTAAAAAATTAAATCACTGTGAGATACTCAGTTACAAAGTTGTTTATTATCGGGTTTCAGCTATAGAGTGTTCCAACACCTGTTCCTCTACTAATGTGCATTTCCCACCACCAGTGCCCCCAGCTTCCTTCCCGCCAGCCCTGTACACCATCCCCAACCCTGTACACCATCTTTTCTTTCTTTCTTCCTCTCTGTCTCTGGCTCTGGCTCTCTTTCCTTTTGGGCATTCTGTTTTGCAATATAGATACCGAGAGGTTATCATATTTGTTCCTTTACCTATTTCAGCACACAGTTCCTATTCAGAGTGATCATTTTCAAGTATCTTTGTCACAAAGATGCCTTCTCTATTCCCCCAGCACTTGGAGCAGACACCCAAATGTGGACCAATCCCCCTAGCCCTTGTTTCTACTCTCCTTGGGTATGAGTCTCACATTATGTTTTTTTCTTTTTAATCCCACAATAGAGTGAAGTCATTCTGTGGCTGTCTCTCTTCTTCAGACTCATTTCACTCAGCCTGATACTCTCTATGTCCATCTATTTAAAATTCATGACTTCATTTTTTCCTAACAGCTGCATCATATTCCATTGTGTCGACAGATATACCGTAGTTTCTTTAACCAATCATCTCTTCTTACATTTTATTGATTTATTTGGCTTCTTGGGGTCACAACTGGTGGTGCTCATGGGTTACTCCTGGTTCTAACTCAGGAATCACTCTTGGCAATGCTTCAAAGACCATATGTGATACGGGGGATCAAACTCAGGTCAGCCTCATGGAAGGCAAATGCTCTTCCTGCCGTCCTGTCGATTTAGCCCCCATAGATTGCATTTTAATCAGCTTTAGAGCCACTGAGAATTTCTCAGTGTCAGGCTTGATGGTTTGGGACATACATGGGATATAAGCAGCCCCTATACTCACTCCCCGCTTTCTGTTGACGTTACTGTGATGATCAAGCATCAGTTGTGGTGCTTGCTCATTTCAGTTCTGATGTTCATCATCGGACACACTCTTTAGTTGCAGCACTTGAGTGAGTTATGGAGCTTCCTGGGGATCACTTGTGCCTGCTGTAGGTTGCCCTCCTTGCCTCGGTGTTTGCACGTCATTTTAGAGCTTGCTGGGGGTTGCATCCCTTTTACTTGCTGGCTCACATTCCCCGACTTTGCTGCAACTGGACACCACTTGTGTTCCCAGAGATCACGGACAGCAGAGTTGCCAGCCATGAAGAGCAGAGATGCCAGGAATGTGCTTGGCACATGTGATCACACCAGGGATTCAACCCAGCACCTCACCACTGCAGGGAAAGGTGCTTTGGCCATTGAGCTGTGTATATAGTTTAAATTGTAGATGTATAAATACATATTTTCTTAGACTCTTGATTTTGTAGTAAGTCATGTTGCAAGTGCCTTAAAAACATAAAAGAGGGAAACAATTAAGTCACATGAAGTAAAAAGTCACAGTCACTAAAGGAACAGAAGTTGCCACCATCCAACTCAAGAAGTAGACATTTTCCAGCATTCTGGAACCCCTCTTGGGCCTTTCCCATCTCTCTCCTCCTTTTCCCTAAGGGTAACGACACCCAGATAATCCTGATCACGTCCATTAATGACTCTCCCCCAATGTTTTCTATTTCACCCTGTGCCAAGTCCTTTCTCCTGGTCTTGTTGTGTAGTTCTAGCAAAGCCAGTGCTCTAACACAGCTTCCTGAGCTCATGCCCCTGGAACAGGGATGGATTTGAGTGCCCCAGTGTGGACTTGTGCGCTTTAACACCAGCTTGCACTACAGATTATTGCTTGTGCTAAAATCGCAAGTTTCACAAGTGGTGGGTGGCATCTGCTTCTCCTTGAGGGACAAGCTTCTTGCCCTCCCAAGGCTTTTTTAGTCACCAGGTGAGGAATGAGATAAAGGCAGGCCCAAGACCTGGCAACTATCACCTATGTGCCCCTGACCCTTGGAGGTAGGTTGTCAGTACCTTCATTCCCAAGCACATACAAGTGTAATCAGAACCCCTGCACCTGTGGAGCCTGGTAACTGAAACTCTGTCATGATGGGGCGGATTGCTTAGGAATTATAGTCCCTGAAAAGGGTCTCTTACATAACCGCATTTAACGCTGTTTCGCGGCATAGTATTTTAGAGATCTGTTTCAGCGGTGGCGTAATATAGTCCTTTCACGGAAACAGCAGCCTTCTGGCATAGTTTTCGTTCACTTGCCAACAAGACTGTTTAGCCCACAGAATGCCCTTGCTGTGGGCATGGTCTTTGGGTTTATGGCACGTTCACCTTCCTGTTGGTCTAGAGAACGTTTCAGAAGCAATGATTCTCAGCTCAGGTGGCACAGCCCTCTCCTGCCACATGCTCTTTGATGCCCCAGAGTGCCTGAAGTGGAAGCTGGCATTTGTTGAGCTGCTTACTAGCTCCTGATTTCTCTGAAGCTTTCAGTGCGGATGTTTGGTGCTGGGAATGAGTTGCTGACGCTGCCAGGAACTTTGCAGCTCAGGCTCCGCCCACCCCAATTCCCCAGGAAGAGAAAGAGCTAAAAATCATCAAATAAGGGCCATAGAAGGGACCAGTCAGAACAGGTACGTTTGTTTTAAAGGTGGGATGTGTGGCTATGGATGGAGACACAGAGCCGAGGCACAGGAAAACCTTGCGTCCCTAGATGGCTGTGCTTTTGCTTTAAAAGACATTAACTGTGGAAGCTCTGCAGTTGTGTTTTCCAAAACATGGTCTACTAACCACTTGTGTTGTGGGGGATGGAAGGGAGTGGGGAGATGAAGGTTGGATGAGGAGGGGTAATGTCCATATGTCCATGTATGTGCCTTCAGGGAGTACTTGTCAGAAATGTGTTTTCCAAGCCCAGAGCAGGTCATTAAAATGTAGTCTGTGGATGCAGAGGTTGGATACCAGCATTTTTTTTTGGAGCCACACCCAGGGGTGCTTAGGACTTAGCCCTGGCATGTGGTGCTGGAGATTGAACCGTGTTGAGAGAGAGAGAGAGAGAGAGAGAGAGAGAGAGAGAGAGAGAGAGAGAGAGAGAGAGAGAGAAGGGGAGGGGGAGGGGGGAGCTGAGGGGAGGGGGAGAGGGAGAGAGAGAGAGAGAAAGAGAAGGGGAGGGGGAGGGGGGAGCTGAGGGGAGGGGGAGAGGGAGAGAGACCGAACCCCAGGCCAAAACATGTCAGTTAGGGTGGATTCCTCACACTTTGCTACCAAGCCTCGGGCTTTGCCTTGCATGTTTTTGTGAAATATTCCGAACCCAGACAGAGATCTGCTCTCTGGCTTAGAGAAGTCACTGCAATCACCCCTTCCTTGTCATGGCTGGTGTGTCCTAATGGGGGACCATTAAGAGTCGGGAGAGGTCTAACTGAAGTGTCAGTGGGCAGAAACTAGTTGGAGAGCCATGAAACTGATTGTTGTAATGCTTCTGCTCTCGTGAATTCCGAAAGCTGATTTTTTCCTGTCTTGTGTTCTTTCACCTTTATATCTGGTTAATAACTTATTCCTCACATATCAATGAGGAATTTAGATATTCAACAAGCATTTGAAGCACCCCATAGATTTCTAGTTTCTTTTAGTTTGGCTTTTCTTTAAAGTCAGTGTAAGTCATTGTCTTTCGGTAGCTGCTTTGAACGTTTTAGTATTTAAAGATAATTGACTTGTTACTTGTGAAGGACACTGACAAAACTCTGGCAACCAAAGACAGTTCCCTAGAATCACAGGATCATATGTTTGAGACAGAAGGAGCCCTCACAATCCTCTAAGGCAGCGGTGAACTCTGTTTCCATATGGCCTGTTGAAGTCTCATTCTGCTTATTGGTACTAGTTGAAGCTAGGGCCTCAGTGTCCTTGGCTGTCTAGCAAAGGTGGGGATACCCACTTCACAGTGTTATTATATGATTAAAGTGAAGCGATAGCACAGCGGTAAGGCGTTTGCCTTGCGCACAACCAGTCAGGCTGAGCTGGGTTCGATTCCTCCGCCCCTCTTGGAGAGCCTGGCAAGCTACCGAGAGTATCTTGCCCGCACGGCAAAGCCTGGCAAGCTACCCGTGATGTATTCGATATTCCAAAAACAGTAACAACAAGTCTCATAATTTGTTGTGAAATGTTACTGGTGCCCGCTCGAGCAAATCGATGAATAACGGGAGGACAGCGACAGTGACAGTGACAAAAGTGAACCAACTGGACAAAATTCTTGATGTACGTTAAGTTGCACATGCCGTATCACAGTGTGAGAGAACAAATCCAGAGAATTTTTTGTTTTGTTTTTGTTTTTGTCACACCTGGCAATGCTCAGGGGTTCTTCCTGGCTCTGCAGTCAGGGATCACTTCTAGCAGTGTTTTGGGGACCGTATAGGATGCTGGGGCTCAAACCCTCGTTGACTGCATGCAAGGCAAATGCCCTATCCACTGTACTATCTAGTTCCAGAGAAGTTTTGATCTGCCTGTGTGCTTATCACTAGTTTAATGTTTCACTTATACTTGTATACTTGTCTCTCACTTTCCTCAGTGCCTCATAGAGCCTGCACTGAATTGCTTGCATCAGCATGAACTAGTGTAAAGCAACACATACTTATCTACAGGTGTATAATGTGTATATAAATAAAGGTATATATGACAAATAGAAGGAAAAGTTCTCACTAACGCCTTCATTTTTTACTGAGCTATTTATACCTGCTTTATGTCCTTTCTTCTGACTTAACAAACTTTCTTTCCTGTGTTTAAGGAAGAGGTATCAGAGACTTTCCTTCTGTTTATATAACTGAATTGAAATTTCTTACAGTTTTACATAGTGAAGAACGGATTTTGTTTTTCTGAACTCAGAAGATGGTACAGATACTGTATAATCTTGCCCACAGACACTGAATCTTCTTATCCTTTGCATGCATCATAAACCCCCATCCCAAATCATGGGTATCTAATCCTAAATTCACTCCAGGAATAGTTTAATATTTCTCTCATGGGGAAAATATTTCATGAGGCCTTTGGGTAGTTATAGCCTCTGGAGAAATTTGTGAAAAATCTGCTTATAATAGACTGTAAAACAGGGTCACAGCTTATACTTAGAACTTCATGACTTGTTAAGACACTTAGGGTTTTTTTTTTATTTTTAAGCACATTATTGTGGGTCCATACCCACGTGGTATGGCTCATGGTAGGGCAATTTGGTGCCAGGGATGAGACTTGGCATTGTATGACAGAACCACATCTATTTCCTGTCTGACAGATTACTTTGACTGTTAACCGAAAGGTTGGAGGTTTGTGCCCACCCAGGAACGCCGGATGTGTAAATTCAAAAAACAGCAGTGGCAGAGGTCTGTCTCCTCATTCGGTAGTCTCACGCAGGTTCCCCCACCCCGGGGAGGTTGATGGTGATGGGCAGGCGAAGGAAGAAAACGAGGGTCAGGCTGGTTGGTCTTAGTTGCTGTTTATTCCAATCCTCTCTCCGTTCATTCCTGTCTCTTTCCTCTACCTCTCCTTGCCTATTCTTACGGTCTCATTATATCCCCCAGCATGAGGGGTTGGGGTAACAATTACACAGAGGTGTGGTCACAATCAATAGGGGTAGAGTTCTTTCCCTTGGAGAAAGTCGCTTCTAGGACAGATTCTCATTATCAGATCCATCTACCGTAGAGCGGAATCCCCTGGGTGTGTTTCTCCTCTCCTTCCTTGTCCAACAAACATATAAGCATACATGATATAAATCATTTTGTATGGATACAGTAAGATATACCTTAAGCTTATAGAGTTGCTCTCCTAGGGCCATCTCAATCTCAGGGAACAGTGCTCAGGCCAGATAGTCTTTCCTATCCCTAGCAGAGTCGTAGTCTCGTCATTACTTTTGGATCATGACAGCATTTGTCTATGATCAAGCTCTTATAGTTAAGAATCGTGGCCCATTTCAATTCCAGGATAGCTCACCTGCCAGGACTCTGCTTTTGGGGTGCTAGGAACTAAGGGCAACTGAGGCTTAAGTCGAAAAAGCAGATGTCCGAGAGTGAATAATATTCAGAGCCAATTAAATCCTAAGTTACAAAGCATAATATTAACAGTCTTCCTGTATCCATACAAAAAGGACATTGCTTTAAAGTGAACTATTCAAAAGACATAAGGAGAGGAGAAAGGCAATATTAACTTAGAGTACAAGTTCAGTGTCCTAGAAGGATCTGCCTTACAAATTCACAGAGTCTGATTGGGGGGGAAAGCTGATTAACTGGTTGGGGAAGAGAACATAGAGAAGAGTTTACAGATAAATACAAAGGAAAGGAAGTGCCTCACTGTAATAAACCTGAGTTCCTTATGGCAAGGGAGAAAGGACAAAGCAATGTTATCCTACAACTTCTATAGAGATTTATTTCCTTACCAGTAAAATGGCAAAATTGCAGTAATAGGTGATATATTTTGTTATACACCTGATAAATTGACAGTATTCAGAAATTAGGCCAAAAGAGCTATGTTAATATTTTTGTTTCTCCTTCACTCAAAGTGGCCTGGGCACCCTTTGTACGTGATGGCTTCTGTATATCTGGTAATGGATGTGGCAGCATAGATGACTGAAATGACCTGGAATGACGATTCTTACTATGCCTCTGGGTGACTCAGCTGGGTGGGAGTCATAGTTGTTGAGATGGAAGTTTGGTTATTTTTTGAGAAGAAGCAAATGAAAGTTAAAGATTATGGACAGTAAGATGACATTTAAGGGTTGTTTTGGGCCAGCTTTTTTAGTAACAAGTCTTTGCAACTGGGTGTATGCTGGGGCATGCTTTGCATCCCATCTGTTTTGGGTCAGTTCAAGAGACAACAGTCCAGGTGTTGTCCTCATGGAATGTCGTTGTGGTGATTTCAGCAACTTCCATACCAACATGTACTTACACTAATGAAATTAATAGGAGGTGTGGGACCTTGAAATTTCATGTCCTTGAAACTGACAGAAGTTTCAACTAATTTTTCAAGTAATCAGGAAAAGGTGCCAGATGCTATTTTTTTAAAAAAAATAATTTTTTTTTTTTATTAGTGAAACACCATGAGGTACAGTTACTAGACTTACAAATTTTTGTGCTTCGGCTTCGATTATACAATGATCAAGTACCCATCCCTCCACCAGTGCCCATTTTTCCACCACCAAGGGTCCCAGTATCCCTCCCACCCCCTATCCCCCCCAACCCACCCTGCCTCTGTGGCAGGGCATTTCCTTTTGCTCTCTCTCTCCTTTTGGGTGCTGTGGTTTGCAAGAGAGGCATTGAGTGGCAATCATGTTTGGCCTATAGCCTACTTTCAGCATGCTTCTCCCATCCTGGGAGGATCCTCCCAACACCCTTTATTTGGAGCTCCCTTCTCTATCTGAGCTCCCTTTTCCCCTAGCACATGTGGCTGGCCTCCAAGTCAGGGAGCAAAATTCCTGGTGCTAATCTCGGCCACTCTTGGGTGTTACTCTCCTATCTTGTTACTTTATGTTCCCCAGATGAATGCAGTCTTTCTGTGTCTATCAAGCTCTTTCTGACTCATTTCGCTTAACATGATACTTTCCATGTTATACCACTTGTATGTAAATTTCATGACTTCCTCTTTTCTAACAGCTACATAGTACTCCATTGTGTAAATGTACCAAAGTTTCTTTAACCAGTCATCTGTTCTCGGGCACTCAGGTGTTTTCCAGATTCTGGCTATTGTAAAGAGTGCTGCAGTGAACAAACAAGTGCAGATGTCACTTTGACTATACTTTTTTGCCTCTCTGTGATATATTCCCAGGAGTGGTATTGCTGGGTCAAATGGGAGCTCAATTTCTAATTTTTTGAGAATCGTCCATACTGTTTTCCAGAAGGGTTGAACCAGTTGGCCAGATGCCATTTTTTTAAACCGTGGTGTTTGACGTATTCCAAGTTGCTCATGTGGGATATTTCAGGCATAAACCTTAAGCAGCTGGGAGTAACTTGCTTTATTTCTTATGGATGGGGTGGGGAAGTTTCCAGGATAGAAATTAGTTTCAGCTCATAGGATAAAAGCTTATGGTGTCTTTTAATGAACTGCCCTTAAAACTATAAAATTCAGCAGATAACTCATAATAATGATAACAGGGTTTTTTGTTTCTCCAGTAGTCCAGTAAAATGATCAATCTATTCTGATCCTACGGGCTGGAGTGATAGCACAGCGGTAGGGCGTTTGCCTTGCGCTCAGCCAGCCCAGCTGAGCCGGGGTCGATTCTTCTGCCCCTCTCGGAGAGCCTGGCAAGCTACTGAGAGCATTCAATATGCCAAACACAGTAATAAAAAGTCTCACAATGGAGATGTTACTGGGCCCGCTTGAGCAAATCGATGAACAACGGGAGGACAGTGTTTGTTTTGTTTGTTCATTCTGATCCTACAGTTTCTTGAAATAGATATCTTGAAGAATAGAACTAGTATTTCCTAGAGCACAGAGGGAAGCTTACTGTTTGTCATAAAATATTTTGGTTCTCAAAGCCAGTGACATTCAGTCTTTGTTTTGTTTTGTTTGTTTTTGGTAATTGTTCAGGAGGCCGCAGATGCCCCACCAGTGTTTCTGGACCATCCTGGTGAGTGGTTCAGTGCCAGGGCCCAAGGATGAGAAGCTGCTCCGGCCCTGCCCGGGGATTGCCAGACAGACCTGGTGGTGCTAAAGGGGAACTTCAAGGGCATATTAAGAGGTCTTGGGAAGTCTTCACCTGGTCAAAGGGGCACAATGTGGTGCTGGGGATTGAGCCCTGTTTGGGTGGATGCTTTCTCTGGCATGCTTCTCAGCCACTGTACTATCTCCGGGACTCCTTTTCAACCCGTTAACACCTCTGGACTGGTCCTGGTCTTTTCAACCACTGGAGCAGGGATTGAAAACCAGTCTGTTAAGCACCAATCACTTTTTCAGGAATGGGCAGGAAGTTTCTGTGGCCCGCACAGGCCTGTGACTCTGAAAACCACCACCCCAAGCACAGAGGATCCAATTCATCTCACTTTCCCCGCCCCCTCTTCCCTTTTGTTGTTGTTTTGCTTGTTGTGACATCCAGGGATTGCACACTTGCTTATTGTGGTGCCAGGGAACACAGCTCTAGTGCCGTGGGAACTATAGTTGACCATCTGTAGTGGTGCTGGGGATCGAATTCATGGCCTCACACTAGCAAGGCAGGCACTGCAGTGCTGTGCCATACCCAGATGCCTTGTTTTTAAAAAAAAAAATTAATAAAATTAACAATATATTATTTTTAGTTCCCTTAATTTGGTTTTGCTGTTGAAATTTATTTTATTTTTTGCTAGTTAAGGTTTTCCCATCATGGTATGGCTTCTACAATGACATCTTTTCTTTGAATTTCTTTTGTTAGTATACATATCTCTCTTAATTTTCGTTTGTGCTTAATTTTGTGTGTGTGTCTGTGTATGTTGGAGATATAGTAAAAGGGTTAAGGTCTTTGCTTGGTAGATGACTGATTCTGTCTTGATTTTCAATGCTGCCTATGGTTCTCTGAGCCTACTAGGAATGATCCCTGAGCACAAAACCAGGAAGAATCCCCACAGTGAAGTATGGCTCCAGAACAAACAGAAAAAAATAAAAAAATTTTTTTTCTAACAAATGGAGTTACTCTTGTTTGTCAAAGAACAGACTTTCCTTTTTTTTTTGGCAACTTATAGCAAAATTTAATGAGGAATGCTAGGTTTTTATTTTATTTACCTAATTTATTATTTAATGAGTTAAGTAATAAATACCATGCCATTGAAACATAATTTTGCTTTCCTGCTGACAATTAATGATTCTTTATAAATTTCAATGATTTGCTTTTTTTTTTTGGTCTTTCAATTTCTGAACTTTTATCATTTTTTCTTTCTTTTTTTTTAAAAAAGCAGTTACTATAGTATTAACATTTATAGTTTTGATGTGCAAAATTACTGCCCACTTCACCATCAGCAAAGTGCCCCAGACCTTCCACCACTGCCCACTGTCAGTTTTTGTGCACTTTGTCCTTCCTTACCCTTCCTCTACTGCTTAGTAATCTTGATTTTGTAATCTAAGGCCAAGAGTTTGTCATCATTCAATGCTATCTATTCCCTTGTTTTGTTTCTCTAAAATAAGCCGCTTAAAACATTTCACAAGAACTAATTACTTTATCTTAAAAAAATCACTTGATCACTTGATACCCCATTACTCATCGATTTGCTCGAGTGGGCGCCAGTAACATCTCCATTCATCCCTGTTGCGTGCTAGCGTAGCCAAATGGCATATGCTTGTTCTAGGAACATGAAGAGCCTCAAACCAATCATTCAGGGTCTTGACGAAGAAGTCTGACCATCTCGTAGGTGGGCATCCATGCGATCTTTTGACATTCTGTGGAATCCAGTCTGTAATGGCTATAGTCCAGTGGTCGTCTCTAAATCTCATTACATGTCCAGCCCATCTGATTTTCGATGCCTTGGCAAATGAGACAGCATCCCTGATTTTTGAGCATTGACGGAGGTCGGAACTCTGGATTCTATCTCTCATTTGAATGAAGCATGATACTCCAAACATAGCTCTTTTGATTCCTCTTTGAAAGACCCAAATAGTGTTCTCATCCTGTTTTCGTAGGGCCCAGGTCTCTGAGGCGTATGTTTATAATGCAGGAAGAACAGTGGAATTGAAGAGATGTGCTCAGAGCTGGAGGTTCTTTGTCCTCTTAGTAATTTCTTCAACGCTCTTGAAGGCGTTCCAAGCCGCTCTCTTCCTCCTGCGTAACTCAGGTGCAGGCCATTCGTCATGTTGACTTCTCGACCTAGGTGTATATATAACTGTTGCATTCGGAGATGGTTGTTCCCTTGAGAGTGAGTGGAATGTCAGGAACAAGACTGATTCTCGTGAGCATTGTCTTTGTGAGATTCAGTTGTAATCCGACCTTTCCACACTCACCATTGAAGTCCATCAGCATTTGTGTGTTTGTTGAGGATCTTTGCGTCTGTGTTCATCAGGGATATTGGCTTGTAATTCTCTTTCTTTGTGGTATCTCTGTCTGCTTTTGGTATCAGGGTGATATGTGCTTCGTAGAAACTGTTCGGAAGTGTTTTTAATATTTCAGTTTCGTGGAAAAATCTTAAAGAGTATTGGGAATAAGTCCTGAGTAAGTCCTCTTTAAAGATTTGGAAGAATTCACTAGTGAATCCATCTGGACCAGGACTTTTGTGCTTGGGGAGACTTTTTTTTTTAATTGTTTCAATTTCCTTGATGGTGATAGGTCTGTTCAGGTATTCCAGGTCTTCTTGGTTCAGCCTTGGGAGTCTATAGGAATCTAGGAATTTATTCATTTCCTCGAGGTTTTCATGTTCCGTGGCATAAAACTTCTCAAAGTACTCCCTGAGGATCCTTTGAATTTCTGTAGTTTCTGTTGTAATGATCCCCTCTTAATTTCTGATTCGGTTTATTAGGTTTTCTCTCTCCTTTTCTTTGTGAGTTTTGCTAGAGGGTTATCGATCTTTTTCACTTTCTCAAAGAACCAGCTCTTGGTTTCATTGATCTTTCGGATTGTTTTTTGGGTTTCCATCTCGTTAATCTCTGGTCAGAGCTTTATTATTTCCTTCCTCCTGGTTGGATTGGGCCCCTTTTGTTGGTCATTCTCCAAGCTCTTAAGCTGTGAGGGTAGGTTCTTTATCTGAGCTCACTCCTCCTTCCTGAGGAATGCTTGTAGAGCTATAAACTTTCCTCTTAACACAGCTTTTGCTGTGTCCCATAAGTTTTGGTACCTCGTGTCCTCATTTTTATTTGTTTCCAGGAATCTTTTGATTTCATCTTTGATTTCCTTTCTAAGCCACTCATTGTCCAATAGTGAACTATTTAATTTCCAAATATTTGATTTAGTTTTCTGCTGGTGTGTGATTTACTTCTAATTTCAGTGCATTATGGTCTGAGAAGATTGTTGATACAATCTCTATCTTCTTAATTTTATGGAGCTATGTTTTGTGGCTCAGCATGTGGTCTATCTTGAAGAATGTTCCATGCATGCTTGAGAAGAATGTATATTCAGCTTTTTGAGGATGAAGTGTCCTGTATATATCGACTAAGTCTCTTTCTTCCATTTGTTTCCTCAGATGAAGTATGTCCTTGCTAAGCTTGAGTCTGGTTTATCTATCAAGAGGTGATAAAGTGGGGTTGAAGTCTCCCACTAGTATTGTGTTGCTATCAATGTCTTTCTCCAAGTCTATGAGTAGTTGTTTTAAGTACTTTGCTGGTCCCTCATTAGATGCATATACATTTAGTATTGTAAGTTCTTCCTCTTGTACAGATCCCTTGATCAATAAGAAATGGCCTTCACTGTCTCTTGTGACCTTCACTCTGAAGTCAGTGTGATCTCATACTAGGATGGCTACCCCAGCTTTTTTATGGGAGTCGTTTGCCTGTGGGAGTGTTTTCCAGCCTTTGACTCTGAACCTGTGTTTGCTTTGACCATTGAGATGTGTTTCTTGGAGGCAGCAGAATCTTGGGTTAAATTTTCTAATCCATCCTGTCACTCTGTGTCTTTTAATTGGTGTGTTTAGCCCATTGAGGTTGAGAGAGATTATTGTTATGGGGTTTTGTCCTGTTTTTCTGTTGAAATTTGGTGTATTTGAGGGGTCCTGTCTTGTCTTAAAGTAGCCCATTTAGTTGTTCTTGTAACCATGGTTTTGAGTCTATGAAGTTCCTGAACTATTGTTTGTCTGTGAAACTGTGTGTTGTTCCTTCTGTTATGAATGAGAGTCTCGCTGGGTAAAGTATTTTTGGTGAGGCGTTTATTTTATTGAGTTTTTTCACTGTATCCCACCACTGTTTTCGGGCCATGAGTGTTTCATCAGAAAAATCAGCTGTGAATCTTAAGGATCCTCCTTTGTAGGAAATTTCTTTCTTTGATCTTGCTGCTTTCAGAATTTTGTCTCTATCTAAGGTTTTAGTCATTTTGATCAGAATGTGTCTTGGAGTATTTTTATGTGGATTTCTTCTAGCTGGTACCCTTCTTGCCTCCTGAATGTGGTCACATGTTTTCTTCAGCTGGAAACATCATAGCAATGATGTCTTTGACAGTTTATTCTTCATGAGGGTTTTCTTCCTGTCCCTCTGGGACTCCAATAATTCTTATGTTACCCCTCTTGGCTTCATCACGATCTTCTCTTACCACCTGTTCCCGAATTGTGAGTCTCTTTTTCATTTTCTGCTCTTTCCTGGAGAGTCTCTGGACTTTATCTTCGAGCTCACTGATTCTGTCCTCAGTAGCTGTTACTCTGCTGCTGAGGCCTTCCACTGAGTTTTTCAAATCGCCTACCAGGTTTTTCAGGTCTGATATTTCCGATTGCATTTTCCTCATTTCTGCCTTCAAATCCTCTTGTCTTTTATTGGCATTGCTTTCCATTGTTTCTTTTAGCTCCCTAAGCATCCTCAGTAGCTTCCCTCTAAATTCCTTGTCAGGAAGGTTGTCTAGCACTTCATTACTGTTGGTGTCTTCTGGGCTAGCCTCTTCAGTAAGAAACCTTGGTGGGCTTTTCTACATTGCTTTACCATTGTGACCTGTGTGGTTATACCTTCACACTCACTGTTACTGTTCTGCTTGAGATGCAGAACGAATTGAGATGGGCTTAATGGATTATTGGCTAATGTGTTTCTGGTGGTTAAGCTAACCTAGTGAAAGTTCCATCTAAGAGGGTAACTTATGGTTCCTGTGGGATATGTAGGGGGAGAATACTTCACGGCCACTAACGCGGCTGCGGCTCCGGGAAGTGGCCCTTTGCCAGGTGGGTACCTATTTGAGTGAGGAGAGAGTTCCCGGGGCGCTTCAGCTTTGTTTCCGCGTGGTGTGCCTCAGTTCCCATCCAGTGCAGACCAAGGGTGAAAACCGGCTGTTCTCTGGGGAACTAGTAAGCTGCGCAGGCCCTGGAAGGTCCCTACGCTGGATGGGTACCTGTTTGAGTGAGTGCTTCTCTGCACTGTTTCGAGAGCTCGGATGTTCGCTTGCGGTTGCCTCAGGCATGTGCCAAGCCATGTTGGCGAATAAGCTCAAGAGTGTTTGAAGAAAGGCTTTTTTGTGGTTATCTCTCTCTTGGCGTTCCTCGCACAATCATGGAGGTGCTGAACCAGTCTATCATATTCCTCGTCAATGTTGGCAGTGACGGCATCTTCCCATGTTGCTGCAACAGAGCCAAAGACCTCCCAGTTGGTGTTCTTTCTGGGAGTTCTATTCTTAAACTTTGCATTCCTTTTTCCCCACTCTGTGAAGTAGAATTTTGCACGAAGGAGACAGTGGTCCGATCCCATTTGGAATTTTTGGACAACAGCAACTTCGGTCAGGCAAACCATCAATTGAATATGATGTGGTCTATTTCATTGTGGAATCGTCCACCTGGAGACTCCCGTGTCCAACGTTTAGATTTGGCCTTCTGGAACTGTGAGTTACCATTGATGATCTTGGTCGACATGATGAACTCAGACAGTCTCTTACCCTGTTTGTTCCATTCTAGGCCGTTTGACCCGATGTGGAGTTCTTTGGCTGATCTTCTCAGTCCTATCTTGACATTAAAATCACCGACAATGATCTTGTAGAAGGTGTGATCTTTTTTATAGAACTTCTTCAGCTCCGTGTAGAACTTCTCAATTTCTTCTTCACCATAATTGGATGTTGGTGCATAGACAATGAAGATAGAAACTGCCAGCAGTGAGCCATATCTGTTCAAGTGTAATCGTTCGATTCGGGTTGTTAGGCATTCAAATTGATTCGAATGAATCAATGCTCATGGCTAAATGCTCATCTTAAAAAAAAACTTCAATTTTTTTTTATTTCTTTACTCACACTGTATGTCTAAAAGTTGTTTTATTTATTTATTTTTATTAGTGAAACACCATGAGGTACAGTTGTAGACTTACAAACTTTCATGCTTGGTTTTCAGTTATACAATGATCGAGTACCCATCCCTCCACCAGTGCCCATTTCCCACCACCACGGATCCCAGTAGCCCTCCCATTCCCCACACCCCATCCCCCCCACCCTCCCCGCCTCTATGGCAGGGTATTCCCTTTTGCTCACTCTTTCCTTTAGGGTGTTGTAGTTTGCAATAGAGGTATTGACTGGCCATCGTTTTCGGTCTATAGTCTACTTTCAGCACGCATCTCACATTTGGAGCAAGTCCTCCAAACATCCTTTATTTGGTGTTCCCTTCTCTATCTGAACTGCCTTTCCCGCCAGCATGTGAGGCCAGCTTCCAAGCCCTGGAGCAGACCTTCTGGTACTTATCTCAATTATTCTTGGGTGCTTGACTCCCATTCTGTTTAAAAGTTGTTTTAAAAATTAAACAATAAGTTTAGTAGAATTTACAAAGACTTCTACCTTATGTCAATATTGAAACGTTGGATAACATTTCTAAATATTATCTGGTCATGTTCAATTAATGTTACATTTGGATCTTTTAGTAAGATTTCTAGCACCATGTACAATCAGGATTTTTAGAAGGCATGCTGTATGTAGCTTAGTAATTTTATTTGCAAGACTGATTCAGCATTAGAAGGACACAAGACATACATCTACTCAATATGTAATAACTTTGAGTAAGACTGAGTGAGACTAATGAGTTGACATCTGTCCTACATTGCTCCTGGTCCACTTCTGAAAATGTTGGCCATAACCTTCACCTCTGTGTGTCAGCATATCTTGCTTTTGCTCTGTCCTTGAGATCACCTGGGTTCTATGTTGATTGCTCATTAATCAGGAGAATTACACTTTTCCCTTATTTCTCAGGATACTGAAATATATATTCCCAAAGAAATTTGGAGGAAGAGGTATTGTACCAAAACACCATTCTCCTTCCATTCCACAGGAGGGCCCTGTTGTCTTCATTTTCTGCACAGCCCTCTTTGGGTACTGTTTCTCCACACACTCCGGCCTCCTTACCCCTGTGGCCTCTGCATGTGAAGTCTTCTGTGGTCATGCTGACTCCTTTCCTGTACTTTATGACGTGTTCACATGTTCTCTTCAAAAGGAGGCAATTGCTTAACACCTTCGTACAAAAACTGAGTCCCAGAAACCAGGCAAGAACCCACTACCTGCATACCTTTTCTTAGTCATCAGTCACTTACATGAGCCCCCAGTTTGGGGTCAACTTGAGCGCAAGACCTTGATAGTACACCCTGCTTTATTCTCTGGACTAGAAGTGTGCCTTCAACATAGTTAGGGCTCTGTAAACATTAGTTGAATGAGTGAATTATGTTACTGAGGCATTTCTTCTATTTTTTAATTTTTTTAGTTTTTTGCTTTTTGGGTCACACCCAGCGATGCACAAGGATTACTCCTGGCTCATGCACTCAGGAATTACTCCTGGCGGTGCTTGGGGGACCATATGGGATGCTGGGAATCGAACCCGGGTCAGCTGTGTGCAAGGCAAATGTCCTACCCACTTTGCTATCGCTTCAGCCCCACTGAGGCATTTCTTTTTTTTTTTTTTTTTTCCCTTTATTTTATTTTATTTTTTTTTTAAAGTTGTAGATTTACAATTTTTTGTGCTTTGGTTTCAATTATACAATGATCAGATACCCATCCCTCCACCAGTGCCCATTTTCCACCACCATGGATAATATCCCTCCCACCCCCATCCCCCCATCCCCCCGTCTCTGTGGCAGGGCAATCCCCTGTGTTCTCTCTCTCCTTTTGGGTGTTGTGGTCTGCAAAAGAGGCATTGAGTGGCAAACATGTTCAGTCCATAGTCTACTTTCGACATGCATCTCCCCTCCTGGGAGGATCCTCCAAACATCCTTTATTTGGTGCTCCCTTCTCTATCTGAATAGCCCTTTCCTCTAGGATACCCGGCTGGCCTCTAAGTTATGGAGTAATCCTCCTGGTGCTGATCTCAGCTATTCTTGGGTATTAACCTCATACTTTGTTACTTTATATCCCCCAGATGAATGCATTTCTGAGGCATTTCTTTAGGAAACAAATGAAAGTGGGGAAAGACTGGTGACAGAAAATGAAGTAGGAGACTTTTGCCCAATCCTGAGCTTTGGGGATGTCTTAAACCAAGGGTTTAGCATGAAGAGAGGATGGTTAAGAGACAAAGTGGGTTGTGTGTGCTCCCAGGGCGTCTCAGGTGGGAATGGAGGAGAGGGGAAGGTGGATAAAAATCTTAAATATTTCCTAGCTTTAGCTTTGTGATAGGTAAATGATATTTCATTCGACTGATTTAAAGGTCTCCAGAAAAAAAAAACAAGCCTTTCTTTTATAAAGCAAATTGTATGAAAAGACTGAGAACAACCTTTTTCTGCAAGTTATTTTTATTTGAAATAGAGTCCCCCAAAGCTCTAAATAATAACCCTTGCTGAAATGTTGTTCTTAATGGGAGGTCAAGATTTCTAAAATGTTTTGAAAGCTCACCATGCAGGGCCCCTTTGTCCTCCGGGGAGTTTATATTTTAGATAGATTTGTTTTTTTCTCTTTATAGAAAGATATAAAGAGATGTAGTCTCAGAGCTAAACTGGAGTTTCTGATCATCTGAGCTCTTAATTAGCTTTTCAATAGCTTGAGTCACTAACAGTTCATATCTTTAGTCTGAAGCTTACAAGTTTTCTTTCTGTTTTCTTAATATCAGGATGGTCTCAGAACCAGAGATATCAACCACATCCTTTATTGCTCTAATGCACCTCTGGTGTAGGCCCATAATTGGCATCTTCTGGCTAGCCTGGATAAGCAGCTATTTGGCAGTCAGCTCCTGCCCTATTTATTTAAGGCCTTGGAACAGGAAAATAGTCAAGTTCATGAAAATATGAGTTGCCTCCACTTCAACTACGTTTTGAAAATAGAATATGACGTTTAAGTAAATGCCCATTTAGTAATTTAGATGAATCTGGGGTTATTCTAGATATTTGCTCATTTAAAAAATCTCAGTGTCTGTGAAGGTTCTTGCTGATTACAATTGATTATATTGCTCTAAAGTAATTTTAGCTCTGTTTTTGCTTCTGCCCTACCACATGGGAAGCTTTGTCTTTTGGCTCGAGCTGTTTTGGAAAGCAGACAGTGGCACAATGCTGGTGACACCTGCTGGTGTGACCCCAGCTGAGATGGGGACTCTGGCATCATTCGTGTGTGTTTGGAGGTATCCAGGATCTTTGGGGATCCCATCTGTTAAGTGGAGGGATTGACTGGACTTGGCTTTCCTGTCATAGCACAACATTGAAATTCTGTGTTGTAACTGTGCGTGGTGGAAGGAATGTCATAGATCAGAATGTACTGATATGGAAGGAGATCCTCGACATATTGTTGAGTGAAAAAAGCAACTTGTAGAACATTTTGTGAACCTAGATGAAAAAGGATGCATAGTGATCTGATCTGCTAACAGTTGGGAGAGTAGAAGGGAAGGACGTTCATTTCTTAATTCATATTCCGTGGAACTGAATTTTGTTCACACTTAGGACTTTTATAATCCTAAAAGAAAAATTAATGGGCTGGAGCCGTAGCACAGCGGTAGGGCGTCTGCCTTGCATGTAGCCAGCACGGCTGAGCCGGGTTTGATTCCTCTGCCCCTCTCGGAGAGCCCAGCAAGCTATCAAGAGTATCTCGCCCGCACGGTAAAGCCTGGCAAGCTACCCGTGATGTATTCAATATGCCAAACACAGTAACAAGCCTCAAAATGGAGACGTTACTGGGCCCGCTTGAACAAATTGATGAACAACGGGAGGACAGTGACAGTGACAACCACAGAGTGATTGTGTGATTCTCTAAATGGGCTGGATGCAGCCTGGCACTTTCTTGGGACTAGCGAGGTCCTCTATGTGGGAGCAGATGAATTCACCTGAAGCAGGAGGGCTTATTAGGATAGGAGCTTTAGGGGGTTTACGAATCATGACTGGAAAGCCAGTCTGGGCAGTGCAAATGTGATTCTCTAGGTTGAGGGTTGACACACCATGTATGGCCTGAGGGCCAATCCAGTCTTCCTTCCTTCCTCTTTCCCTCCCTCCCTCCCTTCCTTCCTTCCTTCCTTCCTTCCTTCCTTCCTTCCTTCCTCCCTTCCTCCCTCCTTCCTTCCTTCCATCCTTCCTTCCTTCCTTCCCTTCCATCCTTCCTTCCCTTTTTGGGTCACACCCGGCAATGAACAGGGGGCTACTCCTGGCTCTGCACTAAAGAATCACTCCTCGCTGTGCTTGGGGAACCATATGGGATGCTGAGAACCAAACCCAGATGGATCGCGTGCAAGACAAACACCCTACACTGTACTATCGCCCCAGGCCCCCCTCCCTTCTTTCTTAATTTTTTTTGAACATCTTCCCATCCCTTTGTTTATTTATTGTATGTGGCAGATTTGATAGTGTGATGGTAGAGTGGGGTGCAGAGGTTAAATATTTATTCAGTGGCATATAGAGAAAAGGATTGCCAACTCTCATTTAGGTAAGGGGAGCTCCTGAAGAATTTGGTCAGGGAGGAGCTATCCTCTGTTTCTTGTGTTAGAAAGCTTGTTTGGCACTTGTGTGTGCAGGTTAGATCAGAGAAAACTAGGGCTGGGAGGCTATGGTACAGGAAATGAGGGAGTGGAAGGAAGAGAGGACAGAGACAACTTAGAAAATGGAGAGGCCAAAGATAATTCAAAAAACAAACCTTTTATCTTAGAATAGTTTTGGATGTATATAGAAAAAGTTATCCAAATAGTTTCCCACGTCTGGTTGTTCCTACTGTCATTTAACATCTGACATTGGTGTGGTATATTTATTTTAAATAATGTCCACAAAAAAACTCTTGAGCTTATTCGCCAACGTGGTTTGGCGCATGCCTCAGGCAACCGCAAGTGAACGTCTGAGCTCGCAAAACAGTGCAGACATGCGATCAAGGAAGACCTCATAGAGAGAAGAGCAGAAGTGCTGGTAGATGTAGCAGAAGCCGGGAAAAGTATTTGTAACGCTCGCCTGTCCTTCGCCAACTACAAGACCAAGATGACTGCCCTCCGACGTCCTGATGGATCTATCACATCCTCCAGAACGGCAATGGAGAAGATTATCCATGACTTCTACTCAAATCTCTTCGATAGCCATGTCCACTTGCTGACATACCAAATTCCACAGGATGGATATGTCGTTCCCAACGTTCTCCCTTCCGAAATCCGACACGCCATTTCCTCAGTAAAGAAACGAAAAGCACCCAGCCCAGACAAAGTCAGACCTGAACACCTGAAGAACCTGCCGTCAGTACTCATCAATACACTGGCTCGGCTCTTCACACACTACCTGTCTGAATGCAAGGTTCCGTCCCAATGGAAAACTAGCAGGACTGTACTACTGTTCAAGAAGGGAGACATCCATGACATTGGCAGCTATCGCCCAATCTGCCTATTGTCTGTCATCTACAAGTTGTTCACTCGAGTCATCCTAAATAGGATTGGCAGAACACTAGATGAAGGACAACCATGCGAGCAAGCCGGGTTCCGCAAAGGATTCAGCACCATCGACCATATCCACATGATAACCAAGCTCATTGAGGTTTCTCGGGAGTTCAAGATATTGCTCTGTCTAACGTTCATTGATTTAAAGAAGGCCTTTGATTCTGTTGAGATGGAAGCAATCATTGAAGCCCTAGCCAATCGGGGCATTCAAGCCCAATACATCAGGATCCTCCGTGAGCTGTATTGCGGATTCACTACCAGGATCTCACCATTCTACAAAGAAGTGATCGTTGATGTCAAGAGAGGGGTGCGGCAGGGTGATACCATTTCACCGAAACTCTTCAGTGCCACCCTCGAGAACATCATGCGATGACTGGAATAGGAAGGAATGGGAGTGAAGATAGATGGTCGGCAAGTACACCACCTCTGCTTTGCTGATGACATTGTTTTAATAACACCAAACATCAGCCAAGCAGCACAAATGCTGACTGACTTCGACCGTGAGTGTGGAAAGGTCGGACTACAGCTGAATCTTATGAAGACAATGTTTACGAGAAACAGCCTCATTCCTGACGCCCCATTCGCTCTCAACAGAACGACCATCTCCGAATGCAACAGCTATGTGTACCTAGGTCGAGAAGTCAACATGACAAATGACCTGGCACCCGAGCTGCGCAGGAGGAAGAGAGTGGCTTGGAACGTCTTCAAGAGCGTTGAAGAAATAGCTAAGAGGACGAAGAACCTCCGGCTCCGGGCACATCTCTTTGATTCCACTGTTCTTCCTGCATTAACATATGCCTCAGAGACCTGGACCCTATGCAAACAGGATGAGAACGCTATTCGGATCTCCCAAAGAGGAATTGAAAGAGCTATGCTTGGAATATCACGTTTCACTCAAATGAGAGAAAGAATCCGGAGTTCCGACCTCCGTCCACGATCAAGAATCAGGAACGCTGTTTCGTTTGCCAAGGTGTCCAAAATCAGATGGGCTGGTCATGTAATGAGATTTAAAGATGACTGCTGGACTCGAGCTGTTACCGACTGGATTCCACGGGATGTCAAAAGACCGCGTGGCTGCCCACCTACCAGATGGTCAGACTTCTTCATCAACATCATGAACGATCGGTTTGAGGCTCTTCATGTTCCTAGAGCGAACAGACACCATTGGGCTACACTAGCACGCGATAGGGACAAATGGAGACGTTACTGGCGCCCGCTTGAGCAAATCGATGATTAACGGGAAGTCAAGTGATCAGGTGAATGTCCACAATGTATACGTTTTTATTAACTGAAGTCATAGTTTAATTTAGCTTTTCTTAATTTTTATCTAATATTCTTTTTCTGTCCCGGAATTCCATTCAAGATACCATATCACATCTACTTATTATATTTCCTTAGGCTTCTAGGCTTTCGCCCTTTGTTTCTCTGAAACAAATGTTTTAATATTTTCATTGTGTTTGTGTGTGTTTGTGTGTGTGTGTGTGTGTGTGTGTGTGTGTGTGTGTAGGGAGGGCCTTCTCCTAGCAATTCTTCAGGGCTACTTCTGCCCTTCTCTTGGGGATCCCTTGAGCATCCTGAGCTGCTATGGGGACCATGCAGTACCAGAGATTGAATCTGACTCCCAGCATGCAAACTATACACTTAGCCCATTGAGCTATCTCTCTGGCCTTATTAATCCTTTTTTTCTTTTAAATAGGGACCTTGTGTGTAGTGTGGTACTTGGGTCCAGTGCTGTTGGAAGGCCACCAGGTGCTGGGAATTAGACCAAGGCCTCACATATGCCAATACATGTGCTCTGCCACTTGAGCTATCTCTTTAGCCACAGTGACCTTAATTCTTTGGAGTAGTACAAGTCAGGTCATTCGTGAAATGTCCCTCAACTGGAATTTGTCTGGTGATTTACTCATGATTATGTTAGGTTTATTTTTCTGTGTGAGAAATACTGTAGAGGTCAAGCACCATTTTAATAATAGCCATAGTCCGTAATGTCAGCATGACTTATCTCTGTTCATCTTGACCTTGATCATCTGAGTTAGTGTTTGTGGTTTCTCTACCATAAAGTGTTTTCTTTTTGTATTGTGTTGTTTGGAAGTTATTTATTATATATTGCAAAAAACTCCAAGGGTGACCAGGCGGTGACCCCGACGGCTCTTCCCCTGGCAGCCCAGGTTCTGGGGGGCCCAGGCTGCCCTCCCAGCTGGGGTGGCCCGGGCCCTGGGGCAGATGGTGGAGGAGACGAGGGCCAAGCCAGATGCCTTTTATTCCATTCTCATCCCTAGTCACTTCTCTCTCTCTCTCTCTCTCTCTCTCTCTCTCTCTCTCTCTCTCTCTCCCCCCTTCTCTCCTGGGCCTGATCTGTAACCCCTTTCCTGGCTCTGGCTCTGGCTCTCGCTCTGGATCTCGATCCCGATCTTCTCTCCCCAGCCCACTCTTACAATCTAGTTAAATCCCCCCAAACCATGAGGGGCTGGGCTTACACATAGGTGTGGTCACAATCAATAGGGTTAAAGTTCTTCCCCTCAGGGGATGCTGCTTCTAGGACAGATTCTCTTTCAACAGGACCACCCACCCGAGGGCGGAATCCCATGGGTTTGTTTCTCCTCTCTTTGTCCAACACACATATAAGCATTCATAATATTAATCATTTTGTATGGACACAGTAAGAGATGCATTAAGCTTATAGAATTGCTCTCCTGGGGTCATCTCAATCTCAGACTGTAGTGCTCAGGTCAGATTAGTCTTTCCTATCCCTAGCAGGATCCTAGTCTCATTGTTATTTTTGGATCATGACAGCATTTGTCATGATCAAGCTCTTAACTTACAGTTAAGAATTGTGGCACTTTGACCAGGCCCATCTTGATGCCAGGGTAGCACATAGCTTACCGCTTGCCCTGGTTCCATCCAGTCCCTTGTTGGGACCCTGCTTTTGGGGGGTATCTAGGAAGTGAGGGCCACTTAGGCTTAGGTAAGAGAACAGATGCCCAGGAGGAAAATATCACTGAGTGTCACATTACAAAGGCATGTCTTCTTGTGTCCATACAAAAAGGACATTGCTCTGAATAAACTATGCAAAGGACTTAGGGAGAAGAGAAAAACAATATTTATAAGTCAACAGAGCACCAAAAAAGTTACAAATAAACACAGAGGAATGGGAGCACCATGATGGGAGCAACCCAATAAACCTAAACTACCTGAGGCTATGCAGGAAGGACAAAACAGTGTTATCCTACAATATATAACCCACACATATGGGGCATGAGTTATATTCTGGTAGGCTTATTTATGTAGAATAACTCCAACAATTACTTTAATGATTTGCACAGAAGATTAGTATTCATTCATTCATTCATTCATTCATTATCCTGTTATTCGTCGATTGCCTCGAGCAGGCCCCAGTAACGTCTCCTTCATCCTAGCCCTGAGATTATATTCACGGCTCTTTAGGAGAATGAGACCCATCATTGTTACTCGTATTTGGTATATTTGGTACGCCACGGGGAGTTTGCCAGACTCTGCCCTGTGGGCAGGCTACATTCGATAGCCTGCAAGTTTGTCCAAAGTAAAGGTAAGGTAAGGTAAAGGCCCTCCCGTTGATCATCGATTTGCTCGAGCGGGCCCAGTAAGTCTCCATTGGAGATTTTGTTGTTACTGTGTCTGGCATATCGAATACTCTCGGTAGCTTGCCGGGCTCTCCGAGAGGGGTGGAGGAATCGAACTCAGGTCGACCATGTTGGCTGCATGCAAGGCAAACGCCCTACCCGCTCTGCTATCGCTCCAGTCCAAAGTAGGAATGAGATAATAAGATATCATAGAAAGATGTCCCGATAAGATGTCACGCGGCCGCGCGGTTCCGGGAGCTGGATTTTATAGTCTCTGAGTCTTGGCCGTTTATGGGATTACAGGGCGCCAGGGGGCCAGGTGGTGGGTGTGACCCCTGCCTACTGGAATTTGGAGAATCTGGGTGGAGGATGCTCGACTCCAATTAGAGTAGGCTTGGAGATCTCGGCCCCGGAACCCGCGTGGCTTTGTCCCTCTGCCAGTACCTTCATGTGTGCGGAGAGTGGTCTCAGCATGGTGGTGGCTGGTCCTGGAGATCTTCGGCTGCCGGAGCCCTGGTCGGGGCAGGGAGGAAAGCTCAACCCGCTCCCCTCCAAGGGACCCCGGCAAGGAACAGCCAGGTGCAGGGGCAGCAGACTGCACTGGTCTCGTCCGGGGGGCTGGATTTTATAGTCTCTGAGTCTTGGCCGTTGATGGGATTACACGGCGCCAGGGGGCCAGGTGGTGGGTGTGACCCCCGCCTACTGGAATTTGGAGGATCTGGGTGTATATTCTCATTTATTTTATTTCAGTATGGATTTATGGATATCTATTTCTACTTTGGCTTGTAATCAAATACTATATAATTTGTTGGGGGCGGAGAGAGAGAGAGAGAGAGAGAGAGAGAGAGAGAGAGAGAGAGAGAGAGAGCACTCTTTACTTTCTGTCTTGATCTCTAAGGAGCTATTACCAGTGATAATTTTGAAGTTTTGAAATTTCTGATTTATACATGGCATCCTCCATTTCTCCGTTGCAAACATCAACTGCTTAGGTGCAGAAGGGAAAGCAGGCAGGATCCTGGAAAATATTTTATGTTTTTTGGGATTGAACAGAGGTAAAAATCGTCAAAGTAGATTCAGGAGCTAAAGGGGTGAGAGAAACAGGTGGTGGTTGGTGCATTGGCACAGCTCATGAACATCCTTTGTTGATGAGAATTTCGGGTGGGAGGTTGGTCGGTGTGCCCTGCTGTTTCTGGCTAGAGGGGAAGGCAGAAAAGAAAGCAATAGGGAACAGGACTGGGCCAGATGGGTTGACCTACCTACCTCCTACTTTGCCAATGTGCAGAGATAAGGTAGATGGTTAGGAATTTGCATTCTCTCTCTCAGGTGCTGCTAGAATGGCTGCTTCCCCTCCTATCCCATCCCCTGCTCTTGCTTTCCCCTTCCCTTCCTCTCTTTTGGAGTAGGTGCCCCTCAGGTTGTGCTAAGGGGGCCCTGTAAACTCCTGGCGCTACTGGAAAGTTTGATATTTGGACTTGGCAATGTACTGGACCACTTCTGGTGATCAGGAAGTGGGGGTGGGGATGGAGGCAAGCCCTGGCCTTAAACTCGGCATTGTTCTTATGTGTGTGCTCCAGCCCTTTGAGTCATTTCTTGGCCTCACACTGACATTTTCTGATTTCACTGTCTGTAGAAACCTGACTGAAGACATTTTCTAAGCCACTGTTGAGGGTGATCTTTGTGCTTCTCTAATTCACTTTAAAGAATGCGGGGGTCCTAGGACCCTGTGTTTCCCTCTAATTAATTACACAACTTCCTTTACCATAGTAGGTTGGTGATGTTCTCCACCCAGCACAAAAGCTGCGTCATCATTGTTGAACTGGTCATTTGCTCCCCTCTTTAAGTGAGATTGCACACATGCCACCCTTTTTTCCCCAAAAGCGACAGTTACACCAGGGCCATGCTTATTTCACTGCCTTTTCCCCTCTTTTGCTGAAAAACAAAACAAAACAAAACAAACCTGTGCCTTTTCACCAACTTCTTAGCTACCTGTTGAAGATGAGAGCATTTTCTCAGAACACATAAGTGGAAAGAGAAATGGAGTATATTTCACATTTCCTTTGGGTGCAAGTTACTAGGAGCCTGACAGTAGAACCTGGTACCTGAGCTTCATTTCGGGGCTGAGCATCATAGGAGGAGTTGCTGGACAAGCTGTCTGCAGAGCAGTGGCTCGACCCCTGAGGGTACTTTCTGTTTTTTCATGTTTTAACGTCACATCTTCAAAACTTTTTTGTCTTTAATAATGGAAAGCTGACATTTTATTATTTTATTTTATTTGGTTTTAGTTTTTTGCAGTGCTAGAAATTGAATCCAGGGAAGTACAAAGTGAGCACTGTGTTAATGGACCACATCCCTGTCCCTTATTAGTGATTTGTTTTTTAAAATTCTCCCCTTTCCCCCTTTCCATTATTATTGTTGTTGTGATGCCCATGGATCACATGCATGGTTGTGGTGCTTTCTGGGGCTTGTTTATCAAGTTGTGGTTCTCACACCTGGCTACAAGGAATTAAAGGAACTTCTTTCCAAATGTTCACTGAGGTTTGCATTCCTTTAATTGTGCTTGTACATGTACTTTCCAGGGGTCATATCTTCCATTGAGATACATAAGGTATGGTTGTGGTATTTGCCAAGGATCTCTGATGCTCCTGCAGTGCTCTCCAGGAGTTGTTTTTCGCTCGCTCTGATGCTTGCACATCTTTTGAGTTTGGCTTCCTTGATGATGCTTATGCACATCTGGCTGTGCTGCATCTGGAATTGGCATGTGGCAGGTGAGGATCTGCAGTGAGGATCATAGAGAGGATCACAGAGAGGCTCAAACAGCTGACAAGATCTTTCCTAGAATAGTGACTTGGGCTCCTGACCCGTGCTTGCTAGGCAAGTGCTCTAAACCCGTGTGTTATTCCTCTGGACCAAAGTTACATTGTAACTTATTGTTGAATAAAGGAGCTATTTCATTTTTTCTTCTCTTGGACTGTGGGCTGGAGTGATAGCACAGCGGGTAGGGCGTTTACCTTGCACGCAGGCAACATGGTCGACCCGAGTTCGATTCCTCCGCCCCTCTCGGAGAGCCCGGCAAGCTACCGAGAGTATCTCGCCCACACGGCAGAGCCTGGCAAGCTCCCCGTGACGTATTCGATATGCCAAACACAGTAACAACAAAGTCTCCAATGGAGACGTTACTGGGCCCGCTTGAGCAAATTGATGAGCAAATCGATGAACAACGGGAGGACCGTGACCGTGACTTCTCTTGGACAAGGCAGTTAGACCTGATGCATTAGTATTAGCTTTTTTTAGTAAAAGCTTTTGAGTTACATTTTCTATTTAAAAAAAAAAACACAACAACCTGAATGTGTGTAAAAAGTTAACTTCTAATTGTGGCGGGAAATCTATCTAGGGGAGAGATGGAAGCAAATAAAGTGGGGGTGGGGTGGGGGAGCAGTGCAGTTAATCTCTTTAGGAGTTCTAATGGGTTAAACCTTAGAAAGCACTTCAGTAATTTCTGGCACTCTCTCACCGGTCCCCGGTTTGGTTGTTCTTAGTAGATCCCTACAAGTCATGTCATGCCCACGTGTGTCAGCATGCGTGCGCGTGAAGTAGACATTTGAAAAGTAACTGGAGCAGGGCCTATACATTCAAAGGACCAGTTTCTTCCTCAGATTGGTCCTGGATGGAAAATAAGTACAATAAAGGACATTTGCCTAGTGTAACCCACCCTCTCTCCCTCCCTCCCTCCCTCCCTCCCTCCCTCCCTCCCTCCCTCCCTTCTCTGGCTGTTTTTGTTGTGATGACTGAGGGTCTGACATACATGTTTGAGGAGTGCCCACGATTGCTTGCTTTGTTGTGGTGCAGGGGCCCCTAAATAGCAGCGCCTCAGGGTCTCCCTTGGTTTGTGGGGCAGCGGTGAGCATCTGCAGGGTGGCACTGCCCCTGCCCCAAGCTAACTGGGTACTGCATTTTTTCAGCCACTTCAGTAGTGCTCAGTTTCTGTCTCTTAAGTGAATGTAGGTTTGAGTAGTTTTTCTTTTTCTTTTCTTTTCTCTGCTTTTCTTTTTTTTAAACTGAAAGGTACATGGAATCAAGTCAATGGAAAGATATTTTGGTTTAAAAACTTTTGGAGAGGGGTTTGTGCATTGACCCCTGGTGTTCAGGGGCTGTTCTTACCTGCCAGGGGCTGCTCAGTGACTGTTTACTGCTGAGGATTGAACCGGGTTCGGCTGCATGCAAGGTAAGTGCCCGCCTCTCTGACCTCTAGGTTTAAAAACTTAGTTATGAATTTGGTCATGGGGCAGATTAAGCTAAGTATTTGGGTCTTTTGCTTTTTTGAGTGATTAGGTCATATTTACTGACTGCTGAAGCAATTGTTTCGTGACTGGTTATTTTGTTCTCAGAACCCCACTCTGCACCATACTTCTCGTCTTAAGTGGAATGCGCCCTACTTCTCATCAAAGTCATACTTTGTTTACACTCTGCTTCTCATTAAAGTCGTACTTTGTTTTCAGTTTCTTTTCCTTTCTTTTCTACAGCTCTGTAGAAACTCCTTTTTAAAAAAAAAATTAAAAAATATTTGTATCCGTGGGATTATTTCCTGCTTCACTTGCAGATCTCTCCCCCGGCCCCGCCCCATCCCCCTGTAACTATGTTAATGATTAATAATTTTTTGCTAATTAGTTGTGGAAACTTTGAACCCAGGGCCTCAAATGGCAAGACTTGGGCACTACCTCTTTAGCCGCATCCCAGGCATCTTAATTTTATTTATTTGTTTATTTATTTATATAACAGAATCTATCATGGATAGGTCTGTGTTACTAGAGAACTTGGCTTTTTAAGTCACTTTCTTATGAGTGGACCTAGGCTTGCTGTGTGCAGTTGTGCTGAAGTGGGCTGACGTGCTTTTTCCTGCTGTCTTTTTGTTCCCATGTTTCCTAGTGATGGGAAAATCAGCCTGGGATATTAGAGTCGCTCCTGTCCGGTTGCCAGCATTGCTGCTGCAGCCTCATTTTTTTTCTTCCCTCTGCTTATCATATTGTAATGGAACATCCGATCCTGTTTTTGTAATGTCATTTTAAGAGGAAAAATCAGTACTTGGTCTCCAAGAGAGTTTAGGCATGAACTTTCTTCCCCTGTGCTCTCTGGGCTGTTGCAGGTTATATGTGCCTACTTAATGCCTTTTGCTAAATTACTCAGTGATACACATTGTATGTCTGTGAGTCTCAACAGGGAAGGCTTATCTTTGGTCTGAAAAGGAGGATGCTTATAGGGTGAAGGTTCCCCTTTTTGTCAGTGGGCATTGCGTCACAATGTCAAAACTACATGTGAATGCTGAAAGTAAAAATTAAACAAAAATTATGACTTTCTCAATAATATATTGATGTATGCTGAATTCTTAGTTATGTAATTCATACATCTAATGTATATAATACGTGTATATTTAATATTTTATATAATATACATGTATAATTTAATTTTGTGCATTTATACTATATTTTTTGTTTTCTCACAAACCTATTTTTATTTAAAATTAAAAAATGATTATTGTTGAGGTTGCATATTTGCAACCTAACATCACCTAATTGTTGACATTTTCTGATTGCAATGAATATAATTACTGCAGTCATCATTACCAAAATGTCCAGGACCCTCCTTCAGTGCTTTTATGTTACTTCTAGTCTGTCTGTCCTTCTCCCCACTCTCACAACCTGGTGTTCTTAGTTCTTTGATCCAGGGCCAACTGTTTCTATGAAATGATTTGTTTACTCCCTTGTTGTTTTTCTCTACATACCACATCACTGTCACTGTCACTGTCCTCCTGTTGTTCATCGATTTGCTCAAGTGGGCCCAGTAATGTCTTCATTGTGACACTTGTTACTGTGTTTGGCATATCGAATATGTCATGGGGAGCTTGCCAGGCAAACACACCACATATGAATGAGAAATTGGTTATTTGACCATTCCCCTCTGGCTTATTTTGCTCTGTGCGGTACCTTCCAATTCCACCCAAGGTGCAGTGAAGTGCATGATTTTGACTTTTTTTGTGTGACTTCATCATATTCCATTGTGTACATGTACCAAAGCTTCTTTATCCACTCATTTCTCATTGGACATTTGGGTTGTTTCTATATTCTGGCTGTTGTATCAAGTGCTAAAGTGAATACAGATGTGCACATATCTTTTTAAGTTAATATTTTTATGTTTGGAGGGTAGATTCCAAGATTTGGAATCACTAGGTCCTATGTATGGTACAACTCCATGCACCATTTATTCCAAAGGGTGAAACCAGACAACATTCCCCCCATTGTCAATGAAGATTCCATTTTCACCATTGGGTTTTGCTCTAATTTCAAAGCCCTTAATCCATTTTAAATTAAATTTTGTGTGTGAGGGGCTGGAACAATAACACAGCTGGTAGGGCATTTGCCCTGCATGTGGCCGACCTGGGTTCGATTCCCAGCATCCCATATGGTCCACTGAGCACTGCCAGGAGTAATTTCTGAGTGCATAAGCCAGGAGTAACCCCTGCACATCACCATATGGCATGACCCAAAAAGGAAAAAAAAAAAAATTTGTGTGTGATGTGAGATGTGGACCCAATCTCATTCTTTGCATGTAGTTATAGCTTCCTCAGCACCGTTTGTACAAGAGACCCTCAAAACTCTAGTTATGTACCCATTATTTTCATCATAGATTAACTGCCCATAATGGGCAGTTCTCTGAACTCTCAATTCTGTTCCATTGGCCTGATAATCTGTCCTTAGTCCAGTACCATGGTGTTTTGATTACTGTAACTATAATGTAATTTAAAGTCAGGAAATGTGATACCTCTCAACTTCTATTTCTTTTTCTTTTTTTGGTCAGGAATAGCTTCCATGATTTGACTAGTTTCAGGTTTCCATAAAAATTTTAGTAGAGTTGGGGCTGGAGCGATAGCTCAGCAGGTAGGGCATTTGCCTTGCACATGGCTGACCTGAACAACCTGGGTTCGATTCCCAGCATCCCATATGGTCCCCCAAGCAACGCCAGGAGTAATTCCTGAGTGTATGAGTCAGGAGTTAACCCCTGTGCTGGGTGTGACCCCAAAAAATAAAAAAAAATAATAGGGTTTGGTCTAAGCCTTTTTTGAAGAATATATCATAATTTCATGAAATTTGCACTAAATTTGTTTGTTTTGTATATGATGGTTATTTGAACAATGTTAATTAATTCAGTCTATGAACATGGCATGTTTTTTAAAAAAATTATTAAAAATTTTTTCCTATTTTTCTCAAGATTTTTTCTTATGGCAGTTTGTTTTATGTTTTTAATAATTTATAAATGTTGGCATATTTATCAATTCAGTCTTTTTTTGTTTTTATTTATTTACTTATTTACTTTATTCTGGCATTACAGAAATCTCTCAGGTATCTCAACCTACTCTTTAGACGTAATTCTCAGAACATCTTATTTCTCAGATGTTTGAGAATTAAACAAATGGCCAGCACTTCAAAGCGGTGATATATAAATACATTTGTGCGTCAGATCTTTTTGAATTTTTAAAAACAATTCTCTGAATACTAATAAACATCTCTCTAGTCATTTTTCAGGCACGTGGAACTTGGGGGAGTTTTGTTTACACACTTCTCTTGTATTCCACCCAGGTCTTAGACGAACACAAAGTGGGAGCCAGGGTGCGGTTATCTGCAGTTTTCTTTCCCACAAGCTCTGGTTTGGCTACAGGCACTTCAGAGCTGGGTTCTGGGAATTAGATGCTGTCACAGTTTGAAGACAAGTTTGGGGCCAAGATTGGCCTCTTCCCCTTTTGGATGGCAGTTGGTAGGAGAGAATTTGTTATTGCTTATTGGTAGGAGAGAATCAGAACCAGAATCAGAACCGCTCCTTGAAGTAAAAGTAATCGCCAGTTTTATTGTTTGTTTCCTGGGAGGTGTGTCTTTCATCAGAAAAGGCAGTACCTGCTCTGCTACAGGAATTAAACGCCTTTTCCCCCCCCACTTCCCCCCCCCCCCCCCCGTGCCCCACAACTTGTTTCTTTGATTGAATTTTATCCCCGAACACCGAGCATCCCCCAAATGGGTGACTCAGTTAAGAATTGGTGTCTTGAGTGGCAAACATGTTCAGTCCCAAAAGGAGAGAGAGAACACAGGGGATTGCCCTGCCACAGAGACAGGGGGGATGGGGGGATGGGGGTGGGAGGGATATTATCCATGGTGGTGGAAAATGGGCACTGGTGGAGGGATGGGTATCTGATCATTGTATAATTGAAACCAAAGCACATAAAATTGTAAATCTACAACTTTAAAAAAAAAATAAAATACAATAAAGGGAAAAAAAAAAAAAGAATTGGTGTCTTTATTCGAGTTTCAGGATCTTGGCCCCATCTTTGGGTCTGGTCTCCAAGTAGGGCAACCACAAACAGCTCCGTGCATGACAGATGGCATAACTACCTGAGCTTGGCATCTCCATTCACACAGTCAAGAAACGATCAAGGGCCTGGAGGTCATGATGCAGGCAGAGCTCTGAGTGGACATTAGTAGGTGTAAGATATTATGTCTCTAAAGATGGAATTTTGTTGGTGTGCCACAATTAACAAGGCAAGGAAGTGAAAGCTTTTTAGGAAATACTTTTTATAACAGGGGTTTTGTAATGGGTTGAGATAAGTGAAGAGAAGTAAAAATAATTTAGGATTTTTATGTCCCACAGATGAGTACAATGATTCTCTTTCTGTCTCTTTCCTTTGGACTCATTTCACTCAACCTGATACTCTCCATGTTCATTCACTTGTAAGCAAATACCATGGGCAGTAGAAGCAAGGGCCAAGGTCCATTGATGGAAGCTTGCTACAAGTGTAAGGGTTGGGAAAGGACACTTAGGATAGAGAAGGAACCACCACAACAGTGATAGGTGGAAATGATCACTGTGGACAAGAACTGAGTGCTGGAAGTAGGTAAAGGGATATACGTGAGAACTTCTCAGTACCTGTACTGTAAATCCTGATGGTGGGGTGGGGCGGGGGGGCTAAGGAAGAGAAGGGAGGAGAGGGGAGGGCAGGGGAGGGGAGGAGAGGAGAGGAGAGAGGAGCGGAGGGGAGGGCAGAGGAGGAGAGGAGAGGAGAGGAGAGGAGAGGAGAGGAGAGGAGAGGAGAGAAGAAAAGTTCCTGTCATGAGGCAGTTGGGGAGAGGAGGAAGTGAGGAAGGTGGCAGGAGGGAAACTGAGGACATTGGTGGTGGGATATGTACACTGGTGAAGGGATGGGTGTTGGAACATTATATGACTGAAACCCAATCATGAACAACTTGTAACTATGTATCTCATGGTGATTCCATTAGAAAAATTATTAAAAAATGAAAATAATAAAGCAGCACCAGGGCATGGTTCAGTGGTTAGAGAGTGCATGCCTTACATGTGAAGGACCTGGGTTCAAGCCCCATTCCATCCAAAATTAAAACAAATAACAAAATTGTAGTGATTATATATAGTTTAGAAAATCAGAGATGTATGGTTATGTCTCTGCTGGGAAAATTTTTTAATAGCTACAGTAGCAAAACTTATAAAATTGAGGTAGGACTAGGAAACAAATTATAGTTAACGTTTTAACCTTATTGTTTCTTATTTAAAGGTATTGAGATTTTTTTGTTTGCTTGTTTTTTAAGGTGGTGGGATTGGCTCCCGATTGTCTAGTTGTCATTGGGTATTCAGTGGGAGGGTCCAAGAGGCAGTGCTTCTCAGTCTTCAGTGCTCAGGGTTCTTTCGGCAGCTTCTGTTGTGCCTCCAGGGCTCTACCTAGCTATGCTGAGGGTGCCCTGCTGACCTTCCTGGTGTCAGCTACCTGTAGGATGGGCGCCTTAGCTCCTGTGCTCCCTTGGTTGGAGCTAGAGTCTCCAACCCTGACGCCAAGGAATCTTGACTGTAGGCACTTGCCTATATCCTAAGCTCTTTAATCCACAGCTGCATCTTGGTCTTCTCTTTCTGTCACCCCCTATATTCTTTTCCAAGTCGAATCTTTGCTCTTTCTGCTTCCAAAGCAGTAGGTTCTTAAACTTTTCCATAGGAGATGGCCAGCCTCCATCCTCACTGTGACTTTTTTCCTCCCCATCAAATGCAAATTGGGTAATTCACTCTCCTCCCCCTGAGAAACCAAAAGCAAACCCAGAGTACAAGGAAACCAACTAGACCTAACTTTCCCTTGACCTTCCATAATCTTGAGTGAAATCACATTCTTGCAGCCTCAGGTTCATGTGTGACCTCAGTCTCCCAAGCCTCTCTCCCTCTCTGATTTCATAAGCAGCATTTGCTTCCCCTTTTCTTCTGCTCTCACAGTTTTGTTGGTTTCTCTGCTTTTGTCAGTTTATCCCATAAGTACCAGTTTGTTAGGAAAGCTTTGGCTTGGAGACTACCTTATTCCTAAACGGATAGCGCCTGTCACTCTGTTGATCTATATCTTCAGTACCTAAAAATGGTGCTGAATGGCATATTCTAGTCACTCAGTCCTATTTGTTGAGTGTTGAAAGGAAAGTAATATGTTTGATAACTTAAAGAGTTTCTAGTGCTCTGTGAGGCAGCATATTTCACGTGTGCATGGATACCACTGCTCTTCCAACCTGTGTGGAGTGGTGGCTGTCATTGCCAACTTAAACACCTCTTCTTTGGTCCCTTATTGGCTTTTTTGGAAACCTTGCATTTTAAGCAGCTGTTTCTGGTTTGCTGGTCTCCCTAATTGGCACATAGCATGGAACCTATGTGTCATTTCTCAGAAAAAGACATGGCATTTTGGACTCTTAGTTTTTTGTTGTAGTTTTTTTTTTAACCTTGATCTTTAGACATGTTGCATAAATTTTGTAACTGGGGGGACTCACCTGGAAGTGCTCATGGGATACTCGTCTCCTCTTGATTCTATGCGTGGACCCCTGTCAGTGCCAGGAATGCAGATTATGCACCCCAGTAGTTGAGCTTCCGTTCTAGGCCCTGCATAAACTTCTCGTGTCAGCCCTTCAGATCAGGTAATCAGATGGTAAGATAGGATATTCTTTTGTGGATGTTAAGTAAAAAATGTTGAAACTTGTTAAAGCTTATTTAAATAAAAAAAAATCCTAGACTTGCATTCAATGGACTTGATGCAATATCAGGATTAAAACGAATCACTCTTATATGAAGACTAAAAAGTAAATTTTCTTTCTAAGTCTTTTTTTTTAAATGGGGTCGGGGAGTTAAACCCAATGTGGTAGGTGGGACCTGAGATTGGTGATGCTGCTCGGGGGGTGACCATACAGGTCCCTGGAATAGAATATAAAATTTCGAGAAGATACTAGTTTTCCTTTTAGCTTGCTGTTGTCTTGGGCAGTATTTCACAAATGTTTCCTTAAGAAAGTTCCAGAAGTTTGAGAAGCAAGATTCACATAGTACTGAGTGTAGTGTGCTTCAGTAGTGAATTTTGAATAGGCTCTATTAAAGGTGGCTCATTCACTGGCCTTTTCAGTCTCACCTGATTATAAAGATGACATCAGAAAACATACCTCTGCCAACACTTCACAATAAAAGGCAAAGGTATTGATTGTGAGGCAATGCAATGACCTTATTCATAAGAAGCACAGAAGATCAACAAGGACTTTTGTTCCCAGAGGCTTAATTACACTGGGAACAATGGCCTTTTGACCACAACTGAACACGGGTGGGTGGCGGAAGGAACTCCTGTCCCTGGGATGCCCTTTGGGGCAGGGAGGGGGTGGTGCCCTGGCTTCATTCTCAGGTGCGCCCTGTAGGGGGCAGGCCGGCATTTCCTTCACCTCTCGAGAACCTTGCTGGATGCCTGCTGAGCAAAGACACTTGCCCTGCACAGGAAGGCAGAAATAATAACAAAAAGTTGTTTTGAAAGCTAGCATTGCCAAATATGTAGAATGTACTTTGGACTCTTATTAGCGCATATAATCATCTCAAAGCAGGAGAGAGCCACGCTGTGACTGAGGAAGCGTTTCAAAGCCAACATTTAACCCTGGGTGAACAACTGAGAGGGCTTCCAGGTCCGTCTCTTCCCAGCACAGGGGCCTTGTGCCTCCAGTCTTTGTCGGTCTCCTTTGACTCCTTGACAGCATTGTAGGGTGCACTGCCCAGTTCTGTGTGTTTCCTTTCACCTCCTTAATGGTTCCATATCAAGTGGAAACAGGTTCTCAATGGAGGGGAGAATTTTCTCCGATGTTCAGAAAACTCCGGAAACATTTGTTCAGTTCTGGTGCTGATGAAGAGGTACCTAAATTTCCTATTGGGATGATCCATCTTCTAGAGAGATGGAGAATCTTATCCATATGCTAACTGCATACTGTGAGAATCTTGGGGACTTTTGGGTTTTGTCAATATCCTGTTTGATGCTCCCCAAGAATAGACTAGGCACTCGATACTGAATAAATCCGTGTGGCTAAAATGTGCTTAATGATCTGCTGGGAGAAGAAACAAAGCAGAGGTGGTTGAAGCCATCTCCCCACATGCATGCATTTGAACCCCGACAGGGATGCTGTGCTGTCCTCAGACTCAGTTTTGCAGCTCTATCCTTCTGGAAGCACAATGCAAATGAGAGTTGTGACCCAGAAAATAATCTTGATTTTCACTCAGGAAATCCCCTAACATTTAAAAGGGCCACTGCATGTTGTCCCCCTGAAACCTTGGTCCCACAAGTAAATTGGTAGTGTGAAGTAAATGAGTGCATCGTGAAAGGGAGTGGGAAGTGGCACGTTTGGGATTTTAGCTCTGACACCATCCCAGGTGAAACTTCTTATAACTAGTGCCCCTCCCGCCAAGTGTTTTCCCAGAGTGATGGCTGTGTTCTCATCCTTAGCCACGGATGACTTGAGATTTCAAGGCATATGTTCCGGATTTCCAAACATTCTGGAGTTACTTTGCAAATGATGTCTCAGAAAGCTCATGTGGGGACAGGACAGGGTTCGAAGTGAGTACCAGAAAAGGTCAGTACAGAGGCTGGAAGAATTGCCGATTCTGGTGAGACCTTCAGTTTGAGATCGTAGATAAATGTCTGCTGAATAAAATTGTAAGAACACAAAAATGAGAAGCAGACAGGCTACTCAGATCTCATTTTAAAGGACTAAAGGTACCATCAAGTGTGATGGCTTCCTGAACTGAGCATATTTAATAGATGCTGGGTTTGAACCTTGAAAACCAGATGATAATGAGGCTAGCACAAAAGACAGCAGAAACAGACTAGGAATTTCATCTGTAGGAGGTTGAGAGAAGAGCAAGCTCAAATGACTTAGAGTTGTTTTCCCTGGAAGGTCTCCTGCGACCAAATGAGAAACAGTTTGCCCATGCTGTGATTTGGGGTGCCTACTTCTAGGAGTAATTTCTAAGGAAATGATTAGCGTTGTGTTCAGAGATGTAGATTGAAGGATGCTTATAGAACATTGTTTGGACCTGAACATTGGAAGAAACCCAGATGGCCTCCCAAACAGACTGGAGAAACACGTTATAATTCAATAATTCATTGATATGATTTAATATTGTTGTGTGCTCCATTGGTGGCCTAGAGGTATGCTATGTATAGACACACATGCATATACATATGTATATACATCTCGTGGGGTAAGCATGAGACCCAGACTTAAAAATGTGCCTGTCAAAAGGCAGGCTGGAAGGTGGGAGGGAGCCTAGGGCCATTACTGGAGAGAAATTGGCACTGGTGGTGGGCTTGGAGTTGGAACATGGTATACCTGAAAATCTATTACAAACAACTTTTGAATCATGGTGCTGCAATAAATTTTCTTTTAAATACTGTTTTGTGCCCATGACTGCTGATGAAGAAAATTATTGATATCGGAAAAAACTTGTAAAAGAATTACGATAGTAGAACATGTCAGATTAACAATGGGAAAATATGCATTATCGCTTTGTATATATTAAAAGAGAGGAAATATTTCATATATGTACACACGTGTGTATGTCACTGTCACTGTCCTCCTGTTGTTCATCGATTTGCTCGAGTGGGCGCAATAATGTCTCCATTGTGACAATTGTTACTGTGTTTGGCATATCGAATACATCATGGGTAGCTTGCCAAGCTCTGCCATGTGGGCGAGATACTCTTGGTAGCTTGCCAGGCTCTCTGAGAGGGGCAGAGGAATCGAACATGGACCGAGCAGGTCAGCCGCGTGCAAGGCAAATGCCCTACCTTCTGTGCTATCGCTCCAGCCCATGTGTGTATGTATGTATGTATATATGTATGTGTATGTGTGTTTGTGTGTACATACATATAGAGAGATGGGTGAAGCCTGAATGATACTTATGAAAATATTTGCTAGAGTTATCTTTTAGTGGTAGAATTCCAGGTATCTAGGTTTCTTACTTTTTCCTTTGAGGCATACCAGGGCTTACTTCTGACTCTGTGCTTAGGATCTTTCCTAGTGGGACTTGAGGGACCATACATGGTGCTGGGGATTGCACCCAGGTCAACCGTGTGTGAGGCAAGCAGCCTCCCTGCTGTACTATGGCTCTGGCATACCTAGAATTCTTTCTTAATATTTCAATACTTTAAAGTGAATATGTTTACATTTTTAGTTTAAATTTTGTTTTGTGTTTGGTTCACAACCAGCAGTACCTGGTACTTACTCCTGGCTCTTTGCTCACACATTACTCCTTGCACACCTTGGGGGATGCTGGGGATTGAACCTGGGTCTGCTGTGCGCAAGGCAAACACTCTGGCTCCCAGGTACAGTGATTTGTGTTGTGAAAAGCAGTAACTTCAAGTTCTATGCATAGCTACAGCGGTAGAGCAGATGCTGAACACTTGCACTGAGCTCAGCCCACAGGAATGCCTTCCCCTGTTGTCCCTGGTGCTGCTTGCCGTAACCCCAACTAAAAACAACAATTTGATAGCACTTTGATGGCAGAGTCTCCTGCCCCCGCACCTGGCTATCCTTGCCGGGGCCGCTTGGAGGGGAACGGGTTGAGTTTTCCTCCCCGCCCTGACCAGGGCTCCGGCAGCCGAAGACCTCCAGAACCAGCCACCACCATGCTGAGACCACTCTCTGCACACATGAATGTACCGGCAGAGGAACAAAGCCACGCGGGTCCCAGGGCTGAGATTTCCAAGTCTACTCGGATCGGGGCTGAGCATCCTCCACCCAGATCCTCCAAATTCCAGTAGGCGGGGGTCACACCCACCAACTGGCCCCCTGGCGCTGTGTAATCCCATCAACAGCCAAGACTCAGAGATTATAAAACCGAGCTCCCGGAAGCGTGTGGCCGCATTTGCGGCCACGCGACATCATATCATCTCATTCTTACTTTGGACAAACTGGCAGGCTACCGAATGTAACCTGCCCACACGGCAGTCTGGCAAACTCCGCGTGGCGTACCCAATATGCCAAATACCAGTAACAATGAAGGGTCTCATTCTCCTAACTCTGAAAGAGCCTTGAATATGGCACTTTTAAAAAAATCTCAGGGCTAGGATGAAGGAGACGTTACTGGGGCCTGCTTGAGGCAGTCGACGAATAACAGGATGGTTGTGATTGATTGTGATTGTCCTTCCATTGTTTATCGATTTGCTTGAGTGGGCACCAGTAACGTCACCAGTTTGAGACTTGTTGTTACTGTGTTTGGCATATCGAATACGTCATGGGGAGCTTGCCAGGCTTTGCCGAGCGGGCGAGATACTCTTGGTAGCTTGCCCAGCTCTCCGGGCGGGGTGGAGGAATCAAACCCAGCTCGGCTGAGTGCAAGGCAAACGCCCTACCCGCTGTGCTATTGCTCTAGCCCAGCAATTTGATATGATAAATAAAATGTCATCTGGTATATTAAAAGGTTCTTTGTTAACTACTGCATTTCAGTCCAAACACTTTAATAATTAATCACTTTAAAATTGAAACTTTGTTGTTACTGTGTCTGGCATATCGAATACTCTCGGTAGCTTGCCGGGCTCTCCGAGAGGGGCGGAGGAATCGAACTCGGGTCAGCCATGTTGGCCGTTTGTAAGACGAACGCCCTATCCGCTGTGCTATCGCTCCAGGGCTGGAGGGATAGCACAGCGGTAAGGGCGTTTGCCTTGCACGCAGCCAACATGGCCGACCCGAGTTCGATTCCTCCGCCCCTCTCGGAGAGCCCGGCAAGCTACCGAGAGTATTCAATATGCCAGACACAGTAACAACAAAATCTCCAATGGAGACGTTGCTGGGCCCGCTCGAGCAAATCGACGATCAACGGGAGGGCCTTTACCTTTACCTTTTTAAAATTGAAAAATTCCTGGTATTTCCTAGGTGCTATAGTCACTTACACATTATCTGATTTGATTGATCATTAATTAGCACAAGAGAAATGAGGATTCTGATTACAAAGAATGAATGTTGGTGAGGGGCACAACTTGAATCAAACAGAAGACAGTAGGCCGGAGAGGTCACTTCATAGAGTACATACATACTTGGCATATAGGAGACCTGGGTCCATGCCCAGCACCCGTGTTCTCAGGTACTGCTTGGAGCAGCTTGGGCACTGAGCGAGTTGTGGCCCAAACCTCCCTACGGACAGCCCTGCCCTCAGAAAATGGGTGGGGAGAAAGAAGAAAGATCAATAAGTTCAAGAGTAATGTTTACAAAGTCTTAGTACGTGATTACTAACCAGTTTGACCAGCTTGAAATTCTGAGAAGGAAATCCCCTCCTGAAACATCATACACTCATGTCTTAAGTGATTGGAGAATACCCTGTTAGCCTGAATTTGGTTCTCTTGCTCTTAGGGGATGGGTAAGAGATTTAAATGTATTCCTGGTGCTTGTGCAGAATCTCAGAAGAGCCAGGGTTTCAGCCTAAGCCTGGTCTCTGATAGGCATCTGATATTCAGAGGTGAGACTGTATTTAGAGCTTTATCAGTAAATCAGCCATTAAGTATTTCGACAATGCTTTGCAGCAATATTTCTCATACTATACTGTGAGTATGATCCTTATGAGAAGTCTCCATGGGGAGACACAGCATAGTTCATAGCATGCCCAGCATGCTTTGTATGCAGAAGGTCTAGGTTCCTATACACCACGTATGGTTGCCTGAGTTCCACCTTGAATGCTCAGTGCTTCCTGAGCATGGAGCCAAGGATTGCTCCTGAGTACTGCTGGATCTGGCCCCCAAACCAAAGCCAAAACCAAGCCAAAGAACCCCCCTGAAACAAACCAACCAAAACCCCCACAAATGACACTTCCATCAGATCAAGCTCCTTGCCATGATGATGATGATGATATGAGACCAATAATGTTTTGTTCAACTCATGCATAAAAGAATGGGGTTAGGGCAAATGAGACAGCTTAATAGCCTGGAATGCACAACAGCCCCCGGTTTAATGCCTAGCACCCCATCGTCACTGGAGTGACCCCACAGTACACACCAGGAACAGCCCTGCTGTGTGTGGTCACCAAACCACACCAAACCAGTTTAATAAGACACGATTAGAAAAGATTAAGGTAAAGGTAAAGGTAAAGGCCCTCCCGTTGATCGTTGATTTGCTCGAGCGGGCCCAGTAACGTCTCCATTGGAGACTTTGTTGTTACTGTGTCTGGCATATCCAATACTCTCGGTAGCTTGCCGGGCTCTCCGAGAGGGGCGGAGGAATCGAACTCGGGTCGGCCATGTTGGCCGCTTGTAAGGCGAACGCCCTACCCGCTGTGCTATCGCTCCAGCCCTTATTTAGATTACTTGCTAAAATGCCAGTGTGTTCCCTACAAGTTTCATTTTTAGGAAGGACCCTTAAAGTATATTGCTTAGTGAAGTTGGATTGCAATTAATATAGGTGGGGCATTCCCAAGTATCATCATTTTTCTGTCTTCAAGTGGAGATGAAAGAATCCTTGCAAAAAAAGTTGATGGGTTAACAAAAATGACAACGAAGTTAAGAAGACTTTCTCGTTAAAGAAACATCATAAACGTGTTTGTCAGTGGTGGCAGGCCCCGGGTGGGGAGGTTGGTGAAAGTAGATGGGTGGTGTGTGCAGGGGGTGGGTGAGAGGGAGCCTGGGACACTGGTGAGGAAAGCTGACACTGGCGGTGGGATTGGTATGGAGACGTTGGATACAACTCAGCTATGAATAACCTTGTAAATCATGGTGCTTTAATAAAATTTAAACTTTATAATAATGGAGCATTGTAAAGATTAAGACTCAAACTTTGGAGCCGAGTGGTGAATACTGGAAAGAACCCCAGTAGGTAAAATTCATTAGGTAAAAATGTTTTGAGTTAAAAGCTTTTTTTCCATGTTGCATATCACAAACACTTGTTACACTTTTTGTTAAAGAACAAAAACAGACCTGGAGCACAGTGGGTAGGGTGTTTACCTTGCATGCAGCTGACCCAGGTTCGGGCACAGGCATCCCATATGGTCCCCTGAATACCACCAGGAGTGATTCCTGAGTGCAGAACCAGGAGTAACCCCTGAGCATTGCCGTGTGTGTGGCCCCCAAAGCAAAACAAAATAAAACAAAAACAAAAACAAAACCCTCCAATGGTTCCTCCCGTTTCCTGTTGGCTACCAACATACTCTGCAGAGGATGGCTCCCGGCTGCCACATGTGGCAATCATACGTTCTCCCACACTTGAGGGTTGAGTGGGTTGGAGATCCTGGACTCTCAGTGTGCTGGGCCTGCTGGGGTCGTCAGAAAGGTCAAGACCAGGAGCCGACTCTTGCAGACTCCGTGCCACCTTCTCTGGCTGCTGGGCTTCTATTGAGACTGGGACACAAAAACAGCTCTGCTTTGGAGAGATAACTCTTAGGTTAGGTTTAATTTCTTGAATTTCACTTCTTAAATGTCTCCCAACCTTGAGATACCAGGAATGTGCAGAGATAATAAAGAAAGGAGAGACTTCCAGACAAAATTCTTTAGACCTGTGATAAAAATGACCTCTACACCCATGAGTGAGCCAACACTCCTGTTGTTAGGATATAGTCAGATGTGGCCAGTGAGTGATAAATGTGGAGCATCCGTTAGTAACTTGGGAGAGTTCATCATTGATCCACGTGATGTGACCTGTGGCATTAGCTATGTGACTCAAACAATAATAGAATTCTGTGAAGTGGCCTTGAGTTCCAGCCATCTCCAGGCTCATCATGGGATCACGGACCCTCTTTCTCCTCTTCTGCATGTCCCACCTTCATGGTGGGAAAGCTCTGGACAGCCCTTCTCTGTCCCTAGTCAAGGGAAGTGGCCCATGGACAAGTTTTCATCCAGGGGAAGCAGCTAAGCTACTTTCTGAATTCAGCAGAAGCCACGAAGTTCATGCATTTTCACTGAAGGAGATCCTTCTGGGAGGGGAATGAAAAGAAAAATATTCTTGAAAAAAAATCATAGTGAAAACTTCTTTTTAAACAAAGATTTTTGTAAAATAAAGTAGGGGCACATCACCTACATGGCAGTTCAGAATGGAAACTAAGCATTAAGATGCCCCTTTATTCCTTTGATATTCTATACTGATTTGATTCCAGTCCTAAATGTAATGCTGAATGAGCCACCCACCCCCACTCCCCGGCCTGGCTGGCTTTTCCTGAGGCCTGACAGATGAACAAATTAATGTTAGACAGATTAGTAGGAGAAGAAACCAACATTTAAAAATAATACAGATGGAGAATCTCTGTGGCTGTAAATTCCTAAGTAAATGGGGGTGCCCAGGGATACATATCCTATGGTAAGAGACCTGGAGCATCAAGGAGAGGGGGGAACTTCATGTCAAGGAGGGGCTGACTACATATTTTATTGTGAAAATAAAATGAATATCTCAAGTGGGGAGAGCTTGAACACAGATAAACCTGGATTATGCCCCCCCCAAAACTCTTATTGTTTGGGGGTATAGAAGGGGGAATCATATACTGCTGCTTGTATTGGGAAAAGGCCTGCGGGCTGAGACGAGGACAATGTCTTCTCAGCTTCTGGGGCTGTCACTGCTTTTACTGGAAAGTAACCTGCGTATTCACAGAACATGACAGCCTTTCTGCGGCCCACAAAGCTTCAGTTCACCTTAGTTCCTGCGTGAAAGTGACATTTATCGGGAAGAGGCCCTTCTCTGGTAATGTTGAGAAAAGCCCATCGGGTCCTTTTGGGAAGATCTTTCCCAAATTAGTAGCTACTCTGTTTTCTGCCTGATGTGATTGGGGTCGAGCTTAGACTCATATAATTGCACATCTGGAATGATCCTTAGGAGCTCTCTAACCATCTCATCTGATATTACAGAAATTAGATCGAGAGAGGGAAAAGACCATTTTGTGTTCAGATATTTCATTGTCCACAGAAGCTGGGGCTCAGATGCCTTTGCGAAGTATCAGAGCATAAATTAAAGATAGAAAAAAATACATACAGATTTCCAAGAAGCTAAGTCTTCAGTTATTCTGTGTTCAGAAGCCCTTTTGTCTTCACCTGTATAGTTATGTATAACAATCCAGGACTCAAATGCGTTTATTGAGTATCAGAGCATAAGTTAGAGATACCAAACACTCTAAATTCCCAAGCAGCTAATTCTTCAGTTATGCCCACTCTAACATTGGTAAGGGGATAAAATAAGAACCTTGAATATTCCTCTCAAGCAGTCTTTCTACCAACAGATGTAGTAAATTCTCTTCCTTCCAACAAATGAATTTTTCCCATTGCGGGGGTCCCAGTAGATACCTCCTCTTAACAAACATTTGACCCCTTTCTTATGAATAGCCAGAGCACAAATACAAAAGACTGCATTTCAAGGTAATATGTGTTGTTTTTAATGGAGAAAACAGTTCATTCCAAAACATCTGTGTACCTACAATGAGCTGCGACATGTTCTAGTGGCTGTGGATGGATACGATGGATACAAAGATGAACAAGAAAAATGTGAAAATGCAGTCAATACTTGATACATTTTGCTTATTCTTTAATTGTGTATATATATATATCTGCATATTGAATATAAGAATATATTTGTATCCTGCATTGACTCTTCTAATGTATTCTCCATAAATGCAGTTTTTAATGGCTACATCATAATATAGGTATGTGAATATTTATACCCACTGATGCTTAGGGGTTACTCCTGGTTCTGCACTCAGGAATTACTCCTGGCAGTGTTTGGGGGACTATATGGGATGCTGGGGATTGAACCTGGGTCGGCCATGTGCAAGGCAAACGCCCTACCTGCTGTGCTGTCGCTCTGGGCCCTATTTAATAATTTCTTAAACTATTCTCCTTTTTTTTTAAATTAATTTTGCATTTTAGTATTGAGAGCATGCCAGGCTCTTCAAGAGTATCTTGCGTGCACGGCAAAGCCTGGAAAGCTACCTGTGACGTATTCAATATGCCAAAAATAGTAACAAGTCTCACAATTTGTTGTGAGACGTTACTTTTGCCCACATGAGCAAATCGATGAACAATGGGAGGACAGTGCTACCGTGCAGTAGTGAAAGCAATAATAATAAACATTGATGTGTGAAAACGTCATCATTTGGGACTGTAGCACTGACTGGAGTTTAATCCCTGGCACCCCATATGGTCCCCAAAGCATATTCACAAGTGCTCATATTCATAAAGTGATCCCTGAGTATAGTGGTACGAGTAAGCTCTGAATACTGCCAGGACTGCCCCCAAACCAAGACACCAGTAGCAAAGAACTTTAAGTATTATTTTTACCCAATTATTTCTTTATGCTGGTTTCAAATTGTAACTGGGTCAACGGTTATGAACAGTTTTGGGAGGAGGTATTTTTGGGACCAGTTGGTCTTTGGAGGCTCCTCCCAGTAGTGTTGGGGGATCATGTGGTGCCAGAGTTTGAACCTGGGCCTCTCACATCCAAAGAAAGCTCTTCACCCTGAGAGTTCTCTCCCTGGCCCTGTATGAACATTTTTTCTCTTTTATTTTTCTTCTTGGGTCACACCTGGCGATGCACAGGGGTTACTCCTGGCGTATGCACTCAGGAATTACTCCTGGCAGCGCTCGGGGAACCACATGGGATGCTGGGAATTGAACCCAGGTTGGCCATGTGCAAGGCAAACGCCCTACCCGCTGTACTATCGCTCCAGCCCCTGTATGAACATTTTAAAGGCTCCTGATATATGATGCCAACCACTTCCCTTTGTGGGAGAAGAATTTGTTTCATTTTATTCTCATTAGCATTGGACCCAAAGCACATGACTCATTACTTGTTTCCTAGTGACTGTGCTCTGGGAACTGCTGAAGTAAGTTGGGATAATCAGTGACTCATACATTCAAAGAAATCAACGGTCACTCAATCCCATGGGTTTACGGCAAGTCCAGGAAATCCAAACCTATTCAGCAGCAGTAAAACAAGATGGGCTGACTCACCTAAGGTTAAAGCTCCCAGGTTCCCTTTCAAATGATATATTTTAGGGATTGTGGAGGTAATTTATAAAACGAAGCTTCGGTGGCATTTTTAGGGCCTTTTAAAATGAGTTGATGCTTGATTTAACTACATGTGCAAATCTCAGTTAGTCAGTCCCAGGTCAGAATTTGACTGCAGAATCTGGGTATTCTGAAATCCTGCCCACTTAATCTTCCCCACTGAGTCTTATCTATAAGTCTTGGGAAATTGTGCCTGTTTTAAGCTGTTGCTGGGACTAACCTCATTTCTGCATATCTTAAGGGCTGAGTTGGTGAAGATAATGAAATTATTATAGGTAAGACCTCCTGAAAGATTGACTCAAATACTAAGTGCTTAGGAGAGGCAATATTATTTTCTTCTACTCTTTATTTCTCAGTTGGGACTTCTGTAACAAAAGATAGAGTAACATGAGAAAAAACAATTTATTAACATTAATATCTGGAATAGCATAGCAGGTAGCGCGTTTGCCTTGCAAGCGACCGACCCGGGTTCAATTCCTCTGTCCCCCTCAGAGAGCTGGGAAAGCTACCGAGAGTATGCCGCCCACATGGCAGAGCCTGGCAAGCTCACGGTGGCATATTTGATAAGCCAAAAACAGTAACAACAAGTCTCACAAAGGAGATGTTACTGGTGCCCACTCAAGCGAATTGATGAACAATGGGAGGACAGTGCTATATGTCAGCAGTGCAGTACTATATATTTACAAGGATGAATTTCGGGAAGAGTCATGCAAAGAGTTGACTAGACCTTGAGCTTGAATACTATCTTCATCTAAAGCAAAGAAAGAAGGGTAGCAATTTAGAGGAAGATGACCAAGAACAGGACAGTGAACTAGGGGAACATTTGTTACCCAGATGGTGTTACCTTAGTAAGAGATTTTCCTTTTTTTACTTGCTTGACTTAGAATCATTCTTCTCTTTTTAGTACAGGGAAACACTCTTAAAAATGAAAAATTCCTTTGTAGATCTAAATTTCCCAAAAGGTATCCTTTATTTTGTTTGTTTGTTTGTTTGCTTTTGGGCCACAGCCAGTGATGCTCAGGATATTCCTGACTCTGTACTCAGGAATTATTATTGGGATGTGACCAAGATGGGTCTGTTGTGTGCAAAAAAGCAAGTACCATATCCACTGTACTATCTCTCTGTCCCCAATTTTTTCTTTTTTGAGAAAAATCACAATATTCTTGTTTCTCTTTTTCTTAAAATAATTAGATTAAAATAATCCTTACACCAGATACTCGTATTTGGCATAAGTGTTCTGTTCTACAGTGTCAGGTTGAGGGCTCATATTTAGGTCTTCTACATCATGAAAGTTCTGGCAGCAGGAGAAAGAAGTCAGGTCACTGGGTGGCACGAATGTGGGTTCCAGCCGCTCTCTTTGTGGAACATTCGATCTGATGGGCAGAAGAAGAGCTTTGCTTTTTTGCAGGAGAGTGGGATGGGGGGTGTCACACCTGACTGTGCTCAGGGCTTACTCCTAGCTCTGTGCCAGGGCTTGAACCTGGGATGGCTGCATGCGAGGCAAGTGCTATAACCTGCTGTACTATCCCATGGGCTGTGGAAGAGCCCTGGAGTTCAGCAGAAGCTGACAGATTTGAAAAGACTTTTGTCAAGTACAGGGTAGAGTTGCAAGTTCTTATTTTCCGATTCAGTGTTAAGCTTTCTGATCGACCTGTGGGGCACCAACTTGGGTGGACTCATGTTGTAGGTCAAAAGAAATCATCCTGTTCACAAAGGTAATTTTCATTTTCTGTTTCGGACTCCTCTCTGAAAACTAACCCCAGACAAATAGAATAGCTTGTTATTATTAAGGAAAGTGAACATTTGGGCAGAGGAGACCGCACAAAGGGCTTGGGTATGCACGCGTTGAGTGCAGGATTTCCAGCTTCTGTCCCCAGCACTGTGACCTCCCTCAGCACCCACCTCTCTGAGAATGACCCTCTACCCCCCACCCACAACTGCAGCCAAAGGAGCCTCCACACAGCGAGCCCTGGTCTGGTACAAGCCTCTCCTGTCTATTTCCCATCCCCACTCACCAATAAGGAGCTTCAAATTGAGGAAAGAGGCAAAGCTACAAATAGGTATCAGATGTGTGCTTCTTTTCAAAGAGGAGCTAACGCTCCCCACCGTCCCTGTTGGTGATGATGAGATCTTTCCCTGTGTTTGCAAACCCACAGCTAACGATGGGACAGCCACGGCACAGTGCCTGACCTAGCCGCACGAGTGAAGACCTTTTTCCTGAACAGTCAAAAACAGTTGTTGAAATTTCTGACAACTTCTTATGTAGTTACTTTTGAAAACAACCACACCCAGTTGGATTTTCCTAAAAGTTTTGCTTTTGGGAGCAAAACTTCTCCCTGCCCGATGTGTTCTTACTAAGTATTTTGAAGTTGATCCAAGGAAATGACTTTTATGTGTATCAGATCAGAGTCTCCTGTGTACCATTCCAGGAGATAATATTGTGCTCATAACATTTATATAACAAATGTATACAGAATCACAAATAGGTACCTTGATTTGCCTACAGAAATTATACTAGTTATTGTTAAAAAAGACAATTTTTATCAAAGATTAGATGAGCATATGATTGAGGGGAGATGTCAGTGTATTCAACCCTGTTCCATTGGTCTGCAGTTCTGCTTTTGTTCCAGTACCATGCTGTTTTAATTATTACTGCATTGTAGTACAGTTTGAAGTTCGGGAGGTTGATTCCTCCCATTTTCTTTTTCCCAAGAATTGCTTTAGCTATTCGTGGGGGCTTATTGTTCCATATAAATTTCAGGAGTGTTTGCTCCATTTCTTTGAAGAATGTCATGGGTATCCTTATAGGGATTGCATTGAATTTATACAATGCTTTTGGTAGTATTGCCATTTTGACAATGTTAAGTCTCCCGACCCATGAGCAGGGGATATCTTTCCATTTCCTCATGTTCTCTTTTATTTCCTGAAGTAGCGTTTTGTAGTTTTCTTTGTACAGGTCCTTTACTTCCTTAGTTAAGCTGATTCCTAGGTACTTGATTTTTTGGGGCACAATTGTGAACGGGATTGTTTTTTTCATGTTGCTTTCTTCTCTCTCACTGTTTGCGTATAGGAAAGCCATGGACTTTTGGGTATTGATTTTATAACCTGCAACTTTACTAATCAATCATATGCTCATCTAATCTTTGATAAAGGTGCAAGTAATGTGAAGTGGAGTAAGGAAAGCCTCTTTAATAAATTGTGTTGGCATCACTGGACGGCTACATGCAAAAAAATAGGCTCAGAACTCTGCCTAACACCATGTACAAAAGTAAGATCAAAATGGATTAAAGACCTCAACATCAGACCAGAAACCATAAGGTACATTGAAGTTAAAGTTGGCAAAACCCTCCATGACATTGAAGCTAATGGTATCTTCAAAGATGCCATGCCACTGGCCGAGCAAGTGAAAACAGAGATAGATAAATGGGACTATCTTAAACTAAGAAGCTTCTGCACCTCCAAAGAAACAGTGACCAAAATACAATGGCAGTCTACAGAATGGGAAAGGATATTCACCGAATACACATCTGACAAGGGGTTGATATCCAGGACATACAAAATACTGGTTAAACTACACAAGGAGAAAACATCCAACCCCATCCAAAAATGGGGCAATGAAATGAACGGAAACTTTCTCAAAGAAGAAATCCGAATGGCAAAAAAGCACATGAGAAAATGCTCTACATCATTAATCATCAGGGAGATGCAGGTCAAAACCACAATGAGATACCATCTCACACCTCAGAGACTGGCCCACATTCAAAAGAACAAAAGCAACCGATGCTAGCGTGGATGTGGCGAGAAAGGGACACTCCTTCACTGTTGGTGGGAATGTCCACTGGTTCAGCCCTTCTGGAAAACAGTATGGACAATTCTCAAAAAATTAGAAATTGAGCTCCCATTTGACCCAGCAATACCACTCCTGGGAATATATCCCAGAGAGGCAAAAATGTATAGTCGAAGTGACATCTGTACTTGTTTGTTCATTGCAGCACTCTTTACAATAGCCAGAAACTGGAAGAAACCTGAATGCCCAAGAACAGATGACTGGTTAAAGAAACTTTGGTACATCTACACAATGGAGTACTATGTAGCTCTTAGAAAAGATGAAGTCATGAAATTTACATACAAGTGGTACAATATGGAAAGTATCATGCTAAGCGAAATGAGTCAGAAAGAGAGGGATAGACATAGAAAGATTGCATTCATCTGGGGGATATAAAGTAACGAAGTATGAGATTAATACCCAAGAATAGCTGAGATCAGCACCAGGAGGATTACTCCATAACTTAGAGGCCAGCCGGGTATCCTAGAGGAAAGGGCAGTTCAGATAGAGAAGGGAGCACCAAATAAAGGATGTTTGGAGGATCCTCCCAGGAGGGGAGATGCATGTCGAAAGTAGACTATGGACTGAACATGTTTGCCACTCAGTGCCTCTTTTGCAGACCACAACACCCAAAAGGAGAGAGAGAACACAGGGGATTGCCCTGCCACAGAGGCAGGGGGGGATTGGGGGATGGGGGTGGGAGGGATATTATCCATGGTGGTGGAAAATGGGCACTGGTGGAGGGATGGGTATCTGATCATTGTATAATTGAAACCAAAGCACAAAAAATTGTAAATAAAAAAATAAAAACAAAGACAATTTTGCTTCTCTTAACTTAGTAGGGAAAGCACTCACATTTCCCTCTTTCATCTGAATTATGTGACTTAGTCCTGCCCCCTTGCCAGGCTTTCACCTGGGCCCCTTCGAGGGGGAGGGGTTGATTTTCCCTCCCCATGGCTAGAAGAGCCCTGGCAGCTGAAAACCTCCAGAACACAGCCACAGCCATGCTCAAAGCCACTCTCCACACACTTGGATGAGCCTCACGAGTGAAGGAACCGGCAGAGGAACCCAGGTATGCAGGACCCGGGGCTGAGTTCTCCAAGCCTGCTCAGATCGGGACTGGGCTCCTCCACCCAGATCCCCTTTTTCCAGTAGCTTGGGAATCACACCCATAATCTGCCAGTGCCATGTAATTCCATCAACAGCCAAGATGCAGAGACTATACAACAAAGCTACTAGAAGTGCATGGCCGCATTCGCGGCTGCACAACCTCTTATAATCTAGCCCACTGATGTACTTAAAGCAGCACACATGTGTTTGGTTTTAACATACTTGCTAATATTCTTATATACATTCTGCATCCCTCTTGGAGAGCCCGGCAAGCTACCGCGAGTAGCTCACCAGCCCGCATGGCAGAGCCTGGCAAGCTGCTCCCTGTGGCGTATTCAATATGCCAAAAACAGTAACAATAACGGGTCTCATTCTTCTGACCCTGAAAGAGCCTCCGATACAGCACCGTTGGGAGGGATGAGTAAGGAGAGGCTGCTAAAATCTCAGGACTGGGACGAATGGAGACGTTACTGGTGCCCGCTCGAGCAAATTAATGAACAACAGGATGACAGTGATACAGTGATTCTTTTGGTTATTTTATGAATTAATGTATTTCAAATCTTATATGTTGTATCTTCCTAGTCTTTGTAGACCGAATCTCCTTGTTGGTGTTTTCCCATTGCATTTTACAGCAAAAGCAATTGCTTTATTTATTTACTTTTATTTTATTATTGCTTTATTTCTGCTTTGTTTTTATAATTATTAAAAAAATTCTTTAGGGTTCAGAGAAGTTTTTAAATAAGGGGCTGGAGGAATAGTACTGCTGGCAAGGCACTTGCTTGTACATGCCAACAGAGGTTCAAGCCCTGACATCACATATGTTCCTCTGAGTACCACCAGGAGTGATCCCTGATCTCAGAGCCTGGAGTACGCCCTGAGCGTGTGGTCCAAACAACTCCTTCCTTCCCCCAAGTCTTATTTGTTTATTAATGGTATCTTTTGTGCCAGGTACTAAAAGTAAAATTCTACATAAAATATTTCATTTAATTCTTTTTTTTTTCTTTTTGGATCACACCCGCACAGGGGTTACTCTTGGGTTTTGCACTCAGGAATTACTCCTGGCAGTGCTCAGGGGACCATATGGGATGTGGGAATCGAACCCAGGTTGACCGTGTGCAAGACAAACGCCTTACCCGCTGTACTATTCCTCCAGCCCCTCTTTTAATTCTTAATGGAGGACAATGAAAAGTAGAAAAAGGTCAGGTGGTTTGATCAGGGTCACACATTAGAGCTTTCAGAATAGAAACACAGGCACTTCTGAGCCCAAGATCTTGGTTCTCTCTTACCCTGTAGTACATGTTAAATCATTGAGAAAATGTCTTTTCATAATGGTAGGCATGAATGTCTTGTGTATAACTTTTAGACTGGATTGGTTCCATTTGCGTAGCGTGTTGACATGTTTGACATGTGTTTTAAGTTTTTTTTGTTACTATATTTTTGTTTGTTTTGGGGCCTCACCGCAGCGGTGCTCAGGCTTCACTCCTGTCTCTGCTCAAAGGATCACTCTTGGTGGGCTCAGGGGACCATATGGAGGGCCAGGGATTGAACCTGGGCCAACCTTGTGAAGCCAAGTGTCTTCTTCACTGTACTCTTTTTCTGACCCCTTAACATGTGTTTCTTTAAACCACGTTCAAGTGTGAGCTACTTGCCGATGTTTGTGCTGGTGGGTATGTGCCAGTTGCAACTTGTTCTATAAAGATCTCATATTCACAGTTCAGTTTAAAAATAGCACAACTTACCTCCAAACATTGCACTTTATTTATGTTCCTATTGGGTCCTTATCTTGGGTCTGTCCCTGCCCTAGTTCTTAGTGAACAAGTCTGGGGGAGGCAGTATAATATCAAGAGTCCAAGTCCGTCACATGTTTACAGAACTGCTGTAAGCATGTGACCTAGTTAAACTATAATCAGTACGTTTTTAAAAAGTTTGCTAAGGGGGTGGAGTGTGGGGAGGGAGAGAGCCGTGGGTCACTGGTGGAGGTTTGGAGTTGAACATTGAATGCCTGGACTTTGTCATTAACAGCTTTGTGAATCACAGTGCATACTTAAAGAGAAGAAAAGAAAGGAAAGAAGGAAAGGAGAGGGGAGGGGAGTGGAGGGAGAAATTGGTCTCAGTTTTTGTCACAGAGAGTTTTCCTGAGGTTGTGGCAGTCTGCTGAAAATGTATTCCTGTCTTGATTCCTTCTAAGCTTCCTGGTTACTTTCTAAGCATTTTCTTTGTTTATTAAATATTCTTATTAAATATCTTATGGGGGTGGGGGCGCAAGAATCCAGCGCTCTGAAAACTGTCAGCCTGGGATTGAAAATATTGCAGTGACCACAACACCCAAAAGGAGAGAGAGAACACAGGGGATTGCCCTGCCACAGAGACGGGGGGATGGGATTGCCCTGCCACAGAGACGGGGGGATGGGGGGATGGGGGTGGGGGGATATTATCCATGGTGGTGGAAAATGGACACTGGTGGAGGGATGGGTATCTGATCATTGTATAATCGAAACCCAAACACAAAAAAATTGTAAATCTACAACTGTAAAAAAAAAAAGAAACAAACAAATAAAAAAAAAAAGAAAATATTGCAGCTATTAGCTTTGTAACACATTTTACTTATTCTCTCAGTTTCTTATTTGTAAACTGGAGATAATCAATATTTACTTTAAGGAGTGCTGTGAGAATTAAAATAATAGGCACATATATACGCATGGCATTGAATGCCTCAATCAGTGCCTGGCAATGAGTATTCTGTCAGTGCTTATAGTTAATGAACATGGCACAGGCGTCTCATTTTTTTGTCTTCACATTTCACACAGACCTTGCCCTGGTGTTCTTCACATAAGCGATGCTCTATAAAGTCTCGGAGGGAGAAGGTGGCTATGGATTAACTGGGTTGTTAAACACAAGGCCACTCTATTTTACTCTCTCTCTCTCTCTCTCTCTCTCTCTCTCTCTCTCTCTCTCTCTCTCTCTCTTTTTGGTTTGGTTTTGCACCACACTTGTCTGTTTTCATGCTCTCTTCCTGTCTCTGTGCTCAAGGATGACTCCTGGTGGGGCTTTGGAATGCAGGAATCAAACTGAATTGGCAATGTGCAAGGCAAGTGCCCTACCTGCTGTATTACCTCTCTGACCTACATCTTGACAATATTCACCTCTTTTACTTAAACTCCCTTTGTTTTTTTTTTTATTAGAATAAGGGACTGAATAGAAGAAGTTGACCAAGGTACAACTGAAATTATTTGTTGATCAAAACAACTAATATTAGCAGACTGGAAGATACAGGGCGTTAAGTGCTTTGCATGTGACAAACCTTGGGTTCAGTACCCGATACCAGGAATGGTCCTTTGAATACTGCTGGGTGTGACCATTGAGTTTAGAGACAGGAGTAGCTCTCAGTACTACCCAGTGTGCCTCATCCCTACCCGACCATGGCTAATATTTAAATAACTGCTTACTATGTGACAGGCCCAGTTTATTTGATGATTTACTTACTGAAATATTTCTAAATGCCTGATGATAGAGGTAATAACACATTTTACAACGAGTATGTTTCCTTCATTGATCTGATCCCAGTAGCTAAGAGATTGGACTTTGTAGCACAAGGACCTGGGTGCAATCTCACAGTACTTTCCTCTCAGACTCTCTTAAATGACCTTTTACTGATAGCAAAACACTCAATAGGCATTAAGTGTGTCATCTATAATTACTGCAACCTCTGTTTGCAGAATAGAGCCACAAATATCAATACTCCTTGAATAATGACATGGAATCCTTGTGTTTTGGTAATTGACAAAGCTATCGTGTCTTTGGGCATGCAAACATTCCTTAGTTTATATTTTTGCTTTCAGAAGAGTTTATATACTGAATCTAAGATTCTCATAATTTAGATTAAAATTATTTTCTCTGCTCTATTTCTGGTGGAAATGGAAAAATGCTGTCCATTACTCCTTCAGAGTCATGCTTGAAATGATTCTAATGGTGGATTTTTCCTTGTTTTTGTGCCCCTAGATTAAACTTTTCCTGTTTAGTTCATACTTTGAGTTAGATTTTAAGGATCTCATTTCTGTTTCAAATCTCTCCTGCTTCCCTTTCTTTTGAAATTTTGACCTGGCTCATATGATAATGTGAGATTATCTATCCTCTTCTATGGCCAAGAGCTGCAGTATAAACTAGAGTAGAGTATGTGAGGTGATGTGCAGTATTAAAATTCCTATTTTCTCCATTTTTTTTTCTTTACAAGATTCTCAGGGCCATAACTGATTTTTCTTGCTCGGGGCTCCTTTTTAGTTCTCCAACGCCACAGTCTGTGGCCCCCAAATATGCATATTAGATCATGATATAGAGGACAGATCAGGATTTTTGCCTACTTACTAATGTCTACTTACTAAGTACTTAGTAAGTACTTAGTATTAGTACTTACTAAATACTAATCCTACTTAATAATCCTACTTACTAATCTCCTTATTTCGATTTATGTAGGAGCTAACTTGCTACCTATACCCTAGTGGAGCTGTCCATTGGTTGACTATTCTTAAGAACTTTCTGAAAATGGAATTTATTTAATTATACTAACTTACCTCTAGGTTCTTACCTCTAAGTGATACTTTGCCCTAATAAGAACTCCCTTTTCTATTTTTCTCACAACTTTTGGCATGTTTTGCTTGACTAAGACGTTGATAACAGACTAACTTGAGGCAAAATGGTGGACCCTGGAGACTCCATGACTTGTGTGAAGAATGATCTGAGAATCTTTGTAGGATGGAGAGTGTCTGGACCACAGGAGGGCTAGATAAGCACTGGCTTTATGTTGGGAGCTGATTTTTAAGTGAAGAATTTAACCACTCATTGATTCCCCCCCCTTTTTTTTTTGCTTTTTGGGTCACACCCAGCAATGCTCAGGGGTTATTCCTGGCTCTGCACTCAGGAATTACTCCTGGTGGTGCTTGGGGGACCATATGGGATGCCAGGGATCGAACCCAGGTCGGCGTGTGCAAGGCAAACGCCCTACCCACTATGCTATTCCTCTGGCCCCTCATTGATCCCTTTTGAGGAAATGAATGAGAGAGGCTGCAGTGTGGGTTTCTTTCTTTCTTTCTTTCTTTCTTTCTTTCTTTCTTGTTTTTTTGTTTGTTTGTTTGGTTGGCTGGTTAGTTTTGGACCATATTCGGGCATGTCCAGGGATTACTTCTGGTTCTGCACTCAGGAATTACTCTTGACAGTGCTCACAGGACCATATGGGATGCTGGGGATTGAACGTGTGTCAGCCGTTTGTAAGGCAATCACCCTTGCCACTATACTATTGCTCTGGTTTCATGCAGCATGAATTTCTTTTTTCAATTTTTTGGGAATGTTTATTGAGACACCATGATTTACAAAGTTGTTCATAAAAGAGTAGCTTCAGTCATACAATGTTCCAACACTAATCCCAGCCAGTGTGAATTTCTGGTGTGGAAAAAATCTGCCCAAGAAGTAGAAAGAGGATGTTCCACATGTCAGTTGGCGCAAACTGTCAGGAGCAGTGTGTGTATGTGTGTGTGTGTGTTTGTCTGTGTGTGTGTGTGTGTCTGTGTGTCTGTGTGTAGGAGAAACACAAATGTGAACATAAATCTTGCATCTTGCTTAGGGAAAGACCTGCTTTCCAGTTTTGTTTGATTATTGCAGAAATTCTTATTTCTTACTCTGTGTAATTCTTTTTTCTGGGAGAGATATGCTTCCCAAGGGGGCCATTAGTCCCAATGTTTCTTGACCAACCATGGCTGGCAATCTGTGCAGGCTCTTGAAGATGTGGGATACCCTTGGCCTTGTGTTGTTGGGATTACCTAGACCACACCAGCAGTGGGCCACCCCCTGTGTGCTTTGGTCCTCTGGGTCATACTTAGCATTGCTCAGGGATTGTGTGGTACTGGGGACTGAATAGAGCAGGATCCAAGGTCTGAGTCTTAACTCTGAGTCTTAACAGCTGTACTTAATTGTCTTGCCCTGAAAATACTATTCTGGTTTGCCAATTTCCTTTTGATTATCTTGGTGCTTGTGGTTGCAAGATTGAGGATCTTATTTATTTTTGCATGTTCTTTTGGGGGGCCAAATCTGGTGATGCTTGGGGTTACTCCTGGCTCTGCACTAAGGAACCATCCTGGCTATTGTCGTGGCACCATATGGAATCCTGGGGATTGTACGTGGGTGAGCTGCGTATGAGGCAAATGCTTTACCCACTATACTATTGCTTCAACTTTCAAAAATCATTACCTTTTACTTATTTATTTGTTGGCGAGCACCCTTCAAGGGAGGGGGGGTTATAGAAGTCCCAGGGGACTCTCTCCTCAGGGTAGTGGGGAGGAAGGGACTATTTGAGGGAAAATCTCAGCTGGATAATGTGACCCAGCAGAGAGCCTAGGCCTCCAGGCTGGACCAAACCAACTCAGGGTAGCTAGGGTGGAGACTCCCCGGGCCGCTCCTAAGATCACATCTTTCTAGTAAGGCTCATAAGCTGGGACTGAACTAAAGAGACTCATCTTAACTGAATGTAGAGTATTGCACCTGACAGGATTACAAGGAACTGCCAGACATTCAGCTGCCACCAGAACCAAAGTGAACACCTTCTGATTGTCTATCTTAGAATAGACGAGAAGCACACCAAGACACAGGAAGCATGACTCATATCTCAAGTAAAAAGTGATCAGTAGAAAGAGACAGTGCCTCTGTAGGTGGGAGTCTTGGTGGTCCCCAGCACTGCCAGGGGTGCCCTGCACCCCCTGTAAGTAAAGGGATCAGTGTCCTTCACACGGTTTTGACTAGAACCATTCTTCCCTGAGAGGATCAGGGCTCCATAGAGAAGTGGCTGCACCCAGAGCAGAAACGTGGCACATTCCAGGTGAGCCCAGACATTCAGACATCTTTTTTCTCTCTGTTTGAAATAAGGAAATAAAAGTAGAGCAATTTAAAAATGAGGCTGGCAAAAGGAAAGAGAGAAAAAAGAGAATGCTCTGCCACAGAGGCAGGGTGGGGTGGAGGGGATGGGGTGGAGGTGGTGAGAGGGATGCTGGGATCATTGGTAGTGGAGAATGGGCACTGGTAGAGGGATGGGTGCTAGATCATTGTATGACTGAAACGCGAGCACGAAAGTTTGTGAGTCTGTAACTGTACCCCACAGTCATTTACAAATAAATAAAAATGAGGGTGGGTGCCATGAACATAGAGGAACCAACTTAAAGGGGCTCCCACTGGTGTCTTTGAGCGCCACAATTATCAAGTCCAGTGACAAATTCTAAACCGTTAAAAAAAAAGTGCCCATCTTCTTCTGTCCATGCTGATCATAAACAGGTCAGTAGATGAAAAAATACCAGAGGATGCTGAGTAGTGGCTGACAGTGCGGGAGGAATGAGGAAGCTGAAGCAGTGTGTTGCAACCAACTTAGTAAAGTTTAGATTTGGCAGAAGTGGATGCTAGATCTGGAGGCAAATTTTATTTATTTTGCTCTCGATAATTAATCATCATTTAAAAAATTTAGGCACTGTGATTTTTAATATTGTTAGTAGCGTTTCAGGCATACTGGGTTCAAATACCACACCCACCTCCAGAATTCCGGAGTCCCACCACAATGTCTCCACACCCTTTCCCATCCTCCCCTCCCCGTTCCCTTGGCAAACTCAGTACTGCAGGCCCCTTTTCAGGGCTGCCTTAAATTCCCTCACTACTTTTCTTTATAATCCACATAGGAGAGAAGTCATCCCGTTATTGCCCATCTCCTTCAGTTGGCGTGATACCTTCTAGTTCCAGCCATGGAACAGTGACTAACATGGTTTCATCTCTTCTTATAGCTGAATAGTATTCGCTTGTGTGTATATATTCCACAGTTTCTTTTTCCAGTCATCTATGCCTGAGCACTTGGGCCATTTCCAGATTTTGCCCACTGTGATTAGTGCTTCGAGGACTACATATGTCTTTCCCGAATAGAGTTGCTGGGCCCTCGGGTAGATGTCAACAAGTGGAATTGCGGGGTCATATGTAAGCTCAAGTCTCTTAGTGTTTTCGAGGCTGAACCAGTTGACATTCCCACCAACGGTGGATGACACTTCCCTTTCCCTACATCCTAGCCAGGACTGGTTGTTTCTACCTTCTTGATGTATCAGTTCGTACCATTCTGACTGGTATGAACTGATATCTCATTGCTGTTTTGATTTAAAGTGCCCTCATGAAAAGTGATAAAGAGCACTTTTTCTGTACCTTAACTTTCTTTATGTCTTCTTTCAGTTCTCTCCATTTTTTTGATGAGATTGTTTTGTGTTTACATTATAGATCTTGCATATTAGCTCTTTGTCAAATGTTTAGGGAGCAAATATTTTCTCCAGCAGCTGGGTATCTTTATATTCTCATCATTGTCTCTTTTCTGGTGCCCAGGCTTCTTAATTTGATATGGTCCCATTTGTTTATTTTTGCTGCTGTTTTCTTGGGTGATTTTCATCAAGTCATTGAAGATGTAGAGGAAACATATAAAGACAAGATACTTTCATGGTGCTAAAGTGTCTCTCCGTAGATTATTTATTAGTTTAAAGGGAAAACGTTTTTACTGGAGAGGATTTGAGCATACCTTGAGTGGGTCCTCAGAGTGGACATTGCCCAGAAGGGACAGATGGAACTGTGTGCCCTCAGATATATGCACTTAGAGAAGAAAACATCTCCCCTCTGGTTTTATGGCTATAATACATGACCTGAACTGAATTATGCAGAAACATCTGACAAGCCAAAATGGAAATGTTTTATTAATATAAAAGAGGGGGGAGGACTGCATTTGTCTGAAGTGTCATTGTCATAATAGCACAGAAAGCCATGTGTTTCAGATGAAAGGAAGTTAAAGAGAGATAGAAGCTAATCCTGTACTGGATTTTAAACTGATGAGATATGTTGTGCTTTAAAGTATATTATTGAACTTGAAAATGTTGGTCAATTCAAGTATTGTATCAATACTTAATTTACTAAGGTTGATAATGATGTGTGGTTATATAAAACTGAGGCTTGAGAAATAGTACAGTGGATAGGGCATTTGCCTTGTATGTGGCTGAGTGGGCTTGAACCCCAGCACCCCCATGTGTGAGCCCAGCTAGGAGAAATCCTTGAGCATAGAGCCAGGAGTAAATCCTGAGCTCCTTTAGGTGTGGCTCAGAAACAAAAAAAGAAAACAAAATATTTTAATATGTGGGGGAACTCTTAATGAATGATTCTAACCACAATACCAAACACAGGAGCAATAGGAAATAAAAACAAGCTTATTTTTCAGGATAAAATGTGTTAAAAACTTAATCACTACTCATCCTACATTTTTGGATGTGGAGTTTGAACCTTTACCCAGAGATACTTAGAAGTCGTTCCTGATTGTGCTCAGGAGACCATATTTGGTGCTGGGGATTGGGCTGGTATTGGCTACATGTAAGACAAGAACCTTACCCTAGGACTATTTCTCCAGTCTCGACTTTTCATTTAATAAATATTATTGAGTATTAACTCTCTTCCATACCCTGATCTAAGACTCTGTACAAACCTAAAATCCCGCTAGTTTGGAGTCAGATAGTTGGGGCTTATCCAAAACTTCCTGTGTGCACAGATGGGCTATGAGCCCAGAGGGACACTGACTGATTGAACCCTTATAGCACAAGACAATTGAAGACGCTGAGCACCTCCTAGGAAAGGGGTCAGAAGAAGGTGGGATTGGTGTCGTCCCAAGACCAGTGGACAACTTGGTCATTGGCAGGGAGAACTAAAAGGCAGGGAAGAGAGTGAAAAGAGTGCAAAATGGGAGAGGTGAAAGCCAAGGTGGGCACTGACTGTGGTCTCAGTCCTGTGTGCTCAGAAACAGCCACTTTCCATTCTGCAAAGAATATCCTGTTCCTCCGAAATCAAATTCTGTATTAAAGGCGAAGAGCATGATTTATGGAACTTATCTCAGCATAGCTCAGAGAACAAAAATATGTTGAGTGAATGTATGGATCTGTAGGGACAGTGAAGGTCAAAGTATATTAAAATGCCAATAAGAGGCCGCTCTGAGCAAAGAGTACAGGAATATTTTTTTGTATTATGGTTATCTGCAATTGTTTTTTATTCAGAAAATGTAAAATTGTTTCCAGATAATAGGTGAAAAAATTATCTCGTGACTGTTATAATTATGACTTAAAGAGAAATAAAGGGTTTGTGAAAAAGATGCAGGTGTTCCTTAACTGTCTCGGTATAGATTTTCTTCCCTTTGGGCTGGCTATAGTAAAGGGATTCAATCCTGTGATAGTGTGTCTGTCATGGTAAAGCCATTTCTATAGCTCCTGGATGAGAAAATCTTTCTAGTGCCAATGGAGGCTTTTCAGGTGGAACCAGCATATCCATTTGGTCTCTTGGAAGAGTTTAGAAGTAGTCAAGGAAGTGGAGTTTAATTCCCCCTCTGATACTTGCTGGCGGAAGAAGGGTCATGAGAAAATTCTTTGACCATTGATACTTCACCTGCTGAATTTTAATTTATTTTAAAATTTCTTGGCTTGTTTGTTTTCAGTCCACATCCAGTGGTGTTCAGAGACCTTTTCTGGCTCTGTGCTGAGGAGTGATCTCTGGTGGTGCTCAAACTAGGATTGCACCTGCCATAGCTGTATGCAAAGAAAGTGCCTTTAACCCCTATACTAACTCTCTGGCCCATCTATTGCATTTTTAAATATTTGTCTATGCTCAAGATTATGTGATTCAAGTGAAAAAACACGTGAACTCTTTTGTAATGATTTCTTTAGGCATTCCATTACTATTAACAGTTTTCGTCAAAGATGAAAAATGGCTCACACTAAGGTAGAAAAGCCCCTTAATATAGGCCTCTCTTTCTTGGAAAAACAATGATGTTATAAAAGTGTTTCTTTCCTTATTAATAAGATCCTTTCTGCTTTCCTTTCCTCATTATTTCCAGGCAAAAGCTTCTGTAACTGAAAACGTGGATTTTCTGCATTTCAAGATCGTTGAAGTAGTCGCATAGCAGAGTATTTAAAGGACAGCAGGTAAGTCAAACTCAGCATCATATTCCTTCTCGAGCAAACAGCTCTTGGATCTGGGGCGCCGCAACATCGCCCCTGCATAGTTCAGAGATCACATTTGAGGCTCCGATGAATCAAGGGATCTTCCAGGTCTTGGCGGTATCTCGGGTCAAAATCAGCACTCTAAATCTCCCTCTGCTGAAGACCAGTATGGTTTGGAAAAGGAAGGAAGAAGGATGGAAGAGATCAGTTTCCTCAGTAGAGCTATATAGAAGACAGTAAAGGCTGAGGTGGTAGAAATGTTTCTGAGAAAGAGCACAAGAAATAGTGTTGAGTGTGAGTCACTGGAGATGACACAGAAGGGTGGTGCAGGATGGAAAGTAACAAGTCAGGGAGGAAAGATTACAGGGAAGTTCAGGATCATGCTTTGGGCCCAGAACTTTCCCTTGAATCAGCCAGTGTTGCTCAGAATTTCCATCTGAGATGGGATGAAAAAGTTGCCCCAGAATATAAACCAGAAAAATGTTTCTTTCTGGGGAAGTCTGCATACCCAAAGTGAAAAGCCGTGGAACCAAATAGAATTCTTGGTGTCTGGTGGTTGAATTCTGTTTTGTTTCAAAATGGAATTAAAATATTCCATTTTGTAATTAATATATATATATGGCATATGTAAATGTATACATAAATATGTGTGAGTGCATGTATGTTGCTTAGTTTTCCTTGGCATGAATGACATAGTTATAATGTTCTGAAACTTACATTTTTTATTCAGTGAAGTACTTAGAATTCTCTTCTTGCATGTGGTAAGAGTAAGTATTAAATTTTTATTTTAGGTAAAATAATGTGAAGGAATTTTTGGTAAAATTTTAGATAAAATTTAAGTAAAGGAATTTATTACAGTATCTGTTACTGTGGTTTATTGTGATATTTTCTATTTTGTTACCAGCTTAGTAGGTATAAAGTAATATGACTCCATGATCTTTATACATTGTCCAGAGCTGAACTGATAGTGCAAGGCATTTGTCTTCCTTTTAACTGACCCTGATTCTATTCCTGTTACTGCATCTGGTCCCTGAGTACCACCATGGTCACCTCAGAGGACAAAGCTTAGAATAGCCCCTGAGGACCACTGTGTGTGGCCCGAACTCACTTCTCAATATGGTTTTCCCCAGGAAATAGTGAAATACTCCATCTTAGCACAGTGGGTAGAGCGTTTGCCTTGCATGCAGCTGACCTGGCCAACCGGAGTTCGATTCCTTTGCCCCTCTCGGCCCAGCAAGCTACCGAGAGTATCTTGCCTGCACGGGAAAGCCTGGCATGCTTCCCATGATGTATTCGATATGCCAAAAACAGTAACAAGTCTCACAATTTGTTGTGAGATGTTACTGCTGCCTGCTTGAGCAAATGGATGAACAACGGAAGGATAGTGCTACAGTGCTAGTTTTAGTATTTCCTTTGGAAAACCGAGTTTGTGACTTTGATATAGGGTCTCTTCAGCTTTTTCTGTGTGGCCAATACAATTGTATTTGTTGGTTTTATGTAATATTTTTTTCTTTTCTTTTTGTTTGAGAGTTGTTTGGGATATTCCTGCCTCTGTGCTCAGAGGGCCACTCCTCGTGGTGCTCAGAGGATCATGCAGTGCCAAGAATCAAACCTAAGTTAGCTGTATGCGGGCAAGAGCATTAACCTTTACACTTCCTCTGTGGCCTCTCTCTTTTTTGTGGGGTGGGGCACAACCTGGTGAGTAGGGGCTTATCCTGTCTGACCTCAAGAATCCTCCTGATGGGCTCAGGGGACATTGGGGTGCCAGGGTCAAACTGGAACTTGGGTTGACCATGTGCAGTGCAAGCATATTATCCACTGTATTATCTTTGGCCCTGTCTTTGAAAAAAAAAATAGTCTAGCAATCTCTGTTTTTTTCTGTGTAGTTGGTCTATTTTCAATGCTAATCTTAATTCTTTTTCCTTGAACTGAAGTGTTTGTTGAGTTATATTCTTGGTTTGTATTTTTTTCCTCTGCTGGTTTGCAAAGTTTGCATTCTATCTTGTCCATCTAATGATGACCTTAAAGGTACACTGTGTATGCTTGACAGTTTTAAAGTCAGTAGTTAAGATGTGCTAATCCACTTCCAAAAGAAAACTAAACTTTTTTTTTTATTATTGAATCACCATGAGATATAGTTACAAAGCTTTCATGTTTGGGTTTCAGTTATACAGTGATCAAATACTCATCCCTCCACTAGTGTACATTTTCCACCACCAATATCCCCAGTATCCACCTCCCCATCCCAACCTTCCTCCTGCCTCTATGGCAGAAAATTTCCCCCATACTCTTTCTGTCTACTTTTGGGCATTATGGTTTGCAATACAGATACTGAGAGGCTATCATGTTTGGTCCTTTATCTACTTTCAGCACACATCTCCCATCCAGAAATATCCCTCCAACCACCATTGACTTAGTGATCCCTTCTTTATTCCAGCTGCCTTCTCCCCCAGCTCATGAGGAAGGCTTCCAACCATGGAGACTGCTGACTTCCTGGCCTTTGTCTTTACTATCCTTGGATATCTGTCTTATGTTATTTTATATTCCACAAATGAGTACAGCCATTCTGTGTCTGTCCCTCTCTTTCTGACTCATTTCACTTAGTCATACTCTCTATGGGGCTGGAGTGATAGCACAGCGGGTAGGGCGTTTGCCTTGCATGCTGCCAACATGGCCTACCCGAGTTCGATTCCTCCACCCCTCACGGAGAGCCCGGTAAGCTACCGCGAGTATCTCGCTCGTACCGTGTCATATTTGATATGATATGCCAAACACAGTAACAAAGTCTCATGATGGAGACGTTACTGGTCCCGCTCGAGAAAATCGATGAACAACAGGACAGTGACAGTGACATACTCTCTAAGACCATCCACTTATAAGCAAATTTCATGACTTTATCTTTCCTAACAGCTTCATAGTATACCAAAGTTTCTTTAAATTTTTGTCACAGTTTCTGCCCTTATAATTTGATGGAAACTTCTCTCATTTAAGAACGTGATATGTTTCATATTCTCTAATCTGAAAAATCTTTGTTTTTTGAGTTTTCAGGCAGTGTATTCTACTAGTGTAATTATAGAAAAGTTCGTTCATAGCTGGTAGTTATACTTTTTTTTTCTGAATTGTGAATCCACTGTTCGGTTGACTGGTAGTTTTCATGTTAGTAAACAATTGGCACTTAGTCTTTCATTTGTTTATACTTCTTTATTTTTGTGTGTGTCCTGTAGCTTAGCACACATGTCATTTATCTACTCTGAAAATTTCTCTCTGTTAATGCTTCAAGCATGGTTTCTTCCCCGTGATCTTTGTTCTCTGTTTCATCCCAAATAGATGTGGGGAATTTGATTTCACTTAGATATAGGAAAATATTGAATTAGTATCACTTTGAAAGTTGGGTAAACTACATCTGTGCTTAAAAGAAAAAATTCAGTGGGTGTTTTTTGTAGCAGGGGTGTGGGTAGGGTGGGGGGCTTCCTAGCTGTATTCAGGGTACCCAGGAACCACTCCCATGTACTTGCCAACTGAGCCAGTCAGGTCAAAGCTACAGCCCAGTAAGACTGTGCTGCTGAGACCCACTGGAGCTGGGTGCTCCTAGGGTCCCTTGGGCAGTGCTTCGGGGACCTTCAGGGCTACAGCCAGCTGTACAGAGGATCATGTGCTAAGGATTTATCTTGGGACCTTACTAGCAAATGTGCCTCTAGCCTCTGAACTCTCTCTCTCGCTCCTTATTAATATTCCTAAACTTTTACTTGAATTCTTTTCCTAGTAAATCCTAAGATATTTCCTTCATTGGAAATTTGAGTCACTGCTTTTAGAATAACTCATGAAAGCAGAGCACTTAATTAAGAATCCCTTTATATGCAGCTTGCCTTAGAGTGTCAGTTAGAATCCTAGACAGAAAAGACTCTGTTGTGTGTCTCTGCCTATGGAGTCATTCTTCCTCACATTGAGCTCAGGAAATAGAGGCTGACTGTTGTGAATTGAAGCGTCATCTCTGGAAACTTCACATCCTTTCTTTTTGTCCTTCTGTCCTGCATCCCTTTAGTAGGCACGGAGAGTAGCCTGAAGGTTTTGTTTGCTGCCTCAGGCTTTACACACACAAGAGTTGTTTATATTAAATGGAATATCAGCTGAGGTTGTTGATAGGATGATTTTTATTTAGTGTACAGCAGAGTAAGCTCCTCTAGGCAATTATCCCTTTTCAGAGGCTACACAGACATGACTGGTCTGTGTGGATTGGGACTTTATGATGGAAGTGATGTATTAAGCATCATTGTAATTAGCAAAATCTTCATGTCTTGTAGGTCATACTAGAATGGTCATCAGAGAGGCAAGTCCCGAAATGTTCTTAGGAAATGCTGGGTTCTGGCTAGAGACTCTGAGGTATTTCCTGCCATGTGCCCCATAAATTGACTTGCAAAACATAAATATTAGACGATTCTCCTGGCTTCTGCTTTCTTGGATAGCACATTCGAATGAAGAACCATTTACTCTGTGTTTCTATATTTTTGAGTTACCAGTTTGTTGCTGGTTTTGCTTTTTAAATGGTCTGGCTATTGAGCATTGTAGAAACTTCTTCTATGGACCTGGGCAGTGATGCAGGAGATCCGTGCCGGAAAGGCCAGTGCTTCCCCAGGAAACCCGGCATTTCCCTGGGGAATCCCTGCATGCCTGCGGGCCAAGGGACCCTGAGTCACCAGTGCAGATTGCCTGGGAGAAAGACAGATTTCGTTCCCTGCTCTTTGTCCTGCTGGCCTGGGCCAACTTTTCAGCTGGTAGAGTAGTAATGCTTTGAGCTGTCCACTTCCTCTCTTATTGTGAATATGGGTTCCTTTGACACTTGTAATTTGGGGTTTTAGCAAGATTTCAGCAGAGTTCACCTGAATGCAGTTTCTTTTGTGATTCTGGCTGTGACTCTTCTTATTTTCAACATGAAACAGAGACAGCCCCAGAATGCAGTCTTTCAGATGTCATTTTTTTTTCAGTTATGATCTTAAAAACGTGAGGCTGGATACTCATTGTTACCACAAGTGACCATAAATTGGACATTGGTCACTAAGCCCCAGGTATGTGCTAGAGCTTTATGGGGTTCCCTGTGTCTCGAGGACTTTAGTTCTGATTCTGCTCAGGGCTGGTTCTGACTTGGAGACCTAGAAGGCCACTCATCTTTTTCTGACTTTGCCCTAGAATACCTGGGAGTTTGTGATGTTTTCCTTCATTCTCACATAGGCAAGAAATTGGCATGTTTCCAGCTAGTATTCGGGAAGTTAGGGTTACTTGAGATCCCTCTTGCTGCAACTTTCCTCCCTTTTGCTTCCAAAAGTACAGCAGCAGTCTGTTTTTCTCCCCTATTGAACACTTCTAAGACGTGCAAAAAGAGTAATTTCAGACGCCTCTAATAACAGAGTAATTTGTGCTTGCCTTTGTGTTCATGTATCAGTGTGTTCAGGCTTGGAAGCATATGACCCATGTTCAAGACAAAGTTTTGATCCTTTTGTATGTTTCAGGTTAATCACTTAGCTTTTCAGAGTTCTTAATTTTGTCATCTGATAATTACCCATATGCTAGCTCTTTTTTTTTTGAGATATATAGGCATATAGGAGTCTTCTATACTTTTAAAAGTTTCTTAGGACTAAAGAAGTTTATTCATGTGGATTCTGTATAGTGGTTGGCAGAAAAACAACCCTCAAAGATGTCCACTTACTAACTCTCAGAATTTTGTTTTGAGGGCGGCTGTTGGGCAAACCTGGTATTGCTCAGGGGCTATTCCTGGCTCTGTGTTTAGGAGTGATGCTTTGCAGTGCTCAGGGAGTGTATGTGATGCCAGGGATTCAAACTGGGGTTGACCTCCTGGAAGACCCAGTGTGGTAGCATTCTCCAGTCCCAGAATGTTATTTTCCATGACAAGAGAGATTGCATATACGATAGAGAAATTGTCCTGGGTTCTGTAGGCGATTCATTGTAATCACAAGGGAGGGTGCTTGTAAGAGGGATGTGGGAGTGTCTTTGAAAGAAAGCAATTGTGTATATACAGCGCAGCTCTAAGAAAGAACAAAATCATGCAATTTGCAGCAACATGGATGGAACTAGAAGATACGATGCTGAACGAAGTCAGTCGGAAGGAGAGGGACAGGGACAGAATGAGCTCTCTCAGACGTGGGATTAAGAGTGCACAGTGAGTTAGCAAAAAAGGTTCAAAGGCAACATAATGGGAGAACTAATCCACACAGTTGAGTTGGAGGGGTGTGGGTGGGGTTTAGGTGGGAGGAGTCTTTAGTCTTGGGAGAGGGAGGTGGGTACACTGGTTGTGATGTTGAGTTATGTGCATGAGAAACCATCATTAATAGCATTGTAAACTACAAAACCTCATTAAAAAACTAAAGTGAAAAAGGAATCAAGAGGATGAGATGGAGCTTGCAGCGATGCCATTGCTGCAAAGGGGACTGTGTGCCGAGGAGTGAGGCGGAGTCCAAGAGCCCAGAACAGGATCTGCCTCAGCGCTCCAGGTGGGCCGCATCCTGCCAGCACCTTCATTTTATCCCAGAAGTGCCGTTTTTAAAAGACTCTGACCCTTAGAGTTATGCATTTGTGTTACCTTAAGCGACCAAGTTTGTAGTAATGTACAAAAGCAAAAGGAAACTACTTCACACATTTCCTGTATTAGCAATTGCAAGTGGGAATTTGGAGGGGTTCAGGTGCTTGCCTTGTATCCCACCCACCCCTGTTTGAATCCCAAATACCGTATACTGTCCCCTGAGCATCTCCAGGGATTATTTCTGAGCACAGAGCCAGGAATAGGACCTGAGCACTTTAGGGCATGGCCCACACACCATCACCCGCTAACCCCAAGTGAGAGATTTAAAAAACAGTTCATTTCAAAAGAAATCATTATCATAGGTTATCATAACTATTTTTTTTTGCAAAGGGATAACTTTTACAGCAATTAATGAAAACACCATTACTTTAATGGAAGTTCAGCTTTAATGGAAGATAGATTCCCAGCTTCTAATTCTTTTTTTTTTTTTTGCTTTTTGGGCTTTTGGAATCCTCCTCACACCCGGCAATGCTCAGGGGTTACTCCTGGCTCTGCACTCAGGAATTACTCCTGGTGGTGCTCGGGGGACCATATGGGATGCTGAGAATGGAACCTAGGTCAGCCGCATGCAAGGCAAACGTCCTACCCGCTGTGCTATCGCTCCAGCCCTCCAGCTTCTTATTCATTTTATTCACATATTCAACAACACTTCATTACAGAAAAGTCTAGGAACAATGGTTTATAGTCTGAGTACCAGGTAAAGGCTGAGGATTTTGTTGTTAATAAAGAAAGGGAGAATGCGTATTAAGAGTCCTGGGTTCAGTTTCTGACACTGCAAAAAGAAAAAGGTGACACGGGGGGGGAGGGGGAGGCGGAGACGAAGATAGATGGAGAGAAAGAAAAAGAGGGGAGAGGAGGAAAGTGATTTAAACATCATTAAATTCTTATTTCATCAGAGTATGGTAGACAGTAACCAAAATGTTGATTTTCTTTCTTCTAGTAGCTAGGGAAAAGGGACATATTTGCTTAGCCTGCATATTTAAAAATACCTAAGCCAGGACACAGTAACATGTAGGCAGAGACATAATTGCAATGAATTACATTTTTTGCATTCGTAAATGAATTACATAAAATACCTTTTTGTTTGGTGCTCACAGGCAGCTTTTTGATAACTTGTTTGGTCTTTTCAGTTTAACAACATGCTTCCTTCCCTTGGGTAGGAGGAAAGTTGGAATCAGAATGAGATTTAAGACTCAGCTTTGATTCATGGGTTTGAAATACAAGGGTGTGTATTTCCTCTGGGTCATCCTGTAAACATTTTCTCCTACTTACTGGCAGCTTCCTGTTGCTGAAGAATAACCCAGTTCCAGGCAAAGCGCCATTAGGAATATTTGTGCTAAGTGGCTATATATATACACACATATATATGTATATATATATGCACACACGTATGTATATGTATATACACATGTATATACACACATGTTTAAATATCTACATGTAAGAAAACATTCAGGATTAAGTGGTTTTATTTTTATCATAATGTTTAGCTTAATACTGGTCTTAATAATTGGTGAGATTAATGCCATTTTAGTTTTATTGCATCATGAGGACTTGAGATGAATTTTAACATCTTTGTTTTTGTTTTTGTTTTTGTTTGGGGGACCATATGGGATGCCAGGTATTGGACCTGGTTTGACCACATGCCAGGCGAGCACTCTACTGCTGTACTATCTCTTCAGTCCTACGAAGTGTTTGCAAATCTCACGTACGCTCTTGGCCTAGCACGCCAGGCACTGGGGTGGAGGAAACCTAGACTCCTCACTCCTTATCTGAATAGACAGTCTTGTCCATTTCTTAAGTGGATTCCCTGGGAAGGGCTGATCTGCTTGGGATTGTGGGGCTGGTGCTGGAGAAGACGCAGAGAATGTGTCGTTTGCACCTGGAGCTTCTGTGGGGTCACCGCACTGAGGGTAACAACTCTGTCTTGTGACCTATCTGCTCCGGGGCTGAGAAGGGTTAATTTTCTTTCTTTTATTTTTTTGCCTTACCAATGAAAACCATTCTGTGGTTGTCAGTTTCTGTTCTACCTTGCTGTGTACTGCACCGCCAGGAAGTGCAGTTCTTCTGTAGAAACCTGGTGTAAAGCAGTGCGTGCGGGAGCAAGCTTCTGGTGCTGAAGGTGGCCAGCCCGTTTGCAATCCCACCCACGAGCATGGCCCCCACGCTCATTCCCCATATGTGAGCCTTATAGAAAATTCACAGATAAAACTGAGGGTGTCTCTTTTCGTGTCTGTTTCTTGCTTATGACTGTAGGACCTGTGGGACCAGGGCCCGTAGCCCTGGAATTTGCCAGGTGCTCTGCTAGGCAGAGTGTGTCTGCACCGTTCTTGCCCTTGGCTTCTCAGGAAGTTTATTTTCTTGTGGTTTGCCTGTGGGTGGCAAAAGTTGCAAGGTTCTGGTTAAGAGGAATCTTAGTTAAAGCAATATGGTGACTTAGCGCCATTCGTGGACTGCAATTCAAGTATCATTTTATGATACTTGAAAATTATTGCAAAAACAGTTATTTAGGTTTGAGAGCTTCTAAACAATTTGTCAGGGGCCAAGAGAGGGTACAGGGATTAAAGCGTTGCCTTGCATGTGGCCTGAGTTCCTTTGAAATAGATTTCTGAGCACACAGAGAAGCCCCAGAGCATGGCTGTGTGTGGCGCCGGAGCCCCAAACCCAACCCAGTCCAACCCAACAATTCCTGTAGCTTGACTCGGTCGCTGTCAATCTGGACAGTGCCTGAGATTTGGGTCATTGGTTCAGTGGGCCAGCAAGACTTGCCTGCAAGGTACATTAGGAGTATGTTGTTCAGCCATGTGGGTCTTCAAACCCAGGTCATTACTTCCTGCATAGCCGGCCCCCAGATGTTAAGGAATCAGAATGTGACTTTTAGGAAAGATTTGGATCTCAGGAGGAAGCAGAAGCATACACAGCAAACTATCTCTTTCCCAGGATGGACCTGGGTCTGCTGCATGGAAGGTATGTATGTCCTTTAGCCTCTATACTATCTCAGAAATGGAGCTTTCTGGAAACATGGAACCACTGGTCTAGAGGTCTTGATCACAAGTTCTTCTGGGTGTGTTTTTCTAGGGTGGTAGCTGACTTCCCTGTTTTTTTTTCTGGGGTTTGAAGCACCTGAGGATAGTGTAAAGCCCACTCAGGGTCACTTTTCCCAGAGAACTTCCCATCACCACACAAATAAAAGAACTGGCTTGTCTGGCCATGGCAGTGAGTTGGCTAATTTGGGAGAAGAAGAGAGAGACACTTGGGTCCCAATGTAAATGAGCTCTGATGAGTGTGGTAGCTTTCACCACAAGGAGCATGCAAAATTGGGCGCTGTTCAAAGTGCAGGGTTCTGACCTCCCCTGATTCAGCCTTGTTGGGTGGTCTTCATCAGAAGTGTGTGCACAGTTGTATTTATGCGCCCCCCCTCCCCCCGAGTGAGTGGTGTTTGCGAAGAGAGTGTTTGAGCGGGTTGCCTTTTGACCCATTCAGCGGCACTGTGGCAGGTCTCTGCTCAGGGTCCATGTGTCTCTCTAAGAGAGCATGAGAAGCCAAGACTAGGGACTTCTTTGAGTTCATACGATTAGCAGCTGCAAGAAAGGATGATGACAAAGCTTTTTGTGTGTATGCTCAACTCTAAAGGATACTTTAACCTTTTTATAACATTACACTGTTTCTTAGAGGAACTTGTTTTGAGGCTTTAGGTATCTTGCAGAAGGCAGGCATGGAGTGTTATCTGTTTGAGAGTTTATGTGCCTGTGTTGGAGCCTTTTACAGGACCAAACACCAATGGGCTCTGATCTTGTCCAGAGATTTCCTTTGTCAGGGCCTGTAAGCTGGGGTGCTCGATCTAAAGTGGCTAAGTGATTTACACTTGGTACCAGCGCTTTTAGTACTGGCGCATTTGGTACTGGAATTCTAGATCCAAATGGATATGCTTTGCATGGGTTTCAGAGCCTGATGGATGTGTTTCCAATCCATAAATCCATAAGTCCATAGCAAGCTTGAGCTCTTGGATACAAGTGTGACTTCACCTCCAGCACCTCTTTGAATGGGATCCAGTAACTTAGATCATGATGTAGTTGTAAAGATTCAGTTAAGTTACATCATGGGTGGGCAAAGCATTTCGCAGATTCTCTGGACTTGGTTGTACTGTTAGCATGTAGGTGGATAGATATGTGAACTGCTAGTAGCAAGGTCCTTTGACTTCTTTCACCCAACGAGCCCCCCTTACCTCTAATACAAAACAATTCTGACATCTGTGGGCCCACAGGAAGTCATTTCTTTTCCTCCACACCACCTTAATTTGCTGCTCAAGTGTATGCTAGTGACCCGTGCAGTCTCAGGAGTAGACTGCCCTGCTTCCTGAGCCTCCCTTCTGGAAAACAATTCTGTGATATGAAGTGAAATGGAAACATGAAGGTAATTCCAAGTAAATTACCGTGGGACTTTTCCATTCAGGACTGTGTTATTTCAACATGGTTCGTCATTCCCAACTTTTCTTACTAGAATAGAAATTCACGAGGCATCGATGGTGCATTGGAGACATGCAAGTGTATGATCCCCGTGGCTCTTGTTGAGAGGGAACAGAGACTAATGTGGGTTGGGAGGTTCGGTTTCTTCCCAAATAGTGATTGAACCTGCTGTTGTAAGGCACTGGAGAGACAGAAATGAGTTCAACTGATGTGTCATGGAAATAAGTTCAGTGAGGCAGGGCTGGTCTCAAGTGACCGGAATTATGATTTAATTATGGTTGTGCTGGTGCTAGGAGAAGTGTATAATAAGTGTGTAATGTGGGCTCAGCATGTGTTGGATGGTCTGGAAAGTTGCCCTTGGCAATGGCTTTCAGTGGGAGGTTGAAGGATGGTTGGGGAGTGTGCAGAGGGATGGGAGGGCTGCTCTCCAAGTGGGAGGAGTGAAGGCCACTGGCAGAGAAGCTAGGCTTATTAGAGACTCAGAGAAGGTATCTTAGAGGCTGCTGAACTTTAAGGAGATAGATCGGCAAATGCTAGATCCAGGGATTATTCCAAAAAGCATTGGGCAAGCATCGAGCTCTTTAGACAGGTTCCACATGTGGTCACAGATGATGATGATGGTGGTGATGATGATCATTTTTATAGGGGCCTCCCCAGTGATGCTCTAGAGTCTGTGGACCACTCCTGGGAGATACTTGGTTCAGCTTTGTGGTCCAGTGATTAGGTGCTTGGGCCCTGACGGCCTGTGGGCTACCCTGGCAGTGCTCAGGGAGGCTGAATAGTGCTGGAGGTTGAACTCAGGTTCCTGTCAGACCTGTGTTCTACCACCTTGAGCTTTTTTTCTCAGTGTCCTGATTATGTTTTTAAAAGATCATCCCGGGACTGGAGAGAGCTAGTACAACAGATCAGGCACTTGCCTTGTTTATGGCTGACCTGGGTTTGGTTCATGGCATTCCTTGCCAGGAGTACAGAGCCAGGAATAAGCCCTGAACACTGCAGGGTGTGACCCAGAAAACAAAAAGAAAAAGAATTAGAAAATCATCCTGGAACCCAGGAGATAGCTCAGTGGTCAGGGCTGATAATTTGATCCCTGCTCACTGAGTCCCACCAAATTTAGCTCTGGAGGCCACCAGCACCATAAGTGTAGCCCTGGTTCCCCTCCTTCTGCCCAAGCACTGTCACCATTGGTGGCCTCCACCGTGCTGAGCAGCACTACATCTCTGGGGTAAGCATTGAACCATCCAGACAACTGAGGCAAGTGTTGCCGATTGTGGCCCCTAGACCCTCTAAGTTCTCCTTGGGAGAAGTCCCCACAGCTTCCTTAAAGAAAGGTAATGCTAGGTCCATCCTCTAGCAAGTGTGAGGCTTGCTCTCTCCCTCAGGCCTCTGCTTGGGTGACCCCGGATCAGTAGGCCTTGGGACCACCAGTCACATCAGTGCCCCAGTTCCCTGCTCTGACACTACCTGACAAATTACTTATTTATTATTTATTGTGTATCACCTCTCAGGACATCATCATGAGGGCAGATATAGCTTTCTGGACAAGAGAAGGGGTGCTCCCTAATGACTCTGGAGGTCCTGGAAGTTATTCCTTTGATTCTTAGCCAGTTGGACGGTTGGTTCAATGCTAGCCCCAGGGATGTGGTGCTTCTTAGGCCCTGAAGTACCCGCAATGACTGGGCCACACTGGGGGTGCTTCAGGGGACTTTGTTATGCCAGGGTTCGAATGGGTTGGCTGAGTGCCTAGCATGTGCTTTAACCCCTGTACTACTTCTGTTTCCCCAGATGTGTTATTTTATTCTCTGTTGTATCCATAACACCTCAAGCAGTGCCTGACATAAAGATGGTGCTGAATAGATATTTGTTGAATGAATCATAAGTTTGATTTGGGTATAAATTTTGTACTCTTTTCAAGCTGGATAAACTTTTTATATCTGACACTTGAAATAGATGGGAAAATAAGAATACTGTTTGACATGCCAAGTCATTTTTTTTTCTCCTCAATTTCAGGAAAGGCTATTAAAAGAAAAAGAAAGGAAGGTAGGATAACCCCCAAATTATGGAAGGGTCTCCTAAAGAAGGATACACTGAAGGCCATTTTTATTTTGGCTTTGGTAGCCAAAACATTAAATATAAATACTATTGTAAATCATATTACATCAATAAATAAATTTAAAAAATTCCAAGGCATCTACCCCTTCTCTGTTATACAGTTAAGATTTGGAGTCTTAATTTATACCACTGAGCAATTATCTCTAAGCTCTACAAGCTCTACAGGCTCTACAAACCTGTGGAATTTTGGCAGAGAAATCTAATGCTCGCTTATTACCTTCCTTTCAACCAGCCTTTAAAGTTTTTCTTTTTTGTAGACTCTCCGAGGGCAGTGCAGGAGAGCATACAGAGAGCCTTATGCATATGAATCATATACTCTGCCATATTCAGAGTTGCATACCTGGTTCTCCTTTCTGTTGACTTGTTGATTCAACAGTGATCTGTCTTTATTGTATGTTCTTTTGCATTTTGAAATTTGGTTGTTCTGTCAACTTCCTGGATTCTGATGGCTGGTCCTTTCTTAGGTTTGAGAAGTTCTTAGTTATGTAAATATATATATATATGTACATATATATTTTGTTGTTGTTGTTGCCTTCTTTCTCACCCTCTTTTTCCTCTTTTAATGAATTCTGATAGTTCCTGAAGGACATCTACATTTTTGGTAAGAAAAGTTGAATTACACAGCTGATTTTTCTGATGAAACTCTCATGGCCCGAAAACAGTGGTGGGACATAGTAAAAAAAACTCAATGAAATAAAGGCCTCCCCAAAAATACTTTTCCCAGCAAGACTCTCATTCATAATAGAAGGAACAACACATAGTTTCACAGACAAACAACAGCTCAGGAACTTCATAGACTCAAAACCATGGTTACAAGAACAACTAAATGGGCTACTTTAAGGCAAGAAAGGCCCCTCAAATACACAAAATTTCAACAGAACAATGGGACAAAATCCCATAACAATAATCTCTCTCAACCTCAATGGGCTAAACGCACCAATTAAAAGACATAGAGTGGCAGGATGGATTAGAAAATTGAACCCAACATTCTGCTGCCTGCAAGAAATGCATCTCAATAGTCAAAGCAAACACAGACTCAGAGTCAAAGGCTGGAAAACAATCCTACAGGCAAACAGCTCCCATAAAAAAGCTGGGGTAGCCACCCTTATATCAGACCACATCGATTTCAGAGTGAGGAAGGTCATAAGAGACAGTGAAGGCCATTTCTTATTGATCAAAGGATCTGTACAATAGGAAGTACTTACAATAATAAATGTATATGCACCTAATGAGAGACCAGCAAAGTACTTAAAACAACTACTCATAGATTTGGAAAAAGACATCAATAGCAACACAATACTAGTGGGAGACTTCAACACTGCTTTGTCACCTCTTGATAGATCAACCAGACTCAAGCTTGGCAAGGACATACTTCATTTGAGGGAAACAATGGAAGAAAGGGACTTAGTAGATATATACAGGACACTTCATCCACAAAAAGCTGAATACACATTCTTCTCAAGCGTACATGGAACATTCTCCAAGATAGACCACATGCTGAGCCACAAAACATGCCTCCATAAAATTAAGAAGGTAGAGATTGTATCAACAATCTTCTCAGACCATAATGCGCTGAAATTAGAAGTAAATCACACACAAAAACAGAAAACTAAATCAAACACCTGGAAATTAAACAGTGCACTATTGAACAACGAGTGGATTAGACAGGAAATCAAAGAGGAAATCAAAAGATTCCTAGAAACGAATGAAAATGAGAACACGAGTTACCAAAACTTATGGGACACAGCAAAGGCTGTGTTAAGAGGAAAGTTTATAGCTCTACAAGCATTCCTCAGGAAGGAGGAGCAAGCACACATAAGTAACCTAACCTCACAGCTTAAGAGCTTGGAGAAGGACCAAAAAAAGGAGCACAACCCGAACAGGAGAAAGGAAATAATAAAACTCAGAGCAGAGATTAACGAGATGGAAACCCAAAAAAACAATCCGAAAGATCAATGAAACCAAGAGCTGGTTCTTCGAGAAAATTAACAAGATCGATAAGCCTTTAGCAAAACTCACAAAGAAAGGGAGAGAGAAAACCCTAATAAACCGAATCAGAAATGAAAAGGGGGTCATTACAACAGAAACCACAGAAATTCAGAGGATCCTCAGGGAGTACTTTGAGAAGCTTTATGCCACGGAACATCAAAACCTCGAGGAAATGGATAAATTCCTAGACTCCTACAGACTCCCAAGGCTGAACCAAGAAGACCTGGAATACCTGAACAGACCTATCACCATCAAGGAAATTGAAATGGTAATAAAAAGTCTCCCCAAGCACAAAAGTCCTGGCCCGGATGGATTCACTAGTGAATTCTTCCAAATCTTTAAAGAGGACTTACTCCCGATGCTCTTTAAGCTTTTCCATGAAATTTAAATATCAAAAACACTTCCGAACAGTTTCTACGAAGCAAATATCACACTGATACCAAAAGCAGACAGAGATACCACAAAGAAAGAGAATTACAGGCCGATATCCCTGATGAACACAGATGCAAAGATCCTCAACAAACTACTAGCAAATAGAATCCAACTACTCATCAAAAAGATCATACACCATGACCAAGTAGTATTCATCCCAGGGATGCAAGGATGGTTTAACATTCGGAAATCAATCAACATAATCCACCATATCAACAAAAGAAAAGATAAAAAGCATATGATCATATCAATAGATGCAGAGAAAGCATTTGATAAGATCCAGCACCCCTTTATGATGAAAACCCTAGCCAAAATGGGTATAGAGGGGACCTTCCTCAACATAATTAAAGCCATCTACCACAAGCCTACAGCAAGCATCATCCTCAATGGGGAAAAACTGAGAGCCTTCCCTCTAAGATCAGGGACGAGACAGGGATGCCCACTCTCTCCACTGCTGTTCAATATAGTACTGGAAGTACTTGCAATAGCGATTAGGCAGGAAAAAGATATTAAGGGCATTCAGGTAGGAAAGGAAGAAATCAAGCTCTCACTATTCGCAGATGATATGATACTCTACATAGAGAACCCAATAACTTCCACCAAAAAACTCCTAGAAACAATAGACTCGTATAGTAAAGTTGCAGGTTATAAAATCAATACCCAAAAGTCCATGGCTTTCCTATACGCAAACAGTGAGAGAGAAGAAAGCAACATGAAAAAAACAATCCCGTTCACAATTGTGCCCCAGAAAATCAAGTACCTAGGAATCAGCTTAACTAAGGAAGTAAAGGACCTGTATAAAGAAAACTACAAAACGCTACTTCAGGAAATAAAAGAGGACATGAGGAAATGGAAAGATATCCCCTGCTCATGGGTCGGGAGACTTAACATTGTCAAAATGGCAATACTACCGAAAGCATTGTATAAATTCAATGCAATCCCTATAAGGATACCCATGACATTCTTCAAAGAAATGGAGCAAACACTCCTGAAATTTATATGGAACAATAAGCCCCCACGAATAGCTAAAGCAATTCTTGGGAAAAAGAAAATGGGAGGAATCAACCTCCCGAACTTCAAACTGTACTACAAAGCAGTAATAATTAAAACAGCATGGTACTGGAGCAAAGGCAGAACTGCAGACCAATGGAACAGGGTTGAATACACTGACATCTCCCCTCAATCATATGCTCATCTAATCTTTGATAAAGGTGCAAGTAATGTGAAGTGGAGTAAGGAAAGCCTCTTTAATAAATTGTGTTGGCATCACTGGACGGCTACATGCAAAAAAATAGGCTCAGAACTCTGCCTAACACCATGTACAAAAGTAAGATCAAAATGGATTAAAGACCTCAACATCAGACCAGAAACCATAAGGTACATTGAAGATAAAGTTGGCAAAACCCTCCATGACATTGAAGCTAATGGTATCTTCAAAGATGCCATGCCACTGGCCGAGCAAGTGAAAACAGAGATAGATAAATGGGACTATCTTAAACTAAGAAGCTTCTGCACCTCCAAAGAAACAGTGACCAAAATACAAAGACAGTCTACAGAATGGGAAAGGATATTCGCCGAATACACATCTGACAAGGGGTTGATATCCAAGATATACAAAATACTGGTTAAACTCCACAAGAAGAAAACATCCAACCCCATCCAAAAATGGGGCAATGAAATGAACAGAAACTTTCCCAAAGAAGAAATCCGAATGGCAAAAAAGCACTTGAGAAAATGCTCTACAGCATTAATCATCAGGGAGATGCAGATCAAAACCACAATGAGATACCATCTCACACCTCAGAGACTGGCCCACATTCAAAAGCACAAAAGCAACCGATGCTGGCGTGGATGTGGCGAGAAAGGGACACTCCTTCACTGTTGGTGGGAATGTCCGCTGGTTCAGCCCTTCTGGAAAACAGTATGGATGATTCTCAAAAAATTAGAAATTGAGCTCCCATTTGACCCAGCAATACCACTCCTGGGAATCTATCCCAGAGAGGCAAAAATGTATAGTCGAAGTGACATTTGCACTTGTTTGTTCATTGCAGCACTCTTTACAATAGCCAGAAACTGGAAGAGACCTGAGTGCCCAAGAACAGATGACTGGTTAAAGAAACTTTGGTACATCTATACAATGGAGTACTATGTAGCTGTTAGAAAAGATGAAGTCATGAAATTTACATACAAGTGGTACAATATGGAAAGTATCATGCTAAGCGAAATGAGTCAGAAAGAGAGGGATAGACATAGAAAGATTGCATTCATCTGGGGGATATAAAGTAACAAAGTATGAGATTAATATACAAGAATAGCTGAGATCAGCACCAGGAGGATTACTCCATAACTTAGAAGCCATCCGGGTATCCTAGAGGAAAGGGCAGTTCAGATAGAGAAGGGAGCACCAAATAAAGGATGTTTGGAGGATCCTCCCAGGAGGGGAGATGCATGTTGAAAGTAGACTATGGACTGAACATGTTTGCCACTCAATGCCTCTTTTGCAGACCACAACACCCAAAAGGAGAGAGAGAACACAGGGGATTGCCCTGCCACAGGGACAGGGGGGATGGGGGCATGGGGGTGGGAGGGATATTATCCATGGTGGTGGAAAATGGGCACTGGCGGAGGGATGGGTATCTGATCATTGTATAATTGAAACAAAAGCACAAAAAATTGTAAATCTACAACTTTTAAAAAAATAAAATAAAATAAAGGAAAAAAAAGAAAAGTTGAATTATTTATATTTCCCCTTATTTGTGAAACATTACTGAAATTTTCTCTTCAGTTTCACTTACTGTTTCATTTGTAAGACTGAGTCTGTTATGCTTTCCAGGGAGGTTTTTATTTTATTCATTTTTATTCATTGGGTTTTTCATATCCCATTTCTGTCTTGCTGGCAAAGAACTCCCTCTGCTTCTGAATAATCTCATTACATTGACATTAGTCTGCATTTGATGTAGTTCATTGTTTTTTTTTTAATAATTGTTATCTGAAATATATTGTTAACATTGACTTGTGAGGAGTTTTCTTTCTCATTTGGTAGCTAGGTTTAGCTTTGGGGGGCATTAACACCCCCATTCTCTAGTAGGAGACTCTGCGGCTTGGACTTTGGAATTCACTTGTCTTTCAGGATCTTGGGTATAAGGATGGGGCCTGGATCTGTCAAATGTTTCCACTTGTTGCTCTGGGTGGAGAGAGCTAGTGTGAATATTATAAAATCTCCATCCCTTCTCCTGCTGTGACCAGACCCATTCTTTCTCTGCACTTAATTCTTCATCTAGGACCGGATAACCCTCAGATTTCTGCTTTGGTTGGTGGTTTGCTGTGGAGACAGCCTGGTCTGGATATCCAGGGTTGGAATGAGATCTCAGCCTTCTGACACCAGTTCTCCCTTTACCTGGTAGAGCTGCATCCAGGTCATGTTTTCGTAGCCTGAGCTGTGGGCTCTGATGGCATAGGAGACATTTTTTGCCACAGTGTATCTGGCAAATACCTGGGACTTCCGACTAGTCCCCAACTCCTTGTCATGGCAGACATGAATTCTTCTCTCTCCTGTGAAGGAACTTGTTGGCGCCTTGTGTGATCTCTAAGTTCAAGCACCTTTCCCTACTTGGATCACAGTGTGGGTGTAGAGAGGGGGTGTACCCTGCCTGCCATACTCAGCCAACATTAGCGGGGTTCTTTCTAATCAGCACACTCAATTTCTGGCAAGCAAACGAATCATTCTTTCCTTAGTGGGGTTGTTCCCTAGGGTCCTGGAGAACTGAGTGTTCCCAAAGTCCTGACCCCTGCTTGGCTTTTATTTTGAGCAGTGAGTAGTGGCAGGAGTTTTGAGTTCCTCCTCCCTCAAATGCCCCAGATGTCCGTCAGCAATGTGGGTGTGTGGGTAGATCAGATTGGAATGGTGAGGAATGGATGAAAGTTTTATGCAATAGATAGTTGGTTTCTGGTTGTGTAGTAAGGGTTTTTTTTTCTCTCGGGATATCTTCTGCCATGTTTAATGGGCTCAGTCTCTTACACTTCTCTTTAAAATATGTGCTATCGTATGGTTAGTTAAGGGGTGAGGAGAGGACAAATTTTCATAGTTATTCCCATTCATGACCTACCATGATAGAAAAAATTACTAAATAAGGTTTAAAAGAGAACTAAGGTATGACTCTCCTTGAGGTAAATATGTAGTCTCAGGGCCAGCCAGACTTGCGGAATCAGATCTCCAGAGCAGGGGCCCAGGATTAGTGTTGGGTTGTCCGGGTAGTGCACACCTGGATTTTATGAGCCGAGCTTAGCTTCAGCTGTTCTGCCTGTTAGATCCAGATGCGTGTATTTACCTGTTGGACTGTGTCTCAGTTTTCAGACATGAATATAGTCTATATAGACATGAACTCTAGAGTCCAGAGAATTTTCCAACTTATTTGACCAGTCTCCCCCTTTTCAGAAAAATTAGTCTCTCAGACCCATTCCTCCATCCCTGCCTCCCACCCCCAACCCATGGAAATCAGCCTTCTTTAATGGAGGGCATAGGAAGTGCTTCCCAGTTTACACCCGAAGCTAACACCACACCTTTGGGCCATTCAAGTGCTCTCTGGGTGGGATAAGGAGCACTGCCCCTCTCTTTTGGAAACACTGATGGAGTCCATCTTGCTCAGAATGTTCTCTCTAATCAAAACAGACACTGCATGCTTCTGAGTTTCCAAAACATGGTTAGCTTTATTTCTCAAACAGCATTGCTGACCTTCTGGGACTTCTTTCTTTCTCTATGTATAGCATGTAAAATCTTCCTAACCTGTGCTAGGAAATAACATGCAGAAATGTGGTCAGCATATCCTGACCTCCCAATGTCTGAAGTCTCTGTCACTCGGCTGTCAGCGCCTGTGATCCTGGAAGCATTGTCTGCACATGGAGGTGACCCAGGGATTTGGCTCGGTGGTGGCAGAGCTGGTGAGCCATTCTTCCCAGGACTAGGAACCAGGAAGGAGTGTTTCACTTCAGTGCACTTAGGACAGCATGTTCTTGATCAACTGTTCTGGAAGAACAGCATTCCGTTGTTTTCACAGCAGCCGGCAAGTTCCTTTTTCCTCCCGGCCCAGGCAGTAATGAATCATTTCGTTATCAGTGACGAAGGAAGAGGAACATCTCAAAACGTGCCCTTTGAGGGCTGAGCCTCCTGCAGACATTACAGGGGAATTCCCACCTCATGATCGGATCCAGTCCGGAGGTACCCTCCCAACTAGGCAGGGTGGCGGCGGCAGGTCTCTCTTAGGAGTGCTGAAGAATTAAAGGATTTTTCTCGAGCAGCTGTTTTCACATTGCGCATGACATGTTTTTTTGCTTTATCTCAGGCTGTACATAAGTATATCTTCTGCAGTTGACTTGCATGGAACATCTTAGTGAGTGACATATTCATTCTGTGACTGATGAGAAAACAGCCCACTCTTTGGAGCTGCTGTTAAACTGAAAAACTTGATGATGTATGTTTACAAATGAGCACATTTTCATCTCCTCCGAAATAGTCTGAGATCTTGAGAGCATCTACCTACATGCATTTAAAATCAAGCATCTGGAGTCTGAGAGGAAAGCAGTCCCCCCGCCCCACCCTGGTTTTCACATGTGGCAAAAATTTATTCGTGCACAGTATTATGTAGCTGAGTATGAAAATGTTACCGAGTTTTCAGAGCACCGCTCTAGGAAAATGTTGTGGCATATGTTGCTGCTACCTCTCGGTAGCTTGCTGGGCTCTCTGAGAGGGGTGGAGGAATCGAACTCAGGTCAACCATGTTGGCTGCGTGCAAGGCAAAAGCGCCTTACTGCTGTGCTGTTGCTCCAGCCTCAAAGGTATGCAATTTTTAATTTAAAAAAATACTCATATGTAATGTTCAACTATTTACAACATTGTCCTAAGATTTTTTTTCTTTTTTTGTGTGTGTGTTAGGGTATTAAGAGTACCATGAATTTCAATGTGTGGGGTTCCAGGCTTATACTTTTTTGTATTTCCTGCAACACTAAACCTAGGCCTAAGGCCCTTATAAGGACTCTCGCAAGGATGACTTGTTGAATTGGGTTGAAGTGTGAGTCAGTCGGTTTATGTAGGTGGAACTCGGCTCTGTGCTGTGGTGTTCACATATTCATGGTGTTTATTTACGAGATGTTTTAGCTCAAGAAATGCCTACTAATTTTTCTTTCTGTGTGAATCATATGGAATTATCTCTGCAAATTAATTTCCTTAATTAACCCAGAGAAAAGAGGGCAGAATAAGACGCGTTTCATTAAGTGCTCAGCCTAAGGTAATGTAAATAATAAAGGTAATGTACATAATAAAGTTGTTTTGTAAATGACTGGAGTTTTGTATAACATTTTGTACAAAACATGTTGCTGTAAACAGTTGCCATTTCATTTATACACAGTTTAGAATCCTTTTATCATTTCTATTTGATTGATGGTATTCCCTCCCGCCTCTTGTCTAAGCCTGGAGAGAGTGTCCCACAGTGGTGTTCCAGTGGACAAAGGAGAGACCTTCTTTCTGTGGGTTGAGGAGCCTAAACTGGGGTGAAAGGGAGGAGGCACAGCATTTGCTCAAATTTTGGAGACCTATATGTGTATCTGTCAGACCATGAGTTGCAAGAAAGATTGAATGCGGCAACACCGGGGTATTCTTTTGAAGGTCGGGACTGTCTGAGAATCCTAATTGCTGAGGAGTTTGGATTTGCCAAGCCTTCCCCCTGCCCCTACCCTATGCCAGAGATTGAACCTGGAACCTTGCATAAGTGGGGCATGTGCTGTACTTATAGCCACATGCCCTGGCCCTTCGTCAGGGCATGATTTCTCCATTAGGAAGGTCTCCTGGGGCTGGAGCGATAGCACAGCAGGTAGGATGTTTGCCTTGCACACGGCTGACCCGGTTCAATTCCCAGCATCCCATATGGTCCCCCGAGTGAGCACCGCCAGGAGTAACCCCTGTGCAATGCTGGGTGTGACCTAAAAAGCAAGGAAAGAAAAAAAAAGATCTCCTGCAGTGTCCAGTGAGCTGAAGCCATCACTGCAGATGCAGATATCATGGCTTCTAACTCAACCCTCTCTAAGTCTGTCTTGACTTTATTTTCTTGGATGCATTTGTTACCAGAGCAGACAATATTGATTGGTGTATTTATCTGCCTTTCCTACCTAGAATGTAAAGCTCCTCGAGGGCAGGTGTATGTCTTTCCCTCCCCAGCGTGTCCATCGTGCCTGGCCTATAACAGGTGACCAGTGATTGTTTATCAACACCTGAAACAAGGGCTCAGAATCTTCATCACCAGTGAGGGGCAGGGACTGTCACTTGGCTTTGAATAGAATACTCCAAGGTCACACTCAAGCCTAGCTTGCAGCATCTCAGTGGCATCAGAGAAAACACCAGAGAAACCCCAAACAAAGGAGGCCGTTCTCTAAAAAATAACTCCTATCAGTGGTGTTAAAGACAAAAGCTGAAGCATTGTTTTTAATTTAAAGGTGGGTCAGATATATAGGACTCTGGTCAAGATGCTCGCCTGGCACTGCCTGGCCCCATTTCGACCACCTGGAGCTATGACTGCTTGCCCCCCCACCCCCCACCCCACAGGACAGAGCTGGGAGCAGATTTTCGAAGCATCTAAAATGTGGCCCCAAATTTTCCTCCCACCAAAGAAAAAGGAGACTGAAAAAAATCTTAGAGTTAAGTGTGGTTGGTGATTCTATGCAAGATACTTAGAAAATAAAACTGTTGTATGTTAAGAGAGTTGGTGAAATTATAGTATGCATAGAGGACAGAGCAAGTAGGCTGCTAGTGGTTGTCCTTATTCACTCCAGATGGGGTGAGCTGGGCCTCAGGACCCAAAGGCAAGAATTCTGCAGTGAGATTCTTCCGGGCTCTGCTGCAAAGCTGTGTAGCCAGGGCATGGGGCTCTTAGAGGCAGAGACTGCCTGCTACAGCACTCTTCATAATCACCCAAACCTGGATGCAACCTGAGCGTCCAATAACAGGCGACTGGGGAAAGGATCCATGGAGTACACAGAGAAATACTGCTCGGCTATGAGAAAAGATGGACTCAGCCCCAAAGCCAAGAGGAAAAAAAAATGGAAAGATGAAGTCATTCAGTTGCCACTAGTAGAAGGATAGAACTGGAGGGAATTATCTGAGCAGTCAGCCAGGAGGGAGGTAGACAGAGCTCTCTCATTTGGGGGCTAAAAAGAAGCAGAGTAGGAGAAGAGCAAATGGAAGCTGACAGTGTGCCCCGTGCCAGCACTGATCTTCTTGGGAGGAGGCCTATGGCCCCACTGGGGATTCTTGGCCAGTCAGACCAGCAGTTCAGTTCAGAGGCCTGAGGGGACGGAATTTCTCAGTCCCAGGGGCCGGTGGCTCTACTCTGGGGTCTCCAGGCCACAGCTGGCCATGCTCAGGGTTATCCAGGGATGCATGCCCCCAGGCTCGGCAGGCATCCTCCCTGCTCTACTGTCTCCTGGCTGGTCCTAGCATGAGCTTTCTTACTCTTGTTTTCTTCCTGGTAGTCAAGTGGGTGTACGGAGCAAAAACTAAGTAGCCCACATACACACTTTTGAGAAGAGAGTATGCCTTTCCTTCCTCAGCAACTTAGGGAGAGAGTATGTTTTGTCATCAATGCCAGTTCTGCCCAGTTCCTTCTCCCTGGCTCCAGTGATCACGGACACGGTGATGATAGATCAGGCATTACCTTGAGCTTCCCTAGGATTGCCTGCAAAGTCAGTTGAGAGCTTGTTGGTTAAATCTTGAGCCACCAAAGAATGATTAGAAGAATTTCAGAGCTCTGGGAAATGGTTCAAAGAGATGGAGTGCATGGTTTGCGTGGGGGTGTGGAGAGGTGGGGGGTACAGCTGGGAGTTGCTTCTGCAGAATGTTCCAGAAGTAGCCTCAGAACACTTCCAGATGTGCACCCCCCAGTATATTTATATACTTAATTATTTGAATCTGTTGATTTTAAGCATTTTAATATAATACGATTGAAACAGAGCAGAGTCCCAGTTAAAGCTGAGTAAGCATAAACAAATGGCATTATCCCACACCACTGTGTTTGGGACCTCTTGAGGACTGGGAGAAAGGTTAGTGTACAATTCCGTTAGCCAAGATGGAGTGATGAAGATTGGCCAGACACCTGTTTTACTGACAAGTGTTTGACTGAGTACTTAGCACCTTTTTTTTATTTTGCTCCTTATTTAAAAATTCTTTTCCCTTGATGTGATTTGCTTAAATTGAAGTATTCATATCGTTTACAAGAGCTTCAGGTCCCACGTGTTTCATGTTGAACTCTAATTTGTTAGTCTAACCCTAAAAAGAGAACTTACAGCAGTTCTGTAGTGGGAATTTGGATGAAGTGATTTCTAAGTTTCCCTCTAACTCCAATTTTCATTGGGCGACCAGATAAAGATGACAGCGTATATTTATACTTTGAGTATGTGTATACCCAGCAGGTTTCAGTAGCTCAAACTTGCTTTTAAGCGAGCACAATAATTCATTCAGTGTCATGCACTTGCAAGATTTGGCATTAAATCTTTATTTAACTGATGGACAAAGAAACAACCTTGTTTCACAAGTGCTTTGTCCCCACCCCTTCCGACACACACACACACACACACACACACACACACACACACACACGACTGATTAACTTTAATTCTGGCTATATGGTAGGTTCTTGTCACCACATTTTCTAATCATGAAAAAACTTTTTTGTTTGTTTTGTGTTTTGTTACCACAGCTTAGTTTGTGACATCTGCCTGCCTACTCAGGAGAGGATATTTATGCTTCTTTATAAGGAGCTACTCTCTTGCCTGCAATGACAGTTTTGAAGTTTGAGAAGTTGAAGGATAAATTGTACATAACAAAATTATCTGGATGAGGAATTTTTATATACATATATGTATACACAAATGTATATACACGTATATGCATATATTATATACATACATATATGCACAACATATCCAATATCAGGTATTCTTTATATGACATACATTTTAGTACTAATCACAAAATCTCCTCATCATAAGCCATTATTCTTTTTTTTTTTGATGTTTACACTTTTATTTTATTTTTAATTTTTTATTAGCGAAGCACTGTAAGCACTGGGGTACAGTTACAGACTTACAAACTTTCGTGCTTGTATTTCAGTCATAAGTGATTGAGTACCCATCCTTCTGCCAGTGCCCATTCTCCACCACCAATGATCCCAGTATCCCTCCCACCACACCCAATCTATTTCCCCCCACCCCCTGCTCTGTGGCAGGGCATTCCCTTTTGTTCTCTTTCCTTTTGGGTGTTGTAGTTTACACGAGAGGCATTGAGTAGCACAGCACAGTCCTCCGTTGTTTATTGATTTGTTCGAACAGGCCCAGTAACGTCTTCATTGTGAGACTTGTTGTTACTGTGTTTGGCATATAGAATACGCCACGGGGAGCTTGCCAGGCTTTGCCGAGCGGGCGAGATACTCTCGGTAGCTTGCCGGGCTCTCCGAGAGGGGTGGAGGAATCGAACCCGGCCTGCCTAGGCCGGCCGCATGCAAGGCAAATGCCCTACCGCTATGCTATTGCTCCAGCCTGAGGCATTGAGTATAAGCCATTATTCTTTTAGTACTTAGCAAGTGCCAGGTATATTCTAGTTTGCTTTATACAGTTTTGCACTTTCATTCCCCTAGTAACTTTAATGTGTTGGTATTCATTGTTCTGTTTCAGAAGTAAGGAGATTGAGGTGTAGGGGGAAGCACTTTAACCTGTTTCAGAAATAGTAAGTTATGATTTAAACTTAGAGTGATTCTATTCCAAGGTCTTTTAAAATTTTGTTAATCTAAGCTGTTTCATTAACCATTCATACAGATATACTCACAAGCATTGGATGTGTGAACATTCTTGATCAGCTGCATACATGATACAAAAGTTCAATTCGATTAATCAGCTTTAAGTTTAAGAGATAGGGAATAGAGCTACATGGCCAAGCTGGTTTGGTTCTCAGTTTTGTATATGCCCCAGCCCCCCAAAAGCACTGCCAGGAGAGACCCTTGCACACAGAGCCAGGTGTAAGCCTTGAGCACTGCCAGGTATGGCCCCCAAAACAAAGAACAAAAAGGAAGTTCATGGATTGACATTTGGATAGCTACTCCTTAAAAAACACTGAAACCCAGAAAATGGTGTTGAGGCTGTGGAGAATCGGAGCCTTATGCCCTGATGAAAGTGTGGATCAATGTAGGTTCTCTGAAGACAACTTGGTGGGTCTTCAGGAAAAGCATTAGCATATGATTTAGAAATCTTCATTCTGCATGTATTCCCCAAAGAGCTAAAAGCAGGTATTTTGGAGATACTTACAACTTACATTTACATTTGCAAGTAACACATTTCATAATAGGTCAGAGGTGAAAGCTTGTGTACAGCATGCGCTCAGCCAGTTGAACTCTCTGGCCCCCTATTTTCTTTTCCTTTTTAGTGTGTGTGTGTGTGTGAGTGTGTGTGTGTGTGTGTGTGTGTGTGTGTGTGTGATTAATAGGAGCTACTCCTGCTTAATCCTGTGTTATTGGCCTGGTATTTATTTAGGACTATCAGGGCTTCCTTGGCAATGCTCAGGAGTCCATGTGCCAGGGATCAAACTCAGGACCTTTTGTAAGCCCGGCAAAAGCTACCACGAGAGCAACATCCCAATCTGTTTGTATGTTTGTCTTTGTTTGTTTTCAGGGGAGCACACCTGGTGATGTTCAGGGCTTAATCCTGGCTCTGCTCTTAGGAGTTACTCCTGGCAGTGCTTGGGGATGCTGGGGATTGGCCTGGTTTGACTGTGTGCAAGGGAAGTCCCCTATCCTCTGCACTTTCACTCCAGCCCTCATCTGGACGATAGACTTGAAAGTGCTTAGGATAGGAGATTTTATGTTAGATGTTTTTTGCAAAATTATGAAAGGGAGAGAGAATAGAATAGAAGTTATTGCCTGGGAAGTCTTCCCTCTGAAGAATAAAAGGAATTTTGTTTTATTTATGTTTTGGGGGCCACTCCCCCAAAAAATCAGGTGCTGCTCAGTGCCTACATATGACCCTGTGCTCAGGGGCCATACCTGGCAGTACTCTAGGGAGTATATGGAGTACCAGGATTCATACCAGCTCATGGTCACATACTCGGCAAGTGCGTTAATCTTTGTACTATTTCTTCTGCCCAAGAAGCATTTTTTCTGCTTTTCTGGTTTTTTTTTTGTGCCCAGACATTTATTTCCTACTAATGGAATTATTAAACCAAACAGCATTCATTGAAAAAATTAAGCAAATGGGAAATAACTGAGACCTTGGGTTTTAATTCCTTATGCCCAACTTACTTAACTTGGCGTCTTTGCTATTTTTACCTGGTCCAGTACCAAAAGAGTGGGTTTTCCTTAGAAATGGGGAGACGGGAGAGGTCCTATCCACATACTTTCCCTCTGAACATGAGTGCAGCTATTTTGCCAGCCTTAGAGGGAGAGCCACTTACAGAAATAACTGGGACTCACACTCAGATCAGCAACCGTGTTGTTTTCAAAGTGAAACCTGTAACTGAATCATACTTTTCAGTTAAACCTGGTGCTAGTTCACGGATGAATCATCTGGTTTGAGCTGGTCAACTGAAGACTGTGAAGTTGAACTAATACCCAGTTACCTTTGGTGTGACTTACAGAATCTACCCTTCCTTTTATCCATGCAAAAAAGTTTAATGTACTGCAACAAAGCTGAATTTTCTTATAATCCAACTTTAACTTGAGCATGTGCTCTATCACTGTCGCTGTCACTGTCACTGTCCTCCCATTGTTCATCGATTTGCTCGAGCTGGCCCAGTAACATCTCCATTGTGACAATTGTTACTGTGTTCGGTATATCGAATACGTCACGGGTAGATTGCCAGGCTTTGCCATGTGGGCGAGATACTCTCGGTATCTTGCCGGGCTCTCTGAGAGGCGTGGAGGAATCGAACTCAGGTTGGCCATGTCGGCCATGTGCAAGGCAGACGCCCTACCCGCTGTGCTGTCGCTCCAGCCCATGTGCTGTATAGATTGCAATATTTATTTTTGTTTGTTTTGGGGCCACACCTAGCAGTGCTCAAGACTTACTATTCCTGGCTCTGCATTCAGGGATCCCTTCTGGCAGGACTCATAGGGTGCCTGGATTGAACCCAGGTCTGTCTTGTGTGAGGCAAATGTCCTCCCTGCTATACCAACCCACGTTGTAATACTTTGAAGAAAGGAGTTCTAGTGTTTCCCATTGGTTTCCCTCTTTCTGAAGTTTCCCACGGCTGTTTGAGTTGTCTCTGTACTGGTGTAGTGATGAAAGGACTCACTCTCCAGTGCAGGATAGTCTTTAGCACACATCTCCCCATTGACAGTATGAACTTTTTAAAAGTTGGCCTTGTCCTATTTTTGCAAGGAGATACGTAAAAATGGGTGAAACCAGAGTTCCCGTAAAATGCAACCTGGAACCATCTGCATTGAGGTTTCAGTTGACCAGAACAGGAATGACTGGAGAGAAGTGGGGAGAGACCAAAATCAGATGATCTTTCTCCATTTCTTAGGTGACTTTGAAACCTGGCTCAGGCTAGTGTGGGGTTTGGAAGAGCAAATAGAAGACGGCCTGAAAGTGATGGTAAAGATGCCGACACATATAGAGGTCAGTTTGTGTGCCTAAATTTTTCTATGCTTTCATTGCTATTGCCTGTCAGTTAGCTAGAGGTATGTAGTATTGCTGGCAGCATTTTGCAGGTGAACAAATCTGGGAAAAGAGAAGCTAACCAGTTTGTTTACGACCATCCAACTTGTACTTAAATGGTTCCAGAATCCAGAATGATAGGCAGGCCTAGGTAGGGCGAGCAATTTATATTTTCCCAAATAAAATACAGCAGTCAAAAGCCATGTGGTAACCAAGAATGTGGTATAGAAAAATCTAGGAGAGCGTGAGTGCCTTGCAACTGGGGTCTGGGAGCCTTGTAGCAGCTTTGACCACATTTATTCCTTCCCAGGATAAATGACAGCTACTGGCCAGAGTTTTGTTGGAGGAATGGGCTAATTGGGGTTGGGGACATTGACTAGTGCTGCGTGCTCCAAGGTGCTCAGTATGATCGGCCTGCTTCTCCGGATGCTGGTGATGGTGGCCCTGGGCAGGGGGGTGGAGTGCAGAGTACATAGTGTAGCAAGCTGTCTCAGAGTTTCTGCCAGTCCTGGGTGGGGGAGGGGACAAAGAACAGACTTGAAGATTGAGGCTTTTGTGATGTTAACACTATGTGAGACCGTATGTTTCACCACATAACTTGATTGACAATAAAAAAATGGAAAGAATTGTGTGTATCAGGATGCAGAAACTGACCCGAATGTTCTGCAGGTCTGTTTCCTGCAGAGCTCTGTGGAAAGGACTTTTCTCACTTTCTGAAATTTAAGAAAGGGGCTTAGCCCTTCAGCAGAGTAGTAAGGAGCTGCAGTTTTCTACTTTGTTTCTAAAACTCCTGCTCATTGTGGTCCTGCTTCCGTTTAATACATTTTATTTAGTATTTTAAAAAACTGACAGGAAATTGTATGTTTTAATTAAAAACAAAATGAAACCCATGCATATGGTTTGAAATTTTTTTAAGCAACATAAATATAGAAAGTGAAAAGCCTCCCTTTCCTTCCCTCCTTATCTTAAGTGAATTTCAGCATTCATGTATATTCATATACAATCTAGGCAAATACCAATATGTAATATTGTGTATATTACATACATTATGTAATAATACTGTGTGTAATATGCATACTATCTCACACTGCTCTTTTCATCATATACTTCATGGAGCTGATTGCATATCAGCACGTATGAATATAGGACATTTGTAGTAGTTGAAATGTGTCAAATAACCAGACTTTATTTATTTTGGATCCTAATGCTTTAAAAAAAAAGTAATTGCCACTATTACTTAACACACATTAGTATTTCTGTAGGCTAGACTTCATATGTCAAAATCATGGGGGACTTCCTCTTGGGCTTTGTACAGCTAGAATTTGAACATTGTTATGTGAATGATCAATCGTCCTTTGGAATTTAGCTTGATTAAAATGGCTTCCATCCTGCTAGCAGGTATGAAAAAATACTTATTAAATACATGGCCATTATTTAAATGTTTTCTCCTAAAGATAAGATTTTTCAACCAAGTGTTATTTCAGGCAATTGCAATTTAATTCTGTAAATTAAACCCCCATTAATTAAACCCTTCCCCTGACAAATAGTGTACAATCTTGCTTCTGAGTCTCCAACACCTGTTAAAACTGCAAGCTAACCGTGATGAGCATGGGATTTAGTTCCTTTTCTGAACAAGGAACTTCATTTTTCTTGGGTAGGTTGAGTATTTGTTCTTGCAAAGATTCTGAGGCACGGACGCTTTATTGTAGCCAAAGAAATGTGTTGTTCCTCGGTAGTACTATAGCACTGTCCTCCCATTGTTCATCAATTTTGCTCGAGGGCACCAGTAATGTCGCCATTGTGAGACTTGTTACTATTTTTGGCATATCGAATATACGCTACAGGGAGCTTGCCAGGCTCTGCCCTGCTGACGGGATATTCTCAGTAGTTTGCTGCGCTCTCTGAGAGGGACAGAGGAATCGAACCCAGGTGAGCCACGTGCAGGGCAAATGCCCTACCCACTGTACTATTGCTCCAGCTCTTTGTTACTCTTTATTCATCTATTATTTGTGTGTCACCGATTGGCAAAACCTATTTTTTTTTTTGTGGCAGCTTCATGCATGCTAACTTATCTGTTGGAATTTGGACAATTTTTTTTCTGTTTACTTTTGATCATATTTATTTATAATTAGTGACTTCTAAACTCCAAGTGGGCGGGAGCGATAGCACAGAGGGTAGGGCGTTTGCCTTGCATGTGGCCTACCTGGCCGACCCGAGTTCGATTCCTCTGCCTCTCTCTGCCCGGCAAGCTACGGAGAATATCTCTCCCTCATGGCAAAGCCTGGCAAGCTCCTCCTGACGTATTCAATATGCCAAAAACAGTAACAACTGTAAGGTCCCTTGGGACCCAGAGGGAAATTTCAGAACTAAAATCTGCTACAGTAACTCTTTCTTTCCTGCCCCCTCCCTAGGAAAGCCTTGAGATGTACATTCTGTCTCCACAATGCCCATGTACACAAATGCTGATCTTTGAATCTATAGGCTAAGGAGTGATGTACTTTTAAATGGATTGGTTAAGAAAGTATATGTTGTTACGAATCTATTGGCCATGAAATGTGCGGGCTCAGCTGTAATGGCCAGTGAAGGCCTATATAAGATCCCCTTTGAAGAAGTTTGGGGTCTTGCCTAACCTATCAACCTGCGTGTCTGTGTAGGCGGCTCGACCCTGGCTAGTCAGTCTTACAATAAACCTTGCTTGCTGTTTGCAGTCTCTGGAGTCTCTTTGTCGTTAAAGGGAGATCACGATCCACGTCCCACAATTTGTTGTGAGACGTTACTGGTGCCCGCTGAAGCAAATGGATGAACAGCGGGAGGACAGTGCTACAGTGCAGTGCTAAACTCCAAGCAAAACATGTTGCAATCTCCTTAAAGGAGTAGGTAGGCTGGCTTGGAGGCAGATAGCACTTCCAACCTCGCTCCGCCCTCTGGAAGGCTGAGGGCTCAACCCAGCACAGAAGCGCTGGAAGCTGGTGGGTCAGTTGCCTCCCTACACTGAATTGTTGGTTCACGTCCACCTACCCAGGCTGGGGGAACCTTAAATCTTTTACTGTCAATGCATTTCTGTAGTGCAATTTTTAAAAAATTTTATTTTCCCTCCAGTATTCCATAAAATTAAATCTTTCTCCAGTGTGAGGGTGTTTATTTAAAAAAAAGTTGCTCTGGCTATTTTGTTTGTCTTGGTTTGAGGTTTCAGCTTCTAACTTGGACTTTGAGACCTGATTATTGCTCATTGCTATTTATTTCTCTAGGCCAGAGGTTCCCAAACTTACATTTTTAGCCTCTTGCCCTTCTGTTAGTGACAAAATTACCCGGCAGCTCCTCACCCCAAGAAATCTCCCTTTTAAAGTGAACAAACAAAGTACCCCCCACCCGAGCCAGTTGCCATTACTAGTCAGAACCCCCTGTATTGTTCCAGTTACCCCCAGGGGAAGCAGTAATACCCCACTTTTAGGAAAAACAGCTTGCAGGAGGCCGCCTTAAATTTTTCCCACTTGTGACCCCTTTTCGCCTTGCAAAATTTTTTTCATGGCTCCAGATATGTAAGTATATAAAGTAGGTAGAGACATTTACTGATAACAAATCATAATTTATTTTTACAACAAAATTTTGAAAATTATGTCATTTAATGTGAAGTCACGACCTGTGGCTTAAAAAGTTAGGCCCCTGTTTTTCTTCCTTTTTCTTTTTTTTTTCCCATTTTGGGGTCAAACCTGGTCAGTGCTAGCTCCTGGCTCTGTGCTCAGGGATCACTGCTAGAGAGGCCTGGGGTGCTAGATGAGGCGCTTTGATTGGCTACATGCAAGGCAGGCACCTTAGCCCCTGCACTGTCTTCCTGCACCCTTAAAATTGGCTTCTGAAACTTTTCCACTTTGACTCCTTTTTAGCTGAGGAATGCAACAAGGCCAGCCCTGCCAGAAACATCCAGTTTCATTATACGTTTTCGTTTGAATTAATTTTTGGTTGTGGCATGTTCAGAAAACTTTTATTGTTACCAATTTTTTTTACAATCCCACATTCAGTTTTGTGATTTTATATGAGGTCGTAGACGACCCACATTTTAAGGAGCTAGGCTCTGGACTATTATTATATTACAAATATATGCATTTTTTTCAATCAAGGTATCAGAGTTTATAATAGTATTGCAGTTTCTGTTTTATTGTTATTTTATAGTTGCAGAGCTACCACACCAATCCTTCTACCATTAAGCTCTGAACTATTCTTTGTATTGTGGGATGCACCCTAGGACCTCTTTGTATACTGTACTCATTAGCCAGCTACTAGTATATCTTAAAAATAAAACAAATAACAAGAGAAAAAACAAACAAACGAAAAAACAGTCCAGAGTAATAATAGAGTGGGTAGGGCATTTAACTTGTATGCAGCTGACCTGGGTTCATATTCTGGCATCCCATATGTCCCCCAAGCACCACCAGGAGTATTTCCTGAGTGCAGAGCCAGTAGTACCCCCTGAGCATTGCAAAGTATGGTCCAATCTCCCTGCACCTCCACCCAAAAAACCACCTCAATAAAAATAACTTGAAGGGGTTTTTTTGCTTTTTTTTTAAATGGGGAGGGGCCATGCTGGGACATTGTTTTCTACCACTGCTTTGGAAACCATGTGGTGCTGGAGATTGGACCTGCACCTTTTAACATGCAATGCTGCACTCAGCTTTTGAGGGGCATCTCTCCCGCCTCTGAGAATTTCTTTCGAAAGACTCATTTGCTAGATGTCAATACCATTGCTGAATAGGCTCTGTGCCATTTTTGCTAATTATTCTTGTCAGTGATGTTTTATGAAGTATTTGTCTAGGTCTACAATTTGGTCTTGTTTTGCCATGGAGAGGGACCATTTATTGTGCACCTTCAAGGTCACACACCCATAGTTGTGGTATTTGTTCACTTGATTTGTCCTCTTGTGGCACTTTTGTTGTGGTACACACACCCCTTTGGATGCAGTGCATCACTGATGCCGGTCCTACCTAGATTGCTCTTGGCATGCACCATGGTGCCAGGGATGGAACTCATAAGAGCTCATGCCTGTAGAACAGATGTTTTACCGTTGAGACATGCTTGGGCTCCTCATTGACTTCAGTTTTTGGATAAAGAAAGTAAAGGTGAGGTTGGAGAGATAGTGTAGGGCCAAAGGTGTGTGTTACACACACGGTCAACCCCTGGCACGGTATCTGTCCCCTGAGCACCACCAGGAGTGATCCCTGAGCATAGAGCAAGAAGTAAGCCTGAACACCCACTGTGTGCAGCCATAAGCAAAAGGACAATAAAGGTTAAGGTGCACGCGTAGGAGCTCATAATTTCTAAGTGTAGAATATGGATTTGAACATGAATTCTTGACTCCAAGCCCATATCGTGACATACAGGTTCATCTGCTGAAGAAACCTTTGAGACTGGTCATAAAATTCTCCCTTTATGTCAGAGGAACTGAGGCTAAGAATCAAATGACTTAACCATACATAAAAATCATAAGATTTTTATTAGAAATCGTGCCATCTAAAATCTTGATTCTGAGTCTGGGGAGACAGCTTAAAGAACTGGAGCACATGCTTGGAACGTGGCTTGTCTCCCATACCACACAGAGCCCCAGGTACCACTGGCCCGAAAAAGGAAAGAAGAAATTAAAATTTGTTTCTTGAAGGACAAAAACAGTAGAATGAAAAGAAACCCTATAGAATGGAGGAAAACATTTGCAAGTCATATCAGATGAAGTGTTAATATCCAGCATAGGTAGTGAACTCAACAGTAACAAAAGCGTTTTAGATTTTTCAAGATTCGCTTATAGTTCTGTCAACTAGGTCTTTGGGTGGGCTTTACTCATGCATTTTAGGACATTTAGCTTTCCTGGAGCCCACTCAATACATGCTAGTAGGGACCCCAATTATGTCATCAAAACTGTCCCCACTTGGATCTGATGCCTTTTACTAGGTGGCATATTTACATTTCTTAATTTCAAGCGTCTCTCTTAGTCATTCTACTACAGTGCTTCCCATAGCAATTCTTTAATCAACAGTAATCAAACTTGACACTTGCTCCTGATTTGGAATAGTTAGAATAATTGGAATCACTGAAAATGCAAATCAATACTGCGGCATTGTACCGTATTCAGTGTCCCCTTTGCTGGAACACACCACCCTCACACCACACACATCCACGTCATGCGCACACACCTTACTCAGATACTCAGAGAAAAGCCATTTTTTCACTTTGCCAGTTTGCTTCAGGCGAATGCATCTGACTGTGCTGTGTTTATTTGCTAATGAGTGATTTTTAACTTCTCAAAGGGAGACTTTGGAGTGTTGACGTAATTGAGTTGAAACAGCACACCATGGAAAGTGCAGATCAGATCTGTGGTTGTTTTGGAAACGTTATTTTAAACAGGTCCTTTTTCTGAAGCTGTTCTACAATGCTGATAAAATGGAAGGTAGATGAAGAGTCTTGTGACTTCTACTGAGCAGGTGCTGGTGCAGGCACCCCACCACCCACCCCCCGGAATTTCAGTAGAGTAAGAGGCAGGTTGAGTAAGTGCAGATATGCTAATTCTGGAGGTTCCCATGAGGACATTTGGTGAATGAAAAATGTTGTTTGAGGATTTTACTTGTTCAGAAAGTTTACTGAACGCTTGTTATGTGGGAGGATCCTTTTCTAGGTTCTTGGATGAACTGGATATAGATTTTGTCTGTTGCCTGGGGTGCTGTTTATTTCCTCAGAGAGGAGCAGGGTAGAGGTTAGTTCTAGGAAGCCCAAACCTCTTTTCTGCCTGATCGTATTGTTACCATGAGACTAGTTCACTTCTGATGCGTGTCTTTGGTTTGTTGACTGCAAAATTAGCACACAGGATACTAGGTGTTTATGAAGTGATCTATTTGACAGCTCTTGGACGATACTTTTGGGTCCCAGCATTCCTCAGTGATTCTGTCCCTTGTGTCCACCCTGGCCTCCTGCTGGTCTGTCCCTTGAGCCCAGACTGGTCTCCTGCTGATGTTGGGGAATTTGCTTCTCCTTTATCCTCAGGCCATGCGCTGCTCTTCCTCCTGTCTGGGCTGAAGAGAAATTTCGGAAGGAAATTGCTCTGGCTTCCCCTTTCGGTGTTGCTGCCCCAGAGCCATTTTCATCATCATTGGCTGGTTTCCCCTTCTTTTGGAAAGATTTAAGTTGACCAAATTTTGTTTGTTCTTTTGGGCTACCCCTGGTTGTGCTCAAGACTTTCTCCTGACGCTGTGTCAGGGATCACTGCCTGGGAGTGATGAAAAATCATATGTGGTTGCCTGGCTTCCTGCCAGGCAAGTGCCCTCTGCGCTGTGCGGTTTCTACTGCTGGTGTCATAACTAGGTTACTTGCTCTCCCCGAACTCTTCCCCTGCGCCAAAATGGCATAGGTCTTGTTCATTTCATACTATGCCTATAGAATATGGAATGCATGGTGTTTTTTTGGGGGGGGGGCGGTGGCAAATGAAGAAGTTGACCTTTTATGCAAGAAACATCATCATATAATTCAATTGTTTTAAAAAAGTATCTTTTTAAATGTCATGAAGTTCATTGGGCCTCAGATTTAGATTGCAGTAATCAGTTAAGACACAGAATTTGAGGAAAATACCCGTGCTGAAATGTCTTTTTGAAATAGGATTTGTAGTTTTTATTGTAAGAAATTTAGAGAGTGAGATGGGAGGGGGTAAGAGAAAGAGAGAGAACAGAGAGAGAGGTGTTCGATAGAGAACCAGCCTTTCTCCAGATGGGAAAAAACCTGGAATGTCTTTTGAGTCAGTGACAGGGAATGGATTTTCAAGTGTTGAAGTAAACCTTCTCTAAATTTGGAGCCGTTGAAGGATATGCATTACTTACTGACTGGACAAGAAAAGTTCATCGAAACCGTTGCCATAGATCTTTCATAGTGGTTTAGAAATAGCAGAAGTTGTTTTGAAATCACCTAAGTCTTGGTAAGAGGAAAATTATTCTTCCTTCTCCATTCTTCTTCCTCCAGGTTATTTAGAGAATAAAGATGCTGGTTGGGAAGAATCTGAACAGTTCCTTTACAGACTCTTAGACTGATTGAGAGTTAAAAGGTTGAATTGAGGACCTCTTGGGATAAAAAAAAAAGGCCTACCAACAACAACCAGTAAACAACAGATTTAGAATTTTTTCTGGTGTTTATCCTGATTTGTACTGGGCTGGGGGTTGGGTGGCGGGGAGAGATCTGGGGTCCGTATGCTATTCCAGGGTTGAATCTGAGCTCTCAACCTGTTAAGCTGTGTCTCTGTTCTCTGGCCAAAGTGCTATTGTCCTTAATGACATTCTGGATTCACAGCAATCATGTGGTGAAATAGGGCTCTGGAAATTCTTGTTAAGATAATTAGGAAATCACCTCAGAAGTTAAGTTTAAGGAGATGGGTACATATTTCATTGCAATGTGGGTGAAAACAAATTACAAAACAGCACCTGGGTATGTGCTAATTGGTAAAAAGCCAACTTTTTTTAGTTCTGGGGTCAAAGATTCCTGTCATTGTGATACCTTGAAACAGGGCTAGAAAGAAGTAATTCTTCAAAGTGGTATTTGGTAATTTTTCTTGTCTTTATGTACTCTTATTTTCTTTTTTTTCTATTTATTTATTTATTAATTTATTTATTGCTTTTGGGGTCACACCCAGCGATGCATCGGGGTTACTCCTGGCTCTGCACTCAGGAATTACCCCTGGCGGTGCTTGGGGGACCATATGGGATGCTGGGAATCAAACCCGGGTCGGCAGCATGCAAGGCAAATGCCCTACCCACTGTGCTATTGCTCCAGCCCTCTCTTATTTTCTAATGTCATTCAAAGGACATCTTTCTTTTGCTAACTGGAGCAAAAGAGAGAACTGTAATACATTTTAGAAAGATTTTGTTACTAAAGGAAAAAACAAGAAATTTAGCCTGGAAATGAACTTTTTTGGCTGAAAATTTTCAGTTAATTTCCCACTATATTGTTGGTAAATGAACCATTTGAAGACTTTTGTTAATTTTTCTTTGGTTTGAGGCCATACCCAGCAATGGTCAGGGGTTACCCTTGGTTCTGCACTCAGGAATTACTCCTGGTGGTGCTCAGGGGACCATATAGACCATATATGGGATGCCAGGATCTAACTCAGGTTGGCCGTGTGCAGGGCAAACATCCTCCCCACTGTACTGTCAACTCCAGCACCAATTTTTGTTTTTATAGGGATCCCACGAGCAGTGCTGGGAGCTACACAGTGTGCTGGCATGGGGAAATGTGGTATTTGGTACAGAATTCAAGGTGGCGTGTATGCCAGGCGTAGCTTCTACTACCTGAACTATGTATCTCCCCACTTGAAGATTTTTGTTTCATCTCAAGCCTCCAAATAGAGGTGAAGACTGCTTAAGATAATAATTACTTTAAGGATGTCAAGTTAAGACATCAGGATGGTGAGTGCATAAGTAGATTTTTGGACAGTTCTCCAGACTCCTTGGGACGTGATGCCTGGTTTGTCTTTGCCTATAGCTGATTAAAGGGAGAACACTTATTTTTTTGGCTGAGAAATACATGCAGAGAAGAAAACTCAAGGCTGAATTCAGCCATTTATTCAAGAATATTAATTTTTAAGTCATGAGCTTCTCATTAGCATACTAAAGACTCTGAGAAATTCTCCAGCAAAGAAAAAAAACCTAGCTAATTGCAATTAGTGGTGAGGTAGGGTTGTGTGTGTGTGTGTGTGTGTGTGTGTGTGTGTGTGTGTGTGTGTTCGTGATAGTTTGACATCAAGCTAGTGGTGAGTAGGATAGATGAAAAGCAGGGATTCAAAACTGAGTAGACAGGGAAGGAGGAGATTCCTAGAGTATTCTTATAGAGCCAAGGGTGGTGACATCAAAGGTCTCTACACCTAAGGATGTGTTTTCAGCTGCGGCAGTTTTTCATGTGCATGAAATTTTAAGCAATTTCCTTATTAACACCACACGTTGTTTTATCCTTGAAAAAATGTGTTTAAATCATGTTTCAAAAATTATGTAGTCAAATTTCCATTTTCACTCTTAAGTAGGAGATTTGTTGCATGCAAGAATCTTCATAATATCTATTTGTGTGTATTTTTGTGCATTTAGATTTGCTGATGCATGAATCCTCGTTGGGGGGATTTCTTGTAGCATTTAGGAAAAAGGAATGATAGGGTTATCCTCCTATGCACTGAGTGTTTATAAAGGAATCATTTGGTTCTTCATGCTATTAAATGTAGGGTTTTTTCCACTTATTTATTTGTTTTGGTTTCGGTTTTGGGACCACGCCTGACTTATGTTTAGTGCAGGGTTCCTCCCTGCAGAGTTCAGGAGACCATGTGGTGCTGGGGATAAAATACAGGTTCATCTTGTGCAAGGCAATGCCCTACATGCTATGCTATCTGGCTCCATAATTTTTCCTTTAAAGAAGTCATGTTAAGAAAATTGGTAGAGAACCCAGAGGTCCCTGTTTTGGAGAGTTGATGTGTGTGCTCCAAATGTGTGGTTTGCTTTGCTGATTTATATAGGTAGCTGTTTAGCTCAGAAAACATAAAGAGGAACACCTCAGAAGGTCTTCAGTGCTGTCATAGTTGTTGTCTTTTTTTCTTCTCCTCCTCCCTTCTCCTCCCATCTCCCCCTTCTTCCCTCGTTTTTGCCCACTCCCTACTCCCTTCCCCCTTGCCCATTCCCTTCTTCCTCCTCCTCTTCCTCCCAAATACCAGGGACTCATTTATTCATAGCCTGTTGTGTTGTGCTGTCAGCAGTTACTGTGAACAATAGCAAACCCTTTCCTTAGATGTTTCTAATGAAGCGATTTAAAAAAACATTATCACTTGTAAAGAGGAATTTCAAATAGTTTTTAAAAAGCATTCTATGTGGATATAAAATGAACATGTGTTACAGGTTTGATTCAGGTCAATGAGAGAATTAAAGGAGAATTTGAGGAGTTGAAATTAAAAGCAGAAGTGCTGAAATGAATTTATTAATAGAGAACAAAGCTTGTTTGTAAAAAGAATTGAACTGTAATACTTTGGATTCTTGCTGGCATAAGTTATCTTTTATTTGCCTTGCCATGGATAAGAATTATTTGGGACTCCTGCCAGTTTTAAAGTTAGGAAATCAAAAGCCAAGGGTGCCTGCATTGTTGACTCAGTTGGTCCCCCGAGCACCCTCAGAACAGGGGCCAGTGCACCCCTGGAGGGAAACCTAGGGGACTCTTCAGCTCTTTAAAGCCGTGGTCAGTTTTTCTAGCCATCATTCAAGACGTACTTTTTGAGGAATTTCATTAATTGAATGTGTAATGTTTTAGACTGCAAGGTGAAGACTCACCTGATTTGGTGAAACATGAGTGACAGGTCAGTATTTGAATTTCTGGTGTCTTCTGTGCTCCCCCCACTGCCCCCACAGACTTCAAATAGGGTTATGATGGCAGCACCATTTCTGATCAAAATATTTTCCCTAATAATTGATCAAATAGCTTTCTCTCTACTTCTTAGTTTCTTTAAACTAAGAGAGGAGCAGCACATGATAGTATCAATGTATATTTTAAATGAAATACGAGCTATTTAAAGCACCAGAAAAATTCTGTTTTTCTAGGTTCATATACATGTAATAGCCTGGGAAGTTGATGTACTTTTTTGTTTTACCAGGCCCCAAGTCTGTTGCTCAGGGGCTACTCCTAGAGTAATCTGGGAATCATCAGTGATGCCTGGGATTTACCCAGAGTCAGCCATCACGGTCACGGTCCTCCCATTGTTTATCGAGTTGCTCGAGCGGGCCCAGTAATGTCTCCATCATGAGACTTTGTTGTTACTGTGTTTGGCACATCAAATACATCACGGGTAGCTTGCCAGGCTCTGCCGTGCGGGTGAGATACTCTTGGTAGCTTGCCGGGCTCTTCGAGAGGGGCGGAGGAATCGAACTTGGGTTGGCCATGTTGACCGCTTGTAAGGCAAACGCCCTACCACTATGCTATCGCTCCAGCCCAGAGTCAGCCATGGGCTTGGCTAATACCTTAATCCCTATCATATTTCTCCCTTCCAAGTTAGTGTATCACTGTATCATTGTCATCCTGTTGATCATCGATTTCCTCGAGCAGGCACCAGTAACATCTCCTTCGTCCTAGCCCTGAGATTTTAGGAAGTGCCACATTCAAGGGTCTTTCAGGGTCAGGAGAATGAGACCCATCATTGTAACTGTTTTTTAGCATATTGATATTGAATACACCACGGGGAATTTGCCAGACTCTGTTGTGTGGGCAGGATACTTTTAGTAGCCTGCCAGGTTCTCCAGAGTAAGAACTAGATAATAAGAGCTGGATTTTATAGTCTCTGGGTCTTGGCCGTTGATGGGATTACACGGCACCAGGGCAGCTGGTGGGTATAATACCTACCTACTGGAAGATGGGGGATCTGGGTGGAGGAGGCCTAGTCCCAATCCTAGCAGGCTTGGAGATCTACGCCCCGGGGCCCGCACATCTGGTTCCTTCATGCGTGAGGCTCGTCTGAACGTGTGGAGAGTGGTCTTAAGCATCACTGTGGCTGGAACCGGAGGTCTTCAGCTGCCGGGGCTCTGCTCGGGGTGGGGAGGGAAACTCAACCCACCCTCCTCCAAGGGGCCGGGTGAGGACAGCCAGACGCAGAGGCAGGAGACTCTGTGCTGTTCTCTTCCGGGAGCTGGGTTTTATACTCTCTGGAGGTTTTGGTGGTGGAAAATGGGCACTGGTGAAGGGATGAGTGTTTCATTGTATGACTGAGACTTAAACCTGAAAACTTTGTAACTGTTCTCATGGTGATTCAATAAATAAAATTATGAAAGAGGAAATAAAGAAAAAAGGAAGGTGGAGTTCATGCCCAATTCAATTAGCCTAATCAATAGCTGAATAAATAGCAGTGCTCCTACGTTATATAGTCCCCCCAATTTTTTTAAAAAAGGGAACCCCCAAAAGTATACTGTACCTTTTTGGAATCAATTCCCTGTGTTCTTCTCTGACTCTGAACAGTATCTTTTAATAAAAATGTTTTGCTGTACTTTTCAAAAATAAATTCAATCTTTCCAACGTGGGGAAATTATTCCTAGTCCACATATACAATTTAGACATCAGATTGATGCCTAAAATAATGTAGCAACATCCCATAATAATCAACTTAGCAGGATTCATATTTGTCAGTATACTATTCCTCAAAAATTTCAAAACAACATTGCCATATGATTTGGTTAGTGTATTTTAAGTTAGTGTATTCTAAGAATTTCTGATATGCGATAGCAGCACATTAGCACTTGGGTAATGGAGGAATCACATGATAACAATGTACTCATAAAACATAGCACTGTAGCACTGTCCTCCCGTTGTTCATCTATTTGCTCGAGCGAGCACCAGTAACGTCTCCATTGTGAGACTTGTTGTTACTGTTTTTGGCCAGACTCTGCCGTGTGGGTGGGATACTCTCGTTAGCTAGCCAGGCTCTCCGAGAGGGATGGAGGAATTGAACCCAGGTCAGCTGCATGCAAGGCAAATGCCCCACCCGCTGTGCTATTGCTCCAGCCCCATAAAAGGTATAAACATTTATATTCCTGTAAACAAATGTTACTTTAATAAAAGAATTTTTTAAATTTTTATAGGAAAATTTGTTAATCCTAATTAGGAATAGAATATAATGAAAATTTCTTATGTGATAGCTTAGGGGAAAATAGAGAATATTTTCTATGACTGTTCCAAACTGTCTTACCCACAGTAAGGATTCTTTTTATGAAATAAATATGTTTATTTACCAGAGATGGCCTGTACTGAGATTATAAATCATACAATTTAGATACCTCATACATTGACTGAATATTACTTGAGCAATCTGGAAGGGAAAGGGAGTTGAAAATAATCAGCTTATTACTTTTCCTTTAAAATTTGTTGTCAGATTTAATATAATTTGAGTTGTTTTCTCCAATTGTTAAATGGTATTATGTTCTAATAACACACATACACACACCCCACATAAAGAATAGGTCTTTACATAAAAATTTAACTTGGGTTCCTCTCATTAACTCTATCTTTTTGTTGTATATTGGTTGCAAAATCAAGGTTAATCTCATAGGTAGCAGTAACTGAAGGTGGTGGTCAGATTGTAAAGCTGAAAATTTCAGTTCTGGAGCTGGCTTGGATGCAGTTCTCTCATTCTGTGATGGGCTTGGTCTATGAGGTTTGACCAATCCCGGATGTTCCTCTTGGAACATCAGTCATTTTGTTGTTGTTTTTGGACAACTGGCAGTGCTCAGGGGTTACTCCTGGTTCTGTGCTCAGGTATTACTTCTGGTGCTTGGTCCCTTATGGGATGCTGGGGATCAAACTGGTTCAGCTGCATGCAAGACAAATATCCGACCCACTGTACTATCTCTTCACCCCCCCCCCCCCCCGCTGGCTCTGCACTCAGGAATTACTCCTGGCGGTGCTCAGGGGACCTTATGGGATGCTGGGAATCGAACCCAGGTTAGCCGCGTGCAAGGCAAACACCCTACCCGCTGTGCCATCACTCCAGCCCCTGATTCCAGTTTTTAAGCATAGAAGCTGATTGACTTATCTTTTTGGTCAGTAAACATAAATTATGTACTTTTGATGTTCTTCTGAATACTACGTATGTGTTTGTGGTGTGTGTGTGTGTGTGTATGTGTGTGTGTATGTGTGTGTGTGTGTGTGTGTGTGTGTGTTTTGTCCTGTGCTATAGAAGATGACAGTAGGAAAGAAATGGATGTAGCAGAATCCTCCAGAAATAGGAGAGGGTAAACAGATTTAATGATTTAGTGTACAAAATCAGTTACACTAAATTAAGTGTTTTTCCCCCTTAAAAACATTTCCCATAATCTGCCTATGAACGGGCTCTAATGTTTTACTCTCTTTCTGTATTGGAGTTTAGGATTTCTTTTGAGTCCAGGTTATATTCTTCTTAACGAGATAAAATTTGCTTGTTTTTAGGAACACAAAGACAGCTCTTTGGACTTTCCAAATTTTTTTTGGTAACTTGGATTACTGATTCACAGTGAATTTTCTTTTGAAGCTCTAACGTTACTTCAAAAGTACTTAAAAAAGGAAATTAAAAAATTCTCATTGTTCTGAGTTCCTTTAGTTTCCATTAAATATTTATTCTTCTCAACTGTAAAAATAATTGAGGCACAAAGGCAAGGCATTTTGGTCATTTTTTAAAAGCATATATTAAATTGGTGACCTCTTTGTATCTTTAGAATATGACATAACCTATAAAATTTTCTGACCAGTTAGAGAGGTAGTGTAAATGGAGACTATTTGGCTAGTGTAGATTAGCAATAGTTTAATTAGTTTTAAAAATCGGATTCTAGGTGTGTGTGTGTGTGTGTGTGTGTGTGTGTGTGTGTGTGTGGTGTGTGTAGGAACATCCAGGTTGGTGCTCAGGGCCATCCAGATGCTTGATGGCCAAGTAGTATAGAGGATAGAACCCAGGGTCTTGCACGTGCAGGATATGTTTATACTCTACTACTAGACTTACATTTCTGGCCTAGAATTCTTATAGTGTTTGCTATGACAGTCTTCTTATTTTTGTTAATATTATTATATGTTTTTTTGGGAGCACAACTCCTGGTGGTACGCAGCATCTACTCCTGGTCGTGTGCTTGGAAGTGACCCTTGGCAGTGCTTGGAGGGAGACCCTGTAGTGCTGAGAATCAAAACCAGGCCTCCTGCATGCCAAGTGTGTACTCCAGCTATTGAGCTCTTACCAAACTCAAGTTTTTGACCAAACCTTAGCAAAAAAATTTACTTGGGGCTGGAGAGATAGTATAGTGCTTACTTTGCACACTGCTGGCCCAGGTGTTATCTGCAGTACCACATAAGGCCCTTTGAGCACTGCCAGGAGTGATCTCTGAGCATAAGAGCTCCTGGTTCTTACTCCTCAAGAACCAGGAGTAAGCTGAGCACAGCCAGTATGTTCCAAAAACAAAAAACAAGCAAAACTACCCCCCCCAAAAAAAGATCAAAAAAAAATAGGGACTGGAGCAATAGCACAGCAGATAGGACATTTGCCTTACACGAGGCCAACCCAGGTTTAATTCCCAGCATCCCGTATGGTCCCCTGAGCACCGCCAGGAGTAATTCTGAGTGCAAAGCCAGGAGTAACCTCTGTGCATAGCTGGGCATAAACCAAAAAACAAAAACAAAAAAATTTAAAACTTTTCTGGGTGATAGTTGTTATGTAAAAACCACTACACTTTTAATGAAAGGTAAATTGTAATGAAACATTATGTGGAACTAATTTTCAGTCCATAATTTATTAGTCTTCCATTTTTCAAGAAAAATTTTTTTATTTAGTAAAGATTGTGTGTATATACCTCCATTATTGCAAATATGGTTATTTCTATTCATTCTAAGACTCATGATGGGCGTGAATTAATAATAGGGGTAGCATGGTATAGAGGAAGAATATTATAAGTTATTGTGGGAGCATTCCTTATACTTAGCAATTGAGTAATGAATAAATGTTTTGGAGGTGGATAATTGTTTTTCTGTTTTGAAAATAATGGCTTAGTGTGGAAAATAATGGTGGGTGATCTGGCAGCTTGATGGCAGAACTGATAATCTTGGAACAGACAAATATCATAAGCTTTTTATCGAGTGTTTACAAAATCTGGTCTTGGCATTGAGCATGTGGTAAGCACAGAGTATGTGTAGCTCTTGTCCCCCAAGGAGCTGCAATCAAAAACACAAGGAAAATTTTATTGGAACATCATGGGTAGGAATTAAGTAACAACCAAGCCTGCTTCAATTGTTAATGTGGCCCTTTAGTAACAGAAACTGTGGTGTTAGCAAATGATTTCTTTGGTTCTTTAATTTCTCACTAAACGTGGTATGAACTTTTTTGAACATAGTGTGAAAGGTAAAAATAGGGATTTAAATTTCAGGGTTGATCAGGGAATAACTGAAGATTTAATCAGAATGAAAAAAAGGTGTAAAAAACCCTTTTATTGCTTGTATTCTATACTTTCTAGTTCAATAAAAATGAGAAGGCATTGAACGGTCTCATGTGTTGGATTCAAGGATTGAAATGACATGCCAGTCCCACCTGGGAGATATTGGTTCTAGACCATTGTAGTAAAATGAGTGTCGATACAGTGAATTACATAATTTTTTGGTTTGCCAATGTATGTAAATGTTATGTTTATACTGTGCTGTAGTCTATTAAGTGTGTAATTTTTTGATGTCTGGGGGAAAAAGGTAATGCTTTATTGCTAAAAAAAAATGCTTACATCACTCATACACACATTTTTTCACTCTACGACAAAGTGCAAGGAAATAATGTATACCTATGTATAGAATTTTCAGGTTTTGTGCCTGGTCCCTACCAGAGAAGTGCTTACTGGTTGATATTATTTACCTCCCTGGTAGCACGTGCCACATAAGTATGTAAATACTGATTTATGTGCTTGTCTGGCCTCCCCTCCCCGGGTTCTATATAGACCCACATAATACTTGTGCACTGAATAGTGAATGGAGCTTCCTCTGGTCAAATGCATTCCAAAGAGGAAATGAATAGAAAAGGGAAAACCACGCTGAGATGTTAATTAGGAAGTTGTTACACTCCCAGGGCAGTTAATGGATGATCTTTTATAATTTGTTCTTTTACACCTTAACCAGGGAACTCCTGGAAGTCCTTTGGTATCTTTCCCTGGAGAATCATGATGAGCTGCAATTGGATACAGGGTTTGAGAAAGAGCTGAAAGGAGACATTTGGTTTACTCTTCCTTCCTTCCTTCCTTCCTTCCTTCCTTCCTTCCTTCCTTCCTTCCTTCCTTCCTTCCTTTCCTTGATTTTTGGGTCACACCATGTGATGCTCAGGGGTTACTCCTGGCTCTGCACTCAGGAATTACTCCTGGCAGTGCTTGGGGGAACCATACGAAATGCTGGTGATTGAACTCAGGGGTGCCGCACAAATGCCCTCCCCACTGTGCTATAGCTCCAGCCCCATTTGGTTTACTCTTGAGTCACCCTTTTGCTTATATATTTACTTATTTTACTTTTTCTTAATTTTTTTTCTGATTATAATTTGGATAAGATGCTTACATGAGCATGAGTGGATAAGATGCTTACATGAGTGCCAGAGTATTGGCGAACATTGATTGATCAATTGAATTCATCATTCAATTTGGATTAGATGCTTACAGGAGAGCCAGAGTATTGATGCCCCTATCCTCCCTGCAAAAGTGACCACAACTTGCCCCAACTGTCCTGCTATTTCCGCAAGTCCAAAACAAGGGAAAGGACAATATTGCAGAGTGACACACCCTTGACCTTGGACTGGTGCTACTGTTTTCTCTAGAGGGAAAAAATAGTGCTATTGTAAAGGGTGGATCAAAGCTTTTCTGGGAAGGCACCACCTATGGTTCCCCGGGGGAGCCAGGAGTAAGATCTGAGCATAGCCAGGTATGTCAACAAAACAAAGTAAACCAAACAAAACCAGCTTTTCTTGAGCATAGTGGACCATCCTTGTCCTTGTTGAAGAGCTGCTAGCCTCCTAAGTGTCTACAGGGACTATGCACTAGACATAATGCCTGGGGCTTTGCAGCTGGGCTGAAATCCCTCCTGTCTCAGAAACTGGTAAAAGTTCTGGAAGCCAGCAAAGAAAGAAATGGTCCATTAAGTTGCTTTTATGGAGCGTTTACTTTGTACTTTGAATTTCGTGTTCTCTTTAACTCGATTTTAATTTGCACAACACGCCTGTAACTTAGTTGTCAGTGGGTTTTGCCATTCTAATAGTGCAATTTCAATAGAAATGTATAATCAAAATAGAAAAATGTCATTATATCTATTTTGTACAGCTCTTGGTTTCTCTTTTATTATTCATGTCTCATTACCATCTTCCCCTGAGAAGGAACAACTGAATTATAATTACAGAGTTGGGGACAGAGGTGGGTGGGGGCAGAAGCAAGCCTGCTGCCACTTGCGTGGGCCTGTGTTTATGGTGGACAATGGCAGCTGATTTTGGCATTGTCTTCCAGACCAGCACTCACTTTCACAGGGCACTTCCTCCCTGTCAGTCTGATTGGCCACAGGATGAGGTGGCTGCCCACCTCCCTGTTGAGGAGGAACTCAGAGGCTTGGAGAGAACTGGCTCAGTACCAACCTGTTCATGGGAGTTGACCAAACCTTGCAGAGTTTTGTGAAACGTTCATCTTTCTTTCCTTAGCCTTGCTTCTAATACCCATTCCTTTGGACTTTTAGAACCATCTCCTACTTCCGGTGTGATATATCTTTTTAAGGATGTGGGGGAGGAAGAAGGGGGGGTGTCACACTCAACAGTGCTCAGGAGGCACTCTGTACTAAGGAGTGAGCCCTAGCAGTGGTCTGGGGATCCTACATGGTGCTGAGGATTTGAACTGGATTGGTGAGGTGCAAGACCCCTATACCAGCTGTCCGGCCCCTGTTGTAATTTTTCTTAAGAGGAAGTCACCGGTAGTCAGCAGTTTTAAGTATTGCTCCACCAGTGCTATTCCATCTAAGGGAAGGTTCCCTTTCTCTCTCCTTCTTCCTCCCCTGCCTCCCATTATTCTCTTGAATGTCCTTGGATAATGTTTACAGAGGTTTTTGCTTTACTCTGTATACTCAATCTTAATAAAAAAGCACAGAGCCATTGTCTTAATGTGTCATTTGGATAATTCATTCTTCTCCTTGTTTCACTTGGCCACATGAGCACTGTTTTCTTGCACGAAAAGAACTTTTTACTCTGGGGGTTCCAGAGAATAGGGCAGCAGGTAGGATCCTTACTGGCAGGTGGCAAACCTGGGTTTGATCCCCAGCACACCATATGATTCCTCAGTCTGGTCAGGAATGATCCCTGAGTGCTGAGCCAAGAGTAAGCCCTGAGCACAGTCGATTATGGCCCCAAAACTAAGAAAGAGGAAAATAAAAAGAACCTCTCGCACTGTATCCTCATCACTGTAAAATCAAGGCTGCCGCGTTACTATGCCTTCCGGTGCTAGATCCTATACAAAACCATTACCAAAGACTTTTAATCCACTTTAGCAGCTACCTAATCTATAAAGCGAGGCCTTCCAGACCTATTTTTGTATCCTGTCCTTTAGCCATTTGCTAACAAGACATTTCCTCCAACTCATGGGAAGGAAGGCTTGTCGATATCCTTTACTTAAGATATATCAAAAGCAATTTGACATCATTTAAGTAAAAGAATCATTAAATAATTTTGATTTGGAAAGCAGATGGTAGCTTTCATCTCCTGGCTGAGGGGAGAGTGGTCCTGTGTCTGGGTATGTGACAGATTTCATTTGTCAACACAATGGCATTGTCAACACAATGAAATCCCTTCCTCTCTGTATGATTTTAAAAGAATTTGTGACATTGGACAAGTTGCACAGTCTCGCTGGGCCCAGTGTGTCAGCCTTCGTGGACTCTTAAGCTTGCAGAGTTCTTGTAGGAATAAACGTAAATGTATTTCCCCAAGTCTTTCAGTCAGAGAGTCAGGCCATTGACTTAATTTTGTATTGATTTTGGAGGAGCCAGAAAGTCTTTCTAGCTACATGCCTTTTAGTGCCACATAGAATCTTATATCATCTTCTAAGGATACTATATTTCTTCTCTCTGTGTCTAGAAGCAGAGTAGAAAGTTCCCTTTGAACTGTGTTCCCATCTCACGCCTCCTTTTTCAGAGTACTTATTATGACCCAGTTACATTTTCATCCAGATAAGGCTAGCTGTTTGAAGGTGGCATTATCATAAATTCCTCAGTAATTTTGCAGTGACAATTTTCCTTCATCTGTTACTTTCTCTGAGGGACATCATGTTCCTTTGATTTCGCTCCTGGCATTGGGGAAACATACAGAGCAATAAAACAAGTTAACATGCCAGAAAACGATATCTTATAAAGTTTAAAGATTTCTTTTGAAACTTCTTTGAGGTACCGAAAGGTAAGTGGACCTTCTTTATAAGGAGGACAGAACCATTCAGCCTTATGGCAATTGAAATGGTAAATTCCCTGGTCCTTTTCCTTTAAAAGATTGATGGGCAGGCACAATGCCATATATTCTGTATCTACTTGCAGTGGATTTCTTTTTTCCTTTTTCTTTTTTTGGTGAGTATGTTGCTTTCTCTTTGGGGTCTCTCTGGCTCTGCATAGAAGGACCAGCTTTGCCTCATCTAGTGACTCACTATGTTTCTGTACTTAGCTTGAGATTCAATATTCTTACTTGTCTGTAGGCTTCATAGCAATCAAGAACACACTGTTGATGCATCAGTAACTTAGCTGATATCACATGCTAGTTTGCTTTTTATCTTTATTTTTATAAGTTTTTTTTAACTTACAGAAAGAAGTTGTCCCCCACCCCTTTGCCCTGTTCCCCCCTCCCCCAACCACCACCACCTCCATCCTCCACCTTGTTCCTCGCAGTACCTTCATTACTCTAGAGCACCGCATTCTTCCTGAACAAAGAGGAAGGCACTTTTTATTCTCTTTATGTCATAAAACAACCACTGGAGAATTTATAGGTTGATCTCTAACAACCAGCCAGCCAACTCAAACTCCTTTCAACGCAATGACATATTTTTCTGATTTAATGATATTCTTTTCTTGCAGTCATTGACTATTCATTTCTTTCTTCCTGTCACTGTCCTCCCGTTGTTCATCGATTTGCTCGAGCGGGCCCAGTAACATTGTGAGACTTGTTGTTACTGTGTTTGGCATATCAAATCCATCACGGGGAGCTTGCCAGGCTCAGTCGTGCGGGCGAGATCCGCTCCGTAGCTTGCCGGGCTCTCCAAGATGGGCAGAGGAATCGAACTTGGGTTGGCCGTGTGGACCGTGTGCAAGGCAAACACCTTACCACTGTGCTCTCGCTATTGTGGTCAAGATACAGGGATTTGTGAACTAATTAGATCCTGACTAATAATGCCTGTCTAGTAGGCACAGATAAAGGGTGTTATTCCAAGTCAAGGCACTTTTGTGCCAAGTGGTGGTCATATGTGTTCACTTCATGAAAGTTAAGTAAGCCACTCACTACTTGTGTTTTAGTACATCATGTAAAACATTAATACAAATGTCTATTCATTTTAAACATTGGCTTCCTCTCTCTGCAGGCACCATAATTTATGCATATTTTAAAAATATATTCACATCTTTTCAAGGTGCTGCATTTCATTTTTAGTTGAGAAAAATCTCAATCAAAATGAGTGTTAACTAAATGAAGTTAAATGAGGAAGCATTCCTAAGCCCTAAGGTGACATGGTTAAAAATCTGTTTATATGCTCCTAGTCATACACATATGTACGTGGCCTATAATTGTTCCATTTATTTTGCTATTGGTGGCATGTTGGTAGATGTGAAAATTTAAACATGTTCCTATTATTGTCACCCTAAAATTATAATTCTTATGGTTCCTGTTTCTTTATCTTTTCTTATACTGCCAATAAGCAATTATTTACCTAAGTGGAGGGAAGTTAATATGCAAAAGTAATGATTTTCAAACTTATTTAAACCTTTAGATGTATTGTGCAGTAAAAAAAATTTTTGTTTTGACATTGGGGCTTACATACTTGCTTCTACTTGGATTTATCTGATACAGCTTACTCTGAATACAGTCTGAGATAGAATTTAGGTGGCAAGTAAAAAATATTGTTTGCTATGGATAGAAGATTTTAAAAAAATTGTTACCTTGGATTTTAGGTTTTTTTCTTGTAAGCATCTTCTTACATTTTCTCAATTTTTTTTTCCTAAATTGGAAAAAGGATCGATGAAGAAAAAGAACAGGATTTAGGTCATTGCATTTTCAAGTTCTTTATGTACCTTTTATGCTTGGTTTGTATTTTTTGGTATTTTGTCCTGAAAAGCACTAACCAACTTTTTTTTTGAGGCCAAGTTGAACATCATAGGATTGCTTTGGGGATGTTTTTGCAATAGTCCTCTGCTTATTAAAAATTATTTTTGTTGATATATACTAAGAAGGGGAATATATGGGTCTCAGGGTTACTTTATTTTAAAATTTATTTTTAAACCTCACTTTATTTTCCTCTGTATTTTTCAATTTGGGGGGCCACACCTGGCAATGTCTAGGGGCTATTCCTGGCCATATGCTTAGCAGTAATGTGTAATCATGTTTGGGGGACTCTAGGTGCAAGGAATGAGAATTTGGATGGGCCACATGCAATCACCTAATCTCCTATACTATCTCTTGTACAATTTTTCCTTGTTTTTTCTTCCTTCCTTCCTTCCTTCCTTCCTTCCTTCCTTCCTTCCTTCCTTCCTCCCTCCCTCCCTCCCTCCCTCCCTCTCTCTCTCTCTCTCTCTCTCTCTTTCTTTCATTCTTTCTTTCTTTCTTTTGCTTTTTGGGTCACACCCGGCAATGCACAGAGGTTACGCCTGATTCTGCACTCAGTTATAACACTATTTAGTGCTCAGGGGACCATATGGGATGCTGGGAATCAAACCCAGGTCAGCCGTGTGCAAGGCAAATGCCCTACCCGCTGTGCTATCTCTCCAGCCCCTATTTTGTTTTCTTAATTTCTTTAAGCTCTTTCATTTTTTTTAAATGGCAAAATTACATCTTTCAATGACTAAGTAGCAATACAATACGTTTTTATCTGATCACATTTTGACTGGGTGCTTTAGTTGCTTCCACATTTTAATGTTTTATCAAGGTAACATTGGTTGGCAAACTATTTGTGTTTCAGTTGTGCAATCCCGTACCTCTTCAAAATACATGTTAGTATACACCATACCTGCCACCATTGTGCATGTGCACAACCTCTGGAACAGTCCATTGGGTCCTTTTCCACATTTCCACAATCCAGCTGTTTTAAATAATGCTGCAGTAAATATTGGGGGGGGGGGGTTGAATATGACTTTTTGTGTTCATGTTTCCATGTTCTTTCTAGATTCCCAAAGGTGGGATTGCTGAATCATCAGATAAATGATATTTTAAATACCTTTTCATCTTTTAAAAGGATCACTGTCACTGGCCTCCCATTGTTCACCAGTTTGCCCACAGGTCTCTCTAAGCATTATCTGGTGTTGCTGCAGACCAGATCTGTGGGGCCGCATTGCTGGCTTGTCCTTAGGCTTCATTGATGAAGCTTGACTGGGAGAGTCTCCTGGTCACTGTTTGGGAGACCTCCCAGATGACATTTTAAAGTCTTTTTTAAAATTGGTATTTCATATATTTTTAAAAATTTTTATTAGTAAAAAAACATGAGGTACAGTTGTAGACTTACAAATTTTTGTGCTTGGGTTTCAGTTATACAGTGATCAAGTACCCATCCCTCCACCAGTGCCCGTTCTCCACCACCACAGATCCCAGTATCCTTCCCACCCCCCCACCCCCCATCCCACCCTGCCTCTGTGGCAGGGCATTCCCTTTTGTTCTCTCTCTCCTTTTGGGTGCTGTGGTTTGCAGAAGAGGCATTGAGGGAAAATCATGTTCGATCTATAGTCTACTTTCAGCATGCATCTCCCATCCTGGGAGGATCCTCCCAACACCCTTTACTTGGTGCCCCCTTCTCTTTTCACCGAGTATGTGCGTCTGGCTCCAAGCCATGGAGTAAACCTCCTGGTACTTATCTCGGCTATTCCTGGGTGTTAGTCTCCTATTTTGTTACTTTATGCTCCCCAGATAAATGCAGTCTTTCTATGTCTGTCCCTCTCTTTCTGACTCATTTCATGTAGCATGATACTTTCCATGTAGTACCACTTGTATGTAAATTTTATGACTTCATCTTTTCAAACAGCTACATAGTACTCCATTGTGTAGATGTACCAAAGTTTCTTTAACCAGTCATCTGTTCACGGGAACTCAGGTTTTTTTTTCAGATTCTGGCTATTGTAAAGAGTGCTGCAATGAACCAACAAGTGCAGATGTCACTTCGACTATACATTTTTGCCTCTCTGGGATATATTTCCAGGAGTGGTATTGCTGGGTCAAATGGGAGCTCAATTTCTAATTTTTTGAGAATCGTCTATACTGTTTTCCAAAAGGGCTGAACCAGTCGGCATTCCCACCAGCAATGAAGGAGGGTCCCTTTCTCGCCACATCCACACCAGCACTGGTTGCTTTTGTTCTTTTGGATGTGGGCCAGTCTCTGTGGTGTGAGGTCATATCTCATTGTTGTTTTGATCTGCATCTCCCTTATGATTAGTGATGGAGAGCATTTTCTCATGTGCCTTTTTGTCATTAAGATTTCTTCTTTGAGAAAGTTTCTGTTCATTTCGTTGCCCCAGTTTTTGATAGGGTTGGATATTTTCTTCTTGTGGAGTTCAAACAGTGCTTTGTATATCCTTGATATCAACGCCTTGTGAGATGGGTATTGGGGAATATCCTATTCCATTCTGTAGACTGTCTTTGTATTTTGGTCACTGTTTCTTTTGAGGTGCAGAAGCTTCTTAGTTTAAGATAGTCCCATTTGTCTATTTCTGTTTTCACTTGCTTGGCCAGTGACATGACATCTTTGAAGATACCATTAGCTTCAATGTCATGGAGGGTTTTGCCAACTTTGTCTTCTGGTCCGATGTTGAGGTATTTAACCCATTTTAATCTTACTTTTGCACATGGTGTTAGGCAGAGATCTGAGCCAATTTTTTTTTTTTGCACGTAGCTGTCCAGTTTTGCCAGCACAGTTTGATAAAGAGGCTTTCCTTGCTCTACTTCACATTTCTTGCTCTCTTGGCAAATATTAGATGATCATATGTTTGGGGGGAGATGTCAGTATAATCAACCCTGTTCCATTGGTCTGCATCTCTGCCTTTGTTCCAGTACCATGCTGTTTTATTTATTATTGCTTTGTAATAGCGTTTGAAGTTAGGGAGGTTGATTCCTCCTATTTTCTTTTTCCCAAGAATTGCTTTAGCTATTTGAGGGGGCTTATTGTTTCATATGAATTTCAGGAATGTTTCCTCCATTTCTTTGAACAATGTCATGGGTATCGTTATAGGGATCACATTGAGTTTGTACAGTGCTTTGGGAAGTATTGCCATTTTGACAATGTTAATTCTCCCGATCCATGAGCAGGGGATATCTTTCCATTTCCTCGTGTCCTCTTTTATTTCCTGAAGTAGCGTTTTGTAGTTTTCTTTGTACAGGTCTTTAACTTCCTTAGTTAAGCTGATTCCTAGGTTCTTGATTTTCTGGGGCACAGTTGTGAACGGGATTTTTTTTTATGTGACTTTCTTCTCTCTCACTATTTGTGTATAGGAAAGCCATGGACTTTTGGGTATTGATTTTATAGCCTGCAACTTTACTATAGAAGTCTATTGTTTCTAGGAGTTTCTTGGTAGAGGTTTTAGGGTTCTCTAAGTATTGTATCATATCATCTGTGATTAGTGAGAGCTTGATTTCTTCCTTTCCTACCTGAATGCCCTTAATATCTTTTTCTTGCCTAACCACTATTGCAAGTACTTCCAGTACTATATTGAAGAGCAGTGGAGAGAGTGGGCATCCTTGTCTCGTCCCTGATCTTAGAGGGAAGGCTCGCAGTTTTTCACCATTGAGAATGATGCTTGCTGTAGGCTTGTGATAGATGGCTTTAACTATGTTGAGGAAAGTCCCCTGTATACCTATTTTGGCAAGGGTTTTCATCATAAAGGGGTGCTGGATCTTGTCAAATGCTTTCTCTGCATATATTGATATGATCATATGGTTTTTATCTTTTCTTTTGTTGATATGATGGACTGTGTTGATTGATTTCTGAATGTTAAACCATCCTTGCATCCCCGGGATGAATCCTATTTGGTCATGGTGTATGATCTTTTTCATGAGTTACTGAATTCTATTTGCTAGTATTTTGTTGAGAATCTTCTCATTCGTGTTCATCAGGGATCTCTGCCTGTAGTTTTCATTTCTTGTGGTGTCTTTGTTTCCTTTTTGTGTTAGAGAGATACGGGCTTCATAGAAACTGTTTGGGAGAGTTTTTGTTTCTTCAATTTCTTGGAAAAGGTTGAGAAGAACTAGCATTAGGTCCTCTTTAAATGTTTGGGAAAATTCGTTAGTAAATCCATCTGGACCTGGGCTTTTGTTTTTGGGAAGACTTTTGATTACAGTTTCAATTTCCTTGATGTTAATAGGACTATTCCGGTAGTCTAGATCATCTTGATTCAGCCTTGGGAGATTATAGGAATCCAGGAATTTATCCATTTCTTCTAGGTTCTCTTGTTTTGTGGCATACAGACTTTCAAAGTAGTCTCTGATGATTTTTTGAATTTCTTTGGTTTCTGTTGTGATATCCCCCTTCTCATTTCTGATTCAGTATATTAGAGTTTTCTCTCTCTCTTTCTTTGTGAATCTTGCTAGTGCTTTATCTATCTTGTTTATTTTCTCAAAGAACCAGCTCTTGGTTTCACTGATCTTTCAGATTGTTTTTTTGGTTTCCATGTTGTTGATTTCTGCTCTAAGTTTTCTGATCTCTTTCCTTCTGCCTGGTTTGGGCTCCTGTTGTGGTCCTTTTCTCAGATCTTGAGCTGTGAAATCAAGTTGGTTATGTGGACTGGAACCCAGTTCTTACTTCCAATATTATATTTCTGGTTCATAGGTTTTAGTTTAAAAGTGGAAAATACACACACACACACACACACACACACACACACACACACATATATATATAAGTAAGTAAGTAAAGGCCCTCCCGTTGATCATCGATTTGCTCGAGCGGGCCCAGTAACGTCTCCATTGGAGACTTTGTTGTTACTGTGTCTGGCATATCGAATACTCTCGGTAGCTTGCCAGGCTCTCCGAGAGGGGCGGAGGAATCGAACTCGGGTCGGCCATGTTGGCTGCGTGCAAGGCAGATGCCCTACCCGCTGTGCTATCTAGACAAAAATGGCTGGAGCAGTAGCACAGCGGGTAGTGCGTTTGCCTTCGACCTGGCCCACTCAGATTTGATTTTTCAGCCCCTCTCAGAGCGCCTGGCAAGCTAAGAGAGTATCTTGCTCGTATGCCAAAGCCTGGCAAGCTACCCGTGATGTATTTGATATGCCAAACACAGTAACAAGTGTCACAATGGAGATGTTACTGGGCCTGCTTGAGCAAAATCAATGAACAACGGGAGGACAGTGACAGTGACTTTAAAGAAAAATACGGTTGGAGGTTAGGAAGCTCCACTGTGAATTTTTTGTTTCCAGCCACAATATTTTTATTTATTCTGAGACATACTGGGTTTCTAGATTCTCATTCAGCTTTAGAATTTTATGATTCCATTTTCAAATGAAATTTTCAAATCATTAATTTACTTCTCTGTTCTAGGTACATCATTGACTTTTGGGAAACACAGAAAGGAGTCTGATGGGAAAGCTGATGAAGTAGAAGACAAGACTGGCCTCAGGAAGTGTACATGAAAATATTCTTAAATGAACCCATTGGTAAATGCAAAACAGCCGCTGTTGGAGGTAGGTAATGGCTTAGAGTGTAGGTTCAACATGGTGTGACTCACCCTGCAGAACTGTGCCAGCTTGGGTCAGTATCAGGGAAAGGGGGCCTCCTGAAGTACAGCCTCCCTTTCTGGACTCAGGCATCCTAGAGGCTATTCTTCCAAGTTGACAGTGTAAGGGGAATGCTCTCTTAACTCTTAAGCAACTCCGACTTATCCTGTCCTGTATGGTCCTTCCTATTTCCCCAAGGACAATACATAAAGTTGGTGGAGGCAACTTGAAAGTGATAGCAACTTTCTCACAATTCCTGCATTTCTGGGAAATGGGCAGTCAGTGCTAAAGCTCTGGATTGTATATCCTGTGAACCACGTGTTGTTTCTTGACTTTACTCTGAGCCCTCTGACATCAAGTTGCCTAATTGGTGGTAGTTGCTTTGAAGTCACTGGTTAATCATTAACTTTGACTTGCTGGTCTCCTTCATACCTCCTTCTACCATCCAGGTTACTGCGTTAAGTGGCTGTGTTATTTACTTGCGTATTATCTTTTATTTGTTGTTTTGGATCCATGATTGGCAGTATCAGGGGGCTACTCTGTATTCAGAGGTATATGATTCCTGATCCTTTAGGTTCTAAACCTCTCTCTTCCTTATATGTGCCAATATAGAGCACTATATACCAAAGTAGTTTATTAACTACTTGGTCATCATACCGTCATGGTAGTATTAAATAGTATCATTTCCTAGAGGAGGATGCTGAGGTTCTAAGCGGTTTAATAAGTAGTTTACAGAAGTGAATTCAGTGCAAACTGTGTGTGTCTTGTGCTTTGTGAGTGAAAACGTGTGCTAAATTGTCTCCACTTTTTGAAGTAGGCTTAGAAAGATAGCCTAATGCCTGTGGATTTTCAGTCTTCGGTTATACTTTTTTCCCACCATTATTTGCTAGTTTTCCCATGTTACGGTATATTGTGTTTTTAATTATTCTTATGACAATTAATTAGCGTATCACATATTTCAGTGTTCTTGTCTTATTCTTTCACTAAGAGTATGTTACTATGATTTGTTATTAAAATGAGCATAGTCTCGCAACTGATGTCTTTATTGCTAAGGTATTATGAGGTCATTATTGGAGGTATGGTGGACTTTCTGGGGGAGCGCATCCAGCTAGCTCAGGCTTAGTCCTGGCTGTGTGCTGAGAGATCAGTCATTGCTCAGGAGTCCATAAGTGGTGCTTGGGTGAGGGGTCAGCTGTGTGCAAGGCACGTGCTTTACCCTGTGTAATGTCTCTTGTCTCTCAACCACACACCCCCCCCCCCCCCCGGCCACCAGAGTAGAGTTTTACAAATCCTACTGTGTCTGTGACCTCATATATCATTAACCAGGTTCTTTCCGTGTTGAGTTAGTGATGATAATATAATTTAGGATAATATAGGAAATGAATTTCATTTAGTTTATAGTGTCGTTTCTGAGCCTGAAATCTTAATATGAAACATGTGTTCCATTCTGTAGTGTTGGCTCAGGGGTTAGTCTGTGTAGCTAAGAAGTTGCTCTTTTAGGATATGAGTTTAAGTAGATTTAAGAATGGCATTTACTTCTTTGGAGTGTGTTTATTTATGTGGGTGTTGTGTGTGTGTGAGCACACACGCGCATGTGTGGTATGTTTTGTGTAAGATGGGGTGGACATACTAGTTCTGCTCATTGCTGAGAATTTAGGGGTCACTCTTGGTAGTGCTCAGTGGCCCACATGATGTCAGGGATCAAGCCCGAGGCTTCCACATGCAGAGCCAAGTGCCCCAGATCATTAAGCTATCTTTCTGGTTCCTCCCTTCTTTTTTTAAAAGACAGTGTGTTACATGATTTAAAAAAAAATATAGGAATTTCAGACTTCTTAAATACTTTCTATTAAATCAGCAAACACAGTATATACTGATTAATATTTTAATATTAGTGTTTATTGTTTGAGCCACACCCAGCTGTGCTCAGGGCTTATTCTGGCTCTGTGGTCAGGGATTACTCCTGGCAGAGCTCAAGGGACCATGTGGGGTGCTGGGGATCAAACCCTTGTTGGCCACATACAAGGTTATACTATCTCTCAAGCCTAATATTTTAATCCTTATTAAAATGTTGGAAGTTAGGTCTGGTCAAGCCTTTTTTTGAAAGGTGAATAAACTTAGGACATTATCAAACCTGCCCAAGCGCATCCAGTTAGAGAATGGTCGAGCCAGAACTTGAACCTGATTTGTTTGACTTCCTGGCTTAACAATTACCTGTCTTTCAGATCACACACACACACACACACACACACACACACACACACACACACACACACATCACTGTAGCACTGTCCTTCCATTGTTTATCGATTTGCTCGAGCAGGCACCAGTAACGTCTCCATTGTGAGACTTGTTACTGTTTTTGGCATATCGAATATGTTGAATATGTCCATGTGGGCAGAATACTCTTGGTAGCTTGCCTGGCTCTCCGAGAGGGGCAGAGGACTCGAACCCGGGTCAGCTGTGTGCAAAGCAAACGCCCTACCCACACACACAAATTTAGATTGCAATCATGCAGATATGTTTCATGATTGTCACTAGTAGAAAGCTAGTCTAAAAACAAATGCTTAACCTTAAACAAATGCTTAATGCCAGACCTTCTCAGAAGTAAAGACTTCTAAGATGGGCCTGATTCCATCATTGAGGAGGTACATTCTAACAGTGATAATTGCATCTGATTTGTGATAGATTAAGCCATTTTGGGAACTGGAGATGCAGCTGCTTGTGTTGTAATTGCCGACATTGCTCTGATCTGTGCTGCCAGTAGCAGTTAGAGACTCCAGTCACTGCAGCTGTTGGCATGGGTGTCTGGTCTTACCCTTAAGGACATGACTGGCATTTCATGTGAATTCAAACTTCGCACAATATATGAACTTCAAACTTTCAGAGAGCTGTTATCAGTTTCACTATAAGTAAAATTTCTTTTTCTAACTTCTTTTTTTCCTTCGTGTTTATTTTTTTAATTTTGGGTTGGGGCAGTGCTCCCAAGCAGTGCTTAGGGTGATTGGGGCTACTCTCATTTTTGGTCAACCAGATCCGCTCTTCAGTGAGAGACATGGGAATGCAATGCTGCTTGGGCTCTGTGGTGCTGTGGACCACTAGAGACAGCTCAGTGGTGCTGGGGGCCTCCAGGACCCCCCAGTCATGCTTGGAAGGCCATGCAGTGCCAGGGAGCAGCCCAAGTTTGGTGTATGAGCCCTGTATCTCTCCCACCCTATCCCCTCTTGCTTATTTATTTACTTCTTTCTTTTTTCATTCATCTCTTTATTTTTGGGTTTGGAGCCACACCTAACAGTGTGCAGTGGCTGTTCCTGACTCTGTTCTGAGGTGTTACCCCAACAGTACTTTGGGAACCATAGATAACCATGCTGGAGATTGAGGGTTGTCAGAAAGCAACTGCTTGGAAGGCAAGTGTCTTTAGTCCTCTCTCCACTCCCTTCCCCCTGATTTTAAATAAAAAATTTGTACATTGAACAGCTTGAACAATGAACCCATCACTAGAGATCACTGGCAATATTTTAGTGTGGATGCTTCTGGCTTTTATTCTCTTGAAAAGAACAAATTATGGGTTCTAGACCCTTTTTTGTTTGCCTTTTTTGGGGGGTCACACCCAGTGATGCTCAGGGGTTACGCCTGGCTCTGCACTCAGGAATTACTCCTGGCTGTGCTCAGGGGCCATATGGGATGCTGGGAGTCGAACCTGGATCGTCTGTGTGCTAGGCAAATACCCTACCCACTGTGCTATTGCTCCAGCTCCTCTAGATCTATTTTTATGCACTGTAACTTCGGTGTTTTTCCCATGGTGTTTTTCTTCCCACGTGGCAGTGCTCAGGGCTTATTCCTAGCAGGATTGTGCACTCAGGAATCAGTCCTGGCAATTACTCGGGGGACCATATGTGGTCCGGGATCAAAACCAGATTTGTCAAAATAGGTCTGTCAGGCAGAGCAATTGCCTTAATCCCTGTACTATCTCTCCAGCCCCCCGCCCCATGTTTTTCATTATCATTTTGAAGCACACTAAAAAATGAGTACAAATATTTTGTTTTGGTAGTAGCACGTTGCTAGCATACATGCATTGAAAGTACAGACAACCATTTTTGTCTTCCTTCGTTTTGGCAGCCTAGTTCGGCCTTGAAATTTTATCAGCCTCTCCTTTCTCATCCTTCTCAATGCTGCCATATTGGTGGTCGACGTGATTCCCTTCAGGGTCAAGGGAATGAGACCCATTGTAATTACTGGTTTTGGCATATCAAATACACAACTGATAGCTTGCGAGGATCTGCCATGCGGGCGGAATACTCTTGGTAGCTTGCCAGGCTCTCCGAGAAAGATAGAGGCTTTTGGGGTGGCCTCTAATCACCCTTTTAGGTGTTCCCATCATTCAAACCATATTTGAACCCTATCAAATATGGTACAGCAATTCTGGAAGATGGATATTAAGTGTCTTATAATGTGCGGCCACGCAGTCCAAAAAGTGTCCTGAAGCATGGCGGTGGCTGGGTAGTGAAGGTAGTGGAGGTCTGTCAGTGAGGTATTTATCTGGTACTGGTAGGGGTAGGGTGGGTCTTCTATGCGCAATCCAATCCCTGGGTCTCTAGTGGTTGGTGGAAGCAGACAGGGCAGGTTGGGGTGCGGCTTCTGGTTTTAATCCCTTCATCATTGATTCATTCGAATGTCTAACAATGCAAATCGGAAGATTACATATGAATAGATGTGGCTAACTGCCAGCAGTTTCTATCTTCTTTGTCTACAAACCAACATCCAATTATGATGAAGGAGAAATTGAGAAGTTCTACATGTAGCTGGAGAAGTTCTATAAAGAAGACCACACCTTCTGCAAGATCATTGTGGGTGATTTTAATGCCAAGATAGGACCGAGAAGATCAGCCGAAGAACTCCACATCGGGACCCATGGCCTAGAATGGAATGCACAGAGTGAGAGGCTGAGTTCATCACGTCGACCAAGACCATCCATGCTAACTCACAATTCCAAAAGGCCGAATCTAAACATTGGACATGGGAGTCTCCCGGTGGACGGTTCCACAACAAAATTGACCACATCATATTCAATCAACGGTTTTGCCTGACCGATGTCACTGTTGTCCCAAAATTCCAAATGGGATCGGACCACCGTCTCCTTCGTGCAAAATTCTACTTCACAGAGCGGGGAGAAAGGGCTGCAAACTTCAAAAAGAGAACTCCCAGAATGACCTCCAACTGGGAGCTCTTTGGCACTATTGCTGCAACATGGGAAGATAACATTGTTGACAACATTGACGAGGAATATGATCGACTGGTTCAGCACCTCCATGATTGTGCGAGGAATGCCAAGAGAGAGATAGCCACAAAAAAGCGCCTGTCTTTGAAAACTCTTGAGCTCATTTGCCAACATTGCTTGGCGCATGCCTCAGGCAACCTCAAGCGAACTTCCGAGCTTACAAAGCAGTGCAGAGATGCGATCATGGAAGACCTCAAAGAGAGAAGAAGAGCAGTACTGGTAGATACAGCAGAAGCCGGTAAAAGCATTTGTAATGCCCGCCTGTCCTTCGCCAACTACAAGACCAAGATGACTACCCTCCAACGTCCTGATGGATCTATCACATCTTTCAGAAGGGCAATAGAGAAGATTATCCATGACTTTTACTCAGATCTCTTCTATAGCCATGTGCACCTGCCCACATACCAAATTCCACAGGATGGATATGTCGTTCCCAGTGTTCTCCCTTCTGAAATCCGACACACCATTTCATCGATAAACCAAAGAACAGCACACGGCCTAGACAAGGTCAGACCTGAATACCTGAAGAACCTGCTGTCAGTACTCATCAATACGCTGGCTTGGCTCTTCACATGCTACCTGTCTGATTGCAAGGTTCTGTCCAATGGAAAACCAGCAGGACTGTACAACTATACAAAAGGGAGACATCCACAGCATTGGCAACTATCACCCAATCTGCCTATTGTCTGTCGTCTATAAGCTGTTCACTCGAGTCATCCTGAATAGGATTGTCAGAACACTAGATGAAGGACAACCATGCAAGCAAGCTGGGTTCCGCAAAGGATTCAGCACCATCGACCATATCCACACGATGACCAAGCTCATTGAGGTTTCTCGGGAGTTCAAGATGCCGCTCTGTCTAACGTTCATTGTTTTAAAGAAGGCCTTTGATTCTGTTGAGATGAAAGCAGTCATTGAAGCCCTTGCCAATCAGGGCATTCAAACTCAATACATCAGGATCCTCTGTGAGCTGTATTACGGATTCACTACCAGGATCTCACCATTCTACAAAGAAGTAATCATCGATGTCAAGAGAGGGTTTGGCAGGGTGACACCATTTCACTGAAACTGTTCAATGCCACCCTCAAGAATGTCATGCGACGACTGGAATGGGAAGGAATGGGAAGGAATGGGAGTGAAGATAGATGGTCGGCAACTACACCACCTATGCTTTGCTGATGACATTGTTCTAATAACACCAAACATTAGCCAAGTGGCACAAATGCTGGCCGACTTCGACTGTGAGTATGGAAAGGTCGGACAGCAGAATCTTACAAAGACAATGTTTATGAGAAACAGTCTCATTCCTGACACTCCATTTGCTCTCAACGGAATGACCATCTCCGAATGCAACAGCTATGTGTACCTAGGTCGAGAAGTCAACGTGACAAATGACCTGGCACCTGAGTTGCGCAGGAGGAAGAGAGCGGCTTGGAATGCCTTCAAGAGCATCATAGAAATAGCTAAGAGGACGGAGAACTTCCGACTCCGGGCACATCTCTTTGATTCCACTGTTCTTCCTGTATTAACATACGCCTCAGAGACCAAGGCCCTATGCAAACAGGATGAGAACGCTATTCGGGTCTCTCAAAGAGGAATCGAAAGAGCTATGCTTGGAATATCACGTTTCCCTCAAATGAGAGAAAGAATCCGGAGTTCCGACTTCTGTCGACGATCAAGAATCAGGGATGCTGTCTCGTTTGCCAAGGCGTCAAAAATCAGATGGGCTGGACACGTAATGAGATTTAGAGATGACCACTGGACTAGAGCTGTTACCAACTGGATTCCATGGGATGTCAGAAGACCACATGGCCGCCCACCTACCAGATGGTTATACTTCTTCATCAAGATCATGAACAATTGGTTTGAGGCTCTTAGCTTTCCTAGAACGAACAGACTCCATTGGGCTACACTAGCACGCAACAGGGACAAATGGAGACGTTACTGGTGCTCGCTCGAGCAAATTGACGATTAACGGGAAGTCAAGTGATCAAGTAGCACGTTACTCCTTAAGTGAAAAAAAACCCTATTATGGGGTTAGAGAGATGCTACAGCTGGTAGGGTTCTTGCCTTACCTTGCATATGGCTCACCTAGGTTTGATCTCCGGCATCCCATTTGGTCCTCTGAGCACCACCAGGAGTGATTCTTGAGTGCAAAGCCAGGAGAAAGCCCTGAGCATTGCCGGATGTGGCCCTAAATCCTCCCCCACCTCCCAAATCTAATTTTTAAGTAGATGTCATTTTTCTCCTGTTCAGTTAGTACCTTTGCAAATCAGGAGATAGTAGTTGAAGCTGTAAAATAAGAACACTGTCACTTTCTAATAACTAATGATGTTTAAGAATATGACAAGGGATCTGGAGGTGTGGTTCAGTGATAGAGCACTTCCTTGGCATATATGGGACCCTGGTTTCTATTCCCAACACTACATGGTCTCCACAACACCACAGATTTATTCTCTACTACTGAGCAGGGAGAAATCCCCCGCACTGCTGGGTAGAGCATCAAAACCAAAACAAACAAAAAAGAATGTGTTGAGCAAAACCGAAACCACTTCCTCTGTCACATTATGTGATGAGCAGATGGCTGTGACTTTTTTGTTTTTCAGTATAGATGCTGTCACAAAGAGAACAACAAAGTCTCTTTGGCCTAGAAAATTTGAAACCTTTTCTTTGAGATGACTCATCCATGATGTGACATGTAACTTTGAATCTTCCATAGTTAGAAGGAATTTCTCAAATTCCTATTTCTAGGTTGTCTTACCTGATAATTTGCTTAATGTGCTTAGTTGACAATGTACTAATTAAGCATTTCCTCTCCCTCTTTTTGGGGTAGAGGGAGGGCTGAATATTTCAGACCATCCCAGGCCAGGCAGCTACACTGAAATGATGAACCCCCGTGGCCTCTAGAGCTGACCTGTGTTTGTTTGTGATTTCTTTGAGAAACATTCACTGATAATACGAGTATCATAATCTAATGGCACAAGTACTATTTCTCCTGAAGTGAAGAGCTCTGTGCTTCTTGGGATTAAATCTCTCAGACAGAGAAGCTGATTATAACCGAGGTGGGTGATTTGTTCTTGGGAGCTCTCTCTTGGAAAAGGATGATATTTCTAATTACCACAATGAGATCCAAGTACAAAATAAAATATAATGCAATCTATTTTAGATGTTCAAGTTGAAAACTTACCTATATAAATGAGAAAAAGTAATATACATATTAAGTGATTTGGATTTCTTTATTTCATAGGATAAAATCACCTAATAATCATCAATCATTAGAAGTTGACTTTTATTGATTTATTATCTGATAACTCCATTTGCCATTCCTTGATATTTTATTGGGGCAAGCAATATGAAATTAATTTGTTATGTGCCTGCTGGCATGCAGGCTGGGAGGTGGGAGGGAACCTTGGGGTATGCATGGAGGGAAAGTCACACTGGTGGTGGGTTTGGTGTTGGAACATTGTGTGCTTTAAACAACTCTATTATGAAAAACTTTGTAAATCATGGTGTCTTAATAAAAAATAAAAATTAAAGATTTTTTTAAAGAAGTGAAAAAATAAAAGGGTGATATGAAGTTGGGATTGTCATACCAGTCTTCCTTAGTCTTTTTGCTTATGGGTAGATAGGTTATCATCATTCTCACTAGGCCATTGGCTTCTCAGACATTGTTACATACTACCCTTGGGATTCCATGTCCCTGGATAGTGAGTTGGGGAGGAAGACAAAAATCCCTTGATCTCTTTATTGTCCCACCAGCCAACAACTCAGTTTTTATATGTCTTATGTATCAACTTTCTACAAAGTTTTATTTAAAGAGAAAACTTCTTCCTTAAGAAAGGAAAGACTGAAAAATGAAAAAAAAAGAAAAGGAAAAGGAAAGGCTGAGAAGCACAGTGCCATATAGAACCTATGTGAAGATTTATTTATATATTTTTCTTTGGAGGGGAGTTGGGACCATTCCTGGAAGTGGTCAGAGGCTACTCCTGGGGTCTGTTCCAGAGTAACCCCTGGCAGTGCTTGGAAGACCATATATGATGCTAGGGATTGAACTGGGGTTAGTCATATGCAAGGTGAGTGCCTTTATTTCTATACTATTGCTCTGGCCCAATAGGAGGATTGGACTTGAAACACCAAATGTCCTGTTATCAAAATTTTTGCAAATCATGGTGCTGATATAAAATAGATAATTTTAAAATTATAATAAGAGAGGAGAGAATTAGATATCTAAGTAGTTTTTCTTCATATTTCCATTATGCCAGTAATTATTAAATAGGAGCACGGTCTTCTTTTGTTTCTTTTTAACTTGCTATAGATCTGCCAGTTAGAATTTCTTTTTACAGGTCTACAAAGGGCAGTGATTTCCAGAGTCACCTCAAAAGCTTAGGAGAGAAGGAATACCTTACAAGTGTTGGTGACAAGTAGTCTTTTAGTGATAGGTCAGAAAATAGTGTCACGTATTGTCCTATCAAGACCTTAGGAGATGGTCTACCTTTTAATTGATAGAAAAGGGTTGTTCCTCCATCATTTTGATGGGGTTCATGAAATTGAATGTGACAGTTCATGAAAGCTTCATTATCTATTTCTGAATTCTTTTAAAACATTTGGGCGAGTTCTGTTACATTGAAGACTGACAATGAGTCATAGAACTGGCCACTCCTGAATTAGGAACGTGGGTTGTATTTATGCCACAGCTCAGGTGACTAAGAATTTCCCTAGAGAGAGTCATAACCAGAGAGATTAAGGAATTGACTAAGGAATTTATGATGGCTGATTTACAGTTGGAAAATCTTTAATCAGCTATCTAAAAGATTAATTGTTAAAGTTAGGGTGATAATTCGGACTGGAGTGTGTACCTTGCATGTGCGAAGCCCCTGCTTTGATCCTTAGCATCCCTAACTGTTGCCCTTTAAGCCCCCAAACACACTACCCGATGCAAACACACTACCTGGTGGCCCCCAAGCACCACCTGGGCTGCACTGGGCCATCAGCATTGCACTAAAGGGCTTGAGCATTGAACCAGTTGGCATGGTTGGCCAAGTAGCACCAGGAATGCCACCAGTAGCCCCTGTCCATTGCTTGGCAGGCACCCCAAAATTGTGTTTATTTACAGGAAAACTGACATAAAAGCACCATATTATACATGAAGGTTCTAACCTGAATACATAATCTGTTATTCAGTGAATGAGATTAGTCTTGAAGCGCAAACTAGAGAGAGAATTATTGCAACCCTAACATGGGGTGGGCTAAGTTACGTAGCAGGACATTGGTGGGGTTTAAACTGTGTCTGAACTGTCTGCATTCGACCATCACAACAGTCGGCCTACTTCCTACCATATTCTCTGACTGTGCAACTGATAAAATAGGAATGCATGGGAATTGCTATAGGAATTGCCACCCCTGCAGCCCCGAGTGTTTCCCTCTCTCCTCTCTTCTTTGTTGATTGTGGGTTTCGTGCTCTGTACTGGATAGTTGGCTACAGTAGTAGTGAATGAGCAATGAGAAATAAGATCCCTTCCAGAGGACCAGGGCAGCGTAGTTTAGGGAGACAGAATGATAGAGAGGTAGTAACATTTCAGACACAGTAATTGCTGTGCAGACAGTAAAATAGGATGACATGAGTGTCTTAGAAAGGAGAGGCTGCTTTCTATTTCATCTTGGATGTAAAACCTGCATTTTGTTGGCTGAGCACTTCTTCTACTGCTTACATTTTTGTCCTTACCAGTTCTCTTAAATAATTAATTTTTGTTTGATTTGATTTTGGGAGCCATATCCAACAGCTGCTTATTCCCTGCTTGCTGCTTGTGGGTATCCCTGGTGATGCTCTGGGGATCAAGAGTTATCAGACATCTGAACCTGGGGCTCCAGCGCCCAGCGGATGTAGGCCTGTCCTTTGAGCTATTTCCCAGGTCCTGTCTTAAATAATTCTTAGAAGAAATTATATTCCTCTACCAGAATTGTGCTTTCAGTAGAAACTAGTGAACTAAGCTGTTTCCTAAGTTGCCAGCATTCAGTGGTGGAAACTGAAAGCTCCATTTATTGTTGGTCTTTGTTTTGGCACCATGGTTGGCTGGTATTCAGGGACTAGTCCTTACTCTATGAGGGTTGGTAACTCATGATAATACTCAGGGGACCATATGGTACCAGGGATCAGACATAGGACTAAAGCTTGCAAAGCATATTCTCTGCCCTTTGGGGCTGTCTCCCCAGCTGATAATCATGTTTTTTTTCTCTAAAGGTTGTAATTAAATATAGAATTAAAAATAATTGCTGGCCCATAGCATATCAACAAAAAATTCATATCTATCTGGGGGAGGAATTTGATAATCAGGGTAAAAGAAAAGTTGGAATGTGACATCCCTGGTGTGTAAATGTTTTTGTCACTCTGTAACCCCCAGTTTGGAATTTATGATCAGTTATTAACAGATTTGTTCCAGCCTCTCTCCACACTTTAGTGAAGTTGAAGAGGGACTGAAAATTTCAAGCTTCTAATCATGGCTGAACCAGCTTCCTCGGGACCTACCCAGAGTTGCTTCAATAGAGGGAATGTTCCCTCTTAGCACAGAAATTTATAAGGATTTTAGGCGCTGGAGCCATAGCACAGCAGTAGGGCATTTGCCTTGCACACAGCCAACATGGCCAACCCGAGTACGATTCCTCCGCCCCTCTCGGAGAGCCTGGCAAGCTACCGAGAGTATCTCGCCTGCACAGCAAAGCCTGGCAAGCTTCCCGTGACGTATTCAATATGCCAAACACAGTAACAACAAAGTCTCACAATGGAGATGTTACTGGGCCCGCTCGAGCAAATCATGAACAATGGGAGGACCGTGACCGTGATAGTTTTCTGCTTATGACGCAGAATTAATTGAGGTGAACTTAATGAATTATTGGCTAATGCGTTTCTGGTGGTTAAGCTGACATAGTGAAAGTTCTATCTAAGGGGGTAACTTATGGTCCCTATGGGATATGTAGGGGGAGAATAACATTCCTTCTATTGAAGCAACTCTGGGTGGGTCCCAAGGAAGCTGGTTCAGCCATGATTAGAAGCTTGAAACTGAAGTATCAAAAACACTTCCGAACAGTTTCTATGAAGCAAATATCACCCTGATACCAAAAGCAGACAGAGATACCACAAAGAGAATTACAGGCCGATATCCCTGATGAACACAGATGCAAAGATCCTCAACAAACTATTAGCAAATCGAATCCAGCGACTCATCAAAAAGATCCTACACCATGACAATATCAGACAAGTGGGATTCATCCCAGGGATGCAAGGATGGTTTAACATTCGGAAATCAGTCAGCATCCATCATATCACCAAAAGAGAAGATAAAAACCATATGATCATATCAATAGATGCAGAGAAAGCATTTGACAGGATCCAGCACCCGTTTATGATGAAAACTCTCAGCAAAATAGGCATTGAAGGAACTTTCCTCAATATAGTCAAAGCCATCTACCACAAGCCCAGGGCAAGTATCATTCTCAATGGGGAAAAACTAAAAGCCTTCCCTCTAAGATCAGGCACAAGACAAAGTTGCCCACTTTTGCCACTCCTATTCAATATAGTACTGGAAGTCCTGACCATTGCATTTAGGTAAGAGAAAGGTATCAAGGGAATACAGATAGGAAAGGAAGAGGTCAAACTATCACTATTTGCAGACAATATGATACTATACTTATAAAACCCTAAAGATTCTACAGAAAAGCTCCTAGAAACAGTATGTCAGTTTAGTAAAGTGGCAGGCTAAAAAAATCAACACCCAAAAGTCCATGGCTTTTTTATATACAAATAACAAAAGAGAAGAAAGACATTAAAGAAACAATCCCGTTCACAATAGTAATTCAGAAAATCAAGTACCTCAGAATCAGCTTAACCAAATAGGTGAAGGACTTATACAAGGAAAATTACAAAACACTACTTCAAGAAATAAAAGAGGACACTAGGAAATGGAGACACATCCTCTACTCATGGATAGGGAGGATTGACATTATCAAAATGGCAATACTGCCCAAAGCACTATATAAATTCAATGCGGTCCCTATCAGGATACCCATGACATTTTTCAAAGCAATAGACAAATCACTCCTGAAATTCATGTGGAACAATAAACCCCATGAATAGCTAAAGCAACCCTTGGGCAAAAGAAGATGGGTGGCATCACCCTCCGCAACTTCAAACTGTACTACAAAGCAGTAGTAATTAAGACAGCATGGTACAGGGCTAGAAACAGACCTGCAGACCAATGGAACAGAGTTGAATCTTCTGTCACAGTTCCCCAAATATATGACCACTTAATCTTTGATAAAGGAGCAAGAAATGTGAAGTGAAACAAGGAAAACCTCTTCAACAAGTGGTGCTGGGAAAACTGGATAGCTACCTGCAAAAATTTGAACTCTGACCTCTGTCTAATGCCAGGCACAAATGTCACATCAGAGTGGATTAAAGACCTCAATATCAGACACGAATCCATAAGGTACATAGAGGAAATTGTAGACAGAACTCTCCATGACATTGAAGCTAAAAGCATCTTTAAGGATGAAACAGCACTGACCATGCAAGTGGAAGCAAACATAAACAAATGGGACTACATCAAACTAAGAAGCTTCTGCACTTTGAAAGAAACAGTGACCAAAATACAGAAAGAGCACACAGAATGGGAAAGAATATTTACCCAATACCCATCTGATAAGGGATTAATATCCAGGATATACAAGACACTAGTAGAATTGTACAAGAAAAAAACCTCCGACCCCATCAAAAAACGGGGAGAAGAAATGAACAGAAGTTTCCTCAAAAAAAGAAATAGAAATGGCCAAGAGACACATGAAAAAATGCTCCATATTGCTAGCCATCAGGGAGATGCAAATCAAAACAACAATGAGATATCATCTCACACCACAGAGACTGGCACACATTCAAAAGAACAAAAGCAACCAGTGCTGGTGTGGATATGGGGAAAAGGGACACCCTTTCACTGTTGATGGGAATGCCCACTAGTCCAGCCTTTCTGGAAAACAATATGGACAGTCCTTCAAAAACTAGAAATTGAGCTTCCATAATAACCCCTCAATACCACTTCTGGGAATATGTCCCGAGGATGCAAAAAAGCACAGTAGAAACGACATCTGTACCTATATGTTCATTGCAGCACTATTCACAATAGCCAAAATCTGGAAACAACCCAAGTGCCCTAGAACAGATGACTGGTAAAAGAAACTTTGGTACATCTACAGAATGGAATACTATGCAGTTGTCAGGAGATATGAAATCATGAATTTTGCTTATAAATGGATAGACATGAGTATCATGCTAAGTGAAATGAGTCAGAAAGAGAGGGACAGACATAGAAGGACTGCACTCATTTGTGGAGTATAAAACAACATAATATAACAACATACACAGGACAGATAGATTGCTCCATAGCTGGAAGCCTGCCTCATGAGCAAAGGGGAGGAGGCAGCTGGAATAGAAAAGGGATCACTAAGAAAATGATGTCTGGAGGAATCAGTCGGGATGGGAGATGTGTGCAGAAAGTAGATAAAGGACCAAACATGATAACCTCTCAGTGTCTGTATCGCAAACCATAACATCCAAAAGTAGAGAGTATGGGGAATATTGTCTGTCATAGAGGCGGGGGGAGGGTGGGAAGGACAGTATACTGGAGAGATTGGTGGTGGGGAATGTGCACTGATGGAGGGATGGGTGTTTGATCATTGTGTGATTGTAACCAATGTCACTGTCACTGTCCTCCCGTTGTTCATCGATTTGCTCGAGCGGGCCCAGTAACATCTCCATTGGAGACTTTGTTGTTACTGTGTTTGGCATATCAAATACATCATGGGTAGCTTGCCAGGCTCTGCCGATTGTAACTCAAACATGAAATTTTGTAACTTTCTTACAGGGATTCAATAAAATTAAAAAGAAAATTTAGATCACTGTACTTTTTGAGGACTAAATGTGGGATGTGTATATAACAAAAATTTGTTGGCATCTGATAGAAATATACAAGTGTGCATGTTCCACTCATTGACCTAAATGAATCACTCACTCTATTATGAACTGTAATTATCAGCTTTTGAGAAGCCCATGGAAATTAATTTTGCAGAGGACGATCTGCTATCCGGTTACTGATCTAATTCATAGAACCCTTCCTGGTGTAGCTCTCAGTCTTTGTTGCTACATTTAAACAGTTTCTTGAAAACGGCAATATATTTGGCATATATCAGGCTCTCGGAGAGCCTGGCAAGCTACCGAGAGTACCCTGTCCACACGGCAGAGCTTGGCAAGCTATCCGTGGCATATTCGATATGCCTAAACCAGTAAATACAATGGGTCTCATTCCCCTGGCCCTGAAAGAGCCACCAATTAGCATGCGACAGGGACAAATGGAGATGTTACTGGCTCCCGCTTGAGCAAATCGGTGAGTAATGGGATGTCAAGTGATCAAGTGAAGTGAAATTGATAAGAGAGCTCAAACTAGGATGACAAGAGAAAAAATTATGTTTGTCTGGTGCAGATGCATATTTTGAGACTGATAATTAGCAGTGTGTTTTAAATATTCACCATGAAATGTCCCCAAATCAGAATTGATCAAGCTTGCCAACTGAATTAGTTGCATGATCCATCAGTTATATATAAAACCATATTATGATTATAAATCTTAAAATTAATAGTTGAATGGCTTAGAGAATTTTTCTATACTTTTTAAAAAGGTAGCTGTTTAGAGATAATAGCAGATATTAACAGTTAGCCAGGAAAAAAGTGGGCATTTGTTTTTAAAACATTGCAATGTTTACCCTAAATTCACATTGGTGAAAATTGTCTGAAGAGAAGAATGGTTCACAACCCGTGTTATAAATATTTTCAAACTTTTAAACTACTTAATCTGAGGAATCCACTTTTTTTACCCTTAAATTGAAAATTGTTTCCACTTTTTCTTATTACCGTATATTTATCATGCAGCCAGAGAATTCTGAAAATAATACAAAAACATGAAATTTTTATTTTATTTTATTTTGGAGGGAGCTTGGGCCATACCTGGTGGTGCTAAGAGCTTAGGCCTAGCTGTGCTCAGGGAACAGTTTGTGGTGCCAAGACTTTGAACAGGGTTAACCACATGCACACCTCTTAACCCCTGTACACTCTCTGATCCCCAATGATATTTTAATCAGTTGAATAAATTTAGATTGATAAGGGAAATTCTCTAATTTAAAGCAAATTCTACAGAAATTATGTAGTAAAATTAGGAAAGCTTTCTTTTCCAAAAAAAATTTTTTTATTGAATCACCGTGAGATACAGTTATACAGACTCACAAGCTTTCATGATAAGATTTCAGTCATAGAATGATCGAGCACACATCCCTCCACCAGTGCCCATTCACCACCATACATGTTCCCGGTATCCTTCCGCCACCACCACCCCATCCCACCCCCTGCCTCTGTGGCAGTCACATTCCCTCTTACTCTCTCTCCTTTTGGGTGTTATGGTTTGCAATACAGATACTAAGAAGCCATCATGTCTGGTGCATAGTCTACTTTCAACATGCATCTACTTTCAACCCGAGTGATCCCTCCAACCATCTTTTACTTAGTGGTCCCTTCTCTATCCCAGTTGCCTTTTCCCCCAGCACGTGAAGTGATCGTCCTGGCCCTTATCTCTACTGTCCTTGGGTGTTAGTCTCCTATTATATTTACTTTATATTCCACAAAGGAGTATATTCCTCTCTTTCTGACTGATTTTACTTAGCGTGATACTGAGGAAAACTTTCTTGTAGTCCTTTGTGTGTGTGGTCGGGCAGGGGTAGGGGAGGAATCCCCTTCCCAAAGTACTGGAGCCTGAGCACTAGGGGCTCTGGGGGTGCCAACAAGTGGGGTTGGGGCTGGGGTGGAGTGGGAATTAGCCATGGACATCAGATCGAGAGCTTACACATGCATGACATATGTTCTGCCCTGTTGAGCCACATCCTCAGCCCCTAGATTTGTCTTTATTCGTTTTGTATAATAAGGTCTTTTATCCTGGATTACTCTGTTCATTTTTTTTTCAAATCACCTGGAAGGATGTATTGTATATTTTTGTTTTGACTGTATACATTTTTTCTACCTGTATTGATTTGGGAAACAAGTGAACTATAAACAAGAGACTATATAAAGAATAGCTCATTAATAAGATTTTTTCCCTATGAAATGTTTGGAGGAAAAAATGGTAATTTTCAATGTTTTCACTTACAAACTCCCACATAGTCAAAAAAGCAATTGTTAAGAGAAACATTTGAAGGCGTGATTTATTAAAGTCTTGCCACTCATATACTATAGCTTCTTTCCTCTGTCGAAATGGGTGAGTCAGAGTAAATATAACAGAGTTAGCCATCTTTTTCAGCATTTGGCTGTTGGGGGTGAGTAGTTAGGAGGTGAAGAACACATAAAATACACACCCAGGATCTGTTTTCAAACTCACTGCCCTCTTTCACTTTGTTTTCTAAAATTTCTTTGTGTCATTTAGCGGCTTTATTTTTTTTTTTTTTAAAAAAAAAGTCTTTTGATTCTTAGATGTCTTGTATCATCTCTGATATTGTTGCTCTCATACTTAAAAATAACCAAAACATTTTTAGTCCTTGCCTACTCTCGGCTGATCCTAGTTTGTCCCAGGCAGGTAGCTCTATATCCAAAAGAACAAAAGCAACTGGTGCTGGTGCGGATGTCGTGAGAAAGGGACACTCCTTCACTGTAGGTGGGAACCGACTGTTTCAGCTCTTTTGGAAAACAGTATGGACGATTCTCAAAAAAGTAGAAATTGAGCTCCCATTTGACCCAGAAATACCACTCCTGGGAATATATCTAGGAGAGGCAAAAAAGTACAGTTGAAATGACATCTGCACTTCTGTATTCATTGCTGCTCTGTTCACAATAGCCAAAATTTGGAAAAAACCTAAGTGCCCGAGAACAGACGACTGGTTAAAGAAACTTTGGTACATCTACACAATGGAGTACGATGTAGCTGTTAGAAAAGATGAAGTCATGAAATTTACATACAAGTGGTACTACATGGAAAGTATCATGCTGAGCGAAATGAGTCAGACATAGACTCATTTTCATCTGGGTGAAGTAATGTAACAAAATAGGAGATTTATACCCAAGAATAGCCGAGATCAGTACCAGGAGGATTACTCCACGGCTTGGAGGCCAGCCGGGCATTCTGGGGAAAAGGGCAGCTCAAATAGAGAACGGAGCACCAGATAAAGGGTTTTGGGAGGATCCTCCCAGGATGGGAGATGTATGTTGAAAGTAGACTATGGACTGATAATAAATATATATATATATATATATATATATATAAAAGAACTACCAAGAATGACCCCTTGAGCGAGCCCCTGAGCACAGAACATGGAATTGCCCCAGTACTGCCATGTGTGGCCCTTATCCCAGCTCCACCCTTCAATCCCTGCCCCCTCCCCCCAAATTCTAGCGGTATTAGATTTTCTTTTCTCTAAAGATAATACTATCTTCTGTTTACTTGAGTGACTTCCCTATATCCTAAAGTGTTTTCTTTGGAGGAAAGGGACATACCTGGTAATGTTTAGGAATGACTCTCAGCTTGCACTTTGTGGAACCACAAAGAGCCTCATCTTTTATGCCATCTTTGCTGGCCTAAATCAGTTTTTCCTAAGGCTATTTTCCTTGAGAAGAAATCATTCTGTTTATTTTATTTTCTTCTTATAGTTAATTGATGTTAATGTGGTTGTAATTTTCTTTTTTTCTTTCTTTTTTTTAATTAGTGAAACACCATGAGGTACAGTTGTAGACTTACAAATTTTTGTGCTTGGGTTTCAATTATACAATGATCAAGTACCCATCCCTCCACCAGTGTCCATCCTCTACCACCACGGGTCCCAGCATCCCTCCCACCCCCCCCCCCCCCCCGTCCCCCCAGTCCACCCTGCCTCTGTGGCAGGGCATTCCCTTTTGTTCTCTCTCTCTCTCCTTTTGGGTCCTGTGGTTTGCAAGAGAGGCATTGAGTGGCAATCATGTTTAGTCTATAGTCTACTTTCAACATGCTTCTCCCATCCTGGGAGGATCCTCCCAACACCCTTTATTTGGTACTCCCTTCTCTATCTGAGCTTCCTTTTCCCCTAGCACATGTGGCTGGCCTCCAAGTCATGGAGTAAAATTCCTGGTACTAATCTCGGCCACTCCTGGGTGTTAGTCTCCCATTTTGTTATTTTATGTTCCCCAGATGAATGCAATCTTTCTGTGTCTGTTCTTTCTGACTCATTTCGCTTAACATGATACTTTCCATGTAGTACCACTTGTATGTAAATTTCATAACTTCATCTTTTCTAACAGCTACATAGTACTCCATTGTGTAAATGTACCAGAGTTTCTTTAACCAGCCATCTGTTCTTGGGCACTCAGGTTTTTTCCAGATTCTGGCTATTGTAAAGAGTGCTGCAATGAACAAACAAGTGCAAATGTCACTTCGACTATACTTTTTTGCCTCTCTGGGATATATTCCCAGGAGTGGTATTGCTGGGTCAAATGGGAGATCAAATTCTAATTTTTTGAGAATCGTCCATACAGTTTTCCAAAAGTATGTAATTTTTCCCAACAGTATGTAATTTTCTTTTTAAATTTTCAAACTTTGTTCCTTCACTTCATCATTGATCTTGTACGTGTACCTTCTTAGGACATCCAAATCCAATCCCCCTTTTAAGTGAAAATATTTTCTTTTCTCTTTTTTATTTATTTACTTTTTGTTTTTGCTTTTTGGGTCACACCTGACAATGCACAGGGGTTACTCCTGTCTCTGCACTCAGGAATTAGCCCTTGTGGTGCTCAGGGGACCATATGGAATGATGGGAATCAAACCCGGGTTAGCTATGTGCAAGGCAAATGCCCTACCCACTATGCTATTGCTCTAGCCCCTTAAGTGAAAAACTTTTTCACTTAAAAAAACTATTTTAGGGGGCTGGAGCAATAGCACAGCGGGTAGGGCATTTGCCTTGCATGCAGCCAACATGGCTGACGCAGGTTCAATTCCCAGCATCCCATATGGTCCCCCAAGCACCGCCAGGAGTGATTCCTGAGTGCATGAGCCAGGAATAACCCCTGAGCATCGCCGGATATGACCCAAAAAGAAAAAAAAATTTAAAAAAATTTGTTTTATATACGTATTTTATTTTATTGGGAGTTATGGTGACTTATGAAGACCAGGAGATTGTAAATATTTTTTGTTTCCAGCATAGCGTTACCACAACGCACACATGAGCAAAGGGCATGTATTTTTCCATCACAGTTCACTGAACCCTTTTCACCTTTCAGTCTGCTCCCTGCCTTTGCCCTTTGGTAAACTTAAGTTCTGGGATCAGAGTCTGAGAGTTTGTTTTCACAGGACATTGTCTGTTCCCAATTTGTTTGTTTATATTTCACATCTAAGTGAGATCATATTGTGTTTGTCTTTCTTCTTCTGACTTCTTTCACTTAGAATGATTCTTGCCAGTTCATATTGTTGCACATTGATAGGGTTCAAATATGGTATGAACCATGAGAATACCTGCAAGGGTGATTAGAGGCTTTGTACCTCTTGGAGAGCCTGGTCTGACCGAGATGAGAAGGCATCAATCATATCATGCTGTTTTCGACACTGGAGAAGAACTCTTCCTTAGAACACGCAACAAACGAGGCGTCGGTGGTGTTGATGTCCTTGTCAACACAAACTTGGCCATGACCATTGATTCATTCAAATGCCTAACAACCCGAATCAGATGATTACACTGGAATAGATGTGGCTCACTGCCAGCAGTTTCTATCTTTGTTGTCTATGCACCAATATCCAGTTATGATGAAGGAGAAATTGAGAAGTTCTACATGGAGCTGGAGAAGTTCTATAAAGAAGACCACATCTTCTACAAGATCTTTATCAGTGATTTTAATGCTAAGAGAGGACTGAGAAGATCAGCCAAAGAACTCCGCATCAGGACCCATGGCCTAGAATGGAACTAACAGGGTGAGAGACTGTCTGAGTTCATTATGTCGACCAAGACCATCCATGGTAACTCAAAATTCCAGAAGGCTGAATATAAACATTGGACATGGGAGTCTCCTGGTGGATGGTTCCACAGTGAAATTGACCACATCGTATTCAGTCGACAGTTTTGCCTGACTGATGTCACTGTTGTCCCAAAATTCCAAACGGGATTAGACCACTGTCTCCTTTGTGCAAAATTCTGCTTCACGGAGTGGGGAGAAAGGCTGCAAAGTTTAAGAAGAGAACTCCCAGAATGACCACCAACTGGGAGCTCTTTGGCACTATTGCGGCAACATGGGAAGATGCCATTGTTGACAACATTGACGAGGAATATAATCGACTGGATCAGCATCTCCATGATTGTGCGGGGAATGCCGAGAGAGAGAGATAGCCATAAAAAGTTGCCTGTCTTCGAAAATTCTCGAGCTCATTCGCCAACATTGCTTGGCGCAAGCCTCAGGCAACCGGATGCGAACGTCCAAACTCGCAAAGCAGTGCAGAGAAGCATAAAGGAAGACCTCAAAGAGAGAAGAGCAGCAGTATTGGCAGATGCGGCAGAAGCTGGGAAAAGCATTTGCAACGCCCTCCTGTCCTTGGCCAACTACAGACCAAGATGACTGCCCTCCAACGTCCTGATGGATCTATCACATCTTCCGGAAGGGCAGTGGAGAAGATTTTCCATAACTTCTACTCAGATCTCTTCAATAGCCACGTCCACCTGCCCACATACCAAATTTCACAGGATGGATATGTCATTCCAACGTTCTCCCTGGTGAAATCCGACACGCCATTTTGTTGGTAAAGAAACTAACAGTACCTGGCCCAGACAAGGTCAGACTCAAACACCTGAAGAACCTGCCGTCAGTACTCATCAGTACACTGGCTTGACTCTTCACATGCTGTCTGAATGCAGGGTTCTGTCCCTATGGAAAACCAGCAGGACTGAACTACTGTACAAGAAGGGAGACATCCACAACATTGGCAATTATCGCCCAGTCTGCCTGTTAGCTTGTTGTCTGTCGTCTACAAGCTATTCTCTAGAGTCATTTTGAATAGAATTGGCAGAACACTAGATGAAGGACAACTATGCAAGCAAGCCACGTTCCGCATAGGATTCAGCACAATCGACCATATCCACACAATAACCTAGTTCATTGAGGTTTCTCGGGAGTTCAAGATGCTGCTCTGTCTAATGTTCATTGATTTAAAGAAGGCCTTTGATTCTGTTGAGACTGAAGCGGTCATCAAAGCCCTAGCCAAACAGGGCATTCAAACTCAATACATCAGGATCCTCCATGAGCAGTATTACAGATTCACTACCAGGATCTCACCATTCTACAAGGAAGTGATTATCAATGTCAAGAGAGGGGTTGGGCAGGGTGATACCATTTCACCGAAACTGTTCAGTGCCACCCTCAAGAATGTCATGCAACGACTGGAATGGGAAGGAATGGGAGTGAAGGTACATGGTCGGCAACTACACTACCTCCACTTCACTGATGACATAATTCTAATAACACCGAACATTAGCCAGGCGGCACAGATGCTGACCAACTTCGACCGTGAGTGTGGAAAGGTCGGATTACAACTGAATCTCACAAAGACAATGTTCATGAGAAACGGTCTCGTTCCTGATGTTCCATTCCCTCTCAACGGAGCAACCATCTCTGAAAGCAGCACTTACGTGTACCTAGGTCAAGAACTCAACATGATGAATGACCTGGCATTGAGTTGCGCAGGAGGAAGAGAGCTGCTTGGAACGCCTTCAAGAGCATCAAAGAAATAGCAAAGAGGACGAAGAACCTTCACCTCCGGGCACATCGCTTCGATTCCACTGTTCTTCCTGCAGTAACATATGCCTCAGAGACCTGGGGCCTACAAAAACTGGATCAGAACGCTATTCGGGTCTCCCAAAGAGGAATCAAAAGAGCTATGCTTGGAGTATCACGCTTCACTCAAATGAGAGAAAGAATCCGGAGTTCTGACCTTTGTTGATGATCAAGAATTAGGGACGCTGTCTTGTTTGCTGAGGCGTTGAAAATCAGATGGGCTGTGGACGATTCTGAAAAAATTAGAAATTGATCTCCCATTTGACCCAGCAATACCACTCCTGGGATTGGTATATCACTGAGAGGCAAAAAAGTATATAGTCGAAGTGACATCTGCACTTGTTTGTTCATTGTAGCACTGTTTACAATAGCTAGAATCTGGAAAAAACCTGAGTGCTGGAGAACAGATGACTGGTTCAAGAAACTTTGGTACATGTACACAATGGAGTACTATGTAGCTGTTAGAAAAGATGAAGTCCTAAAATTTACACATAAGTGGTATTACATGGAATGTATCATGCTAAGCGAAATGAGTGAGAAAGAGAGGGATAGACATAGAAAGATTGCATTCATCTGAGGAACATAAAGTTACAAAATAGGAGAGTAACACCCAAGAGTGGCCGAGATTAGCACCAGGAATTTTTCTCCCTGACTTGGAGGCCAGCCGCACATGCTAGGGGAAAAGGCAGCTCAGATAGAGAAGGGAGCCCCAAATAAAGGGTGTTGGAAGGATCCTCCCAGGATGGGAGAAGCATACTGAAACTAGACTATAGACTGAACATGATTGCCACTCAATGCCTCTTTTGCAGCACTGAAAAGAAGCGAGAGAACAAAAGGGAATGCCCTGCCACAGAGTGAGGGTGGGATGGGAGGGGTTGGGGGTGGGTAGGATGCTGGGAGAATTGGAGGTGGGGAATGGGCACTAGTGGAGGGATGGGTACTTGATCATTGTATAACTGAAACCCAAGCACAAAAAATTGTAATTCTACAACTGTTCCTCATGGTGTTTCACTAATAAAAATTAAAAAAGAAAAGAAAATCAGATGGGCTGGACATGTAATGAGATTTAGAGACGACCGCTGAACTAGAGCTATTACCGGCTGGATTCCTTAGGACACCAAAAGATCGCGTGGCCGCCCACCTAGGGGATGGTCAGACTTTTTTCTCAAGACCCTGAACAATCGGTTTGAGGCTCTTCGTGTTCCTAGAATGAGCAGACACCATTGGGCTACACTAGCACGCAACAGGGATGAATGGAGACGTTACTGGTGCCCACTCGAACAAATCGATGGGTAACAGAATGTCAAGTGATCAAGTGATTGTTGCACATGGTGTGATTTAATATATTTTTTAGTTTCTATAGTTTAGTAATATTCCGCCCCCCTCTCCACTCTTTGTGTGTGTATGCGTGTATATTGGGGACTTGGTTTTTTATTTGTTTTTTTAGTGAAACAGGTTGTTTTTATTAATGAAACTTGCTTAGGAAAATGTGAGAGGAGAGAAAGAGGGGAAATGTGTGTTGAGGAGAGAACGCAGGCTTCTCAGAAGTGGAAATCAGCAAGCAAAGAAAGAGACAAGCAAGCGAGATACGTATTCAAGGAAGAACAGGGGCTTGGAGAGCAAGCCAGTTCATGGATTTTAAATAGTATTGCACTGAATTTAAGTGCCATCTTTTAATTTTTTTTATAAGTTTTATTGGATTACTGTGAGATATAGTTACAAACTTGCATGATAGCATTTCAGTCAAACAATGTTTGAGTACCCAGCCCTCCACCAGGGCACATTTTCCACCACCATTGTTCCCACTGTCTCACCCCCCACCCCCCACTTTCTGACTCTCTCTCTTACTCTCTCTCTAATTGGGGGCATTATGGATTTGCAATACAGATACTAAGAGGTCATCTTGTTTGGTCCTTGGTCTTTTTTCAACACACATCTCCCATCCTGGGCAATCCCTCCAATAATCATTTACTTAGTGGTTCCTTCTCCATCCCAACTGCCTTTTCCCCCCAGCATGGCTGAAGAGCCATCTTTTTGACTTAAGTGCTTTTGTGTGATCTATTTGATTTAGTGCTTTTGTGTTCTGGAGGATAATACTTAGGAATGGAGTTAATTGCTGTATCATATGACAGACTCTCCCTCCCCCGACCTCTCTGGGTTATTGGGCCACACACCCTGCCACCGTGCTCAGGGGATACTTCTGACTCAGTAATTTGCTTCCAGTAGTGCTTGGGTAGTGAAGATCGAACCCAGGCCTCCTGTGTGTAAAATACATGCTCTAACTCATGCAATCATTTTTCCTTTCAATTTTTTCATCTTTTCAGATAACCAAATATACTTCCTTTTTACTTTCTAGTTTATTTTCACTCTGATTTTTTATTATTTCTTTCTTTTGACTTTGGGTTTCACTTGTTCATTTTTGTAATTCCTTGTGGTATGATATTAGATTGCTTGAGATTCCTTTTATTTCCCGATGTAAACCTTATTGCTATAAACTTCCCTTTTAGTACTGCTTTTGTGAAACAGCATTCACTTTATTCTTATTTGATGTCTTACTTGATTTCCTGGTGGGCACCATTGTTATTCAGTATCATGTTATTTGATCTCCAAACATTTGAGTTTTTCCAAGTTCATTTTTATGGTTGACTAGCAATCTCGTTTCATTCTTATCCCCAAAGATACATGATATGATATCAGTCTTTATCGTTTTACTGACACTTGTTTTGTGTCCCAGCTACCATCTATTTTGGAGAATGCTCCACATGGACTTGACAAGCATGTGTATTCAGCTTTTGGGGTCGAGGGGAGATCTATAAATGGTTTTCAAGGGGCTGGAGCAATAGCACAGCGGGTAGGGCATTTGCCTTGCACACAGCCGACCTTGGTTTGATTCCCAGCATCCGATATGGTCCCCTGAACACCGCCAGGGGTAATTCCTGAGTGCAGTGCCAGGTGTAACCCTGTGCATCACCAGGTGTGACCCAAAAAAGCAAAAAAAAAAACCCCATGGTTTTCAAAGCCCACTCTTCCAACTCTTCATTAAAGTGGTTGTTTCCATGTTGACTTTGTGTGTACCTGCTCTACCTGAGCTCAAACATCTGCTGCTAAGAATTAAACCTGGGCCTTCCTCTTGCCAGGCATGTGCTTCCGGTCCTTTGAACTGTCTCTCTGTCCCCTACTTTTGATTTTTTGTCAGATCTGTCCAATGGTCAGAGAGAGGCATTGCAGTCTCCACTAGTGTCTCTTTTCAGATCTGTTAATAATTATTTTCCATATTTTGATGCTCTTGAGTTATAGACATTAATGAGTGTTATATCTTTTGTTGTATTGATCTCTTATTACATGATGCTGCTCTCTGATTTTCCTCTCAGTTTGAAATCTGTTTTAAGGTTCCAGTCTTTTTTCAGACTACTATATGCCCGCACATTCATTTTCCAGACTTGTGCTTTGAGCCTGTTTTTATCATTGTTGCTCTGGTGGAATTCTTTTGGGGATTTGCCCTTAGCGAGTGAGATACCATAGATTGTCTACCAGCACTGCCATAAGCATGCTTCTAAGAGGACACTGAGAAGTTGCCTGTCAAGAACTCCATCCTCTACAGCCTTATCATTTTATTGCTAAAGGATTTTATTGCTAAAGGATTGTGGGCTTTAAAGTGTTGGGTGCAATTCCTGTTCCCTGTTAACGTGCCCTTAGAAATATCTTTGAGGGGCTGGAGTAATAGCGCAGCGGACAGGGCGTCTGCCTTGCACACGGCCGACCAGGGTTCCATGCCCAGCATCCTATATGGTCCCCCAAGGGCTGCCAGGAATAATTTTTGAGTGCATGATTCAGGAGTAACCTCTGTGCATTGCTGGGTCTGGAAGACATTGACATTTGAAGGGGAAGGAAGGAAGGAAGGAAGGAAGGAAGGAGGGAGGGAGGGAGGGAGGAAGGAAGGAAGGAAGGAAGGAAGGAAGGAAGGAAGGGAAACATTGACATTTGAAGGATCAAATCTAGAAGTCCAAAAAGAAAGAAAAAGGCCTAGAAAGAAATGTGAACTTGTTGCCCTGAGATGGTTTCTGTCTTGGAGATGGCATTCCTGTCACCAGTAAGTCAGAGCTCTTTCTTTTTTGACGCTTGCTGTCAAAGCTTTGTTCCTTGAAGATTAAGGTTGTAAAATTGTCCCACATGGGTTAGAGAGATCAGCAAGGTTTAAGACTTCGCATGCGCCACTAACACAAGCCCTGTTTGATTCCCAGGACCACATATGGCCTTTCTAGCACCACCAGGAGTGACCCCTGGGCCCAGAATCAGGAGAAAATATTTCCGATTCTTTTATTAGTTAAAAGCATTAATTCAAACTCTATGCCTTTTAATGCCATTTGGGGACAATTTTCTGGTCTGTCTCAATGGATTTACTCTATGAACTTAGAATTTTCATTTACTTCTCTGTAGTTTTTAATTATATGTTAGGCATTGCATGTACTACTTTGTAAATGTTTGGGGGTTTTGTTATGTTCCCTTGAAGAATGTTGAGCTTTGTTCAGCCACATAGTCAAAATCATGGAAAATCAGCTTGAATACTGTGTAAGCTGATTTCCCCTCCTTCCATTTTTAGTTTATTTATTTATTTATTTATTTTGCTTTTTGGGTCACACCAGCAGTGCACAGGGGTTACACCTGGCTTTGCACTCAGAAATTACTACTGCTCTGCTCAGGGGACCATATGGGATGCCCTGGGAATCTAACCCCGGTCGGCTGCGTGCAAGCCAAACGCCCTAACTGCTCCAGCCCCGCCCCCTTCCATTTTTATTTAGGTACCATGATATATAATACTCGAGCTCCAGCGGGCCCAGTAACGTCTCCATTGGAGACTTTGTTGTTACTGTGTTTGGCATATCGAATACGTCACGGGGAGCTTGCCAGGCTCTGCTGTGCAGGCGAGATACTCTCTGTAGCTTGCCGGGTTCTCCGAGAGGGGCGGAGGAATCGAACTCGGGTCAGCCACGTTGGCTGCGTGCAAGGCAAACGCCCTACCGCTGTACTGTTAGCGATAGTTTCATGCTTTGTACCAACCAATACCACACCTACCCCCAGAGTGCTGCTTCCCTCAGGCAGTTTCCCGAAGACCCCTCTAAGTAGCACCCCCGCCTGTACCCCCCGTCCCCAGGATCAGTTCTGTAGATCAGCTTTCCAGTTCTGTTGCCTTTGGTCCTTGGTTGCGCCCTTTACAGTGTGTCTTTCTCCCCACCCCCAAATGGATTCAGAGAAATTCTTTAATTTTGCTTTATCTCTGACTGTTTGAGTTTTTGCCCTGTTTCTGACGCTTCCCATTTTCAGATCATTGTAGTCTGAGAAGATAGTTGAAAATGATTTCTGTCATCTTGATTTTATGAAAATATATGTTGTGACCCATCATGTACTCTTGATTATGCTATGAGCATAATCAGGAGAATATGTACTCCACTTTCGGGAGATGAAGGGCCCTATATAAGCCTGCAGGCCTATCTCTTCCATTGTGAGGGCTGATTTTTATGGTTTACTCTTTGCATGGGGCTGGAGCAATAGCACACCGTTAGGGCATTTGCCTTGCACATGGCCGACCCGGGTTAGATTCCTCCGCCCCTCTCAGAGAGCCCCACATGCTACCGAGAGTATCTTGCCCTCATGGCAAAGCCTGGCAAGCTACCTGTGATGTATTTGATATGCCAAACACAGTAACAAGTTACTGGACCCGCTCGAGCAAATCGATGAACAATGGGAGGACAGTGCTACAGTGCTACTCTTTGCATTTGGCCAAGTTTCCCAGAAAATGTCCTCTAGTCAGGGCTAGTGGTCTTTCTTTAGTATCTATGTGACAGTGCTCCTTTGTGGCTTCAAAGGGAGACTGAGACATTTACTGTCCCTTGAAATCTTACAGGGCTTTACATTCCTCTAGTGTTGCAGCTATTGGAGTCTGTCTACTCTGTGCATAATTCATTCCCTTCCCTCCCCGGGCTGCCATCCCAGGAATCTACTAACTTTGGGCTCAGCCAGCAAATAGAGAGTTTCTTTGCAAATTGTATTCTTCATAGCGTTTACTGATGTGAAAGATTCTCTTTTTAAAGCTGCCTTGACCAGCCTTTATACTAACCATGGTTGCTTGGTTTCATGTGCTATAGCAGACTTTGTCATTCCACTCATGGGAGGTGCCGTGTCAGTGAATATTAGCATTTGGCATTGTTTCCCTAGTCAAAGGCTGTAGCTGGTTCATACTCTAACTTTTTTTGTGTTTTCCATTGGCTCCAAAGGTTGTTATGTGTGTTTGTGTATATCTGCTCCAGGGATTAAACTCAGGGTCTCACACTTGTAAGACCAGCATCCAACTGATGATCTAAATCCCTGGTCTTCAAAGTTGATTTTTATACTTGTTCACAGTTTATCATTATTTTTGGATGGAAGTTATAATAAATTCAATTTCCTTAAGAATCTGGAGGCCAGGGTGTAGCATAACAGTAATAGAGCACTTTCCTTGTGTGTGTGAGTCCCTGGAGCTGATTCCCAGCAACAGAAAAAAAAAAAGCAAAAAAATTGTTTTGTGTGGTTTATTTTTCGTCATTTGTAAACAGATGTCAAACCTCATTTTCATTTGGGAGTTTAAAAATAGTTTGGAGTCATGTATAATGGATGAAATCATTGCTAGCCAGTAGAGGACTGCTTAAACCCAGGAGATTGTTTTTTTAATGAAATGCTTAGTGTTTATGAAAAGAAATGTAAGATATTTAAGCATACTCTTTTGAAATTTGATAATGTTTCTTATTTAGGCCTCGGCACAGGTTAGAGCACCACATGAGTTGGAATGAAGCATACTCTGTATACCTATGTAGAGGATTGAGAGTAAACAGTAGAAATTATTTTCAGTGACTCCAGTGTTCTAATGTCTGTATGCCAATTCCTGATATATTAAGAAGAGTTGAAGTGTTTTTGAAGTTTCTTACTTGCCCCTAATGAATTTTGATCACTGTAACTGGTTAGGGAAGTTAGTATGCATTTTTAAATTCCAAGACTAGAGAAATTAGGTCAACTTGAAATATATCATACTCTAGGAAAATATGACTGGCCTTAAAAATGAAAATTTACACCCTCAGCATTGTTACTATTTTGCTTTTAGCTGCTGATGCTCAGCATGGTTGACTGCAGCATCACAGTGATGTTGCTAGGGGTGAGTGAATATTTAAGGAGGTCAGAAACATTTTATGTTCTTGTCAGCAAAGCTACCTTAAATAATAATGGTATTGCCTTTTTTTAGTTTTTCCTAACCTTTTAAGCAACTTCAAAGTATTCCCTAATCAGCAGAGATTTTTGCTTGATATACCTTTAAGAGAGTCTCTTTACAAAAATTTAAATGGTTATGTTATTGAATTTTAAAAAAAGAAAATACTGATAAATATAAAAAGGGAAGAAAATTACTTTTACCCAAATTCCCCTACTAGGAACCGTCACATTTGAAGGCATTTTTTCTGTTTCTACTTACAGGACTGGATCACATTATGTGTATTTTATACTGTGTTTCCTCCTTCGTTCAATCACTCTGTGTATGATGACTGTGCATGTGCTATTTTGAAATAAAAAATATGCAGATGCTTGTTTAAATCTGTCTAAACTACATTTCTTTAAATATGGCAGGACCTAGAATAAGGTAAATTTATCATTAATTGAAACTATATTTACTTTTACTTACTTTTTAAAAATTTTTGAACAGAACTTTATTTATTGTTTTTTGGGCCACATGTGGCTGTACTTGGGGCTTACTCCTGCCTCTGCACTGAGCGATCACTCCTGGCAGGCTTGAGAACACTTTAGAAGTCAGGGATCGAACTCTGGCCACTGCATGCATGACACTATCTGCTGCACTATCTCTTCAGCCTCCTTTGCTCTTCTTTGAAACTGATAACCATGAGGGAAAAAATTTCAGCTCCTGCTTGAGCAAACCTAAGAGCAAAAGGCCTGCTTAATATTTCGTTGCATTAGAGGCAGTCTGCCTGTGGGCACCTGGATATAGTGTTTTCTCATCAGCCCTGTCACGTCATTTATGCTATCACAGTGCAGAAGCTCCTTCCGCTCCCTGCCCTCTTTTCCCCCAAGAATTGCACAGGGGGCAATGCTTCCAGAGAACAGCAGATTCATGACACAGTTGATTTTGCACTTCATTCCTGAATTTTGCATTTCACTGCGTTGGTATTTTGTATTCATTACACAGTTGATTTTACAGTTCATTCATTGTATGTTGAGGAATCTTTTACTTTCTGTTAGAGGGGTCGTTTGAGGTCTTGACCCGTAGGATAAGAAGTTCGGTGATAGAGGACAGAAAGGCCCCAAAGTTGCCATTTAAAAGAACACTCCCCTGAACACAATCGTTTATATTATACATTCAGCCACTCCGGGCACGTGTCATTGGGAAGTGCCAAAGCCTTTAGTTTAATCAAGGTCTCCTTGCCAGTCTTGTACCTGGGTGTTGAGCTGGCAGGCAGTCTTCCTGTGGAGACAGAGCTCACCTTGAGCCCTGAGGCCCAGGTCAGAGAAGCCTGTTGTCAGCATCTTTACCTCCCCCGGGCTGTTTGAGGAAAACTTCTTGAAGGAGGAGATGTTTAATTGACATCTTAGTGAAGAGATGGGTAGGAAAAGGGGAGGGAAAAGGCAGGGAGAACTTTCCAGGTAGAGGACGTATCACAGACAGAAATCAGGATTCAGTCCGTTTCCTCTGTTCCTGACAGAGGACTTCTGGAGTTGCTTTGGAATATTGGTTGATTTTCCTCACGTCACCCGTGTGAAATATGTGGCAAGCATGGCCTTCATTGACACATTTTTCAGATTGCTTCTTTAAATGTTAATAGCTTTGGACAACCTAATACTGAATAAATGCATCATTTCAGTCTCTTAACCCAAAGACCTCTCTGAACTCCCCTACAGACTAGGCTCTTTTGAGAATTACTTGGGCTGCTTGCCTGTTGAATGGTTATATTATTTCAAGATTTAAAAAATTTAAATCGATTTGTTTTGGGGGTCAGTAAGCCTAGGCCTTTCTCCTTGCTCTGTGCTCAGGGGTAGTGTCGAGAAATTCTCAGGGAACTATATGCAGTGCCGGCGATCGAACCTGGGGCGGCCATGTGCAAGGAAAGTGCCTTAAGGTCTTTTTGACCCAATATAGGGCCCTCCCCAGGGGGCCCAGAGGCTGTTTCTGGCCACACTGGACTTGACTGTATGGACCTGACAGTTTGGTGCTTAGCCCAGTGGTGCCAGTCAGTGGAGCAGCCCTGATTGGGTTCAGAGGCTGCCATGGCCACACTTGGTGGTGCTTAGGTGGGCATGTGATGCCCAGGATTAAATTTGTGGTCTCATGCCTTCCAGGCGTGTGCTGCAGCCTCTTTGATCTGTCTCTCCATGCCTGTCCTAGATATTTTGTTAGTCACAGCATCTTTCTCTTTGCTTCAGTAGTATGTCCTAGACTTCCTGTGGAGACCAGGTGACTATCTAGGCCAAGGGTTAACAAACTGCAGCTGGAAGGCCAAATCTGGCTCAAGACCTAGTTCTGCAAATGCATTTTTACTGACACACAGCCCCGTCCACTCATCTCTATATCATCCATGGCTGCTTTAGCACTCTACAGGATACTGAATGGCAGGATATACCAATGATCCTTTTTGTATAAAATGCTGACTTTTATACAATAATAGCAAATGATATTTGCTTTTCACTGGTCTAAGCATAATTCATAACCGAATATCTCCACGTAAAACAAAGAAACACACAAATGCTCTATCCCCACATGCTCAGGATTTCTTTGTTTTCAATTGGTGTTTTCTGCTGATGCTTTCCAAGCCAGTCTGCAGTTTGTTATTTCTGAGGGCGAGTTTTCCTTTTTTCTCTCCTTTCTTAGCAGTTACCTCTGGTGTAACTAATAAATAGAGGGGCCGGTATACCCTATTATATCACACTGCATCACTTCAAGTTTGATCAGTCTTAGAGTTTGGTCCCACACCTAAAATTTGAAAACTATTTTTCCTTAGAGGCGTTTTCACTGTCACATTGCTTCTTGCTTCACAACAGTCTAGAGAAGAAAAAGAAAAAAAAAACTTTGGCTCCAGCAGAAATGTTTTAAGCAGAATCTGACTATTTCGGAAATTGGTCACTTTGGGTATATCACTGCACTTCTCTAGATGTTAGAGGTTAGTTGTCTCTACCAGAATTGTGGAAGGATGAAGGCCAGGAGTTTAAGCATCTTTTGTCCTATTCCCTGAGGCTGATAGGACTGGATAACTGACTTCTCTCACTTTCATTCGTTAGTGGAAGTGGAAAGGTTACATTTTTTTTTCTAATTTTATTGTGCAGTAAGTCTGTAATTTTGTTTGTTTTGCTTTGGGGGCACACTTGCTGGGACTCAGGGCTTACTCCCGGTTCTGTACTCAGGGTTCACTTGGGGACTCAGGGAACCATGTGGACTGCCAGGGATTGAGCCTGGGTTGATTGTGTGTAAGGCAAGTAAATTATCCACTGTACTTTCACTCCACACTCCCTAATGTGGCTTGCTTTTTATATTTTGATTTATTTTCATTTGTTTTCCACTAACATTAAGAACATAATTCTTATTTAAATAAGTATTAGAGCTAGGAGAGAGCTCACGGGGCTAGCATGTGTGTTTGGCATGTAGGAGACCTGGGTTGATCTCCAGCACCGTACAGTGTTCTAAGCATCACGAGGACCAACTGCTGAGCAGCACACGGGAAGTATTACTTGAGAATAGCCAGGTATGGCCTGAGAACCAAAAACCAAAGCATCCCCAAACAAACAAAAAAGACCAGCCAGTTAGAACAGAAAAACATGAAATTTAAATTATCAGCATTAAAATATCTCTAGTCTCCCCCCCCCCCCCGGAAAAATAATATTACAGAATGAAGGTTCTTTTAATGTGTCTTGAAATAAAACTAGAAGCATTGAGTTTTGAGACCGGAAGGAACTTGACATATTTTTTATGCCTAGATGGCAAGAGTTGTGGGTAATTTGTTTCTAGTTTCAAAGGTAGAAGTATGCAGTTCATGAAAATACAGACTTTGCCAGACTGAAGATAATAGGGAAGGAAGATGTTGAGTGATAGATCTCCCTCCCTTCCTCCCTCCCTCCCTCCCTCCCTTTCTTCCTCCCTCTCTCCCTCCCTCCCTTCCATCCATCCTTCCTTCTCTCTCTTCTTCTCTCTCTTCTTTTCTCCTATGTTCTTCTCTCTTCCCTCCCTTCCTTTCTCTTCCCTCCACTTTCCAGCTTTCCCTGAGAACAGCTCTGGAGAGCTATGCCCCTGGAGTATTTAACCCTTTTGTTTTAATAGCTCTCACTATGCCTTTGAGCTGTTGTCATTACACAGAAAACAAGTTGCTGTTTATTTTAAATAGACGTTTCTAGGAGAAAAGAGAGCTCCATCCGCATTCTTAACAGCCCATCAAAACACATACTGGAAATCTGTCTCTTCAGTGATTCTTGTTTAGATGTGTTTATTTCTACTGGAAATATTAGCATAAGCATTATTTGCTTATATCCAGACAGGCTCCTTATTTACAGATGTGAATTTAGGAGTAGGGAAAGATAAAGAGGAATAGACATGCTGGTAAAAATGTTTGTCAGTCCTCTTTTGTTTTTTTACCCCCTACTTAGCATCCCTAAGTTTTAAGCATAGGAAGTAGATCATTCATAAAAGGGCAGCTCAGTTTACTTAGAAAACACTGTGCTTTGCTTGGAAAATGGATTGAACATGTAATGTAACTGGTTGTTCAGTATTTTTTTTCTTTTGCCACAGAGTTTAGTTCTTTCAAGTAAGAGTTTATCATGCCATGAGAAGTTGCCCCAGTTGTTTCCTTCGAGAATATTTGATTCCATTTTACTATCTCTGACGTGAATACTAAAGGTTCATGCACTTGCATATTAAGAGTCTAGGAAAGAGAGATCCAGGTTGGGTGGTTGAGTGACCGTGACTAAAATCTGGGTGTGTCTACTTATGTCACCATCTATCAATGCACAGGTTAGGACCAGGGCATCAATGAGGATTTTTTCAGTTTTCAAATGATGTGGATTATCACTTTTGCCAGTTTCTGCATGTAGCAAAAGGGACTGTTGAGCCTAGAAAGAAGTGTTTGGCTCAATGAGTTAGTCTTGTATAGACTACTTAAACATTATTGCTTATTATTAATTCATAGACTTCAGAATATTTGTGTTTGATTTTTAAAGAACCCATAGTAGACATTTCACATTTATTTGTATTATTATTTTTAGTTTTTGCATAACATCTGGTGATGCTCAGTGGTTACTCCTGGCTCTGTTCTCAGGAATCACTTCTGGTAAGGCTCAGGAGACCATATGGAATGCTAAGAATTGAACATAGGTTGGCTGCATAACACGGCGAGTGCCTTACCCACTGTACTATTGCTCCAGTCCTTTTTTTTATTTATTTATTTTAAAATTTTTGGTAGGCACTGTGATTCACAGTATTTTTAATCATAAATGTCAGGCACAGCATGTTTCAGCATTGCACCCCACAACAGAATGTTAGTATCTCTCTAACGAAGGTCAAAATCTTCTATGATGTTTGAAATGTGTCAGGGTTTGATGGATGAAATAGTCGTTGCAAGCTAGAGAGGGCCTCTAATGACCATTTCTAAGGTAATTATTTCCTTGTTACATCTGCTCCATTATATTCTCCAAACGACCAGCCTGGGGTGAGAGGACCTGTGTTGCAAGAGAGGAAATGGAAAGTTTGCCTGCCCAGTGTGACCTTGCGCTCTGACCCCTCGCTCTATTGTTCCTTCCCCTCTGGTCTCAGGTGAACAAACATGGGATTGCTTCAGACCTTGACTCCCATCCCCTGTGTCTTAGATACCAATTGCTGCACACAATATCCACACGAAGGGTTAACACACTGACACTGGTGCTGCAATTTGTGTTAGTGTTAGTTTAAATGTCTTCCACGTGTGAGCACTCGTGGTACATACTGGCATCCCTGTGTGCAAATCAGTGCACAAATGATCACACAAGTTTTATGAATCAGTAGTTGGGTTGTGAATTGGAGAAGACTTTATAAGGCCACAAAGTATGAGCAGGGCTGCTGAAGCTCGATTAGAAGAGGATTTGCCTCTAAGCTCATGTGATTATTGGCATAATTTAGTTTCCTATTAACCACTTGCTGGGGGATGCTCTCAGCCGGCTCTCTCTGTGGGCACCTCACCATGTGACAGTTTGCTTCTTCAAAGCCAGCTCGAAAGAAACTCTTGCAGCAGAACTAATGCTGTTATCTTATCTGATCATCACATGATTCTGTCATTTTTGCCTTATTCTCTTGCTTACAAGCAAATCACAGGTTCTATTCCATTCCGTTCAGAGTGGCATGAATTGCACAAGTGTTGAATAATAGGCTCATGGGGGCCCATTTTAGAGTCTGCCACATTTGAGGCTACCCAGGACTTGACTCCTCTTGGTCTTTACTCTGCTCTCTGTGCTTTCTCCTCCTCATTTAGGAGCATTCCTTCCTTCCTTCCTTCCTTCCTTCCTTCCTTCCTTCCTTCCTTCCTTCCTTCCTTCCTTCCTTCTTCCCTCCCTCCCTCCCTCCCTCCCTCCTTTCCTCCCTCCCTCCCTCCTTCCCTCCCTCCCTTCCTTCTAACCTGCCCACCTCCCACTTTTTAAAAATATAACGGATAAATCCATACTGTTGCTAATGAGTGAGGATTAAAAAAAATAAAACTAGTGTTGGCAGTAAGTGGCTTGCATTTTTGTGTGGCTTTCATTTCTTAGAGTTGCCTGCTTAGCTACTTGGCATCCTAATTCTCACTAAAAGAATTAGTATTATGGAAAATAATTCATTTCCTCTCTAAAGAATTGGATATCGAAAAAAGAAACTCACTGCTGATATGATGAATGCTAACAGATACATCCTTGAGCTTTCTGTTTGCACATTAATAAGGGTCTCAACTAAGATGAGGCTTTTTTCTTTTTTAAATAATGCTAGGAATTAATCCCAGGTTGTCACACATGCAAGGCATGTGTTCTTCCTCTAAGACAGTTTCTGACCCTTGGATGGGGATTTTTATTCAGTACTACTTTAACCTGGCGAGCTCCCCTGATGTATTTGATATGCCAAACACAGTAACAAGTCTCACAATGTTACTGCGCCCACTCGAGCAAATTGATGAACAACGGGAGGACAGTGACAGTGCCTACTTTAGATCAACCAAGATAAATGTTTTGAGTTATTTTCAAAAGTCTAATTTGAAACTTTCTCCAAAATAATGACAAAGGGGAAAAATTTAATTTAATGGATTATGTGAATTTAATAGACTGGTGAACAAAATAATTACACTTTTAAGGAATCCTGTATTGGACAGTGTGTGTGCACAATTTCTGTCTACAGAATTACTTTCCAAGATATGTATTACTGTCCTTATTTTCTGGGCCTGAAAACCGAGTCTTAGAGGAATTAAATTAGCCGGCAGAAACAAAACTGCTATTTAATAGCAGAGGTGGAGTTCAAGCCTATGCATTTGCAACCTTCTGCAGTTCCTAGACTTTTCAAAGGCATTCGTGCCCAGCATGCAGGGCTATAAAGTAAGCATGCTCATTGATAGCTCGTCATGTGCCTTTCATTGTTGGGTGTAACTTTTTAGTCTTTCCCAACTATTCCTTTTTATGTGTTTGGGAGTCATGCCCGACAGTACTTTCCACATGTGGTGGTGCAAATTAGACCTGGGCCTCCTACATGCAATGCACATGCTCGGTCCATTGGCCAGTGTCTCTTGCTGCTCTTTCCATAGTAGTCTTACTGGCAAGTTCCTTCTGGAAGCTAGATTTATGTGCTATTTATTCTATACATTTCTTTCTTTATTCCTCTCTCACTGTTTCTCTGTATACCTCTCTCTTTCTCTCTCTCACACACACAAGCTTCTTGTAATGGCTTAGGTAACTTTAAGATTTCTATATATTCTGTAACTAAGATAATACTTTCATATAGCATCTCATTGTTTACACCACTTTCTAATTATTAATAAATCTCTTTTCTCCAAATGGCTTAATATTCAGTTGGGCAAAATTAACAGGGTGATTTTTTTTTACTATTTTTTAATTGCACTATTGGAATACACGTTTACAACAGCATTAATGGTTATGGTTTTGATGTATGTAGTTACTGCATCTCACATGATCACTACCAGTGTGCCCAACACCACCAGTATCCAATGTTACTTCCATCCCATTCCATCATTCCCCTCACACATCTGGTTCCTGTCTTCTGGGATCCATATGTTCTTACCCTAAAGCGAACAGTGGTTCCATTTTACTTGGTAGAACTGGGGTATTTTCACTTGAGGTTCTGTGCAGTGCAATAAAGTAGAATATCCTATCCTTAGGTTGTGTACCCTGGCAGGTTAAGGAAGTTTGAGAAAGGAGAAAACATTGCTCTCAATGACTTACTCTTGGAAAAAGGACGGTTTGGGGGTATATATTCCATGATTTCTCAGGTGATAGACTGTGCACACACAAGAGAGCAGGTCTGGTCATGGAGCAGTGGGTGGCCTTGGTGATAAAATAGGACCCTGGTGACTCTAAGCATGCTTGCTCTGGCCAACTTTTCGCTTTCATCTTGCTTTAACCTCGCCACCACACAGTTTATTAAGGGACAGTTGATCCTCTGTTGGAAAGGAAGGAATTGGGACTTGGAAAATGAAATGAATTTTTCTAAGGTAACTAGTCACTAAGGTAACTTTCATAAATGGTAAAACTTTGAACCCAGGTTATTACATGTGCTGTGTCCTATGCTTGATTATAGTGGTTTGGATTGCCTAATGGTTTCTCTTTTCTATAAATTTTAAACAATTCTGGAAGTAGAACAGACATGTAAATGGGAATCAACATAGCTTATAGCTTTAAGTACTGATAAAGCAGGATTGGAGAGCCCAGAAGTATCAGTTGTCTCCTTCTCTAAAGCTGAAATCTGTATCTACCCTACATCCCCGATCTAACCGTCCAGGAACAACTGGAATAGCTAGCTGGCATATTCTCCTAGCAGCAGGCAATGAGACACTGTCCTGCTTTCTGTGTGAAATGAGTTTGTTCCAGGTGTTAGAACCAGGGCCGTGTTGGGGGTGAGGGGTGGGAGGAGGATTGGCAGTGGTGGGTTTGCTCAGGAAAAATGAATGTTTTTCCTCAAGGTCATTTCAGTGTTATTCTATTAGACTTCATTTTTGATTTGGGGAAGAAAGGAAGGGACAGCTATAATTTTTCCCTGTGTTTTGAGTTTAGAAAAAGAAAGGGAAAACATAGTGTAGAACAAAGAATGAAAGGTGTGGTTAACCAGATTCTTTTTCTATATGACAGGTGATGAAAACGTACTGGAACAATGGGAGAAGCCAGTAAATTATAGGATACCAAGATGACAAGAATTTTTCTAAATGAACAGTAAGTAAAATTTTATTAGTTCCTTAGAATTTTTAAATTAAATTAATTTTTTTTAACTACAGGGTAAAAATTTGTGTAAGAGGCCATGGTAATGGGATGGGGATGGAGATCAACACAGAGACTTTGCCTTGGATCTGTAAGGCCCTAGGTTTGACCCCTGGTCCAGGGGGTGGGGCTGTTTAAAAATATTCAAACCCTTCAGAAAGCATGATGCTAGGATTTGAGAAATTTCAGTTGTCTCTGCAGACACAATTTTATTGTCCATGAATTCAGCCATGTGCAGATCTAAATATTTCATCTGTAGTTAAGCCTCAAATGGTTGTGCTTGTGCTGAACATGTATAGGCTTTTCTTTCTTACCTAGTGATACAGTATTTGAAAAATCACTCACATAGCACATTCATTGTGTTAGGAATTGTAAAAAAATCTTGGGATAAAGTAAAGTACATGGAAGAATGCGCAAAGGTTATTTATTTATTTTTTTGTTTGTTTTTTGAACCATGCCCAGTGACTCCTGGATCTCTCTGCTCAGGAATTATTCCTTGAGGTGTTTGGGATCATATAGAATAAATATTGACCATGTTCAGGATAAGCACCTTAACCCCTATACTACCTCTCTGACTGATGTGCATATATTATAAACAATTATATAATTTTGTATAAGGGACTTACATATTCTTAGAGTTTGGTATCCTGAGTATGTAGGCATCCCAGAACCAGTATTTCTGGATACTAAAGGATAACTATTCTTTCCTGGTAGGGTGTGTTGTGTTAAGTTGGGTGCATCAGTTTGGTGGATTAAGGTTAAGTCATTAAATAATTAAGGAATTATATTTTAATGCCAAGCAAACTTGTAAAGACCATTCTCAGTTATAAAATAGTCTTGGTCCCATTGTTGTGTGAAACTTATATCTTTACCGTATTTTGTTTGATACATTGTGGGGGTAAATATGAATAAACTTGATGAATATGGATAGAATTTTGAGCTGTCTCTGCCCTCCCCACCTCCTCATGCATCATTATCCTCACATTTCAGAACCCATTAATGTCTGCATTATGAAAATGATAACATTGGTATATGCGATAGCTTGGTGGGAAAAATTGTGTATATTTGAGCCAGATATTTTATGGTGGTCTGACCTCTGTTTTTTTGCTTTTAGTCATTTCCACTTCTCAACTATAGTTGCTCTGTGTGTGTGTGTTGTGTCCGTGTGTGTGATTTGATCCAGCCTCTCAAGAAACAAAAGACTGTATAGATAGTCTTTTGTGTTACTCTAGTATATCTTAAGACCACAATAATTATAGTTTCTATTCTTCCTTATATTTGTTTCATGATTTACAGCTTGCAAACTTTTGTTTTGTCTTAGAAGATTAACTTCCTCAGCAGGCAGTTGTAGGTTAATACTGCAGGTACTGACATGCCTGTAAACTTTTAGGCCAGCACTGCTGGGTGGAGAGGTTTGTATTTTGCTGACTTCCATGATTTAAGAACTCTCACCTTGATTGGTGTACCATAGCAGAGTTGGGAAGTGGTGTAGAGAAGAATTTGACCAACCAGATACAAATTAGTTGCAAATAGTGTCAAGAGCACATCTCAGAGTAAATAGGAAGTGATGAGTTTTGAATATGTATTATATTTGCTTTTAAATATAATGGATTTAATTGTATGTTTACATAGCTTAACTTTTTAAGTGGTGGTGTTTCACAGTTGTCTTGCCAAAAAATCCTGAGAATACAACATTGTGTTCTAGGGAACTGGAACAAAATGGCTCAGGTACACCCCTGATTGCATGTTTTCTATTGTAAGGACATTTCTGAGTTTACATTTTTTCGGTTCTCTTTCTTGGCCCTGTTGGTAAGATTTGGTTTGGATGATAAAAACAAGATTTGGATTGAAGCGATAGTACAGCGGGTAGAGCATTTGCCTTGCCACAGCCGGCCCAAGTTTGATCCCTGGCATCCTAGATGGTCTCCTGAGCACCACCAGGAGTAATTCCTGAGTGCAGAGTCAGGAGCATCATTGGGTATGACCCAAAAAGCAAAGCAAAACAAAAACCAAAAACAAGATGGGGTTGAATCTGTGCTTGGCAACCAAAGTTGTCATGGTCATGAAGCTTCTGGAACTAATGATAATGTTGAGAGTAGTTTAAAATTTAAACCTTATTTGTGTGTGTTTTGGGCCATACCTCAGGTGCTGTGGGTGGGGATGCTGTACCAGGCAGAGTGCTCAGGGAACCATGCAGTGCAAAGATCAAACCTGGAGCCTCCTGCATGTGAAACATGCATTCTAGTCCTTTGAGCTACTTCCTTCACTCTTTGTTTAAACCCAGCGCCTTTTCTTTAAAAAAATTTTTTTTGAAAATTTTATTGTTTTATTTTTTCATTTGTTTGAGTTCTCAAGTTGTTGACTTAGCTTTTGTAATCCCTTGCCTCTTCTGGTTGTTGAGTGACCATGCTTAGAGATAAGGCACAGTTCACTCTTCTCTAAACTGAACTTTCTTCTCTCACTTCTCTGTTCTCCTTATCCACATTTTCACAGGAGTGAACCCTGTGGGGCCAAACAGACAGGATGTCACCAGATTAGCCTTGGCAGATGGTTTTGCTTTTGATTTAGAAATGAAGGGTTGTGTGTGTGTGTGTGTGTGTGTGTGTGTGTGTGTGTGTTGGAGGCCACAACCAGCAGTGTACAGGGCTTACTCCTGGCTCAGGGATTACTCCTGGTGGTGTTTGGGGAGACCTTATGGCAGACTATGGATCAAATCTTAGCCTCAAGCAAGACTAGTGCCCTACTTGCTGTACTATTGCTCTGGCCCCAGAAATTAAGTTTTAATGAAGTTCTTTAGCAATGCGATAATTTCCAACTCAACTGAGAACTGAGGCTGTAGGAGAGGAGCTGGGTGAGGGATATGGATTTGGTGGTAGGTGTAATGTACTCGTTTTCTAAGCTTAAAATAATAATATTAAGACTATCTGAAATCTTAATGCCTTATTGAAATTGATTTTTTTAAAAAAGTGAATTGTCTTCAGAGACAGAAGCAAAAAACAAAACAAAAGCATCTAGGTAGTTTTAGGTTTGTAGTGACTTGATTAATACTTTCAAACGTTTAAGGAAGGGGAGCACACTAGACCTGATATATATTCTAGAAGCAGTTTCTTCAGTTTTCTGACTTGCCCTTTCGAAGGGAACAGTTGAAGCCTAAAATTGCTAAGGAACAGCCAAGATTGTGATAGTTGTTTTTATTTTAAATCTCACCCACCTAGTTCTGAAAGCATAGTCTTGACTGAGCCTTTGAAAAATGCCTCAGTACGACATTACATGATTCTCATAACCAACTATAGAAAACAAAGTATTTTACAATGCCTTTTCATCAATTCTGATTGTTGGGGGGGAAATTCTAAACAATAATGGTGCACCTTTTGTCGAAATAATGAATGTAATCAATGTAGAGAAGAGTTAAGTAGAAATCATCTGCCTCACAGGCATTGGGAGGGGTGGGAGGCGTTCTTGGTGGTGAAAAATGAGTACTGGTGAAGGGAAAGGTGTTTGATCATTGTATGACCGAGACTTAAACCTGAAAGCTTTGTAACTTTTCCCACAGTGATTCAATAAATAAATATAAGAAGAAAAAAAAGAAAAAGAAAAATACCTCAGATATTTCAAAACATTCACTTGTATCAATTCCCTGAATCAGAGTTACATAATCTTAAACCATTTTCCTCTTTATTTCCGCCTAAAACAATAGATATTTATAGTTCCTACTGAGTTAGGATTGAATGAATTATTGCAGACATAATTCTTGACTGTTTCAAGTGGAAACACGTGAATAGAAACCTGAGAGACTTACTTTTGATTATGAAATACTGCTCTGTGTCCTAATGAAATCGTATAAGGGTGTTCTGGTAACTTTTGAAAGCAAACATGAGATAATAATTAACAGGGAAATTTCACCAAAGGTAAATGTATAATTTCTTTCCAGAATGAACTGTATGCTCTTAGTGGAATCCCCTTATAGGTAAATTTGGATTAGAGTACAGTGAAGCAAATTGTCTGTAAATGTGTAAATTTTACAGCCTTGTATTATGTTCATCTCAACAAACTTCAGTATTTTCTTGGTACTTAGCGGTCATAGGTTGTTGGGTAGATTCCGTTAATAATCAGACAGGCTTATTCCACTTCAGGTGTTGATATCAAGCCTGAATATAGAAACTTATAATTCTGAAACAAATATGGTAGATTTTATAAAGCGATATTAAGTACTTGGGAAACAGGCTAAAGAATTTACGTGTGTCACAGGAGTGAGAATTATCAAGGAGGGATTCATGAGCAAATGACATTTGAATTGGTATTTAATAATGCCTTTTCATTAAAAGGCCTCTTTTGGGTGGGGGGGGGACCTCTCAAGTGGGTACTCAAGACAGCTAGGGCCGTGGGGAACAGACACTAGCATTCTCTACCAGCTGGACCGAGTGAGGTTAAATGCAAAAGCCCAAGAATTTGAGGCTGGTGGGTTATCCACGTGATGCTGGGGGCCTCCATATGATACCCAGGTACTCAGGGCCTCCAAAGGCACTCAGCAATGCTGAGGAACCCTGTGGTACCAGGATCCAACCACCATACTATCTCTCTAGACTCTAAAATGCCTTCCAACAAGTATGAGCATTAATGAGTGCTAATTGGAAATAACTTAAAAAGGTTAAAATCATTCAAAATGTAAAATTCATCAATATGATTCTTAGAGGTAACTTTCCAGGGGATCAGACGGATGCCAGAGATCAAAACTGGGTCGATCCCATGCAAGGCAAGCACCTTAATTGCTGTAGTATTGCTCTGGCCCCCTTAGAGGTAACGTTAAAAAAAGAAGTAGATTTCTTTGCCTAAATTTTATATCCATTTCTTTCTCTCCCTAAAGACTGTTCAAAATAATTGTATTAAAACCATATCATTATAAATATTATTTTAAAACCTCATAATTGGCTATGTGTTGAGACCATGTTATATCAACCGTAATAATTTTTGTTGTTGTTATGATATGGTATGGTATGGTCTATAATGTCTGCAACTGCTTCCCTATCAGTGGGCATTTAATGGGTCTGAACTTTCCAGTCTGTAAAGCAAACAATGGTGAACATCTCTGTGCATGCATTATGGCACATTTATCCAGTTGTTTGAAAAGGATCTTTGTATAGGGTTAGGGTAGTATGTATTCTTCTACAATTTGGGTAGAGGAAATAGCTTGAGTAAAGGGGCAGGAGTGGGAAAGGACAAACCTATTCTGGAGAAAATCTAGAACTGTTGTAGGAAACAAAGAGGAGAGAAATATTTGTTAGGACTGGAGGAAGCAGATAGAGGAGGGTCTTTGGTGCTATACCCTTTATTCATTCTCAGTATAGATTCCACGTTGGAATCTATACTATATCAGACTAAGACTTTGAGTAGTTTCCGTAATTTCCCCTATTTAGGGAAATGAATTGCTCATTCTGCTTTCCACATAGAAGTGTGCGTGCATGCATGAGTGTGTGTGTGTGTGTGTGTGTGTGTGTGTGTGTGTGTGTGTGTGTGTGTTACTGTAAGAGGGGCCTGAGAGATAGTAGAGTGGATAGGGCTTGCCTCATATGCAGCCAACCTAGATACAATCCCTGGTACCCTATATGGTCCCCAGAACTCCCCCCAATTGTGATCCATGAGTGCAGAGCCAGCCTGAACATCTCTGGGTGCGGCCCAAAACATAAGCAAACAAAAAATAAGTATTGCAAAACTAAGAGAGCTTACGAGTAAATTGCATGATTTAGAAATCTTAGAGTATGAAGTGACTCTGTTCTAGTGGCTGTTAAATAAAGTTGACAATGAGGTGCTGAAAGAGTTAGCATAAATATGTTCAGAGTGTCTGCCATCCTTAAGATGCTCTTTAGGTATTTTAGGTCAGCTTCCTTTCCCCTCTCTTCCTGAGTGTGTTTTTACCATACTGTTTCATTTGTATCCCATATTAGACTTCCTAATTCTAAATTTGTGTGTTCAGCGAAGTAATTTACTCCAACTCACTCATTAGTGTAATGTTCTTTCTTTTGATCTGAACTTCTTAAATAGTATATCTTATGCCCCCCCATAATGTAAATTGCTTAAATACACTATTAGAGCAAAATAAAACTCTTTGTAAATTAGTGATTGTTGTTTAATTTCCCTCTGGCAAGTTACTGTCTCCTCCACTCCTCCTGTGTGAAGTGAATTTTATTGCTGTTGGTAAGAATGCTCCTTTGTTTTTTTCTCTTTACGGTATTTCACATGACATGTTTGACTCTACAGGGGAGATCCAGTTGTCTTGGCTTAGTAATACTTTACCTCCATTTTGAATAATTTGTAGTTGGTCTCTCATTTTCCAGGCCATGTGTCTAATGATATGACAAATGTTAAGGTGATCTAACTTTGGTTCATGTTCCTTGGACCTCGGACCTTGAAGTGAAACCACGAATCAAGCTCAGACTAGTAGTTTCTGAGTTAAGCCCACAGGCAGTTTAGCTCTTGCTTATTCTGTGATTGAATTGACCTATTTTCTGTTTAACTATTTCTGACCTCTCTACTCTGACTTTTAAAAGGCACCAGGTTAATTGATTATTAAAATTCTATATGGCCATGGTGCTGTGAAGCTTTATCCCAAGGTCTCTCTTATACATGTAAAACATCATACAGTTTTTTTTCTTGTCCCACATACACAAGAAGAAATGGTTGTCAGCCTCAGTGGCATTGGAAGGAGCACTCAGTGATCTGTCATGGTTTATCAGGAATAATATATAAAATTGTTTGGATGGTAGGTTCATGTTCCTGATTGTAATGTTATTTTTCCTAATAGATAATGGGAAGTATAGCATCTTGCATGTATTAAACATTGAATAACACCCCCTACCAGTTTCAGTCTCAAATCAGTTTATGTTGTTGAATGTATTCTTTGCGTTTATATTGTCAGAACTAAGTTACTTCAGTCAATTATTTTTGAGACTAAAAACAATGCCTGAGACTAGTGCTTCATGAATGAATGCCCCTGTTATTAATAGGACAGAAAGAAAACTTTTATGAAGGTATCATTGTTAGACGCCTAATTTTCAGATAATCTGCATATTAGTGCAAGCATCAGTACTGTTTAAGACTTGCCCTGAGAAATCCTTTTGTTCTTCTGAAGAGAATTTCTTTTTCTTAGGAATAGACAGAAAGTCAGTGTTTTTTGGCTAGTCACTATTACTGCCCATTAACCCCACCTCTTTTCAGCAGGAAGTACTATGAATATTTATACAAAGTATAAATCATTAACTTTTAGTCTCCCCTACCCCTCTGTGGCTGCTATAGAATTCACGATAAAAATCCCAGTTTTACTTCCTTAGTTAAGCTGATTCCTAGGTTCTTGATTTTCTGGGGCACAATTGTGAACAGGATTGTTTTTTTCTTATCGCTTTCTTCTCTTTCACTGTTTGCGTATAGGAAAGCCATGGACTTTTGGGTATTGATTTTATAGCCTACAACTTTACTATACAAGTCTATTGTTTCTAGGAGTTTCTTGGTAGAGGTTTTCGGGTTCTCTAATTACAGTATCTTATCATCTGCGAATAGTGAGAGCTTGATTTCTTCCTTTCCTACCTGAATGCCCTTAATATCTTTTTCATGCCTAACCGCTATTGCAAGTACTTCCAGTACTATATTGAACAGCAGTGGAGAGAGTGGACATCCTTTTCTCATCCCTGATCTTAGAGGGAAGGCTCTCAGTTTTTCCCCATTGAGGATGATGCTTGCTGTAGGCTTGTGGTAGGTGGCTTTAACTATATTGAGGAAAGTCCCCTCTATACCCATTTTGGTGAGGGTTTTCATCATAAAGGGGTGCTGGATCTTATCAAATGTTTTATCTATTGAGAAAAGAGAAATAATTTGATCTATTGATCATCTATTGATATGATCATAGGGTTTTTATCTTTTATTTTGTTGCATCTATTGATATGATCATATGGTTTTTATCTTTTCTTTTGTTGATATGATGGATTATGTTGATAGATTTCTGAACGTTAAACCACCCTTGCATCCCTGGGATGAATCCTACTTGGTCATGGTATATGATCTTTTCGATGAGTCGTTGGATTCTATTTGCTAATTGTTTGTTGAGGATCTTTGCATCTGTGTTCATCAGGGATATCAGCCTGTAATTCTCTTTCTTTGTGGTATCTCTGTCTGCTTTTGGTATCAGGGTGATATTTGCATCGTAGAAACTGTTCGGAAAGGATCTGTACAAAGAAAGCTACAAAACACTACTTCAGGAAATAAGGAGGACATGAGAAAATGGAAAGATATCCCCTGCTCATGTGTTGGGAGAGTTAACATTGTCAAAATGGCAATACTTCCCAAAGCATTGTACAAATTCAATGTGATCCCTATAAGGATACCCATGACATTCTTCAAAGAAATGGAGCAAACACTCCTGAAATTCATATGGAACAATAAGCCCCCACGAATAGCTTAAGCAATTCTTGGGAAAAAGAAAGTGGGAGGAATAAACCTCCCTAACTTCAAACTCTACTACAAAGCAGTAGTAATTAAAACAGCATGGTACTGGAACAAAGGCAGAGTTGCAGACCAATGGAACAGGGTTGAATACACTGACATCTCCCCTCAATCATATGATCATCTAATCTTTGATAAAGGTGCAAGAAATGTGAAGTGGAGTAAGGAAAATCTTTTTAACAAATTGTGCTGGCAAAACTGGTCGGCTACATGCAAAAAAAAATGGGCTCAGATCTCTGCCTAACACCGTGTACAAAAGCAAGATCAAAATGGATTAACGACCTCAACATCAGACTGGAATCTATAAGGTACATTGAAGAAAAAGTAGGCAAAACGCTCCATAACATTGAAGCTAATGGTATTTTCAAAGATGCCACACCACTGGCCTAGCAAGTGAAAACAGAGAAGATAAATGGGACTATCTTAAACTAAGAAGCTTCTGCACCTCCAAAGAAACAGTGACCAAAATACAAAGACAGTCTACAGAATGGGAAAGGATATTCACCGAATACACATCTGACATGGGGTTGATATCAAGGATATACAAAATACTGGTGGAACTCCAGAAGAAGAAAACATCCAACCCCATCCAAAAATGGGGCAATGAAATGAACAGAAACTTTCTCAAAGAAGAAATCCGAATGGCAAAAAAGCACATGAGAAAATGCTCTACATCATTAATCATCAGGGAGATGCAGATCAAAACCACAATGAGATACCATCTCACATCTCAGAGACTGGCCCACATCCAAAAGAACAAAAGCAACCAGTGCTGACGCGGATGTGGTGAGAAAGGGACCCTCCTCCACTGCTGGTGGGAATGCTGACTGGTTCAGCCCTTTTGGAAAACAGTATAGACGGTTCTCAAAAAATTAGAAATTGAGCTCCCATTTGACCCAGCAATAGCACTCCTAGGAATATACCCCAGAGAGGCAAAAAAGTATAGTTGAAGTGACATCTGCACTTGTTTGTTCATTGCAGCACTCTTTACAATAGCCAGAATCTGGAAAAACCTGAGTGCCTGAGAACAGATGACTGGTTAAAGAAACTTTGGTACATCTACACGATGGAGTACTATGTAGCTGTTAGAAAAGGTGAAGTCATGAAATTTACATACAAGTGGTACTACATGGAAAGTATCATGTTAAGAGAAATGAGTCAGAAAGAGCTTGATGGACACAGAAAGATTGCATTCATCTGGGGAACATAAAGTAACAAAATAGGAGACTAACACCCAAGAGTGGCTGAGAATAGTACCAGGAATTTTGCTCCATGACTTGGAGGCCAGCCACACGTGCTAGGGGAAAAGGGAGCTCAGATAGAGAAGGGAGCACCAAATAAAGGGTGTTTGGAGGATCCTCCCAGGATGGGAGATGCATGTTGAAGGTAGACTATAAACTGAACATGATTGCCCCTCAATGCTTCTTTTGCAGACCACAACACCCAAAAGTAGAGAGAGAACAAAAGGGAATGCCCTTCCAGAGAGGCAGGGTGGGATGGGGATGGGAGGGATACAGGGATCCATGGTGTTGGAAAATGAGCACTGGTGGAGGAATGGGTATTTAATCATTGTATAATCGAAACCCAAGCACAAAAATTTGTAAGTCTACAACTGTACCTCATGGTGTTTCACTAATAAAATTTTTTTTAAAAATTCCAGTTTTAGGGTCATGCAGACTTGACTTTGACATTTGGCTCTGACTTGTCTGCATGACTGATCCCAGGGGTCAAAATCTTTTTCACTCCAAATTTCCTCATGGGTTCAGTGTAGTTGTATATACCCTGCCTGTCAGTGTTGTGTATAGATTAATTAAAAAATAGAGTATGTATGTTAGAAATTTGGTGTCAAAGGATCAACCCCCTAAATATAGCCTCTACATCCTTCAAAAAAAATGCGTGTGTGTAATGGAAGACAGTGTTATTACTTAGATGCTCAGTAAATGACTGAAATTGTGCATGTCTTCTTCTTCCCTAAAGAATTTCAAGGACAGTTTCTCATAGGAATAATAATGTTATAGCAGGGGTTTGAGTATAGTAATAGAAATATTATTGTTGCACAATATAATTTATTATTTAAGAAGGGTTTTAAAGACTGGCTAGAGAAACTAATCTCTCCATTTTGACTCTAGCAAAATGTATTCTAAGTATTACATGGGTGTGCATTAACTTTAGATTCTAGAGGCAGACTTTTAGAATATAATTTATTACCACTTGAGGACTGTTTAATGAGCTCCAGCATTTGACATAAAAGGGAATTTCTTTGGGGAGTCAGTGATATCTTTGGGGTCAGCAGGTAAGCTCTCCCTCAAAGTATGCCTCATGTCCGTGCTTCACACTTTAAGGAATTAAACTTCCTTTGTGGAGAACTTCCTGCTCTTTCCAACCAGTTAGGTCTGATATTCTAGTGTAGACCAGCAAATCACGGGAGTTGGGTGCGTGCATGGCCCCAAGCTGGACCAAGTGGAAGTTTTTCTTGAGAATTTTGAGAACTGTAAGTATGGAATGATCTTTCTTAGTGCCGGAGCTTGCAACTACGTGGTGGAAAGCAAAAATCAGGAAAGGAGACAGGTTGAACCAATTTTAACATGAAATGCCTCCATTTTGTCCTGGTGCACTTCGTGTTGAGTTGATTTGAAGGTACATCACCCCTATGGTTTTCCTTTTGCTTCTGTCTTATTCTTGTTTGGGGGGCTGTACTTGGCAGTATTATTCTCAGCTCATTACTCTGGGCTTGAACCCAGACTACTTCCTCTCACAGAAATGTGACCTCTCAAGCCCTGTTGCTATATAGAGTCAATACAGCATTTTACCTCTGCTGCTCCATGTGTTATTACCTGCAAAGTAACAAATTATTGACTCATAACTTTGATTGCTTCTCCTTGGAATATTTAAGACTCTGTGTCTTTGTTATAGGTAATTATAATAAATATAATTGCATAGAAGGGTAGGTGTTTTATGACATGGCTTTGAGGAGAGTGGTATGAGTTCTTTTATTCACAACTGATTAGAGCAGACATATATTAGCATTAATTAAAGAATATGTGTGTGCGTGCGTACGTGTGTATACACGTGTGAGAGCGAGTAAGAGCAAGCAACGGAGTGGGGGAGTATCCAGCTCTTTTATTTTATATTCTCAAACAGACTTGTCCTAACACAAATGTCTTATAACTTGATTTTAAACCATGTAAACAAATAGATGCTTATGGTAGTTCTAATAGTCAGCCAACTTGAAGAACTGACCTTTGAGACACTTTCAGGTAAGCAGTTAGATGTTCTCGATTATCCAATATGAATTGAGAGAGATGTGTAAATTGAAGGGGAAATGAGGTTTTGGACCAGATTGTCAACTATGTGTTCCTGTGTTCCTTAATTTAATAGGGAAGGTAGAACATCTTCTCACCTCTGTTCTCTTCAGCGAGTTCATGTTTGAGGAACTGAGATTTTATGTGGGGACACTCTTTTGTAAACTCTACTTCCTTTTAGGAAGTATCAGATTTGCTTTCTCAGTAGTAGCCTTCTGTATTATTGGAACATGTCGTCAAGAGCAAAGAAACACATCTGCTGCTAGAGTTCTGCTTGCCAGCTGGTTTGTACAGCTATAATATTTGTTTATTCTTGATGTTTTAGCAATCAGAAACATCTGTGGCTTTTGGCCGTATGTAACTTGGTGGTGAGGGGGTAGGGCCACACCCAGCGGTGCTTAGGAGCTTCTCCTGGCTCTGTGCTCATGGGTTGCTCCTTGTAGTATTCGGAGTAGGGCTCACCATATGTGTTGCTGGGAATTGAACTAGGTTGACCACATGTAAGACAAGTTCGGTTCTATGTTACTTAAATAATACATCAGAAATTACCCAGTATTTTTACTCAGTAAAAAGACACTTAAATAATACATCAGAAATTACCGTATTTATGTGGTAATTTAATATAACTATGGTAATTCCTATTTGTACATTCACATATGTGAAATGTATATGAATACATAAACTATAAAATACTATATATGATATATGAATCCAATTATATTAGCAATAACTACTTTTTCAGAATTTGTTCCTGTTGTATGTAAGGCCTTTGAACAGTCTCTACGTCAATGGACTTTTGTCATCTGCTCCTTCAGGGATCTCAAGAAGAAAGACAATGTTAAGGTTCTGTAAGTCAGTTTTAGATGGAGACATAAAGGGGAAATCCCCATAGTGTGAGATAGTGAGAAGAGTGTTGGAAAGTGGAAGGGAGAGATGGCGGAGTGGGACTGGAGGGTGGGAACTGGTAAGAGATGTCCCAGATAGAAGGCATGAGCCCATCTGGGGAGGTGGTCGTGTGCCCTCTGTCTTAGGGGAATAGCAAGTTAGGGTTATGGGGCAGATGAATTTTTAAGTGAATATGAGGGCACTGGGGGGATGGAAACCAGCTTTTGAATAACAGAACATCATGGCAATGGATCTGTGCATAAGTAAGTTGCAGTGTGTTAAACTGTAGTGAGTACAGAGTCATGAGTAACCCCTGAACATCGCCGGGTAAGACCCAAAGCCAAAATAAAGAAGTAAACTGTGGAATGAATCTTTGTATTTTGCATTTTATCTCTAGGCAACAAAGATATCTTAGAAATAGTCATGTTTTCCCCCTTCCCCCTCTTTAAAACACACACACACACACACACACACACACACACACACACACACCCCTATCCTAACAACTGGGTAATTACATACTTGATCCGAAGCATAAGGATTCCTGTAAACATCACTTAAGTACTTTTGAGTTCAGATTGCAGGTAAATGTCCGTTTTTTCCTGGAAGAGAGCACCCACTCAGAATTTTTAGCTTGACTAGACCATAGACAATAGAAGCAATTAGATTATCCCTCTCTTTTCTGTATGTGATATCTTTCCCTTCTCTCATGTATCTCAGTATTTCTGTATATGTATGCACACACATGTACAGCTGCACTTTTCAGATCACATGCTAGAAAATGTATTGCATTGTTCATACACATAAAGACGTGTTATATATGTGTGTACTTTTATATATGATAATACAAAATTCTGCTGTTCTTGGTGTAGCAGCTAATATAGTATCATCTTGTTCAGTGAAGACTAGAACAATTTTGTAAGTAGGAAATCAGTGTAATTTATTTTTTGATTTTGGGTATGCCCAGCAGTGCTCAGGGATTACTCCTGGCTCTGTACTCAGAGATCACTCCTGGAGGAACCATATGGGGTGCTGGGTATCAAACTCCGGTCGGCTGTGTGCAGGGCAAACATCTACCCACTGTACTGTCTCTCTGCCCCCCCCAAATCAACGTACTTTTAAAATAGTGATTTATGGGACGGTTTGAGGAAAGTTGTCCATAGAGTGTTTTCCTTTCCTGCTCCTTTTTGGCTGACTGATTTTAGTTTGGGGTCTACACCTGGCAGTTCTTGAGAGATGGAGCAGTGTTGGGAATTGAACCCGTGGCCTCATACATGCAAAGCAAGTACTCTGCCACTAAGCCAACTCTATTCCTGTCCTCTTTTGATCTCTTCTATTAAATTATTATTTAATTGATAAAGAGCAGAAAGGTTTATGACTTGATGGCAGGTTGGACTTTGTGTCATTTGTCATGTAGTGGTGAAGCGTTCGAAGCACAGAGGCAGGACCTGCAGCTGTAATTGCAGTCAGGAGACATGCAGCCACAGTGGCCCTGGCAAAAGCCAGTGAATGTCCAGAATGGCTTTGGGTGCGCGGCTGGAGTGTGAAATGGTGCTCACTGATGATTCAAGTGAATGAGAGAGGGGAGGGAGAGAGGGAGGAAGGAAGAAGGGAAAAGGGGGAGAGGACTCGTTGTGATGATTCCCAAATGGAACTTGAAGTGTCTGGAAAATACAATTACTGTTCTTTTAAAGTTTGGGTCACACCTGGCAATGCTCAGGGGTTTCCTGGCTCTGCACTCAGGAATTACTCCTAACGGTGCTCGGGGGACCATGTGGGATGCTGGGGGTTGAACCTGGGCTGGTCACGTGCAAGGCAGACGCCCTACCTGCTGTGCTATTGCTCCAGCCCCCAATTACTCTTCGGAAGCATATAGAGTATAGAGTATTGCCATCAAGGACAATGATTTTTAATCTTATTCTATCCATGGGGTGGTGAAAATAGAAATATTTTGTGAACAGCTCGTGCAAAACATATTGTGCATTTGCCTTAAAATATGTTTTAAGTGAAAATTCTTTATTTTGTTTTCAATTTAAAATCGCCAGATTTGGTTTCCTTTCACTCCTTGTGCTCATAGGAATGTCTTTGTTTCTTTCTCTTTTCCTTAAAAATTTTATCCTAATTGGGTACTAACTTCTTTTATTTACCTTCTCTACCTTTAAAAATAAAGTCTTGCACTAATTTACTAGAATAAAAGAACCAGACCAGGAAATGTATGCAAGTCCCTGACCTAGAATATGAGAGAGAGAGAGAGAGAGAGAGAGAGAGAGAGAGAGAGAGAGAGAGAGAGAGAGAGGAGAGATATTACCTGGCTACTGATACACAGAGCTACAATTAGGACAGAGGTGGGCCCTACTCCTCCCTGTTGGTTTGAAGAAAAGTGTACCATTCTCGAAAGGCCCTTGATCTTACTTTAGATCTTTGTCCAGTTAGTATTTTGAAGAAATCTTACCTTTAGAATAACAAATGCTGGACAAATACAAGGAAGTTAAATCCAAGAGTTCTCCAAAGCCTGAATTTTGTAACTTAACACATAATTATTCCTCTGCAAAAATTCTCTCCCCCCTCAGATAACCTATTCGCTTTGTGACTGCTCGTTATAAACTTAAAGTTCTATAATTTTCTTATTCCCAACCATATGTCATTTTTTGAAAAAATATTGTTTTACTCCAATAATATTTAGGGCAAGAGCATAGTGACTCAGAATGACTATTCAATATTATTCTTGTTTCAAGTTGATTTAGTTATGACTTGAAATCATTCCAATGTTGCTTTGTGTATGTGGTATGTCTGTGTGCATCCAAACATTCTAGATCAAAAGTTTCTTCAGGTTTTTTTGTTTTGTTTGTGTGTGTTTTTTTTTTTTTTTGGCTACTTAAGAGGCACAAACCATGAAGAATCCATGTCAATTTTTTGGCCATTTTTACTCTTAAAAGGATTTTAAAAATATGTGCAACTTTGGGGGCCTTTGATTTTGGAACTCGAAGAACAATGCTTGCGTGCTACTTTACATCGAGTGTTGTGTGGCCAGAGGCTTTGCGTCTATATTATTACACATAATCTGCCTGGCAAACTGTTCGGTGGCATTCAGTTCCCCTTGTTGCCATGTCATTGCCATGTCAGACCTGGTTTGAATCCGCCTTTGCCTCCATGCAGAGCGGGTCACTGCTTAATCCAAGAACTTTTACTCCAAGAAATGAACGAACATCCACGGAGCCAGTATCTTTAAATAACAAGATCATGCTTTGGTTTGTAAGAGTGTTTTTTAAGGCCGCCTACCCCACCCCCACCCCCCTCTTTTTTAAGCGTTGTTAAAAGCTGAAGTTCCAAAAAGGAAAAAAAAAAAGTAAAAGACTAGAAAAGCCTCCCGAGCCTGATATAAATCAAGAAAGGAAGGTTCCGCCTAACCCAGCAGTGAACGCGCTTATTGGTCACGATTGCACGGGGTGACTCATTTCTTTTTTTCCTTTCTCTCTCGCTCCTTTTTTCCCCCCTTTCTGTTAGAGGGCCACACCCTGCATTCCAAAAACCCTCTGCTGCCGGCCACACCCGCGGCCTCCCCGCCGGCGTCTCGGCGTTTGACTTTGCGTCCGCCGCGCAGCTGCCCCGCCGCCGGGAGGACCCGCCTGCTGGCCGGGCGGGCGCGGGGCCGCGGGAGCCGCGGGGTGGTGACCTGGTGATCGGGGCTGCAGAGGCGGCGCGGAAGCACCCGAAGCCCGAGCCCGGGCGGGGAGGGGAGTGGGGGCCGCCCCCGCCGCGTCTCTCCGCCCGCACCCCCGCGCCCAAGCTGCGCGCGAACTCGGCGCCCCAGGAACTTTCCCCAGCCTCAGCCTCGGGGACGGAGAGGCCGTGAGTGTTGCTCCCGGGGATCCTGAAGTCGGGGACCGGCCCTGGTGGCTCTCGCCCCGCCGTGGGACCCGGCCCGCCGCGCCCGGCAGGAATGCACCCCCTGGGCTGCTGCTGCGCCGCGCACACTCCGGGGGTCCCGGCTGCGTCCTGAACCCGGCGCCGGCTTTCTCTTTCTCCGCCTCCACCCGACAGACGGCGCTAGGAGCAGCTGCGGCAGCCGTGGGTCGCGGGCCAGGTGAGCCGCAGCAACGGGGGCTTTCCAGGGCCCAGGATCCGCTGGTTTTCGGGTCGGGGATTGTCAGGGGCTCTGGGGGAGGTTTCCCCAAGGGCACGCGTTTGTGTTTACACTTGGGCCCCGAACTTTGGGGGACGTCCCGCTTTCTCCAGCCCCCGTGCAGCGGGGAGGTCCCCAAACTTCAGAGGAGCTGGAGGGGAGCGAGCGGGGTCGGCGCTTCACGCCCGAAGCGAACACGTGCAGCCCCTGCTTCGGGATGACCGTGTTTACTCCACAGCTGTGCTTTCTGTTCCCCGTGGCCAGGTAGTTGCGCTGGTGGAACTTATGAAAAGGAATACAGGGAGAGGAAGGCACGGTGCCCTCTGGTTTTCTGCTTGTGTTTGCTCTGTGTACTCGAAGTTGTGCCACTGTGAGGCTCGGGGGGGGGGGGGGGGTTGCGGGGGGGACTAAGGTCCCTTCCCGTAGTCACACGCAGGCCCGTGCAGTGACACTCTCTTTGAAAAGTATGTCCCGGTCGGGTGGCCCTGCGCCTGTTTCAGAAGTGTGCATTTTAGGTAAGAAGTTAATCAGCAAGTGCAAGAGCTTTTGTGTGGTGGCAGACTATTTTCTTGCAGGAGCGCAGCCAGGGAGGGGTCTCGAGAAGCGGACTTGTGATTATGTTGCGCTTTCGAGAGGGACAAACAAAGGACACTGGGCAATAGAAACTGTCCTATCAGAAACACGGAACTCTAAAGTCGGGTGGAAGGCTTCCAAATGGCATAAAAACGACAGGAAAATTTAACCCACCTGCAACATAAGCCTATGAGTTATGAAGCCGTGAGGAGTAGCACACTTCTTTCTGTCGACCACACAGACTACATGGGCTCAATAACAGCAAAGAAATTTGTTGCAGTTGCCTTGTTTTTAGATCTAGGAAGGAAACTTTTTCCAGAAGGAAATCACTGTTAAATAGAATAATTAAAATGATTTGTTAGGAGTTTTAATTAGGTGTACTTTGAATTCCTTGTACAACTGGTTCCAAATGCCTGGACTAATTGTTAAGTTCAGTTTCTCTAAGTTTAACTGATTAAGCTCCTCCTGTGAGAGGTAGCAACTTGGGATTCTCTTTATTCTGAGCAGTCAGTGATGTTGAGAAAAATCCTGAGCTCTGCCAGGATAGTTGAAAAGGCCTCTTAGGGTGGCAAGAACAAATTGAATTGAACAAATTGAATTCTTGCCACAGTGAATCTCTGAGATGTTTCAAATCTAAAGGTGTAATTAAATGTGATGTTAATTCCAGTTTCTCCTAATAGTTACAGCGGAGCTGAACATTGAAGGGCCTGCTTTTATCAGGTACTGAGATGCTTTATACCTGCTGCCTCATCTAGTTTCCACAATAAGAGAGGTGCAGAGGCATTATTATATCTGTTTAATAGTTGGAGAAACAGCCTTAGGAGGGTTATATAGAAATCGGTTACAAATTTCATAGCCAGTTTATTTAGTTTATGTTAGAGGTTACCATGTGCACTTTGCAATTTTTCCCAAGTTGTTCTAGTTGCTTCTAACATTGTGTTGATTTTTCTGTGTGAAATCAGTCAGAGGAGATTCTTAGTTCAAAGCAGATTTTCATTTTGGGGGTCATACCTGGTGGTGCTCAGAGGTTACTCCTGGCTCTGCATTCAGGAATTATTCCTGGTGGGAACAAACCCAGTCAGCTGCATGCAAAGCCAACGCCTTACCTGCTGCACTATATCTCTGGCCCCAAAGCCGAATTTTAAGTTCTTTCAGAAGTTCCTCATTATCCTAGGGTCAATACATACAAGTTCAAGGAATAATCTACTTATTCTGGTAGGTTGTAGTTTTCAAATATTAACGACATAAGTCCTGCTCTTGAGATCCTGTGACTACACGTGGCTGCTTCGTAGTTGCCTATTGGGGTGCCTTTTCTCTTTCCCCCTCCATGGACTTTCTGCATTCTTGCTCCTCCTTCCAAAGTGCAGTTCAGGCTTTCTCTGCTCATAAAGCAAGCATCCCTGTCTGTGGACAGGTGGCAGTTGAGTTCTCTGCATGTGAGCCCACACTTGCAGGATTTTATACGCTGTGTGAAATGTCTGTAAATTTCCATTAGCACTTAGGTTTGTGTTGAACCTGTTTGTTAGGAATGGTGAGGTCATGCAAGACACACTCTGTGAGTGCTAAAACTTTTCTTGGTAGGAGGAAGTGGGAAAAGTCTCAGTGTGTCTCCCCAGGGGCAGCCAATTCTGAGAGAGTCCATTTGCTGGATCATCTGTTGGTGTGGTGTGTCAGAATAAAATAGAATGAGGCCAACTTCTTAGAAGATCATGAACTGCAGCATCAATTCCAGAATCCTGTCTTGCTCACACTCCTTTCTCCGGATTCTCGCCATCTATGCAGTAGAACTCCTGTCCACCTTCCTAAGCAAAGCCAAAGCCCAAGCCAGAGCTTCTCCTTCATTCTTAATCTTCTCCTTAATTCTCCTCTCAATTCTCACCACCTTGCATGACTTGGATTTTTCAGGATGTTGAAAGACATGCCAGTGTGATGCTAAAGCTACATGGGGTAATCTTGTGACAGTCATGGGAAGGAGAACAGTATGTCGGACAACTTGATTTTCAGAACTGGGGAGATTCTGAGAACTTGAGATTGAGAGTTTATGTGAGACTTGTAGAAGAAGGAATGGCTGGCATCTGGCGTCAGTCGTCTCTAATTGACCTCATTTTATTTTTAAGCTACTAGACAGGTATCTCAGCATTGCCGTAGATGTAGCTGCTGCCTTTTAAAACAGTCACAAATTGCTATGTGTTCTTGACTGAAGGTGAACAACTGTAGATGTAGATTAAGGGGTTGTGTGTCTTGTCAGACCCAGAGAAGAATGATGAGGAGGTTATATCAGCCCTGAGCTAGATGCCTGTGACATCAACAGTGCTTTGGTGAGGTACTTGTTAAAATTGGGAGGCAGGAAAAACACTCAGTAGAGGTAAAGTATTTAGAACCAACAAGGTATTGGTTCCACGCTGGAGGGGGCCAGAGAGAGAGAGAGTATAGGAGGAAGGCCATTTACCTTGCATGATCTTGACCCCAGTTCAAACCTTATCATCCCCGATGGTCCCCTGCGCCCCGCCAGAGGTGATCTCTGAGCTCAGAGCCAGAAGTAAAACCTGACTACCGTGGGGTAATGGCCCCACAAAATAAAGTTTTAAAAGAGGGACTCTGGAACCTGACTTTAAACTGTTTGAACTGTAATCTTTTTTTTTCTCCTGTAAAATGTACACAGTTCTTATCTTATGTGACAATTGAAGATGTTGAAAGTGCATTAGATAGCTGATGTGACATACTTAGATAGCTGACATGACATGCTTAAAATCAAAGCCTGACTGTCTATTCTATGTATTAAATGCTGGTTGTGGTTGCTTTTTGTTTTTTGTTTTTTTTCCCTCCCGCTTTTATTATTTGAGGCAATGTTATGTATGTAGCTGGTTTTTCATTTGTATTCAGAAAGGGCAATCAGACTTTGGAAAAATTTCAGAAACTGAGCAGTGGTTAAAGATATTGAGAATATATATCTTACTGAGAAAGCTGAGAGACAGTTCCAGTGCTTTCTCTTAAAGAGCCATCCATAACTTGTTATAAAAGGCATCTGTACTAATCTAGGATTTAGAAACAATCTTTCTTTGGTATCAGTACCACTGGTGACCAGTTACGAGATTTTAAGCAATTAATTTGACTCTGTTGTTCTCTTCCGGAGCAATAGCACAGTGGATAGGGAGTTTGCATTACGTGTGGCCAACCCAGGTTCAATTCTTCCACCCCACTCAGAGAGCCTGGCAAGCTACCAAGAGTATCTCGCCCGCACAGCAAAGCCTGGCAAGCTATCCCTGACGTATTCAATATGCCAAAAACAGTAACAACAAGTCTCACAATTTGTTGTGAAACGTTACTGTTGCCCACTCAAGCAAGTCAATGATAAACGGGAGGACAGTGCTACAATTCTCTTCTGAGACATTTGGTGATGCCTGGCTACATTGGTGAGTGACACAAATGGGGTAGGGAGGCTGCTAAGGTATTTAGTATGTGAAATACAGGTGTTCAGTGACTGTCCTGCTGTGCATGGGGCAGGTCCACAATGAAGAATTATCCTAAGTGTAAATAGTGCTGAGGTTGACAATCCCAGCTTAACTCTTCAATAAATGTGCTTATATTTGTGAAATATAAACATTAAAATTTGTTCTGGAAAATCCAAAAATAACTTTAAGGTTATATTTATGAAAAGACCTTTTAGATTCAATGCATTCTTAGATCTGTAGACATATACAACATATATATTTTTAGTGTTCATATACACATGTATACATCAGTATCTTTTGTTCCATATTTTTAGAGATTTTACCATGATTTGACAGTCAAACCTGTCTCAGCCCTACTGATTTAACTTGCCAGAAGTTTTGAGTAATTTACATCCATATTTTATAGATTTTTGGATAAGTAATCTAGATTTGTGTATAAATCTTACAGCATGGTTTTTTAGGTATAGTAGGAATCCATTGTTATTCAAAGTAAGTTTTGGGCCAGTGTTATTGAATCCTCTTTTTTTTTTTAAAGAATAAAGAGAGGAAAGAGTGCACAGAAATCTTTTTGTCTTTAGAATTTAGGAAGGGTAAATATCTTTGGAATAGTTATCATACTTGGGTAAGATATACTAGATGGAGGGGATGTCAAGAAAACAAGAATCACCTACTTCACAGTAGTCTAGAACTAGCTCAAGCAAGAATATATTTTTTCTGTTTGTTAATTGCTCCTTTATAAAAAAAACAAACAAACTTGTAATTATTTTTCTTAAGCACTGTAGCTCATTCTCTATTTTATCCTTTTCTCGTTACTATGCTTTCTTAACTTATTTCAGTGCCTTAAGATGTGAGCAACACACCCAGTCAGTGTATGTAAATGCAGTCTCAGTGATTTCCTGTACCCTCTCAGCCTCGCCCAAAATATACAGAAAAGCTTTCATGTGCTCCTTCATCCTGTCACCTCCCCTCATGTATCAGCTGTGAACCTGAAAGTTTGGAGACTGTCCATGAGTCCCACTGTTTTCCTGCTGCTATGGTAACCTATAGCAGCATGCAGCTTATCCATCAGATCAGTTGAAAGTTTATGTATCTGACTTAGGAATGTGATTTTCTTTCTTTCTTTCTTTCTTTCTTTCTTTCTTTCTTTCTTTTATTTCCTTCTTTCTTCTTTTTTCGATATAAGACCTAGGTGAAAAGATCTCAGATGTGCACAACCTCCCCTCTATTTGCTTTGTAGAATGTTTAGTAGCTTTGTTCATCTTTCAAGGGAGTGGCAATAAGAGGTCCACTTATGTCCAGTTCCCTGGTTTGGGAAGAGACTCTTTATTCAGGTTGGAAAGTGAAGCAGTCTTTTATTTTGTTTGGTATGTGGGCCATGTCCAGCAGGGACAGGGGATGGCTCTGGAGGAACTGGGGAGAGAAGGGAGAGATCCGACCCCCAGCTGGGCCCCAGAGTAGCTCCTAGGGGACCATGGTGTACCAAGGATTGAACTTCCTGCATGCAAAAGTATGTGCTTGGCCCTTCAAGCCATCTCCCTAGCCTGTCAGTGATTTTTGTTTTTAAGACAGGTTGCATTTCATTGGCTTCTTACGGGCCCCTATTGTATTTGAACCAAATTGTTAAAATCTCCTGTAAAAACAAGAGTTAAGCCCTCTCTGGGCCAAGTGTTAGGAGCCTAAGCCCTGGTGCCTTGCTGCTCTGTAGGCTTTTGGAAATCTCTTGGACAGGATTGGGAGCGCCCCCAAGGGAAATGCAGTAACCATAGTTTAAGTAGCATGCAGAATGTGATTGACTTAAACATCTGAGAAATTTATGACACAGACTCTGCCCTGTTAGTGCTTCGAAGTTTTCATTAAGTTAACCTTCAAGGTTACTTAACTCTCCCAAATGGACAGAAATAGAAGGTGATGTTCCAGACTCCTGGTCCCAAGGTGCCATTAAGTTGCTAGGTAAGCAATATTGACAAAAACTAGTGATTCTGTTGAAAAATCCTGGATTAGCGAAGTGGAATTGTGTATCTCTATAGGATCAAAAGGCAAGAGTTTGATCTTCAAGCCCAGCCAGTAAGTTAGGTTAAGGTTAAACTAAAAATAGCAACCACAACTTTTGAGGCTGATGTCCACATCTCTCGAGACTAGGTAGGAAATGTCTCTACTTTCGACTCATCCTTATCAATTGGATGAGACTAAAGAATTCCACAAGCAGTTGTATGTAAAGGATGGTTATGTATCATAAATGTGCCTGAATATTGATGAAAATCTCCAGTGTTTTGTACTAAAAACCCAAATGTCAGATGTAGTAGTAAGGAGAGTGGAACAGTATATTAACCGGCGATCTAGTTCGATGCATTTTTTAAAAGTTTGAACTTGGCATTTAATAAGTTGTTCAGTAGACCTTAAAATATATGCTATGATTTAATTCAGTTATTTACCAAAGAAATTTCTAATGTCTTAAGTCTTCATTTGATGGGTTGGAGAGATGGTATAGGGGTGAAGTGCTGTCCTGCGTGTGGCCAGTTTCTCTAAATCCCTGGAATTGCTTGTTCCCTTGAGCTTTACCAGGTGTAATCACACACACACACACACACACACACACACACACGCACACACACACACACACACACACACACACACACACACACCAGTTCTGGACCCCCCTTCAAAAAAAAAAAAGTATTTTCCAGTGGAATTATTTGCTTCTACCATAACTGAGGGTTAGTAGTTCTGTCCCATTCCCTTTTTGACTTTGGAAAAAGACCAGATTCCAAAAGAAAAAAACAAAACTATAAAAGACCGTTGTAATGAACAAATCACAGTAAAGATAAAGAGATTAATTAAGAGGCTTTTTGGGTAGAACAATAACCTCCTGAGAGATACTGATATCTGAGAAGGGATTTGAAGAGATGTGGAACTTGGAGACTGGATGGGAGACCAGTTTGAGAGGCCAGCTTGTGTCTCTAGGAAAAGGTGCCCAGCTCACGGGTGGAATGATCAGATCTTCATGTGGTTCAGAGTCCTCAGCTTCTGAAATTGCGCTATTTGCACTGACTCTAGAAAGTGCTCTTTCCCTGTTCACTAACAGTGTGGAGCCTCCCAATGCAGTGTCAAAGGCACAAAACACATCTGTGCCCCTGCCCACTCTGCATTCTAATTATAATTTGGGCTCCTGGGGAATTACGCTTTTGGGAAGCGCATGATTAGCAGATATCTACGTCCAGCATCAAATGTACACATCAGTTTCTGTTTTCCACAACAAGGCAGACATTTGGAATTGTAATTTTGTTGTTGTTGTTGTTGTTGTTGTTGGGGGTCACATGTGGCAGTGCTGGGGGTACTCAGCTTCGTGTTTGTTGGTTAGGGTTTGCTCCTGGTAATGCTCAGGGAATCATGTGGTGTGCAGAATCGCATGCAGGGCTCCCACATACAAAGCATGCGCTCCAACCTGTTGTGATGTTCTGCCCAGGCTGGCATTTTTGTTGTAAATCGCCAAGAGGGGGGGTGCATGAACCTTCTTCTGATCATTGTAGCTATGAATTTACACAAGAGACCAGCCTGGGACTGTGGTGAGATAATAATAGTACACTGCAGGGATCACAGGAAACCTTACCCAGTGCTGCTTTTCTTTACTGTTGGTGCCCTTCCTTCCCACGTGACTGGTGCAGTCAGAGTGTGATGCCCATCACTTTACCAAGTTTCTTTCTTTTGAGAAAATATTGAGAAGGAAAATGAGTGTAACAGTGCTTATTCATGCTGGAAATGTGGTGATCCGTTCTGAGTGACTCATGTCAACATGAATAACCTAGAGTACTTTGCTCTAGACAGTTATAATGCAAGCTAATTCCCCCTCTTCTAGCTAGCACATTCTGTAATTCTTATTGAAATTCTATATGTTACCAGACATGATTTAAAAATCATGCTGTTAAAATCCCTGATCAAAGCCGTTGGTGACCAATAGTTTTGCAGAACTTTTCCGTGAATTTCAGTGTTGATAATATTCTAATGGATTTATGAGTAAAATTTAATGGATTTTATTTAGTTCTTAGGATACTAGGCCCGAGTCACTTGGTCATTTGAGTTTATTTGTGATGCCTTTAAAGTCTATTTACATAAGAACTGTCCTTTTTCTCTACCTTTGAGTAGTTTTTTGGTAAATGTCAGCCTCGTGGCTGGTAAGAGTCACCTTAAATCCGTAGCATTTACTTCCCAGAGCAGTTCTCTAGAGAATCAGGAGCCTGATATCATTTCTGTTAGTCATGTCCATATAAAGGTCAGAGATGCGAAATTAAATTTTCCTGAACCCGAAACTAGTGATTGCCTGCCTAGACTGCAGGGAATTCTTTCCTAGTTTTAGCAGTGCTGGGACAGATAAAAGTGTGTCTTATAAAAGCCACATAGTCCCAATAAGACCCTCTGGGAATCATCCTGGAAAGAGAATGTGGAGTGGGCTAGACAGTTCAATGGGGGATTAGCACTTATTATTCCCTCTAGACTGAAGAATAGGGAAAGCAAAACAAGAGTTCTAATTTTACCTCTGCCCACAGAGAGCTCCTTGTCGGACTGGGTCTGGACTCAGCTTCGTTCCCCTCTGTTCCTCTTCCGTTTCCATTCCTCCTGAGAGCACACACACAAATGCCCACAGAAAGTTCCTCTCCACAATGGATATAACCATTTGCTGGACCTTTCCTATTCAGAGTTGAAGCCTCTAACCACAAACAGATAGTTAACTAATCCATAACTTAATTTTGTTTTGTCTTTTTTAAACTTCAAAAACAAACAAACAAGAAGTCTTTTGCCTTAGCAAGTTTTTGGGGGAGTGGAGAAAAAGAGTACAGGAGGTCAGGTGCTTGCCTTGCATTGGCCAGGAGTCGCTTTTGAGCATAGTGCCCCTAATGACCATGGGTATGGCCCAAACTCCCACATTTCTTAATTTTCATTAGGGAAAAACAAGTTCTAAAGGAAGTGATAGCACAGCAGGTAGGCGTTTGCCTTGCACGCGGCCAGCCGGGCCGACCGGAGTTCGATTGCTCCGTCCCTCTCCCAGAGCCTGGCAAGCTACCAAGGGTATCTCGCCCCCACGGCAAAGCCTAGCAAGCTCCCTGTGACGCATTTGATATGCCAAACACAGTAACAACAAGTCTCACAATGGAGACGTGACTAGGCCTGCTCGAGCAAATCGGTGAACAACAGGAGGACAGTGACAGTGGTACAATGATACTGAGCAGTGCCTACCATCAGAGTGCCAATACTGCTCCACTACTGTCCCTTGGCAGCTGTTAAAATTAATTAGATTTTTAAATAAAATTAGAGATTCTGTTTTTGATTGTACTGCCACAGTCAAAGTATTCAATAGGCATTAGCCATCTATTCTTAGTGGCTAATGTGCTGGGCAAAGTAACACTGTAGCACTGTCCTTCCATTGTTCGTGGATTTTCTCAAGCGGACACCAGTAACATCTCCATTGTGAGACTTGTTACTGTTTTTGGCATATTGAATATGTCATGGGTAGCCTGCCAGGCTTTGCCGTGTAGGAGGAATACTCCCGGTAGCTTGTGGGGCTCTCGAAAGGGGCGGAGGAATCAAACCCAGGTCTGCCTCGCGCAAGGCAAACGTCCTACCCGCTATACTATCACTACAGAATCTTTCCATCATGTCTTTAGATAGAAATGATTTGGCCTTTTGAACAAACAACTATCAGGGCACTGTATCCATTTTCAAGGAATTCTTGTATAAGTGAAAGCATTTGTGGGGTTTTATATTGGCCCTTTTGGGCCTTTGGAAGGCTTAGTATTGACAATTTTGGGTTTCCTCCCTCAAGTTGTGCCTTGGACTCAAAGAGAATCCAAGCGTTGGCTGTGGAGAGTAGCCAGAGTGAATCATCCGCACGTGTGTGCGCAGCAAGAAGGGTGGCTGCTTCGTCAGGGCCTGAGTGGAAAAGCAGAATCCACTTTTGTTTACCACAGAAGGAATTTCTGAGGCCACTTTCATGTGGCTTCCACGTGTGAGGTGCAGAGGGGTCTCCAGAGTTTAGCCCCACAGGAAAGAGTGAGCAGCCCTGGACGGGAGGGACAGGAGGTGGCGGCTGTGGCGCTCAGGATCAGGTAGAGCAGAGACCACAAAGGACATCCCGAGATGGCAGCTGAGAGGCAGCAGCTTCGTCCTCCCACCCACCTCCTTCACATCCGCCCCCTTCCATGCGCGCCCCCCCCCCCACCTCCATGCCCAGAGTCCCCTGCGATCTTCCGCCAGTATTTCTGATCGACTGAATCCAGTGGTCATCATGAAAGTGACACCTGGGCGGAGGGAGAGTTCTGTGAGCTAACAAGCAGAGCACAGCACAGCTGGTGAACTGAGCACCTCTGATATGCAAGGCAAGCTCCCAGTGGCTTTGACTCCCTCGGACATGCGGAATCGAGCATTTCTTCCTTCGTTACGTAGAAGATTGCATGAAGGGGTATGTGTTGCTGCTGGAAGCTCGTACGTTGTCCGTGTCTTCCCTCTGGAGACGTGTACTTTCAGACCTTCATGCTTCAATGCTAGGATGTACCCTGGGGCTTCCTCTCCTTTGGAGAAGCCCATGTTCTCTCTCTCTCTCTCTCTCTCTCTCTCTCTCTCTCTCTCTCTCTCTCTCTCTCTCTTTTTAGATGTACCAAAGCTTCTTTATTTTTTATTTTATTTTATTTTTGGAAATTTTTTATTAGTGAGACATCATGAGGTACAGTTGTAGACTTACAAATTTTTGTGCTGGGTGTCAATTATACAATGATCAAATACCCTTCCCTCCACCAGTGCCCATTTCCCACCACCACGAGTCCCAGTATCCCTCCCACCCCTCCAACCCATCCTCCCCCACCTGGCCCCTCATGTGGCAGGGCATTCATTACCTTTTGCTCTCTTCTCTTTTATTGGGTGTTGTGGTTTGCAAAAGAGGCAATGGCTGACAATCATTTTGGTCTATAGTCTACTTTCAGCTAAAAGGCACATGAGAAAATGCTCCACGTTCTCTCTTAAGCACGTTTCTCTTTCCCTCTTTCTCTCCCTTCCTCCCCTTCCTCAAAACACTTCCAAATAAAACCTGTTTAAAAGAAGAAAGAAAAAAATCTCATCAACCATTTTTCTTTCCTGGGATAGACTGAAAAGTCTCTGTGCATAGGGATTGTGCTATACACATTTGTTTTCTTGGGCTCCTGTAATGTGGCGGGCACACTTTTTTAGTTTTTAATGAGCTGTTTGAAAACTCTTCAGAGTGCTTTGTTAGGAAGTTTCTTTCTTTCTTTCTTTCTTTCTTTCTTTCTTTTTAAAATTTTATTTAGTTGGGGGCCACACCTGGTTGTGCTCAAATGCTATGCCTGGCTCTGTGCTCAGGAGGCAACCCTGACACTACACTGTCTGTGGTGCTAGGGATTTGAACTGTGGTGAGAGGAATGCACACTCCAGCCAAGGAAGGGTTTGTTGTTGTTGTTGTTGTTTTACATACTTTTCGTAGTTTTTAAAGAAAGTATGTGTGACCGTCAAATTGCAAAGGTCAATACCAGTGTTCTGGAGGTAGCAGAGAAAGTAAAGAAGGTGTGCAGCATTGGGAATAAGAATTGAGTGGGGACTGGCAGACCTGGAGGTAGGGTAGCAGGAATCGGCCTTGTAGGGGAATTCTTCAGGGTCCAATAAAAACAGTCTCTGGGCTAGCCCAGTTCTCCTAAGAACTCACTTTTCAGGCTGGTTGTGACCCCGTAGTTTGTCCTTTTGACAAAAATAAGGAGGAGTGGAAGGGTGCCAATGGATGAAAAGAACATCAATTAAATAAAAGAGAGGGGAAAGAAACGTTCATGGCTGTAATATTCAGGTAATCTATGGTGACACTGAAAATACGTTCTGAAACTGCTTGTGTGGTTAACATACAAATGGTATCTAAAAAAAAAAAAACAGAGAAGTAAAAGCCTCCAAGAATATATGTTTTTTGGCACATATCCTAATCTATTTTGCTCTGTTATATTTTTAGAGATCTTTATTATTAACACACACAAATCTTTCCTACAAATCTTTCCTGTGCACTTTAATATGTAAAAGATTTTATTGCATGTAATAATATATATATGTGCAATATTTAATTTAATTTTCAAGTTTTTCTTTTCCTGGCTATTTTACTAACTACCAGGTATTTGGGAGAAAAGAATTGAAGTTATTGCAGTCTACCTTTTCATGAATAAACAATTTATTGGGTTTTTAAGAACATCGGAACAGCCATATCTATAAACACCAAAACTGAGTCACCTGACAAGATCACTCATAGGAGCTGAAAATCATACTGACAATGCTTACTTCTGTATTCAGAGCACCCAACAGTAACAATTAAAGCTGGAGACAAGTAGAGTAAAAAGTGCCAGAGGAAGAATGAGGAGGAATAAGGAACTTCATCTTGAATTGTTGACATATCTTGAAAGGCTGGAACACCTTGATTTCTAGTAGGAATATAACCCTATTCCATTAGCTGTGGTAATTATAAGATCATAATGTATATAATTTATCATATGATAAAATGAACAGAATATTGAACGTGGAAATGGTGCTCTGGTTCCAAATGTTAAGTGAAAGCTCCTCCATTTTTATGTTCAGATATTAACCTGTCAAGCATGGACAGTCAGGGCTGGGAAGTTGGTACAGCAGGTAAGGCTCTTGCCTTGCATGCTTCTGACCTGGTTTGGATCCCCAGGAACCCCATGTGGTTCCCCCAGGCACTGCCAGGAGTGAGCCTTAAGTGCAGAACCAGGAATAATCCCTGAGCATTGTTAGGTGTGGCCCCCTCCAAAATAAGGACAGTTTAAAGATAATCATAGCTGAACACCTGGGAATAGACTTATTAAAACTATGTTTTAAAAATCCAATTTTAAAATAATGGCTAGACTTTTCTTCCATTTTTTTTAAGGATAAAACTCCTTTGAACATTTTTTTCTTTTTCTTTCTTTTTTATTATTATTAGTGAAACACCATGAGGTACAGTTGTAGACTTAGAAACTTTCATGCTTGGGTTTCAGTCATACAATGATCAAGTACCCATCCTTCCAGCAGTGCCCATTCTCCAGCACCAATGATCCCAGTAGCCCTCCCACCCTCCACCCAGTCCCCCCCCCCACCCCACCCTGCCTCTGTGGCAGGGCATTCCCTTTTGATCTCTCTTTCCTTTATGGTGTTGTGGTTTGCAATAGAGGTATTGAGTGGCCATCATGTTCGGTCTACAGTCTACTCACAGCACGCATCTCGCATCCCGAGCAAGTCCTCCAGACATCCTTTACTTGGTGTTCCCTTCTCTATCTGAGCTGCCTTTTCCTCCAGCATGTGGTGCCGGCTTCCAAGCCACGGAGCAGACCTCCTAGTACTTATCTCAACTATTCTTGGGTGTCCTTTGAACATTTAAAATGGAAGACTGGTTTAAAAGTAAGTATATAAAAGTTGTTACATACTTTTAAAATGCTTTGTTAATGTGAAACCAAGGAAAAATATCTGGTCAGTTTTTTATTTGATTACATATCGCTGGAGATGATTTAAAGGATATCCTGACAATTCAAATAATATCTCTCTATAGTTACATATACACTTAAAAGCTTTTTTTTTTATCGGTTTCCTATATCAGAAAATGCTATAGCACAGTTTTTTCTTGATTTGACGCAGTGTTGCTACCTAAAAAAAATCAATAAATCATCATTTTCAGTTGGGTCATATCCTCTTTCCATGCCATTTGAAATTGAGAAAAGATGTGTAAGGGCTTTGTTTACTCATCATAGTTTAATTGGCTCCATTAATTTTACTTTGCTGAAATAAAAGCCTACAGTAGGAATAAACATTTATTTTTGAGAAAGCTAATGGTAAGCTTTGACTTCTATTATTATTCAATACAAAAATAATTTGACATCAGAATATCAGAGAGCCAGCTATTATCATTTTGAATGATCATGGCAGTTAGGAAGCATCCTTTTCCGTGCAGATTAATGAAATAATTGATGAATGGTGTCATTAATTATTCTTAACTGGACAAATTAGTTTGGCAGTGACAACTTTCTTTTCCAGACAGTGTACTGAAATGAAAATAAAGGAGATGCTAAGAACTCTCTAAGTCTAAGGAAAGCTCATAAATACTTTCTTGGGCACAAGTTTTTGTTATCTTTTTCTTGCCACTTTATCCACCTTACATCATTAACTTTAGGTTATAAATTAAGTTGTTTCAATAGGGCTGGCAGAAATTTATTTGTGAATTTGTCTTTGGCATTTTAAACAACAGGATAAATGAATAAGGTAAATGGAATGTACTTTGAGAAAATAGTTTCTGAAAGCTGGGATGTCTGTGGTTTATTCTGCTCAGTGAGCATTCATGGTGAAACCTTGGTTCAAAGTTAAAACGAAGTCTGCCTTGGAGAAACAAAGCAAATGAAAAATAAAATGCTAATTTAAACTTTGATCTCTATTAAAAATATAGACTTCCCCAAAATTTCAGGGGCCTCCACAGAATAGCTTTAGCTAAGTGGTAAAAAATATTTGCTTTACAATTGGTACAAGTAGTATGGATTTATGGAGGATGAAACCAATGGCATTTACACTAACTAAGAAATTGGAGGTTTTAGAAATGGACATTTCTGCACTGGATTTTCAGTGCTATCAACTCATGATTAGGAATACTGCTCATGGTTAAGAATACTAGGCAGCTGGAGCAATAGCACAGTGGGTAAGGCTTTTGCTTTGCACGCAGCACACCTGGGTTCGATTCGCAGCATACCACATGGTCCCCCGAGCACTGCCAAGAGTAATTCCTGATTGCATGAGCCAGGTGTGACTGAAAAAGCAAAAAAAAAAAAAAACCAAAAAACTAACAACAAGGTTAGGAATACTGCTTTCTCTGAGCTCCGGTTTTTTTTTTCTATGTAAGAGCAGAGATTGAAATACTTGCTGTGGAGAGTTTTGAGAGAACTGATAGCTAGTAGTCACTCAAGAAATGTTCAGTGTCTTTCCTTTAGGATTTCCAGTATTGTGCAGATGGAGGGTGTGGATGTTGGTGAAGATCTTAAAGGCCACTCCTATTTGAAGTGCAGCTTTAAAAAGGTATGCAGAATGAGACTAGTTTAGAACTTAAGGATTTTTGGTTTTTGTTTTATCAGAAATGCCCAGTTTTGAGCCAGGTGTTTAGAAGTGACAATAAGTGACTTTTCCCGTTGATGGCTCAAGTGTCAGATAATTGACCCAAGTTTATATTGTATGTCTCAGGATGAGCCCACAAGTCCCATTGAGGTCAATTATTAGGCCTAAGTGTTTATATGGGAGCATTTGCATTTCGAGAGCCCTCTGCCATTGGTCTGGTCACACACACTAATTATCACCGAGAAGCAGCTTGGTTGCCCTGGCGGCGACCGCATTACAAGTTGGTCACAACACTTGCCAGGGCACTTGGGAGCTTCTCGCCCAGGTACCCTCTGGCCTTGGTGTGGCCCACAGGGAGGTTGGTTACATCAGTGTTGGTCCTAAGACAGATTCTGAAACTGTCCGACTTTAATTAGTGCTTTATACATTTTGCGCCCATTTCTGATACTGCGTGAGCTGAAGATGAAAAAAAAGTCACTGCTTGTGGTTTCATCCTTCTTTCCCCTACCCCCCCCCCCCCACACACACACACACAAAGTAAAAGTCAACTCATGTTTTCACCTTCCAAATAAGGAGTTGGTAAACATGCTGATTGATGGCTATGGAAGAAGCCTACATACTATGTGCTAGGCTTTGTTCTAAGCGCCTTTTATATGGTATACATACAGAAGCTCTGGTGTTGGCGCTGTGATTAGTTCAGTTTATAGAGGCAAGGAGCTTCAGCAGAGAATTGTCGACTAATTTCATCAAGATGTCATAGCAAATAAACAGAATAGCCAGGATTCAACTCTGAATCATCTTCTGACCACTCTGCTTCTGTTTGTCTCCATTAGAAAAATAGAGACAGTTTAAAAGATCATTGTAAGACATAAATGCTATCAATTAATGGGGCCATCATTCTGAGCACTTTGTTCCATGTACTTCCAAATTCACCTTTGAAAATTGCTAAAAAGTCTGCTCTCTCCATTTTTACTTTCAAGAGTTAAGCATAATAAAAAAAATGGTATTTATCTGCATGCAAGCATTTGTACATGCACCCACACATAATGGTTATTGTTCTGCCAGGTACTTTTTCTCTGAGCATATCCTGTACTTCTTTGTGTGCCATAAAATGATCTTAACATATCATTTTCTCTTTTGTCATTGATCTCCACTGGTTCATCTTATTAAGGAGTATTGAGTAGGTATACCAACACATGTCACTGCTACCAATCTCTGAACAAATCTTGGTCTGGTTAATAACTCCACCACAGCCTACTAAAATGTGGAAAGGTAAGCAACTGCTCACTGCCCCTGAAACCAGCTAAAATGTCTGATAACTCTTATCACTGCTTTATGGGCAATGATTACTGAAACTCAGTTATATCTGCCTCTACCTGCTTATACAGGTTGAGCTTGTTTTGTTATCATATAATCAAAATAAACATTATATAATTAATGAAATTTGAGTCTGGAAAGAAAGTGAGCTGTTGAGGCCAGAGAAATATTACTGGGGCTGTAACACCTGCCTTGCAAGCAGTTGACTCCAGTTTGATCAATGGTACCACATATGATCACAACTAGGAGTGATCCCTGAGCACCAGTGGGTACGGCCTCCAAACAAAAACAAACAAAAAATGTAGGTGGATTCAGTGTTAGGCTCCTTTGAAAGTTTTGGTGTTGGCTTGCTCATCAAGCTCAGTTCTCCTTTGAACTCATATCTTGCTAGTTTACCTCTGTCTCTTTGCTTGCTTTTTCAACTCTGAGAAGTCCCTGCTCTCTCCTGGACACATGCCTATTTCCCAAATCTTTCTAAGCAAGTTTCACTGAAAAGAACTATCTTGCTTCATGACGAATATTTTTTTTAAAAAATGAAAGCTTTGGTGTTTGGACACTACTTTAAAGAAATAAAGATGTGGACTGGACAAAAAAACACAGGAGCAAGGCAATGGACTTGCACGCATCTCATCCTGTTTGATCCCGGAACCATAAGCACTGCTGAGTTCAGTGCCAGAGGCTCTGGAGCACTACTGTAGAGGCCCTGGGGGGCCCCAGTACCACAGACTCTTCACAGTACCACATCCTCAGGTCTTCATATTGACCTTCCCGGCCTGGTTAGACAAGTTTACCCAGAGTGGCCCTGGGACCCTTGAGCATCACTTGGCAACACCCCCCAAAATAACCAACCTTAAGACACTGATAGTGTCATGAGTGTGGTTTGCACTGAAAACATAATATGAAATACATACCAGAGGATGAATCATATTCACACCCTTGACACTACATGAATAAAAAGAAGAGCACTTTTAAAGACTGGCATTTCTAGTTTAGTAAAATGTTTATAGGGGGCATGGGTCCTTTTTGCTATTTCCAACTTAACTGATTTAAGCGTAGGTCCCAGTTCTTCTTGACAAGACTTTCCCCAAGGAACTAAGCCCCAATCTGGCTGGACCTTCCCACTGTATTTACTTCTTATCCTGACAAAGAACTTAAAAATGAAAGGAGGAAAGTACACCTTAATGCAGTGTCACCCCCACTCTCGGGGGTCATAACCGATGAAGTCCACATATTCCGTACCTTTGCTGAATGGGGGCCTCAGTTGCAGTCCTCCGGCTGTCAGTGTATATGCTGCCTTTGCCCTTTCCTGCACATTTACAACCTCTGTATACTCAAGGGTGAGGACGATCAGGGGGCAGAAATGAACAAAGCCAGGCGAAGGTCCGCTCCCACTTGCCAGTCTCTTCTCAAATATCTATGCTCACCTACCTAGTAAAGAGATAAGAGTATGTGAAAAACTGCAGACCGAGGAGTGAGAGACACTGAAGCCAAAGAGAGGAAGGTTAGTCTAAATGCAAACGAGTAATAAAGGAGAAAGGACTAGATTGTAACTGCATTTGGACTTAGAAAGTTAATGACTTTCCCAAGCGAATTTTTCTTATATATAAAACTAATGGTAACTGGGCCAACATGATAGCGCCATGGGCAGTGTGCTTGCCTTGCTTGCAACAGAGCTGGGTTTGATTCCAGGCATCCCATATGGTCCTCCAAGTACCATCAAGAGTGACCTCTGAGCTCAGCCTGGAGTAAGCTCTGAGCACAGATGGGTGTGGGCCTCAGAGTTGCAAAAGCCTTAGAGCACTGTGAGCACTGTGAGCACTGTATGTGCTAATAATCATTGCTGCTTTTAGTAGTCTATGGTCCCACATCCAATGTCCGTCCCCTAAAGGCATTCTGTTTCATTTTGTTTTGTTTTGGAGTCATACCTGGTGGTGTCTAGGGGTCCTTCTGGCAGTATTCTAAAGACCAGTTCTGGTGAAAAATTAATGCCATCTGACACCCCAAAAGGGCATGAGGTATGGAGATGACTTGGTGGCTGGGTGTATACTTTGTACACTAGAGGTCTGAGTCAAGTGTGTAGCAATAGTCTTTAGAACACTGCCAGGATTTCTCACATACTTCACCTTCTTGAGTACTTGAAATATGCGAGGTACCCAAAATGTTGATTTACTTTATTATATTTCTTCAATTAATGTAATTTAGATTAAGAATAGAGACCAGAACAAAACCCACAGTTATCTTAGTCCATCAGAAGTCTCAACCTCATCTCTCAGAGCGAATCTGATTCATCTAATGTGATGAAGCTGTCATCTTTAGGAAGTCAAGCTGGAATCTCTTTGCAAACAACAGATTGCTATTCTTGAGAAGCTGGTTCACTGCACACCTAGAGAAGGTCTTGCTCAGGGTAGGGTCCTCTGCAGGTTCCCAGCACAATATCTAAATCATCCTCAAAGCCTGTTTACACTACTGCTTTCCCATATAAGGATCTTGAAATATGAAACACACACATGTGCGTGCGTGTGTGCGCACGCACACACACACACAAACACACACGACAATGTGAAGGTATTGAAGTGTACAGGAAATACTATGTATGATTGACTTCAGTTAGTTCTTAAATATAAGGAGTCAATCTTGAAACAAAAGCAAAGGAGAGGAGAGAAAGGAGAGCTATAGCTAGCTGACTTTCAATCTGACAAATAGCAAACCACGGCCAATTTCCCCCCTTGAGAAAGAGAAAATTAACATTAAAAGAATTTTAATTTTAATTAACATTAAAAGAATTCCTTCTTTTGGACTTTAGTATGCTAATAAATACCTTATAATATAGTTAATGCACCATTTCTTCTCATATGAAAGAGTCAGTCTTATTGGTTATTTTCCAGTTCTCTCTCAGCTTCTTTAAAAAATAAAAATCCTACGGCTAGAGAAACAGTACAGGCAGTCAGTGCTTGCCTTGTGTGCTACTGACCCTGTTCAATCTCTAGCACTGCATATGTCCCCCTGAGCTCTTCCAGGAGTGATCCCTGAGTAAAGAGCCAGAAGTAAGCTCTGAGCAGCACACAGTGTGTTCAAACTAAGAAACAAAAATAGAAGTTTTGGATGGAAAGATGGCACAGTGGGTTAGGGCACATTTTGTGCACATGGGTTACACCTGAGATTCTCAGGACCACTTCAGACCAGTCTGTGCCAGAGGGTGAGCCTAAGGCATCCACATGCAAGGTATGTTTTAGCCCTTTAAATCATCTCCCTTATGGTTTTAGGGAGTTATTTATCAGTGGTATCTCATGGATCACCATCAACTTTTTTTAACTTAATGTTTCCAATATGAATTGCATCCCAGATTACAAACACTCAATATACAATTCATAACTATAACTCATAGGTGTTTGGGAGGTGCTAATCACACACAATAAGTTGCTGTGTGATTTGAGAGAACAGGACCTAGATCAGCTTAGGACTTTGACATCAACTTAGGACTTGGAAAACCTATATAGCAAAGTGGCCTGCTGCAAAGTCAATATACAAATATCAGTCATATCTATTCAAAGAATGAAACAAAGGGGAAAGAGTCAAGGAGTCTATCCCACTTAAAACTGTATCCAAAAACTTCAAGTATCTAGGTTAATCAAAGGTGTGAGAGAGCTATACCATGATAACTTCAAATCACTTAAGAAAAAGATAAAATAAGACCTTAGGAAATGGAAAAACATCCCTTTCTCATGGATTGGAAGAATCGATATTATTAAAATGACTCTCTTACCTAAGTGGTTATATAGATTCAGTGCTCTCCCTATCCAAATTCAGATGACATTCTTCCAGGATCTAGAAATGTAAATAATAAAATTTGTGTGGCATCAGAAAAGACCACAAATAGCTAAAGCATACTGAAAATAAGAAATTGGGAGACACTACAAAGCCTAGTTATCAAAGCTACATGGTACTGGAATAAAGATAAGTTCTCTGATCAGTGAATCAGAATTGAATTCTCAATGACAAAAAAACATTTATGGACAGTTAATTTTCCATAAGGAAGCTGAGGACATGAAATGGAGTAAAGATAGCCTTTCAACAAATGGTGCTGGGAAAATTGGATAACTCATGTAAGAAATTAAAGCCAAGGGCTGGAGAGATAGCACAGCGGGTAGGGCGTTTGCCTTGTACGTAGCCAACCCGGGTTCGATTCCCAGCATCCCATATGGTCCCCTGAGCACCACCAGGAGTAACTCCTGAGTGCAGAGCTAGGAGTAACCCCTGTGCATCGCCAGATGTGACCCAAAAAGCAAAAAGCAAAAAAAGAAAAAAAGAAAAAGAATTTAAAGCCAGATCAATATTTTACACCTTAAAAGCCAACTCAGAGTGTATCAAAGTACTTGATATCCTACTAGAAGTTATAAAGTACACTGAGGAAAATGTAGGCGGAACACTTTAAGATTTGAACCTCAAAGATGACTTCAGTGACTGATACCTCTGACAAAGACAACAAATCAAAAACAAAGAAATGGGTCTACATAAACTAAAGAGTTTCTGCATGGCAAAAGAAATATGGACTAAAACCAAAAGACAGCTAACTACATGGGGAAAAATATTTGTATTCAATGCATCAGATGAAGGTTTATCCAGAGTATATAAAGTATTCACAAAGATCAACAAAAACGCTTCAGAAATCTTACAAAACAAATAGGGAGAGGAAATGAATAGACACTTCTTAGAGATAGATAGGTGGATGGCCAGGAAGCACATGAAAAAATGCTCAGCATCGCTCATCATCTGAGAAATCCAAATCAAAACTACAATGAGATACCATCACACCAGTGAGAATGGCACATATCAAAAATAGTAGGAACAGTCTGTGTTGGCAGGTTGGTGGTGAAAAAAGAACTCTCACCCACTGCTGGTGGGAATGTTGTCTGGTTAAGCCCCTGTGGAAAATAATGTGAAGAGTTCTCAGTAACCTTACAACTGAACTGCCATGTGACCCAACAATTCCACTTTTGGACATTTACCCCAGGACATAAAAACACTCTTTCAGAAGGACATATGCACAGTTATTCATTACTGCATTCGGTATAATCGCTGAGATATGGAGTCAACCTAGATGTCCAGTGACAGATGGATGGATTATGGAGATGTGGTATATCTACACAATGGGATGTTATGCAGCTGCAAAGAATGATAAAATCAAGCAATTTGCTGCAATGTGGTTGGAACTGGAAGATACCATGTTGAGTGAAATAAGCCAGAAGAAGACAGACAGACATAGAATGATCTCACTTATCTGTGGTAGTTAGAATACTGGGTGAGGAAGTGTAGTATAGGAAAGGGGGGTGTCTCTATCACCCTTGACCCCAGCGTTCAGAGGAGAAGGACAGAGAAGGAAAGAAATCAAGAGGGGAAGAAGAGAATAGGAAGTGATGGAAGGGATCAGGGCTTCAGTTATAACGGTCATATGGGAGAGTGGTATAGCCATATATACAAAACACAGACCCAACACCACTGAAAGCATGAGATGTAAGCTGCAACCGTTGGATATACCTGTGACATTCTAGATACAGAGTGGGATGAGGTGAGACTGGGAGTGGGGATGGAATATGGAAAGTTGGTAGAGGAAATTTGATGGGATTCTTGTTGGAATGTTATATGCCTCAAACTCAACTATCAATAACTTCGTGAATTACAGTTCTTTAAATGTTTAAAATTTTAAGAAAACCTCAGGACTTTGATATTTATAAATCTTTTGATTAAAGGGATAAACTCTTTTGTTAGTTGTGAGACTAAACTTCCAGCTCACTTAGATGCTTCTGCCAAAGTCTTCTTAGTACATGAAAGCAAAAGGAGTTCCATGCAGCATTTAACATTATTCCTTATGTTAATTAATCCAGAAAGTATAATAAGCTGATATGACAGTTTTTTCATTTGGTTCATTTCTTGACATTAAGAAGTGATTAATGTAATTATTTTTACTTTTTCAGTAAGACTGAAAGTTTCACACCAGTTATTACTCACTAAATGTTTTGGAGTTGAATAAAAACAAAAACCTAGAACAAAAATAACTTTGATTCTCTTCCTGAATATTGGAGTTAAACTTGATTTGCTTTCCTGATCCAGAAGTTAAAGTAGATATAGATTGAAGCAAGGGTTCTGAACAGCTATAAGAACTTACGTTTTTCACTGCAAAAATATTTATATTCCATCTCTTCAGATTTATTTATTATTTTGGAGGAGCCACACCAAGGGATGCTCAGGGCACAGAGGTAGTAAAAAAATCAAAAGGGGGGGGACTGCCACAGAAGCCAACCCTCTAGTGTAAAGTGAGAAATTATTTACATCCCATTTTCATATCTTTCTTCTCTGAGCTTTCAAGAGAAAAATTGCTTTTCTTAGCTGGCTTGTTCCTATTTTATGAAGAATTTGAGTCTTACGTTTTTAATTTAGCCACCGCCAGGAATCTCTGAGGCAAATGTGCATAACTATACAGCTCCACTGAACCTAAGACCCAGTGCAGGGCTGGAGAGATAGTACAGTGAGCGAGGCGCCAGACATGGGTTCTATCCCCGGCACTCCATATGGTCCTTCTGAGCTCTATCTGTGAGCAGAGAAAATGGAATCAACCCTGAGCACTGCTGAGTATGACCAAAAAAAAAAAAAAAGACAAAACATTATTCATACAGACAAGAACTCGGGAGTCTATTTTGTGAATCCTAAAACACGATGTCCTTCGTCAGTCATGTGAAATCGTACTACAGAAAACACAAGAGTCAGTGATGAAAAATGTGGGTGCCGTCATATTCCGGGCACTGCTGATATGTTCTGTACCTTATTTTATGATACATGCCAGAGCAGAAATTGTCCAGGCTTGACCCAGAATCCTATCTACTAAGGAAATTAATTTGCTATTAAGTTATATGTAACTCTCAGTGTTGTGTTTTGAGTTTGCTCAGACTGGTTTGAGCGTTTTTCTGTTTGTTGTTGGGTCACACCCAAAGGTGTTATCTCTTTGTACTAGGTCTCCAGCCCTTAGATAATTTAGTCTTAAAAGAGGTCTGTACAAATGGCAGTGCGGCACTCTTAAATGAAAATAAAAAATAAATCCAAAGGGCTGGAGAGATTGTAAGCGGGTAAGGCGCGTCCCTTGCATGTGGTTTATCTGAATTCAAGCCCTGGCCTCACATGTAGATCCTCTAAGCATAGGAGCGCTCCCCTAGGTATCTTCCTCAGATATTTTCCTGGCCTGCAGCAGGGCTTGGCTTCTTGTGATTAGTCTAATGCAAGGTTTCCTTAGTGTCAGAGTGGGATATCTTTGCCTTATATCTAGGTATATTGTTGACTAGACTTGATCTCTTTAGGCAAAGAAACTGGACATGTCTTTATTCTCTGAAGGAAAAGCTAATGGACAAAAGCTGTGCCCACCTGCCTTGTCGCATACTAGGCAAATGGTATTTGGATGCACTTCCCTGTGCCAGGCCTCACTTTGTTTAGGGAACTTGGCATTGTATGGTTAAGTTATGTAGGAGGTGGGTAATTCCATGGTGCACGTGTTTATTTAATCGTCAAGGTGCATACTTCTCAGAGTAAGTAAATAGAGGTGATGCTTTAGGAAAAGTCAGTGACTGCATGAGGGTTGGTTAAAAGAGCTATTTTACACTGTGAATAGTGGCTCACTGTTCACGTGTTTGAAATCTGCTAACTTGTTGGTGTCAGTCTACCACCCAGCATCAGTATTAGGGGTGTTTATTTGTTTGTTTGTTCGTGGGTGCTCTTTGTTAATATGTGTATTATTTTTAAAACAAATTGAGTTCACACTGAATTTGGGCTCAGAGAACATTAGGGGAATGTTTGGGGTGTTTTTTTGGAGAGTGAGGTACACCCAGCAAGACTTAGGCACTGCTCTCAACTTGGAAGTCAGAGTAACAATGGAATTCAGGGAACCATGCAGTGCCAGGGATTGAACTGGGGCCTCCCACATGTAAAACCTGTGCTCCAGCCCTGTAGCTAGCTCCCTTGCCCCTTAACACAGTTTTTAAGACACATTTTAAAACTGTCTAGTACTGGGAAGCAAAATGAAGTATCCATCCTGTCACCCAGCATTAATAGTCAGCAACTTTCTGTGGTTCTTGTTCTCTCACTCTTTCTCCTCCTGGACTTTCAGGCAAACTTTAGACTTTAGACCATTTTAGACCATTGCTTTTTTTTCCCCTTGTGTTTGCTCTTGAGTTATTTGTTTTTAATCTGTTGACTCTTTTCATTATTGAATAATTCTTGGGCTGTGCCCTGGAGATAAATAAAGCTGTGCTCTTCTGAAAAAAGTTCTCTTGCATGGTGTTTGCTGTGCCGGCCTTAAGGGATCTGAGGACAGCTCTACTGATATGAAGTTCACAGATATTAGCAGTTCCCAGAGGTATGACTACAACTTCCTGTGGTGAGTTATGTGAAAGGCTAGGCCTTTGTTTTTTAATGTTGTGTTTAAAGGGAGTAACCAAAATCTAAGTCATAATGACTTGTATTTTTTATTAAATATGTATAAAAACTATAACCTAGGATAGTAGGACTCCCTTAAGGAGAGAGGCAAAGACCTATGGGTCTGTAATTACCTATTATTTCTGTGGGTTTGTGAGTTTTTGAGAGAAAAATATTGGCACTTCAATTTTTTATAAAATTTCCATTCTTTATTTTTTTTTTCACCTTTTGAGAACCACCACAGTCCATTTGTACAGCATTTCCTGGTTTTTGAAAGTTTCTGTTGTTTGTCATACTCAAGTTCCATAATAGCATTGTGAGCAAGGAAAGGTAGAAAATTCTGCCCAATTAAGTCAAAAGAACAGTTGGAGGATGAAAAGTAAATATGATTTAGGTCTTTCTTTTAGGTTCTAGCCTAAACACACTTCCTGTTGTGAATGATTTTTGACTCACTGTGGAATGGGTTGTGAAATAGACATTCTACTTTTGTACTTGAACCTTGTTATGTTGAATATTTGTGAAATTCTTGCCACCTCAGGCAAGATACCTGAGGAGGTACTCATTCTGATTGGTTGGTGTCCCTCTTTGAAGGTTGTGCTGGGGCAGCAGGACTTTTTGAGAACTTCCTCACTCCTTACATCCCCATTGCTCTCTCTCCTCCATCCTTTTGGTTTCCACTTTTCTCCATGGCTCTCTCAACTCCAGTCTCCTCCCGACAGCCAGTTACTTTTTATGACACAGTCTAATTCATTGTAGCCAAAAATACCGAAACTTCCTTTAGGAACTAGAAATATTGATCCGGGTTAGGAATTAGTCAGACATTACTCCATACCTCCTACCCTCAAAAAAATTTCTCATTAAAAAAAATCTAGAAATAGACATTATTGGTCCAGATTTCCTGAGGGAATTGAATGATTCTTCAGAGTTTATGCTTTATTTAGAGATATGCCCTCTCAAATTACATTTCTCTCAGAGATTTTTTTCTCTTCACTGAAAGTTGTTTTGTTTTAAATTGTCTTGCCTGCTGCCAAGTGTTATTTCATAAAAAATGATTTTTGCATTTTATTTAAAACATGCATATGAAAGTGCCAAATATTTTCATAATTTCTCTGCTTACACTCAAGGAATTGTTTATTATAAAAGGAATTCTTTACATATGGGGGTCATCTAATTTTCAATATTTCTTTGAAAAAAATTAAGTCACCAAAAATTGCGGCCAGGGATGTGTTTTATGGAGTCAGTAGGCTATGATATTTTTAGATATAAATTTATCAAAATGGCTAGTTAGTCAAATCTCACATTTTAGTTTTAACAGATAAACACACCTTCAATTTGGCTGTCAATCAGTAGGCAGATGGAATAGCCAAAATTACCAAGTGCTTAGAACAGTTTTGCTTATAAATGAAACAAAACAACTTAATACAAAGTCTAATGAGATACTGGGCTTGTTAGAGTTTTTATGTTATGAGGACATAACTTGACTGAATTCACCTTTTAGGATGATGGCCTTAACCCCCTCCCCCCCCCAAAAAAAAAGTTTTGGAGATAGCTTGAGCTGTTCAATCTCGATGACAAATCTGAGGGCTTTTACTTAGGGGGGAGGGCGGGGGGGCAGTAGTGGGTGGATTTTGTGGGTGGAGGTGGGGAGAAATATCTTAAGGCAACAATCATCCAGATCTTATGATCCTGCTGAGAAATGGCTCTCGCAGCTTTGCCAATGTTGACCATATGACCTTAGTGTACAGCCCTTTGCTTTTATGGACCCTATTTGTGTATATTTGAAGATTCAACTTGAATCTGACTTTCAAATTTTTGTGTTTGAGTTTTTGCAGGATGAGATGGTAGGTCAAGAGGTATGCTGTAGCATGATAAATATTTATTCCTTGACACTTTGGGCAAAGACAGTATTTCTTTTTTAATGAATATAACAATGACTGAAAAGCAAGCAAACCACAAAATATCCATGTTGCTTAAGTTAAACTTTACAGCTTACAATTTTTCTCTCTTTTATTTTAATGAGTCCATTAGGCCTATGCAAAGGCAGGATTTTCATAATGATGTTTACCCTCAGCATATAGGAGTCTTTGCTTATTTATTTTGTGTTTTGGGGCCACATCTAGCAGTGGTGCTCCAGACTTCCTCTTGGCTCTGGACTCAGTAGCACTCCTGGTGGTCCTAGGGGACCGTATGATATGGAATGCTGAGGATCTAACCCAGATTGATGGCATGCAAGGCAAGTACCCCACCTGTTGTTCTGTCACTTCAAATGTTCAGAATGGTAGTTAATACCTTTGCCTCTTTCTTAGGTAGTTTCTATACCATTTGTACCATTCCCGTGAGAACTGATTGTGGCTGCCTTTTCTTATCAGTAATTGGGTGCTACTGAATATGTTTAGGTTGGTTATTGAAGCTAGCATGTACCATGTAAACAGCATGGTTTGTGTTAGGCTAAAGTAGATAAATTCATCTGTGTGTTTAATTCTGTATTATCACTTCACTGTCCATCCTGTGCCAGACATTGATTAGGGCTTTTTCATAAAAACATTTCCCTCTGTCTTTAATACTTAGATAGGTAGCACATTTTGTTTCCATGGTTCAGTTTCACTTAGCAGTTTACCCTGATAAGTATACGTACCACCCAGGTTCATTTCTTGATTCCTTGTTCTGAAACCTCCGAGTGGTGTGTGTGTGTGTGTGTGTGTGTGTGTGTGTGTGTGTGTGTGTGTGTGTAGAGAGAGAAGAGTATAAGCAAATAATGTGAAACTCCTTCCTTCATTGTATCTTCCACAGATAATATTATACAATACAATAAATATACTAATTTCTTTTCTGTTTTGTTTAACAATAAGTCTTGCATTTTTAAAAAGCCCAGAGAAAGTTGTAAGATTGTTAGCCTTGGTTATCTCAGAAGCATGGTAAGGTTAAAAAAACTTCCTATCTGCCTCCGCTCTCTCCTTTCCTTTCTTCCCTTCCTTCTCATGCCTGTCTAACTTGGATATATTTTTGTACTGTTTGAATTTTTCACAGGGAGAATATTAATGCTTTTATAAGTGGAGGGATTTTTTTGTCTTGTAAAAATATTTATTGAGGAATAATTGATAAAATTATTATTTATTTAATGTGTACAGAGTGTTGTTCAAGATCTACTCTCAGGGTCCTGGAGGTAGTATAGGAGTTAAAGAGTTTCCACCCCCAGCAGAGTCACCCGAACATCACGGGGTACAGGCAGGAGGCCCCCAAGCATTGCCTGATGTGCCCCTGAAGGACCCCTAGCTTTGCCAGGTATGGCCCTGGCAGCCCCTGAGCACTGCCAGACTGTCCATGGTGGTCACCACACCGCAGGGCCCGAGCACCACCTCCTCCCCAGACTGTGGCCCTGAACTGCTGGTCTTGTTGAAGGTGTTGCCAGGAGTAACTCCAGACTCCTGAGCACCAGTCAGGAGGCCCCATTCTACTCCCTGCAAACCCATCCTCAGCAGCTTTCAAGTGTGGAGTGCTGCCTTCCCAACTCTAGGAATTCTGCTGTGTGGTCACTCTTTCCATCTGTATCCTCAGAACTTTTTTCTTGGAACTAAAAGCTTATAACCTTGGCCTATATCTCTCTGATTCTCCTTGCCCATAACCTCTGGATTAAAAACTACCATTTTAACTCATTTCTGTAAAGTTGGGGTTTCACACTACATATCAGTATTCTGGTAGATTCCTCAGTATAAATAAATGTCTCTTCTAGACACATCAGTTCTTAGATGTGATGTTACCTTCGTCCCAGTGATGTAATCAACATTTGAGATCTCACACCTCAGGGGCATCCAGTTCTTAATTCTGGACATTGTGTCAATCCCCTCAGGTGCCTGGGAGCCACTAGACTGGCACTGATAGATTAGGCACATTGAGTGAGAGCTCAGGCCTCACGCACTAGATGGATGGCTCTGTCTCGGTCCATGACAAAATTATTTACAGGGTCAGAAATCGTTTTGATGAAAGAAACTGCATAAGGTCTTTCATTTGCCACAAGCACATCTAAATCAGATATTTGGATTTCATCCTTCAACTATCTCCCGAGGGCTTGAGACATGGGGTGCCATGAGTGACCTAGTACAGGGGTTGTTTTTTAACTTGGAAAAGGGGAATGACCTGGGAGCTCTCTAAAATAGACCTCAGTCATCTTTTTCACCTTTGCCTAAATGATTAAGAGGGAGAAAACTGTGTTCAGCTTCCTCCTTGTTCAGCTCATTCCTTGAGGCCACACTTATGGCTACAGATGTGACTTTTACACAGGACTTTTCTGTGCACAGTGTCACTGAAGACTCCTCGGGCGGCACTCTGAGACCAGAAGGAAAGTTGTATCTGCAGCTCAGTTGTCACCTAGCTAATAGAGCACAGGTGGGGACCTTGTCGGCCTGGGCCGAGAGCAGAGGAAGTGAGGGGGACCCTTGCACTGGAGACTTTCCCAGAGGAGAACGGTGTTAACCCACAGTGTGATGACTCTGGAATCAAAGGGAAAGAAGGGAGAAGCATCAGTTCTTGATAACAAGCACACCTCATTTTGAGGAACTGAGAATAGGCGCCAGAAATTGCTATCAGCTTTCCCTGTGGTTTGAAGGGAAGTGATAGCAGTACAACTTGGAGGCGGAATGCTCTGGATAGCTTTGCCCTAGGATGAGGCCTGGAGTGTCTCACTTCACTTCTGGGGCTTAGGTCCTCTCGTGTCAGTAGGGATTCTCAGCCCTTGCCAGAGAACGAAGAACGACTCTGTTTTCTGCAAGCAAAAGCTTAGATTCTTATCTGCTCTCAGGAGTGTTTGCTGATCTCATCCCCCTCCTTGCTGAGAGGAGGAGCAGAAAGTGAGAGAGCAGGAAAGTAATAAGCCTTACTTACCAGAGTGCCACAGGGTGAGGGAATTTAGGTTGCTAACTTAGTGTCTGAGGTTGAATAGTTGTGGGGCTTCCTGAGTAATAACAGTATCCCCTCGAAGGGCATTGTGTACAGACTGATTTTCTAATTACTTGAATACGTGGCAGTGCTTTAATGTTTTATAATTGCACCTAATCTCTGTGAAGTAACGCAACCATAGCACAGCCCATCTTTGTACTCTCCCATGTTACTAAATAATGACGTGGCTTTCTAGAACAGGAATAACCACACAGGCGGTGGCTCAGTAATTAGTTTTATGACTCTTCACATGCTATAGTGAAAAGTGTTTGATTTCTTGCCGTTGTATTTCAGAGGGCCAGAAATTAGTTTTTGTGTTGCTTTTTAGTGCCAGGGATTGATCCCAGAGCCTTACTCAGGAACAGCTCCACTGAAGAGCCATTGCCCCAGCCTGAGGGTTAGTTCTAAGTGAACGTTCTCTTTTGGCTTCTTCAGGATTAGGTTTCTATTTTTTTTAAGGTGCTGTTGTTTGACAATTTTTATATTACAGGTGTCCTAGGGTTGCCCTCTTAGTTAATCTACACTCAAGTATAACAATAGAAACAGCTGGAGAACTCTTCTTCTCTTTTTTTGCTTTTTGGGGGGTCATACCCGGTGATGCTCAGGGGCTATTCTTCTACACTCAGGAATTACTCTTGGCAGTGCTTCTGGGATCATATGGGAAGCTGGGGATCGAACCCAGGTCAGCTGCATGCGAGGCAAATGTGCTACCCACTATACTATGGCTCCGATCCTATTTTGATGTCCTGTGTCACAGCCTAAAATCTCTGTGAGAGTTCCCAGCAAGCAGAGGGTGTTGGTTCTACAAGGGAATAAACGAGAGAGAACCCAGAGCTAATTGCAGAGAGTTGGCTCCTGCATGCTGTGGCTAATGTGTTCGAAATCAAGCATGACGGCTTCTGCATTCAGGCTCTGCTGTGGTGCCGAGTCTCCAGAGGAGAGATGCGCTGGAGTAAGCCAGGTACTGTTGGTTCTCTAGTGCTTTCCCATTTCTGGCATCTTTCCTACCTACTCTCAGAATGCCCCCCAAATTCACCTTTTGTCTTTGATTTTTTGGTTTCTTTAAGTCATGGTGCTTACTTTGAAGAAAAAGAGTCACTCACTTAAAAAAGTAAGAATAGAGGCCAGAGCGATAAACAGTGAGTACGGCATTTGCCTTGCACGTGGCCAATCCAAGAATGATCCCTGAGTTCAGAGTCAGGAGTATGCCCTGAGCACAGCCAGTGCAACCCAAAAATGGGGGGGGGGGGGAGGTAATAGCAGTGGTTTGGTGTAACACTCAAATTCCAGGTACTATGTTGACATTCCTGGTCTTCATTATCTTAACAACTTAATTACCACTTTATAACTTCACAGGTAGTTTGTCTTTATTGTACACTGAAGGAAATTTGGAGTTAAAGTGCTTGTGGTAGGTCACATGGCAGATACTGGTGGAATGAGCATTAGATCCAGCAAGTCTAACCTGATTCCAGAAGTTCTCTTCGTCGTCTGAACTTTAACATTAGCTGTCATTTACTGAAGACTTTCTGTGTTCCAGAACTGCTGCTTACACCACTTTCTGAACTCACCAACTTAGCAAAAATCCAGGTTAGCATTGCTAGAAATGAACCCTCTGGGCATTGTGTACCCATTGTACCCATTTCTGTGATGCACTAAATCAGAGATAACAGGACTTCTGGGGTATGCTTGCTCAAAATACATAGCTCCAACAATGAGAAAACATCTAAGAAGCCCAAAATAAAAGCGATGCCCCAGAATAGTGCTCTTTGGTCACTGTCATGGTCCTCCCGTTTTCATCGATTTGCTCGAGCCGGCCCAGTAACGTCTCCATTGTGACTCTTGTTACTGTGTTTAGCATATCAGATATGTCACATGTAGCTTGCCAGGTTTTGCCATGTGGGCGAGATGCTCTCAGTAGCTTGCCGGACTCTCTGAGAGGGGCAGAGGAATCAAACCTGGGTCGGCCGGGTGCTCTTTGGTAGTGTCAAATAAAGAAGGAAAAACTGAGGAATTGCCACACACATTGAAGGATCATAAGGAGAAAACTCAAGTAATCACTGTCAGAGCATAAAAAGGACTTTAGGAGGAAAATCGGTGAAATCTAGGTGATATATCTATTCATGCATAGTCTAACGGAATTAATGCCTGGTTTTGGTAACTGAACTGTAATTATCTAAGCTGTTAACACAAGGAAATTAAGTTGAAATGGTTTTGTCTTAGTTTCCTATACTTTAATTGCAGTACTTCTGTTCATTAAAAATGGGGAAGGGGAGGCAGGAGTGCAGACTTGACAGGCGGGACCTCATACTTGCTCTCCCAATTGAGGGCAACTCACGTCTCCAGCTTTCCTTGGACTTAGTGGTAAAGGGAAGTGGTAGGTTGACCAAACCAATATTCTACTTCATCAGAGTTGGTCAAGTCTTGGTCAAGTCTGTGGGGAGAAGGGGAAAAAGCCCACCAGAACTTTCCAGGTCCTGGAACCAGAGAGATGTAGCAGACGAAGAGGGAGAGAAAACAGTCCAGCAGACCAAAGGACAGACAGACTTTTCGGCTCCCATCAAAATGGCAAGTCTGACTGACCCATGGTCCAGCCAGTAAGGACAAGAGATGGAGAGCAGAGCCTCTGCAGTGGGCCCCCTTTGCTCTGCACTGGTTCCCCCTGGCTGCCGACACTGGTTGCTGTGACTCTTGCCCATGTTTGGCACCAGATTTGTCAATGGGAACATTTCCACAGCTAGTGGGTTTTGTGGTGCAAAGAGACTTACGCAGCAGAGCTTCTCTTAGGAAAAGCAGGTTTATTTCCCTGGGCCAAGAGTAACAAATGCTATAGATGGAGAAACCAGGATCATCCACCAAGTTGGCATGCCTGGAGAGGGCTTTTATAATCTCACGTCTTGGGCCCAGGAGATGATATAGGGCCTTGCGTTGGCACCTTGTCCTAGTGAGGTAAGCTGTGGCTAGGATGGGCTGGTTAGAATTGCAGTGCCTCGGTTTGGTTTTCCTGCCCCTAAGAGGGAAGAGAACTGGTCCAGAATGGGGAAGGGCATTGTCTCCTTAACCCACATCCTTTGTCTGGCCAACACAGATACTGCAACACCCCACCCCCACCCCCAGCTGGGAAAGGGCTTTTGGTACCAACTACATCTGTGACGAGGGACAACAGAACATAATTAATTATAACCTAATAAACCACTAAAACACTCACATTCCTGCTTAATAAGAATCTATTGTGTATTGTGTGACTGACTCCTGGAGTTAATAACCTGCTTCTAAAGACTTTGGCCTTTGTTATTTTGATTTGCATGTGTTAGGTGTTTCACAGAAATGCAGAAAACAAGTTGCTGCTTGCCAAAATAGTGCCTCCATGAGCTTGTGGTGGTGCTATTTTTAATAGTATGTCATTCCTGTGGCCATCTGATAAAACTCAAAACTCATAAAATAAAGGCCCGGGTGATAGGCTTAGGAAACGTAGTTTCATAAGACCAGACTATTTCAGGGCTGTTTTGAAAGGAAGTGTAACTTAGATCTGTCTGCTATATTTAGCCTGGGAGCTCACTGGGCTTCTCCACTCAATTGCTGTTGATTATAGAGGAAGAGGTGTATATTGAGGGTTTTGTTTCGTTTTGTTTTGTTTTTTAATTGGAATGGGGTCATGGAATTTGTGTTGGGGACAGCCTCTGCCTTGAAAACATTTAATTATGTTTATAGCTTTTTATGTATGTATTACCTATCAATCTATATATATTTGCATATACACACAAGTTTCTGTTCAGTATATGTAAGACATTATTGTGGTCTTTATTTCATACATATAATGAATAATTGGTTAAGGTAGCTTTTTTCACATCCTTAGACATTTTCCAAGAAGATCATTTATAATTGTGTGTAATTGCTTTTGTCAAAACATTTTTATGGTCAATATATGTAACATGATTTTTCCATCTTAATCATTTTTAAGTGTACATTTCAGTGGTACAGAGTTTACCCTGAGCACTGCTGGTTTGTAACCCCCACCCCCCCAAATAATAAATAAATGACATTGACAGTAACATTGACATTTAGAACAAAATGGTTCTCTTAGACTAAAAAAATTCTTTCTAAATGAGAAACAGTAACAAAAGTTCACAAAAGGACTTTTATCTTACTTTCCTTGCTTTGTACTTACTATGACCTCCTTTTAAGTTTTTTTAATTCTTTTTTTTTTTAAGTTAGCAACAAAAGATTTTGTGGTCACATCTAGTGGCACCCAGCTCTTGAATTGGCGGCTGCCTAAGTTTCTAGTACCTCAGTACATTTTCTCAAAAGTGTTTTTCATGAAGTACACTGCTCTCAAACGTTTACATGCCATTAATGTAAATTCTCAGCTGCATATACATTTGAGTATTCATCTTTTTTAATAAATTGTACACTAAGCTTGTTTCCACGGATACAATCTTGTATAGAGAAGACACAGAGGCAGGGGGTTGGAAAGGGTAGGAGTGGCGGGAGGGATATTCAGAACATTGGTGGCGGGGAATGGGCCCTGGTGGAGGGATGTGGGCACTCGATCATTGTATGACTGAAACATGATCAGGAAAGTTTGTAAGTCTGAAACTGTCTCACGGTGATGCATTAAAAACACTTCAATAAATAATAGTATAGTTGGTATGGGGAGGTGGTGAACCGGGGTCTAATTGAATAATGTTGGGAAGCAGGTTTTGCATGGTCTTGAGGAGGTCACATGCGTTTCCATTGCAGAATGAGGGCAGGTCGGCCATAGCAGGTTTCTCCTGAGGTTCTACTCACCAGCTGGGCAAAGTCCACTTCTCCTTCTGATCTGCGTTCCTGAGGAACTGCCAGCCCTATCTATGTCTAGGGTGTGTTATTGTTCTGGTCATGCTTTTACTGCTTGCAACTTCAGGAAAGGAGAGGAGAGGGGAGGGGAGAGGAGGAGGAGGAGGAGGAGAAGAGAACAAGGAAGGGAGAAAGGAAAGAGAAAAGGTGTGCTTTCTGAAGTCTGGGTGTTAATTTGTTCAAATCCCAGCTAGAAAGAGAAAGGCATCTCTGGGGGGTCATGGTGGATCTTTCTGAGGTGTATACACAGGCTCTCTGAATCTGCCGGCAAGATTTTGTCGCTGAAAGGTCAGGGCTTGGTGAATGAGAAATATAAAACTGGGACACAACAGCAGTGCCTGCGTGGAGCTTAGGAAGGGTGTGGGAGGTCTTCCTTCCCTCCTGTGTTTCTTTTATTCTTTCTAGAACTGCTACTGTCTAGCAGGTCCTGAGCAACAAGCGTTTCCATAGAGGGAGGGGAATGGAAATGACACGACAAAAGGCAAATTCAGGCCGCCTGCCGTGGGCAGCTCTTCATAGTTTAGAGGATGTAGGTAACTGGACTCGACAGTTCTTTAGCAACATTCTTCCCTTCCTCTCTCCTTCTTTCTCATGTATTTTATTTTTTGTAGAGTTATTGTTTTGCAATGTTGATAGTCTAATTTTCCTTATTAGTAGTCATTTGACCGACATAGTATTGGTTCGTATGTAACGTTAGGAATTGGAAAGCCTTTCGTTGGCACTTCTATTGTATGATTCTTACCACTGCCGCTGCCCAACTCCATGCCATTCTACCTGTAGCCATCTCCTTTTTCTTAGTAATTGCCCTAGTTTTTGTAGAGCCTAGGAGTTAATTTAATTGTGTTTTGCTTGTTTGTGTCCATTATCTAATCTTTGTAGTTTTTTGTTTTTATTTTTTTATGGTACTAGGGGTGGAACCCTGTGTCTCATATATGCAACTCAAGGGCTTTATAGCAAAGCTACATCCCCAGGCCCCAATCCTTTTATTTTTTGTTTTGAAGCATAGACTGATACATTTTTATTAAATACACACTTTTGAGAAGGAAGTAACATTCCCTTGTCCATGGAGAATGGAGAACTCGAATTCTCCATTTCTATTTCTCAATAGCTTCTTCATTTTGTATATACCAAGATCCTAAATTAATTCATTCAGTGCATATATGTGTGTGTGTGAGAGAGAGAGAGAGAGAGAGAGAGAGAGAGAGTGTGTGTGTGTGTGTGTGTGTGTGTGTGTGTAGCACTGTATAGCACTGTCCTCCCGTTGTTCATTCAGTTTGCTCAAGCGAGCCCAGTAACATCTCCATCATTGTGAGACTTGTTGTTACTGTGTTTGGCATATCGAATACGTCTCGGGGAGCTTGCCAGGCTCTGCCGTGCGGGCGAGATACTCTTGGTAGCTTGACGGGCTCTCCGAGAGGGGCAGAAGAATCGAACTCTAGCCGGCCTGGCTGGCCAAGTGCAAGGCATGTTTAGATACTTTGTATGTTTTGCTATATAAACAGAGCTGCAGGGTTGCATTCAATATTTTAAACATGTATTTTTATTCATTTGTTACTCTACAAACATGACTCTCTGAAATAAAAATTCTGGAATATAAAGTGTGGTATAGAATTTAATAAATAACATCACATTTTCTTATTAAAAGTTGTGACAAAGTTGGCCTGTATGGAATCTTAGCATGTATTTTATATATTTATTTCCCATCTTTGGTCACATTTTGGTCACATTTTGTTCCTGTATATCCTACTTCATTATGTTTTCTGTGTCACCCTTCTGAATTACCAGTTATTTTCAGGAGTGCATATAGTTATAAGTTTTATTTTTTCCATAGTTATAAGTTTTAGAAGCAAAATTCCTCCCAAATTGTATGAAAATAATAAAGCAACTATAAGTTCATGTCTTCTGCAACTCTTCTTGTGGATACTGGATTTAAGTTCCTTAATGATGAATAATAGTCATCAGAAAAAGCGTGAACTGTTAATTAAGAGTGAATGCTTAGATTTGTTAGACATTAATAGTGATTAATTCTTCGTTTAGTAAATACTTATAGCTTATTTTGTGCTAGGTGCTATACTAGTCCACTAAAGTCTTAGGTCAGGCAATAATAATAATAATAATAAAAGGTAAAGGTAAAGGCCCTCCCGTTGATCGTCGATTTGCTCGAGCGGGCCCAGTAACGTCTCCATTGGAGACTTTGTTGTTACTGTGTCTGGCATATCGAATACTCTCGGTAGCTTGCCGGGCTCTCCGAGAGGGGCGGAGGAATCGAACTCGGGTCGGCCATGTTGGCCGCGTGTAAGGCGAACGCCCTACCCGCTGTGCTATATTATTATATATAATAATAATAATAAATGGAGTTAGTCTGAATAAAAGTTCCAATTAGTCTAGCACAGATATTTCTTTGAATATTATGTGTTTTAAATCTTATGGGAATGACTCTCAAGCTTGAGAGAGAGAGAGAGAGAGAGAGAGAGAGAGAGAGAAATCATGTACCAGCTAATAGTCTTTACTGGAGCAAATAGGATGAAGTTGCAGTTTGCTGAGCTGAAGAGCAGGTTCAGAGAAGAACAAGAATTTAGTTTTTGAATAGTTTGACCTAGTTAGCAAGGAACCATAGTGTATGCATTCCTGCAGCTCACAGATTGGGTCAATTCTTTATGTATAGCAGGTGCTTAATAAGTGATTGCTTTTAAATTGATTGGTTATTTGACTGTTATAATTTTTTTAAATAATTTTAACCCTTGTCTCTTTAGTATTAGCTCTGTTTATACCAAAAAGAAAAGCACATTTGGATCATAAATGGAAGATAACTTTGAACTGTATTTTCAGTGAAGTTGATGTGTCTCTCTCTGGCCAGAGTGCTTTGTTAAACAGCTTTTAGCCAAGTTCCTTTAATGAAGTGTCTCTGTATAATATCTACATAACTTTAGTATAAGCAAAATTTATTAATACATCAGGATTTTTTATAGTATAGCTTAATGCCTCTAGTGTGTGTGGTAGCAAATGATCAAAGTATATAATAGACACACATCAGATTAACCCTTATTTTCTGATAAAGGAGCTTATTTTCAAGAATAATTTAGAAAGCCTTTATTGGCCAGTTTTAGGTGATAAATGTGTTTAAATTTTATCCTGCTCGCTGTGATCTGCAGTACTGATAATTTGCAATACTGCCTATGAAGTTCCTAACCCACCAGAGTAACCATTTCCCTCTGTCATTGTCTTGGGGTCCCTCACTGCTTTGTGCCTGGTCCCCACTGTCTCCATCCACATTAAGATCAGTTCTCAAGCTCTGTTGCCTCTAGTTATTTGTTATTACAGGTGAGATAATTCTGTCTCTCTCTCCTGATTAACTTTGCTCAGCATGATACCCTCCAGTTCCATTCCTGTAGCAGCAAACTGCATGTTTTTATCTTTTCTTAGAGACTAGTAGTATTCCATTTTGTATCTGTACCTCAGTTTCCCTAGCCAGTCATTAGTTCTTGGACTCGGGTTGTTTCCAGGTTTTGTCTTTTGTGAATAGTGCTGCAATGAACATAGGAATACAAATGTCTTTTCTAATTAGAGTTTTGGTGTACTTGGGGTTAATGCCCAGAAGTGGAATTGCTGAACTCAGTTGGATACTTAGTTCTTTGAGAAGTGTCCGTGTTGTTTTCCAGAAAGGTTGAGCCAGTGGACATTCCCACAAGCATTTTCCCCTGCATCCCCACCAGCACGGGTTGTTTTTGTTCTTCTCAATGTGTGCCAGCCTCATTGGTACAAGGTGATATCTTGTTTTGATTTGCATTTCCCTCATGATCGGTGATACATGCGACACCCAATGATGCTCAGGGGTTCCACCTGGCTCGGCACTCAGGAATCACTCCTGGAGGAGCTCATGGGACCATATGGAACATGAGGGATCTAACCCAGTCAGCTGCATGCAAGGAGAGATAGTACTGAAATGTCTCTCCAGCCTGTGTCAAGCATTTTTTCATGTACCTATGGGCCATCTCTGTGTCTTTTTGGGGGGATTTTCTGTTCATATCTTTAGCCCATTTCTTGTGGGGTTGATTGTTTTTTTCTTCTTGTTCAGTTCTGTAGTGCTTTATGTGCCTTGTATATTAAATCTTTGTCAGATGAGTGGTGGGCACATATTCTTTTCTAATCCATGGTATCTTTCTATTCTGGTCATCATTTCTTTTACAGTAAAAAGCTTCTTAATTTGACGTGGACTACTGTTAGACTACATCAAATTAAGGTGTTAAACTTAAACACTCCCCAACCACCCTCCCACCCCATCAAGAAATTATTTTCCTTCAGACATAGAACAGAGTTGCTGTTCTTAATCATTTTCGAAGCTCTGATTCCATGACTTGTGTTTTGTTCTTTTATGAATTAAATTTGTATTTTCCTTGCTCTTCATTTCTCATTCATACTGAAATAACCTGTGACATTTAAAACTTAAAGTTTTTGATGTTACAGTTTATGACTTAAGACTATTTGACAAGATTTTGAAGGCTTTGGGTTGTGATAACATAATGTTCTCATTGTATGTGAAACTGACTCTTTTTTTCCTTCGTGGCTTCGGTGTCAGTGCATACATGCAAATGCGAGCATGATGCAAAATGAGCCTTACACGAGCGAGGCATTGAAAAACCACAACTGGGAGCAGTGACAACTGCCGTTTCATTTTAGGAATTGCAGGCACCAGGCGCCATAGGGACATGTCATTTGATAACTGCATTGCTCAGGTGTGCCAGTGTTCTCTAATTAATACAACTGGTTTCTCAGCTTCGACTATCGATTCAAGAAAAACCCATCTATAAAGCCTCTGAAAATCAGCATACCTTTAAAACTGTTTGTAAACATCTGCAAGGTTCCGTATTGTAGGCAGCGATATTTCCCACCATGGAACTATTAAATCTGATTAATTGTACCATTGAGGAGGGTTTTAGTTACTTTTACTTTAATTGTAAACTTGTACTCTTGGAAGTTCTACATCCTGGTTTAATTAGGTGAGATTGAAGGCTAGCTTAAATGGGTTGCTTGCCTAGAAAACTATGGTAATGGAAATCTAATTGTAGAGTCTCTAAGTACACATTGGAACATTGGAACCGTGTAATAGAAGAAGCATTAGTTCAATGCTTAGAAAACAAGGGTTCGTGTTCTCAGAATTACATTACCAGGTTGTATTGCTTAGGGCCTGGATCTCTTTGGGAAAGTGTCCCCAAAATCCTAGGTATATCCGGAAAAGTCCTAGAGAAGATGTCATTTCCGAGACTTTCTGCTGCCCCCTGGTGGTATTCTTAGTGCAAAGCTACAGCTATATAAATAAGCAGCGCCTGGGTTACGATGGGAATACACAACCCAGCTTAATGGGTAGGGAACATCTCTTTTAGGCAGCTGAACTTCGTTGCCATTAACTTCAGTCGACAAGGAAGCTTAGTGAAGGTGGCCCCGGAAAATGTGAAATGATCAAGGTAGAACTGGGAAGTCATGATCAACGATCATGGAACGAAGCTAATGATAGTAAATACTAATTTTAAGAGTCAGTGTAATTGATTTCATTTTTCTAAAAAATGCTTTGAGCATGGAGGTGAAGGCATCTCCTTGGAATCCTTGATTCTGTTTACTTGCAGGATCCAAGGAAGGAAGCAGGCAGGCGGGGGAGCCTTTATGAAAGAGAAATAGAACAGGGTGGGAGCACGGACAGTGCCTTCAGGCTGCCAAAAGTGCCATCAGTTTCAAGATTACCCCTTTCGGATGCTCTGTAGTCCGAAAATAATTTGATCTCATCTAGCTATCAAAGTATTAGAAATTTATTTTCGGAGATAGACTTAACTTGCTTTCTCCTATGTGGACCTGTGAGTTGTTGCTAATTTTGAAACACGGTGTTAGTCCCCAGGGTCATATTCCTTAAATTAGTTTTTCTTTTACCTCAGTGAGTGAAATTTATTTTTAATAAGTGTAGGTTTTAGAAGAGATTTGGTAGACTCACTGGAGTGAAAAAGCTTTCATTATGCAGCTAGTGGGTATTTCTTATCTCAGTGAACTTAACTGTGGATAACATTTAAAATTTTTTTATATTAACCAAGAAATTGTGTTCTTTTCTTTCAGCCCGCTATCAGTTACCAACACTAGGCAGTCCTGAATTTAAACAACAAAGGTATACTTTAATGTTAGTTTTTTTTTATTGTTAAGCTGGATCAGGGCCTCACTCGGTCTTTCACAGTCTGTAGATCATAAAACATGGCCGCGTTTCTGAGTAAAATCATCACACACCTAAGACCTTTTTACTGCTAGAGAGTAGAGAGAGGAGAGACGTAGCTTAGAAACCATACTGTTAAGAATTCTAAGACTTTTTTTTTTTGGCCTTTTGGGTGACACCCAAAAGGGGTTGGTTACTCCTGGCAGTGCTCAGGGGACCATGTGGGATGCTGAGTCGAACCCGGGTCGCCTCATGCAAGGCAAACGCCGTACCTGCTGTGCTATCATTCCAGCCCTGAGAATTCTAGGACATTTTTAACGCTATCTAATGAGAAAATATATTTGAAACCTGAAGTTCTTTAGAAAATCTTAGGAAAATGGTTGTTATATATAAAATATAGTTAATCTTTCGGTACTACTCTCCTTTCGTAGTTTTAAAGAGGCATGTCTGTCATGTTTGGCCCATGACCATAGCATAACTATATGTGACAATAAAACTATAAAGAATGTACAAAAAATACCTTGTAACCTAAGGGGGAGAAATTCTTTTTTTCCTACTCATTTTAGATTCTCTGCCTAGAGTCCGATAAGGAAAACTGATGAAGAGACTAACCAGAGAGAAGCAATGAAGTGGATTCAGGTGTATGGCATTAACACATGGACATACAGTAATGAGCTCAAAGGAATAGTCAGAGCTTGTGTTTACGCAGCATCTTAACAAAGAATTTCTTTTTTTTTTAAATGTAGGAGTGATAGGACAGCGGTAGGGCATTTGCCTTGCACGCAACCAGCCTGGCTGAGCCGGGTTCGATTCCTCCACCCCTCACGGAGAGAGAGGAGGCAAGCCTCTCGGAGAGCCTGGCAAGCTACCGAGAGTATCTCGCCCGCGTGGCAAAGCCTGGCAAGCTCCCCGTGACATATTCAATATGCCAAACATAGTAACAGCAAGTCTCAAAATGGAGACGTTACTGGGCCCGCTCGAGCAAATCGATGAACGGGAGGACAGTGTTTGTTTGTTGTTTAATGTAGGAGTACTGCTATTTATTCAGCCACTGATTAGCTGATTGAATTGTGCATGAACTCCACCTTTTTTTTTCATTTTTTATAATTTTATTTATTGAATCACCGTGAGAGCAGTTACAAAGCTTTTGGGTCTAAGTCTCAGTCATACAATGAAACACCCGTACCTTCACCAGTGCCCATTCTCCACCCCCAACAACCCCAGTATACCCCCATCCCACACCCTCCCCCTACCTGTGGGGCAGATGATTTCCACATTACTCTCTCTCTGCTTTGATCACATTCAATATTTTGACACCAGACCCACCCTCATTATTTGAGATTTTACCCGAACACTCAGATCTGCTGAAAAGGCAACAGTAGACAATTTGTTTTCTATTGCTGGTTATGAAGAACATATGATGTCGCGTGGCTGCAGTAGTGGCCACGCGATTTTGAAATTCCGAAATTTTAACACTTAAATCTGGAGGGATTTCTGCCAAAAGCCACTGGGTTTCGAGATTTGCTCCTGAGTCTCTGGGATCATGGCCGTTGAGCAGCTTGATCAGGAGCCAGAGAGGCCATTCGTGGGCGATGACTTGGGGTCTCATTGGGACAGGGAGGACAGGACCGGCTACACCCCCATCCCATGAGGCCCAAAATGTCTCGTCACTGCAGGCCCAAACCAGATTGTCAAGTGGCCTCTGGAGGATGATGGCCACAGAGCCGCCAGGGGAAGCAGGCGAAGGGACAACACCCTTTCCCCTGGGGTGGCCTGGTGACGTAACCTACTTGCAGGGTCCGGATGCATTTCTGCCAAAAGCCGCTGGATTTTGAGATTTGTTTCTGAGTCTCTGGGATCATGGCTGTTAAACAGCTTGATCAGGAGCCAGAGAGGCCGTTCGTGGGCGATGACTTGGGATCTCGTTGGGGTGGGGAGGACAGGACCGGCTCCACCCCCATGCCGTGAGGCCCTGTGTGTCTCGTCACTGGGGGCCCAACCCTGACTGGCCTCTGGAGGATGGCAGCCACCAGGCCACTAGGGGGAACAAATTTAACAAAGAATTTAAAAAAAAAATGTTTAGAACAGTAGCTTGACAAGAGTAAGGCTTTTGGACTGAGAGGAGCTACAAACATGAGAAACAGATACCTAGGAAACTTAACTGACGGTGGAGAGGGGTCAGACTCAGCATGGTTTGCCCTGTGGAAGCTTGTTCCTGCAGTGCAGCTCTGGACCGAGAGAGTCTAGAGTTTTCTTCGGTGATTAACTTCTGCCCTTTTCCTGCAGGAGAGTGGGCATTCTTTTACAGATCTGCCTTCTAGAAGCACACGGGGGAGGATGAAGGGCTCATCTGTTTCTGCCGCAGATTCTCAGTTGCTTTCAGCTTGAATGAATCCTTGGTGTTTGCAGGTTGTACTGCGCCGCCAGACCAAGCACAGTGTCTCTGTGCTTTCGTGACTCTTGTGACCAGGACTGGAAGTGCAGAAAGAAAGGTCACAGGTGGAGGGGCCAGAGAGTACAGCAGGTAGGGCGCTTACCCTGCATGCAGCTGGCCAGGGCTCCATCCGTGGCATCCTGTGTGGTCCCCGAGCCCACCAAGACTGATCCCTGAGCACAGAGCCAGGAGTAAGCCCTGAGCACTGCTGGGTATGGCTCTCCACCCCAACCATCCCTCCACCCCCGTCCCCCTCCAAAAAAAAAGTTAAAGGATGTGTAAAAATAAACATTACGCTGACTGTTCAGTAACCTCTGACCCCACCACTGTAAACGTTTACTTTTTAAGCATTCTTTGTTTTATACGTATAAAAGTGAAGGAATGTGTAAAGATAGAGGTAAGGAGGCTGTGTGGGAAGAAGACGAAGAGGAGCATGGCCGGGCGTGAGGAGGCAGAGGGGATGGAGCCCTCATCACCAGTCTCTTTGCCTTTTAAGTAATTCGCTAAATATAGGAAAATAGTGGTAGAAATGTATTTCATTTGCAGCTGTTTGACAGACCCCTTTGATCTGGCAATTCATGTCCCCTTGAGCACTCACAGTTTCTCTGAAATCCCATTGGAACGTACCTCCACACACTCCTTCTCAAGTTCCCGCTGTCCACATCCAGGAAGAACTGCCGGGCTTTCTTTCCCTTCCTTAAGCTTTGTAGCCTGGCTCTCCATAGTCCATGTTTCTGTCACATGTTTCTGTCACTTTCTGAGAGATTCCTTTTCAGCTTTCTTTTCTGTTGCATATTTCACATCAACGCTGAAATTCCAAGAGCTTTCTTTTTCAAATTTTCAGATATCCCTCGGAGAATGTGAATATTTTTTTTCCCTAACATTAGAATTCCCCTCACTTTGTTTAAAATCTTTTTTTGTTGATTATGCTTTTGTCTTAGACTTTCATAATAATTGGAAAGCATCTTCAACTGCCTGCTGATTATTATGAACCCATTTTTATTATTATTATTTGGTCTTGGATTTGACCCACACCTAGCAGTGCCCGGGCTAACTCCTGACTCTGTCTATACTCAGGAATCACTAGGGGCTTGGGGGGACCATACGGGGTGCTGAGGACTGAGTCCAGGCCGGCTACAAGCAAGGCAAGCTCCATACCCACTGTACTATCACTCCAGTCCCATTCCTATTTTGAAGAGAGCACTAACAACACAGCCTGAGTGAAATGCGTGTATGTGGATTTCTGTGCAAATGCCTTACTGCTGTTTTCTTTTTAACTATCTGGAGTCTCGGGGGGGGGGGGGGGCAGTTATCAGCTTACCCACCTGGAAGCTTTCCTCCGCTGTCCCAGTACACTGTGTCTGAAGGGCTAGGGAATGTTTCATCTGACATCTAACATGATCAGTCTCCTGTTTTTTTGTGCAGTGTCCCTACTGACAGTTGCTGGCGACCCTAATACAATGATTTTCCATTTCTTTTTCCCAGAGAGTAAATTTTCCTCTCTCCTCTATGATGAGAAGATGGTTTGGCTGTGTCAGTGAGAGTCCAGAGACACCTTCTTAAGTGGTATTTCAACAGTCCTCATCTTTCTACAGTTTCTGTTACAGAATTTATCTTCTTTCTTCTCTTTCCTCTTTGATGCCTTGGGCGCCATTTCTTTGGCTCTGCTCTCAGTTGCCACTCGCCCATAGGCTTCTCATTTTCCTGATCTATGCTGCCGTTTTCCCCTATTCTCTTCTCTTGACCCTTTTATTTCTCCAGTTCTGGTGCTATCTCCTTTTATGAGCGTTTTAAATGGCAGTAGGAGCTACTTCATATGTTTAGTCAGACACGTTTTAAAAATCTTATTCAACTTTTGATTTCTTAGACTCAGTTTTCTATCCCTTTGGTTCCCCAACCCCTTCAAAAGAATGCGTGGATGCTGATTGATGACTTGAGTTTAGAAGTAGGAGCCACAATAAGTTTCTCTCTCTCTCTCTCTCTCTCTCTCTCTCTCTCTCTCTCGGGAGATAGTGGAATTTAGGAAGCTCAGGGCTCCTACCAGCAATTCTCAGCCATCTGCGCCTTCAGAACGATGCAAGAACCTGAGGTGTGGTAACTGCTTGGGCCCTGCTGTGCAAAGGATCATTGGTGCCACCCCAGCAATGCTGGTGGCCTCCAGGGCCACACAGTGATATTCAGGAGATTGAGTCCCAGTCAGTTAACCACTGACCCCACCCCTGAAAGTCCAATGTATCAAGTGATCAGATTATATATTAGAAAGACTATTGATAGCAGACTGGAGGTGGGCTTCAGTTGGGCCAGACTGGAAGCAGAAATTAAAGCAGTTGTAAGTGGGGATAAGAAACAGGAGGCAGATTTAGAGACTTTTCAAACTAGAATCTTGAGGAGTTACCGATTAGATACAGCACTCAGCTGAGTGAGTGAAGCAGGAGGTGGCAGTTCCTTGGGCCAGATTCAGTTGCATTTTTGTTTTTCCACTAAGCAGGTGAAATTTGAATGTGGTGGTTCTGGCTTGCCCTGTCCAGTTTTCCACATCTGCACCATTCCTGATTCTCTCACCCAACTGGACCTGACCTACCTCATCTCATAAGGCGGGGCCTTCTCATCAGAAGGCGAGAGGTGGCCTGGCCAACTTTCCTACGCAGACTTTGTTATTACATCTGCTTCGCCAGTGGGTGTGAAGAGAGCCCGAGATGAGAGGCAGAGTAGGAATGAGGGAGCGAGATGACCTCATTCCTGTTCTCTGCTGCCAGCGTTCTGCCTCCGTCCCCAGCCTCTAAACTCCATCTGCACTCAGTCTCTTGCCTGGCCACTCTTCCATTTTCTTGTAGAAAAGAGGAATGGGCAAAGGATCTGGACTTAAGTAATTCTGCTACATAGCATATTAAGATTGTGTTCTAATGCTTGCTTTACATTTGCAGACTGGTATGCGGTTGCATATTTCGTACTTCTTAGTTGAAAGATAAACAGGTTAGTTGAAAGAGAATAGGAATTGAAGTCAACGGGCTTTTATCATTATTGGGGAACTGGGAATAGATTGGGCCACAGCAGTCTGTGCTTAGGGCTTCTTCCTCCTGGTGGTGCTCAGGGTACCACATGCGATGCTTGCCTTACTATTGCTCTGGCCCCTCCATGTGTGCTTGCTTTTCTTTTTTTTTTTTCTTTTTCTTACTTTTCCACGTGTGCTTTCTAACCCTTATTAATTCCCTGCAGTAATCCAGTTCTGCTTTTACTATACTGATATGTGAACAGAGACTGTTTAAGTGAGCCATACCGTGAACACCAGTTTTCAACACCCCCCTCAACCTCAATATTCCAAGGGAGGGGGGTCTAGGTAAAAACTGCATAAGCAAGGAGACCACAGCACATGACAAGAGTGCCAACAAACAGAATGGGGACCACGGTCAGAAAAAAAATGGAGAAAGAACTTTAGAATATGCTATTGAAGTTCCTTTAAAAGAGAATGATAAAGCATGGCCGCATCCATTTCTCAAGCCATTGATGTTTTTCACATCCCTGGTCTACTTTTATGATGCATGCCATCATTTTTATTCCAGCTGAACAAGCAGTAAAGGAGAAGGGTTTAGCTTACATTTAAAAAAAAAGAATGAGAAGGAAAGCAGTGAAGTGTGTGTAATGGAAATAAGTCAGTGTTAGTCTTTGCCAGGCCTCTTGGGCCAAATGAGATCACCGTGATACACACTGGCTCGACAAGAGAGCCAAAGGAATTTGGAAACATTGATTATATCCTAATGTTCTTGAGTGCTGTTAGAGTCCATCTGTGTCCAAGAACTACAGAATAAGTAGATGAGTATTAAAATAGCACTGCTGGTTTCAGGCTTGGAAAGGCAGTTAATAAGCTGGGCAGGAATAGATCATATTCAGAGTTTCAGCATTTGGGTTCTGTGAAGAATGAAACCGGAAGGGAAAAACTATAGTGATTATTTGTCATTAGAGCTATGCAAAGAGTTCCTTATTGTGATGACAAGACACAGCTTTTGAATGATCTTTTACTTTGGGCAGTATACTGTGTAATGGATGGATATTAAAGAAAATACAGATGATAGACAATTGTAATTCTGATGTTTGTTGTTTTTTTCCTTTGGAATGATGGAAAATATCTGAGGCCAGAATTTCTTTATACACATAGGCTCAGATTTCAGCTTTATCTTTGTTGGTGGTTTGGCTCATATCCTGGTACTGTTATGTTTGGAGATTTTTGAAGGATTTAGGGACCTAATTATACACAAGGGCAAAAAAATCTAATTATTTAGAGAAATCTGCAAGTCCATCTCATACTTAATGCTGATGTCAAAAGCATCTGTTTTTAATTTTACAGTGTAGCCTGTATATTTAAAGCAGGGAATATGATTGGGAAAAAATTAGCCCCTTTCTGTATATAAGTAATTTGTGTTTATTAGAGTAATTAAGGGCTGGAGCCCATACACAACAGGTAGGGCATTTGCCTTGCACGCAGCCAACTCGGGTTCAATTCCCCTGCCCCTTTCGGGAGCCCAGCAAGCTACTGAGAGTATCTTACCCACACGGCAAAGTCTGGCAAGCTACCGTGACATATTCAATATGCCAAAAACAGTAACAAGTCTCACAATTTGTTGTGAGATGTTACTGGTGCCCGCTCGAGCAAATCAGTGAACAATGGGAGGACAGTGCTATCATGCTACAGAGTAATTACACTATACTGAAAAAAATTAAGCAAAAACTAGTCTTGTTACTAAATTAGTCTTGTTACTCCAACATAACAATTTGAATATAGCCTATCACCTTTTAGGTTTCCCCTCCCTCTCTCACTATTTTATAAATACACATATAGTACAAGTGTATTTATAAAAATGTATTCATTGTTTTTTGTAACTTGCTTGACTAGTCTATAAATATAGAATTATAAGTTTATATAACTACATAATTCATGTATAATTATGTGTATTAGTTATTAATGAGTACTTTGGTATAATACTCTAATATAATAATGTGTTTAATCATTTGTGATGTAGAACCTCTAAGAGGTTTATGAGTTTTGCTGTAATTGTTACAATTTTGAGTGGAGTGGATTTGGATTTGGGGGCTACATCCAGCAGTGCTTGGGGTCTCCTCTTGGTACACTCTTGGTAGGTACTCCTCTTGTTGCCCATGGAACTGTGTGTTGCTGGGGATGAGCCCTGGACTGTCTTACATGCTAAGTATGTTCTTGGCCTGTTGAGTTATCAAACCAGCCTTGCTATAGTTATATTTTAATGTTCTGATTGCTAAATATTTATGTTCAGTCAAAAAGAATGGCTTGGTGGAGGCTGAAGAAATGGGAAATGAGATTTTGACAGTCCCGTGGTGGTAGGATTTTCCTTGCTGCTTGTGAGACAGATTTTTATATCATACCATCAGCAAAAAGCAGAGTCATGAGGAATAGTATATACTGATCATGACCAGTTTCATTCCTATCATCCTTTTCTTTGTTTGTTATTGTCTGTTTATTTGGGGGCCACACCCAGCAATGCTCAGGAATTACTCCAGGCCCTGTGCTCAGAAATTATTTCTGGTGGAGCTCAGGAGGCCATATGGAATGCTGGGAATCAAACCCATGTTGGTTGTGTGCAAGGCAAACTCTGCCCTGTTGTACTATGTTCTGGCCCCTCATCTTGGCTCATTTTGCTAGCCACAGTGAATCTCTTTCTTGCTGGAACATTGAAGTTACCTACATTGGAGTAGGTCATAGTGTACAATGAAATAGTGCATAGAAAGGGGAGCTTACAGTTAGGAAATTTAGAAAAAAATACATTCAAAGACTTGGAAATCTGTCAGCATCATTAAAATAAACAAGATGAGTTGCGTTGTGCTCAGTTGGCAGTGCTTGGTGAAAACACTAACTTTTGTAAGAAACCAAAAGTTGCCATCACAGGAGCCATCACTTATGGCCTGAAGTCTTCCAGTGAGGTGGATTGGAAGACACTGTCAGCAAACTCTTCTCTTTTTTGTATCTGAGCAAAATACACTCAGTTCCAGAAGTCATTCCTTAAGAATGATGATTTAATTCACAAAACAGTCTGGCTACGGAATTGTGAACTTTGGAAGTAGAAGCAACTTAAACCAAAGAACAGTTTCAAGATTTAGGCACTAGAAATAATGTTATAAAATTTCCTCAGCTATAAACAAAATAAATTTATTCATTTACTATTTACTATTACTGCTACTAGTTACCATTACTATTAGTCATTTTTTCTCAAGTAAGTATAATTTTATAAATTTGATCCATTTAACTCTATGTGTTGTTAGGATAAGATACAGCTTATTAGATTGGTTTGGAGAAAAGCATTTAGGAGCTATCCAGATAGAGTTAAAGAAGAATTAAACACCAGCCTCATGAGTATTCTATGACCTGTGTTGCCCAAAAGGTCCATTAACTTATTGCCGACTTTAATGGAAAATTCTAGTAGATATAAAGGCCTTTATCTAGACTTGAAATGTTTACAAAAAGTAGTTTGTCTGTTTCACAATGTCAGTTCTTGATCTATTTTCCTTTTTAACAAATTCCTCTAGGCAGTTTCTTGTTATAGTCTGAGCTAAATTTACTTGCTCACCAAATTTTGAACTTGCATTTAGTTGATTACATAAGCTAGTTGAATAAATTTATATATATCATGTTAATTTTGGTTTTGTTTATAGATATTTAATTCATGAAGTAGAAATTTCAGTTTACTTATACTTAAAAGACTAATTAAACACCAACTACTTTCTCTTTCATTTGCTATTATCAGCAATAAATACATCTAGAGTTTCACTGACATGCTAGCTATATTTTCTTCAATCCCAGTTCCCTCTTCCCTTAAAAAAACATAAATTCAATTCATGTCTTAAATATATATAATTATGTATAATGATATCTATGTACATAGGTAGGGAGTACAATGGGGTAGGGAGTTTGTCTTGCATGTGATTGACCTGGGTTTGATCCCCAGCATCCAGGAGTAATTCCTGAGTTCAGATCCTGCCAGGTATGGCCCCAAAACCAAAATAAATAAGTGAAAAGCTGTTAATGTTTAGACTCTAGTGCTCTTTTTTCCTGAAATGAATTCAAGAGAACTCTAAAAAAATTTTTTTCAAGAATTTTTTTAACTCTCTTTCACGCATTCAAGTCTGTGAGACATTTGAATATTTGCAGTGGAGAGCTCTGGAAAGCTCTTTTAAGCCCCATTAGGTATGCACAAGATTTTAAAGAAATGACGGTCTCTCTGTCTGGTGTAACCAAAAATTACAGAAGAATGAGAATTCCGTCTCTCAAATGTTGTGGTATTTTGAGGTAAAGACTATGTATAAATTGTATTCCTCTCCCACTTAATAGTTTTTAGAAATAATCTAATGATTTAAGCTATCAGTATTACTTCACACTCCCCTAGTAGAGGATTCAGGGTGACTTCCCAGATGGTAGGGGGAGAATATTTTCTGAGTCCATCCTAATGTTCAGTCTGCTCGATCTAGAGGTGGAAACAGTCTCCTGTCCCCCTTTGCAGAAGCTTTGTAATATATTGTAGCTTGCGTATACATGTCCAGGGGAGAGTCACTTTCCCTCTCCTCCATTGCTGTACCCTGTGTATTCCTCACCTTTGAGCAGTTGCCCCCGAAGTCCTCAGTAGCTGCCCAACAGTTACTTCCATAGAGACAGCTGCTTCCCTCCTGCAGAATTTCATCATCTGCTGCAGGAACACAGCAGTATGCTTTTATTTTCAAGCTCAAAGCCTGTTTCAGGGATAAAGGCTTATTTTCTCATGAAATTTCGAAGCAGTTTTTATTCAGAATGACTTGAGCTCTTAAAAAGACCTTTTGGAAGCGGCAGCTTCAGTAAATATTTATGCAAAGTCACAATAGGCCCAGTTGGGCACTAAGAAAGGAAATAGGTGCGTTGCAAAAAAGAATGAGCCGTATTTCTTGGAGTGATTAATAGCTTTCATTCCTTTTGCATCATTGGGTCCTCATAGTACTTGCAGTTGTCTGAAGTAGGTGAAGTGGTTAATCCTGATTTTTGGTTTTTGGATTTTTCTTTTTTTTTCCCCCAGAGGAAGGTGAGGCTTCTGAAGGTCAAAGGAATTTGCCAGGAAGGAAAGTAACTGCTTGGATATTAACTGCAAGATCCTCAACTCCTACAGTTTTTTTTTTTTATATATACCTCACCGTAGACACAAGATAGCTAAATGATGTCACAGTTATCAACAAGGTAGGAATGAGGGTTGTATAATTATGAAGTAGTTGGAAAGGCTCTGTAGAGGAACCTTCTCTTAAGGTCTAAGGGAGGAATCTGAACTTGTTAAAGAGTCACTGTCACTGTCCTCCCACTGTTCATCAATTTGCTCGAGCAGGCCCAGTAATGTCTGTATTGAGAGATTGTTGTTACTGTAGTTGATGGCAAAGGTGGGAAAGCACACTGGACTGTCTTTGGGTAGAAAGGATTTTGTTTTCCTAGTTGATCAATGCAAGACATTGTTAACTTGTTTTTTTTAAATACGGTAACAGGTTTCTCACTTAGTTTCTCCTGCTGTTTTTGAGCAGCGTTGACTTTTGTAAACTACCTGACGGACATGATTGATTGTTCAAGATAAGTTTCCTTTGGGCAGAGACCCGTGTGTATTGGGCATCAGAGAGAGAAGGGGAGAACAAAGTGGGGACCCTCTAGAGTCTCCTGCCATTGTACGTTTTATTCTATTTTAAAGACATCTTTTTTCCCACTTTATTTTACTTTATTTTATTTTAATGTAGGAGTACTGCTATTTATTCAGCCACTGATTCGCTGATTGAATTGGGCATGAACTCCACAAAGACACATCTTTAAGAGAGCAACAATTTCCTCCTCAGAGAGAAGGGTAGTGGTGCCTTGGTCTTTGTGGTTCTGAAGGGGTTTTCTCCCATGCAGACTGTTTGCTTTGGGGAAAGGGGGTAAATGATGAACCTAGCCAGAAAGCCTACTCCTCGGCCCATTTGCAAAGCCTGGAATATCTTTTAAGTTCTACTGCAGTTGTATTAGTTGTGACTTGAGTTGGGAACCTGGGGAGTGAAGTGGGCTTTCTGTCTATCTCCATTCCAGAGTCAGACTTTGGGATTCAGCAGAGTCTTTGAAATCAGAAGTTAATTGATCATTTCCTGGGTCTGAACATTCCACAGAAAACTTTGCTTTAGAGTTCTCATGGCTGCAGTGTTATTGGCGCTGCTGCCCCTCCTCTGAGGCCTACTTGTAGGGAAGGCTGGGTCTCCTGCCGAGAGTCCCCTTTTCCCACAGCACCTTTTGCAGGACTCCTGTTTGGCATGTGTCTTGTCATTCTGGGCAGGACTAGTGATGGCATGCTCTTCTGTAGTGGGCTTTTGATTTGGTTTCATTCTTTTATGCTAGGGAGGTCACACCTGACTTTGTTTAGAACTTATTCTTGACTCTGCATTCAGGAATCACTTCTGGCAGGCTTGGAGTACCCTATGGTGCCAGCCACAAACAAAAAACAAATAAACACCGCCCTCCCGTTGTTCATCGATTTGCTCGAGCAGGCCCAGTAACGTCTCCATTGTGTGACTTATTGTTCCTGTGTTTGACATATGGTATACGTCGTGGATAGCATGCCAGGCTTTGCCGTGCGGGCAAGATACTCTTGGTAGCTTGCCGGGCTCTCCGAGAGGGGCGGAAGAATCGAACCTCGCTCGGCCGGGCTGGCTGCGCTAAAGGCCCTACCGCTGTGCTAGGGGTCTGCCACATGCAACGCAAACAACCTACCCTCTACTTTTGCTCTGGACCCTCTGTAGTGGTTTGGGGTTTTGTTATTATTGTTGTTTGTTTGTTTGTTTGTTTGTGGGGGGTTGTTTGTTTTTCAGAGGTGGTACCGGGGGGGAGGGCATACCTCACAATGTGCAGGACTTACTCCTGGCTCTACACTTGGTAGTCACTCCTTGTATGGGTTGGGGGACTATAGCAAGGTTCCAGGGCTTGAACCAGGTGGGCTGCCTTACCCACTGTACTATCACTCCAGCCCCTTCTGTAAGTGACCAGACTCACTTCAGTTTCATAATTCTCTGGAGCATTTCCACCTCAGTCTCTTTCATCATCCACATTATTGGTTTCAGGGGCCATATTCCACAGTGCTCTATTGTGTTTACTCCAGCTCAGTGCTTGGGGTCACTCTTGGCAATATGCAGGGGACATGTAGTGTTGGAGATTGAACCTGAGCCATCCGCATGCCAAAAAGACAAAATACATGCACTTTTGTGCTTGAGTCTGTTGAGCTCTCTAAGTGTTCCATGGTAGTATTCAGTAGCAGAGGCGTGTGTGGTTGCTGTATTCTTATTGAACCGTTTGTGCGTTTCTGATCCCAAGGGACATTTTCTGAGATAGTGAGCAAATAGCTGCTGATTACTTTCTGAGACCTGGGGTGTAAAATGTGGATGCTTAAGATTGCAGCCCTTCCCCAGTCACTCACAGTCTCTTGTGGTTTGACAGAGACTCTTTTTTTTTTTTTAATTTTTATTAGTGAAACACCATGAGGTACAGTTACAGACTTAGAAATTTTTGTGCTTGGGTTTCAGTTATACAATGATCCAGTACCCATCCCTCCAGCAGTGCCCATTCTCCACCACCAGTGATCCCAGTATCCCTCCCACCACCCATCCCCCCCACTCCACCCTGCCTCTGTGGCAGGTCATCCCTTTTGTTTTCTCTCTCTCCTTTTGGGTACTGTGGTTTGTAAAAGAGGCATTGAGTGGCACTCATGTTCGATCTATAGTCTACTTTCAGCATGCTTCTCCCATCCTGGGAGGATCCTCCCAACACCCTTTACTTGGTGTTCCCTTCTCTGTCTGAGATGACTTTTCCCTGAGCATATGCAGCTGGTCTCCAAGCCATGGAGTAAACCTCCTGGTACTTATCTCAACTATTTTTGAGTGTCAGTCTCCTATTTTGTTACTTTAATATTTCCCAGATGAATGCAATCTTTCTGTCTGTCCCTCTCTTTCTGACTCATTTCACTTAGCATGATACTTTCCTTGTAGTACCACTTGTATGTAAATTTTCATGACTTCATCTTTTCTAACAGCTACATAGTACTCCATTGTGTAGATGTACCAAAGTTTCTTGAACCAGTCATCTGTTCTCGGGCACTCAGGTTTTTTCCAGATTCTGGCTATTGCAAACAGTGCTGCAATGGACAAACAAGTGCAGATGTCACTTCGACTATACTTTTTTGCCTCTCTGGGATATATTCCCAGGAGTGTTATAACTGGGTCAAATGGGAGCTCAATTTCTAATTTTTTGAGAGTTGTCCATACTGTTTTCCAAAAGGGCTGAACCAGTTGGCTTTCCCATCAGCAGTGAAGGAGAGTCCCTTTCTCCCCACATCCGCACCAACACTGGTTGCTTTTGTTCTTTTGGATGTGAGCCCGTCTTTCAACAATTGTGATAGGAAAGGCATGTGTCCTATAGATGTTCCAGAAGAGAGACTCCTAAGCTCATTTGCAAAGCCTGAAATATCTTTTTAAGTTCTACTGTAGTTTGATTATTTGTGACTTGAATTAGGAAACTGGGGAGTGAAGTGGACTTTCTGTCTATCTCCATTCCAGAATCAGACTTTGGGGTTCAGTAGAGTCTTTGAAATCAGAAGTTAATAGTATTGTGTCTCATTTGTGCTGTTACGTCCACTCTGATCTATGAAGAATGCATAGAATTATGGGGAGGTAAAGGACTGAGAACGATGACAGTCTCAGAAGACATGTTAGAGAAATTCAGGTGAATTATTTCTTCACTTTGAGGTGATCTTCCAAGCGTTGATCAGGAAGCTTGGGAGTCCCTCTCATCACTCTGAACCCACTGAACCAGCAGTTTAATGCAAGACCCCAAGAATACTGTGCCAGTTACCTGAGCCTCCCCTTGTAGTGCTCAGGGACCATCTGGACTGCACCTGGAAATGTTTGGGAAGCCAGCCAGACCAGTCAAAGATCAGACCAGTGTCATTCACATGCAAGACAAGTGCTGCCCTATCTTCCTGGCTCTCGTAGTTGTTTCTTTTTTTTTTTTTTTTTTTTTTGCTTTTTTTTTTGGGTCACACCCAGCGATGCACAGGGGTTACTCCTGGCTCTGCACTCAGGAGTTACTCCTGGCACTCAGGAGTTACTCCTGGCGGTGCTCACGGGACCATATGGGATGCTGGGAATCGAACCCGGGTCGGCAGTGTGCAAGGCAAACGCCCTATCCGCTGTGCTATCGCTCCAGCCCCTCGTAGTTGTTTCTTTACTAAAGAATTTTCCGGAGCTCCTACTAGGCCAATGTGTCCTGTTCTTCCTAGTTAATACTGTACTTTGTAGTTTGTCTGCGGTTCTTTTTTTGAAGCTTGGAGCATTTTATCAGATTATTATACAAAGCCTACATAGAGAAACACTGTCATCACCAATTTCTAGCTCTTAAACCTATACACCTGTATATGTCTCTTAAAATTGATACCACATTCATTTATCTTTTAAGGAAAAAATAGCTGTTATTGGGCAGGGTGTTTTCTTCTGTTGATATGCCGTGAATAGTCTCTACTGGATATGGTAGAAAATTTGAGAAAGGAGTAGGAGCAAGGACTTGGGTGCCAGCAGATCCCTTTTAGATGCTAGATTATATATATTCAACTTTTACATAAGGTTTTTTTTTTAAAGTGTTAACAATCCTGTAAAGGGGATAGTTGGTTATAACTGTCTTACAGATAAATAAATTGAGGGTCACCTAGAGATAACCCACTATGGGAGATACTGAAATCGAACAATAATCTGTCTTCAGCCAAAGGCTATGTTTTATTTTGAAACAAAGTTTTTCATTTTGAACTTTCTTTTTTTAAAACATATATCAGATTATTTTTATAAAATTAATACACGTATGCTGCTGGTGTCAAAAAAGTAGCAGGAGGACCGCAGACTCACCTTCAAATGTAACTTCAAATGTAATCTTGATGCATTTCTTTCCCATTGTTGTATGTAGCATTATGGTTACTCACTGTAGTTGAGACTAACTATATGTGTATGTAGGCTATTCATGTATACATAACTATAAAATTTAAATCCTGCTTCTGAATCTCACAGATGCACGCTTTGGTTATTGCCTTTTATTTACTATTTAATACTTAAATTTTCTAATTGACATAGTGAACCAAGAGTCAAAAACTTCACTTGTATTTCTTTAGTGCAAGGTGCCCTGGCCATAAGCAAGTTCCTTGATCTTCCTGGAACTCAGTTTTCTCATTTTTTAAAGAGGGAATTGAAGCCTGTTTTGAACCTATGATTCCACAAAGTTATCTGGAGGCCGGATGTAGGGGGCACCATCAGTAGACATCGTAGGAGACAACGGAGAAGTCTCAGTAAATATCAGTAAACAGTCATTATCTTCACTCCCCCTTGGTTTCAACCCAAGCAACTGGGTTTATAACTGATTTGAGATTCAAGTATATATGGTAAAAGGAGCTTAACATATTTTTTTTTGTGGCAGAGTATTGAATCAGATGATCTTGAGAGTCAATATTTTTGTGATTATCTTCTGTGATACCTAAGTAGTTTTGTGTTACTTTTTTTAAAAAAAATGTTCATCATCTTTTAGAATAGCAGAATTAAGCAGATGTACCATGTTCTTTCAGGTTATCTTTGGAGACCTATCTACATTAAGAGAATAATAGCCATATTGAGCAGTGTCTAAAGCACAGTTGAATTATTTCTTAGAAAATGCATTGTTGTAGTAAATGTAAAACATCTCCCTTTTATTTTATCCATCTTAAGTCCAATTTAATATGTTTTTTTTGTTTGTTTTGTTTTTGAGTGATGCTCAGGGGTTATTCCTGTCTCTGCACTCAGGGATCACTCCTGGTGGTCTTCAGGGGACCATATGGGATGGCTGGGCACTGAACATGGGTCTGCCACATGCAAGGCAGGTGCCTTCCCCACTGTTCTATCGCTCCCACCCCAATTTAATGCTCTTTAGGTGAAGTCTAGCCAGGAAATACATAGTGACCTTTAATGCACGCTTGAAAGCCATATGTGTGTGTGTGTGTGTTACCAGTATCTGATTTTCCATTTTTCCTTTATGCATGTTACAGTTTTTCACTTTGAGGGAAATGTTTAGGAAGTCCCAGTGTCTTAACTTCTTCTCTTGCCTCCACAGAAAGAAGAATCCTCTTCAAAAATGAGGTGAATTCATGCTCAGGCATTTGGGAACCCGAGACAGCTTCATGAGGTGTTTAAAAACTGCCCTGACCATCTTGTCACACAGGTCTCTGCCATGAGGCCCAACAGGACAAAGGTGCCAAGGAGGGACAGTGTCTGGCTGGGGAGGAACAGTGACTGCTGACCTGTGGGAGCAATCGGGGACTGCATGTTTCTGCCAGTACAATGAAGGAAGTGGTTTATTGGTCACCCAAGAAGGTGGCAGACTGGCTGCTAGAGAATGCCATGCCAGAATACTGTGAACCTCTGGAACATTTCACAGGCCAGGACTTGATCAACCTCACTCGAGAAGACTTTGCAAAGCCCCCATTGTGCCGAGTGTCCTCTGACAACGGGCAGCGGCTCTTAGACATGATAGAGACCCTGAAAATGGAGCACCACATGGAAGCACACAAAAATGGCCATGCCAACGGGCACCTCAGCATTGGCACCGATGTCCCTGCCCCTGATGACAGCTTCAGTATCAAGGTCAAACCCAACGGGATGCCAAATGGATATAGGAAGGAGATGATAAAGATCCCCATGCCAGAACCCGAGCGCTCACAGTACCCCATGGAGTGGGGCAAGACATTTCTGGCCTTTCTTTATGCACTTTCCTGTTTTGTTCTCACCACAGTGATGATCTCGGTCGTCCATGAACGAGTACCTCCTAAGGAGGTGCAGCCTCCACTACCAGACACGTTTTTTGACCATTTTAACCGGGTGCAGTGGGCCTTTTCTATTTGTGAAATTAACGGCATGATCCTTGTAGCACTCTGGTTAATGCAGTGGCTGCTCTTAAAATACAAGTAAGTAAAGCTAAAACTCAACTTTTGCGATTGACAGTTGGCGCCGTTGATGTCTAATAGTCTTTATTTGGAAATGAAATTCTTTAGGTAGTTGAAATCAGAGTCTTCCCTTCCTTCCCTCTCCTTCCCCGGCCCTCCAGGCCTCCCCTTTTTCTTTGTTCTCACATACCCTTGAATCCACTTGAACCTCTGGCAGCGTTGAAGAAGATGCTGTGTTACTGCTTCCCTACACAGTGATGGACAGGATTGTTGAGATGGTCTTCTATATTTTCACTTCCTATCAGCAGAAACCCTTAAACACCTTCAGAGAGCACAGGCTACTGAGCCACGATCTGTTACCCACTCGTGGCATTACAACCTATCAAATAAGTCACACACAGCTGGCCTGTCCCCCATCAATGACTAAAGAGCTTTTCACAGAGTGACTCCGGCTGTTGGGAAAGTGGGTTCTCAGGGAATGACTTTGTTGAGGCAGGTGAAATGCTGAGGAAACTGCATGGCTTTCAACCAACTAGAATGCAAAGCAGGATGTAACTATTCCATTCAAGTTTCTCGGGATTTTCAGAAAGCATCATTTTCTGGTCTCAGGTAGATTCAAAGTGGCTTTTATTCATTTATTTATTGAATCCCTGTGAGAACAGTCACAAAGCCTTTCAGTTCAAGTCTCGGTCAGTCATACAATGATCAAACACCCGTCCCTTCACCAGTGCACATTTTCCACCACCAAGAACCCCAGTATACCCCCTCCCACCCACCTGTGTAGCAGATTTCCACCTCTCTCTCTCTCTCTCTCTCTCTCTCTCTCTCTCTCCCTCCCTCCCTCCCTCTCTCCATTAATCACATTACAACAAAAGACCCACCACTGTTATTTGGAATTTTCCCCAACATTCAGACCTGCCACAAAGACATCATTAGATAATTTGTTTTCTGTTGCTGATTATGAAGAGCATATGATGTCATGTGGCCACAATAGCGGCCAAGCAAATTTGGATTTCTGATATTTTAGTAATAAACCTAGAGGGATTACTGCCAGAAACCCTTGGGTTCCAAGATTGGTATGTGTGCATCTGGGTTCATAGTCGGTTTCAGATCTCAAACTAAACTCATCACCGCTTCCCTCCAGCAAGCTGTCTGCTTGGGGAGTTCGTGTTCGGCTAAGCTCCTCCCTCTAATCATGGATGCCTTGTTTTCCTGTTACCAGAATCATTCTGGCTTCAATACATAGGAGCCAGAAATTGGTTTGTTAAGGCACTGAAATTCTATGTGCATGATCCACATGGTGGGTTGAAATATTAAGAAAGTGATCTTTAGTCAAGAAAAAAATATGCAGACTGAGAATTTGTGCTGAACTTATTTATCTAGCAGGAATGGTAAGTTTTTTTTTTTACCCTCTGGTCTATTTCATCAAAACTGTATTCTTTCCCCCTATAATTATATACCTGCAGATGGATAAGAGCAGCTCTGACTGGTTGCCAAGAAGGACTATATTAGCCTTTTATAAAGGAAGTTATTTAGTTGGTTAGTGTTCATGTGAGGGTCATTTAACAGTCCTAGAATTTAAGCTGAATTTTAAAATGAAACATTAATTTGAGCAGCCTTTGATTTGGAGGAAGACCTTTTCCTGTTTTCTTTACTTTTCAGAGTTTAAGCAGACAGCTTTAGACTTCTGAAATGCGAAGAATTTATTAATTGCGTTTTTTCAGGTGCTGAAGTTCAGTTTTTTGTTTTTTATTCATTTATTTTGGCTGTAGGGCCACACCCAGCTCAGTGCTTAGGGTTCATTCCAGACAGTGCTCAGGGGGTTGGGCCATGCTCGAAAGCAAAGCTAGGGCTCCTGCATGCAAAACATTTTTGTTTTGTTTTTGTTCTGTTTGGGGGCCACACTTAGTGACACTCAGGGCCACTCCCTGGTGGAACTTGGAGTATCATGTGATGTCTGAGATTAAACCTGGGCCTCCTACATGATCATGCACTGTAGCCCTTTAGAGTTCTCTCCCTGCTTTGCTTTGACTTGGAAACTTCTTTTCCTAAAGGTCCATTTGAGAAAAATACCAGGACTTACTTTCTTTTTGAAGCAAATTCAGCTCGAATTGTTTCCTGAAAATTTCCTCGATTTAATTGTCTTATTTACAGGGTTGATTTCCCCAATTTTTTATCAAAATTCTTACATGCAAGCAAATCATGTACTGCCTTCAAAGCATAATATTGTGTGAGTTCTACCCTACACAACGTCATCTCTCACAGAACGGTGGCTTTCTAATAATGTCATTCTTGTTCTGAGAAATCTCCTAAGCATAGGGTGAATGTCTTTAAAGTGTATCACTATTTCTATTTCTCTTAGCAGGAACTTTTCCTGGAATCTGTTTCTCTTTAAGCTTTCTAGCCTTTATGCATTACGGTATGTTTTACCAGCGCTGAGTCATTTATGTATTTGAAGTGTTCAGCATGAGTTAGCAACATTAAGTGAATTGGTTAATGCTTTGGGCGCAGTGAACCCAGAGCTAAGAGGCAGCTTGCCTGATTTGGGGCCCTGTTCTTCTCCTAACAGACTGGGTGATGTGAGTGACACTCCTTGTCCGGAGCCTTGTGTTTTTTCAGGATGAATTAATGACCTCTCAGTGTGGTTGATTTCTGTTGTTTATTCTGTACTGCTAAGTTCCATTTGTCTCTAATGTTACTGAGTAGACTAATTATGTTTGAGTGTTATTAGCTAATAATAAGACATTTTTCCCCCTACATTATATCTAACTCAGATTCTTTTAAGTTCTCTCTCTGGTTTCCACCTTGGCAGAAGAGCAATCAAGGACATGAAGCTGATTGTTCTCGTAATAGTCATAAGCACCCCTAGCCCTGTGTTTTTTATGGGGTCCATCCCTGGTTTTCTAGGGCCCTCTACTGGAAGATACAGTTTGACAGGCCCGCAGTGGGTATTGGATGAAGAATCTTCTCCTGATGCTTGTGAAAATTTAAATGTTACGTCTGGTCAGAGAGACCCCGTGTTTTGAATTCTTTGGCTGTGTGACAGTATTTATTCAGTCTGTTGGGGAAGTGGAATAATCTTTATACAATGGGCTTCTTCCTGTGTTTGTGCTGGACGCTTCTGAGTCTTGTCCCTTCTCCCCAACCTCCACCAGAAACACATTTTATAGGGCTCAGAGGAGTTAAGTCTTTTTAGCTGGTAATTCCCACCCCAGGTGTTTTACTTTGATTTTAAATGTCTTGGAGCCCTTTAAAAAAAATCCACCTGTTCCTTTTGCTTCTGTAAGTTTTGTTTCATAGAGAAGAATCAGAAGCTGAAACTGTTAGAAGATGATATATTGGAAAAAGGAAATCACTGAAATTTGGGTAATTTTCCTCAAAAACAAAACGGTCATTCATACGCTGAATTCGTGACATTGTGACATTTGGTTCTATCCTTATGTTGTATATAATTGTCCTTAGCTGTTCACCATAAGTTTTAAGATTAGATGGTACTTAAAAAAGATTTTGGGGGGCTTACTTTCATTCTTAATATCTCCCCATTATATCTGTTTATATCCATGTGCTCATACATACATACATTTATCCACGTGGAATTTCCATGACATTGTGAAGTGGAAAGCAAAAAAATAAAACCTGTCCTTAAGAAACTTTTCTTTTTAAAATTGTGAATAATGTTGTCTCCCTATTTAGAATTGGACTTTCAAGCCACTGACTAGGAAAAATTCCTGGAAAACCTCTGCATTTGTGTCAGACTTCTCTGCAAAACAGGTATCCCTTTTCAGAAAGCATGATAAAGAATATGTTAAACGTACAAATTTGGGAAGGACCTTTCATGCATGGCTAAACCAGGGCCTACACAGTGGCACTTGTGTTGAGTCGTGTGGCTCAGAGCAGTCTCAATACCTTCGAAAAAACGTCAAGAAACAGGAGTATAGAATTTCCACTTCACGAATCTGCTAGCCAGCAGCGAAATCATATAACTTAGTATGGTAATCAGAGGTACCTAAAACAGGAGTTGCCATCTTTTTCTTTCCAATTTCTTCTCCCATTTTACTGAGCAGTGGCATTTCCTAGAGACCTAGGACTCCCCAGTTCCTTATATACAAATAGTCACCGAGTTGTGTCGGTTCTAATTTCTGATCTGTTACCTCTTCCCATGGTTTTCCAATCTGCCCTACCTCATCTCCAGTACTCCACCCCACAGTCTCCCTCGAACACTTCCAGTTCCTATCACCTTTCATTGTACTTACTGCTACATTCTAAGTTCTCCAAGGCAGGAAAAAAAAAAAAGAAAACCGATCCCAATCTGTCATGCAACTTTGTATCCCTTTGCCTCAGACAAAGTCTGGCAAGTAGAAAGTGTTCATTTAAAATTCTTTCCTGTATGCTAGGAGTATTCAGAAACCCCTGAACTCCTGATGGAGCTTATATCCTGACAAGGGTAACGGGATCAGGAAACTGATGAATATCTAATAGCAGGTAGGGATAAGGGAGTGAAGAGAAATGAAGATGTGGATAAAGTTAGAAAGTGACAGTAAGTGTAGAGTCTCAGACTTACCTGGACCACTGGAGCCCCAGGTGGCAGAATGAGTCAGGTCCTGGGGGCATTGTGGGATCTGAGCAGGGTTAGGGATCTGTTCCAAAGATGGTATTCAGTCAGTAGAGGCAACGAGATGATCAGATTTTTTTTTAAAATAAGTCACTCTGGCTGCTATATAAAGAACGGGGAAGCGCTACCGGGCATAGGGGGTGAGAGATGGGTGATGGGTGCTGCCTAGGATGTCATTGATGTCACCCAGGTATAGGGTGACTTCAGCTTTAACTCACCTAACATTTGACCAGTGATTGCATTTTTGTGTTAGTGTGATGAGAATTGATTCTCTCCAGAAGTGATGACTTCTAGTGCATGCAGAGCTCCTTAACTTGAATAATCATAAGGATAGCTTCCATTGTGGGAGTTTTTGCATACAAGGGTTTTCTGAGTCTCTGTGAATTCCTGAACTTTTTAGTGGAATTTAATGAGGAGAGAGAATTCACTAATCAGGGAGCTCTTACAGCTTTACTTGAATATCGTTTCATTGCACAGCAAAGTCTCATCACATATATTTCCATATGAGCATTTTTTACCATGACTGCTTTTGGATTGAATATTTGCCCAAAAGGAGTAATGTAGGTCTCTTGGGGGACAAGGTAGTGTATCTTGTCAAGACAAATTAAATATTACAGGATGTATTTACTCCTTGGTTCCCATAGGTATGGATCATTGAGGAGTTCTTTGAAAACAAAGGAAAGGAACCAGGAAGGGAAATGGTGCTGGCAGATTCTACCTGTCACGGCAGATTCTGCAATGACAGCTCTATTGAGAGCTATTTCTGGGATCCTTGTTGATCCCACAGGAAGGAGTAGATAGAATATTCCAGTGTGGGTTGCTGGGATTGCACTCTGGGAATATTGAAATGGAGTTTTAGGTGACTCACAATATTGTGTGATTTCTCAAGGCTACTTTGGGAAAGATTTATTTTGATTTTAGTTCTTTCATAAATGCTCTGACCTTAGGGAGTTTGTTTCTTACTTAGAATGTCTGCCTAATAGGGAAGTTTATCAGTAGTGTTGACTCTTCTGTGAATGGGATCTAGTTTCCGGAGAATGTCATCCTTGCATGCTTTAGCTGATTGGCAACTGCAGAAGAAGATGGTTATCTGTGTGTGTGTATATGTGTGTGTGTGTGTGTGTTTGTGAGTGTGTGTCTTATGAAACATACTGAACTTTCTTCTTTTGACCCTATTTTAATTCCATCATTGTTTCTTTTCACAGAAAAGTTGATTGGGCCAAAATCCTTATCTCTTTCCTCTTTTAATACCCAAGAGAATTGGTAGCCACAGTTATTTTTAACATTTTTTCCAGTTGTTTTTCCATCTTTTAAGGTCATGATTAATTAAAGTTCTTAAAAGCTTCTGATACACATTTGCTATAAAGCAAATGAATGAATCTCTAGATTCCTACTCAACTGTTTTATTTCCATCCTCCAGAAGTTGTTTCTTTTTTTTAATTTATTTATTTGTTGAATCACTGTGAGAACAGTCACAAAGCCTTTCAGTTCAAGTCTCGGTCGGTCATACAATGATTAAACACCCGTTCCTTCACCAGTGCACATTTTCCACCACCAAGATCCCCAGTATACCCCCCGTCCCACCCACCTCCCACCTGTGTGGCAGATTTCCACTTTTCTCTCTCTCTCTCTCTCTCTCTCTCTCTCTCTCTCTCTCTCTCTCTGCTGATCACATTCAATATTACGACAAAAGACCCACCACTGTTATTTGGAATTTTCCCCAACATTCAGACCTACCACAAAGACATCATTAGAAAATTTGTTTTCTGTTGTTGATTTTGAAGAGCATATGATGTCGTGTGGCCACAATAGCGGCCATGCGAATTTGGATTTCTGATATTTTAGTAATAAACCTAGAGGGATTACTGCCAGAAGCCCCTGGGTTCCCAGATTGGTGTGTGTGCCTCAGGGTTCATGGTCAGTCAGAAGCTAGAGGAGGCATTTGAGGGTGGCAACCCAGAGCATTGTCATGGCAGGGAGCAGGGCTGATTCCACCCCACATCCCATAAAGCCCCTTGTGCCTCCTCAATGCAGTCTCATACCTGACTGTTACTTAGGCCCTAAAAGATGCAGGCCACCATGTCGCCGCCAGAAAGGGGGACAGGCAGAGGGACAGGCACCCTTCTCCTCCCTGAGCGGCATAGCACCATAGTGAAATACAAAGTCCAGATGTATTTCGGTTGGCCATTATCTTTTGTTCAGATTTTCCCACCACCGTTTCAAGCCTGATTTTCAGGGAGAAATGCTAGATCATTTACTTTCCATTGATCACTTTGCATATCAGGAAAAAAGAAATGTAGCTCGCTGGGCTCTCTGAGAGGGTTGGAGGAATCGAACCCAGATCATCCACCTGTAAGGCAAATGCCCTACACGCTGTGCTATCTTCTGTATTTTTTTCCTCTCAGTAAAATACCTGTTCTTGAAAATGTTATTGCCTGGAGAAATTATAGCTTTGGGGGTACCTGCGTCTTTACTTTAGAAGTTGATAAACTATGTATTGCTCCAGTAATAAATCAAGTGTGAAATTGTGTCTTCCCTACCCTTCCCTTCTTTCTCCACATCTCTTTCTTGCTTACTCAGTCCCTTTTCTTCTTTGGCTTTTTCATCCATGTTATCAGAAATCATTATCACCCTCCTAAAGTGGCAGATTCTAAATTAGCTATCTGACTAACAATTTTTTTTTAACATGCTTGTGTCACTTGGCCCAATCAACACTTTAAGTGAGTATTGGTGTGTTATTCTCTCTCAGTGAAGATAACAGACGTTGGAGGAACGCTTGGCTTGTCCAAAGTTCCCCATGGACTATTTTGGAGATTGAATGCTCTTCAGTGTAAGCCCAGGCTAAAATTGCCCTGGTACAATAGGTACTTGTCCTCCCAAAATAAATTTCCTAGCAGATATAGTGGCACAGTTTGATATGTCACAGACAGGTAGAGTGAAAGTATTGTGTTCAGTGTTTGGTCACCAGTTCACTGTTATGTGTCCTGTCCAGTCTTAGACACAAATGCACTTGCCGCGGGATGTACCTAACAACCCATGTTACTGTTCCACCTTAGTTTGTAGAGAATGTACTTCTGTGCCTTCAAGATATGACTTGTGTCTGCATCCAAGCAGAGGTCTGGAAATTCCTCTCTGCCACCAGCTCCAATAATGCTTTTTCACTAAGGACAATAGACCACGAGTGCCTAGCCTCCTTCCTTCCTTCTGTCTCTCCCCCCTTCCTTTCTTCCTTTTCCTCTCTTTCCTTCCTCTCTTCCTTCTTCCATCCTTTCCTCTATTTTGGTTTTTGGGCTATACCCAGTGGTGCTTTGGGGTTAATCCTAGTTCTTATGAGTAATCCCTGGTGGTGCTTGGGGAATCTTTATGGAGCTGGTGACTCAGATCAGAGTGGGCCACATGCAAGTCAAGGGCACTAGCCCTGGGCATTCTCTCTGACTCCCCCAACTTGATTCTTTTCCTCTTTGATTCTACAAGTCTTCTTCCCTTTGATTTTAACCCATTACATATGTGAACTGCACAGCCTGGCCTGAGATTCTGTCTTCTTCTCTTTCCTGGGATCTCTCCACCGCATTATCTTCACAGAGTCTCGATCGACCTCCTCAGCTTTCATCTCCTTTATCTGAGGTGTTATTTGGAGTGGGAAGAATGTTGTCAAGCAAAATGAGGGATTCAATGACAGGACAATAGCTTTCTTTTTCTTTCCATTTTTACTGTAAGGTGGTCTTGCCTATTTTCACCTTTTCCATTTTTATCAGTTTATGCCCCAAGATCCAACCATATACTAACCTACACTCTAGTAGATGCAGAGAAACTAGCTTTTCCTAGTATAGCTCCTTAATTTTAGTTACTATAAACTTAGTTACTATAGAAATTTAATTTTATAAGAGACTTTTTTTTTTGCATCACACCCGGCAGTGCACAGAAGTTACTCCTGGTCCATACACTCAGAAATCACTCCTGGTGGTGCTCGGGGGACCATATGGGATGCTGGGATTCGAACCTGGGTCGGCCATGTGGAAGGCAAATGCCCTACTGGCTGTGCCTTTGCTCCAGCCCCCTAGAAGAGACTTTTTAACTAAAAGTTAGGACAAATGGGGGGAGAGGGGAAAAGCACAGGTACAGTAAATTGCAGTTTTGTGAGTTTTTGTTTAGAACTCTAAAGAAATTAAATGATGCATCTTGCTTAGAGACAAGCTAGAGGGTAAAAAGAAAAGTGACCTATGTTACCAGAGATGAATGATGCTAACATGTGACTCATACCCCTTTTGGTATTTATCATATCCCTTTTGGTTAGTATCATATTTGCCTTCTGTTTCTTAACATACTCAGGGACTTTTCTCTTTTCCAGTTTCTCTGCAAAATCATCAGGGTGTCTGTCTATTAATTCACAAGCTGATTTACAAAGTCACCACATCTTTTGCCCACCAGTCTTTTCGTGTGGTGACTGAAACAGGCAGTAAGATATAATGTCGGATCATCTTATTTCCATAGTCAGTCACCTGCTGAGTGAATTTTATTGTTATTAGCTACTGTAGTCTCATCGTTTTCTTTTTCTGCAAAATAGTAATGAAAAATAATATCTTACTCCAGCATCATTGTGTGGGCTGCACGAGATAATAATATGTGTGAAAACCCTCGGCTGAATCCTTAGCAACCTCTTTTCCCCAAGGTTGGCTCATTCCTCATTTCAGCTTAGTAAATGGTATCTGTGTCCTTTGCCAATTTCCAGCAAACATCTTGATTTTATTTTTGATGCCTGCTTTCACCTCACAGCTTGTCATTTTATTAATTTCACCAGTTTGGCCACCTCTGCTGCTTCCCTAGATCACATCAGTGTTTTCTATCTCCTGGGTTATTGTAGTGCCTCTTGCTTCTCTTAAGTCACTCTCCAGGTTTTCTCCCCCATCACCCACCCACCACCTACCACCTTCCACCTCCTGCCTGCCTCTATGGTAGGTGCTTGTCTTCTCCCTCTCTCTCCCTCTTTCGCTCTCCCTCTCTGTCTCCCTCTTCATCTCTCTCTCTCCCTCCCCCTTTCTGGGCACTGTGGTTTGCAATATTGATTCTGAAATGTTATCTAGAATATCCCTTGTCTATTTTTAACCCTCAGCTCTCGTCCAACATGATCATTCCCAGCTAGTATTGTCATAGCGGTCTCTTCTCTATCTTACCTATCCTCAGCCTCAGCCCCACACACACTCTTGTGGTTAGTTCCAGCCATTGTCCAGTCTTCCTAACCCCCGTTTTCCCTGGCCATGCATATTAGTCTTCTACTATGTGTGTGTGTGTGTGTGTGTGTGTGTGTGTATTTTTTTGTACCAAGGAGGTCCTTCTTCTAAGATCTCCTACCCTTAGGCTGTGCACCCTGCTCCCCAGCTCCCTTGATGGCCAGCAGCATCCACAAAGGCCAGCCTCGAGTAGGCCTCTTCTTCCAGAGGCACATGGTCAGCCCCCCTCATACTCATTGGCATGCTACTCCAGCCAGCTGAGCCCCACGCTGGAACCCCTCTTTCCCCAGTGACACTCGTTTAAATTTAGCCATCAGCACGTACATAACAGGCTCTATATTTTGCTTAAGTACCTTGTTCATTGTATACACTCTCCACTAGAGTGTTTGCGTACCACAAGGCAGCTTTTTGGTCTGTTCTGTTCACTCACTATTTGATCTATTCTGTTCATTCCCAGAACCCAAAATAATGCCTAACACTTATATATTTATGTGACCAAACAATAATAGCAGCAGCTAACATTTATTGAGTGTGGCACTAAGCTAGTTACTCCACCCCAAATTCAATAAATGTTAACCACTGCGGCAATGTGCCTATTATGTTTTAGAAACCCCTTGTTAAAATGAAAGTGTGTTACATTTAAGTCTAGTCTATTAGCCCAACATTTTAATTGTGCAGTTCCATGCAGAGAGTACACACCTCTCTGAATGTGGTTCAAAGAGGGAGAAATTGATAGAGGGAAAAGAATGTAAAAAGAACTGCATCTCGATACACATATTTGTGTTATATAAGTTGTATTATATAAGTACAGATATTTGTATATTGTCTGTGTGCACACGTATGTGCGTATATCATTTTTGTTAACAGCCTAAAATACCAACCAAAAATGTTAACTCACTTTCCACATATGTATGCTGTGTAGTCATTTCTGGAAGGTAACTTTTAATTCTTCTAACTAAAGAAAATCATGTTGATACTGTCTTTCATATCTTGGTGAACAACTTTGGTTTTGTTTACTTTGTTTCACTATATATTTAACCTGAGTAATAATACTTTTTAAAGGTAAACAGTTTTGTAATTAACTTAATCAATCCATGCATTATATTGCATATAATTGACGTGGGACTTAGAAAACAATTTGAACCCATGTTTTGTTATTTTTGTTCTATCCTGGGCCACACTGACTGGCTCACGGCTTAAACCTGGCTCGGCACAGGGAATCCCTCCTGGCAGGGTTCCAGGGACTATATGGGACTGAACCCAGGTCAGCTGCACGCAAGGCAAGTTCCTGACATGCTGTACTATATCATTCCAGCCCCTGGACCACTAGTTTGTGTTTGTTTGTTTGTTTGTTTGTTTTTAACTTATATCTGTAGTAAAAAGAGCAACTATCTTAAAATCTAAAGACTAGGATCCTGCTGCGGCTCTTTCTCTTCATTGACTGATTTTGTGGTCCCAGGCTAGTACTTCAACTCTTTACACATCAAATTTTCCCCTGTAAACTGGGTTAATAATATGTGTTAACAGGAATGTGGTTAGGATAATTAATACCTATGATGCAAAGCTCTGTTTGAGTTGGATTTTGTAAAAGTAATGGGACCCTATGCATGTACATATGGATTTCTGGCCTTGTGCGGATCGGATCTGTCTCATCGAGCTATGCTATGCATTCGCTCTGGCACCCAGGAAATAGTGATGGAGTGGAGAACACCTTTGTGGAAAACACCTGTTTTTATTTTTCTGCTTGTTGTATAGCATTTCTTCCTTGACTTTGATCTATTTCACAGAGCATACAGAGCTTTGCTTGGAATTGTCTTTCCTAAATACTGAATTGGGCTCTGGGTTTTCATGGTCCCTTATCTGGAGCAGCTGAGACTCACCCAGACAGGACAAGGGGGAATCTCCAGGGATTTGTGACCCTAGTTGGATGAATTGGGCAGTCATAGCAAATGTTAGAAATAAAATGGAAATGTAGTAAGAGTACAGGAGGTAGAATTGCAGAGCACCATGGCTAGTCAATCCTGGCAAATATCGGAAAGAATTGGAAGGGGGAACGTTTATAGAAAGAAGCAGGAAAAGACTGCTGGAGGAAGTAAGAAGTAAAGTTGTAAAGCAAAGAACCACATGGTATTGCCAGTATGACAGGGACCATCATCTCACTGTGTCTGAATGATAGGTTGGGGAGGGACATGAAGGTGTCCTCTATTAGAAAGGATGGTACCCTCTGTTGGTAAGAATGGTGCCAATTTTCCTAAAACCATAAAATCAAAATGGAGTTCTGAGGTATTTGAGGGAATGAATATCATCTTCCAAGTGACAACAAGGCTTTCTGCAGTGGTATTATTTGGAGTTCATGGATGCAGCTATATTACAGCACACAGGATGATGGGAGAGACCACGAAAAGAGACTTGTTGGCAAGACTAGGAAACTAGAGTCTTAGAAGGAGTCACTCTGTCTAGAGAGGTAGAATTCACATCTCTAGACAGGTAGTGTGTATATATTAGTGGGGCCATGAGGAGTGTTTGAATTTAGTAGTTAGTGGTGAGCAACTGTTGCACTCCAAGTAATCCAAAGAGCTAGTAACTAAGAATTAAAGGGAGAAAAACATTTAATGAATGCTTTGGAGTTAGCTACAACAGAATGTGGGAATTTAGAGATCAGAGGGTGGAGGGGTGTCTCATTGACTCAGTAAATAATTTAGACTATTCATAGTCTCTTTGGCAAGCAGTGGAAGGTTTTTAATGCTTACTGTATTCTGTGTGTTTGTGTGTGTGTGTCTGTATGTGTCTGTGTGTTGCTGAAGGTGGGGAGAGAGACAGGTGGGGTATGATCTGGCTGTTTCACATAGAGTAGATCTCAAGGAGGCACAGGTAAAATCAGGAATGACCTTTGGCTGAGAAATGGGTGACATTTCAGAATGACTGATTATATAAAAATTGGAAGAATTATAGGCAGATTGAACTGGATGCAGCCGGTTTCAGCCTATCATGAAAAATAAATGTATTTAGTACTGGGTGGTCATCAAGCTACACTTTTTCAATGCTTTAAAAACAAATATGGTTATTAGGTTACTGTCAAAGTGCTTATTTTGTAGAGCTTCTAGACCAGTGTGAAATATGACAAAATACAGAATAGTGAAAATCTGAGTTACATAGGTTTTGAAGAGTCAAAGAGATAGTACAGCAAGTAGGGCACTTTCCTTGTACGCTGACCACCTGGATTTGATCTCTGGCACCCAAGTACTGCCAGGAGTGATCTCTGAGAGCCAGGTTACAGTAAGCCCTCAACAATGGCAGGTGTAGCCCCCCCCCCCAAATACATAAGTGATTTTTAAATGTAACTTAAATGTTTCCTTATCTGAGAGTGCACAGTGGTATGCTCTCCGATGAAAACTGGGACTCCTTACACAATTTGAGGTTTTCTGAATCTTTCTGTCTTTTGTAGCACATTTATATTACAGTTTTACAGTCTAAACTCTGAGCTGCAATTCCTTCATCTGTAAAACAAGGATCAGAGCCCTGCCTTACAAGGTGTTTGAAGATCTAAGTCGCACAGAGCTTGGGATACAGGAGAAAATGGGCAGCTCCGTTTGCTACTATGAGCAAAACTGTGGGGAATAAGACCTCAATAGCATTCTCTGATTCATGAGGAAAAGGTGCCCCTTCGCTGGCCCACAAGCTGGTCTTCAAGGAGGTTCCTTGAGATGGTCCGGCTTAGGACTTGGCCTTCCTAAATGGCAGAGCCAGTATCTATAGGAAGATAAGCTCAGTACTGCTTGTGTGTGTAGCACGGCCTGGGATACCTAAGCAGGGACCTGCCTCCTGCACTGGCTGGCCGACTTGCTCGGAGACGTGTACCTCTGTCTGTGTCCACTTGGGCTCAGCCTCCCCTCTAGACCTCCTTAGCTTTGGGTCTGTGTTTAATTCCTCTGCTCTGCTTCACTTCTGGTTTGTTTCTGGAGGCCAGCTGTTTCCATAAAGAGCTTTCAGACCAAGACTAAACTTGGGAAAGTTGATGCACGTCTTCTGCCGCAGCTTAGTTGAAAGAGACAACTCATAGGAAACAAAAGGACCCTGAAATGTTATGTTTACTTTCTGGTATGTAACTTTATTTCACCAGTTTTCTTTCATGATTAGTTAAACCTGTTGTACTCAAAGCCATGTACTACTGCCATTATAAGCCTTTTTTTGGGGTAGTAGTTAATCAGATTCTGAGGACTTTTTCTTCTTAAATTGCTGTTTTTCAATTTGATTGTCACTTGTTTGAGATACAACACGCTACTCTGAAAGTCTTAATAAGTTATAGGAAAATCACTGGTGTTCAAATTTTACTATGACTAAATTTAATCCATTACTTTTCTTTCGTAAAAAGTAGAAAGCACAAGCCTACTCGTCAGTTGCTTGGCAGAGGAATAGATAACCTTGACCAGATAGAAGTGTCTGTCGCAGCAGGGTGTGAGCAGACGGGAAACAGTCCTCTCTCCAACACTGGGAGAAATGGTTTGAGAAGAACGCCATTTTGCTTTGGACAGTTAGGGCAGGCATCTTGTTCTGGGAGCTTACTTGTTCTCATGTAATAGCTCCTTTCTGTTCCTTCTCCGGCTTTTTGGTTTCTTTTTCTTACATATTGAACCACTTGAATATTGTTGTTGCTGTTCTTTAATAACACACCATTGAACTTTAAACTTCTAAGTATTCTCGTGTGTGAAATTCTTAAATTAAGGAAATAAATACCTTCCACAATTCTTTAAGATACTTCTTACTGTGCTTCTTAAATTTTGTAGTTGGAGATCTTTATTTAACATTAAGCTCTGAAGATAATCTAAACCTGATTTCAAAAAGGTTAAGTAAATGCCAAAGATGAGAAGATTCTTATTAACAGCCACTTCCAATTTGTTGCCTTGTTATATTGATGATGTCACATGGATGGTCATTTGACTTTCACTTCAAATCAAGGAGTAAATATGACTAAATTGTCAATGTCTTTCATTTTAGCATACACTTTGTAAAAGGATTTTGCTTCTCATCCTTAACCATTTTCTTCATATACCTTTTTCTCAGGTAATACCTGTAATTTTTTAATGCTTATCATATTTGACTCAAATTTGAAATCTAGAAATAGTTACTGGTGTGCATATGTGTGAGTGTCTCCTGTACCATGAAATAGGACAAAGTGACTTTGAGACAACAATCTTTACCAAAATTGAGTGACAGTAGGCATTTTTCTTCCTCAGAAGATATTAATAAATTTATATAAAATTAACTATTTTGTTTCTTAGGTGGGCTGGAGCAATAGCACAGCGGTAGGGCGTCTGCCCTGCACGTAACTGGCCTGGCCAAGCCAGGTTCAATTCCCCCCCCTCTCTCAGAGAGCCCGGCAAGCTACTGAGAGTATCTCGCCCGCACGGCAAAGCCTGGCAAGCTCCCCGTGACGTATTCGGTATGCCAAAACACAGTAACAAGTCTCAAAATGGAGACGTTCCTGGGCCCGCTCGAGCAAATCGATGAACAACGCGGGAGGGCAGTGACAGTGACAGTGGCAGTTTCTTAGGTGTTTCATGTATAGCCTTGTTTCACATAAAGTTCAGATGAAATTACACACTGTTTCTTTCTGAGCAAGGTGGCCAGCAAGGGCATTCTCTTTTAAAGAAAGATACATACTTTGCAATTTTAAGTATTCATTAGGTAAGACTTTAGGGGGTAGAATTATTCTCTGGTGTCCTCGTTTCAGGACTTCATGCTTTTTGTCCTTCTTGAAATTAGAGACACATACCTTTACAAGACAGCTTTATACTGAATAAATTTTTGTTCTTGAAGGTGGCACACTAGCTTTATATAAAAGAAGAAAAGATAAGTAGTTTTGACCCAGTTTTTGAAATCTAGGTAAGGAGCAAGACACCTTAATTCTACCAAAATAGCCCGACTTATTTAAATAAATGATAGTCTGAATAAAGCACAGTTAAATAAAATTTCAAAATAACAGTGATGACTTCATTTTGTTTTGTTTTGTTTTGTTTTGTTCTGTTTGGGGGCCGGATCCAGCAGTGCTCAGGGCGTATTCCTGGCTCTACACTCAGGAATCACTCCTGTGAGGGCTCATGGGGCCATATGGGGTGCCTGGGGTTGAACCCTTATTGTTCGTGTGCAAGGCAAGTGCCCTTCCCGCTCTTCTAACTCTCTGGTCATTTAAATTATTTTCTAATCACACAAATGACATCCTTTTGTTCCTTCTGTACAAAGGATACAGATTTTCTTCCGACTATCAAATTTAGGAATGACCATCTTGCTTAAAGTCTGCACTCTACAATTATAGAGAGATCAGATGTTAAATATTCTCAGAGGAAAATCTGTGCTTTGTTTAGTTATTGTTTGTTTTGTGTATTTAACCAAGCTTTCTTCAGACCAAGAGAACTTGAATCACTCCAAGCTGAGAAAGAAGAGACTCACAGGACCCAAGACCCACAGGATTAATGATGCTCGCCTAGGGTAGAACAGGATAGAAGTAAAGAGGAATATATAAGGTTTTGTCCGAGGGTACACTTAAGTTCATACAGCATAATCAATTAAAGGAGATACGTGTAGAACCTGATCTTAGGAGAATTTTTATAAATACATATGTATCAAAAATGTCATTAGAAACAAATTAAATTAAAATGGAGAGATTTCTATTTCCATCTCTTGCTTTATTTTGTTACTTGTCTCTGTAACCTGTGCATTTGATGACAGCCATTGTCCATCTATGGGAGGGATTTCCTTTACAATATCTCAAATGTTATTTATTATCCTTGAGATTAGGACATTCTGAGATTCAGAAATGTCAGCAGGCCATCCCAAGACCACATAATAAGCAGAGAGAGGTGAGACTGGGCACTGTCATTCTGACAGCCTCTTTTCTTGACATCATTCTTTCTTGGAGATGAGCTAATAGAAGTAGATTGTGGAATGTACAAATACGGGGGTTTTTTTTGTTTGTTTGTTTTTTAGGAGCAATAACTCAGTGGTAGGGCATTTGCCTTACACGCGGCCAGCCTGGCAGAGCTGGGTTCGATTCCTCCTCCCCTCTCCAAGAGCTCGGCAAGCTACCGAGAGTATCTCGCCCGCACGGCAAAGCCTGGCAAGCTGCCCGTGGCATATTCAATATGCCAAACACAGTAACAACAAGTCTCAAATGGAGATGTTACTGGGCCAGCTCGAGCAAATCGATGAACAACGGGAGGACAGTGCTGGAGTGCTACTCATCAGATGTCAGAAAAGTGTTGAATTTCCATTTTATGTTATTCTCATACTCTCAACACTTTTTCTTTCATAAGTTGCCTCTGATCAATCTGAATAGGGCCCACTTGTCCATCAGTTGAATGTCAATTCAGATTTAAGCCCTTTCCAATACTATTCAATAGCAGTGTCAAGCATTTTAAACTGTTTGCCAGTAACTATTGAAATCCCAAAGTAAAACCACTGCCTCATTCTCTCAAAGATCCTTGCCATAATCTGCTGTTGGCTATAGTAATAACACCCTAGTTCTTCTTATTTCTCAGGGACTTCTGGGACTTGTTTTTGATGGGTCATCGAAAACTTAAAGTAAATGAACCTGTGGAATTTCATGACTGAGTGTCTGCCATTTTTCCCTTTTTCTAGGTCTATTATTAGCAGAAGATTTTTCTGCATAGTTGGCACGCTGTACCTGTATCGGTGTATTACAATGTATGTTACTACTCTCCCAGTACCCGGTATGCATTTCAACTGCTCTCCGAAGGTAAACCATTCCTCACTGTAATTTCCCTTTTTTGTTTGTTCCTTGTCTTGCCCGAGCTTCCTTTGACTAAGGCGGGAGGTATAGGAGTTTCCTGACACCTATGAGTTCCTCCACCCTCATCTGGGAATGTTACCAAGCACTGTGACTCAGGTCCCGCCCTTCTCACCATTTCCAGCTCTCCCCACACTTGCCAGCTGGGGAAATCTGTGGTCTAGTGAGTGTGCTGGAAGCACTTAAGCTTCGAGTGTGGGTGTAGCTCTTTGGTTTCTTGCCAAACTTTCAAGATATCGTTCACTCCCTTGACACAGATCCAGAAGTTTTTTTTCCTCTCGTAGACGGAAAGTTCCGTTGATAAAATGGGAGGTGGGGGTAGTGGGAATTACACTCTTCCGTCTTTCTCTTAGTCCCCTTGCTGTTAATCTCAAGCTTCCCAGGAAGAAACATTATTCCTGTGTCCTGGACCTTTCACTTCACTCCACTCAAACCCTGCTCTCTGGGGGCACATTTTGCTCTACTGAACTTTTCTTGTAGCATAGAAGCCTACGTTTTCTTTTTAATGACAACTTGATTCCTCCTGTTGGCCCAGCTTTTCCATAACGTTCCTTTATTCGATATGCCAAAAACAGTAACAACAAGTCTCACAATTTGTTGTGAGATGTTACTGGTGCCTGTTCGAGCAAAATCGATGAACAACGGGAGGACAGTGCTACAGTGCTACTCCAGACCTATACCCTGAAATAGTCTTACCTAGGAAGATCATTCGAATTTGGTGAGATGATTAGCAGATTTTTTGTTCTGTTTTTTTTTCTTTTTGGGTCACACCCGGCGATGCTCAGGGGTTACTCCTGGCTCATGCACTCAGGAATCACTCCTGGCGGTGCTCGGGGGACCATATGGGATTCTGCGAATCGAACCTGTATCGGCCATGTTGACTACGTGCAAGGCAAACGCCCTACCCGCTGCGCTATCGCTCCAGCCCCTGTTCATTTCTTTTTTTTTTTTTATCTATATGAATCCTCCCTAATGCATGAAGAAGTAGAAGAGGCTACTTTTATTAACTTGGGTGGGAGAAAATACGCTGTAGATCAGTGTGTTTGTAATTATTTCTTGGCACTGTACTTGTGCTGGTGAATCATCCGTATCTTCTCAGTTTTTATCCCTATGTACCTTGTTCCATCCAGAAGAGAAATCTCTCTAGTGGGACCTTGGAAGAGTGCAGAAAGTGACACTGGATTTTTTTTAAAAGAGATGTTCTTTATCATTTGAGATTTTGGCTCTCTGGGATCTTTGCTTACTGTGGTTCCGCTTCCTTCCTAATGTTCTCAGAAATGTCACTAGTTTCTTACTTCACTGTTCATTTTCCCAGCACACTATTTCCTTAACTCCGGGGAAGACATCATAAAGAATGAATGGCTCCAATTTCCCACTGCCCTCTCTCGCTCCCCAAACCTTCTTTGCTCTTTTCTTCAGCCCTTGCAAAGAAGTCAGGCTCAGATCTTGTTTATTCTCTAGAAAAGTTCTTAACCTTGTGCTTGCAACTTTTCAGTTAGAGGAAGTGCCTATCCTTGTGGGGTCCAGTGATGTGCACTCAGGCTAGGAAGCTTCTGTGATGAGCAGTATATTCTCTGTAGTAGTTAATGGTTTAGAATATTTGTGTATGTTTCAGTTCCACTGTTTTTAAATATCGGTGCATTGGGAAATTTTTCTTTCACATACAAGTTGGAGTAGATGTGCACGTAGGCCAAGCACCAGTTGAGGAGGGATCCAACATGGAGGAGGATTGTTGCTTTACAACCTTTCTCCCAGCTCTGGTTTCTTCAAGCTCTGTTTCTTCTCAGGACTTCTGCAGCTCTGTCCAGTTGCCAACAAGTCCAGACTTAGCATGGATCAGCGTTGGTACTAACAGTTACTTCTGGGTCATCAGCATAATCTAATCAAGATCCCCTGACTAAAATTAACTTTGGGGCATCTTAATGATGACTGAAGTAATGGTGGGATCTGCACAAAAACCAGGCCTAATGTGTCATCCATTGTGTCACCAGGAACCCCTGCTAGGGCCAGCAATCTGTGCCTATCTAGAAATTGGAATACAGCAGAAGATGAAATGTTAGCAAAAATTACTGTTTAAGCTCATTCAGTCTAATTACAAACTAATTTTTCATTAGGAAAAATTTTAACTATGTCCCATAGTGGACGAACTAGTCTCAGAAATCACCCCATACCCAGACCTCAGATTCAGTAACTATCAAGATGCTAACATTTGCTTCATCTCTTGTTATTTGGTTTGGGGTTTTTTGTTGTTGTTGAAGTATTTGGAAATATACTAATACTGAATACAATCAGTGATATTCTTTCATGTCAGTTACTACCACAGTTCACTGTGTAGTCGTTGCAGATTTTATGCCAGCTCTTTGTTTCAAAAACTATGTAGTGCAAATATCATTTATTAACTATTTTATTTGTGCTGGTATTGCTTAAAAACAATGTGCAGCTATTATATGGTGACAAATGACTATGCTGTGAAAATGTTAGTTCCTATTACAGATTGCTCAAAAATGCTTTTTCTTTTTAAAAAATGGTTGGTTTGTATCATGATTCAAGTTCTAGACTTTCCTCCGCTGAACTAGGTATTAATTTCTTGCTGTATTTAGGTGCTTGAATGCAAGGGGTGAGCAAAGTAAATATGAACCCCAGCTTTAGTGGAAAGTGTTTTAAGACCACCCAGTCCAAATTTGTATCTTATGTAATAAATATGTGAAATGCTAATTAGTAAGATCCTCAAGCCAAACTACCAGCCCTACAGGTGGAAAGAGGACATAAATTTGAGCAATATTTAAGTGCCCCACTCAGTATAACTTGATAATACATTTGAGTTTAGGAATAAGGATTTCACAGCCATGGAGTTTTACCATAGGGTAGTTATAAGATAAAGAGGAGGGGCTGGAGCGATAGCACAGTGGGTAGGGTGTTTGCCTTGCACGCGGCTGACCTGAGTTCGATTCCGAGCATCTCATATGGACCCCCAAGCACCACCAGGAGTAATTCCTGAGTGCAGAGCCAGGAGGAACCCCTGAGCATCGCCGGGTATGACCCAAAAAGCCAAAAAAAAAAAAAAAGATAAAGAGGAGAGGGAAGTTAATGACTTTAGAATAAATACTAGAGTTTGAAGTATCTATGAAACATCTAGCAGTAAAGGCCTGAAATCAAAAGGAAAAATAAGAGCTAGAAATCATCACATCACATCATGGTCCTCCCGTTGTTCATCGATTTGCTCGAGCGGGCCCAGTAGCATCTCCATCGTGAGACTTATTGTTTCTCTGTTTGGCATATCGAATACATCACGGGTAGCTTGCCAGACTCTGCCGTGCGGGCGAGATACTCTCAGTAGCTTGCCGGGCTCTCCGAGAGGGGCGGAGGAATTGAACTCGGGTCGGCCATGTTGGCTGTGTGCAAGGCAAACGCCCTACCCGCTGTGCTATCACTCCAGCCCCCAAGAGCTAGAAATAATATCTGTTATTCCTCATATTTTGAATGTTGTTAAAACGGTGGATGTGGATGAAAAGCTGAAGAGAGGACATAAAGCACAATGCTTTCAGGCTGATTTAAGACAGCAGCTGCAGCATCTCAGTTGGTGAATTTTCTAATCCTTACCAACCATCGTTAAACAGTCAAAGATGAGGCTTGAGCTTTGGATTGTGACTTCCTATTTAAGAGGGTTATGTGAACATAACTTTGAGTCTGCCATGGTTTTTGTGACTTCCTATTTAAGAGGGTTATGTGAACATAACTTTGAGTCTGCCATGGTTTTTGACCCATAATTGATATACTTTTTTCCCCTTAATACCAATAATCTGGGCTGGAGCGATAGCACAGCAGGTAGGGCGTCTGCCTTGCACGCAGCCAAACATGGCCGACCCGAGTTCGATTCCTCCGCTCCTCTCGGAGAGCCCGGCAAGCTACTGAGAGTATTCGATATGCCAGACACAGTAACAACAAAGTCTCCAATGGAGACGTTACTGGGTCCGCTCGAGCAAAATACCAATAATCAAAATATGTACCTTCAGTGAAAAATGTTCCACAAATGCAGTGGCAGTTATAAGTTTTTCTTGGTGTTTGTTCAGTTGACGGCCATGTACTCTTCATGTAATGTCATAGCATGGAGAAAGAATCGTGTAATCTGGATTCAGTTTCTGGTACCACATAGACACCCCAAGCTCTCCAGGAGAGACCCCTGAACACTACTGGGTGTGACCCCTAAACAAATTTTTTTTCTTTTTTTGTAGGAGTACTGCTATTTATTCAGCCACTGATTAGCTGATTGAATTGTGCATGAACTCCACCTTACTTTTTTTTTTCTTTTTCCATTTTTTATAATTTTATTTATTGAATCACCGTGAGAGCAGTTACAAAGCTTTTGGGTCTAAGTCTCAGTCATACAATGAAACACCCATGCCTTCACCAGTGCCCATTCTCCACCACCAAAAATCCCAGTATACCCCTATCCCACACCCTCCCCCTGCCTGTGGGGCAGATGATTTCTACATTACTCTCTCTCTACTTTGATCACATTCACTATTTCGACACCAGACCCACCATTATTTAAGATTTTACCCCAACACTCAGATCTGCTGAAAAGGCAAGAATAGACAATTTGTGTTCTATTGCTGGTTATGAATAACATATGATGTCGTGTGGCTGCAGTAGGACCATGTGGTTTTGAAATTCTGAAATTTTAACACTTAAATCTGGAGGGATTTCCGCCAAAAGCCACTGGGTTTAGAGATCTGCTCCTGAGTCTCTGGGATCATGGCCATTGAGCAGCTTGATGAGGAGCCAAAGAGGCCGTTCGTGGGCAATGACTTGGGGTCTCATTGGGGTGGGGAAGACAGGCCCGGCTCCACCTCCCCCCCCATCCCGTGAGACCCAACAAGTTTCGTCACTGCGGGCCCAAGCCTGACTGTCCAATGGCCTCTGGAGGATGACAGCCACCAAGTCACCAAGAGGGAGCAGGCGGAGGGACAGCACCCATTCCCCCCTGGGGTGGTCCGGTGACAGTAACCTACTGCGGGGTCCGGACACATTTCTGACAAAAGCCGCTGGGTTTCGAGATTTGTTTCTGAGTCTCTGGGATCAAGGCCGTTGAGCAGCTTGATGAGGAGCCAGAGAGGCCGTTTGTGGGCGATGACTTGGGGTCTCGTTAGGGTGGGGAGGACAGGCCCGACTCCACCTCCCCCCCCATCCTGTGAGACCCAACAAGTTTTATCACTGCAGGCCCAAGCATGACTGTCCAATGGCCTCTGGAGGATTACAGCCACCAAGTCGCCAAGAGGGAGCAGGCGGAGGGACAGCACCCATTTCCCCCTGGGGTGGCCCGGCGACAGTAACCTACTGCAGGGTCCGGACACATTTCTGCCAAACGCCGCTGGGTTTCGAGATTTGTTTCTGAGTCTCTGGGATCAAGGCCGTTGAGCAGCTTGATGAGGAGCCAGAGAGGCCGTTTGTGGGTGATGACTTGGGGTCTCGTTAGGGTGGGGAGGACAGGCCTGGCTCCACCTCCCCCCCCATCCCGTGAGACCCAACAAGTTTCGTCACTGCGGGCCCAAGCCTGACTGTCCAATGGCCTCTGGAGGATGACAGCCACCAAGTCGCCAAGAGGGAGCAGGCGGAGGGACAGCACCCATTTCCCCCTGGGGTGGCCCGGCGACAGTAACCTACTGCAGGGTCCGGACACATTTCTGACAAAAGCCGCTGGGTTTCGAGATTTGTTTCTGAGTCTCTGGGATCAAGGCCGTTGAGCAGCTTGATGAGGAGCCAGAGAGGCCGTTTGTGGGTGATGACTTGGGGTCTCGTTAGGGTGGGGAGGACAGGCCTGGCTCCACCTCCCCCCCCCCATCCCGTGAGACCCAACAAGTTTCGTCACTGCGGGCCCAAGCCTGACTGTCCAATGGCCTCTGGAGGATGACAGCCACCAAGTCGCCAAGAGGGAGCAGGCGGAGGGACAACACCCTTTCCTCCCTGGGGTGGCCCGGCAACAGTAACGTACTGTGGAGTCCGGGTGCATTTCTGCCAAACGCCACTGGGTTTTGAGATTTGTTTCTGAGTCTCTGGGATCATGGCCGTTAAGCAGCTTGATCAGGAGCCAGAGAGGCCGTTTGTGGGTGATGACTTGGGGTCTCGTTGGGGTGGGGAGGACAAGCCCGGCTCCACCCTCATCCCGTGAGGCTCTGTGTGTCACGTCACTGGGGGCCCAAATGTGACTATCCAGTGGCCTCAGACGGATGGCGGCCACTGGGCCGCCAGGGGGAGTAGGCCAAGGCACGAAACCTATTCCCACCTGGGTTGGCCCAGCACCGGTAGCCTACTGCAGAGACCAGACGCATTTCTACCTAGAGCCACTGGGTTCTGAGATTCGTTTCTGAGTCTCTGGGATCATGTCCATTAAGCAGTTCAATCAGGAACCAAAGAGGCCTTGCCTCCAATTATATAGCTGAGCCGGAGGTGGTTTGTGGGTGTGTTTCCCACATACCTAACTTTTGGCCGTTTACTTTCTTGGTAAACTTTGCCCCAAGTTTTTGGGGTCTGGCCAAAGGTGCAGCAGCAATTTTGGGGTATCTGGAAGTCTGAAAGCGCCATGAGGCTGCTGATGCACTCGCCTCACAGGTACAGATTGACCTACTGGTGGCACCATACTCCCCCAAACAAATTTTTAAAAATCATATTGTAGGGGCTGGAGCGATAGCACAGCAGGTAGGGAGTTTGCCTTGCGTGCAGCCGACCCAGGTTCGATCCCCGTCATCCCATATGGTCCCCTGAGCACCTCCAGGAGTAGTTCCTGAGTGCATGAACCAGGAGTAACCCCTCTGCAATGCCGGGTGTGACCCAAAAAGCAAAAAGTAAATAAATAAATAAATAAATAAAAATAATATTGTATCAAATTACTAAGCAAGGACAGAAAATGGGTCCTCCATCAGATATTACTCCTGCAGTGATAAGCTACAGGCGATGTGGAAAAGAAATTACATACTCAATTTTTGGGTTAATGATTTCTAGAAGTATTTGTCTTATATCCCAGTGTATTCTTGTATAAACTCACATGGGAGGCAGTGAAGTATTTGATACCCTAATTAGCCCAAATTAATAACAGTTCCAAGGATCTTGTGTACAAACCATTTTAATAGCTGCAAAATAAAATCTAGTGATTAGATGTTAAGGAGCACTGTAGGTTAGGTTCCCTCTTGTGGTCTGCATAGTACCCTTTACCTTTGAAATTCTTCAAAATGAGAGTTACAGTCTAGCAAAGAAAAAGATATTCCCAGGGAATGCCCCTGCTGTTCATTTATATGGAAAAGTTTTTGATCATCCATGGGTTCAAAAATAAAGCTTTCAAACTATAGGAATACTCTGAGGTAGTGACAAAAATCTGGGCTTGGTTGACAATCACATTAATCTGAGAGTTTATAATGAAATGATATATTAAACTTGAAGTATGTGTTTTTATTTTTATCCCTAACATATATGTACATATCCCACTGTTGGAATAGGGTGATGTTTGGGTGGCATCTAAGCTTAATTGTTTTCAGAGTACTTAAAATGAATGTAATGAAAGAAAGGCTTCTATATTTTCCTCTGCCTCTGTCAGCTTTTCTGCATTTCATGGCTGAGAAAGATCAAAGTGCCTCTTTTAATTCATTGCTAAGCTGCAGTATTCTAATCATCAGCCTGAAGGGTCTTTTGTGGCCTGAGTCCAGTCATAACTCTTCTGGATTTTATAAGCCAGAACCTATTTTAGTTCCCTTTATATTCTCAAGTCAGAGGCTTGACTTTTCTTGCCCTCCACACTGATAAATGTTGATATTCTGATTTGCACCAGCTACTCAGTATTTTATAATATGATTTCTATTATATTACCAGAATAACTTCATATGGTCCTGTGAATTGCGTGGAACTGTTAATACTAATTTTGTTCTTGCCTTTGGTTTCTTATTATCAGCATAGTTTTCTTTGTCATTCCATTTACTATAAGTGTTATATTCATTCATTATATGTTTTTATAATATAAATGTTATATTTGTGAATATGTAGATATTTTATTTCTGTGAATATGTTGCACGCATTATAAATGGTAAGTTGGAAAATAGAAAATGGGAAAATGTAGTCATCATGATTTCATCTACAGTTTATGTTAGTGTGTTCATTAGGCCTTTTATGCATTTGGGGATAAGGATGGGGGGCTATTGGACCACACTCTGTGGTACACAGAGCTATTCCTGGCTCAGTGCTTGGGTGACCCCCAGAGGCACCCGGAACCATATGTGGTGCTGGGAATTTGAACCTGGGTCAGCCATAAGCAGGGCAAGTGCCTTCCTTATTTCCTCCTGTACTACCTCTACAGCCCTGTGCTTGTTTTTCATCTTTCTGTAGTTATTCCTGCTTAGAGATAACATTTGATATTTGAAATCTTACATGATTTTCTAAACCCTAAGAATTCTAAACAGTTTTCTTGTTTTAAGAGAAGAAACCAAGGAGACTCACACTTCCAGACTGTGAAATCAGCAAAGTAGAAGCATGACTTATTTGCAAAACAAGCAGATCGCTTTTTCCTGAACCAAGATTTTAGAATTGCTCATTATACAAAGTAAAATTCTGAGGCTACATGATTGATAAGACAAGGGTCCCTTTCAGAAATGGACATCCAGGAGTCGTGACAGACATAGAAGCCAACAAATTAACAGATTGCTCCAACTTGTCGGTCCTTTCTGCAGTATGCTTGTGATTCTCAGTTGCCATGGGAGCACGTGGAAGGTAGCAAACTTCTCTGGGAGTGTTGGCTGCATTGAGGAGATGCCATCTGAGCCAAGTCTCAAAAGGATAAGTAGGAGTTTGTCAAGTAGAATTGAAAAGTGTAAGAGTTTGACAAGAGGAGGAAAAGGAAAGTAATTACAGATAAAGCCAGAAAGGCAAGTCATGGGCATATTTTAAGGGGTCTTTGTACCCCCTTGAGGGAATTTGGGCTTTTTCTAATGAGTTGGGCCGTAGGAATCCAGGAAAAGATTTTTATGGAAAATTCTTTGTGATGATACATCCGTCTCTTAGAAAATATCTCCCTGGGGACCGGAGTGATAGTACAGTGGATAGAGGGCCTACCTTGCATGAGACCAACCCAGGTTTGGTCCCTGCCACCGCATATGGTCTCCTGCGCCCTGCCAGGAGTTATCCCTGAACACAGACCCAGGATTAAACTCTAAGCATGGGCGGGTGTGGCCCCAAAAATAAAAGAAAGAAAGCTATATCCCCAGAAATCCAATAAGCAGGCTGTTTGGGAGGGGAAGAAAGGAGGTCATCTCAGAGCATTGGCGGACTATTTGTATCTCTTATGTCCAGATTTGGTTTAAGTGTTTTGTTTTCATTTAATCCTCACTACAGTCTGGGAAGAAATAGTAACTTGTTGAGACTTGCCTATTGTCTTTCCAGTCCTAATGATATTAAGTGGCAGAGGTAAAAGCTTGGTCATGGATACAGTCTTGGTACTTGATGTGAGGGAGACAGATGAGGCTGCATTGGCAAGGTTATCTGAATTAGAGATGTAGGAGACCTCGGCTGGAGGACAGGCCTGTTTGGGACATGATGGGAAATGGTCAGAGGTTTTCTGCATGGCAGGTGTTGGTTCTAACTCCACTTTCCAGTTGTTGGAGTTCAGACACATGGGCAGTGGGACTTTCTTCATGATTAAGGGTTTGGGGCCACACCACATAGTTTCTGTTAGTGGATTCCATTCAAAAGCCATGTCATTTCTGGAGAGACTCTCATTGGCTATGTTTGAGTCCATACTTGAGAACTAAAACGATCCACAGAGGTAATTGATTATAATATATAAGAAGAAACATTTAAAAATTGTGTTGGAGGAGAAGCTAGTAAGTATAAAAGATATAAAATAGAAACTTCTATATCTGCCACAATAATAATTTGGGCCAATGAACAATTGGGTGGCATATTGTTTGCATAATAACCAAAAAAGTCACACATTGCAAGATAATTGTAAAGAACAAAGAAATGTAGTCAGTGAAGAAACCTGGCAGATATTTCTGTAGCCAAAGGGTAAAAAACAACAGTGGGACAAAAGACATCAAAATCTTTTTAATGTGAAGCACTGAGAAGACTCATTAGTTCTGCATTATTCCTGCCACTAACATTTAACCTCAGTTTAAACATAGGGAAATAACTAGATGAAGTCAAATTGAGAGTTCATTCTATAAAGAAATTAGACTGGACTTTACAAAAATGGTTATGTCATTAAAAAACAAAAAGGAGCAATGAAACTGTAGTAAACTAAGAAAAAGGAAAGAAGATGACATGGAACGCCAATATATTTTCTCTGAGTGGATCTTAGAATGGAGAAGACTCAGAGTACTACAGAGGACATCATGAGACTATCAAAAAAGCCTGAATAAGAATATCTATTAACTGAGACAGTGTTGTTAAAGTTCATATATGATTAGAGAACTAGATGTCCTGGTTTTTACAGTTATGGGTTTTGGTCCATCTTATTCTCAGTTCTCAGGAAAAAAAAAGTCATGGAAAAAGGAGAAGAAAATGTGGCAGAATGCTTGAAGCTTCTCCTAACACAGGAAAAAAGTTGATGGATATTCACTCTAATTCAGATCCAGAAAAATTTTATGCAAAAATTTGAAGATGAGGCGGGAGCAATAAATAGTACAGTGGGTAGGGCATTTATCTTGCTTGTGGCCCACCCGGATTTGATCCACAGTATCCTATGTGGTCCCCAAACATCACCAGGAATGATTCCTGAGTGTGGAGCCAGGAGTCAGCCCTGAGGCATTGCTAGGCATTGGAACATCCTCCCCCCACCAAAAAAAAAATTTTTTTTTGAGTACTTTCTGAGTTTTTCTTTTCCTTTTTTTTTTTTTTTTTTTTTTTTACTTCATGGCTGGAGCGATAGCACAGCGGGTAGTGCGTCTGCCTTGCACGCAGCCAACATGGCCGACCCGAGTTCGATTCCTCCACCCCTCTCGGAGAGCCCGGCAAGCTACTGAGAGGATCTCGCCCGCAGGGCGGAGCCTGGCAAGCTACCTGTGATGTATTCGTTATGCCAAACACAGTAACAACAAAGTCTCCAATGGAGATGTTACTGGGCCCGCTCGAGCAAATCGATGATCAACGGGAGGGCCTTTACTTTACTTTACTTTTACTTTACTTCATGACCAGGTAGATATAAAGAATCTCTCGACTCTTAAAGCAAGTGCAATTTTGGCAAAGGGATGAAATCTTGCCTGACTTAAATGCTGGGTTTCTTTCACATACACAGATAGGAATGAATAGATGGAAATGCATAGCTGACATTTAGGGTTTTATGAAGCCTTTGATAAATCTCCTTCACTGGATACCACAAAAAAAAAATGTAAAAGTTTTTACTGAGAGATAAGAGGCTTGTTAAGCATTAGTTTTTGTTGTTCATAATTACTTAAAAGCCTTCATCTCCATCCTGGCTGAAATGCCTGCCGAGGTGATGTAAACATGGCTCCAGAGAACCAAATCCTTCAGAGATTAGTGGAGGGGAAAATCTTCTCATAAAAGTAATGAAGTGTATGTGAGTTTTAAGAGGATGTACATAATGGACTCTACATCAAATCACTTGGGTGGTTGTATTTGTGGATGAAGCCAAATCTTTCCAGAAATGAAGTGATTGCCACCTGGAAAAAATAATTGTTCTTTTGTTTTGCTAGTCTTTTTGTTTGTTTGAACCATATCTACCTGTGCTCAGGCCTTACTCCTGGCTCTGTGCTCAGAGATCACTCCTGAAGAAACTGAGGGGACCATGTAGGATGCTAGGGTTTGAATCCAGATCAGCATTGTGCAAGCAAGTGCCTTGCCTGTCCTATTCTCTCTCAGGTTTTTAAAGTGCCTTGTGATCACAGACCGTTATCTGTTAACCAACATATTTCACTTTCAACTGCTGAGCACTGAGTTCTCACTTAAGGAACCCAATTTCATCCCCACCCGCCACCCCACAAGTGACCTGACTTGGCCATTGAATTACTGCCTTGAATCTCTTAAGCAATTTATGATTTTAGCAAACACTTATCTCAACTTGGTTCCTGAGGGTTGAAGATAAGAAAGTGCTTTTGTGAGCATTTTATGGATGAAAGAACTGAAACTAGAATGGCTAAAAGTAGTTTATTCAGAGCCACCTTGATGGTTAACCCCAAACTGGAGTTGGGGATTGAGTTTATACTCGTTGTCTTTCCTATGAAAGTTGGCACCTTTGGACCATGTCCCACAAAAAAAAAGAGGAGTTAAAAATGCTTTTAAAAGGTCAAACATGTGTGATTTGTTTGTGAAAGAGTTCAGCGAAATTAACATTTTTTTTATTGAGATGGGTGCGCTAAATTGAAATGGGTAAAATTCTTGAAAAATAGATCTTTAGCGAAATAAGTGCTGTTTTAGCTATTTAGCCCATTTTAATGACATAAAATGGCTTAAACTTCATTAGAACTGCCATCACAGGTATGAAACTGGAGACAATGTCCAGTTGTTGTGTTTTGTGACAATAGCTGGGTCTTACCTAGGCTGCAGAGGCCTGCTTTTTGAAGCAAGAAGTTATGGATCAGACCCCAACTGACTCACTGGGTGAAACTGAGAAATAGCCTCTGTTTACTTGTCCATCTGTAAAGTGCTTATGACAATAACATCTGCTCTGAACTTTTCCTCTAGACTTTTGAGGATACAATGAGAAAATTGTTGGAAAATTCTGTGTTTGAAAACAAAAAATGGGAATCGCTGTTCCAGTGTTTGGTGTATAAAAGCACTGTACCATTGTTTTTTAACAGCGAGAAAGGAAGGAGAAATTATAGGGGTAGTTTTGAGCCTCTCACTACCACTATGTAATCTAAAGTAATCATCACAGTTGTAAACTCACCACAGCCCCATCCCCCACCCCACCCCACCCCATCCTTGGGGTCTTTACAGTAATACTGGAGAACAGTTGCTCCATATTCATTCCTCAGTGTTATCGGTGTTAGTCAGGAAGAATAGAGATCATCTGGAATTCAGGAGATGACATCATTTTGGCGGTTTGGGCCTTAGTCATTTGGGGGCTGAAGATGAGGCGGAACCTCAGTGTGCAGCGTGGTTCCCTCAAGTTGAAAGCTTCTCGGGGTGTGGATTGGCAGGAAATCCTCATGCTACTAGGTGCCCTCAGGAGTTCTGATCTGTGGTCTAGGCATTTGCAAGTCTTTGGAGAAGGGAATTCTCTGTATTGGCAAAAGATTTTTCTTCACTAACAAGGCAAGAGACTATTAGTCTTGGGGGATGGGGTCATAGTACAGCAGGTAGGGATGCCTTGCACGCAGCCAACCCAGGTTCAACCCCCAATATCCCATATGGCCCCAAAGCGCTGCCAGGAGTAACTCCTGAGTGCAGAGCCAGGAGTAACCCTTGAGCATCACTGGGTGTGATCCAAAAAGCAAGAAAGGGAGAGAGAGAGAGACTGAGACAGAGAGACAGAGAGAGGGACAGAGACAGACAGTGTTAGTTCTGTTGTAGAATGTAGACTGTTTGAATGAATGAATGAGGACTTTGAGAGCTGGGATAGCGTGTGAGTGCAGGACATGATCTGTACAAAGCACCTAGATTGCTCAAGGAACTTGCTGTGTATGTATCCAGTTCCTAGGCTTGGCAAGTTTATAAGGGCCTGGCAACACCCAGGTGGCAGAGAGCACTTACCAGGAGGCAGAAAACAGGTACCCAAACAGTTACAACTTTCCAGCACTGATGCATGGTGCTCCTGATGGCATTAAGTCCTGCCTTCCTCATTTTTCAGGGCCGCTGTGTGATGAAGTGTGAGTGAGGGGCAAGGGCTCAATTCTAGAGCATTTCTGCTCTTTAGCTCTTCTCTGCAACCCTTCCTTGAAGTCACACCCCAGCTGACGGTTTGTGCAGCATTATTTGGTATGCTTTTTGGCTCTAGATTCTCCCTCTCCTGCAAGCAGCAGGTAAAGCACAGTTGAGTTCCCTGTTCTTCTAGTGCTGTTAGGAAGAAAAAAGCAAGTGCACTTGGCCATCAGCAGACTCAGTGGTGGTAGGTAGGGAGGTAGATCACCAGATCATTGTGTAATTCAGTACTGATTGAGATACTCAAGGAAACCAGTTTTGTTTTCTTGTTTGTTTTGGACACCCCTAACAGTGCTAAGGGGCCTCAGAAGAGTAGAGGTATGAACCTGACAGATCTATGCTTAGGCCCCTGCAATGTGTGGGGGGCCGGGGGGGGGGGGAGATTTGCACCAGGGCTACAGCTGGTGATGCTTGTTGGAACTTTGCAGTGCTGGGGTTTGAACTCAGGGCCCCCAAATGCCAGTCTTGTGTTCTTTCCACTTGAGCTCTCTCTCCAGTCCCCACACCTGCTGTATGACACAGAGGCAGCGGGTGGTGTCATACACCAGAGGTTCACTGGTTCTTTATACTCGGGTCTCCTTCAGTATAAGCCTCTCCCACCTTCTCGCAGTTTCTTTCCGTGTCTTGTTATTGTTCAAGTGATTGACCGGTATACATAATTTTGTGTCCATTCTTTAAAAATTGAAGAAAATTGCATTATTATTCCCCAGGACTGATTTGTCTGTGACCCCAGAAGACATACAGTGAGTTAGAGCTGAAACCTTGTTATAACTTGATAGTTTCTACTGAGAAATAATTTGTATAAATGCCCCCCAAATAGCTCTGTTTTTAGAAAAGGAACTTAACCTAAAGATCCATTTATGGAGAGGAGGTAAAGATTCTGGTTAGAGCCAAGCAAGCTCTAACTAGACTTTTTTTCCTCACTGTGTAACACAGGGCAGAATGTGTGAGTAGTTTTTTGTTGTTGTTGATTTTGTGGTGTTGAAAATTCTGAAGGGAACAGGAAAATTGGGGAAGGAGACTAAAAGGAGAAGTTTGAAGTATTCAATCTTGAGTTTCCTGGGGTTTGAAAGTTTGTAATTACAGCAAAATTTTTAAAATGCTTTTTTTTAATAAAAATGTTATGAAGTCAGTACATAATTACTATAAACTGATTTTAGTTATTTGTTGTCTCTTTTTTAGTTTGAAGTTTTTTTTTTAATTTCCTATTAAATTTTATTTGAGCCACCATGATTCACAATACTGTTTGTTTAGGTTAGAGGTTGATGCATACAGTGTTCTAGCCCACACCTCCACCAGAGTGGCCCCTCCCCTCCACCACAGTCTCAGTACCCCCTCTACCTCATGTATTGCAGTTTAATTTTGTGCATTTGAATCATTTTACTCTGTTTGAATGTCCGCAGACTCTGGTTCAGGCAGTCCGAGGAGTGTATTCAAAGAACACTTTAAGTGTCACTGACAGATCTGGCTTGGAATAGCAGAGGAACGTTTATTGAATAATTCCTATCAAAGTAGTTTCCAGTTAACTGCTTTTCTCAATAAAGTTACGGTGGGACATTTAGATATGGTTTTTCTTCCTTAAGTAGGACTCTTTCTTTTTTTTTATTCTGTCTTTATTGAATCACCGTGAGTTATAGTTACAAAGCTTTCATGATTGAGTTTCAGTCATACAATGATGGAACACCTGTCCCTCCACCAGTGTGCATTATCCACCACCAGTGTCCCTCCCAGCACCCTCATCCCACCCCCTGCCTCTGTGTCATACGATTTTCTCTTACCCTTTATTTTTGGACATTCTGGTTTGCAATGCAGATACTGAGAGGCCATCATGTTTGGTCCTTTATCTACTTTCAACACACATCTCGCATCCTGCGCGATCCCTCCAGCCATCATTGACCTGGTGATTCTTTCTCTATCCAAGCTGCCTTCTCCCCTAGATTGTGAGGCAGAACTCTGTCTTTGAGGCAGCAGTGGAACGGAGTCAGAGACTCTGGCTGCCTGACTGGTCAATAGTGATGATGTACTTTGCCAAGGTCTTTGGCTGTTTCAGTAAATATATTGTGCACCATGTTGTAGATAAGAACACAGGGGCTTGGGCTGGAGCGATGGGGGGGGGGTATCACACAGCGGGTAGGATGTTTGCCTTGGACGCAGCTGACCTGGGTTTGATTTCCAGCATCCCATATGGTCCCCCGAGCACCGCCAGGAGTGATTCCTGTGTGCAGAGCCAGAAGCAACCCTTAAGCATCACTGGTTGTTACCCCAAAAGCAATTTGAAAAAAAAAAAGAACACTGGGGCTTCCCTGAGTTCATTCATCTACCCAAGCTTGCACAGTCATTGGTGGAGGAGCTGTGAGTTTTTGTCCAGTCTGCCCTCCCAGCCCAGCCTTCATGCCTGTTGGCAGTGGCTTTACCTCATCTTCTTATGGAGCTTGCCAGAGAACATCATTGGCCCTGTTCCACCACAAACATACACCAGTTGCGTTAATTTATTTTCTTTTATTTGGTTATTGATTGGGGGCTATACCCGAGGGCTTACTCCTGACTCTGTGCTCAGGGATCACTCCTGTAAGTGCTCCGAGGGCCAGATATAGTGCCGGGACCACAAGCACCCTGCAATCTGTGCTCTTGCTTTGGCCCCTGACTGTCCTGTTTTAAGCTTTGCTCTTCCCAGCTGAGCCAGGTGGATAGCTCAAAGGGGTAAACCACTTAACTCTGCAGACAGCAAGCCCTGAATACAATGCCACATGGGTTCAGTTTCATATGTTCCCCTGAACAGTCTCAGGAGTGTCCCCAAAACAAAAAAAGAAACTTCCCACTTGCAGAGTTTTGACAAAGGTGGAATGGCTTTTGTGTTTTAAGGGCATTTAGAGGAAAAGTAGCATCAAAGTTCAGCTAATTTTTCTCTAGGCTATGTTTACCTGGTAATTTCTCCCTCTTCCCCTCCGTGTATAGTTTCCTCACAAATATATTCCTGCTAAAATGGGAGAACAAATTACGTGGCGATAGGGCCTGAAAAAATGACTCACAGTTTTCAGAACCCAGTGGGAGTTTTGGAAGGAGAATTTGAAATAATATTAAATGAAGAGCTACCTAAGCTTTGAAATCCTAACTTTTCTTCTGCGTATTATCCATTGTTATGACAGAGCTAACCCAAAGTTTCTAGTAAGCTTGTAGGAAAATTTTGGCATTTCTATAACAGGAATGCATCTTGAAAAATAAAATGGAGAAGAATGACTTCTTTTTTTTTTTTTTTTTTTTTTTAGTGAAACACCATGAGATACAGTTGTAGATTTACAATTTTTTGTGCTTGGGTTTCAATTATACAATGATCAGATACCCATCCCTCCACCAGTGCCCATTTTCCACCACCATGGATAATATCCCCCCCACCCCCATCCCCCCATCCCCCCCTGCCTCTGTGGCAGGGCAATCCCCTGTGTTCTCTCTCTCCTTTTGGGTGTTGTGGTCTGCAAAAGAGGCATTGAGTGGCAAACATGTTCAGTCCATAGTCCACTTTCGACATGCATCTCCCCTCCCTCCTGGGAGGGACCTCCAAACACCCTTTATTTGGTGTTCCCTTCTCTATCTGAGCTGCCCTTTCCTCTAGAATGCCCAACTGGCCACTAAGCTATGGAGTAATCCTCCTGGTGCTGATCTCAGCTATTCTTGGGTATTAATCTCATATTTTGTTACTTTATATCCCCCAGATGAATGCAATCTTTCTATGTCTATCCCTCTCTTTCTGACTCATTTCGCTTAGCATGATACTTTCCATGTTGTACCACTTGTATGTAAATTTCATGACTTCATCTTTTCTAAGAGCTACATAGTACTCCATTGTGTAGATGTACCAAAGTTTCTCTAACCAGTCATCTGTTCTTGGGCATTCAGGTTTCTTCCAGTTTCTGGCTATTGTAAAGAGTGCTGCAATGAACAAACAAGTGCAGATGTCACTTCGACTATACATTTTTGCCTCTCTGGGATAGATTCCCAGGAGTGGTATTGCTGGGTCAAATGGAAGCTCAATTTCTAATTTTTTGAGAATCGTCCATACTGTTTTCCAGAAGGGCTGAACCAGTCGACATTCTCACCAACAGTGAAGGAGTGTCCCTTTCTCGCCACATCCACGCCAGCATTGGTTGCTTTTGTTCTTTTGAATGTGGGCCAGTCTCTGAGGTGTGAGATGGTATCTCATTGTGGTTTTGATCTGCATCTCCCTGATGATTAATGATGTAGAGCATTTTCTCATGTGCTTTTTTGCCATTCGGATTTCTTCTTTGAGAAAGTTTCTGTTCATTTCATTGCCCCATTTTTGGATGGGGTTGGATGTTTTCTTCTTGTGGAGTTTAACCAGTATTTTGTATATCCTGGATATCAACCCCTTGTCAGATGTGTATTCGGCGAATATCCTTTCCCATTCTGTAGACTGTCTTTGTATTTTGGTCACTGTTTCTTTGGAGGTGCAGAAGCTTCTTAGTTTAAGATAGTCCCATTTATCTATCTCTGTTTTCACTTGCTCGGCCAGTGGCGTGGCATCTTTGAAGATACCATTAGCTTCAATGTCATGGAGGGTTTTGCCAACTTTGTCTTCAATGTACCTTATGGTTTCTGGTCTGGTGTTGAGGTCTTTAATCCATTTTGATCTTACTTTTGTACACGGTGTTAGGCAGAGTTCTGAGCCCAGAATGACTTCTTTAGAAGAACAATAGGCCTCTAACCAGCCCGTTTCCCTGCTCCTTTTAACTGAACCTTGTGGTGTCACCATTATATCTTTCATCCTTTTCATTGTGTGTGTGTGTGTGTGTGTGTGTGTGTCTTCAAGTCTAAGTTCCGGCAGTATTGCATTATTCATATGTTTATAGCATTTTCTTTTTGTCATATTATTATAATGTGTTGGAGCGATAGCACAGCGGGTAGGGCGTTCGCCTTACAAGCGGCCAACATGGCCGACCCGAGTTCGATTCCTCCGCCCCTCTCGGAGAGCCCGGCAAGCTACCGAGAGTATTGGATATGCCAGACACAGTAACAACAAAGTCTCCAATGGAGACGTTACTGGGCCCGCTCGAGCAAATCGACGATCAACGGGAGGGCCTTTACCTTTACCTATTGTTCTCTACAAGGTACTCTTGTCTCTTAGGCAGACAATAGTATTGACTTTCTAAGCAGAAGGCCAGAGTCTCCTGCTGGGGGGTGGGGGGGAAGCTGCCTACACACCCTCTTGGCCTTTTCCTTCTTTTCTTCCCTTGCCCTCAAGCTCCCCCTGGGGACCTCACATATCTTCCATTTTCCCAGGGTTCTTCTGTCTTTGCTTTAGTGCATACATGGTTACAATTTTGTTCACAAGCAAATCATGTAGTTTTCTGTAATTACTTTTTCTTTTCGGCCCAATGTTTTATTTCCGAGAGTGTTTGATAATTGTCACATTCTTGCTCTATTCGTTTTCTTGGCTTTTACTGCCCCTGAACTTGAGACTTTCCTGTCTGTGCGGTCATGGGGGTTCTGTTCCATGTGTCGCCCTGCACACGCACCCCCATCCCTTGGCACACCTGCACCCCTAGGTGCTCCTGAGAGTCCTGGCTCACCCCGCAGAAACCTCACTTCCCTGGTGTATTGCCCTTGCTCTTCAGCCTGTTTCTTTTTCACTCTTTGCTTTGGAGAGCATATCCTCAGCAACCACTGGTAGATGCTATTTTGAAATCATACACACACACACACACACACACACACACACACACGAGAGTAGATTAATTTTATCCTCAGTTTGTCTTGATGATGATGATGATGATGATCACACCCAGGATACTCAGGGTCTACTCGCAAATCTGTGCTCGGAATTTCTAGGGATTGAAGTTAAAGTTGCTAGGTCACCAGGCACTGCCAGGAGTCAAACTCGCGCTTCCCACAGGGACAGCGTGGGCCCAGTACATTGAGCTTTAATTCCAAGATGCATGGTAATGAAACATGTTTCCCACCACCTGGAAAATTATCATATTACCTGGACTGTTAACCCAGAATATCATCATTCCAGGAGTTAGAAAATATTAAAAAGGGGTTACAGTTATTAAATTGGCTAATCAGAATTTGAGAGTCCTAACAAACATAGCAACAAGTGGATGTTTTGTTTCAAAGAGCGATTAAAAGTTGCAGTGAGTCAGTATTCAAGTCATTAGTCCTGCCAATATTGAACACAGATTGGTAGCAGAGCTGGGCTAATTTATTTTCAGTCTCATTTAAAAGTAAAGATGGGGCTGGAGCGATAGTACAGTGGGTAGGGCTGACCCAGGTTCGATTCCCAGCATTCCATATGGTCCCCTGAGCACTGCCAGGGGTAATTCCTGAGCGCAGAGCCAGGAGTAACCCCTGTGCATTACTGGGTGTGACCCAAGAAGCAAAAAAAAAAAAAAAAAGTAAAGATACTCACTTCTACATATTTTCAAAAGATTGAGGATGTAACTACTTCAGTTCTGTGTCTCAGTTTGTTGTCCCAAAATTATATGTCAAAAATAATCATATGTTGACTGCCTCAATCTCCACCTGCTTTAGCTAACTTAGTAGAATAGTTAATCTCTAGGAGCAAATATGTGAAATATTTCTGAGTTTTACCTCAATATTAATGATACTGAGTTCGTCTTTATTAGTGTGTACTTTTTAAATGAGTAAACAACTACTAAAAAGAAGGTTCTGAAGCACATGCTTCATATCTCAGACCATACTCTTACCAAGAGCCATTCAAGGAGTACTGAAAATGACTTGGACAAAACTATTAAATATATATAAGGCTATAAAGGAAAAACCCCTCAGTATCTTCTCTATTTTAAAAACCCAAGGAAAGGAGGGTATTGTCCTGTACCAAAAGATTTTTCCAACTCTCTTTCACTCATCTGATATCATGTAATTAACAGGAGGTAGATTAAGGATTTATCTCCTTGCCTTTCCATCTCCACACCAGTTGCAAGTTCAGAACGGCACCTGTACTTCTCACAGACTCCCAGTTGGAGAGTGCTGTGATCCCCTTCATTGGCTCTGATTCATTTGCTCAAGCATCCCAGAGATAAAAAAAATTATTTTGCTTACCAGATCACCAGATTGTTATAAAAGAGTGTAATTAAAGAATAGCCAGGCAGAAGAAATGCATAGAGCAAGATAGAGGGAAAGGGCAGAGACCTTCCATTTCCCCTATTTTTTTTATTTTTTTACTTTTGCTTTTTGGGTCACAGCGATGCACAAGGGTTGCTCCTGGCTCTGCACTCAGCAGTTATCCTTGGCGGTGCTCAGGGGCCATATGGGATGCTGGGAATGTAACCTGGGTTGGCCACATGCAAGGCAGACGCCCTACCTGCAGTGCTATTGCTCCAGCCCTCCATTCTCCCTTTAAAGGTATTGTGTTTCCCCGATCACCTGTTTGCCTCCCAAACTCATTTTTCTGTATATTTGTAGCAACCTTACTCTATAAGAAAGGTTTATTTAATCGTTGGGCTGGAGAGATAGCACAGCGGTAGGGCGTTTGCCTTGTACAAAGCCAGCCCAGCCGACTGAGCCGGGTTCGATTCCTATGCCCCTCTTTGAGTGCCCAGCAAGTTACCAAGAGTATCTCGCCTGCACGGCAAAGCCTGGCAAGCTCCCCGTGACGTATTCGATATGCCAAACACAGTAACAAGTGTCACAATGGAAACGTTACTGGCCCCACTCAAGCAAAATCGATGAACAACGGGAGGACCGTGACCGTGACTGTATTTAATCCTTGATCCTTCTTGATAAGTGCTTCCACTTCCTGGGAAAGTAACCCTCTTGGTTCCTGGGGGAAATGGTACCAAAAGTTTCTACCCTCTGTAACCTGATTGGTTCCCCAGCAGCTATTCCTATCCTTAAGGCCTTGCCAAAAGTCATGCCATTCATAATAAAGTCAGATGTGGTGAAAGGGGTTTGTTGTGAATAACAAAAACCAAAGATACTGCTACCTCTCTGGAAATTCCAAAAGCTGTGGAAGCACTATGTCAATAAGAAGGAATGTGTATTTCTTGGAAGTCACGATGTTACAAAGCTTAACTTTCAATATAAATTGTACTCACAGAACACATTCCGTGGTTTAATAATGAATCCTATTTTCTCTCCTCGCTTCCACCCCCAGCTTTTTGGAGACTGGGAAGCCCAACTGCGGAGAATCATGAAGCTCATTGCTGGTGGCGGCTTGTCAATCACTGGCTCACACAACATGTGTGGAGACTATCTATACAGTGGACACACAGTCATGCTCACACTCACCTACCTATTTATCAAAGAGTGTAAGTCCTAACGAATATGGAAGCCTGAGAATTCTTTCCTGTTCGTTTCCCATGTCTTGGGAGGGCAGCGCTGTGGCCATACCTAGACACAGTGGGCATTGGGGGAGGAGGACATGGGGGGGCAGGTGATTCAGGTGGAAGGAAGTAACTGCTTGCTGGCAGGTGTGTTTCCTTAAGTTCAGTTATAATATTGGGGAATTTTCAAGCTGCTAGGCCTGCTTGGGTGTGGCCATTATTGGCCATTTATTCAAGGCACTGACACTCTGGTCTGGAATGAGGAGAAGGTGATGAGTGGATAATGTCTCTCCCCTCAGAGAGGCAGGCACTCGGGTACTGATGATGCAGACTAGTGTCCGGTTAGTGATGGATACTATTGCTATGGGGACTTTCCCTTCAAAAATGTACTCTAGATATTTATTAGGAAACACATAAAAATGATATTACAGATCGCCTTGTATACTATAGCATATTTATTCAGATTTAACATATATTAGAATTTGCCATGTCTATTTCAAAGAGAGCCCTTTAAAATTTAAGTTAAATGTTAAGAGATGTTTAAAGCCATTCGTCTTTCCAGTTTTCTCTATCACTTATTTCCATGTAAATTTTTCTACATGTGTTTTATCATGCCATGGAGTCAGTGGTTTGGGGTTTGCTTGGTTTTTTTTTTACCTTAATGAGTATCCTGATTTATATGTTATATATTTAATCTTTGGCCACTTTTTTCTCCAAAATTGTGTTTTTGAGATGTGAAACAGATTCACTTTATTTTATTTTTAAATAACTTTTAAGATAGGTTCATTCTAATTGCTTAGTATTTTATTACTATAATTTTACTACAGGTTATTTGTTTCTATACTTATAGAAAATTCAGTTGTCAACATAATACTCAGTAAGTATTAAAGAGGAAGGACATAAATTGTTACCTAGTGAAGTCTTAGGAGCAGAGTCTTAAGTGACACCTTTAGGAAGTTTCATATTGTTAAAATCCAGAGTGATGCTAATAATGAAAAACAAGAATAATGAGCTGGAAAGTGGGAACAGATGGTGGATCATATCTTAAGCGATTAAAAGAAATCTAAACTAATTCTCATGGAGAGGTGGTTCCTAATGAGGGACTCACACTAGTTGATCAGTGTCATATCATTTGAGAGAGAGAGAGAGAATGAGAGAGAAAGAGAGTGTACTCTAAGTGACTTTCCATTGGAGTTCAAGCACACATTTACAAGTATTTCATTGATATTTCCTGGTCTTTGGGAGTGTACTTGAACTATAGAACTATAATTCTATTTGATCTTTTAAATCCAAATTCAGGCATTTGAATTCTTTCCTCTTTGTATTTGAGAAATGAAAATCTTTAAGACGTTTTAGATTTGTATGATTATGTGGCTTGAAAAACAAATGGGACAGCTGTACCAATTTGCCTACGCTAGGTGTAAGAATCCATAAGCCAAATACTGATTTTTTTTTATAAATTTCTAATTCCCCAATTTTTTGTAGGTAAATTGAATTAGACGTTAGTGAAGTTTTAAAAATTCATTTAATGGTGCATTACCTGCCCTTGTTTATCATTTAGAATACAAGGACTGGAGCAATAGTGCAGGGTGGGTGTTTGCCTTGCAAGCAGCTGACCTATCCCAGATACCTGATGTCATCTCCTGTATACTACCAGGAGTAATTCTGCAGTGCAGAACTGGGAGTAAAACCTGAGCATCATCAGGTACAGCCCCCAAACAACACAAAAGAGCATTCATATCATGAGTCAGTTCTTAACCAGATATAAATTACTATTGTGAATAGAGTTACTTTATAAATAAGCTGCTTCCACTCTGCCCTTGGTTACATACAAACTTAGATTTGGTAGCGTAAGCCATTTGGGATATCCACAAGAGGGAAAGAGAGACTACAATTAATGGGACTCAGAAATGGCAGTGGAGGCATGTTTGTGTGCCCTTAGAGTTAACCTTGAATAATGGGGCTCCTGCAAATTTCTCTTCTTTTCAGATTCTCCTCGACGACTCTGGTGGTACCACTGGATTTGCTGGCTTCTCAGCGTGGTTGGAATCTTCTGTATTCTCTTAGCGCATGACCACTACACTGTGGACGTGGTGGTGGCATACTACATCACCACAAGACTTTTCTGGTGGTATCATACTATGGCCAATCAGCAAGTGAGTTATCTCCTTTTGTTAATTTTAGCTTCTATTGCTCACGACCTGGGGTAGCCGGTGTGGCAAGAGAAAAGTATACAGAGTCCCCATATGACTGTTTTCTTGTCAGGGGTAGTCAACTACCAGTATGTTAAATTTGATGTCAATTTGCTTTTGAATCAAAACGAGTAAGAAGTGGGTTGGAACAATAGTACAATGGGTAAGGCATCTGCCTTGCATGTTGACAACTTAGGTTCAATCCCTGAAACCCATGTGGTCCCCTGTGCCCCGCGAGGAGCAAGCCCAGAGCTCTGCGGGTTGTGACCCAAAAACAAAAGGATATTAGTATGAATATGAAAGATCATTTTTTTTAATTTTTTATGATTTTTAATATTTTTTATTTTATTTTTCTAAAATAAGTGTGATGCTCTCATTTTCCCTGAAAAGTATTTTCAAAGCTGTGATCAACCTCTGCTTGACTTGCATTTCTGCCCTCTTTTCGCCCTTGGCCCCTCGTCAACTTGCTGCTTCATGTTCAATTGTTTATCTCCAATGTAAGAGTAGGTAACTTAAAAATTAATAGCGGGGTCTATTTATAGAAAGGAGACTGAGTATGCCACATGTTCTCTGTGCACTCCTGAAGTTGGAGTGGTTCTTCTGCTAGCAGGGAGCCCAGTTTGCAGATGAGTACAGAGTAAAAGAATAATGATGCGAGAGTGAATCTGGGCTTTGTGGTGTGGACCTGAGGTTCTTTATGAATTTCAACATAGAAAATGTTTAGGGGCTGGAGCGATAGCACAGCGGGTAGGGTGTTTGCCTTGCACGCGGCCAACCGGGTTCAATTCCCAGCATCTCATGTGATCCCCAAGCACCGCCAGGAGTAATTCCTGAGTACAGAGCCAGGAGTAACCCCTGAGCACCAGTGGGTGTGACAGGGAAAGGAAAGGACAGGAAAGGGAAGGGGAAGGGAGGGGATGTTTAGCCTGGGGCTGGAGACCTAGCTCAACAGGCTAAGTGCAGAAGGCTCATGTTTGATCCCCAGCAAGGCATGATTCCCCAAGAATTGCCAGGAACAACCCCTCAGCACTGAGCTAAGAGTAGCCCCTTGAGCACCACTGGTGTGCTCAAGGGGCTACTCTTAGCCAAAAAGAAAAACCAAAAAGAAAAAACATTGGAACTTTAAGTGATGTGTTATTTGAGAGGTAGACTGGTTCTTCTTGAAGTTGGAACAATTAAATTATTCTTCCTAACCTGGTTTTCTTTCCTGCGTTACCGTAGGTGCTAAAAGAAGCTTCCCAGATGAACCTCCTAGCCAGAGTGTGGTGGTACAGGCCATTTCAGTACTTTGAAAAGAATGTCCAAGGAATTGTACCTCGATCTTACCATTGGCCCTTCCCCTGGCCGGTCGTCCACCTCAGTAGACAAGTTAAATACAGCAGGTTGGTGAATGACACATAGCGGCTGTATGGAGTGGGGGAAAGAGAAACTGTCCGAAGTGCTAAGAACTCCATAGAGAAGATGCCATAAAATAAACACCTCCCCAATCCTGTTCTCTTTCAACAGTTACCTTGACTTAACCTATTGAGTTACCTGGTCAGCACTGTGATCTTTTTTTCTCTCCAAAGGACCTGCGTTGGACAACAATAAAGAAAATCTAACCTATCATGCACTGTACACATTTCCTGTTCATAAGTTTGGGATTTGCATACCCTGCGGCCACCATATTCCTTTGTATATGATGCAACACATAAATGTAAGCTTTTATATCATAAGTTCTGGTCTTTCCAGTCACACCTGGAAATAAAGCATATTATTTTCTTGGGAAAACATACTTTTCATATCTCTTGCCCCAAAGATTGGGCTGTAAGCCATTTTCTAGTAAATGTCTCTATGAAGGTTTCTAAGTACCTGAATGGGGTTCGATTCTGAAATCTTTTTACCTGTTGCACCGATATTCAAATAAAAATGACAGACAGAGAAAGGTTTGGTAACTTTGAGTTTTGTAAAAATCAGCAGAGACAGTGTGTCCAAAAGTGCAAAAAAAAAAATCTGTTATTAAGTGATTTTCTAAGTATTTCCTAACTTTATTTTTCAAAATGATGTTATGAAAACCAAATTTAGGATTTTTACATGTCAGAGAGAAAAGAGTTGAAATTTAAAGATGCTTCTTGGGAGAGAAATTTGTCTATGTTTCTAGTGCCTTTCTTGTCTTGATTGTATGGTCAGTAGGCAATCTTAAATGTTTTTATTTAAAATAAAGTATTCCATAAAAATATAAATGTATGTATACACAACTAAATTTTGCATTTATAGCTAAATTAAATCAGAATACTGCTTATGGTTTTTAAATTGCTATGAATTAAAGAATGGGGAGTTCCTTGGAAAGTTCAAGCCTGTTCCCATATTGTGAGCAGGTGGCAACTCCACGTAAATTATTTTATCACCTATTTGGTAGTTCGATTTTAACTATACAATGAAAACAGCCATGAATATTTTTTAAAGAGAGTTTTGAAAATGATCACTTATCTAAAACTTGAAAGCTATATATATTAGTTATCCATACTCTCATGACAATTTTGTTGGTGAACAACAGAAAAGATATCTATTTCTTTAAAATATATTTGTGCAGAAACTGCATGTAACTCTAAGTTTTACTCCTAACATAAATGTTTGGGGAAGTATTCTATTCTATACTTGCCAATATGGAGAACAAAATAGTTTTTTAAGAATGAAGAAATATATATATATATATATATATCCATTCTGTATTTTATGTGCGGCAGAATTATCTTCCATAGGGTTTGTGTGTGTGTGTGTGTGTGTGTGTGTGTGTGTGTGTATTCACAAGGTGATATTTGTATTGTAAAACAATAATGGTGAAGGAAATAAAAAGGCTTTTAAAATTTTGTTTGTTTATATCTTTGTAAGGTCATTATTCCAGTGAATATACTGACATCTTAACAGCTTATCTAGGTCATAAATTAATTAAAATGCACTTTTTAATAAAAACTGTTGTCTAAAATACTGGATATTATTTCTGATGTGTTTAGCGCCTTCCTGAAAGTCGTAAACGAAGTCATTCAAGCAACCTCAAAAGCTTTTCATTTTTGTCATGGTGTTTGAGACATGTAGGACCTTCGACAGAAATCTTTTATGGGAGTCTTTAATATTATATTTCTTATAACCTTCAGCTACCTTTACAAATTGAATATATAGGTTTTAAATATATTTAAAAATTATAGATAAATTCACTCTGCAGACTCTGTTTACCTAAGTTTTCTGATTCTCAGTCAGGTTGCTAACTGAACTTGTCCCTGCAGCTGAAAGTAGTAATTGCTTTTTCAGATGAAAAGGAAACCAAATCTGAAATGAGAAATACAGTAACGTATTTGAGTAATCATTGGTGATGCAAAAGAAAACAATATTGTTGAGGTGGTAATGGTAAGGGAAGGAAAAGGCAGATAAGTGGTGGTCTGCCTTTGTTGAAGAATGTGTTCGAGGAGGCTAGCAGTCACAGCGGTAGGGCGTTTGCCTTGCACGCAGCCAATATGGCTGACCCGAGTTTGATTCCTCCGCCCCTCTTGGAGAGCCCGGCAAGCTACCGAGAGTATCTCGCCCACACAGCAGAGCCTGTATTCGATATGCCAGACATAGTAACAACAAAGTCTCCCATGGAGACATTACTGGGCCCGCTCGAGCAAATCGATGATCAACGGGAGGGCCTTTACCTTTGTGTAATATTGCACTCAGATCTCAGAGAAAATGGTGACTTCCCCCTTTTCTGTTTGTTTGATTGATTGGTTTGATGATAGGCTTTGTGCCACACCCACAGTGATGAGGGCTTACTCCTAGCTCTGTGCTCAGAGATCGCTCCTCATGGAGCCTGGGCGGCCATATGTTGTTCTGGAGATTGAACCCAGTTTGGCTGCATGCAAGGTAAGTGCCTTATCTGATGTACTATCTCTCTTGCCCGTGTGGTGGCTTCTTAAGGCAAATAGGATTGTATTTTATGAACTTCTACCACTTTTTACTGACCTTAATGTATACATATTCATGAGCAATGTAAAGGGGTCTTTAACAGATGCTGTCCGAGGGTCTCCCTCCCACCCCAAGTTGAAATAGTTGATTTTTTAAATTCATTATTCAAAGTTTACATTTGTATTAAGAATTTCATTTGCTAACTTCTCTTTCTGCCTGACAGCAGTGCTTTATAAATTGACCTATCTTCAGACTCTAGTCTGCAAGACCCAGGAAGGATAAAGCGAAATTCTGTATTCTAGAGAACTGTGGTCCAACTGATGATGCTTGAATGAGGGGGAGGGCTCTTTTTGTCCTTTACTTTGGCAAGCAAAACTCTAGACAATAACATGGCATTTTTTTCTCTTTTGCACTCATTACAAGTTAGGCTTTTTGCAGGTATTATTGTATGAACTTTCACAAAAAAGATGTAGGAAGGTAGATTGGGAAGCCCCCCCATGGCAATGGAATTCCTAGGAAGTAATAAAACCAATAGCCCAAAGTCTACAGAGAGCTCAGTTTTTTAAGCTCAGAAGCCTGATAAAACTTTATCTGGTGCCAAGAGACCTTGAGAATGCTGGATCAAAGGCTTCAGAAGGAACAAAGGCCAGGAAAAGAATTTCAAAGAGAACCATCCATCACTCCCAACTCTACCCCCTTGGCAGTTACCCTAGCACTCTTACCTAGGTAGAACCCCACATGAGGCAACTTGAGAAAAACCCTATAAAAGTCACCTTGAACAGCATAGGGCACGCATATGCTGCCTGAGTCCATGTACTACTTGTGCCCATGTGGCAGAGATCATGTGGTGCCCAAGCCCATGTGTCACCCACATCTCCTTTCTTGAGGTGTCCTGGGGATCTCTCCATCTTTGGAGAAGCCACATTCTCTCTCTTAAGCACATTACTTTCTCTCTTTCTCTCCCTTTCTCTCCCTCCTTCCCTTTCCTCAACAAGCCTCCAAATAAAATTTGTTTTCACTTCATTGCACACTTGTCTGCTCCTGAAATTCGTTGCTGTGTGAGTTAGGACAGAGACCTGGAAGCCCTGAGTAAGGCCAATGACTGACTTTCTTTTCCTGCAAAGAAAAATTCCTTGCTCCAGCCTAAGTCCACGTGCAGCTGCTAAATAGTGAAACTCTGATTAGAGTTTCACTATTTAATTTAATTTAACTCTTCAATATTGGGAATGTTCATGAACTCTTCAGTAAAAAGTCTGCAATGAAAGAAACACGTATATTTGGTGGTAAAACTGGCCCTTACTATAAACCAAGTAGCAGGAAATTCATACATGAAGCTTTTGAGGATGGTTTTGCCAGATTCCCAATTGTTCTTTGTATCTCAAGCAAATACCTAAATACTTGATAAATACTTCAAATTTGATATTACAGAAAATGAGAATACATGCTAACCTTGACATGACCATTATTTTACAAAGCCAACCACTCTTTCAATTAACTAGGATAAAGCTTGAATTTCTTGAAACTGATATCCTCTATCTTCTGTTTGATCGGAAAACTTTGAATGATTCCAGACTGCTGAGATTCTGCTTATCACCTCAGAATATGTCACTTTTTGTGTGGATTTCGAGTATAACTCCGAAGAATTTCAATCCATGTGTGTCAGAATTCCAAGGGCCCAGACTTCAGCTCCCTGGTGGAGGTCATGGGTGTGTTCAGTGTATCTACTAAGAGTGAAGGGAAATGTAAGCAGGAAGGAGGGGACCCATGGCTGAAAAGAATTTTGATAGTGAATAAATAAAGCAGCACTTGAGGAGAACAGCTGTGAATACACGACTTTCACCATTGGTGAAAAGACCACTGAGGATTTGTCATGAGTTCATTATGCTGTGTGTATGAGAAATCCATTTAGCTCTTGAGTCTTGGCATGGCACAGTGAATACACACACACCACTTAACATCTAGTGATTGACACAATTCTGGCAGGGAACCACAGAGACTATGTTGTAACTATTCCTATGAGTCCCTGCCTCTAGTAGCTTCAGCATCTACGCAAATTCTAGTGGTATTGCCGAGAGCTGGGTGAACCTGTCTTGGGCCCAGACTGGTCTTTGGCCCTGTCACCCCATTTCTGTGGTAAGTCCAAGAAAAGTTGCTTTTTCGTGTGTCCAGCCTTTTCTCATTCAAGGATAGGAAAAGCAACTCCCAAGCTCTTTATACTAAAGCAGAAACCAGAAGCTCTTGATAACCCAGTTTTCATGGTCAAATTTGGGTGACAGTATATAAGCAATTATCAGTATAGTGTCCTTAATGGACTTAGGCACAAATTTCTGTCCCAATAATATTGGAAGAACTGAAAATGGCTGTTACTGTTTTAATGACAGCTCTCAACACACACCATTGTCTAGATGAGTATGAGGAAAATTAGCATAAGATTAACAAATGGAATAGGATTGGGGTATCTTCTCAGCCATTCCCTGGCTTTCTTAACTGGCCATTCTCTGGGTTTCAAGCTTTTAATGTGCTCTTCTACAGAAAAGCTAGACTGAAGCTCGGTATTGGGGAAAATCTAAGCTCCAAAATGACCTTTGTTGTTGTTTTGGGGCCATAGCCAGATGTGCTCAGGGCTTTCTCCTGGCTCTGCCTTCCGGGATCAGTCCTGGTGGGGCTCCAATGACCATACATGAGAACCAAACCCAAGTCAGCCATTTGTAAGGCACAGCTCTGTCCAGAGCAACTTTAAATTACTCTTTTGACAGTACTAGTCTGAGAACACACATGTGCCAAACTCTAGTGCCTGAGAAAGAATTGCCAGAGATACTGGTTAGTTTCTAATTCAATTGCTTGTTTGTGGGCAAACGAGGTGGATAAAAAGAAAAATCTAAGTTCCAGGAAAATCTAAGCCTTGCTAGGTGGATAGAGAGAAAAATCAGTGTCATGGTTTTTAAAAACTTAGATTTTTTTTTTGAGCAGTGAATTAAACATTTTCTTCTGTTTAGCTTGTATGATAGACACCCAATAAATGTTGGATCATTGAAAGAATAAATGAATGGCTCCGTTATATCTCCATATATGTGTGTATATGTATTTAAGAAAGTAATTGCCAAGGAGGAAAGACAAATTCCAGGAGGATATTGAGGAAGAATGGTGTTTTCAGAAGAATAAGGATTGGGAACTTCCATTCAAATTCCAAATTTGCCGTTTTTCAGCATTCTTGACAAATGTTTGAAGCAAAATGTCTTAGATAAGAAACCAAACTTAGATTCAGCCTTTATTTGAACTTCAGAATAGACATCATTGCCTTTTGGTGAAAGACTTGCTCTGGAATTCTGAACATCTGCCAGATGTGCACAGATGACAGAGTATGGCTGACTTGAAGGAGTGTGACACTCATCCTGGACCAGAGACATGCAGGGCCACCATGACTTGTGTGACACCTGGAATCAGCTCTCCTTGCCAGCTCTTTGTGTCAAACGGAGGAACTAATATTGTTTACACTGCATTCTCGTAGTATGCCTTAGCAGGGAGATGGTGAAAAGAGACAGTTCAGCCAAAGAAACCGGTCTGATAAGCATTCTCTTTTGTAAATTATTTAATTTGGAGTGGGGAGTGAATTGGGCCACTTCTGATAGTGCTCGGAGCATACTCCTGACTCTGTACTCTAGGATATCTCCTGGCAGTACTCGGGGACCATATGCCGGGGCTCAAAATGGGACTGGCAGTATACAAGGCAAGTACCCTACCTTCTGTGCTCTCTCTTGCCTGAAGCTTTCTCTCTGTGTCTCTTTCTCTTTCTCTCTTTTAATAAAGAGAATGTAACCATGGAGAGATATTAACCAGGTGTCTTTGGAGGATGTGGAAAAGTTACCTAATATTTCAGATGTTTTTGAAAATATATCATTTGGAAACATGATCTATTAAAAATGATTGTTTGGGGCCAGAGCGATAGTACAGCTGGTAGGGCATTTTCCTTGCACATGGCTGACCCAGGTTCAATCCCCGGCATTTCATCTGTCCCCCCACCCACACCCCCTGAATACTGCCAGAAGTAATTCCTGAGTGCAGAGCCAGGAGGAACCCCTGAGCATTTCCGGGTGTGACTCAAAAAAGCAATAAATGAAAATGATTGAAAGACTTCACTGAAATCATTGGGTTTGAGTTTCAAAGGAGAGAGAAATGTGTTCATTACAAGCTCTAAGGATCCAGGGAGCCTTTGGGTTTTGGTATAAAATATCAAGTTATTTTAGTTTAATTTGGGGGGTAGTTGGGCCACCTGGCAGTGCTTGGGGCTTAGCTGCTGGCTCTGTGCTCCTCTGAACACTCCTGGGAAAACTCAGAGGACCATATGTGGTGCCAGGTATCAAACTGGTCTCAATTGAAGCTAGTGCCTCATCCTTACCTGCTGTACTTTCTCTCGGGCCTGAGCCACGATGCTCTTGGACCACTGGTTGGCATTGCATTCTGATAACAGTTGGGGCAGGGAGTGTGTTCTCTGCACAGAGTTCCTTTTTACAGCGGCTTCCATGAGCCTCACGGTCTCCAAACCAGAGAGAGATGGGCAGAAGAACTTGTATATAGTTCCACTACACCACAGGCTCTGGAACATGAAGCAAATAGCTTGGAAAGGTTACTGCTGCTGGCACATGTCTGCGTGGGGTGTCACTGCCCCTGGATTCTGAAGCTGGTCTTGTGCTTGCGAGCCGACACCAGGAGTTCCCGTCAAGTTTAACATCTGTCCACCTGCAGCGTAGATACTCAGAATTCCTCGAGCAAGTGGCTGCCTAATGAAGTTTCCCCTTGGGGTCATGGTCTCTCCGGCAGAGGCTGCCCCTGAAGGAGGACCAAGCACAGGAGCCAAGCACGATAGCCGGAAGGTCTGCTTCCTCATTCCTGTCTGGCTCAGTCCTTCACACCAAATGTACCCAACACACAGCAAAAGTTGTTGTTGGGGGTGGGCAGGAATGCACTTCTTTCTTCAGGAGAGAAAATGTCAATGTATTCAGCACACATAACCCTTACATACTATTAACATTCACCAAGTGTGAATTCAAACAAAAAGTAGCCAGAATTAGATTGGAAGGTATCTGAAATGTCAGTTGAACACATGGCAAGTACAAAGAACTGTGACAATTTGGCTTCCTGTAGATCTGGGCTATCAGCACTGGCTCAATTTCTCAAGATGTTCAGGGCTTAGTTGCCAATTAAAATCAGCAACAATGAATTTCCCCAAGCCTCGGCAAATCCATTTTCTGCTTGGGAATGAAGAGGGCCCCAAACCAAACCCTTTTCATTTGACCAGAGTGATGAGGAATTGATCATGAACGTCCTACTCTTAAAGGAGGTTAAAGCTGTGAAGGCAGTTCAGTGTCCTGGAAAGAACTGCTGATTTCTGTTCTGGTTTAGATAGAGCAGCTTGTTTTGGCATCCGGGACTGAGGGGATTGGGGCAGAAAGCCCAGGGATGAGGTGCACTAAGCATTGCCCCTGAGGGGCAGGTGAGTATTAATTGGAGAAGTGTCCCCATACCTAAATGAAATAGAAGTTCTTTCTTCTCTTTCATTTTGATTTTGCTAAGTCAAACCAGGAAGGGGCGAGGGGAGGAGGTGGAGGGTATCTAAGCAACGCACACGTTATCAGTTTGGCATTCATTTCAATATATTTGACTCGAATATATCTTCCCTTAAAGAAATCAGTTTGGGGGCCAGAGCGATAGTCCAGTGGGGAGGGTGTTTGCCTGGTATGCAGCCGACCTGGGTTCGATCCCCAGCATCCCATACAGTCCCCCAAGCACCACTGGGAGTGGTTCCTAAATGCAGAGCCAGGAGTGACCCCTGAGCATCGCCAGGTGTGACCCAAAAAGCAGAAAAAAAGCCCTGTAAGCACTGTCGTCCCATTATTCATCGATTTGCTCGAGCAAGCACCAGTAATGTCTCCATTGTGAGACTTGTTGTTACTGTTTTTGGCATATGGCATATCGAATACTCCACGGGTAGCTTGCCAGGCTCTGCCGTGTGGGCGGGATACTCTCAGTAGCTTGCCAGGCTCTCCGAGAGGACAGAGGACTCGAACCCGGGGCAACCACGTGCAAGGCAAATGCCCTACACGCTGTGCCAATTTGTCTTTCATTGAACTTATTTTTCAAGTTTATTTGGCCTTAAGCCCTTTGATTTTTGGTTTGTTGTGTTGCTTTGGGGCTACACCTGACTGTGCACATGGCTCTGCGTTCAGGATCACTCCTGGTGATGCTCAGGGGACCATATGGGATGCTCAGGGAAGGCAAACTCTACCCACTGTAGTATCACCCCCGCCCCTTGAAGCCTTTTTATACCATCCTTCCCCCTGGCTAACATGGTACGTACACTGCACATGTAAGAATTTCAAATAGACACCACTCAGTTTCTAATATTTCGTAAATTTACTTTATCAGATAGAATCCATTTGTCTGTCTTTTTTATCCATCTTCTGATTTCTAATGTATTTCAAAGTAAATTGCACTTATCAGTTTCTTATCCAGGGATGCATTAATATTCATATGATAGCACAGTGGTAAGGCATTTGCCTTGCCGGGTTCGATTCCTCCGCCCCTCTTGGAGAGCCCGGCAAGCTACAGAGAGTATCTCACCCGCACGGCAAAGCCTGGCGAGCTTCCCTGACTTATTGATATGCCAAACACTGTAACAACAAGTCTCACAATAGAGATGTTACTGGGCCCGCTGGAGCAAATCGATGAACAATGGAAGGACAGTTAATAAAATTAAAAATTCGTACACACATTTTATTTTTAAGAAAGTTTATAGACAAATCTACAAACAGCAAACCAAACAGTACAGATTTGGTTTGCAAGCACTGTAACTCAGTCACCTATGTCAAGTGAAGTAAATTAAGGCAAGATCAAAGATCAAAATTGTAAAAATAAAAAAATGTTTAGGGGTCAGAGTGATAGTACAGTGGGTAGGGGGTTTGCCTTGCCTGTGGCTGACTTTGGTCCAATTCCCTGCATTCCATATGGTTCTCGGAGCACCACCAGGAGTGATTTCTGAGTGCAGAACCAAAAGTAAACCCTGAGTACGGGTGGGTGTGGCCAAAAAAACAAAACAAAGCAAATTTTATTTGGGAACATCGAAGTAATTGCAATTCAGGGCAAGTAAAGGTAGTACAGGCAGTAGGTTCCATATGAGTCTGTGGAATGTTCAGGAGAGATGGAATTTATGGGAAGAGAGAATTTGTTCACAAGATTCAAAAACAAGTGGAAAACAACCCTGAATATTTTCCCACGCAGACAAATATAGCTTCAGACAAATTTTAAATTTAAAAAAGCTGAATTGAGCCGAGTCTGCAAAACCAATTTGACCTTAGAAATTTCTCATCTATGCCTCAGGGACTCATTGAACAACATTTCTCAAAGTTAAATAACCTTTGGTTAATCCCTATAATTTACAGAAATTCCAAGGCTACCATAGACCACTGTGAGGAATTGAGGAATGAAACAGTTCCTATTTTCTCATGACAGATTGCTTTGTAATACCATACTCCTAAGTGTGGTTGTTCTTTTTTTTTTTTTTTTTTGTGCTTGGGCTTAACTTTCAAGAGTTCTCTTGATCTGTGAATCACAAACCTATTTGATTTTACTTCTTTATTTATGAACTCTTGGCAAATCTAAGCAGCAAATTTATTGGGCTCGGGGCTGGAGTGGTAGCACAGTGGGTAGGGCGTTTGCCTTGCACGCAGCCAACATGGCCGACACAGGTTCGATTCCCAGCATCCCATATGGTCCCCCAAGCACCGCCAGGAGTGATTCCTGAGTGCATGAGCCAGGAGTAACCCCTGAGCATCGCCGGGTGTGACCCAAAAAGCAATAAATAAATAAAATTGTTGGGCTCAAGCGGGGAGAGGTTCTTACCAACTATCCATTGTTTAAGGGATAAGTTTTAATTTTCCATTAGACGTTAATGGCAAATCAGTCTCTCTGTTCTTATTGGACTGTTTCATTTTCTTCCTTTTCTTCTTTTTTTTTTAATTTTTTGACCAACACCAAGTGGTGCTCAGAGCTTCTTCCTGGCTCTGCACTCAAGGTTCACTCAGGATTCACTCCTGGCAAGACTCCGGACTTTATGGGGTGCTGGGGATTGAGCCCCTGTTGGCTGTGTGCGAGGCAAGCACCCTACCTGCTGTGCTGAGTCCGGCCCAGTTTTGTTTTCTTGAGGACATATGAGTGAAGTTTTCTATATTTTATAGGCTCTAGTTCTATTCATTCATTTTTGGGTTTGGTCTTGTTTGGGGGCCGCACACAGTTCTGCTAGGGGTATATTCCTGGTTCTATACTCAGGAATGTGGTTTTTTTTTTTTTTTTTGCTTTTTGGGTCACACTCGGCAATGCACAGGGGTTACTCCTGGCTCTGTGCTCAGGAATTACCCCTGGAGGTGCTCAGGGGACCATATGAGATGCTGAGAATCAAACCCGGGTCAGTCGCGTGCAAGGCAAACACCCCTAGCCATTGTGCTATTGCTCCAGCCCCTCAGGGATCATTTTTTGCGGGGCGTGGTGGACCATGTGTGGTGCTAGTGACTGAACTAGGATCACCTCTGTGCAAGGTAAGTGCCGAATGCCCTGTACTGTCTCTCACTTTATTTTTAGAAGTGCCTCCCCAACAGAGCTGGGTGAGGCCAAGGCCAGTCCTGGTGATGTGGTGGGGATCTGACAGTTTTGCTCTGACCAGGCAAGGTGGCATTCCCTAACCTGGTGGTGCTGGGGATCTTCAAAGCAACACCTAGCGCTGGTAGGAGGGAGCACCAGAGAGTATCTGGGATCAAACTTGGGGCCTTCTGCATGCAAGGCATAAGCTCCATCCGTTTGAGCTCTCTCCCTGAGCCTCCAGTTCTATTTTAGTTGAAATTCCTTATCATCCATCATGACTATCTCCCCGCAGAAAGTTCTCCTGCACCCCTTTTCTGTAATCCCGAATAACCCTTCACCCTACGGCTCCCAGAGGAAAGCATGTACTGCTTTCGCCATCATGTACTGTGCACATGTACTCCTTGTGTACTATGTTCTGTGGATGTGTAATCTTCATGTACCATATACTGAATACGTGTAATCTTTGTGTTTAATTTGCTTTGCTCTGGATTGTGTCTACATTCACCCATGTTATTGCATAATGTATGTATTGAGAATTAATTCTTTTTTTCACACCAAACAGTGCTTTGGGGTTACTTCTTGCTTGGTGCTTAGAGGTCACTCCAAGCAGTGACCTAGGGACTCACACAGGCAAGCCAAGTGTTCTGCCACAGAACCACATCCCCAGCTCTAATTCATTTGTAAAAGTATTCCACTGGAAAGACAGGAGATAGTATAAGGGTGAACATGTCCAACTCGGGTTCAATTCCCAGTACCACATGGTCCCCTGAGCACCAGTAGAGTGGGCCTGGAGGCTCCTGACACTGCTGGGGAGGCCTGGTTATCCACAGGGCCAGAGTTGCACTCTCGGGTTTTATTTGGGGGCAAACCTGATAGTGCTTGGGAGTTACTCCTGCCTCTGCATTCAGGAACTACTCCTGGCAGTGCTCAGGGGACCATATGGGATGCCAGGGATTGAACCTAGGGTGGCCATGTGCAAGGCAAGCACCCTACTGGCTATACGATTGCTCCAGCCTGCTTACTTGGATTCTTACCTGGCACCTCTAGCCCCGCTGACTAAGAGGCAGTCTCTCCTAAGGACCCCAGGTCTCTTGAGCACCACCTGGGAACACTCTACCCTCCACTGGGTCAAATCAAATCAAGTAAACCAGTATTCCACTAAATACCACAGTTTGTTTATCCACTTTCTATTGATTGATACTTGGATCATTTCCAAACAGCTTGGAACAGTCTTGTGTAGGGACATTCTTATCCATGGGAGGACACATTATGAGAGCTCCAAGCAGAAGCTTGATGCACAGATACTACCAAATCTGAGAAGCAGTTTTTCCGATGCATGCATACTTAAGGTATAATTTAATTTGTAAATTAGGGACAATAAGAAGTTGAAAAAATAACAGAATACACTGATAGCAATGTAAGGGGAATCTATAAGCATTTTCCATCTGTCTGTGCATGTGTGTATTTGTTTCCAGTTTTCATGCACAAACAAATATGCAGGTGTGGATTGCTGACTTGCAGGGCAGCTACAGGTTTGACTTGTTGATAAATCATCAGTTCTGCTTCTAGAAACTACTTTTGCTCTTAATAAGAAACCCACCAGGGGTTGGAGCAATAATACAGTTGGCAAGGTGCTTGGCCTTCCAGGCAGCTGACCTGGGCTTGACCCCTTGTGGTTCCCTATCCCTTACGGTTCCAACCACAGAGAGCCCTGAGTGTCGAGCCAGGAGTAAGACCTGAGCACCAATGAATGTGGTTCCCCACCCCAAAGAAAAAGAGAGACCCACAAATTAAAATTCCTCCTTCTTCTGTGTAAGATCGTGTCCAGAAACAAAGGCAGGTACCTCTGAGGACAGGTGATACTTTGAAAGGAACTGATGCCTGAGACACAGAAATAACCACCTTGGGGGCAGCTGTCCTCAGAGTCCTTGAGTTCAGTAAAATTGATCATTATTAAAGCCAGTTGAATTAGAGACATTTATTTTTTAAGATAACAGTATTTTTACAAACTTTATAGAAACTTTACATATGCACAGAAAGGTGCATACAGATTGATTTTTATAAAACTGAAGATTCCACAACCATCTCTAGAGAAAAAGCATTGCTAGAATCAGGGGTCCATGAGGACAGGGGGCTAGTTGGCACATTATCAACATTAGAGACAAAATTTGTGTGGTGTTATTTGGGGAGGGAGGGCTTGACACCCAGTGTTCAGGGATTATTCCTGACTTTGTGCTCAGGGATCACCACTAACAGTGCCTGGGGAACCATATGCAAGGCCAGGGATGGAACTGGGATCAGCTATGGGCTGATCAACTTCCTTGCTGTACTATCTCTCCAGCCCCAAAATATAATGTGACTCAGAGTTGAGCTAACTAGTGAATTTTCCTGAACATTTCAAGGGGAAATTCATACTAGAAACAAAGTTAAGACTTTCCTGTGAGAAATTCCTCCCTCTATTTCTCCAGTATCTCTTTTCTGACTTCACTCTTTCCCAAACCTTTGTAGGGATCACTCCAACACCTTTTTTTCTTCCACATTCTCTCTCTCCAGACTCCTTTCGGTTTGTTTATTGTATTCAGCAAGACACCCTCCAAGAAACAAACAAAAAAGCAATCCAAAACAAACCCCTATCCAGAATAGTGCTTAGCCACAGTAGTAATCAGGAAATCTTTATCCAGTTGTCCAGGAGGGCTGGTTGAGGACGAATGGGGACCCTACAGCCAGTTTTAGTGAAGTAGCCAAAGAATCTACCAGGTGCTATTTAAACTAGGTCAATAAAGAATTGTTACTTACCAGCTGTTACCTAGCACGGGCAGGGGCGAGGATGTGGGTTTGGGAGAACAGCAGCCCTAGGTAGGAACCATTTCTGAGGATTACAAGCAAAGGACCCTGTTGTGTTCCGGAAAAGCAGTGGCAAGGGTCATGTACTGAAGTTCATGGGATAATTTCTCTCTGCTTCCTTCTGTGAGCAGGAAGGATTTTCTGGTAGAAGCCTGAGGAATGAAGGTCACTGGAGTTTAGAGACACCAGCGGACTCAGACTGAACTACCAGGTGGGGTTTGGGGGATCTGCCTGTGGCTCTTACTAGACTGTAGAGAAGGTAGACACCAGCTTTATGCAGGGCTTAGGAAGACACACTTATTTTTCTCTAGAAATCAACCAAATGATAAGGTTATAATTAGCACAATGGTTGATCAGTTACCTATGAACACAAGGTAAGAGTCAGCTACAAAGCCTATATTTGACTTTGGTGTAGGACATATCACACAGGAGCATACCTCATGTGGAAAAAAAAGTGGAGACCATAGCAGACCATTAGACAATTGTGAATGAATAAGAATTGTAATGGATCAGAGCAAGTTCTGTGACAAAGTCTTCTCAGAGATTGACCTTTAACCAGATATTCATTTACAAATCAGTATTCCCCACAGTTCACCCAGTAGAAAACAGCTAATATGATCTCATTCCTTAAATACTTGTAACTTATACTGTAGCTTAGCATTTTTCTTTCCATTAATTCCTTTCAACATTTTTCTTTAGGGGCCAATGGATAGGGTGCTTGCCTTCCTCACAGCTGACCCAGGTTTTATCTCTGGCACCCATATGATCCCTTGAGCCTCACCAGGAGTGATCCCTGAACACTACTAGGTATGATGCAAAAAAAAAAAAGTTTGTTTTATCCTCGTTCCATATTTAATTATAATTCACATTATAAAGCCAATTTATAACTATGCAAGTAAGTGTTTATTCTATGAACAACCTGTTACCCATGGGATAGGCTTTGTCTATCATTTGCAGAATTTAGATTACACCTGACCAGTCTTAGGCAGTCATTTTTATAAGAGATTATGCTATAGAATCCCCACAGAATTGCTTTTGCAGAGGTACCTGATGTTTGATTCTTTTTTTTAAAATCTAAATATCCTCTCACATCATCTCAGCTAAGGTAACTCCACTCTACCTGTTCTTCAGTCTAGAAAGCTTTGGAATTAGTCTTTTTAAAAAAACAGTTACTTGTGGGGGCTGGAGCAATAGCACAGCGGATAGGGCGTTTGCCTTGCACGCAGCCGACCTAGGTTCGATTCCCAGCATCCCATATGGTCCCCTGAGCACCGCCAGGAGTAATTCCTGAGTGCATGAACCAGGAGTAACTCCTGCGCATCGCAGGGTGTGACACAAAAAGAAAAAAAAAAAAGTTACTTGCAAAGTAGCCTTGAGTTCACTTGTTATAAACAATGATTTAGAATATTGTATAGAAATGCTGCACAATTCTAATGTGCAGCATTATGAATCAGAGCCTAATTATGAATCGGAATCTGGGGAGAAAGGAATGGATCCTCGCTTTCCCATGAATGGCATTCATTCATGAATGGCAGTGATTTGCAACCATGTTTCTGCCAGAAATGATTCTGTTGTCAGGGTGGGGGGTGGGGGGTGGGGAGGGCAGGGCCAGAAGGATAGTACAGAAGGTAAGAATATGCCTTGCAGCTGGGCTTGATCCCTGAAATGCCAGGCACCATGCCAGGAGTGATTTCTGAGTTCAGAGCCAGGAGTGACCTCTGATTATTACTGGGTGGGTCCAAAAATCAAAAAAGAGTGGAGGACAGGTGGGTAGGTATTTGGGGTGAGGACAAAAGTCTGAGCCGGGTCAGGAGAGAGCAGGAACATTTAGAAACCATAAGAGATCTCCATGTCCATTGTTTGAGATCAACCTAGAGAAAAGTCCAAGACAAAGATCTTGTGCTTGTGCTGGACTGAATTTAAATACCTGGGTAAGATGTCTAATCTTGTTTTGATACACCAAGTAAACTCCTTAAACATTTTTGAATTCATCTCCTTAAACATTTTTGAAAAACATTATCGGTTGGTATGTAGTTTTTTCTTTTTCGTTTTTCTTTTTTGGGTCACACCCGGTGATGCTCAGGGGTTACTCCTGGCTCTGCACTCAGAAATTACTCCTGGTGGTGCTCGGGGGCCAATATGGGATGCTGGGGATTGAACCTGGGTCGGCCCCGGCCAGGGCAAACACCTTACTTGCTGTACTATTGCTCCGGACCCTGTAGTTTTTTCCTGATGCCTTTCCCCAAGTGACTTATGTGAAACGGGGAGGATAGAGGCTGGAGATTTAAGAAGAGAATCTGCCGTTTTCTTCTCTGTCCTCCTCTTCCTTCAACCTGGGTGATGTTTGGAGAAATAATCTAGGACCCTTGAGAGTCTTCTGTGAGTCTTGCTTTTTGCACAAAAGGAAAGTTAGTCCTAGACCTTACCCAGAACTTTGGCTTTTTCCTCTCAGAAAAGAATTTGAGGAGGAGACAAGAGCAGTGAAACAAAAACAGTCTTTATTTGAAACTTCTGAGGAAGGGGAAGGTGAATGTGAGTGAGTGTGTGTGTGTGTGTGTGTGTGTGTGTGTGAGAGAGAGAGAGAGAGAGAGAGAGAGAGAGAGAGAGAGAGAGAGAGAGAGAGAATCTGGCTACTCTGGAGTGGAGAGTGCCCCAGGTCACATTCCAGCATGAAAGTAAGAAAGTCCACATCTCAGGAGGGGAGATGCTGGCACCTCAGGCAAGATTCTTCTTTGTTCCAAGTTGGTTTTTATAGCGTTTACCCCAATAAGTATATAAGAGTTCCATTCCCCTCCCCTACACCCCCCCTCCCCCATTGCAGGGTGGTTGCCAAGGGGAAGAATTGGGAGTAGTTAATGGCCTCTTTGAAATCCTTTCTCGCTTTTGTTCCTGCTATAGTCCCTCAGGGCAGGGTCCCGCCTTCTCTGGGTCTGCAGTGGTGCCAGGTTAAGGTCTTATTAGACCTTAGTTCCTGGGTCTTGGAAGCCTTAGGGCTAGCTGGTTTTATTACTTCCCAAAAACTCATTGCTGGGGCTGGAGCAAAAGCACTGCGGAGAGGGCGGTTTCCTTGCACGTGGTCAACCCAGGTTCGATCCCCAGCATCCATACTGTCCCCCAAGCACCGCCAGGAGTAATTCCTGAGTGCAGAGCCAAGAGTAACCCCTGAGCATCTCTGGGTGTGACCCCCCCCAAAAGTAAAAGACAAAACACACTGCTGTGCGGGGCGGGGGTGGGGTGGGGGTGGGGGTTCTTTTCCCATCTGCCTGCCTGCTTCATCTCTACATTTTTTAAAAAAATTTTATTAGTGAGACATCATGAGGTACAGTTGTAGACTTACAAATTTTTGTGCTTGGGTTTCAATTATACAATGATCAAATACCCATCCCTCCACCAGTGCCCATTTCCCACCACCACATTTTAAAAGCAGCTGCAAAGGTTGGAGAGATAGTATCCTGGGTAGGGTGTTTGCCTTGTACACGGCCAAACCAGGTTCGATTCCCGGTAACCCATATGGTCCCATGAGCACCACCAGGAGTGATTCATTCATGAGCACAGACTCAGGAATAATCCCTAAACATTTGCTAGATGAGGCCCCAACACACAAAAACCAAAAAAAAAAAAAAATAAAAGTAACTGCATGGGCCGGAGAGATTGTTCAGGGGTTAAGGCATTTGGCTTGCAAGTAGCCAGCTCCTGCTCAATGCCCAGCACCACATATTGGTTCCCTGAGCACAGACCGAGAAGGTCATTAAGCCCTGTAGGATGTGCCCAAATCCTGCCCCCAAATTAAAATAACAATAGACTAGAAGGGCTAGAGTGATAGCACAGCTGGTAGGGCGTTTGCCTTGCAGGAGGCCAACTGGGGTTTGATTCCTCAGTTCCTCTCATCCCTCTCGGAGAGCCGGGGAAGCTTCTAAGAGTATCCCGCCCACATGGCAGATCCTGGCAAGCTCCCCGTGGCGTATTCAATATGCCAAAAACAGTTAACAAGTCCCACAATGGAGACCTTACTCAAATGTTACCCGCTTGAGCAAATTGACAAACAACGGGATGATAGGGCTACAGTGCTACAATAGACTAGAAGAAATTGCTTAAGGTCAATGGCAGTCTCTGTGTGGCCATTTAGGCCGATAAAGGCTTTTCACTTTTCCTTTCCATAACCTCTCATGTCACTGAGTGTCTCTCTCCAAGTGTGGGCCTAGTGACTGGAGGATAATGCTTGACACAGTTTTGAGAGGTCGGGCATAGAATGCCTGCATGTCAACCTACCCGGGTGACGTGGTGACTGCTAACCAAGGGGTGGCTGGGTAGAAGTGAAAATACAGATATTGTGGAAGTACCAGCAATCTATGCTACAGAATGTGTCTAAAGCTTTGAGCACATTTGTTGGCAATCGACAAGCATTTAAGACCAGAGCTGCTACTCTTGGTACAGCGGGAATGGAAAGGTGGAGTGCCAGGTGAATTTAGTTGGTCACTTTAAATCTCACCCAGGAAATAGGGAGCCTATCAAATAGGTAGCCAATCAAAATAGATCATGGGATGGCTGGGGGGTGGAGCTGGCAGCAGATAAAAGGAGGCCCCAGCCCAACTATCTCTCCTCCAGGACCCGCTTTCTCTATCTGAGCTCTTTCTTCCTGCTCTTTCCCTTCTCTTTCCTACTTCCCCTTTCCCCAACTCCCTCTGTCTTTCTCTCTACTCTTCCTTCCTTCCTTCCTTCCTTCCTTCCTTCCTTCCTTTCTTTCTTTCTTTCTTTCTTTCTTTCTTTTCTTTCTGGGGAGGTCACACCTGGCGATGCACAGAGGTTACTCCTGGTTCATGCACTCAGGAATGACTCCTGGCGGTGCTCAGGGGACCATATGGAATACTGGAAATCGAACCTGGGTTGGCCCTGTGCAAGGCAACCACTCTACCCGCTGTGCTATCACTCCCTCTCTCCACTTTCTTCCTCATCTTCCTGCTCTCTCTCCCCTCCCTCCTCCTCTCTCCCTCTCTCCCTCCCTCCTTCCCTCTTTCCTTTCTTCACCCTTACCCACCCCAGACAGGAACAAATTCTGAGCATAGGAGTCTTAACTGCAGGGGACAGTTGAGGGACCCAGCAATAGATACAGAGTACAGGGGTCACGCCAGATATCTGGTTGGAGACTAAGAAAAGTCAGGACAAGATATCAGAGAGCCATTGGAGAAATCATCTGGCAAGGCCCAGGGACACAACTTCAGACTATGAAAATGTGCATGAGACAGAGAGCGATGTGGCACAGGACCAGGCTCTCACACATTGAAAGAGAGTAGACTGCGTGGGATGGGACTCTGGAACATTGTACCCCAGACAGGCAGTGCCAGCAGCCTCAGGACAAGTGATGGCACACATGAGTAAAGGTGAGGCCTGGACAGTTGGGGAGAGACCCATCAACTTATATGGTACAATAAACTAACTTTACATCTTCAAGTTCCGCATGCAAATCTTTAATACGGAAAAGCACAGGAAAATCTACTTTCGTGCTAATACTGCACATTCAGTTACAGGCTGTGCTCTGGCTACAGGTGGATCCTCATTCTCTTTGTTGGAGTTTGGAAGCTCATGAGATATCTGCACTTTGGGCCAGAAGGTCCCAGAGTCTTGGAGTCCAATCAGTAGCTGATAAACTGCATGTGCAGGGAGACAGGAGCCCATGCAGTGATTTGTAACTCCTGAGCCCCGGTTCCTGAATGCATCTGGCCTGAATGCATCCTGTCTGCATCTGGCCTGTCGCTGATGATTCACTTCTACCAAAGACTGTACTCTTTTCCTGTGTGGCAGCCAATTCTATTTTCCATATGAGTTCCACAGTGCACTTCTATGCCTGCAGAAAATCCAGGGCTTTCTCTAGGTTGAGGTGTAAATTGCTATTCGGAGTGACTCAACATTAACTGAAAATGCAGCATTCGCTTTTCTTGAGGAATTTGAGGGCTGATGCGTATGAAGGACCTCATTAAAGATTGAGTATCTCTACCTTCTTTTCCCTGACTTTGTTCCCTGTTATTGTGGTGTCTATGCTTGGAGTATCACGCTTCACTCAAATGAGAGAAAGAATCCAGAGTTCTGACCTTCATCAATGCTCAAGAATCAGGGACGCTCTCTCGTTTGTCAAGGTGTCGAAAATCAGATGGGCTGGACATGTAATGATATTTGAAGATGACTGCTGGACTAGAGCCATTACCAACTGGATTCATGGGCTGTCAAAAGATCGCATGACTTCTTTATCAAAATCCTGAACGATCGGTTTGAGGCTCTTCGTGTTCCTAGAACAAACAGATGCCATTGGGCTACACTAGCACACAACAGGGACAAATGGAGATGTTACTGGCACCCACTCGAGCAAATCGACGATTAATGGGAAGTCAAGTGATCAAGTGATTATGATGTCTAAAAAGTCAGATTAAGGAGTTATTGTTTACTAGGGTCTGGAGTAACATTGAAAAAGAAAGGGGCTGTGGGGCTGGAGCAATAGTACAGTCGGTAGGGTGTTTGCCTTGCCTGTGGCTGATCTGGGTTCGATCCCCGGCACCCCATTTGGTCCCCCAAGCACCGCCAGGAGTAACCCCTGGTCTGACCCAAAAAGTCAGAAGAAAAAGAAGGGGGCAGTACTGCTGGAAACATGCTTTTGCACGAGAAGGACACCAGGGACAATGGAAACTTGATCTTATTTGCTTCCCTAAACCACCAAGGTGACCATATGCAATAATTTTCTATATTGAGTTCCAGTCTTCCTAGAAAATTGGGGGCATTCCTCTTCCAATGATCATCTCCCTCATCTCAAATAGCCTTCACTGCTCAGCACTGATAAATCTTGTCAGGTCTTTTCTCTGCTATTGGGGTGGAGAATTTAATGTTTTCTAACTGAAACGAGGTGGAGCAGATCCTCTGAGAAAATAGTTCCATCATTCTGTGTTGCAAATGTGAGTTCTAGGTGTAACCTCCCAAGGATGGTGCAAGATTTTGCCTCCAGGCAGGCTCAGCTTGGGGTGCATCCTGCTCCAAGTGTGAGTCAGCATACAAGTAGTTAACCTGACACGCCTTGGCTTCCTGGGTTTGAGCATCCAGCTTCCAAGAGTTAACCTGCAGCACTGCTCTGAAGAGCTGGGGCAGAGGATACAAACGCGTCTGGCGCGTCTGGCGCGCTGGCTCCCTGGGAGGAATGACACGCGGTTTTGAATAAGCAGCTGCTGCAGCAGGTCTAGGTACGTGGCTTTGCTTGGCTGGGGAGTGTTTTGTTTTCTCCTGAGATAGAACAAAGCAGTGATCGTTCATGTTTGCACACAAGGGCCCTTGGACACTGAAAAGAAACAGATGTTGATTAGCCTGCTGTTTTGTATGCAGATCAATAATGGGGACCCGGGGCTTCGGGGAGCAGTGTCTTCTGACTCTTAAGGTTTCTCTTGGCATGGCAGGTTTTCTTGAATTCTGTCTGGTTTCCAGTGATGTGTGCTCCGGTCATTTGAATGTCACGATTCTAGTGACTATTAAGAGGTATCTTTGAGCTGTTCTGCCTGCGAATCTTCATCTCTACATTTGGAGGGATGGAAAGGGTTGGAAGAGTCATTTGCTGAATTTAGGAAGTCAGGTGGCAGAAATCCATTTTCTAATCCCAGTTTTGGAAAGCAAAGTTCAAATCCTGAGGCTCAGAGAACAAATTTCTCCTAATGTACTATATGCCTGAGTGAGAGCATTAGCCATTAGCTTCGTGGAGATCGTCTTTATTTTTTTTATTTTTTAAAAATTTTTTTGCAAACTGACTGCTTCAGTCTCAGGTATACGCAGGGTCTGGTCACTTGAAATAGCATTTAGTATCACAATACTTTCCATGAGTACTCATCTGGGTCACCCTGACCTTCCTATTCCCTGGGGTATTTTCTTTATTCTATGCAATAAAAAATATACATATCAGAAATTCAGAGTAGATTAGAGCTCTCCCCACAGGCTTGGGTTTGATGAAATTTTCAGGATTTGAGGATGTAAAGTTTGTCTCTTTCTCCTTCTCCATTGTGGTTCCTGCAGCATTACCCACAGACTGACACCAGTGACTTTTCCCCCAGACCATTCCTCTTGCAGGTTTAGCAAGGTCGAACTTACACACTATTTAGCAAGTTACAGATTTATGGCCCAGTGATCAAAGCTAGACTTACTCTACCATTGTTGCATTTCAGTGCTCATATCTCTCTGACTTGTCTGATGAGTAACACCTTTGTTTGTTTATTTGTTTGTTTTTTTGTCACACCTGCTGTTCTTAGGGCTCTGAGCTCATGGGTCACTTCTGGCAGGGCTAGGGATCAAATCTAGTTCAGCCACATGCAAAGCAAGCTGCCTACCCACTGTACCACTCCTCTGGGTATGCGAAATTCACTTTGAAAAGTGTAGATGCTCCTTCTGAACTGGAGCAGTCTATCAGCCATCAATACTTTCCCAGTTATTAGTTTAATACCAATCCAGATCTCTTCCCCTAAGGTAATGGCATTTCTCCTAGGATGAAAAAAGGCCATGAGAATTGAGATTTGGAACCTGGGCTCTAAAGGCAGAAGGTTGACAAAAAAAAAACAAAAATAGTGTCCAGGGGCTGGAGTGATAGCAGCAGGTAGGGCGTTTGCCTTGCATGTGGCCAACCCGGGTTCTAATCCCAGCATCCCATATGGTCCTCTGAACACCGCCAGGAGTAACCCCTGATCATTGCCGGGTGTGATCCAAAAAGAAAAAAAAAATAGTGTCTAGGAGTTGGAATATGGCTCAGGAGGTAGTTCAAACCCTAAGTAAAGGGTAACTGGGAGGTGAGGGAAGGATCTAGGAGGCTCTGTGATTCAGTGGGACAGGGATGCAGTCACGTGGGCAGAGTTAGCATGTGTGAGAATTCATTGCAAGACCCTCAACTTTTCCAACTTAAGTTCTGTCTGAGAACTCATCTGTTTCAGAAAAGAATGACAAGCATCTTACTCTAGAATCTCTCTCAGGGCACAGAGCCTCATTTCGGACCTAAGGGGATTCATTGAATATGAAACAAAGGAGTGGTTTCCCAACACAGAGTCACACAGAAAGTGCCTGGTGAGACAGCCACAGACAGAAACAGATCAAATCCTATTTTCTTGAGGATGCTAGTTCACGCCGAAGGCTCTGCCGTCTCTCATTCTGAGAATCACAATTAAGGAGTGAGAAGGTTATCCTGGGGACAGGCTATCTGCGGGAAATGTTTGCTGAATGGTAAAACAGGAATTCAGATATTTTCTAATAGTAATTCTAATTTGGCTGCCTGATTTGATGATGAAATTTATTTGACTAATTAGGCCCGGATGAATATGTTATGTAAATTTAACAGGTTGACTTTGCACTTCAAGGTTTTGGCCAGTATATATTTAAAGGATGCTTACAATATAAAAATTAAATGTGTATTTTGCAACAAGTTTCAAATGCCATCTTTTGAAATGTGCAAGTAAGTAGATTTTTTAAAATTCTTTTAGGGTTTTTATGAGCAAAGATTTGGGGAAACACTAGTATCTACTGTTCTTGGGGTTGTGCAGGTTGGGCAACACTCAGTGATGCTCAGGGCTCACTTCTGGCAGTGCTGGGGACACGTGACCAGAAGCAGTGCTAGGGTTCAACTGAGCCAGATGACTGACTACAATCAAGGCAAGTACGTCAATGCCTGGACTAGCTGTCCAGCCCTAAGTATCTATTATACTCGAGGTAGGATAATCTGACTGTTGGCCAGTATCTCAGCCCTCAGACCAATCCTCAGAGTCTACTTGTTTCTGTCCATGATTTCAGGATCCTATAGCTTCTGTCATTCAGTCTCCATGCCATTTTCTAGACGAACCAGCAGGTATAGTTCTCTAGTGTATTGACTGGTTGCTGAGTGATTCAAAGGTACAATGTGCAAGGACAGAGCAAAATTTTCCTAAGGCCAAGGTTAAAGAAGGGGAGAATTTATGCACTGACACATTCATCACGGAGGTTTAAATCAACCATCACAGTAATGCACTCACTGCAGCTGGAATCAAGAGATGTGAATTCAAGACACGCGTCCTATTGCTCTTAGAACTTCCTTGAGCTTCAGGAGTTTCCTGTTTGGAGTGGGCTCGGTGGTAGAGAGAGGACTGGATTGGGATTCTCACACTGGTGAGGAGACAAATTCCTGAAATAGTTAGAAGCGGGTAGAAACGTGAAGAAGGAGTGGAATGGAGAGACAGTCACACTGGCCATCAATGTGGAGTGAGAGCATTGTTTACCTGAGATTCTTCTATATTGAATGCATTGATTTGACAGACCAGCGGTTGCTTATCTGCTACTAAGGTTTCCACTATAGATGCAAGAAAAAATATCTTGCACTGTCAATCTGTCTGACCATGAGGACTCTTCTCAGACAGAATGGGGGAATATAGGAGAAAAGCCAGGAATGGGTGCAACTCTTGCTGTAAGCAGCAAGTCTGCTTTGCTCTTGAGAAGAATTTAAAATAATTAGTTTTTTAAAAAATCTATGTAATTATATATTTATAATCCTTATATAAACTATATAAATGTATAGTTTATAAACTATATAAATAAATTGCAAATTATTGTACCTAAATAAGAAAATCCAATCAAAGAGGAAATGGATGAAGCCACGGACTCTGTCTGGGGAACTGGCATTTTCTAGCACTCTTTTTCACATGGAAACACTCCTTTGCCCCTCTGGCCTCCACAGTCCTCTAAAGCAGGCATTTGGTGGAGGAGGAAAGGTGTGCTTCCACCCCCAACACCTTAGCCCAGTAATGCTGGAACAGCCTCTGGGTCAGGGCAGAGATGCTAGAGGCTGATTCTGAATGTTCTTCCAAAGTGGGCTCCTTTCCAAACCTTTCTTCAGTGCGTTCTTTGCCAGTCTCCTCTTTTTCTCTCAGAGAAAGTGCCTACTTCTCTGCTAAGAGACAAGGTCAAGTCAAGTGCAGGTGAGAAAAAGGAGGGACATTTTGAATCTCTAGAGCAAATCCACTGCTAAGGGGGAGGGAAAGAAACAAGTTTGGACCAGTTCTCAAGGTGAGCCCCTTTATTTAGACTAGCTTCAGACTGAAAGAAATACCCTTGAAGAACTGGTAATAGAAACTTGAAATAAGCAGTTCTTTGTATCTAGGAACCGAGGTATAAAAACCCATCCCATATCACTGGATTTGAATGTCGGGGCAGAAACAAGCTCTGATATTTAAACTGCTTGTCATGGGGCTGGAGAGAGCGTTCAGAGGACTGACGAGTGTGTCTGGCAGGCTCAGGAACAAGAGTTCCAGGTATTGCATACCACAACCAGATGAAGCTCTGGTGGCCTCCAGTATTGTTTGGACAGCCCCGAAACAAAACCAAGCCAACAAGGACTCTGCAGTAAGAACACTCTTTTTCTTTCTTTCTTTTTTTAAAAATTTTTATTAGTGAAACACCGTGAAGTACAATTGTAGACTTACAAATTTTTGTGCTTGGATTTCAGTTATACAATGATCGAATACCCATCCCTCCACCAGTGCCCAGCAAGGACACTCTTGACTGTGACTCTAACTTGCACTGGTTACCCCTCTTCTTGTCTGGCAGGAGGAAACTTGTCCCAGGTATCTCCAAAGAGGTTGGGTGGATGGCTCCTGAGGCCCTTCCTCCTATACTTACACTGAGTTCCTGTGAAAAGATGCTTGAGGGAAGGGAGGGGAGGAAGAGTTGAAAATTAGTCATCAGGTGGTGGCTGTTGAAGCCCAGCAGGGTAGGGCAGATGGTGGCTCTGGCAACTTTAAAGGCCAAGTGTGCTGCCCACCCAGGGAGCTAGCAGGAGCTTCTCAAAAGCCTCCCAGAAAATAAATTCCCTGTAGAATAGACTTTAAAAATCCTAGAAAAAAATTTTTTTTATTGCTACCAGCTTTAAAAAAAGGTCCTTGCTATTTGCTTTTGATAATTGCCAAGGGGCATTTTGTTATAGGGATGTTTGGGAGCACCACGTAGTGCTGGGGAGCCAACCAGCCTGCTCTCTCTGCTCCTAAATGTTTTTATTACCAAGAATCACTGTCACTGTCCTCCCGTTGTTCATCGACTTGCTCAAGTGGGCCCAGTAACGTCTCCATTGTGAGACTTCTTGTTACTGTGTTTGGCACATTGAATACTCTCGGTAGCTTGCCAGGCTCTCTGAGAGGGGCGGAGGAATTGAACCTGGCTCAGCCGGGCTGGCTGCGTGCAAGGCAAACGCCCTACCGCTGTGCTATCACTCCATTACCAAGAAACGTGTACAAAAATTTTATGTCGTGGGGGGTATGGTGCCGCCAGCAGGTCAATCTGCACCTGTGAGGTGAGTGTATCAGCAGCCTGATGGTGCCTTCAGACTTCCAGATACCCCAAAATTGCTGCTGTGCCTTTGGCCAGACCCCAAAAACTTGGAGCAAAGTTTACCAAGAAAGTAAACAGTCAAAAGTTAGGTATGTGGGAAACACACCCACAAACCATCTTGGGCTCAGCTATATAATTGGAGGCATGGCCTCTCTGGTTCCTGATTGAACTGCTTAATGGCCGTGATCCCAGAGACTCAGAAACAAATCTCAAAACCCAGAAGCTTTTGGCATAAATGTGTTTGGTCCCTGCAGTAGGTTACCGGTGCTGGGCCAACCCAGGTGGAAATAGGTTTTGTGCCTTGGCCTGTTCCCCCTGGCGGCTCGGTGGCCATCATCCTCCAGAGGCCATTGGACAGTCAGGCTTGGGCCCACAGCGACAAGACTTGTTGGGCCTCACGGGATGGGGGTGGAGCCCGTCCTGTCCTCCCTGTCCCAACGAGACCCCAAGTCATCACCCACAAATGGCCTCTCTGACCCCTGATCAAACTGCTTAACAGCCATGATTCCAGAAACTCGAAAACAAATCTCGAAACCTAGCGGCTTTTGGCAGAAATGCATCCGGACTTCACAGTAGGTTACTCTCGCCAGGCCACCCCAGGGGGGAAAGGGTGTTGTCACCCTACCTGCTCCCCCTTGGCGGCTTGGTGGCCGTCATCCCCCAGAGGCCATTGGACAGTCAGGTTTGGGCCCTCAGTGATGAGACACGTGGGGCCTCGTGGTATGGGGGTGAAGTCGGCCCATTCCTCCCTGTCCCAGTGAGAACCTGAGTCATCGCCCACAAACGGCCTTTCTGGCTCCTGATCAAGCTGCTTAACGGCCATGATCCCAGAGACTCAGGAACAATTCTCAGAAGCCAGCAAGTTTTGACAGAAATCCCTCCAGATTTAAGTGTTAAAATTTCAGAATTTTAAAATCGCATGGCCACTACTGCAGCCACGCGACATCATATGTTATTTATAACCAGCAATAGAAAACAGATTGTCTATGGTTGCCTTTTCAGCCAATCTGAGTGTTGGGGTGAAATCTCAAATAATAATGGTGGGTCTGGTGTCAAAAGATTGAATGTGATCAAAGTAGAGAGAGTAATGTGGAAATCATCTGCCCCACAGGTAGGGGGAGGGTGTGGGACGGGGGTATAGTGGGGTTGTTGGGGTGGAGAATGGGCACTGGTGAAGGTACCGGGTGTTTCATTGTATGACCGAGAGTTAGACCTGAAAGCTTTGTGACTGCTCTCACGGTGATTCAATAAATAAAATTATAAAAAATTTAAAAAAGTAAGGTAGAGTTCACGCCCAATTCAATCATCTAATCAGTGGCTGAATAAATAGCAGTACTCCTACATAAAAAAAAAATAATAAAATAAAATACTGTTAAGGGACTAAGGAAATAACTCAAAGGGGTGGAGTGCATTCCTAGCATACATTAGACCCCTGAGTTCATCTTATACCTTCCCAACACCATCACATGTTGCTTTTGGTGCTCCAAAAAAAAGGTAGTCTTGATGACCCCAGCAAGACAGACCTAAGTAGCACTCCACTGGTGGGCCTAAGCACCAACACCAGACTTGTGTCACTGAGCTACGGTAATTCCTATTACAGGGAATGACCCACGATCTTATTCAGCTCTGATGGAAAGGGCCCCCCACAAAAATATGAACTTTAGGCTGCTCTTGATTTCGTTTTGGGGCCACTTCAGCAGTGCTCATGGGGTCAATGCTTGAGGGTTGTACCCAGCAGTGCTCAGGTGCTCATGTGGTGTGAAAGTTGAACCCCAGCCTATTACATGCAAAGCATGTCCTCCACACTTTGAGTTATTTCCCCAAGCCCATAAGCCCTAGCTACTTAAACTGTGGGTCATGTAACTAAATATGGGAATCATGAACATTCTTAAAAATCTGCTCCTCATTATTCCTATTATATATATGTATATATATATACTGTTATGTAAAATTCTATGGGTTGTTAATGAAAACTTTAAAAAGTCGTTATGTAAAATTCTATGGGATGTTAATGGAAACTTTAAAAAGTCGTTATGTAAAATTCTTTAGGTTGTTAATGGAAAGTTTAAGAAGTTCTGATACATGGCAGAGATGACAATATGTGGACACTTGTGCTGGGGAATGTACACTGGTGGAGGGATGGGTGTTGGAATACTGTATGACTGGAATCTAATCACGAACAGCTTTGTAAGGATCTATCTACAGTGATTCAATAAAAAAGTTTTTTTAAAAAAATCTTACACCGTCCCTAAATCCACCCCATTCAGCTCTCTTCTCGATACTTCCCTGTGTCCCCCTCCAGTATCTGTTGGGACACTAGGTTGAGCCTCTGAGCTGATGCAGGGCTACCACAGGGACTATTTGGTAGTAGAGAAACAGAGTGAGATGTTTTAGCAGAGTGGCTTTAAGGCACCAACCATTCAAAATGCCCTGCTTTAAATTTTGGTGACTATAATAAGCACCAAATTTTGGTGACTATAATAGGCATTAGTGGGGTGCTGTGGTCAATACTTCCCCTGGGTACAGAGAAGAGGAGGTGGAACCCCCTTAATTTCTGACCCCTGCTATCCAATGTTGCCTGTCTGATATCAGGAAAGGGGCCAAGCTACTTGATACTCCAAACTCCAAAAGGCTGAGGAGTGCAGTGGTTAATTCTTCCCCCAGATGGATGTAAAAGAGGAGCAGAGGTATCAAACTGTGGAATGATAATGAAATACGTACCTTATTTTAGAGAACAGGCTGGAATGATAGCATAGTGGGTAGGGCGTTTGCCTTGTGTGCAGCCGACCCATGTTCGATTCCTCTGCCCTCTCAGAGAGCCCAGCAAGCTACCAAGAGTATCTCACCCACACGGCAAAGCCTGGCAAGTTCCCCGTGACGTATTTGATATGCCAAAAACAGTAACAACAAGTCTCACAATTTGTTGTGAGACATTACTGGTGCCCGCTCGAGCAAATGGATGAACAACAGGAGGACAGTGCTACGGTGCAGTGCTATTGCTACCATGTTTCCTGATTTCTTTTCCAGACTGATCTGGTGAGTGAGGAGTTGTTGATTTAAAAAAAAAATGGGTCTGGAGCAATAGTACAGTGGTTGGGGCACTTGTCTTGCATGCAGCTAACCTAAGTTTGACCTCCCCCCCGCCGCCCAGCATACTGTATGGTCTGAGTGCAGAGTTAGAGAAAGCCCTGAACACCTATAGGTCTGGACCAAAAATACAAAACATGAGAAAATCAGGCTTAACTCTTTTACAAACCACAACACCCAAAAGGAGAGAGAGAAGAAAAGGGAATGCCCTGCCACAGAGGCAGGGTGGGATGGGGAGGATGGGGGGTGGGAGGGATACTGGGATCCATAGTGGTGGGAAATGGTCATTGGTGAAGGGATAAGGTAAAGGCCCTCCCGTTGATCGTCGATTTGCTCGAGCGGGCCCAGTAACGTCTCCATTGGAGACTTTGTTGTTACTGTGTCTGGCATATCGAATACTCTCGGTAGCTTGCCGGGCTCTCCGAGAGGGGCGGAGGAATCGAACTCGGGTCGGCCATGTTGGCCGCTTGTAAGGCGAACGCCCTACCCGCTGTGCTATCGAGGGATGGGTATTCAAAATAAATAAATAAATAAAAATAATAAAAACATTTTAAAAAATATAAAACAAAAGCCTCAACATGTTTTGATAAGAAAGAAAAACCTCCAAGGAATCACTTTTTCGGGACACTCAAAGTTGGAAGCTCTTAAAGTTGTTCATCCAATCACGCTGAACCACTTCATTCTTGAAAGTCTGATCTCTCTTACAGATTATATGTACCTATAAGAGCAAATATGTTCTAGCATTGGCTGAGTGTCTAACTAAAAATTATTTTTATCATAGTGATCCTATTTTAATCATTTTTACCATAGTGATCATACTTACATCATCATCATCATCATCATTATTATTATTTGCTTTTTTGTGTGTCACACCTGGCGGTGCTCAGGGGTTGATCATGGCTTTGCACTCAGGAATCACTCCTGGTGGTATTCAGGGGAGCATATGGGATGCTGGGAATCGAACCCGGATTGGCCGCATGCAGAGGCAAATGCCCTCCATACCTGCTGTGCTATTGCTCCAGCCTTCATATTTACTTTATTTTTAAAATTTATTTGGGTGACTTCCCAAGCCATGGGCCTCACCAGCAATTCTCAGTCACCTGAAAGTGGTTTAATGCAATGCTGAGGCTGCAATGCTGCTTGGGACTCTGGCGCTGGGGAGACCAGGGCCACCCCAGCCTTGCTTGAGGGCCTCCAGGGCCCAGAGATGCTCAGGGAATCACTGGATGTTGGAAATCAAAATCGGGTCCATTCTGGGCATGTACCTTCACTACTGTTCTATTTCCCAGCCCTGAAATGATCGTAATTAATCATTTAGGGCATTGCAAATATATTTTTTTTCATAATAACCTTAAAAGATGGTTATTAACATTTACTCCCATTTTACAGTTGAGGACATAGATCCAATGAGAACTTAAGTGACTTCCTCAGATTGGGGCAGTATGGGGATTTGAACTCAAGAAATAATTTTACTTTTGTTTTGTTTTTTGGGTCACATCCAGCTATGTTCAGGGGTTACTCCTGACTCTGCACTCAGGAATTACTCCTGGCATTGCTGGGAGACCATATAGGATGCCAGGGATTGAACTAGGGTCCACCGTGTGCAAGGCAAACAGCCTACCCACTGTAAACTCAAGAAATCTTAATACACACACAAGAATCTCGGAACTGAGCCGCTCACTGCAGAGATGCCTCTAGACTTTGTGCCAGGCCAATTTCACCAGGGTGTCTCAGTTGGGAGCAGGTGTTGTCCCTCCACCTGCCCCCTAGGAATCCTGGCAACCGCCAATTTCCAAAACCCAATGAGAAGCCCAGGTACTCGGGATCTGTGATGGCAAACACCAGGCCTCAGGGATAGGGGATGGGTTGGTCCTTCTCATCTCCCAGTCCCTATGAATCCCTGGAGGTCATGCCCAAGAACTGCCTCTGCCTGCTATTTGAGCTCCTTTAACAGCCATGATTCAGAGACACACAAAAGAATCTCTGAACCGAACAGCTTGCTGCAGAGATTTCTCCAGACCCTAATTATCTAAAATATTAGAATTCCAGGAGCGCATGGCCGCTCTTGTGCTCTTATGCTGTTCATAACAATCAATACAACATAAATTACCTAGCCTCTGTCTTTTCAGCAGCTTTGAGTGATGGAGGGAAAATTGAAAATAATGGTGGTGGGACTGGTGTTAAAATACTGAATGTAATCCATTATTGTGAACAACTTTATGAACTTTTTTTTAAAAAAATCCTAATCCACAACCCATACTCCTAGTCACGACTCTTTATCATTTCCCTGTAAGGGAAGAACTGAAGAATTGTTTTCAGAATCCCTCTTCTGAAATCAAGCCCTTGTTTTGGTCACATGAAAAACCATCTCAGTGTGAAAAGTGACAGAAGAGACTTCCTAATTTGATCTAGTCTTCCAATATTTCACTGTCAGAACTTCAGACACATAGAAAAGGTTGAAGATGGAGTAGGGGACCAGGGACCAGGTAAATAGTTTGGGAGCACAGGCCTTACATGCACAGACACATGAATTTCATTCACTATACCTCAAGGTCCCTGAGTACTACAAGGTATAGCCCTCGTGGTCCCCAACACTGCTGGTCCTCACAGTGAATAGACTTGCTCACAGAGGGTGAGTTTTGCCCCAGGACTGAGCACTGATTAGGAGACAACCCATCCTCCAAAAATTTTAGGTAGGAAACTGTAAGGTTTCAAACTGAACAGTGAGAGCCCAGGACATAGAGCCCCTTCCTCCAAATTATTTCTCATGCAAAATAATAACAAAGCTCTGGGCCAGAGTGATAGCACAGTGGGGAGGGTGCTTACTTTGCATGTGGCTGAACTGGGTTTGATCCTCAGCATTTCATATGATTCCCTGAATCATATGCTATTATATGCTATGAACACTCCTGCTAGGAGTGCTCCCTGAGTGCAGAGTCAGGAGTTACCCCTGAGCTCTGCTGGGTGTCAGCCCCCAAACCAAAACCAAACAAAACTTTTTTTTTTAAAGTCTTCTTCTGGAGCGACCAGGAATCTTGAATGGTGCATTACTTAAGGGAAAGAAGTATCTCTTTGATACATGTTACTGGAATTTTGGGGAAAACATTTTATCTTGAGGAGTTTTGTTTTGTGTTGATACAAACATTGGCCTCTTATTCCTAGTGATTTTAGACTTCCAGTGCTCTGACTGTGAATCCATATTCTTCTTCCCTTTATAAATGACTGTTTCCTCCTGTGATTCTTCCCCCAATTTCCTCCCATCCTAGGAAGGAAATTATAGGGGGCTCTTGTTTTGTGCTTAGCCAATTCCTTCTCCATCCTTCACACTGCTTGTGGTCCCCCAACCACACAGGAGTGATCCCTGAGCACAGAGCCAGTAATCCCTGAGGACCACTGACTGGGTATGGCCCCAACACCAAAACAAACAAAAGGAGTAGTATTGCTTTCCTCTGGGCAAATGTCAAATGCAAATGTTGTGCGTCCTGTCCTTTATACTCCTTAAACTCACCTTTTCTGTCTCACTGTCACCTCCACATACTGATTTGCTCTGCTCCCCCCTCCACCATCTACAGCCCCTGTGTGGCGAAGGCATTCTGATTTGTTCTTTAAGCTCTCCCTCTATCTACATCATGAGAGTTCTGAGTTGGAAAAATTTTGGAGGATCTATGGTTCATCTAAAAAGGAGTCCCTAGAAGCTTTCCGTATAAGGAGATATTGCACGAAAGAAGGTTGTGCTATCAAATAGTGTTCAGACCTTTGGAAATACAGAGGGTGGAAGGAAGAATTCCTGTGTCTAATCAAATTAAAGATCTACATGTGACAGTGACAGTGTTAAATGTTTTGGAGGAAGGAGAGAGAGAAAGATGGAAAGTGCCTGCCTTAGAGTTAGGCTGGGGTCGGGGAATGGTGGGAGGGAAACTGAGGCATGTATGACTGAAATCTAATCATGAACAGCTTTGTAGCCGTGTATCTCATAGTGATTCAATTAAAAAAATGTTTTGGAGGGATTGTAAGAGACTCTTTATGGTCCAGAATAGAAAAGGTGAACATTTCAGTCAATTATTTATGTTTGTGTTATGTAAACTCAAACATTAGGCTTGCTTAATTGTTTTTGCTAAAATAGTAATTTTGATATTGCTATAGCTTTTGTTATAATTATATTTAGAAATTATTATGCATAAATAATTATGAATAACTAATGTGTCTAATTTTTATTAATATTTGTTGAACTTTTTCTATGTTATGTAAAAGAGAACCCTGTTGGGTCACATTTATTTTTCCTTTATGTGGAATATTATTATTCAAAGAATCTATAACAGTTTACATCTCAAGCCAGCTATTTTATTTATTTATTTATTTTTATGTAGGAGTACTGCTATTTATTCAGCCACTGATTAGCTGATTGAATTGGGCATGAACTTCACCTTACTTTTTTTTTTCATGATTTTATTTATTTATTTTTCTTCTTATATTTATTTATTGAATCACTGTGGAAAAAGTTACAAAGTTTTCAGGTTTAAGTCTGGGTCATACAATGATCAAACACTTTTCCCATCACCAGTGCTCATTTTTCACCACCAAGAACCCCAATATACTCCCCGCCCCTCCCAATGCCTGTGAGGCAGATGGTTTCTGCTTAATTTTCTCTACATTGATTACATTCATTATTTAGACAAAAGATGCACCATTATTGTTTAGAATTCCCCCCCCCCCCAACAATCAGAATTGCTGAAAAGGCGTTGTGAAATATTTTGTTTTCTATTTTTCTATAGCTGGTTATGAGAATCATATAATGATTTTGGATTTCTGCAAAGAGCCAGATCATTATGAGATTAGTTTCTGTGCGTCTGGTGTTATGGCTGTGCCAGAGAGCCACTCCTGTGCGGCAACTTGTGACCTCAGTAGGGCGTAAAGGATAAGCCGGTACCGCCCCCTTCCCATGAGACTGCAGTTGCCTCATCACCACCGGCTCATACCTGGCTTTCCAATAAGCTCTGAGGCAGCGGACACCCTGCTGTTGGGGGGTGGGGGGTGGGAAAAGGTGGAAGGGAGCAACACCCTTTCCCTCCTGGGAAGGCATAAGCCAGCTATTTTAAAACAGATGAAATAGGTGGTGTTTTTCAAACCTCAGGTATTGTATTTTTCCTCAGATACAAAGGGGAAGAGTAAGTCTGAAATACACACTTAGCTAAAAAGAGAAAGAAGCTGGGGCTCAGAGGGTATTCCCAATTCTGTCCTTGCAGATTGCTACCAACAGTGTTTAAGGGACCATATGGTGCCAGGGATCAAACTAGGTCCTCTCACATATAAAGCATCCATTCAGCTTGTTGAGATATTTATCCAGTCCCAAACAAATTTTTTTTTATAAAAAATTTTTTAATAGTGAGACATCATGAGGTACAGTTGCAGACTTACACATTTTTGTGCTTGGGTTTCAATTATACAATGATTAAATACCCATCCCTCCAACGGTGCCCATTTTCCACCACCACGGATCCCAGTATCCCTCCCACCCCCCATCCTCCCCATCCCACCCTGCCTCTGTGGCAGGGCATTCCCTTTTGTTCTCTCTCTCTCTCCTTTTGGGTGTTGTGGTTTGCAAAAGAGGCATTGAGTGGCAATCCTGTTCGGTCTATAGTGTACTTTCAACATGCTTCTCCCATCCTGGGAGGATCCTCCCAACACCTTTACTTGGTGTTCCCCTCTTTATCTGAGCTCCCTTTTCCCCTAGTATGTGTGGTTGGCCTCCAAGCCATGGAGTAAAATTCCTGGTACTAATCTCGGCCATTCTGGGGTGTTAGTCTCCTATTTTGTTACTTTATGTTCCCCAGATGAATGCAATCTTTCTATGTCTATCCCTTCTTTCTGACTCATTTCGCTTAACATGATACTTTTCATGTAGTACCACTTGTATGTAAATTTCGTGACTTCATCTTTTCTAACAGCTACATAGTACTCCAATGTGTAAATGTACCAAAGTTTCTTTAACCAGTCATCTGCCAAACAAAAATTTTTAAAAATTTATTTTTTTTATATAATGTTGAATTGAATCACTGTGAAATAGACCCTTACAATTGGGTCACGATTGGGTTTCAATCATGCAATTCCCTCCACCAGTGTACATTTTCCAGCATCAGTGTCCCCAGTTTCCCTTCCACCACCTTCTGTTGACCCCTCAAATAAAAATATTTTTTGAGAAATTTCAATAGGATTTTTGACAGTGGCAGATTAATTTAAATCCCACCAGCAGTATACAGCTTGTCTTTTTTTCCACATTTTGTGCAAGTGTTTTTGATGTTTATGACCTTTTTGATAAGGGTTATTCTTACAGGTGTGAGGTGATAGCTTATTGTCATTTTGATTTAGTGTTTCCTTATTAAAAATTCATAATTAATATTTTTCATGTGTCTATTAGCTTCTGTATATCTTCTTTGGTGTTGTGTTTTTTTTATCTGTTCTTTATTTGTTTGTGGGGTATTTTATTCATTTCAATATTGGGTGTTCCTATACACTTAATCACTTAATCACTTAACTTCCCGTTAGTCGTCGATTTGCTCGAGCGGGCGCCAGTAACGTCTCCATTTGTCCCTGTCGCGTGCTAGTGTAGCCCAATGGCATCTCTTCGCTCCGGGAACATGGAGGGCCTCAAACCGATCGTTCATGATCTTGACAAAGAAGTCTGACCATCTGGTAGGTGGGCGGCCACGCGGTCTCTTGACATCCCGTGGAATCCAATCAGTAACAGCTCTAGTCCAACGGTCGTCTTTAAATCTCATTACGTGACCAGCCCATCTGATTTTCGACACCTTGGCATATGAGACAGCGTCCCTGATCCTTGATCGTCGACGGATATCAGAACTCCGGATTCGTTCTCTCATTTGAGTGAAACGTGATATTCCAAGCATAGCTCTTTCTATTCTTCTTTGGGAGACCTGAATGGCGTTCTCATCTTGTTTGCATAGGGCCCAGGTCTCTGAGGCATATGTTAATGCAGGAAGAACAGTGGAATCAAAGAGATGTGCCCGGAGCCGGAGGTTCTTCGTCCTCTTAGCTATTTCTTCGACGTTCTTGAAGGCGTTCCAAGCCGCTCTCTTCCTCCTGCGCAGCTCGGGTGCCAGGTCATTTCTCATGTTGACCTCTCGACCTAGGTAGACATAGCTGTTGCATTCGGAGATGGTCGTTCCATTGAGAGCGAATGGGGCGTCAGGAACAAGGCTGTTTCTCATAAACATTGTCTTCGTAAGATTCAGCTGTAGTCCTACCTTTCCACACTCACGGTCAAAGTCGGCCAGCATTTGTGCCGCTTGGCTGATGTTTGGTGTTATTAAAACAATGTCATCAGCAAAGCGGAGGTGGTGTAGTTGCCGACCATCTATCTTCACTCCCATTCCTTCCCATTCCAGTCGTCGCATGATGTTCTCGAGGGTGGCACTGAAGAGTTTTGGTGAAATGGTATCACCCTGCCGCACCCCTCTCTTGACATCAACGATCACTTCTTTGTAGAATGGTGAGATCCTGGTAGTGAATCCGCAATACAGCTCACGGAGGATCCTGATGTATTGGGCTTGAATGCCCTGATTGGCTAGGGCTTCAATGACCGCTTCCGTCTCAACAGAATCAAAGGCCTTCTTTAAATCAATGAACATTAAGCAGAGCGGCATCTTGAACTCCCGAGAAACCTCAATGAGCTTGGTTACCGTGAGGATATGGTCGATGGTGCTGAATCCTTTGCAGAACCCTGCTTGCTCGCATGGTTGTCCTTCATCTAGTGTTCTGCCAATCCTATTCAGGATGACTCGAGTGAACAGCTTGTAGATGACAGACAATAGGCAGATTGGGCGATAGTTGCCAATGTCATGGATGTCTCCCTTCTTGAACAGTAGTACGGTCCTGCTGGTTTTCCATTGGGACGGAACCTTGCATTCAGACAGGTAGCGAGTGAAGAGCCGAGCCAGTGTATTGATGAGTACTGACGGCAGGTTCTTCAGGTGTTCAGGTCTGACCTTGTCTGGGCCGGGTGCTGTTTGCTTCTTTACCAACGAAATGGCGTGTCGGATTTCGGAAGGGAGAACGTTAGGAACGACGTACCCATCCTGTGGAATTTGGTATGTCGGCAAGTGGACATGGCTATCGAAGAGATTTGAGTAGAAGTCATGGATAATCTTCTCCATTGCCGTTCTGGAGGATGTGATGGATCCATCAGGACGTCGGAGGGCAGTCATCTTGGTCTTATAGTTGGCGAAGGACAGGCGGGCGCTACGAATACTTTTCCCGGCTTCTGCCGCATCTACCAGTACTTCTGCTCTTCTCTCTTTGAGGTCTTCCTTGATCACATCTCTGCACTGCTTTGCGAGCTCGGACGTTAGCTTGCGGTTGCCTGAGGCATGCGCCAAACCACGCTGGCGAATTAGCTCAAGAGTTTTCGAAGATAGGCGACTTTTTGACACTACTTCCACTACCCAGCCGTCGCCACACTCCAGGACGCTTTCCCGACACATCATAAGACACTAAATACCCATCTTCTGGAATTGTCGTACCATATTTGATAGGGTTCCAATATGGTAACACCTACAAGGGTGATTAGAGGTCACCCCAAAAGCCTCTATACCTCTCGGAAAGACTGGCAAGCTACCGAGAGTATTCTGCCCACACGGAAGAGCCTGGCAAGCTATCCGCTGTGTATTCGATATGCCAAAACCAGTTCCTATACATTTAGGCTATTATTCTGTAGTTATAAGTATGGTGCATGAATATTCTCTCCCATGCAGTAGAATGCCTTTATTTTAATGATATTTTTTTAGCTGTAAAGAGACTTTATAATCTGATACCATGCCATTTGTTTATTTTTGCTCTTGTTTTTCTTGATGTTAGAATCAAATCATCACTGAACTCACTACGATGAAGCATTTGATCTTGACTTTCTTTTCTTTCTTTCTTTCTTTCTTTCTTTCTTTCTTTCTTTCTTTCTTTCTTTCTTTCTTTCCTTCTTTCTGGGTCATACCCGGTGATGCACAGGGGTTACTTCTGGCTCTGCACTCAGGAATTACCCCTGGTGGTGCTCAGGGTTTAACATATGGGATGCTGGGAATCAAACCCTGGTCGGCCGCTTGCAAGGCAAACTCCCTACCTGGTGTGCTATTGCTCCAGCCCCGATCTTGACTTTCTTCAATTGTACTTAATGATTTTAAGTACAACATAAATGATCTAATTGTCTGTATTCCATGCTGAATAAAATTTTGTGCATTTGTGTTTTGTACTAGAGATAAGCCTTCCAGTTGAACTCATTTGCATGTGGCTCTGTATGGTTTTATCAACACTCTGTATTGAAGAGAACTTCCTTCTCCATTAAAAAAAAATTGGTACCACATATTGGTGCTTGAGTTTGGTACTTGGATTTGGCCATTATTCTTAGGGACTGCCAGGTTAATCTTGATGTGCTCAGGGGCTGAGTAGTCTTGGAGATCAGACTTAAGACCTTGCACATACTATTCAAGTATTCTACCACCTAAAGCATATCCCTAGTCCTTCCCTTTTTTATTTTATGTCCCTGGCTTCTTGGTTGCAATTAAGCCGCCCATATATACGATTAACATATGGATGAGTATATATGATTATCATCTGGATGATTAACATCAGTGGTCTGCCAATGGTTTGTGAGTCTACTTTTATTCCATTAGCACACTGTTTTCATTACTATAGCTTTATAATATTTTAAAGTTTAAAGTCATGGTGTATAGTGCCTTCATTCTTTTCTTGTAGAAGCTTTTGCTGTTGGGGATCTTTAGTGGTTCAGTAATGTTTTTGTTCAATTTCCTTAAAGAATGCCTTTGGTAGAAAATATTTTTGAATGAGAAGAGCAATAAGATAAATCAGATTGTAACTTATGATCAACACATGTTTAGTTTATCGCACACTTAGAGAATCTTTTTAATATTACAGTTTTAATTTAAATTAATATTACAGTTTTAATTTAAAATAATTGGGGTTGGAGCAATAGCCTTGCATGAGTCTGACCCAGGTTTGATCACTGGCCTCCCATATTGTCTTCTGAGCCTCACAGGAGTAATGAGTAATTCCTGAGCACAGAGTCAGGAATAATTCCTAAGCACCACTGGGTGTGAAACGCCCCTCCCCCCACCACCATGTACTGTAGTTAAAGTAATGTGAATAAAATGGGATTTACATTTAGTTACCTCACCTCATCACCACCCTCCTAGACCCACCCCCAAGTCTCCCTATCACATATTGTCAATCTAATATTGTCTACAGAAAAAACTCAATTGGGGTAAAAATTGTTAAAATATTTAAAAGATAATTTTTTCCATTAATAAATGGGAAGAGTCCTCAACATTTGACTTCTTATCCTTTTTTTGGAGGGGGCTCACACCCCCTGATGCACAGGGGTTACTCCTGGCTCTGTGCTCAGGAATTACTCCTGGCAGTGCTTGGGGGACCATATGGGATGCTGGGAATCAAACCTGGGTCGTCTGTGGGCAAGGCAAATGTCCTACACGTTGTGCTATCACTCCAGCCCCGGATTTCTTGTCCTCTTGGCAGCAATGTGTCCCCCTTTTGCTGGGCCCACACTTTTTGACTGTGACAGTCCTCACTGATTCCCCTTGTCTGTCCCACACCATTGATATATATGATCATATCTGCAGTTCTGTTGCAGACATCTTCACCTTCTCCTCAATTACTTAGAGACTGTATTATTAAACCAAGAGAGTTGCTGGTAAAAGGATCAACTTGTCCCTTGTCCACTTCTCCTTTCATATGAGTGTGATACTGGCAGTCTCCACCCCCCCCCCCCCGCCCCCAGGAAAGATTTTAAATATTGAATGTAATGTCATTTTTCTCTTCTACAAATTAGGTTGCTTTTACTCCCACCATAGTCTTTTCAAGGACAACTGAGCCTAAAATCCTAAAGGAGAGCAAGATGTTTTTCATTGTCTGGTCATTCAGTTTTATTATGGCAGGAATTGTGGTTCGGCTGGACATAGCCTCACCCAGTGGTGCTGGCAGGCCTGTCAGGAACGCCAGGCAAATTTTCTGATGTTTTTTCCTTTTGATAGTGCTTTTAAATGAAAACTACCATAGCATTCATGATAGATGAGGGAATTATTCAGCAAAGTGAGTGAGACTGAAGAGCTCTCCTTCCTTCATGCCTCCTCGCCATCCCCTTTTAAAAAATAACAGCTCAGAGACTGTGTCTTTGAAAAAGAAAAGTCCCCAGTCAATTCAAGATTTTTAGATTTTCAAAAGAAGCTCATCAAGGCAGGTTGATGTTCACATTGGGAGTTCCTGGGTATCACAGCTATTTACTTTGTTATCTATTCTGATGGATGAGTGCCTTGGCCAAACCAGTGGTTAAGTCCTTTGAACATAATCAACCCAGGCATTGACACACAGGACTGGTAAAAATGGTAGTCTTCAATTATGTCTTTAATTGTGGACTTGTTTATAAGGCAGCAGGTTTAACTGCTTTATCACATATCCATGCCTCCAGGTCTTAGCAATTCTCTCAGGCAAATACTAACAAAATTACCCACTTCAGAAGAAACTTTGTCTCTTCTATTCATCTCACCTGGCTATAAAAAAGCAAATCAACTTATCTTCTCATTAGTAAAATGAGTAATCAGGCTGAGCATGCTCTGTTCCATTAGTCGTGACTAAATTAGCTGAGGCTTCATTTTTTTTCTATTTTTTTTGTGCTTTTTAGGCAATGCTCAGGGGTACTTCTGGCTCCACAATCAGGAATTACTCCTGGAAGTATTCTGGGGACCATATGGGGTGGCCAGGGATTGAACTCAGGTCAGCTGTGTGCAAGGCAAATGCCCTATCCGTTGTACTATCATTTTGGTCCCTCTCTATTTTTAAAAGTTTTTCTTAGAAGCTACTCCTAGCATGGTCCTGATGGGTTGCTTCAGACAGTGCTCAGGGAAATATAGGGTTGCAGGGAACCAACATCCTTCCTAAGTTTCTATAACTTGGAGATTTTTATTTTATTTACCAGAATGAATTACATCCTAGAGTTGAGTCTGCATAAAATATTATGCCTGGAATAGAGCTTTTAGTATTTTCAAGTGTATACATGGACTGAATGCCTTTCCAAAATGCCTATTCAACCATTTAGATATCTTCTATGGAAAACACATCTTATTTATCAACTCTGACAATTTTAAAATTAGATTTTTTGTTATTGCTACTGGGTTGAATACTCTTAATTGTTTTAGATGTTAATCCCTTACCTGGTACATAAGTTTCAGATATTTTTGTTCCAACATCTAGGTCACCTCTCCATTTTGTTGATTGGTGTTTTTGCTGTTCTGAAGCTTTCAGTTTGATTTAGTTCCACTTATCGTCTTTTTTCTTTTGTTGCTTGTGTCATATTCAGAAAGACATTGCTAAGACCATTGTCAGGATTCTGCCTTACATTTTCTTCCAGAAGTTTTACACTTTTAAACTTTGTGTTTTAGGTTTTCAAAAATTTAAGTGCAGGAGTCCAACTTTATTTTCCTGCACACGGTCATCTTTAAATAAAACCATTTGATTTATGGCAATTTGTGGACTGAAAAAAAAATTGAGGGTGGGGGATGTTAGGTCCACACCCATTGTGCGCAGGGCTTACTCCTAGCTCTGTGCTCAGGGATAACTCTGGTGTTGCTAAGGGGACCATATATGGTGTTGGGGATTGGATTGGTGGATTCTGGTGTCAGCTACATGCAAAATAAGTGCCTTATTCCTTATACCATCTCTCTTGCTCCCTGAAAGAAATCTTAAAAGGAGATTTGTGATTTAGCTGAGCAGTCATCTTCATTAGCTGATGTTGTCATTTATGTTATGATTACTGAGGTGCCTATGTTAATCAGGATGGACAGAAGCTTGTTGTGGTGACAAACCCCTCATATCTAAGTTGCTTCACACATAAGCATTTCTAATTGTATGTGCAAATTCCTGTCTGAGTACTCTCTGGGGTAAACTTCTTCCAATATAGGCTACACAGGATCTTGTAACCTATATTCTGAGTCTTGCAGTTACCAGGGTCACTGCAACAGTGGAAGAGAGATCATGGAGAACTGAACTGCCTTTTACAATAAATTCTTCAGTCCCACATACACCTATCTGTGACTCGCAGCCCACTGACTAGGGCCCTGAAGAGCAGAAGCTTCTGGTGTGCATGAAGGAATGGAGAACTGGAGATAAATGACTGCTGAAGTCTCCACCACAGTGACTGCGGGCAAGTAATTTATCATATGACCAAGGGGTTGAACTAGATGAATGAATGACTTTAGAGTCCTTGCCTTTTCTCACCACCCCAGAGTCCAAATAGCTGGTTTCTTCTTTGCTTTCTGTTTTGGACACTTTGTAGGCATAATCAGAGGATGCTGAAAAAGGTCAGGTGACTGCATTGGGTCCAGTAGCTGATGGTTTCAGAGCTAGAGGGCTGTGAAAGCAGATTACCTTATTTTATATCCCAATTTATCACTTTTGCATAATATGCCTTTTGGTTATTTAATTCTCTGTGTCTCATTGTTTCCCTTTTTCAATTAAATGTGAAACAGAAATAGGAAATGTATCATACTCATAGGATTATTGTGAGTATTACATTCTTGTGCGTGGAGCTACAAAGGTAATTCTTATCATGTTATTAGAATAGTGTCTGAGACATACTAAATATTCAAGACGTTTATTTTATGTTTTAAAGTTTATTATTATTGTATTTTTGTTCCTGTTTGGGGGATCCATCCAGTGCCACAAGGGCTTGCTCCTGGCTCTGTGCCTAAGGAACACTCCCAAAGGCTCCGGGGGGTATATGTGATGTCTGGGATTAAAACTGGGTTGGCAAGATGCAAGACAAGCTCCCTACCCTCCGCACTATTGGCTCGACCCCAGTATTATTCTATTTTTAAAAGATGACTGTCCTGGTTTGATAAGTGTTTACATAGTAACAACTCAGTAGGTTGTCCTTTGTGTCCTCCTGGGATAGTCGCCTAACCCACGCATTCGCTAATCTACTGACTCATAAAGTGGAATCACAATCTATGAACAGCCATTGTTCAAGACCACCAAGTCCACTGGACTTGTGTGTCATCTACTTTATCTTAGATTTTGTTGTCTGCATTAACCTGCTTGGACACAGAATTGAATTCTCTGTGCTTCCTGCATGCTTGAGATTTGTGGTAGCTTATTCCCCTGGCCTCCTACTCTGACTTTTCACCTCAGATTCCTGCACTGGTCTCTGAGATTCGTGGGCAATCTAGGTGGCTCACACAGCTTTAGTTCCTCAAACAGAACTCAAACGCTGAATCAGCTCTGGTTACTGCAAACCTCCACATAGTGAGGATCATCAGACAGATAGCCCCTCTCATTCCACTGACAATATCTCTTAAGATCACTCTTTCCACCATCCCAAATCAATGACAAACCAGGATGTTAACGATATCTGCAATCATTATCCCTTAAGGTAGATAGAAATAGCAGGAACTTTTTCCTTTTCTCTTGGGCTCTTAACTGAATTGCCCTTGGGAATAAGCCAGACAAATTGAGAAAGTGAGGGAACAGCAGATAGGGTGCTTACCTTGCACGTGACCAACTGTGATTCAATCCTCAGCACCTCCTACAGTCCAATGTTTCCTGTTAGGAGTGATTCCTGAGCACAGGGCTGTAATTATGTCCTGAGAATTGCCAAGCATGGCCCAAACTGAGAGAGTGGGGGGGGGGGGGAGGGAGCGGGCGGGGGGGGGGGGGGGGTAGGGGAGAAGGAGGAGGGGGAGAAATGGGAAGGGGGGAGAGGAGGGGGAGGGGGAGAGGGAGAGAGAGAAAATGTTCTTTGAGTTTATCTAATGAGAGATCTTTCTTGAATGGATGTCAGTGAACTTGTCAGGGCAGGGAAGAGAACAAATATTCTTCCCAGGTAGAGTTCTTTCCATACCTGTATCTACCCAATACAGAAAGACAGAATGCTTTTGTGTCAAATTTCACCCAGGTCATCCTATTCCCTGTTGACCAGAGAGCATAGAATCAGGCAGAACTTTGTTACTGGCAGATTTATTGTTTTTTTTTAATTATTATTTTGGTCCTTTCTTTCTAAATTCTTAAAGGACAGTGTTATCATTTCCCTCAGATTTATAATATGGGTGAGAGGTGCTAAGCATCTGAGATTTATGTAGATGGGAAAAATTATGTCAAAAGATAATATCATCTTGTCCCTGGAATCATGATAGATCTAGCAGCAGGTCCATTCTCTCCCGATCTGCATCTTAATCTTGTATGAGAAACAGGTCATATTTGTCACTGTCAAGTGCAATAAATTCTTATCTGTCACTCTGGAAAAGATAAACTATTAGATAATAATTTGCAGGTACTCAGCAAAGTTATATAATCTGCTTATCTAACATTGAACTCTCTTGGTATTTATCTAACAGAGGAGTCAACAAGTTTTACAATTTCTATCTCATGTAAATTTTATATCCTCTGATTTGAGGATTTAAATCCTCTTTGAGAGTAGCTAAACTTAAGCAAAATAATATCCATTTCTTCTCATGACTAAGTTTGTTTTCTATTTTTTGCCAATTCACTATAATTAAAATTTTTAAGGTAAAGGTAAAGGCCCTCCTGTTGCTTTGCTCGAGGGGGCCCAGTAACATCTCCATTGGAGATTTTGTTGTTACTGTGTTTGGCATATCGAATACATCACGGGTGGCTTGCCAGGCTCTGTCGTGTGGGCGAGATACTCTCAGTAGCTTGCCGGGCTTTCTGAGAGGGGCGGAGGAATCGAACTCGGGTCGGCCATGCTGGCTATGTGCAAGGCAAACGCCCTACCGCTGTGCTATCGCTCCAGCCCTAGTCCGAAAGTAGTGAGTGGTCGCAAGGTCAACCTAAAGTCAACCTGCAGCAAACTATAAAATTTTTAAATTATTTTTAATGAGTTATTAGAGTTTACAATTCTATTGATATTGTTTTATAGTAGCAGAGATGCTACACCAATCCCTCCACTAGTGTCTCAAGATCCCTCTACTATTATTCAACGGTTCAGTTTTATTACTCATGTCTCATAATTGTTTACATTGGAAAGTGTCTAATTCCTCTCTCTTTCTTTTTTTCCTTTTTTTCCTCCACCTCTCTTGGAGAGCCCGGCAAGCTACTAAGAGTATCTTGCCCGCACGGCAAAGCCTGGCAAGCTACCCGTGACCTATTCGGTATGCCAAACACAGTAACAACAAAGTCTCATGATGGAGACGTTACTGGGCCTGCTCAAGCAAATCGATGAACAACGGGAGGACAGTGACAGTGACAATACTCTATATATAAGCAACATCATCTGTTATTTTCCTTTTACTTTTTGATTCACTTCACTTACTATGGCATGGGCCAATTCCATCCAAGTTTCAGCAAACTAAAAAATTTCATCTATCCTTATAGTTGAATCATATTTCATTGTGCATTTATATACACCACAACTTCCTTATTCACTCATTTGTTACTCAGGTTCAAGTGGTTTCCAGATCTTGGCTGTTGCAAACAGTGCTACAATGAATATTAGCTGCACAAATGTTTTTCTGGATTAGTATTTTTGTATTCTAAGGATAGAGTCCCAGGAGTGAAATTGCAGGGTCATAGGGCAGTTATTGGCCCTCCCGTTGATCGTCGATTTGCTCGAGCGGGCCCAGTAACGTCTCCATTGGAGACTTTGTTGTTACTGTGTAGGGCAGTTATATGCACAATATTTGGAGGAGACTCCAAACTATTTTTCAAAGAGGCTGAACCAAGCAATTCCTACCAATAGTGAATGGAAATTCTTTTTTGCCACATTCTGCCAGCTCTGTTGTTTCTGAAAGTTGTTGTTCTTTAAATATATATATATATAAACCATTATCTCCAGTGTGAGATGACATCACTGTACTTTTGACTTATAATCTTTGATAACTAGTGGTGATGAAAAATTTTCCTATGCCCTTTGACCATTTTTTTGTCTTCTTTGAAAGAGTATCTGTTTATCACCTCTCCCTGTGTTTTAAAACAATAATTTGTTGGTGCTGGATAGAACAGCAGGTAGGGCATTCACCTTGCACGTGACTGACCGACCCGGGTTTGATTCCCAGCATCCCATATGATCCCCTGAGCACCACCAGGAGTAATTACTAAGTGCATGAGCCAGGAGTAATCCCTGTGCATCTCCAGGTGTGACCCCCAAAAGCAAAAACAAAAAAAATAATTTGTTGTGGTTGTTGAGCTTTGAGTGTGTTTTGGGCATTATATGCCTGCTATATGGTGGGTAAGTATTTTCTTCCAGTCAGTATGGTGCCAAGACTAAATTAAAATCACACAGAACCAAGGAGCCTAGAAAATGGGTCAGTGACTTAAAGTAATCAAAAATGCAAGACTATGCGTTCAGATCCTGTTGCGGCCCTGCGTGTGCAGAGGCGGTCCTGACCTGCAGTTTGGGAGTTTGTGATCCTGAGTGACAAAAATGTGGAGGCTGGCTCAGTGGTTTAGAGAGCACCCAGGGCAAGGATGAAACCTGAATGCATGAAATTTCAGACTTGTAGCTGGGTGTGTGGTGCAGTGGTAGGGCACTTGCTTTGCCTGTGTGGGACTCTGGGTTTGATTCCCAGCATCAATTGATACCCTGAGCACCACTGGGAGCAATCCTGTTTTCCAGAAGCATAGCCGGATGTGTCCCCAAATCCCAAATAACTAAAAAAGTAGTTATTTGGGCACCCACATTTAGTCTCATTAATATCATCATTCATTTGCATCCCACTGCCAAGTTAAAAAACAACTTTAAAATCATTTTCTTTGTGAATTGTTCAGCAAGGTAGGCTTTTATGAATCTCTTAAGTTCAAAGGACTTCAGATTCTCAATTTCAGCCTTTTCTAGGCCCCCAGTTTTTCTCTTTATCTTTTGTACTTTACATTGGAGGAAATCCTGGGGTAAATTTGGGGAGAAAAACTCTGCAGCTTGAAATAAGTTATGAATTCTTTTTTTGTTTGTGATTCCCAGGGAGAGGAGGAAACGGAAGGGCTGGAATCCCAGCAAGGTGCAGGATGTCCTTCTGTTCTGTACTCTCTACCTTTCAAGTGAAGTCAGAGCTGGAACTGAGACCACCCTCACAGGGCAGCCAGGAGCTCCTACAGCAGTGAAAAACTGCTTTAGTCCTATTCTCAGACACAGTGTAAGACAGGCACAAAGTGAACTTAATAAAACGCATTCTCTCCAGCTCAGAATAGAAAGGACCTTTCTTGTATCACTTGTCTGAGGTCAAGGTTCAACAGAGATGAGAGGGAAGGTACATCTATAAATAATCAACAGATCTTGTGACTGTGTTAGGGCTCACGGGGATTTTTCAGTCTGTTGCAAAACCCAAGGTGGGAAGGTCTGGGCACTTCTAATACAGTGGCAGGTCTGGGCACTTCCAATACATTTCTTTTTGGAGTGGTGTGAAAAATTCATTGTGACAGATTGCTCATCACTTTTTAAAAAAAATTTGTATTAGTGAAACACCATGAGGTACAGTTGTAGACTTACAAATTTTTGTGCTTGGGTTTCAGTTATACCATAATCGAGTACCCATCCCTCCACCAGTGTCCATTTTCCACCACCATGGATCCCAGTATCCCTCGCACCCCCATCCCCCCATCCCATCCCACCTCTGTGGCAGGGCATTTCCTTTTGTTATCTCTCTCGTTTTGGGTGTTGTGGTTTGCAAAAGAGGCAATGAGTGGCAATCATGTTTGGTCTATAGTCTACTTTCAGCATGCTTCTCCCATCCTGGGAGGATTCTCCCAACACCCATTACTTGGTGCTCCCTTCTCTATCTAAGCTGCCCTTTCTCCTAGCGTGCCCGGCTGGCCTCTAAGCCATGGAGTAATCCTCCTGGTACTGATCTCGGCTATTCTTGGGTATTAATCTCCTATTTTGTTACTCTGTGTCCCCCAGATGAATGATTGCTCATCACTTTAACTTTGAAAATCTTCCTAGAGACAGCTTGGCATGCAGAGAGTCCTGTGATTACAAAGCATTCATGCTCCCAAAGAAGGCCCAAAGCTCATGTTTGTACCATATAGTATGGACATCGTTGGAGATAGCAGAATTTACTTGAGGCTACTTCAGAAGAAATTATTGGGGCTGGAGCAATAGCACAGCAGGTAGAGCATTTGCCTTGCATGCGGCCAACCCGGGTTCGATTCCCAGCATCCCATATGGTCCCCTGAGCACCGCCAGGAGTAATTCCTGAGTGCATGAGCTAGGAGTAACCCCTGTGCATCACCGGGTATGACCCCCCCCCCAAAGAAGAAATTATTAGGGAATGGCAGTAATTTGCAGTAATTGCAGTGAAGGCTAAAGAACAGAAAAGAAGTTCAGCTTGTGAGAACAGTGTCACAACTTAAACTGCATGACTAACTGCAACTGATGTAGGCTGCTTTGGTCAGTGTCGTGAAATAAGGAAGCAGCTGCAGCATCTAGGAGCAGCTACCTAGAAGCCAGATAAGGCTGGTTGTCTTGATCCAAAAGGTGAAACAGATATCCTAAGCCCCATCTCTCTCCCCAGGTCACTATGCTCTGAATCAAAGTATCACACTAGTTCATCTGAAAGTCAGAATTTAAGCTACCTCTGAAAATCTAGGCAGATAAGAGTCCAGCTCACTTGATGGGGGTAGAAAAGGGTTGCGAGGAGCACTCAACCATTTCTTGTCAACAGTACTTTGAATTCACCTCTGTCCTGTCCAGCAGGGTTTTAAAGAATAAAGGTCATTTCCCATCCATCTGTTCTTTCATCCATCTCTTTATTCATCCATCGAATGTTTGAATATTTTTGCTATTGCTTCTTTGTAGAAAATCTGAGATACCCAAGGGCATCTTAAAAAGTGGAATCTTAACATTTAAAATATTACACCAATATTTTAATAGTAATTCCTTTATATCATCAAGTATCCAGATAGTTTTCAAATTTTCCCAACTGTCACAAACTTTTGAAATAGTATTTGAGTCAGTGATGATGATTTGATTATAGTTGGTTGATCGATTTTTTTAGTCTTCATAAACACACAAGTTCCTTCTTCTATCCTCTTTACTCTTCTCATCTTTTCCTCTTCTTACACTCTTGTTTTCCTTCTCCTTCTCACTCCACCCCCTCTAACACTACCCCCCCCATACTACTTCATTCTTGTTTCTTCACTTTCAATGCACTTGTTAAGGAAATTAGATCATCTGCTTTCATAATATGGATTTTTCCCCTTGCTGCATCACCCATTACCCTTTAACAAATTGGGTAGCTTTTCACATTCCCTAAAAGCAGGAATTCATTTTCATTTTTTTGGTAAGAAGACTAGGGAGGTAAGTTTGTGTACCTCACCCCCAAATTTGTACTATCTGATGTAAATTTGTAAAATGATGTAAAATTGTAAAATCTGTACTGTGTTTCTTTGAGGAACATAGCAGCAAGCTATTATTGATTATTGAGTAGAATTATTATTTGGGGGTGTGTGAAAAACATTTAGTTTGTAATTCTGATACTTTTCTTCACTTATGAGCTGGAATACCTGGAAGGTAATAAATTGTCCCTCATCTTTAACTTGCCTTTTCCCAGCACACTGTTATACAGAAAAGGAGAGTACCTTCTTGATTTCTCGATCTTTCTTCTCCTTTCTATCAGGTTCAGAAAACAAACTACATTTTTAGCATATCCTCCCATCCCTCCACACCTGGCAGTGCTTAGGACTTAATCTTGCCTCTGTTCTCAGGGATCACTCCTGGAGGTGCTTTGAGTATCATATGGGGTACTGGGGATAGAACCCAGGTCCTTCAGGGGCAAGGCAAACTTCCTGCCTCCCATCTTTCCATTCTCTTCTGTAGCATCTTTTATTTACTTATTTATTTTTTATAGTTTATTTCTTTATTGAATCACTGTGGGAAAAGTTACAGAGCTTTTGGGTTTAGGTCTCAGTCATGTAAGTATCAAACACATTTCCCTTTACCAATACTTATTTTTAACCGTGAACCCCAATAGAACCCCACCTCCCACCCCTCCCAATTCCTGTAAGGCAGATGAGTTCTAGTTTATACTCTATCTACTTTTGACTACATACATTGTTTCGATAGATGATGTACAATTATTGTTTAGAGTTTACGACCCCCCTCCCCCAATCAGATATGCTGAAACAGCGTTGTGAAATGATTTGCTTTCTACAGCTTGGTTTAAGAATAAAATGATGTCGTCGCGATCGCGGCTGCGCGGTTTTGGATTTCTGCTGTTTTACTTATTAACCCTGGAAGTATTTCTATTAAAAGTTAGATAGTTAAGAGATTGGTTTCTGTGCTCTGGAGTCGTGGCCGTGCCGGTTTAACACATAGTCCATTTGCTTTTCTGCTCCAAGCGGCTGGCTCTCTGTGCTAAGTCCTTGTGCCTCCGGGCTGTGGCCGTGCTGGAGAGGAGAGCCGCTCGTGGGGGGCAGCTGGTGACCTCGGTCGGGCGTGAAGGACGTGTAGCATCTTTTAAAGATGCAAAAAAAATTTTTTTTAGTATCATGATGGTAGTGATAAGGGAGGCCATTGGGGTGACAACTGGCAATACTTGGGCTAGTCCTGGATCTATGTTTAAGAGTCACTCCTGGTAGTTCTGAGGGGCCATATGTGGTAGCAGGGATTAAACCGAGGACAAGTGCTTGCAAGAAAAGTACCTTAACCCTTGCACTTTCTCTCTGACCACAATTGCAGAGATTTAAAAACAAAAACATTTTCAGATTCCCCAAATTTTAGTTACTGGAAACCTCTAGTCTTTTTTTTGACAATTCGAATCATCTCAATGATGTCTTGCCTTCTGGAATGCAAAATGTTGCTTGTTTAATTCAGGTATTTCTTGACCAAGACCCAGACATAACCACTGCTTTAAAGATATTTCATTATATTCAGTTAGGAATAGTACTTAATAAGTTCTATTAAGTGTAGATCTCGCTTTTTATTTTTATGATTTTAGAGATTGTGTTGGGGGGCCATCCCTGGTGGTGCTCTGGGTGCTACTCCTGGCTCTGTGCTCTGGGGGCGCTCCTTGTGGTTGTGTAGGGATCATGTAGTGTGAGGGATCAAAGCCAGTTCTCTGTTCAGAGCGTGCATGCCAGTCCTTGGTACAATCTCTGTAGTCCTAATTTATTCGTTACTTTTTATTCAACATACCATGATTTACACTATTGTTAACTGTAGGGTTTCATGCAAAACGTTTTAGCATCATACCCTTCACCAGAGTTCTACTTCCCTCCGCAATCCTTATTTGCCATTTCCTTGCTTTAGGGGGCTGAACCGGACTGTGATCAGGCCTTACTCCTATCCCTGTGCTCCTGGTGGTACAGGGAAAGCATATGTGCCATATGTGATGCCAGGGGTCCAACTGGAATCAGCCACGTGCAAGACCAAATACCTTAACTCCGGTCTTCTTCTTCCAGCCCTTAATTTATTTTTAATAGAAGTAACATAACATTAAGAAATAGAATATAAATATTAAAATCTGGGCGATATATAAAAATATGTATATATGAAATTTATGGTTTTTTAAAAAGGAAGCTAATGTGATCATGCTAAAGATGTGATTGTGGAATATATGAAATTTGGTATCAGTCTTGTAAGATCACTACTCCAAAGGCACAGGGAAAATATTAGGAGAATTTATAGTGTCAATGACTATCACAAATTCATGGTGTAGAGTTGAGGGTTTGAAAGAAACATTTTTTGGCTTGAATACATTTACCTTGAAGACATACAACTATTAATGTATGTAATGTATCAGTTCTCCTTGTTCTGTGCTGGGTAGTTTCTTCCTTGTGATAAGATTTTAAGAGCTAAAATCACCTATGATCTCTCATATCACCTATGAGAGAGAAGAGAGAGAGAGAGAGTGAACACTGGCATATTCAGAGGCTGACTCACCAAGATAGGGTTAACGTAACATAGAGAGTAAGGTTTTATGCATGGAAAAATAGGAATTCAAAGACTGGGTTTGATTCCTGGAATAACTGTTTGTGGATCATGCTATCCTTAACTATCTTTTCCTGATTTGGAAGCTCTCTCTATAACTCTGTCTTTATTTGTATTCTCTGTCATGTGGACGGAGACTAGAGTCACCCTTATCCTAGGATCCATATAGAAATAAAACTTTGTCCAATATACTTTTCACTCCTTCTTCATTGATAGTTGAGTGATGGGGGGGGGAGGTTAAGTAAACTTGTGTTTAATATCCTGTTTCAGTTTGCAGATGTTCTGCAAATGGGGATGGCTATACTAGAAATGGACTTAGACCGGCAGATTATTTGTAAGCACTCATCCTATTAGCAGGCTGTCCAGGACAAATGTATTTATCTAAGCCTTTTGCTATCAATACATTTTAGTCTTATCCTTATGCCAGCCACACCCACATTTGAATGCTAAGGAAAACTAACTTTTGATACTCTTTTCCTCAGTAGATACTGGAGAGCTCTGAGAAGTCAAACAAGCAAAGTTCAAGGCAGAAGGAATCATCATTCTGAGAAACTGCTTGCCTTACCGGGATGCAAGTTTCTTCTGCGTGATCGAATCAGGTAAGAGAGTGTGTATTTTTTTAGTTAAGGAGGGGGAGTGAATTGGCCAGTGTTCTGGAGGTTTTAATGAAACCTAATGTTTCACCTCTGAGTTTTGAAAATGCATTTTGCCAAATTAGTACTTTTTACTCTCACAATCCTGAAAATCAAGGACCTTAGCTTGGAAGGATTTACTATTGAATCTTTAGAACCTCTTCAGGATTTTGAAGAATTTAAAAGTTAAAGTATGGACTATTAGGAAATGTAGAATCCTTCAAACTGTTTTCATGAACTTAGCACTTCAAGATGTCTTCTGAAGACAGACAAAGCAAGTACTTTAATATTCGAATTGAGACTTTAACCATCAATGAGAAACAAATAGTGCTAGTGGATTTAAAAGAATGATAGTATGCTGGCATTGTGTCTTGGCTATCTCAAAGAGAGGTGAAACACTTTGGAAACATAATTGAAATCCCAGTATGAGGTCGAAAATTTAATATTAAATCAATTAAATCAAGTGTTGTTGTGTTGTTGACTTGGGTCCATGATGGTAATTAGTCACTTTGTTTACAAAGCTAGCAAAAAAAAAAAAAGAAAGCAAAGCATAGAAGAAGAAGTTGAAGAACAAGAAGAACAAGAAAAAGTAAAAAAAGAAAGGCATGGTTTTGTGCAGTGATTTTCTTTTTTAAATGCAGACCTTTATCCCGGTAACATTTTTGTAGGATATTTGGAGCTAGATGCTTGGCAGTTGAGAAGTCCAGTTGTCTGTCTTCCATTTTTGTTCTCTTTGTGCAAATTAAGCTTTGAGCTTAGAAACTGAAGCAAGAACTTGGTATAGTGGGTTGGAAATTTACTACTGACACATGGGCTAATGACTAGTGAATTTCTCTAGGTCACTAAAACTTTAGATATATTTTATATGTATTTCCTGACTCAGGGCTGAGTTTTGAACCAAGAAAGAACTAATTTGTTTTATCTTCAATGTGAAATTGTTTGAGTTGGTAGTGGTAAGTATGAGAGTAGTGGTAAATAGATGGAGAAATAACCATAACCAATAGACAGGGTACTTGGGATGATATTGCAATATTTTCCTCCCTCCCTCCCTCCCTCTCTTCCTCCCTCCCTCCCTCCCTCCTTCCCTCTCTCCCTGTTTCCCTCTCTCCCTCTCTCTTACCTTCCCCCCTCTCCCCCTCCCCCTGAACCCCTTCCCTCTCTCTGTCCCTCCCTGGATGCCATGGATGCCATCTGCGGCCAGTAGTTGAACCCACAGGTCCCAGCACTCAGCCTTTTGAGTTCTCTTTTGGCCTCCTAGCCTTTTCTCTTAACTCCAGGTTTAGCCCTATATATGAAAGTGCTTGCTGCTTAACTGATTTTAACTTATAGTTCAGGGATTGCAAAATGCAATGAGTACAAAGATTAGATAGTAATTTAAGATTGATAAAATCCATGGGTTGGGATTATGACAGGATGAAGCCATTCCCCAACCAAAGGGAAGAGCAGCTAGGTAAGTTTTATGAAACTTGGCATAGGAAGTGCTGGCTCAGTTTGCCATATTTTACCAAATATTTTGAGAGATTTTGAATTTTCATATTTGTAAATTGTCTATAGATAAAATACAAGTCCTTTTATTTGGCAACTCAGTCAAATTGACACAAAAATTCATAATTGCCTTGTTACAATTTGTGATTCTGGAGTTAGCTGCATCTTGGCCAAATGTTTCCTATTTAGGGACAAGTCTTGCATTTCCATTCTAATTTTACTACTCAGGCTTCCTAATGCCTGGTTAAAATAAGGGATCGTGGATCTAGGGAGATAGTACAGGGGTTGAGATGCATTATTGCATTTGTCTAATCCTGGAATGATCCTCAGCCATAGCATGACCCATTGAGCATAGGTATTGTCCCAGAGGCCTGGTTAATCCACAGAGCTGATCGAAGTGTTCTCAGGTCCCAGCGTTGAATGGTTTGCTCTGGTTGGCTGAGAATCACAAAAAGTGTTCCCCAGCTTCCCTGAGCACTGCTTGAAAGGTTCAAAAGGCACTGATATATTCTTTTTTTCTCTTTTTAAAAAATTTATTTATTTTGAATACCCATCCCTCTACCAGTGACCATTTCCCACCACCGCAGATCCCAGTATTCCTCCCACCTCCCCACCCCACCCAACCCACCCTGTCTCTGGCAGGGCATTCCCTTTTGTTCTCTCTCTCCTATTGGGTGTTGTGGTTTGTATAAGAGTTAAGCCTGATTTTCAGGGAGAAACGTTGGATGATTTACTTTCCATTGATCACTTTGTATATAGGGAGATGTCATTTGTATATAGGCCACACAGCTTACATGGCCCTGCGGTTTGGAGTAAAAGTCCTGGTTCCCGCATATTCGAGCTATGCTTGTAGAGGCTTCTGGTTACCTGGGTTCCATCTGGAGGAGGCCGGATGTGGCACCTACCCCATCTGGGACTTCCCGGTGATCTTGGCTCTTTTTGGGACCTGGTGCTTTCTCCGGGAGCTGTGGAGTCCCCCCCCGCCCCCCACTCCCCACGGCCTTTCTTCTCTGCGGCTGTGTGCTGTAAAGATGGCGCTGGGGGAACGGGTTGTGGGCATGACTTCCAGAATCAGAGGTTCCCGGGAACTGATATATTCTTACTGGTGATTCCAGTAAGCCCTTATAATTCCACATACAGGGGGCCGCAACAATTGTAGAGCTGTAGGAATCTTGCCTTGCATGTAACTGACCTGGGTTTGATACCCAACATTCCATATGGTCCCTTGTGCATTTCCAGGAGTAATTTCTGAGTTCAGAAACAGGGGTTACCCCTGAGCATTGCCAGGTGTGGCCCAAAAACCAAAAATACAAATCTTCATATAAACATTCTTTAAAGACAGCAAAGAGTAGAGAGTCTTTTTCCATATTCATAAAGTACTATTTGAAAGTCAAAACACAGTAAACTTTTTTGTTGTTGTTCTTTGTTTGTTTTAGTGGTTTTTGAGGGCCACTCCTGTCTCATTCCTCAGGGATGGTACTTGGTAGTGCTTGGGGCAGCATGTGCAAAGAATGTGTTCCAGCCCTTTGAGCTATCACCTCAGAATAAGGTTTTAAGGATCAAAATGAATGGTTTTCTCCAACACATAAACAAATTAATTTTGCAGAGTGTAGCCCTGACTCCAGGCAGCCTTTTCATAAGTATAGGCAATTGTGGGTATATCAGTCATCCCTGTAACAGAAATTTTCCACCTAGACCCAGATACAGATCTATGAAAGCATATTTGACATTATAAATGAAAGCTTCTATAATGCAGTCAAGGAACATAAAAATATTTTTTCATATTGGTCAAGTGAAGAAAGGTTACTAACAAGACGTACCCAGTGCTGAGAAGAAATCTCAACTTACCATTGTGGCATTCCTTAAAAAACTAGAAATATGACCCAGCAATATTTCTGGAAATATATCCCGAGGGTGCAAAAAAGCACAGTTGAAATGACATTTCACCTGTATGTTCATTGCAGCACTGTTCACAATAGCCAGAATCTGGAAACAACCCAAGTGCCCAAGAACAGATGACAGATTAAAGAAACGTTGCTATGTCTACACAATGGAATACTATGCAGCTGTTAGGAAGGATGAAATCATGAAATTAGCTTATAAGTAGATGGTCATGAAGAGGATCATGCTAAGTAAATGAGTTAGAAAGAGAGGGACAGACATAGAAGTACTGCACTCATTTGTGGAATATAAAATAACATAATATGAGACTGACACCTAAGCACAGTAGAGACAGGGGCCAGGAATATTGCTCCCTAGATGGAAGCCTTCCTCATGAGCTGGGGGAGAAGGCAGTTGGAATCACTAAGAGAAGAGATCACTAAGTCAGTGATGGTTGGAGGGATCATCCGGGTTGGGAGATGTGGGCTAAACATAGAAAAAGGACCAAATATGATAGCCTCTCAATATCTATATTGCAAACCATAATGCCCAAAGTAGAGAGAGAGTTTGGGGGAAATTGTCTGCCATAGAGACCGGGGGAGGGGTGGGATGGGGGCATACTGGGGACATTGTTAGTGGAAGATGTGCACAGATGGAGAGATGGGTTTTTGATCATTGTATGACTGAAACTCAAACATGAAAACTTTGTAACTGTATCTCACGGTGATTCAATAAAAAAAAATCCCCGCCCCCCGAAAAAAAGCATAGTGTCAAAAAAAAAGAAAGAAAAAAAAAGAAATGCCATTGCTCTTATCCTCTCTGGGCTTGGGGTATAGAAATAGTGACAACTGGATTTGGATTTGTGTTTGCTCATGATGGGGTAGTCTATTCATCTAAAAGTGATATGATGTCTTAAGGCTTGGCAGCTCTAATCACATGCATTTCAATTAATGATTCTGTATATTTTCGTCCCTTCCATCTATCTTTGTCCATTTCCTTTTTCCCCCAGGAGACATGGCCAAGCGCACCTTTTCCACACTGGAGATATTCCTCATTTTTGTCCTTGTGATGATGACTGCGATCACGGTGGCTCTTCTCAGCCTCTTGTTTATCACCAGTGGGACCATTGAAAATCATAAAGGTAAGTATCAAGGCGATTATCTTGCATGCTATTACTACTAAATACTGAGGACAGCAATACAGGAGTGTTTCCTGAAAATGCTGATAGCACAAAAGTTCAATGTTTACTTAAGTCCAAGGTGATCATTTAATCATTCATTGAATATCATTTCTATACTTTTGAAAAATCAATTTTTACCAAGTTTACCTTTGCCTCATATATTACTTATTTGTCCTTTATTTGTTCACTGACCTATTCAAGGTCCTTGACCCTTGCAGGTCCGTGGTTCAAATCCTTGACAACATATAAGATATCCTGGCTACTGCCGTGGTGGTGAGCACAGAACCAGGGAATGTCCCTAAGTTCCTCCAAGTGTCCCCATCCCCCCAAATATTCTCCCAGCTCCATTTAAGATACTTGAACCTCTAGATACTTTACTCTTTGGGGGGCATCATCATCTGCTGGGAACAAAAGGGAAATGAAAAATCCATTGGCAATCAATTTGCCTGTAAAAAATTGAAAAGAGGAAGACTTTAATTCCTTATGAGGGCTTATAAAATGTGAGGTGGACCAGAAGGGGCAGTTTCAGTTCTGGAGCAGGGCATCTGTAATCTTTCCTGCGGACCCCCTGTTTGTTAACTTGTCATCACATAGATTTGGATCTCTGGAATTTTCCAAAGAACCTTGAAGTTGGGGCTTTTAGAACTTTTTTCTCACTTTTTTTTAAAAGAACACTCATAGTCACTAAGTTAAATTTATTATTATTTTGAGGCCACACCTGATGGTGCTCAGGGCTTTCTGCTGGCTGTACACTCAGATATCACTTCTGAAGGTGCTCAGGGAACCATACATAGTGCTGGAGACTAACCCTGAGTCAGCTGCATGCAAGATAAATGCCTTAACCTCTGCACTATTTCTCCAGCTCCCCCACACCCTTTCTAATGTTGGAAAAATAGTATTTAAAAACTAGGTTACATTTATAGACAATTTTAAACTATGGGTCTGTGATGAAGCCTTTTCTTTGGTGTTAAATTGTGTATCGGTTTACAATCTGTAGGGATGAAGCTGGGAATTTAGTACAGAGATCAGGGCGTATGTCTGCCCCATTTCTATCCCACATGGTTGCCTGACTGTCACTGAGTACAGCTCTGGAGGCGCCATGCACTGCTGGGTGTAGCCCTCAAAGGCCCTGAGCATGCTGAGGTGGTTTTGGTGGTTGATTCTCAGAATCTAGGACTAGACCGCTGGCTCAGTTGACCAATTAGCACAGGCAGTAGCCCCCAAGGCCACTGAGAACTGCTTGAGAGGCACTTCCCAATCTGTAGAGAAGAGAAACAATGGAGATTGACTGCTTAGTCAGAGAAAGGATTGGTTTTAGGTCAATGGAGGAGACAGCATTTGTGGTGGTGGTGGTGGTGGAAGGGGGGAGGAGACTCCCAAGCAGTGTCTGGGACCTGGGACCACCCCTGGCATTTCCCAGCCTATCAGGCAGGACAGTTTAATGCTAAGGTGCGGATACTGCATGGCATTGGGGACCACAGCAGCCACCTTACCTGCCCTGGCTCAAAATGGAGAATGCGCTCCAGGGCCAAACCAGTGATGCTCACGGGATCATGCAGCATGTATAAGCTTACATCCTTGGTCCCCGTGATCTCTCCCTGAATCATTCCTCTTGGTTTTTGATTTAGAGTTCTTTACATCTTTTCTATGTGTACTCTACAAGGTTCCTGTGTTCTGCATTCCGGAATGTGTTCTCAGAGGAAAAGATCCGCTGAGGTCAGGGTCTTAGATTTCTGAATATCAAGGGATCTATAGAAATTGTTTAATTTTTGCTCATAAATGAGAAGATGTGAAGACAAGTTTAGGGAAGTTGTCAATGTTTGATGTTGAAGAAGTTGCTTTTTTTAAAAAAATTTTTATTAGTGAAACACCATGAGGTACAGTTGTAGACTTACAAATTTTTGTGCTTGGGTTTCAATTATACAATGTTTGAGAATCCATCCCTCCACCAGTGCCCATTTCCCATCACCAAGAATCCCGGTATCCTTCCCACCCCCCATCCCCCATCTCATTGTGCCTCTGTGGCAGGGCATTCCCTTTATTCTCTCCTTTTGGGTGCTGTGGTTTGCAAAAGAGGCATTGAGTGGCAATCATGTTTGGTCTGTAGTCTACTTTCAGCATGCATCTCCCATCCTGGGAAGATCCTCCCAACACCCTTTATTTGGTGCTTCTTTCTCTATCTGAGCTGCCTTTTCCCCTAGCATGTGCGGCTGGCCTCCAAGCATGGAGTGAACCTCCTGTTACTTAGCTATTCGTGGGTGTTAGTCTCCTATTTTGTTACTTTATGTTCCCCAGATGAATGCAATCTTTCTGTGTCTATCCCGCTCTTTCTGACTCATTTTGCTTAACATGATACTGTCCATGTAGTACCACTTGTATGTAAATTTCATGACTTCATCTTTTCTAACAGCTACATAGTACTCCATTGCATAGATGTACCAAAGTTGAAGAAGTTGCTTTTAATGGAATGATTTGTATCATCAGTAGTCTAGATCATTTTCTCATTTGATTCACATAAAACTTATCTATAGGTCTTAGTGTTTTTTTATTGATGAGGAAATAGAGATAGAATATGCAAATAACTTGCCTTTGGTTCTGACTAGGTTTGGCTTTGGTTGTACCCCAGTCATTAGAACCAGTTAAGCAAGATTAAATATGTCTGCTTCCTTCCTTGAGATATTGGTCACTGTCACTGTCCTCCTGTTGTTCATCTATTTACTCCAGCGGCCCAGTAGCGTCTCCATTGTGAGACTTGTTGTTACTGTGTTGGCATTTCGAATATATTACAGGGAGCTTGCCAGGCTCAGATATTGGTACCTTGTAGCAAATGTGGCTTGGGGATGAGAAGATAGAATTTCAACTCCATTCAGAATATTGTTGCAAAAAGCATCAGATTCTGAGTTAAAGGAGTTAGTTTGTTCACTATGAAATCTTGGTTGAGTAATTTTCCTGTGAGAGAAGAATATACAAAGACTTTTCCTCAGGAAACTGGATCTACTTATTCTTATTTATGGTAAAAAATAGAATCAGTGTCACTGTCCTCCTGTTGTTCATCGATTTGCTCAAGCGGGGCCCAGTAACGTCTCCATTGGAGACTTTGTTGCTACTGTGTTTGGTATATCGAATATATCTCGGTAGCTTGCCAGGCTCTGCTGAGCAGGTGAGATCCTCTTGGTAGCTTGCCAGGCTCTCCGAGTGGGGCGGAGGAATCGAACTCGAGTTGGCCATGTTGGCTGTGTGCAAGGCAAACACCCTACCCGCTGTGCTATCGCTCCAGCCCATGGTAAAAAATAAGTGTGCTGAAATGTTTCACTTTTTAAAGTCAAAACCATAATTATGCATTTTATAGATAAAATTTCAGCTCTTACTGAATGCATTTTAAAAATATGTGGTGCTGCATATTTTTTAATTGGTAGGAGAAGATTCATCATCATGCCTATTCTTAGTTTTATTATTTTCCCCTATATTTAAATACGGTGGTTTACAAAGTTGTTCCTCATACAATTATTACAGGCATTCAATGTTCCAACATCAATCCTATCACCAGTGTGACCTTTGCTCCACCATTATCCACATTTTCTGAACCACCGCCAGGCCTGCCCCCTTCATAGACACAAATAATTTATTCTCTGTTCCTAGTTACAACAAAATGGCTAATGGAATTATAAATATATATATATATATATCAATAAAAGAAAAATTGTGAAAGTGTTGTATCTCACCATTCTAAGTCCTTGTCTTAGAGTTCACTAAGCTGTTTGTTGCTAGCTGGGACTTCTGTGTTATTGTTTATTGAGCTTAATTGGCTTCTACGTTACTTTCCCATCTATTTTAGTGTGCTCCTACTGGGATACTGTAGAATTTGGAAGTGTTGCAGGGTTGCAACTCCAGGATCTATAACTGGACCTTGAGTTTACATGGTGGCAATTGTGGGATGTGGGTGTAGCTGCCTGGTTTCCAGAAGTGCGTGGATGGCGGGGAGGCTGCCTACCCCCACTCCTAGAAGACCCAGAGTTTTCAACCTGAAAACTGGTTTCTCTGGGATTTTTGTCAGTTTGGTGTCTTCGCAGAAATTAGTCATGAAGCACTGGAGTTGGGTCTTAGGTTTGGTGGCATTTGTGGGCTATGGGTATGACTGCTGGGGCTTTGGCAGGGTGGGGATTTGCCCTGCCCCCTCCAGAGGGCATCCCAGAGTTGAAATGTTAGTTTCTTAAAAAAAGTATTTTTTTTTTTTTGGTTATAGATTCAGGATTCCCAGCCACCCAGAACCCTTCCACCACTGTGAGTTCCACAGCCCCCACAACCACTCATGGTTCAGTCCACCCCACCAGCACTGAGACTTCAAAGACCACCACCACCCCAGAGCCTCCTCTGTTTCAGAACTTCAGTGGCTACCATATTGGTGTAGGGCGAGCTGACTGCACAGGACAGGTGTCTGAAATCAATTTGGTAGGTACATCATGAGCTCCTCATGATTATATTTTATTTATAAGGTTTTGGGGTCACATCTGGTGAGGCTTGGGAATGACTCCTGGCTCTGAACTCAGGGATCACTCCTGGACCCTTGGAGGATCCTATGGGTTATTGGGGGGAATCAAACCCAAACTGCTTGTAATCAAGGAGCAAAGATTAACCACAGCAAATTATAAATGATGGGGAGATGGCACCCCCATTGGTACAGACCTTTGTCATTTCTGGAGTGATGTCTCTGAAGATCTCTCACCTCAAGGAGAACCCCCCGGATGTTTAATCAACAGAGTGGCATCGTTCAGATAGCTGGGAAGTAGTGCCATTGGGGAATCCAAAAGATTTACAGGAATGTTCTACTGTTGTCAGGTAGCAGATCGTGGTGGGAAGGGGCTGTATCATTGATGTCAGTTCTACCTGAAGATATAAAACTGTGAGGCTGTTTGAGGAGACTTTTTCCCTTCTACCAAATAATTTTAGGTTCTAGCTAAACTTGCTGACTTCATGAAAAGTGAATAAAATATGAATCTTAAAAAATCTCGGGGCCGGAGCGATAACATATTGGGTAGGGTGTTTGCCTTGCACACGACCGACCTGGGTTCGATCCCTGGCATCCCATATGGTCCCCCAAGCACTGCCAGGAGTAATTCCTGAGTGCAGAGCCAGGATTAACCCTTGTGCATTGCCAGGTGTGACCCAAAAAGCTAAAAAAAAATCTCACAATGGGTAGAGAAAGCAGAGGAGGAAGAATTCTGAAGACTTGGGTTAGCTTTTAAAGGTGGGATTTATGGTGAGAGAAGGAACTGGGGGCAGGTTGATTTGATCTGATTTAGCTTATGGAGGGACACCATAATTAAAACCAGGGTGAGTTGCCCTTAGTAAAGATTACTGGGGGTGGGAGGTGGGGGGATTCATGCCATAAATAGTGAGAGTAGCTTCAGTTTTCAGGTTGCTCCCGAGCAATGTGGGATGGTTCTGGGGAAAGAATTTCCTTGTGTACTGATTGGACAGGTAGGAAAAAACATTTTGTCTTCAAAATAAAGGCTTTAAAAGCTCTCAAGAGTGGTAGTAATATTCTCAAGTCACACCAGCTTCTTACTCATCAGTAGATCATTTAACAGGTTTAGGTTTTGCTGAATGATAAATTTATATTTTTCTACAAAGACTGGGCCTGCTCGAGCAAATTGATGATCAACAGGAGGGCCTTTACCTTTACCTTACCTTTACAAAGACCAAATTTTCTCTTATAATGTTGGGGTCATTCTTGAAAGCATGTCCATCATCTGATTTGGAACCACAGTGTTATGTTTTCCTTTGTCTTAAGTGTCCTTGTATGGTCATGCCAGTTTCTAGCAGCAGGCGAGTGTGATAAAGTGGCTGGTTGTTCCTTTGCAGATGGGTTACAGCAAATCTGGTCAGAAAGCTCGAGGTCTCCTCACCAGACTGTATAGTCGTGCTTTCATCATGGCAGAACCTGATGGGTCAAATCGAACTGTGTTTGTCAGCATTGATATAGGCATGGTTTCCCAACGACTCAGGCTGGAGGTAAGTGATTCTAATCACCTTTGATAAATCAAAAATTCATTAATGAAACAATAAATGTCATAAAAGAGATGAAAGAAATGTCATGATTCAAAGAAAAGTATGTGGATGAATATGATAGTGACCAAGTTCTCTGACTTTTTCGTCCAATAAATTTTTGCTACCATCAATATCCCGAATGAGCGTGATAGTCCAACAGACAATTATATTAAATGACTATTTTTCATATTTGGGGACCCTAAGGTAAGACCTGGTGGTGTTCAAGAGCCATATCTCGTTGAATTCAGGGTCCTTGCCTGGTGGGGCCCAAATTTGAGCCAGGGTTGCACCTGTAGTCTCCAGTGTATTAGCCTTTGTACTATCTCTCCTGCCTAGGTTCTCACTTGAAATCCTTTTGGCCAACGTTGCTTTCAATTCAGCTAATGTTTCACACCATTATTAATGCTAGTTTTCAGAAAGCTTTCAGGAGAGCTTCACATACATTCTTTCATTTAATCCCTGTGATGTAAGTCTGAGAACACCAACTAATCAATCACTAGTCCTCCTTTTAAGTCTTTAGATAGTGGAGAATATATGCAGGAAAACCGATGGGAATGAAAATATACTACTGAAGTGAGGTTGACCATTAATCACAGAAACTGGGAAACAGTCACATGGAGGTCTCGATATACCATTCTAATTTGGGGGGATGTGCTGGTAAACTTACATTTTAAAATTTTATTTGTTTATCCATTGTGAAGCAAAATAGTTCTTATTGGACAAAACTTGCTTAGGAAGATGTGAGGGGAGAGAAAGAAAAGAAGGATGTGTTTAAGAGAGAACACAAACTTCTCCAGAGTGGAGAAAGTAAGCAAGCAAAGATGTATAGAGATAAGCAAGTGAGATATATGTTCAAAGAAGAACAGGGGCTTGAAGAGCAAGCCTCCATAATAAAATTTTAAAATAACGTGCCATCTCCTATTTTTTACTGCATGGTGGAACATGTCAGACTTTTCTATTCCCCTACCACCACCGCCCGATTCCCAGCCCCAACTTCCAGTAATAGATTTTGCTGTTCACATGTAGAGAGGTTGAAATTAGCAGAAAGGTACAAGGGAAGGGGTCTTGACCTGCCTGTGTTATGTGAACCAGAAAGAGGAGAGTGGGTAGGGGTGAGGGAGATGGGGAAAACGGGCAGAGAAACAAAGAGAGACAGGTGGTGGACATCCAGGTCTGTCTAAGTCCTTTCCTAGGTCCCGACCCAGTTAGATTTCCTACATGGGATCAGATCGCAGATAGTGCTTTTTAGATGTCTACTGACATATTCACAAATGCAAGAAAAAAAGAAAGTCCGGAATACCTAGAACAATGACCACTAAAACCCCAATTCAGTGGCAAATTCTGTCCATGTCACTTAGAAATGCTGCTTCTGCTGTGTGACAGGACCAGTTAGAGAGAGTGATGGAAGCATGTAAAAATGTTTCTCCAGGGTTATTCCCTCTCAGGTTGGGGAATAGAAGCAGGAAGAGTAGGGAATTATGTGTCTTATGCTTACATTTCCCACAAAACTGAAGTGAGTCTATTGTCACCATTGTATGAATAAGGAGTCTTAAGGAAGGGTGTCTTTACCAAATTTGTAGCCAGCAGATAGCAAAACTGGGTTCTGGACACACATACATTCTGGGCACAGGTTCCAGAATCCACACTCTGAAACATAACTTTACTATATAATGTGGCATTATTCTATTATTTTAGGGGGGACATGCATTAGTCACCAATTTTTTTCGCAAGGTACTTCGATAATTCCTTCAGGGAAAATGCAGCTAAGTGAATCATAATCCACTATCCCTGTGAACTCTCTCCTTGGTTGGGGAATGGGAGGAAGAATTATAACAAAAATAAGCAAATAACCACAATTAATTGGAGTACATTGGTGTATTAGTTTTGTTCCACTGAACAATGAGTCTCCTGACCCCGCACCTTGCCTCACCGGAGCTGAGACCATTCTCCACATGCATGAAGGTACTGGTAGAGGAACAAAGGCATGCGGGCCCCGGGGCTGAGATCTCCAAGCCTGCTCGGATCGGGGCTGAGCATCCTCCACCCAGATCCTCCAAATTCCAGTAAGCAGGGGTCACACCCACCAACTGGCCCCCTGGCGCCATGTAATCCCATCAATGGCCAAGACCCAGAGATTATAAAACCCAGCTCCCAGAAGCGTGTGGCCGCATTTGCGGCCACACGACACATTATTATCTCATTCTTACTTTGGACAAAATGGCAGGCTACCAAATGTAACCTGCCCACACGGCAGAGTCTTGCAAACTCCCTGTGGCCTACCCAATATGCCAAATATCAGTAACAATGATGGGTCTCATTCTCCTAACCCTGGAAGAGCCTTTAATATGGCACTTTTTAAAAAATCTCAGGGCTAGGACGAAGGAGACGTTACTGGGGCCTGCTCGAGGCAATCAACGAACGACAGGATGGTCGTGATCATGATCACTGAACAATAAGCAGTCCCAAAATACAGTGACTTAAAACAACATTCATGATCTGAATGCATTCTATGTCTGGAATTCAGGACAGGTTTAATGAGGTGGTTTTGATTTAGGGTATCTTGAAATCAAAATGTTGGCAAAGGAGTTAGTCATCTGAAGACTTAGCTAGGGCTTGAAGTTCCACTTCTACTGAGATTCACTTGTATGGCTTTTCCCAAAGGACCTTAGTTCCTCATTGTTCTGAATTTTTCATGACATAGCAGCTGGCTTCTCTCAGAACAAGTAACTCAAGGGAAAGAACAGAAGGCATCACAGTGTCTTGTCTGATCTGACCTTAGAAAAAACACCATCACTTTCACTCTATCCTGTTCATTAGAAGCAAGTCAGTCACTTAGCTAATTTCACTAAAAGGTAGTAAAGTTAAGTTTCCCTCTTTGATAGTAGGGGTATCAAATTTAAAACTGAGGCCAGTGTTTAAGGCACTTGCCTTGCATGCAGTAGATCTGGGTTCAATTCCTGGCATACCACATATGGCCCATGTGTCCTACCAGGAATGATCCCTGAACACAAATCCAGGAGTTATCCCTGAGCACTTGCCAGTTGTGGCATAAAAACAAAAACTTTTTTTTCCCCCAAAACTACCAAGAGGATTTGGAAATTAGGGAGGATGGGACTGTAGAGATAGTACAGCAGATAAGGTGATTGATCCAGGTTTGATCGGCATTACAAATGATTCCCTGAGGCCTCTAGGAGTACTCCCTGAACACCACTGGGTGTTCCCCCATATCCTCAAAAAAGGGAAATTAGGGAGAAATTTCAAAAATGAAATGGTAGAATTTTATTCGTTTAAAAAACTGAAGTACTATTACATTAAAACATTTAACCATGCAATAGACTCAGCAGATTTTCCTAGTCCCCCTTTCAGTGGTCAGGATTTAATTAATTGCTTAACTTGTTTGTTTGATTTTTTTTCTGTGCCTGGGATTGTTATCCAGGGCTTCAGACATATAAGGTGTACTACTACTGAGCCTCATTACCCAGCATTGAATGGGCAGAAGATTTTGAGGTTAACACAGGGATACAGAGAACATGGATATAGGGAGAAATAGGGAGAAAGGAAGCTTTTTTTTGAAGGAATAATATCAGTTCTGCTAGGATACATGTAGACATGTAATTGGAGCTCTGTCTCCCAATGGAAGATGTATCATCTAGGGAAAGTGTGCTGTCATAATTGTCGAGGTCCTGGGATACAACACTGAGTACAATTTGGCAGGTAATAGGGAGTTCTCAGAGACTTTTAAGTAGAGAAGTGATGCGTGCACAATTTTGCCTTAGGATGTTTATTCAGTGATATTTGAGGTAAATGATCAGACTGGAATTTAAGGTTACACCACAAATGAACAGATTATTTCTGTTAGTATAAGGGCTCTGTTGAGAAACAGTAATAACATTTGGTACTTCAAATACAGAATATTTCATCCATGAATTTTATGATGTATTGAGAAGCTGAAACAGCTAGAAAGGAAACTCAGGAGGCAGAACTATTTTCCTATCTATTTTATATGGTTATTTTTATTATTGAAGAGCATCATTTATAATAGTGTCCATTTTTGTGATTTTGGTGTGCAAATTTATTTTTACCTTTGCCAAAGTGCTAGAAATCCTCCACCATGTCTTTATGGCACTTCAAGTCCATCTCTTCCTATCCATCCCCAACACCTCTCCCCACAACTCTTGGTAACCTCAATTGTAGTAACAATTTTGTTTTGTCATGATTTGGTAATTTACCCAATAACATGTGAGACTGTCATGAAAATCCTAAATGGGGACCAATGAGACATCATGGTAGTAAGAGGAAGAGATTGGTTTTCTTTTTTGGGGGGGGGTCACACCCGACATTGCACAGGGGTTACTCCTGGCTCATGCACTCAGGAGTTACTCCTGTCAGTGCTTGGGGGACCACATGGGATGCTGGGAATCAAACCTGGGTTGACTGCATACAAGGCAAACACTCTACCTGCTGTGCTATTGCTCCAGCCCCAAAATATCTTTTTTTTTTTTTTTGCTCTTTGGGTCACTCCCAGCAATGCACAGGGGTTACTCCTGGCTCTGCACTCAGGAATTACTCCTGGCAGTGCCTGGGGGGAAATATGGGATGCCAGGGATCGAATGAGGTTGTTTTTCTCATTATCAAGTTAAATATTAACAAGTTAGGGCATATCAGCTGTTGACGTTATTCTCATGATGAATCAGGAAGTATTCAAAGTGCTTCATGTATATTTCCATTTAATCCTCCAGCTACTTCACATATATTTTAATTAATCCACCAAACAATTAAAATAAGGGCAGGTACTATTTGACAAGGTATGCAATTTGACAATTGGGAAACTAAATTGCAGAGTCAAATAACTTGTCCAAGAGAACACAGCACATAGCATTAGACGAGTATCTTGGTGCAGGAGCCCACATTCATTACTTCTGTATTACTGCTTTTCTGATGAGTCAGAGATGGTTCTGATTGGGAAAATGGTGAAGAGTCCTTTGCAAAAATAGAAGTGTCAAAACATAGGCTCGCAGGTTTGGAGTGTGGAGAGGAAGAAGATTTAATGTGCTGATTTGTAGATGCTATTGTCTCTTCCTATCTGTCCCCAGTGCAAAGTCCTTTAAATGAACCCACTTTGTAATTCCGAGAAACAAAGGAAATTGTGGAAAATGAATGTATGTGGATAGTTGTCTATCTTATTTATTATAGTTTCTGGCAAGTTCTCAGTTTCCACTTTAGGACTGATGAAATTTCTAGCACTGAATATTTCAAGGAAGATTTCTGAGCAGAGACACACTGCAGAGACAGATGACTTCCTACTCAATGTCATGTTCCCAAGAGTGTCACTAAAAGCAAGGGGCGGGGGGATAAAGATAAAGAATTAAACTTTAGATATTAATACAGTATCTCAAAATGCTCCTCCCATAGGAATAGGAAGCATGCTATTCATGATGAGTATTTGCAGGCTTTGTTATTAGATAACTGGACTTCAAATTTCTTTTCCCCAGATGTCCTCTGTATCTGACCTTATATCAGAGATTGAAGTTTAGGATAAGATTTTTGTTATTTGTAGTCCTTTTCTTTAGTTTGAAAACTGAAGATTTGGAACTTCTAACTTAGAGCATGAATCTTAAATTAAATTAAATATTAAATTAAAACAAGTCTTTTCTGTGCTGAGATTGAACTCAAATGTGTGGGAACTGCAGGGTTCTAAGACCTGACTGAAGCCAAGGGTCTACTTCGAGTTGCTCCCTACTGGGCTAGCACGAGAGGGCTGACAAAATGGTTCTCTTCCACATGGTTTCCTTTCATTCAGATTGCTGGGTGTCCTTAAGTAAGAAAAGCTAGCTTCCCTTAGACCAGTAGTTTGTCCATGAATATTGACTTCATCATTTTGAGAAGTGAGGCAATAAAAAGGCTTGGAACGCCTTCAAGAACGTCGAAGAAATAGCTAAGAGGACGAAGAACCTCTGGCTCCGGGCACATCTCTTTGATTCCACTGTTCTTCCTGCATTAACATATGCCTCAGAGACCTGGGCCCTATGCAAACAAGATGAGAACGCCATTCAGGTCTCCCAAAGAAGAATAGAAAGAGCTATGCTTGGAATATCACGTTTCACTCAAATGAGAGAACGAATCCGGAGTTCTGACATCCGTCGACGATCAAGGATCAGGGACGCTGTCTCATTTGCCAAGGTGTCGAAAATCAGATGGGCTGGTCACGTAATGAGATTTAAAGACGACCGTTGGACTAGAGCTGTTACTGATTGGATTCCACGGGATGTCAAGAGACCGCGTGGCCGCCCACCTACCAGATGGTCAGACTTCTTTGTCAAGATCATGAACGATCGGTTTGAAGCCCTCCATGTTCCCGGAGCGAAGAGATGCCATTGGGCTACATTAGCACGCGACAGGGACAAATGGAGACGTTACTGGCGCCCGCTCGAGCAAATCGACGACTAACGGGAAGTTAAGTGATTAAGTGATACAATATATTTCCTATTTCCTACAGGACACTTCTCTGTCTGAGGTTGCAGACCCAGCTTGTACTCGAATCTTCCTTCATTAAAGACACTTTCCTAGGTGTGATATTCGAATTATGGGCACGAGAAACTGTTAGTAACAGTTGTAAACCACAGAATCTCAATTAAAAAAAATTTTTTTTAATGACAACGTTGACTCCAAACACTAACTCCACACCCCTTCACGATTATTGGTTTCAGCTATCTTTTTTAGTCTATGATTAACCAATTATTTAATGAAATGATTGAGTTAGTCAAAAAGTTAAATATGCTGAGTAAAGCTAGCGAGGAGAGGGACAGATACAGAATGGTCTTCCTCTTTTGAGTTCTGTGACTGGAGCGATAGCACAGCGGTAGGGCCTTTGCTTTGCATGCGGCCAGCCTGGCCGACCTGCGTTCGATTCCTCTGCCCCTCCCGGAGAGCTTGGCAAGCTACCGAGAGTATTTCACCCGCATGGCAAAGTCTGGCAAGCTACCCGTTACATAGTCATATGCCAAACACAGTAACAACGAGTCTCACAACGGAGACGTTACTGGGCCCACTCGAGCAAATCAATGAACAATGGGAGCATAGTGCTACAGTGCAGCTAACTCGGTTCAATCTCTGGGACTCTATAATTGTGAACACCACCAGGATCGTAAGATCCCTGAGCACAGAGTCAGGAACAAGCCCTGAACACTGCCACCTGTGGTCCAAAAAACAAAATAAAATAAAATAAAGTTTGAAGAAAAAATTCAAATTCTATCTCACAAAACACCCAAAAGGAGAGAGAGAACACAGGGGATTGCCCTGCCACAGAGACGGGGGGATGGGGGGATGGGGGTGGGAGGGATATTATCCATGGTGGTGGAAAATGGGCACTGGTGGAGGGATGGGTATCTGATCATTGTATAATTGAAACCAAAGCACAAAAAATTGTAAATCTACAACTTTAAAAAAAATAAAATAAAATAAAGGGGAAAAAAAAATGTTGATACACAAAATGTTGATACTAGATGGAATTCAATGTTCTCTCTGCCAAGAAACCATAATTTACTCTTTATTCCCTAAGCCTCTGAATTTAAAATAAACAATGATATTTTACACAAGTCAATTTATAAGCACTTGTTAACTTTATAGGAGACAGGGCCTTCCATGCATATTAGGCTGTTGTGGAATAAAGGCTTTGTGCTTAGTATATTAACTTAGGAATTCAAGAGAGTAATTTTTTATTTTGAAGATCATAGTGATGACACCATTTTAGAAACTAAAGAGTATGAATTTTTGAAATAAAACTGTTATGTATATAATTGGTCACGGTCACGGTCCTCCCGTTATTCATTGATTTGCTCGAGTGGGCCCAGTAACATCCCCATTGTGAGACTTGTTGTTACTGTGTTTGGCATATTGAATACATCACGGGTTGCTTGCCAGGTTCTGCTGTGCGGGCAAGATACTCTTGGGAGCTTGCTGGGCTCTCCGAGGGGCAGAGGAATCGAACTCAGGTCGGTCATGTTGGCCACTTGCAAGGCAAACGCCTTACCCGCTGTGATCGCTCTAGCCCATGTATATAATTATTATCAGTAATACATAATTTAAATTTATATATTTAATATATAATTTAAGAGAACTCATGGATTCTCCTCCCAGATAGGAGTATAAAAGGAGGCTCCCAGAACCATGCCATCGGACCCCACGCCAGGCTGTGGGGCGGGTGAGAGCAGTGAAGGCACCCTCCTCAGCCCCAGGGACCCAGCCCCAGCAGCCGACCTCTACTGCCCAACCACGCAGCATCTGAGACTGGTCCTAGAGGAAGCTGAGCACTGTAGAGAAGATGGTGTGAAAGGGTGGTGGGGAGAGGGACGCCGGGGACAGGGTGGGGGGAAGTAAGCTGGCACTCTGGGGCAGAAGGTGGTGTTGGAGCATTTTGTGAACGGAACCCTGCCAGTCTCAATACTGTGAATCACAGTGTTTTAGATACAAATTTAAAAAAAGGTGAAAAGCAAACAGCCCCTCTCTCATGACTTTCCTTTTCCTTACCCAATCTCCACATATTTGTACACATATATAATAACACTTATCAGTACATGTCTCATGCAAATTACCATGCTCCCAGTCTAGATCTTCCAGTGCTAGTACAGAATGGTTTCAATCCCAAAGAACGTGCTCTCTGGGGCTTTCAGGTTGTTCCTAAGGGAAGCAGCAGGCAGGAGTGGTCAGGCAAGCTGCACCAAACCAGTCCAGCAAGCTAGACCAGTCGCTGCAGGCTGGTCAGGGTGCCTTAACTTCATTACAGCCTTGTCAGGAGGGAATTATAGACCATCCAGAGCAAAGGCCAAGCAAAGAACAATCTAGATATAGCCGTGGGAAAGATTGCTGCGTGGGGAACAGTCAGACACTGTACTGTGCACAAAGCTGATGCTTGCACTTTGCTCCCTGGCTGCTCTCTGGCTTCCCAGCCAAAGAGCAGAGGAGGAGGGTCAGTGTCCTTCATTTCCCCACAGATTCATTTTCACATGTATTTATTACCTTTCCTCCCCATTAGAATAGAAACTTGGTCAGAACAGAAACCCCATGTATTCCTTGTCCTTAAAGCTGTGCCTAAGAACTAATACTTTGGGTCTGATGAATGCTACTGGGTAAGAGTATCAGTGCTAGAGCTGCAGAACTAGCTCTGCTATTTATCAGTGGGGCAATTGATTGAACTTCTGTGAACCTCAGTGCTCTCAGCTAAAACATCTATCTCTAGGGGTTGTTGAATATCTCAGCATTGGGGCTGGAACGATAGTACGGCGGGTAGGGTATTTGTCTTGCACGCGGCCGACCCCGGTTAGATTCCCAGCATCTCATATGGTCCCCCGGGCACCGCCAGGGACAATTCCTGAGTGCAGAGCCAGGAGTAACCCCTGTGCATCGCCGGGTGTGACCCAAAAAGAAAAAAAAAAGTCCTAGCTTTGTGCTTGCACAGTGCAAAAATCTATGTAATGTTAGATATTACGGTTATCGCTACTGTAGGGATACATTGAAGCATAGAGTAAAAGGCCTCTTGACGAAATGTTAGGAATATGCCTCAGTGATTGGATCCATCAAAGTTTAGTCTCTTACTAAGCACCTATATTATTTTCTTCTTAATTGTTTTTTCCTCTTTCTTGCCTGAAGGTCTTGAATAGACTGAAGAGTAAATATGGCAACCTGTATAGAAGAGACAATGTCATCCTGAGTGGCACTCACACACACTCTGGTCCTGCGGGGTATTTCCAGTATACCATCTTTGTAATTGCCAGTGAAGGATACAGCAATCGAACTTCTGAGTTCATGGTCTCTGGCATTGTGAAGGTAGGCCACAGAGAAAGTTAGCTGTTCACTGTTGCTTACGTTTTTCTGGAGCAGTTTGGTGTGATTTGAAGAGTCTCTAGAAGATTTTGGTCTGAGTGCAGTTTTATGATCTATGAGATCCTGACTGGATTGGAAGCGGAGGGTTCTGTGGTGATAGCAAACACCATGCAGTCGTGAAACAAACCACTTTGCATGAAATCCTTTTAAAATTATTGGGTACCACATAGTCGAGTCTCTGTGCAAAGTCATGAAAAAACCCGCAATAGGGCTTTAAGTAATTATAGACAGTTCCAATTTTCCTTTTATTTTAAAACATTTTCTTGTATTTATCTAAAAGCATACTATATACAATTTATGAACATGCACTCTCAGTTTTCAAGTCCTTCTAGACTCATATAAACTTTTATAGTCACCTCAAATATGTCTCCCATTTCTGGCTATGAGAGATTTTATTCCTTTTTCTACTGTATTCCATCATGTTAGATAATTCCATAGCATTCTTGCTAGTAATTCCTTTATCCCTTTTCCTTTCAAATACAGCCTCTCCCTACATTTCTCAAAGTATTCTCAAGCATTCAAAAAACCAGTTGTCAGAGGTTATCTCTTTATAACAGTATTTTTCAAATTCTACTTGGTCATCTATAAATGACTTTATAAAACTGGCAGTATTGAATTCTACAAGAATCAAAAGTTGAAATCAAAATGTATTGCAACATATAGTGTAGAATATCTTGTATGAATATAGTTTGTTTTGTGAATTTTTATTTATGTAAGATGTGTATATATATACATATATATATGCATATGGCTAGTTTGATATATATTGTTAGGAAAAATGTGCTAATGTTTGTGGTTCACAAAGTGAAAAGATGGGTGGTGTTAAAGGAGGGTGTGATGGAAATAGCAGACAATGTGGGAACACAGATATGTTTCCCAGTTTGGCCATTTGCAATGGGAGAGCATGCCTAAACCATGGCTGTGATAGACAAAGCCCTCCAACTGATAGATTAAAGTCCTTCCTACACACAGAATTTCTCTATCTCGTCCATGCAGACTTTTGCTTTTAACCTCTGGACACTCCCTGTGTGGCAGTACTCCAGCATTCCCCTTCATCGTAAACAGGTCGGACACAAAGGAAATTGTCCACCGGAATCTCTGTTTATGCTGACAAGGCCATTATCCCTGCAGGGATTATTAATTTTTTTAACTGTTTTTAACCTGCAGAGCATTGAGATAGCACACAGAAACCTGCAACCAGGCAAAATCTTTATCAATAAAGGAATTGTGAATGGGACTCAGATCAATCGAAGCCCTACTTCTTACCTGCAGAATCCAGAGTCAGAGAGATCAAGGTGAGGGATAACAAAATGATACCACGTGTTTTGATTTTTAAAAATAAGGAAATCTTGGTACTTGAGGAAAATAGTGGAATTCTAGAAACAATTGAAAATATAATAACCATTTAAAATCAAAACAAGCAGAAATGAATATTGAAGGTAGAAACATACCCCCAAGCAGGAGTCTTCCCAGTTTGCTGGGTGTGAGAATCAATGTTAATATTTGAAGGATACTGAGTGTAGGATCCAGACACTACTATGACTTTCATCTTAGCTTTCTCTTTCATAGTTATGTGACATTCAGTAATTATTGACTTTCAGTTCCTTCCTTTGTAAGATTGAAATAAAAATGTATGCAATAGGTTTATGTTAAATAAACGAGTGACTATGATATTCAGGGAATATTAATTTAAGAGAATATGGTGAGAGAAGAGACAAAAGAATAAAAAACTGGAAGAAAATAAAACTAGAAAAAGTAAAACTAGCATATTGAATAAAACAACTAAGGATGATCATTAACTTGTTGTTCTTGTTATTTTAATTTTAAGCAATGAGTCAGTTTTGTGACAGAAAAGAAGTATTTGGTTACTGTGATTATACAGTGATTATATACACTTGGTTACTTGGTATAAAGTAACACCTCAGTTCAATTTGATCATGGTTTTCTGCATATTTTAGCACTTTTTAAAGAAGTTGATTTTTCAAAAACAATCTAATTTCTCTTGAAAGGACATAAAAGAGTACTTTAAATTACAGGTCATTAGAACTCTTGATTTTACATATTCCATGCTTTTTTGGGGGAGAAATTCCATTAAATTTGGTAATAGAAATTTCAAAGACAAATCTTCTTTTTGCATCTGTCAAGTACTTCTTATGTCAGCTTCAACTGTATGTTATTCAGAAGGTTCACCTTTGGTTCTAACTGACTTTCTTCCTTTTTCTACTGACCAGATATTCTTCAGATGTAGACAAGGAAATGGTGGTCTTGAAAATGGTAGATCTGAGTGGAAATGACCTGGGTATTTTAAGGTACTGTATGTTCTTTTCTTTCTTTCTTTTTTTTTTTTTTGGCTTTTTGGGTCACACCCGGCAATGCACAGGGGTTACTCCTGGCTCTGCACTCAGGAATCACCCCTGGTGGTGCTCAGGGGACCATATGGGATGCTGGGAATCGAACCTGGGTTGGCCGCGTGCAAGGCAAACTCCCTACCCGCTGTGCTATTGCTCCAGCCCCAACGTACTGTATTTTCAAAAAAAAAAAAAAAACCAACAACAAAATTCTGTTTAATAGTAGTGATGATAGCTGCTCCTTGGAAATTATTTTTTATTTTTAATTGAATCACCCTGAGATAAACCATTTCAAAATTGTTCATGACTGGGTTTTAGTCATACAGTGTTCTAACACCTGTCCCTCCACCAGTGTACATTTCCCACCACCAATGTACCCAGTTTCCCTCTAGCCCCAGCCCTGCCTTTACCTGATAGTAAGCACTTATCTCTCTCTTCTCTTTTCTCTCTTTCTCTTCTCTCTTCTATCTCTTCTCTTTCTCTTCTCTCATCTCTCTTTTCTCTTCTATCTCTTCTCTCTCTTTTCTCTTCTCTCTCTTCTCTCTCTTTCCTCTCTCTTCTCCTCTCTCTCTTTTCTCTTCTCTCTCTCTTCTCTCTTCTCTGCTCTCTTTCTCTCTCTCTCCTTCTCTCTCTTCCTCTTCTTTTGGCGTTAGGTTTGCACCATAGGTACTGAAAGGTTATCATGTTTGTCCCTTTACCTACTTTCAGCAATCCTTGGACTTGACTAAAGAACAGACGTTACCAAGCGGTTGGGGGCGGAGGCATACAGTGGAAGGGAAGGAAGAGGCACAGGTGGAGTGATTTAAGGATAGATTTAACACTTGGTGGAGGTGGAGGCGAAGTAACTTTGTACACTCAGAATATAGGTATTAACACAATTGTAAGTAGGTTACTTCCATTATAAAAAAATCTGTTTGGATAACTAACTGCTTCAATTAATTTCCTTAATTAAGAAGGGGGTGAGGAGGCTAGAATAATGGCAGCAGAGGTTGACAGTAGTGGAGTGGTTAAGAGTGCAGACACACCTGGGATCCAATCAGGCAATCATGGGAAATGTTCTGAGAGACTCGAGGCTTATCTGGGGGCAGAGCCTAACACTGTCTGGCACACGATATATAGATCAGTTATTGCTGTATCAGTATCTCATCTCTGGAGCTTTTATCATGGTGGCATTGTGACTTTGGTCAAGTTATTCAGTTGCTCTGATTCTCATTTTTCGTAGCACTGTCATCCTGTTGTTCATTGATTTACTCGAGTGGGTACTAGTAACGTCTCCATTGTGAGACTTGTTGTTACTGTGTTTGGCATATGGAATATGCCATGGGGAGCTTGACAGGCTCTGCCATGTGGGCGGGATAAAATTCTTAAAAATGTTTACAGTATCTTTTAATGAATTTTGTAGGGGACTGCCAGGTAGGATTAATGAAATATCTCACGATCACGACCATCCTGTTATTCGTCGATTGCCTCGAGCAGGCTCTCCTTTGTCCCAGTCCTAAGATTTTTTTTTAAAAAGTGCCATATTCAAGGCTCTTTCAAGGTTAGGAGAATGAGACCCATCATTGTTACTGGTATTTGGCATATTGGGTACGCCACGGGGAGTTTGCCAGACTCTGCCGTGTGGGCAGGTTACATTTGGTAGCCTGCCAGTTTGTCCAAAGTAGGAATGAGATAATAAGATGTCACTTCCGGGAGCTGGGTTTTATAGTCTCTGAGTCTTGGCCGTTGATGGGATTACACGGTGCCAGGGGGTCAGTTGGTGGGTGTGACCCCTGCCTACTGGAATTTGGAGGATCTGGGTGGAGGATGCTCAGCCCCGATCCGAGCAGGCTTGGAGATCTCAGCCCCGGGACCCGTATGCCTCTGTTCCTCTACCGGTACCTTCATGCGTGTGGAGAGTGTTCTCAGCATGGTGGTGGCTGGTTCTGGAGGTCTTCGGCTGCCGGAGCCCTGGTCGGGGTGGGGAGGGAAACTCAACCCGCTCCCCTCCAAGGGGCCCCGGTGAGGACAGCCAGGCGCAGGGGCAGGAGACTCTGAATGAAATATCTATGTGAAAAAAATTTTATGCATGTTAAATTTAAAGTGTCACAAGAAAACAGCAACATTAAAGAGGACGACCCATAATCCAGATACTAGGGTTGACCCCAGAACTACCTGGAGAACATCATAGTAGTATGAAAAAAAGTTCAGATTTCATTGTTTAGTTTTAGGGCCTGGATTCAAGCATCAACCCTGGCATATCACCATAGCCTGAGACAAGTTGCTGATCTACATATGCCTCAACTATTTTGTTTGAAACTGGAAATGATAATACTTCTAAAGGTTGTTTGAAGATTAAGCATAGTAACACATGCACATCTCCTATTCTATGCTTGGCATAAAAAAATTTTTAAATGATTTTTAGCTAAATGGTAAGAATAAGAGTAATACCCCAACTCTTTTATTCTGTTAAAACTTATCAAAATGCTTGAAATTCCTAGACTTAGAGTTACTTCATTGGGTATAACGTGGGCACTAAAATTTCCCTGGTAAAATAAACTTTTTTTTTTGCCTTTTGGGTCACTCCCAAATGCTCAGGGGTCACTCCTGGCTCTGCACTCAGGAATTACTCCTGGCGGTGCTTGGGGGACCGTATGGGATGCCGGGGATTGAACCCAGGTCGACCGCATGCAAGGCAAATGCCCTACCCGCTGTGCTATGGCTCCTGCCCAAAATGAACTTTCTTATATCGACAGATGTAATAGGATTTATACTCATTCTTCTCTTAGAATAAATTAGTTATTTGTCACCTAGCATTTAACTAAGGAGACATTTTAAGAGTTAGGCCTGTAGCTATGAGCCGATCTCCCCACCATGACACCTTCCCACCACCATATTTGGGATGTTTCCATCCCAAGCCCCAACCCTGTCCCAAAGCAGAACCGAAATAGTTTGTTTTGTATTGTTTGTTATGAATAAACTGCTGAAAGTGGTCCAAAACAGTTTTTTTAGAGGAAAGTGTGTAAAGATTGTTGCATTTCCCCCAGAGCCCACTAAGCCCTTGTATAAGAGATTGCTCGTATGTTGTTGAAGGTTGAGGCTTGTGTGCATTATTGGTAAAAATATATTTCCCTCAAAGATGGGTTTGCCTTCTTCTTTAAACCCCTCAAATATAGTGTGCTGCTTTTGGAATATGAGTGGTGTGAGGTATGAGCTGTCATTTGTGGCCGCGAGGTCCAGGAGAAAGTCTACTCGTGGCTGAGGCTTGGCCCGAGCGAGTGGAGAGCTGTTCTGAGTGTGGCAGCAGTTGAGTGCTGGAGGTTCTTGGCTGCCAGGGCTGGGTCCCTTGAGGTGGGGAAGGGACTCAAATGAAACAGCCTGGCATAGGGTCCGGTGGCATGGCTTGGTATGTGTCTTTTATGCTCTCTTCTGAGAGAGAGGACAGTGAGCCTCTGGATCGTGGCTGTTGATCTGGCTCAGGCACCAGCCAGAGGCAGCTTATGGGCTTGGCTGCCAAGTCGTGGGAAATGGGGAGATGGGAGCGGGGGTCGGGGGAAGGCAGACACCATGGGAGAAGGACAACCATAGGATTTCTTACAGTGTAAGGAAAAGTAGTGTTACAAGTTGAGAGGATGCGGTGAGTTTGGAAGGGAATGAGCAGAGAATCTAGGAAGCTAAGTCTAACTTTTAGATGGAATGCTTTAGTGGGAAATTTGGTTGGGAGAAGGTTAGTACACCAGCAAATATCTAAGACTCCTTAAAAACCTTGGTAGAATGGCTGAGACTGTTTTCAGTTGCATTTTACATGTTTCAAAATCACTTAACAGCGAGAACACTCAAAATATTAGAACTCAAAAATGTTAACCTTTTACCCAGCTGTTCTTTGATCCCTCATATGTAACTACATGATATGACTAGAGGTCCAAGGGTCAACCATTAAGGTTATGATAATGCTTTCCCATCTGCTGTGCTTAACACCCAGCACTAATTTTCCATTGTTTCTTCAGGGGTCATATGTTACCCTTGATGTAATTGCTCCTGTGATTGCCTCTTGTTGCACAGCAATAATTTCTCTTTGAATACATTAATAATAATCTACAACGTAAAGTCAAATCTGGGCGGCTGAGTAACTCAACTATCACATGCCTGCTCTTAGAAACCCAAGAAACGAGGAGTTTGGAAGCACAGAATCTCAGAATCGACAGGGCACAAGATCTAGTTCAGACTAAGAATATTGATGAACCACCCAGTGCCATAGTGAGATTGTTGCCTTCACACTGAAAACCACATTGGAGTTAGTTATTCATTTCTTCTGTCTTGCATCTCTGTTTCCATTTCTTCACCTATTCTGTGTCCTACAATATTTCTACTCCTGGGAAGGATATATTTCCTGGCTTTGAAATCAGGCACCAAATACCTAGATCAGATGCTGCACTGTTGTTCCTTAATCAAAACTTTCTAAAGTCCCTGAGACTTAGTTACCATATTTTTCTCCTTCTTCCCTCCCACCTTCCCTCTTCTCCCCCTCCCACACTTTCCCCCATATTCCTTCCCTTCCTCAGTTTTGAGGCCGTACCTGGCATTGCCTATGGGATTACTCCTGGCTCTGTACTCACGAATTACTTCTGGAGGTGCTCAGCAAACTACATAGGATTGAACCCCAGTCAGCCATGTGCAAGGCAAAACACCTTACCTGCTTCGTTTTCTCCTTATTTTCTACAATATTTTATTTTATGTTATCTCATTCTTACAGAAAGAATTCATAGGAAGGTCCATTTAAAAAAGTAATAGGTCATCACTAATTATCAGAGAAATTAAGTCAAAATGTCTTGCACCAGGGTCAATATTTAAAAAGTCAGGGCAGCTGTAAAGCTGTGCACTTAGTTCTCTGAGCAGTGCCAGGAGTGATCAAAGGCAGGAGTGAGCCCCACTTCCACCCCCAAAAAAGAGAGAAAGAGAGAAAAATAAACTCATTATATTTCCCAAAGTCAATTGTGGTTAATATCTATGTGTCTTTTCTTCTCCCTTTTCCTCTGTGTGGAATATATAATAATAAGTCAGCAGGACTGGGAGATCAAAGCAGGACACACAAAGCGGTTTCACTCACTTTGGGAACTAGCTTTATGATATTGTTAAAAAATAAAAATACTTTGGGGTGCTTGAGTGATAGTACCTTGAATAGGGCACTTACCTTGCATGCAGCTGACTGTGTCTGACCCCCAGCATCTCGTATGGTCTCCTGAGCATGCCAGAAATAATTCCTGAGCACAGAGCCAGGAATAGGCACTGAGCACCACCAGGCGTGGCGCAAAAAACAAAAGAAAAAACAAAACAAAACAAAACAAAAAAAGAACTCTGAAAATAGTAATGGCTCTATTTCCATTTTTGAGACTATTGTGTGTTTGCATGCATTATGAGTGATTCTTTTTTTATGAGTGATTATTTTTAAAAAATTTATTTGTTGAATCACTTTGAGAACAGTAACAAAGCCATTCAGTTAAAATCTCAGTTGGTCATACAATGATCAAACACCCGTCCCTTCACCAGTGCACATTTTCTACACCAAGAACCCCAGTAAACCCCCCTCCCACCCACCTCCCACCTGTGTGGCAGATTTCCACTTTACTCTCTCTCTGTCTGTCTCTCTCTCTGTCTGTCTCTCTGTCTCTCTGTCTCTCTGTCTCTCTGTCTCTCTCTCTTTCTCTCTCTCCATTGATCATATTCAATATTACGACAAAATACCCACCACTGTTATTGGAATTTTCCCCAACATTCAGACCTGCTACAAAGACATCATTAGAAAATTTATTTTCTGTTGTTGATTTTGAAGAGCATATGGTGTCATGTGGCCACAATAGCAGCCATGCGAATTTGGATTTCTGATATTTTAGTAATAAACCTAGAGGGATTACTGCCAGAAGCCCCTGGGTTCCCAGATTGGTATGTGTGCCTCAGGGTTCATGGTCGGTCAGAAGCTGGAGGAGGCATTTGAGGGTGGCAACCCGGAGCATTGTCATGGCGGGGAGCAGGGCCGATTCCACCCCTCATCCCATGAAGTCCCACGTGTCTCATCAATGCAGTCACATATCTGACTGTTCATTAGGCTCTAAAAAGTGCAGGACACCATGTCGCTGCCACAGAGGGGGACAGGCGGAAGGACAGACACCCTTCCCCTCCCAGGGTGGCATAGCACCATAGTTAAATACATTTCCTTTTGGAATCAGAGGTTGCCTGGGAGCCGGGGCAGCCCCATTGCAGTTCAGAAAAACTGTCCTGGTACCCACATGCCAGAGCCATGCTTGTAGAAGCTCATGGTCACTGGGATTCCATCTGGAGAAGGTGGGATGGCAGCACCTACTGCATCTGGAACCTCCTGGTGATATTGGCTCTGTTTGGGGCCCGGAGCATTCTCCGGGAGCTCTGGGGCCCTCCAGCCAGTTTTCTTCTTTGTTGCTGTGTGTCATGAGTGATCCTTTTTAAGTTTAGTGAAGATATTTCTCTTAAAAAGTCTATGATAGCACTGTCACTGTCGCATTGTGGCACTGTGGCACTGTTGTCCCATTGTTCATTGGTTTGCTCCAGCGGGCACTAGTAACGTCTCCATTATGAGACTTGTTGTTACTATTTTTGGCATGTCGAATACGCCATGGTAACTTTCCAGGCTCTGCCGTGGGGACAGGATATTCTTGGTAGCTTGCCGGGCTCTCTGAGAGGAATGCAGGAATGAAACCCAGGTCAGCCATGTGCAAGGCAAATGCCCTACCCGCTGTGCTATCACTCCAGTCCCAATGACAGCAGTACTCAGAATTTACTCAGTTCTCTGAACTTTAAAAATTAACATTTTAAAATGCTAAGTATGATAGTTTATTATATGTAAACATATACTATGCAATATCATGTTTTCAGTAAGATCTTATGCTCAACTAATGAGGAATCATTTGATAACGTACAACTGTTTTTCATCAAAAAATATACTGGTAAGCATTCTTGAGCAGATAATATTGTATATTTGTCAGTAATGTTCTTATAAATTCCTTGAGATTAGATTGTGGGGCCAAAAAGGAAAGTGTTATTAAATCTTTTCTCACAAAGTATCAACTGTTTCTCTGGAAAGGTTTTGATAATGCACATTGCTGCTTCCCAAACAAGAGCGGGTGTGTTGCCTTGGAAATCTTGGGTCTATCATGTTTTACAGTTGTTGGTAAGGGCTGGACCAAAAAAGTCAAGTCACTATTGTTTGCCATTCAATTTCAAAATTGGGCTACATTAAAAAATAGTCTTATTGGTTATTTGTTTTTCTGTTGATCTTTGATTCGAGAATTTTGATCACAAGAATTAAATGAGTTAAAGCTAAACCAGACAGCTATGTGCTAATATTACTGAGAAGAGATTTTACACATAGGACTTTTGAAAAAAATAGTGTCTTTCTCTTTGCAGCAGAGATGATAGAATATTTTTCCAGGATGCTGGCCATGTTTACATGTACTTTCACTGGGACTTCCCTGTGTAGTTTATTCTTTTTCTTTTGTATCTGCTTGTTTGACACTCAGGTTGACCTTTGGATAAAATTCTAGGGTCTGTCTACTGTAGTGAATTACACTTTCCTTCCCCAGGTAGCTTGTAAATAGGCGAGATGAAAAAGACTGTTAGGGAGGTGAGAAGAGGTATGCTAATCTGGGTAATTAATGCCAGGAACCACAACAGACTAGGAAAATTCTGCCAGGAACCATATAGCAGTGAATGTGAAAATTCCAGTGGCTTCACACAAATAAGGGCTTATTTCCCACTTATGGAGCTTCTAGTAATGATTGTGTGGTTCTCGTGCAAAGAGTTATTGGCCCAAGCTGTTCACATGCCCTACTACCCTGATGATAGGAGTGGGAGAAATGAGCACGTGGACATAAAGTGTCTGCCACAAGAGGGCAGGGTTTCCTCATTGTAAGTACTTCCTGGTTCTAGCGTACAGATTGAATGCAGGTATTATATACACACAAAGACACGCAGGGCTATGATTATATAACCATATCTTTTAATACATTAATATTATCAAGCCCGGCAAGCTACCGAGAGTATCTCGCCTGCATGGCAAAGCCTGACATATTTGTTATGCCAAACACAGTAACAAGTGTCACAATGGAGACATTACTGGGCCTGCTGGAGCAAATCAAAGAACAACGGGAGGACAGTGACAGTGACAGTGAATCTTATAAAGAAGTCTCTCAGAGGTTTTGTCTTCTGCCTTATCACTATCATCTGCAACAGCAGCAGTAACTGCATCATCACCAACATCATAGTGATGGTTTAATGGAATAGACCAGTCATTTTTATTTGGGGATCAAGGGTCGGCAAAGCTGGCTCTGCTCAGGTCTTACTCCAGAGCTAGTCTTGTAGTCATTCAAACACAGGACTATAACACTAGTTTTTAGAGCTTTCATAGCAAATTACTATGGGCTGGCTGGCCATATATAATACAAATATATTCTGCCACAGATTTGAAGTCCAAAAGTAAGGTATTTGCAGAATTGGTTCCTTCCAGAGGTTCTGAGGGAGAATCTCTTCTTTATTTCTTTCCTAGTTTCTGGCTGACTGCTTGTAGACATATCACACCTCCATCTTCGCTATGCTTACCTCTCTTTTCTTCTGGATGTTTCTCTGTTCCTTTTCTCTTGTTATGATGCGATCTGTAATCAGATTTTAGACCAGCCTCTGCCAGTTTGATCCCACTTGGTCTTTACTATGATTGCATCTCTAAGGACTCTATTTCCAAATAAATAAATAAACAAATTCACTTTCTAAGGTTACGGTGAACATGAGTTTGAACTTATTTGGAAATAGAATATTTAGAGATGAATCAGTAATGGGTTGAATAATGAACTTTAGTGGGTTGAATAATGTCCTATCAACATTCTGAGGTTCTGGTGGACATAGATTTTTGAAAGGGCATTCATTATTCAACCTACTATGGTTTACTGGAAAAACTCCCATGAGTTTCCTTATCTTTGGGAATACTCTCTTTGAACGGAGTACAGTATTCTCTTTATTACATATTTCAGCTGGATCCTACCTCTAGAATGTAGGATCTTGGTACAAATCACACAAAGATAATCCCTTTCCATGACTGGATTTCAGCCTCAGCTAATGCATTTTTGTCACATTGTACTGGAACAAATTGCATATGCAATATGATGACCCAGGTCTGAGAGAAAGAATCCTGGAACAGGTTTGATACTGTTTATAATATTAAGAAGTTAGATTTCACATTTGGCTTTTCTGTTTCAAAATAGTAAATACACAATTCAATTGAAAGAGGCCCTAGAGATGTTTTGCTGCAAATGTTTCTATTATACTTATTAAAATTAATTTGTTATATATTGGTTTACAAGCATAGTAGAAATCTGTTATTTTTAAGCTTGGGAAACAGGGGTTTTAACTGACTACAGTGCTACAATCTAGGAAATGAACTCAAAAGCCTTGACTTTTGATTTTTGATTGCACCAGGCTGATTTTGTTGGTTTTGGTTTGAGGGCAACAACCAGCACTTAAGGCTTGCTTCTGCCTCTGAGCTCAGGGATAAGTCCTGGCAGAATTGAGAGATCAGATGGAGTACTGGCCATCAAACAAGGGTCAGCTGCATGCAAGGCAAGTACTCTATGGGTTGTAGCATTCTTCCAACCCCCAAACCTGTTTTTATCGGACACTTTACTTAAAAATGTTTATTAGTGGTATGCTTATATATATAATATTTTTAGTCTGAAATTTTTGGAAGCCATCCACATTTTTTCCCTTTAGAACTTTCCTTTGATGAATATTTTTGACCAGATTTGAATAGAGCCTCCTTAAAGGAAATTAATCAATTTTCAGCATATACTTAAAAATATTCATCTCTATCATGATAATAAGGTTATTGTAACAAGCTAGATATTCTAATAGCACATATGTCAGAGAGCAGAGGAGGGAAAATAGGGAAATGTCTTACTTTAAAAAGCAAAAAACATTTAAAAATTTTTTAAATTAAAGAACTGATTTACAAAGTTATTGATAGTTGTGTGTTTAGGCATTTAATATTTCAACACCAGTCCCAACACCATGTCAACTTTTCTTCCCAGTGTTCCCATATTCCCTTGAAAAATAAATACCTTTTTAAAAATACTTATTTTTTGTTTTTAGAGAAAAAATGGAATTCATTTAATTTATTGTCAAAAATAAGTAGAATAAATAAGAATTCATCTTTATTGTCTACTTATAGACAAAAATTCTTTGTATTTTCATTCTCTACAGATATAGACCTGACACCGATGATTCTTGAGGTCTAACTCACTGCCAGTCACACACTTGACTACTAATAATTCACGTTGATTGAATAAAAGGAACAATTGCCATTTCTCCTTGCCCTGATTTATTCTGCTTTGGCCACTCTATTTATCAGCACATTGCATCCTTTCCTTGTCTCTGTGTCTTTGCTCTAAATGACTTTTCTCCAGTGATCCCTTGCCAAGTTCCTGCATAAGACACAGTTCAAATATCACATTCACCGTGAAGTGTTTCTCAAGGACAAGATGACACTTTATTCATCTCTATTTCCTTAGTGCATGGCAGACATTCAAAGTGAACTAAATGTGCATTGAATGAGCAAGTAGATGAACAGAAAGAAGGGACAGAACAAATATCCCAAAGTAGATAAGAACATCGGGCTTCTGGTCTGATAAATCGGCTTCTTCACTTTCCACTGTGTGATCTTAGCCAGGTTACTTCATCACTCTGAGACTTCATTTTCTTAGATGTAAAACCAGGTTAATGATATCAAATGACTGAAAGGGTTTTGGGAGAGTAAAATGTGATTCTGTCTATAAATCTCTCTACCCAACAGGTGCTAAATACGAGTGTTGACAGGATGGCTGTACAGGTTTCCTTCCATAGAACAGGAAGGGTTCATGAAATAATTCTTTACTCCATTTTCCTTCCAAATTAAATAGAGTAAAACTATAAAAATATAGATTTCAATTAATCAGAAAATTCTAGTTGATAAGGATTTTCCTTGACACTTGAATTTTCAGAAAAGAGACGAACCACAGAAATGAAAGTGACAAAAGGAATTTTTGAAATATAGAAAACTTGTAAATAACTGAGAGGGGATAGCTGTAGGATATTGTCTACCTAAACCTTTGTACCTTAGCACGATGGCAATTTGATGGCACCTTAGAGATTGAATTCAATCTCCAGAATAAATGATTTGGTGATTTGAACAAAATTTTTGAGTTGTATATAAACACGGGGAAATATTTATTGTGGAAAATTATTGTGGAAAAATTTAAATACAAACCTATTTAGAATAATTAATCCATGAATATCCATCTCCAATATTTAGCATTGTTCTGCTGTTCTGGTTATTCTCTCTGCCTGAAAGCCCTCCTGCAAACTAAGTATTTAAAACAAAATACCAGATTTATCATTTTACTTATAAAGTTTTCATTAACACTATCAGATTAAATACTTGAAAATACAACCACATTAAGTACTTAAAAATACAATCAGTTATCAAAACCAACAAAATAAAAAATTTCTTTATATTATTTGATAATATAATTTTAGTTTAGTTGATGGTAACAATGATTTTTTTTTAATATCCAAAATGTGTTTATTGGGATGGTTTCCCTTTCATCCAGTTCAGGGAGCTTTTAGTGCTGCTTCCGTTGGAAGGAGCATCCTTCTGTAAGCCTGGCTTTCCCTCCTGTCGGCTGGCAGAGGACAGTGGAGCAGCCGACACACAGAACCATGGTCTGTGAATGGCTGAAGATGGTGGTGATCTTATAGCATCCTGGGCACTTGACGTCTATAAAGTAGGAGCTGGCGTTCTACACCAGCCATTTCTTCTTGTGCTTCTGCTTCTCCTCCTCTGGCAAGGGGTGAAGGAGGCCCTTGGCGAGAGGCATGTTCTCGTGGGGAGGCCGTCACCACGGAAAGGCAACAATAATCTTTTAAGTCAGTTGTTTTTAAGCAGATGCAAAATACAGTCCACTATCTCAATTGGTGGCTCTCTATCTTATGTGTCAAGTTGTAACGACTTTCTTGGTTTCCATATCATTTACCTGTTCTTTAAGAATTTTTAAAATCAATGATACTTTGCAAAAACATCGATCTGTGGTTTCTTTCCAAAGAGCAGAAATAATAGGTAATACTGGCTTATTCTTTCGTAACGCAATATTTTACTAGTACATGGTAGAGACTGACAACTTACACTCTGGAATTGCTGCCAAATTTCACAGGCCACACAGTCCTATGGCACAAACCAGATTGATTCATTTGTGCAGGGTGGCCAAACCCCTAAATATTGAGCTGGACGTCTCTGACCTGCTTTTACGGTAGATCTTCATAAATGCTGAGATAAATATTTACACCATTGATCAGAGAAAAATGGTCCAGATTAATATCGAATAAAACTTTGTTTTGTTTTTTTCATTGGCCTTAACTTGGCTGAGGCTTACTCCTGGCTCTGCAGTCAGAGATCACACCTAGCAGTGTTCTGGAAGCTATATGGGGTGTAGGGGATTGAATGTAGGTCTTATATGAGCAAGGCAAGTATAAGACTCTGCATGTACTGTACGAATCCACTGTAATATCTCTCTAGCCTCTGAAACAATTTTATTTGAGGTGTAGGAGTGATAACACAGCGGGTAGAATGCTTGCCTTTTAGGCAACTGACATAGATTTAATCCTTGGCACCCCATATGGTACTGCCAATGTGGCTCTAAAAAAATTCCAAACAATTTTAGCTGAGGACCTAGTTTCATCATGCCTCATTCAAATGTTGCAGTTAATTAATGTTGAAGTTTCCAAGACTTTATTGATAACATTAAGTGAAGGACTTACTGAACATCTGTTGGGCAATGAGAAAATCCTGAATGATAACATTGAAGTCCCAAAACATGTCTAGTCTTTAATGAATATTCAGTTTGGGGTACTTATGTAATAACATAAGCTGAACTGAGTGATAGCACAGCGGGTAGGGCATTTGCCTTGCACACGGCCAACTGGGCTGACCAGAGTTCGATTCCTCTGCCCCTCTCCAAGAGTCCGGCAAGCCACCGAGGGTATCTCGACCCCACAGCAAAGCCTGGCAAGCTCTCTGGGGCATATTCGATATGCCAAAGACAGTAACAACAAGTCTCACAATGGAGATGTTACGGGGCCCGCTCGAGCAAATTGATGAACCATGGGAGGACAGTGCTACAGAACTGTTTTAAGTTTTTCACTGAAGATCTTTAATTAGTTTTTAAAAACCCTAAATTAGACTGAAACTTTATGAAATGACATCTCTCTGTCTCTTTTTTTGAGCAACCTAGTTGATCTACTTTATAGTTTTCCACTTGTGAATATATTTTTCTGCTGAGTGTAGCTTTGATCTTGTATGATAAGATATGATAAGATCCATACTTGAGTCGTGGTCCTCTATTTTAGTGGGCTTTCTTCTCTGAAACAACTATGCAGAATAGCCGTACCAATAGTCTGTCTCACAGGTTTGTTGTGAAGGTCAATAAGATAAGAGATGTGAAATTAGTTTGTAAATTGTCCAGATTAATGCTTAAGCAAGGTATATTGTGCAATAGGATATATTAAACGATGAATAATATTCCCTTTCACTCCTTTGCTCATTTACTCAATTATTCCCTCTCCCTGGAATGCCTTTCAGAATTAACTAATCCTCGGGGGTCCCAAACGGTTTATACCTATCTTTTTATAACACTAGTCACAGAGAAATGAAAATTGTTCATTTCTGTCTTCTATAATATTCTGAGAATAAACTTGGACTTTATTCAGTGTTCAGCACATATCTCACACTCAGATTATTTCTGTTGAATTGGATACATTCAAATAAGTATTATGTGCATATTTGCCGTAAGGGGCACATTCTATATCTATATAGTTCTTTAGATGCATCATTGGATGATTTACTAATCTTAGTTCTTTAAAGCTTGTGAGGATGATGGGAATGATGAAATATTCATAAGGATAATTCTATATTTTTAATTTAAGTCAGTGATTAAACCTCTGAGAATGTTATTTATAATTTAAGCCCAAATGATAGCACAGTGGTAGGGCATTTGCCTTGCACGCGGCCGACACGGCCAACCTGGGTTCGATTCCTCCATCCCTCTCGGAGAGCCCGGCAAGCTACTGAGAGTATCTTGCCTGCACGGCAAAGCCTGGCAAGCTCCCCGTGGTGTATTCGGTATGCCAAACACAGTAACAAGTCTCACAATGTTACTGGGCCCACTCAAGCAAAATGGATGAACAAAGGGAGGACAGTGACAGTGAACAATAAAGGAACATAGGAGTTGGAGAGATAGTGCAGCAGATAGGGTGCTTGCCCTGCATGAGATTGACCCCCAGGTCAATTCCCAGAATCCCATGTGGTCCATAAAAGCTACCAGGAGTATTTCCTGAGTGCAGAGCCAGGAGTTATCTCTAAGTATCACCTGGTGTTGTCCAGAATTGAAAAAAAAAAAAAGGAAGGACCATAAGCGTGGTATCTCTAACAGTTTTTCCTTGTTGGAGGAAACTTAAGCCCCTCGTCACTGTTTGGAGGCCTCTACATTACTTTGGCACCTCTTTCTCCTTCACAGCTGGTTTGCCATCCACCCAGTCAGCATGAACAATACCAACCATCTGGTGAATAGTGACAATGTGGGCTATGCAGCTTATCTTCTTGAGCAAGATAAAAACAAAGGATATCTACCTGGAGAGGTGAGAGTTCATGTCACCAGAAACTTAGTCGTAGTTCATTGAGTCTCATTCTTCATGTTCTGAACGTTGATTCTACTCTCCAGAGGAAAATGTCATCATTTGTATTATATTCTAATATACTTAGATTAAAAATTTCTCACTGTTCTTTAATTAGGAAAAAAATTGAAAGTAATAATAATCTTTATTGCAAATTCTATTTGCGAGAGTATAATTAGTCAGATAAAGAAGAATAAGTTCAAGATTTTTGCTGTGTATGAAGTTTTGTTGAATATAGGATAAACACTTTGATGTTTAAATTTGTGTTCAGAACAATCAAATTAAACCCTTTTTAGGGCATAGAAATATGAATTATAAGTTCTGCTTGCTCATCTGGACTTCCCTCCGTGATAAATTTCCTTTCAGAGACTTTATTCTACTTTTCTACAATAAAGCTAGACAGAAACAGTCTTAATCCATAGGATTTCTTTTGATAACTTGAAAACACAGTGAATGGCAGAGTTGGGAGCTCAGTTGGGAAGTTCCTCTGCTCTCTAAAATAATGACTGCAAGTAAAAAAGTGGGAAAAGTGACACTGTTCTGTTCTACTTCCTGTATCTAAGCCCAAGTACTGTATATGTGATGGCATTAGAGCTTGCCTAGAACAAACAGTATAATAAAAACTTTAGCCCCATGAACACTTAGTCTGACTTTTTCAGCGCCTTTGCTACAAAACTCCATTTTTAATGATAAGCTCCATTTCAGAGAAAATAAAGGAAGTTCAAGTTTATGGCTGGGTGCTAGGTACTTTGAGATTGATGGTCTTTTTAGTATAAGAATAGACACATGATCTCTGATGCCTGATTAACTTTTTATCCCCAGGAAAATAGAAAACGTGTCAGGTGGAATGAGACAAAAGTTGGGTTGAATTTAACATCTTACGTTCCTCAAAATACAGCTTTCTTGCTTAGGTTAAGGAGCTAGAAGGGGCCAGAGATATAGGATAGCCTTTCATGTGACTGCTCCAGGTTCAATCTCTGGCACCATATATGGCCCCATGAGGGATTACTGCCAGGAGTAATCCCTTAGCATTGCCAGATATGGCTCCCCCCCAAAAAGAAAAGAAAACAAAACAAAACAACAATAACAACAACAACAACAACAAAATAGAGATAGAGAAAAGAATACAGAATGTAATCCTGGGAATATACTTAGGTTGAGTTTTGCAACAAAAAATCTGGAACTCTTTTTTGAATCACTGTGAGATAGACCCTTACCAAACTGTTCATGATTAGATGTGAGTCATACAGTATTCCAACATCCATCCCTCCACCAGTGTACATTTCCCAGTATCAGTGTCCCCAGGTTCCCTCCCATCATCACTTCTCACCCCTTGTCTGTCTCTATGACAGGTACTTTTCGTACTTTTCTTCTCTCTCTCTCTCTCTCTCTCTCTCTCTCTCTCTCTCTCTCTCTCTCTCCCCTTTTGGGAATTGTGGCTTGCAATATTGATCCTGAAAGATTATCAAGAATATCCCTTCAGTAGATAAATATTTCAATAAGGAAATGTTCTCTCTAAGCTTCAGAAATAACACCAGAGACTAGACTGATCAGTTAGCATTTTATAATTAGTTGTTTCATACTTTGTTTCTTGTCAAAATGTTTCTGTTTGAGACACAGCTTTGAAGTTCTCCTACTTATAATGACTTTATTGACAGTTGGACTATCACCAGTGATTGTACGCATATTGATAATAGTATGTGAAAGGTCAGAAATCACATTTTCTTAGAATATTGTATATTTTTATTTTTATCATATTTTATTTTGAATAGCTTACCAGAGTAAAATGAATATTTGCATTTTAAATGGAAATGATTATGGGAACTAACGAATAAAAGGTGATTGGGTGTTTCTTTTGTCAGGGACCTTATGTAGCAGCATTTGCATCATCAAATCTAGGAGATGTATCTCCTAATATTCTCGGACCCCATTGTATCAATACAGGAGATTCTTGTGACAATGCCAATAGTTCTTGTCCTATCGGTGGGGTAAGTAATAAGGCACAGAATCTTTTTTATTGCATCTAATGTATGTTTACATTTTAACATGCGTTTGTAATTTATAAATGTTTTCTTTAAGTACATATACACTGACCTACTTAAAACTTTAGAATATGCTTTTATAAAGAACCTAATAAATTTCACATATGTAAAATTATATCTGCTTAATATTATTGTTAAGGTTTTTAATAGTGAAGCAATTTAATTTAAATTCCAGAGATTAAATGTCCTTCTACAGACTTCAGAGTCTGAAACATTCAGCCTTGGTGTTTCTGAAGTCAAAATTGTTACCCAGAATTGGTAGCACTGTAGCACTGTCCTCCCATTGTTCACCAATTTGCTCAAGCGGGCACCATTGTGAGACTTGTTGTTACTGTTTTTGGCATATCAAATATGCCATGGGGAGCTTGCCAGGCTCTGCCGTGGGGGCAGGATACTCTTGGTAGCTTGCCGGGCTCTCCGAGAGGGACAGAGGAAATGAACCTGGGTTGGCTGCATGCGAGGCAAATGCCCTACCCATGGTGCTATTGGTACCTGAGACATTTCTCATGATTCAAAGTGTATAGGGTTATGATCATTGTATAACTGAAACCCAAGCAAAAAATATGTAAGTCTACAACTGTACCTCATGGTGTTTCACTAATAAAAATTTAAAAAAAAACACAAAGTTTATAGGGTTAAAACAAAATACATCAGATCGGGGCCAGAGCAATAGCACAGCAGGGCCTTTGCCTTGCACGCGGCCAACCCAGGTTCAATCTTTGGCACCCCATATGGTCCCCTAAGCACTGCCAGGAGTAATTCCTGAGTGGACAGCCAGGAGTAACCCCTAAGCATTGCTGGGTATGACCCCAAAAGCAAAAACAAACAAACAAACATCAGATCAATATCCCCCCACTTTTAATGTTACAGGCTGGAGCGATAGCACAGTGGTAGGGCGTTTGCCTTGTGCGCAGCCAGCCCGGCCAAGCCAGGTTCAATCCCTCTGCCCCTCTCGGAGAGCCCAGCAAGCCACCGAGAGTATCTTGCCCGCATGGCAAAGCCTGGCAAGCTACCTGTGACGTATTCGATATGCCAAACATAGTAACAACAAAGTGTCACAATGGAGACATTACTGGGCCCGCTCGAGCAAATCGATGAACAATGGGAGGACAGTGTTTGCTTGTTTTGTTTGTTTTAATGTCACAAAAAGGAAAATCTTTCTGTAAAAGAACACAGAAGTACAGAGTAGGAAAAGAGACAGTCCCAACTCATTTTCTTTCCCTCTCTTTCCAGGAGTTATTACTCTCATTTCTGCTACCTATGTATTTGTGCATTCAGAAATAAAATTTTATTATCTACTGATTTTTCAATTGGCTGGTCCAGGACTTAAATTTTTCACTATTGTGTCAAAAATATTTGAAGGATTATAAATAGGTCTTTGTGATAAGCCTTACAAAACAAATAATGCTGTCTGCTTTCTCCCCATATATTCCTTTATATTTTTTTCAATTTTGACCTGAGGAACAGATGATGGTTCTGGAGTTTTTGCTTTATGTGTGCATCGTTTATTTTACCAGTGATAATACTTTTTCTTTTCTTAGCCTTTTCAAGCTGTGCTCAGGAGGCCTGGGGAGGGGCCTCATTGCTGATTCTCAGTTCAGTGTAAAGGCCAAATGATCTGCAGTTCTGGGAATACCCAGGCCACCCCCCACCTAGATGTGTTGGAGACTTCCAGGGCCATACCCAGTGGTACTTTTCGGCCTGCAGGGCTGTAACTGGAGGCGATGCTCAGGGCATCATTGTGGTGTCAAGAATCAAACTTGAGTGGCACATGTGCCTCTGTTGACCATGTCCCTGACCATGTGATATTACTTTTATGAGACTCAATTTCTGGACTATTTGTTCTGTTCCCATCACTTCCACCCATTAAGTAATATATTTTCTAAAAACTATTCTTTTACATCATGTACTATTATTTTTTGAAGAAAGCCTTCCTTTGTTACTCCTCATTTGGAAAATTGTCACACATTATTAATTCATATTAGCTTTTAAATGTCCTTGCTGATTTCAGAATTTATAGATGAAATTGTTTACTATATTGTTATACTTATTTACAGTCAAACATTATGCATCAGTTTAATGGAATACTTAATGATATGGAAAAATCTCATAATATTAAAACAGTAAATGAGATATAATGTCACATATTCATTGAATTGCAGTTTTGAAGATTAATGTATTCTGGTGAAAAGACAGGTGAGGGATCAGAGCAATAGTACAGCAGATAGGGCATTCACCTTGTACACAGGTTCGATCCCTAGTATCCCATATGGTCCCCAAGCTCCACTAGAAGTGATCCATGAGTACAGAGCCAGGAGTTGACCCTGACCACTGCCAGGTGTGGCCCAAAAAACAAAACAAAACACCAAAAATGAAGCACTACATTTTTTATTTTTTTATTAAAAAATTTTTTTTTGGCTTTTTGGGTTATACCCGGCGATACTCAGGAGTTCTTCCTGGCTCTGTGCTCAGAAATTACTCCTGGCAGTGCTTGGGGGGACCATACGGGACTCTGGAAATCAAACTCGGGTCAGCTGCGTGGAAGGCAAACACCCTACCCACTGTGCTATCGCTCCAGCCCCAAAGCACTACATTTTTAAAAACTATCATATGCTGGAGCTATAGCACAGCGGTAGGGCGTTCGCCTTACAAGCGGCCAACATGGCCGACCCGAGTTCGATTGCTCCGCCCCTCTCAGAGAGCCCGGCAAGCTACCGAGAGTATTCGATATGCCAGACACAGTAACAACAAAGTCTCCAATGGAGACGTTACTGGGCCCGCTCGAGCAAATCGACGATCAACGGGAGGGCCTTTACCTTTATCATATGCTCATGTTTTGGACACTGTTATAGGTGCGTCTTATTCTAACTTTAATTTGTGTAGCTTGTACTTTTTATTCTATTTACGTACACTTTCTCCCTATTTTCTACACTGAGCACACTTTCTGCTTTTGTTTGCATGACCCTGAGCACTGTGAGGTGTGGTCCAAAAAACAAAACAAAACAAAACACCAAAACTGAAGCAATGCATTTTTTAAAAACTATCCTATTCTCATGTTTTGAAAACTGTTATAGGTGGGTTTTATTCTAACTTTAATTTATGTAGCTTGTTCTTTTTATTCTATTTATGTACATTTTCTCCCTATTTTCTACACTGACTACGCTTTCTGCTTTCGTTTCTATTTTTCCCTTGCCAGGATCCCCAGTGGTAGGGCTGTCGGGATCACTTTGGTATGTGCCAGGGGTACTGCCTCATGTCTGTACACAAGTTCTTTAGGTCACTGAGTGATTATTCAGTTCTCCCCGCATTTTATAATCAGGAAATTTTACTTTAAACCCCAGCCCCTTTCTATGACAGAATTATGTTTCTCTCTGTCTTCCTTGTGTTTTGTCCTGTCTTCTTTCTTATTTGCAGTGAGGAAAGTAAGTGAATTTCTCACCCCTCCCTTCTGCCATCCTGCCTTATACAGTAGGGAGAGAGAAAACCTCTCCTCCAGTCAAGGCACATGTATTTTCTTCAGTCTGACTGGGTCAGTTAAGTTACTTGCTCATTCCTGAACCCAAAACTTTCTTGGAGAACGATACATGTAGATTGACCCAGGCACTTGGCATTGCCATGATCTCTTCTAAGTTATCTAGACTCGGAATGCAATCCTTGACTACAAAGGGACAGATGGCTTTCTGGGTCAAATCAGGATTCATTCAAGAAAGAGGTAGTTAGGTGAGAGAAATAATACAGTGAGTAATTGTGCATATCTTGCATGCTGCTGACCCGGGTTCAAATCCCTGGCTTCCCATATGTCCCCCAAGCATCACCAGGAGTGATTACTAAGTGCACAGTCATGTATAATCCCTGAGTATCATCAGATGTGGCCCCCCCAAAAAAAAGAAACAAAAAATTCACCCCTCATTCCCAGCCCAAAAAAAAGCAGACATTTGCTTTAGGCAGGGGAGATGGGGAAGGAGCCTCCAAATGGTACGCAAGAAGTCTTGGAGGAGGGGTACTGTCCCACCCCTGTGGTATTAGGGATGCCCAGGTCATCTCATAGTGCTGGGATAGGAGCAACCAAAACCACAGCTGTGGTCTGGGGATTAAACTAGGGTTGACCACATGCTGTCATGTACCATAATCTATGTACTATCTTTTCATTTCTCCATCTCTGAAAGGAAAAGTGTTTTCTGCTTTACTGTGGTTTCTTTAAAAATATTTTTTTTTTAATTTAGAAAATGGCTCTACTGTATCTTTTAGCAATGCTTGATGGTTAAACATTCAAACAATATTGAAAAGTTTTCAAAATAAAATATGCACAAAGATGCATCTACTCATTCTAAATGACCCTCACAATTATTTTATGTTTGATTTTGGGATTGGAGTGTGTGCTCTGCTCAGCGGTCACTCTGATGGTGCTGTGGGATTATATGTTATACCAGGAGTTGACCCTCAGTCAGCAGCATGCACGACAAGCACTTTAGTCTCTGTGCTCTCTCTCTGGCCCCTCGCTTGAAACTTTAATGAACATCCTTCTGGACAAGTTATTCATGCCTTTTGCAATATAAGTATATGCATGCAATTTTATTTATATGGGATCAGACGCTTTTGCTGTTCTAGTTCCTGCTTCCAAATATCCAGTAGATCCACTTTAAAACATAATTGACTTGAGAATTTTCAGTTTTAAATCTATACTTAAAATTAACCACCCCCATTAATAATTATTTTCTTCCTACTCTCTCTTCTATCATCCTCTCTCTTTCTTTTTTTATTCCTTTCCTTCATATAAATATGCTGTGTCACTGTGCTTTTATATATATTTTACACATATATGAGTTTCATTTTCTATAAAATTCTGAAAAGTGTGTTTGTTGTCAGAGAGAAGGAATGTCTACCATTCTGCTACATATTATGCCAATGTTCTCTCAATCACATTGCCACCCACAGCACATGAGTGACAGATCCACCCAACTCTCACAAACATCACTTTTAATCTTTGCCAATGCAATACGCAAAGGTTCTTCCTTCAAAGTTTAAATTTATATTTAGTCATGACATTGAGCATGTTGTAAGGTTGTATGTCCATTTCCATTTTTTTGGAAACTCACCTGTTTCATCTGAATTTCATGGAGTGTCTATTGGTAGGTTGCCTGCTCCTCTCTCTCCTCTCTCCTCCTCCTCTTTTTTGCATTCCTTCCTATATTTATAGTGATATAATTAATTTTTATTTAGGCACAAAGATAAACTTTTTCTTTTTTAAAACCACAACTAAAGATTATTTTATTTACTTAAAATTTTAAATTTTTATTACGTTGTTCATGATGAATTTATTACATTCAATATTCCAACACCAATCCTACCACTATTGCAACTTCTCACCAATTTTCTCAACCATCACCCAAACCTGCCCCAATAGCAGGCCCTCTATAATTCATTTTATACTGATTGGTATGAATAATTATTTATAAATGATCAAAAAAGATTTCCTTAGAAGAAAGCGTGTGAAGATTGTTGTATCTTACCCTAGAGTCATTAGCCCTTGTTTGGGAGATTACTAACATGGTGCTTCAGGTTAAAACTTATGTGTTAATCTTTTCTTAATCGAGATTAGTTACCTCTTACTTTACATCCCATCTGATGTGGTGTGCTACTCCTAGTATATCAATGGTGTAGAGTTTAAGATGTCCTGGCCACGTGCTCTGAGAATTCTAAAATTATGAATGGGGTGATACAGCTGGAGTTAATTTTTTTTTTTTTTGCTTTTTGGGTCACACCTGGCGATGCACAGGGGTTACTCCTGGCTCATGCATTCAGGAATTTCTCCTGGCGGTACTCAGGCGACCATGTGAGATGCTGGGAATCGAAACCAGGTTGGCTGCGTGCAAGGCAAATGCCCTACCTCTGTGCTGTTGCTCTAGCCCCTGGAGTTAAATTTTCAACTGGATGGTGAATTGGGGTCCAGAGGTATTTCTGCCTATTGTTAATCTCTTTTGAGATTTATTTATGAGTCTCTGGATCATGGCCAGTTAATGAGCTTATAAGGCACCAGAGACAGTTCTTGGGCATGACTACCAGGCTTCCAGAAGCACAAGGAGATGGGAGGAGGTAGCCCATCCTCATCTCCGTGAGAGCCTGGAGATTTTGCCCGCAAAACCCACGTACCTGAGTCTTCCAACAGATTTATTCCTGGATGAAGCTCATCCAGAGCCTATGAATTTGGACATGACCAGCATGGCGATTGGAATGTGGAGGTTTTTGACTGCTGGGTCTTTGTTTCGATGGGTGGTAGGCTCATCTGCCCTTATAGTGATATAATTAGTGCATAGCATTGTGAATGTTGAATAAATCCAATATGATTTTGCTTTATGTGGGTACTTTTTTCTAAAAATAAAAGAAAAACCAAAGCCAATGTGTGTGCACATCTGGCAGTGCTCAGGGTTTATGCCTGGTTCTGCATTCAGGGTTCACTCCTGGCTGTGCTCAGGGGAACATATGTGGTCCTGGGAAATCAAACCCAGATCTTTATGTGCAAGGCAAGAGACCTACCCACTGCATGATCTCTCCAAAGCTCAGTTTCCTAATTCTTAACGGCATATTTACTCATATTGTCTTAAATAATTTTATTCCACTTATAATACTTTAGTATGCCATCATTCTCAAAATTTCCAGTGTTATAAGATAAAGAGACAAGTTTTCATATTTTCCAGGAGATTGGTCCAATTAAATTCTATTTAAATTTCAGTTTAACATTATCACGAGGAAAAGGGACAGACAAGAGCATACAAGTAGATAAGAGCTGCAGAATGGAAAGTTGAAGGTTTGCAGTTTCAGCTCAGATGTTGCTTATCTGTATAAACTCTGGCAAATCCTTTAACAAATTTGAGCCTTAATTTCTTTATTTTCAAAAGTAAGGTGCTGGAATACATGGTCAAAAGAGAGTCAGTGTTTCATTTTCATGATTGGTTGTGCTGTTTTCATCTTTAGATTCAGAGAACTGAGAAGAGATGCTAGAATGTTATTTTTTTTTGCGACTTTATTTTTTTAAAAGTTTTTAAAAATTTATTTATTTCGAATACCCATCCCTCCACCAGTGCCCATTTCCAACCACCACGGATCCCAGTATCCCTCCCACTCCCTATTCCCGCCCCCCCCCCCCAATCCCACCCTGTCTCTGTGTCAGGGCATTCCCCTCTGTTCTCTCTCTCCTTTTGGGTGTTGTGGTTTGCAAAAGAGTTAAGCCTGATTTTCAGGGAGAAACGTTGGATGATTTACTTTCCATTGATCACTTTGTATATAAGGAGATGTTTGGATACAAGATATAAGGTTTGGAAAAAAATGTCCTCGTACCCGCATGCCAGAGCTATGCTTGTAGAGGCTCATGGTCACCGGGGTTCCATCTGGAGAAGGCGGATTGCAGCACCTACCCCATCTGGGACCTCCCGGTGATATTTGGGACCTGGAGCATTCTCCAGGAGCTGTGAGGCCCTCCAGCCGGTTTTCTTCTTTGTTGCTATGTGCTTGCTAGAATGTAATTTTTAAAAAAAAAAAACACTTTGCTTAGATTCACTTGGTATTCTCCATTTCTTTAAAGAGTTGCTTATTTCACTAAGAACATATTTTGTCTCATTTTATCCCAGCCTAACATGTGCATGTCCCAGGGACCTGGGGAGAATATGCTTGACAGCACACAAATCATAGGGCGGATCTTATATCAGAGAGCAAAGGTAAGCCACGACCCAGCTCCTCGAACCTTGATTTATAATTCACTGACATTTTCATTAGGAAATCATTGTAAGGAAGACAAGCTCGATCCTAGCTGGAAACATGTCAGTGAGAAGGCTGCTTCCATAAGTCACAGCGCGGCTTCTTGTGTCTAACTCCTCACAGGAAGTACACTTAAAACCAAATTATCAAGAAAACATTACTTCAAATAGAAAACAGATCAAAGCGTTTGGTGCCAGTCTGTGTTACAAGACTGACATATTTGTGGGGGAATACACCCAGGCCATCCATCTTCGGGGCTTTTGAACCTCTGTGAAGCAACTGGGGTTGCTAGAGAAATTCACGTGTAATAATTGGATATTCATCTGTGTTAGCATTCATTTGCTTACAGCCATAATCCTGTGTGTGTTTTCTAGGAACTGTCTGCCTCTGCCACCCAGGAGGTGACTGGATCCCTGGCTTCAGCCCATCAGTGGGTGAACATGACGGATGTCACTGTCTGGCTCAACAGCTCATACAGTGTAAGAGCTCCTCAGTCACTGGTTAGAGATCACAGGCTGCCACCCTAGACTGAGCTCATGACTTACTTGAAATTTAACTACTGTTTCCCTTAGGTAAAAACATGTAAACCAGCATTGGGCTACAGTTTTGCAGCTGGCACAATCGACGGAGTTGGAGGCCTTAATATTTCACAGGGTGAGGTGAAGTTTGTTGAAATGAGTGGGTCCAGGTTTGAAAGCCTAAGATTTTTATTCTTTAATAAAGTTTAATGTTAGCCTTAACATGTTTAAAATAGTAAATAGCCAACATATTTGCTATTTTATAAATTAATGTCCGTCTATGCTACATTGTGTTTGTCACGAAAAGTCAATCTTTTGTCCTCTAAATTACAACTGGCCTCACTTTTTTGGTGGGGGGTGTGGGCACGACCAGCTAGAATCAAGACTTACTCCTGGCCCTGTGTTCAGGGATCATTCCTTGTGAGGCTCAGGGGACCCCATGGGGTGCCCAGGATTAAACTCAGGTCAGTCACAAGCAAGGCAAGTTCTCTACCCACTGTACTATCTCTCTGGCACCCACAATTAAGAAAAACTTAATTACCCACATCCCATCCTCCTCTGGCAATATTTTGTTTTTATAGTCTATAAGAGTTTTAATTTTGTTTATTTGTGTTCTTTCTCTATTTCTACACTTGAATGAAACCATACGGTGTTTGTCTTTCTCTCTGACTTACTTCACTAGGCAGAATTCCCTCAGGGTCTTATGTTACTCTACATGTAAGATATTATAGATATAAGTAGGCTACTATACAGATAGTAAAATAAGTAGTTACACATATAGCAATATAAATGATTACTATAAAATAATAACTATATAAAGAATATGTTACTATTTTTATTGCTACATAAGTAACATATACTTAATAATGCATGCATACCGTAGTATAGTTGGATAGTACTCATATTGCTACATAAATAGCCATATAATGCTACTTTATAATTTTAGTTCTTTTCTATTGTGTATAGAGACTTGTATCATTTTATAATGGGAAATACATTCTGAAAAATGTGCCATTAAGTTATTTCTTCTTTGTGTGAGTCTCACTTAATCACTTAACTTCCCTTAGTCGTCGATTTGCTCGAGCGGGTGCCAGTAACGTCTCCATTTGTCCCTGTCGTGTGCTAGTGTAGCCCAATGGCATCTGTTCGCTCCGGGAACATGAAGGGCCTCAAACCGATCGTTCATGATCTTGATGAAGAAGTCTGACCATCTGGAAGGTGGGCGGCCACGCGGTCTTTTGACATCCCACGGAATCCAGTTGGTAACAGCTCTAGTCCAGCGGTCGTCTTTAAATCTCATTACGTGACCAGCCCATCTGATTTTCGACACCTTGGCAAATGAGACAGTGTCCCTGATTCTTGACCGTCGACGGATGTCAGAACTCCAGATTCTTTCTCTCATTTGAGTGAAACGTGATATCCCAAGCATAGCTCTTTCTATTCTTCTTTGGGAGACCTGAATAGCGTTCTCATCTTGTTTGCATAGGCCCCAGGTCTCCGAGGCATATATTAATGCATGAAGAACAATGGAATCAAAGAGATGTGCCCGGAGCCGGAGGTTCTTCGTCCTCTTAGCTATTTCTTCGACGTTCTTGAAGGCGTTCCAAGCCGCTCTCTTCCTCCTGCGCAGCTCGGGTGCCAGGTCATTTGTCATGTTGACCTCTCGACCTAGGTACACATAGCTGTTGCATTCAGAGATGGTCGTTCCATTGAGAGCGAATGGGGAATCAGGAACGAGGCTGTTTCTCATAAACATTGTCTTCATAAGATTCAGCTGTAGTCCTACTTTTCCACACTCACGGTCAAAGTCGGCCAGCATTTGTGCCACTTGGCTAATGTTTGGTGTTATTAAAACAATGTCATCAGCAAAGCGGAGGTGGTGTAGTTGCCGACCATCTATCTTCACTCCCATTCCTTCCCATTCCAGTCATCGCATGATGTTCTCGAGGGTGGCACTGAAGAGTTTCAGTGAAATGGTATCACCCTGCCGTACCCCTCTCTTGACATCAACGATCACTTCTTTGTAGAATGGTGAGATCCTGGTAGTGAATCCGCAATACAGCTCACGGAGGATCCTGATGTATTGGGCTTGAATGCCCTGATTGGCTAGGGCTTCAATGACCGCTTCCGTCTCAACAGAATCAAAGGCCTTCTTTAAATCAATGAACGTTAAACAGAGCGGCATCTTGAACTCCCGAGAAACCTCAATGAGCTTGGTTATTGTGTGGATATGGTCGATGGTGCTGAATCCTTTGCGGAACCCTGCTTGCTCGCATGGTTGTCCTTCATCTAGTGTTCTGCCAATCCTATTTAGGATGACTCGAGTGAACAGCTTGTAGATGACAGACAATAGGCAGATCGGGCGATAGTTGCCAATGTCATGGATGTCTCCCTTCTTGAACAGTAGTACGGTCCTGCTGGTTTTCCATTGGGACGGAACCTTGCATTCATACAGGTAGCATGTGAAGAGCCGAGCCAGTGTATTGATGCGTACTGACGGCAGGTTCTTCAGGTGTTCAGGTCTGACCTTGTCTGGGCTAGGTGCTGTTTGTTTCTTTACCGACGAAATGGCGTGTCAGATTTCAGAAGGGAGAACATTGGGAACGACATATCCATCCTGTGGAATTTGGTATGTTGGCAAGTGGACATGGCTATCGAAGAGATTTGAGTAGAGTCATGGATAATCTTCTCCATTGCCGTTCTGGAGGATGTGATGGATCCATCAGGACGTCGGAGGGCAGTCATCTTGGTCTTGTAGTTGGCGAAGGACAGGCGGGCGTTACGAATACTTTTCCCAGCTTCTGCCGCATCTACCAGTACTTCTGCTCTTCTCTCTTTGAGGTCTTCCTTGATCGCATCTCTGCACTGCTTTGCGAGCTCGGACATTAGCTTGCAGTTGCCTAAGGCATGCGCCAAACCACGCTGGCGAATTAGCTCAAGAGTTTTCGAAGATAGGCGATTTTTTGTGGCTATCTCTCTCTTGGCGTTCCTCGCACATTCATGGAGGTGCTGAACCAGTCGATCGTATTCCTTGTCAATGTTGTCAACAATGGCATCTTCCCATGTTGCCTCAATAGTACCAAAGAGTTCCCAGTTGGTGGTCATTCTGGGAGTTCTCTTTTTGAGCTTTGCAGCCCTTTCTCCCCGCTCTGTGAAGTAGAATTTTGCACGAAGGAGGCGGTGGTCCGATCCCGTTCAAAATTTTGGGACAACAGCGACATCAGTCAGGCAAACCCGTCGATTGAATATGATGTGGTCTATTTCGTTGTGGAATTGTCCATCGGGAGACTCCCATGTCCATCGTTTAGATTCTGCCTTCTGGAACTGTGAGTTACCATGAATGGTCTTGGTCGACATGATGAACTCAGACAGTCTCTCACCCTGTTCGTTCCATTCTAGGCCATGGGTCCCGATGTGAAGTTCTTCAGCTGATCTTCTCGGTCCTATCTTGGCATTAAAATCACCCACAATGATCTTGTAGAAGGTGTGGTCTTCTTTATAGAACTTCTCTAGCTCCATGTAGAACTTCTCGATTTCTCTTTCATCATAATGAGATGTTGGTGCGTAGACAACAAAGATAGAAACTGCAGGCAGTGAGCCACATCTATTCAAATGTAAACGTCCGATTCGGGTTGTTAGGCATTCGAATGAATCAATGCTCTTGGCCAAGTTTGTGTTGACAAGGACACCGACGCCTCCAACACCTCTTTTATCGCATGTTCCAAGGAACAATTCTTCTCCAGTGTCGAAAACTGCATGGTGAGATTCGTGCCTTTTTGTCTCGGTCAGACCAATGATGTCGTACTTGATCATTCGCGCTTGTACCATCAGGTCCTCGATGGATGCATCTGATGCTAGCGTATGTGCATTGAAAGTACAGACGATCATTTTTGTCTTCCTTCGTTGTGGCAGCCTAGGTCGGCCTTGAGATTTTGTCGGCCTCTCCTTTCTCATCCTTCTCAGTGCTGCCATGTCGGTGAAGCCTTCAGGGTCAGGTGAATGAGACCAGTTGTAGTTACTGGTTTTGGCATATCGAATACACAGCGGATAGCTTGCCAGGCTCTTCTGTGCGGGCAGAATACTCTCGGTAGCTTGCCAGTCTTTCCGAGAGGGATAGAGGCTTTTGGGGTGACCTCTAATCCCCCTTGTAGGTGTTACCATATTTGAACCCTATCAAATATGGTACGACAATTCCGGAATATGGGTATTTAGTGTCTTATGATGTTTCGCGCGGCCGCAAGCGGCCGCACGGGTCCAGAAAGCATCCTGGAATGTGGCAACGGGTGGGTAGTGGAAGTACTGTCGAGAGTGGAAGTCTGCCAGTGGGGTATTTATCTGGGTAGGGTGGGTCTCCTGTGCGCAATTCGATCCCTGGGTGGTTGATGGAAGCAGACAGGGCAGGGTAGGGTGGGGCTCCTGATTAGAATCCCTTTGTCACCTGTGGTGGTGGGAGCAAGCAGAGAAGCTCTGTCCCTGGGTCCGCCGAGCCTGGAGTCCAAGGTCTCAGAGAGTTCCGCTTATCTTGTTCTGTGGGTCTTTGGTCGTGCGTGGGTCTCGGCCAGAGCTGCCACGTGGGTCCGGAAAGCGTCCTGGAGTGTGGGGACGGCTGGGTCGTGGAAGTAGTGTGGGGGGGGGGAGGTTTAATTACACAAATCTAAATGGCATAGCCTGATACATGTCTTCTTGATATAATCTGTTGAAATACCATCATATAAGAGGCTGTTGTTGCCTGAAATGTTATTCATCAAGATGTGACTTGTAACACATCTCCCTTATATGGTCACATGCTGGGAGAGATCATTTTAAATTGGGCTGTTGCTGAGATGGAGTCGCAGAACTGCAAAGAATAGGTGTAGTTGCAGCTTTGGCAATATGCGCTGTCTCTTCCATCTGTTTATTAGAGCCTCTTTCCTCAATTCCTCTAGAAGTCCCAAATCCTGAGAATAGAGACCTTTGCATCTAAAATATATAGTCCTAGGTATTCTTGTATTTATTTTCACAAATTATGACTGTAGATTTTATACTATATCATCTTTTCATTTTAATACTGTGCACTCTAGAGAGAGTGTAGAAACAAAACAGTATAGCTGACAGGCACCATTTTACCTGTTTCTTTCTTGTTTTCTATTCGTATCTTCAAACCTTTAATTAACAATGAATAAGTTGTGTTTTGATATATTCTAGTAATACTCTCCTTGGTAATACTTTGTCAACTTTGGTATAATGTTATAAATATAAGTAGACATTTCTATGGTTTGTTAGCATATTCGTGTGGTATAGTCTGTCATAGATTAATAGTGCTTCATTCCATTTTATAATTAAACCATGTTCTATCAGAATGACTATACCAGTTTCTTTTGGTGACTACATCCAGTGGTTCTGGGTACTGCTCCTGACCCTACCTGAGGGTCATTCCTGGCAATACTGGGTTCATGTAATACAAGGGATCCAACTCAGGTCTTGAACATGCAAACCAGGTGCTAAACCCTTTGAACTCTGTTCCCAGACTTGGTTATACCAGATTATGTTTATGTACTACTCAGTCGATGGTCATTTGTTTTACTCCACTTATTATCTATATTCTGGTATGTATGTTTATTTGGCACGTATTTTAAGAGGGAATATAATTTCATTCCTTTCCCTGAATATATATATATATATTTAAAAGTATAATCACTGGAACACATGGTAATTCTGTTTAATCATTTGAAGACCTGCCAGACTATTTCTGGAATAGTTGCTAGCTAGCTAGCAGCTTGACAGTTCTGGTTTCTCCACATCCTCACCAGTGCTTGTTATTTTCTGACTTTGTGAGTTTAGCCACCGTGGAGGGATTAGACGATGGAATAGTATCTCATTATTATTTCTATTTGCATTTTTCTCATAGTTTATGGCCTTGATCATTTTTTCTTGTGTGTACTGGCAATTTTTTGTATCTTGGAGAAATATCTAGAGTGATAGCACAGTGGTAGGGTGTTTGCCTTGCACGCAGCCAACATGGCCGACCCGAGTTCGATTCCTCCGCCCCTCTCGGTGAGCCCGGCAAGCTACCGAGAGTATCTCGCCCGCAGGGCAGAGCCTGGCAAGCTCCCAGTGATGTATTCAATATGCCAAATACAGTAACAACAAAGTCTCCAGTGGAGACGTTACTGGGCCCGCTCGAGCAAATCGATGAACAACGGAGGACAGTGACTAGTTATTTCATTTTAAAATTGATCTGTTTGTATTTTTATTATTTAACTGTAAGCATTCTTTACATATTCTCTATGCAAGTTATTTATCAGACATGTTATTTGCCCACATTTTCTCCTACTGTTTGTGTTTTTACTTTCTTAATTGTATCCTTTTAAGAACTGAGGTTTTTATTTAGATCAGATACAAATTATTATTTTTCTTTTGTTCCTAATGCTCTTGAACTTCTTACTAAATTGAAGTACTACTAAATCTTATGTAAAGATTAATCCTATTTTATTTTAAGAGTTTTATAGTTTTAGCTGTCTCTTTCAGGTCTTTGATTTTTTTTTTTTAAATTAACTTTCACTGGAGGAGTGATAGCACAGTGAGTAAGGCCTTGCATGCGGCTGACATGGCTGACCCGGGTTCGATTCCTGCACCCCTCTTGGAGACCCCGGCAAGCTACCAAGAGTATCTCGCCCACACGGCAAAGCCTGGCAAGCTCCTCATGACATATTTAATATGCCAAAAACAGTAACAACAGGTCTTACAATTTGTTGTGAGACGTTACTGGTGCTCACTCAAGCAAATCGAGGAACAACAGGAGGACAGTGCTACAGTGCAGTGCTGTCACATAAGATGTGAGGGGTCTAACTTTGTTCTTTATTGCTATCTAGTTTTCTCAGTGCTATGTTGAAAGATCACCACACCCCTCCACCCACAACTGATTAACAGTTTTGGCATACACTGAAAAGCAGTTGCCCATAGACACAGGACTTAATTTCTCGGTCTTCAAATCTGTTCTGTAGATCTATACTTTTTTTTGTTTTGTGTTTGGGGGCTACCCCTGGTCTTGCTCAGGGACTACTCTTGGCTTTGCACTCAATAATCCCTCCTGGTGGGGCACAGGAGACCATATAGATGCTGGGGACTGTACTCAAGTTGGTCGAGTACAAGGCAAGACCTACGAGCTACTGCTTTGGCCCCTTTACATCTATTTTTGTGTATCAGCCTTTCTGGATTACTGTTTCTTCTTAGGAAATTTTGAAATTAGAATGTAAGCCTTATTAAAATTCTTCTTCAAGATTGTTTTTAGTGATTCTGAGTCCACTGCAATTCAAATTTTAGAATCATCTTTTAAATTTCTACAATTGGGGAACATTGCAAACTTAACCATTTTGAATTTTCTGATCCATGATATGGAAGCCTCTTTATTTAGATCTTGAATTCCTTTCAACAGTGTTTTGTAGTTTTCAGAGTGTAAGTGTTGTACTTTTGCTAAATTATTCAAGTACTATATTCCCCCACCTTTATTTCTCTTGTGTTGGTGACCAGGGGTTGCACACTCTTGATTGTGGTGCTTGCACCCTTAGTTGTGGTGCTCACTGGGTCACACAGTTTAATTGTGATGCTTGTATTCCATGCTCTCTGGGGTTGTACTTATCTTAACTCTGGTACCTGTGCCCATTCTGGGCATGGGGCCTGCTGGGGGGTTACTGTGCTGCTCACATGTGCTCAGTCAGGGTTATAGTCCTGGCTGCAGTTAACACAGTTTAGCTGCAGTGTTCATGCAATGGAGATTGAGAGTGGAGTTGTGAATGGGGTTCTAGACAGCAGATCCATTGGGACTGCAGGTGAGAATGTGCACCGCACCAGGATTGCAACTAATGATCTCCAGCCTCCAAGGCTTTTTGGCACTGGGCTACTCTTAAACCCCAAAGAATGTTACTCTTTATGATTGTTTTGTAAGTGGAGTTCTTTTTTAAAAGAAATCTTTTGAGGATATATCTGACTGTGCTCAGGGATTACTCCCGGCTCTACACTTAGGAATCACTCCTGGTGGTGTTTGGGAAACCATTTGGGATGCAGGGTATTGATCCCAGTTCAGCCGTGTGCAAGGCAAATGCCCTACATGTTGTACTATAGATCTGGCCCTGTAAATGAAATTCTTCTTACTTAAAATTTGAGATTATTTGTTGCAGGCGTCCAGAAATGGGATTAGAACTATATACCGATTTTGTAGAACTTGTTCATTTTAATATTTTTTGGTGGTTTACTTGGGGTTTTATATAATCTAGAAAGTAGAACAAATTTTATTTATTTTTTTTGGAGGGGGGGTCACACCTGGTGATGCACAGGAGTTACTCCTGGCTCTGCACTCAGGAATTACTCCTGGCGGTGGGTGCTCAGGGGACCATATGGGATGCTGAGAATCGAACCCCGGTCAACTGCGTGCAAGGCAAATGCCCTACCCACTGCGCTATCGCTCCAGCCCCCAAATTTTATTTCTTTATTGCAATGCTTGCTTCTATTTCTTTCCTAATTACCTGGGTACAGTCTCACCTATATGGTAAAATAGAAGTGGCAAAAGTACAAATAATTGCATTATTCCCAGAAGTACAGGGAAAACATTAATATCTCATTATTATGACATTAAATATTATTTTTTCATAGTTTCCCTTTATTGGGAAGGTGTCTATTTTTATTCCTAATTTGAATTATCATAAAGTGAAGTGACATCAAATTTTTTTCTGAATGCTTTTTCTTCATCTATTGACTTTTAAATTCTACTGATGTGATTGGTTGAATTAAGTTTTTATCTTAAACCTATTTTGTATTTAGTTCTTTATAACATATAGTCCTTTTATTTATTTCTGGAGTCTCTTTGTTGGTATTTTGGTTTTGGTTTTTGCCATGGAAACCATACCTGTGGTACTTGGGGCCAAGGTCACTTCAAGTGGTGCTCAGAGGCTATCTTGTGGCAGGGATTGAAACATTGGCCTTGCACATGCAAGGCAGTGCTCTGCTACTTCATACATATCCTTTGCATTAGTTTGCTGGAATTTTATTTCAGATCTTTGTATCTATACAAGAGATGCTGATTTGTAATCTTCTTTCTTGTGACCACTTTGCCTTTTTTGTTAGGGTAATATTAGCATCAATAATGAGTTCCAGCTACTATTGGTTTTCTATCTCTCTCTTCTATTTGTCAGTTTTGGTTTTTGTATTTTGGTGCTCTATTATTCAATGTATGTATATTTGCAATCATTATTTGTTTTCCTAATGAAGGAGAGGTTCCAAATGCATATGTGTTTGTAGCTAGGAACTTTGTGAATTTTAAACATGGCTATTGTTCTTTCTTGTTCCTAGATGCATGTGTGAGTGTGTATGTATGTGTGAGTTATGTATGCAGACATCTGTGCATGAATATGTGTGGGTGTAGAAAATTAAGCCATAGACTCAAGTCAATTAACTTCTAATTTCTTCAACCAGGAAGAAATTGATATAGTTAGTTCTACTGTTAACTATACATGTCATATTGTTCTTATTATTTTTATTTTATTATTTTATTTGTTCATGGAAAACAAAATTTGCTTCTCCTATTATGTAAAATGCTTGGAATCATTGAACGACTTCAAACAAATGTTGAAGCTCCTAAGAGTATTTTTTGTAAAATATTTTTTTAAAGGTGACTTTCAGAACATTCGTGTCATAATAATTAAAATATTCTAAATAGGGACACTGGAAGGGATTCCGTTTTGGGACACTATTCGAGATCAAATACTGGGCAAACCATCGGTAGAAATCACAGAATGCCATAAACCAAAACCAATCCTTCTTCATACTGGAGAGGTAATGCATTTAGATTTTATGATGAAAATATTACTGTGTTTTTGAAATTGTGAATAATATATAATTGTAGATCTCTGTTCAAATAGGTCTTTTACTTAGATATTCTAAATCAAACTGCTGAGTTTTCTCTTTTTGTGTTTGTTTTTGTTTTGGGGCCATACCCAATTGTGCTGAGGGCTTATTCCTGGTTCTCAGGGACCACTTCTGGCTGGTTCAGGGGATCAGAGGGCATTCAGGGGATTGAACCCAGGTCAACTCCCTACTTGCTGTGTTATTGCTCAGAACCCAGACATCAAAGTTTTGATGTTAAAAATATAAATACTATAAGCCTAGCCAGGGAATAAGTGATATGACTATTATATAAACTGATTTAGAACTTTTGCACTCTGATAAATAATGAAACATTATAAAAGTGGAAAAAGATAGAATTTTTCTTATTTAGATTCATTTTGTTTATTCCTAGATGGGTATTCACATAGAATTCCCCAGAGAAAAGCATTCCTGAAATGTATTCATGTCTCAGTTTTAACAGTTATTAACTAAATCAGTTTTCTTAAGACACTTCTTTGGAACATGTATTTTCACATACTAAATGTCAAAGGGTCATGTCAATGTTCATAAAGTCATTTGTTGACAGGAAAATTTGAAGATAAATTTTCTCAAACATTCAAATAAAATTCCTTAAGAAGAAAGAGGAAAAATAAACATTGAAGGAAAAACTCTATATTAATCTGAAAATGAAAATAAATATTCTCTATCTAGGAGAAAATTGGGTTGGAGCGATAGCACAGTGGGTAAGGCATTTGCCTTGCATGGGCCAACCTGGCTGAGCCAGGTTCTCTTCCTCCACCCCTCTTGGAGAGCCCGACAAGCTACCGAGAGTATCTTGCCCACACGGCAAAAGCTTGGCAAGCTACCCATGATGTATTCGATATGCCAGAACATAGTAACAAGTGTCACAGTGAAGACATTACTGGGCCCACTGGAGCAAATCGAGGAACAACGGGAGGACAGTGACAGTGACAGTGACAGTGACAGGAGAAAATTTAGAAACTCAGGCAAAATTTGGTAACTGAATATTTTAATTGCTTTTAGTCAAAGAAGGGGATCATTATGTTCATCCATTCTAAATTATGAAGTTTTTAGCTCATTTTTTAATAGTTACCACCATACTCTAGAAGAAATATTTGTTGTTTTCCTATATTGTAATTTCACAGTGACAATTGCCGCCCTCCCCCCCAACTTCATTGATGAGAAACATTGATTAGAAATTAAGTCTAGGTTAATTGGTCGGTGACATTAACATTTGAAATTCTTATTATGGCAGGCTATTTAAGACTATCTCATAAAATAGAAAATCAGAAATGGTAGGATAATGGTAGGATACCAAGCAAACACAAAAGCCCAACAATAACAACAAAAACCCAAGAAACAAGCCCAGTGAAACCAACAGCTAGAAGTATTTTAAATCTTAATAAAGGATTCCTTTATTTAAAAAGGAGTTTCTGTGAATACTTAGTATCTCTTAACCGTTGGAAAAAATATTCTTGACACTGCTTTCATGTTTTGAATTCCTAGTTGTCAAGACCTCATCCCTGGCATCCAGAGATTGTTGATGTTCAGATTATTACTCTTGGGTCTCTGGCCATTGCTGCCATTCCTGGGGAGCTTACGTAAGTTGTTTTTGATTTTTTTTCCAGTAAAAATTATTGTTATGATTGGCTGTTACTGATAGGTAGTTTGGTTAAAAAATAAAATTTAGAAAAATTATTTCCAATTTAAATAACTCCAAAATGATTATTTTAATGGAAATACTTGAAAGTATGTTAGCATGCAGGTAATTTAAACAATTCTATCAGATATTAGAATTATGGAAAAGTTTTTTTAGTTCTATTGAGAGAATCAGTAGCACTGCTATAGTTTAAGGCATATAGCATAATGATTTTGTGTATATATATATGTACATATGTACTTGTCACAGTAAATTAACATTGATCATCTATATTCTTATATAGTCCCCAAATATGAGTTGCTTCTGTTTTTATGCCACACTTGGCTGTGCTCAAGGGTTACTTTTGGCTTTGTACTCAGGGATCACTCCTGGTGGACTCAGGGGCCATGGTCTACTATCCCAAGTAGACCCCTGGGATCTAATGTGCAAGGCAAGTACCTGATCTGCCTTGAGCCAAGAAAAGTTTGTTTTTTAAGTTTTTGAACCACACCCAGCTATGCTCAGGGGCTACTCCCTCTTCTGTGCTCAGGAATCACCCCTGGTGGGGTTCCGGGGACCATATGGGATGACAGGATTGGACCTTGGTTGGCTGCGTGCATGGCAAGTCCTTCCAGTTCCACTTCCACCTCTCCTGGATTTTGATTTTTCTTTTCCTCATTTAAAGACTGGATGGTGATAAAATTGGGTGGAGATGGCAACAAGTTACAAACTTGTAATTATCAATTAGTACCAGGATGTAACGTACCACACAGGGCTATAATTAACACTGAGTGTGATATATTTGAAATTTGTTGATAAAATAGACCCCAAAATTCTTCTCAGTATAATGTTTTAAATCTGTTCCTTTTAAAGTATTTCTGAACTTGTAAGTGTTTTAAGCATTTTTCTTTCTTTTTGAGTCATACCCAGCGATGCACAGGGATTACTCCTGGCTCTTCACTCAGGAATTACTCCTGGCGGTGCTCAGGGGACCATATGGGATGCTGGGAATTGAACCCGGGTTGGCTGCATGCAAAGCAAATGCCCTACCCGCTGTGCTATTGCTCCAGTCCCTGGTTTAAGCATTTTTAAGAGGAATCTTTACTGAGATCCTAATTCCTGGAGTGTTGGAAATTCCTGAAGGTTCACTTTTTCAGTTTTCCCTCTTCCAGTCAAATCCGTCATCGAACTTTTTGATCTACCCAACATTTTCATTTACTCCCAAACTGACTTAAGCCAGTCTCGTCTCACTTTTCTGCTTCCTTTCTTTTTCCATGTGTGGGTGTGTGTGTGTGCGTTTTTCTCAACAAAATGGCCACAGTAATACTATCATTGAAAACCCTTCATTGCTTCCCAACTTATTTTAAGTAAATACTCAAATGTTTACAATATCACATAAGACTTATTGCATCCCGTGGACTTGGAAGTCTTTCTGATTTTATGTTATTCCATCTTCCTTTTGCTCACTCCTACTTCTGACACCTTTACTTAATTGCATTTGCCAGGCACACCAAGCATGCTCCTGTGTTAGGGGTTTTGAATCTCCAGTTTTTTTTTTTCCCCACAAAACTTACCTTCTTCTGGTCTCTATGACCAATTTGTTGTTGTTGTTGTTGTTGTTGTTGTTGTTGCTCCATCTCTACTGAGATGGCTAATGGAAATGCCAGTCCTGCTTTTCCTATATGACGTTGTCTTTCTAAATCATCTAAAGCATCACATCACCACCAGCACCAGCATTAATAGGACCACAGTGACCTCCACCACTACCATTCATCTTAACCTGACTTTATTATTCTCCAGAGCATTTGTGAGCTTTGAAAATATGCTTTGTTTAAACTCTCATTTATATTTGCTGACCAATTTCCTTCCCTAGGCTGTAAATGACTTAGTTACTGTTGTGTCCTTAGTAACAGTAGACATGGTAGAAATAGATTTGGTAGAGAAGTAATGTTTTATTGAAGAATTAAATGATAAGTTCTTTGTAGGGAGGATCATTTTCTACTTGCCTTTAGTGTTATTAATCTGCCACTGCCACTGTCCTCTTGTTGTTCATCGATTTGCTTGAGCGGGCACAGTAACGTCTCCATTGTGACACTTGCTACTGTGTTTGGCATATCGAATACGTCACGGGTAGCTTGTCAGACTTTGCTGTGTCCGGGCTCTCTGAGAGAAGCGGAGGAATCGAACCTTGGGTCAGCCATGTTGGCCATGTGCTAGGTAAATGCCCTGCCCACTGTGCTATTGCTCCAACCCAAGAACACAGTAATTTTTAAATCAATGAATAGAAATTAATTGTGATATTTATTGTTCCTATTTCCCACCTTCAACATTTTCTTTTCAGCTTAGAATTTGCTTTGAAGTTAGTCAGGAAAGAAAACTCCACTTGAGTTTCATACTTTCACTGAATTCTTAGATATTTTATTTTACTGTTATGTGATGAACCAGGATAACTTTTTGGCTTTTGGTACAAGTCTTTCCTTATACTGTGCACACATTCTGACTAGAAAAACACAAGTAATTCTGTTTTCTTGACTTAGGACCATGTCTGGACGAAGACTTAGGGAGGCAGTTCAAGAAGTAAGTTAAAAATGAAATATCTCTGTATTAATATTTGTGAAAAGAATTCCCTGTTTCTTTATGTGATCATTAAAGTTAATATTCCTAAAATGACTATGGTTTCTCACCTCTTAAAAATAACAGCTAGAGATAAGTAGGATTACTTGTTGGATAAACACAAATTTTTTAAAAAAAGGAATTATGATTAGATCAAAATATTTTATTGGTATTTATGTAATAAATTTTTAAGTTAAATGTTTTATCAATAAAAGGTAAAGGTAAAGGCCCTCCCGTTGATCGTCGATTTTCTTGAGTGGGCCCAGTAACGTCTCCATTGGAGACTTTGTTGTTACTGTGTCTGGCATATCGAATACTCTCGGTAGCTTGCCGGACTCTCCGAGAGGGGTGGAGGAATCGAACTCGGGTCGGCCATGTTGGCCGCTTGTAAGGCGAACGCCCTACCCGCTGTGCTATCGAAATTACTAAATAAATCATATGTATCTAAATATCTTAAAGTTCTATCTAGAGTAAATCTAATTCATGTAGGAATTTTGTTGTTTACCAATCTTTATGATCTTCTATATATTTAGTAAGTACCATAAATGACATAAATGTTCTAAAATGACAGTCATTATACTTTTTTTGGTCCTTATACTTTTTAAGAAATTCTAAAATTTATACCTTAGTAGTAGAAAAGTTTTACTTCTACAAATGCAGTTGTAAAGATGGCTTTAGAACTACTAACTTGTTCAATTGTTGGTCAGAATTATTGGTTTTAGCTTTTCATTGGGACAGTACTCTTCTTTTAGTTAGAGAATTTACTGGGGTCTATCTTCCCTTTCTAGGAATTTGCATCTAATGGAAGGCAGAATATGACCGTTGTTATTTCTGGTCTATGCAACGTCTATACACATTATGTTGCCACCTATGAAGAATACCAGGTAAAGAATACATACCATTGTGTGCATCAGTTACCATTATGACCCTTTCATCCACATCTTAATTATTCTCACAGCAGATAAACTGAAATATTCTCATTATATTTTATGAATAATATCCTGGTCAATACACAGTACATCAATGGATATTTTCTAGAATTCTTTTTTGTGAGTGTGCTTTTGTTTTGGGGTCATACCCGGGTGATGCACAGGGGTTACTCCTGGCTCATGCACTCCGGAATTAGTCCTGGTGGTGCTCAGGGGACCATATGGGATGCTGGGAATCGAACCGAGGTCAGCTGTGTACAAGGCTAACAACACCTGCGTGCTATGCTATCACTTCAGCCCCTAGAATTCTTTAATCATATTATTGAGAGATGCATTTATGTAGAACATGTAAGAATATGATAAGCCAGAGGTTGTATTTGGGAATTCTAGGTTTACTATTAGAATTCTAATCCCATTGAATAAAGTTATTTTATCAGGGGCATTGATACTAAGTTAGGGAGTGGTATGAAAACCTTCTAATTTTAACGATAATGATTCTGATTACTTTGGCTTATATGGAATAAAGGGAAGTCTCTGCTGATAACTATTATTTATTGAATGCACTGGTTTAAGCACTTTGTAAATGTTATTTTAGTAATCATTTAAATAAACCTTAAATTAAGAATCAGTCTCTCACATAAACAAGATAATATTCCAAAAAAAAAAAAAAACAACCACCACCACCACCACCAAAAAGTCAATATTCTCCCTCAGTTCTGAGATCTTGATAGTAATAATAGTGAAGTATGAGGAAGAAAGATGTACTAAAGAGCTGATGCAATTTGGCCCTCATAAATTCTTTTTATTACATTGCCACTTTAAATAAGTGCTTAGTTACCCAAAAGTAGAGAGAGAACAAAGGGGAATGCCCTGCCACAAAGACAGGGTGGGATGGGGGGATGGGTACTGGGATCAGTGGTGGTGGAGGATGGGCAGTGTTGGAGGGATGGGTACTTGATCATTGTATAATTGAAACCCAAGCACAAAAATTTGTAAGTCTACAACTGTACCTCAAGGTGATTCACTAATAAAAAAAATTTTAAAAAAACCCTACATTTTCTAAGATTAAAAAAAAAATAAGTGCTTAATACCTTTTATCTGATCTTTCAGAAAATCCTTGTAGATGGTAAAATATCAAAGCTGCTAAGACGTTTGTATGTTTCTAGAAAAATTTGAGTTAATTTTTCCCTTCAAAGCAAGTTTATTGGAATACTTGATCACTTGACATCCTGTTACTCATTGATTTGCTCAAGCGGGCTCCAGTAATGTCTCCATTCATCCCTGTCACATGCTAGTGTAGCCCAATGGCATCTGCTCACTTTAGGAACACAAAGAACCTCAAACTGATCATTCAGGGTCTTGACGAAGAAGTCTGACCATCTCGTAGGTGGGTGGCCACGTGATCTTTTGACATTACCAACGTGGAATCGTTGGTAATGGCCCTAGTCTGCAAATCACATTATGTGTCCAGCCCATCTGATTTTCTACGCCTTGGCAAATGAGAGAGCACCCCTGGTTCTTGATCGTCAAGGGAGGTTGGAACTCCGATTCTTTCTCTCACTTGAGTAAAGTGTGATACTCCAAGCATAGCTCTTTCGATTCCTCTTTGGGAGATATAGATAGCATTCTCATCCTGTTTTCAGAGGACCCAGGTCTCTGAGGCATATGTTAATGCAGGGAGAACAGTGGAATGGAAGAGATGTGCCCGGAGCCAGTGGGTCTTCGTCCTCTTAGATATTTCTTTGATGCTACTATGGTTCACTCCTTGGCAAGTGTTCTGTTCATACCAGCAATGAAATATGCTCTACTGGCCTCTGTAAACTTTATAGTTTCTCTTGGATATCCTTTTGAAGGGCTGGAGCAATAACACAGTGGGTAGGGCATTTGCCTTGCATGCAGCTGGCCCTGGTTTGGCTACCAACAGTATCCCGCCCACATGGCAGAGCCTGGCAAGCTCTTCATGGCGTATTCGATATGCCAAAAACAGTAACAACAAGGCTCACAAAGGAGACGTTACTGGTGCCCGCTTGAGCAAATCAGTGAACAACAGGACAACAGTGCTATAGTGCAATGCTATCCTTTTAAAGCAAGGTTCTTAATTAGGGTGAACTTGGATAGGAATAAATTTCATTTATCTAGTTTAAAATTATTTTTCTTATTTAAATTTTTTCTCAATTATGAATATAGGGGACAAGAGACACTAGCATTACTCTGTACTCATCATCAATAAGAATCCCACTGCAGGTTCGTTGGGGAGCTGGAGAGCATGTCCCTGTCCCATGCCCTGCACATGCTCCCCTTTTCCTGTGCTATGCCCCCAGCACCATGCAGCCAGAGGAGACTTTGGGGAACACCTGCTTGAGTTCCGCAGGATGCTCCCCCCTCCCCACCTTGTTGGGGCGCCACTCTCCTCTGCATTTTCCTAGGTCAGCACATCCCTGGACTGGCCGGGGTGTGGCCTCCACCCTAGGGGCATGGCCTCCCCAAAGTGGGTGTGGCCTTCTGTGTGGTAGGCGGTCGCAGTTATATTTCCCACTCCCAGTACTCTCGACTCACATCCCAGCCTTTATCACCTAATTCTGTGGAAAAAGTCCTGGTCGCCTCAACCACAATACAACAATAATCCACTGGCCTATTCCAACTCCAATAAGAGACCAGTACGCAAGAAGCTGTACAAGTCCAATATAAAAGAGCACCTCTCCAACGCTTCACTAGATGCTTGTCATAAGCCATAGAATAATGCCTGAGAGGAAGACATATTCTAGAAGGAGAGAAGGGTGACCACTATCACCAAACTTATTTAAAATCCTTTCCCGCAATAAGAGAGAACAGTGCTAGTGAATTCCAAGGTTTTACCTCTAGAAAACCACAACAGCATGGGGAAACAGTGCAAATCTCTACTACGAGTAGAGAATGAAGAAAATAATCCCTATTCCTGAACAGAGGTTACCCACAAATATGTTCTCTCTGATAAAGAATTCTGAGATGAAATGCTGAGGATGTTCAAGGAACTACTCAAAGAATCAATGGAGCAGACATCCAGAAAATTAAAGGAAGAAATGAAAGAAACATTGGAATGGATAGTCGAGAAAATACAGGAAGAAATGAGAGCAGAAATGAAAAAGCTACAAAAAGAAGTGTCACAAATAAAGGATCTGGTAGATGAAATTAGAAACTCAGTGGGTGCCCTCAGCAGTAGAATGACTACAGCCGAAGATAGGATCAGTGAGCTTGAAGATGAGCAACAGAAATCATACAGGAAACAACAAACAATGGAAAAAGACCTCAAAATAGCTGTAAGGCAAATCAGAGACCTAGGGGATGACAGCAGGATAAAGAACATTCGAATCATCAGAGAACCAGAAGGACAGGGAGGCAAACCCAATGAAAAAGCCACAGTGAAAGAAATCATTGCTGAATTAAAAAATGAAGAGTTAAAAAATGAAGACATCCAGATCCTAGGAGCCAGAAGGGTGCCAGCTAAAAGAGACCCTAATAAAAACATTCCAAAGCATATCATGGTCAGAATGATGAACGCCATGGATAGAGACACAATATTGCAAGCAGCAAGGTCAAAGAAGCAAATCACATACAAAGGAGCACCCCTTAGATTTACAGTAGACCTATCAGAGGAAACCCTTCAAGCATGAAGACAATGGTGGGATATAGTGAAAACACTCAATGAAATAAACGCCTCAGCATAGTACTTTATCCAACTAAACTCTCACTCAAACTCGATGGAGCAATACACCATTTTATAGATAAGCAGCAACTCAGGAACTTCATAGACTCAAAACCAAACCTAAAAGAAGAATTAGAGGGGATCCTGTAAGATAAAAAGAAAAATACTTATAAGCACAAACAATCCCTACAAAAAGATGGCACAAAACCCTCTGATAATAATCTCTCTCAATGTCAATGGTCTAAATGCACCAATCAAGAGAAACAGAGGTGCAAAATGGATCTGGAAACTGAAACCAATATTCTGCTGTCTACAAGAAACTGATCTGAACAATCAGAGCAAAAACAGACCCAAAGTTAAAGAATGGAAAACAATCCTGCAAGCAAACAGCTCCCTCAAAAAAGTGGGGGTGGCCATACTAGTATCCAACAACATCAATTTCAGGTTGACAAAGATTAGAACAGACAGCGAAGGCTATTTTCTATTCATCAAGGGATGTGTACAACAGGAAGAAATCACACTCTTAAATGTATACGCACCTAATGAGGGAACAGCTAAATACTTAAAATAACTGCTTAACAGATCTTAAGGAGGACATTGCTAGCAATGCAATAGTAGCCAGAGACTTAAACATCTCCTTATAACTTCTGGATAGATCAACAAGAACAAAACTCAACAAGGAGACATTGGCATTGAGGGAAGAAATAGAAGAGAGGGGGCTAATAGACCTATACAAGACTTTACATCCCAAGAAAAAAGAATACACATTCTTTTCCAGTGCACACAGAACATTTTCCAAAATAGACCACATGCTAGGCCACAAAACATTCCTCAATAGAATTCGGAAGATAGAAGTAGTATCAACAATGTTTTCGGACCATGATGCACTGAAGATAGAAGTGAATCATACAAAGACACCGAGAAACAAATCAAACACCTGAAAATTGAACAACTTAATGTTGAACAATGAGTGGGCCAAGAAGGAAGTCAAGGACGAATTCAAGATACCTGGAAACAAATGAGAATGAAGACATGAGCTACCAGAACGTATGGGACATAGCTAAAGCCATGTTAAGAGGAAAATTTATAGCTTTACAAGCGTTCCTAAGGAAGGAAGAAGGCACCTACATACATAACCTGGCATCACAGCTCAAGATCTTAGAAAAAGGCCAACAAAGGGCACTCAAATTTGGCTGAAAGAAAGAAATAACAAAACTTAGAGCAGAAATTAATGACATGAAACAATCCAAAAGGTCAATAAAACCAAGGGCTGGTTCTTTGAGAAAATAAACAAGATTGATAAACCACTAGGAAGACCCACAAAGGAAGAGAGAGGGGGAACCCTAATAAGCCGGATCAGAAATGAAAAAGGGAACATCACAACAGAAACAAATGAAATTCAAAAGTTCTGCAGAGACTACTTTGAGAGTCTGTATGCCACAAAACTAGAGAACCTAGAAGAAATGGATAAATTCCTGTATTCCTTCCAAGATTGAACCTAGAAGACTTGGGATACCTGAATAGACCCATTCATATCAAGGAAATTGAAGCTGTAATCAAAAGTCTTCCCAAAAACAAAAGTCCAGGCTCAGATGGATTCACTAGTGAATTCTTCCAAACATTTAAAGAAGACCTGTTGCCAGTTCTTCTCAAGATTTTTCAGGAAATTGAAAAAACAGGAACTCTCCCAAACAGCTTCTATGAGGCACATACCTCCCTAATACCAAAAGCAAAAAAAAGACACCACCAACAAAGAAAACTATAGGCCAATATCACTGATGAACATGGATGCAAAGATCCTCAACAAAATGTTAGCAAATAGAATCCAACAACTCATCAAAAAGATCATACACCAAGTGGGATTCATCCTGGGGATGCAAGGGTGGTTTAACATTTGGAAATCAATCAACAAAATCCAACATATCAACAAAAGTAAAGATAAAAACTATATGATCATATCAATAAATGCAGAGAAAGCTTTTGACAAGATCCAGCACTCGTTTATGATGAAAACTCTCACCAAAATGGGTTTTGAAGGAACTTTCCCCAAGATAGTCAAAGCCATCTACGACAAACCCATGTCAAGCATTACCCTCGATGGGGAAAAACTAAGGGCCTTTCCTCTAAGATCATGGACAAGACAAGGATTCCCACTATCACGACTTCTGTTCAATATAGTACTGGAAGCACTTGCAGTAGCGATTAGGCAAGAAAAAGGCATTAAAGGCATCCAGATTGGAAAGGAAGAAATCAAGCTTTCACTATTCGCAGATGATATGATACAATATCTCGAGAATCCTAAATCCTCTACCAAGAAACTCCTAAAAACAATATACCTGTACAGTAAAGTCGCAAGCTATAAAATAATGCCTTAGAGTCCATGGCCTCCCTATATGCAAATAATGAGACAGAGGAAAGTGACAGGAAGAAAACAATACCATTCACAATTGTTCCCCAGAAAATCAAATACCTTGGAATCAGCCTAACTAAAGAGGTAAAGGACGTCTACAATGAAAACTACAAAAGCTACCCATGAAATAAAAGAGGATACGTGGAAATGGAAACATATCCCCTGCTCATGGATAGGAAGAATCAACATTGTCAAAATGACAATACTCCCCAAAGCATTATACAGATTCAATGCGATCTCTATAAGGATACCAATGAAATTCTTCAAAGAAATATATCAAGCACTCCTGAAATTCATATGGAACAACAAACGCCCATGAATAGCTAAAGCAATTCTTGGGGAAAAGACGTGGGGAGGCATTGCCCTTCCCAACCTCAAACTCTACTACGAAGCCGTAATAATTAAAACAGCTTGGAACTGGAACAAAGGCAGGGCCACAGACCAATGGACCAGGGTGGAATATCTGTACATACAACCCCAAATGTATGAACATCTAATCTTTGATAAGGGAGCAAGAAATGTCAAGTGAAACAAGGAAAGCCTCTTCAGCAAATGTTGCTGGCATAACTGGACAACCACATGCAAAAAAAATGGGATTAGACCTCCATCTAAGAGCATGCACAAGTCAGATCAAAATGGATTAAAGATCTCAACATCAGGCCAAAATCCATAAAGCACACTGAAGACATGGTCAGCAAAACCCTCCATGACATTGAGGCTAATGGTATCTACAAAGATGACATTTCACTGACCAATCAAATGGAAACAGAGATAAACAAATGGGAGTATCTTAAACTAAGAAGCCTCTGCACCTCAAAAGATACAGTGACCAGAATACAAAGACAATCTACAGAATGGGAAAGGATATTCACCCAATACCCATCCAATGAGGGATATACAAGGATATCCTTGATATATCAAGGATATACAAAGCACTGGTTGAACTCCCTAAGAAGAAAGCATTCAACCCCATCAAGAAATGGGGTGATGAAATGAACAGAAAGTTTCTCAAAGAAGAAATTAAAATGGCTAAAAGGCACATGAGAAAATGCTCTAAATCACTAATCATCAGGGAGATGCAGATCAAAACTATGAGATATCATCTCACACCATAGAGACTGGCCCACATCCAACAGAACAAAAGCAACTGGCGTTGGCATGGGTCTGGTGAGAGAGGGACCCTCCTTCACTGCTGGTGGGAATGCCGACTGGGTCAGCCCTTTTGGAAAACAGTATGGATGATTCTCAAAAAATTAGAAATTGTGCTTCCATTTGACCCAGCAGTACCACTCCTGGGAGTATATCCCAGAGAGGCAAAATTGTATAATCAAAATGACATCTGCACTTCTATGCTCATTGCAGCACTGTTTGCAATAGCCAGAGTCTGGAAAAAAACTGAATGCCCAAGAACAGATGACTGGTTAAAGAAACTTTGGTACATCTACACAATGGAGTACTATGCAGATGATAGAAAAAATGAAGTCATGAAATTTACATACAAGTGGTACTGCATGGAAAGTCACGAATCACGACCATCCTGTTATTTGTCGATTGCCTCGAGCAGGCCCCAGTAACGTCTCCTTCATCCTACCCTGAGATCATATTCAAGGCTCTTTAGGAGAATGAGACCCATCATTGTTATTGGTATTTGGCATATTGGGTATGCCATGGGGAGTTTACCAGACTCTGCCGTGTGGGCAGGCTACATTTGGTAGCCTGCCAGTTTGTCCAAAGTAGGAATGAGATAATAAGATGTCATAATAAGATGTCACGCGGCCGCAAATGCGGTCGCGCGGTTCCGGGAGCTGATTATTATAGTCTCTGAGTCTTGGCCGTTGATGGGATACATGGAAAGTATCATGCTAAATGAAATGAGTCAGAAAGAGAGGGACAGACATAAAAAGATTGTATTCATTTGGGGAACATAAAGTTACAAAATAGGAGACTAACACCCAAGAATAGTTGAGATAAGTACCAGGAGGTTCACTCCATGGCTTGGAGGCCAGCTGCACATGCTAGTGGAAAAGGCAGCTCAGATATAGAAGGGACACCAAATAATGGGTGTTGGGAGGATCCTCCCAGGTTGGGAGATGCATGCTGAAAGTAGACTATAGAACGAACATGAGTGCCACTCAATGCCTCTTTTGCGAACCTCAGCAGCCATAAGGAGAGAGAGAGAGCAAAAGGGAATGCCCTGCCACGGAAGCGGGGTGGGATAGGGGTGTGGGGGGTGGGAGGGATACTGGGATCATTGGTGGTGGAGAATGGGCACTGGTGGAGGGATGGGTACTCGATCATTGTATAACTGAAACCCGAGCATAAATATTTGTAAGTCTAAAACTGTACCTCATGGTGTTTCACTAATAAAAATTAAACAATAACAAAAAAATAAGAATCCCAGTTATTTTCATGACATAAAGTTATTGAAAATCTAGAAATATCTTTCATGCATAACCACTAAAATTATGGGTGATACTAGATTAGTTATTTAATAGTGTAATAAACACAGTACTAATTTGCAACATAATGATTTATTAGTCTACATAGTTCAGTTTAATTAGTGTTCTTTGTCAATCTCTGTGTTTTGTTGGATGTATTATGAAACTTTATTCTGAGAATAGAAAAGAGGCTTTAACTGATTACCAGAGGAGTTCATGTTCAGAAGCATGCTCTCATGAGAAAATAATTTATTCACTCTCTTCTTTTTTTTCCCTTTATTTTATTTTATTTTTTTTACAGTTGTAAATTTACAATTTTTTGTGCTTTGGTTTCAATTATACAATGATCAGATACCCATCCCTCCACCAGTGCCCATTTTCCACCACCATGGATAATATCCCTCCCACCCCCATCCCCCTATCCCCCCTGTCTCTGTGGCAGGGCAATCCCCTGTGTTCTCTCTCTCCTTTTGGGTGTTGTGATCTGCAAAAGAGGCATTGAGTGGCAAACATGTTCAGTCCATAGTCTACTTTCGACATGCATCTCCCCTCCTGGGAGGATCCTCCAAACATCCTTTATTTGGTGCTCCCTTCTCTATCTGAACTGCCCTTTCCTCTAGGATACCCGGCTGGCCTCTAAGTTATGGAGTAATCCTCCTGGTGCTGATCTCAGCTATTCTTGGGTATTAATCTCATACTTTGTTACTTCATATCCCCCAGATGAATGCAATCTTTCTATGTCTATCCCTCTCTTTCTGACTCATTTCGCTTAGCAGGATACTTTCCATATTGTACCACTTGTATGTAAATTTCATGACTTCATCTTTTCTAACAGCTACATAGTACTCCATTGTGTAGATGTACCAAAGTTTCTTTAACCAGTCATCTGTTCTTGGGCATTCAGGTTTCTTCCAGTTTCTGGCTATTGTAAAGTATTCACTCTCTTCTTTAGTAGATATGTGTTGGGACAAAATTTCAGCCATTATCTGGGAAAAACAATAAGATCTCAAGAGCACTAAATTTCATGGTCTAGTAAATAAAACCATTACATATCTGTGTAAGAGATGTATAAGGTGATATTTAAAACTAAAATAAGGTAAAGAATATTGGTTTAAATGGGTATTTGAAAATTGCAGCTTTTTTTGAAAGTTGCAACATCTTGAGAATAAATAATAACTGAGAATAAGTAAATTGGGCAGATAATAGGGAAGGTATTACAGAGTGAGGAGTTTTTACATGAAAATATCCAGAGAGCAAGATTCAAAATTCTTAAGGGGCACAATCATATGACTAGCATGAGTTGATCATAACAAGGGTACTGAGAAAAAGGCTAGAGTGGGAGGAGGGAGGTGATTGGTGGAGATCTTATATATCAGAAGAATTTTGAGTCAGTGGAGCAAGAATAATTTTTTTCTAACTTCAAAGTAGAATTTCAAGAAAAGGATACTGTAGTCAAATCTCTGATTTTGAGCATTTAGTAGGATGACTGTGTGAAAAGTGCACAGGAAGAGCAAGTGTGGAGGCAGCACACTGACTCAGAAGCTACTGTCACCGCCATCATGATCTGGATTTGACTTAACACAGGGGAAAATAAACTCAAGAGATTTTAACTAGTGCCAAGACTTGGAGATTTATAGGATATATGACAGAGGATAGTCTAAGAAAACTGCCAGATAACCCTAGCACAGAAGGCTGTAAGATTAGCATTTGTTGAAATAAAGAATGTAATGGGGAACAGCTGATAAATTTGGAATTAGATTCAGATACATTTGGATTTCTATGGAACAATCAAAGATTTAAAGCTCAGGCCAAAGAAGAGGAGATGCATTTGGTAATATTTCATAGTTCTAGTAGGGATGAAATGTTCTTATTCAAATGGTCCTACTTTATGCCATTATTAATTCATAGGTTTGGCCCATTATTATTAATGGTCCTTCTTTAGGCCATCTGAATAAGGACTTTTATTCAAATGGTCTTTATTCAGGGGCTACTAAGACGCAATCCCCCTCCCCACCTCTACCCCGACTGCTCTATACCCTAGGGAGAAACGTGTATATTCCAGATACTTAAGATAGAGGTCACAGGCTGTTAATGTTAATCTTTTGTTAATGTTAATGCTAATGTTAAGCTTTCTGGTTAAATGTCCAGAGGTAAACCCAACTTGCTTTTAACAAGCAGTTGATGAGAATCACTTTAGTTGAAAAATGAAAATACCCCCTTCTTTGCTTATGATTAGTGTTGTTGTGCCAGTCTAAATTATGTGAGATACCCATGCGACACTCCTAAGCAAAACATAGTTTCTCTGTGAATGGACTGAAATGTGCAGAAGAATGTACAACTCTGCCCTTGCTTTACTTGCAGGTTCAGCGGTATGAGGCAGCATCTACCATTTATGGACCACATACTCTATCTGCTTACATCCAGCAATTCAGAATCCTTGCCAAGGCCATTGCTACGGTAACAAAAATCTGTGTGTTTGCCCAGGGGTAGAAGGCAGAAGGAAGCAAAATAAAATGTTAGTTTGGGGGAAAATTTTTATTATAAAAATTGGTATTACAAAAATATGAAACAGTAAATTCAGATTTGGAAAATATATTTAGGTAGAGGCAACTTCCTTTCATGAATCTTACATTATCCTTATGATAATCATGTAAAGTTTGATTTCTCCCTATTTTGCAGGAGGTAAGTATATTTGGAGATAATAAATTACTGTAACTATGAGTGGGAGTTAAGTACTTTTGAATCCTGTCCAGATTCTCTCCAATCACTTCAAAAACTAATCTTGTGATCAATTTTGAGTTCCTATCTGATTAAAGCATTTTGGAAATTGGTTTGCATTCTCAATCAGCAGATCCTACAATAATAGTTATTGTCATGCCTTTCCTTTTCTGGTCGTTCAAATGTAAAAATACTTATCATATTTAAGTGGAGGCTTTAATAAAGTATAACAGTAACTTGGAATATACATATATATTATCTATCTTAAATAATTGTACTTTAAAATATACACATTGGCATAGTTACTTTTGAAGTTTCATTGTGATTTCTGAATTTTAGTCAATGATTAGGACATATAACTTAAAATATCAGAAAGGGACTTTGTTTTTAGCTTTTTTTTTCTTTTTGGTTCTCGTCAAATGGTGCTCAGGGGTTACTCCTGGCTTTACACTCAGGAATCACTCCTGGATTTGCTCAGGGGACCACATGGGATGCCGGTGATTGAATCCAGGTTGACCGTGAGCAAGGCAAAGCCCTCCCGCTGTACTATCACTCCGGCCCTCATAAGAAACTTTATATAATAACATATATGGGCCCCAATAAAGGCTAAAAAATAATTAGGGTACTGCAAAGCCAAATATTTCTTTGAAAGAGCTCTTTCAGAAAAAAGAGCTTGGAGTAAATCAAAGCTTGTTGTTTCTGTAGATTAAAACATTTGAATATGGGCAATTTTATATGTTTATGTCTAATTTAGTTGTTGAATGTGTTAAGTTTTTGTTAATGTATTTAATTATAAAATATTTAAATTACATGGTTATTATTTTAACTTAAAATTTCTCCCAATTTTATGTCTGATAATTATTAAAAGTAGAATTAAAATTTTTCTTATCATAAAAGCTGTAAATAGTTGTTGGATCTATAGATTGTACAGAAAAAAATATAAACCTGAATCTATCCCTAGAGATGATTACTTTTAAATTTCATTGAAATCTAAGGTCTATAAATTTTTCCATTAAAAATAACCTTCATGCTTTATAGCAATATTTAGGAAGAAAACATCAATTTTGTTGTTTATTTTATATTTGCTTCAGGGTGAGTGTTATGGCTTTCTGTCTAAGATTACCTCCATGATATTAAAAAGAATCTTTTGTTTTAAAATATCCATACACATTTTCTCATTTGCATACTGGGAATGAAAACAAGTTATATGGTCCTTGTAAATATTAAATATATAAAGTGAGGATAAAAATATTTTTTATATATTCAAAAGGGATATTTATAATTTCATACAAATATTTTAATGACATTATAGAAGGTGAAAAACTTCATGGGAAACATCGATAAAACCAAATAGAATATAAATATAGGATAATCTTAAACTTCAAAGTATATTCTCTTATCTAATTATCATAGAGAAGGATCGAGTAATAAGCTCTAGGATAAGAGGGCTCAACGTTTTAAAAAACCCATTACAGGGGCCGGAGCGATAGCACAGCGGGGAGGGCGTTTGCCTTGAACGCGACCGACCTGGGTTCGATCCCAGGCATCCCATATGGTCCCCCAAGCACCGCCAGGAGTAATTCCTGAGTGCAGAGCCAGGAGTGACCCCTGAGCATTGCTGGGTGTGACCCAAAAAGCAAAAAAAAAAAAAAAACCCATTACAACGTCATTTTGTAAACAGTACCATGTATTATCTCCTTGTCTAAAGTTTACACAATTAGTTATATATTTTCTAGTTAACAAAACTGTGTAGTGTGTTTCCAAGCTCGCTTGTTGTAGGGGAATGAAAGTGTTGCCTGTGACCAAAATATTCTTTTACAATGAAAGTTCAAACTTTGGTCAAATAGGCTCTAATTTAGCAAGCTTCACCTCGCATTTTGCTAAAGATTTGTTTGTTTGCTTGCTCTTTGGGTCCCACCCAGTGATGCTTAGGGGTTACTCCTAGCTGTGTACTCAGGAATTACTCCTAGCAGTGCTTGGAGGACCATATCGGATGCAGAGGATCCAACCCGGTGGGCCCTGTGGAAGGAAAACGCCCTATCCTCTGTAGCGTCACTCCAACTCCCACGTTTTGCTAATGTTTTAAGCTTTTAGAGAGAGGGGGTGTGGGGGTGGGGGGGGAGAGAGAGAGAGAGAGAGAGAGGAGAGAGAGAGTTTACTGCGAGAAAGTTTTTAACACGTGTGTTTCTTAAGAAATGCTTTCTTTTCTAGGACACAGTAGCTGACTTGAGCAGTGGTCCAGAGCCTCCATTTTTCAAGCAACTGATAACCCCATTAGTTCCTAATGTTAATGACAATGCACCAATAGGCAAAAATTTTGGGGATGTCCTGCAGTCAACAAAATCTCAATATAGAGTGGTAAGACTCACAACGATAACCTGGAATCATTCAGAAGTCTGTGTAGGGAATTGGAGCATTTTGTGTAGTACCACCACCTGCCTCTAATCATGCCATGGAACAACTGGTAGCACTGAAAATTTTCACAATTGTTTCTGTCTCTGTAGAGGATTTGCAAACTTGGGACTGGAAAATATTTTTCAGTCATTAGCTATGTAAAAGTTAATTTCTAGGCCTGGAATTTCTAGTACAGTTGCAGAGGGCACTTTCCTGGCACGCTGCCAACTTGGATTTGATCCCTGGCATCCCATATGGTGCCCCGATCACATCATCAGGAGTGATCCTGAGTGCAGAATCAGGAGTACCCACTGTGCATCTTTGGGTGTGGCCCTAAAACAAAAATGAGTGAATTTCTAAAATTTAAATTATTTTCTTTTTCCTTCCCTCAAATAAATGATCATAGAATTTAGAAGGCTCTTAGAAAGCACATAGAAATGGAGTGCATAGGAATAAAGTTCATAGAAATGAAGCAGAATTTGTGGTGCTACCATTTTATATCAACCTTATCCTGCAACTTTGCTAAATCATTTCTTCTAACAAACTTTTTGGAGTTATGTAGATTCTCTAGAACTTTCTATGTGCAGTTTTAATTTTTCTGTTATCTTTGAGGAAGAGCTTTATTGCATATTTGGTTGAGAAATTTCTTATTTATTTTTTAATTTTGTTTTGCTTTTGAGTTCACACTCAGCTGTGGCTTACACTCAGAGATCACTCTTGTTTGGGTCAGGGGACCATATGTTGTCCTGAGGGTCAAACCTGTATGTTGTGTGCATGGCATGAGCCCTACCCTCTCTCTCCAATCTGATTGAGAAGTTGATCACTTCTACATGGCACTAGAAGTAATTTTCTGTGATAACCACTTATCAGACATACACAGACTTACAGGTTTAAAAAGATGAATGAATTTAGCTATATTTTTCTATATAATAATTTTGCTATAAAATGTAATTTTGCTATATAAATAGTAGTTTGAATTCCAGCTTCGCTTTTCCACCTCAGAGTATCTTTTGTTCCTTTGTTCCTTTAAAATTTAATTAGGACCAGAGAGATAGTAAGGGAGGTAGCACACTCGCTTTGCTTGCTGTTCATGTGGTTTGATTCCATGAGGCATATGGTTCTCTGAGAACTTCCAGGGGTCACTCCTGAGAACAGAGCTAGGAATAGTCCCCTAGCACTGCTGGGTGTGCCTCCCCACCCCATTCCAGGCCCACCAAAAATTTGATCATTGAAAACAACAACAAAAACTTAGACTATAGTAGTAAAGTCTCCAAATTTGATTACAGAAACCAACAATGAAAGACTACGTTAGTAAAGTTTCCATTGAAATGTGTGACTACTGGTAGTTTTGTTCAGTTTTTCAAAAATTTTTTTTTTTGCTTTTTGGGTCACACCTGGCGATGCACAGGGGTTACTCCTGGCTCTGCACTCAGGAGTCACTCCTGATGGTGCTCAGGGAACCATATGGGATGCTGGGAATCGAACCCGGGTTGGCCATGTGCAAGGCAAATGCCCTACCCACTGTGCTATCTCTCCAGCCCCAGTTTTTCAAATTTTGATAAAAAATTATTTGGTTCAAAAGGTTTGGTTCATTATTTCATAATTTAGCATCCAGCAAACATTCAGCAGATTCTGTGCTTGGTGTTTTTGCTTTGGGGGCACACCCTGTGGTGCCCAGGGTTTATTCCTGGCTATGTGCTCAGGTAATGCACCTGGGTGCTCTGGGGACCACATGAGATGACAGGGATTAAACCCAGGTCAACTGCATACAAGGAATGTCTAGTAGTTTTAATAACTAATCATTTTTGAATTTTGGGTTGCTATGCAAGTTACCAAAAGGATTGTTTTGGATGGTTTTGCTTTAGATATGTGGTTGACTGGGGAAAGGCCATTTTTTCCCCCTCACTCTGTCTTGTCAAATCACCTATCATATACCACTATTTTTTGAATTGGCATTTTGTCTTTGTAATATGATTGCTTATTATACTAAGAGAAGTATTAATAAATAGGGAATTTTGGATATAGAAAAAATAAGAAAAACTCAGTGATTAGAACTGGAGTGATAGCACAGCGGTAGAGCGTTTGCCTTGCATGCAGCCAACAGGGCCAACCTGAGTTCTATTCCTCCACTCCTCTCGGAGAGCCCGGCAAGCTACCGAGAGGATCTCGCCCGCACGGCAGAGCCTGGCAAGCTACCCGTGATGTATTCGATATGCCAAACACTTACCAACAAAGTTTCCAATGGAGACATTACTGGGCCCGCTCAAGCAAATTGATGAACAACAAGAGGACAGTGACAGTGGCTAATTAGATACAAGATGTAGTTGGATGGTTGGAACATTTTGCTCAAAGTTACAATAACTAGTTTGGTATTTTCACTGTTGAAATCAATAAAGGAATAAAAACTTGTGAAGACCATTAAAGGGAGAATAAATAATATAGTAAATAGTTAAACAGGACATCTCTATTGAAATAGTCATCACTGACTTTCAATCATGACAAATTTTTATTAAAAAATTTTTTAATGTGGACTAGAACTTGGAAAACAAGTCGAAACTTATTGTTTCCACTGACACACAGAAAAAATTTGGGTGTATATTCTAGAAGGTTTAAAGAATAACAACAAATAGGAATTTTGTTTTCTATTACCCAACGATCACTATTTTCATGGTCTGATGTCGATTATCTTTAAAACCATTATATAATATTATATAATACAGATATTTTTAGGTTTTAAAAGTTGTTTCAGGTTGAAAGATAAACACACAGTTTTATCACTTTTTAAAATTTGGGACATTTATATGTGGGTAAGAAAATTTGATTTGCTTCATTCTGTCTCTTATGTGTGTATCGCAGGGAGGTCAGAGAAAATATTAAATAGCTGAAGAATAAATTTAAATGTACTCTTTCTAGTATGCACTATAGTTCTATGCTTTTTATCTGAATCAGATATACATAAGATTAGCACTGTAGCACTGTCCTCCCACTGTTCATCAATCTGCTTGAGCGGGCACCAGTAATGTCTCCATTGTGAGACTTGTTACTGTTTTTGACATATCAAAGACGCCATAGGTAGCTTGCCAGGCTTTGCCGTGTGGGCGAGATATTCTTGATAGCTTGCCGGGCTCTCCGAGAGGGATGAAGCATTCAGACCTGGGTCGGCTGTGTGCAAGGCAAACACCCTACCTGCTGTGCTATCGCTCCAGCCCTACATAAGGTTATTGGCGCAAAATTCTGGAGCAATCCCGTGGTTTCATGTTTCTATGATCATTGTTGCAGAGCATGTTCTCTAGTGTTCTTAGAAGATGACTTATTTGGTTAATATTGCATGTATATATATGTGCATACATATATATCTATATATAGCTAAGATCATAACCTGTTTAATAAATAATGCCTCAAGTATGAGCATGGGAAAGATTTATTGTAACTCATAAAATAAATATTTGTTTTTAGGGAGAAATTGCTGAAGTTACCTTTGTAGGTGCCAACCCAAAGAATTCTGCAGAAAATCGAGTAAGCTTTAATGATTCTTTTTTACAAACTTAAGAAAAAAAATTTTTCTAACTTTTTTATTGCATTTCTGTGAGATAGACCCTTGCAAAGCTTTTCCTTATTGGGTTTCAGTTATGCAGGATTCCAACACCCATCCTTCCACAAGTGTACATTTCCCAGCACCAGTGTCCTCAGGTTCTCCTTCTCCTCCTCCTCCTCCTCCTGCCTCCTCCTCCAACCTCTTCCTCCTGCCTCCCCCTCCCCTTTTTTCCCCTCCCCTATCCCCCTCTTCTCTCTCCTTTTAGGCATTGTGATTTGCAATATTGATATTGAAAGGTTACCAAGAATATATCTTTGCCTACTTTTAACCCTCAGATCTTGTCCAGTGTGATCATTCCCTGCTATTATTGTCATACTTGTCTCTTCTCTATCTTATCTACCCTCAGCCCCCCCCCACACTTGTGGTTAGTTCCAACCATTGACCAGTCCTCCTACCCCTTGTTTTCTCTGGCCATGGATATTAATCTTCTAATATATGTAATATATTTTATACACCACAAATAAATGCAGTCATTCTATATCTGTCCCTCTCCTTCTGACTCATTTTACTCAGCATGATACTCTCCATGTCCATTCATTTATAGGAAAATTTTGTGACTTCTTTTTCCCCAAGAGTTACGTAGTATTCCATTGTGTAAATGTGCCATAGCTTCTCTATCCATTCATCTGTTCTCGGGCACTCGGGTTGTTTCCAGATTCTGGCTATGGTGAATAGTGCTGCAATGAATCGAGGAGTGCAGATGGTGTTTCTGCTGTGTGTTTTTGGCCCTCAGGGTATATTCCCAGAAGTGGGATTCCTGGGTCAAATGGGAGTTCAATTTAAGATAACTTTTAAATATTAATCCTCTAAGCTAACTACACAAGGTTAAAAGTTTCCAATATCCTACATTTTTTTTAAAGACGTGATAAATTTTTTGTTGGGCACAGTATGAAATAGTCTGGAAAATGATACTCAGGAAATATTTAACCTAGGAGCATGTATAGCACAACAATAAAAATTGTATTATTTCTTGAGAATTTGACACAATTTGACACAATTCCAGTTTTGTATTTAAATTTTAAAACTCTACTATATTTGGTGGGCTGGAGCGATAGCACAGCGGTAGGGCGTTCGCCTTACAAGCGGCCAACATGGCCGACCCGAGTTCGATTCCTCCGCCCCTCTCGGAGAGCCCGGCAAGCTACCGAGAGTATTCGATATGCCAAACACAGTAACAACAAAGTCTCCAATGGAGACGTTACTGGGCCCGCTCGAGCAAATCGACGATCAACGGGAGGGCCTTTACCTTTACCTTTACTATATTTGGTAAAATAATGAAAGAACCTAGTCAACTGTGTCTTTGATTTTTTTCTCTTCTGGCTGTGATGCCTCTAATGTGAAATCATCATGGATAGATGTCCATGTGCTTCCTTTATTCTGCACTGGCTATTTTCCTACTCATCACTACTGGCACTAGTAGGTATTTGACTAGTAGGGTATTTATTTACATTTTGAAAAGGACCCCAAGAAATAAATACAAGTTTAGTACACAAATGATGAAAAACCACATCAGATAGAATATGAAGGTACCCCATTCCACAAACTTTATACAGTTCTTCAAGGTTAACAGTTTGTTCTGGACATATAATTTCATATCTTTTCATTTTTATCACATAGGTATATTGATATATTAACATATATGCATATGCAATATGTTAAAAAATAACTAATTTTACTCTTCTGTAAATCCATTAGAATGTTGATATAACTATATAAATAACAACTGGCCATATTCTAGTAGTAAAAATTTAAACAATAAGCTAATATGCATAGAAAAATAAAAGTGAGCATATCAAAGTGATTTTCAAGGTCTAAAATTATTTTACTGCAACTAAGGAATTATCATGCCTTTGGTGAGTTACCCTTTCCAGTGGTTATATTCACTTATATTCCATGCTACTTTCCTTCCAAATGAACACTCCTATTTCTGATCATTAAAAGATCATTACTGTTGTGATAATAATTGTAGTAATATGACATAATCAAATATGACACTGGGGAAAATGTTCTTCCTGGATAATAAACATGCACCTGTTTGAAATAATTTCTCTTGGCACTGAAGCTAAGCCAGAATATTTATATGTTTATAATATATTTTTCTGATGAAATCAGTCTTTGAGCAAAATGGCAGGATGCATTGTCATTTATTATCCTTAGCGTGGAGAAATGCTATCATCATTGTCATCATGGAGAGGAAAAACAAAATTCTTAAAGCCCTATAATTAGAGTAGTTTCTCTCATTAAAATTTTTCTAATATTCATTGTTATTAGTAATCATCTTTTCATCAGAACTATTTCTTGCATACCCAATATTTGCTTGCTCTGGGCCAAGTGCTGTATATGCATTATCACATGAGTCCAATTTACTCCTTACTAATACACAATGAGTTAAGTTTTAGTATTTCTATTTTTGGATAGATAAATTGATCCCTCAGGAGATTAACTTATTATGCATCTGGGTGTGATTACTATCAGGAGGTAGGGAAAGGAGAAGCATATAGTACATATTTTTCAGCTTTGTCTCATTCTATAATCTGAGTTCTAGATCTATAAATTGGGGGTTCATACCTTCAAATTCTAGAATCTAAAGATTTTTATGGAAAATTGGACATTTAGGGTTTTTGTATCTTTTTTTCCCTTTTCAAGGGTGGGGGTGAGGTAGGAGCATGTATCCTGCAGTACTCAGGGATTACTGGTGACAGTGCTCCCTGGTGGGGCTAGGGGACCATATACAGTGCTGGGCGGGGAGAGGGGGCATCCAACAGTGTTTGGCCTCATGAAAGGAAAACACCATCGTTACTTTACTATCTATCTACCTCCAGCCTGGCCTTTGTATCTTTTAAAATGTTGCATTATTCAAATACATTATTTATTTGAAGTTAAATAATAAATTTATTATTTTATTAAAAGCCTCTATCCCTCTCAGTGAGGCAAGCTACTGAGAGTGTTCTGCCCACACGGCAGAGCCTGGCAAGCTATCCGTGGTGTATTTGATATGCCCAAACCAGTAAATACAATGGGTCTCATTCCCCTGACCCTGAAAGAGCCCCCAATATGGCAGCGTTAAGAAGGATAAGGAAGGAGAGGCTGATAAAATCTCAGGGCCGACCTAGGCCGCCAAAACAAAGGACAAAAATGACTGTCTGCACTTTCAATGCACTTACACTGGCATCGGATGCATCCATCAAGGACTTGATGGTGCAAGCGTGAAAGATCAAGTGCGACCAAGACTAGAAGGCATCAATCACATCATGCCATTTTCGACACGGAGGAAGAACTGTTCCTTGGACCATGCAACAAAAGAGGAATCAGAGGCCTTGTCAACATGAACTTGGCCATAAACATTGATTCATTCTAATGCCTAACAAACCAAATTGGATGATTACACTTGAATAGATGTGGCTCATTGCCAGCAGTTTCTATCTTCGTTGTCTACGCATCAACATTCAATTATGATGAAGAAGAAATTGAGAAGTTCCACATGGAGCTGGAGAAGTTCTATAAAGAAGACCACACCTTCTACAAGATCATTGTCAGTGATTTTAATGCCAAGATAGAACCGAGAAAATCAGCCAAATAACTTCACATCGGGACCCATGGCCTAGAATGGAATGAACAGGGTGAGAGACTTTCCCAGTTCATCATGTCGTCCAAGACCATCCATGGTAACTCACAATTCCAGAAGGCTGAATCTAAACGTTGGACATGGGAGTCTCCTGGTGGACGGTTCCACAACAAAATTGACCACATCATATTCAATCAACAGTTTTGCCTGACTGATGTCACTGTTGTCCTAAAATTCTAAAGGGGGTAGGAGCCACTGTCTCCTTCAGGCAAAATTCTACTTCACAGAGTGGGGAGAAAGGGCTGCAAAGTTTAAGAAGAGAACTCCCAGAACGACCACCAACTGGGAGCTCTTTGGCATTATTGCATCAACATGGGAAGATGCCATCATTGACAACGTTGACGAGGAATATGATCAACTGGTTCAGCACCTCCATGATTGTGTAAAGAAGGCCAAGAGACAGATAGCCACAAAAAGATGCCTGTCTTTGAAAACTCTCAAGATCATTTGTCAATGTGGCTTGGCGCAAGCCTCAGGCAACTGCAAGCAAACGTCCAAGCTCGCAAAGCAGTGCAGAGAAGCGATCAAGGAAGGCCTCAAGGAGAAAAGACCAGCAATGCTGGCAGATTAGGCAGAAGCTGGGAAAAGCATTCACAATGCCCGCCTGTCCATCGCCAACTACAAGACCAAGATGACTCCCCTTAGACGTCCTGATGGATCTATCACATCTTCCAGAAGGGCAATGAAGAAGATTATCCATGACTTCTACTTGGATCTCTTCAATAGCCATGTACACCTGACCACATACCAAATTCTGCAGGATGGATATGTTGTTCCCAAAGTTCTCCCTTCCAAAACACGAGAAGCCATTTCAACAGTAAAGAAGCAAACAGCACCCGGCCCAGTAAAAGTCAGACCTGAACACCTGAAGAATCTGCTGTCAGTACTTATCAATACAATGGCTTGGCTCTTCATACGCTACCTGTCTGAATGCAAGGTTCTGTACCAATGGAAAAACAGCAGGACTGTACTATTGTACAAGAAGGAAGGCATCCACGATATTGACAACCATCGCCTGATCTGCCTGTTGTCTGTCGTCTATAAGCTATTCACACGAGTCATCCTGAATAGGATTGGCAGAACATTAGATGAAGGACAACCATGTGAGCAAGTCGGGTTCTGAAAAAGATTCAGCATGATCGACCATACCCACACAATAACCAAGCTCACTGAGGTTTCTCGGGAGTTCAAGATGCCACTCTGTCTAGCATTCATTGATTTAAAGAAGGCCTTTGATTCTTTTGAGACGGAAGTGATCATCAAAGTCCTAGCCAAACAGGGTGTTCAAAGTCAATACATCAGGATCCTCCATGAGCTGTTTTATGGATTCACTACCAGGATCTCATCATTCTACAAGAAAGTTATCATCCATGTCAAGAGAAGGGTTCGGCAGGGTGATATCATTTCACAGAAACTCTTCAGTGTCATGCTCAAGAACATCATGCAACGACTGGAATGGGAAGGAATGGGAGTGAAGATAGACGGCCGGCATCTATACCACCTCCGCTTTGCTGATGACATCGTTCTTATAACACCAAACATTAGGCAAGCAGCACAAATGCTGGCCAACTTCAACCATGAGTGTGGAAAGGTCGGACTATAGCTGAATCTCATGAAGACAATGTTTATGAGAAATGGACTCGTTCCTGATATTCCATTTGCTCTCAACGAAATGAACATCTCCAAATGCAGCATTTATGTGTTCCTAGGTCGAGAAGTAAACATGATGAATGACCTGGCACCTGAGTTGTGCAGGAGGAAGAGAGCGACTTGGAACGCCTTCAAGAGCTTCAAGGAAATAGCTAAGAGGATGAAGAAACTCTGACTCTGGGCACATCTCTTTGATTCCACTGTTCGTCCTGCATTAACATATGCCTCAGAGACCTGGGCCCTATGAAATCAGGATGAGAATGCTATTTGGGTCTCCCAAAGAGGAATCAAAAGAGCTATGCTTGGACTATCATGCTTCACTGAAGTGAGAGAAAGAATCTGGAGTTCCGACCTCTGTCAATGATTGAGAATCAGGGACACTGTCTCATTTGCCAAGGCGTCAAAAATCAGATGGGCTGGACATGTAATGAGATTTGGAAATGACTACTGGACTAGAGCAATTAATGACTGGATTCCATGGGACGTCAAAAAATCGCCTGGCCACCCACCTATGAGATGGTAGACTTCTTTGTCAAGACCCTGGATGATCGGTTTGAGGCTGTTTGTGTTCCTAGAAAGAGCAGACGCCATTGGGCTACATTAGCACGTGACAGGGGCGAATGGAGACATTGGTGGTGCCCGCTTGAGCAAATCGATGAGTAACAGGATGTCAAGTGATCAAGTGATTTGAAGCTGAAGTTTTGGTCTAAAACCACTTACTCTAGAATTTTTTCTTTGGTTCAACATAATTTATGTTTTATGTTAAAATGTATAGAGTTCTTTCCAAAGTATTTGCTAGAAAGGGGGCAAATGGGTGATATTACATACAAGGAGAGACCAGTTGGCCCAGGAGTGCAAGACAAGGAGAAATATAAAGGCTTCTAGACACCCTTTCCCCTTAGCTTAAAAGTCACCAAGTTACTCTAGTAATTTCTAATGGGAAAATAAAACCGGTTTCAGATGTGTTTTCTAAGAATCAGTTATGCCAAAATATAAGGAGTACCATACCATACAAGAAATGTTTATGCATTCTTCTTAATTCTTTTACTGGAAAAGTCCATTTACTAATAATTCATTTTCCCGGAGATGGAGAAGATAAAAGATTTTCTTCTTTTCTTTCCTACATCTTGAGGTGACCAGAGAAAGTTTCAGAATACAGATCAATAAATATGCCATGAAAAAATTTAATTTACCTTTTAAAAATTAACAAGTTTTGTTCCATCTATTTATTGTCCCAATTTCCAAAATTTGCTGTAAGTTCTGAAATTATGCTCCCCCCCCAATTTTCTACACAGAAAAATCCTGGTTTTCAATAGCTGTTTTGAAGACATTATGTTACTCTTAGAAGAACACATATAATGGGGTGAAATTGAATGCATTTTTAGAGAAAGAATATTTTAGGTGGGAGTAAATACGGGCATATTTATAGGCAGATCTTTCTGCCATTATTCAGTATCTGATCAGTTGTGTTCATTGCATTTCAGACCTATGACACCTTCCTCACTGTGGAGAGATATGAGGCCCCTTCAGCAGCCTGGCAGGTAGTGCATAATGATGCCTCGTGGGAAACTCGGTGAGTGCATCTACGGAGCATTCTCTTATTCAAGCCTTGGCAACAGTTGGTTACATAGGGAAGATAAATGGGAAGACTGGCTCAATACCCACTATTACTAATTTTAAACTCCCAAAGAGCCTTCTGGCCATATTTCTATTTAGTTGATATGTTAGACTATTATTTGTTTCTGTTTTATTACCAAATATTGTAGTATAGTGACTGTAAGTGTAAATACTAGTGAAGGCATGACCTCCTTTCATATAAACATGTGAGTTTTGTTTCATTCTCATGGTCACAGACAGTACCAAAATGCTTACTTGCTTTTTGTGAATTGATTGAAATGGGCTCTGGATGCAGTTGTCCAGATGGCTGACCTTCATTTGGGGGAAATGGCCAGTCTATCCTCAATATGTTTTGCCTGTTTTTGTTTGTTTGTTTGTTTGGTTTTTGGTTTTTGTTGAGGGTTACACCCAGCGGTGCTCAGGACTTAATCCTAGCTCTGCACTAGTTATCACTCCTGGTGAAGCTCGGGGTACTCTATGGAGTGCTGGGGCTTGAACCTGGGTGGGTCACCAAGTTACCTACCAAATGTACTATCACTGTGACCTCATTGGTTTTGGGTTTTTGTATCACAGACATTGATGCTCTGGGTGGGCTATTCCTGGCTTCAGGCCTACTCCTGATTCTGGGCACATTCCAGTGTGCCAGGGGCCATTTGATGCTGAGAATGGAACTGGAAATCAGTAGTATGTAAGGCAAGTGCCTTACTCCCTAAACTATATCTCTGGCTGTTTTGCACATTTTGACTCTTCGTTTGAATTCACAGAACACAAAAGACAAGGAATTTGAACTTTTAACTCTTACTTTTACTCTTTCATAAGCAAGGAGGTAAAGGTAAAGGTAAAGGTAAAGGCCCTCCCGTTGATCGTCGATTTGCTCGAGCGGGCCCAGTAACGTCTCCATTGGAGACTTTGTTGTTACTGTGTCTGGCATATCGAATACTCTCGGTAGCTTGCCGGGCTCTCTGAGAGGGGCGGAGCAATCGAACTCGGGTCGGCCATATTGGCCGCTTGGAAGGCCAACGCCCTACCCGTGCTATAAGGCTCATTTAATTCTCATAGAGAGGAAGCTCTGTGATTTTTTTCTACTCAAATAACTAAAAATGATAGATATTTTAAAAACTTAAATATCTGAAATTTTTAAAAATTCCATTCCTATCTATAAATTTCATTCTATAGAATAAGGGCATGGATATGAGCAAAAATTTTTGAAATTTTTATCTAATTTAGAACATCATAAATTAGATAGGTTTTTGTATGTTGGTTTGGTTTACATGATGAACTGAAAATAGAGATTTGACCTTGTTGTGATTTATTTGGTAGTCATATGAAAATCTGGGCAGAATTTTGCCCCTGATATTTAGGATACTTCAGGATACAAATTGTTTTATTTAAATACTTAATATTCTAAGTTTAAAATTCTGAAGATGTATTAGCACTTAGGTGCTACAATACTATTAAAGTTTATGTTATCAGTATGGAAAATTATTGCACTCTTCCTCCACCAAGGTGCTCAAACCCTCCACCTCCATCTCTATATCACATCTAGGCAGGTCTCCTCCCAAATCCCCCTGCATCCCCCACCCCACCCCATACACACAAAATACAGGGTTGTTTGTTTTACATCCTAGTGCCAAGTGTTTGTAATTGTTTGGTATTGTCAATTATTTTGCTGTGTCACTCTCTATACTACAGATGAGTGAGATCATCTGATATTTATCTTTCTCTGATTTATTTCACTTCACATGATACCCTCCAGTTCCATCTGTGTTGCTTCATGTGTTTATCTTTTCTTATAGCGTCATAGGATTAAAATCTGTATATGGCATTAGGTTAGTTTTTAAAGTACATTTATATTGTTCAAATAATACTGTATAGATAATAAAAATGGTGATTTATTTAGAGAACCCCCCCAAGGAGAATAAGCGTAAACACTGAATCTGTATTTAGACCTCTCTATTGTACATCAGCAATAATGTTAGCAACTATTTGTGGGGATCACGGGGTCTATCAGTAAGAAACAGAATGTTGAGTACATCCACTGTGTCAGGGGATTTACTTAACTGAGAGTATCAGTGAGTTAGCTTGTTATGTTTCACTTTATTTAAAAGAGTCCCTAAACTCCCTGTCATAGTCTATAATGACTAGATGGATCTGCCTCCATCTTTCTCTTATCCTATTCATTCTTGCATAGCATACTGCCCTAATCCTATTGACTGTATTCTCTACTTGAACTTGCACATTTTCAGACGCTTTGCATTTTTTTAGTTTTTTTTTTTTCCTGGACTGTTCTTCCTCTGTCTGAGTTCAGTTTGAATGACATCTCTTTAAAGAGGCTTTTGTATCACTTTCTATTTTTTTCATTTTTTGGTTTTTGGGTCACACTGGTGATGATCAGGGGTTACTCCTGGTTCTGCACTCAGCAATTACTCCTGGCGATGCTGCAAGATCTTATGATATGCTGGATATTGAACCGGGACTAACCTCATGCAAAGCAAATGCCCTACTCACTGTACTATCAATTCCAGTCTTGTGTCACTTTCTCCATGCCAGTTAATCACTTTAAAAAATGTTTCTTGTGCCAGAGAGATAGTACAGAGGGTGGGTTGGGTGCTTTCCTTTCATGCAGCATAGTCCAGTTTGGCCTGTGGTACCATGTACTTTCCCTGAACACCATCAGAAGTTATTCTGCATTTTAATTTCTACCAGGCAAAACATTTTGAAATCAGTAGTTTATTCATCCCTCAAATAATTTGAAAGGTAGTTCAAAAAACGATAATTATACCGATGATTGTTTTGTTTTCTCCTTCACTAACCCTGTCCCTAGCTCCAATGGCTTTTTTCCTTTAAAAATTATTATTTACTGAGATAATCTGTTAAAATTGTGTTAATGTTTATGTTTTTGCTATATAAAATTTCTACACCTTCACCACCACTAAAGTGCCAAAAGTGCCTTCAATGTTCTCTGATGCTGCTTTTAGTTCTCAGTTGCTTTTTCTTAAAGAACCTCTTTGAGAAAGTAAATATTAACCTCTGTTTCTCTGAAGTATTTTTAAGTGTGTGCAATTTGATTGTTGTGTTAGCAGCTCTTTACCTTATGATGTTGAAAGTATAGTTTTCCTCAATGTGAAACCATGGAAATGTTCCTAAAAGTTGCTAAAGATGTGCAAACAATGCTTAACTAGTTTACTTACATAAAAAATCAAATGTTAGCACAGAAACCTTTTAAGAGATTATTTAGCTTGATTACAACTACAGATGGGAAAAACTGAAGTTTTGTGGATTTAAATGAGCCTGGATGTATTTTTTTCTATCCACAGTTTCTATTGGCACAAGGGACTCGCAGGTCATAGCAATGCAACAATACAGTGGCATATTCCAGACGCTGCCCAGACTGGAACATACCGAATACGATACTTTGGACACTCTCGGAAACAGGGATTTCTCAAGCCGACATTGCTTCCATTTGAAGGCACTTCTTCCAGTTTCGAAGTTGTTTGATGTGATGAAAAGTTGAACAATCATTTGAAGAATATATACAATTATACTATATATAATTTATGTAATTAAATTTATGTAAATGTAAATTATTATGTTAAATATTATAATTGTCCCTGTACGGGGACAGATTATTTAGTGCTAATGGAAAATGTTTCTCTGTGTGTGTGTGTGTGTTTGTGTGTGTGTGTGTGATCATAAGGTATGTGTATTTTCCATTTGATTGTTGTGCTAGCAGCTTCTTACCTTGGGATCCATAATCTTATGATGTTGAAAGGAATAATTTCCCTCAATCTAAAATCACCGAAATGTTTGTAAAAGTTGCTAAAGATATGCAAACAATGTTTAACTAGTTTATTTGCAAAATAATTAAATGATAGCACAGAAACCTTTTAAGAGATTATTTAGCTTGATTACAACTACAGATGGGAAAAAACTAAAGTTTTGTGGATTTAAACAAGCCTGAGTCTACAAGACCTTCCCCCATTGCCACATTTAAAAAGTATTACTTAAAAAACATTGATTAGGGACTGGAGCAATAGCACAGCGGGTAAGCACGTGGCCAACCCGAGTTCAATTCCCAGCATCCCATATGGTCCCCTGAGCACCCACCACCAGGAGTAATTCCTGAGTGCAGAGTCAGGAGTAACTCCTGTGCATTGCCAGGTGTGACCCAAAAAAGCAATATATATATATATATATATATATATATATATATATATATTATCCTGAGTATATAAAACCTTTCCCCATTGCCACATTTAGAAAGTACTATTTAAATATACTATACTATTTAAGTATATTGGCCAGGAATGTGTAAGCCCAATTAGAGAAAAAGAGCATGTTAATCATCTGCATTGAGCATAGTTTTTTAAAGGTAGTTACCCTGGACTTGATATGAATCCAGAGTTGTTAATGCTCCAAACATTTATGGAATTACTTTCAGAGCTCTATTCTGAGAATGTCAGACTTGTAACATTTTAGTCATGCCTTGTATTTTCCTAAGTGCCCTTTGCCATGGAATTATATCTTTTATTCCTAAGATCTAATCTATGTAATTTTTGACTGCGCCAATTATGTTCACTACCAAGTGACAAAGCTTTGCCATTAGTATAGGTATTAGAATGGCAGTAGATTTGGAGAGTGTCTTCAAAGATAACATTCTAAATCCATCATTCAATTATTTTTATCACTCACACGTTTTTATCATGACCCGTTGAATCAAAGAATACTTAATATAGTCTCATATAGTGTAGCAATTAGTGAGATATTTGAGGTGAAAGTATCAATTTTTAAAGATTATTATTTTGAATGAGAAAACAGTCAATTCAATGTATAAATCCTGGTAAGGCCATTCAAAATCAATCATCGTTAAGTCACTTGTCTATGTCTATGTTGGGTATTTTCATTTGGGGTTGAGAGGCACTAGTCAACTTGGAAAAGCTATCTTGAAAATTATTTTATGGTCCTGTGGACTATTCATCTGAGACATGTAATCTGACATAGGTTGCCTGAAATTACTAATTGCATTTGAAATTGTTCAAATTAATTTGGAACTCCCAGGCTGCAAAGTAAATTTCTGAAAGGTAAGGCATGCTTTTGTTTGTGTGTAAAAGCTTTTAGCATTTTAAAAGAAATGCAGCTTTATTTCCAAAACAAGCTTCAGCTTTTTAAAATTATGGCAGTATTAGTAACAAAACCAACCTCCATATATGTGTGGCTTAACCATTTGAGCATGCTATATTGCATTAAAAAGAATCTGGAACACTTCTAACAAGTGTTCTAACAAGTTGAAAGACATTTTTTTTGCCTTTTGCTCAGGAGTGATCCCTAGCAATTCTCAGGTGATTATGTTCTGTGCTGGGGATCAAACCAGGGTTGACTACTTGCAAGGCAAGCATTAAACCCTGGTACCACTTCTCCGACCTCAAATCTGAATTTTAAAAAGTTGCCTATTGATCACTATATCCTGAAGATACCTCATAATTTAGTGGAAAGCTTTGGAGGCTAAAAAGTGTAAGTGATTCTGAAAATTGTTGATCCCAGATAGGTAAATTAGATTAGAACTGATAAGATTTTTAAAGCATTTTTCTTGACACCAGAAGAGTTTATAAGTTATTTTCTACCATGTCCAGTCTTCCCATTGAACTTTCCTCAGTCAGCATGTGATTTCCTATTACTTACATGTAACCATGCCAAGGTATCAGCTATATTGCACACCACTGCTAATCCTTCTGTAACCAGTCCTCTGTCTACCTGTATTTTTGGCCCTGAGTAAGCCACAGAAAACTGTTTTCTCACTAGCTTCCAACTTCCAATCCATGCAGATCTCTTTCTGGCAGTTTGATTAAAGATCACTGCAAAAAAAGAGGGATACTCTAAATCTTCATGAATTCAGAATATTATGAACAATTTTTAACTAATATATATGATGGTGATTTAATTAAAAAAATAAATCTCAAACACCCAAAGTCATTTTTACCATAATTCCTCCAGAAACCTTTTATAATTGGGCCAAATTCATGTTCTACTTGCCATGCACACATGCACACACAATTACCTTTTTAACTAATATTCTTTTTTTGGGTGGTGGGCTACTGTGTTCAGGGATGACTCCTAGCTGTGTGCTCAGGAATCATCCCTGGTGGTACTGAGAGAATATATGGAGTGTGCATAATTAAACCTGAGTTGGCAGAGAACAAGGCAAGTATTACCTGCTGTACTATCTCTCTAGCTCAGATATTTCCCAAATTCATTGCTCGAGCGGGCCCAGTAACGTCTCCATTGTAAGACTTCTTGTTACTGTGTTTGGCATACTGAATACTTTAGGTAGCTTGCCAGGCTCTCAGGCTCCCCAGATTCATAATATTCATAATATTCTATCTCTTTTGTTCATAAAAGCACACAAATCTTTTTTAATGGTTACTTGTGGGAATGGCTCATTGGAGCCAAATTTCTGAAACTGAAAGAGATTATGGAAGATTGGGTACTGTGTTTGAGGGAGAAGTTTGGTCAAGATTTTTTTCTCATAACAAATTATTATTATTTTTATTATCTGCATATGCTGAATTTAAGGATCCTATGACTTCTTAAAAAAGAACTGAATGATACCTCTGTATTTTACAATGAGTATTATGTAAATTGTCACCAGTCAATGGAATACTTAATAATACATAAATTTGAGAAAGTAGTTTTGAATGAATTGTATTTTCTAATTAACTTGGTCTCATGTAGAAAATCAATACATTTTAAAAAATGGGATCATCAGATAGAATAATCCTTACCTGTTCTCTATTCAGAGGGCAGATAGAACATGATGATTGGAGTTTGCATGATTCATGATTAACATCTCCGTGTGATTAGGGCTCACATCACCCTAATCACTCCTGATTCTTCCTGGAGTGGAATAAGTGATTGTGGATTTTATGTAAGTCATTTGCAAAGAAATGTATATGACCACTGTGAATACAACCTATACATAGGGGAAACACTTCAATTCTTTTTTCCCCTTCAAAGATTTAATGAGGGCGAAATATAGTAGTTGGTCTTTTTACTACTAGGGTAAGTGAGCATTTCCAAGACAGGTAGTTATTAAATTGCTTTGTGAGTTAATTCTAATGAAGGTGTAAAAAATAAATATACTTATGAATATTCTTTCCCTGTGTATCCTGTTATGCTTCTCAAGTGTAATAGGCATTTTCCTTTTATAGCACTTGTACATGCACTCCATCTATAGCTAAAAGATCTGATTTTGCCCTTAGATAATCCCTTTATGTCTTGAGTTCTTCCAGATAAAGTCACTGATTCCTGGATACCAGTTTGACCTGCTTGTTTGTCAAGGCATTTGGAACTTATGGTACGCATGGCAGAGAGGGATAAATTTAAGTTACCTCACATAACTGGTCTTAATATATTCATATGTAAGTTAAAAGTTCCTGAGCATAGAAGTACCACACTTTAAAGAAATTTACAGTCTCACTTGGCAATAAGTCTTAAGGTGACAAGGTTGTGTTTAGTGCAATTACTCAGTGATGTCATTGAATGTAAATAAATATATATTCACTTTTTTCTAATTCTAGGCTTATCCCCTTGAGGGATAAGATTGTTGAGAAGCTGATACTAGATTCTTCATACAATTGCACTCAGCAGCAAAAGGGAAAGGACAGTTGTCCACATCATCACACATCACAGTGAATGTGCCACACATCACAGTGAATGTGCCAGCCAAAATGGGCTAGTTATGCTGCCACTTCACACACATGATGTGTTTCCTGATCACAACACATATCCATTAGGGACGTGATCATGATCATCCTGTTGTTCGTCGATTGCCTCGAGCAGGCACCAGTAACGTCTCCTTCTTCCTAGCCCTGAGATTTTAAAAGAGCCATATTCAATGCTCTTCAAGGCAAACTTCCTGTGTGTACTCAATACCCAAATACCAGTAACAATAGGTCTCATCCATTAGGGTCAGGCTGGAGAATTTGTTTCACTTCTCACTCACTGAACTCAGCCTGACAGAGAATTCCACTCATGTTAGTTTTCTAGTTTCCTTAAGAAATGTCTAAACTGATCGACCACCGTCCAGATTGCATGACCTGCTCTCCCGGAAGGGAGCATAACATGATGCTTTCCATAGACAGGCCACCGGACCTCGTGCCACTCAGGGCACCACAGAGGGGAGTGGGTGAGAGCCCTCCCTGCCCCAAGGGACCCAGCCCAAGCAGCTGAAAAACTCCAGAACCCAACCACCACCATGCCTAAGACTGCTCGACACACGCTCAGGCTGAGCCTCATGTATGAGTGAACTTATTCCTGGTCTGTGCAGCTGCAAATGCAGTCGCATGACACATCATAAGACGCACCCTACCCACACTCCAAGAGTACTGTACCACATTTGATGGGGTTCAAATAGTAGGCAACCAATCATAGAGGGATATACATATATAATTGTTTATATATATATATTTACAGGTAAATATATATATTTACAGATATATATGAAAGATCATAAGGCTCAACCTTTAACAACATATTAGTGAGATCTTATAGAAAGTCTTAATGGCCCCTGTCAAAATAGAACAACCTTCACACTCTTTCCTCTATAGATACTTTTTTGTAGCATTTTCAGCGGTTTTTTCATAACAAACAATACAAAATATATTATTTCAGTTCTGCTTCGGGACAGGGATTAGGGTTTGGAATGGAAACATCCTAAATAATGGTGGTGGGAAGGTGTAATGGTGGTGGGGTGGGTGTTTGAATATTAAATGTAATCAAATATTGTGAAATATAAAATAAAAAATTAAATTAAATAAAAAATAAAAAAATTAAAGAACAAAAAAATGCCTAAACTGAGGTGAAAGATACAGTTTAGGAGATGGGCACTTTGCACATTGCAGACCAAGGTTCAATCCTCAGCACCCCACATGGCCCTTTGAGCTTGCCAGAAATGATACCTGAGCTCAGAGCCAAGAATAAGCAGTGAGCACTAAATCCTGAAAACTTCTGGGTGTGGTCTCCCTCCCAACCCCCCCAAAATTCTTTTTATTCTTTTTTCCCAAAAAATTCTTTAAGCTAAGACCTAAAGAATATTGTCTATGGGGTTGGAGAGATGGTGTAGCAGGTAAGATGCTTGCCTTGTACTCTGCCAACTCAGATATGATCATGCACGCTCCATATATTCCCTCAGTATCACCTGCAATGATCCCTGAGTACAAAGCTAAGAGTCATTCCTGAACATACCTGGGTGTGCCCCCACCCCCGAAGAATATTAGGAGAAAGGAAACTGCATGCTGTTTCCCAGGTTCTCCTTAGAAGCTGTGTGACAGACATGATGAAAGGAACTCAAGTGGCTCAGCTAGAGCAAGGAGGTAAAAGTCACATGCTAAAATTGGAAATAATATGTTCTAAAATGCACGCATCCCTGCTAGTCCCCAAAAGTCAATCCATCTCTTAGTCACTTGATCTTTTATGGTTAACTGAAGGGAAAGTCAACTTCCACCTCATTTTTTCGTCAAAAAAATTAGTAGAGCCACTGATAAGCATCTGCAATGCCCGCCTGCCTTTGCCAACTACAAGAATAAGATGACTGCCCTCCGACGTCCTGATGGATCTATCACATTTTCCAGAAGGGCAATGGAGAAGATCATCCATGACTTCTACTCGGATCTCTTAGATAGCCATGTCCACCTGCCCACATACCAAATTTTGCAGGATGGATATGTCATTCCCACTGTTCTCCCTTCTTGAACAGCACCTGACCCAGACAAGGTCAGACCCGAACACCTGAAGAATCTGCCATCAGAACTCATCAATACACTGGCTCGGCTCTTCACATGCTACCTGTCTGAATGCAAGGTTCTGTCCCAGTGGAAAACCAGCAGGACTGTACTATTGTACAAGAAGGGAAATATCCACGACATTGGCAACCATCACCTGATCTGCCTGTTATCTGTCGTCTACAAGCTGTTCTCTCGAGTCATCCTGAATAGGATTGACAGAATCCAACACTAGATGAAGGATAGCCATGCAGCAAGCTGGGTTCTGAAAAGGATTCAGCATGATCGACCATAACCATACGATAACCAACCTCATTGAGGTTTCTTGGGAGATCAAGATGCTGCTCTGTCTAACGTTCATTGATTTATAGGCTTTTGATTCTGTTGAGACTGAAGTGGTCATCGAAGCCCTAGAAAAGCAGGGCATTCAAACTCAATACATCAGGATCCTCCGTGAGCTGTATTATGGATTCACTACCAGGATCTCACCATTCTACAAGAAAGTGACCATCAATCTCAAGAGAGGGGTTCGGCAGGGTGATACCATTTCACCGAAACTCTTCAGTGCCATGCTCGAGAACATCACGAAACAATGGAATGGGAAGGAATGGGAGTGAAGATAGATGGCCGGCAACTACACCACCTCCGCTTTGCTGATGACATCGTTCTTATAACACCAAACATTAGGCAAGCAGCACAAATGCTGGCCAACTTCGACCATGAATGTGGAAAGGTTGGACTACAGCTGAATCTCATGAAGACAATGTTTATGAGGAATGGACTCGTTCCTGACATTCCATTTGCTCTCAACGAAATGAACATCTCCGAATGCAAGTTATATGTCCCTAGGTCGAGAAGTAAACATGACGAATGACCTGGCACCTGAGTTGTGCAGGAGGAAGAGAGTGGCTTTGAACGCCTTCAAGAGCTTCGAAGAAATAGTTAAGAGGACGAAGAACCTTCGACTCAGGCACATCTCTTCGATTCCACTCTTCTTCCTACATTAACATACACCTCAGAGACCTGGGGCCTATGAAAACAGGATGAGAATGCTATTCGGGTCTCCCAAAGAGGAATCGAAGAGCTATGCTTGGAGTATCACGCTTCACTCAAGTGAGAGAAAGAATCCGGAGTTCCAACCTCCATCGATGATCGAGAATCAGGGACACTGTCTCATTTGCCAAGGCATCAAAAATCAGATGGGCTAGACACGTAATGAGATTTGGAGATGGCTGCTGGACTAGAGCCATTACTGACTGGATTCCACGGGACGCCAAAAGATAGTGTGACCACCCACCTATGAGATTGTCAGACTTTTCATCAAGACCCTAAATGATCGGTTTGAGACTCTTCGTGTTCCTGGAGTGAGCAGACACCATTGGGTTACTGTAGCCCGCTGATGTACCAAAAGTAGCACACATTTGTTTGGTTTTAATATACATGCTTGTAATCTCATGTGTAATGGCTTAAAAGGCTCTAGAATGCAATACAACAATCTTCACACACTCTTCTTATGGTGGAAGGAAGGTGCATGTTGGTGGGATTGGTGTTTGAATAGTATCTGTTATGAACTATTGTGAACAACTTTGTAAAAAATAAAAATATAAAAAATATATAAAAAAGAAAAATCATGAGACAAAAATCTCTGTGTAAAACATAAAAAACTTCCAGGTTTTCACTTCCATTTGCTCTTTTAATCCTCGGCTCCAAATGAGGGCCCTTTTGCTTAATTATGTGAACGTAGTCCTTGGATTTTAGTAGTCTGCCTCTTAGTCCTAGGGAACGAAGACAAAGGGCAATGCAGCAGTTTGAGTCAAGAGTACTAGGTTGTTGTCCTGGTGCTGTTTTAAACCATCTGGCAATTTTGGAAGCTTCTTAACAACTGTGTCTAATAAAGATTCTGATATTGAAAGGCTCTGAGCTCTGTGGCAGGTATATAAGTAGATTTGGTGTCTTTGTTAACTCATCCCTATAGTGCTGCTCGGAGAAGTCTATTACAAAGAATCACTTAATCACTTAACTTCCCGTTAGTCGTTGATTTGCTTGAGTGGGCGCCAGTAACGTCTCCATTTGTCCCTGTCGCGTGCTAGTGTAGCCCAATGGCATCTGTTCGCTCCGGGAACATGAAGAGCCTCAAACTGATCATCCATGATCTTGATGAAGAAGTCTGACCATCTGGTAGGTGGGCGGCCACGCGGTCTTTTGACATCCCGTGGAAACCAGTCGGTAACAGCTCGAGTCCAGAGGTCATCTTTAAATCAGCCCATCTGATTTTTGATGCCTTGGCAAATGAGACAGCGTCCCTGATTCTTGATCGTCGACGGAGGTCGGAACTCCGGATTCTTTCTCTCATTTGAGTGAAACGTGATATTCCAAGCATAGCTCTTTCAATTCCTCTTTGGGAGACCCGAATAGCACCCTCATCCTGTTTACGTAGGGGCCAGGTCTCTGAGGCATATGTTAATGCAGGAAGAACAGTGGAATCAAAGTAATGTGCCCGGAGCCGGAGGTTCTTCATCCTCTTAGATATTTCTTCGATGTTCTTGAAGGCGTTCCAAGCCACTCTCTTCCTCCTGCGCAGCTCAGGTGCCAGGTCATTCGTCATGTTGAGTTCTAGACCTAGGTACACGTAAGTGCTGCTTGCAGAGATGTTTGTTCCGTTGAGAGCGAATGGGGCGTCAGGAACGAGGCTGTTTCTCATAAACATTGTCTTCGTAAGATTCAGCTGTAGTCCTACCTTTCCACACTCACGGTCAAAGTCGGCCAGCATTTGTGCTGCTTGGCTGATGTTTGGTGTTATTAAAACAATGTCATCAGCAAAGCAGAGGTGGTGTAATTGCCGACCATCTATCTTCACTCCCATTCCTTCCCATTCCAGTCGTTGCATGATGTTCTCGAGGGTGGCACTGAAGAGTTTCGGTGAAATGGTATCACCCTGCCGCACCCCTCTCTTGACATCAGTGATTACTTCTTTGTAGAATGGTGAGATCCTGGTAGTGAATCCATAATACAGCTCACGGAGGATCCTGATGTATTGAGTTTGTATGCCCTGATTGGTTAGGTCTTCAATGACCGCTTCCATCTTAACAGAATCAAAGGCCTTCTTTAAATCAATGAATGTTAGAGCGGCATCTTGAACTCCGAGAAACCTCAATGAGCTTGGTTATCGTTTGGATATGGTTGATGGTGCTGAATCCTTTGCAGAACCCGGCTTGCTCGCATGGTTGTCCTTCAGATAGTGTTCTGCCAATCCTATTTAGGATAACTCGAGTGAACAGCTTGTAGATGACAGACAATAGGCAGATTGGGCGATAGTTGCCAATGTTGTGGATGTCTCCCTTCTTGTACGGTAGTACAGTCCTGCTGGTTTTCCATTGGGACGGAACCTTGCATTCAGACAGGTAGTGTGTGAAGAGCCGAGCCAGCATATTGATGAGTGTTGATGGCAGGTTCTTCAGGTGTTCAGGTCTGACCTTGTCTGGGCTGGGTGCTGTTTGTTTCTTAACCGACGAAATGGCGTGTCAGATTTCGGAAGGGAGAACATTGGGAACGACATATCCATCCTGTGGAATTTGGTATGTCGGCAAGTGGACATGGCTATTGAAGAGATTTGAGTAGAAGTCATGGATAATCTACTCCATTGCCGTTGTGGAGGATGTGATGGATCTATCAGGACATCGGAGGGCAGTCATCTTGGTCTTGTAGTTGGCGAAGGACAGACGGGCGTTATGAATACTTTTCCCGGCTTCTGCTGCATCTACCAGCATTTCTGCTCTTCTCTCTTTGAGGTCTTCCATGATCACATCTCTGCACTGCTTTGCGAGTTCGGACGTTAGCTTGCGGTTGCCTGAGGCATGCGCCAAACCACGTTGGTGAATAAGCTCAAGAGTTTTCGAAGACAGTCTTTTTTTGTGGCTATCTCTCTCTTGGCATTCCTCGCACATTCATGGAGGTGCTGTACCAGTCAATCATATTCCTCATCAATGTTGTTAATAATGGCATCTTTCCATGTTGCCACAATAGTGCCAAAGTGCTCCCAGTTGGTGGTTGTTCTGGGAATTCTCTTTTTAAACTTTGCAGCCCTTTCTCCCTGCTGTGTGAAGTAGAATTTTGCACGAAGGAGACAGTGGTCCGATCCCGTTCGGAATTTTGGGACAACAGCGACATCGGTCAGACAAAACCGTCGATTGAATATGATGTGGTCTATTTCATTGTGGAATCGTCCACCGGGAGACTCCCATGTCCAACGTTTAGATTCTGCCTTCTGGAACTGTGAGTTACCATGTATGGTCTTGGTTGACATGATGAACTCAGAGTCTCTCACCCTGTTCATTCCATTCTAGGCCATGGGTCCCGATGTGAAGTTCTTCAGCTGATCTTCTCGGTCCTATCTTGGCATTAAAATCACCCACAATGATCTTGTAGAAGGTGTGGTCTTCTTTATAGAACTTCTCCAGCTCCATGTAGAACTTCTCGATTTCTCTTTCATCATAATGAGATGTTGGTGTGTAGACAACGAAGATAGAAACTGCAGGCAGTGAGCCACATCTATTCAAATGTAAACGTCCGATTCGGGTTGTTAGGCATTCGAACGAATCAATGCTCATGGCCAAGTTTGTGTTGACAAGGACACTGACGCCTCCGACACCTCTTTTATCGCATGTTCCGAGGAACAATTCTTCTCCAGTGTCGAAAACGGCATGGTGAGATTCGTGCCTTCTTGTCTCGGTCAGACCAATGATGTCGTACTTGATCATTCACACTTGTACCATCAGGTCCTCTATGGATGCATCTGATGCTAGCGTACGTGCATTGAAATTACAGATGATCATTTTTGTCTTCCTTCGTTGTGGCAGCCTAGTTCGGCCTTGAGATTTTATCGGCCTCTCCTTTCTCATCCTTCTCAGTGCTGCTATGTCGGTGAAGCCTTCAGGGTCAGGTGGATGAGACCAGTTGTAGTTACTGGTTTTGGCATATCGAATACACAGCGGGTAGCTTGCTAGGCTCTTCCGTGAGGGCGGAATACTCTCGGTAGCTTGCCAGTCTTTCCGAGAGAGATAGAGGCTTTTGGGGCGACCTCTAATCGCCCTCGTAGGTGTTACCATATTTGAACCCTATCAAATATGGTAAGACAATTCCGGAAAATGGGTATTTAGTGTTTTATGATGTGTCGCGTGGTCACTTTGCGGCCGCGCGGGTCCGGAAAGCGTCCTGGAGTGTGGTGGCGGCTGGGTAGTGGAGGTAGTGTCCTCCACTACTTTGTAGTGTTACAAAGAATAGAGTTGTCTAATTCAGTGGGTAAGGATGCCCTGCTTGATCAGTGATAGTGGTGGGGTCTGAGTTAATGGCCTGATATTCACTTGAAAATGATCTTACTGTTGTTGTGAATAATTCTAAGACACATTTTCCAAGAGCAGACTTCACAATGGGAAAGCTATTCCTTTTTTTGGCAGGGGGGTGTGGGAAGCACTCCCAAATGGTACCTGGAAGGCAATGGGGCCTCCCCAAGAGAGTAGGCCTGGCTGTTCAAGAAGAGGACTTGAGAAGTGGGACTGCTTGGCCTGGAAGTGCCAAAAAATGGGTGGCTGGGCAGGGCTGCACACTGTGATTTTTATGAGACCGAATGATGCTGAGGATAGAACCAGCATTGTCTGCAATTGTAAGGCATGCACCTTAGGGCTGGAGAGATAGTACATCAGGTAAGGCACTTGCCTGGCATGTTGCCAACTGGGGTTTGATTCCCTACACTACCTATGGGCCGTTGGGCACCACCAGGTGTGGTCCTTGAGCATAAATGTAGGATCGCTGAGCATCCTTGGGGATGCCCCAACACATATGGCATGAACTTTAAACCCTGTACCAACTTTCCCATCCAAAAAGCCATTTTTAAATTCTACTTATCCCTCTGTCTCCGCATACAAAATAAAGGAGCTCTCCTGTAAGCTGATAAAAACATTGGACACAGGGAAGGGCGTGTGGAGGGTTGTAACATAATATTCATCTCAGAAGAAAACCTCTACTTGTTCTCCGGGTTTTTCTCTGTGTTCAATCTTCAGTGCCATCTACTGACTCAGGCAGGAATTAATACCAAAATAGTAAACATTTCAGAAGGCAATGAGAGAAAAATCTGTTTTTTTTTTAAATTTAAAAACCACTTCTTTTAATGTTATAATTTAGCAATATTTACATTTTTATGTTTTGATAGCTGAATATTTTAGTGAAACACTCATGCCAGTTTTAATAGAATTTTAACAATCCTGAGTATTTTGGCAATACATCATCTGCTTTATTTTTAAAATTTATTCATGTAAATAATAGGGTTGAAGATTAAATGCTCAAAAGTACTTTTCTGATATCCTTGCAGTCACAGGACAAACGTGTTTCTTTTTATAAAATTTGTGGTTTCTATACTTAAAATTATTAAGGTAAAGTTAGTTTACATGGGCTGGAGTGATAGCAAAGTGGGTAGGGCGTTTGCCTTGCATGCGGCCGACCCACCCAACCCGGGTTCTATTCCTCTGCCCCTCTGGGAGAGCCGGGCAAGCTACCGAGAGTATCTCGTCTGCATGGCAAGGCCTGGCAAGCTCCCCGTGATGTATTCGATATGCCAAACACAGTAACAATGGTCACAATGGAGATGTTACTGGGCCCGCTTGAGCAAATCAATGAACAACGAGAGGACGGTGCTACAGTTTACATAAGTACAAATGTTTTTATGTTTTAGGGGTAAATACAACATTCATCTCCACAGTTCTGACCCTCTTTTATCAAGAATCCATAGGACTCATCTTCCCTCCCCCCAAATTAGGTTATTCTAGTTCTGTTGTCTGGTGTTGGGAGGTTGTTTTCACTGGACATTTCTAGTTCTTTTTTTGGCTAGAATTTTAGTGTTTTGATTTGTTTTTGCTTAACATGTACCCTTCAGTTTCATCCATGCTGTAACAGAAATCATCTCTTCTTATAGCTGAATAGATTATGTGTATATTCCATACCTTCTTTTTGTTTGTTTCTGGGCCACACACAGCAGTGCTCAGGGCTTACTCCTGGCTCTTACTCCTGGCTTAGGGATCACTCTGGTGGAATCTGGGGACCATATGGGGTGCTGGGAATTGAATTGGGGTTGGCAATGTGCAACCTGCTGTATTATTGTGTCCTGGTCCCTATGCTGTATTATTGCATCCAGGCCCCTATTCCATACCTTCTTTATCCACTCATTTGTTGTTGGTTACTTGGGCTGTATTCAGATCTTAGTTATTATAGATGGTGCAGCAGTGAACATAGATATGTACACATAATTTTGAATTAGTGTTCTTGTGTTCTTGGGAAAGATACCTGGAGTAGAATTGCTGTATTATATGGCAAAAAATGAGAACTAATCAAAGTTTTATTTTTCAGATAATAATTTCAGGGAGCTAAAAAAGACCTGGTTAGGAAAAGAGGGAGGTGAGCAATATTTATTAAGGTTCTACTAGATTATGCTCTGAATTTATGTTCCTGGTAATATTTATAGTAGTGTCGTAGAAAAAGCTATGATATAGTAAATTTGAGAACTACTATACATTAAAGCTCTAGCACAGATTCATGTTCACAAATAGGAAAATAGAGGTTGTTAGATGCTTTGAAGGCAAGAAATCTGTTGAATTTTGTCTAATTCAATATTGCTCATTTTAGTTGACTATGGCTTGCTTATTTTAGAGAATTTGAAATACTGGTTTCTCATATGCCAGACACAGTGCTATGTGCTTCACATATGTTAGCTAATTTATGCCTTCTTGTAGTTTTGTAATTTTGATCTTGTTTTACACAAAAGGAGTTGAGAAACTTAATGCAATTTTTTTTAGTAAAGCAAATAGAAAGTGGAAGTGTTAGAATTATAACCCCAAACTGCTGATTCCTAAACACATGTTATTTCCAGCCATACCCAACAGGACATCTGGTTTTCAGATGGTTGAGGACAGAACCTTCTGCTTGGCAAGAGTGTGGGCACAAGCACCTCCATTCATATGAGTTGTCCTGGTTTAGTGATGCTTAAAGATTTCCCTAAAAGAAACAAGAGTTTTACTTTCCCCCAATGATAAATCATCACTTTCAGGCATTAGATGGTCATTGTCACTCTGGAAAATTCAAATGTCATTTCCAAAGCTAACCTTCATTTGAAGGATAACTCTAGAGTCTCTAGAGCCTGGTTTATGAAACTGTGACTTGCAATCTCATGTGGGATTAGATAACTGAATGTGGGGGTCCCTTCCATCAGGGCATTTTCCCAGGTCAACACTAGAAAAACCTTCAGTAACACGTTCTTCTTTTCTTTCTGACTACTTCTGGCAATGCCTGTATCTCTCAAGAAGTCGGTGAAGATGAGATTAGAATAGAGAAGATATATCATGAAACATAACTGCTTAGAATATAGGGAAAAGGAATGGAAACAAATTTGAGAACCTTCAGACAGCAGTGCTGGTATTTGTGAAAGGGGAGGAAGAAAGAAATGACTGGATAGGAACATCCTGAGATTATATTGGAGTCTTGGTCAGGCTCATGAGGAATCTTTGAGCGAAGATTGCTTTAAAGAGAAACATCTTGGGCATTATGGCCCATGTGATATCTTTGCTGTGCTCACATTGTTTGTGAGTAATCTAGGAGAAGTGTGACCTGGTAATTACTGACATGATAGGTCCTCAAAGGATGTCTGATTGACATCCCTTTATGACTACCCCAGTGATTAACAACCTTGTTATTGTGCTAATGTGCCAGCGTTAGAAACTGGTTTTGTGCAACTTAGCAGTCATGGATTGTTGACAAGGAACTTAGCTTTTCTAAGTACCAATGATCATATCTTGATTTCAGGCACTAAAGTCACCTCAGTCTAATAACTTCTTTGTGTAGCAGAAGAAAAAATTTGCCTACAAAGGTTTTTCCTGTCGATGGTTTTGAATTAGAGAGGCAGGATCATCTTTAGAATAAATCACTTTTGCAGACAATCATGTCGTATACCAACTGGTAATAGCATATACCTCACAGGACAGTGGCAAAATAAACAAAATAATCTACAAATAATTGAAGACTAGAAGAAGATCCAGATGAGCTAGTTCCATTGGTTTTGATAACAACCATAGCAAATTCTTGATTACTTGGAGTTTATCTTTCCCCCAAATTGTCTAAATTGTCTAAAATCCTTTGTTTAATTAAACAGTACTCAAACTTATAAGTACTTTTTGCTCGACAACTATATGTAAAACAGAATACATAATTCGCTATATCAAGGGATTCATTCTTAGTTCATTTTCTTTAGTTATTTGTATTCCACATACGAATGATACCATCTGGTAATTATCTCTGATTTTCTCATTTATTTCACCGTCAGATCCATTCATGTTGTTCTAATAGGCACGGAAACCCAGCTTCCTTATCCAGTCATCTGTTGATCTGCTTTTAGGTTTTGGATTTTGTGAATAATGCAGCTTGAGCATAGAGGTGCAAATACCTTTTCAACTTTTCAAGTCTCAAAGTCTCCAAGGTTGCACTGCAGGGAAAGTGGACCTCCAAAGTGCTCTCCACCCAAAACACAGAGCACTCGTGGTTGAACCCACCCATGCTTCCGGCTCCTCCTTCCTGCGAGTCTAGCTCCGAGGTGTCAGACTTCTTTTGGGGGTTTAATTGAGGAAGGAGCCAACGCAACCGCATGCAGATGCGAGGTTTAATCTCCCAACCTCCTGAGCAGTTAACTCCAGTCGTCATCATCATGTTCACCGAGGCTAATGCACCACGGTTTAAGCTCAACTGAATCTAAAAGTCACGTAAGAGTATCAAAATCATGACTTACAGCACTTCCAAACAATTCAATTTCATGTAAACAATCCACCATTTGAATGATTTACTTTGGGGCTGAAGCGATAGCAGAGCAGGTAGAGCGTTTACCTTGCACACGGTCCACCGGGTTCGATTCCCAGCATCCCATATGGTCGCCCCAGCACGGCCAGGAGTAATTCCTGGGTGTAGACCAGGAGATATACGTAGTAGCGGATGGCGTAGGAACCGAACTACCCTCCTGCCTGCCTAAGCACCATCGGTTCATCACGGCTCAAACCTGCCCAGGGCTACTGCATTGCTGTAAGACCGAGAGTAGTGGCTCCAGTGTTCCAGACGGCAGAGCGCTCACGTTGCGAGGGGCGTGGAGTCTTCGTCATTGCTGGATCCAGGCCGCCATCAGTCCTCACTGGTCATCATGTATCAAAGGTTCCCCCCGTGCGCATCCCTTCCGCTCCTCACATCTGGAGCCCGACCATAACCTTCGCAACCTGATAGCCTGCGCCCCAACCAGCCTCGCCTACATATCCCTTATTAAGACATGCATAGCTAGACACTTAATAGCTAGCTGACAGGGCCCCAGACACTCTGACCTAACCAATTAAAGGAAACAAAAAGTTCTTGATGCAGTCGCAGTTGTTTGTTCTTGCTTTTGTTTCCCTTGCCCTTGAGTTGAGTCTCCAAATACACCTTTGATTTTATAGTCCTGGAGTATATCACTTAGAGGTTAGCATATGTAAATGGAATCTTCAAGCAGAGCTTAACTTTTGACTCATAGGAGTATTGCTATGAGATAAAAGAAAGTAGAAGGGAGGTGGACATAAGGGAGAAATACCAGGAAGAAAACAAGGCATTGTTGGAAGAGAAGCAGAGGAAAATTTTGCTAGCGGGTTTTAAGAGTTAGGTAACAGAGAAGATACAGTGTGTGAGGAAAGTAGAGAGGATAGCTATTACTTTGTTTGGAATCAAGTTTATTATAAACTTTATGTTGGGATCATCCTTAAAGTCACTTGGGAAATAGGAATAAAGATTAAAATTCATTCAAATACTTTATGATTATGATTCTGTTAAGATACCAAACTGAAAAATCTTGGTTTTGTCAGGGCAAAAAAGCCAATGGGTGTTGAAATAGTTCTTATCTGAAAACAGGGCCCCGTCTAGCAGCATAATACAAAGACTAATACTAGAGTAATTTCTGCCTCGAGAGGTTATACAACTCTCTCATAGACTATGTTCAAGGGTCCAGGCTGTGGCAAAACAAAGTTAGTCTTGAAGATTAGCTACTTAATTGCACAGAACATTTTCACTTTATTATTTAGGCTTTTATATATTTCTAAATTAGATTATGTATTTACCTATTTAATTAAACATAGTCCCTAAATTGTTCCTAATGATTCAACGGTATCATTATGGACATAATTATTATGCGAGGTTGTGTAGGGCAAAAACTGTGGGACTTAAGTGTTTGATTTTTTGTCTCTATAGTAATGGCATGTTTACACTTTCAAGATTTTAAAAATTATGATTCATTCTCTGATCTCCATTCATGCTCTGAATTTTTGATATGAAGAAATTGATAAAGTCATTCCTCTTTGAGGAAAAGCAAAATGTCTTTATGATAAGAGTTTGTCTTTGAGAAGCCTTGGTAAGAGTAAAGGAAACTTTTATTCTAGAATAATGAGATCTTCTGTAACTCCTAATTTTAGCTGTAGCCTTACCCTAACGTGTGTGTGTGTGTGTGTGTGTGTGTGTGTGTGTGTGTGTGTGTGTGTGGTGTGGAGGGAGGAGAGGGGGAGATCATTTAACTATTCTCAGATTATTTCACATTTATAAAACAAACATTTGGCAATATTTTCAGATTCTAGAATAAGCCTAGATTCAGGAGTCAGACTCTACAATTATTACTTGCAAGCTTGACGATTTAAGTTGTTAGTTTTTATGCTTCTTTTTTTTTTACCCATTTTGAAAAAGACTAGGTTTTACAGATACTGTGGAGTAAAGCAAATACAGGAAAAGTTCTTTTGCAATGCCTGCAGCCAAATGGAGAATATTGATTTCAGTTCCTTTTCCTCAACTGAAATCTTTTCAGCAAGATTAAGCGCTTAAGAGGTTAGAACACCCTAGGTTATTTCAGTCTTTAAGTGTCATTAACCAACTAGGCCACTGGATGTCACACTTGATCTAAGCAATCTCTCTCTCTCTCTCTCTCTCTCTCTCTCTCTCTCTCTCTCTCTCTCTCTCTCTCTCTCCCCCTCTCACACACACATATATACAGTCAACACACACACTCACACACATACAAGTTCAGTGCTCTTTGCTTTGGACAGTCTATGACTTCCAAAAAAACATAGAGCTAGAGTAGATCTTGGTAGATCTTCTGTAACTCCTAATTTTAGCTGTAGCCTTACCCTAATGAGTGTGTGTGTGTGTGTGTGTGTGTGTGTGTGTGTGGTGTGGGGGGACGGGAAGAGAAGATCATTTAACTATTCTCAGATTATTTCACATTTATAAAACAAACATTTTACAATATTTTCAGATTATTGAAAATAATTTGAATAAGCTACGATGCGTTATTCAAGCTATGATGCTATGATGCGTTCTCTGATCTTTCTGCTCTCAATTTTGGATATGAAGCAGTTGCTAATCTCATTTCTCCTCAAGAAAAAGCAAAAAAGTCTTTGAGGTCAGAGTTCCCAAACTGCAAGAGGCCATAGTCTTTTTTTTTTAGAGGGCCTTTTATTTTATTATTTTTATATTATTGTTTTTAAAGATATCTGGAATTTTTTGTTTGTTTGTTTTATTAGTGAAACACCATGAGGTACAGTTGTAGACTTACAAGTTGTTGTGCTTGGGTTTCAGTTATACAGTGATCGAGTATCCATCCCACCACCAGTGCCCATTCTCCATCCCCACCAATCCCAGTATCCCTCCCACCCCCCATCCCCCATCCCACCCTGCCTCTGTGGCAGGGCACTCCCTTTTGTTCTATCTCTGGTTTTGGGTGCTGTGGTCTGCAGAAGAGACATTGGGTGGCAATCATGTTCGGTCCATAGACTACTTTCAGCAGGCATCTCCCATCCTGGGCAGATCTTCCCAGCACCCTTTATTTGAGCTGCCTTTGCCCCTACAGTGTGCGGCTGGCTTCTAAGCCATGGAGTGAAGAACCTGGTATTTAGCACAGCTGTTCTTGGGTGTTAGTCTCTTATTTTGTTACTTTATGTTACCCAAATGAATGCAATCTTTCTATGCCTGTCCCTCTCTTTCTGACTCATTTCGCTTAGCATAATATTTTCCATGTAGTACCACTTGTACGTAAATTTCATGACTTCATTTTTTCTAACTGCTGTATAGTACTCCATTGTGTAGATGTACCAAAGTTTCTTTAACTAGTCATCTGTTCTCGGGCACTCAGGTTTTTTCCAGATTCTAGCTATTGTAAATAGTGCTGCAATGAACAAACAAGTGCAGATGTCACTTCGACTATACTTTTTAGCCTCTCCGGGATATATTCCCAAGAGTGGTATTGCTGGGTCAAATGGGAGCTCAATTTCTAATTTTTTGAGAATCGTCCATACTGTTTTCCAAAAGGGTTGAACCAGTCGGCATTCCCACTAGCAGTGAAGGAGGGTGCCTTTCTCGCCACATCTGCACCAACACAGGTTGCTTTTGTTCTTTTGAATGTGGGCCAGTCTCTGTGGTGTGAAATGATATCTCATTGTTCTTTTGATCTGCATCTCCCTGATGATTAATGATGTAGAGCATTTTCTCATGTGCCTTTTAGCCATTTGGATTTCTTCTTTGAGAAAGTCTCTGTTCATTTTGTTGCCCCACTTTTTGATGGGGTTGGATGATTTCTTTTTGTGGCGTTAAGAGGCCATAGTCTTTTTTTTTTTTTAATTTATTTATTTTATTTTATTTTTTTTAAAGTTGTAGATTTACAATTTTTTGTGCTTTGGTTTCAATCATACAATGATCAGATACCCATCCCTCCACCAGTGCCCATCTTCCACCACCATGGATAATATCCCTCCCACCCCCATCCCCCTCATCCCCCCTGTCTCTGTGGCAGGGCAATCCCCTGTGTTCTCTCTCTCCTTTTGGGTGTTGTGGTCTGCAAAAGAGGCATTGAGTGGCAAACATGTTCAGTCCATAGTCTACTTTCGACATGCATCTCCCCTCCTGGGAGGATCCTCCAAACATCCTTTATTTGGTGCTCCCTTCTATATCTGAACTGCCCTTTCCTCTAGGATACCCGCTGGAAGAGGCCATAGTCTTATACACATAGTCTTATACACATTTTCTTCCTTTGCATTTTGTGTGTGTGTGTGTGTGTGCGCGCGCGCACACGCGCGCATGTGTGTATGTGTTTGTGGTGATCAGTTTTTATAGAATGCATTTTTGAATGCATCTAGATAGAAGGTATGCTGTGTCCTCTATAGGGTCCTTCTTGGGCTTTATATTCTTGGTTTACTTTCTTGGTTCCTCCAGGCAAGAGAGCATGGAATACTTGATCTCATTTTATAGAGAAGACTGGCACACACCCAGACACAGATTAAGTTGGAAGAAACTCAGGAACTTCAGTTCACTTGACTCCAGTGTTGATCCCTAAAATTAATCAGAGCTGGAGAGCTATATCAACATGATGCACTATTAGGAATTTCTAGATGCAGAGATGAGAAGAATCATTATCTGGCTCTGACTCTCTGCTAAAGTCTGTTCAATCACAGGTCTCAGTGTATTTTGACTTTCATAATGCCACAAATTGGGTGTTTGATCTCATCAATGATTTATCTTGTGGATTTGGTTGGGGTGGGGTAGGATTCTGATTGGACATCAGAACATGTTTCCCAAAGTACTTAGCAGAGACATATTAGACTAACAATAAAGTCCACAATTCCTAATAGGAAGCCAGTACGACAAGCCAAAGGTCATGATTTATTTCAGCTCTTATCAGAAAAAGCAAGCCAAAAGAGCTCTAGCAGCCCTAATAGAACTACACAAACACACGAGTTTAAATTTTCATAACCACCAGATGGAGGCTCATATCACTCAGAGGCTACCCAATGACTTTGGAAAGAATATGTCAGAGAGAGTAATTATCTCTCAAATTTAGATTTCCTGGTTGTGTTCTTATTAGCACAGCCAAAGGTTATTTCTGGGGTTATGTCAGCAGAATGATAGGACTGCAAGAGTTACCACCATAATAGAAAATCAGGTTTCACTTGAAAACATTGTATCGACTGGAGCACTTGTTCTGAGCCTTGCTACTACAGAGTTTGGGGAGGATGTGGTTTATTCCTGGGACCCCAAATGTTGAGTGTGAATCCTATCTATGTATTTAACTGCTTGGAGGTTTTCAATGAAATGTTTTATTACTATTAACTCTTTTGTTGCAGGTTAGGTGACACGGTAATAGTGTTAGTATGTATGTTTTATTTATTTATTTATTTATTTATTTCATTTTTTAGAATTTTATTTATTGAATCACCATGAGAGCAGTTACAAAGCTTTTGGGTCTAAGTCTCAGTCATACAATGAAACACTCATACCTTCACCAGTGCCCATTCTCCACCACCAAAAACCCCATCCCACACCCTCCCCCCAACCTGTGGGGCAGATAATTTCCACATTACTCTCTCTCTACTTTGATCACATTCAATATTTCGACACCAGACCACCATTATTATTTGAGATTTTACCCCAACACTCAGGTATGCTGAAAGGGCAACAATAGACAATTTGAGTTCTATTGCTGGTTATGAATATCATATGATGTCGCGTGGCTGCAGTAGGGCCATGTGATTTTGAAATTCCGAAGTTTTAACACTTAAATCTGGAGGGATTTCTGCCAAAAGCCACTGGGTTTCGAGATTTGCTCCTGAGTCTCTGGGATCATGGCTGTTGAGCTGCTTGATCAGGAGCCAGAGAGGCCGTTCGTGGGTGATGACTTGTGGTCTCGTTGGGGTGAGGAGGACAGGCCCGGCTCCACCCCATCCCGTGAAGCCCAATAAGTTTCATCACTGCGGGCTCAAGCTTGACTGTCCAATGGCCTCTGGAGGATGGCGGCCACCGAGCTGCCAGGGGGAGACAGGTGGAGGGAGAGCACCCTTCCCCCCCTGGGGTGGCCCGGCGACAGTAACCTACTGCAGAGTCCGGACACATTTCTGCCAAAAGCCGCTGGGTTTCGAGATTTGTTTCTGAGTCTCTGGAATCAAGGCCGTTAAGCAGCTTGATCAGGAGCTAGAGAGGTCATTCGTGGGCAATGACTTGGGGTCTCGTTGGGGAGGGGAGGACAGGCCCGGCTCCTCCGCCATCCTGTGAGGCCCAACAAGTTTTGTCACTGCAGGTCCGAGTCTGACTGTCCAGTGGCCTCTGGAGGATGATGGCCACCAAGCCACCAAGAGGGAGCAGATGGAGTGACAACACCCTTTCCTCCCTGGGGTGGCCCGGTGACAGTAATGTACTGTGGGGTCCAGATGCATTTCTGCCAAAAGCCACTGGGTTTTGAGATTTGTTTCTGAATCTCTGGAATCATGGCCATTAAGCAGCTGGATCAGGAGCCAGAGAGGCCATCCGTGGGCGATAACTTGGGGTCTTGTTGGGGTGGGGAGGACAAGCCCGGCTCCACCTCCATCCTGTGAGGCCCTGCGTGTCTCATCACTGGGGGCCCAAACCTGACCATCCAGTGGCCTCTGGAGGATGGCGGCCTCTGGCCGCCAGGGGGTACAGGACAAGGCACGAAACCTATTTCCACCTGGGTTGGCCCAGCACCAGTAACCTGCAGGGACCGGATGCATTTCTACCTAAAGTTGCTGGTTTCCAAGATTCGTTTCTGAGTCTCTGGGATCATGGCCATTAAGCAGTTCAATCAGGAACTGGAGAGGCCTTGCCTCCGATTATATAGCTGAGCTGGAGGTGATTTGTGGGTGTGTCTTCCACATACCTAACTTTTAGCAGTTTACTTTCTTGGTAAACTTTGCCCCAAGTTTTTGGGGTCTGGCCAAAGGCACAGCAGCAATTTTGGGGTATCTGGAAGTCTGAAGACGCCCTCAGGCTGCTGATGCACTCGCCTCACAGGTACAGATTGACCTGCTGGTGGCACCATACCCCCGAGTATGTATGTTTTTGATGTACAAAATTAATTGCACCTAAACCACCAGCAAACTGCTCAAATTTACCACTATTTTTGGTTAAAATCTCATTTGGATTTTTCACTGACCAAATAGCATGTTCTTTAGTTTAAATATGTTTGAGATATCCCTGTATTTCTTCTTATGGTTGATTTCTGATATTATGGCATGTAATCTAAAAAGATATTTAATGTGATTTTAAAAAATCTTTATGACTTTTTTGCTAGGTCCAACATGTGGTCTGTTGTTGAGAATGTATTATGTGCATTTGAAAAGACATTATGTTCGACTGTTGTGGAGTATGTGGAGCTCCATACATGTCCCAGTGTCCTACCCACTGTAATATCTCTCCAGTTCTTCACTTTTCTGTTATTTTTTTCTACTTATACTCAAGTTCATTGATTTCATTTTAGCTTCTGTCCAATGATGTGGTGTTGATGTTAAATTGAATTTGGTAGTGACTGGATCTTGATTTCCCTGCAGTTGCTGTGACCTCTTGCCAACGTGTTTGATGACCTAGGTTGTAGTTCTTGGCAGCGGCTGTATCTCCCAGGTTAACTAGGCCTTGGGGTAGGGTCAGAGGTGCAAGTTTGCAAATGCCTGGCAAGGCTTGTGTGCCAAATTTGAATGGACATGGGTAATGATCAGGGGATTAGAGTCATGAGTGCCTGCATCTACCTTTGTGCCAAGCTTTAGTGGGTTTGAGCAACTTTCAGTGGATTACAGTCACTAGTGCCCAGTGGCCTCTGTGCACCAAGTGCAAGTGGATTTGTTGATGACCAGAGGTTTCCAAGGTTATGCGTGCCTAGTGGCAATTGTGTGTTAAGCTCAGGTGAGTCTGGTTAAAGAACCAGGGGATTATAGTTATCAGCTACCCGCACAATTATGTGCTATGTTTTATTTATTTAATTTATTTTTTTAATTTTTGCTTTTTGGGTCACACCCAGCGATGCACAGGGTTTACTCCTGACTCTGTACTCAGGAGTTACTACTGACGGTGCTCAGGGGACCATATGGGATGCTGGGAATCGAACCTGGGTCGGCCGCGTGCAAGGCAAATATCCTACCCACTGTGCTATCTCCCCAGCCCCATATGTGCTATGTTTGAGTGTATCTGGCACAACCAGGAATCTGACATTGCAAATGAACATCAGCCATTAGGTTGGTCATACAAAACTGGGTAGTGGCTGGAAAACTTTGCTTGAATCAGTTTGAGAGAAGGGTGGGTCCTTAGTTTCAGCTGGTGACAATAGTATATCCTCCAGACTGGTATACAGTTGAGACTAGTTGGTAGTTGTCTTGCAAGGAAGCACTGTCAACTGTGGCATCCACCTGCTTTCTGACTACACTTGGAAGGTGAGAAAGACATTACTTTCTCCTCTTATTTGGCTTTGAAGTATTGTCAAATATCAGTTGTGCCTCTACGAGTGGAGGTCTGTTTTTGAACTTGTTTGTGTCACTATCCTAGTATCCTACCAATATCAGCTTTGTAAGTCTAGAAATTAGGCATTATATGACTGTAAACTTTGTTGCTTTAGCATATTCTATATACATTTGTGAATATTTTACTGGCATCCTGTCAATGTCCAAATAAGATTGTTGGATTCTTTTTTTTTAATGTAGGAGTACTGCTATTTATTCAGCCACTGATTAGCTGATTGATTTGGGCATAAACTCCACCTTACTTTTTTTCATAGTTTTATTTATTTTTCTTCTTACATTTATTTATTGAATCACTGTGGGAAAAGTTACTAAGCTTTCAGGTTTAAGTCTCGGTCATACAATGATCAAACAACTCTCCCTTCACCAGTACTCATTTTTCACCACCAACAACCCTAATATGCCCCCATCCCACCCCTCCCAATGCCTGTGAGGCAAATGATTTCCACTTAACTCTTCTCTGCATTGATTACATTCATTATTTCGACAAAAGATGCACCATTATTGTTTAGAATTTCCCCCGCAACAATCAGAATTGCTGAAAAGGCATTCTGAAATACTTTGTTTTCTATAGCTGGTTATGAGAATCATGTAATGATTTTGGATATCTGCAAAGAGCCAGATAATTACGAGATTGATTTCCGTATGTCTGGTGTTATGGCTGTGCCAGAGAGCCACTTGTGGGGGGCAACTTGTGACCTCGGTAGGGCGTTAAGGACAAGCTAGTACCGCCCCCGCTTCCCATGAGACTGCAGTTGCTCTGTCACCACTGGCTCATACCTGGCTTTCCTATAAGCTCTGAGGCAGCGGCCACCTTGCTGCCAGGGGGGAAAAAAATGGAAGGGCGCAACACCCTTTTCCTCCCGGGGAGGCATGGTGCTGTAGTTCAACGCATGGTCCATTCACTTTTCTGCCGCAAGCTGCCGGGCTCTGGACTAAGTCCTTTTGCCTTTGGAGGCATGGCCATGCTGGAGAGCCGCTTGTGGGGGGCAACTCGTGACCTCGGTAGGGTGTGAAGGACAAGACGGTACCACCCCTCTTACCATGAGACTGCAGTTGCTCTGTCATTGCCGGCTCATACCTGGATTTCCAATAAGCTCTGAGGCGGCTGCCACCTTGTATGCGCTCCAGATGCATTTCTGCCAAAAGCTGCTGGGTATCAATGTTTTTGGAGTCTCTGGGACCATGGCTGTTAATCAACTTGATCAGGAGCCAGAGATGCCGTTTGTAGGTGGCGACTCGGGGTCTCGCTGGAATGGGGAGGAAAGGGCCGGTTCCAACCCCATGTGGTGAGACCCTGCGTGTCTCGTCACTGCAGGCCCAAACCTGACTGTCCAGTGGCCTCTGGAGGATGGTGGTCACCAGGCCGCCAAGGGTAACAGCCCAAGGCACGAAATCTATTCCCACCTGGAGTGGACCAGCCCCAGTAACCTACTGCAGGAACAGGATGCATTTCTGCCAAAAGCCTTTGGATTCTGAGATTCGTTTCTGAGTCTCTAGGATTATGGCTGTTAAGCAGTTTGATTAGGAACTGGAGAGGCCTTGCCTCCGATTATATAGCTGAACCGGAGGTGGTTTGTGGCTATGTCTCCCACATACCTAACTTTTGGCCATTTACTTTCTTGGTAAACTTTGCCCCAAGTTTTTGGGGTCTGGCCAAAGGCACAGCAGCAATTTTGGGGGTATCTGGAAGTCTGACGGTGTCATCAGGCTGCTGATGTACTCACCTCACAGGTAGATTGACCTGCTGGTGGCACCGTACCCCCAAGATTGTTGGATTCTGATGGTATTGCATTGAGAACATTGGGAAAATTGACATTTTAACATAGACACTTCAATGAACATATATATATATTTATTTATTTCAATTTATTTAGGATTTTTTAAAAGTTTATTGTATTAAATTATTCCCAGAAATATTTTATACTTTTTTTTGGTGTGGTGTTAGGTATTAATCTCAGTGCTACATTATTGTAGATATTATTATACTGGCCTGACATAGTGTCAGACATTCTTTTTTAAAAAATTTTTTTATTAGTGAATCACCGTGAGGTACAGTTACAGACTTAAAAACTTTCATGCTTGTGTTTCAGTCATATAGTGATTAAGTACCCATTCCTCCACCAGTATCCCAGTGATCCCAGGATCCCTCCCACACTCCCTCCCCCCCAACCCTGTCTCTGTGGCACCCCTTTTGTTATCTCTCCTTTTGGGTGGTTTGCAATAGAGGTATTGAGTGGCCATCATGTTCGGTCTATAGTCTACTTGTCAGACATAGTCTTAAGTATTTAAAATGTCAGATTTTTTTATGTGGTATTACAAACTACATTTCTTTGTAAATGTTAATTTTAGATTTATTTGGATCATGAATTTCAGAGTCTGGAGACAGAGTACATTGGGTGAGGCATTCAGTCAACCTTGTTTGATTCCTGACACCTCACAGGGCTCACCCAAGCACTGCCAGGAGTAATCCCTGGCACAGAGCCAAGAGTAAGCCCTGAGCACAGTCAGGTGTTGCCCCCAAACACACAAAACAGCAAGGAAAAAGTTTTTTACTACCTTTACCCTCTTTTGGGGGCTGAAGTGATAGCACAGCAGGTAGGGCATTTGCCTTGCATACAACCGACCTGGGTTTGATTCCTCTGTTCCTCTTGGAGAGCCCGGCAAGCTACCGAGAGTATCCCTCCTGCTTGTCAGAGCCTGGAAAGCTCCCCATGGCATATTCTATATGTCAAAAATGGTAACAACAGGTCTCACAATGGAGATGTTACTGGTGCCCGCTTGAGCAAATCGATGAACAACGGGACTACAGTGCCACAGTGCTACCCTCTTTTTAGGGTGTGTGTGATAGATGATTTTGTGGTAAACTCTGATAGTTTTTATCAGGGTGCATTAATTCCTTTATTCTTTATTCTTTCACAGTGAAATAATTTTTATGTTTACCTACATAATGACTGTATTTCTAATTTTTGATGGAAAGGTATGGCTAGGCACCTAATTTCTATCCACTGGGATTTAAACCTCAGTTGTGCTTGGTGGTTTCTGGTATTTCTCTTGTAGAAAGATCCAGGTTCCGGCTGTTCTTTCCTCTTTGTGTTCCCTCTTTCTTTTAATTATAATGAAATGTAATTCTCTTAGACCATGAGATAAAGACTTTGCAAGCATAGGAAAAAGAAGAACGACCTGTTCATGACACTGTAAAACACAATGCCAGCTTTGGGACTTTGCCACGAGGGACGCAAAATTGCTATCTTATTTAAATCATTGATGTTTTGGGAACTGCCACTGATAATTAAACCTTAACCAAGCTGATGCTGAATTAAGTTCCTAGAAGTGGAGTACTACTAATAATAGGACTTAAAATATGTTGTATTGGTTGCACACAGGACAGACAAACTTTGTAAATGGTCAGATATTGACTATATCAGGCATTATTATTTATTTATTTTGGTTTTGGGGCCATACCTGGGGCCATACCTTTCTCTGGGGTTACTCCTGGCTCTGTACTCATGAATTACTCCTGGAGGGGCCATATGGAATATCAGAAATTGAACCTGGGTCAGCCAGGTGCAAGACAAATATCCTACCTGATATATTATCACTTCAGCCCCTGTATTACGCAGTACTATTTTTTTGGGAAAAAAAGACATAGATATTTTAATTTTTTAAATATTTGTTGATTGGGATTTTGTGGTTTACTATACTATTTTTTAAATTTTTTATAAAGTGGTTCACATTATTTGATTACAATTAATATTCAAACACCAATTCCATCACCATTACACCTTCCCATCACCAAATTTGAAATGTTTCCATCCCGAGGCCCAATTCCTGTCCCAAAGCACAAACAAAAAGCTTTTGTATTGTTTGTTATGAAAAACTGCTGAAAATGTTACAAAAAAGTATCCATAGAGGAGACAGTGTGAAGATTGTTCTATTTTGGCAGTGGCCATTAAGACATTCTTTAGAATATCACTCACATGTTGTTAAAGGTCGAGTGATGTGAGCTTTTGTATATATATCTGAAACTATGTATATCTGCATTTATACATATACAAATATAGATATCTATGATTGTCGCCTACAATTTGAAACCCATCAAATGTGGTGTGGTACTTATGGAGAATGGGCAGGGAGTGTCTTATGATGGCTGCAAATGTGACCTCGCAGTCCAGGAATATGTTCAGTTGTACATGAGGCTTGGCCCAAGCATGTGGGGAACAGCCTTGATTGTGGCGGCAATTGGGTTCTGGAGGTTTTCGGCTGCCGGGACTGGGTCCCTTGGGGTGGGGCGGGCTCTTACCCACCCCTCTCTGGAGCACCCCGAGTGAAACAGCCTGGACACCTATACTCTTGGTGGCAAATTCTTCCTTAAAAAGAGCAACTCTTTATAAATTTAAAAAACATTTTAGCTCAGATTTTGAAGATACGATGATAATTAACTCAAAAGCCTATAAAATTTGATCTGGTTTTCAGGATAGTTTGCTGACCTCTATTCTTGCTGATAGCACATGCCTCCATGGCAGATTAGAGTCCACTTACCTTTTCTGTAGCCATGTTTTCTTATTATTTTATATTTCTAAGACTTTATTGTTTTTACTGAATGGAAAACAATAAACTTGATCGTTCATTTACCTTTAGTCTGAATATACACTGAAGGAAACTTTTATAAGCAGTGCAGATAGAAGGAAGTCACCAAAAGGAAATTGAAATTATGGGTCATTAATATTTAAGTATTTGCACAGAAAGGGTTTAATTTTCAGAAAAGGAAAAGAATACACAACTCATGTTATGTTTTGAAAAATTATAATGGCATTTGAAAATACAATTAAAATCATTTCACCATCCTGGAATTATACTTGTCATCACAGTATCATGTTTTTCATTTCATGTAATTGATGATTCTACAGTACCCATTATGTTTATTTTTTCCAAACAGTGATTATTTCCCCATGAATAAATGGTATAGTTTACTTAACATGTTAAGATAGAAGCACAGAATTCTATAAAACGTTGTACTTAAAGTACAAAAATAAGTGCTTTATGCACATTCTTTAATACTGTTTTAATCTCTTTCTTTTGGTAACTCAGCTAGGTAACTTTACATAAATAAAGTCAATATAACAACAAGGAAAAGAAATGAGATTGTTTAGCATGTAGAAACTAGAATGTGTTTTACATACAGTTTCCTTTACATTGTGAGACAGAAAATAACAGTGTCTGGTTACATTATAGTCAGAAAAGTAGAAAAAAGCTTTTGAAGGAAAAATAATAAAAATACCTGAAATTGCATTACATATTTAAATCATTGGTTTGATTTTTATAGGTTTATTTGTCTACTGCTAGCTCAATAATCTCTTATAACTTATAGTTTTAAAAATAAAAGTATATACTCCATTGCTAATCTTACTGCAGAGAACATAGACATAGTATGGTTTTATGTGTGTGTGTGTGTGTGTCTGTGTGTGTATATGTCTGTGTGTATGAGGGGGAAAGTGGGAGAGAGGGAGGGGTGAATGAGAGGGAGAGGGAGGGAGAAAGAAAGAGAGAAAGAGGGAGAGGAGAGGGGGAGAGAGAGAGCGCACGAGAGAGAGAGAGAGAGCTGAAGCACAACGAGAGAGAGAGATACAAGGGATTTAACCCAGGATCTCACACAGGTGCTCTACCACTGAGTCAGTAACTGAAGTGTTTTAATTTTATAACTTTATTTTATCTTTAGGAAAAAAGTTACTAAGGACAAAAATGTTTTCAAGTAAATAAAAATCATGAATGCCTACTTAACAATGGTATAAATAAGTATGTAGATTAGTCAAGCTCATGTTTTTTGCTTGTTTGTTTTGTTTTGGGACCATACCTGGAGTGATGAGAGATTATTCCTTGCTCTGTGCTCAAGGATGATCATATGGGACACCAGTGATCAAATTGAAATGGTCATGATGTGCAAGGCAAGCACTCTACCTGCTGTATTATTGCTCTGGCCCTCAAACTCATGATTTAACGTCTGGATTTCTGAATGAAATTTTTCTTTTCTTCTGCATATTATTTTACAGTTCTTGGGGAGAAAACTATCTTAAAATTCTTTTAATTAAACAGCAATTATAATAAAAAACCCTAAACTGATATTTTAAAAGGCTTACTGTACCAAACTGTTATTTGGCTATAATAGTGGAAACAAAGTTTAGAAAAGAGTTAGTTTATTTCTCTAAAATTCTAACTAGATCAAAAAATCTACAAGAATAAATATGATTATTTTCAGTTAAAAAGTTCAGAATGGAACACTAGATTTTATAGCAAATAAGTAAAGAAATATATAAAAATACTTGTAGTCACAGTTTCTGGCACAAGAGTATGTGCATAGTAAACAGAGACTGATCATATGTTCTGTAAAGAATAGACTTGGAAGGTAGTAGCAGTAGAGATAAAAATGTTCAATTTAAAACATTAGTGAAGACACTAGAAAAATTAAAAGTTCTAGAAAATGGGAAAATATTTGTTAATATTTTTCTTTAAAAACAATAGCTTTCTTGAAGGTTTTTGGTGAAGAATATGAGTAATCATAATAGTGAAGTTAAATGCAAGGGGATTAGGGTTTGAGCAATTCTATAAGACAGCAGAAAGGAGAAAGGCAACATAATTTTGAAGGTTAAGGTTTACACAGCAAGTCTATCTAGATTGGGTATAGGTAGTCTGGTTCAAGGAGGAAGGGAACTAGCAAATGGTTTATGATGCCACTAATACTCTATTCATCCTGAAAGACCAGAATCCTATCTATGTTCTCAAGAGCTATCTTTAAACTTGTCTTCTATTTAATCTAGTGGTTTTTCACTCTTTCCACCAAAGTCACATATATTTAGGAGCCTGTCATCTAACAAAGATCTAGAGTCATTGTCCACAAAAGTCATTCTTTGATGGCAAATGGTGCCCTAGAGATTCTGTTTATAAAACCTACCATAGTAGAAAGATATTTTTAGCCAGGAAGACTTTAGAACTTAGCTGATCTGGGACAACATTAAAGACAAAGGGAATCAAGTAAGCACCAGAGTTTTGCACTCTGGCTAGCAGATGCTTTTGTCATACTCACACACACACAAACACACACACATACACACGCGCGTGGATTCTTTTCAAATCATGTTCACTATTGCCCACTGCTTGGAACATGTTTCAAGTGATGGACTCAAACCAAGGAGTTATGCCCCCCAAAGTTCCCATTGACCACTCTTCTTTTTTATTTTGTGGCCAGTCTGGAGGTGTTACTCCTGGCTCTGCTCTTGTTTGCCACATGCAAGTGCCCTACCCATGTACTATCACTCTGACCCTTGATTACTCCTTTTATACAAAGGGATTATATATATTCCCCACTCCCCTTAGATAAAGCATTTTCTTTTTATTTTCTCTCAAGTTAGGAGAAAAGTCTCTGAGGGATAGGTAAATATAGATTGTTTTGCTATTTTAACTCCTGTATTCTTGAATGAATTGAAAACATTTGGTTTTCAAATTCTTCCTCATTTTAGTGTTGGTTTTATATAGGTGAGGTGTGAAGGTCACCCCTAATTTTCCTAATACCTCCTCTCCCTAGAGCAAGCCTTGCTTTGCTGCAATGAAGAATTGCCATTCATCATTGGCAAGTGTAAACATGATTTGATAGATACAGCCATTTTATGAATATGTTCTAGGAAAATTCAGAATATTTGATTAATTTATTTTTTGGTGTTTAGACCACACCAGGTGATGCTCAAGTAGGTAACTCCTTGCTCTGCATTCAAGAATCACTTCTGGAAGTGTTTGGGGAACCATATAGGATGTAGGGGATCAAACCCTGGTTGACTGCATACTAGACAAGCACTAACCATGGTAATATTTCTTCAGTCATAGAAAAATTTAAAGATGTTACTACATTGAAGTAAAATTTTAAAATAAAGTTTGGAAGTTAGTTTACCAAAATCTCTATATACTTCTTGCATGTTAGGCAGGAATATTTGTTTAACAGAAGTGACATAAAGTAAAAGCTAAGGCATATCATGGAAATAAAAATAGTAGTTCAGAGTCAGGACCAAGTCCTGAGCATCACCAGGTGTGCACCCCCCAAAGAAAGATCTTTAAAAAGTACCAATGACAGGATTGACTCCAAGACATTCTTATGTACTTGGCTTAATATCTGATCAAATTGATTTGATTGGTAGTTTGAAAAGCTATCCAGGTGTTTCTACTGTGCTGTCAGGTTTAAGAGCCATGCCCAAGTTATATGAGAAACAAAATTAATGCCTTTCAGAGTTTCAGCTGAGATTTTGAAACCCTTGATACCTTATTAGAATTAAATGAATAAAAAAGATTTTAATCATTATTAGAATCAAACTTTTTGGACTGAAATATGACTTGACTTTGGATCACAGAATTGCATTGAAAAGTTGAAATTTCTCTTGTATTTTTCTCTTGAACCATGTAGAATCTTAAAAAAGCCAATTGATTTTTCTAATGGAAATTCTAGTGCTGTATCAAGCCACTAGTGAAATCAGGGCAGTAATGGATTTTGATTAATTTATACTTAGATTAGTTATATATAAACAAAAAGTAATCATTTACAAGTATGGAAAGAAATCAATGTCTCCTTTTCCTCTATATTTCAGTTTTTATATCATTCTCACCTCCAGATGTTCTTGGAGAAGAGGCTTAAAAATGACAGGATTTTGGTAAATAGCTTCCTTACTAAGATCTACAGAATCATCTTCTATTCAGCAGTGATGAATGTAAAGTTTTCCTGTGGAAGTTTCAATACCAAAGGATTCAGATATGTTAAAGCTGCCTGATATTTACAGAAAGTGAAAAAAAAGTAGGTAGGAGGCTGGAGCAATAGCACAGCGGGTAGGGCATTTGCCTTGCACATGGCCTACCCGGGTTCAATTCCCAGCATCCCATATGGTCTCCTGATGTCCCGCCAGGGGTAATTCCTGAGTGCAGAGCCAGGAGTAACTCCTGTGCACGGCCAAGTGTGACCCAAAAAAGCAAAAAAAAAAAAAAAAAAAGAGTAGGTAGAGAATCAGTGCCTGAATACTGATGGTGGCCTGGGTGCTACAAAAAAAATATCAAAGAAATGAAAGCAAGTCTTCACTTTTCTCTTTGTTTAAAATGACCTTTCAGTCAATTTGCTAAATAGGAAGAATTACCACAAGTAATATGCTATAATATTAGAGCTGTAATATTAGAGTTGAGCAAAAATGATAATAGATTAATACGGACAAGAAAAATGTTAAAAGTGGGGAAAAAGAACTTCAGATTGGAATGACTTATTGTTGTGGGATTCTTGGGGAGAGTAGGGGTTCTAGGAAACAACATATGTGGTTAATAAGTTAATACAATTATAGGTCCTGATTAATTTTATCAGTATCCGCAGAACACATCTTTTTCTAGAAAATACTTGGGGGTTGCCATGGTCAAGAAGATTCTGATCTATGGCCAGTTGACTGAATAGAATTTTCATAGTGAAGTGAGGTTGAGTTCATCATTTGGAACATGTTCCAGGCAGTGGGTAATGGGAACATGATTTGAAAAGTGTGTGTGTGTGTGTGTGTGTGTGTGTGTGTGATAAAAGCATCTGCTAGTCAGAGTGCAAAACTCTGGTTCTTACTTCGTTCCCTTTGTCTTTAATGACTTCCCAGAGCAGCTCAGTTCTTAAGTCTTCCTGGCTAAACATCTCTTTCTACTATGACAGGTTTTGTAAACAGAATATCTAGGGTACCCATTTACCATCGAAGAATGACTTTTGGGGACAATGACTGTAGATTTTTGTTAGATGACAGGCTCCTAAATATGTGTGATTTAACTAGGAGCAACATCCTCATATAAGGATTCTACAATTTATATACACTCTGTCGTTTCAGAAAAACCATTATTTTAGGAATTATATTATTAGGTAACTAAACTTAAGGTTTATGTTTTCTGTAGAGAGAGTTTTGTGCATATTATTCTTAATGAAAAGATAGGTATCTTCAGAAGGCTCCATATCCATCCCCTCTGGCAGTCACTGCAAAAGTGGGGTAAACCTCATATGTTGTATATGCTGTTAAGTCTTGGCCAAGGTTCACTGCTTGCTTGAGCTGGGCTGCAGACACGGGTGCAGTGGTATTAGGGACCGCATATCCTGGAAGAGAAAGACAAGGAGATGTCAAAAGAAGAAGTTGTTTGCTCTCTAATTGTCTTCCTTATGGAAGATAAACACGTAACATATCTCTTAAAGTCAAATGTTAATATATATATATATATATATATATCTTTAAAAGTGTTCTTGGGAAAATCATATCTAGACTTAGTAATTCTTTCTGTGGGATGGGGATTTGGTTCACACTTGGCAGTACTCAGGAATAATTATACCTAGGAGTAACTCCTGGCAGAGCTTGGAGATCATAGGTGGTGATGATGGTGGTTCTGCAGATTTGAGTAAAGGTCAATAGAAGGCAAGTCAAGAACCTCAGCCCTCCAGGGGCTGGAGCGATAGCACAGCAGGTAGGGTGTTTGCTGTGCATGTGGCCAACCCAGGTTCGATTCCCAGCATCTCATATGGTCCCCCGAGCACTGCCAGGAATAATTCCTAAGTGCAGAGCCAGGAGTAACCCCTGTGCATCGCCGGGTGTGATTCCCCCCCAACCCCCCGCCAAAAAAGAACCTCAGCCCCTGTACTATGTCCCTGACCCGGTGGCCAGTGATTATTTGTTTTTTGGGCCATACCTGGTGTGCTGAGCACACAGCAGTTAGAGCTTGGGGAACCTTATGGGATGCTGGGGATAGAATCTGGGTTGGCCACCTACAAGGCAAGTGCCCTGCCTACTGTACTATTGCTCCATCCCTTGGTGATAACTTTTTTTTAAATGTCATTTAAACATTCCAGAGAAGTATTTCTCAAAGTAACATTGACCTTCTGTGTCTGAATCACTTCACACCTGAGAACTAGAAATACTGGAGAAAGGTTTTAAGAGACAAACATAACAGGGTGCTGTGCTGATTCAAGCTTGAAATTAGAAAATTTCCAGAGGTTGTCAGAAATTACAAAGGAGAGGAAGTGACTGAGGCTCAATTGGGCTCAATTGGGGTTGGGAGTATTGCTGATTATGCTACAAATCTTTACTCCACCCAGATCAGTGGTTAAAACTAGTGGTTTCCCCAAGAGGGATATGTAGGGACTGGGTAGATGAGGGGACATATTTCAAGATTTGATTTTCAATATAGCATCATGACAGCAAATCCCTAGCTTGTCCACTTAAACCTGAGAATTCCACAATCAAGTTGCCTTTGTTGTAGTTGGAGATATTGAAGCATGTCACTACCCGGAGTTTGAATGGGTAAGAAGTCATCCATATGTTTTCTCAAAAGTATTATGTCTTCTTGTCTATTAATTTTTACTTGAAGAAGAGAGCATAACAACTGTTATATAAAAGTAGTATTTCTCATTAATGTTTTGAAACCTAACACGGGATATTTCTGCAATGATTCCAAAATGGCAACTAAAGATGAAGAGAGAAAAAATATACTTAGGACACAAATGAAGGCCTTACTGAAAAAAGCTCATTTATGTGTTATGGAAGTCTGCCTAAACCCAGACACATTGATTTCTTTCTGGTGGTTTTACAGAAAGTGGTGGCAGGAAGCTGGCCGGACTGTTTTTATTAAAAAAATAAGTGACTCGTATTCCAACTTGTTCACTTTGGGCGGTAATGCTGATTGTGCTAGTGAAGTCTAGTATATTTTTCAAATATATGAGAACTGTGTTAACAATTGACTTTCAGTTTTCACAACTGTGATTCTAAAGTAAGGTAGGTGTGTGTGTGTGTGTGTATGTGTGTGTGTGTGTGTGTGTGTGTGTGTGTGTGTATTGTCTAGATAGTGTTTTTAGGGATTTTGAATTTTTTTCAGTTTGGGTGTTTTAAAATAGATTGGTCTTTTGGAATCTATTACTCTATGCTTAATTCTAGAGCAAAGCCATTGAGAGGTTCTCAAATACTTAGGTAGTCCCCAAACAACTCTCATGCCCTAAATATTTTTAACTTCTTCCAAGAGCAAAGAAAAATTAGAAGATAAAATATTCTTGAATAAATTCTTTCCAGTTTGAAAAGACTGTGAACTTTAAATTCTCCCGACAGCAGTTATTTATTTTTATAGTTTGTTATTTAAGTACAGTTTTCTGCAAGACATGGGCTCAATTTTCTCCAAGAACTGAGTGGTCTGATTCAAGTCCCAGTAGACAAACACATTAACACCCTACTTTATGGAAAGTAAACACTAGGCTTAATAGCCTCAGCATTGCCCAGAGGCCACCTTGCCTTCTGTAATGGAAGCTGTTGGTTTTCTTGGTAATCTCAGGGGCACACCGTCTTCTCAACTTTCCACAGAGAGACAAAGCTGAATTGCAGTCCATTACACATGAGTATGATTAATTTCAGCCTCAAGTGGCAGATTGGAGGACGTATTAGCAAATAATGAGAAATGCAAGAAAATGAGAATAACTCCAGATATATGAATATGAAGAACATGGTTTTCACACTGGAACATGACAATATATGAATTAATCCATTGAGAGAATGATGTATCTCTAGGTTCAGGCCAATTTTGATTAGGGCTATGAGAAGTATGTTAACTCAAGACAGATTGACTTTTTTTCAGATGAAGTGATTGACCCATATTCTCTCTCTGCTTTTGGGCATTATGGTTGATTATAACCTAAACATGAAAGCTTGTAACTATCTCACAGTGATTCAATAAAATTAAAAAAAAAAGAAATCATTGAACCGGAGGTGACTTAAGGACAGTGATGGTGACTTCAGTGTTGGTGGTGTGTGGTGATTTTGTACATTTCTACCAAAAATGTTAACACTATGGTAACCATTTCTCCTAAACTCTAATTTTAATAATTTAAATAAAATAAGGGAATTTTATTAATAAGAAGGATATATTATTCTGATGATAAGAGAAAATTTTTGTCTGGTACACTTTTATCTCTAGAGAATAAGCTTTGTTGTTGTTATTTGGCCAAACCTGTCAGTGCTCATGGGTTACTTAAGAATCACACCTGGCAGTGCTCATGGGACCATATGGGATGGTGGGGATGGAGCCCAGGTCGGCCCCATGCAAAGCAAGCACTCTTGGTTCCAGCCCCAAGAGAATACATTTTTAATAATTTGTCCTTAGTACATAGTATACTGGGAAGTTTTTTAAATGTGATTCTGAAGGCATGTGTGAGCAACAGAATAGTTTTATTTTGAGCAACCATCACAGGTTTCAGATAGAAATTATAGAACAGATAAGGGGCTAGAGAGATATTACAGCACTGAGGCACTTGCCTTACATGCAGCAAAATTGGGTTTAATCCCAGGCACACCACTTGGTGCCCAGAGCACTTCTAGGAGTGATCTCTGAGCACAGAAATGGGAGTCAGCCTGGGTTTGGCCCCAAACTAAAAACAAAATCATTGAATAGATGAAATGAGGTTGGATTATACGCATATTGAAAGGATCTCTCTCCCTCTCCCTCTGTTTTTCCCACCCACATACAGAATATCTGATGTAAGATAATTTAATAAGTCGGAGACATAGTGCAGTGGGTAAGGTGTTTGTCTTGCATGCACTCAGCCCAAGTTCAATCCTCAAACCTGCATATGGTCTTCCAATATTTCCAGTAGTGATCCTTGAGTACAAAGAGAGGAATAAGCCTGAGCACAGCTGGGTGTGCCCCCCCCAAAAAAAAAAGAAAAAGAAAAGAAGAATGTGCTTTACACATTTACTTTTAAAGTTTTATGCTTTTGTTTTTGGACCACTCCTTGCTCTGCAATCAGGAAGTGGTGGGCTCAGGGTCTTGTGTGTGTGAGTGTGTGTGTGTGGGGGGCGGGGGAGTTGGACCATATGGGATGCGGAGGATCAAACACAGGTCGGCTGTGCAAGGCAAGTGCCCCACTATCTCTCCAGTCCCCTGCTCTGTGTATTTATTCTAGAGCGCAACTAATTGCTCCTTTCAGAGAGCAATGAAAGTAGAATCAGAAATTAGAATTGCCAGTAGATCCTAACTATCACTTAAAAGCTTATTGGACTTTACCAAACCATTTCAATACTTGGTTTCTTCATCTATACAATGAGAAGAGCTGTCATCTATACAATGACAGCGCCTGTCAACTGTAGTGTCACAAGCCTCACTGACATAAAGGAAAGCGGCCTGAGTATTTAGGAAAGGGCCTGGCACAAACAGCTCAGGTAAACTGCTATGAATAGGTACTTACAAAACCTCTTATAAAGGTAAAAGCAAAAAGAAAACATGCCGGAGACAGGAAATTGGATTCATTTAAGTCCACACAGCTGTTGAGGGCTGAGCAGACCAGACCTCACTCGTGCTGCCTAGCTGAGTTCTCTTCCTTCATACTTTAATGGTTTACTCATCTGGCACATTCTTTTTGGTCACAGATGGTGCACATCAGATTTATTGTAGGTGGAGTTCACAAATAACTCTATGAATCCATGGCACCAAGGAGGCCTTTCCAAACACTCTCTGCAGGGTGCCATTTTGAGCACACATTCTCCATACCTGGAAAAGCAGTAGCAGAAGCGACAGCAGCAGCTGCAGTGGGAGCTTCGGTCCCATCTGTGGGGATGCCCAGGCTCTGCAGAGTGTACTCAGCTGCATATGTCTTTGCTTCATCCACATAGGCACTTAGTTTTGGAGGTGTGAAAGGATGTCTGGAAAGCACAGTCAGTCAGTACAGGATTTTAAGCCCGTGCTACAGAAACACCTGAAAACTTAGCTTTTAATGATGAGCAAATAATGGAATTTTGCGTGTGCGTCTTTGGGTAACATTTGTCATTGAAGCTTCAGAAGGTATATGTAGGTAGGAACATTTATGAATTCACCTAGAACATTCCTGTTTTATGAAATTGGGAGCATTCTTGTAACTAATTTCTATGCATGACTTTTCTAAAGTACATGTAATCATAATGATTCCTATACTGTCTAGAATTGTAAAGTGAAAGCAAAATTCAGAGGGCCATATCAATTAAATGAAAGGACAAAGATTTGGTCCAAAATTTGCATAATAGGCATGGTGTTCTGTAGAAACTTCCTATGATTCAAATTACTCTAGAGATGAAAATGGTATATTGTTATTTTTATTTCTCTTCCAATTTTACTTAATTTTACACCTGCAGCTTCCATTTATTTATTATAATCTAGAATACTCATTGTTGATATGTAATTTGGGGGCTTTTATGCCAGTAACAACACATCAGTATTTTCGCTTGAGGAAGAATGACCTGGTGGTAGACTTCAATGTTTATCTTGCTGAGATAGTGATAAAATATATCAAAATTATTAGGAATTTAGGTTAAATTACGTACATTGCAGGATTCTGGCTGGCCAGAGCAGGAATAGTTATTTTGTATAAGAATAGCTGTCTTTGGTCTTGTCCAATAGCAGAGTGTAGCTGATATACTGGCTGTCCCCAGTTATTTTTTTGACAAAATTCTTCTAATATCTATAAAAGTTAAAAAAGAGTAATTTTCCTTCAAATATCACATTTGCACTATTTCTTCAGTCATTTAAACTCTCATCTTCAGTTGAGAAGATATAAAATGCCACGTGGCTTAATGATTCATAACATTTAAGATGAACTCCATTTGAACTCCATTTAAAATGTTATGTTCATTAATTCGTAAAAATTGTTCTCACACCATTTGCCCTAATGTGCTTTGGGTTTAATCCATTAGATGTAACTTTTACCAAGAGTTTAATTTTATGATTCATTTGATATATTTATTAAAACTTGGTACCCTACTGCAGTGTGAGTGGATTATTCATTATTATTCCCAGATCTTCTGTTTATAAATGGTTTAAGATGATGATCTAAGAACATATTATTTTATGCCATTTGTCATCATTATAATTTCAATTTTTATAAAGAATTTAAAAGTTTATGATGTTTACTGTCAAGCACTTATAAATGGGTATTATAGTGTTAATTCCTTCGTTTTGTGAAATACTACTTCTGGCTATTCCTACAATTATCTGATTTTTAGCATCTTCCTGAATTACTAGTCCAAGTGGAATCTTTGCTACAGGCACATGTTTTCTTTATTCTAAAGTTATTTTGGGTGGCCCACAAGCTCTAATAATTCCATTAGTCAATAGATTTAGGAAACTGAGCAAAACAGGGCATAAGTTTGAAAAAATAACTCTGTGGAACAGAGAACTGCCCAGGGATGAATCAGTGGCACTTCTTACCTCATTTGTTCTAATAGTAATCCAGCTATCAGAGCATTTTTCCAGTTTATTAAAACTGGAAATTTTTAATTTTGATAATTTTTAAACAGAGAGGAGCAGAGGCTGCTCCTCTCTGTTTTCTGTTAGTGTTTTTTTAAATGTTCATCACATGTTGTCGTCTACAATGCATTCTCCGAGTTTTCTGGGCATCAGTAATTTAGCTAGTAAATGCAAACTTAACAGGCATATATTTTGTTTATTTGATAATTCCTGTTGTACAAACTCATACAGAAGGAGTATAGACTCTACAGACTGTGTAGAGCAGTACTTGTCCCTTGGCTCATAGTTGGAAGTTCATAATTTTACTCTGGCACTTTTAAGACTCTATGTTGAGGGAAGTGGCATGATCTTTATTTTTCTATTCCATAGTTATAGAAAACTAGAGGCAAATCACAATGCACAGGGTTTACTCCTGGCCCTGTACTCAGGAATTACCCCTGGCGGTGCTCAGGGGACCATATAGGATGCTGAGAATTGAACCTGGGTTGGTCACGTGCAAGGCAAATGGTCTACCCTCTGTGCTATTGCTCCAGCCACCACCCCAGCTTTTTTGAGTGAATGAGTAGTTTGCTTGCAGGATTGTTTTTCATCCTTTAACTTTGGGTCTGTGTTTGCTCTGACTGTTCAGGTGAGTTTCTTGTAGGCAGCAGAATGTTGTGTTCTGTCTCTGAATCCATTTTGCCACTCTATCTCTTAATTGTTGAATTTAGACCATTGCCATTGAGAGAGATTATTGTTATGGGGTTTTGTGTCCTCTTTCTGTAAAGGTTTGTTGTGCTTGTAGGGTTTGTCTTGTCTATAGTAGCCCTTTTAGCCCTTCTTTTAGGTTTGGTTTTGAGTCTATGAAGTTCCTGAGCTGCTGTTTATCCAGAAAATAGTGTACTGTTCCTTCGAGTTTGAGTGAGAGGTTAGTCTGATAGAGTATTTTTGGTGAAGCATTCATTTCAGGGAGTTTTTTCACAATATCTCACCATTGCCTTCGGGCTTGAAGGGTTTCCTCTGATAGGTCTGCTGTGACTCTAAGGGGTGCTCCTTTGTATGTGATTTCCTTCTTTGACCTTGCTGCTTGCAGTATTCTGTCTCTATCCACAGCATCCATCATTCTAACTATGATATGTCTTAGAGTGTTTTTGTGAGGGTCTCTTTTAGTTGGCACTCTTCGGGCTCCTTGAATCTGAAAGGCTGCATTGTCCATCTCTGGGAACTTTTCAGCAATGATTTGTTTAACCGTGGCTTTTTCATTGGGACTGTTTCCCTGAACTTCTGGTACTCCAATGATTCTAATCTTGTTCCTCTTGGAATCATCTCCTAGGACTCTGATTCGCTCTAGAGCTATTTTGAGGTCTCTTGCCATTTTTTGGTTGTTGCCTGTAGGCTTCGTGCAGCTGATCTTCCAGCTCACTGATTTTGTCTTCAGCTGTGGCCATCCTACTGTTAAGGGCAGAGACGGAGTTTTTTATTTCATCTACCAAATCTTTTATTTGTGACATTTCTGTGTGTAGCTTTCCAATTTCTACTCTCATTTCTTCCTGTATTTTCTCGATTGTTTCTCTCCTGTCCTCCTTTAATTTACTGGATATCTGTCTCACTGTTTGATTGAATTCATTGAACATCTTCATTACTTTGTATCTGAATTCTTTCTCAGAGAGGTCCCTTAGGTGAGTAGTACCTACTGAGGCTTCTGGACTCTTTTTACCATCCTCCCCTCCTGGTGGGGATTTGCTTTTTTTTTTTCATGTTGTTGTGGAGGTACGGAGACTGAGATGTTCCACGAGATTGCTGTGTATGAGTAAATTACCTCGGCCTCGTGAGTGTCCACTGGCCCCAAATTAGGCAGTGCCCACTTCTATAGAAGCCACGCCCATTTCTGAAGAGGCCACACCCCCTACCTGGTGTTTCTATGTGTGTGGGGGTACACCCTGGGGGTGGAAGAAGACCTGGCACAGCGTTGGTGATGGACAGGAAGAGGCTCAGGGATGGTGAGCGTCCCAGGATTCTGGAGGAGGCCTGGGGTGCATATGCAGAGACAGCCCAGTCCCTCATGACCCATTTTTAACATGCAGTTATATCAAAAGCAAAGATCATTACTCATAGTATTACAACTCCTAGAACTGTAAGAAATGCAGATTTTACAATTACTAATTTTTACTTTCTTAAATGAAATTTAGATATTTCTATACTTTAAGTTCCTTGTTTTGGATTTTTACCCAAGATAGATGAATTATTTAATTTAAATACCCATGTTCTTGTTTTTTTTTCAGAGCAAAGATCCATAATAGTATTTTAGCAGGTCCTATTATAATTCTGTTTGTGTGTGGGTATCTTCTCATCAGGCTGCATATTGGTGAAAGACAGATACCCAATACATGGTGTTTCAACCAATGGTTGCTGTTTACTAGTGTGAATGTTTTAATTGTCAGGGTAACTGAACCCTTAGATGAACTAATATATGTGACAAATATTTATCTATAAAAAGAGAAACAAGATTTATTTTTAGAAAACTAAGTTTTCTACATGTTTGATATCATAAGCCTACTCTTTAAATCTGATATTAGAATAGGGATGTGTCTTTAAGATACACAGACTCAGACTGAGCAAATATATTCAACTATATAGTCAAAGTGTCTCTGGAAACACTACATATTTACTGAGAGCCCTGTAAGGGTCAACCTCAATCCTGTTTTAATTCTTTTTTTTTAATTATTAGTGAAATGCCATGAGGTACAGTTGTAGACTTACAAATTTTCATGCTTGGGTTTCAGTTATACAATGATTGAGTACCCATCCCTCCACCAGTACCTATTCTCCACCACCAATCATCCTAGTAGCCCTCCCAACTCCACACTCCATCCCTCCACAAACCACTCTGCCTCTGTGGCAGGGCATTCCCTTTTTCTCACTCTTTCCTTCAGTGTCTTGTAGTTTGCAATAGATGCATTGAATGCCCATTGTGTTCGGTCTATAGTCTACTTTCAGCACACATCTTGCATTCTGAGCAACTCCTCCAAATACCCTTTACTTGGTGCTCCCTTCTTTCTCTGAGCTGCCTTTTCCCCATCATGTATTGCCAGATTCCAAGCCATGGAGCAGTCCTCCTGGTACTTATCTCAACTATTCTTGGGTGTTCTTCTCCCATTCTGTTACTTTATATTCCCCAGATGAGTGCAGTCTTTCTATGTCTGTCCATCTCTGGTTCACTTCACTTAGCATGATACTTTCCATGTAGAACCACTTGTATGTAAATTTCATAACTTCATCTTTTCTGACAGCTGCATAATATTCCATTGTGTAGATGTACCAAAGTTTCTTTATTTTATTTTTTTGAGTTCTTTAATGTACTTTATTCATTTATTTTTTTTATTAGTGAAACACCATGAGGTACAGTTGTTGACCTTACAAGTTTTTGTACTTGGGTTTCAGTTATACAATGATCAAGTACCCATCCCTCACCAGTGCCCATTCTCCACCACCAATGATCTCAGTAACTCTCCATCCCCCCCCCACATCCCATCCCACATCTGTGGCAGGGCATTTCGTTTTGTTTTCTCCTTTTGGTTGCTGAGGTTTGCAAAAGAGGCATTGAATGGCAAACATGTTCGGTCTATAGTCTACTTTCAGCATGCATCTCCCATCCTGGGAGGATCATCCCAACACCCTTTTTGTGGTGTTCCCTTCTCTGTCTGAGCTACCCTTTCCCCTTGCATGTGCAGCTGGCCTTCAAGCCAGGGAGTAAACCTCCTGTAACTTATCTCGACTATTCTTGGATGTTAGTCTCCTATTTGTTACTTTATATTCCCCAGATGAGTGTAATCTTTCTATGTCTGTCCCTCTCTTTCTGACTCATTTCACTTTAGCATGACACTTTCCATGTAGTACCACTTGTATGTAAATTTCCTGACTTCATCTTTCCCAACAGCTGCACAGTATTCCATTTTATAGATGTACCAAAGTTTCTTTAACCAGTCATCTTTTCTTGGGCACTCAGGTTTTTTCCAAATTTTGGCTATTGTGAATAGTGCAGCAATGAACATAGGAATAGACCATGCACTGGGCCACAAAGCATACCTCAACAGAATCTGTTTGGATTAATTTTTTACCCTGCTATTTTCCATACTGGAACAACTTTTATTTTTTCCAGTAGTAAAAACCACAACTTCACTCAGAAACATGGACAGTTAGTATTGTGGAATGAAAGTAATAAAAGCTCATCATGACATCACTGCACAAATGTAATCCCTTTAAAAGACTTAATTTTATATGTCTGATAGTTAATATGAGAAATAATATTGCCATAGATAACATTTCATTTACTCTTAAACAGTGTTTCCACAGAAAAGTTGCCATACATGGTCTAATTTTCCCCATCATGACTATTCTTTATTTGTTAACCAACCAGATGTGTTTATTCTGAGCTAAGGTCTTTGCCTCATACTACTTTCATGTCAGGTATTAGTAGATAAATGGTATTTCTTTAAAAAGATGGGTAATAATTTTTTGGGGGGTCATGTTGGACCATGTCCCACTGTGCTCTGCATTCACTCCTGGCTCTGTGCTCAGGGATTATTTCCAGTAGTGTTTGGGGAACTATTTGTTATGCAGATGCTTATCAAACTAGAGGTAGGAGCAAAAAGAGGCAAGTGACTTACCCCCAAATGCATTATTCTTAAAATCTCCCAGGGTTTTTGCGTTTTAGAGGACTATTATTTAAGGTGTTACATTAAACTTTACAATTAAAAACAAAGGAAGAATCTATAAAAAAGCAATAGCACTCAGTGTCCAACCTTTTCTCACAACACATTACATTGATTGGACACTTTGTCTAGTTAACAAAAGAAAACAAGAGCCCAAGTAGAGATCAAGTCAAATTATTTGATGAAAGGTCAATGATGTTCTTTGATCTGATTCAAAGGAAAATTACTTACCTGGGGAGCAAGTTTAATTCCTTGGGGTTTTAAAGTGATAGGGTTCATTGGGGTGAGTTCCATTCCAGGTAGAAGGTCATAGAGTTTGTCTTCTCTCTTGTCTCCTTTGACCTGGTATCCACGACCCAGGCCTGTATATGCCAAATAGCCACGGCCTCCCAGTCCTCTCACTCCCGCGGCCCCTACAGGTACATTCATGTAAATTTCTAGGAATGTAAGAAGGCATTAAACTGAATCAAACCACCAGAAAATCACCCTGAATCTTACTGTAATGGAAAAGTTAGCCCAAGTCACATTGATTGTTGCCCTGAAGATAGAAAAACTCTAGGATTCTAATGTAATGAAACTCAATGTAAGGCAGGTTCACTACGGCTGTCACTGAAAAAAATACCCAAACCAAAACTATCAATGGAAGATACAACATCATAAAAGCTATTAAATATGTAAGCAACTATAAAACTTCAGTATAGAGAAAAATTTTACAATTCCTACTTTCCGTCAGCCTTTTGCTGACATTTCTCTGTAGACTAATCAAAGTTGGGAAGATATCAATTCAAACATCCAGCCTAACATAACCACATGAATTATAATAAAATTTACCTATTTTTGTTATGGTTAAGTAAATTATAAATGCATTCAAACTGCCCGAAGATCAGACCGTGCATTCGATCTTATTCCTGACCTGCTGGAAAACGAACACTAAGAAAACTTGTGATTTTGATTTACCGTTTCTCCTGTGTTCTGTCAATATGCAGCTTAAATTTCCATTGAGTTTCATTAATAGATTCCTTTTGATTTTGTTTTGTCATATTGAAACTTTGATTTTCTATTGAAGGCATGACAATATAATAGAATTAAATTAATTACCTTTTATCACTTACTGATTCCTTTCTTATGAGAGGCATTTCCCTCCTCCACCGTAGTGAATCTTTTTTTTTGTACATTACAACTGGCTGACAACTTGTTTTAAATGTATAGATTATTTAATGATTTGCTGTTTAATTTTACTTTTTTGATGATATAATATTTTTTAAATAGAAAGATACTGAATGAAATTCTTATGATAAATTTTGCATTATAATTTTGACTTAATGATTGTATTATGAATATGGAACTTTTAAGGCTATTGAAGATATAACTTCTAGGTTGATCAGTTTAATTCTGAAAAATAATAAAACAGCAATATAATTGCTTCCACAATAGTTTGGACATATTTCTTGCTTCTAATATAAATAAAGGAATGTATTTGCATATATAGTATGTTGTCCATTTTCCCATTTGGTGTCATATTGAGATGATTTACTGGGATTCTAGTGACAATCGCCTCATTCTAGAATAACTACTCTGGAGGATTCCATAAGCAGAGAAAAATTATTTTCTTAGAAATGAAAGTACTTTATCTTTCAAACATTTAGAATGAGCAGAATTCAGAAAATATGTTTGAGTATTTGGAATTCTTACAGCCTTCAACAGGAAAGATTTATTATTTGGCAATCAGATTTTTTTCTATTTGAATTTTACATTTAATTCTCCGTATCTTGGAAAACATTAGTTCATTGACTTAATAGAATTGCTATTTAGAAGGCATAGCACATATTTCTTGAGGAAGGTCAGATGAGAACAGTTCCTATGTGTTATAACATATTTGTGATAATTTGTGATTTATATATAAAGAAGATGCATTGAATTTCCCTGAAATACACATGTTCCTGGAAATGTTCTTGTTACTTGAGATAATTAGATTCCTTGCTGTTCTCACTTGAAAGTTTTATAATGAGTCACAGGTGACTGCAATATGGTGGTCTAAAGATAAGGGAGATGTGAACAATTGTGCAACTAAGTTTTAGTTTCTGCAATTTTTATGGGCTCAAGCACAGACAAATGTTTGCATTCAACTCTTTTTTATCTGTTCTGATCAAGTTTTCTTCAATAACCAGTTGTAATGTGAAAAAATTTCCCTATGGAAGGAAAACTACTGATAAAATATTTGATTTTTAATGAACAATTTTCAGTCCTCTTTCTCGCAGTGTACCCATCCAGACTTCCTAAGGCTACTGCAATACAAATTATTTGAAATTTTAGTTATTGTCATACAAGCTCTGGCTGTGTTACCTCGAACAGAAGGGGTTCGGATAATAGCCCTGTTGCCAAGATGTCCTTTGGTGGCTGGGAAGTGAAGGCTGGGAATTGCCGCATAGGGCTGGGGGGCATAGAAGACAGGAGCTCCAAGGTAGGCTGTGGTGGGATCATAGACGTGGCCCAATGAATAGGTGTATTCTCCCTGCAGCATGGTACCCCTTCCGCCTGTGCCACGGGTGTACCTAACATAACTGTCCTTGTCCACTGGTTTGGCTAGCGTCACTTCAATGGGAGAACCATCCAGCACCTGTTATAGAGAGTAAGGGGAAAATAACATCTAGTGGAGAACTGTGAAGACAACCTATGAAGACAATATCTACTTCTTGGTAGTTTCTTATTTTCCTCTATGTATACTGATTTGCTTCACTTCTGTGTATTATATTTATATGTATACGTACTTATGACTACAGGTTTCTGTTTATTAAATGTTCCCAGAGCTATTTTTGTGGGGTATTGCCCCTAATCTTCCACTAAGTTTGACGGTGAAAAATTGTCCACTCTCCATTAATGTTTTGCTTATAAATTTACTTTCCAAATAAATCACTAAGCTGGAGAGCTATGTTCTATTGTTAATGTCACGTGTCTGCTTTTAATAGCATTTTAATGTGATTCTCAGAAACGTTAGGTCAAATAGGTTGTAATACAATTTCTACTATTTATTGATCATCACTATCAATGATGGTGAAAGGAAACACCATTATCAATTGCTATCAATAATTCACACTTTAGCATGGGCAGCCTAGTGATCCTTTAAAAACGTTGTTTCTTAGTGCATTTACACAATAGAAAAGTTTTTACCTGTAAAGAGAGGCTTAAAAATGGAGCTAGAGAAGATAGTCCAAGGGACTGGAGTATAGACTTTGCATGCCGTAATTCTGTTAATTTCCTGGCACTTTAAGGGTCCCTGAACATCACTGGGAATAATTTCTGAGCACTGAGTTGAGCATCAGTGGGTGTGAAACAAAAACCCAATCACAATAACTCCTCCCACCACCCCACCAAAAATAACAATAAGGCTCTCGCTACACAAGAAAGGGGAATTTGTCAGGCTATTAAATAAACTGTCCTCAGGTACAGTTTATTTAATAACAGGTACCTTTGGGTATCTTTGTATTTCCTTATACCTTTAAATTAAAAAAAATAATAAAAAATTTAATTCGAGAACTAAATAATTTTTATTTAACTATTTAATCAGTGATTTATAAGTTATTGATAGTTGAGTTTTAAGCATATAATATTTCAACACCAATCCTACCACTAGCCAGATCGGCTGGAACGATAGCACAGTGGTGGGGCGTTTGCCTTGCAAGCCGCTGGCCCGGCCGAGCTAGTTTCGATTCCTCCACCCCTCTCAGAGAGCCCAGCAAGCTACCAAGAATATCTTGCCCGCATGGCAGAGCCTGGCAAGCTACCCATGATGTATTCAATATGCCAAACACAGTAACAATAAGTCTCACAATGGAGATGTTACTGGTCCTGCTCGAGCAAATCGATGAGGACAGTGCTAGACAGTGCTAATCCTACCACTATACTCCATTCCACCATGCTTCCCTTCATCCTCCATTGCCCCCACCTCCATCCCCTAGCCCCACACGCCACCTAGACAGGCACACTGCAAAATTCAGTGGTTGTAGCTTAGATCTCATGTTTAGGTATTGTTGGGTCTGTGCTTTGGGTATATTATTTATTTATACCTTTTGATGCTTTGGTAAGAGACGGAGAAAGCCTGGGAGAGATAGACTTGCAGCCTAGATAGACAAGACAAACTTTTTCTTTGAAATAAAATTCTAACATTAACTTTGATCAGTTCATATATTTCTTAGTCCTACCTTACCTTCCCATTTAAAGCTTTCATAGCCTCAATTGCATCTTCTCGGTTACTAAAGTGCACAAAAGCATAGTCTCGGATTTTTTTTACTCTCTCCACAGAACCTGTAAATAGAATAAAGTATACCTTTGAAAATGTTATATTTTATGTTTGGCTTCCAAATATTTAATTTTTTCTTGAGGGTCAGTAATTTTTTTTTGGCTTTTTGGGTCACACCTGGTGATGCATAGGGATTACTCCTGTCTCTGCACTCAGGAATTACCCATGGTGGTGCTCAGGGGACCATATGGGATGCTGGGAATCAAACCAGGTTGGCCGCGTGCAAGGCAAATGCCCTACCTGCTGTGCTATCGCTCCAGCCCCAGAGGGTCACTAATTATTTTAATTTACATTTTTTTGGTTTTATTTAATAAAGTTATACAGTAGTGCTTAACTTTTTTTAGCTTTTTGGGTCACACCCGGGGATACACAGGGGTTACTCCTGGCTCATGCATTCAGAAATAACTCTTGGCAGTGCTCGGGGCACCATATGGGATGCTGGGATCGAACTCAGGTCAGCCGCATGCAAGGCAAACGCCCTACCCGCTGTGCTATCTCTCCAGCCTGGAGTAGGGCTTAAATTTATAGTCTGTTGCACAAAGTGACTAGAACAAAGTGCCTATGACCCTCCACCTCTCCACCTCTGTCCTTCTCTCACCTCTGATTCAATTCTTCTCCCTCCCATCTCCTCATTATTTGATGAATGACTGTTATGGCTTCAGTATATATTATCACCTCACTTTACCACCACCACCATGCCCTAGACCTTTTCCCTGCCCTAGTGATACTTCCAGTTCACTTCATTATTCACATGTTTTAAAATAAAATGCCCTTTTCATGAGCATGGTTAAATTTGGTATATTCATATCAAATAACATGAAATATTTAAAGAAAGCAAATAAACCTTTGCATAGTTGTATTTAAAGATTCAAGATCTACTTTTAAATAAAAATTATATATTTCATATAATGTTATAACATTTATGATTTTAAAATCCCAACCCATATGTTATGTATACATAAAGGTAAATGCAAACACATAGAAAGAGAACTGGAAAGATAGTCATAAAGCTATATATATATATGTATATATATATCATAGGAAAGAGGAAAGTTGGAAGGGAATGGAGGGAACTTTCATATAGAATTTTATTCCTTTGGGGGCTGGAGTGATAGCAATGTGGGTAGGGTGTTTGCCTTGCACGCGGCCCGACCCGAATTCAGTTCCCAACATCCCATATGGTCCCCAGAGCATGGTCAGGAGTAATTCCTGAGTGCATGAACCAGGAGTAATGCCTGTACATCATTGGGTGTGACCCAAAAAGCAAAAAAAAAAATTTTATTCTTTAGATTAGGGTAGGTATTCTCAGCTGTGTTCAGTGTCCTGGTGCTCAGACAGGTTACTCTTTTTTTTTTTAATTTATTTATTTATTGAATCACTGTGGGAAAGGTTACAAAGCTTTCAGGTTTAGGTCTCAGTCATGCAAATATCAAACACATTTCCCTTTACCAATACTTATTTTTTACCATGAAGAACCCCAATAAGACCCCACCCCCCACCCCTCCCCGTCCCTGTGAGGCAGATGAATTCTAGTTAACACTCTATCTGCTTTGATTAGATTCATTGTTTCAGTAAAAGATTCACCACTATTATTTAGAGTTTACCCCCCCCCCCCCCCAAATCAGACATGCTGAAAAAGCATTGTGAAGTGATTTGCTTTCTACAGCTGGGTTCAAGAATTAAATGTTGGTTTTGGATTTCTGCTATTTTACTTATTGACCCTGGAAGTATTTCTACTGAAAGTCAGATAGTTAAGAAATTGGTTTCTGTGCTCTGGAGTCGTGGCCGTGCTGGAGTGCCGCTCGTGGGGGGCAACTGGTGGCCTCGGTAGGGCGTGAAGGGCGGACCGAAACGCCCCCCTTCAAATGAGGTTTTACAGACAGGTTACTCTTGGTACTGGGACATGATGTGCCAGGAATCAATACAAAGTGACTTGAAATACATCCCCAGAACTGTTTAATTTATATTTGTATGGAACCATACAATTTCTTAAGTACTAAGAATAATTCTGAGCAAAAAGAATATGGGAGCATTACATATCCTAATTTTATACTGAACCACCAAATTATAATAATCAACATAACTTGGCAATGGAATAAAAACTAACTCACAAAATAGTGGGATAGAACCAAAAGCCTGGAACTAAATTCAAAAATACATGGAAAATTTAGTTCTGACAGAGGAGCCAAGAACATAAAATGGAAGAAGGAAAATATCTTTATCCAATAGTGTTGGAGAAACTGGTCAGTTACAGGCAGTGATTCAACTAAATCATTAGAGTAAATTAAGAATATACAAGAGTATATTTAAAATGGACTGTAGACGTCAAATAGACTGGAATTCATAAAATATACTGAGGAAACAACAGGCAGAACAACCCATGATTTGACTTTCAAATTATCTTCAATGATTTGACAAAAGAAAATAAAAGAAACAAATGGGATAACATCAAAATAAAAAGTTATTCACTGTGAAATAAATCATGGATAAGATAAAGAGATCCTACTAAATGGAAGAACATATTTGCACACCATACATCTGACAAAGTTATACAGATCACTCAGAAAAGTTAAGTAAAAAAACCAACTTCATCAAAAAATTGGGAGAAGAGCTGAACAGACACTTATCAAGGAAAACATGCATATAGCTAACAAGCACATGAAGAAGTGTTCATCATCACATATGATAAGGGAAATGCAACAGTGACATGTTATGTCACACCATTGAGAATGTTCTACATAAAAAAGACTGGAAACCATCAGTATTGGCAGGTACAAGACAAACCCTCATTGGCAACAATGTGTTCATCACAGCACTATTTACAATAGCCAAGATCTGGAAGCAACCTAAGTACCCAACGACAGATAAGTGAGAAAGACATAATGATATGTACGTATACAATGAAATCCTTCTCCGATCTATGAAAATAAGTAACTCTGAATTTCACTACAACTGAGATGGAGCCGGAAGGGTCATGTTAAGTAAAGCAAATCAGAAAGAGAAAGACAAATATTGGAATAGCATTTCAAATTAAGGGAATACACAATGTCCAGTGAAAGCAAACCTTAAAATACTGCCAACTTGGTAAACTGTGTTTACCAAGGTGTGTCGGAGGGGGGGCATTAGGGTGGGAATAATAAGAATCTATGGACAGTGGTGGAGGGATGTGGTTACTTCGGTGGGGTAGGGGGAGTATATTAACATTGGATGCCTCAAACGTAAATATAAAATTTATAATTTAAAATATATAGTTCTAATTATAAAATATATAATTTGAAACTGTGTTACCCCAATAAAAATAAATAAAATAATAGTTTATCCATGAGAGTTTATTTTCTACTCTATTATATAACATTTGTTTTGTTGGTTCACATACCATATTGTTTTAATTACTATTGTTTTGTGAAACAGTTTGAAGCCAAGATAATGTCACCATTTTTCATCTTTTCTTTCGAGATCACTTTACCTTTTTGTGTGATTGTGGCCTTTTTGTTTCAATATGCATTTATATGCATGCTATAATAAATAATAACAATTTTTTTTTCTCATTTGGATTTCTTGAATATTTTCTCTGCCTATATTGCTCAGACTAGATCTTCAAGGCTAAATTGAATGGTAGTGGTAAAGATGAAATACTTATTTTAGCTTAATCTTAGGAATCAAGCTTTCTGTTATTTTACAACTAAGTATGGTGTTAGCTGAGCATTTGTCATGCATATGTTTTCTATTATCTTGCAGTATGTACCTTCAATTCTAAATTGCCGAGAGTATTTTTTTTAAATCACAATTGGTACTACATCTTGTTAAATCCAGCAACTTGTTCTAACAAAGAAAATTCCCACAAAGCATTTGAATGTAGTAATAACCAGGGACACATCTACAACAAACAGGGAAGAGAATGAAAATGGAAATTGTCAATGACATATAATCTGAATAGCAATGTTGTGTTGTCTTGCTTGATGTGGATTAAATTTAGCTGCAATGCTTTGAACAGGTTTTTATTATTTTGTCTAGCATATATCAGAGAAAAATTTAAACTTATTATCTCTTGAAACAATCTATATAAACACAGTCATGGACTTAACTGCTCTTATCAAGACTTTTTAGTCAATGAAACTAGTTGTAAGTAGTAGATAATTAGCAAAAATAGCTAGATACGTTAAGATAGGGGTAGAACATAAAGAGGTGGTAAAAAAGTTCTGGTAATGAATATTTCAACTAAGTTCAGATTTACTTTCATGACTTTTGCAATCAAGTCCACAAACAAGTAGTACAATTTGAAGTTATGTAGATAGCACCTTTCTTGCATCTGTAGTTATTTCTGAAAGCAAACCTAGGGTTTGGGAATCTGTATCACTACAAGGAGTGAGGAACCTATCAGATATTAAGAAACAAAGAGCCATAGGCTTAATATGCTTTATTAACAGAGTTTAGTAGGTCACTACTCAAGGACCTATATATGTATCACTCTGGAAATTATTCACCATACCACAGTTAGATACAATGCTCTAATTCGTATTTGTTTTTCCAGCCCACCATAGTCCTGGCAAGGCATCAGGAAAGTTAAATTTTCTGATGAATGTGTCTTTTTGTGTTTTACAGAAAATAGTAACTAACAAAGACACCATTTGCCCTGATGATGGCAAAAGATATTGGTGACGTGGCTGACTTCAGAGTTTGTTAGCACTTTTGTACTGTGTTTATAGCCCTTGTCATTTCTCAAAATGAGGTCACCTGCAGAACTGATAAAAGCTGCAATTTAGTAGTAAACCTGTAAAAATGCAGAGAAATAGATCTTGTATCTGCTGTGAATTAGTAGGAAATCAATTATAGTTGTAAAGGCTCTGAATTCTAGGTATTTGGGGAGACTATGACTTTACAAGTTTTCCCTTTAGATGTATACCTAGCAGTCTTCCCTCCCCCACCCCATTTACTTTTCATCAAATTACAAACTCAGTTCATAGCCATTTGTTAAGTGTAGTTTTGTTTGTGTTTTTGAACTTAATATCAGAACTGTGGACATAGAGGGCCTTTGCAGGGAAGGACCTACTTCAATGTGTCACCCTGTGCAGCAGGAAGCAAGCCTCAGGCCTGCCATGTGGGTATTCCTCTACTGAGTTCTAAGCATGGCAGGTGTGAGTGAAGCTCTTGAGGACGTGTGTGAGTGCTACCTGACTATCCAACAATGCAGCTGACCTGAGACTGAGATACCAAGAGCACTGTGAGTACTGCCCTGGTGTCGTATAGTGCTACTGAGCATGGACTAAGATGCTGATGCGTTGGGGGCCTCCACAGGTGGCTTATGTGAAGTGGGGAGGAGAAAGATAGTTACTTTCTCCTGATCCTCTGTCACCCAGGACCTACAGTTACTGGGTATTTGTCTCGCCTCACAGAAAAGAATTTCAGGAGTAGACAAGCAGTGAAGTAAAGCAGATTTTATTTGGAGGTTTTGAAGGGAAGGAGGGAGAGAAAGTGGGAGAGAGTGGAGAGTAGTGCTCAAGAGAGAACCTGGGCTTCTCCATGAGTGGGGAGAGCCCCTACACACATCCCAGCATTATACAGGAAAGCATGAAAGTACACATGCCAAGAGGGGAGATGCGGGCGACACATATGCTCGGCCACATGGTCACAAGCAGCACATGGGCTCAGCCAGCATCTGCGCCATATCTAGCATTCTTCAAGCAGGCTCTTTAGGTGATTCAGACACGTCTAACGGTTTCAGGAGAATCATATTCTGTGAATGACTATAATTCAAAATTTAGCAAGAAACCCTTAAAGTCAGAAAGAAATGTATTTTCGGGCCCTAGCTGCTCTGCTGATTGTAATTTGTTTCTCTGGTAAAGGTAAAGGTAAAGGCCCTCCCGTTGATCGTCGATTTGCTCGAGCGGGCCCAGTAACGTCTCCATTGGAGACCTTGTTGTTACTGTGTTTGGCATATCGAATACTCTCGGTAGCTTGCCGGGCTCTCCGAGAGGGGCGGAGGAATCGAACTCGGGTCGGCCATGTTGGCCGCTTGTAAGGTGAACGCCCTACCACTGTGCTATCACTCCAGCCCTTGTTTCTCTGAGTGGCAACAAAATATTTTAGGTTGATCAGGGTTAAAATAATATATAGTCGAATATTTTCCAGGAATATTCAGGTTCCTCTGAGGAATCCACACTTTAAATGGAATTTTTAAAGAATCATTTTCCTGTTTTTTCACACACACAAAATTCTCCCTACCACTGTGCTATCACTCCAGCCCTTGTTTCTCTGAGTGGCAACAAAATATTTTAGGTTGATCAGGGTTAAAATAATATATAGTCGAATATTTTCCAGGAATATTCAGGTTCCTCTGAGGAATCCACACTTTAAATGGAATTTTTAAAGAATCATTTTCCTGTTTTTTCACACACACAAAATTCTAGATAAGTATGAACACATCTTTTCCACTGCGGGGTGGGGGAACAAATTAGCATTAGCTCTTATTTTTCCTCCCACAATAGCAAATGTCAGGCAGTTGTTCACCCTTCGCAATTCATGTTCTTTTATAGAGGGCTAACGAGAGGAAATCATGCATTGCTATGAGCCCTGTCAATTGTACTACCGGTATTATAACGTGCTCTGGAATAGCCGTACACATTTCCCAAAGGAAAATGTCAGAGGTGTGTGTTTGTGTGTGTGTGTGTGTGTGTGTATGTGTGTGTGGTGAGATGGGGTGGGGTGTGGTGGGGTGGAAAGAGAGAACACACAAAAACAGAGAAAGAACAAGTGAAAGAGAAACCGATCTGGCATTCATTATTTTCATTATAATTAACAAGGTCTGTATGTGTTAGGGATGTGGACAGGAAACCTGATAACCAGTACAATGAAGGGTAGCAGTCTTTTTGTAGTTCTTTATTCTCTTCTTTCCCCTCCTAAGTCAGTGCTTTAATTAGGAAAGGATAAAAAGTATAGCACAGCGGTACACGCGGCCAACATGGCCGACCCGAGTTCGATTCCTCCGCCCCTCTCGGAGAGCCCGGCAAGCTACCGAGAGTATTCGATATGCCAGACACAGTAACAACAAAGTCTCCAATGGAGACGTTACTGGGCCCGCTCGAGCAAATCGACGATCAACGGTAATAATTAATTTAATTCCCACCCCTCTCAGAGAGCCCGGCAAGCTACCAAAGCCTGGAAAGCTACCTGTGACATATTCGAAATGCCAACACAGTAACAACAAGTGTCACAATGGAGACGTTACTGGGCCCGCTCGAGCAAATCGATGAACAACGGGAGGACAGTGACAGTGACAGTGACTATACGGGTAAATGTTCACATGAAAAAGGATATTTTCTAGATCTGGCATTTGAGTATGATATTCACTGATGGTGCATATGGCTCTTTACTAGATGAAGAAAGGTACATTTATTCCTAGCTTGCTAAGGGATTTTTAAACATTTTGATTTATGAATTAACATAATTAACATAATTATTTAGATTGGTTAAATCACTTAGAAATCAATCATCACAAATTGACTTCTATTTACTTCTTTCTTTCTTTCTTTCTTGCTTGCTTGCTTGCTTGCTTTTTGGGTCACACCCAGTGATGCACAGGGGTTACACCTGGCTCTGCACTCAGGAATTACTCCTGGTGCTGCTCAGGGGACCGTATGGAATGTTGGGAATCGAACCCAGGTCAGCTACGTGCAAAGCAAATGCCCTCCCCGCTGTGCTATTGCTCCAGCCCCTCTATTTACTTTTTGATAATCCCATTTGCCTTTAAGTTTTGGAATGGCAAATGGGATGATCAGAATTGGAGCAAGTGATATGAAATAAATTTGTTATATACCTGCCAAGAGGGAAGCTGGGGGGTGAGAGAGAACCTGGGGACATTGGTGGAGGGAGGAGGACACTGGTGGTGGTTGGTGTTGGAATATTGTATGCCTGAAACAACTTGATCATGAACAACTTTGTAACTCAGTGTGTTTTAATAAAAACATTTTAAAATTAAAATTAATCTGAGGACTGAAGATCAAAAGGGGGATATTGTTGGTGGAACAATATCTGTATGTGCATATATCAGTTCCTATGATGACTACAGTACAACCATATCCTATCTTACACAGTACTTCTCTTGAATGAGTTTTCTTAGCACACATTAGGGAGGTTGACATGCTATCATTTTCTGGGAATTCTTAAACACCTTTCATACCTACCATACCTGTTCCTCTCACAGTGCCTGACACACAGGAATTACTCAAGAGATGACAATTGATTGAATGAATGAAATAAGGATAGGGCATGGAAGTCAGAGGGTTCTTAAGAACATGCTGTTTGCCAGAGCTGGAATCAAAACCAGAAATTTCCAATTGCTAATTGACTCTGGTCAAGCTTCTTAACTGATCTGGGACCTGGTTTTATTATTTAGAAAATAATGTAAGCAATAAATTAACTCACAGTATAGCATTGTTGTGATAAAAAAATAATAAGTGAAACTGCCCCCTGCAATACCCGGCACACAGTCGTTCATTCTTTTACAGTTCTTGTGTTAGTTATGGATTCACAGGTGCCAACACTACATTGCACTAAAATGGCTAGGCAGGCAGAGTTCCCAACAATTGTAGAATAAAAGATCTTTGCTGAATCTTTGAAAATAAAGTAACATTCTTATTCACTTCTTTCAGAGTCAATCATAAGTTAACTCTGAAAGAAATGAATAAGAATGTTGCTTTATTTTATATAATATATAAAGGTAAAGGCCCTCCCGTTGTTCGTCGATTTGCTCAAGCGGGCCCAGTAACGTCTCCATTGGAGACTTCGTTGTTACTGTGTCTGGCATATCGAATACGTCACGGGGGGGCTTGCCAGGCTCTGCCGTGCAGGCAAGATACTCTCGGTAGCTTGCCGGGCTCTCCGAGAGGGACGGAGGAATCAAACTCGGGTTGGCCATGTTGGCTGCGTGCAAGGCAAACGCCTTACCGCTGTGCTATCGCTCTAGCCCATATAATATATATAAAAGTTAATTTATATAATTTATATAATAGTTAATTATATTACATCTGATCCAGCACCAAGAATTGGAAACATGTCATATGACTATATAAAATGAAGGACTGGGCTTACCCAAAACTTAAAGGGTTATTGCCTAGAAATAGAGAAATTCTTATTATAGCAAACTGCTACTCAGAAACATATTATGCTGTTGGTATACTACAAGGGACCCATAAGATAGTTTGAGAATGAAGTATTCTGTATGTCTTCTTTTGGAGAGTTTTCCAAGCATATGAGAAGGTAACGGACTCTAATCAGTCCTGCAGTAAAGAATTCTGGTGCATCTTTCTGATTCCGGTTTTGACAAAGTTTTTGAATATGGATTGCTATTATCAGTCCATAATATCTAATAGTTGTAGAATTAATATTATACAGAAGAGGTATTGGAAAATACTTAGACACTGTATCTGGAAATTCTTTTTCTATGTCAGTGTGTTGGAGTGACAGCACAGCGGTAGGGTGTTTGCCTTGCACGCAGCCAACATGGCCGACCGAGTTAGATTCCTCCGCCCCTCTCAGAGAGCCCGGCAAGCTACCGAGAGTATCTCGCCCGCACGGCAGAGCCTGACAAGCTCCCCGTGAGGTATTCGATATGCCAAACACAGTAACAACAAAGTCTCCAATGGAGACGTTACTGGGCCCGCTCGAGCAAATCGATGATCAACAGGAGGGCTATGTCAGTGTGTTAATTCCTATTTGAGAAAAAAGGATGTGGGAGTCAATTTCAAGGCTTATATAATTGAGCCTAAAAGTAGCAACAAGAAGATTCCTCTCTCTTCTCTCTATTCCTTTTGCTTCTTCGTCAACCAAAATTAATTTCTTAGATTTAGTCATCACTTTCTTATCTAAATAACTGGCACAAAAATCATAATTTTCTTAACTAGTGAATTTTAATTGTTGGAAATATTGCCCCTGATCCCTGGCACGCTACCAAGAGTATCTTGCCCACATGGCAAAGCCTAGCAAGCTACTCATGACGTATTAGATATGCCAAACACAGTAACAAGTCTTTGGCATTGAATGGAGACATTCTGGGGAATTATTTTGTAGAGGGTTATATGCTGGAGGCATCTAGGGAGTAGAAACCTGGGATGTGTTTAACTGTCCTTAAATGGAAAACACAAAACCCTATAACCAAGATTATCTGGCACAAAATGTTAATCATGCTATAGATTAGATATTCTGAATATCTAATATTATATAGACATTCTGAACTATATTCCTAGTTCAGAATATCTAAACTTCATATAGTTACGGCCAGTTGTTCAACAATATAGAAATATTTATTGAGCATCTAATGCACACAATCATAGAGACAGGGATGGGAAGGATATGGGAGCAAAAAAGAAAATGGATAGAATATGTAGTTTAGTAAAGAAAATCAGTATTAAATAAACATTTAGATAAATTATAATGTTGATAACTATATAAGAACATGAATCCCTCTTTAGAAAACAAGGTATGAATATAGGTTAGTAGTTTTCATGAAATAATGAAAATTATATAAATGACATCTGCCTCCTTTAAGGCTATGAGAAGTCATCTCAAATTATTTTTGTTTTTAATACACTCTTTGAAAAAATAATGTGTGTTATCCTACCTGGCTTAATATTGTTGAATTCTTTTTCAATCATTTCTTCAGAGGTGGATAGCATTAGGTTTCTCACATATAGTATTTTCACTGATGACATTGTATCTTCATCGACTTCTACTTCTGGTTCTGCCCAGTCTACTGCAATTGGATGGCCCCATAACTGAATTCTTCCTGTTGAAAAGGATCACAAGTAAGATTAATAGAGAAATCAGATGATACCTCTTTTCAGACTGATGATTCGAAGCAGATCTTTGGAATCTTGACTGAGCAAGCAGACCAAAATTAAAAGAGATGATTTTTGATTTTAAGGAACATTACTTAAGAACTGCTTATTAGGCAATTCTATATGACAAGTAGCTTGTTTTAATGATTGATTATAAAGAGAACTAGGATGTCGTTGAAATGAACTATAAATGAGGCAGCCGTGGACATATTTGGATGTTAAGATTGTTGTTAAAGGTGACAAAGGGAAAAAGAAAATGAGTAGATTTAGGACCCAGAGATAGAGTAGATTTCATGAAGCAATAAGTAGGTCCCTAGAAAATATCGGTGATGCTGCTGGAATCTCTGGGGCCAGGCACCAACCCTGAACTGTACAAAAAATGGTGTGTGAGCCTGGGTCAGTCAGACTGAGACATCCCTAATTTCATATTTTTCTTTTAAACTTGATCAAATCTTGATCAGTCCTGCATTTGACTTTCTATCAGGAAATGGAAAACTGAGAATCCGCAGATTTTTTTTCCTTAATACTAATTAACAAGAGGTAAAGAGTAATGGAAGAAACTGGTGAGGGATTAAGGTAGTTTAGCAGAGGATTTGTTACCCCTGGCTACATAGCTTTTTCATTATTATGTTGCAATTTATTGAGTGTCTTGCACTAACACTATGTTTACCAGATGTCTCAGTGTCTCTGATAGTGACTCACTGGGGATGGGAGGACATTCTCATTTCTACAGGAGAGGAAATGAATTTAGGATTGCTTGAGTAGGTCTGTTAGACTTTTCTGGTCCTCTTTCTATCTCTTGTGTTTTTGGTTTCTCTATGTCCTTAGACATTGCAGAACAATGATGAAATGATGAGAAGAGAGTGAAGCCAACTCAGTTTCTAAATCTGATGGGAAATCTTGCTGGATTTTTATCAGTTGTTCCAGAATAAGCTATCCTCTGGAAGCAATGAAAAGTCTTAGAGAGAAAAATCACAATGTCTTAGTACTGGTGAAGGTTTTTTTTTAATTAAAAAAATTTTAAAAAAAATTTTTATTAGTGAGACATCATGAGGTACAGTTGTAGACTTACAAATTTTTGTGCTTGGGTTTCAATTATACAATGATCAAATACCCATCCCTCCACCAGTGCCCATTTCCCACCAGTATTGGTGAAGGTTTTATTGTTTATTTATCACACCTGGGAGGCAGTTATTTTCCAATCAAAATTTGTCTTTGTGTCCTTTGAAAGGCAGTCAGTAAAAGCTTCTGTGACATTGGCCTTCTGAAATCAGAACAAAGAACTGACCCTAAGAGGCTGGTTCTTTCTATCCCAGCTGGTTACCTTGTTTGCATTTCAGAGGAAATTTCCTTCACTCTTCTCATCTGTTCTCCCCTTCTTTCTCTTTTTCCTTCCACTCGTTTTGTTTTATTTCCATGTTTTCTATGTATCAGGCAGATTTTGCTGTTTTTCATATGGCTAGACCCCTAAAACTCCCAAGTAACCCTGGCTTTTGTAGTTTAGTGATTTTCTGCCTTGGTTACACACACCGCTTTACAAACAACTAAAATCTGAGGGTTTCTCAAGACAGAACACGCCCATCTCCTATCTACTTACAAAAAGAAATTGTTGAATTTGCAAAATTTTTTGAGTGGTGATGTTGGTCTTGGTAATTTGAAACTATTCACAGTATGAGTATTAGTACTACTAAAACTCAGGGCTTTGGGTTTTCACCTGGGAATTTGCTATTAAAAATTATTACTCCATCACTATCTCTTGGCCCCTTCTAATTCTAAAAAGCTCTTCAGTTAATCCTCATATATGACCAAGTTGAGAATTGCTGTACTAGAGTATTCTCTTTTTCCTTTTTTCTTCATTGGCACAGCAAAGCAGAGAAATTTCTACAAAGTATAGTTATTTCCATAGATGTCTCTGTGAAGTTCAAATGATTTAGGAATAAAGGTTTGAAGTCAGAAAAGTTCATACATTAGAACAATGATTCTGGCTAAGAAACAATCATCATTTTTTGCTTGTTTAAACAAGGATAATAAAATTACCTACTTTCTAGGGTGTTGTAAAGTAAAAAGAAGATTAAGCATCTAAGGTTCTTAGTTTATAGTTTTTAAATAGTAATTCAATAATGAACTCTCAAGTTTTGCTTTTGGTCTATTTTTTGTATGTTTACTGTCCTCAAAATATATACTCTGAGAGAAACCATTAGGCATTTTTTTCCTTTTCATGTCTTTTAGAGCAGTCTCAGTTGATACCACATTGAAATGACCTAAATAGACTCAAAAATACTGAAATCTGGATTCTACCCTCAGAGATTATTTTGATAATTGTCGTGGTTGTGATTTGGTCCTCAGTCACATTATTATATTATAAAGACCTTAGGAATTTCAGTAAGGCAATTGTGTACCTCTGTTTTCAAGGAGAGAGATATATGTTGTTGATGGAAAGAGATTTTTTCATACTGAATGGTTCCCATGGCATTCCAATTGCTCATCCCTGCAGCTGAATGACAAATATCATTAGCTAAAAGGTAGAGCAATGGTTGATTAATAACATCATCTGGGAACTTAAAAATTTTTTTTTTTAAAAATTCTACATCCCAGGGGCTGGAGAGATAACAAAGCGGGTAGGGCGTTTGCCTTGCATGCGGCCAAGCCGGGTTCAATTACCAGCATCCCATATGGTCCCCTGAGCACCTTTAGGAGTAACTCTGGAATGAAGAGCCAGGAATAACCCCTGTGCATCGCCAGGTGTTACCCAAAAAGCAAAAACAAAAAAGTTCTTCATCCCAGAGAAGTAGATCCCATTGATTTTAATTTCAGTCAAGCTCCCTCAAAGGAGGGAAGAAAAATTTTAGTTATTTGTTTGTGTTTTAGGGCCACACTTGACTTTGATTGGGGTTTATTCCTGAGTGTACTCAGGGGTCCTACTGTGGGTGCTTGGGGAACCATATGCAGTGCTAGTCAGCCATGTGCAAGGCAAACATACTACCCACTCTACTATTTCTATGCCCATCCCCTGCCATTGATATTTAAGGTAAAATTTGATTGATCATGTTTAAATACCTTCTCAGATGACTAATATTTACAGCTTATAATGGACACTCATTGATTTAAATCAATGGTTCTCAAGCTGGTAGTCTAGGAGCAGAAGCATCCTGAGTGCCTGACATAGATGCTAATTATCAGGCTTCACACCAGACCTGCTGAATCAGTAACTTGGGGTGGGAGTGGTGACTCAGAAATCTGTGCTTCCAAATAAAGGGTGTTTGGAGGATCCTCCCAGGAGAGGAGATGCATGTTGAAAGTAGACTATGGACTGAACATGTTTGCCACGCAATGCCTCTTTTGCAGACCACAACACCCAAAAGGAGAGAGAGAACACAAGGGATTGCCCTGCCACAGAGGCAGGGGGGATGGGAGGGATGGGGGTGGGAGGGATATTATCCATGGTGGTGGAAAATGGGCACTGGTGGAGGGATGGGTATTTGATCATTGTATAATCTAAACCCAAGCACAAAAAATTGTAAATCTAAAACTGTACCTCATGGTGTTTCACTAATAAAAAAAAAGAAATCTGTGCTTATACAAGCCATCCAAGTGATTCCAGCACAAGCTAGCAGTTGTCCAGAGCATCCTGAAAATGCCTTGATGGTTTTACAAGGAGAATTCAATAGTTCTGTTCCATAGGCACCTCAACTAAAATGCATTTTTTTTTTGTAGACAGCCTCTGCTGTTAATAGAGTAGCCGAGGAGCCAAGAGATCTCTTGTGAAATTAATTTTCTCTGTCTCCAGTCTGAATCAATTAAGAAGGAAAGCTTCTTGTTCCTTGTGTTTCTTAAAGATCTCCCCATTCTTTAAAATCAGACTCTCTAGAGGATTCCAGTTACCAAAATCCATTTTGTTGTTTTGTTGTTGTGGAATCTATGGTGAAGTAATAGGGAGAATGTCCAAATGACTCACAGACTTTACTTTCAGGCCTCAGTAGAAATAAAATCATTTGTTCTTTCTGTTTAGTTTCCTATTGTTTCTCATATTGTTAGTATGTTGATAAAGTGGTTTGAAGAAAATCTTACTGGAAAATAATTCTACTCAGCTGATGCCAACTCAAGCAGCCATGGGCAAGGAGGGCTGCCTTGGATGGTGGTGAAGGACAGTGAATGGAGAGAGCAATGCAGCCTACTATAGAAGCCTAAGCAAAGAGTAATTTGTAGGGACAAGTTGGGATTTGGAGGTGGAAGCATCACAAACTGCTTCAGAGTTTCTGAATCCTGGGGACTTAGCCCTGCCTGGTCTGCTAAATTCAAAACAGAAAACAGAAGCACTTTCTGTGGGTCAACATGTTTTTGTCCTTGAAGAAAGGATAAAATGATAGGATGTTCACATTCTTCAGGATTACTGATTGATTGGAGCCTGAAAATAGTCTTCCTCTCATTCAGAACCCTCTTCTGTTATTGAGCCCTTCTTCAAATGACCGTTTTAACAGAAAATGAAAGTGGTTAAGGTGGACTCAAAAAGTTGGAGCAAGGTTTTCAAGAAAGTGATGACTGATTTGGGCCTTTGTATACTATAAGCAGAGAGGGAGAAAGCCATTATTCTAGTGTGTGTGTATGTGGGGGCTAGGGGGTAGCTGGGGGTTAACAAAATTAGGAATAAAGAAGACAGAAATGCCTATAGCACTAAAAAGGACGTTAAAAAATTTTTTTTCTGATAAAAAGGGAGGTAGTTTTCCAGAATCTGGAAAAAACCTGAGTGCCTGAGAACAGATGACTGGTTAAAGAAACTTTGGTACATCTACACAATGGAGTATATTATGTAGCTGTTAGAAAAGACGAAATCATGAAGTTTACATACAAGTGGTACTACATGGAAAGTATCATGTTAAGCGAAATGAGTCAGAAAGAGAGGGACAGACATAGAAAGATTGCATTCATCTGGGGAACATAAAGTAACAAAATAGGAGACTAACACCCAAGAGTGGCCGAGATTAGTACCAGGAGTTTTGATCCATGGCTTGGAGGCCAGCCACACATTCTAGGGGAAAAGGGAGCTCAGATAGAGAAGGGAGCACCAAATAAAGGGTGTTGGGAGGATCTTCTCAGGATGGGAGAAGTATGCTGAAAGTAGACTATAGAGCAAACATGATTGCCACTCAATGCCTTTTTTGCAAACCACAACACCCAAAAGGAGAAAGAGAACAAAAGAGAATGCCCTGCCACAGAGGCAGGGTGGGATGGGGGAAAGGGGGGTGGGAGGGATATTGGGACCCGTGGTGGTGGAAAATGGGCACTGGTTGGAGGGATGGGTGTTCGATCATTGTATAATTGAAACGCAAGCACAAAAATTTGTGAATCTACAACTGGACCTCATGGTGTTTTACTAATAAATTTTTTTTAAAAAGGGAGGCAGTTTTGTTTTTGTTTTGGAAAGGGAAACAAATATAGTTGTAAGGGTCTGGGGTCATGGATGAAAATTCTTGAATGACAGACTCAGAGATTATCTCCTATAGAGCAAAGAGTAGGATAGTATTGATGACCTGATGAGTGAATGAAACCATTCAATTCCTTAGAAGATAGAGATCTAATTCTCAATTGTCAAGAAAGGATGACATAATTTGGGGGGGACGCAAATATCTAATAACTAATAGGCAAAGGGTTTATTACATTAAAGAGAGAAAAGGACTGGGAGAAAAATAAGATCTTGAGAAAACTAGTCTAAGATTTGTAATACAGATCTTTCTTGTCCTAAAATGGGCCTAAAATTTTAATTTTACGTCAAAGCATTTAAAATCAAAATAACAATATAGATAATCTAGTAACATAGACTTTCTTAGTCCATCTCAAATATGATTAGAACACTTAGGTTAGTCATAGTTGGGAAATATCTTGCAACACAAAGTATATTTTATAATCATATGTTGACTGTCTCAAATAGTTTATCATACTGAAATTGAAAGAGGGGATTCCCTAGTTAAAAATTCAATTCAGTTTTAGTGAGTGTGTATTTTTGCATAATTATAGAGTGGAAAAATTGTTAAATCAAACCACCATAAGTTTGGATCCATCTGTGTACATATTTGCATATAATTAATGGTCACCCAAGAACTGAATCAACTGAAATTTTTCAGTGGCAGAACTACTCCTGATGAATAAGAGAGGAGTTGAAGAATGAAAATGTTAAGGCTAGGTTACTGAGAGACTAACTATGCCCTATGGGGAGTTTAAGTGAAGATATTCACCCTTTCAGATAATCTGACCATTTGAGCAGAGGAAGTAGTGAATGGAAGTGTCTCCTTTAAAAATATGTAGCTCCCAATATTTATGTGTTTTCATTTCGTGATGCATCATGAAAATGTTGAAAATATCTTCTACAAGCTCAGAAGTCATTTCCTAATTTAAAAAAAATTCTACAGGCTTAATCCTGATATTGACTTATCTTGATTTTTAAGCATGTACAAAACTATTCTGGATGCTGTTGTTTTTTGTTATTTGGTTTTGAATCTGGTAGTTCTCCAAGTACATTTTCAAGCATTCTTGAAAATCTTGCTTCTAAACTGTAATCCATCATTTTTGAACTTCACCTAACATCTTAGTTTGTAACAGTTTTAGCAAATAATTTGTGATGAGGAGGGACTTCCAAAAATTTTTCTTATATTGATCTGACTGAAGAAGTGACTTGGTGGAGATGATGGAAGTTACTCAAATGAGACCTACCTTGTGGCCAAAGCACCTAATAAAGTTGATTTTCTATGATGAGCTATTACTTTTACTCATAAGGTAAAGGTAAAGGCCCTCCCGTTGATCGTCGATTTGCTCGAGCGGGCCCAGTAACGTCTCCATTGGAGACTTTGTTGTTACTGTGTCTGGCATATCGAATACTCTCGGTAGCTTGCCGGGCTCTCCGAGAGGGGCGGAGGAATCGAACTCGGGTCGGCCATGTTGGCCGCTTGTAAGGCGAACGCCCTACCCGCTGTGCTATCGCTCCAGCCCTTTTTACTCATAAAATTGGGTAGAAATGAGTAGACACTAGGGACAGAAAATGCAACTCAATTACCATTGGAATAATATAGCATTTGCAGAATTATTTATTCATTTATACTGGACAATGAAACCCATTTTAAATAAGCCTGCTTAGAAAGTTTCATAAAACAACAATGCTTGACCTTAAGAAAAGTAATGTAAGGATTCATAATAGTTACTATAGCTTAAAGTTCCAGATTTCTTCAGAACCTATCAATTTAGATATAACAGAATGAGTAGAATGCAGAGGATAATTATTTTTCAGAACTAGTCTAAAGCTTCAGAAAACTGACTAGCACTTAATGTAGCACTGTAGCACTGTCCTCCTGTTGTTCATTGATATGCTTGAGTGGGCTCAGTAACGTCTCCCTTGTGAGACTTGTTGTCACTGTGTTTGGCATATCGAATACATCATGGGTAGCTTGCCAGGCTTCGCCAAGTGGGCGAGATACTCTTGGTAGCTTGCCGGGCTCTCCAAGAGGGGCGGAGGAATAGAACCTGGGTTGGCCTTAATGTATAAATAAGAATGAAAATTTAAAAGTAACAACTGGTGCAAGGAACATAGGCGGCTGCGATTGGTCGGGTGGAGTTAGAAGTCTCTTGGGTGTGGGAGGGGTGCTGACCTGGAAGAAGTTTCCTCCTGGCCATGGCTGCTGCCCGATGACTCTCATATTCCACAAAGGCAAAGCCCCGGTTTTTGGTTTTATCTGCAGCACTTGGGTAGACGATGACATCAACAACTCCTTCAGTGACTTTCTTCATCTCTGATAAAATTTCTTCCCTTTTTTTGGTTTTTGGAATTCCCCCGACAAACAATCGACAGTTGTCCACACTGGCACACACCCCCAAGAGTCTCCCATTTCTGCGAAGAAAGCAGAAGCTTTATTGATGAGAATGAGCAGGAACTTTATTGATGAGAAAGAGCAGGAACTTTATTGATGAGAATCTTGTCTCATTATGTTTTATTAAGGCAGAGGCTGAAAATCTCTAAACCAGATACGACCTGCAGATATGGAATGCTTGATTTTCCTTTTTTTTTTTATAGTATTTTTGTACCAGTTGTGGTTGCTTTTGAGAATTTAGAAGATCTATCCACACTGACTCTACATGAGAAAATTTAAATTATCATGGACTGGAGAGATAGCACATGAATTAAAGCACTTTCCTTACACTTGACCCCACACTGGCTTGACCCCAGCACCTCTTGTGGTCCCCCAAGCCCCACTAGAAGGGATTCCTTGTTACAAAGTCAGGAGTGAGCTCTGAGCACTACTGGAGATGACCCCCAAACAAAATCCTTTTTAATTTAGTCATTATGATTTGCAAAACTGCTAATAATAGCGTTCCAGGAATACAGTGTTCCAACACCACAGCCACCACCCGCATCAGCGCCCTGCAGTGTTTCAAGGCCACCTCCTACCTCATATCACTTTTTTGGTAAACTCAGTTCTGTCACCCAACTTTCAGGATATGCTGCCATTGAACATTTGTTATGCCCTAGGCTCATTTTTTTTTAAAAAAATAGAAGTCATTTGAAGTCCAATAGCTTCTACTATTGTCTTTAGACTAGATATGGAGTCACTGGTTATTTTTAACCCTTACCGTGCCCCAGTGCAGTCCAGATTTGACACCTGCTCCTCAGGGCACTTTTAACTTTCTAAATCCCTGGTGCTACTTTCACCCCACTATACAAACTATTGTAACACGATATAACAAGTAAGTGTTTATGTTATAAACACTTATAACGAGTAAGTGTTTATGTTATATTATTTTACCTACATAAGGTGGTCATCAGATGGGTCAATATGTGTTTATTTCCATTTTCTGTGTAGAATTTGATACTCCCAGTCACTTGTTCACATTTTCATAGATTTTAAGGGATGAATTCTGTCTCTAGAACCTTAGTTTAGTCCCTGTTGCTTCTACTGTATAACTCTTTAGCAAGTTGGGATGTGCCCATTTGCAGAGTGTAGAATAATTAAACTTTTCTGGGGTACTTTTGTCAGAACCTATCAAGAACCTACCTAAAACAGATATGCAGATCCCTTAAGCAAATAATGTTGTTTTTGAAAAAGTTACCTAAGGAAATAAAGAGAGCAACAACGTTTTTGTAAAAGAATATTTGTTGTTATGATTTAAAATAGCTTCTAATGGGAAATGAGCAAACGATACAGAATGGCTTTAATGTACCTGAGCTGAGGTGATGCTAACCTTGGGGTTGGCCATTTTCACATTATATACTATAGGTGGTTTGTCATCCCTGCCCACTGAGTGTAAATGGCCACCCATTGGGTCATCCCAAAATACTTCTGAACCTTTGTAAATGTCTCACAGGGTAGCTGATAATACACCTCTCTGATAATCACTGGGAAATAGAAAATGGGCTTCCCATACCATAGAATGCTCTGCAATCATGAAAATAGTAAATATCATGTTTTGTTTTATTTTTTTAAAAGTTCACAGTGTGCTGCGAGGTTTTAGTGGAGATAAAAAATTAGTGATGAGAAGACAGTTCTATTAAAATCTCCAAAGAGTGAAAAATCAGCAGTGGTTTTCTCAAGGCACTGGTTCTGGAGGAGAGTCTTTAGCTTTTATTCTTTTGTGATTTTTTTTGCTATTTTTCAGCTGTTGTGAATTAGAATGTATGGTTTGGCATTAGTGCAATTATTTAAAATGACAGTAGAACCAAGTTTGCCAGCTGAGGGGGCATGTGAGGGACAGGGGGAGTTGGTGTGGGGAGAGGGAAAGGGGGAGGAAGGACCAGGTGAAGAATTTTTGGCACTTCTGTTAGTGCAGTAACATTCACTTCTCATGCATAAATATTAGCATAATTGCAAACCATGTTTCCTCAGTTAAAAGAAGATAAAATTTTCTTAACAGAAACTCTTCATGAAAGGAAGCGCTTAGGTAAGTGGGAAAGAGCTCAAATTTCTTGGAACCAGTTGCTTGCTGTGGTATGAGAATCCAGGCACTCAGAAGAGCACTGGGCCATTTTCATAGTTTTTCCTATGCTTTTCTAAAGAACCAAGGACCACAAATCAGACATGGGCAGGTGTGTCTCTGTTTTTCAAATGCTGCCTGAGTTTTTCTTTGGGGAAAGGGAAGTTCAGGGAAAGGCTGACAAAATGATCTTTTAGCACAAGAAATTTGCTTAAAGCTCCTCTTTTACAGTACATCTCTTTAGAAATTACATATATATATTATAACTATGGGTTTGGATAGGCTTCAGTCATCAGTAGGGGGAGTCTAGAGAGTTTGTATCCTTCATAAAATCTGAGCGGTTTGTCAGGCACCTTTCCCAGAACTCATTGGAGACAAAGAACCACCTCTCAAAAGCTAAGAGCACAGCTTTAATGTCTTCAGAGCAGGCATTTAGACAGTGCTCAGCAAATATTTGATGTGAAGGAGGATGGCAGGACAAATATGGGTCTTTTCCAGATGAGAATCTTATCCATCCCCTGAGAAGAGAGCAGCTAGAAGAAAATTCAAAGTGAGTCTGGGTTCTTTTGACAGGATAGACCCCACAGAGATTGGGAATAGGTAAAATAGGTTTGAGATGTCTGTCCTTTACCTTTGTGCCATCACTAGGCTTTTGACTTACACTCTGAACTTGGGTGAAATTTTGACCAACAACTTTCTCTTCTCAAATGCTTTGTCTTAATTCTCTCTTATTTCTCCTCCTACACAACACAATCACTTCTAGACATCAGTAAGCGTTTGTAGAGCATCTCCTATGTTAGGTACTAAGTTGTAGTGCATTATCCAATCTTTTTACCACCCCTCCAGGGGAATGGTATATAATTATCTCTGTTTTTATGGATGAAAAAACATAAAGTCAGAGAGAAATTCTGTAATTTATCAGTGAACATGGTAGACTGTATTCATTATTTATAAGGTAAAAGGTAAAGGCCCTCCCGTTGATCGTCGATTTGCTCGAGCGGGCCCAGTAACTTCTCCATTGGAGACTTTGTTGTTACTGTGTCTGGCATATCGAATACTCTTGGTAGCTTGCCGGGCTCTCCGAGAGGGGCGGAGGAATCAAACTCGGGTCGGCCATGTTGGCGGCGTGTAAGGCGAACGCCCTACCCGCTGTGCTATCGCTCCAGCCCTCATTATTTATAACACGCAATATTCAAAGACTGTTCATAGGCCCTATGGGCACCAAAACATTAAGCAAACCTAGAGTGAAGTCTGCTTTCCTAGAGAGTTAATGCTATACCTATCTCAAACTTAAAGCCATTTTTGGAATAATCCTTGCTTTTTTTGTGGGAGTGGAACAACTATACCAGTGGTGCTCAAGGCTTACTCTTGGCTCTGCACTTAGTGATCACTCTTGGCAGGCTTGGAGTGCTGGGGTTGGAAGCCAGGTCAGCCTTTGCAAGGCCAGTGCCTGACTAGACTATCTCTCCAGCTCAGATCCTTGCTTTTAAATTTTCACAAAATACTAGAGTGGAGAATTTTCCAGTCCTTGAAACTATATAACTCTAATATTAAATAGCTTTATGAAAATATTTGTGCACCTTAGTATTTATTATTCTATATGATTGAGACTCCTGTGTGATCAGGAGCTAAGAATAAAATGGATGATAATTTATCCAAAGGACTTTGAGTTAAACTTCAGCTCTCTCGATTCTCATGTCTAACAATCCTCAACTTACCTGACCAGGCTTCTTGGGATCCAAGAAGACCTGTGCGAGAGGGGTGGGGGAGCCTCCTTTATATTTCCTCCAAGACGTGTTCCAGAATACAGCCTTGGAACTGTTGTACTGGACAACTAACCCCTGACAAATTCAGTTCATCTTTTGTGTTTAAAGAGAATGACTCAGGAATTGACTGATTGATATAATTATAAGGTAAGGAATTTATTTGGGATTTATATTTATTTAAATATAAATGTAAATTTATATTTAAATTTATTTCTAACTTCTATAAGAAAGAGAGAAACTAACTCTATTCTCATCAAATTTAAGATACAATATTGTTAATCCAATTTAAAGATACATCTCATTTATAGAAACATGAAAAACTCATTTGAGTATTATTAACATAAGCAAATATGAGTTTTATAATTTATTAGCAACTTGTTAGTACATTCTAAACCTAGGATGTACTTTCAAAAATCTTTACCCCACAATAAAAACTATGAAGTATCATTATATACACTTTGTTGATGAAAACAATGAAGAGAGGAAAGCTTTTGTTACTTGCTGACATTCAAGTGAGTCTTCCCTGACCTCAAAGGCTTTTTAATGCTGCATGGCCTTAATTTGGATGTTTTCCTTAAAAAAAGAATCTAAGAGGTGAGATAACTTGTAAACTAACATACAACATGTCATAAACATGTGGCCCAATCTATGAAAATTTAATTTAATGAGAAGGGACCTTGGGTTATTGGTGAAGGGACGCTGACATTGTGGTGGGTTTGGAGTTGGAACTGTTGAGTTAAATTGAGTTTAGTGGTGCGGTTGCAGTTGAAACAATTATTTTTGAAAACATTATAAGTGACAGTGCCTGAATAAAAATTGAGGGAAATGAAAAAGAAGGAAAAAAAGAATTAAAGATTCTATTAAAGTTTTCTCTACAAGTGAAGAAGTTTGAATTCGGATAATTTCATGGAGCTATCTCAGATTCCATGAAGAAAAATGCAGTTATTTGTTATACGAAGGTCAATTATGTTCTGGAGACTTTTGCTCGTTCCATGGGATTTCAACATTATCTATATTTAACTGATCTAAAACTTTGTATTTTAACCACGACCTCTCTCCTGATACCAATATCATCGTGCCCATCTTCTTTATCTTCCATAGGTTGAAGTTTTCCTGAGCAGAGTTCTTTGTGCTTCCTTATATTCTCTGTCTCTGACATCTTAATAACACTACCACATCCACATATATTGGAACCAAATCCCAGATTTTTCCTTCTGAATTATAAATAAATCCACCCTCTAAATTGATCTTATCTACTCAAACTCTTAAATATATCCTCCATCTGTTCTTTTCCACCATCTCCACCACTAATTCCCTGTCCAAGTACAAATATCACATCTTCATCTACACCAGGGGTAGGGAACATCATTCCTGCAGGCTTATGATCTGGCTAGAGTACATGATGCAACAGATATGCATGCTTCTCTTCAGCTGCCTCTGGCCTATTCACCTGTGTTGTAAGGCCTGAAAATTATGCTATAGGAACTGGGGAGATGTATAGTGGGTGTGGTGCTTGTCTTCCATGGCCAACAGGGTTTGATTCTCTTCATCCCATATGCTCCCCTGAGCACCACCAGGTGTGATCCCTGAGTGCAGAGCCAGGAGTTATCTCTAATCATTGCTGAGTATAACCCTCGACCCACATCAAAAATGATGTTGTAAATATCCAAATACTCTTGACATAAAGAAAAGATTTCCCACTAAGGCAACAGCAGTCTCTTGACTGACTTCTCTGCTTCCATTCTTTTTCTATTATGGTCTATTCTTCATCCAACAACCCATGTAATGTTTTACAAAGTATGAATCTAATTAGAGACCTTCTATGACTTGTTTTATTATCATAAAAATATAAGGTGTTAATTACAGTATATGAGGCATTTCGATCATTTTTACTTTGTGCCAGTCACATTAGCATAGACATTTAAAAAAATTTTTCTAACTCAGCAAGATTTTTAATTTGGAACTTTGCACTTGCTGCTTTTTGTCTCTCCCTATAATAATTTTCCTCCAGATTGACACTTGTGACTTGATTATTTTCAGTCAGGTCTCAGATCAGTTTTTACTTTTCAAATCAGAGTAGTCACATTGTCATATAACTTGATCCCATTTCCTGTTTTCTCTTTTAAATAATAGATATATCCGTTTGTTCACTGTGAGGAAAGAAAAGTATATTTTGATATTCCTAACACTCTAAACATTTTCCATCCATATTCATAAAATGGGTCAATTCATAAAATTTAATTCTTTGAATGTTACAGAACTTAGTTTGGCACCTAGTACTGTACTGATATTACATAACTATTTTGTTAACAACTTTCACTCAACTTTCACTAACTAAAAACATTTTTATTACTCATTTGGCTATTGTTTTACACATTCTGTCATAGAAATATTTGATAGAATAGATACAGTTGATTTTCTGATTAATCTAGAAAAGATGGATCTTACCTAATTTCATAATTATTTAGTTGCTTGATGGCATTCTTGGCTTCCTGTTTATTTGAGAATGTTACAAAAGCATATCCTCTATTATTTCCATTGAAATCCATCATCATTCTCATTTCATAAATTTTACCAATCTACAAGCAATAAAAATCGAAGAAAAATATTTATACATTGATATTCCCAAATGGAAACATGCACAGTGTTTGATGAAGTCTATCTCTACCATGTTTGATATTTGTATCCCACGAGAACTAGTTTTCATATTTTCATTCTAGGTTCAGATCTGCTATGTGACTCATGGGCAAAGTCAAATTAAATAAAGAAAATATGTATAAGTGGCATTTCAGCCTGAGTTAACAAAATATATTTTGACAGAACAAATGACATTTTACCTAGCTATTTATATAATATTTTTAGGAACCTGAAAACAAATTTGTCATCAGAAGCATAATTTTTTGGTAGATTTGTCCTTACCTTCCAGAGTGCACCCTGAAATCACCATTGTTTTATCTTTATGATTGTACTTTATCACTGATGTTTGAACAAGAACCAGAAACATGCATCTGGTACCTTGCTGAACTTCTTAGCTGTCTTCCTCTGTTCATCCCACCCACCATGGCACAGAGAAAAGCATAGTAGATATGTTTCAGCATATGACCTAGGGATCTCTGCTATTTTCTCACTCTGTAGCTTGAAGACAAATGTCAAGATCTACAGACTGATGGCTGATCTACAGACAGAATCTCCTTCTTAAGAAGGAACTCTATTCCTCTGGCTATTCTTTTGCTATTATTTCTTTCTGTTACCTAAGAAAGTTCTATTGAAATCCAGAATCAACAATTTCTTGTTGTTTTCTTCTTTAAGAAGGATGGCTCAAGTAGATAAAAGGTGTAGGGTAGGCAGAAGAGGCATCATTAAATTTATGGAATTACCCCAGTGGTAGGTTAAATTTAGCTCAATTTTATCCCACTTAACCTCAAAATTTTCAGAGATGGATGCCTATTTTTTGTGGTGCTCATGAAAAAAGAGTTCAAGTATTTTTCATTTCTGTGTTTCACATTTTCTTTGATGCTTATTCAGGTTCTATACATAAGACTCATCAAAATTTGTCCACATGCCCATTATCATTGCATATGGAAAATTAGAAGCAGTTCTGAATCTAAAGTTAATTTACATACAGTTGATACTGGCATAAAATGTGGGGATAAAGTAATATTTTATTAATTTTTGTAGTTTTTTTGATAGAAAGTGAATTTACAGTGTCAGTCAGGAATCAAGATACAGTAATTAGCAATGGTAGTTCAAAAAGTTAATTACTGACAAAGATCTGTGTCAAGAACAATGATAATAAAGGGACTTTGTTAATACCAAGGTTGTTAACAGTGTTTAACTTTGTTCATGACTGAGGAATGGCAAATCATAGAAGAGAAACCATCACATGAAAAATAGACTGAAAGCGAAGTGGAGTAGATATCCTTTGAAAGAAAAGAAAATTCATATTAAAGTTGGACTTACTTTTTCACATAATGGTATAAGTTCATCCTCAAAAAGGTCACGAGGAAGTTTCCCAATAAAAATTTCACAACCCCTTTCTGGGGGTGCAGCGTCCCAACCAGGTGGAGGGCCTCCATATTTTCTTTGTCCATTTTCCTGAAATTCCAAAGTGAATTGTATGAGAAAGAAAAGAAAACAATTGAATTTTTAGTTTGAGTACTTTGGATATTTTTTTGAATCATTTCGCAGCAAGGAGCATATTTATCATCAACAAGTCATAGTAGCAAGCAAGACAAAGGATAAAACTCAAAGACTTTCTTTTATGCGGATTTTAATGACATGCTTTGTGTTTCAGCAATTTGTTCAACTAATGCACTATGAAATCATGTTAACTGCTAAAAAACATAAGGGATTACTTATTTTCTGCGGTTATTCAAATTTATCACAACCTGATTGTAAGGGATCTGACCATAATTTGAATTCAGGTCTCTGATATTGAATTGAAGTGTGGTGTTGTCATAAGAATTAAAATACTTGGGGGTGGCTGTATAACTCAGTAGCTGTGGGGTCTTGGAAAAATGAATTAGCTTCTCAGAATCTCAGCTTTCTCTTACGGCATGTGGAATAGCATCAGTTTTTGATCAATGGGAATAATGCATTAAATATGCATGACATAATTCTTGGCAGGTAATGCATATTCAATAGTTATTAATTATTTTTTTGCCTCCCTAGTTTTAGTGGTTTCATATGTTAAGTATGGCAATATTGGTCCACAAATAGAAACTTTATGAAAATTGACATTGTAAGGAGAGGGCTGGCTAAGGAGTGGGCTGGCTAATTTGGGGGTTATTTGGGGAAGGATTTAAATGTTTCTAAAATAGGCAAGATAGTGAGAGGTTTTTGATAGAGGTATTAGATCCAAATAATGTTGGATGGTTGTTGGTATGCTATTGATATTTACCAATCCAAATAGAACTAGATTATATTTTTTCTCTTTTTTCTAACAAATCTTTGGTAAAGTCAGTACCTCTTTTAAAGAGGAATGACATTGGTGCATACTGACTTTTTCTTGAGGTTCAAGACCTAAAAATAGCTTTAAAAGCCCCAAAGTGAAGCATGGGAACTAATGAACCATTATTGATCTGAAATTAGTTCATTTGCTTGGAAAGGTAAATTAGCTTTTCTCTTATGCATAGACTAAGCACATTGTCTTTATACTTTATTGTGATTTTGGAGAAAAGAAAATAAAAGGAACCAAATTTCCAAATGTTTTACTGACTCTGATTGATACTTTTGTAAAGGCTTGAGCTATAAGAACCACGTAATGTGTAATATGTAAGATGAAAATAGAAATTCTTCTGTATTTCACTCTGCATAACAACCTATTCAAACACAGATGTAACTACTGTTAAAATATTATCTCTGTCCTTCTAAATATTTTTTATGTGTAACATTAATGGTTAAATGCATTGTTTTAAGAAATAGTTTAAAATTAAACATTCTAAATTCATGGCTTAATCTTTACATGCATCAACTAATCTTTCTCAACTATTTTAGGTATTAGCACAAAGAGTTTTTGGATTATAGCACTCAAATGTCAGTGCTATAATTACTTCTTTATCCTAAATGATTTTTATTATAGTGCTAGATAGGTATTCTTACTATGATTACTTTTGCCTCATACATCTGGATAATTTTCAAAAATCTTACTAAATATTTAAATGTTTGTCTCAAAACTTTTTGTATTTTTTTCTTTCTTTATGTGCTCTCTCGGAATAGTCAGTTACAAAATTATTTTTGAGAAATCTGAGGAATGCAAAGTGCTATAGAAAAAAAGAACTCTCGGAATGAGTTACACGTTAACTAAGAATTTCCTTTAAAATGTAAATTTGAAACATTTTTATATTTTCAAGACATGTGAAATATTTTATTTCTTTTCTGCACTTACTAGGTAAATCAATACTATTATAATCCTTAAAATCATCATGAGCTTAGTGCTATTACTCTCCCCATTTTGTGAAAGAACTATTTTCTGACGTCACATTCTTGGGAAATAGAGAAGTCAGAACTTGAATGCAGGCAGTTTGGTTTCAGAATTTGTCCTCTTCATTCTTATATTTTGTAGCCTTGGAAAGAATCACATAACAGATCTACGCATTTGAATTACTACAGTGGAAAAAGATTACCATGACATTAAATTCCAAATTCTTCTATATTTAAAATCCTTCCCATTTCCTAGTAATTTTATAATACAAATTTGAGGGGAGAACATACATCTTTTTTGTGTGTTTTAATTTTGTTTTGGTGCCTTCCTAGCAGTACTGAGGGCTACCAGGGATAAACATGGCGGTGTTAGGAGACTAGGGATTGACCTGGTGCCCTCTGCATGCCAGGTATGTGCTCTAACCATTTTAGCTATCTACTCAGCCCATTTATTTCACGTCTAAGGCTTACAGAGAGGCATATTCATATAGCTGAATTGCAATCTAATTTTTGGGTCAACCGTTTTCATTTGCTTAATAAAGATCCCTCTAACACCACTTTTGATATTTTAAACAGCTCCAAATATATGATTTAATGTTCTGTTGGAATGCATTTAATTAAGTTTGAGAGTACTTTACTTTTACCCGTCAGTTTGAAGAAACCAGATTTTCATCCCATAGCAATATATTGGCTCTATCATAATTTTTGCTTTAACAAGCTTTGCCTAATAGTTTGAAAACAGGCACTCATTAGATTATCCTTTAAATTTTTTCTTTCTTGATAAAATTGCCGAAAATCTCAAGAGACTTTTGTGCATATTATGTGTATAGGAAACTTCAGCTGCATATGAGCCAAAATATGCAGGAAAGTCTGTTTCCTTTCTGTGGTTCCTATAAGCTCTTAAAAACAACAACAAAAACAAACAAAAAAAACCTCTGAGAACTGTTTTAGGGTCATAAAGAGTTCTATAGGTTTAGAGATGCCAGAAAGTTCATGAAGTTCACACAATGGAGAAAATTTGCTCTGTGAACCACCCACTGGCCTTGGAATGTAGTGGTGGAGGTCCAGAGCAATTTAAGACAGGCGTTGGGCATTAGTCATGGGGTTAGAATAGCTGTCCATTACTCAGGACAGTTGGGAACTGGATTGCTGGTATTTTAGGCATGATTTTTATAGTTGAGGAGTTTAAAATAGATAAAGCACAGTTATAACTGCTCCTTCCCCTCTTGGCTGATGTCCATTTTGGATGCATTCTCCCAAAGCAGAATAGCTATATTAATAGTTTAGTGAGAAGGAATATAGTTTTCAGTTTTCCATTAGGGAAAGTTAATTAAACTCTGTGAACTTACATTTTTTTCCAAAAGAAGGCTTGGAATTCATTTACTAATCTCTCTAGTCACATATAAATAGGTATAAATCTTCAATTCAGTAAATTAAAATTTGAAGACTCAATTATGCTATAATTATGTAATGACTAATTTCAATATTGAATATTGAAATTATCTAGTTGATTATTTATAAGAACATTTTAAGTTTCTTTTGTGACATATATTTTAAGCAGCCTATTTAGACTTTAGGCTATTATACATACCATCTTCTTGGATTTGGGTAAATCTGTGCAAACTTCAACAAATCATTTTAGGGAATATATAATACTGTGGAGGTTGTGTGGACTATGGTCAACTCTCTCTCTATATATATCCATATAAAATCCAATTATATATATTTACACATATATAATTTGGACAAAGCTGTGTTCAAAATAATTCCATAAGCTTGCATTTCTAGCTTCCTTTATAGCTGGGGTAGTCATGGTTATAATAAAGTAAATCAAATCTGGTACAGAAATTACAGTGGTACTAATGTACATTTTATTAAAAAAATTAATGTGGTCTTGGGATTATTGTGTAAAAGTTTATTCTTAAATGTACATTTTCAAATCCAAAGACTCAGTATGCTAATATCTTTTAAAAAATATTTCAGTACTTAGTCAACCAGAATTAACTTTAGTTACTTGCACATAAATGTAACAACAGCAAAAATCCCAAAACAGACAAAGAATAAACAAACAACAAACAACGGCCAGAATAGCATCTAACTTAATTGAGACAGGCACAGCACTTAGTGCTTCTGTGTTTTTGCATTATGGTATAAATTTATTAATCTCAACAAACCTTCCAAACTAACAGAATGAGATGATTATACTCTAATTTTCATTTTATAAATGACAAATCAAAGCACACAACATGTTTCAGCAGTAAGTAGAGACAAAAATGAATTCTGAGTATGTTTTCAGACATGATTTTATCTTATTTTTTAAATTTTTATATTGCCCAATAAGCTTATTTTTTTAAGGTGAGGTAAATGAACCCAGAAATATCATGTAACTTGGCTAGAGTTATATTTATTTTGCCATAGAATAAACCAAAGCTTTCTGATCTTTACACTGGTGAGCTTTCCATGGTTGGAAGCCTGCCCAATCAGCTGGGGGAGAAGGCAGCTGGGATAGAGAAGGGATCACTAGGTTAATGATGGTTGGAGGGATCGCTTGGGATGGGAGATGTGTGCTGAAAGTAGATAAAGGACCAAACATGATGGTCTCTCAGTATCTCTATTGCAAACCATAATGCCCATAAGTCGAGAGAGAGTAAGAGGGAAATAGAGGCAGGGGAGGGGATACTGACAACATTGATGGTGGAAAATGTGCACTGGTAGGGGGATGGGTGTTTGATCATTGACTGAAACTCAAACATGGAAGTTTTGTAACTGTATCTCACGGTGATTCAATAAAAGAAAGAAAGAAAGAAACTTTTACAAAATTGAAAAAAAACTGGCGAGCTTCATGACATAAATACAGTTTAAAGTCATGATGACTTTTCAGGCTCAACAACCTCAAACTTTTGCATTGTATATGTTATTCCTTTTTTCTTGTTCAATTTCATCAGATGCAGAGACCAGCTGTTTTGTTGTCTCTATAAATGATCCATTTATATAGGATAAGGACATTAATAAATAATCATTCAGTCTTGATTCCGGAATAATTTCATTCTTTATTGGTTCTTTGGAAATTTTATGTTCCAAATCTGTAATAATTTTATGGTGGTTCTTTCCCTTTGGTCCTTTGTTTTTGCTTGCTAAGAGGGAAGGAGTTGTATGCATTCCTTGTCTAAACTGCTTTCATGTGTTCTTTTAACCATTTTTAAATGGACTGTATTTGAACTAGTTTCTATTCCTGTTCTCTCAGGTGCTTGATTGCATTTCTAATCTTAATCAATATTCCAGTCACCAGGGTCCTACCCAGAATATCTAGCTGGGTGTGAGAACTGCTCTCACAGTTGATACCAGCCAATGCTCTGAGAATGTATCTGTCGACTGTGGCTATTTCAGTTCATAAACTTACATAGTACTTTTCTAGTTTTGCATTTATGAGGTTGAATGAAGTCTAGACATCATTTTTATTTATCATTTTTTAGCCTAAATTTAAACCGTCTATCTCGTTATGTGATCGAGTTCAAGGAAAATCTAAGGGACCTTAAGTAAGGTGAATCAAAAGAACTCACTGAATATAATTCTAGTTTTGGTTTGTTTTTTTGGTGCACACCAAGCAATGCTCAGAGGCTATTCTGAGTTATTGCTTGGGGGTCACTCCTAGCAGTGCTCAGTCCCATAATAGTGTTGGGAATGAAATTATGATCTCCTACTTTCAAAGTATGAAGGCAGTCTATTGAGCTCTCTCTGGCCCAAATGTGATCTTATTTTACCAGGAGAAATCCAAATGTAATTGCATTTGCATGGCAGCCCTCAAAGATAAGAAACCCCACTTTAGATATTATTTTACTCTTATTGCCTGAACAATAAAATTGTTTTAGAAGGAATATGCAGAAATATATAAAAATTTTTTAATTTTCTATAAAAGATAATTATCTGTTTTGGCACCTCACATCCTGTAACATCAGTAAATTCCTCTATGTAAAATTCATTTTAAGGTAGGAGGTTTTAAAAAATAACTTAACATATACAGTAGAAAATGGCATTGCCTATACCAACTGTTTTTAAACAATTATTGTAAAACACATCTATATAAATGCAAGATATTATTTTTAAGTGAAAAGAGTAGTAATAATTGTGATATAAAGAGTGATTGAATGGGATGTTGAAATTTGTAAAATACAGAATTAAAATTAAAACAGAGAAAATCTAGAGATGAATATAATACTCAAATGTAAAGTTAGCTTGTATTGTAAAGCCTACTGTCAAAATGTGATTAATGAGATTATAGATCAGTGAGTTTATTGGTCAGTGTTTCATTTTATCATTTATTGGAGTCTATGCTAGAAGACCATAAGCACCACATAAAAGCTGTGGCTTCACATTTACATAAATAAAGATATTTATTATAATATGAACTTGACTAGACATAGTTGCTTTTGCTTTAATTGATTCTAACTAAATAATATTGGTGTTATCTGTCCCCTGCAAAAATTCAGAAGAAAGATGCAAATAGATTTTAGCTCTTGGCAAAATCTGTTTTTTACTGTTCCTGAGCCCTCATATTTGATGAGGGATTGGGAGGTATCTCAAATGGTAAAGCACATGCTTAGCATGCAAGACACACTGTGTTGGATCCTGCACTACCACTGATGGTGTACTCTAAGCGATGCCTACTTGAGCACTACTTCATGGCTAGTGCAGAAACTAAACTGTCAGGCCTGTTCTGCAGGACATCATTGGGAGTGTCTCCTATATCCTTATAATTCTGCAGGGGTAGTCCCTGTAAAAAAGGCATAATTTGGTTCTTTGATAAAAAATTATTTGCAAATTCTGAATCACATACTTGCAACATTTTGAAAACTAATATTGAAGGCTATTGCTTAGGAAAATTTCAAGTTATTATTGTATTAGGGAGGAAGAAGTAATTTATGCTGTCCAATGATACATTTAATATCTTGAATCATTTCCTTTTATATTTATTGGTTATAGATGACAATTTAGTCAGTATAAGTTCAGTATCTCAAACTTTGAAGTTCAAAAGCAAGCATACTTTTTAAAATAACTTGATTTTGTAAAGCTTTTTTCAATATGTTTCTTGGCTAGTGCATTGGACTATACTATTTACTCAAATTCAAGAGCATCCATACGCAAAGTTGGAAATCAGAAAACATTTTTTTTGCATCTTTCTACAAAGGAAGTAGAGAATGTCATCTAATTTCTAAGATTGTTCACATTTTGCTGCAAAATCAATGTAATGATAGAATGGCATTTTCCATGTTTATGTTTACTTCTAGTTCGGGGATGTGTCTTAACACTAGTACACAGAAATTTTTTGATTCCATCTAAGAATTAAGATGAAAGCTTTAGTGATTCTTTTGTTCATTTTGACCTTTTATCATTTTGGCATGTATCAACTATTCAATAGACGCATCCAAAGTTTTATTTACTTCCAGATCCAATTTGACATCCAGATCCAATATAATAACTAATATTATAGCTGTTAACAATTTGGTTGAATTACATAAAGCTGTCAAAATGCATATAAAATGCTTCTGCATATATGTATATACATATGCATATTGGTTTGGGTAATTAGTCTTCTATCCTTTATGAGCTGCCAAGGAGAATTTCATCTAATGCACTTGATGTTATGTGAGAAAAAAATGATACAGTGAAAAATTTTATACGTTCATTTTTCTCCATATCATATACTGATGAATTTTAATTGCTGTTAAGCAGAGGGATATGGGAAGTCATTTAATCTTTCCTGACTTTCAATGTTTTTCTTGGTAGAGTATTAGTGTTGATGAGATGATTGTAAGGCTTTTGTGATGACAGTGCGTGCTAGTAAAAGGGAAGTTGATTTTGTCACTATATTTAAATGTGGGAAAATGTTCATTGGAATACTTGTAAATTAGTCAATTTATTCCTAATGAAAAATTTGTAGGATTATTTTAAAGCCGCACATCTCCAATGAATATATCTATCTACCATCTATTTTGTTAATTACTTAATTCTGTGCATTGATTCACTATCTTACCTGAATTTCTGTGTGAAAGGTGGCATGCGGAGTTGGGGGATAAAGTGTATTGGGGGGTCAGTGAGGGGTTGGGGAAGGGAAAGTATGGAAAATTGGTATAGGAGGTTGACAGTGGTGGTGGGATTGGTGTTGAAATATTATATTCCTAAAACTCAACTATCAATAACTTTTTATATCAGTTTTTTATTTCAATAAAAATATTAAAAAATAAACAAACCTCTAGAAACAAAACAAATATGGTACTTGAAAATGGAACTCTGAGATCTTTTTGAACCAATGGAAAATAGTTACAAAAAAAGGGAATCATGATCGAGATATGACTCTGCTCACTAAAATTTGAGCACTAGGCTTGCTAAGATTATCTGAAGTTGGGAAAGTTCAACAAGTCTTCAACTTACTTTCTCTGATCAGAAAACTTCGAAGAGAACTCCACTGCACTGTACTGTCCTCCCATTGTTCATTGATGTGCTCAAGTGGGCCCGGTAATGTCTCCATCGTGAGACTTGTTGTTACTGTGTTTGGCATATTGAGTACATCACGGGTAGCTTGCCAGGCTTTGCCGTGCAGGCGATATACTCTTGGTAGCTTGCCAGGCTCTCTGAGAGGGCGGAGGAATCGAACCTGGCTCAGCCAGGCCAGCCATGTGCAAGGCAGACGCGCTACCTGCTGTGTTCTTGCTCCAGCCCAAAGAGAACTGAAAGTGGATAATTCTTTCAGTATCTAATTCACAGTTAATTAAGCTGCGTAATTGTGTCATTCATTTGACATAATTTCAGAGCTCTGCTCTGCACCTCAGGAACGAATCACAGAAAGAATCACAGCTGAAGTTCTGTGCAAATTCTTCATTACTTAGCTCTGTGAACTCACATTTTTTTCCCTTCTTTTTAGCCTATGTATATTAGAAAGCTGCTTTTACATCCATTATGGTAAAGTTTTTAGTTCTGAAAATGTAAAGTCACTCCTATCATCAGTATTAAACAGGTAACAACAACAAATGTCTTGAAGTTGCCTGTGGTCAAGGGGCAAAGTCCAAAGAACTGTTGAATCATCTAAATCTTTCAGTCATGAAGTTCATTCTGATATTATGGTTTCTTTTTAAGACACACCTGGTGGTGTTCAGGGCTTACTCTTGTCTCTACTTAAGGATCACTTTTGGAGGTGCTCAGGGCCCTATGTTGGCCACGTGCAAGTCAAGTGCCTTACCTGCTGAACTTTACCTCGGACTTTTCACTGCTTTTTGGCGATAAAATTTTTTGAAAACCTTATGTGCATCTTGTTTAAGTAATGTATTATAATATATAGTTTGCAAAGATTTTTGAAACTTCTGTTGGAGACCATTCATATAACGATCAGGTTATTTGAGGAGACATTCATTGCCGTTCGAAAATAGCTTCTGGAATGCATTTCTGTTTCTCAGATTGCTGAAGTCACCATCACACAAACTCTCCATAAAAGACTCACTGAATTGTCCCTTCATTTAAGTCTTCCACACCATGCTATGGCATTTCTGGCTAGCGGAAGAAGGCTTCTTGTAAGATTTAAAATAAAGTTGGCTTGTGGGTAGTTGGGATGATAAGCTTAGGAAAACATCTGACTGGGATGAGCTATTGGTCTCATTCTGTTCTCAAGCTTAGTGCCACCTATTTAAAGAATTAGTATTCATGCCCTTGGTAAATGACCTATATCCTTGGATAAGAGAGATGTAAGCAGGTGTTGTGAACAATACAAGGCAATACAAGAAAAACTAGGACCCACGAACTGTATTTTACCAAAGAAGTAAAATTCCTATTCTTTCCTGACGACTTTGTGTGGTGATTGGAAACGATTGTCAGTGTCACAGTGTTTTTCCTCTATTTCTCACCAAACTCGGCTTCATTTGGTCTAGATGAAACCAAATGATAAATATGCCATCTTAAATTTATTATTTTTGGTCACAGAAAAAAGAAAACTAAGCAATACCTAAGTAAAGTTATAAAAGTGCATTATATCAAGCCAATAAGGAGGCATTAGCTTGGGGCAGGCTTGGAAGAGAGATTCCCTCTTAATCAGATTGAAGTTGATTAAGTTGCTTTCACACCATGATTTGCACCTTGATTTTTACACATCAAGTTAAGGAAATGAGAAAATGAGAATAAAATATGTGGTTGTTTTGAAATTCCACATATGAAAGTATTCATAACAAGAAAAACTTGAAGAATACAAATAAGAGAATATTTGGTTCTTAGTTTGAGAGTACTCTCTCTCTGTCTCTCTCTTTCTGTAGGTGGGGGTACATCTTCCAAGTGGTGATCAGGAGGTCTAGGCAATTATTCTGGTAATTTTCAGATAACCAGACCAGTGGTGTTTGAACACCTCCAGGTTTGTTGCAATGCTTTGTGGAAACATGTGGTTCTGGGGATTAATCCAGGGTTGGCAATATTCAAGCCAATGGGCCATAACCCAGGTACTCTCTCTTCAGCCTTTCCACACTTTTAAGAAGAAAGTCTATTGTCATTCTTTGTCATACTGCCTATTTCTTTTAACATTCATGGTGCTTACTGGAGCTGTTATGATTTTGACTTTTTCTTGTTTATTTTCTGTCTTAAAATGAGACAAATCTTGGGGGGATGGGGGTGGGAGGGATACTGGGATCCGTGGTGGTGGGAAATGGGCACTGGTGAAGGGATGGGTATTTGATCATTGTATAATTGAAACCCAAGCACAAAAAAGTGTAAATCTGCAACTGTACCTCATGATGTCTCATTATTAAAAATTTTAAAAAAATTAAACCCTAAAATAAAATAAAATAAAATAAAATGAGACTAATCTTATGAAGGCAGGAATAGCATGCTTCTCCTTGTGGAATCAATGTGACTAAATATGGAGGGCATGAGTTGGCTCTTGTCTCTGTTAAGAAACTTTATTTATTTTTATAGTTTTGGATTAGGAGACAAACCTGGTTGGCTTTTCAGGTTGGACAAACCTGGAAGGCCTAATTATATGAGCTCAGTGCTCAGAAATTGCTCCTAGTGGTGCTTGGGATATGGTACGCAGTGCCAGGAATCAACCTGGGGTCAGACACATGAAATGTAACACCGTAACCCCTGTACTCCTATACTGTCTTTCCCTTTCCTTTAAGGAACTTTAGATACTCATCTATGTTGTAGAAAATAATTTGCTTTCAAAACTTTAAATTTACTTTTAACATAGAGTGCTAGATTAAGGTATAGAGTTGGAGTTAACAAATGTTTTTTGGAAAAGACTACATAGGTGATATTTTAGGCTTCTTAAAAGCCAACTCTTTAAAGATATATAAAACATCCATTGCATTCAATCACTATAAAAATGGACTATAGTCATATCTGTCTGAGTCATAGAGTTGCTGTCCTCTGGCTATGTAACTCTGGGAGTTGCTTACTAAGTTGAAAATAGAAGATTGGACTATATTAATATGAAATTTCAATGTAAAGATTTTATTGGCCGGCCTAATGAAGGCCAGCATTATTATTGAGCTGTGATGATATTCTCACCATAAATTTTGTTTAATATTTGTTTCTAACTGAATGTTTCTGAGGAATTTTTAATACTTTATGAGACTGCCATTGAAGTAAAAAAATTTGAAGTTATCTAGATAAATAAGAGCATGAAGTAATAAATAATTATCATAATTAAAATATAATTTATTGATATTGAAATATTTTGGTATGCATACAAATAATTACTTAAAATATTATTTGGAGGCTCTTGCATATAAATTTTCATTTTTTGACTAAACATTAAGTTGTGAATATTTCTTTGTCTTCCTTTGAAATAATAGCTTTTTCTCAATATATAATTTAGAATTATTTTAAAAAATGCTATTTATAAGTTGACATTGCAACTTCCTTCCTTCCATATAGAAATACTTTGAGGTGAAGTTGAGATTTTAACTTGTGAGCATTATTGCCCAGGTTTTATCAGTAATACTATTGAATAACTACATATGCAGTTGCAGTAAAAGGTAAAGGCCCTCCCGTTGATCGTCGATTTGCTCGAGCGGGCCCAGTAACGTCTCCATTGGAGACTTTGTTGTTACTGTGTCTGGCATATCGAATACTCTCGGTAGCTTGCCGGGCTCTCCGAGAGGGGCGGAGGAATCGAACTCGGGTCAGCCATGTTGGCCGCTTGTAAGGCAAACGCCCTACGCGCTGTGCTATCGCTCCAGCCCACAGTAATAAGGTATTTTATTCTCTGAAGTAATTTGATGAAATTTTCAACCATCAATATAAGATAAATAGATTATGTACCAATTATAAATAGTGCTATCACAAAGTAGGCTTTCAGACCCTCACAAGTATATATTGTTGCATCAGTTCCTATATAAAAGACTGGCCGCATGTTATTAAGTAACTTGTAAGAGTCTATTTTTGTCAGTTGTATTTGTCTTGCTAGTGATAAGAGAGGAGAAATTGGTCACACTCTGTTTTTTTAAATTCTTGTTTTGCAAGTATTCAGCACTCAATGTCAGAGACTTGCAAGCAATGAAGGTAATGAGTTCAAACCCTAACTTCACAGATACCATAAAGTTTTAAATGATAATTTTATTTTATTTTTTTGCTTTTTTGGGTCACACCCAGTGAGGCTCAGGGATTACTCCTGACTCTGCACTCAGGAATTACTCCTGGCGGTGCTCAGGGGACCATATGGGATGCTGACATTCGAACCCCGGTCAGCTGTGTGCAAGGCAAACGCCCTATTCGCTGTGCTATCGCTCCAGCCTCCTAAATGATCATTTTAAGGGCATTGAATAATAGTAAGTTTATTTATCTTCAGTTTTAAGCAGAGATATTTTGTTAAAACTTGATTTTCCTTTTAAAAATATCATTTTTTCTTCTAATACAGAGAAAGTAGAATGAAGTGTTGAGAAGGCTAAAGGATTATTTAGCCAGGATTAAGCCTTAAGTTACAAGGAATTCTAGACTGATATCTTCTAATTACCATTTTATTGGCCAATAATTACATTAGCATATATAAAAAATCTTAAAACCATGACTGACATGGTTACAAAATAAAACTAAGAAATCTCCCAGACAAAGAGTGAGAGAGGGAGTGATTCCAAATTACACAATTTATGTATGATAGGGACTAGTTTAGTCTATGATTTAGGTCTGGGGTGATTTACCTTACTTTGCTTTCAGAAACTGAAGAGATTTTTCAGTGCATTCAAAATGATTGAGTTGAGTCATATTCATTTTTATATCCTCATTAAAGGCTTTAGTAATTGGATCTTAGAATTTTAGGTTTCTATTTTATTATTGGAAACTTTTTTTTAAGGTAAGATACTTTATACAGTAAGTTATAGCTTTAAAAACATCTTCAGTTGCCTATTTGCAGGAGCTAGATGTGGGTAAAAGGGCAGCATATTGTTAGCTTATGAACTGAGAGTCAAAATGCACAGGTTAGTAGATGACAACTGGATTACCCAAATAGACTGAAAAACCATTAAGATGAATCTCTAAATACTATCTCACCAATGAAAAATTGTCTCTGATGTCAGAAGAAAAAAAATAACCCCAATATTTGTTTGTACATAGTTTTTTAATAGGCTAACATTTTCTTACTTTTAATCCAACAATAATTCGCATAAGAAATATTCCTTAAAGGCAATCTTGTTACAAAATTTTAGCTTACCAAATATTTTTTGCATACCCTAGCATATTAATCTCTAAAATTTCAATCTTAAAGATAACATCATATCAACTCCAAATTTTGTAGATCGTAACAAAATTTTAGTCAATCACTCTGTAATTATAGCCTATATATTTTGGATAAGTTACCTAACTTCCTTGTACCTGTTTCCTTTATCTGAAAATTAGAGGTGATCATAGTACCTACTCTCAGGCTTAGTCAACATACACAAAACAGCAAGTACTTTTTTGAGGTATTTAAAATATAAGTAACCAATTCTACTTATTATTTTGTTATAATATTCTTATTCTTAAAATTTTTCAATATAATTTAATACTAAGATCAAACTTACATGAAGAAAGACCATATATTTTTAAATATAATTTTATTTGAAAGTGCTTCTAACTATAGAGATAAAATATATATTCCTTCTGTTTCTTTATAAAACAAATCATAGCATTTGTTTAAATCACAGCTTTAGATTTGTAAAATTACCTCCAATGCTATTTGAACTTCTATTACATATTATTTTAAAACTTTGTACATACTCTTACAATATGTTGCACTTTTGTGTCCTGCAGAATTTTTTTAAATGATTGCTTACTGGCTAATTGCTCTTTCATTTATAACAGGACTTGAAGATAGAATGGGTCTCTTTGGTTCTCTGGTCTGGATATGAAAGTCCTAGACCACCAAGTAGGAGGAGGATGTTTACATATATTCTGTATGTTCTTTATTCTTAATCCCTGTACTTATTATTATACTTATTATTCAGTGGAAGATTTTTTTATTATTTGATAGTTACCAGAAAAGTCATCAAACTTGCTCAGAATTTTTTTTCTGAGGAAAAGGAACAGTTAGTGCCTAGAATAAAATCAGGGTCATTTCCCATGTTTGATTCTTGATCCCAAATATGATCCTTGAGACCCTCAGGAATAATTCCTGAACATGGAGCCAGGATTAAGCCTTAAGCAACACCATGTGTAGCAAAAAAAAAACACAACTAAATAAGTATATAATAAAATTAAATACATTAGAATTTACATGCACAGTTTAATAATATCCTTAATAATCCTTATATTTTTGTGTATTAATATAAATAAAAGTCCCATGAGACGAGTTGGTGCAAATACATATATATTGTAATTATACATTATATATAAATGTTTATATTATGCTGTGATTATGAACAGTGATTTGAAACCATAATATTGAGTGTATATATATGTTATAATTAGAGTTAAATTCTTAGAAGGGGAATACCCTTAAATACTGATTAAAATATCAGATTAACTACTGATAAATTACTTTTTTTTTCTTTTTAGGTCACACCTGGCGATGCACAGGGTTTACTCCTGACTCTGCACTCAGGAATTATTCCTGGTGGGGCTCAGGGGACCAAATGGGATGCTGGGAATTGAACCCGGGTCGGCTGCGAGCAAGGCAAACACCCTACCCACTGTGCTATTGCTCCAGCCCCTGATAAATTACTTTTCAAATGGGGTTAAATGCTTCCTTCTACTACCGCTGTCTTTACATGAATGTTTCAGATATAAATAAGATTTTAAGAACCCTGATTTCAAAATGCTTTAAACATGCTTATGGATGTATAGATTATAAAAAGGAAGAAGAAACTTAATTTACTAGAGTACTTGTAAAACATACCAATATTTTAAGTATATCTTAGTTTTACAGACCAAATGTTAAAGAATTTTAGAATTTTCTCAGTGATTTATTATATGACACCATTTAAAAGCATCCTTTTAGAGACTGGAGAGATTCCTGATAGCCAACCCCAGTTCGATCACTGGTACCTCATGCCTCCTCCAAGCACTGCTAGGTACAGACCTGGAGGCCTCCTAGGGCCTCTGGGGTGGCCTGGATACCACAGTACCAGAGGCCTAGCTGCACTGCACCCTTAAGGTCTTACATTGAGCTATAGGTTCAATTGGCCAGATCTAACTAGTAATGTTCCCAACGTCTCCAAGCACTACTTAGGAGACCCCCAAAATAAAAATCTTAAAGTATCATTTTATGTGGTAGAAGCAGTATAAATTTAGAGAGGTTTGTCTTTGGATTTGCTCGAGCGGGCCCAGTAACGTCTCCATTGGAGACTTTGTTGTTACTGTGTTTGGTATATCAAATACTCTCGGTAGCTTGCCGGGCTCTCCGAGAGGGGCGGAGGAATCGAACCCGGGTCGGCCATGTTGGCCGCTTGTAAGGCGAACGCCCTACCGCTGTGCTACCACTCCAGCCCCTGCTCAGGGATTACTCCTGACTCTGTGCTCAGGAACCACTACCTGACAGTGCTTGAGGAACAACAGAGGACACCAACAACCTGAAAAGGAAACATGTAATAAAAAGATACTGCTATATATTTTGTTGTCTATATTGGCATTTGTGCTCATAATAACAAATAGATAAGTTGGAAAATTATGTACATGAAAGGAAATAGTTTGAAATTAAAGAACTTTATTTTACTCTAAAAATAGCAACATTATTTCTTCAAATGAGAAATTAATTTTTATCTTTAATACTAGATTTTTAATACCTAACACTGAATTCCTAATACTGCCAAGTCTCTAAAAGAGGTTATCATAAAGACAAAAATATACAATAAAATCGTTCTACACATGAAGATATTAGGATTAGTTTTATTCTTTTAAAAAATGCTGAATAGTGGGAGAAATGACTAATATTTGGAATCAGCTGTGTATATCCCACTGGTAACCAGAACTAGCTCTTACGTGGTTCTATGCTGATTCTTGAAGCATTGGCTTGCTTGTAGTTCACAGATCACGTTAGGTGGGAAATTTCAGATGTTTTGGCCTATTCTAAAATGCTTTTTTAAGTCTGAGTGAATTGCTGTGATTATGTTCAGTGATTTAAATGATAAGGTTGAGTTGGTAGTCCCACAGTGGAAAAAAATATCACCTCTAGGGCCACCCACAAAATTGAATGGTGTAACTTTCTACCTCCCGCAAGAAACATCCGTCTCAAGAGTTAAGTGGTTGCCATTCGCTTTTTACATCTTGGACCATGAATATTCCCCGTGCTCTGTGAAAAGCATGGTGGGTTTCTGCAGATGTCACAAGAAGATCCTACCTGGACCAAGCTATATCCTGTGCGCTGAATCAGTGCGCGGAGGGCTGCTTCGTTCTGGGTGCCGCTCAATCCATCCCCGGATTTGTGATTTGATTCCATTGAGAGTGATTATCAGCAAAAAATCAGGTTAATTAGGGTTGCTCACTGAAATCAAATTTAAGATAAATTAGGTAAATTACTGTTGCCAAGTCCAAACTTGTCCTTTTCATAAAGGATATCTTTAGGAAACATTCTCTGTAAAAGCATCATTAAAGTGAAAGTAACTAGCAACAAATTAGGATTGCTCATGTTCTTAGTAGGAAAACAAAGTCTATTGTTTTAAAAATTCAGTTTCAGTTGAAATTTGGAAATCAAAGATGAATAATTGTTCCATTCAGTTAGAATATAGATTTGTAATTCTCCAACCAATTATCTCAGATGTCACCAAATATGCAAAAAAAACCCCAGTTCTTTCATAAGAATGTGCAGAATGGTGCTTATAGATGTATGAAGAGGGCATTGTTACTAAATTAAACCAACAAAGATAAAATAACAAAATCCCAAATTAACTTCATTAATCTAATCTATGTATTATCAAAGACATTTATCTACTCATTTTCCCAGAAATAAATTTCCAGAACTCTCTCAGTTATATAGAAATCACTGTGCAAATTTGATGATAAAAATGTCACATGAATTTTGACAAAACAGAACAACAGATCTTTGATTCTGTGCCACAGTCAGTTGTACTAGGGCTTCCTTGGCGGATCACTCCCAGTGGAACTTGGGGGAATCTTACGTGGGGTTGCGGATCACACAGGTCAGCTGCAATCAAGGCAACCACCTTACCCACTGCACTATAGCTACAGCTCAGCAATGGATCTTTCTGAGAGAGCCTACTAACACTGAACCTCATACCATACACATGATTCTTCAGAGAACATGAAATCCTTTCAGAAGAGCTAAGAAATAGTGAACGTTTATAATGTCCATGTTAAATATGAATTTATAAAAGAATATGAGTTTTAATGTTTTGTTGTCTTTAGTTTCTACTTGAGAACATTAGTTAAAATCAGCATTCCAAATGTCATGGTTGCTCATATCTCATGACCAGGGCAGTATAATGTGGAATGTTCCAGGCTAGGATAGTGTGATTCTGGCTAGACTCTCAGGTAATAGGGACATAACTGACCGATTGGATGTGTGTGTGTAAGTGGCTCAAGGAAGGTTCTGTGCTTCTCACTCTGTTCAACTGCATTGTGCCAACCAAGAGAGAGCAAACATATCTTATAATGGTTTGAATGATGTGCAATTTAACACAGTTTGCTATTGGCCCTTTAAAAGGTTTTCTGTCCTATGCATTGAGATTTTTTGGTACTGGTTTTGTTTGTAATTTGAAGATTCAGAATGAGTGAAACACTAATAATATAGGAAACTAGGCCAAATATTGGGTGATCCAAAACAGAAGGAAACTGAGACGATCATTTCAGTACAATGAAACTTAGAAGTGCTGTTATTTAAATGATAGAATAAAGAACCCAAATTACCATGCAAGAATTATGTAGAAATAATATTCTCAATATGATACATATAGCCAAAGGGTAAAATAGGAAATGTCTGAGAGAGAACATATGAGCACCGTTTAGGGGCAGAAAAATGTCATGCCATGTTTATAAGCAGTCTTACTCTTTCTAATAATTTTTGTTTGCTTTCTCACCCAGGTCAATTCAGTTTACCTCATTAAATTCTTCAAGAAAATTAATGAGGTAAACTGAATTGACTTGGGTGTTATTTAGTTATGTCTGTATGTCGCTTCCAGCCCTGCAAAGTGTTTGGTCATGCCAGCCGCCAACGGCGGGCCCCTGGGCAGGGGCCCCTTCAGCAGCCCCAGCCACTTCTGCAGGGAGCGCTGGTCCATGTAATGGCAGCCCGCCCCCCAGGAGGTCTGTGGACTAACATCTGGACTGGCTGGGGGCGTGGTCATTAATGTAGGGGCGTAGTCTCCATTGAAAGTGGGTGTGACCTTCTGCGGGATGGGCAGCCACAGTTATATTTCCCACCCCCAGCACTCTGGACCCTCACCCCAGTCCTTGCCATCTAATTCTGTGAGAAAAAATTCCAGCCACCTACAGTACAATACAATAATAATCCACTGGCCTACTCCAATTCTAACAAAAGACCAATATGCAATAGAAGCTGTATAAACCCAATACTAAAAGAACACCTCCTACAAACCTTCACTAGATGTCCGTCATAAGCCAGAGAAAAAAGTGCCAGAAAAGATGCTCAGACCCTAGAAAGAGAGAAGGCTGTCCACCATCGACTGGCCTTATCCAGAATTCTTTCCCACAATAAGAGTGAGCAGTGCTAGTGAATGAATTCCAGGGTTTTACCACTAGACGAACAAAACAACATGAAGAAACAACGCAAATCTCCACTACAAGGTGAAGATGAAGAAAAGATTCCCGAACCCTCAACCGGGGTCACCTACAAATATGCTCTCTCCAATAAAGAACTCCGGGACAAAATGCAGAGGATGTTCAAGGACCTACTCAAAGAATCAATGGAAGAGATATCCAGAAAACTAAAGAAAACTAAAAGAAGAAATGAAAGAAACAATAGAAAGTTTAATCGAGAAAATGCAGGAAGAAATGAGAGCAGAAACAAAAAAGGTACAGAAATAAGTGTCACAGATAAAGGACTCAGTAGATGGAATTAAAAACTCAGTAAGTGCCCTTAGCAATAGGATAAGTGCAGCTGAAGAGAGCATCAATGAGCTTGAAGATGAGCAACAGAAATCCCATAGGGAAAAACGAGCAATGGCAAAAGATCTCAAAATGGCTCTTAGGAGAATCAGAGACCTAGGGGATACACCAAGAGGAACAGCATTAGAATCATTGGAGTACCAGAAGGGCAGGGAGGCAACCCCAATGAAAAAGCCACAGTCAAAGAAATCATTGCTGAAAAGTTCCCAGAGTTAAAGAATGCAGACATACAGATCCAAGGAGCCATAAGGGTGCCAGCAAAAAGAGACCCTAATAAAAACACTCCAAGGCATATCATACTCAGAACGATGGATGCCGTGGGCAGAGACACAATACTACAAGCAGCAAGGTCAAAGAAGGAAATCACGTTCAAAGGAGCACCCCTTAGATTTACAGTAGACCTATCAGAGGAAACCCTCCAAGCCCGAAGGCAATGGTGGGATATAGTGAAAAACTCAATGAAATGAAGGCCTCACCAAGAATACTTTATCCAAGTAAACTTTCACTCAAACTCGATGGAACTATACACCATTTTATAGATAAACAACAGCTCAGGAACTTCATATACTTAAAACCAAAACTAAAAGAAGGGTTAAAGGGGCTCCTATAGGATAAGAAGGAAAACACTTAGAAACACAACCAACCCCTACAGAAACATGCCACAAAATCTCATGACAATAATCTCTCTTAATGTCAATGGCCTAAATGCACCAATCAAGAGACACGGAGTGGCAAAATGGATCCAGAAACAAAAACCAACATTCTGCTGTCTACAAGAAACTCATCTGAGCAATCAGAGCAAAAACAGTCTCAAAGTAAAAGGATGGAAAACAATCCTATAAGCAAACAACTCCCTCAAAACAGCTGGGGTGGCCATACTAGTATTTGACAACATTAATTTCACGTTGAAAAAGATTAGAAGGGACAGCGGAGGCCACTTTCTCTTTATCAAGGGATGCATACAACAGGAAGAAATCACACTTTTAAATGCATATGCACCTAACGAGGGAACAGCTAAATACTTAAAACAACTGCTAACAGATTTTAAGGAGGACATTGCTAGAAACACAATCCACTGTCCTCTGTCCTCCTATTGTTCATCGATTTGCTCAAGCGGGCCCAGTAATGTCTCCATTGGGGACTTTTGTTGTTACTGTGTTTGGCATATCGAATACATCACGGGCAGCTTGCCAGGCTCTGCCGTGCAGGCAAGATACTCTCAGTAGCTCGCCCGGCTTTCCGAGTGGGGCGGAGGAATCCAACTCGGGTCAGCCATGTTGGCTGCATGCAAGGCAAACGCCCTACCGCTGTGCTATCGCTCTAGCCAAGCAACACAATAGTAGCTGGAGACTTCCACATTGCCCTATCACCTCTGGATAGATCAACAAGAACAAAACTCAGCAAGGAAACACTGGCTTTGAAAGAAGAAATAGAAGAGAAAGAACTTATAGACCTGTACAGGGCTTTACACCCCAAAAAGAAAGAATACACATTCTTCTCCAGTGTGCATGGAACATTTTCCAAAATAGACCATGTGTTAGGCCACAAAACATACCTCAGTAGAATCAGGAAGATAGAAATACTACCAACAATCTTTTCAGACCACAATGCACTGCGAATAGATATGAATCACACACAGACATGGAGAACCAAATCAAACACCTGGAAATTAAACAACTCAATGCTGAGCAATGAATGGATCAGGAAGGAAGTCAAGGTCGAAATCAAAAGATACCTAGAAACAAATGAGAATGAAGACACGAGCTACCAGAACTTATGGGATGCAGCAAAAGCCGTATTAAGGGGAAAATTTATAGCTCTGCAAGCATATCTCAAGACAGAAGAAAGGATGCACATAAACAAATTGACTTCACAGCTCAAGATCTTAGAAAAGGATCAACAGAAGGAGGCCAAAGTAGTCAGAAGGAAAGAGATCATAAAACTTAGAGCAGAAATCAACGACATGGAAACCAAAGAAATAATCCGAAAGATCAATGAAACTAAGAGTTGGTTCTTTGAGAAAATAAATAAGATAGATAAACCACTAACAACACTCACAAAGAAACAGAGAGAATGCTAATAAACCGAATCAGAAATGAGAAGGGGGATATCACAACAGAAACCAAAGAAATCCAAAAGATCATCAGAGACTACTTTGAAAGTCTTTATGCCACGAAACAAGAGAACCTAGAAGAAATGGATAAATTCCTGGATTCCTATAATCTCCTGAAGTTGAATCAAGAAGATATAGAGTACCTGAATAGACCTACTAACATCAAGGAAATTAAAACTGTAATCAAAAGTCTTCCCAAAAACAAAAGCCCAGGTCCAGATGGATTCACTAGCAAATTTTTCCAAACATGTAAAGAGACCTATTGCCAGTTCTTATCAAGCTTTTCCAAGAAATTGGAAAAACAGAAATCCTCCCAAACAGTTTATATGAAGCCCATATCTCCCTAATGCCAAAAGGAAACAAAGACACCACAAAAAAAGAAAACTACAGGCCTATATCCCTGATGAACATGGATGCAAAGATTCTCAACAAAATACTAGCAAATAGAATTCAACAACACATCAAGAAGATCATACACCATGACCAAGTGGGATTCATCCCGGGGATGCAAGGATGGTTTAACATTTGGAAATCAATCAACATAATCCATCATATCAACAAAAGAAAAGATAAAAATCATATGATCATATCAATAGATGCCGAGAAATCATTTGACAAGATCCAGCACCTGTTTATGATGAAAACCCTCCCCAAAATGGGTATACAGGGTACTTTCCTCAATATAGTTAAAGCCATCTACCACAAGCCTACAGCAAGCATCATCCTCAATGGGGAAAAACTAAGAGCCTTCCCCTTAAGATCAGGGACGAGACAAGGATGCCCACTCTCTCCACTACTGTTCAATATAGTACTGGAAGTACTTGCAACAGTGATTAGACAAGAAAAAGACATTAAGGGCATCCAAGTAGGAAAGGAAGAAATCAAGCTCTCACTATTCGCAGATGATATGATACTATACTTAGAGAACCCTAAAACCTCTACCAAGAAGCTCCTAGAAACAATAGATCTGTATAGTAAAGTTGCAGGCTATAAAATCAATACCCAAAAGTCCATGGCTTTCCTATATGCAAGTGAGAGAGAAGAAAGCGACATGAAGAAAACAATCCCGTTCACAACTGTGCCCCAGAAATTCAAATACCTAGGAATTAGCTTAACTAAAGAAGTCAAGGACCTGTACAAAGAAAACTACAAAACGCTGCTTCAGGAAATAAAAGAGGACACAAGGAAATGGAAAAATATCCCCTGTTCATGGATCCGGAGAATTAACATTGTCAAAATGGTAATACTTTCCAAAGCACTGTACAAATTCAACGCGATCCCTAGTAGGATACCCATGACATTCTTCAAAGAACTGGAGCAAACACTCTTGAAATTTTTATGGAACAATAAGCCCCCATGTACAGCTAAAGCAATTCTTGGGAAAAAGAAAATGGGAGGAATCAATCTCCCTAACTTCAAACTCTACTACAAAGCAGTAATAATTAAAACAGTATGGTACTTGAACAAAAGCAGAGCAGCAGACCAATGGAACAGAGTTGAATATACTGACATCTCCCCCCAAACATATGATCACCTAATCTTTGATAAAGGAGCAATAAATGTGAAGTGGAGTAAGGAAAGCCTTTTTAACAAATGGTGCTGGCAAAACTGGACGACTACATGCAAAAAAATGGGCTCAGATCTCTCCCTAAAACCATGTACAAAAGTAAGATCAAAATGGATTAAAGACCTCAACATCAGACCTGAATCCATAAGGTACATTGAAGACAATACTCTTCATGACATTGAAGCTAATGGTGTCTTCAAAGATGTCATGCCACGGGCTAAGCAAGTAAAAACAGATAGACAAATGGGACTATCTTAAACTAAGAAGCTTCTGTACCTCAAAAGAAACAGTGACCAAAATACAAAGACAGTCCACAGAATGGGAACGGATATTCACCAAATACACATCCGACAAGGGGTTGATATCAAGGATATACAAATTACTGGTTGAACTCCACAAGAAGAAAACATCCAACCCTATTAGAAAATGGGGCAACGACATGAACAGAAACTTCCTCAAAGATGAAATCCGAATGGCTAAAAGACACATGAGAAAATGCTCTACATCATTAACCATCAGGTAGATGCAGATCAAAACGAGATATCATTTCACACCACAGAGACTGGCCCACATCCAAAGCGTTTGGTCTTTGCGTTTTCTGGGCAGTTGGCTAACTCAGTTTCTGTATTTTATTTTACAAGTGGAAAGGCAAACTAGAAAGTTTTTGGTAGTGGAGATTCAATGTACATGTAGCCATCCAGGCTGGGACCCCTTAGCTCTACAGAAGTATTTATAGTATAAACACATTTTCTGTGAACACTACAAAGTATTATAAAGTACTACAAAATGTTACAATGTATTCAGTTATAATTCCAATTCACAGGTTATACAATCACAGAAATAGCTACAAAGCAATGTAAATCTACTTAAAAAAGAAATACGTGGGACTGGATAGATAAACCAGGAAGCCTGGGCTTAATCTCCTGTACTTAATGGTCCCCAAGACATTGCCGGGAGCAATTCTTTAGCACAGAACCAGAAGTAACTCCTCTTATCACTTCCTCAACTTCCCACCATTACTGTGACCCATAAAACCATAGATAAGTAGATATACAAAGCACATGTTGAACATTTTCAAGGAAAACTAAGCCTTAAGACAGAATCTAACTCTTTCCAAAACTTACTAAAATTATATTTTTGGTAAGGTCCTTGGACAAACTGCCAGGCTATCGAATGTAGCCTGCCCACACGGCAGAGTCTGGCAAACTCCCTGTGGCATACCCAATATGCCAAATACCAGTAACAATGATGGGTCTCATTCTCCTAAAGAGCCTTGAATATAATCTCAGGGATAGGATGAAAGAGACGTTACTGGGGCCTGCTCGAGGCAATCGACGAATAACAGGATGATTTGTGATTTGTGATTTAAGGTCCTTACTTTATCTTACAATACTGAATCTTGCCTTTAGAAGTAGGAAAGGTAGAGGCAGACTATGGTATTGTACGTTTAGTCATATATGTTTTACCAATATTTCAAGTCATAGAGTATTGATTTTTGGCCAAATTGTAGTTTTGGTTTTTGTTTAACTTCATGTTTTCCATCAAAAGAAAACAGTTTATGATGAAATGAATGACAAGTTTTATTTGCAAAATCTACCTTTAGTTTTGGTTAATGATTAACAAAGGTGATTCAAATGTTTTGACATAAAAATGTCTATTGATTACATAGTTTCCTTCTAAAATTATTGAAAAAAATCCATATAGTATTTTATATATTATCAAGCTATTTGGAATTAGAAAGTGAAAATATAATTCAGAATTTGCCACATAAGACACTTTATTATCAAAGTTTATTTCTTAAAAGTCCCCTTCTCCAAGGGCTATAGAGATTGGTACTATAGTGGGCAGGGCATTTCTTGCTCATGACTGACCTGGGTTTGGTCCCCTGAGCCCACAAGGATTGATCCCTGAGAGTAGAGCCAGAAATAATCCCTAAGCAGCACTGAGTGCGCCCCCACCAAAAAAAAAACCCAAAACAAAACCACCTCCCCACCCCAAATATTCCTCCTACCAGTGTTGAACTAATTTAAAGAATAAACCTGAATACTCAGCAAATATTTTTAAAATCAGGTCAAACCTTTATTTAAAAATTTGGTAAATTTGAAAAAGCTTTTTTGCAATATATTTTCTAAACCTCATATTGTCTAGTTCTCGCTCTTGGAGAACCCGGCAGGTTACCGAGAGTATCTTGCCCGCATTATATGCCTGAATGGGAACACCTGTAAAGGTGATTATCAGCTGCCCCAAAAGCCTCCATCCCTCTCAGAGGGCCCAGCAAGTTACCGAGAGTATCCTGCCCACACAGCAGAGCCTGGCAAGCTACCCATGGCATACTTGATATGCCAAAAACAGTAACAATGATGGTTCTTATTCCCCTGACCCTGAAAGAGCCCCCAATATGCCATTGGGCTACACTAGCACGTGACAGGGACAAATGGAGATGTTACTGGAGAACGCTTGAACAAATCGATGAACAATGGGGTGATAGTGATAGTGATAATGATTTTCTAAACTATCATGCTGTTAATTCTTTGGTTCTGAGAATACTGAATACTGAAATAATTTTTATTTTGTTTTTGCTTTCCAGGCCATACCTCGTGGTGCTAAGTGGGATACTCCTGGCTTTGCTCTCCTGGCAGGGCATAGGGGAACATTTTTGATGAGACAAATAAGAAAACTAAAGAATGAAATGAGAAATAAAGAATATGCATGCGTGTAGAAATTTTGAATAGGGTGGCCCTGATAATAAATTTGGGAAGAGATGAGTGAAGCAAGGATTATACTTTGGGGAGAGCCTTTAAATCAAAAGGCCTGCTGAGACGGGAGCTTGTTGATAGAACAAGGGAGGCTGAAGCTTGAGCAAATGAAGAGAGAAATAGGAGTTCGGAGAAGGGAGATAATGATGGGCCAGATTATATTATTCACATTAGCTGTTCTGTTCATTTCTGAAGCTAGAAGCTAGACAAGACTTGTGCATGTTTTAACTGGATTACTCCAAACAGTGAAGAATACATTGCGGTAGTGCAGGACTGGTATTAAAAAGAGGCACGGGAGATGAGTAATGCATAGATCTTGTTTAATATAAGACTACCTAAAACTTAAATTATGGATGTGAATTACTTAGAGTTAAAAAGTGTTTTATTAAATATTATATGTCTAGATTACTAGGTTTTTTGATGTCCCTTATATTTTTGCCTTTGAGGCAATGCCTGTTTTCTTACTCCAATTATGGTAGGAAGTTCAAGGGAGAATCAAGAAAGACCATTTTGTAACCAAATCACAGCAACATCTAGGTAAGAGACCATGGTACGTTAGACTAGAGTGATGATAGTGGGGGTGATGAAAATAGCAAAATCTTGGATACATTTTGCAGAGCATTTAGTTGTTTTGTAAGAGAAAGAACAAGGACTCAAGGATAATATCCATCTTTGTGGCTTGGAACCAGACAGCAGGAATAATAAAATTGAATTAACTTAGATAGGAAGTTGCAAGTTTGCTAAGAAAAATTGGAAGTCAGTTGTAGGTGTGTTGAATTTTTGATGTCCCCTATTTAGCCCTGAGAAGAGCAGGCCGTTTGATTTAGGAGTCTGGATTTTTGTATGGTTCTAAGTGGAAGATGATGATTTGGAGACTATTTGCAAAGAGATGCTATTTTTATTTATTTACTAATTTATATTGTTTTGGAGGCCGCAGCTAGTGGTGCTCAGGTCTGACTCCTGATTCTAAGGTAAGTATCACTTCTGGGAGCCATATGAAGTGATGAGGAATGTTCCCAGATTGAACACATGCAAGGCAGGCCCTTGACCTGCTGTACTACCTCTCTGGACCCCTAGAGATGATATTTAAACTTTTGAATTAGTTTAAATAATTTTGAAACTGGGTTTAAAAGGATATAAGGATTGATCGCTGAAACATTCCAGCTTTAGGAAGACAGAAGAAAAAAGGAATTTTATTTAGGAAGTCTAAGCCTTGGTTTTCTTACATATTAAATTAAGATACTATTAGTTCCAACATCATAGGATTGTTTTGAAGATTAAATATCAATACACTTAAAATACTTAATCCCTGGAAGTTAATAACTATCTGATAAGGATATCTATAATATTAATTATTGTTTATAATTATTTTCTAATTCTGTGGGGTAAAATTTAAAATCTTGAGTGAAAATTGAAAAATAGCAGACATTTGGATTAACTTTAGGGTTTTATATTTGAAATTTCCATTCTGATTTGATAAGAAGAAGAGGAGGAGGAGGAGGAGGAGGGGGGGAGGAGGAGGAGGAAGAGGAGGAGGAAAAGGAGGAAGAAAAGAAGGAGGAGGAGGAGGAGAACGTTCAAATTTCTATTTTCTTGAAAGTTACATGTAGATTGGAAAGAACAGATTGTCTCATCATGGACTGAGACTGAGCAATAGATATGTCCAGAATTCACTCTTTGATGGGGTCAGAACTGCTGCTGCTGACCCTTGGCTCAGATGACCTCAGCAGTTGGAAGAGAAGCAAGTAGTAGGATAAATCCTAACTTTTCAAAATCTAGACTCAACACAGGAATATTGTATGCTGCTCTTCAATTATAACCATGAGTTTTAAAAGTGAGGAAAAACGTCTACGTACATAAAATGACCCTATATAGAATCAATTTGTGGAAAGAAAATCACAAGAGGATTTTAAGTGATATTTGTTATTTACATTGACCTGGAATATAAAAGTCAGGAATATAAAAATAAAAATAAAATATAAAAATCTTCTTGCTCTAGTGGGCTAATTATTTAGATTATTCTGACATAAAGGATAGCAGAAGTGGGCAAGCAAATTTTACAAATAAGTAAATTGGGCAAGACATGAGACAAAGTAAGTGAATAATACGGTGTGAAAATCACACGTAAAGAAAGAATAGGTTGGAAAAGAAAACAAAAATGGTAATTGTAATTAATAGATAATTACATTTAAATATGAGTTCAGTCATCATATACATTTTTGAGACCCCAGTTACATGGGGTCAATAAATTCTTATATAAGGATAAGAATAAGAACACTGATGCCCAACTTGAAGTGTTGTATGTGTGTATGTGTTTTTTTAAAAAAGAATGAAATAAATCAGCCTGTGACTATCAGAGCATATAAGATAATGTTTGGCATTCAGAAGATGTTCAGACATGTTCCTTTTGATATTCCATTTCTATGCTTTAGTTGACTTGTCATCTATGATTCTTTGCAGAGTTTATCTCCTTTCTAGCAATTGTTGAAGATGAACAGAAGTGTAGTTTTGAGTGCTTTATCTTGACATCCTTCATATGGCTTTAATATCGGTCTAGTACTTTCATTTATGTTTGTCTTAATTTCCTAGCAGGAAAAATTCTTCAGGATCCTAAAATTAGGAACTCTCATAGGAAATCATAATGTTGCTATCATAAATTGTATAAACCCAAATACTGGTAATAAATAAGCAGGAAGTGATCATGATTCTCATAAAATTGATATTCTAGTATAAAGAGTAAGGGTTTAGACAAAATTCATACAATTAAGTAGAATGGGCAGGTTATAAAACAAAATGTGAGGTCTGGCTTTATTGGTGTTTAAGTACTCATAAAGACTAATTACAAAATATTAACTGGCTATATTGGGTGATAGATTAACACATTCATTTTTTTAAATCATTATTGCTAATTTGGCTATTCTATATTATATACAAGGCTCTTATTCTAATAACTGAACAATTAAAAGTTAACTTATTTAACATTCTATGTGATATACAAGGTTCTTTAATAACTGGACAATTAAAAGTTAACTTATTTAGCATTCTGTATGATATACAAAGCTTTTTTTCTAATTACGAACAACTAAAATTTAACTTTAGTTGAGTAGAAATAAAAGCAAATCATATCAGAAACATGTGGTCTAGTCAGGGCCGAGCGATAGCACAGCGGTAGGGTGTCTTCCTTGCGTGTAGCCAGCGCGGCTGAGCCGGGTTTGATTCCTCTGCCTCTCTCGGAGAGCCCGGCAAGCTATCAAGAGTATCTCGCCCGCACGGCAAAGCCTGGCAAGCTACCCATGACATATTCAATATGCCAAACACAGTAACAGCAAGTATCAAAATGGAGACATTACTGGCCCGCTCAAGCAAATCGATGAACAACGGGAGGACAAGTGTGACAGTGTGTGTGGTCTGGTCAAGATTCTTTTCTGAGGAAGCAGATGTCATAAAAGGCTGAAAATAATTAGGTATTCAACTAACCAAGCCAGAGAAAGAAGAAATGCACTGAATGAAATAACTCATTATAAAAGTAAAAACAGATAATCTAAATTATAAATAAAAAAGAATTTGTTTAAATAAATTATATATGACACACTTCTGGTTATCATGAGACAGCCTAAAGAAGAGAATATATTTGAAAACAAAGGAAGCATGAATAGAGCTACAGATGGAGAGATTTTTAAAATAATACTTTTAAACAAAAACTAAAAATTACAAAATGGTGAACAATTGACTAGAAAAGTGAGATTTCCAAAATAGCCACAGGCAAGTTAAAATTTGAATGGATAGTATAAAATATATTGAAAAAATTATTTCTCCCAAATAACTATGGTCCAGGTAGGTTTATATGTATATTTTTTGGCTTTTTGGGTCACACCTGGAGATCCTCAGGCTCTGCACTCAGGAATTACTCCTGGCGGTGCTCAGGATGTTGGATGTTGAGGAACATATTGATGAATTGAACTTGGGTGCATCACATGCAAGGCAAATGCCCTATCCACTGTACTATTGCTCTGGCCCTGGTCCAGGTAGTTTTATAGCCTGATTTATTAGTCATTTAAGAAACAAAAATTCTCTTGTTATTATGAAGATTTTGGGGCATAGAAATGGATGATTGTTATCTATAGACTTATGTATCTGATAAAAAGTCAAATATAAAACTGAAAACTATAGACATAAATAAGCTTAGACATGAACTATATATAAAAATTTCATATTTTCAAATACTAATATACAGTGAACATGATGATCATATACAAGAATACAAAGGTTATTAAACACTAGGGCTTCTGTTTAATTTCAGTTTATTCATAAAGAAGAAAAACACATTATCATCCTAGTAAACATGAAATTGTCTAAATAAAATTTAATACTTTTATTGGTTTAATATGAACTTTAACTCGTAGTAAATAAGTAAAACTTTTAAGTAAAGTGAGAACATAATGATAAACGCCAAAGTTATTGGCATTTATCATTGAAAAAAAATTCTACTGAAGGATTTAGGAGTCGGATAAATGGAAGGTTTATTAGCACTGTAGTACTGTCCTCCTATTGTTCATTGATTTGCTCGAGCAGGCCCAGTAACGTCTCCATTGTGAGACTTATTGTTACTGTGTTTGGCACATCGAATACATCACGGGTAGCTTGCCAGGCTTTGCTGTGGAAGGTTTATTATTGTAAAGATAATAATTCTTCCAAATTATTTATTTTCTATAATACTAATTTAAATCTCAATAAAATTATTTTAAAGTTTAACATATTGGACAGACTGGAGAAATAGTACAGCAGGTAGAGTTCTTGCTTTGCATGTGGCCATTCAAGGTTCAATCCCTAGCACCCCACATAGACTCCTGAACTATCCAGGGGTGATCCTGAGCAAAGAATCAGAAGTAAGCCCTGATTACTTCCAAGTGTAGCTCCCCCCACCCTCCCTAAAGAAAATGAATTAAATTTGTACAGAAATTTATCTGGCATTGGTTATAGTGCAACAAATGTCTCATTTTTTGAAAATGTAGGAGAATTTGCAAGTGTCTGAATGAAAAGTTAAAATAGTAAAGGAGAAGCAGATAACAGAATAGAGAAAATTTGGACCTGACATTTTCTTTTTTTTTTAATTTTTATTAGTGAAACACCATGAGGTACAGTTGTAGACTTACAAATTTTTGTGCTTGTGTTTCAGTTATACAATGATCGAGTACCCATCCCTCCACCAGTGCCCATTTCCCACCACCACGGATCCCAGTTTCCCTCCCACCCCAATCCCCCCATCCCACCCTGCCTCTGTGGCAGGGCATTCCCTTTTGCTCTCTCTCCTTTTGGGTGCTGTGGTTTGCAAAAGAGGAATTGAGTGGCAATCATGTTCGGTCTATAGTCTAGAGAGACAGACATAGAAAGATTGCATTCATCTGGGGAACATAAAGTAACAAAATAGGAGACTAACACCCAAGAATACCCAAGATAAGTACCGGGAGGTTTACTCCATGGCTTGAAGGCCAGACGCACACGCCAGGGGAAAAGGCAGCTCAGATGCTGACATTTTCTTTAAGTTGAAATTTTCTAGTAAGTGCTATTTGAAGTCATTCTTACTTTTTTTTGAAGTCATACCTTACTGACAATATGGGAAAAAGAAAAAGCTCATTTACAGCATCACAATATTTATCATAATTTTTTCTTTTTTTGCTTTTTGGCTCATACCCGGCAATGCCCAGGGATTCCTCCTGGCTCATGCACTCAGGAATTACTGCTGGCATTGCTCAGTGGACCATATGGGATGCTGGGAATTGAACCCGGGCCAGCCGCATGCAAGGCAAATGCCCTACTCGCTTTACTATCACTCCAGCCCCTATTTATCATAATTTTAAGTGGGTTAAAGATATACTATTTAGAATATTATGTAATTAAGAGAATATATGGAATGCTTTTGTGATCGTATGATGTAGAAGATCTTTATCATGAATATCAAGAGCCATCAGTGAAAAGACTAATGAATTTGGACACATAAAAATTACAAACATCTATAATGTCAAAAAATTTAAAAAGAAACCATAAAGAAAATGCTGTTTGTGTGATAGATCTTTATAATAATATTAATTATCTTAATGTATAAAAAGTACTTTGAAGTAAAAAACAGGCATATCAGTGGACAATAAAAAAGGAAAGAAAAGTTAATTCACAAGGAAAAAGGGGGAAATGTACTTAAATGTGATCATCATCTTTAGTGATTAGAAAAGGCAAACTAAGTCAGGCACGTATTAATGATTAAGACACTTTCTTAGAAATGCGTCATTAGGTGATTTCATCACTGTGCAAACATCATCGAATGTACTTGCATAAACCTAGGTGGTATCAGCTATGGCATGACTAAGCTACATATATGGCAACTACCATGAAATAATGTAATCTATTGATGATCAACATGTTTTTATGCAGCATATGAATGTGCCTTAGTTTTGCCTATTTGGCACAATTTTTGTTTATGGTCCACACCAGGAAATACTCCAGCTCTGAGCTCAGGATCACTCCTGTCAACCTCAGCGGACCATGTCGGATGTCAGGGATTGAACACAAGGCAGGTGACCTATCCACTCTAGTATCACTCTGGCTCCTATTTGGCAAAACTTTTATGATTTCAAATAAGATGAATAACAAAAATACCTAACATTTAGTGAACTTACTATTGTAAGCTATATTCCCAAAACTTTATTTATTTATTTTCCTTTTTTGGCTATACACCCAGCGAGGCTCAGGGGTTACTCCTGGCTTTAAACTCAGGAATCTCTTTTGGCAGTATTTGGGGGACCATATGGGATGCTGGGGATCAAACCTGGGTTAGCTGCATGTAAGGCAAATGCCCTCCCCACTGTTCTATTGCTCTGGACCCTTTTTCCAAAAACTTGAAATGTAATTTATTTAATCATAAAAACTCAATGAAGTGTAATTACAATTATTACAATATAGGTAACAAACCAAGTTTGCAATGGTATTATGCCAAGGTTTCTTATGTATTAAGGGTAGACCTATAATTTGAATCTCTGTAACCTCAGCCTAAAATTTGAATTCATATTTACTAATTTGACTTCACGGTTTGATTACCTTAAAAAATGGTTTGGTAGGACAGGAGGCAGAGAGATGCTTCTATCTACCTAGCTTCTCTTAAAATATTGCTGGAACACTGTGAACAAACTTATGATGATATAGTATGTCAATGCTTTGCTCTATAGGGAGAGTCATGTTAGTTGTCTAAGGCATCTAGGTAATTTAACCTCCGCTTTTGGACATGGTCCAAAATGGACACATGACAATTGCTACCTCTCTATCTGTTTTTTGTTTTATTGTTGTTGATGTTTTTTGTTACCTCTCTCTGTTTTTTCTTTAATTGTTGAAGATTTTTTTGTTTTTTGTTTTGGCCACACCCAATGGTGCTCTGGGCTTATGACTGGCTTTGTGCTCAGGGATCACTCTGTGTGGAGCTTGGGGTACCAGATGTAGTACCAGGAATCAAACCTGGGTTGACCACATGCAAGCCAGGGCCTACAAACTGTACTATTCCTCATTCCCACCTCTCTTATTTACACTAGGCCATACCTCATGGAAACATTTCTCCTTGCCAGAAAGTAAGTAGAGCTTTTGTGAGTGACGACATGATGTACTTCTATAATAGCCTGTTACTTCTACTTTATATTAACATCTATACTCATGTTTGAATTAAAAGTGTTGGCTCCTTATCACTGATTTTTTTTTTTTTTTTGCTTTTTGGCTCACACCTGACAATGCACAGGGATTACTCCTGCTCATGCACTCAGGAATTACTCCTGGCAGTGCTTGGGGGACCATATGGAATGCTGGGAATTGAACCCGGGTTGGCCGCTTTCAAGGCAAATGCCCTACCCGCTGTGCTATCGCTCCAACCCCTCTCCTGATCTTTAGCTTTCTCATTTTTAGATAGAAGAAAATAAGCCAACATAGAACTAAAATATCTGGTTTAGTGATAACCAAAATACCTAAGTGCTTCACACATGAACTAAATGCAACCATTTTGGTAGAAAGATTTTCTCTTTCTCCCCCTATACTTTCCTTTTAAAATGTCCATACAATACTCTTTGTTCTTCTGTCTTTTTCTCATGCTTATTCCTTAATCTTTTAGTTTGCTCTCACCTGCTGTCTTGGAGACATGTCTGTCTAAAGAAGTTCTTGGTTCCAACTGGAATAGAGGTGCTGCTCTTAAGACAAGATATTAAGTGTTGCAGAAGCAATGCTGAGGCCACAATATTCTGAAAAAGTTATTTTTGGAAAGATGTATATGTCCAGGCTAATACTTTGATTAGTGTTTTATTTTTTTAATGTTTCAATATGTATACCATCCTATTTGGAGAAATTTTAAGTCATAAATAAAGTTATTTAAAATAAGAAAACCTAAGATACGGAGGAAATTGTACTTCAATAAATATATATATATATATATATAGAGAGAGAGAGAGAGGGAGAGAAAAAACTATTAGAGAGATACTGACAATTTGTCAGAGAAAACAGAACAGGCAGAAGTTCAAACATATATTTAATGTTTTGTACATGTTCTTGGGTATATATACATGCACACGTGTATGCATTTAGAGCATCTGGACTAAATCATGGCATTATAGACATGTGCCTTTTTTTTTGATATGCACCTTTTTTTTCTTATTCAAAATCAGGAATCAGACACAATCTCAATTGAAAATAGAAAATTACCCAAACTCCTGGGAAAGTTAAGCATATTCTTCTGATTATCTTTCTTGCAAAAACAATCCTGACATCTAGAAATCCTTTTTGTTTTGTTTGAGCAAAAGTAATTTCAAATAGTGAGAACCATTTATTTTCATTTAAAAAATTTGCTCAGAGTTGCATAATTCATAGCCCAGTTGAAACATCTCCTGCTTTTTAGCATATTCTCATTAAGTGGATATTAGAGAGGTACATTTCACCTGCTTCAAAAGACATTTCACCATTTGTTTGCTTGAATTGACCTTTAAATATCAACAAGGAGAATTTAAGTCCCTGGAATTTAGCCTGAGACTGTATATTATAAAAGGAAAGACAGAAAACAGAGAATTAACCTATGCAGGTCTTGTCAAAACAGGACTTTAATATTTTATAGTAAGCACTCCTAAATTTTAGGAAGTTAAAATCAATCTATTATATTTGTAATCTAATTTTTCTGTGTTTGGGGGCCACCACTGCTTGGGCTCAGGGCTTACTCCTTCACTCTGCAGGCTTGGGGACCTTCTGGGGTGCCAGGGACAAATCCAGGTTGTCCATGTGCAAGGCAAATACCCTACCAGTTGTGCTATTTCCTGCCCCCCTTTTCTATCTTTAATCACATCCCCCCAAACAACCTTACTATAATCTATACTTAAAAATTATAACAATTGAGGTGAATTCCTTAATCATTACTCACAACAATTTTCTAAGCAAGGTTCTATCCTTAAAATACTGAACCACTTACAGACTGCTACTAAAAGATTATCATTCAACCATGGTATTCTGGTACCAGCTGGCAATAGGTATGAGAGATGCGGGAGTGGTGAAGGAAGAAGAGATTCCCTGCCTGGTCTCACATGATAGCCTCTGTACTCAGATATTACCTTCCCCACCTCCAGAAGAAATATAGTTCAGCTGGTTTAGAATGAGCCCAGAAAAATACCATGTTTTTTCTTCCGTTTTAGACCTCCCAAGCGGTAAAAGTGTTCCTGAGGGCCGATCCCAGTGATTACTTGGCCAACTGGCCCAGAAGTTCAATGCCAGGGCACAAAAATGCCCATATCACCTGGCTCACTCTGGAAATGGTATTGTTTAAAGTTTCCCAGGTGATAAATAATTTTCAGCTAAGTTTGAAACTTCTTAGTAGAGCTAACATCAACCAAAAGGGAAAATGGAAAATCCTTGAATTTATTCCAAAGAGATGGGATGGCTACACTTACTAGTTCTGTTGAGGAGGCCTCAGAGATAACCCAAAGGACCATAGTGTGTACTTTGCATGTGGAAAGCCAGGTCAGTCTTCGCAGCCCTGTGTTACCTCTGGGGCAGTTCCCAGACACAGGGAGTAGCCCCCAAGCATTATAACATGTGACCCTCAAATCCCTTTCTCCAAATAGTGATGTAACTGTGAAAGGGAATTTTTGTTTCTGTCTTCAGGCTTGAACAGAAACATTGGCTTTTCTTGTGTTTTGCCAGCTTTCAGACTAGAACTTACACATTTGTCTCTTGGGTCTTTAGCTTGCCAATTGAAAAGCTCAGAACTTCACATTCTTCAGACTACATAAACATATAAGTCCATTTTTAATCTCTCTCTCTGTCTCTTTCTCTCTTATTAACTAGTACAATGACAATATCAAAACTATATGCATTGCCCTATTATCAAACTGGAGTTTTAATAGGAATATTACTTGTACTTATCTGAAAAACCCTGGTTGATATGTATATAAATGATTTGGGCTTCCATTGTCTAGGTTACAGATAACTAATGATATGTCTTCGTTCATTAATGTTACCCAACTTTTCCCAGTATGCCTGGGAGTTTAAAGATTCTAGAATGGCTTGGCTTCATTTGAGTATAATTTCTTTGCGTATATATTTAATTTAGAGTTGACTTATAAATTAGTAAACTGGCAATCACAGGATCAATGTAGAAGTTCTTCAATGAAAAACAGATGTTTATTTGATACTTTTGGGATAACTAACTTGTGTGGCAGATTACAGAGCCCTGAAGAGCAGTGTGTTATATTTCATTCATTCTTGTTCTGGTTTTATAATGTCTCTTTCTTCCCACTGATAATTCTAATACATCTGCATAATTTTTTAGCTCTAAATTATTATATCAGTCTATTTGAGATATATTTTATTACATGAATCTCCTAATAAAAATGTCAATGGCCACATGTTTCTACCAATTGTCAATTAGCACGAACTTTTCAGTTTTATTACCTACTCAATGATTTTCTTTTTCTTTATCTTTCCACAGGTGAGTCTTATATTCAATAAATAATGTTATGCAAACATTAAAAAAAAAAGGCCCTCCCGTTGATCATCGATTTGCTCGAGCGGGCCCAGTAACTTCTCCATTGGAGACTTTGTTGTTACTGTGTTTGGCATATAGAATCGCCGTGCGGGCAAGATACTCTCGGTAGCTTGCCGGGCTCTCCGAGAGGGGTGGAGGAATCGAACTCGGGTCGGCCATGTTGGCTGCGTGCAAGGCAAACGCCCTACTGCTGTGCTATCACTCGTGTATAATATTCTTGTAAGTCTGGGAATTTAAAAACAGTAAGAAAAAAATAAATAGGATAAATTTCTTGACTTTCAGGAACTCCAAATTTGAAGCAGTAAATAGTATACTTTTACAACAAAGAGACCTTGAAGGGAGTGACTTGCAGCTGCAATGGCAGCTCTATTGAACACTTTATGGGGGGTCACTGATTTTAAGTACAAAGGTGCAGTGCAACTTGTGATCTACAACAAAATCTTGGATTAATACAGAATTTAATCAAGGGCCAATAATCAGTTCCATAGGGTAAACTATAATCCTCTTCAGATCCTTCATCAAACCTCTTCCTCTGATATGAACAGCGATTCTACAGTTTTTCCATAGCCATCTTGATTACCCATTTAACTTTTCCTCCCATAATTTTCTCTTCAGGGTTCTTTAGTCATTCCTGTGCAGAAAACTGATTTGGGGTAAGTTATATCATTTTTTTGTTTGAATTTTGTCTTACTACAACCATTTTATTGTTTAACAATCTGTATCTTTGTGAGTGGTTCTGAGTACAGATGGAGTTTTTGTTGTGATTAAGGGAGATTTGTGTTCTGGTGCAATGACTCAGATTTCTATTTTGTTTCCCTCAGCAATTACCCAAGTTTACAAATCATTCTGTACTGACTTAATTAGAAGTTCCTGCTTGTGATAGGAGCATCTCTGCTTTGGTAAAACAACAACAGATTCAGGAAGAGATCACCTCTAATTTGCACCATCAGCTAGTGGTGGGATAGTTAATTTCTAACCCATCTGACTTCTAATCTAAAAGCCATTTTCAACACACTGACCTTATGGCCGTTCCCCTACAACCATGTGTAATCGACAGCAAGAAAACTGAGATTCATAGCACAATAACTAAGATTTATGCATATTTGCTTGGTATCCTCAAAGTACTACTTATGAATTTCTTATTCCTCAAAATAACCTTGATTTGCAAACAAATAGGCACAGGGAGGTTAAATTGTTGAAGTAGTTCAAGTGGTAGAGCCAGGATTTAAGTTAAGGCTTTAATCTAGGTCTAAATCCTTCTGCTTTAACATTATAATGGTATTTATTTGCTATGCTAACACCAGGAACCAGTGTTAGATCATTGAGCTTTAGGAAATCCTTTAGAATCCTGAGATACTGAACTATTATTCTGAGAAATATTTGGCTTTATAGCTTATTTTGAAAGGCAAGTTAAAAAAGTTCCTAGACATTAGGAAGTTTTATTCTTCTTACAACTCCTAAGTGTGTGTGTGTGTGTGTGGGGGGGGGGGGGTGTTATCTAATACCATTACCATTTCATGCTTTTAGTGATACCAGTTTAAGTCAAACTACCTGAATTTACTATATAATAAGGAGAGAGGTTCTATATTTACTAGGTGGTAAATGAGACTCTCAGATGACTTTAATAGTAAGAAAGTTGCTGCTAAGTAAATTTTTCCTCAAAGATCAAATGCTTGCCATTCAAATACTAGCACTGTTCTGTGGTAGCACATGACATTTCCACCTTCAGTCAGGTCTCTCATCTTTACCATTAACATGTACTCTGTACATGTCCCATTTCCATGAATTCTACTAGTATAGTTAATCTGCTATTTGATTTGGGGTTTATGTGTTCCTGGATAATAACACCTCAAAGTTTCTCATATCACTCACAGGCTATATCCCAATTAATTTGTTGCTGTTGTTGGTTTTGGCATTCTGGACCATACCTGGTGATCTTGCTAACTCCTGGCTCTGAGCTTAGGGATCACTCCTGGTGAACTCAGGGGACCATATGGGGTGCAAGGATTTTAACCTGGGTCAGCTGTGTGCAAGGCAAATACCTTACCCACTATGCTATTGCTCTGGCCCCTAATTTGTATTTTAGCAAGGAACTCTACTGAGGGTGATGTAGCTGCTATTTTGGAAAATCTGGGTCCCAGTTTGAAGCTCTAAATCAGGTCAGTTTAAATATGGGACTCCCTTTGCATTCATAGTCCTAGCAGCCTAATTATTCTTTCCCTTGGGAGCAGGGTGTGTCCTCTAGGTGGGAGCAGTTATGCCCTATTCAGATGTTAACGGAGTTTGGTTGTAGAGTCAAGTCATTCAGAACAATGACTATTTTTGGAGATGCCACCTCCATTTTCATGGTGCCCAAGCTTGCGTATATGTCCTCAGTAAATTTGGGTTGACAGGCTCCCCAAGTCTGATAACACAGCTCCTTTAATTGAAGCTTTGGATGTGTCCATCTATGAGTCTAGGCATAGTCAGGAAGACTAGAACCCAGTGTGAAGGGAATATTCCTTTTACTCGTTAAGGTCCTACTAATCTGACTCCAGGATCAGTACTGAGAGACAGAATGAAGTAGAAATGCAGTGTAGGTGGAGGCGTCATAATGGAAAAGGTCTGCATTTGGACTCTTACCCTAAGCAAAGTATCTTTTTATCCGTGGGAAACTTATTTTGATTTTCTTTAGCAAGTACAATATCTCAAAATTTCCTTTGCACTCCAAAATTTAATACTCCTCGGTGTTCCAATTAGACTATTTGTGATATGTGACAGACTACTGAAGTCCACTTTTTCTTTGACCACTTATTAGTTGTGTGGTCTTGTCTGATTTCTCCTGAAATCAGACTAAGTACCAAAGAATTAAAGTTAATCCACGAGTCTGACATGTGACAGTTTAACAACTGGATTTATCAGGATGCAGGAGCTATTATTAAATAGCTGCCTCATTAAAATACTCATAGGGTACCAATTCTATTTAATTGGTATAAATCCCTAGGTTGTGAGAAATTGTTACTAATGTTCAGAAGAAGAGTACTGAAAAAAGGATTTCTGAACAGCATGATAATGTCTTTCTCTATGGTATCAGACTGTAATTTCTGACTTCCACCGAAGAATCATCAGAAATTCGGGTTTAAACACATCTGGTGATTCATTTTATCTTATTTATTTATTTTTGCTTATTGGGACATACCCAGCAATGCACAGGGTCACTCCTGGCGCTGTACTCAGGAATTACCCCTGGTGGTGCTCAGGGGACCATATGGGATGGTGGGAATCAGACCCGGCTCTGCGGTGTGCAAGGCAAATGCCTACCTGCTGTGCTCTCACTCCAGCCCCTCATTTTATTTTATGCATAAGACTACCTGAAAGGGTAGGCTCCATCTAGAGTTCTAATAGGAGGAATGAATAACATCAATAAGAGACAGTGAATAGGAAGGAAAAAGTAGTCCCATTTACATAAGACACTTTGTCAGTGCCTTGCCAGCCTTCCAAGAGATTCCCCTCCTGGGATTAAAGAGATGGTTCAACAGGTAAGATGTTCATCTTGCATGCAGATGACCTTGGTTTGATCCCTGGCACTCCATACAAATTCTAAGACCCTGCATCTCCTAAGGTCCACCAAGCCCCACACGGAGAAATTCTGAGCACAAAGTCAGGAGTAGGGCCTGAACACAGCCGAGAGTTGCCTAAAACAACCAAAACTCAAACCAAACCAAAATTAAAAACCCAGAAATATTCCATTCTTTTACTCCCCCCCTTTTTTACTTTTTTGCAGCATCTGCACTAGATTTAATTTTTTAGGGCTGTTTTTCTTCTAGGACCTGCCTGGAATTAATTTTTCTTTTACCTTCTATGTGGATTATTATGTTGTCAGTTCGGTTTAACATAACCTCTCAATTTCTCTATTAATTAGTTAATATCAAGTTTAGTATCTAGAGGCTTACTAAATAATCAGCTCTATGGCACATAAAAGAAGCTAGACTTAAATTCTAGAGCATTTTTCATCAAACTTGTTTTGAACAACTAGAATGATGAATAATCACTCCATTTTCTTAAAGAAATTAGGTGCACTAAATAAAATATGAAGCAATTTGGCATTAAAAAACTCAATAAAGTGTGTAATTTTTTTTCTAACTAGACTATACTGTGAAAATAAGAAATTATGGTAGCAATTTTGCTGTCAACTGGTCATTCAAAAAATAATTATTTTTTTAATTTTGAGGAAGGGAAGAAATTAAATTATTAAAGATGGGATTTTATAAACTGCAAACCAATTTGTTCATTCAGCTCTTCCATTTAGTTGAATATCATGTTCATTCTTCAGAGCTATATTCTTGACTGAATAGAATACTATAATAACTTTACAAACTAGACGGAGTTTCCTTAATTCTTATTATTGCTTCCTTCTTAATATTAACAGAAGATAAGCGAAGCTTACATATTTTCCATATGATTATCACTATTTACATAAAACTTTACATGTATGTCCATAAAAGAGAAGCTTAGTTTAAATATCTTAAAATTTTTTCAAATTAGAGAGTTCAAAGTCGTGGAATATTTCAGTCTAGTTAATATTTTTACAGTGGGTTTGGATTAAGAAAATATATTCAGCACAAAACTAGAAAATAATTGTAAATAATTTTTAAAGCTAGTAAGCATAGAATTGATGGAACAATTGCTTGCCTAATCCAATATTTGTTAATGCTAATTGCCTGGATTTTGTAGTTTTTGGTCAATAGCAGACATACTTAGATTTCCAATATACAGTATCACTGGAACAGTGCTGCTCCAGTTACAGATGCTTTTCCCAGGTGGGTGTTAGCGGGTGGGATTGTTAGAACTGCACTTTAGAGAAGCCTGGTTACTGTTTCCATGAATAAGATAAAATGATGTTTATCCTCTGTGGATCAATACTGTCTTGTTTGAACTTATTGAGTCATTTAGAGACACATAAGGTAACGCAAGTCATTGTGCAATCATACCCAAGGCAAAACCAAGGTTCCTGAGGGATGGCACTATTTTAAGAGATAGTTATTGAAACAGATTTTTAATATCAACTGCCTGTGTGATGAAATGAGCACACATCATGACAGAGTGTCCTGTGGATTTCAGTGAAAAGGGCATTGGCTTTTAATTACAAGTTTTCTTGAGCAACATTCTCTAAGATAAAAGTATACACTGTGTGTGCTTAGAATTAAAAGAAAATTGTAAGTTGTTCCCTCTGATTAAATAAATAGTATTACTGTTTCTCACTAATGAAAATGTCATTACTAATTTACATTTAAAGTATTTAAAATTTATTATTAGTCTTTTGACAGAAAAGAACTAATGAGTTAGTTTGGAATGATGTAGAAAACTGCTCTTGAGCCTGTTAGAGATAGTGACATAGAAAGGAAAATCCTTAAATTTTGCTGAATTCCTACTGTAAGCTGAGATTGGAGTGTTTTGCTATATTGTTTCATTTAATCTTCACTTAATTCTTTGAAACAGATTTTACTCTCATTTCACATCTGAGAAATCTAAGATTCACAGAAGTTGAGTAGTATTCCCTATGTCAGAAGTCAAGGGAGTTTTGAAATAAGGACTCCAGGCTCTCTGTCAAGGGTGAAGCCCAGCATTCTTTCTATATTTAAATTAGAATAGCCCTTAAATGTGTGTGGTTCAGTTTGATGTGAAACAGCTAAACTAGAAAGTCCCTCTGATGTGTTGAGTCATGATTATTTCAATAGTGATGGTCTCAATCAATTTTGGTTTTGAATGATAGTCATAGACTATAAAAATGATTTATTTTTTCTAAATCTGTGTTCTGAGAAGTACCATTTCTGAGAGATGTTAATAGATATTCCTGAAAGAAGATGTTCTGTCATAAATGTAACTTAGGAAATAAAGCATTGCCCAGCCTCCTAGATATCCATAATGAATGAGCATATCATTACAGGAAGCAGTTCTCCAGACTTGATGAATACAGTAGTACAATGAATGTTATATGTGTGATTGTTGAGTCAGATAATTTTTAGAATAATATGACTCAGCATGCTAATGGGTGACACTAAGTTTAGGTGACTTTTATGTGTACCAGTTTTCTTATCTGTCAATAAAAGTATTATTTATCTTACGTAAATATTCTAAGAATAACATGAGATAAATATATAGAGAGTACAATTGTGTTCGTTACTGCTATTAACTCAAAACACTCATGTAGTAACAAGATCTGCTTTAACTTACATAATCACTACTGAGTCAACTTATAGAAGCATTACATTTTTTAGTCACATTTATTAATGTCCATTGAATAGAATCTAGAAAATTTTTATTTTTAAAATGATAGAAAACCCAATTTGCTTTTGTATTATTTTAACACAAAACTTATTGGAATAATAACTAAATATTCAGTATTCTATATCTTTGATATCACGAGTAATGCTTATTCATAATAACAGTCTTGACAATCTTTCTTCTTTTCTTACACCTGATAAATAATAATAACTAATTTCCTTTTATTTTTGACAGTCTTTCTTCTTTTCTTACATCTGATAAATAATAAATTGGAGCGGTAAAATGTGAGATTTTCCCAAATGGGCAGTGCCAGTATTATTCCAGAAAATGTAAACCTTTAAAAGCGATTCTGTAGGTCATCTATTTTCTTTATTTTAGAAGGAAGAGGCCTCAGAACTTTGAGAAGTAAGTGATTTCACTTTTATTCTCAGACCTGTATCCTTATGTTATGTTCCCTGTCATATTTCCATGTATGTTTCAGAATAGACCAATACATCTTTGATGCTTCTAAAGCAGAGTTAGAGTTGTTTGCCAATATGTTTTACAAAGCACAAATTTTCTATGATGCATAGTCAATAGTCCTATTGTTTTCAATAGTCATATTGTTAATTATATTTAATTACATATTATATATAACATATTATATATAATTTTATTAATAATAATCCTATTCTTAATAAAATTATTTAACCTGGTATTTGATCTTGACCTGGATACTCATGGGAAAAAATTATTTCAGTTAGAGAGTTTAAGAGATTTCTGATGACAGTGGTATATCCCTGGTAAGAGTGTTGACTGGTTTATTGTTTTAAATAAAATATTATCACATTTTAGTTGGAAATAATATTGATGAAATGAATAATCAGGTGAAAGTAAATCCACTGCAGCATAGTTGCCTAAACCATCCAGAAAGGAGAAGATCTAATAATTAGCCATCCTGAGGTTGAGATTTAACATAAAAAGCCAATCATTTTCCATGAAAATTTCTGTTTTCTGGTTTCCTAGAATGGAAAGCAAATGCTTAGAGCATTCCTTCAGTTAGTAGGATAATGAGAGGAAATAGCAAGAATACAAGATGATTGCGTGTTATCATTGTGCAGATTAAATGAGATGAAAGGATATAACTGAAAATATAAGAATGAAAGTGTAAGAACTCAGAATAACAAATGCTTAAAGAAGCTAATGATATTAATATTTGTTAATCACTTGAAAAATATTTTCTATGGTCCTAGGATCAGGGCAAGCAGTCAGCAATGCCGCTCCCTTCTTTCTGGCTATTCCTAAATAAATCTCTCAAAAACATGAGTCCTACTTTTGAAACTAAAATTTAAAAATCAGAAATGAATTAAAACAATGGTTGAAAGATGGTTGCCATGTTATTCTGAGATTATATGATCATCCAGAATATATTCTCTTATTTTCAGTCTGCTTTATGGGTATGAGAACAAACCGGAAAATTCCTTGAATCTGATTCTGCAACAGAATAGGACAAAAACTACTTTCATTGCACGCCCATTGATCCACATTGCACATTTTCACAGAGTCGAAATAGAAAAAGCAAAACACATGAACTATACCTGAGTGATTTCAGAGTTCCCCACCCGGAAAAGGTTTTCTTGATTATGGCGAATTCAGCGTGTCACTCTGGTTAGGTTCTAATCATCATATCAAACTCCAAAGGTTCAGTGGCTTTAGGTTTGGTTTACAATTCCTGGGAGTTAAACGTTAACTCACCCTGTCTCTTGCATCCATGCAGCCCTTTGACCAGATAATTGGGTCACTACAGCCCAAACAGATTCTATAAAATTAGTGTTTCTTTGTTTACAAAGTTAAAATGAGTTTTGCCTTGAAAATGATTGATGTGCATATTATTTTAAAATCATTTTGGGGACATATATTTAAAAAGCAAAACTATTTGCCTTTTATTTGAGCTTTTTTTTCCTCCTTGCCATGCTACATGATACAAACCTATGGCAATTTGGGAGAATATCTTTTTAAAAAAACTCTTTCTATTATGTATGGCATTGCATGGAGTAAAGTATGAAGTTTTAGGTCAAGCATGTAGATCAGAGCTGGAGTACAGAAATAAAATACATGAAGTGTTTATATAACCAAGTGAATAGGGTCAGCACAGGTTGAGGAAGTGTGCTACTTTTTCCTTTCTTCTTTTTTTTTCCACAAGCTGCTCATTCACATTTTAAGAGGGAACCATTATTGTGAAAGCATAATAATCAACTACATTCTGGAGTTTTGAGAGCTCAGGTCATTATAAAGCACTTGAAATTTCAGTGGTGTCTGTGTTTCTCAAAGAAGAAAAAAGGTTATTTTTTTTGACATGTTATTTTTAAAGACACAAACTTTGCTTTCTGAATTCATTGCTAAGAGTTGAAGTTACAAAACAATATTCCCAAAGGCAATAAAACCCATTTTAAAGAACAATCCTCCTATGGGCTAAAGAGATGGGACAGTGGCTGAGATACTTGCCTTGCATGCAGCCAACCTGGGCTCCGTTTCTGACATTCCATATGGTCCCCTGAACACTGCCAGGAGTGATCCTCGAGCAGAAAGCCAGGAGTAAGCACTGCTGGATGTGGTACCAAAACAGGAAAAACCAAACAGGAAAACCAAAACAGGAAAAAACCTTCCTAATTTGGGGGGTGTGGGGATAGGTTTGGGTCACAACAGTGGTGCTGAGCCAGGCTTACTTTTGGCTCTGTGCTCAGAGGTCACTCCTGGTGATACCGAGGAAACCATATGCAGCAGGAGGAAATGATCACTCTGGTGATCTTCATCTAGGTTTAGGGATCAAACCTAGATGAAGGCATGCAAGGCGAGAGCCTTTCCCTATTCCTTCTTTCAGGCTCCAAAATTCCTCCAAGTTTCAAGCAAACATTATTTGTTTATTTTTTAATTAAATCACCATGACATACAGTTACCAAGTTTTCATAATTGTGTTCAGTCATACAATGCCCCAACACCCATCTTTTCACCAGTATACATTTCCCATCACAATGTCCCCAGTTTACCTCCCACCACCATCCCCAGGCTGCCTCCATATCCTTCCTTCCTTCCTTCCTTCCTTCCTTCCTTCCTTCCTTCCTTCCTTCCTTCCTTCCTTCTCCTCCCTCCCTCCCTCCCTCCCTCCCTCCCTCCCTCTCTCTCTCTCTCTCTCTCTTTCTTTCTTTCTTTCTTTCTTTCTTTCTTTCTTCCTCTTCTTTTCCCTCTTCCTTCCTTTTTCTCCTCCTCCTTCTTCTTTCTCCTCCTCCTCCTCCAATAATTATGAGATAGAGCATTACAAAGCTGTTCATAATTGGGTTTCAGTCATACAACGTTCCAACACCCATCACTCCACCACAGTAATTTCCCAGTTTCCACCCCTTTAAGCCACCTCCCACCCATGCCTGTCTCTATGGCAGAAACCTCTTCTCTCTCTCTCTCTCTCTCTCTCATTTTAAACATTATGGTTAGCAATACAGATGCTGAAAGGTTATCATGTAATATCCCATTAACTACTTTCAACTCAGTTCTTGTCCAGAGTGATCATTTCCAACTAATGATCCACAATGGACCCTCCTCTATTTTAACTTTCCCTGGCCTTGGATACTAGCTTAATACTGTTTATTTTTTATATCCCACAGATAAATGCAATCATTTTATATCTGTCCCTCTATTTCTGGCTCATTTTTCTCAGCATGAGACTCTCTAAGTCCATCTATTTGTAGGCAAATTTCACTTGTTCCTAACAGCTGTGTAGTATTCCATTGTGTAGAACTACCATAGTTTCTTTATCTATTCATCTGTTCTTGGGCACATAGGTTGTTTCTATATTCTGGCTATTGTGAATAGTGCTGCAACGAACATAGAAGTGCATATGGTGTTTCTGCTGTGTGTCTTTGGAGCCCCAGGATGTATTCCCAGAAGTGAAATCAATTTCTAGCTTTTTGAGGAATGCCAATATTGTTTTCCAAATAAGCTGGACCAGTCAACATTCCCACCAGCAATGAATGAGAGTCCCTTTCTCCCTGAAGTTGTTCTTGGTCCTTTGGATGTGTGCCAGTCTCTGTAGTGTGAGATGATATCTTGTTGTTTTGATTTGCGTCTACCTGATGTTTAGTGATGTAGAGCATTTTTCCATGTGCCTTTTAGTCATTTGAATTTATTCTTTGAGAAAGTTTCTGTTCATTTCTTCTCCCCATTTTTTGATGGGGTTGGATTTTTTTCTTTGGAAGTTTTACCAGTGCTGTATATATTTTTGATACTCACTCCTTATCAGATAAGTGTTGGGTAAATAATTTTTCCCATTTCATGAGCTGTCTTTGTATCCTTATAACTGTTTCCTCTGAGGTGTTAAAGCTTAGTTTGCTGTAATTTCATTTGCTTATCTTTGCTTTGACTTCCTTGGTCAGTCATATTTCAGTTATGATTATGCCTTTAGCTTCAATGTAATGGAGAGTTCTGGTTACATTTTCCTCTAAATAAATTATGGATATAGATATGATGTTGAGGTCTTTAATCCATTTTGATCTGACTTATTTTGCATGCTGTTAGAAAGAAGTATGAATTCTTTTATTTTTTTGCATGTTTATTTTTTTGCCCCATTTTCCCAGCATCTTATTGAAGAGGAATTCTTTTCTGCACTTCATATTTCTTGTTCCTTTGTCAAAGATTAAATAATCATACATTTGAGGGTCTGTGTCAGGATATTCAATGCTGTTCCATTGATCTGCAGGTCTATCTTTATTCCAATGCCATGGTGATTTAATTCCTACCACTTTGTAGTACAGTTTGAAGCTGGGGAAAGTGATACCTCCCATTTTCTTTTTCCCCAAGGGTTGCTTTAACTATTCATGGGATAAAGTAAATGGGCTTAAAAGCCTCAGACCTATAACTAGAATTGGAGGACACACTCACTGGGCTTCAGTTCTAGTAAGAGGAACCAAGTTTTCATGGAAGAAGCATTTTTATAATTATTTGTTATATTGAATCACTATGAGATATGCAGTTACAAAGCTGTTCATGGTTGGGTTTCAGTCATACAATGTTCCAACATTCATCCCTCCACCAGTGTACATTCCCCACCACCAGTATCCCCAGTTTCCCTTCTCCCCACCTCCATCCCCTACTCCCAGCTTGCCTCTATAGCAATCACTTTACCTCTTTCTCCCTCTCTCCTTTTGGGCATTCTGATTTGCAACACAGATGCAGTAAAGAGGTTATCATGTTTATTTACCTCCTTTATGCAGGCAGTTCTTATCCAGAGTGATCATTTTCAACTATCATTGTCACAGTGTAGAACTTCTCAACTTCTTCATCATAATTGGATGTTGGTGAGTAGAAAAACAAAGATAGAAACTTCCGGCAGCAAGCCACATCTATTCAAGTGTAATCGTCTGATTCGGGTTGTTAGGCATTCAAATGAATCAAAGGTCATGACCAAGTTCGTGTTGACAAGGACGCCTACACCACTGATGCCTCTTTTGTTGCATGTTCCAAGGAACAATTCTTCTCCAGTGTCAAAAATGGTGTGAGCTGCTTGATGCCTTCTCATCTCAGTCAGACCAGTGATGTCATACTTGATCTTTTGCGCTTGCACCATCAGGTCCTCAATGGATGCATCCGATGCCAGTGTAAGTGCATTGAAAGTACAGACAGTCATTTTAGTCCTTCTTCATTTTGGCAGCCTAGTATAGCCTTGAGATTTTATCAGCTTCTCCTTCCTCATCCTTCTTAATGCTGCCATATTGGTGGCTCTGTCAGAGTCAGGAGAATGAGACCCATTGCATTTACTGTTTTTGGCATATCGAATACACTATGGATAGCTTGCCAGGCTCTGCTATGCGAGTGGAATACTCTCAGCTTGCCAGGCTCTGCTATGCGAGTGGAATACTCTCAGTAGCTTGCTAAGCTATCTGAGAGGGATAGAGGTTATTAGGGTGGCCTCTAATTGCCCTTGCAGGTGTTCCCAAGGTTCAAACCATATTTGAACCCCATCAAATATGGTATGGTAATCTTGAAAGATGGATATTAAGTGTCTTAGATTTGTTGTGTAGCCGTGAAGCAGCTGCACGGTCCAGAACGCGGCCTGGAGCATGGCATTGGCTGGTTAGTGGAGATAGTGGAGGTAGTGGAGGTCGGCCAATGAGGTATTTATCTGGTACCAGTAGGGTGGGGCTTCTGGGTGTGATCCCTGGGACACCAGAGATTGGTAGAAGCAGGCAGGGCAGGGTGGGTGGGGCTTCTGGGTTTAATCCCTGAGTAGCCGGAGATTGGTGGGAGCAAGCAGAGGATCTCTGTTTCTGGGTCTCATTGAGCCTGGAGTCCAAGGTCACAAAGTTACACTTACCTGGGGTTTCACTCATGCATGAGTCTCGGTCCAAGCATCCGGAAAGCAGCCTGGAGCATGGCCAAGATCATTGTCGGTGATTTTAATGGCAAGATAATGGCATTAAAATGAGATCAACCTAAGAACTCCACATCCAGAACCATGGCCTAGAATAAAACGAACAGGATGAGAGACTATTCGAGTTTATCATGTGGACCAAGACCATCTAGGGTAACTCACAGTTAAAGAATGCCGAATGTACACATTGGACATGGGAGTCTCCCAGTGGATGGTTCCACAATGAAATTGATCACATCATATTCAATCAAAGGTTTTCCCTGACTAATGTTGCTATTGTCCCAAAATTCCAAACAGGATTGGACCACCGTCTCCTTCATGCAAAATTCTATTTCACAGAGCAGGGAGAAAGGGCTGCAAAGTTTAAGAAGAGAACTCCCGAAACGACCACCAACTGGGAGCTCTTTGGCACTATTGCAGCAACATGGGAAGATGCCGTCATTGACAACATTGATGAAAAATATGATCAACTGGTTCAGCACCTCCATGATTGTGCGAGAAACGCTGAGAGAGAGATCGCCACAAAAAGATGCCTGTCTTCAAAAATTCTCAATCTTGTTCTCCAACATGGCTGGACGCAAGCCTCAAGCAACCACAAGCGAACATATGAGCTCACAAAGCAGTGCAGAGAAGAGGTAAAGGAAGACCTCAAAGAAAGAAGAGCAGCAGTTCTGGTTGATGCAGCAGAAGCTGGGAAAAGCATTCACAAAGCCCACCTGTCCTTTTGCCAACTACAAAAACAAGATGACTGCCCTCTGACATCCTGATGGATCCATCACATCTTCCAGAATGGAGAAGATTATCTATGACTTCTACTTGGATCTCTTCCATAGCCAAGTCCACCTGCCCACATACCAAATTCCACAGGATGGATATGTCATTCCCAACGTTCTCCCTTCCAAAATATGACATGCCATTTTGTCAGTAAAGAAGTGAACATCACCTGGCCCAGACAAGGTCAGACCCGAACATCTGAAGAACCTGCCATCAGTACTCATTCATACACTGGTTTGGCTCTTCACCTGCTACCTGTCTATATGCAATGTTTTCCCAGTGGTAAGCCAGCAGACTGTTGTACTGTACAAGAATGGAGACATCCATGACATTGGCAACTATTGCCCGATCTGCCTATTGTCTGTCATCTACAAACTGTTCACTCGAGTTATCCTGAATAGGATTGGCAGAACACTAGATGAAGGACAATCATGCGAGTTAGCCAGGTTCTGAAAATAATTCAGCATGATCAACCATATCCACACAGTAAGCAAGCTCATTGAGGTTTCTCGGGATTTCAAGATGCTGCTCTGTCTAATGTTCATTGATTTAAAGAAGGCCTTTGATTTTGTTGAGACTGAAGCAGTCATCAAAACCCTAACCAAATGGGCATTCAAACTCAATACATCAGGATCCTCCATGAGCTCTATTGTGGATTCACTACCAGGATCTCACCATTCTACAAGGAAATGATCATCCATGTCAAGAGAAGGGTTCGGCAGGGTGATACCATTTCACTGAAACTCTTCAGTGCCACCCTCGAGAATGTCATGCAATGACTGGAATGGAAAGGAATGGGAGTGAAGATAGATGGTCGGCAACAACACCACCTCCTCTTCACTGATGACATTGTTCTCTGAACACCAAACATAGCCTAGAGGCACAAATGCTGGCCGACTTAGACTGTGAGTGTGGAAAGGTCAGACTACAGCTGAATCTCATGAAGACAATGTTTATGAGAAACAGACTCATTCCTGACATTCCTTTCGCTCTCAATGGAATGAACATCTCTGAATGCAGCAGTTATGTGTACCTAGGTCAAGAAGTCAACATGACGAACGACCTGGCACCTGAATTGCGCAGGAGGAAGAGAGTGGCTTGGAAAGCCTTCAAGAGTGTTGAAGAAATAGCTAAGAGGACAGAGAACCTCTGGCTCTGGGCACATCTCTTTGATTCCACTGTTCTTCCTGCATTAACATCGCCTCAGAGACCTGGGCCCTACAAAAACAGGGTGAGAACGCTCTTTGGGTCTCCCAAAGAGGAATCAAAAGAGCTATGCTTGGAGTATCACACTTCACTCAAGTGAGAGAAGGAATCTGGAGTTCCTACCTCTGTTGACAATTGATAATCAGGGACGCTGTCTCGTTTGCCAAAGTGTCAAAAATCAGATGGGCTAGACATATAATGTGATTTGGAGATGACAGCTATTACTGACTGAATTCCACGGGACGTCAAAAAAATCGCCTGGCCACTCACCTACGAGATGATGAAACTTCTTCATCAAGACCCTGAATGATTGTTTTGAGGCTCTTCATGTTCCTGGAGCAAGCATATGCCATTGGGCTACACTAGCAAGTGACAGGGATGGATGGAGACGTTACTGGTGCCTGCTCGAGCAAATGGATGAGTAACAGGATGTCAAATGATCAAGCAATCAAGTGATTGTCATAGTGATCCCTTCTGTATCCCAACTGCCTTCTTCCCCCCTGCACTTAAGGCAGGTTTCCAACCATGGACCAGTTCTCCTGGCCCTTGTTTCTACTGTCTTTTGGTATTAGTCTCATACTATGTTTTTTGTTGGTTTTTCACGACTTTTAATAGTAGTGTTGTCTATGGAAACCACAGAATAAGCAATCCTTTTATAATATAGACTTAGAGAAAAAAATAAAATAAACACAACTGGTAATATAAAACCATAAGAGGAAGCTACCCAGTTGGGTTGTTAGTCCTACCAATAGTGTCATTTCTCTTACACAGCAGTTGGTGGTTGTAACTGTCTAGCTACTGGAAGACGGGGGATATGGGTGGAGGAGGCCCAGTCCCAAACCGAGCAGGCTTGGAAATCTCAGCCCCGGGTCCCACACACTTGGGTTCCTCTGCTGGTTCCTTCATGCATGAAGTCCATCCTGGTTTGTGAGAGTGGTCTCAGCATGGCTGTGGCTGGGTCCTGGAGGTCTTCAGCTGCTGGGGCTCTGCTCAGGGCGGAGAGGGAAACTCAACCTACCCCCTTCCATGAGGCCCTGTTGAGGTTTTTTATATATATATATTTATTTTATATATTTTATTTATATATTATCACTGTCACTGTCACTGTCCTCCCATTGTTCATCGATTTGCTCAAGAGGGCCCAGTAACATTGTGAGACTTGTTACTGTGTTTGACATATAGAATACATCATAGGTAGTTTTCTAGGCTTTGCCTTGTGGGCAAGAGACTCTCGGTAGCTTGCTGGGCTCTCTAAGAGGGGCAGAGGATATGTATAAATAAATATAAATATATATACATATATATTAGGGGCAGGGAGATAGCACACATTTATTTTTATATATCAGTTAAAACACATTTTTAAATCTTTTCCTGATTCATTTCATTTAGCATATCTTTTCAATGTACATCCATGTTGTTGAAAAAAAAATTTTTTTTTGTTAATTGTGTAGTATTCCATTGTGTATATATAACAGTCTTTATCCATTCATTTGTAAATGGATATGTTGTTTCTGTATGTTGGATTGTAAATAATGCTGCAGTGAACATTGTAAATACCTATGTGTCATTTAGAATACCTAGAAGTGAAGCCATAATATTACAGGGTATTTCCATTTTTATTATATTGAGAAATCTGCATATCATCTCCCATAGTGGCCATCTAGGTTTACATTGCCACAAATGGTGCATGATGGTTCTCTGCTCATCACATCCTTTCTGACATTGTCTTTTGGATAATCCAGCCATTTAGCATGTTTAAAATGATAGTTTATTGTATTTTTGGTTTTCATTTTTTCAAATACTAAATTATAAACATCTCTACACGTACCTGTTGGTCATCTGTTTTCCTTTATTGGTGAAATATCTATTCACTAATAGATATTCTTGTCCTTTACCCACATTAAAATTGAGTTGTTTCTTTATTATTGAGTTGTGTGAGAGCTTAATGTATTTCAGACTTTAACCTTTGGTTGATAATGATAAGCCATTTTGAGACTCCCTTTTTGTGGGGGGTCAAGGGGATCATACCCTGTGGTACAGGGACCTATCATGGCTTTGTGCTCAGGGTCATGTGCTACTGGGGATTGAACCCAAGACTTCACATATATACCCTTCACATATATACACACACATACCCCTTTGAGCTATCTACTTGGCCCCTTACTTTTTGTTTAGATCATGGTTTCTTTCTCTGAAAAAATATTTTAATTTGATTTAATCCCATTTGTTTAATTTTGCATTTGCTTCCCTCGTTTGAGTCAAATTCACAATGATTTTAAGGGACTTACTGCTTATGGAGTCTTCTGTGCATTTTCTGATTTCTGATTTAGCATTCAAACTTTTAATTCATTTTGAATTTCATTTTCTTGCCAATTGTATACCAGGAGCTGATAGTTGGGGGATTTGGTACTAATCACATCATTTATGAGCTAGGAAGCCTTGAGCAAGTTTCTATCTTTCTGAGGAACTTGTGTTCTCACTTATAATGAGGAAAACGTCCAATTTCCTTTATCTACTTCACTGGTTGTCTGGAGTAAAGTGCACTTTTTGAGAATAATGGGGTAGTACAAAATTACATAGTGGAAACTATAGCTACAGAGAAAATCATATCAATATCCCTGTTCCTCTATCAGTGTAACTTTTGTTTTAATCTATGAAATAATGATGTCAGGATTCACATGTGCTCCTTTAGGGATTAGTAACATTTCAAATCTAAACCTGATGTTATTTTTAATGCCTATAGAATGTTGACATAATTTGATTCCTTGCATTAGAATTATATGTTCTCAATAATGTCATATCCATTCAATACTTTTGGAAAAGTATTGGTTTTGTAAGTAGAGCCATCTAGTGTTGAACAGGTTAATATCCACACACACATACATACACACACAACTTTATTTTAAGAAATTTCTCTGTTCTCTTGAATGATATTTTAGTGTAACATTATTATAGAATTAAATCAGTTTTTAAGAATGTATCTAAAGTCAGGATCCTCCGTGAGCTGTATTATGGATTCACTACCAGGATCTCACCATTCTACAAGGAAGTGATCATCAATGTCAAGAGAGGGGTTTGGCAGGGTGATACCATTTCACCGAAACTCTTCAGTGCCACCCTCGAGAACATCATGCAATGACTGGAATGGAAAGGAATGGGAGTGAAGATAGACGGTCGGCAACTACACCACCTCCTCTTCGCTGATGACATTGTTCTAATAACGCCAAATATTAGCCAAGCGGCACAAATGCTGGCCAACTTCGACTGTGAGTGTGGAAAGGTCAGACTACAGCTGAATCTCACAAAAACAATGTTTATGAGAAACGGATTCATTCCTGACATTCCATTCACTCTCAATGGAATGAGCAACTCTGAATGCAGCAATTATGTGTACCTAGGTCAAGAAGTCAACACGATGAATGACCTGGCACCTGAGTTGCGCAGGAGGAAGAGAGTGGCTTGGAAAGCCTTTAAGAGTGTTGAAGAAATAGCTAAGAGAAAAAAGAACTTCTGGCTCTCGGCACATCTCTTTGATTCCACTGTTCTTCCTGCATTAACATAAGCCTCAGAGACCTGGGCCCTATGCAAACAGGATGAGAACGCTATTTGGGTCTCCCAAAGAGGAATCAAAAGAGCTATGCTTGGAGTATCACACTTCACTCAAGTGAGAGAAGGAATCTGGAGTTCCTACCTCTGTTGATGATTGAGAATCAGAGATGTTGTCTCGTTTGCTAAGACTTCGAAAATCAGATGGCTGTACATGTAATGTGATTTGGAGACGACCTCTGGACTAGAGCCATTACCAACTGGATTCCATGGTATGTCATAGGATCGCATGGCTGCCCACCTATGAGATGGTCAGACTTCTTTGTCAAGACCCTGAATAAGCAGTTTGAGGCTCTTCATGTTCCTGGAGCGAGTAGACACCATTGGACTACACTAGCACGTGACAGGGATGAACGGAGGTGTTACTGGCGCCTGCTTGAGCAAATCAATGAATAATGGAATATCAAGTGGTCAAGATCACTTGATCACTTGATCACTTGACATCTCGTTACTCATCAAGATCAAGTGATTTAAAACTATATAATAAATATAAAATCATATGTAATTTTACATAATCAATATACTGAATATAGATATTCAATAATAGTGTAAAATATACACAGTGGAATGCTTCTCAGCTATAAAAAAATAAAATGTTGCAGTTCACTACAACTTGGATAGAACTGGAGGATATAATGTTAAGAAAAGCTAGTTAGAGTAATACAAATAAGTATTGCTCTCATTCATATGTGGAGCATTGAAAAATAGAGAATAGACAATGACCAATTAAAAACAATCCCTGAAATTCTCTCAACAAAACTGAGCTCACCAACTGAGAATGAAAGAGAAGAAATCTATAGAAAGTGGCAGGGGATCTTGCTTCTGTGGTAGTGGGTGTGGGGGAATAACAGAAAAATTCAGTTACATCACAGGTTGTGATGCAAACAGCAGAGAATGTGCAAATTATTTCTTTGATGGATGGTGGCCAATCACAGCCACACAGGACTTAGTCCTGGCTCCGTGTCTGGGATCACTCTTGGCGGTGCTTGAGGAACCATATGATGCTGGGGATCAAACCCAAATCCCCTGACTTAGCACTCCAGCCCTAATATATAATTAAGTGTTTCTTTTTTAGGTAACTTCTTTAATGTTATTAGATAATCTCTTTTAATGATCTTACATATTTCCATTTTTACTCTGTTGACAAAGGTAGGAGGAATCAAAGTGCATACACGTGCATATATATACATATATATATATCAAACTACATAATGTTTTACATACAGTTTTACCACTCCCCTATGACTCACAAATATGTTTTGTTTTGGAGCCACAGCCATTTGTGCTCAGGGCTTACTCTGGCTCTCTACTCAGTGATCACTACTAAAGAATCTGATTCTTCAGGGGACTGTTTATGGTGCTGGAGATTGAACTGAGTAGGGGGCATGCAGGACATGTACCTTAAATGCTGTAATTATATCACCAGATTCTAATAGATATTTTCTAATTATTGAGTTTATAATGAAAAATTTTTAGGTTATCGAGCTTGTAATTTCTAGAATTTTGGCAGGATTTTGAATTTTTTTCTTATAAAACTTGATTTGCCCACTATCATGTAACCTGAAATCACATCATCATAACTTTCTCTCTCTCTCTATCTCTCTTTCTCTCTCTCTTTCCCTGTCTGTTTGTCTCTCTTAGATCACTCTACACCACTTCTTAATGCACTCAGGAATCACTTCTGATGTGGTCTTGAGGACTATATGGGGCTCTAGGATCAAACCCAGGTCGGCTGCACACAAGGCAAGCACCCTACCTGTTGTACTATCTCTCCAACCTCAATGTCTTCTTTTTTAATAGAGAGGAGCACTTTTGCCATTCAGAGTTTTGTCATATAAGTATTCGAACCTGGGACTTGGCTTTATCTGCACAAGTGCCCCAGGTATCCTCTAGGACTCTGGGACAACAGCAATGCTGAGCCTCTTCCTCTTCGTCCCCAACACTGTGCTGTTCTTTTTCCCCTCCCAGCTAGTACTCCCACACACACAGGTACCCGTGGGGGCGGGCCATTTCAGAAGTGGACATGGTTTGTGTAGACTAGGGCATGGCCTAATTTTAGGTGGGCGGCCGCAGGTAGTTTAGTCATAACAAGAAATATAGTATAACATCTCAGTCCCCATACTTCCACACCAACATGAAGAAACAAGGCAAATCCCCACCACCTGAAGAGGACAATTAAAAGAGTTCAGAAGCCTCAGTAGGTGCTACTCACCTAAAGGACCCCTCTGAGAAATAATTCAGATATGAAGTCATGAAGATGTTCAGTGAACTCAATGAAACAGTTAGACAGATATCCAGTAACATGAGACAAACAATAGAGAAATTACGCGAAGAAATGAAAGCAGAAATTGGAAAACTACGCACAGAAATGTCACAAATAAAAGATTCAGTAGATGAAATTAAAAAAAACTTAGTCTGTGCCCTCAACAGTAGAATGACCACAGCTGAAGACAGAATCAGTGAGCTGAAATATCAGCTGCACCAAGCCAACAGGCAAAAACAAAAATGGCAAGAGACCTCAAAATAGCTCGAGACTGGTGGAGGGATGGGTATTTGATCATTGTATAACTGAAACCCAAGCACAAAAATTTATAAGTCTACAACTGTACCTCATGGTGTCTCACTTATAAAAAAAATAGCTCGAGAGCCAATTAGAATCCTAGGAGATGATTCCAAGAAGAACACGATTAGAATCATTACAGTACCAGAAGTTCAGGGAAAAAATCCCAGTGAAAACGCCACGGTTAAACAAATAATTGCTGAAAAATTCCCAGAGCTGGACAATGCAGACATTCACATTCAAGGAGCCCGAAGTGTGCCAGAAAAAGAGCCCCTCACAAAAACACTCTAAGACATACCATAGTTAGAATGATGGATGCCGTGGATAGAGACACAATACTGTAAGCAGCAAAGTCAAAGAAGGAAATCACATACAAAGGAGCACCCCTTAGATTCACAGCAGACCTATCAAAGGAAACCCTCCAAGCCTGAAGGCATTGGTAGGATATAGTGAAAAAACTCACTGAAATAAATGCTTCACCAAGAATACTCTATCAGGCTAAACTCTCACTCAAAATCGAAAAAACGGTACAGTATTTTCTAGATAAACAGCAGCTCAGGAACTTCATAGACTCAAAACGTATCTAAAAGGAGGGCTAAAGGGGCTACTATAAGGCAAGACAAACCCTACAAGCACAACAGACCCATACAGAAAGATGACACAAAATCCCATAACAATAATCTCTCAAAGTCAACGGTCTAAATTCACCAAATTCACAGAGTGGCAAAATGGATTCAGAGACAGAACCCAACATTCTTCTGCCTACAAGAAACTCATCTGAACAGTCAGAGCAAACATACTCAAAGTTAAACGATGAAAAAAATCCTACAAGCAAACAGCTCCCTCAAAAAAGTTGGGGTGGCCATACTAGTATCCAACAACATAGATTTCAGGTTGGAAAAGATTAGAAGTGACAGCAAATGCTATTTTCTATTCATCAAGGGATACGTACAACAAGAAGAAAACGCACCCTTATTGTATACGCACCTAATGAGGGACAAGCTAAATACTTGAAACAACTGATAACAGATTTTAAGGGGGACATTGCTAGCAACACAATAGTAACCGGAGAGTTCAACATTGCCTTATCACCTCTAGATAGATCAACAAGAACAAAACTCAGCAAGGAAACATTGGCTTTGAAGGAAAAAATAGAAGAGAGAGGGCATATAGATCTATACAGGGCTTTACACCCCAAAGAGAAAGAATACACATTCTTCTCCAGTGTACACGGAACGTTTTCAAAAGGACCATATGCTAGGCTACAAAACATACCTCAGTAGAAACAGGAATATATAAATAGTATAAACAATCTTTCCAGACCACGATTCACTGAAGATGGAAGTGAATCACACAGAGACACGGAGACCCAGATCAAACTCCTGGAAATAAAACATGTCAATGTTTAACAATGAGTGGGTCAGGAAGGAAGTCAAGGACAAAGTCAAAATACACCTGGAAGCAAATTAGAATGAAGACAGGAGCTACCAGAACCTATGGGATGCAGCTAAAGCCATGTTAAGGGGAAAATTTATAGCTCTGCAAAAATTTCTCAGGAAGGAGGAAAAGGCCCACATAAACAAGCACCCATTTATGAAGAAAAGTCTCGCCAAAATGGAGTATACAGGAGACTTTCCTCAATATAGTTAAAGCCATCTACCAGAAGCCTACGGCAAGCATCATCCTCAATGAAGAAAAACTGAGAGCCTTCTCTCTAAGATCAGGGATGAGACAAGGATGCCCACTCTCTTGACTGCTGTTCAATATAGTACTGGAAATGTTTGCAATAGCGGTTAGGCAAGAAAAAGATATTAAGGGCATTCAGGTAGGAAAGGAAAAAATCAAGCTCTCACTCTTCGCAGGTGATATGATACTATAATTAGAGGACTCTAGAACCTCCACCAAGAAACTCCTAGAAACAATAGACTTGGATAGTAAAGTTGCAGGCTATAAAATCAATACCCAAAGGTCCATGACTTTCCTATATACAAATAGTGAGAGAGAAGAAAGTGACATGGAAAAAACACTCCCATTCACAACTGTGCCCCATAAAATCAAGTACCTAGGAATCAGCTTAACCAAGGAAGTAAAGGACCTGTACATAGAAAACTAAAAAAAACACTACTTCAGGAAATAAAGAGAACACGAGGAAATGGAAAGATATCCCCTGCTCATAAATCGAAAGAATTAACATTGTCAAATGGCAATACTCTGTAAAGCTTTGTACAAATTCAATGTGATCCAATAAGGATACCCTCGACATTCATTAAAGAAATGAAGCAAACACTCCTGAAATTCATATGAAAAAATAGGCCCCCATGAATAGCTAAAGCAATTCTTGGGAAAAAGAAAATGGGAGAAATCAACTTCCCTATCTTCAAACTCTACTACAAAGCAGTAATAATAACAGCATGGGACTGGAACAAAGGCAAAGCTGCAGACCAGTGGAACAGGGTTGAATATACAGACATCTCCCCCCAAACTTATGATCATCTAATCTTTGATAAGGGGGCAAGAAATGTGAAGTGGAGCAAGAAAAGCCTCTTTAACAAATTGTGCTGGCAAAACTGGACAGCTACTTGCAAAAATATGGGCTCAGATCTCTACCTAATACCATGTACAAAAGTTAGATCAAAATGGATTAAAGACCTCAACATCAGACCGGAATCCATAAGGTACACTGAAGACAAAGTTGGCAAAACTCTCCATTACATTGAAACTAATGGTATCTTCAAAGATGTCACACCACTGGCCAAGCAAGTGAAAACAGAGATAGACAAACGGGACTATCTTAAACTAAGAAGCTTCTGTACCTCAAAAGAAACAGTGACCAAAATACAAAGACAGTCCACAGAATGGGAAAGGATATTTGCCAAATACACATCTGACAAGGGGTCGATATCAAGGATATACAAAGTACTGGTTGAAGGCCACAAGAAGAAAACATCCAACCCCATCAAAAAACGGTGTGATGAAATGAACAGAAATTTTTTCAAAGAATAAATTCGAATAGAAAAAAAGCATAACAGAAAATGCTCTACAACATTAATCATCAGGGAGATGCAGATCAAAACAACAATGAGATATTATCTCACACCACAGAGACTGGCCCACATCCAAAAGAACAGAAGCAACCAGTGTTGGCGTGGATATGCAAGAAAGGGACCCTCCTTCACTGCTGCTGGGAATACCGACTGGTTCAGCCCTTTTGGAAAACAGTATGGACTATTCTCAAAAAATTAGAAATTGAGCTCCCATTTGACCCAGTGATACCACTCCTGGGAATATATCCCAGAGAGGCAAAAAAGTATAGTCAAAGTGACATCTGCACTTGTTTGTTCATTGCAGCACTGTTTACAATAGCCAGAATCTGGAAAAAACCTGAGTTCCTGAGAACAGTTGACTGGTTAAAGAAACTTTGGTACATCTACACAATGGAGTACCATGTAGCTGTCAGAAAAGATGAAGTCATGAAATTTACATACAAGTGGTACTATATGGAAAGTATCATGCCAAGTGAAATGAGTCAGAGAGGGACAGACATAGAAAGATTGCATTCATCTGGGGAACATAAAGTAAAAAAATAGGAGACTAAAACCCAAGAGTGGCCAAGATTAGTACCAGGAGTTTTGCTCCATGACTTGGAGGTCAGCCATCACATTCTAGGGGAAAAGGGAGCTCAGATAGAGAAGAGAGCACCAAATAAAGGGTGTTGGGAGGATCCTCCCAGGATGGGAGAAGCATGTTGAAAGTAGACTATAGACCGAACATGATTGCCACTCAATTCCTCTTTTGCAAACCACAGCACTCAAAAGGAGAGAGAGAACAAAAGAGAATGCCCTTTCACAGAGGCAGGGTGGGACTGGGGGATCGGGGGTGGGAGGGATACTGGAATCAGTGGTGGTGGAGAATGGCACTGGTGGAGGGATGGGTACTTGATCATAGTATAACTGAAACCCAAGCACAAAAAATTGTAAGTCTACAGTTGTACCTCATGGTGTTTTACTAATAAAAATTAAAAATAAAGTTTTGACATATAAAATATATATTTATACATTTAATTACAAGTTATGTTACTGGGCCCGCTCGAGCTAATCAATGAACAATGGGAGGACAGTGACGGTCACAGTGATTCAGTTTTCTGTTATTCCTAACCTCCAATTTATCCTAATGTTTAAAAAATCAGATAACTTGCTCACTAAATTTATTTTCAATATTTTTCAAAATTTTACTAAAGCACTGTGAATCATAAAGTTATTCATAGTTGAATTTTTAAAGTGTACTGTTCCATCACCAATCCCATGGCCACCAGTGTCTACTTCCCTCCATCTATGTTCCATGCTTCCTTTTTACAAAGACCCCTCTCCTGCCCTCCCCATCCACTCCTGCCCCAGTTCCAGCCTGCCATCTTGACAGGCACCTTTTCAATCTGGTTATTGAAATTTGGATCTCACAATTTCAGTGTTGTTGACTCTCTTTGTATATTTAGCTCTAATGTTCCTTACTAGCACCCATGTATTTGTGTTCCCTTGACGCTGTGCCCATTGCTTCTCATCTGTCTTTTCTGCCTTTTCCTGTCACGCTCTTTCTTTCCTTCTCCTTAACTGCAGGGTCGAAGAGTGATCTAGGCACCTTTACACCATGTGTTTCCTCATCCAGTTACTCTAAATAGTCTGTATAAGTGATACTATCATGTATTTTTTTTCCTTCTGGCTTACTTCATTTTACATGACACCTAACAGTCCCATCTATGTTGTAGCAAATTGCATGATTTCATCTTTCCTTTAGCTGTGTAGTATTCCATTAGGCATGCATACCACTAATCTGTTGTTGGACATCTAAGTTAATCCCAAAACTTAGCTATTGTACTGAGTGCTGCAATGAATAGCGGTGTGCATATCATTTTGAATGAATGTTTTTGTCCTTGGGGTAGATACTCAAAAATGGAATTGCTGAATTATAAGGTAGCTCAATTTTAAGTATACCAAGGACTCTCCCTACTGTTTCCCATAAAGGTTGAACCAGACAATGCTCCCACCAGCAGTGGATGAGAGTTCCTTTTTCACTACATCCCCGCGAAAACAGATTGTTCCCATTGTATTTGATATGTGCCATTCTCGATGGTGTGAGATGGTATCTCTTTCCCTTTAAATTTATTGAAAATGCATTCCTTCTTGAATGTGGAAAGTCTGGAAATTGCAAGTGTTTTAAACAGAACAGACTTTTTATTTGTTTATGTTTGTAGCATGTACCTGGGGAGCCAGGGGTGGAAGAGGGATGGGGGGGCGGGAGAGGGAGAGAAAGAAGACGAGGGACAAGGAAAAAGGGAGAGTGAGAGGAAAGAGAGAATCACTCTCCTGCTTGATCCAGGACTGACTCCCTTGATTTGGTGTTTGGGTGAGTCAGGATTTACAAAAACCAGAAGGAACTCTTACTTGGTGTATTTTGTAAGGTTCTGAACACCACCCAGACTTCCCAGGCACCTCCAGCCTCACGGAAAGGAATTCAGGAGTTGAAAAATAGTGACACTTTTACATAGGAAATATGAGGGAGAAGAGTAAGAGAAGGGGGCAGAGTACAGAGGGAACATAAGTTTCTCCAGAGAGGAAGAAAAGTTATTATCAAGTAAAAGAATTGTATAGTGAAAGTCGGGGTGCAGGTGACTCCCTGGCATGGAGTGTGTGACTCATAAGGCAAACTGTTGCACACCCAGACTAGACTGGTGTGGCACAGTGATGCGCCACTTATCTAAAAGTTAGGGACTTTCTAAATTGCTTTGCCTGGAGAAGTTGCTAGAGCTTAGTCAAAGAGGGGTAGCTGAATTTTTCCTTAATGGGTCCACAGAGATTTGATCTGGTTCTTACTTTATGAAATTCATGTGAAATTCATTGCTAAACTTCCTCCACCCATCTGCTTACCTGCCTCATTTGTTTATTAGGGTTTTTTTGTTATGATGAGGGTGGGGGTTGGGGAATTATGGTGCTTATACTCTTGGTTGTAGTGCTCAATGCAAATCACACTTTTTGTTGCTGTGTTGGCCCCGGGGTGCCTTGGGCAAGTGGACTCACTTGAGGGACTTGATGTCTCTTGCCTCAAGAGCAGGCCCTCTACAACTGAGCTATCTCCAGGCCCCCATGGGTCTACTTCATAATAGTTCAGCAGTGGTAGTATAAATGTAATCTTCGCTTTCAAGTGTATTTGCAATTGCCAAAACAGATGTTTTGGGGTATTAGTTATTGTTTAGTGTTAGGAGTTGTTGGGGAATAATGTTTAAAAGCATTAAACAGTGCTAATTGTTTGGTTAATTGCCGTCTAATTGTTTGGGATGTACCATGCTTTACAGAGTATTGCCACTTGACAATGTTAATTCTTGCGATTCATGAGCAGGGGATATCTTTCCATTTCCTCGTGTCCTCTTTCATTTCCTGAAGTAGCGTTTTTTAGTTTTCTATGTACAGGTCCTTTACTTCCTTGGTTAAGCTGATTCCTAGGTACTTGATTTTATGGGGCACAGTTGTGAATGGGAGTGTTTTTTCCATGTCACTTTCTTCTCTCTCACTATTTGTATATAGGAAAGCCATGGACCTTTGGGTATTGATTTTATAGCCTGCACTTTACTATCCAAGTCTACTGTTTCTAGGAGTTTCTTGGTAGAAGTTTAAGGGTTCTCTAATTATAATATCATATCATCTGCGATTAGTGAGAGTGTGATTTCTTCCTTTCCTACTTGAATGACCTTAATATGTTTTTCTTGCCTAACAGCTATTGCAAGTACCACCAGTACTATATTGAACAGCAGTGGAGAGAGTGGGCATCCTGGTCTCGTCTCTGATCTTAGAAGGAAGGCTCTCAGTTTTTCCCTATTGAGGATGATGCTTGCCATGGGCTTGTGGTAGATCGCTTTAACTATATTGAGGAAAGTCCCTTCTAAACCCATTTTGGTGAGCATTTTCATAATAAATGGGTGCTGGATCTTGTCAAATGCTTTCTCTGCATCTATTGATAGGATCATATGGTTTTTTTCTTTCTTTTGTTAATATGATGTATTATGTTGATTGATTACAAATGTTAAATTATCATTGCATCCCTGAGATGAATCCCACTTGGGCATGGTGTATGATCTTTTTGATCAGTTGTTGAAATCTATTTGCTAGTATTTTGTTGAGAATCTTCGCATCCGGGTTCATCAGGAATATCGGCCTGTGGTTTTCTTTTCTTGTGGTGTCTTTGTTTACTTTTGGTATTAGAGAGATATGGGATTTATAGAAACTGTTTGGGAGAGTTTATGTTTCTTCAATTTTTTGGAAAATCTTGAGAAAAACTGGCAATAGGTCCTCTTTAAAAATTTGGAAAAATTCGCTAGTGTTTCCATCTGGACCTGGGCTTTTGCTTTTGGCGAAGACTTTTGATTACAGTTTCAATTTTCTTTATTTTAATAGGACTATGTAGATAGGCTAGATGTTCTTGATTCAGCCTTGGGAGATTATAGGAATCCAGTAATTTCTTCTAGGTTCTCTTGTTTCATGGCATACAGACTTTCAAAGTAGCCTCTGATGATCTTTTGAATTTCTTTGGTTTCTATCCCCCTTCTCATTTCTGACTCAGTTTATTAGGGTCCTCTCTCTCACTTTGTGAGTCTTGCTAGTAGTTTATCTCTCTTGTTTATTTTCTCAAAGAACCAGCTATTGGTTCTATTCATTGATCTTTCAGATTGTTTTTTGGGTCTCCACTACTTTTTTGGATCGACACTACTTCCACTACCCAGCCGCCGCCACACTCCAGGATGCTTTCCCGACACATCATAAGACACTAAATACCCATCTTCAGGAATTGTCGTACCGTATTTGATAGGGTTCAAATATGGTAACACCTACAAGGGTGATTAGAGGTCGCCCCCAAAGCCTCTATCCCTCTTAGAAAGACTGGCAAGCTACCGAAAGTATTCCGCCCGCACGGAAGAGCCTGGCAAGCTATCCGCTGTGTATTCGATATGCCAAAACCAGTAACTACAACTGGTCTCATTCACCTGACCCTGAAGGCTTCACCGACATGGCAGCACTGAGAAGGATGAGAAAGGAGAGGCCAACAAAATCTCAAGGCCGACCTAGGCTGCCACAACGAAGGAAGACAAAAATGATCGTCTGTACTTTCAATGCACGTACGCTAGCATCAGATGCATCCATCGAGGACCTGATGGTACAAGCGCGAATGATCAAGTACGACATCATTGATCTGACCAAGACAAGAAGGCACGAATCTCACCATGCCGTTTTCGACACTGGAGAAGAATTGTTCCTCGGAACATGCAATAAAAGAGGTGTTGGAGGCGTCGGTGTCCTTGTCAACACAAACTTGGCCAAGAGCATTGATTCATTCGAATGCCTAACAACCCAAATCGGACATTTACATTTGAATAGATGTGGCTCACTGCCTGCAGTTTCTATCTTTGTTGTCTACACACCAACATCTCATTATGATGAAAGAGAAATCGAGAAGTTCTACATGGAGCTAGAGAAGTTCTATAAAGAAGACCACACCTTCTACAAGATCATTGTGGGTGATTTTAATGCCAAGATAGGACCGAGAAGATCAGCTGAAGAACTTCACATCGGGACCCATGGCCTAGAATGGAACGAACAGGGTGAGAGACTGTCTGAGTTCATCATGTCGACCAAGACCATTCATGGTAACTCACAGTTCCAGAAGGCAGAATCTAAACGATGGACATGGGAGTCTCCCGGTGGACGATTCCACAACGAAATAGACCACATCATATTCAATCAAAGATTTTGCCTGACTGATGTCGCTGTTGTCCCAAAATTTTGAACGGGATCGGACCACCGTCTCCTTTGTGCAAAATTCTACTTCACAGAGTGGGGAGAAAGGGCTGCAAAGTTCAAAAAGAGAACTCCCAGAATGACCACCAACTGGGAACTCTTTGGTACTATTGCGGCAACATGGGAAGATGCCATTGTTGACAACATTGACGAGGAATACGATCGACTGGTTCAGCACCTCCATGAATGCACGAGGAACGCCAAGAGAGAGATAGCCACAAAAAAACGCCTATCTTCGAAAACTCTTGAGCTAATTCGCCAGCGTGGTTTGGTGCATGCCTCAGGCAACCGCAAGCTAATGTCCGAGCTTGCAAAGCAGTGCAGAGATGCGATCAAGGAAGACCTCTAAGAGAGAAGAGCAGAAGTACTGGTAGATGCGGCAGAAGCCGGGAAAAGTATTCGTAACGCCCGCCTGTCCTTCGCCAACTATAAGACCAAGATGACTGCCCTGCGACGTCCTGATGGATCCATCACATTCTCCAGAACGGCAATGGAGAAGATTATCCATGACTTCTACTCAAATCTCTTCGATAGCCATGTCCACTTGCCGACATACCAAATTCCACAGGATGGATATGTCATTCCCAATGTTCTCCCTTACGAAATCCGACATGCCATTTCGTAGGTAAAGAAACAAACAGCACCCGGCCCAGACAAGGTCAGACCTCAACACCTGAAGAACCTGCCGTCAGTACTCATCAATACACTGGCTCGGCTCTTCACTCGCTACCTCTCTGAATGCAAGGTTCCGTCCCAATGGAAAACCAGCAGGACCATACTACTGTTCAAGAAGGGAGACATCCATGACATTGGCAACTATCGCCGGATCTGCCTATTGTCTGTCATCTACAAGTTGTTCACTCGAGTCATCCTAAATAGGATTGGCAGAACACTAGATGAAGGACAACCATGCGAGCAAGCAGGGTTCTGCAAAGGATTCAGCACCATCGACCATATCCACACAATAACCAAGCTCATTGAGGTTTCTCAGGAGTTCAAGATGCCGCTCTGTTTAACATTCATTGATTTAAAGATGGCCTTTGATTCTGTTGAGACGGAAGCGGTCATTGAAGCCCTAGCCAATCAGGGCATTCAAGCCCAATACATCAGGATCCTCCGTGAGCTGTATTGTGGATTCACTACCAGGATCTCACCATTCTACAAAGAAGTGATCGTTGATGTCAAGAGAGGGGTGCGGCAGGGTGATACCATTTCACCGAAACTCTTTAGTGCCACCCTCGAGAACATCATGCGACGACTGGAATGGGAAGGAATGGGAGTGAAGATAGATGGTTGGCAACTACACCACCTCCGCTTTGCTGATGACATTGTTTTAATAACACCAAACGTCAGCCAAGCGGCACAAATGCTGGCCGACTTTAACTGTGAGTGTGGAAAGGTAGGACTACAGCTGAATCTTACGAAGACAATGTTTATGAGAAACAGCCTTGTTCCTGATGCCCCATTCGCTCTCAATGGAATGACCATCTCCGAATGCAACAGCTATGTGTACCTAGGTCGAGAGGTCAACATGACAAATGACCTGGCACCTGAGCTGCGCAGGAGGAAGAGAGCGGCTTGGAACGCCTTCAAGAACGTCGAAGCAATAGCAAAGAGGACGAAGAACCTCCGGCTCCGGGCACATCTCTTTGATTCCACTGTTCTTCCTGCATTAACATATGCCTCAGAGACCTGGGCCCTACGCAAAAAAGATGAGAACGCTATTCAGATCTCCCAAAGAAGAATAGAAAGAGCTATGCTTGGAATATCACGTTTCACTCAAATGAGAGAAAAAATCTGGAGTTCTGACATCCGTCGACGATCAAGGATCAGGGAAGCTGTCTCATATGCCAAGGTGCCAAAAATCAGATGTGCTGGTCACGTAATGAGATTTAAAGACGACCGCTGGACTAGAGCTATTACCGACTGGATTCCACGGGATGTCAAAAGACCGCGTGGTCGCCCACCTTCCAGATGGTCAGACTTCTTCGTCAAGATCATGAACGATCGGTTTGAGGCCCTTCATGTTCCCGGAGCGAACAGATGCCATTGGGCTACACTAGCACGCGACAGGGACAAATGGAGACGTTACTGGCGCCCGCTCCAGCAAATCGACGACTAATGGGAAGTTAAGTGATTAAGTGATGTCATTGATTTCTGTTCTATCTTTTGATTTTGTCCTTGACTTCCTTCTTGACCCACTCATTGTTCAACATTGAGTTGTTTAATTTCCAGGTGTTTGATTTGGTTCTCTGTGTCTGTGTGTGATTCACTTCCATCTTCACTGCATCATGGTCTGAAATGATTGTTGGTACTCTTTCTATCTTCCTGATTCTACTGAGGTATGTTTTGTGGCCTAGCAGATGGTCGATTTTAGAAAAGGTTCTATGTGCACTGAAGAAAAATGTGTATTCTTTCTTTTGGGGGTGTAAAGCCCTGTATAGGTCTATAAGCCCCCTCTCTTCTATTTCTTTCTTCAAAGTCAATGCTTCCTTGCTTAGTTTTGTTCTTGTTGATCTATCCAGCAGTGAAAAGGCGACGTTGAAATCTCTGGCTACTATTGTGTTGCTAACAATTTTCCTCTTAAAATCTGTTAGCAGTTGTTTTTAAGTATTTAGCTGATCCCTCATTAGGTGCATATACATTTAAGTGTGTGAACTTTGAGTCTGTGTTTTCTCTGACTGTTCAGATGAGTTTCTTGTAGGCAGAAGAATGTTGGGTTTTTCTCTGAATCCATTTTGCCACTCTGTGTCTCTTAATTGGTAAATTTAGACCGTTAACTTTGAGAGAGATTATTGTTAGGGTTTATTTGTCATCTTTCTGTAAGGATCTATTGTGCTTGTAGGGTTTGTCTTGCCTTATAGTAGCCCCTTTAGCCCTCCTTTTAGATACGTTTTGAGTCTATAAAGTTCCTAAGCTGCTGTTTATCCAGAGATTAGTGTACTGTTCCTTCGAGTTTGAGTGAGAGGTTAACCTGATAGAGTATTCTTGGTGAAGCATTCATTTTAGTGAGTTTTTTCACTATATCACACCATTGCCTTCGGGCTTGGAGGGTTTCCTTTGATAGGTCTGCTGTGAATCTAAGGGGTGCTCCTTTGTATGTATTTCCTTCTTTGACCTTGTTGCTTACTGTATTGTGTCTCTATCCACGGCATCCATCATTCTAACTATGGTATGTCTTAGAGTGTTTTTGTGAGGGTCTCTTTTTCTGGCACACTTCGGGCTCCTTGAATGTGAATGTCTGCATTGTCCAGCTCTGGGAATTTTTCAGCAATGATTTGTTTAATTGTGGCTTTTTACTGGGATTTTTTCCCTGACCTTCTGGTACTCCAATGATTTAATCTTGTTCCTTTTGGAATCATCTCCTAGGACTCTGATTTATTCTAGAGCTCTTTTGAGGTCCTTTGCCATTGTTTGTTGTTACGTGTAGGCTTTGTGCAGCTGATCTTCCAGTTCATTGATTCTATCTTCAGCTGTGGCCATTCTACTGTTGAGGGCACCGACTGAGTTTTTTATTTCATCTACTGAATCTTTGATTTGTGACGTTTCTGTGCATAGTTTTCCAATTTCTGCTCTCATTTCTTCCCGTAATTTCTCGATTGTTTCTCTCATGTCCTCCTACAGTTACCTGGTGTTTGTGTGGGGGTACAACTTGGGGGTGACAGACGTTGGGGCACAACATTGGAGATGAACAGAAAGATGCTTGTGGGTGAGCGTCCCAGGTTCATAGAGGACGCCTGGGGTGCGTTTGCGGGGAAAGCCAAGTATTGGGTTTCAGTGATTGACCTGGGGGTGGAAGAAGACTGGGCACGGCATTGGGGACAAACCTATTAATTAATCTTTAAAAGTTGTGAACGTTCACTCCCCTTTTTCTGTAATCCTAACAACAAGAAACTTTCTATGCAGTCTCTACATTCACTCTCTAAAAGGCCCAAGATTACCTATATTGTTTCTGCTGTTTAATTCTTATTTTTCTTTATTTTCATTCCATTTTTTTATTTTATGAATCATCACTTTATTTTGTAGCTTTTATCTGACAATTACAGTTTATAAAATAATTATTAGTGTAATTATTCTCTGTTGTTTCTGTGAATAGTATTTCACAAAAAGACTATTGCAGTTTTAATACTTTAGATTGTGAAACCTCATAATTTCATAGTCAACAGATGCTTTGGTTTGGAGGATCCTGGACCAAACTCAGTTTGCTAACTATATTGAAGGTGATTTTCTCCAGAGATTTTTGCATTTGCTTTTTCTGGAACACTTTTCATCTTTATAAATTTAAGGTATAATTGATATGTAACAAAGTAGTTTCAGGTGTATGGAATATAGCTATTTGCATATATTTCAATGATCACCACAGTAAGTTTAGTTATCATCCACACCTCACATTGTTAAAATTTATTTCCTGTGATAAGAACAAGGATTAATTAGAATCATAAAACAACAGAAAACTATAAAAATCTTGGTCAACTGAAATTACTTCAGTGTTACTTGAATTCTGCCAATAAGAATTTCAGTGTTGGGGCTGGAGTAACAGCACAGTGGGTAAGACATTGCCTTGCATGTAGCTGACCCAGGTTCGATTCCCAGCATTCCATATGGTCCCCTGAGCAGCGCCAGGAGTAATTCCTGAGTGCAGAGCCAGGTGTAACCCCTGTGCATCGCCGGGTGTGACGCCCCCAAAAAAGCAAAAATTAAAAAGAAAAAGAATTTTGGTGTTATTTGTAATACTAATATTTTATTATTTAATCACATATGTATTTTTTAATTGGGGATTTGGGGGTCACACGCAGTAGTGCACAGGGTTTACTTCTGGCTCTGTTCTTTGAGATTTAGGAATTCCTCCTGGTGGTTCTTAGGTATCCATATGCAGTGCCAGAGCTCAAACCTGAGTTGGTCACATGTAAGGAAAGAAAGTTGCATTTTTTACTCTCTATTTGGTCCCAATAATACTAATATTTTAAAAGTAAAAAAGTACATACCACTAATGCTAATAATTTTTCCAAGAAGTTGATTGACAGATAATAAAATGGGATTTAATATGCTAGAATAAAGTTGAGTCAAGGCTTGGAAGAGCTTTAAATTTGTTCTCCTCCTGGGAATAATTACACTACACGGTTTTGAAGGGCAGTCTTGTTCTTCACTAGATGGATGAATATTGGCACTCTTTAGATATTAACTTGCCTTCCCACAGTAAAATTTTGTGACTCTCTTTTAATATGAGCTCCTGAAGACCAAGTTTATTGGCTGGACTCCATGCAAGCAAAAAACTCACAGTGAACTTTCATATGGTTTATTGAACCAGAAACTTCACCCCATAGGAAGGGCAGGGGAGAGAATATGAGATTTGGAAGAGTCTTTGTTTCTTTTTATAACTGTAAAAGCAGAAAAGAGGGACATGACCAGAGATGGAAATTTTCTGTTTAGAGGAGGATATTAAGCCCTGGAATAAACAGTGAGGGAACGGAAAGCAAATGAACAAACTGACTTTATCAAATGAAACAGCTTCTGTGCAGTGAAAGAAGCTTGCACCAAAATGAGAAAAATGAATGATAAAAGATATATGCTTGGCAATGAATAATATAAAATATGTTCAAACTTATAAAATACAAAAAAAACCAATCTGAATTTTAAAATACGCAGAAAATCAGAATAGATAGCTCTCCAAGCAAAATATATAGATGGATAATAGGTGTGTGAAAAGACATTAATCACCACTTAATTGTGAAATGTAAATGAAAGAAAAATAAGATATTACCTCATATCAATAGAATGAATATTATACAAGAGACAAGTGTTAGAAAGTATGTTGTAAGAAGGGAGCTGAGAAATCTTGTTGAGATGATTTAAGTTCTTGATGCTTAATTTTATTCTCCTCAAATTGCTTTCTCTCTCTCATTATCTCTCTCTCTTTCTCTCCCTTCCTCCCTCTGTCCCTCTCTCTCTCTCTCTCTCTCTCTCTCTCTTTGTGGTGGGGGCAGTAAAGAGGTCTTGAGACTGAACCCTGACTTGATACATGCGGTTTGAGCTCTACCACTAAGCTGCATTCCTTCAATAGTGTATTTGAAAATCAATTGGCTCACTTTTCTGGCATACTTTATGTGCAAGTCACTGTCACTGTCACTGTCCTCCCATTGTTCATCGATTTGCTCGAGCGGGCCCAGTAACATCTCCATTTTTTTGAGACTTATTGTTACTGTATTTGGCATGTGCAAGTGCTACAGTTTATTGAAGTAAAACATGGATTTCAATAATCTGTTTTGTTAACTATCCAGAAAGAATTGCTATTAAAGATGGAAGAGAAGAGTCTCTTTCTATTACTATTTGACAGATATATAAAAAAATTGAGGACTCACAATACATTTACTTTATATCAAAGTAAGAATTCAATTGCATTCTTGGACCTCAGGGTAACACTATTTTGCTTGAATCCCAGGGTGAAGGAATTGGAGAGGAAGATGGCTAATAGTATAAAATGCATCTCAGGTTGTGTTTGTTTTGGCTGAACCGAAATATTTCTGGATTCTATGGCTGAATATAGTTTGGCCTGTCTACACAAATTAATTCTAACCTGTAGCTTCACACAGTATAGCACCATTGAAAATTAAACAAGCAAACTTTATAACCTCACCATATTCTGGTCACTCAGTTGGAAAACGAGTTCCATATTATTATGGATTCATTTGCGTCAAAGGAGACATTTAACCAAAACACCAATTAAAGTCACATTTGATTCAGCAAGTTCTGTTTTACTAAATTTCTTGGAATTCAAACATCTGACTGCTGACTATATTCTAGAAGAATAAATCTTAACATTTTTTTTCCAGCCAGAGGAGATTAAAATTTTCACCATTGTTAAACTTCATGCACCCTCATGGAACTTTAGCTAAGACAGGATTTTAAAGAATTCATCTCCTTAGAAGTCTGTTCTGTGTGCCATACAAAGTGAGAGATACTCCAAGTCTTATAGCAAAAGCCTAGAACCAGAAATGTTTCTGTCTGAGTTATGATAGATCTGGCCCATCATTTTTTTTTTTTTTTGAAATTAAAGAGTCTATTTTTTAAAAAATTTTTATTAGTGAGACACCATGAGATTTTGAGTTGTAAACCTACAAATCTCTGCGCTTGGGTTTCAATTATACAATGATCAAATACCCATCCCTCCACCAGTGCCCATTTCCCACCACCACGGATCCCAGTATCCCTCCCACCCACCCCCATGCCCCCCATCCTACCCTGCCTCTGTGGCAGGGCATTTCCCTTTGTTTTCTCTCTCCTTTTGGGTGTTGTGGTTTGCAAAAGAGAGACATTGAGTGGCAATCATGTTTGATCTATAGTCTACTTTCAGCATGCTTCTCCCATCCTGGGAGGATCCTCCCAACACCCTTTATTTGGTGCTCCCTTCTCTATCTGAGCTGCCTTTTCCCCTAGCATGTGTGGCTGGCCTCCAAGACATGGAGCAAAATTTTTGGTACTTGGCCCATCATTTTTGACCTTTAGTTTCTTTATCTATAAAGTAGAAATTTATATTTTCAGTGCAGAAATGCTATGAAAAGTGAGATGCATTTTCTGATTGAACAGCTATCAAGTACCACAAGTGATTAATTTTTGTTACTTTATTTCAAGAGTGGCTAAAGGCAACATCTTGCAGGGAACAAGCACAGTTAGGATATTTTCCCCAGTCCTAGAACTTTGATTAGCTTAAGTGATTCAAGTATTGTTGATTTTTCACTACAGAACAAGGTCATTTGTAAAAGTAAAGATTAATATAAAAAACTAGTTAATCTTTAATGGATCCAAATTTAGCTCTTCCAGTACTGCTTTAGGAAACCTTTTATCTGCAAACATAAAAAATATTAAAAGTCAGATCTAACAGTTGCTTGCTCTATAAGTCTTTTGTGCCTCTTTTATAGGATCAGTTTGTGAACAAACTTTTGAGAGGTGAAAACATTTAGACTCTGTTGAGTAGAATTGAGATTGCAGGGTGTGTGGAAGTGAGAAATGAATGAAACGAGCCCAGGGAAACACAATGGAAGGATATTGGCATCTTGGTGGTGTGTGATAATATCTTATCTCTTAAACACTTATGCTCTTAGAAACTAATGCTATCTCAATTAACATCAAAAAGAACTTTCAAGGGAATGTTTAGCAGCATTTAAAGCAAGTATAATCTAGACTGTTTTTGCTACTTTTTAAAAATAATAAACTATTTTTAAACAACTTTGCATTTATAGGAAGGTTGTGAAAGCAATACAAAAAAATTCCCTGTCCCATGTTTGCAGTTTACCTTATTGGCATATTTCATTAATATAATGCATTTGCTATATTATTTTAATATTTAAATATATTCTTAATTATTTTTCCCCTTTGTTTTTTTGGACCACAACTGACTGTGCTCAGGGCTTATTCCTGGTTCTGCATTCAAGGATCAGACAATTCTGTCAAGCTCATGGGGACTATAAGGGGTGCTGGAGATCATAGCTGGGTCAGTGGTGTGCAAGGCAAGTGCTTTGCCTGCTATATTATCTCTGCCCCCCAATATATTATTATATATATATTTTATTTGGGGCTGGAGTGATAGCACAGCACTAGGACGTATGCCTTGTGTGCAGACAGCCCGGCTGAGCCGGGTTCAATTCCTCTCAAAGAGCCCAGTAAGCTACCGAGAATATCTCGCCCCCACAGCAAAGCCTGGCAAGCTAACCGTGACATATTCAATATGCCAAACACAGTAACAAGTCTCACGATGGAGACGTTACTGGGCCCGCTTGAGCAAATCGATGAATAACGGGAGGATCCTGCTACAGTGCTACAGTGCTTTTTAATTTGAGTTAACATTCTCTCTCTGTCATAGAATCTCATTTGGGAAACCGCAGTACAAGTAGACATCATGCTTCCTTAAGGTTTTGACTATGAAAATTTCTCTAACTTTCCTTATGTTTGATGACTTGGGTTATCTTGAGAAGTAATGAGTATTTTGTACAGAGCTCCCTAAGTGGGATTTAGCTGATGTTTTTTTTATCAGCTTCTTTTCTCTGGATTTTAGGATGATTATAGAACTACCAGTGCTATTTTAACCATGTCATTTATTTAGTATATACTAGTAACATGACGTGTGACATCAGAGTTAACCCTGATCCCCTGACTAAAGTCAGGTTTGTCAGATTTGTATATCATAAAGATACTCTTCATTTTCCCCTTTTCATATAGTATTATTTGAAAAAATGTCACCAAGCAGAGCTACACTGAATAAATGGGGAGCTGTATTCCTTTTCCTTTAGACTGCAGTATCTATAATATTTATTTGAAATTCTGCATGGGAGAACTTGTTTTTTTTTTCCCTTTATTTTATTTTATTTTTTTTAAAGTTGTAGATTTACAATTTTTTGTGCTTTGGTTTCAATTATACAATGATCAGATACCCATCCCTCCACCAGTGCACATTTTCCACCACCATGGATAATATCCCTCCCACCCCCGTCCCCCCATCCCCCCTGTCTCTGTGGCAGGGCAATCCCCTGTGGGGAGAACTTGTTTTTTCTCCTCATTCATTTATACAGGTAAAAAATGTCCATTTATTTGGATCTTCATTTTTATTTATTTATTTTATGTAGGAGAACTGCTATTTATTCAGCCACTGATTAGCTGATTGTTTGGGCATGAAATTCACCTAACTTTTTTTTCATTTTTTATAATTTTATTTATTGAATCACTGTGAAAGCAGTTACAAAGCTTTCAGGTTTAAGTGTCGGTCATACAATAAAACACCCGTACCTTCACAGTGCCCATTCTCCACCACTAAAACCCCAATATACCCCCTCTCACACCCTCCCCCTATACGTGGGGCAGATGATTTCCACATTACTCTCTCTCTACTTTGATCACATTCAGTATTTTGACACCAGACCCACCATTATTATTTGAGGTTTTACCCCAACACTCAGATCTGCTGAAAAGGCAACAGTAGACAATTTGTTTTCTATTGCTGGTTATGAATAACATATGATGTCACGTGGCTGCAGTAGTGGCCACGCAATTTTGAAATCCCAAATTTTAACACTTAAGTCTGGAGAGATTTCTGCCAAAAGCCACTGGGTTCCGAGATTTGTTTGAGTCTCGGGCATCATGGACATTAAGCAGTTTGACCAGGAGTCAGAGAGTTCGTTTGTGGGCAACGACTTGGGGTCTCGTTGTGGTGGGGAGGAAAGGGCCAGATCCACCCCCATCCCATGAGACCCCACATGTCTCATCACTGAGGGCCCAAACCTGACTGTCCAGTGGCCTCTGGAGGATGGTGGCCACTAGACCACCAGGGGAAACAGGCCAAGGCACAAAACTTATTCCCACCTGGGGTGGCCCAGAGCCTATAACCTACTGCAGGGACCGGATGCATTTCTGCCAAAAGCTGCTGGGTTTCTGAGTCTCTGGGATCATGGCCATTAAGCAGTTGTATCAGGAACCAGAGAAGCCATGCCTCCAATTATATAGCTGAGCTGGAGGTGGTTTGTGGGTGTGTCTCCCACATAGCTAACTTTTGGCCGTTTACTCTTTTGGTTATCTTTGCCCCAAGTTTTTGGGGTCTGGCAAAAGGCACAGCAGCAATTTTGAAGTATCTGGAAGTCTGAAGTTGCCATCAAACTACTGATGCACTTACCTCACATGTCCAGATTGACCTGCTGATGGCACCATACACCCATAATTTTTATTATTTAAATTAATATAACCAATGGATTTTTTTTGTATTTTACTTTTCTTGCTCAAATCTTTCTAGTTTTGGTCATTGGGAACCTTGCAGTTAGTAGCTGTGTGTAGGTATATTTTGCAGAGCTGTAACTGTACATGTATTTGTTGAATTTCTAATTTTTTACATCTATTTGTCACTTTTCCTCATGCAATTATAAACTTTATGAGGGCAGGGTGTGTGTCTTATTTTGTCTGTTTATCACTGTGTCCTTTATAAAGACTTAAAAGTTTGGGGGCTGGCCTTTTTAACAAATGGTGCCAGCAAAACTGGATGGCTATATGCAAAAATGTGGGCTCAGATCTCTGCCTAACACCATGTACAAAAGTAAGATCAAAATGGATTAAAGACCTCAACATCAGACCTGAATCCATAAGGTACATTGAAGACAAAGTTGGCAAAACTCTCCATGACATTGAAGCTAATGGTATCTTCAAAGATGTCACACCACTGGCCAAGCAAGTGAAAACAGAGAGAGACAAATGGGACTATCTTAAACTAAGAAGCTTCTGCACCTCAAAAGAAACAGTGACCAAAATACAAAGACAGTCTCTAGAATGAGAAAGGACATTCACCCCAATACACATCTGACAAGGGGTTGATATCAAGGATATACAAAGTACTGGTTGAACTCCACAAGAAGAACAGCCAAATCTATGAGAAAATGGGGAGACAAAATGAACAGAAACTTTCTCAAAGAAGAAATCCGAATGGCTAAAAGGCACATGAGAAAATGCTCTACATCACTAATCATCAGGGAGATGCAGATCAAAACAATGAGATATCATTTCACACCACAAAGACTGGCCCACATCCAAAAGAACAAAAGCAACCGGTGTTGGCGTGGATGTGGTGAGAAAGGGACCCTTCTTCACTGCTGGTGGGAATGCCGACTGGTTCAGCCCTTTTAGAAAACAGTATGGATGATTCTCAAAAAACTAAAAATTGAGCTCCCATTGGACCCAGCAATACCACTCCTGGGAATATACCCCGGAGAGGCAAAAGTATAGTTGAAGCGACATCTGCATCTGACCATCTACGTCTGACCAAGACGAGAAAGCATCAACCACATCACACCACTTTCGACATTGGAGAAGAACTGTTCCTCGGAACATGTGACAAGAGGCATTGGTGGTGTCGGTGTCCTTGTCAACACGAACTTGGCCATGACCATTGTTTTCTTTACAAAACAGCACTAGATACCAAACTACTCTCCAGTTTGTTTGCACTGTTTGCCAATAGTTTATAAGCATTAAGTCAAGGTGACCAGAATAGGTATTAATTATATAATTTCTTATTTTAAATAATTTATTAAGTTTAACAAAATTGGAATCAGTACTTAGGATATTAATTTTCTCTGATCTATACAAACAAACATTGAAGATCCCAAAACTCTATTTAAGTCTTATTGTACATTGATCTTAGCCATTGACTATAATTAGATATTCACTTGATTCTGACTCAATGAGATCCTAAAATATTCGATTTTTCTTCTTAAATTAGTCCAAGCAGTTCCACAACTTCAAGTATATTACAGTCATCTGGGAAATTTATTAAAAATACAGATCCCTAAAGCCATCCTAAGCCGGTGCACACAGGCATTTCTATGAGAGTCACTCTCAAGATAGCTCTGTAATACAATCTTAATATCACCTGTGGCCTGTAAGAAATTCAGAAACTTGGCCCCTATGCCAGCTTTAGCTTTCACTTGATCACTTGATTACTTGACATCTCATTACTCAAAGATTTGCTCGAGTGGGCACCAGTAACGTCTCCATTCGTCCCTGTCACGTCCTGGTGTAGCCCAATGGTGTCTACTCGCTCCAGGAACATGAAGAGTCTCAAACCGATCATTCAGGGTCTTGATGAAGAAATCTGACCATCTCGTAGGTGGACGGCCACATGATATTTTGACATCCTGTGGAATCCATTCGGTAACAGCTCTAGTCCAGAGGTTATCTCCCAATTGTATTTCGTGTCCAGTCATCTGATTTTCGATGCTTTGGCAAATGAGACAGCATCCCTGATTCTCGGTCATCAACAGAGCTGAGAACTCTGGATTCCTTCTCTCACTTGAGTGAAGCATGGTACTCCAAGTCACAGAATCAGGGACTGTGGTAGACATGGAGAGGAGAAACAGAGAAAAGGGTCACAGGAAACTGAACAATTGATTATTTAAGAAAAGTAGTGCCCAATTATATGTTTTAAGTGTTTTTTTCTTTTGTGTTTGGTGATGTGTGCAAGCTGTTTTATAAAGCTGTTCACTCCAGGAAATTCCTCTGTAATTAATTCTTTAACGTTTCCTCCTTTCTCTGACTGAAGTCTCAGGAAATGACTTTCGCCACCTTTTGTGAGAAACAGGGGGCACTCTTAGCGGATATTATAGATCTTACCTTCTGAAAGTATGAAGTGATGCATAAAATGCATTGGAACACAAAAAAGGTAAGGTTTGTTCATTGTGTATCTACTGGTGAAAAAATGAAGTGTTCCTAGAATGAGACAGCCAGAGAATATGCTGAATCTAGAGCTTTAGGTACCACTTCCCATAAGAGGAAAAACTGATCACTTTTGGTAACTGGTCACTGAAACGGTTCCCTTGCATATCTTAAAAATTATCCTGCCTCCTTAAGAAATATTTCATTTTTTTTTACTTGAAGACAAAGAATGTCTTTGTCTTCAAAGATCAAATTAAATGCACATTCATGTTAGTCTTAAGTATTCACTTTAATGTGATATGCAAAGGCTGTTCTTTCTAAGAACATATTTCCACAGGGGAGAGAAGGAAGTGAATAGGAGAGTCCTGCTTGAATGGATCATAGCTATAGGGTTGTGGGAAAAAACTAAAACCAGTCATAGTTGGCTTTAAGACTTTTCACTGCTGTCTAATGGATAGCACACACCAGAGTGTGGTGATTAGGGTAGAATTAGAATTATTGTCAAAGTGGGGGTCTGAGACCACTTGAAATAGAATTGTTTAGAAATGCTTGTGAAAAGATCTCATTCCTAGGCTCCACCCAGTCTTTTTTAAGTAATAAAGTAGGCTGAATAAGGAGAAATACCTTGGGAATCTACATTTGCCAAGGAATCACAGAGTTCCTTAGTGATTATTTGCCCATAGATACTTGAAAACATTGCTTGCTGTATTAATGTAGAATTTCTCTCCTTTCTTTTCCTTTCTTCTCTCCTGACATTCTTCACTTTCCCCTGTTCCAATAATGACTTCCTCCAACACAGCACTTACCAAAAAGTCTTGAAAATATGCTTAAATGTCTTTTACCCACTAGAAATACATTCTCCTTGGTCAGGAACTATGTCTTTTATTCCTATATACTCCTTTCAGAATTCTAGTCATTGAACATCTGTCCAAAGAATTTCTCATTTTGGGGTGAATTTGAGTCTCAGTATCAATATCAGTGCAGAGTTGTGGTTTTTTTTGAACCTAAAGGATGTTTTTTTATTTGTCTGATTCTCTGATCCCTCTTAGTCTTGTATCCTCAGCAGGAATAATGGCATGTGTATTGGGTTATTCATGGGGTGCATCTTGGTTTCTCACTTGATCTCTCCAGAGCTCCTTTTGGATCTCTCCAGAGCTCCATTTTCCCCATGTGCCGTACATTCATTATCCACCTGTGACGATAGCCAGGAAGACCTGCTACTGTTTGCTAAGTTCAGAGACAAAAAACAGAATTGGCTAAACCCAATCTTATACAAAAATAATTCCACAGCACTGGACTTACGTGAACTGCTTATACCAGAGATGGGAAAACAGGTCAGTGACAAATTTAGGTCCTGATTTAATCAAGTAGTCTGGAAGGCAGCCAGCAAGTCAGCATGGCTCAGACAGCAGATACAGCGCACTTGCTTCTCCCTCCCTACCAATCTGCTCGGAGGCTTTTAGCTTCCATTCCTCAGCAAGAGCTGCTAAGTACTTGAGTGGTTTACAAAGCACTTTAAAATGAATTCAAATCAGGCTGTGGGTGATGATGATGAAAGTTGCCAAACTAGGATCAAACAGGACCCACAGTCATTCCTAGGACTTACTTCCCTTACTTTTGCCCCTTAAAAATCAATTAGTTTTCTCAAAGTAAGGTTTTACGGGTTGGGAAAATGAAGATCTAAAATAAGCATGCCTTTGAAGGACCCCTTGCATTTAGAAGTGGCGTGGGAAGGAGGCCATTATCCCACATAACACTCAGAGCCAAGTTTTGGAGTCCGGAGAGGAGCAGGCTTAGGGCTCCCCCACCAGCACTGCTAGGATTAAGTGAAGTGGATTTTTTTTTTCTATCAAACCTCCCATAGGCCTTCGCTAGACTCTCTTCCCTCTTGTGCACTCACAGTTCTAGTTTTGTCTGCTGATAGTGTGGGGGTTCAGTGAATCACTAAGCATGCTGCCCTGAACCAGGGATGTAGCTCAGCGGCAGAGTGCCTGTTGCGCATGCCAAAGTTCTAGCACTGCCTCCGCTCGTGTTTTGCAGTATGATCCGTGTCCCTGCCATTGTGATCCCTGAGTGGCAGCCCCCAGACACTGGCAACACTAACATTAAAGGCAGAGGGGAAATGTCCCTGTTTGAGCTGTACAAACACTGGAGTGTCTAGAAGACTCAGGTTCTATTCAGGACTCCCAGTGTGGTATGTGGGGGAAGGCTCACTGTTCCTTACGCTTGTCCTCCAACACTGTCTGAGTGGGGCCACTTGGTTCTGTCCTTACACAGCCCTTTCAGCAGATGCCGCAAGGTTATGCCGGGGGTGGGAAGGGGCAGTGCAGGAAATAGGCGTGGAGTCGGGGGTTAAATTCTTTTTTCCTTTGAATGCTTTTCGTTTGACCTTCTCTGATCCCCTGGCCCTCTGCCTCTTTACTTGTGTTGGCTGTTCATCATGTCCATTTCTTCCACCTAAGATAGACTAGTGGGATTGAAGGCGTTTAGACTCTGGAAATATAATGAACAGGATGATCAGCCCTGCTGTTCTGATTGTCAGATGCTTGAGTACTTTTTTTTTTCTTTTTGGGTCATATCTGGCTGGAGATGCTCAGGGGTTACTCCTGGCTTTGCACTCAGGAATTACTACTGGTAGTGCTCAGAAGACCATATGGGATGCTGGGAAACGAACCCAGGTCTGCTGCTTGTAAGGCAAATGCCCTACCTGCTGTGCTATCACTCCAGCCCCATTGAGTATTTTTTTTTTTTTTGCTTTTTGGGTCACACCTGGCGATGCATAGAGGTTACTCCTGGCTCTGCACTCAGGAATCACCTCTGGTGGTGCTCAGGGGACCATACGGGATGCTGGGAATTGAACCCGGGTCGGACGCGTGCAAGGCAAATGCCCTACCCGCTGTGCTGTTGCTGCAGCCCCCTTTATTGAGTGCTTTTATTCGGAGGAATATTCTTCCTTTGTTTGGAGTTACTGTATCAAATGCCCTTTGTTCTTCTGTAGGTTTTGAATGTGCTGGTTCCTGTTATGCCGGTGTGGACATGGAGTGGAAATTGGCTTTCTCCCAGCACATTTCAACTTGCCTCTTGCCTATTCCTTCATAAATAAGATAATAATATTTTCTGGGTCATATTGCAAAGTCATGTCTGAGAATTATGAGCATACTTACACAGGCAATGAAGAAAGCACTACTTGATTTGAAAATTTTGAATATATAGTTACAGCAATATAACTGAAGCAATGATATAAAAATATTAAGAGTATTCTTTTATAATGAATCAGACTCTTCTAAGTTTTCTTCCTGCAAGACCTTGATAAGAACAATTTACTTTATTCAAGTTTTGTTTTGTGATTGCTCTTCTTGGTTTTCTGGGCTGTACCCTGTGATGCTCTGGGCTTACGCCTAGCTCTGCAGTCCTGGATCATTCTTGGGGAGCCAAAAATTTAATCCAGGTTGGCCACATGCAGAGAAAATGCACTATTGCTGTACCATCTCTCTAACTCCTATATCTCATTCAAGTTTAACAGATGAACGTAAAACTTGCTTATCTTAATGATATTCTCATGCAAACAACATATTTTCATTCTGGGAAAATCTTTAATGCTAAAAATTTAAAAGGAAAAGTTCAAAATGAAATGACAGGGCTGGAGAGATATGCAGTGGGTAATCACTTGCCTTACATGTGTCCAACCTGTTTTTGATCCCTGTTATCGCATATGGTCCCCTGAGTACTGCCAGGAGTGATTCCTGAGTGCAGAGCCCAGGAGTAATCTCTGAGCATCCCAAGATATACCCCCACAAACAAAACAAAACAAAACCAGAATGAAATAACAATTTAATGAAAATTTCCATGGAATGTGGAATTTTGTAAAACTTCCTTTCCTCGAGCATCACTTTTAACTGATCTTCAGTTATCTCAACGCTAGAAGTAATTTGAGAAACTAATCATTGCATTCCATGGTTAAAGTGTTCAGTGCAATCTCTACCAAAAATTGTTACCCAGGGAATGTGTTAAAACACATTCTTGGGGCCTTGTCCCCAAGAGAGGTCTGAGTGGGACTTAGAATTCACTTTTTTGTGAGGCCTCAGGCAATGCTGATTGTAGACCGCAGTGTGTATTGACAGATTCTCAAATTAGCAGGTTTCAAATTGGGCTGCAAAATATGATCATGTCTAAATTTTAGATTGCTAGGTTCTGTCTTTGGAACACTTGATTTAATGCTCCAGGGAAAGAAGTAATAAATATTTTTTGGTTTTTGTTGTTTATATTCTTATTCATACTGTTATGTTTTCATGAATTTTATGTTTAAAAGTGGGTTTTGTTTTTAATTTTTGTTTTTTGGGACACACCTAGTTGTCTTGCTCCTGACTCCATGCTCAGGAATCATTTTTGGCAGGGGTCAGGGTAACATGTGGTGTTCTGGGGATAGAACCCAAGTCCAGGGCAAGTGCTCTACCTACTGTACTATCTCTCCAGCTTCTGTTTCCATTAATATTAGACTTATATCAATTTTAGCAACATACAGAGAGTTTGAATAAACCCTTCATCTGGCTTCTCCAATGTCAATGACTTGTATAATGATATAAATATAGTTATAAAATGGAGGAGATAGATCTAGTACAATATCATTAATTGGATGACTCATTCCCCAGGAATGTGTGATGCAATCAGTTTATGGTAAACAGAGTAATGACATCCACATGAGCACTGCTTACTGATCTTTAACTTGTCAGTGTTATCTTGAGTTCCAAAATAGATTTTATAAATATGAATAAATTAGAAATTATATGTGGAGAATGTTGTGGATTATTTGAATGGGTCTGATTTTAGCACAAGGGACTCAGGAAAACTCATGATGAGAAAAGAAGAGAATGGATTGATGAAGGCATAGGGATAAAGACACTTTTGATGCAGAACAATGAACAAAAGAATGAAAGATTCCAGAAGCTAGGTAAAGCAAGAGAGCATGTTCTTTCCTACAGCCCTTAGAATAAACAAACTTGCTCCAGCACTTTGATTTAAGACTACTTTTGGCTTTCTAGACCCCAGAACTATAAGAGTAAATTTGTATAGTTTTTAAATCATTGGGTTTGTAGTTATTTATGACAGTAGCAACAAGAATATAACCCACAATTTGTAGTGTTCAAGACTTATAGATTGTTACTGAAGTGTTGAGGAAATTTGATTTCCTCATTATGAGAGGATTTCATCTCATAATTATGAGAGATTTCCTCATTATGAAAGATTTCATCATTATAAGATGACTCATAATGAAAGTGACAATATCTATCTTCTATCCAGTAGGAGCTCATCATATGTGCAGTAGTAATGTACTACTCCTCCTTTAAAAAATCAATTTTATTTTAGGCACCACAATTTTTGATACAATTAATGATACATGCATTAGATACATGCATTTGATACAATTAATGATACATGCATACATGCACCAGCACCACACTCTCAACCAGAATTCCTTCTTCCATCCCTATTTTTCTAGTGACCCCTTTGCCATCCTATTTCCAAACTCTAACTCCAACTCCATGGTAAGCTTCTAAACTAAAGATCAGTTGTTTCTGTTGCCATTAGGCACTTATTTCCTTACTAGGTGATACATGGGTATGATCCCTGGCAGTGCCCAAAAACTCGTATACAGTTCTGGGGAGAGAAGTAGGATAGGCCCAAGACAAGTGTCTAACTCCTGTAGACTGTCATTCTGGGTCCTATATTCTGTGTCTTGAATTCATGATCCCTACCATAGTTTCAGGTCCAGAAGCTTCCAATGTATGTAAAAATGAAATTTATTTTTAATAATGAAGAAATTTTTTTCTCAAATTCCAGGCACAGTGGCAAATTTCAATTGAACATGACTGGTTATGCTCCCATAGTCTCAATTTACTACAGAAGTGAGAAAGTTCAATGTTTGTTTCTATAGCAGAAGTAAGTTCTTCCATCAGGGAAGAAGAAAAGAAAATGTATTGCCTTTTATTTAAATCAGAACTCAACATTTGAGTCAATGAAGTCCCAGCTGGACTTAAAAAATTTGTCCAATATCATAATTATTCAGTGTTAGATCTACTTGTAGAGTCAGGGAATTAGTTGAATATTTCTGCTACTACATTCCCTGTTGCTGTATGTTTCCTATTGCTCTACCAATGAACAATGAACAATGAACAGGAGACTCTGCGCTGTTCTCTTACGGGAACTGGGTTTTATAGTCTCTGGGTCTTGGCCATTGATGGGATTACACGGCGCGGCACCAGAGTCTCCTGCCCCCATGCCTGGCTGTCTTCGCCAGGGCCCCTTGGAGGGGGGCGGGTTGAGTTTCCCTCCCCATCCCGAGCAGAGATTCAGCAGCCAAAGACCTCCAGAACCAGTCACCACCATGCTGAGACCACTCTCCACATGCATGAAGGTACCGGCAGAGGAACAAAGGCATGCGGGTCCCGGGGCTGAGATCACCAAGCCTGCTCAGATCGGGACTGAGCATCCTCCACCCAGATCCTCCATCTTCCAGTAGGCAGGGCATAGTACCTGGATAATATATTATGTTCAAATGGAAACATTTTAATTTATTGGAAATGTTTTCTTTTCCTTAATACCTAAGGCAAGACCTAAAATATGGAGAGGAGGGAATGTCAGAGAAAGACATAGGGAGATAAATTTAAATAGAGTAGGCAACACATGGAAAACAAACCAAATTACATTGCTATGAAGCAAGGCCAGTCCAATCTTGAGAGTTGAAAAGATTGTGTAGAGGCCCTTGTTTCCTCTCTGGATCAATTGTGAAGGGAATTTATGAACATTCCATCCTCTTTGCCCACTTGTCTCTATAGTACTCAATGTTATGGTCTCAGTGTTCCATGGCAGATGGAGTCTAAGTACCCACTTACCATGATTGCTATTGAAGTGGGCAATCATGTGGATCCATGTGGATTTTTCTTTTTGTTTCAATACTATCTCAGCTCTGATGGTTGAAAGCCTAAAATGAAGAAGAATAAAAGATGTGGGAAGCAAGCAAACAAATACTAAATGGATCTGAAGCAAGAAAATCTGTAACAACTGGAAAGGGAGAGGAAGGACTACTCATATATATATATAACAATCTGCAAGTAGAACTAAAGAACTTATTGCCTATACCCAATGATATTCATTTGTTGATATTTATTTGTTGCTGTTTTGAGGATTAAATCAAACGTCTCACACACAATGCATGTACTCTAGCAGAGCAATATCTTTGACATATCTATAGGCTTTATGAGCATTTGACATATTAAGATTTTATATACATAATATATACTCTGGTACCTTGATACTTCCTACGCCCACATAATTTAGATCAGTGCCAACACCTGATCCAATATTTGACTGTTTGAATTCACCAGAAAACTTTTTTTCTTGTCTTGAGAATATGAGTTGGAGCAAACAGAATCTGACTTACAAAAATTCTCCTTGTTTATCTCTTTCATATTTCAGTTAAAGAATGAAGACACATACTTAGTTGTTGATGAGTAGTAAGTCTTAAACGTTGAAACATAGAATCTGTTGGCCACTCTGAGACATCTATGGGTGGGTTAGAAACTGGTTGAGAAAGGAAGACGGGTCAAATATAGAGAAAGGACCTGAGGTAAGAAATTAATGGAAGGATGAAAAAGAAGTAGAGAAAAGTAAAAAGCAATTCCCTTTATCATTCTAATTTCCAGTTAAAAATATATATGGAGGATCCCAAACTCTGCTGGGTATAGCCTCCAGGACTCCTGAGCTCTGAAATGTCTGGCCTGGTTGGCAGAATATCACTGGATAAGAATTCTGAACTTCTAGAACACTGCTAGGAAGCATCCTATACCCCTCCAAGAAAAATGACAACTAAATCTTTCTGCCCTTGAACAATCAACTCTGCTCTTATTTAACTTAATTTGTATTTGTTTTTACCTGTATCATAAGGAATGTAAAAGGAGCATAAGACATTAAGTAGCTAGGTGCACCGTAGCCTGAATCTTAATTATTGATGGTTTTATATCTTAAAATAAACTTTTGCAGGAGTATTTTTTTAAATTTTTGGTGCAAGTCATAAGTGCTCAAGGATTACTCTGGTGGTGGGATCAAATTCAAAGTATGCAAAGTAGTACTGTCTACTACTGTTCTACCTAATGTTGTATTTCTCCAGTCCCTTTAATTGAACTTTATTCTTTCCTAGGATCCTCCTTAAAAGTATTGCTTCTTGAGAGGCAATGCAATTAGATAGTCTGGTGAATTTCTTAGTCTCTTTAAGAATGTGACTTGAGGGTAACAGCAAAAAGAGGGAAAGGAGTTTGCTGAGATTTTTTTAATTAATTAATTACTTTTTATTTTTTATTGTGAAACACCATGAGGTACAGTTGTAAACTTACAAACTTTCATGCTTGGGTTTCAGTTATACAATGATCGAGTGAGTACCTATCCCTCCACCAGTGCCCATTCTCCACCACCAATGATCCTAGTAGCCCTCCCCACCCTGCACCCCATCCCCCTCCCTCCGCCTCTGAGGCAGGGCATTCCCTTTTGCTCACTAATTCCTTTAGGGTGTTGTAGTTTGCAATAGAGGTTTGGAGTGGCCATTGTGTTTGGTCTATAATCTACTTTCAGCACGGATCTTGCATCCTGAGCAAGTCCTCCCAACACCCTTTATTTGGTATTCACTTCTCTATCTGAGCTGCCTTTTCCCCTAGCATTTGTGGCTGGTCTTCAAGCCATGGAGTGAACCTCCTGGTACTTAGCTCGACTATTCTTGGGTATTAGTCTCTTATTTTGTTACTTTATATTCCCCAGATTAATGCAATCTTTCTATTGTGTCCCTCTCTTTCTGACTCATTTCACGTTGTATGATACTTTCCATATAGTACCACTTGTATGTAAATTTCAAGGCTTCATCTTTTCTAACAGCTGTGTAGTCTTCCATTGTGTAGATGTACCAAAGTTTCTTTAACCAGTCATCTGTTCTTGGGCACTCGGGGTTTTCCCAAATTTTGGCTATTGGGAACAGTGCAGCAATGAACATAGAAGTGAAGATGCATTTCAACTGTACTTTTTTGCCTTTACAGGATATATTCACAGGAGTGGTATTGCTGGGTCAAATGGGAGCTCAATTTCTAATTTTTTGAGAAATGCCCCTACTGTTTTCCAAAAGGGCTGAACCAGAAAGCATTCCCGCCAGCAGTGAAGAAGGGTCCCTTTCTCGCCACATCCGCGCCAACACCAGTTGCTTTTGTTCTTTTGGATGTGGACCAGTCTCTGTGATGTGAGATGATATCTCATTGTTGTTTTGATCTGCATCTCCCTGATGATTAGTGATGTAGAGCATTTTCTCATGTGCCTTTTAGCCATTTGGATTTCTTCTTTGAGAAAGTTTCTGTTCATTTTGTCTCCCCATTTTCTCATGGATTTGGCTGTTTTCTTCTTATGGAGTTCAACAAGTACTTTGTATATCCTTGATATAACCCCTAGTCCGATGTGTAATTTGCGTATATCCTTTCCCATTCTGTAGAGGGTCTTTGTATTTTGGTCACTGTTTCTTTGAGGTGCAGAAGCTTCTTAGTTTAAGATAGTCCCATTTGTCTATCTCTGTTTTCACTTGCTGGCCAGTGGCATGCCATCTTTTATGATACCACTAGCTACAATGTGATGGAGGGTTTTGCCAACTGTCTTCAATGTACCTTATGGATTCCAGTCTGATGTTGAGGTCTTCAATCCATTTTTATCTTACTTTTGTAGATGGTGTTAAGCAGAGATCTGAGCCCATATTTTTGCAAGTAGCTGTCCAGTTTTGCCAGTACAATTTGTTAAAGAGACTTTCCTTGCTCCACTTCACATTTCTTGCTCCCTTATCAAAGATTAGATGATCATATGTCTGGGGGGAGATATCAGTATATTTAACCCTGTGCCATTGGTCTGCCACTCTGCCTTTAAAGTTTAAAGTTAGGGAGTTTAAAGTTAGGGAGGTTGGTCCCTCCCATTTTCTTTTTCCCAAGAATTGCTTTAGCTATTCGTGGGAACTTATTGTTCCATATGAATTTCAGGAGGGTTTGCTCCATTTCTTTGAAGAATGTCATGGATATCGTTACAGAGATCGCATTGAATTTGTACAATGCTTTACAGAGTATTGCCATTTGACAGTGTTAATTCTCACAATACATGAGCAGGGGATATCTTTCCATTTCCTTGTGTCCTCTTTTATTTCCTGATGGCGTGTTTTGTGGTTTTCTATGTACAGGTCTTTTACTTCCTTAGTTAAGCTGATTCCTAGGAATTTGATTTTCTGGGGCACAATTGTGAATGGAATTGTTTTTCTAATGTCACTTTCTTCTCATTCTTTGCATATAGGAAGGCCATGGACTTTTGGGTATTGGTTTTGTAGCCTGCAACTTTACTTTACAACAAGTCTATTGTTTCTAGGAGTTTCTTGGTGGAGATTTTAGGGTTCTCTAAGTATAGTAACATATCATCTGCGAATAGTGAGAACTTTATTTCTTTCTTTCCTAACTGAATACCCTTAATATGTTTTTCTTGCCTGATCACTATTGCAAGTACTTCCAGTACTATATTGAACAGCAGTGGATAGAGTGGGCATCCTTGTTTTGTCTCTGGGAAGGCTCTCAGTTTTCCCCATTGATGATGATGCTTGCCATAGGCTTGTGGTAGATGGCTTTAAGTATATTGAGGAAAGTCTCCTCTATACCCATTTTGGTGAGGGTTTTCATGATAAATGGGTGCTGGATTTTGTCAAATGCTTTCTCTGCATCTATTGATATGATCATATAGTTATTATCTTTTCTTTTTTAATATGATGGATTATATTGATTGATTTCCAAATGTTAAACCATACTTGCATCCCCGGGATGAATTACACTTGTCATGGTATATGATCTTTTTGATGAGTTGTTGAATTTGCTAGTATTTGTTGAGAATCTTCGCATCCACGTTCCTCAGGGATATCGGCCTGTTGTTTTCTTTTCTTGTGGTGTCTTTGTTTCCTTTTGGTGTTAGAGGGAAATTGGCTTCATAGAAATTGTTTGGGAGAGTTTCTGTCTCTTCAATTTCCTGGAAAAGCTTGAGAAAAACTGGTTATAGGTGCTCTTTAAATGTTTGGAAAAATTCGCTAGTGTATCCAGCTGGACCTGGGCTTTTGTTTTGGGGAAGATATTTGATTACAGTTTCAATTTTCTTGCTGTTAATAGAACTATTCAGGTACACTAGATCTTCTTGATTCAGCCTTGGGAGATGTTAGCAGTCCAGGAATTTATCCACTTCTTCTAAATTCTCTTGTTTCATGGCATATAGAATTTCAAAGTAGCCTCTGATGATCTTTTGAATTTCTTTGGTTTCTGTTGTGATATCCCCCTTCTCATTTCTGATTCCGTTTATTAGGGTTCTCTCTCTCTTTCTTTGTGAGTCTTGCTAGTGGTTTAGCAATCTTGTTTATTTTCTCAAAGAACCAGCTCTTGGTTTCATTGATCTTTCAGATTGTTTTTTGGTTTACATGTCATTGATTTCTGCTCTAAGTTTTATGATCTCTTTCCTTCTGCTTTGTTTGGGCTCCTTTTGTTGGTCCTTAAATAAGATCTTGAGCTGTGAGGTCATTTTATGTATGTAGGCCTTTCCTTCCTTCCTTAAGAATTCTTGCAAAGCTATAAATTTTCCTCTTAACACAGCTTTAACTGCATCTCATAGGTTCTGGTAGCTCGTGTCTTCATTCTCATTTGTTTTCAGGTGACTTTTGATATTATCTTTGATGAAATTTCCAGGTGTTTGATTTGGTTCTCCATGTATTTGTGTGATCACTTGATCACTTGACTTCCCGTTACTCATCAATTTGCTCGAGCGGGTGCCAGTAATGTCTCTATTTGACCCTGTTGTGTGCTAGTGTAGCCCAATGGCATCTGTTCATTCTAGGAACATGAAGAGCCTCAAACCAATCATTCAGGGTCTTGATGAAGAAGTCTGATCATCTTGTAGGTGGGCGGCCACATGATCTTTTGACTTCCCGTGGAATTCAGTCAGTAATGGCTCTCGTCCAGTGGTTGTTACCCAATCTTATTTCCAAATCTCATCTGGATTCTTTCTCTCATTTGAGTGAAATGTAATACTCCAAGCATAGCTCTTTCGATTCCTCTTTGGGAGACTTGAATAGCGTTCTCATCCTGTTTTCATAGGTCCCAGGTCTCTGAGGTGTATGATAATGCAGGAAGAACAGTGGAATTGAAGAGATGTGCTTGGAGTCGGAGGTTCTTCATCCTCTCAGCTATTTCTTCAAAACTCTTGAAGGCATTTCAAGCCGCTCTCTTCCTCCTGTGCAACTCAGGTGCCTGGTGGTTTGTCATGTTGACTTCTCGACCTAGATACACATAACTGTTGCATTCAAAGATAGCCATTCCATTGAGAGTGAATGGAATGTCAGGAACGAGACTGTTTCTCATAAACACTGTCTTTGTGAGATTCAGCTGGAGTCTGACCTTTCCACACTTACAATGGAATTTGTCCAGCATTTGTGCCACTTGTCTAATATTTGAACGATGTCATCAGCAAAGTGGAGGTAGTGTAGTAGCCGACCATCTATCTTCACCATTCCTTTCCATTCTAGTCGTCACATGACGTTCTGGAGGGTGGCACTGAAGATTTTCGGGGAAATGGTACCACCCTGCTGAACTCCTCTCTTGACATTGATGATCAGTTCTTTGTAGAATGGTGAGATACTGGTAGTGAATCCATAATACAGCTAATGGAGGATCCGGATGTAGAGAGCTTGAATGCCCTGACTGGCTAGGGCTTTGATGACCGCTTCCGTCTTAAAAGAATCAAAGGCCTTCTTTAAATCAAGGAACATTAGAACAGAGCGACATCTTGAACTCCTGAGAAACCTCAATGAGCTTGGTTATCGTGTGGATATGGTCGATCGTGCTGAATCCTTGCTGGAACCTGGCTTTCTCGCATGGTTGTCCTTCATCTAGTGTTCTGCCAATCCTATTCAGGATGACTTGAGTGAACAGCTTGTAGATGACAGACAATAGGCTTATCGGGTGATGGTTGCCAATGTCGTGGATGTCCTTTCTTGTACAGTAGTACCGTCTTGCTGGTTTTCCAATGGGACAGAACCTTGCATTCAGACAGCGTGTGAAGAGCCAAGCCAGTGTATAGAAGAGTACTGATGGCAGGTTCTTCAGGTGTTCAGATCTGACCTTGTCTGGGACAGGTGCTCTTCATTTACCAATGAAATGGCATGTCGGATTTCAGAAGGGAGAACAATGGGAACGACATATCCATCCTGTGGAATTTTGTATATGGGCAGTTGGACGTGGCTGTCAAAGAATGTCTCTGTGTGATTCACTTCTATCTTCAGTGTATTGTGGTCTGATGAGATTGTTGATACTACTTCTATCTTACTGATTCTACTGAGGCATGTTTTGTGGCCTAGCACATGATCAATTTTGGAAAATGTTCCATGTGCACTGGAGAAGAATGTGTATTCTTTCTTTTGGGGGTGTAAAGCCCTGTATAGGTCTATAAGCCCCCTCTCTTCTATCTCTTCCTTCAAAGCCAATGTTTCCTTGCTGAGTTTCGTTCTTGTTGATCTATCCAGAGATGATAAGGCAATGTTGAAGACTCCGGCTACTATTGTGTTGCTAGCAATGCCCCCCTTAAAATCTGTTAGCAGTTATTTTAAGTTCTTAGCTGGTCCCTCATTAGGCGCATATACATTTAAGAGTGTGATTTCTTCCTGTTTTATGTATCGCTTGATGAATAGAAAGTGGTCTTTCCTGTCCCTTCTAGTCTTCTAGTTCTGTCTCTGAATCCACTTTGCCACTCTGTGTCTCTTAATTGGTGAATTTATACCGTTAACATTGAGAGAGATTATTGTGAGGTTTTTTTGTGTCATCTTTCTGTAAGGGTCTATTGTGCTTGTGGGGTTTGTCTTGCCTTATAGCAGCCCCTTTAGCCCTTTAGGTTGGTTTCGAGTCTATGAAGATCTTGAGCTGCTGTTTATCTAGAAAACAGTGTTCTGTTCCTTCGAGTTTGAGTGAGAGTTTAGCCGGATAGAGTATTATTGGTGAAGCATTCATTTCAGTGAGTTTTTTCACTATATGCCACCATTGCCTTAGGGCTTGGAGGGGTTCCTCTGATCGGTCTGCTGTGACTCTAAGGGGTGCTCCTTTGTATGTGATTTCCTTCTTTAACCCTGCTGCTTGCAGTGTTGTATCTCTATCCACACCATCCATCATTCTAACCATGATATGTCTTGGAGTGTTTTTGTGAGGGTCTCTTTTAGCTGGCACTCTTCGGGCTCCTTGAATCTGAAAGGCTGCATTATCCAGTCCTGGAAACTTTTCAGCAATGATTTGTTTAACCGTGGCTTTTTCATTGGGATTGTTTTTCTGACCTTCTGGTACTCCAATGATTCTAATGTTCCTCTTGGAATCATCTCTTAGGACTCTGATTCATTCTACAGCTATTTTGAGGTCTCTTGCTATTTTTTGTTTTTGCCTGTAGGCTTTGTGCAGCTGATCTTCCAGCTCACTGATTCTGTCTTCAGCTGTGGCCATTCTACTGTTAAGGCACAGACTCAACTTTTTATTTCATCTACTGAATCTTTTATTTGTGACATTTCTGTGTGTAACTTTCCAATTTCTGCTCATTTCTTCCAGTATTTTCTTGATTGTTTCTCTCATGTCCTTCTTTAATTTACTCACTGTTTGATTGAGTTCATTGAACATCTTCATTACTTCCTATCTGAATTCATTCTCAGAGAGGTCCCTTAGGTGAGTAGCACCTACTGAGGCTTCTGGAGTCTTTTCATCGTCCTCCTCTCGTGGTGGGGATTTGTGTTGGTTCTTCATGTTGGTGCTGAGGTATGGAGACTGAGATGTTCCACGAGATTGCTGGGTATGAGTAAACTACCTGCGACCCCAAATTAGGCCACGCCCAGTTCTATAGAGGCTATTCCCACTTCTAAAGAGGTTATGGCCCCTTCGGGTACCTGGTGTGTGTCGGGGGTACAAGGGTAGGAAGAAGACACACGTTGGGGATGAACAGGAAGAGGCTCAGGGATGGTGAGCATCCCAGGGTCCTAGAGGACGCTTGGGGTGCCTACGCAGGGAAAGCCAAGTCCCGGTTTTGAGTGACTGACCTGGTGGAGGAAGAAGACCCGCTGAGAATATTTTTTACATAAAGCTGATGGCTTTTTGTTTGTTTGGGCGACACACTTAGCTTGCTATTACCCGCTTATGTTTGGTGCTTTGGTGCTCAGGGAACTATACCCTGCTTGAGGGATCCAACTTGGACTTCCTGCATTCAAAGCATGGGCTTTAGTTGGTTGAGCCATCTCTCTGGTAAAGGTGAATTATTTTTTAAAGTGATGTTTTAGAGCAGAGATCTGACAGAGCAAATCTCTGAAATGGAAAAGGAGAGCTGAGGAATTCCAGAAGCAAACTATGATAACATTTTACTTGGGGGGTACTTCAGCAGGATAAGTAAACTTTAAGCTTTTCTCTTAGTAAAGAAAAGTAGGCATGAGGTCAACTTCTATCCTTCATTGATAGCAAAATATTAGCAAAATCAGAAAACACGTTATAGTTTTAAAAAATAACTAATGGTATCAGAGAATTAGTGCAGGGCTTAAATCACTTGATTTACATGCCTCTTACCTTGGTTCAATACCCAGCTCCACTTATAGTCCCCTGAGTTCCACCAGGAGTGATTCCTAAACAGAGAGCTGGGAGAAACACTGATCATAGCCAGGTATAACCTCCCCACAAAATACAAAAAGACAACTAAAAATAGAGAAAGCAACGGATGGTTTATAATAGCTATTGCTGCATTGTGAACTCTCTGGAAGTTCTTAAATATATGATGCTCCAGGAGTTCCCTCATATTTTCTCATCTTCACCATTAGTAAAGTTTAAAAAGCCACAGATTAAGGACTTTTCTTGAAAAAAAGGGGGTTTTTTAATTACTGAAATAAGCTTCTATTAGACAAAATTTTGCTGTATACTCTGACACCTAACAGTATATAGGAAGATTAGTGACTACTTGAAACAAAAATTTAATCATAGTTATCAGATAAATTTCATAGTCATTAACTTTAAAAAAAGAACATTTGAGTTCTTATGAAACGTTTGATCTAGATTTAGAAAAGATAGCAACAAGTTTTAATAGTATTATTAGTTCTTCAGTGGAATATCATGTTCTAAAATTATGGTTCTAAAATTACTACTACAAAATTGAGGACACTGAGTAGATTTTAGGTCATGCCTTATACCATGATTTAGAATTATTTCTCTAAGAAACAGTAGCAGCACAGATTTCTGAAAAAAAGAAGATGATTTGGGCTGAACTTCAGGGATGCCTGTACAAAAATAAGAGCTACTTTCTTTGAAAATGAATCTTATACTTATCTAAATATCAGTTTTATTTGTTTATTGAAATAAAAGTTATTTAGTTTAGAAATGTAGGCTCAAAACTACACAGATACTTGCATAAGGGAATAAAAGAAAGCTTGAGTAATCCAATTTGATCAGGAATCTATCCCACAATTGACAATTGCATATTCTTAGATATGACAGATTTATAAAATATCTCTTAGCAATAAAAAAGAATATATTTTATAAAATAATATAGTAGGCGGGGCGGGATGGAGAGGATGGGGTGGAGGGTGGGAGGGCTATTGGAATCATTGGTGGTGGAGAATGGGGACTGGTGGAGGGATGCGTAGTCACTCGATCATTGTATAACTGAAACCCAAGCATGAAAGTTTGGAAGTCTACAATTGTACCTCATGGTGTTTCACTAATAAAAAATAATAATATAGTTTTACATTCAAAAGGGCTCTGAACTTCAAAATATTTTCTGTTTGGGGTACTAGATGGGGGTGGGGACAGGAAGCATGTCACTAAAGAAGATTAAATGGATAAAAGGATCCTCTTTGAAATCCCCTAAAGTTACACATCCTGAAAGGTTGTTGGAAAGTTTCCAGGGACTTTTCCCTGTTTCTAAATTCTCTGTCATACAAGAGCCCAGTAATTTTAAACCTACTGAACATGGCGAAAGACAGAAATGGTGAGATATTTCAGAGCCAATGAAAATATGAGAGAAGAGAGGATACCAATATCAGAGGGTCAGACTAATTTAGAAAACTATGATGGAGTTATGAGTAGTTTAAATAAACTTTTATCAGTACCCTTAGTGTACACTTCTGAATGGGATGTGGAAAGAGTAAAAGTGTAGTTGATTGTGTTCTCCTGCCACCCCCAACCCTCCTTTTATTTCTAGGAGTGAAATAACAATGCTAGGTTTAGGAGACAAGCTGAATCACAGTAGGATTGCAGCTATGTTAGCTAAATTCTTTTTTAAAAAAATTATTTACTTTTAATAGAAATACAATGAGAAACACAGTTACATGAGAGAGAGAAAAAAGAAAAGTGCCTCCTGTAGAGGTGGGAGGTGAGATGAGGGAGGAAAATTGGGGACACTGGCAGTGGGAAATGTACACTGGTGAAGGAACGGGTTTTGGATATTATATGAGCATGAACAATCATGAACAATCTTGTTAACTAAGTTCTTAAGACATCTTAAGGTCTTTCTGAATAAGGATATTGCTAGCATAATTTAACAAAACCATTTCTCTAGTCAATAGCACAGTTCATAACTAGTTTGTGACTCAGCCATTAAGAAATTTTCCAACAGGATTACCCATTGCTCTAGTAGCAACACACTTGTCAATCTTGAGTGCTGTTTGCACTTAAGACAAGTCTCTTTAGTCATTTCTATATAAGACCCTGTTGCTTCATCTATTATAATTTAGTCATGACTCTGATTTTAGACCATAATTTTGGACTAAACATGCTCCCTAGATCTCCATGAAGCTGCTTCTTGGCATCCTTAATTTCTATCTTCTATATGTCTGTTATAAGTGATGTATTTATACAGGAAACTTATTTGAAAAGTAAGATTTTTGTTATCATGAAGATGACTTTACCACTGTTTTATTCTGGTACTATTTTTATTTTAAAAAAGTATAGGGACAGAGAGTTCTAATTGAATAAATAGTAAAATTTCATATGTTGGGGTAGATTCATAAATGAATGCATTGCATAGTAGTTCAGCTGTTATACACATTTTTAGATTTGGTTTGTTTTCTTGTGAAATTTTGTGAGTTTCCTTTTTCAAAATACTGCATAGTCAAAATACTGCATTTGTCAAATGTGTGATGTTCAAATATTTTCTCTCATCCATCAGGATCTTTTTGTTTTAATGAATGTTTCTTTTGCTTTCCAGAAGCTCGTTGTTTGATGCAAACTTGTTGGGTTCACTCTTGCCTTTATTTCCCTGGGTGTTTGAGTTAAATCCCCAAATATGTCATGGAAGCCAATATAATGGGATTCTTTTGTTTTCTTTGTTGTATTTTATGTCTTTTTAAATTGCGAGTAAAGTATCTGTAATCCAGGCATTTAAACCATTCAAAATTAAGTTTTGAACATGATGTGAGATAGTGACCCATTCTCATTCTTTTCCATGTGGATATTCAGTTTTCTCAATACCATTTGGTGAAGCAAATTTCCTTCCTCCATTTTATACTCTTAGCTCCTGTATCATAAAGTCACTGTCCATCAATGTCAGAATTTAATTTTTGTCTCTTAAATCAACTCCATTTGTCTATATCTGATTTGAATCCTAATACCATACTGTTTAGGTTTCTGTAGCTTTGTAGTATTGCATAAAGTTGAGAAAAGCACAGTACCTCCATTCTCCTTTTGTCTCAAAATTTCTATGGCTAACTGGGGATTTTGTGGTTCCTAGTAAATTTCAGTAATCTTTCTTTTATATTCTTGGATAATGTCATTGAGATTGATTTTGCATCAAGTCTGTATAATACTTTGGGTAGGATGCTCTCTTTTTCTTAAAAAATACCAATCCTTCTAATCTATGATATGCTTATTTTGGATCAACAAAATTAGGATCCAGGAAAATGGGCTTACTTGTTATAAGTATTATAATATGGGAGTAGGAGTGTTGGAACTTGCATTTAGGTCTGTTTTATTTCTTCATTTGTTCTTCTATTCACTCATTCACTTATTTACTATGTGCCAGGAAACTGGGGATACAGTTGTTAATGAGAAGAAAAACCTTTTATCATAGAGAGGGAAAACACAGCTATTTTATATGTGATGTCAGAAATGTTTGCATTGAGGAGGTGAGGGCTGAGCTGAGACCACACTCAAGTTTTGGGATGAGGACATATCAGGAAAAAGGAAAATCTCAGGTAAAACCCTGAAAGAATAATGAGCTTAGAGTGAATGAAGGGAAAGTGTTAGAAGTTGGGAAAGAGGACAGAGCCAAAGGACCTAAAATTTTTTAAACACAAGAACTTTGGATTTTATTCTTATTGTGGTGAAAAATCAAGAACTTCTTAAACATAGGAATGACACAATATAATTTATGTTTTTAAGCATCATAGTCCAGCTGTTTTATGGACATTTGACTTTCAGAGAAACAACAAAAAAAGTAGTGGAACTGGATAAGGAATAATTGCTATAAAATTGAGAGGTTATGGTGGTATGAAATAGATCAGTATTGAAAAGTGGTGAAATTCGCACTGTTCACAATAGCCAAAATCTGGAAACAACCCAAGTGCCCTAGAACAGATGACTGGTTAAAGAAACTTTGATAAATCTACACAATGGAATACTATGCAGCTGTCAGGAGAGATGAAGTCATGAACTTTGCTTATAAATGGATAGACACGGAGAGTATCATGCTAAGTGAAATGAGTCAGAAAGAGAGGGACAGATATAGAAGGACTGCACTCATTTGTGGAGTATAGAATAACATAACATGAGGCTGACATCCAAGGACAGTAGATACGAAGGCCAGGAGGATTGCTCCATAGTTGGAAGCCTACCTCATGAGCAGAGGGGAGAAGGCAAATGGAATAGAGAAGGGTTCACTAAGAAAATGATGGTTGGAGGACTCATTTGGGATGGGAGATGTGTGTTGAAAGTAGATAATGGACCAAACATGATGGCCTCTCAGTGTCTGCACTGCAAAACATAATGCCCAAAAGTAGAGAGAGAGTATGGGGAATATTGTCTGCCATGGAGGCAAGGGGAGGGTGGGGGAAGAGGGAGATACTGGGGAGATTGGTGGTGGCAAGTGTGCACTGGTAGAGGGATCTGGAATTCAAATATGATACCACTGAGCCACCAATAGTAGGGCATGAGATTTAAGTTTTTAAAAGTATTCTGAGGGGGTATGGTGCCGCCAGCAGGTCAATCTGTACCTGTGAGGTGAGTGCATCAGCAGCCTCATGGTGCCTTCAGACTTCCAGATACCCCAAAATTGCTGCTGTGCCTCTGGCCAGACCCCAAAAACCTGGGGCAAAGTTTACCAAGAAAGTAAATGGCCAAAAGTTAGGTATGTGGGAGACACACCCACAAACCACCTCCAGCTCAGCTATATAATTGGAAGCAAGGCCTCTTTAGTTCCTGATTGAACTGCTTAATGGACATGATCCCAGAGACTCAGAAACAAATCTCGGAACCCAGTGGCTTTAGGTAGAAATGCGTCTGGTCTCTGCAGTAGGCTACTGGTGCTAGGCCAACCCAGGTGGGAATAGGTTTCGTGCCTTGGCCTGTTTCCCCTGGCGGCCCAGTAGCCGCCATCCGTCTGAGGCCACTGGATAGTCACATTTGGGCCCCCAGTGACGAGACACACAGGGCCTCATGGGATGAGGGTGGAGCCGGGCTTGTCCTCCCCACCCCATTGAGACCCCAAGTCATCGCCCACGAATGGCCTCTCTGGCTCCTGATCAAGCTGCTTAACGGCCATGATCCCAGAGACTCAGAAACAAATCTCAAAACCCAGTGGCATTTGGCAGAAATGCATCCAGACTCCACAGTACGTTACTGTTGCCGGGCCACCCCAGGGAGGAAAGGGTGTTGTCCCTCCGCCTGCTCCCTCTTGGCGACTTGGTGGCTGTCATCCTCCAGAGGCCATTGGACAGTCAGGCTTGGGCCTGCAGTGACGAAACTTGTTGGGTCTCACGGGATGGGGGGGGGGGGAGGTGGAGCCGGGCCTGTCCTTCCCACCCTAACGAGACCCCAAGTCATCGCCCACAAACGGCCTCTCTGGCTCCTCATCAAGCTGCTCAACGGCCTTGATCCCAGAGACTCAGAAACAAATCTCGAAACCCAGCAGCTTTTGTCAGAAATGTGTCCAGACCCCGCAGTAGGTTACTGTCACCGGGCCACCCCAGGGGGGAATGGGTGCTGTCCCTCCGCCTGCTCCCTCTTGGTGACTTGGTGGCTGTCATCCTCCAGAGGCCATTGGACAGTCAGGCTTGGGCCCGCAGTGATGAAACTTGTTGGGTCTCACGGGATGGGGAGGGATGTGGAGCCGGGCCTGTCTTCCCCACCCCAATGAGACCCCAAGTCTTTGCCCACGAATGGCCTCTTTGGCTTCTCATCAAGCTGCTCAACGGCCATGATCCCAGAGACTCAGGAGCAGATCTCGAAACCCAGTGGCTTTTGGCAGAAATCCCTCCAGATTTAAGTGTTAAAATTTCAGAACTTCAAAACCACATGGCCCTACTGCAGCCACACGACATCATATGTTATTCATAACCAGAAATAGAACACAAATTGTCTATTGTTGCCTTTTCAGCAGATCTGAGTGTTGGGACAAAATCTTAAATAATGGTGGGTCTGGTGTCAAAATAGTGAATGTGATCAAAGTAGAGAGAGAGTAATGTAGAAATCATCTACCCCACAGGCAGGGGGAGGGTGTGGGATTGGGGTATACTGGGATTTTTGGTGGTGGAGAATGGGCACTGCTGAAGGTACGGGTGTTTCATTGTATGACTGAGACTTAGACCCAAAAGCTTTGTAACTGCTCTCACGGTGATTCAATAAATAAAATTATAAAGAATGGAAAAAAAAGTAAGGTGGAGTTCATGCACAATTCAATCAGCTAATCAGTGGCTGAGTAAATAGCAGTACTCCTACAAAAAAAGAAAAAAAAGTATTCTGATCATACTGGTGATCAATATTCTATCAATCAAGGCTATTTTAGTTCTGAGTAACCAGAACCAACCTGCCACAATTAAAACCAAAATGAAACAGGGAAATAGTTACAAAGTTACATTTATGTAACAAAATTTAGCATTACATCTCATCCTATGTGTCACAGAAATCAGAAATTAGAAATTTTTATAAATTGACTTCTTTTAACTCTCTCCCGACTTGGAAATAGGAAATAGCTCTATAAAATATTTGCTTTCATGTAGTTTTTGTTTCTGATTCTCTTTCAGTCCTGTCAGCTAAAACTTTATTTTCATTTTTATTTCAATGGTTTGATCATTGTGTGATTGTAACCCAAACATGAAAGCTTGTAACTATCTCACCGTGATTCAATAAAATTTTTTAAAAAGAAGAAAAAATAATAATAAAACAAATGAATTTTTAAAAGTAGTGAGATTCATGGTTTATTATTATTATCTGTAAAGTGTCGTGCTTCAAGGTCAGAGAGATAGTGCCGTCCATGTGCTGAGCTGGGTTCAATCACTAGCACCTCACATGGTCCACACAACTCCAAGAAGGATCCCTGAGCAAGGGACAGGAGTAAGCCCTGAATCCTGACCCCAAAACACAAAGCAATTTTTGTGCTTTTATTATTGTATTATTCGAGGGAATGCACAGCTCCCTCCATCCCTCCCCTGCCTCTGTCTCTTTCATTTCATACTCTATAGAAGTGTCAGAAGCAGGTGACCAAACATTCAAATCAAGGAATAAAACTAGAATGAGAATGTTCTCATTTTTTGTGGGTATGAAACAACTCAGAGCTCAGACAGATGAATGTTTTTATAAATTGATTTCTTTTAACTATCTCCTGACTCGGAAATAGGAAATATTTCTTAAAAATATTTGTTTTCATGTAGTTTTTGTTTCTGATTCTTTTTCAGTTCTGTCAGGTAAAACTTTATCTTCATTTTTATTTCAAAGCAGAGCAAGATAGTCCTTATATTATAACTTTCCTGACATCTTAGGGGATCTGAACTAGTCTGAGTTGGCCTGAGAATGATATGTGCTCATTAACAAAGAAAATTGGAAAGCAGGTGGCTCTTTCCCATTAGTGCTTTGCTTTCTTAAACATTAATGGATAAATTTCGCTCCTGCTCCAGAAACTATTAATAATTCTCCCTCTGGTATTCAAATACGATACTACTGAGCCACCAATAATAGGGCATGAGATTTAAATTTTTTAAAATATTCTTATCGTACTGGTGATCAATATTCTATAAATCAAGGCTATTTTAGTTCTGAGTAACCAGAACCAAACTGCCACCATTTAAACCAAAATGAAACAAAGGGAAAGAGTTAACACAGTTATATTTATGTAACAAAATTTAGCATTACATCTCATCCTATGTGTCACAGAAATCAGAAATCAGGTTAATGATCAGGAACTTTTAAGTAGTTTTCTCTCTGTCTATTCTCTTATCTTTTAACTGTGGGTTTTTTCTGCCCTGTTCTTTGCCATTGGACCATGCTTAGAGGATTAGGTTCCCCAGGAAGCAGACCTTTGTACCACATTACTGTGATTTTTTTCCCTCAACAAACAGTAAGCAGTTAGTGTGAACTGTTGGCCCATCTGGTTCTGCTTTCAGTCCTAGAAGTTTCCCTGCATGCTGGGTATCTGGGAAAGTTGGTCACTTTACCTGTTATACACCATGTTGTTGGATATGCTGTTTTAATTTCAAAGAAATTTGAACCAGGAAAGATCCAAATTTAGTCTAAGTAACGTCTTCATCATTTGCTTGTTTAGTTTTTAGTTCAATAAGAAATTAGTTCAAGATAATTGGGCTAGGTATGTTAAAAGCATATAGATACTAACAGCATCTTTCAGGCAGCAGTGTCTCTGGCTGTTTTGAGTATTAATAGATCACTTCCACTGAACAGATACCACCAAATAGCAGGAGTTCATCTTGACCAAAACAGATAAATGCACAGCACTTTTTTTTTTTCCATTTTAGCAATGGCAAACATGGTGTTGGACCAATTAGCCTAACTGGCCGTATCTTTACCTTATAGTTAAATGAAGAAGGTGATTGCTATTTTCTCTGAAAATGAAAGAGGAGAGTTATTGTCTCTGGGTCTCGGCTTTCTTTGATTTATAATTCCTAAAGCTACAAAATATCTTCCTACATTTGAGACTGTTTTAAGTGTTTTCCTCTCTTTTTTGCCTGTGTTGGTGGTGGTGATGGAGCACACCTGGCGGTACTCAGGGCTTACTCCTGACTCTGAGCTCAGGACTCACTCCTGGCAGTACTCAGGGGACTACATGGGGTGCTGTGGGTTGAACCTGGTTGACTCCATGCAAGGCTATGTTATTGCTCCACCCCCAAGTCATTCCTTCTTTTGAGTGTTAAAGTTTTGCTTCAAAGTATTAGAAGATATTCCATTCTGTAGTCCCCTTATTATTTAATTTTATGTAACCCCCACAACTATAAAGACTGCTAAGGCAAGTTGCAGTAGCAACCAATAACAAGCAGTAGCAGATGGGGATTTGTACCTAAGAGCTGACTCTGAAGTATGTTGAATAGTGAATGAGCCGTTATGAATTGTTGAGTTGGTGGTCTTCTCTTTTACATTTTTCCCTCCTTTGGTAAAACTCTATTTCAAATAGTGAAAGCATTGCCACTGCATACCAAATAACAGAGACTATCACTTATTTTTCATTAAGTTGAATCCTTATAGCGGATGGCTGCAAGTCTTCCATAGAAGATTATTAATGATCTGGGATAACTGATTTCTTTTGACTGGCATGTTCTTTTTGTTAGTTCTTGCTCAGCCTTTATTTTTTAAATAAAAATATCATTTCATTCAGCACAGCTCCCTGTCCTCTGCTTTTCTACCAACTTACATTCTCTCATACTTATTTTTCATTTGCTTATTCAATGACTATGCATCATCTTCTTTACCTGAAGCTGTAACCTCAAGAATGACATGGTCGGTGTGCATTTGCCGTCACTGTCCTACTCCCAACATAGTTTCTGGTACATTCAACGCAGAGCACACTTAACACATTCATAAACGAACAAATGTGAGCAGATAATTTTCATTGAGATGGACTTGGCGAGATGAGTTTATGGACAGATGAATTACTAATAGTATGAGCTGGGACAGAAAGAAGGAGTCTGTCTGCCTCTTGAGGTTTTCTTAGAAGTCAAGCTTAGCATACTTTCTTCATTTACCCCAAGGTTCCTACCAACTCTGTTTTCACTCTGTGACCAAATGGGATCATTTTTCAGGATTTTTATATAAGACATGTATAATTCTAACCAGTTCAGTCACAGAAAAGCCAGTCCTATAAATTATTGAGATTCTGAAAGACATTACAGAACTCCTGATTAGTAATCCATTTCATAAAAGACCTTGTTTGACCTTAAAATAGAAAACTTGTTTTGGGAGGGAGGAACATGGTTACTTTATTATCATGGCCCTTGCCACCAAAAAAGTTGTTGACAGAGCACATTTATATTCTTCAGACTCACCTTTCTCTTTTTTCAGTTCAGGAGGCATAGATTTGATTAGGTGCAGTTATATCCAGGCTATACTACCTTCTATTCCAAGACTGTGAGACACCTTAGTGTCTATGTATTTGTCATAGTTTTAGAACCTGTGGTTTATGAATAGTTATATCACCTATTCTTGTCAGATTACCCATGATTAACCCATTTGCGAAGAGTTTCTGAATTTTGAATATTACTGCTCTCTTCATCTTTTATTTGAAATTATGAATATTTATAAAATCTTTTTAACGGCTTTGACCAATCAATTTGTTAACAGTATAGTATTCCAGCATGTGAAAGATTCATAATCAACCATCTCTCATTGGCAATTTGTTGTTTCGAATTTGTTATCTGATATTGCTGAGATGAGTACTTATATTCTTCAGATAAACTACAGAAAGCAAAATTATGCATCATAGGGCAGGACTTTTATTAATGTGATTAATACACTGCCTTGAATTAGAAATTTTGTTGAGTTGCTGAAACAGCACACAAGTTCTCTAAGTTTCTTTAGAATAGGCATTTTGTGTTTTTAGATAATTATTTCCTAATTACTAGTTTCTAACACGTAAAAGTCTTTTATATAAATGTTCAATTAATATTAATGCCTCAAAAAGACAAATTTACTTAAAGCACAGTGGTGGGGCATTTGCCTTGCATGCAGCCAACATGGCCGACCCGAGTTCGATTCCTCCGCCCCTCTCGGAGAGCCCGGCAATCTACCGAGACTATCTCGCCCGCGCGGCAGAGCCTGGCAAGTTACCCATGGCGTATTTGATGTGCCAAACACAGTAACAACAGTCTCCAATGAAGACGTTACTGGGCCCGCTCGAGCAAATTGATGAACAATGGGAGGACAGTGACGGACCGTGATAGATTAGTTTATTTCCAAGTGATCTTGGAGTCAATCTATAAACAGAGCAGAAGTTTCCAGAAATACTTATATTAATAATAGGCAAAGATAAATACCACATTAATTTTCTTGTTTATTTAATTTCCTTAGGAAAAAGGTAATTGTACTCTGGATATATATTCAGATAGTCATTTTGGTGTGATTGAGAGATATTAAACCCTGAAATTTTATAATATGAACTAAAAATAAACTGAGCAAAAAAAAAAGAGCGAAAATCTTTGTGGGGGGGATGTTGACTGCTTATGTGTATAAAGAAGGTAAGGGAGAGATTTATTAATCCACATTTATCATTTAAGGTATTATCTAATTGCCTTGGCGTTTGTACATTCTCATGATTAATTACAACTGAAATAAAGGTTAAAAATACAGTTTGAGTTTGCAAGTTGTTTTGACATTTCTCAACATCACAATTTCTTTTTTTTTATATTTTTTTCTTTTTTTATTAGTGAAACACCATGAGGTACAGTTATAGGCTTACAAATTTTGTGCTTGGGTTTCAGTTATACAATGATCAAGTGCCCATCCCTCCACCAGTGCCCGTCATCCATCACCACGGGTCCCAGCATCCCCCCCCATCTCCCCCCCCCCCCCCCCCGTCCCATCCTGCCTCTGTGGCAGGGTATTCCCCCTTGTTCTCTCTCTCTTCTTTTGGGTACTGTGTTTTGCAAGAGAGGCTTTGAGTGGCAATCATGTTTGGTCTATCGACTACTTTTAGCATGCTTCTCCCACCCTGGGAGGGTCCTCACAACACCCTTCATTTGGTGCTCTCTTCTCTATCTGAGCTTCTTTTCACCTAGAACGTGTGGCTAGCCTTCCATTCATGGAGCAAACTTAACACTAGATGGCAGGATAGAGTTATACTATTGTTGGGCAAGAAAGTTCACTTCAATGTTAGCAAGTTTTACTTTTAAAAGCTTTAATGTGGGTAAAAGTATGTTTGTTTTTATGTCTTAAAACATCACATGAATAAATAATACACTTATATCAACTTTATTAGAAGATCAATAATGCTTAGGTTTTTAAAAATTTGTGGAAATCAGTAATAGTCTCCTTATCCACAAATATGCACTGGTTGTTTTTTGTTTGTTTTGACCAAACCCTTGGTTGCTCAGGGATTACTGCTGGCTCTGCACTGAGGAATTATTCCTGTCAGTGTCAAGGGACCATTGAGGTGCTGGGGATCTAACCTGGGTCAGGCACTTGCAAGGCAAGTACACTCTCCACTATATATTGCTCTGGCCTTAAATCCACTATTAACCTTTCAGTAAATATTATTGAGATTTTTTTTAGACTTTGCAATGCATTTATAGAAATTTATAGACAGATTGTGATATTTATGGAAAATGCTATTTTGTGATATGCATTTTATTAAACCACAGTTTGTTATTAAGTAATCTTCCATGTTATTAAATATAACAAAATGTTTTATTTATTGAATCACCATGTGAACAGTCACAAAGCCTTTCAGTTTAAGTCTTGGTCGGATGTACAATGATCAAACACCTGTTCCTTCACCAGTGCACATTTTCCATCACCAAGAACCCCAGTATACTCCCCTCCCACCCATTCCCCGCCTGTGTGGCAGATTTCCACTTTACTCTCTCTCTTTACATTGAACACATTCAATATTATGACAAAAGATCCAACATTATTACTTGGAATTTTTCCCAACATTCAGACCTACCAAAAAGACATCATTAGATAATTTCTTTTCTATTGCCGATTATGAAGAGCATATGATGATGTGTGGCCACAATAGTGGCCACGGGAATTTGGATTTTTGATATTTTAGTAATAAGCCTAGAGGAATTACTGCCCAAAGCCCCTGGGTTCTGAGATTGTTTGTGTGCCTCTGGGATCATGGTTATTCAGGAGCCGGAGGAGGTGTTTGTGGGTGGCAACCCGGGGCATTGTCATGGCAGGAAGCAGGGCTGATTCCAACCCCCATCCCACGAGGCCCCATGGCCCTTGTCAATGCGGTCTCATACCTGGCTGTTCATTAGGCTCTAAAAGATGGAGGCCACCATGCCACCGCTGCAAGGGGGGACAGGCAGAGGGACAAACACCCTTCCCCTCCCAAGGCGGCAGAGCACCATAGATAAATGCACAGTCCAGATACATTTCGGTTGGGCGTTGTATTTTGCTCAGATTTTCCCACCACCATTCAAGCCTGTTTTTCAGGGACAAATGCTAGATCATTTACTTTCCATTGATCACTTTGCATATCAGGAAATGTCCTGGAAGAATAGTCCTGGTACCTACATACAGGATACCCCATCTGGGACTTCCTGGTGATATCGGCTCAGTATGGGACCCGGAGAATTCTCCAGGAGTTGTGGAGCCCGCAGGCAAGTTTTCTTTGCTGCCGTGTGCTGTAAGATAGCCAATAGTATAATATTATAAATAGACAATTATTTAATAAATAAGCCATTATAATTTCATGTTGTTGTATAATTTTTTACTTTTGTTAGGATTGTTGGGCTGGAGCGATAGCACAGTGGTAGGGCATTTGCCTTACAAGCAGCCAACATGGCCGACCTGAGTTCGATTCCTCTGCCCCTCTCAGAGAGCCCGGCAAGCTACCAAGAGTATCTCACCCGCACAGCAGAGCTTGGCAAGCTACCCGTGATGTATTCGATATGCCAAGCACAATAACAACAAGTCTCATGATGGAGACGTTACTGGGCCCGCTCGAGCAAATCGATGAACAACGGGAGGACCATGACCATGACTGTTAGAATTGTTGAAATTAGAATTTTTACTGTTAATACTTTTTAACATTAATATGATTATCACTGGCCTTGCATATGGCCTACCTGGATTCAGTGATCCAGATGGTATCTTTCCTTGACCCCCCCCGAGGAATGATATCAGAACACAGAGCCAGGAGTAAGGACCAAGTATCACCAGGTAAAGTTCAAACAAAATAAACAAACAAAAGTATGTAGCTTTAACTTTTATTCACATGTATTTTGCAATGCCCTCCAGAATTACTAGACCAAGTTATTTCCATTATAACCTAGATATAGTGCTTCAGAGATGATTTGGTCAACACTGATACCAGCACTGTGTAAAGGTAAAGGTAAAGGCCCTCCCGTTGATCGTCGATTTGCTCAAGCGGGCCCAGTAACGTCTCCATTGGAGACTTGGTTGTTACTGTGTCTGGCATATCGAATACTCTCGGTAGCTTGCCGGGCTCTCCGAGAGGGGCGGAGGAATCGAACTCGGGTCGGCCATGTTGGCCGCTTGTAAGGCGAACGCCCTACCGCTGTGCTATCGCTCCAGCCCACACTGTGTATTTCAAATATTTTTAAATAGCAGGGTGAAAAATCATATCCAATTATTTTGTTTCATAGCTTTCAAAAATGCTACAAATATTTTGCCATTTTGACAATTAATTATCTTCAATTTTGAATTACATGTTTGTTGGTATGTATACTACTCCTTTGGGGTATTTCTCTCTTACAGTAATTTTATTAATGGAGAAACTGGTTTTATTTAGAAGTTTTGAGGAAGGGGAGAGAGGAAGAGAAAGAGATTAAAATGGTCAAGGAAAGGCATGGACTTCGCTAAAGATGAAGAGGGTCCCAGTACACACCCCAGTGTTAAAGTATGAAAGTATGAAAGTACACATCTCAAAAGGGGTGATGCAGGTGACGCTTGTGCTTAGGCTGTGTAGGTGTATCCTTCAGTGGATTTTAAAAAAACACAGTTTCCTTTGTGGAGGGACACTCCCAAATAGTGGTCAGGTGACTTGGCAGCCTTCTGGTGATACTTTCCTAATCAGTTCTAAGGCCTGGGAATGTGGTGTTATTCTGGACAGTAGGCCCAATCTGGAAATTCTCAGGGACAACAGTGGTGCTCAGGGATGCAATGTAGTGCCAGGGATGCTATGTGTGCCAGGGTTGTAACTCAGGTCCTTGTGCAATCAAGGCATGTGTCTCTGTCCCCTGAGTTATTTCTTGAATCCCTGAAGACCATTTCTTTTAGGGGAGTTTTAGATCCACAGAAAAAGATACAGAAACTTCCCATGGAATTCCTACTCCAACATGAATAGCTACCTTCACTGTAACTCTTTCAACATTCCTCACTATATACATTGATTAAGAATTAATGAACCCATATTGACATAATCATCTAAAGTTTGTAATTTATATTGGTTCACTCTTGACATTGTGCATTTTAAAGTTAATTTGGGACAAATTTATGATATGTTTTTCTTCATTAGAATATTGTACAGAGTATTTTAACTTCTCTAAAAATAATCTAAGCTCTTTTCTATCCTTTGGTTAGGGTATGTGGGTGGAAAGAATTCTTTGGAGATACTGGTGGTTGTAGTAAGGTAACAACATACCTTTAATACATAAATATTTACAGTCTTATAAACCAGCATAGCCTCAATTTAAAAAAAGGAATAAAATTCAATAAATGAAACAAAATAATGCTACCATTATTTCCAAGAGTAGTAGGAAATCAAAGATTTTAAGGAGGGGTTAACATGAGATTTGTCTTTTGTAAAATACACTATGACTATGGTCTCAGGAATTAATTGAAAGAGAACCATACCTGATGAGGGGTAGCAATGTGAGAACTCTTGCAATGGTTCAAGAGAACAACAAAGGAAACAAAATGAATAGAATAATGGGGCAGAATGAAAATAAGTTTGAGACAGAAAAATATGTCCAAGATATCACTTAAGCTTAAATTGCAAGTGAATTCCCTGGATACATTAAATTGAAAATGGTATATTCTGGCAGGAAAGGCATACAAGGAAAAGAGACAACTTTAAGTCAGATGAGTATAACTTAATTCCAGAATATGTTGCAGTTGATATACTTTGGAAATAAAATATCAAGTGCAAGTTATCAGATCTTGCTCCCATAGGAGAGATCTAGACAAGAGGCACCCATTCAGAAATTTTTGCCACGTGTATGTCAACTGAAGCCATGAGTAGAATTTATATAAGGAAAAAGAGAAAAGGGCCTCTTTTCTCTAAGACTCACTTTCAAGAAAATTCAACATTTAATGCCTAGAAAGAGAAACTTCCAGAGAGGTGGGAGGATATATAAGAAAATTTGGTGTCTCAGCATGTTGAATAACCACATTCCATTTGCTATGAGTCTTTTGTTATCCAAGTCATGGTCACCACTATTGGACAAAGGGTGGCCATGTGACATCAACACACCTTATGTGAAGATTTCCCAGAGGCAGGTTTTCTGAAACAACGTTTTTCACAGAAGCAGCTCTATATTTGATAATGGGTGAATAAATAAATTAAGCCTTCTACCTTAAACATTACACTTTTTAGGTTCACAGAAGTAGGGAGTCCTAGGAAGGAAGTGCATAATTCTTTGTAGAAAGGAACAGAAGCAGGGCGGGTAGGTGACTGAATTGCAATTGTGGCAAAGCAGAAACCACGGAACTGTGTTGCTCATCAGAAGAAAAGCCAGTGTCTAGAGAAAATTTAAACTTAAAATGCCTGTCACCTGGAAACTTTTGCATTTCATGATAATTATTCTTTAGGCATTCAGCTTTCTGAATGTAAGAAGTGTGTAGAGTTGGCCTAGATTCTCAGATTGTTGGATTGTGACAGTTGTGAAATCGTCAGGTTGTGATGATCAAAAAATAAGGGAAGGCTTGTTTTAAAATAACAGTCTCTACTTTGCATAGCTAGTAAATCCTGAAAGAGGATGGTTACCATAAAACCTCTGAATGAAAGAGCTGTATCAGAGTGAGCCATGCTCAACTTTCTCATAAATGTTGACTTCATGTCCTGACTGCTTGCCTAAACTGCTTTGTTATAGAGCAGTGGTTCAAATGACATGGAGTCATTTGCAGTTGTTTTGTGTTTCTTTAGTTATAGATGAGAGAGAGTACAATGCAAAATAAAACAAACAAAATGGGGGTAGGGATAAGTCTATGATTATAGAAAACTCATAAAAATGACTGACATTTAAGTTAACCATTTTTCTACTGGAACTCTTTTTGATTGATTTGCTCTATTTTAGTGAAAAAATGACATCCTACATATCACTGTCACTGTCACTGTCCTCCCGTTGTTCATCGATTTTCTCGAGCAGGCCCAGTAACATCTCCACCGTGAGACTTGTTGTTACTGTGTTTGGCATATTGAGTACGTCAGGGGGAGCTTGCCAGGCTTTGCCGTGCGGGCGAGATACTCTTGGTAGCTTGCTGGGCTCTCCGAGAGGGGCGGAGGAATCAAACTTGGGTCGGCCATGTTGGCTGCATGCAAGGCAGATGCCCTACCCGCTGTGCTATCGCTCCAGCCCATCCTACATATACATCTAAACATTTTAACGTAAGGGTAACTAACTTCAAATGAATATTTAGGGCTCATCTGACTCCACCTTTTCCACTCTGATTACATGGTTAATATTCTGTCTATTGTCACAGTTGAGAGTATTTGGAATATAACCACAAGGAAAATGGCAATGTCTGTACAGTTTGTGTGACTGATTTATGCCATTGGTGCCATTGAATTGCACTTCTACTTTCACATAGCTCTTTGCTGGAGAAATTCTGTATAACAGCTTATCTGTTTCTCATTTACTGCTGCTTGGGAATTCTAGGAAAGCCATGGTTGAATGGAAGGAAACACTAGGCCTTGCATTCTTTGGAGTATGGAAATGAATCCTTTAATTTCTCCTCTGGATAGAATTCTTGACCTTATTTTGTTTTTGTGTGTTGGAAAGAAAGATATGGGTAGATATTATTCCCACAGGTAGATATGAGTGGAAAAGTCAAGTCAAGCAAGCATTGATAAAAATGAAAACCTACTCATATTTCAATTGGTTTCCTGAAGTCAGATGGTGAAAATTTTGGGCTTTGGCATCAGACCTGAATTTGAAGCCCAACCACCTTACAAACTGGATGGATAGCCTTAGCCAGACCACTTAATTCTAAATCATGAAGCTAGTAAAGATAGGAATTAAAATTTAACCCTAAACTGAATTGAAGAGATGAGGGTACTTTTTTATGTGAAACACCATGAGGTACAGATACAGACTTACAAATTTTTGTGCTTGGGTTTCAGTTATACGATGATCAAGTACCCATCTCTCCACCAGTGCCCATCCTCCACCACCACTGGTCCCAGCATCCCTCCCACCCCCCTCATGCCCCCCGTCCCTCCCTGCCTCTGTGGCAGGGCATTCCCCTTGTTCTCTCTCTCTTCTTTTGGGTACTGTGTTTTGCAAGAGAGGCATTGAGTGGCAATCATGTTTGGTCTATAGACTACTTTTAGCATGCTTCTCCCACCCTGGGAGGGTCCTCACAACACCCTTTATTTGGTGCTATCTTCTATATCTGAGCTTCCTTTTCACCTAGCACATGTGGTTGGCCTTCAAGTCATGGAGCAAAATTCCTGGTACTAATCTCAGCCATTCCTGGGTGTTAGTCTCCCGTTTTGTTGCTTTATGTTCCCCAGATGAATGCAATCTTTCTGTGTTTATTCCACTCTTTCTGACTCATTTTGCTTAACATGATACTTTCCATGTAGTACCACTTGTATGTAAATTTCATAACTTCATCTTTTCTAACAGCTACATAGTACTCCATTGTGTAAATGTACCAGTTTCTTTAACCAGAAGATGAGGGTACTTTTGAATTGCTAGCACATGCTCAGCTCAACAAAACATTGAATAAAAAAGACAATTGAAAAGGTACCTGAAGAAAATCCTAGTGCTTTATATTTCTGTCATTTTTTTCTTTTAAAAATTAAGTTCTCAGCTTGCTCTTCAAGTCTGTGTTCACCCTTGAATATGTATGTCGCTTGCCTGTCTCTATGTATCCTTGCTTGCTTGCTTTTGCACTCTGGAGAAGTCTGTGTTCTCTCTCACATACTTCCTCTCTTTCCTTCCCCTCTTCCTAAGCAAATTTTATTTCATATGAAGTAACTTGTTTCACTAAAAAAATCAAGTTCTCAAAAACTTTCTAGCTGTCTCTGTGTCTGTGTTTCAGTATCTTAAACATATTTCTTTTTTACGTTAGTAATCATTTAGTCTTTGACATCACATATTTTAGGTTTCTCATAAGAATTTTTTGAAAATGCAGTTATCAAATAATTTTGTCCTTGCTGTCCAACTTGTATCAATGACATTTTCCATCTTCATCATATTTGACTTTTTTCACATTTGACTCTCTTTATTAGTCTTTTTGGAAAACTTCTATATTTTCATGACATAATGATGTTTCTGAGTTTTCTTCCAGGGTCTAAATTTCTTTCCATTATTAAAGTATGGCATTGTATATTTCTATATTTCTCCCAGATGGTCAGGTTCAAATCAAAGTGCTTTGAAGTACATTGATGTTTCTCAAGTCTCTCTCCAGTATACAACTTTCTTCTAAGATCTCGTTCCACATTACTCTTCTTTTCTTTTTTTTTGTAAGAGTACTGCTATGTATACAGCCACTGATTGGCTGATTGAATTGTGCATAAACTTCACATTACTTTTTTTCATTTTTTATAATTTTATTTACTGAATCATCGTGAGAGCAGTTACAAAGCTTTTGGGTCTAAGTTTTGGTCATACAATGAAAGCTTCCTTCACCAGTGCCCATTCTCACCAATAAAAACCCAGTATACCCCTATCCCACACCCTTCCCCTACGTGTGGGGCAGATGATTTCCACATTACTCTCTCTCTACTTTGATCACATTCAATATTTTGAGACCAGACCCACCATTATTATTAGAGATTTTACACCACCACTCAGATCTGTTGAAAAGGCAACAGTAGACAATTTGTTTTGAGAGGCCGTTCATGAGCGATGACTTGGGGTCTCATTGGGGTAGGGAGGACATGACCGGCTCCACCCCCATCCCATGAGGCCCCGCATGTCTCGTCACTGCGGACCCATACCTGACTGTCCAATGGCCTCTGGGGGATGATGGCCATCAGAGTGAAGCAGGTGGAGGGAGACAACACCCTTTCCTCCCTGGGGTGGCCTAGCGACAGTAACCTACTGTGGGGTCCAGACACATTTCTGCAAAAAGCCACTGGGTTTTGAGATTTGTTTCTGAATCTATGTGATCATGACCGTTAAGCAGCTTGATCAGGAGCCAGAGAGGCCATTTGTGGGCAATGACTTGGGTTCTCGTTGGGGTAGGGAGGATAGGACTGGCTCCACTCCCATCCCATGAGATCCTGCGGGCCCAAACCTGACTGTCCAGTGGCCTCTGGAGGATGACGGTCCCCGGGCCGCCAGGGAGAACAGGCCAAGGCACGAAGCCTATTCTCACCTGGGTTGGCCCAGCACTGGTAACCTACTGCAGGGACCGGATGCATTTCTGCCAAAAGCCGCTGGGTTTTGAGATTTGTTCCTGAGTCTCTGGGATCATGGCCATTAAGCAGTTCAATCAGGAACCAGAGAGGCCATGCATCCAATTATATAGCTGAGCCGGAGGTGGTTTGTGGGTGTGTCTCCCACATACCTAACTTTTGGCCGTTTATTCTTGGTAAACTTTGCCCCAAGTTTTTGGGGTCTGGCCAGAGGCACAGCAGCAATTTTGGGGTATCTGGAAGTCTGAAGGCGCCATGAGGCTGCTGATGCACTCACCTCACAGGTGCAGATTGATCTGCTGGCGGCACCATACCCCCTACTCTACTTTTCTTTGTGCAAATTCATCTCAGTCTGCTACAACTATTTCAAAGTCTTTAGTCCCAAAGTGGGAATTATCTCTCTTCCTTCCACCCCAAATAACCAAATTCTTAAATCAAATAAAACTCTTCACATCTCTGTACTCTTCTTCTCTTTCTGTAAGGATGAGTGTGTCAGAAACTATTGATTTCCAAAATAAAAGTTATTTCTAATTTTTGTTCGATGATAAGACTAACACAACTTTTTTGAGTAAACATGTCTATACAAAGGGGTCAGTTATAAATTGGATATATTTGACAAACCCATCTATTTGTACCAGATAACCTCTCTTTCCACTTATACGCCTCCTGAACTAGGAATGGCTCAATTTGATCTAATGAGAAATAATCTTTGTATCCTCTTAAGGGAGTATTTTTTTAATTTGAAATAATTGGGATAAAGTACATTTTGTCTTTGTCTCTGTTTTCCTTCTTGAAACAACATTCCAAGGATATATGAATATGATGCATATATTATGGCATCTATTTTTCTACTGCTGGATAAATGCCTTAGGATGAAAGCCAGTGTGGTAAGAATGATAGTAGAAAAGAAGAGGGCACAGTGTTTAGTGTGTATAAACTAAGGTTAGCACACAAAAAGGAAAGAAAGTTATAGGCTACAAGTGTATCCACTGGAAACTCATGAACAACGAGAGTTAAAATGAGAACATTTGGGGCCAGAGCCATAGTATAGCAGGTAGGGGATTTGCCTTGCATGTGGCTGAACGGGGTTCAATCCCCTGCATCCCAAATGGTCCCCCAAGCTACGCCAGGAGTGATTCCAGAGTGCAGTGGCAGGAGTAATCCTGAACATCATTGGTTGTGACCCCAAAAAAGAAGTCAGAAATCAAAATCGGTCAGCATTGGCAGTAATAATTTAGTTTCATATACCAAAATTTTAGAGAAACAGAGAACTTGAGAGTAAGTCGCAAAAATAATAAAATGATCTGAAAGGGAACCTAGTAAAACTAACGTATGTGTTTTATAATGGAACTAAAAAGATATTTAATATACCTAAGTTATTGATAAATTCTTAAAACATTTTATCACGATAAAATACAGACTAGAATTTCACATTTAAAAGAGGTTTCAAAATAAATCAGTTGTCTTTTTTCTCTTTCTACTTTTGACTTCAATAATGATTCAATTTTTCATTACTCAAATCACCACTCAGACTGTATAGCTTAAAATTAGGTTTAGTAATGACCATTCCTTCCAACATCTCCCATGTATAATAAAAATTAAGGTAATTATTTTCATAATATAATTTTATCTCATTTAATTTGACTATTCTGTAATCAAGTACATCCAAGTAGAATGTTTTCTTGACTTAAAATTTTCAGGAAAATCCAAGAGAAGACATAAACAATGAGAATTCCAGTCTAAATGGCTTGATTTATAAGAAATAAAGGATCAGATTCTAACATGAAGATATGAATGCTTATTGGTAAATAAATATCAAAGCTGTTTTATTCATTAAACTACAGGCCACTGAGATGAGAGGATTAAGGACTACAGATGATTTTATGTAGTTAAATATTGCAATAGTCAGTTATTCAGGAGTAAGAATGAAAATTATTATTGCTAAATCATTATATATTTTAGCTTTACTAGAGGATTTTAGGAGAATCCGGTAAAAAGAATAAATGCTATGAACAGAGTTACTTATTCTGGGTTTGTGATCTCTCAAGATTTATAAAATTTAGCCAAAGTGAATTAATCTACTATGGAGGTTAAAATATATATTTCTGAGGTACTTTGTCAGGAACAAAGAATCATCAAGAGCTTCTCATTGCCAAAGTGGCATCAGAATCTGGCACTTGTACCATCACTCTAGTTCATCAGATAATTACAGTATCCCTGGTAAGTTCAAATGCAACTTCAAAGTCTTCCTTTACATAGCTCTAAGAAGATACAAACATTGGACTAGAGTGAGTCGTCTTTGGCTTACAAATATATAAAATCCCGTATACTAAAAAAATAAGGCTTTCCTATTCTTCATGTTCATATGTTGCTAATCTTTGTCTTCAAACTTCTAACTCCCTCAGTAATGAATCACTTGAGATTCTTCCAAAGTTTGAGTTTTTCATATGCTCAACAAAGCAAATGACTTACCTGCTGTACTGTCTCTCTGCCTCCATCAGATTCACTCTTTACTTCCCCTTACCATTTCACAAAGGACAACTTTCTTGAGAGTCAGTAAAATCACCAACCCATTGCATTCAGAAAAACTTTTTTTTTGTTCTTGTTTTTTGCTTTTCCTGGCTCTGCACTGAGGGATCACTCCTGGCAGCCCAGGGGGTTGAATGGAGTTTGGACCATGCAAGCCCAACCCACAGTACTCTCTCTCTAGTGTCCTTTGCAAATTCTTAAACTCTTTGAGAACTCTATTGGATTCCCTAAGCATAGAGTCAGTATTTTTCTAGGGGGATTTAGTTTATTTCTTAACAGATATAGCAGGATCTGCCATGCTTTTACAAAATTGGTCACACAGATTAAGGAAGTCACACAGATTAAGTCACACAGATTAAGGAAGAGGTTTGTATGGGGGTTGGGGTACAGAATGGAGCATGATAATAACAGACTGAAAGATGGGGAAATGGAGATACTTAAATATTGATTCAACGCAAACTCAAAACCTTTTAAGATTCATTACTGTACATCATAATCAATTGGTTCTTTTTGAATTCTGGATATGGGTTTAGCACTGTGTCAAGCACAGGAAGAACTCAACCGAATTAGTGGTTATAAAATTCTTAGGGAACATGACGTTCTTGATATTAAGTCTATAAAATTGAAACTATTGAGAGAACAATAGACAACATGGGTGATCAAGTATTGCCACTTATGACTTTGAGATCCTTAAGTTTTTGAACTTATTTTTATTCTTTACTTGAGATAATAGTAAGGAAAATTTCTTTGACTCTCAGATCACTCTATATTAATTCTTCACTAAATAAAAAAATTCAGCTAGTTATTTTAAGTATTAGAATGATAAGCATGATTAAGTTTACCAAGAAACGTGATGTGGTCTTGGAAGAGAAATATTTTTCCTTATAATATTTGAGCTGGGACCCGAGGTAGTGGAGGATGGGAGCTGGTGGAGGGAAAGGTACTTGATCATTGTATAATTGAAACCCAAGCACAAACATTTATAAGTCTGTAACTGTACCTCATGTTGTTTCACTAATAAAATAAATAAATAAAAATAAAGAACAGAATATAAAATCAAAAAAAAGGAAAAAAAAAGGTTAGTGTAGGACCCATTATTGGAGAAAGGCTTTTAAGGTCTTACAAAACATCTGTTCTACACAGCTTTTAACTTTTTTTTAAGGCCAAAGAGTCTATTGTCATTAGAGTTGATAGCTGGCATGAGCTAAATAGAGATTTAAGGTAATGTATGAAACTAAGTAATTGCTCTTGTTATTCAAACTGTAGTCTTGAGTTTTGTTTCATAATGTGGACAACAAATTAATGTACAAAGGCTCCAGATCCCAGGCTGGAAATATCTCCAGAAGGAATAATTCAATGAACTGAAAAAATACATTTTGCATTTTTTATGAACCGCTTAGGGTTCCTGGAAATGTCAGTTATATAAATATAGTGTACTATGTCATTCTTTAGCACCATTACTCAGTTAGAATATAACTATTTTACCTTAGCCATGACAACATGGAAATAACTGCCTAGAGGTTTATAACTGAATCACGAAATTTAACATGACCTAGCTGGGCTACTGCCTTACCTCTAAAATCTTTCTTGCATCTAGTTACTTTATATCCATGTAGGTGCTCAAATAAAAAACAAACATGCTTATTTCTCTACTCTGCCAATTTTACCATGTTTTACCAATTTTACCAATTTTACCTCTCAAACCTACCTCCATCTTTCAATCTCACTGTTACTCTCCCTGCATAACATATCTTCCTGCATTAGTGCAACAGTCTCTAGGCAGACTCAAGCTCTGTTGTTTGATATTTCTGTTCCATTTTTCAAACTGGAGCCAGAAAAAAATTATAAAACATACTTCTTACTTTCAGTGGACATAAAAATACATATAATAAAAAATCACGTTTCTGTGTTAGTTTTGACAAATCCATTGAACTGTGAAGCCAACACCACAACCAGAACAAAACAATTATCTTCACCTTAAAATTTTCCTTGCAGTCATATTTTTCCATCAGTCCTAAGCTATGACAATTGCTTACCTATTATTCATCTTTTCCAGGAAGTTAGGTAAATTGGAGTGAAACCGTACATAACATTCTGCTTTTGTCTTCTTCAAAATACATATGAGATTTATTCATATTATTCAGTATAGCTTTCATTTATAGTGCTTAAGAGTATTTCTGACTGATATACAAAGGAACATAATCCCCAAGGAACCTTGTCCCCAACCTACACAGAAATATGAAGAAACAACGCAAATACCCACCACATGGGGAGGACGACGAAAAGAATCCAGAAGACTCTGTCAATACTGCTCACCTAAGGGACCTCTCTGACAAAGAATTCAGATACGAAGTCATGAAGATGTTCAATCAACTCAATGAAACAGTCAGACAGATATCCAGTAACATGACAGAAAAAATCGACAAATTACGTGAAGAAATGAGAGCAGAAATGTCACGAATAAAAGATTCCGTAGATGAAATGATAAACTCAACAATAGAATGACCACAGCTGAAGAGAGAATCAGTGAGCTGGAAGATCAGCTGCACCAAGCCAACAGGCAACAACAAACAGCGGCAAGGGACCTCAAAATAGCTCTACAGAGAATCAGAGTTCTAGGAGATGATTCCAAGAGGAACAACATTAGAATCATTAGACTACCAGAAGCTCAGGGAAACAATCCCAATGAAAAAAATACGGTTAAACAAATCATTGCTGAAATATTCCCAGAGGTCCACAATGCAGCCATTCAGGTTCAAGGAGTCCAAAGGGTACCAGCTAAAAGAGACCCTAACAAAAACACTCCAAGACATATCATAGTTAGAATGATTGATGCTGCTGATAGAGATACAATACTGCAAGCAGCAAGATCAAAGAAGAAAATCACATACAAAGGAGCACCCCTTAGATTCACAGCAGATCTATCAGAGAAAACCCTCCAATCCCGAAGGCAGTGGCGAGATATAGTGAAGAATATTTCTGGTTGGAGTGATAGCACAGAGGATAGGGCATTTGCCTTGCACACGGCGAACCAGGTTCGATTCCTCTGCCCTCTCAGAGAGCCCCGTAAAATACCGAGAGTATCCTTCCCGCACGGCAATCTCACCGTGGTGTATCCGACATGCCAAAAACCATAACAACAAGTCTCATAATGGAGACATTACTGGTGCCTGCTCGAGCAAATAGATGAACAACGGGAGAACAGTGCTACAGTGCTAAGAATATTTCATTGTTCTGTAAAACTGGTTCATGCTTATTTTACCTATTTTACACAGCAGTTTAAATAGAAAAAAAAAGTGTTCACTTGGTGTAAACTATTAAAAAGGTATCAGATTGACATCAACACATGAAAACATTTAGCACAGTGATTCCAGCCTCACCTTTGTTTCTGTGTTCTATGTGTGTACATCCAAATGCCTCCTGATCAAATTCACTAGAATGCCACAATGGCACAAAATGTCAAGTTGTACAAAAAGTTCTCCTGAAATTCCTGTCTCATTCTCTTTATAAGTAGCAACATTGCTAAGAGTTACTCAGATTTAATTCAGAGAATCACATTGCCATCTCTCTATAGACTATTATTGAATTTAAATAACAACCTATTTCTACTGATTCATTCTCTTCATCATAATTTGTATTATTTTTTCTTTTTTCTATGAGTTACTGCAGTGGTTTTCTATGAGCTCTCTCTTTTTTCCATTTTTTTCTCTATAAATTCTTCATGAAGAAATTAGAGTGATTTTTGTGAAACTCGGAGACTTATTAGTAGCGAAATAAGGGAACTGTCTATTGATATTTTAAAGCAAATGTTTAGTTGCTTTGCCCAACACAAGGTTATAATTATTTGGTAATATTTCCAATGCTTATTTTTGCAGGCAGTTAGATTACATCAAATAATGTAGAATAAGATGTACCAATGGGTCTTATTTCAAAATAAACATTTCTTAGAAAATTCTAACAGACCTTGCCATATGTTGATTTCAACCAGTTATCATCTAAATTGTTTTGGGTGAATTGAATTCTAATTCCAAGGAATAATAAGAGTTAAATCAATAATTATAAAAGTGAAATGTTTTATCCTTCATCTATAGTTACTAATCTATAATTCTGAGTACATTTTCCCCTGAAAATATGTGAAAAGATTATATTTTAGAAACAAATAGAGCTATATTAATTTAATGTAATTTAAAACATGAACTTTCTAGATGCCATAATTTTCAAACTCGTGAAAACATCCAGGAATGTAGAAAACATATAGTAATGAGAATAAAAACTACTAAGAAAATTTTATTTATAATTTCTGATACTTAAGTCAATATTTTAAGATGACTTTAATTTTCCCTTTGAGATGCTTATTCATTTCAAACTGAAAACAAAAAATTTAAATCAGAGCGACCTGGTAATCCACATACTAACACATAAAAGATGTTGAAATAGAACAAATTAGCATCAAGCACTTCCTGATATGGTGCATGAAACAAATGCAGCACTACTGACTGCATGCCAAAAGTGCAAACTTGAATCAAATTGAAAAGCAAGAGACAAAGGTCAAAAGTTCTGGCTTATAAGCTTCAAAAAACATCAGTGTTACTAATCACAAAAACCTGAGAAATGATTCCAGGTTGAAAATATTCAACCAATGGAGATATATACTGTGAGACATTCTTTTCCTATAGAGAACTTAACTGGGCTAATATGCTAAAATAGCAATACAATTTGTCAACGTATACAATTATTTTGTCAATTGGTATTTGTCATCAATACTATTTTCTATTGTGATCATCGCCTTATTTTTTAAAAATACTCTTTCTTTTGGAAACTTCACACTGAAATATTTGAGTAAAGTTTCACGTTCTGCTTAATCTCAAACTCACAGGGGGAAGAGGGTACATGTTTGTGTGTGTGTGTGTTTGTGTATGTGTGTGTACGTGTACACACATATATGTAGAAAAGAAGATAGAGAGACAGTGAGTTAAGGTATTGATTCACATAATTGTGAAATTTGGAAATAATTTAGCATAACAATTGAATTTTAACTTAGTAGAATTATATTTACAGAAAGCTGGGGCTCTTTTGGATTTTCATATAGGGCATTTCGACTTCTAGTTAGCAAAAGGCATGTGCTCCGTGACAAAATTGTTGTGTTTACCCCTTACAAAGCTGTAAGTCAGAAGCTGGGGAAGGGAGAAAGGCTGAGTGAATGTGTTGCAGGACCCAAGGGTGCTTAATCTTTAGTAGGGGAAGATACGGGAATTTCATTTCAAAATTCAGTTGCCCAAGTGGTGCTGGGAAAATTGGACAGCTACCTGCAAAAAATGAACACTGACCTCCATCTAACATCAGGCACAAAAGTCAGATCAAAGTGGATTAAAGACCTCAATATCAAAACGGAATTCATAAGGTACATGAAGGAAATTGTAGGCACGACCCTCCCTGACATTGAAGCTAAAACCATCTTTAAGGATGAAACACCACTGACCGAGCAAGTGGAAACAAACATAAACAAATAGGACTACATTGAACTAAGACTTAGCTTCTGCACCTCAAAAGAAACAGTGACCAAAATACAGAGAGAGCCCATGGAATGGGAAAGAATATTTACCCAATATCCTATTGATAAGGGGCTAATATCCAGGATATACAAGAAACTAGTAGAATTGTACAAGAAAAAACCTCCAATCCCATCAAAAAATGGGGAGAAGAAATGAACAGAAGTTTCCTCAAAAAAGAAATACACATGGCCAAAAGGCAGATGAAAAAATGCTCCATGTCACTAATCATCAGGGAGATGCAAATTGAAACAACAATGGGATATCATCTCATACCACAGAGACTGGCACACATCAAAAAGAAAAAGAACAACCAGTCCTGGCATGATGTAGGGAAAAAGGGACTCTTTCATTGTTGGTGGGAATGCCGACTGGTCTAGCCTTTATGGAAAGCAATAAGGACATTTCTTAAGAAACTAGAAATTGAGCTTCCATATGACCCTGCAATACCACTTCTGGGAATTTATCCCGAGGGTGCAAAAAAGCACAATAGAAATGATATCTGCACCTGTATATTCACTGCAGCACTGTTCACAATAGCCAGAATCTGGAAACTAACCTGAGTGCCCAAGAACAGATGACTGGCTAAAGAAACATTGGTATGGGGCTGGAGCAATTGGTATGGGGCTGGAGCACAGCGGGTAGGGCATTTGCCTTGCATGCGGCTGACCCAGGTTCGATTCCCAGCATCCCATATAGTCCCCTCAGGACCACTAGGAGTAGTTCCAGAATGCATAAGCCAGGAGTAACCCCTGAGCATCGCCGGGTGTGACCCTAAAAGCCCCTCCCACCCACACACACAGAAAAAAGAAGCATTGGTACATCTGCACAGTGGAATACTATACAGCTGTTAGGAAAGATGAAGTCATGAAATTTGCTTATAAATGGATGGTCATGGAGAGTATCATTCTAAGTGAAGTGAGTCAGAAAGAGAGGGATGGATATAGAATGACTGTGTTATTTGTATAGTATAGTATATCATAATATGAGACTAACACCCAAGGACAGTAGAGACAAGGCCAGGAAGATTGCTCCATGGTTGGAAGCCTCCCTCATAAGCTGGGGGAGAGGGCAGCTGGGATAGAGGAGGGATCATTAAGTCAGTGATGGTTGAAGGTATTCCTCAGGATGAAGATATGTACTGAAAGTAGATAAAGAACCAAACATAATTTCCTCTCATTATCTATATTGCAAACCATAATGCTCATAAGTAGAGAGAGAGAGAGAGAGAGTAAGAGGGAAACTGTCTGCCATAGAGGAAGAGGAGGCGTGGGGAGGGATATTGGGTTCATTGGTGGTGGAAAATGTAGACTGGTAGAGTGACGGGTGTTCGATCATTGTATGATTGAAACTCAAATATGATAGCTCTGTAAGTGTTGCTTTCGGTGATTCAATAAAAAATATAGTTATAACGGTTTGAAATAGGCAGGCACAGGAAGATAATAAATTTACTATTAATTATAAGTAATAAATAGGTGGTTAATTGATTAGTATCCAGTATAGGATATGGAGCCCAATTTCTCCTGGCAGGCAGAAGGTAAAAGAAAAGATTGTATACTCTGAAGCCAGACCACATTGGACCTTGATTCTTTCCTTTACTGATTAGATGATCCTAAAAGTGTTTTGTAATGATCTTCCAGTTCAGTTTTCTTATGTATAAAATGAAGAAAAATCTTTACTACCATAACTGATGTTGTAAAAGCACAATGTTGGTAAGTGACCTCATGGAGACAGGGTACTTTATTTTTTTATCAACATATCTGGAAAACAATGCATACAAATAAGAATGCTTTCAAGACTCAAAATTAGATTTATTGAGAATCATCTAATATCTTATGCTGGAACCTCAGTCTCTCAGAGTATTCTCATTGCCTACAAATATTTTTAAATCATTTTGTTTATAGGTATAAGTAACTCAGTAGATTGTAATGGTGATAATTATTTTTAAAAAATTTTAAATGGTCATTTCTCTTCTTAATGTGAGATTCTCTCTGACCATTGATTTTGGCTCAGCAGCTGTGAAAATCATGGTTTATACATTCAAGACACTAAAGAGGAAGGAAAGTTTTAACAGAAACTTTATCTTACATGTTCTCCCTCTAACTTTGAACATGACCTTCAGGTGTCAGGCTTAAATATAATCATTTTATTTGACCATTCAGTCTAATTGTAATGAGTGAAAGGCTCTAAGACTTAGCACAGATGAGGTGGTGAGTCTTTTTCAGAAATGTTGCCTTTAAATAGACATTTGTGGCTTAATATATTTGTGGCACCTACCAGCTGTTTGCTACTACTAGGTACACTAATCCATTATGCTGATAATGCATTTCCAAAATGAAGATTCTGGGTCAGGGATAAACTTAGATTTCAGTTGACCATGTAAATGTTGATGTAAGTGTGAAGTCCTGTCAACTAATAGGTCATGCTGTATTATTTAGACTTTGTACAGGGAGGAGTTGAAAGGCTTGTTTTAGATTAGGCACTTATTTTCTAAGGGGAAGATTCATTCATTAAATAAGTTGACTACACTATCTGTTAAATCATTTTTTCAATGATACAATGGTGCAGAGCCAGGAATCAGCCCTGAGTATCACTGGGTGTGTTCCACCCCCGACCCCAAAAAAGGTATTTTGTTGTTAAAACAAGGGCAACATCTGCCAAAATAGAACATGTAGGCTTTTTGTGTTTTGATTTTATTTTGGGGCCACACTTTGGGATTTACTCCTGGCTCTGCACTCAGGATTTGCACCACCAGGCAGTGCTCAGAGGTCTTATAGAGAGCTGGGATCTTACCCAGGCTCATCACTAGCAAGGCAAGCACCCTCCTCGCTGTTTTTCTTCCTGTTTTGAGGCCAAACCCAGCAGTTCTCTGCAGTTACTCCTGGTTGGGAGACCATATAGGAGGCCAGGGATGAAACCCAGGTTGAAAAAAAAAACTTGGGTACTGTGTAAACCATCTTTGGAAAAAGTATTTAATAAGCTTACTATTTAAATTGAGACAGTAGGCAACAAATCATAGAGGGATATATATATATATATATATATATATATATATATATATATATGTCTTGGAGAGCCTGGCAAGCTACCAAGAGTATCCCGCCCGCATGTGGCAAGCTCCTCGTGGCATATTTGATATGCCAAAAACAGTAACAATAACGGGTCTCATTCCCCTGACCCTGAAAGAGCCTCCAATACAGCATCATTGGGAAAGACGAATAAGGAGAGGCTGCTAAAATCTCAGGGCTGGGGCTAATGGAGATGCTTCTGGTGCCGGCTCGAGTAAATCAATGAACAATGGGATGACAGTGATACAGTGATACAGTGATTAAGAAAATATAAAGATGCTTATGAAGACAAAGAAAATGAAAAGATGTGATTCCATTCCTTAAAAAACAAATTGAATGGGAGGGACCAAGGGGATGTAACGGAAGGAATCTCTGTCTACTTTCTACCATGATCACTACAAATTTACACTAAAATTTATTTAAATCTGCATAGAAACTAAAATCTTGGCAAACTTCATTTCCACCTTAAGGGATAAAAACACAGCATTCAGATGGGTAACTGAAATCCTTACTGAGAAAGAAACCCTAGTAGGGCAACAAGCTGCAATCAGGAAGGAATATTCAAAGAGATGGGATTTCTCCTGGGGATCAGAGGAAGTTGTGGTGAACACCCAAAATTCCCATTTTATTGCCTTGATTGGGATTTCCAATATAGTGTTGCAAAGCAGTGTGATAGCCTTGGTTTTAATTTTAGTCAACTTCCTGAGAAAACTTATAAAGTTGTGGAATTCCCCTTATTCCCGCTTTTGAGTGTTTTTTTAAAATCAAGAATGAGTGTTGACCATCTTAAATTATTCTGCCTCTATTCATATAATGATATCATTATTTTCTTTATTTTATTGATATATTAGATCACATTAATTTACTTTTGAAATGTTAAACCAATCTAGCATAGCTTGGGTAAATTTCACTTGGTCATACTAGATAAGTAATTTTATGTGTTGTTGGATTCAACTTGCTAATGTTTTGTTGGAAACTTTTACATCCACATTAGTGAGAAATAGTGGTTTTAATTTTGTTTTTTTGCAGTGTTTTAGTTTGTTTCAGAGTTAGTGTAATTCTAACTTCAGAAAAATGAAAAGGAAATATTTTACCTGTCACTATTTCTAAAAGAAATTTTAAAGAACTAGTATGTCTTCTACAAGCATTTGCTGTATTTAGCTAGTGATGGATTAAATCCTGGTACTTACTGTTTGAGAAAATTATTTATTATTGATTAATTTTTTAAATAGACTTGAGCCACTAGGGTTTTAGGGGGTGAGGCTGGAGAAGGGGTTGGGCCACTGATGGTGATACTCAGGGCTTACTACTGACTCTGTGCTCAGAGATCACTACTGGGAATCTCAGGGGACCATATGAGGCCTTGGGGATTTAACCCAGGTCCACCACATATAAGGTAAATAAGGCGAGAGTTGTGTCTGTTGTAATGTTTCAGTGGCACAAACACACACACACACACACACAGATACACATAGAGATACACACACAGAGAAACTCAGTTGTGAAAGTAGGCCTAAGTAATTTTACTAGACATTTGTGTTTGAATCTTTAAATTTCTTCTTTACTTAGATAATTATAAGACAGTAATATTGAGTGCATTCCTATCCAAGATGGGCCAATAGATATGTGCTTCAATTCAGCCACGGAGATATGAGAGAGATTTCTCAGTGTGGTTTGTTAAAAAGGCGTCCTTCTTTGTTAGAAAGACGTAAAGAAAAGACAGCATCTTCTGGGTTCTGTCTTGTCTGGATGTGGAGTTGCAACTTCTGCAACCTTCTCTTGACCATCAAAGAACCAATATTAGGTTGAAGTTTGATACTAGAATATCACAGTGGCATCAAGCTAAGGATAAGGATAATAATCAGTGAACCTTTATACAAACTACACCTTTAAGTGGTCCAACTTTTGGACATTGTATTAAGTATAGCAATCACACTTGTTATTCCCTCCCATTCATTGCAGTTAAAAAAAAACTTGTGCAGTGCAATGTTCTGTGCTTTACATATACGAAATTTGAGCTTAAAGCAGTTAAATAACTTGCCTAAACTCACAAAATATAAATACTTGATTTGAATCTGAACACAAGACTCTCTAATGTATATCCTTTGCATATTTCACCACAACTATGCAGAAATAAATAGGTATAATAAGTAGAATCCCAGATAAATAGCATAGACTATTATTCATATATACATATATATATATATATATTAGTCCTCTGACTATTATTCCTGTTCATTTTGTACGAAATACTTGCACACTGGCATTGGAGCCTAGAGGCAAAAGTGCCTTGCAAGTGTGACAATGTAAACGTTCCCTGGTGCTGCCACGTGTGCTGAGTGTGAGCTCTCTGCCTTCTGTGTATACAGACACAGAAAGGATAACTGTGTGGAAAAGCATCAGAGATTGGAGAGTGTAGTATCTCATCCATGAAATCTTGAAATGATCAGAACCTAGAGGTGATGAGGAAGAATTTTCTCTTAAAAACTTCAGAGGAAAAAAAACACTTCAGAGGAAATCCATTCTTTCTGCTACATTGATTTCTGTTTTCTTTCCTCAAAAGCTCTGAGACCATACATATTTTTATTATTTTTAAGACAGAAAGTTCTTGATGTATTATTTGTTACAATAGTCCTAGGAAAGGAATCCAGACTTCGTCACAGGATTTTCACCTTCTTTTCCTTTCACTGGAGAAAGTTTGTCTCAATGTTAACAATCATCCAACTCAATGTAGTAGATATGGCTTATTGTTTGCTCACCATTCCCTGCAGTAGAATAGAATATGCATTTACTAATGCTTCTTGTATCTTTGTCAAATGTATTTGGCCAATGATACATGAGCAGCTGCTTCTGAGATCAGGCAGTTTAGGAGAGTATTTTTTTTATTTCTGTAGAGAAGCAAGGAATCGTCCTACCCATTAGCTCTTGGTTAATGGGCTCTTGTGTAGAGTGAAAGCAATTTGAGGTCAAGAACTGTGTAAGTTCAATTTATTCACTACTCAGAATGATTAATATATAGAGAATAAGCAGTCAGTAAATATTTTCTTAGCGATGATTGCTCAGATAAAGAATTCCTTGATATATATCCTTGATATATACCAAGAGTATTCCGCCTGCATGGGCAGAGCTTGCCAAGCTCCCTGTGGCATATTCGATATGCCAAATGCAGTAACGACAATAAGTCTTATTCCCCTGATCCTGAAAGAGCCTCCAATTGTTGGGGAAAGACAAGTAAGAAGAGGCTGCTAAAATCTCAAGGCTGGGAGGAATAGAGACGTTATAGGCGCCTGCTGGAGTAATTTGACAATCAATGGGATAGAGTGATATATCAAGGAATTCATATATATATATATATATATACATACATACACGTATATAGAAGACTAATATCCATGGCCAGGGAAACAGGGGCTAGGAGGACTGGTAAATGGTGGAAATCAACCACAACTCTGTGTGGGGTGGAGGGTAGGTAAGATAGAAAAGGGAACAGCATGACAATAATAGCTGGAAATGATCATATTGGACAAGAACTGAATTTTAAAAGTAAGTAAAAGAATATTCCTCATAATGTTTCAGTATCTATATTGCAAACCACAGTGCTGAAAACAGGGGTGGGTGGGAGCAGAGAGACAGAGAGAGAGAGAGAGAGAGAGAGAGAGGCAGAGAGACAGAGAGACAGACAGAGACAGAGAGACAGAAAGACATAGAGAGACATAAACAGAGAGAGACACGGGGGGGCAGAGGGGAGATAGGAGAAAAGCACCTGCCGTAGAGGTGGGGAGAGGGGGGAGGGTTGATGGGAGAAAAACTGAGGACACTGGTAATATACACTGGTGGAAGATGGGTGTTGGAACACTGAATGATTAAAACCTAATCATGAACAGCTTTGTAAGGGTCTATCTCATAGTGATTCCATAAAATAACTTTTAAAAATACCTTTAAATCAAGCAAATAACACCAAAGTAGATTCTGTCATAAATCTGGTTCATGACACTCTTTAGATCAAGCCTATTGACCATTAGATCCTACCAGCACAGGCACAGAGATTTTATTTATCTTTGTGTGAGTTTATTCAACAGGTATCACTTAGATCTCACACAGTTTTTGTCAGGAGTTGTCAATGGAGAATGGTAGCCATTATCCAGGGGCCATTTGAAAAGCACGAGGACATTTTGTTGTTACAGTGACTGCTTCTGGGAGGGCACCAAGTATGCTGAATTTTCCGTCATTTATTACTTTATTAATGAGCATTCATCTTGTTTACAATTATTAACATCCTGTATTTATCTCCTGTAAGTTTTCTTTTTTACATCAGATATACACGTTTCTCTAGGTCAATCATTTTCTTTCAAGTTATTTTAATCACTACCAACAGAAATTATTACATTTTCTGTCACAACCCTATCTGTGTAAATGCATGTATGATTGAAATACTATTTTCCTGTGCCATGTGTTATACACTCTGATTTTCTAATTAAAATAATACTGCTTAAAATCCACTAAATTGATTTTCAAAAGATAATCATTGGTTAAAACTCAATAAAGCAAAGTGTTAGAAGTATAACTAATGGCAAAAATATAGGGTCTAAGAGTGTTTGAATTTTAAGATTTTTAGGAAATGGCAAACTATCTCCAAAGTTTTTTTTCTATCTTAGACCTGCCAAGAATGGAAAAAAGATTCTGTTGCTCTACAATCTTGTTTTAATCATTTTAATTTTACAGCATAATATATCAGACTACATGCATTTTTTTCACTTGATGTTGATATAAACTATTTCTGGTTTTAAAATTTGATTTTTTAAAAAATTATTAGATAATATTTCATTTTAAGGATATATTACCATCCATGTGACTCCTGTTTTTCATATAACTGTGCTTCCAAGATATTTGATAACTCTATGATGAAATCATTAATTACAGTTTTTGACTAATCAATCTCATTGCATCTTAGGACAAATGCCAAGTCTCAGGATAATTAAGTCAAATGGTATGACTATGTTTATAACTTTTGCTATGATTTTTCAAATCAACATCCAAAAATTTGTATTTATTTACTTTTAGATAAATCCAAATTTTCTTAACGTTGGGAAAAGCAAATTTTAACTGAACACAGAACATTAGACAGTGGAGTTTTATTTATAAAACATTATTCTTAAATAGATTTTGAAGTGTATCTTCCATTTTCCATATTTAGAACTATAAACATAAATAGAAGGAAAGAATTTCTAGCATTAACACTGTATTAATTCATTTCACTTTAATAGTTGTTGATTTCACTGTGAAATAAAATTAACACTATTCTAGTCACCAGAAACCTACTTTCAGTTTTTCCCTCATTGACTACATAACTTTTATCAAACTATTTAACCTGTTTGTGTCTTCATCTGTAGAAGAGTGATGTTTAGTTGTGTTTAGAATGTCTTAGAATTTGATTGAGAATTAAATAACTCAGAAGAGGGAAAACCATTAATACTTAAACTGGCCAAAGGAGATCATAAAAACCTCATTTTGAAATATACTTAAATCTATTCTGTAGATTTTCCACCATAACATTGCTCTTCAATATGTAAACAGATCCTCCATGATTTTAGCAGAGATGAGTTGGTTTCATACCTAGCAATTAATGCCCTGCTTGTTTATTTTTTTAATTAAAATGCTAACATTAAATGAAGAAAAAAGTAAGCTTCTCACAATTAAAAAAAAACAATGCTTGCAGCACAGTATCTTGAGATTCTGATTTAATTGTTCTGGGATGAGGTCTGGGCTTTGATATATTTCAAAAGCTTCTTGGGTGATGTCAATGGTGCAACTGGGAAAGAAGCATTCTAGAATTATGCTCTCAGTATTGTAGTCAGTAGCCACATGAGAATTTATAAATTGAAATTTAAACTAATCACAATTAAATAGCATTAAAAAGTGAATTTCTTGGTGCTGGTAGGTACAGTTCAAGAGCTAGATTGTTATTTGTAGATGAGTTAGTGTCTTAAGTTAGAAAGTCAGCAGACAGAGCAAAAGAACTGTCCTCTAACTCATGCCCGTGCCAGGGATCAGAGGCACTCAGTCACAGCTGCTACCCCTTTGGACCTTTAGTACCTAAAAGGTGCTAGGTCTGTAGGCACCATTGCTCTTCAAAAAAATGATGTAGTTAAATCGATTGTTTTGTTTAAATAAAGGTAATTGTATTTATATGCAATGAAATATACAGGTCTTGAAATATTGGATGACTTTGTTTGTTTATTGGGCCACACTCAACAGTGCTCAAGTCTTACTTTTGGCTCTGCACTCATGAATCACTCCTGGCAGGACTCAGGGGACCACATGGGATGCCGTAGGTTGAGCTCTGGTTGTACTGTACTGTCACTCCAGACCCTTACTGGTAGTACTGTACTGTCACTCCAGTCTGGACTGAGCTCTGGTAGTACTGTACTGTCACTCCAGACTGTACTGTCACTCCAGACCCTTACTATTAGATGACTTTTGACAAATATATACATCCATTTATCAACACCCCAATAAAAATATAAAACATTTACACTACTCCTTTCAATGCACATATGCTAGCATCAGATGCATCCATCAAGGACCTGATGGTACAAGCGCGAATGATCAAATACGACATCATTGGTCTGACCGAGACAAGAAGGCACGAATCTCACCATGCAGTTTTCGACACTGGAGAAGAATTGTTCCTCAGAACATGCGAAAAAAAGAGGTGTCGGAAGCGTCGGTGTCCTTGTCAACACAAACTTGGCCATGAGCATTGATTCATTCGAATGCCTAACAACCCGAATCGGACGTTTACATTTGAATAGATGTGGCTCACTGCCAGCAGTTTCTATCTTTGTTGTCTACGCACCAACATCTCATTATGATGAAAGAGAAATTGAGAAGTTCTACATGGAGCTGGAGAAGTTCTATAAAGAAGACCACACCTTCTACAAGATCATTGTGGGTGATTTTAATGCCAAGATAGGACCGAGAAGATCAGCTGAAGAACTTCACATCAGGACCCATGGCCTAGAATGGAATGAACAGGGTGAGAGACTGTCTGAGTTCATCATGTCGACCAAGACCATCCATGGTAACTCGCAGTTCCAGAAGGCAGAATCTAAACGTTGGACATGGGAGTCTCCCGGTGGACGATTCCACAACGAAATAGACCACATCATATTCAATCAAAGGTTTTGCTGTCCCAAAATTCTGAATGGGATCGGACCACCGTCTCCTTCGTGCAAAATTCTACTTCACAGAGCAGGGAGAAAGGGCTGCAAAGTTTAAAAAGAGAACTCCCAGAACGACCACCAACTGGGAGCTCTTTGGCACTATTGCGGCAACATGGCAAGATGCCATTGTTGACAACATTGACGAGGAATATGATCGACTGGTTCAGCACCTCCATGATTGTGCAAAGAACACCGAGAGAGATAGCCACAAAAAAATGCCTGTCTTCGAAAACTCTTGAGCTTATTCGCCAGCGTGGTTTGGCGCATGCCTCAGGCAACCGCAAGCTAATGTCCGAGCTCGCAGAGCAGTGCAGAGATGCGATCAAGGAAGACCTCAAAGAGAAGAGCCGAAGCGCTGGTAGATGCGGCAGAAGCCAGGAAAAGTATTCATAACGCCCGCCTGTCCTTCGCCAACTACAAGACCAAGATGACTGCCCTCCGATGTCCTGATGGATCCATCACATCCTCCAGAACGGCAATAGAGAAGATTATCCATGACTTCTACTCAAATCTCTTCGATAGCCATGTCCACTTGCCGACATACCAAATTCCACAGGATGGATATGTTGTTCCCAACGTTCTCCCTTCCGAAATTCGACACGCCATTTCGTCAGTAAAGAAACGAACAGCACCCAGCCCAGACAATGTCAGATCTGAACACCTGAAGAACCTGCCATCAGTACTCATCAATACACTGGCTCGGCTCTTCACACGCTACCTGTCTGAATGCAAGGTTCCGTCCCAATGGAAAACCAGTACTACTGTTCAAGAAGGGAGACATCCATGACATAGGCAACTATCGCCCAATCTGCCTATTGTCTGTCATCTACAAGTTGTTCACTTGAGTCATCCTAAATAGGATTGGCAGAACACTAGATGAAGGACAACTATGCGAGCAAGCCGGGTTCCGCAAAGGATTCAGCACCATCGACCATATCCACACGATTACTAAGCTCATTGAGGTTTCTCGGGAGTTCAAGATGCCGCTCTGTCTAACGTTCATTGATTTAAAGAAGGCCTTTGATTCTGTTGAGACAGAAGCGGTCATGGAAGCCCTAGCCAATCAGGGCGTACAAACTCAATACATCAGGATCCTTCGTGAGCTCTATTGCGGATTCACTACCAAGATCTCACCATTCTACAAAGAAGTAATCATCCATATCAAGAGAGGGGTTCAGCAGGGTGATACCATTTCACCAAAACTCTTCAGTGCCACCCTAAAGAACATCATGTGATGACTGGAATGGGAAGGAATGGGAGTGAAGATAGATGGTCGGCAACTACACCACCTCCGCTTTGCTGATGACATTGTTTTAATAACACCAAATATCAGCCAAGCGGCACAAATGCTGGTCAACTTTGACCGTGAGTGTGGAAAGGTAGGACTACAGCTGAATCTTATGAAGACAATGTTTATGAGAAACAGCCTCGCTCCTGATGCCCCATTCGCTCTCAATGGAACGACCATCTCCGAATGCAACAGCTATGTGTACCTAGGTCGAGAAGTCAACATGACAAATGACCTGACACCTGAGCTGTGCAGGAGGAAGAGAGCGGCTTGGAACGCCTTCAAGAACGTCGAAGAAATATAGCTAAGAGGACGAAGAACCTCTGGCTCCAGGCACGTCTCTTTGATTCCACTGTTCTTCCTGCATTAACATATGCCTCAGAAACCTGGGCCCTATGCAAACAGGATGAGAATGCTATTCAGGTCTCCCAAAGAAGAATTGAAAGAGCTATGCTTGGAATATCACGTTTCACTCAAATGAGAGAAAGAATCCGGAGTTCTGACATCTGTCGACGATCGATCAAGAATCAGGGACGCTGTCTCGTTTGCCAAGGTGTCAAAAATCAGATGGGCTGGTCACGTAATGAGATTTAAAGACAACCGCTGGACTAGAGCTGTTACTGACTGGATTCCACGGGATGTCAAAAGACCGCGTGGCCGCCCACCTACCAGATGGTCAGACTTCTTCATCAAGATCATGAACGATCAGTTTGAGGTTCTTCATGTTCCCAGAGCGAACAGATGCCATTGGGCTACACTAGCACGCGACAGGGACAAATGGAGACGTTACTGGCGCCCGCTTGAGCAAATCGACAACTAATGGGAAGTTAAGTGATTAAGTGAAGTGACACTACTCCTGAAAGCTTTCTCAAGCTCTCTTCTATCTACTTCTCAAAACTGTAGGCCAGTACTATTCTGAACTTTGGTGGGGCAGGGGGCTCTCCTACATTGTGCTCAGAAGGACTGGAGGACTCAATGGCAATTCTTGATAATCGGATCAGAGGTTCCACGTGAGGGTCCAGTACAGTGCCACTCTAGTGCCCAAGTGATAGGGATTACCTGCGCCACCTTAGTGGTGCTTAGAGATCTTCCAGGATGTGCATCTGATGATGCTCAGGATAACAAGTGGTGCCAGATCAGAGCTAGATCAGGCACCTCTGCACCCTAACTGCAGTACTGTCTCCTGACCCTCTCTCTAATCTGATACTTATCACTTTAGATTAATAGTTTTGTTTCTCACGTCATATAAATTACTTATTTTCTGTAAACAATTATAATTTATACAGGCAGAAGACATTAGAGTATCAGAGTTTTAGTGAACAATGTATATTTAAATGCTTAGTATTGAAGGAAAGTTTGTAAAAACTTCAGTATTGACAGCACTCCTTAATGCATACTACACTGATGGATAAATAAATAAATAAATAAATAAGCTGTGGTGTGAATGATATTTTTCCCTATTTCTTATTCATTCACAAAACATTTACTGTGAGCTTACTGTATGCTAGATTAACATTTTCTGTATACTTACTCCTCTCCTGTTATTTGTTATATTGAATAGCAGCTGCCTTAATTTGGACTTACTGTTTTCCAAAATACTTGTTTTAAAAGTAAACATTTTTGGTGTTACTTAAAAGGGGGAAACTATCATTTAACATAATAAAGGTATTTAAAATACATACATGAGTGTAGTTTTCTGATAACAAAGTCATATTATGAAAGGCTTCTATATAGAAAATGTCAAGAGAAAAGATTACCAGTTGTTAACATTTTAACACACATTCATCTAAAATAAAAATAAAGAGCAGTCCCCAAATGCCAAAAAAAGACAAAAACCAAAGGAGCAAGGATGAACTGGTGGAAATCCTGGGCCAGCTGGGATTCTTGTCCTAGCTTTAGCCATGGTTTCTGGGATCTAGGAGCCAGACAGGGACCAATGAGGGAATTGAGAAGCTGAAATTGGGACAACGACCCTTTACCCCAGAAAGCCTGTAGCCACCCCAGCCCCTAAGATTCAGAAATTCTCTGGCAAAAACAAAAAGGCAGCCATGATGCATGAAGAGGTCTATCTCTGGATAAATAGGGAAAAAAATGTCATAAACTAATAAAAATTCTATGCCTTTTGTGATGACTAATTTTTTATACTGATCAGGTCAGAGTGAGTTCAAACATTTGTTTTTTACCCAAATATCACTTTAGATAAAAGTTGAGGGGATGAAATTAATTATTTAAATGGGTATATTGAGTAAAGTAGACTCACTGATGTGAATGAACCTGTCTGGTAAATTTAAGTCAAGAGTATAACAAAAATACTGAGAAGGGGTTGGGAGAGAGAGTGGGGGGAGGCAGAAGGGAGAGAGAGAGAATGGAGGAAGGGGAAGAGAGAGGGAAGGAAGGAGGGAGGGAGAGAGAGAGAGAGAGAGAGAGAGAGAGAGAGAGAGAGAGATTCTATTGATTTTTTTTTCTGAACTTCGAAAACCCTACACACCGTGTTCAAGCTGAGCATCACAGATAACTATCCTTCTGCTCCCTGGCAGGCAACAGTGGATAACATAACATACATCAGCTTAGCCAATCAGATGATTCCACTAAGACCTGGTGAGACTGTTGAGAGACCAAGGCCAAAACTTGTCAGTTGGTGAGAGTCCTGCAGTTAACTGCAGTAGGAGAGCTAGAATCCATGGGCACAAGACTGAGCCACCAGGAACAGTGGAACCCCACAGTCAACACCCAGCATCTAGTAATTTTTGCGCCAACTTGGACCATAGCAGAAACATAAACTCCGGCAGGATCTTGGCCACATTGTCTCCCTTGATCCCAACCTTCCTGGCAGTTCTGCTCAAGTTTGCTACAACTGGTGTCTGTTTCCCATCAGGTTATGGGAACTCACTAAATAATGTAAACAGGGAAATGACAAAATTTATGCATGGGATTATGTCTCTGTGTTTATAGAAAATTTGTTACTTCTTATGAGAACAGCCTCTACACACACACACACACACACACACACACACACACACACACACACACACACTGGGATGCTTTTGAAAAGTTCTAAATTTGGGTTATATTCTCCTGTGTGCTATTTTAGATCTGGGCCAGTTCCCTTCTGTGAAGAGTAGGTGCATCTCAAGGTGTAAATCAAGTGACATGATGAGACGATCTCAAAATGTTCATCTTTCTTAGCAATGACCATAGGACTTTCTCCCTTCGTGTAAATTCCTAAGGTGCCAGCGACCAGGCGAGGTGGCTTTGCCTGTCACCCATAGGCATTCATCAGCAACTACAGGATTGTACAGTCTCTCATCCCAGTTCTACCAGAGACAAATAGTGTAGCTTTCTGTGATGTAGTCAGACCTGGAGCCTCAATTTTCTTTCTTTTCAAAATGATGTAAGAGCCAGTGATATGGCTGGTACCGTAGTATGTTTAAACACGTATATCTGAGACCCAGCTTTGATCCCCAGAACTGGAGAAAAATAACACTCATAACAAGAGGACTTAATTCAGGGAGATGTTATTATATTTAGGTCACTTGAGGTTTGTGAGGAATAAATATCCCACAGTACCTAGCACATAGAATATGATTAATATGTACCAAGATTTCTGTCAGTACTTTGGAAATCCAGAGGGTGAGTGTGTCTGCAAGGGAGGTTCAGTTCAAGAATATACAAAGAAGAGTCACACATTCAAGTCCATTTGGGGCTAGTTTCATTAAAAAAACTCAGACTCTTTTATATTTATAAATTATTTCTCAAATTATATAAACCATTGATTTATGTCAATATCCATTTTTATTTTTGGCTAAAATAAATTACAAACATTTTTTAGTCACTGCTTTAGTGTCAAATCTAGAGAAATTTTCCAGAAGATGCCATCTGTGGGGAGGGTCTCCCAAGCAGTGCTTAGGGGCTCTGGAGATCACTCCTGGTGATTCATTGCTAGGGTCCAGAGGATTGAACCTGTGGGGCCATAGATTACCCAACTATGACCAGGCTAGGGTAGGGAACCTCTGGGTTTCCCCAGGTATAGCTGGGGGCAGGGATGGAAGGAGTAGCTCGTGGTTCTGTGAATGGAATCAGGGTTGAGCACATACCCATTAGGCTTTATCCTTTTCATCCATTGAAACTATTTGAGCTAGGCTTCCAAAGAGAGGAAGTTCGTTCCCAGAAATGCTAATATTGTTTTTAAACCTCAATATCCTCCACTGAGATTTAACAGTTGTTAACATTTTACGAGATTTGTACTCTAGCTTGAGACACAACTAAATAGACAATCCATATCTTTATCAATATGTTCCATTTTGGAGGCTGAAAAGTTTGGTGGTAAATACCCTAAGAATCTGAATAATTGTTGCCTAAAAATCACAATTTCTTTACCACATTTAAATAAATTAGCACTTGTTTTATAATATCCTCTAATAATTTCCACTCCATTTTCAAATGTATTTGTATAGCTAACACTTTTTTTTTAGTTTTTTGGGTCACACCCAAAGATGATGCTCAGGGGTTACTCCTGGCTCTGCACTCAGGAATTACTCCTGGCGGTGCTCAGGGGAGCATATGCGATGCTGGGAATGGAACCCGGGTCGGCCATGTGCAAGGCAAACAACCTACTCGCTGTGCTATTGCTCTAGCCCCTAACTAACACTTTTGAAATAGAACCAATAGTTACAGGATTGCAATTGAAATGTCTCTTTTAGGAAAGAATATTTGGGAGGACAGAGAGACAGGATAGTGTGGAAGGCACTTGCCTTGCATATGACTGACCTGGGTTCAATCCTGCAACCCCTATGTTCCCCAGAGCCCTGAAAGGAATGATCTCTGATGACAGACCCTTGAATAAGCACAGAACACTGTAGGGTGTGGTCCAACTCCCAGCCCTGCACCCCCCTCCCACCATAAAAAGGGAAAAGATAAGAAAATAACATTTGCCCCTCTGTGGCTTTAACTTTAAACTTTTTTCAAGAATATAGGCTCCTGGCCTTTTAGAATAAGGTTTATTACTGTATTTATTTCTTTATAGTGTTTCACTTGTGCCTTTGTCTCCCATTTCCTTTATTTTGTACAAACTTGTAGTTGTATCTAGATCCTTGCTAGAATTCAGTGTCAATATATTTGGTGAACCACATCACATTGATGCTATTGTCTCATTGTATCACAGTGGATAACAGGCTCTTCCAGGTTTTTCCAGCATCAGAGTCCTAAGCCTGACCCCTGCGTAGGTATGGTGACTCCTGATCTCACTTTATAAAAGTACATTTTTATTTCTCACCATTGTTAAATTAATTTCACCTTGGTACTGTGAAAATACACCATTTCTCAAATAACCTTAACATAATAATTGTAACATTCATTAACAAACTTCTCGTAAATCAAGGATTACAAAATAGTCATCTAATCTACTGTAATTCCCTTCCTTTATTAACTGGTATTCATGCTTTCTCTTCTCTTTTTCTCCAATAATAGAGTTATAATAATATCAAGTCACTTAAGTTAACAAAATATGGAGGATGACAAAATATGGAGAGAGAGAGAGTACAGCAGGTAAGGTGTTTGTCTCACTAGCAGCAAACCCTAGTTCAATCTCTGGCACTGCATATGGTCCCCTGAACATCACCAGGAGTGTTCCCTGAGCACAGAGCCAGGAGTAACTGCTGAGCACAGCAGGTGTAACCCAGACCACTCATCCCTCCACCTAAAAAAGAAAGCAACTGACATGATATGATGGAATAGTGCAGCTTGTATTTTTCCATTGATTGATACAGTCAACACAATTTCTCACACACGTCTAGCTCCTAAAAAATTTATAGCTCTCCTAGTACTGTGGTGTCTAGTGGATAAAATAGCTTTCATTTGAACTATTTCTAAGGACGTAGTTTTGAAGTGAAACAATTTTGAATGTGTTGTTGCATCTCTGCAGGTGAGGAGAAAAAATGTGCTAAAGCAAAATCGTCTGCCTGAAATCTAAGGAATCCAGAGGTCTGTGTGAGAACATGGGGGAGGGTGAGGATGTGAAGTGGGGTGAGAAAGGGAAGATCACAGACTACTGTAAGCTACTCATGTACAACCATTCTCTTTCATGTCCTTTGATTTAATAAACTCCATGTATTTGACATGTTTATTCTGAGTCCTAGACTGCTAGGACCACATCTGCAGTGCTGGGGGGCAGGGGTTACTCCCTGCTCTGTGCTTGAGGACTTGCTCCCAGCACTGCTTGGGCACCGTGCGGGATAGATAAAAGGCTGACCCTTGCAGTGTCTCAGGGGGCTTCCTGTATGTCTGGTTTGTGTCCGTTTGGTTATTGGGAAGTTCTTGCTGGTGAATAACATGAGAGGTGGGAAAAACGCTGGTGCTTGCTTTGTGAAGAACTCAACTGCTAAAGCTACCTGGTTATGACCAAACTGGGACCCCCACACTCCTGACCAACGTGCAAGTCAGAGGTCTCAAGAGGGCTCTCTGCTCAGGATGTTTTCTTTCTCTCTCCTCCTCATTTTTTTTTCAAATTATATCATCCATGGCAATATTGCACAATAGCACAGCGGGTAGGGCGGTTGCCTTGCACACAGCTTACCCGGGTTAGAGTCCTCCATCCCTCTCGGAGAGCCCAGCACTACTGAGATTATCCTGCCTGCACTGCACAGCCTGACAAGCTCCCTGTTGCGTATTTGATATGCCAAATACAGTGACAAGTCTCAAAATGGAGATGCTACTGGTGCCCGCTCAAGCAAATCGATGAACAACGGGAGGACAGTGCTACAATAGAAGGACCAGAGTCCTTCACCATCTTTGGTAATTTCCCTCGATGTGAATAATATACTTGTTTAACTTGACTCTGATTATTTTTATTGTACATACCATTCATATCTCACTGGGACTCTGAGTGTAAGCCACCTGGTCTATAAGCACCCTGAGGTCCTAGAGGATGAGGAAGTTGCTCAAGATTAGTAGACAAAGGATACTGATAGAGAGCTATGTATTCAAGCCTTGGGCTTTCATTAACCCTTTGTAGGCACCTGGAAGAACTACAGAGAATTCCAGATGGAATGAGGTATAGCAGAAAAGTGCACCATCATTATAAAGAACTGGACTGTAAATCTCCCCCCATGATCTAGTCAGTGTATAACTTATGTGCAGTTATTTAAGAGGCAAAAATTCCTTTGCCTCTTAAAAAATTTAGTTCCTGCATCTACAAAATAGAATTATGTTACTGAAATAATTTAAAAGTTTAAACTATATGATAATCCAAAGGCATTAAAGTAATGAGCTAACTGCAACTGAAGAGAAAATATAACTGGTAAGTGCAGAATCAGGAGTATGTCCTGAACATTGCTAGTGTGGCCCCCAACTAAAATTAATTAATTAATTAATAATGAAGTATAAATAAAATAGAGTGATGTAAGTCAATTACTAGATACCCGGTATATGATGACCTAAAGATTATTTTTGGGGGAGGTAGGCTGTTTTGCCACAGCCATTGGTGCTCAGGGTTATTCCAGGCTCTGTGTTCAGGGATTGCTCTTGGTAGTTCTCAGGAAGGTGATGCCAGGGATCGAACTGGATACAAGGCAAACCCCTTAATCCCTGTATTGTCTCTCTGGACCTGATTTAATAATTATGAAAACTATTGCTCAGTGGGTTATTTTGATCTGTGCGAAACATGTAAAAGCTTCCTGCAAGGTACCTTCACTCAACGTTCTTGTATTTTCTAAAGGGAGAGAACAATGAGCACGAGTGGTAGTAATAATAGCAGCAGCACTAGTAGTAGCAATAGTAATAAAGGAAATCGTGTAATTAGAATACTGGACGTTTCGAACAGGCATTGGAACTAAAAAGCTCTGAGGAAAGGAAGGAACTAATGATTCAAAGAGGGCAAGTCAGGATTCTGTTTGTGTTCCTTCAGTTCTCTCCAGCCTAGACAATAGCCATCCTGAGAATATGGAAACATCCCTCGGGCAACGTGAACTGTGTGAACAAACAGAAACCAGTGGTCCCCTTCAGAAACCTCCTTACCAGCTGTTTTTTCTTGTGATCAGAACCATTGTTTCCTGTAGTGGACAGCCTAGCTGGCCTAGTAAAAATCAGATTGGGGTGGGGGTGGTGTGGGAAGGAGAGTCAGCATGTTGTTTTCAGAACCTGCTGCACTCTTAAAATCCAGGATCTTGGGGGCTAGAGTGCAGGCTCTACATCTTGAGACTTAAACCTGGAGGCCCAGGTTTAATTCCCAGGCCACCTCAAGCGGCTCTGAGCAACGAGCCAGGAGAATTCCTGAATACTGCCTGTGTGGCCTTCGAACCAAAACCAAACCAGAACATTGATCATCTGTTCAGTGAAGAAAATTATATGGCATATTTCCATCACAGCTTCACAATCCAAGCCAAAGTTGTTTCAAAAAGATCTCAGTAAGGGGGCAGGGAGGGAAACGATGCCTTAACTGTGAGCTCAGAAGAGAGGTGGACAATGCAAAGTAAGGAGTGAATACCACTTATGGGCACAAATATTCCAAGTATACATCTAAACTATGGCGAGGCCTGCAGTTTCCTAGCAGTTGCATAGATTCCTGTCCTCTGTCAAAACCAGTGATGACCTCGGAATCTCTGAGTGTTACCATGGTGAGCTGTCATCATTCACTCGACTGGAGAGAGTACTACAAAGGATAAGCGTGTCTATTTATTGCTGTTCTCTGAAGAAGAAGATGACTTTCCACAACATACCACTGTCCAATATTTACTCTTGGTGTTAAACCACATAGGACTGGTTGTCCTTTGTTAGTGATATAATGTTTTTGATGAGCTTATTAGTAAGTTCTTATTTTCATCTAAGAATATACATTTAGAATATTAGCTAAAATATGAATTTCTGGGCCTACTTCTGTAGGGGAGGGGACTGAACCAATTTCCTTTTGTTGTATAATAAAAGGTAAAAAAGGTAAAGGCCCTCCTGTTGATCGTCGATTTGCTCAAGCGGGCCCAGTAACGTCTCCATTGGAGACTTTGTTGTTACTGTGTTTGGCATATCGAATACTCTCGGTAGCTTGCCGGGCTCTCCGAGAGGGGCGGAGGAATCGAACTCGGGTCGGCCATGTTGGCCGCTTGTAAGGTGAACGCCCTACCACTGTGCTATCGCTCCAGCACCCAGTCCCCGTAGTTGAAGCGTACAACCGCAAGCGGTTGTATAATAAGCCACTCTAAAATGGAATGCCTTAAAATCACCACCGTTTTATCTATTCATGATCCTGTGTGTCAGCAGTTTGGACTCAGGTGTGCTGGGACTTAGTCTCTGCTTCTGTTCTCTGCTGCTGGGCACAGTCTTGGCCATCTTGTGTGTGGGCTGACTGGCTATTAGCAGGTACAATCTAGCTAACTGGGTCAAATTACCCTGAAAATGAGGGGGATTCATCATGCTGGTGATTGTCACAATGTTTCTAAGAGCAGCTAGAAAAGGCAAGTCATAAGCACATAACCACTTTGAAAAGTGTCAATTTATATGTGTCCTCATGCTCTATTCCCAATGACCAAAATGACTCCTGGGAAGGGAGGTACAGAGTTAGTGGGAAGGGGTTTCCCAATAGCATGAGTTTAGAAAGAGCTTTACTGTGGGATTTTTGCAAATGTCTATCATGCAACATGCAACATTTCAAAATGTTAATTTGAGGTAATAAAATATTATAATTATATGCACTGTAGCACTGTCCTCCCGTTGTTTATCAATTTGCTCGAGCGGGCCCAGTAACGTCACCATCGTGAGACTTGTTGTTACTGTGTTTGGCATATTGAATACATCACGGGGAGCTTCCAGGCTTTGCCGAGCGGACAAGATAGTCTTGGTAGCTTGCAGGGCTCTCTGAGAGGGGCGGAGGAATCAAACTCAGGTCAGCCTCGAGGGCTGTGTGCAAGGCAAACGTCCTACCCGCTGTGCTATTGCTCCAGCCCATAATTATATGAGTAAGTTAATAAAAAATATATGAGTAAATTTAATTAAAAAACTTACTTATAATTATATGAGTAAGTTTTTTATTTCTTAGAAAATATGTTAATATAATAGTTCTACATATATATTAGTTCACTGTCACTGTCGCTGTCCTCCCGTTGTTCATCGATTTGCTTGAGTGGGCCCAGTAACGTCTCCATCATTGTGAGACTTGTTGTTACTGTGTTTGGCATATGTAATACATCATGGGTAGCTTGCCAGGCTCTGCCGTGCAGGTGGGATACTCTCAGTAGCTTGCCAGGATCTCCAAGAGGGGCGGAGGAATCAAACCTGGGTCGGCCTGGTCGGCCATGTGCAAGGCAAAAAAACAGATATTATTAAAATTAAATACACTGCTTAATGATTGTTGTAAATATTGTAGTTACTAATGAGATTTCATTTTCATAATCACTCAATGATAAGGGTACTATTATAAAACATGTTTTGCATATGAGGATATAGATACTTCAGAAAAGTAGTAAAGCATGCTTGGTGTTGTCATGTCTAATTTTGGGAGGCCCATTCACTCTAAGCCAATACAAACAAGTTTAGCATGGTTTCTTCCACATAGTATTTGATGAGCACCTGAAAACACCATTAATTTGCAATACTAATAGTTGTAATTACATAAGCTTCTCTTTTGAAAAGCTGCATAATTGGTTCTATATTTTGTTTTAACTGGAAATGATTGCAAATGCAATCTAAACTTTGGTTTTCAGAGTTTAGAAGTCCTAAAAGTCTACTCACTACGAAACAATTAGAACCTTTATGAGTCGGAGAGATAGTACAGCAGGTAGGGCACTTGTCATGCACGTAGCTGACCTGGGTGCACTTTCTGGCACCCTCTATGGACAGGAGTGACCCATGAGTACACAGCCGGTAGCAATCCTAAGGGTGTGGCTCAAAAACCAAACCAAACAAAAAAACCCACAGAATAATCAGAACTTTTCAAGCATCATCCATTAAGCTGCATCATTAAATTTGAAAACCACATTACTTATGACTTTTACTTATTTTTTCAGTAATTACAAAATATTAAATAGTTGCGAGTACAATTTATTATATAAATTGCTTGACTTAAAGCAAAATCCTTCAAGGACAAAGGTCAAATTACACATATATTGTGTATGTATCGGGCGCGTTCAGGGTGGTATGGCCGTGTAACCCCAACAACGGCCAGGATCCAGAGATTATCACAACAAGCTCCCGGGAGAGCACAAGGCAGAGTCTCCTACCCTGTGCCTGACTATCCTCGCCAGGGCCCAACAGCTGAAGACCTCCAGGCCCCAGCCAAGGCCATACTGGGGCCACTCTCCACACACTTGGATAAGCCTCAGGCATAACAGAACTGGCAGAGGAACCCAGGTGTGTGGGACCCAGGGATGAGATCTCCAAGCCTGCACGGTTTGGGACTGGACCTGTTAGTAGCTAGACAGTTACACCCTCCAACTGCTGTGTAACCCCGACAACGGCCAGGATCCAGAGATTATCACAACAAGCTCCCGGGAGCACGCGGCCGCATTTGTGGCAGTGCGACTATTTATTTACTTTTCTCTAAGTTTTCAGGGTACCTTTAAATATCCCACCCGCACGGCAGAGCCTGGCAAGCTATCCATGGTCTATGCCAAATAGACCAAATTGATATGCCAAATCCAGTAATAAATGGATCTCATTCCCCTAACCCTGAATACAGCAGAGTCGAGAAGGATATGGAAGGAAAGGCTGATAAAATACCAAGGCAGAAATAGGCTGCCAAAATGAATAAAAACAAAAATGATTGTCTGTACTTTTAATGCTCGTACGCTGGCATCTGCTGCATCCATTGAAGACCTTATGGTACAAGCACAAAAGATCAAGTACGACATCATTGGTCTGACCGAAACGAGAAGACATCAATCACATCATGCCGTTTTCGACACTGGAGAAGAACTGTTCCTTGGAACATGTGATAAAAGAGGCGTCAGTGGTGTCGGTATCCTTGTCAACACAAACTTAGCCATGAGCATTGATTCATTTGAATGCCTAACAACCCGAATCAGACGATTACACTTGAATAGATGTGGCTCACTACCGGCAGTTTCTATCTTTGTTGTCTATGCACCAACATCCAGTTATGGTGAAAGAGAAACTGAGAAGTTCTACATGGAGCTGGAGAAGTTCTATAAAGAAGATCACACCTTCTACAAGATCATTGTCGGTGATTTTAATGCCAAGATAGGACCAAGAAGATCAGTCGATGAACTTCACATCGGGACCCATGGCCTAGAATGGAACGAACAGGGTGAGAGACTGTCTGAGTTCATCATGTCAACCAAAACCTTCCATGGTAACTCACAGTTCCAAAAGGCTGAGTCTAAACGTTGGACATGGGAGTCTCCCGATGGACAGTTCCACAATGAAATAGACTACATCATATTCAATCGGCGGTTTTGCCTAACCGATGTTGCTGTTGTCCCAAAATTCCAAACGGGATCAGACCACCGTCTTCTTCGTGCAAAATTCTACCTCACAGAATGAGGAGAAAAGAATGAAAGGTTTAAGAAGAGGACTCCCAAAACGACCACCAACTGGGAGTTCTTTGGCTCTGTTGCGGCAACATGGGAAGATGCCATCATTGACAACATTGATGAGGAATACGATCGAATGATTCAGCACCTCCATGATTGTTCGAGGAATGCCAAGAGAGAGATAACCACAAAAAACCACCTTTCTTCGAACACTCTAGAACTTATTCGCCAACGTGGCTTGGCACATGCCTCAGGCAACCACAAGCGAACATCTGAACTGGCAAAACAGTGCAGAGAAGCCATCAAGGATGACCTCAAAAACAGGAGAGCAGCAGTACTGGTAGATGCGGCAGAAGCTGGGAAAAGCATTTGTAATGCCCGCCTATCCTTCACCAACCACAAAACCACGATGACTGCCCTCCGACATCATGATGGATCTATCACATCTTCCAGAAGGGCAATGGAGAAGATTATTCATGACTTCTACTCAGATTTCTTTAATAGCCACGTCCACTTGCCCACATACCACATACCACATGATGGATATGTCGTTCCCAATGTTCTCTCTTCCAAAATCCAACATGCCATCTCGTCGGTAAAGAAACAAAGAGCACCTGGCCCAGACAAGATCAGACCTGAACACCTGAAGAACTTACCATCAGTACCCATCAATACATTGGCTCGGCTTTTCGCACGCTACCTGTCTGAATGCAAGGTTCCATCCCAATGGAAAACCAGCAGGACTGTACTATTATACAAGAAGGGAGACATCCACGACATTGGCAACTATCGCCCAATCTGCCTATTGTCTGTCATCTACAAACTGTTCACTCGAGTCATCCTGAATAGGATTAGCAGAATACTAGATGAAGGACAACCATGTGAACAAGCCGGATTCCGAAAAGGATTCAGTACCATCGACCATATCCACACGATTACTAAGCTCATTGAGGTTTCTCGGGAGTTCAAGATGCCGCTCTGTCTAACGTTCATTGATTTAAAGAAGGCCTTTGATTCTGTTGAGACAGAAGCGGTCATGGAAGCCCTAGCCAATCAGGGCGTACAAACTCAATACATCAGGATCCTTCGTGAGCTCTATTGCGGATTCACTACCAAGATCTCACCATTCTACAAAGAAGTAATCATCCATATCAAGAGAGGGGTTCAGCAGGGTGATACCATTTCACCAAAACTCTTCAGTGCCACCCTAAAGAACATCATGCGATGACTGGAATGGGAAAGCATGGGAGTGAAGATAGATGGTCGGCAACTACACCACTTCCGCTTTGCTGATGACATTGTTCTAATAACACCAAACATCAGCCAAGCGGCACAAATGCTGAATGACTTTGACCGTGAATGTGGAAAGGTCGGACTACAGCTGAATCTTACGAAGACAATGTTTATGAGAAACAGCCTTGTTCCTGACGCTCCATTCGCTCTCAATGGAACCACCATCTCCGAATGCAACAGTTATATATACCTAGGTCGAGAAATCAACATGATGAATGACCTGGCACCTGAGTTGCGCAGGAAGAAGAGAGCGGCTTGGAATGCCTTCAAGAGCATTGAAGAAATAACTAAAAGGAGAAAGAAACTCCAGCTACGAGCATGTCTCTTTGATTCCACTGTTCTTCCTGCATTAACATATGCCTCAGAGACCTGGACCCTACGAAAACAGGATGAGAATGCTATTCGGGTCTCTCAAAGAGGAATCGAAAGAGCTATCCTTGGAATATCACGATTCACTCAAATGAGAGATAGAATCCGGAGTTCTGATCTTTGTCAACACTCAAGAATCAGGGACGCTGTCTCATTTGCCAAGACATCAAAAATCAGATGGGCTGGACACATAATGAGGTTTACAGACAACCGCTGGACTAGAGCCATTACTGATTGGATTCCACGGGACATCAAAAGATCACATGGACGCCCACCTACAAGATGGTCAGACTTCTTCGTCAAGACCCTGAATGATCGGTTTTAGGCTCTGCATGTTCCTAGAACAAACAGATACCATTGGGCTACGCTAGCACACAACCGGGATGAATGGAGACGTTACTGGCACCCGCTCGAGTAAATCGATGAATAACGGGGATTAAGTGATTAAGTGATAAGTGTATGTATCACTTCAATCAAGACAACAAGGTTTTTGAAAAGTATCCTTGAACTTCCTTTTCTTTTTCTTTTGGTTTTTGTGTCACATCAGGCAATACCTGTAACTACTCAGAGCTCAATGCTCAGGTGTTGCTCTCCTCAGGGAACCCTGGAGTTATGGTTATCCAGAAAGGGCCTCAGCAACCTAAAGCATGTGGTCCAGTCCTTTGAGTTACCAGCCCACCTCTACCACCTTCTATTTTTAAATATATAAATAAAGTGAATAAAATAATTTTTACTCATAAGCAGTATTCAGAAAGACATGGAAAATCACTTTCCCCTTATCCTTAGATTTACGGGTAGCATGGAGATCAGCAGCAGATATCTCCACTCTCTGAATATGGATCACTTGCTTTGAAAAAAGAGCAGAACTAAAAAATCTTGTTATAAAAAGAACTTTAAGTAATGTCCAAAAGGGGAGAGAAACAGATCTTTGCTATGCTTGCTAACATCTTTTCATTTCTCTGAATGAAGCTCAAGGAAATATTAATTGTCACGTTTAGTCATTGAGCAATATTTTCAGATGTAAATTAAATGGGAATGGGGAATGGCTCATCAATTCTTTGGTTGCTCTATTTGAAATCAGAGAAAAAATGAGCTACAGTTAAGGAGAGATATTCTCCAATGTACGTTTTTAAAATTCCAGTAGTTAGGAAAGACTGGAAAATGAAGAACAAGCAGCCTTGACTAGGAGCCAAATTGAATGTGTTGCCTTTGACTTTATACCTAATTCTACCTCTAGAGTAAGTCCCTTGATCCTGCAATGTAGCTGGAGCGATAGCACAGCAGGTAGGGCGTCTGCCTTGCACGCAGCCAACATGGCCGACCTGAGTTCGATTCCTCCGCCCCTCTCGGAGAGCCCAGCAAGCTACCGAGAGTATTCGATATGCCAGACACAGTAACAACAAAGTCTCCAATGGAGACGTTACTGGGCCCGCTCGAGCAAATCGATGATCAACGGGAGGGCCTTTACTTTACTTACTGAAAGATAAAGTGGTTAAGATATTGAAACAAGACTAAGATGAAATTATAGATAGATTAAGATAAAAATATGGATTAAGATGATTTAAATGTTTCACAAAGAAAGGCTTTATTTAAAAAAATTTAACCACCCTGATTTACAATCCCACAATACTGTCAATGGCAGGGCTTCATGCGTTCAAGAATACAACTTTCCAACACCAGACCCAACCCCAGAGTGTCTATTTTCCTGCACTTGCCTCAGGGTCTCACCATCCCCCCCAACCAGGTCCATGTTCCACTCCCACTTCACCGTAAGGATTGAAAAATTTTTGAAAATTAACTTTCATCATTAACTTACTTAAGTAAAAGGGTCTCATCTAGGGTTAGTTGATTGTTATTTGCCAATGCCTGGGGATAATTTGCGCTGAAGGATTTAGGCTGAAAAGATGTAAGGTCCAAAGGGTATAGTGGGTCAAGTCCAGAGATACTGTTAAATATGATGCAACGAATAGGATGGTTCTCTACAACAAAAAATTAATCATCCCCAAATGTCAATAAGTGATGAGATTGAGAAAAGTCTTATTTATGTAATATGTATGTGGTACTAATTCTAATTTTTTAAACAATATACATCTATAGCCATGCATGCAAATATCTCTGAGATTTTTGTGTGCGAGAAGGAGATTACAACAGTTTTTGAAATCCACTCAATTTTCAGATACCATTCTTCCTGTTACATCTCTTAGAGGTTGCCATACAGTACTGTATTAGAGGGCCACACAATTAGTAAAAGTTAATATATGTGAGCTAATGCTTTATAGAGCACATCATAGAATGGCATACTGCACAAATCCGAGGGTTGTTATTGCTGATCTCCATTTTGCAAGTTAACTTTGAGGTTAACTTTCAGCACTTTCCATATGTTTCTAGATTTTGTTTAAGAATTAAGTAAAACTTGTGAATTCAATAGAACTTAGTTGTCTAATTCACAGCATTTAAGATACAAAGGTTCAATGATTTTACAAAAATCCTTCAAAGTTGCTATCTTCATTGAGGTGATGGCTTCAGCCTTTTGTTTTCAATGCTGCAAATTCATTGGATTATACATCATAAATGTGCATATTTCATTGTATTTAATTAGTCTTTAAGCATATAGAATCACAACATATGTTGATATCTAAAAAGTTTAAACAATGTATATCTTGTTAAAGATAGATTTTTTTAAACTTCTCACTTCTTTTTTTTTTATGTAGGAGTACTGCTATTTATTCAGCCACTGATTTAGCTAATTGAATTGTGCATGAACTCCACCTTACTTTTTTATCTTTTTTTTATAATTTTATTTATTGAATCACCATGAGAGCAGTTACAAAGCTTTTGGGTCTAAGACTTGGTCATACGATGAAACACCTGTACCTTCACCAGTGCCCATTCTCCACCCCCAATAACCCCAATATACCCCCATCCCACACCTTCTCTCTACCTGTGGGGCAGATGATTTCCACATTACTCTCTCTCTCTACTTTGATCACATTCAATATTTTGAGACCAGACCCACCATTATTATTAGAGATTTTACACCACCACTCAGATCTTCTGAAAAGGCAACAGTAGACAATTTGTTTTCTATTGCTGGTTATGAATAACATATGATGTCGCGTGGCTGCAGTAGTGGCCGTGCGATTTTGAAATTCCGAAATTTTAACACTTAAACCTGGAGGGAGCGATAGCACAGTGGTAGGGCATTTGCCTTGCATGCAGCCAACTTGGCCGACCCAAGTTCGATTCCTCCGCCCCTCACGGTGAGCCCGGCAAGCTACCGAGAGTATATTGCCTGCAAGGCAGAGCCTGGCAAGCTCCCCGTGATGTATTCGATATGCCAGGCACAGTAACAACTAAGTCTCCAATGGAGACGTTACTGGGCCCGCTCGAGCAAATCGATGATCAACGGGAGGGCCTTTAAAACCTGGAGGGATTTCTGCCAAAACCTGCTGGGTTCTGAGATTTGCTCCTGAGTCTCTGGGATCACGGCCATTAAGCGGCTTGATCAGGAGTCAGAGAGGCCGTTCGTGGGCAATGACTTGGGGTCTTGTTGGGGTAGGGAGGACAGGACCGGCTCCACCCCCATCCCGTGAGGCCCCGCATGTCTCGTCACTGCGGGCCCAAACCTGACTGTCCAATGGCCTCTGGAGGATGATGGCCACTGAGCTGCCGGGGGAAGCAGGAGAGGGACAACATCCTTTCCTCCCTGGGGTGGCCCGGCGACAGTAACCTACTGCATGGCCCAGACGCATTTCTGCCAAAAGCCACTGGGTTTAGAGATTTGTTTCTGAGTCTCTGGGATCATGGCCATTAAGTAGCTTGATCAGGAGCCAGAGAGGCCGTTCGTGGGTGATGATTTGGGGTCTCGTTAGGACGGGGAGGACAGGACCGGCTACACCCCCATCCCATGAGGCCCAACAAGTTTCGTCACTGCGGGCCCAAACCTGACTGTCCAATGGCCTCTGTGGAGGATGGTGGCCACCAAGCCACCAAGGGGGAACAGATGGAGGGACAGCACCTATTCCTCCCTGAGGTGGCCCAGCGAGAGTAACCTACTGTGGGGTCCGGACACATTTGTGCCAAAAGCCACTGGGTTTCGAGATTTGTTTCTGAGTTTCTGGGATTAAGGCCGTTAGGCAGCTTGATCAGGAGCCAGAGAGGCTGTTCGTGGGCAATGACTTGAGTTCTTGTTGGGGTGGGGAGGACAGAACTGGCTCCACCACCATCCCATGAGGCCTTGCGTGTCTCGTCACTGCAGGCCCAAACCTGACTGTCCAGTGACCTCTGGAGGATGGCAGCCCCCGGGGCCGCCAGGGGAAACAGGCCAAGGCACGAAACCTATTCCCACCTGGGGTGGCCCAGCACTGGTAACCTACTGCAGGAACAGGACGCATTTCTGCCAAAAGCCTTTGGGTTCTGAGATTCGTTTCTGAGTCTCTGGGATCATGGCCGTTAAGCAGTTTGATCAGGAACCAGAGAGGCCATGCCTAAAATTACATAGCTGAGCCAGAGGTAGTTTGTGGGTGTGTCTCCCACATACCTGAATTTTGGCCGTTTACTTTCTTGGTAAACTTTGCCCCAAGTTTTTGGGGTCTGGCCAAAGGCACAGCAGCAATTTTGGGGTATCTGGAAGTCTGAAGGTGCCATCAGGCTGCTGATGCACTTGCCTCACAGGTACAGATTGACCTGCTGGCAGAACCATACCCCCGTAAAGTTCTCACTTCTAATCTCCTTCCTCCAGGTAGCAATTGTTAACATTTTGATCTAAATGATCATACTTGTGCAAGCAGTTTTCTATGTGTCACTGCAAACGTTTTCCTCTGGGCCAAACTTGGCTGCCTCAGGCATCACTGCTGGCTCCTTTCAGGGATTACTGGTGAAGAACCATGTGTAACCTTTGGGATCAAGCCAGAATCAACCCTGTGCAAGGCTTGTGCTTAAAGTCCTCTACTATTTCTTCAGCCCTGTTTTTTAAACTATAGCACTGTAGCACTGTCCTCCCATTGTTCATTGATTTGCTCAAGCAGGCCCAGTAACATCTCCATTGTGAGACTTATTGTTACTGTGTTTGGCATATCAACTACTTTATGGGGAGCTTGCCAGGCTTTCTCGTGCAGGCAAGATACTCTCGGTAGCTTGCTGGGCTCTCCGAGTGGGGCAGAGGAATTGAATCCAGGTTGGCCAGGCAGGCCGGTGCAGGGCAAACGCTCTACCACTGTGCTATCGCTCCAGCCCACAATAAATATTTTATTTATTTATTTATTTCTATTTATTTATTTAATTAATTAATTTTTTCTTTTTGGGTCACACCTGGAAAAGCACAGGGTTATTCCTGGCTCTGCACTCAGGAGTTACTCCTGGCGGTGCTCAGGGGACCATATAGGATGCTGGGAATTGAACCCGGGTCGGCTGCGTGCAAGGCAAATGCCCTACCCGCTGTGCTATCGCTCCAGCCCACAATAAATATTTTATTTATTTATTTATATTTATTTTATTTATTTTTAAAAATTTTATTTATTTATTTTAAGTTAATCACTGTGACATACACAGTTACAAAGTTGTTCATGATTGGGTTTCAGTCATACTATGTTCCAACTCTCTTCCTTTTACCAATGTGCTTTTCTCACCACCACTGTCCTCAGTTTCCCTTTCTCCCTGCCCCTACTTCTGCCTGCCTCTATGGGAGGCACTTTTAAAATATTTTAATTTATTCTATGCACATTAACTTTTAAATAAACTGATCAACTACAATTCTAAAAAATATTATTGGAGTAGTGTTGATGTTACAGCTAAATCTATCTGTTAAGGCAGAATAATTATCTGGAAAATTACTATTAGTCATGCTAGTCAGCTTTCTAATTAGCTTTTATTTAAATTTGTGTTCATCATGGTCACGGTCCTCCTGTTATTCATCGATTTGCTCGAGCGGGCCTAGTAATGTCTCCATTGTGAGACTTGTTGTTACTGTGTTTGGCATATCGAATACATCACGGGGAGCTTGCCAGGCTTTGCTGTGCTGGCGAGATACTCTCAGTAGCTTGCCGGGCTCTCCAAGAGGGGCAGACGAATCGAACCCAGCTCGGCCGGGCTGGCTGCGCACAAGGCAAACGCCCTACCGCTGTGCTATCGCTCCAGCCCACTTGTGTTCATAAAAGTTTATATTTATATTATAACTCAATTTTCAGTAATGTTTTACATGTATTTGGTGAATAGTAATAAATGAGAAATTGCTTATGTATAAGGTATATGCTAATAAGCATTCTCTGATATAAACTATATTAACTTCTCCGTTTGGACTTCATTTAGAATAATCGTTTTAATTTTTTATAAAGTAAATGGATTATTTGGTTCTCAAAAAATAGAATAATGATTTATGTATATATTGGTTGTATATTAAGCAAGAATACATATTTGGATTTTCCCTTTTAAGTTCTCTTTTAGCAAGGAGGGGCTTAAACCACACCCAGCGGTACTCAGAGTTTTCTCCTGGCTCTATGTTCGGAGGTCACTCCTGGCAGTCAGTGCCCCAGGGATCACATACGGTGCTGAGATCAATCTAAGGCGATGACATGCAGGACAAGAATCTTACTGTGCAATCTCTCCAGCCTTAACATATTTTTAAGGGTACTTTATTTCTTTAAAAATTAAATTATTGCCTGATTTTCTTGACTAGAATTGCATGCTCACAAGAAAATTTTATTATTTATAGAATAAGAAATAAAAACCAATTTTAAATGAACTTAAGATTCAGTGAAGAGTTAACATTAACTTACTTTCAGATTCATTTTGGAATGTTTTGTAACTTTTTTAAAAACTTCTATGGCTATGATATTGTAATAAATCCTCAGTTTCCTCCGGAAAAAAATTCATAGTTGTCAGATAGCAATCCTAAAGGTGTTTTGGGTTTTCTTTTTAGCAAGGGACCTTGGCTTGCCCATTTGACTCTACCATTATATAAGCCCCTGACTATGGTTCTCATAAAACATAGTCATTAGGGGCCAGAGAGATAGTACAGTGGATAGGGCACTTGTCTTGCAAGTGACAGACTGAGCTTCAGTCCCTGGCAACCCATATGATCTCTTAAGCACCACAAGGAGTAACCCCTCAGCCTAACTGGGTGTGGTCCCCAAACAAAAAACAAAACAACCCCAAAAAACAAGTTCATTACTTTCTAGAGGGGTTGTACATACATTCAAAAACTGTCCTCTTCAAACAGTAATTTTTTGTCAGCTATAAATTATACGAAATTATCAACCCATTCATTAATTTGGCAAACGAATCTTTTGAATTCAATTAAGTGAGCATATATATGCCTAGCTGTTTATTCAGTAATTTGGAATTTCTGTAAAAGTCACACTCTTTGTCTCTGTCTGCATCTGTTTCTGACTCTGTCTTTATCTCTCTCATGTACACATTCTTGTTACTTATCTTGTTACTCCCCTGTCTCTACATGAAAATAGACTTCTAGTGTTTTCACATTTAATTGGAGATTAATCACTCACATATTCATACTCCCTCATCCATACTAGGCTCCTATATTCAAAAATTTCTGGGAAGAAGATTCCGTTTTATCCATTGCCATGAAGCCTGGGTGAGGAGCCATAGCACAGTGGTAGGGCATTTGCCTTGGCCGGGTTCGATTCCTCCGCCCCTCTTGGAGAGCCTGGCAAGCTACTGAGAGTATCTTGCCCGCACTGCAAAGCCTGGCAAGCTCCCCGTGACTATTTGATATGCCAAACACAGTAACAACAAGTCTCAAAATGGAGACGTTACTGGGCCCGCTCGAGCAAATCGAGGAACAACGGGAGGACAGTGACAGTGACAGTAGCAAAGTGAGAAAAAAAAATTGTTGAATGAATGCAATCAAGTACATCAGCTCAGGCAATGCAAAGTTATTTTCAGTTTCCTTTTCAAAGAAAGAATGTGAGATCAACTCTTTCTTGATAAGAAGATGTCTGACATAAATAGCCATTTCCTGTGTCTTTTCTGCAGTGCTAACTTGACATTTGTACAGAAGGTAAATCAGTTTTCTTCCCGTGGAGGGTAAGACGTTGTCACTCTTGACTGATAACAGTACACTGAAATTTAATCCAGAGCAACATGTGGCATTTCTCATCTGTTCTTTATTAACTCTTTGTTTCTGCTGCTAACCTTAAAATATCTAAATGTTTTGAAAAGGACACTTTTTGAATGAAGATCTTGTTTTGACTGACATATTCAAGCGAGGCTATGAGTAATGAACCATTTATAAGAAAAACAACTATTGAAGTACCTACATACATACAAAAAGACACACATACATGCACACAAACATACAGCACCACCTCATGTTACACTAAGGTATTCCTGGCAGTTTTTTTGCTGATGATTTTAGCCACAGTCTGAGTAATGTCTGCTTGTCTGCTTCTTGTAACATGATCTCCCTTTATTAGATGAAATCCTGAATGAGGAGTGGAGGGTATTGTGTCTCCGTAGTTCAATATTCTTTCTGCCGCCTCTCTGCTCTCTGCGGCCTGTCAAGGATGCTTGGGAGAGTGAGAGTCTGCTGAGGCAAAGCATTTTTCAGCTCAAGCAAAGACTTTCAATTGTAACTAACTGATGCAGCTATTAAAAATGTTTCCTGGATAGTTCAGATTGTTTTAATCCCACCCCCCCCCTTGTATTAAGGTGCTAAACTAGAGTCCTGTATGGTGTGAAAGAGAAAATAGAATCAAGGTGACAATGGGATTATTACCTGTAAATATCTTTTTCATGATTTCCTGGAATAATGTGGATTTAGTGGACCTGTTCTTATTTTTTCTGATATAAAAATATGTTTTACCATGAAAGAGATTTAGAAAGATAATTTCCCAATGAATGTGCCCTCATTAATCAGAAATTGTAAATGGACTCTAGAGCTAATTGTGCGGTTTTGATTAGAGAGTAAAAATAGTTATAAAGGGTGAAGGACTTTCAAAATATCATGCTCCTTATGTCGACTAAGAGTGTGCTAGCTCTTTTACAAGAAAACTGATCATTTGAAATAAGTAGAAATAATCACAGATGGATATCGCCATCAACAAAAAGCAGGTGGTGGCAGGGGTTATTTTGTCATGTTTTTAAAAATGTAACAATGCTTGTCTGAGCTCGAGCTTGGCTTTTGCTCTTAAAATATTAGATCATGCTGAAGTTATTTAGGTGCTTAACAATAAATAGCAAAGTTTTGTAGGTGAATAACTGTAGCATTAATGTGACAGAGGGTGTGGACTGCAAATCTGATATACTTTCTGCTTTGTAACAGCATTTTAACACAAATTGAAACAATGATGTTTACTACAATAGACTGAGGATTCCAAAAAAAAGGCACTCTGTGGGCTAATAGGCTAATCTACACAGTGCATATGAATTTTTTGTATCATGTTTGAATATATAGTGATTACATATATGCTTATAGATAAAGATATTCATGAGGTCATACGATATATGAAAATGACAAATGATTACTTCCATAAAGGCAGCCTGGACAGCTGGGAAACAGAGGAGAGAGGGAGACTTACCTCTTACTAACATCCTTTTATGTTTTTTGAATTCTGTTTTCTATCAAGAACAATTGATTCAAGAAATGTTCCAAGCAGTTGAGTTTAGTTTCTTTCAATTTAAAAGTCAAATCAAATTATTGAGCCAAATCTAATAAACAGATTTTTTAATTAAAAAATTATATGCAGTATACTTTATTTACTTCCTCTGAATTATTTGTGTAGTACCCAAACCTGGAAGGTGGTATAATGTTACTTAGTTGTCTGTAATTTCCATGGATGATTATGGAAATAGTTATTCTACCAATAAGACTCCAAAGTTATTTAAGTGTATTTCCAGGGCCAAAGATGTCATCAAAAATATATAAACTCTATGAAAGTATTACTAGTATTTTATAAATTATGAAACTAATGTCTCAGTAGAAGAAATAAATTACTCAAGTGGACAGAACTAGTCCATTACAAAGGTATTCTGCCTGCCTTGTATTAATTTAATAAAGAGTTTCAATTCTTTCTAGAACCTATGGTTTGGGGTAATAATACTTCAGGCATCATAAGGCACAATTTTAAACAAAATATCTTTTGTAGCAGAGAGTTTATAGTACTCAGAGGCTAATTTTATTGCCATCAGAATATTTGTAGTAGCTTATAATTTTGCTCACACCTAACAGCTCAGGGCTTAACTCTGGCTCTGCACTCAGGGATAGCTTCTGGAGGTGCTGGGGGACTATACGGGATCTGGGGATTGATCACAGGTCAGCCACGTGCAAGCGCCTACCTGCTGTACTATTGCTTCAGTCCATTTATAGCAATTTTTAATGTTCCAGAGTATCCACTTGAAATATAGTTTTATATAGTATAAATGTGGTTTTACTAGAAATTACTACTGTGAACTCGAGCGGGCCCAGTAACGTCTCCATTGGAGACTTTGTTGTTACTGTGTCTGGCATATCGAATACGTCACAGGGAGCTTGCCAGGCTCTGCCGTGTGGGCAAGATACTCTCGGTAGCTTGCCGGGCTCTCCAAGAGGGGCGGAGGAATCGAACCCGGGTCGGCCATGTTGGCTGTGTGCAAGGCAAACGCCCTACTGCTGTGCTGGAGCGATAGCACAGCGGGTAGGGCGTCTGCCTTGCACGCAGCCAACATGGCCGACCCGGGTTCGATTCCTCTGGCCCTCTTGGAGAGCCCGGCAAGCTACCGAGAGTATTTGATATGCCAAACACAGTAACAACAAAGTCTCCTTTACTTTTACTATTGTGAAACAATTTCGGATATTTTTAGTGAACTCTTACATGATGGGAGTTGAGCAATTAATTAGTTCTATCTTATTTTCTCACAAGTTACCATGAACTTGGAGTTCTAAAATAGTTCTTATCGACCTGTTCTGGAAGTGAGACATTGATAGAGCAAGTTGGATCTTGGATTGACCATCTCATAAGGCTAAAATAAAAATGGAAACCATGTTTCCTTCTCATGTGGAGCTTGGGTTCTCTTCTAGACTTTTACCTTTGTGACAAAATTCAGTCCCTTGCTTTTGTAAGACAATTTCTATTTGGCTGGCTGTGATCAGTGTCAGCTAACACTCATCCTCTGTATCTAGATTCTTTGTGTATAGCTTGTTGTGTGGCCTGTTCTCTCTTCAAAGACAGAAGTGAAGGATCTCCCTGGAATCAAGCTCCTCTCAGGTTTAGAGGCCCTAGAAGAGCCTAATCCCCCTTAAAGGCTCCCCAGATTAGAACAAATCTACCCAGATCAAATCATGTCTTAAGGTCACCTGGCATAGTACCTTAATTGTATCTACAAAATCCCTTCACAGCAGCAGTCTTATTGGGGTTTGGATAATAAGTTCTGTGCACACCAGGCAGCAGGAACTTTGGGTACCTTGATCAAATTCTGCTTATTACAAGTAATGCACAAACTGAACGTGGTTTAAATATTGTACTGCCACTACCACCACACCTGGGCTGGAGCGATAGCACAGTGGGTAGGGCGTTTGCCTTGCATGGGGCTGACACGGCCAACCCGAGTTCCACCCAAGTTCAACCCGAGGGACCTCCGCCCCTCTCGACAAGTTACTGAGATTATCTTGCCTGGCAAGTTCCCCGTGACATATTCGATATGACAAACACAGTAACAATTGTCACAATGGAGACGTTACTGGGCCCGCTTGAGCAAATCAATGAACAATGGGAGGACAGTGACAGTGACCACCACACCTGTTCCCACTTACTACCATTGGCATTCCAATCAAAAATCAAACAGGGAATCTATATTGAAGTATATCTATAGAATTAAGCATATATTGTCTGAGGCGATAGTATAGCGGGTAGGGCATTTGCTTTGCATGTGACCGACACAGCTTTGATCTCTGGCATCCAATATGGTCCCCCCAGCACTGTCAGGTATAACTTCTGAGTGCAGGCCAGAAGTAATTCCTGAGCATCATTGGGCGTAAGCCAAAAAGCAAAAATAAGAAGTTAAGAAGAATTAAATATATAAAATATATTTACATTAAGTGTTGACAACAGCTAGCTTTCATCTTTCTCCTTCACATCCCACTTTTTAAGCCTTACAATCCAGTTGTAAACAGATTTGCTATCAATAGCACCACTTTAGAGTTAGGAAAACTGAGACTCAGGAAGATAAAATAATTTGCCTGAACTCACACAGCATTTCAGTCTCCACATTCAGGTCTAAGTCTTTAATAAAATACAGATTTTTTGTTTCTACAATATTGAAAACCTCCACAGGGAAAGCAGAATTCTACACTAAGTCCTGACTAGAGGAACGCAAGCTGAATCCTAAAATAATTCCCACATTCCATTTCACAAAAAAAGGAGCGTGAATCCCAAAGAGTCAGGACTTGCCTCCTGGAGTGTATATGGCCTGGGAAGCCATGAAACTGGAACTTGAATAGAGACATTTTGCTTCCAAGTCCAGTACCCCAGTTCACTGATTGCTTCTCTCAAAGTAAAATATCCTATGTAGAGTTTCCCACAAGTAGCCAAGTTAGACATCAGTGCTGGAAATAGTTCCTTGTATTATTTCTTCCATCCATCTCAAAAGTTTGGACCTGTATCTCTGTTTTTATGTCTGAATTTTCTTTTTCACTCCTCTGACTCCATCCCTGGGATCTTACTCAAACCACCTACACCTGACTGCTAACTGTGCTCTCAATCCCTGTAACAAGTACCAAGATCGGTGTTGTTCTGGGTCAAGTGCTGGGAGCGGTCTATCTCATTGACAGCAGTCACTGTCCTCCCATTGTTCATCGATTTGCTTGAGCGGGCCCAGTAACATCTCCGTTGTGACAATTGTTACTGTGTTTGGCATATCAAATAGGTCACGGGGAGCTTTCCACAACAATTAGTTGAATTCATGAAATACTTTTGGAGAGGTGTATTTTATTACTAGCGTTGTTTAGAACTTGAGGTATATGATGATAATAACAAATCAAAGTGTGTTTTTGTCAGTTGAAGTGTTAAAACTTTAAAAAAAGTTTTGATACTGCCATCCCAGTTGACTCCTGGGACACTGATCTGAATTAAAGGGTAGGAATTTCCTCTAAGTGACAAAGTTTCAGGCTTTTAGAAAATGTTCTCAAATGAGGGAGAGATAGAACATCATCATAACATTTAAAGGTACACTTTAAAAAATGTAACTGTGTAAGAAATGTATAAAAGACCGCAAAGTAAGGGGGGAAACTACGGTAAGGAGATCAGTGTGTCCCTACTGACAAAGAACTTTCAGTTTTATCTGCTACTGGGCTTTAGAGACATGGATACTTGAATGCTTTTTCAGGAGAAAGCAGTTCTCTATGGGTATAAAGACTCTCTTGGTCAGACAGAGCACCACGACTGAGGGCGAATTACCTAATTTGGTTACCCTTCAGTTTTTCCATGTATGAAGTGGGCAAGAATAATAACAACATCTACTCCATTTAGATATTGTGGGAATTAAAACTAGTCACCAAAACGTGCTTAACCCAAGCTTTAATATTAAACATTCAATACAAGTTTACTGTCACTGTGGCTATCATTCAGTGGCTAAAAGATTTCTAATTTTAATATTTACAAAATTTTTACACTGATAAAAAGTTCTACAAATCTTCTTTATTTCAAATACGTGACATGAAAACTCGCATTCAATTATTTAAGGACATAACCTCATTTCATTCTAAGGTCTTTATTTAGCAAATTTCTCCGAGGGCACTAGGTGGCGACCTTTACCTTTATGATTGTGGCACTGTCCTCCCATTGTTCATCTGTTTGTTCCGGCGGGCCCAGTAAGGTCTCCATCGTGAGACTTGTTGTTACTGTGTTTGGCATATCGAATACATCACGGGGAGCTTGCCAGGCTCTCTGAGAGGGGCGGAGGAATCGAACTCAGGTTGGGCCAAGTGGGCCGCGTGCAAGGCAAACGCCCTACCCGCTGTGTTATCGCTCCAACCCTGCTATCGCTCCAGGCCTCCTTTATGATTAAAAAAAAAAAAAAAACCTTAAAAGCCTTTATTAATACATTTGCTTTAAGAATTGAAACACTACTCAAGATTTATAAGTGAACAACAAATGGTTAATAATCTGCAGGTTGTCAGAATTATAGAATTTCTCAGTAATATAAGCCTGTTTTGGGACCGGAGCGATAGTACAGCAGATAGGGCCTTGCATGCGGTTGACCTGGGTTCGATCCCCAGCAACCCATATGGTCCCCCAAGCACCACTAGGAGTAATCCCTGAGCATCGCTGGCTGTGAGCCAAAAGGCAAAAAATAATAATAATAATAACAACAATATAACCCGTTTCAAGTTAGGAGAATCATGGTAGAGAAAATATTTTGAGTGGATTCCTCCGCCCCTCTCGGAGAGCCCGGCAAGCTACCGAGAGTATTCGATATGCCAGACACAGTAACAACAGTAACCAAAAACTATATTTCAACTTCAGTTCTTGGGCGATCTCTGACTTTTACCTTTCAAGATTTTATTTTCCTTCTTCATGTGAGGACTGATGTGATTGGGTTCTATAGATCACGTTCAAAATTTCTTTCAGCTCTAAAATTCCATGAACTTTAACAATTATATGTTTATTCTACCAGACTGTCTTTTCTCAAGTACTCCTTGTGCTCAGATTAAACATTTTTTAAGCCAATGGACAAGATAAAATGTTATGCAATGTCAATAAAACTTAAAGCTGTTTTATTAAAAAAGTAATACGAAATTTGAAAGCTAGGGATAGAATGGGTTTTAAGGTTTATATTCTTGGTCTAAAGAAGCAGGAGAAATATCTCCTTTGGATAATATCTGCACAAAGAGGGTATACGAGTTGAAAGTGCCTTTAAATGTATTATTTTTAAATGCCAGTTAATTTGAAAAAAATTAAAATAACTGTCAATGAGGGAATCCTTTCTCAAATGAATATGAGTGGTGAAGTCCATTTTCAGCGTCTGTGATTAAGAAATTTGTTGTGGTTTAAGTGTTTTTACTTTAAAAAAATGAATATAGCTAACAGTAAATAATAAATAAGACAAGATATATTTTAGGGTTTACCTCTAAATATGAGGTTATGTCAGCTTTTTGTTCTGTGTTTCAAAAAAAGCAATCTTTAATCGGTGATTATAAATATGTTTTTTATTAGAAGGGAAGTTACTATTTCAGGGAAAATACTTTGGTCTATACTCATTAGTTTGCTTTCTAATTGGCTGATTTTTACCTAGTGAAATCTCTCACCTACATGGATAAACGTTACGAAAAATATTCCCTGTGATGAATACATATACCTTTTTTCTTTTTCTTTGCTTTTTGGGTCACACCCGGTGATGCATAGGGGTTACTCCTGGCTTTGCGCTCAGGAATTACCCCTGCCGGTGCTCAGGGGACCATATAGGATGCTGGGAATCAAACCTGGGTCGGCAGCATGCAAGGCAAATGCCCTACCCTCTGTGCTATTGCTCCAGCCCCAATACATATATTCTTTAGAAGAAAGCAAATAAATTGACAAGTAACCAATAACAACCGATAGAGAAATCCCTTTCGAGCAGGTTGAGGTTAGGTATTCTGAGCCAAGGAAATCTTTCTGACTGCAGATGCAACCCTTCCTTGAATCCGAACAGGTGGGTGGGCACTAGCACCCAGGGCAATCTCTTTACAGTTCTGTTAGATCATGTGATTTCTGTTAGATCATGTGACAGAATTTAGATGCTGCACAGGCAGATTTTATTTCATATGTGGGTGGGTGGAGTCGTGGTTGGGTCATAGGTACTTATTCCTGGTTCTGGACTGAGAGATCCTATGTGGTGCTGAGTGCATCAAGTTAGTGTAGGGAGCATGAAGGCAAGCACCTTACCAGCTGTCTGCCTCCTGAATATGCAAATTCGAACTGGACCAGAGGAAATACAATTCAGATTCTAGAAATTTACAGAGAGAGGCATGACCTTTCTCTTTTCAGTAAACGTTTGGGTCAGTGCCAGATGCAAGTCCCTCCTACTTCCCCACCAACAATTTCAGTCCACTATTTCCAGTAAAATTTTGTACTGAAAAGAGCAGGACCTGCAATGGGCTTGCCATTTGGTGTCACAACTTGGTGTCACAAGCACAGGACGTCAAAGTAAAACACACAAACACAGACACACACACACACACACACACACAGAGACACACAACCACATCCTTATCGTTGAGAAAAGGTGAGCGCAAAAATGAATTTATATGCGTCTAAAGTGAGTTTAATATTGGTGAAAGGTCGCAGCAACCCACACATTCTCTAGCGCGCGCGCGCGCGCACACACACACACACACACACCACAAAGTCTTTAGGCTCCAGTTACAAGCGCTGCGTCATCTGCCAGATCACATGGCAATTGTTGCTATTTCAAGGACCGAGAGGCATAGAGCTCCCCTCTCCTTTGGTACCCTATAGCGTGGAAGAGTGACCCCCGTGGGATGGGCTGAGTGAGCCCCGCGCCCGGCCCAACCCTCCCAGCTCGCGGCGCGGCTCCCGGGGGTGGCGCGCGCGCTAGTTCTCACGGAGCTGCTGGAAAAGGGGAGCGCGGGAGGGGGTCTCGGGGGAGGCCGGGCAGCTCTAATTGGCTTCTCAATGAAAGATAATCGCCGGCTCCCGGGAGAGGCGGGGGACTAGCGCTCGGCCCCGCGGCTCCACGGCTCTCGCCCGCTCCTCCTCCGTCCGAGCTGCCGGCGCCTCTCGCAGAAGCGGACGGGCGAGCGGCTGCGCGTCCGGCCCCGCCGCGCCCCGGCCGGGGAGGAAAAGTTTCGCCCAGGGGGCTCGGGGCAAACATGAGCGAGCTGGAGCAAGACTTCGCCACGGTCCTCCTGCTCAAGGAGGAGAGGATCAAAGAGCTGGAGAAGCGGCTGTCCGAGAAGGAGGAGGAACTCCAGGAGCTCCGGAGGAAGCTGCACAAATGCCAGTCGGTGCTGCCGGTGCCCGCGACCCACATCGGCCCGCGGACCACCCGCGCGCAGGGCATCTCGGCCGAGCCGCAGCCCTACAGGTCCTTCCACGACCTGGGCCAGGCGTTCCGCAAGTTCACCAAGTCCGAGAGGTAGGCGCGCCCGGCCCGCACCCGGGCTGGGCAGGGTCCGCTGCGGTCTCTGCCCCTCGGAAAGGGCGAGTCCTCGGGTTGGGGGGTGGGGGGCACACGCCCCTCGCCCGTGGGGGGCCGGGCGGAAAGTTTTCTCCCGTCCCCAACTTCGCCCTTGCGCAGCCGGCGGCGGGGGCCCGGGCTGGCACCGCGCCTCGCCCCCCGCGGGAAGAGCTGGGGTGGGGTGGGGGCGCGCGCGCTGGCCACCCAACTCCGCACCCAGCCTAAGGGGCGTGCTCCGGGGGGCCGCGGAGCCGCCGGGGAGGGGCGGCCGGGCGCTGGGCAGGGTTGGGGCACGGTCGGGAGCTGCTGGCCCTCCCTTGGGGGGGCTTCGGCTGGAGGGCGGAGGCGCGACACGCTTGCGTGCGTCCCGGGGCGGGGGTCGGGCCGCCTAGCTCGGGGCCGGGGGAAGCGGGCAGTTCTTCGTCCGCAGGATCCCGTCCGTCCCGGGCTGCTGTGAAGTCGGCAAGAAACGCGCGAGGACGACGCGGCGCTCCCGCGGGCCCCACCAGCCCCGTGGTGTTTGTCCCTCCCGGCGAGAAGGGCCACCCTGGGGCCGGACCAGGCACCTGAAGCCACTGGGGGCTCCCGGCCCAACTTGCCCTGGCGCGTGGCGCTCCCCCCGGCCGCTCCGCCCTCCGCATCTCTCCGGGGAAAGTTGGGACGGGGCGCGGCTGGGCCTGTGGCTGTCCCGGGCGCCTCTGGGGTGTGATCCCGCCCCCCTGGCGCACGCGACCCCGACTCTGCCCGGTCCAAGTGGCGGCGGCGGACTGGGGGGCGAGGGGGGGGGGGGCGGCCGGGCGACCTGGGCCGCAAGTAGGAAGCTTGGGCGCTCCACGCGGTGCCTCCCCCGGAGAAGGCTGATCGATCGCTGCGCACTCAAGCGCCTCTGGACCTTAGGGAGAGGAAGCGCAGACACCGAAGCCCATTACTGGCTTTTAGCTCTGGAAGTGCAGGGCCGAGAGTGCATTTCTCGGGATATTGAATATTCCATTAGGCGTGCCTTTGTGGCCGCCGCCCTCCTGGCCCTTTCCTCCCCTTAGATCACTTGGTGTCTGAGTTTGGGGCTCTCCAGGGACCCCTAAACTAGTCTCTGCCCTTTGACCCTCTGACTTCGAGGCCAGCAGGACGTCCTTTTGTTCTGTCTTCATCCGTGTCGGTTATAAGGCTCGGAGTGACCCACACTTGTCTTGCGCGTGGCTGACTGCTTCGCTTTTCTTGTATCGATCACGCTGCGTTCGTGTGTGTGATTGCGTGTAGAGCAAAGGACGCTACGCACTGCTGCTAGACATGGACCAAGGGCTGGGAGAGGTTGGAGGTGGAGAAAGGAATCGGGCAAGAAGTGTTCTCCTTAGGAAAGGCAGGCTCCTTCTGAACAGACTTCCCAGGGCACAGTCCACAGTTTTCACAGGTTCTGAACGACACCACAATTCTAAGTCCACGCTCCCCACAGGGCATCCTTTGGCCCAGACTGTCCTCCAAGTCTCTCCTCCTTCACCTACCCCCAGTGGAACCACGGGATTCTCCTCGCTCCTGGGCCCAGACTGCAAACCCAGCCACTCTTCGGCCTGGCTGGGTTGGGGAAGCGGCTGCTGCTGAGTCTGGCTTCCGCCAGGCTGCGCATTCCGGGGCCACTGCCCTGCCCCTGGCCCAGCAGCTGGAATCAGTCTGCCCACCTCCTTAAGAAGCCACTTCATCAGCGGTCGCCGGCAGCTGCTCTCCTCCCAGAGCGCCGGGCGGGGGTTTATCGCATTTTTGAAATTTCAGATCTCCCTGACTGGGCTGTGCCTCTGCAGAGGAACCGGCCCAGCTTAGGGGCGTGACTGGGGAGAGGAGCCCGCGAGGGTCTGCAGGAAATGCTCTCAGGGTGCCCTAGAGTTCGGGAGTGCTCCCAGAAGCGCCTGACCTGCCCTCAGCGAATCTGGCTGGGAATGGGAGGAGTTTTTGCCTGTGATTTGAGAAAATCGGGTATCTTTCACCCTATAACTTTCTTCCCACATGTAGCCTCAGGAGCATCCAAGATGCGCAGAGGAATCCTGCCTACTAAAGGTCAAGCACACGTGTGTGTGCATGGTTCCTTGTCCAGGAGCTGGGGGCTGTCCTGTTTCCTCTCCCTACTGATTTGGTGATGGAGCATCAGTTTCTTTCCCATTCAGCATTTAGTTATATACTTTCAAGTGGAAGCTTGGAGTGTATTTTCAGCAAGCTGACTCATTAGAGTTTAGGAATTTTGACAGGTATAATATATGAGGATAGTGGATAGTAGTTCCTTGGAGTCAGGGACTCGATCTTAGCAATTAAAGGAACAGTACAAGCCTCATGATCATTGGCAGAACCCTTATTTTGACCAAGAAAGTAATTTTTAAAAGTATTTGTGAAATAGGGCACTTTAATGGGGATCAAGATGCTTTCAAAACAAAAATGTACATTCAGATTTTCCGATGTTTGGATCTTCGGAGCAGGGGTACCTCACCTGCTTTGTCCTTTGTTAAAAGCTGTGCCTTCTGATGGTCTTCCTGGGACTGAGAGAAGCTACTTTATTATAAGACTAATGTTCATTTGCAGTTGCCATGGGACTGGGCGATGACTATGCTGATGACTGTAGTACAGACTCGTTCCAAACTTCACTGGGCTATTTCGTTCTTTATCTACAAAGAAGCGAAATTATATTGAAATTTTTAGAAAATATATAAAAAATGTTCTTGGTCCACAGAATAATAAAAGTACTTTTGCCTCTGGCCATTATTTTAGAAAATGATTGCAATATACTATTAACAGTTGACAAAAATATCTTTAGTGTTTATTGCAGTGGAAGGAAAAGGGAGAATTCACTGACTGCTGTAATCAACTCAGTTCAATTATCTAGATTTCCATGTGTCCACAGAGAGCATAAGGCACAATCTCCATTAAGAATGAGCTAAGTATCTAAGGAATGCTTAGATGAAAATTATACTAGGGAAAAAGCAGATCTGAGCTCTCAGCCCGTGTATCGAGTGTACTGTGTGATGATCATGTTTAAAAAGAAAACATCCGACTTACTGCAGCACACATTTTCAGATCCTTTAGAAATGCCCAAGAGCGGTCAAGTGACTATTGTTGAAAACTGTAGACTGTTCTGGCTGTCAGTGATATTTTAAATTTATATATCACTTTCTGTCAGGTAACTCCAAATATTTCATAGCTTCTCTGAAAACTTGATTTTTCTTACATGCACTATTGCACATTAAGATGTGTCTAATAGTCTGAATTTTTCCCCTTGATTTTGGGCTATACACCTCTTCTCTCATTTTTGCTACCCAGTGAACTTAGCAGGCTGCTTGAAGTTAGTTTGTAAAGCTTAAACAAAGGTGAGATCAATATTGGTCTCAGAGGAATAGTATTACCGGTTGTATTTCAAAGCCATTGAAGCTATTTTTGTCACCTGTGCTTTGATTATTGATCTTGAGTTAGCATTTTGAAGGTGAACTGTATACAACTGGGACATGGATGCTTTGGGATAGATGTCCCAGAAAATATGTTGCCTTTTGCATCTCTGATTAAAGGCAGGTATGACTTAACCTTCAGACTAAGTCAAGGGATTTAACCTAATTTCAGTGTAAGCAACTTTAAGAAACTGAGTGGGGACCAGCTGAATTCTGGGCTCAATTCATTCATTATTCATATATGAAATACACAGAGCTTTGAAATGGTAATGGTAACTATAAGAAAGATAGCTGCTAACCTCAGCACTCTGGACTCTGTACTAAGCTTTTTATATACAGCAGCTCATTTTTTTTTCCCACAGTAGTCCTTAATTAGCATTTCACCTTTCAAGCAGGGAATTCGTAGTTTGGGAGGAAATTAAGTCTTAGACCTAAGATCTCACAGCTAGAAAATGCTAAAGACAAGTCTTAAAGCTGAACTCTAGTTTTCAGAGCCCAAGTTCAAAACTGCTCCATTACCTATCCTTGGAATCAGGTTGGTTCCATCTTAGTATCTGGCTAATCTTTCCCATGTAGGAAAAAATTAAACTGCTCCAAATCAAATAGCACTGTCCTCCCGTTGTTCATCGATTTGCTTGAGCGGGCCCAGTAACGTCTCTGTTGTGAGACTTGTTGTTACTGTGTTTGGCATATCGAATAGTCACGGGGAGCTTGCCAGGCTTTGTCCAGTGGGCAGATACTCTTTGTAGCTTGCCGGGCTCTCCGAGAGAGTGGCCGCATGCAAGGCAAACGCCCTTAAGAAGAATCGTAGAGACAGCATGAAATAGAAATAGATCTCATGAAAAAGTGACCAATGAACCTTTGTCTCAGCATATATACTACAAATGTACTGCATAGACGAGAATTCCCAAGCTGTTATTGATCTTGTCATCATTTCTTTCCTTCCACACCTGGCTGTGCTCAGGGACGAGGTTAAGTAATTATTCCTGGTCGTGATGGGGGGGGGGGGGGGGAACCATACACTTATGCAGTGCCAGAATCTACTGCTTATTAGACCAGTGCCTGAACCCCTTGTACTATCTCTCAGACCCAAAGGATTGTCATTGTCAAATCTTTGCACCTTCTCTCATTTGGCTTCTGAATCTCAGTTTTGTGTCATGGTTGTTTCATGTCATAATGTTATAACACGGTTATGAAAGATGTGAAGATGTTATTGGTAGCTTTCTCAGAAAACTATTCACTATGATCCTTGCCTTTTGTCTTATTAATGCTTTGATCCTAGTCGGTATGTTAATTGGTTACCACTTGCAAATTAAATGTAGTCTAAAAGGAGTACTGAGGAAAGGACATTTATTTTGTTTACTCAGATAAGTAATATTTACGACAAGAGTTTAAAGGGAGGCCAACTGAAGAGGAGAGGAAGGACATTTGGGCAGAATGGCCTGTCCACATTCTTGTGTCTTGCCACATTGTCATTTGAAGAGGGTATTCCTTGAGCACAACCACTTCCCTCCTACTTTCAGTGAAAGTTGTCAGGAGGTGGGTGGTGTCCTGGTTTTAGTGTTGGAAAAACTGAGCAAATCCTTTCTGAATTGTCCACTAAAGGATCTCAGAAATTTGACCGGAGATAAGATTTTGGTTTCTTTGCTTTGTGTCAATGTTAGTGAATGTATGCCTTCAGTCTGTCCTCTGTTTATACTTACTATTTAAGATACATTTAGTTTTATTTTAGGACCATGTACCTTTTCCAAATGTTTTTGTAGTACACCAGGAGTTCTTGTTCCATTTGAATCATTGGTATTTGTCTAAGTTGAAAGTGTATATTTGATCATGTATCCATTAGCAATTTGGCTGATCCACAGGAGACTATTTTTAAGAAACCTGAGAAAACAAAGGCTGTCATATCTCCCTTCTCCTCCCTGACCTATTGTCCAGACTCTCTCCCATATATTGTAGGGGAAGCTGTGAGGGCATTAGAACCCTTTCTTAGGTACCATTTTAAGGTGTTTTCAGGTAATTTCGCCATTGCTCAGAGTATGAATAATTATTTTCATTTGTCTTTGAGAATTTCCTTATCAGAGTTCAGGACCCTCTGTTATCTGGCTTTCTTATAGCTCTTGGAAGTTACTGTGAGCTCTGAGAAAAACCAGGGATAGTTATCCTGTTTCACAAAAGTGAAAGCTCAGAGTTTGGGAATTGTCAGAAAAACTACTGACCTTGGGACTGAATTTCTCTGTAATCTGCTGTTTGGGTCCTTGCAGAGAAAAGACTGTATGTCCATGTGTATATATATATATATATATATATATATATATATATATGTCTACTTGTAAACCTGTGTACATATGCAAAATATATACACATACATGATTTGTTCCTTTATTCTATTTATGATTTTATGTTTTTATAGTAGATGTTATCTTGGAGCTACACTTGGTCCAAAATAGTTACTTGTGCAGAAGATTATTTCTAGGGATTTTATTGTAAAAAAAGATCATAGCATCTTGTGGTTTATCGAGTACTTATGCATGGTATTAATATATATATATATATTGTTTTTTTTTAACCAGGAATGAACTTTGTAGCTCCTTATTGAAGACCTATTCACTACTGCATAGTAATAACTCTCCCTTTCCTTTTCTTTACATTGTGGATTTTCTGTGCTGAGTGCCTCTCCTGTGTTTCTCTATTCTAGTTTGATACCTATGATTTCTGCCAGATCTATTTTCGTTTGTAGAAAGCATGGCAGCAAACATGGAACAGAATTCTTACTTAGAATATTACTGTAAATATTTAAATTTTCTTATATAGATATACAACTTGAATTTTCCCCCAATTTAAAAGTAGCTGTTTATCACTCACCATGAATTGCTTTGCACTATTTTCTTAGTGGAAATGTCTTAGTTCTAAATGTGTTTCCTTGAAGTAGAATTGTTTTTTCACACAACGATTGAGAGTAGAATTAATCTCTTTATTTTATTTACTCATGTTCTTAAAAAACAGATTCCTTTTTTTTTTCTTTTTGGGTCACACCCGGCGATTCACAGGGGTTACTCCTGGCTCTGCACTCAGGAATTACTCCTGGCGGTGCTCAGGGAACCATATGGGATGCTGGGAATCGAACCCGGGTTGGCCACGTGCAAGGCAAATGCCCTACCCGCTGTGCTATTACTCCAGCCTCAAAACAGATTTCTTTTTAAATGCTGTACTACTCACTAAAAATTATTGATGGCTTTAGAACTTTCACATACATATTGTTGCTTTTATTTTACACATTTTCATTCATTTTCTCCATGTGAAAATGATACACATACTGTTTCTGAAAATAATGTAGTTATGAATTCAGTCACTATAAAATTTATGTTGACTAAAGAATCCGTTAATTTGTTGTGTCTGACACTCTAGCTGCATATTTAACCTGATTCAAATGGATATTAATTTGATGTGGACTTGGAAATTTGTCATAAATGTTAATATTTTGGCCTCGGGAGCTGATTTGAATTGGCTTTGTTGTATTTAGAGTGCAGCGATTGAACATGGCTTAAGAGGTCATCCTGTGAAGACCCTGGTTTCACCGAATTTATTAAGGCTAATCCATTAAGATGTCTATTCTTATTACCGTGTTCGGATCTAGTTGGAATTTCTAACTTGTGATAAGCATAATAAAACTATGGTTTTTAGATTATGCGCTCAGACGTGTTGCCAATTCAAGTGGTCCCACCTTTCCAGTCCAATTTAGAGAGTGCTTCAAAATGTGTTTTTAATCCTCAAACGTGTCCTCTGTTGGAGTACTCTGACTCCAAATGCTACAAAAACTCTGCTGAATAACCTTACAGGAACCCTAAAAATACTTGTATGCTTGCCTCTTACAAATATTTATGGGTGTGTTTAGTCAACTCTCTGATGTTGTTATTGTCTAACAAGCAAACCTAAAGCCGTTGCATACATGTGAATACTTTCCTTATTGCCTTTCTTTGCTCTCATGGTGTAGATAATGCTAATTTCGTGTGTCACATAGCCCACAAGGAACTTGGACACTTCTACTAAGAATTCTCAAAATAGTATATTCATTTATATCTTAGGTTGTAAACCTCTGGGTAGACATCAAGTCTGTTTACAGTAAAAATTCCATCCAAATACAACTGGCAGCCTATAATAGTTTTCCCACATGCTAATTTGCATAGGAAGGGTAAGAGGAACACATATCTGGGATAAATTGAGAATTGACAAATGGGAAAAATGCCTTCTCGAGAATAAAGTTAGTTCACATTCGTTTCTTCCTTCTCTCCATGAGCACTCCATACAATATCCTGTCCTGTCGTTCTTGGGAAGATTTTAAAAATGGAGTCCTGACACACAATGGTGATGAGTGTCACAAGTTGATTTGGAGTAAAATTAGAATAAGTAATGAGCTTATAAATAAAAAGCCCATGAATTGTTTGCTTCTTAGAAAATAAGGTTGTAGATGATCACAGTCATCTCCTTAAAGACAGTTTTTTATATGCACTCTGTTTGTCTTTCTTGAGGGTCTGGATTAGAAATATATGGCAGGAAGTTGCACATAATCCACAGACAGGCTTGTCTTTTCACAAGAGTGTGCTCCACTGGGGAACATCATCTGTCTTGTGAGTCACTGCTGAAAAAATGTTTGAGAACTTCTGATCTTAACTCCAGTTCTAAAAAAAAAAAATATTGACCCTGTGATATTACAGCTACTTCTTTATAAATAATTGTTGGATTCACTCCACTCCACTCAGCACATATCTCTCAGAACTACATTTCCCAAAGTGTTGCATTCATAGATCATCTGTTACATTAGGGATGATTTTAGACGGTGCACAATGGAAGTTATTTTCATAGCATTTTTATAAAAGACCAAAAAATGTAAGAAGTACATTAAATCCATGCTGTGTAGTGCTAATTGTTTAGAATAAAGCTACTTTAGAGGCTTATAGATTTTTTTTCTTTTTGGGTCATACCCGGTGATGCATGGGGTTTACTCCTGGCTCTGCACTCAGAAATTATTCCTGGCAGTGCTCGGGGGACCATATGGGATGCTGGGAATCGAACCCGGATGGCCACGTGCAGGGCAAATGCCTACCTGCTGTGCTATCACGCCAGTCCTGGATTTGTGGATTTTTAAGAAAAAAAAAGATATAAATTCATATTATATATAACAGAAGGGAAAACTCATTTTTGTAAGATCTGAAAGGTCAGTTTTAGTGGAGAATAAAACATTTTTTCATTTTTTTCCTTGATCATTGTGCCCCCCACTTTTTTTTTTGATAATTCAGGTTGATTGAGCTCTCTTGGCACCTATTTTGGGTGATTCCTTAGATGTTTGTCATGTCTGCAGGAGTTGGAAGTGCATAGAGCTAGATTCTTGCTTTCATAATCAGTAAATTTACTTAATAATTACAATAATATATATAATTAGCAAAACATGTGATTTCCCTCATGGCTTGAATCCCTTTGTTAAGCCATAGCATAGCAAGATCTACCGTAAAGAGGATGTGTGGGGACGTGAAAAAGGGAAGCTGGGTCACAGTGTCTGTCCCTGGAGTCCCTGGGGGGCTCGCATCCAAGCACATATGGCTCATGAAACTACTCCTTTTCATATTCTATGTCTGTGCCTATTTGAGGAAGCGTTGTGGAGAAATGCGGGATCTTTTTCTTCTTTCTTTGTGGAACAATATGGTGGAAAAACATTGGAAGAAATGATCTTTCATGAGATATAAATTTAATTATAGAAAAAGAAATTGATTTAAACAATGAGAAAGAGTTTTAAAACTGATTATTGTAATAGTGAATTTGTTGATAAATAAGAATATAAGGCAAAAGGAGGAAATTCTTTTAGCTAGAAGGATAATTTTGCAATGATTCATTCTTTCAGCGAAAATTGAAGATAATTTCTTCACCTGTTTAAGAAAGGGATATATTAAGATTTTATTGATTGTACCCTCCAAAAGATAGGGGCACAAAAGGCTGGGGCGGGTGGGGGGGGGGTGGGGGAGGGGAAATTAAGGAATGATGAGATAGAGGAAAAGGAGAGAGTGATATTTCAAATATTACCACTAGATGGCAGCATATGTATGCTATTTAAAACTGGTAGTTTGTCACAAGGCAACAAAATATAGATACGAACTTTGAAATATATGCTCAAGTATGTTTTAGTATCGGCATTTAAGTGTTAGAAATGTATATCATTTAACTACATATAGTATTATGTTTTCCCAATCAGTGATTTTGGGCCTTGTGTCAAAACAAAAAGCCAAGGTGAAGTGGTCTAGCATTTTTCTTAAGGAAAATACTAGTACTTCTTTCATGGAGGCTTCGTTATGAATATCAGTTGAAGGGACATTTCTGCACGTCTCTGGGGTCATTGATGCCAGAGAAAAGAGCACAGAGAAAGGATGGAAAATTAATAGTTATAATAAACGTGAGTCTAGAGAATATTTCAGAAAATGTTTCTATTCTTTCTCACAGCTCCATGCTTTCCCCATAAATAGTGTAGCACTGTAGCACTGTCCTATTGTTCATTGATTTGCTCGAGCAGGAACCAGTAACATCTCCATTGTGAGACTTGTTGTTACTGTCTTTGGCATATCTGAATACGTCATGGGGAGCTTGCCAGGCTTTGCCATGCAGGCTGAGTACTCTCGGTAGCTTGCCGGCCTCTCCGAGAGGGGCGGAGGAATTGAACCCAGGTCGGCTGCATGCAAGGCAAATGCCCTACCCACTATGCTATGGCTCCGGCCCATAAACAGTGTAAAGGCAGTTATTGCCAAAAAAAATAGATGTGTTATTAGGCAAGACTTCAAACACCTATTACAGATTGTTTGATCTTGACAATTTGTGACCGTAGAATATAGTTCAATAAATTATATTATGGCCTGTTACAGTCCGAGGTCCTTTTTTAAAAAGGGATATTTTAATAATACAAGTAATAGGATTGTTTACAGACGTCTGGGATTTTTAAGAGAAAAGCAAAGTGTTTTATGGGATGCCGTAAACTCCTTTTCACCAGTCTTAGGATAAAAAGAAACTAGTGTAGTCTGCCCTACCGCAAAGGGATAAATTGTGGGTCATTTCTAATGGACTGTAAGTTTTTAAATCAATATTCCTTTGGAAAGTGCCATTCACTCTTCCTGTAAAAGGCTATTTCATTCAGTCTGGCTCCTCTCATGCGAAACCCCCCAGGGACTGGAAGTGCAGTGAAGTAGGTCTTGCTGATGGCATCTCTGGTGACTTAATACTGAAGAAAATGTACTTATTTTGGTCTCTTCCGGTGACCAAGGGTTAGTGCTAAAATGAAGCTGTACTATGGGTAAAAAAATGTCCATTTCGAGTTAATGCTATTATTTGGCCTCTTTAATTGGTCTTGGAGAAAAGGAAAGGCAGGGAGGAAATTTCTCCCTTGCCCTCTGGGACTTTTAGGACTGGTTGGTCAATCAGATTCTCAACAGATAGATTAGTAGGAGAAAAGAGTAAATTGAATTATGTACATATGAGGGCTGGGCTGGAGCGATAGCACAGCAGGTAGGGCATTTGCCTTGCACGCGACCGACCCAGCTGACCCAGCCGACCCGGGTTCGATTCTTCCACCCCTCTCTGAGAGCCCGGCTAGCTACCGACAGTATTTCGCCCACTCGGCAAAGCCTGGCAAACTCCCCGTGACGTATTCGATATGCCAAACACAGTAACAACAAGTCTCACAATGGAGATGTTACTGGGCCCACTTGAGCAAACCCATGAACAACGGGAGGGCAGTGCTACTGTGCTGCAGGTAGACTAGGAAGTGACTGGGAGTAAAGCAAGCACACCGATCCTAAGCTGTGGAATAGAACAGGAACATGGGGATTCAAGGAGAGATGAAGGGGCTTCACAACTAAAGGACTCGATCACTTTGAAATTAGATATTTACTTTTCTGTATAGATGCTTATTTTCTGAGAGACCGTTGATTTCTGGAAATAACCCTAACTATGAGTGATACATCTACTTTTCTTTTCTTTTTTCATGTAGGCAAGGGAGTGATAAAAGCTTCTCATGGGCCTGCAGAATCTTGATAGAGCTTACTTCAAAATAACTCACACCTGATTGTGACATGCCTTGGGAAGGCCTGTGAACAACACCTTAGAAAAACCTAGCCTTCATTCTCTCTGCTCAGATACTGCTTTGAACTCTGTTTAGAGAAACAGTCTTGAAATAGAGAAAACTTAAGGGTGCATGTCATGATACATGGTAATAAATTGCCATTGTCAAAATTAATTTGAGGGGTGGGATTGTAGCTTAAAGATAGGATACATAGGGACTGGAGTGATAGCACAGCAGGTAGGGCATTTGCCTTGCATGCTGCCAACCCAGGTTCCATCCCCGGCATCCCATATGGTCCCCCAGCACCGCCAGGAGTAATTCCTGACTGCAGAGCCAGGAGTAAACCCTGAGCATCGCCAGGTGTGACCCAAAAAGAAAAAAAAAAGATAGGATGCATGCCTTGCCTGAGTTTGATCCCTGATACCATGTACATGCAAATAAGCAGAAAGTCATGGATTAACCTCCCCCCTCACATACACACAAAGTGCACATGTATATATATATATATATATATATATGTATATATATATATATATATATACCTTTAGTTATCAATATATAAGAATGCTCTTTGGGGTGGTGATTTTATTTTTCCTAATCTAGGCATAAAAATGCTATATAGTCTGTGAAAGAGGGTTAAGGGAAGGTCAGTGGTAGGGGCACTTTCTGTTGTCTGCAGGGCCAAGAAAGAAAATTTTAGGGTCTATTAGACATGTAGAAGCAAGATATAAGTAGAAATGCCTTTAGTTTTTCTGACATTTCTTGTTCCTTATCAAGGTCAGCCAAATTTCTGACATATAGAGCAGGTTTGAAACCTACGTTGAAACCTTCTAGTCATACAGCCTCATTAGATTTGTTCCTGGGAATCACTGGGGTGTTCACAGAAGTTGAAACAAGTTGTTTATTCTCTGTATATGATTTTAAATGCTTTTAGCACACTCAGGTTCACTGATTTTAATCATGTCTTTGGTCATGCATACTTACTTTATTTTCTTAATTGACAAAGTAATATATGTTGATTTTCAGACAATAAAAAGATGGGCAAATCCTAATTTTCTCTCATTCTTCACTACCTGTGCTCTAGCAGGTCAATGTTAACCTTTTGTGGATCTCAGTAGATGAATGCGTTTTGTGTTTTGTGTTCCTGACTTCTTGGATGTGTTTTGTTTTTTGTTTCTAAAGTGAAATATATTCGTTCTATAATGTCCCCTAGCAACTTTCTATTTTTTGCTCAGTGATGGCTCTAAGATTCTTTCCAAACCAATCCAATATCCTCAGTGTTCTAAGAGTCATTTCCTAGTCAATACCTCAGCTTATTTATTTTTTTCTTATTTGTTTTGTTTTGGGGTCACCCCCAGTTGTATTTAGGGCTTATTCCCGGCATTGTGCTCAGAGATCACTCCTGGCAGGGCTCAAGGGACTGTATGGGATGATGGGGATTGACCATAGACAGGCTGCACACATGCAAGTCCAGCGTCTTACTTGCTGCTGCTGCTGTACTATCTCTCCAGCCCTTAATGCATGTTTTTTTTAGCAAGGAGAAAAAATGCTGCAACTAATATCCTTATACACATCTGCATAGGCCTTTCATTTCTAAATGGGATGAATTCCAAGTGTGAGGATGCCAGGTCAAAAATATTGATAGTTTCCTTCGTGCCTTTATGTGATTATGGAGATATCATTTCCATATCAGATAAATGATTCCTATCCCTTTGCATGAGCGATGAGAGGCGCGCTGGTGACATTGACTAAGTTAAATTTGTACATTAAAAATGGAACTTAAAAAAAATCAAGCATAAAACCATAGGAGAAACATGAAAAGTTCTTATTTATTTGAATTTTTTATACTTGAGCTATCTTCATGAGAACTTTCTTTGAAGTAATGTTTGCATGCTCTTTTGCCTTTCAAAACTATATAGCCGATACTGTGATTTTGGCTTGATTTTTTTTTAATTTGAATCAAACTCACAGATTCCTACATTATGATCTAAAAATAAAGATAAAAGAGTTTGTGTAAACTGTTCTTAAGTAGTAAAAGTTCTTTAAGAGTCATAGTAATCTGTTTCTCTTTCATGAAGATACATTTTTTATACTTTAAGGATTATGAGGAACTCATTCCCACTTGGGAAAATAACAAATTCCAAATCACTCATCTACTTTTTTTTCAAGACTAGTGGGAAGATTTGGACATATATGGTATTGGAAATACTCAGTGGAACATTCTTTTTATAGGATGGCAACCTCTAATAGAGTTTTTTCCTTTCCTTTTTTTTAAAAAAAATTATTATCATATTGAACTAGATTTATTGAGAACTCCACAAGTATTCATTTGGATTAGAATTCACGTCTATTAATTATTTAGAGTTTGAAGTAAAAAGGCAAACTGTTTTGGGAGAGTAAGAAGTACTATTTTGGGGAAAAAAAACTCCAAAACGCATTAGCCCGATTTTATATTGATGTCATCTGAGACTGGATCATGACCCAAGTCAAGAACTAAGGTTAAGCTTTGGCTTCTCTGGTACAAACTGACTGGGGGTGAGGATGGGGTGGGGGAGGGGTAGTGGTGGAGAGAGCATCACAGCAGATAAGGGAGTAGTAAGGAGCTTGCCTTGAAAGCAGATGACCCTGGTTTGATCCAAGCCCCGAACACAGTAAGGTGTGGCTCAGAAATGTCTTAAAAGCGGGAATGCCTAGATCACCCTTGACCCCAGAGTACAGGGAGAAGGACAAAGAAGGAAAGAAATCCAGGCAGTAAGGAAGAAGATGAGAAAGGGAAGTAATGGGGGAACAGGGGCTAGGTACCTTGGGTACAGTGGTGATTACATGGGGTAGCCGAATAGCTCTGTGTCCAAAGTGCAGACTTGACCACACTGAAAGCACAAGATCTAATCTCGATGTGCCCGTGAAGGAGTCAGGCATGAGGCTGCTGGAAGGGTCATGGGAAACCGGGGGAGGGAAGTTGAGTCTGGCGTGGTGCTGGGACTGGTGCTAGAATATGGAAATGCCCAAAACTCCACTGTCAATGACTTTGTGGATTGCGTCCTCTAATTCAATGATGGAAAAATTAAAATAGCTTAAGGGAATCAGCAGTGGCAGGCTCAGGGACAAGGCCTGTAGACCCTGGGAAGGCCCCGAGGGGAGGTTCAGTACCAGAGAGGAGAGAGCTTCTCTGGGGCCAGGGGCTGGACTCCTTGCCACATTCCTCAAACTCCAAGTTTGATTTGCCCAAAGCATCTCCATTCCTCCTCTCATTGTCTTTTTATTGTTTGCCCCACTGTGATAATAAGGCCATAAATGTTCAATTAGGGAAGTCCTGCTCTCCAGTTTGATCTGGAGGATTTCTTTAGAAGCTTTCTTTAGAGGCTTTCTTTAGAAGCCTTGCAGGTCATTTTGCAAGCCGACAGACCGGAAACAGTGCTTTCTCTCAACTCTCATGTCAATGGCTCACTGCCTGTGATTTGGAGACCTGTTTCACTGTCTTTGCACCCTGTTTTGGTGTGAGAGGGGAGGATTCCAAGTGTTGTTGAGGGCTTGTGGGGTCACAACCCAGTGATACTCAGCTAAGCTAGCTGACAGTTTAGTTAGGGTCTGAGGCTGCAGTGTTGCTCAGAGCTTAGATCGTACAGGGTGGGAAATTACCAGAGCTATCCCAGTGGTTTTCAAGGGCCCTCCAGAATACCCAGCAGTGTTCTGGAGGTCATGTGGTGCTGGGAATGAGTTTGGGTAGGTCACCTTGGTTGTGCTCTAACTCCTGTGTTATCTCCTTGGTCCAATCTTTAAGCTTTTAAGTTGGTCAAAGGCTATTCCAGGTTGTTCTTTCCCCAACGCAACAGGAGGTGTGGGAATTGGAAAGGACGTGGGAAGGCATCTGATGTACCCGGGAGATCCTGGCACATTCTGTCCTTACTGGCCTGTGCTATCAAAAAATCCATGACCTCAACCTTTTCAATTGTACAAAATCTTTTAAGGTTGTCGAGAGGATTAAGTGTATTCAGGCATGTAATAGATTTAGCTTGGTGCCTCCTAGAATATTGTCAATCATTCAGTAAAATGTTAACTGTCATTGTTAGTGTTTGCTAATTCTGACTTCATTCACCAAATATATAATGCCTTGTCACCCTATGCCAGGAAAGGGTCTCGGCATATTATTTCCATATTTCTAACTCCGTTCTTGGATTTTAAATTCTGCTCATTGACAGAGATGTGGTCCTATTTTCAGAGTCATTTCCTAAATCACAGATGGCACTCTGACATAGGACACATCTAGGACTTGCTTTGCTGCCTTATTATTTTTTTTAATCCATGGTGTAACCTGTTTTCTTTTTTTCAGGTCCTACTCCTAGCCCCTCCTCCACTACTCCATTCTGTTAGAATCTCCCTGCTTTTTCATTACTGAGTTAAATTCCTTTCTTCATATCTCTAGTCTATGATTTTAATAAACTCAGGCCTCCTCAAACTCTAAGCTGCATATGTATCACCTGGGGAATCTTATTAATTGCATTTTCTAATTTGAAACGACTGGGGAGGAGTCTAAGATTCTGGCTTTGTAATTATCTCTCAGTTGAGGCCAGTGGTGTTGACTTCAGATTTATAAACAAGTAGAGATTAATCATTGTTTTCTCGGACTTCTTTCTCCTTTTATTTTTTGCCAACCAGTCAATTTTTTTAATGCAAATAAAGTATACTCAGATGGGCTAATGCAAGCTATTGTGTTAATAATACATTAATATGGGTTACATGGTAACATTAAGCCACTAACTGGGAAAGTGTGGGGGACACATTTATTTTTCTTTTCCCCGCCAATAAGAATGTACAGCTGTGCAGTGTATGCTGTGTGCAAAGACTGTAGAAACAGACTTGGGTTTAAGGCCTTCAATATTGGAACTGTGTTGCTTAACTTCTTTGAACTTTATTTCACGTCTATAAAGCAGAGCTAAGAAGGCCTTGCTACAACTGACATGCAAGAAAAAAAAGGCTTGTGAGAAGTGTGTAGCAAATGATAGCGACGGCTTTTGTAGTTTTTTTTTTTTTAATTTTTATTGAGGTACCAGGATTTACAATACTGTTAATCATACTCCTTTTGTGCATATCATTCCAATGCCATCCTCATCCCCAGAGGATGCGAATCTCCACCAGTATCCCAACCTCCTCCCAGTTCCTCACGCATGTGAGCTCTATAGACAGAAGATTCAAAAGACAGGATCTTCAGTCCCAATGACGTTGACCATTTTCTGTTTCCTTTCTATGTTCCTTTTTTTTTAAATCCCACCTATATATGGGAGAGATTTCCTTTTATTGTGGAGGCAGAGATACCTATAGACAGAGATGACTAGAGCTGATATGAAATTTCACAAAATTGCAGATCAACAATAAGTGGATAAAATATATTTATTTTCAAAAAACTTTTTATAGGCATATACATTTTTAAAAATTATATCATGAACCATTTGTGTTCGTACTTTGAAATTTATATGAGATAGGTAAATCGTACAGATGTAAAATTTAATAAGAGTGAAGAGATTTAAGAAAACTTTAAGGGGACTATCTGAATAGGCCTATAAAAGTATTTTATCCTAAGAAAAAGAATTTTGGGTTTTAAGGAGAGAGAGAACAAAAGGGAATGCCCTGCCACAGAGACAGGGTGGGATGAGGGGGATGGAGGGTGGGAGGGATACTGGGATCAGTGGTGGTGGAGAACGGGCACTGGTGGAGGGACAGGTGTTCAATCATTGCATAACTGAAACCCAAGCACAAAAATTTGTAAGTCTACGACTGTACCTCATGGTGTTTCACTAATAAAAATTTAAAAAAACCCAGAATTTTGGATTTATATTAGAAAATATAATATAGATACTGCTGAAGTGTCTGCATTAATAAGTAAAAGGTTAGATTTCAAGTGCTCTGCTGTGCTGGGTTATCACCCCCACCCCAGAATCTCTGAGGATTTGCCTGGAAGCTGCTCTTTTCCTTCCCTGCCCATCTTTTCCCCAGTGACAGGAAGTATTGCTGTGAGCAGTGTGAAATTTGATGAGAGGCTCTGTCCGCTCATCAGCCCTTACAAGACCAGCGCTTCAGGAGACATGGCTCTGGGCCTCTTCATACAGCAGAGGCCCGGTGGCTGGGAGCAAGCCAGAAAGGAGGTGAAGCTCGTCTCTGGGACTGAAAAGGGCCCGGGGCTGTCAATCAAGTGGAAAGATGCGGCCGCAGGCAAAGGTTTCTTAGGCGTTTCCCACCTCCTGCCTTGGTTTTCCGGACACACCCAGTGGTACTCATCACTTCCTCCTAGCTCTGCTCAGGGGTCACTCCTGGCAGGGCTCAGGGTACCCTCTGGGGACCATCAAACCCCGGTCAGCTGTGATACAAGACGAGCAGACCACTCGACTACTTGTTCCAGCCTTCCCGCACCCCCACGTCCTTTCTTCCCCCTTTAAATAATGGTTCAGCACTGAGAGACACCAGAAGGCTGGGAACCATGGTCCGACCCCTTTCCCGGACACTTGGAAATCTCCTCTCGAAAGAATGTAGAGGCTGCAGCAGACGCTGCGTGTGGAGAGCCTCAGGCCACATAGACGCACAGCAGCCCCTCATCCGCAGGGCTGAGGGGTGGCGTGCGTGCAGTGCTGGGACTCAGTGTCATGTTAGCCACACAGCCTACACGACCACTTGAGTTATCTCCCCAGCTTACGGAGTTTTTAGATTTAATATTAGTGCTTTGGAGACAAAGTCGATTAAATGAAAAATATGAAGCTGGAGTGATATAGCACAGTGGGTAGGGCATTTGCCTTGCATGGGGCCGACCCGGGTTTGGTTCCCAGCATCTAATATGGTCCCCAGAGCACCGCCAGGAGTAATTCCTGAGTGCAGAGCCAGGAGTAACCTCTGTGCATCGCCGGATGTGACCCAAATATCCAAATGAAATGAAATAAAATAAAAAAAAAACTGTAATTCAGAAAAAAAATTAATTTCAGAAAAAAAAAAACGGGGAACTTAGAAATATTAACTCAGCTCCAGTACCGGGCACTTAATTTGTGTGACGTCATCTGCAAATTAGCAAGTCCCTGTTTTCTCATGGTACTTCCAGGTAGGAAATATTCCATCAGCCTTGTACAGATGAGTATACTAGGTGCAAACACACAAAGTGATTGGTTCAGAGGTTGACTGGCCAGGGACTCTGGTTGTAGGCTTACTGGCCAGGGTGAGAACCACAGAAGGTGCATAGGGTGAAGTCAGCGAACACTGCCGTGGAGGCCTCGGGCCAGACAGACAGACAGCGACCTCTCAGTTGCAGGGCAGTTAAGCAGCTTGTGGAGTTCTTTGCTTCTGTGAGTATTCCAAACCTCCACTCCCAAAGGATAGGACTAAAGTGGGAAATTTGGAACCAAGAACCAAGAACTTTATGGGGCCATCCAGAGACCCTATGTGTTGATATCAGTGGGCTGCTATAACAAGTGGCCACAGCACAGAACCAAGGAATAAGCCCCGAGTACTACCGCTCTGGCCTTCAAACCAAAATCTTAATGAATAATAAAAATGTGGCCTCCCCAAAAAGGGGAACCTCGAGTTTAATGACAGTCTCTTACAAGAAGGAATTTTGAATAAAAACATACGAAGAGGAAAGTAGCTGAGTGAACAATAGCAGAAATTGGGGGCTGTGTGTAGAAGTTCAAGGACATCAAAGAATTGCAGGCAAAGCAAGGAAGAGGCAAGATGGATCCAGTTTGAATCTCCAAAGAGAAATCATGGCCCTACCGACACCTGGTTCTTTGCCTCAGGGATAACTCCTAGTGAGTGCTCAGCGTATCATACTGTACAGGGGATGGAACCCAGATTGGCCCCATGCAAGGGAAGCACTTTACCTGCTGCACTCTCTCTCTCTGGCTATTTATTGATAACTTCTGGGAAGACCCTGTTTCCAAATGACATGACTTCACAAGTTCTGCATGGAGGGACCTGTATCAATCAAATCAATCAACCTCGCCTACCATATCACCTGTTTTTTTCCCTAATCTTCCCGATATCTAGAAATCTTCCCAACATCTAGAAAATCTTCCAAATATCTAGAGCTATGACTTTCATGTCTCATAAACCCCATAGAAAGGGGGGGGGGTGGCTTTTGAAGGAATAAGGAGACTGCATACTGGACAGTGACGCTTTGCAGGTATCTCTCACCACCCTTTCCGTGACTCGCCTCCCCTTGCCCCTTTTCTTATTTTTCAAAGAATATGTGTTGATTCATAGGCCTTTGGTTCAGATCGAAAGTATTAGTCTCTTGTGGTTCTATGAAATTGTCACAGTTCTCTGGTGGTTTATGGTTCCCTCATTTTCTCGGTATGAGTTTTATAAAGATTTATAGGAAACCAAAACTGTACTTAAAATGAGAGGCAACTAGTAATTTCATTTCTGTAGACTGTAGTTTTCTTACCTGTAATTTTAGGGGGGAAAGAAACTTTTATGCCGTGATGTCAAGACCATATTTCCCTCTAATTATTGTAAATTGGAGGTGACAGTGGACAAGTGGAATGAACCTCAAATGGTCATATTATAGCACTGTAGCACTGTAGCACTGTAGCACTGTCTTCCCGTTGTTCATTGATTTGCTCCAGCGGGCACCAGTAACATCTCCATTGTGAGACTTGTTACTGTTTTTTTGGACATATTATAATAAAGAAAAATCAACTTTGACACATTTATCTAATCAATACCAAATTCAGTCTTAACAGACAAGATTTAAGTGTTTCAGTTAGTTAAAATCTTACTTTTTAAAGAAGCAGGGCTACAAAAGGGGAGACAGAGAAAGAAGAAAAGTGCTTGCCACAAAGGTAGGAAATGTACACTGGTGGAGGAATGGGTGTTGGAACATTGTATAGCTGAAACATTGTATAACTGAACATTATATAACTGAAACCCATAAACAGCTTTGTAACTGTGTATCTCATGGTGGTTCATTTAAAAAAAGTTAAATAAAATAGATTTGTTCCATTTGGAAAGAAAAAGAGAAGTATACAGATCAATAAAAAATAAAGAAGCAGGGTTATACTTAGGAATAGACTATTTTTAAGTTGACATTTTATATTTAAAAAGCGGAATTTCCTTATTTCCCCTCACTTTACACCAAGCCAAGGTGTGCACACATATTCTTTGTAATGGAGAGGGCTTTTGTTAATGTAGCCCGTGATAGAAATTTTATTTCTATCACAGAGAATTTATATTTTCACTTAAGCACTTTAAAAATTCAAGAGACAGCATAATCAGATTTATTGTTGATATTGTGTTGTGCAAAAAATCCAATGAAGGAAATCCTGTTATTTGAAAATATATTTTAAAAATATTTAATGGATCTTTCTTTTTGAGCACATTTAATTTTTGAACATTCCTCAACTGAGATTCTTTAAAGAAGCCAGATTTCTGGGATGGCTTTGTACTTCTTGATAATAAAATATTTAGCAGTGTATTATTTGTATGGGCTCAGTGAGAGTTTCTGGAAGGAAAAAATCTGTCAAAATAACCTTGCTACCCAAATTTTCTGTTCTCCTGAAGATCTACCTTTTCTCTGTATCCTGTCCCTTAGATTTTTAAAATAAAAGTTTGGAGCTAAAGAGATAATATAGCAGGTCAAGCTCTTGCCATGGCTAGAGCCGGGATAGCTCCCTCCCTCAAGAACCTGTAGGAGAGATCCCTGATCACTGAGCCAGGAGTAAGCTGTGAGCAAAGCATTGCTTTGCTCAATGAAAATATAACAACGGCAACCACAACAACAACAAAATGGAGCCAGAGTGATAGTACAGTGGGCAGGATGCTTGCCTTGCATGTGACTGACCTAGGTTCATTCTGGCACCCCATATGAGCATAGATCCAGGAGTTAGCTCTGAACATTGATGGGTGTTGTTTCCAAATAAAACTATAAACAAATAGATAAAAATAAAGTTTGACGTGTAATGCTGGAAGATAATTTTAGGAATGATTTAAATGGTCATAACATTTTATTGGAGATACCAAATGCTTTCTGTATGGGAAGAAAGGATCTGTAAAGGGTGGTTCCATTAGAAAAAGCCAGAAGCACCTATTTTATGGTGATTTTTCTAAAAAGGGAGGAGAGAGAGAGGGGAAACACACACACACACAGAGAGAGAGAGAGAGAGAGAGAGAGAGAGAGAGAGATTTGAATTTTCTGGGTTATTCTAGTGTCATTAGTGGTGTTCCTTTCTAGTTAATCTAAATTTTCCAGAACTGTGATTAATCCCTTAAAGTCTTTAACAAAACAAAATATCACATTCTTTAATTCGCATAGTGGTTGCATTCCTGGCAAACTTATTATAATTTTAAACGGTTTAAAAGAAATACTTTGATTACCTACAGCCATTTCATTTTCTAGCTTACATAATTATATGTGGATTGCTATTATATGTAAATAGACAATGGAAAATTTGAAACATGTTTGTCAGAATAATTCTTCGATGCATGGTAATTCTCTAAATTGTTGGGTGTTCTGGTAACTGAAACAGCATATCCTCCTGCCCACCACCTTTTCCAAGTTCCCACAAGTGGGCATACTTTCCCCAGTGAGACTCAGTATGCTAACATTTCTCCTCCTGGAACTATTGGTGTTTACTGTATGGTGACTTCTGTATGGGGATCCTGAGGCCTGGGGAGGGAGTGATTGTCCTGTGCATTGTAGGATGATTAGCATTTGGATGAGTTCACCAGGTTGCCAATAGTGCCCCCTTCTACCTGGTGAGGTGCATTTGAAATGTTTCTAGCTACCCTTACTATTTCTTAAGAGAAAGAGAATATATTCTTCCTCACTTGGGACCACTGAACTGAACAACATATTTTAACGGGGGAGTTGATGGGAAAAACTTTCTTCTGAAAGGGACTGTGAAACAAATGTCACTAGAAGTGACCTAATAGAAGCATTTGTGAAAAGGTTGAAAAACCTTTTAAAAGGAATCTTTGGAAGAATCACAAGAGGTGGTTTGTTTATCTAGAAAGACAAATTATTGGGGTTTGGGGGCCACACCCAGCCATGCAGAGACCCATTTCCAATTTTGGTGTGGGGGGTTGATTCCTGGTTGTGCTTGGGGACCTTGTGGTGCTGGTGATTGGAACCAGCCTCCAACATGAAAATCTTCCTCGCCTGCAGAGTTACCTCTCTGGTTCCAAAACATATGATTTCATTTTAAGTCGTTTGATTGATTTTTATCCTTCTATATTCAGTAAAGATCTTGGGGACACTCCAGAAAATGTGTCAACAAGCCTCACAGTGGCGACATTACTGGGCCCACTCAGGTAAATCGATGAACAATGGGAGGACAGTGCTACTGTACACCTGGGGCATTGTCCTTCGTCTGGGTGCTTTAACGGTCAGTTAGAGTTAAAGTATTTGATGAATTCTGCATGGGTTCAGCAGGTAGGATGAAATCAGATGACTGTCAAGTGACAGAGTGACAATCAAGTTCAGGGTAAGAAGGACCTTTCTTTCACTTTTTGATAATAGTCTTATTTTATTCACTTTATATGTAGGTCCATCACCTGTTTTGAGTAAGCACTGCACTGCACTATTCTCCTGTTGTTCGTAGAGTTGCTTGAGCAGGTACCAGTAAAGTCTCCATTGTGAGACTTGGTACTGTTTTTGGCATGTCGAATACGTCACGGGTAGCTTGCCAGGCTCTTCAGTGTGGGAGGGATACTCTCGGTAGATTGCTGGGCTATCCGAGAGGGACAGAGGAATCGAACCCAGGTCGGCCGCGTGCAAGGCAAATGCCCTACCCGCTGTGCTATGGCTCCAACCCGTTTCGAGTTCATCTTATTGTATTGTTATTGAGGTAATATTGATTAATAGTACTTTGCATATTATAGGATTTTAATCTCACATGTTTTAAGTGTATGTTTCCATATCACATCTATCACCAAAGTATGAATAACTCCTCATCACAGTCCAGAGCACCCTCTCCAACCTTTGCTTCTATGCCCACCCCTACCCTGCTGGCAACTGTTATTTTGTCTCTAAGGAAGATCGTTTTTAAAAACTATTATTTTATTTCTATAAAATTGTTCAAGATGATTTGTTGTATTCAGTATTCCAGCACCAATCCCACCACCATTACACCTTCCCACCACCATTATTTACATTTTTCCCAATGACCACTCAAGCCTGTCACAAATAATTTATTTTGTATTGCTGGTAATAAATAATTCACTAAAAATGCTCAAAAAAGATTTCCTTAGAAGAAAATATGTGAAGATTGTTGTATCTCACCCTAGAGCCATTAAGCCCTTGTAATAAGAGATTACTAACATGCTGTTACAGGTCAAGCCTTGTGTGCTAATATTTTCTTAATTGAAACTGGTTGCATTCTACTTTACATCCCATCCTATGTGGTGTGCTTCTCCTGGTATATCAGTGGTGTAGAGTATGAGATGTTGCACTCCAGAAATTCTAAAATTTTGATGGGGTGATACAGCTGAAGTTATATTTTTAACGGCATGGTGACTTTGGAGTCCAGAAGCATCTCTGTAGTTTGTTAATCTCTTGTGAGATTTATTTATGAGTCTCTGGATCATGGCTAGTTAATGAGCTTATGTGGCACTAGAGGCAGTTCATGGTCATGACTGCCTCGCTCCTGGAAGAACAGGGGGATGTGGGGAGATCTCCCATCCCCAATTCCATGAGAGCCTGGAGATTAAGGAAGACCTCTTCAAAAGAACTTCTTGTTAGTTCTTGTCTGAGAAATTTAGAGGAAAACAGGTGATGGTCTTCAAAGGCAGATTTATTAAGTACCAGCCTTGATGAACTAGTAACAATATTTTAAGGTTTCTGTATATTTAGTCCGTACGTATTTCCCTTCTACAGTTATTGTACCAAGTAGTCATTACCTCCATAAATGAATATTTCTCCTACCAGAAAGCATGCTGTCTACCTTGTAAATCCATCTACTCTAACCTTCCAGGCATATACAATGACGAAATATATCAGAAAGTACTACCAACATTCAGAATTACAGCATAAATTAAAATCTGTGAAGAACATTCAAGTCATTTGCTGTGTTTACTAGTCACTGAGGGTGCAGTGATGTCAGTTATACACAGCCTCTACTCTAGTAATAAGGGCAAACTATTGTGGAATAATTTAAAAAGAATAATTTCAATCATAATGAAGTCTAAGGTGGCATTCAAAAAAGAGTTAGAGAATAAAGAGAAAATATGAATGTATTTGATGGAATGGCAAAAGAGGGAATTTTTTACGAGCTAACATTTAAACTAAGACTCAACGAGTTATTAAATTTTGACAATGGAACGAGCACGCTTTGGGCAGAAGAAAGGACATGTGTGAAGAACCAGCCTAGAGAAGAATACTGGTCATTGGAGCCCAGGGAGAAGGGCCATGTAGCTGGGAAAGAATAGGTGACAGAAAGGGTGATGAGCTCCAGAAACATTGAGGGTCCAGCACACACAATGAAGTCTAGATGTTAGGAGTAGGGACCAAAGACCCAGATATCCAAGTTAGATTAGTTGGATTTTTCATATTGTTTCATACATTAATGGCATCCTAAGAGAATATGTGTCATAGAGTAATTGTGGGGATTAGTTGAATTAATTATGGAAAGCAATTTGGACAGTATTCCTGCATTTATGGATTTTATTCTACTTCTGCTATTACCTTGTAGACTGTATTTAGAAATTTGGATTTTTATCCAAAGGAGGTCAAACCGTTATAAATTTTTAAGTTGGACGCTAATAAAACTTTGAAGCAAGAAACAAGAACATAAATAATCTAAAAAAACACATATTCTGCTATAAGAGGTATCCATTCCTTTGTCAGATTTGAATCTTAAAATGATTTGAGTCACATTTGGCAGTTAGAGAGGCCACTCAACAGCTGAACACTATTTAAGTCATTTTGTTCAATGCCTCAGTGTTTTCTAAGTTAAAATCTTTTTTTAAAAATTTATATTATTGGCTAGAGCGATAGCACAGCGGGTAGGGCGTTCGCCTTACAAGCGGCCAACATGGCCGACACGAGTTCGATTCCTCTGCCCCTCTCGGAGAGCCTGGCAAGCTACCGAGAGTATTCGATATGCCAGACACAGTAACAACAAAGTCTCCAATGGAGACGTTACTGGGCCCACTCGAGCAAATCGACGATCAACGGGAGGGCCTTTACCTTTTATTGTCTGGTATGAAAAACCACTGAAAATGCAACAGGAAAGTATCCATAGAGGAAACAGTATGAAGACTGTTCTATTTTGGCAGGGGCCGTTAAGACATTCTTGAGGATATCACTAACATGTTGTTAAAGGTTGAGTTATGTGAGCTTTCCTATATATATATATATATATATATATATATATGCATATATATATATATATCTGAAACTATGTAGCACTGTAGCACTGTCCTCCATTGTTCATTGATTTGCTGGAGTGGGCCCACTAAGGTCTCCATTGTGAAACTTGTTGTTACTGTGTTTGGCATATTGAATACATCACCAGTAGCTTGCCAGGTTTTGCTGTGTGGGCGAGATACTCTTGGTAGCTTGCCAGGCTCTCCGAGAGGGGTGAAGGAATCGAACCCAGGTTAGCATGGTTGGCCGCGTGCAAGGCAAACGCCCGACCTGCTGTGCTATCACTCCAGCCCAAAGCTATGTATATATGCATATATGTAGTTTTTCCTCTATGATTGATTGGCTACTATTTGAACTCCATCAAATGTGGTGTGGTACTCTCAGAGAATGGGTAGGGTGTGTCTTGTGATGTGTCCAGGAATATGTTCACTCATGCATGAGGCTCGGCCTGAGTGTGTGGGGAGGTTTTCGGCTGCCAGGGCTGGGCCCCTTGGGGCGGGGAGGGCTCTCACCTGCACCCCTAGGCGCCCTGAGTGAAGTAGCCTGGCACGGGGTATGGTGCCATAGCATGGCTATGGTGAGCGTCATGTTGCTCTCGTCTAAGTTAAAGTCTTAATATGTGAGAGAGGACATTATTATCATGCTTAAATAATAACACTTATTTTTAGGAGCAAAGTCACTGGGTTCTTTAAAATAAAAAAGAAATATTAGAAAATTTAAAAAGTTATCTCTTTTGGTTCTGAAGAGATGTCACAGAGGTGAAGGCTCTTGAGCTACCACAGCATCTCATCTGATCCCCCAGGCACGGCCAGGGCTAATCCCTGTGCACAGAGCCAGGAGTAAGCCCCGAGTACATCAGATGTGCACCACCCCCACAAAGTTATGCTAGAAAAAACTTTATTTTACTCTGAGCATGACTAATATATGTTAAGAGGTTTCTGTCAAGCTATATTCTTGGTAGTGTTTGCATCTTCTTTCCCTGTTGCTTTTGAATGTATTTAAAAATCTTCAGTGTTACTCTGTGATGGGAGCATAACAGGATGTTAAGCCCAATAGATTACCATTGGGGAAGAGGTTGTTGCTGCCTTAAAGGAACCACTGCTGAGGTTAGGTACTCTCTTTAGTTTCTGCGGTGCTTCACCGAGCCTTTTCCTTTTCTTATATCTGCCTATGTAAGATACAGTTATCAGATGCAATTGTCCTAATTTTTGTGAGTTTGTGGACAAGCTCAAAGAAATGCTTTGAACCAGAGTTGGAGCTTGTGGTAAGGATAAGTATTCCTTAAGAGTAGAGTTAAAAAAATAGTTTTTTTTTTATGGGGAAATCATCTTGAATACAAACACACACACACACACACACACACACACACACACACACACACACATACACACACACAGTATTGAAGTTTCAGTATCTCTCCCCTTCAGTGATGAAGTGGTGTGTGGAGGTAACGCTGGTCAACGCTGGTCAGATATTTTGGTCTTGCTGCACATATTACTGGGTGCAGTGGAAACCATGAAGATGAAGGGCTGAAAAAATCATTTTGTGACTTCACAGTGACTTGTTTAATCCTGCAATTCTGACTAGGCAGTGCAATGTGACTTAGATATGACACATGACTGAATATAAAATAAGAACAGATGGACATTGGGTTGAAGTAATTGTCTTCTGTTTAATTTTTCAAGTAATAAAGAGTAAAGCTGGTGGTAATCTTGGAGCAGAATATCACTGATTGTATGATGGGGCCTTGAATATTTTTCTGCCATATATGTTCAGTATACTGAAAAATGGTTGCAAAGTATTTCTTCTCAAAAAATTCTGTGAAAAATGGTTGCAAAGTATTTCTTCTCAAAAAAATTCTGCATTTCCAGGGAACAAAGCCTTCTACTTCTAGCTAATAAAATTTCTTTTTTAAGTGAAAAAGCATTTTCACTGCAGCCCTGGCTGAAAGTTGCTCAATATAATAGTGTCTTTACTTAATTGTGAAAGAATGTCCAGATTGCTATTAAACTGTTCTCCCAGACTTTTGCAAGAGTTCCAAATTGCAATTACTAAGCATTGTTTCTCCCTTTATCTTCATCAAATATTTATTTAATACCCACTATGTTCAAGACATTGTGCTGTTTCGTAGACTGTTATATATCAAGCATTTAAATTATCCATTCCATTGGTAGGTCGGTGAAAAAAGCACTTATCTCTAAAGTTAGCAGACATTCCTGGACCGCAGGCTTAGATTCAATTTGGGTTACTACAGTTCAGTAACTGTCACTCGTTTACTTATTTATTTACTTATTGTGCGACCAGGGACCCAGGCCTGCAGCAACACATGCACTTCACCATGGAGCCCTATGCCTGGCCCTAGTTATTTAGATGAGTGGCTATAAACATTCTGTGGATGTATTTGTTGACAAGCTCAAAGAAATGGTGTAGGAAGCCCGCCGAATGCTCTGATTGGAACATGGAAGGTCCATGAACTTCAGGCCAGTCTCGGTGACGTGCGCTTCCTCACAAACACATGCAGTACATTGCCTTCCAGAAAGCATTTTATTTTCACCCAGCAGCCATCTTGTATTGACTACATTATCTTTGGTGAGGGGCAGAGAGATGATATTGGTTCAGAGATCAGTGAACCAGGCTCACGTCTCTTTAATCTTTCTGTCAAGTAGTAAAACATTATAAAGTCATCCTATATTATATAGTGTGTATATTTTAAATATAAGCAGAAGCATTTTGTTCTACCTGTGACTTTTATTTATTTGCTTATGGGGGGGGGCGGCATACCTGACAGTGCTTTGGGGGGGTTGTAGTGGTACCTGTAGGTTTTGAATCTTAATCTCTATAATCGCTACTCAGCCATATTCATGATTTTGCCTTTAAGGACATTATCTTTTTAAATCTTGATCTTTTTAAATCTTGATACTATGACTGAATAAAATTATTTTTGTTGACACAAATGCAGCAACTATTTCAGGCTAGAGTGGATAACCAAAGATTCATTTTAGGCCTCTATAGTAAATGAAAAATGCTCTGTCTTTACCACTTTTACTGAATACCATGTATTTCCTAAAGCTGTTTGAAAGTCAATGAGTAATATTTGTGCCTGTAGCCCTCTATGGTCTTACAGTTTTTAGAGAAATTTTGTTATTAATTCTAAACTCAGCTAAGTGAAGAAGGTATCATTATCTTCATTTTAAAACTGAGGAAGCTACGATTCAGACCGATCAAGTGACTTTCCAATGATCCTATAAGAAACTCTTCCTTTAACTCCACTAGCTTCCCATCAGCTCTGACTAAATTATTCCTTTTCCTATTTAAAGCTGATGAATTGCCAAAAACTTCCTTGTTTCCTCAGCCCTGGATTGTTTGTTTTTTCTAAGTGTCCCCATGTCCCTCTCCCCTCCCCGTATGGTAGTGCTGGGGATTTGGAGTCATAGTTAAGCTGGTTACACGTCTGTCAGTATTATGTCTTGGTTCTCTCGAAACCTCTAGCCCCTCTAAAACGATATTTCTCAATCTTTCTCAGACCGTGGTCCATTTCTGACCTTATTTTCTTTCTGTGCCCATCCCTCTTTCCCACCATTTGGCTTCCTGTTCTCACGCTATGGGCCATATCTATGCAGTTTTCACTTCTGGCCTGTTCCCATCACCTTTTTTGTAGAGGCATCTGTATCCTTCCTTCCCTCCTCCTCCTCCCCCCTCGTCCTCTCCCCTTCCCCCTTCCCACCCTCCTTCTCTTGTCCCCCTCATCTTCTTTCTCCTCTCCTCCTCCTTCTTCACAGGCCTTCATCCTACTCACTCCTTCTCTCCTCCTTACCCCCTTTCCTCCCCCTCCCCTCCCCTCCTCTCCTCTTCTTTCTCTTCCTCTCCTGCTCCTCCCACCCCAACTCTCCTTCTCTTCCCCTCCTCCTCCCCTTCTCCATCCCCTCTCCCTCCTCCTCTTCCTTCTCTCCCCCATTTTAATTTTGGGCATACCCATCTGTGCATAGTGCTTATTCCTGATAGGCTCAGGGATCACACTTAGAAGTGCAAGGGGACCATTGGTAATGTTTGGAATTGAATCGGCTCAGTCAAATACAAGGTCAGTACTTGAACACTTGTACTATTTCTTCAGCCCTAGGTATTGGAATGCTTTAATTTTTGAATATTAATCCTTTATCAGATGCATGGTGTGCAAATATCTCTCTTTGATAGAATGTCTTTTTGTTTCTATTTATTTTAATATATTCTGAATTATTTACTTTGGTTTCTTTGCTATTCCCCCCACCCCCCGTAAACTCTTTCTAACACCGGTGTCATGGAACATTTCACTTGCATTATCTTCTTTGTACTTAAGGTTTCAGATCTTACATTAAATTCTTTAATCCATTTTGAAATTTTTATGAAGTTAGATAGTAGTCTGTTTTAAATTTATTGCTTCTACCTCCCCAGCTTTTCCAACCCCATTTGTTGAAGAGAATTTTTTCTTCTGGTATGATCTTAAATCACTTATTATAAATAAAATATCATAAATGTGTGATTTATTTATTTCAAATACATTTTTGTAATTTTATTATAAATATATAACTAAAATGCTTATTATCTTCCAGACATTATTTAAAGGATTGTGTACTTTTTGTCACTTTGCAGAGCCTTTTTTTCTGGACGTAGAAGTCTATGACTGGCTTTTTCATTTCCTTCAGCACTTTTTTTTTTTTTGCTTTTTGAGTGCAGAGCCTGGAGTAACACCCGGCGATGCACAGAGGTTACTCCTGCCTCTGCACTCAGGAATTACTCAGGGGGCCAGATGGGATGCTGGGAATCGAAGCCGGGTCGGCCACGTGGAAGGCAAACGCCCTACTCGCTGTGCTATTGCTCCAGCCCCTCTTTCAACACTGTAAAAATGTCACTACACTACCTTCTAGCTTGATTGTTTCTGACGTAAAGTCTATAATGATTTTTATATTTTTCTCTAAGCAGTGTATCATCTCTTATTCTGCTCTTAAGATTTTTCTTTTATTATGTGCTTTCAAGAATTTTATTATGATGGTCTTGTCAAGGTTAAGTATTTTAAATGTCAGGATTCAAATCCAGGCTATTTTTCTCTAGGGGTGATGGTCTTAAACAATATAACATGCTGCCTCTTTAAGATTGTCATTAGTTTTTATTGAAGGCAGTGAATCAGGAGGAGGTGAATTTTTATCTTCTGATTCCTAGGTCAGTGTGTCTCATTTCCATGATCCACTGAGAATAGGATAATCCCTGACTTTTCCTCCAAATACTTTTGATATACTTTCAAAAATTCAAGGAGTTGTCTTCCAATGATAAGATATAAGGATGTTTCCATATTAAAAATATCTGAATCCTACAGTAGCTCATATATAAATAGAGTTCTACTAAAACATTTGATTGGGATCAAACTAACCTAGTGTGCTCATATGATTTTCTCTTGGACATCAAAAATACTTGGAAATTACACATTTTTGATTACTAAAATAGGGAAATGAGAAAATTATTGCTTAGGAAATACATTCTGTAGTCCAAAACACTGATAACAGCATTCATGAGTGAATATTATAAAAGGAATTCTTTATGGTGAAAAGATTAGAAGCTAGTAAAGTCTTCCCTTTCTCATCACTGCAAACTCTGTAATGGTAGAAGACTGTATAATTCTGTGGATTTTCTACTACTGTATCTCCTTGTAGGAGGTGAGGATAAAACCCACAATAGTTACCACTTATTGTTTCCTTTATCTATTAAGATTGTGGTTATCAAAATATCTTAAAACCTTTTTAAAATCCTATTTATGGCTTCTCTCAATAATATCCATTTTGGTTAGGAAAATCAAACCATATACATATGTTTTGGACTTAATCTATTTTTATGTCCATTTTGGTTCTAGTACCATACTGTGTGGATTACTATGGCATTGTAGTATAGTTTGTTTTTTGGGCTACACCTGCTGGTCCTCAGGGTGTACTCTTGACTCTGTGGTCATGTTTCACTCTTGACTGTGCTCATAGACCATATTTGTTGCCAGAAAATCAAACCAGGGTCAACCACATATAAGGCAAGCAGCTTGTCCACAGTAATATCTCCTAGGCACTGCAGTTTAAAGCCAGTGACTTCCATTTCTGTTTTCCTCAGTATAGCTTTGACTATTTAGAATATTTTGTTCTTTCATATGAATTTAAGGAATGTGTGTCCAAGTAACTATAAATTTTAAAATATTAATATTTATCACTAGTATAGGGCTGGAGCAATAATACAGCAGGTAGGGCGTTTGCCTTGCACACAGCTGACCCTGAAGAACCTAGTTCAATTCCTCCACCCCTCTTGGAGAGCCCGGCAAGCTACCAAGAGTATCTCGCCCACATGGCAAAACCTGGCAAGCTACCTGTGACGTATTCTATATGCCAAACACAGTAACAACAAGTCTCACAATGGAGACATTACTGCTTGAGCAAATCGATGAACAATGGGAGGACAGTGACAGTGAATCACAAGTATTTTTTATTTTATCTAGGATAAATAGACTACTCTTCTCCAATGAAACGTTTTGGCCTATTTAATATTGAATGGGTGGACTGGATATTAGCAGTAACTATAGGGTTATAGTTGCTTCATAATGAACTTTATATAAATGTTTCATGATCTATTGACTGGAAAACTATAAGTTGCTGTCTAGTTTCACATATTTAAGTCACACGGATCATGAATTTACAGTGACAGTAATTTTTTTAAACATAATTGCAGGAATAGAAAACCATGGCCAAGGGTAGGTGATGTTTTGCAATGCTATCTTGGTGAAAATCACAGATATTCTAAGTATCCAAAGCCATGCTGAGACCACTCTCCACACGCTTGGACGAGGAACTGGCAGAGGAACCCAGATGTGCGGGACCCAGGGCTGAGATCTCCAAGCCTGCTCGGTTCAGGACTGGGCCTCCTCCACCCAGCTCCCCCACCTTCCAGTAGCTAGACAGTTACACCTATCAACTGCCGTGTAACCCCATCAACGGCCAGGATTCAAAGACTCTAAAACCAAGCTCCCGGAGGAGAACAAGGCAGAGTCTCCTGCCCTGCGCCTGGCTGTCCTCACTGGGGCCCCTTGGAAGAGGGTGGGTTGAGTATCCCCTCTCAACCCCAAGCAGAGCCCCAACAGCTAAAGGCCTCCAGGACCCAGCCAAAGCCATGCTGAGACCAGTCTCTACACGCTTGCATGAGGAACCGGCAGACAAACCCAGCTGTGCAGGACCCAGGGATGAGATCTCCAAGCCTGCTCAGTTCCAAACTGGGCCTTCTCCACCCAGCTCCCCCACCTTCCAGTAGCTAGACAATTACACCCACCAACTACCGTGTAGCATCCAGAGACTATAAAATCAAGCTCCTATTCTCTAGTTCTCACTCTCAGAGAACCTGGCAGGCTACTGAGAGTATCACACCCGCCTATATGCCTGACTAGGAACACCTGTAAAGGTGATTAGAGGCTGCCCAAAAGCCTCCATCCATCTCGGAGAGCCTGGCAAGATACCGAGAGTATCCCGCCTGCACGGCAGAGCCTGACATGCTAACCATGGCGTACTCAATATGTCAAAAACAGTAACAATGAATGGTCCTCATTCCCCTGACCCTGAAGGAGCCCCCAATATGTCATCGGGCTACACTAGCATGTGACAGGGACGAATGGAGACATTACTGGGCCCACTTGAGCAAATCGATGAACAACAGGGTGACAGTGATAGTGATTCTAAGTATTTGCCCATTGCACACAAAACTGAGCTTCCCTAAATCACCAGGACTTCCAGGAAACTATTCTTCCTGAAATGCTAAAATAAAAATGATAAAACTCTAATAATTCACTAATTTGTTTTTATTAATACTAAGTATGTTTAATAATTTTGTCATTATAAGTTAATATACATTAAATATGTCTCATGTTAACTCACTTGCCTATAAAACTAAATGTTCACTGTACTTTTAGATAGTTCAGCTTGTAAAGTAATAAGCTTCTTGAGACCTGAACACATTTTAGAAACAAGTGATTATCAAAATTTTTCCTATGTTTCTTAGTTGAGAAAAGATATACAATTTTAAATTTACTAATTTATGTACCTATTTCTGGATTTCCTATAAAATGGACATCCTATTGTGATGGTCCTTGTAACATGTAGATTAGTTTTATTGAGTTGAACCTATTAAATTAAATGAAGATCAGATATTACCAAATACCTTTTTTTTTTTTTTTGCTTTTTGGGTTATACCTGGCAATGCACAGGGGTTAATCCTGGCTCAAGCACTCAGGAATTACTCCTGGCGGTGCTCAGGGGACCATACGGGATGCTGGAAATCCAACACGGGTTGGCCACGTGCAAGGAAAATGCCCTACCTGCTGTGCTATCTCACCAGCCCCCCAAATATCATTTTTTATTGTCCATTCAAATTTTTCACAGAATCCAGTAAGAATAAGTAAATCATATATGTATATGTTATATATGTGTGTGTGTGTATCTGTATACATACACAAATATATAATGGAAATCACTGAAAAGTAGGTTCAGAGTTTCTTGTGTGAATTGTATGGGGTGGAAGAATCCCAGAGAACTAGGGCCTGCTGAGAAACTTGACTTGCATAATTTTCCCAAACAATAGCCTCTCATCTTTGTTCCCATTGCACTTATCAGAAACTACAACTTTTGCTAAAACTTGCTACTAGTCCTGGGACATTGTTTTATTTGTTTATTCAGTGTATCTCTCCATCTCAGTTCTATCTTTAGTTACTAACTCTGACCCATTTTCCAAAAAGATGGAACAAATTTTTGCCAGCTCGGTCAATTGCCTTGGTCTGAAGTCTTTCATCTTTACCAGATCTGGCAGACAGTACAGAGTAGATAAAGCATTAAATGGTTTCTTTTTCTCCTAATCTAGTTGCCTGCAAATTTTCTGTCAACTAAAAATAAAAGCCTGATTCGTGTTGTGCGTATGAATCCTATCCACAAACCAGATGTTCATGAAACACATATCTCTTTATTTTGATTAAACCAGTACATGTGTGGCTTTGAGTCCCTGCTGGGATAGTTAGTCCAAGTCATTATTGGAACTCTTTTTTATCTTGTGAGTTTTACAAAGAACACTGGAGAGGTTTTTTTCCATTTATCAGTAATCAGATTACATTGATCATTCACAAGATTAACTGTATTCATGGGGACATTTCTCTTGGTTCTGTTGTTGCTTAGGCAGTCATAGGGCAGGGGAATTTTTTATGTGACTGCAGGCTGTTGTTTCAGGTTTTACCCACTAGATACACCTACTATCAAGATATTTCCTCTTTAAACACTTCTCCTCCCCTGACTTTGGACACACTTATTTCTCCTCCCTTCCCTTTGGTAATACCTCCTTTTGTTGTTTCACAAAGGTTGTTTCTCTTACGCCAACTATGTTGAGATTTTACCAAAAATATAAAGGGAGTATTTGGAGACAAAATTTAGTCAGCTATTGATTGATGGATAGATGAGTGGGTTGAAGTATTGCTTTGGGGGCCACCTGAGAATGCTCAAGGGCTCTTCCTAGCTTGTGCTAAGAAGTGACCCCTGTTGGTGCATGAGGAGTCGTAGGCAATCTTGAGGATTCAAAGGAGGATCAGCACACAAGGCAAGTTGGTTTTTTTTTTAATTTAAGTAATTTTATCGCGTAGAATGCTTTTTTATCGCTTCCCTCCTTGGGCAATGGCAGGAACTTGGGAACCAGCCTTTGAGGACAAAGACAGAGGCACTGAGGTGCAGTAAGGAGAATAGCACATTTGGTCCATTATTCTACGTGGGCCTACAGTGTCTAAGGGGCCACATGGGACCCCCTTTGGCAAGGCTCACAGACAAAGCAGAGCAAATTTGGTCAGCCTGGCTGGAATGTGAGTGCTCAGTGTCTCTTGGCCTTGCTCGGGGCGCCCTGGAACTCCCGGAAGCTGAGCATCATCAGACCCCCATTGATGGCATAGGTGGTTATGCAAACGATGCAAAAATCATAGAGCACAAAGAACAGGATCCAGGCCAAATAGAGAGAACCAGCGAGAGATAACAGGGAACTCAGCACCAGCAGGATAGATGCCCAGCGGCCCCGTAGGCAACCTAACACCAGCTGCAGAGTGTAGAAGATGCAGCCAAATATGCTGGTGGATTGGTTGAGGACGCTGTCCTGGCCCAGCACGTGCTCCACCAGCCCGAAGCCCTTCCCCCACCTAGAGGAGAAGACGCGTGAACAACTGATGGCGGTGCCCGGTGCCCACGTCGCAGAGAGCGCGGTAGTCCTGGTCCCGGGCGCGCGCCGCCTTCACGTGCAGCGCGTAGAGCGAGAGCGCGAAGCCCGCGAGGCAGAGCGCCAGGCGGGCCCAGCCCCGGCTGCGCCAGGTAGTGCCCATGGCTGCGGGAGCCGCCGGAGGGGTGCGGGCAAGGCAAGTTGTTTTAACCCCCATATCATTTCTCTGGTACTCCTCAGCCCTTAAGTATAAACCTCTCTGAGCTCAGGTAAGCCATTTGACATTTGAGAAGTAAACACAAAATAGGAAGAACAAATACACAGCCCTTTGATGTTATCCTGTTGGGAGGGGGAAGAGTTGTTGTCACCTTTACTTTGGTATAAATTGATCCAGAACAGAACATGGTATTAACCATATATGCTAAAATTAACTCAGATATGTTAAGACTTAAAGTCTTATCCATAATCAGTGAGACAGTCTGACTAAATGAAAAAGTCACTTGGCAGAAGACAAATGATCTGGATTCTAATACTGGAGGCCTCATTAAGCCCTGTGAGACATGGAAAGGTGGAGGGAGAATATGAATTTTCTGCACCTCAGTTTTTACTTTGTCAAGCCAAGAATTAAGAATAAATTATCTCTACTGCCCTATTAGTTCAAACATTCTATGATTTTAATAGCTCTTTTACCTGTGTAAAGCATCATATACTAAATAAAGGGCACTTATCTGAATTTGCCGTTCCGATTTTTCACCTGGATCACTCTGCCTTCCATATGACCTATACAGCCCCTATGCAAGGAAACAAGGAAATCTCTAGCCCTTTCCACAGTGAGCTTGCCAGAGGATTTTTTCTGGAAGGCACTGAGAAGTTTTATATAATAATTGTGTCAGAGGTTAGGCTTATGAAAGCAGAGATGAGACCCAGGAAACTGGAAGAAATCATGACCTGTGTACTAATATCATTCCACATTGTGCTTTGTCTTGTATTTGGCTAAATTCACAGAGATGGTTTACAGTAAATTGAATTATATGGAATTGTTTAATCGCTTCTATTATACACAAAGCAGATTAACAATAAAAAAAATGCATGACCTTGGGTATTTTCTCTGGTCTCTCCATATACCCTACTTTTCATAGTTCAGTTCCAATTTGAATTAAAGTCAAAGATTTCCTCTGGCAGTTAAAAAAGGATCTTTAATGTTTTGATAACTCTAGTAATGCTTAGAGGAAAAGAAATAAAAATAAAACTGCACAGTACCAGTTTTTTTCCACTTAAAAATGTATTCAGGAAGGGCCCAGAGCCTAGTATAGTGGGTAGGGTGTTTGCCTTGTATGCGGTCAACCCGGGTTCAGTCCCTGGCATTCCATATGGTACTCAGCCCACCAGGAGTGATCCCTGAGTGCAGAAGCAGGAGTAATTCCTGAGCACTTCTGGGTGTGGCCCCCAAACAAAAACAAACAAAAATTAGTCTGGAAAATTAAGAACTGGCAGAGAGACTCTTCCAAGTATCTTCAGAAAGTATTACATTATGCAAGTATTTTAGTTTTAATGGTTGAATATATAAATGCCTTTTTAGTTGTCACTGTCTTTTTCAACATGTTAGAATTATACTTGATGTTCAGAATTTAACTATAGAGTGATCAAATACAACCTTTATATTAGAATTCTGGACAACCTAGCAATGCCAAGCTATGCTGGATTATAAAGTTTTTGTTTTTAAATCACGAATAAAATATGTCCTTTAAAATGGCAGTCTTCATTATCAGTCAAGATTTAGTGCTTTTAACGATTTGTGCTTTTGAAATGGGTACTTAATTATATGAATAATTATTAACAAGTTTTCTTACTAAACCTCAAATACTGACAGTGATCAATTGTATTGGAGATCAGTGTTAGGTAGAGCAGACTTTTGTTTATTTATTCATTTACTTTTGGGCCACACCCTGCACTGCTCAGGGGCATTTCTCGGTCAATGCTCAGGACTGATCGTATTCATAACACTTTATGGTTTCAGGATTTGAACCAGGGTTACAGCTGACACAACTACATGCAAGGCAAGTGCCTTCTAGAACAGGCTTTCCTATTCTCTCTCTTGCCTGAATCTCTGGCAGGTTGTGTACATTTCCTAAATATGTAATGAAATTAATTATGTTGATTAAATTTATACTTAGTGTAGCATAATTTATCTAGTTTTTTCACAGTGATTTTTGAGTTAAGATAGATAAATAAATTAAGCCTGGAAAATAACGTCATTGAACAAAATAAAGTCGCATTGTTGTGATTGTAAAGATTGAGCTCCTACATGATGTGGGCCCCCCTCCCCCCATGTGCTATAAAGTGCAGATACCCAGATGAATGAACTATCTAGACTGATAGAATGTCGGCTTAAAATTTACTTTACAATTTAATTTAAATCTTTCTTCAAAGACATGTTCTTTCTCTCTCCCAGATGAAATCTTATACTAATATAAGTCCCAAGTACCTGCCCAGCTGTGGTAAATTAAAATTTTTTGTCTGCTAAAATTACAAGATTTTCAACCCACTTACATGAACTGAATCCTCTTGGATTCAGTCCTCAAACTTGATGCTTACTGGGAAACAAAGGGCCGCATGGCTGACCTCCTGTCCTTGCTTGCTGATCTCTTTTCCATCGCTGTTGTGTCTGGAGAGGGAAAAGGTCCTGACTTCAGTTATTGGTTCTGGTACCATGAGCTTTCAACACTGTATGATTACGATAGATCACCAGCGCTGGAGTACATCGATTAGGGTACACTGGTTAGGCCTTATACACAGCTGACTCACGTTTGATTTCCAGCATCGCTTATGGTCCCCTAAGCACTGCTAGAAGTGATAGCTGAGCACAGAGCCGTAGTAACCTCTGTTGGGTGTGCACCACCCCCTCCCACTTCCCTCCCCCCCCCCCCCCATAGATTGATAACAAGTAATGGGACCTTATTTGGGAAACTGGGCCAAAGCTGACTTTTTTGGATATCAGATTTACAAGTCATTCTGTGTGGGAACTTCCTTGAATAGCTTTCTTCAGATGGTGCTCTACTTAGCTATTCCCTTTTGTTCTCCTAAGGGCCTTTGCTGGAATACTCTTGTCTTCCAGGTTTGCTGCTCCACACAGTTCTGTCCCCTGAAAATACTGCTATTTTTTTCTTGCTGCCAGTGGAGGAGCAGCCCTTTTAATTAATGCAGCCACCTTTATTCTGTCATCAGGTTGAATTCTTTCCAGGCAAGCTTTAGACTTATCAGACATCCCAAGTTCGACAAAAGTGGAAAAATTCCTTGAACTTAATTAGGAACACACACTTAAATAGGTCAAGTCAATGAGGATGTTAAAGGTGGAGTGTTATTTCTTAAAATTTACATGTTGATTTTCAAGGGCCCAGTATATCAGAATGTGACCTCATTTGGGAATAAGGCCAGTGCATATGTAATTAGTTAAAAAGAGGTCCGGCAGCAGTAGGGTAGGTTCTAATTCAATCTGATTGGTATTCTTTGAAAAAGGGAAAAATTTGAATACTTGTATGTCCACAGAGAGAATGCCTTGAATCCTGAAGATGGAAGTCAGTGTGAAAGACCCTAAATTCCAAAGTCTCAAAGACCCCAAATTCCAAAGTCACTATCACTGTCACTGTCCTCCCATTGTTCATTGATTTGCTCGAGCAGGCTCAGTAACATCTCCATTGTGAGACGTAAAATCACCAGAAATGAGGAGTGATACATGGAATAGATTCTCATTCATTCCTCAGAAAAACTGAACCTTGCTTCCACCCTGATGTTGAACCTCAAAAATTGTGAGAGAGTAGATTTCTGTTTAAGCCTCTCTGTATCATTTTGTTTAAAGAGTCCAAGGAAAATAGTATCGAAGAAAACAAATATCCAGTGTCCCTTTTTATGCCTTTATGGCTAATAATCGGAAGAGGATGCCAAAGAAATTATCTTTTAATCTATAAACTCAATCTGTTAGAGCAGCTGGAGGTGGTGATCAGTTAAAATTGCACTTTGTAATCACTCTCTTCAAAAATTCTCTGCATTATCTGGCAACTTGATCTAGAACGTGGAGACACATGGAAACAGATGCCAGTCATTGCACTAGGTTTTTTCATGTGGAATGACAAGCACCAAGTGATAATTATTGACCTGCATGTCTTAATTTGGACAATTAGCTGAGCTGTGATTTAAATCTCCTCTCTGTTTTCTTTTTATCTTACCAAGTCAGACCAGTTAGCTGTGGATAATTCCAGGATACTGATCCTAGCAATCTCATCTTCTAGTAGTTGCAGTGATGGTGACAGGATGATAGTGGGTGGATAAGACTAAGGACAGACATAGTAAGCATTTATGTGTGATAGTGGATATACCGTATGTTGTATGTGCATTGCCGTCCTTGATTGTTAAAACTTTGACAGTAGGTATTAATTTTTTTTAAAGAAGAAATGAGGAGATGCAGAGATACGCACATTAACCCTACTTCATAAAACAATGCCAGGCCTAGAGTCAAACTTGCATTAGTTTAAATCCAGATTTTTTGCTTGGAACTGACTGTGAGTTGTGGGAATCAGTGCAAAATAAAAATGTAGACTTCAAAAATTATTAAGAGGAATGTGGGCCCTGGTGAAGGGATTGGTGTTGGAACGTTGCATGCCAGAAGCTCAGTCAGGAATAACTTTGTACTCCGTGGTGATTCAATAAAAGGATAAAAATAAATAAAACCGTTTTGCAAGGAGGAAAGTCCAGGATAGTAGGCCAGTAGGGCCTGTGTAGGCTGACCAGGGACTTTCCTTTCCTTTGACTCTCCCACAATGCTCTGTGGCTTGGTTAGGAATTTGAATGTTAGCACATTTAGCACCTCCTTAATCTCTGTTTCAAGGGTGAAATAAAGTGGTTTCTGAATCATAATGGTTCGCAATGGTGTATCCACTCACTGTTCTTTCTTAGAAGTCAGTGTTCCATGAAGTTTTAAGTGGGGAGACTATTTATCTGACTTATTTTTAGGTTACTAGATGGTTTTCCAGAGTAAGATAGGCAAGATCAAGCACTTCTCATATTCCCAACCTTCTGCAGATCATCAATAATTTTGTTAGCATTAACTTAGTTCATGTTTACATTTAAAATTTAATATGCAGCTTTTTAGTTGAAATTAAAAATTATCACATGAAAGTGATTATCATTAAATCATGTAATTTTTGGATGTTTTCCCAAGATTGAAGACTTTAAAACAATCTAGGAGAATACTAATTTTTGCTAAACTCCTTAGGGTTATTGGAGTGTAGGAAAGTAATTCCCAAATGTTTAGTGGCATCATCCGAAGTGGAAAATGATTATTTCTTGGCCACATTGTTTGCTTTTCCAGTCACATGTTCTTGTATACAACCCAGAAACCAAACTCCTTAATTGTCCTAACTGCCATCTCAGTTGATATCAATTTATTCTTTAAAATATCAAGCTAAAAAGAAACGATCCCTTGGTTGTTATAATTATATACAGTTGGTTTCTCTCTGGTAAATAATGCTAGATAAAGCTGAGCATTTATCACAGATAAACACATGAAGACAGAGCTGAGATAATAAAATATGAAAGATCTTTTTTCTTGTGAAGAAGCTTTATTCCAACGACCTATTCCTGTTAATCAAAACCATTAAGGGGCAACTGATGAATATTTGAGAAAGACAAATAGCTCCAATTTTCTATGTTACTTCTAAAAAAAAGAACCCAAAACCAAAAAACAACAACCCAAAAAAGAAATCCAAGTTCCCGATTTAAAAATCAGATATGCTAATTTATGAAAATATAAGCGTTTCAAATGAGAGATGTTTCAGGAAGACCCAAGTTATTTTCCTCTTGGCTTTCAGGAATGGAATCAAGTAATTATCAGTAAGCATACAAGAAATTTTTCTTATTTTGTAATCCAGTGATTTGTCAGGTTAATGCCAAGACAGCAGAGGAATTGAGTGGCAGTATTTCCATCTTTGCATACATGAAAGGCAGCCAGTAACTGCAGTCTGAATTGGACTCTATTCTCAATGAAAGCCTACAGCTTTCGAAAAGAATGAGTTTGGCAGGCTGAAGAGGAAACAACAAAATTACAATAATCTGCTTAATCTTACTTATTGTGAGAAGAGGAAATGGAAGAGAAGCATGGGGTGGGGAATAAGTGAGAATTCAGATAACAGAAAGGAAGCAGTAAAGTGGAAAGACTAATAAGATGAAATGTAAAAAAACAAAAACAATGTCATGGAAGGAGCAAAATACCAGCAGATCAAGCCAGGCATGAAGATGGACTTAAATTTACTGACTAAAGTAAGTAAGGTCTTACCAAGGAAAATTGGCCTAACCAAGTAAGGGAGATGATTTTTTCTGTAGAAGTGTTTTTTTTTTTCTTTTTTGGTGGGGGAGAGGGGTGTGTGTGTGGCTGGGGGAGGGGGAAGTTGTTACTTTGTTTTTGTTTCGGAGCCATACCCTCTGGTGCTCTTGACTCTGTGCTACAGGGTCACTCTGGGCAGTGCTCAGGAATCAGCAGAGTTGTCTGGGTGCAGTACAAGCATCTTTAAACATATACTATTTCTCTGCAAATTCCCTTGCTACCTATCACTGGATTTTTGGGCAATCCTCAGTTGTGATCAGGGATGTTAAATTTTGTACCTGTCATCTGTCAGATATTTGATCTTTTTAAAATACCCCCTTACATAGCAATCCCTTAAACTAACTTGCTTTACTAAATTTCAGTCAGCGTTTCAAAGTCCCTGCCTGTGCTCATTGAAAATAAAAATTGTATTTAACAATGATAAATTATGAGCAGATATCTTCACAAACACAAGATGACATTCTTTCCTCCTACTTCCTCTGCCCAAAGAACAACGATGCAGGAGTGGAAATATACCAACTGAAGTCTTTTATTATTTCAGTTTTGATGTCAGATATTACACTGTGTATCTTATACTGCCAGCTTTATAGTGTAAGGTTACAAAAAGTCAAAAGCTACTACTTCACTCTGGGTGAATTCGCTTCAGAATAAAGATGAGACAAATGAAGACTCAAACTTCATGGCAACAATTCAGTTGGAGGAAGATGATCAAGGTCACTCAGTTCCACCAGCATCATCACACAGGCCTTATTTATTGGGCATCACAGAAATTAAGTAATTATGACTGAGGGCTCATTACCAGAGTTGGTCCAACGCTTTGGAAAGTAGCTCCCCTTTCCTAATTCATATTTGAGAGAGGTTTCAGTCAGTGCCCAGAGTTTAACATCATTACCCTGAAACTATTTTTAAAAAGAAGTCATGTCTTCTTTTCCCTTTATTGCCATATTTTATATGCCTTGTCACAAGTCATAAAACCTGCGATATTTTAGAGGACATATTACAAAAGATGCAAAAGAATGTGCTGTGGGACTTGGCCCGAAGATGCAGAACAATGTTACTGAAATGACACTGGACTATGAGATCTGAATTCCAGTCCTGAAAGTAACAGGAACAAACTGTGAACTTGGATACTTGGACACGTTCTTTAAATTTGTTCTTGGTTGGTTTGTTTGAAAACAAATAAACTCCTTTCCCAGTTCATAAATTTCTTCTGCGGATCAAATGAAATCATGACTTTGATGGAAGGGTAAAGTGTTATGCAAATATAGGAGTGTGATTTCTGGAGTTAAGAACTGACTAGGTTCAAACCAGGGCACCCCTTTTTTTTCTGGGTATGGAATCTAGCGCAAGTAATTTAACTTGTCATACATATGAGGGAATGATAATCTTTATGATTCAAGAAAAAAAATATCAAATATATATCCTGTGGCCATACTGAAGATTAGGATATTACCACTCTTACAGAGAAAGTAGTTAACAAATAATATTTTTTTTGGTCATTGTTAGGAAAACAACTAAAAGTCATTTTATGTATTTTAAAGAACATCCATTTATCTTTTCTTCATAGTTAATATTTAATAATAGAATGTTGGATAAATATTAAGTTGGATTTCTTATTTATCATGGGATAAAATGAACAACAATGATAGTATTCACTATTTTTTTGTTTTTGGCTCAGGGCTTAATCCTAGCAATGCACTCAGGGCTCACTTCTGGTGAGTTTTGGGTACCATATTGTGTGCTAGGGATTGAACACAGTGCAGCTACTTACAAGGAATGTTCTCTGCTCGCTATACTATCTCTCCAGTCCCAGTATTCACTGTTTTTAACAGGGTGATTTGAAATAAGTTTTCCAAAAGTTACGGCTTCAAAATTTTTCTCTTTCAAAGCAGTGATAACATTTACACTACTTTAAAAGACTGTAAAAGTCTAAACTTGTGTACCATTGTTACAAGTTCTTGCATATGTGCTACTACATAGTACTGCTGAATCTTAATGACAATCCAAAATCAGTGATGACTTGATGAAAAGGATCATACTTTTTCCTAGTATGACACATCTTAAATTTTCTTAAATTTATTATGAGAGCAACATAATTTTATAAAATAAAATACTGTATAATAAAAAATTTATTATGAGAGATAAAAATGCTCCTTCATGCAACTAATTTTCTACAACCAAACCAACTTAAATGCAACACATTTCAGGTATACTATTTTCAGCTTCAGAAGATCCTATTTCAGTCACTTATTTTACCATTTTAATAATATTTAATAACTATTTTAATATATTATTAATATTTTAACAATCATTTAATAATAACAATATTTTAATCAAGTTGAAGCACTGATATAAGGATTTAAGAAATCACCTACTTTCTAGATCTTCAAGGATTTCCTGTGATTGTTACTTTCAAACTGTTCACTGATTGAGCCATCTAAGTTTTTTCTAGAGATTTTAGTTCTTTATTTTACAAGATCCTAGTTTGTTGATGGGATTTTATAGGGTATAAAGTGTTACTAGGATTAATTTCCTAAACTGGTCTTATCCGAGACACATTTATTCTGTTGGAAAAGTTGATCAGATGTAACCTTAAATTTGTGTGAATGTTGATTTTCTCAACCTAAGTAAAATTTCCTTGAGGATAAGAACTATTTCATAGACCTTGGTATTGACCATAAATAATAGTAGGAGATGAAGAAATGACTCATTGAAATAACTGCTTTACAGTGCTTATAAGCCAAGAACTTCTTAAGAGATATTTATATTCTAGGTCATGAGTTGGAGCAGATTGGGGGGAGGGGAATGGGAAAGAATAAGACATTGAAAATTATTACATATTTAATGTTTTCTATGTATCAACTATGATTTTACTATCAACAGTCAGTATTTCATTTCATCATTTCATCCCTGAAAAGTAAATTAAGAAACAATTTAAAGATAAAGGCTCTGAGAAGTGGAGTAATTTATTAAAGGTCACAGAACCAGTATGAGGCAAAATTTGAACTTAAAATACTGGTCTTTTTTTTTTTTTGCCTACCCATGTTATTTTTCACGTGAAGATTTCACTTACACATCATATGGTAAGCGGATAAATATACATTAATAATGTATTCACAGAATATATGTTAGGTATATTAATGAATCCTGAGACTTGGGTGTTTCTTTGGTTAACAAATAATCATTGAAACTATCAATCAGATTATTTCAAAACTCCTTGGGTGCTCTGCATTTACGTTTCCATTTAAATGTGAATGTCTTTTGGGGTCAGAGCTTCAGGACAGCAGGTGGACATTAGCTTTGCACATGGCTGACCTGGATCTGATTCCTTGCGTCCCATCTGATTTCTCCTGAGCACTGCTAGGGGTGATTCCTGAGTGTAGAATCAGGAATAACCCCTGAGTACCACCAGGTGTGGCCCCGAGCCCAAACAAAACAAAAAGTGAAATCAGTCACAGTATCAAGGCTAAAGAGCTGTAGGTTTTGTAGAGAAATCCTTTAGTTTTGCAGATGTTCCGGTCCTTTGGCCTGTGCAGGAGTTCAGAGAGAAGCCAGCTGGAGCGGGCCCTGTGTACCTGCTGCTCTGCCCCTACTTGGTCCCACCCTCTGCTCACTGACACCACCTGTCTGCGGGCTTTGGGAATTGGCATGCCTAGCTCTGTTGCTTCTCCAGTTTTTGGCCTGCAAAGTTCTGACATTTCTCACTTGATATTTTCTCTCATCTTTTTTGTCCTTGTTAGTTAAAGAAACTTGTTATTTCCAGTGACAGTGGAAATTAAATGCAGTCTTTAAGGTAATGCACCAATATCCCAAACTATGTACTCTTTCTGAAGTTTCTAATTAATTGCTGTTTTCCCCCTTTTCTTTTTCTTCCCTTCAACCACTAAAGCTTGGCTATAAAGCCCCTATCTCAGAATTCTTACCATTACCAAAGCTAACATTCTTCTCTCTATTATTACGCATCTTCCCCCCCCCCCCCCCTTTTTGGGTCACACCTGGCGATGCACAGAGGTTACTCCTGGCTCTGCACTCAGGAATTACTCCTGGCAGTGCTCAGGGGATCATATGGGATGCTGGGAATCGAACCCGGGTCGGCCACATGCAAGGCAAACGCCCTTCCTGCTGTGCATCTCTACAGCCCCCGCATCTATTTTTTAAAAAATTTTATTAGTGAGACATCATGAGGTACAGTTGTACGACTTACAAATTTTTGTGCTTGGGTTTCAATTATCACTTAATCACTTAATCACTTAACTTCCCGTTAGTCGTCGATTTGCTCGAGCGGGCGCCAGTAACGTCTCCATTTGTCCCTGTCGCGTGCTAGTGTAGCCCAATGGCATCTCTTCGCTCTGGGAACATGGAGGGCCTCAAACCGATCGTTCATGATCTTGACGAAGAAGTCTGACCATCTGGTAGGTGGGCGGCCACGCAGTCTTTTGACATCCCGTGGAATCCAGTCAGTAACAGCTCTAGTCCAACGGTCGTCTTTAAATCTCATTACGTGACCAGCCCATCTGATTTTCGACACCTTGGCAAATGAGACAGCGTCCCTGATTCTTGATCGTCGACGGATGTCAGAACTCCGGATTCTTTCTCTCACTTGAGTGAAACGTGATATTCCAAGCATAGCTCTTTCTATTCTTCTTTGGGAGACCTGAATAGCGTTCTCATCTTGTTTGCGTAGGGCCCAGGTCTCTGAGGCATATGTTAATGCAGGAAGAACAGTGGAATCAAAGAGATGTGCCCGGAGCCGGAGGTTCTTTGTCCTCTTAGCTATTTCTTCGACGTTCTTGAAGGCATTCCAAGCTGCTCTCTTCCTCCTGCGCAGCTCGGGTGCCAGGTCATTTGTCATGTTGACCTCTCGACCTAGGTACACATAGCTGTTGCATTCGGAGATGGTCGTTCCATTGAGAGCGAATGGGGCGTCAGGAACAAGGCTGTTTCTCATAAACATTGTCTTCGTAAGATTCAGCTGTAGTCCTACCTTTCCACACTCACGGTCAAAGTCGGCCAGCATTTGTGCCGCTTGGCTGATGTTTGGTATTATTAAAACAATGTCATCAGCAAAGCGGAGGTGGTGGAGTTGCCAACCATCTATCTTCACTCCCATTCCTTCCCATTCCAGTCATCGCATGATGATCTCGAGGGTGGCACTGAAGGGTTTCAATTATACAATGATCAAATACCCATCCCTCCACCAGTGCCCATTCCCCACCACCACGGATCCCAGTATCCCTCCCACTCCCCATCCCCCCATCTCACCCTGCCTCTGTGGCAGGGCATTCCCTTTTGTTCTCTCTCTCTTATTGAGTGTTGTGGTTTGCAAAAGAGGCAATGGGTGACAATCATGTTTGGTCTATAGTCTACTTTCAGCTATTTTTTAGACTAGTTACTTAGGACATTTCCATGTGCAAATTTACTTCAGATAACTAATCATCATGGTCAACCATTTTCATTTTTTAAATATTTTTAAAATATCATTCTCCTCCCGTTGCTCATCGATTTGCTCAAGCGGGCCCAGTCTCCATTGTGACAATTGTTATTGTGTTTGGCATATTGAGTATGCCACGGGTAGCTTGCCAGGCTTTACCATGGGGCGAGATACTCTCGGTAGCTTGCCGGGCTCTCCGAGAGGGGTGGAGGAATCGAACCTGGGCTGACCAGGTCGGCCGCGTGCAAGGCAATCGCCCTACCCACTGTGCTATCGCTCCAGCCCTATTTAAATATACATTTAAAATTTTTATTTAGTTAGTTATTGCTTTTTGGGTCACATCCAGCAATGCTCAGTGGTTAAGTTCTGCCTCTGCACTCAGGAATTACTCCTGGCAGTGTTTAGGGGACCACATGGAACTCTGGGGATCGAACCTGGGTCAGCTGCATGCAAAGCAAATGCCCGACCTGCTGTACTATCACTCTGGCCCCCATTTTCATTTTTTAAATATTTGCATCCATGATAGATAATAATAGATGAGTAGAAAATATATATATATAGAAAAGTAATGGGCAAGACATTATCTGAGACTATTTCTAAAACACATACTAATAAGTCAGAAGTGTTGAAGACAGGCAGATTTGAAGTCAGTCTAGGTAACATATGACCTTAACCAAATTGCTCTATTCTTACTGAATAAGGGAATTAGTCCCTTTCTGCCATACTAGGGTAAAAGGTATTAAAATTGGCCATTGAGGGCATTGCCTTATGTATAGGAGGTAAATCTGTGTGATTATATCTACAAGCTTCTACACTCCTCTAGTCTATAAGTATTTAATAGTGAAGAACTCTTTGAAACTGCATTTATTTTTCAGTAATGATTTCCACACACTACTATTAAAAATAACTGCAGAAATAATCTATGAAGTACTGGGGTGGGGGAGCTAACATGTCAATGAAAATGCCACTTTTATGCTATTGGCAAAAACTGAGGAAGAAAAAGAATCAAGTGCCTCAACTTGTATTTAAGTATTTTGTTTCACAATATTATTTGGCATTTGCTCTTACTTAAAAGCTTTTAATTTTATTTTTATGGTTTCCAAAAGCTTCATGATCACTTTTGAGATTTAAGTCGCACGCGCGTGTGTGTGTGTGTGTGTGTGTGTGTGTGTGTGTGTGTGCACGCGCGCATGTGTGCACGTGTGTGTTTGATCACATCTGCTTGCTTTCAGTTTCTCAGGGATTTCTCCTGGTTCAGGAATCAGTATTGGCAGTGCTCAGGAGACCATAATTTGTGCTGAAGCTCAAATTCGGTCATCTACATGCAAGCAAGCACACTATGTGCTGTCCTATCTATCTGGCCTGAGATATAAATCTTTTGAGGTTTACTAACTTACTAACTCATTTTCAAAGTTATATAGGGCACAACATTGGCTTATGCCTGAAGCATTGAGATTTCTTCTAGACAATGATAAAAATTTCAATAGCAGGCAATGATTGCAATTACTAATAAAAATATAGGTGAAAAAAATCACATTTGGAAATGAAAAGTATTAATTTACCCTAAATATTTTAATTATGCAACAAGTACTCTTCTTGGACCTAGGAATTAAGGGCCATGATATATTTCTCTATACTTTAATTGCTTTTTCATCTGGGTTTGAAAATGTGATATTGTCTGTCAGTTTTTAGTCAGTAGTGAAGTTGAAGAGTTCATCAGAACAAGAACTAATAGAAAGAACTTGATATCTTTATTCCACAGGCAATGAATAATGAGTAGTTTTCTGGTGATTTATGTTAATCTAAATATGAAACAGACAGAATAATATTATGTACTTCACAGTCTGTCAGAAATCCTGCCATTTCTAGAAATATGCAATTATTCATGTTTTAATAAAAACTTTGATTTGCACAGTCATTCAATGGCAATTTAATTTTTTCTACAATTCATAAAATTGATTTGTCTAGTGTTCCTATAAAATCCACTTCAAGTTGAAAGAAAATCTGTGCATTGTAGGCTAGATAGGGTTGCCATCCATTTTGTCCTAAAATGACAATATAGAGAAAAGTGTGCATGTTTTGACACACATACCTTTAAGATTATGATGAAACTGCTTTGGAAAATTCAGAAAAAATATGAATTTAAACTCCTTTCAGCTTAAGGTGAACTAAACATTTCTCTATTCTAAACTTCTGTTTAGGAGAATGAAGAAAGTGCTTAAAAGTTGAGATACTGAGAGTCAGGCATGTCAAAAATGAGCCTGTTGTCTGGATTGGTCACATGACATATAGTTTCTCAAAGTTTTTTCCAAGCCTGTACTGGGACGCCAATTGGCCCTAATGTCATTTTCCCAAGTCTCCTGAGGTATCTCTGTTTTATTTGGAATTCTGAAGATAGAGACATAGCAGGAAGTGGTTAGAGGGTGTGCTAAGAATCATAAAAGGGAGATAGTAGAGATAGCGGTCCAGGATTTGGATTCTGAACTCACATGGTCCTGTTTCCCTTATCTATCTATGCACAGGGCAACCTTGACCATGAAATCTCTGTGCCTTAATCCCACATTCATAAAATGCAAATAGTGCTAGTTATTAAAAAGTTTGTTTAAGGATTATGTGAAACACTCCAAAAAATTTGATTATCACAGTATAATGAACATTATTGAGAGTTTCTTTTCCTGATCACTGTGGCTCGTAGAGCAGGAAACAGAAGCGTATTCTTTAATATTTTTTTATTTCATAACTTGTTAGTTCTAAAACACAAAATATTAAATTTTTGGTCACTTCATTGGTGGTTAAAGGGAAATGTCAGCTCTACATAATCAGACTTTTAAAATCAAATACTCATGTTATGCATTACATGTAGGAATTTCCTACTATACATGCAGACCCTACTTGCCATAGAGTCCTGTTGACCTCATATCTTATCTATGTCGAGTCCTTGGCACGGTAGGCATTGGGTGAATAGTTGCTCAGTTAAATTCTTTTATTTAAAATACTTTAGATTAGGACATGGATGTAGCACACGGGTCAATTGCATGCTTTGCCTTGTAATTGTAAGGCTTAGATTTTATCCTTAGTACTATAAAACACTAGAAAACACAGTGTTTTCCCACTTTCTCTTCTCAGTAAGCAAATACATCTTTAAATATTAAAAAATATATATCTTTAATAAATTACAAGATTTCTACATGCCTTTTGTGGACTATTTAAAAACTAGGCAAATTTAAAAAAGTGTGAAATTGGACGGCTACATGCAAAAAAGTGGGCTCAGATCTCTGCCTAACACCATGCACAAAAGTAAGATCAAAATGGATTTATGACCTCAACATCAGACCAGAATCCATAATGTTTATTGAAGACAAAGTCGGCAAAACTCTCCATGATATTGAAGCTAATGGTATCTTCAAAGATATCACGCCACTGGCCGAGCAAGTGAAAACAGAGATAGAAAAATGGGACTATCTTAAACTAAGAAGCTTCTGCACCTCAAAAGAAACATTGACCAAAATACAAAGACAGCCTACAGAATGGGAAAGGATATTCACCAAGTACACATCCGACAAGGGGTTGATATCAAGGATATACAAGGTACTGGTTAAACTCCACAAGAAGAAATCACCCAACCCCATCAAAAAATGGGGTGAGGAAATGAACAGAAACTTTCTCAAAGAAGAAATTCGAATGGCAAAAAGGCACATGAGAAAATGCTCTACATCACTAATCATCAGAGAGATGCAGATCAAAACCACAATGAGATATCATTTCACACCACAGAGACTGGCCCACATCCACAAGAACAAAAGCAACCGGTGCTGGCGCGGATGTGGCGAGAAAGGGACCCTCCTTCACTGCTGGTGGGAATGCCGGCTGGTCCAACCCTTTTGGAAAACAGTATGGACGACTCTCAAAAAATTAGAATTTGATCTGCCATTTGACCCAGCTATAGCACTCCTGGGAATATATCCCAGAGAGGCAAAAAGGTATAGTCGAAGTGACATCTGCAATTGTTTGTTCATTGCAGCACTCTTTACAATAGCCAGAATCTGGAAAAAACCTGAGTGCCCAAGAACAGATGACTGGTTAAAGAAACTTTGGTACATTTACACAATGGAGTACTATGTAGCTGTTAGAAAAGATGAAGTTATGAAATTTACATACAAGTGGTACTACATGGAAAGTATCATGTTAAGCGAAATGAGTCAGAAAGAGCGGGATAGACACAGAAAGATTGCATTCATCTGGGGAACATAAAGCAACAAAAAGGGAGAGTAACACCCAGGAATGGCTGAGATTAGTACCAGGAATTTTGCTCCATGAATGGAAGGCCAGCCACAGGCTCTAGGTGAAAAGGAAGCTCAGATAGAGAAGAGAGTACCAAATGAAGGGTGTTGTGAGGGTCCTCCCAGGGTGGGAGAAGCATGCTAAAAGTAGTCGATAGACCAAACATGATTGCCACTCAAAGCCTCTCTTGCAAAACACAGTACCCAAAAGAAGAGAGAGAGAAAAAGGGGGAATACCCTGCCACAGAGGCAGGATGGGACGGGGGGGGGGATGAGGATGGGGGGGATGCTGGGACCCATGGGGATGGATGACGGGCACTGGTGGAGGGATGGGCACTTGATCATTGTATAACTGAAACCCAAGCACAAAATTTGTAAGCCTATAACTGTACCTCATGGTTTTTCACTAATAAAAAAAGAAAAAAAAATAAAAAAAATTAAAAAAACACTCGACAGTTATACAAAGCTTCAAGTTATCTACCCAAGAAAACTCAAACCAGAAATTCTATTGCTTTCACATAGCTACCAAGAAGTAAACAAAATGCTAAAAACCAACTCAAATTATGTTAATCATTTATTAAATGATAAGCCATGGGGTAGTATACAAGATATCATTATAAAACAATAAAAGAACAAATTATGTCTGTTCTCCATAACTCAATGAAGCTATAGCTCATTGTGCTGAAAGAAAGCACCCAAATAATACATCAAAAAAAAATTAAAAAATAAAAAAATAAAAAAGTGTGAAATCACATAGTCCTGCTACATAGTTCATTAGCTCCCATTATACATCTTTACAAAGTAAATGTTTTCCAAATGGATCTTTTACAAAAATATAATGATAAAGTAACTACTATTTGAAGCTGAGTCCTCAGTGAAACAATATATAATAGATATCCATGTTATCACAGATTCTTTTGAATCGTAATATAGAATTTATGTGATGCAAGTACTCTAATGTTTATTTTTGAACATTTTGGTTATATTGCTTTAAGCTTTTAATTATAGTCACTGCTGTTAAATACTCCTTGCTAAAAAACCCTCACCCTTGCCAATGTTCTGCCACAAAATGTGTCCTTCATCATAGTTCCTAGTAGACATGCATACCCTACCAGGATAATTATCTGTTTATATGTTCACTATTTTTCAAAAGACTGTGCAAATCATGAGGACAGGAGTTCCATAGAGTGCTATGATTGTTGTAACCTTAGTTTCCACTGTATTGTGTGCTTTATAAGGTTACTTGTTGAATAAAAGCACTGAAAGTACAATTTCCAGGGACTGGAGTGATAGCACAGTGGGTAAGGTGTTTGTCTTACACACGGCCGACCCAAGTTCGATTCTCAGCATCCCATATGATCCCCTGAGCACCGCCAAGAGTAATTCCTGAGTGCAGAACCACAGAACCAGGAGTAACCCTGTGTGACCCGCAGGAAGTAGTCTTCGGGTGTGACCCAAAAAAAGCAGCAAAAAAAAAAAAAGTACGATTTCCATATGACAGTGCTAAAGGATCCACTCTCAAAATTTCTATAAGCCTTTGTTGTTTGGGTAGGGCATTCACCTTACACGTGGCCAACATGGCCGACCCGAGTTTGATTCCTCCGCCCCTCTCGGAGAGCCCGGCAAGCTACCGAGAGTATTCGATATGCCAGACACAGTAACAACAAAGTCTCCAATGGAGACGTTACTGGGCCCGCTCGAGCAAATCGACGATCAACGGGCCTTTGTTGTTTGGAACTGGGCATATCTGTGGTAGGAACCTGAGTTCTGAAGCTTGGAGGTAAACAGAAAAAATCAAGGCGCATCCTGGGCGTGGGAGCTATGGGACAGAGAATGAGATTCTGGAAAGCAGAGCAAATCTTTCCCCTTGACTCATATTTCCCCTTCAAGCCTTCCATCCAGAACCTCAGCTATACTGAAGTTAGAATAAAATTCTTGGAAGCAACAAGACAGGCAACAGAGCTTCACTTATTTATTGGGGTATTAAATAAATTGGGGTGTGTCTTCTCTTTCCTGGGGTTCCCTGAGTTATATCCAACAAACCCAATTCCAAGTCTGTGACTGGAGTGAAAAAATCTCAAGTCCTTGTCTGGCACTGAGCAGTAGGAAAAGGAAGGGGCTAGTATTTATGGAGTGACTTAATCCCCAAGCAACTTCCTGCAGTGTTACATTCCATTTGCATTTGCGGAGGAACTGTGAGAGGTAGGAACCATTAAGAAGGAACCTATATTTAACTCTGAACTTTAGGACTCCTTAGGTTGTTTTCTCAGATCTTAATATTAGAGAGAATGAACTGTTAGATGGAATGAGGAAGCTACTTAGACTTGCTATCAACAAATTCTAAGTTTTGTTTAATGAGGAAGCGTTTTCTCTTTGTGTTGGTATGCCTCTAATGATTCTAATTTATGAGTTAGTTAAGAAAATTTGAAATGAGAACTCTATGAACAGAAACCATTTAAAAACTACATCTAGCAGACAAGATCATTTTACGAATACTTGTAGAAGATGAGTAAAAATGTAAAGATTATTAGATTTTACACTTTTTGTTGCTTTTGTTTTATTTTTGGGGGTGGGGGTGGGCCATGCTCAATAGTACTTTGGACTTACTCCCAGTCTGCACTCAAGGATCATTCGGGTCAGTACTGTGTGGGTGGGTGGGGGAGCAATATGCAGTTCTGGGGATCAAACTAGGGTTAACTGTCTCTAAGGAAGGCACCTGACCACTGCACTACCTTTATGATCATATACATACAATATTCTATGATTTTGTTTTTATATTATATATGTATGTGTATATATATATATGTATATGTATATATACGATGTCTCTGACCATATATAAGTGCACACACACATATATTTGTTTAGGTATGCCTTGGATGATTGTGATTTATAAGTTGGTATGGAAAGTAGAAAATAACTCTATAAACAGAAAATCATTTAAAAATTACATCTAAGTAGACAGGACCATTTTATCAATACTTGCACAAGATGAATAAAAATGTAAAGATTATTAGTTAAAATATTTTGTTGATTTTTATTTTGGGGGTGTGGTAACATATTTTACATACATAATACTATATATATCTGTATTATATATTTTACCATTTTAATTGTTTTTATTTATTTGGTTTTTGTGTCAAAACTGATAATGTTTATGCTGAAAGTATACTATAGACCAAACATGATTGCCACTCATGGCCTCTTTTGCAAACCACAACACCCAAAAGGACAGAGAGAACAAAAGGGAATGCCCTGCCACAGAGGCAGGGTGGGATGGGGGGAATGGGGGGATGGGGTGGGTGGGAGGGATACTGGGATCCGTGGTGGTGGGAAATGGGCACTGATGGAGGGATGGTACTTGATCATTGTATAATTGAAACCCAAGCACAAAAGTTTGTAAGTCTACAACTATACCTCATGGTATCTCACTAATAAACTGTCACTGTCACTGTCCTTCCACTGTTTATTGATTTGCTCGAGCGGGCCCAGTAACGTCTCCATTGGAGACTTTTGTTGTTACTGTGTTTGGCATATCGAATACATCACGGGTGGCTTGCCAGGCTCTGCTGTGTGGGCGAGATACTTGCCGGGCTCTCCGAGAGGGGTGGAGGAATCGAACTCGGGTCGGCCATGTTTGGCTGCGTGCAAGACAAACGCCCTACCGCTGTGCTATAGCTCCGGCTGCGACATCTATCACCCCATTGATCGCCAGGGTTGATTCGGCTGATCTGGCTGGCTAGGCGGGTGTCCCCTTCCTCCCTCACCGCTCCATGTGCGTCCCTCCTGAAGCTGCGCACTGGGTCGAAGAGGACGGCCTTCCCCGAATAGAGAGGACCAGTCTTCGGTCGAGGGTATACGAGTAGCTGCGCTCCCCTGCTAGAACCTCCAAACAAGCTCTCACTAATAAAAATTTAAAAAAAAAAAGATAAGTTTGCTCTTGGCTCTGTGCTCAGGGATTACTTCTGGTGGGCCCAGGGGACATTTTGTGGTACCAGGAAACAAACCTGAATTAACCATATGCAAGGTAAGTGTCCTTCCTGCTGCTGTTCTACCACTTTGGTCCCTCTTGTTGCTTTTAATTTTTTTCAGCTTTTTAGATCATACCAGGCAATGCACAAGAGGTACTCCTGGCTTTACACTCAGGAATTATTCCTGGCGGTTCTCGGGGACCATATAGGATACTGGGGATTGAACCTGCCCAGGTTGGCCCGTGTAAGGCAAATGCCCTACTTGCTGTGCTGTTGCTCCAGCCCACCTTTTGTATCTTTTTTAAAAAAGTACTTATTCAGAAATTAATAGATCTCAGGCTTTTAGTAAAAAAAACAACAACAGTGGGTTGTTGAAATAATTTAATAATGTATATATTTTTCATAGCTTCCTTTATTTTCTTAGTTTTTAAGTTTTGTTACCTTAAACGCAGCAAGTAAATTTGAAAGTTTTTAGTAGTGTTACTATGACTCTAGAACTAGGATTTTTCTTTTAGCTAGAAAACTTAGTTGTTTTGATAAGGAGGTTATAAAATCATGTCAAATTAAATATGTTAAGTAATTCAAAAACTATTCTAGTGCTTTTGATTTATTTAAAAATTGTTATAGTTTTTCTATCTCATATTTTTAAACCTCTTTTTGGGTACATCCTAAATATGAGGTAAGTTTTCAATGTAACTTTTTAATCTTATAATTTATCTAAAATAGTTATAGACATTGATGTGATTATTTTAGTCTTTTATAACTTTATCCCAGCACTCTGAGCAATTGAAAAAATTATGGGAGCATATAAAATGTGTTGTACTAATATTATGTTTTAAATTTGGTTCCTGTGTAATCACCTCGTGACTAGGAAATCCAGGCTCTCTCTCGCTGCCTGCGCTCAGTGGTCTTGGGCCACTTCCCCACCCGGGACAGCTAGTGCCATGGGAGGACAAAGAAGGGAACGAGGGCCAGGCTGGTTGGTGATCAGTTGCCGTTTATTCCATTCTCCCCACACGCCTCTTTCAGTCTCCCTAAACTCCTCATTCCATTGTCTCCCTCGCTCACATCTCCCTCGCTCACGACTCCCCTTCTTGCTCTCTCTCTAGTCTCTCACCAACTCTCTGCATAGAGGGTAACAACCACACACCCAGGTCTGGTAGCACAATCAAAATATCAGAGCCCTTTCTGATCACTTTTCAGGCTCAAGGGCAAAATACCACTTGGGTTTTTCTCCTTTCCTTTGTCCAATAAATTAACATCTTAATTAACACCTTAATTCTACTTCTCAAGGTTAGTTATTTAGTATGGGCACAGTAAGAGATACATTAAGCTTGTGGGGTGGCTCTCCTGGGGACGTCTTGCTATAGATTTCAGACTACAGTGCTCAGGCCAGATTAGTCTATCCTAACGCTAGCAGGGTTCGAATTACTTTTTGGATCATGACAGAGTTTGTCCATTACCATGCTCTTAAGTTATAGTTAAGTATTATGGTGCTTTGGCCTGGCCCATTTCAATGCCAGGGTAGCTCACAGCCTGCCCTGGGTCCATCCAGTCCCTCGTTGGGACTCTACTTTTGGGGTGCTAGTAACTAAGGGCAACTGAGGCTTAAGTCAAGAGAAGAGATGGCCAGGAGTGAATGTCATTTGGAGTCAATTAACTCCCAAGTTACAAAAGCATAGCATTAGCTGTCTTCACGTGTCTAACGAAAAGGACATTACTCTGAATTAACTATGCAAAGACCTTAAGGAGAAGAGAAAAGCAATAATTGCAAGTTAAAAAAACTCTGATTAGGAGATAAAGGTGATTGACAGTTTGGGGAAGCAGAGCACAAAGAAAGAGATTACAAGTAAACACAGAGGAACGGGAGCACTGTGATGGGAGTATCCCAATAAACCTAAGCTTCCTGTGGCAAGGCAGAAAGGACAGACCAACACTATCCTACAGGTACCTTGACATTATATTATTTTTTATTCTTTAGAATTTATTCCTGTCCCCCCTCTGTGACCCTCCCCACTGCCCCTGCGGGAAAATGAAGCCTGCTTTTTGAGTCTAGGTCTTGAAGACCCATCCTTTGTGTTGGTTCAAGCAGAGCATGTAGTAAGTCAAATCAGTTTTTGTGTGAAAAATGAATGAATTTCATTAGGGCGGTGATTCTTACCTAAGAATTTTGATTGTGTTACATGGAGTGCTTTAACTAACTAAATTTTATGTACATAAATTGTCAATATCACCTGTGTGCCCAGTCTAGTAAACAGGTCTTAATCTTTAATGTTTCAGTAAACTTATTTGAAGCCCCAAACTAGTGCTTAGGCAGTATCTCCGGAAATTCTTGGAAAAAATAAAATCAGACATAATTTATCATTTCTGACTCTGAGTCAATTTCATCTGTTGTTCCATTACCACAGTATAACAGATTATTTAAAATGTTTATTGAGATAAAAAATTTGCTCGAGTGGGCCCAGAAACGCTCCATTGTGAGACTTGATGTTACTATGTTTGGCATATCCAGTACGTCATGGGTAGCTTGCCAGGCTTTGCCGTGCGGGCGAGATACTCTCAGTAGCTTGCCGGGCTCTCCAAGAGGGGCAGAGGAATCAAACCCTATCACACAGCGGTAGGGCGTTTGCCTTGCGTGCAACCAGTCCGGCCGAGCAGGGTTCGATCCCTCCGCTTCTCTTGGAGCAGATCATCATAAAAAACATTGTTTTGTGTGGAAGTACCCATATTTTCAAAAGGTGAAACCATGTTACTAACACACAGCAATGAGAAGAGTTAGCTATGAACCTGGCATGAGACCACATAGGAATGAGATCACATAGTTCTACCTGAGTACTCCAATACCAGTCTTTGTGCCTATGAAATTCCTAAATTGAAACCTTACAGGGCAAGCCAATATGTCATGTGCAGAGATGAGAGGAAATAGATCAAGCAACAATGAAGCTATTTATAATATTCAAGTACAGACTCTTGACATGGAAGAAATACAAGTGCAGCTTCAGTGTATAATATTTCAAGTTCTTGAATAATTGTGGTTACTCTGGTTCCACCAGCTAAAACCAAGGATCAAAATTTACTACGGCCTTTAAGGGAAGGAAATGCAAAGTCCCATGGGGAGGACTTGTATACAAAAAAGGGGAACTTCTTGATTTGAACAAGATAATATTTTAAAAATAGTACTCTGAGATTTATAGTCTGATATGGCCATTCAAGCTCCAAACTCACTTGTAGTCAAGGGTTGTCTGTTATTGAATGGGAAAGGAGAGAAGAGGAGCAATCTTAGAGTCATCACATCCTCAGAGCCTCACAGCGAAGAGTAGGTGAGCAATTATCCCCTTTGTAAACACACCGATTAACACAGTTCATTTTGCCATGACTGATAGCACAGAGGTAGGGCGTTTGCGTTGCACACAGCCAACCTGAATGAGCCGGGTTCGATTCCTCCATCCCTCTCGGAGAGCCCAGCAAGCTACTGAGTATCTCGCCCACACAGCAAAGCCTGGCAAGCTCCCCATGACGTTTGCCATATGCCAAACACAGTAACAACAAGTCTCACAATGGAGATGTGACTGGGCCTGCTCAAGCAAATCGATGAACAATGGGAGGACAGTGCCTCAGACAGTGCCTTTATGTATTGATGCTCTATGTCGCTGAGGCATTGTGATCTGCAATATTGTTAATAGCAAGGTTTCAGACTTAAAACATTTCTATACCATACGCTCCACCAAAGTCGTAGCTTCCCTCCGCATTCTCCCAGTGTCCCACCCCCATCCGTCCCACAGTGATATGCTTCCTACTAAAATCTATTTCCCAGTTTCTGTTGCCTTTGGACATTTGTGGTTTCCTTACTCTGCTTTTCTTTATCAAACACATGACACAGATCATTCTGTATCCATCTCTCTTCTTCTGAACTAACTTTGCTCAGTGTGATACTCTCTAAATCCACCCATACACGAGCAAATTACATTATTTTTGTCTTTTATTTTTCCTTCTTTTTTTTTTGGCCATACTTGGTGATGTTCAGGGATTACTTCTTAATCTATACACAGGAATTATTCTTGGTGGTGCTCTGTGGACCATGTGGTATGTCGGGGATCGAACCTGGGTCAGTCACGCACAAGGCACGTGCTGAGTGATCTCTCCAACCTTCTGATTGCATTTTTCTTAGAGCCAAGTAGTATTCTATTATGTGTATGTATCATCGTTTCTTTATTCTTTACTTCCTCGTCGTTCATAATACCCACATCTCACCTACCATGTTGACCTATAGGAAAGACAAAGAAATGAACTTGTGCCTTGAACACCATGTCTGGATGCTAGGGGCACCATAGGACTATTAACTAAATCTTGTTGTAGATATAGCACAGTATGGCAATTTCCAGTCTTTGCCTGTCGCTTCATTAGACTTCATCTTGCCATGGTAAGATCAATGTACTTAATAATTTTGTGCCTTTTAGTAGAGTCTTTTTGAAACTTCATGGCTACATTATATGCCTTGTTCTTTAGCCTTGCAGTAGTCTGTGGATAAATATACCAGATTAACTTGGGTCAAATAGAAGAGCAATTGAAAACTTTGATTCCACAGAACAGTCTTTGTGTATTCCTGTGGTATTAGTTATGTAAAAAATGTGCTATGTTCTCTAATTAAACATGGCAGGAAGCATCCTGGGGGTGATGATGAGCATAATTAGACCATGAATTGAAGCAGCCCATATACTCAGCGTATCCTCCTGACTTCCAATAGACTCTTCCTTAGAAAAATTATATGAAACTCGTACATAAAAATCAGACCACATACTTTAAAATCAGAGCTCAATAAGCAAAAATAAAAATACTTTTTACTGGAAGAGGCAGAGTAGGAGAATTTGATTCTCTCAACATTCTTTTAACTAAGTCAGATTGTGGTGCTTTTTGTAGTCACTGGCAAATGTCAAGCATATAATACACCTGGAGAAATCTTGGGCTGAGTGGGGTTGTGTGTTCTATAAAAAACTTTTAATAGAGATTCTGTGCTTTACAATGCTATTAAATAATGGTTTCTTATGCACATAATCCCAGCACCACATCCATCATCAGTATACCTCTCCACTCTTTCAATTACCCCAACATCCCTCTGTCCCAACCACTCCCCCCAAATCAATTGTGTGGATAAGTTCTCTAATTTATGTTGTCTTTGTACCTTTGGTGCCACCTTATGATGTATCTGTAAGTCCTACATATAAGAGAGATCATTCTGTACCTTTATATGTATCCATTTTCTTCTGACAGACTTCACTCAACAGCCTGATATCCTCCAGTTACGTCCATATCATGTCAAATTGCATGATTTTGTTCTTTCTTATAGTTGCATAGTATTCTATTGTGAATGTATATATAACACAACTTTTTGATTAATAATTGGGCATTTAGGTTGTTCCCGTATCAACTATTGTACTAAGTGCAGGAATGCACCTTTGTCCATGTGAAGTAATGTTTTTGTGTTTTGTGGATTGATACCCAAAAGTGATATTACTGTGTCATAGGGTAGTTCTATTACTATTTTTGATAGATATCCATATTGCTTTCCATAAGACCTTAGCCAGAAGACATTCCCACCAGTAATGGAAAAAGGTTCCTTTCTTACCAGAAGTAGGTTGTGTTTTCATGTGTGTCTTTCTATGACCATTTCTAAGCACTCCGCTCTGTTGCAAAAAATATACATATTAAGAAAACAATACAGTGTTGTATTTGAATAAAGACTTTTAAAAACTTGATGGATTTTTTTGGTGCTTGATTTTAAGACCATTTTCATTTAAAGAGTTTTTGGAAGTAGAATGTCTGGGGAAGAATCTAGGTTACTTTCTTCAAAAAAATTCTCGAGAAAATGATTAAACAATGCTAATAATATTTTAGTGTGTGAACTATATTACTTTCTGTTAAAATAATTCAAGTAAGAAACGAATTTCTTCAAACACTTTCAATATACTTACTTTTACTTAGCTCCAATGCCTGCTGAGATAAATAGTATAACTCACAGTGGTGATAAGACACTATTTCAGGGTCATTCTTTGAAAGTGCTAGAACTTGATATTACTATTTATTATTCAATTCAATTGAATATTATTGGGTAACATTTTAGAGTTTGCCCAAGCTTATGGTTATAAAACACTATACGGAGCTGTTTTGATTTTTCACATCTTCTCCAGCCTTTTTCAAGATAAATTATGTACATTTCCACAGTGGTAGTTAGAGCCTCTGTAAGACTTGGTAATTATCTGTTTCAAACTGAACTTGTATCGTAAAATCCTTTCTGTGTTACTACAGTTTTCATAATTAGAGTTTCTAAAATATTTATACTTTCCATTAAATCATTAAGCCAGAAGTATCTTAATAATTCTCTCTTAGACTAATTTATTTATAATTTAAGTATATAATTTGAAATCACCAACAAATTTATGGTTTAATTTTCCTCACATTTAAGTCTTAAAAGAACATTCTAATATTGAAAGTTATAAAACACCATATGGCTATGGAAGCACTAAAGCTCCTCTTTTGCTAAGCATTATATGTGGAGACAGATTTTACATTTTCCTGATGTTGGGAGCACCAGAACATAAGCTCAATGTCAGACACACAAAGACCAGGCCCCAAACTTTGCAGAATAAAGACAATGTGAAAGTATCAATATGTAATAAGTGTTTACTAGGAACTGTGGGTGACTTGGCCTCAAATTGTTCTATCTTCACCAACAATGGCTTTCAGAACTTGAGCTAAACAAACAAATACATTTCAACTTTTTGTTTTTAAGCCACACATACCTGGCAATGCTCAGGGGTCACTCCTTGCTCTGTGCTTAGGAATCAGTCTTGATGGTGCTCAGAGGGTGATGCGGAATGCTGGGGATCAACTGGGTCAGCCACATGTAAGGCTTATGCGCTGTACTATCACTCTAACCTGCATTTCAACTTTTCAAACTAGATTGCTGTGGGGGTTCTCAGTATAATTTCAAATACAGGGTCTGGTCTTCAGTCATGTGAGATCTGGTGGCAGAGATAATCTAAAATACAAGATTGTTCCTTTAATGCTTTGCTTGGTGTAGTCTAAGAGGAATGTAAAAGTAAAGGCAGTATTGGGACACAGAGCATTTTGTTGATAAAAGATGTCAAATATAAATCTTTATTTGGTTCTGAAGAAAACCTGCAGTAGTATCAAGATGAAATTCAGGTTATTTCCACAGAATTGGGGCTGAATCTTCTGTGGGAGAGAGAAATGATATTTTTCTCCCTTGGGAACTAACATCTTTTTGTTTGCACAGACTTGAGCAGGAAGACCAAAGGTCTTAAACAGATGCTGCTGGCTGCAAGGTTCACCACACCTTAAGACTGTCAGACCAGCAAACAACGAAGTGTTTCAATATCCAACCTGTGGGATTTGGGCCAGTTAAAACCCATGCATGGAATATATGTGTCAACCCTGCCAGACAGCACAAACTGACGGTAGGCTTGAAGGGGGTCTTTGCAGAATGCAAGGTAGAAGTTTCAGGAATATTAAATGCTCTTATTACTGTCACACAATTTATGCCTCTAGTTGACAGTTCTCATCCTGGAGCATGGTCGGAATGTGCTTTCGTCGGAAATGTCAGGCTGCTTGGATGAAGCAGATGCTCATGGGATGAGTCGGTGCTCAGAACTCAAGAAATACTCGTGTTCCTTATTCTGACAATTTTGGTTTGAAAAAAAAAAGCATAACAATGTAATATTCTTTCTGGAAAACCAAATCACACAGTTTAAGTACAGAAGCCAGTAAAAGAGTACAAAATGTTTTTGTGAAGTGGAATGTAGGGTGTATTTCTCTTAGTAGTGAAAATAGACCTTTGGCCGATACTGTCCAAAACAAATAATCTTTTAGCCAATCTTGTATGAAGGTGACAGTCTTAAGGTCTGTGTTTTGGGATCTATACTTAAGCAATGGGAGAGGACAATGAAACAGAGAGGCCAAAGAACTGAACTCTAACTGAATCCAACCTTGACCTAAAGCAAATTTTTAAATCTCTATAAGGCAATTTCCCCATCTGTGCTCAAAACAACAAATAAAATTTTTTGCAGGCACTCAGTCTATTGCCTGACGTTATATAAAATCCACAACTGGTAGATTGAACTTGATTTGCCTATGGATATCAGGAGTCAGTTTTCTTAAAGATGTCTGGGAGCCCACCAACCACCTCTGATACCATATAAGCTCTTTCACTAACCATGATCCAGAGACTTATAAACAAATCTTGAGAGAGAGCAACAAAATGCAGAGATTTTTTCCTGACCCCACACAAGGCTGGATTGTCCGAGATACCCTGTAGGGTGTGGATTAGTGCAGCATCTGCCCAAGTAGAGCCCTGGCAGCCCAAAACTCCACACTCCACAATCCCCACCATGCTCCCAACCAGACTCCACTGCGTGGAATGAGTCTCATCCAAAAATTAATCTGTTGAAAAAACCTAATCCAGGAGTTTTGTGACTGAAATATTCAGGCTTTCACCAATTCAGGGACGTGCTACCTCCCCATATCTCCCTGTACTTTCTGAAGCCCTGGTAGTCATGCAATGACCCCAAATGCTGTCACTGTCACCGTCACTGTCCTCCCATTGTTCATTGATTTGCTCCAGCGGGCCCAGTAACATCTCCATTGTGAGACTTGTTACTGTGTTTGGCATATCGAATACATCACGGGTAGCTTGCCAGGCTTTGCCGTGCAGGCGAGATACTCTCAGTAGCTTGTCGGGCTCTCTGAGAGGAGCGGAGGAATCGAACCCGGCTCGGCCGGGCTGACTGTGCTCAAGGCAAATGCCCTACCACTGTACTATCGCTCCAGCCCACCCCAAATGCTATCCACTTAAAAATTTACCTCCAGTTGTACCACCTTGTTAAAAAATTTGGACTCTGTGAAGCGACAGACACCTCTAACTCCACACCACTGATAAACCAGGAGTAGCACACCAGATTGGGTGGGATACAATGTAGAAGGCATTCGATCTCAGTTAACAAAATATCAACACAGAAGCCTTAACCTTTACCATCTTAGTAATCTCTTACACAAGGGCTTAATAGGTCCATGGTGAGATACACAATATTCCCTAACTTTCTTCCAAGAAAACATTTTTTGATCATTCTTTTAGCAAGCTATAATATGCAATATGAAATAAATTATCGAGAGCCTGAATTAGTGGTAGGCTTAAGGGGTGATAAGGAAAATTGGAGCTAATGGTGGTGGGAATGTGCAGTGGTGGTGGAATTTGTGTTGGTATGTTGAATGTCTATAACATATCGCCATGAGAAAGTTGGTAAACCACAATGTTTATATAAGGTGTAAGGGGAAAATAAAAAAAAAGGTGGCTGGGGGTTGTGGAGTATCAGTCTTTGAGCTTAATCAAGCTTGCTTATTTTGCTTGGTCCTGACTTAATAAAACGCCATCCATTATTTTTTTCAAAAATTATGTGGAAAATTTTGCTCAAGCTCAGAAACTGAGTAGCTATTAGTTCTAGAAAGGACCTGTGCGTTCCCATTCACCACAGTCCCCACCACTTTCTATAGTCTGTGGAATCACATGCTTGTTAGTGTGTGTTCTTGGGCCTGCCATATTTTTTTAGAGGGTAGAAAATATTTTTTCATTAGGGAACAAAAATGATAATCTGTAAGAGTAGTTTATAAGAAAATTTTGTAAGAGCAGATTAAAATATTAAAATAAAGAACATATTTTGAGTTTGCTATGCAAAGGGAAGCATACAATTATGCATTTAGCCCTACTGATAAATCTCTGGTTGTCAAATTAGTTTGTGATCCTTTATCTAATGAATCAACAAGAACTAAAATGGCCTGTAATAGTTAATACTCATAGAAACACCTAAATCCATCGACAGTGTTTCAAAATTCTTGTGTTCATTTAGAAGCATTATTTAAAAAGAGACCCTGGATGATTTCTGTAAATAATTAAAAAAAAATAAGACCTCATACTCTCTTCCTCATTTTCTGGGGTTGGATTCATACCCCAGAAAATCTGCCTTTCCTTCTCTTCTATTTTATTGGTCACTATCCTTTTCTCCATCTCTTTCAGCTCTTCCCTCTTTCTCACTTTCCTCTTTCTTCATTACTTGTAGTACCCATAGTCCTTTCCATTCTCTTCTAATTTTTTTTGACCTTTTGGGTCACACCCGAAGATGCACAGGGGTTACTCCTGGCTTTTCACTCAGGAATTTCTCCTGGCAGTGTTCAGGGGACCATATGGGATGCTGGGAATCAAACTCCGGTTGGTCGTGTGCAAGGCAAACGCCCTACCCACTGTACTACCTATTCCAGCCCCCCTTCTAATGTTTTTATCTACAAAGAATATATAACATTGACATCAGAACCCCAAATTCCATCTCCACGATCACTTTTATAGGTTGTATCTACTCTGATTAATTATTTTATCAGCGTTTCAAGGATCTGAAAGAAATATTAGGCCATACTACTTGATTTTAACCTCAACGGTACTTCTATATCCAGTACTGCAAAGGGTAATGCAGTTCATACAGAATTTTCCGTAAACATTGTGCCTTCCTTTGGCTGTATTATTTTGTCCAAGTTGCTAAAAATGTGGGTACATAATTCATCCTTGTAAATCAGTACTTGCCAAAGGAGAGTAATAATTTACACTAGACAAATAGCCAGTGGTTATAATTGATTCACATTAGTAGGATGTGTACCCCTTCTAGAAATGACCAAAGTGAGAAAATCAATATTAGACTGAATGGAGTGGCTTTAGTGAAAACAAAAACAAGTTTTATTGCTTTCCCTGTACACAAAACATCAGTTAGTAAGGTTAGGATAGAGTATTCTAACAGACATCCTAATTCTTTAAGCAGTAGTATTCTTAGAACAGTAAAGGATTAGTTTTTATTCACCTACTCATTGTGAGTTTGCTAGTGTTGTTCCTGAATCAAACGTGTCAGAGACTCTGTTTAGATGCTTGCACTGTGACTGTCTTGGCAGGAGAAAAGAGACCCACAGTCTCCCACACTGACCATCAGCCATCTCTGCAGAGATATTGACTACAACCTCTCACTTGAAGCAGCTGAGTCATCACGTGGCAGTGCTTGAGTTTACAGTGGTAGTGGAATCCCATTTTACTTGTGCCTGGAAAGGGAGACACTTGATGTATTTTTTAATATCTTTAATAACCACTTTTAAAAACTATTTGGGAATATTAATGCAAATTAATACAACTATCATATGAACTGTGGTGTCATATATCATATTTTTAGAATAATGGAGAAATTAAGTGCAAATGCATAGTATTCATATCACTTAGAATAATGAAGAACATTAGTCTTAAGTGTAGAGTATTAATACAGGTTACTGTTTCTGGGGAGTCCTTCTCGTTCTTTTTCTGTCATGTTTTTCACTCAGTCTCCTGTCACTGTCACTGTCCTCCCCCCGTTGTTCATCAATTATCTTGAGCGGGCCCAGTAACGTCTCCATCATGAGACTTTGTTGTTACTGTGTTTGGCATATCCAATACATCACGGTTAGCTTGCCAGGCTCTGCCGTGCGGGCGAGATCCTCTCGGTAGCTTGCCGGGCTCTCTGAGAGGGGCGGAGGAATCGAACCTGGGTCGGCCATGTTGGCTGCTTGCAAGGCAAGCACCCTACCTGCTGTACTGAGAATATATATATATATATATAAATATAAATATATATATATTTAATGTTTGATTCCTGTATATTTTCTCATTCGTAAAAACTGTATAATAGGTTTATAGATAATCAATCATCTACTAATTCAATTTATCTTTTAAACTCTGAAAAGCTATGTAAAAAGTTATTTGTCTTTTCACTGGTGCTGCAGTATGATAATACTATAAAATTCCTTCTATTATGCCTTTTCCCATCCAGTGACGTTTTCCATCCTATTTTGGGTTCATTAAACAAGAAAATTACCCATTATATTTATATATTCTATATGCCAGACACAGTAACAACAAGTCTCACAATGGAGATATTACTGGGCCCGCTCGAGCAAATCGATGAACAATGGGAGAACAGTGGACAGTGGAAATTTGATATATTGCTTACTCCATTGTATTAAAATTTTTATTTTTGTGAGACTCAAGTTCTTTCTTTATGGATGTGAAAATATAATTCAAAAGTAACCATCTGACTAATGTTGGTAGGTGTAACACTTTGTAACATATTCTAAACATAAAAATTAGGGTTTGATTTACCATATCAATTTAACTTAGGGAAACATAGGAAACTTCTGGTTTCCATACCTATTATTAATCAATGTCATGAGAGATGGAAGCCCAATTCAGAGAAGAATCTTTAACGATTGTCTCCGCAATTCAAAGGCTTCACTTTGATTACACTTTTGTTTTTTTTGGCACTCAAAGGTTAAACATATTTCTAATCTTCTTTGTGTCACTTGAAAATGATGATATATTGCATTACGTTTTCTTTAAATGTATTTTTTATTTTTCTATTAATTGCCTCATTCTGTTAATCACATTTATTTTTACCATTCAAAAAATCTTGTTTTCTCTGTCTCTAAGTCCTTATGATTGAATCACATCTATTACTCTCTGTGCTCATTCTCATTTACTTACAACTGAACTTTATTTAAAAATAATCTATAATTTTCATTTTTTGAGGTTTTTTGTTTTAGAGCTCAAACTATATATATTCTTAGGATCACAATCACGACCATCCTGTTGTTTGTTGATTGCCTCGAGCAGGCCCCAGTAATGTCTCCTTTGTCCTAGCCCTGAGCTTTTTTAAAAAGTGCCATATTCAAGGCTCTTTCAGGGTTAGGAGAATAAAACCCATCATTGTTACTGGTATTTGGCATATTGGGTACACCACGGGGAGTTTGCCAGACTCTGCCGTGTGGGCAGGTTACATTCGGTAGACTGCCAGTGTGTACAAAGTAGGAATGAGATAGTAAGATGTTGCGTGGCCACAAATGCGGCCGCGTGCTTCCGGGAGCGGGGTTTTATAGTCTCTGGGTCTTGGCCCTTGATGGGATTACATGGCACAGGGGACCAGTTGGTGGTGTGACCCCTGCCTACTGGAATATGGAGGATCTGGGTGGAGGATGCTCAGCCCCGATCCAAGCAGGCTTGGAGACCTCAGCTCTGGGACCCGCATGCCTTTGTTCCTCTACCGGTACCTTCATGCGTGTGGAGAGTGGTCTCAGCATGGTGGTGGCTGGGTCTGGAGGTATTCAGCTGCCGGAGCCCTGGTTGAGCGGGGAGGGAAACTCAACCCGCTCCCACCAAGGGACCCCGTCGAGGACAGCCTGGCACGGGAGCAGGAGACTCTGTGCTGTTCTCTTCTGGGAGCTGGGTTTTGTAGTCTCTGGGTCTTGGCCGTTGATAGGATTACACAACGCCAGGGGGCCAGTTGGTGGGTGTGAGCCCCGCCTACTGGAAGATGGAGGATCCTCCACCCAGATATTCTTAGGAACTCCTTAAAATATGTTTTTACAGATTTTTGTGACCTGTTCTCACCCCTTAATATCTTACACAGAATTTTATTACCTGGTTTTACCTGTTATCATCAGATATCATTATTGCTATTTCATCATCAGTGAAGATAAAATATCATTGAGCTACATTGCAATTTTGCTGTTTTTTGTAAGTTTTTCCTGTATGAGCATTTACATTAGTATGATACCAAAGCCTAAGAGAAACCAGTTTATAAAAATGTATCACAAATAGCAGTCCTCATTAACTCTGTGTGTATATTAATTGATATGAAAATAGCTTTGTAAATAAATATCAGTATTTAAAATTAAATTTACTATTAGCAATAATGACAGTATTATCCTATAATAAGATATAGGACTGACTTTATTATGCTTTTTGGAAGTATATTTGGAAATTGTTTATAACAAATAAATAACGATTTTATAAGAATGCAAATAAAAGACAAGTCATACATTTTAGAAATTATGCTGTTTCTCAAAACAACTTCAATGAGTAGATTTATATTTCTTTCACCAGAGTTCAGACAAATTCCAACCACTAATATTGGACAATAGTTCTTTTATTCCTTTCATGTACTGTCGGCAGTAAGTCAAATGTGAAATATAGCCAAAGATAATTTTTGGAAAATAAAACATCACTTGGCAAGAGTATAACCTGGAATTTTCTTATTAATAAGAAAACAGTGTGTTTGGTGGGTTGGATTATGTTGTGCAGGCTTTCCCATGGACTAATGCCCAGTTTGAATATTCTTTTCCTGAATACATAAACAGATGTGCACAAATTATTTTTTGCCATTTTCTTTCCTCAGAAGCTCTCAGAAGAAAGTTCCCAAAATAAAATATTGGCTGTAGATAAATTATTGGAAGACAAAATGTGACAAGTTTTAAATTTTCACCTAAGTGTAACCTCTACTAAAGAACAAAAAGTATTCCTCACTGGTTTCTCTTTTGTAAATATTCAGCTTTGTGTAGCTGTAAATAACTAAATGCACTGCAATGGGTTGAGAATAAATGACTGCTACAGATTATTTCTTAATATGAAATCAATTCTACCATTGGATACTAAATAGTATTTTTATTTTCAATATTGTTTGTTCTGTGAGTGGTTTATCACCAGTACTAGTTAATTTTCCATTCTTATGTAACATTGCTCGAGCGGGCCCAGTAACGTCTCCATTGGAGACTTTGTTGTTACTGTGTCTGGCATATCGAATACTCTCGGTAGCTTGCCGGGTAATTATTTTTAGCTTAATTTACCAAACTCCTTCTCCTAATTATTGTGCTCATGTGACTGGTAAGCATATATTGGAGAATATTCTCCTTATAAAATAATGGAGGGTGATATAGTGACATATTTTTTGGAAATGGATTTTTTTGAAAGCGGATTTTTTTTTTTTTGCCTTTTGGATCACACCTGGGGATGCACAGGGGTTACTCCTGGCTCTGCACTCAGGAATTACTCCTGGTGGTGCTCAGGGGACCATCTGGGATTCTGGGAATTGAACCCAGGTCGGCCATGTACAAGGCAAACGCCCTACCTGCTGTGCTATTGCTCCAGTCCTCCAGTCCCCAAAATGGATTTTTTTTATAGCATGTCAAGTACACATGGGGGTCTGTTGTATTCCAACTATATAGTCTTCTTCAATGATAATGTTATTTCTGTGGTAGATGAAAGAATTTACATCTTCAGAATTGCATGTCCTTAACCCACCACTGTAAATTTCTCACATCATATTTGTCAATATGTTTATATAAGGGTTTTCTTTCCCTTTAGCAATGTGATCCATTCAATGTTTTACAAGTAATATTTAAAAGTCTATTTCTTTAAATGATTAAAAGTTAAAGTTTTTTTTTTCAAAACCTGATTAATCTATAAAAAAGATTCAACGACGTGAGAGTACTTCCAGTTTTACAACTGGAAGACCACACAGCACGGCCATCTTTGGTAGTACATGACAATTTCCTTTGATTTTTGAATCTATTAAGACATCATGGAATTGAAGTTGGAAAAATCAATGGTTTGTGGGTTTGTGTGTTGGCAGCTTACTCATCTCAACCTCTTGGTGAAATGAAGTTATTAATAACTGTTTCTTTAGTATGCTCTGATTTATGTTGCATCCAAGTTATTTTCAAAAGCTAAGTGCAGTAAAAATGATGTAACTAAGGTTTTTTTTTTTAGCAGAGAAACATTAATGAAACAGTCATTTGTTTTTAAATTTTGGTTTGGTCTGCTTTTTCTATTTGAAAATGTCTTATTTTGTTTCTGAACTGAAGCTTTTGCTGGAAATTCTGAGTTCAGAGAAAGTTTTCTCATCTTGAACTAAGCGTCATCTTGAAATAAACCACACATGCACATACACATTCATTTCTCTACTAAATTTTTTGAGGAGAACAATCCATGGGGAATTCTAATTGTGAGAAACATGTTCTTATTTATGTTTATAAAATTAAATTCCATAAATCATAAAGATAATTATCCAACTAGAAAAAGTAGTTTAGACATTTTATTCTGTGGAAGAATCAAATATGAAAAATTGCTTAAAATGATTTTATTTTTCATTTTCTATTGTCAATACTTAAAATGCTTATTTAAAATAAAGTTAAGTATGAGCAGAAGTTAAGGCTATGTAGTTATATATTCATTAGGTAATGCATGTCACAAAGTTGATGTTCCAAGAAGGTCGGCTCTCGGGAAGTCATTTATACCCTTAAGGAAATGAAGGGTCAGAGAGATAGCACAGGGATTAGGGTACTTGCTTTTCATGCAGAAAACACCTACTTGATTCCTGCCACAGCACACAGTCCCCTGAGCACCAACACAAGGTGACCCCTCATTACAAAGCCCTATAGCTCAGAATAAACTCAGAGTGCCACTGGGTGTGTGTGGCCCAGCACTACTGCCATTAACTGTATTTCTTTGAATTAACGAAGTTAAAGATAAATGAGTATCACTCCTTGAACAGTGTGGTAGCCTAATGATACTACTTCAGCTCCCTTTTCCATATTGGTAGGATATGTCTGTACGTATTGCATTTTGTCTGAGTCATTGTGGGGGCTTTAGGTAGCAGTGCTGGGGGCCCAGGGTCATCCCAGCAGTCAGGCCAGGGAGATGTCTCAGGATAAGTGCATGCTTTGCCAGCAGAAAACCCAGTTTGATGCCTGGCGCCACGTGATACTGAGCACTTCTGGAAGTGACCCCGGAGACGGGAGTTTCTCCCAAGCTCCACTGGCTGTGACCTAAAAACAAACAAACAAAAACCCAAACTAAAATTTTAAATGAACCTAACACAATGATAAAAAGTCAGCAGTTATCTTACTGTTGATCCTTTGAAGGTGTGATGCTTCTACCTGCTGTTAGAACTCTTCTGTTTGTTTTGTGTTATAAGTGGCTTATAATTATGTATGTGTTTATGTTTTTATATCTATATGGGCAGTCCCTTTGTGTTCTATATTTACTCTGCTAGTGGTTTACAATATCTTTTAAAAGATTTTTCTATACCTCTCATCATTTAAAAAAGTTCATTGCTATTATGTTTTCAGATATTGGAATATTGTGTCTGCCTTATCAGTACTTTTCTCTGATTTCTTAAAAAAGTCGTTTCTCTATATAGAAGTTCTTTCCCTTATTACAATATATCTCACATCTCTTTCTGTCTTTTTTAAAATTCGTTTTTGCTAATACAACAATTTCTTTGTATTTATCTTTGAGTTACTAATTCTATTTCATCCTACTAAATAAACTATGTGGTTATTAGGCATTATTTATTGCTTTGGGATATAAAATTTTAATATATCATAGCTTTAAGATTTCTGAGGAAATTACCAACAATTATGTCAAAATTCTAAAACATATTTGTTATAGTTTTACTAAGTGCCTGCCCAGTGATAACACTATGGAATCTCCTATTGGTCTACTTTTATTGTATACTTCTTTAAAGTTTTCAGATACGTGGTGTTGCTTCTTTATATACTTAGTTCTGGAAGAATTCTGGATGTTGTTTATGAGAATTTATATTCACGAGTTAAGGCCTGGGAGTCTGTGGTTTTTCTCCAGGGACAATTTATTTAGCTCCTGAAAAGCAGGTCAAGTAGAGCCTTATCACCTTAACCCTTAATTGGAGACTAAGCTGATTTGAAGCAGAATTTCATTGCCATGAGACTTGTATTGTTAACAATTAAGGTTTGAATTTCATGGGTTTTAGATGGTTGCATCGAAACTCCTAATTTAAAATTCCTTGAGGCTTTTTAGAAGCTTTCTTCAGCCTTTCACTCTCTCAAACTTCTAAGTATTGTATCTTTTTCACAAAGGTTCTGTAATTCTCAAAGCTTCAAAAAGGCACTGAGTATTACATTCACCTCTCTGGGTTTCCTTCTTCTCTTAGGTATTAGCCTCTTACTACTTACCTGCTTAGGAATTTTCCAATGCCTTGAACATGTTTTGGTTCAGAGATTTTAATTAAGCCTGGAGGGAGGATTGGACGGTAACAAGTTAATACGCTATCATCAAAAGAAGAAATTTATTTTAAAAATGAAGTCCTGAATAGATACCAAACAGCTATCAGTTAAAACAAGAAAGGTTTGAAAGAACAAGCTATCAATTTTGACTCATACTGCTATTTTAAATTTTGATCATGATAGGAAAATATCAAAACTAGATATTTAGATTATTTATTTATTTATTTATAGGGTTTTATTCTTAGGCCATACCAACAGTGCACAAGGACTACTCCTGGCTTGGCTTAGGAGTCCCTCCTGATGATGCTTGGGGAACTATATGGGTGATAGGATTGCATCTCAGTTGGCAAAACAAGCACCTTACTTGTTCTACTATGTCTCCATCCCCCAAACTAGTTCTTTTCTTGAACCTCAAACTACAGTTTCAGAGAAATATTGACATTTATTTTAATTCCTAATCACTTAATCACTTAATCACTTAACTTCCCGTTAGTCGTCGATTTGCTCGAGCGGGCGCCAGTAACGTCTCCATTTGTCCCTGTCGCGTGCTAGTGTAGCCCAATGGCATCTCTTCGCTCTGGGAACATGGAGGGCCTCAAACCGATCGTTCATGATCTTGACGAAGAAGTCTGACCATCTGGTAGGTGGGCGGCCACGCAGTCTTTTGACATCCCGTGGAATCCAGTCAGTAACAGCTCTAGTCCAACGGTCGTCTTTAAATCTCATTACGTGACCAGCCCATCTGATTTTCGACACCTTGGCAAATGAGACAGCGTCCCTGATCCTTGATCGTCAACGGATGTCAGAACTCCGGATTCTTTCTCTCATTTGAGTGAAATGTGATATTCCAAGCATAGCTCTTTCTATTCTTCTTTGGGAGACCTGACTGGCGTTCTCATCTTGTTTGCGTAGGGCCCAGGTCTCTGAGGCATATGTTAATGCAGGAAGAACAGTGGAATCAAAGAGATGTGCCCGGAGCCGGAGGTTCTTCGTCCTCTTAGCTATTTCTTCGACGTTCTTGAAGGCGTTCCAAGCCGCTCTCTTCCTCCTGCGCAGCTCGGGTGCCAGGTCATTTGTCATGTTGACCTCTCGACCTAGGTACACATAGCTGTTGCATTCGGAGATGGTCGTTCCATTGAGAGCGAATGGGGCGTCAGGAACAAGACTGTTTCTCATAAACATTGTCTTCGTAAGATTCAGCTGTAGTCCTACCTTTCCACACTCACGGTCAAAGTCGGCCAGCATTTGTGCCGCTTGGCTGATGTTTGGTGTTAAAGGTAAAGGTAAAGGTAAAGGCCCTCCCGTTGATCGTCGATTTGCTCGAGCGGGCCCAGTAACGTCTCCATTGGAGACTTTGTTGTTACTGTGTCTGGCGTATCCAATACTCTCGGTAGCTTGCCGGGCTCTCCGAAGTTGATGTTTGGTGTTATTAAAACAATATCATCAGCAAAGCGGAGGTGGTGTAATTGCAGACCATCTATCTTCACTCCCATTCCTTCCCATTCCAGTCGTCGCATGATGTTCTCGAGGGTGGCACTGAAGAGTTTCGGTGAAATGGTATCACCCTGCCGCACCCCTCTCTTGACATCAACGATCACTTCTTTGTAGAATGGTGAGATCCTGGTAGTGAATCCGCAATACAGCTCACGGAGGATCCTGATGTATTGGGCTTGAATGCCCTGATTGGCTAGGGCTTCAATGACCGCTTCCGTCTCAACAGAATCAAAGGCCTTCTTTAAATCAATGAACGTTAAGCAGAGCGGCATCTTGAACTCCCGAGAAACCTCAATGAGCTTGGTTATTGTGTGGATATGGTCGATGGTGCTGAATCCTTTGCGGAACCCTGCTTGCTCGCATGGTTGTCCTTCATCTAGTGTTCTGCCAATCCTATTCAGGATGACTCGAGTGAACAACTTGTAGATGACAGACAATAGGCAGATCGGGCGATAGTTGCCAATGTCATGGATGTCTCCCTTCTTGAACAGTAGTACGGTCCTGCTGGTTTTCCATTGGGACGGAACCTTGCATTCAGACAGGTAGCGAGTGAAGAGCCGAGCCAGTGTATTGATGAGTACTGACGGCAGGTTCTTCAGGTGTTCAGGTCTGACCTTGTCTGGGCCGGGTGCTGTTTGTTTCTTTACCAACGAAATGGCGTGTCGGATTTCGGAGGGGAGAACGTTGGGAACAACATACCCATCCTGTGGAATTTGGTATGTTGGCAAGTGGACATGGCTATCGAAGAGATTTGAGTAGAAGTCATGGATAATCTTCTCCATTGCCGTTCTGGAGGATGTGATGGATCCATCAGGACGTCGGAGGGCAGTCATCTTGGTCTTATAGTTGGCGAAGGACAGGCGGGCCTTACGAATACTTTTCCCGGCTTCTGCCGCATCTACCAGTACTTCTGCTCTTCTCTCTTTGAGGTCTTCCTTGATCGCATCTCTGCACTGCTTTGCAAGCTCGGACGTTAGCTTGCGGTTGCCTGAGGCATGCGCCAAACCACGCTGGCGAATTAGCTCAAGAGTTTTCGAAGATAGGCGACTTTTTGTGGCTATCTCTCTCTTGGCGTTCCTCGCACATTCATGGAGGTGCTGAACCAGTCGATCATATTCCTCGTCAATGTTGTCAACAATGGCATCTTCCCATGTTGCCGCAATAGTACCAAAGAGTTCCCAGTTGGTGGTCATTCTGGGAGTTCTCTTTTTGAACTTTGCAGCCCTTTCTCCCCGCTCTGTGAAGTAGAATTTTGCACGAAGGAGATGGTGGTCCGATCCCGTTCGAAATTTTGGGACAACAGCGATATCAGTCAGGCAAAACCGTCGATTGAATATGATGTGGTCTATTTCGTTGTGGAATCGTCCACCGGGAGACTCCCATGTCCATCGTTTAGATTCTGCCTTCTGGAACTGTGAGTTACCATGGATGGTCTTGGTCGACATGATGAACTCTGACAGTCTCTCACCCTGTTCGTTCCATTCTAGGCCATGGGTCCCGATGTGAAGTTCTTCAGCTGATCTTCTCGGTCCTATCTTGGCATTAAAATCACCCACAATGATCTTGTAGAAGGTGTGGTCTTCTTTATAGAACTTCTCTAGCTCCATGTAGAACTTCTCGATTTCTCTTTCATCATAATGAGATGTTGGTGCGTAGACAACGAAGATAGAAACTGCAGGCAGTGAGCCACATCTATTCAAATGTAAACGTCCGATTCGGGTTGTTAGGCATTCGAATGAATCAATGCTCTTGGCCAAGTTTGTGTTGACAAGGACGCCGATGCCTCCAACACCTCTTTTATCGCATGTTCCGAGGAACAATTCTTCTCCAGTGTCGAAAACGGCGTGGTGAGATTCGTGCCTTCTTATCTCGGTCAGACCAATGATGTCGTACTTGATCATTCGCGCTTGTACCATCAGGTCCTCGATGGATGCATCTGATGCTAGCGTACGTGCATTGAAAGTACAGACGATCATTTTTGTCTTCCTTCGTTGTGGCAGCCTAGGTCGGCCTTGAGATTTTGTCGGCCTCTCCTTTCTCATCCTTCTCAGTGCTGCCATGTCGGTGAAGCCTTCAGGGTCAGGTGAATGAGACCAGTTGTAGTTACTGGTTTTGGCATATCGAATACACATTCCTATTTTCCTAATAGGAAAACATTAAATGACTTTTGTTTACTAATGGAAAAATATGTCAATTTATGACTTGAGTAAATCAGTATTTCCTGTAAAGATTAATGTAAAAAGAGTGATAAAAATTGTGTTATAATAATTAATGAATATTTACTTTTCATGTACTTTGCTAGGAGTCATTATTTTGTAGACTAGTTACATAATTTCCATAACTATATAAATGTTGAGTTTTCACTGTACTAAAGAAATTTTAAAAAATTGATTTTAATTTTTTAAGGATATGTCAGTAAATACCAAAAAGAAGCCAATATAGGTTGCCTATTTCATTTTAAAGTGGATGTGTTTAATACATAGCACTTTGTTCAATGTGAAATAGATTATTTGAACAGTAGAGGGTGCAATTGCACCTTTATACTTCAGTATGAATTTGTGCTTAATAAAAGAAAAATTGTGAAAATGTACTGTTTGTTGAAGCTATATATTATTCATGGAAATATATTTAAGGTGAAATGAGCCATTATAAAGAAGTATAAATTTATAATCAGGAAATACTTTGCTACACTTTTTATTTTTAAGGTGATCAAATCTCAATTAGAAGTCATTTTCTAAAAAACATTCATTGAAAATAAAGGGATTCCTTCTATGCATAGAAAGGTGCTCTCCAAGAAATCTATAAAGCTTACTCTTAAGCAAATATATGTTTCATCATGGGATATCATGCTGCTAAAGGATTATGTATATTGATACTTATAATAAGAGACTCCTAATAGCACAGCGGGTAGGGCGTTCGCCTTACAAGCAGCCAACATGGCCGACCCGAGTTTGATTCCTCCACCCCTCTCGGAGAGCCCGGCAAGCTACCGAGAGTATTCGATATGCCAGACACAGTAACAACAAAAGTCTCCAATGGAGACGTTACTGGGCCCGCTCGAGCAAATCGACGATCAACGGGAGGGCCTTTACCTTTACCTTTACCTTTTAATTTAGAAGAAAAATATAAATGAAAACTATAGAGAAAAACAATGTACTGTCAAGTGGGTTCTTATATTCAGATTATCATTTGGGTCTTATTTAATCCAGATTTCAGGCAGTTGCAAATTTGAAATCCTGATTTACACTTAGACCCTGAAACAGACATACTTTGCAGTGTAGAAGTTTCATTTGTAGAGGCTTTTGGGATATGTGGAAATAAAACTTTGAATTTTTATTTCTAAACTTAGCTATTCCATAGGTAGACGTTTTATTTATTTGTTTATTCCTTTAGGTTTTGTGGCAACTCCCAGCAGTGCTTAGAGCTTACTCCTGATTCTGTATTCCTGCTTTAAGATTTTTTTTTAATAGGGAGAGTTCGGGCTCATATTTTTGTAAGTTTGACAAAACTGATTGCTATGAGGAGATTGCCAGGTGCAGTAAATTTGAAGGACTTATTAATTTTTATGGTTTTTAAATGATAGAAACTATGTAGTAGAGAAGTATTCCTTTTTTATGCGTTAACTATATCTTCGTGCTTTGATTAATTGAATAGCACCTTAATTTTTAGATTATTGCCAGCCAAAGTTGGCAATAAAAATGTTCAGTTGACTGATGTTATTTCATTGCTTTACTTGCCATTCACTCTGACATTCTGTAGAAAGAGCAACTTAAAAAAGGTGGAGAGAAGGTGGTATATATGTCTGCCTCAATAAATTATTGAATTTAAAGAATTTCATAGACAGATTTACTTATTTGAACTCCGTGTGAATTTGAACTTAGAAAGCTATTGTAAAAGGGGGGCATAAGGGAGGGCACAGTATTGATTAATAATCATTGTCTTAGCTCTTAGCTTTATGTTCCTTAATTGGAAATATTGACTTTAACAATGATATCAATTAATAAGAAGTTTTCTGAACTATTTTAGTATTAGGAGGGACATATAAGAAAAGCAAAGGTCAGCTCCAAATAAATGAAGGGCAAATTGTGAGCCCCCATCTCCACATTACATCCAGCAATATTTAGTTCAGTTTGTTCATTAAATCTCTTGCAGGATAGGGGGAGAAAAGGATACCTTTTTTTGTTATTGGTGGTGGTATAGATACTAAGCCAATATTTGTTGAATTTATTTATTTAATCCTGCCTTCATTCTTTCAATGCAATTCATAAGGGGCAGGGGGTGTCCACTACTTCCAGATGTGGGTTAACAGTGTGGGGTCACTGCTTTCTTTGACTTTGCAGTGTAATATAAGAAACTGAGCATCTTAAACTGTGAGGTCATGTACCTGAACATGAGGTCATGAAAACTTGGCAACAGTTTTCTGCATGCACAATGGCTAAAAAACTAAATAAAATTGAACTGCTGATGCATTTGAGGTGCTTTTGGCAATACATATTCTATGTTGTATTTTTTGGGCTTAAAGGGGTCGTGAGCAGAAAAAGTTTAAGAAACCTTGATCTAACAGATAAGATCATTTAACAGATGCCCTTGCGAATAATATAGGATTATAAATTGTGATAAGTGATATTACAAAAAATACATCATGTAGATAACTCAGAAGGATTATTAGAGAAAGTGTCACCTGAGAAATTTGAGAGAAGACCTGAATGATGAGTCCCTTCAATGAATGATTTTAAAGATGGAAGATGATAATGAAGATGCAGTGGGATTTGGTTTTGAGAGTAATGAATCAGCAGAGGAATTGGGTTTCAGAGGCAGAGGAGAATCACCAGTGGAAAACTTCATGCTCTGAAATGTTAAAATGAAATTGCTTGGTGCTTAGAGATTAATGAGAATGAAAGGTCAGTATAACACACATAATTAATTTATTAATCAGGTTGCACTCATGATTTTAGTCCCATTATAATTTCTCTTGAATGTTTTCTTGGCCCAAGCAATAATATTGTAACCAACCATTTTGAACAGAGGAAATTTTGGAAAGAGGAAAAGTGATCATGTGTCAAGTGGCAATGTTAATCCTTCCTGTAGGCACCAAATTTGTCATTTGTTCTTGGCTTTCTGTCATGTCATTGGCTGTGGTCACAGACTGGGTAAGCTGTGGTTTTGGAAGAAAAATACTGGTGGTTGGCAGTTATGTTCAAGGGACCAGGACTATGTTGTTGGCCCTAACGTGCTGTGTTATGGAAATCCCAATAAGGACTTTCAAAGATGAGAAAGATGCATGTGGTTTTTAGTAAACTCTTATTTCTCATTGCGAAAGTCTTATATATTCAGGCTCAACATTTTAATATTATCCAAAAGCTTACTTATTTCAATCTATTATATATTTTAGTTACTTAGAGAGGCATAATTATATTGGAAAATGATAAGTGATGGAGAAGCTTTATAGAAATAAATCTGTTTTATTGGCATTTTCTCAATGTTTCCCATTTTTGACTATGGCATCCTTTTAATTATATTTATTTATATTTTAATGAACCCAAGTGCTCTGGTTTGTACTTTGAGGAAGTGTATTGTGTTTCAGTGTATCTTTTGGTGGGTGAGAGCTCTGAATTACAGTTACTGAGTTGCTCACAGAGCTATTCTTTACCCTCTGAGTTTAGCTATTGCACCAGCTGTTACTTACTGTTGGTATATATTTTTTTACTCTGTGTTTTCTTAAGTGGTTATTCCAGTTTCTCACAATTGGACATTCCCTGATTTCAGAATGTGGAAATTTTGCAATGTATTTCTTTATAGCTAGATTAATAATTTAAAATATACATGGGGGGCTGGAGTGATAGCACAGCGGGTATGGCGCTTGCCTTGCACGTGGTCGACCCGGGTTTGATTCCCAGCATTCCATATGATCCCCCAAGCACTGCCAGGAGTAATTCCTGAGTGCAGAGCCAGGAATAACCCCTGAGCATTGCTGGGTATGACCCAAAAAGAAAAAAAATATATATATATATACATGGGGTATTAATATGCAAAATTAATTTAAATAAAATATTGATGTAATAAGCATTTAATTCCATTTTCAAAATATCTTACAATGTATCTTTAACCTATTTCTTAATTTTTTTTTCTTTTTTGGGTCACACCCGGATTGCACAGGAATTGCTCCTGGTTCATGCACTCAGGAATTACTGCTGGTGGTGCTCGGGAGACATATGGGATGCTGGGAATCGAACCTGGGTCAGCCGTGTACAAGGCAAACGCCCTACCCGTTGTGCTATCGCCCCAGGCCCTTTAACCTATTTCTTGTAAATACTTTGTAGTGTACTCTTTTAGATAATACTAACTGGACAAAATCAATTACTTGACATATTCTAAAGTTGTTACACCTTAAAAATATCAAATAGCCTAAGGTTAGTTGATTTCATCCCTAAAATCTTGAGAGAAGACCTGAATGAGTGTCAGCATAAACCTAAGGAATATATGTGAAGTTTATGGTGGTATGGTGTTATGTTTGAATTTCTATGAATTGGAGACAAAGTTTCTTTTTTTGGTAATAGTATTTCATATTTCAAGAGTTTTTAAATTCCTTTGATGAGGAGAACTTATTGAATGAGATGGCGTATTTTGTTCCGCAGTTTAGGCCTTTATCAAATTAGGCTACAGTACAAAAAATTTCATATGCATTTATCTATTACGCTTCTCTCTACTTTCACAACAATAAAGTTTGATTAGAAGATGGGGTTTACCTTTCATCCTTTCATACCTGTGGTATATGTTTTGGATGACTGTGAACATATGCAACCATGAACACACACACACACACACATACACACACACACACACACACACACTTATACCACTTATACTTTAGTTTCATATGAATCCCCAGAGTAGTTGAAATAGTTCCTTATGGTTCAAATACAAGGAAAAGCAAAATAAAACTATATATGTCAAAGACCTTTTAATATATTTTAATCACTGCATCAAACTAAAGTGTTCCAGGTTAATTTTAACTACCTTTAACTGCTAAAACCTATGAAGTAAAATTTTCATGTGAACCTAGTCAGAATTTTATGTGCTTTAATAGCAAACTGTCAAGTGAAAGAATAATAATATCTTAAGGATCTTATATGATACTTGGGTTCTAAACTTGCCTTTGCCTTGGGTGAATTATTAGCTTTTACAGTCTTTAAATTTTCTTAAACTTTAGAGTAAAATTAGGAAATTATATTACCTCTATAATTAATTTAGCTCAAAGTTCTATAATACCTATTATTAGTAAAGAATGAAAGAATGACACCTTTGCTTTTGTTTTGGCGAGTTTGTGGAAGGATAAGATGCCAAATCATGACAAATTTTGTGAGTGCCTTGTAAGTGGAATAAAGTAACAGAAATTGGTAATAAAGTGCATATGGAAATGCTTTTTGATTAGGTCATTTTCACTTTTATGAGTGCTAACAAAATGGTACTTGCTGTGTACTTTTGGAGTAAAGCTTCAAAAGTGAAAATAAGCACACTTTCACAGAGTTTTTTATGATATTAACAACAGCAAATGCTTTAACATTTCACAAATAAATGTTTTGAAGATTTCCAAACCCCTTTTCACACCAAATGTTGGTAGTCAACATAAATCTTTTTCTAAGTGGATATGTGGTTAGAATTTTGGCTGGACTATAGTTTATGGAAAATTTTTTTTTCAAAATAAGTCTGAATTAACTTTGACCTTTGAATAAAAATATTTTTACACAATGCTGTGACTCAAGACAAACATAGGATATTCTTTACCAATAGCATAACATCTGTAAATGGCTCTATTTTATATTTGCTTGTAGGAAGCATTGAAACTAACTGCTGTGTTTGGTAACAGTTTATTGAGTATAGTTTTTTCATGAACATATTTCTGCTTAAATCTGAACCATCAATATTTAAAGTATCTTTACCAAGTAGGTAAATGCCTGTGCTCTGAAAAGTGAACTTTAACAATTATAGTCTGAACCATGAAGAGATTATTGAATGTTTTCTAAAAATGTACACTGGACAAAGTAACTGATATTCTTTTGTTTGTTTGTTTTTTATATTTTTATTAGTGAGACATCATGAGGTACAGTTGTAGACTTACAAATTTTTGTGCTTGGGTTTCAATTATACAATGATCAGATACCCATCCCGCCACCACGAATCCCAGTATCCCTCCCCGCCCCCCCATCCCACCATGCCTCTGTGGCAGGGCATTCCCTTTTGTTCTCTCTCTCTTATTGGGTGTTGTGGTTTGCAAAAGAGACAATGGGTGACAATCATGTTTGGTCTATAGTCTACTTTCAGCATGCTTCTCCCATCCTGGGAGGATCCTCCCAATACCTTTATTTGGTGTTCCCTTCTCTATCTGAGCTCCCCTTTCCCCTAGCATGTGTGGTTGGCCTCCAAGCCATGGGGCAAAATTCCTGGTACTAATCTCGGCCATTCTTGGGTGTTAGTCTCCTATTTTGTTACTTTATGTTCCCCAGATGAATGCAATCTTTCTATGTCTATCCCTTTCTTTCTGAGTCATTTCGCTTAACACGATACTTTCCATGTAGTACCACTTGTATGTAAATTTCATGATGAAGTAACTGATATTCTTGAGTTGATTCTAAACACAGCAAATCAGCACATACCTGCATCTTAGGAGCCCCAGGCTGAGGCTTTCTCCTTGTTACAAGAGTAATGCTTTCACAAGCATCAGGCACTGCATCTTGGCCTGAGATTGCTATCCATTTGTTCTATCAGCCTGCTCTTTCGTTTTCCTACTTGATTGCTGGATTTCTAACACACAGTTAGAAGTTTATATAAAAGTCACAATATAAAGAGGTTCTTTTATTTGAATTTAGGTAATAATGTCCATTAAGTTGATGGGAGTGAATACTACTGTTTCCCTACTGTGATTTTTTTCCCCTTGCTGGTTACTTCTACTTCCAAATCTCAGATAACCTTATAGCACAAACAAATAAATGTTTTAGGTTTTTCTCTTGCCTAATTTATCCCTTTAGTTTACTGATAGTCAATTAACTTGAAATTATATTTCATTATGTTTATTATATCTTCAGTACTTTCTTGACTTATTAATATTACATGTTCAGTGACAAAATGTGGTTTTATTTCATTGAAATTTTTTTTAATTTATTTATTTATTGAATCGCTGTGGGAAAAATTACAGAGCTTTCAAGTTTAGGTCTCAGTCATGCAAATATCAATCACATTCCCTTTACCAATACTTATTTTTCACCACGAAGAACCCCAATAGACCCCCCGCCCAACCTCCCCCCAATGTCTGTGGGGTAGATGAATTCTAGTTAACACTCTGTCTACTTTGACTAGCTTCATTGTTTTGATAAAAGTTGCACCATTATTATTTAGACTTTACCCCCCCCCCCCGCCCCCCGCCAAACTCAGCCATGCTGAAAAAGCATTGTGAAATGATCTGCTTTCTACAGCTGGGTTCAAGAATTAAATGATGATGCGCAGCTGCAATAGCGGCCGCGCGGTTTTGGATTTCTGCTATTTTATTTATTAACCCTGCAAGTATTTCTACTGAGAGTCAGATAATTAAGAGATTGGTCTCTGTGCTTCTAGGGCTGTGGCCGTGCTGGAGAGCCGCTCGTGGGGGGCAACTGGTGACCTCGGTCGGGCGTGAGGGATGGGCCGAAGCGCCCCCCCCGCCCCCCCCCCCCCGTCCCATGAGGTATCCATCGCGCCCCCACCCCTGGCTCAGACCTGCTCTCCACCAGGCTCCCATGCGGCCACCATCTTTCTTTCCAGAGAGGAGAGGGCGGAAGGGAGCAACACCCTTTCCCCTCTGGGCAGGCAAGATGGTGCGGATTAATGCATACTCCATTCGCTTTTCTGCTCCAAGCTGCTGGATTTCTGTATTAAGTCCTTGTGCTTCTGGGGCCGTGGCCTTGCTGGAGAGCCGCTTGTGGGGGGCAACTGGTGACCTCGGTCGGGCGTGAAGGACGGCCGGAGTGCCCCCCGTCCCATGAGGTATTCATCGTGCCCCCACCCCCGGCTCAGACCTGCTCTCCACCAGGCTCCCATGCGGCCGCCATCTTTCTTTCCAGAGAGGACTATTTCATTGAAATTTTAACTACAAAACATGCAGGAGCAAAATGGCCAATTGTATCAACTGTTAAATGCCATCTTCAGTAAAACAAACAGCAAAACTCATTGGTTCTAGAGTTATTCTCATATAAGTCAATACTATCAAATATGGTAAAGGCCCTCCCGTTGATCATCGATTTGCTCGAGAGGGCCCAGTAACGTCTCCATTGGAGACTTTGTTGTTACTGTGTCTGGCATATCCAATACTCTCGGGAGCTTGCCGGGCTCTCCGAGAGGGGCGGAGGAATCGAACTCGGGTCGGCCATGTTGGCTGCGTCCAAGGCAAACGCCCTACCCGCTGTGCTATATATTGTCAAAAAATTACTGTGAAAAATATTTTTCAAAAAATTACTGTGTTTAGAATCAACTCAAAAATATCAGTTACTTCATCATGAAATTTACATACAAATGGTACAATATGGAAAGTATCATGCTAAGCGAAATTAGTCAGAAAGAGAGGGATAGACATAGAAAGATTGCATTCATCTGGGGGATATAAAGTAACAAAGTATGAGATTAATACCCAAGAATAGCTGAGATCAGCACCAGGAGGATTACTCCATAACTTAGAGGCCAGCCGGGTATCCTAGAGGAAAGGGCAGCTCAGATAGAGAAGGGAGCACCAAATAAAGGATGTTTGGAGGATCATCCCAGGAGGGGAGATGCATGTCGAAAGTAGACTGTGGACTGAACATGTTTGCCACTCAATGCCTCTTTTGCAGACCACAACACCCAAAAGAAGAGAGAGAACACAGGGGATTGCCCTGCCACAGAGACAGGGGGGGATGGGGGTATGGGGGTGGGGGGATATTATCCATGGTGGTGGAAAATGGGCACTGGTGGAGGGATGGGTATCTGATCATTGTATAATCGAAACCCAAGCACAAAAAATTGTAAATCTACAACTGTAAAAAAAAAATAAAAAAAAATAAAGGGAAAAAATATTTTTTAATATTTTGTAGAAAATATTTATGTATAAATTTAGGAAATTAAAAACATTTAATAAATCCAAAAAATAACAGAAATTGCCATTAATTTCATATTGGGTATATTGTAAGGATACATTATCATGCATATATTTACTGTACTTAAGATGCAGTAAAATAATGCTTGCATGTAGAACATTTTGAAATTTCATGTTATGCATTTAAAATCATTCCACTTATTAAAATTACCCTAAACCTAATATTCTTTAAAGAAAACCTTTTGTTTCTCCTGGTCATAGGCTGGAGCGATAGCACAGCGGGTAGGGAGTCTGCCTTGCACGCAGCCAACATGGCCGACCCGAGTTCGATTCCTCCGCCCCTCTCGGAGAGCCCGGCAAGCTACCGAGAGTATTCGATATGCCAGACACAGTAACAACAAAGTCTCCAATGGAGACGTTACTGGGCCCGCTCGAGCAAATCGACGATCAACGGGAGGGCCTTTACTTTACTTTATTAGAATGAGTAGCTTATGAAGGAGAAGCAAGACATGTTTTTTTTTGTTAGAACATAGATTTTCATGAGTTCTGGTTTAAGCTGAGGCTGAATAATAACTTACTTAATCTTGAGCTCTAGAATATAAGAATTCATTTCAACTAATATTGGGTATGGCACTAATTCAGTATTAAACCTTGAGTACATTAGCAGTTATGGGACAGTGCACTATTACTTTCCAAGTCTCTATAGTAAGTTTTTCATCATTAATGGTTTGTACTTTTCTTCCCCAGGCAGACCAATTCACAGTGGTGTGACTTCAAAACAGCCCAACTATTAGCATTTTAATTTATATTAAGCAAGTATATGTTCATGATGGCCAAATTTATTTCCCAAACGTAGGCATAAGAATATTCATATTCTATGGAATTTAATGAAATGGTAGGTAGTTGAATTGCTGTGTTATATCTATAAGATGCCACATTGAGCAAATTATGGATTTTCATTACAAACAATCAAATGAACTTGAATTTTTGTAAGATAATCAAATTGAAACTGGGGCTGGAGCGATAGCACGGCAGGTAGGGCATTTGCCTTGCATGCAGTCCACCCAGGATCGATTCCCAGCATCCCATATGGTCCCCCGAGCATCGCCAGGAGTAATTCCTGAGTGCATGAGCCAGGAATAATCCCTGTGCATCGCCGGGTGTGACCCAAAAAGAAAAAAAAAGATAATCAAATTGAAACTGAAGTTCTGTTTCGTCACTCATCTTATTAATAGTACACAAAATAATTCCTGCGTATATTATTATATATTCAAATGGGATTAACTGTTTCTAAAATAGTCACATAAAACACATGTAAATGGGTTTATGTCTAAAATAATAGATAAGACGATGATACTTCCCTTGGTTCTACCTTTGTGTCAATAAGTTTTTTTTTTTTGCTTTTATTTTAATTTTTATTAGTGAGACACCATGAGGTACAGTTGTAGACTTACAAATTTTTGTGCTTGGCTTTCAATTATACATTGATCAAATACCCATCCCTCCACCAGTGATCATTTCCCAGTACCACGGATCCCAGTATCCCTCCCACCCCCCATCCCCCCATCCGAAGTGTCAATAACTTTGAAAACAAAATGTGAAAACATTTATTAGAAAGAAGCTTAGTATCTCTAACTTTAAGAGAGTGACTAACCAACTCAGTTTGCCCAGGACAAAGGGGTATCAAGAACTTTAGTTTTAAAATGAGGATGTCCCATTCACTGAAGTACTAAAACAGGGTCAATTCTCTAAACCAGAGTGAAAGTATTGAAATGTACAAAGTCTGGATTTGAACCCAAGCTTTGTCATTCATTAGGTGGGTGACTCTGTATCTGCATTTTTTTTAAATCTAAATGAACGCAAACGTTAAATTTTTAGAATTATATAAATACTGCCTATTAAACATTAATAGTTCAATGACCTTATCCTTATTGTTATCTTGATTACAACAAGCCAGATTGTTAAATGTTACTTTTAGGTGGTTTTTATAACCTAAAAGTCTTTATACACACACACACACACACACACACACACACACACACACACATATATATAAAATGCTTAAGAATTTTTGGCTTTGTTTTTAACTTAGGATACATATACATATATGCCAATGGCCATAGAAATCTCAAGTTCAGGATTCTTCAAAAAAGAATGTAGTATCACTAAAATGGACAATTGGATGACAAAATCATTACAGTTTATTGAAGACTAATTAGATTTTTGCTAAAGGATGATAAATTCTTCTGACTTTTTTTAACATAATCATTATCATAAAGATGCATTATTGAACACCTCATCAAGTGATTCTGGAATTCCATTAAGGAAGGCATGATAATATTTACCCTCAACCCTGAGTATTAAATGCAAATATGAAGGCATCAGAATACCATAGTTTGTTCCCGTCATTTTGCTTTTACTAAAGTGATGACAAATGGAAAAGCTGGTTGTTAATTGACTGTGGAATTCTAGAGTGTTTTTCCTCAGTGTTTTGTGGAGTTTGGCCACCTTTTGACCTTCTTCCCTGTGGGGGCCTACCTGCTTTATCTTTTGACTCTCTAGTCTAATTGTCATGGCCTCCCACTTACATGATTTTTCATTTAGTGGCTGTCTTGGCTTTCTTGGAATATCCTGGCCCTTAGTGTCCATTTGGCCCCTACTTGAGAAACACTGTCCTAAATTAGGTTCATTTAAATATATACAACAATAAATATATAACAATAAGCTTATACTATTCGGTTCATTTAAATTTATAACAAGAGCATATAGCATTAAGACCTAATCCCAGTGCAGGCAATGGTGGAAAGTTGGTGTTTGTCATTTTGTTTCACTCTATTTTGGATTGCAGTGGCCACTTTCTATTGAGCAGAAAGTAGACTTGTAGCTGATCTTCGATCTTATAATTTGGTTACTGAAGTTTGCTATGTAACATATAGGAATGCTCAGTTGGCAAAATTTGTCTATTAAAATATTGTTGGGCTGGAGCAATAGCACAGTGGGTAGGGCGTTTGCCTTGCACGCAGCCAACATGGCCCGACCCGAGTTCGATTCCTCCACCCCTCTCAGAGAGCCCGGCAAGTTACCGAGAGTATCTCGCCCGCACGGCAAAGCCTGGCAAGCTATGTGTTCGATATGCCAAACACAGTAACAAGTGTCACAATAGAGACGTTACTGGGCCCGCTGGAGCGAATTGATGAACAAGGGGAGGACAGTGACAGTGACAGAAAATATTGTTGTAGAATCTTGATTGCCTTCTATATAAAATTGTCAATTGTCACCAAGTGTAATGTAAAAGTGTTAAAGAAAATTCATAATGGAATATAATTTGTATCATAGGAGTTCCATGGAAAATGAAAATGTAGCTAAACCATTTTAGTCTACAGATATAGCATGAATGTATATAGATATAGCATGAATAGTGAAACTCTTTACACATTCAATGTAAAATAGCATTTTTGTTTAAAATGAGTTTAATATTAGTATTTATTTTTAAAATTTTTTTATTGATTAATTGATTTGCTTTTTGGGTCACACCTGGCGATGCACAGGGGTTACTCCTGGCTCTGCACTCAGGAGTTACTCCTGGTGGTGCTCAGGGGACCATATGGGATGCTGGGAATCGAACCCGGGTCGGCCATGTGCAAGGCAAACGCCCTACCTGCTGTGCTATCTCTCCAGCCCCTAATATTAGTATTTTTGAAGTATTTTATTTATTTTTGGATTTGGGTTACACTCAGCAGCGCTCAGGGCTTACTCCTGGCTCCTTGCTCAGAAATAACTCCTGGCAGGACTTTGCAGAACTTTATGTGATGCTAGGGATTGCACCTGGGTTATCTGATGCAAGCACCCTTCTTGCTGTACTTTCTCTCTGGCCCTTGAAGTGTGTAGATAAATAAAGGTAAAAAAAAAGGTAAAGGCCCTCCCATTGATCGTCGATTTGCTCAAGCGGGTCCAGTAACATCTCCATTGGAGACTTTGTTGTTACTGTGTCTGGCATATCGAATACTCTCCGTAGCTTGCCAGGCTCTCCGAGAGGGGCGGAGGAATTGAACTCGGGGCAGCCATGTTGGCCGCTTGTAAGGCGAACGCCCTACCGCTGTGCTATCGCTCCAGTTGGTCCGAAGGATGTGAGCTATTGTTAAACTGTTTAACATTGTAGATAAATAAACATTTTTTTAATTAAAAGAAAGCATGATTTAGTTTCTATTTTTCCCTCGTACCTATAGAATTTCTACAAATCAGGAAGAATTTTCTTTGGTTCGTCAAAGACCAAATAACCCTATTTAAGCCTCATGAAAATCTCCAAAGCATAACTCTCTGCGTAGCAGCTGCCTAATAACACATCTTATTGTTTTTGATAAATTTTTAAACATAAACTCTTTTTCTCAGGATTCTTATAATAGATCTATAGGAAAAATTAATTTAGTTTTAAACATTTCCCCATGGAATTAAAGAATTCCCTTAGGTTAAATAAGATAAGAATTTGGCCTTTTGCCTGGGAGAAACGAAAATGTCACAGAAGTGCTTTTAGAATAGAGTTAGTTATAAGAAACCACTGTATTCCTGCTTGGCTTATTTTAATTAAAACAACAACAAATCAGAACTGTTCTTTACTGCTGCTTGTATTTGTAAATTATTTATATTTAGTTCATTACAAATGAAGAAGTTTAAGGAATTACCACTTTACATATTGCATTCTGGAGGGGTTCAGGAAAGCAGATTAATGAAGTGATTTATGTCATTTGTACAAAAAGAATTATAATCTGTGTGGAAGACTCTGGGATTGTATATGCTTTGTCATTTAACACCTTTGATTTTAGAAGTGCACTTTAAATCAAAGAGCTAGTTCCCTATCCATTAGATTACTCCTCCTCCCCTCAATAATCCCCCTTCTCCCCACAGAAAATAGTGAATCCAAAAGCAAAAGTGAGATCTTTTTGAAATTGATATGTTTACTTGACCGAGTTTAGATTATAGCGAATAATTCTAATTTACAATTCAGGTTTAATATTATTTTCTGTCCACTTTGTTTTAGTGTTAAGGAATGGGCAAACAGAGCCCCGAGGGATTCAAACACCGAATTCCCAAGATTAGTAATTAAAGCGAGTGAATAAAAAAGCTGTAAAATTAGCTGATTTAGTGAAGATTTAGACAAATATTGAATGTTCTCAGACAGATGGGTTGCTGACTAACTCATCATTTGGGGACATACTGAGTGGACAGAGGTAGGTGGTAGTGTCCAGTTTAATGCACCCCCCCCTTCCTCCTCTGTATGATTTTCTTATATTTGTGCCAGAAGTGTGTCTTGATACTCAAATGGCAGAATAAAATGCTAGTGCTGTGGTTGTTAGGGCAGCAGTGCATTAAAAAATTTTTTGGGGGGGCACATCTTGAAATAATCCCCCAATTGCTAGGGGCTTACTCCTGGCGCTGCACTTTGGGATAACTCAGCTGGTGGACCTTAAGTGGTGCTGGGAACAAACCCAGGTCTCTCTCCATGCAAGGCAAACTGCCCTACCCGCTGAACTCGGGGAAGTGGCGGTTTTGAAAGGTAGGGTTCAGTTACAGGTGCACTTTTGGGAGCAGGACCGGGCTCTCCTCTCATCCCGCCTCCCGGGTCCCCAGTTCAGCAAGCGCAGCAGAGCCAGGGGCCCACGGGTACCAATTGGGAAAACGAGCTCAGTTGGGAGGGCGAGTGGAGACGCCGAGCCGTCTTCGACACGGAGAAGGGGAAGGGGGACCTGGTGTAAAGGCACAGTTCGTGAACTCGAGTTCGGGGTGGGCAGAAGGGGAGCCGTCGGCGGGAGCCCCGGAGTGGGGAGGGCAAGGGGGGGCACCAGAGGCCACGTCCCGTCTCCGAGGGGCAAGTTCCCCCCTGCCGGAGCCCGGGCGGGGCGGCGGGGCGCGGGGCCGGCACGTCGGGCGCGAGCCCCCGGGCCAGCCCGGCCCGCCCGGCTCTCGACGGCTAGGCTCCGAGCTGCGGGCCGCCTCCCGGCTCGCGGGGTCCCCCCCACCCGCCGCCGCCGCCTCCCGTCCCCGCCCCCGCCGCGGCGCCCCCGCCGCGCCCCGCCCGCCCCCCGGCGCGCCCCCGAGGGCTTATCAGCGCCCCGCGCGCGCGGCGGCTTCCTCGGCCCGGCGCGCGAGTGGCCAGGCGCGGTCGCCGCTGCCCCGCGGAGCCAGTGCCCGGGCTCGCTGCGCCCCCCGCGCGGCCGCTCAGCCGCTCGGACCCGCCCGGCTCCGCCGCGCGCGCCGCCGCCGGCTCGGGGACTCGGGGACTCGGGGACTCGGGGACTCGGCCGCGCTCTGGGCATGCTCAGAGGCCGGGCCCGGCTCGCGGCTCGGGTGGGAAGCCGGCGCACTCCGCGGGCGGCGACTTCGGGGAAAGTTGACGCGGGCGGCGAGGACGCCCCGAGGCGACGCGCGGCGGCGGCGGGACGGAGCCCGCGCGGCCCCCGGGAGCATGGGCACCCTGCGGGACCTGCAGTACGCGCTCCAGGAGAAGATCGAGGAGCTGCGGCAGAGGGACGCGCTCATCGACGAGCTGGAGCTGGAGTTGGACCAGAAGGACGAACTGATCCAGAAGCTGCAGAACGAGCTGGACAAGTACCGCTCGGTGATCCGGCCGGCCACGCAGCAGGCGCAGAAGCAGAGCGCCGGCCCCTTGCAGGGCGAGCCGCGCACCAAGCGGCAGGCGATCTCCGCCGAGCCCACGGCCTTCGACCTGCAGGACCTCAGCCACGTGACCCTGCCCTTCTACCCCAAGAGCCCACAGTAAGCCGGGGTGCGCGCCGCGCGGGTGGCCCCGTCGGTGGGAAGCGGGTCCCGCGTCGCCGCCGCCCCCGCCGGTCTGCCTGCACCCTCGGAGATGCCGCCTCTCGGGCTGGCTGGCGGGCAGGCGGGCGGGCGCGCGCCCCCTGCGCGCTGGGCACGCTTCGCGGAGCCGGACCCAGACCCAGACCCGCCGCGCCCCGTGCCTGCCCTCGTGCCTTTGTCCGGTGCCCAGCCACCTGCCGAAAGCAGGCGCGCCTACGTGCAGAGACAGCGGTCCCCACGGCGGCGGCTGCCCCTGGAGTTCGAACGTGCCCCGGGTGTGTGTGTGTGTGTGTGTGTGTGTGTGTGTGTGTGTTTGTGTGTGTATGTGTGTGTGTGTGTGTGTGCGCAGCTCGACCGCGGGTGTGTGAGTGCGAGAGGAGGCGCGAGACCCCCAGTTTCCCCCGCTGCCCTGCAGACCTGTCCAGCTGGGAGCCCCGAAATGCAGGCTCGCCAGGCTCGAAATGAAATGCGGCTGATCGCATCCTTACTTTCCTGGCTCCTGGGGCTCTCCAGGTTTTCTCTACACGCTGATGATTCACACTGGCACCCCGTAAACCTGATGTTCTGTCATCAGCAAAGTGTCCAAAGAATAAGCAAATAGGCGTAGAGAAGGGAATGCATATTCTTTCGGTTTCCTGAATTGGATGACATTTACGATCCACAAATGGAGCGTAGTCTGTTGATTTTTTTTTTTTTTAGAAAAAAAATCACATCTGAAGGAGGATATCGCTTATTTTCCCAAAGGAACCTGCGTACTGTCACTAATACTAACGTGGTGCCTCCACATCCCAAGAAGGATGCGTAGTTCCATGGTCGCACACAGAAAAGTAAACTTACCTTTCTTGATAATGCGATCACATTGCTTGCCGCACTCCCGGCTCCGGAGGCAGCCACTCTCGTATTTTTCTAGCCTCTAAAAGACCATGCAGGTCTGCTCTTAGTGGGCTTCATAACTGGGGTGGGAAAATTGGACAGAGCTTGACAACAGGCACCACTCAACTCAGAGTGCTGGAGTGATGTAACCATCACACACCACTTGATTCGAATAGTAAAGTGGCAAGAGTGTGAAGTTCATAAAGAGTAAGGGCAAGGGGTGTGTTATGGTGGCATAGAGATCAAATGAATTCTCTCCTAACTGCATCACGGTGTCTGCATGATACAGGTTACATAAAATCGTGTGTCCCTTGGAACCCTTTACTTCATAAACACAAGGGATTAGTAGCACAAGGAGTAAGACTGTGCTTGATTGTTCCCATTGCTACTTCCTTGGAATTGGGGGAGTTTCTAAGTTCGTACTTACCGTCCCCTCAGGAAACTTAAAGTTGTATCCAGGCTCTTTGATCCCACAGACCGTTGGCTCTTCCTCATACAGGTTTAGCTAAAGGAGGAGTTTTCTTCTTTGCGAGTCTGGGAAGCAGACAATAAGGATAAACATTTCTGAGATTCTGAGGTCACTCACTGAGTGGTCCTGATAGTTTTAGTAAACTGAGATCTGCCTAGGAAACTTGACTGATCTGAATCCACTTCAACATTCTCTGCTAAATTAATTTGCAGTCCTGACATGCTTGCCTGTTTTAGCTAACGAGGTACATGGCCATCTCTCCTGGGCCAAGTTTTGCATAATGAAAAAATAACTCAAAGACAGCTCTCTGCGCTTAAAACGCTTTCTATAGGATCTCATTTTAGTATCTGCAGGACTTTGGCATAACTGCAAATGCTGCTTTTATAAAAAGACCATTTTAATAGGTTTTATAATGAAGCATGATCATGCTGGCTGATAACTCCAGTTAAACATTCTATCAAAGAAGATGTAAAGGAATCTAGGCAGTAAGGAATGAAGTGAAGAATGTGGTAAGTTTTAAGAATCTTTTGGTCCTTGACATGTAGAATAACTAGATGTTTTTGAAGTCCATGATGGAAAAGAACATAGTTTGGCCAATAAATCACAACATTGTGTTAAACTAAACATTTCAGCTATTGAACAATCCTGTGCGTTCTATCATTTATTTAACAACTTGTACTTTAAAGAAGTCAGCTCATAAGGTGTCATCATAGTGGTTTTGGTGATCCTTAAGATTGTATTGAAGAAAACTATAGAATATCTTCCACGCTTAATTTTGGAAAAACATCTGTTCTTTTTTTCACAGTTACATAAAGAAAACAGAATAAAATTGGTCTAAGCAGCTGAGTGTACCTTTTAGAAAGAGAGAAGTATGTTGGATGCAAAATGATGATGCTGACATGCCATTTGAATAATTGTGCAAGATAGTGCCACAAAGAATTAGGGAAACTTGCCAAGTCAAAGAAGACTTATTTGAATTTCAGTTTATTTCACTATAAATGATTCGATTATGCAGACTTACTGGCAACAAGTGTTTATGTCTTTATCTTCATCTTAAGTGCAACTTAAATTTGTCTTTCTTTAACTTTTACAGAATGGCTCTAAGTTCAAATTAGAAAGAGGCTATCTAATAATCTAACGTTGATTTCAAATTCACGTTCGTGGTAGTTTTCTCTTTTCTTAGATGTAGTCAACTATCCTACAAATCTTCTGTTCAATTCTATAAAGAAAACAAATCATTAGTTTACTGTTTGGCTTACTGAGGTTGCATTGTGAGGACTATAATTAAAAAAACTTGATTTTTAAAGGAATTTTTGACTGCTTGAAAAATAGCATAAAATGTAAATTAGCTTATTAACTTAAATCATCAAATATCATGGCTTGAGATTTTCCCACTTCTCTGGGATCTAGAAAGAAGGCTCTGTCAGATTCTAGAACTCCTATAGGATACTCTCACTGAAAACCATGAGGTATAGGAGAAATTTTATTTGTCCCTTTCCAATCTGTATAGGAATTGTTCATAAGCCCCCTTTCTGTTATGATTGTCAGGCAATGTGAAATCTATATTGCATTGCTAAATTTGGACAACTAAACCCTTAAAAATATAAAACTATCCATTATATGAGAGTTGATCATTGGTTGTGTGTGAAAGTCTTTTTCAAGTAAGATGGGTCTTTGTGGATAAAGATGGATGGAAAGAGACATATATCCACTATGCGTCTGACCTTTAGAGTAAATTATTTTTATGATACTTCATGACTGAAAATAGACCTTATGATGGGCTTACTGCATCTGCTCTGGTATTTTGATCCCGAACCTTTAACAAATTGTAAATATTTTCAAACCTTTCCCACTTTTTCCAGTCACAGAGTTCTGTTATTGAAGTCGGGAAGTATAGACTTGAATTTCTCAAAATTTGTTAGTGTTTTACAGGATTAAGTTGTTGCTTTCACCCCAAAGGTGAAACATTTCAGCAAATGATGAGTTGTTTGGTCGTGAAGATTCACTTTGCTTGTGAAGTACCCTGGAAGAGCTGAAGGTGAAAAGAAATATATTTTCTTCCTTATGGAGGCATTTATTTAGATAAGATTCTGTGTGATCTTTTAAACCTTGACACTAGAACATCTTGAGAAATATAGAAAGTCCAGAAAGGCTGTTTACCATAAATTCTCCCTAACATTCTTTAGAAAGTTCAGAGAATTCTAAAAATCTATTTTCATCATAGATGTCATCACACCAAAACAGACTTATTCAAAGGGAGTGATTAAATTCAGAATGTGTCCTATAGGTCAGATCCATATTTCTGTGGCATGTATGGCATGTTTAAGCTGTTACAAGGCATTAGAGGTGATATAGGCCTCGTTCAATAATCAAGGAGTTGAGAGAGAGAGAGAGAGAGAGAGAGAGAGAGAGAGAGAGAGAGAGACAGAGAGGAAGAGGGAGAGCAATAGTGCCCACATATTCTAGAAAATGGATTAAGGAGAGCCATCAAACAGATAAATAAAACAGTTCACATAAACTAACTAGACTCGAGCCCGTTTTGTATTATGGTATCAGAAACTCTTATGGAAGCAGAGTTCTTTAAGTGAAGTATTTGAAGGATGACAATGATTTGGGGATTTAGGTAATTGTAATAGGATAAGGACTGAATGAGGATAGCCATTAGGATAGGCATGAGACAAAAGCAGAGGCACATCTAGCAACTTGGAACTGGTAGTTCTACCAGAATTCCATAATGGGAATGGAAGAAAATCAATCTTGGGCTGGAAATGAGAATGTGTTTTACACCAACAACTATCTGATTCCTGTAAATAAAGCTCTGAGTCTTGGGGGAATATCCGTCTACACCGTAGCCCTCCACCAGCACCATCCAACACAGCACAGAGACCAGCCTAACTAAGTCAGAGCATTATATTTAACCAAGTGGCAGATAATTAAAACTCTTAAAGAAACCAAGTTAGTTTTTCCGCCCACTTCAAAATGTTCTCATTAAAAACATAATCTAATTTTATGCCACAGAATAGTATTTCAGATTCCTCACATACCCAAGCAAATGGACATAGAGAAAATTCAACTTGAAGTTTTTGAAATTAATCTTTCTTGGTTTCTTTTATTTTTGGAAGAGTTACATTCCAAGTTAACATTATTCTAATAGACTTTCCAATTTAAATTTGATCATTAATTTGATGTGGTAGCCTGTGCAATAAAATTGAGGTCGTGGAAACCTTTATAAAAATGTATGAGACTGGGTTACTGAAATCCCATTGGGATATTTTGAAGCACAGTCAACTTGTGTGCCCCCAACAGGACGCTAATAATGAAAATACCGACAAGTCTTTAAATATAAGAGCTCCAGAGACTCCTTGAGAATATAAATGACCAGCTTCCTTGCTCTACTGGGCTACATTTCCAGGCACCCACTGTTTTTTTCAGAAGAACTGGGTTTGGATTCCTAGTGGGAAAGGGTAGAAGAAGGCAGAGAATGTTTCTGTTGTTGCTGTTTGCAGGTTACGAGGCATATGGACACATTTTTTTCCCCTGTCTGCCTAGCAATAGAGGGTCTCCATGGTATCCTAGCAACCAGATTTGAACACTAGGCTGCTGCTCTTTCTGCCATCTCTGCCATAGGTGCTGCTGCCTGTCCCAGGAAACTGGGCTTGTGGCTGGCACTCCAGACCCCTTGACTTGAACCTTCCCAGCTCGGAGCTTGTAAGACAATCTGAGAAATAAGCACGTACTAAAAGCAGCATTTACCAGTATGCTCAACAGCTTATTATGCAATCACATCAGTGGCATTTTGAATCCTAATCTGAATTGTTGAGCTGGCGCTGTATGCCACCCCGTCTCTGACAGCCCTTTCCTACTTCCTTACACCCAGCCTTCTGACACCAGTTCCATTTTCCTCTCACTATCCTCTATAATGACTGCATTCCTCAGTATTTCCTGAAAATGTATTTTCTGCGAAGTTCAGCATGTGCAGCCTGTTTGAATTCTCTAAGTATAATCTTGTTTGCAAGAGCTGAGGAATGTTCTCTCTCCAAAACTGTCAAGTAAATATAAACAATAGCACAAAAACTGCAGCTACACAAAACAGATGTTTCCCACAAGGTGGGACTAATCGTATCCTCTCAAGAAGGCCCGGCTTCAGAATGGATTTTGTAATCATAGTTATTAATATATAAAAAAAAAGTAGGACAGTGGAGGAGGGAAAAAAGATTCATGGGGCGTGGAGTCAGGAAAGGGTAAATTGAGTATTGTGAAAGATAAACCTGTTTGCAAAGAAGCTGGTAAAGAGTGGTGGGTTTTGGGGAAGAGCAAGCAGGCAGTAGAACTGGAATAGAATTTTCAAGTAAAATGGGTCTTTGTAGATAAAGACGGATGTAGAGAGACATATTCACCATGCGTATGTCAAGTACTTGCGTCCTCAAGTGTGGGAAGCCTCAGAATTTCATCAGAAAACAGTTAAGATGATTAACTTTCGACCAATGCGTGTTGCGAACGTTTTGCTTTGTCCCTTTAGACAATATCAGTGAGGGCTTTACCAAGCTTTGTACATGCCACAACTTGGAGGAAGGGAATGAGGAGGGCAGGTCCACAAATCAGTGTTTCTAAAAATTTTAAATCATGCTAACAACTGTGAGGAAGATGCCCTATCATTCTCACCATGAGGTACAGGACACTGAAGTTCAGCAGGTCAGAGTAACTTATATGAGGCCACGCACTTCGTAGGAGGCCAAACCTGAACTTGAGCTCCTGAGTTGTTCTCTACAGACAGTAAGTTATTTCAGTTCCCAGAAGGAAATGACAATTAGGCAATTGCATAAAAATAAAAATTAAACAAACACATAGTAGCAATAAAAAAAACCTCCACCAAAATTATAAAAACAAACAAGTAATAGAAAGCTGTCTTCAAGGAGTATCTGCTTACCAGTAATTAAATAGAAAACAGAAACAGCTTTGGAGAAGTGGCAAAATAAGATAGGATGGTGGTTTCTAAACTTTGTCGCACATTAGAATCATCTGGGGAGCTTTTAACAAATCCAATCAAATCCAGTGCAAAGATTTTACCCCAAACCAATTAAAATTAGAATGTCTGGGGGTGTAAGTCAAGCATCAGTATTTTTTAAAGGTTCCCCAGGAAACTCCAATGTGCAGCAGAAATTTGGGGATGTCTCTGATAAGATAGTCATTCGTATGTGTAAGTGTATGTGGTGTGTATGTGTCTGTTTATCTTTGTGTGTGTTGAGTGTTAAGCAGAGAATCATGCTAAACTTTCCACCTGAAAGGTTGATTGTTTCTATTGAATAAAAACTCGTGCCTACAAAAGCAAGAATCTAATTTTGGGCAAGGCCCCAAAGAAATACACCTTTTTAATGCCTTGGATTTATCCTCCTAACATTACCTACAACATCCTTTAGTTCTCAATAGTCACTGCATATTAGAGCCACCTAGGGAACTTCCAAAAATTTCCCCCCCTGGAGTTCCACCTCCAGAGATTCTGATTTAATTGCCTTAGTGAGGACCTGAGGTGTCAGGATATTATTTTTGTTCCTGAGATGATTCTAACATGTGGTGCAGCTTGACAGCCTGAATTCCCATTCTTGTGGCAAGCACTTCCTCGGTCCAGTTTGACCAGCCTTGAACATTGCAGCTGAGCAAGGCAGCTTCCGCTCCTTGTCCTCCCTGCCCCAGGACCTGTGGATTTTACCTTGTTCTCGGGAGTTACCAGAACAGGATGCGGGGGACACCAGTGTGGCAGCAGCTTGGTTCAGAAGGCATGTTTCTCTTCCCTGCCAGCCATGAGTCCTGGCCACTGTTCAGATATGACACACATTAAGAACAGACATCATCTCAAGTTTGTTTTCTGCTCTCACTGGAGGCAGCTGCCTCATTTGCCAGTGAGACTGTTTCTCTGGGTCCCTGATGCTTCTATGAAATGTTAAGTATAGGAAGGTGGAACAATGACGAGCCCGCCTCAGAAGAGCAGTACTGGGCTTCTCAGCGCCTCTCCTTCTGGTATGTGATGTCTCTGCAGCCAGCTACGGTTTTTTTCCTACAGATATTTTATCCTTTTAAGGCAAACAGCCTGAGCTCAGGCTGAGGAATACTTTCCAAGGAGGCTTCAGAGAAAGCAGAGCAAGCATATCAAACTCTCAGCCCCTCTTCCAGATGGTTTGGTTTGAGTGAACCGATCTGCGACTGCTTGTCCGAGGAGACTGGCTGACACCTGCAATGAAGAACTCTTGGTGTGTCCCTCCTGAAGGGTGCCGGCTGCGAGGAGTCTCCCTTTCACCCCGGGTCCAAGCTCCCTGCTTCTTCTCACTGCTAGCTCTTGCATCTCTCACTTGCCCACCTTCCTCTTCTATTCGTGTTAAAAACTCCTCCTAGGTGTCTCCCAAAGGGGCCTCTTTGCATTTATAATTTAATCATTATCTACTCAGCTGAGGATTAGCCAATCTAGCACTTTGTAAAAGCATGAAAATAGCTAATATAATCGCAGACACTTTTTTAGTGAAAATAATATTCGAATGGGAATCAGCGAGGGGCTAACTGCTGTCTCTCATTCCTTCTCAAATATGAAAGTGCTCGCCACTGACACATAGCGTGTTGGAGCAAAGTAATTGTAATGAGGCTGCCAGAGGACTGGGGACATTCATTACACAGGGAAGTTTGTCATAAGGATAGGAAACACTTTCATTTTGAATCCCGCTTCTTGTCCTGCCTTGGTTTCTTGGACCTAAACAGGAAGGATAAGAGGAATTAGTGGCAATAAAGAAACATAAACAAAAGCGTATGTTCATTTATATGAGAGGCAGAATGATGAGTAAGAGTTAGTGGCAGGACACTGGGAAAGAATTTGCTTCTTATATTCCCAGATGTGAATGGATGGGAGTTAGTACAGAAAATAGCAGTGATAATTTTGTGCCAACATATACTTTCCATCAGCATCAGTTTTTTTTAATTCCATTTTCCTATCTAGAGATTATAAATGCTTATCAAACTTCACCAGAATTGCTTTAAAAGATACAAATTTGTAACTTGATCAAGGTGGAGTAACTAAAGGCATGGCCCAGGCGTAAGTAAGTAACAAATTATTGATACCTGTCAAAAGCAGATCTCCTCATGCTATTGACTTTTCAGTACTTAGTCTTATTTTTTCACTTGAAGATTATACCTGCTCTTTAAAGGTTGTATTGTGTATTTCTTTAAACATAAGATAATTGCAGCCTAAGCCAATGAGTTAATTTAATTGTATTAAATGTTAGTGATGACAATTACTTCTTAGTTAAGCAAAGATACTTCTGGTGTTTTTCAGAAACAATTGTATTATGGCAATATCAAGCTTTTACCAGATCTGGACTAAGAAATAATGAAATAATATGAGGTGGAAACATTCTCCTTTCTCCACATACAGCATATTATCTTAATGGTCCAACTCTATCAATAAATTATGTTTTGACACTTAGCTTAGTGCTTCAAGTCTAGACTGAGAATGAAGAAAAAGAATTGGTATGACAAGAAAGTAAAAATGGAAATTTGGAAGTTTTTCCCTTGGTAGTTATTGCTATTAACTGAACGGAGGGTAGATTGACTATACTTGCTTGCCTCGCAGGAGTCTGGAAAACTTGCTGTGCAGGTTAGCACAACTCCTTACTGCCCTCTTCTTAAGATACACTTTGCCTAAGAAATCTGTGACTGAATAACCCATATTATAGTGAACGAGGCAGAAAAAACTAGCCTTCTTTTAATTGGACTTGTAATGAAAGTCCCTAGATTGACTCAGTGTCACTATATGCTTTATGGAGGCATATCCAACATCTGAAAGGGAAAAATGTCATTTTGTAAGTCTGTGTTGGCAACTCTATGCCCTGTTAAGGAAACCAATGAGAAAAGATGCAGTGAAATAAACCCTCAAATATCTGCTGCACGGAACTTGATGTGAACTGTTGTCTTCTTGAATTTTTGCTGCCCTATCACCTAAGAACTAGCTGAGGAGAGCGAACCTTAGAAGAACTTCAGCAGACGAATAGATATGTAAGCAGTTTGGGGCTGAAACACCCATTCAATGAATCCTTCTTTTTAAGCAAGTGGATTTTATGTAATAGAACTTGTTCAGTTGTGAATTGTTAAGTGATAATCCTACTTTTTAACATCTGGTATAGTACAAAATAAAGATTTGCTCCAATTTTTAGTCATTCATTTAATTCTTCACTTTAAAATATGAATTACCAAAGTTTACTTTTATGTGAGTGCTGTTTTTTTTTGTAATGGAACTGAGAAGCTTTAGAATATTGTAAAAAATGAAAAACCCTTGCTATTGCTTGTTTTTTTTTTTAGCTAGGGGTGGAGGGACTCGTGAGTTTTACACAGGAGGTCTGGGGGTCCTACCGAGTGATTCTTAGCCATCTGAGCTCATGTAAGTGCTAGGGCTGAGCATGTGATGCTACTCAGACCCAGCGGTGGTGGAATTCTCCGGGTTACCTCAGTGTTACGTGAGGCCTCCTGGGCTGCACCTGGCAATGCTCATGACCCTTCAAGGCTGCACCTGACGATGGTTGGGATCAAACTGAGGTTGGCTGTGTGTTCCTTAATCCCTATGCTTTTTAGCTCCCTTTTTTCTCTTTGCTTCCTTTTAAAAACAACAATGGCATACTTAATCAGAAATCAGTAATTCTTCAAAATATCACACTGATTTTTTTTAAATTGTCTTGATGAATAGGACATGGGTCAGGATATATTGTAACCTGCTTAATTGTCTTTCACATATTTTGGCTTTTCTTACTGTGGAGACATGCACCTCAGGGTGAGAAAAGTGAAATAAGAACTGGGTGACTCCTTGATCATGAAATCCTGAGGAGCAAACATCTAAATGGTTATTACTTTCAAACAGACCTCTTGAAGAGGAATCAAAAATAAATGAGTTCACTGTGAACGAAGCCTCTTTTATTAACTTTTTGTCACTTTATGAATTCATCTTGACTTTACCTTTTGTCTCTTTGTTCAGGTATTAAGATATTCGTTTCATTCAGTGAGTTTTGGTGGAAAGTATGTAGACTTAAAAGTTTTTTCAAATTTTTTTTTTCAAATAGGCAAATTATCAGTCTAATCTATGGCTTTTGCAGTATTACTCAAGAAAAAATCTATAAATGGAACATTTAGCCACTTGATATTGCTTATATGTGAGAGTATGTTTATATGTTTATAAATAATTGTAAGAAATTATTTTATAAAATTCTCATATTTGATGGATATTATAATATTTCTATCAAAAAAGAGATTCTTGAGCCACAGAAATAATATATCAGGTAATGCATTTACCTTGTACATTGCTGACCCAAGTTTCATCTCCTGCAAGATCAAAGTGCTCCTGAGCATTGTCAGGACTGATTTCTGAGCTCAGAGTCAGGAGGAAGCCCTAAGCATTGCTGTGACCCTACCTACCCATCCCCTGAAAAATAAATTACATATATTATATATGGACTAATTTAAACAACCTGAGTTACACTGTTATACTCTCAGTTTAGTTATTGAGTTGAACTAAAACTAAAAGGTTTTGAAGAGAGCATTTCGATATGTGCAGATTGACAAACAGAACTCAACATCAGAAATCATCCTCTAGCATAGGATAGATACTTTACACTTCATCCTAAAGTGTAAAACAACGCTGTTCTGTACCAAAAGGGCTGCTGTTCTCAGGTAAGCCTTTCTTTTCTGTGACTTTTGTCTTCCTTGTTGGTACCACCATGGTGGTCTTGTGCCATGCAAACCATCTATTCCCACAGAGCAGTGCTCCATCTTCTAGATTCCTAAGGCTGATTGTCAGTGTGATGGATAGAGAATAAGTGAAGTACACATTTTTTGTCTTGGCAAAAGTGGCATTCTCTGCCAGGTGAATTTAGAGATTATTAGATAATATCTAGGTGAAATCTTGCAAGTGAGTTTTTGACTCATGTCTTGTAGATGTTTTCTTCCTTGGTGATTCCCACAAGCAGATTTCAAAACTTTTGTGGGATCAGAACTGTTGCTTCATGTTCATGTAGAAGAGGAATGTAATATTAAAATTTCTCTTATCCTAAGGAAGTTTTTTTCCTTATTCTATATTTTTTTCTGAATATGGACAATCATTTCTCATCTTTTAGAATGATGGTTATTGTTATGTTTTAATCTTGTCTTTACTGCTCAGTTAGATGATGATGATTGTGATTTAAAAAAATTTTATGCTACATATGTTCTATCATTTAATTCTTACAATAAATACTAAAGTAAGTACAGTAAGTACTAGTCTCATCCCATTTTTTTCCATATGGAGAAAATGCAGTACAGAGAAGTGAAGCAACTTACTCAAATAGTGGGGTGATGTACTCAGATGTAGGTGTGTGAGACCCCAAATCCTGTGATTTTTTCTGTGTGCCAACTGTTTTGTTAGCTTAATATCAAGTAAAAGTAAAAGTAAAGGCCCTCCCGTTGATCATCAATTTGCTCGAGCGGGCCCAGTAACGTCTCCATTGGAGACTTTGTTGTTACTGTGTCTGGCATATCAAATACTCTCGGTAGCTTGCCGGGCTCTCCGAGAGGGGCGGAGGAATCGAACTTGGGTCGGCCATGTTGGCTGCGTGCAAGGCAGACTCCCTACCCGCTGTGCTATCGCTCCAGCTTAATATCATAGGTTATATTTTAGCACAATGTATTTTCTCTATTCTTTTGGTTTGTTTCTACTTGGGCCACACCTGGCAGTGCTCAGGGCTAACTCCTGGCTCTGTGCTCGGGGATCACTCCCGATGGGGTTTGGGGGAAGCATATGTGGCCCTGGGAATGAAATCCAGTGCGAATTTTTAAATTTCCTATAGTTTCATTCCTTTCATGTAACGCTTAGTTACATTATCATATGCCATATATTCAGGTAGCTATATTGGCCATTGGAATTTAGAGACTTGGATACTTTTAGATTTTGAAAAATTTTTGATAATAATTCTATAGTTTTTCTATATTCAAATTGTTATCAGATAGAGTTGTTATGCCTAAGTTATTTATTTTTGCCACTTTGTATGTAAAATGTTCTTTCTATTTTATTTTTGTTAGCAGCCACACCCACTGGTGCTGGGGACTACTCCTAACTATGCTTAAGGGTTGCTTCAATAGTGCTCTGGGACCATGGTGCTGGAGATCAAATCTAGGCCTCTTCCGCAAGCAGAACATGTGCTGAGCCTGTTGAAATACCTCTCCAGACCTTATAGATGGAAAATTTTACCCATCTATACTAATGTATTTGATTTTTTTATTAAATATTTTTATATTTAATATTTTCAATATTTGATAGCCTGCACACATCCCTATTGCATATCCCTATTGCATTAGATCCCACTTAAAATAAACATTCCCACATTTTACCAATGGGTTTAATTTTCTTAATTACTTTTCCTAAGCAGTGGCATCTTTTTTTTTGAAATTTTTATTAGCGAAACACCATGAGGTACAGTTGTAGACATACAAATTTTTGTGCTTGGTTTCAGTTATACAATGATTGAGTACCCACCCCTCCACCAGTGCCCATTCTACACCTCCAGTGCTCCCAGTATCCCTGCTACCCCTCACCCCCTCGTCCCACCCTACCCCTGTGGTGGGGCATTCCCTTTTGTTCTCTCTCTCCTTTTGGGTGCAGTGGTTTACAAAAAAGGCATTGAGTGGCAATCCTGTTTGGTCTATAGTCCATTTTCAGCATGCATCTCTCATCCTGGGAGGATCCTACCAACACCCTTTATTTGGTGCTCCCTTCTCTATCTCAGCTGCCTTTTCCCCTAGCATGTGCTGCCGCCTTCCAAGCTGTGGAGCAGACCTCCTGGTACTTATCTCGACTATTCTTGGGTGTTCCCCTCTCATTCTGTTACTTTATATTCCTCAGATGAGTGCAGTCTTTCTATGCCTGTCCCTCTCTTTCTGGCTCATTTCACTTAGCATGATACTTTCCACATAGAACCACTTGTATGTAAATTTCATGACTTCATCTTTTCTAACAGCTGCATAGTATTCCATTGTGTGGATGTATCAAAGTTTCTTTAACCAGTCATGTGTTCTCAGGCACTCGGGTTTTTTCCAGATTTTGGTTATTGTGAACAGTGAAGCAATGAACATCGAAGTGCAGATGTCATTTTGACTGTACTTTTTTGCCTCCCCGAGATATATTACCAGGAGTGGTATTGCTGGGTCAAATGGGAGCTCAATTTCTAATTTTCTGAGAATAGTCCATACTGTTTTCCAAAAGGGCTGAACCATCGGCATTCCCACCAGCAGTGAAGGAGGGTCCCTTTCTTGCCACATTCATGCCAACACCGGTTGCTTTTTTTCTTTTGGATATGGGCCAGTCTCTGTGTTGTTTTGATCTGCATCTCCCTGATGATTAATGATGTAGAGCATTTTCTCATGTGCCTTTTAGCCATTCGGATTTCTTCTTTGGGAAATTTTCTGTTCATTTCATCACCCCATCTTTTGATAGGGTTAGATGTTTTCTTCTTATAGAGTTGAACTATCCTTTGTATATCCTTAATATCAACCCCTTGTCAGATGGGTATTGGGTAAATATCCTTTCCCATTCTGTAGATTGTCTTTGTATTCTGGTCACTGTATCTTTTGAGGTGCAGAAGCTTCTTAATTTAAGATAGTCCCATTTGTTTATCTCTATCTGCACTTGGTTGGCCAGTGGAGTGTCGTCTTTGAAGATACTGTTAGCCTCAAAATCGTGGAGGGTTTTGCCGACCTTGTCTTCAATGTATCTTATGGATTTTTGGCCTGATGTTGAGATCTTTAATCCATTTTGATCTGACTTTTGTGCATGGTGTTAGGTCGAGGTCTAAGCCCATTTTTTTGTATGTGGTTGCCAGTTATGCCAGCACCATTTGTTGAAGAGGCTTTCCTTGTTCCATTTCACATTTCTTGCTCCCTTATCAAAGATAAGATGTTCATACATTTGAGGTTGTGTGTACAGATATTTCACCCTGTTCCATTGGTCTGTGGCCCTGTAGCATCTTGATTTCTTTAACTATTGTTTATAAATTATCTAATACCTTCTGAACTTTTATTCTGGTAATAAACATATTTTATGGATTGATTTTCACTTGCTTCTTTACTGTTTTTCCCTGTCATTTGCTTTTTATTAAGAAATTGCCCTAGGATAGGATAGTATTTGTTTTTCACGTACAATTATTTAGTACCTGAAAATATTGAGCTTCATAATGCATAAAAAATGGTATCTCTTCAGGATCTTTTTTTTTCACATGGGTGGGTCCAGCATACCTGGGCTGGAGTAGTGTTTCTAGTAAACAGTAAGTTTTGTGGTGCTATGTGGTTTTCCTTCATGTCCTTCAAAATTTGTATTTCTATATATTGGCCACTATTTAGTGAACATCTACTTCTCCCAGATTATGGTAAATTATTCTTTAGTTCATGTAATATTCTTGGATCCCAGAACAAACCTGGGACATGGTAGATGCTTAATAGTTCATTAATGGAAAGATGAGATGTAGTTTATTCATATTCTGAGCAGATAAAAGATGAAAGATCCTGTACTTTTAAATAAAAGAAAAAATTGGATATATGTTACTAGACTGAGGAGAATTTGAAGGCATATTTGCTTTAGATAGAAAAGTGTTTTTATAAGCTTTCAAACTCTCATGTATTGTTATTCCTTTGTGGGATTTCTTGTGTTTTCCAACTTCTATACCATCTTTATTTTGTTTGTGTATGTGTTATATCTCTGACTTCTGTTATTTTAGTTTTTAGGTTTAGTTATTAGATATTTTGGGTTTTTTTCTTTCTATACTGGCACTACATGGTATCAAAAAAATCTCTGTAGTGAGAACCGTCTGTGATTATAAACTGTCTTTCCAAGAAAACATACTTGTCCTTCAATTCAGAATAATGGCTCATTTCAAGTGCTACAGAATAAAATCTTGTTAATTGGCCTACCTTGAAAAGTGAATGGGTTTATTTCCGAGAATCACAAGCATGGAATTAATGGAAATAATTACAAGAGACTACTTTCAAATTCTTAATTCCTTTGTGGATGCAGCCAGAGCTCTCATTAACAAAATCCTGTCAAGCTTATGATAATAGCTTACTAATTTTGACTATCCAAAATTTCACATAGATCTTAATATTATGAGATGGTAGACATCAAAGTCATGATAAAATACTGTTTTATTAGGTGCTTGCCTCAAAATTTATCAAAATAAAACAGGAAATTAGAAGCTAATTTTATTTGACATGTTTCTTAGTTTCAGAACAGAACCTGAAAATACGCAGTCCATGAAAGAATTAACTTTTTCATCTTATCATGTGCTTCTGTGAATGTGCGAGATCTGTGTACTAATCTATGTACTAATGAACTATGTACACAGTGTCTGGTTAAAGATATACCATATTACTTACTTTGACTGGATAAATGAATTTATGAATGACATAACTTTTGCCTCTGAGTAAATAAGGGAAAACATCAGATTAGTTTTACAGAAGAGATAGTTGTGAATCAAAGAAGTGAAACTGATACAACCTGAACTCTCTATCTCTTAAATGGCAACACTATAAATGCAATGGGTCATCAGACACAATTCATACCACTTTTCACACTAGGCAGCTTCAACATGTTCACAAAATTGTCTTGAAAAATTCATTGAGTTCTGCAGTGCATTCGTGAAAAGTGCAAGCTGAAAACACAGCTAATTTAATGAATAAGGGCATGGACTCTGATTCAGTTGCTACTTTACATACTTTAAGTGTGATGTTTAATCTCTCTAGGTTTCCACCTTCTCATTGTGAACACTAGTCATAATTAAAGATCATGTTTTTAAGGTGATCATACAGTGATCAAAAATAGGGTGGTCTTCATAGATAGGGAAAAAAGCATCAGTTGTTCAGATTATCATTATATCTTCATTATTTATGGAATTTATTTGACCGCATTTCATTGCTGATTTAATACACGTTTGCTTAACACGATACCCTCCAATTCCCCATGTTGCAACAAATGGTATAATCTTTTTTCAAAACTGAAGGTGGGAAGAGTATCAGTAATCATAGTGGCCTATAAAGAGAGAGCTCTCTGGAACCCAGCTTTTCTTTACAGGGTATGACTCAGAGGAAGACTGAATAACAACAACACAAATACTACATGACTTTTGAGTGGGTTAACTATAGGCAAAGAGAGGCAAACATGAGCAAGTTTAGAGTTCCAAAATAATGCAATGAGGCATTCAAAGCCGAAAGTGAATTCTGGCATGGACTGGCCAAATTCGAACTGTGTGACATATGTTTAAGTTATGTTAAGAAAGCACAATAAATACACTTGAGTAGTAACTGAAGAAAAAGCTGTTTTCTACATAGAGGAAGACTAGTTACTTACTATTCTTTGCACTTGCATTTATAAGAAATCATAGTATTGTTTCTGATGTTGATTTTAATACATAGGAACACTTTGCATATAGATTATGACACTACAGCTTCAGCACCTCATGCATCTTGTAAATATTTTAAATTATATTTTAGGTAGTTGCAACAGTGCTAAAGTCTATGGTATTGATATGCAAAATTACTTCACCCCCACCCCCACCAAAATATCCTCACTTCCCTGTCTCTTCTATTCTGGTCTTCTCACCAGTCTCCTGCCCAGTGTTTGCTAATTGCTCTTATAGTCTACTGTTAAGGTTTGTCATTGTTCAGTACTGTTTATTCTCTGGTTTTGACTCTTTGAGTTCCACAGATGAGTGAGATAACCAAGAATTTCTCTGTGCTTTGACTTGTTTTGCTTAACATGATACCCTCCAATTCCCCATGTTGCAACAAATGGTATGATTTCAGATTTGTTTTCCCCTTTGTACCTGCCAAGTCGTATTCCATTGTGTGTATGTATGTACCACAGCTTCTTGATCCATTCGTATGTAGTTGATTGGATATTTGGGTTCTTTCCATAGCCTAACAATTGTAATTAGTGCTGCAGTGAACATAGGTGTGTATAAAACCTATCAAATCAATGTTTTTGTTTTGCACCAGATGCCAGGAATTGGAATTCCTCAGCCTTGTTCTTACTCTTTTGAAAAATTTCCATATTACTTTCCATAGAAGTAACACTTCTATCAATAGTGAATAAGAGTTTATTTCTTACCACATCTCCATAAACACTCATGGTTTTGGCATATATCATGTTTTTATATGAGAATTTCACTGGTATGATTGTTTTGCATTTCCCTAATCATGAGCACTTCATCATATGTCTTCTACTCAATCCTCATGTCTTCTTTGAGGACATGTCTATTCATCTCCTCTTGTTTCTTAGATGTTGTTATTGAATTTTTTTCATCATCGAACTGAGGGCTTTATGTGTTTTGCATATTTGTACTTTGCCAGATGTACTGTGTGGAAATATTTTCACCTCTCCATAGGGTGTCTTTTTAAATTTTAGCTTGTGTTTATTTCAGTTTATTTTATCAAAAGCATGAGTTTTCCCATGTGAAACCTGATGTCGGTGGGCCCCACGGGTGACTTATGTGAAGCGGGGAGGAGAAAGACAGTCACTTTCTCCCCACCCGCCTCTGCCACTCGGGACCCAGGGTTGCTGGGTTCTTGTCTCGCCTCGCAGAAAGGAATTTCAGGAGTAGACAAGCAGTGAAGTAAATAGATTTTATTTGGAGGATTTTTAGGTATGGCGGGAGGGAGAGAGAGTGAGAGAGTAAAGTTAGACACGAAAGCATGAAAGTACACATCTCAAGAGGGGAGATGCGGGCGACACATGTGCTGGGGCACCACATGTGCTCAGCCACGTGGACGTAAGCACACATGGGCTCAGGCAGCATATGCGCGCCCTTCCTTTGTTCCAGGTGGCCTTTATAGGGTTTCTCCAACGTGCCCCCACGTGGGGCTTCTTTCCAGGTAAAAGTTCGTTGCTAAGGAGGTTACCAGGGAGGTCCAAAAAGAGGAATTTCATGGGGAGGCCTATATCCTGAGGGTCTGCAGATGGTCTTATCAGGCCTTTGTTTTCTGTATCCACAAGTTGGGTCATTCCTAGAATTCTTCTTCCATTGCAAAGGGCCTTTCCCTATCTACCTGCCTACATCAAATCCCCCCCTGGAGATTTCACCACCTTAAATCTTTAAGGGAAAATGGCAGAAGGTCCATCTTCTGGAGCTGCTTCATGCTGACAATGGGACGCTGGCCCTGCCTACACCAGGGGTGAAATCTCATGCTACCTCAGCTTTTTAGTGGCCCTCAGCAATGAACTGGTTGGGTTCCTGAAGTTATCTGAAAGAAAAGATCAGTTCGATTAGACTGAGGAATATCACTTTGAAATGGTTAGACCCTGGGAGGAGTAGAAGGTCCTTTCTGACCCAGTAAGGACAGAGTTGTTTGCTGTCTTAAAAAACAAGAGTTAAAGCAACAGAAACCAAAGCAACATAATGCCATACCCATATCTATCATTAAAATAATGGAAAGGAATAACTCTACCCACAGGTTTGGCTGATAGAAAAATGACTTCCTGTGTCCAGATTTTTCTACTGGACACAGAAACACCAAGCCATTCTCTGGCTTTCTCAGTGCAGATTGGAAAAGCTTCTGCCCATACACTGAAGCTATCAATAAGAACCAACAGATATTTATACCTTGAACATATGAGCATTTGATCATTTGCATAAGGTCAAGTTGCTGATCATCCTCTAAGTTCCTTGATGCTGAACAGGTGTTAGAAGAGGAGGCTCAGGATTTCCTCTAGGTTCATTAATGGCACAGAAAGCACAGTTCTGAATTACTTCTACCTTACTTGCTGTTCAGTCCCTTCCCATGGAAGATGGTTCTCACTAGTGTTAAAACATAACCCTTTACACTCCTTCACTGTTGGTGGGAATGTCCACTGGTTCAGCCCTTCTGGAAAACAGTATGGACGATTCTCAAAAAATTAGAAATTGAGCTCCCATTTGACCCAGCAATACCACTCCTGGGAATATATCCCAGAGAGGCAAAAATGTATAGTCGAAGTGACATCTGCACTTGTTTGTTCATTGCAGCACTCTTTACAATAGCCAGAAACTGGAAGAAACCTGAATGCCCAAGAACAGATGACTGGTTAAAGAAACTTTGGTACATCTACACAATGGAGTACTATGTAGCTGTTAGAAAAGATGAAGTCATGAAATTTACATACAAGTGGTACAATATGGAAAGTATCATGCTAAGCGAAATGAGTCAGAAAGAGAGGGATAGACATAGAAAGATTGCATTCATCTGGGGGATATAAAGTAACAAAGTATGAGATTAATACCCAAGAATAGCTGAGATCAGCACCAGGAGGATTACTCCATAACTTAGAGGCCAGCGGCCTAGAGGAAAGGGCAGTTCAGATAGAGAAGGGAGCACCAAATAAAGGGTGTTTGGAGGATCCTCCCAGGAGGGGAGATGCATGTCGAAAGTAGACTATGGACTGAACATGTTTGCCACTCAATGCCTCTTTTGCAGACCACAACACCCAAAAGGAGAGAAAGAACACAGGGGATTGCCCTGCCACAGAGACAGGGGGGATGGGGGTATGGGGGTGGGGGGATATTATCCATGGTGGTGGAAAATGGGCACTGGTGGAGGGATGGGTATCTGATCATTGTATAATCGAAACCCAAGCACAAAAAATTGTAAATCTACAACTGTAAAAAAAAATAAAATAAAGGGAAAAAATTAAAAAAAAAACATAACCCTTTAATAATATTCCATTGCATTGGTCCAGGAGTTAGCAACTTTCCTTGTTGGTAGATCATCCATCAGCTTCCTTTTGGAAACCTCCAATGTCCATTGTTCCTCTTTTGCAGAGCATTCTGGTTTAGAGGAAATATTTTCTGGTGTTAATCCCATGATGCAACAAAAATTAAGAGCTGTTAATATCCTTGTTCTCTCCAAATGACTGTTCACAGAAAATGAGATGCAATACAGAAAGTATAGAAAGAAAATTCACAGTATTTTAGAACTAGATATTAATCCATTCTAATTTAACCAGTTTAGATGCTCTTCTCGACACTGTGGCCAATTCACAGGCTGGGGGAGAGCAACTCTGTACTTTGAGATGAGCTTCACCCTAGTAAAACTCTGGCTTCCAATGCTCTGATCAGACTAGTGACAGCATGTATAACATTGAGTTCCTTTATACATTAGGCTATTTACCTACAGTCAGTAAACCAAGTTTTATCTAAATTTCCCAAAAGAGGAAGTACCTTTTAGATCAAGATTAAATACATTTATTCAATCACCTCTGTAGAATTAGAATCTGATTCTTACAAAAAACGAGTTGCAGAAACATGGTTTTCTCTCCACCTTCATTTTAAAACTTTGCAAGATAGTTTAACAAACCTGGCTTGTTCTTTTGCATAAACACAGTAAGATTAGAGAACTCTCCATTTGGGATACCCCATTATTTACTGAGTCCTGGGGATCGACTAAAGACAGGAGACAAACCAAAAGTGGCATTAATCTTATCTGGCACGTCAGGGTTACCCAGGCCTGGCCATAAGATGTCCCACGACGAACTGGATGGCCTTGAGCCTTCGGGCCTCATTTTCCACAGAGATGTCCTGGCAGAAAGGAATCCATCCCATCCCTTCTTCAGGGCTGGGAGAAATCCTGGTTTCCAGGTTTTTCCTTGACGCTGAGAGTAGGCCCAGACTGAGTTAGTCATTACAGAGTCCTAGATTCCTCATTCTCCATAGCAGTGATGATTTCCACTCTTTCCTCGAGCCAGCCTGCCTCTAGGGTCGCCCTGAGGTTTGTAGGGTACTTGAAAACAGTACCTGTTAAATCCCTGCTCCTGTCATTTAGACAGATCCCCTGACTGTTCCCTGGAAGAGGGCTTTGGGGTCCCATAGTTGGTTTTTTCCTGTCTGCATGAGGGGTAGACCCTATTACAGAGAGGAAAGACTTATCTGGATTTATGCAAACCAACATAGTGCCATGAAACATCAAAAAACATACTGAAGGTACAAAAGAAGAGAAAAGCAAGCATTTCATTTTACTCACAGAGATGTAATACACCTGTTTGCTGTGGGTCCTAGTCAGAGAAGCTAAAATCTGTAGAGATAAAGCATACCGTTTAACATGTGTTTTCAATCCCATGTCAAAACCCTTGATTTCCTGCAACTTTTGAAAAATTCAATTATCTTAAGAGCACTGTAACAGGAGTCTGGATAATCCGTCCAGTATCTTTCTGACTTGAGACACACGTCTATATTCCCAAGAGTCATCCCACAAGTTTGAACTCTTATTTTACTGAATTTAGCACAACATGATCTCCCAAGTTTGGACACTAGTTACCAATCATCTCATTTAACATGACAAAAATACTCTGCAGTACCTTTTCAAAAGCATTACATCAGTTCTATAGATATTTTAAAAGGCTTTAGAGATGCCCACAACTAAAGTTCTTACAACATATATTCATTGGGCAAAAGTTCACTTTACATTAGAAATTAACCAAGAGACATTTTAGAATTCTGATTTCTAGGAAAACACAAATGCAAAAAGATTAAACACTCAGATTACCATAGAACAGAAAGCATTTTACACTTGTGTACAAAGTTCTGTGAAGGTCGGGACTAGGTTGGTACCTGGAGACAAAACTTGGCATGCATTTTCACATACAGGACAGGCTGATTAACAATAGTTATCTCATACTTTCACCAAGGTGCAATGCTATGGCTTCAGACTATTGAGATGACATCTGAGATCACTTATAATTCTTTGCTAAGTACCTCTAGAAATTTTAGTTACCAAAAGTCTCAGAGATCAAATAAAAACACTGGTAGGATAGGTTTTGCAACTAACTTTATAACTCTATAAACTCATATTTTAAAATAAACATGAACCTGTTTTTATGTACCACATTATTTCAACTCACAAGATTTTCTAGGTCAAATATTCTAATCCAATGCAGATATAAATATGTACATTGATGTAACAGCATAAAACCCCTGAACCACCAATTAATATAAAACACGATAAACCCTCTTTGACTTAATTTCAATAGTTCTTATATCTTACTTATTTAAATCATAAGCTTTCTACACCAGATACTTTTACCAATTCCAGAAGAATACAAACATGTTTTCAGGCACAGAAAAAGCCCTTTAGTTTTTTCCCAAACTTTGATATTAGCATAAGAAAAAGCACTTGGACTGTCAATGTTTATGGTAACATAAGAAAACTATTTATTAATATGAGGAAACTTTATTTTAGTGGCTTATGTACCTCTGTTGTTTGTAAAACAGCTAAATTTCTCATTACAATTGGCTGAGGCTTGTAAGATAAAACCTTGCATTCTCTGAACTTTATTTCACTTTAGTTTCAGACTCTAGTTCCACAGCTCTTCTAGATAGTACAGATTCTTAAGTTCAAAAGGATTTCAACTGTTACTAATCATTAATGTTCTTCTAATAAGAAATCTAGATTGAGAATTCTGCTTTCCCTGTAGGCTCAACCTTCTGATAAGAAATCTTCATTTTTAATTTTATGTAGTCCCCTTTGTTTATTTTTGTTTCTGTTGACTTTGACTCTGGAATTATATCATTAAAAACACCTCTGAAGACCATTTTCTGGAGAATTCTGCCTATATCATGTAGTTTTAAAGATCCACTTTTTTGATGCTATTATTTAAGCCTTCAGTGCCTTTTCTGTTTCTTTAAATATCTGCATAGAATTTAGATAAAGGTAATGGATTTCTACTTGAAAACTGAATATTTGCTGTCCAGGCTGAGACGTCATCAGATGCAAAACATAATCTTCACCTATAAACCCTTGTTGTTAATGACTTTGATATTGCATCTCAAGATGCCTTTTCAAAAACAATATAATTGTGGGTGAAAGTGGTGATAACAGTCCTGTTAGCCTGTGGAGGAATACATTAAGAGTCTCAGACAAGTTCTTGACAGTCATGGTGATGAGCTGATAATGGAAAGTTTTAGAATAAAAATAAAAAATACTAGTTTATTTTGAAATGTGTCATGTAGTAGAAGAAAGATAGACAGTTAATTTAACAGCTTTATTCAGTAATATTTTTATACCACAAAAATCCACCCATTATGTATGTTGTCTTTAATGCTTTTTAGAAAATTTATATTTGTGCCTGATAACCACGACACAGATTTAGAATATTTTTCTTTCCACCCCACCCCTCCCAATGACCTAGGGTCGCATTTCATTCCATTCCTTCTTCAGTCTCAGGCAATTGCCAATCTATGTCTTTATATATTTAATTTACACATATTTTATATAAATGTGTCACTTTGAAAATTATACCAATTTAGTTGGTTGACTCTGATGTAATTTTATAGTCTATTCAATGAAGTCTAGAATGTTGTTTCTGTATGTAGACACTAGACACGTTATTATAATACACGCAAAATTTTCTTAAGCTTAAAATTTCTATTAACATTAAAACTTACTTAGGCCAGTAGAGTTGTAATCATCTACTGTTTTCTTTTTTTCTTTTTGCTTTTTGGGTCACACCCGGCGATGCACAGGGGTTACTCCCGGCTCTGCACTCAGGAATAACTCCTGGCGGTGCTGTAGTAAAAGAAGAAACATCGAAGAATTAAGAGTTACCACCATTTATGACTGTAGAGCTGAGCAAGGAGTTACTTGTAAAATGATAGAGGCAAAATAAGTGGATATTTGAATTATGAAATAAGGGGATAAACATATACATTAGAGCAATATAAGATAAAGGAGCTTTATAAGCTTTGAAAAGAAGAAATTTAAGTTACCTAGATGTAAAAAACTTTAAAGGCAGCCAGGACCACCCCCAACCCCCCCATGGCTCTCCCCCTAGTCCACATTCCTGGTGAGCCCAGGACCCTAGGCAGACAGCGGAGGAAGTGAGGGCCAAGCCGGTTGGTATTAGTAGCAGTTTATTTCAAGGAAGTTTATCCCATCGAAGTAATTTATGTTATGTAGGGCCTAGGTTTTTTCAAGCACGTGTTCCCCCTTGCTAGCCTTCAGTGGTCCATCTTGCTGCCCTGCTCTCTCTTTCCCACTCGTCTATTTCTCCAGGCTGACACTGCCCCCAGTCAGGTAGCCAAATCAACATAAGAAAGAACTTCCTGAGGGCCCACCAAGTTCAAAGGGAACACCACTTAAAAGGCATATCAAAGCCCTTCCTGACTGCCCAAGGGCAAAATACTTCCTAAGGTGTTTTCCTCTTCTCCTCATATCAATACTAGCTATTTTTGTATGGACACAGTAAGAGATAACTTTGAGACTTGTAGGGCACTCCTGGGAACATCTTGCCAATACTCAGACTACAGTGCTCAGGCCAGATTAATCATTCCTAGCAGGGTCCAAATCTAGTAATTACATTTGGATCATGACAGCATTTGTCAATGCCCAAGCTCTTAACTTATAGTTAAGCATTATGGTGCTTTGGCCAGGCCCATCTCGATGCCAGAGTGGCACATAGCTTACAGCTTGCCCTGGTTCCATCCAGTCCCTCTTCAGGACCCTGCTCTTAGGGGCACTAGGAAAGAAAGGCAGCTGAGGCTTAGGTGAGAGAACAGATGCCCAGGAGGGAAATATCACTGAGAGTCACATTACAAAAGCATGTGTTCTTGTGTCCATACAAAAAGGACATTGCTCTGAATAAACTATGCAAAGGACTTAGGAAGAAGAGAAAAACAATATTTACAAGTCAACAGAGCACAAAGAAAGAAGTTACAAATAAACAGAGGAGTGGGAACACTGTGATGGGAACAACCCAATAAACCTAAACTACCTGAGGCTCTGCAGGAAGGACAGAACAGTGTTATCCTACACCTAGATGTGTCCAAGGGGGTGTTTTTATAAAGTTGGTGTTTTTGCTAAAAATTATCTTATGGATATAAGACTTTTTTTTAAAGAAAATATTCAAATAGGTGCCTGTGTTAGTGAAGCACAAACAGATGAAAAAGACTCTAAATGGTCTCTAAGATGGCCCTGCCCCTAGTGGGACATAATTCAGAGGTAGTGTTGGGATTGGGAGTTCCCTAGCCCTGGGAGGCGCAGAGAGACCAGATAGACACAATTCCTGCAGGAGTAAAAACGGGATTTATTTAGACCAGCATGCTGGGGCTCCGCAGCATACCCCAAAATGGGCAGTGGCTGAGAGCCCCAAGCTTCTTCAAAAGGGATCTTATATAGGCCTTCACTGGCTGTTACAGCAAGGCCCGCAATTCATAGCCAATAGATTTGTAACAACATATACTTTCTTAACCAATCCATTTAAAAGTACCTCACTCCTTAGCCTATAGATTCAAAGATCAGCGGTTACATACATCGATTGTCAGCACAAGCAAGGTTATAGCCGGAATCATTAAGCCTTAGGTAATCTCCCTTGACCATCCACATTTTGAGTTACCCAAGTCTGCAGGGTGCTTTAGTGAGACAATACATTTCAGGAACAGTAAATACACCTGAATCCTGTCACACTTGGTTTAGAAAGAAGTTATGCCCTGTTCACTTTCCAAGTCCCCTCTCCCCCAGGTGCAAAGCAGCCAAGCAGTTTTACAGAAAGCAATGTTGCAAGTTAGCTGAAGTACACAAAAATTTGATGCCCTAATATGGATTCTTTCAGTAGGAGACTGTCTCTGACTGACTCCAATTTGTCTCCCTTGTTTCCTCCATGACTGTGCTCCCGGAAGCCTTTGTCCAGATGCCAGCCAAGCCTGTATCGGCCAAAGGTGTCTAGGGTATAAGCCAATTGGAGAAGCTGCCAGATCTGTTGCTTATTCAGCAATGGAATGAGGTGCCATTATTAGCTTATTTATTACGTAGGTATCAGAAATGAAGTCACAGTTTGGGTGAAAGATAAATTTAGGGATTCACTGGAGATTTGTAAAAGGAATTTCAGATATGATAAACTAATGTGTTATTATTCATTACAAATTAAAATTTAACTTCTACAAATTGTTGGAAGTCTTATCTTACATCGGCCAACCTGTCTTTCCTTATTAAGTATAGTGAAGGATTGTGAGCAGCGTTTTTCATATGGGAATCATTTTGATAGATATATGGATAATGATATGTCTATAACAATTCAACTAGGAACTGAAAATGCCAGTGAAAATGCCATATACATATGTGTGTGTACACACACGCATGTACACACATGCGAAGGATTTGAGCAGATTCATAAAAGTGCATACGGTATAATGGTTACATTCAATAAAGTGCCACAAACAAAAAATAGATTTGATATTTTTGCTCTTTATTTTGGGATTACACGGCGCCAGGGGACCAGGTGGTGGGTGTGACCCCCGCCTACTGGAATTTGGAGGATCTGGGTGGAGACTGCTCAACTCCAATCCGAGTAGGCTTGGAGATCTCGGCCCCGGAACCCACGTGGCTTTGTTCCTCTGCCAGTACCTTCAAGCGTGTGGAGAGTGGTCTCAGCATGGTGGTGGCTGGTCCTGGAGGTCTTCGGCTGCTGGAGCCCTGGTCGGGGCGGGGAGGAAAGCTCAACCCGCTCCCCTCCAAGGGACCCCGGAGAGGAACAGCCAGGCGCAGGGGCAGGAGACTGCACTGGTCTCGTCCGGGAGCTGGATTTTATAGTCTGAGTGTATTTTGATTATTTGCAGAATCTAAATTAGTGAGTGGAATGTAACAGTGACCATTGTGACCATTGTGATTTCTTAAATCAGGAATGTCAGCGCACTTGGAGACTAGTTCAAAATGAAAATTCTTTTCTTTTCCCAACCCGTTTATCTAAAAAAATTTGTGCATAGGACCTAACAATCTATAGTTTGATCAATATCTCTGGGTAATTACAGTGTACCCCAGCATTTGAGAACAACTGGATTAAAATGGGAATTTAAAACCATATATAATGGACTGTACAATAAACATCATTGAAAGATGTTTGCCTTACTGTCTTGTGCTGTAGCACAAGTGGACGAAATACTCTCGGTAGCTTGCTGGACTATTCGAGAGGGGCGGAGGAATCGAATCCTGGTCGGTCCTAGTGTCAGAAAAATGAAATAGGAATTCACAGCTAGAAGCTATCTTTGTGTTCTGTTAAGATTTTGTTTTATTCTGTTCCAGCATTCTTTCACCCATGAGCCAAGAAAAATAAGAGACATTTCACAGACTATTTGAGGGCAAAGCCAAAAAATAAGTGTATAGTATTTATTAAATCCAGTATTATTAAATTATAATTTTGTAGTTAGTGTGATATCTGCTGCTGTTTTGATTGGTGGGAAGTTTTGGCAAATCTCCAGGAGTATACCACAGGTTGAATAAGGAACTCTAGACCTATCTGTTATTTACTTCCAGGAAGCCGTGTCTGGCCAGAAACAACTTATCATTGGGAATATCTATATATTTTAATTATTTTAGGCCTAATATTATTTTGGCACTTAATAGTAACTGTTTCATTACTTATTTCATACACAAGCTCAGGTACCACCTCCTCAGACACATTTTCTGAATATGCTATTGTTAGGGCAGGACTCTGGATCTCCGACTGCAAGCAAGGATCATGCAAGAATTCAATCAGCAAGCAGTTAGTTTATTGAGCTGGCTACCCAGGGTCACGCCATCAGGCAAGACCCCGAGCTCCTTCAAAGGAGATCTAATATAGGCCTTCACTGGCCATTACAGCAGAGCCCGCGCATTTCATGGACAATAGATTTGTAACAACGTATACTTTCTTAACCAATCCAATTAAAAGTACATCACTCCTTAGCCTATAGATTCAAAGATCAGCATTTATGTACATGGGCATTGTGGCTAGCCTGTATCTCATAACTGAAACATTTGCTTATCTTATATGTCTACCTGGCTCCCTGCAATTTACAGCTCAGGACACCTGTATTCTGGTGGAGGGGATGAGGGAAGAGTTGCTTGTGGAGGGGCAGATAAGGAAGAGTCAACAGTGGAGGCAGGATTTACATCTCAATTAAGGGTCAGCAGTGAAGGCAGGATTTACAGCTCAGGGCTCTACTAGGGAGGGGGCAGGATTTACATCTCAAGGCTTTACTAAGGAGGGGACAGGTAAGGAAGAGTTACTAATTAGGAGAGTTTAGCTCTGGAATTTCCCTCAGGGTCCCAGGGGACCTTACACTATATAGTCATGTTCACCCTCAATATTCTCTTGAATTATGTTAACTTGATTTCTTCATAGCACTTTGTTATTTGAGATGATTTTTTTGTTTCCTGTCTTTAGTCACCTCCATTCATTCCACCCATGTCAAAACAGGGATGGCACATAATTGGGGTGCAGTTAATGATATGTATTAGAGCAGAAGTTCAGAGTAGAAGTTTTACTCTGATTTAGCTTAGGAGTTTCTACGCTAAATAGATAGATAGAATTTACATCTCAGTGTTAAATTAGAAATATACGTGTAAAGATAAAAGCATAGGATTAAGGGCATAAAAACACTCACACATAATTTTATTTTATCATTCCTTTCTTTTCTTATTGTTCTTGTAGTTCTCATCTTCTAGTTCTCTGCATTGAGTCTCTACTTTGGGAGAGATGATTATTAACAATTCAGATGGAGTATGAGTTATCTATTAGCAGTAAGAAAGTCAGCAGAAATATATCAGTTCTTTTTGGATTTGTATTATTAGTAATATTTGATTTTATCTATAAGTAAAACTTCTAAAAAATGGAAATAGAAAACTGATTTTTTTCAGAATTAAAGTATATTCTTAAAGTTAACTTCACATTAGAGTTCATTGCTAAAAATTTTATCAGTTTGTAAAGGTTTGTAATTCTTACCCAATCCTTTGGGGAGCAGCATGCATCATAATTAAGAGTTTTTTCCTCCTAGATATTTATATATACTGTGGAATTAGTAACAACTTTTGGCGTATCTGCTGTGTGCAGCACTTTCAAATCAGATATTTCTCCATTTCTTCAGCAAATATACACAATATCAACCTGAATAGGGAGAATAAAAGTTACAGATTTCTCCACTGTTGATTCACATTGACTTTTGTGACCAAGTATACGAAATTAAACATATACAACCTTGGATTTTAGAGTTTTATTTTTTTCAATTTTGAAGACATGTGAGTTTACATGAGGTATAGGGGGTGTCAATACTTAAGTTTAAAATCTTATTTTTTATCTTCTGAAATTATATTAGTCACACTGAATAGTTGAGAACTGGAAGCTTTCTGGCGGATTCTCCACCCACCATGCCTTTTGCTACAAGGCCCTGTCCCTTAGCATTTCTGAATTTGAGCTGCAGAGTGCGATAGAAGCACTTGGTGTAACTGTTTCGTTACACAATGATGAAGAGGCCCCCAGAATGTGATCTGGGATAACTCCACTGGTGAGGGGAAGAGCCCCAATTCAGGTATCTTTCTTCCTAATTTTCCCTGGTCTCATTTCCCATGCTGACTTCAAGTTTCTGGATCCTTCTAAATTAGTATTGTTAATCTCAGTAACTGTAGTTTTCTAATAATTTCTGTTTCTCAAATCATCTCCCCAAATGTTTTGATCAAATAGCTTGGTTCTCTGTGTTTTTGTAATCAAATACCTAAGTGCCAGTAATGCACACTTTACCAGATTCAAGCTGAGGCTCTTATTTACTTGGGCACAGTCTGAGTGTATTATAATCCCCTGTTTCCTTAGCTGCCTTCAAGAGTAAAATAAGCAATTTCATTTAAAATTAATAGTCCCAATCTTATTTCTGCCCTATTCACTAAGGGAAACCTTATAGTTAACTGCAATTTAAGTTGTTTCAACACAACTTCCAGGGATTTCTTTGATAGAAGTTAAACAACACACATACTGCTTTCAGACAGATTGGTGTGTTGGAGTAGTGTTGTTTATCTTTACCTGTCTGGGTGATAGCTTTACTAATTCACACTTCTACCTGTAAGATTTGTAGGTATAAGGTTGCTGTGTTAATTACTGGGGTAGAAAGGAAGCGTACTCGGAAGTGCTCAGGGATACTCACATCTCTGTGCTCAGTGAGTCAGAATTTCATGATGCTCTGGGAGACCATGCAGAACTGGGGATGGAATCTAGTTCTCCCACATGCAAAGCATACACTTGGCCCATTGAACTATCTTTCTGGCCTCAGATATATTAATTTTGTAAATCAAGAGCTGGTTTTATTGGAGAAACCGTAAATTAAAGTAGGCACAACATTCTTTTGTCTTTCTACAAAGGGAACATATTTAGAAAAAAACATAATAGAGTAAAAAACATAATGTGAAAAAGAATTGGCTCTGGCCCCAAGCCCTCCTCTATTCCCCCCCCCCCCGCCCCGCCCCGCATACAACACACAACAGAAAAAAGCTACTTGAAGGTGACAGAAACTATAAAGTATACAGGGAGAGAACACTTCGTAATCATTTATCACCAAAAACAAAACAACAACAAACTAAGATCTAAGGGAAGATATTGTACAAACAAAGTAAGAATATACTATTCAAAGAAAAATGCAGAATACAGAATCTACTCTTGGAAATAAAAAGCATTGACAGAATAAAAAATTGAAAAGTTAGAACCAAGAAAAATTTCTTGAGAAATGAGCAAATGGAAAAGATTTGCTACCTTTTTTAGTAGAAATATTTGCTACTTTATCACCTATTAGAAGGTCCAACATGAGTTCCAATAGAAAGTGTTCTCACCCTGTATAGTTTATAGTTTCTGTCTTCTCCAAGTAGCTTTTTTTCTATTGGGTGAAGATCACTAAAGGAAATTCAAGAAAATTTGAGTTCCTGCATTGTAAATTGGGCTGGAGCGATAGCAAAACGGGTAGAGCATTTGCCTTGCATGTGACCAACCCGGGTTTGATTCTTCTGTCCCTCTCGGAGAGCCCGGCAAGCTACTGAGAGTATCCCACCCGCACAGCAGAGCCTGGCAAGCTCCCCATGGCGTATTTGATATGCCAAAAACAGTAACAACAAGTCTAAGTCTCACAATGGAGATGTTATTGGTGCCCGCTTAAGCAAATCGATGAACAATGGGAGGACAGTGTATTGTAAATTACCAAGAATATACAAATTAATTGATATATTAGAGCTCTAATTAAAGTATTAATAAAATTTTGGAATATTAGGTATGTCTCAGGATTTAAGAAGTTGGCGATGGATAAATCCTTTTTAATTCAAGGAATCACAAAAGAGAATAGCTTTTGTTTCATTTTTTTAATATTTAATTTTTTTTTATTAGTGAAACACCATGAGGTACAGTTATAGACTTACAAATTTTTGTGCTTGGGTTTCAGTTATACAATGATCAAGTACTATCCCTCCACCAGCGCCCATCCTCCACCACCACGGGTCCCAGCATCTCTCCCATCTCCATCCCCCCCATTCACCCCATCCCACCCTGCATCCATGGCAGGGCATTCCCTTTTGTTCTCTCTCTCTCTCTCTCTCTCTCTCTCTCTCTCTCTCTCTCTCTCTCTCTCTCTCTCCTTTTGGGTCCTGTGTTTTGCAAGAGAGGAATTGAGTGGCAATCATGTTTGGTCTATAGTCTACTTTCAGTATGTTTCTCTCACCCTGGGAGGATCCTCACAACACCCTTTATTTGGTGCTCTCTTCTCTAGCTGAGCTTCCTTTTCCCCTAGCACGTGTGGCTGGCCTCCAAGCCATGGAGCAAAATTCCTGGTGCTAATCGTCTCCCATTTTGTTGCTTTATGTTCCCCAGATGAATGCAATCTTTATGTGTCTATCCCGCTCTTTCTGACTCATTTCGCTTAATATGATCCTTTCCCTGTAGTACCACTTGTATGTGAATTTCATGACTTCATCTTTTCTAACAGCTACATAGTACTCCACTGTGTACATGTACCAAAGTTTCTTTAGCCAGACATCTGTTCTTGGGCACTCAGGTTTTTTCCAGATTCTGGCTATTATAAAGAGTGCTTTTATTTCTTTGAGCTAAAGGAACTATATCATTGACTGTATCAAACTGACAAAAAGTGCTGATACTGTGTGGATTAAAAAGAACTCTCATTCACTATTGTACACTTATAATCTTTGGACAAAACACAGAAAGTACTTAAAAAATAAAAAAATAGAACCAGCATATGATCTGGAAATTTTACTTTTAGGTATCTATCCAAAGAACACAAAAACAATTTTTTAATAACATGTTTTGTACACTTAAGATAATTGATAATAGTTAAGATCCAGACACAACCTAAGTGCCAAACAACCAGTAGATAATGAAGCTGTGGTATGTGTGTGCCTCTGTGTGTGTGTGTGCGTGTGTGTGTGTTTTGTGTGTGCATGCGAATGTGTAGTACTCTCACTGGAATACTTAAAGATAAAATTTTGCATTTTACTGCAACATGTATGGATGAAGGAGTCATACCAAGCAAAATCATTCAGAAGGAGAGAGAGACATATGATCTCTTTCATATATAGTAGAAATGATATACATTGTGTCTTGTGAAAACCAGTGCTAGACTCTGACCAGAGATTAGGGAGTTGTGTGGCAGTGATGAGGAAAACAGGAAGATTCCTACGGATTACTGGATTAGTAGGTTATTGATATTTAGGTAGTTTGTGTGTTAATATTTTACCCCTAAAGTATAAACATATTTATACTATTATAAGCTAATATTACCTCTATGAAGTTTCAAATGCCTCTGTTATTCTATGGAAATATGTCTCCTTTAAACATTTTTTTTAAATTGAGGCAAGTGAGATACACAGTTACAAGGTTGTTCATGATTGGGTTTCAGTTATGTAATGTTCCAACACCCATCCCTTTACCAATGTACATTTTTCACCACCAATCACCAGTGTCCTCAGTTTTCCTCACCCCTCCTGCCTCTGTAGCAGGCACACCTCTCTCTCTCTCTCTCTCTCTCTCTCTCTCTCTCTCTCTCTCTCTCTCTTCTCCCTCCCTCCCTCCTCTCTCTGGGCATTATGGCTTGCAATACCAAAAGGTTATCATGTATATCCCTTTACCTACTTTCAATACTCAGTTCTTATCCAGAGTGATCATTTCTTATTAATTACTGTCATAGTGGTTGAAGTATGATTCCCCAAATAAGAATTTTATACCCAGTAAAATGATCACAGATCGTGATGATAAACCAAAAAGGCACCAGCTACTTGAGTTGAAATAAAATTTTCCCTTATGCATTCTTTCATTGGGAGGGGCTGGAGGGTGTGTTCTAGCAAAATGAAGGAAGTCAAGAATATGACAAAATGAGCTAAAATGAGAATGAAGTGACAAAATTGCCAGATAAATGTAGCAGGGAATTCTGGTGACAAAAGTTATACTTTTCCCTTAAAGGACTATAGATCCTAACTAAAGAAAAATCATGGTATTTGGAAGTGATTCATACAGATGAATGAACTTGGTAGCACACCTACATGCATGAGATTTGCAACCCTAGGGGAGAGAAAGAAGTAAATTCATTAAAAAATATGACTAACCATTGAGCTAGTGCAGTAGTTAGGATGCATGATTTGCATGTATCAGACCTAGATTCTCTTCTAGGAACCATGTGCCCTACCCTCAGAATTTCAGGATATATTTCTAGACTCCCAAGAATACCACTGTGAGGGTCCCAGCACCTCTAAGTTAGTCCTGGTGGCATTCAACTCTAAAGGTCCCAGAGTAGCTTCAGGGTTCCCTAAGTACTAATTGGAACCACGGACCGACCTCCAAACGAAGCAATAATAGGTGTCTTAAAAGAGATGTATATAAAATTTATAGCTGTTAATAATCAGAATACAAAATTCTATTCAGAACTACTCATGATTGACTGAGAGATAGTACAGGAGGTCAGGGTCTTACCTTACACAAACCCTAGTGGCTTCCCCAGAACCACATGTATTCCTCTGAGAAATACCAGGTGTCACACTTGGGCACAGAGATAGGAATAGCTACTGAATATCACTGGATGTGGATTACCTATCCCCACCCCCAACAAATTAACTTTGGAAATAAAACTCAAAATAAAATATGTAATCATATGAAGACACATTTCTGGAGAAGTCACTGTCCCTGTCCTCCCATTGTTCATCAATTTGCTTGAGCCGGCCCAGTAATATCTCCATGTGACAATTTTTACTGTGTTTGGCATATTGAATACGTCACAGGGAACTTGCCAGGCTTTGCTGTGCGGGCGAGATACTCTTGGTAGCTTGCTGGGCTCTCTGAGAGGGGTGGAGGAATCAAACTCGGGTTGGCCATGTTGGCCGCTTGCAAGGCAAACGCCCTACCCGCTGTGTTATTTCTCCAGCCCACTGGAGAAGTAATGACTGCAAATATATAGTTGCTTAAGTACAGTAAGACTGTTAGAGAAGTAAACATATTTTTTGAGGTTCTTGAGTAAAGTTTTACTTTTTCATTTTTAAAAAGTTATGTTTTATTTAATGAATAAAAGTTTGAAAAATTTTAGTGGAAAAAGATTATGATGGATATATGTGATATGGTGCCAGTTAAAATAAGTCTCAAAACACAAGTAATGATATTTATTATTTATGAATATTAACACAGCTAAAACAAATTCTTTTTGATTCATAAAGATATAATGATAGTGGGAAAGAGAGAACTGAATCAAATATTCCCAGACATTAGCATCTTCTAAATTTAGTGGATATCTGGTTGATTGCTATTTTACATAATTTTCTAAATTTGTTAAATGTTTCAAAATTTTCAAAAAATAAATGTTCACTGGTGATAAACAGTCATCCTAAATCTGGACATCAGGGCCCACAGCCATTTTAAACCTGATTTGATTTTATGTAGAAAGAATTGATTCTTCATATGGTAACATATAACTCCTACATCAATTAATTTTATTGAAAATATTACTGAGATTGGTCTTTGTCCAATTTCTCTAAAGACATAACCCCAAACATTACTTTAACTACATGTCAGGAGGAAAGTGCAATATTTAGTGTCCTGCAGAACTTCTTTGAAAGAGAAATTACAGCATAATTTGGTAACATATGATTTAGTGAACAGCCAATTCCATTTAATAAGTGTGTACAAAATATTATCCAAGCGACACAAAGGCTGGCCGACTTTGACCATGAGTGTGGAAAGGTCGGACTGCAGCTGAATGTCATTGAAGACAATGTTCATGAGAAATGGACATATAATGGTATATTGGCAAGTGGACATGGCTATCGAAGAGATTTGAGTAGAAGTCATGGATAATCTTCTCCATTGCTGTTCTGGAGGATGTGATAGATCTATCAGGATGTTGGAGGGCAGTCATCTTGGTCTTGTAGTTGGCGAAGGACAGGCGGGCGTTATGAATACTTTTCCTGGCTTCTGCCGCATCTACCAGCACTTCTGTTCTTCTCTCTTTGAGGTCTTCCTTGATCGCGTCTCTGCACTACTTTGCGAGCTCTGATGTTAGCTTGCGGTTGCCTGAGGTATGTGCCAAACCACGTTGGCGAATAAGCTCAAGAGTTTTCCAGTAATTACAACTGGTCTCATTCACCTATTTCCAAAGCTAGCCATAAATCAATCTCTAGATAAGGGCCTTTCTATTTCTAGAATACTTGTAAAATGAAGACATGAATAAAAAAATATCACTTGATAGTTTGCATGTCACTGAAATGCTACTTGGGCACCAGACCTTCACAATGGAGAGAAAAATAACTGTGAATATGGGTTAACATATTTTATTGAGCATCTATTATGTAATCTCACAATGGACATAGTGTTAGGGACACAATTGAAAACAGAAGACACAAGAGTTTAAGCTTTGGACTAGTTGACCAAAAATAGGGAAAAAAATTCCACAACAGAGAAAAAACTCAATAAAACATTACCATATCAACGACCTAGCATGGTGAGGTGGTAGGCATCTTTGAATTGAAATTTTTCTTAAATTCTCTTTAAAAGAGGTTTCATTGATCTGAAGTTGTTCTAATGAAAATGAAGCCGCCATGTGAAAATATAAAAGAAAAAAATTTTTTTCTTTCTTTCTTTCTTTCTTTCTTTCTTTCTTTCTTTCTTTCTTTCTTTCTTCCTTCCTTCCTTCCCTTCCTTCCTTCCCCCCCCCTCTCTCTTTCTTCCTTTCTAAAATTTATTTATTGAATCACCCCGAGAAAAGCTTTCAAGTTTAAGTCTCGGTTATACAATGATCAAACACCCTTCCCTTCACCAGTAATAATTTTTCACCACCAAGCACCCCAATATACCCCTCTCCCACTCTTTCTGATGCCTATGAGGCAGATGATTTCTACTTAACTCTCTCTCTACTTTGATTACATTCATTATTTCGACAAAAGATGCACCATTATTGTTTGGAATTTGCCCCCAACAATCAGAACTGCTGAAAAGGCATTGTGAAATAATTTGTTTTCGTTGCTGGCTGTGAAAACCATATGATGCTATCACGGCCGTGCAAATTTTGATTTCTAATATTTTTCTAATTTAGTCTGGAGGGATTTCTGCCAAGAGCCGGATAATTATGAGATTGGTTTCTGTGCATCTGGTGCCATGGCCGTGCTGGAGAGCCGCTTATGGGGGGCAACTCGTGTCCTCGGTTGGGCGTGAAGGACGAGCCGGTTCCGCCCCTCTTACCATGAGGCTGCAGTTGCCCCGTCACTGCTGGCTCATACTTGGCTTTCCAATAAGCTCTGAGTCGGCGGCCACCTTGCTGCCATGGGGGGGATAAAGGTGGAAGGGAGCAACACCATTTTCCTCCCGGGGAGGCATGGTGCTGTAGTTTAACGCATGGTCCATTCACTTTTCTGCCGCAAACTGCTGGGCTCTGGAGTAAATCCTCGTGCCTCTGCTGCCATGCCGGTCATGGGGGCAACTTGTGGCCTCTATCGGGCTTGAAGGATGAATAAGAGAGAAATTTCAGGGAGAAGGGACAACTATGAAGGTCCTATACCAGGAGCTAATTTTCTATAGATGAGGGTTGGGATGGCTGGAGTGTATTAGGTGAGTGGGAAAGTGGTGGAAAAATATGAGATCTGAGAGACAGGTGGACATCCCACCTATGAGGCGGAAGAATGAATGTGGATGTTATACTGATGTGTCCTGATATTAAATTTAAAAATTTAAATGATGGGTTATTTTGTATTAAGAATCTTAACAAGCAAGAGTACACTAAAACCTAAAAGAAGAAAAGAGTAAATAATAAACTTCATAATAGATACAAAAAGATAATTATAAAACAGAAGAAACAATGAAGCCAAGTTGTTTCTTTTATTATGACATATAACAGCAAATCAACAATGTATAAAAGAAAAAACTGATAAATTATATTTCACTAAATTAAAGACCTTTGTCTTTAAATGTGAATAAAAGGAGAAACGATAGACTGAGAGAATATATTTGCAGTTGGTTTATTTGGGGCTGGATACAGAGCTTATCTTGTTCTTGGCCAATGGTGGTTTATCTCTAATAATTCAGATGTTCCCCCTAGCACTGCCAGCAATGATCCTTGAGCACAGAGCCAGGAGTAATCTCCGAGAATAACTGATATGGCTCCCAAGCCCTAAAACAATCAAATAACATCCAATAAATGTAATATGTTCAGAATATAGAAATAAATTCAAACTTGAGAAATAAAGAGATGACCAAAAAATTCAGACAAACAGCAACATACTCTTTACCAAGGAGGATATATGAACAGCAAATACACATAAAAAATGCTTATATGCATTACTCATCAGAAAAAATTTGAATTAAGAGCACAATGGGCTATCATCATGTGAGTATCATTAATATTAAATGATCATACAAAGTATGAAAGAACTGGAATTTTATGATCTGGTCTAGTTAGTGGGTAGTGAAGAGCTACTGTATAACTTTGGGTGGGGAAGCTACTTTCTTTTTGAGGAGATTAATCTCTACCTGTTGTATATAATGGCTTGTACTCTGGGAAATGTTTTAGGTAGTGAAAAATCTAGGGAAAAGAAATGAAGTCAACTTGGAACCGTTGAAAATCAAAAATCGAAAGATGATTGATATGAGAGGAACTCTTTCGTGTTTGTCAACTGATGTTGACTGAACTGATAAGAAAAGGTGGCGTCTTCAAGGTCGACAAATTGTTGGGTATAGGATGTTTATAACTTTAACTAAAATGCAACGCTTTGTGTAATTCTAAGAATCTCAACTGCTCATAATTTTGCATGCATTGATAAATGTACTTATAAAGCTCTCTGATATAGCAAGAACTTACACTGTTAGTACAAAGGATTGCCAGTCCATAGAAGAATCTATTTCTCTTTTTCACCCCCTCCTGATCTGAAACTCTTTCTTAGAAAGCTGCACTTAACGCCGAGCATGAGAGAGAAGGGTATTATTTTCTCCAGCCATGCTGCAAGGTACCACCTACAGGGCCGACCTGATTGTTGTGGTTTCCTCTGCTCTATACTGAAAGCATTGTTTTACAGATGGATGATTGGACAGTAAGGTTGGAAATAGTTTAAAAAATAGTTTAAAAAATAGTTTAAAAACGTTTGGTGGGAAGGGGCGGTGGGGTTCACTTGGCTGTGCCCAAGACTTACCCTAGACTCTGAGTTCAGCGATCATTCCTGATGGTAAGCAGGGCGCCGTATGTGGTGCCAGAGAGCAGATCCAGGGCAGCCGCATGCAAGACAAGCACCCTACCTGCTGTGCAATTCCTCTGACACTTGACTAGATATAGCTTGAATGCATTTGTCCATGTGGCTTTTGTGCAATACAAGTGAAGAACCTCTTTCATGTAGTGGTTGCTCATGTCATATTTGTCTTTTCTGGGAAAGGGGCCCTGGCAGTGCAGACCCCTGGTCATTATTGCGTCTGGGGTGAGCACTAAATGTCTTGCATGTGATACTTTCAAAACATTTGTTGGTTTCCTGGGAAACCATTGCTTGAATACTATATAACCAGACTGTACCATGGATACTAATTATACAAGATGTCAGCAGGAAAAAGAGCTTGGGTTTTAAAGTAGGAACTAAGAATACAGGTTGTGGGTAGATGCTGATTTTTCTAGTCATCAAAGAAGAAAAATCCCATAGCCTCAAATACATATGCTACTAAAAATGAATGTGCGTATTATACTCACACATGATATGTTTAATGTTATAAATATATATATGCAGCTTCATGATTATATATATCTATGAAGCACTAAGAAGTCACTGAAAGTGTTTGACTTTTCTTTAAAAATATATATCATGCATGTATATATGCACGGGCATGTGTATACATATATGTGTGTGTGTGTGTATGCCCAGACAAATAATAAGGTTTTGTCTTTGTGATAAGTTTATGAATTTCCACTTTGGCTTTTCATTAGATACATAAGCACATTTGCCAGAGATGTTACTATTTAAAATTTACAAAACTGTTGTGACATATGAGACTTGAATCAGATCTGAATGTATTATGGAAATAGATTTGATGATTAAAGTGCCAGAGCAGTTTGTTTTGTTCAGATATTTAGTTTTAATTGTATATTAGAAAAATTAGAATGAGGCAGAATGAAAGAACTAAATGTAATATTTCAAATGTGTGATCTTACTTAGTTTACTCTTATATGTATCTGTGTCTGCAATAATATGACTTCAGTGTCAACCAGGTAAAGTAATTCCCCTTTCATTAATTTATACAAATGCCTCAGTAGATTAACATGGTACATGGGTTGATTTTTTAAAAAACACTGTCAGCATATTATGACATCATTCAATATCTACTAGGTTGTACTCAGCAAAAATTGGAATAAAAATCTGCAAAAGCTCTGTGGGGTTCAGCTTGGTAACAAGAGAGCTTAATTTCGATTCTATAGCTACCAAAATCTCTCATTAATTGGAGACACGGAACAATGGTTTTAAGTCTCTGTGCCAACTTCCTGATTTTCTCATAAAGTGCCTGAATCCCACAGGCTTTGCTTTTCATAACTTAAACTATGATATGCAGGGCAGTGTGTCAGCGTGGGGCAAAGAGCACTTGGACTTGCAGTAAGCATACATATGGGCACTGATTCTCTTGCCAGTGGGAGATGCCCAGAGAGATTAAGTGACTGATCTGAGTGTGTAAAACTAGCCTTGAAACAGCATGGGGGTGGGGGTGGGGTGAAGATTCTAGTCTTTCTAACCTCAGGAAGTGTGTTTCCTACTATGTCTGTGTCTTTCTACTCCTTCAAAATTTTTATGGTTGAACATAGGGCAGCAGTATGAACATTCTTATCCCATCTATGAACACGATCGGAGATGCTCCATATCTTCCCCTTTTTTGATTATTAGTGTTTGTCTCTATTCTATTACTTATTAACCCTTCACATGTATGGTCTCATCACTGTCACTGTCACTGTCCTCACGTTGTTCATTGATTGGCTTGAGCGGACCCAGTAACATTGTGAGACTTGTTACTGTGTCTGGCATATAGAAAACATCATGGGGAGCTTGCCAGGCTTTGCTGTGCGGGCGAGATACTCTCAGTAGCTTGCTGGCCTCTCTGAGAGGGGTGGATATGGTCTCGTAGGAAAGAAAATCCATGCGTAAAAATTGTCGATTAAATGGGTGTCTCTGTGTGTGTGTGTTTGTGTGTGTGTATTTAGCTCTTGAGCCACACTCAGCAATGGCCAGGGCTTATTCCTGGCTCTGTGATTAGAGATAACTCCTGGCTGGCTCAGGGCCATATGGAGTGCCAGGGATGGAGAGAAACTGAGTCAGCCATGTGCAAGACAAGTGCACACTGCCAACTGCACTATCTTTACAGCCATGCAATGAGTTTTTATAAGGGAGTTTGTGTTTAAAATATGAAACAATGAAAAGTTGCAGTTTGTGTAGTCAGACTATATTAACATGTGATAAAAGAAAACCATATTTTTAAGCATAAAGTACAGAAGTAGGGATATTTTGAACCTTCACTTTCAAAGCACTAAATACGGAATAGAAAAGCAAAAGCCTCAATAAAAATGTCTTTTACCAAACATAACTATTCCATTGAAAGTAGCTATTTCTGTAGTAGCAGTTGGCATTGCACCTATGAGCTTCACACTCAGAACATGGAGATACTTTTAGGGAAGGGTAATTTCCAGTGGAGCACTTCAGAAAAAGTCAGCCACAGGCTGCTTTGATCGTTTTAACTAAGACTCTCCTTTCACTTACAGTTTAATTCACTGAAATTTTTTAATCCTAACCCATCTATCGTTCTTTCAACATCCTGCAGGACTTAGCTTGTCTTATTTAACTCTAACCCCTGCTATCTTAAAATGTGAAATTTGTAGTCTATGTATGATAAGGTCATATATGCAAAGAGCATACTGTTAAGAAATTTTGACAATTCTGCAAAACGTTTTATTGGAAGTTTTTAATAGTGAAGGGAAATTGCTTTTTTATTCCCTCTGTAATAAAGAAATTCAGCTGCGACAATGATTTCTTTTTGAGTGATACTTTCAATCCCTGACTTCCTTAAGACAGGCGGTTGTGTTGGTTGATTGGAGGCTCCCGTGCACGGGTGTATTGAGGAGGATGGGGTCGGGAACTCTGGGAGGGAGAAAGAGGACTCTAAATGACCTTCCCTTTTAAAGCTCTATTTAAATGTCTCAAACAATTTGAGAAATCAACATGCAGAAGAAATCAAACAGAAAATATCAGTTAAGATGGGTGGAACTGGAGTTCTAGATAATTGCTAAAATATAAAATGCTATTTTCCTGAGAATCACTCTCACTACCACCATCACCCCATTGTTCATCGATTCGTTCAAGCGGGCCCAGTAACGTCTCCATTCGTCCCTGTCACATGCTAGTGTAGCCCGATGACATACTGGGGGCTCCTTCAGGATCAGAGGACTGAGAATCATTCATTGTTACTGTTTTTGACATATTGAGTACGCCAAGGTTAGCTTGTCAGGCTCTGCTGTGCGGGCGCGGTGCGGGCGGGCTCTCCAAGACAGATGGAGGCTTTTGGAGGCGTTTGGGGCAGCGTCTAATCACCTTTACAGGTGTTCCTAGTCAGGCATATAGGCGGGTTACGATCCTTTCAGTAGCCTTCCGGGTTCTCCGAGAGTGAGAACTAGAGAATAAGAGGTCTTATAAGCACGGCCGCGCACTTCCTGAAGCTTGGTTTTAGAGTCTCTGGATCCTGGCTGTTGTTGGGGTTACACAGCAGTTGGTGGGTGAAACTGTCTAGCTGCTGGAAGGTGGGGGAGCTGGGTGGAGGAGGCCCAGTACCGAACTGAGCAGGCTTGGAGATCTCAGCCCCGGGTCCCGCACACCTGGGTTCCTCTGCCGGTTCCTCGTCCAAGTGTGTGGTGTATGGTCTCAGCATGGCTTCGGCTGCATCTCGGTCTCTATTCCTGAGAATAGAGGAAAAGATAACTTTATCTAAACACTATTGGTCATGTTTATATGAATGATTGTGTACTTTTAGTGTCTTCAAAATTGTATTTTGACAACTATATTATTATGACCACCACTAAAAGTTCGATTTTCATTGATCACTTTACACTTGACCCATTTACCCATTTTTTCCTCTTTACTCCCTTCTTTTTCCTTGGGTAACCACTATTCTGTTCATGCATTCTAAGAAGTTGTTTTTGTTTGCTTTGTTTATTTATATTTAGCATCTGTGTGAAATAATGTGGTATTTGTCTTTTGCTGACTTACTTATTTTACTGGTCTATGATGCCTTATATGTCTGTTCATGTTGTGGTGTTACAGATGGCAAGATTTCATCTTTTTTAAAATACAGGTGAGTAGTATTCCATTTTGCAGACATTTCTACATTGCATTAAAAAGAGAATATGTCTGAGAAATGCATCATTAGGTTATTTAGTCATTGTGAGAACATTTTAGAAATAATTACATAGATGCTGTAGCCTACTCAAATCTGTGATATAGTATATATTTTTGTAACCAGTTTTAAATGTAGAATCATTGTTTAAAACACCTTTATGTGATGTATAATTATAACACATTTTCTTAATCCATTGGACACTTTATAGTGCTGTGAACATAGAACTGTATGTATTGTTTTGAAATATGTTTTTTAATTTTTTGAGTAAATACTTATAGGTGGACTAATTTTAACTTATGGCATTTCTAACACTGGTTCTTACTGATCTTTGCCATTCTCTCAGGTGTGAGATGATATCTTGGTTTTGAACTGGACTTTCCTAATAATAAGTAATTATAAAAATTTTATGTACCTATTGGCCCTTAGTATGTCTTCTTTGAAGAAATGTTTATTCAAATCCTCTGCTCATTTAAAAAAATCAGGTTGTTCAACTTTTGTTATTGAGTCGTATGGTCTTTTTGTATATTTTAGATACTAATATCTTTTTCACATGTTAGTTGCAAATGTGTTCTACCATTCAGGAGAACCTTATCTTATTTTGCTATTTGTCTCCTTTTCTATGCAGAGAACTTTTCAAACTTGACATAATTCCATTATAGTTTTACTTTTGCTTCCCTTCTCATTGTTGGTGAGCCGCTAAGTACATATCCAAGGCTCTTATTACAGAACTAATAACCCTATTTTCTAATATTTATTTTCTGGTTCTAGTCTTACATTTAAGATTAATCCATGTTGAATTAATTTTATAGTATAAAATACTGCACTGCACTGCACTGCACTGTCCTCCCATTGTTCATCAATTTGCTCGAGCGGGCCCACTAATGTCTGCGTTGAGAGACTTCTTGTTACTGTGTTTGGCATACAGCATACATCACTGGGAGCTTGCCAGGCTCTGCCGGGCAGGCGAGATAGTCTCCAGAGCTTGCTGCGCTCTCTGAGAGGGGTGTAGGAATCAAACCCAGCTTGGCAGGCTGGCTACCGCTGTGCTATCGCTCCAGCTGTTTATTATTGAATATATAGAATATAATTTGATATGTTGCTGATTTGTTAAGAATTCCTTTAACTTTGTAACATGATTTGTATTGGTACAAAAGTAATACTTTTGTTCATAAAATATTTTAAGGGCAATTTAAGTGAAATAAAGGGGGCACACAACACACACAACACTCACAAAAAGGCTCTAGCTGTCCTAGCATTTGTCTAATTGGGGGAAAAAAACCCTTGGGAGTGGGGGATCTAAAAGTGATCATGTAAGAAAGTATAGAATATTTATTAAAGGCAAGAAAAGTTGCAAAACTTTCTTAGAGGAGGAGCTAATCAGAAAAGACATTTTACAAAAACAAACGACAGGAAGTGGACCTGGAATCAAAGTCACTGTCACTGTTATCCCATTAATCATCGATTACTCGAGTGGGCTCTGGTAGGGTCTCCATTTGTCCCAGCCCTGAGATTTTAGCATCTAAACTTTTTGCTCTCTCTCCTCGGATGCACAGCGGGTAGGGCGTTCGCCTTACAAGTGGCCAACATGGCCGACCCGAGTTCGATTCCTCCGCCCCTCTCGGAGAGCCCGGCAAGCTACCGAGAGTATTCGATATGCCAGACACAGTAACAACAAAGTCTCCAATGGAGACGTTACTGGGCCCGCTCGAGCAAATCGACGATCAACGGGAGGGCCTTTACCTTTACCTCCTCGGATGCAGCAAGCCAGCTGGACATCCTTGGGCATAATGGTGGCAACATCATTTTAGCACCAGTAGCTAAAATGGAGTCAAAGTATGGAGGTTAAAGCTGTTACAGGTTGGAGGGGGAGCTGAGACTTTTTGATGGTTCTAAATTAAGGTCCGACATTTTAACACATTACAAAACTTTCAGAGTAAGCAAGCAATATAAAATACTATAGTTTAGTATAGTGTTCTAATTTTATTCTTTTTTACTTGTATGGTGTTATAATTTTATTCCTTTACTGGTACTATCCACTTTTCCAAACACAATTTTTGAAGAGACTTTCTCAAACATTTCTATTCATTATATAATGCAAAATTGTATATAATTGCATATAACTATAAATAAAGTAAAGTAAAGGCCCTCCCATTGATCGTCGATTTGCTCGAGCGGGCCCAGTAACGTCTCCATTGGAGACTTTGTTGTTACTGTGTCTGGCATATCGAATACTCTCGGTAGCTTGCCGGGCTCTCCGAGAGGGGCGGAGGAATCGAACTCGGGTCGGCCATGTTGGCCGCGTGTAAGGCGAACGCCCTACCCGCTGTGCTATCGCATATAACTATATTAACATAATTTGAAATCAGGAAGCGTGGCACCTCCATTTTCTGTTTTATTCAGAATATTTTGGCTATTTGCAATCTTTTCTGAATACTTAAAAATGTTGTGTTGCATATTATCATTTGTCCATGAAAAATGCCTTTGGAATTTTGATATTGATTTCTCAAAACCTATAATTGCTTTAGGTGAGATTGTCTAACAGTTATTTTTTTCAGTCTATGAACATAGATTATTTTACCATTCCTTTTTGTCTTTTATCTCTCTTACTAATGTCTTACAGTATTCATTGCACAGGTGTTTTAACTCCTTTGTGAAGTGTGTTCCCAGGTATTTTATTCTTTTTGTTGTGATTTTGAATGGGATTGTCTTCTGAATTTCTCTTTCTACAATAGTAATGCAACAAATGTTTGCTCATTTATTTTGTAGCCTGCTGTTTTTCTCATTGTTTTTAATAGGCTTTGGGGGAGTCTTTGGGTTTTTGTATGTATATTGACATATCCGTCACTCTTAGAGAGCCCGGCAAGAGTATCCCACCCACACTGCAGAGCCTGGCATGCTACCCATGGCTTATTCGATATGCTAGAACAGTAACAATAATAGGCCTCATTTCCCTGACCCTGATAGAGCCTCCAGTATTGCAGCATTGGGAAAGATGAGTGAGAAGTGGCTGCTAAAATGTCAGGGCTTGGGGCTAGCACAGCGGAAAGGACGTTGGCCTTGCACGCGGCCAACCCGGGTTCAATTCCCAGCATCCCATATGTTCCCCCGAGTACTGCCAGAAGTAATTCCTGAGTGCATGAGCCAGGAGTAACCCCTCAGGGCTGGGACGAACGGAGACGTTACTGGCACCCGCTCAAGTAAATCGATGAACAACAGGACAACAGTAATACAGCAATAAATACAGTGATTGACATACCCAGCAAATAGTAATAGTTTTTCACCTACCTTTTCAATTTTAGACATCTTCTTTCCTTGTCTTGCCCAATTGCATAGATTAGCACTTAAACTATATTGGATAATTGAGGTGAGACTTTACACACTTGTCTTATTCCTGACTATATATGTTGAGATTTCCATTTTCACTAATGATTATGATACTAGTTTTGTCATATATAGATTTTATGATGATGATACATATTTCTTCTATATAGATTTTATTGAACATTCTTATAATTAAATGTGGATTCTCATCAAATGCTTTTAGTGCACCAATCGAGATCATCCTAATATATTTTTCCTCCCATTGATTGATGACGGATGTCACATTAATTGGCTTGCGCATATGTTGCCAAATGAATTGCTAGAATAAAACCCACTTGATCATGAACTATGATCCTTTGTAGTGCATCATTGGAATTGTTTTGGTAGTATTTTGTCCAATATTTTTGCATCTGTCAAAGAAATTTGATGGCAATTTTATTTCTATATGATGCCATTTTCTGGTTTTGGTATCAAGGTGAATTTTGACCTCATAAAATTTACCTGGAAGCATCCTTTCCTCTTCAACTTATTTTGAAAAATCAAAAAGTATGGCTCATATGTCTCTAAATGTTAGATAAAATGCAGTAGTAAAGTTACCTGATCTTGAAACTTTGTATTTTGGGAAGTTTTTGACAGCTGTTTCAATTTATTTACTGAAATCAGTCTGCTTAGATTTTCTACTTATTCTTGATAGTCTCAGAGGTTGTAGAGTCCAAGAATTTTCCATTTGATGTTGATTATCCATTTTATTGACTTAATGGTGTCTCCTGATCTCTTGTTTTTCTGTTATCTGGTATAAATTCTCTCCTGTTTGTGATACTACTTATTTGAAGTATTGTTTCTTTTCCCTTTCTGTAACCTAGCTAAGTGCATATCACACTTTTTTTCTGGCTTTTCAAACAACCAGTTCTACATTTATATTTTTATTTGTACTATATTTTCACTCTCATTTTTATTATTATTTTATTGACTTTTGTTTTCATTGTTTTGTTCTAATTTTTAAAGTTAGATTATTTGTGACTTTTTTTTATTTCTTTAGGTTGGCTTATATTGGTCTAAACTTCATTCTTACTATTGATTTTCCTGTGTTCCATGGGTCTTATGTCTTATATCTTATATCTTCAACTTCATTTGTTTCCAGATATTTAATTTTTCCCTTGATTTTTCTCACTTGATAGTTCATTGTTTTGTTTAGTCTAAATATATTACTTATTTATCTTACTTTATTCTCATAGCTGATTTCTAGTATGATTTCTATTATGATCAGAAAAGACACAATATAGTTTAGTCTTCATAAATTTACAGAGACTTATACCCAAACATGTAGGATCTATGCTTGAGAATGTTCCACGTGCAATTGAGGAGAATGCATATTCTGCTTTTGTAGAATGTAATAATGTCCTGTATATGTCTGTTGAGTTCATTCTGTCTAGCATGTCATTAGAAACTATTATTTTCTTGTCAGTTTTCTGCCTGAGAGACATCTCCAGTGATCCAAGTGACACACATAGTGCACCATTATTTTGTTGTTGTCCATGTCCTCCTGGGTCTGTAAATATTCTTTTTTTGTAAATATTTTTTATATATATTTTAGTGCATCAATGTTGAGTTCATATAGACTGATAAATATTAAGTCTTCATGATAGATTTACCCCTTTATTATTCACTTGATCACTTGACATACCGATACTCATTGATTTGCTCGAGCCGGTGCCAGTAACATCTCCATTAATCCCTGTCATGTGCTACTGTAGCCCAATGGAGTTTTCTTATTCTAGGAACACGAAGAGCCTCAAACCAATTGTTCAGGGTCTTGATGAAGAAGTCTGACCATCTTGTAGGCCGGTGGCCATGTGATCTTTTGATGTCCCGTGGAATCCAGTCTCCCTGTTTGGGAGACCCGGGGAGTGTTCCCATCCTGTTTTTGTAGGGCCCAGGTCACTGAGGCATATGTTACTGCAGGAAGAACAGTGGAATCGAAGAGATGTGCCCTGAGCTGGAGGTTCTTTATCCACTTAGCTATTTCTTCATCCTCTTAGCTATGTCTTCGACACTTTTGAAGGCATTCCAAGCCGCTCTCTTCCTCCTGCGCAACTCAAGTGCCAGGTCATTCGTCATGTTGACTTCTCCACCTAGGTATATGTAAGTGCTGAATTCAGAAATGTTCATTCCATTGAGAGTGACTGGAACATCAGGAACAAGACCGTTTCTCATAACATTGTCTTTGTGAGATTCAGCTGGAGTCCGACCTTTCCACACTCACAGTCGAAGTCAGCCAGCATTTGTGCCACTTGGCTGATGTTTGGTGTTATTAGAACGATGTCATCAGCGAAACAGAGGTGGTGTAGTTGCCGACCGTCTGTGTTCACTCCCATTCCTTCCCATTCCAGTCATTGCATGATGTTCTCGAGAGTGGCACTGAAGAGTTTCGGTGAAATGGTATCACCCTGCTGAACTCCTCTCTTGACATGGATGATCACTTCCTTGTAGAATGGTGAGATCCTGGTAGTGAATCTGCAATACAGATCCCAGAGGATCCTGATGTATTGAGTTTGAACGCCCTGTTTGGCTAGGACTTCGATGACCGTTTCAGTCTCAACAGAAGTCTATTTATCTGCGTATACCTATTCCTGGTTTTTCTGTTATTGCTGTTTCCATTTGCTTTAGGTATTAGGCTGGAGTGATAGCACAGCAGTAGGGCATTTGCCTTGCGTGCAGCCAGCCTGGCAGAGCTGGGTTCGATTCCTCCGCCCCTCTCAGAGAGCCCGGGAAGCTACCGAGAGTATCTCACCCGTACGGCATGCCAAACACAGTAACAAGTGTCACAATGGAGAAGTTACTGGGCCAACTTGAGCAAATCGATGAACAACGGGAGAACAGTGACAGTGATTAGTTTCTATTCCTTCAGTCTGATTTTGTGTTTTTCATTAGTATTGAAGTGATCTCATTGACACAGCATATTAGTTAGCACTGTCCTCCTGTTGTAACATCTACCTAGCAAAACTAGCTTAGCACTGTAGCACTGTCTTCTCGTTGTTCTTCGATTTGCTTGAGTGGGCCCAGGAACGTCTCCATCGTGACACTTCTTGTTAATGTGTTTGGCATATTGAACACGTCACGGGTATCTTGCCAGGCTTTGCCTTGTGGGCAAGATACTCTCGGTAGCTTGCCGGTCTCTCTGAGAGGGACAAAGGACCAAACCTGGCTGAGCCAGGCCGGCTGCGTGCAAGGCAGATGCCCTACCGTGGTGCAACACAGCATATTATGTGTTTTCTTTTTTAAATCTACCCACCCCTCTGTGTTCTTAATGACTAGTTTAGTCCATCAACATTGAGGGATATTACTAACATCTAAGTAAGTAATTAAGTGATATGAAATTAATTTTTCATTAATTGTTTATTTTATAGTTGTAGGCCACACCTTGATGTGCCCAGGGCTTATTCCGGCTTCTGTGCTCACGGTTCACTTCTGGTGGGCTCGGGGCGACAATATGGGTTGCTAGGGGATTGAACCCTGGTCAGCTATGTGCAAGGCAACTGCCTTATCCTCTATACTCTCTGTTCCAAATAAATTTATTTAAAATTCACTCTGATATTTACATTTTTCTTTTTCTCCTTTCCATATCGATGTTTTTGCCATCACTTTTTTCCCTTTATATATCAATTAGTTGATAATTTTGGTTTTAATTATGTTGATTCTTTCATCTTTTTATCTTCATGCTAGATTTTTTTTTGAGTGTGTGTGGTTGATTACCCATTTTTACTACATGTTTACTTTTTCAGTGGGATTTTTCACTCTATTTTTTATTACTTCTAAGTTAGATAAATTTCACTTTTCAGAAATTGCTTTAATATTTATGCAAGACTGTTTTATGCTGATAACTTTTTGACTTTAGTTTATGAGGAAATATCTATTGTTTTTTCACTTTGAAAAATTTGCCAGAATCAAAATTTGCAAGAAAATTACCTTTTACTTATTTTTCACTCCCTTGTCAAGCCATTTCCTCCTGGCCCATAAGGTTTCTGTTAAAAAAAAATCACATGTTGGGCTGGAGCGATAGCACAGCGGGTAGGGCGTTTGCCTTGCACGCAGCCAACCCAGGTTCGAATCCCAGCATCCCATATGGTCCTCTGAGCACCGTCAGGAGTAATTCCTGAGTGCAGAGCCAGGAGTAACCCCTGAGCATCGCCGGGCGTGATCCAAAAAGCAAAAGAAAAAAAAAATCACCTGCTAGTTGTATGGGAGTTTTCTGGTATATAACATCTGTTTCTATGTTGTTATCTTTAAAATTTACAATTTTGATTGTTTCTTTCTTGATTTGACACTGATCTTCTTTAGAATTTTTTGATATTCATTGAGTGAATTGTTTATACCTTCAGCTGATTGGCCAAGTTCTAGGTTAGTAATTATCCGAATAATTCTTATGCACCTTCTCTCTCCCTTTTTCTAGAATATCTTTAATACAGATGTTATCACTTGATGTTATCCAACATTTGTCTTAAGATCCTTTAAAACATTTTTATTTTTTTACTAGTCTAGGAGCTTTACACTACTTTTCTTCCAGCTTGCTAATTCTATATTCTGCTTATCTACTTTGTTGTCTCATTTGTATGTAGTATTTGGAATTCACACATATTGTGTGTATTAGTGCTATTGTTTCCACTTTAAAACTTAATTTTGTTGTTTCTGTTGTAGTTATTATTTTGTTGATCCATTATATCCCAAGTTTGTAAACAACCATATAACTATAGATTTGAAATACTTCTATTTCTGAGAACTTGTTTTATTTGGTTTTTTTATGACATGATCTCATCACTGTAGCACTGTAGCACTGTCCTCCCATTGTTCATTGATTTGCTAGAGCGGGCACCAGTATTGTCTCCATTGTGAGAATTGTTGTTACTATTTTTGGCTTATCGAATATGCCACAGGGAGCTTGCCAGGCTCTGCCATGCGGGCGGGATACTCCTGGTAGCTTCCTGGGCTCTCTGAGAGGGGTGGAGGAATCGAAGGCAAACGCCCTACCCACTGTGCTGTCGCTCATCACTTGCTTTATTTTTATGTATTAGGCATAGTGGTCATACCTCCTATCAGGAAATATTGGCCTTGATTTATAAGATAAGGTTATACATTTTTGTTTTAGAGTACCCAGCTGTTTAGGACCACAGTGACTGAGGGAGGCCCCAATGGCCCGAGTAGTTGGCATATGAAAGCATGCAGCCTGGAGAATCCTTCCAATAGCAGTGTGAATGTGGAAGTGGGAACCTCATAAGCTAATCACAGGAAGCTGACGCAGGCTTGAGCCAGTAATCTATCTATAAACGCTTCCCCAGAAGTTTAAAGAGCTTTGGAGTTGTGTTTTGCATTCAAGTCTAATGTCAGCCTTGGATCTTACAAGGATTTTGTTTGTCGGAACTAACAGTAGGTGAACAAAAGTTAACATGGAGTTGATGCCTATCAATATCCCATTTTGGGGCGAGTTAATCCCGTTAACTATTCTACCATCTAATGTTTTAAATGAAGAAAATAAAAAATCTTTTCGGTATGGTCTGGGAACTCACTCAGTTTCATCCTTTTATTCTGAATCCCAGGAAAATGGTTCTGTTTTCAGTCCTTAAAGAACAGCATCTTTGTTCTCCACAGTCTTCCTCCATGCAAACTCCCTTTATTCACAAGTGGATGTGAGTATTCACATCTATAGTTCAGTTCTTAGGGGTAGGGACACCTGATGTGGGTTATAAGACTTCCTTTCTCTCCCTTGGAGACACTTTTGTGATATACTTGGCAGTTACTGACCACACACAGTACAGGGGCAGTAGTCTGGATGAGACCTATCTCTACTTATCCTGTGTATTTCCTTGGAAATAGTTTTGTTGTGGAGTCACTGACCTCAACATTGTTTAACTCCAAGTCTTCATATTTAGTTTTACATTTTTATGTAGTAGAGCATTTTCTCACGTGCCTTTTTGCCATTCGGATTTCTTCTTTGAGAAAGTTTCTGTTCATTTCGTCACCCCATTTTTTGATGGGGTTGGATGTTTTCTTCTTGTGGAGTTCAATCAGTACTTTGCATATCCTTGTATCAACCCCTTGTCGAATTTGTGTTCGGTGAATATCCTAAAAGAAAGGATTTTAAAGGCACCTGCATGTGGTTGAATTACAAAACTAGATAGTAAATGAGTTGCAGATGGTGGATGATAAAGTGGAGGGTCATATCAAAGAGAGAAGAGCTAACAAGATATGAACTACAAATCATGAGGTATTTCAGAGCAAAGAAGTGGTACTGTGGAATTGTTAGCCAAGGAAGATTGTTTGCTCTCCATCATTTCGACATAAGAGAGGTAGAAATATATGGGAGGCTGGAAAACCAGGTAGAAAATTATTTCAGATATGAGGAGAAAAGGTGAAAAGCCATGCTGAGACCACTCTCCACACGTTTGAACAAGTCTCATGCATGAAGGAACTGGCAGAAGAACCCAGGCTTGCAGGTCCCAGGGCTGAGATCTCCAAGTCTGCTCGGATTGGGGCTGGGCCTTCTGCACCTAGACCCTCCATCTTCCAGTATGTAGGTGTTACACCCACCAACTGCCCCCAGCACCAGGTAATCCCATCAACATCCAAGACCCAGAGACTATAAAACCCAGCTCCCGGAAATTCACAGCCGCATTCATGGCTGCATGACATCTTATTATCTAGTTCTTACTCTGGAGAACCTGGCAGTCTACCAAAAGTGTCCTGCCCACATGGCAGAGTCTGGCAAACTCCCCGTGGCATACTCAATATGCCAAAATCAGTAACAATGATGGGCCTCATTCTCCTGACCCTGAAAGAGCCTTGACTATGGCACTTTCTAAAATCTCAGGGCTAGGACGAAGGAGATGTTACTGGTGCCTGCTCGAGGAAATTGATGAACAACAGGATGACCATGATACTGTGAGCATGAGGTGAAAAGGTGGATGAATGCTGTAGATTTGTAAGAAAATGGAAGAGAGAGTAGAGAAACATATACAACTCTTATTTTTTTTTGCTTTTAGTTAACATGCGTAATTATTTATTTGTTTTATATTATTCAGCTATTTTTAAATGAGTAATATTTAAAGGAGTAATATTATGGAAAATAAATGATTTCTGGAAATTTGTCAATTGTAGTTTCCCTTTCTTCTGATTTTGAACAACTTGGACTACTCAAACACAGTGTAGACTTTACTTTTGTAACAGAGCAGTTATAGAATTGATTGTCATGATTTTGTTTTGCGAGTGTAGTGAAATTCTCCTCCTTATTCTGGAGATTTTTTTATAGTGTTGTCTACTTTATATGCCAGCATTTCAACTAATTCTCTTACCTTTAATATTTTAGCACCCATTGAGCTATTTTTGACAGATCGCAACTGAGTTTTAGAATAAAACAAGTGGTTTAATGGGCTGTGCTTCTATTTTTATAATGTATAGTTAATGCTGAGTATGTTGATAGATGCTGATGGTTGTTATTTCTAATGCTTAACATTACCCTCTGAATGCTTTGAACGTGTTTAATACTGTGTGCGTGCAAGGCAAATGCCCTACCGCTGTGCTATCACTCCCTGTGTGCAAAGGACTTTACATTAATAATATCATTTACCCGTATGATTTCCTAACTGCCAGGAAATGGCTTTTATTATTACTTTAGTTCTACAGGTGGAGCGATAGCACAGCGGTAGGGCGTTCGCCTTACAAGCGGCCAACATGGCCGACCCGAGTTCGATTCCTCCGCCCCTCTCGGAGAGCCCGGCAAGCTACCGAGAGTATTCGATATGCCAGACACAGTAACAACAAAGTCTCCAATGGAGACGTTACTGGGCCCGCTCGGGCCTTTTTAGTTCTACAGGTAAAAGAGAAAACTACAGGGGTTAAATTCTTGCTTTGCATACAGCCAACCCCAGTTTGTATGTGGCCACTACCCTGAGTTCTGCCAGAAATGGTCCCTGAGCACAGAGCCAAGAGTAAGCTCTGAACACTGCAGAGTGTGGCTCAAAGAAAAAAATCCCAAATGAACAGAAAGAAATGAAGTAGAGTTCTAATTGAGGCTTTGTTTTATGCAGCAGAACCAGTTCTTAACTGTTTTTAACAGGGCTATGTTCACATAACATGCCTTACTCAGTCCTTAACTGAAACCTGTTTATACAGCAGCTCTCAATGAAATCAGAATGAGCTATTGCTGAGTTTAAATGCTATTTTTTATATATAACATGAGTTATGTTTAAAAAATGAGTCAGAAACATGTGTCTTTCCATGGAAATATCTAATTTTTAAAAGAATGGCTCTAACTTTTGGGCTCTCCAAAGATAATCTTCTCTTTGAGATAGTGACATCTTTATCACAGGAAATTTTTATTAAAATATTAATGAACATGGAGAGCCAGAGTGACAGGGCAGTGGGCAAGGTGTTTGCTCTTAAGCAGCTAACCTAGGTTCAGTCCCCAGCATCCCATATGGTCACCCAGATCCACTGCCAGGATGTCCTGAATGCAGAGCTAGGAGAAACCTCTGAGCATTGCTGGGAGTGACCCTTAAAAAACAAAAGCAAGCAAACAAACAAACAAACAAACAAACCCACCTTTATAAACACTAATTACAAGCCTTATGTCATCTATATCATTGATGTTGGATGATGGAAGTTGTATTAAGTGTCATTTGATGATATCCCATCTAATCAGGAAATTATTTGAGTTTCTGAATTTTAGTAAAACTATTTCAGGACACAGTTTAAGAGGAGAGCAGCAATATTTTGATCAGCATTTTATAGGTTTTGGCCAAAGTCCTTTGAAAGGTTAACTGAGCAAGAGAAGTGGCTAAAATAAGATTAGAGTGAAAATTAAAAGAGAACAAATTTGAAGTAACTTTCTGTGGAAAATGTGGAAAACTTTTAAACTATCAATTCCTGAAGAGAAATCTGTAGATACATTGTGATGACACAGTAACTATAATATTTTAATTTGCATTAAAATAAATTAATCCCTACTATTTTTACAAAACAATAAAAAGGTGGATTCTAAAAGTGATGTCTATATTTGGTGAGTTTAGTGAATTTTAAGATAGCTAATTTTTTCAGGGAAGCATAATCAATGATACTAACAATTCTGCTTATTACCATTACTGAAATAATACATTTATCCATGCCAAGTACTGAAATATTTTACATGGATATTTATTTACAAATTTTACCCTAACCCCATGAAATAGTAGTGCTATTATTATTTATTATTATTATTATTTAGCCTTATATGGAGTTTAACACCTGCTTTGGGCTGCATTCCCAAGCAACCCGACTCCGGGAAGACACGGGCCCGGCGCACTGGGGGCCACGACAGGCCTCACACCGTCCATGGGCTGGGCCTCGATCAGAAGGACTTGGGCCCCCCAAGAGCGGCGCTGGGGAGTGGGTCTTCCGTATGCCACATGTCCCGCGCCCCACCTAGTGGCGGGGATTCGGCGCTGGGCTCAGTGATTAAGTTAAGTGATTAAGTGTGATTATTAGCCTCCATTTTCAAGTAAGCATTCTAAGAGTCAGGGAAGTAAAGAAACCGAATCTGAATTAAAACACACACCTGATTTTTGTATCTGCTTTCTATAGCCTACTGTATTTCTGTGTCACTGCAGAATATTCTGTTTCCTCTGTAGTAGTTGACTTTATCTGTTTTACTTTTTTTGTGGTTTAATTTTCTGTAGAATTATGATATCTTTGTTTGATTATGACAAACCAGTTGAAAGGAGGGAGAGGCAATAACACATCATTTCTGAATATTAAGCTACAAATTATTTTGGAATCTGGTCCCTTAGTAACTAAATGTGTGGCTGTTAAATTTGTGGTAAAGTGAAAACAAAAACAAGAAACAAAACATGTAAAATCCTAAGCCAGACATTAGACTTGAATATAAGTTAATTTAGGCAATGAATAGTTGCCCTCTAAAGAATTTTTATTTCTGTCTTCACCCTTTTCCCTTTTTATTTTGTTTTGTTTGGGGGCCATACCCAGTGGTTCTCAAGGATTACTCCTAGCAGTGCTAAGGATTGAATGCAATGCAAGAACCTAAACCCCTGTATTATCTCTGCAGTCCAAGAATTTTTCTTATCTTTCTGAAACTCAAGAAAATACAAGTTTACTTTATTATCTTGAAAAATATAAAGTAAAGTTCTTGCTGTTCACTTGCAAAACCATTGTTGTTTTTAACTCAGAGATTGCACTGTCCCTATTTATACTCAATATGGTGTTAGGTAAACTAAAATTAATTTGAATTTTTATTGAGTGATAAAAAATTGAAGTATTCATGATCTTCAAGAGTTATATATCATTGGGACTGGAGATTTGGCTCAGCCGAAGATTACATATCTTGCATTTGTAAGGCCCTGAATTTAATCCTTAGAATTCCCCCTAAATCCCAACCAAAAAAAAAGTTATTTATTTTCAGTTTTCACTCTTTTGTACTTTTGTCTGTCTGTATAAATGAATTTTATAAATGTATAAAATATATTAAAAAACCATTAGTTCTCTCATTTTCAGAGAAATATGTCTTACTATTTTGAATGTCCTGTGAAATCATTAAAACATATAAAAGGAAAATTACAAATTTTAGGCTTATGGCACAGAAATGTGCTGCTGTATAGTTAAATATGCTTATCAAGTAAAACAAATCATATAATTGTCTCATAAGGATCTTATTTCCATATAGAACCTTTGAATGGAAAATAGATCTTATTTTCATAGAGAAACAAAAATATGTAAAGCCACTTTTCTCTCTAATTAAATGGCTCTATTCATTTCCTGTTGACTTTGGACATTATTCCAAGATGATCTCTCTGGAGAGTGTTAAAATCCCTAGCCTAAAAATATAGTGACAGTTTTAACTTCACCCTAAGGCAAATCTTTCCATTTTACAGTAAGTTCATGCTGATGTTCTTTAAAGTTAAATCCTCAGATACTTAAAATATTACATTTAGAGGCTTTTGAATTTTGAATTTTACTTTTGGGTTTTGAACCAAATTAGGGTTTGGTCAATAAACTAAGGAAGCTATAATTCATACACTTTAGCAGAGAAATAAATGTCCATTTATAAGCAGAAAAAAATTTCTCCTTTAATGGTGATCAACCGTCATTATGGACTTGGTCATACAGTTTTACCAGTGAGCATAGATCTATTGAGGATCTATTGAAGAATCTCAAAAGGGCTTAACTTCCAAAATTATAATTTTTTTACTAATAATATTTGGAAAGTTTATTTATACCTTAATATATTTTGAGAAAATTTCTTAGAGCTTCAAATTTAAAACAAAAATTAAAGTAACTGTGGAACAGAGTAATGGAACTTATTCTCTGGGATTGAATACTTGATTTATATCCCAGTTTAAATAATGGCTGTCAGTGCACTCATTTTTATTAAAACTTCTTTCATTTTGAAGAGAAAATTACTATAAGCTAAATAGCAAACTACATAACATTACCTTTATCTAAATAGAAGACATGTTGTTGAGGGTTGAAGATTCAGCCTTTTCTGGTATTATTTAAATCACAACAAATGCTGAGTCCTGTGAAAAAAAGAAATGGTGGACAAAAGGATGTTAAAGTACAGAAACTAATATTAAGTTATGCTTTTATAGTAAGTAGGCATAGCATACACTTTTCTCTATCCTTTGGAAGATATTAAAATTAATATCCCATGCTTTTTCTGGTTCCTGTTAGCTGCTTCCCCGCTTGGTGAAAATTAATGAAATTCTATGGGAGGATCCATTTTCCTATGTTTAATTTTTGCTTCTACACTGCCCATTTTTCCCATTATTTCTTCCATCTTCAAAATCAGTAGTGCCTAATATATTTTTTTTACCATGCATCTTCTGATTCTGCTTCTCCTGCCTCCCTTATTACAAGGACCCTTGTGATTACATTGAACCTGTCTGGAGCATGGAAAGTAACTTTTTAAACTCAAGATTCTGTCTTTAATTATACCTATGAGTCCTACTTGCTCTATAAGGCAACATATTTCCAGATTCCTGGAATTAGGAAATGGATCTTTTAAGGAAGCTCTACTTTATCTTCCATACTTCCTATGTACGAGCATAGGAAATTTTTTAAAAAGTATTTTTATTATTGTTTAGTAATATGGTTATAAGTGTTAAAGTTTATGATATTGATGTACAAAATTACTGCATCCCACCTCCATCAAAATACCTCCTTCACAGCTAGTGGGAATGCCAACTGGTTCATCCCTCTTAGAAAACAGTATGGATGATCCTCAAAAGAAAAATTAGAAATTGAGCTCCCATTTGACCCAGCAATACCACTCCTGGGAATTTATCCTGGAGAGGCAAAAAAGTACAGTCGAAATGACATCTGTACTTCTATGTTCATTGCTGCACTGTTCACAGTAGCCAAAATCTGGAAAAAATCCAAGTGCCCGAGAACAAATGACTGGTAAAAGAAACTTTGGTACTTGTATGCCCTGGAATACTATGCAGCGGTTAGGAAAGATGAAGTCATGAAATTTGCTTACAAGTGGTTCTACATGGAAATTATCATGCTAAGTGAAATTAGTCAGAAAGAGAGGGACAGACATAGAAAGACTGTACTCATCTGGGGAATAGAAAGTAACAGAATGGGAGTCGAACACCCAAGAATAGTTGAGGTAAGTACCAGGAGGTTTGCTCCACGGCTTGGAAGCTGGCAGCATATGCTGGGGAAAAAGCAGCTCAGATAGAGAAGGGAACACCAAGTAAAGGGAACAGCACGCTTGGGATTGGAGATGCGTCCTGAAAGTAGACCGTAGACTTAACACAATGGCCACTCAATACCTCTATTGCAAAATACAACACCCTAAAGTAAAAAGAGAGCAAAAGGGAATTCCCTGCCACAGAGGCAGGGCGTGTGTGTATGTGGCGGAGGGGAGTGGGAGGGCTACTGGGATCATTGGTGGTGGAGAATGGGCACTGGTGGAGGGATGGATACTCGATCACTGTATAACTGAAACCCAAGCATGAAAGTTTGTAAGTGCACAACTGTACCTCAGGGTGTTTCATTAATAAAAATTAAATTAAAAAAATTCCTCTGAACTTCCATCATGGTCTCTGTGTCATTGTGAATCTGAGGTTCATTGTGAATCACTATCACTATCACTGTCACTCCATTGTTCATCTATTTGCTTGAGCGGGCGCCAGTAATATCTTCATTCACCCCTGTCACGTGCTAGTTTAGCCTGATGGCATATGGGGGCCTCTTTCAGGGTCAGGGGAATGAGGACCATCATTGTTACTGTGTTTGGCGTATTGAGTACTCCACGGGTAGCTTGGCAGGCTCTGCCGTGCGGGCAGGATACTCTCGGAAGCTTGTCAGGCTCTTCAAGAGGGATGGAGGCTTTTGGAGGCTTTTGGGGCAGCCTCTAATCACCTTTACAGGTGTTTCCAGTTGGGCATGTATGCGGGCAGGAGACTCTCAGTAGCCTGCCGGGTTCTCTGAGAGTGAGAACTAGAAAGTAAGAAGAACTTGGTTTTATAGTCTCTGGATTGTGGCCGTTGATGGGATTACACGGCAGTTGGTGGGTGTAACTGTCTAGCTACTGGAAGGTGGGGGAGCTGGGTGGAGGAGGCCCAGTCCCAATCCGAGCAGGCTTGGGGATCTCAGCCCTGGGTCCCACACACCTGGGTTCCTCTGCAGGTTCCTTCATGCGTGAGGCTCGTCCTAGCATGTGGAGAGTGGTCTCAGCACGGCTGTGTCTATGTCCCGGAGATCTTCAGCTGCTGCGGCACTGCTCAGGGTGGAGAGGGAAACTCAACCCGCCCCCCTCCAAGGGGCCCCAGTGAGGACAGCCAGGTGTTGGGGCAGGAGACTCTGCCCCCACTCATTGTGAATATTGTTTGTTAATTTGTTATCCAAAATCAAGTTTATCATTCTTTGATACTGTCTATTTCCTTTTTTGTCTCTTTGTATTTCACAGATGAGTGAGATCATCTGGGCTTTGTTTTTCTTCCAGTGATTAATTTCACGTAGGAAATTTTTAATGGTAAAAATGCTGTGTTGGAACAAATTATTTTATGTTATTTATCCTTATGATATTAAATGTGATGTTGGGTCATTGAATTTTTGTTGAAATTTGAATTTGGGGGCATATTTAATCACCTCTTTAAACTATTCTAATGTCAAAGTTTATTATGTCTAATATTCATTATGGCTGATATTCATCAGAGGCTGAAAACATTTTAATGCCATGCTTCTCACAGTTTTCTCTATAAATCTCTACTGAAGGGATAGCTTAGAGATTGGAAATTTCCGTGTTATTTTTAAAGGCCAGCTAGTTAGTGCCTAGCAGTTATAATAACACAAGTAATGTGATGCCAAGACTTAGCTAACAAACAGTACTCTCATCACTTCATTACTACGATATCTGCAATGGTCACTCTTATACGTCCTTTAGATTCTTAATTGTCTTATACAATGACATAGTTCATTAACATTTTGGCTAAATTCAGTGAGTATATATAGTGAGTAAAATTAATATGGACAAAATGATGCAGTCTTAAGGGAAACATACACGGACTGTACTTAGTATTCTTCATTATGGTGATTGTTGACTCTAAGCTCAAGAGCAATCTTTCGTCATTGCCTTCTCTCTTTCTCTTGGTATTGTGTGTACATCTGTCATACCTTCTGTTGCACCTCTAGCATTACCAGTCTGCCAAACATTTTGGCAGCAACTTTAGAAACATCTGTTTCTCCAGCCTAAGAAAAAACTTGCCTCTCCCTCTCAAGTAAAGATGGCCCTTGGCAGTTCATGTTTTAATATTCTTCAGAATTCCCTTTGGTCTAAAACCATTAGGATGAAATCCATAGCACCATCCTATGTCATATGAAAGCAAAAGGTAAAAGCTGTGTGACAAGCCTATGGTGGAACAAATTGAAATTATGAAGCATGAGCTTCTTCCATACACAAGTGAGGTATCCATCTTGCTCGAGTATTTCCTGTAGATAATTTCAGTATATCACCAATGCAGTTTTTCATACACTAGTACCAATCCCTTCTTACAGTTGACATTTGGGTGACAGTACTCAAGTTCCTTAATCTCTTGGGGGAGAGTAAAGCCTTTGTTTGGGTTGACACTTGTTGGTATACGTATATGATTAAGATTTTATCTTTATTGTCTGAAAAACCCATAGTTTCATAAGGAAAAACTCACATGTAAATCAAAATTACAAGCTATGGATAATAATTGCAAATATATCCGTCTTGGTTTTCTTATAAGAGTGAAAAGAGAAACAAGAATAAAATGTCTATGAGAATTTCATAGACCATTCTTAGGCGTTTGACCATTGTTATTCCCTTACCATGCTTCTTTATATCCTACATATGAAAGAGATCTGAGCTCACTATAGTGGGAAGGGTAGGTATAGGGTGGGGTGGAGTTTTACAATGGGACCAAGAGACAGAGGTGGAGGGAAGTGGACACTTTGATGGGGAGTGTGGTGTTGGAATGTCATATTCATGAAACCATTATTAATTGTATTGTAAATCATAATGAGTTTTATTTATTTTTTCTTTTTTTATTAGTGAAAAACCATGAGGTACAGTTATAGGCTTACAAATGAGTTTTATTTTTTTATTTTTATTTTTTTTAATAGTTTATTTCTTTATTGAATCACTGTGGGAAAAGTTACAGAGCTTTCGGGTTTAGGTCTCAGTCATGCAAGTATCAAACACTTTTCCCTTTACCAATACTTATTTTTAACCGTGAACCCCAATAGAACCCCACCTCCCACCCCTCCCAATTCCTGTGAGGCAGATGAGTTCTAGTTAATACTCTATCTACATTGACTAGATACATTGTTTCGATAGAAGATGTACAATTATTGTTTTGAGTTTACGACCCCCCCCAATCAGATGTGCTGAAACAGTGTTGTGAAATGATTTGCTTTCTACAGCTTGGTTTAAGAATAAAATGATGTCGCGCGGTTTTGGATTTCTGCTGTTTCACTTATTAACCCTGGAAGTATTTCTATTAAAAGTTAGATAGTTAAGAGATTGGTTTCTGTGCTCTGGAGTCGAGGCTGTGCCGGAGAGCCGCTCGTGGGGGGCAGCTGGTGACCTCGGTTGGGCGTGAAGGACGGCCCAGAACGCCCCCCTTGCCATGAGGCCCCCGCTGCCCCCCGCCCCCGGCTCAAACCTGCTGTCCACAAGGCTCCCGTGCGGCCGCCATCTTTCTTTCCAGAGAGGATCGGGCGAGCGGGACCCACAATGAGTTTTAAAAAGCAGAGATGACATCCAGATGATCTTATGGGAAAGTTAGATTAAAGTTCTTACAAACTAATTAAATGCTGCTTTAAAATTATACTTTCCTCATTGCGCTATTTCAAGCTGGCTTCCTAGATGGTAACAAAGTACCATTTTTCTCTCACTGTAAGTGGGACTGCTGTTTTTGTTTTTGTTTTGATTTTGATTTTTGGGTAACACCCAGCAGTGTTCAGGACTTGCTCTTTCTTTGGTTTTGACCAAAAACTCTTACTCTAATCTACAGGTAAGTTGTATTGACACAATAACGACATTACCTTGGCTTCCTCATAGCACCCAGTCTGCAGTGAAACTCTACTTCCTTGGAATGTCTTCAAAATTATCTTCCATAGGTCCAGATGCTATAATAGGCTTTTTCTAAGGCACATTTTCCTGTGATGTCTCCATTCACAGTTTCCTGTAGTAAGCATTGTCCCTCTCTTAAATGAGTATCAGTAAGTACCTGTTCAATGACAGCTGACCTTTAACTAAAGGAAATGACATTTCCAAGAATGAATTCAATCAGTGACTTGAAATCAGATAGTTTTATAAGTCATACATTCTATAACAGTTTTCAACTTTATTCTTTAAAAATAAATGTTACCAAACTTTATTCTTTAAAAATAAATGTTACCAGCAGCTGGAGTGATAGTATAGTGGGTTGGGTTCTTGCCTTGCATGCAGCTGACTCGGGTTTGATCCCTGGCACCCCATATAGCCCCCAGAGCTTGCCAAGAGTGATACCTGAGCACTGATCTAGGAGTAAGCCATGAGCACAACTGGGTGTGGTCCCTAAGCCAAGCAAAACAATAAATAAATTTTATCTCTATTTTTTCCTATGCTCTCAGTTGTCTGGATAGTATAGAAAGGGTTATAACAGAGAAAGAAGTGTGTCTCTTTGTGTGCTCTTTCATGCCCATTTCTCAAATACAACATGATCCGGGTATCAGACTACTCTGGCTAATCAAAAATTTAACTGCTCTGCTTAGTATGCAAGAACTCCTTCTTGCTCTCTGATTATTAAGTTTTTCCTTAGTGTTCTCTTAGACTTTTTTTTAAGATGATATCCTCTTGACTTACTTTTCTGTGGATCCTTTTTTATTCGGCATAATGATTTGTATTAAAATTTCCCAAGTAATTTTTTTGTCCCAGAAATGCTATGATTGGCATATATTATATGCATATTCTTGCTTTAACTTTCTGTTATGAAAGTGACATTTGATTGCTTGTTGATAGTAACAAAATTGAGGATTTAGGAAAGTTGACCTGTGTTTGTTATGATAGAATTGAAAGCTTGTGGTGGGGAAGATGCTCTTATGTTTCTAATCCTTAAGTACTAGAAGGTCAAGTTTCTGTTCTTATTTCTAACTTGTAACACTATCCTAATTTTAAGATATTAGGATATTAGGATATTAATATATAAATATTTTATGGTGAATTATTTTATGTATGGCTGGAGCGATAGCACAGCGGGTAGGGCGTTTGCCTTACAAGCGGCCAACATGGCCAACCTGAGTTCGATTCCTCCGCCCCTCTCGGAGAGCCCGGCAAGCTACCGAGAGTATTAGATATGCCAGACACAGTAACAACAAAGTCTCCAATGGAGACGTTACTGGGCCCGCTCGAGCAAATCGACGATCAACGGGAGGGCCTTTACCTTACCTTTACCTTATTTTATGTATGAAGACTAGGAATTAAAAAATATTGGATTAATGATGACAAAACATCAACTTGTAAAGCAATGTGACTTTAACTTCAATTGTCTTATCTTTGTTTCCTTGCTGAAAATAAACATGAAGAAAACCTGAGAAATCATCTGCTAAAGATTTCTATTGTTGCCTTTTAGTGACCAACTTGATATGCAAATATTTATCTCTGGTGACTTGGGCAGTATTCCTGAGGAATGATTACTATTGTGCTCATCTCACTGTTCTATCACAAAGAAGTTTTCAAGTAGTTGTTTAATACCTGACTCATAGGCTTAGAAACTTTTTAAACTTTAGCTCTCAAATCAATCTGAGATACCTTGAACATTTTTCTTGTATTTCTTGGATATTAACATTGAAATTTTTCTTTGCTTTAAAAAATAAAAAGGAGAAAGAGGGAGGGAGGAGCAGTATAGAAGAAAGGGGAGGAGAAAAGAGAGGAAGCTTGAAAGGAAAGGAGGAAAGAGGAAGAGGAGGCGTAGGAACGGGAAGAGAGAAGAAAAGGGAGAGAGAGGAAGAGAAGAGAAGTTTTAAAACACTGATTAGAACTGCCAGTATAGATATAAATTCCCTATCTTAGCTACAGTAGGACATGTACATATACCCAAATGTTTTCACATGTGAACTTGAATTTGTGTTCAACTCAATAAAATATTTTATTTATAATAAAAATTTATTTTAATATATAAAATGGGTAAGTTGTTTTGATGCATAACTGTATGAACATTAAAATATTCTGAGCTTGCATTTGCTGTCTATTGTTATAAATTGTTTCATTTACCTAAGAGCTGTGACTTACATTGTTAAACTAATGCTGTTTAGAGTTCTAACTCTTCACTTGCAGAGTTATGGGAAAAGAAACTATGGAATACTTGTGGTAACAACTTGACCCCACAATGGAGAGAGTCCAAGTTGAAATGCCTAGTGTAAATGATAGTGTTTGTCTACACTTGTAATACGAAATAGAGAGTTTTAAATCAAATGCATCTAGTTTTCTAAGGTTGGATAAATAGTACTTTAAAAATATTTTAATTTTGTCATGATAATATATTCTATATTTGTAGCAATTAAAATTAAATATGGGGTATTAGAAGTTATATTTTATTGCTTATTTAATAGGAATAAGAGGATGCTTAAAATAACACTACAATGTTAATATATATTTCACAAGCTTACTGCTAATAGGCATTGATTTGCCAAAAGATATATCAGCAAATATATTAATTTGATGAAAGTTTAAGAAAATATTATGAAAATAAACATAATGAATGATTTTCAGTTACTGATAATAATGATCTACAAGAAGTCATCCTAAATTCTAAGTTGTTGTTTTCTTTTAATTGGAGCCATGAGGGTTGTTGGCACATACTTGGCAGTGCTCAGGGCTTATTCCTGATGGGAATAATCCATGTGTGATGCTGGGGAGCAAACCCAGGTCAGCCACATATAGGGCAAACGCCTTACCCTCCATAGAGGGTCAGGTATTTCTCTTCCACTATTTCCCCAACCCCTACTTCAAAAATTTTAATATGATGCTTGTTCTTTTTTTTTTTTTTTTTTTTGCTTTTTGGGTCATACCCAGCAATGCTCAGGAGTTACTCCTGGCTCTGCACTCAGGAATTACTCCTGGGTGTGCTCAGGGGACCATATGGGGTGCAAGGGATCGAATCCAGGTCAGGCAAACACCCTACCCTACCTGGCCACTATGATGCTCATTCTTTCCTTTTGACTCTGTGGCAGAATTGTTGAAGTTTTCAATCTCATAGTGTTGATGATAGTGTCGCCATTCTACACTTGTCAGCAATATGTGCCTTTTCATTATCATAATTTATTATCTTTACCAGCACTTCTAAGTTTATCAAAGCAGGGAAATATTGCAAAACATGTAACTAGAGATAAGATGAAATATTGGCTTCCAATGACCTAAATCACTGTTGAGTGGTTTCTTTTTCATGTATACTCCCACTCTGTAGAGTTAGACAAGAAAGGCAAGTTCCTGAGACAGCCTCAGTACATCTTCAGGGACTTTTACTTGCAAATAACACAAACTGAGTATCTTCAAGCTGTACTTTGTAAGTGTATTTTGTAGTTTATTTTGTAGGGGCCACTCCTACCGTTGTAAGAGGTGGAGCGGTCATGCAGTGTTGACATGTGGAGCATGTACTTCATGACTTGAACCATATTTACATTGAGGCCTCTCTGAGGACATCTGAGAGTTCTGTGACTGTGATGAGGAGATATCGCGCACCCATCTGGGAGGCTGCAAGAAGGGGATGACTTCTTTCATGTCCCTTTAAGAATATCTCATTCTGGTGGTTTTGCTCATATGGTCTGACTCATAGGAAACAATCAGAAAATTGGGCATTTGGGTTGTTTAAAACTTGAGTAAATCACTGCTTGCATTTACAATACTTAGTCACCAACCCAGTTGTTCAAGTAAGAGGCCTGTGAGTCATTCTGAACCTCCTCACTCATCTACTACATTTGGATATTGGAGATTTCTATGGCTTCCCTTTCTAAATATTTGCGCAGTATCTTTCCCATTCACCATGATTATAGACTAAATTGTGGTCTAATTATTTTATAACAAATTGGTTGAGTCTCTGTGTAAGACCCCCCACTGCTTAAAAGCCTCTAATCTCCTCCTATCTTACTTTCAAAGAGACAGCTCCTTAGCATGACATATAAATGACCATATAGCTTAGCTCCTACAGTTTTTCCCTACATCATCAATTTCATTATCAATGACTGTCACTCTACTTACTACTGAAAATATTATTCTACCATTCATGAATGTAATGTAATGTGTGCAGCACAACATAGCACTGTAGCACTGTCGTCCCATTGTTCATCGATTTTCTGGAGCGGGCCTAGTAACGTCTCCATTGTGGGACTTGTTGTTACTGTGTTTGGCATATGGAATAACGTCAGTAGCTTGCCAGGCTCTCTGAGAGGGGCAGAGGAATTTAATCCGCCTCGGTCGGAGCAGCCGTGCACAAGACAAAACACCCTACCACTGCGCTATCGCTCCAGCCCATTGATAAATATTTGAATCTTTTTGTTCCTGTACCTTTAGTCATATTATTCTTTTTGTCCCAAGCAACTTGTCCCCAGTTGTCTGGCAATGTCTTATTTTCTGTGAAATTATATGGATCATTGCTACTTTGAGCAAGTTTCTCCTGGTTTTCCTATGCTTGGTAGTTTTCAAGAAAGATACAATGAAATAAGGTCCAAGATATTTGAAAAGAATATAAGACATCCAGATGATAAGATGATCTGATAATATAAGATGATAAGATGATAAGATAATATAAGATGATCCAGAGATCATCACACTCAGCTCCTGGGAGAGAACAAGACAGAGTCTCCTACCCTATGCCTGACTGTCTCCACCAGGGCCCAACAGCTGAAGACCACCGAGGCCCAGCCAAGGTCATGCTGGGAGCACTCTCCACACACTTGGATGAGCCTCACGCATAAAAAAAACTGACAGAGGAACCCAGGTGTGTGGGATCCGGGGCTGAGATCTCCAAGCCTGCACAGTTTGGGACTGGACCTGCCAGTAACTAGACAGTTACACCCACCAACTGCCGTGTAACTCCAACAACGGCCAGGATCCAGAGATCATCACACTCAGCTCCTGGGAGAGAACAAGACAGAGTCTCCTACCCTATGCCTGACTGTCTCCACCAGGGCTCAACAGCTGAAGACCACCGAGGCCCAGCCAAGGCCATGCTGGGAGCACTCTCCACACACTTGGATGAGCCTCACGCATAAAAGAACTGACAGAGGAACCCAGGTGTGTGGGACCCGGGGCTGAGATCTCCAAGCCTGCACAGTTTGGGACTGGACCTGCCAGTAACTAGACAGTTACACCCAACAACTGCCCTGTAACTCCAACAATGGCCAGGATCCAGAGATTATCACACTCAGCTCCCGGGAGAGAACAAGACAGAGTCTCCTACCCTATGCCTGACTGTCTCCACCAGGGCCCAACAGCTGAAGACCACCTTATCATCTCATTCCTAATTTGGTCAAACTGGCAGGCTACCAAATGTAACATGCCCACATGGCAGAGTCTGGCAAACTCCCCGTGGTATACTCAATATGCCAAATACCAGTAACAATGATGGGTCTCATTCTCCTAACCCTGAAAAAGCCTTGAATATGGCACTTTAAAAAAAAAAAATCTCAGGGCTAGGACGAAGAAGACGTTACTGGCACCTGCTCGAGGCAATCGACGAACAACAGGGTGGTCGTGATCGTGATAAGACATCACCAGTGTCTTCTGTTGCATGTTTTCACCTATGCTTTTGCATTGACCTTTGTTGCAACATCCACTATTTATAGGTGTAATCTAATAGCACTGTCAGCTAGGTATCACTTTCCTTTTTCTCAATGCACTTGTGAAGGAATGGAAGCTGGTACCTCACAGAGAACTATAAGCCAATAGGAGGTAGGTGCCCATCTACAAAAACTCTTTCCTCTGTCAATTCTGATAATTCTGAGGCACAATTTATAGGACTTGTTATGATCCCCATTGGTCTTGCTCTCCAATTTCCTTCTGAAGTCACTAAATTGGTGAGTGCTTGAATTGGCATTCTGTTCTACCGTTCTACTTTTCTGTCTACGTGAATCAGTGGGCCCCATGGATGACTTATGTGAAGTGAGGAGGAGAAAGATGGTCACTTTCTCCCCAACCGCCTCTGCCACCCGAGAGCTAGTGTTACTGGGTTCTTGTCTCTCCTTGCAGAAAGGAATTTCAGGAGTAGACAAGCAGTGAAATGAATAGTTTTATTTGGAGGATTTTTAAGGTGTGGAGGGGGAGAGAGTGAGAGAGAGAAAGAAAGAGAGAGAGAGAGAGAGAGAGAGAGAGAGAGAGAGAGAGAGAGAGAAACATACTCAAGAGAGAACACGGGCTTCTCCATGGGTGGAGAGAGCCTCTGTACACATCCTAGCATTAGACACGAAAGCATGAAAGTCCACATCTCAAAAGGGGAGATGCGGGAGACACATGTGCTTGGGCACCACATGTGCTCGGCCACGTGGGCATAAGCAGCACATGGGCTCTGACAGCATATGCGCGCCCTTCCTTTGTTCAAGGTGGCCTTTATAGGGTTTCTCCAACCTGCCCCCACGTGGGGCTTCTTCCCAGGTAGAAGCCCGTTGCTAAGGAGGTTACCACAGAGGTTGGGAGTGGTGATGGTCTTCTTTGGGCTGAATCACTAAAGTTAATCAGATTGAGGGAGAGGTCCAAGGGAATTTGACAAATCTCTTTCATGAGGAGTGGTCCAATCTTCTCAGGGTCCGCTGCTCAAGGTCTCATCTGTATCCACAAAGTGGATCAGCCATGGAATTTTCCTCCCAGAACTTTTGATGACCTGCTGTATTGTTCAGGGCTTTTCCCTATCTACCTGCCTACATCATACACACCTGTTTTTTTTTTTATTTTTAATCTCTTTTCTGGTAGACTGCAGATTGAGACCAATGAAATCTGGCTCACAATTCCCACCTGTTTTATCTTCTCAAAATCTGCCTGAAAATGTTTGTAAAGAGTGATCAACAGATACATTCAAGTATGAAAACATATTCTATGAGTAAAGTAAAATAGAAATTCATCAAGAAGAAAAATTAGTGATAGAAACTGTCAGGGTTTAAGAATTTATTCGTGCACTTTTGAAAGTGATAGTGGGTGATAAAGGAGTTTTACAACAGTTTTATTTTAAAATTTCAATATTTACACCTTGCATAAAATTATATCCCTTGCTTGTCTTTAGGCTTCTGATACTAATTTTTAAATGTCGGTTTAAAGATATACATGGAAGCATATAGTCAAACTTTTATTTTAGGGGAAATGTGAGCAAAATTCTTGATTGAGCCCAATTGTCAAGAGTACAGGCTCAATCATAAGCCACAATGTAACCACCTTGAGAAATTTTTTAAAATTCTAATTCTTGGGTCCTTTTACCAGAAGTGCCAATTCAGTTGGTCTAGGGTATGACCCAAGAATTGTTCTTTTTAAAGATATATTAAGTGTTGGTGTTGTAAGACAGAAGCCTAACCTGGTAAGGTAAGGTTAAACCCCACAAATGAGTCTTGGTAGACAAGGCTGGCGATCTGGAATGTATTTGAGAGCACGTGACTTCTCTAAAGGAAGAAGTTCAGATTCAGTTTCACCTGACTTGATGGAAAATGGGCCCAGTGATAGCAAGCAGGCTCATTTTTCAAGAGAAGCAGGAAAAATATTTTTTAGAACATTGTGAAATACATCATCTTAAAGCATTGTTTAAAGTTGTCTTCTCTTTATTTTTTGCTTTTTAACTATTACAGACCAATCATAACATTAATTGTAAATCAAACAGACCCATTCTTTTGTGATGACTTGTACAAGAGAATATTGCCAGACCACAGGTTATTCTATTTATGTGACAGATGTCACTCTTCTTCTGGTATTGAAACTGCAGATGTGTTGTATAAATATAGAATTGCATTCTTTAAAGTTTTGCGCAGGGTTCTGTAAGAAAGGCATTTTGTTGAGATGACCTATCATATCGATTTATAGCTTTTTTACAATGATTTTGCTCTAAAATGAGCACATTTTCTTGCTTGTTTTTCATTCTATTTTACTGTTTTTGTGTGTGAAACTAGGAATTAAATCCAAGGCCTCCCACATGCAAGGCAAGCACTCTACCACTGACCCATAGTTTCTTTTTTCATGGGGCGAAAATGATTTCATTGTTATTCTAAAAGGGTGAGCTAAGAAAAACTCCTTAGAATGTTAAAACCTTCCTTAGAATGTTAAGAATGCACTCTACAAAAGGAAGATGTTTCATTTTTCATCTGAGTGGTCAATTTAAATGAAAATTATCTGGTTAAAGATATCCCCTGTGTTTTGGAATTTTGAGTTATGCCACTTCACTTCTATGAAAGCCTTCCATTATTATCTGTTTTCACTAACTCAATGAAATACAATGAAAAATTTTGCTTTTATAACAAAAGACAGAGAAGCAAAAGCAGCTTTGAGTGTTTGTCCTGCTATTCCAGAGGCAGCTTGCATCCTAGGGAATGAGATTGGTGCTTTTCCTGGACAGATCTTGATACAAATTGTGTATTTATCATATCGTCCCCAATTCATTACTGTGTTTAGTTAGTTAGTGTTATTTGTGTTACTTTAGGTTTCAGGGTTAGTTGGTAGGATTTGGTAGTTTATTTGGGAGATCTTGATTTGATCAATATTTTTCCTTATAAATTCATGGGAATGTTGACCTCTCTTTGAACAATATCATCTTTGAAAGACTTTGAAGGAATTGTCTGCCATGGAGTATCAGGGGAAACAGGTACTGTTGCTTATGGGGGAAATGTCCCAGTTCCTAGTACCTTGAGCAAAAAATTGAGTGAGACACTTGACATAAAAATTAAAGCAGAATGAGAGTTTTGTTGTTGTTGTTGTTTTAAGTGAGAAGTACACAGGGGAGCACAGAACACTTAAGCACAGAGGAAGTGTCTCAGTGGGATGTCAGTGTGATGTGTTGGGTGCTTAGGGATGCTTGGAAGGTCATGATTGGTTCATGCAGGTTGTAGAGCTCTTACCTGTCTTAACTGGTATGTGCAGATAGTGGGATGGGACTCCTAGAAGGTACTGTCAGTCTCAGTTTTTCTATTTTCTGGCCACGGACTTCATGAGATGTCTGGGAAGGGTGTGTCTGCGCCACCTGTCACTTGCTTAAAAGACCTGAGCTGACATTTGTTGGGTTTGCCCTTGTCCTTGTTCCATATGTAACCTGCTTACAGTCTTAATTTTAATTGAACTTAAATACTTCATTTGGTAGCTGGACATTATGAAGTAGGGTAATATCAGGAAGGAAGAAAGTTGAACTAATATCCACTATGCCAGTCTTTGACAACTTGAAAAATCTCTGCTAGGAATGTTGATTTTCAGCCAAAAGGAATAAATGCTTTGACTACTTATTGGTTAAAATAGTGTGTGAAAAATATACAGGGTTGAGCAACATTTTTTTCTTTCTTGTAGTTTTATTTCCTCAGAATTCAGGACATACTAATTCACCACTATATAGTCTTTGCATTTTTATATTTAAAGAGGAGGATGAGGCAGTGATGGAAGACTCCAGAATAGCCAGTTGCATAGCTGAAGTGCAGCCAGGCTATGTCAGTCATAGCCAGAAAGTGAGGGTGTATCAGAAGAGAGATTCCAACCCAGGCCTTTGCATAGCTGCCTTCTCAGGATACTGGCATACATCATTTTCTACCTGGATTTCTGAAATCCAGGACACTATTCTCTTATAAAAAAATGATGGTTCCTTCCTTCCCCTTCCCCTTTTGCTTGCTTGCTTCCTTCCTTCCTTCCTTCCTTCCTTCCTTCCTTCCTTCCTTCCTTCCTTCTTTTCTTCCCTTTTATTATTCTTTTTTTGCTATTTGAGTCACACCTGGCGATGCTCAGATTTTACTCCTGGATCTGTACTAAGGAATTACTCCTGGCAGTGCTCGGGGGACTATATGGGATGCTGGGAATCGAACACGGGTTGGCCGCATCAAGATAAGTGCTCTACCTGCTCTACTATCACTCCAGCTCTTCTTTTCTTTCTTTATTCCATATGAACATTTTATGGGAGGAGCCTCACCATTCTGCGATATGTGTATAGATGGTCCTGGATATGCTCTATACCACATTTCTATCCCAGGATTTTATTTTTAAGTTGTATTTTTATATTGTTTTATTTTAATACATGTAAATAATTTTATTATTAAACCATTATATTTATTGATTGTTAATTATTTTCTTATAAAATTTTATATCTGGATTTTTATTTTGTATTATTTATAATAAAATCACTTAATCACTTAAATCACTTAATCCCCGTTATTCATCGATTTACTCGAGCGGGTGCCAGTAAAGTCTCCATTCATCCCAGTTGCGTGCTAGGGTAGCCCAATGGTATCTGTTCGTTCTAGGAACATGCAGAGCCTCAAACCGTTCATTCAGGGTCTTGACGAAGAAGTCTGACCTTCTTGTAGGTGGGCGTCCACGTGATCTTTTGATGTCCCATGGAATCCCATCAGTAATGGCTCTAGTCCAGCGGTTGTCTGTAAACCTCATTACGTGTCCAGCCCATCTGATTTTTGATGTCTTGGCAAATGAGACAGCGTCCCTGTCTCATTTTTGAGCGTTGACGAAGATCAGAACTCCGGATTCTATCTCTCATTTGAGTGAATCGTGATATTCCAAGCATAGCTCTTTCGATTCCTCTTTGAGAGACCCGAATAGCGTTCTCATCCTGTTTTTGTAGGGTCCAGGTCTCTGAGGCATATGTTAATGCAGGAAGAACAGTGGAATCAAAGAGATGTGCTCGTAGCTGGAGGTTCTTTGTCCTTTTAGTTATTTCTTCAACATTCTTGAAGGCATTCCAAGCTGCTCTCTTCCTCCTGCGCAACTCAGGTGCCAGGTCATTCATCATGTTGATTTCTCAACCTAGGTATATATAACTGTTGCATTCAGAGATGGTGGTTCCATTGAGAGCGAATGGAGCGTCAGGAACAAGGCTGTTTCTCATAAACATTGTCTTCGTAAGATTCAGCTGTAGTCCGACCTTTCCACATTCATGGTCAAAGTTGTTCAGCATTTGTGCCGCTTGGCTGATGTTTGGTGTTATTAGAACGATGTCATCAGGAAAACGGAGGTGGTGTAGTTGCCGACCATCTATCTTCACTGCCATGCTTTCCCATTCCAGTCGTCGCATGATGTTGTCGAGGGTGGCACTGAAGAGTTTTGGTGAAATGGTATCACCCTGTCGAACCCCTCTCTTGATATGGATGATTACTTCTTTGTAGAATGGTGAGATCTTGGTAGTGAATCCGCAATAGAGCTCACGAAGGATCCTGATGTATTGAGTTTGTACGCCCTGATTGGCTAGGGCTTCCATCACCACTTCCGTCTCAACAGAATCAAAGGCCTTCTTTAAATCAATGAACGTTAGACAGAGCGTCATCTTGAACTCCCGAGAAACCTCAATGAGCTCAGTAATCGTGTGGATATGGTCGATGGTACTGAATCCTTTTCGGAATCTGGCTTGTTCACATGGTTGTCCTTCCTCTAGTGTTCTGCTAATCCTATTCAGGATGACTCGAGTGAACAGTTTGTAGACGACAGACAATAGGCAGATTGGGCGATAGTTGCCAATGTCGTGGATGTCTCCCTTCTTGTATAGTAGTACAGTCCTGCTGGTTTTCCATTGGGATGGAACCTTGCATTCAGACAGGTAGCGTGTGAAGAGCCGAGCCAATGTATTGATGAGTACTCATGGTAAGTTCTTCAGGTGTTCAGGTCTGATCTTGTCTGGGCCAGGTGCTCTTTGTTTCTTTACCGACGAGATGGCATGTTGGATTTCGGAAGGGAGAACATTGGGAACAACATATCCATCATGTGGTATGTGGTATGTGGGCAAGTGGACGTGGTTATTAAAGAAATCTTAGTAGAAGTCATGAATAATCTTCTCCATTGCCCTTCTGGAAGATGTGATAGATCCATCATGATGTTGGAGGGCAGTCATCTTGGTTTTGTAGTTGATAAAGGACAGGCGGGCATTACGAATGCTTTTTCCAGCTTCTGCTGCATCTACCAGTACTGCTATATATATATATATATATATATATAATAAAATATGTTTAATAGTTTTTAAATTAAAATTCTTTGGGGTATGTTGTAATTTCTCCCCTTTCATCTATGACACAATTTATTAGGGAACTGCCTGTTTTTTTTCTGTGTGGGTCTAGCGAAATGTTTTTTTAAATGTTGTTTACTCTTTCAGAAATCCAGCTCCTTATTTCATTATCTCTTTGTATTTCTTTGATTCATGTATCATTAATTTATGCTCTAGCTTTTTAAAAATTTCCTTCCAGTACTACTTTATGAATTTGTTATTTTCAGAAGTTTAAGATATGTAACTAGGTCATTGACTTGAGCTTTTACTTCTTATCAATGAACAACGGGCGGACAGTGCTACAGTGCTACTTCTTTCTTACTGTACACCTGTATTGCTATGATTTTTCCTCCTTGCTCAGCTTTTGCTATGTCCTATAGATTCTCATTTTGTTTCATCACTCTCATAAAGTTTTCAGTAATCTTTATTATTTCCTGCTTGATTTCCTCATTTATCAATTGCTATTAAACAGTGTTTTACTCCCCATTATTGGAGTTTTTTCCAGTCTTCATTTCATGACTGATTTCTACCATCATGGCATTGAGATCTGAGAGGATGCTTGGCATGATTTCTCTATTTGTAAATTTATGTATGTTAGAGTTATGTTTTATTCTGGAGAATGTTTCATGTGCATGAGAGAAGAACATGTATTAGACTTTTTGAAATTGGAGGGCCCTGTATATGTGTTAATTAATCCTTGGTCTTCTAACTCCTCATTTTAGGATCTTGGTCTTTATTGATATTCTGGTTGATCTGTCTAATGGTAAAAGTGGGGTGTTAAAATCTGTCATTCTACCTGTGTGTTTTCAAAAGGCTGGCAGCACTCTCTCTTTTGCTGTCTGTGTTTGGTGGTCTCGGGCCGCTTCCTCCACCCCAGGGAGGCCAATGGCGATAGGTAGGCAGAGGAAGGAATGAGGGCCAGGCTGGTCAGTATCAACTGTAGTTTATTCCAATCTCCACTCCCCTTCTGCTTCGCTCTCGAGACCAAGCAAGCCCCTTCCAACATTACAGACTTAGTTTATATAGCAATCATGTAGATTGGTGACACAAAGATGAGTTGAACATTAACAAATCAACAAAAAGGGGTAAAACCATTCCTTATGAACCTGTCTGTCAATACAGCAGGACTACTCGGTTTCCCCATTGTTCCAAGGGTTTTGAGGATGCTGAAAGTCATGCTTTAAATTTTCGATTATTTGAGTACCGACCCAATGCACTATTTTACACTAACAAGCTATTGTGTATGCCTCTGTTATTTGTTCAACGTCAATTATCCTGTAAAGGTATTTCAGTGTAACATGCAGGTGCAGATCTACTTCCTCCCTTTTCATTGCCAGAAGTTTTACAGGGGTATATTGGAGCTAAAATCAGATCAAGTGGTGGTCACCTGCCCCTTTTATTGGGTGAGGGGACTGAAGTACAAAAAGTGTGCTGCAACTGACTTTTCTCTGTATGTGTGTATTTATGGGATGGCTTCCTGGTCAGGCCAGAGCACCTGGACTAGAAGAATTCAAATCATCCATTGTTGTGTGCTGTCTGTGAGGCAAGAGAAGTCTCAACGTGACCAAAAGGTCTCTGGGTGATGGTGCTGACTTTTCTCTGGTGGTTCACAGACTAGAATTAATTTGAATGTCAAAGGGGGGGATATTAAAGTTCCCCTCGTGAATATTATGAACCATCATCTTTACAGATTAAAAATATAAACTGCATAATTGTTAGATCATGTCGATTGCATGTCTTTTGGGTAAAATTGCCATTTAAAAAACAAATGGTGCAGGCATCAGTAGGAGATAGGTAGCACTAACGTGAATTGCAAAACTGTCACTGTCACTGTCCTCTTGTTGTTCATTGATTTGCTCAAGCAGGACCAGTAACATCACAGTTGTGAGACTTGTTGTTACTGTGTTTGGCATATGGAATACGTCACAGGTAGCTTGCCAGGCTTTGCTGTGCAGGTGAGATACTCTTGGTAGCTTGCTGGGCTCTCCGAGAGGGGCGGAGGAATTGAACTCGGGTCGGCCATGTTGGCCACTTGCAAGGCAAATGCCCTACCGCTGTGCTATCGCTCCAGCCCCTTCACCCTGTAGATTGCCCAGTGGTATGGATCTAAGTTAATTGCATTAGGAGTGTGTACATTTGGAAGAGTAACTAAACTTAAATTGGGTATTAAATATTGTTGGGGCTCAGCATGACTAATTTTATTTGAACACTTTTTAAAAATTTTTAAGTGCCATAATTCTCTTCCTAATAATTTATTTCTTCTTCCATTTCTTCTTGCTGACATAAAACTCTCCTTGACTTTTATTTTCCCATTTCTTCATTTTAGAGTCCCCCCACCCAGATACTTCCATTGTTCCCAGGGCTTACTCTTGGTTCTGAGCTCAGGGAGACCATTTGGGATGCTAGAGATCTAACCCAGGTTAGCCATGTGTAAGGCAACTCCTTACCCATGATATTATTTCTCTGACCACCTAGATTACAATTTAAAGCAAACTCTTATGAAAATAAAACTTAGTAACAAGTCTTAAAAATTAAGTGAATTTAGAACTTTATTATCAATCAATTGATTTTTATATCTGACATTATCAGGAATTTTAATCACGTTAGTTAGGGAAGGGCTGTTTGGGTCACACCCAGAAGTGCTCAGAGCTTACTCCTGACTGCTCAGGAGTCATTCTAGGGGATGCTTATGAGACAATATTTGGTGCTGGGCATTGAACCAGGGTTGGTCACATGCAAAGCAAGTGCTTTAATCTCTGTACTAACGCACTAGCCCTTAATTGGATTTTGTTCCTTCAAGATTCAGTTTTATCTATTATTTGTATTTGGGGGACACAAGGGAAATAATCCTCTATGCCTCTTGGTTCTTCTAGGCAAGCAAATAATCACATAGTGTGTATTGCTGATGACTTTTTATTTTCAAATAATTTGCCACTCATAAAAATCTGTTTCAGTGTACTCTTGAAGGTGTTCAGTATGCCTTTAATTCACCATTAACAGTATGCTATATAATCACATACCAGAGTAAAATCCAAGCAATTTATGTTGGCACTGTGCTATTAAGAGACTTTATTTGGATTTCAGCATTTTAACATGCAGTGGTGTGTGTGTGTGTGTGTGTGTGTGTGTGTGTGTGTGTGTGTGTGTTTCAAGATCACTATAACATGTAAAAAGGACAAGATTGGATTAAGTATGGGTGCACAGGACCAGTTTGGAAATGGAGAAGCTAAGTCTAGTTGATAGCTTTAAATTAGGATTTTCAATGAAGATGACTAAAAGGAGTAAATTATAAAGTGTTTGGTGGTGGCAGATAAAATGGGTTATCTTGGTGGCCGAATATGGAGTTGGGGGGGGCGGATATGATCAAACATATTCTCTCGATTTCTTTTTGAGAAACTGGGTTGATGGTGATGCCATTAGTTTAGGTTGAGAACCCTAGAGGAAAGCAGATTTGTTGAGCAGAAAGATATATTCAGTTGGGACCAATGACAAGTGTGAAGCACTTGTGTAGGAAAGAAGCCTCTCAGCTGTAGCTTAGAAAGAGGTCTGGTGTGAGATCCAGATTTAAGTATTATCAGCCTACACATAGTAATTTAAGCAAGATTATCTAAGGAGAGTATGTTAAATAAAGAGGGAAAAAAGGAATTAGAATAGACTCCTAGGAACTATAAATGTTAAGTGGGTTTTTAAGAAGGAAGATCTGAATAGGACACAGAGAGGGGAGGAAGTGGTGAAAGGATGGAGGAGTGGGAAGGAAATAAAGAGGAGAGATAAGGAAGTTTGTAGCTACAGAGGAAAATACTTAAACTAATTCTATACCTGTTAATCAGTGCCCGTGTTCTTTGATTTCATGCAAATTTGTTACTGAGAAATTCTTAGGATTTACTATGTATGCCATTATTTTTACTCAGTAATTAGTTACTTACATGAAAAATTATTTAAATTTCCTTAATTACAATAGTTTTAGTATTATTATTATAGGAATAGTGTTACTATACAACAAATCATCGAAATGCCTCAATACATCCTTATTAAGATTTTGCAAATACCAAGACAAAGTACCAAGTTTTGTCCCACATTGGTTGTCTTCAAATACATATTTTTGACGGGCCAGAGTGGTAGAACACTAGATAGGACTTTTACCTTGTATGCAGCAGTCCTGGATTTGATTCCTGGTATCCCATATGGTCCCCTGATCCTGCCAGGCATGTTCTCTAAACAGAGAGCCAAGAGTAAGTCCTGAGCATTACAAGATATACCCCTCAACATATTGAAATTACTTGAATGTTTTGTATTTCATTTATTACACTTTCCATAAAATGAATTAAAAGTTTAAAACTGGGAAGGAAAAAAAAAGCTAGTTAGTTCTATATAAATGCACTTATTTAATAAGATCTTAATAGCACAGCTGTAGGGTGTTTGTCTTGTGAGCTTCCGGCCCGGCGAGCTGGGTTTGATTCCTCCGCCCCTCTCTGAGAGCCCAGCAAGCTACCGAGAGTATTTCGCCCACATGGCAAAGCCTGGAAAGCTGTGACGTATTTGATATGCCAAACACAGTAACAACAAGTCTCACATTGGAGACATTATTGGACCCGCTCGAGCAAATCGATGAACAACAGGAGGACAGTGCTACAGTGCAGTGCAGTAAACAAACAAGATATTTTTCACATATTATGTCATGTATATGTCAGCATTTTATCAGTATCAGGGTTGAACACCATGTCATCTAAAACCAAGCTTTGGGAGTATGTCCTAGACTATGTCCTAACTTTCTTCGAAAAATCATACAGTTGGGCTGGAGAGATAGTAAGGATGATAAAGTGTTTGCCTTGCACATGACCATAATTGGTTTGAATCCCTAGCACCAGCTAAGTCCCCTGAATACCACCTGGAGTGATGCCTGACAAAGCCAGGAGTAAATTGTGGGCATCATTGGTTGTGGCCAACAACCCCCCTGCCTGCCAAATAAAAATGAAAAGAAAAAAATAGACTCTGGTTCTTAGTATGCATGGACAATGATTCGAACATCGAAATACTCTGATAAATTTAGGGAAAGAACATATATATGCATATATATATATATATTCTTCTGTGTGTGTGAGAGAGAGACAGAGATGATTTAATGGAAACTCCACTGATACCACTATCAGAAAGTTTTCCTTAAAGAAAAGCAATGGTAGGGAAAGAAAGAAAGAAAGAAAGAAAGAAAGAAAGAAAGAAAGAAAGAAAGAAAGAAAGAAAGAAAGAAAACGGAAGACCTGAACTTGGAGTTGACTACTGACTTAGAAAGTGATCATCACAAATTGTCTGCCATGGAGGCGGCAGTGGGAAGGTGGGAAAGGGTGTACACCAACTGTGGAGATTGGTGGTGGGGAATGTGCACTGGTGGAGTGTTTGACCATTGTGTGATTGTAACGCAAACATAAAAGCTTGTAACTATATTTCACAGTGATTCAATTTAAATTGAATTGAGAACCCTAAAGGGGATTGTGGATTGGATTTAGCAAAGCAGAGTTTGGTTTGTTGTGTATTTGTACTATGACAAGATCAGTGGTGTGTTCAGAATAACAATTAAAATTAAAAATGAAGCCTACTTGATATTAGCTGGGGAAAAAGGTACACCAATTTAAGGAAGGAGGTCAATGAAAGCTAGGAAGCAGATTTAGTTAAAGGAATGACACAGGAATTGATTGGTGATTAAATATAAGAAAAAGTACATTTTTTTTTTTGGCTTGAGGTAAGATTGAGGACCAAAATACTAGAAGAAAATTATTTTGGGGAACTTTGGGGAAGAAATGTTACACATTAGTGCTATTAAAGCTGTATACAATATATGGAAGCTGATTGTGGGTGTATCATAGGAAGGATAAAAAAACTATATACCGAGTTTCATGTAAGTTACATGGGGAGTCTGGTTCCATGATATTTTGGGCAGAATTCAAATGTGTATGACCTGAATATGGATAAACAGGTGGTTTAGTATGCCATCATTTTCTAAAAAGTGGATTAAAATTATAATTAAAGATATGTACCTTGGCCCGTCTCGGAGAGCCCGGCAAGCAACCAACAATATCTCGCCCTCACGGCGAAGCCTGGCAAGCTCCCCATGACGTATTCGATATGTCAAACACAGTAACAACAAAGTGTCATGATGGAGACTGGGTCCACTCGAGCAAATCCATGAACAATGGGAGGACAGTGCTACAGTGCTACTGTTGCTAATATACTCTTCACATTTTTTCCAAAACAACTTACTTTAGCTAAGATATTGGTCCTAATGGCTAAAATTACTACTGTACATTACATAAAGAATAAATTACATGACAGTAATTTCACAATACCTATTGTAAATGAGGTTATTTACTTTATTAACTGTTAAGTAACAACTTTGTTTCATTGCCATTTAGAACTCCAAATCTATATTCAGTATTGAAATTTTAATGATCCTTTCAGTGCAGTCTCTGAATGGTGCCATTTACAGTACAGTTCTCAGCTTTCAGAACGAAATGAAGGGGAGGGTAATGAGGCTTATACTATGTTGAATGAGTCAACGTATGATTAATATTGAGTCACTTTCATATTCTCTATTGCTTGCCTTTCTGCTTAGACACTTTTTCAAAATCTGTGATTAGTTGTTATGAGAATCAAAGGTGTTCAACAGGTTCCTTCTATAGATTTCTCTTTAGGTTGTTAGTAAGTTATCTCCTCCACACTAAGGAATCCTTTTCACTCCAAATATGGCTGTCTAATTTTTTATTTAATTCATTTTGATTGCACTTTTGCTTAATAAATGAAAAAGACTTCAGGATCTTATGGTGTTTCTACTCTTAATTTATAATAGGTCATGTGACCATACCATCATTCTTATAACTGTACCATAATAAACTACAAGTTTTGGTACATAGCTGTTTAGTATGTGTGGTATATGTGGATGGTGGATGGCTTAATAGTATCAGGACAACAGTAAGTCATACTGGCTTTCTTTCAAGTAAAATGCTTGCAGGCTGGTTTCTGTTGCTGCGATACCCTTATGTTGAAAATAATTTGAGGAATAAAGCCTTAGTAAATTTATTTGTAAGTGATTATAAAAAATAGTGTAGTGGAGAGCAGTACTTATTGCACTCTAACAAGAGTGCAATATTCATTTATAATGAATGATCAACTCATTCCAATATATATATACATATATAGGAAAATGAATAATCTTCTCCATTGCCCTTCTGGAAGATGTGATAGAACCATCATGATGTCGGAGGGCAGTCATCTTGGTTTTGTAGTTGGTGAAGGACAGGCGGGCATTACGAATGCTTTTCCCAGCTTCTGCCGCATCTACCAGTACTGCTGCTCTCCTGTTTTTGAGGTCATCCTTGATGGCTTCTCTGCACTGTTTTGCCAGTTCGGATGTTCGCTTGTGGTTGCCTGAGGCATGTGCCAAGCCACGTTGGCGAATAAGTTCAAGAGTGTTCGAAGAAAGACGGTTTTTTGTGGTTATCTCACTCTTGGCATTCCTTGTACAATCATGGAGGTGCTGAATCATTCGATCTTATTCCTCATCAATGTTGTCAATGATGGCATCTTCCCATGTTGCCGCAACAGAGTCAAAGAGTTCCCAGTTGGTAGTCGTTCTGGGAGTCCTCTTCTTAAACCTTGCATTCTTTTCTCCTCATTCTGTGAGGTGAATTTTGCACAAAGAAGACGGTGGTCTGATCCCGTTTGGAATTTTGGGACAATAGCAACATTGGTTAAGCAAAACCGCCGATTGAATATGATGTGGTCTATTTCATTGTGGAACCGTCCATCGGGAGACTCCCATGTCCAACGTTTAGATTCAGCCTTTTGGAACTGTGAGTTACTATGGAAGGTTTTGGTTGACATGATGAACTCAGACAGTCTTTCACCCTGTTCATTCCATTCTAGGCAATGGGTCCCGATGTGGAGTTCATTGACTGATCTTCTTGGTCCTATCTTGGCATTAAAATCACCGACAATGATCTTGTAGAAGGTGTGATCTTCTTTATAGAACTTCTCCAGCTCCATGTAGAACTTCTCAGTTTCTCTTTCACCATAACTGGATGTTGGTGCATAGACAACAAAGATAGAAATTATTCATGACTTCTACTCAGTTCTCTTTAATAGCCACATCCACTTGCCCACATACCACATACCACATGATGGATATGTCGTTCCCAATGTTCTCCCTTCCGAAATCCAACATGCCATCTCGTCGGTAAAGAAACAAAGAGCACTTGGCCCAGACAAGATCAGACCTGAACACCTGAAGAACTTACCATCAGTACTCATCAATACATTGGCTAGACTCTTCACACGCTACCTGTCTGAATGCAAGGTTCCATCCCAATGGAAAACCAGCAGGACTGTACTACTATACAAGAAGGGAGACATCCACGACATTGGCAACTATCGCCCAATTTGCCTATTGTCTGTCGTCTACAAACTGTTCACTCGAGTCATCCTGAATAGGATTAGCAGAACACTAGATGAAGGACAACCATGTGAACAAGCTGGATTCCGAAAAGGATTCAGTACCATCGACCATATCCACACGATTACTAAGCTCATTGAGGTTTCTCGGGAGTTCAAGATGACGCTCTGTCTAACGTTCATTGATTTAAAGAAGGCCTTTGATTCTGTTGAGACGGAAGTGGTGATGGAAGCCCTAGCCAATCAGGGCGTACAAACTCAATACATCAGGATCCTTCGTGAGCTCTATTGCGGATTCACTACCAAGATCTCACCATTCTACAAAGAAGTAATCATCCATATCAAGAGAGGGGTTCGGCAGGGTGATACCATTTCACCAAAACTCTTCAGTGCCACCCTCGAGAACATCATGCGACGACTGGAATGGGAAAGCATGGCAGTGAAGATAGATGGTCGGCAACTACACCACCTCCGTTTTCCTGATGACATCGTTCTAATAACACCAAACATCAGCCAAGCGGCACAAATGCTGAACAACTTTGACCATGAATGTGGAAAGGTCGGACTACAGCTGAATCTTAAGAAGACAATGTTTATGAGAAACAGCCTTGTTCCTGACACTCCATTCGCTCTCAACAGGACCACCATCTCCGAATGCAACAGTTATATATACCTAGGTCGAGAAATCAACATGATGAATGACCTGGCACCTGAGTTGCGCAGGAGGAAGAGAGCAGCTTGGAATGCCTTCAAGAACGTTGAAGAAATAACTAAAAGGACAAAGAACCTCCAGCTACGAGCACATCTCTTTGATTCCACTGTTCTTCCTGCATTAGCATATGCCTCAGAGACCTGGACCCTACGGAAACAGGATGAGAACGCTATTCGGGTCTCTCAAAGAGGAATCGAAAGAGCTATGCTTGGAATATCACGATTCACTCAAATGAGAGATAGAATCCGGAGTTCTGATCTTCGTCAACGCTCAAAAATGAGACAGGGACGCTGTCTCATTTGCCAAGACATCAAAAATCAGATGGGTTGGACATGTAATGAGGTTTACAGACAACCGCTGGACTAGAGCCATTACTGATGGGATTCCATGGGACATCAAAAGATCACGAGGACGCCCACCTACAAGATGGTCAGACTTCTTCGTCAAGACCCTGAATGATCGGTTTGAGGCTCTGCATGTTCCTAGAACGAACAGATACCATTGGGCTACGCTAGCACGCAACCGGGATGAATGGAGATGTTACTGGCACCCGCTGGTGTAAATAGATGAATAACGAGGATTAAGTGATTAAGTGATTAAGTGATATATGAAAATATGCCTCTGGTAGGAACCAAAGGGAAAAGTTAGTCATTTGTTCTTGAAATCCTTCCTTCCTGTCACATCCATAATCAGATCTTCCTATTTCTGTTACTTCTTAATGTTCTTTGTGACATCTTTCTCCTGTGTTCCACCCCTAGAGTTTTTTGGTGCCCTGTAATGTCTGTTCAGTTACTTAAGCCAGAAACCTTCTATAAACTAGGAAATAACCCTTTTCTTCACACCCACATTCATTGTACCCGTATTTCTTATAGCTTCTCCTTGCAAAATGTTCTTTCAGTTTAGTTTGAATTCTGCCTGCCTCTGCTGTCACCCTTCTAATCTAAGCCATGGTTATTTCTTGTTTGAAAATAGTACAATAGCATTCCGTTCTGAGCTTGCATTCACTTCTTCTTCCACCTGCAGTGGCCTCTGCTCATTTACAAAATCCTAGGTGATCTTTTCAAAATATAATTACCACATGCCACTCACTATTCTTGTTTTGCTTTGTTAATAGTTTTCTATTTCACTGAGTCAGTCCCGTTCTTGCCACAGTTGTCCAGGCCCTGCCTTAACAGACCCCTGCTTACATTTCCTAATTTATCTCCAGACATCCTGTCTTGATCAAAAGACTCTTGCTCAGGGGGACCTTCCTTCAAACCTGAGCTTGAAAATACTCTTTTCCTCCTGCTTTGAGGACTTTGTATTAGATCATCTATGGGGTATGGTCCATCTGATCCTTAAATCTCAGCCTAAGTAAGATACTTTGGATGGATCTTTATTTCAGATCCCAAATAGGTCTTCCCTTTTGTCCTGCATTCAGTATCCACTTTGCAATGTTCAAACATCTTGTCTCTTAATTATGCTATTTGTTTACAGTGCATTGTCTCCATCAGCTACATATTTGCTGAATGAAAGAATGAATGTATGCCACATGTGCATGGTATAAGAGTTCAGCTAAAAAAAAACCAAACTGATCCATTTGGAACACTATGGTCTTGTAAAAGGACTGTTGGATAGAAGTGACATAGCAACCATTTTTCTTAAAGAGCACGGCTAACTTATTTCTGGACGTTTTTGTTTGAGAATAAGACAAGTAACAATGACAAAATTATTTCAAATAAAACACTCAAAAGACTCTATAGTTCTCTTTGTATCGAGACCCTCCCTATCAGAAGAGTTAATGTCACCAAAGATTATCTACCCTTCTTGTTGTCACTTCCTCTGTGCTTCTTAATTACTCCAGTGAGTGACTAAGAGAGTAAAAATTGTGGAAGTGTGTGTGCAGTGTTGGTCCGACCTTCAGCAGCATCTTCTATAACACATTGCCAGTGGTGGAGAGATGGTAATACAGCTACTCCATAAACATTTCCTGAAAATTTAAGAAACTCTGTTTAGATCTGTCTAGAGACCTTAGAATTAATTTGGGAGGATGGTGGGTTTCAGGGATCCAGGGGCAATTTCTGGCAATATTCAGCCATTAGAACTGATGGTCTGCTGTTTGCCCTGGTGATGCAGAGCTACTCAGGCCCTGTAATGCTTGAGGATGGTGGTAGAGGCCCAAGGACATTACAGCAGTGCTCAGAGGATTACCAGTGCTGTACTTGGTGGTTGTCAAAGTGAAGGGCTTCCAGGGATGAAATTTAGGGCTTCACATATGCAAGGCAAGTGCTTCACACCATGAATCCAAGCATGGATTAATTGAAGAAGTTATGTATCTCTAGACCCCACTTGTACTCAGTGCCTTCTCCGCCCCGTCTCCCCAACTCCAGCACACACACACATGCCTGCCCCAGCTCCAGGATCTGTTCTCTCGTCCTCTGTAACCCGTATTTGTCTTTTCGATCCTGGCTAGGCCAAGGCCATAAGTTCGACTTTTAACTACCAAGAGTACTTTGTGCTCAGAACCCCATGTCTTCTGTGTTTTATTTACTGCTCACTTCCTTGGTTCCTGTGGCCTGACTAAACTTTATGGTTTTCCTGTTTCTTTTATCTCTTCCTCATGGATGATTGTGACCTTCTATCACAAAAGATGCATTTTTAGCATCTAAGCTTTAGATTTGTAGATATATTTATATATATAATTATATATAAGTATATATATAATTATATTTGTAGATATAAATAATGTACTCATGTCATCAACTACTCTACTATGATTTTAAAATATTTGTACAATGTAAAAAAAACCTCTTTGTAGACATTCTGATTGCATTTTGAATCCATTCATTGGTATTGCTTATATTTACCTGCACTGGCTGAATACTTGAACCCTAGAATTCTTGGACTGAGGATGTAGCTACTTACCATTGAAGGAGATAAACTTCTAAAGGGCTGAGTAGTACAAGAAAATAAATAGTGTATCCAAGTTAGAAAATCACATTTATTTACATTCTTCCTTCCCTTTTTTCCTTTTGACCTGTCCTGTCTTCAGTAAAAATTTAAGGTCACTACCCTTTTAAATTATGAATAATACTCCTTTATAACTTTTCTGCTAAGTTTATAATTACTATGCATTAGTGCTTTACTCTAAAGTACACATGGAGAAATTAGCATTTAGTATCCTATATTCAGGCTTCCATGTAATATATTCTACAGCTATTGTTTATGCAATGGTGATATTTTTCAGTTTTTCTTGGAATATTATGTTTTATCTTTTATCTATGTTTTTATGTAGATAAAATATAAAAGTATTTGTTTTATGTTTAGCACAGCGGGTAGGGCGTTCGCCTTACAAGCGGCCAACATGGCCGACCCGAGTTCGATTCCTCCGCCCCTCTCGGAGAGCCCGGCAAGCTACCGAGAGTATTGGATATGCCAGACACAGTAACAACAAAGTCTCCAATGGAGACGTTACTGGGCCCGCTCGAGCAAATTGACGATCAACGGGAGGGCCTTTTACTTTTTTACTTTTACTTTATCTCATAAGCAAAATAAGTGATTTATTTTGAATTAGAATAAAGGTATACATACATCCAAACTGATAATGATTTTCTGTGCACTTAATTTTATCTTTATGTTGGTATATCAAGTCCATCTGAGGCAGGGTTTGTAGGACAGGAAAGAGAATAACAATAACAACTGCCAAGACTTAGAGGAAAGAACAAATGTGGACATACTGGAACCAAAATAAGTTCAATTATATTGCTGAATTAAAAAGTTATTTCTGCATTAGAGGTTATCTCTTTATAAAAGCCACCAAACATGCTCAAATTTCTGTAATGTGGAGAATGAATTAGATAAGAAAGGGAACCATTCTCTAGGAACTATTCCAGAATTTTTTAATCCATAGAATCATTGTCAATGGCCAAACATCCCTGCTGACATATTGGTGCTGTGGATTTATTGTTAATCTTTTGAACTTGTAAGACTTAACGATAAAATGATTAAAGGTTTGAGAGAAAGAGTGGTTAGGAAGAGAAAAAGAGGTGGAGAGGAAGACATAGAGAGACAGAAATACAGAGAGAAAGGAGTGAGATTAAGAGGCACAAAGAGAGAGAATGAAGAAATAGGAAGATTTGAAAAGGGTTTATTTCAGGCTGTTAGTCAGTAGATCTGAGTTCTACTTTTATGTCTAACATGAACTTGGCAAGCATCTGACCCTTTTGTGCCTTTGTTTTCTTATCTGTCAAGTAGGAATAATAGTACATCTGTTCTACTTACTGCACAGGTTTGTGGCAGTAATAGAACAAGATGTTGAATGTGGAACTGTTTTGAAAGCATGATATGTTCTTTGCAGATAAAAGGTCACATTTTTCCAGCAGAGCATGCTTTTACAAAACCAGAAAATTTTGGATGTTATTATTGTGATAGTTTATTCTAGTTCTTAATTTATAACTTGATATCATAGGCTCAGAAGTCAAATGATTTAGTAAAGTGTGGGTTAAGAGTCAAATGGATTTGTCTTTGAATTCGGACTCTGTCACCTGCTAGTTGTGCAACAATGTACAGGTTATGTAACTGCTCTGGGCCTCAGTTCTATGGTGACAATGAATTGTGAGACTTTAAATGGGGCGAAGTTTACATTATGAAATATAGAGTAACCTTTCAATACATTTCAGTAGTAGTACTTACCATAGTAGTAGTAGAATTACTACTATGGCTAGTGGTATAACTAATTGGTTAATTGCTTCAATTTAGATCAGAAGCCTGAACATCAGACAGTTTTGTTATCAACATGATTGTTTTATTTTTAAATTTTATGTATTTAAAAAATTCTTCTATATGTAAAGGCCATTTCCCTTTACACTAACTCTAAATACTGTCTAAGGTATTAAAGCCTAATGCACACAAATCTTTGGATATGAGATTGATCCAAATTATTTAAAGTAGATAATTTACCTTCTAAGACTCACACATAACTGCAACAAGGATAAATTTGGCGAGATCTTACCAGAGGAAATAATGAGTGACCTAAGGCATCATTTTCAGAGAGCAGAGAGCATACACACTTGAAGGTTCGGGAACAGTTTTCTGGTTTTTTTTTTTAATGCCGCTGAGTTGAAATAAGTGGATGTTATCCAAAATGTAATTAAATTTATTGCAGAGAGATGCAATATGAGAATCATCTAAACAATATTTTAAAAAATGTTTTTTTACAGTGATCCTCTGAACTCAAGCAGTAGTTATTCCTGAGCACAGTAAACTGTGAGCACAGCAAGGCATAGCTCAAAAACAAAAGATTTATTCAGTATTCAATTTTAACATCAAGCCATTGTAATTGTTAAAATTACAGTGTGTAACACATGGTGATGTGAGCTTAGTGGATTTTAGATAGTAGGCAAAATAACGTGGCAAAATAATGTGTCTTGTAAGAAGAGAATGTTTAATGAATGTTCATTGTACGAGTATGTTGACCTTGCTGGAAATATATCCCAAAATGTCCTAATCAGTTTTTGCATTAAAACATAAACAAGAATTACCTTGAAATTCAGTTACAGCTTGAATTACAATATAAATAAATCCCAACTGTTTCCTTCCAAATCATAGCTCTGTATTGTAGTTTAGATTTTTTTTTTATTCAAGAGTGCTGTTAGGCTAAGAAGTAGGATTGAAGAGGCAAAATCTTAACAGCTGGGCTACAGAGGACTACTCCAAATGTTTTTCTTGCTTATATCGATTAATCAAATATTTCAGGATAGATTAAAAGTATTCTTCCTACAAACAAAATATTCTTCCTAAACAAAAATGTTTATCGGTCCCTGTAAGAACCTTATCTGTCAATACTTTATCTGTCAAAACTGTTAATAAGTTTTGAACTTGTCAGTTCCCAGACTAGCCTGTAGACCAAGGTGACCTTGAAATTTCATTTACTACTTCTCTTGACCTTTAGCTTAAATATGAGCTTTGAGAGTTAAAGATTTAATGAAGTACTTTTTCTTTCTTTCTCTCTCTTTTCTCTCTCCCTTCTTTCCTCCCTTCCTTCCATCCTTACTTTATTTTTAAGTTTATGACCACACCCAGTTGTGTTAATGGCTTACTCTTGTGCCCAAGGATCATACCTATTAGACCTAAGGGACCATATGTGATGCCAGGGATCAAACATGACTTGTCCACATAGTAGGCAAGTGTCCTACCCACTTTAATATCACTCCAGTTTCTAACTTTGACTTTTTAAACTAAAGTTTTTGTAAAAGAAGGGGTCATATATTAATTCTAGAGTTACTGACTTGGCTCGTTAAGTGCATATTAACTCTCATCTTTTGTGATTCAAGGGACAAGAAATTAAAAGAGAAGCTGTGAATGGCATGTAAACAACTTTAAGGTCTCTAGAGATAGTTTTAATTTAAAACATAAGGCCTCATTTTCCTATATAGTTCCTATATAGTCAGTAATTTGAAGTCCAAAGTTTATGAGATCATGGTTCCAAAGAGTTTCAGTTATAGGAATTGTTTATTCACAAAATAATAAATTATACTCAGTGAAATTTGTGATATAAAATCCTCATGAGTCAGCAACATTTAAGAATATGCGATATCATCTCACACCACAGAGACTGGGCCACATCCCAAAGAACAAAAGCAACTGGTGCTGGTGTGGATGTGACAAGAAAGGGACCCCCCTTCATTGCTGGTGGGAATGTCGACTGGTTCAGCCCTTTTGGAAAACAATATGGACAATTCTCAAAAAATTAGTAATTTGAGCTCCCATTTGACCCAACGATACCACTCCTGGGAATATATCCCGTAGAGGCAAAAAAGTACAGTCGAAATGACATCTGCACTTTTATGTTCATTGCTGCACTGTTCATAATAGTCAAAATTTGGAAAAAACACAAGTGCCTGAGAACAGAGGACTGATTAAAGAAACTTGGTACATCTACACAATGGAATACTATACAGCTGTTAGAAAAGATGAAGTCATGAAATTTACGTACAAGTGGTTCTACATGGAAAGTACCATGCTAAGTGAAATGAGCCAGAAAGAGAAGGACAGGCATAGAAAGACTGCACTCATCTGGGGAATATAAAGTAACAGAATGGGAGTCGAACACCAAGAATAGTTGAGATAACTACTAGGAGGTCTGCTCCATGGCTTGGAAGCCGGAAGCACATGCTGGGGGAAAAAGCAACTCAGATAGAGAAGGCAACACCAAGTAAAGGATGTTTGGAGGACTTGCTCTGGATGCAAGATGCGTGCTGAAAGTAGACTCTAAACCAAACACGATGGCTACTCAATACCTCTATTGCAAACCACAACACCCTAAAGGAAAGAGAGAGCAAAAGGGAATGCTCTGCCACAGAGGCAGGGTGAGGTGCGGGGGGGATTGAATAGGGGGTATGAGAGGGCTACTAGCATTATTGGTGGTTGAGAATGGGCACTGCTAGAGGGATGGGTACTCGATCATTGTATAACTGAATCCCAAGCACGAAAGTTTGTAAGTCTACAACTATACCTCATGGTGTTTCATTAATAAAAAAAATTTAAAAAATAAGAATATTCTATACCCTTTGTTCTTTATTTTTAGTATATTGCCTATAAATCACATCTCTTATGACATTGCTTTGCTGAATTTCAATGACTTAGAAAAAAAAGAGCTTTTAAGGCCATCTTCCTTGTGGCATACTCAATATGCCAAAAACTGTAACAAGTCTCACAATGAAGACGTTTCTGGTGCCCGATCGAGCAAATCGATGAACAATGGGCGGACAGTGCTATAGTGCATGGCCGTCTGAGACCTGGCTCCAGACTGCCTCTGTGATCTGGTCCAGCCATCTCTTTCCCTCTTACTCACTTGACACTGAAGACATGCAGATCTGTTTTTGAATCCTGGGACAGATGAAACTCATTCCAGCCTCTGGGTTATTTCAGTTGTTTTTGTCTTTCACCTGCAGTGCTCATAATCAATGTTCTTGGAGTGATTGTATCCTGTTGTCTTGCACTCCACAGCTCAGAGAAACTTTCCTCACCATCCAACCTGAGACAGCTTCCCCAACTCTGAAATAGCCTAATTCACGTAGATATTATTGGCACACAATTTGGTAGCCACAGTGTAGAATATCATTCAATTAATTATGAGGTTATTAGAAGATAATGAGATTCTGCTTATTAGAAATCCATAGCAGTGATTTCCTTATAGAAGCAGGTTCATATGTCTGTCCCTTTATTCTCCTAGAATTGCCCATTTTTACCTAACATTCAAATACATTGAAAAATATGGGTAGACAATTTCTGTCCAACATTCTTTGTGGGTTACTTTCTTTGCAATGAGTAAATATAGAACTAGACTTTTCAATTTATTTTCTCATAACTGAAAGCTTAGAAGAACCATTGCTAATCCTTTTATTAAATTTTCTGTGGCTATTATGTCACTTAATACAATTTTTAAAGAGTTGAATTATTATCATATTGACTTCAGCATTTGTAAATTAGGACACCTGAAATTATTTTTTTATTTTATTTTGTTTTTGTTTGTTTTTGGGCCATACTCAGTGATCTTCATAGCTTAGTTCTCCTGGCTTTGTGCTCAGGGGTAACTCCTGAACGGTGTTCAGATGATTATATTATATGGGGTGCTAGGGATCAAACCCAGGTTGACCATAGTAAAATAAAGTAAAGGCCCTCCCGTTGATCGTCGATTTGCTCAAGCGGGCCCAGTAACATCTCCATTGGAGACTTTGTTGTTACTGTGTCTGGCATATCGAATACTCTTGGTAGCTTGCTGGGCTCTCCGAGAGGGGTGGAGGAATCAAACTCGGGTCGGCCATGTTGGCTGCGTGCAAGGCAGACGCCCTACCCGCTGTGCTATGCAAGGCAAACACATTAACCTACTGTTCTATCTCTCTGGCCCTTGTGCTTTATGAGTCTCAAGTATTAGAAAAATAATTTATATCCAGTGATGTCTTTGCAACAGCTCATACAATCTTAGGTAAGAAATACTTGTTAAATTTTCAAGTATTTTGCAAGCATTATTAGCTTGAAATTTGCCATGGTATGAGATTTTATGATGCAGATTTGTCAGCCACTAGAAAAAAGGCCTTATTTAGTTCTCCCTGGGGAGCCAGTTGACCAAAATACCATTGTTTATAGCTAATATTTCAAATAATCAAGTTGCTCTTATGTATATTTGCATTTCAAAAGTCACAAATTTCAGATATGGAAGAAAAACGTGTGTGTGTGTGTGTGTGTGTGTGTGTGTGTGTGTTTACTCTTAATTAGAGCAGATAACCTGACCACCTAACCACTGCTAGAACTTCTGATAACAGCATTTTTAGCTCCCATATTGATAAAAGCTCAAAGGATCGTATAAGAAGCATCAATGTCTTAGGTATTATTGATATCTTAGACTATTATTTCAGGGAAAGAAAATGATTTGAAGAAGTTACCGAGACCTCTGGGGCAATCTCTGAGGTGATGCAGGCCAGCTTCTGCTCTACCAAAATCTGTAAACATACCCCAAAACTCCCACCATGCCTCTGGCTAGAGTCTTCCTCCTTAGAACTGAGCTACACAGAGTACCTAAGCTGCTGACAATTTCTGGTAAAAAGGCATTTTTTGGTTGAAATCTCCAGGGAAATTCTTATAGTCAGAATGGGTGACCTCCCCTTACCTCCCTGTATTTCTGGAAGCTTTGCAGCTATGCCTATGTTTTACCTTTCATAGCTGCTGCCCTGTCAGCTCATATACCAGCCTTGTTTCAGGTACTCATACATAAATCTCTAAAGAGCTAAACTAGCTGCAAAAATGTCTCATACATCTGTTCACAGCTGAGACCTCTGGGACAATCTCCAGAAGTGGGCAATCCAGCTCCCGCCTTACCAAAGCTCCCGTAGCCACTCCCATACCCCAAGGACCACCATGCCTCTGGCTAGACTGCCCAGTTACATATTTTGGATTATCTGAACATATCCAAACTGTACAATGCTGACATCCCAGTAGTAGCACATTGGATTGGATGGGAATGTAATGCAGAAGCCAACCAATCTTAACTAATAAAAACATTCACACAGAAGTCTTTACTTGCAAGAACAGTTAAGTAAACTTCAGAAAAGAACTTTGTGTCCCTATGGTGAGATACAAACATTTTCACAAATTTTCTTCTATGTAAATTTTTTTGATCACTCCATTGGCTTTTTAGTAGATAAAGTAAATATAAAATAAGATAAATTACAGGAACATGCTTTAGGGGTGGTTGGGAAAATAGAGATAACATGCTTTAGGGGTGGTTGGGAAAATAGAGATAGTGGTGGAGAGAAATTGGTCACAGTGGTGGTAGGATTGGTGTTGGAATATTGAATGCCCGTAACAAGTCATCATGAACAACTTTGTAAATCATGATGTTTAAATAAAGGGGGGTGAGTTAGCATCTCTGATTGGTTATAATTTATAATTTGGAGCAAGTAGAGTCTAATGAGCATTGACCTAAGGTTTTGAGCCCTCAGTAAATTGGATTTAAATATACATTACATGACAGTGTAGGCCTTTAGTTATTACTCATAGGCAAAAAGATCTTTGAATTACAATACACAGAGATGTAACATTTCTATCTTGCTGTGAGGCCAGGGACATATTATGAAAATTTAAACATTGTCGGTTGATACCTTTATAAAGAGATATATTTTCATAGGCTCTATGTAGAATTTAACTACATACATATATATTAATCTGTTACTGGAGCTATAGCACAGCAGGTAGGATGTTTGCCTTGCATACAGTCGACCCACGTTTGATTCCTCCATCCCTCTCAGAGAGCCCAGCAAGATACCGGGAATATCCTGCCCGTATGGTTGAGCCTAGCAAGCTCCCCATGGCATATTCAATATGCCAAAAACAGTAACAACAAGTTTCACAATGGAGACATTACTGGTGCCCGCTCAAGGAAATTGATGAACAACAGGACGACAGTGCTACAATACTACATATATGTACATAACAGTTTTTATACCCTTCAGTTTGCACAATGACTTAGAGAGCCTGTACAAAACCTGTTTGTTTCCTTGGAGTCTTGAGATTGTCTTCCATTTAAAATGAAATTCAAGAAGCAAGAGCATCTTGGAGGTTTCTTCCCTCTGCCACCACCACTCCATGATAAGCACTTAGAATTTTTTAATAATTTTTAATAATTTTAATACATTTTAACAATTTTAATAATTTTAATAATTCCAAAGGATTGTGTTAGATTTTGTTGTTTATCTTCTCCGTTGTCTTCACAAAACAGGTTAATAGTACTGTTTATAAGAAAAGAAAAATGTGGCTTTCTTTAATCATTTTTGGCTGAGATGATTATTTTCTTGGAGGAAGGCTTTATTTCTAATCTTTTGGCATTTCTAGGACTTACATATTTAGTGGAATACTATTGATTTTTCCCAAAGGAAAATATACCATCTGTAGCTAAACAATTTGGGATTCTGGGGATGATAGCATTCAATTTTCATTATAACAGAAAATATGTACCCATTGGGTGGCCTCACTCTTTGTCCCAAAAATGATGAAGGAAATTTTAGTAAAGAGAACATCATACATTTGATTAAATCTAATTTCCTGAAACTCAAAAAAAGTCTTGTCATTTGACAAAAGAATAATGTTAGTATACTAGATTGTGTAGGTTTGGTACATCTCCATGCCTGGGGGTAGAGAAAGAGACCGGGGAACTCTGACACAAACAGTTATCCTAGAGAGAAATGAAAAGGTGTTCCTATTAAAAGTTATTCCTTCCTCCTTCAGGATCTGATGTGCCTATGAATTCCAAGGAGGGGGTAAAAGTAAAGAATTGTTAATCCAAAATACAGGATCCTGGAGTTGCCCAATGTATAACCTAAAAGAAAAGGGTATAAAGAATGCTCTTAATGTGACCTCATGCTATGTTAAAGGAGCTAGAGGCCTTTGCTGCAGGCCTTCTGATGCTGGCTCCTCTGATTTCCTTGTGAATTCCAGCTGAAATCAGCTTGGCGATAGCTTGGAGCTGGAATTTAGAGAGTTGTAAGACTGCAAAGGTCTGAAAGTTAACGCAGGTGGATGAATTCGGTTCCTGACGAAATGCAATGATACCCAAAGTTTCTTAGTGGAGTTACCTGTTGAAAGAAAAATATAGCCTCTTCCTCGAATGAGATGTCTCCCTGCTACCCAGTCTTTGTCAATTTTAATGAAAATAGGAAAGTTAATAATTTTCTGAGTCTGTGTATCTTCCTGAAAAATGCTTTTCAGCTGCTGTATATGGATCCCCTTGAGGTAAATTCAAAATTTTAAAGAAAACAATGTCAAGGACAAGGAGTCAAATGGGGCATTCCTCCTTTTTTTTTTTTTTAACTATGCCCAATTCATAGGTCCAGGAAGACCAGAATGAGATCTGATATCAGTAATAAAAACAGGTTCAGAGCGCTTTTGTAAAAGAGACTGTAACTGCTGAAGCAATTGTTGAGCTATAGAGCATTTGATGTACTTAAAAATGCAGTCACAATACCAGGGAAGAGAACAACAACATAAACTGAGTCTGAGATGATATTAGCAGGCCCTGGTGATGGGCAAGTGAAGAAACTAATGTGGCGAGTTACAGCCTTCATTGGAAACTCTTTCCTGATATCAGAAATAACCTGTTTCATAACCATACACACACACACACACACACGCAGAAGTATCCTAGTGACAGTGCCTTCTGTCCCTCACCAGACTCAGCGGCTGTAATGGCTGAGTGGGTGAGCACCCAGGAATGAGGCATCTCTGTGCCTCCTGGGTCAATAAGCAATGGCCGAGTGGGAGAATAACCACGTACCCACTGGCCCTGAAGCTGTTTTCCCAGAGGTGGCATGTTATGAACTAGAAGTAGAAGTTCACTTCCCCAAAAGTATAACTGTACCAGCCTGAGTCTTTGAATAATCTTCCTTGGAACTAGCACTTCACCATTGGTTCTAATAAAAAACCTGAAAGTCAGTTGTCCAGACTGAGTTCCTGGCAGATATTCTTGGGAATCAAGAAGAGAAACTAGAGAAGGATTTCTCCACCTCTGACATGACTGAAGGCTCTCAGGGTAGCTGAGCCCTTTTACACAAAGTTCTGCTCGGTTTGCCAGCGCAAATTCACCAGTAGACACAACTCTTTGTTTCCAAATTTTCTCACTTTTGTCCTGGCTCAAAACCTGATGCACGTTAGGTACAGACCTCAGCTCCTCGTGTTCCATACACGGGATAGCTTGTTCTCTGAATTCAACCGCTTGTCAGTGAGCCTCTAGATGCGCTCCATGAGGAACAGAGTCAGGGATCTGAGATGCCTTTCCCTTCACTTCCAGACAACCATGAAATCCTGATGTGCTGCTTGTAACGTTCGCTTGAGCAAACTCCCTTTCTACCTGGGGGTTCAAATCTTATCCCTTTGCACCAGAATTTAATCTGCAGTGACTCTGGGTGGGAGAAATGCTAACTGTATCAGAGCAGGGAATATCTAAAGCAGCGTTCCCTGCCGTGGCTGGTTGCAGTGAATCTACTGACTGGAGCTCTGAAGCTCCCTCCACTCTGGGGAGAAGGGCTGCAGCTGGGAACGTCCCCTGATTTTGCGGGCACTAGGGCTGGCCCCACTGTACATTTCCCGAAATGGGGTCACCAGCTATGCCAAGATTGGAGGGGCAATCTCTGGCGCAGTGGTTTCCATTATGGCATTGTGGACAAGGTCCAGGTAGACGTCTCACAGTTGCATGTTTAGGAGGTGCCCTGCAGTCCTTACGGAGGTGGCCTGACTTCCCACAATGAAACATTTGGCCTGAATTCGCCTCTGTATGGCATAGGCCTCTGCAGCATTAATACGTGCCTGGTGTTTGATAGAACCAACATTCCAACATGCCTTCAAGTACCCCATTATGTCCTCCTTCTCCTTAATGGGCCTCAGGATGGCCTGGTAATCCTCGTTAGCATTTTCAAAAGCCAATTGTTTGGACAAAAGCTCCTGGGTTTCCTTACCCTTAACCTGCCTTTCAATGGCTTCCATCAATCTCCCTATGAAGTCTGCATAAGGCTCTGAGGCACCCTGAATAATCTTTGTGTAGCTTCCCTTAAGGTCAGCATCTGCATCAATCCTCTCCCAGGCCCACAGGGCGGCGTCACTGACATGAGCAAAAACAGCATGAGGCTAGGTGACTTGCTTCTTAGGGTCGTGCCATTTCCCTTCATCTATTAATATCTCATAAGTCAATTTAATTCCTGAAAATTTCCATCCAGCATTGCCTAGGCTCTGAAGTTTTGCCTTGGCCTCATCACTGAACCACAACCTCCACTGCATGTACTGAGAAGGGCTTAAGCACATCTTAGTGACTACATGAAAATCTTGAGGTACCCAGTGAGCCTTTTTACTCCAGCCTGTAAAATACTCCTTACATTATGGAGCTGTAGGTCTGTACGAGACACAGCCCTTTTTGAAATTACTGAGTGAATCCATTCTTTTTTTTTTATGTAGGAATACTGCTATTTATTCAGCCACTGATTAGCTGATTGAATTGTGCATGAACTCCACCTTACTTTTTTTAAATTTTTTATAATTTTATTTATTGAATCACCGTGAGAGCAGTTACAAAGCTTTCGGGTCTAAGTCTCGGTCATACAATGAAACACCCGTACCTTCACCAGTGCCCATTCTCCACCACCAAAAACCCCAGTATAACCCTATCCCACACCCTCCCCCTACCTGTGGGGCAGATGATTTCCACATTACTCTCTCTCTACTTTGATCACATTCAATATTTCGACACCAGACCCACCATTATTATTTGAGATTTTACCCCAACACTCAGATCTGCTGAAAAGGCAACAGTAGACAATTTGTGTTCTATTGCTGGTTATGAATAACATATGATGTTGCGTGGCTGCAGTAGGACCATGTGATTTTGAAATTCCAAAATTTTAACACTTAAATCTGGAGGGATTTCTGTCAAAAGCCACCGGGTTTCGAGATTTGCTCCTGAGTCTCTGGGATCATGGCCGTTGAGCAGCTTGATCAGGAGCCAGAAAGGTCGTTCGTGGGTGATGACTTGGGGTCTCGTTGGGATGGGGAGACCAGGACCGGCTCCACCCCCATCCTGTGAGGTCCAACAAGTTTCATCACTGTGGGCGCATACCTGACTGTCCAATGGCCTCTGGAGGATGATGGCCACCAAGCCACCAGGGGGAAGCAGGCGGAGGGACAACACCCTTTCCTCCCTGGGGTGGCCCAGCGACAGTAACCTACTGTGTGGTGTGGACGCATTTCTGCCAATAGTCACTGGGTTTCAAGATTTGTTTCTGTGTCTCTGGGATCATAGCCGTTAAGCAGCTTGATCAGAAGCCAGAGAAGCCATTCGTGGGTGATGACTTGGGTTCTCGTTGGGGTGGGGAGGACAGGCCCAGCTCCACCCCCATCCCATGAGGCCCTGTGTGTCTTGTCACTGCGGGCCCAGACCTGACTGTCCAGTGGCCTCTGGAGGATGACGGCCACTGAGCCGCCAAGGGGGAGCAGGCGGAGGGACAACACCCTTTCCCCCCGGGGTGACCTGGCGACAGTAACCTACTGCGTGGTCCGGACGCATATTCCATGTGCACTGGAAAAGAATGTGTATTTTTGGGGGGGGGGGGGTTATAAAGTCCTGTATAGATCTTTTAGCCCTCTGTCTTCTATTTCTTCCTTCAGGTTCATTATTTCCTTGATGAATTTTAATCTGATTGATCTATCCAGGGGTGATAAGGCAGTGCTGAAGTCTCTAACTACTATTGTGTTGCTTGTAATGTCCTTCTTAAGGTCTGTTAGCATTGAAGGTATTTGGCTGGTCCCTCATTGGGTGCGTATACATTTAGTAGTGTGATTTCTTCCTGCTGTACATAACACTTGAATAATAAAAAATGACCTTCACTGCTCCTTCTAATCTTTTTCAACCTGAAATCTATGTTGTCTGATATTAGTAAGGCCACTCCAGCTTTTTGAGGGGGTTGTTTGCCTGCAGGGTTGTTTTCTATCCTTTGACTTTGAGTCTGTTTGTTGTGATTGTTCATATGTGTTTCTTGTAGACAGCACAATATTGGGTTCTGTCTTTGAATCCATTTGCCACTTTGTGTCTCTTAGTTGGTGAATTTAGACCATTGATGTTGTGTCATCTTTCTGTTAGGGTTTGTTGTGCTTGTAGGGGTTTGTCTAGTCTTACAGTAGCCCCTATAGTCCTTCTTTTAGGTTTGGTTTTGAGTCTATAAAGTTCCTGAGCTGTTGTTTATCCAGAAAACAGTGTACCGTTCCTTCAAGTTTGAGTGAGAGTTTAGCTGGGTATGTATTCTTGTTGAGGTGTTCATTTCAGTGAGTTTTTTCACTATATCCTACCATTGCCTTCGGGCTTGGAGGGTTTCCTCTCATATGTCTGCTGTGAATTTAAGGGGTGCTCCTTGGTATGTGATTTCCTTCTTTGACCTTACTGCTTGCAGTATTGTGTCTCTATCAGTGGCATACATCATTCTAACTAAGATATGTCTCAGAGTGTTTTTGTTAGGGTGTCTTTTAGCTGGCACCCTTCAGGCTCCTTGAATCTGGATGCCTGCATTGTCCAACTCTGGAAACTTTTCAGCAATGATTTGTTTGACCGTGGCTTTTTCATTGGAACTGTTTTCCTGACTTTCTGGTGCTCCAATGATTCTAATGTTGTTCCTCTTGGAATCACCCCCTAGGACTCTGTTTTACTCTAGAGTTATTTTGAGGTCTCTTGCCATTGTTTATTGTTGCCTGTAGGCTTCGTGCAGCTGATCTTCCAGCTCATTCATTCTGTCTTCAGCTGTTGCCATTCTACTGTTGAGGGCACAGACTGAGTTTTTTATTTCATCTATGGAATCTTTTATATGTGACATTTCTTTGCATAGCTTTCCAATTTCTGCTCTCCTTTCTTCCTGTATTTTCTCAATTTTTCTTTCATGTCCTCCTTTAATTCACTGGGTATCTGCCTCATTGTTTCATTGAATTCATTGAACATCTTCATAACTTCATATCTGAATTCTTTCTCAGAGAGCTCCCTTAAGTGAGTAACAACTAATGAAGCTTCTATACTCTTTTCATTGCCCTCTTCTCATGGTGGGGATTTGTGTTGTTTCTTCATGTTTGTGTGGTGGTATGGAGACTGAAATGCTACACAAGATTGCTGGGTATGAGTAATTTATCTGTGGCCCAAAATTAGACCACACCCACTTCTGCAGAGGCCATGCCCCCTACCGGTACCTGGTATATATGGGGGGTACTACCTGGTCGTTGGGGACAAACGGGAAGAGGCTCAGGGATGGTGGGCGGCCCCGGGTCCCAGAGTTTAATATATTTATTTCTTACATAAACCTCTTCATCATTTAAAAGTAAATCATTACAAATCATGACATGTATACGCTAGTTCACTTATACTGAGGTCTAAATGATATGCCATCCAGAAATGGTGAGGGCTAATGCTCTAGTCAGTATGCAGGTCATTTTAAATTATGGCAGGTCATTTCTCTGAAAGCATTTGATAAGCAGATGTGGGCAAAGACCAACTTGTCATTGAGTGTTTTTTAAATGGAGACTTTTAATATCAAATTTCAAAAATGTCCTGTGTTCTCTATGTTGCTAAGGATTTTGCTTCTGTCTTCTCCAGGTTCAGGCTTCTCTGAGTGTGTTCTGTGCTTCTCTGGACTAGGTGTTCTTGAATTTCTCTTCACTTTAATTTTTGTATTTTTAAAAGGTGAATTGTAGCTTGTTACCCTAGCGAATAAATTATCACAAACTTTTAAGTCCTGAAAATTTTGCTGTTATTGAATTACTTCCAGTTATAAGGATTATCATGATCTTTCCCATTGACGACCTACTTAATCCTATCTATGAATCACATCGTGTTTAAGATCTTTTGTTCAACAGAGTTTTATCTGCCTAATCCCTTTCAGCTACTTGGAGAAATAAATGTTCTCTGAAGAAGCCTAAGTCCAGAATATTTCTTGAACAATCGCACAAAACTGCATGGTACAGACACTATTTACACAATAGAGAAAAATGTTAAATGATTTCTGCCATAGTGAATAAGGCACAAAAATAAAACAGTTAGTTGTACTGTATATGTAGCCGACCCGGGTTCAATTCCTCCTTCCCTCTCGGAGAGCCCAGCAAGCTATCAAGAGTATCCCTCCCGCACAGCAGAGCTTGGCAAGCTCCCCGTGGCGCATTCAATATGCTGAAAACAGTAACAATGTCTCACAATGGAGACGTTACTGGTGTCTACTCAAGCAAATCAATGAACAATGGGAAAACAGTGCTATACTACTACTGTATATGTTTATGGTTCTACATATACTGATGTTCTTTTGTAATATATAGCAGTGTATGTTTTATAAAATTTTCTTTTAATTTGCATATTTATTTATAATAAATAATTATATTTATTTATTTTTCATCCACACACTTGGATGAACCTCACACATAAAAGAACTGGCAGAGGAACCCAGGTGTGTGGGACCCGGGGCTGAGATCTCCAAGCCTGCATGGTTTGGGACTGGACCTGCTAGTAACTAGACAGTTACACCCACCAACTGCCGTGTAACTCCAACAACGGTCAGGATCCAGAGATTATCACATTCAGCTCCCGGAAGTGCGCAGCCACATTCGCGGCCGCGCGACATCTTATCATCTCATTCCTACTTTGGACAAACTGGCAGGCTACCAAATGTAACCTGCCCACACTGCAGAGTCTGGCAAACTCCCCGTGGTATACCCAATATGCCAAATACCAGTAACAATGATGGGTCTCATTCTCCTAACCCTGAAAAAGCCTTGAATATGGCACTTTAAAAAAAAAAAATCTCAGGGCTAGGACGAAGAAGACGTTACTGGCACCTGCTCGAGGCAATCGACGAACAACAGGGTGGTCGTGATCGTGATCGTGATTTATTTATAGACTATTTATAAGCCTTAATTAAAATACCCATTGGTTTTCTCACAATCTTCATGGTTAAACTTTTCTTATTTATACAGTGGAATCATGTGAACTTTCTTGTTTGTTGGTTATGCCCATTAAATAATACTTACAATTTTTTCTTATTGCCTTTTCTGTTTCTACAGCTTGTCTTTCAGAAAATTAATGGATTTCTAACAAGTACATGCATTTGTGGTCTGCCAGAACACTGTGCAGCTCTGCTACACCTCACAGAGTATGAAAGCACTTGTCAGGTGTGCCAATTAATCTTCCTTCTCTTGCCATAGATCCAAGGATCTCATAAAGGAAGCCATCCTTGATAATGACTTCATGAAGAACTTGGAGCTGTCGCAAATACAGGAGATTGTGGATTGTATGTACCCAGTGGAGTATGGCAAAGACAGTTGCATCATCAAAGAAGGAGATGTGGGGTCACTGGTGTATGTCATGGAAGGTATGGCTCATAACCCTGATCCTCTCACAGTCTACTATTCCCTTTTTATCTTATCAGCCTGCATACAGATAGCAATGTGCTCTATGGGATAAACATCATTTTGTTCTTGTATTGTTGAGATAGTTTCAAAAGATGTGGCATACACTCAGACACAGTGCTTCACTAATTATTTGAAGTGTTTTTGTTTAGAGTAGTAATATGAAAAATTCATAATTTTTCCAGGTGGCAAAAGGTTAATTTGAATATAAATGCTACAAGCTAAATTAAGACTTCATACTATTAATTCGGGGCTGGAGTGATAGCACAGCGGGTAGGGCATTTGATTTGCATGCTGCCAACATGGCTGACCTGAGTTCGATTCCTCCACCCCTCTCGGAGAGCCTGGCAAGCTACCCATGATGTATTTGATATGTCAAACACAGTAACAGCAAGTCTCTCAATTTTTTTGTGAGCTGTTACTGGTGCCCGCTCGAGCAAATTGATGAACAACGGGAGGACAGTGCTACTATTAAATCAAAAGCTCAGCACTCACTAATGGAAGTATATTTGCTCAGATAATCAAAGTGTCTCTAATTCTCTCTTTAACTCTTAATTATTGTCTAGGTTTTCTACTTTAACATTCATATAAAAAGAGAACATTTTTACTGATTTATATGTTGTTTATATGTTAAATAGATCCTGAGGAACTGAAGAGCATATTAACCACCTAAGGTGATCTTAAGCAAAGTAAAGTAGAAACTAGTTTAAAAAAAAGACTGAGATATCCCTTGTTCAGATGTGTTTTATGTCTAGATGAATTTTCATGGTGTATGTTTTTAGTTTTAGATTTATAGTGACATATTTTCCTCTTGTGAGAAGGAAAAAGCCTGAAGTGATGATTTAGTAAGTAGTTACAAAGTGTTCAGAAATGTCTATTGTATAAGAGAGTTGGCATCTGAACCTCACAGTAGGCTTGTTAGGTGGTAACTAATGTCCTATCCCTGTCACCTATCAGCTTAACAAGTCATTAATGGGAGCAATTTTTTTGAGTTTATATGTGCATATATTATGTATGCATATATATTACAGCAATGGATATTTACTTGTGGTAATTTTCCCCCTCAAGGAACATTTGGTGCTGTCCTGAGGATTTTTTTGGTTGTCACAGTTTGGGTCAGGAAAGTTCAAGGACTACCAGTGCCATGTAGTTGTCTGAATTAGCACTGCTGTCAGAATTAGCACTGTAGGGCAGTTGCTCACAACAGTAATCTGTGTCAAAATGTTCTGAGCAATTATTTGAAAACTGTGCTTTTGCCTTTTTTATTTCAATAAGATGCTGTGAAGTTAATTCTAGTTAGTTTGTATGTTATTTAATATAAAACAAGAAACATTATATCACTATGCGAATTAACATTGATAATGTTGTTTGTGCATTTTTCCTTAACTTAAAATTTTATAGTGTATTTTGACATGTATTAGGCCTTTAATCTTGGGAGGATATCAAGTACTTTATTTATTTGTTTTTAATTTTAATGTAGGAGTATTGCTATTTATTCAGCCATTGATTAGGCTGATTGAATTGAGCACGAACTCCACCTTACTTTTTAAAAATTGTTATAAATTTATTTATTGAATCTAGATTTCGGGTTTAAGTCTCGGTCCTACAATGATGAGACACCTGTCCCTTCACCAGTGCCCTTTTTCCACCACCAAAAACCCAAGTATACCCCCATCCCACACCCTCCCCCTACCTCTGGGGCAGATGATTTCCATATTACTCTCTCTACTTTGATCACATTCAATATTTTGACACCACACCCACCATTATTATTTGGGATTTTACCCCAAAACTCAAATCTGCTGAAAAGGCAACCATAGACAATTTGTTTTCTATTGCTGATTATGATGTCACACGGCCATAATAGTGGCTGCACGATTTTGAAATTCCAAAATTTTAACAATTAAATCTGGAGGGATTTCTGCCAAAAGCCGCTGTGTTCTGAGATTTGTTCCTGTGTCTCTGGGATTATGAACACTACGCAGCTTGATCAGGAGCCAGAGAGGCCGTTTGTGGACAGCGACTCGGGGTCTTATTGTGGCGGGGAGGAGAGGGCCAGCTCCACCCTCATCTCGTGAGGCCCCGTGTATCTCGTCACTATATTTCTGTCAGTAGCCGCTGGGTTCCGAGATTTGTTTCTCAGTCTCTGGCATCATGGCCCTTAAGCAGTTTGATCAGGAACCAGAGAGGTCTTGATTCCAATTATATAACTTAGCCAGAGGTGGTTTGTGGTGTGTCTCTCACATACCTAACTTTTGGCCATTTACTTTCTTGGTTGTTGGGGTCTGGCCAAAGGCACAGGAGCAATTTTGGGGTGTCTAGAAGTCTGAAGGCACTATCAGGCTGCTAATGCACTCATCTCACAGGTACAGATTGACCTGCTGGCAGCACCATACCCCAAAGTACTTTATTTTTATTATCCTTTAGGTAAATTGGTTACAGTCGTGTTAAGTACATGGTATTGATGTTATTGCATGTCACCATGAAAGTGCCATCTCACTCATCTGCCAGATACAGAAAAACAAAACATGAAAATAGATATTGTGAAATAATCATTGCCCTTGGCCTTGTATTATAAAACAGATTACCAAGCATTGGAAAGAGAAGTAGAGGAAATGAAGGTGGACAAGATGTAATGTCTTATAAGATCTTAACTGCTGTGAAAATAGATTTCCAAACTACCTTTCAATTTCGTCAAAAATATGGCCAAGTTATATAGTATTTTTGTAAATATTTTTTGCCTCACTCCTCAAAAAAAAAGAACAGCTCTATGAGATAAGGCTGATCACTCTTACCTTCTAAACGCAGGTAAAATAGATGAGGAAATAATGGTGTAATGAAGGGACATAATTTTCCTAGATCTTTAGATCTACTAGTGTGTAGTAAAGTTGGGATAGAACCTAAGTAATCTAGATTCACACTCATTAACGCTTAATAGCACAATGTATTAGGTTCTTGAAAGAAACAGAGCAAATTGTGTGTGTATTTGTGTGTGTGTGTGTGTGTGTGTGTGTGTGTGTGTTTGTGTATTGATAGTCATAAATTGATCCCAGTTGGTGGAGACTGTCAAGTCCAAAAACTACAAAGTACAATAGGCTGAGAACCCAGGAAAGACTTGATCTACAGATTGTTCTACAGACAGAAGTCTTATCTTTCTTGGGGACTTTAAATCTGCAGATGAAAATAGTTCAAGTAGGTCTGGAGGATGATAGTATAGCAGGTGAAGGCTCTTGTACTGCCTGTAGTACATTTGGTTTTGATTGTTGACACCATATATAGTCCCCTGAGTATAGTCAGGCATGATCCCTGAGGGTACAGAGAGGAGGAAGCCCCGAGAATAGCCAGGTGGAGCCCCAAATCAAAAATAAATATATTAGTTTAAGGAAATAATTTCTGAAATAATTATCTGAAATAATTTCATAGAATTATCTGAAATAATTTCATAGAAACATTTAGAATGATGCTTTAACATATAGATGGATAAAACAGTCTAGCAAGTTGACATATAAAATTGGTATTCTAGGTTTACTCCTTGTTAAATTGGCACTTTTGCACATCTTTAACTATTCTGGATTTTCAAATACAATGAAAAGTTATGTTTCCTCTTACTGTGATGCAACTAATCTTATTTAACTGAAAACACACTAATGCTATTTCTGGGAGATGATTTACAGCCTTAGGTGATGTTTCACACCTAATAAAATCTCATTTTTTAATTCTTAGCAATAGTTAACTTCTTTATAATAGAATCATTATATCTTTGTTGGGCTGGAACAATAGCACCACGGGTAGGGCATTTGCCTTGCAAGTGGCCAAAATGGTCGACCCGAGTTCGATTCCTCCGCCCCTCTCAGAGAGCCTGGCAAGGTACCGAGAGTATCTCGCCCAAACGGCATGGCCTGGCAACTATCTGTGACATATTCTGTATGCCAAACACAGTAACAATTGTCACAATGGAGATGTTACTGGTCCCGCTCGAGGAAATCGATGAACAACGGGAGGACAGTGACAGTGACAGTATATCTTTGTTCCATGATAAGTACATATGAAAAAGAAATGAAACAAATAATATTTGGTTCACATGCAGAATCACATATATTGCAATATTAATAGCAGAATAAGTAGACATACCTACGACAGTCTTCCCCAGGTAAAGGAGCATATATTTTTTACCCCACTGCTTCAAACTAATTTCAGTCTATTTTATTGCTCTTCTTTTTTATTGTAGGTTAACAGAATGCAAGTTATTTTAATGATCTATTACAGTAGGATTCTAAATAATATAACTGTATTCAACATTACAGTCCCTGCAGTGGTCCTGACTGCCTTCAAAGAAACTCATAAAAATGATAGGAGTCTTTAAATCTTGATGCTAACCTGTCCCCAAGATGTAATTTTTACCAGAGCAATATAACTTTGATCTTATGTTAATATCTGTTTGTCAAAATAATTAAAAAATTCAAAGAACTCTATCATTTAAATTTTTATGGGCTTTAATTGAGGAAATGTCTCATTGTTTAATTAGTTTTTTATCCACACATTTAATCATTTCAAAATTTAGATAACTATTCTAGATATAGACAGATTCTTTTTCATCTGAGCATTAATATTTATAAAGAGTAGTGTATACCATAACAACAATGGATGAATAGGCTACAAAAAATCTCTCATAAATTTGCTTATTATTTGCTTATTATCAAGACACTTAGAAATACACTCAGGGAGTTTACATGGAAAATCAGCCCAATTTTTTCTCTCATCAACTAAGTGAAGCTTTCTTCATAAAAGGCCTTGTTTAACATAAGCCTTAATTGATTTTTATTTTAGTCTGGGCAGTGTCCCAAATATTATTGCATACCTACATGTAAAAGTTTCTGATTTTTTTTTTTCTTTTTGGGTCACACCTGGCAATGCACAGGGTTTACTCCTGGCTCTGCACTCAGGAGTTACTCCTTGCAGTGCTCGGGAGACCATATGGGATGCTGGGAATCAAACCCGGGTTGGCCACGTGCCAGGCAAACGCCCTACCTGCTGTGCTATTGCTCCAGCCCCAATTCCAGTTTTCTAAATAGGCAAATGGGCTTATAGAAATTAAGAAATCTCAAATCACAGAGCTCATAATGGGTAAAACTAGTCAGCCCCTTCTGATCTTTTTAACTAAAGAAAATAGCCAAATAATAAGACTTCACTAATTAAGATGATGAAAGAAAAAAATCTGAGGATAGTATGCATTATTTTTTATTTTCATGCAAAATTATTTTCACTCATTTTTGGAAATTAGAGGTTTCAGTTTTCAGTTTTGATTAGAATTATTCATCATTGGGATCTTAAGGCAAAAGTAGGGAGATGTTACTAAATCTCTGCTTACATTTTAATTGGGTATTGTAATATATAAATAACTTGTGTAATACTTAAATATGATATTAATTTTGATGTGATATTTGTTAATGTCCTTGCGCTACTTTCCTCCACTATTTTTAATCATAGAATAGAGTATGCTATCTTCCAAAATAAAAACATAACCGTATTTAACAATGTCAAATTAGTGATAGGAATAAAACATCTTTGGGGTCAATTCAGTGTTTTAATATTAAAAATGCCTAATTTATATTCATCAAATTGGCTTATTTATGTGTATTAATTTTATAGTTTTTTCTTTAATCTCTTTATTATGAATGTGTATAGCAGTTTTCTATAAAAATGAGAAATATCTCGGGCTGGGGCAATAGCACAGCGGGTAGGGCGTCTGCCTTGCACGCACCCAACCTGGGTTCGATTCCCAACATCCCATATGGTCCGCTGAGTACCGCCAGAGATAATTCCTGAGTGCAGAGCCAGGAGTAACCCCTGCGCATCGCCAGGTGTGACCCAAAAAGCAATAAATAAATAAATAAATAAAGTTCTTTACCATAAACTTTAAAAAAAATGAGAAATATCTGCTTAGTAAGCATTGGTTATATTAAGTGAAACATTTTTAGTAAATAATCAGTAGCTTTTCATGAGAAATTTACTGCTAATAGAGCTTTTATTAAAATATATATAAATATATATACATATGAACCAGGTACTATTAAGTCTTTTTATAAACATTATTTTATTTTTAATTTGGGGCCGCACCGGGATTTGCTCAGAGGTTACCTCTGACTATGCTCAGGGTTCACTCCTGGTAGGGCTCGGGATCCTATGGAGTACTGAAGATAGAGCCTCAGTTGAGCATATACAAAATAAGAACTCTTAATTGATGTACTTTCTCTCTAGCCTCTAGAGGTAACATATTAACACAACAACCTTATGAAACAGATATTGTATTGTCTACAAGTTAATAGATCTTGGCAAAGTATATTGATTTCCTATACATAATGACTAGACAGTTTTAACTTTTGAAATTCTTGTGTTTGTGGTTTTGGTTTTGTGGTCCACCAAGTGGTACTGAGAGATTACTCTTGCTCCGCACTTAGAAATTGCTTGGAGCCATACAGGTGCCTGGAATAAACCCAGCTCGGCCATATGAAAGGCAAGCACTTTACCCACCTTACTATCTCTTTGACTTCAACAATATTAACTTTTGACATGAAATTGCAAATATTGTATTTAAGCTATGGAAACACATAAATTAGCTTTAAATTATTTTACTATTTACTGCTAAAAAAAAGGTTGAATGAGAATAGCTCAAAAAGAATTTAGGATAGTTTTTAGAAGTATACCTCTTAGGCCTCTCTGCATACTTCCAACTGATTTCTGACCTTCTTATATATTTTATTTCATCTTTTCCTCTATAATTATTGGTTGTTTTAATTTTATTAATGGAAAGACTGGCTGTTGTTTGTTCAGTCCCGATTTACTGCTGTGTTATGTTTAAGACTCTACCATGATTTTGAAGGCCCTATTTTTGATTTTTGTTTAAAATCATATCATTAATTTTATTTGTATCACTTTTTAAAGAGGAGCAATGCCTTCTGCTCATCATGTATTTGATCCTTATAATTGATTTTTTATAAATGAATGTTAAGTGGGTTGTAGTTCACACAAACTCTCAAGGTCTAAGCCCCTCATGTTTCTTGTGTCATTGCATTGAGATTTCACTCCGATCTCTAGAATATTCGGGGTTTTTTTGTTTTGGTTGATACCTGGTTTGCATTCTGTTACTCCAACACTATTTATTCTCCACCATGCAAATGAATTTTATTCCCATTGACAGCAAACTCATACAACTTTATACTGTAAGTTCGTCTGTTCCCATCGTCTCCTGAAGCACTTTTTCTGTCTTTATATAATTAATGGGTATAATGAAAGATAACATTCAAAGAGGGATTTTATGTAAAACTGAACATTAGTGATGAGTCTCACCATGTGTATTGGCATTCAAAACACTGCCTAAGAGTATGAGGGAATTGAATGCATTTTCATATGAATAAAGTTTCTCAGTAAATTTTAATAGAAGAACCTGATCTTTATATTCTCAAAAATCATCTGTTTCTTTTTGGTTTTAAGAGTATTTCAGAAATTTAAGAGTAATCTAAAAGCTATCTGTTATTTGACATACAGTTATACTTAATGTTATTTTTTTAGTTTCTTTTGTTGGACTAAGCTTAAATACTGTTACTATTAAAGACAGTGATTATATAATACATAAAAACAGAATGAATAAATATCTGTTTTTAAAATTTTATCCTAAAGAGGACATCTGGAAGTGTTGAATATAATTATTGTAAAATATTTTAGTTATGGAATCAGTGGCAAAGATAGGGAGCTAGTATTAGGTCATGTTTCTTTGGAAATGCCAAATTCAAAAACTATTTTATAATGGTCAAATGTATCAGTGTTCTTATTCCAGCTTTTTGCATCTTTATAAGAAATCATGGAATGCGACAGGTTGTGTCACATGTTCTTGTCATTGTGTATGACCGAAAAGGAATATGCATATGATGTATCGGTTACCTATTAGGGAATACATTTATATTGATGGTATAAAGGATAGTAGTATTTTTCAAAGTAGGAAACTATAAAGGGAATACATTTTTGCTTCCATATCCCCTTTCAACATATTTTGAGAATTCATTATAAATTATGGTTAGAGTACAGTAAACATGTTTTGAATATAGTTGATGAAAGCAATTACTTTTTTCTGTATGGGTGGATTTTTTATTTGGAAATAATCACAAGTCATTTAGTGAATGACTTGATAAATAGGGCTAGGTAATTAGCTGAATAATGCATCTAATTTTGGCAAATACATAAGAATGTGTATGTAAGTACTACCAGAAAAGTAATGCCTTTTGTTAATTTGAGAAAAATTAACATAATATTTAGATTAAGAGCATTATTATTGAAATATTGAAGTGTTTTGAAGATTAATGTTAGTACTTATTTGACTGTATAAGAACTTATGTGATTTTGTAAAATATAGCCTGATCACACTGTAGTTCTACTAATGTACAGTTCTCCATTATTTATTTTACTTATTTACTAAGGGTGGAATTGAATTGTGTTGCATTAAGAACAGTGTGACTTTTCTTAGTTTTGAGACTCCTGAGAGCTAAAATAATAAAAAGTTGCTGTTTTATTTTTTGCAATGGGAAAATACAGAAATACACTAGTTAAAAAATTTGGAGCCAATGCTGGAGAGATAGTGCTGTGGGTCATGTTCTTGCCTTATATGCTGATGACTCAGGTTCATTTCCTGGGATGTTTTTTGAGCCCTGCCACCTGTGATCCCTGACCACAGAGCCAGAAGTAAACTCTGAAGACAGCTGGGTGTGGCCTGAAGACAAGAACAAAATTTAAAAAATTCTGGGCACAAAGAGATAGGTCAGTGAGTTGTAGTGCAAGCTTTATATGCAAGTGGCTTCGGTTCAGTGCCTGGCTCTATATGGTCTCTGATCACTACCAGAAACAACTTGTGAGCACGACCAGGTATGTTCAAAATTACAGTGAGAATACTGAAATTGGTAAAGCAGATATTAAATTATGTGAAAGAGATACAAATATCTTTCTCTAGTCATCGCAATTATGAATGTTATTGCTGTGCTGATTAATTTTGTTAAAGTATCTCTCTCTCCATTTGGTAATTTGAGAGGATGCTAAATTTGAAAGTTGAAGACATGTTTTGGGTGGAAATTTCAAAAGAAAGACAGCATATTCCAAAAAAGGAAAAGAAAATATGGCATGATACCATCTTGATTTCCGGTTAATGACGTTAAAATATACTTCAGCCACCATTACCTAGAGTTGTTGAACAGTCTGCAAGTTTAACATTAAACAGGATTCTAAAATTGACATGGTTGATTTTAAAAACACATAGATTTATTTCTTTAGGGACTTTAACAAGATTTCTAATGATTTTTTGGGGGGCTGGATAGACTAATGCTTTTAATATCCAGTCCTCTAATGAAAAGTTCTTGACTAGTTGTTAATCGTCTTTGGAATGCTCTCAAAGGTCAGGGCAGACAAGAGCCACCTTCGAAAATGGTGAAGCTCCTTAGTGTGATGCCAGTGGTGACAGCCCATCCCCTGTCCCAGTGCCAGAGAACATCTGAATTTCCTGAAGTACTTATTGGGATTCTCCCATGTTTCTGCAAAACCAGTTCATAATTGCAAATATGTTATTTGAGTATAACTACTGTGGCTTTTGATGACTGCAATCTGATCTTTATTTAGGCCCTCCTATAAATTTCTTTCTGTTAAAACTGGAAATAGTTTTTGTATGAAAGTTGTTTAAATAGTACACAGAAATTTAGAACTATGAGAGATGATTTTAATGGTATGAAAATTAGTCCCTGAGACTTTATATTTCAAGCATATTTAAAATAATCAGGGAATTACGGTTGAGTGTATTTACATTAATGATTATGTTCTGTTTTTTGTGTGCGAGTTTCCCTACTTTTAAAAAGTTAATTGTTTTCCTGTACAGCTCAAAATCACATTTCAGCTATTCACAGACATATATGGAAGATGAAATGCTTTACCAAAAACCTGCTCTCTCCTTACTGTTTCCTAATTTAAGTGGCTTTCAGTACTGTTAAGTTATTCCATATTTGTTTCAAGATCAAGAATAATTTTCTTTTTATTTACCTATCAATAGCACAACATTTGGAAAAAGAGTTTAGTTGAAGACAGTCAAACTTTTAGAAAAAGTGGTTTTCCATGTCAGAGGTATATGTTACGGATTTTCAAAGAAAAACTGATATCCCCATAAATTGTAAATAGTTGTAAATTTACTTGAATTTTTCCTTTAATAATTGAACATCTGACACTGGACAGGTAGTCCAGGAGGGGAGGCACTTGCCTTGCTGTTACTATAATGACCGTGGTACTGTGCAAATCTTTGGCACCACATGGAAATCCTGAGCACCACAAGAAGTCAGTCCTGAGCACAGGCAGGAATAACTCCCTTGGGCATGGCTTCGTGTGTGGCCCGACTCCCTTCACCCTCTCCACCCCCCAATTAGCATGTTACTTTAAATAATTGTCTATTCTGCAGAGAGAAAAATAAGAGTGACATTTTTTTCTCAGTAGAAATGAATTAAAAACTATTATAAAAACTTCAACTCTAAGCTATTCGTATCACTCGATCACTTGACATCATGTTACTCGTTGATTTGCTCAAGCGGGTGCCAGTAACATCTTCATTCATCGTTTTCGCGTGCTAGTGTAGCCCAGTGGCATCTGCTTGCTCCAGGAACACGAAGAGCCTCAAGCCGATCGTTCAGGGTCTTGACAAAGAAGTCTGACCATCTCGTAGGTGGTGGCCACCTGATCTTTTGATGTTCCGTGGAATCCAGTCTCCCTCTTTGGGAGATCCCAATAGCATTCTCATCCTTTTTTTGTAGTGCCCAGGTCTCTGAGGCGTATGTTACTGCAGGAAGAACAGTGGAATCGAAGAGATGTGCCTGGAGCCGGAGGTTCTTCGTCCTCTTAGCTATTTCTTCGACACTCTTGAAGGCGTTCCAAACTGCTCTCTTCCTCCTGTGCAGCTCAGGTGCCAGGTCATTCGTCATGTTGACTTCTCGACCTAGGGACACATAACTGTTGCATTCAGAAATGGTCGTTCCATTGAGAGCGAATGGAATGACATGGACATGGCTGTTTCTCATAAACATTGTCTTCGTGAGATTCAGCTGAAGTCCGACCTTTCCACAAAGGAATTCATATACTTAAAAAAAATTTTTTTCCTTGCCAGAGGGAGATAATTCCTTGTAAAATTTTATGTTTAACCTGTGTTTATAGCATACCATTTTTAATATTTTTGTCATGTTGCATTTTATATTTTATAATATTTAATACTTTTAACTATATTCTTAATATAGGTTTATTTTCCCTCATGGTTCACTCAGTTATGGTGTATATATTGAAATTAAAGCCTTAAAATTATTTATAGCAATTTTCTCTATGGCAAAGGATTCTATTGACTAAGTCCCTGGATATATATGTATATATAAACACTCATATTTGTATCTTGAATTTAGATTATATTTTGGAAGACAGAGAGGGTAGTAGACCATATATATGTTAGATATTTAGGTTCTTTCTCTTAAAAGTAAATTGAGATAGCATATAGAAATTATTGAAATGTCTTTTTATAATATTGCAAATTTAAATTTTTATTTTTTACATCAGCTGTCAAGGCTAAAGGCACATGAGATAGGGCATGCGTGGACAAATTATTTTTCTGCTGAGGATCACGTCACATAGACATACGTACAATATAACTCATACAGTCAGTATATAGAAAGCAGATATTGGTAAATATCCAAGGTTTTTCTCTGGGGAAGTGTTCACACCTGGTGATGCTCACGGGTTCCTCTTGGCTCTGCACTCAGGAATTACTCCTGGCAGTGCTCAGGGGACCATATGGGATGCAGGGGATTGAATCCCTGTAATATGCGTGCAGGGCAAATGACCTACCGACCGTAATATTGCTCTGGCCCATCTATGAATGTTTCTTTACCTTCCATTTGGCATTTCTTTTTATACAAAGTAAAAAGACCTTCAGAGAAGAAGCAGTGTAGATTTGATTGGATGTAATACATGAATATATGAATTTTTTTTGTATTTCCCTTGGCAGTCTAAAATAGGAATGGATTTAAAGATATTTTGGGCTGAAGAGATAATATAGGGTTAAAGCACTTGTCTTGCACGTGGATGACCTGACTGAATATCTAGTACTACTAGGAGTGATTCCTGAGCACAAAGCCAGGAATAATTCCTGAGCACAGCCAGATATGACTCACCCCTTCCTAACCCTCTCCAAAAAATGTATGTTCTTTTTTGCTATTTCTTTATTACAACTTTATATTAATTGATATGATTATTTATCCTGATGATTCATTTTTTATTATGCCTCCTCATTCCATGATAAAGACACTGAGAATATACTAGTTTTAAAAAATAAATAAATGTAGACCCCCTTTCCTAGATCTTACATCCTGGTCATGGTGGAAAAGAAAAAGAGAACATGCTTGGAAATAGCTGGTCACTGCTAGGAATAAATTAAATAGAACTGGGTAACGTAAGAGAATCATGGAAAAGGGTGAGTCATTGATTGAGTAAGTCAGGAAATATTTCTTTGAAAGGGTATTTTTGAGTTGATCCCAGCATGTCAGGAGATAAGCAGACACCAAATATGAGCAGAGGATTCCAGATGTACACAACACTAACGTTTAGAAACGTTCTAAAAGCTCTAATTTTAAAGATAGAGCAAAATGAATTGAGGTTGAAAAACTTGATACAGGAAGGTCATATGCTGGATCCCATAAAAATTCCTTATATATTCATTAGTTCATTCATTCATACAATAATTCTGGAGACCTTCCAAGCAGTACTTAGGAATTCCAGGGGCCATTTCCAGTGATATTTGGCCACCTGGTCCATAGATTAGTGCTTAAGTCTGGGGATGTGGTTTCTATGCTTATTATTCTGTTAATTACATTCCATTTCACAGTTTAAAAGGTATTCTTGTTGTGTTTTGGTAGATTCTGTTTACACACTACAATGTTCAAGATTTAGAAATTGGGATCCCCAGTGATAATTGTGAATTAGTATAATAGGATACTGAATTATTTATTTTCATAATTAAACTTCAATTATAGTTTTAAAGGAATAAGGAGAACAAATAGTCTGAATTCAGTCTGATTATTTTTGAGAGGTTTTGGTTTTAAACTGCACTTATTTTCACTAAAGAAAATCCAAAAACTTTAACATTTTGAATTTTCCAGGCTCAGTACAATAATTCATATAATACCATAAGCGTTTTCAAATTAAATATGTTAATACATGATTTTACACATGGTACTAAGTGCAGTATTCTCAAGACATGTATAAACTGAAATTGTCAGCTGTTGACTAGATGTGTCTTTTAAGAATTCTTATTGCTTAGTAAGTGTTTGAAATCCCTACACATTTCTCTTATGGTACGTCTTGTAAAGAGCTTTTTCATTTGTATTTTTGCTTGTCTTTTATAGCTCACAACCATGCTTTTAAGCTTTCCTTGGAATAAATTAAAAAAATAGACTTGCTGCTTTTATTTGTTACTCCTTAGAAGACAACTTTTTTCCTTTCTTCTCCCAAAGACAGCTCTTCGTAAATAGGTAATATTAAAAGATAAAAGGCTTACTCCAACTGTGAACACATGTGACATTATATTGTGATGAAAAATTAATCTTAGGATTTATTTTCGTGCAAGCTCTAGTTCATTATTTTCTGCAATAGTGTTTCCTGATTTCAATAGGCACAGACCTTCCTTGACGTCAGTAGACTGCGGAGTTAGGTTTATCTCCCTTTTCTATGTGTTTTATGTTGCCTTAGGTATTGTTTTTCAGCAGAGGACTACTGCACTAAGAACCATAAATTTGGGGAGTTTAATTCAGATTCATTTGTTAGCAGCCGTGTGATCAGATTTAAATGACAGAAATTATCTGCCCACCACATTCCCTGCACTTTATTTGCTTTGTCCCCTATCTTCCTGATTGTTTCTTCTTTTATCCCTAAATACTAACCCACTCTTGAAATCCGGGCATGTTTGTCTCCTTATCTGTCAATCTACATCTCATTCAGTCTATCAGCATATTACTATCATATGTTCCTATCTATCTATCTATCATCTATCTATCTATCTATCTATCTATCTATCTATCTATTCTTTACTTACTGGCTTTATTAATTTCTCAGAGCAGAAATTGTTGGGGACTGAATGTTAGGTTTTCTCCTAAGAGCTTTTGAATTGGTTTTATAATTCATTTTGAAAGTTTCAGATATAGTATTTCAGTTATCTTTAAGTCACTTTCTAACATTTAGTTGTTATCTAAGATAAACAAGTAACCATATACTGTTTTATATGAGTAATTATTTTTTGGGTTTGGGCCACACCTGGTGGTGCTCAGGGCTTATTCTTGGCTCTGTGCTCAGGAATCACCCCTGGTGGGGCTCATGGACCATATGGGGTGCCCGTGGTTGGGTCAGCCACACAAGGCAAGCACCCTGCCTGCGATTCTATCTCTGGCCTCTATAAATATTTTTTAGATGTTAAACTCTTGCAAACATAGAAAAATAAAATGTTAACTTTATTCTTCTCTATTAAATGTATGTATATAATCAATTTTTTTCAACAATTGGAAACTTGAAATTAGTAACTGATAATTTACTCTTAAAACCCAAAACTAAAGGAGCCAGTGGTTATAGTCTGCAATTTTCTAAGTGAATATTCACATTATGGCCAATTTTAGCCTACCATGGTGATATCTGAGCACAGAGATCCTGATCTGTTTAGGTCAGTTCTGGTATACCATGGGATATTTCCAGTTCATTAAGATATACCATGGGGTATTTTCAGTTCATTAAGAACTGCTTAATAATATCTATAATTACAAAATTTCCATATGAATTGATGCATTATCTTCAAACTTAACTTTTTATATAGCAATTGAGTTAGAACCTGCATTTGTCCTACTTGAGAATAGCACATTGTGTGCATTAAGCTGTATAGCATTTTATTTTAGTACCATTGTTTATTACACATGTGCTGTCTTTTATTTATACGTATTTTCTTTCAGTGAAAGGCAATGTAAAAAGGCCTATGAAGTACCATTTAGTTTTAACCTATAATTAATTAGTTCTTTAACAACTGACCAGTGATGTTGCAGAGAAAAATGTCTATAGAAACGGCACTTTCAAGTATAAAAAAATTAGCAATGTTATAATGATACAGCTAGTCTCTGTATGTTTTTCGAGATCAGAGTCAGCATGGTACCATAATGTAGATGGTCTTAATTAGCATGTAGCACTGTAGCACTGTCCTTCCGTTGTTCATTGATTTGCTAGAGCGGGTCCAGTAACATCTCCATTGTGAGACTTGTTGTTACTGTGTTTGGCATATGGAATAAGTCACGGGTACCTTGCCAGGCTTTGCCATGCGGGCGAGATGCTCTCAGTAGCTTGCTGGGCTCCCCGATAGGGGCGGAGGAATCAAATCCGGGTCGGCTGGATTGGTCGCGTGCAAAGCAGAGTGGGTAAGGCGTTTGCCTTGCACGCCTGCAGGCCCGGGTTTGATACCCAGCATCCCATATGGCCCCCTGACCACTGCCAGGAGTAACCCCTGTGCATTGCCGGGTGAGACCCAGAAAGCAAAATAGATGGTTTAATTAACTCTTTTAATTCGCATACATTTTAATGTAAAGGAGTCTCCTGCTCCCACGCCTGGCTGTCCTCACTGGGGCCCCTTGGAGGTGGGCGGGAGAGCCTTGACAGCTGAAGACCTCCGGGACCCAGCGAAAGCCATGCTGACACCACTCTCCACACGCTTGAACGAGGAACCGCAGATGAACCCAGGTGTGCGGGACCTGGGCCTGAGATCTCCAAGCCTGCTCGGTTTCAGACTGGGCCTCCTCCACCCAGATCCCCCACCTTTCAGTAGATATATAGACAGTTACACCCACCAACTGCTGTGTAACCCCATCAACAGCCATCCAGAGACTATAAAACCAATTTGCGTTTCCGGCAGCGCCACCTCTTAATCTCTAGTTCTCACTCTCAGAGAACCTGGCAGGCTACTAAGAGTATCATACCAGCCTATATGCCTGACTAGGAACACCTGTAAAGGTGATTAGAGTCTGCTCCGAAAGCCTCCATCCATCTCGGAGAGCCTGGCTAGCTACCGAGAGTATCCCACCTGCACAGCAGAGCCTGACAAGCTACCCTTGGTGTACTCAATATGTCAAAAACAGTAACAATGAATGGTCCTCATTCTCCTGACCCTGAAGGACCCCCCAATATGTCCTCGGGCTATACTTGCATGTGACAGGGACGAATGGAGACATTACTGGGCTCGCTCGAGCGAATTGGAGAACAATGGGGTGATAGTGATAGTGACATTTTAATTATAGATTTATATTTTTCTGCAATGCATTATTTTCTTCATGCTGGAATATGTCACATCTCATCAGTGCACTGTCAAAATAATGGGTTATTTTTTTAATTATGTTTTTGTTAGTGAAACACCATGTGGTACAGTTGTAGACTTACAATTTTTTGTGCTTGGGTTTCAGTTGTACAATGATTGAGTATCCATCCCTCCACCAGTGCCCATTCTCCACCTCCACTGCTCCCAGTATTGCTCCCACCCACCCCTATCCCCCCCATGTCACCCCACCCCTGTGGCAGGCATTTCCTTTTGTTTTCTCTCTCCTTTTAGGTGCTGTGGTTTGCAAAAGCGGCATTGAGTAGCAATCATGTTGGGTCTATAGTCTACTTTCAGCATGCATCTCCCATCCTGGGAGGATCCTCCTAACACCCTTTATTTGGTGGTCCCTTCTCTATCTGAGCTGCCTTTTCCCCTAGCATGTGTGGTTGGCCTCCAAGCCATGGAGTAAAATTCCTAATCTCGGCCTTTCTTGGGTGTTAGTCTCCTATTTTGTTACTTTATGTTCCCCAGATAAATGCAGTCTTTCTATGTCTGTCCCTCTCTATCTGACTCATTTCACTTAGCATGATACTTTCCATGTAGTACCACTTGCATGTAAATTTCATGACTTCATCTTATGGGTTATATTTTTTTAACTTTTGGGCTTTCAAACAGCATTCAGGGGCCCCAGGGTTCTCTTGCTGGTACTCATCTCACCATGCCAGAGGACACGGTAGTGGAATTGAGGCTGTGGTGCTCTACCCTGTGATGCCTAGGACCACCAGCGCCATCACGGGGTTGCAGCACTGCATCCAACAGTGCTCACAGACCTCTCCCTGTAATGCTCAGGGGAACGTACAGTACAGTACTGCATATCAAACTGGAGCCCCTTGTATTTTCTCCTCGATAATTGGGATTATTTATTTTTTTGCCCTAGACGTACAGTTGTCTTTGGACAAACATCACTACACTCTTATGGCACCAGTATCATGAGATATCTGTTAAAGTGAAAATTCTAAGAGTCTGTTTCACATATAGTTAATCAGGAAGTGCAGCAATCTGCATTTTCCCTGAACTGATTGTATTGTGGAACCTACTATTTAGTTGTGTACTTCATGATATTTCAAATTATTTGTTGCATACATTGATAGGTTAATATAAGGACAATTTAAGAAACTATAAGTCAATTAATTAGAATAAGAAAGGAAAGTTTTCTGTTCAAAAACGGTAGCTGGAAGAGAAATTCGATGTCCTTGGAGGAAGGACGCTGGGATCTGACTCCAGAGCCCCTGCCTTGCATGGGCTACGTCCAACACCGCCTTGTCATGTCCTGCAAGCTGAACGCCACTAGGAGAAGCTCCACAATAATCAAGCATTCATAGATCGAAATTAGGGTAAATGAGGTAAATTCCAAATGTTTGTTAAGATTAACTAATTTTGATCACATTTGCCATTAAATTCTATAATTTTATGAAATAACTGTTATTCTCATTTAGCAAACAAAAGTGAGAATCAGAGGGCATATGTATCTAGTCAGCAAGGTTTCAAACTCAGTTTTTTTCTGGCGTTTCCCGTTATGTCCAGAGTCGTCTTGAAAGTCTTGAAGATGGTCATTTTAATTAATTGGCGCCACAGTCATTATTGCTTATTGAATATAAGCCAGGACATGTGAGAAGTGCTTAGCACTTAGCAGTGAGGAGCTCATGTCTTCAGCTGTGAGATGTGAATAATGAAAGCACCTAATACTTCTTAGGTCTGTTATAATTATTAAATATGATGGTTCAAAGTAATAAGCAATAAACAGAACTGTTAAAAGAGCACAGATGAAGTGAGTATCTTATACGGAGTTATAATAAAGCATTTGATTTAAGTTGGTGGCCCTGGGAAATTTTTCTAAAACACTGACATTGATGTGATCCAGAATGACGTGCCATCAGTCTATGTGATAAACCAGTACCAGGATATTTCAGTCCTAGGAACCACATATTCAAAGGCATGATATGTAAGGATCTTGAGTAGGCTGTGGAATGAAGTGAGATTCCTGTCATTGAAAATTTCCAAGTGTGTTATCCTGACAAATGTTAGCAGGATAATGGATGTGGCATGTTAGCTATACAACAGTGCTACACTGCACAGACTATTAATTTTCATCCATTTGTAATTGATTATGTTGCCCACATAAGCTTTGACACATGCGTGTAGCACTGTATCACTGTCCCCCTGTTGTTCATCGATTTGCTCAAGCGGGCACCAGTAACATCTCCATTGTGAGACGTTGTTACTGTTTTTGGTGGATCAAATATGTCAGGGGTAGCTTGCCAGGCTCTGCCCTGTGGGCGGGATACTCTCATAGCTTGCCGGGTTCTCTGAGAGGGACGGATGAATTGAACCCTAGTCGGCTGTGTGCACGCCCTGCCCGCTTGCTATCACTCCAGCCCTCTTATTGCCCACATAACTCTATAAAATGTCCTGTATAAAGGAAAGTACATATCAATTTATACCATAGAACAAAAGTTTGTTTTAAGTGGTGCATCAAATAAATATTTTTTACAAGTAAAAATTAGAAAACCAGAAAGCTATTGGATTTAGTTTAGATGAGTCAGTTTTTTGAATGAACTTGAATTCAGTAGTATATTCTATAGTTTATCTCTCAGCACTCACTAAGAATAATTGATAATGCCAGATGGCTTGGGGCATTTTTGTTCATAATTCATGTCTTGAACTATTCCCTAACTGGATAATAGTGGTGTTTCTTCTAGAAATATTTTGTATTGTTTTTTCTCAGTGATACTTATTGTATGATATATAATTTGCAATGCAGAGAGCATGGAAATGGGTAGCTTGAATTGTTAAGTAATATGTAGGACTATAAAATGAAATTAAGGGCTGGAATGCTAGTACATTGGGTAAGGTGATTTCCTTGTGTAAAACATTTTATACGACATAAAAATTTACATGTTTCAGTTTGGTTTTTCCTTCTAAAAATTATTTGTTATGTGACATCAAGACCAGAGACTAGTTAGTATAACCTGTTATTGGTTGTCCTATAAAACTGTAAGTACAAAAGAGCATGTATCTCCTTATGTTTTTAATCTGAATATGAAAATAAGAAAACTTACAGGTACACTAACCCTTTAAGCTATTTTGATATACAGTGGCAATACACTAGATAACTAAGATAGTTTAATGCTGTCAGGTGAAAACTACTGATGCAATACATTTTTACATTGTTTTATGGAAATATATTTTTATTATCTATGAGCAAGTCTGCTTTTCTATTTCCATAAAGCTCTCAGAGAAGCTTTTACTGTGGCTTCATGGGCTACCGGTCAATTCATGACTTAGTTGCTAGTGTGAAATTTAATCCATAGGGACTCTAGATATGTAAATTGACACTCATATCTTTGTTGTGAATTTGAAGAGGGAGTCTTTTATCAAAAATATGTCAACAATTAAGTTCTTCGGAGTCCACACAATATGTGTGCTATTTCTTTTCAACGTATGTGTCAAGATACAGGAATATAACATCTCCTGTATCACAGTAGCACTGTCCTCCTGTTGTTGATAGATTTGCTCAAGCAGACCCAGTAATGTCTCCATTGTGAGACTTTGCTGTTCCTGTGTTTGGCATATCAAATACGTCATGGGTAGCTTGCCAGGCTTTGCTGTGAGGACGAGATACTCTCAGTAGCTTGCTGGGCTCTCTGAGAGGGGCGGAGGAATCGAACTTGGGTCTGCCGGGTCGGCTCTTGCAAGGCAAATTCCCTACCTGATTTGCTATAGCTCCAGCCCTACATCTCCTGTATCCAGTATTTTTCTTTCTTAAATTAATGTTCGGAGGTGCTGGAGCAATAGCACAGCAGGTAAGGCATTTGCCTTGCATACGACTGACCCGGGTTCGATTCCTCCGTCCCTCTCGGAGAGCCTGGCAAGCTACTGAGAGTATCTCACTTGGCAGAGCCTAGAAGCTCCCCATGATGTATTCAATATGCCAAAAACAGTAAGAACAAGTCTCACAATTTGTTGTGAGACGTTATACTGGTGCCCACTTGAGCAAGTCAATGAACAACAGGAGGACAGTGCTACAGTGCTAGAATGTTTGAATTGTCTGTCCCTCTCTTTAACCAGTTTTGCCATCTGGGGGACATAAAGTAACAAAATAGGAGACTAACACCCAAGAATAGCGGAGATAAGTAACAGGAGGTTTACTTCATGGCTTGGAGGCCAGCCACACTCAATAGGGGGAAAGGCAGCTCAGGTAGAGAAGAGAGCACCAAATAAAGGGTGTTGGGAGGATCCTCCCAGGATGGGAGATGCATGCTGAAAGTAGACTATAGACTGAACATGATTGTCATTCAATGACTCTTTTGCAAACCACAGCACCCAAAAGGAGAGAGAGAACAAAAGGGAATGCCCTGCCACAGAGGCAGGGTGGGATTGGGGGAGGGATTTGGTGGGGAGAGGGATACTTGAATCACTGGTGGTGGCGAATGGGCACTGGTGGAGGGATGGGTACTCGATCCTTGTATAACGGAAACCCAAGCACAAAAAACTGTAAGTCTACAACTGTGCCTCATGGTGTTTCACTAATAAAAATTTAAAAAAAACTTTAAAAAGAGTTTGGATTGGAGGGGATTTTCTTGAGCATTAGTACAGCTGGTAGGCCATCTGCCTTGCATGCAGCTAACCTGAGTTCCATTCCTGGCTTCTCATATGGTTCCAAGCACCATCAGCAGTGATTCCTGAGTGCATAGGCAGGAGCAAGCCCTGAGCACTGCTGCATGTAGTCCCCAAACAAAACAAATATATATGTTCTGACTGGAGAGATTAATAGTTACTGAAAAAAATTAAATGAAGATAGAGGAAAGGTATGAGTTAGATAAAACTAGAATTTTATAGTTAACATAGGATAGTAAATATTAAATTTTATCCTTGTGTATTCATATAAAGCATGTATACATAATTTATAAAACATGTTTACATGATTTGTGTGAATGTAAATGCTTTAATACTTTCAGAAATTATGAACTTTAGTGTCGGGGACTATTAATAGCCTGAATGCACATAGAACCAGTGGAAGTTTGCAAGTCTTTAGACTTCTCAGCATGCTGTGAGATAACATTTGTCTTTCTTATTATAGTAAGCTGACTCTTACCTTTTAATAATCAAGTAAATTCTTGAGGGTGCCAGACACATGATGGCTTGAATTTCTCTTCCTCTTTTTACTCTTAGAACCTGTTATCTAGACTAAAATTTTCCTGCTTTCTTTTCAAACCTAAGTGTGCTTGTCCAAATGCTCGAAGTGCAGTGAAAGAGTTATTCTCTCGAATCACAGATCCCTAAGACCAAATACTAGTTCTGCCCATTGTGAGCTCCGTGATTTAAGATTTTTAAATTTCTATAAGCACATTTGCTTATTTAGAAAATTAGGATTGGGGCTGGAGTGATAGCACGGTGAGTAGAGCATTTACCTTGCGCGCGGCCTATCTGGGTTTGATTCCCAGCGTCCCATATGGTCCCCCAAGCACTTCCAGGAATAATTTCTGTGTACATGAGCCATGAGCAAACCCCTGTGAAATGCTGGGTGTGACCCAAAAATAAAAAAAATAGAAAATTAGGATTATAATGAAATTGAACATGGAGCCACTGCCAGTACAGGAGAAAACTAAACACTGTCACACAGCTTTTGCAAGAAAAGAAGACTATTTCAGTTCAGAGGGGCTAGTAAGATAGGAACAGTGCTCAAGCGTATCTCCATGTCCCCTTGTTTCAGGGAATACAGCAGGTCAAAGGACTGACTTGAAGTATCTGCCTTTTTCCAGTTCTTGAAAAAGAGGAGGTAAATTTCTGGACTAAACGCAAGAGAATCTTGAGAAAAATAGGAAGAGGATTTCTTTGAAAAGCAGGAGGAGCTTTGAGGAAAAACTGGAGCTGAATTTCAGAACAAATAGGATGGAGGTTTTGAGTCAGAAAGTTATCTGGCTTCCAGGATGACCATGCAGTTTCCATTCTTTTTTTCCTCTTAAAAATGCACTTATAACAGTTCTGAGGCTCCTCTAGCTATTTTGAAGGCAAAGCCAAACAGGAAGGGGGTGTGCCTGAATAAGGTTTTGGTTTTTCTTTTCTTAGGAACAGTTTGTTATACCGAGAGTATCTGCAGAAAATTCCCACGAAACAGTGCAAAAAATTATTTTATTTTTTGACTGATAATAATTTATCAATGTCAAATAGCCTTGTCAATTAGGGCCTAATCAGTCAACATTTAAGGTCACATTTTTCATAATATCCCCTAGTTCATAGGAGTACTCTCTATTTTGAAATAATCTCACATAAAGTTAAAATAAAAATAAATAAATAAAAATAAAATTTTTTAAGACCATGAATTACCAAGTTGTTCACAATTACCAAACTGTTTTAGGAATTCAAAGTTCCACATGTAAAATTCTAAGCATCTGGCTAACACAGAAGTAGCTTACATTTAATATTATTTTTGTCTTATTTTTTCTCATCCCTTGGGAATGTGTGAGCTAGCTAACATCCCTACTATTCCCATCTACTTCAAATGAAGATCATCATAATAGACAAGGTATTAATGTGTCATAAGCTCCACTCTAACCCATGGGATTTGGGAGGGGGTCTTGAGAGACTCAACACATGGAAGAAAATGCTGCAGGTCTTTTCCAAACCACTCTCAGGCTGTCTCTGAGGAATGAGAGGCTGTTTCTATGAGAGGCTGGGACTCTGTCAGAACTCCCCAGTTTTTCTCAAAGAGGCCAATTCCTGGACATGTGAGTGAAGCTTGGCTGATTATGTCAGCTATGTCTGTTATCTGGTTCATTTTTACTTCTAACCTCAGGGCTGGCCTAGAGGAGGAAACAGTTAAGTAGCCTTCCTGTGCCTCTTCCATCTGCCCACCTGTCACTGCACATACTTTCGCCATATGCCTTTTCCCCAAAGATCTCCATCTTTGAAACAAAGACAGCTGATATGGAAGATGTAGATTTTACTGAAAAGAAAGGAGACCACGTTAGCACATACCAAAAATTATATACAGTAGCTCTGTAGCACTGTAGCACTGTCCTCCCGTTGTTCATCGATTTGCTCGAGTGGGCCCAGTAATGTCTCCATTGTGAGACTTGTTGTTTCTGTGTTTGGCATATTGACTATGTCACGGGAGCTTGCCAGGCTTTGACGTGTGGGCAAGATACTCTTGGTAGCTTGCCAGGTTCTTCAAGAGGGGTGGGGGAATCGAACCCAGGTCGGCTCTGTACAAGGCAAACGCCCTACCCTCTGTGCTATACTCCAGAATGAGCAATAACACATACGGTCGTCTATAATATTATTTCAACCTGATTAACTGTAATGATTGGCTGTGCCTTTGAAGTAAATGGTAAGCCAAGTAAAGGTGATCAATTTCTGCTGAGTCACATATGTTGCCTGGCCCTCTCACAATGAGTTTGCTTGAGTCCTAAACAAGTAGGTCTGCACATCATGACAGCTGCCACAGCAAAATATGGCACTTCTCATTAGAGTTCTTTCTCTGGCAACTGTTCCCAGACAAACTTCTAGTCTCCCTCTGGATTGCTCTTTTCTAGATTTAAACAAAGACTTTGGGAACAGGTTTAAAGGTGCCTGGCAAGCTATCGAGAATATCTCGCCCGCACATCAAAGCCTTGCAAGCTCCCCGTGACATATTCGATATGCCAAACACAGTAACAAGTCTCACAATGGAGACGTTACTGGGCCTGCTCTAGCAAATCGATGAACAATGGGAGGACAGTCCAGTGCAGTGCTATATCATTTGCTAATATAATAATTTTTATAGTATTGATACACACTATGTTTATATACACAGATGTCTATTTGCAATTTTTGATAAAAATGATTGCTTTTGGTGTATGCATAAATTTATGAAATATTTTACTTGAAAAGCTACAATAAGATAAAAATGCTTAAATCTGGAAAGACCAATTGTTCACTTACCAATAGTAGAAAAGATATAAATAACATTGTCTAAGAGGAATGAGTCATCAAAATGTTCTTGTAAAAACACTATACAAATTTTAGTATTCTTATGAATATTAAATAAAAATGAAATTTATATGGAAATATTCCAAAACACCATGAAATGTGCTTTTTCAGCAATACTACTCATATTTCAACATAAAGATGTTGTAAGAAATAGCTATCTGATGGAAGACTACAGTGAATTTTGTGCTGGGGGACATGACTGAGATAAAAATGAAAAGTGGCACAAGAATGACAAAAGGATTTAACTTTGGGAGCCAATACTGACCCATGGTAATGCATGCGCCAAGTGGTGGATTTAAGAGAGAAAGTTAGCAATATTAGAAATCATGTTCCTTAATAAAAATTGAGAAAAAAGAAGGAGGTTGAATATGACTCATTGGGGATTGCTATGATTGAATGACTATATCTGCCAAAGGAAGGGAAGAAACAGTGACATTCATGCTATAAATTTGCCATCTGTAGAATTTTCTATATAAATGAGAAAAGCACAACTCTAATTATTAGAACCATAAAAGTAGACTGATAGAGTTTTCACATTAATATATATCTGTGAATATGCACTTATGAAGAAGTCAAGTTGTTATGTTCATAAAGAGCATCAGTGACAATGACTTACCCTGATTGCACCTTAGCTTTATGATCTGGACTGATTTAAGCCTGAATTCTCTTAATTACAAACTTTACTAATTTATAAAATATAGGTAATATGATCCATCCCACAGGGTTCTCAAGGAATCAGATATTATCTTAAGCAATATTATGGTAGCTATTACATCATGGAAAATGACAGTAGATACTTAGAACTCCCATCCAAGAGCAAAAAGAATGCTGAAGATGAATTCCATGGGAACATATGGGCTACGGACCAGAATACTATCTAATTAATCATTGTCAGCTTCAAAGTTGATCATAGAAAACTGGTTTCAGGGAAAAAGTAAATTATTTATTTTATAGTGGTTTCGTTGAAGCACAGTTGATGCATGCTTTCTCACAACCCAACGTAAGCTGTGCATACTCCTTACACTAATACTTGTTAGTTCATGTGGCATCGTTATTACAGAAAAAGGGGTGATTATCAGTCATTGCATTATTGTATTATCTTATTAATTGGTAATAATTTTAATGTTTTACATTTAAAAATTCATGAAGATTGTTTTAGTTCTTTTATATATATGCAATCATATGTATATGATTAAGTGTTGCTTCTTCAATTTACTGCTATTTTTACTCTTTTGTTCTTGCTTTCTATAAATTTTCTCATAATATATAATACAATCACTATCTAAATTTTAAAAATGTGATAAGGAAAATATTTCTCTTGATAATAACTGTGTGCGTCTGTGTGTTGGTGTATGTTTAAATCATTTGCAATAAGTTTTAGGTTGAGTCTCTTGTTTTTTTCTGGCACAATTGGTAGCATTTACAAAAAATGAAGATGTTTTGCTTTCTTTATGATTACCACTGCTTTGTATTCTTTTATATAAATGTTGTTCTCCAGATATCATGCTTGACTTTACAGAAAAATAATTTGCATTAAACATAAATAAAAAAGAATTATTATGGGGATATCTATTTTTATTTTATTGAATATTCTGTTTTTTATCAAGGAAAATGATATCATATTATCAACGTTATTCCAAGAACTATAAGATAAGATGATTTTTATTTTATGACTGATTATATTGGTCTATCCTCTCATATTCAGCTTCCCTTAATAATAATTTAATATTTTATATTTCAGTGTTGACTTCTGTTCCAAATAATTTCTTTGAATTGTTGCATATGTTGACTAAGTGAGTCTGCTCTCTAATTCTGTGTGCCTGTTTACATCTGTCCTTACATGTACATTAACATTCAATCCATTTCGGGACAGTGTTATGATTACTCAAAAAATGATTTGGAAAGCATAATTTATTCTTTATACTCTGAAATAGTGAATGACCTTCAAATTGTTTATTCTTTTAAGCTTTGTTAGAAATTTGTGAAAACATTTTGACTTAATATTTTATTTTCCTAGAAGAAATTCTTGGGCATCATTTTAAATATCTTTCATGGAAAATAACCTGTTTTAAATTTCCACTTTTTAGTTACTTTTGCTAAATTAAATCTGCATGATTTGTATGATTTCCCCATTTTGTACTTTGAATTTGATAACATTTATCAATTGTCTCTAAGAGTTATTAATGTATTTAATAAAACACTTCTGTATTTAACCTCTTGAATTCTAGTCTTATGGACTGTATGTTTCTGAATTTTTTCTTGGAAGAAGTAAACAGTGTATTATAAGATATTTGCTTTTTTAAAAAAGTATACATATCATTTTCACTCATTTTAATATTTTAATTCTCTCTTTTTAAAATATGGTACTCTTCAGGGGCCATGCTTGTCTTCTTTGTATTGTTCCAATTTTAGAATATGTGCTGCCAAACCAAGCACTATAATTCTCAGATAATTCTGTTTTTATTTTGTTACTTCATTTGATCTTCTATTTCTCTTAGTGTGTTCTCTGAAAATTTATCTTCTTTTTGGTTCCTTTAATTTTTTTAGTTTCCTGAATGACTTGCTTTCTTCATGTAATTTTTTCTTTACTTTTGTCAGATCACATTTTACCTTTTTTATTTGTATTAACACTTGCTTTCCAAGATCTTACATTACCTCTTTGATCAAGCTATGTCTTGGATTGGTCAGGAATGGGAGCAGGAAGTGGATTTAGGGAATGGATTGCAATGAGAAACCAGAATATTTTTCCAGTCTATTCTTTTTCTTTATAGTGTAGAAATATTCTGATATTATGCTGCCATGAAAACTCTACAAATGTACCTTCTTTATGTGTGCATATATGTGGAGTGACCTCTTACACTTGCAAGAATAAGCCATTCCATTAATCATATATACTTCACCACCTCAAGATTCCTTGCATCTGCAGGTATCGGTACCCCTTTCAGAGATCTCTCATTGCTACAACTACTTGTCATTGAAATTTCTGTGCTTCTTTTCACTTAGTCTTTGACCATCTCTCCTATCTGTCTTTACACAAGTTTTAAGGTCTGTAGTTTTTACCTGTTTTGTACTTTTGCTAAAAAGTAATATTATGTGATCTTAGTTTCTAATTGTCTTTAGATGCTTTTAGATGGTTTTTTAATTAGTGAAACACCATGAAGTACAGTTGTAGACTTACACATTTTTGTGTTTGGGTTTCAGTTATATAATGATCAAGTAACCATCCCTTCACCAGTACCCATTCTCCACCACCACGGATCCCAGTATCCCTCCCACCCCCCCATCCCACCCCACTCCACCCCACCTCTATGGCAGGGCATTCCCTTTTGATCTCTCTTTCCTTTAGGGTGTTGTGGTTTGCAATAGAGGTATTGAGTGGCCATTGTGTTTGGTTTATAGTCTCCTTTCAGCACATATCTTGCATCCCAAGCAAGTCCTCCAAACACCTTTTACATGGTGTTCCCTTCTCTATCTGAGGTGCATTTTCCCCTAGCATGTGCTGTCGGCTTCCAAGCCATGGAGCAGACCTCCTGGTACTAATCTCAAATATTCTTGGGTGTTTGTCTCCCATTCTGTTACTTTATATTCCCCAGATGAGTGCAGTCCTTTTATGTCTGTCCCTCTCTTTCTGACTAATTTCACTTAGCATTATACTTTCTATGTAGAACCACTTGTTTGCAAATTTCATAACGTCATACTTTCAAACTGCTGCATAGTATTCCATTGTATAGATGTCCCTGGAGTTCTGGCCCGCCCTACAAAAAAAATTTTTTTTATTCACATAGCGGCACTTATGTTAGAAGTTATAATTACTATTTCCATAATGATTTAATTGATCACTCGATCACTTGATCACTTGACATGCTGTTACTCATCGATTTGCTTGAGCATGCGCCAATAATGTCTCCATTTGTCCCTGTCACATGTTAGTGTAGCCCAATGGCATTTGCTCGCTCCAGGAACACAATGAGCCTCAAACTGTTTGTTCAGGATCTTGACAAAGAAGTATGACAATCTCGTGGGTGGATGGCCATGCAATCTTCTGATGTCAGGTGGTTGTCTCCAAATCGTATTATGTGTCCATCCCATTTGATTTTCGACGCCTTGGCAAGGAGACAGCGTCCCTGATTCTCTGATTCTCAGTCATCGACGGCGGTTAGAACTCTGGATTCCTTTTCTCACTTGAGAGAAGCATGATACTCCAAGCCTAGCTCTTTCGATTCCTCTTTGAGAGATCCGAATAGTGTTCTCATCCTGTTTATGTAGGGCCCAGGTCTCTGAGGCTTATGGTAGTGCAGGAAGAACAGTGGAATCAAAGAGATGTGCCCGGAGCTGGAGGTTCTTCATCCTCTTATCTATTTCTTCGATGCTCTTGAAGGTGTTCCAAGATGCTCTCTTCCTCTTGTGCAACTTAGGTGCCACGTCATTCGTCATGTTGATTTCTTGACCTAGGTACACATAACTGTTACATTTGGAGATGGTTGTTCCATTGAGAGCAAATGGAACGTCAGGAATGAGACCATTTCTCATAAACATTGTCTTTGTGAGATTCAGCTGCAGTCCAGCCTTTCCACACTCATGGTCAAAGTGGGCCAGCATTTTTGCCACTTGGCTATTGTTTGTTGTTATTAGAACCATGTCATCAGTGAAGCAGGGGTGGTGTAGTTGCCAACCGTCTATCTTCACTCCCATTCCTTCCCATTTCAATGTCGCATGACGTTCTTGAGGGTGGCACTAAAGAGTTTCAGTGAAATGGTATCACCCTGCCGAACCCCTTTCTTGACATGGATAATAAACTCCCTGTAAAATTTTGAGATTGTGGTAGTGAATTGGTAATACAGCTCATGAAGGATCCTGATGTATTGAGTTTGAATGCACTGTTTGTCTAGGGCTTGGATGACTGCTTCGTCTAAACAGAATCAGCAGCCTTCTTTAAATCAATGAACATTAGACAGAGTGGCATCTTGAACTCCCGAGAAACCTCAATGAGCTTGGTTACCGTGTGGATATGGTTGGTCATGCTGAATTCTTTTCGGAACCTGGCTTGCTCACATGGTTATCCTTCATCTAGTGTTCTGCCAATTCTATTCAGGATGACTCGAGTGAAAAGCTTGTAGATGATGGACAACAGGCAGATCGGGCGATAGTTGCCAATGTTGTGGATGTCTCCCTTCTTGTACAGTATAACAGTCCTGCTGGTTTTCCATTGGGATGGAAACTTGCATTCTGACAGGTAGTGTGGGAAGAACTGAGCCAGTGTATTGATTAATACTTACGGCAGGTTCTTCAGGTGTTCAGGTCTGACTTTGTCTGGGCCTGATGCTCTTAACTTCTTTACCAACAAAATGGCGTTTCGGATTTTGGAAGGGAGAACGTTGGAATGACATATCCATCCTGTGAAATTTGGTATGTGGGCAGGTGGATGTGGCTATTGAAGAGATCTGAGTAGAAGTCATGGATAATCTTCTCCATTGCCCTTCTGGAAGATGTGGTAGATCCATCAAGACGTCAGAGGACAGTCATCTTGGGTTTGTAGTTGGCAAACTAGGCTGCCAAAATAAAGAAGGACTAAAAATGACTGTCTGTACTTTTAATGCACATATGCTGGCATTGGAAGCATCTATTGAGGATCTGATGGTGCAAGCATGGAAGATCAAGTACGACATCATTGGTCTGACCGAGATGTGGAGGTGTCGATCACATCACGCTATTTTCGACACTGGAGAACTGTTCCTCTGAACATGTGACAAAAGAGGCATTGGTGGTGTTGGTGTCCTCGTCTACACAAACTTGGCTATGTGCATTGATTCATTGAAGTGCCTAACAACCCGAATTGGATGATTACACTTGAATAAATGTGGCTCACTGCTGGCAGTTTCTATCTTCATTATCTATGCACGAACATCCAATTACGATGAAGAAGAAATTGAGAAGTTCTACATGGAGCTGGAAAAGTTCTCTAAAGAAGGACATACCTTCTACAAGATCATTGTCAGTGATTTTAATGCCAAGATAGGACCTAGAAGATTGGCTGAAGAATTCCACATTGGGAACCAATGGCATAGAATGAAATGAACAGCATGAGAGACTGTCAGTTCATCATGTCAACCAAGACCATCCATGGTAATTCGCAGTTCCAGAAGGCCGAATCTAGATGTTGGACATGGGAGTCTCCCAGTGGACAGTTCCACAACGAAATTGACCACATCATATTCAATCGACAGTTTTGCCTGACCAATGTCGCTGTTGTCCCAAAATTCCAAACAGGATTGTATCACCATCTCCTTCATGCAAAATTCTACTTCACGGAGTGACAAGAAAGGCTGCAAAGTTTAAGAAGAGAACTCCCAGAACAACCACCAACTGGGAGCTCTTTGGCTCTGTTGCGGCAACATGGGAAGATGCCGTCATTGACGACATTGATGAAGAATATGATCAGAAGGTTCAGCACCTCCATGATTGTGCGAGGAATGATGAGGGAGAAAAAGCCACAGAAAGAAGTCTGTCTTCAAAAACTCTCAAACTTATTTGCCAACATGGCTGGGCACGAGCCTCAGGCCACCACAAGTGAGTGTCCAAGCTTGCAATGTGTGCAGAGAAGCAATCAAGGAAGACCTCAAAGAGAGAAGAGCAGCAGTGCTGGCCAATGTGGCAGAAGCTGGGAAAAACATTTGCAATGCCTGCCTGTGCTTCACCAACTACAAGCCCAATGATTTAATTATGCTTTGAAAATTGTTGTTATATATTGATAGTATGAATTTAATGTGAATCACAAGCTGCTGAGAAAATTACATTCAAATTACTTAAAAATGTTATAGCAAATTTTATTCCAAATAAATAAAAAATTTCAAAATAACCATCACTAGGAATAATCTCTTAGCACAGAAACAGGAGTATGCCCTGAGCACCACAAAACAGATTTTAAAATAGAAATCACATTTAAATAAGGGAAATGGAGGAATTTCTATTCAGTTAAAAAATATTTGCTACCCTTTCCTTGAAAACAGGTTAGAAGAATTATGTATTTTTGGCATCGAATAACAGTAGTACATGTGTTAAGAATTCATAAAACTAGGCTGGCAATATAAAAAATGATATGTCCTCTATATATTGCTTTCTCTAAAACATTAAAAATTTCTGTACATTTGAAAAGTAACTTTAACTAGTGATATTTCATGCAATCCAAAGATCTGAATATGTATCACTGTGTTTGTTTTTTAAGTAAATAGCTTGGACAAACAAAATTTAAATGATTTTCATAGAAATTAGTATATATTTTATATGTGAATAAATTTTTACTTAACTTCCAACATAAATTATATCTCTTGTGATTTTTTTATTAGTTATGGATTTTTTTACAGTTTCTCAGATAATAATTCTACAGCATCTATGTATCTTCATTGTATATAGTATTTAGAATGTACAGCAGGATTTTTTTTTCTTTGGATATACTTCTTTTCAATTATTTGAAACTAGTAATATGGTAAAAACTATCTGAAATGTATTTGGTCCTGTCTCATTTCTTGAATACATTTGACCTGTGAAACAGAAGTTATGCTACTTATAGAAAAGAAAATTATGTAATTAAATTTTCATTTGTTTCATGGTCTTTACTGATGCAGTATTCTTCATAATTCAGTTTTCTATTGCTCCCATGTTTAGTACAATGTGAATGGAAAATCAGGGGTATAGAATTTTCCTAGTTGACTTAGTTTGAGACTATAAACACTAAATGTCATTTTCTTCCACTTTATGATAAACACTGAAGAAAGAGGAAATGAAGGGTAGTGGAGCCAGCTGTGTTTATTCACTATGGGATGTTCTCAGGCTCCTCATTATGAAGGGTCTTTTAATTTTAACTAACCATATCTAGCCATAGGCTATTTTTTGATGACACAAATTCAAAGAAGAAAAACACACCTAAGTAAGTTACTCGAGCAGGCCCAGTAACGTCTCCATTGGAGACTTTGTTGTTACTGTGTCTGGCATATCGAATACTCTCGGTAGCTTGCCGGGCTCTCCGAGAGGGGCGGAGGAATCGAACTCGGGTCGGCCATGTTGGCTGCGTGCAAGGCAAACGCCCTACCGCTGTGCTATCACTCCAGTAAGTTACAAAGACCATAAAGCTTTTCATATACTTTTTCTCCTTGGGGAAACAACTTTCCATATTATCATGGAATATTTCACTTTATAGTTTTCTACATTAATAAAATAGATCACAGTAATTCTTTTACTACCTGTCTTATATGATTGCTTAGATCAAAAATATGACTGCTTTTTTTCTTGCATATCTACTTTCTAATCTGCCAGGATACAACTACAACAAGTTGATGGATTAAATTATGACAAGATGATCCTTCAGAAAATAATTTTTAAAAATTTCATTTCAATGTGACAGTTTTATAATAACCTGGAACTTTAGGGAGACTAGATACAGTCTCATAGAAAGTGGACTGTGATTGGTATCCTACCCCCAGTATATGGAAATCCAAGGCAATGAAATGTAATCGCTGTGTTGATAGGGCTTGATCCATGTCAGATTCAGGCAATTTCAAGGCTTGGAATTGCTCATGGAACAGAGATGAAAACAAGAAAGGGGAAAATTGAAAAGTATTCTGGATTATTTATGAATGATGCTGAAGTATCTGCGTTTTTGCTTTATCGCTCTTAGCCATCTATTATACATTTAGATTGGGACTCTCACTTTATCACCAGAAAATGTTAATTTCTCGTTCCTTTAGAATAAAGTAATGTTAATTTCTAGTTCCTTTAAAATAAAGTATCAAAGTTCTCTTGAGGATCTTGGGAAAAATCCATTCTCTTAACCTACCCATAAAAATGAAGTTATTCCACAAAAACTGGGAAATACAATAATGAAGTGAAGAGGTCCTATGAAAAGAGGGGATTTGGCTTCCAAACTCTTCTCTGAGGCTTACACTGTGACTGATTTGCAGAAATCTAGGAAAAATCCTCTACATAGGAGAGTAAACCAGATGTTGCCTTTACCAAAGTTATGTGTTTATATGATATTTAGAGAAAAGTAAACATCAAGGCTTTTGTTTGGCTTTTAAAATAAGATAGTATTTATTGTTCATGACACACATGTCTTTAGGAGAACCTTCTGTTGCATATGGTGAGTTGTGAAGATCAGAAGTTGATTTTAATTATAAGTTCTCATCTCACATACTCACCTTTGTCCACGATGTTCACCATTGTGGTACATGCTCCCTGTTTCTTCTTCTTCAAAATATTGTCCCCTAGCTCTACAGCATTGAATAAGCTGCTTCATGCAAATAAAAACAAACTTGGCTTTTCCTTCAGGATAATTTCAGTATCTTTCTCCTGTAGAGCCATTTTTGAATGTGTAGCAAGGTCTGTGAATCTAGGTAACATTGCTCATTGGTTTTCTGATCTTGATAATGACCCTTTATTCCCAGGATCTCCTGTTCTAACCAGTAAAATGAAGAAAATAGTAGCTCATAGTATTCTTAATAATCTTAAGTAAATCAATATTTATGAAGCACTTAGAATAATTCCAGACCATCTTCATTTCTTGGTAAACATTGGTTTTTGTTATTAAAATTATCCATATTAATCACATATTTTCTCTGCTCTGTAATTTTTAATAAATTAGTTAACACTTATTTTCTCACTGTCAGTTTTTCCATCAGTTTCTAATCAACTCATTTCTGAATAGGGACTGTTGCTATTACATTATATACTTCCACGAGACTTTATATTTGATGCAAAATAGGGATTTGGTAGATATTTTTATCTTTGTTGATATATAAGAGGATAAATGTTAATGTTGAAATTTTTGATGAATTTTTAAATATTCTCGAAAATATCTGCCATTTGAAATGTAGCAATGTAACATGTTGTTCTGTGTTAAAAAAAGCAAAAACATTTTAAATTCATAGTGATTGAAGGTATGTAAGATGTCCTCAGAGTCCATGTTTGGGATGGTTTTAGTAGTAAATAAAGCAATTGGCTATTTTGAGTTACTTGTGAGGCCATTATATCAGACATTGCTGGATAATTTCAAACTATAACTTGATACTGCAGTTGTATGAGTAGTATTACTCTAATGTTGCTCTGAATCCTGGATAACATTTCCCTAAGACATATTTAAATGCATGTTATTTTAATACATATCAGTACTTTACGCTGTATTAGTTTTTGAAATATAGAATAATCATTTGTGTTTTTTAATCTATGAATGAAAGAAATTTCCATGCTGTTTGAAACAAATAGGATTATAATTATGTCCACTGTCCTCCAGTTGTTCATCGATTTGCTTGAGCAGGCCCAGTGATGTCTCTGACGTGGCTGACCTGGGTTTGATTTTTCCGCCCCTCTCGAGGAACCCGGCAAGCTACCGAGAGTATCTCGCCCACACAGCAAAGCCTGGCAAGCTCCCCGTGATGTATTTGATATGCCAAACACAGTAACAGGATTACAATTGAGAAAGATATATGAATGGGATTAAAGAAGCAGTATTTGTAAGTAGAGAGATAGGTATTTGGAAACACTTTTTTCTTAAGGTTCAAGTGAGTTCACACCAGTGAATAAATTGGTAAAAAATGTTACTTCTTTTATGATGTTCATAGACCACATCCTTATTTTGTTTTTTATAATATTATGGTATTAAAAACCATATTTATAGATAGTGAATACATAGATTGCTCAATTAATTGCCAGGTTACAATTATTTATTTTACAAATATTTTTGAATACCTATTAAATAAAAGTCCTCACTTGAGATCATAATTTGAACCAGATAGCTTTTATACAGTTATCAAAACAAGTGTAGTATCAAAACATATGGAATTAAATTAAAATAACATGGCTATAGAGCAGAATTAAAGGGCCAGGAAGCTGGGACTAACACCCTAGTATAGCAAATAGGTCATTTGCCTTCTTCTGGATGGATGACCTGGGAACCCTATATTGTCCCGGGGCCCCACCCCTCAGGAGTGATCCCTGCTGTAATGCCAGGATTAAGCCCTGAGCAGCACCCAGTGTGGCTCCAAAACAAAATGTTTGTGTGTGGAGGCAGGAGAGAGAAGGGGAATTAATGTATTAGTAGTAGTTATGTGTTGGGAACTAATGTTTTGGACACTATTCTCTGCTTCATATTTATATATTAGTTTGCATTATCCTCAAAATCCTGCCTTATTGTGATGTTTGTTATACAGATGGTGAAACAAACAGAGTCGTAGAATGTATTGCCTAAAGTTATAGCATTATAGCACTGTCCTACTGTTGTTCATTGATTTGCTCGAGTGGACACCAGTAACGTCTCCATTGTGAGACTTGTTGTTACTGTTTTTGGCATATTGAATACACAAGGGAGCTTGCCAGGCTCTGCCATGCAGGCGGGATATTCTCAGTAGCTTGCTGGGCTCTCCAAGAGGGATGGAAGAATCAAACCTGGCTCAGCCACATGCAAGGCAAATGCCCTACCCGCTGTGCTATGGCTCCAGTAATTCGTGGAGTCAAATTTAAACCCAGATCCTCTAATCTTTTTCAGTTTAGTGTGACCTACTTTGCAGATAGAAGTATAGAGCCAAATTAACTGGCTCTATACATATTTGTGAAAAACACACGTATTTATGTTTTTTTTTTTTTTTCTCTTTTTTTTTATTTTATTTTTTTTAAAGTTGTAGATTTACAATTTTTTGTGCTTTGGTTTCAATTATACAATGATCAGATACCCATCCCTCCACCAGTGCCCATTTTCCACCACCATGGATAATATCCCTCCCACCCCCATCCCCCCATCCCCCCGTCTCTGTGGCAGGGCAATCCCCTGTGTTCTCTCTCTCCTTTTGGGTGTTGTGGTCTGCAAAAGAGGCATTGAGTGGCAAACATGTTCAGTCCATAGTCTACTTTCGACATGCATCTCCCCTCCTGGGAGGATCCTCCAAACATCCTTTATTTGGTGCTCCCTTCTCTATCTGAATAGCCCTTTCCTCTAGGATACCCGGCTGGCCTCTAAGTTATGGAGTAATCCTCCTGGTGCTGATCTCAGCTATTCTTGGGTATTAATCTCATACTTTGTTACTTTATATCCCCCAGATGAATGCAATCTTTCTATGTCTATCCCTCTCTTTCTGACTCATTTCGCTTAGCATGATACTTTCCATATTGTACCACTTGTATGTAAATTTCATGACTTCATCTTTTCTAAGAGCTACATAGTACTCCATTGTGTAGATGTACCAAAGTTTCTTTAACCAGTCATCTGTTCTTGGGCATTCAGGTTTCTTCCAGTTTCTGGCTATTGTAAAGAGGGCTGCAATGAACAAACAAGTGCAGATGTCACTTCGACTATACATTTTTGCCTCTCTGGGATATATTCCCAGGAGTGGTATCGCTGGGTCAAATGGGAGCTCAATTTCTAATTTTTTGAGAATCGTCCATACTGTTTTCCAGAAGGGCTGAACCAGTGGACATTCCCACCAACAGTGAAGGAGTGTCCCTTTCTCGCCACATCCACGCCAGCATCGGTTGCTTTTGTTCTTTTGAATGTGGGCCAGTCTCTGAGGTGTGAGATGGTATCTCATTGTGGTTTTGATCTGCATCTCCCTGATGATTAATGATGTAGAGCATTTTCTCATGTGCTTTTTTGCCATTCGGATTTCTTCTTTGAGAAAGTTTCTGTTCATTTCATTGCCCCATTTTTGGATGGGGTTGGATGTTTTCTTCTTGTGGAGTTGAACCAGTATTTTGTATATCCTGGATATCAACCCCTTGTCAGATGTGTATTCGGTGAATATCCTTTCCCATTCTGTAGACTGTCTTTGTATTTTGGTCACTGTTTCTTTGGAGGTGCAGAAGCTTCTTAGTTTAAGATAGTCCCATTTATCTATCTCTGTTTTCACTTGCTCGGCCAGTGGCGTGGCATCTTTGAAGATACCATTAGCTTCAATGTCATGGAGGGTTTTGCCAACTTTATCTTCAATGTACCTTATGGTTTCTGGTCTGATGTTGAGGTCTTTAGTCCATTTTGATCTTACTTTTGTACATGGTGTTAGGCAGAGTTCTGAGCCTATTTTTTTGCATGTAGCCGTCCAGTGATGCCAACACAATTTATTAAAGAGGCTTTCCTTACTCCACTTCACATTACTTGCACCTTTATCAAAGATTAGATGAGCATATGATTGAGGAGAGATGTCAGTGTATTCAACCCTGTTCCATTGGTCTGCAGTTCTGCCTTTGTTCCAGTACCATGCTGTTTTAATTATTACTGCTTTGTAGTACAGTTTGAAGTTCGGGAGGTTGATTCCTCCCATTTTCTTTTTCCCAAGAATTGCTTTAGCTATTCGTGGGGGCTTATTGTTCCATATAAATTTCAAGAGTGTTTGCTCCATTTCTTTGAAGAATGTCATGGGTATCCTTATAGGGATTGCATTGAATTTATACAATGCTTTCGGTAGTATTGCCATTTTGACAATGTTAAGTCTCCCGACCCATGAGCAGGGGATATCTTTCCATTTCCTCATGTCCTCTTTTATTTCCTGAAGTAGCGTTTTGTAGTTTTCTTTGTACAGGTCCTTTACTTCCTTAGTTAAGCTGATTCCTAGTATTTATGTTTAAATCACTAAATACTGAATTCACAACCCACAGAGTTATAGTCAGGTCATATCTGTACTCTAAAACAGACTTTGGGTTTTCTAGCTCAACACTTTTTATTATGAACTATACAGTTGAGGAGTTTCTTGTCAGCCAAGTTAATTCAAAAGATTTGAATAAGATGTTATAAAATATCATATTTAAATATAAGAACCAGTCTACAGAGAAAAGCTCAAAAGAATTATTTTATTGAGGTTTATATTTGAATTGTCTAAGCAAATGAATGAAGCAGCCTTGGAAAAATAAGCTATATAATAATATACCTGATGAGCAAGTGATTCAATAGAGACTAACAAGGTGGATGAGAATTATGAAGAGTGTAAATAAAGTAAAGAATTAATTTAAATAATCAGTGTATGGGATTAGAAAGACAATACTAATAGTGGATAATAAAAAGGCATTCTAAAAATGGAAACTAAAGGACAGGTAAGCTATGTTGTTCCAAGGTCAGAAGCATTGGATAAATATGGGAATTTCTGAGAGCTTGCTTCCTTTTCTCTTTCTTTTGCTTGGGCATCAATACTACCATTGATTATAGTGGCTGGGCTTTAGACTGTATGGTTCTGTGTAACCATTCAAACCAACTGGGTTTCAGTCTGAACTTTGCCTTTAATGTGTTAGTGAAGTTTACATTTTCAAGTTTTGTTGTTTTTTTTGGGGGGGGGTTACTGTTTAGTAAATATTATAGAGTTTCTTTAGATATATAGTATTCTGTTTAAAAAATACCCTTTAGCAATAATGTGTATATGTGTGAATGCAAGCAGAAGAAATTAAAGCAAAAAATGCCATTATATGTATTGTAATGACAGGCGTATTATGAATAAATAGCAGGAAATACTTATAATGCACAAGTTCTTAAATTTATTCCTATCCCCCTGCCACCTCACTCAGATTTTAACTAAATTTTTGCTCAAACGCTTTGACTAACACCAGTGTGTCAGAAGCTAATAAATAATAGACAACACAATTATACTTTGGTATAACTGTAAGAATTTTTTTAATTAGGGCCATGTCTAACCACCCAAATTATTCAGAGAAAGTGAAATATTGGTCTTCAAACTAAGTGCAAGTTGGAGAAATTAAGTTATGCGAATAGTTTTGGGTGTTTCTGTCTGAGCAATATTTCAGTGTGGTGGAGATAAAACGACCCTTTTATCTCCAAGATACTTTTCTGCCTACTTTTTTGTGTGTGTGACCTTGGGATAGTTACTTAACTTACCTTAACCTCAGTCTCAGTGGCCTCTTGTTAACTCCTTATCTTGAGTCTTCAGTCAGCCATTACAAAATGTCACAGGATGGTTAGTATATAAACAGCAGAAATGTGTTTCACAGTTCTGGCGGCTAGAAACGCCAAGATCAAGGTGCCTGCATCAAGCCTTTGCTTTTCTGGGGAAGGCCTTACTTCTCAGTTCATATACAAGAACCACTTGTGGTATCTTCATATGGATGAAGCCTCGACAGCTCTGGGGAGTGCGGAAGTCTATTTTTTATGGTCCAGAATAAAATGCATAAGGGCCTACCTTCAATGACCTAATCACCTCTAAAAAGTCTTACCACTAACACACACTAACACTGTTAATTTCCGGGTTTAGGGTTGCAGTGTTTTGAATTTATGAACCTAAACGTTCAGTCCTTTACACTATCTCATAGTTGTATAGGGAAGAATGAATACTTATAATTCCTGTAGCTGTTCCTGACTCATACAGAGCTCTCAATACAGAATTAGACTAGTTAAGGTAAAGGTAAAAAAGGTAAAGGCCCTCCCGTTTATCGTCGATTTGCTCGAGCGGGCCCAGTAACGTCTCCATTGGAGACTTTGTTGTTACTGTGTCTGGCATATCGAATACTCTCGGTAGCTTGCCGGGCTCTCCGAGAGGGGCGGAGGAATCGAACTCGGGTCGGCCATGTTGGCCGCGTGTAAGGCGAACGCCCTACCGGCTGTGCTATCGCTCCAGCCCATGAAATTAGACTAGTTAAAGACATTGTATTCCTAACTATGCATCTATTTTGTTCCTAAGTGTGAGAATAACAATTGTGATAATGGTCATACAGTAATTATGTTACAATTATTTGGGGGGTATTAAGAGCTATAAACTATGTTAAATGTCTTACCTCATTTAATACATGTGGCAATGCTACTTACTGTAATTATCCCCTTTTTTGCGTCAAAATCCAAGGCTGAGAGGCATAAAGTAATTTGGTCAGATAGGTAGAAAAATCAGTGTCAGAAAGCTCTGAGTAAGTATCTAGCACCTCAACTCAGTCTTATGAAACCAGTTCATTTATTTGATGAGTCCAGGAACATCTGATTTATCCCACGGGCATTTTGGTTACTCAGATCTGCTTTGGTACTATAGAGTGAATAAAATATATATGTCTCATATCAAAGAGGAAATTCCTAAAGTCTGTAGTTAAAATTCATGCCATTAAACTGTCACTAAGTATATAATCAGATGCTAATTTTCAGAATTTCTTTACTTGCCTGGTAACTAATCTTGTGGAGTGGAGACATGTGCAGACTAATTCTTAGTATATAGATGTTCAATATTTTCATGTGGTAACACATAATTGAATTATTTGCTTTTGAAAATTAAGCGTGCATTCCCAAAGCATCGTATTTAGTTGTTATTCTGAAATAAAACCCAAAATGAAGAAAGGACTGCATGACCTTTGGAAACTTCCTTAAATTTAAAATTCATCTTTCTCCTCTGTTAAATAGATTAGTTATAGTGGATCTTTATACAACTTTGAAATTCTAGCACTTGATGCAAAAAAAAGGTTCTGATTTGAATACTATTTTGGAACAAGTATTTTCAAGAGGAAAGTCATTTAGTTTACAATTGTATCTTAAAGATGAGTCTTAAACTCTTCTCAAGGTCTAATAGCCTACAAAAAATTGAAAGATGGGGAAAAGAGGGAAGTTATGCTGAGGACAAGAGCAATGTGATGAAGGCATCTGTATTAAAGTTTTTAAAAGACATAAATATTTAACCAACATAATGATTTCGTCTGTCCTCCCATTGTTCATCAATTTGCTCGAGCAGACTTCTTGTTACTGTGTTTGGCATATCAAATACATCATGAGTAGCTTGCCAGGCTTTACCGTGAGGGCGAGATACTCTTGGTAGCTTGCCAGGCTCTCCAAGAGAGGCGGAGGAATCGAACCCAGCTCGGCCGGGCTGGCTGCACGCAAGGCAAATGCCCTACTGCTGTGCTATGGCTCCAGTCCATGATTTCATCATAAGAAAAAATACTTATTAATGAAAATTATGTACAATCTTGGTTTTTTTTTCTTAATTTTGCTTTTTTGGGTCACACCTGGCAATGCACAGGGGTTACTCCTGGCCCTGCCCTCAGGAATTTCTCCTGGCAGTGCTCAGGGGACCATACAGAATGCTGGGAATTAAAATGGGGTCAGCCCCGTGCAAGGCAAATGCCCTACCCTCTGTGCTATTGTCCCAACCCATCATTATTATTAGGTATGAGAAAGGGAAATAAAAATGTCAATATTTGGTGAAAGGGAGTTGGTTGAAAGTAGGAGGAGTTGGAGAGATGAAATATAACAGCATTTCTTAAATGAAGCCTTACAAAATTTCCAGGAAGGAAATTTTCAGTTTTATTTCTTTGTCAGGTGTTGGTCGGAAACATCTGCTTTGTATAAGGTTTGCGGTTCAGTGGAAGAATCGCACAACCCATGTAATTTAGCCCCTTTAATGACAAAATAAAGCTTAACTTAGGGCTGTTGGTGAGTTAAAGAAAATAAATCTATCATCAAGATAAGTGGCTATTAACCACTGCTCTTCAGACCAATGTGATAACTGTTATTGGTTCACAGATGTAAAATGTTCAAAAACCTCTGGTTTAGAGGCTAAGTATCAAGAAAACTTTACCAGAAAAATTTATGCTTGAATCATGTTTCAATAATGAACAGGACTGAGTCTAGACTGGTGTTTAGAAGTTATCAGTTAAATGTTAGTCTAGACAAGTATTTAATAATAATTAGTTAAAAGACAGAAGTGGTTGACAAAGAAGTTGCCTTGGAGACAACTGAACATGATAATTTGGGGAATGTAGGTATTTGAAAAGGATGAAGCACACTGTACTTTCTTTTATCTCTGTGACCCCAGAAGCACTGCATCTGAATCAAAATCACCTGCAGGTATTCTTAAATATGTAAACTTTTAGATCTGCCTTTTAAGGCCACGAAAACAGAATGCAATGGAAGAGTTACAGGATCTGGACCTTAATAATACTTGTTTGTATCTCTGGTGGTTGCTGACCTATGATAAAGACATGTTTTGTTTTTGTTTTGTTTAACTGTGGTTCACACCTTGCAGTTCTTTTTTTTTGTAAGTTAAAATAAACTTTTATCTTAAAATTCCATTAAATGTTAAGAGATTTATATATAATTCACCATTTTTTTTAACAACTGTCTACCCTTGTCCAGTTGCATCCTTCAGTTCTTATGGACCACTTCTGGCAGTGCTAAAGGGACCATGTGAGGTGCCAGAAAAGACAGGTTTTATATTAGAAATTAGTCGAAGATGATGAACCAGGAGAGGATTATATTATGACACAAGGATCAAGGACATGGAGAAATGCTAAAGAATTTTCTTTGATTTCTTTGCATCGTATCAGATTATAATTTGAAAGCATGGGTTGTCTACACTGTTGCTTTCATTATTTTTTCAGGTCTTCATGTTTTTGATTAGTTTGTAAATAAGATGGTTATAAATGGGGGAGGGGGCTTACTTGAGATGGAGATTAATTTTCAAATGAAACATTCAATGATTTTATTCCTACTTCTCTCCCCCCAAAAAAAACAACCAAAAACTTCTTCATGAAATGCAGCAATCACATACCAAGGAGAAAGGTATTGCACTTGTTAAATGTTTATTACCGTTATCATATTTAATCTATTACCTGAAGTCTCTGCTCAATACCTAATTCAGGCCCTTTGCATATTTATGGATTTGAGCATGAGACAGACCAGGTGGAAAAGAAGACATAGTTGACTTCTTCGTAGAAGCAGTACTCTGAAGTTTTACTGGGGCACTTCTGATGGAGCTGGTCATAGACACTGTCTTTGTAAATTGTTTAAAATGGAAGCTGGATGCCTACTACTTATTCTTACTAGTTTTTAATATATGACCTCCTCACTCAATTCAAATTCATTACTTTCAAATTATTTTTATCTATGTCTTAAGTATCGTTTTTGATACCCCAAACACAGTAACAATTGTCACAATGGAGACTTTACTGGGCCCGCTCAAGCAAATCGATGAACAATAGGAGGAGAGTGACAGTGACAGTGATATCTCAGTGTATTATGATGAATTATGCTATTATAAAAGTAATTTTTGTTCTATGTCAATACATGAAGTTATATTTAAGATCATCTTATCTAATCCTCAACATATTTTTGGTAACTTTCAAGCACATAGTAAAAGATTATTATCAGGGTTTAACATAAAATATACAACCAAGTTTCTATGTTAAAATTTTCTGAGGGGTTTTTACCCTCTGTTGCATATAAATCTATTTATATCTAGCTAAGCCCAGTGAGTAGGGCATTTGCCATGCCTGTGGCCGACCTGGGTTTGATTCCTCTGTCGCTCTCAGCCCAGCAAGCTACCCAGAGTATCCCACCCACACAGCAGAGCCTGGCAAGCTCCCCGTGACATATTCGATATGCCAAACACAGTAACAAGTCCCACAATGGAGACGTTACTGGAGCCTGATGGAGCAAATGGATGGACAGTCGGAGGGCAGTGCTACTATAAAAATCTTTCAGTCTTTCATTTTTATCCCCACGAACTTCAAGTGTCAAAAAATTTTGAAAGGATTACCGGGATATACAGGTGTTAAGGCACTTGCACACAACTCACCCCTCTTCAATCCCTGGCAACACATGTGGTACCCTGAGCATTCAGAGTAATCCCTGAGAGTGAAACCAGGAGAAAACCTTGAGCATAGGCTGGCAGAGCCCAACCCGCACCTCGCCTGTCTACTTTCAAGTTTGTGACTATTTTCCTCTAGGTCACCTCAAATGAAATAAGTGTGTGTTCAGATTGGGCATCATGTTCAGTAGTGTTAAGGCATGTCGAAGCAAGCTCTTCATATGTTTGCTTAATCAAACTCCACGGTTTTCAGCTCAGACGTTAGAAATTACTTGATGAAAACTCATTTGAGAGAAAAGGTACAGTCTGAAAAAAACCAAGCAGCTGTTCAGTTGGATACAATGTGATTCTTGGGCTTAATTAGCCATTGATGAGGGCATTTTATTCATCAATTTATACTTATTTTAGTTATTTCTGTGCTCTGATTAAGTATCCTTGAATTGGATCCATTCATCCCCGAGATGGGTTAACGTTGCTTGCATTTGAATTCTCTCTTTACTTCACTTCAAATATCAGTTTTCAATTTCCTAATTCTTTGCTGCTTAATCAAGTGCATTAAAAATGAATTATTAGTGGCACTGTTCCTAAAGTAACAAGTGTCACATTCTGACAACTTCGGAGACAAGGTTGGTTATTTTGGGCTTTGTTTACATTCTACAAAAATAAGGGTAGTGGATGTATTTTCTTTTCTTTTTCTGTTATCCAAAATGTTCTATACAGGAGACAATGTCAGAGTCCTCTGTAGGTTAGATTAGAGCTCAAATTGGGTTATTTTAAGGATAGCATCAGTGGTAAATTTAGGAAAACAGGTATGTTAACGTTCCATTTATTTAAAGACTATGATAGTATAATGATATAATTTCTTGTGTATCTCCCAGGAAGGTGATAATAGTCCTGAGCATGTGCTGACAGTAAGAGAACACGCAGAAGTAGTTATTCTACTAAGCTGAATTTTAACTAAATTTATTTATTTAGTACTTAAGATAGGCCCAATACTATGAAAGAATTTGTAGATGCAAGATTAGAAATAGAGAAATACCTTTTTGTGTGTATAAGTGACTGCATTTTACTACATGGGTGGGGAAGTTATGCATTTTCTTCTTGGGTTACAATTGGATTGCAGTTCAAAATATACTTGTCTGATAAATGGCATTTGTTTTTGCTGTTGGCCATGCCAGGTGGTTCTTAGAGGATATACATTGCATGCTGGTGGCTTCTCTCGGCTGTGAAGGGAAACGTGTAGTGCAAGGGACCCATGCAATATGCCCTCATGCAGAACCTGTGGTCCAGCCCCTTGAAATACCTCCCTGGCCTCTAGCAGTGTAAGCCTTAATTTCTCTTCTAACAATGATCATGTGGAAAGTGAGAGTAGGGAGGATACCTATACTTATTATCAAGGAAAAGAGACTATAAATTGGCCTTTGGTAAGATAGGATTGGTCTTTAGCAATCGTTGTAGGCTTTTAGAAACATTCTGTACCCCAGATAGAGGCATTTCTGAAAGATGTTGAAAATGACTAAGTGTGTATAAGTGGGAGATGGGAAATGTAAGAAATGAAGAAATGAACGTGTGTTCAGGCTAATTTAAGTTACATTTACCTACTTTTTTGTGCTTTTTTAAAAATCAGTGTGCAAATTTTTGGTCAGTTTTATAATACAACATTCTTAAAAATCGCGTTCTTCAAAATTTCACAAAGCAACTACAGACTTTCAGGGAAAGTGGTATTAGGGGCTCAACACTCAAAACTTTCATCAGGAACATATAAAAAGAAGATAGGAAATGGAAACTTGTTATGTTGGTAGCATACTTTTACACATGCTAATTACTTGAAAAATATAGAGAGACTATAATCAATGTATATATTTAAATAAATATTAGTATTTTGCTTTGATAAATATCAAAAGCATGCTAAAGGAATGAAGAGTTTAAGTTAAGAAGAAGGATTGTAGTTTAAATTTGTTGTAATGAGGGAGTTGGAAAATGTATGAATTCAGGTAGAAAGTTTTAATCCCCAAAATGGGTGGATAGGTGGAGGAGTGTTTCTCTATATTCTTCCACAGCTCAAGTGAGTGGAGTATAGTTTTACGCTAATGAAATTGTGTAGTGTCAAAGCTGAAATTTGCTTTATGCTTAAACTTCCCTCTGATATGTGAACTGTATTGGAATAACTTTGAATTTCACAGCATGCACAATGTATGTGAAGATAATATCCCCACGATTTCCCCAAATACTTATTTTGATTTTGTTATGGATGTCCTTCTTGTGTATTCTAATTATTCATCTGTATTCTTTACTCAATTTGGTGATAAATTTTGAATGCAAATCCTGTCTGTTATATGACTGATTTCTACAGTATCTTAGTAAGTTGATTGATAAAATAATCATTTTATCACTTATTGAATACTGTTAATTGTGAAGATCTTAAAATATTGGCAAATGTGAAGAAAATATAAAAAAATCATTTTGAAAATAATATAAAATATTTGATGATGTGTTTTGGGGTGGGGTTTGTTTTGATGGTGACCTGGGGAGGTGGAGCTGCAGGAGAGCAATCCCAGGGCTTCATACACTCAGGATGTGCTTGGTCACTGAGCCGTGTATCCTAGTGGAATGCAGCTGCATCCCTGGAGGTGCATCATAGAAAGTTGTGTTTACTATGAGATTGTAGTAGACCACAGGCAGGATTAAGATTAAGTTTTGAAATGGATTTGAATATACTCAGAACAAACAGTAAGAGACTAAATCACCCTGGAATATTTTTTCTGGTATATAGCCCAGTTGAAATGAAATAGGAGCTTTAGAAGAAAACAAATCACAAAGGAATGACTTGAGTAGTATATTTGGGAAGTGAGAATGTATATCACCCTTTTAGATAAGCATTGGATTTTAAACTGGTTTCCTGTGAAGCCCAAGATTGCTCCAGAATGTCCTCTCACAACTTTGATGATGTAGAAAACAAAGACAACACCTTGTTATACCCTTCCTTTCATTTCAAATTCCGACTATATTACTCATGGAATACATAATTTTCTGTCATCAGATGTAAAGAGTTTGCCATAAACACTTGTGACTTTGGCCATAAGAGTGTGAAAAATGGCCATGGTGATATTATGCATAATTAGCATGGTACAGGAGCTTTTTGGTTTTTTGAGTTTTACTTGGAATATTCAAATCTCCTTCCATTCCTTTCTTCTCCAACTGACTGTGGAATTCCTTCGGTATGGAAGGGCCTCTGGTGTGTATGGTGTGGAAGATTTTGCACACAGTTATCTCATTATAGAACTGACAATTTAAAGGGAGATGTTTGGTCTGCACTGCCTGTGGCCCATAAAACTGTAGGTATGATCTACCAGTCAAATAAGCAGTCAAATTCACAGTTTCAGGTCAAAAAATTTAAGAGCTGTTCTCCCATAAATGGGTATAAGTTAATTTAAAATGTTCAAAGCACCAGTTGGAGAATTCTCAATCTGAAATGTAGTGCTATCTTATAAAAAATCAGCAATTTTATGTATAACTGACAAAGTGTCTATAAAAATTGCATTAAAGCACTGATGGAAGAAAGAGTACTACATAACATAAACTCAGCTCAATAATTCAGTGGCTGTTATCCAGTTTATAGAAAATGCAGTCCTTCAATTTTTCTAATGTTTTCATCCTTTTGAGCTTTTTCTTCACTAGCTATTTGATGAGGATATTTAAGTTAAAGTTAAATGGGATCTGAGTCACTTACGCTAACAGGTACAGTTTTAATTAAGGTGTGGTAGAAGAGGATTTTCGGAACTCTCAAGTAGGTTTTGGAATCATCTGTAGATTTCTTGTAAAAATTATTTCATGAGTACTTCTGGAAAGGAAATTCAAGTACTCTGACTTCGGAGAAGAAACTGAGGGAGTACCATGATATCTGACAGTGAACAATAGTACAAAACAGATACAAACAGATGATGACAATTTGAGTTAAAACATCCTTCTTCCTAATGTTTTTTTTTTTCTGGGGTAAAACTGCAAAGAGATACAAAACAACTAACCAAATGTCTACCTGTCAGCAGTCTGAGAAAGTTGGGAGGTGAGGTATCATCCTCTGTGCTGAATTAATAAACCTAACAATTAGCATCCTCAGGGCAGGTAACTTATCAGGAATGCTACTTGTTTGCCTATACTCAAAGCTCTGCAGATAAGAAGCTTGTTTTCTTTTCACTACTAGTATCAGCTGGTACTGATGTTAAGCACAATATTAATACAATAATTTTCAGCAATGACCTACACAGATGCTACAGAGTTATTTTACTGCATTTTTATACTTTAGTGACTATAGTGGTGTCCCAGCGACAAGTATGTAAAAGAGGGAAGAGTTTGATGGGTTTTTTTTTTCTTCTGATGACACTGTGGCATTGGTGGTGTTTCTCCACGGAATGCCACTGCTCCCCTGAGACAGTTTCCTCTGCAGGCTCTCTGGCCACGTGTTGCTAGCCACACCTGAACTTTGACTTTTGAGTGAGAGATAGCTGGCAACTCTTCTTTTGCTAATCCTGGGTTATGTGCTAAGCTAGGTGGTTCTTCTACATACTACCCCAAACTTTCTTAACTTTTTAAATTACTTTCTAAATAGCCCCAGGCGATTCTCCTATAGAGCACTCTTTCTGTTTTAAGACTTCCTGATGATCTCTAATCAAAGAAGATAGAGTGTTAACTAGAATTCATCTGCCTCACAGGGACGGGGAGGGGTGGGGGGTGGGGTTTTATTGGGGTTCTTCAGGGTAAAAAATAAGTATTGGTAAAGGGAAATGTGTTTGATATTTGCATGACTGAGACCTAAACCTGAAAGCTCTGTAACCTTTACCACAGTGATTCAATAAAAAAAAAAAAATAGTAGAGATGAGTACCAGGACGGTTGCTCCATGGCTTGGAAGCCAGCATCACATGGTGGGGGGGAAAGGCAGCTCAGATAGAGAAGGGGCAACCAAGTAAAGGGTGATTGGAGGGTCTGCTCGGGATGGGAGATGTGAGCTGAAAGTAGACTACGGACAGAACATGATAGCCACTCAATACGTCTATTGCAAACCACAACACCCAAAGGGTGAGAGAGAGCAAAAGGGAATGCCCTGCCACAGAGGCAGGGTGGGGTGGGGGGAATGGGTGGGATTGGTGGGAGGGATACTGGGATCATTGGTGGTAGAGAATGGGCACTGGTGGAGAATGGGCACTGGTGGAGTGATGGGTACTTGATCAATGTATGACTGAAATATAAGCATGAAAGTTTGTAAGTGTGTAACTGTACCTCACGGTGATTCATTAAAAAAATAAAAGAAATATATATAAAAAAATAAGACTTCCTGATAAGCATTGTTTAATCAGGATGTTAAGTAAGGAAGAGAAAAACTAAACAGGAATCTAGTGATTTGCAAGGAAGGCAAGAACTATTTCTTCTGACTAGTAGGCATAAGAAAATATTTCTAAAAGTCTGAGTACTAAAACTTGAAGAATTGGAAGACTTATGAGGTGGAAGTTACCGGAAGAGACAAGCAAAGTGGGAAGACAGGCACTTGCCAGAATCACAGTTTGCAATTCAAAGGATTTTAAGCAAGTGCTTGATGAATTTTGATGCGTTATAACCTTCCTTTTAGGTACTGGGATGTTTATTACCTTCCTTGTTAGGTTTTGGCCATCTTGAAGGCAGGAGACATGTTCTATTTATAAATGTACTTCCAGTATTTCGCAGTAGAATGATTGGTATGTTGCTGGCCTTTAAAATAGGCATAAATTGGGAGAGGGGTATTTAAAAACGTAGGAAAGATTGTAAAATAAAATAAGTACAATAAAATGTGCTAGATGAACTCTTGGAATAATAAATTACATAGTTTCTATTGTATATGCATTTTATCTTAGTCATTTTATTAGATCACTTAAGAAGAAAGAAGACACCATACTTACTCTGTCCCAAATATTAAACATGATGCCTTGAAAAAAATGCAATTTACTGAATGATTTTATTTCCTGCCTTCAAAATATCACATGTTCACTTATTTTTTACTCATCTAAAGAAGACCTCACCTTGAAAGAAGACTGTCTATAGCTAAGCAACTGTTTGGGTTTGAGGAGGAAAATTTGGCTTCTTCACTATTTACTGTAAATTGGGTGGTTTTTGTAGAGTTGCTGGTGGACATTCTGTTCTTTAGAATAAAAAGTGATCATTTTCCAATGAATGTCAAAAATTATATATGTATATAACTTCAGAATTATATACTTGCTACTAGGTACGAAACTTAAATTCAACTCCCAGAAACATAATGAAAAGTTCCATGTATTTTTTTTTTTGCTTGTTTGTTTACATGGAGAAGAGGGAGTGTTACTAGCTTTTTTTCAATCCTCTAGATACATATGTTGAAGTCAAATGCATAATTTGGTGGTTATTGGAGGTGGAGCCTTTGTGAGATATTAAATAATAAGGAAGGAGGGCTGATGAGTGGGTTTAGTGGTCTGATAACATGAATAGTTTAAAGTTGACTAGGACCAGTTTGTTTGCCAAGCCTCCCTGCCATGGAAGGTTACATTAGAAAGTTGACTTCCTCCAACCCAGAAGAAAGCTCACTAAAAATCAGCTGTATTGGTTTTCTCATCTCTGATTTGCAGCCTCCAAACCGTGAATAATAAATTTCTATTGTTAACAAAGCACTAATCAATGGTATTTTCCTACTGAAGCCTGAACTCATCAGGGCAGTAAACAGACAACTTGTTCTTTACCAGGATTGACCAGTGCATTTTAAATAAGAGTATAAAATAGGATCACTCCTGGAAGAGCTCAAGGGACTTTTCGTGATGCCAGGGATCAAATTTGGGTTGGCCATGTGCATAGCAAACCCCTTACCCACTGTATTATCTCTCTGCCCCCCTCCCATGCACTCAAATATTTTAACTATTATTTACTGCTTACTTTGTAATTTATTTTCCTTGAAAGCCCAACTACCTTTTAATTACTAGTTACTCTCTCCATTGACTGTGAGCTATTATAGAAATGATACGAGAGATTCTGTGGCAGGTGATGTGTCATCTCCAGATTCCCTTCATGGAGTAGGTGAAGCTATTTCTTGGCTCTTATAGATATTGGTTATTAAAGGTTTTCTTAAAAGAATGGCCTGTGACATGTAAGAAAATCCAGCAATGCTTGGGAAGTACATTGACCTTCAAAGGTGGTTTATGACTAATATCTAATTCCTCTCTCAGGTTCTGCTCTTGCTCTTGGAAACACCACTGAAGGGAGAACAATTAAAACCTCCATTTTTTTTTCTTTTTATTGAATCACCGTGAGAATAGTCACAAAGCCTTTCAGTTAAAGTCTCAGTTAGTCATACAATGATCAAACACCCATCCCTTCACCAGTGCGCATTTTCCACCACCAAGAACCCCAGTGTACCACCCCTCCCACTCACCCCCCACCTGTGTGGAAGATTTCCATTTTACTCTCTCTCTCTCTCTTTCTCACTCTCCATTGATCACGTTCAATATTATGACAAAAGACCCAACATTATTTTTATTTGGAATTTTCCCCAACACTCAGACCTGCCAAAAAACATCATTTGATAATTTGTTTTCTATTACTGTTATGAAGAGCATATGATGTTGTGTGGCCACAATAGCGCCCATGCAGATTTGGACTTCTGATATTTTAGTAATAAGCCTAGAGGGATTACTGCCAAAAGTCCCTGGGTTCCGAGGTTGGTTTGTGTGCCTCTGTGATCATGGTCGTTTAGAAGCCAGAGGAGGCATTTGAGGGTGGCAACCTGGAGCATTGTCGTGGCGGGGAGCAGGGCTGACTCCACCCCCCATCCCACAAGGCCCCATAGCCCTCGTCAATGCAGTCTCATACCTGGCTGTTCATTAGGCTCTAAAAGATGCAGGCCACTGTGCCGCTGCCACAAGGGAGGACAGGTGGAGGTACAGACACCCTTCCCCTCCCAGGGTGGCATAGCACCATAGTTAAATGCACAGTCCAGATGCATTTCGGTTGGGCATTATATTCTGCTCAGATTTTCCCACCACCATTTAAGCCTGTTTTTCAGGGACAAACACTAGATCATTTACTTTCCATTGATCACTTTGCATATCAGGAAATGCTTACCTGGCCACCATTCAGAAAATAGTCCTGGTGCCCGCATATCAGAGTCATGCTTGTAGAAGCTCGTGGTCACCGGGATTCCATCGGGAGAAGGCGTGGAGACAGCACCTACTCCATCTGGGACCTCCTGGTGATATCGGCTCAGTACTAAAACCTCCGATGTTTTTATGGGACACATAAAAATGTAAGAATAGCAAATCTGCAAATAATTTGTGGTTAAATGTACTATATTTTAAAATAGATATAAGGAAAATGTTAGAGGAATTTAAAGAAGGAATTCTTTACATGAGGAATGTGAAATTGTTGAAGCAAAGCCTTTTGAGATTTGCTTGTACATTTTGAGGATATTTTTCCACTTTGTTTGAGCAAGAAGTAGGAGGTAGAGATGGGGCCATATAGAGAGAAGCCTGAAACTTGGGAATGGGTGTTTCTCCCTAGTTTGAAAGACAATTGCAAGCCATGGACTGTTTTTGAAGATTGCTATGATTCTATGGTACCTGGACTTCTGGTGACATAACTGGATAACTATATAGAATAAATTTTAATGGTAGGAGTTAGGAATTGACATTTTGAGCTAAGGGAAGAGAGTGAACAGTGACTCAACTCAAAGCTTTTGTGCTTGTCTAAATTCTGACCTCCGAATACTTTCCCAGAAGTGGAAATGTTCTGTTGAAGTGTATAAATAATAAAAATTCTCTTATAAAATACAAATAATGAATTTTGTCCCTAGTTGGAAATTTGTGTTAATTTAATAGTGGGATGGAATAATATATTTCATTGCCACTTTTCCCATTCTGAATATTTGAAATAAAATTGGAAAGATTATGTTGATTTTGTCAGTTACATCTGTCCCAGATTGAAAGATCTCTGCAAATATTCTTCTATTTTTGTGTTTCAAATTGCAGTAGTTATTTTGTTGTTGTTTTTTTTCGATCTTTTTTTTTTAGTTCTGGGTTTGGGGCCCCACCTGGTTCTGCTCAGGGTGGACCCCTGGCTCTTTGCTCAAGGATTACTCCTGGTAGGGCTGCAGGATATTATATTGTGTCAAGGGTCAAATCTGGTTTGGCTGCATGCAAGGAGAGTGCCTTACTATGGTACTGTCTCTCTAACCTTACATCTAGAGTACTTTTTGCCATAAGTAGTTGGATGCTGTGTTACTAAGCCCCAAATGCTGTAGGATAGAATACCATTCAAATTGTTTTCTGAGAGCAGCCAAGAGGAAAGGGCATGACAAAAAGGATTTTTTTCTATTTAACCAAGTGCACAGTCGGCTGTGTGGAGATATTTTGAAAAAAATGTCCTGTCACAGTATTGTGGTAAGGCTTTGGGGTCAGAAGAGTTAGCTGTAAATCCTGGTTCCATAGACAGCTAGTTAAAAATTTCTTCACAGTGTTGTTCTGAGAGACATTTGGAATGATTTTAAAAATGTGCTTGTATAATGAATGGTAATAGATTTTATTCTTGATCTATCTGGACTCAAGAGCATAAACAGTGCTTTCATATGTATCTCTCGTTCTTGTTCCTGACATGCACGCAACTAGTAAGCAAAGCATTATCTTATGACTAGAGAAGGAACTTCTACCTTGGATGATATAAGTTGACTTTCTCTATCTTCATCATCTTTTGCTCTCTAAAATAAGAAACAAAAAATGTTCTAGTGGGAAATTTTGTGTTATTGATAACTATTTTCTTTTCCATCTGTTTTGACTTTGCCTGGAATCTTACACTTTCATTAGGGTGAATAAAATTATTTTTCTCTTCTTCAAAAAATATTGTATTTCTGATGTACTATTGTTTTCTCTTACTGTTACTTTAAACAATAGTATTCTGTTAAGGTAGCAGCAGTTAGCTTAGTGAATGAACAACTGTTGCTGCGTCTTTTATTTTTACTTCATTGTTAGTTCCAAAAATGAAAGGAACATGAAAAGTACCTGCTTCTTGTGATTTTTTTTTCTTTTGAAACAGCCTCTCCAGATTTTTTTAGCAGTTGTGTATGTGGGTCTACATTGCTGAGCTCCAAAACTTCCCTTCCCACTTTTATAAAATAACTTTGATGATGAAAAATATTTTATAAATTCTATAAGCATATTTGTCTTACACTTTTTATCAGGCCATTTTAAACAGAATTATTTTGTTCTGAAAGCATCTAGTTCGACTTATTACTACCCTACAATTGTTGAGTTTTATAATTACCCCCAGTTTCCACAGAAAAAGTTTGTGTGCACCAGGGATCAACATCTTGCCAAGTGAGTCAAAACCTGAAGCCACTTTTCTAGCTTGAACTAAGCCTGTTTATAAGAATCTGGAAATGGGAATCTAAATATGCCAATACCCTTAATAGAATGTTCACTTCCTTAAGGAATACTAAGATATGAATATGTCTGGCTCTCATTCAGTTTTGTTTTATGAGCCCATGCAACCACTGAGTTGATCCTCTGGAGTAGGGCCTGAGGGGGTTGGAGTTAGATTTCTGACACTCAGTGTTGAGGCTATTCGCCACACACTGTCTGACCCAATGTTCCAAACAAGAGACTGCTTGCCGTTTCTCAGAATAGGCTGTATTTTCCCATGCTGATGGGAGTTACTTACATCATTGTCTTTCTTAGCTATATATATATTTTTTCTTTCTTTCTTAACTATATATATATATATATGTATTTCTTAACACGTTCCTATAGATACTTAACTGTTCTTCATGTTTTGAACTTGTGATCTTCCATTAGGAATTAGAATTGTCATTCTTATTTGTACTTCTTTAGCTTTTTAAATTATGTTTTACAAAATTGATATGCTTACTTTTTTCTATTTTCTTTTTAATTATAACTACAGAGTGTTTCTGTATCCACTGTAGCACTTTCCTGGGTGTATAAACCCCAAGTAGGGACTCATAAACATCTGTGATAGAAGTTAAATTGTCTGCCTGAAATTGTCTCACATTGGAGGTTTTTATTTAAAGTGTTTTCAACTTAAGCATGCAGCATGGAAACTAGTCATAGTTTTGTTGTTCAGTGTTCTATCTCCTGACTTGTATTGGCTTTGCTCTGACAAGTGGGGTCTGTATGCACATTTTGTAATCCCATCGTTAAATACACCATCAGATTTGATGGGTTTTTGGACTATCAAAAATGTACCCAATACGAAAGGTAGAGCAACGGAAGTATACTCAAAATGAATAAGTCGAGATTAGAACCAAATATCAATATTTATGTTTAAAATTAATTCCCAAAGAGTAGCTCATTGAACTTCATAGGATTGTCGTGTGGGAACCAGAAATCAAGCAGCTTAAAGTTTGTATCCATTTTCCTTGGGATATATGGTCAAAACTGAGACCTCCTAATGGTGCTTGGGGAACTATATGGGATTCAGGGGATTGAACCTGGGTTGGCCACATGCAAAGCAAGCACTTCACCACTTCACCTGCTGTACTCTCTCTCTGGCCAGTGTGCCCTCCCCCCCTTTTTCAATATAAAAAGTCACTTAAATTAACAACAGCATTTTTAAAAACTGCAAATCAAATGCAATTATATATCTTTGCAGGATGTTAGTTTGGAAAAGTAAGTGGTCTTTTAATTTGTGCATACATGGTAGAGTTTGGCAGGGATGGTCCAATGCAGTGCTCAGGGACCAGTCCCTGTCATGCTTGGCCAACTGAGTTTGATGGTGGGTTCAATGCTCGAGCCCAGGTAGGTATACAGAGATGCTAGGGCTTTGGGGTTCGGAAGAGGAGAGTACACCTGGGTGAGAGCTTCTTGGACTACACATATACCCAGAGAGGCCTGGGGGAACCGTGCAGTGCCAGGGGTTGAACGATGGAGCTAGTTCCCTAACCTCAGAAACTGATAAGTTTTACAAAATAAATGAAAGCAGAAATTATGAGAAGGGATTATACCCCTGTCATTAGTATCTATTTCTAGACTAAGCAATTTCCAGGCTACCAGTGCTCAGGAGCCTCAGGGGCCAGTCCCAGTCATCCTCGGCCACCTGAGTTTGGCGTGTGGCTAGTGCCCATGTATGTATGGAAAAAGTAAGTGATCTTTAGAACAAAAAAAGAAAGGAGCACTGCGTTTTCTCAAAAAGGAAGTGATTTATACTGTTTTCCTATCAGCTGTTGCTTTCCTTCTCTGCATTGCATTTCATTTGTTTCCTTTTAACCTGAAAAGAATGCAGAGGTGCTCAAGGCAGTTCTTACTCCCCAAATCTCTTATTCCTCACACAGTTAAATGAAAAAAATAGATCTTTTCTCAACATCACCCCCTAAACTTGCTCTAAGTATTCTTAAGGACTTTTTATTTATTTTTTTTTTTGGTAAATACTGATTGTGGTTATCTAGTTCATGTCTCCCTTTTTCTCATCTTTCAGGTGTCTGAATGTGATTTTCATGTAGCGATTCGGAGATCTGGTAGAGTGCACCCCACTTCACTGAAGCCAGGTCCCTCCTCCAAATGGTGTGTGATTTGGTCTTATCCAAAAAATCTGCCCATATTTCCTCTAATTGTGATGAGCCATGTGCTCTTTTGATTTACTGGGTATATAGATTACGAGTGAGTGAAAGTCAATGGCAGTTTCACAGGGTTCTGCTATTGCTATATTCATACAGAACTCATAGGCTGCTCCCTAATTCTATCGTTTGTTTTTTTTCAGCAATTTATATATTTCTACTTACCCAGGCCCCAGTCAAAAATAATTTATGTCTTCTAAACAGCTTGCCTTTCTTTATTTGCATAGCAGTGTAGATATCTTTTCTGTGACTTCCAACTCCAATAAATAGGCTTTTGCTTGCTGATATTAGTTTCATTTAGAACTCTTTTTCTTTTAGTAAGCTTTCCAGACTTGTTTGACAAATCTTACTTTTTATGAGAAGAGAACTAAATTTTATTTATGTTCACAAAGAAATAGAAATACATATTTACATAAATACTATTTCTTATGTTAACAGTTCAATAAATAGTTTTCCATGTAAACAATAATTTAAATACATAATCATGTTTTTTCTCTCAGTGGGAGAAGATAGAATACTTGACATTAAGATTTCACTGGTAGGGGGCTGAAGCAATAGTACAGTGGGTAGGGCCCTTGACTTGCACATGGTGGACCCTGGTTCATTCCCTGGTACTACAAATGGTCCTCTGAACCCTGCCAGGAGTGATCCCTAAGGATAGAACCAGGAGTAATATCTGGGCATCCCTGGGGGTGGACACACTTGCTCCTTTTCCCCCAGTCACCCCTCCCAAATAAGAAAGAAAAAATTTAATCCAAACGTAGAGTTTATATGTTTGAAGTTCTAGTATATGTAGATAGTGAAAAATTAATATGAGGTGTTGTTTAGTAAAAGCTACAAGATTACAGGAGTTCGGAAGTAGTCAAATTTTTATGATTTAGGGAAGTTGAAGAAAGACCTTGGGGTGATTACTACCAAAGGAAATTCAAACTCTGAGATCTCATTACATTTCTCCTATTTCCCGAGTAGACCCGGATGAGGATCAAGCAAACACAGAAGATCCAATAAGGGAAGAACTTCCTTAGAAGGACTTTCAGAATACTTCCTGCATTTTGATTTGTTTGTTTTGTTTTTGGACCAGAACTGGCTGTGCTCAGGCCTTACTCCAGGTTATGCAATTGTAGATCAATCCTAGTAGGGCTTTGGGGACCTCCTTGGATGATGGGAATCAAAGCCAGGTCTGTCGTGTGCAAGCCAATTACCCTACCCACTATACTATTTATCCAGACCCCTTTCTACATGTCAAAGATGAGGAAAAAGCAGTGGAAAGTTGGAAATGAGAGAGAAGCCTCTTATTCTTTTAATAAGAGCACATCAGAAAAGTAAGGACTTAGGAAGGCATTTAGATTTAGGAAGGTGCAGTGAAGTAGATCAGCTTTAGAATCTGAAGAGGGTCAGGCAAATCAGAGAAGTTGCTAGGACTAGGGCATTGATATTTTTGCTATTCTGTCTTTGGACATATTCCACTGGTCATGTTTTTTCACATATGTTGGCATTTTGACATTTTCTTAAATGCTTATATTCTTCTTACTATTGCCTCAAAGTGACTAAGATGATTGTAGAAAACTGGGGAATAATATATGTTCTTTTTTGATGTTAAAGTTTACTTTCTTCATTATTTCCTCATCAGTTTATCTTTAAAAAGAATGTTGAGACTTAAAATAACTACAGTTTGCTAGTTATGGGTGTACTTAGGCAGGCTGATTTATAAAATAAGTCTGGAAAGGCACCTAGTAACCCCTCCAGCAGTGGAAAAAACTTTTTTTTCTGAAGCTATTCATGAAATATTCACTTTCAGGTTTTTATGTTTATGTGGCAGAGAGAAACAGAAAGACATTGTTTTGACGAGTCTTGGCAGTCTTATGAAAACTACTTTCTGTCTGAAATGTTTTTCTTTTCCCCTCTAAAGTGTGCAGAGATGTATTTCTTTACAAGTTTAGACATGTGCAGATATGTACTGACCTGGTGTGTAGAGCTGGAGCGATAGCACAGCGGGTAGGGCGTTCGCCTTACAAGCGGCCAACATGGCCGACCCGAGTTCGATTCCTCCGCCCCTCTCGGAGAGCCCGGCAAGCTACCGAGAGTATTCAGTATGCCAGACACAGTAACAACAAAGTCTCCAATGGAGACGTTACTGGGCCCGCTCGAGCAAATCGACGATCAACGGGAGGGAAAAGAAAAAGAAAGAAGAAGGTGTGTAGAGCTAAGTCACTGCCTTCATGCAGCTTACACTGTCATACCTGTTCCCATGCACTTATGGGACTACCTGCATTTGATGCTAGTGAACATATAAGTGCAAGGGGTGAAGCCTCGTGGCTTTAGCTGAAGTGTTCAAGCATCTCCCTGAGAAAAGTAAACGGCTCTACAATTGCAGGAGTTATTGCAGAAACTGCCCCGGAAAGCGGTTTCTCTTATAGCCATAAAACAGTCCTTATAGTTCAATTTATATATATTTTTTCCTGTGGGGAAACACACCTCGCTGTGCTCAACACTTATTCCTGGTTCTGTGCTCAGGGACAGATATAAAAAAATGTTGCCACAATTCTTAACACAATTGATGAATAAATTGAACTCTTCCTTATAGCAGGAATTATTTTTTGTCTTATTTTCTTTGAATATTTTTAAAAATTTCCTCAATTCCTTAATATTATCATAAAAGAGAAGATTGACATTAATGAGTATAGAAACCAAAAGGAAAAGTAGCATCTAAAATTTTGAAATAATATGACTTCACTTTTTCTCTGCATTTTCAAACACTGAAGATTTTCCTAAGAATGATTCACACTACAATCAGATTCTCTCTGGACAAATTCAGTTACACTTTTTATTGAACTTGAAGGCAGTTGAAGTGATTAGTATACAGATTACTTTTCCTAGATTTAATTGCTTGAGAACAGTAGAAGTGGGTCTTGATTTCTTTAATCCTATTTTTTTCTTTGTTGTGTAATGTTGAAAACCTCTTCTAGACCTATTTAATGCATCATGAAAAATATTTTTAATAATAAATGAATGGTTATGCATGCCTTTCAAGTAGCAAGGTTTTGCAAAAGACAAGTTTTTGCAAAAAGACAATCCACATGTTTCATTCGGAGTAACCACTCATTTGAATTTCTCACTGCTTGAACAGATGTTAGAAGAATTTGCAGTGTATTAAACAGCTGTACACAATGAAATCATTGTTGTAATTAGGTTGAAACTAATGTAATATTCTCTTAAACTGTTATTTCCATGGAAGTGACAGTAATTTTTAAAAATTCTTAAACTGAACTTGTAGGTATTTTGACTATTGCACTATATGAAGTGGTGTGTGTGTGTGTGTGTGTGTGTGTGTGTGTGTGTGTGTAGATAATGATGAAAAGGAGAAAAGGAGGAAGGAAAAGGGAACATTTTTAGAAATGAAAAAACATACTCTAGGGGTCTGAGCAATAGTACAATGGGTTGGGCCTTTGCCTTACATCTCATATGGTCCTCCAACACTGACAGAAGTAATTCCTGAGTGCAGAGCCAGGAGTAACCCCTGAGTACCACCAGGTGTGACCCAAAAATCAAAAAAAGAAAGACAGAAAAAATAATTCACAGAGCAAGAAGTTTTTATTCTTCCACTATTTCTTTATTGAAAAGTACATTTCCCAGTATTTTTGCTAAAACACATTCTTACCATGTAGTATCCCTTTCAGTACAAGATTTTTTTATTTTTGCATAACATGATATTTATATGTATATCCATACTGTGATACTATAGTTTAAATCTTTTGCAACTTATTTTCAAAATTTAAAGAAAATTTCAAAGGAAGTAAAGTTCTCAGAGTTGTTTCTGATCTTGAAAGAAGATACCAGTCTTATCACCCCAAAAGTCCATATGTAGATACAAAATTAGTGGCATCTCTTCTTTACAAGTCTCATTTTAAAAGGCTCAAGATAGATATAGGAGTACATAAAAATATTATGCCACCATTTCAATCCATCCAAAATTGTTTGCCCTTTTCTACTTGTTTCACGATATTATAATATCATGACTTTTGTGGCTCTGATGGAATGAGGGCATTAGTAGAATCTTCTACTTTGTGCAGTCACCTTTGCTACTGTATAGTTAGGATGGATCTGGGGTGACTGCTGTGTGTGGGTGGTGGAGGGGACGGGGGGAACAAAAAACTAAAACAGTACCTCTGATGTGTCAGTGAAATAACTAAGCAGAGGTTTATTTCTCTACCTTTATATTGCCTAGCATGGGCTAGCAAGGCCCATATGATCACATGGAGACATTCCATGTGGCATATATCTCACCTCCAAAATGAAAAGATAAGTCTGTCTTAACATAAACAATGTTACTTCTCAACTCGTCACATTGCCATAGCAAGTTACTGGACGAAAGCCAACCTCCGGAATTATAAGCAGATAACACTCCCAAGTTCTGAGAAGAAAGAAAATCAGAGTAATTGTAAACACATAGTCTTTGAATAGTGAGAACCACCCTAAAAGATAGGTACGGGAGAAAAAGGTCTATTGAAATACATTACTTTTATTAAAAAATAAATTCAAAGCATACTTCTTTCTAATTAATGATGTCATATTTGAAGAACTAACCTACAGATAAACATTTTTTAGTAATAAAAATAGAGATTGTATTTAATCATGAATTATTCTGTAGTAACTGTATGCTAAATTACAAGTGATTACAACGTCCATTTAAGATGCTGTTAAATAATAGCTCTTTAGCATTGATGGAAAAAAGAAAAGGAAGTCTCTGAGGAGATTTTTTGCTTCTTAGTGGGAGAAAGAGCAGGTGTTGAAATATAAATGGTGAAAGACAAATATTTTTAGAAAAGGTAAGAAGAGAATGAGGCACAATTTTGAGATTTCAGGTATGTTTTCCATAGGGATGGAAGAATGAGAGTATTGTGGGAAATGTTGGGATTTTTCAAAATTCTTAGAAAGAGGTATTTTCACCAAGAAAGAATGGGGAAATAGATTCTTTCCATTTAAGCATCCACTGATTAAAAATCCCCCCAAATTATATTTTTCTTTTGCCTTCTTTCTTTGCCTTTCTGTCTCCCCATTCCAAAACTATTTTTTAAAATATTCTCTTGTTTCTCATCTAGTTTCTTCATATTGAATCTGCAATTTAGCTTAAGGTATAACACAGCAACAGCAACAATAGCACATACACACACACACACACACACACACACACACACAAACACAGAACAGAGTTTGAAACTACAGATCCTCAGAGAGTACTATCTCTATAAAGTGTTTGGGGAACGTTTTCTGAAGGCATTGTATTGGAGAAGAGGTCATCTTTTGAGTGGAGAAGCTAGCCTTGAAGTTGTGTGTCACAGCAGCAAGTCCAGGAAGACACCACAGCGCCGGAGATACCTCTGGACCCCACACTGGGCCAATTTCACTGGGGCACCCCAGATGGAGCAGGTGCAGTCTCCCCGCCTATTCCAGATGGAATCCGGGTGATCAAGAGTTTCCACAAACAAGACCCTCCTCCTCCCCCACCCCCGTATGTGAGTTCCAGGACTAAATCTCCAGGCCACATGGCAGTAGAGGAGCCGGGCTGCCCCTCCCTGGGTCCCTGCCTGACCAGTAGACTGGGTGTCATGCCCACAGTTTGCCTCCAGGTGCCATTTCAGTGCATTAACAGTCCTGGCCCAGAGACTCCCAGTTGAGTCCCAAAATGGATTTCTGCCACGCAGAAATGTCTCCGGAACCCCAACCATTTACAATCTAGAAATTTACATTTATAATTGTGTTCATGTGAGCTCCCATGATATTCAAAATGAGCAATGGACAATAAATGATCTAGCGTCTGCCCGTAGCGGGTAGGCTTGAATGGTGGCGGGAAATTTCGAGCAAATCATAATAATGCCCAAAATTAGAGACAGAGTATTGGAGAAATCGTCTGCCATAGAGGACTCGGGTGTGGGTGGTGGAAAATATGCATTGGTGGAGGGATGGGTGTCTCATCATGAATTTCAAACATGAAAGCTTTGTAACTCTATCTCACGGTGATACAATTAAAAAAAAATGTAACGTGGAGTTCAGGTCCAGTTGAATCGACTTAATCAATGACTGAACAAATAGCAGTACTCCTACATTCACTGTATCACTGTCATCACTGTCATCCGGTTGATCGTCGAATTTCTTGAGTGGGAGCCAGTAATGTCTCTATTCATCCCACCCCTGAGATTTTAGCAGCCTCTTCTTACTCATCTTTACTTTGCTCCTACATTATAAAAAAAGAGAAAAAAAGAAAAAACAAATTGTGTGACAAACTTTCCGAACAAGTGTCGAAGTCCTAATGTATTTTATTTTCTAGTGTTAAGTCCACAGAGATGCTACCTACAGGGCTTATCACCATATCCAGAGAATATTCATAGGATAACTGAATGAACAAATCTACAAATGAACAAATCAGTGATTCAGATCTTTCCCTCCTCCAGGAATTCATAATGTAGTAAACACCACAGACTTGGCAAAAGCTTCTCTTCTCAACAGAAACAATATTCAATACTGCTGTACACTGTATCTTCAAATAAAGTTAGAAAACAGTGACAATGATACATACTGTTGTTCCCATTTTGTAAACTAAAAATTGTAATAGGATACAATGATAAAATGCTAAACATTTGCACTCGAGGAATAAGCTGCCTGGATTTGAGTAATAGTCTTTCAGTTGTCTTCACTTTGTTAATAAAGTTAAGAAAGCTTCTTAAGTTATCTGTTAAGAAGCTCATCTGTAATTAATTCCTCACCTGAAAACTAATGGATATAATCCTTTTAGAAGGTTGGTGAAAGGCTTGAATTAATTCATATATGTGAAGTGTTCAGGGCATTACATGATACTATATAGACCTTCTTTGTTGTTATTGGTGGTGATTTTTTTTTTGAAGCCACATCTGGCAGAGCTCAAGTCTTATTCTGAGGGATCACTCCTGGCAGTGCTCAGGGGATTATAAGCAGTGCCAGGGATTGAAGCTTAGTTGGACAAATGCAAGTGAAGCACCTGTGTACTTTACTATATTTGTGTCCCAGATAGTAATTTTTGTAATCAATATCATATTCATTATCATTTTAAAAACTTTCCAGCAACTAACTGCTTAATGTCAGAAAGTTTCACGGTGAGATATTTAAGCTGAGAATTGAAGGAAAAGTTGGAACTTAGAAAACTAAAAGAACTTACCCAAATGGTGCTTAAGCATTGTCTTAAAAACATAATTGCTAGTAAAATGTCATTTTGTTGAATATCAGCTTACTACGGTTCCTTCTGTTTCCCACAATGCTTCTAGATACACAGATTGTAGGCATAAGAATGAAATAATTTGTGTTTTCCATTTTTTAATATAAATTCAGAATGTTTTTGCTTTTGTTTTTATCATGGAAGAATAAAATTGTCTGCTGCAGTAGTGTAGTTGAATATGCAGTGATTGCAGTTGAAATTTTAATTATGTTCACTGAGGAAATGAAATGTGACTTATACAGTTGTGTGTGTGCGAAAGTGTGTTCACATTTGTGTTATTTTTCTATTATACAAATGGTTATTGAATCACAAGATGAGATACTTTCTTATGTAGGCGTATAAAAATTAGGCAAATAAGTACTCTCTGGATTTATATAAGAGAAGAGACTGAGAATACTTTTCACACATCTAAAATTTTACTTTTTTCCCTACCATGTGAATGAGTTTTTTCCTGAATAGATACCTGACATACACTCTAATGAAGGCCACACTTAGTTCCAGTTTAGATCCTGAGGCAAAACAAATTTGCATTGTATTGCAGTATGACCAATGTACTCATGAGTTGTATCTGAAGTTTAATCAACTAATAGAAACTTGAACCACTTGATTATAGCAGAAAACTGGGATGATGTGAATATGTGTATATATGTGATACTAGAGTACCTAAAAATAAAAATTGCTGGATTACTCACTTAAAATTTGGTGGAGAAAATCAGAAAAATAATGCAATCCAAATTCTGACCATTTCCAGAGAGCTTGATCCTGGCTAGGACTCGTTGTACTCTGGGGCCACTGGGGCCATCCTTGGGCTGCTCAGGGTCCCAAGGTATATCTGTAGGGCTGGATGTTTGTTTCACTCTTTCTATTTTAGTAGTAAAAATGCAAGTCAATGGTTATATAAAAAGAGAACTGCAGGTTGTCTTTAAAGTGTGTTGTATAGATGGTAGATTGCTTTAACGTTTACATAACAATTCAGAATCTGTTTTGAGACTGTAACACATTGTTCTGCTTTATGTTTGTATTAAAAATGTCCATACACATGAAAATCTTTTTATGAATAATTTTCCTGTGATGTAAATTGGTATTTCTTTATCTAACCTTAGCTCTGGGCTCACATAGATGGTCACTGTAAACATGATTTATTATTCACATAAATTGATTCTCCTGTTGGCTTGAATGAACAAACAATCCTTTGTAGTTATTTGAACTCAGGTCTGATTATGAATGGCCAAAGTATAGCAAAAAAAAAAAAGGGCAATTGAATTTTTTGACATTTGGATTTCTTTTTTCTTATGAAATAATTTCCTAGGTTTGCTTTGAAGTTTCTTTACAAGGATGATAGATTCCTCATTTCATTCAGATTCCTGTTTTCTTTAAACATTTAGTTCACTAAAATTTCATAATTCCCTACGATTTTTGTGCTTAACTTTTCAAGGACCATTGTAGAAAAGGCACTAGCACATATATAGATACTGTAAATGAACTACAATAGTTACTGTTACTGTTAAATATGTGAATTCAGGAAAGCCTCATTTACTTGTCAGATAAATACAATATCTGTTTCACCTACCACTAGGCCTGTTTCAAATGTTACATAGTAGGACCTGTGTAAAATACTTGGCATAATATCATTTAACAACCAAAAAATTTTTGTTTTCAGGAACATATACTTTCTTTGTGTTTTCTATTTTATAAGATGAACTCAGAACATTTTGCTTTTGTTTTTGATGAAGTTGATGTCTCTAAGGAACATTGTGGTGTCTTCATTCTTACCCTCTGTGGCTCATACAATGTCCTAGCAATGATGAGATCACAGTTGGGCAAGATGGAATTTCTTGGTTTATATTTTCTCATCAGATTTTTCCACACAAGGTTGTGAATGACTAGCATATTACGAGGTGTATTTTTTAAAAATTTTGATTAAATAAATGGCCCGTTTAGCAGAGATATCTCTATGTATATTCTCCCACCCCTTTTTTCCTTTTCCTTTTCCTTTTTTTAAATATATATTTGGGCCACATACAGCTGTGCTCAGGGCTTACTCATGGTCCAGAAAATCGTATGTGGCCTCAGAGGTCAAACTGAAATTAGACATGGGAGAGACAAGTTCTTTACCCCTGTGTTATTGCTCTGGAACTTTATATTGTCCTTTTAAAAATAGATCATGAGTAACACTTGTACTGTATTTACATTAAGCAAATATTAAGTTTTCTTTGGCCTTGAAAGTGCACATAAATGTCATCAACATTCCTTTATTGGATAAAATCTACTATATCAGTTGGCACTGACTCATATATCATGCCACATAGTTCAAGAGGCTAGGACCAGGAATCTCACAGGGTCTCACAGACTAATGCACGCGTTCTCAGTGAGATGATATAGAAGTTTTTGTCTAGATAAATAGAAAGCAAAAGAATGATTGCAGGAAGAAGAAAATTTGCAGACACCTGGATTTTCCTGGAGGTGGTGAAATTTCAGTTTTGTGGTAGGCAGAATTTCTAGGAATGATGTACAAGATCTAGCTCTTGGATGAGTCATGTAAGACTTAAGAACAGAGAATTTTCACTGTTCATGGCCAAAAGGATGGAGGACTTGGGGAGGGGAAAAAGAGAGCATAGAATTGAGGAACAGGAATTATTTTAGATGGAGAGTGAACATGAGTAAGAATGTGGATGCCGACAGGAGCCGAGTGAGGCTTTTGTTAAAATGGGAACCTCATGCCTACAAGATGAGGCTGGTAGCAAGAAGAATCTTGGAAGCAGATGATTTTCTGAGGACCTCCAATTAAGAGCCCTCCTTCGCCTACACCGTGAGTTTAATTTTATGGGACCTGGTAAAAAGCACCTAATCCAACCTGCATGGATTTTTGATCTTTAGAAATTCTGAAAGAATAAAAGGTATAGTCCCTTTTTTGTTGTTTTGTTTTGTCCTTGGGGGCCATACCTGGTGGGGCTAAGGGCTTGCTTCTGGCTCTGTGTTCAGGGGTTACTTCTGGCAGTCTTGGCAGATGGACAGTATGGAAATGGAGTCCCAATTCCAGAGTGCTGGGGATGGAACAGAGGAAAGCCACAGGCAAGACAAGCGCCCTACTCACTCTACTATCTTCCCAATACCAAAAGGGTATAGTTTTAAGCTATTCGATGGCAGAGTTTTGCACGGCAATAGAAAATGAATATACTTTTGAGTATGTTTTTTAAAAGTTAACCAGGAGACGAAACAGAGAGCAGTAAGTCATTTAAGACTGGTGGACAAATCTAATGGATATATAAAAATGGCTTAAAAATTATAGAAACTCAGCAGTACTCCAGCATTAGAAATAGTAATTGCCACTGTACAAAGAGATATGGAGGCTAGAAAAATGTAGCATATCTATCAACTGCAATTTTATTCGTGGTTTAGCATGGTTAAATCATAAAGCAGCTAACAGTCATGGGGCTGGAGTGATAGTCCAGCAGGGTAGGGCATATGCCCTGTGCAGCGCAGACCTGAACCTCAATCCCCAGCATCCTATATGGTTCCCTGAGTACCGCCAGGAGTGATTCCTGAGTACAGAGTCAGAATTAAGCCCTGAGTATTACTGGGTGTTGCCCCCAAAACAAAACAGAATCATTAGAACAAAAAATTTATTCAGTCCTATCTGTTTCTTATGATCCATGTTTCTGTTAGGAAGTTAATTTTGGAGAGGTGAAAATAATTTACATGGAATAAGGAGCATTGCAAAATGGCCAAATTAAAATATACTGGTGCACTTCAGAGTAAAGAAGGAAAAATGCATAGATAAATTTATAATCATTTAAAAATAGAGGATAATAAAGGGAATTTGGAAAGGGTAAAAAGAAATGAGGTACTTTTCAGTAATGATATTACAATGTGAGGAAATTTTTTGTACAAAGTTGCTTAATTTTCTCCCTTATCTTTGTAAAAATGTAGAACACATTTTGTGCATAGTTCTCTAATAAATGTTTTGATAAGGCAATGGCTGCTCTTCTTGGTATATTTGTTTTAATCGCGTGAATAAATTCTTGAAAATTCTCAGGTAATTAAATGAGTATTTAATTACTCCTATACATTTTTCTTGCCCTTAAATCTTATCTCTATATTCTCCTGTGGAGGGAAAAATGGATGGTGAAGGAGAAGTAGAGAAACAGTTCAGTACCGTTTTCTTTGGCCCCATTTATGTTTTTATTCAATAGAACAAAAATAAAATCATTTCCAAGTGGAGTATTAATCAATGTTTTCTCTGTTTATCTTGGTAGTTTAATTGGTTCAAACTCTCTGACATCAACTCTCTGAAGTTTGTCTAATTATACCTACAGTCAGAAATGTTTAATTTATTTATGCTTTGACCTTTTCATAGATATCCCGACTTTTTTTGGTAAAACACATTTGGTTTATTTCTTAATAAGGTTAATCTTATTACTCTATTTTTAATAAATAATTTTTTATTTAAGTTTAGATTTAGAAATAACAGAATATTAAAGAAGAAATCTAATGTCTTTTTATTTTGTAGATAAGAAATTATAACACAGGTTAGTTTATTCCTCTAAAGTGGTAGTCTTCACCATGAATATGAAAATTTTATGAGAAAAGGACAACACAGGAGCATTTATGGTAGTACTTCCTATATATACACCACTGCTAAATCTTCTCAATATATTATTTGTCTAACAATCTGAAAAATATAGAACATTTTATTTATAAAACAGTTGGCCATGTTGGCTGCGTGCAACGCAAACGCCCTACCGCTATGCTACTGTTATAAAACAGTAGCAATTTCAAATTATTTATTATCACAAGTAATATGTGCCAGTCATAAAGATTATTTAATCTTGATATATAAGCTTATAAAATTAGAAAATTTTAACACTTCACTCTGGTTACTGCTTTTGGTCAAATATTTCATTTATTTTATTATGTTATTTTAGTTTGGGGGCTGCACCCAACAGTGCCAGAGTCTTCTCTTGGCTCTGTACTTAAGAATAAGTTCTGATAGGACTGGGGAACCAGTCAGTGAACCAGGATCAGAGGTGTCGAAGGCAAACACACTCCCTCCCGTATTCTCTTCGGCTCCAAAATATTTTATTTCTGATCACAGAATTGATACCACTAAAATCTTATTTACCAAATGCATTCCACTGTGACTGGGACATAATTGTGCACATAATTTGGTATCTGTATTGTTAGCATGTATCATATGCAATCTCACCACACATAATGAGATTTGTTTTTTGTTTTTATCATACATTGTCATGTTAGCATGTACATTGCAAGAGATATAATTTTAATGGCCAATCAAGATGTAGTATAATTGACTAAAATTATTATGGGGAAAATGTGTTTATTTTGTTACTAAAAACAGTGCTTCAAGAAAGAAATCATACTTTTTATATTATACATGAAATTATTTTTCAATGACAAATCTTCAGAAGTAGAAATGATGGAAAGTTTTATGTTGGTTTATAAACAGCAAATGTCCTACTGAAAAATAAATTGAAACAGCCACGCCATCTATTCACTTGATTAATCAGTCACTCAGTAGCTAGCTGGGCATTAAACAATTAACTCTCTGGATTTTTTTATTGTTTGCATATGCTGCCATAATGAGTGGATTGAGGGAATGAGGATTTTTGTTTGTTTGTTTGTTTTAATGTGGAACAGATTTTGATTATTCTCCTTTACCTGCCTACCCTGTAAATACATGGTTGGAATTTTTTTTTAAGGAATTGAGTAGGGCACTTGCACACGACCAACTCAGGTTCAATCCCGGCATCCAATATGGTTCCCGAGTACCTCCAGGTGAGCATCACTGGGTATGAGCCAAAGAGCAAAAAAAAAAAAAAAGATGAAGAAAGAAAGAAAAGGAATATATAGATTTGTAAAAGAGAGACAGGTAATAGGCAAATAGGAAATGAAAAAAAAATTTAAAGAAAGCACCACTGGAAGAATGAACTAAACTATTCATTGTGTTTGGGTAAGGTCTACCTTGGTCTTCTTGCCTCTTTCCAAGCTTGTAAATTTGGGGTTTTATGGGAAGAGTTAATGTTTCTAGCAGAATGTTCAGCAGTTCATTTTTAAAATCTCTTTATTTACCGATCAACCATTTTATGACTAGACTCACTCAGGAGTTTAGAAAGGCAAGGAAGTTTCATTCTAGAGGTGTTGGTGTGGGGCAGACTCCTTCATGGCTGTATGTTGATGTCCCGCTGGAAGAATCTCTTCAGCCGTTGCTGCCATCCACAGCAATACTGTGTTATCATTGTCCTAGCAATGGATATTTATTGCTTCGAGCTTTACGAGATAGCATTTTTAGATCTCAAATAATTTTTTACTTGTGTTTGAGAAATTTTTCTTAATTGGTACAATATTTGGTATTTTCATATGATTGAGAAAGTATTACATACACAAGTGCAAATTCACACTCATTTTATGTTCTACCTTCATGACATCCAACACATGGAATGTATTACTTGGTACTTCAAAAGATATAAATCTTTTATATATATATGCATATATATATTATTAGTGAAATACCATGAGGTACAGTTGTAGATTTACAAATTTTTGTGCTTGGGTTTCAGTTGTACAATGATCAAGTACCCATCCCTCCACCAGCACCCTTTTTCCACCACCATGGATCCCAGTATCCCTCCCACACCCATCCCCCCCATCCCACCCTGCCTCTGTGTCAGGGCATTCCCTTTTGTTCTCTCTCTCCTTTTGGATGTTGTGGTCTGCAAGAGAGGCATTGAGTGGAAATCATATTCGGTCTATAGTCTACTTTTGGCATGCATCTCTCCTCCTGGGAGGATCCTCCAAACACCCTTTATTTGGTGCTCCCTTCTCTATCTGAGCTACCCTTTGGCCTAGAATGCCCAGCTAGCCTCCAAGCCATGGAGTAATCCTCCTGGTACTGATCTCGGCTATTCTTGGGTATTAATTTCTTATTTTGTTACTTTATGTCCCCCAGATGAATGCAATCTTTCTTTTTTTTTTTGGTTATTGTGGCTTTTTTTTATTACGATTTTTTTTTATTAGTGAAACACCATGAGGTACAGTTATAGGCTTACAAATTTTGTGCTTGGGGTTCAGTTATACCATGATCAAGTGCCCATCCCTCCACCAGTGCCCGTCATCCATCACCACGGGTCCCAGCGTCCCCCCCCATTCCCCCCCCCCCGTCCCATCCTGCCTCTGTGGCAGGGTATTCCCCCTTGTTCTCTCTCTCTTCTTTTGGGTACTGTGTTTTGCAAGAGAGGCATTGAGTGGCAATCATGTTTGGTCTATAGACTACTTTTAACATGCTTCTCCCACTCTGGGAGGATCCTCGCAACACCCTTCATTTGGTGCTCTCTTCTCTATCTGAGCTTCCCCTTCACCTAGAACGTGTGGCTGACCTTCCATTCATGGAGCAAAATTCCTGGCACTAATCTCAGCCATTCCTGGGTGTTAGTCTCCCTTTTTGTTGCTTTATGTTCCCCAGATGAATGCAATATTTCTGTGTCTATCCCGCTCTTTCTGACACATTTCGCTTAACATGATACTTTCCATGTAGTACCACTTGTATGTAAATTTCATAACTTCATCTTTTCTAACAGCTACATAGTACTCCATTGTGTAAATGTACCAAAGTTTCTTTAACCAGTCATCTGTTCTTGGGCACTCAGGTTTTTTCCAGATTCTGGCTATTGTAAAGAGTGCTGCAATGAACAAACAATTGTAGATGTCACTTCGACTATACCTTTTTGCCTCTCTGGGATATATTCCCAGGAGTGCTATAGCTGGGTCAAATGGCAGATCAAATTCTAATTTTTTGAGAGTCGTCCATACTGTTTTCCAAAAGGGTTGGACCAGCCGGCATTCCCACCAGCAGTGAAGGAGGGTCCCTTTCTCGCCACATCCGCGCCAGCATTGGTTGCTTTTGTTCTTGTGGATGTGGGTCAGTCTCTGTGGTGTGAAATGATATCTCATTGTGGTTTTGATTTGCATCTCTCTGATGATTAGTGATGTAGAGCATTTTCTCATGTGCCTTTTTGCCATTCGAATTTCTTCTTTGCGAAAGTTTCTGTTCATTTCCTCACCCCATTTTTTGATGGGGTTGGGTGATTTCTTCTTGTGGAGTTTAACCAGTACCTTGTATATCCTTGATATCAACCCCTTGTCTGATGTGTACTTGGTGAATATCCTTTCCCATTCTGTAGGCTGTCTTTGTATTTTGGTCACTGTTTCTTTTGAGGTGCAGAAGCTTCTTAGTTTAAGATAGTCCCATTTGTCTATCTCTGTTTTCACTTCCTCGGCCAGTGGCGTGACGTCTTTGAAGATACCATTAGCTTCAATATCATGGAGAGTTTTGCCGACTTTGTCTTCAATAAACATTATGGATTCCGGTCTGATGTTGAGGTCATAAATCCATTTTGATCTTACTTTTGTGCATGGTGTTAGGCAGAGATCTGAGCCCACTTTTTTGCATGTAGCCATCCAGTTTTGCCAGCACAGTTTATTGAGGAGGCTTTCCCTGCTCCATTTCACTTTTATTGCCCCCTTATCAAAGATTAGATGATTATATGTTTGGGAGGAAATGTCAGTATATTCAACTCTGTTCCATTGGTCTGCAGCTCTGCTTTTGTTCCAGTACCATGCTGTTTTAATTATTACTGCCTTGTAGTGGAGTTTGAAGTTAGGGAGGTTGATTCCTCCCATTTTCTTTTTCCTGAGAATTGCTTTAGCTATTTGTGGGGGCTTATTGTTCCATGTAAATTTCAGGAGTGTTTGCTCCATTTCTTTGAAGAATGTCATGGGTATCCTTATAGGGATTGCATTGAATTTGTAAAGTGCTTTGGGAAGTATTGCCATTTTGATGATGTTGATTCTCCCCATCCATGAACAGGGGATATTTTTCCATTTCCTCGTGTCCTCTTTTATTTCCTGAAGTAGCGTTTTGTAGTTTTCTTTGTACAGGTCCTTTACTTCCTTAGTTAAGCTGATTCCTAGATACTTGATTTTCTGGGGCACAATTGTGAATGGGATTGTTTTCTTGATGTCACTTTCTTCTCTTTCACTATTTGCGTATAGGAATGCCATGGATTTTTGGGTATTGATTTTATAGCCTGCCACTTTACTATATAAGCCTATTGTTTCTAGGAGTTTCTTGGTAGAGGTTTTAGGGTTCTCTAAGTATAGTATCATGTCATCTGCGAATAGTGAGAGCTTAATTTCTTCTTTCCCTATCTGGATGCCCTTAATATCTTTTTCTTGCCTAATCGCTATTGCAAGTACTTCCAGTACTATATTGAACAGCAGTGGAAAGACTGGGCATCCTTGTCTCGTCCCTGACCTTAGGGGGAAGGCTCTCAGTTTTTCCCCATTGAGGATGATGTTTGCTGTAGGTTTGTGGTAGATGGCTTTAACTATATTGAGGAAAGTCCCCTCTATCCCCATTTTGGCAAGGGTTTTCATCATGAATGGGTGCTGGATCTTGTCAAAAGCTTTCTCTGCGTCTATTGATATGATCATATGATTTTTATCTTTTCTTTTGTTGATATGATGGATTATGTTGATTGATTTCCGAATGTTGAACCATCCTTGCATCCCTGGGATGAATCCCACTTGGTCATGATGTATGATCTTTTTGATGAGTTGTTGTATTCTATTGGCTAGTATTTTGTTGAGAATCTTCGCATCCGTGTTCATCAGGGATATTGGCCTGTAGTTTTCTTTTCTTGTGGTGTCTTTGTTTCCTTTTGGTATTAGAGAGATATGGGCTTCATAGAAGCTGTTTGGGAGAGTTTCTGTTTTTTCAATTTCCTGGAAAAGCTTGAGAAGAATTGGCAATACGTCCTCTTTAAATGTTTGGAAAAATTCGCTAGTAAATCCGTCTGGGCCTGGGCTTTTGTTTTTGGGAAGACTTTTAATTACAGTTTCAATTTTCTTGATGTGAATAGGTCTATTCAGGTACTCTATATCTTCTTGATTCAGCTTTGGGAGATGGTAGGAATCGAGGAATTTATCCATTTCTTCCAGGTTCTCGTGTTTCATGGCATACAGACTTTCAAAGTAGTCTCTGATGATCTCTTGAATTTCTTTAGTATCTGTTGTGATATCCCCATTCTTATTTCTGATTCGATTTATTAGGGCTCTCTCTCTCTGTTTCTTTGTGAGTGTTGCTAGTGGTTTATCTATCTTATTTATTTTCTCGAAGAACCAGCTCTTGGTTTCATTGATCTTTCGGATTGTTTCTTTGTTTTCCATGTTGTTGATTTCTGCTCTAAGTTTTATGATCTCTTTCCTTCTGCCTGATTTAGGCTCTTTCTGTTGATCCTTTTCTAAGGTCTTGAGCTGTGAGGTCAAATTGTTTATGTGCATCGTTTCTATCGACTTAAGATATGCTTGCAGAGCTATAAATTTTCCCCTTAATACAGCTTTTGCTGCTTCCCATATGTTCTGGTAGTTTGTGTCTTCATTCTCATTTGTTTCCAGGTATCTTTTGATTTCATCCTTGACTTCGTTCTTGACCCACTCATTGTTCAGCATCGATTTGTTTAATTTCCAGGTGTTTGATTTGGTTCTCCGTGTCTTTGTGTGATTCACTTCTATCCTCAGTGCATCATGGTCTGAAAAGATGGCTGATACTATTTCTATCTTCTTGATTCTGTTGAGGTATGTTTTGTGTCTTAGCACATGGTCTATTTTGGAAAATGTTCCGTGTGCGCTGGAGAAGAATGTGTATTCTTTCTTTTTGGGGTGTAAAGCCCTGTATAAGTCCATAAGCCCTTTCTCTTCTATTACTTCTTTCAAAGCCAATAATTCCTTGCTGGGTTTTGTTCTTGTTGATCTATCCAGAGGTGATAAGGCGATGTTGAAGTCTCCAAGTACTATTGTGTTGGTAGTGATGTCCTCCTTAAAATCTGTTAGCAGTTGTTTTAAATATTTAGCTGTTCCCTCATTAGGTGCGTATACATTTAAGAGTGTGATTTCTTCCTGTTGTACGTATCCCTTGATGAAGAGAAAATAGCCTTCACTGTCCCTTCTAATCTTTTTCAAGGTGAAACTAATGTTGTCGGATACTATTATGGCCACCCCACCTTTTTTGAGGGAGTTGTGTGCTTGCAGGATTGTTTTCCATCCTTTGACTTTGAGTCTGTGTTTGCTCTTGCTGTTGAGGTGAGTTTCTTGTAGGCAGCAGAATGTTGGGTTCTGTCTCTGTATCCATTTTGCCACTCTGTGTCTCTTAACTGGTGAATTTAGACCATTGACATTGAGAGAGAGAATGGTTATGGGGTTTTGTGTCATCTTTCTGTGCGGGTGTGTTGTGGTTGTAGGGTTTGTCTTTTCTTATAGTAGCCCCTTTAGGCCTTGCTTTAGGTTTGGTTTTGAGTCTATGAAGTTCCTGAGCTGCTGTTTATTTATAAAATAGTGTACCATTCCTTCAATTTTGAGGGAGAGTTTAGCCGGATAGAGTATTCTTGGTGAAACATTCATTTCCGTGAGTTTTTTGACTATATCTCACCACTGCCTTCGGGCTTGTAGGGTTTCCTCTGATAGGTCTGCTGTGAATCTAAGGGATGCTCCTTTGTATGTGATTTCCTTCTTTGCTCTTGCTGCTTGCAGTATTGTGTCTCTATCGGCAGTATCGATCATTCTAACTATGATATGTCGTGGAGTGTTTTTGTTGGGGTCTCTTTTAGCCGGCACCCTTCGGGCTCCTTGAACCTGAATGGCTGCATTGTGCAGCTCTGGGAAGTCTTCAGCAATGATTTGTTTGACGGTGTTTTTTTCGTTGGGATTGTTTCCCTGAGGTTCAGGTAGTCCCATGATTCTAATATTGTTCCTCTTGGAATCATTTGCTAGGACTCTGATTCTCTGTAGAGCCATTTTGAGGTCCCTTGCCACTGTTTGTTGTTGCATGTTGGCTTGTTGCAGCTGATCTTCCAGCTCACTGATTCTCTCTTCAGCTGTGGTCATTCTATTTTTAAGAGAAGAAACTGAGTTTCTCATTTCATCTATGGAATCTTTTAATCGTGACAGTTCTGCTCTCATTTCTTCTCGTAATTTGTCGATTTTTTTCTGTGGTGTTACTGGCTGTCTGTCTGACTGTTTCATTGAGTTGATTGAACATCTTGATGACTTCGTATCTGAATTCTATGTCAGAGAGGTCCCTTAGGTGAGCTGTATTGACAGAATGTTCTAGATTGTTTCCGTTGTTCTCCCCTTGTGGTGGGGATTTTCTTTGTTTCTTCATATTGCTAAGTAGGTTGGGAACTAGATTCCTTGGGGACTAGGTTCCTTAGTATGGGAAAACAACCTGCGGCCGCGTGAGCGTTGGCCCGCTGGAAATTAAGCCATGCCCACTTTTGAGGCCACGCCCACTTTTGAGGAGGCCATGCCTCTACAGAACCCTGAGTTTGGGATGAGATGGGTGCCGCGGTCAGGAGTGAAGAGGGCAGGGCAGACGCTCAAAACTGCTTCTCTTCAGGCATCTCGGGGGACACCTGGGGTCCTGCAGGGAGAGATGGAGGTCCCAGGGTCGCGAGCCGGCAGTTGTGCTGACCTGGATTTAAGATCTGAATGCAATCTTTTTAAATCTTAAGTCAAACCCAAACACTCTTTTACCTGCTAATGATTATTTGAAGAATAAGAATGAAGAATCCAACAGGATACTGAAATTACACAAAATATGGAAGTAGGCAGAACCTCCTCCATGATATCATCTAATTTTCACGGAAATAATTATGAAAACTGTTTAGCAGTTTTATTTTTTATTTTATTTTATTTATTTATTTTTTAATTTTTATTAGTGAAACACCATGAGGTGCAGTTGTAGACTAACAAATTTTTGTGCTTGGGTTTCAGTTATACAATGATCAAGTACCCATCCCTCCACCAGTGCCCATTTTCTATGTTTAGCAGTTTTAGGCATGGCTTTGTGCTCCACTCCTGCCCAGTTAAAAATAAGCAAACAAATAAAAAAAAATGTAAAATCATGGTTGATGATTAGACTTTCACTTGTAGGGCACATGAAAGGGAACGTACACTGATTTTTAATTATGAGAGCCCGGCAAGCTACCGAGAGTATTCGATATGCCAAACACAGTAACAACAAAGTCTCCAATGGAGACGTTACTGGGCCCGCTCGAGCAAATCGACGATCAACGGAAGGGCCTTTGCCTTTTACCTTTATAATTAAATCTACTAGAACCTATATATCTTTACTGGTTTTCTTGTTTCATTTCCTCAAAGAAAGGTAGACATATTTTAACATTTTCCCCTTTCAAGTCCTTTCTCATAGATCTTTGCCATTCCTAAAGTAGAAAAGCTGTTCTGCTCATGTTTCATTTCTTAGAACATACTACATACTGTATGCACTGATATTATAAATTGAATATATAATGTATTTTCTCTGCAGGTTTTGTTTAAGTGAATATAAATTGATACACTCTGAAATATCTCATTTTCAATAACTTTTTTCCCTTTGAGCACTCTTGAAAAGTGGAAATTTTCAAGAATAACAGTAAGATAAAAACTTAGATTTTCATCTCTATATGAGTTCCTGAGATCACCCATATGGTTTTTAACATCTAGCATCTAATATCTTACACTTGATTCTGGCGTATGGAGAAAATTATTTACAAGATTAATTTTTGGAAAAGGAAAAGTTGACAGCTAAGATTCAGAATAGGTTTATGATATTTACATCATGCAAATTATACTTTCATTTTTAAACAAGTTACTACACTGATAGATTACTGAAATGTTGTAGACAGCTTTATATGGACATAGTATGATGCATTTCAGAATTCCTGTGGCATTCTCATAGATGAGCGCAGGGTTCTAAGCTGAGATCTGATCTCATTAGGTAGATTTTGGTAATTAACATTACAGTGTCATTATTGCAAACTTTATGTATAATTTAGTCTTCAACATTAATAAATAAGAACACATACAAACTTAATGAAAAGCGAATAAAAGTGGAGGATATTAAAAGATTGGAGAGTTAGTAAGTATCTTGAATAAGGACGCAGATTCAAAAAATAATATAGAAGAAATAAATAATGGAAGAGAAAACTGAAGAAGGATGTGATTTATTTAATATTTTCAAATAATAGATGTAGAAAAGGAGATGAATGAACTCTGTAACTCATCAGAGGAAACCAGAAGACTAATAAAATTTTAGGGAAAATATTTTGGCTTAGTGAAAGATGTATTTATACGTACCTGAAATTGAACTCAGTGGTCTCAAAAGGTGCATAATAGCTGAATGGAGCAGAACAGCCACTAAATGAATACTTGATTGGTATTTTCCACTGGACATTAGTTTCAGAGTCCATAGTGGTAGTAATGTAGATAAGTAGTTAATACAGGGTCTGTTATTTAGAGAAACTGTCCTTTGAACTCTCAGAGGATGTTACTTTTTACCCTTTCAATGTTCAATACTGTGTAATATATTTATTTGAGCTATGATTTTTTTTTCTCATTTGCTTGACTTTAAGATTTTCTCCTGCCCCTGCACATGGCTGTCCTCACCGGGGCCCCTTGGAGGGGGGAGGGTTGAGTTTCTCTTGAGCCCCAGCAGCTAAGGACCTCCAGAGCCAGCCATGGCCATGCTGGGACAACTCCCCAACCATTCAGACGGGCCTCATGCATGAAAGAACTGGCAGAGAAACCCAGGCATGCGGGGCTCGGGGCTGACGTCTCCAAGCCTACTTGGATTGGGACTGGGCCTTCTCCACCCAGACCCCCCATCTTCCAGTAGGTAGGCGTCACACCCACCAGCTGCTGGCAGCGCCAGTTTGGTTCCATCAATGGCCAAAACGCAGAGACTATACAACCCAGCTCTCGGAAGCTCCCGGCCGCATTTGTGGCCATGCGACATCTTATTTTTTCATTTGGAGAACCTGGCAGGCTACCAAAATTATCCTTCCCGCATGTCAGAGTCTGGCAAACTTCCCATGTTGTACTCAATATGCCAAATACCAGTAACAATGATGGGTCTTATTCTCCTAATCCTGAAAGAGCATTGAAATGGCTCTTTTAAAATCTCAGGGCTAGGAAGAAGGAGACGTTACTGGTGCCTGCTCGAGGTAATCGACGACCAACAGGATGATCGTGATCGTGATCATGATGATTTTTTTCTCATTTGCTTGACTTTAAGATTTTTGACATGATCACTTGATCACTTGACTTATTGTTACTCACCAATTTGCTCGAGCGGGCGCCAGTAATGACTCCATTCATCCCTGTCGCGTGCTAGTGTAGCCCAATGGCGAATGTTCATTCTAGGAACACGAAGAGCCTCAAACAGATCATTCAGGGTCTTCACGAAGAAGTCTGACCATCTTGTAGGTGTGTGGTCACGTGGTCTTTTGAGGTCCCATGGAATCCAGTCGGCAACAGCTCTACTCCAGCGATCATCTCCAAATCGCATTACATGTCCAGCCTATCTGAGTTTTGATGTCTTGGCAAATGAGACACCATCCCTGATTCTTGATCGTCGACGGAGGTCGGAATCCAGATTCTTTCTCTAACTTGAGTGAAGCGTGATAGTCCAAGCATAGCTCTTTCGATTCCTCTTTGGGAGACCTGAATAGTGTTCTCATCCTGTTTTCGTAGGGCCCTGGTCTCTGAGGCATATGTTAATGCAGGAAGAACAGTGGAATCGAAGAGATGTGCTCGGAGCTGGAGGTTCTTCATCCTCTTAGATATTTTTTTGGTGCTCTTGAAGGCATTCCAAGCCGCTCTCTTCCTCCTGTGCAACTCAAGTGCCAGGTCATTCGTCATGTGAGTTCTTGACCTAGGTACACATAACTGTTGCATTTGGAGATGGTCGTTCCATTGAGAGCAAATGGAACATCAGGAACGAGACCATTTCTCATAAACATTGTCTTTGTGAGATTCAGCTGGAGTCTGTCCTTTCCACGCTCCCAGTCGAAGTCGGCCAGCATTTGTGCCACTTCACTGATGTTTGGTGTTATTAAAACAATGTTATCAGCAAAACAGAGGTGGTGTAGTTGCCGACCATCTATCTTCACTCCCGTTCCTTCCCATTCCAGTCATAGCATGATGTTCTTGAGGGTGACACTGAAGAGTTTCGGTGAAATGGTACCACGCTGCTGAACCCCTCTCTTGACGTGGATGATCACTTCTTTGTAGAATGGTGAGATCCTGGGAGTGAATCTGTAAAACAGCTCCCAGAGGATCCTGCTGTACTGAATTTGAATGCAATGCTATAATATATAATTATATAAATGTTTGACTACCAAAAATATAGTTTGTTCATCTTTGCTTCCAAAATGTCTAGTTATAGTTAATTCTCAAAAAAATGTTGAATTGTTCTTTGTTTATAAATTAGTATTAAAATTGTGTTCTTTGTTTTATTTTTATTGAAGTAACATTTAACTATATGTTTCATGTGAGTTTTATGAAAAATATTTTTGTGTATATGCAATGTTAATTTTTTCTTAATAGTCCAGTTCTGTTATTTTTTTCTATATAATTTTTTAATTTTTACCCAGTCTATCCTCTTTCCCCTGTCCCTTATGATAATCATTAATTTGGTTATATATTTAAAAACTTTATAGTTCTGCTTAATTTAATCTGCTCATTTGTTTCTATATATACCCATAGAAGAATTACAGTATTTGTTTCTCTCCATCTAACTCATTTAACTGATCATAATATGCTCTAGATTATAGCAATAGCAGGGTTTCATCTCTTCAGTTTTGTGGTGTTCCATTGTGCCTTTCAATGAGCACATGTGCCTTTTTTTTCAAACCCTGGGTTATTATAAATAATGCTATAGAGAATGTGAGGGTACATATATAGCTCTTTGAATTAGTATATTTTATCCTTTGGGTAAATACCCAGAAATTGCATAACCGGACCATATGGAAGTGCTATTTTTAATTCTTTTAGGAATTATAGTTTGATTTTAAAAGATGAGTCAGAACGCTATAATAGGGAAGGACATTTCTTTTGTAGAAAGCAACATAAAGTTATCAGTATGGTGTTTTGTCATTGGAATCAGGTAAAGGGGCCAGAGAGTTAGTTCAAGGCAAGGAGTCACTGCCTTCTGTAGAGCTAACCATGATTTGGTCCCTGGGAATATATATATATATATATATAGTACTCTGTGTATAGCCGGGAGTGATCCCTGAGCACAAAGCCAGGGATAAGTAAACCTATACCATGTCCAGTGTGGCAAAAAGATCAAGTAAAGCATACTTATGATAGGAAAAGGGGAAGTAGCAAAAACAGTCCTAATATGGTTTAATTATAACTGTATATGTTGAGTTAGGGTCTTGAATAGTGTGCGACATAATGCAACATGGTGCTCAACGAATTATATTGATCTCATGGATACCTCTAGTCTTAGGAGCTATTTACCTTCAGAACAACTGCAAATCCTTTAGAATAATTTCCATCTCTGGATCATATCTTTCAGGAATTGTTAAAAGACGAGGGGAGACTTGCAGAAGCACATTTGAGTGGTTCCCAAGAGAACTAGCCTGTGTGTTTGGGATGAAGGCTCCACAGTTTCAAATGTTGAAGTCAAGATCCCATTCTCGGGCATAGCAGCTTGCAGTTCAGATGTTCACGCAGTTTATAGCAGAGCAATGCTTTCCAGTGTTTCAAAGGTCTGAGGTGGCTATGTTTAGGTAGGAGATTATGTTACTGTGTCTGCCTCTTGGAAACGTGACTTCAAGATCAAGATATACTTTCATGCTTAGAACGTTAGAGTGCCCGAAGTTACGTTATTACTGACAAGGTCTCTTTTCTGAGGCTACTGCCACATTCTCTTGGCCTTAATGGATTCTTCTTAAAACTGTGCTTCCCCAAGTCACTACTCGTGGTGCTTCTGTAGTTGCTTAATTTTAAACTGATGTCACCATTTGCTGCTACCTTACTTAGGAAATGTCTCTGTCTTTTTAATGTATAACTGTACCGTCATGCTAATGGTAATCATTTTCAGTGAAACCTTGGATTTCTCAGAATTATTCAAGTGAATCACTTCTTTCAAAGGGAAGTGAGAAAGGGTGGGGAGGAGGGATAGCTAGATGTGTGGAGTTTCTTAGAGACTTTATTCCCAATTATATCTGTGTTTTGGGCTGGGTGATAGCACAGCAGGTAGGGCGTTTGCCTTGCACGTGGCCGGGTCGGCTGACCTGAGTTAGATTCCTCCACCCCTCTCGGAGAGCCGGGCAAGCTACCAAGGGTATCTTGCCCGCAAGGCAAAGCCTGGCAAGGTCCCCCGTGAAGTATTTAATATGCCAAACACAGTAACAACAAGTCTCACTATGTTACGGTCCCACTTGAGCAAATTGATGAACATCGGTAGGACAGTAACAGTGATATGTATGTTTCATGTATTGATAAACTCAACTGCTGGGAAGATTCCAAAATGTTTTATTTCTCTCTCTCTCTCTCTCTCTCTCTCTCTCTCTGTGTGTGTGTGTGTGTGTGTGTGTGTGTGTGTGTGTGATTTATACCTATCTTGAAATCTTTGGTGGATGGACTCATTTCACAAAAGATCATATTTTCTCCTAAAGTTCAAAGGTATGGCTTCTGCTTTCATTTTCTCCCATTCCTATTTAAAGTGTGTGGTTCTTTGTTCAATGCCTGGAACTATCAGTTCCTCTCACCATGGCCTTTCCACATATTAATTTTCTGTTTTTAGTGGAATGTGTTTCTCTCTCTCTCTCTCTCTCTCTCTCTCTCTCTCTCTCTCTCTCTCGTCACAGCCCTTCTTACTGGATGTGGATAGAGGTAGCGAGAGGGGGAGAGGATTTTTTACTTATTCAAAAGAAAGGCTAGTTATAAAGAATCCTGATTACAACAAAACATTTTATACTAAGAATTTCAGAGCTTAAATTTTGGGAGGACAAAAGTTTGAAAGTGTCATAATTTCATAATTAATATTTTTCAATCAGAAGCAATAAAGTGAGTGGTTGAATCACATAATAAGGGCATTGATATAGAGCAAATTAAAGAAGCATCTATCCTTGAGATGATGAAAGTTATTGAAAAATTGGAGTGGGTTGTTGAACTATGCATTTTTCTATTTGTATCTCATATCTCTCCTTGGCAGAAGTCTAACATGGCTTTTACCTAGCACAAAATACATGGTATCTCCTTTATTAATTGAATCTGATTTTTGTTTGTTTTAACTTTTACTTGTGCATGAAATTGGAATTTCATTGAAGTCATTTTTGTGTTGATGCTTCTCTTCAACAAGAGTTACACACATGCTCACACATACCAAGAGAAGGAGAAAGTGAGGAAGATAGATCGATAGATGATATAGAGAGATAGATAGAAAAAATAGATAGTGAGAGAGTGGGGGGGGGGCTCTATCTGAATCACAGACCTAATGAGAGATTTTTCCCTAATTTTTTCTATTTCTGTGAAAAAATAGAAATTAGTTTCATTGTAAGAAATTTTAGAGAAATGTAAGGGAAGGAGGGAGAGATTTGTGTTCAACAGAGAACATGGGCTTGAAAGAGAAAGCAAACACTAAAATGTAGGGTGAAATAATTTCCAAGAAATTCAGAATTGATCTGGTAGCTCTTAACTCTTCTCAGACTGTTTTATATCACAACAGAAGTATGTTGTTCCTTGACTTGTAGTGGCATTTACTGGTGAATTTGGTTTTAAAAAAGACAAAAAAAATCCAGACAGACACATAGCATTTCATCCTAGTTAGCAATCTGAAGTTTGTATCTTTTTGACAAGTTCACTTCATACCAGTCTCATTTTTACAGACTATTTTTATTTTGAAAAATGGTTAACACTCATACCTTTATTGTACTACATGATTCTACAAACTGATGAATTGCCTAGAGGTTTTGATTAACATCTTTCACTTTGCAAACTGAAAGTGGTTTTCTATGAGGAACTGGAGCAATAGTACAGCAGCGAGGGTATTTGCCTCGCCAGGATTGGATCCAATGCAGGTTCAATCCCAGCATCCCATAGAGTTTCCCTGGCCCACCAATATGATCCCGGAGCATAAAGCCCAGAAGAAGCTCTGAACACCACTGGTTGTGCCCCCAAATAAAACAAAACAAAAACGAGGTTCACAGTGAAGACTTATGTGAGTAAAGGAATACTTTACATAGAGAGCAGGGAGTAGGGGGCATGCCTATGTGTTTACAGATTAAATCTGTGATCTCTAGCAGAGTCTTTGTCCAGGGCTTTACAAATGGAACAGACTGATTTATTTGTGACAGCGTACTCCTGAACCTCTGTGCTTGTTTGTTGGCAAAACCTACAGACAGCCTTTTAATGAGAGGCACATTCATAACTGCAGATATGAGTAATACAGCAGGATTGGTTGTAATGCATTTTATTCCAATATGGAATTAGCGTTGATTCCTCAAGTGAAGTTGTATACCACTATTTGAAATGCAGAAGTAATGCAAAAAGGATGCTAGCTAGCATAGTCTTGGGGGGAAAAAAAGTATGTGGGAGATGTTCTTTATGGCTTTTTCAGGCTTTTTTATATCACAATAAGCAATTCACATCCAGGCAATTGTTATACCATACCAAATTGAAAACCCACAAAATCATCAGTGATCTTATATATTGTCTTATTGCCCTTTGAAATAAAAATCTGGAAAGAAAGTGTAATGCAATGAAAACAACCAATTTTTATGCTTTAAATTTTTTGAATTTTTTTATTGAGGGAATATTGGCTTACAAGGGTGTAAAATGATTATTTGTTCGAGAGCTATATAATTACCTTGTAGCAGCTGATACCAAAAAGTTAATATCTTTCCACCAATGTTCCCATGACCTTTCCCTTTTGTCCCCTAGTCCCTTGCTGACCTCAATTCTGTGGTCAGAATGTGCTTGTTATAAGATATTATCTGTTCTCTTGCTTAGTTTTTTTATGTACCACATATGGCGAGATAACCAATATTTGTATTTCTCCTCCTGATGTTTTGACCCCGTTATGACCCCATCTAATTCCATCCATGTTGAAGCAAAGGCAAAAATTCCTATGTTTTCTATTATTGCTGAGTAGTACCTTTTCACTTGGCTTAGATATCACAGCTCCTTTATTTACTCACCTAACATTGGACACATGGGCTGATTACAAATTTCAGCTGCTATAAATAATGGTGCAATGAACAGGTATGTATATAAATATTTTGTGTTCTGACATATACACCTACAAGTGGAGATGCTAGACCACATGGTCATTATATTTTTTATTTTTTGAGAGATATCCATACCGCTTTCCAGGGAGGCTGGGAGAAGTCAAAGTACATGGAGATTCTTATTTCCCTATATCTCCACTAACACTTACCATTTCTGGCCTTTTTGATATAAGCCATTCTCATTGATATGGGGTGAGAATCTTTGCTTTGATTGCATTTCCCTGATTAGTAATGAGGAGCACATTTTCCTATGTCTGCTGACCATTTGTAAATCTTCTTTAAATCAGTATCTGCAAGCATTTGGCCCCATTTTTTATGGAGTTGTTTTTATATTTTGTTGTTGATTTTCTGAGTGCTTTGTATATCTAAATATTAGCCTTTTATCAGATGTATGGTGTGTGAATATTTTCTTCTGTTCAGTTTCTTTTGATTTAGTTTCTTTTCACTGTGCAGAAGCTTTAGAGCTTGATAAAATTCCATTTGTTTGCTTTTGCTTTTGTTTTCCTCACCACTGGAGTCAAATCATTGAAGACAGCACCAAAACCAATATAATGGTATGATTCACCTATGCTTTATAAAAGACTCGAACAGAATCTACTGTTCCACACAGCTTCTGGAATATAGGGCATCACCCAAAACTGATAGAAGATATGAACAAATTCTTATCCTGCCCTGTACTAGAAATGATTATTTGTTTGATAGAATACATAGCCCCTCCACCTCCCCCCAAAGTTTTCTCCCCCTGACACCTAGAAGTAGCAGCTCCATATATCAGGTAACCCATCTCCCTAATCAGTTAGGAATAATACCATAATCAAAAGTGAGTTAATCATTTATCTTGAGAATTTGAACAAAATGGTACATATTTAAGCCAATTACTTATGATGCCCCAAAATGAGATGTGATGTGCAAAATTGTCTGTGTTGCTAACACTGCTAGCCTTATGCAAGGCAAATATTCACTAGAAGGTGAAGGGTAAGAATGGGAAGAACAGAAAGGAAAATCCAGGGAGGATATGGAAGTAAAATGAAGGAAAAAGCCTTAAGAAGAAAGCTCAGGATCTAATATGTTCCTTTTAGATTCTCTAAACCATAATTGATATTCTATCAACACAGAAACTCCTGTTTGTCTGAGCTGCCTTAAGTTTATGTTTTCTATAGCCAAACATGACATGATGAAAGCACTTTATTTTACAACATGAGCCTCTGTCCATTACTATGATGCAGAATATTTTTCTGTGTTTATATTTGCAACATAAGATGGTATAAGATCCATAGTTATGATGTGAAGTGTATCTCTATATTCATATGTACAATATGTGGTTATTATGGTTAAAAATTATGGTTATAAGACAAGAGAGGATTTGATATTAGGATTCTTAAGAATAGTCCCCCACTGTGGGAATTATATTTAAGATAGAAAGTTGTTAAAATCTATAATTGAGTAAATAGTCATAGGGGTGTATTTACCACATTTTGAATATCGGGACCATATGGCATTGTTTAAGTTTTGAAAAGGATTATTATTTTTTATTTTTTATAATTTTATTTATTGAATCACCCTGAGAGTAGTTACAAAGCTTTCGGGTTTAAGTCTCAGTCATACAATGAAACACCCATACCTTCACCACTGCCCATTCTCTACCAGGAAAAACCCCAGTATACCCCCGTTCCTCACCCTCCCCCTACCTGTGGGGCAGATGATTTCCACAATACTCTCTCTCTCTACTTTGATCACATTCAATATTTTGATACCAGACCCACCATTATTATTTGGGATCTTACCCCAACACTCAGATCTGCTTAAAAGGCAACAGTAGACAATTTGTGATGTCACGTGGCTGCAGTAGTGGCCACGTGATTTTGAAATTCTGAAATTTTAACACTTAAATATGGAGGGATTTCTGCCCAAATCCACTGGGTTCCGGGATTTGTTCCTGAGTCTCTGGGATCATGGCCATTAAGAAGCTTGATCAGGAGCCATTCATGGGCCACAGCTTGGGGTCTTGTTGGGATGGGGAGGAAAGGGCTTGTTCCACCCCCATCCTGTGAGACCTCACATGTCTTGTCACTGCGGGCCCAAACCTGAATGTCCAGTTGCCTCTGGAGGATGGTGGCCACTGGGCCGCCAGAGGGGACAGGCCAAGGCACAAAACCTATTCCCACCTGGGTTGGCTCAGCGCCAGTAACCTACTGCAGGGACCAGATGTATTTCTGCCAAAAGCCTCTGGGTTTCGAGATTTGTTTACTTTCTTGATAAACTTTGCCCCAAGTTTTTTGGGTCTGGCCAAAGGCACAGCAGCAATTTTGGGGTATCTGGAAGTCTGGAAGCGTCTTCAGGCTGCTGATGCACTCACCTCACAGGTACAGATTGACCTGCTGGCGGCAACATACCCCTGGAAAAGGATTATTTTAACTCAAATTATTTTACCAAATAAGAAGGCCATAAATGGAATCCAGTAATTCAATATATGGTTTAGGCTTATAATATTAAGGACAGACTCAAATAAAGTCATCTGAGGAGTATAGGATTGAGATACATTTTGGAATGAGAGAAGTATTTCTATATTTGTAAAGAATTACAGTAAGAATGCATTTGTCTTTTAATAGAATATCACTTTGATGTTAATACCAAATTCTTAAAGAATTTTTATCATTAATTTAATTATTTTCACTGATTATGCTTATTTATCCCATGACACACTTTTTTCTTGTTTCTTCTTTTAAATTGTATAAACCTAATGATTTACTGGATTTCAAAGATTCTGTAAAATTTATGCTATGCTGAAAATTGGTATGGGGAGAAGGAATTTTCAGTTTCTCAAAGTCAAAACTGATGAGTATTTTTTTTCTGGAAATGTATTTTTTCCAAAATCCACATGGATTATTTTAGATTAGAGGTCCATTTAGTACCAATTATGGTCATGGAGTATGTTTGCTGGCAATGAGATTTGTACAAACAACTAAGTATCTAAAGATCATAGGCTTATACCTATTTGTTTGGGTTCATCAATGATTATCAAAGAACTTTTAATGTCTCAGGGTTTTGAATGATAGTAGAATACCATCCCCCACTCAGACACCTGTCTTTCTTAGAGAAAAGCTTATTTTGGGGGTCACACCCACCCAACTCTATTTTCTGAGTACCCTTTCCACATTTTGTGATTAATCTTTTCTTTCCCAACCAAAAGACAAACTGTTTCCTTTCACTTTGTAGGGGTAGTACAACACTTTCAAAATATATTGAAAATAGTTTTAGGAAAGTGTATGCAATTTTGTTCTAGATTTTATTACCTTAAATGTAAAGATAAAATAGAGACAAATAATTTTCTTTTTAACGCAGAAAAGCAAAATCGTTGTAGGCAATCAGGAGAAATATAAACCGAAGCAAAGTTTAATTGATAAAACTCTACAGTCTTAACAAGTTAAAAGTATAGTTGATATTTAATGTATTAGTTTCAGGTGTGTCACATGAGGATTCAATGTTTGTAAACCTTGTTAAAAGATTATCATATATCTAGTAAACATTGATCACCATATATAGCTACAGCTTTATTTTATAACGATGATGTATTTTAAGATCTAATCTCTTGACAATGTCCATATATTCAGTATAGTATTGTTAGCTGTAGTTGTCAAGATGTACATTATGGCAATAGTGGGTTATTTAGGTTTAAGACACCAGGATCCAAGAGATAGTACAAAATAGCACTTGGCCTTAAATGTGATACTCTGGTTTGATTGTGGCAGCAGAGGTACTCTGAGAATCACTAGGAGTGATCCCTTAGCAGAGTTAAGAGTAACCTTGAGCACCAGTGAGTATGACTCCAAAACCAAAATAAAGTAAGAACAATTTTATAACTTGAAGTTAATGCCTTTTCTCCTCTTTGGCTCTTCAGCCCTGAAGCCAGTTTTGGTCATTTTTCTACTCAGTAAATTTTAGTCAGCCTTCAAGTTAGCCAAAAATTTTATTTCAGAGTGGAGAAGGAAAAAAAATAGAAGTTTTTCTCCAAAGTAAACGAAAAATAAGCACCAAACTTAACTCGTGATATTTGCAAATCTGATAACAGAAACTATTTGAGAAACTATTTTTAAATGTTTGTGTGCTATCAATAGCCACCCTTCACATAATTAATAATACATAAAAATGATATGCAGCTTAAAATAAAGTCACTAATAGTTGTTGGTTTTTTTTTTCTTTTTGGGTCAAACCCGGCGATGCACAGGGGTTACTCCTGGCGGTGCTCAGGGGACCATATGGGATGCTGGGAATGGAACCCAGGTTGGCCGCATGCAAGGCAAACGCCCTACCCGCTGTGCTATCTCTCCAGCCCCAAAATAAAGCCACTAATAGTTTTGATCCCCACCCTCTACTTAAAGAGAGCAGAGTGTTATCTGGACTTCAAAAAACAAAATCTAATCTGAAAATTGAAACCGCTACTCTGTGTAGTACCTGACAGTGGTAAATGTGTATGAAAGCGATATATTTTTTCTGAAACAATATTCCATGTGGGAGACCACAATTGCCACCAAGAGAATCACAGATTGTTCAAAATGCAAAGCTTTCAAACCACCAAGCTCTCTTTGCAATTATTCTGTTTTCTTGTTACTGGGATAACTAAAAAGGCAGATGTTTTTCCTTGCTTCTCAGTTTTAAGAAGGGGATTACTATTGTATTTCTCTTCTTGCAGAATGGCAGATCACAATTGACCCAATATTTATTAGATATGACTAGTAGATTTGCCTCTTCTGGGCTGTGTTCTAAATTACTTTGCATCTTGCAGAATAAAACCAACTTATATTTTTGAAAATATTGTTCTAAATATTGTTTGTAAGTTATCACCACCTAAACCAGAATTTTTTTTAATTTCCATCACTTAAATTTCTCAAGTCAGATTTGATGAAGTTCCATTTATCTATTTAGTCTTTCAGTTTTTTACTATGATTTTGACATAGAGTTCCAGAATCTTTAACTTTTTTCTAATTCAAAAAGGAGATGTTAATTTTTTGAGAGGTCACTGTCACTGTCCTCCCACTGTTCATCGATTTGCTTGAGTGGGCCCAGTAACGTCTCCATTGTGACACCTGTTACTGTGTTTGGCATATCGAATATGTCATGGGTAGCTTGCCAGGCTTTGCTGTGCAGTTTTGAGAGGTAAATTTTTTTATTTAGTAAATAAATCCCGGAAGCTACCTAGAGTATCTTGCCTGCGTGGCAAAGCCTGGCAAGCTCCCTGTGATGTATTTGATATGCCAAAAATAGTAACAAGTCTCACAATTTGTTGTGAGGCATTACTGGTGCCTACTCAAGCAAATTGATGAACAACGGGAGCATAGTGCTACAGTGCTTAGTAAATTTTAAGATTAGTTTTGTCATCAAAATGAAGAACAGTATAGTTGAAACTTGCCTCTGTGAAAGCCATAAATGTAAAGGATTCTAGAAAAACTTTTATCAAATTATTAAAAGATAAAAAATTGTTCTAATTTCTGGATGGAAGGGGATATTTGCAAATATTATTTCCCTAGATCAGAGGTTTCAAATGTTCAGTATGTGCATGAAAATCACTAAGAGAGTGTGTTACAAAACAAATTGCTTGGTCTTCTTCCAGAATTTTAGTTACTCTGCTGGCATTTCAGAATAAGAATTTATATTTAAATCTGAAGATATAGTACAATAGCTGGCTTGCCTTACACAAGACCAACCCGAGATCAACCCTGTGAATTTTATCCCTGATCTCACACATGATTGCCTGCACCTCTCATCAAGAATGATCCTTGAGCACAGAGCCAGGATTTAGTCCTGGGCACTGCTGGGTGTGGCCCACAAATGAAAACAGACACACGAACAAACAAACAAATTTGCATTTCTAGAAAGATTTTGGAGGTCCTCATGTACTTTGAGAATCACTATTCTATTCTAAGATAAAAGGAATTGTTTCTAGTTCTAGAGTATGAATTTGACCATTAGCCCCACTATATCTACACAAACGATAATACCAAACTGACTACCTTTTTGTTAGCCATAGACCTGTGAGGATCAAATTAAGTATGTTAACCCTTAACTTCTTTTCTCTTGTAAACTGTTACACTTATAATTAATATACTTTCATACATTTTCACATGAAGTATGGAAATGTTCATGAATTCCTATTGTATCACATTTTGAATTTATCATGTGGTACATAATACATACCAATAACCATTTTTCTCAGATCCTAAAGAGTTTAGTATAACCTATTTGAATTATAAAAAAGCTTATAAAAAGGCAGAATGACAATCAGAAACAGTTCCACAGCTCTTCATCCCAGTGAAGGTATGGTCTCAGAGCCTCTCCCAGTATGAAGATCAACTTGGAAAGTTGAAACTAGAGTGTTCAGACTCTGGTTTGCCTGATTTCATTGCTTCTGTCTGCCTGTTACTCTGACATACCTATTAGTGATGCCTGTGTAACTCTCGAATGCTCCTGTTTGGATAACACATTTTTACTTTCCTAAATCAGGTAATGAGCTTTGAAAATTTATATTTCAGGGACAATAATTTACCTCCATAAAATAAGAAGGAAATAAACATTATTTTCTGATGACATTTTCATTTCATCCACTAAATCCCCACATTTTAACTTCATTTTTTTTCTTTTTTTTTTTTTAAACCAAATGATCTTATGACTACATATTCATCTTTTGGAGTCTGGGGTTGTCTTATGCATAAAGCAGTTGATTGGAAGTGCAAAGTATACCAAAGAACAAGACTACAAGGGTACTTGCTTGGAGACAGGAAGAGGGTTTCTAGAAATATCTTAGCAGTCTATTTTCAGGGACCGCAGGATTCACTTTCAGAACCATAAGGACCTGTCAGTTAAGCAAAAGTAAACACTTTGGTGGTCTTTCAAGATGGAACACATAGACCAAATTCTCTTTAAGTAGCGAATAGCTGTCTCTTCTAGTGAGGATTGTTAATACATGATCTTGTTTGTTTTGCACAGGTAACACTTGTGCAAAACTGTACCTGTGCAAAACTAATTGCAAAACTAATTCTTTTTAGAGTACTTCATAAAAAAGATAACATGTCTTAATAAAGATAAAATGTTGGTCAATTTAAAAAAAATGAGGAAGTTCTCATTAGAAATTTACATACAATTCTGACATATGTTAGTTATTTATTATAAATTTACAAAACCAGAATTAATAGCCTAGGGTTGATTTCAGTGATTTCATGCTCATCTCCTAATGAGTTTTTGTTTCTGGAACTTACAACTTGGTCAGATGTTGTTTTAGACAATGTTATTGCTATAAGAGAATTCCAGATTTGTGTCACATATATGTGTTTTCTACTCTATTTCCTTAACATACTGTGAAGTATTTTACCTATAAAAGGTTAATATCTATTTGGAAGTAACTGTTAAATTATAAGATTTTATACTTATATAATTATAAATTCCACTTAAATTATGATTATGTTTCTAATACTAAACACAAGAGTAATTATAAATGCATTTTATAACATGCTATTTTAGTCAAAAGCATAATCTCCCCCTCTATAATAAGCAAATATTCACCTATAAGTGGTAATAGGATAGCACGATTATACAATGCTAGAGGACATCTGCTTTTTATTGCTGTAGCTTGTCTAATCATCATAGACAATTCTGTTTCTATTTAAAAGTGTTTTCACACATAGTTTCATCATAGGGCTTTCACTTTAAAATATAAAGGTTGCTGTGAAAATTCTGGGAGTGATCCTCAAGTTAAATACATTTATAATTAGACAATTTAGTTTTTGTTCTAAAAATAGTTTATTATTGTTTTAATTTGGTATGTATAGGCACAAAGTTATATGATAAAACAAACAGAAATATAATAAGCGTAAGATAATCAGTGAGGGCCCCGAGAACACTGCAGGTAAGGTGTTTGCCTTGCACAAGGCCTACTGGGGCTTGATCCCCAGCACCACATATGGGTCCCCAGTACTGTCCAGTGTGATACTTAAGTGCTGAGTTAGGAGCAAATTCTGAGAACTGCTGGAGGTACAAACACCAAAAAATGAATTCATAAATAAACAGAAGTTAAAAAATTAAAATCAAAGATCGTTAGGGAGGGCAAAAGAGAAAGCTAACACAAGGGATAAACTTGCATCCTTGGTACTGTGTGGCTTCAAACACAGCCAGGTATGGTCATGGTAAATCCTGGCACCACTGGATCAGAGTAGCACTGTTTTCCTGACCAGAGCATCCTGTTGACCGGGTGTTACTTGAAGTGGTTCCAGGTCCCTTAAGGATTGCTTGATATTCTTCCCCTCCTCCCCAGCCAGAAAAAAGATAATGACAAGGGAAAAATGGGCTTATAATAACTAGAAAATAAACTCTTTGGAAAATAACTGCAACTTTGGAAAACATGATAAACATATTAGAAAACTGGAGTATGGCCAGCTGCTCTGTAGAAAGAAATTAAAATAGAATTTCTCTTCTAAGCTAAAATATCAACTCACACCCTCCCTAACCTTGCAAAAAAGAAACTGATTCTAAAATAGCATCTGTAACCCAGAAACCAGAAGTAAATAATAGAAATTTGAAACATATGAAAACAATAAAGCAACAGCCAAATTTCAAATTTTTTTCAAGAATATATAAAAATATACACCAGGGAACAATTTTCTGAACATAAATAGCATTGTAGCATATATATGTGCACATATATACACATATATACATATATACACTACACATATACATATCTGTGTGTATGTGTATACACACACACATATATGCACATACATTCCCTTTACAGAATACTTTGTGTAAAAATGTGAAGAAATTATGAAAAGCACATGTAGCAAAAGAGTTAAAGGGAAAAATAAATTAGTCATTGGGTTTTTTTTTTTTTGCGCTTTTGGATGGTGTGGGAGAATATTTCGAACTTTAAAATTATTTTACACCTTTCTGCGTACAAGAGTGAAGAGTGTGGGTCATCAGCACATGAATCCTTGACAGAAGTTGAGCATGGTGTTCTCTCATCTTATTTCTTTTTTCCATATTAATTGTTTTTGGTATTTGCATGTTGTAGGATAGTGGATAAAAGAGGATTAACATTAGTGGTTGAGAGTCAGTTTCCAGAATGAGACTGGCCTGAGTTTTGGAGTCTTATGATTTTTTATGTTTCTTTACCACTTAGTGGTCTTAGTTCTCCAGCTATAAAATGGCATTTCATTCATCAACTTCATACGGGTAGTATGGCCGTCAAACTTATTATCCTTGTAAAGCATGTAACGCAATCCTGGCATGCAGAGTCTTCCAGAAATATTGGCTGTGGCACTGAAGCCCCACAACTATAGCATGTGTTTCTGAAATCTATCACCCATGTAAGCCCTCTGTCTCTCATATCTGACACGTGTTACTTTAGATGCAATCACAGGTGTTTTATATTAAGGACTCTTGTCTGGCACATCATAGAAGCTCAGTATACTCTGCTGAATGAATGGGCTGTAGATGTAAATTAATTGATAAATCAAAATGAAACATCACTTGTGCCCATCTCTGGCCAATCCTCCAATGGTTCAGAACATTTATTGGCTGTCAGTTGTCTACTCTGAGAGCATATCCAAATTGAATACCCAAATTGAATTACTACTCTCCAATAAGCATGCTGTTGTTTTCTTTGTCATTTCTTTGTTTTTATGATTTCTTCCCAACTGACTTACCTCTGTCAGTTTTGCCTAATGGCATGTTGCATATTCTTCAAGATTCATCTCAAAAACCACCTTCTACATTATAGAGATAATGACAAAGACCTCATAATCAGTTAAAGAAAATTCCTTGATTAAAGAATTAGGAGCTTGAAATAATAAAATAGTAATTTCTTTCAGTTCTAAGGAAATTATTATTCTGAGGAGAAGAATTGGGATAGCTTTGAGATCGATCACCTCCAAAAGAATAAAATAAGAATATATTTCTTTTCCATTTCTTATCTATTAGAATTTCTTAATAATTCTTCTACCGTCATTCCATGTATAATATCTCTTCTACAGTTTTGGTGGTTTTTACTGTAACTTCCAGAGAATTTACCAAATGCCACTGACTATGCTGGGAACTTAAGATGCTTTTGAAGTCTTCATAGCAACCTCATATTGTAGGAGCATAGTTTTACAAATGAGTCAGCTGTTGGCTAGAGAGTACAGAGCTTAAGTCAGTTACCTTGCTTGCAACCCAGTTCATTCCGTGGCACGACCTGTAGTCTGCTGAGCTCTGCCAGGAGTGACCCCGGGGGTACAGCTAGAGGTAGTCCCTGAGCACCACAAGATCCGGCCCAAACTCTTTCCCTTTCAAAAATGAGTAAACTGAAATTCAAACATGTTTAGCCCAAGTTCACAGAGCTGATAGTTGGAACTACATAGTTATAACCAGAGCCCAAATAGCATAGCTCTGTGCCAGAACTATGCCATTCAGTCATAAGCTGAGATTCTGTTCTTGTTCTAAGTCTCCATGCCAGGGCAATGGCTAGGACACAGGCAGTATATAGATAGCCCTTATGTTTTTTTCCCCAAAAACGCACCTCTCTTGGCCTGTTCCTTTCACTCAGAGAATCACTGTATCTTTCAGACACCTAGGAGAATCTTACAAACATTTTACCATGGTTCACATAATCTTCAAAGGAGGAAACTAGACCCAAGGGAGATTAAAGCTTCTGCTTTAAATTGGTGAATTATTGTCAGATTTGAGATCAAAACTCTGTTCATTCAACATTAGCTGTGTGCAGTCTCTCAAGAGGCAGGAATAAACAGTTTTACAGATTAGCCTTGCAAGCTCAAACCTATAAAGTGGCAGCAAATGTCACAATTCACATAACAGATGTTGTTTTAGATTGCAATTGTTGTCACTTACTCTTTCTGCCAGATCTTCTCTTTTTAGATCATTTAGGCCCAATCCGACAACCTGTAGAATGTCAGAAGCATAGAAATAATTACTGTTTCTCTTTGCCCTATGAATACCTCAAAGTTGAGATTGTGCCTAGGTCAAAAATTGCACCAAAATGTATGATTAAATAACCGAAAGTCTAATTATATCATTCTATAATTAAATAACCAGAAGTCAAAACTACATATATATGTGTGTGTACTTTTTGTTTATATATACATATATGTACATATATGTGTGAGTATGCGCCTTCATTTGTGTGCGTGAGTGTGTGTGTCCGTATGTTGTGACTGGTTGAGCTCTCACATGAACACATTAACACAAAGAGTTCAAAGAGCATGATGTTGGGAGAAGAACAGGATAACAAAATGCAAGTGTCATAGATATTCAGGAAATACGTTTGAGGCTGAAAATGCTAAAATTATCTTTATAAGGTGGTCCAAATAAAGAATGTGGAAGATGAAATGATTCTGCATACCATAATTCCTCTCAAGGAGTCACACTTGTCTTCTCCCAACACACCTTAACTTCTTTGTAAAAGAAGGTAAATATTTAATTGGCTAGACTTTAATGCAAGTTGAGGAAATGGAAACCAAAGAGTATGAGGAAGTGGTTAAATACCACATTGGTGCTTTTCATTCAAATTGGTGCTTTTCATTCAAATCAACTTAGTGTGATTCTGTACTACCCTGACATTTTGCTAGATGCTTGTGATGTCAGGATGAGTGAAAAACATCCCCTGCCCTCAACACTTCAAATTTTAGGGGATGTGATCACCCACAAGACAAGTTAACTATGTAATTATGTTAGAAATGCAATACTATATTGATTCCTATTACTTCCTAGATCTATGGTAAATGAAAACTCAAAAGATTATAATTGGCCAAATATCTGTGTAATTGTCAGAGGCTTCATTCCATAAATTATAGATAGATAAATTATATTGGCTGCTTTATAAAAATTATGAGGCATCTAGAATCAATTAATGAAAAATCACAGCACTAATGCAACTTGAAGTTGATTACAAATAATCATCATGTATTTGCTAAAATATTAGATTGATATGATTCTGTTAACCTTTTGAAAATGGTAAATTTGAATAGCTAGAACAGACATACAGTAGAGCTTATCTCACATACTGATTTTCTGGAAGTATTGACCAGGCCTTTAATAACATATTCTCATTAGACAAAATCTATGGCATGATGTAAATCCACTGAGATGTATTTGGAAATGTCTGTTCATGATACAGAAAGGAGGCTTCCAGTATTGGTTTATTGGGCCCTTTGCCTGGATGTGACTGCTTTAATCTTTCTGTTCATGAATTGGATGATGTGTTAGTCAGGGATTCCATAGGAAACAGAGCACATACTCCAATTAGGGCATCAGCAGCGTATTTAATACAGATCCTTTTACATGTGCACTATTTTAAGGGACCCAGAGGGGCAATGAAGAGTCTCAACATGGGCATAACAGCCTGATAGGAAGATTAGTCCCTGAGACTGATATGAAGCTCCATTAGTGAACAGAAGTCACCTACCCTGGTCAGAGCCTAGAATGACTATTCTTTAGCATTTCGTTTGTAGATGTCCCTGCTCAGATGTCCCTGCAGGCTTTTGGCTAATCCCCTTATTTTCTTGCTCCTAACTTGATTCATCTGTGCAAAAAGTTATTTGCTTCTCTCTCTCTATATATATATATTTACATATATAATATATATACACAGACACACATATATATACACACATCTATCCACATTTTCCTTCATTTAATTTTTTATTGCAAAGACCTAAATTGGATACCTCTTTCCTCATATATAGTAATTGTGGTGTGGGGAATTTTGTTCCCCATTATAGCTGTGAACATTTGGCAAGTTGTGTGCCTCTAAATAAGCAGAAATATGAGCCTCATGTTTTAACAAACTTGGATGGTTTGGAAATGCAATTAATTGGTAGATATTAATAGCTATGCCTCCCGGCAAATAGGGATTGGAAGAGAAAAATTTCACTTAGAGTCAGTTCTCTGTTTCTGTCTCTGTCTCTTTTTCCTCTCTCTCTCTCATCTACCTGGAAATTTGTAATTTTTCCAAAGCTTGGTGAATACATTTTTATAAGTATAAATATAAGATTATAGCATAATTGTTCCCAAATAACTGTTATTTTTTATTTGAGTAGGGAGCAACAACATAATTTGGGGCCACTTCAAAAGGCTGTTTTCTTAACTAAAGACATATTAACATGCCGTTGATACGAACTTTTCAAGAGAGAGCTGCATAAATATTTCAGTTGTATCAGAGATACTTTATAAAACAGATCATACCTATGGGAATAATTGAGACTCGTTAGTAATTTAATGAGATTTTCAAAGTTTATATGTCAAACTGAAATGAAATAAACCAAGCAATTGGATTTGGTATAGGATAATTCCCATTGTTCTTTTTTTCACCACTTATATTGCCAGTGTATCCAAGATATTTGTTTGTTGCTGATAGATTGAAGTTTCAAAAATGTTTCTGAGTTCACCCTCCTGTCTAATGGGATATGCAAAAAAGGATCATATTTATTTATATATTACTTCTACTTTCTCTCGCTCCCTCTACCCATCACTTTTTGCAGTGAGGTTGATTTCAACTAATCCAGAAGACCTCTTTTAATTTCTTTTACCTCTGAATATCCTAAAGGACCCTCTGGAAATGAAAAACTATAAGATTTCTGCATTCTTTTTATATATTAAACATACCTCTTTTTTAGTTACTGGATAAAATAGGACTACAGTTTAGCACACTGATAATATAAACCTTAATTAAGATAAAATATGATGTAATCTTTTTAAAAAAGAGACATTGAAATTGTAATGATATTTATTGTGTAGCTTTCTTATAACACCTATTAGGGAGGAAAACAAAGTCTTAAGAGCTCATTGGAACCACTCGAATTTATCAGTTCTTTCCTATATCTGAGATTACATCTTTTAAACTACAGACTTTATAGTGGAAGCAGTTTCCTTTGTAAGTCCCAGGACCCTATGCCTTTGGACAGTCCTGTTTAGGTTGCTGCCTTTCTCCCCAGCAGGTCAGTCAAGCGTTGACACCAAGAGGTGATTAGAATTTTGTGGCCCTTGATTCAGGACCTTTAGCTTTTCCTCTCCCTCGCTTCCCTTTGCCAGCAACAGGAATGTGGCAAGCACTTGATTGTCAGTGAATTTCTTTTTTGCTCTCATATGAAAAAGAAGAACTCAAATACATAAGACAGCCCAAAGAACATCATATTCTGTCCCCCCCCCCCCCCCCCCCCGCCTCGGGCTTCCCAATAGAATTTTACAATGTTAATAGCTGAGGTTTCCTCAAGCCATGGAATTTTCACAGTATTTCAGGTTGAATTTTATCGAATTATATAACTACATCTGGGCCCCTGTTACTCAGTGAGCATAGCAGAATATCTGCAGCCAGTGGAAGTGTCAATGAATCTTTCAACTATAAATCTGCCCTCTTTTCTCCTCCAGCTGCTATTTTTAGAAATCGAAGTCATCTAGGTCAGGAATTAAGGCCATCTTATAGTAATTGTTAGAAGGAATTTAGGGACTTGCACACTGTTGCTCTGCTAATACCTGTGTTTTCATAAATTTAGCAATCGGTTCAACAATCTTGGATGTTCCTCTTCTTTGATCAAGGCTTGTGTTGCATATGTAGCAGAGAAGTGAGATGAATGAAAACTCAGTCTCCCCTCCCCCAAGGAGCAGGTTTCTAATATTGGACAGTTGGCCTAAAAATAGCAATTTTCTATGCAGTAGCCTCTTGTTGTGCTTAAAGAATACTTACCTATAAGTGGTGAAATCTAAAGAGACTTATAGGGATTATTGATCTTAGTAAGATCTTAAATTTGGGGTATAACTTGATTCCTCTTAAACTCGACAAAAGGAAATGTATCATGCAATGGGAAGAAGAGAGTAAGAGTTATATCCAATGAATAATAGCAAATTATCTGGAATAAATGGGCTCTTTTCTTTTCATGAGGGCTCATTTGGAGGTGCTCAGGGCTCTGCACTCAGAATCACACCTGTGAGTTTCAGAGGATACAGGAGTGCCAGGGTTGCCAGGGATAGAGTCCAGTTCAACCACATATAAGGCAAGTGCCCTGCACACTCTGGTATTGTTCCCACAGAAGCGTGAAATAACTAGAACAAATCATTCTGGTGAGACAAGAAATACAGCAGAGACAGTAGATTGGTTTCACGTTCAGTTGTTTCAGTAGACCCTAAGGAAGCATCAAAGATCTTGAGGAAGAATGCAGCAAAATCATAACTATGCTCCTTCTAGTTTCCTGTGCTTGATACTTGTATTTCTCTGCTTTCCAAGATGAGTTGATGTTCCCTGGCACACACACAAAAATCATTAAACCTATTTGATAGTATCTGTTTCCACTTATCAGCATTAATAAAGAATTTCAGTAACAAGGGGAAAAGCTGAATAAGTTTGTGTGATAGATAATAAAAGGGTTGGGGAAATGTTTCAAACTTGAAGAATCTAGACAGTACCAAAGAACAGGGATTTGCAAACAGTGGAATCAAGTCAGCCTCCAAACTATTTTTATAAATAGTTTTACTGGAACACCGTGTAGGGTATTCACTCACAAATTTTCTGAGTTTTTCCTGGTACACTGACACTAAGGTTGAGTAATGAACACAAAAAGTATGAAAAATAAACTATGTTTTTGAACTAATTTTCCCTTCTCCATTCTTCAGTGATAATGTACAATGTGAGAAAGAATGAATTGTACATCTGGTACTGATATATCTATTTTAAATTAGAAAAAAATCAAGATTAAGAAATTTCATGGATATAGCCTATTTATTTTCAGTCACATGTGAGGAAAATAAAATATTCAAGGAAAAATAAAGTGCAGCAAATATTTTCATGATATTAGGTTTAAATCAATGCCTTCTTGATTTTATTCCCTTGACAATTAAACACACACACACACACACACATACACACGCAACTATTTATCTTTATATGGGAAGAAAATCACCCTGTGAATGAGGTCTTGTTGATTTTCTTCACTCCCAGATTCTCATAGCCAGCAGTACAATGGGCACCTGTTAAATTTGTTGAATGAATGAATACATAAATAGAGGAGCAAATAGAGAATCACACATTTCTTTTATTGCTTATCTCATGTCCTGTTGCTCTATCTCTTGTATTCCTTTTTCAAAGCAAAGTTCTGTTTGTTCTCCCTGACATTTATTCATTTATCATTGCTTTATAATACTATAGAATTTCTGAGTACATTTAAATCCTAGATGCACCCAGCATCAAAGTTTCAGTTCTGTCTCACCACCAAATGGAGAATGTCTTCCCAATCTTCCCACAACCTCCCCTTTCCTTGGAGTAACCACCGTGGTTTTTATCAAGTGTAGGACTTAATCTGAACATGAAATAATTTCCCAAACAAAATTGCATGACTTTTCCCTGTTTTTGGTTAAATCTTTTATTCATTTCCATTAACTCACTTTCCCGAGTTTTATTTCAGCTTGGACTTTTTCTGATTCCATTATATTGTCCTTAGAATGTTGCCCACTAACTAATTTCATTCCTATGAATTAAACTGTCATTTCTATTATCATCAACAATATTAAGTCACAGTAAAGTAATATGAAAAGCACTATATAAAATCATTAACCAAAGAATTTCATTGGCCTCTTAAATGGAAAGTTAGAAGTATCGAATCAGTCTATACCCTGTGGTAATTTAGCAAAATTGCTTAACCTTCAAGAATTATTCCTGAAACTGTTCTTAGTTTATCCAGAAAAATTATTGATCAACAACCCAGGTCATTAAATAATGATCCTTTTTTCCTCTCCGTATACTATAAAGCGGGGTTAAACAGATATCCAGATCTTCAAGAAATAAGACAAACTGACTTTTATGTTGCTCATTGAACTTATTTTAAATACAAATAAAAATTGAAGTTGTACTTGGATGAGGACAGTTTGCATATTATTTGTTAGAAAATTATCCCTCTTAACTCTAAATGGTATACTTAGGTAGAAAAGGGGGACTCTTAATAAAAATGGATTGAGGTAAATAGGCAAATTTAAAAGCCAGGATAGCACTGTGGCTAAGAATCCTATTCAAACATACCCTTAACACCTGTATTCCTCTTCTATAAAATTGGCATGACAGTAATACTTCCCACATGTACCAGAGGTAAAGGGTATATAAATAGTTTAATATACACTATATACTTTAATTCTACTTCATTCACTTTGCCCCTCTTTTCTGGTAAAATAATAAATATTTTGCAAGATTTTTAAAGCAGTACAGGAGATGGTACTCTAGTCTTCTGCAGAAAAAGGCATTCACTCTCTCACAGAGCCCAATCTCAGCCTCTCTCATTCTTTCATACCTATTACTATAATGAAGTGAGTCAAGGGTCTTAAATGACCTCTCAAAAAGGCTGTGCTTCCAATTCTTTCACTATTCACCCTCACAATTCTATTTTGTCACCAATGAGATTTTCACAGCCACTTGTCAAAATGGAAAGGCAAAACACTTTGCTAAGCTGAGAAGTACACAACCTTCCAGGAAGAAAAGGTATCTTCCCAAGTGCCTGATAGTAGTAATCCCCCAAATCTCTTTGTTTCCTGTACTGAGTAGGGAGATATTACACATTCCGAGAGAAAACAGCTGACAAACCATCCATCAAAGTCCAAGGCTGCTTGAGGCAATTCGCCAGGCTCCATGAAAGACTTGTGCCTTTCTGTGACAAGTTACTCCATCATGCCAAAGCACCCTTCACACTTTCCCACTGGCTAAACTTATTCTTAGATCAATGATCCAATTTGCGTCTCAAACACTCATTCCCTCTTCGTTCTTTCAAATGCCATGAACTTCTACTCGGTTACTCCTACTGCTCCCAGTATTATTGTTTAAACAGGTTTTCCAAATATTGCTCAATATGTGATCTCATTTCCTTTTTTGGCTACCAAATATTTTCTGTTATTTATTTATTGTCACAACCAAGACAGTCTTACATGCCTGCCTTACTCTCGAGGTTGCAGGGGGCCTCCTACCAGAATGCTTTGCAGGCCAATGGAAGAGAGTGAAAGCTTTACAGCTCTGGAACTCCTTGTAACAATGTTTCTTTATATTCCATTATAGAATTTTAACAGGTTTATTAAGGTGTAATCAGTACACAAAATGTACACAAAATCTGCTCCTTTATTTATTTATTTATTTGTTTGTTTGTTTATTTTTTATTAGTGAAACACCACGAGGTACAGTTATAGACTTACAAATTTTTGTGCTTGGGTTTCAGTTATACAATGATCCTTCTTAATACATACAATTTAATGAATTTAATGATTGTGGACATGTGTGTACTCCCATGAAATCATCACCACAACCAAGAAAATAGGCATATCTATCGCTATCAATAGTTTCCTTGTATTACTTTTGTAAAAGGTAAAGGCCCTCCCGTTGTTCGTCGATTTTAATTAAATATATTACAGAAGTAATATATTTAATTAAAAATACTTTCCATAACATCAATTAACACATTTTATATGTACAATACCATATTGCTAGCTATAGGCACAATGAATATAAGATCTTTAGATCTTATCTTGCATAACTAAAAGTTTATGTCAAATGAATTATTCCACACTACATTAAATGTCTTAAATAAGGCATAGATTTTTCTGACTTTCATGGGTATACAATACAAGAACCCATTTATTTCTTCTGTTATCGTTCCCAAAGTGTTAAACACATATATTATCAGTGTGATAGAAAACAAAGTTAAATAGAGTTGGTCATAGCAGCTTGAAGTTGGGGAAGGCTTTGCATCGCTGAATTGTTTCCTATCCAATGAAGTTGTTAATAACTGAAATAGCAGGCATAGTGGCTATTTACATAATGTCCTTCAAAAAATGTACACATAAAATTATGCTAACAATCAACCTCTGGCTCTTAAATACTTGAAAAGGGAAGACAAAGCTCTACTCAGAATGTACTTAGAAGTTCAAAGCCTTACACATCCAAGTGTTTTTCTCAGATCTAGAGGCAATACATGATTACATGTTGAAAACTCTCTAGTCCTTGTAGCTGTGCATTATAATGATGTAAGAATAACACAGTTACAGGCAATAGCATATAATTGGAATCATAAATATATGTTGTTAATTGGATCTGTGTGTGCAAGATCCAAAACATATGTGAATGCATTTTCTTTTAAGGAAAATCGCAATAGTAGTATAGGAAGTTCTATATTGGTACGTTGAAACCCACAGATAATAGAAGTAGGAGAGGAAGGAGAACCTGGAACCCAGTATTCTGTGTGGTACTCATCTTCCTGCAGAATGGGAATTGCAAGTCTTCAGCTAATAAAATTTTCTGTAATGAATACATTTGAATGATTTCAGCAGTTCTTTTTACTACAAGCACATAAAACATGTTCAAGTGTTTAGCAAATGTTCAATGTTATTTAAAATTAGTAAAATTGTGCTTTTTATAATAAATAGTAGAAACCTTCTTAGTAGAAAATCTTACAAAATATATTAAGTTCTACAAAATTAATTATCTTTTAAAACAAACACTTCTGCCAAATGATGATATAACAAAAGTGAAAATAGTAAAATAGAAAAGTGAAAATTCATTAAGTTGCTTCTTTTCCATGAAGTAGTGACAGTTTAGATTACTTTCCTTTCATATTTTTGTACAGCAATTTGCTCAAATGACATTTCTCATAGTGAAGCAGAGGAGGAGAAACATGCTATTCAGAACAATATAGTAAATTTAGTTTGACCATTTCCTGCCTACTTTATAGTGAATATTACTGAATTTCTGATCCTTTATCTTTTGAGTGGAAATATAGATGTACTATGAAAATATGAACATAGCTGAATGTTTAAGAAGAAACGTTTAAAGGCAAAGCATAGTCAAGCCCCTGGTGTAATAATTGGCAGAGGCTTAAAATTGAAAACCAGTAATTTTAGGGGGGACTCTTAAGTAGTGCTCAGAAGATCCAGTATTCCCTTCCCGTGATTCTTGGACAAGAGGACCAGTGTACAGTGTGAGAGCCCGAGATATATTGTTGTTTGAGGGCCACTAGATTCATACTTGAAAGTGATCAGAGACCTCCAGTTCTCTGCCTGAGATGATCAGGAAAGCATACAGTGTCAGGAATTGAAATGCAGTTAACTGCATGTAAAACATATACCTTCATGCCTGTACAGTCTCTCTGGTATCTTTTCAGCCATTTTTGGTTGAAATTAAGTAATTTCAGGATGCAAGCGAGGGTAATTTGGTAAAATGGAAGCAATATGACCAAAGGTAAGACATTTATAATCAAAGCAACCAACCAAAGGCCTATTTAGTGTTAAAAACTGGCAAGCATTTTGCTGTCCCTGTATAATAATCTCTTAGATTTCTTGCAAAATATTGCTGTTTTGGAGTTTTCCACTCATTGAAATAGTCCAGGCATTTATATTAGTTGTAAAGATGCAGATAAATGATAGAAAATCATTTGGAGTATTCTCCCTTTGGGATTTGTGAAGAATGACTGATGGAAGTAAAAGAGCTAGTCAGTTATTTCAAAAGTTAATTTAGCCTTTTAGACCATCATTTCCTTACATGGAAGAAGTATTTCACTAAATGTTCTCAGTAGTTATAAAGCTATAGGTTACAAACAGTTTTATTCCTTTCAGATCTTGTATGCTCATGAAGATCTAGTGGAAGCATTTTACTTGGTTTGTTTGATCAGCTTATCAGATTTTTCTTCTCTTCATTTGTGATGGGAAAAAGAAAAATTTTTTTTTGTCTCAGGGGACGTCTCTTTTTTAGCATAAGGTATCCAGTATTATTTAGAGGTCAAAGTATTTTATTTAGCCTCTGAGTCCACTGTTATGTACTTCATTTATCTCCAGTCCAATTATGTGTAAATTCTACTTTCTGAACCTGATCAGTGAGTATCAGAGAAGTAAAGGTTGACTGGAGGAGGGAGACTTTTGTCTCCAGCATTGTACTTTCTTTTCTCTTTGAAGCATTCAAAACCATAGCTTCAACTCATTATCATCAGAGAAGTGTGGAGGTGGCCCAGAATATAGGCATCCTCACCAGGGGGTGAAGACTTTAGAGCTTTGCATCTCTTTAATCTTTACAAGTGCAAAATGTTTTTTGTTAAGGAGACTTTAGATTTCATATTCATCAAAGTTTTGAAGTTATGCTACTACTTCTCAAAAGAATTCTATGATAGCAATATCACATATTGTTTCTGTGTTGTAAATCAAATGGCCTACAAGAAAAGTTTTGCCATGTTTTAGAAAGGGCAAAAGAAACTGTGTTCATTATGGGTGAATAAGACAGTTCATTCTTATGAACTTTTAATGTTGCAACTGAGTGGCAGTTGCAAATGAAACAATATAAAATCAAAATTGTATCAGAAGTACCAAATTCAATATTTTCTCTTGGTTTCACTGAATCATTTAAAGAAATCCTATGTTTGGAGAAGTGATTAATTTAGTTTTTAAAAAAACTTCAGGTAAGTTCATTTTCTGATTAGTCTAACATAATTTTTCTTTGAAACTTGTATGTGGAATACCTTTAATATTTTAATTTATGTCTCAGTCATTTAATCCATTTATGTACTTTAACAAAATACTATGTATGAATTATTTTTTATCTTAACAGTAACAAGGGAAATTATTGGCCATAGATTACACTCAGTCTGACCCAAACTTTCCTCTGGAGCACCAAATTTGCTATTCAATCTTTCCAGTCTTTAATTCAGTGAAAGGAACCAAGCCAGTCTCAGGAATTGATTTTGTAATCATAAATTTGTAAAAATTGGTAAAACAGTAACAGCATATAGAATGGAAAACCTTATTACTCAAAAGTAAGTGAGTGATAAGCACTTAGATTCAGTTAATTTATCTAATATACCTGACTTCCTGTCGTCATAATGATTTTAGATACTTTTACAGAGATGAGAAATCACTGATACATTATTTCTTTAGACTGAAATTATCACTCAGTGATATAGCTGAGGAGAAAAGCTGAGATTCTCAATAAAACCAAATTTATATTACCCAAGGGACAGGAAATTGCCAAATACAGACTGATACCATGTCTTTTGGCTCAAATTAATTGCTCAAATGTTGGCAGACATTTGGGTTATATTCCTATTAATTTAATGTAAATGTACTTGAGGATAGAATCCTTCAAATAATAACATTGATTTGGTTGGGTAAAGTTTGAGTAATTACTATTTCCACAACTATATGAAATATGTGATGCTTTCAAAATAAGAACATGATAAAACAATATTTCTAAAATATAGTGACCTTTTACCATGTCTAATAGTTTTGGATTCAATTAAATCAGTGTTATATGCCAAGCATAGGCAATATTAATGGTCTATGAAGAATTTTAATGTACAAATAATTAGTGGAAGCAAACTTTATGTATTTTTGATAGAGAATGAGTTTTAATTACATAATTCTGTCATGTCATCCAGAAAGTACATATATTTCTAGGTTTGAAAAACTAGCTTCATGGCTATCTCTATATGAAAAAAAGAACAATTAAATATTTAAAAACAGAAATTTTTAGAACTGTGAGTTTTTGTGTAGTCTAGGCCATTTTTTGTGAAAAATAGGTCATTTTTCATTTTCTCCCATTTTTATTGATGTGTTGTGATTTCCAGTACTGTCAATGATAGTTTCATGCACAATTTCAACACCACAATCACTATTAGCATGTCCACTTTCACCAGTGTCCCAAGGACCCCTCCATTATCCCCCCTGCCCATGCCCCAGGTAACCTCAGTTCTATAGACCAAGTTTCCAGTTCTGTTGCATTTGACCATTTGTTGCTCCCTTCTTATATGTCTGTGTATCACAAATAATCATATTTATTCTATATCTGTTCCGTAATTGACTGCACTCAGCATGATATATTCTTCTTACATCCATGTGGCTGAAAATTGCCTGATTTAATCTTTTCTTCTAGGTGTTACTGTGTTTGGCATATCGAATACGTCATGGGGAGCTTGCCAGGCTCGACCGTGTGGGCAAGATACTCTCGGTAGCTTGCCAGGCTCTCCTTTTTACTTTACTTCTAGGTGTAGACAGTCGTCCTGTATCCTAGGTGGAAATGATACATACAGTATACATCAAAATAAAGTATGAGAAGATTTACACCATATACTATGTGAATATGTGAATATTATAGGTAAAATGGAATTTATCTTTAGATAAATTCATAGAAACCACTGTGGTCATTGGCTACTGCTTCCTAAAGAATAGAGATGGAGCTAAGAATTAAAGGAATAGAAACATTTAAACAGATGTAATTGATTCAATAAAGAAAAGGAAAGAAAAGGTAGATTTATTTTAGTAACAGTATGCAGATCAGTTCAGTAAAAGCATTTTATTGTGGGAAATAAAAAGAGATGAAGTGGGGGAAATAGAAAGCAGTGGATATTATGGAGAATCTTGGCAGGCTAACGCAGATTTCAGAGAAGGATATTGGCAAAAAGGAATCACTATATAAAAGAACTAATTTTAGGGGGCTAAAGTGATAGGAGAGGAAATGGGACACTTCCCTTGACTTGATCAACCCAGGCTTGATCAACTAGGAGTACTCCATTACAGGGCCCTGAAGTCCATCAGGAGTACTCCTCGAGCACAGAGCCAGAAGCAAGTGCTGACAATGCTGGATGTGGCCCCAAACCAAACCAACCAACCAAACAGACAAAAAGATTAAGTTCACTGCCATTTACCTGAAAGAACATGAAGGAGAAAACATGGCTAAGAGGTAAAATAGCTCAAATACATATATTTTAAAGGGGAAAAAATGGGCTTGACAGGAAAGATGAGATAAATTTTGATGATTTTAAATAAGATAAGGTAATTGTTTAGATTTGGGGGGCTGATAAAGTTTGATTTCCAGGGTGTGTGTGTGTGTGTGTGTGTGTGTGTGTGTGTGTGTGTGTACATCTCTCCTCCTTGCTTGGCTTCACTCCAAAGGTAAGTTGGCCTTGCTCTGTTGTCACTTTGATCTCTGTCTTCTGCTGAACATTTTGACTCCTTCCCTGTGAGATTGCGTGGCCTTTTTTTTTTTACTCAATCAGCAAGCCATATGGCCAGCATTCCCACCTGACTCAGTGACCACAGGTGCACATCCCTCATAAGAGCTCTCAGGACCACTTGTGGCTTGTAGTATCTACGGGCCAGCAAGTACCTTTTGTTTCTGCTATAAGTATCGCATGTGATGCTTATGAAAATTATATGAATTTAACAAATGCCAGTGCTGAACATATACTCCGTGTAGAACTCCTTAATATTTGATCTTATTTTCTCCCACTAAATGCTTCTCCTACTGGGGAACAGTCTTGGTCTCTTTGGTGTTAGCTGGATCACTTCTTCTTAGTTTGAATCTCACATTTTATAGTTTTTCTCTTTATGAATATTTCTTCTTCCTTCTGCTTTTAGTGGTTCTAATGTTTTTTTATTGCTGTTGTTTGTTTCCACATTTTATGGTTTAGGAGTCATGATTCCTTCTCCTACAAGTAATTATTGTTTTGCTTATTTGTGAGGCATATTTATTTTATGTAAACTGTAAACACACATAGAAACCCAAGGCTATACATACATACATGAATATGTAATGTAAACAATTGCTTGTCAAGACATCAATATGAGGGTAAGTTTACATGTTATTGCTTGTAAATAATAATCTTTTAGTAAATACAGTTATTCACAGGGGATTGGGTCCAGGACTCCAGAAATATGAACATCCAGGAATGATATTAGTCTCTTATATAAAATGACGCAGTACTTGTGTATAATTAGCATATATCTTTCTGTATACTTGAGTTTCTAATTACCAGTAATATAAGTTAAAATAATATTAATTACCATTAATATAAGTTTATGTAAATAATTATTTTATTTACTGATTGTGTAGGACAAAATGGTAAGTAGTAAAAGAAAGATTCTACATGTTCAGTATAAAGAGAGCAATAATAGGTCTAACTGCATAGTATCTATATTTTGTTCCATGGTTAGTTGAATTATTGGATGCAGATTATATGAATACAGAGGAACACCTATAAATCTGATAGATATAATTTTTGAAACCCAGCCTCATAACTTCTTGAGTCATTGTCCATTACTGTATACTTACTATGTGTTGAAGACTGCGAAGTGGTTTACATACCCTATTTTAATCCATTTTTCTTCGACAGTCATTTTACAAGCATAATATTCTCTCTACCTTTTGTGTGTGGGAGCTGAGCCAACGCATGAGTTAGAGAGTAGCTGAATGTAGGCTCATCACCCATGTCTGTGTCTTTCTCCAGTGAAGGTGCACTTATTACATACTCTGCATCTGTCTGTCTGCTTCCTTCTGCCTTGTTGGAAATAGCTTTGTATTTCCTACCCTTGAAACATTGTGTGAACCAAGGAAAACAAACAAACAAACAAAATTCACTGTTAATAAGGTGCTGTGGATTAAGAGGTTCTTCTGATTTAGTGTCCTAATGCTTGGATATTAGAATATTACGTCAATAAACACTTATAGAAAGGGCCTATCTGACATATATATGAAGAAAATTTTCACCACATTTACATTTAATTTTTTGTAAAGATCTTTTAGTGTGTATATTTTATTATCCTGGGTTATTTTCACATTCTTTAGCAAATTTTTATCTTCTTTACCAAATTTTGTCTTCTGTAGCAATTTTAGTAATTCTTGTTTTTTTGGGTGCTGCCACTTTGTCTAGTTAATGCACACTATTGTTTATGTTTATACATGCACATTCCTATATGCGTATATAGTATTTCCAAAGAATGGATAATTACTGGAAATATAATGATATTTAATGCCTGTCTGCAAAAGAAGAATGTGCTGAAATGCAGATTACTCCAGTATGTTTTTGCTGAAATGTTCATCGCTGCAGGGAGTTTTACTTTACAGAGTTGTATCATCAGAAATCGATTTTGTTCATGGAGATTATTAAAGATTAAGAGAAAATGCCAAGACAAAATCATTATAGTGTTACTATACTTTTTTTCTGTGCAAGCATTGATAATTTTGGACCAATGAGACACTATATTAACTTTTAAAATGGTTTAGGTGAGACAGCCATCAGAAAATCTATTTAATTTTTTTCCTAAGGAAAAATATTTAGAAATTAAATTCTTGCAACTGCTGTAGTATATAAGATGAGACCATTTTCTGTTTGTTTTTTAATTGATAAGAACTCTGCTGCTCTTTCTTTAAAACTCTGCAGTTTACACAGTATGCCATAACTTAAATTGGCATATAAGCAGAGATGTGTCAAGTGTTTCTCAGCAATTTTTTAAGTGATTGGACTATTTCCCAATCCCTTTCAATGTGAAGAGATAAGTTATTTTTGTTATGGAGATCCAACACAGAATATTATTAAATACAAAATGCAGAGATTTTGGAATTGCTAAACAGCCTATTATTTTGATATGCTGCTCTCTATCCAAAGCTTCAGTGTATTTGTTTTCAATGGATCATGAGATTTGAGAAAGATTTTTTTTCAGTTTCAATAAATTAAATCTGCAAAATTTTGGCTTGCAATGATACTAGATTTTGAGATATTCCTGGAGCCTGAAATCAAATATCTACTTTTTTTCCAGATTAATTCTGTTCAGATTATTGAAATAATTTCAGGAAAAATATACATTCTAGCCATCCACCATATTTTCTTTTCCAAAAATGAACTCAATAGTTGAATTTTAAGATAATGAGTAGACTCCCAACAGTTTCAATTATAAACAACTAACTCTTGAAACAAAGCCAACATTTACACAACCACACACGAACGCTTTTAGAAACATGTGTACTGCCAGTCTTGTCCAGGCTTATCTTACTCATGCTGGATGAAGACAAAGTCTTGTTTCCTTTGTTCTTGATTCAATGCAAAGAATATTTCAGACACATGTTCCTTGATAGCACATTATAGAATGCAACAACCCCTATACTTTTCTTTTTATTCTCACCACCCTCTAAGGTTGGACTTAAAAAATCTAATGCCTGTAGGATTTAGCAAGAGAAGTACATAATGAAGACAGGAGGGGTGGAGGTAGGCTGGAAAAGTGATCCTCTATTTTAAGAGGCCTGTAGTTACTCAGCTCTGATAAAATAGCAATGCATAAAATTTGAAACCGACATTACCAGTTTTTAAAATATTTTTGTTATTGGGGCTGGAGCAATAGCAAGTGGGTAGGGCATTTGCCTTGCACACGGCCGACCCAAGTTCAATTCCCAGCATCCCTTATGGTCCCCCGAGCACTGCCAGGAGTGATTCCTGAGTGCAAAGCCAGGAGTAATCCCTGAGCATCTCTGGGTGTGACCCAGAAAGCAAAATAAATAAATAAATAAAATATTTTTGTTATTAAATGCAAAATATATACTATTTATATAAACTGAAGACTCAACTTAAAAATAATATGTGGGTAAAAGCAAAAACAAAACAACATAAAATCACTTATGTGAGCCATCTGTGATATGAAAATGAGTAACTTGCAACTTCTTGGCTTACTTGAACTGATCTCTTTATATTTATTATTTATTATATTTATTATTTTATTATTTATTATTATTATTTATTATTTATATTTATTATGAGTTTGTTTCCTAGCTAGCTTTTATGGTGTTTGTTGGTAGTTTGATGGTTTTGTCCTAAAATTCTCTTTTTCTTTAACCCTACAGATGAAATTTTTGAATTAAAATGAGAGGGTTTTGTCAAACATTTTTTTTGTGTGTGCATTTGTGGGTCATACCCGGCAATGCACAGAGGTTACTCCTGACCTTGTACTCAGGAGTTACTCCTGGCGGTGCTCAGGGGACCATATGAGATGCTGGGAATCGAACCCAGGTTGGCCGCGTGCAAGGCAAACGCCCTACCTGCTGTGCTCTCTCTCCAGCCCTCAAACAATTATTTTTGAATAATTCAACAAAACAATTGTTTTGTCAAACAATTATCTTTGAGTAATTGAGATACGAACCAGGAGGTCTGCTCCAGGGCTTGCAAGCCGGCCTCACATGCTGGGGAATAAGGCAGCTCAGATAGAGAAGGGAACACCAAGTAAAGAATATTTGGAGGACTCGTTCAGTATGTGAGATGAATGCTGACAATAGACTATAGACCAAACATGAGTGTCACCCATTGCCTCTTTTGCAAACCACAACACCCAAAAGGAGAGAGAGAACAAAAGGGAATACCCTGCCACTGAGGCAGGGTGGGATGGGGGAGATGGGAGGTGGGAGGAATACTGGAATCATTGGTGGTGGAGAATGGGCACTGGTGGAGGGATGGGTACTTGATCATTGTATAACTGAAACCCAAGCACGAAAGTGTGTAAGTCTACAACTGTACGCATGGTGTTTCACTAATAAAAATAAATAAATAAAATAAAAAATAAAAAAAAAATAAAATGAGATGTTTTTATATTCTAACAAGCCATAACTGTAAATGTGTTGAGGGTTTATTATTGAGCTCCTGTTCTCCAGACCATTTTTTGAATTTATTATTTAATAGACCTTCTGTCACTGTCACTGTCCTCCCGTTGTTCACCAGTTTGCTCCAGTGGGCCCAGTAACATTGTGAGACTTGTTACTGTGTTTGGCATATTGAATACGTCACGGGTAGCTTGGCAGGCTTTGCCGTGCAGGCCAGATCCACTTGGTAGCTTGCCAGTCTCTTTGAAAGGGGGAGAGGAATTGAATTTGGGTTGGCCATGTCAGCTGGTTGCAAGGCAAATGCCCTACTCCCTGTGCTAATAGACCATACTAACAACAAACTTCATTTTCTTTGTTCTTTTGGATGTGGGCCAGTCTCTGTGGTGTGAGATGATATCTCATTCTTGTTTTGATCTAAATATCCCTGATAGTTAGTGATATAGAGCATTTTCTCATGTGCCTTTTAGCCATTAGGATTTATTATTTGAGAAAGTTTCTGTTCATTTCTTCGCCCCATTTTTGGATGGGGTTGGATGTTTTCTTCTTGTAGAGTTCAACCAGTGCTTTGTATATACTTGATATCAACCCCTTATCAGGTGGGTATTGGGAAAATATCCTTTTTCACTCTGTAGACTGTCTTTGTATTTTGGTTACTGTTTCTTTTGAGGTGCTGAAGCTTCTTAGTTTAAGATCGTCCCATTTGTCTATCTCTGTTTTCACTTGCTTGGCCAATGGCATGTCATCTACTGGGAATATATCCCGGAGATGCAAAAAAGTATAGTCGAAATGACATCTGCACTTCTATGTTCATTGCTACAATAATCAAAATTTGGGAAAAAAACGAGTGCCCGAGAACTGAGACTGGTTAAAAAAAACTTTGGTGTATTACTTAATGGAATACTATGCAGCTGTTAGAAAAGATGAAGTCATGAAATTTACATAAAAGTGGTTCTACATGGAAAGTATCATGGTAAATGAAATGAGCCAGAAAGAAAGGGACAGACATGAAGGATTGCACTCATCTGGGGGGAACATAAAGTAACAGAATGGAAGTCGAACTCCCAAAAATCGTTGAGATAAGTACCAGGAGGTCTGCTCCATGGCTTGGAAGCCGGCAGCACCTGCTGGGGGAAAAGGCAGCTCAGATAGAGAAGGGAACATCAAGTAAAAGATGTTTGGCGGACTCGCTCGGGATGCGAGATGCGTGCTGAAAATAGAGTATACACCGAACATGAAGGCTACTCAATACCTCTATTGCAAACTACAACACCCTAACGTAAAGAGAGAGCAAAAGAGAATGCCCTGCTACAGAGGTGAAGTGGGGTGGGAGGATGGGGTGTGGGGGTGGGAGGGCTACTGGGATTATTGGTGGTGGAGAATGGGCACTGATGGAGGAATGTGTACTCAATCATTGTATAATTGAAACCCAAGCACAGAAGTGTGCAAGTCTACAACTGTACCTCATGGTGTTTCAGAAAAACTTCTTTTTCACTGTCTTATTGGGCGAATATCCTTTCCCATTCTGTAGACTGTTTTTGTATTTTGGTTACTGTTTCTTTTGAGGTGCAGAGACTTCTTAGTTTAATATAGTCCGATGTGTCTATCTCTGATAGATGAAATTTGAGAGAAATTTGTCACATTCAACAACTCAAATAAGTTTCCTGCCCATTTCTTTTTCCCGGTTTCAAAGTTCTTCATGGCTGATTAGATTGGCCCTTTACAGGTATTGCTCTGGGCTCCAGTGATAGTACAGCAGGGAAGGTACTTGCTTACCTTGCACTTACCTGACAGGGTTTGATGTCCAGCTTTCTCTAGCTCCTCCAGGATTAATTCCTGTGTGCAGAGCCAGGAGTAACCTGTGAACATAACTGGGTGTGGCCCAAAAACTATTAAAAAATAGAAAAAGGAGTGAGCCTATCAAGTTCGATTAGTACAATTGAAAGAGAAGATGTAATGATTGTTGGAAAGATTATGGCATTACTGTTAAAATCCCCTTTTAGAGCATCACAACTCCTTGGTATTGTGCTCAAAGAATATGTAACCCCTGATGTATTATTATTTGGATCAGTGAGTTTTAACAACAACAGCTCCAAAGAGCTGAACAATGGTATGGAAATTTGCCTTGAAACTCGGTTTTTATATTCTTAATTTCAGGAAGCTCAAATCTGAATCACATTTGTCATGTTGATTATTTCGCTTTTAGAAGAGGAGTGTTATGAATAACATATGGCATTCTTCTGCTCCTTTCCCCTTCTCTGTGAGGTGGCAACATCTTTACTTCTCTCTCCCTCTCCACCCCCCAGCCCCCCAGTGTTTAGACCATCCTGTGGTGTTCTCAGGAGTGCTCAGAATCACTCCTGGTTGGCTTGAAGGATCATACCTGGTGCCAGGAGGTTAATCAAAGCTGGCTACATACAAGACAAGAGCCCTAACTACCCCTCCCTTTGTACTAGCTAAATGGCCTAGGATTGGGCCTTTTTTCACACCATACACAAATATTAATTCAAACAGATTAAAGAACATCAACAATAGACTCAGGTACACAAAGTACTATGTAGCTGTTAGAAAAGACGAAGTCATGAAATTTACATACAAGTGGTACTACATGGAAAATATCATGTTAAGCGAAATGACTCAGAAAGAAAGGGATAGAAATAGAAAGATTGCATTCATCTGGGGAACATAAAGGTAAAGGTAAAGGCCCTCCCATTGATCGTCGATTTGCTCGAGCGGGCCCAGTAACGTCTCCATTGGAGACTTTGTTGTGACTGTGTTTGGCATATCGAATACTCTCGGTAGCTTGCCGGGCTCTCCAAGAGGGGTGGAGGAATCGAACTCGGGTCGGCCATGTTGGCCGCTTGTAAGGCGAACACCCTACCGCTGTGCTATTACTCCAGCCCATTTGACTGGGGAACATAAAGTAACAAAATAGGAGACTAACACCCAAGAATGGCCAAGATTAGTACCAGGAATTTTACTCCATGTCTTGGGGCCAACCACACATGCTAGGGGAAAAGGGAGCTCAGATAGAGAAGGGAACACCAAATAAAGGTGTTGGGAGGATCCTCCCAGGAAGGGAGAAGCATGTGGAAAGTAGACTATAGACTAAACATGACTGTCACCCATTGTCTCTCCTGCAAACCACAACACCCAATAAGAGAGAGAGAACAAAAGGGAATGCCCTGCCACAGAGGCAGGGTGGGATGGGGGGTAGGGATACTGGGATACGTGGTAGTGGGAAATGGGCACTGGTGGAGGGATGGGTATTTGATCATTGTATAATTGAAACCCAAGCACAAAAATGTGTAAGTCTACAACTGTACCTCATGATGTCTCACTATTAAAAAAATTTTAATAAAAAAAATAGAAAAAAAAACAGAAACAGAACTCTCAATTCCTGGCATCACATAGTTTCTCAAACACTTCTAGGACTGATCTTTGAGAATAAAACCAGGAGTAATCTTTGAGCAGTGTCAGGTTTGATGCAAAAAAAACAAAAACAAAAACAAAAATAAAATATACATGCATAGGTATATATTTGCAATTATGTTTATTATAGCAAAGATCTGGAAACAGCCCTAGTTCCTAAGGATACATGATTAGATATAGAAATTATGATACATATACACAATACGTATAAATACTCATAGTTATAAGAAAAAATGAAATCTTGTTGTTTGCTCCAACTTAGATGGAGCTAATGAGTCATTGTGTTTAATAAGATAAATGAGAGTGAGAACAAATGGCTGATCATCTTACTTGCATATGGATTATAAAGATACAAAGCGAGGAGACATACAGTATACACTGAAAACAAACCCTTGGACTCTGACATCAGAAATGAGTTTCCCAAGCATAAGATATGGTTTGGGAGATATGGGGCCTGACTATGACCTAGGGACCCTGGTAGGAAGTTATTGGTCCTTTGTTGTTGGTGGCGATGGTGGGGGTGATGATGGTAGTGGTGGTACCATTAAAATGACTTTATTGGGCAAAATTATTATCATTGACACCATTGTAAACTCTATTACATCAGTAATAATGAAGACATTTTCTGGAGTAGCTTGAGGCTCTTTTCCTCTTTAAGAGTTGTAAATAGTTGGTTGGAGTCAAAATGAATAGAAAGTAAATAAAGAAAATAAGAAAAAATCACATGCTTCACATTCTAATGCTACTACTGTCTTTCTCAGCCAGTGCACATATGGAATAGTGTCAAGAGTTCTGTCTCAGTCTTGGCTACAGCAGTGTGTGTATGTGTGTGTGGGGGGGGGGGGGGGGGGAGTTACCTATATTTTAGCTATATGGAATCAACTTTAGTTTTTCCCTAGAGATTCTGCTCTGTTCTGTTGATGACAGCTTAGATAGAATTGGGTCTATATAATATTGTGTCTTGTTTTAGAATCCCAGGTTCACCTTAAACTTCAAGAAATTAGAATACACCTGCCAGTCACTTTCCACTGACAGATCTAAATTTACTTAACGTTTGTTTTTTTCTTTATAGTCATCGTTTTTAGACTATTATGAAACATAAAGGATTTTCATTTTATTTTATTTATATTTTTATTAATGAAACAGCATGAGGTACAGTTGTAGATTTGCAAATTTTTGTGTTTGGGTTTCAGTCATACAATGATCGAGGGACTTTCATTTTAAAAGCAAAGGTACTTGCAAAAGCATTACGTAAAGTCTCTAATATTTGTCTTTCTCTGAAATTATAACCTTAGATGAATGACCATTAAAATCAGAAATTACCATCTAGAGCTCTTGGATTTAGTCTAGCCCAGTGATGTACTTGGTGAGTTATTCCATTGCTGAATAACTCATTATCAACATTTAAACATTAGCACTCTCACATAACTGTGTAGATTTAAGAATCCCTTCCTCTCCACATACATCACTCTGCATGATACACAGTCTTCTGAGGGTGATCAGTGGGGAACTCTCGTGAGATGATTCAGATGCTTTTTTGCACACTACAGGTCTCTATCTATTTGCGTCATCTCTGTGTTTCTACCCTACTCTCCAGGTACATAAACTATAGACTTAAGTGATGGTTTCTCTGTAGATAGCCAGAAGTAGGTGTACCTGGCATAGCTGAGCATGCCCTCCACTTTCTTCTTTTCTGAGCAGTGTGAATGTCTGCAAGTCCCAAGGCCTCCGTGAGCTCTGCCATTCGTATCTACTCATAGTGAATGTGAATTTTACATGAAATGCCACAGGGATTAGAGCCCAAATCACTCTTCTTTTTCCTGTTACATTCTTGGCTATTCTTCCACCTTCCAGAGTCAGGCATTTTGTTTTCTGTCCATGTAAGAGTATTTTCTGATCTTAACATTAAACATTTGCTTTTGCATACCAAGACCCAGAGCCTATAAAACCCAGCTCCCGGAAGCGCGTGGCCACATTTGCAGTTGCACAACATCTTATTATCTCATTCTTGCTTTGGACAACCTGGCAGGCTACCGAATGTAACCTGCCCACACGGCAGAGTCTGGCAAACTCCCCGTGCCATATGCTAAATACCAGTAACAATGATGGGTCTCATTCTCCTAACTTTTAAAGAGCCTTGACTATGGCACTTTTAAAAATCTCAGGGCTAGGGCGAAGGAGACGTTACTGGTGCCTGCTTGAGGCAACCAATGAACAACAGGATGATCGTGATCGTGATCATGATCATGATGCTGGAAAGAAGACTAAGGTGCTAACGTGGTTTATATGCTGCTGACCCAGGTTTGATCCCCAAACCACATACTGAGCACTGGCAATAGGGATCCCTGAACACAGAGCCAGGAGTAAGCACTGAGCACAGCTAGATTTGATTGAAAAGATGAAAAAAGAAAATTAGAAAGTTTTGCTTTTGCAATTACTTCCTCAAAATAGTCCTCACTTTAAGTGATAATACACGTAGTTATTCTGGAGAACTATTGCTGCTCTCACTTTTGGTCCTGTGGACTTCTGAGAACTTATTAATGGATATACTATTCCCTAACAACATTCATGTCTACTGAAGTACGTTTTCACTTTGATTTGGATTTTCATTGAAGTTCGATTATTACTTGCTGAAATAAAATTACTCTTAGATGAAAATTGAGAAACTAAAGACTCATTCTAACCGTATCTGAAACCTTCTGTTTTCTAATCTTTCTCTCTGAACCTCAGTTTCTCTACTTTTAAAATTGAGATATTAATGTTTTACCATGCAATCATTGAAGTCATGCTGACTGCAATAAGGAAAAAATTCTCAAAATGGCAGTGCTTGATGCTGCAGAAGAGTTATTATTTTAGAGTATTGGGTATTTGAACAGATGAAAGGAATTTTTTTCCATGCAGTGGTTGATGCCATCTTAAATCATCTTAAAAAGATATAAGGTCTATTTCTTCCTGGAAAAGTTCCTCAAGTGGTAGAGAACAAAATGTGATATCCTGGGTTCAATTACTGCCACCACACATAACAAAAATAATATCTCCTTTCTAATGTTTGGAAAGAAGAGAATGGAGAAAGATTGTTTGAAATGTTATTGTTGGAAAAGCTTAGAAGTTTTTCACTGTCTTTAATTCCCACTTTATGAAAGATCATTCTGTGTCTATTCTACCCTTCTGACTGACTTTATTCAGCATTATATCCTTTAGCTCCATTCACATTACTGCATTTTGAATGACTTTGTTTGTTCTTAGAGTTGTATAGTATTCCATAGCACAAACATAGCACAAACTCTTTATCCATTCATCTGTAGCTGGACATTTGGGTTGTTTCCATATGTACTTGTCTATTATACTAAATGTGGCAATGATCATAGGTGTATAAATATCACTGTCACTGTCCTCCCGTTGTTCATTGATTTGCTCAAGCAGGCCCAGTAACGTCTCCATTGTGAGAGTTGTTGTTATATCAAATACAACAAGTATTTGGCATATCAAATACATCATGGGTAGCTTGCCAGGCTTTGCCGTGAGGTGTGTGTGTGTGTGTGTGTGTGTGTGTAGATATACTTTTAAAAAAATTATAAATCACTAAGTTCTTTATAGTTGTGTTTTAGGTATTTCAACACTAATTCTACTACCAGTGTCAACTTTCCTCATCGATAGTTTCTGTGCTGCTCCTATTCCCACCCACCACTTGACAGGCACGTTTTAAAGTTCTGAGCTTGTAGTTTAGATCTCGTGCTCTCAGTGGTATTGAATCGGTGGTTTGGATAGATAGCTAGACCATTTTCCTGCATCACTGGTATACCATTCCTCTGATTCCTGCTCCCTTATTACTTCCCTTTCTCTTATTCTTCTTTCTCCCTTTGATTTCTATCCTTCTTATCCTATACTATGCGGTGAAGGTTGACAAGGCATTCCTCCATTATTACATTGCATTTCCTCACCAGTTATTCTATATTCCACTAATCATCTTGTATTTTTCCCTATTCTTTTTAAATGAATCACCACAAGATACTGTTACAGATTTACAAACTTTCATGATTACTTTTCAGTCATCCATTGATCGAGTAACCATCCCTCCACCAGTGCCCATTCTCCACCACCAATGTTCCCGGTATCCTTCCCGCCACCCCCACCACAACTCCCCCTGCCTCTGTGGCAGGTACATTTCCTTTTACTTTCTCTCCCCTTTTGGGTGTTATGGTTTGTAATGTAGGGGGTAAGCCGTCCACCTAATCACCTTGGTTTTGACCTTCTTTAGACTTACTTCACCCGACATGATATTTTCCAGTTCCAACCAGGTTTCAGCAAATTTCATAATTCCATCTTTTCTTGAAGATGCATAGTATTCCATCATGTATATACACCACATCTTCATAATCCATTTTCTGTCTTTGGACCTTTAGGTTGATCCATATCTTAGCTACTAAGCACTACAATGTCTAATGGTGTGCATATGTCCATTTGAATGAATGTTTTTCTGTCATTCTGCCCAATTTTTCTGTCATATGCCCAACAGTGGAATTGCTGGATCATATGACAACTCAATTCTATGTTCACTGAGAACTCTCAATACTATTTTCAGTGAGGTTGACCTAGACAACACTTCTTCCAACAGTGGATGAAAAATCCTTTTTCACCATTTCCCCACAAACAGATTGTTCCCAATAATTCCATATGTGCCACTCTGAATTAATGCTTTATGTTTTGGGGACAAATGTAAAGAAGTGATATCACTGGGTCCTATGGTGGTTTTATCTGTATTTTAAATAGATCTCCAAATCAGTTTCATAAATGTAAGTATCATAAATGCTCAGACCCCCTGCGCCTGGCTGTCCTTGCCTGGGCCCCTTGGAGGGGAGCGGGTTGTTTCCCTCCCCACCCCCAGCAGAGCTCCGGCAGCCGAAGACCTCCAGAACCAGCCACCACCATGCTGAGACCACTCTCCACACGCATGAAGGTACTGGCAGAGGAAAAAAGGCATGCGGGTCCCGGGGCTGAGATCTCCAAGCCTGCTCGGATTGGGGCTGAGCATCCTCCAACCAGATCCTCCATCCTCCAGTAGACAGGGGTCACACCCACCAACTAACCCCCAGCACCATGGAATCCCATCAACGGCCAAGACCCAGAGACTATAAAACCCAGCTCCCGGGTTATAATAATAAGATATCTTATTATCTAATAATAATCTTATAATAATATAAAAATCTTATAATAATATAATAATCTTATAATAATAAGATAATATTTTTTTACAGTTATAGACTTAAAATTTTTTGTGCTTGGGTTTCAGTTGTACAATGATGAAGTACCCATCCCTCCACCAGCGCCTATCCTCCACCACCACGGGTCCCAGCATCCCTCCCACCCCCCATACCGCTCATCCTACTCTCCCTCTGTGGCAGGTCATTCCCTTTTGTTCTCTCTCTCTCCTTTTGGGTTCTGTGGTTTGCAAGAGAGGCATTGAGTGGCAATCATGTTTGGTCTATAGTCTACTTTCAGCATGCTTCTCCCATCCTGGGAGGATCCTCCCAACACCCTTTATTTAATGCTCCCTTCTTTATCTGAGCTTCCTTTTCCCCTAGCACGTGTGGCTGGCCTCCAAGTCATGGAGCAAAATTCCTGGTGCTAATCTCGGTCACTCCTGGGTGTTAGTCTCCCATTATGTTACTTTGTTCCCCAGATGAATGCAATCTTTCTGTGTCTATCCCGCTCTTTCTGACTCATTTCGCTTAACATGATACTTTGCATGTAGAACCACTTGTATGTAAATTTCATGACTTCATCTTTTCTAACAGCTACATAGTACTCCATTGTGTAAATGTACCAAAGTTTCTTTAACCAATCATCTGTTCTCGGGCACTCAGGTTTTTTCCAGATTCTGGCTATTGTAGAGAGTGCTGCAATGAACAAACAGGTGTAGATGTCCCTTCGACTATACTTTTTTTTGCCTCTCTGGGATATATTCCCAGGAGTGGTATTGCTGGATCAAATGGGAGATCAAATTCTAATTTTTTGAGAATCATCCATACTGTTTTCCAAAAGGGTTGGACAAGTCGGTATTCCTACCAGCGGTGAAGGAGGGTCCCTTTCTTGCCACATCTGCACCAGCACCAGTTGCTTTTGTTCTTTTGAATGTGGGCCAGTCTTTGTGGTGTGAAATGATATCTTATTGTTGTTTGGATCTGCATCTCCCTCATGATTAATGATGTAGAGCATTATATACATTAAGTAGGGGGCTACTCTTTCTAAAAAAGTTCTTTTGGAAGGGTGAGGCACACTTGGCATTGCTTGGGACTTGCTCCTGACAGTGCTCAGATGACCATATGCCGTACCAGGGATTGAGTCTGGGCCTCCTGCATGCCAAAAAAAATATGCTCAGCTTGTTATGTCGTCTCTTCAGCCCTATACTTGTTATTAAACTGAGTGTAAGTCACCATAATTCCAACAGTTTCAATGTAAGCTCTAAAAACATAAGTGACATGAGACTTCATATGTGGCATGGTTTGATGTCAGCAGGAGTGATAGTGAAGGTGACTCTTATCTTTCCTGATCTGTGACTATGAGATAGATGGTGCTTAAATTCAACAAAGTAGAAAATGCAACGAGCTTAAGACTTAATGAGGAAGACAGGATTTCCTTCTGACTGAGCCTGAAGTTTTATGAGAATATTGAGAAGACTAATATCTGTACATAACTGAAATGCAATAGAATTTGACAGATGGGGGCTTTGGGGCACATCTGGCTGTGTTCAGGCCTTATTTCTGACTTTGTGCTCAGGGCTCACTTTTGATGGTGCTCAGGGACCAAAGATAGTGCATGGGATTGAATATTGTTTGGCATCATGCCAAGCAAGATGCTTACCCACTGTACTATTTCACCTGCCCCAGAAATCTGAGTGGTAGAAATAGATATGGGAATTAGCATATCATTGGAAATGAGTCCAGAAGGAGGACAAAAATATGTATGAGGATTTATTTTATGATAACCTGGTACCTTATTGAACTTGAGATCTTGCTGATGTACTTTTATTTTCTGATTTAAGGGCACTCCCAGAGATGACCAGGGTTATTCATGACTATTTACTCAGGAATTACTCCTGGAGGTGCTCAGGTGTCATGTGGAATGTGGGTTGAACACACAACTGGTTAAAGAAACTTTGGTACACCTACACAATGGAATACTATGCAGCTGTTAGGAAAGAGGAAGTCATGAAACTTGCTTGTAAGTGGATGGTCATGGGCAGTATCATGCTAAGTGAAATGAGTCAGAAAGAGAGGGAATGCATAGAATGACTACACTCATTTGTGGAATAAAAAAATAACATAATATGAGACTGACACTCAAGGACAGTAGAGACAAGGGCCAGGAAGATTGCTCCATGGTCGGAAGCCTGCCTCATGATCTGGAGGAGAAGGCAGCTGGGATAGTTTAGGGTTCACTAAATCAATGATGGATGGAGGGGTCATTTTAGATGGAGATGTGTGCTGAAAGTAGATATAGCACCAAATGTGATAGCTTCTCAGTATCTATATTACAAATTATAATGCCCCCAAATAGAGAGAGAGTATGGGGGAAGTTGTCTGCCATAGAGGTAGGGGGAGGGATGGAATGGAGGGTGGTACTGAGGACGTTGGTGGTAGAAAATGTGCACTGGTGGAGGGATGGGTGTTTGATCATTGTATGACTGAAAGCCAAATGTGAAAGCTTAGTAACCATATCTCACAGTGATTCAATAATAAATAAATAAATGATTATTTAAAGAAAGAAACCCATGTTGGCTGCATACAAAACAAGCACCCTCCCTGTTTTACTGTTCCTTTGGCTCCTTTTATTTTGTTTTGTTTTGTTTTGTTTTGTTTTGTGCCACATCGGTGATGCTCCAGGATGGTTTCTTCTCTGCACTCAGAAATTACTCCTTGCAATGCTCAGGATTTGCCGCAGATCCAACCAAGGTTTGCCCCATGCAGAGTCAACACTACCCTTTGTACTATCACTCAGGCTGCTAAAGATCTCTAATATTTAAGAATAGAGGAGAAAAGAAAGAATCCACAGAGAGAAAACCGGGGTCAAAGTGCACACCGATGACACTAACTTAACTGCTACAACATGAATTTTAGTTTAGTTTGAGTCAATTTTGACAAAATGAAAATTTTGAAAGAAAAATTTACTTGAAATAGCACACTTTGGTAAGCAGTTTATATTCTTCTTGCAAAAATTTCCCAGTGGAGACAATGCTCACATTCCCTGCCTTTCATTTGATTTCATTCAGACTGTGTGTGTATGTAAAGGATATTAGTTTTACAAATAATATAAAAAACTGAATCTCCTGGTACCCATTTTGATGACTAAACTTTTGAATTCCAAGCTTTCTACCTTCATTTTATCTTGGGCTAAATTATAATAACAAATGTATCTTTTTCTCCTAGCAAGGAGGAAAACAAAGTCTTCTAGTTACAATTCAGCAGTCTTTTCTGTCCTCTCCCCTCCCCATACTTGTTCCCACGTAACTTTGGGGTCCTCTGGAATGACAGAACAAACAGACAAATGACCACTTGAGCCATCACCAGCACTTGAGGAGCTATTATTAAAAATGAACAAACTAACAAAAGCACAGAGCTTGAATAGGCACAGAAACATATCATAGGAACTTTAAAGATAAAAATTAATTCTAGGGAGGCACACTCACATTCAAGGCTGCTGCAATACAGTGAAATAACCTTGTTTCATGAAAGCATTATTTCCCAGGAGGAAAACCATTCCTTTCCCTTTTGATACATTGCCTGCAATTTTAACCAATTAGATAATTACTTTCGATGAGTTACTTGAAACTGATAAAACTTTTGTAAGCGGTCTAGGACTATTCTATGCTCATTAATGAATCAGTTTGCTTCTCTTCTAAATTTTGATTGAGATCATTGGTAATGGTGTAGTGGTGTAGGTAAATTAGAAACTGGTAGTTTGAGTATATAGAACAATAACAATGATAGATCTGGATGGTGGGTAGTTGGTATCTCAGTTGAAAGGCAGGAAAGTCACTCTGAGTACCAGATGAACAAAGTATAGAGAAAATCTTGAAAAAATGGTGGCATGCAATTATACCAAGAATAATTTAATTTTTAAAAAATTATGCACTATCACTATACCTAGGGACTAGGGACAGTAAATCAAATAAAACTACTCATCTATTATACTATAATTCACCATTATTCCAAATGGATTCAAGATTCTAATCTCAATATTGGTTTAGTCCAAGTCCAATATGATAATATTAACTGAAGCAAAGGTTCAGTCAATATTTGCATACTGAACCTGCATCTAATTAATTTTATGTAATCACTTCAATAAGGAAACTAATTTATAATGCTAAACAGACAATTTGAAAACATATTTTGGAAGATGGTGCCTCGGTAAATAAGAAAAGAATCAAACACATCTATACAAATATAAAAATGCTGAGGCATACAGAAAAACATTGATTATGATGTCAGACAATGTAAAGGATGTGAGGATAAGATACTTATAGAATTTCTATGCCAGGCATCAGAAACAAAAAGACTTTTTAAAATTTGTTTACATTAAATCAAGAACTACAACATAAAATATATCATAAATAAAATAAATACCTTAACTTTTCTGACTCACAAGGAAAAGGACACCTGTATTTCTTGAATGGCAGTTTCTGGGCAGATTAGCAAAATGACTTCTGAAGACATTATTATAAGTCCCATTCTATTAGTTAGCAAACTGAAGCTCAAAGAGGTTGAATAACCAACCTAAAAATACAAAACTGTACTTTGTTTTATATGCAAAACTACAGTTTGGATTGAAGCTCGGGTTTGACTTTTCTCTACATTTGCAAATTATTAGAATAGCTTGACTGTGTTTCAAGTGCATTTCTGAAATATTATCAATGCTTTGTATTTTTTTTTACTATTCAGACACATTTGAAGATACTTTCTGCAAAAAATTATGAGTTTAATGCCATGCATTTTCTAAAGGCTGATTTTCTCATTATCAACTTGGAAGTAAAAAATGCAAATTAGTATCTTCTTTCTCCCAACAATTTCATAAGTAACTGCAAGTTAATTATGTTTGTGTTTACAGAGATCATGTCATAGGCCCATGTTTACAGAATTGTATATTAGAAAAAGAAAAGACTGGTTATTTTCTGTAGCCTTAAAATCTAGGTAGCTGAAATGGCCAAAATTGTGTATTATATTGTGTTCTGTGTATGTTTTATTATATTGACCGTGTGTATATCTCTTATGGGTTTTAATTTTTAATGTCCCTTTTTAATCATGCAAAAATAAATTGCGTCTATAATGCAGCTCAACAATTCATAGTTTTGAAGGACAATAAATCCATTGAGTCAAGCAGTATTGCTGTAAAGTAAGTACACATGAGCAGATCCTGTGCATCATGGGTGACCATACTTTGCACTGTGAGAGGTTGCTAGGAGCTACTTATAAAATGACATTCTTCCTGGTTTATCACTAATTCCATCTGCCCTTGAATCTAATGGGGTAAAAAGAGGAAGTTGTTACATTAACAAACTAGGCTACTTTTTCAAAGTCAGTCATTAATGTTAGAAATAAATTCCAAATTGGTGCCCAAGTAATAGTACAGCAGGTAGGGCATTTGCCTTGTATGTGACCGACCTGGGTTCAATCCCTAGAACCCCATAGGATTCCCTATGCCTCTCCAGGATTGATCCCTGGTTGCAAAGCTAGGAGGAAGTCTTGAGGACTGTTGCTAGGCTTGACCTGAAAACCAAGATATAAATAAATAAATTTCAAATAAAAAGCTGTAAAAAGGTGGAACTGAGACTCATTTCACTGTAACAAGAAACTCATGTTTTGACCAGGGATTGTACTACATGAGTAAATTAGGTACAACTATCCAGACTATGCCTCGAGCTAGTAATGAGCTGCATTTCAATAAGAAAAGAATATTTCTTTAATGTTTGAATACTTTTTTAATATAAGTGACAAGATTTTTTTCAGCTTCAGTGAAATTTCTTATGTGTAAATGGTGTGTTTTCATTAAAGTAGCAATAAAATTAATGTCTTTCTAAATTCTTACATTGAATTATTCTCCGTTTTACATTAGTGTGCTCCTGCTAAATCTCAGAAATCATTAACAAGAATCTTTTCTAGAAACCTATACTAAGTTCCTTTTATACTAATCAATGGGCTTTTAGTTGAATCATGTGAGATTTTTTCCCGATATATGATATTCCTACATTCAAAATTAGTAAAGGCCCTCCCGTTGATCGTCGATTTGCTCGAGCGGGCCCAGTAACGTCTCCATTGGAGACTTTGTTGTTACTGTGTCTGGCATATCGAATACTCTCGGTAGCTTGCCGGGCTCTCCGAGAGGGGCGGAGGAATCGAACTCGGGTCGGCCATGTTGGCCGCTTGTAAGGCGAACGCCCTACCGCTGTGCTATCACTCCAGTCTACGGCCATACCACCCTGAACGCGCCCGATCTCGTCAAAATTAGTAATAGGTGTTTTAGCACCCAAAGCAGCAACATTGATATGTCTTCATAAGTTGACAACTCTCCTATTTCTGCTCTTTCTGAATGAACAATGAAATTAAATCTTTGCAAGGCCCCCATTAATATAATCAATGCTAATTTCATGACTTTAGCTTGCATATTCTCTTCAGAACCTTTAGAGAGGGATCTGTTCTCATGACTGTAATCATCCATAGCCAGAGGGAATATGCACCATTAAAATAATGAATTTTAGTTCAAATAACAAGTTAATATTTAGATTGTTAAAAATGCTTTGATTCTACCTTGCAATGAATAAAATTAGAAAAATCCAAGAACTGAAGGACTAAGCAGAGACTTGTGGTAATGAGGACAAATGAGAGAAAATGAGGAAGTACCATGAATATATAATTTCCCATATTCCAAGCCATAGGCATGGAATATGGGAAACTATGTATGATTTCACCTGATGTGTCCAATTATGAGTCATGTTTTCTTTTTCTGAAATTCTCTACAGTTTTGTCCTTTGAAGGTGTTGATGGCACACCCAGTAGTTCTCAAGGGCCACACTTGGTTCTCTGTTCAGGGACCATGGCTGGCAGTGCTCAGGGGACTGCTGCAGTCCTGGGATTCAAACCAGATTTGTGATCACAGTCAAAAGCTAGGCAAGCACCTTAACCTTTGTACTGTCTCTCCATACCCATTCCGCACCTCCTTTTCTTTTTATAACTTATATTTATTTTCCCCTTCATTTAATTTTGCTCAAGCGGGCCCAGTAACGTCTCCATTGGAGACTTTTGTTGTTACTGTGTTTGGCATATCGAATACGTCACAGGGAGCTTGCCAGGCTCTGCCGTGCGGGCGAGATACTCTCGGTAGCTTGCCGGGCTTACTCTGTTAGAAAATTGTGTATGTGCTTGTGTGATACATTTATTTCTGCTCTTGATTGCTTTCTGTCTTTGACACTCTTGTACTCCAGATTATCTGCAGGTTCATTTTTAAAAACTTGCCACCCAGATAGATATTTTTTCTAAGCTATTTTAGAGAAGGCAAAGGGAATAGGGTTCTTTTTCTTTGGCAAGACAGATATATCTATTAATCTATTGAGGTCTACTCTTAGTCACCAAGAGAGATTATATTTGGTGAATACTAAGAGAGATTATATTTGGTGACTAGGGAGCTAACTCAAAGGAATGGAGTCTGCATATGGCCCCAACACCACTGGGCTGACCCCTAGTAAAAATAGATGAATTACTGTTCTGATATGGTATTTGTGTTGGAAATATCCATTAAGTTTATTTATTGGATATCTAGGTTGCATCATTTTTTTACTTAATGCAATGCCTAGGAAAGGCCATGTGGTTTTCATAACTTGACTGTTATACCCTCAACATAGAGACCTTGTGTTTCAGAATGTCTATGAATTTCCTGGAATCTGTCACTGTCACTGTCAATGTCCTCCCGTTGTTCATCGATTTGCTCAAGCAGACCCAGTTGCATCTCCATTGGAGTCTTTGTTGTTACTGTGTTTGGCATATCGAATACATCACGGGTGGCTTGCCAGGCTTTGCCATGCAGGCGAGATACTCTCGGTAGCTTGCCGGGCTCCTGGAATAACTTGTGAAAATGCCTGTGATATGCCACATCTGGAGGTAGGTTTCATGGTTCCCAGGAACTTCTTATGACTTTCCTGTTATGCGTTGATTAAATGTTTACTGCACGAACTCATACTGGGACCGAGTTTTGGGGACAGAATTATAGACAGTTCAGCTCATGTGGAGCTTACATAGTAAAGAGAGGAGAAGGAAAGAAGATATGATTAAAGCTAAGAAATAAACAGAAGCAAACAAACAAAATATGGAGAGTAAGTTTAGGATTATAAATCTATAAAGAGGATATTCCATTTACAATGTCTTGGGTCAGATGGTCAGGGAATGCTTTTCCATAATCATTTAAATCAGGATTTCAAAGGGGAGAGTGTAATCATGGTAAGGATCTGGCCAGATGAAGAGACCGATATGTAAATCATGGCCCTCCTTAGTTATTTAACCAAGAGATTGTATTATACATTTTCTTATTTGTCTTTTACTCTTTGTAAACATTGTCAAAAATATTTTAGTGGTAAATGGTTACTTTTCAGATGTATCTTTGACTTTCATAGCATGTGGTAATTAGGTTAGATAATGTCTTAAGTGTAACATTCAGTAATACTGACCTATGAAAGAATTTCAGCATGCCATAAGACTGTGTCTGGATCCTATGTATTTTTTACAGAGGTAATTAAAATAACATGTTCATTTGTAAGCCCTCATCTGTTATTTTTCATTTTTTTCAAAGTATCACCATAATTGCACTACTGGAACACTTTTTCTTTCATAGAACTTGCATATACTTATATGGGTATGCTCTCCAGAACTATATTGAGAACTTAAGTTGCTATTTCTGTTTGGATTTTAATATGGTGATAAGGGTAAGAAATATAAGGTAAAGGTAAAGGTAAAGGCCCTCCCATTGATCATCGATTTGCTCGAGCAGGCCCAGTAACGTCTCCATTGGAGACTTTGTTGTTACTGTGTCTGGCATATCGAATACATCACGGGGAGCTTGCCAGGCTCTGCCGTGCCGGCGAGATACTCTCAGTAGAAATATAAAGGGAACAAGAAATAGTGCAGTAGGCTAAGCACTCGCCTTGCATGGAGCCGAGCCAGATTCAATTCCTGGTACTGCATATGGTACCTCAGTCCCTGTCACGAATGATCCATGAGCACTGAGCCAAAAATAAATCCTGAGCACCAATGAGTGTGGCCCCAAACCCAGAAAAATAAAAGAAGTATGAAATACATATTTAAGAGTATAAACTTAAAGACTACTAAAAAGGGGTCAAGAAACTACTCTAGCCTGATGCTAAGAATTTGGATTACTGATTGCTGTTCACCCTAATTCTGCTATTTGAAAAGGTGTAAAGAACAGATTATTTTTTAAATGCAGTTTAATGGGATTGGATTTTTGGTAGCTCCATGTGCTCAAAGTTGTCTTATTTCTAATCATTCATGATTGTTATTCATTATGATAGTTCAAGGAAATTTCAAGTGAGTAAAAAAAAATCAGTTCTATTACTTCTTATCTCTGTGAGGATACTTGCCTACAAACTATTTGACTGCTGATGCATATTAACATATGCCCATTGACTAGAATTATGATGAGTTCATAAACAGAAAAGATGGCACTTTTCTGGTACAGTGAATCAAAGAGAGAACCTAAAATATATTTATAGTTATTCTGTCAGTCTTGTTTATTTTTAAAACTCCCAGGGTTATTTAAAAGTTTCTTTTTTAAAACTATGCTCTAGCCTGTGGAATATTTGTTTATTTTGTGAGATACCCAAACTGTCAGGTCAGAGGAACATTGCCCAACTGAGCCAGATGGTTTTGTGCTAGGGGTCAAGGATGAGAGTCTTTTGGGGTCTTGTTTCCAGAGACCACAAAGGTCAGTACTTTAATGTTTGGGGTCTTCCAGTGCTACCCTAGTAATGACTTTGGTGGATGTGTAATATCTGTGTATGTTTCCCATCCTGCATGGGTTATTTTAGTATTTTTTTTTTTTTGCATTTTGGGTCACACCTGGTTATGCACAGGGGTTATTCCTGACTCTGCACTCAGGAATTACTCCTGGCAGTGTTCCAGGGACCATATGGAATGCTGGGAATCGAACCCGGGTTGGCCGTGTGCAAGGCAAATACTGTACTGCTGTGCTGTCGCTCCAGCCCCTATCTTAATATTCTTGTGTTGGAATCCTTATTCTGTATAATATCTAAAATTACATGCTTATTGACAAACTATTTTTTGTAAATAACTTCGTGTTAAACATGAAGACAAAAGTTTAAAATACTAAAAGAGCTTTTGGATGTGGGCCAGTCTCTGTGATGTGAGATGATATCTCATTCTTGTTTTGATCTGCATCTCCCTGATGATTAATGATGTATAGCGTTTTCTTGTGTGCCTTTTAGCCATTCGGATTTCTTCTTTGAGAAAGTTTCTGTTCATTTTGCTGCCCCATTTTTGGATGGGGTTCGATGTTTTCTTCTTGTGGAGTTCAACCAGTACTTTGTATATCCTTGATATCAACCCCTTGTTGGATGATAATTGGGCAAATATCCTTTCCCATTATGTAGACTGTCTTTGTATTTTGGTCACTGTTTCTTTTGAGGTACAGAAGCTTCTTAGTTTAAGATAGTCCCATTTGACTATCTCTGTTTTCACTTGCTTGGCCAGTGGTGTGACATCTTTGAAGATACCATTAGCTCCAATGTCATGGAGGGTTTTGCCAACTTTTTCTTCAAAAGCAACTAGTGTTGGTGTGGATGTGGCGAGAAAGGGACCCTCCTTCACTGCTGGTGGGAATGCCGACTGGTTTAGCCCTTTTGAAAACAGTATGGACGATTCTCAAATATTACAAATTGAGCTCCCATTTGACCCAGCAATACTACTCCTGGAAATATATCCCAGAGAGGCAAAAAAAGTATAGTCGAAGTGACATCTGCACTTGTTTGTTCATTGCAGCACTGTTTACAATAGCTAGAATCTGGAAGAAACCTGAGTGCCCGAGAACAGATGACTGGTTAAAGAAACTTTGGTACATCTTTACAGTGCAGTACGTTGCAGCTTTTAGAAAAGATGAAGTCATGAAATTTACATACAAGTGCTACTACATGGAAAGTATCATGCTAACTGAAATGGGTCAGAAAGAGAGAGACAGATATAGAAAGATTGCATTCATCTGGGGAACATAAAGTAACAAAATAGGAGACTAATACCCAAGAATAGCTGAGATAAGTACCAGGAAGTTTACTCCATGGCTTGGAGGCCAGCCACACATGCTAGGGGAAAAGGCAGCTCAGATAGTGAAGGGAGCACCAAATAAAGGGTGTTGGGAGGATCCTCCCAGGATGGGAGATGCATGACAAAAGTAGACTATAGACCAAACAGGATTGCCACTCAATGCCTCTTTTGTAAACCGCAGCACCCAAAAAGAGAGAGAACAACAGGGAATGCCCTGCCACAGAGGCAGGGTGGGATGGGGGGGATTGGGGTGGGAGGGATACTGGGATCAGTGGTGGTGGAGAATGGGCACTGGTGGAGGGATGGGCACTCGATCATTGTATAACTGAAACCGAAGCACAAAAATTTGTAATTCTACAACTGTACTTCATGGTGTTTCACTAATAAAAATTAAAAAAAATATTAAAAAGCTTAAATATAGAGTGGAAAGCTAAAATCATTATTAAAATATAAAATAAAAATATATAGTAAAATGATTACTGAAAATGTGATTACTGAATGTGTGAACAAAAAAAGTTCAGTTGGATAATTAACCTTTTTTAAAGGATGTGGTTTATTTGTCCAGTTCATCTCGTAACATGTTTATGGCTAAGACACTCATACAACAGTATCACTGTGATTGGTTCTTTGCTGGAGATCACTAATTCTCAGATTAATACTATCTATTTCACTGAGGTGCTGCTATAAACCCTGGATGTCACTCTTTCTGGCAATGTTATTGTTGCTTTCATTATATCAGTCTTGCTGATGTTCCCCAGTGCTGCTGGATGATGATATGTTCCCAGTGAGCTGACGGAGATGCACCAGTGAACTAAACCATCAGACAATTCAAACAGTGTGTTTTGCAGTGATCTGGGCAGAACACAGCCATCACCTATTTTTCCTGTACTATACCTTATTGTCCTTTACTACTAATGGAAGAAGCTCTTTGTACAAATATTCAGGTTGCCCTACATATATCATTGTTAATAATACAAACAGTCCAAGGAAGTGAGTGTGCAGACAATTCAGAATTGTCCTCAGACTGCATCTGGGGAACTTGAGTCCAGGATCCTTTTATCTCTCATGCCGTGCAATTCATTCTGCAGCTTTGAAGTGCAGTTTGGTCTTTTCATTCACCTTCGCTCTTATGTAATATTCATGTTTTCTTTAGGAGTTACATTCTTTTTTAAGGTTAAGTCTTTGAATTAGACACCTTTCAAAATCACTTTAATCTTGTGTTATCTTTCTGATAATTCAGTGTTGTCAAGTGATCTGAAATAAGTGTAGAGTGAGAGCTTGGTTACTTTTGGGAAATGTAGATTCTATTTCGTATCTCGGACAGATGGTATGAGTCTGTTACTGCTGCTCATCAGCTTCAAAAGTCATGTGTTTAAAAAGAAAAACTAATGGGCAACAGGTGGTCATTATTGTACCTAAAAGTCACATAAGGGAGAGACTTAAATGTATTTTTTCAGACTGAAGTTGATAAATGAGCCCAGTCATCTGTTTTTGCATCATACAGCTGTTTTTGCGTTAATTTTGGTACACCTGTTGAGAAAAGGTGCTGGATTCTATAGGGAGCATGAGAAATAAAAGTTTTTGAAACCCCCCAGTTTCTCTGTTGTCTCTCTGTACTGGCCTGGCTGTAGGCAGTAGAGGTCACTGGTAATAATGTCATCTGTATAGTTCTGGAGCAGACCCTTTTGTGAAATTAAGCTGTCAAGAATGTGCTATTTTTTTCTGGAATCTAAATTATGCTAAAGGCACTCCATTCCATACTACAGGAATTCTACTTCCTTTCTTCTCTAAACTTCTATAGGTATAAATATGTTGCATTGAGATAGAGTTTGTATACTATCGAATATTGGAATATAAGTGTTTAAATGAATACGTTTTGACAATTTTGTATATCTTTGTCATAGCCACCAAAGAATACTGTAGAATATTTCTATCATCCCAGAAAAATTCCTCATACACTTTGAGTCAATCATTCTACCCAGACAGCTCCTTTCCAGTTGTTATAGCCATATATTGATTGTGCCTGTACTCTAAAATTGCATGTTTGGGGATTGGTATAGAATATATATAAAATCAATATTTTTTTCATTTTTTATAATTTTATTTATTGAATCACCATGAGAGCAGTTACAAAGTTTTCAGGTCTAAGTCTCGGTCATACAATGAAACACCTGTACCTTCACCAGTGCCCTTTCTCCACCACCAAAACCCCCAGTACATCCCCATCCCACACCCTCCCCCTACCTGTGGGGCAGATGACTTCCACATTACTCTCTCTCTACTTTGATCACATTCAATATTTTGACACCAGACCCACCATTATTATTATTATTTGAGATTTTACCCCAACACTCCACAGAGGCAGGGTGAGATGGGGTGGATAGGGGGTGGGAGGGATACTGGGATCCGTGGTGGTGGGAAATGGGCACTGGTGGAGGGATGGGTATTTGATCATTGTATAATTGAAACCCAAGCACAAAAATTTGTAAGTCTACAACTGTACCTTATGGTGTCTCACTAATAAAAATTTTTAAAAAATAATAAAGATAAAAAAGCAAAAAAAATTTTTGGAATTTCAAAATCGCATGGCCACTACTGCAGCCATGTGACATTATATTCATAACCAGCAATAGAAAACAAATTGTCTAAAATCAATTATTTTGCAGTGAGCATATTTATGCATCACAATGTTCTTGATATAGCTATGTGGTTGTATATGTGATGTTTCTTTTCTTTTTATTTCTAAATACCTGATCCTTTATAAAAAAAAACATAAGAAATGTATGGTGTGTACGAAGTACATGTATAAGAAGTACAGTGTATGGGAAGCACTTCTGGTTGTTGCCCAGCTTCACCATCCTCCCCCCAAATGACTGCTCTCTTACAAAATCTGGAATTGAAGGATTGAAGCTAATGAATGCTCCTGACTTCTTTAGAAGATGGTCCTTCATTAGTTAGGGCTTTGTTGGAGATAGGTGAAATAATTACGGACTTAAGGCAAAAGTGATTCATTGGTTTTTATACTTGTAAAGATCGAAAAATGTTTGCTTCAGGTATTAATTAACCTACAGATTCAAAACTGAGTTTGTTAAGTTGTTGTTGTTGTTGTTGTTGTTGTTATTATTATTATTATTATTATTATTATTTTGTCCCTGGGTATCATCAGTCTTCCCCTCCACTCTCTTTCCACTGCCATTTGTCTCTTCATGGTAGCAAGAAAATAAGAATGATAGTTATTGCTTGCATTGTTGGCATAGTCCACTATTTAAGTATAGCAGAAAAAGAGGGTGTTTCTTTTTCTAAAGTCAAATTAAAGTTCTGGTTTGAATCTTATGGCCAGAGTTGGTCATGTATACATATCTTAACTATTCACTCCAGTAATGAAAAGAGCTTCCCTGATTGATAGATACCTACCACCCAACCTCTCCGCCTTCACAAAAAGAAACAAAAATAATTTTTTAAAAATAAAACTTATGGTGGCTGAAGCAATAGTACAGCAGATAGGGCTTTTCCCTTTACCCGGGTTCGATTCCCAGCATCCCATATGGCTCTCTGAGTAATTCCTGATTGCATGAACCAGGAGTAAACCCCTGTGCATCGCCGGCTGTGACCCAAAAAGCAAAACAATAATAAAATAAAATAAAATAAACTTATGAAGCAACATGGTTTACTCCCAGCAAAAAATGACTGTAATTTCTCTGTGGGTCAATTACTAGTAACATATTACTATTATGATGGTGTGTGCATTTATTTATACAAATGTGTATATACACATCTATATGTATACATATATGCAAATCTACCTTTGGTGGCTCCTGTCATGGGTAATTTTATATTTCTCAAATGTGTTTGGATCTTCCTGTTAAACCATATTGAGATATTGTTCAACCCCTCACTCTCAGCAAATAAATATAAAATTGAGATCATTAGATTATTTTTAAAAATTGCCTTTAGGTGTTTTAAGTCAGTAATTTTAGTATTCATTGGTAATTCTCTAGTTCTAAGTCCTAAATATCTTACTTTATATAAATATACTTGTTGATATTGATATATTTAGCCACTTTTAAGAGAAGAGCCTGTAAAGGACAAAGCTGCAACTTGGCAGTTATGAAATTTTGTTTTAAATTAGGGCCAGAGCAATAGCATAGTGGGTAGGGCATTTGCCTTACACGAGACTTAGCCAGGTTTGATTCCTCCACCCCTCTCAGAGAGCCCGGCAAACTACCGAGAGTATCTTGCCCACATGGCAAAGCCTGGCAAGCTACCCGTGATGTATTTGATATGCCAAACACAGTAACAACAAGTCTCACAATTTGTTGTGAGACATTACTCATGCCCACTCAAGCAAATCAATGAACAGCGGGAGGACCGTGGTACAATGCTGTAGTACTACCTTTTGTGAGAAATTTTTCTTCTTAGACAGATCTCTGTATTTTTGTACCTTGCAGATAGAAATGCTTGTATGTACTCATACATATCTATTATAACCTATACTTTCCATAATACTTATTTTTTCCTATGACTTAGTGGTATTTTGATACTTTATCATGGTTGAGACTTAATTTTATTTTATCCTCTCAATACTGATGTTATCTTTCCTCTTTTCATTTATAGGTAGAGATTATTTGAGTCTTGCAGTTTTTCTAGCACAGTTTTAGAGTGAAGTAATCATCAGAATTGGCTCAACCCCTAACTTCATGATATCTGGTTTGGCTACAGATTTACAATTGATTCTTAATTAGACATGTAGTCATGTTCCCACTTCTGCTTTTTTCATGCTTTATTAAATTGTTTCCGTTTAACTTTTTTATTTTATTTTATTTGCTTTTTTGGATCACACCGGCAATGTACAGGGGTTATTCCTGGCTCATACACTCAGGAATTACTTCTGGCAGTGCTCAGGGGAACCATATTGGATGCTGGAAATCAAACCCAGGTCTGCTACATGCAACGCAAATACCCTACCCACTGTGCTAGCACTCTAGCCCCATTTCCCTTTAAATTGGTGCCCCCCCTTTCTTATATTGAATCTCTTAACTTAGACAAATATAAAAGTGAAATCATTTAAAGGTCTAGTTATTCCTTTTGAAAGGGTATTTCTCTAAATCACCAAATGTTCACAGGATTTTGTTCTACTGGACACTATAAAAAGGGAAGAATAAATACAAACCATTCAGGCCCAAATCATATAAAAGCAACAGTTTGCATCGCCTGGCAACAGCATTATTTTAAGATTCAGTGACTGCTTTTCTTCTGCCCAGCAAGCTGTGAAATTAGCAGATTTTTAGTAGAGGAACAAACATGTATTGAGGAGGTAGACATTTGAGGAAATAATATGACCTTAGGGATATTAACTTCTGAAAGTCAATTTGTCTTCTGGAGTTAGAGAACATGCCAGTTATGGAAGGTGAGCTCTCAGGGTCTACTCAAACAGTAAAATGTTAGAAAAACTTAGCTATCTAGTTTGTAATTTTTTTTAAGAAAAACACATCTCTGTGTGAAAACACCATTGTTATCAATTCTGCTATTGATTTATCCCTCTAACTCAACCCTTCTGTAGAACAAGGAATTTGTCATTTTTGTATTACAGACTTTTGCTCACCTTCAAGCTACTATGGAGAGTACTCTTTGATAAGAACTTCTGAAAGAAGTATATTGGCTTAGAAAAATTCATGCTGGGTGTTTGGCAAGGGTGGGTGAGAAGTTAGAGGAAATCAGCAATTATAAAGACAATTATCAATTTAGAAGTGTAAAGACAATTCTGCATTGAGCAATAGTATGAGAAGATAATATGTTCCACAAAGTTGTACAATCTAGCTATATACCAATTACACTACAAATGTAGCTACATTGTTCTGTATGTATAAAAACAGAGCAATTGTTACATCTCTCTGTTGTCATTATTTTAGATATACATGTTGCAAGAGAGAGGAAGTAGGCATTTGAGAAAATTGTATTTGTAGTAGTTTTCTAAATAAATGTTGATAATTATTATCACTGATAATTATAACCATAATGTACTTGAAACTCATTTTTTTCAGGTAAAATTATGCTTTAATGAGTTACCTGAAAACATAATCTAAGCACTGTGTGTGTGTATTGCAGTGACAGGGATCAAACCAAATTCCTCAATATATAAGGCATGCACTTTACCATTGAGTTTCATCATTGACCCTTGCAAGCCTTAACAATCATAAATAGAGTTGGGGATAAAGCACTTGGCACACGATGTCTTCAATTCTTGTTCAATCCACACCGTGGGAGGTGGTCCAAAATCCCTTCATTCAATAAATAAAATAAAGTTGAAATTATTACCTGTAAGTTATATACTTATTAATAGTTTACTTTAAATTCAGTTATAAAATAAATACAATAGGGTGGTAATGTACAGTATGATAATTGTCACTAAATATACTTTATTGCATTTTTGAAATTGCTGAGGGAATAGGTTTCCATTCTGATACAAGATAGAAAATTATTTAAACATATTTTGGATGTTAACTAGACTTATTATACAAATGTTGAATTATGCTTTATACTTGAAGCTTATATAATATCTTAATTATGTAAAAAAATTTTGGTACAAAATTGAAACATATAGTGGCAATCTAGTCATGCTTTTATTAGTCTAATTTTATATTTATTCCTTCAATTCCTTTTTTTAATAATTTTATTTATTGAATCACCGTGAATCACCGTGAGAGGAGTTACCAAGCTTTCGGGTTTAAGTCTTGGTCATACAATGAAACACCTGTACCTTCACCAGTGCCTATTCTCCACCACCAAAAACCCCAGTATACCCTATCCCACACCCTCCCCCTACCTGTGGGGTACATGGGTTCCACGTTACTCTCTGTCTACTTTGATCACATTCAATATTTTGACACCAGACACACATTATAATTTGGGATTTTACCCCAACACTCAGATCTGCTGAAAAGGCAAAAGTAGACAATTTGTTTTCTATTGCTTGTTAAGAATAACACGTGATGTCTCAAGGCTACAGTAGTGGCTGCGTGATTTTGAAATTTTAACACTTAAATCTGGAGGGATTTCTGCCAAAACCTGCTTGAGTGTCTCGTCACTGCGGGCCCAGACTGTCCAGTGGCCTCTGGAGGATGCCGGCCACCAAGCTGCCAGGGGGAACAGGCCAGGGCATGAAACCTATTCAGCCCTGGAGTGGCCCAGCAACAGTAACCTACTGCAGAGTCCAGACACATTTCTGCTAAAAGCCACTGGGTTCTGAGGTTTGTTTCTGAGTCTCTTGGATCATGACCATTAAACAGCTTGATCAGGAGCCAGAGAGGCTGTTTGTGGGCGGGGACTCGTGATGTCATTGAGGTGGGGAGGAAGGGGCTGGTTCCATCATCATCCCTTGAGGCCCCACGTGTCTTGTCACTGCTGGTCCAAACCTGACTGTCCAATGGCGTCTGGAGGATGGCAGTCACCGAGCTGCCAAGGAGGAGCAGGTGGAGGGACAACACCCTTTCCCCCCTGGGGTGTCCCGGCGACAGTAACCTACTGCGGGGTCTGGACGCATTTTTCCAAAAGCCACTTGATTCCAAGATTTGTTTCTGAGTCTCTTAGATCATGGCCATTAAGTGGCTTGATCAGGAGCCAGAGAGGCCATTCGTGGGCAGCGACTCGGGGTTTCGTTGGGGTGGGGAGGAAAGGGCCGGCTCCATCCTCATCCCTTGAGGCCCCATGTGTCTCGTCACTGAAGACCCAAACCTGATTGTCCAGTGGCCTCTGGAGGATGGCGGGCACCTGTCCACCAGGGGGAACAGGCCAAGGCATGAAACCTATTCCTAAATGGGGTGGCCCAGCGCCAGTAACCTACTGCAGGGAACGGACGCATTTCTTCCAAAAGTCACTGGGTTTCGAGATTTATTTCTGAGTCTCTGGGATCATGGCTGTTAAGCAGTTCGATCAAGAACCAGAGAGGCCATGCCTCCAATTATATAGCTGAGCCTCCCACATACCTAAATTTTGGCCGTTTACTTTCTTGGTAAACTTTTCCCAAGTTTTTGGGGTCTGGCCAAAGGCACAGCAGCAATTTTGGGGTATATGGAAGTCTGACGGTGTCATCAGGCTGCTGATGCACTCACCTCACAGATACAGATTGACCTGCTGACGGCTTCATACCTCCATTCATCAATTACTTTTAAGCTTCTTCTATGTCAGGCTTTGTAAATATTTTCTTAAATTATCTCCGTTAATAACAAAGCTATTTAAGAAAAGTGATATCATATTTAATATGTGATAAATTGAGAGTTCACAATATTTGGAACTATGTCTAATATCACATATCTGGCCTAATGGTGGAGCTAAAATTTGGACATAATCTGATCTAAGTTATCTGTGCTAGTGCTTCTAAGTAAGTGACTTACTTTATAAGCAAAAAAGCTCTAAATTAAATATTATGACTAGGATCATAGTAAAATATCTAACTTTTGAGTTAGACCTAACTGAAAATTCTAAAGTTACCAATTACTTGTGAAATGAATCTAGTGGGAGCTATTCAATCTCTATACCATATTTTCCATCTTTCGTAAAAGGTGTTGCTGAAAGCCTTACATAGAGCCTTAAATAAAGCTGCTTTTGCAAGTATTCAACACAGTAGACCCATGATTGCTTGTAGATAATAGCAATTGCTGTCACTGCTGCCACACATATTCCTTTCCCCCACTGGAGGGAGGAGGAGGATGGTTTATTTGAAGAGAGTGAGCCTGGAATCTGGTGATAACGAAGGAATTCAATTGAGGAATTCTGTGGTCCTAAAACAGAAACATTGGCTAGCGCCTGTCTTAGAGAGAGGAGACAAACATTTGGATAGATGAGTAGAATTTTAATATGTTAAGTTGTATTTGATAAAGTTCTGAGAGTAAAATATGGGAAAAATTCAGAAATTTCAGTTTTTATGATCTGAGAGAATGAAGCCATTAAAGATAGGGTAGAACAGAATCCCAAGTAATGTCTTGCACAGAGTAGACGTGTTATATGTTTGTGTTGCTAATTGCTGTGATCTATACAAGTGCTTCTATGGCTGAAATGAGTTTATTATTGAGAACAACACGTGTGTACATATTTTACACATGTGTGCATTGTTATTTTGTGTATATATGTGTGTATATAAGTGCACATAAATGTACATAGTGTATATAGCTTATATACACTAATTAAATTAATTATATACATTAATTAAATAGGACATGGTTTAATCTGTGTCTCTTTTTATTTTCTTTAAAATAGCCCAAGTGTTCTGATAAAAACTGTTTACCCGGTCCCCTTAATGGCACTTTTAATCTCTTGCATGTAAAAGGTAAAGGTAAAGGCCCTCCCGTTGATCGTCGATTTGCTCGAGCGGGCCCAGTAATGTCTCCATTGGAGACTTTGTTGTCACTGTGTCTGGCATATTGAATACTCTCGGTAGCTTGCCGGGCTCTCCGAGAGGGGCGGAGGAATCGAACTCGGGTCGGCCATGTTGGCCGCTTGTAAGCAATCTCTTGCATGTACCTGTACTTTTTTTTATTGCATTTATTGCTTGAGAATTTCACCAGCATATACACTTTCTTTAACATATAAACTTATAGATATCCCATAATCATCCTATCCCATAGTTTTGTCATCCTAGGCTGGTTTTAAATCCCATAGCTTTCAATGTATGCATTATACTTTGTGCCTGTGGGTGTTCCAGGATACTGTAAGCTATTTATTTTATCCCCTGAATAATGAGATATAAGTACTCTGTAATAATAGGAACTTGATGAAAGAACTCTTATATTGGTTACAATGAAAGTCAACAGTGAATTTTGTGGCAAACCTCAATGAAAATGCACAAAAGAATTCCAAGAAAATGAGAATACTATGAGTCATACATTTCCTGGTACTATTCGTCTCTCTTTAGGTACTATCTTTCTGCTCAACCTAACATTTCCACCACCTACATCTACCATCTGGTATTATAGGCAACAGGGTATAAAATTTCAAACCTCAAAAAGAAATTTCTTTTCCTCAAAAGTTGATAAATCTCTATCACAGCCGACTAGTTTACCTTCCTAGAAATAGAATAGAATTTTGTCTTCATGAATTACATATCACTTTTTTTGTCTACTTGAAAATGATCATGAAGATTCATGATCTGAGGCAATTTATTTTGCTGAGACACATTTTAGTAGTGTGTTGGTGAGTGAGCTGGCTATATACCCAAGCCAAAACAGTGTATTTATGCAGCTTTTACTTAATCTTTGATTGCTGTGTTATAAACTGCAATCCTTGTGATTTTTCCGTACCACTTCTTATGGATTGATAGTAATTAGTAAACTTGATGCCGCTGTTTTTGTATGTAATTTTGGGTAATATAAGCTCAATTTGTGGGGCAGTTGAGAGCTCTCCCCACCCCAAGGAACCCAGCCCCGGCAGCCGACCTCCACTGCCCAACCGCCACCACACTCCGACTGCTTTCCGGACCCCCTGCACAACACATTATAAGACATTCCTACCCATTTATGCCTCTTGGAGAGCCCCGCAAGCTACCAAGAGTTTCCCGCCCACACGGGCAGAAACTGGCAAGCTCCCTGTGGCGTAGTCAATATTCCAGATATAGTAACGACAATAGGTCTCATTCCCTTGACCCTGAAAGAGCCTCCAATCGTTGGGAAAAGATGAGTAAGAAGGGCTGCTAAAATCTCAGGAATGAGAGGAATAGAGATGTTACTGGTGCCCACTTGAGTAATTCTAAGACCAACGGGATGACAGTGATACAGTGAAACTCAATTTATTAATGCTTTGGACCTGCAATATCCTCATTATTATCCATGGATAAGTATATTTAACTATTTGGTCTCTTTCTTTATAAATGCATTCCCAAAGCTGGTGAGATTTTATTTTTGATTTTGTTGTAGTCGATAACATGGTTCCAATCATGTTAGAGTTTGTATTTTTGATGTACAAAATCAGTCTACCTTCAGCATCATCAGAGTGGTAAGATGCTTCACCAATATCTTTGTTACTTCAGACCACCTATTCCTTCTGAATTTTTATTCAAACGTTGTATAACCTACTTGTTTCCCTTAGCCAAAGTATAATGAAGGACTGGTAAATTTTGCTTCATTCTTAAGTACTGGTCGCTTTTGAAAGAGACAGAAACTTAGAAAGCTAGATTTAAAAACCACAGTTAAACACAAGTCTCCCTATGGTCAATTACTATTACAGTTTCTGTGGACCCAGAAAGGGTACCTTCTCTTTCACAGCAATTTTCTTTTTGTTCCATGGTCAATTAAACATTGAACCTCCATGTTTTCTTGGTAATAGGCAGCAGGACTGCCCTCCCCAAATCATATTCTCCATCTGTCTTTTTCCTGCTAACACACCCATTCTGGATATGTTGATTTCTTTCAGAGGGTTCTAATCCAAATAAGACTTAATCAACAGCAGACTGAAAATAGTGCCTCTGACTGTCTTTTAGTGTATAAACCTTAAACCCATTAAGGTTCTAATTTTACTTTCCCTAATACCAACTGACGGTGCCATATATTTCTGTGAGATGTTGACTGTTTTTCAGATAAGCTCTAGTTATTCTAGCAAACACTCATGTTTTGGTGACAGAAAAATTAAGAGATATTAGGAAATTTGACAAGAGACATTCATGTCTGAAATAGTCCAGTGACAGAATTAGTAAAAGAAATCGGCTGCCCAAAATCATCACCATTCCTATCCTAGTCTGAGTCAAAGACATATCTGTATTCGCCTAAGTCCCATGTTGAGTTTATTTCAGTGGCATCTCCTTAATTTTGACTAAAGGGTATTTTTAATAGCTTGGTATGTTCTTAAATCAAAGAAGGCCAAGTTTCTGGCTAGGCTCAGGAGAGATGAAAAAGTAATGAAAGGTTAGGGAATTAGAAGGAAAAAGTCTTAAAGAAGGGCGCCTTCTTTTAGCTCTGTTTAATATAACTTACCTAATCATTTCTGAAGAATGGGAGGGATATATAAAACCCACTAAGCAAAATATATTTGAAAACAGTCGAGTGAGTTGAAATTATGCAGCAATATTTTATTTGGAAACTAGTATTTAAGTTAAACAGAGCAGAGAAATTCATAGTAATCTAACTGAAAAATACCAAGGACTTGCAACAAGTCCCAGCGAGGCAGGGGGGCAGGTGAAAGGTGACACTAATAAATGACAAGTAGACTGACAGTCTGTAGACTTGCATTATGTCTTGGAAGATGAAGGTGGGGCCCATTTTTTCCCTAAGAATCACTGTTTGTTTCATATTTTTATTTTATTTTATTTATTTGAGGGCTATGCCCAGTTGTGCTCAGTGCATAATTCTGGCTCAGTGCTCTGTGATCACTCCAGGGGACAATATGTGATGCTGGGGATTAAACCTAGTCTTCTGCATGCAAGACAAGAACCTTACCAGCTGTATTATCTCTTTGGCCCCAGGATGGAATGTTTTACTGATTTCTGTTTCCTGGGATATTCTCTCCTCATTAACTGTTATATATTTCACTGCATTGATTCTGAATCAGCCAGCAAGTGGAATTAAATTCCGTTGACTGTAATGAGTATGTGCAAGGTGCCATGAGGGTGAGGTTGGAAAATAAGCAGGTTTTTTGCTTTCTCTTCCCTTATATCATTTTTAGGGATCCTTTCCATCAGCCTCTTCTGAGACATGTTTCCAATTAGTACAGTTCTCAGTGCCCTGACCTCTGATCGACTTCTTCACTCAGTGTTGATCAGACAGCTTGGAACCACAGTGATAGCTGCGTCATTACCCCATCCTGCTATAAATTCCTTCTTTACCTGCCCTATGTGGCTTTTTGAAATAAATGTACAGTTAGTACTGGTGGTAGAACTGGAATCTGTTAGACTCCACTACTGGTGGTAAAACCAGAGTCTGTTGATTCCATGGTAAATTAAATTAAAATGGAGCCTATCAGTAAATATGTGCCAGTTTTCCAAGAATGTTCAAAAATTTGTATTGAAATTTTAAATAAATCCTATCGTTACATCCTTGCAGTAGATTTATAAGGTAGAAACATTATTTTAGGTGTAATGTTAAAAATAATTTTAAAACTTTTGGATTATCAGTTATTAATTAACTTCCTGTTTTATTTACTCAGCACATTTATTTGTGTGTTACAAACACTGATGGAATTGTTGTGACCTAAAAGTAAGTATTATAGGAATAAATAAAAATTTTAAAAAAGATTTAGGCAGAAAATTTTCCCATTGGTTATCTCAGGCCAGTCCTTAATTGCTAGTGGGATACAGAGAATATTTTTATATCCAATAGACATTTGTAACTGCTATCCCCCCAAAAGTTGGGTAAACATAGATATTTGAAGACATCCTTACCTGGAAAAGCTTCTATCCTAGAAGAGAGGTCTAAGACAATGATGAGTAACACTAGAATACACTTATTTATTTAAGAATACATGAAACTCACAGTGGTCAGATCCTTTTTCAACCAGCAGCTGTTTATTTTTCATGTTCCAAAATAGTATGACCTCATTAAATAGCCATAATAAGTTTATAAAGGCATTACTGTTATTAACCTCATTTTCAAAATAGGGAAACTCAAAATCAGAGAGATTAAGTATTTCAATCAAGTCCCCATTGCCAATGCTTGGTAGAACTTTTTACAAAGTATGACTCTTAGACCTTGATTTGACAGACACTCTACCCAGTCAGGCTAGAAACTGAATCAATAGATTTTAAAGAATGTTTGCCATTTACATTGAGAATTGAAACCATTGCAGTATGGAGAGCCAAGAACTTACTGAAAGAAACATGTTTGATAAGACAGCAAAATATTAGTGAATTACAATTTTCTGCCTTAGAAATTAGGATGGAATATACTTTCCCATCTTACTATCTCGTCTTTCCCAAATGTTAGGTCTTTGCTGCCATATTCTCTTCATATTTCTTCAGATATGAATAATGCATTATATTCTATGTAGCCCTACCATTTATTTAAGCCTCAAAATCTAAATATCATCTATCTACACCTGGACAATGGTCATCAAATGTGTCATTGTGTGTGGAGATGGACCATTCCTCTTGAATATGATAGTGCTCTTAGGTGGGGCCATCAGTGATGGCTTCCTAAAACAATGTCGTATGTGTGACCAACGGCCCACTTATCACCTTCTTTTTCTTTTATATTTTCTTTTTATTTAGGGGGATGTGAAGGGTACTTGAGCAGTGTTCCAGGGATCCAAGACCATTCCCATCAGTACCTGAGTGTCTGGGTGTTGGGTCAGTGTAGGTGCAGAAGACTCTGTGCTCTTCAGTCCATGTGGAGGCAAGGACAATCGGCTCACACTGGCAGTGCTCAGAGGAGTCCAGGGCCACACTCAGTGATTCTTGGGAGAAAGAAATGAACCCCTCTCAACTTCCCAACCCCACTTTACTGTTGGAAAAAAGGATCAACCTTATTCACTCTTTTATCACAATTAGAGATTGGAGATAGCCCAGAAGACTCTGCTACAGATTTTTATAATTCTTCTCAAAGTACTGAGCATGACAGATCCCATTGTCTTTCTACTAGATATATTGAATGTATAAATACATTTTTCTGACCAAATCAGATAATAATTTAAAATTTTGTTTTCATTGTTAATGCATTTTGCTAATGGAAATATCAAATCAAACATAGTATTAATCATTTTATTTCTAGTCAGGCTGCCACAAACCAATTGTCAATTTGAAAATAAAAATAAAAGTAAATCCAGGGTATCTTTAAAAACATTTTAAATGGTGATTGAGCTTCAGGTCCCAAACAAAATTTTCTTTGGAGGAAAAATGTTAAAAAAAAAAACATACCCCAGTTTGGTGCTTGAGGACTGTTTCTGGACTGCCTCCAGTCTCCTGCATACAAAATACATGCTTGAGCCCTGTAGGCCAGCTCTCTGGCCAGAGAATCTCCTGTTGAAACTGTCAGGCGTATTTCCTCTAGAGCATCCCAACAAAAACAGACTTTTGTCCAGTCGGTTCTTGGGTGCTCCCCTGTCTGATACTTAGAACTGTCATAAATGTCAGGTGAGTGTCAGGGCTAGAGCAGAGAATATTAACATATCTTTCTTAAAGTCTTTTTCTGTGCCAGTTCCTAACTGGTTTTATCTCCCTCTTTCACTTCACATGGGAAGTCTCTGCATTTTGTGAGATCAACAGCCTAGGCAAGAAGTGTATACTTTCGCACAAAATTCCTGATAAAGATTGGCTGCATTTTTCTTCTCTGGATTTTTATCAATTAATAGCACTGAAGGCAAAATTACCAGAAAGTTACTATGAAAGTTGTTTACTGAGAATATGGCTAAATGTTATGTTATCTTATTGCAACTCTTTAGAATCCTCTTGTGAATTGATAACTGTCACCATTTTCCAGATACAGAAACTGCTTTAGAGAGATCAAAGAAACTTATGGGGCCATTGAGTTTTCTTTCTTTCCTGCCTAAAGCTGTCTTTCACACCGAGAAATTAGAAACAGACTTTCTCTCTGTTTAAGAGTGTCAATGTTTGTGTAAAATAGCCAAATAATCACAAACTTGCAGTTTCTATAAAGATCTTATCATTCCTAATGATATTGTTAACATAAATCATACAAGTCTATTATATGGTTAATATACATGTATTTATACATATACACCTTTAATACCTCATAGCTTTCTTTTAAAATGAAGGTTAACATTTTATGTATGCTTATCAAGATTCAGATAAATGTGCTTTGCTTCTCAATTTATTATCCTACATCTATAGAAAAAGAAGCAGATGATGCAGTGGTCAATTGCCCAGGTTTTTGTAAAAGTAATTTTGTCCAAAGATAATCTGTACCAGAGCTTGTAATGCTACTGTTTTACTGACTGTCTCTGCCTCTGTCTCTGTCTCTTTATCTCCCTGCCCCTCCCATACTCCTGACTTTTCTGTAGAGTCATATATTTTGTGATATTTTATTACACTGGATTTTTAGTTGTCAAAATTCAAGCATCCAAGCAATTGGTAAATACAAGTGTAAAATATATTAGATCAGCAGTACCTTTTAGTTTATTTCACTTTTGAATGAAAGGAAACCTGTTTGAAATACAAATAATAAAATGGGAACAGTTAACAACAGAGAATTCCGCATGTTTGTTAAATATTTATGTACTAGCTTATCATGTAGCCCTTCTACTTTATCAAAATTAATCTTTTTCTCTTGTACTTCTCTACCATTTTTTAGCTTTGTTACATTACTTTCACACATTGCCTGCTATGTTGATGAGTCACTATGGTTACAGGGAGGCTGGGTAAGAAGATTATGTACCAAAAATGCTTAAAGAATTCTCCTCGTTCTTTGGCAAAAGGAAGTTATCATGTCTGATTCCTCCTTTGCTATATGGCATTCTTGGGCAGCTAAACTTCTCTAACACATAGAAATGACATGATGATTTATTTTCATACTTCATGCAGAGCACCGGGGCCTGTTGCTCCGCAAACATTAGTTGATGCTATATTTTTAATATTTGCATTCTTTCTGTCCTCTATTACATTCATGGGCTTAGTACCTTATCCCTAAACTATTAAATTAACCTTCTAACTTGTTTTTTAACCATCAATATGAGATCAGTGTCTTGTGAGAAAACCAGATCCTGTTTTAACAGAGATGTTTAAAAATAGAATTTGTCCAGACAGGTGGTGGGGAAGGCGAGAAAGGGAACAGTGGAGTAATTCAAAACTGATGCCACAAGCAGTTACACATCTGGAATTGAATAAGTTAAAAGAAATCCTAAGTCTTTTTGAACCAAGATTCAGAGACGATCCTGGTAAAATGAAAACTCTGATTTTTGAACATTGACTTTTTAGAAGAGGGTACTGTGGCTTTTTGAATACCTAGGGCTTCGGGGGCAGGGATGGGGCATGGCACCATTAGCTGCTGTTGGTGGTGGTCCAAGGTTGCTCTGGGGAGTATGATACACGCTGGAAGGTGAGACAGCTGCTGTCATTGCCGGGATAATGCACTGAGAGAAAACGATGAGCATGAAGGAGCGAGTTCTTTCTCCTTTTTCTTACCTCCTACCCTCCATTCAGGGGATCTCAACAGGATCCTTGCTGGCAGCAAAGAAATGCAGTTTGTTGTAGCACAAGTTCAGCCTTGGGAACTGATGACAGAGCATGGACCTAGAACTGAGACAGTATCTTTTAAAAAATATCCTGAATGTCTTTCCAATCCCACCCCCTTTGGGAATCCTATTGACTTCAGTTTTTGCACCTTACCACTTGTATATAGCTATGTCCTGCTTAAATATCCCCATATCCTACTCAGCAAAATCAATTTTAAATACATTATTTTAAGAAGTTTACTGTAGATATAGTGCTTAGCTGTAAGGCTAAAAACAGATGAGATTTTCTGTCCTCACATAACTTAGTTTTGAAACTAAGTAAATATAAGTCATTCTACAACAGAAGCAGAAAGTATTTGGAAGGAGTCAGACATTCCAACTAATGTGATTCAGAAAAAAATATTGTCAAAGGATGAGTAATATTTCACATTCAACATGTGGCCCCAAACTACCCTACTTATGCGAGTTCTCTATTCTCTCCCTTTAATTTTTTGTTATAATGCAAGCCTGATTCCTAGTCAACCTCAATATTTTTTTCTGTATATATTTGCTCATGCCGACCACATTGTGTCTAGCCAGCCAAGATTGAGTGCCTACTATGTATTCTTTGAGTTAGCTTAAAGTAAAGGCAGTGAGCGCATTTAGGCAAGAAATGCTTCTTCATAGCACCTCATGGTAGGTTAAAAGTTCTTAAAAACTCATCCAAATGAACGGAAAATTATAAACTATGCCTGGTGTCTGAAGGATAGGTTACAGTTGCTTGCTGTGGGAGAAGGATGGCCAAATATAGTTTTAGGCTTATGTTATACTTGAGTAATAATTTATAGTTGTTACTTAAAAACTATTTCTAGCCCATACAGAGGACTTCAGATAGGGAAAAAAAGGATACAAATTTAAAAGAAAGTCAAGATTGATATAGAAAAATAAAACATGAATGAGAAGAGTATGAAGCACTTTTTCATATCTTTAAAATTCCAGCTCAAAGAGTAATTCTTTATAAAGTCTTCCACAAATGTTTCAACTTGAATGACCTTGTCTGCTCCCTCTTTTGAATTTTAAACTTTTCTTTGGGTCTCTTATCGATTTGTCTCATATAGGCTTATTACTTAATGTAAAATGTTATACAAAATATTACCCATGTAAAAATGCATCTAAAATGTCTGTTACCACTTAGATAGATACATTTTGTCCACTGGTCTTTTATTTTTGTAACTAAGGAAGCATTGGTAGTTGCTAGACATATCTGCTTAAGGGGTGAGAAAGAATTTCTCTAACTGCTGTCCAGTTAGAGAAAGCAGCAGTAGGAATCAAGATTTGAGATTCTGTGCTTCATATTTTTATGAATCACAGAGAATGACTGATTCACTAAAAGTTTTCAGAAATCAATAATATTGCAAAACTTATGCTCAGCCAACCAAATTCGTGTTATCTGTTATTTTGCCATCTGTACTGCCCTGCTCTTATTCTCCGTATCATTAGACGAGCAGAAGATGAACATATGCTCATAGCACAATTTCTTAAAACCCAGAAGTAGCGGTTCCCTTGAATATTACAAATACTATTGAAGAATAGCCCTTCCCAAGCTGTTCAGAAGGGGCTTCAAATGTAAATTTGAAGACTTGACCAACTTGGAAAGAACCTATTCTTCCTCAGCTTTATAGAGATAGAAAGAAATAGCTGCAGTGATATAGCTGTTGACCTCTTACTGATTTCCTTGAGGTCTCTTTGTAACATGAGCAGGCCCATCTTTTTGTGTCAAAAGTCTAACTATGATATTCCGTTTTTGTCTTCAGTTATAGTAACTCATTAATATCTATGATAGAGGAGTGATAAAATTGTTGGGAAATGATAAACATATATTTCTTTTTTTAAATTAATTTTATTGAATCACCATGAGATTACCGTGAGATAGTTACAAGCTTTCATGTATGGGTTACATTCACACAATGATCAAACACCCATCCCTCCACCAGTGCACATTCCCCACCACCAATATCCCCAGCACACCACCCCTATCCTCCCCCTGCCTCCATGGCAGACAATATTCCCCATACTCCCTCTCTACTTTTGGGCATTATGGTTTGCCGTGCAGATACTAAGAGGTTATCAAAAACATAGAACTCTTACTAAACATTATTTTTATAAAGTGTTGGATTTAACAGTTATGGCAGGACTATGTCTGCAAAGGAATTCCAAGCTATAAAAAATAGCTGAGTTGTGAGGCAGCCAACTTATTGCCAAGATGATACAGAGGCCCTGAGAGGCAGAAATTATAATTTTTTAAATTTTTATAAGTGAGACACCATGAGGTACAGTTGTAGACTTACAAATTTCTGTGCTTGGGTTTCAATTATACAATGATCAAATACCCATCCCTCCACCAGTATCCATTTCCCACCACCACGGATCCCAGTATCTCTCCCACCCCCCCATTCCCCCCATCCCAACCTGCCTCTGTGGCAGGGCATTACCTTTTATTCTCTCTCTCCTTTTGGGTGCTGGTTTGCAAAAGAGGCATTGAGTGGCAATCATGTTTGGTCTATAGTCTACTTTCAGCATGCTTCTCCCATCCTGGGAGGATCCTCCCAACACCCTTTATTCGGTGTTTCCTTCTCTATTTGAGCTCCCTTTTCCCCTAGCATGTGTGGCTGGCCTCCAAGCCATGGATTAAATTCCTGGTACTAATCTCGGCCATTCTTGGGTGTTAGTCTCTTATTTTGTTACTTTATGTTCCCCAGATGAATGCAATCTTTCTATGTCTATCCCTCAGAAATTATAATTTTGTGGAGATTGTTAATATAATGTTAACTCTTGAGGTATAAAATTTCATAACAAAGGATGAAGGTTGAAGAATAGTAGAAGGAGTTGATTATGATCTTGTTGGAGTGTCCATATTGGAATTGTAACTATGCAGTGAGATATGTAGTAACATGGATAGGCAATAGCAGTATAGATATATGGGTCACTCTCAACTGTCCTCCCGTTTTTATTGATTTGCTTGAGCGGGCCCAGTAACATTGTGAGACTTGTGACTGTGTTTGGTATATCAAATATGTCACGGGTAGCTTGCCAGTATTTGGTATATCGAATATGTCATGGGTAGCTTGCCAGGCTTTGCCATGTAGGCAAGATACACTCGGTAGCTTGCTGGGCTCTCTGAGAAGGGTGGAGGAATCGAACTCTGGTCTATCGGGTCAGCCGCATGCAAAGAAAATGCCCTACCCATTGTACTATTGCTCCAGATATATGGGTAGACTTGTTGTTACTGTGTTTGGCATGTCAAATACATAATGGGTATCTTGCCAGGCTTTGCTGCATGGGCGAGATACTCTCAGTAGCTTGCTGGGCTCTCTGAGGGGGCGGAGGAATCGAACCCAGGTCGGCCATGTTGGCCGCGTGCAAGACAAACACCTTACCTGCTGTGCTATTGCTAATGGGACATAAAACTCTATTCCTTCTCTAAAAACATATTTGTGCTGTCAGTATTTTCCATCTGCAACTAATCTGAAGACCATATGGTGAAGTTTAATTTATGGATGATATTATTTATTCCTTTAGCAGTTGATAACTACAATGTTTTATTATTTCATTTTAGTTTTGTCATAGGAGATACGGACTGATATAATTATTTCAAATAAATATAGAAAATCTTTAATGGAAAGAATACTTTGGATCATTCCTTTTGGAAATCATTGTAGAGATATCTCAAGATGCTAGAATAGAGATAACCTATTATCTGAAAATTCCACTCCTTAGCATTCTCTTACTAACAGAAAAATGAAAACTCCAAAGCTTATAGTCACTTTTTCCTTCCCTCCTCATATGTGTGTGTTGTCTGTGTATGTACGCAGTGGAATACTATACAATGGTAATAATGAAATATAAGTTGGAAGGTATAACATCAAGTGATATAACCAGGGGAAAACAAATGCTAGATGGTCTCACTTATGTGTTAGATATCAAGAAACAAAGTTGTTGGACAGACAATATCAACCTGAAAGTAGCCTTTGGAAAGATATCCCCTGCTCATGGATTGGGAGAATTAACATTGTTAAAATGGCAATACTCCCCAAAGCATTGTACAAATTCAATGCGATTCCTATAAGGATACCCATGATATTCTTCAAAGAATTGGAGCAAACACTCCTGAAATTCATATAGAAGAATAAGCCCCCATGAATAGCAAAAGCAACTCTTGAGAAAAAGAAAATGGGAGGAATCAACCTCCCCAACCTCCAACTCTACTACAAAGGAGTAATAATTAAAACAGCATGGTACTTGAACAAAGGCAAAGTCACAGGCCAATGGAACAGGGTTGAATATACTAACACAGCCTGCCCCCAAATATATGATCAGCTAGTCTTTGATAAGGGAGCAAGAAATGTGAAGTGGAGCAAGGAAACCTCTTTAACAAATGGTACTGGCAAAACTGAGAACTACATGCGAAAAAAATGGGCTCAGAACTTTACCTAACACCATGTACAAAAGTAAGATCAAAGTGGATTAAAAACCTCAACATCAGACTGAAATCCATGAGGTACATTGAAGACAAGGTTGGCAAAACCCTCCACAACCCTCCAAAAGCTAACGGTGTTTTCAAAGATGACACGCCACTGGCCAAACAAGTGAAAACAGAGTTAGACAAATGGAACGATCTTAAACTAAGAAGCTTCTGCACCTCAAAAGAAACAGTAACCAAAATACAAAGACAGTTTACAGAATGGGAAAGCATATTCACTCAATACCCATCCAATAAGGGATTGATATCAAGGATATACAAAGCACTGGTTGAGCTCCACAAGAAGAAAATATCCAACCCCATCCAAAAATGGGGCAACAAAATGAACAGAAAATTTCTCAAAGAATAAATACAAATGGCTAAAAGGCACATGAGAAAATGCTCTACATCACTAATCATCAGGGAGATGCAGATCAAACAACAGTGAGATCATCTCACACCACAGAGACTGGCCCACATCCAAAAAAACAAAAGCAACTGGTTTTGGGACAGAAGTGACAAGAAAGGGACCTCCCTTCACTGCTGGTGGGAATGCCGACTGGTTCAGCCCTTTGGGAAAACAGTATGGACGATTCTCAAAAAATTATAAGTTGAGCTTCCATTTGACCCAGCAATACCACTCCTGGGAATATATCCCGGAGAGGCAAAAAAGTACAGTCAAAATGACATCTGCACTTCTATGTTCATACTGCACTGTTCACAATAGTCAAAATCTGGAAAAAAATCCAAGAACAGATGACTGATTAAAGAAACCTGGTACCTCTACACAATGAAATACTATGCAGCTGTTAGAAAAGATGAATTCATGAAATTTACTTGCAAGTGATTCTACATGGAAAGTACCATGCTAAGTGAAATAAGGCAGTAAGAGAAGAACAGACAAAGAAAGACTGCACTCATCTGGGGAATATAAAGTAACAGAATGGGAGATGAACACCAAGAATAGTTAAGATAAGTACCAGGAGGTCTGCTCCGTGGCCTGGAAACTGGTAGCACATGATGACAGAAAAGGCAGCTCAGATAGAGAAAGGAACACCAAGTAAAGGATGTTTGGAGGATTTGTTCGGGATGTGAGATGCGTGCTGAAAGTAGACTATAGACCAAACACGATAGCCACTCAATACCTCTATTAAAAACCACAACACCCTAAAGGAAAGAGAGAGCAAAAGGGAATGCTCTGCAACAAAGGCGGAGCGGGGTGCAGGGGTGGGAGGGATACTGGGATTAGTGGTGTTGGAGAATGGTCACTGGTGGAGGGATGGGTATTTGATCATTGTATAACTGAAACCCAAGCATGAATGTTTGTAAGTCTACAAATGTACCTCATGGTGTTTCACTAATAAAAAATAATAAATAAATAAATAAATGTCATTTAACTCTTCTGGAAAAAACTTAAAATCATCAGTGTCCCAGTGATCCAGGAAACCCATTTTGATGAAGTATTATTCAAAGAAATTATCACTGACAGTTTTGCAGAGTTGAAGAGCATACTACCCAGATTGAAGAAGCATGAACAGTACCAGCTAAAAGAGACCCAAATTAAAAAACTCCAAAATATATCCTAATAAGAATGATGAAAGCAGCAAGATCAACAAAGAAAATTACACACAATGGAGTGTTCTTAATATTTACATACTTATCCAGTGAAATACTGCAGGCCTGAAGACAATGTGGAAAATGGTAAAAGAAACTCAATGAAATGAATACCTCACTATGAATACTTTACCCGGGGAGACTCTCATTCATATTTGGTGGAACAATATACAACTTCATGGGTAAACAGCAACTTAGGAACATCATATAGACTTTCAGCCTTCTTTACAAAAAAAACTAATCACAAGTCACACAAATGTGCCAGACTTCTACAGAAAGATGATACAAAACTCCATGATAATACACTAAATGTCAATGGTCTAAATGCACCAATTAAGAGACACAGAATAGCAAGATGGATTAGAAAATTGAATTCAGTCTCCTGCCGCCTATAAGAAACAAATTTGAACAGTAAGGGCAAATACTGACTCAAATTCAAAGATTGGAAGACAATATTGCAAGCAAACAACTTGTAAGCAAACATACTTGTATCAGACGAATGAAATTTAGGTTTCAAAAAGTGAAAAGGAACAGATAGGCTAATTTCTTAATAATAAAAGTATTTGTACACCAGGAAGAACTCACACTCCTAAACATATATGCATCTAAGAAGGGACCAGCAAAATACTTAAAACAACTACTAATAGACTTAAAGGAAGACAGTGATAGCAACACAAGAATAGTTGACACCAACACTGCTTTATTACCACTTGACAGATCAATTTCAGCAAGGAATTACTGGAGCTGAAAGAAATGGAAGAGAGCAGCTTATATCTTGCACATATATGTGTATATCTTTTTGATCCCCTGCCCCCCAAAAAAACCCCAAAAACCATGAATACACATTTTTCTCCAATGCACTTCAGGCATTCTCATGATAGAATACATTCTGGGGCATAATTCATACCTATCCGTAAAATCAAGATGATATCAACTTCTCAGACACTGAAAATAGAAGTTAACCACAAACTGAAATGGAGAAATATCTTGAAACTTGGAAATTATACACTTTTTAATTAAAAAATAAACTACTGGAACCTGTGGTCAAGAGGAAATCAAAAGATTTGTGGAAACAATGGATAATGAAGACATGAATTACTAGAACTGTGGAACACAGCAGAAGTGATGTTAAGAAGAAAGGTCATAGCTAAGCAAGCATTCATAAGGAAGGAATGAAGGGCCCACATAGATAATCTAATTGTACAGTTCAGGAAACTGGAAAATGACCAACAAAAGGATCCTAGCGCTGGCAAGAGGAAGGAAATAAAACTTAGACCAGAAATTCATGAATTGTAATCCAAATTAGCAACAGATTAACAAAGAAGAGTGATTCTACAGAAAACAAGATTGCAAGACTTACAAAGAAATAAAGAACTGTAATTAATAAATTAGAAATGAAAAGAGAAACATTACAACAGATACCACAGAAACTCAAAGGATTATTACAAACCTATAATTATTGAAAACATTGAGATAGCAATCAAAATGAAAGACCCAGTTTTAGATGGATTCATTAGTGTGTTCTTTTGCACCTTTAAAAAAGACCTAGTGCTAATCCTTTTCAGGCTGTTTCAGGAAATTGAAGAAATAGGAATACTGTTGAACAGTTTCTATGTAGCAAACATTACCTTGATGACGAAACAGACAGAGATAGCACAAAAATAGAGGTTTACAAACCAGTACCCCTGATTAACACAACATTCTCAACAAAATCAAATCCAACAACAAAAGTATCATACACCACGGTCAAATGGGATTCATCCAAGAAATACAAGAATGTCTTGGCATATGCAAGTCAATCAATGTAATACACTATAATCAATAGCACTGTAGCACTGTCTTCCCATTGTTCATTGATTTGCTCGAGTAGGCACCAGTAACGTCTCCATTGTGAGACTTGTTGTTACTGTTTTTGGTGTATGGAACACATAATGGGGAGCTTGCCAGGCTTTGCTCTGCAGGCAGGATACTCTAGGTAGCTTGCAAGACTATCCAAGAGGGATGGAGGAATCGAACCTCGTTTGGCTGCATGCAAGGCAAACACCCTACTCACTGTGCTATCACTCCAGCCCACCATAATCAATAGAAGGAAAAAAATCATGTTTCCATATGATTTCTCAATAGATACATAAAAATTGGTCAAAAAGATTCACCACCTATTTATGATAAAAGCTCTCAATGAAAAGTCACAACAAAATGGGAACTGAAGGAACTTTCCACAGTATAAAGGTAAAAAGGTAAAGGCCCTCCCGTTGATCGTTGATTTGCTCGAGCGGGCCCAGTAACATCTCCATTGGAGACTTTGTTGTTACTGTGTCTGGCATATCGAATACTCTCGGTAGCTTACCAGGCTCTCCGAGAGGGGTTCCACAGTATAGTCAAAGCCATTTACCACAGGCCTACAGCTAACTTTGTACTCAATGGGGAAAAAGTAAAAGCAGTTCCACTAAGATCAGGTACTGTAGACACTGATGCTGGGAAATTGCACTGGTGGAAGAATAGGTGCTGGGACACTGTATGACTGAAAAGCAATCATAAACAATTTTTTAATGCTGTCTCATGGTGACTCAATATAAAAAAAACCTCAGAATCAGACTAGAATCTATAGGGTACATAGAGGAAAATATTGGAACAAATGTCCATGATATTGAAGCTAGAGATGGCTTTAAGGTAAAATGCCACTGACCAATCAAGTGGAAGCAAAGATAAACTAATGGGACTATATTAAATTAAGAAGTAGGTCATTTTCTGTACCTCAAAGGAAATGATGACCAGAATAAAAGACTACCCAGACTGGTAAAAATTATTTGGCCACAACTCATTAGATAATGGGATAATATCCAAAATACATAAAGCAATGGTAGAATTCTCATTCAAAAAATAAACAAATAAATAAAAACCGTTTCAGAGAAGAGGTGAATAGAAACTTCTTAAATGAGATAATAAAAATGACTAATGAAAAAATTCTCTATATCACTATCAATATAATGCAAGTCAAGATGAGATACTATATAAAATCTTTGAGGGGCGGCCAGGGAGAGGCCCCAATGGCTCTTCCCCTAGCCTCCTGGGTTCGGGGGCCTTGGGCTGCTCTCCCAGCGGGGCAGCCTGGGACATGGGGCAGAGGGTGGGGGAGACAAGGGCCAAGCTGGTTGATTGATCAGATGCCTTTTATTCCATTCTCCCCATGTGCCTGCCCCAGTCTCTCTGAGCCTCTTGTTCTGGTCTCACACTGCCTTTCATTCCTGTCTCCTCCTGTCTCTCCCACTCATCTCTCTGTGCTCCATCTCGCAGCCTGGGCTCTCTCTCTCTCTCTCTCTCTCTCTCTCTCTCTCTCTCTCTCTCTCTCTCTCTCTCTCTCTCTCCACGTGCCTGCTCCTGTATTCTTCTACATTCTTCTCTCTCTGTCCCCCTTGCTAGCCTCTCTGTGGTCCATCTTGCAGCCCTGTGCTCTCTCTCTCCAGCTCTCTTCACTCCAACTCCCTCATCTCTCCAGGCTGACACTGCCCCCAGTCAGGTAGCCAAATCAACATAAGAAAGCCCTTCCTGAGGACCCACCAAGTTCAAAAGGAACACCATCAAGGATATTCCAAAGCCCTTCCTGACTGCTCAAGGGCAAAATACCTCCTAAGGTGTTTTTCTCCTTTCCTTAGTCAAATAACTATCAAATATCAATACTAGCTATTTTTGTATGGACACAGTAAGAGGTACCATTGAGACTTGTAGGGCTGCTCTCCTGGGAACATCTTGCCACAGACTCAGACTACAGCACTCAGGCCAGATTAATCATTCCTAACCCTAGCAGGGTCCAAATATAGTTATTTCTTTTGGATCATAATAGCATTTGTCCATGCCCAAGCTCTTAACTTATAGCTAAGCATTATGGCGCTTTGGCCAGGCCATCTCAATGCCAGTGTAGCACATAGCTTACTGCTTGCCCTGGTTCCATCCAGTCCCTCCTTGGGACCCTACTTTTGGGGGCACTAGGAAGAAAGGGCAGCTGAGGCTTAGGTGAGAGAACAGATGCCCATGAGGAAAATATCACTGAGAGTCGTTATAAAAGCATAGCATATACTGTCTTCTTGTGTCCATACAAAAAGGACATTGCTCTGAATAAACTATGCAAAGGACTTAGGGAGAAGAGAAAAACAATATTTACAAGTCAACAGAATGCAGATAAAGAAGTTATAAATAAACACAGAGGAATGGGAGCACTGTGATGGGAGCAACCCTATAAACCTAAACTACCTGAGGCTATGCAGGAAGGACACAAACAGTGTTATCTATAAGATACCACCTCACACCAAAGAGATTAAAACTCATAAAAAACAATAGCAGCAAATAGAGTTGGCCAGGATGTGGGGAAAACAGTGCTCATGCACTGCTAATGGGAATGTTGACTGGTCTAGCTTTTCTGCAAGTTAATACGGTCATTATTCAATAATTGAACTACCATGTAACCCAACAATTCACCTATGTGTAATAAACAGCAATGAACCAAAAGTACAATGTAGAAAAGACATCTGCACTCTGTTCACTGAAGTACTGTTCACAGTAACCAAAATCTGGAAACCACCCCAGTGCCAACGAAGAGGTGACTGATAACGAAACTATGGTCAGCTGTAAGGAAAGATGAAGTCTTGCAATTCGCTACTGCATGAGCTGATTATGTTGAGTGAAGTTAGTCAGGGAGAGAGGATCAGACTTGGAATAATTTCTCTCACATATAATCTATAACATAAAGAAACTTTGTCCGGGAATAACTAAGCCCCAGAGACAATAAACATGAAGAGCAAAGAACTGTTCTTCAGAAAGAAGCTTGCCACTGTAGTGGGGGTGGGAGATAAGTCAGGGAAGGGACAACTAGGACAATTGTCAGGGAGAAAAGTGCCAGGCTGGGAGGAAGGAGGGAAATCAGGGACATTGGTGGAGACAAGTGGATACTGGTGAAGCAGCTGATGTTGAAACCTTGTATGCCTGAAAATTGTAATGAATAGCTTTGTAACTCTGTGATGCCTGATGATTTTCCTTTTAAAAAAATCACAACTAAAGTGTGTATACAAATCAGTGTTATCACCATTTCTGGAATGTATAGAAAAAGTAATACAGATAATGCCCAAACCAGTCATTTTACTTTAACCTGATCAAATTAAATAGCAAAACACAAAAGCAATAAATGGTGACAGGAGAAAAGCAGGCAGAGCTCCTAATAAAACTCATAATGTATGTTAGAAAACATAAGAAGTCTTTGTAGAGAGTATATTGGGGTTTCATTGTTTTTCAGTGGTTTAAAATTTTCTTCAAGGTAGCTAGTTATTTACATTAAATAGTAATTTGTGTGTTCTTGGAGAAAGCCTAAGTTTAAGAAATTTTTGAGGAATCTTGATATAAAATCTTGATATCTTGGTATCAAACCTGTCAAATTTTCCCACAAAATAGTAGAAAACTGACTGGCTTCTGGCTTCAATATATATGTTCCTTTTCCTGGTGGAGTACACATTCTGACATGACTCACTCCTTCCCCTTTTCTCTTTTTCTTCTTCTCACAGTATATATCGTCTCATTGTTCACCATTATTTTAGTGGATAAATCATACTACAGCAGGTAGCAGTCAGCCTGCTCTAGATCCAGAAATACTAGACCTCATTATACTTTTTACAATCAGGTTATGTCCTGATTTCTCAGAGATGTGAATCAAAAACAATCAGGAAAATTTTCTTGATTCTTCAGTAGGATTCAAGGAAAAGAAGAATTCTTATCCCTGAAGATTAAAGATTAAGCAAAATTTTCTTTCTAAAAAAAGAGCATAAGAAGATTAAATATTAAGTTACTTTAAAAATTATGTTTCTGGATTTTGATGTAGGCGGTAAATAGACCAATTATATGTATATATTCACTTATTGCAGCAACTGGTAAGAACAATACTAGTATAAGAGGTCTACTTTCTTGACCTAAATCAAATTGAACTTCATTTTTCTCTTACAGATTAGACAATAATCAGAATATTTTTGAATGTTGTGGAAGGTCATGAGCAAAGTCATGGTAGAATCAGAACTTTAACTCAAATCTCTTTAATGTTTATTAAACTGTTTTCCTCAGTAACTGACAATCTATGACCACATTTATTTTTCTTCAAGTTGGCCCTTGAATTATGGGGTCATGAATTTTAAAAAAATAAAGAAAATTGAAATTAATTAAAACATTTATACATATGTTACACAGTTTGTAAATTAAAGGTCATAAAAATTTTCAGTATTATAATACTATACTCAGTTACATGAACTGAGTAGTTACATGAACACAGTAATTATCACTTACATCTAATTACTAAGCAATATAGTAACAGTTATGCTGATGATTAAATGGATACAAGATGAACTCTTTTCATTGTGTTTTAATTATAATATTAAACTCTCCTCCCTTTATTATTATCTTCATTGTATTTGTTGTGGACGTTGGCCAACTAAAACTGGGGAAAAAATTCCTTAGATGATGAATATTCATCATCTAAGGAATCATCATCTAAGGGATTACATTCCAACAGGAAAAATAAAGTGATAGAACTAAAAGGTGAGATAATAGTCCTGTTTTTAATATTACAAAAACATTCCATTTTATTTTTCATTGTGAGACATTTTACCATAAAAATTCAATTATATATTTGAACTACACTTGATAGTCTTTCCCCCTAGTTTAATGAGTTACAACTAATTTAATGTATACAGTATAATTTTTTGATATGTTTATGTTAGGGCTTAGATCGTGATCTCCCTTTAACGACAAAGAGACTCCAGAGACTGCAAACAGCAAGTAAGGTTTATTTTAAGACTGGCTAGTCAGAAATGCAGGTCAGATAGGTGAGGCAAGACCCTGAACTTCTTCAAAGGGGATCTTATATAGACCTTTACTGTCCATTACAGCTGAGCCCGTGTATTTCATGACCAATAGATTTGTAACAACATATACTTTCTTAACCTCGATCAATCCATTTAAAAGTACATCACTCCTTAGCCTATACATTCAAAGATCAGCATTTACGTACATAGGCATTGTGGCTAGTGGGCATCTGGTAACTTGGACATTTGGTTATCACCTGGCTCCCTTTGATTTGGTGGAAGCAGATAAGGGAAAAGTTCTTAACAGAGGTAACTGATGAGGAAGGGCCAAGCAGCAGGGAAGAGTCAACAAATGGTTTCAGAATTTACATCCCAATAGGAAGGGCTTCACAGCTAAGGCTCTACTAGGGAGGGGGCAGGAAAGGGAGAGTTACTAATTAGTAGAGTTTTAACTCTGGAATCTCCCTCGGGGTCCCAAGGGACCTTACAGTTTACATATTGCAAATGATTATCACAATAATTTTAATTATTTATCACTTGATATAACTAAATTCTTTGGTCATATCTTTCAAGATTTGTTTCATAGTAATCTTCAGATAGATATGTTATTAGTAATGGTGATGTCATCTATTTATTATATCCCAGGAATTATTTAAAAATTGGGAACTTTTCATATGTTTACTCTCTACCTTTATGCTTTACATCTTTGCGGTCTCATTTTACGTCTTTCTATTGTACATATTCCTTTACTAGTCACTGTCACTTCACTTTAACTTACAGATATGTGATTCATCACTTTATTGTATAATTATGATTTCAGTGAGTATTTTTCTTTTTTTGGTGTTTTTTTTCTTCACATTTTTAAAAGGAGTTTAAAGAAGACTAACACTTGTAGGTACAGCTGAGAATGATAAACACCTTTTGTTTATTTGATCAACTCTTAAAAAGATGAGGCAATAATATTTCTGGGTTTTTAATCAGCGTTTTTGTTTGTTTTGGGTCACACTAGAAAGTGCTCAAGGCTTACACCTGGCTCTGCACTCAGGTATTCAAGGATCATTTTTGGCAGGGATCAGAGAACCATGTGTAGTACTAGGGATCATACTTGGGTCACCCACATACAAGACAACTGCCCTGTCCACTACACTAGCATTCTAGCCTATCAACCTTTCTTATGGTGATTGACTTTTTTTACTTTGAAACATTTTTTAAAAAACATTACATTGTCTTAGTCAGATATAATCATTTCATTTTTTGTCATAAAAACAATTGGCAAGCCATCATACAGTTCTGCAATTCAGCCTATGTCTTCAGTGGTTTCACATTTATAATTTTGAAATGGTTCTTACTCATGCTGTTTTTTTAAAGTAGCTATAATTAGTAGAAGACTTAAACAAGCACATAATAATTTGCATAAAGTATATTGTTCAACTCCATTAAAATTATGGGACATTTTGTAATGAAGTTCTGTATACTACCATTCAAATTAATTAGGTGAAATTAGTATCCACCTCTGAACATTCTGGCACGTTCTTTCAAAGCAATGTGAAAATCAAAGAACGTTTTTATTGAAAGAAGATGAGTGTTTACTTTTTTAGATTTTTCAATTTTCATTTCATTTCATTTCATCATCCTGTTATTCGTCGATTGCCTCGAGCAGGCCCCAGTAACGTCTCTTTCATCCTAGCCCTGAGATTATATTCAAGGCTATTTAGGAGAATGAGACCCATCATTGTTACTGGTATTTGGCATATTTGGTACGCCACGGGGAGTTTGCCAGACTCTGCCCTGTGGGCAGGCTACATTCGATAGCCTGCAAGTTTGTCCATTTTTCAATAAAAGACAGAAGAAATTATCAAGTGCATTTAATGGTCTTGATTTTGCCACACTGAATACCTAAATTTATTTCGTAATTTGAACAATGAGAGATGACAGATTAGGCTGATTGACAGGCAAAACAGATCAGCAAGTATAACAGATGCTATTTGTTGTTCTAATAAAATTAATTGCTCTGAAAAAGTTCATTTAAAAATTAAAAATGAATAAATATATTTTTTAGGAAGGGAATATGTGATCATAGTACACTTCTGAGAGGTGGTCATATTGATCATTAATTTAGAACTTTATTGGTGGTAGAACTCACCTATTGAGTTCGTTCCATGTCCTTAGCTTTAACCTAAACTTTAGGCTTTTTTCTTAATTTTTAGAGCAAGTCAATGAGAAAATTACCATATAGTCAAGAATGAGCAAAGAGAAGAGTCATGGGTAAAAACCAGTGTTTTTTCAACTGTTTTAGAGGTTTTATATTAATATGTGATATCAAAAGGAATTAAATATCAAAAAATCCAGTTCAGAAATTGAAGAAACTATGAAATTTGATGGATATAAACATTTCTGTCAACATGCATATGTGATGAAATTATATGTAGATTAGGTTAAGTATGTTTCAGATAACTTATTTGTCTTAATCTGTTCTGTGTCTTCAGGGTTTTCCTAGCCAGCTCATAGCATACTTAATTTGGTAATTTTCCCTAAAGACTGGAGCAATAGCACAGCGGTAGGGCGTTTGCCTTGCATGCAGCCAACATGACCGACCCAAGTTCGATTCCTCTGCCCCTCTCGGAGAGCCCGGCAAGCTCCCGAGAATATCTCGCCCTCACGGCAGAGCCTGGCAAGCTCCCCGTGATGTATTCAATATGCCAAACACAGTAACAACAAAGTCTCCAATGGAGACGTTACTGGGCCCGCTCGAGCAAATTTTCCCTATGTCTGACAAAATTCTTTCCCCATCCTATCAGTGGTTTATCTTGTAAAAAGAATAAAATTAAGTGCAATAAAGTTGCTTTTGCTGAACACTTTTCATCCATGTATTTAAAGTATAAAATAGTAAAAGTCTTTCTATTTTGCAATGAGCTTTGAATTTTTTCATATTTTCAACCCTACCAGAAAATGTTTTAAATAATAAGATAATACTTTATTCAAATACCCTATTGGTAGCAATAAATGAAATGTAGAGCCTCTGTAAAAGAGTAATACACGGGCACATGAACAAAACCAAGGAAATGATTTAGAGAAAGCAAATGAAACCTATATTCTATGAAAAATATATTAATTTATTAATTTTAGGGGTTAAGATTTCTTAGGTTATATATGTATTGTTCTCTCTAAAGAAATAGCTGGACAGAAATGAATCCAATGCAAATATTACCTATGTCTTAAAATTAAGGCATTCTGACAACCAGAGAGATCAAAGGCCTGAGTACACGTTTTACTTGCTGGAGATCTAAGTTCAGTCCCTGCTGAAACTTGTTCCCTTAAGCATCTTTGAGAGAAACTATGAGAGCAGAGCCAAGGAGCTCCAAGCACTTCTAGGGAAGGAAGGAAAGAAGGAAGGGAGGCAGGGGATTTTAATTTAGATATACGTTTTAAAAATTCTTTTAAGAGGACTTTTACAGAAGAAAGAGTAACCAAAGACTCATGACATGGCTATTTTATTCTGTATGAGGCTTGGAAATTATACAAAAAGAGTGGGTAGTCGAATTATTTTTGAGCTGGGTACTTCAAATGTAGTCCTGGCTTTATCTGACAGCTCACAAACTTCCCCCACACAATCTGCAGCCCCAGGCGGAAGTGGCTGGTGATCTCCAGAGTCAGGTCAGTTAGTAAGTGACTGCCTGTGGGATGTAATTTAATGGGTGTAGCACTCAAGAGGATAATTTCTTCCCACTCCCTCCTGCTCTGCAGGTATCAATGTCTAGCCAAATTGGACTTTAGATTTAGAGTCAGTTTGCTTTTATTTTCTACATGCCCCAATTGTATACCCAGCTGTGGATGGATTTTTATGAATGCATTATATAACTTGTGTTTATTTTTTACAAGAACTATTATGACCCACCTGCCATTGTTTAAAAAATCAATTGAGAGTTGCATATGCATTCAAATAGTATTCCAGAGAAATATATATTTTCCCCAATGTCTGCTCTTACAATAAAAATGAAATAAGTGGTTAGATTTTTTTTTGGTAAGAGTCACAGCTGTATACTGTTTATCTTTGTTTATGCCCCTCTTCTAAACACATACACAGATAGCCCTGGTCTTCAGGGGATGTGTATGACAATAACTAAGCATAACAAAATATTAAAAGAGTAAACTAGTGACATGTCAAAATATTTGAATGAGAAAACACCAACTAACATCAAGAAGTAAGAAAGTAAAAAGCCAAGGTAATGAGGAGGCCAGATCAGGCCAGACTTCAAGGTTAAGATTGAGGAGCTGGAGAGATAGCACAGCAGGTAGGGCGTTTGCCTTGCACGCAGCCGACACAGGTTCAATTCCCAGCATCCCATATGGTCCCCTGAGCACCACCAGGAGTAACTCCTGAGTGCAGAGCCAGGAGTAACCCCTGTGCATCGCCAGGTATGACCCAAAAAGCAAATAAATAAATAAATAAATAAATAAAAACAAAAAAAGATTGACTAATGGGAAGTTTATACAGAAAGAATTCAAAGATAATCTGGTTTCCTTTCTGAATGTTGTCATTTCTGTCATTTCTGTGCTCATTAGCACTTTCCTATTATTTAATAATGTATCAGTTTCTCCTTGTTCTCTACAGAATAAAGTTGGATTCTTTATCTAGCCACCACCGTTGACCCTTCTATCTCTCAAACGCCTGATCCAGCCTCTCGAATGAATCCAGGCACTCCCAGTCATAGGCCCTGTTACATGTTCACTCACCAGTCGGCCCCAAATCCTCTGAGAATCTTTCTGTTCTGTGCTATCTCATGAATGCTTTATTTCGTGGTTTATATGACACAGTGTTTGCAGTTCTATGTGCCTGGCCGTACATTTCATTAGACTTGGGAACACTTTGGAGATAGAAATTTTATTCTATACTCTTCACTTATTATCTTTTTTGCTTCTTTTGCAGGGACTAGGGCATAGTAGCCATGCAATAGATAACTATTATGGGAGCTAAGACAACAAAGAAAAATGGGCAGGAGGTGGAGAGGGGTATTAGAATTTATCTCATTTGACCTAGCCACCGATTCTTTCCATTTGACTTTCTCATAAAGAAATACTTAGACAGATACTATAGAATTTGGGTATGTTTCTTGTTTTTGTAAATATATGAAGTGGGATAATAAATGTGTCTTTCTCAGTATATTATTGCAAGGATTTAACAAAATCGCATATGTAATAATACATTTATCTTAGTGTCAAATTTTTGGTAAAAACCCAGTTGCTATTAGCTACCATCATTATTTCACAAATTTTATAAGACAAATCTTTTAATTATGTGAGGATAATTAATTGGAGTTCACATATGGTAAAGACCACAATGTTACCTAAATACTAAAGAGGATCAGATAAGTGTGTGTAGAGTCTTTAAAAGTATGGGTAGTTGGATATCTGCACATAGAGTAGACAGAGGAGAATAAAATGTGCATAAAGAATGATGACACAAGATGATAAGGTATAAAATTTATTTTTATTTAAGAGTCCCTTTTGTAAAACTTCTTGATCAAGGAGAAATACTGACTATATCATTTAAATATATAGCATCTTATAGTATTTAATAGTTCTCTTTATGTTCAGGTATACTTTTTAAAAGATGCCATCTTAACAATTTTTTGAGACTATGAGTTTAAATTGATTCTGTTAGCCTTGCTGGCTAGTCCTTCATTGTTATTTTGACTAGCTCAGGACATTTTCCACGGCAATTAAACAATTTCTAAAAATAATACTTAATGTAGAATTGCTGGCAAACTAAAGCATAATCTTTAATGTTTCTTTTTAAAAACAAACATAGAAATTTATGACAAATTTATTAAAATACACCATCTCTATATTAGTTTCTACCAAATTCTTATGAATTCTGATTATCCTCTTAAATAATGTCCTAACAACTCAGCATTCATTTGATTTGTGACTTGTTTCCTTGAAGAACTCTTGAAGGCACTTTAAACAAGTCTGTTTTTCATTTCTGCTTTCATTTTCATTCTTACTGAATGGAGATCCACTACTGAGCCCCACCTCTCAAGGGAAAGAGTGTGCAGATAAATTAAATGACACTTTTGAACTATTTTATGTATCTTCAGAAGAAAGGAACCCAAACCATAATTCCTTGACCAAGTTAACCATTTATGATCTGTTTTTTTCTGGTGTGAATTGTACTGCTATTGTTTTTTCACCTCTTCCATGTTCCACAGACTAGAGTGATAGCACAACAGTAGGGCGTTTGCCTTGCATGCAACCGACCCGGTCGGCCCAGGTTTGATTCCTCTGCCCCTCTCAGAGAGCCCGGCAAGCTACCAAGAGTATCTCACCCACATAGCAAAGCCTGGCAAGCTCCTCAAGACATATTTGATATTCCAAACACAGTAACAACAAGTCTCACAATGGAGACGTTACTGGGCCCGGTGGAGCAAATCCATGAACAATGGGAGGACAGTGCTACAGGACCATGTGCCACTGACTACCATAAATTTAGTGACACTAAAGTGTTTAACAGATAATATCCATTTGGTAGAAGCTTGGAGTAGAGAATAGATTTTAAGTGTCACCCTGGGATTTGCCTTCCAGACATCTGTCTACTAACATTTGCTAACCATCTCCCTAAATACTATCTCTCAAAAATGAATTACATACTCAAATAACCATGGCTTTACACATTTTATGAAGCTATGAAAGAAAATCACTCTTTCCAAACAAATATAAGTAGCTTCAAAATAATGTAGAATACCATAAACGCTTTATAGCAAACCCATTCTATGCTTGACTACTAAGAAGTTCATCTTGTTTCCCCTAACAGTTGCATAATTAATTAACAATAAATCAAATATAATTGGATTCTAAAGTACTTTAGGTACAGTTTGATCCTAGTTATTATATGCAGTAACAGAAAAAAATACCTTAACTTGTTTGCAACTTGTCTACATTTTCTGGAAAGTAGACAAGGTCAAATGGTTCAGAAAATCCCTTTTTGTTGGAATGTTTAATCTGGAAGAAGTCTTTGTAACAGATATTTAGAGGAATTTTTAAAATTTTTTACTTAATTTTTGTGTAGATGGTGCAGTTTAGTACTTATTGATAAGTGATTCATTATTTTTTAGCACAGTCTTTAAAATCAGATAGCATTCATTACATAATAAAACTTTGCTTATATAGACTAATGAAATTCTCTAAGCCTTGGTTAGCTCTGTAAAATGAAGTTAATAATCTAAAAGTTTTATAGTTTAAAATTTTTATGAAGGAAGAATAAATTAGATGATAGAACATGCTTTGCACAATGCCTGTCACATAGGAAACCTAGACCTATTTAAAGTACTTGTTATTATCTAGAGAACTGATTCAGTTATTTCAAATTTTGGCCTCTGACCAGCCTAACAACATCCTAAATGAAAATATACAGTGTATATCAGAGAAATAGCACAGTACGTAGAGTGTTTGCTTTGTATATGGCCAACCCAGATTCATTCCCCAGAACCCCACACTGTCCCCAGAGCCCACCAGAAGTCATCTTTGAGTGCAGAGCCAGCAGTAAGACCTGAGCACTGCAGTGTAGATGTCAGTATGCTAGTAATAGCCTTTGTATGAAGAGTCTAGAAATTGTCTTTCTAAGTCCTTGAGGTCTGTGGCTTATTTTGTATTTAACTGCAAATTTCCATGGGACTAGCCTTATTTCCAGAGTTCTACTAAACTGGGCAGTGCAGGACTATATAATAACCACCTTCCTGTCCCCAGCTGAGAAGTATTTTTATTTGGCGGTGAATAGTTCTAGAGAAAGAGAACCTGTTTCACTTGTCAGTCTTGAAGCCAGCAAGAGCTGTGCTTCTCTACTTACTAAAATAAGTTTGGATTCAGTGATAAAAAGAAAACACATCTCTTTATCTTGAGAGGTTCAACACAAATAAGTATGGTCAGTTACTCTTTTTCCTCTGTAGAGTAGATTTGTTCCTCTGCGATATTTTGCTGCAGTTTGACATAAGTCTCCTTTCTGGATTGTGAAAAATATTACAAAATTACTTGCCCCTGACTTTATTTCTGCAGTCTCCCCTGGTCCAAGGACATACCTCCTTAGGCAGTTCTGTGATTCTCATTTTGGTAGTTCAGGACAGCAACCAAAAAATACAGACAGTCAGATAACAATACAAGCAGGATTGACAACTGCAGCTATATATAATACACTTCTAACATTATATTTTCTGAGGTCAAAACTGTTTTCCAGCAAATTTCTACATTATATATATATCAAATAAATGCACTATTAAACTTAAAAATTAAATGTAAGCATTTATAAAGAAAAAAGATTTAGATTAACTGTTTAAAATCTAAAGTCAAGTATTATTTTATGTTTCAGGAGCACATTGGATACAGTGATACTCGCTTCAATCCTGGGCGACATTAGATATAACTTCCTACAGGAACAGCTTTCTTAATTCTGAAAATTTATGTATAGTTAAATTACTGTACAGAAGATTATTTTTCCTTACTCTTATTCTGTCTCGATACAATTAATGTTACTTTTGTGTTCCTTTAAAAATTTTTTTGAAAGGGGGATGGAGAGATAGCTCAAGTATTTGAGTACAAGACCCTGAGTTCTATCTAATCCCTGGGTGGCAAGATTCTCTAGCACTCTCAGTGTAGACTTAAGACCACGAAGCTGCTGTGACCAAGTACCTGTCAGACTGGTATCAACTAGGCCTGCCATTATAGGATAAGACTCTGAGTGCCCTGAGAATCACCAAAAATAGTCCTTTTAAGAACGATTATTTATAAGCAGTTATTTTCAGTACCATGAGCTAACCTCTGACACAAGCACTCTAGCCTCACTCATAATCCCCACAGGAAATACAGTTAGTAGACACTACTTACATATTACTAAAAACATATAGTAGAATGTATGCCAAGTGAAGTTAATAACAAAAGAACCAATACATTTCTTCCATTATCATGAAGGTTCTTATTGGCAGAGGATGCAAACATGAATCTGTCCAGAACCAAATCTTTGAATTTTAAATGTTCAACTATATTACAAAGAGTCATTTAGAAAACAATGTCTCATGGTAAGTGAATTTTATGTAAGAATCATTTATACCTTATGCTTTCCTGAATAGGCTAAGATGGATGGTCTTTTATGAGTATTTAGTTACCAAAAATATGAGGATGTCATATGTTTATGTATAATACAATTATAATTAACTCTATTTCTCTACTGTGGGTAAATCTTGGATTATTAAAACTGAGGAGTAAGCACTTTATCCTTCACAGTAGTAGCTCTAAACTTATTTGGTTAGACATCAAAAGTGCAGCCACCTAAAATTAGTCTGACTTCAGTTCCCATCATAATTATTGCCAGCTTGGTGGTGATATACCTTCCCTAAACTTTAGTTTTCTCATCTGTTAAATGATAATAATTATAGCAACTTATTGTGGTAGCACTTAAATTAGTTGCAGCATATAAATCATTTAATATCAGACTAGGCAGTATAAAAATGCCCTTTAATGTTAGCGTCTTCATAATAATAGTAACAACAATGATTAATATTGCATATATTTCTGCATTTGGCAAAGGGTCAGTCTTGCTAAGGAAAGAATGTTATTTTTCCTTTTGGTTTTGGAGGGGAAATAGGGAGTTTATACTGCAGTACAAGCACCCATTAACCTCTCTTATCTCCTGACACCTGTCAGATGTTGCCCACTTTCCACTAGATGTTTCCAGTCACCACTTAAGTCTCTGGGATTGCCTAAGAACACGTGACAGGGGCAGTTGAATAGACCTATGATTATGTGTTTCTATTAAAGGCCTCAGATTCTTATCTGAAATGTAATAGTCTGCAACTTCTCAATTTGCTTTACTATTCATGCTTTAAATTACTTGGGGAGACTGGTAAGGCTTTAAATGTGACTACTGACCTCATTTCCGTTTTCAGGTCAACTTGCATATTTTTCACGTGGTAGGAATTATTAGATAACGGAGTTATTGGTTTATCAACATGGGTCTGGCTAAGATGGTTGGCATTACTGTGACTCCTTAAATTTCTCCAGACACATATTTCAAAAGATTACAAAATTTGGGAGCAAATAGGTTTCTGGGACATGATTGCATCAGTTCTAAAGTAAATTCTCTTTATTAATATCCTTCAAATTATTAAATTAATAGAGAACTATCCAAGTAATTACTCCAGAGAGCCTGTAAGACCCACTTTAAGTTTCTAGTTTTCCCTTCTTAAATAATAGGTAATTTAATTTTTTAATAAATAGGAAAATATTGGTTAAAGATAAAAATAACTTTCAAGATAAAATTTCCTTTATCATATACACAACTGTCTACTGATATTCATGAGTTAAAACAACTTGCATGTAATCATTTACAAATATTTACAAATATTTGCATTCCTTTATAAATACAACACCTTGTCTTCTTACATAAAGTTAAAATTAGTGTATAGATTGCAATTTTAGAAAAAGTATAATCATATTATATTGTCAAACTGTCTTGTTTTTAACAATCAAATATTTTCACCCATTAATGTGCTTCTGGAGAAAGAATTCTCTGCACAGAAACCTATAGAAAATAAACCAAAAAAAACCCATGTAAATATTGAGGAATAGTTATCATTTTATAAATCATTTAAAGAAACATAACCTAGCTCCTATGAAGTGACATGAGTCATAAAATTATCAGAATAAGAAAAGCCAAAACAAGAAAGACAAAATTGTGGCTAACTTAAAGTAAGTTGTTAAGGACTATGCCTTTTATTAGCTGGTTTCACTGTGCCTTTTATTAATGTGGCTCAATGGAAGCTTTTGAAATATAGCTCAAGGGGCAACTAGATAAAAAGATCACAGTTTTCATAAGTTGCAGTTATAACTACTGAGAGATAGTTAATGAACACCTACTCTGAACAAGTTACTCAAATAAATGCAATCATGTCCTTAAATATTCTTGTGAGAACCATTTTGTGGAATGGAATATGAATGAAAGGACAGATTTGTGTGATCCAAATGTGTGGACAGCCATTAAGTTTGTTAAAAAAAGAGTTACCAAATATATAATTCATCTTGATTTTATTAAGATTTTTAAAATAGTTTTTCTCTCCTAGGCTAATTTTGAAAAACATTCAAAATATCCTTCCTACCCCTGGGAGTAAACAATATGGGAAACTTTATTTGTAAGTAGAGTTAAGAACTTCCTAAGTTCACAAGAGAACTCATGATTTCAGGGAAGAAAATGAGTCATGGGATTAGTTATATATAGAACTTGTTATGGGACCTTCATGGTGACCAATTCAAATTTTCTACCAAAACTTGTTTTTTTTTTAAAGTGACACTCTAGAAGGTCAAAAAAGTTAGTTTTCTATAACATTTTTGTATTTATTTTGACAATAATGAACAACCAGGGCAAAAATTTAGATAAAACTAATCTAGATAATGTTGTTGAAGGGGCATTTTTCATTGAGAATTGAAAATTGTTAAGTCAGTCAATGTCTGTAGTTAATCTATGGGATTTATATACCTTATGCAGAGGCAGAAAATTGTCCTAACTTCTGTTGATTTGCAGTTTCAACCACTAAATCAATCAGTACAGGTTATTTTCTACATATTCTAACTGATTCCAGCCTCAAAGAATTATTTTCAGGAGAGAAGTGAAGAACCAGTCTTCTGATGCCCTTTGGAAATGTGCCAAGGGGCCCAAGCAGCTGGTCACTGGTTTCTGAATCATCTCCATCTCTGTGATAGGGCAAAGAGTCTGTAATAAATGATGTTTTACTTAATATCAACTGTGTTAAAGGAGTATATTGTGGGGCTGGAGCAATAGTGCAGTGGGTAGGGCATTTGCCTTGCATGTGGCCAACCCAGGTTTGATTCCCAGCATCCATAGGGTCCCCTGAGCACTGCCAGGAGTAATTACTGAGTGCATGAGCCAGGAGAAACCCCTGTGCAAAGCCGGGTGTGACCCCAAGAAGCAAATAAAAAGGAGTATAATGAGTTTTTTCATGTATTATCTAATCTTACAATTGATAAGTCACAGAGTTTAGACATATCCATCGACAGACAAACAGTTATATTCCCTTACTAATGAAGAGATACTGTGTTTCAAGGAAGATGTTAGAACTTTCCCAAAGTCACATAGAGGTGAACAACCTAAAGATACCAAACATTTTTAACCTCCATGTCAAAGCCAGCTCTTAAAGATTCTGGTATGGATTCAACCAGTGTTTCTTCTGGCTTTCAACAAGCAGAAATATGAGCTAAATATGGGAGATAATATGTAGTCAAATTTCACCTTAATCACATATTCAGTAGTCAACTGAAAATCTCACTTAACTCCATGAGTATTGGTTTTACTCGTTGAGTGAGAATAATAAAATTGGCTAAGTTTGGTTCTTACTATATGCTTGGCAGTCACTGTCACTGTCCTCCCATTGTTCATCTATTTTCTCAAGTGGGCCCAGTAACTTCTCATTTGTGACAATTGTTACTGTGTTTTTGGCATATCAAATGCATCACGGGTAGCTTGCGAGGCTTTCCATGTGGACGAGATACTCTGGGTAGCTTGCCGGGCTTTCCGAGAGGGGTGGAGGAATCCAACTCAGGTCTGCCATGTTGGCCGCTTGCAAGGCAAACTCCCTACCCGCTGTGCTATTGCTCCAGTCCATGCCTGGCAGTATATAAAGTAATTTATGAATTTACTTAGTAGTCGTTGCAGTAGGGTTATAAAGTTAACATTATTTTTGCTGTCTTCAATTTTGTTTGCGTGTGTGTGTGTGTGTGTATGTGTGTAAGAAGGGATAGAGCCACACCTAAGCTGTACTTGGGGGTCACTCAGGAATCATTCCAGGAGGGTCAAGGGACCTTATGGGATCCCAGAGACTGAATTTAGGTCAACTGCATGAAAGGCAAGTGCCCTACCTTCTGTACTATCACACTACCTCCATCCTGTGTTAGATGAAGCAAAGGAGGACCAAAGAGTCTTAGCCACTTGATCTGAGATTCAATCCGTGGTGGTGGGAAATGGGCACTGGTAGAGGGATGGGTATTTGATCATTGTATAATTGAAACCCAAGCACAAACATTTGTAAGTCTACAACTGTACCTCATGATGTCTCACTAATAAAAATTTTTTTTAAAAAAGTTATTTAGATGGAAACCATTTCGCTCAGCTAAAATGTTTCTGTTCATATGCTCTACCCTTTTCCTTGGGTTCCTCAAAGAAAAAGAATGCTAAAGTAAATCAACCTCCATACTTCCCAAGCGTGTCACTGGATGTGCACCCACGGAAAGGCATTGAAGTCATAAGATGCAGGGCAGAAAAATCAAAACAAAACATGAGAGCCAGATTTTCTGTTGGTCCTGCAGGTTTTGTTTTTTTTTTGCCTCATTTCCTTTCGCTCTTTACCTAGTCAAATCACTCTGTGCTTGTGCTGTGGTGGGTAGCAACCCCCGGCTAGTCTCTGAGCTTCCAGTAGCAGCTAGCCCTGCGCTAATCTATTGCTAGGACATTGCATTTAGGGTTGTTTTTCAAACAAATCTATTGTGTCACCTTTTTGTTTTCCCTCAGTATGACCCCTCCACTATTAAGTTCAAACCCTATTAATGAAACTTTTCAGAACAGATTTGTTGCTGGTATCTGCCTTGATCTTTACATGCTAGTTCTTCTTATACTTCCTGATTTCTCTGTCTCTCTTTGTTTCTCTTTCTTACAAATGCGTGTACATCCACACCTCCCTACACACATATGCACATACATATACACACTATCACTGTCTTTGTTGAGCTGCCTCTCTTTATGCTTTTCAGATCTCAACTGAAGCATCATTTGCTTTCTGATAGGTCTCCTGTCCAAGTGAGATGTTCCTGGAAGTTTTCATCTGAAGTCAATTTTCTCTCTCATTCAGAATTTAGGATATATAAAGGAAGATACTGAACATTAGATGTACCATAGAATCAGTAACCATTCTCTAGGAATGAATGGAGCCTGAAAGAGAAATCCATCCTTTCCAGAGCTCTCCTAGGTAACTGGTTTTCAGCAGTTTCATCCTTTTCGTCTATAAACTATTTAAGCTAAGCCAAGCTTTAGTTTCCCCATCTGCAGCACAGCTTACCAGTTTCTAAGGACCAACTTTAATTATATTAAGTTCGCCATGAGCTACGACACATTCCTGAAATTTACTTGGAAAAAGGAGAAATTGAAACCGTTTCAGCTAGTGAGAAGTCATAGAAGGCTGGAGAGAGAAGGTATTTTCCTTGCAAGCGGTTGACAGGGTTCCATCCTAGGAATCCCATACCATCCACTGAGTCCATCAGAAGTCTTCCCCGAGCACAGAGCCAGGAGCAAACCCTATGTAGTGTTGTGTGTGGACTCACCCCAAGAAAAAAATGAATAGAAAAACGAAACAAAAATTGGGCCAGAGAAACGGTACAGCATATAGGGTACTTGCTTTGCATGTGACCAACTTGGGCTGAATCCCCAACACCCCATATGATCCTCCAAACATTGCCAGGAGTGATCCCTAAGTGCAGAGATGGGAATAAAAAGCCCTGAACACTACCAGTGTGTCCCCAAAGCAAAAGAAAGAAAGAAAAATCAAAGAAATAATAGAGGGGCCCTAGATAGGCAGTTCAAATATGTAGTTTTTGACTAAAGTGACCTTACTGATCTTGAGAAGTGTTAAATAATTGAGAATTGGGATGTCACATAAGAGATGTAAGAGAGAACCCTTACACAGACTTGATGTCTGCACATTTGTCTTTTCTCTTAAAGAAACAAAATCTTAGAATATTTATGAGTACTTACAGAAAAAAAAGTTATCCCAAAACATTAAAACCTCAGCCTGGACATTTAATGTTTTAGTTCACCAGTGTCTGTTGCTAGTCAACTTAAAAAAAATTATGGCATATTTACATTCTTTGTTATGTTTCTTTGTCACATTGTATAAAAGGAGATTTTCCCATGCTTAGTTGTCTAAGAATAAAACAATATTTTGAGAAATCTCTAAAATATTACTTACCAAAATATTTTGCTATTTATTCAAGTTGTAAAAGTTTTACTGATTCTTAGATATCTGTATTAAAATTAAAATATTCCTTTAACGTTTTAAATGAAAATCCCTGGGAACATTGCAAAATAGCTCTATCAAAAAAGAGTTATTTTTAATGTTTTTATTTTCAATCACTACATAATTCTTGTTGCTATTAGTAGAGGTGAATTGAATACATTTTTTAAACCTTCCCTTAATAAGTATCAGGTTTTCACATATGGGGTATTAGGTTATCTTTATTCAGAGACATTGCTGAAAGTAAATTATCTCCCATAATCCCTGCAGAACAGCAAAAAAATGTGATTTGGGATTACAAAATTAAACTGGTTACTTTGGGAGAGCATGTAATGAGAAATTCATGAGGAATTTCTCAACAAAGGCAACAGGTAGGTCAGAGAATACATAAACTACTGGGCTTCAGAATTACAGAATTAAAACACATATGCTTGTCCTCTTCCTGCATTTCTGAGTCAGAAGTTCTGGAGTAGGTCCAAGAACTTGCATTTATAACAAATTCCCAGTTGATTCTGCTGTCAATAGCTATGAATCTCACGCTGAGTAACTGTTTTCAAAAGCTTCTCAAGGGTCCTGCTGTCCGAAGGAAGACTGTAAAGTATGCAAACCTGTCCAAAGTATACAAGCAGAACTTCTCTTTTGACTAGTCTTACTTCTCTGAAGAATAAACAAGAAATAAAAACTTCCAGCACTGTCAACGAATGGATATCTCTGACACATTTTTCTTCAGTATCAGTTGTCTTGGTGAGGCAAAGTACATCCAAACATCTTGAGAATACTATTTCCATCATCTACTAAAACAGAAATCATACCTCTTGCATGAAAATTTAATTTCTACTGCTTACCATTTTAGTCCTTATAAAAGCTTCAGCCAGTGCCAGTATGCACCAATTAATATTATCCCAACTTTATATTCTAACAAATGCCACTGGGAGCAAAAATCTCTTTGAAAAGCAGTAAAATTACAAAGAAATTAGTGAAGCAAGTATTTCAGGATTTTAGAAGATTCTAGAAATCTTTACTTTTTTATGGCTGATACCTAAGTATGTCTTCCTAAGAAAATGGACGGCTATGATTTTGAAATGTGTAAGATAAGTTTCGAGGAGAAATACACCTATTTTAAAGGGTATTTGGTCAAAACTTAAAAATTGAGTGGTCTTGGGACCAGATATATAGCATACATTAATCACATGTGTATGTATGAGACTCTGGGTTTAATCCTGGCACCAAAAAATCAAACAAAACTTTAGAAGATTAGTGTACCAAAGATTCAGTCCAAACAGTTTTGATTAAAGACTTTTTTGATCTCTCTAGTTTTACTGTGTACGCAGAGCAATCTCTCATACCAGCACTTACATGGTCTGCTAGTCTTTATCTACAAGGAGTCTCTTTCACAAAGGGGACAAGACAGGAGAGAGGGGGCTCTGGGAAACAAAGCATAGGAAAGAAATTAATTGGAAATAGAAGTAAGAAAATAAAGCAACAAAGATGCAGGAAAATGAAGACGTGGAGAAGGATGGGAAGTGAAGAAACATAAATGAAAAATATAGTATGAAAAACAGAAGCAAGCAAAAGAAAAACATGTCTCTGTTCTTGCTGAAATAGGTTTATAGCAGTCTTGACTCTTCACACTGCTCCATTTTCGGCCTCCAGTCATTTCTGATTTTCACCTAAGCAAGTAAACACCCAATTCTCCTGAGACAACTCACTACTCAGAATGCTTACCTACTTCCATAGATACAATATTAACTTCTGATCTATTTTCTTTAGTCTTTCAGAATAGGGTGAAATCTAAGAGTAACTGTTGGTAGTTTCTAGTGAAAGTTGTCATATTTAGTTTGAGACAGTTTGGAAATTGGAATGACAAAACAGAATGAGAGGAGTTTCACTAGAACAGCACAGATGTCACCCTACTTTCAAGTAGCATCTACTTCTATTTAACTCAATGCCATTCAGCAAGGATAATTGAGTAGTTATTACATACCTGCAACTATAACTGGGTTCAAAATAAGTGGGTGCATACCTTTTGTAGAAGTCAGGTTCAGATTTATTTTCTTACACTAGTAATGTTACAAACCACCATATACATTTGATTCATAAGATCACCAAGATAGATTTGAAATAAACAGGGAGAAGCATTGTTAGAATAGTAAAAACACACTAATTTTAGGAACGTTTAAAAATTATGTATCACTCTAATGATCTCGACTTAGCAGTGACTGACTAATTTGAGAAGAGGATAAGGGGCAACCCCCAAAGGTCCCATGTCCCCTCACCCTCGATGGCACACACTGTTCATAGGCCAAGGCATCACTAAGCTCTCAGTCTCAAAAATTCTTTCCCAATTGCTGCAGCTACTCCCATCACCATTGTATCTGACACAAAGTACTTACTAGGTTTTGTTGTTGTTCCACTGGTAAAAATGCTATTTCAGCATACTAAAGCAAATTTAAAAAGTAGATTTCACAGGAACAGGAAACAAGATGGTGCTGGAGGTGAAAGATTTGTGACCATGCTGGATAGGGTTAGCCAACGAAAATGATGAAGCCTCAATGACAAATAGATTTTCTATAGCAGGAATTAGTGGACCTAAAACAAGTCTGGTAGGAGAGTAGATGAAGAAATCATCCACTCACATGTGATGAATTCCTCTACAGGAATCTCAATCAGAGGTCATGGAGTCAATGCCCATACTCTTGCCTCGTTTGGACAGTGTATAATGAGATGTTTACATGGAGCACTGCCACTCAAGTGACGAGGCAGTGAAAAATCTTGGTTCCTTAATTCAAAACAAATTGATGATTTCATCTTCATAATTTTAGAAATCTTGGGTCTCTGGGATGCTTAATTAGTAATGCTGTAGTTCAGTTTGAATATATAGTCAGAAATCTGACCTGAGGTTGCAATATTTAATAGATTAAAGAATTTGGTTCCTATTCCTCTTTCATAATATGATTTTTGCAAACCAGCTACAAAGGATATCTCAAGCAATGCTAACTCTGTCCTGGAGAATAATTGGAAAAATTTTAAATGTAATATGGTTTTCTTGAAAAATAGCCAACTTAATAATAGTCGTGTTATGAAAGTCCTAAGTAGTATAAATTCAATTGGAGCTCTATTTTCCATGTAAAACCTATACACTCCAAATCTTTAAACTATAATTTATTTGACATTTTTCTCTGCTTACCAGAAGATTTGAATGGATAGTTTAAGTTCATGAAGTACTTACTCTAAGTAACCAAATATAAAACTGACTCATGGTTTTATATTACTGTGCAGTCCATATCAGGAAAATATGTTCAATCTGTCATCCAGCTTGGTTCATATGTAAAAATGCTCACTTTTCAAAGAAGAAAGGAAATATAACTTACAGTTACATAAGTCATATAAGAAAATACCTTTTTTAGTAACTGTATAGTTCTTCATGTATTGCTCAAGTTTTAACTTTTTCTCTGGCTTTCAATTAGTTGCAATCATCTGTAGCACTGCAGCGCAGCGCTGTTTCCTGTTGTTCATAGATTTGCTCAAGCGGGCACCAGTAACGTCTCTATTGTGAGATTCGTTGTTACTGTTTTTTGGCATATTGAATATGTCACGGAGAGCTTGCCAGGCTTTGCTGTGTGGACAGGATACTGTCAGTAGCTTGCTGGACTCTCGAGAGGGACGGAGGAATCGAACCCGGGTCAGCTGCATGCAAGGCAAATGCCCTACCTGCTGTGCCATTGCTCCAGCCCTGAAATACAGCAATGATCTGTATTTCAGATCATTTATAATACATGTTATATGCATTATATATATACACCCATGTAATTGTTGCAAATTTTAAGAAATAGGAAAAAGAAAAGAATCCATGAACTAATACTACCTGTAGATAACTCCTAAAAACATTTTGGAATTTTTCTTCTCAAATATATATGTAATTTATATAGTAAATATATATACCTTTGTTTGTGTATGTTAATTTTAATTTACTGAATGTATAATATACTAAGAATATTTTATTATTTAAAATATGTAATTAGCATCCTTTCTAAACACAATTTTCTAAAATATTTTTCTGAAGACTATAGAGAATATCTAGTCATAAAATTATGGTTTAAATAATTTCATATTTTGATCACTTGAAATAATTTCCAGTATTTTACTTTTTAAAATTATAAATGATAGTCTTGCTACATAATCTGATTATCTGTCATTGTTTTCTAAAGATAGATTTTCAGGCTTCTTGCTGAGATAAGATCTTATTTTATTTTTAAGACTTTTATATTCTGGAAAGTTTTTTTTTTTGTAGGAGTGCTGCTATTTATTCAGCCACTGATTAGCTGATTGAATTGGGCATGAACTTCACCTTAATTTTCTTTTAAATTTTATTTATTTTTTTCCTCTTATATTTATTTATTGAATCATTGTGGGAAAAGTTACTAAGCTTTCAGGTTTAAGTCTCGATCATACAATGATCAGACACCTTTCCCTCCACCAGTACTCATTTTTCAACACCAAGAACCTCAATATACCCCCCTTCTCACCCCTCCCAGTGCCTGTGAGGCAGATGATTTCTACTTAACACTTCTCTACATTGATTACATTCACTATTTCGACAAAAGATGCACCACTATTGTTTAGTATATTCTGGAAAGTTTGCAACAATTCATATTTCCATTGTAAGTATGCAGAAATACTTTATTTACTGCCGATGTAATAAAAATCTCTGCTACAATAGTCTATCTTTATGACACATTTATAAGAAAACCAGGGTTAAGGCAATCATGCAACAACTTTTTTAAATAGTTGTCAGTTCATCCTGGAAACTTTGCAGTATTTTCTCCCCTTCTGTTATTTCAGGTTAAGCATATTTATTTATTTATTTGGGGGGGTTCAAACCCAACAGTGCTAAGGGGTTTATGCCTCCTCTGCATTCAGGGATCACTCCTTTTGAGGCTCAGGAAACCATATGAAGTGCCACAGAACAACCACTGCTTGACCAAGTGTGAGGCAGCACCCTACTTGGTGTACCCCAAACACATTTTTATGTACAAGGAAATTCTAAAGAAAAGAAACCAATCATTGTTTTATATTTTCTACTAGGATAGCTTGAACTACTTTTACATATTGGTAATTCTCTGCAACGTGTTTTGAAAAAGTAGTTCCTAAAAATTCTTGTATTTAACTGATGAGCAGGATTTTGACTTTTTCGAAAACTCATTTCTAAGCATTGGGTCATTTAAAATCATCTCTTTTCTCTCTTTTAGTTTAATCTAATTAATATTATATTTTATTTGTAGTTTTTGTGACTAGACATTTCTAAATGTTTCTTTCATTTCAAAGTACTTGTCACTGTAATAATACATGTTAAACATACATGAATATGCAAAGATTCAAAGCCATTTTGATTTGATTTGCAAAGACTCTTTCAGGTGCTGAGCCAGGCATAATCTTCTATTTGGAAAAATTTGCTAAGAACAAATCACTTCTGAGCCAAACCAATACATATTTTATCATTTCATTAAAAGCTGACTTCAAACAACTATGTATTGAGATGTTTGATTAAATAGCTGAAGAATTTACCTCTGAAAAATATTGAATGTCATTATAGTCAATAGAAAACCCAGGAGACAATAAAATCATACTCTTAAAGAAAGGTAAAAAAGGCAATACAATAAGGTGTATGGGAGTCAGGATCACTTTCATAAATATTAAAAAGGTTGATAATCAGAGTTTCCAGTAATTGACTCTATGTCTCACCTAGAACTGCATGTAGTTTTTTTAGAAAAAAATTACCTTAAAAACATTTTTTAATTAATACAAAGTACACATGCATTCAAAGAGACTCCGTTCCATGAACTTCATAAAATATCAAACTCATTTTCATAAAATTTACATATATAGAACCAGTGTGTAGTCTAAATTACAACTTTTCATCTTTATGTTTCCTTGGGGTAAATTAAATGAGTAAGGGATCTAGGAAAAATGTGACTAAGGAAGAGATGTGTTTCAAGGAATTGTATAGAAAGTATTTTATTTAGCATTTGATTTTTGAGAATGGGGTGGCTATACATTTAAATAAATAATTTTCTTAAATATCTACCTTCATTAAATTGTATTAGAAAGACCAGGTTATACTTGTCTTTAGATTTGATGAATGTGAAGTCAATGGAAAGCTATTCTTCTCTTCCTATGTCTGAGTAAAGGCTCTATACAGACAGAGGAAAACTTGTTTTTCTTACATGTTATTTCTTCTGACCCTTTGTAAACAGAAAACTAAGAATTCTCAAATTCTCCCACCCTGTCTTCCTTGCCTCCAGAGTGTCAAGGTTTAGAACCTAAATATCTACTTTCAATCCTCAGAGAGGAAAAAGTGTCAACTCATTTCATATTGCATTACAACCACAAGTGATTTCATGTGGTGTATCATTCTTTCTGACAATTGATAATTCAACTGATTCTGTGTACAATGAGAAAAAAATCAAGAGAGTTCCAAGAGTGAAGTATCAGACCCCTAGAGACAGCAAAGATGAGAATAGCATATTTGTACCTTAGTCTTCCCATTTAGTCATCATGACTGATGTGGCAATACCACCGTATCTTATTTTAAAGTAACGCTAGATTCCTAGTAGTATGTGTAGACTAGGCACTGGCAGATGAGGACTAAGGTTTAAAGTTGTGTACAACAGGGGAAATTGTGATCAACCTGTCTGACATGGGGATTCTCATTTTAAGATTAGAAAACAGTTCTACAAAGATTTAAAGGATTAAGAAAAGTAGTTCAATTCTTTTCACCTCTACGGCAATAGAAATACCACAAAAAAGATGAGATGTAACCAAACTTTCAAAAAGATAGAGTTAAAAATTGAAGAACCAGTGGCTGGAGAGATAGCATAGCGGGTAGGGTGCTTGCCTTGCACGTGGCCCACCCGGCTTCGATTCCCAGCATCCCATTTGGTCCCCTGAGCACCACAAGGAGTAACTCCTGAGTGCAGAGCCAGGAATAACGCCCCTGTGCATCGCTGGGTGTGACCCAAAAATAAATAAATAAATAAATAAATAAATAAATAAATAAATAAAATCCCCCAAAATTAAAGAACCAGAATCATCTTTAAAGTAAAAAAAAAAAGACATCAGAGTTAGAAACTTGTTTGTTTGCCAATTCAAATTTTTCTGGGCAGCTTTCTAAATTTATAGCAAAGTTCTGAGTCATCACATTTTATTTTATTTTGTGTTCTATTTAAGTATTTGCTGTGTAATATACAGACCCTATTTTTGTACTAGTCATGTTCAGACTTTCCCATCACCAAAAATAAATTATGTATATGATATATATGTACATATATAGTATACTATGGTGACAACTATGGCGAATATAACATGCAATAAAGTTAAAGAATCTAAGTGAGCATATATCACAGACAGAAAAGCACTTATCCTTATGGTATGATTCTTGCCCTAAAGCAACACAGTTTATAGTACTTGAGTACAAAGAATAGGGGCCAGCATGATGTCACAGCAGAATAGGGTGCTTGTCCTGCAGTGGGCTGGCAGAGGTTTCATCCTGGGCCCTTTACATGGTATCCCAGTGTCTGCCCAAATTGATCCCTGAGTGCAGAACCAAGAGTAATCTCTGGGCACCACCGGATATGGCCTCCAAGTTAAAAATAAAGTGTTCAAGATTAATTCTCTGGATAAACGTCTGACTTAGATTCTTTGGGATTACAGTAATGGTTAGTTGGCAGGGTACTATCACAGGGCAACTTGTGGAAATAAGAAAGATAATAAACATGATCTTATATCACTTTGCATAAGTATCCAAAGGCACTGGATAATCTGGATTTTTTAAAGGAAAAAATAGGAGCTACTATAAAGTTGCACTTCAAAGTGAATGAACTAGTTTTCTAGTTCAGAATTTGCCCTACATTCACTGCATCAGAAACTTCTGCTACCTCTTCATTTTCTGAGTACGAGCATCTTCATGAGTCAGTCACTCAGATCGTAGTACTTTTTATTTTGTATGAGTTTTTCCTCCTGTCCCAACTATTGCATAACTTGTTTTATTTTTTTGTATGACCATTTCCATTTCTGGGAGGAGGAGATTATTCCTATTGTCTGTGCTGTTAACTTACAAAGTGGGCACTCTTGGACTGGATGCCTTGTTACTGCCTGGCATCATCTGTGGTGCCAATTGCATTAGATTATTTATTCTGAGTTTTGAACGCAGCAGGGATTCTGTGGTTGTGCCTGCACAACTTATATGTCATACCAGTAACTTATGCAAAACATCTGCCAAAGACCTAGTGATCAAATTCTCTACCATTTTAATTTTAAATCATTATTTATTTTTAAAAGCATATTTAGTAGTTCACAACTCAAATACACTTTTCCTGCACATTTGCTTTAAAATAAGCATCAATGATATATTTTATTGTTCAAAATATGTATTTTATAAGTTATTTTTATTTATTTTTTTCAAAGTCGAATTCACTAAAATCCATGAGGTAGAGAGGCCTTGCATGTTCCCCCCATTTAGTGACTTTATCCAAGTTCAACCCTTAAGTAAACAAAGCCATTTTGTTACTTAAATAGCTTTTTTAGTTCATCTATTCACCCTGAAGTTACAAAGTCATTTATAATTGGTTTTCAGGCAACTTCCACCGATGTCCCCCAACTCCTGTTTGCCTCTTACCTACCAATCTACTTCTGGAAGACTCACTAAATATACACTTAGAATATATCCATATATAATGCACACAATGTATACATGTATATGTAGTATTCCACTGTTGCTGGTAGCCTTTCATACTTAATATTTTGCTGCCTTTTAGTGCTTCCTCCTCCTATAAATGCTCCCTCCACCACAGGCATTGTTCCCCCATTTCCCACCCTCCTCCCCATCCTATTCCTCAACCCTCTCAGAGGCGTGTTTCTGACTGAATACCAGTTCTTATGTTCTTTGATACCATGGTCTTTGGTTACTTATTATTCCACCATTGTGCTTCTTTATACCCCACACATGAGAGAGACCGTTCTAAACTGGTCTCTGCTTAACTTCATTCAGCATGATATTCTCCATGTCGCTCCATGCAGCAGCAAATTGCGTGACTTGATCTTTTCTTATGGCCACGTAGTATTCTATTGCGTATATGTATCATGGTTTCTTTATCCACGTATCTAAGCTTGGACGCCTGGGTTGTTTCCAGATTTTGGCTATTCTGATAGTGCTACAACAAGAAACATTGGGGTGCAACTGTCTTTTCTTCATTCTTTGTGGACTTTGGGGGTATATTTTAAAAAACTGGAGTTGCTGAGTCAAATGGGAGCTCATTTTTTCAGTGCTTTTTAGAAATGTACGTATTGTTTTCCAGAGAGGCGGAACCAGTTGACCATCCACCACAATGAATGAGAGTCCCTTTCTCTTAGCATTCAGCACTGGTTGTTCTTGTTGTTTTTGATGTGTGCCAATCTCTGTGGTATGAGATGATATCTTATTGTTGTTTTGAATTGCATATCCCTGATTATTTGTGATGCAGAAAATTTTCTCATGTGCCTTTTGCCATTTGTATTTCTTCTTTGAGGAAATTTCTGTTAATTTCTTTTCTCCATTTTTGGTAGTATTGAATTGTGTGTGTGTGTGTGTGTGTGTGTGTGTGTGTGTGTGTGTGTGTGTGTAAAGTTCTACCAGTTTTACTTAAATGAATCTATCAGGGTAAAGTATTTCCCTAAGTTAATCAGTCAGGGTACAGACATCAGTTAATTCTCCCTTGTAAGGTTAGTATACTCTCCACAGCAACTAGCAACTCAGATGGAATGAAACAAATGACAATTTTTTGACATTAAAAGAAAAAAAAACAGATAATATTGCTGGCAATAAATTTGTATATCTTAAATTTGTCGTTCTTTTTTCAGAAAATTTAACTCATTAAGAACTTGAACTTTAGAAAACTTATGTACAATGTAAATATCAGAAAATCACATTTTTTTCTGCTTAGTTGATGATTCTCCCAGACAACTGGTGTCAAAAGTATGTAAATGGTAATTTAGAAGGTGACCACAAGATCATTAAGAAGATGATTATAACTTTATCACATCATCAAAAAGATCTGATGAGTGATAGCACTGTAGCACTGTCCTCCTGTTGTTCATCAATTTGCTCCAGTGGGCCCAGCAACGTTTCCATTTTGAGACTTGTTACTGTGTTTGGCATATCGAATACATCACAGGTAGCTTGCCAGGCTTTGCCTTGCGGGCAAGATACTCTCGGTAGCTTGCTGGGCTCTCCAAGAGGGGCGGAGGAATTGAACCCGCCTCAGCCGGGCTGGCTGCCCACAAGGCAAACGCTCTACCGCTGTGCTATAGGGCATAAGTAATCCTCATTTCTTCCCACCATCTTAGAAATGTAACATAAAATGGGGATTTGAAGAGAAAGTTCAATATATTACTGCCTAGATTATCTTTCTATAGAAAGGAAGCATTACTGCCCTTGGCAGAAGTACTTAATATGAGCGATTTACTATAAAACACTAAATTAACAAGTCAGGATAATTTCATGCTCCCTTTGTCCCCAGTGAATCAGTGTAAATTGCATTTCATACTAATTGATTTACAAAATGCATGTACTATAAGAACACTGGGGTTTCTTCAGTCTACTTGCTATATACATATATATCTACATATATGCAAATAATGACACTTTTATATTAATAATTTGTTAGGGACTGATAGGTGCTCTTATCAGTCTACATTTTTGAGGATTCTTTTTGGTGACTTTAAAAATAGTAACACACATCAGGTTTCAGTAGAATTAAACCAGAAAGCAAAAGCATGGGTGCTGGATCTAACAGAAAAAGACTTTTAAATTTGTGTCTTAAGACCACAAATTTAAAATACAAATTTTTTTCAAAAAGCAGAGATACTGAATTGCCCTGGACTGGAGCGATAGCACAGGAGGCAGGGCGTTTGCCTAGCACGAGGCTGACCCGGGTTTGATTCCTCCGCCCCTCTCGGAGAGCCTGGCAAGCTACCGAGAGTATCTCACCCACACAGCAAAGCCTGGCAAGCTACTCGTGACATATTCGATATACCAAAAAGAGTAACAACAAGTCTCACAGTGGAGATATTAATGGTGCCCACTTGACAAAATATATGAACAACCGGAGGACAGTGTTACAGTGCTACTAAATTACCCTATTTAGTGTATTTGTTTCACATAACACCCTCCTTGACAACTCCATGACCCAGTGCCTTCAAGGTATTTATTTCTACAGACTCTTTGTATTTTCTTCTTCTACTACATGAATGCCATGCTTTAAAATACTATTTTCTACAAAACTATTTTTAAAATAATGATTGAATACTTGCCTAATTTTAAATTGTCTAATGATTTAGGAAACTGTTAATCAGAGCATCTGGGAATATGGGTTGATAGTGACTGTGTCAAGTTGGTATAATCCTAACCTGGAAGTTGGACTATGTATACAACCTGCAAAGAGATATCTAATTGGAAATAAATGTGTAGTTTCTGATAGAGCTTTTGAAATATGGGGCAAGTTGTAACCACTTGTGAGATTATCCATGAATTCTAGGAAGCCGGTATAAAAATTAGAATTATTTAGTCTCTAAAAGAATGATGAGCAGAGATGAAGGTGTATGGGGGTGGTAGAAATGGTTAAAAACATTCAGTATATTAGTGGCGAATAGTATGGGAACATTGGTGGTGGGCATGCTGTAATATATATATATATGTATATATATATATATATATATATATATATATATATATCCACACAGTGACTCTGAGGCCCAGAGGAAAGGGATACTTCCCCTGCCCCGTGGCCCACTTTCCTCCCAGTGCTCCGAGGGGGGACTCCAGGGCAGGGCAGAGGCTGTGACTCTCCAGTCATGCTGGAGCGGGGAGGGCACTCTAATAACTAGTTTATATAAAAAGTAAAGGTACAAAAAATAGAGTTAATCTTATTTGGAAAAAATAAACCATATAAAATAAGCAAGAAAGGGAAATGTTGTCTTACTTGATAAGAGCTTTGGTGACTAAGACCAATCCTGAATTTGGATTTTATCTTTTTTCATTCATTAATTATGTACTTTGTGCAAGCTATTCTACCCATAAATGGAAATTCAAAAGTTTTTTCAGTATGGAGTAATGCCAATGAGAACAACAGTTGAGTTAATTTTAGTATGATATGACAAATACCATGTTAGAAGATAATTTGGAAGTCTGGTGAATAGTAAGGTATGAGTTATGGGTCTTACCCTTGGACATAACTTTTCAAGCAGGAGAGTCGCTTATATTTTTCTCTGGAGATTACCATGGGTACAAATTGTATTCATGTATTAGATAACAGATAACAATGCTAACATTTCCTATTCTCTTTTCTGTTTTACTTCCCCTTTGGAATTACAAATTGCTACCTGATCATTTAATCATCACAATCACGACCATCCTGTTGTTCGTCGATTGCCTCGAGCAGGCCCCAGAAGTCGATTGCTTCTTCCCAGCCCTGAGATTTTTTAAAAAGTGCCATATTCAAGGCTCTTTCAGGGTTAGGAGAATGAGACTCCATCATTGTTACTGGTATTTGGAATATTGGGTACGCCACGGGGAGTTTGCCAGACTCTGCCGTGTGGGCAGGTTACATTCGGTAGCCTGCCAGTTTCTCCAGAATAGGAAAGAGATAATAAGATGTCACGCGGACACAAATGTGGCCGTGCGCTTCCGGGAGCTGGGTTTTATAGTCTCTGAGTCTTGGCTATTGATGGAATTACCAGCGCCAGGGGGCCAGCTGGTGGGTGTGACCCCTGCCTACTGGAATTTGGAGGATCTGGGTGGAGGATGCTCAGCCCTGATCCAAGCAGGCTTGTAGATCTCAGCCCCGGGACCCATATGCCTTTGTTCCTCTGCCAGTACCTTCATTTAATTATGTTTTAAAAATTAGATATTTCCCACACAGTTTTCACTTTGATACACAATATGTGTTTTATCTGAACTAAATACAATAATAGAAGGTTGAATTCCAGTATATGAGATGGTGACCACTGTAGAGTTTTGTTCTCTGATCACTTATTTTAAAATTGTGCTTCAACATAAATTTGATTTCAGGAGAAAAATAAGGAATATAGCCTTAATATATGAAATTAAATACAGATAGATTCCATTTTGTAAAAGATTAATTTTTAAATATATTTTAATCATGTTTGATTGAAATAAATGTGTATTTTAGGAACTAAATATGCTGTTCAATTCAAATTTAATTGTTAGAATGAATTCTTAATTAATTTGAATAAATTCAAATTCAATTATTTGAATGCTCCCAACACTCTTATGATATTCATAATGTATTTCTGTGATTCCATTTCTAAACAATGAAATTAATATTGTAACTAGACTGCCAACAAATATTTTTAGTGGAATTTTGATAGAATCCAGAAATGTACATAAAACCAACAATGGGTTTTGAGACTCTATATAGCACAATTACTGTTTTATTTCTTTATTGTTTTAGGGCCACACTCATCAGTGCTCACTGGCTCCGTGCACAGGTATATCTCCTGTCTTTTCTTAGGGAAGTTTATGTGGTAACAATGATAGACACTTGCACGTGCCATCTCTGTGGACCCTCAATTTCTATTTTGAAGACCACATATGCATATGTGGTTTAGACTACCCAGAGTCAAATAGAAATGTAAGAAACTCACCTAATGTTATTGCTTTTTACAAAGAAATAATGCTAACTTAGTTATCAAAATATTTTATGCAAGAGTATATCATCACTGTTTTGTATCTGCAAAACTATTTGGTATGATCTTTTTCAATTATAATGAAATGTCAGTTTAAAGCTTTGGAAGTAAAAGACTACTTCACCACATCCAACATTTCTCTCCCTCATACCTAAGACACTCACACTGAATGAAGATTATAGGCAGTTGTATGATCTCTTTCTCTGGTGAAAGATAAGAACATTTCTAGTGGAAGTAATACACCTTTATATTCAACAGCAAATTTACTTTCAGCATAGAGTCGGTTTCAGGGTCTGTTTCAGTCAGCTGTTCAATGATGCTGCCAAGGACCCCAGTTTTTTCCATTTCACCACTCCCTCAGCTGTTTGTCTGGTTGTTCTCAGGACCACAAGATAAATTCCAGTAACCATTTTGATTAAATGCCTCACTGTTCAAGAAGAAAGAAGAAGGAAAACTTTTCCCCAACACCAATTCAGTTTAGCATGTACACCTACCTGTTAGTCAGTCAATGTTACGGTAGAATGCCTGCCGTATAATTAATTTAGACTAATTCATACGTAACCTTAGAACAGAGATTGGGCCTATTTCTTTGAATAAGGGTAAGGAAGAGTGAATATATGAATTATATTAGAGTTCGTTTTTTTCTGTGACAGAGAAAAATTAATAGTTCTTTTAACAATGGAGGAGTTTGGATGAAGGAAGGCAATCAGGAGCAGTACATAGTTTATAATATCTTATTGACAAAGAATAGGTGTTCAGGACCTGTGCCTGAAGCTCAATGCTTTTATGAAACTCATTCTTACGAATGAATTGCTTGATGCACTCACAGCAGGTTTTGGAATACCAGAAAAATAGCATTTATCTTGAAGAAAAAGTAATAGTGCTATATTTTTAGTGAAAAATGATTGTTACTGATTCTCAAAGAAACATTTTTATTCCTTTTATGGACCTCTAGTTAAACTTATCTACCATAGTTTCTGGTCTAAAATGAAAACATTTGATAAGATTAACTAAATATTTTATAATTCTTTACAGTATATTCATGAATTTGATTCACATTCTTCCCAAGTTTCCTCAGTTGAAGTGTCAGGAAATATAAGAACCTCCTGGCCAAATTGAGCACATCTATGTCAAAGTTTTGTGTAAAACAAATGATTTAACAAAAGAAAAACTTATTTAAATCTTAATTTAAGTGTTATTACATCGATCATATTAGAGTGAAAAATGTATAAAAAAATTTTCACCAGGGTCTTGAAGTAGCATGCTTGCCTTGCATATAACCAATCTGTTTTGATCCCTGGCATTCCATATGTTCCCCCAGTCCAGCCAGGAGTAATCAATATATACAGAGACAAGCACAGCCCAAAAACAAAAAGAAATATTTAATCAAAAAATGCTTCAGACCGCATACCAAATTCACTATGGGCTTACCTCTCACACATTCTTTGCTACCCTTAAATCTATCTATCTATCTATCTATCTATCTAGTCATTATTTTCATTAGAATATTATACATAAGCATTTTGCATTTTGACTATGAATCAAATAAACAAAATTAACTTTCCAATAGAAGATGATCTTTCTAAGGTGTTAATGTTATTATCTATATTTTAAAGTAACCTGTTAATAGTTAAATCCTACATGTATATTTTGTGGGATTTTACTTTACTATTGCTTTCTTTAGGGGGGGAGGTGTGAGCTACCTCTGATGTGTTTAGGATTGCTCCTTGCTCTGTGCTCAGGGATCAGTCCTGTTGGCGATAAGGGAAACAAATTCAGTGCGAGGAATTGAATTGCATAAGGCACATGAAATGCCAATACTTTAATCTGTGCTATCTGCCTGATTCTTATTGCAAGGTAAGAGCATTAACCTCTATATTAACTCTCTGCTCCCTCTCATTTTTTTTTTTTTTTGCTTTTTCCTTTGTTTCATTTTTGGGTCACACTCGACAATGCTCAGACTTACTCCTGGCTTTGCATTCAGGGGCCATTCTAGGTATTCTCAGGGGGCCCTATGAGATGCTGGGAATCAAACCTGTGTTGGCCATGTGCAAGGCAAGCAACCTGTTACTCCAGCCCTCTGGTTCCCTCTTTCAAATTTGAGCAATGATATTTCTTCTTATAAGGTGATTCTTCTATTGACCTGTAAGTAATTACCTGTGCTGAGGTTCTGGGAAGTCCCGTGAGAATCTGTTCTTGGTCTTTTTTTTTTTTAAATACAGTATAGAGCACTTACCTCAAATATGGCTGTTGAAATCACAGATCCTATTAGTATGGAGAAAGTGAAGTGTATTACATCCATCTTTCGGTGTGACTGATCAGTCATAAAGTATTTTAATTTCCACTTCTTATTTACTAGGTGTATCACCGCTCTTCTCTCCCCACTCCTCCTGGAATAAATAACCTGCCTGAAGTCGTATATATTTAACATTTGCTACTAGTTGTTTCTTCTGCCAAACCCAGAAAAGTATTTGTTTGCCCAATTGTAGGAGACTACCGATTGTATTTCTTGCATGCAATGAAATAGCTTTTCTGTTGTCAAGGTGAGATGGTAGAACCAACCTGTCATCATCACTGATGTGCAGCGCACATGTATTTTTTCCTAACACAAAAATTATATTGTATATAGAAGGTATAGAAATGCCTATTATATGTTATCCTATATAACTACCCACCCGCCCATGCCCTCCCTTCACTTTCTTTCTCTCTCTGTCACATACTCACATACACACATACATACATATACACACAATATTACAGACTCATTCATTTACTTCAGGAATTCTCAGTGGTTTGCTAGGAAATATAAAAACCCACTAAATTGGTATCTAATATAAAAGATTTATAATGTGTGTCTCTTACCTTGAATGAGTACTTCCGATTCAGAAGGCAAGATGTAAATAAATAATTGTGATTTCAGGGAACATAAATATGATCTATCTAAGGAAAGGAAGAGATTAAACCTTGCGGTTATGTAATAATAATCACAAATCTTATTTGAGTAGTCTATGCCAGCCTCTGTGCTAAGTTCATTAGTTGATTTAATGTTCCGAGGTTCTCTCATCATCATTTTGTAAAGGTGCAGAAGCAAAATATCAAGATAATATAATGACTTCCCAAAGTCCCCAAGTGGAGTTGGAATGGTTATGTGAACATAGTCATGCTCATGGCCTCAGCCAGTTCTCCATGTACTGACCCCAAGATAGATGGAACTTAATTACAAGATCATTAAAGGCACCAATATTCCAATTTATGAACATAGATGATGAAATGCAGAATCTAGGAGAGATCAGGCAGCTATCTGTTGTGGGAATGGGATATCTTATTGCAAATTAATAACTTGGGTACAATTTTAAATCATTTTTTTCCTAATCCATCTAGTTCTTAGTGAACTGAGACTCAAAAATACCACTTCTAACATACATTATCAATACCAAACACTATATTGTTGCAAGTTTAAAAGTCACTAGAGACTTCAGGTTCTAAAGATTCAGTTTAATTTTCAATTATGGATGCCCCAGTTAAATCCTCATTCTGCGCAATTTTCAGCTTATACATTTCTTTCAACCAGTTACTGATCAAAGTACAAATATGGTCAGAACTGCTTTTTTAAAAATTATTTTTAATTGAATTGCAATGATAAGCACATGTACATTATTTGTTCAATCAGATAATGTTCCAGCACCTGACCCTTCACCAGTACTCTTCCCAGCACCAATGATCCCAGTTTCCCTCCCAGCCTCTGACTCCCACTTACTACTATCACAGGCAGCCTCTCTCTCTCTGTCTCTCTCTTTCTCTCTCTCGCTATCTCTCTGTCTCTCTTTCTCTCTTTCTCTCTCTCTCTTTCCTTGTGGGCTTTATGGTTTGCCATATAGATAATTAAAGGTTATCAGGTAAAGCCATTTACTTATTTTCAACACTCGATTTGTGTTCAAAATGATCACTTCTAACTATTAATGTCGTGTTGATCCCTTCCCTATCCTAACTGCCTTTCTTCCCTCCCCGCCTTGTGGCAAGCTTCCAACCATGGTCAAAACGTCTAATTCCGTGTCTTTATAATATGAAAAATTAAAGGAGTTGTGTATAGGTGCAGAAGGGAAGGGATGATTTATCAGATGATTCCTTTGGAAGGACATTGAATATGAGGAATAAGTTTTGCCTATCTTCAAAAGCCCTGATTCTATGAAATTGTGGTTTCCTAAGAAGACAGGAGTGAGGGTTATTTAGAATATGTAAAGGGGTATTGAGACAATAGTGACAATAGATCTTATTATTATAGTGTGGAACAAGCATTTGCTGAGTTGTGGAGCTGTACTCCTGAGACAGATGCCATGTACACGGTAACATTAACAATTTAAAAGTATTGTCTATTTTTATCAGAGATATCAAAAAACAATGTGAAGTTGATATATGCTTAGATATGAAAACTGAAGGAATCCTCTTCTGAACATGGTTATGGTGATTTTTCTGGGCACAGTTTTAGACTTAGACACATGTACTTGGGGTTTAATTTCTTCACTTTATAATCACATAATTTGGAAAAACTTTTGACGTTGACTGAATCTGAATTTTCTCATCTATCAATAAGCCTCAGCACTATGTGATTATTTACTTGTGAAGTCACGTAAAGTACTTAGAATGTATTTGGCACATAGTAAGTCCTCAGTGAGGGGCCACTTTCAATATTTTTATTTGCATCTATATTTTAAATATATGTAATATGAAATTCCAGATAGCACTTCTAGTTTTGTTAATATTCCTTAAAGGCATTTTGTAAAGTGACTGTGATAATTTTAAATAATTAAGAAGATTACAGAAGGATAATCTTTCAGGCTTTGAAGGGGAAAGTAGAATCACATATGTAATTACTTGTCTAAGATTATTCTATAGGTTCTTAATAGAAATTGCCTTTCTATTCTGCAGTTCCGTCTCCACCACAGTTTCTTTACCTGTATGGCAAAATTAAATTGCTGCTGAAGCATTAATCATAGAAGAACTTTTGCTGTTGTTCCTCTGACATTTAAAATCAAACCCCGTAAAATGCAAAGAGTTTCAGTAAAGATATAATGTGTGTGATAGGTTGGTCTTTTGGACAACTCTCTCAAGCCCCGATTTTTTCCCTGAAAATATTGTCCTGTGAAAGTTGGAAAAATAAAACTGGATCCTGAACTTTTAAAGGTTATACAATTAGTTGTAAGATTTTTTTAAAAAAAATGTTTCATGACTTATTAATGTGGTGCAAATCTTTGATATATATGGTTTTTGCAAGTATTCCTGATAATAGTAGGAAAGGTGAACACAGGTGCCACCATCACGTTCATGTTGTGAATGGGATTTTCTTGACACCGTGTTTTCACAGTGAGAGAATTGCAGTTTCTTTCTTCAGGGAAAAGAGTGGGAAAAACCTAATCTATAGCACTGCTAACGTTAGCACTTCTTTATATAGAAAGATCCTGCTAAACCTGCACATTTTTATTCCTGTATTCATTATGACAATAACAATTTTTCCTCCCATGATAGAATTCAGTTTGTTAGGCAGAAAGCTGCACATTGAACACCTACAGAGTTTTATTTTGAAGCATTACCACCGTGTTGGTGGCAAAGATCATTGCAAAGAAAAAGAAAGGTTTCCAGTAAGAAAATTCAAGTGAACCAGAATTGTTAGGAAAAGTACTGCTGGAACAACCATGATTTTTAAAAATTCTTTTCTGTGTGTCATGTCACTATTCTGGGTTAAACAATGCCATCCATCCTCAGGGAAAAAAAATCTCTGAGGTTCTTGGTAGAAGCTCAACTTCACATTTTGCACTTAAATATGGTCTGTGTCTGGAACATTGTATATCTGATTCTATATTATGAACAGCAATAAATTAAGGTGCCTTAATTAAAAATAAAAAAGAAAAATATCTGGATCAGTTAAAATAGAAATACTGTCTATTTCATACATGCCAGTCCATAAAAGATTACGGGTAAGCAAAATTCACTATTCTTTGCACTGTCTGCGTAATCACTTCATGATTTACCAGATATGTTATACCAACATAAGCTGCATTTGAAAGTTTCTGCAGAGACCTCGCTCCTAATCCTCTACTTTCTGTCCTCTGTCTCAACTGTCTCCTGAACCTCTATCTGAATTCAAAAGCCCATATCCAGTGACATGTCATCTCTTTTGTTTCCCTCCTATCCTGTCCTCTGGTCAATTTCTATCTCTTGCCTGTGTAGCTCTAATTTTGCTTTACACTATAAAATTTAAATAAACGCCAATTGTCTTTCTCACCTTGGTTACCTTTCTTGAACGCTATCTCCAACTGAGCTAAGGGAAAAAAATTCCAAGTGTCTTAATAGACCATGAGTAACCTCTATCACAGTACAGTTTCACTGTGATTAGAAATTTCTATGAGCACAACTGCCTGCTACAGTAGGCTACAAATTACTTAAGGGTCCTCATTCTTATTCACCCTTATGTCCACATTACTGTTTATATAGTTCTCTATATAAACAGTAATTAAAAGAAGACTCAGTTTTTTTTCTTTTAAATAACTGTGGTATCCCAGGATGTAATATACAAGTCCCTGGAAATGGTGGAAATTAGATAAATATTTGCTGGATTAGTGTTCTCTATTAGAAAGGCACTTAGCCAGCAATAATTTGAACCCAGATAAGAATGGAAGATGGGAAGGCAAGTGTGGTATGAAAGGTCATTGAGTCATGACGTGTAGGGAAATAAATGATAGGTTATAGCTGTTTTTATTATCCTGGGGATTGTTGAAGGAATCTAAGCCCTTTGGGTTAAAGACAATTCTATTATAAAGGTCCATGGCCAAGGAAGTATTATCGATTTGGTTTAACCCTATTCAACTTCCCAGTGAGGAGAAACGGCTTCTATTTCAACTTCTATCTCATCTTCTCTTGGAAATGTCACTCTCCTCTATAACTCAGGCACATCAACAGGAGACAGAGCTGAAAAGACTATGCACTGTTATCAGAAATTAGTGGCAAAACCCCTCTGTCAGCTCAGTGGCAATGACTGACATGCAGTTGATAGAACTGTTATAGATTTCATCTGTAAATCACTTATGGGGACTTTATAGCTAAATTCCTCTTTCTGTACTTTTTGGACATTTGTTATTGACAAGAAAATATGAAGCCTTCTATTTTTGCTTTACACCAAAAATAGACATCAGTGGTTATCATAACTCGGGTTATTAATGTTATGTTCTATTTCATCATAATTTAATAAGAAAAGTATTTCCTTTTATAATTTATCCTTTGACACATAATAACCCTAAGAGTGTTTTTTTTATACCCAGCACTCAATCTAAAAGTGAATTACTTAAATGACTACAAAGTTAAGTTTATTCCTGGAGACTCTTGAAATATACTTTCACATTTGTAAATAAAATATACCCATTCTGTTTCAAAGAGCTTCTAGAAGAGTGATCAATATATGTATTGTATATATTGATAATCTAGACATTTTAGGTTTTCGAAAGCTGCAGTGCTGTTATTCTTTGCATCATAATAATTATTCCAGAATTTGGTGGCTTAAAGAGCAGTACTTTATTATTTCTCGTGGTTTCTTTGAGTCAGGAATTTATAAAGTGCTCAGAGAAAGTGATCATGACATTGTTCAATGTGTTCAATATGGTAAACATTTACTGAAGTTCACACTGTGGCTGAAAGATTCAATTCCAAGGCAGTTTTCTCATGTGGTAACTTGGTGCTGTTGACTGGGGAGTTTCATTTCCTACATGGAGACCTCTTATTTGAAGAGATTGAAACGACCAAACCAATGTTCTTTGTGCCTTTCATGAACTGGAATCAGAAACTGCACACTGTGACTTGGCCATATTGTGCTTATTGAAGCAATTATAAATGTCCACTTCAGTTAAGGGTAGATAGAGATCACCTCTCAAGGAGTCACGCACTCTAAAGGACTGTAGCCCTGTAGTACTGTCCGTAGCACTGTCCTCCTGTGTTCATCGATTTGTTGGAGTGGACCCAAGATTTGTTACTGTTTTTGACATATCAGATATGCCGTGGGGAGCTTGCCAGGCCTAGCCATGCATGAGGGATACTCTCATTAGCTTGCCAGGCTCTCCAAGAGGGGTGGAGGAATCAAACCCAGGTCAGCCGCGTGCAAGGCAAACGCCCTACCCACTGTCCTATCGCTCCAACTCCCCCTCTAAAGGATTATCAATGTCAAATTGATAAGAACAGGTTGACTGAATATATTGGTGCAGGTGTGGTAAAATACCTTCTGTCATGGCTGCCATGAATGCCATTACTCTAAGGACCCAAGTGATAAGCAGGGTGTGACCCTTACTGTCAGATAGTTTATGGCCTAATAGAATGAGACAAAGAAAGAAGGGTCAGGAAGAGTCATTTATCAAGCCATAGCTAGAAGGTTAGATGAACTCAGAAAGGGAATAATAATTTGAGTATGTTGAAGACTGCCTCAAAGCAAGGGTTGAAATTTGGTTTTTGCTTTGTGAGAGTATCTTGAATACTCTCATAGATATTAATGAAACTGTTACGCTTCCTCTGACTGTGGATTTCTCTTACACTATCATGAAGCTCTAATATTTTTTTTCCATGTTCGACAGACAGTTGTTTAGACCAGGTTTGGGAAATTTCTTTTATTATATAAAAATATCAATTTTTGCTTAAAAAATAAAATATTTATAGGCACATTTTGAAGATCTTTCCTTGTTTGTGAAAGTGTAACTTAGGTTTTAAAAGTTTAATTTAGATCTGCATAAGTGTCTGTAAATTTACATGGATATTGGCTAAAATTTCACTTGACATTGGAAAGCAGCCAAGACACTTTATTTATGGTCTTTGAAAGATTATGACTGTGCCTTTAAAAATGACTACAGGATTTATTTGGAAATAAATATTATGCATGCCATTATCCTAAGTCTATGTTTCATGCAAGTAAAATCCTCTTAAAGTCTAATTCTATTTTAGTGAAAAAAGTATATAACCTAATTTTAAAATTAAAAATTTACTTTTAAATAGACTTAGGATAAAAAGGATTATGCTTCTTCAGTCACTTTTCAAACTTCTCATAATATGCATTACTTTTATTCCAAAAAATAGCAATCTAGAGGTATCTGCCTGGTCTACCATTCTCTCTGAGGCAAAAAATCACACCTGTGTCATTTTGTATATCATTTCAATAAGCTTAAAGTGTTTCAACTATTAACATCCTTTGTATGAAAACCACAGCCAAGTTGATTTTTTTTAAATTTGGGGGCCACACCTCACAGTGCTCAGGCTCTGACCTCAGGGATCACTCCTGGTGGGGCTCCAGGGACCATATGGGGTACTCAGGAAGAGAACCTTGGTCAGTTCTCTTCAAGACAAGCACCCGACCTACCTCACCACCATATTTTAATTTTTGAAGAGTAAAAAAAGTGATCACTGAGCATGAATCTTGCAAAAAAAATCAGAAATGGAATATTTAATTTTATTCTTTATGATTTTCTATGTTTTTCTGTTAAGGTAAGGGCTTTATTGCTGTGGTTAATCATGTGATTATTTTAAAATTTGGGGAAGAAAAGAGAATGGAAGAAAATGTGAAAATTATTCATGGAACATCAAGGGATTGAATGGGAAAGAAACTTTATTTTCCCTGCATAAAATAATTTAGGAAGGTAAATCCTTAATGCTTATATATATGTATTTAAAATACATTGCAATTGTGTTCAACTCAGGCAGAGAGTTTGTCCAGAATACTTGAGACATATGGAAAGTCCTTTTGTTTAGAATCTTACCTTTCCTCACTGAGTGATAAAGGTATTTTAGTAGCCTTATAAAGTTGCTAAGGAGATGTTAGTTGAGAATTACAGTAATTTTTCTAAACCCAAGTTAGTGGTCAACACCTGCAAGAAAATCTCCTAGAACACAGCCTTTATAAATTTGAGCTGTGGGCACACTGGATATAGGAGGTGTCAGAGAATCTATGAATACACCTGCAGAAATTTGATATACAGTACTTCACTGACTTTAGGTAGCCTCAGGCCTGTGTAATAGAAGGCTAATTTTGATTTTATTTTTTGTGTTTATGATCTCTTACAGATCGTACAGGAAGGCTCATATGTACTTGTTTTTCAGTTATAACAATAAAAGTATAATCGATAGTAGTCTCCAACATACAGAATGTTTGGTACTAATTGTTTTAAATAAAATTACTGTATAACTGAGAAAATGAACTAGGAGCAGAGTTTCTGCTTACAGATTCTAGCAGTGCTGTTTATTAGGCATCAATTGCTGTAAGGGTTTTATATTTATTACCCCATTAAATCTCTTCAACATTGTGGGTACCACTCTTGTACCTGGGTGTCATTAGTAATAGTTACTGTACCCTATTTTAGCTCCTGACCAGGTGCAACTCAAATTACACACACACACACACACACACACACACACACACACACACCACGGAAATTACCACATCTTATTAAAATAGTGAAGTACTCTAGCCTCTGAATTGCAGATCACAGTAAAGTATTTGGAACCTCGGTTACAAACTTGTTAAAAACCCTCAGTTCCATGATGAAAAACATTCACATTTTTAAAAATAGTCTCTGTTAGAAATGGTTAAATTATTCTAATTGAACCATCTAATGCATGGAAGTTACTTCTGAAATCCCAAAGTCCTAATTTTGCCTAATGTTTGTATGGCTAACTATTTTTCTGAGGGCAGGTCCACCCAGTGGTCCTTGGGGAAGTGGGGTATTAGCAGCAGTGCTCAAGAAGCAGAGATCCCAGATCCCCTGCATGCAAATTCTGAGCTCAGTCCATTAAGCTACCTCTCTGGTCCATATTGGCACTTACTAAGGCAGAATATGTGATGTGTTATTCCATAAACAAAAGTACATGCAGAAACGCTACTTATTATTACTTACAGTATAGGCATTATTAAAATAGCATTCAACTTCAGAGCTTATTTTAGTGTGATTTCATTAATGCTAACCAGTCTATTTAAACAATATTAGTCAGTTTCTAGATTGGTAGAGTAAACACTTTAAGACAATCCCACTATAACATTATTTAAAAATCTTAAGTAATTTGTTACTTGAGTAATAGTACAGTGGGTAGGACATTTCTCTTACATGTGGTCAACTGTGGTTTTTATCCCTACCAGCCCATATGGTCCAATGAGTCTGCCAAGTTTAACGTGTCCTAACTAAAAAGGGCTAACAGGTACTCCCTGCCCCACCAAAAAAACCAACCAAAAACCTTAAACATTTTAATATATAGCATAAATCATCCATTTACTTTCATGTGTTTGGAGGTAAAGTAAATTATTTTTTAAATCAAGGGCTGCACATATAGTTCAGTGAAAGAACACATTCTTTGCATGTGTGATAATTTGTGTTTGACTCCCAGGACTCTAAAAGATAATATAAATTAAATTTTAAAAATCGCTGGGGCTGGAGTGATAGCACAGCGGAGAGGGCGTTTGCCTTGCACATGGCCGACCCAGGTTCGATTCCCAGCATCCCATATGGTCCCCCGAGGACCACCAGATGGATTCCTGAATGCATGAGCCAAGAGTAACCCCTATGCATCTCCGGGTGTAACCCAATAAGAAAAAAATAATTTAAAAAAAAGTCCGTGAAAAACATTGATATGAGTGCATTCAAGTATTAGACACATAGCCCTTTCATTGAAAGGTAATTAAAGTAATTAGACTAGACATTTAAGACACAGCCGTGACCTACTCTTCAAGTTCATGTTCTCCCTTGAACATGTATGTTGCTTGCTTGCCTCTGTGTTTCATTGCTTGACTATTTCCACACTGGAGAAGCTAGTGTCATCTTTCAAACATTTACTTCGTTTCTCTCTCCTCACACCTTTCTAAAGAAGTTTTGGTAAAAGACTTTCTTGCTTCATCAAGCAGATAAACAATAGACATATGAAAAATCTATCTATGTGTTGATAAACATCCATATATATTTTTTTGAGAAAATAAAAAATTTACTTGGTGTTTATGTTGACAACTTGATAAACATTTATGAGAATTTTCTCCTAAGACAAACCTTTGAATAGTGTTACGATGAGCATTAAAATAAACAATTCGTGGAGAAAAACTCTCAACTAGTTTTTTGTTCTGATTACCTTCTAGGGTTACTTATGGTGCCTTTTCAAACACAGATTCCCCTTTAGATTTAGTTCAAAAGTATAACCATGAAGTGTATTTTAGGGACTGAAAATATGTATTTTAAAATATGTATAAAATATGATTGAAGACATTTCTGCATTTCTCCCATTTCTCCCATTACAAGTAGATTTACTAAATATATATGTTTTGGTGAGCCTGTGTTGATAACTTTTCACTCTTCTAGACTGCCTGACCCAGTACATTTTTCCTTTTTTTTACAACATTTCCTTTTCATCTTCCAAAGAAGTCTATCAGGTGTTTATCTGTTTAACAGTGTTGATGTCATAAGAATGCCAACTACTCTATTAAAATAATGAAATAAATCATATCAACTTGATCCTGATCAGCTTTGGAAATTAGGAGCACCAATTCCAGCTCAGTTAAAAATCTGCATATAGGGGCTGGAGTGATGGTACAATGGGTAAAGCACTTGAATTGCATGAGGCTCAGACTTTCACCCTAAGATCCTTCAGGAGTGAGCTAGAGCCACAAGTAAACCCTGACCACCTCTGGGCATGGCCCCCAAAACAAACAAACAAAACCTACATATAACTTTAGACTCTGCCAAAACTTAACCACTACTAGCCTAGTATTGACCAGAAATACTACCTATAAGATATCCAATGGACAAAAATATATTTTTAATATTTTATATATGGGCTGGAATTGCTCGAGCGGGCCCAGTAACTTCTCCATTGGAGACTTTGTTGTTACTGTGTTTGGCATATCGAATACATCACAGGGAGCTTGCCAGGCTCTGCCGTGTGGGCGAGATACTCTCGGTAGCTTGCCAGGCTCTCCGAGAGGGGCAGAAGAATGGCTGGAGCGATAGCACAGCGGTAGGGCATTTGCCTTGCATGCAGCCAACATGGCCAACCCGAGTTCGATTCCTCCGCCCCTCTCGGAGAGCCCAATTATGGGACCAGCACCAGTAGTCACATATCACTAGAAGTCCCACAGTGGTCCAATTGAGGAATCTACTGGGGATGACCTCTATATTTTTAAAAAGCAAATTATATATACATATATACAATATAGACACACATATAAACATACAAATATACAGTTATATATATGTATATACACATATAAATACACACACAAATACACAAATATATACATATATATATACATAATGCACATATATATGCATAGGGAAGCAAAACTATATTTTTAGTACTGTACCTTATTTGGCTGAAGCTATAGCACAGATGGTAGGGTGTTTGCCTTGCATGCAGCCAACACAGCCGACCCAGGTTCAATTCCTCCGCCCGTCTCAGAGAGCCCAGCAAGCTACCGAGAATATTCAGCCCGCATGGCAAAGCCTGGTAAGCTACCCGTGACATATGGAGACATTACTGGGCCCGCTCGAGCAAAATCGATGAACAATGGGAGGACAGTGTTCCGTTGTTCTTCGATTTGCTAGAGCGGGACCAGTAACATTGTGAGACTTGGTACTGTGTTTGGCATATCGAATACATCACAGGTAGCTTGCGAAGCTTTACCATGCAGGCAAGATATTCTTGGTAGCTTGTCAGGCTCTCCGAGAGTACGTTATTTATTGATAGTTCAAGTTCATATCTGTTTATAAGACAATTTGTGTATAAATGGACCTGTGCCATTCAAACATGTATTTTGGTCAAGGATCAACAGTGTTAATGAAAAGAAAGAATACAGGTAAAAGAACAAGAAAGATAAAGGGAATACGTTTCAGAAAATGCAGCAAACATCCCAGGTAGCTTAATGGTTTTAGTTAATGTTTTGTTGTTGCTTAAAGCTGTTTGTTATTAATTCAATCATCATTAGAAACTTGTGTTCTGCTCTTGTCCTACTGTTAGAAGGCTTAAGGGTAATGGAGATAGGAGTCATGGGTCTTTCCCTGATGACTTGAACCTTCCCCCACTGCTTGGGAGAGAGCAAAGCATGTCAACCCTGTGGTCCCCATTAGTCAGTCCCACGTGGTACTCTGCCCTTCTTTGCCCCATCAGGTCAGTGTAAGATTTTGCATAAGTTACAGCAAGGCAGCTTAACTGAAAAAAGTTCCTTATTCTCCTAGAGTGTAATATGCATACTAAGTAATAATAAACATAAAAGAAGTCATTGTGTTTACTTATTTATTTTCTTTAAAAAATAATTTTATAAAGTAGTTGACAATATTTGATTACATTTAATATTCAAACACCAATCTCACCACCATTACACCTTGCCACCACTGTATTTCGGATGTTTCCATCCTAAACCCCAATCCCTGTCCCAAAGTAGAACCCAAATGATATATTTTGCATTGCTTGTTATGAAAACCCACTGAAAATGCTACAGAAAGTATCTTTAGAGGAAAGAGTATGAAAATTGTTGAATTTAACCCAGGGGCCGTTAAGCCCTTCTATAAGAGTTCACTATCATGTCATTAAAGGTTGAGCCTTGTGTGCTTTTATATAACACACACATATATACACACACACACACACACACACACACACACACACTTATTTCCCTTGAGATTTGTTGCCTCCTACTTTGAATCCCATCAAATGTGGTACAATACGGATAGGAGTATGAGTAGGGTTCGCAGCCATGCGGTCCAGAAATAGGTTCACTCATGGGTGAGTCTGAGCCCGATTAGTGGAGAGAGGCCCCGAGCGTGGGGGTGGTTGAGTTCTGGACATTTTCAGCTGCCAGGGCTGGGTCCCTTGGGGTGGGGAGGGGTCTTACCCACCCTGCTCCTGGGCGCCCTGAGTGAAACAGCCTGGTTACTTATTTATTTAATCAAAAGAAATTTATACAACTAGAAATTTGAGTAAAGAATCCCTTAGAAAACGCGAAATTTAGGGGATATGGTGCTGTCAGCAGGTCAATCTGTACCTGTGAGTTGAGTGCATCAGCAGCCTGATGGCGCCTTCAGACTTCCATATACCCCAAATGTATTCCAATCACTTGCTGCTGTGCCTTTGGCAAGACCCCAAAAACTTGGGGCAAAGTATACCAAGAAAGTAAACGGCCAAAAGTTAGGTATGTGGGAGACACACCCACGAACCACTTTGGGCTCAGCTATATAATTGGAGGCATGGACTCTCTGGTTTCTGATGGAATTGCTTAGTGGCTATGATCCCAGAGACTCAGAAACAAATCTCAAAACCCAATGGTTTTTGGCAGAAATGTGTCCAGTCCCTGTAGTAGATTACTGGCGCTAGGCCAACCCAGGTGGGAATAGGTTTTGTGCCTTGGCCTGTTCCCCCTGGTGACCTGTTGGCTGCCATCCTCCACAGGCCACTGGACAGTCTGGACCCACAGTGAGGAGACACATGGGGCTTCATGGGATGGGGGTGGAGCCGGCCCTTTCCTCCCTATCCCAACGACACCCCAAGTAACCTCCCACGAATGGCCTTTATGGCTCCTGATCAAGCTGCTTAATGGCCATGATCCCTAAGACTCAGAAACAAATCTTGAAACCCAGCGGCTTTTGGCAGAAATGTATTTGGACGCCGCAGTAGGTTACTGTCGCTAGGCCACTCCAGAGGGGAAAGGGTGCTGTCCCTCCACCTGCTCCCTCTTGGTGGCTCTGTGGCCACCATCTGCCAGAGGCCATTGGACAGTCAGGTTTGGGCCCGCAGTGACAAGACACATGGGGCCTCATGGGATGGGGGTGGAGCGGGCCCTTTCCTCCCCATCCCAAAGAGACCCTGAGTTGCCACCCACGAACGGCCTCTCTGGCTCCTGATCAAGCCATCAATGGCCATTATCCCAGAGACTTAGAAAGAAATTTCAGAACCCAACAGGTTTGGGCAGAAATCCCTCCAGATATAAGCGTTAAAATTTCGTAATTTCAAAATCGCACGGCCACTATTGCAGCCACGTGACACCATATGTTATTCTTAACCAGCAATAGAAAACAAATTGTCTACTCTTGCCTTTTCAGCAGATCTGAGTGTTGGGGTAAAATCCCAAATAATAACGGTGGGTCTGGTGTCAAAATATTGAATGTGATCAAAGTAGACAGAGAGTAATGTGGAAATCATCTGCCCCACAGGTAGGGGGCAGGTGTGGGGTAGGGGTATACTTGGGTTTTTAGTGGTGGAGGATGGGCACTGGTGAAGGTATGGGTATTTCATTGTATGACCGAGACTTCAACCTGAAAGCTTTGTAACTGCTCTCACGGTGATTCAATAAATAAAATTATAAAAAATGAAAAAAAAGTAAGGTGGAGTTCATGCCCAGTTAAATCAGCTCATCAGTGACTGAATAAATAGCAGTACTCCTACATAATAATAATTAAAAAAAATAAAATGCAAAATTCAAAAATTGCATTTATATGAAGAATAACAGGAAAACTCTGAACTTGGTTCTCAGGCTGGGCTGCATACTGGGAGGATTTGCTCCTTCCTCCTCAGAACAAAAATTAAATTTGAAGTTACTTCAGTTTTAGTTTAGGCGGCAAAGGAAGGTACTAAACACATAAAAATCTTCATCTCTCGATTCCTTGTATTCTGTTGCATTTACTGAAAACAGAATCTTTATTCCTTGCTTAGCCTTTTATAACTAATAATTTATTGCGTTCTTTATCTTAGGATGGACTTTTAGTAGTTAGTCATATTGAAGGAACAATTTGGTTACTTCATGTTCCTTAAGCCATCACTTATGAAAAGGCAATATCATGACTTTTGGCACTTATGAAGTATATTTGCCAGTGGGTAATTTATATTTGATTATTTCCAATACCCACCAATATCTTCATAATGATGCCAGTGATACAAACTTTACCACACATGCTTTTAATTCTGGCTTCTTTGAATTAAGAAAAAAAAGCTTGTCCTTCACACCCTACCGAGGTCATGAGTTACCCCCCACGAGTGGCTCTCTGGCACGGCCATGGCTCCAGCAGCAAAAGGACTTAATTCAGAGCCCAGCAGCTTGCGGCAGAAAAGTGAATGGACCATGCATTAAACTATGGCACCATGCCTCCCTGGGAGGGAAAGGGTGTTGCTCCCTTCCACCTTTCCCCACCCTGGCAGCAAGGTGGCCGCCGCCTCAGAGCTTATAGGAAAGCCAGGTATGAGCCGGCAGTGACAGGGCAACTGCAGTCTCATGGGGAGGGGAACAGGCTCGTCCTTCACGCCCTACCAAGGTCATGAGTCGCCCCCCACGAGCGACTCTCCAGCACAGCTATAACACCAGACGTATAGAAACCAATCTCGTAATTATCTGGCTCTTTGCAGAAATCCAAAATCATTTTATGATTCTCATAACCAGCTATAGAAAACAAAGTATTTCACAATGCCTTTTCAGTAATTTTGATTGTTGGGGCGGGGGGGGGGGGAATTCTAAACAGTAATGGTGCATCTTTTGTCGAAATAATGAAAGTAATCAATGTAGAGAGAAGAGTTAAGTAGAAATCATCTGCCTCACAGGCATTGGGAGGGGGGTATATTGGGGTTCTTGGTGGTAAAAAATGAGTACTGGTGAAGGGAAAGGTGTTTGATCATTGTATAACTGAGACTTAAACCTGAAAGCTTAGTAAGTTTTCCAACAGTGATTCAATAAATAAATCACTTAATCACTTAAGTGATTTATCACTTAATCCCCATTATTCATCGATTTACTCGAGCAGGTGCCAGTAACGTCTCCATTCATCCCGGTTGCGTGCTAGCATAGCCCAATGGTATCTGTTCGTTCTAGGAACATGCAGAGCCTCAAACCGATCATTGAGGGTCTTGACGAAGAAGTCGGACCATCTTGTAGGTGGGCGTCCACGTGATCTTTTGATGTCCCGTGGAATCCAATCAGTAATGGCTCTAGTCCAGTGGTTGTCTATAAACCTCATTACGTGTCCAGCCCATCTGATTTTTGATGCCTTGGCAAATGAGACAGCGTCCCTGATTCTTGAGCGTTGACAAAGATCAGAACTCCGGATTCTATCTCTCATTTGAGTGAATCATGATATTCCAAGCATAGCTCTTTCGATTCCTCTTTGAGAGACCTGAATAGCGTTCTCATCCTGTTTTCGTAGGGTCCAGGTCTCTGTGGCATATGTTAATGCAGGAAGAACAGTGGAATCAAAGAGATGTGCTCGTAGCTGGAGGTTCTTTGTCCTTTTAGTTATTTCTTCAACGCTCTTGAAGGCATTCCAAGCCGCTCTCTTCCTCCTGCGCAACTCAGGTGCCAGGTCATTCATCATGTTGATTTCTCGACCTAGGTATATATAACTGTTGCATTCGGAGATGGTGGTTCCGTTGAGAGTGAATGGAGCGTCAGGAACAAGGCTGTTTCTCATAAACATTGTCTTCTTAAGATTCAGCTGTAGTCCGACCTTTCCACATTCACGGTCAAAGTCATTCAGCATTTGTGCCGCTTGGCTGATGTTTGGTGTTATTAGAACGATGTCATCAGCAAAGCGGAGGTGGTGTAGTTGCCGACCATCTATCTTCACTCCCATGCTTTCCCATTCCAGTCGCCGCATGATGTTCTCGAGGGTGGCACTGAAGAGTTTTGGTGAAATGGTATCACCCTGCCGAACCCCTCTCTTGATATGGATGATTACTTCTTTGTAGATTGGTGAGATCCTGGTAGTGAATCCGCAATAGAGCTCACGAAGGATCCTGATGTATTGAGTTTCTACGCCCTGATTGGCTAGGGCTTCCATGACCGCTTCCGTCTCAACAGAATCAAAGGCCTTCTTTAAATCAATGAACGTTAGACAGAGCCGCATCTTGAATTCTCGAGAAACCTCAATGAGCTTAGTAATCATGTGGTTATGGTCGATGGTACTGAATCCTTTTCGGAATCCGGCTTGTTCACATGGTTGTCCTTCATCTAGTGTTCTGCTAATCCTATTCAGGATGACTCGAGTGAATAGTTTGTAGATGACAGACAATAGGCAGATTGGGCGATAGTTGCCAATGTCATGGATGTCTCCCTTCTTGAATTTTGCACTAAGGAGACGGTGGTCTAATCCCGTTTGGAATTTTGGGACAACAGCAACATCAGTTAGGCAAAACCGCCAATAGAATATGATGTGGTCTATTTCATTGTGGAACCGTCCATCGGGAGACTCCCATGTCCAGCGTTTAGATTCAGCCTTTGGAACTGTGAGTTACCATGGAAGGTCTTGGTTGACATGATGAACTCAGACAGTCTGTCACCCTGTTCGTTCCATTCTAGGCCATGGGTCCCGATGTGGAGTTCATCGGCTTATCTTCTTGGTCCTATCTTGGCATTAAAATCACCGACAATGATCTTGTAGAAGGTTTGATCTTCTTTATAGAACTTCTCCAGCTCTATGTAGAACTTCTCAGTTTCTCTTTCACCATAACTGGATGTTGGTGTATAGACAACAAAGATAGAAACTTATAAATAAATATAAGAAGAAAAATATATAAATAAAATAATGAAAAAAAAGTAAGGTGGAGTTCATGCCCAATTCAATCAGCTAATCCGTGGCTGAATAAATAGCAGTACTCCTACATAAAAAAAAAAGGAAAAAAACAATATAATGGCAATTATGTAATTAAAAATACAGAGAAAACTCAAATTACCTTTATAAGGAAAATATCAGCTAAGTTCCAAGTGGATAGGTTTACGATTTCAAACAAAGGTTTATATCTAGAAAAAGTGGTCTAAATATCTGAAAAATGTTTTACTTAATGGGGTTGATTTTTAAGTCTATCTGGTCATTTAGACCAAGTTGTGGCCTTGTCATGATTAGGAGGTTAGTCATTGGAATTAAAGATTCCAGAAACAGCATTATTAAAGTTGCTGAGGTGTTTAGAAGCTGACTCATGTTAATGAAATGCACCAAGGACATAACATTAGCTCCACATATAAGACAAAATAATTATGTGTTTATGTATTATTGTTTGGGGCTGGAGCAATAGCACAGCGATAGGGCTTTTCCCAGGCACACAGCCGGCCCAGCCAAGCCAGGTTCCATTCCTCCGCCCCCCTTGGAGAGCCCGGCAAGCTACTGAGAGTATCTCGCCCGCACGGCAAAGCCTGGCAAGCTCCCAGTGACGTATTCGATATGCCAAACACAGTAACAACAAGTCTCATGATGGAGATGTTAACTGGGCTCGCTTGAGCAAATCAATGAACAACAAGGAGGACCGTGACCTTGATGTATTATTGTTTAGTAGGTGTTTCAATTTGTGAAAGCTGAAACAAAAGATGTTTCACCTAAGATGTATATGATCATGGATATAGATTTATATTCAGACAGCAATGGGTTACAGTATTTTCCAAACACCTACCCACATAGTGTCCTGCATAAGGGTTTCTTTGTTTTTAATACAGGAGGAACAGTATCAATTCGTAAAATTGATCAAATGAAGTTAAAGCACTAAGCATATAAACTGACATGTAATAAGCCAGCAGCTCAGTGTCAGCTTTCAACATTGTTTTAATCTTCTTTCTTATCTCCATGTACCTCCAGCCACCATTATCATTAAGTTCTATTCTGATTCAAAGCTGTAGTTCTTTCCATACCATTATCCTGGCAGGAGTTGGTTGACTAACCATACCACTTCAAATCTTACACAAGAAATCAAATTCTAATCAGAAGGCAGTTTGGATAGATGGCAATCAAAGGAAAATCAGTCTAATAAACATAACATTTATGACTACCAGCCCTGATTGCCAGATATCTCTCTACAATGGGGGAATCCTACCATTCAAATCCAATAATGAGGTTAATTTTTCAGAGCTGACTATACTAATCACTTTAATTATTTCTAATTATAAAAAATTGTGCTTTTGGGTTCACCTGGGAATTTGTACTGCAGAATTCTAGCCCTACCCCAGATTCGATGAACCAGAATCTTTAGTTTATCCAAACTCCCTGCTGATTCAAATGTAAAATCAAGTTTGAAAAGGATCATTGGACGATTCTCAAAAAATTAGAAATTGAGATCCCATTTGACCCAGCAATACCACTCCTGGGAATATATCCCAGAGAGGCAAAAATGTATTGTCGAAGTGACATCTGCACTTGTTTGTTCATTGCAGCACTCTTTACAATAGCCAGAAACTGGAAGAAACCTGAATGCCCAAGAACAGATGACTGGTTAAAGAAACTTTGGTACATCTACACAATGGAGTACTATGTAGCTCTTAGAAAAGATGAAGTCATGAACTTTACATACAAGTGGTACAATATGGAAAGTATCATGCTAAGCGAAATGAGTCAGAAAGAGAGGGATAGACATAGAAAGATTGCATTCATCTGGGGGATATAAGGTAACAAAGTATGAGATTAATACCCAAGAATAGCTGAGATCAGCACCAGGAGGATTACTCCATAACTTAGAGGCTAGCCGGGTATCCTAGAGGAAAGGGCAGTTCAGATAGAGAAGGGAGCACCAAATAAAGGATGTTTGGAGGATCCTCCCAGGAGGGGAGATGCATGTCGAAAGTAGACTATGGACTGAACATGTTTGCCATTCAATGCCTCTTTTGCAGACCACAACACCCAAAAGGAGAGAGAGAACACAGGGGATTGCCCTGCCACAGAGACAGGGGGGATGGGGGGATGGGGGTGGGAGGGATATTATCCATGGTGGTGGAAAATGGGCACTGGTGGAGGGATGGGTATCTGATCATTGTATAATTGAAACCAAAGCACAAAAAATTGTAAATCTACAACTTAAAAAAAAATAAAATAAAATAAAGGGAAAAAAAAAAAGAAAAGGATCATTTAAAAATATTCCTTCTTAAATACCTGGGCTCAGCCATTAAATGCAAATTCTTACTAGTTTTCTTCCTGACGGTAACTTTATTTCCAAATAATCTTATTTTGAATCCTATAGCTTTACACTACAAGCTTTCTTCTTCCCCCCATAAATATACAAAAAGACAAATAAATGAACTGTTGTATAGACCCCAAACTGTTGTATAAAAGGGAATAAATAAGGGAAAATCAATATTAGCTTTAAAATGTCTCTCTCACATCTTGAGTTTCAGATCCTGGCAGATTACTCAGTTAAAGGCAAACAATCAGTTATACATTCTTTGGTTCAGGAATTAGAGTTCGCTTTTAATCACAATATTTTTAATAAATTTTTTGATCTTTATTTTTTTAAGTCTTTCACCTTTTTAATTTGTTTTTTGCATGATGACTTTCAGTCACTAATGTGAAAATAAGTTCATTTACCATGCTAACACTGATCAATACAAAACCTGGGAATTTGGGGGGCAATTTGTGCTCTTAAGTTTTTCCAAACAAATCATAGTTGTATCTGCATTTGCCACCATCACTGGATGGTTATTCAGTAAGCCACTGTGTCTTTTTTAAAATCTACTTAGATTTTCAAAGATCATTTTATCATACTGATCTTTAATGAGTTTGGTCTCCAAAAATTCTATATGTAACTTTTTAAACTATCCAATGAGCTTGTGGCACTGAGACTGCTTCTCTCGCCTGCATTTCTTCATTTCTCTACTCTTCTCTATGAATTATTTAGCTTGTGGAGCTGATAAAGCACCCAAACTATAAACACAGTTATCTTGAGATTCCGTCTCTCCCCTAAAGTGCAACATGGAATCTGTGTAACCAAATACATGGTCCTTACTTGTTTTCAAATTTGTAGAACCAATACACACACTACATATTCATTTTAGCCTTGACCTTAAGTAGTTTGATTTGTTTTTATTATTATTATTATTATTATTATTATTATTATTATTTTACTTGGGGGACACATCTGGGTGTGTTCAGGATTTACTCCTGGCTTTGTGCTGAGGAATCATTTCTGTCAGGGCTTGGGGGTCCATTTGTGGTGTTGGTAATCACACCCAGGTTGGCTGCATATATGGCAAGTGACTTACCTTTTGAGTTACTTTCTCTACTCCTTGATTGTACATATTTGAAAATGATCATGAAGACCATCTTCCCCTAGCACTTGAATGAACTTTTCTTTTAAATGTCATATATTATTTTCCCAAATCTTTCATTGTTGTAAAAAGAGACAATTTCCCCTCCTTTAACACAGCCATTTAATTTAGAAGGGTAAAACACATGGAATTTTAATGTCTACCTGCCCACTCCCCAAAAATTCAATGACTAAACCTAGAGTTATAATCGGGTGTCTGAGGTTCTAGATAATTCACTTTATTTAATAACCACATAACTCTTGGGTGATGTATTTACATTTTATTTGTTTATTATTTAAGAAAACCAGTGAGGGATTACTGGTTGATTGTATTTGGTTTATCTTCCCTTTAAGCAACTCTCTTTAATGCTAAGACTTTTGTCTTCAAGTTGTCAGAAGAGCTAAAAGAAAGGAATTTTCAGCTCCAAGGATTTTGACAGTGGAGGCTGTAACTTAGTTATACTGCACATATTCAATTAGCATATGAAATCATATCTCTTCTACCAGGAAAGGGAATTAAAAAGAGAAAAGAAACATTAAAATGCCAAAAGGGCAAGCGGATAGTTTTGGTAATGGGGTGACTCAACTGAAAGAGTTTTGTACACCAAATAGTAGAGTTGTCATACATTGAGCTATGGAGGGAGAATCCAAGCATAGACATACACTGATGTGGCCAGGAGAACAGTTTTCTTCAGGAGCAGGGCTAGAAAGTTATTGCTATATATTTCTTCTAACATTTAAAAATTGGCTTTGTTAGAAGTCCTTAATCAAAATACTTCTAGTGGAAGGTACTATATTTTCCTTCATTTGGTCTTTCTGTTTTCACTCATTTTATTCTTTTCAATGTGCTTCTCTTGCCGATTTCTCTGTTGCTAGTTAAACCAAGTAACAAGTGCTTCTGTGGAGGGAAAGACATCCAAAGTTTCCGTTAGTCACAAAATTTAATTTGATACATATTTAATTAATACGTTGAATATGTATACATTTAATTTAATACATATACATTAAATATGTATGCATTTCTGAGACTGAATACAGCAAAGCTGCCCACTCAGCATTCCTTGTCAAACAGTAGATCAGTATATCCCTACTCCGAAATGTTCATAATAAAATCAGTTTTCTTGGGATGACATTTAAGAGTCTAAACTTTTCTCAACTTTATTTCTTTCTTAATAATTCTGTTATTTGTTATTATGCCTTAGCTGAATCCATTTGTCCCAATCGGGCTAATATACAAAGTTTTCCCCTCTTTCTGATGATTGTGCTTTGCTGACGTCATTTCCTTCCATGTAAATATCCTTCTTTTACATTTCTGTTTTCCAAATCTGATCTGCTTTCCAGAAACCAGGCCAAATACCAATTCCTAAAAGCAGCAAAGGGTGAGAACATTTTCTTTCCCAGTCTTTCTGATATTCTCAACTAGAAATAAACGCTCTTATTTTGACAATGTAAATATTATTCAAGATGTCTCCTTGCACGATGGAAGTCTGCTTTTCTTAGGCTAATATTTTATTTGAAAAGCTTTCAGTCTTTGGGCCTGACATCTTTGTGATTGAAATGTACTATACTCTCATTCACCTTCTGTAGAAGGATTCTGTTAAAATAGAATATAAAAAATTTTATAGCCTGCGTTGACCTTTTCATAAACAGTCACGTTGTAAACAAGAACCTGCTATGGGTTGAGCTACATGAAGTTCAAGATCTAGTTGCTCAGAGAAAAACAACTCTGAAACTACCTCAGGTCACAGTCTGCCTTTTTGCTTATTTAACACTTGTGTCTCTCAGCCTCTGTGTCTCCCAGCACTTCTCACATTTGGAGAATATTTTTCTCATCTTCCCTGGTGAAGTGGGCTGGAGCAATAGCACAGTGGTAAGGTGTTTGCCTTGCGCACGGCCGGCCCGGTCGAGCTGGGTTCGATTCCTCTCCCCTTCTTGGAGAGACTGGCAAGCTAGCAGAGAATCTCACCCGCACGGCAGATCCTGGCAAGCTGCCCGTGGTGTATTGGATTTGCCAAACACAGTAACAACAAGTCTCACAGTAGAGATGTTACTGAGCCCGTTCAAGCAAATTGATGAACAATGGGAGGATAGTGCTACCGTGCTACATAGCGAAAGAGATCTTAATGCCAGCTGAACTTTTTAAAATTATAAAGTAACATGGAGGGTTCACTGTAATAACTTTAAAAACTACCTTTCCCCCCCTTCATTTGGATTGAGTCTAAGGGTGACTGGAGAGCGGGATGTCTACAGAAAGAGACAAAATATACCAGAATCTTACCTATCAGAAACATTTCTACAATTCAAAAAAGAATATAGCGTCAACTAGCTTTAATATATATCTTCATGGGAACATAATATCCTTGGTCATTTATTCAAATCCCAAAAAAAGGGGGGCATGGTGTCACAGAACAGTCCATTGAGATAGCCTGAGCATTTGTCTTCAGCTTCATAACAGCAGGAATCTTAGACACAAGGTGGTCTCTGAGATTCTAGTGGCAAGTGAATTCAACCACTAAACTTTTGGCCGTCCTGATAATTGTGTGTGTGTCTCCTCAGCTGGACATTACTATCAGAGTGCACAGGCCCTGCCAGTAGTAGCAGCAGTTTACCCTTCGTAAAGCGAGTGCCTCGGATAACCCCTTTGCTGGGTAGAACAAATAAAAGTTGAGAACCAGCAGTTTAGAAAATCTTCATTCTGAAGGTAGAGATACAAGGTGCAGAGATTTGGCTACTGACGTTCCTAGACTGCAAAATTTCTGCATTGCAAAAAAATAAAAAATAAATTAAAAAATTTTCTGCGTTGCAGAAGTACAGATCTCTTGGATATTCCTCTCAGTGACAGACAATTACTATATTGGTATCACAATGTTCAGATAATAGCGACTCTGTTTTATTTATTTATTTGGGGGGGCTGTCTTAGCCTCCCCCAGTGGCTTTTATTAAATGGGGATATTTCTCAGTTAGTGTTTGTAGAAGACTTTAGGAACATATGCTCTCCCTGCATCCTACTACCCTCCTCTGTTATCTATTTTATTTTATTCTCTGATTTGGGAGCCACACCCAACAGTGTGTTGCTCCAGAAGGGTCTTGGGAAATGGTAAGAGTTGCCAGAAATCAAACTGGGTTGCCACATACAAACCCGACTTACTAGCCCTTTGGCCCCACCACATGTTTTAAAACATGGAGTCCATGAAAAATATTCATACATACTGAAGACATTCACGTACACTAACATGTTGCAGTGCATGATTAGATGAGCGTTTGCTAGTTGCTGTTTTATTCTCATGCTAAATCTCAAAAGCTAGCTCAGGCCATTTAGGAAGGGCTGCTGCCTTATGGTGCTTGTCATTTTGTTGATGAGTGAGTCATTTCTTGGGGCCTCGATAATAAGAATTATCGAGGTCAGAGGGGCTAGAACATGGTGCAGCAAAGCAAGAGGAATCCCCAGGGCATTGCTGAGGCTCCTCCCCTGGACTGGTGAACTGAAGCTCTGGTTACAAGACTTTTTCCTGAGTGGTAAAGGCTTTGAAAACATTTTCTTACAAAGCCACGTTATTGCTTTGTTGCCCACAGGTACCCATTTTCTTTAGCATGTTAATGTTCCCTGAGCGGTGAATGAATTTATCTTTATTTCTTATAAAGGAGTTCAATGTAACTTTTTATTTCAGCATTTACAGTAAAATGACCCCCTTTTTTTCCCCCTTAGCAGGAGGAAAATTCTATTTGTTTCTTTCTATGGAAGCTTGGAGTGAAAAGTAATAACAATAATGTAATAATAATAGCAGGACTGAGAAGCTGTGTGTGTGTGTGTGTGTGTGTGTATGTGTGTGTGCATGTGTATGAGTGTGTGTGTGGGGGCGGAGAAAGGGTTAGTCTCAGCTATAGACTCCTCCCTATCCTTTTCATGGCCTCTTATTGGTACTAATCGAAATGTGATGGGAATTACAAATTAAATGGCAATTATATGTTTCTAGTCATCACTAAAAAACAATAGTAATTGGGTAAAATTAATTTTATAGATCTTATTTATCTCAATACATCTGAAATATTATATTAACATGTATTCATATGAAAATGACTAAGCTGAGGCCAGATAGTATGAGATTGAGGCTCCGGCCTTGCATGTAGCTGAGCAGGTTTTATTCCTGCACTGCGTTTGAGCCCCTGAGCCCAGTCAGGAATCATTTCTAAGTATCACCAGGTATGGCCCCCAAACAAAATAATAACAAAAAAGACTAAACTGTTTTACATGAAGTTTACTTCACATTACGTCTTAGACATTTAGTACAAGCTTTATACACCAAATATATGTCAGTTTAGATTACCCACCCTTCAATATGTAGTGACAATTTATTGGACAGCTTAGTTGCAACAAGTAAAGGAAAATTGCTATGTTTTAGCATTCATGGTTATTGGTTGCTCTGTCCTTAGCTTTGTCTTTTTGTGCTTTCATGTCCTTTATGCTGCTGTCCCACTATTCACTTCTTATTCCCTAAATAGTGCATAGGGAATTTTATTCCCCAAATACCATGTCCTTCGCTCACTTTGTGTTCCCTAAAAACATGTCACATCTTTTAGAAAGCATCCTGAAATACAGTTTTTCGTTGGCTTTGTCTGAGAGTCACTTCTAACCTTATTACTTAATAATTAGATAGCCTTAACAAAATCATTTCACTTCTATGAGCCTTTAATTGTCTGTCTTTCAAATTAGGATAGGCTGGAAATCTCACGTGTGACTGTCAGAGAGAGACAATTAGGTGATGTAATAAATGAAAAGCAAAAAACCAAAAAAGATATAACGTAAGCCCTGGCATAAAAGAAGTAACCACCCCCCTTTCATTTCCTAGTTATTTTTTGTGAGTAACACTCCCATCCCATTGGCTGGCTGTATCTGAGCTGCAGTAAGCATCGTTTTCTTTTCATTCTGTATTCTTTACCTGTGATACCTTAGTACAACCTTCAACAACCCATGTTCAGTCTTTGCTCTCCAGCTGTCAGTGACATACTCCTTTCTTTTTTTCCTACTGCCAAAATACTAATAGCAAAACACATCACTTCTGTTCCTCAAAAATGAGTTACTCTGCTGCCAACTGGAGCTCACAGGTGCCCTTCCACCAGGGCCAAGGGCCAACAAGCTACAACTGAAACTCTGCCCAGCTCAGAGGGCAGCACAGCTAGTCCTAGTCCCTGTTGTAATGTTTCCTAGGCAACCAATACACAGTACCACTGGAGGAAGGGGAAGAGAAAAAAGGCAAAACCTGCATCATTTCCACAGTTTTCAGTACATTTTTGTGCTTGTGCCAAAAATGTTGAAAAATATATAACTGAGCATATGTTTTATTATTTTCCATCCTGTTGAAAATGGCCTCTGTCATACCCCTCATAGAATTACTAGTGAATTACTTGTGATGGTGTTGCTTGAGTAAAGTTGGATATTTCTACAGGGGCAGAGATTACAGTTTTTTTGAAGAGCAATTCTGATCACTTTATATCAGATACAATCTTGCATCTGATATGTGCTGAATTTTTTAAATATTGATTTAATTTCCGATTTATTTTTGCTAGTAGTCTACATGAAATCTCTATATTATATTTTTAAAAATTGTAAATTCTAACAGTTTCTATAAAGGGCATTTTGTATTTTCTTCATTTATAATCAAGTCATCCTTAAATAATAAAAAATTAATTCTTCATTTTCATATGACTTTTTTTGTTGTTTATTTTAACATTGGTTAGGAATTTTGCTGTAACAATGAGTAAAGTGAGGATATTGAACAATGTAATCTCATTCCTAAAAATAGGGGAACCTTCAAACTTAAATATCTGTGTACTTTTATAGACATTTTTCTATACCAAGTCTGCTAAGAAGCTTTCTTTAAAACCTCAAATGAAGATAGATTATCCTATTTCCCATATGCTAAAGGAGTCTTGAAAAATCACAAATGAAGGTATAATTTTATCAAATGTTTCTTCTGAATCTACTAAAATAGTCATATGACTTGTATTTTTCATTTTTGTAAATGTGATAGTTTAAATTGGTTGATTTCTAGTTGATAAGATAATCTTTCACTCCAGAAATAAGCACAACTGGTTATAAACTTTTGCTCATCATTGGATTTCTTTCCTGGTACTTTATTCATTATTTTATGAGTATGTTTATGACACAAAGTTTCTGATATTTTTTAATAATGCCTGTGGTGATTACGGTTATAACAGTCTCAGAAAATAATCCATATATGCTTTCCCTCCAAAAGTGTCACCATGTCCATCGATTCATAAATTTATTCTTTATCGATCTTCCCATTAATTCCATTATTAAAAATCACATAGCAAAATATTTAAAAGTGTTGATTTCAATTTACTTGTTTGGATCTGTTAAAATGTATTATAACTCCAGTAATCATTTATGGCTATCTAGAAAATACTGCCAAATTAACAGCTTAAAGCAAAACTTTAATTGTGTCACTTCCATTAGGCTTAAGAACCTGGTCTCGATCAACTGAGATCATAAACACTTTAGCTTAGGTTTTCTGCTTCAAAGGGTGTAATCCAAGTGATGGCCAGGGATACTGGGGAGGTTTGTGGAGCAGAAAGTAGAGATAATTGGAAGTCAGCTCAGAGACCACAGTACTGAACTTGAATATGATGTAGGATCTCTAGATCATTATTGTATACAAAGAATTTGGAATAATGCCTGGCATATAATAAGTGTCATGTTAATGTTAGATTTTTCCAATATACAACGTGCCAAGTACTATTCTCATTGTAGGGAACTTAGAAGTGACTCACAAGGACACATTCCCAGTTTTATAATCTTGTGGAGAAGGGCAGATTATAAACATATACGTATATGATGTAATGGGATTTGATAGTGGGGGTGTTAATGTTCTATATACAGTTTACAGAGTAGATTACAGGAATAGGAGCCAAAAGAAAGTGGAGAAAGAAGCCCTTTATATATCTTGTTTATAGAAAATCAATTCCTTAACATAAGAGTGTGTTTAATTTTTGAACTTTGATGTTTTGGGTCTTCTCCTTGAGCTCTTCCTAGCTATGTGCTCATGACTTCTGGCAGTGCTTTGGGGACTATTGTGGTGCCAGGAATAGAACCAGTTTGGACTCATGACCACAAGTAAGGCAAGTTACTTTACCTCTGTGCTGTCTCTCCAACCCAACCTAAGGAAGTGTATTTACTTTAAGAATCACATGGAGGCTTGCTTTGGAAATATATATATATTGTAACTTATAAATATTCATAGCAGTTATTCATGGTTGACAATTTATTCCCAGTAGCTAGGTCAACGTATGCAAAACATTACTCTGTAGACTTGTTGCAGAAAATGTTAAAAACACTTAAGAGTTCATGCTCAAGAGGAATAATAAAAAGGTCAGGCTACAACGCTAGAAGGCCAAAGCTGAGTAGTGCTTGGAAGTTCATCATGAATTCTCTCTAGTTGCAAAAAATTACAATAGCTATACAATGTTAGTAAAAGTAGTGCAATCCCTTACTTCTAGACACCTGTGCTAGTTCAAAGGGTTCGAGTAAGTTTCTGACCTGCACAGCACCTGGTTCCTTCCATCGCACCCTGTGTCCTCAAGCAATGCCCAGTGATGACCCTCATGCCCCTGAAATGCCAGATGTTACATCTCTCACTTCAGGGCTCGTGAGTGTCAGGCTTGGCATCACTGGGTCGAATACAGCCAGTAGAAATGCTTGGGCTTCCAACCACTGAGGGGAAAGCCCCACCAAGTTCCCTTATTTTTCCTGTAAATTAATTATGGTCCAGGATACTTTATTTCAGTCGTCAACTAAAGAGAAATAGCAGCTACTTTCCTTAGAAGAGGGATTAGAAAGGATCATCTGTTCACATGTGTGTCATTCTCTATTGCTTACAGTCTTACCTGCTTCTGCCATTTCTATTACCTTCCTGGCTTCCAGGGCGTTCGGACTCACCTCCACTAGCACGGGTTTTAAAAACTTGACTTCTTTAAGGTGCATAGCCCTGGACTAGAAATCTTGCTCTTTACTTCTTGCTAGTCAAAATCCAAAGACCTTGTTCCTAATTACATCGCAGGTACACGCAGAGCTTCTAAAGCTGAGTCGCTTCCTAACAGACCCTGTTGGTCTCCTGAGCAATACTGTTTCTAGCCTTGGCCTTCATACCATGGATACACTTTGTTTCTGATCTGTAAGAAGTGTGAATTGAGAGAATTACAAGCAATAGTAGAACATCTAAAATGCTACTGGGATATGTCTGAGTTCTTTCACAACAGAATGAAAACGGTTTCTTTGAAACAGTGGGACACCCATACCGATAGCACTAAGCTTCTATTTTTATACCTAAGAGAGATTTTGAAGTCATTACTACACATTTTCCAATCCTAAAATGTGTGATTCATGCACAATACAGACTTGAAATGGGAGCGAGATTGATTTTATGGAAGAGATGCAGTTTGACTGTCACCCTAACCAACCATCAAGTAGTGTGAGAGGTCAATAGACCAAACCTAATTAACTCTTTCAGATTTGAAGAATGAGTCTTCAGTTCCCTCACTGAGCTCTACATTGTTCCTTGTTCACGTGTTATAATTAGCAGAGGGTGGGACTATTCTACATTTGTATCAAACCTCCAGCCTCAATTCACATGGCCTAAAGTCTCATGAAAACAGTGTGTCATCATGCCTCATTATATTCTCGGTTACTGAGCAGTGTAGGCGGTAAAAGCTTAGTGATAAAGCCTAGCTATCTTTTTGGTTTGATACACCAAGCGTGAGTCCTGGTACTCTTGTTATGGTCTGTATGACTCAAGAGTAATATGTTTAAATTCTCTTTGTTTCAGCTTTTTATTTGTAAATTGGGATAACATTAGTATCTCCCTCATGGTAGGGTTTGTGAAATAATTTATCTTAAACTCCAATATAAATAAGCTTTTGGTACATAGTCACTATGGTTTTCCCTCTGTATTCTCTCGATATGGTAAGCACTTTCTCTGCAGTGTAAGGGCAAGCCAAGAGGTTCTGTTCTCCTGGACCTTACTGTTCAGTAAGACTTCTGCTGTTCTGGGTGATTTCATCATGTAGCACAGCTGTTGAGAACTTCCTTTTATAGTTGTGAATCTCTTCCCAACCTCATGCTCTTTCTCTGGTGTTTCACTTACTTAATATTTATTAATATTAGATTCCCTATATCTTAAAAGGGACATATATAAATATATGCCTTCTAGTATCTTCCTTGGGCTGGAGCAATAGCACAGCAGGTAGGGCGTTTGCCTGGCATGCGTTTGTATGTGGCTGACCCAGGTTTGATTCCTCCATTCCTCTCAGAGAACCCGGCAAGCTACTGAGAGTATCTCACCTGCACGGCAGAGCCTGGCAAGCTCCCCATGGAGTATTTGATATGCCAAAACAGTAATAAGAAGTCTCACAATGCAGACGTTACTGGTGCCCGCTCGAGCAAATCGATGAACAATGGGAGGACAGTGCTACAGTGCAGTATCTTCTTTAAAGTAATAATAATAATAATAATAGTAATAATAATGATAAAGGAAAGAATACCTTACTTTTAACCTTATTCTATTATTGCTTACATTTTCTTAATATTGTCATACTCTTATCTATATTAATTTACTTAAACTTCACAGCTCCCTGTGAAGTATTTTTATTAGTAATTTTGTTTCACAGATGAGGAGATTAAGGAACAAATAGAAGAAATACACAGAGATGTGAATATTTGTAGTTGTTAGCAGTAATACAGTGATCCACTTTTGAGCTCACAATACCTTAATTTACATGATTGTTTCATTTCTTCTTAGTCTATTGTGTTGTGTATATTTTGTAAAACTTTCTACTCATAGACATTTTGGTTGTTGCTATGACATGCTCATGAAAATCAAGATCTTGAAACCAGGCACATTTACATGGAAGAATATTTATGGGAATTATTTGCATCTGTCTGTTTATGTGAGCTCTAAATTAATTTTACAACTTTTACACACAGCTGACCCAATTTGATCCCCAGCACCCCCAAGAGCCACCAGGAGTGATCCCTCAGTGCAGAACCAGGAATAAACCCTGAGCACTTTCAGGTGGATCACTGATCCCCAGCCCTCCAAAGAAAAGAATTGAGACAGTAAGAATATCAGGAAGCCCCTAAGTATTATTGGACAGTGTATGTCAGTAAAGTAATATTGCAGATGTAAAAATGTATTTGTGCAAATATTATAGCTATAAAGAAGTGCACAGGTGACTCTATACAGAGTAAAAATATAAACTGAGGCACCTTGTACACGGACCGAGACTGATATCTCATTGGATGTGCTATTCAGAACCTAGTGAAACTATGTTTTTCCCACTGCTGAACCCATTCCTCTAGAAACTGTCAGCTCTGTGTTCAAACATCACTGTTACAGTCACTGTCACTGTCATTCTGTTGTTCATCCATTTACCCAAGCGGGCACCAGTAATGTCTCCACTCGTCCCAGCCCTGGGATTTTAGCAGCCTCTCCTTACTGGTCTTCCCCAACTCGTACTGGAGGCTCTTTCAGGGTCAGGGGAATGAGACCCGTTACTGTTACTGTTTTTGGCATATGGGGGAGTTGGCCAGGCTCTGCCTTTCAAACATCATTTTAGTGAAACTCAGTTGCAACTTTTCTTTCTCTTTCGCCAAACAATCCACACCACCTTTCCCCATTTAATTTTCCTTCATCATGTTTTCCCCATCTTCAGACTACAACTAGAGTGATATGGTGATCTTGATGTTTCTTCATAGCATTTATCTCTGTGTACAGTCTACTCCTGGTGTGATATACTGAAGCCTGATTTTACTTGCTTGCAAGAGCAGATTGCTCAATATTTAGGAATCTGTTTAACTGGCCATAGTCGGAGTATTTACTCACTGAAATTGACAAGTTCTACACATTAGTAACTTTTTTCCAAGAGATTCTTTGGCAACCCAGAAGTGTCTACCTTGAAATTTTAGCTTCATACAAAAGCAGATTTTTTAAATGTTTCTTTCACTATTGCATCTCCAGTAACTAGAATGCACTAGTGCCTCACTCATAGTTAATAAATGAAGCATTAACACTTGAGAGGTGTTTGCAAGATGGGATGCAGATTGGATGTGTGAGTGTAGAATATATGAGTGAAGCACACAAGCAAACAAGTCAATGTCCCCAGTGTGGACTTTCACACATTCTGGCGTAGTTGTTTTCCTTGGTGATGGACTGATTTCACAATCTGGCCGTGGAGAATTTGGTTGACAAATGAATTTTACTAGAACTTGTATAGAACTGAGAATTGAAATTGAGGGAGAACAAATCCAAGTTCAGAGTTTTTCTCCTTGGTTATTTTTCAGACTTGAGACAAATAAAAGTATTTTCTCTAGTGTTAGTAAATTAAACTCATCAATTGCTTAGTTGTTGAAATAGAAAAAAAATGTAGACAGACACCCCTGCCCCGAACATTGCACGCATGATAGACTAAGTTAAAATGATTTGGCATGTAGCTTAGTTTGTTTGGGAAAGCCTACTAAACGTGTACCAGGGCCCCATGGATGCTCTGCGACACTTGATGAGTTAGTGCTGGCAGACAACCAGCTTGGTTTTATTTCCTTAGCTCTTATTTATATTCATATGTCACCCTAAACAAGAAAAATACCTAATTGTTTAGCTCTATCACTTTAATTGTGTTACATGTGTGTTTGTGATGCAATATTGCTGATTACCAAGGATGGTATTCTCTTGTATTACTCAGGGATTGCCATAAAATACCTCCTTTTCTGGAAAGAAAATTTGCAGTAAGAAATGATGCAACTTATTAAGGTACAAAACGAATACTAAAATATAACCAGTAATTTATTTTTGTTGCTGTTCTTTTTTTGATTATCTCGAGATTTCTTTGATACTTTTTTGATGTTGGATGAGTAATTAGTTTTGAAACAGCATCATTTGCTTGGGATTACCTGAGTATAGATAGTACCAAGTATAGGAACATGAATTAAAGAAGAGAACTATTCCAAATTAATATAATTAGTAGAGATTTTGAGCAAGGAATAAGTAGAATATATTTAATACTTTCCTAGAATGTTGAAAATACTTTTTGTTCTTTTTCTTTTTTTTCTCTTTATTTTTTGTTTTTCGTGGGCTGTGTTTAGGGATCACTCCAGGTGGAGATCATTAAACCATCTGGGATGCCAGGGATTAAACATTGCATGCAGGGCAAACACCCTACCAACTGTACTATCTCTCTAATACTTCTCATAAAACAAGTAGATTTACTACAACACAGGAAACCAAAATGATATTATATCAAGTGAAATAAGTGAAATGTACATATTACATGATCTTGTTTATATATAAAATTTAGAAAAAAGATTAACTCATAAACTGAACATAATAGTGTTTGACAGGGATTTTAGTGTGGGAGTAATACCAAAATATTGGCAAATGCTAAATAAGATGAATAATGTTTGAAGACCCATCATATAACATGGTAACTAAAATACTGTATTTCTAATTAAAATTTGCCAAGAAAGTAGAACTTCAATGTTTGCACACAAAAAATCAAATATCTGAGGTATTAACTCAATGATAAGAATTCTTTTCATAGTTTTTACATTTATCAAAGTCTAACACTGTATACTTGAAATGTTTACTACTTTTTATTTTTTTGAAATCTTCCACTGGACTTTATTACTGGTGGTTTTGCTGTCCAAAGAAATGTCCGATTATTGGAGAAAACACAAATGTCCTTCTTGAACTTCAGCATCATCAAATTTACATTCCCAAGAAGGTTCAATAGAGTACTTTTCATCAAAGTTCAATGCACTGTCTTGGAGCAACTTCTATGACGTAAATGCACTCTCCATCTGGAGGGTACTTGCTGGGAAACTTGGGAGAGGTAAATATCCCTTCCTCTTCACGTTTTGTCCAACTTCCACACTGCACTGACTTATGTTTTTCTAAGGTGGTTTGCTTTTCTGTTCCTTTCTTGGTTGTCTCAGATAAATGGAGGATGATTAAAGTTGTTACAGTGTGAAGCAGGAATCAGGCCATGGACCATGTTTGTTTGCTACACCAGAGGCTTCGGGCTCCACTAATTCCATTTAAGAGACACAAAGACTTCCCAGGGGAAGGGAGAGTGAGGGTGGAGAGGTTTTAAATATGCAAACCCAGAATGAAGGAATGTAAAAGGGGGGTGGGAAGGAGAAAGAGAGAGAGAGAGAGAGAGAGAGAGAGAGAGAGAGAGAGAGAGAGAAAGAGAGAGAGAGAGAAAGAAAGAAAGAAAGAAAGAAAGAAAGAAAGAAAGAAAGAAAGAAAGAAAGAGAAAGAAAGAAAGAGAGAACAGAGGGAGGGAGAGAGAGAAGGAGAGAGAGCGCGCATGCAAGAAATGTTTACTACTTTATTGGCTAACTAAACCTCAGTAAAGCCGAAAAATATTAAGGGGTGGTGGCCATGTAGACTGTTGGCAAGAGGAAATTGGTGCTCTGGCTCCATTTTTCTGTGCTCCCTTTCAAATGTGCATGAACTTTATATTCTCATTTAACCAAAAGTTGACTGCCAGCTGGATGGAAAGCAACAGAATGCATTGTTTTTATTCAGTGACTAAGGGAATATCCAAGTATAAAATAGAATACTTTCTCTTGAGGACATTTTGTGTCTTATCACACTTGACTCGAAAATCTCTAAGGAAATGCCTTAAACTAGTTCGTCATAGTTCTATGTTTTATGTCATTGTTTTGATTTTCTAAACAAAATCAATGACTTACAATGATTGGCTCACCAATAGGATTTTCCATAGAGACCACTGTTTGGGTTTACTTCCTCTCTGTCTCAGCTCTATAGCCTAGGTGTAGGGAAGTGATCACTGAACAGAAGGTTCCTATCAGGAAGGAGAGAGTCAAATAGAAAAAATGACAACCAAATGCATGATGGTATTAATATTCTGAGCTTACAGCTGTCAACTCAAGAAATTTATCAAGTTTTTCAAGGACATAATAAATGGCACAAATAGAATGAATAATAAAAGGGGGGAAAAGTTTAAAAGCAAGGCAGGATGAAAATAAAGACTGAAAATTCTTGGATCACACTTTGTAACACTGTTCTAAGCATGTTGGACAGCAATAAAATTAATGCATTTAATTTTCACAACAATCCTATGAATAGATGATATTATTAATATCAGCCCACTTTCAATTTAAGGAATATATGGGCTGGAGTGATAGCACAGCAGGTAGGGCATTTGCCTTGCATGCAGCCTACCCAGGTTCAATTCCCAGCATCCCATATGGTTCACTGAGCACCGCTAGAAGTAATTTCTGAGTGCAGAGCCAGGAGTAATCCCTGTGCATCGCTGGGTGTGACCCAAAAAGCAAAAAAAAAAAAAAAAAGAGTTACACAGAGGTTAAATATCTTGTTCAAGCTTATAGCACAGCTGTTGTAGTTGGAATTTGAATACAGTTCTGTGCCCCCTCCAATAAAAAGGCAATTATGGAATCTACATTTTTATTTACTCTTCTGTATCCTTTACTACCTCAAAACTTCTGTTTATGCCATGAGACAAACTACTGGCTGATTTCTTCTTGTGGAACAAATGCTTTAAGTTTTTCCAGGTCTCACATATTTTGTTACTTGCCTTGACTTGTCATGATGATGGTTCTTCCTGTGTATGCTAATGGATTTTACTTTGATTATCAATGGTGTTTTTTTAAACTAAGAGTAAAATCTGTGAATTATCTAGAATCCCCTTACCTTCTGAAAGTTTGCTGTTTTCTTAGGTTTATTTTGCTCTCTCCTTCTAACATTTTTCCTATGTTGATTAAACCAAGATCACTAAAAGTTGAGAGCCATGACTTTTTCATGAAGCACATTAATGTAGAAAAGAAAAATAAAACAAATTCCACTGTAATACCCACTAGAGCTCCTTATCCAAAGGTTGGGACCTGAACACACTTACGAGCTCAGTTTTATAGAACATCCTATGGGGAATGGGATACTTACAGGCAGCTGGCAGGAAAGTACAGAAGCAAAAATTCCCAAGCATGTTACTTTGCAAAGTAAGGTCTGGACCACCTCAAAGAAATATGCACATTTGGAATACATCCCCAGGCTACCTAGATTACAAAGTGAGACTATGACCATCTCATGGACATCCCAAATGAATTCCATGTTATGTCACGTTGCCCAAACATAGCTGCTCCTTTGTAGCTTCTGCTCGCTGGTGTTAGCCTGTTTGAAATGTGGGTCGGGATCTGTGTTCCTCACCACATATGCTTTCCCACTTAGAACTTCTTTGAGTGCTATAGCTGTAACACATTGTACCCCCAGTAATACCTGTAGCCCTTAACATGATGCCTAGTATACATGAAATAACTATTGAGCAACATTGAAGATGCTAAAGTAGTGTATTAAAATATTTAACATTACTCTATATTCAAAAGTTCTATATGATTTTCCCTTTTAAAAAACTAACACAGTGTAAACAAATGAACGCAGAGCGCTTTATCCTCTTTAAAAATAAATGCCACAAGCTAGGGTTATCTCTTAAACCTTGTTATTAATGTTGTAAAAGGCTTTTATGAGGCTTTCTTCATTAGGACATATTAAAGTTATTAATATATATGCAGTAAAGCTCAAAATGAATGCCTGAGGTCCATGTAATCACTTCAAATGGATAATACAATATGTTGTGTGTGATGAAGAAAATAATGTTGCTCTGGAAGAAGAATAAGTACCCCAGATTTCTTTATCAGTTCTTAACGTGTTTGGGTTATTAAAACATCCACACCATCTTTCTTCCTATTTGCTCCTGTCAATCTTTATAAAGATAAGAACATGAAAAAATAAACAATGATCTGAGATCTGTTTGAAACAGTTAGCAATACATATATTAAGGATAAGGCATTGAATCAGTATTTCATTTATCTGTTTTTATTATAAGCATGTGAATAATTTTTCAGCTAATCAGTTTAAGTAGATGCTGTGTACCAATAACAGCCTATTCCATATCTGAGATGGACCAAATGTTCTTAGCCCTTTCAGGATTAGGTGAGGAGATATAAATAAACTCATTCTTGACCTTGATCATCCTCAAAATTGGTCCTCTTGATTCACTCTTTCAGTGACCTTAGGTTGAATTTGTATTGGGGTCATGAAACAGATTCAAATTAACCTATGATCAAACTCAAGTATCACCATAATATTTTCAGCCACAGAGAACTTAAAATAATTCACTAAAAGTTCAAACTCAGATGACTATTCTCTAGCTAATGTTACCTTTATTGAAAACAGAGTAGGTGGCAAAAACAAACTTACAAAAAAGGATTAATTTTCCCTTTTCCCTTACCTTATAGCCCTTCCTTTTATTTTACTAATAAGTTTCTTCCACTGCATTTGTTATTGTGCTTGTTTGGGAAGGGGGCACACCCAACAATGCATTTGTTCCTAATATTTCTTCTGGTAGTGATTGGGGATCACGAACTTAGTCAGCTCGATACAAATAAAGCAACATACCTTTTGTACTATCTGTCTGGGTTCATCAGATGGATATATTCTAATTAAATTGCATTGAACTTTAACCCACTGAACTATCTTCTCATTCAAAAGTAGATCTAAGTAATGATTTAATCTTCTCATTGGATTAAATCAGAACAAAACAGTATTTCTGCTGCTTTCAAAAGTTAAATTTACTTTAAGAAATGTAGACATCTTCTGTTCTTGAAAATTATATGCTTAAGTTGCATGCAGATCAGGCCTCCTTTTCCAACAGAGTCCCTCTTTGTTCTTTATTCACATGTTTCAGGCTTTATATTCAGTGGAGTAAGAGCAGTAACATATTGTTTACATTCTTCTTATTCTAGGTTAAAGACACTTAACCACTTTTGAAAACCAGGGACCTAATATTAAATTTAACATGCCTGTCTTTAGAGCACTCCTGTACTCTAGATTACTTGAAGTAAATACAGGAAGATCCACAAAAAAAAGGACTTTGTGTTAAAGATAAAAACTTCATTAGTCAGTAATAGGGATGCAAAATGTCATATTTCTCCAACATTGGGATTCTCCTGCTGACATATTTAGCTGCACATCTATTTCCTGAGACATAGGCGAAAAGACAAATGCATTGTGTTTATAAACAGAATTGCTGTTGGGGTCACCCATGGTTCAGTAGCCTTATAATTTTATTTTATTTTTGATTATCGGAGTGTATAGGGGTGGGAGAATAGGGAGTTAATGCTTTTAGTTGTTAATTGTTGTGTTTTTTGGTGTGTGTGTGTGTGTGTGTGTGTGTGTGTGTCTGTGTGTCTGTGTGTGCATGCAGATGCCAGAGATGAATGGAAATGGATGACTTCATACATATGAAGCATGAGCTATTGTGGCCTGGTCAGCTTTAACTTTTGGAGGATATATTACTTACCTTGCAAATATAGACATCGGTTAATATGAATTGTATAAAAAGCCATAACGGTGCTTTCCATCTTAACCATATTTACAAAAGAAGAAAGCTAAAGTTGAGAGGAGTTTGTTGACTGGCATATGGTCTCATTCAGATCTAGTTAAGTATCCAAGTAGGGATCTGAACTGTCTCCAGAACATGCTGCCTAAGTGTGCTACCCACGTCATGATCACATGATTTATGCTCAGAAGAACTGTCCTTCATGCTCCTCTGTAGTCATCTTGTAGTCATATTTTTTAAACAAAGCATGCTGCATTTTCATCCTACACTGGGCCCTACAAATAATATATCCAATCACATCTCTCTTGCTGGCTATAAAACTTCTATTTTTTCACTTCAATCCCAGAAACAAATTTTCCTTTCAAGAAAAAGATCTACCAGAAATAGTTACATCTTGTTCCCTCCAACCTAATAACACAGAGTTGGTCTAGTCTGCTTGCCCTGCCCAGATTTGATATCTGGATGGATTGTTAAATTGAAATTCTGATTTGACAAATATCTAAAAGACCAGCTTTTAGTCTTCTGGTTGCTTAAGGGTCAACAGTCTTTGAATTTTTTTTAATTTGTTCTAAATTCTTAAATTTTACTTTATTTTTCTACATTTGAAATTTTCTTTTCCTTCTGCAGTTATGTTCTAATAGGCTATTTTATTTTGACACTTATCTAAATACATTAGTGTTCTAAAAATAAAACTAATAAGGTATTATGTTGGATAAAATGTATTTAGTATTATGAATATGCTTTAAACCATTTTTCTATTAAGTCAAAATTTATCCAACAAGATAAAATGATGAGATTTGATGTTAGTGATTGATATGGTATATTTGTTTCTTTTTTTAATCTTTAAATACTTAACAAATTACCTTTAATTTGGATGTTGAATGAATGTATATTTTGAAATTCATGTTTACCAATTTACAATTTTTGCTAAAAGTAATATTTAAGGCAATTACTCTCAGGTTTTGAATTGTTTTACATTAAAAACATATTTTCCCTTTTATTTTAAAATATTACTATTGACACCAAATATTGTCATAGTTTTTGGGAAACACTTGAAATAAATTGATACTACCCACTTGTGTCGTAGTTGAAGAAATTATTTTTAGAAAAACGTGTCAGACTTAATCAGGATTACACAACTAAATAGTAATGGAATAAAGAACAGACTACAAATTCCTCTAAATTTATGTCCATTAACTTTTTGTTATGTCACATAATTTCTTTCAATACCCATAATCACAAAGAGCTTTCAAAAAATTTTCTTCATTATTTTTGCCTTAAGCTTTAAGTTAAAGTTTAGCTTTCCAAGACTCTATGAATATGAAAATCAAAAATCTGGAGGGAAATGTTAGCTTTTCAGTAAAAGGGCAACAGTGTTTTCTAAATGTTCAATGTCGCATCAGAAAAAAATTCCCCCTTTCCAATTAAATTCTACTAGCAGACAACAATGTCTTCAGCCTGGATAATTCTCTAACGTAGTGATGTATTTTATAAAAACAAATTTCTTAGCAAAAGTTATCAGTAAATTCATGTACAATATAAAAATGATATAGTCAAATCTGGTTGCTCGATGGTGGGTACCAGCAAGGTGAGCCTGTGGGAAATAATAAGAATTTGCTGCTAGATACCGAATGATACTGGTGTCAGGAATGAAACATATCTGTAATAATGAAAAATTTTGTGCAACTGAAAATAAGTTTGATTAAGATTCTTAGATACATAACAATTATATCCAAATTGATATGATATTACTTTCAAAATATTTTTCTTCTTAAATATATCCATGTAGATTATGTAATAGGACTACATTATAATTGGGCTGACCAAGCTGAGTAGTTTATAATTGCCAATTATGAGATTTGGGAGGAAAAATTGTCTCTGACATGATTTCAAAAAGCTTTAAATATTTTTTCAGAAAAAAAATCAGAACAGAATCTCTAAAAGATTATATAATTTTCCCTGAGCTTTTTATTCTTGATTAATTAGTCTAACATTTACAGACTCATTTTTATTATGTGAGAGACCATTATCTTATGCAATGATATTACCCATGCAGTAATATCTGTTTTGTTTTTAGCCCATGCCCCTCCCCAAAGGATAAAATAAGGTTATAGGGTTTAATAAAAAAAAATAATAAAAAGGGGAAAAAACCCACACAAATAATAAAACAAAGAAATTTGTGTCAAATTCTAATCAACCTTTGCATTCTTCGTAATACAATTTTTTTTCCTTAATTTTCGTTTTCGTTGATCACACTTTACAAGCCACCTTAGTTACGTTATTTTTGCCGTGCTGCAGGTGTATTAGTCAGAGGCAGTCAGTGGCAGGCATCTACAGCTGAAGTAAAAACTTCCACTCTGTTTGTCTGGCCCCCAACGAGATCTTATTCAACTTACTTAATCTTACACCTCAATAATCGTAAGACTTTTGTTCTTCATTTTTATTTATTTCTTTGTATTTTTACCACACCTAGTCATGTTCAGTGCTTCCTCCTGGTTCTGCACTCAGGGGTCACTCCTGGCTGTGCGCAGGCTTCCAGGGGATGATGGTGGCTCAGCCCTGTGCAAGGCAAGTGCCTTACCTGTTACACTATCTCTCAGGTTCCAAAAACGTCATTGAAATGAAAATAGTGATATAGACTAATGTAATTTTGTTTTGTTTTGATTTTGTGTCACACCTGGCAGTGCTCAGGGTTTACTCCTGGTGCCACATTCAGGAATCACGGCCGACAAGTCTGGTAGACCGTGAGGGTGCCAGAAGTCAAGCTCTGCCTGCCATACTGTTGCTCCAGCCTCTAAATTATTTATAATACACAGATGAGTGATACATAAAATTACAAGGAAATAAGCTAATTCTATAATTAAGGTATGACTTTCGGTGATATTTTTGTGATTCAATATGCTGGTTATATTCAACTTAGAAGGGACTTTAGGGGCCTGAGAGATGGTGCCGAGGGCAAAGTATTTGATTTACATGCAGCTGATGGGGATTTGACTCTGGGCAGCACATACGGTTCCCCAAGTCTGCATGGAGGGTCAGAGGTAAGCCCGAGCAAAGCCAGGTGTGGTTCAGAAAGCAAAGCATGCGTGTGCATGTGCGCATGCGCACACACACGCGGTAGAAGAGCAACTCAAGGGTTGATAAATGGAAGACTTTGAAAGTTGCTTTGATTCTGGCAGATATTAGGGATGCTGTGTGTGTGTGTGTGTGTGTGTGTGTGTGTGTGTGTGTGTGTGTGTGTGTTTTAATGTAGTCCTAGGAGGTGCTAGAAAAAGAAAACAGGGCTTGGGGGATAACACAATGTATGTGCCTAACCCCAGTTCAATCCCTCTAACCTCATGATCTCCTAAGCATCTCCCAGTATGATTCTGGTTTTCTCTGGAACCAACACTGAAAGCCTCTAACTGGTTCACGTGGCACCACTTGGAAGCCAAAACATAAAAGTTTGCTTATTTTAGTTGAACTGCAAAGGCTAAGGATGTAGCTCACTGGTAGAGTACGTGACTCAAATAATTGCAATCCACTGCAAAGCCATTCTCCAAATCGGGCAGGAATTCATTCTTACTGATTTCTATGATTTTATTCTAGGTCCAGCATGTTTAAATAAATAAGGCTGTTTTTGGCCAATGCATTAAATTGGTTAAGCTGAATTAAAATGTTTCAACACTCCACATATACTTCAGTAGTTATTGCATTGAAGGCAGAATCATATGAAGTACATTCAAAGATCAAAATTTTGTGGGATTTCCACCAAACTAAATGCCAAGTCTTTATAGCTAAAGTGACTCAGGAATCCCTCAGTGAGGCACTTGGCTGTATCCTTTCAGACACCATCCAGTGGTCACAATTTTAGATTAGTTTCATGTTCTTTAAGACTGTAACCTCCCTAAGAACATTGGTCTGAACATTCAAGATAGGAATGTGATCAGAGGTAACTTGAAATTTGTCTCAAGTTCATAGTAAGCATGTTTATATATAATGCAACTTGAAAGTTATAACTATTATTAGGGAATTTCTCATGAGAAAAGATTTAAAATAAACCATAGTTCAGTTTCCCAAGATAGTTGTCAGGATTGCATGAGTTAATATTTATATGTAAATACCATTGGAATAACTCATTACTGAGTCACCTATTCCCTTTTTCATATATCGGTGTACTAATATATCCTAAAACACACACTGATGCTTTCTTTAGGTGATTATTTCTTCATTTGACAGTAAATGAGAAGAAAATTGCACATCTCTTCAGGAGTTATTTGTTGGGTACTAAACATTGCTTTTTAACTAGTGGTAATTTTATTTTTCAAGGAATATTTGATGTAATTTAGTGACTTTTAAAATTGACATTACCAATGTCTAGGAAGTGGAAGTCAGGGAAACTGCTAATGACCCCCAAATGAACAGAATATTCTGTCCCATAATGAAAAAGTGCTCAGTCCCAAATATCAATAGTGCTGTCACTGCTAAGCTTTGCACAGAGGCATTGGTTTTGATTTATTCCTCATAAATAACTTATGATGTGTATTCTGCTGAAATCTCTATTTTGGAAAATAAATTGTAGCATTGTAAGATCAATATGTTTTTCAAGCATCAAGGACGAGTAGGAGAACTTACGTTTGACCACTCTCAGAGTCTGGGTTCCTCATTTTTGACTTCCAAGATCAGAATGAGGAACTAAATCACTAAATCTAACTCTTTTTTTTTCAACCTTCACTCACATTACTGCCCTTCTCATTTGAATTTTAGTTTATTGAATGATTATAAAACTTGTTTTATCAAGAATCAGACTGGAGCAATAGCACAGCAGGTAGGGCGTTTGCCTTGCACACGGCTGACCCAGGTTTGATTCCTCCATCCCTCTCAGAGAGCCTGGCAAGTTATTGAGAGTATCCCGCCCACATGGCAGAGCCTAGCAAGCTCCCCCTTGACCTATTCGATATGCCAAAAACAGTAACAACAAGTCTCACAATGGAGACATTTCTGGTGCCCACTCGAGCAAATCGATGAACAACAAGAGTACAGTGCTACAGTATAGAGCTACAGTGCTAACAAGAGTGAGGTGTAATGCCTTATTTAGCAGACAAAAGAATTCTCATGCTTAGTTAACACCTTAAAGGGGACCATTAAAATGATATTTATTAGAATTATGATAACGGAAAGATTTGCTAACCTTGTTGGTGTCAGTCTCAATGGAATCTGTTGTGTTTAAATCTTTTCCCATGAGGGCTGTGCAGTGGCAATGTATCAGTTAAGGGAAATTCATTGTTCTTTACCTTGAGGAGAGACTATTCACACTGTTTTTGTCTTTTGAGGCTTGCACTCATTATCAAAGTACATTATTATTTTTTAAATCTGGTATCAGAGAGGATGTTATCATCTTTGGAGTTAGGTGGTGTGCTGTAAGCAGGGAAATGTTTGGGACTCTACTACTCAGCACTCACAGGACCTACTTTATTCCACTATTTTTCCTGCCAGTTGAAAAGAAATAGGAGATAATAGAAACTCATCAGCTACTATTTGCAAAACTGTTTACTTTTCTCGAATATTTTGGTCTCTTGTTGACATGAGCATTGACCGCATTTTTGCTGTAGTGGATAATTTATTTTATATGAGGTGGTATTTTCAACAACCACCACAGAATGTTCTGAATCACTCTGAACTCTATTTGGATAAAAATAAATGCTCTCATTTTCTCCAAAGGATGTTTTCTTTAACCCACGAAAGTTATGATGGGCTTTCATGTTTCCCTAAACTCCTATATGAATTCTGCTAAATGTTTGAACAAAATGTAAGAAGTAATACACACAAGCAAAATTCTCACAGAAACAACAGCAAGTATGTTTTGTTGTTGCTTTTCCAAAGCCTGATGTGTCAGTTAAATCAATCACTGGATTCTGTGGAAAGTATTAAATAAATTTCTATCTAAATGGAAAAGAAAATATGACCATTGAAACATTACTTCTTAATAGAGCTATTAAGAAGCAAAAGAGAAAAAAAAGAAGCAAAAGAGAACAGGTTGAATAACTTCATCTATACGAAGATCACCCACTTAATCACTTAATCACTTAACTTCCTGTTAGTCCTCGATTTGCTCGAGCGTGCGCCAGTAACGTCTACATTTGTCCCTGTCGCGTGCTATTGGTAGCCCAATGGCATCTGTTTGCTCTGGGAACATGAAGAGCCTCAAACCAATCGTTCATGATCTTGACGAAGAAGTCTGACCATCTGGTAGGTGGGCGGCCACGCGGTCTTTTGACATCCCATGGAATCCAGTCAGTAACAGCTCTAGTCCAGCGGTCGTCTTTAAATCTCATTACGTGACCAGCCCATCTGATTTTTGACACCTTGGCAAATGAGACAGCATCCCTGATTCTTGATCGTCGACAGATGTCAGAACTCCGGATTCTTTCCTCTCAATTGAGTGAAACGTGATATTCCAAGCATAGCTCTTTCTATTCTTCTTTGGGAGACCCGAATAGCGTTCTCATCCTGTTTGTGTAGGGCCCAGGTCTCTGAGGCATATGTTAATGCAGGACGAACAGTGGAATCAAAGAGATGTGCCTGGAGCCAGAGGTTCTTCGTCCTCTTAGCTATTTAAGATCACCCACACAAAATAAAAAAGATGAAATTAAAGAGTAAAGTGTCATCAACTTCACATTTTGACTTCTGTCAAAATAAACTCAATTAGGGTGAGCTTCCTGTCATGTATTCAGACCAGCAGAAAAAATGAAAGACATTATATGTATAACTAAAATTTTATCTAAATATTGAATCATAGTGTGCCATGAATTACTATTTCATATTCCTCTACTCCTGAGAGTGAAACTGTTATGCTGTGCTATATTTAGTATATGTGATAAAAGTATGAAATTGTTTAAACCAATGCTAATTATATTTCTCAGAGTAAACTTTAAGATCATGTCTTATATGTATATGTATATATCTTTCAGAGTTTCTGTATTTTCAGAAATATACATATGTATATACATATAAATAAGTGAGATCATATTGTTAGTTATTGTTATGGTCTCTTTTGTCATATGAGCTATTTTCCATATTATTGATGCATGTAGGAATCATATATTTGTATATAGATGTATACATATATATGTCAGTGCTTGCAGGAATTTGAAGTTTTTGTCCTGTTTTAGTGTGTCCTCCTAGTTGTATTTATTTATTTATTTATTTATTTTATTTTGAATATTGGTCAAGCAATCACTTACTTAATCACTTAACTTCCCGTTATAGTCATCGATTTGCTCCAGTGGGCACCAGTAACGTCTCCATTTGTCCCTGTCGCGTGCTAGTGTAGCCCAATGGCATCTGTTCGCTCTGGGAACATGAAGAGCCTCAAACCGATCGTTCATGATCTTGATAAAGAAGTCTGACCATCTGGTAGGTGAGCGGCCACGCAGTCTTTTGACATCCTGTGGAATCCAGTCGGTAACAGCTCTAGTCCAGCGGTCGTCTTTAAATCTCATTACGTGACCAGCCCATCTGATTTTTGACACCTTGGCAAACGAGACAGTGTCCCTGATTCTTGATCCTCAAACAAACATTTTTGAAATGTTATCGTTAAGAATTTTTTAATCAGTTCATAATAGATATTCAAAACCAGAAGTGATGTTACCTTCTCTTGGCCTCTTTGGGATTTAGATGAAATCCATAAACCTGGACACTTTAGAGTGAAATTTTCTAGAGTTTGTGATATCTAATACATGTCACCATTTGGTCGGATGTTGAATATGTCAACTGGGAGTCCAGAGAATGCAACAGTACATGGCCTCTTTACACTTGGGCTTCTCACACATGGCACCGATTTCTGCAGGAGTGCCCCGGAGCAAATGCCCCAGGAAAGCGGAAGCAGAAGGTGACTATCCTCTTAAACTAAGACAGATCTACCACAGAAACAACATCACTTCTTCCTTATCCTTTTAGTTGAGCAGTACAGAACAAAGGTGAGGAACGAAATTCCAGCTTCCAGTGAGAAAAGTGAGAGAATTTGTAGCAACATTCAGTACACACAGAGGGAAATGTTGGCGCATCATTATTTTACTGTATGTACCTTATACCACATATCCAATATGCACTAAAATACATTTAGGTGATGAGTTAGAATTCTCTTCTATCTTTCTCACTATAGATTTTAGATGCACAATAAAGCTCTGTTGCTTATGCTTTACACCTAATAATTTATTTCAACCTCATAACAACACTATGAAGTAGATTTGAAAATTGAGTAAGAGAAACCTGGAATAAATTGGGTAAGTCTTCTCCCATGGCTCCTTCTCCTAACTGCAATTCTAGCATCTCTTTCAATAGTGATCATCTGAACAATTTTAATTTAGAACCCATGGGTTCTACAGTAAATTCTTTAAGTCTGGACAGAGAGTAAAATGAGTCAGGTGTTTGCCTTGCACGCAGCTAATCCCAGTTCTATTCCCAGATTCATACTTATGTGCCCTGAGCCCCACCAGGAGTTATTGCTGAATGCAGAGTCAGAAATAAACTCTGAGCAATACAAGATATAGCCCAGAAGCCAAAACTAATGATAGATTATTCTCTTTAGAATAATTTTTGTTACTGTTTTTATTTTAGTTTTTTGGTGTATTAAAAATAGGAAACCATACTTGTATTGCTCCAAATTAGCAACTTAGTAACTGTTCCATCTAGAAATGAGATCTGTGTTAAAATGTGATTAGAAAGTGGGATAAGGGGACAGAAAATGGCATCAGGACCCCGGAGACCACTTTACACTTCCACATCTCTCTTTGGCTACCACTAGACATCTCCTGCTCTTTGTTAAGTCTCTTTCTTTACATCTTTGACTACCACATGGCTTGTTAAGGTTTCCACAGCTTCTCCTTTGACACTTATGTTTTGGTGTAAAACATCGCAGTCTCTGGATTTTTTAAAAACCAAATTCCTGGAGGAAAAGTATTTAGGTGATACTGCTTTGGTTTTGATCCAGGCTACTTCCTAAATGACTCCCATTGCTCCACATTGACTATTCTTACTTCTCTTGCCTTCTATAACTAAGTCACACATATAGATAAATCCAGGTCTCAATTGCCCGAGTCAAAGAAAGCTGTCGTAAGATTCCTAGACTGGACTTTTTTTTTAAGAAGCAGGAGGTTAGATGATGGTAACTTGTCAGCAAAATCTGTAATTGACATATGATTGATAGGGAACAAAATTGATCACCTCAGTAGGAAGGGAGAGGTGATTGAATGGCTGAATGGAAGCTATTGACATTGAAAGAGATATCTGAACTTCAATATCCTCATATATCATGTGGTGTTCTTATGCACTAGGGAAAAGATTATTTATGGACATTTAAGGTATTTTTTAATATACTTTCAGTTCTGTCACCACTAAGAGACAATACTGTGTTTGAGTCAGAGAACTGTAGTAAAGAATAAATCATTTGTGCCCAATGAAATATACAGATTTAAGTATGTTTACAAAGTTTCCTCCAAGTTGTTCTGTCTAAACTATAAAAGTATTCTTGATTCCTCCAATTAAAATAAGTTTAAGTATTACCTCTTAGCAAATACATGTGTAAAAGAATTTTCATTTGAATTTGAATAGTGTAAAACATATGGCCTAGGTTATATTATGTACATAAATACTTCCTGCTCCTCTTTACGAGTGCATTTGAAAATAATATCCATCCACATTTGAGGCCTCTAACTCAAAGGACAAAGTTGGGTTTTGACTTTTATTAATTTAGTAAATAAATCAACACAAATAGGAGGAAGGTGTTTCCCTATGAGTGCAGAATATAGAGCTATGCTATGAAAAAAGTTTACATCAGACGGCACCTGTCAACTTTTAAAGTGGTAATTAGTAGCATAGTGCATTGCATCAGAATACAGAAACTAAGTCCATACTTTGCCACCTCTACCTTTGCTATAGTATTTTGGTCAAGAAAAATCAGATGTTCACCTGTAAAATGAAAAGACAATATTCTCAAGAGAGAGAGAGTAAAAGGGAATGAGCCTGCCACAGAGGCAGATGGGAGGATGGGAGAGAGGGATGTTGGGAACATTGGTGGTAGAGAATGGGCAGTGGAGGGATGGGAACTCGATCATTGTCTGACTGAAACGTAAGCACAAACATTTGCAAGTCTGTAACTGTATCTCCCGGTGATTCATTAAAAAAATAAAAATAAGTAGAAGATTCTTATGGATATGCTGTCAGATGAACTAGATAGCCCATATGCCCTCTTGGCAGACTGATTTTTGAATGAATATGATTGATTGTTTTCCATGAGCTAGAGAGCATAAGTTGTTTAATTCAAAAGGGATGTAGCAGGGTTAATACTCTATTGACCCAAAATCTTGAGTCTCCAATCTCAGTATTCAATGTTTTAGTGCTATAACAATGAATGAGAAAATCCACAGTGTTACATATTATTTTAAATAGACAGGATCCAAACCTGTCTCCTGTTTCAGCATAATTTACAAGAGCAGACAACTAGTCTATGATTTAGTTTGCTAATATGAGGGATTTTAACATTGCATGAAACTATTATTTATATGATTGCTAAGATTTTGTGTCCAGGGACAACTTTTTATTCACTTCATCTCACCCCATATCTTGGTGTAATTTTAAAATATCTGGCTCATAAAATCCTGAATCTGTGGGGTCAGATAGGTTGTACAGGGGATAAGCTACTTAGTTTGCATGTAGCTAACCCAAGTTTGCTCCCCAGCACTGCAGTGAATGCTCCCTTGAACACCACCTATATTGAACCCTGAGCACAGACACAGGTGGAATACCCTGCTCATTATGAAGTATCACCCAACCCCATTCTGCCTTACTCCAGATCAGGATTCCAGAATCACAGTTAGATGTATGCAAGTACTGTGTAGTCATTGGGTCCAATTATCTATATTGCTGTAAATATTTTCTACATGTCACTTTTTAGTGTCAAATAGAGAACATTTGCTTATTATCTTATGACAGGATACATAAAAATCATTTTTGCATTTGTGGAATTATTTTACAGTAACACTAAGCTTTGATTATGTCAGGCACCTCATTAAAAAATTCACCTTTAGTTGGTGCTTTTTGACTGGCCTTTGACTTGCTGGTGATTTAGAGTGTGCACTGTTTTTCTATTTGCTTATTGGTTTTGTACTTTCTGTTTTTCCTGACTTCTCGTGGCCAGTTTGTTTTTCTGAGGGCAAAATTTGATGATCCTTAAAACAATGACCATTTCAGGCGATTGTTTTCTGTGTTGCTTTTAAATATTGATGGAATTCTGGCAGGGGCAATGTAATTAAACTCACAGCAGTTATTAAGCTCTTTTTTAGAATTAGCCTTTTATCCCTTTACCAAACCTGCCACTGCAGTTCCTTGTTTCTCAGGGTTAAGTGGCAGGGAGCCATGTAGCTCCATCAGCTGCACCTGGCAGGATTTGCCATGAATCAGATGTCCTTTTCCTCCTAGAAGGCAGAATATGTCTCTTACTCAAGATCACCTCACATTTCAATTAGCAAATAAGTGTGTGGTTTCTGTGTCATTCTGCTGGCAGCAGCTGATATATCAAACTAAATGATAGACCTTGAATGTGTAATTACTATAGCTTTTCAGTGCTTTCTCATCCTGGACCTGCTGTGCAGTTTGTGCAACTTTAAGGTAAAAATACACCCAAGGATTTCACAGGGAGAATAACTACCTTAAAAAAAAAAGCGCCAAATAGTAGGTTCCTAATCAATGGGTGAGTTAGAGAAAGGTCATGGAAAAGCTTTAGGCTTTGCAATCTAAGTAGATTTCTGATTGTTTTCAGTAGGGTTAGTGTGATGTTAATTTTATGTGGTGACTTACTGGGCCATGGAAGTGCTTGACTAGTTGATCTAGCCTTATTTTCTGTATGTCCATGAAGTCTTTTTGAGTTCAATGAACATTTGAATCAATAGAGCAGGAGAGTGCATCAAGCAAATTGCTAATCCTGAAAGTGGGTGGTCTTTAATTAAACTAAAATTAAAATTAAAATTAAAGCCTTTAGTTAAAGGCTTGAATAAAAGAAAATGATCAGAAGGAGTGTCCTGCATGATTAACTTCAACAGAGAAATTGATCTTTTTCTGTCTTTGGACTCTACCAAAAGCTTTGACCTTTGAGTCAAATAGAAATTAGAAATTATATTGGGGCCAGAGAAATAGTACAGTGGGCAGGGTGCTTGCCTTGCATGTGACCAACTAGATTTAAACCCCATCACCCCACATGGTCCCCTTTGTCCCCCAGAAGTAATCACTGAGTTCAGATCCAGAAGTAAGCCCTAGCACTGCCTTATGCAACTCCTAAAACAAAGAAAAAAACAAAATAAATGGAGCAAAAATAATTTGCTTTATTTTTTCATTTGTTTTTATTTTGGAGGCCATACTTAAATGTGTTCAGGGCATACTTCTTACTCTGTGCTCAGGTATCACTCTTGGTGTGGCTCAGGGGACCATATGTGATTCCAGAAATTGAACCCCAGTCAGCAGCTTGCAAGGAAGAGCCTTACCCATTGTATTATCATTACTCACTCACTGCCCCTTTATAAAGCCTTCATTTTTTCACCATCATTCTCTCACCAATGCTATATTTACCCCTCCTCACTCAGAAGTTCCCTATCACACCGGTTAAACATCTCACAGCCCACCTTTTAAAAAATAGCTCTTCATTTTTGTCTTATAGCTCTCTTTTCTTGGTGATTTAATTTTTACCATATCCGTCATTTAAAGAAAGCAGTTTTGAAAGTACAGTGAACTATTCTGAATCAGTCAATGCACTCCTTAGTCAAATACTTCCCTTCTCTCACAATTAAGAGCTTATAAAAGAAACCTGAAAATTTCTTTCCATGATACTCTATAAATATAAAAATAAGAATACTAGGCTTCATCTTTCTACACAGCAATAAAATTTTATCCTTTTCATGTCACTGGTTGATTTTATTTTAGTGTAATAGAATTTGTACACACCTGCTTATCCTCATTGTGGCAAAAATGAGATTTCTGCATTTTCTCATATAAAACGTCTTACTTCTCTCTTAGTCACAGAGACTGCATTTGTTTCATTGTGTCTTCTGTGCTCTTTGTTCGTAATTTCAAGAGGTTCTTATTTTTGTGAATTATGAAATAATATTGTCATTCTAGTATTAAATAAGAATTCATATATAAGCTTGTATTGTCTTATTTCATTTGTCTTTATGATCTATTCTTCTTGGCATTTGAAATATAATAGGCAATAATTCAATGAGTATGTGCATAAACCTGATCTAAATTCAGTTATTCATAAACTTATTAAACAATCACTTTCTTTGATATAGGAAAACAAAATCTATCCTCTTCAGAAAATAATTCCCAATTTTATAATGAACAATAAAGGTAAAATTGTCATTTAAAAAGTTATATATTACCTCTGAGTTTTGTTTGTGAAAGCAAACAAAAACAAATTTGCCTTCTATCATGGAAGGCACCACAAATCTCTGTCCCACATCAAATGCCACTCAGGCTACTTGATTTCCATGTTTATAATATTTTTATATAATAATTCTAACACAAAATGTCTTATGCAGTTCCTGTACTGATGATAAATAATGAAACTGCTCAGCAGGCTTCTTGGTGGTGACTGAGGCAACAAGGTCAGTTATCTGGGCATTGTAATCCATTCACCAAGTTCCTGTGGCTACAAAGTCTGGACTAGAAAATGTGCTTACTCTTTAAAGAAAAGAAAAGCAAATCCTTATTTGTGAAAGGAATTACTTTTGGGGAGATGTCTCAGAATATTGCCTCCTTAAAGCAGATTTCGAGGGTCACTCTACTCTAGGATTGCCTGTCTTAGCCCCAAGAACTATATAAAACAAACTCTAATCACTGCCTGCCTCCGATCCGACAAGGCTAGCCAGATTGCTGTACTGTAAATTTTTTCTGAGTGGTTCAAAGGCAAAACTATTACTACACATATAAGAAATAATTGCTTAACCAGGGACTAGAACTTCCTAGAAAATGGAAAGTAAATAAAAAAAAAAACTCTAGAAACCAAGAAAGCAGAAAACAAAAAGCTCTCTATTTGATATCTACATGGAATGACTTCCTGATATACAGCTCTAGCAAAAAGCACTCAGATCTATGTTGGAATTATGTGCTTATGAAACCATTATTAACAGTATTGTAAATTATAGAATCTCAATAAGAAACTCTTCTATTAAAAGAACAAGAAACTATATCTAATCTCTTGGACAGACTTCCCTTTTTCAGAATGATGGGTGTCATGGATCATCTGCTTAATTAAGCCACCAGAAGGAGTTGCAAGTTAGACACTTGGTAAAGAGAACTACAGAATGCATGTTGTGGATGTGTTAATGATCTTATTCTAAAATATTTGATTTCCAGGGGCAGGAGTGTATTGGAGCATTCTGAAGAAATCTAAAATACACATTTCTGAGGAATTAAAATATTTCTAAGGATGTTCAAAATAACCACATAGAAAAGTTACTTAGAATACCTGCTAGCATTTATTGAGTATTTTGTCTGTGCGAGATACTGCATTGATATTGGTAACTTCAGTTACTCCTTCATCACATCCATATGAAATAGATGAATTAACTTTCTCCTTAGCATAAGGAGTTTATGCTAACTTGCCCAAGGTTCCATTTAATTGACACATCAGGATTTGATCCTAGGGTGTCATAAATAATGTCTCCTGTAAACCAGCTGATATTTTTTAAGAGACTGAGCTGCTTACCATAAAGATAGAAATAGAACCCTTTAGATGAACTAAGTTTACATAGAACTTAACAAAGAAATAGGAAGAGGGGGCAAGTTTCGGGTGATTTATTGATCTACATAAGTCACAGCATTTCTTTCCGAATCTATTTCTTCAATCTGTATGCTTTTATTTATATATTTGATTGTTAATGATTATTAAGTTGCAATTGCAAAAGGAATTAATCTCTCTTAGTTTGTATATTTTCAGAGAAATCTAACATATTTTAAATTAATTATAATGTCTATGAGGCCATTTGGTTTCCTATGATCTGTTAATTCAGTCCACATTTTAAAGTTTGGAAATTCTTTGCCCTCACAGCTAACATTTTCTAAATTTTAGCATTCTATACATAATTTACTATTCTCTCAAAAACAATACCACATGTACTGTTGAGTCAAGATCAATCGGATATTTAGGATCATTGAGAATGGTAATGTAAACAACTATGATGCTGCTAACATCATATATCTTTATCAGACACACTTCAGGTAAAGTCATTGTACCTTAAAATGATCAGATGCTTAACTGCTCCCAATATATGAGAATATATTCTTGGTCCCTTAGCTGAGGTTTTGAACAAATTAGGGAACTTTGTATCAATGTATGTACATTCACATTTATAAATTTTGTAGATTCATAATACTTAGTGAGAATATAATACTTAGTGTATACATGACCACAAGTTGCATGTCAGAGAAACCAAATTGGTTCTTGTCATCTATGTCAGAAAACATTTTAGTAGATTTCATCAGTTTCTCAACACCTAATTTAGGAGTTCATCAGAAATTTGAGATTGTCTAAGGGATGAGGGACAAAATGTTGTCTTCTATTGTACAATACTTTGATTTAGAATCACTCCTGCTTAGGTTTAAATCCTCATTTTTTTTTGCTTTTTAGGTCACACCCAGCAATAAACAGGGGGTCCTTCTGGATCTGCACTCAGGAATTACTCCTGACAGTGCTCAGGGGACCAGATGGGATGCTGGAAATCAAACCTGGGTCGGCCACATGCAAGGCAAATGCCCTACATGCTGTGCTATCGCTCCAGCCCCTAAATCTTCATTTTCATTACCTATATGTCCTGGTCTTTTAGACAAGTGGTTTAATCTCTCTGAGTAAAACCTGTCTAATAATGTTATTATGCCTATTATCCATACCGGAACTATTGTGGTAGCCTTAAAAATGGCCCCTCCTTTTCCTTTTCTCTTTAACTTCAAAAACCTAGAAGACTTGTAGAAGATAAGGCCATGTTTATGCCAAATGACATATATTGACTATACAAAAAGCATACACAAGCCTCATGTGCCACTTTTCCCACCATCTTTCTAGATTCCTTTATGGAAATCTGAGCAGTGTCTTAGGAATGGTGAGAAATGGTGAGCAAGGAGTGACCTATATGCTATAGAAGAAGACAAGAAGAGACCTTTTGTACATATTTCTTTGAGCATGATTAAGAAAAACAAATCAGCAAGTACTTACTGACTTCTCTAGGTGCAGAGAAAATCATTCCCTGATATTTGTGGGTTCTTTGTGGACTATTATATTAATATAAATATCAACTTAATAAAACATGTAAATAATCTATACAGACCATGAGGATTCTGCTTTAAGTTGGTGTTTTATGGCCTCAACTCCGTAAGAGCGTCAGAGAATGAGGAGAAGGAGCCAACTCTCATTTACACTGTAAAATTGGTCTCCGTAGGTGGAGGGGCCATTTCCAAAAGTAATCCAGCCACCAGTTAGTACCCCAGGCTTCAGTCTTGTAAGGGAGTGACTCTTACTCTTCGGGAAACTGGCAAGATCTATGCTGTAGATTGTAGGGTCCCAGTTGTCTTCCCCCCAAAATAATGTGCCTGCCAGGATGCCATATCCTGAGGAGGCTGATTATGAACATCTTCTCCTCTAACAACAAGACCAAGCACCTTGATTTTTTTATTATGAAGCCTTCCAAAGAGTGAAAGCTATCAGTAAAATCTTAAGTGCTAGGGAACTATAATATTCTCTAAGTATGTGTTTATTAAGTGGAGGGCATTTGGAATAAGTCTATTTTTGTGTTGTTTATTCATCCTAAACAGTAGGGGCATGTTTGGGGCATGTTACAGAGATTTCAAGTCTGGGGAAGATGATTCTGAAGTAAAAGGAGTCATTTTCTTCCTTCAATCCTGGAAGGAGTCACGTCTATGTGAAAGAGGTCTTTACATAGATGCTTTCAAATAGTTCTAGGCAGAGTCAAGTAAATACAGAGATAATTCCTGTTAAAATCCATGTATTAAAGCCTCTCTGTATCATGAATTTAGTTTTTTCTCTTACACACCCAGGTTATTTGAGATATGTAAACTATGCAGGTTTAAGATTGGGATTGAAACCTCATAGGAAATTTGATCCCCAGACATGTATATCTGGCACATATATTCGGAAAATTAAGACTTTGGCAATCTTGTACCAGAATCTAAATATTTGGCTATTGTAGACAGCAGTTTCCTGCGCTTGGGTCTCATCCTGCTTCTCAAGTCATGTGTTTTGACATCGGGTGATCTGACTCCCATAAAAGGTATCTGGAAGGATGCAGAAGCTTCCCCTAGGTTCTTGCACTCAGAGAATGAATGAGCAAATCACTCGTGTATCACTTCTCATTGAGCATCTGTAGGAGCTTTAGGGAGATGAGGCCGATTCCATAGTGAGTTCCATATAATGAAAAGGAAGCTGCACAACTGGACCTGGAAAGACCAAATCATTTTCTCATCTGGTGACAGGGCTGCTATACAAAAAGGGTAGCAGGCCGTGTTTTGCAGTCGACCCTGCTATTTTTCACTTACCCTGTTTAAGTTCCGTGGAATGCCCTGTGGATCAGAATTCCACTTCCCTGACTTCTTCCCTCCGCAGCGATGCGATTCTCAGCTTTTCCAGTCAGGCACTCTTGAATTGTCTTAATGATGTTAACTACCCTGATGGTAGCTCAGCAGCATGTAGCAACTCCAGGCCCCCTGCCTGCTGCTACTGAACTCAACCAATAAAATCAATTTGTTGTCAACAGCTGTTCCTCTCCAAACTCATTCAAGAACTTGTAGATCATTCCTCACCCTTTCTTGGGGAAATAAACCCAGGTGCAAGGGGAAAGTGAGCCCACCAAGATTTCATTTTTTTTTCCTCAACAGCATACTATCATCCTTGTTGAATACTAAATCATCTCAATTGCAAATGATACCCAGGCAGAGAGGAATCGATGATCTTAACTCAGCAAAGCCTGCTTCTAATCAAAACCCGTTTAGGAAAAAGCAATAAACAGGTCCTGGGTCCCCAGAATTCTCCGAATTGATGAGAGTTTCCTTTGAAAAAAATCTAGTGTGTTAACCGCCAAGATTTATAATAAAAGTTAAGCAGTGTTTTAATTTTGCTTTTATTTAAATAATTAAGCTTTTATTTTTGTCTTAAATCAGAGTCATGTGATTTTTACATACTTCAGGTTACCATGTCATGAAGTAGTAGAAGTTCATGCCACCTTATGCAACAATAGACTTACAGTCTGCAAATATTTAAAATTTTCCTTCTTTTGTTCAAGGTGGCTTTCGTAGGGTTTCTCCAATCTGCCCCACATAGGACTTCTACCTAGTTAAAGTCCTTTGCTAGGGCGGTTTGGAAGTGGGTAGAGTTGGGAGTCATCTTTGGTCCTCCTTGAAATTCCTTTCCTGGCTTCTTTTGTTCCTGCTGGAGCTTCTGGGAAAGGAGTCTCTGGGTCTCTTCAGCCGAGTGAAAAATCTTATCAGACCTTAGTTCCTGTGTTCAGGAGGTGGATCCTGATGGCCTTAGGCCTATGTGGCTTTACTGCTCCCTAGGAACTACATTGCCAAGGTGGTGGGTGGTGGTGGGGGACATTGTTTTCTAGCTTCCTAACTTACTTGCCTATATCATTAATGCACTCTACTTTCTGCTCATTAAGCATTCTGCGAATTTTTAAAATGGCACTTAAAAATTCACCATGTATAAACGTGCTGGACATACTCAGATTTGTAATTTCATTTAACTTTAATGGTAGATAATAAATGGTAATCGGCATTTAACAAACAAGGAAAATCCAGGTTTTGTACTATAATGTAACTTAACTAGTTACTTTTGTTACGAATCTCTATTTTTCACCCCTACACATTTGATTCTTACATTTTCTGGTAAAGGGCAGGTACTCAAATTTTCTTAGTGATTTTTAAATTCTTATAAATCAGAACAGAGTTAATATTTTGCAACTTAATTTGTAATCCTGAATAATTAAATTTAAAAGAATGTAACCAATTCCCTTATATTAATAAGTAGATACATTTAAATAAATAAGAATATAGGGCTTAAAGAGATATTTCTATGCACTGTTGGAGATGTGTCTATGCATGTGTGAATGTGTGCATAAGTTTATGGTTGGAATAGTGGAGAGAGGAAAGAAAGCTTCCTAGAAGAATAAGGTCATTCTTATCTACATCGATGCTATTAACAACTCGTTAATGAATAGACACTTCTCAAAGGTGTCCAAGTAACTTTGATGTCTTTTCTGTCATCTTTTACTTCTGACTGGAAGCAAAGTTACTTACATTTTCCCATCAGCGACAGCAAGATAAAGCCCTTCTCACATATGCTAGTCCTGAATATTTTATGACTTTTTTTTATGGCAAAGAAGCTGATGGGGATAATTGTGCTGCTAAATGGAGAACATAGATTTAAAACAAATGAATATATTGTTTTCTGAAGAAAACCTAGCTTGGCATAGGGATAGCATCATTGAAATAAAATATACAAAAGTTGAAGTATAATCTTTAGTTTGCATTTGGTATCAGTTCATTTAACCAATATTTAACCAACTATATAAAAAGAGTATCTATGTAACCATCTGTTATTAGTAACTATGAATGATAATTTGTTTTATCTTTATGGTGTTGTGAAATACTCTTTTACAAGAGTTAATTTTTTCTATGAAGCATTTGTTATTCAAGGGACTCAGACGATTAAATATGGGAGAGAGAGAAGGAAAGAATGGGGAAAGAGGAAGACGGAGGTGGAGAGAGAGAAAAAGAGAGAGAAATGTTCCCCAACAATGCAAGCCCCCCAACCCCCCCAAAAAAGGACAGGAAGAAAAGCACAGGTCTTATAAATACGTTAAGCATCATTTACTGAAAAGCAGTTTTCAGTTTTCTAAAATGATACTAATGCATTAGAAAAGATATTAATTTTACGGCATATTGTCGTGGGGTCCTGATCAAAAGACCACGAAAGACCAAAAATTAGAATTTGGAAGAGTGTTTCTTGACACCAGTTGGCAGGCTTTCTGCTAGAAGAGCAGCAGCCTCACAGCAGAAGTACTGGCCTTTTGTTAGGAATAAGCACATCCTGGTGCTCGAGCGCTTTGTAAGCATTTTCATAATTTGTTTGAGCCCCCCAAACTCACAACCTGGTTCTCGGTAAGTTCACGCAAGCGCAGCAAAGCAATCATTGTTACTGATGCCAGGAGAAGCTGTTACTGCAGGAGTATATGAAACAAATAACCAGTCACCTATGACCATATCCCTTTAAAACCTTAGCCCATTGTTCCTGTTTGCAATCTATGATGGGCTTCCAGACCCTTGCTGGACATCCAGTGTATTTATGAAATCACATACTTAAACCAGCTAAAAAAATAAGCTTCTAAAAAATTAATCTCCCCCCCAATCTCCCCTTTACATTATGAAATGAAGTGCATTGGGTTTCCTTCCCCATCTGAGAAATCACTGAGTTAGGCAATGAGAAAGCATGAGTGGTGAGCTCAGACCACCCCAGATACACAACGTGTAGAAGACCATTCACTTACCCTTGATTGGTGCAGAGGAAAGGAAAGGAAGGGAGAAAGAGAAGAAAGGTAGAAAAGAGATTGGAGGCCAATCCCAGTGCACGCATGGTGGTACCGTCACTGAGTGACTTAATCCAAGAGACCAGTTTTAGAGCTCAGGCTTAATAAAGGTGAAATTTTGGAAAAGTCTGTGAAACTTAATTCTGAACCAGATCACACAATATTTAGATGGATGGATGAGCAACATAAAAAGTGTGAAGATTGTTCCTAAGTCAAAACGGGAAGCTCTGTGCCATTTCATGTCAAATGATGGAGCTGTTTTTGCTTTTGAATGGTCTGGTTGTTGTTACTTGGTTTCATTTGATTGTTGTTGAAGTCTTTTTGTTTCCCATACAACACAAATAGGAATGGGAAAAGAAATAACACACCTTTTGTTAGGGAACTCCTAGAAATGCTTTTTCCTTTTAAAAACGTTTAATTATTCTAAAGTGTTGTTCACACTATTATTAGTCACTGCTCACTATAGAAAATTTGTGAAATAGAAATAAAGCATGCACATTTCTTTAAAACTCAAGAGCTACTCAGCATCAAATTTTGGTGGCACTCTTTCATTAGTATTTCTCAGCTGAATTTTGGGTTGTTGTGTTGTTGAAAAATCTAAGAACCCAACAAACCTTTCCACAGTGAGATTTTCAGCAGAGTCAGTGAAGCAAAGAGTGAGTCACGCAGGTTTGTTTGTGGTTCTTTACCGTGACACACGCATAGAAACTGTGACTGTGAGCAGATCCTAGCTCTCTAGAGTGAGGCTGCTGTTTTATGAAAAGAGCAATGCCAATACCTATTTACAAGCTATGGAAAGATTTGGACTAAAGTGTGTGTGATGTTTGCTTGGACCCTGACCAAGCAAAATGGCTCCCATCACTGACTTTCAGCCTCGATCTCAGATGTATTTCTGCTTTCCTTCTCCAACAAACAGTAGGAACTTGATAAATGTTGAATACAAGGAGAGAAAATGAAAAATGAGGATGAAAAGGGGGTGCTAGAGAGGAAGTTCTGAAGAGGCAAACATAACTGTTGCTGGGTTTGAAACCTTGACCAGATGGTCTTTGTTTTTTTTAATTTCCCGCTCTTCTACTGTGGAATAAATAGTAATATTTCAGACTTAACTTTTTTTTGTTACCTGAGACATAAGTTATGCTTTCAAGGAGGTATGGGACGAGCTATGAAAATATAAAGTTTGAACTGAAATTACTCAGGGGCAATTGTTGGAATGACTAGTGTAACTTTCTGTAAATCTGTTGAACAGTTCACGGCAATAATATGCCAAATCCATAAGTTATGTGATTACAGAAATCAATTTTATACCCCTGTAATGTCTGTTAATTTTTTTATTACTATAAGAATGTGTACATTTGAAAGATTTACTATAAGATATATCAAATTGGATGATTTTTATTCTTAACATTTACAATATCCTCAGGATGAAAAAAACATATGGTTCAACTTTCACACTCTTTTTTAGTTTTTTCAACAATTTTACGTGGTTTTAAAATACATTTTTGATACCTCGGGCAGAATAATTTTATATGTAAAAGTAGTCTAATTGTTCAAAATATAAAGATGTTATTAGCATTTGAATTATAATGATTAACAACGTTGATATTCTTGCAATACTCTCTCATTGGTTGATATTCTCACAAGAATTTCATATGTATTATATATTAACTAGTAACTTTATGAAATAACATTTACAATTAATTTTTTATTAGTTGTATGAGTCTAGTTGACTTATACAAGTTCATGCAGCCTGGTAGTCTGATCCTAAGCCTGTGTCCATGTTATTATACTGTAATTCAATAATAGCATCCATTTACTGAATATCTAGTTAGCATCAGATCAGTGCTCATAACTTTTGCATTTTTAATTAAGTCAGCATCTCACATACCTCATGGATCAGTTGTTCTCAGATTAGCACTTGGCAATAAGCATCTCCAAAGATAGGAGTGCTCTCTAGATTGAAGTTATAATTCTTTTATAAGGATTTTCAGGTCAACAGAAGGACATTATTTAATCCCAAAGTATCCAACCTCTCTTAAAGAATGTTTTAAAAAGACACAAAGTAGTTAAATCAGAAAACATATGAATGGCACCAGTAAAGGATAGACTTAAAAATATCTTTCATAATGCATGCTAGCAAACACTAAACTAATCCCTTAGAAATTGTCCTCTTTCAGTAGTGGGAAATCATGGGAATTTTGGTGTGGGATGGCGTGTGATAACTTTGGACATCAATTCTATAAGCATAAGTACCATGTTATCTATACTATAATAAAACATTTTCTTTGTCCTCCTTGTAGTTATTAGTTCCAATTTCATAGTTTCTGGACTTCATTGTATAAGACTATCTATTTTAATAGTTTTATCAGTTTTGGACTTGGGGTAATTATATAGAAAGTGGTGTAAACTAGCATGCTAGTTGTGTTTCTGTGTTCAGGTATACACATGCACATTCCAATTTTTTCGTCTTCAGAGTTTGTTAAGAATTTTATTTAAAATATTGCTGAAAATGAGATTAACAAGTTACCATATTATGCAGAAGATGAGCTAAAATTTAAAAAATAATTTGCTAAGGAACTCTGTACTTGTTACTGTCTCCTTTAAATTGAGGTGTACTTAATGTCTCTTTTTTAATAGCTCAAAATTAAATAATTTTTGGATAAAAATTGACTTTCTAATAAAATGACTCATTTTATAATGGAGTCACTTGAAATAAATCATTTAAAGCTTTAGCAAAGTAAAAATTAGGATGAAATTGAACAATCATTTAAAACATTTCCATTTTTTTCTTGGTGATAGTGGTATTTTATCACCTACTTTAGAATAGAACATAGCACCTAGCAATAATGTGTTTTGTAGTACTTGCCAAAAAATAATTGAACTGTCTGGACGGCAAACTTTTTTCTTCATTTAAAGAAGGTCATTTCATTTTGCGACACTTCTAGCAAGGTCTCTGTCTTTACCAAATATTTGTCCATGACTTGGAAGAAGACCAGAATTCCTCATAATTCCAAGGATGTCTTGAGAAAGGTACTGATTCAGAATTCAAGCTTCCATTGAAGATCACTTCATGGAGATGGATGGTTAGCCAATTCTCAAAAGATAAACTTAGATTTCAAAATTTACACTGTAATGCCATGTGGAAGAAACTAATGCATTTAATGCAAGTTTTGTTTTATTGGAAACATTATTTAATAGACCTTGATTATTCACCTCCAGGTTTTTAACTAATGTATTAATATTACAAATTTTTCAGGACATATTTTTACCATCACCCCAAATTTGTTTAAATCTAGTATTTCAGTCACAAACAGAAGATCAATATCAGTTGCCATAATAGAAATTAAGAAGTACTACCAGAAAAAATTTTGTTCACATTCCATTAAAAATAGCTTTACATCTTTCCAAGTAGCATTATTTCACACTTGGAAAGATTACAGTATCTTGCCTTAGTATTTTCAAAATCATGGAAAAGACAAGAAAAACTTCTCACCAATATCTGTATTCTGTAGTCCTGTCATCTTTTGCTTTGAAGGGGGCTAGGAAGGGCCAGGGACTTGACTTGGTGATTCTTGGGAACCAGGATGGAGAGGTAATGAAAGCGCTTGAGAATGCGGTGCTGCCAGGACCACCAAGTCAGTCTGTTGGTGCATGGGAGCTCCGTGGCTGTACCCAGTGATGCTTGGGTATTTTCATATGGTTCAGAGGATCAAACAGGGACAACCACATGTAAGGCATGCCCCTTAATCCTTGCAGTTTCTCTTCAACTCCCTTCCATCATTTTATAGGAAATGGCTTTAGTGATTTTCAGTCATTAAGCTCCTTTATTTCGGAGATGAGAGGGATGAAACATGCAAGAGGTTTTGTGTCATGATGAGGGACAAAAGATTTGCTCTACACTGTGTATAATATTCTACTCTGGAGAATGTTGATTACCAGTCATATAAGTCTAAAATAAAATATATTGTCATATAGATAATAAAATGACAAAGAAAACTAAAGAATGGCAGGTGATTAATAAAGTGAAGCATCTTAAAGCATGAGAAGACAGTCTTCTACAAGTCACTAGCAAATATGAGCTGTGAGCTGTCTATATGGCATATTTCATTATTTCCTCACTTTCTCCTGTATTGTTTCTGGCATGAGGTGATCTTAGTTCAACACTGCTCTGTATTTTACTGTTTTTATGCCACTGTAAAAAATTAAATTAACATTGTACATATATATATTTCTGATGTGCACTTTTTAATTCCACATTTGTACAGGACCATAGAGATAGTTTAAAGGGCTGGAGTGCATGCTTTGCATGCAGGAAACCCAGGCTTGGTCCCCAATTTGCAGTAACCCTTGAGTATGGTAAAGTGTGGTGCCCCAAACCAACAACAAATAAAATACATAAAATGAAACACATAAAAATGTATTCTATATTAAGTTTATCACTAAAATTCTATTTATCAACATATATTTGTATTCTTGTCCTTCCATAACTGATAATTCATGTATTATACTCCAAAAGTTGTTTGCTTTCATTTTAGTCTGTTTGCTTACTTCTCTGTTTGTCATGTTTTAGTGAAACTGTACAGTATTTGTCATACTATGCCTGGTATATTTTACCAAACCAATACATTCTTTAAATGTGATTGAAATGTCTATCTACATGTGTGTATACACACATATATGTATGTATATACTTATACTTAGTATATATAATTTATGTGTAATGTACATGTATTAAGTATACAAGTACTTAATATTGGTGATGGAAAATGTGCTCTGGTAGAGGAATGGGTGTGCCCAGGGAAATGCAGTGAAGCTGATCTCAGCCAGGCTGGGATTTTTTTTTTTGTTTTTGCCTAACCTCTTAGTAGTTGGAGTGATAGCACAGTGGGTAGGGCATTTACCTTGCATGCGGCCGACCCAGATTTGATTCCTCCGTCTTTCTCAGAGAGCCCAGCAAGATACCGAGAATATCCCGCCCTCATGGCAGAGCCTGGTCCCCGTGGCATGTTCGATATGCCAAACACAGTAACAACAAGTCTCAATGGAGATGTTACTGGTGCCCGCTTGAACAAATCGATGAACGGGAGGATAGTGCTACAGTGCTACACTTAATATATATACATATGTATATATTTACTCTAATATACACACATATATACGTATGTATGCATATGTGCTTGTACACATAGTTCCCAGTACAAAAATCAGTTTCTCTTGCTTGGATGGTTAACTTAGCAAATATTACCTACTGACTCGGGTGGTGGGGGCGTAGCTGGGGTTTTGGACTACACCTGGTGGTGCTCAAAGCTCACTCCTGGAAAGGCTTGGGGGAATATGGAATGCCAAGGAACAAACCTGCTTAAGCTGTGTGCAAAGCCAGCTCCCTTCCCATTGTACTTTCTGTCTGGACCCCTTCGCTGATTTTTTTCTTTCATTCAAAAGAATCTTGATTGTTCTTAAATTAGGAATATAGAAAAGCCCTGTAAGAAGCAGTGTTTTTATGTTAGCTTTCCTAACCCCCCCAAAAGCAATTAGATTCGTTTTCTGTCTTCTCTCCTCTCTGCAGAGTCTGTAGATTTTGGCTCCTTTATCCCTTACTTTTGGCGGTCTTCTAGTAATTCTATGTGAAATAGAAGAAGAGGGGACGCACAATTCATTCTGATTCATCCATTGCCCTCTCGTAGTTTACTGTACTTTGCCCAAAATTTGATAGCTCCTCCAATTTTTCCACTGAAGCTTGAGTGTATAGTGTTGTGTAGAATAGGAAGTCAGGAGTTCAGATATGTCAAAATCACACAGGGAATATATTCTGCTTCCCATCTCTGACTGAATCATATGAAGGTATTTTTGAAGATGAAAATTACCAAATAGCAGCAATTTTTATTTAAGTTAACCTGTAGAAACAGGAGAGAATATTCTTCACAGTCCTGTAGCTGAAATGTCTCAACATGGAACCAGCAACAAGTAGACACTGATTGCCTGTAACCAAAGAATCTAACTTCAGATGCCTTATTTAGTTCTTAGAAATGCCATTCATTTTATAAATGTTAAGTTACAACAAAGGATAGATGAACATACATGAAGTAGATGAACATAGATAACAGATGAAATCTAAGAAAGTCAACCATGTCTCACTGGACTGATTCAGGGAATGGATGAGAAAATAGCAAATAGATATTACTGTATTCTAAATGAGGGTGTTAAAAGCAGGGAGAAACATTTTAACACATAGATGTGCAACTTTTCAATGTGTCATCAAGCCTCAGTGTCAAAGTAAACTGGAGTGGATAGAATTAGAACCCGTCAGAAAATCTACCACTACAGCAACAATTTTAGAGATGTGGGGGGCTGACAGATAACATCCCAGCCTCAAGATTCTTAACACTGAGTCACAATCCAAAAAAAATGTGTAATGGCCAGGAGATAGTGTGGTCAGGAAATAGTAAAGCATGGCAGACATCTACCCGACTTGAGTTCCATCCTTGGCACCAGAGAGTCTCCCAGGTATAATTAGACGTCCAATAGCTGCGTATGGACCTAGTGGTCTCTGGGCAATGTGGGGCTGCCCTGTGTGCTCAGCACTGCAGGTGCTTAGGAGCCTCAATCCTCAAATCCTAACATTTAACACCAACTTAGTTGACCAGTTATCCACTGAACACCGCTTGGGAGGCCCCCAAATTAACAGTACCTCAGAAAACTCTTTCATGTTTATTTAGGGCTGGAGCAATAGCACAGTGAGTAGGTTGTTAGCCTTGCACACAGCCAATCCGGCCAGTCCTGGGTTTGATTCCTCCACCCCTCTCAGAGAGCCCGGCAAGCTACTGAGAGGATTTCACCCGCACCGCAAAGCGTGACGTATGCAATATGCCAAACACAGTAACAAGTCTCACGACAGAGACATTACTGGTCCCGCTAGAGCAAATCGATGAGCCACGAAGGACAGTGCTATGGTGCATTATGGGAAACACTATTGTTTGGGGTTGCAAAGTCACCAGCCCCATAACAGAAGTTCCGTTCACTTGTCTTGGAGATGAAAGTGACCATTTCTTCAGTATTGTAATACATCTTATGTATTTCTTATCATGGGACATGTTTTTATTTTAATGGGAAGTGACACAGCTAACTAAACTAAAGATTCTATCTTTTCACACATGATTGCAGTTTGACCTAATTGGAAAGGTAGAGTGCTGTGATTTTTATCATTAAGTTTTCATATTTTTATCCATTAGACATGTTTATTTTATTTCGCCCTTAAAGTTTCATGAGAAATAATGCCCTTAATTTAAAATGCAGAACTTGCACAGATGTATATGGCACGATTATATTACTGACAGTTACTGATCCTCAGAGAAATGCAAGGAGGGGCCGCTGGAGCCACAACACAGCAGGTACAGCATTTGCCTTGCATGCGGCCAACTCGGGTTTGATTCCCAGCATCCCATATGGTTCCCCAAGCACCGCCAAGGGTAATTCCTGAGTGCAGAGCCAGGAGTGACCCCTGTGTATCGCTGGGTATAACCCAAAAAGCAAAAAAAAAAGAAATACAGGGAGAGGTTGAGTGTAAGGCTTGAGGAATCGTATGTAAAAGAACTGAAGAACCTGTGAAACAAAACGCGATTTCACTGGTAACCATGACAACTTTCAGGGATAAGAAAAAATATGAAGCTTTCGGGTCATCATCATCATCATCATTACATTTCAACATTTATTGACTGCACGAGATTGTGGATAATTGTTTCAGATATTTGCTTTGGTTTTCTCTCAGAAGAAACAGATAGGTGGAAATGAGGTTTTGCTTTAGGGAAACCATTCTAAGAGCTTTTAATAAAGTTGGGTCTGACAGATGACAAGGAAATGCCACTTTCTCTCTGTTATGCAAGAGAGAAACTTTTGAAGCTTACAAACTTTCACATCAGGAACCATACAATGGCATTTTTTACACCAGAGACATCTAACAGATACAACGATATATGATAAAACAAGTAAAGTGCAGTAAAAGAAGTCCAGGGTTGGATTTAAGATTAATCAGATTCTTTCTTGAAGAGAGAGCCAATATTATTATTTTTTGTAAGTTATGCTCTTCGGAGTGCCCAGGGTAATATGTGTTTACTGTAGGGATACAGTTAAGACTTTGGTTTATCAAAGAAAAAAACCCATGTTTAGAGACACCAAGTTCTGAAATGGACTTGTTTCTTCTTCATACCCTGGTATATCCTCTATTCACCGATTTGCTGGAGCGGGCCCAGTAACATTGTGAGACTTGCTACTGTGTTTGGTATATCAAATATTGTATAATTGAAACCCAAGCACAAAAATGTGTAAGCCTACAACTGTATCTCATGGTGTCTCACTAATAAAAATTAAAAAATAAAATAAATGTTGTGGGCTGGAGAGATAGTTCATTAGGTAGTTTTGATTTCTCCGCCCCTCTCGGAGAGCCGGGCGAGCTACCCAGAGTATCTAGCCCGCACGGCAAAGCCTGGCAAGCTCCCCGTGACATATTCGATATGCCAAACACAGTAACAAGTGTCACAGTGGAGACGTTACTGGGCCTGCTCGAGCAAATCCATGAACAACGGGAGGACAGTGACAGTGACCCTTGTATAAGACAGGGCCATCACAAAACAAAAGCACAGCTGAACCAAAAAAAAAAAAAAAAAGTCTTTTCTGCCTTCTGAGATAATGTCTTCACATCTGGAAGTTTGACCAAATGCAGAATATCCTTAAACTTCACAGTGGCTTTAATTGTTTGCCAAGTAAAAACTATTAGCTAACAAGCACTGCCTGAGTGGAACCTTTTCTCTCCTGTAGCTTTTCTCAGACCAATTACTTGGGGTGGTGGGGTGAGGGGCAGAGGGTGTGTGCTTTAAAAGACTTTAATTCTGTAGATTCACCAGAGTCCAGTGGTAACCTATGTTCTACACTTAACTCCCCAGTTAACTCCTCCATTAACTAACTCCCTAGTAAATGCCCACACTGATGATGATCAGACTTGCAGTGGAAGCTCAATTTTGGCTGGCCAAAAAGTCACCTGGAGCTTAGGGGAAAAACAAATCCTCCACTCCAGGTCAAGCCCCCACAACAGTGAAATCAACCTATCTGTCCCAAGATGCCATTTAAGAGCCATCACAGCCCTTGGGTCAGAGATCAATCACAGACCTATTGATTTAGCATACAAGAGGCTTTAAAGTTTTCTGTATACTTATAAATAAATGGAGATACGGATAAACACTAGGGGATTACATTACCATTTGGTGGGTATTTGCTCCAGCCCTGCCCTCTGGGCCAAGATCTCAGGTCTCTTAGCTGCCAAGTTGCTTTCTGTTTTTTCTGTCTCCTGAACATATTTTCTTTTGCATTCACATGCACTGAGCCAGACAATGTCATCTCTTGGATGTACAATTTGAACATTAGTCCTTTTCTCCTCTTTTAGTCACTTGACTCACATATGACAGGAATGCTAACGTACTTTCTTAAGGTTGTGCTGATCATTTCTTTTTTTTTGTTTGTTTGTTTTAGTGAAACACCATGAGGTACAGTTGTAGACTTACAAATTTTTGTGCTTGGGTTTCAGTTATACAGTGATCGAATACCCATCCCTCCACCAGTGCCCATTCTCCATCATTTACATTTTTTTATTTTAAATTTTTGTTAGTGAAACACCATGAGGTAATAACCACGGTCCTCCCATTGTTCATCGATTTGCTCGAGCGGGCCAAGTAACATCTCCATCATGAGACTCGTTGTTACTGTGTTTGGCATATCGAATACATCACGGGTAGCTTGCCAGGCTCTGCCGTGCGGGCGAGATCCTCTCAGCAGTTTACCGGGCTCTCCAAGAGGGGCGGAGGAATGGAACTTGGGTGGCCATGTTGGCCGCTTGTAAGGCAAATGCCCGACCGCTGTGCTATCGCTCCAGCTCTACACAGTTGTAGATTTACAAATTTTTGTGCTTGCTTTGAAGCAATAGCACAGTGGTCGGGCGTTTGCCTTCCGCACAGCCAGCCCGGCCGAGCTGGGTTCGATTTCTCTGCCCCTCACAGAGAGCCAGGCAAGCTACCCAGAGTATCTCGCCCCAGCAAAGCTTTCAGTATGCCAAACACAGTAACAACTAGTCTCAAAATGGAGACGTTACTGGACCCGCTCAAGCAAATTGATGAACAACGGGAGGACAGTGTTTGTTTTGTTTTGTTTTGTTTTGTATCCCCATTGAAACACTTATAGACAGACACTCATATCACTTCTGATTATGTAGCACTGTAGCACTGTCCTCCCATTGGACTGGAACGAGAGCACAGTGGGTAGGGCGTTTGCCTTGCACACAGCTGACCCAGGTTCGATTGCTCCGTCACTCCAGAGAGCCCGGCAAGCTACCAAGAGTATCCTACCTGCACAGCAAAGCCTGGCAAGCTCCCCCTGGCATATTCGATGTCAAAAACAGTAACAATAAGTCTCACAATGGAGATTCCTGGTGCCCGCTGTAGCAGATCCATGAGCTTCTTATTATATTGATGTTAATGCAAAAGCACCCTAAGTCTTTCTTATGCTCTCCCTGAAAGTCACACAGTTTGTGGATCAGATTAAACATCCTTGAGTATGTTAACACAGCATTGGCCACTATTAGTCATTCATTTTGCAAACTCCTTTGAGTGTTTGTTTACTTTGCGACTGACACTCCTGCAGGGAAAAAAAGTAAGTTCAATTAATCTACCATCCAGGCTTCAGAGATTTTGAAGGAAAGTGGAAGTTGATGGCTTTAAGCTCCCATTTTCTCAAACTGTCTAAGATGTGTTTGGTATTATTCCCAGTGGAATTACTTTAAGCTTTTGTTTCATTTTTTAGGAAGTTGTTCTGGTTTAAATAAGAGATCATTTGATCTCTGTAGTTAGAAAAATATTGCAGCCTGAGGGTCCACTCGAGAAAGGAAGAGCCTGAAATATATGCCTGGGACAAATTCTGGGCATTCAATAATGGGGAAGTATATTGTGTTTGCATTGCTTTCTCCACAGTTGAACTTGGCCAGATATGAGTGGCAGGGGGTTGGGGGTGGGAGGTGGGGGTTGAGCAGACTCTGCGTGGTGTCAGGTTTCCAATTCAGTAGCCCCAAATCATGTATTTCAGTGCTTGTTTCTCTTTTCTAGTTCTCTCTCTCTCTTTCTTTCTTTCTTTCTTCCTTTCTTCCTTCCTTCCTTCCTTCCTTCCTTCCTTTCTTTCTTTCTTTCTTTCTCTCACTTTCTCTCCCTCCTTCCTTCCTTCCTTCCTTCCTTCCTTTCTTCTCTTCCTTCCTTCCTTCCTTCCTTCCTTCCTTCCTTCCTTCCTTTCTTCCCTTCCTTCCTTCCTTCCTTCCTTCCTTCCTTCCTTCCTTCCTTTCTCTCTCTCTTTCTCTCTCCTTCCTTCCTTCCTTCCTTTCTTTCTTTCTTTCTTTCTTTCTTTCTTTCTTTCTTTCTTTCTTTCTTTCTCTCTCTCACTTTCTCTCTCTCCTTCCTTCCTTTCTCTTTCTTTCTTTCTTTCTTTCTTTCTTTCTTTCTCTCTCTCTCTCACTTTCTCTCTCTCCCTTCCTTCCTTCCTTCCTTCCTTCCTTCCTTCCTTCCTTCCTTCCTTCCTTCCTTCCTTCCTTCCTCTCTCTTTCTCTCTCCTTCCTTCCTTCCTTCCTTCCTTCCTTCCTTCCTTCCTTCCTTCCTTCCTTCCTTCCTTCCTTCCTTCCTTCCTTTCTCTCGAACCATATTGGCTTCCAGTTAGTTCTCTCTGAGATTCTGCGGCTGAATTTCCCTGCCTTTCTTCTGAAGTTCTTTTGAAAACCTTTGGTGACCCTGAATTTCACGGGGCCACTTTCATACCTGCTGCTGCCATCTAGTGGAGGTGTCACGATGTCATGCTAGCCTTGCTCTGGTCAAACTGGGCTAGGCTACACCTCATTGGAAGGAGCTGTTCAAGTTCCGCTTCCAATTTGTTGGGAAGTTATTGGAAAATGAAGATGTTGTACGGCATACACATTTTGTAAACTGAATTGGTGCTTTTGTTAAACATTTTAGAAGATAACAAACACTCAGAAACATTATGTACCAAACATTTATGCATAGAGGCTAAATAACTTTGATTTAAAGAGTTATTAAACCAAGAATCAAACAGGACATATTGATTATTCATACCTCTATTCAAACGGAGTGTTGATTCTATTGTTAAAACATGTGTGAGATGTCTTATTTTTCTCCACTTCATTGTTTTTGTACCTCAATGTGTATTGACTAACTCGTTGGAATTAGAAATAGAATAGAGTCCCCAAAGTGAATTGGTTTGATCTTTATATCAGGTATGTCAGAATATTTTGTTTGTGCCATAGTAATTGTGCAATTTCTATCTCTTAAAAACTTCAGAGTTTCACTTAAAAATATAAATTCTACTCTTCCTTTTTCAATGGTCATTTTAAATAATTATCTTTATAATAGTGTCAAAGTAAAGATGCTTGCTTTCTTTGTATTTTCTTCTTTAAATATACAATTCTTGAATTGCTTTTCAAGCCATGTTCTCCTTTGAACACATATCTTTCTTGCCTGTCTCTATGTTTATATATTTCCATACCAGAGAAGCCTATTTTCTCTCTTCAATGCATATTTTCTCTCCCTCACATCTTTCTAAATAAGTTTCCATAAACACTATCTTGCTTAGTTAGAAAAGACCACTCTGGACAAAAACTGAGTGCTGAAAGGAGTCGATCTGATATCCTTGTAGTAATATTACTGCAAACCACAGTGTCTAAAAGTAAAAGGAGAGAGGGTGGGGGAGGGGGCGGGGGAGTGTCGGAGAGAAAAGTGTTTGCCATAGTGGCAGGTCAGTGCTGGGTTAGTGGTCCGTGATGTACACTGGTAAATGAACAAATATTGGAACGTTGAGAGACTGAAACTCGATCATTAACAAATTTCACACATGAACACACACACACACACACGATTCTCAACTAGCAGTATCTTTTTTTTTCTCTTCACTATATTGTTACCATTGCCGCTATTGTGATCATAAGGTTGGGCAAGAGGGACTCACACATTGGTTGTGGTGCTCGCCTGGGGCCTCACACTTGCACTGGTGCTGCTTGCACACACACTGGCTGCAGTTGCAGGCATGGCCCTGGTGCACAATTTAACTTTGCTCACCAAGGGTTGCACACATTAATTTTTTACTTAGCCTCCACTTGCAATGGACTTTTAGGCACATAATGTCTCTGTCTCAAATCTCACCACTCCGTTTCCATCTCTCCTCTGCTTATCCCAGATTCCCTCCCACTCCCCAACTGGAGTCCTTGACAATTCCATTTGTAGTTGTAGTTTGAGTCAAGCTTACAGTGGTATTGACTCTAGTGATTTAGATTTTTGCATTCTTTACTTCTGCATAGCACAGCGGTAGGGCGTTTGCCTTGCACGCAGCCAACATGGCTGACCCGAGTTCGATTCCTCCGCCCCTCTCGGAGAGCCCGGCAAGCTACCGAGAGTATCTCGCCCGCACGGCAGAGCCTGGCAAGCTCCCCGTGACGTATTCGATATGCCAGACACAGTAACAACAAAGTCTCCAATGGAGACGTTACTGGGCCTGCTCGAGCAAATCGATGATCAACGGGAGGGCCTTTACCTTTACCTTTACCTTACTTCTGCATCATAAATGGGTGCGAGGCCCTTATCCCTTGCCTCCGCATTCTTTCAAACCTCCTCTTCTTGCTTCCTCCCTCCACCACTATCCTTCCTGCAAAATTTTAACTGTAATGTTTGTGCATTTTCTGTTTTGGTATTTGGAGTTCCAGACAGCAAAGCTTAGGAGCTGCACCGGACACATGCAGACCCCACAGAGACTGAACTGTTGATCCCATGCTAGCAGAGCAGGTACTTTTTGCACTAACTTAGTCCTGAGATCTTTATATTTCTTTATCCTCTTGCACTAATAAGCAACTGTGCCATCACTTTTTCCCTATTTCTGTTTCATTTTTTTGTTTCCATTTTTGTTCTCAGATTTCTTCCTACAGTTCCTTCTATTTATCATGAAGATTCCCAGTGGTTTTCATAGGCTTAAATAATTCAAAATGACTGTATATTTTTCTATAATTATACACCAAAAAAGAACATTGTAAATTATAGTATATGCACATACCTAAGTACAAATAACAATAATGGATAATATAAATGAGCCCACATCTTTATTATAATGGCAACAATAATAAATTCTCCTTTATCACAATTCTCTTGAGTATTCTCTGAAAATCTATGCATATTTTGGGACATAGTTCACAGAGGTCACTGGAAAATTTAATATTATGCAATTATTCTTGATTTACAGTATATTTACCAAAATCAAATTCTAGAAATAAATTAACAGTAGTTTCACTCAGGGTAAAAATAGGTCATAAATTGAACTACAGTCATCAGATTAAATTATACTACCATATTCTGTTTGCAGCATTTGAAGGTGTGTCACCTTTGATATTTTAATGCTGTATTTATCTTAGCCTGTGCTTTCCAAAAGATATTTCATAGACTCTTCTGCCTTTTCTGTCATTGTGATACCTGATTTGAATTACTAAATCTCACATTTCAAATTGTGGCATTTTATTGTTGGAAAGATCATTAGATAAAATACAAGAAGGCTTCTCTTTATTTTAGTATTAAAGAGTTCGAGATTCAATCCCCATCTTCCAAGATTACCGCACCATATTTGATGGGGTTTAATATGGTTTGAGCCATGGGAACACCTGCAAGGGCGATTAGACACCATCCTAAAAGCCTCTATCCCTCTCAGAGAGCCTGGCAAGCTACTGCAAGTATCCCGCCCACACGGCAGAGCCTGGCAAACTATCTGTGGTGTATTTGATATGCCAAAACCAATAAATACAATGGGTCTCATTCCCCTGACCCTGAAAGAGCCACCAATATGGCAGTGTTAAGAAGGATGAGGAAGGAGAGGTTGATAAAATCTCAAGACCGAACTAGGCTGCCAAAACGAAGAAGGACAAAAATGACTGTCTGTACTTTCAATGCACGTTCACTGGCATCAGATGCATCCAACAAGGACCTGATGTTGTAAGCGCGAAAGATCAAGTATGACATCATTGGTCTGACTGAGACAAGAAGGCATCAACCACCGCCATTTTTGACACTGGAGAAGAACTCTACCTCGGAATATGCAAAAATAGAGGTGTCAGTGGTGTTGGTGTTCTTGTCAACACGAACTTGGCCATGAGCGTTGATTCATTCAAATACCTAACATCCCAAATAGAATGATTACACTTGAATAGATGTAGCTCACTGCCTGGAGTTTTTATCTTCGTTGTCTAAGCACCAACATTCAATTATGATGAAGAAGAAATTGAGAAGTTCTACATGGAGCTGGAGAAGTTCTATAAAGAAGACCACACCTTCTATAAGATCATTGTCAGTAATTTTAATGCCAAAATAGGACCGAGAAGATCAACCAAAGAACTCCACATCGGGACCCATGGCCTAGAATGGAATGAACAGGGTAAGGGATTATCTGAGTTCATCATGTCGACCAAGACCATCCATGGTAACTCAGTTCCAGAAGGCCAAATCTAAACGTTTGACATGGAAGTTTCCTGGTGGATGGTTCCACAACAAAATTGACCACAGTATATTCAATAGATGGTCTTGCCTGACCAATGTCGCTGTTGTCCCAAAATTCCAAACGGGATCGAACCACTGTCTCCTTCGTGCAAAATTCTATAATGGAGCGGGGAGAAAGGACTGCAAAGTTTAAGAAGAGAACTCCCAGAACGACCACCAACTGGGAGCCTTTGGCACTATTGTGGCAACATGGGAAGATGCCGTCATTGGACAACATTGACGAGGAATATGATTGACTGGTTCAGCACCTCCATGACTGTGTGAAGAACGCAGAGAGAGAGAGAGAGAGAGAGAGAGAGAGAGAGAGTCACAAAAAGATGCCTGTCTTTGAAAACTCTCAAGCTCATTTGCCAATGTGGCTTGACACAAGCCTCCGGCAACGGCAAGCGAACGTCCGAGCTCTCAAAGCAGTGCAGAGAAGTGATCAAGGAAGACCTCAAAGAGAGAAGAGCAGTAGTGCTGGCAGATGTGGTAGAAGCTGGAAAAAGCATTCACAACACCCACCTGTCCTTTGCCAACTACAAGACCAAGATGACTGCCCTCCAATGTCCTGATGGATCTATCACATCTTCCAGAAGGGCAATGGAGAAGATTATTCGTGACTTCTACTCAGATCTCTTCGAGAGCCATGTCCACCTGCCCACATACCAAATATCGCAGGATGGATATGTTGTTCCCAAAGTTTTCCCTTCTGAAATCCAACATGCTATTTCGTTGGTAAAGAAGCGAACACTACCAGGCCCAGACAAGGTCAGACCCAAACACCCGAAGAACCTGCCATCAGTACTCATCAATACACTGGCTCAGCTCTTCATATGCTACCTGTCTGAATGCAAGGTTCCACCCCAATGGAAAAACAGCAGGACTGTACTACTGTACAAAAAGGGAGACAACCACAACATTGGCAACTATCACCTGGTCTGCCTGTTTGTCATCTACAAGCTGTTCACTCGAGTCATCCTGAATAGGATTGACAGAACACTAGATGAAGGACAACGATGAGAGCAAGCCTGGTTCCACAAAGGATTCAGTACCATCTACCATATCTACACTATAACCAAGCTTATTGAGGTTTTTCGGGTATTCAAGATGCCGCTCTGTCTAGCGTTCATTGATTTAAAGAAGGCCTTTGATTTTGTTGAGACTGAAGTGGTCATCAAAGCCCTAGCCCAACAGGGCATTCAAACTCATTACATCAGGATCCTTTGTGAGCTGTATTGCGGATTCACTACCAGGATCTCACCATTCTACAAGGAAGTGATCATCCATGTCAAGAGAGGGGTTCAGTAGGGTGATACCATTTCACCAAAACTCTTCAGTGCCACCTTCAAAAATATCATGTGATGACTCGAATGGGAAGGAATGGGATTGAAGATAGTCGGTCGGTAACTACACCACCTCTGCTTCACTGATGACATCGTTCTTATAACACCAAACATCAGCCATGTGGCACAAATGCTGGCCGACTTTGACCGTGAGTGTGAAAAGGTCGGACTGCAGCTGAATCTCATAAAGACAGTGTTTATGAGAAATGGACTCGTTTCTGATGTTCCATTTGCTCTCAACGGAACGAACATCTCTGAATGCAACAGTTATGTGCACCTAGGTTGAGAAGTCAACATGACAAATGACCTGGCATCTGAGTTGCGCAGCAGGAAGAGAACAGCTTGGAATGCCTTCAAGAGCATTGAAGAAATAGCTAAGAGGACAAAGAACCTCTGGCTCTGGGCACATCTGTTCGATTCCACTGTTCTTCCTGCAGTAATATATGCCTCAGAGACCTGAGCCCTATGAAAACAGGATGAGAATACTATTGGGGTCTCCCAAAGAGGGAGACTGGATTCCACGGGATGTCAAAAGATCATCTGGTCGCCCACCTACCAGATGGTCAGACTTCTTCGTCAAGACCCTGAACGATCACTTTGAGGCTCTTTGTGTTCCTGGAGCAAGCAGATGCCATTGGGCTATACCAGCACGTGACAGGACAAATGGAGACGTTACTAGCGCCCGCTTGAGCAAATCGATGAGTAATGGAATGTCAAGTGATCAAGTGATCAATAAAATAAAAGCAAAACTTCAATAGTATAAAATGAGTAGAAAATTTAAATAGTGATAGATTATAGATAATTCACTATTACAGTTCCTTTGTAATATTCTCCCCAAAGAATGAAAGACAACTTATATAAGGAATTTCTTTGCTTTTGAAGACACATACATGACTCAGATATTATTTTAATAGGTACCTTTGTTGAAACGATTTCAACAGATGCCTAAAAAAAACTGCTTCCTGTCCATCTGCTCTGGAAGGCAATATTTATTAGATCCATGAGGTTATAAGCATAATGTATTGCTACTGAGGCATTGTTTATCATCATAAACAATCCTTTCAATAAGAATAATTGTGGAACACTTAAACCGGTCCTAATAAGATTCTGTTGCCATTAATGAGGGACTGAAAGCCCATATGATTTTCCAGATAAAACACTTTAAATGTCTTCAGATTTCAAGGGTGTTTTAAAGTGACACCATATAACTTTTTTGTTTTTATCTACTAGACTAGTCACAGTAGCAAATGGATGTGTCTAACAAACTTAAGAAATAATTTTCTCTTCTACTGCCTCAGGGAGATCCCCCCCTTCATTGTTTTGTAATGTGTCAGTTCAAACCCAGGTTACTGTAAGGAATGTAGATATAAATTTTTAAATGACTTTGCTGGTTGGTTCATTAGTATTCTAGGCAAAGATCCCATATGAGGAAGGGGTGCAGGAATAAGTCATTCTCTACTCTGCTCAGGACTTACTCCTGTATCTCTGTTGGGTTCACTCTTTTGGTGCTCTGAAGACCACACACAGTGCTGAGGATTGAAACAAGGTGGCTGTGTGCAAGGCTCGCCCCTAACCTTATACTATCTCTCCAGCTCCTATAAAATTTACTTTCCTCATTCTTGTTTTTCTTTTGATTCCTTTCTTCTTTTCTTCCTTCTTCCTTCTCTAATTAATCAAACATTTGTGCATGCATCAAGCATTCTTTTCAGATTCTCAGGGAAAATTATTATTCACGGAAAACCATTTTTCAGATGTGACCTTCTTATATGTAAACTTTCAGACTGACACATCAAATTCATTGTCATACTGCAAAATTGCATTACTCTGATTTTTATCCTAATTCCTGAAGGAATTTTCTGATTCCTTAAGGAATAATCCAAATTATTACAAGTATTCAGTCATTAGCTTCATAGATTGTGCTTCAATTAAATTGTTCCAGTTGTAAGAAACATTCATCAGTAACTCTGTGAACAATTGTGAACATGTTTTCTTTTGCATAAGTATCAGTGTGTTTTGAAAACTATAGCTCTGCTCTCTTCCATCATTGCATTTATCTACATGAATTAATGCTGTCTTGTAATAAAGTCAGAGTATCTCAAAAAAAAGGTTTCTTATTTATTTGTGTTGATAAGAGCATTCCAGCATCAGTATTGTAGTTAACTAACTAGAAGAGTCACTGCCTCCACCCCTTTCAGAAGCCTCAGCAGGCAGACCTGGCTCAGTGTTCATTAGAGTCTGGTAGGATGACAGCACTGGGAAGCAGCTGTAAATGATCAGAAACAGGCTTTGGCTAGTTTCAGTTGCGGCCAGCCCAGCAAGACTCCAAATACTTTCTGGGTTCCAAAGAAAACATGCCAGGCTTCTGCCTGCTCATTATGGGACATATCAGGATATATGTTCCTGGGCTTGATATTTTAAAGATGTTTATCATTGGTGTAAACACCCTTTTTGCCTTGTTTGTTATATATGGATAGAAAATGCCACTTCAGTGGCATGGGTTTGCTTTCCACAGGTCTATAGATTACTGTTAATTTTCTTTAAACATTTAAGGTAGATTTGTATTTTTAAGTGCAATGGGAAGGTGGCCTTGGGAAGCATCTAGTATAGAATCCTTGTTACAAGAAAAGAAATGGTGCAGTATCTGCATTGGGTCAAGGTAGGTGCTTGGCCAGCACTGAGCTGGACCTCGAGGACATGAAGCTTTCTGTTCCTAAATGGTACAATACTCCGTCCATCATTGACTGCCCCTAAGCTAATTAAAAGATCAAAGAACATTCTAAACTATAGTTATTTATAGATGAATTGTTAGAGATGGTTATCATTGTAGTGAATAGGTACAGAGCAGAGTAAAAGATATTCAATATGATTCACTAAAAATCATGGAGACTCAATCTGCTGTAACTAGCTATATGAATAGGGGACAATCTAGATTCATTTTAATTCATAAAATAAAACAGTATAAATATATGTGTGTATGACATATATTTTTTTCCTATCCATCCTTAGCGTCTATATTGTCTTCAACATTGAGGGATTTTGTTTTGCTTTCATATATTGTCATTCTGTTGAGGCTTAAAGTAAGGTGATTTGTATGTACACAGACTTACTGAAAACAAGCTATAAAGCATGCTGATGGCTATTCTCCTCAACATGTCTCATTTACCTTTGCTATTCTTACTGCTAATTCTCCAGCTTGCCTCTTCTTAAGGTTGTGTCTGGTGATGTGCTTTTAAAGTCCACTTAGATTATATGATTCTCTACTTATATTTCTTGAATAATCACATTATGCCTTTCAGAATTTTCATTAATCTTCACAGCTATTATACCCCCAAAATCTTGGGTATAATGAATCTGATGATCTATAATTGTTTTCATTAAAAATCTAACAACAATGAAACGGAAACTGCAGATACAGGAAGAAAGAGACACTTGTTAGAGAGGAAGAGTTATAGAGTGCACGATGAACAAAAGTTTACACCTTTTTCTTGAAAATTTTTAGGAGAAAATTTGCCAGTATCACTCCAATGAATAGGTAATGTACAAGGTGACTTTCTCACTATAATCATTAAAGGTTCAGAAGCAAAAAGGAAAATTTTAGCAGTGGCAACACCAAAAATTATTCTTACTGGACTGATGGCATAGAGTATCTGGAACCTCTAGAGTGACATATTTCTTTATACATAGATCATTATGATTTGTACACATAACTATGTAACCTAATCTACAACTAACTGATGAGGGATTAACCTGTAATGTAAAAGCCATGGAATAAAGCTAGTCTACTTCCTTTGTTATTCCACTGAAGACGTTTCATTTGGTTGCTAAATCCTGTTCTGTGTGTTAACTAGACTCAGTTCTAACGTGATCCATATAGTAATATCAACTACATCACCTAAGCAATCTCCTCCTGACCTTCTGAATCAATATCTAAATGTAACTGAGTTCTCAGATAATTAATATGCATATTCAGTTTTGAAGAGTATAATACTATAAGCTCTGTCAGATATTTTTTTCTTCCCAGCATCAATGCAGAATATGAAGACTGTCAACAACAGTAGGTGGGAAAGAATTAGACATTACAAGAAAAGAAAATAGTGAAGAGCTCATGAACCAGTGAAAGTCATGAGTTAATGGAATCCATGGAGTAGAACAAATTTAAGTAATGTCCCATCAGCTTTTGAACAGAGGACATAAGCAGGGAGAGAACAAAGCTAAGGACACATGCACTTTAGTACAGGAGAGTGAGCAAAGTGAGAAGATGCCTTCCAAAATTGCTCTTGACTGAACTGTTGTTTGCTGAATGTTAAAACTCCTATTGCTTCAAGAATAGCAAGCTGTTTCGTGCATCTTCATTACACAACTGCTATTGCCCTTACTTATTGCTTTCCGGAAAACTCGAAGAACATTCTGATCAATGGCTTATAAATTCTTATTAATGGCTCTGTGCTCAGGGACCACTTTTGGCAGTTTTGGGGGAACTGTATCTGGTACTGGAAATCAAACCTGGGTTGGCTGCATGCATGGCAAATGTTTTACCTAATGAAATATCTCTCCAGCTCACAACAATTTATTTTATTTTTTTTTTAATTTTTATTAGTGAAACACCATGAGATACAGTTGTAGGCTTACAAATTTTTGTGCTTGGGTTTCAATTTTACAATGATCAAATACCCATCCCTCCACCAGTGCCCATTTTCCACCACCACGGGTCCCAGTATCCCTCCCACCCCCTTCTCCCCCATCCCACCCTGCCTCTGTGGCAGGGCATTGCCTTTTGTTCTCTCTCTCCTTTTGGGTTGCAAAAGAGACATTGAGTGGCAATAATGTTTGTCTATAGTCTACTTTCAGCATGCTTCTCCCATCCTGGAAGGATCCTCCCAACACCCTTTATTTGGTGTTCCCTTCTCTATCTGAGCTCCCTTTTCCCCTAGCATGTGTGGTTGGCCTCCAAGCCATGGAGCAAACCTCCTGATACTAATCTCGGCCACTCTTGGGTGTTAGTCTCCTATTTCACAACATTTATTTTAAAAGGCAGAGAAGGTATGGAAATGAAGCTCGCATCCAGCAGGTTGCTGTAAAGAAAAGTAAAAACTAACGAAGAGAATCCAGCAGTCTCATGGAGTGGGGCTGTGAAGTGAACGCCAAAGTTTTCTTTGTTTAGTCTCTTTTTCATGGGTTCAGGCTGTCTTTCCACTTCCTTCCCACCTTCTCTCCTCCCAAGTACATGGGAGATACCTGGACTCTGAGTTCTTCAAACACTTCCATGGGTGCCAGGCTCTCATGGTGATGCTGAGTTTTTGATATGTTGGAGTATCATAATGATTGTATAATGAACTAACATTTGCTCATAGGTCACTTTGACTGACCTATGCTTGCACCCTGAGGTGGGAACAAATGGAACAGACCTTGCAGAGACCATAAAACTCTCTTGGGAATTCATGGAATTTGTAAATTAGGTTTAGTACCTCGTCTAAAGCCTCACCATTAGTTAGTCTGTTAACATTGTTCACCACTTTACATCCTTGCTCATGCTTGCGTGACCGCACACATACCATTTTGCTGTCTACCTCCCTAATTTTATAGCTGCATCACTTTCTCATGAAGATAATAAGAAAAGAACAGTGATGAGACTTGGAATGGTGGTATGTAGAGTGGAGCAAATCCTTTCATCAATATATTTTTATAATGCACCCACCTCCAAAAAATGGACACTAAGCATTTTAGGAGCTGGGAAATTAGCCAAGGACCCATGATAATTTGGGAACCTTTTATTAGGAGAACTATTGAACCCTGGTAAGAGCAGTTGGAGCCTGGGGCTATTCTCATCACTCTTGGGTACCTCATTGAGGCAATTTGATCATAGCAGAGCAACTGTGAAAACCACTACTTAGCTGCTGGACAGTTCTGATTTGATTTGGAACAGAGCTTGGAATAACCACATGCCCCTGGGCTTTGTCAGCAGCAGTAGTGATCTGGGTAGCAAAATAACAAGGAAGGTCAGCATAGCACATAGCCTGGCATTATAGCCCTGGTTGGGAAAAGCAACAGAAAAGCCTTTAGCCAAAAATTTAACAGGGAAATCTAGTGAGACAATCATAGTCACGGGGTGTTTTGAAAAGTCCCTGCATATTCAAGCAGGTCTACACGTCTGACTGTGTGTGGAGGCTGTAGCAGCATGGCTGCAGGAGGTCTAACTATTTATTCCTTTCTGAACACAAAACTGTGCATTGAAACAAAAGAGACCTGAGTCCTGGTGGAAAGTCAACCATAGACAGATTCACATTGTGTTTTCAAACTCAATCAAGATACTCAGCAAGTGGCAGGAACTTACTGGATCAATGTTTTCAGATCTATTTCTGATCAATCATTTACTAACTACAAGGCTATTCTCAAAAAAGTATCAATGTGAAATCAAAATTAAAAATTAATAACTTAAAAAGTGGCAGAAGCATCGCTCTCAGAGAGATAGAATTCACAAGATTAATCCAGTCAAATTATTGAACAATCTAAGAATAATAGTAAAACATTAAAGAAAGTAACCTCCAGTGGGAAATTTTAATTCAAATTTGTTATATTTTTATAGTATCCAGTTTTTGTTAAAATAAAAAATCATAAGACATAATGAAAATGGAAAATACTTGTCAACACAAACTTACTCTTAGGGCTCCAGAGTTTATACTTGGAAAACAAAATTTTCAAATGAGTTACTCTGAATATATTCAAAGATAAAAATTAATCATGTTCAAAGAATAAATCCAATATGACAGTTACTCTTTCGAGAATAAAAATAATAACATAAACTATCAAAAGAAACAACAAATAATGAAAGGAGGGTTCTGGTTTGTGGATAAGAATAAGCATTGTTAAAATGTTTCATTAGTTAACGCAATTTAAATATTTAAAATAGTGTCTAACAAATCCCAATATTCATTTCTCAAAGAAATGATTGCACTGTAGCACTGTCCTCTTGTTGTTCATCGATTTGCTCGAGTAGGCATCAGTAATGTCTCATATCAAATTGTGAGACTTTTTATTGTTTTTGGCATATCAAATACGTCACAGGGAGCTTGCCAGGCTCTGCCATGAGGGCAGGCTACTCTCGGTAGCTTACCGGACTCTCCAAGAGGGGTGAAGAAATCAAACCAGGGTCGACCACGTGCAAGGCAAACGCCCTACCTGCTGTTTTATTGCTCCAGCCCAAAGAAATGCCTATTTGGTAAAATTTGTATAAATCTGAAAAATACCCTAAATGGCCATAGCAATTCTGAGAAAAAAATAAAGAAAAATGGGTTTATCATGCTCCCTGACTTCAAATACATTTTAAAGTGATGACTGCCAAGACGACATGGTATTAGAGCACAAAGAGTTACATACACAAATGAAATATTATTGAGATCAGAAATAAACTCACACATATTTGGACAGTTCACTTATGACAAAAGAGCCAAGACCATATGGCAGAGAAAATAAAGCGCCTCATCAACAAATTGAATTAGAAAAACTGGATAAACAGTTTACCCAAAAAAGAAAGAAAAGAAAAAGAACTTGATCATGATTTAGTACCATATGCAAAAATTAACTCAAAGTGGATTAAAGACTTACATATAAGGAAAACCATAAAATACGTAGAAGAAATAATTGGCAATACATCATGGATCATAAGTTACATAGATTTCTTTGGATATTCAACTCCAATCACAAAGGAAACAACAAAAAAGAAAGAAATGGAGCTATATAAGTAGCTTTTGTAAAACACAAATAACCACCAAAAATAAAAAAGACAAAAAGGCAGTTTGCTTATTGTGAGACTGGGAGAGGATATTTGCACATCATATATCTGAGGAGTTAATTATGAAACTATATAAAGAACTCTTACAACTCAACCATACCATACACACAAGCTTGCGCACACACACACACAACACAATCAAAACCACAGTGACATCACCTCCTTCTTTTAAGAGTGGCCTATATCAAAAAGACAAAAAAAATCATACTAAGTGAAATGAGTCAGAGAGAGAGGGACAGACATAGAATGACTCTACTAATTTGTGGAATATAAAGTAACAGAATGGGAGACTAACACCCAAGGATAATAGAGAAAAAGGCCAGGAACTCATTCCATGGCTTAGGGGAAAAGGCAGTTGGGATAGAGAAGGGACCACTAAGTGAATGATACTTGGAGGGTTCATTCAGGATGAGAGATGCGTATTTAAAGTAGACTATAGACCAAACATGATTCCCACTTAATACCTGTCTGGTATTGCAAACCATAACTACCAAAAGGGGGAGAGAGAGAGAGAGAGAGAGAGAGAGAGAGAGAGAGAGAGAGAGAGAGAGAGAGAGAGAGAGAAAATGTGCCTGCCACTGAGGCAGAGGCAGAGATGGGGTGGGGATAACGGGAGGGGTATTGGGAACATTGGTGGTGAAAAATGGGCACTGGTGGAGGGATAGGTACTCAATGATAGTATAACTGAAATGTTATCACAAAAGTTTCTAAGTATGTAACTATCTCATGGTGATTCATTATAAAAACAAAATGAAAGCACTTTATTGGTAAAGGCATAAGGAAAACAGAAGCACTCTTACATACTGGTAGTGGCAATGTAAATTCAAGCAACCTCTGCAATAATGGTATAAAATTTTATTTAAAAACCGAAAATAGGGACTTGAGGGATAGGACAGCAAGTAAGGTGTTTGCACTGAACATAGACAATTCAAGTTTTGTCCCTGGAACCATATAAGGTCCCCTGAGCACTGTAATGTGTGGCTCTAAAACCAGAACAAAACAAAGATAAATGTATCCCTAACATTTATAACAAAAATTTTCACACTTGTAAAAATTGAAACTTTTTTGAATGCTCATTGTCAGATGACTGAATAAAGCAATGGTGATATATTTACTCAATGGAATTCTAGCTTCCTAAAAATGAAATCTTGCCTTTCGTGATGTTGTGGATAAAAATTGAGGTAATATTAATAATCACTGTCACTGTCCTCCCATTGTTCATTGATTTGCTCGAGCAGGCCCAGTAACGTCTCCATTGGAGACTTTGTTGTTACTGTGTCTGGCATATCGAATACATCACAGGTAGCTTGCCAGGCTCTTCCGTGCGGGCGAGATACTCTCGGTAGCTTGCCGGGCTCTCTGAGAGGGGGGAGGAGTCGAACTCGGGGTGGCCATGTTGGCTGCGTGCAAGGCAAACACCCTACCCGCTGTGCTATCGCTCCAGCCCAAAATTCAGAATGTGAAAAATGTTTTGAATGATTTGACTCTATGGAATATAAATAACCAAAGCAAATGAACTCACAAATTGCAGCCAAAATTACACTGAAAAATCTGTTCAGAGTAGGGAGGAGAAAGATATTCAGAGGAATGAGTAAGGGGTGTTAATCTCATAGTGGGAATGCATTAGAACTCTGGTGCTACATGTGAGAGGTTATATATCTAGTGAGCTATGAAGATGTGTTTCCCAAATGTATAGAGTATTACAAACCAATGACTAATCAATAAAATGCTCCATATAAATAAATACATAAAAACGACCCACCTGCATTCTGAAGAACATAAAATAAAAAGAATATATATTTTTTAAAAATGCACATTCTCAAATACGTTTAGAACATCATCAGGCAATTCAACACCCATATGTGAGATAGTAATATGTGAGAAAAGGGGGGATGCATATGAACTAAACTTGAGATTTTGAAGTCTTAGGGGACTATGTATTTCTTCTGTCCCTCTTGGAGAGCCCGGCAAGCTACCGAGAGTATCCCACCTGCACGGCAGTGCCTGGCAAGCTACCCGTGGCGTACTCAATATGCCAAAAACAGTAAGTAATGATGGTCCTCATTCCCCTGGCCCTAAAAGAGCCCCCCCAATATGCCATCGAGCTACATTAGCACGTGACAGGGACGAATGGAGACATTCATGGCTCCCGCTCAAGCAAATCCATGAACAACAGGACGACAGTTATACAATGATAGGGGACTAAAGCTGTGTCAGTGGCAGAGTGCTTACCTCACATTCTTGAAACCTGAGTTTGATTCTGACTACCCAAAAGAAGAAAAAGGAATGATAAAGAGTTATACACAAATGTTCATAAGCGTATTTCCATCAATAGCAAAAAGTTGTGAACAGTCCACATATTTTGTCAACCAATGAGTGGGGAGAAATGTGGTCTAGCTGTACAGTGTAATGCTGCTTAGCAACCAAATGTTATTGACTCTAACATGGATGAACCTCTAGACCTTGCTAAGAGAAAAAGTCATGCATAAAAGACTACTGTTGATGGTTGCATTTTTGAGCAATGTGCATGAAAGTCAAACCTAGACAAAATTATCAGTGGTTTCCTAGAGGTGGGAGTGGAAGCAGAAATTGATTGCAGTATCAGGGAAATTCTGTGGAATGATAGAACTGCTCTTGTGTCATGGAGTGGGCATTCCTTGATGTGCTTAGGGGTATGTGAGCACTGAGGATCAAACCTGGTATTTCTACATGCAAAGTATGCTCTCCACACTCTGAACTCTCTCCCCCACCCAGAAATGCTCTTAAATGAAGTCGTGGTAATGGTCTCACAACTGTAAATTCACTCAGTGAAAACTGAAAAAAAGGGTGACATTTTGCAATATATAAGTTATACCATAATTATCTGACTAGTGAGACTATTGAGCAAGGGATATGCCCCTATGAAATATGGATGATGTGAACATGTTTAGGGAAGAAACTATGTATCAGTTGTTGTCCACTACAGTTTTATTTTATGGCGATAACTATTCTTCCTGAGAATTATCTAGGTCTGGAATGGTCAGTCTTCCTAGCAAGTGAGGTCACAGATTCCAGCACACTCAGATTATAGAAAATAGAAAATATAATAATGACACCAGAGGACATTGCATTGAGGAAAGAATTCATTCACTCATTCATTCATCATCCTGTTAATCGTCGATTGCCTCGAGCAGGCCCCAGTAACGTCTCTTTCATCCTAGCCCTGAGATTATATTCAAGGTTTTTTAGGAGAATGAGACCCATCATTGTTACTGGTATTTGGCATATTTGGTGCGCCACGGGGAGTTTGCCAGACTCTGCTCTGTGGGCAGGCTATATTCGATAGCCTGCAAGTTTGTCCAGAGTAGGAAAGAGATAATGAGATATCATAAAAAGATGTTCAGATAAGATGTCAGTTCTGGGAGCTGCATTTTGTAGTCTCTGAGTCTTGGCCGCTGATGGGATTACACGGCGCCAGGGGGCCAGTTGGTGGGTGTGACCCCCGCCTACTGGGATTTGGAGGATCTGGGTGGAGGATGCTCGACTCCAATTCGAGTAGGCTTGGAGATCTCGGCCCCGGAACCCGCGTGGCTTTGTCCCTCTGCCAGTACCTTCATGTGTGCGGAGAGTGGTCTCAGCATGGTGGTGGCTGGTCCTGGAGGTCTTTGGCTGCCGGAGCCCTGGTCGGGGTGGGGAGGAAAGCTCAACCCGCTCCCCTCCAAGGGACCCCAGCGAGGAACAGCCAGGCGCATGGGCAGGAGACTGACTGCACTGGTCTCGTCCGGGAGCTGCATTTTGTAGTCTCTGAGTCTTGGCCGCTGATGGGATTACACGGTGCCAGGGGGCCAGTTGGTGGGTGTGGCCCCCGCCTACTGGGATTTGGAGGATCTGGGTGGAGGATGCTCGACTCCAATTCGAGTAGGCTTGGAGATCTTGGCCCCAGAACCCGCGTGGCTTTGTCCCTCTGCCAGTACCTTCATGTGTGCGGAGAGTGGTCTCAGCATGGTGGTGGCTGGTCCTGGAGGTCTTTGGCTGCCGGAGCCCTGGTCGGGGTGGGGAGGAAAGCTCAACCCGCTCCCCTCCAAGGGACCCCAGCGAGGAACAGCCAGGCGCAGGGGCAGGAGACTGACTGCAGTCAGTCAGGAAAGAATATATGACTTATTTTTTCCAATATTTGGGGATAGTCATGTCATTAAGGATTGTGTGAGAGATACTACATTTTGGTCATGAGGCAGTAAGCTACAAGGGAATACCCAGTGTATTGGTGTGTCTTTGAGAAAAAAAAATATTCAAGACAGGGAAAATTGTGTAAGACATACTGTTTTGAGTGTTTCTGAAAAATTCTGGGATATAGGGACAGTTCCATATTATCTGATACCTGGCTTTGAACGAATATAATATAGATTAGTGCCTTAGTATGTAAGCCAATACACACTGTATGTCCCAAAGTATATGGGTATGGGTTTGGACTTTAGATTGGTTAATGTACCAATCAGAGGCAAGTCTCTAGTTGAGCGCTTTGGTCTTCCTGAGAATTTTGTAGTTCTGAAACGGTCAGTCTTGCTAAGAAATGAGTTCACAGATTCCAGCACACTCAAATTACAGAAAATTGAAAATATAATAAGCGTTATAAAGATTTGATGCCAAAGATATAAATTTAGATTTGAAACAAACAAAAGAGAAGGGAGGGACTTTTAATGACAAATAAAAATCCTTAAAAAAAAACAAAAACCACCTCTGAGTATGTTGTAATAACAGTAATTTTTAAGTTGTTCTGGGAGAATCAAAATAAGAGTTTACCCACGTGTGTTTAAACAAACATATGAAAGTGCATTGCCATTTGCACATGTAGTTTTTCACTATTATAGCATGAACAAGTAATAATTACAAATATGTACTTTGTAATTACAAATGTGTACATTGGCAGACAATTTAGATAAGATTTTTTCTACCAGTTATGAACTTAATAAAACTTGGTTACATGTATCAGACATGATGACAGTTTTAATGTGTAATTAATAATCAGGTCAAAATTTTATTTTTAAGAGAGCAAAATAAGAATTAAGATGCTCACTATTAAGTAGTATATACTTGTTAAGGTTATTTTTAACTGATCAATAATTTTGGTTTACCCAGCATGAGACTGAAATATCTTAATTTCTGTCTTATTTGCTTGTGTATATGTTGTACATATAACTAATTTTAATGAAAAACAATCTAGTGACTATTACTGTTTTAAGATTCCAGGAATTATTATTTCTACTGCTTTATTTTTAAATAAGGACACAGATACTATGGATATTTGTTTTAGTGTTTTATAAAACTGAGAAATGAAAAAAATACTACTTTAGAGATTTAAGAGGGAAAGCTTTGGGAGTTGAAATACAAAATCAAGTTGAGCAGCAGAGTCCACAGATGTTTAGACAGATGAATAAAGTGAGCCTTGTGAATTCCTAATGAATTTCAAAGAATACCGCCTGATACTTAGAAATACAGCAATTCACCCAAGTGCCAGCAGAAAGCCATTTCTACAAAAAAAAATCAACAGCTTTCAAGTTATTGTGCCTTAGGAGGTCAATGTAATACTTGAACATACTAACAGTTACTTGAAATGTATCACATATTTTGGGCCCACCTCTTGATTTCTAGTAATTTTCTTTCTCAGGATGTCATTGAACTAAGTCCCTTTCATGGGACTTATCAAAGACTGTACAAATACTCTGCTTATTGCATCACCATCTTTTCTAGGTCTGGATAAATAGAAGAGAATATCTTCTATTCATACACTCAATGAATAGTGTATCCAGCTTCTTAAGACAGACATTGAAGTAGGGTCTGGAGTGATAGCACAGCGGGTAGGGTGTTTGCCTTGCACGCAGTCAACCCAGATTCAATTCCCAGCATCCCATATGGTCCCCTGAGCATCGCCAAGAGTAATTTGTGAGTGCAGAGCCAGGAGTAACCCTTGTGCATTGCCAGATGTGAACCAAAAAGAAAAAAAAAGACAGACATTGAAGCAAGAAGATGATAAATCAATCTTCCTATATAGTAGTCAGCCTCCACACACAAAAATACATAAAAATGACCAAGGAGTTCTCAGGACATTATCTGATAAGAGATTATAAGCAAGGTCTTTAAATGAATGTTTTCTGAAAGAGCTACAGAGAAAATGAAGTGATTGAAGTGATTGAAAGAGGTTTGAATGAGATGGATCTCCAGTTCTAGAGTCACTCTTTCTCCTATTTATCTGAGAACAGGCAAAGAGAGTGGAGTGTGTTGCTAAATAAAGTTTCCCAACAAATTTTTCCACTGTGATCCCCTTCTGACCTCATCTTCTTCTTGTGTTTCCTGTCCACCATCGTACTGTGTCCTCCCCTAAATTAGGCCATGCCATGCCTCTGCTCCATTTATGTGATTTTCCCTCTGAGATTCTCTTGGAATATCCTGGGTGCACTGGGAACCAAATGGTTCCTGGTTGAGACACAGTGGCTTAATAATACTGTGATGGGTAGATTAAATTTATTAAGAATGTTGAGAAACGAGACTCTTTCCTTAGAAGACAGGAATGTGAGTTTACATTCAGGTGAATCTAGGTTTGAATCTTGGTTGTCACACTATCTAACTTCTATATTTTGAGGATGCACTTGGAGCCTTGGGGTTCTGTTATATAATAGCATTTGCTTGTAATCATTAATGTAATGTACAAGAGATGAGCAACATATATCTAGCATTCTCTTTGAGGACCTAAGAAGAAAAAACAATATGAAAGGAATAATCACTCATACAAAGTATAATGCTCCCTGCTAAAGATTTAGTTGTTGAATAATATCTCAGGCCAAACGACTGACTCTCTCATGATGAAATGCCAGACACCAGTAACAGGGGCCCTTTTGTAGTGATAAGAACCACCAGGTGGATGAGTATATTGTGCGTTCACTTTGGAATCTCTTAAGCGTCACCTCAATTCTATTGGCAATTATATGGGATCCATGAATATTATAGCGATGTTCAAGACAACAGTGAATCTACTTTGTAATTCGAAGTCAAATATTCGGACACAAATACTTCGCATATAATAAAGACATCATCCATAATGCAATGATTGGATTAGAGATATTTTGTCTATACTTTATCATTTGAAAAATGTATCCAACATTTGCCTCTAGTTTCACACTTGAGGCACTCTTTAAAACCTTAACTTCATGAGTCAGGGAAGTGAATTGGAGTTTGGAGAATTTCCCTAAGTTCTCGAACTAGTATCCAACGGAGCTATATAATCCGTTGCCAGCTTTTTCTGCCATCGAGTTCAGAATATCCCTCCCCCATGTGCTACAGCTATCATTCTCAGAGCAGGTGTACCTCTTTAAACAAGGGTAGCATGTTTTGCAGCTGGTGCCTTGCTGTTGCAATTCACGGTCATGATTGCTTGTGTTTGGGGTGACTCAACCTCGAAGCAGTGTGCCTTCAAATCCATATCACAGACTGCAGGCAACCTTTTAATCTCTCGGCTGTCCAGACCAGATCACGGCCATCAATCAGTGTATCTGCCAGTTCATCATGCGCACAGCAAAGTCAAAAGACGAAGTAGCGATTGAAAGGGGGCAGCCTGTACCTCTTAAGAAAATGGTATTTTTATGGCATTGATAAAGGTTTCAGTTGCCAGTCAGTAGAGAGTGGCAGTTGTCCCAGATTAAGGATCACTTGGCAAAAACATGCATTTTAAACAAACATAGAGCTACCGTGGGACATATTTTAGTAGCAACTGAAACACCTGTGTAGACAGAGTAGCAGTTTTTATCCTTTGGCTGTTCTTTTATGAGACTGAAGTTTAGCACTATGTGGAACGAGTTCCATAGAATAAATGTTTAAGAGAATGGAATACAATGAGCTGTTTAAAACAAAGACCGCCAGTAGATATGCTATTTTCATTTTTCTTCATCATTCTCACCACATTTTTAGGAATTATGGAATGTACAGATGTACATTGTATCGAAGTAGAATTTATTTCATTTGAAGATTCTAACTTTTAAGATGTGTCATATGAAAAAACAAAACCTTTCAGTTAGGGAAATGCCACTTATATGGCTAATTTAAGAGAAATGTGCTATCTGGGTGATCCTTTAATTATCTTGTCATAATATCTTATTGTCTTATGTGTAATAAAACTGAATATATGCATAACAAAGCAAGCAGTCAGTGATTTTATGTCAGCTTGAAATTTTGTTCTGATTTATATGTAGAAAGAAAATTTTATTGGTATTTTTTAAAGTCTCCTCTTTTTTCCCCCAGATAGACATCTGTGTGATTTTTGACTCTAACTGTATTTATACAAGGCAGGAATTATAGGCACTTTTGTTGTAATGGCTGTGGAAGAGTCTGATGTGAAATTTACCATAGATAATTCAGCTTATTTAATTCCACAATAGTTGGGAGTTTTGGCATGAGGAATTTATAGGTTGGCATGTAATGGCATTAAGTGTTAAGTATTGGCTGACCGGTATCTATTAGTTGTGTTTTTGGACTTCAGGGCAAATTGCACTTTCTGAAAACTGAATAAAGGTGTGGAGGAAAGGCAAACACACTTGTGTGCTTGGCCTCAGAGTGTTCCTGACTGCCAGAAACTGCAAAGTTGCCCAGGACATGTTGGCTCAGCTCTTGCTTTTGTTCTTCTCTTGTCTACCATCTTCTCCTACTTTTGAGATTTTGTGAGTTTATGTTCATTTGATTTACTATTCTCTTTCTCTCTTGTTTGGGCTTTGCATATTTCTTGGTTCAGAGTACATTGAGTATTATCTTTTTACTTAATCACATCCCTCATATATCTACTGTGACTCAGTGAACCCAGATACTGTGCTAAGAGGCGGTGATGCTGGGATGAGGAAGATAAACTCATGGGGACTGAGGTGTGGTAGGAATTCCAGAAAAATCAAGAGGTGACTTCGTATGTCATGCACTATACTATTGTGAAGTAGGTGATAAGCACTGCTTAGGGGACCATGATTATGCATTTGGAGGATCTCAGCTTGCTGGGGTTTTTTGTGAGAAATACATTGTGCAGATACCATTTTATGTTCCTAAGATAATTTATTAAGATTTTCTTCTTAAGAAAAGTGTACCATTAGTACATTAAATGGGATGTCTGTTGCCTGGAGAAGAATGAACAGATGCTGAGATACAATAAGGTTTAGATGGTTTTTCCCAGAAACTGTGACTTTCAAAAAGTTGTTCAATTTCTTTATCATTAGTTATCTGCAAAATGAAGCCATTACTTCTTTGCAGGCTGTTTAGAAGGTTGAGTCTGTAAATTGTTTTTCCCTAGCCCATTAGCTCACTTAAGGCAGGTGAAAGTAATTGTATCAATTACTATTGCTGTTGATTTATGTATTATTGAGGACAAGAATAAAAGAAAGGGGGGAGGGTTTTGTGGTTTTGTGTGTGCATTTTTCTGCTATTGTAGATAAAAAAACAGTGGAATTTCATCACTTGCACTTTGTGTTCCATTGTCTGCTTCCTGATCCTGCAGGGCTGCCCAAATTACTGTGCCATTAAGGATATGCACTGTTGGAATAAAATGTCTGCCTCCTCGTTATTTTCTTCTTCTTCTAGAAATGCTTTAGGAAAGCACGTGGCTAGCACCTATTGACTATAACAAGATGTAGTCACACTGAAAAATGGCCCCTAATGAATCCTTTAAAGGAACAGGTTATGAGAACACACTAATCTCAAAGCATCCTAGATTGTTGGATATAGCACTGTGACATTATGGGCAAGCACACATCTTATGGTGAAGTCTCAGAGCTCACCAACTTGATAGTCTAGCTTTCTGAAGTTTTGAGACTATACTTAGGTGGGATTAAATTTTTTTCCCTGCACAGAGTGAACACTCAAGTGGCATGTGTATAATCATCAGTCATCAGTAGAGACTTGTAACAAGCTCTCTTATTCTCATTACAAAAGTAAAGAATGTAGTGTTGACAATAGTGAAATGACTTGCCAAACGTTGTGTAAATTAGTCCAAAAACATGGAATTAGAAGCTAGATCCTGTAACTACAGTGTTCTTTACATTGCATCTTAACAGTCTTTTCTCTGCCAATAAATTGCTTTGTTGTGCATGCTTTTTATCTTCTGTCATCTTGTTAGTCAAGCTATGATTCCTGAATTTTGTCTACTCTATCTAGATGAAAACCTGGTTGAAACACGTAAACCCTAACTAGCAGAGAACATCTTTCTGTTGAATTGAATTGAAACACCTGGATCTGATCTTTGTTCTGTTGATACTGAACAAGTAACATGAGAGCCTGGTTCATTTTAGAAAAAAATAAAATTTCTTTCCAAGGTTATACAGCAGGTACAAATGTAATGAAGACACATTGCAAATATTCTCAAGAGCTCAGTGCTATGCAAATATATTATGTAGTATTGAATGTTACTTTTATCCCTGACTATAAATGTTCAATAGCTAATATTTAATTTATAGTTCTTTATTTTCTTGTATAGTGGACTTACATAAATTTTACTTAAAAGGAAATTTCTGCAGAACAGAATCCATATTATAAATATCTTCTATAGTGATAGTAGAGGTTTTGTAACAATTGAACTTAATAATGTAATTGTGGTTTAAGTTACTGGAAGTCTAGACCATGTTTAACATTTGGATTCCTGGTAAACTAGTAAGCTTACTAGACCCCTGAAAGTTATATTTCAATGAATGCTTTAAACGAATGACTCAAATGGGAATGACTACATACTTCTCACTGAAAAATTTTGGCAGCTTTTGACATTTTGGGATGTTACAACTGGATTACCATAACAGAATTATGAAGCCCGAAATAATCATACAAGGGTTGAGAAACCTGTACAAGAACTTTATTATTCAAGCTGGTTCATGAACAATATTGGCTTTCCTTGGAAGTTATTGGAAACTTGTAGGCCCTCTGCAGGCTTCATTTAACAAAATTCCCAGATGACTTGAACTAAAATCAAAGACAAAATGGAGAGCGTGCTTTAAGTCCCTGAGCTGACCAACATTTAAACCATGTAAGCAAACGAAATATTGTATTTTATGAGCATAAGTGAAATTCGGGTTTTTTCTTGTAAAAGACTGACAGTCATAAAAAAAAGAACTTTAGGTGTCTTCCTAAAAGTGATATTATATGATCACTTTTACTGATCTTCTGTCATCTGGAAATTCCCATTGTAATAATCACACAAAGGATAAGCAATTTTGTTTTCACAGTTTAAGGCATGCTGCAGGCTTAGTGCTTTGATTTTCATCACTCTGAATTGGCAAGTTCTCAATTATGAACTGTTCCTGTACGCACAAGAAACTTCTACTAGATTCTACTTCGTGATTTGGTTTTAACTTTGCTATTTATAGACCTCAGTAATGAGTGTTGACTTTTACAGAGCACTGGTTTACAATGAACACTATTTAATTGTGTGTGATGTGTGTGTGTTTGTGTTTGTGTGTTTGAGTCACACATGGTAGTATTCAGGCCTAATCCCTGGCTCTGCACTCAGATTACTCCTGGTATACTCAGATTAAACCCAAGTTAGTTGCTTAAAAGGAGAGTGTGTTATTTGCTATACTGTCTCTCTGACCTCTTCTTAATTTATTTTTGACTATCATTTTTTCTCAAACCTTTTTTGTATTTGATGACTTTAGTCTTAAAGACTTGTGTGAAGTATTTTATAAAAGAGCTCTCAATCAGGATTTGTCCTTTATCTTTTATGATAGGTAAGGTAAGGTAAAGGCCCTCCTGTTGACCGTCGATTTGCTCGAGCGGGCCCAGTAACGTCTCCATTGGAGACTTTGTTGTTACTGTGTCTGACATATCGAATACTCTCGGTAGCTTGCCGGGCTCTCCGAGAGGGGCAGAGGAATCGAACTCGGGTCGGCCAAGTTGGCCGCGTGTAAGGCAAAGGCCCTACCCGCTGTGCTATCGCTTCATATCTTTTATGATATGATGGGTTAATTTTGGAGAAAGATCAAAAAGAATGTATTTCTTATTATGTAATTTTAAGGATTCTTTCTATCAACATTATATGACTCTTATGTTGACCTTGATCGACCTGCTGAGTTTACTACATATCTTATAGCTTATATTTTTTCATTATTGATTCAAACTAGATTTACTGGTCATTCAAAAACTCTGCCTAACTGTTAGTAACAATTTTTGAATTCTAAAGCCAGCATCATTACAACTGTTAGAATTATTATACATATGGAACCTTAAATTTATATGAGCAGTTTCACATACTAAGTAGTGAATTTATTTGCTCTAAAAATATACAGATTTTAAATCTGTATATGAGGGCAAATCTGAGTGATGGAAAGAACTAAAGAGAAAAAAAAGTTGACATGAATATGATGACACATGTCAATAATTGGAGTCAATAATGTGGATTTTCAAAAAATTAAAAACCAAATTAATGGTTTGAAGGTCTAAATTATAAAGCACATTTGATACCAAACCAAGTTTGCTATCAACTTGGTATTTTAGAAGTTCCTTCTACTCTTCCAGAATATCTGTAATTCTCTCTTGGTGTGGTGGGATAATGTACTAATTGTAGGGATAAATTTTATTAGCTGCACTGATAGTATTATCTTATAAAAGGTCACATGGCAGCTATGAATATATCTGTCTTCACTAAATTTGAATAAATACCCCAAAGCTGTGTGCTTTGCATTTCAAAAGACAATGAAATCAAAAGATCTTAGGTGCTCTGCCTCTTAAAATTTACATCATAGTAAATGTTTTTGTGTCACACCCAGCAGTGCTCAGGACTTACTCTCAGCTCTCTGCTTAGGAATCACTCCTGGGAGGGTGCAGGGGACTCTATTGGGTGCTGGGAATTGAACTCAGGCCAGCCATTTGTAAGGAAGCACCATTCCCACTGAATAATCTCTCCAGCCACTCATATCACTGCCAAGCATTATTTCTTACTATGACTAGGCCAGTACAACAATTCTTAGTTCTTTTCTATATCTTCAACCGGGGCACTTCAGTCTTACCACCCTGTTTCAAAGTAGTTAACTCCAACCCTACATACTGACCTTTTCTACTTGGTTTTAAATTTAAAATTATACCACAGGACCTCCAAAGGCAATAAAATATAGAAGTTGTGTTGCCAATGTCTTAAAAATCAGAAAAAAAATCTAAATTCAGTCTCACAAATAAAAATGTCCATTAGCAGCCTTTCTGGAACTTTTGAAGACAGAATGCACCTGAAGATTTTGAAGCTGGGATAACAACAACCCAGGAACACTCATCCAATAGTCCAAGAACTGCTTATGTTGATCTGTGCAATTAGCATCTCAGGAAGTCAGGTTAAATAATTGAAAGAAGTCTCTGTAATGAACAAAATAATTAGCTTTTATAGCTCTGTGAATTTTATTTATTTTGTTTGGGACCGCACCCTGCAGTACTAAGGGTCTATGCATGGCTCTGTGCTCTGGGATCACTCCTGGTACTGCTCAGGGATCTGTATGGAGAGCCAGAGGTAAACTTGAATTGAATGCATGCAAAGAAAGCACCTTAGTTGTTGTACTATCTCTCTGGCCCATATGGCCGCACAATTTTTAATTTAGAGAATTTCTCACTACATTTCTTTTGAAATATCAAATATTAAATAGTGTATTTAACTTTCACAAGTCTTTGATTTTCCTTTGTAAACATTAAAGAATCTCATAATAATAGAGATTGATTTTAACTTAAAGCTATCCCAAATCACTTTGCAAATAAATGCTGAAACTATGCAACATTAAAGAACTAACATAGTCAACTTCTTGCTCACTGAGCGAGGACTAAAAAAATTTCTTTTGACAGTGTATGAAATTTCATTAAATTTTATGCACATCTTTTTTGTTTGTTTTATGCGGGGCACACTCAGTGTACTCAGGGCTTATTTCTTAGCTCTGTATTCAGAGATCACTCTTGGCAAGGTTTAGGGGACCATATGGGGATTCAGAGATTAAACAGGACCTGCAGGTCTGCTGTGCGTAAGGCAAACACTGTACATAAGGGGTTCCGCTCCAGCCCTTTATACTGTATGTCAGTCTATAAGCAGATTATTGTATCTTGATTTCTTTAGTAAATTTCCATTAAAAATGCATTTCTATCAGTACTGATAATGATATCTTTGAGATTTTTTAAAACAACTTATTTCCAGATGAGAGAATGCAAAGAATATGTAATATCTCCAGTTTGGAGAAATATTAGGTAAGAAGGGAAGTAGAGGAAGATTTCAGGATGTTGTATGAATGAATTAAATACCAACACTGTACACTGTATTGATATTAGCATGAGTTATTCGTCGATTGCCTCGAGCAGGCCCCAGTAACGTCTCTTTCATCCTAGCCCTGAGATTATATTCAAGGCTCTTTAGGAGAATGAGACCCATCATTGTTACTGGTATTTGGCATATTGGGTACGCCACGGGGAGTTTGCCAGACTCTGCCTTGTGGGCAGGCTACATTCGGTAGCCTGCCAGTTTGTCCAAAGTAGGAATGAGATAATAAGATGTCATAATAAGATGTCACACGGCTGCATTTGTGGCCGCGTGGTTCCGGGAGCTGGTTTTTATAGTCTCTGGGTCTTGGCCAGGACCAGCCACCACCATGCTGAGACCACTCTCCGCACACATGAAGGTACTGGCAGAGGGACAAAGTCACGCGAGTTCCGGGGCCAAGATCTCCAAGCCTACTCGGATTGGGGCTGGGCATCCTCCACCCAGATCCTCCAAACTCCAGTAGGCTGGGGTCACACCCACCAACTGGCCCCCTGGCGCCGTGTAATCCCATCAGCATGAGTAAAGTAACATATTTAAAGGGAAATTTATCCAAGCTCAATTATTATTCTCTCTACACAATAAACGGATTCAGAATTTATGATTCTTGAAAATAGTATCATCATAACATTGCTCTCAAGAGTTCCATAAGGCAAAAGGTCAAAGCGCTGAAAGTCAATCTAATACTTCACTGTTTTTCAGCAAAAGTAATCTTTCTGGAGACACTTCTCAGGGAAAACCAGCTGAAAAGTTAAAAAGGTGAATATTTGGGAGATAGATAAAGTGGTCCAACAAGTAACCAACGTTTTTACAATACTGAACTGGCACTACATAACCCCTGACTATTATCAGGAATAGCTCTCGTGATTTCCAAGTGCCAATGCTATTGACCACTATTTAAAAAAAAAAAGACTTTTTTTAAACCAGGAATATTTACCAGTCATTATCTCAAATAAATGGATGGAAAAGAGTGTCTGAATAAGGCCTATGTAAAATTTGGGGGTGGGCTGGAAGTATGATAAATATAGCCTTGATATATGAAGATTCCAGTAACGTCTCCATTGGAGACTATATGAAGATCCTTTAAATTCAAAGATAGAAACATAGGCCAACTGAAGGAAAACTCCTATCAGTGGTACTTTATAATTTGATTTTATGTCACTGGATCATTCCTAACTCTCAGCCTCTATAGATGCTATTGATTTCTGTGTTTGAATTTCATAATGAGTAGTAATCACAAGGGAACGTTTTGAAAAAAATCACAAGTAAACTTTAAAAGCCTAAGAACCAGTCTTTTAATATACTATCTCAATGATTTCATTTTAGTTGTTCTTCTCTTTGATGTAATGTGAGTTTATGAATGAGCCACAAAAGTGACTAATCTAAGAGCTTCTCATTTATCAATACCCCATCTCTTCCTAAAATTTTATCAACATTTTTGTAATTTTGTAGTGTCTTCAAAATTCCATGAATATTATTTCCCTAGCATCAAGTCCAGAATATACCTACATGTATATGTTATGTATTTTCTATAGGTATATATTTCCCCTCTCATTCTGTGGTGACTAAGTTTCCGTGGTAGTCTAGTTGTTAGGATTTAGCTCTCTCTTTCAGTGGTGACTGCTCTAGTTATGAGGCTTACGCTTATTTTGTAATGGAGAAATGATGAGAAGTGGCTCTGTCTTAACATTGGACTTCATCCTTTTAAATTGGTATATCGCAATAGAATCATGTACAAGAAACTTGAGTTCTTTTGATTTTTCTTTAGCAAGAGTTTTGTTTCATCAAGTTGAAGAACTTTCAGGAGCTTAATTTGTCTCATTTTAAAAATCAAGGGCTGGACACTACCATCTTGATGTACATGTATATGAATGTGTGTATGCATATATATACATGTATGTATATATATGTATATAAATATAATACTAAATGTTTGATGACTCTAGCAAAATTGCTTGCCTGAGCTATATTTACCCCATTTTCATGTCCTGAGCCAGGATTTATAATATTTTTCCATATCATTACCATTTAACTCTAGGCATGCAGAATTCTGATTCTTGCTTCTGGGTTATTCCCTTCATATTTTGGCACATGTTCCTTTGCAAAATTCATAGAACAACATTGAAATTGAGTTTCATAACTTAAATAATTCTATAAAACTATTTAGAGTAATGATTAGTTGATGTGGAAAGTTTTGCTGTAATTTTTTTTTGCTAGATGAGTTTTATATTTTATTGATTCACTGAAGTTTACTTGCTCAATGTTGTGATTATCATGTACATTTACATAATAATTAGTAAGCAAATAAACTACTCAATTTTAAGGTTCTGCTCTATGTTTTGACATAGAAGTTTTTGTGCTAGAAGTTTCAGTTTTGAAGCAACTTTTAACTTTTGCCTTTGTTATTTCTGAAAGACTGTTCTTGTAGTGTTATTTTTAAAAAATAGTTCTAATTGTTTTAAAGAATGAGCTGTCTGTAGAATTAATCTTCATTTAATTAAATTGCTTATTTTTGACAGCAATTCTGCTTCAGAATAAAGCACCATTTTGCATGTAGTTATTCCACCTAGCCTATCTTTCTCATTTGTAATTTTAGTTTCCTTCTCATTTATGCAAGATGATGATATAACTACAACATAAGCAACTTTCAGTACTTCTCTTTCCTGGCATAATACAAAAGAGACCAACATTATTTAAGACAGTTATCATGAGTGAAGAATTTTGGGTCTCAAAATACTTCGGTATACTTACTAACATAGACATTTTTAATCTTTGTCTTGTTTTAAGTCACCTAGACACATGGCTTAAAACAAGTTGGTGCTAACTCATGAATTTAGAAGAAATAAATCCCTTTTTGGGGCAGAATTAAACATGTTGTTGTTGTTTTTTCCATCAATACTACTGGGTACAACTAAGGGCATTAGCAGAAATAGTGGCATCACTCTTTAACCAAAAACATGTTATTCTTCTTATACTAAGCCACTTAGTGGATTAAAACTATTTACTATATCATGACTCTGGGTTTTCTGATTTTAGCAGGTGTTTCTTTTGTGTAGAATTTCATATGTAGTCACTTTAGTTGACAAGATATTCAGGATAACTTGCATAACTGACAGTTGACTCTAGCTAGGAGTTTAATCGAAACAACTAAACATTTTCTTTCAATGTAGATTCAGCATCTGTAAGGTTGGATGGCTACTGGATTCCAGAGGGGATCATTCTAAGAGTCAGGAAGCAGAAGTTTCCATGTAACTTTGTCTCTACTCAAGTCTATAGGATAAACTAGTATAGGGACTGATCACACAGTGGAAGTTGGAAATAGAAACCACCTCTATGGGGGAAAGCTCTGTACAACGTGATGACAGATATTGTTATGGGACCTTGGAAAATAATATGTATCCTCCTAGTTTAAAATAAAATGTGCTAATGTATCCCTTTATTGCTGGGGTTGGCAAAGAAAGCCAGATCCATCTCTGTGGCTGTTTCTGTAAGCTAAGTTTTACTAGAATACAGCCATGTTCAGCAATTCATACATTTACATGTTGTCTATGACTGCTTCACACCACTGCAGTAAGTTGAATAGCTGCAACCGAGACCATATGGCCTGCAAAGACTTACATATTTATGGTCTGGTTCTCTTCAGAAAAGAATTCCAACCCTTGCCTTAATGTTCTTCATTTATTATTTTTAAAAAGAACATTATTTCTCTGAAGACATTTGTTAACAGTTACATGAAGTTCAATTCTTATTGTGTATAACCATAAATCTTCCTGTTGCTTTTCAGCAGAACAGATCAAATCTAATAGCCCCATGTCTGCCGTGGTCCTCTGATACTGATAATTCTCACAACCGTTAACTTAGTTTCTCACCCAAATTGAAGCGCTCCCTTCCGTCTCGCCCCGCCCCCGCCTCTGCCCTTCTCCCCGCAATGTGAACTTGGTTTATTTTGTTTGTGGGAAAACTTTCTTTGCTTTAACATATTTTGTTTATGTTTCAGTGTTCTAAAGTCCATGCCTTTCTGCAAATGGGGAAAAAATCGCAAAAAAAAAAAAAAAAAAAAAACAGCAAGTATAAGGACTGTATAAGTTAGCACCGATGTGCTACCGATCCTGGTTTACTTGACCTGGGCCAGCGCATGCATACCCATAGCGACAAAAGTGGAATGTACCTAGAGAAGAACATTTCTTAGTAACTTAGGAGACATTTCCAAATCTTGTTAAGTCAACAATAAAGCAAGCCATCTTCTGTAAATTTATAAAGTAGAGTCACATCTTGCAAAGAAGTGATTCAAATTTGATCTGGAAATAGAATCTGTGCGCTCATTAACTGCTAGAAAAAAAAGACTATAAAGTGCCTGTGAGAAGTGAATATTTTTTCATATAAAGAACAATGAATAGAGGAGGAAATGGGGAGAAATTATTATTAAACGAGTTACATATTGTGGATATTTTTATACCATTACATGTTGTAACTAGAAATACTATGAAGAACTTCCTTGAAATGGGTGCAACTTATGGGATCCTGAGGATCTTAGCATAGAAAACTCTGGAAAGGAAAACCCAGGACCAAAAAAAAAAAAATCGAACCTCCTCTTGCCTAAAGAAGATTGCTATGGGGCATGAGTGATTGGGAATCACAGACCGAGACAAAGTTACAGTTGGAGACAAAGGATTGAATTTTGTGTTGTCTCCCTGACTAGTTCCATCCTCAGAGGCAAGCCCTCACTTGGCAGGGGTATGCACATTTTAAAGTTGTGACTTAATAAGTTCAAATGAGATGGTTCAGTCCTAGTTTAATTTAATCACAGTATGTAGAGACTCTGACTTTATCTGTGCATAATAAGACAAGACAAAGCAAGCTCATTTCTAAAAGGCAGCATCCTGAATCCTTTCTGTAACTGTAATACCAGGCATACTAATTTGATAACCTAGATATAATTTCAGATTGTAATAATATTTTAATTTTTAATTAGAATGAAAGCTTCACTGTTGTATGAATGAAGTATATTTTCTGCCAAAATTATGCTGCAATTATGCATTATTTATAAAGTGCCACCAATTTTGATTTTGTTTCACAAAATGATACCACAAAATGTGTTTTCCCTCTAAAGATAAAATAAGGGATATCAAATAAATTGTAGAAAAGTATGGTACTTTAAGGAACCAAGCTGTAGAGAGAATCTTAGGTATTTATGTATTTAAAATGAATCTGTCTAAGGCGAGAGAGAAAGTTCCGCAGGCAGGAGGAAGCATAATAAAGATATTGAAAATAATTTTCCTCATGTTGGCAATAATTCATGAAACAAAGGGTTTAGAACTCAAAGCTTTGTAATGAATAGGGAAAGTGAAAGGGGACATGATTTTCTTTCTAGTTATTCATTTTGATAGCATATTTATAATAACTATGGGATAAAATGTTTATAAATATAACCTGTAGAGGAAACAGATACTTTGATTATTATATAACGAGGAAAAACATTTGCCATATTCTAGCTTACAGAGCTTTATACAATATGCTTGTTGTCACCTATAGTGTAATTATTACCAAAAAAGTAAAGCACATTTAGTCACAAGGGAGTATCATTAAGTAGTTAATTTGTAGAAAATTTTTATTTTTTTCAGTTTGAATGAACAGATGGCCTAGTCATTAAAATTCAAAAGTAGGTAATTGCTTGATTCCAGTATTTTTAGCAAAAGGACATTTTATAACATTATGTTTGGGGAAGACTCATAGGTCTTAAAATGTCTTATATGGTTGGATACGTAATTTTCTGTCATCCACAACTACCTACTACACTAAGTAATAAGTCCATTCAAAATGACCGTGCAGGCTTTCAACACTAAAATAGTTGCATAAGAATGTATTTATCTCTGTGGACAAATAGGATTTACATATATTTCTAAACCCTACTTGAAAATAAAATAAAAAAATGTTCAGTTATCTTGTGAAACTCTGATATATATTTTAAATTAGTGTCATTTCCCATAAGAAATGGAACATAATGGTGCTGTTTACTGAATGAAATTGGCTTTCACTTTTCCCCTTCTTTCTGATTTAAAGAGTTCAATAAATGTATTTAGTATTTCATAACTGAAAATGTGTCAGTAATTCTCAGTGGAGGGGGGGAACGAAAAGTACCCGATTTTTGTACAATGATGTTCAAGCTAATTTTTTTCCCTCTTAAAAATTTTTCTCTTCAAAAAAATTCTTCCTATTCTTATAAACACAAAATAGATTACTGTATTTTCCTGATTCCCTCCATTTCCAGGTTCTTGAAGTTAAATGCATTTTTCATTAATCTGACCTTCCTCAACTAAGAACTGTATTTCTTCCTTCTCTTTATTTCTTAGTTATTGCTAAACGTGGGTTTTTACTATAATATATACCATCCTTTTTTCAATAAATTCCTAGTATTTCTTGTCCGATTCCTAAATGCTTTAGGTTCTAGAGAAGATTCTAAAATTCCTACAATTCTACTAAGTAAATTATATGAAGGAACCTTGTTAGCTTGTAAAGAAAACTGCATACTCTGAGATTCATGTTTAAATCTGAGTTATGCTGGAACATCCCCTTCTCACACTTCTAGATACAGCCTCTGGAGTCCCCCAAGCACTTCCAGGGTATCCAGAGGGTTCCCAGCACTGCAGAGCCTGAATAGCCAATCCATTCTTGGGCTAAACCACTAAACCACTGGGCCCAGATGAATGAGTCTCATCAAGTGCCTTATTGTGACTTGGTAATAGAAAGCAGGAACTCTAATGCCTACCATGTTCTTTGGTTATTCAATCTTTTGTGGCTTTAAAGAAATCCCATCCCTGAAATTCGCCCCCTTGGCCTGGAGCGATAGCACAGCAGGTAGGGTGTTTGCCTTGCACATGGTCAACCTGGGTTCGATTCCCAGCATCCCATATGGTCCCCTGAGCACCGCCACGGGTAATTCCTGAACGCAGAGCCAGGAGTGACCCCTGTGCATTGCCGGGTGTGACCCAAAAAGCAAAAAAAAAAGGAAGAAACTCACCTCCTTGCCTGCATTTTCAGTTTGTAGTTTATAAATGTTAATCCTTATTGATCAAATAAATTTAGTTATACATATATATTTTTATGGCTTGTCATATTTTTTTCACGGAAAATAACAACCTAGATCTGTTTATGGGCCATTATCTTCTTAGTATACTGAAAGCATGTGTTTTAGGTTGATATATGAATGATATTTTTAAAGAAACTGTACAATCTTGCTTAATGTAGTAGATTAAGATAAATATCTGGGTACATCTTAATTTAGTTTGAACAATATTTCCATGGATGTGTTTAAGCTTTTTTTATGAAACAGACTCTATTTAGATTTTCGTGGTTGTCCAGCTTATATACTGCCCAAATTCTAGTAAAATGGTCTATGCTCCTGGTGGTTTTCTCTTTTCTACATGCTGATGCTAGTACAAGAAAAATCTTCTGATTTTGCTGTACTTTGTAATGAATAAAATATGTGGGAAATGCGTAAGACTTATGTAAGTTCTTTTGTCTTGGTCTCACTGAAGAGCTTTAATTTTATTCTTACTTTATAATCCTGAAGATATCAGCTGGCCCCATGCCATCTTTTATGACTTTATAGTTTCCCAATAGAGACCAAATACTTCAAAGTCTGTTAGAAAAACATTAAAAATAAAAGCCTAGGGCTAGTGAACTTTAACATTATTTTCCCTGTGAAGTTTCAGTTATATACAAGGTGTATTTTTCTTAAGTATTGAAACATAATTTAAAACTGCATTTTTATACTAACTTTCTTCTATATTATATCTACATGTTGAATCCTTATAGTTTAGATGCCAGAATTTTTCAGTATTATTTGAGACATTTCAAACGTTTATGTAAAAGTGTCATGGCAGCAGTAGTAATTTAACAACTATTTTAGTATTATTACAACTTTGAAGTACAGAGTTTTTAAATTTCATATCTGTTAGTAATCATTATACTATCTAGAGCTAAAGTGAACATTCATTTATTTTCTGGGATGTGCTGTGGTAGAAGAGGGTTTATAAAAGGAAAACAAGTTGCTCAAATGAAAATTCTTTGATTTAATGTAAAGCAGTAGATGAACTAATATCTAGGAAATTGAAAATTAATGGTGATCTTAATATAATTTAGAGGTGCTAAATTCAAAACATAAATAATTTAGGACATTTATATAGGGACACATTATTCATGGATAGGGCTAATTCATTAAGAATGATTTTCAATAGGAATTAGTTTCTTAAATGCACTGCTTCTGAAGACTAGGGAGAATTTCATATCCTTTTAAATATTTTAAAGCTATTGGGTTTCTTTATAAAAAGTTCCTCACTAATAGAGTTAGGAGAATCATTCCTACCAAAAGGTTGAGACAAAGTGGTTTTATTAAGTATTAAAGTTTTTTTCTTTATAGCTCTACTTAAGCAGAAATATAGTTTGTAGCTTACTTTTTCTGACTTGATTGGATTTGTGATGGTGGAACTAAGACTTTCACTGCCCCCTGACAGCCAAAGATATATTAATAAAATAACTCTCAAATGTGAGTTATAGACCAGATGGCCTGCAAGCCATTGACATTATTTGACAGACAATGAGATGGAATTCGTGATGTTCAGCTTCTAATAAGAACTCCAATGAGGTAGAGTACATTTTTAAAGTCTGAAGTCTCTTTAATCTACTTTTTGTACATTTATCAAGTTATGCTCTTTTTTAATAATACTTACTAATACTGTGGTATGAGTCTATAAGGAGGAAACAAAGTTCTAGTCTGAATAAAGGTCAGAGAGAACAAAGACAAAGGAGATTATATGGAAAATGTGAAGACAACATAAGCTAATAAAAACAGTTGTAGTAATAAAAATCTTTAAAGACGTGGTAGTCAACATTATATCAAAATGTTAAAAGAAATGAGATTTCTTTTTTTTATTAGTGAAACACCATGAGGTACAGTTATAGACTTATAAATTTTTATGCTTGGGTTTCAGTTATACAATGATCAAGTACCCATCCCTCCACCAGCGCCCATCCTCCACCACCACAGGTCCCAGCATCCCTTCCACCCCCCATCCCCCCCATCACACCCTGCCTCTGTGGCAGGGCATTCCCCCTTGTTCTCTCTCTCTTCTTTTGGGTCCTGTGTTTTGCAAGAGAGGCATTGAGTGGCAGTCATGTTTGGTCTATAGTCTACTTTCAGTATGCTTCTCCCACCCTGGGAGGATCCTCAACACCCTTTATTTGGTGCTCTCTTCTCTATCTGAGCTTCCTTTCCCCCTAGCACGTGTGGCTGGTCTCCAAGTCATGGAGCAAAAAGGAATGAGATTTCTTGACAGGCATGTGATGTTTTTGTGAAGTTATATTGGAGTTAGTAAGTTGAAAACCAACAGATATCTGAACCTTAGTTTAGAAAGAAACAGCTTTGAACTTTAGGAAAGAAGGAACCACTCAGCTATTAAAAAAATATCTTGGGGGCCAAAGAGATAGTACAGCAGGTAAGGCACTTTCCTTGCATATGACCAAATCAGGTTCGATCCCTGGCAACCCATAGGGTTCCTTGACCCTGCCAGGAGTGATCCTTTAGTACAGAGTCAGCAGTAAACACTGAACATAGTCAAGGTGTGTCCCACCGATAAAACCAAACCAAACAAACAATCATTTGTTATTGTGGTAAAGACATAGAAGTCTAAGAAGGGGAAATTGAACAATGAATAAAATTATCCATGTATATAGAATAGTACACCTATAGTATTAAAAATATATACTATTCTTGTGTATTTTTTTGTTACTGTGTTTGGCATATCACAGTAACAAGAAGTCTCACAATGAAGACATTACTGGGCTCTCTTGAGCAAATCGATGAAAAATGGGAGGACAGTGCAGTGAAGTATATTTTCCTTGTAAATATAAAATATATTGTGTACAATATTTACTGGTTTTGGCATATCGAATACACCACGAATGGCTTGCCAGGCTCTGCCGTGTGGGCAGAACACTCTTGGTAGCTTGCCAGGCTCTCCAAGAGGGATAGAGGCTTTTAGGGCAGCCTCTAATCGTCCTTACAGGTGTTCCCATGGTTCAAACCATATTTCAACGCAATCAAATATGGTGCGGTAATCTTGTATTAAGTATTTTACGATGTCCTGGAATGTGTCGGCTGCCGGGTAGTGGAGGTAGTGGAGGTAATGGAGGGCTGCCGGCTGCTGGGAGCAGACAGAGGATCTCTATTCCCGGGGCATTGAGTCTGGAGTCTGAAGGGCTTCAGGCTTCACTCTGTGGGGCTTTACTTGTGCGTGAGTCTCGGCCTGAGTATCCGGAAAGCGTCCTGGACCGTGTCGGCAGCCAAGTAGTACAAGTAGTGGAGGTAGTGGTAGTAATGGAGGTCTGCCGGGAAAGGGTGATAAAATCTCAGGGCCGACCTAGGATGCCAAAATGAAGAAGGACAAAAATGACTGTCTGTACTTTCAATGCACGTACGCTGGCATCAGATGCATCCAACAAGGACCCGATGGTGCAAGCTTGAAAGATCAAGTATGACATCATTGGTCTGACCGAGAGAAGAAGGCATCAATCACATCACACCATTTTCGACACGGGGGAAGAACTATTCCTCAAAACATGCGACAAAAGAGGCGTCAGTGGTGTCGGTGTCCTTTTCAGCATGAACTTGGCCATAAACATTGATTCATTCAAATGCCTAACAACCCAAAATGGACGATTACACTTGAATAGATGTGGCTCACTGCCAGCAGTTTCTATCTTTATTGTCTACACACTAACATCCAATTATGATGAAGGAGAAATTGAGAAGTTCTACATGGAGCTGTAGAAGTTCTCTAAAGAAGACCAAACCTTCTACAAGATCATAGTTGTGATGTTTAATGCCAAGATAGGACTGAGAAGATCAGCCAAAAAACTTCACATCGGGGCCCATTGCCTAGAATGGAACAAACAGGGTGAGAGACTGCCTGAGTTCATCATGTCACTCAAGTCCATCTATAGTAACTCACAATTCCAAAAGGCCAAATCTAAATGTTGGACATGGGAGTCTCCTGGTGGACAGTTCCACAAAAAAATTGACCACATCATATTCAATCAATGGTCTTGCCTGACCAATGCCGCTGTTGTCCCAAAATTCCAAATGGGATCAGACCACCGTCTCCTTCGTGCAAAATTCTACCTCACAGAGCAGGGAGAAAGAACTGCAAAGTTTACGAAGAGAGCTCCCAGAACGACCACCAACTGGGAGCTCTTTGGCACCATTGTGGCAACATGGGAAGATGCTGTTGTTGACAACAATGACGAGGAATACAATAGACTGGTTCAGCACCTCCAACTGTGTGAAGAATGCAGAGAGAGAGAGAGATAGCCACAAAAAGACGCTGGTCTTTGAAAACTCTCGAGCTCTTTTGCCAACCTGGCTTGGCGCAAACCTCAGGCAACCACAAGCGAAGGTCCTAGCTCGCAAAACAGTGCAGAGAAGTGATCAAGGAAGACCTCAGAGAGAGAAGAGCAGCAGTGCTGGCAGATGCGACAGAAAAGCATTTGCAGTGCCCTCCTGTCCTTCGCTAACTACAAGACCAAGGTGACTGCCCTCCGACGTCCTGATGGATCTATCACATCTTCCAGAAGGGCATTGGAGAAGATTATCCATGACTTCTACTTGGATCTCTTCGAGAGTCACATCCACCTGCCAACATACCAAATTCCGCAGAATGGATATGTTGTTCCCAAAGTTCTCCCTTCCGAAATCTGACACACCATTTCATTGGTAAAGAAGTGAACAGCACCTGACCCAAACAAGGTCAGACCCAACCTGCTGTCAGTACTCATCAATACACTGGCTCGGCTCTTCACACACTACCTGTCTGAATGCAAGTTTCCATCCCAGTGGAAAACCAGCAGGGACTGTACCTGTGCAAGAAGGGAGACAACCACGACATTGGCAACTATCGCCTGATCTGCCTACTGTCTGTCATCTACAAGCTGTTCACTCGAGTCATATTGAATAGGATTGACAGAACACTAGATGAAGTACAACCATGTGAGCAAGCCGGGTACCACAAAGGATTCAGCATGATCAACCATATCCACACTATGACCAAGCTCATCAAGGTTTCTTGGGAGTTCAAGATGCCGCTCTGTCTGACATTCATTGATCTAAAGAAGGCCGAAGGCCTTTGATTCTGTTGAGACTGAAGCGGTTATGGAGGCCCTTGCCAAACTGGGCGTTCAAAGTCAATACATCAGGATCCTCTGTGAGCTGTATTGCGGATTCACTACCAGGATCTCATCATTCTACAGGCAGTGATCATTGATGTCAAGAGAGGGGTTCGGTAGAGTGATACCATTTCACCGAAACTTTTCAGTGCCACCCTCAAGAACGTCATGTGACAACTGAAATGGGAAGGAATGGGAGTCAAGATAGACGGTCGGCAACTACACCACCTCTGCTTCACTGATGACATCGTTCTTATAACACCACACATTAGCCAAGTGGCACAAATGCTGGCCGACTTCGACCATGAGTTTGGAAAGCTGAGTCTCACAAAGACAATTTTTATGAGAAACAGTCTTGTTCCCAACATTCCATTTACTCTGAACAGGACAAACATCTCCAAATGCAACAGATATGTGTACCTATGTTGAGAAGTGAACAAGATGAATGACTTGGCACCTGCGTTTTTCAGGAGAAAAAGAGCGGCTTGGAACACCTTCAAGAATGTCGAAAAGTAGCTAAAAGGATGAAGAACCTCTGGCTCTTGGCACATCTCTTCAATTCCACTGTTCTTCCTGCATTAACATATGCCTCAGAGACCTGGGCCCTATGAAAACAGGATGAGAAAGCTATTCAGGTCTTTCAAAGCAGAATCCAAAGAGCTATGCTTGGAATATCATGCTTCACTCAAATGAGAGAAAGAATCCAGAGTTCCAACCTCCATCGACAGTCAAGAATCAGGGAGGCTGTCTTGTTTGCCAAGGCATCAAAAGTCAGATGGACTGGACACATAATGTGATTTGGAGATGACCACTGGGCTAGAGCCATTACCAACTGGATTCCACAGGACATCAGAATATCGCATGGCTGCCTACCTATGAGATGGTCAGACTTCTTTGTCAAGACCCTGAACGATCGCTTTGATGCTGTTCATGTTCCTAGAATGAGCAGACGCCATTGGGCTACACTAGCAAACAACAGGGATGAATGGAGACATTACTGGCATCCACTTGAGCAAATCTATGAGTAATGGGATGTCAAGTGATCAAGTGTACAATATGTTTTTTGCAAGAGGGTAGTATGAAAACTTGATGCATCAGAAACTAATTTCCTAAAAATGTTTTTCAAATATATAAAATTGATTACTTCAACTTTAAAAAGTAAGCCTATTATATAAAATTAGTAATTAAAATGAATTATCAACTAATGCATTATACTAGTGTGTTGTTATATACACACAAACATAAATAGAAACTAATTTGCAGACCCCTGAATTCTATAGATAAGAACATTTAAACTAGATGATGAATTCGAACAGGAGAATGTAAAAGATGAAGAATCAGACTCAAGTTAATTGAGGAAAGATCCCAGCATGCAGGATGATTGGATACAATGCTAGGAATTTGATTTAAACTCCAGAACACATTTATTACTTCCAGAGTTACCTTGCAGCCTTAAGTATAAAATATTCCAGTCCATCCATTCATCCGAATCCAAAGCAACTACTAACCTGCTGTCTATTTTTATAAGCTAGCCTACTCTAAGCATTGTACATATGCGTATATATATCATATATATGAAATCACATGACTCTAACTATTTGCTTCCAGTTAGTATGAATTTAGGTTTTTTGGTACCAGATTGAATTCCTTATCATGACTTAATACTATTTCATTTTTTTTTTATCCATTAATCAACCAAATCCTTCTTTGCATTACTTCATTCTGCCATTTCTCGGATCGCCAGATTAAAAGATATTTGGCAGTTTTCTTCCACTGTAAGTTTCTATTTTTCTTCCAGGATAATATTTTAACTTAATTTTGTTTTCAGTTTACAGGACATAAGTCATGTCTGTATGGGTAGTGCCTTTCAAGCGAAATCCTCTTACTTCGTGCCCCAGGCCATTTGTATAAATTTGTCTGAGAAAATAAGTTAGTGAGTTTTAAAGTATCCTTTTTTAAAAAAAATCTTTCTGTAGATGTTCAGTGTATATTTCAGAGAAAGAGATTCTTTTTGTTCTTGTTCTCTGCTTTTATTATTTTTTAAAGTAAAATTCTTGCTGTATACTCTGGGGTTACTAACCTCTTGTAACGGGGAAAATATATACATCACATGGAATTTAGACATATAAACTGTCGAATAAAAAAATTCCCTATGTTGAGGAATGCACAACTTGGTGAAATGCAATGGTACAGAAATATCTTTAATAAGTAGAGTGGAATACGTGTGCATTTATTTGTGGCTTCTATTCTGGACTGTATAGACAGTAGAATTAAAATGAAATCCTTAACATTCCTCCCAAGCATGATCACATTCACTAGAATTCCAATGTATTTAACAATGAATCTTTACTACTCCCTATGACTTACAACCAGACACTGCTAAAATTAAATTATTTTATTTTAATTAGTGAACACCGATGCTTGTGGAAAGCTTCATCACGTGTTTAGCATTTCTACATAAATTGCATATAGAATACTGAGAAACAAGTGATTCTTACTGCTGCTACACTGGAGTAGAAATGATGTTAAAAGGTTTCATATGCCAAGAGTAGTGAAAACCAGAGAAACAACATACAACTAATTGCAAAACCTTTCCCAATTCTGCCTCATAAGAGCTCTTGGGAAGCTGCATTCTAAACATTTAAGCCTTTAGTTAAGCTAAATTAGGTATGTATTTGACATAATAGATGACAGATAGATAGATTATAGATAGGTAGATAGATAGATTATAGATAGATAGATAGATAGATAGATAGATAGATAGACAGATTGATGGATATTTTCAGGTACTCTATTTCCAGGATTTTTTTTCTCTTAAACTACCCACTGTTTTTGATCATTATTTTTCTGTTCTTTGACTTATCTAAACAATGATATTTTTCTTAACTGTTCAAAATTTGTAGAGATAGAACTTCAAGTCTAGCAACAATAACTGAATATTATATATGAAACTTTCCTTTTATTAAAATATTTTAGCATCTTAAACATGAGACATTTTCCCAGATCATTTTTCAATACTTCCTAATTTCTTGCCCACCTCTTTCCTTCCTTCACTCTCCTGATCACTTGTACTTCCCACATGCTGAAGTTTATGAACCAAAACCTTTGGATCTGCAACTCTCATTAATACTCTCTCCAACAGAGTTTTTTTAAAAAGAAAATTTCTCCTTAATGACTACACTTAACACAACTATAATTTTTCTTTCCCTATAAATTATCTGATTAAGTTATCAGGACCCTGTGAAACATGGTATTATTTTCTAAAATGTCAGTAAGTTAATTGAGGCAAAAACAATTTGTCCAAGATGTCAATAGAAAAACAAGTATCCGATCATCTTATCTCTAGATAAAATTTCTATCATTTTTAGGACATTTTTATAAGTCTTCACATTTTTTCTTCAGTTGCTTCTACTTCAGGTGACATCTGCTGGGGAAATTGTTCAGATAATAAGTAATTTTGTGGCAATAGAGTTTACTTAATTATTGTAGCCCAGTACTAACCCTTTACTTGGCTTGGAATTTACAACTGTTATAAGTTAAAATAACAGACAAGAGACATCAAATGTTCCATTTAAATTGCGAGTGCGCTGTACACACATGGGGTTATTTTACATCTGTGTTTCTCAAAGTTGGTGCTGCTCGTAGTTTGGGCTGATTAAAGCTTTCTTATGGGGACAGTCCTGTATACTGTAAGATTTTTAGCAGCATTCTGTTCCTCTTCCTTCTAGGAGCTAGTAGAACACCCCCATACAAGTGGTGACAACCAAAAATGTCTGTAGACATTGCCAGAAATTATCTGGATGCAAAATCTCTATACTTGAGAATTGTTGTAATACATCATAAACTCTCATGATGCTTAATATTGAAATACAAGAAGAACAAAGACATTACATGCTGAATGCCTTCAAGTCTGACAGTGGTAATGGTATTTTTGCCATTTTTTCTGGCTGTAAGGATCTACTGAAATAGCGATTGATTATTTAGGCTGATTGAGGGGTTCATGGTCTGAATTATTAGTCTACTTCCCTCCTTCTCTTGTGTGTGCACATCTCTATGCATATCTGCCTGCCTTTAGCTCTCCACAGTACAAGAAATTGAAATCCATTCAAACACACATTTTATCTAGTGCTTTTAATATGCTTTAGAAGTGTTAGGATTTTGAAATATAATGTGTGGAAAGATTACTGAATCGTGAGGCCTCTGAAATCCTTCTCAAATTTTGTTTGAGTCAGATAAGTGTTGATTCATCTACAATAGTTTCAGTGTGTTCTCCCCCCCCCCCCCCCACAAAATATAACAAAGAACAGAAAGAAATAATGCAATATAAATAGTTTACCTAAGAATATTTTGATGTTTCAGATGATTCCCTATATCCAGATTGCTTACATTTTTGTTTACTATCTCATGTAGGTTTCCTTCATGGGCATATACTTATACATGTTTATTAACTTTAAAATTAGGAATTAAGTAAAAGTCAAATTACCATAATTTGATGTGCACATTAGCCACATTTTTCCTCTCCTGACGTTCCCACTGATTCACCAGACTCTTTCCTTGATATTGCTTCTTTCCCCTATTCTCTTCCATCTTTCTCTATATATAAGATTTTAGATATCTTATCTATGTTTTTGATTCTTTCATTGCCAAAGATGCCTCTGATAATTGTATTTTTTATTCAGAATATATGTAATCTGTTGTAATTTTACATCAAGTGCATTTATAGCAAACATCATCAAAATGAGAATCTGATTAACCCTTAGGAGAGGCAGAAACAAAGGTACCTTTGATTTCAATTAGCTTGATGTAGCTGCGATTCTATTTAATTCTTGAATTGTTTATGTTTTCATACTCCCAGTAAGAAATGTTGCTGTCATGATTTCAAGAAATCCTACTTTTATATTTTGGTTTATTTTTGTGTATTTGGGGTAAGGGTGTCACGCACAGTATAGCTCAGAAGTTTTCATCTGACAGTGCTCTTCATGTGGTGATGAGAATCAAACCCAGGTCTCTGAAATCAAAGACCTGAAATATGACTAAACATTTGAGCTATCTCCCTGTTCTTATTTCTTTTAATGGAGAATGTGATCTTAACTAAGGGATTATAAGAACCAAGCTAATTTTTAAAAAATAAACTCGCTAGATATAGATGCCTAATGACAAAATTAGTGTCATTGTGGCTTATAGTTTGGACTGATTAATGCTTGGTTGCAAATCTTGAGAGGGATGCATAATATTAATACAACATAAATTTTGTAGAATTTTATTTAATGATAAAAAATTTTCATCATTAAGGTCAATGCTACAAAGGATTACAAAGTCACCTAGAGTTTAGATGCAGAAAAACCATAAATATATCGATCTGGAGGCAAGCAAATAGAAAACTGTCCATAGAGAACCGACCAGTGTTGATACACAGCCATTCTTTAATTAAAGGACAATGTTGCCTAGGAAAAAAATACTCTTTGTAGCTACATAAAATGACAATGGTAAACTTATTATGGTAATATTTTAGCAGTAGGTGCAATTAAATTCTTTTTACTATAAGCCCTAAACATGCACAAGCCTGTTGGTCAATTATATCTTAATGAAACAGAAAGAAGAAACAAAAAGCAGACCCATGCTTGAACCATGTCTAGGAAATATATTAATATTGGTGACAGCATAGTTCAGCCACCAGGAAAGCTGAGTGTTCTTGTGGAATCTCACAACTATAGAAACCATTCTGAGAAAATATATAATGCAAGAAACAATGATATTAAAGCTACATGATCATGAAAGTATAGTCAAGCATATTAAAGGAGAAAAACAAAGATTTATCTGAGTTGGACCTTTGATACAGCACCATTCTTCTTTCAATGGTCAATCAAGTTGTCCTGAATGTTTCAACCAGGATTATTGGGACTAAGCACAATGTGTTCATAATTAGGTTATTTCTGGCATCCTTATTTCAGCCATTCTATTTCAGCCAGTAATAAATCTCTAAGCTGATTTGTCTTATCATGAAAGTCCTTATGGCACAAACCTGCAGTTTAGTGAAAAACTCATAAAGATAAACAAAGACAGGAGTTTCTGGATCTCCTTGTAAACTCAATTTCTTCCGTATTTTTAGAGCCTGCTGATTCTTATAAAAGATAGAAAAGAAGAACAGATGCTTTATAATGGATCTCTTAGTACTTATATTTCCCAAAGTTAGTACAAAAATTGTGTTACCAAGAAGCACTGGATAGATTGATTGTTGCCCAGTGTGGCAAGATTTAGGACTTATAAATCAGCCCTGTTCAGATCAAAATGGACATATGATACCTGAAGTAATTTTTTTTAAATCCATTCAAATTTCTGTGATACAGCTTTCAATTATTCAGGCCAATAGTAGGAACGACAAAAGAGCTAAAGGAAACTATAAATAATCCTTAAATCTTGCCATTTCCAACTGTTTCAATGTTTCATATAAATAAATAAAGTTAGCAAAACCCAAATTAAAATTATTAGAATTTCTTAATTTTCTGGTGGAAATAATGAAATATTAAAAATAATATAATTAATAATATGACGTGTAAAATGTAAACAATCACAGAACCACATTTTGGGTTATCGTTTTTTTCCAAAATAAGTTCTAATGGCCTCCAGTCATTGTTAGGCTTAGTCAACAGTAGAAAACATCTAGAACTTACTATGATCTTCTGACAATATCTTTCTGCTACTCTTTAAAAAATGGTCTTTTCATTGAAATCTGTCATTTAAAAATTAAGATAAAGTTTTAAAGCATTGATGACTAATTGCTAACAAATCTCTCCTATTTCTTCAAAGAAATGAAAATTATTTTAATCAATGCTGACCTAAGAACAATTCATCAAAATGCACTCATAAAGTTAATCACAATTTTTTATTATATAAATGTAAAACCCTGCAAACTATGCTATTTCAGCATCGATATAAGCCTCCGATAAAAGCATGCTATTTGGGTGTTTCCCTTTTGTTCTACATACCTTCCATCACTGTCTAATTAGTCACTGTCACTGTCCTCTCGTTGTTCATCGATTTGCTCAAGCGGGCCCAGTAACGTCTCCATTTTGAGACTTGTTACAGTGTTTCGCATATTGACTAGTCACAGGTACCTTGCCAGGCTTTGCTGTGCGGGTGAGATACTCTCAGTAGCTTGCTGGGCTCTCTGAGAGGGGCGGAGGAATCGAACCTGGCTCGGCAGGGCTGGCTGCGTGCAAGGCAAATGCCCTACCGCTGTGCTGTTGCTCCAGGCCAGTCTAAATAGTACACTTACTTTTTATGCAAGTGGAGTATGTTTTGTTTTGTTTTTTAAGCAAAAATTTAGAAGTATCCACAGCGTTCAAGTAAGAGTTAAGACTGGGAAAGTGGATTCCTAAATGTTTAAAAGAAGCCAATTAGGTGGGAGTAGGGCAACATGCCGTAAGCTCTTAGTGAATCTTGTGCTTAGAAATCATTTCTTTTAAAGTCCCTTCTAACTTTGAATCAAGGTAAGAATGTGATACAGTGAATGAGCTTAACCAAATTTACTTTTGCATAAACAACCCACTTAACTGGACTCTTGAAGATGAAAGAGCCTCTGAAAGAACTTTCATTAAGAACGTACATGTATGTACGTAGCTTTCTGTTTTTGCCCCTATTCTAGTCTGTCGTTCTGAATAACTCCCTCCTTACACAACAGTTATGTGATGGTACACGATCAAATAGTGATCATGTAACAATTGGTAACACTGAGAAACATTATTTCTTTTTTTTATTTGAATCTTTGCTATTTTTTTCTAAAGAGTTTAATTATTTGAATCATTTTTATTGATTATATTGCCAAATTCATTGCGTCCTTGAATATTGTACATAGGTTGAATCCCCAGTATTCTGGAAAGGATGTTTTACATTTGCATTTCTATTTCAAAAATAGTCTACTTCAATGTATTTTGTTTCTATTGCTATTAGTATGAAATTAATATGTAAAATATTTAAAAGTATTTAAAAGCATTAACAACTATTTAAATATTTAAAAGTATTTACACTTAAAATACTAATTGTTAACAAGTAGATTAGAATTTATATATATTTGCATTCATCTTTGAAAATAAGACTTGAAATAATTAGCAAATGAAACTTAGAAAGCGAGATGGAACCAGATGAGTTTTTGCTCAAATTCCATACTACAAAGTCTTATACACTCTGAACAGTGAGCTTTTAAGAGGTCATATCACAAAGGAATGCACGATTAGTTATAAAATTGTCCTTAATTTTAAGCAGATTAGTGTTATGTGAGCCTGTTTCAGTGTTTTTGTTTTGTTTTGTTTATTTTTTTGGTAAGTAAAGTATCTACAGTGGGAGAAATATCTAAATTGTATAAGTTATTATTAACGTTTTATATCCAAAGAACTCAGTAACCACTGATCTGATACAAGATTCCTGATTAGCTTCAATCCGTATTTATATAAGTTACTGATTGACAAGAAATAACTCTCAACTTTATTGAGAGTTAGCTTTCTCATTGTTGTTGTTTTAGATAAGGGGTAACAGCCAGCTTCGCTTAGGACTTATTCCTGGCTCTGTACTGAATATATGTAGCATTAGGGGTTGAGCCTAGGTCAGGATTCTTAAGAGTGACTTAATTCCTTTGCATTGAAGAATCTAACATTAGGAGACAAAGAGACAAAGAAGCAAATTTTCACACAGTTAGTATGAAATTTCCTTAAGACTAGTTGAGTTTGCTCTTTATTCTATTAATATAGCTTAAGGCAAAACTTTCAGTTAAGAAATACAGCCATACTGCATTTGAAAGTCATTAGGTCTTTTTGGAGATTCTCCTTTAACACTACATAGTTGTTGAAATAATACAACATTAACTATTTACTGGACATAGTGTCAAATACAAGGATATCCTTTTCACCAGGCACACCAATGTAAATTCTTGCAGTTATACTTCCTTACGGTGAAACACGGATTTAAATGCAGAAGTTCTCTTCCACCATCATGAAGAATTGGACAGTCTTCTGCCATGTGTAAATTAAAAGCCAGTTTTCTTACATCGACCTTGTAGATGTTTTGCTGTGGTTTGTTTTTTGCTTTTGGGGCCACAACCAGCTGTGCTCAGAACTTACTTCTGGCCCCCGCAGGGATCACTGCTGCGGAGCTCAGGGGATCTTGCAGGTGCCTTACATTCTATTCTGTCTTTCTGGTTTCTCGTGTGGTATTTTGAACTTTTTCTCAAAGTTTATTGAAGAACCTGCAAGAAGAACTCAATAAGTTTCTGGTGTGAATCATTACAACTCAGTATTTATATGCACATTAAGTTTGGGCTGGAGCGATAGCACAGCGGGGAGGGCGTTTGCCTTGCATCCGGCCCAGCTGCGTTGGATTCCTCCGCCCCTCTCTGAAAGCCCGGCAATCTACTGAGAGTATCTCGCCCACGCAGCAAAGCTTGGCAAGCTCCCTGGGACATATTCAATATGCCAAACACAGTAACAAGTCTCACAATAGAGATGTTACTGGGCCCGCTGGAGCAAATCTATGATCAACAGGACAGTGCTACAGTGCTACATTAAGTTATCATTAAGATTTTGATACTTCCCCATACATTAGTCCCTTTTGCTTCATTCATACATCTCACTGGCCCTTTCCATATGGTCATCACTATTGTCTTATTATCTAAATTTTTTTAATTGGGCTTGCTTTAACTATATACGGGTAAACAAAAATTGAATGCCCATATATGAAACTACACAGTTATTTTCTTTATCCATTTGACATTTTTTTCTAAGCTTAATACCCTCCAAGTCTATTCACTCAGAGCAAATGGCAGGATTTCTTTCTTTTGCTTTTTTTAAATAGTTGAATAATACTTTATTGTGCATGCATACCACATCTTCTTTATCCAGCGACAATGTATTCATTTTCTTAACCATGTTATATTCTGAGCCTCTCTCTCATTTTTGAGTAGTACATGCAATTCTAAGGCACTGAGCTTGCAATTGAAAATAGGAAAGGAAATGTCACAGGGGGGTCACTTGATGCTTATGAAGATAGGAATTTATTAGTCTTGTTTTGATATATCTAACAAGAGATATTTTGTTTTCTACAGTAAATATATGTCATGAAAAAGCTGAACAATTTAAGTGGTCATTCTTTCATAAGCAAATATTTGCAAACCTCTTGAATTGCTTGAATTTGCTCATTCCTGAATAGCTTCCTTATACATAGTCACTGTGCACTTGAATAATTCAAGAGTAGTGAGAAGTATAGGATTGCTAATTAATGATAGGACTTTTTTTTTACAAATTTAAGGGTTTCTTAGAAAAATACATTAAATAGATTCATTATTATAATTACTTTGCAACACATAAAATTCTCAAACATTGTGGTACACATGAAAATTAAAGTAATGCTCTATGACCATATTACTTTAAAATTATATGTAGATTTTTTTAAGATTCCTCTAAAACTTTTTTATTTTATTTTATTTTGTTATAGTGAAACACCATGAGGTACAGTTGTAGACGTTCAAACTTTTGTGCTTGGGTTTCAGTCATACAATGATCGAATACCCATCCCTCCACCCGTGCCCATTCTCCACCACCAGTGATCCCAGTAGCCCTCCCATCCCCCCATCCCCCATCCCCCCTACCTCACCCTGCCGCTGTGGCAGGGCATTCCCTTTTGCTCTCTTTCCTTTAGGGTTTTGTGGTTTGCAATAGAGGTATAGAGTGGCCATCATGTTTGGTCTATAGTCTACTTTCAGCACGCATCTCACATCTCGAAAGAGTCCTCCAAACACACTTTACTTGGTGTTCCTTTCTCTATCTGTGCTTCCTTTTCCCTAAGCATGTGGAGCAGACCTCCTGGTACTTATCTCAGCTATTCTTGGGTGTTCGTCTCCCATTCTGTTACTTTATATTCCCCAGATGAGTGGTCTGTCTATGTCTGTAGATTTTGTGTGAAATTTGTCCTAATTACTACAGAATTCTTGATTAGTGGAATTTAAATGAAACAGTTTTCCATGGAAGGGCAGATTTTATGTCACTTTTAAATGGATTAAATACTTTTCTAAAAAAAACTTAAGGGACTAGAGAGATAGTGCAGTGGGTAGGGAGCTTACCTAGCCTGATGCTGACCTGGGTTTAATCTCCTTTATCTCATAGGGTTCCCAAGTCCCATCAGGCATGATCCCTGAATACAAAAGCAAGCTCTGAGCCAAGCTAGGTGTGTTCCCAAAACAAAACAAAAAATATTTTTTTAATACTTGAGTCTATTTTTAGGTAGTTGAAAAAATTAATTTGCACTTTAAACCTCTGATTTTACAAATATTTCTTAGATAAACTAAGTTGATTTTTAGATAGAGTTGTCTATGAAGTAAGAACTCTACCAAAGTTACATATTTCAAGAAGAATAACAGTGATAAGGGAAAAATTATAATAATGCCAGTGGATAAATGTCTGAAGTTTGTAAGAAACCTTAGCATTGCTTAGAATGATTTTTTTTGCACGAAGCCAACCCAAGTTCGATTCTTAGTATTCCATATGGTTCCTTGAGCACTGTCAGGAGTAATTTCTGAGTGCAGAGCCAGGGCTAACCCCTGAGCATTTCTGGGTGTTACCCAAAAAGCCAAAAAGAAAAAAAAACCACCTTGGCATTAGTGTCTTTCATCATTAGTTAAGCTAATGTCAAGTATTAGGCTTTTCTTCCATACATTGTGGACAAGTAATTTGGAAGAATTTGAGAATGCAAGGATTTAGTCTAGAATACATTATGTTGTCAATTATTTCTTCTCTCTTTGCCCCTGTACATTGTGATAAATATGGAATTTTCAGTGACCAGAACTATTGTTTAATTTTTTTCATTTCTCCTATAAGTAGCACTTTCTTGCAGATAATAATTTATATACAATATAATATATGGTATTTCCTTTACTTTTCCACTTTTCCCCTTTTTTAGCATTTCATTATCTAAGTCCTCGATAGAGCATTAAGATTCTTAGAATCTTTTTCCCTGAACCCTATTAGTTCATTATTTATTACAGTCACTGTTGTAGGGCTAAGAAGAAAATAGAATAGTTTTGCCGAAATCAGATTAGATGCTTAGAGATAAAAGAATCCATGAACAACAATTAAATAATACCCAATATCAAAGTGATTTCTCTTATTATAAAATAGCTGCCAGACTGAAAGAATTCTCTGCTTTGAAGTTTGCATGGAGATGTAACTTTTTACTTATTTTTTTACATTAAAATGACATTAAAATATGAACTACCAGAGATTTTTAATATTGCATTTGGAATAATTTTTATGTTTACATAAAACATATAGGTTTCTTTTGTGTCTGTCTTCAGTACATTTCGTCTCAGCTCAAACCTAATCTCCCAGTCAAGTGTTCATTTAAATAAGGATGTGAATTTCTTATATATTTTATTGTAAAGGAACTAATGTTTTTCTTTCTTTTAGATGGCAAGGTTGAAGTTACAAAGGAAGGTGTGAAGCTGTGCACCATGGGCCCGGGCAAAGTGTTTGGGGAGTTGGCTATTCTTTACAACTGTACTCGGACAGCGACCGTCAAGAGTAAGACTTTTAATATTTTTCAAATACATCTAGCCTGTTGATAAGTTGATTAACAGGATTCTTGGTAGGGTATCTACAATTTAATGAATCTATATTTTTATCTTTGTGTTGAAATATATTTGATAGGCTTGTTTTCCTATCAAAAAGTGATATGTAACTCAAACTTTATTGCTAATCTATCAAGTATTTTTGAAATCAGATTTCTTTTAAAGACTTATAAAAAGATCACTTTTCATTTCATTAAAATGGAAGTTTAAAGGAAAGGCCTTTAAAACATGAGGATCATATTTAAGAAATATTCATATATTGGACTATTTGGGGTTGCATGCATTCCCCTTACAAATTCATTTGATCATTCACTGCTTTTGAAAAAATAGGAGAAATGTTGTTGGTATTTTTTTGTCTCGTTCATTCATCACTGAGTAAGATGTATACTGAATTCTAAAACTGCTACTGAGTATATTCTTATCCTCAGCTGCTCATCAAGCTGTATATTATAGCATTTTTCTTTTCTACTGATTGAGCTTTTTTTAAATCGGGGTAATAAAACAACTTGTTTTCCTAATTTTACATGTATGTGGATTTGTGATTTCTCTAGCAACTTGACTCGCTCAGTAGAAGCAGCTGCAATAGTTAGTAAGGGGGAAAATGTTTTTTTTTTTTAAATTTCAAATATCCCTTCCTGGTGCAGGATGTAATGAACATGTAACAGTGCTGATTATAAAGACCAACAGTGGAAAGTCCACTCTTAAGTAGATACATATGTTTCATGTTTAAAAAGTTATTCTGACATATTTTCCTGTGGGTGATGACAATTGTAATTTAGTCTGATAATATGGTGTTTTAAAAACTGCTACTGAAAAAACAGCAGTTAATTTGTTCATTAAATTTAGAATATCAGTTAGTTTCTTATTAATACAATAGTATGGATGCTATAGCTGTATTATTTTTACGTTTTATTATCCAATTGGGCTGGAGCAATGACACAGCAGGTAGTGTGTTTGCCTTGCATGTGGCTGACATGGTCAACCTGAGTTCGATTCCTCTGCCACTCTCAGAGAGCCTGGCAAGCTACCTAGAGAATATTTTTTTTTTAATGTAGGAGTACTGCTATTTATTCAGCCACTGATTGAATTGGACATGAACTCCACCTTACTTTTTTTTTCATAATTTTATTTATTTATTTATTTTTCTTCTTATATTTATTTATTGAATCACTGTGGGAAAAGTTACTAAACTTTCAGGTTTGTCTCGGTCATACAATGATCAAACACCTCTCCCTTCACAGTACTCATTTTTTACCACCATGAACCCCAATATACTCCCCTCCCATCCCTCCCAATGCCTGTGAGGCAGATGATTTCTACTTAACTCTTCTCTACATTGATTACATTCATTATTATGATAAAAGATGCACCATTATTGTTTAGAATGTCCCCCCCCAACAATCATAATTGTTGAAAGGGCACTGTGAAATACTTTGTTTTCTATAGCTTGTTATGAGAATCATATAATGTCACACGGCTGTCATTTTGGATTTCTGCAAAGAACCAGATAATTACGAGATTGGTTTCTGTGCATCTGGTGTTATCACTGTACCAGAGAGCCGCTCGTGGGGGCAACTCATGACCTCGGTAGGGCATGAAGGAAGAGCAGGTACTGCCCCCCTTCCCATGAGACTGCAGTTGCCCCTTCACCACCGGCTCATACCTGACTTTCCTATAAGCTCTGAGGCAGTGGCCACCTTGCTGCCAGCAGGGGGGAAAGGTGGAAGGGAGCAACACCCTTTCCCCCCGGGGAGGCATGGCACCATAGTTTAACGCATGGTTCATTCACTTTTCTGCCTCAAGCTACCGGGCTCTAGATTAAGCCTTTTTGCCTCTGGAGTCATGGCTGTGCTGGAGAGCCACACGTGGGGGGAAACTCGTGACCTCAGTAAGGCTTGAAGGACGAGTCAGTACGGCCCCCTTCCCATGAGACTGCAGTTGCCCCGTCACTGCCAGCTCATACCTGGCTTTCCAATAAGCTCTGAGGTTGTGGCCACCTTGTGTGTGGTACAGATGCATTTCTACCAAAAGCTGCTGGGTTTCGAGATTTGTTTCTGAGTCTCTGGGAAAATGGCCGTTAATCAGCTTGATCAGGAACCAGAGAGGCCATTTGTAAGCGACGACTCGGGGTCTCGTTGGGATGGGGAGGAAAGGGCTGGTTCCACCCCCATCTGGTGAGGCCCCGTGTGTCTAGTCACTGCAGGCCCAAACCTGACTGTCCAGTGGCTTCTGGAGGATGGTGGTCACTGGGCCCCCAGAGGAAATAGGCCAAGGTACGAAACCTATTCCCACCTGGAGTGGCCCAGTGCCAGTAACCTACTGCAAGAACAGGACGCAAAAAGCCTGCCAAAAGCCTTTAGGTTCCGAGATTCGTTTCTGAGTCTCTGGGATCATGGCCCTTAAGCAGTTCGATCAGGAACCACAGAGGCCATGCCTCCAATTATATAGCTGAGTTGGAGGTGGTTTGTGGGTGTGTCTCCCACATACCTAACTTCTGGCTGTTTACTTTCTTGGTTAAATTTTCCCCAAGTTTTTGGGGTCTGACCAAAAGCACAGCAGCAATTTTGGGGTATCTGGAAGTCTGACAGTGCCATCAGGCTGCTGATGCACTTGCCTCACAGGTACAGATTAACCTGCTGGCGGCACCATACCCCCTACCAAGAGTATCTTGCCCGCATGGCAAAGCCTGGCAAGCTACTCGTGATGTATTTGATATGCCAAACACAGCAACAAGTCTCACAATGTTACTGGTCCCGCTTGAACAAATCGATGAACAACGGGAGGACAGTGACAGTGACAGTGATTATCCAATTGAAAAAATACCATGATATTATAAAGCAATCCCTTTTCTTTTCATATACAAAAAGTCAATTGGAATTCTTTTGGAAAAAGAAGTAAATATATACCACTTGTTATTATGATGTCATCAGAATAAAATGCTATATCTGATAATCCTATAGTGCCAAAGACAGCAATTTTCAAAGATGAAATTCATAGTAACATGGAAAAAAATCATGGTGTGATGCAGATCTATGTCATCCTCTGTCCCTCTTTCATTAAAAAATTAAAGCATTAGGCTCCTGCTAAATGAGGATAAAAATATGTATCCACTTGATTAGGATAGTAAAAGTAAAAATATCATTTTTATTTACTTATGGTTTGATTGCTCATTTTCTTTATCTATTATATAAATAGGCAACTTTGATATGTCTGTTTTGCCACAAACATTGCAAATGCCATGGGCAGAAAAATATTAGTTCTTTTATTTGAGTTCTGTAACATTGAAGTTTTCAATGCTTGAAAGTCTTCAAACATTCATATATTTGTAGAAATATTTTGGGTTGTGTAATCATGAGAGAGTTTTAGCATCCATTTTCAAACACCACAAGAAACACAAATTTCTAATATGCTCACAGAATACCCCTTATTGACTCCATTTCCATACCTGGAGGCATATCATTATCATGTTTTCCTAGATTGTCACTCCTGGTTTTGATTTCACTTTCACTCCCAACTGATAAAGCAATATCAATTTACACTCACCCAGGGCCTCTTAACATTTTCTGTATACACAAGTCTTTAAAATCACACACACATACAAATAAAAAAAGTTAGTTATTGGAAACCAATGGAAAGAGTATTTTGTTTATAATAAGAAAAAGGTTTTCAAGATCTCTGTAACTGTGTGTGAACTTATAAGGACATTTATTGCTTTCTTGCACGCACGAGTGTGTGTGTGTGTGTGTGTGTGTGTGTGTGTGTGTGTGTGTGTGTTGAGCCTCTTTTTTGTAGGGTTGGAGGGAGCGAGGGCCTAGGCTACATTAAGTGGTGCTCAAAGTTTACGCCTTACTCTGTGCTCAAGGATCCTGCCTACCAATGGAAACCACATGTGGTACTGGGATCGAACCTGGGTTGCCCTGTGCAAGGAAGAATGCATGTCCTTGACCCCGGTACTACTAGTCTGACCAAAAATATGTCTATTTGGTCAGACTTTTTAATGAATTGACTTGGGAAAAATATCTGAATAATTATCTGTGATTTTAACAAGTATTTAAAAAATTTCCTCATAATTAGAATACTTTAGTACTAACATAAAGGAACCTGGGCATTCTATAAAAACAACCTGCAAAACAAATTTATATCATTTCCTAAAATTATTCTTGATGACTTCTAATTTTCATACATACATTTTTCTGGCTTAGAATAAGTTTATTAAGATACTTCACTGTGACATGGAAATGTTAAGAACAAAATTAAATAACATTTTTCTATTCTTTTAATAATTATTTTTTAAAAAATAATTGAATCTAAGCAGTGAAATAGTTTATATATTCCATTGTAACTACTTCAAAGATTAAAATATCACATTATTTACTCTGACTCTGAAAAATATACCAAAACTATCAAAGACTTAAAAACAAGAATGGGAAAAAGGAAAGTGGGTATTTAACTAAAATTTCTTCATCAGATCTCTCTATGTCTGCTCTAAGTTGTGGTACTTATAAGGTCACTAGGTAGTGTTTTCTATTTGAAAGGAACAAACAGAAGAAATGACAGTTTTAATAATGAAAAGCAATCACAGATAAAAGAGTTAGTGACTTAAAAACTTCTTCTGATAGCTGAATGAAGAAACAATTCTCATGCCTGAGGGAAAGTCATTATAGAGTTACATGAAGCATTGATCTATGATAACCATGCAGTCACATGTAAAAATGAACTGCCATTGTCTGCCAGTATAAATAATTGTTGTATAGGTGCTTGTTACCTGGGGTTTTAATGAGCAGGAGCAAAGTGTCTGCAATAGAAACAGACAAGAACAGGGGTGCTGGGTCGGGGTGTAGGAGGGAAATTGGGTATCTTGGTGGTGGGAACTGTACACTGGTGAGAGGATGGCTGTTGGAACATTATATGATTAAAACACAATCGTAAATAACTTTGTAACTGTGTATCTCACTGTGATTCAATTTTGATTTTTTAAGAGAGGAGGAGGTAAGGCCGATGATAGCTAAAATTATGGCCCTGATTACAGAAATAATACCCTATAACTCTCTAGGAATTATCATAATCCTCAACACTGAAGTGCAAAGTATTAAAGCAGCATCTTGGGAAAGTAGGCACCAAGTTTAGTGAATTCATTAACAGTAAACTTGGTAAAATTCTTTATTATGTTTGTCTAGAAAGTAAGACTATAAAATTGGCAACATAAATCCAATTATGTAATTCCTAGAAAATAAATTTCTTTAATAAAGGAATCAATTCACAAAGTACAAATGATACTATGTAAGACTAAATAATACTAATTTTTCTTGTTATGGTTTTGTTGTTGTTGAAAAAGTTGCATTTTCTTTTAAGGAATGAATCATAGCATTCATGAAAGAGTACTGATATTGTGCATATTATTTACATGTTCTTTTGAGGAACAACAAAAAATAAAATTAGAAGAACAGGTTGAGAAAAAAGATTAAAAAACATGAACTGCTGTGCTTTGTTGCTAGCAGGAATAACTTTCAGATTTATTAAACTTGATGGTTAGGATATTAATAAAACAGAACAAAAATGTTTTATCATATTCTTGTTGTTTCTTTTCATTATCTGAGTATAGTTTGAATTAGATAAAAATAAATATGGATGGACATTTTTAGAGAACAACTGAGTTGGTGATTAAATAAACAAACAAACACTCTCCTCCCTTGTTCATTATTTTGCTCGAGCGGGCCCAGTAATGTCTCCATTTTTTAAAAAATTTTTATTAGTGAAACACCATGAGGTACAGTTGTAGACTTACAAATTTTCATGCTTGGATTTCAATTATACAATGATCAAGTACCCATCCCTCCACCAGTGCCCATTGCCCACCTCCAATGCTCCCAGCATCCCTCCCACCCCCGACTCCCCACCCCCATCCCACCCAGCTCCTATGGCAGGGCATTCCCTTTTGTTCTCTCTCTCCTTTTGGGTGCTGTGATTTTCAAAAGAGGCACTGAGTGGCAATCATGTTTGGGCTATAGTATACTCTCAGCATGCATCTCTCATCCTGGAAGGATCCTCCTGACACCCTTTACTTGGTGCTCCTCACTTTATCTGAGCTGCCTTCTTCCCCAGCATGTGTGACTGGTCTCCAAGCCATGGAGTGAACCTTCTGGTACTTATCTTGGCTATTCTTGAGTGTTAGTCTCCCATTTTGTTACTTTATATTCCCCAGATGAACGCAATCATTCTATGTCTGTCCCTCTCTTTCTTACTCATTTCACTTAGCATGATACCTTCCTTGTAGTACCACTTGTATGTAAATTTCATGACTTCATCTTTTCTAACAGCTGCATAGTACTCCATTGTGTAGATGTACCCAAGATTCTTCAACCAGTCATCTGTTCTCAGGCACTAGGGTTTTTTCCAGATTTTGGCCATTGTGAATAGTGCAGCAATGAACATAGAAGTACAGATGTCATTTCGACTGTACTTTTTTGCCTCTCCAGGATATATTCCCAGGAGTGGTATTGCTGGGTCAAATGGAATCTCAGTTTCTAATTTTTTGAGAATCATCCATACTGTTTTCCAAAAGGGCTGAACCAGTCGACTTTCCCACCAGCAGTGAAGGAGAGTCCCCTGTTTGCCACATCCACTCCAACACAGGTTGCTTTTGTTCTTTTGGATGTGGGCCAGTCTCTCTGGTGTGAGATGATATCTCATTGTTGTTTTGATCTGCATCTCCCTGATGATTAGTGATGTAGAACATTATCTCATGTGCCTTTTAGCCATTCAGATTTCTTCTTTGGGAAAGTTTATGTTCATTTCATCACCCCATTTTTTCATGGGGTTAGATGTTTTCTTCTTGTAGAGTTCAACCAGTCCTTTGTATATCCTTGAATATCAACCCTTTATCAGATGGGTATTGGGTAAATATCTTTTCCCATTCTGTAGATTTTCTTTGTATTCTGGTTATTGTAGCTTTTGAGGTATAGAAGCTTCCTAATTTAAGATTTAAGATTTGTTTATCTCTGTTTCCACTTGGAAGGTCAATGGAGTGCCAGACTGATTTATTAGGTGCCGTGATGTACTATACTGTGAATGATAGAGCCATGAATGCATCATTCAACACCCCACAGTCCATCGAGTACCCACTTCCTTCTATCCAAGTCCCAAAGAGTCCCCATATTCACCTAGCACCATCCCACACTGGTCACTTTGTCTCACTAATAACATTCATTTCTACCCTCTTGAACTCCTAATAGTAATTTTGTATTGACTTGGAAGCATTGTTGTCTGTATGTTGCTGAGATTAAACAGTATAACTTTCTTCATAATTAATTTTCTTGTTTTATTTCTAAAATAAATGTTCTTGTAGTGCTATTGTGTAGAAATAAATGAACTAGACCTTTGGGGTTCCAGAGAAGAGTGAAAAAGAATGAAAAATAAGGATTCAATTCTTTCTTCATTCTGGATAAAGCTCTTTTATATGGCATTTTAAACCCCTTTTAAAAATTCAGATCATTTTGACAAATATATATCCATAATTATCTAAAATGCACTGGTCTAATGAAACCTGTTTGCTTTGAGTATCTAAGTACTAGTACTTCTTTAAAGATATTACTCAATACTTGATTATCTCTAACCTGCATGGTAATTTTGTACCCTGGAAATAAGTAATGCCTTTGTACCTGAGTATTCAAATTAGTTTCTCAAATTTCACATCTAGATTATGAAACATTACTTCTCTCCTTGACAGTCTTCTGCAAGACTCTGAGCCATAGAATCTCAAATTTTGTTTTCCATTACTTGATAGACACAGATCAAGATCAGGTTTGCACTTGTCCATAATGAAAAATATATATCTTAGCCTTGTATTGGATTCCTTGTGTTGCATAAGACCCTGTGGAGTATCAGCCATAAAAGGGAAAAAATAAACAAGCCCAAAATATTCCCAGAATTCATAATCTAGTTAAAAGAACTGGATAAAGATATCATTATAAGGGGCTGGAATGATAGCACAGAAGGTAGGACATTTGCCTTGCACAAGGCCAACCCGGGTTCAATTTCTAGCATCCCATGTGGTCTCCTGAGCTCCACCAGGGGTAATTTTTGAGTGCAGAGTCAGGAGTAACCCCTGTTTGTCACCAGGTGTGACCTGAAAAAGAAAAATTAAAAAAAAAAGGAAAAGAGATCATTATAAGAAACTCTTAACCATCTAGAGATAACAAATTTTGAGGAAGAGAAATCACTTTGTGACTGCTTGGATTATTGTGTTGTCTTTTGGAGGAAACAAAGGAATTTTCATTTTGTGCCAATATAAAGAGTAGTTCAGGGTATAAGATCTTGAATCAAATTGCTTAGTTTCAGATTATCTGCAACTTAATGGTTGTGTGCCCTTGGTAAACAATATTTCTCAGATATTACTTCTTATTCCTAAGAAATGACCTTCTTCGCTATTGACAGTGAGAAGGGCCATTGCAATGTGAAGGTAGATAACTACAGGGAATGTCTACATTCCCGAGGGTTTCGAAGGGCCTCTGGAAAAAAAGGCCAAATCAAACTATAACTAAGGATACAGGCTTTGGTAATTAGACTATGCAGGCTGGGCATTCCAGTGTTGTGCTTCTGTTTGTAGGCTTGTTGATAAACTGTGAAAAAGTAGAGGACAATTATCTTGTTATCTGACTTCTTTTATCAATGTTCCCCTGAGAATTCTGCAGACTCCCATGAAATGTGTGTGTGTGTGTGTGTGTGTGTGTGTGTTGTTTCTTAGCTGCCAATCACATTGGGACTTTGAAAAATGTAGACTGCAAGACAACCTTGCATTCAGGGAATAGCCTAGGCTTTGCAATTCACATCCTCTTGTTTGATTCCTGGCGCTGCAGCCCCATCAGATGTAGTCCTGGTGTCTCACCAGTGGAACCACTAGCACTGAGTCATTTGGTCTAGATAGTCTAATATAGCTGGAAGTGACCCCTAGGGCACCTGTGAACCCTTAAGAACCCTTTCTCCTACCGCCTAGAGAAGCAATTCATCCAAATGCCTATAACATTTTTCTTAATGCACAGATATCTTTTGTCCAATTAATGTCTACTTCTATTCCCTCATGAAAGAATATACTCTCTTCTATTTTCATAGCTTTTTTTGAGTAAGAATGCACTCATCTAAAATTATTCCAATCCTGCTACTACTTCTACCATGATCCCCAATAAATATAAGCATATTTCTACTAGTGAAAGTCTTTGCCTTTTAACTAGTTTACATTTAAGCAATTCTTGGTTTCTCTACAGTTACAGTTGCTCCAAGTTCGGGAAATTGTTCATATTCACTGACTTTCATTTTTCTGTAATACATTGAGGCAGACATCTAGCAATTTAAGTGGAATTTTTCTCTGACATGCAGCCAATAAAAGTGATCCAGGGAGCCTGAGCATAATGTGAAGCAGAGTGAGCTACCAAGAAAAAGAACAAAAAGAAATAAGGCTCCCACCTGTGTGAAATGACCCAAATTGTGCACTGTACAAAATGTAATACATGATGACTTAAAGACATTTAAGACAGAATTTCTAAAAGCTATCCATCTTCTGAAACTCAAATCAGAGCTAGAAAACAAACTAGATATCAAGGATTACTCCTTTTGTCTACGTTTAATTTTCAAACTAATAAAAATGGAAATGAGCATTCAAAGGTATGAGTATTCTTTCTAAGTAGATTAAGACATTTTGCATTCTAGATATAAAATGATAAAACGCTAAATGAAAGATGCAATCTTTTAATATTCATGCTCCAACGTGTGCTTTGTATTTTCAATCTACACAGCTTAGAGTATAAGAAATAGTAAATAATTTAAAGAGAAGCAAAAGCACTTCCCTGTATCAACATATTTTTCCTGATGGTTATTTGAATTGATTCTACTTGCTTCCCCCACCCCAGTATTTTTTCTGATCCTGAAAATGTGTAGAAAATAATGACCTGAGAGTACAGCAGGAAAGACACTGACTGGTGACCTGGATTCTTTCCCTGGAATTTTACCTTAAGCCCGCAAGGAGTGAAGCCTTAGAACAGAGCTAGGAGTAAGGCCCGAGCACCAGATGTGGCCCATTACAAATGTAGTAAAGTATCACTGTATCACTCACTGTCATACCATTGTTCATTGATTTACTCTAGCGGGCTCCAGTAAAGTCTCAATTTGTCCCAGCCCTGAGATTTTAGCAGTCTCTCCTACTTGTCTTTCCCAATACTGCCATATTGGAGGCTGTTTCAGGGTGAGGGGAAAGAGACCCATTATTGTTACTGTTTTTGGCATATCGAATACGTCATGGGTAGCTTGCAAGTCTCTGCCATAAAAAGTAGTAGTAGTAGTAGTAGTAGTAGTAGTAGTAGTAGTAGTAGTAATATAATATAGAAATAAAGATATGTAGAGATTTGTTTGAAAAGCACTTATAAACCCTCTGTCTAGAAAGAATATTAGACCCTCTATTAGGTAGAATGTTAAACATTTGTTTTACTTTCTCCCTTTGCTCCTTGAATGTTCTACAGAAGGTGCTCAGATGCTCCCCCAGGCACTGCCACAGGTAATCCCTAAACAGAGTCAAGAGTGTGTCCTGAGTGTAACCCCCACCAAGAAATCACACTGCACTACATTTTTGTGCACATGCTTAATTATGAACATTAATCTGAATTAGTTGGGCTGGAGTGATAGCACAGTGGATAGTGCGTTTGCCTTGCACACGGCTGACCCGGGTTCCATTCCTCCATCCTTCTCGAGAGCGGCCGACCTGGATTCGATTCCTCCGTCCCTCTCAGAGAGCCCGGCAAGCTACCGAGAGTATCTCGCCTACACAGCAAAGCCTGGTAAGCTCCCTGTAGTGTATTTGATATTCCAAAAACAGTAACAAGTCTCACAATGGAAACATTACTGGTGCCCGCCTGAGCTAATCAATGAACAAAAAGGAGGACAGTGCTACAGTGCAGTGCAATCCAAATTAGTCATGGAATATACTGCTGTTCTTAAAGTTTTGTGTTTGGTTATGTTCCCTGAATTTTATTTTCATTTTCTCTCCAAGCTTATCACTATATAATACTATCATGCCTTTTCTGGCACATCATTTTTTTCTATTCAAATTTTGCTATTAAAAATAGATTTCTTTCTGCTCCTGATATGCATATTCTCCTTGGTACATGCAAAATGATAAGTTGAGCTAGAATATTAATACTTTGTATTCATATTTCATGCATGTTTTGAATTAAAGCTGTTATGCATGCCCTTTGTTAACAGGACTGATTAAAATGGAATAGCAAGTAGTGATGAAAGAATTGGTATTTTTACAGATATCTTCAACATTAATGCTTATCTAGGGGTTGAGTTGACTATTTCAGAGCACTTGAATATTAGTTTCTACTTAATTTCTAGAATGGCATTGTTTTAGGACTTGGGAATTTTACTTAGTTGAGTGACTAATAGTTTAAAGTTTATAGAATAAGTATGTTGATTGATTTTAATTGTTCAGCACTATAATTTCATAAAAGCTTTTAAATGTTGGCAAGCTTGATTTATTACCAACAATGACATTAACATTTCAAAATATTCATTAAATAAACTCTAAACTTTTTCTGCTGATGAGCTTCTAAGATACATAAATCCATGATATTTGAACTAGTGGAGTTTCGCTGCTTCTTCAATAAACCGATTCTCACTTGTTATTAATGTCTGGGAAATTGTGCTATGTGATAAACCACACAGGAAGAGCAGTTTTACATTTTAAGCTGAATTTATAAACTGATGCATACAGTACTGATAAGCTGATATCTGATATGATCTTTTTTTCTAAAAAAGTGTTCTTTATATTAAGTCATTCCATGATAATTTAGAATATTCCAGTGTATTTTTTATTAGTGAGAAATTTCCATTTGGATTATGATCTGGGTTTATCACTGCCACTGTCACTGTCCTCCCATTGCTCATCGATTTGTTCGAGCGGGCCCAGTAATTTAAAAAATATCCTTATATATATTCTCCTTAGAAATCTGCAGCTATTGAGGTATACTCACTTTTTTGGAAGGTGATATTGACCTCTCCCAGTAGTGCTCAGGGGCCCCTCTTGTCTTTATGCTCAGGGGCTAGCTCTAGTGATCCTGGGGATTGAATGAGGCTTGACTCTATACAAGGAACATGCCTTATGCCCCATAAAATCCTTCTTTTAAAAATTAAATTATGTCATTATGTCAAATGAAATTATGAAATTATGTCAAAGCTAAGATCACTTTCTTATTACCTAAATTAGTTTACCTAAAAGAAAAGCTGAAAATAATTGATAAGAAGAACAGTGACTAAGTGTCTTCTAGGTCTGACCATGATGGTAGCTTTGAACTATGACTTTGGTCTTATACTGTTTAGGAATCCATAAAATATACATTTCATTTTTCTCCTGTAAAGGATTTATGGATACAAAGGTCCTGTCATAGTTTATTGATAATACTGGAAGTTATATGAAGTGTTTACTTGAAAATTCCTTAACTAAATGTGTCCTGTGATCATGGAGTTTGAAGTTTACTAGAAATTCAAGAAGCATAAAAAATGCTTAGATTCAAAATGATATATTAAGAAATTTAAATATCTAAGGTAATATTAATAATATTTAATGTTATAAAGAGATCGAAAATTTGAGGAACATATGCTATTGTTCCTCTCTTCCTGTTCTTGAACATATATTTGAGGATTTGGAGAATAGAGAAAAATGCCTGCCTGGTGTCTGATTACATGAATGCTCTTACAGATAAAGAATCAAGGCAAAAATATAGGTCTAAGACTTGTGAACATTTAAACACCAAGTTATTCTAAAGTAGAATAATAATAATAAAGTATTAAAAAAGTATTAAATAATAAAGTATTAAAAAGTAAATTTGGTAATGGTCAGATAGTCAGACTTCTTCATCAAGACCCTGAACAATCAGTTTGAGGCTCTTCATGTTCCTAGAATGAACAGATGCCATTGGGCTACACTAGCATGTAACAGGGACAAATGGAGATGTTACTGGCACCCGCTTGAGCAAATCGACGATTAACGGAAAGTCAAGTGATCAAGTGAAATTTGATAAAAATTTATAGAGATAATGAAAAATGGGGCTGGAGCCATAGCACAGCAGGTAGGGTGTCTGCCTTGCATGCAGTCGACCGGGTTCAGCCCCGCAGGCTACCAAGAGTATCTGACCTGCACAGCAAAGCCTGGCAAGCTCCCCGTGACGTATTTGAGATGCCATAAATGGTAACAAGTCTCACAATGGAGACATTACTGCTGCCCGCTCAAGCAAATCGATGAACAATGGGAGGGCAGTGCAGTGCTACAACGAAAACGGAGGGATATTGCATAGTTGTGTGGCATGCAACTTATTACTATTCAGACTCTGGTTTATGAAATGTGTCATTATTAAGTATATAATAGTTTGAAAAAATCTTTTTTAATTTGTGTTTACTTGAAAATTTTAATCCTAACTATCTCATGATTGACATAATTCCATCAGGATCTATTTTTCCATCAACATAAATTATGGTAATATTTGGGGCCTAAGTGATGGTACAGTGAGCAGGTGTTTTGCCATACATGTGACAAAACTCAATCCCGAGCATCACACATGGACCCTTGAGCACCACCAGGAATAACTCCCAAATGCAAAACTAGGAATAACCCTGGGCATCACTGGGTGTGGCCCAGAAAACCAAATAAAAGCAAAGAAAAAACTCTTGGAGCTCACTAGTAAAGAAGGTTCCTTTTGGTTTTGTTATTTTTATTTTTGACTATGTTAATAATTTTTACTTAACCCACACAATTCTCCAATAGATAACCTTATGTAAATTTTAAGTTGAACAAAATCTGAAGTCTGAATAAAATCTAAATTATATGGCTATTAGATTTGGATGCAAATTTCAAACTCAGTCTGAATCTTTACACTGTATTTATACATTTGTACATTCATTATATAACAGTAACAACTCACAATTAACAGTATCAACAGTGAACACTCACTATAAAAATGAACTATTTCGAGTTAGGGAACTGACCAAGGCTTCTAAGTGTTAGTGCTATATCTTTCATACTTTCTCTTTGAGGAGAAATACTTTGTTCCTGGAACCATGCTCCCAGAAGTTGTTGAAGTAGGTTTCTTTTTTTAGTTTATTGGGTCACACCCAGTGATGATCAGGGGTTACTCCTGGCTCTGCACCCAAGAATTACTCTTGGAAATGCTCAGGGTCCATGTGGTATGCCAGGGATTGAACCTGGCTTGGCTGCTTGTAAGGCAAGGACCTCCCCATGGTACTATTTCTCCAACCCACCACGTGGGTTTCCTATCGGGAGATAGGGGTGTTTGAAAGCCTACAATGAACCAGGAGAGAACAGTCCTTATTAGCATTTAATAAACGTCTCCATGTGGTTTCAAGTTACACATGCACACAGACACAAACCCTTAATCTTTCCCTCAGTCTTAAAAAATGTGTGTTCTACCTGATGACAGGTTGCCTTGGGATGTTTCTGTTTTACAGATCTTTATATTAGTCCCGTCAAATCACACTGGCGACAAGAGAAGCTCCAGTCTTGTTCGATTCTCTTTAGGAGGACCCGATTCCTCTTCAGTGATCATTTCCAACTTATTTTGAGGACTGTCTGGTCAGGCTGCTCTGACGCGTGCCCCCAGCACTATACCTATACCGCTATACCGCTCTGTGCTCCCACTGCTTTCTTATGCAACCATGGCGATTGCCTTGAGTTTCCACATTTTTCAGACATGTGAAACATGTTGGCTCTAAGACAACAGAGCTTGTACATACGTTAAATGACACTTTGGAACAATTTTCAAGAATGAAAGCAAATTATAAATATAATGTTCACTTAAATCACAGAAGCTTTCCAGACTTTACTGTTTTTAAGGGGGAGGATGATTATATAGCATTGACTGAGACAAACTGTAATGAATCTTTGCATAACATGAAGGAGAAATTACCCTCTTCTCATGATTCGACTTCAAAGAGTACTGTTAAAGAACTCTTAGAACTAGACTGTAAAACTCATAGACGGGATGTTCAGTCACCTAACATAAGCAGGGGGGATTTTCCTCTTTCTCTTTAAACCTTTTATACCCATTTTGTCCTATATTAACTCCACTCACCTGCAGTATAATGACAGGAGTCATGGACTTAAGATCCAACATTGAATGGCAGCTCAGTGGCATAGATATTTACCCTGAGTGAGTAATTTAACTCATGTGAGTCTAAAGTTCTAAAATAACATAGTGTGGGACGATATAATAAGTGATATAGGCTTCTCCCACACTCTATAAAATTAGCCTATTTCTCTATGATATGTTTTCAGTTATTTTGGGGGTCTTGGAATGATTAAAACTTTTACTTGAAATTTTTCAAAATTTGTTTACATATAAATGATGGTAATCATGTTTTCAGATCCTCAAAATAACCTCCCAAATTATATCAAAATTAAGAGTATTTTGCTTTTGGATAGTGAGGAAAACTGTATTGAGGAGATATTCAATAAATATTTACACTTTGCTTTTTTTTTTTTTTACAGAGCATAGAAAAAGAAAGAGGAGCATCAAAGTGAGATATGTACTCTAAAGGAGTAACATTTAACTCATTAGATAGGGCTTGTTTGATTGTTTGTTTTTTGCTTTTTGGGTCACACCCAGCAATACACAGGGGCTACACTTGGCTCTGCACTCAGGAATTAACCCTGGCAGTTCTCAGGGACCATATGGGATGCTGGGAATTGAACCTGGGTCGGCCGCGTGCAAGGCAAACGCCCTACCCACTGTGCTATTGCTTCAGCCCTAGGTAGAGTTTTATGTCCATCAGCTTCACCACTCTCCCCTTAGCCAAACTATCATTCACCTGGCTTATTAGTGTAGAACCTACTCTCTCTTTATGGAATAAAAGTAACTTCTGGTCTCTTTCTTTCACCTACTCTGAGTATGAACATCAAGTTAATGCTATTCCTTATGTGTGTGTGGGGGGGAGGGGCACAACCAGTGATGCTCAGGGGTTACTCTGTGCTCAGGAATTCTGATGGGCTTGAGGTACCATATGGGATGCTGAGGATCGAAACCGTGTTTGCCACATGCAAAGGAAAATGTCCTACCATCTGCACTATCTCCCCAGTCCCAGCCCCAAATACTGTTTCTTTCAAAAGAAGTCTTTGTTCACATCACTCACAGTGACTCCCTAGCATTACCTACCACGATTCCCAAACAGGTCTCAGCCATATTTATCTCAGACAAGGCTGCATGGTGGTGAGAGTGTGACCTTTATGTAGTTCAAGTGGCTGACTACTGACTTTAGTTTGGGCCATAGGAAATTGCTTGACATCTAAGCTTCACCTTCTTCATTTATAGGACTTTTCATGGATTTTGGTTGAGGTTTAAGTAACGTTATATATATATATATGGACCAGAAAGATGGTGAACTATGCCTGGGCAGGGCGAAGCCAGAGGAAACTCTGGTGGAGGTCCATAGGGGTCCTGATGTACAAATCGATCATCTGACCTGGGTGTAGGGGCAAAAAACTAATCGAACCATCTAGTAGCTGGTTCCCTCCGAAGTTTCCCTCAGGATAGCTGGCACTCTGGCATGACCACCTACACAATATATATATATATATATATATATATATATATATATATATATATCTGGCTGGAGCGATAGCACAGCGGTAGGGCGTTTGCCTTGAGTGCAGCCAACATGGCCGACCTGAGTTCGATTCCTCCGCCCCTCTCGGAGAGCCCGGCAAGCTACCGAGAGAATCTCGCCCGCACGGCAGAGCCTGGCAAGCTCCCCGTGACGTATTCGATATGCCAAACACAGTAACAACAAAGTCTCCAATGGAGACGTTACTGGGCCCGCTTGAGCAAATCGATGATCAACGGGAGGGCCTTTACTTTATATATATATATATATATATATATATATATATATATATATATATCATTTACCTTGCACGTGTCCGACCTGGTCGACCTGAGTTTGATTTCTCTGCCCCTCTCAGAGAGCCTGGCAAGCTACTGAGAGCATCTCACCTGTGCAGCAAAGCTGGCAAGCTCCCCGTGACGTATTTGATATGCCATGGTTCCCCACAAAAATATGTAACCAATGAATGGCAATTGCTATGATGATTTCCTGTGTCAGGATGGCCATCTTAAGTATTTTATTACTTGGTAAATAGAAACTTCAAGATTCCCTGACTCTTTTCCATCTAAGAATTGTTGTGCAGAGTGTTTCTCATTAGACTATGTTCCATGTCAAAGTGTCATTCTAATTTCTGCCTAAATCTCTGCTTTCAAAAAAATCCTCTCAATGACCTCTTTCTTTATTCTAATCTTCTCATTATATCTCATTCTTAATAGTCATAAGGTCTGTTACTAAGACTTTAGAAGTCTAGATTAAGGTTTTGTTTCCTCTAATTTCATTTTTAATGTGTTCATATTTCAAGAAATCTTGTGTTGAGCTGCTTGCACGTTAGACACAAAGCTCATGGAGTAAGGAATTTAATTTGTGTCAACCCTCAAGGACGTTGGCTTCTTAGAAGCTAAAATATTGTCTTAGAGGCATTCCTAAAGAAATTTGATGGATTCTTAGTGATGATCTATTTAGAGTTTACGTTCCTACTAGTAGTGCTTTATAACGCTCCTTTGCAGGATCTTAACCAAAGGAAATACCAGCTGATGCCATGATTATGTTTTCATTTGTACACTTAGCATATAGATTTTCTGTTATTTTGCAATTGAGATCTTATGATTTACAATAGAATTTATATTAGTATTTTAGGCATGTAATGTAACTGCAACACTCCAACAACCAGAATGACAATATCTATCTACCAGTGTCCCCTAGTTCCCTTCACATCTGTCCCTCTACCCCCTTGCAAATTTAATTCTTTCGATTGAATCTCAAGGTTTGTTGTTATTGACTATTGTGTTCTTAATTGTGCTTTCTTATAATACGTATATGAGTAATATTACCTAGTATGTTTTGCCCCTTCTGACACATTTTACTTATCCTGTTACTAGCTGATCCTGTTTAAGACCAAGTGAACATCAAGGTTTCATCTCTCTTTTTTTTTTTAATAGCTCTGTGGGAATGGAGTGATAGTACAGCAGGCAGGGTGTTTGCCTTGCACACAGCTGACATGGGTTCGATTCCCAGCATCTCATATGATCCCCTGAGCACCGTCAGGAGTAATTCCTGAGTGCATGAGCCAGGAGTAACCCCTGTGCATTGCCAGGTATGACCCAAAAAGCAAAAAAAAAAAAAAAAAAAAAAATCTGTGTGTGCACAAAGATATATATATATATATATATATATTACAATAATCAATGTAGTAATACTCCATTTTGTACTGTGAACAACTTTATCACTGTCCTCCCATTGTTCATTGATTTGCTCGAGTGGGCCCATTAATGTCTCCATTGTGAGACTTGTTACTGTGTTTGCCATATTTAATACATCCCGGTGAGCTTGCCAGGCTCTGCCATGAGGGCGAGATACTCTCGGTAGTTTGCAGGACTCTCTGAGAGGAGCGGAGGAATTGAACTCAGGTCGGCCATATCAAATCATTTCTGTTAGTTTTTTGGGTTGTTTCCTACTTTTGACTATTATAATACTGATTATATGAATCCCCAAGCAATATCTATAGAGATTCAAAGATAGAAACCTAGAAAAATAGAAAAATTTTTATTAACACTGATTAATGCTAATCAAAACAGCAATGAAATGTTACCACATACCAGTGAGAAGAGCCTAGTTCAGAAAGTCTGGCAACAAACATTGCAGGTGGGAATATAGTGAAAATGGAACTATTATTCATTTGTTGATGAAACTGTTATCTAGTTCAGTCTGTGGAAAACAGCATGGAGACTAGTCAAAAAAGTTAGAAGTAAAATTTCCTTATGACTCAGCAATTTTATTCCCTAACAATTCTTTTGAAGTTCCCTTACCTCATCTTGACGTTCAACTAATTTGGAAAACTGATAATCCAAGCAGATTTATTTCTTCAACATAGTGGAGGAGCTACAAAATAATTTTATTTTTAAGCTTTGCATCTTATTCTACTTGTGATAATGAAACTACTATCGATATATGACATGATAAAGAGTAATTCTATCAATGAGTTGACCAAACTTGCTGATTATGTAAGTCCTTAATTTGGCATGAAGCATCAAACAGTAACATGTTTTTAATCAAGTTGCATTGTTGAGACTTTTTTAGTGAGGAACAAATATGTCCAGTTAGTATGCCGTTACATGTGCCCTATGTACAATGTCTACATACCAAAGTGGCTCTTGTCATTATTTTTGTCCTTATCTCCTCTAAAGGAGAAATAACAGGTATCTTTTAGTTGTTAATTTAATTTCTAATCTGTAGCACTGTAATACTGTCCTTCAGTTGTTCGTCAGTTGCTCGAGTGGGCACCAGTAACATCTCCATTGTGAGAGTCGTTGTTACTGTTTTTAGCATATAGAATATGTTACAGGGAGCTTGCCAGGCTGTGCCGTGCTGGTGGGATACTCTCGGTAGCTAGCCAGGCTCTCCGAGAGGGAGAATTGGTGAATGTGAGTTAGCTCTTTTAAAGGAAAACAGTATCCTGTTTATCCTCTATACATTCCTAGTTGGGTAAAGTTACACTGATAAAAGTTTGGAAATTTTTCTTTGGAGACATAATTATTGAGAAAAAAATTTTGGATTTTTTTCAGAGGATTAGAAGACATCAGGGGTTCTAGTCTTGAGGATTTTCTTGTTTTGAATAACAAATCTTCCCACAAAGATGGTTGGACAGAACTCATTTGCCGTAAATGTCGTATATCAGATCTTGGATCTAATTAGATTGCTTCATAGCTGAGTTTCACAAGCCTCATTCCATATATGGATTCTTAAATAAACAATGAGGAAATTACATTACAAAGAATGACAGCCCACATATAAATTCCCCGGTATAATAAAAAGTGATTAAAGATGTTGCTTAAAGGAAGCAAGATTCCTAAGTATCAAATTACAAGTCTGTACTAAAATTTAGTATTGTCACTGAATATTAGAACATGTTAAATTACATTGGTTGCTTTATAAATATTTTTCATGCATTATATGTATTGGAAAGGGCCTTCTTAGAAACAAAAGGGGCCATGGAGACACTTATTTTTTCTTTCAGGACTGATTTGAACTATGTTCACACTTTCTTTTGCCTGAAAGAAAAGATTAGACATTATTATTATTTTAATGTACTATAATGTTACAAATTGCTAACGGTCTGAACTTATGTTCTCAGCAGCTATTCACACTTTTTAATAATGCATTAAAGTGTCCCAATCAGCCTTTCTCATGGACAACAGTATTCATGAGAACAAGAAATCTGTTTCCATCTTTTCTATCTCCTTCCTTCATCGCCTCACTTGCTCTCGTATTAACCCATTCTTCCAGTTTATGAAACCCCTCACCATAGTTACTACCTTGGTTTTGAGTTCTTAAGTATACCATTTAAAAACAGTAGATTTTGCAGGTGATTTGACTGGAAATAATGTTTTTATTCTTTATGACCTATCCATAGCCCTGTATCTTTTTTGAATAATGTCAAAATTGAAAAATCTTTTTGGAAAGAAGTGATCATATTTTTACTATTTAAACCTCCCTTAAAAACTAGCTTGCTATAAGTTTTTTTCCAAAAGCCAAAAATTTTATTTCATAAATCATTTCAACAACATATTGTTTCTTCGCACTTTGCTATGTTTTACAAAGTTGTTAATTCTGATCTATAATTTTTGTGAGTCACAATTGGTTGGCTTCTGTGTTACATCCCATTAAATTTAGTATGCTACTACTGGGGTGTCAGGATTGCAGAATTTGGAAATGTCACTCCAGAAAATCCAGAATATTTAACTGAGAAGTTAACTGGGCAGTTATATATTTAACTGGGCCTGTCAGCTAGGTCTTCTTACATGGTGGCAATGGTAGTCTTCCTAAGCTGTGAGTTTTTAAGTCGATGAGAGGGAAATTTTTAGTTTATTTAGCATGTTTTGACATTATTAGCATTTTAAGTCACATTGATTTGGAACAATTTCATCTGTATTTACCAGAGATTTTTTTATGGGGATGTAATTTATATATAATATTATATAAGTTTATGATGGATAGTATAATTATTTTACCTATTTTATGAAATAATTGCCACAAGAATTAACTTAAAATTGATCATTTCATAAGGATACTAAGAAAAGTAGAAGTACCTTTTTGCTTTTGATGCAGTGATGTTAATTTTTGTCATCAAATTGTACATTATATTCCTACGAGTTATTTATCTTTATAGCACAGTGGTAGGGCGTTCACCTTACACGCGGCCAACATGGCCGACCCAAGTTCGATTCCTCTGCCCCTCTCGGAGACCTTGGCAAGCTACCGAGAGTATTCGATATGCCAAACACAGTAACAACAAAGTCTCCAATGGAGACGTTACTGGACCCGCTCGAGCAAATCGACGATCAACGGGAGGGCCTTTACCTTTACCTTACCTTTAAAGTTTGTACCTTTAACTACCTTTAACATGGCCAACCCGAGTTCGATTCCTCTGCCCCGAGGACAGGATTTCCTTTTGTGATTGGCTAACATTCTATACTGTGTTGAGGATATATAAAATAGATAGTTGAGTTCTTCATCTCTTTACCCATTGATAGACACATACTGTTTCCATGTTCAAGGTATCGAGGATAATACTGCAGTGAATGTGGAGAAGGAGAAATTTCTGGGCTGGAGCAATAGCACAGTGGGTAGGGCTTTTGCCTTTCACGCAGCCAACATGGCCGACCTGAGTTCGATTCCTCTGCCTCTCTCGGAGAGCCCAGAAAGCTACCGAGAGTATCTCACCTGCACAACAAAGCCTGGCAAGCTACCTGTGACATATTCGATATACTTGATATGCCAAACACAGTAACAATTGTCACAATGGAGATGCTCGAGCAAATCGATGAACAATGAATGAGAGGACAGTGACAGTGACAGTGATAAATGCTTATAGGTGGAATTATTGGATCATATGATAATTTTTTAAAGATTTTTGAGAAACCTCATCATACTATTTTCCATAGTGGCTGTACCATTCTGTACTCCCACTACTAGTGCACAGGGGTTCCTTTTTCCCCACATTCCAGTCAACAAGTGTGGTCTCTTGTCATCTGAATAGCACTTTTATCTTCTTGTATAGCATTCCAACAGGCATGAAGATTTACTGTGGTCTTGGTTTGCATTTCCTTGCAGATTAGACATGTCAAGATATGATGTATTTTTCTATATGCCAGTTTGCCATCTTTTTAGAAGAGTGTCTCTTTAGGTCTTTTAAGTATCTCAATTCTGTCATTTATTTTACATTTTCAAATGAAGTTTATCCTCTAATTGTTTTGATTTCTTTGAGGGTCTCCTAAGCAGTATTCTAGAGGCTCAGGGGCCTCTCCTGGTGACTCTCATGCAACCAGTCTGGTATTTCAATACAAGGACCTAAGAAGGTCTCCCCAGTGATTCTCTGGTTTCCACAGTTACATTCAGTAAAACTTGGAGCCTCCAGGATTGTTCCCTTCGTTGATAAAATACCATAAGGTACTGGGTTTTACACCAAGGTTTGCCACATTGAGAGCAAGAGCCTTAATCCCTGTAAAAGCTCTCAGGTCCATCTCAAATTTGTTAAGCCAATTTACTATTGATACACACACACACACACACACACACACACACACACACACATATATATACACGTATATAGATATATACATATATGTATATATCATTTATACACACATATATTCGTATATATGTGCATATATAATTGGTATTTCTTTAATTTTGCAGTCAACTGGCTATTTTTTCTACAGAATCTGTTCTTCGAGTAGTTATCTCTTTCAAATTCCTATTAATATTCAGGTCACCATAAAATTTCTCACTCTCACTTTTATAAAAAGCATCATTAAGTCCAAAAAAGATTTTTAAGAACAATTTCTCAATGAAAGTAGTACTTTCACTGATACCTTGCTTTAGTGGGCTGAGAGAGAGCAGTATGATGCATAGTTAAAATTGCACAATATTTAAAAATACTGTTAAACCAATAAGAACTGTTCAAATCAATTTTTAAAAAAGACTCGATGCATTTTAAATTTGAACTACTAAAGTTTAATTTGCAATTCCTATATTCTATAAATTTTTAAAATGAGAATGATTTTGAAAATATAACACAATCTATTAAAATGTAAGAAATTATAATTTTCCAGAATATTTCGAGTTTGTTTTTTTATCTCTTACATTTATTAATAAATATTTAAGTATCTTGATATACAGAATTGTACTTTACAAGAGTGAAACCAATAGTCAATTGAAAGAAACATTAACTTCAAGTGGATGTCATTAGGAGTAAGATGCAAGAAATCAAAAATGTATGAGAGAGTTGCAGAACTTGAGATCGATATAACACCCAATAATTCCTGACTCCTAATGATCATTCCTTGTATAATTCAGTTTCCTTGGCTACAGATTGCACCTAGTTACTTGTAGTAAATAGAATGCAGAGAAAGTGAAAGAAACGGTCCAACTGAAAATGGTTTAAACAAATGTTTATGTGCAGTTTATTTTCTACCAGGTATTTTTAACACATGATTTGGGATTAAAACAAAATATATTGTAATGCGTGGAGTTGTTAGGAAATGTCCTAACAAACTCATTTGAATTATTTCTAATATTTCACCGTAAGTGACAAATTAGCTATACTTCCATAAGTTACCTGTTGGTCTAGCCTCACCAAAATATATTAAATATTGACATTTAGTATGTTTTTTTAAAAATTTATTTTAATACTTGTGAACTTTCTTGAATATATGAAGGTTGAGATTTACATATACATTTTAATATGGCAATTCCCTGGATATGCTTTGGTCACTGAACATTCTAACGAGGTTGAGTTCCTATTATCCTTTCAGAGCTTTTAGATGCAAGGTAAATCAAGATAAAAGTAAAGAGATATTTTCATAGCAAGCTTTAGCATTGGAAGTGTGAAGAACTTATCACATTTCAGGAGTTGGATTTTCTCTCTGAATCTAATTGGAATGGAAGTATTTTACGTAACTGACAGCACTGTAGGCCTGCTATCCAGTGCACTTTGACATTCATATTTACTGCGAGAAGCTGTTTGCACAAACCATTACTTTGAGTTGAAATATAATTATGCCTTGATGTCTTTAAGAAGGATTCTAATCTTTGAATCTTTTTCTGATACCTATCTGAATGTGATTATGTGAAAGCTATGTAGCATTAAAACTTTAAACACTCACACACATCATATAGATAAACCAGACAATACAAATATTTTCTGTGAGACTCATGCAGGGCTTTCTAGAGATTAGGCTCCTCTAGCTCCTTCTATTCATCTTTCCTTTGATTATCCAAAGTTTCAGGCTATATTCCTCTTTTACCCGTTCATCATCCTTGGATTTTCTGTAATAGGTTGAGAATGGATGCGGCCCTATTGTTTTGTTTCCATTCCAAACATATGTGCTTTTTATTTCAGGATGCCTTCACTAATCACCGAAGGGAAATGGAACTTTTTAAAAAATTATCTGTGTTGGGCAAGAAAATTAGGTAGTAGATTTATTGCTCTTGATAGAGAATTACAGACATACACGGGGTGGGAGGGGAGAATCAAAAGCAAAACCATTGGAATGTCTTTCTACCATGTGCCAGGCATTTTGTTGGATGCTGAGCATATAAAGAGAAGAGACACTAGCCTGCTAGGACCTTGCCCCAGGGTGTAAATAACACAATGTTTTATAAGTAGCCCAGTGTGTCAGGGTGCAGTAAGAGAGGGCATCGCATGCTATCTCAGAACACAGAAGTAGGATAGGGATGATTAACAGACAGCAGATAGGGACTAGGCATGCTAAATGATCTTCTGCAAAACACATAAGTAAGACAAACCATGATGCATTTGGGAAACTAGAGTTTTTCAAATTTTGAAGGATGCTGTGGTGAACAATGAGCCACAGTTGGGTAGGTTGTGAATTGCTAGATCACTAGTTTTTTCGTCAGTATCATCAAGATCACTTGTAATTTGACTGGAGATATAAGTTCTCTGCTCTTGCCCCAGACTTGCTACTGATTCAGGAACTGACTTAACTAGCCCTCTCTGTGCTTCTGATCAGACTAATGTAAAAAACCAACACAAAAAACACTGTGATAAATTATTTCAGACTTGTGGAATGAAATTATTTTCCTCTTAAAGTCAATGGATTTTGAGTAGGGAAATGACATTTTTTAAAAAATTTAATTGTTATCAAAAGAGCTCTCTGTAAACAGTGTTGAGAATAAATTAGTGCCCATGTGAGGATGATGGGCAAATGGAATGGCAGGTAGAAAATAAAATTAGATTATGCTTAAAAGACTATTACATATAACAGCAATTCAGGTGAAAAGTAGCAGATCACACACCAAAGACTTTCAGTTAGAATTTGAAAGGTATTCATTACTTATAGTTACAGAATTAAGGTACGTTCCACTACCATTTACTGTTTTTCAAATGAACAGGAGTTCATTGACCATCACTGCCCTCTCCTCATATTTTGGCCTTTTTCTTAGTGATAAACAGTTGGATCTTTCTTTTCCTAAGAATAAACAGAATGTAAGTGTTCCTCCTTTGCAAGTGTTAATGTTTATTTTCTGAATGATTTGAAGCAATTGGCTAGGCCCGTGTCTCCAGTATTCAGACAGGAAAACATCAGAATATTTCATCTGGACTCCAGCCAGAATTTCCATTAGTCTCTGACACATTTAAATATTACATTAATACTAAACAGGATCATCTTTATGGCATAAACAATAATTTTATTATTTTTGTATTTTGTGGTAATGACTAGGAAATTATTTAGTGATCTTGATTACAAGTTTTTAAAATTTCCTTGCATAATAGATGTTTAGTTTACTGAATTCACTAACAAATATTTTGGATAATGATCTAGTTTGAGTGAACATTGTCTGTTATATTACTCAAATTTATAGTACAAACTCGGGGTCGGCCATGTTGGCTTTTTTTGTGAACTAGGTTTCAAAAATAATCTAGTGACCTCAAGACTAGTGACCTGAAGACTATTCTGTCAGGCACTGTGCTCAGTGCTTTGCATTATTTAATCCTCAGAACCCTGATAATGTAGTAATTTTCATACTGTATTGTACTTTTCACAACAAGGAGAGATTTGAAAACACTTCTAATAAGTAACTGAGACTAAAACTTGTGAATAACCTGAAAGGACGTCAAGGAAAATGCTACTTATTAAAGTAAATGATCTATGCAGTGTGTTAAATGCCCTTTTCTCCCCTTTCCTTTCATTGTTGTCGTAATGACTAGGATTGTACACACAACTGATTGCTGCTCTGAAACCTTGAGCTATGTTGCTCCTCAGGGGTTGCTCATTAGGTTGGGTGCTTGCCTGCTCACCAAAGTCTGCACTTCTTTGGATACGGCACTTTCACACGTCATTGCACTCTTCATTACGCCACATAAATTGTGGTTGTGGTATAGCATGGGGTAATGCAGTGCTCACCATATGCTCATCATAGGACACATTTTAGCCTTGGCACACACATTTTCTTTCAGTTTTGGTGCTTGCTGGATGTTGCGCTGCAGTGGCTTAGGTGCCTGCATAGAATGTGTGTGAACAGAGGTCAAAACACTGATGTCTCACAAAAGCCTAGTGCAATTCTAGCATCCTGCTGTCTGCAATCCCTTGGCACTGCAAGCCCATTCTTAGCTGTATTCAGCCAGGTGTGTATAAGCACCACAAAAAAGGTTGAACCTCCACGTCCAAGTACTGTCCATTTTTCAGAAAAAAAAGAAAGATTCCATGGGATTAGTGGTATGGATGCAGATACATCAATTCATGTGCATTAATGGTGAGGACATAAAATTATTTTTCGTGGGCTGGAGAGATAGCACAGTTGGTAGGGCGTTTGTCTTGCATGTGGCCAACCTGGGTTCGATTTCCAGCATTCCATATGGTCCCCTGAGCACCACCAGGGGTAACTCCTGAGTGCAGAGCCAGGAGTAACCCCTGTGCATCGTTGGGTGTGACCCAAAAAGAAAAAAAAAATATTTTTCAGAATGCATTTCAGCTAACAGCATATCTAGGCATAAAGGGATCCATGTCAGCTTATTAGAATCTTGATTTCTAGGAAACCTAATCTATAAAATAATCTGGGATGAAGCAAAGAAACATATATGCAAAGATTTGCCAGAAATATTTTAGAAGGAAAGAAAATACAAAATAAAGTTCCTGGCACTTATTAATTTATTTTCTATATTTTAATAAACACCAAAACTGATGACTTTCAGTCACACAATTAGATCAATATTGGAATAAGTCTGGTTTCTATACCACAATAAAAAATAGCATTCAATATCAAATTTGATGAAATCCTTTATCCTAATTTGCTCACATAGATAGTGTTTCCTTTTTTGTTTCTGATGTAAATTTTAAGTACAATGTTATAAAAGTGCTTAGTGTAGAATTTAAACAGCCAAAATACTGTTCAAATATTTTAGCCGATTTATTTATGGGAATAAAACAACTGTTTTCATTTACAAACTAATAAATACATATTCTGGAATAATTTATTAAATCTGATATAAACCATTTACAGTTATAATAGTTTTGTTAAAAACGATAACAAGAGAGAAAACAATATAAAATAATTTAATCACCAATCATTTTGCCCATGATTTAAGGTTTTGTAATTTTTAATTATAAATATTTTTATTGTATATACTTGTATGTCAAAAATTTTGTGGGAAAATACATATATCAACTGATTAAAATCAAATATTTAAAAATTATTATTTTGAGGGGAGGGGATAATTTAGTTCACACCCACAAGCTCAGGACTTACTCCTGGCTCTGTGCTCAGGGCTCCATTCTGGTGGATGTAGGGACTGAAAGGAGCGCTGCAGATTGAACCTGGGTCAGCCACATGCAAGGCAAGCACCCTACTCACAATACTATCAGTCTGCTCCCTAATATTTATTCACTGTCGCTGACGTCCCATGGTTCATCGATTTTCTCGAACGGGCCCAGTAACATCTCCATTGTGAGACTTGTTACTGTGTTTGGCATATCGAACACGCGTCACGGGTAGTTTGCCAGGCTTTGCCATGCGGGCAAGATACTTTTGGTAGCTTGCCGGGCTCTCCAAGAGGGGTGGAGGAATCGAACCTGGGCAGAGCAGGTCAGCTGCGTGCAAGGCAAAGGCCCTACCTGCTGTGCTATTGCTCCAGCCCAATATTTATTAATAAATATTTTTTTGTATCTGAATGAACAATTAATCTAGCTGAAGCCTCACCAAAGGTAATCCATATTGACTGCAAATCATGAAAACATTTCCCAATCACATTCCTATGAAATAGAATGCATTGGACTATAGATAAATGATTTGTTACTCTTGGGTTTTGCAATTTGATTTTTGTATGGATAACTTGAAGAAAGTGCCAGTACTGCAGTTTGTTTTCTTTGCTCATCTAAAACCCTACTCTTATGGTAAGCCTGGTGAACACTAAAGAAAGATTTTTATTTCATCAAACTTGAAATTTGTTCAGTTTTAGAATTGAAGGCTCTCTATATAAAGTAATGATATTTACGTAGGTGTAACTAGTAATTTAGTTATGTGTAATTGCATTTTAGGGCTTCCTAAAATAAGCCATCACCATTCCTTTAATAATGTATGATAAAATAATTTACTGCGCACCATGGAATTTTCCTCCTTTATATTATCACATAGGTTTTAGCTATTGGTTTTGATACTCCAGTGTTAATTAAATGGATGGATAGATTTTTATGGTGTATTCATCAGTGAATAGTAAAGTAAAGTAAAGTAAAGGCCCTCCCGTTGATCATCGATTTGCTCGAGCGGGCCCAGTAACGTCTCCATTGGAGACTTTGTTGTTACTGTGTTTGGCATATCGAATATGTCACGGGGAGCTTGTCAGGCTCTGCCGTGCGGGCGAGATACTCTCGGTAGCTTGCTGGGCTCTCCGAGAGGGGCAGAGGAATCGAACTCAGGTCGGCCATGTTGGCTGCATGCAAGGCAAACGCCCTACCACTGTGCTATTGCTCCAGCCCTGATCTAGTGTTTTTAAATTGTCATTTGGATTTACTTTAAAAGTTCTCCACTGAACTTTTATTAAGGAAATACATAGATGAAATAAACAATAAAATCTGGTGAGACAAAAATATTTAAATTGATTGAAGCTGCCAAATTCTTTCTTCTTTGCTGCAGGACAGTTATTGGGCCCCTTTTTGTTATATTGTGTGAATCCCTATAAGCTATATTTTTCTGGAATATGTATTTAATTTTTTCTCTATTATGTATGAAACTATGTTGTGACATTAGATTTCTGAAATACCCTGACACTAAAATGCTCCATCAATTCCTCTCTGTTCTTAAACTTTTAGTTCTTGCTCCTCTCTCTGCAACTTTATTCTCTAATTTTTACGCTGAGTCCTGGGCCACTTTTAATCAGATCCAGAGTTTCTGTTAAAATACAGAATTTAACTTGTACAAAAGAACTCTGTTGATGTTTAAAGAGCGCAGGAGAATTCACAAAACTAAGATGAATTAAAGTCCTATTTTTGTTGTTGTTGTTGTTGGTACTCCATCCTATAAGGATGAAGTGATATTAACAAGCCAAACCACTTTGATCAGACAACAGCTAATATTTCAAAGATAAATGCTCAAGTTTAGTCCCTGACATCCCATCTCGTCCCCCTTGCAGTGTCAGGAATAATTCCTGAACACAGCTGGGAGTCAGCCCTGAGCGTAGTTGGGCATGGCTGAAAAAGAAAGAAAAAAAGAATAACGGTAACTGCTTTGAGTTGACATTGACCTAGGCACTAAATCAATGTCCCAGCACATGTTCCCTATCTTTATATACACACATTGCATGTATTTTAACTCTAGGTAAAAGTGCTGTTAAAGATGTTTTCTGTATCCTAAACTAAGTTTACTGGGTAAAGTTTAAGAAGTATCTCTTACAACCACATTCAGAATCAGAACCTTGACTGATCTCAGCCATATATTTGTTGTGCTGTATCTGTCATAGCAGCCAGACTAGCACTATCCTATCACCCCGTTGATCATCGATTTGCTTGAGTGGGCACCAGTAATGTCTCCATTCATCCCTGCCACGTGCTAGTGTATCCCGATGGCATATTGGGGCCCCTTTCAGGGTCAGGGCAATGAGGACCATCATTGTTACTGTTTTTGGCATGTTGAGTATGCCACAGGTAGCTTGCCAGGCTCTGCTGTGCGGGCGGGATACTCTTGGTAGCTTGCTGGGCTCTCCAAGAGGGATGGAGGCTTTTGGGGCAGCCTGTAATCACCTTTACAGGTGTTCCCAGTCAGGCATATATGTGGGCAGGAGACTCTCAGTAGCCTGCTGGGTTCTCTGGGAGTGAGAGCTAGACAATAAGAGGTCGCGCACAGCCGTATGCTTCCAGGAGCTTGTTTTTATAGTCTCTGGATCTTGGCCGTTGATGGGATTACACGGCAGTTGGTGGATGTAACTGTCTAGCTACTGGAAGATGGGGGAATCTGGGTGGAGGAGGTCCAGTCTCCTGAACCGAGCAGGTTTGGAGATCTCAGCCCCGGGTCCTGCAGTTAGAGTACGATTTTTTTTTTTTTTACATTTTGGGTCACACGCGGTAATGCACTGGGGTTACTCCTGGTTTTGCACTTAGGAATTACTCCTGGCTGTGCTCCGGGGACCATATGGGATGCTGGAAATCAAACCTGGGTGGGCTGCATGCAAGGCAAACACCCTACCTGCTGTGCTATCACTCCAGCCCCACAATCTATATTTTTTTAATTCCATCATTTTTCAATAATTGAATGAATGTCCCATAGATACTTGTTCATGAATTCTTCAACTTTTTGAAGTAAATTTCTAGGGGGAGCTAACAGCATTGCAAGGCCTCTAGATTCCTGGTTCTCAGACTTATCCAACCAACTTTGGAGCAGTCGTGCTGGAATGAATGCCAGTTGATGTAGATTTTTTGTTTGTTTGTTTGAAATGATCTTCATTTTGCTGTTGCTTTGATTTGTTCTAAGAAAAACACAGAAAAATTAAATTATTTCAAATTAGTGAGTAAATGAGCACCCTTCTTTATTTCATCTCAACTTATTAAAATAAAATAAGAAAAAAGTACAAATAAGTAAAAGCTACTCCATCATATAATTTTGTGCTGGAGCAATGGTGCAGCGGTAGGGTGTTTGTCTTGCAAGCCACTGGCCCGGACGATCCGGTTCAATTCCTCTGCCCCACTCAAGGAGTCCAGCAAGCTACAGAGAGTATCTTGCCCGCACGGCAAAGCCTGGCAAGCTACCCGTGACATATTCGATATGCCAAAAACAGTAAAAACAAGTCTCACAATGGAGACGTTACTGGGCCCGCTCGAGCAAATCGATGAACAATGGGAGGATAGTGCTACAGTGCTTAAATAAAATTAAATGTTCTGGGATACAGACCATTTTTAGTGATTTATAGCTTTTTTAAATTTTCTTTATTGATCAGCATTACTAATTTACCTCTCCTCAAATATGCATAATTATCACAGATATAACTTGCAGATGTTTATTCCTATTAGCCAGAAATAGTCTATCATCCCTTTGCTTAGACTAATTGGAGATTGTAATGTCACGTAGAATCATGACAATAATCTCTTGGTCCTAGTCTCTTGGTACACCTTGTAGAATATACTTTAACCATTGAGTTTAGTGTACACCTCAATACCAGATGTTTATTGTTCATTATTTTACTATTATCATGTTAACTGTTGCTTCGTATTTTTTAATATTTTTCTTCCTTGCTTCACAGCTTCTATTCTAATATTTACTCTCACATGCATGAGTGTATGTGTATGTGTGCACATGTGTGTTCCTGCACTCTTTAGTGTTACTTTGCCATCTTCTATTCAGGTTAACATTAAAACTCCAAGAAGACGTGACAGAGGTAGCAAATCCCGTTAAGCTCAGAATATTATATGCTTATGGCTGGTCTATAGAACAGGTGTTAGTCAAGTACCTGATCCTTATCTAATCATCCTTCACCCACGTGGTGATATGAGTATGTGGACAAATAAATATCTGGTTCAGAGGAGATCCAGGCATAGCCAGAACTTGATTTTACCTTAGGATATGTTAGAGTTAATAGTATGGCACTTTCAGAATTCTACATTACAATAATGGAGGCATCAGATAGAAAATACGCATAAGAAAGATTTAGAGGAAAGGCACTTAGAAAAGAGAGTTTGTATAATTGAATTTCAAATTATCTAGTAGAATTGCCTTTTAAGATTAAATTCTATACCATGCAATTTCACTTAATAATCTTATTTAAACATGGGGTCGGATTCATTTGTTCTTATTCTGCAATGTACATTTTAAGTGTGAAAATAGGCAATGTGAAAGTAATCTTATTCATAGAAAAGAAACAGTTTCCCCTAAATTTTTGGTAACATGCATAATTTAAAACACATGAAATAGTTCTCTTTTCTTCTGATTACAATTCTTAGATATTGTGCTAGTGAATCTTTATTTAGTACCTTCCATCAGATTTAGAAGCTACTGTTATTTTTGTTTATGCAGGTAATTTTATTTATTTATTTATTTATTTTTAAAGACTAGTATTTTTAACTTTTATTCCCTTCATACGAACTCATTTAAACTTATTTTTGTTGTTGTTGTTTTTGAGACACACCTCGCTGTGCTCAGTGCTTACTCCAGGCTCTGCCTCAGGAATCACTCCTAGAGGACTGGAAGACCATAGAGAGTGCCAGGGATCTAACCTAGGTCAGCCATGTGCTAGGCAAATGCCCCGTCCACTATGCATTCTTTCCAGTCCCCCAGTTAAACTTCTTGTCATAAATTAAAATATCTGTATTCCTTGTGACTGTTAAAATTTTGATTTCTGACTGTCCTGAATAAAATATTTGTTTATCCTTGGCAATTCAACAATATTTACCATAAATGGTGTCACAGAACAAGTAACTTCCCATTTAATGCCTCTATTCCATTTTTCTACAACCATTCTTCTGCATTTATGGTCCATTCCTGATGATATTGAATATTTTTGAAGTGAGATAGGTGTGTAGAAGGCTTTGTATAATGCAATGAACACAATTTAGGTATTCCAAAAATGAAGATTTTGATGCAAAAATTCTTTTCTAACCTCAAGTTCTTCTACTATCCATTTTTTTCAGAGCTTTTCAGATGCTACCTACCTAAACTTTGATTTGTTCAAGCTCATGCTTTCTCTAAATACATATCTTGCTTGATCACTCTATGTTTTATTGCTTACTTATTTCCACTCTGGGAAAGTCTATGTTCTCTTTAACATCTCCTCTTTCTCTCCTAATAGATATTTTTAGAAAGTTTTGTTCAATTAAACACTACCTTGCTTCACTTAAAAATATTTTCACACTTCCTCCTGCAAAAAACCTTTGTATTTATTATATCATACCCAAAATCATCTTCCTCTGTTGTAAGAGGCACTGCTTGTTGACTGTTTTTCATCCTAAGGAGTCCTGATGGAGGAGTCATTGCAGGTGCTATTATACCCAAAGGTAAGCCATGTGACTTAAAACAGTGTTTTCTGATTCTCTTATTTCTCAACCTAAATATTAAACATTAACATATAAATATAGAAAAATTTCAGCTGAATTTTAATTATTTTTCTTGATTGAATTCTGTTTCTTGGTGTTTAGAACTTCCATCTTTACTGTCTTTACCTGTCCAGACTGCTCTGTCTCGTTGTAATTCTGAATCATGCAATGCCCTTCCAGCAAATCCCTTCTCTGTTTTCTTATGCTGAGATTTTTTTTCAAGTTTGCTTAAAAAGTTTTTTGCTTGTATCCAAAGGATTGTAGTAGAGTTGGTAACTAAATAGACTGGCATTATTTCTCTTTTATTCAGGAAGATCGTTTTTGTTGGATGAAGAAATTCAGAAGTTAAATAGTATTTTGATATTTCTGATTCTTACTTTTCAGTCAACATGCTCATTGTGAACAGATTGTGGTAAAATAGTTCAGGCATATTAAGCTTTTCAAAAGTATCTACCACATACTTTTCATTGGAATATCTTACAGAACCTGCCGAATCGGCTCCTATAAAGGACTGACAGTAATGGACTTGTGTATTAGTAAATCAAAGTCCTGGGTTAATATCCAAGCTCTATTCACTTGTTCTTCTCCATGAATATGTACTTTTTAGTATCATTTTTGTTCTGACTCCTATTTATCAATACAGTGAAATTTTAAGCAAAACTCACATAGTGCTTATTATTTAATAGAATTTGCATTCTTCTCTAGCTGACCAGCTATTAGCTCTTTGACAGAACTCCCTTTCTTCACCTAAGATAGCCGAACAAAGAACTCTTTCTGTGGAACTGATTTGCTGAGTTTTAATTTCACTTGCTTCAGCATGTTTTGGCTCTTCACAAGCATCTGCACAAAAGTATTGTCTCTTGACCAAATATAGACACACTTTTTTTCCTTTACAGAAAAGGTAGTTATCCTAAATAAACTGTTGCAAATATTGGTTTTATATGGACTTGTATTCAAAGAGATTCCATGCATTTGGTGTGGTTTGTACCTTTATAAGAGGCATCGATTGTTGTTGTTTTTTTTTTTTTAGATTTTCAGTGTTTGGTGAATCATAAAATGAAACAACAAACCTACTTAAAATCTTGAATTCTAGACTATAGGGTATTCATTCAGCAAATATGTTTTGGGAATTGATCACAATGTAAATTGAAGTTCCTCCAAAGCATATTGAGCTGACTAGTTATATTCTGAGGGAATCGCATGCTGGTTCTGCTCACAAATCAAGGACTAGGTAGAGATAGGCAAATTATGTGGTGCAGTAAAAACAAGGATACCAAACTAGCACATCGGAGGCCTGCAGACATTTACTGTGCTCAATTTTCTGAATATAAACTCTAAAGAACACAGTTATTAATCAAACTCACAGGTTGTATATGAACATTTGCCCCACCAGGTTAATCATACATCTTCAGCTGCTGCTTGCCATTTACACACCATCAAACTTTTGTTTATAGACATAGAATCTTTTGCACCCGTGTAAACACAAAAAGACAGCAGCACTCTATCTCTCCCGCCACCTGCGTTCGGTAGTCTCAGGCTGTTTCCCCACTCCAGGAAGGTCTATGGCTATGGGCGGGCAAAGGAAAGAAATGAGGGCCAGGCTGGTTGGTCTTCATTGCAGTTTATTCCAATCCCCTCTCTGTTCACTCCTCTCTCTCCTCTGCCTCCCTCAGCCCCCTCTTACAGTCTCATTATATCCCATAAAAGAAATTTATGTCATGGAGGGCCCATGTTCTCTCAGACCTGTCACCCCCCTCCCCCCGGTTCTCTCAGACCATCACCTGTTCTCTCAGTTCTGTCTCCCTGACAAGAGCCCCGAAATCTCCCTTACATAGATCATGGTACCCCTAAAAGGCACAATGCGGTGACATCATCAAAAGGAGTTACAGAAAGAATACTGAGGCAGCAAAACATACATTGTTTCTTTACATCTGCAGGCCACTAATTTTGGAAAGAAGATATAAAACCAAAACTGAATCTTTTCTTGAGCTATAAGCACTTGGATTTGCATCCCAAAGACTAGTCTTCTAGAGCTTGGAATCTACATCTCAAAGATCCGGCCTGGCTAGCACCTGAGATCTGCTTTTCAAAGACCAGCCAGGTTTCTGTGAGAAAAGGGAAACTGCCTCTTACAATATACTGAAATTGTTTACTGAAGACAGTTTGAAAGGGGAAAATGGTTAGCCTCCTCCAAACTAGTCAGGACACACGGGGAAAGCCAGTTCTAGGATAGATTCTCATTTAGCAGATCAACCCACCCTAGAAAGGAATCCCCTTGGTGTGTTTCTCCTCTCCTTGTCCAAGAAACATATAAGCATACGTAATATAAATCATTTTGTATGGACACAGTAAGAAATACATTAAGCTTATAGAATTGCTCTCCTAGGGCCATCTCGATCTCAGACTATAGTGCTCAGGCCAGATAGTCTTTCCTATCCCTAGCAGGGTCCTAGTCTCATCGTTACTTTTGGATCATGATAGCATTTGTCTATGATCAAACTCCTAACTTATAGTTAAGAATTGTGGCACTTTGGTCAGACCCATCTCGATGCCAGGGTAGCATATAGCTTACCTGCTTGCCCTGGTTCCATCCAGTCCCTCCACGGGACCCTGCTTTGGGGGGGCGCTAGGAACTGAGGGCAGCTGAGGCTTAAGTTGAGAAAGCAGAGACCCTGGAATGAACAATATTCAAAGCCAATTAAATCTTAAGTTACAGAGCATAATATTAACTGTCTTCCTGTGTTTATACAAAAAGGACATTGCATTAAGCTATTCAAAAGACATAAGGACAGGAGAAAGGCAGTATTAGTTTAAAATACAAGTTCAGTGTCTAGAAGTATCTGATCTTCCAAATTGACAAATTCTGACTAGGAGAAAGGCTGATTAACTGGTTGGGGAAGAAAGGAAAAAGAAGTGTTTACAGATAATCAAAGGAATGGGGGTGACTTGGGAGCTCTGTGATGGGTGTAACCTGATAAACCTAAGCTCCTGGTGGTAAGGGAGAAAAGGACAAATCAATTGTTATCCTACATGCACCAATTCACTAGGGTTTAAAAATTTAAGTTTCAGAAATTAGAAAAACTGAACCCAATCTTATTTTTTTAACAGATTTAATGGTGGTGTAACCTCAGCTGTTTCACACATACTCTGGATTGCAATTTCTTAATCTTTAAAATAGCGTTAATGCCTCTATGTAAATTTCATAATTAACCTACCATCAGTGAAATCATAGAAAAGGCTTGTAAGCTATTTTACTGAGTTATTAATAGCAGATGTAATTTTATGGATTTATAGTTAGTCTCTTATAGAGTATTAATTTTACTCCATATCATTCTCCTTTTTCAACTAACAAACTAAACTACAACTCTAGGTTTACTAAATGTTACATTCTTTCTGACTAGCTCATTAATCATCCTTAACATTATGTACATAGTTCTACTTTTCAACAGTAAGTAAATTTGAAATTTAATATGAATTCTTCTCATGGACTGGATTGGAGTCTTAGAGAAGGAAGCTTCACATTTAAAAGGCACTTCATTCTTTTACAATTTCAATCTCTAAAGTCCTTAAATTGAGAGCCACATGTACCTCCTATCATAGCGTCTTCTAAAGGAGGAATGTCACTGTCACTGTCACTGTCCTCCTGCTGTTCATCAATTTGCTCGAGTGGGGCCCTGTAGTGTCTCCATTGTGACACTTGTTATTGTGTTAGCCATATCAAATATGCCATGGGTAGCTTGCCAGGCTTTGCCGTGCAGGCGAGATACTCTTGGTAGCTTGCCGGGCTCTCCAAGAGGGGAGGAAGAATCAAACTTGGGTCATCCAGGTCAGCTGCCTGCAAGGCCTACCTGCTGTGCTATCACTCCAACCCTGCTATTGCTCCAATGATAGCAATTCCTTCAAAGGAGGAATGTAATTAGAATAATTGTGCATCTCGATCACGATGATCCAGTTGTTGGCTGATTGCCTTGAGCAGGCCCCAGTAACATCTCCTTTGTCCTAGCCCTGAGATTTTTTAAAAAGTGCCATATTAAAGGCTCTATCAGGGTTAGGAGAATGAGATCCATCATTGTTACTGGTATTCAGCATATTGGGTACACCATGGGGTGTTTGCCAGACTCTGCCGTGTGGGCAGGTTACATTCGGTAGCCTGCCATTTTGTCCAAAGTAAGAATGAGATAATAAGATGTCGCAGCCACGTGCTTACGGGAGCTGGGTTTTATAGTCTCTGGGTCTTGGCCGTTGATGGGATTTCACGGTGTCAGGAGGCCAGTTGGTGGGTGTGACCCCTGCCTACTGAAAGGTGGAGGATTCTCAGCCCCAATCTGAGCAGGCTTGGAGATCTCAGCCCCGCATGCCTTTGTTCCTCTGCCAGTACCTTCATTCGTGTGGAGAGTGGTCTTAGCATGGTGGTGGCTGGTTCTGGAGGTCTCCTGCCTTCGCGCCTGGCTATCCTCGCCAGGGCCCCTTGGAGGGGAGCGGGTTGAGTTTCCCTTCCCGCCCCGACCAGAGCTCCGGCAGCCGAAGACCTCCAGAACCAGCCACCACCATGCTGAGACCACTCTCCACACGCATGAAGGTACCGGCAGAGGAACTGGCAGCCAAAGACCTCCATTGTGCATCAGTGTATAAAAATTGTGAAAGAGGGGCTGGAGTGATAGCACAGCATGTAGGGAGTTTGGTTTGCATGTGGCTGACCTGGGTTCGATTTCCAGCATCTCATATGGTCCCCTGAGCACCGCTAGGGATAATTTCTGAGTAAAGTGCCAGGAGTGACTCCTGCATCTCTGGATGTGACCCAAAAAGCAAAAAAAAAAAAAAAAAAGAATTGTACAAGAATGTACTATATTCTATGCTGAGAATGCTTACTGTATTTTCTTATTCCATACTCACACTGCCACTATGTTTTATTGTTGTTGTTGTTGTTGTTAAGTCTGTTCACATCAGAATCTGCTTCCCCCTACTGCCTGTTCTTTCAGTCCCTTATCTTTAAATGTGAAACAGGAAAAGGAAGAAATAACAGGAGCAAGCACAAAGCTCTGTTGGCCATCCTGCAGTCCATGGATATTGTGAAAGCTCACTGAGATAACATTTGTGAGAGAGCATTGATAAAAGCCCCATTCAAGATCATCATTTACATGTTTTGAGTTAAACTAAAATTTGGTCATAGATTATTCTCCAAACTATAATGTAGCTGTGGGAGCTTAGGAGATTCTCTGAGGCATTCCAAGTCAGAATCTTCTAAATATGTTAAATAGAAATTTAGCAATCATCAACTCTCCTTTGTATCATAAAATGGAAATGTGGGGATACTGGTGAGGTAACTTGATAGGCTGTAGTGTTTGCTTCGCATGCAGGAGTTCCAGGTTAGGTCTCCATCAGGTACCCCAAACAATCACAGGGAGTAATCCTCAATACCAAGCTTGGATTACCTCAAGTACTGCCAAGTATGACCTCCAAACCAAAACAAAACAGACAAAAAAACCACAAGGAGATGTGGGGTACAGGCAAAGGGCTACCTTGTGACCCCTGTGGAAATAAGACGTATAGATTTTGTTTATATTATGCAATTATATTAGTCCTTCAATTCATACATTCTTCATGTATGAATAAGAATCAAGAAAGGGATGCTTGTAAATCATCTGAAGAGACCTATATTTTTTTAATATTGAATAAAAGGTGTGGTTAAACAATGGAAACATTTTAAATGCTTGAAAAAATGTTAAAAGCTTCACATTTTAGCGTTGAGATACTATAGTCTCTAGTAACTATTTAGTGAACATATTTTCTGATACATTTGTTGTGTAATTGTGAGGGATGGAGTAATAGGAAAGAGAGAGCAGGATTATAGGTTCACTAACAATATTTGATTCTTCTAGGAAGGATGCTTTATTATCAACTGGAGAGTTCTGGGGCTAGGAAGGAGAGTCTATGGCTATTCCAGTGTAGAACTATAGCACTGTCCTCCTGTTGTTCATCAATTTGCTCAATCGGGCACCAGTAACATCTCCATTGTGAGACTTGTTGATACTGTTTTTGGCATATCGAGGATGCCACTGGGAGCTTGCCAGGCTCTGCCGAGTGGGCGGAATACTCTGGATGAGGGACAGAGAAATTAAACCTGAGTCAGCCACATGCAAGGCCAATGCCCTACCCACTGTGCTATTGCTCCAGCCCATTTCAGTGTATGCTACCTTAAAAATAAGCTGTATGCATTTCCTTAATTATTTTTATTTTATTTACCCCCTGGATTTTCAAGGATAAAGTGACTGATCAGCTGCCATTGACCTCCATGTGCCAAGCATATGCAAAGTATTCAGAATATGGTGAAGGGGGATTTTTATGTCTTTTGTCATTGACAAGGTAGATTCATTTGGCTTAGTAAATGGAAGAAGAGAGTTGCGAGGAGTTGGTTTGTGAATTGGTGTTTCCAAGATGAATAGCCCTCAGTTGTAGTTCAAGATATCCATAAACATCACTCTCTGGAACTCTTGAATCTTTCCAATAGATTTATTAAAAACTCCGTGCTCCTTCTGTCATGTGTGACCTGTTTGAAAACAGCTGCCTTGGTATTAATCCTCTCTCCACCTCAATGTGTCCGAAGGCCAGTACTAGTCAGATTGATGTTGAAATAGGAAGCTTTTGAAAAGGAAGAGTAGAGCTCCTTAAATATACTAACCCAGGTATTTTATCTGATCATTGATGTGGTTGAAGGTACTTCTGAATATAAACTATATCTTATCTGGCTTCTTTGGTTGAGTTCAAAACATGAGTTTTCTGTCTCTCTTTTTTTAAATTTTTATTGAGGAATCATGGTTTACAGTAGTATTAATTATTGAGTTTTGTGCACACATGTTCCAGCATTATATCAACCACCTGAGTGTCTACTTCTACCAGTATTTGAAGATCCTCTTCTTTACCCCACCCTCGGTAAGCTAAGTCCTGTCGATGTTTCTCAGGATCAGTTATTTTTGGCCATTTGTAGTTCCCTTACTGTTTCTTTATATATCACATATCTTTCCAATAGATTTATTAAAGAGAAATCACTTTATATCTGTCCTTCTCCTTCTCTGTTCACTCAACATAATGCCTCAAAGCAGCAGATTGCATGATATCTCCTTTTCTTATATCTGACTATATTGTATTGTGTCTATGTGCCACAATTTCTTAATCTAAACAAAATACAAAAAAATAAACACTTCTATTTCTTAAAAAACTGAATATACTACTGAAGATAATATTTTAATGTGTTTAAGTATATGGAATATGAATTGTGGAAGCCTAGATTCATATCATAATTTCGTCATTTGTTCAGTGACCCCAGTTTTCCCATCTGTAAGATGGAGATTATTATCATAACTATCTCATAGAACTCTACTGAAGATATATTGAGCGAGTACATGTAAAGCATGTTGCCAGGCAACTAATTACAGTTCAAGAGAGTTAGATTTTTGTATGTTCATTTAAACCCATACCATATTATTAGTATAAATCGATAACTAGAGTGGTATTTAGAATACAATATACCTACTTATTAAGCTTTGCTTCTCTGTGAACAAGACTATATACATGGTCTTCCTTCATAAATAGAATCTTTCAGATTGATGTTTACAAATGATTCCAATTACAAAGATCCCTGAGTAAGGATGTTGCTATACTGACATTAATGATGAGTTATTGAAGAATGTGTACAGCATTTATTATTTTTTGTGGCATAGACATGTAAAACAAACAGAGAGATGACATTGAATCATTTATAATGCAGTCACATTTTATCTCTATCTCATGAGGCTGATATTTCTAAAGCCATGAACATTTTGCCACATATGAGTGATCAGGTAAGTCTTATAGATATGACTGACAGACACAATCCTTAGAATAGGTCTTTCTCAAATGGCAGGAAAATACCTCAACTCTTACCTGCTGCTATTGTTTTGGCTCTCTTTATTCCCATCCAATTTTGTTCTTTGCATTTAATGTGAATGGAAAGCAATAGAGTTTGTTATTATAGATTTCTTTACCAAAACTGAGCAAATTAGAAAACATTTAATTCATTCTGTATGAAAGTGGATGCAGCTGAAAGGGGAAAATTTATTTTAAACTCAATTTTATTTTAACATTATTCCAATATTATTTCTGTTAGCTCTATTGATCAGAAATCACTTCATAGCTGTGTTGTTGACCACAAAATGTAATCTAGAGGGCATTTCAGATTTTAAATGCCTTTCCAGAGTACCATAGTTAAAATTTTTGATGTTACATGATAAATGCTATTATTTGAGTGCCAGCCAAATAGAAAAGGACATTAATATTCATTAGTAATATTACAGCTGGTGACTCTTTTGTAACATTGTAATACTTTGAATTGTTATTTGGGATATCGAAATATTCACATAAGGTCTAATTTACACAGAAATTAATGAAGCAATATAATTGTAAACTATAAATACACATTAATAGATAGTAACTATATCAATAAATATTTCATAAATATATTTCAGTTGATAGAATGTAACATTGTAAAAAGTGATTGATTTTTATGGCACATATGGCTTAAATCGCCATCATAAAAATCTAGAACATAGATTAAAACCATACTATCATCACCTAAGTTCAATGTCACTTGTTCAGTTTCTACAAATTGCACCTTATGCCATAAATGTGTCTATTAAGGACATTTTAAAGATAAAATGAGACAAATGAAAATAGTGGGCAATGGTTATAAAGTGGTACTGGTATCCCTGTGCATCTCATAGGTACTATAAATAGTGTTGAGCTTTTATACATGCCATCTTATCTAATTAAAAAGGTGCTTCATTTTCATTTTTTTAAATATACTTATTGAATCACCGTGAGAAAAATTACAAAGCTTTCAGGTTTTAAGTCTCAGTCATTTAATGATCAAACACCCATCCCTTCACCAGTGCACATTTCTCACCACCAATATACCCCAATATATCCCCCTTCCGACACCTCCTGATGCCTGTGAGGCAGGTGATTTCTACTTAACTCTCTCTCTACTTTGATTACATTCATTAATTCGACAAAAGATGCCCCATTGTTATTTGGAATTTCCTCCCAACAATCAGAACTGCTGAAAAGGCACTGTGAAATAATTTGTTTTCTATTGCTGGTTGTGCAGACCATATAATGTCGCACAGCCACAGTAGCGGCCATGTGATTTTGGATTCCAGATATTTTACTAATTAAGTCTGGAGGGATTTCTACCAAAAGCCGGATAATTATGAGATTGGTTTGTATGCCTCTGGGGCCATGGCCGTGCCGGAGAAACACTTTTGGGGGACAACTCGTGGCCTCAATAGGGTGTGAAGGACGTGCCGTTTCCGCCCCCATCTCATGAAGTTGGAGTTGCCCCATCACCAACGGGCTCATCTTCATTTACATTTTTAATGTGAGGAAATCAAGGACAAAGGAGTTTAAATTTCCAGAGTAGAGCAATGACAAAAAATTCCTAGTGTTGAAATTTAAATTCAAGTGTGGTCATCCCTTTATCACTTAAAATTATTCCAGGGCTTGTAAATTATTGGATGTTGTGGGTACTGAAACAGAGTAGATAGCTTTCAAGGACTTCATTATTTCTTCTAGATGATGAGACTAAAAAGAAAATGTGAAAGTTCATAGGTTAGTCTATAGTAAAATAATAGCACTGTATAGCACTGCCCTCCCATTGTTCATCAAGTTGCTCGAGCGGGCCCAGTAACGTCTCCGTTGTGAGACTTGTTGTTACTGTGTTTGGCATGTCGAATACTTCACAGGGAGCTTGCCAGTCTTTGCCGTGTGGGCAAGATACTCCCGGTAGCTTGCTGGACTCTCTGAGAGGGGCAGATGAATCGAACCCAGGTCAGCCGCATGCAAGGCAAATGCCCTACTCGCTGCGCTATTGCTCCAGCCCAGTAAAATAATATATGAATTATATATTATTATAACAATAGGATTATTATGTTTTGTATATGGGGAGGTGAAAGTTTCACCCATATAGAGCAGTGCTCAGGTCTTGCCTGTGGCTCTGTCTGTACTCAGGGATCTCTCCTAGTGGTACATGGAGAGCCATGGGCAGCGCCAGGGATCTACCTGGCAACAGCCGCATACAAGACACGTGAGTTAATTCCTATACTATCTCTTTAGTCGCAATATTTGTCTCTGAAAAAATTCAACCTATATTTCATTTCCTCTTCTAGAGACACTTTGGCAAGCATGATGTATATCACTGTATCACTGTCATCCCGTTGTTCATCAATTTACTCGAGTGGGCGCCAGTAATGTCTTTATTCCTCCCAGGCCTGAGATTTTAGCAGCCTCTCCTTACTCATCTTCACCAACGAGTGGAGGCTCTTTCAGGGTAAGGGTAATGAGACCCGCTATCAGTAGTGTTTTTGGCATATCGAATACTCCATAGGTAGCTTGCCAGGCTCTGCCCATGTGGGCAGGATACTCTCGGTAGCTTACCAGGCTCTTCAAGAGGTATAAAATGTGTAGGGGAGAAAAAATTGTCCTTGCTTCAATCCTTCTAAAACAATAAAAAATAACACATTAAGCTCCCCCAAATCATGAAAATGATTTCTCAGTAACGAAAATGGTTTCTCAGTAGTGATATTTTAGTGCTTATAGCTGAAGACAACTATTAGGGAGATCAGATTTATAATTTGTTTAAATATGTTACTTGTACTATTATTCCATACCATTCGTTTTTCTATTTTTATTTTCTTTTAGGAAGTTCTAAGCCATACATGCAAATGCTCAGGGTTACTTCTTGCTCTTCACTCAGGAGCCACTCCTGTTGGTACTCAAGGAAGCAGATGTGGTCTGGGCCTTGAATCAGAGTTAGCTGCACACTAAGCAAGTGCCTTAACCCCAGCAGATATGTCTGGTCCCAACTCTTTAGACCCTCTAAAATATTGTCTTGAAATGATGCTAATGCAAATTAAAATCTGCCTGTCATGTAAAGTAATATTTTATTGAGCTGATTCCAGGTAGGGCTTGCATGCGGCCAACCCAGGTTAGATTCCTCCGTCCCTCTCAGAGAGCCTGGCGAGCTACCCAGAGTGTCCCGCCTGAACAGCAGAGCCTGGCAAGCTTCCCATGGCATATTCAATGCCAAGCACAGTATAAACAAGTCTCACAATGGAGACATTACTGGTTTCTACTCAAGCAAATTGATGAACAACAAGAGGACAGTGCTACAGCTCTACAGATTTATTAGCATCAATTCAATATGCATAGTGAGGCTGATTATTACCTTCTCTGAGCTTACTATTTGCCCTTTAGATAGAGAGTGAATTATTGATCTATGAGAATTCAACATTTAGACTCTGAGTTTGCCCTGTAATGGAGTTGCCAATGTTGATCACATATAATGCCCCTTCATATATCAAAGTAGAGTAATTAAACACTTCTTAAATAGTGTTCATTTTTGACAGACCATGTACAGCACATTGGAGATCTCATTTGTCTCTCACAACCATTATTAAAAAGTGCTCATTTTGATTTTTTCTGATTTTTAGAAGCAGAAATCAAAGCCAAAGGAAGAGAGTGTGGGCCTTACTACTTATTAAATTCTGTGACCTCTGATACAATCAAGTTCCATTCTTTTTTGAACCTTTTTGCCCTTTTTGGGGGGAATAATGTATTCTTCATTGTACAGACCTAAGAACTGAGTGAAAAGAAAAACCAATTTCAAGCAATGACAAAGTACCTGAACATTTAATTTTTTTCTTTTTTATTTATTCAAAGATAGTTTATTGAAAAGTCATTTGGAAATTTCACCAGGTACAAAGAAACAGTGAATATAATGATCAAAAATCTTGTCTTTGTGGAGATTATAGTCTGAGAGAAGGTAAATAAGAGCTAGAGTTAAGATTTGAATTTTTTATTTCTTTGACTTCAAATACCGTAGATAATCCAGAATATAAATCAACAAAGGGAAATTTGTGTCTATATATGCATGTGTATATATACATAACATTACGTACATATGTTTATATATGTGAACACATGCACATAACTATGTGTACGTATGTATGTTTATATGTATTTTGAAAATATCCAATTTTTTTGTTGAGTTAATCTCATGTTTTCTATCAAAATATAAGCAAAAGGTGTTATAAGCCTTAATTTAAAAAAGGATCAAGCCATTAACCTTTGAATTCTTCTATCATTCCCTATTCTCTGTTTCTCCTTTAACCTTTTAGAATCAAGTTGAAATAAATGAAGATACTTATTGCCAAAATGATTCGCAGTGCCTCTGGAATGTTGATGCTTGGAGAAACAAAAGCTGATGAATTGTTCTAATTTCATTTCATGCAGGGAACACTAAGTTCTTTGTGGCAATAATGATGTGTATATTATTCTCACAGGCATGATTTCTGGGAAGGCTTATATGAACCCATTTTACATTTGATGATTATATTTTGAACTATGTATAAATAATTATGCTTTTAGATTTGACTCAATTATAAAATAGGCTGCTGGTGTCATTGTGAGCAAAGAGCAAAGTGGAGAGTTCTAAAAATATTTGTTTGCAGAATTTGAAACTTGTTTTTTCTAACTCTCTGGGGTTTAAGCCACTCTTAGAGGGATGACCCTAATTTTTCTATTTCTAATTTTATCTTCTAATTATACTTTTTTAAAAAATAAAGCCCCAAATCTTGAGCAACAAATAACAAAATAAAAAAATGATTATGCATTTTTCTAAAAGGGTTCATTGGAAAATTATGAATATTTGATCAGATGAGCTTTTATTCTAAATGCCATCAGATTTAGGCTTTTAATAATAAACTTCCTTCTCAGCTCAGACAGAAAGTAGAGCTTCTTAGCCTATCTGACCTAGATCAAACAATTTTTTTAATTATGATACAAAGAGCCTAATCAAAGATATCAACTAAAATAGTCTTCTTCTCTACCAAATATCACACATTTCTTATTCTATTTCTTATTTTGACTGAATTTCACCTAAATATGGGGTTCACCAATTTTTGAAATTGTTCATGATTTTGAACAAATGTAAATCACTAAAGTGATGGAGTTTTTAACAGCAGAAGATTGCCTGCTACTTATATTTAGCCTTCTTAAGTTTGACTGAGTTAATTTACCGAGTCATAGCAGGTAAACTTTTTTCTTTTTTGCTTTAAGGACAAAACCAATAATATTCATTATACTGTTTAAGCTTTATTTGAAAAAAGTACAATGTAATTCTTAAATTTTATTGAAATGAAAGCTATGACTTAAATAAGTTGTAATAACATTGACCATAGTGTGATAGGACAATAATAATTCAATTTAATTTGCCAAACCTATGGCGGACTTTAATAGAGAACTCTAACCATACATCTGCTGATGCTATTTGACTTGGTAAATTAGAAAAGAACTTCTGGCTCCTCAATTTAGTTGGATAGAACCCTTGTTTATTTGATGATTATTTCATTATAGGTTGCATACTTATGTTTGTTTGCATATTGATTGCACTAGCAACATGTCGCTATAGAATAAACAATAATTAAAATTTTTTATTAATAGTATTATTAAAGAATCTTACTTAAGAACTTCATTCCCAAAATATAATTACAATCAAAGCCATGTTGTTAGTTTGTTGATTTCATAGAAAGGTCCTATGTGTGTGCATCTAGACAGACTTATGTACATAAACAAATTATACTGAGATGAAAGGAGATGAAAAAGTTAAATAATTTTTATATAGTAACAGGTAGCAGGCCCTGAGCAGCCCAACAAAGCCAGGTAGATTATTATGTAAAATGGTAATCTATCAACAAAAATGTGGTTGAAAGTATCTTTTTGTGATTGTACAAGTAGTTAAGATGAGGTTTTTCACTCACATAATAGAAAAATAAAGCTTCCTTGAGAGAGATACTTTACATATCAATAGTATTACAAGTTTCTAACTTATTAAGCATTATTTGCTTGATTTGATATTGCCTGATTTGATATTCATTTAGCAATTTTACTATTTTTCTAAGAAAAAAACTTAAATATTTGAATATTGAAAGCATTATGTAGAAAATGGTTTTGAAAAGTAGGTGTTGGTCCATGGACTTCACCCAAGTGAAATATTTATTTTTTCTATTCAAAAAGGACAGGTGTTCTTTTTCAAAACTTAAAGATAAAGTATGGCTTCTGATAAAGTTATCATGAAGCTTCTGATAAAGTTAGCACTCAGTCCAAATCTGCAAAATGTCAGAGTGTTTTGCAAGGTGACAAGTGCTAATATCACATTTGCTAAGCATTTATGGAAGTCAATAAATGAGGAAGATGACTTATTTGAACAGATTGAAATCTAGATGAATCTGGCTCATTTCAGTAAGTGATGACCAAGAATTAGACATCAAAAAGAACAACAACAAAAGAACAGTTTTTGCAGATTTTCAAACTACAGAAGACTGATTCAGGCTTTGTTTGTTGAGGCTTTATTTAAAAATTTAAATTTAGGCACTTAGACTTATAAATAAATCTGGATCTCTCAATTTTAGCACTACACTTTTTTTTCTTATTTGTTTTTATGTATCATACCTAGTGGTAATCAGGGCTTACTCCTGGCTCTGCACTAAAGGTTTGAGAGACTATCTGGGGTGCTGGTAGGCTTGAGGGACCATATGGGGTGCTAGGGATCGAACCTTGATTGCTGTATGCAATATGCCCTACTCACTGTACTATCACTCTGGCCCCAAGCAGTATTCGTTTTTTATGAATGTGTCTTCATTGTAGGGGATAGATATTTGTATAGAATAACCTCTACACAGATAGCCTCTCTTAGCATCCCTAGTCTCTACAGACCAGATGTCAGTTGCACCCTTCCTTAAATAGTGACAAACAAAACTATCTTCAGATATTGAAATATGTGCTTCTTTGGAGTGGACACTAAGATCTCCTTCCCCTCCTCTCCATAAGAATGAATGGAATAAATGTATTTATGTGTAAATTAAAAAGCCAAGAAGTAATTTTGACATACTACAAATTATGTACATTTTATATTAAGCACATGTAGTTTTTGGAATATCTTTACAATGAGGAGGATTATTCAGTAAGTAAGTTTTATTCTATTCACAAGACATTCAGAGACTTTTTATGTTACTAACATTCAATTTTATTTCTAAGTGACCTACATTATACTTAGATTTTAAGTGACTATTATTTTTGAAATGAAGGAGAATAATTTTAAATGAACAAAGACTGCAAGCAAACTGAAGAATGCAAAGTTGAGATAGCCATATGAAACAGCTCATGGTGGTTCCTGATAGGGATATTATACTGAGATATTGGTGAAATCTCAGTTCCATTCAACCTAGAGCAATGATTATTTTTATTTATAAAATCAACAACTGTAGGGAGATGCTTACTTGCCTGTAACTAAATGTCTTGCTGTGTTATTTCTCACATATTGCTAAGTTATCCTCATTTGTGTCTTCTTATTAAGTTGGAATATGCCATCTATGTCTCAGAGTAGTGCCTAGCAAAATTCTTTGTACGTAATGAGCACATATAATGAGGTAGCAATCACAACCAACCTCCGCTGGTAGTGGATACTAAGAGGGGTAAGTAATGATGAGAATGATCCAAAAGAGTCAATACTACTAAATACAGACCACGTCCTAGAACTGAAATGCAACGTAACTTCCACTTTTGTCAAGTCATTGAAGACCTATAATGTCTATGACTTGGTAAATTATTCAAGAAGGTTTTCAAATATTAACACAGTTCCTTTGAAGATATAATATTGGAGTAAATGATATGAAGGAGATTCTGGATCATCTTACATCTACTGAGGGTGTAGACAACACATAAATATACAAAAATAATTTATACATTAAGAAAATAATTATTGGAGAAAATATGAAGAAAACTTATGGGCATGTCAGGGCAGTCATAGAAATGCTCCATGAAAAGTAGTTTTATGAATAAGACTGAAAAAACCCAGCTGAGGAGTCAGCCTTATACAGATCAGAGAGAAGAGTGTTTTAAGCAGAGGAAATTGCAAGCTGGGCCTATTCTGAGAAGAAAAATAAACCAGATGACCTAGAATAAAATATAACCATTGCTAAATTTCCATTTAAGGTGAAGTTTTTATCAGCCTCAGATGACTAGTAATTCTTTGTTCTATGGTACTGCCTTCTGAATTGCAGTGTCTGGAAGTGCCCATGGCATCTATCCTGGGATGCCTCAGATACCTTTGTGTTTTCAGTTGTGGAAGCCAACATTTCTTAGACATTGCCCAATCACTCCCGCTTAACAACCACGAAAACAGAGAAATACCAGTGCCAAATTATGTAGAACTTTGCAGATTTATCTTGATAAATAACTTGAGTTTTTTTGGTAGCAAAATGTGATGTTGTGAAAGTCCAGAAGAAGCATGATCTAACTGACTACTCAAAACATTTCATTTAACATTGGCAACAAAGTTAAGAAGGTGTAGAAGGTGATTGCCATGAACCCAGGTAAGAGATGCTGGGAGCTTGAATAAAATATCAGCTGACATCAAGAGTAGCACTGTAGCATTGTCCTCCCATTGTTCATTGATTTGCTCAAGCATGCCCAGTAACGCCTCCATTTTGAGACTTGTTACTGTGTTTGGCATATTGAATACGCCATGGGGAGCTTGCCAGGCTTTGTCTTGTGGGCAAGATACTCTCTGTAGCTTGCCAGGCTCTCCAAGAGGGGCAGAATCTGGGCCAACCGGGTCGGCCACATGTGGCAAACGCCTAACCTACTGTGCTATCACACCAGCTGTCAAGAGTAAGCGCTGAGAAATGTGAACTGGAGAGTTCTACCTAGGTCTTCCTTAGTGTAACTTCTTAAATCCAGGTATTTTAGCAATTTTGATTTGAGTTTCGTACAGGGTGTTAGAGCGGGATCTGAATTCTTTTTATTGGATGTGACCAGCCAGCTTTTCTAGCACCATTTATTGAGGAGGTTTTTCTGGTCTACTTCATACCGTTTTCTCCTTTATCAAAGATCAACTCTCCATATGCCCCAGAGTCTTGCCTCTGGACTCTGAATTCTATTTCTTTAATCTAAGAGTCTGTCTTTAATACAGTGACATGCTGTTTCAATTATGACTGCTTTATAGTACAATTAGGGGTGGAGCCATAGCACAGCGGTAGGACATTTGCCTTGCACAAAGCCAGCCCAGCTGAGCCGGGTTCGATTCCTCCGCCCCTCTCGGAGAGCCCATCAAGCTACCGAGAGTATCTGGCCCGCACGGCAAAGCCTGGCAAGCTATCTGTGACGTATTGGATATGCCAAACAGTAACAATGAGTCTCACGACGGAGACATTACTGGACCCGCTCGAGCAAATCAATGAACAATGGGAGAACAGTGCTATAGTATAATTTGATGTAGGATTCCCATTTCTTGGCACCTACCTCAGAGACCCAAAATCTATTCAGAGAAGACATTTGTACTCTTACGTTCATTCACCCCTATTCATAATAGCCCAAACCTGGAGAAAAACCCAGGGATCCAAGAACAAATGACTGGATAAAGAAACTATAGGACACACAGACAATGGTATTGTACTTGGCTGAAAGAGAAGATACAATCATGCAATTTACTACTATGTAGATGAATCCAGAGAATATCATGCCAGTGAAGTTAGTCAGAAGGGAGAAACATACTTGGAATGATCTATGCATAAGTGGGATATAAAGAAACAAAGTAGAAGTATAATAAATGCCAAAAGGCAACATAAACTGAGACCACTGCTTTAGTAGGAAGCACATCACAGAGAAAGGAAGTGGAGTGAAAATAGGACAGAGTTTGGGTGACACTGGGACATAGTCAGGAGAAGTGAATACTCTAGTGGAAGATGTGGTACTAGAATGTGTTATGCATAAAACCCTATCATTAAGAGTATTACAGGGGCTGGAGTGATAGCACGGCGGGTAGGGCGTTTGCCTTGCACAAGGCCAACCTGGGTTCAATTCCCAGCATCCCTTATGGTCCCCTGAGCACCACCAGGGATAATTCCTGAGTGCAGAGCCAGGAGGAACCCCTGTGCATCGCCAGGTGTGACCCAAAAAGCCAAAAAAAAAAGAGTATTGTAAACCATGGTCCCTAATATAAAATTTTTTAAATAAATGTAAAATGAAAGTAGGTTCAATATATTGATTGAAACTGAGGATTTAGTGAAAGTGTAGCCTAATTAGATTTAGTCCCACTGACTATAGATGATAAGACAGAGACAGAATTTGGTTAGAGCGACAGAATTTCTTTTAGAATGTCTGTTTTGTTGACCATACCAATCTTGGTTAAAGTGTATGTCTTATAATTGTATCACCTGGTCCTAATAAGTCTGATTCTACTGTCTTATTTTTTTTTTTTGAGTTGAGCCTATTTATTAGCATGCTTAGTAATACCTTTTGACTTCTCTAGATGAGCATTTTAGAAACTCTGATTAGTATTTACTTCTCTATAGAGGATTTTTTTTCATCTGTTCGAAAATAAATATGTTGGAAAATAAGACAAGTGAATCACCCAATCAGATTGAGCTGACTCACGGCTGGATTTCCATTTTTTTAAAAAATTTCTAATTTATTTACCTTTCATCTTATTCCTAGGGCTCAACCTACACCACAATTTCTGTCTTTTTTTTTTTTTTTTGGCTTTTTGGGTCATACCTGGTGATGTACAGGGCTTACTCCTAGCTCTGCACTTAGGAATTACTCCTAGTGGTAGCTCTGGGGACTGTATGGGATGCTGAGAATTGAACCTGAGTCAGCAGTGTGCAAGGCAAATGCCCTACTGGCTGTGCTATCACTCCAGCCCCCAATTTCTGTAATTTTGAGCTTGTAACACTACCGAAGACTCTTCTAACTTTAAGCCTTCATCTCTATTTTATGCTGTGTGCTAAACTTGGTAATTGTAAAGTGACTCAAGTCCTACAATGTCAGGCTCACTTCTCTTTTCCTTATTTTGTGGTCTTGGTTCCTCACGTTTTATTTAGCTCTCTTGTAATATTGAAATCTACTTATGAAAGTGCTTAAGAAAACTACCAAATAATTTTGGTTATCCAGGGAGTATCTAGCATGGTTTGGTTTATCTTTTAGAAAAATTATGCTATCAGTATCTTTCCAAAAACTATATTGGAATGACTGAGTTACGTTCTAAGAATTCAGAAAAACATCACCAAACCCTTATATTGGGTCAGAATATAGCCCAGTGTATGTATAGCTAACCCTGTCAGGGTGGGAGGAAGAAACAAAGAATGGATAAAAGAAGGAAGGAATGAGGGAGAGACAGCATACATGTAGGAGAGTCTGAAAGCATTGAGAACTGCGGGGGGGGGGGGGCTGCTAGACCACTCTCCGGCCCACGGAGGTGGCCCTAGGGTCCGTAGGTGCAAGGAGGGACCAACCGAATGAACACAAGAGACAGAGTACAGTTTAGAAACAGAGAAAAAGGGACAGGACAGAGCAGACAGGACAGCAGATGGGATAGGACAGGACAGGACTTTATTCAGGGCAGCAGGGGTATTGTATACCTTGTGACACAGGAAACTATGCTTATATCACAGAAGGCAATTACATCACTAGGTCATATCATATATGGTTAGGAGAGTTACAAAGCCTACATGTTTCATATGCTTGGTTAGTCAGTGTCAGTTACTTCTTATTCTTGGGCTAGCTGTGACAAATATTCTTTTAGATAACCATACATAGCTCAGGATATGCATAGGCTGCAGTCAGAGCAGACGCAGTACCAGATTTGTGCAAGTCAGAACCCGCTTGTTCAGGGTCACGTAGGCCAAGATAACCATACATAGCACAGTCACGTAGGCCTTTGGTCAGTTAAAGGGCCAGCTTCCCACAGAGAACCTAAGGAATGGTAGTGGCCATCAAATGCCCTGGAAGTAAAGAAACAAGAAGTATTTAGGAGATAGATTTGAGATGATAGCGAATGGAAAATTTAGCTGTCACCATCTCTTAAATGCTTTTTGTGTGTCAAAATCAGAATGACATATTGGCTCATTAAGTCTGTGTCCCTCATAATTTTAAGTGCCGGTAAAGGATGACTGCCAAACAAAATAATTGACTTTTTTGAAATTTCTCTTGGATTTTCTATTATTCTTGGCTCTCAGGATTGAAAGCAAAATGTTTTGTTTTAAATCTTCCTTTGTCGATCCAATAAAAAACTTAAGTTGAAGCATAGGTAAAAATGCTAAAGCCTCAATACAATAAAGGGAAAAAAAAAAAGAAAAAAAAATGCTAAAGCCTCATGCGCCATAATTTAGAAAGTATCAGACCTCTTTAAAATGGTAAGGTAAAGGTAAGGTAAAGGCCCTCCCGTTGATCGTCGATTTGCTCGAGCGGGCCCAGTAACGTCTCCATTGGAGACTTTGTTGTTACTGTGTTTGGCGTATCGAATACTCTCGGTAGCTTGCCGGGCTCTCTGAGAGGGGCGGAGGAATCGAACTCGGGTCGGCCACGTTGGCCGCTTGTAAGGCGAACGCCCTACCACTGTGCTATCTTTAAAATGAGACAAATCATTTTTATTCAAATAGCATTTTAAGGGAAAATTTAAATTTTCAACTTGAAAAAACAATAACAATATATACTATTTACAATGAAGTTGAGAGGTATTAATTCTTCTAAAAAATGTGATTTTTTTTAGTGGTTGCTATGGGTCAGACAGTCAGTATTGAGTATTTTATGTGCATTCTCTCAATCTTATTAGTTATCTTAAGAAGAGGTGTAGATTTTTTTCACATTTTATAAACCAAGTCTCAAAAGCTAAATGGGATAACTGAATGGAAAATACAGTTAATGAATAGCAGTACCAAGACTGAAAACTTGATTTTTCTTATGTTTTTACCTTCTAATGTTCCTTATGTTTGTGGGGGAAATGAAGAAAATAACACAAACAGGAAATTTGGGTCAGATCATTTAGATTTAAACCAAAATTTTTGTTGCCCCATATCATTTTGTAGAAAATTAAAAAAAAAAAATCATGGTAAGAAAATTCTTTCCAAGCTGTGTAATACGTTAAACTCACAAGAATATAGAGCCGTACACTCTCTTATTGTCCCGAACTAAAGGCATCTCGTTATTCTCTTCTTAAACTCAATGGCCTCATTCCCCCTGAAGTTTAATGTAACTGTTGTCATTATTGGTACAGGAACAGCAAAACCAGCAACTTTAAAATAACTCCATCACCTTTCTTTCATTTTCCACCCCTTGAGTATAGGAAGTTCTCCAGTATGCATCTACAAAATAAGCAGAAATCTGACCCAGATGACACAATGGCTAGATTCACTCAGCGCTGGCTGGAATCTTATCCCAGAAAGAATAAGAGAAAAAGCAGAAAATAAAAATAAATTTTAAGTTACTTGATGTTTTTTCTCACCACAAACTCTGAGGTACACACTAATTTCACATATAGTTTAATTGAAGTCTGGAGAGATCAAATGATCTGCCTAGTACCATGTATTCTAGTAAGGAGCCATACATTCTGTACCAGATGCTTAAATTTTGGATTCATCAAGAGTTCCAGTATGTTGTTTAACATAGGTTTAGTTAAGTAGAAGCTATCTGTGACATGTTGCACTGACTTTCAAGTGATAGGCTGCTATATATAGTCTTTTGACCATATCATCTTTTGTGTATTAAAAATAAATATGATAATTTACAATTTAGACTGAAAATTTGAGTTAATATCTGTGATGATAAAACATCATGAGAAATAGTTATTACTCCAGTGTAAATCATGGGATGAAGAGTTATATTAGTTGCTTAATATAATGTTTATTACATGTACAATATATGATAATATTTATTTAAAAAAAACAGTATCTGCAATAAAATTAAAAGTCAACCAGCCACTCTAAATGCTTTATTTAGAAGGCTAAAATAATAATTAGAGGAAACCTGGGATCCAGAGAAGAGAAGTAGTAAAAAATTATATCATACGTCACTGAATGCGATTTGCATATTGATTTACTTTTTATGTTCACAAAATACCCAAGAAGAAGAATGGATTCTAGAATGAGCAACTATCGTCAGATGTGGAAGCCCTTTTTGTCCACTGGAAGCTGTTCAATGGACAAGGGGTCTCTTTACTTGGTCTGAATACTCTTGATAAATTATTATAAAACATGAGAAATATTTAGACATGTACAAAATCAGAAGCAGTTATTTAAATATAAGCTACTGTAATTCGATTATGATTAAAAGCTTTATGTGTATAAGAACCCTATCTGTTTTTATAAATATTGAAACTATAGTATCTAAGACATAATAAGAATAGTAAAGTAAAGTAAAGGCCCTCCCATTGATCGTCGATTTGCTCGAGCGGGCCCAGTAACGTCTCCATTGGAGACTTGGTTGTTACTGTGTCTGGCATATCGAATACTCTCGGTAGCTTGCCGGGCTCTCCGAGAGGGACGGAGGAATCGAACCTGGGGCGGCCTTGTTGGCCGCTTGTAAGGCGAACGCCCTACCGCTGTGCTATCTCTCCAGCCATAATAAGAATGTAATATATAATAAATCAATAAAGTTAATTGGTAAGAGTAACTGATCCTTTAAAATTGCAACTCTGTGATTGAATGAAGGATAATGTTAAAAATATTTTTTCAAATTCATAATAGTGGATTTGAGTCATCCAGTTGTATTAATTAAAATTCCTATGCCCAAACATATAAATTATACATTAATTTATTTTTGATTTTTAAATTATACCACAAAATATTTAAAAATAAAAACTCATATAGTTATATAACTCAGTGGTAGACCACTTTCATTTATTAAAGAGTGTAACTTTGGTTTACCCCCTCACACACACAAAGTGAATCAAGCACTGTTGCTTTCTTTTCACTATCCCAAAATATACTTTAAGAACATTGTGAGACCATCACAAAACACAAATGGATTCTTTTCTAAGTTCCAGTTTCTTCTTATCTTATTTAGTTTCTGTCCCTTTGACTTCAATTTTTCCCCATGGTAATTTTGATTTTACAAGTAACTCACATCTGTAAACTGGCAAAGATCATTTGGAGAGATCTATAAACTACTTTGAGTTTCTTGAATATAATTATCTATTAATAGATCTTGGCAAGTAATTAGTCATTTGAGTATATAAATGAAGGTGTTGTGAATAAAATTTTTAAGTTGTTCTTTTTATACTCCTCTGCATTTAAGGTAAGACTTAAATACCTTAGGGCCTTTTGTATGCAAAATACCAGAACTGTTTTTATTCTTTGTAATCACTTAATAAATACACTTTAATTCCAATGCTGTATGAGAAGTAGAAAAGTTTGCTCTTAGCTAGTAAATTGGGTCTTAATAGTAAAAGGAATTTCAATTCCTTTTTGTATCATTATATTAATTTCCTAATTGAATCCTAGGAATTTCAAAGCTTTTAGAAGATTTATGGTTGTGTCTGTTCTATAGGCCTAAAACAATAAAAAATTTCAAGAATTTTTTCTGTTTTATATTGAATGTAACCTTAAGCTTAGAAACTCAGCTTATTAATTGAGTGGTGTGATGTTTCATTTTTGACACATTTTTACAATTCAGAAGTCTTTCCTTTTCTAATGAAAACTGTTATTCTTGTTGTTATTATTGTTTGTTTTTTACACCACACCCAAAGGTGCTCAGGACTTACACCTGAATCGGGGATCATACCTGGTGGAGCCCTGGGACTATATATGGTGTTGGGTATTGAACTGGGGTTGACAGAGTACAAGGCAAGCACCCTACCACCTATAATTATATCTTTCATTCCTAAAACACAGCATTGGAATCAACACATACTATTAAGATGGATCACACAATATCTGAGAAATTTAACCCTGAAATTTATGAGGAATAGTTTAGAGCAATAATTTTGAGCAAAGTTTGGAGCAGTAATTTTCTTTTTTTTCCCCTTAAATTTTTATTGCTCTACACGGAGAGCCCGGCAACCTACCGAGAGTATCTCGCCCACACGGCAGAGACTGGCAAGCTACCCGTGACGTATTCAATATGCCAAACACAGTAACAACAAGTCTCACGATGGAGACGTTACTGGGCCCGCTCGAGCAAATCGATGAACAATGGGAGGACCGTGATGGTATGGAAATTTTTATTAGTGAAACACCATGAGGAACAGTTGTAGACTTAAAAAGTTTTGTGCTTGGGTTTCAGTTATACAATGATCAAATACCCATCCCTCCACCAGTGCCCATTCTCCACCACCACCAGTCCCAGTATCCCTCCCACCGATACCACCCTACTACTGTGGCAGGGCATTCCCTTTTGTTATCTCTCTCTCTTTTTGAGTGCTGTGGTTTGCAAAAGAGACATTGAGTAGCAACCTTGTTCGGACTATAGTCTACTCTCATCATGCATTTCCCATCCTGAGAGGAACCTCCCAACACCCTTTATTTGGTGCTCCCTTCTCAATCTGAGCCGCCTTTTCCCCTAGCATGTGCAGCTGTCCTCAAAACCATAGAGTAATCCTCCTGGTACTTATCTCGGCTATTCTTGGGTATTAGTCTCAGGAGCAGTGATTTTCAAACTTTCCTGATGGTGAGCCCCTTCAGACCTCGCATTCTTTCTGTGACCCCCCAGTTCTACTGATTTGCACCTTTCACATATCCTGAGGGCTTACAAGTAATCAAGCCCCCAGTTAAGAAATTCTGTTTTGACAACTGGAAAAAATTGAATTCATCATTAAATCAATTTTTTACTTTCATTTTAAAACTCAATAAGAGAGTGAGATAGGAACAATTGGACCTAGTTAGATATTTTTGAAACCTTTGCTACTGTCTAACTTTTCTATCATATTCCATACCTTCTTCTGGATGAGATTTTGGGGATAGTATTGGATATCTATGAATAAAAGCACAAAATGTATTTGTTTTAGTACGATTTAGGCCTGATATTTCACCTTAATTTATCTCTGAGAAATCATTCCCCTCTGCTGCATTTTAAAACAAAAGTATTAAAACTGAGAAAACAACTAGCTGATTTTATTAGAATAGCTTGTCAGCTTCAATCACAATCAATTCTGGAAAGTGTTGTTGCTAAAATAATACATACTTACTCAAATTACTTTTTTGGAAAGAAATTTTAATCCTTCAAAGTAGTGTGCAATATTAGATTATTATTCATTCTTTAAAATCAAAGGAAAAAGCAAATTACTTCGGTCTTGACAGTATTTTATTTTTCATTTTTATTGAAGTTTGACACAATATTATATTACTTTCAAGTATAAAAATCCATTTCAATATTTGCATCTATTGCAGAATGATCACTGTAATGTCTACTTAACATTTTCCATCACACACACGTGTGTATATGTATATATATGTATATACACATATTATATATATAGATGAGAAATATTAAAACCTACTCTTGACCCTGAATTAGATTTGATGAAAGACATTAAAGAGAGGGAAAAAATGCTTCTTAGCAACTTAAAATTTTTTGTCTAAATAGAGTATTTAGAGATTTTGCATGCCTAAATTACTGTTGTATTATTCCTCGGGATTTATTTTCTATTTGAAAATGTGCACCATTTGACTTTCTTAGCCGATGTTGGGTCCCCACCTACCAATCTTCCCTACCTCTGCAGTAACCCATCTGTTTTCTTTATCTATGTATGTACTATTTATTTTTGGTTCACCTGTGCATACCAGAAGCTACTCCATGCTTGGGGACTAGTCACGACTTGGAAATCTGGGGCAATTTCTGGCATTGCTCAAGAGGACCGCATGATCACAGAGATTGAATCTGGGACTCCTGCATGCAACAGTTGTGTTCTAGCCCTTTGAGCTATCATCCTGGTCCATACTCTTTAAAAAAATTATTGTTTAAATGAGATCATGCATATATTGTCTTTGTTTGATTTATTTCACTTAATATATTATCCCCCAAATCTGTTGGCAATACATGTAGATAATAAAATTTTGAAATGCTATGTCTGAATATTAGGTGTTGCATGGATGTCAAGAGGACAAAGGAACTCTACAAAGGATCTTAGATGATTCTAGAAGAATGGATTAAATGAATAAAATGTTAGCAATGGATAAGACTTATCTCAAGTAAAAAGAAAAGTACATGGAAAAATTTACTAGGTATAACTTGTTAAAATGCCTTTAAATATAATACCCTATCCTCAATAACATTAAAGGGAAAGTTTTTTTAGTATTGTGGAGAATTCATATTTCTAGGGATTAACTTTCTTAACTAAATAATAGTTCCAGAGTTCTGGGAATTGTGTTACTAGTATTCTTAGTAGTAGTAGTAGTAGTAGTAGTAGTAGTAGTAGTAGTAGTAATGCTAGAAAGCTCCAGACCTCAGGCATGTGCTGTGTGCCCCTTAAACTATTTTTTGTCCTGGAAATTATACCTTAGATCCTAGAGAAAAATAGTCACAGAGTTATCAAGGGTCTTTTGTTCCCTATCCATAGAGGAATTATATCTCTTTTAAAATTATCTTCAAGACTTCATTTTAAAGCAATTCCAAAAGCAATTCCTATCTAATGTAGGAACTGTAGAGTTAGCCGATTTCAGAGAAGAGATAAATGAAAGGGTTGGCCTGCGTGTTTTCAGTAATTATATTATGAATTTAGTGTTTTCATGAGGTATCCAACTTGAAGTGTTTGTGTTATTGTGTCTAACTATAAACCGCTGATTATTAGCAACTTGTAAGTTGATGTTATCAAAACCATACCATGCCTACCTAACTTTATACTATACTTCCTGTGATCTAAGATCACGGGAATAAATTCAGTAGAGAAAGTTTACAAAATCAGCTATATACAAACACAAAGGGCTTTTTATGAAATCCTTTGCTTAACTAGGGAGAGATCACAAAAGTGGCAAACCCAAATTAAGCTTGTAATATAATTGCATTTATTTATGTTATGATCTTATTTTCTAATAGGTATTCAGGATTTTCATGTTTGATAGTAACATAAATATGTCTGAAATACTTATTTAAATTTCAAGTGCCAGACACTGTTGGAAAATGAGAATCGTAAGTAATGTATGAAGATAAGTCAATGTGATGGATGTATACTGATGATTGGCACTTAGAAAATTTTGGTCTAAACATCTTTTCTTTTTCTTATAAAAAAGAATTATCTTCAGAATAATTTAGCAGGGCACCTTTTAAGACTTACCTACTAACTTCTCTTGAAGAAAAATTGCTTCCTGACTTAAATATATTAGTTTCTTTCCTTTTATAGTTTTTCTAAGTTACATTCAGTAACACAAAGCAAAAAAATCAAATTCAGAGTGAATTAGAGTACTGTGCAAGCGAAAGACTTAAAAATTTAAACAGGCATGGCTATCCTTCTTTCCTGGGAGTGCACAACTCTGTCTGAAGGCTAATTAAGTCAGTGTGAGTTAGTGCATTTAACATGCTGCAGACCGCCACCGGTGGAGGATCCTTAACCTTAGGAAGTAAACCAGAAGTCAATCAATAAATCCACTGAAGAGACTTTGAGAAACAATTAGAAAAGCCTTGAAGTAAGTTCCACATTGCTGTTCATCTGAACAGATGAACATAAGGGATGTTCTTTAGACAGATTGTAATTTATGTATTAAAATCAATGAAGAGGTCTGGGAATGTTTTTCCTAAATGCACTGGATAATTTGCAGAGGGTAGGATAGTGGGTGTTCTGAAAAATCAGATTAAGGGAATTCTTAGCTTCTCCCTCAACCTTCAGGTATCTGTATTTAGATAGTACTTACCATTTCATTTGTTTTTCAAGCCCCAAGTCACCCTTGTCTCTGCTCCTTTCTTCTTTCCATATCCCTTACCCCTTCCTTGAAAGTCACTGTAGCACTGTAGCACTGTCATCCTGGTCTTCACTGATTTGCTTGAGCAGGCACCAGTAACATCTCCATTCGTGCCAGCCCTGGGATTTTAGCAGCCTCTTCTTACTCATGTGCTTACTCCTTACTTCCCAAATGTGTCTTATTGGCACCAGTAAGGCACTGTTCCTTGAAAATTGACTATCTTTGAATTCCCTGGTCATACTCTTTCTAATTCTGTTCTGAAACACTGTTCTTTTTCAATTTTGCAAGTTATACCTTTCCTTTCATTCAGGTCTCTATTCACATGTTACTTCTTTTTTCCTGACCCCTAAAGTAGCAACATCCTCACCATTCTAAGACATCTTGTAATTTTTAATATTTCTTACTTCTATTGAAATGATATTATTTATATATCTTTCCTATATACTTTCTCACTTGATAATAAGAAACATATATGACATGCAGTAGCTCTGTATAGAGCTCTATTGAAATGTAAGGGATCATTTTTGTAGTGGTGTTTGCCACTTTATGACCAGTCTAATATCATTAATTGAAAAAGCTTTACTGATTTAATTGATTTTAATTATTCTTATCTCTCCCTCACTTGCTTCTCTCTTTTAGCTAGTCTAGAGATAATTGCTTACTGACATTTTAGATATTATGACCTAATTTTTAGAATTTCTTCCTCTCTGTAATATTACTTCTTCATGCAGCCCTTAGCACCATAATATTGTGATGTAAGAAATAAGAATATAAGAAAATATTTAACCTCTAGTTCTCCTTATTAATATTTCCAGCTTACCTAATACATTGTGGTTTTTCAAAAAAAATGTTTGCCTATCAGACTATAACTATCAGCATTCCCAGAAGTTTGTAGCTTCTCTGGTGTTTAATCAGTACTATCATTTTATGAGCATGCTATTGATTTGTAATTTTAAATTATTTGTTAATTATTTAATAATTAAAAAGATTATTACAGCTGTTTTCATTAAATAGTCTAATCATATGTTATGAAGCAGATACAAATCATACACCTTAATCTTCAGTGGGCAAGACATGTATTTCCTTAACTTTCAATAGTTGAATTTAACTTTGGTTTCACATACCTCTTGGGCCATGCTCGTCAAATCGAATTTTCAGTCTTAGAACTTTTCCATTGTCCCTATTTTGCATTTTACATATCTGACCACATAGATTACAAGTAAGATGGGTATTATGCTCATAATATTTTCTGTAAGTGTTGTATTACTGAATCTTTATTTGGTATTTCTTGTTGATCTAATGGAGAAAGACTTGCCACATAGCCACTCTCAGCCCCTAGATGTGCAGTCAACAGGTCTGTACTTCCTGTCTCTTCACATATACTCCTCCACCCACCCTAGGAAATGTTTTCATTTAAAGGCTAAGTCTTCACTGATGTCTAGAATAGAACTCTAAAGACTTAGAATTTGGCCTGAGGATTACTTTCAGTCAAGGGCAATTGAGGTTTTAACTGTATCAGGAGAATCTTTCACCATCTTTTAACTACTTAAAAGAATAAAAATTGGAGATTAACCTATTAGTAGGGATTTTACCAGAAATAATAAATAACTCTAAGGGGAAACCTGGCTCTATGGTGGGTCAAATATCAAATTATAGAACATCTGGTCTTTGTAAAATGAATCATCCTCTCTTTGTCTTGATGCTCCACTCTTCTTTCCCAAAAGCCCCAAATTTTATGCCAAACCTTAATTTAATAGGTACTGGCTCCATTCTACCCCTTTACTTTAAATGTATATCTGTGTAGATTCTCCTTATATTTGTAATTAAATTGTTTTCTTTTTTTGTACTATTTTTTTCTAATGCTGATTTGAATATTCAACCAGTCCAAGAACCCATAGTGGTAGGGAAAAAAATAATCTCTTACTATACAGTCTGATTACTATACAGTCTTACTATACAGTCTTCCCCCATATGAGTTATGCCCCAAGATATGTGTTATATATCCTCTGTCTTAATCTTATTTGTTTTACCAGTTCTGTGAGAACTTTGCATATCCTTATGGTCTGGGGTTTGGAAAGACAGAGTCAGAGTTGCAGGGAATTTTTTTTTGACTCATCAGGATCCTTCTGCAGGGTCAGTGAACACAAGACTAATATTCTAGTGAAATTAGGGTAAGAAAGAATTGTAAATATTAAGAAGAGAAAAATACCAATTAAAAAATATGAAGAGAAGCTTCCAGACTCCGCACCAGGCAGAGCCTCATCTGGGACACTCTGGAGAGAAGGCAGGTGAGCCCTCCTCCCACCTAAACAGAGCCCCAGCAGCTGAAAACCTCCATAACCTAATCACTGCCATAATTCACAAACTCTGAGGAGCCTCATCTAGGAATGTATCTGTTAAAAAAAAGGACCAAATGTGATAGCCTCTCAGTATCTGTATTGCAAACCATAATGCCCAAATGTAGAGAGACAGTATATGGGGGAAATTGTCTGCCATAGAGGGAGTGGGCGGATGAGTTGGGGGTGGGGATATCGGGGACATTGGTGGTGGAAAATTTGCACCTGTGGAAGGATGGATGTTCAGTCATTGTATGGCTGAAACTCAAATACGAAAGCTTTGTAAGTGTTGCTTACAGTGATTCAATTAAAAAAAAACAAAACCTCAGTTATGCGTGTCTTGTGACCGAAATTTCCAGGCTCTCATGTAACTGGGGATGGGTGACCTTCTCCCATCTCTTTGTTCTTCTGGAAGTCTGGCGGTCATGCCCATGAACTGCCTCTGGCACCATATAAGTTCATTAACTGTCCATGAGCCAGACTCATAGGTAAATCTCAAAAGAGAACAAGCTGCAGAGATTCTTCTAAATCCCAAAGTCACCATCCAGTTTAAAACTTAACTCCAGCTGTATCACCTCATTTAAAATTTTAGAATTCCTGGAGCAACATCTTAAACTCTACACCACTGATATACCAGGAGTAGTACAACACATTGGATGGGATGTAAAAAAGAAGGCAATCAGTCTCTATTAAGAAAATACTAACACACAAGGCTTAACCTTTAATAATATATTAGTAATCTCTTATACAAGGGCTTAATTGCTCTACAGTGAAATATAACAATCTTCACACACTTCTTTCTACAGAAATCTTTTTTGTCATTTTTAGCAAATTTTTATAACAATCAATACAAAATAAATTTCTTAGGGTGTGCTATTGTGGCAAGTATGAGTGATGGTAGAGAAAATTGGAAATAATGGAGATGGGAAGGTATAATGGTGGTGGGATTGGTGTTGGTATAGTGGATGTAATAAATCACCATGAATAATTTTATAAAAATTAAATTAAAAAATAACAAAAATATAAAATATTGTTTCCTTCAGAATGATTTTTAATTTTACCCCCAAGTATAAAAAAGTACTGCTGAGCATCTGCTTCAGTTGTTCATTTAAATATTCAGGGTTTGAAACACTGATTTTCCTTTGTTTTAGCTCAATGAAAATATTTAGACTTCAAAAGTCATAAATTTTAAAAAGTTAGGTACACTTTGAGATTATCTTATGAATATAATTTTAATTATTTATAATGTCATGATAACATTTGTTCAATAAATAACAAAATAAAACATTGAAAATAATACTCAAGACCTGATGATGATCTGGGCATAGAATTATCTTTATTGAATCCCACATGTGGTTTCACTTTTAATCATACCTGAATATCAAATGTTTTTCCAGCTATCTCAAATTGACCTACATTTTCTACTGTATTTCTGATATTATGTTTTCATTTGTTTATCAGAGCACATGTATCAGTTGTCAAAGTTTTTCATATTCATCTGTGATTTGTGGCATGGTGATAAAGATCACAGGAAGAATTACTTTTTAAAATTTTGTTTGTTTACTTTGATATTTGAACCACAACTGGCTCAGCTCTCAGCTCTCTCTTACAATAGTTGGGGAAGAAAAACATTTCTGTGGTTTCAGCCTGGGACAGCTTTTTTGCAAGGCAAGCAGGAAGGAGCTAAAAATGGCCACTAAGGATGCTGGGAAATAGCTCAGAGTACTAGAGTGTATGAACCTAGCACTGAATCATCAGGCTCACTCTCTGCAAGGCTAAGTATCTCTGGAAGTGGCTCGTGGACCTCCAAAAGCTGGGACATTTCCTTTCACCGCTTAAAATGTTTAAAATGGCAGTCAAAACCTAGGATTCTTGCCAACACCAGTCAGCTAGAAAGATTGACTTTGCTCTAAATCAGGTTATCTGAATTTTGATCAGTACATTAGCAGAGCAGAGTATGGTTCTCAGTCTATTTTCTTTCTAGATTTTTCTTTCTCTCTTTTTTTTTAGATCAATCACTTGTCTCAGTCAGATCTGTTAAAGCTATAGTAGTAGTTTGGGAACTTTTCCAATGTTTGACAAGGTAATTCTTGTTACTGCTGTTAAGCTACTGTTTTATTATATAGATGATGTCGAATGCAGGTTGTAGTTTTGGTATTGTTTCATCTTATTGTAGTTTTATTTGTTTGTTTGTGTGTTTGTTTTGAGGAGGAGATGTGGATGGGTCACACTCTGGTATTCAGAGCTGCTCCTGGCTCTGTCTCAGGAATTATTATTTGCAATATGCCACAAGTAGTATACATATTTGCTTCTGGGGATTAAACCAGTATCAGCAGCATACCTTAACCACAACACCATCTCTCTAGTCCCAGCAGTTTGTAGTTAAAATAACTAATAAAACGAGACATAAAGGCTATTTTCTTTGGCTTTCTGTCACTCCCATGATATAAGTTCCAAATAAATCTCACTATTTGCTTAATATTTTAATTAACTGTTAGTTTTCAAAACAGTAGTCATGTTTCATCTGAGTCTCCTGGTCTGTAAAGCTGCTACCTAAATCCTAGTGCTAATTAGGTGTTCATTCACATTTTCAACTTCTGACAAATAATTCTTGGCCAACATCAGTGATTTCAGTGAAGAAAAAATTAGCTCTTAACCAACATTAATAATGTTGACTTTTGCTATTTCACAAAAGGAAAGCATTATGTTATTTATGAGATTGTTGAAATAGTGTAAGATAATATCCCAATAGTATCTTATAAATAGTATCTTGTAATATCTTGAACCTGTGTAAGATAACATGTTGTAAATCTTATTCCTGGCTACACCCATTTGGGATAGCTATATGCACCTTTCCAAAATTCAGCATATTTAATGGAATGAGCACACATCTAAATATACCTATCTCTGTCTTCCTCCTCCACTTTATTTCCATACAGTTTTCTCAAATTTGTGAAGTAGAAATGAGCCACAGAGATACTGACCATATAGAGGTGGATAGAAGCACCACAAAAGTGTTTATTAGCAATGACCTAAAGTGCATAGAAACAAAAGACTAGAGAAGACTATAATTGGAGAATTTGAAGATTCTGAAAAAAAACTAACATTCATCCCGAACAATTTCATCTTCTTAAATAAATGTAGCTTTTAAATGCTTTATGAATTATGCTACACTCTCTCTAGCCAACTAAAAAGGCTTTCTGAGGAGTTGCACAAAATAGACGGATTTTATGAAGAAAAAAAGGTAATAGGTTTTATACAAAAAAGAAAGAATGATCATTTCAAGCAAAGAAACCTTCTCCCAGGGATGATAGTGGCAGAATTTGTTCTTTTAAACTAACTTGCCAATTTCTACACCTAATCTCAACTCAAGTTCATGTTCAATGTTCAGTGATATTGCTTTGGAAACATGAAACATGCTGAAGTTAAATATTTATGTTCCAGAAATCTGAAAGTATGATAACTCGAGGAATATGATAACTCGAGGAATTTATTTATTCATTTGATTATATATATAATATTTTTTTTTGCTTGGGAGTCCCGGGCATCAAATTCAATGTTTCAAACATGCAAGTGCTCTTTACTTTATAGCAAATGCTACCAGAATTCCCAGCCAAGGGTTGTTTGTGTCTTTTTTTCCCCTTAAAACCTGTTCAATTTTACATGCACACCACTGTCACTACCCACTGAATATTTCACAAACAGATTTATTATATATTCTGGAATTATGTGTATCTATATATATTTAAAAATAGACTGAAAATAATTTATCCTAAATTGCAACTTTTTAATTCTTTATCATAATAACTTGCAGATGTGGTTAAAGATCTCTCCAATTTTTAAATGGGCACTGGTGGAGGTCTGGGTACTCGATCATTGTATAACTGAAACCCAAGCACAAAAATTTGTGAGTCTAAAACTGTACCTCATGGTGTTTCACTAATAAAAATTTAAAAAAATAAATCACGAAATAGAAGCAAAAAAAGAAAGTTCTCTCCAACGTTTTTCAATTACAAATGTATAGAGATTTTCAGTTTTATTTAGCTTGATTTTATTGTTTAAGCTAAGTGAACTCCATTGTTTGAGTTTTGAAGAACTGTCAAGATCCAGACAGGAAAGAAAAGTGATAAGCAGTTCTGCTGTTCTCAATAAAATCATTGTGGTTATTATATGATAAAATTGAAGAGAGAAAGAAATTTTACTTATAAGCTGTGGAACAAATACCTAAAATGATCTGAAAAACACTTAAAATGTATTGCAGGTTGATGCTCGTATACACACTAACACCATATACACACGTCTGGCTTCATAGATCCAGAACCAGAGGAACGATGCAAGGACTTAAGGGCCTGCCTTACAAATACACATGCCGTCATGAGTTCAAATGCCCAGTGTCCCGTGTGTAACATGCACAATTATGATGACTGCTCTTTGATCCTTGAAGCTGTGCTGTCTATAATCTCTGTGCTGCAAACAACCCTGGGCCCCACAGCAGCCATGTGTGAAAGCCCCACACAGATGTGCTTTTCAGTGGATGGCGGGTACCCATCTCACTGAGCAGCACAAATGCAGAAACATTTCTGTGAGCTCCATGACTAGGAAGTGTGAACCACGGCAAGCACGTGATGCACATCACAACCAGAACTTGCTGGTGATGATCAACAAAAAGTATAAGCCCTCAGCGAGCATGTGTGCAAATATCACAACTAAAGGGATGTAGTTCTGGTGAGCACTCTGGTCTGATGTGTGACCTACCCACCTCCAACCACCCCCCCTCCAGGGAAAATCATAGCTAAAAATGTGCCAGCTCTTAGCCAGGTGTGTTTGTAATCCCCCAGTCGTCACAACTTTACCGACAATGAAAGCAAGAGGAAGGGCAGCAGCAATTTTGTGTATAAATATAGAGAGAGTACATCTATATAAAGATATTTACCAGTTCAGAATAAAACATGGTTTAAATGCCTCTATTGTTAACTGTATTGTGTGGATGGATTAGTGGGAGTAAATTAGTGGAAGAAATGCAACAAGTTTCTTTGTAGGTAGGAGAGAGGCAAGTAAAGTTACTTTCTGAAATGGCTAGAGCCACCACTTTAAATATCACCTTCAGTTAAAGACAAAAGTAGGTACTGGTGAGGGAGCATTTAAAAGAGGTTATCAGCTAGGCACAGTGAAAGAGAGGAGTTTTACTGCCTTCTTCACTGTAAGAATTTCTAGAAAGGTGGTCCTCCTCCATTCCCTGGTACAGAGAAGGAGGTAGAACCGCTAGATGTAGACCTGGTCATCCCAAAGCATCTCTAGGATACCGAGGTGGGGCCTCCTGCTGCTGGGCAGGAGAAAAACTAGCACTGGACCCAAGCACGGAACTGTCGGGCCCACACAGCCATGTAGAGTAGCCCCCAAGGCCCCTAAGCACTTGAGGAGGAACCCACTGCTCATTTGTGTTCTCTCTCTCTCTCTCTTTCTCTCTCTCTCTCTCTCTTCATACACACACACACACACACACACACACACACACACACACACACACTTACAGATTTCTGTGGCAGTATACTTGAAACCCCTCCAAATCCTTTAAATTCAGTTTCTCTTGATTCTATCCCTCTGATTAAAAATTCTGTTCTTATACATTTGAAAAGATAAGATAAAATTTGAAGAGAGCACTTCTTCTTTTGCATCCCGCATTGTATTTATCTTTCTAGGCAGAATGAAAGGTTCTCTTGAGTGGCACGCCCTTGGGAAGTGATTCTTAAGGCGCTGGAGAGATATCACAGTGGAGAGAGGGCTTACCTTACACACAGCTGACCTAGATTCAATCCCCAGTACCCCATATATTCCCTTGAGCCTGCCAGGAGTTATCGCTGATCACATTGGCAGGGAATAAGTCCTGAGCACCACTTGGATATGGCCGCCAAACAAATAAACAACAACAACAAAAAATCAAAGTATGCAAGATTAGCATCACCTGATAATTTGTTAGAAATTTGCAAATTCTTGGAGTTCTATTCTAGACCCATTAAATCTGAAGTGTTGGGGTCAAGACAAGCAATCTGTCTTAACAACCCCCCTGGGTGATTCAGATGCATATTAAAGTGTGAGAACTGCTTCACTAGGAGAAAAAAAATCTTAAAGAGGATTATATTAATTGTATTTTTCTTTACTCTTTCCAAGTAGAGCTGAAACCTTCAATTCCAGCTGCACCAAATTGACATATCTTTACTCTCTTATGAAATGCTTTTCTTCCTAAAAGAAAGCCTTCTGTGAGTCTAATTTTTTTCATTGTCTGACCATTTTTCTAAGCAAATGTAAAGAAAAACTGATAGAAGAATATGCTGTAGAAAAGAATTGTCTAGTGTAGTGTCTGAATAAATTAAAGAGCTGAGAAAGTATAAGTTTGTCCACTGAATTCCTTACTCATTTTATATACTCCACATATGAATGAAGACATTCACTGTCTAAATTGGGGAGGGGGGGAAATCTAGCAATAGTTGCAATATCTAGCAACTTTAGCATCCATATGAGAAAATTTGTCAATCTGAAGTCATTTTTAAATGAAGCTTGGGTACCATTGTATACACACACACACACACACACACACACACACACACACACACACACAAACACGTTATATTATCTGTCTCCTTGAGTTAGATCAAAGATCTGTTGACTTGTCCAAAGAAAAGCAACTAATTTTTGGAGAGGGACATGGAAGTTCCCAGACAACTTTCTAGAAGCATGAAACCACTCCCAGAATGCCCCAAGGCAAAGCTGGGGGCCTTTTCCTCATACAAATGAAGTAAAAATTAATTGATTTTTGTCTTCCTAAGCCACATTCTAGAATTTTCTACCTGGATCTATATATATTCTCAATGGCAATTCTTTGCCACCAAATTACAGGCCCTGCCTTTCCATTTGCCTCCTGAATGTTTAGGCTAGTGCAAGTGTCTATATACTTCCCTGCAGAGCACAATTACCTTGGTCTTTTGCCATGAATCTTTATGCCCTGTATGTGTCCTCCATCAGTAGGCATCAATCAAACCCTGTCTTTTCTTGAGGTCTTTTTGCATGCATCTCTTTCTTCTGGTGCCTTAGTCATTTAATTTCACATATTTTTGTTTGTCCACATGTGTTAAATTCAGTTGTGCCCAGACAGTGTGTCAATGCTCCCCACATGCTAGCTCATTTGAAAACTTAATTAGAAGGACACACAATTTATGAGAATATGAATGAAGGTGTCAGAAATCTTTGAGTTAATTATGAAACATTTTCACTATGGTTGAACTTACTTGGAAAAGTTAGAGGTGCCACATTTCCTGTTTCATTGACAATTTATTTCTCTTTTCTCCTTTCTAATTTTTAAGGTAGGTTCCTCTCATAAGTTTCATAGATTCTTCAGAATTCTCCACTTCACATTATATGATGACTGTTATTCTCTAGTGTGTGCCCACAGGGTACTGTTATCTCTTGCCATTTCTTTTCCTCTCATCTGTCACTGAAGTAGTTGGGTTGGGGAACAATTTGGGTTGTTTCCAGGTCCTGGCTGTTGTAATATCACTGCGGTCAACATACGTGGGGTCATTTAATCAGATTCCTTTGCTAGTGAGTACTGGACAGTACCTAAAGGAAATTGGGAGATTTTAATAATCAGCTTAACTGGAGTTATAAAACAGCATTATGTAATACTTTATGATGGCTGTTTTGTTTATCAATATTAAGAGAAGCAATAGTTAAAATATTTGCATTTTTTCAGAACCTAAATATTTACTTAGCAATCTCAACTAAATTGAATAGTTGAAACAATCATGATCATGATCACGATCATCCTGTTGCTTGTTGATTGCCTCGAGCAGGCACCAGTAATGTCTCCTTCATCCTAGCCCTGAGATTCTAAAACGTGCCACATTCAAGGCTCTTCCAGGGTTAGGAGAATGAGACCCATCATTGTTACTGGTATTTGGCATATTGGGTACGCCATGGGAAGTTTGCCAGACTCTGCTGTGTGGGCAGGTTACATTCGGTAGCCTGCCAGGTTGTTCAAAGCAAGAATGAGATAATAAGATGTCACGCAGCCGTGAATGCAGCCACACACTACCAGGAGTTGGGTTTTATAGTCTCTGGGTCTTGGCCGTTGATGGGATTACATGGTGCCGGGGGGTAATTGGTGGGTGTGACCCCCGCCTACTGGAAGATGGAGGAGCTGGGTGGAGGATGCTCAGCCCTGATCCGAGCAGGCTTGGAGATCTCAGCCCCGCATTCCTTTGTTCCTCTGCCGGTTCCTTCATGCGTGTGGAGAATGGTCTCAGCATGGTTGTGGCTGGTTCTGGAGGTTTTCAGCTGCTGGGGCTCTGCTCAGAGTGGGGAGGGAAACTCAACCCACCCCCCTCCAAGGGGCCTGGTGAGGACATCCAGGCACGGGGGCAGGAGACTCTGCACCATTCTCTTCCGGGAGCTGGGTTTTATAGTCTCTGGGTCTTGGCCGTTGATGGGATTCCATGGTGCTGGGGGTCAGTTGGTGGGTGTGACCCCTGTCTACTGGAGGATGGAGGATCTAGTTGGAAGATGCTCAGCCCCAATCCGAGCAGGCTTGGAGATCTCAGCCCCGGGACCCGCATGCCTTTGTTCCTCTGCCGGTACCTTCATACATGTGGAGAGTGGTCTCAGCATGGTTGTGGTTGGTTCTGGAGGTCTTTGGCTGCTGGAGCTCTGCTTGGGACAGGGAGGGAAACTCAACCCGCACCCTTCCAAGGGGCCCCGGCGAAAACAGCCAGGCATGGGGGCAGGAGACTCTTCGCTGTTCTCTTTGGGGACCTAGACTATAAAGCCCCGTTGAAACAGTAGTAATAGAATTTATGATAACCTATTTAAACACAGAAAAATTAAGATAAATGCAGTCCAGTTTACCTTTGAAGTTTTGCTGTTTATAGACATAATAGCTTACGGATGGTCTTTATGATAAATGTGTAACATTTTAAGGTAACTAATTTGTGGGTCAGAGAAATAGTAAATCTATTAAGATGTATGCCTTGTGTGCACCCAACCATGGTTTTATGCCTGAGAATGCATATGGTCTTATGACCACCACTAGGAATGGTGCACACAGCCAGGGATCTCCCCTTGAATGTCACTGTGACCAAACCGCCCCTAAAAATATTTTAAAAATTCAATAACTTATTTATAGGGAAATGACTCTAAGAACTGAAATACATGCCTTGCATTCATGAGGCACCAAGTTCTATCCCAAATACAACCAGGTCCCAAGTACTGAGTGTATATCACGGGAGACCTCCAAATACAGCTAGCCACATAGTGGGCCTGGCATTGATCAGTCTACTTGATTTTACCAAGTCTCACCATGAATGGCCCCTAAGTTCCCTAAGATTTTTTTTTAATAATTCCCCTGCCACACCCCCAAAAGCATTTCTTTTTAAAGCAACATTGTTTGAAGTTCTAAAAACAAAAAATCTAGATTTTTCAGAATTCCATTATTAATCTAATTTAGAATTTAGTGCTCCTAATATGTTAAATTTAAAAATTAAAATGTGAAGCATTTACCTGATTAAATTCCATTTAGTACTTTGTGAAAATGTCATATGCTAATTCTGCTGATTAAAATAAAAATCTTTTTGAAAAAAAGACCCTTGACTTAATAAAATATGCTTAACCTAGAATTGATAAAGGTACTGAGGAGCTTGTGGCAATCTTTGTATCTTTTACAATGCATAATAATATTTTAATGGCAGTTAGATTTATATGTTGGTCTATATTTCATAGAACTCCATATAAAATAATCCCATTTTTTAAATAAAAAAATGAAGTTATACAGTTTGCCACTACATGCGGTGAGAAGTCAACCAAAAGAAGAACAGATACAGGATTATCTCTCATATGTGGAATGTAAAGCTTCTTTATTAGAACAAAGAAGGGACCACTATGAAAACGATGGTTGGAAATGATTCCTCTGGACACAGTGCAGAAAGTAGGTAAACAGATACACATGTTATACTTTCAGTGACAGTATTGCGCACCACAGAACCTAAAAGGAAAATAAGAGACAAAGAGATATGAACAGTGTCTGCCATTGAGGCAGGCTAAAGGCGCATAGGGGGAGAGGCAGGAGGGAAACTGGGAACTTCGGTGATCAGAAATGTGAACAAATAGTCTAAGCAACAGTACCTGAGATCTAGTCTACAGAAGTAAGCTTACCAAGAGACTAAAGGTAAAGGTAAAGGCCCTCCTGTTGTTCATCGATTTGCTCGAGCGGGCTCAGTAACGTCTCCATTGGAGACTTTGTTGTTACTGTGTCTGGCATATCGAATATGTCACGGGGAGCTTGCCAGGCTCTGCCGTGTGGGCGCGATACTCTTGGTAGCTTGCTGGGCTCTCCGAGAGGGACGAGGAATCGAACTCGGGTCGGCCATGTTGGCTGCGTGCAAGGCAAATTCCCTACCGCTGTACTATTGACCAAGAGACTAGGTTTGTGTAATCATGAGCTGCTCCCCCATAGGCCGACGGAGGAGGAAATGAGGGCCAGCTGGTTGGTGATCAGTTGCCTTTTATTTCATTCTCCCCACGCACCTGTTCCAGTCTCTCTAAGCCCCTCATTCCCGTCTCCGCCTGTCTCCTTTGCTCATCTCCCCACACTCCCACTTGGCACCCTTTGTCTCTCTCTAATCTCTCCCCAACTCCTGGCATTGGGGGTAGCCACCACACCCCCATTATGTAGCGCAATCAGCATCTGAAAGCCCTTTTTCTGTTTAAGGGCAAAATACCACTTAGGGGTGTTCCTCTTCTCCTTATTCCAATAACTTAATTAACATCTTAACTACATCTTAATTCTACTTCTTAATTATAAGTTATTTTGTATGGACACAGTGAGAGATACATTAAGCCTGTAGGGTAGCTCTCCTGGGGCATCTCGTTATACATCTCAGAGTATAGTGCTCAGGCCAGATTAATCTTTCCTAACCCTAGCAGGGTCCTAATTTAGGTGTTAGTTTTGATATCATGACAGAATTTGTCCATGACCATACTCTTAGCTTATAGTTAAGTATTATGGCGCTTTGGCCTGGCCCATTTTGATACCAGGGTTGCTCACAACTTGCCGTGGGTCCATCCAGTCCCTTGTCAGGATTCTGCTTTTGGGTGCTAGAAAGTAAAGGCAACTGAGGCTTAATTCGAGAGAGAAGTGAATATCATTTGGAATCAATTCACTCCCAAGTTACAAAAGCATAGCATTAACTGTCTTCTTGTGTCTATACTACAAAGACCTCTGAATTAACTATGCAAAGGACTTAAGGAGAAGAGAAAAGCAATATTAACAAGTCAACCAAGTCTGATTAGGAGACACAGGTGACCGACCAGTTGGGGAAGCAGAGCAGAAAGAAAGAGGTTATAAATAAACACAGAGGCATAGGAGCACTGTGATGGGAGTAACCCAATAAACCTAAGCTCCCCGTGGCAAGGCAGAAAGGGCAAACTAATGTTAGCCTACAAAGGTTAGGAAAGGAGGGGATCCTGAGTCAACGGTAAAAGGAAGCTGTTTGTGTGAGTGTTGGAATGTAGGGTGTTGTATGTATGGAAAACTATTATAAATATTATTGTGCATCCATCATGCCTCAATAAAAGAAGGAAGTAGGCTGAAAGGAGATTTTTGGGAGTGTGGGATTTGTAATTGTTTTACTTCATAATCTTTGTGTCCTGTCGAACAAACACTTTGAATGCATCTAAGTGTATCATAAACACCAAGTAAAAAAAAAATTATAAAATTAATGCCCAGAAATGATAATGTACACTTTTTTAGCATATATCTGCACCACACTGGCTTAGTGCTGTAGCTGAGAATGTCCCTGGGAATAGATCATTCTACTCTGATTGTCTATTAGAACTACCTCGTGAGTTTTTCAAATGTACTCGTGCCTGGATCCTTCCCACAGGGAGAATTCTGGATAGAATCCCTGAGAAACATAACATTTAGAACTCCTCAGGTACTGGACACGAACAGCCAAATTTGAGAACAATTATCTTATATGCAAATTTCACATATGTTTCTCATGTCTGAAGATAAATTAATTTTAGCTTTAAGCTACTCAAGTGTATAAAAATAATCTGCTTTAATGTTTTCATTTTCTAAATGAGGAAATTAAATAGTAGAAAAATTTTTTGTCTAATCTTAAACATCTAGTCAGTGCCAAAAGTCAACTCTTTTTCTAGTCCATGGCTCATTTTCCCATTGCACACTGGACCATTTATCTCATGATTTTAGAAATGGTTTTATGTGAATGAATAAAATCTGTTTTCACTCAGTAATGTTTTCATGTGTGTCATTTAAATTTTAAGCATAGCTAATAGTTGAGGACAAAGAAGTAGCACTTTATGATGTTTTATTACCAGCAAAACATAACCATGCTAAGTATTTTCAGTTTGTATAATGCTATTTACTGACTGTGGTGGAGAATAAAATTACGAATATAGAATGTGATCCATAGGTTTGGACATTCAGGCACAACTAATAGAGCTAGTTTGATTTTTAAAATGATCCACAGTTATAGAAGATAAACAAGATGATGAATGTATGAAAACTGTCACACCCAGTGATTGTGTGACACACAATACCACAATCTCTTAGGAGATTGTGGTATAATCTCCTAAATAGAATTTTTATTGGATGCCTCTAACTATGAGAAGGACAACTAATCCTCTTAATAGTTTTCTCTGAAGACTATATTTCCGTTAATTATGAGTGACAAAGATAAATATAGTTTGTTGGCTTAATCTTTTTCTGTATTAGTTTAAGCTTCTGATACCACAGAAATGTCTATACATATCAGTTTTTCTTACAAAGCCTACTGTTTTCCAATAACACACATACATATATGTATGCATATATATACATATGTATGCATATATACTTCAGTAAATTTAATATTTACTCCTTCAAATATATTTTATATTTTTATGTATTTTATTTATATATATTTATATTTGTAAAATATATACATGCATAAATAAAAATATGCATGCTATTTATTAAAATTGAATAAGTAAATGTTGCAAATTAAAAAATTTGTTTTATGCATTTTGGGTTGCCTTTATATAGAATAATTCAAGTTAAAAATAATTTATTATGACTGTTAACTTTAAAATATTTCCAGATAGCTGTGAGTACAATTCATCAGTAGAACACACGTCTTGCATCAATAATTAGTACTGGAAAAAATGTATATACATAGATATGTTTGTGTGTGTCTTAGTATAGCAGTTTTTAGATCAATTGTTAAGATTTTATTTGATCTATTCATTCCTACGTGAGTAGATACTCAATCCATAATTATACTAACCCATGTAAAAACTGCTGGATATGTTCATGAACACATAGGACTAATAAAAGCATTTACCAAAAATAACTATACTGTCTAATTCAACATAAAGGTATTTCAGGGAAGCAGTCCACTCTGAAATCAGCTGTGTACCAAATTAGGGTGCTTATCCCCTTTCTTTTGTTTAGCGGGGTTCCCTACACACACACACACACACACACACACACACACACACACACACACACACACAGAGGAAATAATAGGATGCATTGGCTAGAGTTCTTCAATTTAAGTTATTTGGTAATGAAACAAAATTGTCTTATAAGAAAGAAATTTTATTCACCATAGTTTGTCAGTGTTAAAAGTCGGTGAACTGCTTGAAACTACAGACTGATATTAATTATTGAGTCATTTCTCATCTCTCAATACTTCTAAAACAGACATGCTATGTATTAAATATAGCATATATATTCTAATGAATTCTTTTTAAGAAATTTAAATTTACTGGCAAGGTAACTTTATTGATATTGAGAAGAAAAGAGATAATCCTCTTGATAGTTTTCTGTGATGACTGTTCCAATTAATTATGAAAAGCAAAGATAAAAATAATTTGTTGACTTAAGTCTTAGTGAACATATAAACACCCACCATTGGATGGATTAGAGTCAAAAAGTCATGCATAGAAGGAAAAATATTTTTAATTTTATTTTTAATTTTAAAGGAAAGAATTATCTTACTTTAACCGTAATCAAGCAAATACCATTTACTCACTGAGGTTTTCATGCTTTCCTGTCTTAGTGTTTTCATAATTCCACAAACAATATAAATTATTTCAGTTATATAAACAAGATTTTAAAATAAATTGTTTAGTTCATTCCAAGAAATCCTTACTAGGACATTCCTTATTTCTGTAAAATCAATTTTTGTTGAAAATCTGTTTGTTAACTAACGAGCTGAAAAGACGTTAGTTACAGAACCAAATTATCTATTTGCTATCTGACTCCAGGGTAGGGATCCAATTCCTTGCAGTAACTCTCACATTCATAAACAATGTTAGGCTGTGGTATTGTGGTGTGAACAAATTGGATATATTATTTGGTGTTCTGGGTGTAAGTTGTGATTGTGTCCCATAAAATATATCTAGAAGTTAATTATTTGTCAAGAATTTTATGCTATGATCTCATTAGTTTTTAAACAGACAACCTCTGAACACGAGTATGTTATATAACAGTTACTTTCATTATTATAAATCATTCACATCTATGGAGCTCATTAACACAACTAAAATTTTTCAAGAAAATAAAAGAATAATTTTGTGTTGGCAAAACGGGTAAGACCAAATTGGCAAAGCTGTAGTGATTAAAAAACATGTGTGATGACATTTTCTTTAGATATAATGGTTTCAAGTTAATTGCTTACTAATTTCAACAAATTACAAATATACATGTGCAGCATATGTAAAGGAAATTTCAAGTGAGGATATCTTCTCTTTTAGTTTTCATATTAAAGAAATCATAATTGTTGTTTAAATCTCTAATTGTTCCTTTCCAATTTTGCTATTATAGTAATTTTGTGTGGGAATGTTTATGTTAAAGGACTGATCTGAATGGCTGAATGATAAAGTGTTTCCTGCATCTTGTGTTTTTGCATCAACATCCATTTGTTTATGCTGCTATTTTGTGGTCTTTTGTCTAATAAAGCTATGCAGTGGTTTAAAATAAATTCAAATAAGAGAAAAGGAGGAACAATATAGAAAATAGCTTGTGGGATATATATAGAGAGAGAGAGGGAAGGAGAGAGAGGGAGGGAGGGAGAGGGAGAGAGAGAAAGGGAGGGAGGAAGGGAATGGGAGAGAGAGGGAGGGAGGGAGGGGGAGAGAGAGAGAGAGAAAGAGAGAGAGAGAGAGAGAGAGAGAACCAACAGTGGGCAAAGTCTCACTGACCCTGATTTGATCCCTGGCACTTCTCTACATAGCATTACAGTGCTACATTCCTCCATGGCCAGGTGCGGCCCAACCCCACTCCTGTAGCACTGTCCTCCCATTGTTCATCCATTTGCTCAAGCGGGCCCAGTAACATCTCCATTGTGAAACTGTGTTATTACTGTGTTTGGCATATGGAATATGTCACGGGGAGCTTGCCAGGCTTTGCCATTTGGGCGAAATACTCTTGGTAGCTGGCCAGGCTCTCCGAGAGGGGCGGAGGAATCGAACTTGGATTGGCCTGGCTGGCCGCATGCAAGGCAAATGCCTACCCACTGTGTTATTGCTCCAACCCCACAGAAAGGAAGGAAGGAAGGAAGGAAGGAAGGAAGGAAGGAAGGAAGGAAGGAAGGAAGGAAGGAAGGAAGGAAGGAAGGAAGAAGAAAAATATGTGATTATGATAAAATCAGTCAAGCTTGTCACTTGGTTTAAAATTCTGTTATTGTAATATTATACTTGTTACATTCCCAGCTAAAATGATCTCACTGGACAAGATCTGAGGGTTCAAAGTAGTAAAGCATATTCTTGATAACCTTTCAGTACCAATATTACAAACCACAATGCCCAAAAGGGGAGAGAGAGACAGAGAGAGACAGAGACAGAAGAGAGGCAGAGAGGCAGAAAGACTGAGAGAGAAGAAAAGCACCTGCCATAGAGGCAGGCAGGGGGTGGGGATGGGGGTGATGGGAGAGAACCTGGGGACACTGGTACAAGGGTGGTTGTTTGATTACTGTGTGACTGAAATCCAATCATGAACAGCTTTGTAAGGGTGTATCTCACAGTGATTCAATAAAAATGTTTGGAAAAAATATTTGTTACATTCATTACTCATGATTTCTATAGATTTTATTTTAGATGCTTAAAAAGAAAGATAAAAAGTTTCATTTTAGAAAATAACATGTATAAGCTTTTTTGCATTATAATTTATTTAATCTTCAAACATTTTGCTCATAAACGCTATCTGTTTCCCATCAGCTCTTTTGAGCCTGTACTTAAAATCATTTTTTGCCTTAAAAATGTAAAATGTAAGATAGCACTCATTAAAATATTTTAACTTTAACAACTTTGTGTAACCCTTTTATTAGTAATGACACCCTGCTGAAATTTTCATGACTTTGGTTTGTTCTGTACTGTTGCTTCCTGACCTCTGTCAGCTCAGGGTCTCATTAGTAATCACAGGGTAGGTTTAGATGACAAATGAGACAAATTTCATTTTAAAATCCTTGATTTGACATATTCAACCTACAGAGAATCACGTTTCTGTAAGTGCAGAACATAATACCCACCAAGCCATTATGTGAATATAGCCTAAATCTTTTCAGATGATTCATGGATTAGACCAAATTGGATCATGAAACTAGAAAGAGGAAACTTGGAGGATCTTCACCAGGAAAATTATTACAATAACAAGAATATGGGGATATTCAGTGTCTTATAAGTCCTGTGTAAAGCACTGTACATGTATCAAGTTTAGACCAATAAATACTATATAAATATTATATATATTTTAAAGATATAACCTTTGGTTATTTGGTTTTTTAAAATGAAAACTCAGAGGCTCTGATAGATTTAGTGACCAGATCAAAAGTGGACATACTGGAAAATACTTCTGTTTCCAACCTTTACAAGGGCCAGGGAAGCTGTAACTTCTTCTGGGTAATTATTCTCCTTGTCATTTGATATTTTTTAAAAAAGTGCATGAGAACCCAGGAAAATCCCTGGCACCTTCATAATAATATTTTTTTTAAAGTTTGATGGTAGAGCCATATAGAAATTAATAGACTAAATATTTTGCATCAATTTTTACTCCTTACTAAATCAATACTAGTTTGTCCTTAGACTGTAACTCTATCATATTATTTTACCAGGTTTTCTTCCATGGTACCACTCTATATGCAGTCCTGGCAACCATGATAACTTAAAAAATGTATTGAACCAGTAGGTTTGAAAAGCATTTTATATTCTCCTCATTTTTCTACTTTATCAGGTTGTCAAAGGAAAAGGAGATAGCCGGTCTTCTCACTTTCTGGTCTTTGACAGTTATGTATCCATTTAGGACCTATTCTTTTTTTTTTTTTTTTTTTTTTTTTTTTGCTTTTCAGGTCACACCTGGCGATGCTCAGGGGTTACTCCTGGCTTTTCACTCACGAATCACTCCTGGCAGTGCTCAGGGGACCATATGAGATGCCGGGAATCGAACCTGGGTCAGCCGCGTTCAAGGCAAATGCCCTACCCGCTGTGCTATCACTCCAGCCCCTATTCTTGAACCTACCTCCACATCACTTAAAAAAAATATTAGATTATGAAATTGTTCATGAACCTGAAAACACTGATATGTCTATGATTCCTTCTTTCGTAGATGACAGCAGAGTACTATGAAAAATACTGTATGTCTCAGTTGATGTTATACATATACATGCCCTCAACCCTCATACACCCAGTGGCTTACCTAATATTAAAAGCTGCTGCACTTATCAGGCGGGGTGGTTTGACTACAGCTAGCAGTGCTCAGAAATTACTCTTGGCCCTGTGCTTAGGGATCACTCCTAGTACTGTTCAAGAGGCCGTAAGTGATGGTGGGAATTGAATTGGAGTTGACCTAGCTAGTGCCTTAATCGCTCTATTATCACTCTACACCATCTCTGAAACGTGTTTTTCTTAATTTCTGAATTAAGTGTTTATTACCACATGTTGTGGCCTCTTTTGTGGTCAATACCAACCCCAGTGAAATGGGAAAATTGTCTTGTATTGTTAAATAACAGGGTTTTGAACTTGATCCTGCCCCATCTGTCATCATTATCTGTGAACATACTAAGATGCAATATTCATGTCAAGTTGATAAATGTCTAAACATTGTTTTACCAATTCTTTTTTTTTTAATTTTTTTTATTAGTGAAACACCATGAGGTACAGTTGTAGATTTTTGTGCTTGGGTTTCGATTATACAATGATCAGATACCCATCCCTCCACCAGTGCCCATTTTCCACCACCATGGATAATATCCCCCCACCCCCATCCCCCTATCCCCCCCGCCTCTGTGGCAGGGCAATCCCCTGTGTTCTCTCTCTCCTTTTGGGTGTTGTGTTGCACCAATTCTTAATGTCATCGATGAAACAATAATAGTTTGAGAGTCTCGAAAGATGAGAAATATTAGGTGAGTTCAGTAAATAAAATTTCCCTATTTTGTCAGCAATTAATATATTTGCATAAATATCATGGAAAAAGTCAGTCAATAGCATTTAATTTGACACAGGTTCAGTGAATCATCAGTGGGGCAAAAGTGAAATTATAATCATAGGCCACATAGGTGATCCTGTAAATAGAGTAGTAAGTTAGCAACGCTTGCTCTTGTACTACATGTTTGACAGCTAAAGCTTAGATGACAGTTAAAAATTGTTACAGATGACAGTATACCTCAAAGAAGCTGCCAATAAGAGTATGAAATCTCTGTACTATCTCAAAATCACTTGATATCTATCTCAAAATCTATTTGATATCTATGTTGTGAAAAATAAAATGTAAAATACATTAAAAAAATCAGACCCAGGCCATAGGCCCACTGTCTAATACTGTAAGAGAAGGTAAGGTACCAAACAAACATGCCCTGACGAAGACAGTTTGCAGAGAGATAGGCATTTGGATTGTCCTTTAAATGAAAATTGATAAAATGAGGACGACTTAACCCAGAGAAGAAACATAACAGAGACTTGAGAACTACCTTTGTTTAAAAATGGGTGTCCTTCCCATTCATTCTATGAAGACTATGTAAATAATTATTCTGAATTATGAATGGTGATAATATAACTGTGTTCCCCATATCACACAACTAAAATATTTAAAAATGAAAGGCATAAAAATTTTTTAGGTGTAAGGCATAGAGTGAATATTTTACAAAGTTCATTTTAAAATTTTCCTTTAGGTTGCCTTTCCATTTCCATGATATAGTCCATACTACTATGTATTTTTTGTTCTATTGGCAGATACTAATCACATTCACACACTAACTTTGACATTGGTATATCTATGATGGGTCTTAATTAAATGTGCCCTAAGACCTCAGTTGAAAGAATATTGTAAGAAAATTTACTTGAAATAGAAATGACATGGTCTCCTCTCCTGAGAGGCTTTGCTTTGAGATCAACTTCAACAATTTTCTTTAAATTAAACTCACCTGTTTTTTTAATTGCTTCTTTATTATATAGGGGTGGAGCGATAGCACAGTGGGTTGGGCATTTGCCTTGCTCGCGGCCCACCTGTGTTTGATTCCTCCGCCCCTCTCGGAGAGCCCTGCAAGCTACCGAGAGTATCTCGCCCCCTCGGCAAAACCTGGCAAACTACCCATGACATTTTGGACATGCCAAACACAGTAACAAGTCTCACAATGTTACTGAACCTGCTTGAGCAAATCGATGAACAACGGGAGGACAGTGTTACAGTGCTATTATTATATTAAAATAACCAATGGTTTATGGTATCTTTGCCTACTGCTTGTAATTGATCTTTTTTAGTCACTTGTGAGCTATTGGCAATTTTATGAGAGAGTGTTGCTCTGTTAATGGCTAATTATTTTCCTATGGGGTACATCCTTGATGAACCCACATGTCATAGGGCATACATGTAATCAAAATATAAAGAGTAAGGGTTGGAGCAACAGCACAGTGGATAGGACGTTTTTTCCTTGCACACGGCTGACCCGGGTTCAATTCCCAGCATCCCATATGATCTCCTGAGTACCGCTAGGAGTAATTCCTGAGTGCAGAGCCAGAAGTAACCACTGTGCATTGCCGGGTGTGACCTAAAAACCAAAAACAAACTAACAAAATTTAAAGAATAAGACTAGAGAGATCACCAGTCTTTACTGAAGTCAGTTCAATAATAGACTAATCCAACTGACGTTTCCTTTTTCAGCTCAATGGTAGTGTTTTAGCAACCAAACTTATTCATATCATTGTTACATTTTACCTTTTATTATACATAATTCTTTTAATCCTGGTACTTCTGCATATACTCTTAGCTTCAATGCAAATGTGAAAATGTAACTGGATGTCATTTAAACTAAGACAAACACCTATAATCTACAAATAATATATTTTGGAATGTAAAATCTTTCAGTAAGTTAAACTCGTCTTTAAAGTCATGTATGTCCCACTTTAAAATAAATGCCGGTTTTCTATGCATTATCAACTGGTGAATATTTTTGATGTTTGCTCTGATTGAAAAAAATGTATTCATTAAATCTATAACACCTGAGTCCTTGTACCAAAATCCCATTTATTTATCTAAATTTATTTATATAAATGGGATTATCTAAATCCCATTTATTTATCCTACACTCTTGAATTCAAAATTATTCTTACAGCTAGAATGACTTCATGGAAAGTTGACAATCACATGCTCATCTCTCTGAGGGGAAAAATCCTTTCCCTTTATAGTCTATCTATAGATTGTACTATCGATAATGAGAGGTTGAACACTAACTATTTTTTAATGAAATTTTACTTGGTTTCTTCTAGACAAACTGATTAAGTAGGCACATATAATGGTGTCTAATATTCTTGCGTATTACGGTCATGATCTAACCCAACGGGTACTCTCAAAGAAGTGATGGCCATCCTCCACTAATTTTGTATTCACTCCAGAACATGTGAATAGGCATAAGATAAATTATTAATATGGGTTTGCAAGATTTTAAGCTTGAAAGTGTCTGACTAGATCAAACAGGACTTCTGATCATATGAAAATGGTCATGGGTAGTTTCGTATCGATCAGAATATTTACTAACCTTTAAAAGATGTCTGTGAAAACAACTATATTCATTCACTCATTAAATATATTTTAATAGCTAGAAATTCAAGTTCTTTAGTGATGAACCATACAAAATTACAGATTTTATAGTCCTTATGGGCTAGCACATCAGCAAGTTCTTATGCTTCCTCTGTGGATATAGTGGTGAACTTAACTTAAACTTATAATGTGTAACTTAAAATCAGCAAGAAGAATTTCCTGTGATATATGTAGACTATTGAGAATTAGAATTCTTATCTATATCGTCTTAATGACTGACTTTATGTAGGCACAGATCCTTGCAGGAGTCTGTTTTCTCATTGTAGTACACAGTGATATTTAATGAATGGATAATACCCCCTTTTTAAAATCAAGTGAACATGTTATCATGTGCCCATTTCTTAGTTTGCCTTAAGCATGTTAATGTACTTTTTGTTTACTCTTGAATGAGCAAATGAGTTCAATACTTTCAAAAAGTTTTGCGTGCAATCATCATTTTTTTGTTATCTTCTATCTAGTTTTTCTCTCCAATGAGACTGCGCATTGTCCCCTCAAAGTGGAAGAAATTCTTTTGCAAATTCATATAAGCCTTGATTATTAAGGTTTAATTCAGTTACTTAACCCTTCGATTCCCAGAACCAAACAAGGTGATTTCTTAGTTATTCTGACGTGAAAACGGTTCTTCCTTTCCCAAGGACCTACTTTAACTCAATTGTTTTCAATTTTATAGAGCTTCTCTAATAGAAGAAAGGGCACAGTGTTCCAATAGCTGATACCCAGTATGCCCTTTCAAGGGTAGGATGACATTCTTTAGATTGTCCTCTTCTTTGATCATGGCCTGCACATTGCTGGCCTTTTGGGCTCAGAATGGCACAAAGGCTCGTGTCCTTAGTTAATGACTCTGTCTCTAAACTCCTAAGCAGAAACTCATCATTTAAGTCTCGTTGAATTTCTTTTTGATTTCTCACTGCATATCTACTTTAAAAATATTCTGTAATATTTATAGTGAATATGCATTAAAGTTCAAATTTAAATCATATCATTTTATTTGTCCTATATATGTCAGTCCTCTGAGATAGATTGAGATGATGTTCTTAAAAGAAGAAAACAGGCTAGCATTTGGGGATTTTACTGAAGGTTATTTAAGAAGCTCATGAAAATGTAAACTCAAAACTCAAACCGTAATCCATGATTCATTTGTCTATATTAAGACATTAATTGGCATGTACCACCAGTGGTTCACACTTGGATGTGGTATTATTAACTCAAATTGCAGTGGCCTGCTTCAAGGTAAGAAGCATTTTGTTATGTCACAAAGCTGAAAAAGTGCCATATATGTGTGCTTACATTGGAAAGTTAAATTCTGGCTACCAAGAAATCACTGGGTAAGAGATATAGCATGATTGTTAGAGCACATACTTTCAAGCCTATGGTGCATGAGCACGTGTCCTAGAGATGCCCAGTGCAGCCCTGGAAGTCCCCCTATAGGAGCTGAGCAATTCTGCTAACTCTGTTATCTACTGTTGAAAGTGATTTGCAGCCAGGATGTGTAAGCATCCCAAAATATGCTGAGACCTCTGGTGAGTGCTGTACTAAAATGATGTGTCACTTCAAGTGACCTTGTGTGAGCACCACTGCAACCCTTGGCAAACACTACAATCATGATTGGTGTTCCTCAAAAAATAGAATTTCATCCCATTGTCATGAGTGCAAGCACTACATATAAAATATAAAATAATAATTTGAGCACCATAGCCAGGCTTGTGTGCAATGCCCAACCCTCACAACAACAATATCACAACAATCTGTCAATCAGTTATAAAAGTTCTTTTTCTTATCCTTCATTATCTTTTCAGGGTTCACTTGTTATTCCAAGTTTGCATAATCTCAGCTACTTTCTGTACATCTGATATTATCAGCCCATTCTTCAACAAATGATCTCAAATGCATTTGGGCATTCCACTTTATATTCATTGAGGCATTTGAGGAGTCTACCTTGATTGCCATCTAAGTATACTGGTTCTAAATTAATTTTAACAGCTTTGGAAACTCAGATCAGTTTTAGGCAAACATTCAAAACCCCTAGCATCTCAGTCATTTGATTCAAATATAAAACTACATATATTTATTGACTTAGCCAATTCTAGTATAAATCTCAGGATTTGCAAGAGTAAGCTTCAAAGAGTATCTTTCCCATGTATTTGCTTCTAATGTCAGTCTTACCCAATAGACAAACTTTGTTACAGATTCTTATTTCAAGAAATAATGACAGTCTCAACTCCAGAATGTATTGAGATGTGCCATGGATTTATTTGCTCATTGGAGTCAGTCAAACATAATCATGTTATGTACAGTTCTTTTCATATTCCAGGTCTTGGCAGACCAAATAGAGAATTGTTTTGAACTTTCTTGTTACCCCTGCCAAATTAATAAAGAACGTTTATAAACTTGATGTATGTAACGGTGACAACTGGTTTATGGTAATAATGACTAGTTGATATAGGTTTATAACTTAGTCTCTTTTTTTATATTTGGACACAGCTGCTGGTGCTCAGGGATTAGTCTTGTCACGTGCTCAGGGAATCGCTCTTAGTGGTGTTTGGGGTTCATCTACAATGCCAGGGATCAAAAGGGGTTGGCTGCATATAAGGCATGCACCTTAACCTCCGTACAATCTCTCTGGTTCCTATTTTCTGAATTTAAGGTTTGTTGCACTTCAAAAAAAGTAAAAGTCACAATGCTATGGCCACATGAAACAGCTATTTTGAGAATTAGAATTTTTTCTAAAAGTTGCTATATTTCTACTTCTCACATTTTCTTGTAATTTAATTAAACTGACCTTGTTTTCCTGGAGGAGTGTCATTAACTTGTGGCTTTTGCAGTTTGAATGATGAGGTGTCGTATTTTCTTAAGTTTGGTGTGATGAGGCTAAGGTTGTGCCAGTTTATGTCAATTGGCTTTATTGACTTATTCAGAATAAGTGCCATGTTTTGAGCTTCTAATAAGATCATAGATCCTTGAAGAGAAGCTTTTTTATAAATTATAAATTGCAATGGGGAAAAATAGACTTGCAAAGAAATTTGAGTTTTGTTGTGTTTTTATGCAGAATCATTTATTTTAATTGAAGTACTGGATTGTTCAGACTTTATCAGGATTATCTGAAACCAGCACTGTACCTTACTGATCACAATGAAAATATGTCACCTTTAATAGAGTAGTAATCTGCGAGCAGCTATGGGAACACAAAACATAGCAAATGCAGTTATTATAATAAGTGTGATGTGTGAAAGTAAAGTTCTCTTTTCAACGTTCCTGTCATGTTGCATTGTAGTTAGAAAGAATTTCTAGATTAGAGGGGAAAGTCATTTGATTGGGAAAGTTATTTTCAGAACAAGGTTTGGGCTAACATTAATTTCGTTTTATTTTTTCCTTTCCTTTCTTGATACTCTCTTAAATTCGTCTTCATACGGAAGCTCTATTAAAATTACTGTTATTACAAGTGTCCAAGGGAGATAATTCTGAGATCTGTGTAATTGCCTGGGGTGACCCTGTTGCTCATTACAGTTTTGATTCAGTTTTCTTATTTGTCCAGATGCCTACCAATAAACATTTTGTAAATGAATAATACCGGTTGGTTTTCAAACTTGCCGTTACCAGTGTTTCCTCTAGTTTAATATCACTGTCACTGTCCTCCCGTTGTTCATTGATTTGCTCGAGCGGGCCCAGTAACGTCTCCATTGGAGACTTTGTTGTTACTGTGTTTGGCATATTGAATACATTACGGGGAGCTTGCCAGGCTCTGCCGTGTGGACGAGATACTCTCAGTAGCTTGCCGGGTTCTCCGAGAGGGGTGGAGGAATCGAACTCGGGTTGGCCATGTTGGCTGCTGATTTTCACCAAGACTGTAGAATGCGCTTATAATGTTCTTACTCAGAAGGGGACTGGTCAGGGAATGAGACTCAGTGGTACAGTGCATGCCTTGCATACAGGGAACCTGGACTCACTCTTCAGCACCACAGTCAATCAGTCAGTCAATAAAACACAGACAGGCTGCATAATATTAAAAATTCACTTTCTGGGATCCTACATAAACCATCAGGGATAATCATTCAAAATCCAATGGAGTCTCTCTCCTGGGGAAATAAAAAATTCAATATATGGACAATGAATGGCCAATTTTAAAAAGATGGACTTTCTCAGTTGCAGTCAAGTCTCAATGTAAAAAAACATTAGAGCACCCATAGTACTGATTATTTTCATCCAAGTCAACTAAAACTGATATCTAACTCATAGATAGCCATGTAAGTGCCGTTAGCAATATATCGCATTTACCTAAAACCCTTAGCAAACTGATTTCATGCATCAACTTGAAATCAATCAGGCTGAAACACCTAAAATTGAAAATGTTGACTTAAACGTATATTTTCTTTGGCAAGTAAATGTTAGAATCAATAGTAGATCTCTGGAAAGATTCTTAAAACTTTGTTAATACATGAAAATAGAGGTGTATGACAAGTAGTATTATGATTTGAAAACTGTTCATTGATGTACCTTAGATTTTAAAAAAATACTAGTACTCCTTAGTTTAAAAACAAAGTTTTCATTTGCCATAATATATATATATATATATATATATATAGAGAGAGAGAGAGAGAGAGAGAGAGAGAGCAATAGCACAGCGGTAGGGCGTTTGCCTTGCACACAGCCAACATGGCCGACCCGAGTTCGATTCCTCTGCCCCTCTCGGAGAGCCCAGCAAGCTACCGAGAGTATCTTGCCCGCACAGCAGAGCCTGACAAGCTCCCTGTGACGTATTCGATATGCCAAACACAGTAACAACAATGTCTCCAATGGAGACGTTACTGGGCCCGTTTGAGCAAATCGACAAACAACGGGAGGGCCTTTACCTTTACCTTTATATATATATATGACTGCTAACCATAAAGAGGCCACCTGTATAGAACTACACAAGGCTCCCCTTCCAAAAATAAAGATATTTTCCACTATTAATGCTTGTGAGATGATATCCTGGGAAGGGCACACAGAGTAGTGCGTGGGGACTACTCCCAGCTTTGCCTGAGCATCTCTATAGGTAGTACTGGTAAACCATATGTAGTCAGGATGGGGTCATCCTTATTCAATGCGAGACAATTTCTGTACTATCTCTCTTGTTAAATATTTTAGAAACCTACTCTATCAATTAAAATAATGAGTGAAAATCTTTCAACTCTTTGAAAATTATTTTTTTATATTTAATGATGAAATATTCTAATGTTTCTTATTTGAATTTCTTTGTTTTTCTTCTATGGAGACTAGCTATAGAAAATGTTTTAGTTCACTTTTCAAGATTGTTCCTTGTTTCAGCTTTAAAATCAGCCATTGTGTGTTTTATTTTTTCCCTTGACAATGATTCAAAGACCAATTTTCTCTTTATTAATAAGGGAGAAATAATAAGCTGTGGATGAGCTAGTTATTCATAGTATTTGGCCAGATTTCACCTTCAGTTCTTATACTGACTTTCAAAATAGCGGATTAAATATCTCAATAAAAACAGTCTACAAGCTCAGTGATCCTTTACAAAAGATGAAAATACCACCAATTTTTTTCTCAAATGATGGTTATGCTTTGAATATATTATATAAACATTCTATGGAATCCTTGAAACTTTTTTAATACCCTTGTTCCACTTCAGCAGTTTGTCTTCTTAAATATAAAAATAAATAATATGTATATGGGTTGGAGCGATAGCACAGTGGGTAGGACGTTTGCCTTGCATGCAGCCGACCTGGCCAACCCAGGTTTGATTCCTCCGCCTGGCAAGCTACCAAGAGTATCTCGCCTGCACGGCAGAGCCTGGCAAGCTCCTTGTGATGTATTATTCGATTTGCCAAACACAGTAACAACAAGTCTCACAATGAAGACATTACTGGGCCCGCTCGAGCAAATCGGTGAACAGTCGGAGGACAGTGACAGTGACAGTGAATATGTATATATAATATGTATATATAAAGTGAATACTCCCTAAAAGCACTATTTTGGTTTTGTTTTGTATACATTGAGTAAAAAATGAAAATATCCAGAACCATGGCTTATAATCGGAGTTAGTCGGGGCCTTCTTGCTGACAGCTGTGTTTGTTCTAGCTTCCTTTCTCCTGACATTCTGGTTCTTGAATAAAGGAGGGCTTCTGCTGTTCCATATTTTTTCTCATGCCTGCAAGCTGAACCACAATTCACAATGTCATTCAGTCTAGATCATCACAGTTATCACTTGGGCATTCACAAAAACTAATATGTTTCTGATTTGATAAAATGACTGGGAATTTCCTTTATCTAATTGAATCCGATCCCCCTCATTCAGTGTGACTCTACCTCTGGCTCACAAGAAACAGTACGAAGTCTCAATTTCCACCCAACCTGAGTTATCAATAAGAAACTGTGACTGGAGAGATAGTCCAGGGTTTAAAGCAATGCCTTGTATACAGTCAACTCCTATTCGATGCACAATTTGTTTCCTGAGCACTCCCAGGAGTGGAGGGCACGGGGAAGAGGGAGAAATGAGAGAAAGGAAAGGGACGGAAGGAGGTAGGGACAGAGGGAGAGAGGGAGAGAGGGAGGGAGGGAGGGAGGGAGGAAGGAAGGAAAGAAGGGAGGGAGGGAGGGAGGGAGGGAGGGAGAGAGGGAGGGAGGGAGGGGGAGGGAGGAAGTTTCGATGGAGGGAGGGAGGAAAAGAAACTGATATTAGTGTTTCTTGCAATCTAGATTTTTCAGAAAGCATTCTCCCCCTCTGGTTTTTAAAAACTTTGGCATTGTGAAAGGCTCATTAATTTCTCACCATGATATTTCTCCCACAATATTTTTGTGGGTTATTGTATTTTTTTTTACTTCTTTTGAGACCTTTATTTGTTGTCTGCTTTTACAAGAAAAACAATTTCTGTAATCAAATGTTATTTAGTCCTGAAAAAAATAATCAAGGTGGTCCATATGTGTTCATATGCCAACCTTATAAATTAAGCAGAATTTGGGAAAATGGTTAAAGAGTTCAATTTCTTAAAAGTATGGCTTATTCTGAAAGGACTTAGTCTCATCAGGTCAACTAGATTTTTTTCTCACTTCATAACCTATCTTGCTCCATTCCTCCTCAAAAAAGCGGCTAAAGTAATCATTTCAGTATGTCAATCTAATCATGTCATTCCCTTCTGAAAATTCTCATTTCATTTCATTTGCTTACTGGTGAAAAGACCCATGCCTTGGTTCTGAACCCCTCCCTTTACAAGAATTTCTTGCCCACCTCTACAGATGCATTCTATCTTTTTCTCAATATATTCTTCTCTAGCTTTACAAAATGACTTCCTGTTCTCTCAAAGAAAAGGAATATTTTCTTCTTGCCTTGATGCCTGTGTGCATTATTTTCCATTTGTAAAGTCTTCACCACTGTCTCCCTGATTACATCCTGAACTTTTATTTAGCAATCTTTCAAGATTTGCTCATGAATCATTTCTTATTAGAGCATTCAGAGAGATGCCACCTTGGCCTCTCTGTGTGTTAGCACTTAATGCGTTTTTCATAGAGCTTCTCTGATTATTGGCTTGCTTGTGTTTCTGCCTTCATTCGGCTATGTACATTTAAAAGGAATGGAGATTATTTTGTTTGTCACTGGGTTTGAGGAACCCAGGACTGATCAGGGATTGCATGGAAAGGAATCTCAAATGAGCAAACTCTATTGAATGCAAGGAGACTAAAGAGCTCTGTATTTAAACAAGAAATTGGCAATAGCACTTTAAGACTTTTAGCGCACTTCTTAATACACCAAAGCCTATGATATTTCTTCAGATGTAATAAAGAGATTCTCACCTAATGTGGGTTATTATAACTGTCCTTTTTTTGGCATTTTGGCTTTTTTGGATCATACCCAGTAGTTTTCAGGACTTAATTCTGGCTCTGACCCAGAGATCACTCCTGTTCAGGCGACTACATGTAATTTTTGGGATCAAACACTGGTCAGACACTTGCAAGACAAGCACCATGCCCATTATCCTATCTTTTTATAACTGTGGTTATAACTGTTAAGGACTGTGTAAAGTTCCTTGAAGTCCTAAAATAACCAAAAAATACAAACATAAAGTTATTGTTTAATATTCTTTCTCCAAAGAAGATATTTGTTAAGGTGCATGATTGTGTGAGAATAGAAAAAGGATCATAAATTGAAGTTGATTCATCTTTTTTCTGTTTTTTCTAATATTCCTTGGAGTATTTTGTTGCTATAGAAACACAAGGGGGTTGTCACATTTTTTTTCTGTTTTATAGCAGTGTAGTTCTAAGTACTAAGTAGAAAATAATACTCCTGTATCATGAGAACAGTAATATTTTCAAATCAAAACTCACTAATCAAATTTATTAGCTTCCCCCAAATATAATATCCTGAAACAGAACACTTTGCCATTTTGGAAACAGTTTTGGCATTATATATTTTTCATTGTTAGGTACAGTGGAAGTTTATTATTTAGGGATGTTTAGTTCACTTGGGAAACCAAACTTGAGGAAAAGATAACTAGAGACTCCCTTAGTGGAAAGCAAATGTTAGAAAAAAAGTGATCAAGAAAAGTGACTTTGACAGTGATACAAAGCAGAAAGTGAAGTTATTTGCTTGGAGGGGATTCAAAAAATATCTCCTAGAGTACATTCTGGAAAGTTTCTGTTTTGTTAGATCTTAAGTTCTGAGTTCAAATAAGAGTCCTAATGTCAAAAGATATGCAACTAAACACCAAGAATGTGTCCTTTTGCTCTTTGTAGAATAACTGCTACAGTTAAACTTAGATATTCGAAAGTTTGTGGATTCAAAACCAAAACAAACTAGGTCTTACTCCTTGACTTAGTGACTAGACTGAGAGATGGACGGGGTAGAATACTAAATTTGGCATCTTTAACCCCTGTTTATTCATTAGTATAATGAAAGGACAAGACTCTTGTTCTCTGATAGTTCCTAGTTCTGAAATTATTTGATTCTAAACAAGCCATTTTTTTATGTATTTGACTAGAACCAATGGTTTTCCCTCAGCTCAACCAAAACTCATTTCTCAAAATAAAAAGGGGTAAAAGGATAAAAGAGTGAAGAGAGGGAAAGAGGGAAACATAGAGGGAAGAAGGAAAGTTGAAAGCCAAGGAAGAACAGAGAGGATCTCAAGAACTCTAACCTTGCCACATTTCAGGCTCAGCTTCAGAAGAGCAGTGTTCCTCAGTAAGCCAAATATGAACAATTCTTTGCAGTTATACATAAATGTTTGATACATTAATAAACTAAACAAGCTTTTGTTCCTATAATATAAAAGGAAGATGTTTCTCGATACAGATAAAATGGAAAGAATTAAATAATGCCTATTTCACAAATAATTTGAAAAATAATTCTCATGAATATTTCTAAATGACTTATTAAAAATATATATATATATATCTCAATATCATTTGGTGGGGCACAATGCCTCCCCAATAGTGCTAGGGAACCAAGAATTCTTCCCTGGTGATACTTAGCTGAGCAAGCCACGCATTTCAGTCTTATGTGCCTTGGACTATACCCAGAATTGCTTGTAGATCCAATGGTTCTGTAGATCAAACAGGTCCTCAAGCATGCAAGGGACACACTGCAGCCTTTGCACTGTCTCCCAAGCTTAAAAAGATTTTTGATAAAATTTTAGAGTCAGCACTCATGGTGGTGCTCAGTAGTAAAGTAAATATAGTAAAGGCCCTCCCGTTGATCATCGATTTGCTGAGCGGGCCCAGTAACGTCTCCATTGGAGACTTTGTTGTTACTGTGTTTGGCATATCGAATACGTCACGGGGAGCTTGCCAGGCTCTGCCGTGCGGGCGAGTTACTCTCGGTAGCTTGCCGGGCTCTCCAAGAGGGGCAGAGGAATCGAACTCGGGTCGGCCATGTTGGCTGCGTGCAAGGCCAACACCCTACCGCTGTGCTATCGCTCCATGGTGGTGCTCAACGGACCATATATGGTGCGAGGGATTAAACCGGGCGTACAGTCTCTCTAGACCTATCTTTCCTTATTTCTTTTCCCCTCTATGTTGTCTTCAATCATTATAGTTGCTCAGTTAGGACAGGAAACTCTATAATATACTTATTATTATAGATTAAGAAATTATCTTGGATAGCCAAGTCTAACTTTATAAAAGGTCCTGTAAGAGATTAGTCAGGAAGGATCAGACTCCGATGTGTAGACCGATCTTACCAGTATGTTGGATATCAGAATGACTACAGATAGTAAGTTTGATGATACTTTTCCTTTTGTTTATGGTTGTCACTTATCTTCACAAATCTTAAATGATAGAAAAAGAAAGGGGCTAGTGCCCTTTACCAGTTCTAAATAGGGGGAAATGCTTAAGGGATTAGTATGTTTGTTTTTACAAACTCTTGGAAGATCAAGTTGACCTCAGCTGACTATGATCTTTGCCAATTATATACAATTTTTGAACCAAAGAGACCTCATGCAAAAGGTCATGAAAGATGAATACACCATGCCTGTACCACCTCACCTTTGATGTTTGAATAAGAGAATTGTTATAGCACGATCAATTTATTTTTTGTTTAGAGATATGAACATTGTAAAGTGATTCCATAGAATACAAACTTCTCAGAATCTGCCTAAAAAAATGCTTCAGAATGTCCAAAAGTGATGCTAAGACAATTTAGGTATAGCATTTTCTTATACACTAACATGTTTTAGAAACCCAATAACGTGAACTAATTTCCAAATTTAAAATAAAATTTCCTTAACAGTATTTCATCTGCAGTTTTTAATTTTTTTAAAGTGTTCTATTTTTTGTCACTTTTTATCTTATACAGTTGTGCTGAAAATAACTGATATCTACAAATTTGGAGTATATATCTATGTATTTGTTTCCTAATCACTAATTTATGAATAAAAATTAACAAGGACTAAACTTTTGGATTTATATATTTATAGGCCTAGTTACTTGAAATATTGAATTTAAGGTTGTATTATTTTAATTATTTTTAATTATGTAGGAAATTTTCCATTTGGGAGAATAAAACAAATGAGATATTTTGTCAGCTATGTATGTAGTTGAAGGATTTCAAATATAAAATTTTATTATATCCAGGCACATTGTGTTAGTAAAAGAGCTGATCTTGACCAACAAAAAGAAGTAAATTTAATGTTACATTTTCTATTAAAGTAGGAAAGTATTTTTTATCAAGTAAGGTCATACAGTAAAGAATAAAAAGATATTTATTTCTATTTTCATAAGTTTCAATATATGTTCTCTGTTCCCAAGATGATCCCTTAGAGAAATGTCTCAGACAGACTATTTCTCATTCAGAACCTAGATGACGGCAGCAGTAAATTGTCAGTGATAAATGCTCAGTAGGAAAAGAGCAAATTTAGGCTCCCTTAAATTGGAGTTACGAAAACATCAATGGGAATAGCAATAGTTAAAAGATACAATAGTTTTTGGTTTTAGGAAAGAAAGTACTTTATTGCTATTTGAAGGCTTATCAGGAAAGAAGAGAAATATCTGATGAAGTCATTATAATAAAGTGATGTTTTTGAAACTGACTTCTGGACAAGAAAATGGATCAGAACACCTCTTTGTCTTCGGTATCACATTTTGACATATCACTGGGTTGGACTGGTGAAGAGAGCAGAAAGAATATATGCATAGAGAATTTGAAAGCACAGCATGTGTTTGGTCATCAGAGAAATTGTCTTGAATATACTATAACATGCAGGAACAACAAGACAGGACAGAAAAGCAAGTAGAATCCATTGATTTTTCTCTGGATCTTCCTATTCTTTACTAATGCACTTGAGAGTGTAAATAATGCATAAAACATATTGCATTGGAGGTGATTGTCTCCTTATTGCAATCATAAGTCAAAAGGCTTTTTAGTGCATTAGACTGAGGAACAGTTACAGCATGCATAGCTTCTCTGCCTAATGTCTGTCACTAACAGGGAATTTGAGGCCAGAGACCAAACACAGTCATCTCCATGGCTTGTCTGATGAATAACCTTCCTTTGCATCATGAAAATAAAAAGGTTGTTTAAGGAAAAAACAAAGGGATTTTTAGTTCATTAAATTTTGATTAATGGGCAGGGCATGAAAAGTTCTTCAGGAAGGAATATTATGTTTTCCTTTCTGATCCCCCTTTTTCTGTTGTTTTTGTTTTGGGGCCATACTTAACTCAGGGATTACTCCTGGTTCTGAGCTCAGGAATCACTTTTAGTATTTTTTGGGGGATCTAACCCAGTTTTGTCACATGTCAAGCAAGCACCCTACTTACTGTACTATTATTAAAAATCTGTGATTGTCCTATAGTTTTTAACCTAAGCAAGATAATTATACACAGGCTGTGCTTCAAGTTATGCTTGTCTTAATTTACATGGTTCATTGACTGGCTGTACATCTTAATCCATGTTTGTATTTTCTGTTGGTAGATATTCAATAGATCAGGATGGTTACTCCATATAATCCTATATTATTAATGAGTATCCAAGAATAGTTTCTACTTGACCACATAGTCCTATGTGATCTACCAAATTTGAGCTGAAATGTCTTTCTAACCTAACAAAATTGTTTCCTATAAACACTTTGAAATCAAAGAAATGATTAATTTAATTCTCTGACCAATGGATCATCTATTATATGTGGTTGCAACCTTATGCCTTCTACAGTCCATTGTCCTTTATTATATTCACTATCTGGATTTAGTGAACATTTTTAATGGCAAAATTAATTCTTTTTGCTAGAGAGAGTATGTTCTTTTTCTTTAGTGTAAGTAAGATCTATTTTTTTACTTTTTAAGTATAGTTTAGGCAATAAGCTTACAATAGTATTAAAGTTTATTGTAATGATGTACAAAGTTACTAAATATTATCACCACCAAAGTGCCTGTGACCTTCCACCACTCTCCTTATTTCATTTCTGCTCTCATCTTAATCCCATAGTCATCTCCTGCCACAGTCTTTGTTAATAAGTTTTATCATTTGTTGTTATTCATACCCTCTATCCTCTTGTTTTGTTTTTCTTTCTTTTTTTCTTTTGGTCACACCCGGCTTTGCACAGTGGTTACTCCTGGCTCTTGCACTCAGAAATTACTTCTGGCGGTGCTCGCGGGACCATACAGTATGCTGGAAATCAAACCTGGGTTGGCCATGTGCAAGGCAAACATCCTACCCACTGTGCTCTTGCTCCAGCCCCTGTCCTCTTGTTTTGTCTGTCTATTCTACAGATGAGTGAGATCATTCAGCATTTGTTCTTCTCCCTCAGATTTATTCCACTTAACATACCTTCCAGTTCCTAGTATGCTGTAGCAAATTACACAATTCCATCTTTTCTTTAACTACATAATATTCCACTGTGTATATATACCACATCTTCTTTATCCATTCATCTTCATTGTACCATTGTGTTGTGTCTATATCCTGGCTTGTGTACCAAGTGCTGCACTAAGCAGCAGGTGACAACATAATTTTTTTGAACTAATGTTTTTGTGTTTTGGGGGTTAAATACCAAAAAGTAAAATAACTATGCTATATGAGACTTCTATTTTATCTTTTTTTTTTTTTTAGAAATCTCCATATCAACTGAAATCTATACAAAGTTTTAGAATTGTAAGGAAAAGCAGGCTTTTGGGCCTGAGTGATAAAACTGTGGGTAGAGTGCTTGCCTTGCATGAGGCCAACCTGGTTCCAATCCTCAGAACTCCAAATGGTCCCAGTGAACTTCTAGGAGTGATCCCTGAGCAGAGCGCCAGGAATATGCCCTGGACACCACCCGATGTTATCCCAACACACAAACATGCACACACACACACAAAGGTGAGTTTTTGATCTAGTAGATAGGAGTAGCACAGTATCACAGTCATTCTGTTGTTCATCGATTTCCTCGAGCAGGCACCAGTAATGTCTCCATTCATCCTAGCCCTGAGATTTTAGCAAGTGCCACATTGGAGGCTCCTTCAGGGTCAGGGGAATGAGACCCATCATTGTTACTGCATTTTGGCATATCAAATACGCCACGGGGAGCTTGCCAGACTCTGCCGTGCAGGCAGGATGCACTCAGTAGCCTGTTGGGTTCTCCAAGAGTGATAACTAGACAATAAGATGTCCTGCGGCCGCGAATGTGTCCACACGCTTCCAAGAGCTGGGTTTTATAGTCCCTGAGTCTCGGCTGTTGATGGGGTAACATGGTGCTGGGGGCAGTTGGAGGCAGAGTCTCCTGCCCTTGCCACTAGTCCTCCTCACCGGGGTCCCTTGGAGGGGGCCAGGTTGAGTTTCCCTCCCCACCACGAGCAGAGCTCCAGCAGCTGAAGTCCTCCAGAACCAGTCACAGCGATTCTTAACATAGGAAAATATTGATTATTTTTTATTAAAAGCCTATTCTAAATTCTGACACTTTTAATAGTCTTGGCTTCTTGGAACTTGTTAGTTTTAGAAATATTTCTGAGATCTTCGCAATTTTATATTTAAATAACATTTTTTCTTTTGAGATATTTTTATCAGTTTTTTATATTTTTTTTTATCAGTTTCTCCCTCTCGGAAAACCCAGCAAGCTACCGAGAGTATCCTGCCCACAGGGCAGAGCCTGGCAAGCTATCCGTGATGTATTCAATATGCCAAAAACAGTAACAATAACGGGTCTCATTCCCCTGACCCTGAAAGAGCCCCCAATGGGCCCAATACACCACTAGCACGTGACAGAGGAGAATGGAGACATTTCTGGCACCCACTCAAGCAAATCAATGAACAATAGGACAACAACTGATACAAGTGAAGTGACAAGGTATTTTTATGTTTACAAAATATTCCAAGAGAAAACAATTGTCATTTGCTTCATACTCAGTTTCCCCTGTTCTTACTATCTTTTATCAGGATATATATTTGTCACAATTAATGAGTAAATATATTATTAACTAATGTCCAATTCTGATGTTTATAAAAGGCATAGGACTTAAAAGAAAATAACTAATTTTCTCAATTTAAAAATAAAGATCTATTAGAAAATTCATTTATATTAAGTTATCAAAAATGACCTTGAGATTCTGTATAGGTGATTAGATAGTAGTATACTAGCAGAAAAACATATTAGCTTATAATCATGTATTGCAGTTCATTTTAATACTATATTTACTTAGACATTGAATCATTACTTCCAAAGTAAATTTTCCAAGTAGGATCATTTTTTTGTTTAAAAAGCCTTAGCCATAAAGACAGTTGCCAATTTGAAAATCTGTTGAAAAACTGAAGCATTTTCTCAGAAAGCCAATGATCTCAGTGGCAGTGACTCTTATGGAGGACCCACTGTGTGTCACATGTTTCACAAGGTACTTAACACATTATCTTTGATGCTGACAACAACCCTGCAAAGTTGATAGTGTTATCCCTGTTTTATTGATGTAGAGATTGACACTCAGCAAGACAAAGCAATTAGCTTAAGGTCTACCATCAGTAAGTGGAAAATATAGGTTTTTAAAGAGAGAAAAAGAGAAATATCCATGGAAAGAAATCTCCTATGGCTTCAATTATAATGAGCTGTCTTTTTTATAACAGGAGACTTCTTAAATCTTTTCTAAAACAACATTTTTGGTTCTTGCTAAGGAGTATTTTATCACTTTTACAAACTGTGATATTATTTATAACTTTATTGATAAAATGTTTCAGAATACAATATTAGTGAACCATACCCACCACCTTCTAACACTGTTCCTCCCCACTCCTCTCACTCATGAACTCACTTTGGCAGAATCTAAAGATTTGTTTCCACTGATCATTATCTGTTCCCTTGGATTGTTTTTTTTGTAACAACATATAAATCAAATAATTCAGTATTTATCCTTCTGGTTCTGACTCACCTTTCTTATCCTAACACCTTCCTGTTCCAGGCAACTTGTAGTAAAATGCAGACCTCATCATTTCTTAAAGTTGAGCAGCATTCCATTGCATACAATCCATGATCTATCTGTTGGTCTATTGTTGTGAAACAGGCTTGTTACTAGAGCTTGACTATTGTAAATAGCACAACAATAAAGAGAGCTTTGCATATGGTCTTTTGAAAATTATGGGTTTTTCAAAAGGAGAGAGAGAGTAAAAGGGATTGTGCCTGCCACAGAGGCAGGGGGTGAGGGGACGGGGTGGGATTGGCAGGAGGGTTACTGGGAACATTGTTGGTGGAGAATGGGCACTGGTGGAGGGATGGGTACTCAATCATTGTTTGACTGAAGTGTAATCACAAAAGTTTGTAAGTCTGTAACTATCTCAGAGTGATTCATCAAAAAATAAAAAATATATAAAAAATAAAATTATGGGTATTTGCTTCTACAGAGTAGACACACTGGGTCGCATGAAATATTTTGAAACATATCCATATATACTCTTACATATAGGCCAAACCGGACAACAAGCCATCCAAGAATGGTTCAAAGAAGGATTATTTTCCACGACATTTCGGTAGGGCGTTCGCCTTACACGCGGCCAACATGGCCGACCCGAGTTCGATTCCTCCGCCCCTCTCGGAGAGCCCAGCAAGCTACCGAGAGTATTCGATATGCCAGACACAGTAACAACAAAGTCTCCAATGGAGACGTTACTGGGCCCGATCGAGCAAATCGACAATCAACGGGAGGGCCTTTACCTTTACCTTTACCTTTCTACTGGTTATCTCTGGACTTTTTGATACATGCCAGCCCCACTGGTATGAATTGATATTTCGTTGTTGTTTTGATTTACATTTTCCTGATAATGAGGGATGTTGAACACTTTTCCATATCCCTGTAGACTATCTGTATATCTTCTTTGAGCAAGTGTCTATCCAGCCCCTCTCTCCATTGTTTTGTTTCTTTTGTGGAGGAAGGCCTTCATCCAGCATTGCTCAGAGCTTACTTCTGACTCTAAGCTCAGGGATCATTCTGAGCAGTGCTTCAGAGTCCATACAGAGTGCCAGGGATCAAACCTAAGTCAGCTGCATGCAAGGCAAGCACCTTACCCTCTGTTCTATCTATCCAGACCCATATTTTTAAATGGGGTTGCCTGTTTTGTCTTATGGAGTCCAATGAGAGCTTTATAAATCCTAGAAATGAGTCCCTCATCAGATATATAATGTCATCCATTTAGTCAGATATCCTTTCACATTGCAGAAGCTTTTTAGTTTAATATAGTTCTATTTGTTTATTTTTGTTTTATTTTGTTAACAAAGGAATCGTTTGAGGACAGTGCTAAAATCTATGTCTCAGCAGGTTCTGCCTATGTTCCCTTGATGTATTTTATAAATTTGGGTCTAACATCAAGGCCTTTAATCCATTTTCATATTTACTTTTGCATATGGAGTAAGGTAGTTGTCTAGTTTCATTTTTCTCTTTTCCTAACTCCATTCGTTGATGAGGCTTCTCTTATTCCACTTACCTTACTCCACTTACCTCACCCAACATTTTGTTTTAAAGCAGCTATCCATACATCCAAGGATTTACTTCTGGCTACTCAATTATATTATAGAAGAATGATTTGGAAATTTTGATAGGACTAGAATCCTTTTATTGTTTAGTAGCGTGAATGTCTTGTCAGTGTTTGAATTGTGGAATTCAAGGAGATACATAAAATTTTTTATTTTAAATATTTCAAGTTACTTTTTAAATTAGTCATCAGAAGGTTTATATTACGGACATGATGTATATCTGATTTAATGTTGAAACCTAAAAGGTAAAAAAAAAACAAAACTCAATGATGTTTATGTCCTAAACACTTTATTTTTGACAAGAAATTGTTTCAGTGATTAGTTAAATAAGGATGAGAGGTAAATTAAATATTTTGTATTAGACATCTGAAATTAAAAAGAGCAGCAGAGAAACTCCTGTTGATAAGTAATGTGTATGTGTCTGCATACACACACACACACACACACACACGCACGCGCGCGCGCACACGCACACGTACACATGCACCTTCACATACAAGATCAAAGATGTAGATGTTTGAAGCTCTGTTATGCTATTGATCCTGGATTTCTTTCTTGATTAGGAAATGACAAGATAAGCACATCTGAGGACATCATCAAAAAATGCATTATCCCTCTTTGATTGCTGTAATTTCTCTGCCTGATTGTCATAGCTGGAGTGCCTTGAATTTGGGACTCCAATAGGGTGCTATTGCCTGTGTTCAAGTATAGACAAAAAGAATCAGGTTTATCAAAGTTGTTTTTTAAAATGTCAGCATCGTAGTTTGGATAAGATTTTCAGAGGGTGTTTTTGTTCCCACACTGTTATAAAGTAAAAAGTTCACTTCTAAACCCAAGAATGTTCCAGGGTTAATTCAAAGCATTTTTTTTTTGTTTTTTATTTATTTATTTATTTTTTTACAGTTGTAGATTTACAATTTTTTTGTGCTTGGGTTTCAATTATACAATGATCAGATACCCATCCCTCCACCAGTGCCCGTTTTTCACCACCATGGATAATATTCCTCCCACCCCCATCCCCCCATCCCCCCTTGCCTCTGTGGCAGGACAATCCCCTGTGTTCTCTCTCTCCGTTTGGGTGTTGTGGTCTGCAAAAGAGGCATTGAGTGGCAAACATGTTCAAAGCATTTTTGAGGAAACACCCCAAGTGGTGCTCAAGGGCCTTCAGGTCTACACCCTGTAATATGCAAAAGACCATGTGGGGAGAGGTCAGACCCAAGACTGGCTACTAATTCTTTAAAAGAAAAAATAAGTTACATGTTACTCTTGGATTCATGATCCCTTTGGATTCATAATCTCTAGATTATCAGATCTATAGCTTCAGAAGCCATATTTTATCCTAATTTGACAAAATGACATTAAAGTATGGTGATGTACTACAACTCCATCTTCAATAGCAACAGCAACATAATATTTTCTTCTGATATTTTTCATTCCTTCTCTGAATATTGAAAAGCAAATGTTTAGTAATAATTAATTATATGGGAAAATAAGTCAAGATTTTATGAGAATCATTATTTTCTTCTAAATTATATTTTTAAGAAAGTGGATGATTTTCATACGAATTCAGGTAGGGCTGGAGCAATAGCACAGCAGGTAGGGCATTTGGCTTGCAATGCGGCCAACCTGGGTTTGATTCTCAGCATCCTGTATGGTCCTCTGAGCACCGCTGGGGTTAATACCTGAGTGCATAGTCAGGAGAAACCCCTGTGCATCACTGGGTGTGACCCAAAAAGAAAAAAAAAACAGAATTCAAGATAAATTTTAATCTCAACTACCAGGTCAATTTTGGCAAGGGATACAAAGGAGGAATCCACTAGGAATAGCTTCTTGTACTAACTTAAGGATGCCACCGTGAAAACAACCTCTATTTTGTGTGAAAATTGAGGAAGACAGTAGACACAAGATTCTAACCTGTGTTTTATAGTGATAGATACTATGGAAAAAATAACTAGAATTTTGGTATCGGGGTCAAGATGAGCATGGCCTGTATTCCTCTCAGAGTCAGGGAGCTCCTCGTCATGGTGGCACAGAAGGAGCAGCAGGGCTGTGCCCTGCTTTGCTCAGGTGGCCTCGAGGAGCAGGGAATCAAGCCTCAGACCTCATGGATGCCAGGCACATTTTCTGTCACTGAAATTATCTCCCCAGCCTTGAGTTTAGAATTCTGAATGAAGTTAGGAATGCCTTACTGAAAAGGGATGGCAGGGCAAAGGCTTTAAGAACATGAAATACTAAGAAATGCTGATATCAAGGACAAGAGCATCCAAATGGAGTCACTAGGTGCAGAGGCCTTGAAAAAACAGGAACAAAAGCCTTGAAAAATGTCCATATTTGGAAATTAAAGATATGCTCTTCAACATCAAAGAACTACATTAAATCAATGATATCAGGGTTAAACCTATTTAAAGTGTTTTCTTAAACCTTATAGTCTGATTCCTTACTATTTTTCCTTTTACCACTGCTAAAATACTTGAATTTGACCATATTCTGAACACAACCTGCCTGATATGTAGTTCCCAAGTCATTTCAAACCATATTTTCCTTATTTTTATACAATGGTCTAAAAGATTGTGAAATTGCAGTCTTTAAGAAAAAGAGAAAAATCTTTCTTCCTGCTTTGTGAGGAAAAGCAGAGATTCCCCTTCCTTTATTTTTGCCATGTTGAAGTTTCACACAGAAGAGGAAGAAAAAAATAAATCTCTAAAACCATTGCTTACAAAAGGTCACTTATTCGATAGTTCACAGATAAATCTCAAAGAGTAAAGAATGCTTGAAGGCATAGTCTCCCCTATAAAAGAAACACTGATAATGTAAACACCAAACAAAATAGGTCACACATTTTTTTAAAATATTGTAATATTTAGTATATGTGCTGCCGGAGCGACAGCACAGCGGTAGGGCGTTCGCCTTACAAGCGGCCAACATGGCCGACCCGAGTTCGATTCCTCCGCCCCTCTCGGAGAGCCCGGCAAGCTACTGAGAGTATCCGATATGCCAGACACAGTAACAACAAAGTCTCCAATGGAGACGTTACTGGGCCCGCTCGAGCAAATCGACGATCAACGGGAGGGCCTTTACCTTTACCTTTACCTTATTGTAATATTTGAAATTTAATTTCAAATGAAGTTTATCTTCTTTCTTCTCCTTTTTAACCTAAAGCCTTGGATTCACTAAAGTTCTTCATCTAGATCCTTATCCTGCTGTCATGATAAGCTCTTTGCACTTACACATTTGTACAAGTTAAGAAAACACCAGCTAAGCAGAAATTCTTTTTACAGATAGGTACAGAAGCAGCATACCTTGGCCCTTGCATCTCGTATTACTCCTTTTAAAAATTAAAAATTATGTTAATTCTCCCAATCCATGAACAGAGGATATTTTTCCATTTCCTCACATCCTCTTTTATTTTATTAAAAATTAGTTGGTATATATATTTTAATATATGAATCCTCTCCTTTTAAAATTTCATATGCAGACATTTTGTAGATTTATGATTTGGGATAGGAAGATGATTCATTGTTTTCATGTGCATACTCATAATACAGGAAACAAAAGGAAACCACCTGTAATCACTACATACATCAGATTTGGCTACTGAGAATAATCTTTTAGTAACTTTCAATTCATGCACATTTTCCTTACTGGGCATTTTTCTGAATAAGCAGGGGGACTACTCACATTATAGGGTTAAATTTGTGCATCCAACATTCAAGAATACCTTACTGATGTGGGATCACTAAAGGAAGGAACTGAAAATTTTACATTGCTTGATCAAGCCTGATGTACATAATGCCTGTTACCAATACAACAGTTCCCTCAAAAGCATGCTATTTTAAAGCATTTAATTTGAATTTTCTCTAGGACTAGCAAATATTAGATTCAAATTTGATAGACAAAAGACTTTCTGGACTAAGGAGTTCTTTCAGATTGTTGGCAAATCATTGTTGGAGAATCTTCCTATCCATGATTATACCAGTGACTGCTTATCTGGAGATAAAATGTTTGATTCAGAGATGTTGAATCACGTTTTTCTCCATCCAAAATTACCATAGATGAAAATGGACATATTTCTTTCTTTCTTTTGATAAACCATCTTCTCTAGCTTTTTATGAATAATGAGTATATTATCCTATAACAAGATTACAAGATTATGGTTTATTTGTAGCCCTTCGTATCCAAATGTGTATGTAAGTACATGTATCAGAAGCCCATTCCTTAAAGTTATAGAGAAGAATTCTGGATTCACCGTTTCCTTTGAGGACTAACTGGTTGCATGTAAAAATAATTTAAACCTATTTTTTTAAACTGTTGATTCAGCTTGAACAGTTTTTGACTTTGGGAACGAGGGGGTCTTTTTATTTCTTTAATTTTTTAACAAGTATTAAATGGCAGAAATTAACTATTTTCCTCTTTAATGTCCACTATTCCGATACAAAACAAACAAGAAAGATGTTCAAAAAGTACATAGGCATTCTAGTAGCTTCCTTGCTTCTTGGAAAGTTCTCTCCTATGCTCTATAAAAGAAAGAATGAAAATTTAACAAAGCTGGTTTGGTGATGATGAAACTTTTTGTCACTTTGTAATCAAGGTAGTTTGGAGGTAGACATAGGACCAATAATGCTGTAGGGGTTAGACTAGTATGTCTTGATAATAAAATGGTAGAGGGGGAACGATATAGTGTATGGACTGTGCTGACTAGATAATTCCAGGTTCCAATCTGTGGGTAAGTGATAAAGTAATACAATTCAAAATACTAGTACCCCTGTAGCACTGTCCTGTAGAGCTCTCCTCCAGTTGTTCATCGATTTGCTTGAGCAGGCACCAGTAATGCCTCCGTTGTAAGACTTGTTGCTACTATTTTTGGCATATCGAATACCCCACGGGGAGCTTTCCAGGCTCTGCCTTGTGGGTGGGATACTCTGGGTAGCTTGCCAGGCTCTCAGAGTGGCAGAGAAATTGAACACAGGTCAGCCGCATGCAAGGCAAACGCCCTGCCCACTATACTATCGCTTGGGCCCCAAAATGCTAGTAAAGGTAAAGGTAAAGGCCCTCCCGTTGATCGTCGATTTGCTCGAGCGGGCCCAGTAACGTCTCCATTGGAGACTTTGTTGTTACTGTGTCTGGCATATCAATACTCTCGGTAGCTTGCCGGGCTCTCCGAGAGGGGCGGAGGAATCGCTAGTAATAATATATAAAAAAAATCTGAAATTTTAAAAGTGCTAGCTCTGTACCTCATTTCTCTATACTGAGAAGAATCTTGACTCTATTTAGTTTTCTCTTGTTCAAACTTTTAAATGTTTTATCTTCGGATTTAGCCAAATATTTGTAGAGCAGTGCCCACTTGCTTTTGTCTAAGACTGGAAAACAGTTAGGGTTAAAGACCAAGATAAAATGGTATTATTTGTGGAAAAACTAAGAAAATGTGGCTTTCCAGTATGGCTTCTTATAAATTGATGTGTTAGATGGATTTTGTCTTAACTTCCCGAAGTAGCAAAATATTAAAAATGCTCACTGTTGTTTGGGGTATTTGTTCAGTACATAAATGAAAGTGATTTATTTTCTGTGCTGAAAGTTACAGTAGTGCCTTATATAGATAATATGCTATAAAGATAAAGGTAAAGGCCCTCCCGTTGATCGTCGATTTGCTCGAGCGGGCCCAGTAACGTCTCCATTGGAGACTTTGTTGTTACTGTGTTTGGCATATTGAATACTCTCGGTAGCTTGCCGGGCTCTCCAAGAGGGGCGGAGGAATCGAACTCGGGTTGGCCATGTTGGCCGCTTGTAAGGCGAACGCCCTACTGCTGTGCTAAATGAAAAGAGGCATAGCAATTGTCAGATTCAGCTAATAGAGGTTCTAGATTTCAATCTAAAACACTTTAAACTCCATAAATGAAAATAAACAATTTTGGCATCCTGGGACAAACAAAATTATTTTGTTTCTTTGGCTATTCAAATTTTCAATAAGTCAGGCTCTTAGTGGACTGCTGTATTAAATGAAATAATGAGTGTAAGTACTTTAAGTACTGAGAGCTCACTCAGACTTATAGTAGGCTACTATGAGGAATAGCTAACTGGCTAGTAGAACACGTTTATACTGCAATTCCTTTAATTGAAAGCTGCTCATCTGAAGCTCTGATTGCTCTCGAGTACTTTGATATTCCTTGAATAAATGAGCCTGAATCTGATTAGTGGGTAATAGCCAAGTCTCTAATCTGATAACATGAAAGTTTATACATAGGTTTGTATTCATCCACATTTGTATATTTCTTATTGTAGGGTACCATTTAAGTAATTTAAACTGTTCTTATTTTTACTTCTTCAATTATACTTTAGTTCTATTTTGGAGGGTTTTTTTGAGAAAAATCATGGATTACCCTCAAAATCAACTTGGATATGAATATTCTTTCAAAACTAACATATGATATGTCAAAATGGAGCCAGCAAAGGAATTGAGGTGTTTTTTTTTTTTTTTTTGCTTTTTGGGTCACACCTGGCGATGCACAGGGGTTACTTACTCCTGGCTCTGTACTCAGGAGTTACTCCTGGCGGTGCTCAGGGGACCATATGGGATGCTGGGAATTGAACCCGGGTTGGCCGCGTGCAAGGCAAACACCCTATCCGCTCTGTTATCTCTCCAGCCCGAATTGAGAATGTTTTTTAATTTGTTTTTGGTGAAGTTTGATCATTCCTGAAGAGCAAGAGCCCCATGCCTACTCCTGGCTCTGTGATCAGAGATCACTCCTAATGGCAATTCTTGAAGAACCATGTGTGGTGCTAAGGATTAAACTCAGGTCAGCAAGGCAAGCATCTACCTGCTTACTGAGATTTAATTTTTTTTTTATCATTTTACTTGATCACCTTTTAAATTAGTTAGCCTACATTATTTCTCTGGTATTGAAGTTGAGTAAAGTCCCCCCAAATGATGAACGTACAAACTTATCTATCTCAGAATTGCAAAATCACATGTATATTTATACTTCTGATATTATATATGTATATATATATAAATATGATTATATCACAACTATTTCCTAGCCCAAGTTCTGGGTTGATACCAAGTTTAAATAAACCTTTATTGTTTATTGACTGTATTCAGATACAATATCTAGATTCTCTGCTATTGACTTTCTATAAAATAAAAATAATTAGTCAAAGTCACTGAGGTTATTATGAGAATTGAAAAATTTGTGTCTTACATGTAACTATTCTTAGTCAATTTTAACTGATATTTATAATTATAATATTATATTTATTATACAAAAATATTATTTATTACTTCTATAAATATGGCAAGTTGAGAACATTTGTTCTAAATTTCTGAAAATTACAGAGTTTAGTAGATGGAGAAATCTTGTTTTATTTTTAAACATATATGACTCTCTCACCTAAATGCTCTCAGTTTGTCTACGTCCTCTCTCCCAAAGATTCATGTCCCCAATCTGAGCCTTTTCCCTCCTGACTCAAGAATTGGTACAGAGGGAAAGGACAGAGGGGAAGACATTTGTCCTGCATGGGACCTGCCACCCCATGTGGTCTCATTTATTTATTTGTTTTTGGCGCTTTGTGTCACACCAGGGCTGGAGCCATAGCACAGAAGGTAGGGTGTTTGCCTTGCACATGGCTGACTCGGGTTCGATTCCTCCATACCTCTCAGAAAGCCTGGCAAGCTACCTAGAGTATCCCACCCGCACAACAGAGCCTGGCAAGCTCCCTGTGGTGTATTCTATATGCCAAACACAGAAACAACAAGTCTCACAATGGATATGTTACTGGTGCCTGCTTGAGCAAATCAGTGAACAATGGGAGGACAATGCTGTAGTGCTACAGTGCTATGACTATCTCACATTATGATTTCCTCATCAATATAATTGTTAAAATAATGGCTTCTCGTTGCACTCTTCCAAGAATCTATTGAGATACCACTGGTGGAAAGTGATATGCACCGGTCAGCTGCTATGTAACTATAAAGCGACTATGGTGGTCTATTGGGCTGGAGCAATAGCACAGCGGATAAGGCGTTTGCCTTGCATGCAGCCAACTTGGCCAAGCCGGGTTTGATTCCTCCACCCCTCTCGGAGAGCCCTGTAAGCTACCGAGAGTATCTCGTCCGCACGGCAAAGCCTGGCAAGCTACCCGGGATGTATTTGATATGCCAAACATAGTAACAACAAGTCTCACAATGGAGACGTTACTGGGTCCACTTGAGCAAATCAATGAAAAACGGCAGGACAGTGCTACAGTGGTGTTCTATCAAGGAGTGAACGGGGGAGGGAAATAGAAATAATGTTCTTTATAAGGATGGAACAATCTTTTAATAGAATAGATGTTTATATGTAGTTTCGGGCATAGATTGGTAGAAATTTAAGACTCGTGGTGAAAATGAGATAATAGCAGAAAGGGAGGGTCATCCTGCAATAGGTATTTTCTTATTATAACTAAGGAACATAAAATTCTTTTATAAGCAAACATAGATGGGCTAATACAAAAATACTGCTTATGGTGGGAGAGGAGTTCTTACTCTCAGGTATGCAGATATTGAATTTTCATGTTATTTTATTTAACAGATGAGTCACAGTAGATATGAGATTATGAAACTCTTACTTTTCAGAGAAATATGCAACAAATTAACTTGGGGAATGCTAAAAGCCTGAGAAAAATATAGGTATAAAACTGCAGGGCTGGAGTAATAGCACAGCTGGTAGGGTGTTTGCCTTGCATGCAACCAACCCGGGTGCAATTCCTAGCATTCCCATATGGTCCCCTGAGTACCGCCAGGAGTAATTCCTGAGTGCAGCAGTAACCCCTGATCATCCTGGGTGTGGCCCAAAAAGCAAAAAACAAAAACAAAAACAAAAACAAAAAAACCTTTATGAGAGGAGGGAGGCCAGAGTAATAGTACAGTACAGTATGTGGCTGACCTGGGTTCAACCCCTAAATCCAGCCAGAAGTAATTCCTCAGTATAGAGCCAGGAGTAACATCACCATGTGTGGCCTATAAACAAAAACAAACAAAAAAGCTTCTTCTTGGCTTACTTAAAGGCATATATGAATGGGAGAAAAAAGAAATAAAGGGAGAAAAAGAGAGAAAATTAAGGTTTGATGTGTACTGTTTTCTAGCTAAATAAATTAGTATAAAGCAATTTGGAATTGTCACATTCCAACACACAAGTTGCTTCTGTTTTCAAAAAGCAATTTTCTGTATTGATGGTTTGTTTTTATTTTTGTAAATTTCTGAGTAAAATCTGTTCCTTTTCATATTTCCTAATGATCTTTCCAGTTAGAAAGTCTGAGCTATTGGTTGGAAATCATTATGTCAGCTATATTCTGTGATATTTCACATTTATATTGAGTCTGTCAATAACCTAAAAAAAAAAAATCAGTGTTTTAAGCATCAGTCTGAGAAAAACAAAAGGAATTCATAGTTTAACACTTTCTGGCTTTTCATATTTGAGGAGTAAGCTGAGAAAATTTAATAAACACATTTTTTTAAAAAAGGATTTCTGAATATAAGTTCTAAGTAATGTTGAAGTATCAGGGAACTAAATAACCAATGTCATACTGACTGATGGCTAGACATCATCCAGGTCCCCAGACCCATTTACAGATGGGAAAATGGTCTAGGTCAGTGATTCTCAGGATGAAGAGCCCAGAGCATCTGAATCCCTGAGGAACACCTTAGCTGTGCTTAATCCTGACACCTGCACCTGGATCTACTGAAATTCCGGGAATGGGACTCAACAGACTGCTTTTGCAAGCCCTCCAGGTGACTCTGATTGCATTACAGCTTGAGAACAGATTCATTTGATCCATCCCCTCCCCCCCCCCAACACTCACCCCAGTGTTCTTTCGCTGCACCATGCTGTTCCTTTTCTTCACTTTCTTCCTTAGTCTTGGGAATTTAAGGAAAGGAGACGCCCGAATCAATTGTGTAACAGTTGGAGCACTGAGGAAATTATTTTGTGTACACAGATTCAAAAGCACTTTTGCATCGCTTGAAAGTCTTAACCCCCCAAAAAAACTGATATTAAGAGTTTGGCAATGCTGATCATTTTCTCCTTTTCTTAATTCATAGACCTGAGTCTCCTAGAATTTCTTGGAGATATTGCAGGATACTACTTTGCCCTCCAGTGTTTTGAATGAGCCCTAATACTTTGGTTCAATGAATCAGATCTCTATCCCTTCACTTACCTAGAAGCCAGATTAATAAAGAAGACTGGCAAACAACTCATGAGCCGTCCTCTGCATTTCTCTACACTTACATCCTTAATTGCACTGCAAATTTATGTGTCTTACTCTGAACTCAATGTGTGCTTTGGAATGCTGAGTATGACACACCTAAGAATTAGTACACATTGCATTTAATCATGAAAAGAAGATAGCCATTGTTGGACTCTGGATAATATGTAAATTGTCTTCTTGATTGACCTAAATTGGTTTACTTAGATTTATTGCAATTCTTCCATAAAGTAATTGTGATGACTCTTTTGCAAACAAACCAGGTACATGTTCTCCCCCCTACCCTCCATCCCCCCCCCCCCCCCGTGAATGTAAGAAGGCACAAGGAGAATCTCCACTGAAGACAGAATTCCACTTTCCACAAAGCTCAGTTTCGCAGAGACCCTCGCTTCTAAAACTTCGTCTAATTTTATTCTGGCAATTTGTTATTCTTTTAAAAAGGTCTCCAAATTTGTGCAAGCTTCAGACCCCACAAAATCTAGATCCTTCCTTGATCAGGGAAGGTGGTCTGTTAGAAGGCAGAACTATTTTACATGTTGAACTCGATAAAAGCCTTTCCATTTATGCTCAGTGAACATTGAACCAAAATGAGTACTCCCGTCATTTTTAAAGCCCATAGAAATGGTTTCTGTGTAAACTCCTTGACAGTTGCTGGTGGCTTTGGATTAGCTTTAGACTGGGCTGTCAATCACTTCTTTAGCATTTTAGATTTTCTTTCTGTTGAATAACAATTACAAGAAGCACTTAGCAGCTTACTGTGATGTTAGGCAATGGAGTGTGTATTCACACCCTTAGAAGTGGAAATTCTTTGTAAAGCTTCATAAGAAGGGCTACTTTACATTTTGAATTCTGGCTCCAAGAGTTCATAAACAATCCGAAGAGAAAGCATCTGGATTCATTTCTAGAGTCAATGCCAATGCTTGCATCACTGATGTCTTAAGATGGCACTATTATTTTTTTTTCTTAAGAAAATGGTGATGTCAAAAGAGCCAAAAATTGTTTCAGTTGTAACTAGGATCCAGTTTAGACAGTTTTGATTATACCTAATTTTAAAATACCCAATGGGAGATTATAGCATGATTGCTGTCCTTTTTAGTTGGCTTTTCTCAGCTTTAAATTGCTAACAAGTTTTTCCCTGGCCCAAATTACTTTCCATTAGCCTCAGCGTCTTTGTATGTTAACTTATGTAAGTGTTATATGACATCCAGCTCCCAGGGTCAAGAAGATGCTTAAAGGGTTGTAGTGCATACTTTGCATGGGGGAACAATCAGTAATCCTTCAAGGGCCCCAAAATATCATGGGGGGAAATTTCCTCAAAAAAGTACAAAAATGGACTGGATTGATAGTACAGCGGGTAGGGCATTTGCCTTGCACATGGCCGACCAGGGTTCGATTCCAAGCATCCCATATGCCCCCCCCCAGCACTGCCAGGAGTAAATCCTGTGCATTTTAATTACTCTCATTCAATCGGAATTTAGCCCTTTGGTGAAATATTGTCACTGTCACTGTCCTCTCATTGTCCATCTATTTGCTTGAACAGGCCCAGTAATGTCTAATTTGTGAGACTGTTACTGTGTTTTGTGAGACTTGTTACTGTGTTTGGCATATCGAATACCTCTCGGGGAGCTTGCCAGGCTTTGCTGCATGGGCAAGATACTCTCGGTAGTTTGCCAGGCTCTCCATGAGGGGCAGAGGAATCAAACCTAGCTCAGTTGGGCTGGCCGCATGCAAGGCACATGCCCTACTGCTGTGCTATCGCTCTTACAGAAAATATTAGTTTAGCTTAAGATTCAAATGAAACCAATGATATGAAGGGCAGAGTACTCATATTAGTTTGCTGCCTGGCTCTGCTCAAATAGTGGTGTAGTATTCCCCATTCTTGTTATGGTCTCTAGACATTGCTATCAAGTTGTAGGACAGATTTTAATAGGCAAATGCAAAAATAGCTTGTTTAGATTATTAGTAAATGTCAATCCTTACAAAAATGACCTCTGGACCAAGCAATAGTAGACCAGATAGGGCACTTGCCTTGCAAACAGCAGACCCGGATTCAATTCCTGATGCTATGTATGGTCCTTTGAGCCCTTCCAGAAATGATCCCTGAGTGCAGAGCAAGGAGTAAGCCCTGATCAAGACCAGTTATCATCCAAAAATCACCCCACCATCACCACCGCCAAAATGACCTTTCTACTTTCTCTGTATTCACATTCAAATAGCCAAATTAGTCAGCATCTTTCCATTTTATCACTGACTTTAAAAAAGACTATTGCTTTCATATTTTATACTTAACATTCTTTCTAAATATTTTAATGGCCATTTTTTTCTAGTAATTTTTTATTTTATAAAATATTTTTCTTGCTAGCCCTCATATTTTTAGAACTTCTTTTTCCCTAGCATGACTGAACATTTACGGTAAGTACAGAATTAGGAGATATGGGCTAGAAAAAAATAATCTCTCCTTGCTTATCATGGAGAATCATAGTTAAGAATTTTGAGAATAGTGTAGCAGGAAGCAGAGTGGTTCTTTCACATAGAGAGATCCCCTAATTCAACCATCTTGCCAGCAAAAAATATTTTGTGTATCCACAGAATATTTAGCTCTTTTGTTTCAAATTGAAATAGTCTGTTAGAACAGTGTTTCTCAATCATTTTCTGACCATGACTCCCTCCAACCTTGTCTGCTTTCTATAGTCCTCTGTTCTGCCTGTCTGGTCGCTTGCTTTGGCTCCATATTTATATGAGTTTTACCTTGGACTATCCTGGGGTCCTGCAAAGAAGGGGACCACATGTTGTCCCCACTGAGAAATGAGGTGTTAAGAATTTTACAATATTGTTTTTTCCCAAGTCAGGGTTATTTGTAATGATTTTTTTTTTACTTCTCCTTGGAATCTTTGAAATAGTGCTTTTCAATTGTGACTATGGACCACTTTGAATATTTAAATTATCTTTTTGTCAAGAAGCTCTACTAATGTTACTAAGTTGTCATTTTCCATTATTGCAGAAGAGTTTAGGAAACTTTTTTAAATTTTTTTTTATTGTTTTGCTTTTTGGGTCACACCTGGCATTGCACATAACTTACTCCTGGCTCTGCACTCAGGAATTACTCCTGGCGGTGCTCAGGAGACTATATGGGACGCTGGGAATCGAACCCGGCTTGGCCACATGCAAGGCAAACGCCCTACCCACTGTGCTATCTCTCCAGCCCAAGTTTAGGGAAAGTTTTGTAGGTTTCTTTTCATCTTAGTAATTTAGGGGTATTTTACGGAAAAAAGGGGGAATATTCATAAAAAAAGGTTAAAAAAAAAGGTAAAGCGCTCAATGGACTGGAGTGTGTGTTTTGCATGTCTGAATTCAGTTCCACCCTGTTTACCCCACCCCACACACCTGCACATCATGGTCCGCCAGGCATAGGTTGGAGTGATACCCAAGCAGTTAACCAGAAATATCCCTTGGGTACCTTCAGGTATAGACAAACAAAATAACCAAACAAAATGTGTGAAGTATAATATCTACCGTGTTAGTCAATAAATATTAGTTATTTCTAACATATTATTGTAAATATTACCTCTGTCATTAATTTTGTGATGTGTTATAAGGAAAATGAAAACTTAGAAAGATTAACATGTCACTCTAATATGTAGAAATTTAATTTATATTTTATTAAAATGTTATATCTTAATTAAAGGAGCTGGAGCGATAGCACAGCGGGTAGGGCGTTTGCCTTGCACGCAGCCAACATGGCTGACCCGAGTTTGATTCCTCCGCCCCTCTCGGAGAGCCCGGCAAGCTACCGAGAGTATTCGATATGCCAGACACAGTAACAACAAAGTCTCCGATGGAGACGTTACTGGGCCCGCTCGAGCAAATCGACGATCAACGGGAGGGCCTTTTTATCTTAATTATGCCCTATTCCTTGATTTTTATTTGTAGCACAGCTATATTTCAAATATAAAATTGTAAATGAGAGAGAAATAATCAGAACATTTTATTTAATGTAAATTATATGTAAAAAGTAAAGAGCCTCCCGTTGATCATCGATTTGATCGAGCAGGCCCAGTAACGTCTCCAATGGAGACTTTGTTGTTACTGTGTCTGGCATATCGAATACTCTCGGTAGCTTGCCGGGCTCTCCGAGAGGGGCGGAGGAATCGAACTCGGGTCAGCCATGTTGGCTGCGTGCAAGGCAAACGCCCTACCCGCTGTGCTATCACTCGAGCAGTAAATTATATGAAATTATGAAAATAATTATCATTTATTAGCTATCTCAGAAAACTTGCCTGTTGCTAACTTTCCAGGATAGAAATTTGGTGTCACATAGTACTATTTGACTTTGTTTACAGAGGTTAGAAATGTGACTCAGTGGTAAAACACTTGACTTACTAATATGAGACTCTGTATTTGAATTCCAAAAGTAATCCCCCCACACACAAACATGTGTGCGCACGTGTGTGTGAATGCCCATGCATGCACCATCTTGTTAACAAGATGAACATGGAAAGGTATTCCACCTTGTGCTTTTAATTTGTATATTTATAAAATTAAAACCAAGTTTTACATATATTTTTGTACTAAAGATTGTTTTTAAGATATCCAATGTTCTATTTTTCACTCTTGTTTCTTTTAAATTCCATTTTTAGGGAAAAGAACAGAACTTCTTTTTGCAGTATTTACCTCCACTAGTTTAACATATTTAAATGGAATATTTGTTTTAAAAGAAGAAAGTATTAGTTTTAGGCTCAATAGCACAGCAGGTAGGGTGTTTGCCTTGCACTTGGCCAACTTGGCTGACCTGAGTTCAATTCCTCCACCCCTCTTGGAGAGCCTGGCAAGCTGCAGAGAGTATCTTGCCCTCACGGCAAAATCTGGCAAGCTACCTGTGACATATTGGATATGCCAAACATCGTAACAACAAGGCTCACAATGGAGATGTTACCGGGTTGTAGCTACAGTGCCTGAATTCAGTCCCATTCTCTTTATTCATATGGATAAATATATTTCTTATGTAGTTTTCTTATGTAGTAAACTATTATTTTGCATATTTTACAGCTATGCTCTTTCTAAATTATCTTTCTTGGCTTTTTGTTTGCTTTTGCATTTAAAGATACATCATATAGAGTGAAATGACATTACTTGCTTGATGCAGATATCAATCTCTACTTCTTAGCCATTCATATTCTCTTTAGTTCTTTTAATCTACCCACCTCCATGAAGAAATACATATAACCAATACGCTTGTTTTATCACTATCATTATCAACATTATTGTATTACTATTTTAATTGGAGAAATAGGACACATCCATCAGTGTTCAGGTGTTTCTCACAGCTCAGTGCTCAAGGATTCATGGAGTGCCAGGGGTCAACCAGCGCTTCCTATATGCAAAGCATCTGCTCAACCTGTGCAGTTCTGTCTTTCACCTACTAATTCTTCTAATTACACACCAAATCAAGACATTTTAAATATTGTACGGGTATTTTCCTAGAAGCAATTCTCTAAATTTTAGTCATTAATGAATATGCCTGTTGAGATAAATTGTTATGAATGTGATTGAAATAAAGAATAGGTTTGACTTGAAAAACCTCAACACTAATCTATTAATATGTTTTCCTCTCGGAAAATGCTTTCTTTGGGAGGGATTCTAGAGAGAATTTACCTGTGACCTCTGCAGGGTAACCAGCTACTTATTAATATAAGTGAACCCTGAGACAAAAATGGTCACTTGGATAATTTGGGAATTCCCAAAATCCGTAATATAAAAATTATGAGCACAATCATCCCACATCACCCATAGGGAATTGATCTAGCATTCATTTTGGTAGTACAATCCATAGTTGCTCAAGTGCCTTAATTGTAAAATGAGATTGTAATTTCCTATAGCTTTCATAGATCCTCCCTTTAAGTAATTTCTAGATTATAATACCTAATAAAGATAAAGGCAATGTAAAATTTGTACTACTATATTACTTAGGGAATGATAAGAAAATGAATCTATACATGTTTAATAAGAAAACAATAATATAAGCCTATTTCAAAACTATTTTAATCCAAAATTGGTTGGATCCATTGATGTAGGACCCTCAGATGAAGAATTCAGTGTACTTTACCATTTAGTGCTTTTATATAATACTTTTCATAAATACTGTTATATAAAATCATGTTTCTGAATAGTAGCATATATAAAGAAATCATCTCAGGCCAGAGTGATAGTACAGGGGGTAAGGCAGTTGCTTTGCATAATGCTTTTTTTTTCTTGCCTATCACTCAGTTATCCCCAATAGAAACTCATATAGGAGCATAGTTAGGGAGAAATCACTTTTTCTGATCACAAAATAATAAATGACATCCCTCATCTGTGGAATATAAAGAGAAAAAACAAGATAATATGCAGTATCCAATAATGATAAACACTTATCTTGGATCATAAAACTTATTAGTGGGGAAAGATGTGGTGGGAATAAAGATCAGAACAGATAGAAACAGTAGAACAGGATCATGGGCACATTGGTGGTGTTGGGGTGTGAACTTTATACATTCATTACTATAAACTTTAACACTAATGGATCATATTATATAAATTATAATGAAAGGCTTATTTAGATTATCTTCTTATCATTTAAACAATTTGAATGAGTAAACCATTCAAAATTGGTTACTGTATTGTAAATCTTTGGAACTTTCTACTATGAATTGTTAGAATCTTTTTGAATCTTGTCAAGTTCTATGCATTTTTGGAATAAATTCTTGCGGGTACACCCATTAAGATTCCTGCTTTTAATTCATGTGTTCTTAGACATTCTAAAGTCTTTGATGCTCTCCTAAATCTTAATATCTTAGTACTCTGTTTTTATGAACTCTACTGGGGTTAAGTTCCTGTAGCTTATTCTGTTTCTTGGGTTTCTTTCTACTAATTCTCCTTGTAATTTTTAACTTTGTTTTAACCACATAAGCCCTGGATCTTCCTATCTAGTCTTTACCTCCTTCTGTATGTCTTTCAGAACTCACTAAATGGGAGTATAATCTGCCCTATAGATTCAGGCCAAAACTAAAATAATCAACCTAACTCCTCGTTTTTTCCTCTCTCTTTTTTTTTCTTTTTGGGTTACAACCAGCAATGCACAGGGGTTACTCCTGGCTCTGCACTCAGGAGTTACTCCTGGCAGTGCTCAGGGGACCATATGGGGTTCTGGGAATCGAACCCGGGTCGGGTCTGCTGCATGCAAGGCAAACACCCTACCTGCTGTGCTATCTCTCCAGCCCCTTCCCTCTCTTTTGACATAGAGAAACTCGTCTATCAAAATACATCCTCAAAGTACTCACTTTTTCTATCAACTGGCATATGTTTTCAAGTGATGGTGCAATTCATATCATTGATAATCTTCTGATGGAGTATATGTTTCTAGAAAACTTAGAACTCTGAACCAATAAGTCAATGTGGAGGACAGTAAAATCGGTTTTTTCTTAAGCATACCATCCTGCATAGAATATGTCATTTGCCCTGGTTGTCAGTGATTTAAGATTTTATGAGAATATGTCAAGTTCATTCTTTAAGAATTACTGGGGGAATGTTGAAACAGAAAAATCATTTTAATATAAGTAAGATAAATTATTCTTCAGTTGCCCTTAAGGTTTCCACATGTACTATAATGAAGCATTGGAAAACTAATTATCTTTGTGAATTTTGCATATTTTACAGGATTCATATGTTCATGGTGTGGGATATTACTTGAAATGAGTACCCTGTTTATTTAGAACATGGGAAGTCTCTTGATGGGTTATACATTACAGTTAGATTAAGAACTGGAATTACAAAGAGAAATCTGTCTCTAAATGTAGAATTTAATCAGAGATCACATAGTCAAATTATTCTCTTTGCTTTTGTTTTTCTACTCAGAACAACATTTTTCAGGTATTTTTTAAAAATTAGCTATCATTATTTAATTTGTTCCCATTATTACTTTAATAACACATCAAGCCTAATAGTAACTCATTGTAATGATGTGGACTTTTTGATTAAGTGCAATACAATCTGTTGCTGTAAGGCAGTTAATTAAAGTGCTGTTCCTGTACTACTAACCATAATGACCAAAAGGAGAGAGAAAGAGGTGGGGGAGAGAAGGAAGTGTCTGCCTTGGTAGACTGGGTGAGAGGGGTGAAAGGAGGAAATGGAGGACATTGGTGATGGGAAATGCACATGCTGAAGGGATGGGTACTGAGATATTGTATAGCTGAAACACAATCATGGACTTTGTGACATATCTCATGCTGATTTTATACATATATATATGTATATATATATATGTATATATATATGCCGGAGCCATAGCATAGCAGATAGGGCAGCTGACCCGGGTTCAATTCTTCTAACTCTTGGAGAGCCCAGCAAGCTACCGAGAGTATATTGCCCACATGGCAGATCCTGGCAAGCTCCCCATGACGTGTTCAATATGCCAAAAACAGTCACAACAAGTCTCACAATGGAGACATTACTGGTGCCCACTCGAGCAAATCGATGAACAACAAGAAGGATAGTGCTCTCTTTCTCTATTTATATATATGTATATATATATATATTTGATATATAATAAAATGTCTACTTTAAAAAAAAACAATTTGTAAACCTGAGTGCCCCAGAACTGATGACTGGTTAAAGAAACTTTGGTACATCTACACAATGGAGTACTATGCAGCTCTTAGAAAAGATGAAGTCATGAAATTCATATACAAGTGGTACTACATGCAAAATATCATGCTAAGCGAAATGAGTCAGAAAGAAAGGGACAGACATGGAAAGATTGCATTTATCTGGGGAATATAAAGTAATAAAATAGGAGACTAACACCCAAGAATAGCCGACATAAGTACCAGGAGGATTACTCCACGGTTTTGAGCCAGCTGCACACACTAGGGGAAAAGGCAGCTCAGATAGAGAAGGGAGCACCAAATAAAGGGTGTTGAGAGGTTCCTCTCAGGATGGGAAATGGGAAATGCCTGATGAGAGTAGATTATAGACCGAACATGATTGTCACCCATTGCCTCTTTTGCAAACCACAACACCCAAAAGGAGAGAGATAACAAAAGGGAATGCCCTGCCACAGAGGCAGGGTGGGAGGGGTGGATGGGGGTGGGAGGGATACTGGGATTCGTGGTGGTGCGAAATGGGCACTGGTGGAGGGATGGGTATTCGATCATTGTATGGCTGAAACCAAAGCACGAAAATTTGTAAGTCTACGGCTGTACCTCATGGTGTTTCACTAATAAAAATTTAAGGAAAAAAAACAAAAGACACTTTTTGCCCAGGGCCCTATCTCACTAAATTCAAAATCTTTAAAATCTAATGGAAAAAAATAGACAAACTTCAGGACTGTTTAATGTATTATATAATTAAGCCTTCACAGTTTGTAGTATGAACAAAGTAATAGGAAAAGACTTGGTATAATTCATTCCAAAGTACAATTGTACTCCTCTTAGTCACTAAGTCAGAATTTATGTACATTTTAATAACTATGAAAGTCACACAAGTAGTGATGTTGTTCCCAAGCTGTTGGCTCACACTGGGTTGGCCTTGCTGCTCCCTCAGGGAGCTTAGGGTTTATTCAGCCACTCCCACAACAGTGCAACTGAGGCATACCCAATTCCATTGGACACAAATAATACTATGTTGATTTTCTCTTTCCTTTATATCATTTGTATGGTTTATTTAGCAATGTACTTTTTTTGTATAGACACAGGAAAACAATTGATGCTATGCTATGTAACATGGGAGTTAACTGACTCCAAAATAATATTTACTCCTGGCATCCTTATTTACTTGACTTAAGTCTCAGTTGCCCTTAGTTCCTAGCACTCCTAGAGCAGGGTCCTGATGAGGGACTGATGGACCCAGGGCAAGCTGTGAGCTACCCTTGCATTGAAATGGCCATGAAACTTAACAATATGTTAAGAGCGTGGTCATGGACAAACTCTCATGACCCAAAAGAGGTAACTGAATAAGGACTCTGCTGGCATTAGAAAGATTAACCTGGCCTGAGGACTTTGGTCTGAAATATATAGTGAGATGTCTCTAGGAAGAACCAAACTTTAAGCTTAATATCTCTCTCACTGTTCTCGTACAAAATGACATTGCTAGAAATATTATAAGAAGTATATGTATTGTTGCTGAGGAGAAAGCAATACACCCTGGGTGGAATCCAGCCCTTGGGTAGATCTCCTGGTAATCTTGAGTAATTTCCTAATTGTCCTTGAGGAGGAGTGGCCTTTACCTCTCTTTGTTGTTACTATGTTGTTCAACCCCACCTTTGTATCCTCACCCTACATGATTCCTATACAACTGCACTGTAAGAGGTTGTTGTGGGGAGAATGAAGACTGGAGACAATGGAGTAAGACTTGTGGGAGAGACTGAAGATGCACTGTAGCACTGTCCTTCCATTGTTCGTCGATTTGCTCAGGTGGGTCCAGTAACGTCTCCATCGTGAGACTTGTTATTACTGTGTTTGGCATATCGAATACATCACGGGAGCTTCCCAGACTTTGCTGTGTGGGCGAGATACTCTCGGTAGCTTGCTGGAGGGGTGGAGGAATTAAACCCGGGTCACCTAGGTCAGCCACATCGGCCAGGTGCAAGGCAAACATCCTACCCACTGTGCTATCACTCCAGCCCAGACTGAAGATGAGAGACTAGAAATAAGACTGGAGAGAGATGGACAGTCACGAGGCGAGGTGTTGGGGAAGGAGATGAAAGTGTTGGCTATAGACTAAGGAATCTGGGAACAAATCCTTGAGGAATACCTAATAAATTGCTGTTACATATCTTACATATAAATCCATTTGGACATATGTTGGGTTAATCCTAACAATTATCTTACAAAATAGATTGACTTGTACACCTTTTACCATAGAGGAAACAGAGTGAAGGAAAACAAAACCTGTAACGGATAGTTCAACTGTAATTTGCAGTGCAAAAGCAGAATTTAGGCTCTTCTTTTCAGAACTCTCCATAGCATCATAGAAATTAGTTAAAATTAACAAATCTATAATAACATAATACTACAAAGATGAATTATTATTATGGATTTAACAGTTTCCATTAATGAGGTTCCTTTTTAAAAAAATTTTTATTAGTGAGACACCATGAGGTACAGTTGTAGACTTACACATTTTGGGGTTTCAATTATACAATGATCGAGTACCCATCCCTCCACTAGTGCCCATTCTCCACCCCCAATGATCCCAGTATCCCTCCCACCCTCCCATCCCCCCCATCCCCCCCTGCATCTGTGGCAGGGCATTCCCTTTTGTTCTCTCTCTCCTTTTGGGTGCTGTGGTTTGCAAAAGAGGCATTGAGTGGCAATCATGTTTGGTCTGTAGTCTACTTTCAGCATCCTTTTCCCATCCTGGGAGGATCCTCCCAAAACCCTTTATTTGGTGCTCCCTTCCTGTTAGCCTAAGAATAATAGCCCTTTTGAGAAAGTACATTATAAAATCAAATAATCAAATCACCATTTAAGAAGACTCATGGTCTTTGTCTTTAGGAAGTATATAAACCAATGTTGGACCCAAATAAATATATTTATAAAACAATTTTTAACAATGACTTCAAGTGATGAAATTTTCTTTTTATTGCTATTCTTTGTCGTCACTTAAATTCTTTAAATGGCAGTTTTTTAAGAAAATATAATTGGAGTGATAAAATATGTACACTATATACAAGGTCAGTATTTTTGTGTTAAATATATGTGCTTAAAATATTATAGTTTAGGTAACATAGATATCATAGTGTTGATGTTTCAGATTAATCATACCTCACAAGGAAAATATTTAATATCTAAGTTGATAAAACAATTGGTGAAGTTATATAATACTTCAGCAAGAGTCTGTTTCCCACACAGATCTCATTTTCTTGTTATGTTTTCTCAAAATATGAACTTAGTATGTGTTTTATTAATTTAAATTTTAAATGGTTTTATTTTGAATATTGTCAACAAAAGGCTTAAGGTTATGTTAAGAAGCTTTGTAATATTTGTGACTTGAATATACTTACAAACTTTCTGGGAATTTTTTTTTGTAGTCACTTACTTATATGCCAGAAAATATTTAGGAAAATTTGGCACCTTGTCTATTTAAAGAGCAGACTTCTTCAAAACTGAAAAAAGAGAATGCAGTAACTTTCAGAAAGAGAAACTGAATCATCAATGGTATGATCATCTATGCACTAGTTCTACACTGCCCAATAGAGTAGATGTTAGCCACCTGTGACTGCTGAGAACTTGAATGTGGCTATTTCAAACTGAGACATGTTTTAAGTCTCAAAAATACAGCAAATTAAAAAAATAGGACTTACAAAAATGCTGAATATTTTATAAATGTTTTATGTTGCATTTTAAATGATGTTTGAGAATGCTTATATATATTCATGATATCGTTTTGCATTACTAATATTTATTTTTTACTTAATTTATAAATGTGCATCCTAGAAATTTTTCAATTACATATATGAATATTGTTCTACTGGTAATTCATAAATTATCTAAATGGAAAGACAAATTGTTAAAGACATCCTTCTCCTATGTTGGTACTCGTTGCCTATAACTCTAGGATTAAAGTCCATGGCATGAAAAGCATACCATATTGATATTCAGTTATACACATTCAATTTATTTCAACTCATACTTTCATTTTACTACCTATTTTGACATTTATCAGAAAGTGCACTGTCACTGTCTGTGACACTGTCCTCCCATTGTTCATCTATTTGCTCGAGCGGGCCAGTAATGTCTCCATTTTGAGACTTGTTGTTACTGTGTTTTTGCATATTGAATATGTCTCAGTAGCTTACCAGGCTCTCCGAGAGGAGCAGAGGAATCGAATCCAGTTTGGCCTGGCTGGCAGCACGCAAGGCAAACACCCTCCGCTGTGCTAAAGTACAAAGATTAGAATTAAAAAGTGCAGCATCTGCTGTGCATTTGGATCTCTATGTAAATAAAACATTCTAGGAAAGTGCTTTGCAGCTTCAAAAAAGAGAGTGGTGGGGATTTCTCATTTTATTGACATGATTAAAAAGAAAAGAATTGAAATGAACCTGAAAAAAAAAGCGAGAATTTGGTTAAGATAGAGGTCTAGGTATTTGAAAGTCCTGGCACAACAATTATAAATATAGAAAAGTAAATATAGTTAATGTCCTTCAAATTAGAGTAAATAATCCAGTTGACCCAGAATAGAGAAATTAAAACAAATAGAAAAGACAGGTGATGCTTAGATTGTGAAAGCCTTGCATGCCAATGTGAAAAAGTATTTATCTTTCATATATCAGGAGAGAGCAAGGTACCAAGGACTCAAAGACATGCTACTAATACTGTAGTTTTTCAGCTTTAGTTGAGAAATGTTTTATGGAATAAAACTGCATAGACTAATTAAGACAACACTGTAGTTTTTCAGGAAAGTGTAAGGAAGAAATGGACATTGAAGGTATTCCTGAGGTATTTTGCTGTATTGCATTCTAAAGCATACACGTGTGATAAGGGTATTTCATTGAGAAAGTGAGTGTTGGGGAAAGGAATAAGGTAATGTGCACAATAAATCTGGCAGGAGTGAGTTTTACTTTCATGTATATCACCCAAGTGCACCCATTCCGAATGGTAACTGCCAGTCGTGTCAATTGCTGTAGGAAAGCTCTGAATCGTATATTTGCCATGGGAATATAATAGCTATCACAAGGGAATCCAAGTTTGTTTTTGGTTTTTTTTTTTCAACTGTAGCAGACAGAGATATAAAATAGATGAGAATCTGCTCTTGTGATAGGAGAAAATAAATGATAGCTTTCCTGTACAGGGAATACAAAGATACAAAATTCTGTTCTTAGTCATTGGTTGCAGATAAACAGTTATTGGATTGGAAACATCTTCTTTGGTTTTATGTAAACTTATCTTGACATCCTGTGTATGTGTGTGTGTCCTCTGATGATAGAAATTGTTTCTGTTAGACCTGATGCTTAATAAAACTTTACAAAATTATTTCCTTTCTTTAGTTATGCAAAGGCCCATCAAGAAAGTGGCTTAGCTCATGCTTAGGTCAGAGTTGTAAATGTTAAAGGCAGCTCTCTGAACACAAGTTTACAAAGAAAGCTTCTTTTCTTTTTTCTTTTTACAGATAATAACTGATACTTGTACGGGTAACTTTTTCCACTGTCAGATACTCAAATTTATTCTATAGAGAATTAAAGTCTTAGCAACTCAAACTAAAGATAATTGATGATACATGGTAATAATCTTAGGTCAATTTAATTAATATATTTAAATTTCTTGCAGCTGATTCAGATATGAGTAAAAACTAGGATGCGTTTCTTTCCTTTGGCCTACATTATTATTCATGTCTCAAGAGAAACTAGGCTTTTCTCAAGAGAAGTATAATCACTTAAGTGTGACATGTTGTGTAAATCCAAACTCTTTGATGAATTTATAAATTTTATATGCAGCAGCACAAAAAAAAGTTTCATTTTGTCCTCCAGCACTCAGTTATTACCTCTTTTTCTATGTCACACAGGCCTCATTTTTTTGTTATCTAAGAAATAAAGGAGCCGGCTTCTCCTAGTTGGGAAATTTCTTTAATTTAAACCCTCATCTCCAAAATATAAAAACTATGATGAGTTTTGTTTCCATGAGCAGAAATAAAGAAATGCTCTGCAGAAAGTGAACTTTTCAAAAGCAAGCTCTAATGAATGGCAGCAGTTTGAATCTTCCTTAAGGTATATTTACATAGTCTGCAAGAAGTAAATGGCCCTTTCCAAATACAGAATCCTCCTTCTGGTTAGGATTTTTAGCTTTTTATCTGAAACCAAGCATCGATTACAGTGAGTCTAGAGAGAGTCTATATTTCTAACCTTATTCTTTCCTCAGACTGAAAAATACAAGCAGAGATTTGAAGTTAGCAAGTTAGCTTCCCCGCCGTTGAATTCTAACATGTCAATTAAAAATGACACAATACTTGTGTAATGGTACATTAATATTGCATACGATTTAGGACAGTAAGATTACTCTCATATATTAAATTCACATATGTGTGCTTTGCATTGCACTTAGATGCCAATCAACTGGCAGCAAAATGGAAATCTTGGAAGTAAACTGGATCCTCTAATCCTGGGTCCAGAAAATTCAGTCTGGTCTGGACAAACTTCAGAAGACCTGTGAACAAAAGTGTCATCATTTGAAAATGAGAATGATGAAGCATTTTTAATTTAGAAGATTGGTGGTAACGGGTGGCCATACCAGAAAGTGTCCAGGTCATCCCTTGCAAGGATTAGAGGAAAGTGTGGTTCCAGAGATTGAACTGGCATTGGCACAAGCAAAACACGCACCTTAACCCCTATACTGTCTTTCTTGCCTGTGAGAATAATGTTTTGAGAATTATTTGATAAACAACAACAACAAAATAATTTAATACTCATAGAATGTAAGTATCCTTCACGTGTAATACTAATCATGAGAAATGTATAATGGATCCAAATAGACCCAGAATATTTACTTAAATTATCCTCCTTATATCTCATTATTAGACTTTCCTGATTTCCCCAAGATAACTAACCAATCACTAGAAAAGTTAAATGTAGAGTTATTTAGAGAAGTTGATTCAGTGGGAAGTTTACTAGCTATCAGAAGGAACTAGTAGTCAACACACTTTTCAGACTGGAATGTGTTGATTCAACTAGCAACAGTACTTTGAGTTTCAACATATGCTAGTCATTACTCTGTACCCTAAGTATATAAAGTATATATGTTTTTTTGCTTTTTGGGTCACACCTGGTGATGCACATAACTTACTCCTGACTCTGTACTCAGGAATTACTCCTGGCGGTGCTCAGGGGACCATATGGGATGCTGGGAATCGAACCCGGGTTGGCCACGTGCCAGGCAAACACTCTACCCGCTGTGCTATTGCTTCAGCCCCTATAAAGTATGTTTTTCTTATCATAATACTTTGGCTTTGTAAATAACTAAAGAATACTACTTTTTGTTTCTTTAGGTTAACTCTATCAATTTCATCTGGGTCAAAGTACCTTAAATTATAGAGCTCTTTTATTATAGAGCTGAGATTTTAATACGAAAATGTAAGAATTACTTGCAGTTTAAGATGTGACTTTAAGAGTTATTTAGGTTCTGAAGTAGGTACCAAGAATAGATCTTTAAAACATGCTCAAAGGCTGGGGAGATACTAGAGTGGATAGGGTACTTGCCTTGCATGTTGCTGACCCAGTTTCCATCCCAAGCATCACTTACTATCTCTGAGCCCTACCAGGAGTGCCTTGAGAGCAGAGCCAAAAATAATCCCTGAGCATAGCTGGGTGTGACTCCAAAACTGAAACAAAACAACAAGTGTGTGTGTGTTTTCAAAGTTTTCTCATCTATATTGTCTTTATTATTACTAACAAAAATGCTTCTGAGATTTGCTTATAATATTTTTCTGGGAAAAACAACAAAAACTTGTTATAACGAAACTCTTAAAAGAACATACAGTTTATAAATTTGTTAAAAAAAACTAAATCACATGGTAATATCTATTAAAAAGAACAATATAACAACCAGACACAGTAACAACAAAGTCTCCAATGGAGACGTTACGCTCGAGCAAATCGATGATCAACGGGAGGGCCTTTACTTTACTTTATGAAATTTGTAGCATGAAGTGGATATTTACCAAATTTAGAACACTGACTTTCTTATTTTATTTGGAATATGATTTGAATTCAAGTAATCAGCTCGTTAACAGTTGATTAGTATGAAGGTATTCAAAGTAATTGCATGTTTTCCTGTGCTATGTAAACTGCAACTAAACTAAACATGTAACTTGAGCTTTCAGTCTCTTAACTGAAATGTAATAGTTTCTTAATTAAGAAATAAAATATCGCAGTAGGAGCAATAGTACATCCAGTATGGTGTTTGCCTTTCACAGAACTAACCCAGGCTTGATCTTTGGCATCCTACTTGTTTTCCTGAGCACCACCAGGAATAATTCTTGAGTTCATAGCCAGGAATAACCCCTGAGCATTGCCAGGGTTGCTCCAAAAAGCAAATATATATATATATATGTAATAATTACTATTTGATAGTATTTATAGGATAGAGTGTTTCCCTTAGTTCTCAATGAGTATATGAATATTTAGTAGCACTGTAGCACTGTCTTCACTTTGTTCATCAATTTGCTCAAGTGGGCACCAGTAATGCCTCCATTGTGAGACTTTATGTTACTGTTTCTGGCATATTGAATGTTGAATAAACCACAGGGAGCTTACCATACTCTGCCATGTGGGCGGGATATTCTCAGTAGCTTGCCGGGCTCTCTGAGAGGGACAGAGGAATCAAACCCCGGGTCAGCCGTGTACAAGGCAAACACCCTACCCGCTGTACTATTGCTCCAGCCCATATTCATTTCATTTAAATATGAAATGCTATCACTCCATCCCACATTCATTTAAATATGTTTATTTAAATGCACAAACTGTTTTAAATATACTCTAAATACAAATTTTTTGTATGAGGATTTCATTTGGTAGGATTACATTTAGATGAATTGTTGTTACTATCTCAGAACCACTCCCTGTCATCCCTGTCATTACACAGGAATTTTGGTGAGAAGCTAGCTGTATATTCATGAACTAAAGCACCAGTCAACTAATCTGTCAACTATCAAAAATGTCTTAGCCAGCTGCTTTGTCTTCGTCACTTTGCTAGCTACTGCTGGTAAAAGCATTAAGACAAGAAAGGAAGAAAACATATCATATGAGTTAGCTTTCAGATCAAAAGGTTTGGGTAATGGGGATAAATCACGTGATATTATCTGATAAAAAGAATAATATAACAATTCTGTGAAATTTGTAGCATGCAATGGTTATTTACCAAATTTATTTTTTGAATGTATTTTATATTTCTAACTAAAAATGTTTTTTTTAATTTTTATTAGTGAAACACCATGGGGTACAGTTGTAGACTTACAAATTTTTGTGCTTGGGTTTCAGTTATATAATGATTGAGTGCCCATCCCTCCACCAGTGCCCATTCTCCACCACCACGGATCCCAGTATCCCTCCCACCCCCCATCCCCCCCTCCCACCCTGCCTCTGTGACAGGGCATTCCCTTTTGTTCTCTCTCCTTTTGGGTGCTGTGGTTTACAAAAGAGGCATGGAGTGCCAATCATGTTTGGTCTATAATCTACTTAAGGCATGCATCTCCCATCCTGGGGGGAGGTGCTCCCTTCTCTATCTGAGCTCACTTTTCCCCTAGCATGTGCGGCTGACCTCGAAGCCATGGGGTAAACTTTCTGGTACTTATCTTGTCTATTCTTGGGTGTTGGAGTCTCCTGTTTTATTACTTTATGTTCCCCAGATGAATACACATGAGAAAATGCTCTACATCCTTAATCATCAGGGAGATGCAGATCGAAACAACAATGAGATAACATTTCACACCACAGAGACTGGCTCACATCTAAAATAACAAAAGCAACCTATGTTACCATGGATGTGGCGAGATAGGGATCCCCCTTCATTGCTGGTGGGAATGCCGAATGGTTCAGCCCTTTTGGAACACAGTATGGATGATTCTCAAAAATTTAGAAATTGAGCTCCCATTTGAACTAGTAATACCACTCCTGGAAATATATCCCAGAGAGGCAAAAAAGTATAGTCAAAGTGACATCTGCACTTGTTTGTTCATCGCAGCACTGTTTACAATAGCTAGAATCTGGAAAAAACCTGAGTGCTTGAGAACAGATGACAGGCTAAAGAAACTTTGGTACATCTACACAATGGAGTACTATGTAGCTGTTAGAAAAGATGAAGTCATGAAATTTACATATAAGTGGTACTACATGGAAAGTATCATGCTAAGTGAAATGAGTCAGAAAGAGAGGGACAGACATAGAAAGATTGTATTTATCAAATTTAGAACCCTCACTTTCTTCTTTTATTTGAAATATGTTATGTATTCAAGTTAAAACTTTCAAGGGAGTCAAGAGATCAATATGAGTAAGACAGTAAAAGGGAATTTTTTACCATAAAAAGAGAACTTCAAGTTACCACATTTGAATTTAAAAAAGAACTTATCCATGACTTAGAATACTATAGATTCTATAGACTATATAGACTATAGAATACTATAGAAGGTGCACTTGAAAATAGGATGAGATGACCATCATTGAGCGATGATTTAAGTTGAATGCAACTTATTTTACCAATAATAGATAGTAGGTTAGATAAAATTATCAAATTTCAATTCTATGTTTTAAAAAAATCTATTTTCTTTTGTTTTATGGTACACACCAACAAAGCTATAACTGCTCTTGGGAAATTATTATTTTTTAAGCATCTGCCACAAATTCACCCAGAAGGTCAAATTTGTTGACTCAGATTATGATAGGAGAGCATAAAATTTGCAATGGACATTCCTTATTCATTTTCTCATTTTACAAATGAGGAGGGCTAGAGCGATAGCACAGCGGGTAGGGCGTTTGCCTTGCTCACAGCCAGCCTGGCCGAGACGAGTTCGTTTCTTCCGCCCCTCTCAGAGAGCCCTGCAAGCTACGGAGAGTGTCTCGCCTGCATGGCAAAGGCTGGCAAGCTCCCCATGGAGTATTAGATAAGACAAACACAGTAACAACAAGTCTCACAATGGAGACATTACTGGGCCCGCTCGAGCAAATCCACGAAAAGGGGAGAACAGTGATACAGTGATACAAATGAGGAAAAGAGGCTTGGGGAGATTATTCCCAAACACCACTTTTGTTTAGCAGGAAATTATGTGGTATAAATAGAAATAGGATCAATGTCTTATGACCTTCTTGCTAATTTTCTTTCCCTTTCATGTGTCAGAAGTCATAGACAGAGGATATTATTGCTCTTTTTACTTTCATACATTTTCTAAACATTTAGATTGTGCAAAGAATATTTTACCCAGTGAAGAAAATTGTTCTGTCACCAAGAAAAAAGGTTCTTCTTTCTACACAGAAATTTCCTTGCCAAAAACTAATTGCTTAGCATAAAAATGCTGCACTTTTTTCATGCATTAGTAAAATCAATTCTTCTCCCTATAATACTGCTCAACCATTGTATCTGTCAGCTCCCTAGGTGTGAAGCAGAAATCTAAAGCCGTGTTACCAGACACAAAGATTTATAAAGCATGTCCATGTGTATTAATTTCCAAGATTTTTTTGTACTTTGTGAGCACTAGAGATATCATGATTTTTCTCTATATCCCTTACGTTACTCAACATTTATACATGAAGGAGTGGGGTGGCTGTTTGTTCCCCAACGGGAGTTAACAGAAAAAGGATAAGGTACCTTACTTCATTTCCTTAAAACTATTGTACCCTTATTCCATTTCGACTATTGAAAGATACCAGATATTTGAATACATGCAATTTTCAGTCCTGAAATAACTGATAGGGGGTATACTGGATATTGATTTCTAAAATTAATCATTATGATTTGACAGGTTTCTATGGATTGGGTTGTTGTCAAGGTATATATATGTATATATATAGAACAGTAGTTACAAAGCCTCTTTCAATAAATATATATATATTTGAGATCATCTTTTATCCCTAAATGAATGCTTATTAGATACATAACCACACTGATAATCTGATTTTCAATTAGGAAAAAAGATCCAGATATTTTTACTCATAAAAACACATTTTTGACTTTTTAGTTAGAAGCCTAATAATTAAATATCTGCAAAAAATTGCGTTATATTGCACTGGATTGGGTCAGATACCTGCTTTCATTTCACACCTAACAGTCCTTTTTAAGATCATAAGCAATGCAAATTTAAAAAACAACCACCCAACAACCTCTGTTTCTCTTACTAGAAGAAACTTCTTTCTAATGTAGTTTCTAGTATACCTTGATAATTTAATTAGCATAGTATTAGCATAGTATGAGCTATAGGACAGTTCTACCAAGAGGTGAGTCCGTGGAGATGTATATTACTGTAGCTACAGACTTGGGAATGACTATTACCAGGTAAAATAAGTACAATAGAGAATCTTTCACATTTGGTTGATGGTTAGAGATGAAATATAATAAACTTTGTGAAAATAAAAGAGGTAACTCCATTTCTTTTAGAAATTTCTGAATAAGATTGAATAATAACATGAAACTCAAAGAAAGTTTCATGCTATTGCTTTTCAATGGTTTGGTGAGTCACTGTGATAAGTGAAACATTTTTACTCCTGCCATAGCACCACAATACCAAGATAGGGTCTTCCAGTTTTTGCCTTATTTCTGGGTATTTCATTTTAGTTCATAAACAGAAGGTAGAAATCTTGAGTGCAAAGTGGATTCGATTTCCTACTGCTTGTGTCAACTTCCATAGCATAAACTTTCTAATTGTATCTTAATCCCTTGGGAAAGTCAGTATAGGTATATTGACAAAGTAGGTGATACGTCTATTTCCTGTATGCTTTGATTGTTGGTTGAGGTTCTATAAAAGGTTTCTATGGCCAGTGCCTGTCTCTGGCACTGTACAAAAACAGGAAACACCAAAAGGTAGAGCCAGCCTACATTCCCCTCATCCCACCCTCAGGTTGTTGTAGTTTATCTTGGCTGATCAAGGCACTGATGGGACCCTTTGCCATTGTATTTTTGTGAAAAAAAAATACATTTGTAAAACTACCTAATGCACATATAACTCAAATATGCTGACCTTTGTGCAATATACCTCATAAGGAAACAATATATATTTCAGGTTACCCTCACAAGTGTTGTCAACTAAATATCAGACAACTAATGCCACCAGATTTAATCTCAGCTCCTTGGAGGAAAGGCAGATCTTTTTGTTCCGAAGTCTAATAGACTGGACCCTCATTTAAGATTTTCAAGTTTAGAAGTCATTACTCTCATATAAATGGCTGACACTGATAGTACATGAAGTCTATCAGTAATATGTCTTCAAAAGAAATTTCCATTAAAAAAAAAAGTCAATACCCTATTTTGAGATCAGAACTAGATCTAATCCAAAGCTCCAGTGGTTATTTAGAGTTTGTTTTTAAGCATTTACTGTCATGAATGGAGTGGGGGGGTTACTGTCAGATTTTTATGCTAATGATAGTCATATGAGAATTGAAATTAACAGTCACCAGACAGAACTGAACTTGAAAAATGATCCATCTCTCAATTAATCCTGGCAAGTGGATAGTTCTCCAGATTTAACTGCTCAAAGAGGCGAGGCAATTTCGAATCACTTAGGATATCTGTTGTTGTTAGGTCACAATCTTCATTTTCACATATCAGTCTCTTATAGATCTTCTAATGCACATTTGATTCTGTCGTGTATTTTTCTCCTACAGTTCTTTTAATAGTTGTTTAAAAACATTCTCCTACAACTACCACATTCTACCACATTCTCCTACAACTACTACAGCTATCACTGTCTTCCTGTTGTTCATCGATTTGCTCAAGCGGGCCCAGTAACATTGTGAGACTTGTTACTGTGTTTGGCATATCGAATACATCACAGGGAGCTTGTTAGGCTTTGCCCAGTGGGTGAGATACTCTCAGTATCTTGCCGGGCTCTCTGAGAGTGGCGGAAGAATCGAACCCAGCTCGGTCGGGCTGGCTTCATGCAAGGCAAACACCCTACCCACTGTGCTATTGCTCCAGCCCAACTACCATGACCACAAATACAAAATGTATTACATGAGCTAGGGAGATAACTCAGGACTCACGGCATAAGTCTTGTATCTGGAAGGTAGTAAATTCTATCTTGGGATCCTCATTCATGCTTCTCAAGCACCACCAGGTATATACCTGGTGGTCAAGAGCACCATTGAATCCAAGCAGCGCAGCATCTCTGGGCCTGGACATTGAACCTTCTGGCCCACCAGAAATGGTCTCTGCACCTTCTGTGTACTATTTTGGAGGTCCCCTCATGAAACCAAAAATTACATGATAAAAAATTTAAATGAGTTACAAAATCAAACTGCCAGCAGTTCTGCGCACCCTCCAGAGGTCTGCAGAAAGAACCCATTCCTTCTTTGCCTTCCAGCTTAGGTGACTGCAGACATTCTTTACTCAGGATTGTTATCACTGCACATCAGCTTCTATTTTCATCCTTCCTTTTCCATGTGTATGATCTCCCTCTACCTCTATCCTAAGTGGATACCAGTGGTTTAATTTTGTGCCCATTCAGATATATCTTAAAATGAACAAATAAGGAATATACATAGGTTCCAGGAATTGGGACTTAAATATATCTTTGGGAATTGTTACTAGTGTGCTAGCATTGGTAAGAAGTGGGGATTACAATTCTTACTTTTCTAACAGTGACACAGAAAATATTGATGCTGTTGACCAGGAAGTAACACTCTGATTAGCAAGTGACCAGATTATAGATCCATAAGGTTTGGCATTTGCTTTCATATTTGGAACAAAATTCTGTGCAGGGTCACACGGTAGATAGGCAAAATTTATAGGTGATAGAGTGGACAAGAATTAGAATGGTTATTTGGAAAGCAAACTCTCTCCCAGGGTGTCAGGATGGAGCCCACTTCCTTGGGAAAAATTAGAATGTTCTTAAGGAAACAAGCAGAAGTAAGATAGTAAAATAGACAAAAAGGAACCCCTACTGAAGCCAGTTTCCTGGCCACTAAATTTAAGCTAACAGTGCTGTATTCTGCCAGTGGCTCTACCTCAGCCTCCTGCCAAGCAGAGCCAGGACTGAAAGCAGTTAGAGGGGAGTGAATATATGGCTCTCAAACTCCTGAGAGAAGAGATTTGGAATACAAATCTGAAGTACCCAGTTTTAAACAACTTCTTAAATTATTAAAAAATGTGTAGAGATTCAGTTTTGGGGAAAATAAAGACAACTTTTTCACAAGGCATCAGAGCCTACCACTTGAGTTTCCCAACAGTAAGTAAGAGTGAGATCATTTGTTACCAGGAAAATATGGTACCGAACAGAAACCACTGTCATCCCTTAAGACCTACAAAGTCTGGTTCATATGTTCTATATTTGATGCTAATCTCTAGAAAAATTAAATATATGATAAGAAATTGCATGCTAATATTGCATTGCAGTACAGTGTTCTTACACTCAGGTTTAACCCCATACAATTAGTGAATAGTTAAGATCAATGTGAAAAATTCCCACGGATGTGATGTGCTGTATTCCTAGCCTTTTCTGTACATTCATGCATGAAATTCTGCCCCAGATGGTGTGTTTCTTTAGATTTCACTAATTAAACCTGTGCCTTTAGCCTGATTTACACCAAGAAGTGTGAATTCGTTACATACACCAACACAGATTTTCAAATGATCATTCAGCCTCCCCAGCACTAGTATAGCCTCCAAAGTCATGCCATGCTAAGGAAATCACAAAGTTTGTAAGATGGGGCATAGCTTAAACTCTTCCCTTTTGTGGTCAAAAATGGCATGTTTTAAACCTAATATTCACCATGTAGAGTCAATTATGATTAGGGATAGAACAATATTTCTTTAGCTTCATGTCGTACTCAATTGAAGGAGCATGGACTGTGGAATTATAAAACTTGTATTAGAAAATATCAAAAGGTTAGATGATCTTATCTTTAAGTCCTTTTTAGTTTCGATGTGATTTTGAACTATGAATTGAGTCAGTGCTCCTGAATGTATAAAAATAGGATCCTACAGCTCTCATGGAGCTTTTAATGAATTTCAGTCCACTGGTTTTTAATAAAGGATCTGGATCCTATCACTTTTATTTTATTTCAAATCAGTTATCACATCTTCAAAACAAACCTCTTCTGACATTTTGACGAGGTCAAAGTTGCCTATTTCATACTTTCATGGGACATATACCTCTACCAGTATTAATTCAGTTATTTAAATTTAACTGTGAATTTTTGGGGGGCTACTTTTTCCTCCTGGCTAAATTATGGAATTTTCAAGGACAACATTCATGTGTTTTTTACTGCATATTTTATTGCTAATACCAAACACAATATCTAGCATAAAGTTTCTGCACAAACAATAATTGAGTTACTGTCTATGAAATAAATAAACAGAAATCCAGAAATGTTCCCCTGTGTATCATCAGCCCCTTTACAGTAGTTTCTGCTTGTATGTCACACTACAACCGTTCTTGGTCTTTAGGAAACTTTCTCTCAACAACAACAACAACAGCAACAACAAAACAGAAATGGAAGAGAATTCAGGGATCTATTAATGCTTAGATACATTAACGAATCTCCCAATAATTATTTCCTATAGCTCTGGGAAGTGGGCTGGAGCAATAGCACAGCAGGTAGGGTGTTTGCCTTGCACGTGGCCACCTGGCTGACCCGAGTTCGATCCCTCCGCCCCTTTCGGAGAGCCTGGCAAGCTACCAAGAGTATCTCGCCCCACGGCAAAGCCTGGCAAGCTTCCCGTGACATATTCCATATGTCAGACACAGTAACAACAGGTCTCACAATGGAGACGTTACTGGGCCCGCTCCAGCAAATTGATGAACAATGGGAGGACAGTGCTACAGTGCAGCTCTGGGAAGTAGCTGCTTCCGACTCCTTTTCCCCTTCTCTTTACTGCCTTCAAACAGTACAGCCCTGCCCTTGTCTATTAATGATTTATGTCCAGATCTTTAGTTTTTAGAATATTTGTAAAAATTTTCATATATTCAAGATGTTAGCCAATACAGTATTTTTTCCTTTCACTTGGTTCTTCCAAACAGTATTATCTCAGTTTCCTAGACTGGGAATACCATTTAAAGCAGCAATCAGTTTGTTGCTTTGAAAGCTAGGGAAAGGATAAAATAAAAGTAAACACTGTTGGTAAGTTCTTTAAATTGCTTCTCAAATGCCCTTTTACAAAAGATACTATAAATTCCTGTTCAAGCTAATTAATGATGAGTGTGGGCCCATGCTGTTATAAAGGCAGCACCTGGCTCTAGCAAATAATCTCTTCAGTGGTAAAATGTATGGGAAAGAGTGGGTGCTCACAGAGTTGAACTGAATACTTACTTTGGTAGCAAAAAGAGCATTCATTGTTCCCATAGGGAAATTTGAATGAATCAGCTTCTTTAATGAGACTCATTCTTTGCCCAGAAAAAGAATGACTTTTCAATTGCCTTTCAAAATCACTAGTATGCTAGCTGATATATTCTTTTTTTTTTTTGGTTACAAAACTAAAACTAAGCTATCTTATATTGTTGAATGAAAAGCTTAAATTTAATTGTGAGAACAAGATCAAAAGTATTTATAACTGTAATTTCCATTATTTCATTTTTAGTAAACAATCTATGTCTGTAAATTAGAGAGTGTTGGTATGCTCTCTCATTCCAGACATTTATACTTACCAATTACAAGAGATTCTATTATTACCCTTAATAATTCGGAGAGCCCGGTAAGCTACCGAGAGTATTCGATATGCCAGACACAGTAACAACAAAGTCTCCAATGGAGATGTTACTGGGCCCGCTCGAGCAAATCGACAATCAACGGGAGGGCCTTTTTATAATTTCATCACTGTCACTGTCCTCCCGTTGTTCATCGATTTGCTGGAGTGGGCCCAATAACGTTTCCATTGTGACACTTGTTACTGTGTCTGGCATATCGAATATGTCAAGGCAAACACCCTACCGGCTGTGCTATCGCTCCAGCCCAATAACTTCATATATTTACTAAACTTTTTGAGGACCCCTTTGTTTAAGTACTATCAAAAATTACATTTTCAGTGTAAGTAAATGATCTGTAATTTAAAATTTTAACTCTTGGAACATTTTTGAATACTAATCCTAAATAATTCTTTGGTATGTTACATATTTTAATAACTTAGTTTTAAAATTGTTTTGAATAAGCTTTCTGGTTGGTGAATTGTCATATTTTCTAGTGAAAAGAAAAACTTATGAGATATTCACTTTTTACTTTTCAAAAGCCTTTCATACAGACTATGAAAAGTCTCTGTGACAAGAAAATCAATAATGTATATATACACCAGAAAGTACATGGAAAGTGCAGCAGTATATATGTTCTTTCAGAAAGTAATGGAGGTATAAGAATTATGTTAGAAAACAAAATAAATATATGTATATTGCTTTTATAAACACAATGAATCACTTTGACATTCCTCAAAAGAATGTTATTTCATGGAATATAAGTGTAAAACATGATAGAAATGGAAATTCCATAAAGATTGATCTCTCCAAAATTAGTTTGTGAAATTATTTAGATATATGGAAGAAAAACAGGGAGATAGAGTTGGTAGAAAGAACTTGAAATGGAAACCCCCCTAAAATATTAATAGCTATATCCCATTCATGCTAATAATACTGAAGTGTTAGAACTCTCAAAAATAGCAATATAAGCCTGAAGTCAAAGGCTATAAAACCAGTCCCTGTTTTCAAGAAATTTACCATTTGAAGCTACCATCAACTAATTTGACTGAAAATTGCCTTTGGCACACAATTTCAACTTTTTTTTCTACCTTTCCCCTTACCCCAAACTTTTCTTTTTCAGACTTCCAGTAAAGATTAACAAAATATAGTCTTGTTTTATTCTAACTTACTGTGTTTTAATAAAATACCAGATAGTCTTTGACTCTATGCTGTTTGATCTAAGTAGAATTTTGAATCCTCAATTTCAGTTATGATGTCAAGTAAATATATTAAAATTAATTGTGGACAATTTTGACAGTTGGCTAAGAATTTGAAATTCAATATATTATGAAACATTCATTCCTAATGAAATCTTAGGATAGATAACTACAACTATAAAGCTAGAAGAGGTGGAAAGAGAAGAGATGGGCCTGCTGGAAAGTTCCCTTCTTGTATGTACAGGTGGATTTCTGTTGAAACAGGAGAAGGGAGTGGATTTTCAGCAGATAAAAGGCATCCAGTTATTCACCAGGCACGAGAACACTTGAAAATTGAAATAAACAGTGAAATGTTTCATCTAAGATGAGAAAGAAACTAAAGAATGGGTCTAGAGACTTAAGGGAGTTGGAAATTTAGAGTTCTATTCAAAGGAGAACAGGATTATCAAAGGGGAAAGGGCTCAACAGACTGTGATCCAGAGATAGTGGGGTGGTGGCTATTAGATGAAAACATGCCATTTTGAAGAGGTGTGAAATTCAACTCTTAAAACATACCTTTTAAATCAATTTGTGGTTTATTTTTTTTAAATAAGATCAATTTACTATCTTCATGCCTTCGACATTTGTTGAATTTCCTTGTGTTTCAAAGAAGCATGAATGAAATATGCATAGTCTCAAGACAGCCATCTTACTTGGCTATCATCCTCATCTATGACATCCTCATCTATGGCAATATCTGGAGGCGTTCTGGATCATCATACTAGAAAAAAGGACACTGTGTATGTTTTGTGGGAGGGAGCTTTCATGTCCTGTAATGTACAAAACAAGCACTCATGACAAAGACTTAACTGATCCAAAATTTCATTTGCAGTGAAGTTAAAAAAAATCGTGTTCTAGACCCTTTCTTTCTAAGTTATTTTAAGCTACCCTGGGAGGTAAGATTCTCTCATAGTTCTCAGGAGCCCCTTCCTGTGATCTTGGCCAACTGTACCCGCAGTTCAAAGTAAGGTCCCACGGATGCAGAGTGCACAGAACCCTGGTGCCAGAAACCACCAAAGTTAAACCTCTGCAGTGTTTGGGCTATGCTCAGTGATATGTGAGGACCATGTGGTCAAGGATTGAATAGGAATTGGCTGCATATAAGGTGTGAGCCCTCACCCTTATATATACTATCACCTGTACTATCTCTGTGACTTTATTTAATATTTGTCATTGCTCAGAAAGGATCAAGTTATTAGTACTGATGAATTAATTTTAACCCTACTATTTATTACTAAATACTACAAAATTGTATTCTTCCTCATCGCCACGGCAACTAGATATTTTAGAATGATGTCTTGAGAAATGGTTGGTTCTAATGAAGCAGAAGGACACAACTCCTGATTATGACAAAGTACAAATTACACTTCTGGTCTCCAAAGATATATCTTTATAATAGCCATTTACCATTATAAGCCTTTGACTATTTTAATGCAAACTTGTTTCTGTAAAGCCATATTTTGGTTGCTATAACAACCTTATATAGTTCTCGGTGAGCTGTTCTTGCTTTAATGTTGCTTTTGGAGTTGCTATGACTACAAAATGCTGCTTTATTTCCAGAAAGTATTTTTTCCCTTTTAATTTTGCTTTGAAAATATGTGTGCATGTATGCATGTGTGTACATCTACTGAGATGCATGTTTATTGAGGTCTGCAGTATAGCAAAACCAAAATCTAAAATCATTGGAGCCAAGTTGGCAGTTTATTGGTTCAAATGCACACTTACCACTCTTAAATTGATTTTTAGGGTTCAGAGCAATAGTACAATATTTGGGTGCTTCCCTTGCACAAGGCCGACTCTGATTTGATCCCCAGTACTCCATATGGTTCCCCAATTCTGCCAGGAGTGATTCTTGCATCAGAAACAGAAATAACCCTTGAGCACTGCCAGGTACAGCTCCAAAACAAAACTAAAAATTAAATTAGTTTTTTTAATAAAAATTGATCTTCACAATGTTGAATCAGCTCATATTAGAGCTAACTTTCTTCTCCAAATTTTAGAAGTGCTCAATGATAGGATCTCTTCCTTTGTTTCATGATTTACTTATCATATCTTTCATGTCATAACATTTTCCTGTCTACAACATACTTGTATCTTTTGCTTGGATGTGTCCTTTAAACTGTAAGAACATGAAAACAACATGTTGTATCATAGTATGTCCATGATTATGGATAGAGTCCATATTGTAACACTTCTGATCATATGTATCTTTGTATCATAGATGATAGCAATATTTACATGTCAAAGAGTTTCTCTTATTCAAATTAAAAAGCCATAAAGCTGGAAATTAACCCTATCACAATTAACTATGTGAGCATCTGCTAGCCATCTTATCTCTTTAGAGGAGTACAGTTAACTAGAAATGAAATGTGGTCATATAGACATTTTTGCAATTTTTCAAGTAGACATGTTAAGAAGATTTTATTTTCTGGGGCTGGAGCGATAGCACTGTGGGTAGGGTGTTTGCCTTGCATGCGGTTGACCCGGGTTCGAGTCCCAGCATCCCATATGGTCCCTCGAGCTCTGCCAGGAGTTATCCCTGAGAGCAGAGCCAGGAGTAACCCCTGAGCATCGCCGGGTGTGACTCAAAAAACAAAACAAAACAAAAAAGGATTTTATTTTCTTATTGAGGTACAGTTGATTTTGACAATTTATGCATAACTTAAATTTTTAGAAAAATATTAATGAACAGGGGTGGGGGAACCCAACCAGTGTTCATGCCCCAGTAGTGATTCTACAACTAGGAACAAGTGTCAATACAAGGACCGACAACATGACATTGCCCAGGCCCTGCGGTACAGTACCAGAGACCTCTGATCCATCATGCCAGCGGTACTGGGGACCTCCAGGGCTGTGCCCAGAATTCTTGAGGAACCTTGTGGAGCTAGGAATGGAACCTAGGTTAGGCATATTCCCTAACCTCTCTATGATTATCCCCCAGACCCTGAATTTTTAAATCTTTTTACTTTTTTAAATTTAGTTGGTCTTTTATACTCCTAGCACATCCTAATTCAAGGAACTACAAACTAAGTGCTCAGTAACTACACATGACTAGTGGGTACCATGGATATACACAAATTTAATCTCTATCAAAGTAGATCATGCAATATCTCTTATTACGAGTTATTTATTGTGTTCTAGGTCCTCTGTGAACTCTTAGTAAGTTAAAGATAACTAGGAAAATACATTGTTTATGAGGAGAAAAGGAAAGAAAGGAAAAGGGATAAAGGAGAGAGGAAAAGAATGGCAGGGAGAAAGGCAAAATAGACCATCTTTTAAATCATTTCTACATATACAGTGGTATTAGTCAGAATCTAATTTATTTTACATTAATTAAAAACTATTTAAATCAACAGATCAGTTCCCTGTCACTTCTTATTCATGATTCTGTTTCCAACTTTTGGGGAACTGCTTTGGGAAAAATAATTGTACCCCATATATTTATTGAATTGATCCTCCTTGTCAAAACATGTGACTAAATTCAAAAGTAATTAACTGTTTTGTCAGAGAGAAAATGTATGCAGATTGGAAATCCAAACTCTCTAAGACTATTTTTAAGGAACGAAAGAGGTTATTTAAATTGAGGAGATGCCATGTAGAAAATCATTATTCTTTCTCTGTGTATTACTTTTCTTGCTGTTGGGAGATTTTGTGTTCAAGTAATCAAAGAGAAGCATACACTGGCCTTAAATTGTGTTGGCCCACACTGCAGGTGATATTACCAGGGCATCATTGATATGTCCACATCCCTTATCACTTTGCTGCTTCTTTATTTCTTTGCTGCCTATTCTGATTTGGAAGCAGCCAAATCAAAGTGAGCTATGTGATTCTCGTAACCTGTTCCATGAAGGAAGTTTCTGCTTTTTTTATAACCGTGTGTCATTTTTTATCACCATTATTTTAGAAATAATGTGACTTATTAGATTTTTTTAAGCTGAGCCATTTTGTCTGGCACGCAAAGATTTGGATGATCTAATCTGATTTAGAAATAAGCGAAATAAGAGAACAGCATTACAACTTGAACAGATTCCCAAATCAGGTTGCAGATGGTAATCTGAGTTGTGAATTAAAATGTTTGAGACTGACAGTTGTGCAGATAATGAAATGTTTCAACTAGCTCCCATCATTTGTCAGGTTTTTCTTAAAACTCATTTCATTTTTGCAGTATGATGTCCAGCATTTCACATCAGGTTGGCCTTTGAAAACGGATTATTTTCAGCATGTTTCACTTTCAAAGTTTAAGATGCTATATGATTTTGGAATTCTTGCTAGAGTTAATGTTGCACTGTGAGCTATCATTCTTCCTATATTATCTCAAAGGAGTTTATGCAACATAATCACTAAAATGTGCAAGAGGTGGGAACAATTTGAGATTTCTGTAATCACATAATTTATGTCTAAGCTGTATAATATAACTATTGCAACTTCAAGAGATTTGATTCTAGTGAATAGATTATGTAGACAAAAAGGGCAACAAAAGAATGACTCAGTAACAAAAGTATTCACTATCAACACATTGACTCATGTTTATAGCCTATGTATGTTGTGCACTTTCTTTTTTCTGTCACTTCAAAATTATCTTTTTTCTGTTACTCAAAGTGATATATATATATATACATATATATTCCAACCAAAGTAAAAATACTGCATATATTTGATATTTATACTTTGGAAAATATGCAAGGGAAGGATTGGAGAGTTAGTCAGTGGATAAGGTGCTTGCCTTGAATTTGGCTGATGGAGGTTAAAATATAGGCAGGGAAAAATTATTTGCTACTGGCAATTGAGACTACTTAAAAGCTTGTGATGCGGGTTATTTTTTATTTAGAATCATGTACATTTTTTCTTTTGAGGTGCTGGAGAGCAATGGCAGGAATCAAATCCAGGGTCTCCTCCATAAAGGCATGTCTTTACCACTGACCTATCTTCCCAGCCCCCAGATACATTCTCATTTCTTATATGTGTGTTTGTGTGTGTGATATTTTTTATCACCATTATTTTAGAAAGATAGTGACTTATTAGATGGTAACCTGTTCCATGAAGGAAAGTTTGCTTTTTTTATAACCACGTGTCCAAGCTTCGGAAGAGAACAAGGCAGAGCCTCTTGCCCCCACACCTGGCTGTCCTCATCGGGGCCCCTTGGAGGAGGGCAGTTGAGTTTCCCTCTCTGCCCTGAGCAGAGCCCCGACAGCTGAAGACCTCGGGACCCAGCCAAAGCCATGCTGAGACCACTCTCCACACGTTTGGATGAGGAACTGGCAGAGGAACCCAGGTGTGTGGGACCTGGGGCTGAGATCTCCAAACCTGCTCGGTTCTAGACTGGGCCTTCTCCACCCAGCTCCCCCACCTTCCAGTAGCTAGACAGTTACACCCACCAACTGCTGTGTAGCATCCAGAGACTATAAAATCAAGCTCTTATTCTCTAGTTCTCACTCTCAGAGAACCCGGCAGGCTATTGAGAGTATCACACCCACCTGTATGCCTGACTAGGAACACCTGCAAAGTTGATTAGAGGCTGCCCCAAAAGCCTCCATCCATCTCGGAGAGCCTGGCAAGATACTGAAAGTATCGCGCCCACACGGCAGAGCCTGACAAGCTATCCGTGGCATACTCATTATGTCAAAAACTAACAATGAATGGTCCTCATTCATCTGATCCTGAAGGAGCCCCCGATATATCATGGGGCTACACTTGCACATGACAGGGATGAATGGAGATATTACTGGGCCTGCTCGAGCGAATTTAAGAACAACGGAGTGATAGTGATAGTGATTTTTATTTTGTTTTATTATGTTTGGGGGTACACACCTAGCAGTGTTCAGGAGTTATTCCTGCCTCTGTACTCAGAAATCATTCCTGGTGGATTCTGGGGGGCATATATGGTGCCAGGAATTAAACCTGAATCAGTCTCATGCAAGGTAAGTGCCTTACCCTTTGTACTATTTTTCCAGCCCCATCATTCCAGATATATATTTTTTAAATATGAAATCCCCCAAGAAAGAAACTACTATTATTTAAGTTTTGACCTGAAAGTTCAATTGTTTACCATTAGACTATAAAATATATTAGAAAATAGAATTTCAGAAATAGCTGGAAGAACTTTGAAATCAATTCATCTAATTACTTTGCTAAGATCTTATCTGAAAACAAAGTGTAGCCTACAGCTCAAAACAGAAAGTGCAGGTTGAAGAACCAGGGAGGAAGGGATGAGGGGAGTGAGAGATGAGGAGGAAAGGGCTATCTGGTTCCTGAACACTCGGTTTATCCAGAAAACCAGAGATCAAATGTAATCCCATCCACTCGCCTCTAAAGTACAAGAAAAATAAGAAATTTAAGGTCTCTTGGGCTGGAGTGATAGCACAGCGAGTAGGGCGTTTGCCTTGCACGCAGCCAACACGGCCGACCCAAGTTCGATTCCTCCACCCCTCTCGGAGAGCGCGGCAAGCTACCGAGAGTATCTTGCCTGCACGGCAAAGCATGGAAAGCTCCCCATGGTGTATTCAATATGCCAAACACAGTAACAACAAGTCTCACGTTACTGGGCCCGTTCGAACAAATCAATGAACAACAGGAGGACAGTGACAGTGACAATGAAGGTCTCTTAGCTCTTCCTGAAAGCCCATTCATTAGGCTTTTTCTTTCATTCAACAAATATACTAGTGTTTGTTATATACTTCACTAATTATTGGAATATTACTAGTCTCAGAATATAGCCATGAAAAAGAATTAAGGTTCTTGCTTCATAGAACGTGTGTTCTAGTGCAGGAGGAAATATATGACATTTCGTTTTGGAATGCATGTTGGGGGTAATTTCAAATCGACTCATATAATATTTCATATAATATAATGACATAGCACAAATTGAAGGCGTTGTGTTCAGGGAAAGTACCATTTCACACTTCAGGCAGTTTTCTGGTATGTGTTGCTAGGGAACCTAACCAGATTCTGCTGCATGCTGGACAAGCACCTTAGCCCCTGTACTGTCTTTCTGGGTATCATGAAAGATCTCTGATCTGTGGGCTTACTCAGAACTCCACTGTGTTCTTCATCAGAGTTGTACTCAATCTGCTTTCGTGTGTAGTTGGTACTGTGGGGAGAAATCCAGATTCTGCACCTAAGGTCTGGGTGCTAGCCCCAATTTTGTTTTCCTTCTGGACATCACACATTCTAGTTTGTAGCTGCCAAATGAAAAGCCTCGTATCTACCCAGGGATAAAAAAGATCTAATTCCTGTCAACTTATTTTCCTCTCTCCCTTTCATTCCACTATTCTGCATTTAATAATACTGAACTTATTTTCTCTCTCAAGGTAACCCAACCTTTACAATGTGCTATGGGCCTAACCATTTAGAATGGATTCCTTTCAATTTTTAATGTTTTTTTTTTAAGGAAGAACATGTTAAGCCAATGTGAAATTTCCTCGGATTTTTTTTTAAATACAGGAGTATATATATTTTTATTTAGCTTAAAAGTATTAGAATGTTTTAAAATGTTTTTAACACTTAAAATTATATTTCAGCACACAGTTCTTGTTCAGAGTGAACATTTCCAACTATCATTGTTATAGTGGTAGGTAAAGGAATAAATATGATAAGCTTTCAGTACCTGCATTACAAAACATAGTGATCAGAGAGAGAGAGAGAAAGAGAGAGAGAGAGAAATAGTGCCTGCCATAGAGGCAGACTTGTGTGGGGGGGAGGGAAACTGGCAACATTGGTAGTGGAAATGTACACTGGTGGAGAAATTGGGTGTTGGAACATTGTATGACTGAAACCTAATCATGAACAGCTTTGTAACTGCATCTCATGGTATTGAATTAAAATAGATAGTATTATATACTGGTGATAATAAAATTACAATAATGATAAAATTAACATTTTATCCTATAAGACACACAGAATAATATTTTTTTACATAGCCTTTCTTTTCCCATTGACTTTGAATTTTAAAAGCCCAAATCATATCTGCTTCACAATCAGAATGTGAGTTTTGCCCACAAAGATCACCATCGAAAAAAAGAATGCCTCTGAAATTTAAAGTAATTAAATGATTTTGTTCTTGTATAGAACAGAGAAGTGCTGGTCCAGAAGTGTGTTGTGGGAAATGGCCTTTGTTCCACTCATGGAACTGCAAAATGGGTTGTTTTCTGGGTCATCTCAGGGAAGAGAACTGAGGTGCCCAATGAACCATTTGCTAAATTTAGAAGTTCTATATATTAAAGAAAAGAAAGTGAAATAAAGCACATATTATAGATTCAAGATTTTTCTGCCACAATGTTTAAACATTCCAGTTTTTTTTTTGTTTCTCATATCTATTCTTTTTCTCTCACTGAGAAATATATGTCTCTTCTATCTCATCAGACTAGGATGACTAGCAATTGGATAAATATCACCTCTGCATTTGAAGCAGTTTATAAATTAATATAATTCAGTTTCCAAAGGGCTGGAGCTATAGCACAGTGAGTAGGGCATTTGCCTTGCACATGGCTGATCCGGCCAACATGAATTCGATTCCTCTTCCCCTCTAGGAGAGCCCGAAAAGTTACCGAGAATATCTTGCCTGCATGGCAAAGCCTGGCAAGCTACCCGTGACATATTTGATATGCCAAACACAGTAACAAGTCTCACAATGTTACTGGGCCCACTCGAGCAAATCAATGAACAACGGGAGGACAGTGACAGTTTCCAAAAGAAGGTGACACTTTCCTCGAGGAAGGTGGTCAGGAGAGCTCCAGAAGTCTCTCGAAGGGAAGGTATCTCAGGGGCTGCTATAGCTGGTACTTTTGAGTTGCTTTCTTAAAGAAGAAGGAAAATTTCTATAAAGGCATTGAGTAATATTTTTTTCTGTAAACGGGAAAGGAACCAAATAAATTTCAGAATCTTTGGATTAATGAAACCCTGGTAGTCAAGTAGTAACTTTCTGAGACCTGAAGAAGTTGTTCTCTGAGACACCCATACAACCATCACCAGTTTTAGCATTTATCTTGCTGTAGAAATATTTGGGAATTATTATATGGTTCACTTTGACATTATTTAGCCTGTTCAACATGATAGCAAAGATTTTGACTGAAGACACGGTTAATATGCAAGTCATGCCCTTCAAAGAGTTAATAGTATCTTTGTATTTATATTTTGATATAGGAAACTCACTAAGTGTTCAGTGACAAATTGACCTCGTTTACTCATCTGGATGAAAGGGAATATTAAAATATGCATTTTGTTGTTTGGAACATAAGTTTAAATGTGTCTGTGGTTCTAATTATTTGAAAGAAAAATAGGGGTATTTTGTATGGGTAAAAGCATATTCTTCTACCATGTTTCATTTGCATAAAATAGTGCATTCCCCCCTCATTTCTTGATGCTAGAATATCAAAAACAAGTTCTTAACAATCTTGCACCCCTTCCATAATATCATTTCTTAAATTAGTGACTCTAAAGTAAGTGCCTTCTGCACTTGTTCTTAAGTAATTCATTGTTGCTGGACCTTATATTCTAAAGAGAGTGATCTAAAGAGATTAACTGTGACTAACACATAATAGCTTAACTGCAAATTGGTTGGAAGTGGTGGGGTACCTGGTGCTCATCAACTCATTGCTAATTTTCTGGGTTGCCATTGCACTGCCTTCTTGTAATTGAATGGCCTCATTACCGTGGAGATGGTCTATTGCAACTCTCAGAAGAAAATCCCTAGTATGGTATTTTCCTTTGTACTTTGCTGATGAAAATTCTAGTAATCCTGAAAGTGAACTGAAACCAATGTTTCCATAGCATACAAAATGTGGAAATTGTGTTTAAACATGCATATTCAGTTAGTAGTCTCTCACTGAGAAACTGTAATAAAATAAGGAATTCCTGCATCACTAATATTTTTGATGATAATCTTTCCTCTTTATAGCAATGTGTAGGAAGAAATGTTGCTTCTTTTTAATTGTCATTAGAATTTCGACCTCGAACTTAGCTAAGCAAATTTTTCTATTATGAGTCTGGATAGTGAAGATGTCTTTACAACCTGACAAAATCTTTACTTCTCTTTCACTATTTGCATGATCTATTCTAAAAGGCATTCCTCTAAAGATAGGATGGATGTTCTGTTTGTATAGAAGCAATGGGATCTGACAGTTGCTCTTAAAAGAAAGTTGATGTGTTCAGTTGGTGAGCTCTGTTCGGGAGGTTTCGAGTGATCTCCACATCCACCTGTGCTGAGATCTCCCTCCTTACTACTAGTGAATGATACTCCTTTGTGGGCAACAAGAGTTGTCTAGTGACTCTGAACTATTTGGACCCTTATCCTCATCCATGGACTGGAGTGATAGCACAGTGGGTAGGGCGTTTGCCTTGCACGTGGCTGACCAGAGTTTGATTCCTCCTCCCCTCTCAGAGAGCCCGGCAAGCTACCAAGAGTATCTTGCCCACACAGCAAAGCCTGGCAAGCTACCCATGACGTATTCTATATGCCAAAAACAGTAACAACAAGTCTCACAATTTGTTGTGAAATGTTACTGGTGCCCGCTCAAGCAAATTGATGAATAATGGGAGGACAGTGCAGTGCAGTGCTACCTTCATTCATGAGATAAAAGAAAGAAGAAAGGACAATTTCACCCCTGTTGAAATTAGAACTATGTTTTGCCTTGGTAGCAATGTGTTTTTATATTCTGGTCCATTGAATTCTGGACCTCACTTTCATCCACTGAAAAGAAAAAAAGAGTGGAGAATTCTAAGACTTGATAATTAATATAGAAAAAAAAACCTTTTTGAGTTAATGCATCTATAATGCTTCTTTGTATTGAGTGTGACCAGTGTATTATTTATTAAACATTATTGGTCTTGTTCCTTTTTCAAATGGCATTTCATATAGATTGCCTCAATTAATACATAAATTTAGACAAAATTTTCAAATAATAGTATAAGGTGCTAGTTCCAAGGGCTGGAGTGTTTTGCATGCAGGAAGCCTGGTTTCAATTCCTGGCACCACATGATCCCAGTTTCCAATGAATGTGGTTCCCAAGTCATGCAAGGAGTTGGCCCTCTCAATTTTTTTCCTGGAGCCAGAGTACAGCAGGTAAGGCATTTTCATTGCATGCAACTGACCCAGGCTCAATACCCTGTATCCCATATTGTCTTCAGATCAGCCCTGATGACAGATCTAAGAGCACCCCTGCGTGTTACCTTAAAAAATGAACTAATTAAAATATTCTTGTTTAGTTTTGGTCCATACTTCATGGTTATCAGGGGATACTCTTGAATCAGTGCTCAATGGTTAGTTCTGGAGGTGTTTGGGGCACCACGAGGTGCTGGGGATGGGACCTGGGTCACCTGCATTCCACCTTCATGTTCTAGAGTAGTGAGCCATTTTTTGCCCCTCGAAAATAATTTCTTAAAATGATTTTCTTAAGAATGTATTTTAATTTTGAGTTTTTCAAAATCTATCTTCATTACCTGCTTGGTGTCTGTTAAATAATTGTTTCCATTTTCCATTATGTTTAGCACCGGAACTTGAGACTTATGATGGATGGGTTCAAATGTTTCAACATCCACAAAATGGTGAATAGCTGTGTTCCTCTCTCTACTTCCATTTTTTTATCTTCATTTAACAAGCAACATAGTTCTTATGCTACTATAGTGTGGAAGTTAAAAGAACAAAAGTTTTAATTTTCAGAAAACTTAATTTTCAGACCATAAATCAAATATATTAGTGCCACAAAACAGCATATCCTTCTGACAGCTTCTAGCACTTCAAGATTCTTTATATTTGAACCACTGGCCTTTCTGTCCCTACTACATTTATGTGTGTCCTTTCCAAAGAAGCATTCTTTCCTGTTAGATCTCTGATTGCAGCCACTTTGTCAAGGTAGAAAGACTACTGCTGCTCAAAATTAAACCTTGCACTTTGGCTCCAAACATTAAGGACACTTGGATGTTGGTGGGAAGATGAAGGGACTGGAAATAAAAGGTTAAATTTCCATTTGGATTAAAGTTGCTGCTGGCCTGGAATTCCTCAGGACCTGCTATTTATCTTCTGAGTATGTAATAATCTTGGGAATGGTCATGACTCAGGAACTGATATTTGTAGGCCATAAAACATACTTCCATTCTTCTGAAGAAAACACATAACGAGATAAGGAAGAGATATAACATAGGGGTTTCTCAAGAGTTTATAGTCATGTCTGAATTATATACATATATGTGTGTGCACATGCTTATACATATATATTTATCATTTTCATCATGCAGACAAAATTTTTACTTAATATATCTAACATTAAACATATTAACACACTTTAGTACTAACAATCCTAGAATTACTCTTATTATAGTTCCTGCTTTATAGATTTTTTTAAAAATACCTGAAGCATGGTTGAATTTGAATGAAATAGGCATCTTTTTAGAGCTGGGGCTGCAGACAATTTCTGACAATTTTGACTTTTTATTGTTTAATTATTCATTGGTGTTTGAGCTACATTGTGCAGTTCTCAGGGCTTACTGCTGGCACTGTGCTCAGGGACAAGTAGGACCGAAGGGACTGTATGTGCTGCTGAGAATCAAATCTGGGTTGGCAGAATACAATGCAAGCACCAGGTCTGCTGTACTGTCTCTCTGGCTCTTCCATGAGTGATTTCTTTTTTTACTTTTTGGGGTTGTAAGGGGCTGGTACGATAGCACATTGGGTAGGCCGTTTGCCTTGCACAGGGATGACCTGCCCCTCTTGGAGAGTCTTGCAAGCTACTGGGAGTATCCCGCCAGCAGGGCAGAGCCTGGCAAGCTCCGCGAGGTGTATTCAATATGCCAGAAACAGTAACAATAAGTCTCACGGTGGAGATGTTACTGGGCCCGCTCGAGCAAACCGATAAACAATGGGAGGACAGTGTTACAGTGCTACTTTTTGGGTCACACCCAGTGATTCTCAGGAGTTACTCCTGGGTCCAAACTCAGAAATTACTCCCGGCAGTGCTGGGGGAACCATATGGGATGGCGGAGATTGAACCCGAGTCTGCCGCATGCAAGGCAAACGCCCTACCCGCCATACTATTGCTTTGACCCCATCCATGAATGTTTTAAAGTAAGGAATTCCATAGTACGTTTTGCATTTTTGAGTCAGTAGGGAACCCGCTATTATGTGGCAGACTAAAGGAAGGGAGAGAAAATAGGGGCCATTATTGATCTAAGTGCCCAAAGAACTAAAGAGGGCAAAGAGAAGAGAAAGGGATTGGTTTGAGAAATCATTTCCTACAATGAGCTGGATTGAGAGACTGAGTTTGGGTGGAAAGGGGGGACCCAAAGAACTTAGAGACCCAAGTGAATCAAATGTATTGGTAGGATAGAAAGGATGACTGGAAACTCATGGGATCTTGCCACAGGAGTTGGGGGGGGTGGGAGGCAAAGGGCAGTTAGGATAGAGAAGGAACCGACGTGACAATAATAGTTGGAAACTTGCATGAACCCCTTTACTATCAGTGCACCTGCTTTGTACCAGACGGGAGCTGTTCATATTCTGTTTGATTACAGCCAGACTGAGGGTGATTTCCTGTAAGATAATCAGGGAGCTTTGCCTTGAAGACACTCTGGAAAAAAATTTAAGAGAAAATGACATATTTTACTAAGACCCAGTCAAATCAATCAAACCAAACTCTCTTGTTTTGAGAGCTGTGTAGGGCTTTGTCTGGGTTTGTCTTTCCCGGAGAATGTTTCTCTTGATTTTAATGTTTATTAAGGAATGTGTGTTTTCGACAGATGATTGCATTATCATCCTGGACAGGACAGGTAAGCCCCTCTGAGAAAGGAGAAATAATTTACATATGCTCTCCAATCAAAATGCCCAAAGGTTTTTGAGATTTTAAACATAATAGCTAATTTGCCCTTTGGTATGTGTCCCCTTCTTTAGTGCATTCACAAATATGCACTTGGTCATATCATCATTGAAGAAGAGGAGAGACAAGAAACAAATTATCATCTAGGCAAACAGTATTAGAGAGGCATGGGTTAACTTTGTATCCTGTCTATAAGACTTGTCTGATATTTCTGTGGAAGTTTTTTTTTTCTTTTTTCTCTGTGGGTCACACCCAGCAATGCACAGGGATTATTCCTGTCTCATGCACTCAGGAATTACTGCTGGAAGTACTCGGGGGACCATGTGGGATGCTGGGAATCAAACCCGGGTCGGCCGTGTGCAAGGCAAATGCCCTACCATCTATGTTATCGCTCCAGCCCCCGTGGAAGTGCTTTTATCCTAGATTTCAAATTCACATGCATTGGCTAGATGAAATCATCTCATGACTCAAGTAGCTTGACAGAGCAGCAGAATATCTATCTCAATGATTGTTACATTCCAAAGCTGCTATTTCTCCCTTTACATCTTCACAAGCACTGCCACAAAGTGATTCAAGTAAATCATCACTTAAAATAACTAGAACTATTGAGAAATGTGGACTGAGAGCTTTCGAATAATACCTGGCATAATAGTCTATGAATATTAGTAAGCTGAACTGAAGGCTGTAGAAAATCTTAAAAAATAACCGGCACAATTCAAAGAGTAACACCAAAATGGCTTGGGGCATAAGATGAAAATACTTTTTGATCTGTGGCCGTTAGTTCTAAATTTATTCAATGATATTGAAGATTAAAGGTCAAAAACTATCTCCCTTTGCCTGAATTAGAAGCATGGAGAAGTCTTCTTAACCCACTGTATGTGTATATGTGTGTGTGCGCCCGTTTGCAGTTTTAGATAAAGGAAAATATAATCAAATAATCATCTTGTCATTGTTTCTGCAACTTTAAATCACTTTATATTTAAGGGCTGTGTTTCTCAAATCATAATGTTAGAAGTAGCCATGTATTAGTGACTGCCATTTTGAACTTCCTGTTGCTTATTCTTATTAGACAATTACCATGTATAAGGCTTTAGAGTCTGTATATACATTACTCAGGTAATCTTCATTGAGGCTTCACAAGTTAGGTACTGCTGTTATCTCAATTTTACTTTTGAGCATGTGAAACAGAAAAGTCATACAACACATTCAGGACTACACTGTAAGCATTAAATCTGGGAGATGTGGTTTTATAAGTGAGGTAGAGATAACGACTCAGAGATCCTCATCTGTGACATTATAAATTGGAATTTGGAACCCACTACAATTCTTAAGAATTGTTATCTTGTTACGCTGAATGGACTCTACTCTTCCCTGATGATAACTGAATATTGATAATGTTGTATGACATTGGCTTGAAACCAATTGATGTTCCTTTAGGATCATTCTCAAGGGAATTTAGCTATTATCAGACTGGTTGCAACTTAAATTGAATTACTTTATCTCCGTTGGGTAGGTGAGATCAGAGATAGGAGCATTTTGAAATATAGATCAGCAAACTTCTAGTCCTGGATCCCTTTATACTTAAAACATTTTAACCACCTCAAAAGACCTTTGTTGTCATGGGTTTCACTTTGTGGTCTTATTTTGTGTCTATATCTTTATCTTACAGTTGTAATTACATACTGTCTACTAATACATTTTCTTGAGAAATTATTGAAAAGTAACTAAATGAATTAGCTAGAAAGAAACAATTCTACCTACCTTATCACTGGAGCTATGTTATTTCTATAGCTTAGTATCAATGCAAAGTTTATCCTAAAGAAACCAGCCTCTCTCTCTGACATAAGGGAAACAAAACCTCTTTTTTCTTTCATCAGTTGACATGTTATACTTATTTGTTCTAGATTTCTGGTAATTTGATCTGATGCTTTAAATGTTCTTTCTGTTTAAATCAATTTTTCTATGCCTGATTTGATTTGGTCATGGGATAGATAAACAACAGTAATAAAGAATTTCCACACTGGGTGTATTTATGTGTCCCAAAATCTGGTAAGGCAGTTTCTCTTTTTTTGCAGTCTGTTTGCTAGAAAAATAGAATTCTTAACTGCACTTTACTATCAATCTCTGCAGCTTCCTAAGTCCCAAACATGGGCTTAGTTCCCAGCTTCAGCACCAGAATCAAAAAAAGGGACTGAAAAAATGTTACATGAACATGAAAATTGTTATTTATTCTATCCTATTTATCTAGTGGGTTTTCTTGTTTTCTAATTATTTTCCTGTTATAAGCTGAACAAAATGCCATTAGTTGTTTTAAAGTTACTATTTTCAATAAATGTGTATTCCAACAGAAAATACATGTAAGTCAAACCTACATATGCATGTCAGAGCCTTCTTAGTTTTTTACTGTGTCATATCAAGTTGGAAATGAGAATAAGCCCTGTTTTTGAGATTTGAACTAAATCACTGGTGAGGAACAAGAGGACTAATTTCTGTGTCTTCAAGGAAGATAAAGTATTCACATTCAGGTTTCATCTTCCTTGAGAAAATATCCTACCAAGAATTTTCACATAGCAATAGATTCTGACTAGATATTTAAGAAGTATCTTTATTTTTACAAACTTATCCCAGACTTATCCCAATTTTCAAGAATGCAGAAACTCTGTGATAGCTATTTCTGTATAAGTTGCCATCAGTATTTTCAGATTTCAAGGACAGCGCATGCAAAAGAATCTACAATAGAGTTACCTGCCTAATACAGTACGATAACTAAGTAAACATGTCAAAATTAATTATTTTGATAATATCTGATCTATGCTTAGTTAACTCTAAGTTATGAATACGATAAAAGATACTGGCAATACAACACACAGATTTTATGTTGAGCATGCATTATATTTACCTCAGGAACATAAAAAGAAAAACTAACTAGGTGGACTCAAGGACAGTGCTTGCTGGTTATTATCTGACTAGTATCAGAAAGCTAATCAGATCTTTCTTTGAGGAAACCATTTTGTTTGGGGTTCTCATTACCAAACTACAAGATATTAAACACACAACTTACTTACTTTTTCATGATAGTTCTGATACCCCATTTCACCACTTGACTGAGATTTTTTCCACTCTTTATTAGGAAGTTAAATCATTAGCCTTCAAAGTAGACCTGATACATAAGACAGAGATCAGGTCACAAGATTGACTCTGTCAATAACAAGGACAGTTATTCAATGTTCTGTCAGTTTAAATATAAAACAACAGATTTTAGCCAATGTCTTAGTATGCCTCGTGTAAAGGTAAAGGTAAAGGCCCTCCTGTTGTTCGTCGATTTGCTCGAGCGGGCCCAGTAACATCTCCATTGGAGACTTTGTTGTTACTAAAGCCCCCCCCCCCCCCATATTGAATACATCACAGGTAGCTTCCAGGCTTTGCTGTGCGGGCGAGATACTCTCGGTAGTTTACCGGGCTCTCCGAGAGGGGTGGAGGAATCGAACTCGGGCCGGCCATGTTGGCTGCGTGCAAGGCCTCGTGTATGAACATTAATAGCCCCATACTGAGATCACATTATTGTCTGTCTAAATATTATTGGCTTGATTCCATATAATCTGGGTAAAAAATGAGCAGACTGTAGTCTTTTACTGGTGAGCGTAATGCAGCATATAAATGTCAACATATAAATCTGTAAAACTGAAATCTCTACAACTTTATAAACTAGTTTTATTTTGATTTTTTTGAAAGCTGTGCAGAGATAGGAAAGTTTGCTTTAAACAAAGAACTATAACGAAAACATTTTCAACTTCAGAAGCAAACTTTTAATAACTAAGATGGCATCCTAATTAGCTAATTTTCCTTCTTTTGCCATGAATCTCAGTGCTTAAGAAAGAAGAAAGTCCATGACTGTGTTTATCAAATTGTGGCTTATGCAAAGTAGCCAATTGTTCGAGAAAAAAACACTTTAAGAGAAGACAGGTTGAAACAGTTCATGAAGAGTTGCATGTTTAAGTTGATAGTTAAAAACTCTCTCCTAAGCCTCTCCCTGCCATTTCTTCCACAGAATTTATACTAATCTTCACATCTCTGAAGCTGATGACCACCCAGCCAGATGGTGCCAATGTTTTGTTTTGTTATGTGATTGTTTCTTTTTCCCTGGGAAAGAAACACATTGATTATCACTAACTTTCTATTGTGTTCAGGCTTGCCTTGGACATCATTCCAGAAAACAATGTGTCTGTATAGAATAGTGATCCATAAACTTCACTTTGGGGCCACAGCTGGCCGTGCTCAGGAGTCCTGGCTGTGCTCCAGGGACCATATGAGCAGCCAGGAATCAAATCAGCATCTATGATCTAGAAAGCAAGCACTATATCTACTGACTTTCTGTCACCCAGAAGCAGTTTAAACATTTGCACATGTCACAAAACACTATAATATTTTCCCTAATCCAACAAAATAGGAAAAGTGACTCCCTTGCATACCAAACCTGGCCTTTGATTCATATGTTGAGGAGTCTAATTTGTTTAAACTTGCAGTATATTTGGAGTTCATTGTCCTGAGAGCAATGCAACCACTCGGGAAGGAGCTCACTCAAAGGCTAGTATTCATGATTGATGAGCACCTACTTGCTAGGCCAATTTCCTTCCTGACGTGACTTGGATGTAATAAGCGTAGTGTGAGAATAGACGCCACCTTCTATCAGTGTGGCTCAGACCAAAGGAAACTGCTTGATAAAGCTATTTTCCTATGGATCTTCCATTTGGGTTTTATTATTGTTCTTGGTTTCTCTCTTAAGAAGAAGTGTGCCGACTTCTAATGCATCCTGTTGTTGATACTTCTGATTTAGAGAGGCTCTTTCTTAGGTTCCCTTTCCTCTTTTATGCCACCGCTTCAAATCTTTTCATCTGGCACAATCCTCATTGTTTAGTTTCGTTTTGCTTGGCTTTGGGGGTTCATAAGAGGCTGTGCTCAGGGTTTTGTGCAGTTCTCAGGGACCAGGCAGTGCTCACAAGGCAGTGCTCAAACCCAGGCCTCCTGCATAAAAAGTCTGCACTCATCCTTGTTGAGCTATTTATTTCTCTAGGCCTTCTGGCATAATCTTTTAAGACCTTTCTTTTCCAACTCAGTATCCTCAGTGTGTCCAGTTACTCATTGGAGTTATTAATCTGGACTAAAGGAAGACCAGAGTTTGCCTTTTGGGGTTAAGCACAGTCTTGGGCACTGTTCCTCCAAAGTTTCTTTGAGCATCATATGTATCAATTAATAATTTGAATATATTGAACAAAATTAATGATAAAGTTGGTATATATCCTCATGAAAAACTGTTATACAATATTTAAATTCTGCATCCAAAGCAGGAAAATAACCAAGAATAATGTTCAAATGTAAAATGTAGAATGCTATGATACATTTTTGGGGAAAGGCAGGGAGTTTGCTGGGGGTGTAGACTGGAAGCAAAGCAGCAGTGTTTAAGGACTTTAAGTTATCTGTGCTCAGAAGTGACCTTATGGCTGTTCTCAGGGGACAAAACCATCGTTGGCTCCATGAAAGGTATGTGCCTACGTCCTCAACTATTTCTTTGGCCCCCAAAGCTAAAATTTTTGGAGGTTCAGGATCAGTCAGTGGTAAAGGATCTGACTTTCTGGCATGACTCCAGGCGCCTGGTGCAGAGCGCCACCCCACATGCTTTGCGGAATGCTAGTGGCACTGCTCTTGTGACCTCCAATGGACCATATCCAAGTATGTGTGAACAGAACAGCTAAAATGTGTGGCCACCAGCAAGTGCTACAACCAGAAGTATTAGCCCTGCAGTCAATTGTGGATCACCAAATGGCAAAAAACAAAGGGAATTGAAGGCGTGGGGAAGACCAAGACTTTCAATGTCCTTAATTGTGTTTAAAGAGTATATGCCCAAAAGGAGAGAGAGCGTATGGGGGAAATTGTCTGCCATGGACTCAGGGAGAGGGGAGGGATAGGGGTGGGGAGATACTGGAGAGATTGGTGGTGGAAAATATGCACTGGTGGAGGGATAGGGGTTCTATCATTGTATGATGAAAACTCAAACGTGAAAGCTTTATAATTGTGTCTCACGGTAATTCAATAAAAATAAGTATATAGAAAAATGACTGCATGAAATTCATTAAGATAAAAATGGTACTGGGCTATGATAGGATTTATTTTCTTCTTTTTCATTTTCTTCTTTGTGGTTTTCTATTTTTCCAAAATCATTATTGTATACCATTTTTTTATGCACAGAACTACACACCATATTCCAGTTGAGAAATGATGTAAATAGAGTATAATGGGATCATAATGCCCTTTTATCTGTGCATTGCTTCTTTTAATTAAACAAGTGATTAAGTAAAAGATTTTATATTTTAGATTATCCATAAAGAGATTTTATATTTTAGACTATCCATAAAGAGATATATTTGGAATAGGGTTTTTTTTAATTTAATTTCTTTGAAGAGCCTATTGTTATTACTACACTCCACTGGTCCAGATTGATTTAATTGGGGGTAGTGGCATTTATTTTATTGGATTCTAGAGAAGTAGCTTATAATATAAGTTGCAGAATTTAAAGTGTAAGGGAGTAATAGAGTGGGAAATCTTTTAAGAATAAGAATTAGGGCCAGAGAGATAGTATAGTTTAAAAGTTTGCCTTGATTCCATTGATCCCAGTTTGAGCCCCTACACCATAGATGGTTTCCCAAATAGCACCAGGAGTGATCCCATAAGTATCAGTGAGCTCTGAACACTTCCAGGTATGGACCCAAAACCAACTAACCAAAAGTAAAAAAGTGTCTAGAGACTAAGATGACTATACTAAAAAATAATTGATAGGGGCTGGAGCAGAATTTTATACAGCAGAGTCTATCCAAATTGGTTTTCAAAATTTTGTCTGTTCAAAGGTAGGGTTATTGGAGACCTTAAGGGAGAAATATGGTGGGGTTGGAGTGATAGCACAGCAGGTAGAGCATTTGCCTTGCAGATAGCCAAGCTGGGTTTGATTCCCAGCATCCCACATGGTCCTCCGAGCACAGCCAGGAGTAATTCCTGAGTGCACGAGCCAGGAGTAGCCCCTGTACATTGTGTGTGATCCAAAAAGCAAAAAAAAAATTAAATTAAAAAAGATAGATAATAACATATTTAGAGGAGAGAATAGTAAGAAACTTTTAAGCACTGCTTGCCATATTGTAAGAAATCATAACCACTCAGAAACATTTTGCCAGTTTGTAAAAAGTTGAATATAAATTTGTCATACTACCTTAAAATTCTACTTATAGGTATCTAAGAGAAATGGAAGCATGAGTCCTCACGTAGACAAAACTGTTCACAACAATATTGCTCACCATTCACATAAAAATGGTGATCAAGGAGTAAATGAATAAACATTGTGATGTACACAGTTTTTCTAATGATATTTGATATACCATCTACTTTATAATGATATTTGATATAATGATAATAATATTTTTAAAATGCTAAACTAATGATCAGAGAGGAAGGGGAAGAGAGATAGTACAGTGGGCATCCACTTGTCTTTCATACCACTAACCTGGGTTCAATCCCCAACCCATATGGTCCCCTAAGCCCACCTAGCAGTGATTCCTCAGCTCAGAAAAGTGATGATTAAGTGTGAAGATATAGCTCAAATACTATAGATCATGCTTGTATAGGGAGGCTCTGAATTTCCTCCTTGACTCCAGTAGTCTTGGGTGTAGCCCTTTTGCATGTCAGAAATACATGGAGAGCAAAGGGTGAGTCTCAAAAACATGCTTGGACTGAGATGTGGCTCATGGAGTAGAGCACATGCTCGCATGCGTCAGGCCATGAGTTCTATTCCCGTCACCAGTGCAGAATTACAGAAACAATAAAATAGCACATCATGTGGAGGACATGCAACCACATTGAGAAGATTACAGGTAGTATAATTCCTCTTATGTAAAATAATCAGAAAAGATGAGGATTGGGCTGCTTGATTGCATGGATGTTAGAATGGGGATTATATGCAAAAAGAGTACAATAAATTTCCTATCTAATGTAAATTTTCTAAAATTGGACTTTTTAATGACTTCACATTAGTGAATTACTCGAAATCATTGATTCAAACACCAATAATGGGTGAATTTTATGGTATATAAATTGTGTGCTTTATTGGCACATGATTTGCACTGCTATTAATGGTAAGTTTTCATGCATAAAATGTTAGTTTTTGTTGCCTCTGGATATTTGTTATTTCTTTACTGTGCTTCCTTATACCCCACATGTGGAGGATCATTCTGTATCTGTTCCTCTCCTAACTTCACCCGGCATGATACTCTCCAGATCCATCCACACAATAGAAAATCGCATGATGTCGTTTTTTCACTGAGTAGTATCCAATTATGTATATGTTTCTTTAGCCAGTTATCTGGTCTTGGACACTTGGGTTGTTAACAAATTTGGCTGTTGTAACTAATGCTGCAATAAACATAGCAGTGCAAATGCCTTTTCTGAAGAGTTTTGGGTCCCTTGGCATCAAGAAGGGTCATGTGAAAGTCCAATTCCTGCCTTTTTGACATGTGTTCATATTTATTTTTTCCAAAATGGCTAGGCCAGTCAACATTCCCAGCAGCACTGATTGAGGGTCCCTTTTCTCCCACATTCTTACCAGTACTAATTGTTTTGTTCTTTTCGGTAATGTGCCAGTCTCACTGGTATGAGATATCTGTTCTTTTTCTCAGACTTTCCTTTACCTGAGAAGTGATGCAGAGCACTTTTTCTCATACCATCTGTATGTTTTCTTTGAAGAAGTTTCTGTTCATCTCTGTTCCACCCCAATTTTTGATGGAATTGGTTTTTCTTTTACTTTTTTACCTTTTCTTTCAAGGTTCTTTTTTAGTGTTTTATACTTTGGATATTAACCCATTAACAGATGAGTGATGGAGAAATATTTTCTCCCAATAAGTGAGGTGTACTTTTATTCTGACCATTGTTCATTTTTGTGGTGCAGAAACTACTTAGTTTGATGTGGTCTGAATTGTTTGTGTTTGCTTCCATTTCTTTAGTCAATGATGTTGAATTATTAAGATACCTCTAAATTCAAACTTATGAAGTGTTCTACCTATCTTTTTTCAATATAAATTTTGTTTGCAAATCTGATAGTGAGGTCTTTAATCCATTTTGATTGACTTGTTTTTGTTTGTGGTGTTAAAAAGGGGTCTGAGGTGTTTTGTTTTGATGTGTTTTGTTTTTTATGCATATGAACAACCTATTTTCTCAGCACCATTTGAAGAGACTTTTCTTTTTGTACTGCTTTATGCGTGGGATCTTTGTCAGTGATTGATTAACTATCCTTATACCCAAGGGTCTGACTCTGAACTCTCAATTCTATTCTTGGGCTGGAGCCATAGCACACTGGGTAGGGCATTTGCCTTGCACGCGGCCCACGTGGCGGACCCGAGTTCGATTCCTTCGCCCCTCTTGGAGAGCCTGGCAAGCTACCGAGAGTGTCTTGCCAAGCTACTGAGAGTGTCTCGCCTGCATGGCAAAGCATGGCAAGCTCCCCGTGACATATTCAATATGCCAAACACAGAAACAACAAGTCTCACGATGGAGACGGTTACTGGGCCCGCTCGAGCAAATCGATGAACAATGGGAGGATAGTGCAGTGCTACAGTGCAGAAAGTCTATTCTTAAGCCATTACCACAATGTTTTGATTGCAACAGCTTTAAGGTACAGTTTGAGCTGGTGAAGAAGATGCATCCGTCTTCTTTTTCTCTTGGATTGCTTTGGCTCTTTGGGGTGTTTTATTACTCCATATAAATTTCAATAGCAATTGATCTACGTTTTTTGATTTAAATGCCACGTGTATTTTATAGAGACTGCATCAAATCTGTATAATGCTTTGGACAAGATTGTCATTTGGACTATGTTAATCCTTCCAATCCATGAACATGGGATGTGTTTCCATTTTCTTGAATCCTCTTTTATTTCTTTTAGTAGTTGTTTGTAGTTTCCTTTACATAAGTTTAAAGTCCTGCTTTGTAAGAGGAATGTGTATTGATCAGGTATTCTTTATAATTCTCCAAATATTGTGATAAAACTCCAGAAACCTCCTCATAGAGCACAAAATTATAGCCAATAAAAGAACAAATTATGATCTGCTTGGTCACTTGGTGGGGGAGGGTGCTTATACCCTGTGGTGCTTGCACGATTTCTGGCTCTGCACTTGTTGCTATTTCTGGCCCATTGCTCAGAAGTGACCCCTGACAGTATTTGGGGTTTCTATGAGGTTCTGGGATTCAAACCAGGGTCTGCTTCATATTAGGTATGTGCATTATTTCCTGTGCTTTCTGGCTCCAATCATTTTCTTGGCAGATAAACATCAACTTAAGTTATATTCTCCCCACTTAGAACATCATGGGATTTGTTATTTCCTACAGGGAAAAATGAGTTTTCCTTTGAAAATTGAGAATTTGTTTAATATTAGCATTCAAATTATAATAGTAATTTTACTTGCACAGCACTAAAAGCATATACTGTATCTTATGTTTATAGGCATGTTTATGACCAAATAATCACAAAGGGAAGAAAGTCAATATTTTATTGGTATGTACAGCATAAATATTTGCCACCAGTCATTGCATTCTTTGGCCACTACTTTGTCATGCATGTCACAGAGTAGCCGAAGTCCCTGTGAAAATTGAATGACTGAAACTCATTCTTCACTGAGCCTTTACAATTAAAAATAACTTGACATTGAACATGAACAATGATGTTTTGTTTCAGAAAATATATTGTTTTTCTGGAGATGGGGGCTTCTTATCACAGGAATACTCCTAGGTATTGTGTTCAAGAAAGATCCAATATCACCTTTAAAATCTTGTGGATAGTTACCAAAACAATTTTGTTTAATAAAGACTAAAAACATTTTGTGCGATGTAGATATGTATATCTCCTTAAGTTTTTATTACTCTTAATTTTTAACTGTATTCAAGTAATTCATAAAAATATGCAAAAATAATGAGCAGCATGAATTTGCAGGATTATTTCTCCTGCTTTTAAAACTGATAGTAATCCAAATTTCCTCTTTGGAGCAGCTTGGGTATTTTTTTATTTATCTGTATGTTTCTTTTCTTAGTATTTTTTTCTTAGTATTATTACTAAACATGGTATTAGCATCTTCTTAAAGACTTTTTCACCAGGATTGGGTTATTCTTGGAAATATTTTGGGAGGAGCCTTTTATATAAGTATTTTATTTTGTGGAGTAATTATATGGGTCAGCTGCGAGCAAGGCAAACTCCCTACCCATGTAATCCCATCAATGGCCAAGACTCAGAGACTATAAAAACCAGCTCCCAGAACCGCGCGGCCGTGAATCCTATTATGACATCTTATTATCTCATTCCTACTTTGACAAACTGGCAGGCTACCAAATGTAGCCTGCCCACACGGCAGAGTCTGGCAAACTCCCTGTGGCGTACCCAATATGCCAAATACCAGTAACAATGATGGGTCTCATTCTTCTAAAGAGCCTTGAATATAATCTCAGGGCTAGGATGAAGGAGACGTTACTGGGGCCTGCTCGAGGCAATCGACGATTAACAGGATGATTTGTGATTTGTGATTGAATTATATGAACTTTCCTTTTTAAAAAACTATTATTTACTTATGCTATCTGAGCATTTTAAGTTTTAAATTTTCTTTATCTTTTTACTGTTTGTTTTGTTGTTTTTGAGGTAAGTAGACCTTACTTGGCATTTACAAAGTGACTACTTCTGACTCTGGGCTCAGGAATATTCTTGAGGGATTCGGGAGATCATTTGAGTTATCATGGATGGAACCTGTGTCAGCCACAAGCAAGACGAGAGACTTTATCCCTGTACTATCTCTGCCTCCACTTTAAATATTTATTTCACTAAATTCCTTTATTAATTCAAGTAGCCACCATTTAATGAAAACTTATCCTAGTACTATGAGAACTGAAAATACAGAGAAAGACATATTCTTAGACTTAAAAAATTCAACAGGGACAGCTGAGAAAATTCTCCTTTTTATTTTATTTTTTCTTTTGCTTTTTGGGTCACACCCGGCGATGCACAGGGGTTATTCCTGGCTCATGCACTCAGGAATTATTCCTGGCGGTGCTTGGGGGACCATATGGGATGCTGGGAATCGAACCCGGGTCAGCTGCGAGCAAGGCAAACTCCCTGCCCGCTGTTCTATCACTCCAGCCCCATAGCTAAGAAAACTTCTTAGAGCTGAAGCACATGCTTTGTATGCAAGGGGGTGGGGGCGGCTGATCCTGCCCCCCTTCCCACTCTAGCACTTCCAGGAATTGCCTTGAGCACTAAAAAGCAAAGAAATTCAACAATAAATTGCTCTGTGCTACAGGAAATTTAAAAATGGGGCAGGGTAGGAAAAAACTCAGGAGTGATCTTTCAGTTGAGCCTTGAAAAATAAGCCATTTGGAAGGGAAAGAATTGCTACTCTAAAGAAAAACCTGTAAAAGGTTGTTGCTCCACCAAAGAACATGTTGGGTTTATGAGACCTGAACGAGTTCAGGCTGTCTGAGAAATAATACCTTTTGACCCAAACAGACAAAGTACGTCTTAAAATGCTTACGAATTCGGAGATGTATTTGCTTATTTTGGTATTTTCAGAATTGTTAGCGTTTATCAACAGCAAGTAGAAATCAAAGAATAATAGTGAGTGATTAGGTATTTGAAATCAAAGTAGCAGATTTCCTGTTTCTAATGCACAAAATGTTCATCAGCCTAGTAGTGAGTTGTGTTGTTCTGAGACAAGGGAGCCCTGGAATTAGATACCAGAGCACCAAGTTCTTAGAAAGATTTCTGGCATGATAGCTAAAACTGATCATACTTCTGTGATCTTATTTTCAGTAGTGAATTAGGAGATAGGAATGTTGTGTCTCAAAAGAGTTTTAATATGGTATTTTTCAATCAGAATATTTAGTCACCATTTTAAAACATATTTATTTTGTGAATCATATGATGCACTATGCTGTTAAATGACTCTGAAAGAAAAAAAAATGCTTGAAAGTGTTCAAATCAAATTGTAAGCTGTGATATATTAGGAGTCCCATAATCTGTTTGGGAGGACATAATCAATGCTCTTGTTTTTATGAAACCAAATCAAACATACCTGAAAATTTAGGAGCATACAGGAACCAAAAGTTGATTAAATTTTGTTTCGGCTTTGTGGATATTAAGTCCATATATTTCCTACTGTGGGTCTTAATAAATTAAAAAAATCACATTCAGTGTAAATGTGATTTACACTGTTTCTAATGCACAAAATGTTCATCAGCCTAGTGGTGAGTTGTGTTGTTCTGAGACGAGGGAGCCCTGGAATGTGGGTCTTAATAAATTTTAAAAAATCACATTCAGTGTAAATGTGGTTCTGTATGGAAGATTAGATGTTCGAAGTTTCTCTGTAATATGCATCACAGTCTCAAATTATTGTACTATTTGGATAGAATTTGGTGGAAAATAAAAGTGATATTGTTACAAAAGACCTACCACACATGATTTTAAAAGTTGTGTATAGCATGTAGTGGGGGGAAATACTGTTCTGCAAGTGGCAGTGGTCCCCTGGAAATTCAGAAATGACTTTTTGAATTATATAAAGAGTTTAAGAAAATAGGTTGTTTTTCCCCCATTACTTTGTGACTAGGTACTAGGTACAGTCACCACAGTGGGAAAGGATATTTTCTGAGAATAAAGCTCAGGAGCAAGCTTTGTTTTCTCTCTGTTCTTACATTATCATTGTTCAAATTGCTGCCTATTTGGGACACCCTGGTTAATCCTGTCTCTCTGTACTTCCCCACTGAGTTGATATTTTCCTTTGCTGTAAGGTGTTTTCTAATTACATTGAGACTGAAACAGATTGGAAGTAAAATTGAGTGCATAGTTCTGCTGGTAGCTAAAAAAGTACTCTCCTTAATAGTTGTGATGGGGCTGGTCATTTTATGTAAAGGTCTCTGATTGTCCTTTGATACTGCTCTGCCAACTGATTCATATCTCTTGTGGCTGGTTAAAGTAATTCAGAACAGAATGAGGCTTTAAGGAGAGAAAGAATACATTTTTGAAACAGAAAGTTGTGTTTCTTGGGCTGGAGAGATAGCTCTGAAATCATGGGTCCTTGCCTTGCGTGCGTAAGGACCCAAGTTCCATTCCTAGCACTGCACAGTCCCATGAGACTGCCAGGTGTTGCCTAGGTGACCTCGAGCACCGCTGGGTTTGAGAAGCACCACAGTGCTCATCGAACAGTCTCACCTAGCTGGCCAACTAATGCCAGGGATGTCCCCAGGGCCCTCTGAGCACTGTTTTGAAGACATCAACCTCCCAAAGAAGTTTTTAAATATAAAAACATTTTTCTTAGTTCTGTTGCAATGCTTGGGGACTTTGTGTTTTGTAACTATCACCAGTCCTGTAGTATTTCTTCTTTTAGAGACTATGCCCATGTAAATAAAACTTGTTTTTAAGTTTATGTAATCTGTAAATGTAAGGGTTTTTTAATCACTTGATTTGGACTGCTGTTGCTTAGCAACCAGAGGCAAATGCTTCTGGCTGACAGTATAAGCTTGGATTTGAGCAGAGGTTCTGAGGTTCATTTGTTGCTAGCCAAAGGTACATTAAAAATAACTTGGTTCTCAGTGGCCTTCATTAGTCTAGAGGCAGCCACTCATGTATTTAGAAAATAAGTCTCTCAAAATTTTTCTGTATTCATTTTGTTGACTTACTATTTATTTTTTACCTTAAGAGGGAAACATATTATCATTATATTGCCAACCTGATGATAATAGGCTTGCTCTTCATTTTAGCAAATTCTGAAATTGAACTGAAGACTTTAGCTGAACATTGCATTCTTAGGTAAGATAAATATAAAGCTACCACTGCAAACTCTAAAGCATGTATAAATCAAGTTAGATAACTTAAAATCAGAGACCAAGGGGGAAAATACATCATATTTCTGACATGGTTTTGCTTTTTTGTACTCTTAGCAGATCTCTGGTGACAGAGAAATATTTATGTACTATTTAAAAAATGAAGGTGTAAACGCAATAACAATTGCCAGTGAGTCCCTTTATTATGGGGAGGGAAGGGAATAGGGTCTGTCTGTGCAAAACCAAAAAATCCATGCCCTGTCTTACCAGCTCTCCCACTCAGCTGCAGAAAATGATTGTCACTTAAGTTGTCGGATCCATGGGTCATAGCGATAGCTAACCCAGATTTGAATACGGCCACCATATATGGTCCCTTGGGCGTCTTCAGGAGTTATCGCTGAACACAGGGCCAGAAATAAACCCTGATCAGCACTGTGGATGACCAAAATTTTTTAAAGCATTTAAAAAAAAGAAGTCATATACAGTGCTGACACCCTTGTTTTTTAATATACTAGAAAGCAAAGATTTCTCAGAAAACTAAACCTGACCTATCATTTGCCAGTCCTGACCCCTCAGAGGTCAAAATTTTCAACAAGAACATGAAATATTTTAATCGTTGAGGAGATTAATTTTAAGTGTGCTAGAATCTCCTTTTTTGGGGAAGTAGTATCCTTGGGTATCTATTCAGTAAAAATGTATTGGTTTCCAATTATTATTTTTTGAAATGCATGTTCTGGTGTTGATTATATATAGTTTATTTTATTTGTTTTATTTTGGTTTTGGGATCACAGAAGACAGTGCTCGGGCTTACTTATAGCTTAGGTTGGAGAAGGGAGTATAGGAGATTATAACTATGACAGAATTATTAATTCTCACCTATATCAAAGCTTTTTGATGAGATAGATAGTAAATAGGGGAATACTGTGATTTACCTGTTGATTTTCCCTAGGCCTTATTTTTTTCTAGTTAAGACTTGAATAAACAGAAGAAAATAACCATTGCTAAATCCTGAGTCATATTGTATTTGTTATACATTGTGTCTAGTTAAAAAAAATTAGGTATGTTATGATTGTATGATGAAGTATTATATATTTCAGTCTTTCTTCAAACATCAGTGAAACTCACTGTCAGTCTGGGACCTTCCAAGCACAAAACAATCATTGTAGCTATGCCTGGGCAGGTAGTGTGTGGGGGCGGGGGGGGGGGAGATGATTAAGCACTGATGCACCTGAAGATAAGAACTATGCATTTTTCACTTACTGATTATAGCAGTTTCTAGTTATGATTGATTATTCTGTTAAGTAATCCTGATAACTTTTTGCTTTAAAATTTTTCACTGCTGAAAAATTACATGTTCTTATTGGGTCTCACTTTCTATAAAGTTTCTGAACAATTGGGCATGTTTTATTTTCTAGGTATGTATACTTATTTTTGGAAAGACTTTCAAGAATAATAATGAGGGTCTGATTTTATCTTCACTTGGCATCAACTTCCAGCAGTTCTCAGGGACTTTCCAGGCTCTGTACTCAGGGGTGACCTCCTGGAGAGTGCTCAGGCAACCATATGTGGTACCAGGTATTTGAACTGAGATCAGAAATTCAAGGCAAACACTTTCCCTCAAAAGTTATCTTCAATTGAATAATGGGAGTCTATTCTTGAAATATTAGGCATAAGCACATACTCTAAGTGATCCCTATTGTGCTAAGAATTTCTAATATAAGTGAACTTGTGGTATACAGACCTTCAAGGTGAGCAGAAAAATATCTTAAAAACTGCATTAAAGAGTCACCAAGCAACAGATGTATTATTAAGTGAATCAGTTTCAATGTTTGAAATGTGATGGATTTTATTATTTTCGATTAATCAAATCACTACTATGCTAAATGATCCAGCTTAAAAAGAACGATGAGAAACAGGACATTGACTCTTTTATCTCCAACTATATTTTTGATTTATTTTCTTTGCTTGCCCTCTTTGAAAGGCGTACAGATAATCAAGCAAGACTTTGTTATAATACAAGCAGAAGTATTAAAATGTGAATAGCATGGGCCAGAGATCCTTCTCTGATTAAAATAGAATCAAGATGGCAAAAAGGAAGCTGAATGTGATCATTTTTCAACTCACTTAATTAATTGGAAATAATGACACATTGGAGACAGTAGTTCCCAATTAAGTAAAACTAGAAAGAGGAAAATGAACTGAATAATTAAAGTTAAAAATAAGAAAGTATGCCCATTCCTAATGAACAAAAGAAATGCCAGAAAATGGCTCAAAGGGACAGACAAGGCCATGCCTCTTCAAAGAAAATTGCAAGTTTTCCAAAAGAATAGCCACCCCTTTGCTCTGGGAAGAACTTAGATGGTAGACTGTAGTAGACTTGTATTGGATGCAATATTTTCTAAGGAATAGATTTAAATTTTTCTGTAGTTGTGCTTTAAAAATAAGTCTAACATATTTTAGGGTGAGAGCTAAGGATTGAGGCTTTATATGCCATAACAATGAGGGACATAAAAATTAAAAAAAAAATGTTCAAAGACACAGGTGTACTAGAGCCCAGTACTTAAAAGCAAAAATTAAGTTCGAGTTTCTTGGAAACCAACTTTAAAAAACATAAAAATTTATGTCTGTGCCTCTCTTTCTGACTCATTTTGCTTAGCATGATACTTTCCACTATAGACCGAACATGATTGCCACTCAATGTCTCTTTTGCAAACCACAGCACTCAAAAGGAGAGAGAGAACAAAAGGGAATGCCCTGCCACAGAGGTAGGGTAGGATGGGGGGGATGGGGGGTGGGAGGGATGCTGGGACCCGTGGTGGTGGAGGATGGGCGCTGGTGGAGGGATGGGTACTTGATCATTGTATAACTGAAACCCAAGCACAAAAATTTATAAGTCTATAACTGTACCTCATGGTGTTTCACTAATAAAAATTTAAGGAAAAAAAAGACATGAAAATTTAGTTTTTATTTTTTGTTAAAAGGACAAGGGCTAAAGAGATAATACAGGGGTTAAGTCTCTTTCTTGCTTTGCTCATGCCCAACCTGAGTTTGATCCTTGGCATCCCATATCATCCCCTGAGCACTGCCAGGAGTAATTCCTGAGTGAAGAGTCAGGATAACCCTGACCATTTCCAGGTTTGGCCCCCAAACCAAAACAAACAAGTTACACCTGAGAAGTAACCTTTTTAAAATACTGCATTCTAAATGCCAGTCTAAGGTTTTTTTAAATATATATTTTATTAAAAGTCATTAGATAACATTTCAAATAGCACTGGAAGTAGCTGACAAAGACCATAAGAATTTGGGAACATCAAATTAACCATTAATTAATCATTTTTTTTTGTTCAGGAATATGTATTTTCTTTGCTTCTGATACCTTGCAGAGACATTAGGTCAGTGACCTGTCAGCTTTAGTCTTGGGATCCAAAGAACCACAATGCTCTACCTTGCTCAAAAAGTTATTGCTGGGGCTGAAGAGATAGTATACAACTTAGGCACTTGCCTTTCACACTCTCAAACCAGGTTTGATTCCTGGCTTCACATATGGTCCACCGAGCACTGCCATCAGTGTACAGCCAGGAGTAAGCTCTGAGCCCTGCATGCCAACCCCCTCTCCCACCAAATCTATTGCTAAAATTGAATGTATTAATAATGCATTGAATGCATGTATTAAGAAGTAATTTCTCAAGGAAAATCTTTGACACATATTAATTGCTTCATAAAGCTGAGCTGCTATAGTTATTGTAATTCTCAAGATCAACATTTCTAACACACCATTTCCATGTCCTGCATGTGTCTCCCAACTTTGACTACTAGTGTGACAAGAAATAAAGCCTTATTTCTGTGCAAGGACCCACTTTAATTAGGAAACATAATATTGCATATATTTGATAATATGTGTTACATGCAGTGTAACACATCATACCAAATAATTAGGCTTTCTGGTGCATATAATCTGAAGTCACTAAAGTAAAGCTCATAAAAAATTGTTCCCCCCAAAAAATTGTCCCAAGATATAAAGCAAGCTTAGACATACTTAAAGCTATTGGTTTCACCCTTTCTGAATCCCCATGTTAATTTATACCGTGCATATCTCTATGGAGTTTAGATTATATCTCTTAATATGTTAGAATTTTATAAATACTGGAAAAATCATTTACATGCATACCAATAAAGTTATAATGTATTGGCAACCCTTTAAAACTTGACTTTTCAAGCAAGTGATATTTATATTTAGAAAATGACAAGCTTGACATCAGTGAATCCACCTGCCTGGTGGTGAGAGAACTAATTGACCTGACTGTGAAGGGTATCCTGCTGAGAGTTTGGGGGAATAAAAGCTTCCTTTGGTGTTTAAGTAATTTTCTGGCACCTGTAAATAAAACTGCTTTTGTATTGTTGTTTTGTTTTAATCTACAAAGATTTTTGTATTCAAAAAATTTTCAGCACTTCTAAATGCTATTTAAATAAAACCAAAACAAAATAAATGTTTTGAAGCCAAGCAAAATGCCCTTGCTTGTTATTATGGAGGCTTCCAAATATGATGAAATTAGCCAATGAAACCACACAACCCATCACCCAGCATGAATAGTCCCTATGGAATAAGAGTTGATCCTGCCCTGTCACTTCCCTAACCTTTTCCCTAACCTTTGCTCATGACTAAACCTATTTTAGTCTTTTTTTTTTCTAAGTTGAGACTTGGATCAAGCTTACATTTTGATGGTGATGATGATAATGATGATGTGTGTGTGAGAGAGAGAACTTTAAACTTTTATCTACAAAACTTATATCTACAAAACCTCTCAAAAAGGCATGTAAGGTCTATCTTTGTGTGCCTGATGTTAACAGAGTTGATGCTCAAATGTCTAGGTTGACTCAGCTGTTCTAATTTTACCATGCTTTATATATTACATGCAATACTCATATTTAAGGTTGTCTGGATTTAAATGTTTTATATATATCTTAATTCACTGTCATTTTAATTCTGTGAGTGTGCGTATGTGTGTGTGAGTGTGTGTTTGCATGCGCACACATGTTCAAGTAGAAAATCAAACCCAGTGTCCTATAACTCCTCAAGCATATACACTTCCTCTAAACTCTATTTACTCCCTCTGTAGTTTCTTATTTCTATTTGGGCTCAAATTATCCCGAATTAGTATCGTGGGCACCTATTCAATTTGCATTGCTAAATTATTTTTGTCATGGGTATTAGTATGTATGATAAGATCTTTGAGACTCATCTTGCATATCTTATAATTCAGTTCAGACTCAACCATTTCTTTTATTCTGAGGTCCACAAGTGAGATGCCCTAAGATCATTCTTTGCTGCTTCATTGGCCATTGTTTGTAAGGCTTTTTCAGGATGGAGAGTGATAAAATGTACTTTTGTAGGTTTTATGAATAAATCATAAATTAATTCTTGGACTAGGAATGTGCCTCAAGTGACAGAGCACACATCTTCTTGGTCCAGGAGAGACATAAAATAACTTATATTTTGCAGGGCTGTTCATTGGCATCAGTAAAGCACATGAAAGAAAACATTATCTTGTGTTTCAATAAAACATTTGATAGAACTTCATATGCTTAAAATTTCATATCATATCTAAACTGTATATAGATAATATTTTTATTTTAATTTATTTTGATAATCATTTCTAGAAAATGCTTTTGCTGAAGTACACACCACTTAATAATGATGTGTGTGCATATTAGTGAATCAAAATTCACTGATAAAATAGTCACCATTTTGGTAATTAGAGTGTGAAATCTTAATTTTTTGGAATCTGATGAACTTATAATAGCTGTGTCATGGCATACTTGCAAAGTCCTGTTTTGATGGACATTACAATATAAAAAGCACCAGTTACTAGGCAAAAAATGAAGCCAAATGAAAAGTGATTATTTTGCCTTGAAAAAGTCTGAGCCTTATAAAATATGAAGTTTTAGCATACAAAAATGATATTCCTGAGCATTATCTATTCAGTTTCTACAATTACAGGTAGAGTAAAAAATTATCCTAGCAAAGTTAAGGGGCCTATGAGATAGTTCAATAGGTGTGATGCTTGCCTTCTACATGGCTGACCTGGGTTTGATCCTCAGCATCCTGTAGAATCTTCCAAGCACTGCCAGGACTAAACCCTGAGCACAAAGCCAGGGATTATCCCTAGTGACATTGGGAGTTGTCCCAAAACAAAAGAGGGGGAAAGTTTAATCTAAATGTTTGCAAATAAGAACACAGAGTACAAGTACAAGCTTTGTATGTGGAAGACTTTGGTTTAATACCCAGCACCATTTGGTTCACTGAACAGAGAGCCATGAATAGTCCCCGTGAGCAACCTGATGTATCACTGCAAAAGTCAAAAAAAAAGAAATATAATCAATTTAGAAAAATTAAAGAAAATTCAGCAAATCTTTGATCTAACTTATGTGCTATAGGTAGAATTACTTATTAAGCCTGAACTCCCAAATATTGTGATTAAAAGTTACTTGCAGAATTAAGAAAACGTTTGTCTTTAGTGGTAGAGTGAATTTGTTAAGTCACTGAAAACAAAGAGGTAGCTCTGTACATTTACGATGGAATTTCCTAAAGTTTGGGCAAGTTGTTGCATAAAAATATTGACTTTGGAGCCAGACAGTCATCTTTCACTCCTGACACTATTAACACCCCTTGGAAAGTTATTTAATCTTTTCCTATGTCAGTTTCTTTGCCCATAAATATTATGTTAATATATATCTCTGATAGCTGTGAAGATTAACTCAAAACCATGTCTGTGCATGATAACCTTTCAGAGTCTAGCTCTTCCCTTTCTGTCCCTTCTATTTCTACTCTTCTTTCACCTTCTCCTGCACAAATTGATCTTTATTATCATCTTAATGACTAGAAAATAGAAGTTTCACTTAAGTTGTTTCTAAGGTAAGAATCTGTTTTTGCCCATAGAAGTGTACGGTTATATACGTGAATACACATTCTTTTATACTTACATTATTACATAAACATTTTGGAGAAGATACATTGGTAAAACTTACCCTTGGAGAGCAGATACATTAAAGGGGGATTAAGTGGGGAAAACACTTTATATATTATATACTATACTTTAAAAACTTTTCATTCTAAACATAATGTGCCCATATAGCACAGTGGGTAGGGCGTTTGCCTTTTACGTGGCTGACCTGTGTTCAATTCCTCCATCCCTCTCTGAGAGCCCGGTAAGCTACTGAGAGTATCCTGCCCACACATCAGAGTCTGGAAAGCTCCCTGTAGCATGGCATATTCGATATTCCAAAAACACTAACAAGAAGTCTCACAATGGAGACATTACTGGTGCCCGCTTAATCAAATCTATGAACAATGGGAGGACAGTGCTACAGTGCTATAATTTGGAAAAAAATTATTGCCAGGCACAGCAGAGCCTGGAAAGCTACCCATGGCGTACTTGATATGCCAAAAAACAGTAACAATGACGGTCCTCATCCCCCGACCCTGAAAGAGCCCCTAATACGCCATGGGGCTACACTAGCAAGCAACAGAGATGAATGGAGACATTATTAGCACCCGCTCGAGCAAATCGATGAACAGTGATACTGTAATAATTTAAAAAATAATTAGCGGGGGATGGAGCAATAGCACAGCGGGTAGGACGTTTGCCTTGCACGCGGCCAACCCAAGTTCGATTCCCAGCATCCCATATGGTCCCCTAGCACTGCCAGGTGTAATTCCTGAGTGCAGAGCCAGGAGTGACCCCTGTACATCGCTGGGTGTGACCCAAAAAACAAAAATAAATAAATAAATAAATAAATAAAATACTTTGCTTTGATTACAAGACCATACTAAGATGAAATAGAGAAAAATAGTTGTTTATGTATGGTCATGGTCACAGTCCTCCAGTTGTTCATCGATTTGCTCGAGCGGGCCCAGTAATGTTTTCTAGGAACAACCCCTACACCTCCTAAACACTGGCGACATATTTATGTATAAAGCTTTTGAGTCAATCAAGACCATGGTAAAAACATGCCATCTTACTTACATTTATCATTTATCTTTCAGCATTTACTGAGTGCTTTCTCTAAAGCCAAATTCTAAGAATGTTTGGGGATACAAGATGAAAAAAGAAATGCATACAGCCTCAGAAAGTTTACCCTTTGGGCTATGAAGTGAGGTATACATATCTCTGCACCCATGTGTCAAGAAGACTTCTAACCAATTTATGATTTTTTAAGGAAACAATTATTTTCAACACACTATTACTTATAAAATTAGATTTAAGCAGTATCATACGGCACTATATTTTCTGCAGTTTATAAAAATTATAAGCAGATAATAAGAATGTAGCACTGGAGCACTGTCCTCCCCTGTTTATTGATTTGCTCCAGCGGGCCCAGTAACATCTCCATTGTGAGACTTGTTGTTACTGTGTTTGGCATATCAAATACATCATGGGTAGCTTGCCAGGCTTTGCCGTGCAGGCAAGATACTCTTGGTAGCTTGCCGGGCTCTCTGAGAGGGGTGGAAGAATCGAACTTATGTCGGCCGCATGTGACGCGTGCAAGGCAAATGCCCTACCCGTTGTGCTATAGCTCCAGCCCAGAATGCATATAAGGAATATATCCTTCATGTAACATAGTGGTAATGATCACTTGATCACTTGACATCCTGTTACTCATCAATTTGCTTGAGGGGGCGCCAGTAACGTCTCCATTTGTCCCTGTCACATACTTCTGTAGCCCAATGGCGTCTGCTCATTCTAGGAACATGAAGAGCCTCAAACCAATCGTTCAGGGTCTTGACGAAGAAATCTGACCATCTCATAGGTGAACGGCCATGCCATCTTTTAAGGTCCCATCGAATCCAGTCGAGTCGGCAACGGCTCTAGCCCAGCGGTCATCTCCAAATCTCATTACGCGTCCAGCCCATCTGATTTTCGACACCTTGGCAAACAAGACAGCGTCCCTGATTCTTGACTGTCGATGGAGGTTGGAACTCTGGATTCTTTTTCTCATTTGAGTGATGCGTAATGCTCCAAGCATAGCTCTTTTGATTCCTCTTTGGGAGACCCAAATAGCATTCTCTTCCTGTTTTTGTAGGGCCCAGGTCTCTGAGGCGTATGTTAATGCAGGAAGAATAGTGGAATCGAAGAGATGTGCTCGGAGCCAGAGGTTCTTCGTCCTCTTTGCTATTTCTTTGACACTCTTGAGGGTGTTCCAAGCCGTTCTCTTCCTCCTGTGCAAATAAGGTGCCAGGTCATAAGTCATGTTGAGTTCTCGACCTAGGTACACTAAAGTGTGGCATCAGAGATGTTTGTTCCATTGAGAGCGAATGGAACGTCAGGAACGAGTCCGTTTCTCATAAACTTTGTCTTTGTGAGATTCAGCTCTAGTCTGACCAGTGTTAATGATAGATTGATTTTTTATTTTATTTATTATCTCATGAAACTCAGAAGACTCATTTATTTTCACAGCTTCTCTGTGAATGGGAGAAAAAGCAGGTGGCACTAAATTATTTTTTTTTCTTAATTACCTTTTCTGCTGAACCTAGAATTATTGAAAATGTCAGTTTGAGCTATAAATACTTTCCACTGAGCATTTTCTTTAGACTATAAATGATTTATCTTTAGCAATAAGGGTTTATAATTAAGTGTAGTTACATACTTTCTTATATATGAGGATAGTCATATCTACCAATAAGAATGCCTACCATACCTTAAATTATTTAATTCATCACCCTATCAATTTTTGATTATTATAAGTACTCTATTTTTTTCTAATTTCCCAAGGATTAAAAATGTAAGTTTCAAATACTTGTAGATATTAGCCATAGAAAATGGCTTTCTCTTTTGAAACCAGTAATTTACTTGCATTGTATAAAAAGCAAAAGGAGCCTGTGATGTGTCATTCCTATTTTATAGAGAATAGTCACTAGATAGTACATGCATTGATAATATAGTAAATGCCACATGCCTGCCTTCCACAACTAATCTTACTTAAGTTAAGCATAATGATTTCAGGTGTTTTTTTTTCTTCAAGAATGATCCCCAAAGTATGTTAATATTATTCTCATATAAGGTGTGCTCGTTAGTTGCTAAGAAACGTACTCGCTGAAAGTGTTTTCCCACAGATACATAAAATATTCCTTGCTACACTATCATTTTCTAAGTAAATCAACACTTAACTAAGGAGCATTCAATAGGGAGCATATCACATTTGTGGAAGACTTGTGGTGTTAAGAAAAGCAAACCATGTCTAAGAGCTGTCTCTCCACAAGTGAGAGAGCTGAAGAGGAGTTATGTATGTGCTTTGTGGGACCCAAAGCAAACTGAAACCAGGGAGTCCCTTTTTTCCACCTCACTAAGGCTTTCAAGGCATGAACAGTGAGCATTAAACCAAGAACAAAACTCTGCTAATCCTGTTGTCTTAGCACACATCCTGAGCAGTAAGTGGATCCAGTGCAGTACAGCACTGCATTACACCTCATCCAGTACTGCTCATCTCTCAGACACTGACTCCAGAATGTTTTTTCAAGGACCAGGGATGTGACTCAGCAGTCGAACACCCATCTTTCATGTGTGAGGCACAGGTCCTATTCCTGGCATTAGCAGAAACAAAGATAATAAGGTCATTTTCGAACAGGAAGTTGGAAAGTTCCAGAAGTCAGGAATTTTACACACCTGAACGTGGCAGTGCTGTAGTATGGCACTGGTGCTCAGAGGAGAACTCATCCGGCCATCAGAACCTTCACTGGAATAGAGTAGTTCGCTCTCCTAAGTTTGTAGCTTAGGAATCATGTTAAAGAATCTCTTGTTTTATGCTTTAGGTGAACTATTTTTATTGTTGAAATTTTATACGTAATTATTGCCTAAAGGCACTGGGGAGTTCTTTGACAAGATTTCATATCCTAGTCTTATTCTGTTCTCCATGTGCCAAGCACAATATTTGTTCTGTGTGAATTAGAACCCTCCCCTGAAAGTCAAAAGAAAAACCCTCTGATTTTTTATTCCCATTGCTAGCATAAATTGTCGATAATAAGACCAAAACTGCATATTACATGCACATCTTTTAAAAATTATTATTAAAAGTGACTCATTTTAGGTTTTAACTGTAATTATGTAACACATTTCCTAAAATGTGCTAAGTGACAGATAATACTAAGTAAGTGATACGTAGATTTTTAACATCAAAGTAAATTTGGAAACACTTTGAAAAATGATAATATAATTAATACTATATGGATTCTCATTGATTTCCATATCTACTGCTGCCCTACATAGTGCCCTTATTATCTCTTGCCTGAGATATTGTCTCCAAGTCCTCTCTAATTGTCCCCATTCCTGTCACTGAATGTTAATGTTTAATGGAAATGTTCCTTGGTTTTCTCTCTCATTGCTTAAAGAATTTCATAGCCTCATGCATGGCATTTAGAGTCCTTCACAGTCTGACACCTCCATTTTCAGACTATTTCCCATCACTGTTGCCAAACTTTCTCTCCTGCATTAAAACTGAATGACTGGGTCCTCCAGAAGCAGCCTGTACTTTGTCCTCTTTGTCTTGTCTATTACATTTGCCTTTGGTGAAATGTCCTTTCTTTCTCTTCTTACCACTGAAAGTATCTTCATCTTAGTTCAGATGCCACCTCCTCTAGAAAGCCTTCTTTGACCATCTTTATATTGTCCCCTAATTAGGAGTGAGTTTGCTCTCCTTTGTAACTTCAAATCTGTACCTCTCATACTTGACAAATGATTGTCACAAAATATATAGATATTTCCATAATAATAGCATTTTAAATAAAAATCATTACAAATGGCAATACTGGGGCTGAGGGTCGATCTTTGCAGTTAGCTCCCCTGGTAGTCTCTGAGGGATTAGACTGAGAGTTGTGCTTTTCCTTCCCTGTCCATTTTTACCCAATGACAGGAGGTATAAATGTGGAGTGTGATGAAATAGAGTTATTTCAGAGTGGCACAAGCGGCAACTTATTTGGCCTGATGGTTCAGGAGATGTGGAGCTGAGATGTTGAGACCTCAAAGGCGGAGCATGGAGGCTGCCCGAACGTGGCTGGAAGGGAGGAGAATCCTCTTCTGGTCCCACAAAGGCCTCAGGAATCTCAGCTAGAGATGTGAACCAGAGGGGCTGAGATATGGAGGCGCTCAACTCCTGCTTGTAAAAGAATAAGGAAATTGACACATAACTGAAAATCCAGAAGTAGAGAAACGGATCATTAAAGGCTTACCATTCTGCAGGCTCTCCTTTGTTTCCTTGAATTATTTCCTCCATCTTCAGAGTGATGGTTTGGTAAACAAATTTCAGGTGATTTCAGAGAAAGAAAAAGAGGTATTACTGGTCCCTCTGGAAAATAGTAATGCTTTCTTAAAAAGCTACTAGAATAAAACACTTTCTATCTCATTGACCTCTAGTCCTGAACCAATTATTGTCAAGCAAAATGGAATAACTCACAAAGTAATCCTGTAGAACAGTGACAACCTCTATATCACCTAGTAGTAGGATATGAGTAAAGACATGAGAGTACAAAGGGGGTAGACAAACAGCTAATATTCATTACAGAATATAAACTGGACTATAAACCGTTGATTCTGCTATTAACAGCCCCAGTGTATTTTTCTTAAGTTCAGGAATCATTTTATAGAATTGTCTTTTAAAATGGAGACCTCATTTTATGTGCAAAACTACTTAGAATTATATAATGATTGAATTAAAATTAACTCTGATTTTTCTACCTCAGTTTTAGTTCACTCTTCCAATAATGTAAAAAAATAGACTAAAAGAGCACCATTACTATGTAAAATATTTGCATAAAACTGCTCTACAAAATATTTGCATAAAATTGAAAACTTTAAAGACACTATACTATTAAACTCATAGTTTAAATGACATCATTGTAGGGATTATAATAGGGCTTTAGCCCATTTAATTCTCACCAAGATGAACCCATATGTAGGTCATATAAGAAATAATAACCATAGATTTTCTTTTTTTTCATCTGTAGACCAAATTATATAGTAATTTTTTCTCGTGCAATTTGATCACCAATTGAGCTCAAATATTTTAGTTCTGACCCTCAATGGAATTTAGATGGATGGAATTCTTAAGTTAATGTCAGAATTACTATTGCATTTGCTTTCACTGAGTAAAATAATATAGAAAGTGAATAGAAATTTATATATGTGTGTGTGTGTGTGTAGTGTTTGTGTTAAAGTGTTTCATTAAGCACATTTTATTTTACATTTATCTCAAAACTGAAATATTAAGGTTTAGAAGTTTGAAATAGTTTGAAGCTCTATGAATAGTAATTTTAGATCTTGCTAAACCTATTATTCTACTTTATAATTACATTTATTACCGTACATCTAATCTCAAGTATCTGTTAGATTTTTTTTACAAAAGATTTCATTTAGGTTCATCTTATAATTGCCTGTTGCTAATTGACTACAGAATGTTCTATAAAGGTATCTGCATTTCAGTATAGTTATTATATCTTCCTAACGGGTGGCATCACATTCTGAATATTTCAAATTAATTTTAGATGTTGGAAACTTAAATAGTATATGGAAGCTAAAATCATTTTTATGAAGAACCTATAATTTTAAAGGCACAAGAACATTGCTAACCAACTAAATAAGGGTAAACAGATCTTGAAATTTTCCAAATTACAATAATGACTTTGATGCAATATGAACTATTTTGTAGATACAGTCAATCAGCTCTTTCAAATCAATGCTTTCCAAACTTAAGGTTGTGTGAGGATCACCAAGGTTTCTAATATTGTAGGACAAGAATGGTGTTAAGTATTTTAAATTTCTAACAAGTTCCCCAGTATACCACTGCTATTTTTTCTCTTTGTGACCTTATGTGTTAAGTCACCTTGTAGTTACAAATGTAAAGATTAACCATCTGAGTTGCAAATATTTTATCATTTCTGATTGTTTTTTGGAAACGGGCATGTCTCTAACAAGAATTTGTAGTTTTTTGTTTGTGTTTTCGGAGGGGTGCCACAGCTCTGTTCAGGGTTTACTCCTGACTTTCCACTCAGAGATCAGTCCCAGGGTCTTGGGGGACCGTTTGGGGTTCTGGGTATTGAACCCAGAGTCAGCAACATGCAGAGTAATTACCCTACCTGCGTACTATCACTCCAGCTCCAGACTTGGAATTTTTACTAAATTATTTTATGTTGCAAATGAATAAATAATTCCTAATTGTTAGGTTTTTTCCTTTTTATTTTCAGTTCTTTTGATCACCAATTGAGCTCAAAATACTTTAGTTCTGACACCTCAGTGAAATTTAGATGAATGGAATTCTTAAGTTAATGTCAGAATTACTATTGCATTACTACCTATTTTATTTCTATTTGGTAGAACTAAGCTAGCACATTGTCTTCATATTTTACATAATCTTTAAAATTAACCAAAAATTTAAAGTGTTTTTGACTACATTTTAGAACATTTAAAATTTTTGTTTTAAAAGTATTTCAGTGGTTGGTTCTGATTTTTGTTCACTTAAATTTCCCCACATAGGGGATGGAGAGATAAGGGGTAAAGTGCTTGTCTTTCTTGCTGCCAACTTGTTTCTATCCCTAGTACTATATATGGTCCCCCCAAGCATTGCCAGGGGTTTCTCTGATCACAGAGCCAGGAATATTCCATGAGCTGATGTAGCTCCAATAAACCCTCCAAAACAAAGTCAATCATAAACCAGGAATATGTCCTAGTACAGGACTTGCTGGAGCCATAGCACAGTGGGTAGGGCATTTGCTTTGCATGAGACGGACCTGAGTTTGATTCCTCCACCCCTCTTGTAGAGCCCGGCAAGCTACCGAGAGTATTCTGCATACATGGCAGGACCTGGAAAGCTCCCCGTGGAGTATTTGATATGCCAAAAACAGTAACAAGTAACAAGAAGTCTCACAATGGAGTCGTTACTGGTGCCTGCTCAAGCAAATCGATGAGCAACAGGAGGACAGTGCTACACTGCTACAGGACTTGCATGTATGAGACCCTGGATTCAGTCCAAGTCAATCATACAGAAATATCCTGCAAGTAACATAGTCCAGTGTCATAAGTCATTAGACAAGTAAACAGGTCACTAGCTAAAACCAAAGCAATCAAGGGACTTGAGTAACTTTTTTTTCAGCCAATTATTGAAAAAAGTTTTTATATGGATTATTTTTCCACACAGTTGGAAAGTTTGTACTTTTTCCTCCCTTCTTGGTTACTCTATAGGAATATATAAATCTGGATGGAAGAGGACACTGCTGATGGTGCACATAATTTAGCACAACCATGAAAGTAAATGCTGGGCTACATGCCCAGTGTCTAAACTAAATCAAAGGGGACATAATTGGAATTAGGCAGTGAGCGTAAAACTTACTTTGTTCGTTTTCAAGTTTCCACTTCCATTAGATTTATATTTTATAGAAATCTGTGCTTGGGGGTTTCCAGGGAGGAAAAGAGAGTGAACGTATGTTGATTATGCAAAAGATTATGTAGTAGATACAACAGAGAAGATTCAAGAAGTAAGGAGTCTATTTCTAATATAAGTGAATGTTTGGTCAGTGTTGCATAGGTTGACATTTTTTACGTTAAATTTGTTTTGGTTTGGGTTTTTTCATATTTAAAAATTGGGAAAAATAAAATATTGGGAAGTATTTACAATGGGAATATTGAAATATTAGGAAATAATTCTGTGCACTATAGTCTTTATGTCAAATGAGCACAGCTGGCTAAGACATAACATAACACTTCATAATTTTATATATATTTGCTCGAGCGGGCCCAGTAACATCTCCATTGGAGACATTGTTGTTACTGTGTTTGGCATATCGAATACGTCACAGGGAGCTTGCCAGGCTCTGCCGTGTGGGCGAGATACTCTCGGTAGCTTGCCGGGCTCTCAAAGAGGGGCGGAGGAATGGAACTCGGGTGGGCCATGTTGGCTGCGTGCAAGGCAAACGCCCTACCGCTGTGCCATCGCTCCAGCCCCATATACATATCCTGTTCTTGATTTCATTTTCTACATAACCTGTTAATCTCTTTACAACCCTGAATTCAAAAAAGGATAAAATCTGTGCCAGAGAGATAGTACAGATATTCAATCCAAAGACAGTACAGTGACAATACTCGCCTTGTAACCAGCTTACTGCCTGGCATCATAGATGATATCCCTGAGCATAGAGTCTGGTTATGGAAAAACAACAAAAATAAAAAAGATAAAAATAATGGATAAGACCAATCACTGAAGATAGCAGTGGCTTGTTATGATGAGATTTTGATGAAAAAATCTTATCATGAACAGTCTAAAATATACTACTTAGGGTTTTATTTTCAGTACAACCATGTTTAAATATGTTCTCTTTAAATTTTCAAGTGCCTAAGAATCAGAAAACTCAAAGGAATAATCCCTTTTTTTAAAGGAGTAAGTATGAGATCATTAGAGAATAGAGTGTTAAATATTATAGACTATAGACCAAGCCTTTAGTAAAATACTTACTAAAGGTTTTCCATATAACAGATGCGACTTGATATCATATCTACTTGGAATTCAATTACAATAGATTATAAAATTTCTCCCATCACAGACTTTATATTGAACTCTATGATTCTTATAGTATTCAGTTATATATGCTTTAAGTGACTTACTTTCCTGTTAGGAATATCAAGTTACAATTGCATAGTCCACTATTCACCCACTGCCCATTGACCCAATGGGGTCTCAGGAATGAGTATTGTCTAGAAATTTCTCCTCCTGCTGCTTGAACGTTTGACTATGATTAGCTATGCTCTCTGAATTTGTCTGGATTTCTTCATATTCATTAATGCAAACAACTTTGTATTAAAGATCCATCATGTAGTTATTAACAAATTTCATTTTTGCATTACTAGCACCCAAAACACAAAAGTCTCACTGTTTTAGGAGCCCAAACGCATTCTCTCACTTCAGAGAATTTCCATAATTCACTCTCAGTCTTCGTCTTCGCTCTGGACACAGCTCTCCAGTTCATGCCCACACACCGCCAGTCCCTTTCCTGCCTCTTCTATGTCACTGGCAGTTCCTTCCTAGACATTAGTCATGTCACCTATTACTTAAACATCATAGTTTCCTGTATGATTAATGTGATTTCAGAATATTATTCATATTCATGATATTAATATCCACCACTTGGACTAGTAAGTCTTTCTAACTTAGTTCTTCGTCATCCTTCTTTGCACACACTTGCCTGTGGTGCATGAGCATGGGACAGTGTCTCAGGAATACAGATTGCAGCCTGGCCTCTGGAGTATGAATCTTGATTTGTTCCAACTCTAACTGTGTAGACTTGGAGAGGCTACTTGAAAATTCTGTCTTGGTTTTCTCATTTATAAGAGAGGGATAGTCATGGTTCCTTACTAGAATAAAATTGATCTGTTTATATGAGGCATTTAGGATGAGCTGGAAGTACTTGGTGACATCTGCTTTTTTTTAAAAAAACTTTAAGCTTTATTCTTGTTATTTCTTCTTTAGGAAAAGTCCACATCACCCCTATCATCTCAGTGTTGCATGTCCCTAACTGAATTCAGTGCGGCCTTCACAACCTCATTTAAATGGTCTCTCTCAACACAGGCTGTTCTGGCTGCAGTCTTTGTTGTTAACCAGTTATCTGAGTCACCTCATCCACAACATCATTCAAATTAATCTCATGATAAAAGTCATTTTTGTTTTCTCTTTAAATAATTTTATATTGACAGTAGTATAGATAGTTTTGTTTCATAATGAATGAAATAACTTATTTATTTATTATTGTCATTCAATAACTTATTGTCATGATCTTCGGGGTGACCCAGAATGAAACGGTGCCATTAAAAGGTAGAATTTCAATCTCTGAGCACTAGTATCATAGATTGAATCTTGGATTTAAAAAATATCAAGTTGTCCTTGGGCCCCAGGATCATGGAGTTACTCAGAGACCTTGGAGGAAAGTGTCATAAGCATTCTTCATTTTGTAGCCAAACTTAAATGTGTCTTTCTTTGACCTTGAAAATTATGGCCCATCCCTCAAACACTCAGCATTCTGGTGAGCAGTTAATGGAGTGGAACATTTTTGATTCATTGAAAGGTAGTTTGTGAGGAAATTTTCAGACAAGAGTTTCAGGTAATATTGGAACACGCTTTTAATCAGGCTTGAAGCAGGAGAAGGCAGCAAAGACTCCCCAGTGAGATTTAGCAGAAGGTACTGTCCTCCTTGGCTGGAAAGTGTCCATTACTTCTCGTTACCTGGGGACTTGAAGGTACTGGGAAGCAGTAAAGAACAAAGTATTCGTTAAGAGAAAAAAGATATAAAGGGTCCTTCAAAATCTGGTTTTTAACTGAATATTAGTTTATAACATTACATACTGTTTTCTTTCTTTTTTCTTTTCCAGTTCTTATTTAGGCACCGCAATTTATAATACTGTCGCTAACAGAGCTCCAGCGCCACACCACCCAGAGAGTCAGAATCTCACCAACAATGTCCCAAAGTTCCCCCATCCCTTACACCACCATTTGACAAACTCAGTTCCACAGCCTCTCACTATTGAGAATAAGATAAGGGAATATTGTTATTCCTTTCCTAATATTTCACATATGAGAAAGATCCATCTGTATTAATCCTTCTCCTGACTTACTTTACTCAGCATGAATTAATATTTTCACATAGCTGAGTAGTGTTCCATTGTGTTTGGATAGAACAGTTTCTTTATCCAGTCATCAGTTTTGGTACACTAGGGTATTTCCTAAAGCTTGGCTATTGAAATAATGCTTCTATGGTGATAACCATTAAAATATCTCTTCAAAAGATACATTTTGTGATCTTGAGCTAGTTGCCAAGAATTGGAATTTCTCAGTGATATAGAAGATAAATTCTGAATTTTTTTGAGAAGGCTCTTATACTGTTTCCTGTAGTAGTCAAACCAAATGCCATTCCCAGTAACAGTGGATGGAGAAATCCTATCTCATACCATACACAAAAGCTAATTTTAAATGAATTAAAGACCTTAATATGTTACAAAAAATTAATAAACATCTGCATTCAAAAAAATAATAATGACTAGAATTAAAAGATACCCTATTTGGGACTATAGCAATAGTAGAGATATACTGCCTATACTGCCTGCTTTACTTTGAAACCCAGGTATTACACTTAGTTACCTAAACGCCACCAGGGATCACTCCTGAGTACAAAGTAAGGAATAGTAAGGAAAAGTCCCTAAGTACTCTGAGCATATCCTACCTCAATACCCATCACTAACCACCAAAAGAACATGCTCTGTATTTCCGCGAGAGAAAGAGGCCCGTTCTTGGCAGAAAGAACCAGGGACCAGATTGAAGATGGGGTGTGGTGGGGATGAAGGTAACCCAGATTTTTAGGAAAAATAATCATTTAAATTGAAGATCATGGGAAGACACTGCAAACACTGCCTTTCCTCTGGTGTTGGAGCTCCATTACTGTGAACATGCAGCTATAGTCATTTAAAGTGGTCCTTCTCCAACAAATATGCTGGGAAATGTTTTCTACAGCAGGTGATGATGTATTCCAGGTCCTGCTTTTGGGGTTACCTGAAGAGTCTTCTCTCACCCTCAAAAGTCAGAACTATCAATTGTAACAATTAATAATATAAATGTATGAAAACAGGAGAGGCACTCCCCTTTGGTAAGAGGATAAAATGATAAAACTTATATCATGTTATATGCATCACTAATACTGAGTTTGTTGACAAGTATCATTTTTGCAATCAGAAAAAATGTAAAAGAATAATTGATTAGATATCATTTTTATTTTCTACACACACACAGAAAAGATAGCCTATTTGGCTGAAGAGAGAGTACAGTGTGGTAAGGTGCACCCAGCTGAGTTGAGTTCAATCCCCAGAACCATCCCAGATGGTTCCCTGAGCATCACTAGGAGTGATCCAGTGCACAGAGCCAAGAATAGACCCTGAGAAGTGCTGTGTGACCCCAGACAAACCAAGAAAGATGCCCTGTAGACTGAGAACAAATATTTGCTAATCACACATCTGACAAAAGAGTTAAGATATGCAAGATATAGAGAGCACTCATAAAACTTAATTAAAAACGAGCAACCCCATCAAGAAAATGAGGAGAGCTAAACAGACACTTCCTCAATGAAAAGAAACACAGTATGCACATGACAAAAAAAAAGTACTCTTCAATCAGTTATGACATACAGGTCAAAACAACAAGATGTCCCTCACACCACTTTTTAATATCTGCATTACTATATTGTGATCACCATCAAATGTCTAATTTTCTTCCACCATTTTCTCATTTTACCCACCTTCCCTCCTTTTCACTATGATGGACACAATGCTATTGTTAGAATCTAAGAAATTGTTGCTGTTTTGTTTGGTCACTCGCTTTGGTCTTTTGCCTTCATATATGGATGGAATTATATGGTGTTAATCTCCCTCTCACTTATTTAGCACAATACTCCCAAGGCCCATTTGTGTTGTCACTAATAGATGGCACAGCTTCTTCCCCTGAGTAGCTGAATGTAATCTGTTGTGTTTATATATCACATTTTCTTTGTTCAGTGAATGGGCTCTTAGACTAAGCTGTTTCTATACAATTTATTATTGTAAAGAATGTTGCATTGAATATGAATACAGGTATGGAGTGTAAATCCGTTTAATTACATTTTATACTGGGCTGGAGCAATAGCACAGCAGTAGGGTGATTGCCTTGTGCGCAACCAGCCCGGCCAAGCCGGGTTCGATTCCTCTGCCCCTCTTGGAGAGCCCAGGAAGCTACCGAGAGTATATCGCCCACACGGCAAAGCCTGGCAAGCTACCCGTGATGTATTCAATATGCCAAACACAGTAACAACAAGTCTCATGATGGAGACGTTACTGGACCTGCTCGAGCAAATCGATGAACAACGGGAGGACTGGGATCGTGACCGTGACTTTTTATATTATTTAAATAAATACCCAATAGTGCAATGGCAAGATCATATAGTAGTTATTTTCTTTGTAGAAGTCTTCAAACTTTTCTGTAGTGCCTGTATTAGTTCACATTCCCATGGTCTACTAGTATGACCTTTCTCCATACCCCTGTCCACACTTGTTTCTTATATGTTGTTGTTTTATAATAACCATTTTCACAAATGGTAAAGGTAAAGGTAAAGGCCCTCCCGTTGATCATTGATTTGCTCGAGTGGGCCCAGTAATGTCTCCAATGGAGACTTTGTTGTTACTGTGTTTGGCATATCGAATACGTCACGGGGAGCTTGCCAGGCTCTGCCGTGCGGGCGAGATACTCTCGGTAGCTTGCGGGGCTCTCCGAGAGGGACGGAGGAATCGAACTCGTGTCGGCCATGTTGGCTGCATGCAAGGCAAATGCCCTACCGCTCTATTTCATTGTGATTTTGATTCATATTCTCAAGTTTTAAGTGCCGGTTAATATCTTTTCATTCACATTTTGGTCATCCAAATGGACATCTTTAAAGAAATCCATTTAGTTCTCTGATGATATTTTAAGTCATGTTGTCTCTCTTTGCTGAGTTCTGCATTTATTTTGGAGGTTTAGCCATCGGTAAATATATGCTTTGCAAATATATTCTCCATTTGTTGGTTTGCTACTCATTTTGATAATAAAGTCTTCAATTGCAGAAGATTTTAAGTTTGATAGAGTTCCATATGCTTATCCTTGGTTTTGTTTCTTTGCCATTTCACCATTTTAGTCAAATTGCCAAAAATTCCACTATGGCCAATATCAAGAAATAGCAACGGTTTCCTTCTATGTATTTTATGGTTTCATTTTTTACAGATGCATCTTAAAATCATTTTGATATTGTGTGTATGTGGGGGGGTGGCAAGACAGTGGTCTCGTTATATTTTGCATGTGGTGTCCATTTTTCCCAGCATCATGAGAAACATGAGATACTTTGAAAGAAGGATGTTTGGATCCTTGTTGTAACAGAAACTTTTTCACTGTCATGCAGTGTATAGAATTCCAATGATCTCATTCTTTCACTATTGGATTGAGATTTTGTCTCTTAGAAAAGAATCTCTTGTGCTGCCTAAGATATGTTCATTCATTGTTTCTTGGCAACAATGTCCATTTGGCCATTCAAAGTAGGAGGCAGTTTCTGATACTAATGCACACTCTTCTCCAGGATTTCATTCCACTGGGGCAGGAGCAGTATCCCAAAAGTGGTCATACACTAGGAAGAAGAAAGTAGATGCAGGGGAAAACATGAAATGAAAAATTTCCACTTCAGATTGTGGGAGAGATGGGCAAGAGATTTGAAACTAGATCAGCCTCATTTCCAAACTTATCATTTTTAAAGGATAGATTTACAGAAAAGATAATGCCATTATCTGGGACCAGAGAGATAGCTGGGGTGCATGTTTTCCCTAAGGAAGCCAGGGTTCAATCCTTGGCACCACATGGTTTCTGAGCATTGCCCGAGACAACTTTCAAACCCTACCAGGTATGCCCCATCCTGCACTTAATCACTTATCACTTAACTTCCCGTTAGTCGTCGATTTGCTCGAGCAGGCGCCAGTAACGTCTCCATTTGTCCCTGTCGCGTGCTAGTGTAGCCCAATGGCATCTCTTCGCTCCGGGAACATGAAGGGTCTCAAACCGATCGTTCATGATCTTGACGAAGAAGTCTGACCATCTGGTAGGTGGGCGGCCACGCAGTCTTTTGACATCCCGTGGAATCCAATCAGTAACAGCTCTAGTCCAACGGTCGTCTTTAAATCTCATTACGTGACCAGCCCATCTGATTTTCGACACCTTGGCAAATGAGACAGCGTCCCTGATCCTTGATCGTCGACGGATGTCAGAACTCCGGATTCTTTCTCTCACTTGAGTGAAACGTGATATTCCAAGCATAGCTCTTTCTATTCTTCTTTGGGAGACCTGAATAGCGTTCTCATCTTGTTTGCGTAGGGCCCAGGTCTCTGAAGCATTTGTTAATGCAGGAAGAACAGTGGAATCAAAGAGATGTGCCCGGAGCCGGAGGTTCTTCGTCCTCTTAGCTATTTCTTCGACGTTCTTGAAGGCGTTTCAAGCCGCTCTCTTCCTCCTGCGCAGCTCGGGTGCCAGGTCATTTGTCATGTTGACCTCTCCACCTAGGTACACATAGCTGTTGCATTCGGAGATGGTCGTTCCATTGAGAGCGAATGGGGCATCAGGAACAAGGCTGTTTCTCATAAACATTGTCTTCGTAAGATTCAGCTGTAGTCCTACCTTTCCACACTCACGGTCAAAGTCGGCCAGCATTTGTGCCGCTTGGCTGATGTTTGGTGTTATTAAAACAATGTCATCAGCAAAGCGGAGGTGGTGTAGTTGCCGACCATCTATCTTCACTCCATCTATCTTTGCCCCATCCTGCAAAGAAGTTTAACTTTACCATCTTTGAATCTTAATCAATAAACATTCTAAGAACTTTCTAAAAACATTCTAAAACATTCTAAGAACATTCCAAAAACATTCTAAGAATAAATAATACAGTCTAAGAACAAACTTCAAAGTTAAATTGATCCTAAAACCAACTATATCTTTTCCTCATTGATTTGTACAAAGTGATTTTCTTAATTAATGGCAGTTTTATTTTTTTTCTCTTATGCTTTCAAAAAGTAGTCTTTCTAAAGTAGTAACAGATAAGAATCCCAGTTTTCTCTGTCCCTGGAAACATTTCTTTTCCTACTCTTTAGATATAATATTGCTATTGTTTATCCAAATTCATCCTCCTTTGATAAATATACTTAGTCTACACTCACGTTTCTAGATAAAGTACAGTTGAGGAATAGATTGAAGAAAGTAAATAGAGATTATTGAAATAGAACTGTGGAAGTGGGTTAGGAGTAGAATTGACAGTTGTGTATTTAAGGAGTTCACTCATAGCCAGGGCACCTATTATAAATTATTAGTCTTTTTATTGTCCTTGGTACTTCCAGGAAGAACCAATAGGGTCTAAAACTTCTGAATCTTGTGTTACTTACTATTATTTTCTGATTTAGTATGGGAATAAGGTGATCGCTTTGCACACACCTGACCTGGGTTTGATCCCTGACACTACTTTTGGTCCCCTGAGTACTGTCAGGAGTGATCACTTGTAACAGCCAAGAGTAAACCCTGAGCAAAAATCAAAGGGGAGGGGGCAGAGGGGAGTGGAAATTATTAATATATATCAAGTCGATGAGAATGATAAATAATTGTAAGGGTAATTTAAACTTTTGGTTGGGAAGCAAAAATAGTTCTTATGAATTAAATTTTCTTAGAAAGATGTGAAGGGAGAGAAAGAAAAGAAATACATGTTCAAGCGAACATTAGGTGGAATTCACTTATTATTATTAGGATAAAGTGTAAAAATAAAGAAATCTTGGTTTCTTAAACCAGTAAATACTAATGAAAAAGTGTTTAAGGTAGGAAGATATAGGCTAACAATTCTAATACCTCTATACTTGCATTTTGGAATCGAAAAGATGGGTAAATGAATGGCAGAGTATGAGAACCCTGTTTTTCACAGTTAACAATAGGAATTTACCAAAAGCAAAAGGAACAATCTAGATTTATCCATATTTTAGTCAATTCGAAAACATAAGTATGAACTCATGTTTAGTTTAATACAGATATAGGTGGTTACATATAAAATATTAAAATATATGTGCATATGTACAAAGTTTAGTATTATTATGCATATGTGCATATGTGTATATATCTATTACGTATATATACACATATTTATTTGTTTATTTATTTTTGCTTTTTTGGGTCACACCCGGAGATGCACAGGGGTTACTTCTGGCTCTGCACTCAGGAATTACTCTTGGCTCTGTACTCAGGAATTACCCCTGGCGGTGCTCGGGGACCATATGGGATGCTGAGAATCGAACCCGGGTCAGCTACATGTAAGGCAAATAGCCTGAGCTATTGCTCCAGCACCCTATATACATATATATTTAAACTGTTATCTGAGATGACCTAAAAGCAAGGACATTCTAGTAATAAATATACTTTTCACCCTAACCATGTTTTCTAATACCATTCTTCTTGAAGAAATGACTGACTATGAGCCTGAGGCAGCAAATATATAAAATAAGCTTGGGGCATCTTGTAGTATCAGAAAGTAAGTAGTATCCAAAGTTCAGAGCTTCACTTTGAGTAACTATTATAATAAAGTCATGTTGTATTGTAAACCAAAGTATAAAATTAATAACCTGTTGTGCTATCTCTCTGTCATACTCGATATATTTTCTAATAAGGAAAGCTATTTAAGTGATTTTAAAAGTTCAGGGAACTTATTAAAATGATTTAATGACTAAAAACCCTAATGATATGCAGTATATTAATCACTTATAAGAAAATAATGTCATTTGGAATATTCAATTATTTATCTATAATAAAGGCATAATCTTCAAAATGTTTCTAGTGATCATTTAGATTTGTGTTTAGGTCTAAGCAGTAGGTATTGCTTTTTATTCTTATTGTGTTGTTCAACTTAGGTAACAGAAAAGAGAATCATGCTGGCATAACAGGATTTTTACCAACCCCCGTTTCCTTCGTATTTCATTGGTTTGTATTTACTTAGCGAGATGTACTCTTTCAAGTCTTATTTCCTCCCCAAAAAGTCAAAATCTTGTTAATGTCTTACGTTAGGGAAGAGCAGGATAAAGTGAACACTTTATTTTTTTTTGAATGATCTGCTCTAGCTAACAAAAGCTGTTCTTCTCCATATGTTCCTTATTCCAAAAGTATAATCCTAATTAACCAAACAGTTATCACGTGTTCATTTAAAAATTATATGTTGCTTTTAGTTCTTTGTTTTTATATTATCCATTAGAAGGGGAAAAAAATAAGAACGATTAAGAAAAGACCAGGGTCCAGAGAGAAAGCTTAGCAGGTAAGATGCTTGTCTTCTACATGGCCTACCCAGTTTGAGTACTGGCCCTACCAGCACTACCAGGAGTGATCTCTGAGCACAGAGCCAGGATTAAACCCTGGGGACTTTTGGGTGTGGCCCCAAAACAAATAAAAGCAAAAGCAAACAAGTCCTCAGTAGCAGGGCACACAGCTCACCTGTGTGTGGTTCAGAGTTTGATCTCTGCGAGAGATTTGATTTGATACTGCGAGAGAAAAAGAAAGAAAACAAAATAGCCCTGAAAATGTTTCTGTGATAAATTTTAAAAATGGTAATTGTGTGCATATATATGTATATAAATGATTTACACACACACACATATAAATGTGTGTGTGTGTAAATCATTGCCTGCCCAAAATTTTGATATGGTAGGAACTTAATAAATTGGTAGAAGTCTGCATGCCTGTGTAATCTCAGTTGTGGAATATCCAAGCTGGTTAACACATCAACTACATAATATGCATAAGATATCAGATGGTTTCTGTGCATTATTTTGTTTAATCCTTACAAATGTCCTATGAGATGGTTTTATTTTTAGCCCATTTTATAAATGGAAAAATCAATGGTTTAAATATGGTTAAGTGTTCATTTATCATGGATGAAATAGCTTGTGGTGTCAGAATCGGAGTTCGAATGTCGGTCATCTGATACTAAAGTTCTTAATGACTATATTCATATTTAAGTATATGCAACTCTGACCCTATATTCCTTAAACCTAATCTCTTGAAAAAGAGCAATCAAACACAAGAGTGCTTTAAAAATTACGGCTTGGGTAGTTGAATGTGCTCCGAGGACATGACAGAATAAATGTGTATTAGGATCCTTGAAATATATGATAACAAACCACCACATCCAAAAGGAGAGAGAGAACAAAAGGGAATGCCCTGCCACAGAGGCAGGGTGGGATGGGGGGGATGAGGGTCGGAGGGATACTGGGATCCGTGGTGGTGGGAAATGGGCACTGGTGGAGGGATGAGTATTTGATCATTGTATAATTGAAACCCAAGCACAAAAATTTGTAAGTCTACAACTGCATCTCATAGTGTCTCACTAATAAAAATTAAAAAATAAAAAAAAGAAGTGATTCTCTGATGCAGTATAAGTGAAGAGAGGAAGGGCTTGAGGCAGCTCATTAAAGGATCATGTTTCCCTTACACTGTTCTGTCAGGATAATACTGAGAATAACTCTGAGAACTTGTTTTAGGATTCCTGTTCCGCTGGAGGGATCTGTGTTTGTCACTTGATGCTGTTGGTGGTGTGCAAGGGATGTGAGCAATGACTACTGCCTGGCCTTTGACTTTCCAAAACGTGGGAGAGGAAGATAGCGCAGACTGAGCAACGAGGGAGACAGAGCCAGCATTGGCAGAAAGTAGCTGTTGGCACATGGAGAACAGATGATGGTTTGGCTGCAACTAGGCACAGCAGAAACTCCACCCTCAGAGAACCAGGACTGAATCCCAGGGCAGGTCTCCTCTACTGTCCTTTATGTTCTCTTGAACAGAAAGTGTAAAACTATCATGGACATAGGTTTTTCAGGATGAAACTAGCAAATTCACCACATTACACAGCATGTCTATTAGCTATAGCTTTTATATTGCTTTTTGCTCATTAAAGTTCCCAGGAAACTTGGAACAGAGGTGCTTATTTTCTAAGTGTGCTTATTATGTAATTTAAATATTTTGCTTACTCCCAGAAAAAAATATATAGTTGGATTTGAGGTCTGGGGTATGGTAAAGAGGAGTGATCCTGTATAAAGATCCTAAAATGGAAATATGAACTCCCCCCCCAAAAAAATACCACAAAGGATAGAAATGCACAAAGATAGACTATAGGAGTGACCACCGCATTCTGGAAAAGTTCATTGCATTTCAGAGACGAGCTTCAATGTAGCTTTCAGTGGTAGGTTGGATTTCTATAGACCTACAGGAGCTGAGCCATCTGGCTAGGAGAACTGCATGAACAAATACCCAAGGCGATGATTAATCTACCACAAATAAGAATAACTGTTTTCAAGCAGAATAAAGGGTTATGATAATGTGATGACTAAAATTAGATGACTCAGACTGTTGGAAATATGAAGTTGATGGGCAGGGGAAATTTAGGGATGTAGGTATAGATAATTTTCACAGTATAAGAAATTAAAACCCAAGCAGTGAATTTTCTTCTGTGTCATCAACAAAGCAGATTCAGGTTGATGAGGCTTGAAGCCATTGCCGTTTTGAAAAAGTATATAAAATGATGAAGGCTAGCTGGCAAGAACCTGTCGCAGGCTTTGAAACAGCGCCGTGTATGTGAGGGGTCCTGATTCCTGAAATTCATTAGCTTTTGACCTCTAACTAGAGCTGTTCTAGCCAACTGAAATATAATATGGGCAAGATATGGAATGTAGACGTTTATATGGAGCTGGAAGGAGAGTGCTCTGCGTGCATATGGTAACAGGTTCTAATCCCTTATATCACGACATGTGCCAAGAGCAGTCCTGGCCACGAGAGTTGTGAGACTGGTGACTCTCCCATTCAAACTCTATCGTGCCATAGATCCTGAAGTGATTTTTCAACCTGACTGTAGCCAGGTGGATGTGCGGTGGTGAGGGCCAACATCTGTGACCCCTGACAAGCATATGTGAAAGCAGCATAGCAAACCCGGGTGAGCTTTTTACCCAGAATGTGCGTTGCCTCCATTAAAGAGTTGAACTCTGCCAAGTATATGTGCAGGCAGCACAGCTAACGGGCAGACCTCAGTGAGCACTGGAGGCCATGTGCAATCCCTGTTCATAACATTCTCACTACATAGAAAATGTGCACATACCAGGTTTTGTGTGTGTGTGTGTGTGTGTGTGTGTGTGTGTTTCCCTGTTCATAGGAACATTAACTAAAGGGAAGAGGATAAGAAAGTTATTTTTATTTAAAAAATAACGATGAAAAAAAAGGAGAAAGACCTTCTTAAAGAAAGCACCAGAGAGACACTGTGGCAATAGTGAGTAAGTGGAAGTTGCTGGAATCAAGAAGGCAACACTGACATATGGGACAGCAAGATCGAGGGGAATATGAATTGGGGGCTTCTGGTGAGAATCATAACTAAATAATAGTAACCACACAACCACTACCACCCATAGTATTATTCTCAACAACAAAAACAACCTCCTCTTCCTGTGTAGGCCTTTGCTGTACTGACCAGGTACTGAAAAGAGAGAAAACAGAGGGACATGAATGTAAAAGGGTTAGTGATAGACCATGAAGAGGATGTAGGTTACTTTGGGGCAGTAAAAAGGAATGTCACTGCAGATTAGATGTTTATCAAGAGACATTTGAAGAAATACATGCCTTCTAATAAATTTGTGTGGTAGTTTTTAGCCTAATAAGAGCTACACTGATTATTTGGATAGTTGTGATCATTTCTCCTCACTTGTCCATATTTGTTACCCAGTTTGAATAATCATGCTCACTGCATAGCACCTTTATTATTTTCTACTTTATCTTTTCCTTGGTCCTAGGGATGAAACCCCGGACTTCACACATATGGAGCATGGGTTCTACCATGGATCCCATTCCTCGCTTATTATGTAATTTAATAATTTAACAGCAGCTTGAGAATGCATTTAGAACAAGTTGGAAGCTTCTTGAGAATCTCTGTGTGTGTGTGTGTGTGTGTGTGTGTTTTGTGGGGATGGGGGCCATGCCACACGGTCCTCTGAGCTCACTCCTGGTTCTCCACTCAGGGATGATTTCTGGGGGACTCAGTGGCACCACAAGGGGTGCAGAGAATCAAACCAGGTTTGGCCTCATGCACACCAAGAACTCTGCCCACTGTACTATCTCTCCAGCCCCTATTACTGATAATTTTGTAATGTAGATTCACAGCTAGAGATGAAAAATTTTTCTTCAGCTGCTTAATTGGACACCTTCGTGCCTGTGGTCAGGTTCACGAGGCTGACAGTGGCTACAAAGAGAAGCATGCAGGCTTTGAAATGCTCCATGATTGCACAGTGTTTCATCACAGCAACATCTCTCATTACTGAGGCATATGTTATTTACTCATTTCTTTCTATTGATATAGTTCTTTGTTTTTATTTGGATTAAGTATATATACATTTTTTAAATTGGACTGGCAATGATAAGTTAGGATTCAATTGAGCTTATTTCATCCCATAAGCAACAATTTGTTGTTTGGTGATGTAAGACTGAATTTTAAAGAACAGTTGTATAACATACAAACAAAGTGGTTCCCAGCTATGAGGTCAGGGGTGTAGCTCAGTAGAATAATATAGAATAATTGCCCTGCATGTCAGAGTCCCAAGGTTCCGTCCCTGTCACTATGCACACACACACACACACACACACACACAGGTGCTTGTGTGTGCGCGCACGCACACACACACACACACACACACACAGAAGTCTTTCCAAATGCACTTGCCTATCTGTAAATAGAATTTCTTTTGGTGTTAGTACCATACCTGGCTATGCTCCCAGCTACCTCCTGGTGGTGCTCAGGAAATTGAATCAGCAATAGCTGCATATAAAGCTGCTGTATGATCTCCCCATCCTCCTTATAGTTTATTTCTTGTAGCACTGTAGCACTGTCCTCCCATCGTTCATCCATTTGCTCGAGCGGGCATCAGTAACATTTCACAACAAATTGTGAGACTTGTTGCTACTGTTTTTGGCATATCTAATACGCTATGGGGAGCTTGCCAGGCTCTGCTGTGTGGGTGGGATACTCTTGGTAGCTTGCCGGGCTTTCTGAGAGGGGCGGAGGAATCGAACCGGGTCTGACGCATGCAAGGCAAATACCCTACCTGCTGTGCTATCGCTTCAGCCCAAAGTTTATTTCTTACCACTTATATTTATCTAATCTATTGGTTCTATAGGAAAAAAGTGCAAAAAATAGAGACTGGCTCACTATTTACATGGATATGGTTTTATGTTTTTATAGTAAGTGTTCTTTTCCCAAAAGGGAAAAGTACAATTTCATACTATTTTTCCTCATGATAATTAATGAACATAGAAAACTGTGTGCTACAGGATATGAGACAAAATTGTGACATAAAACTCAATGTGACTGTGTTTAAGATGCAAGTTATTGAACATGCATGGAATATGTACTATTAAGCTATTGTGTGTTTAGTGGCACACTACTTTGGATGCAACTTCCATACAGCCTTACAGAAGGCCAGTGGATGATCAAACTGTGAAATAAACACTAGAGAAAGTCATTTATTCTTACCATGTGATATAGAAAAGCTTCGGAGATAGGAGTAATGTCTCTGAATTCCCAGTTCTATTAGGCAAGTTCTATACTAGGAAGCAAGACTGCACGAAAGAATAGCAAGTTCAAAGGCACAACCACTGTATTCTTGTAAGGGTAGTGAATAATTAAATGGGAGCTGAATGTATAGTACTTTGTGTGAACGGTTAAGAGCAACACCAGGACAGTGCAATGAGTCTGATTTTTATTGTGTAAGCTGTATTAGGGAGTGCGCATTTCTGCTATGGAGCGAAGTCAGTGACAATGCTTTTGAGTGGTAGGGTGGTGTGGTCAGACTTGGGTTTTACATGATACATTTTAAGAGATAGAATTTACTATAGCAGAAGTTGTATGTGATCATGAAAACTGAACAAGAGGAGTAGCAGGGAGAAGAGGGGAGAGTACGGCAATGAGCTAGAGAGTTGCTTTTAGCCTGGCATGGGGTGGTCAGGTTTGATACTCAAAGTGGAGGTGAGGCAGAGGCAGAGGCAGTGCAGTTGTCTTGAGACTGAGCTCTGGCACAGAGGCTGAGGCTGCCAGGAAACTGAAAAACCCACCATGGGCTAGTTTCCTGCTCTTAGTGGTTTTTTTTTCTTTTTTCAATTTATTTTTTTTTATGAATCACCATGAGGTACAGTTACAGACTTACAAATTTTCATGCTTACATTTCAGTCATACAATGATCGAGCACCCACCCTCCACCAGTGCTCATTCTCCACCACCAATGATCACAGTATCCCTCCCACCACCCCCACCCCATCCCCCCACCCCACCCAACCCCGCCTCTGTGGCAGGGCATTCCCTTTTGCGCTCTCTCCTTTTGGGTGTTGTGGTTTGCAATAGAGGAATTGAGTGGTGGTCATGTTAGGGATAGCACAGCGGTAGGGCGTTTGCCTTGTGTACAGCCGGGCCGAGCCGGGTTCAATTCCTCCACCCCTCTCAGAGAGCCCGGCACGCTACCGAGAGTATCTCACCCGCGGCAAAGCCTGGCAAGCTACCCGTGATGTATTCAATATGCCAAACACAGTAACAACGAGTCTCAAAATGGAGATGTTACTGGACCCACTCGAGCAAATCGATGAACAACGGGAGGACAGTCGTCCAGTGGTACACGTTCGGGATGGGAGAGGTGAGCTGAAAGTAGTCTAAGTGTTTTTTTTTGAGCTTTCATTTTACAGCTTAGTTCTGTTCTCTACTACCTAGACTAGAACCTGCCACATCATGATGTTAAAGGGAAAAACAAGTCTGAAGTGAAAGCTAAACCCTAAAGCTAAAGATAAATCAACATCCAGCCCCTCCTACCCCTCATCTGTTTTAGCAAAGGACAAAAAGGTCGAATTGATAGAGTTATCATCGCTCTAAATTTATATCAATTGCTCTGTTTTAAAGAAACATTTCAGATATATTTATGGATGTGAATTGAAGTTCATAATTTGTAGCTTGAAAATTGGTTGGGCAGCCTCAGGAGTGGTTCAGTGGCAAAACACATGCCTTGTATGTGTGAGACTTAGGTTTGATCCCCAGAACTGCTAAAAAGAATAAAAATGGTCCAGGAAGATAGTACAGTGAGTAAGGCTTCAAGGCAGTCAACCACTTTGAGTGCAGCTGACCTGGGTTTAAGCCCTAGTGTCACATACAGGTCTCCAGAGCATTGCCAGAAGTGACCCCTGAGCAGAGAGTAAGGAGTAAGCTCTGAGCACAGTCAGGTGTGTCACTAACAACAAAAAACTAAGTGAAATTAATAAGTTTTAGAACTTTTATCTGTGATTCATTAAACAAAATAAGAGGTGTGAACAGCGCTATTTCTCCTTAGTCTGTTGAGCCTTTGATTTTCTTCAGTTTATATTCCAAAAATATTATGAATTTAAATGCCCAAAAATATTAGTGACATTTCTGACATGCACACTGCTGGATTCATTTTGCTGAAACATAATTTATATTTTGTCTTTCAAGTGAAGAAAATTATTAAAGCAAAATATTCCAGAGCTACTAAGGTGTATGTTTTATCCAGTTTGACCAAATATGCAGTTTGAAAGAATATAATTAATACTGTTGTAAAACCTGAAACAGTTTTCTCAGAGGACAAATCAAATTAGTAATTTTTCTTTTTGTTGTTTCACTCATCAGTTTATGAGTTAATTTGTAGACTCACAGTTGGTAAACAACATTTGATACTGCCTTTCCCAATATAATTGTCTGATATTTAAATATTTTAAATCTATATTATGTTAAACTCCCATTACCATGTTATTAAGTATAACTAAAAATATTTATGTACCTAAGAAGAAAATGTCTGAGGATCGTTTGAGTCCTCATTAAAAGACCAGAGTTGTTTTGCTTCTGTTTGCCATAAAATAGTCAGCTTTTACTTTTTGTAGAAGTGGTATGATGATCTCTATTTCCATTATCTTATCTTTTAACCCTAGTTCCTCTCTATACTGTCAAACATTGGCAGAACACACTCTGTGCTTAAATGAAGGTCTCAAGAGGAATACAATTTGTCTTTTTTCTCTTCCCTACCACGAACACATGATGGCTTTTAACACATATAAAATAATATGAATATATGCAAACTTATATAAAGTATGCATGACACCTGGAGTTAATTTTCAAAAGATTTCTAGTGGTTTCAAGAGTGTCAATGGTGAATGCTTGGTGACACAAGTTTGATGAAAACCAGTGGCTTTTTCTCTATTCCATTATGCTTAACTTACTCAACAGACAGCAGTTTTGTGGACAGATCACCTTTTATTCTTCATCAAAGAAGCACTGCAGTGGAATAATGTACCTTAAATGGTACTTACCCTCAAAGAAAAATATCTGCTAGTTCAGTGCTTTGCTAGAACAATACTAGCTATCATAAATCCACCCCCATACTACATGTAGTTGTTGCTTAGATATTTCATCAGACAGAGTTTATATTTTTGGCTGACTCTTTTTTATTATTTTTTTAGTGAAACACCATGAGGTACAGTTGTAGATTTACAAATTTTTGTGCTTGGGTTGCAGTTCTGGATGAGTTCTGTGAAAATGTCCATTATCAGCAAAAATAATACGTTTAAAAAATAATGTCTACAACTAGTTACAAAGTATAATTGATCATGTACCAGTATGTTTCAAATTTCTGATAATATTCTAACAGCAATATTATCAGTGATATTGCAGCATGCCAGTTGATGTATTTTATTTTTCAAGGATAATAGCCAATTTGTTTTGCTGCAGGAAATAAAGGTAAATCATACTGTTTGTAAATACCTATGAAAATACTTCTTATACTTTTCAAATACACGATCTTCCATGATCTTTCTTTATAAAAATGACCCCAATGTGAAATAATAGTAAACATTATTTTGTTTTGTTAGCACAGCGGGTAGGGCGTTTGCCTTGCATGCAGCCAACATGGCCGACCCGAGTTCGATTCCTCCGCCCCTCTCGGAGAGCCCGGCAAGCTACCGAGAGTATTCGATATGCCAGACACAGTAACAACAAAGTCTCCAATGGAGACGTTACTGGGCCCGCTCGAGCAAATCGATGATCAACGGGAGGGCCTTTACCTTTACCTTTAGTGTTACCCAAACAATGCTCAGGACTTCTCCTAGGCCAGTGCTCAAGGATCACTACAGGTGGTTCTGGGGGATTAAGTGGTTCCAGACCTTCTGTGTGAAAGGCATGTGCTTAGTCCATTGGAATATATATCCAATAAGCCTTCCCCATTTTTAAAAAATCTCTAGTTTGTGAAAGATACTAGTGAAAGAAAGAGCATCTGTGCTCAATCTGAGTACAAAACTTCCTAAACTCTGGGGGCTGGGAGATAGCTCAATAGGGTAAAAGTAAACCGCCGTCAGCCCTATGGCCAGATGTAATCCCACTCCCACCCCCCAAGTGATACATTACAGACTCAGTTCTGCCATGTAGAATTGAGACTGTTTTGCTTATATTAACTTAAGTATCATAATTTTTAAAATAATGATAATTCATGATTTTAGAATTGATCTAGATACTTGCAAAAATCTTCAATGATTGGGAAAAGGGGATAGCATTGAACATTACTCAAACCATATTTTTGGAACTCCAATTTTTTTATCAGTAAGGGTTCCAGTACTATAACTGAGCATCCTTACAGCCCCAGTATTGATTTTATTTTTCTAGACTCCCATTCCATGTGTTGTTTACATTTTTTTTACTCCTCGAATTTTTTTAAGGTTTACTTGTCTCTTCTATGTATCACCAAAGTACTATTTTCTGTTTACTAAAGCTTTTCAAGACTCCAGGTTTTGGTATCATCTGTCTTTTCCTCAAAATCGACTATTTTGAGTTCAATATTGTCTTCACAACACAGAGGTCCTGTTGCTTTTCAAACGATGAGAACATTACTAAGCTATGTGCAGAGATCTGAAGACAAATTCTGACCCTCCCTCACATGGTTGGAGAATTTCAACCCTCCTTATTCATGGGGAGAATTTTCCAGGACTCCTTTTGTTTCTGCCTAGAGCCATTGAGTATGTCTTAAATCACTGACATAAAATTTAGGTCAACAAATTGCCTGAGGTCATTTACATTTCAAATCTGCTGTCATTTTCTTGCATGTAGCTATTGGGAAAGAGAAGCATTGAGCCTAGTTATTGAACTGAAACTGAGAAGCTGGCACAAAAAAACTCCAACTCTGAGTCAGACTTATGTGCAACAGAAGGAAGATGTCAGGAAGGTTAGTGACTCTTAACTGACATTTTGTCTTCTGATTCATTCATTCTGATTCATGAGCTACATATATTGATAAGGGTTAGTCACTTTGCCAAATTTTGTACCTACATTAGTAGTTTATAGTAGATGCTTTCCTTTTATTATTTTTTGATTAACATAGGAGTTATACTGTGAGGAGCGAGCACGTGAGTTGCCTGCATCTCGCCTCTGAAGATGTGCACTGTCATATCTAATGCTGGGCTGTGTCCTAGGGTCCTCTCTCCACTCTGGAGAAGCCTGTGTGTTCTCTCTCGAATGCCTTCTGTTTCTTTCTCTTTCTCTCTCCCTTTCTATTCCTCCCTTGCCTTTCTCAAAATGGAGGGAGGGAGGGAGCGGGGGGAGGGAGGGAGGGAGGGAGGGAGGGAGAGAGGGAGGGAGAGAGGGAGGGAGGGAGGGAGGGAGGGAGGGAGGGAGGACTTGTGAGCAAAAGATTGTGAGCAAGCAAAAAACTTCCATGATTTGTTTTAAAAAGTCAAGTGGCAAGAGCAGAATGCTCAGGTCTCCCCCACAGCACAAAGCACATATAGAAGTTGTTCATATGATCCCTAGATTGAGCCAAGTACTATAATTAGATCAATCTTCTTTATACCTATTGGCAGCTGTCATTCAAGTTAATTCTAGTGTCTTTCACCCTGATGACAGAGGTACAGTTTTAATTGTTTTATCTTAATTGTTTTATTTCCTAAAATATGCTGGGTTATGGTAACAAATATAGCTAGCGTCTCCATTTTGACTTCTTAATGCAGTTCTCCAATAAAGAAAACCAGAACTCTTTGAAAAATGGTTGATTTGATGCTAATTCAGAAAAATAATTCTTAATTCTCTTCTGTTACCTGAAGTAAGGAAATCCATTTTAATTCTCTTAATTCTCTTCTGTTACCAGGAAGTAAGGAAATCCATTTTAAAGTAGTAGTACCATAATCAAAGAATTTAGAAGCCAATTTGAAAGGGCTGCCAATGATCACACATGGACTGTCTGTGTGGCAAAATAATGAATTATTGCTTGCAGCATCAGGTAGTTTTTTGTCTAAACAAATAATATTAATTAGTACAAAGGAGCAGCTCTTTCTTACATAATTTGTAGTTTGTGATTTGGCGAGTTACAGTAGTTATTGTTGCTGGTAGAGAGAAATATATAAATATATGCCTCTCAGAGAACCCGGCAAGCTACTGAGAGTATCATGCCCGCACGGGCAGAGCCTGGCAAGCTCCCCATGGCATATTCGATATGCCAAACACAGTAACGACAACAGGTCTCATTCCCCGATCCTGAAAGAGCCTCCAATCGTTGGAAAAGATGAGTAAGAAGAGGCTGCTAAAATCTTAGAGCTGGGAGGAATAGAGATGTCACTGGCACCCATTCGAGTAATTAGACAATCAATGGGATGCCAGTGATACAGTGACAGTAATTGTTGCTGGTTAGAATCAACAATATGTATTAAAATTGTTAGCATGATTATGTCAGAAAATTTTTGCATAGTCTCAAACTATCTCCCTTGAGATACTTAACAATTAGTAAGTATACAGTGGAAAAACTATGCACATACCACTTTAATGAAATGATCAAACTAATATTGCCATTGGTAAGTTGTAATGACATTATACAGTGCTTCAGACTATTCAGTGAGAATTGCAGTAAATTACTGCAATGAAAATTTCGTTTTTATAAAATAATTTCTATCTCTTAATTTTGAATATGAGTGGGTCTAAATGTCACATACATGGAAAATGAGACCAATCCTAACAAGAGAAACTGAATGAATATTTAACACTGGAATTGAAAATTTCCATTTTTGTTTAGTAAAGTTAAAAAGTAACAATTTTTAAAATGTATTTAAAAGTACATTGTTTATAAGATTGTGTTTAAGATATTCTTGCATACTTGCCTACTATCCAAGAGAAAATATTTCATAAAATGAAATACTTTCCAAAATAATTTTGCAGTTCTCTTTTGACATGTTAGTTAGGTCAGAGAGATAGAGGAAAGGGCTGAGCACATACATTGCTTGTGGAAGACCAGGTTTGATTCCTTGCAGCATATGGTGTCATAGACATCTCCAGAAGCAACCCCTGAGTACAGATCCTAGAGTGACCCCTTGAATCAAACAGTAAAAATTAAAGCTAGTTAATAATTAGGAGACTACTTTGCTACAGATTCTTTTTTTTTTTTTTGAGAAACACTTCCTGAAGCAAAATATCATGTTGTGATCTTCACCTATTTTTAGTATAACAAATGATGATTAACTACCTAGATCAAAAGTATAGTTAGTTCCATGGAATACAATTTGCAAATTTAGCAGGGCGTAAAGTTTGGTAGGTTTGCTAAGTCCTTTTTCTGTGTGCGTGGTATGATTTTTTTAAAAATTTTTATTAGTGAAACATCATGAGGTACAGTTGCAGACTTACAAATTTTTGTGCTTGAGTTTTAATTGTACAATGATCAAACACTCATCCCTCCACCGGCGCCTATTTTCCATCACCATGGATCCCAGTATCCTTCCCACCTCCCATCCTCCCCCCAACCCACCCTGCCTCTGTGGCAGGGCATTCACTTTTGTTCTCTCTCTCCTTTTGGGTGTTGCGGTTTGCAAAAGAGGCATTGTGTGGCAATCATGTTCGGTCTATAGTCTACTTTCAGCATGCATCTCCCATCCTGGGAGCTACAGATTCTTAAGGGGTCTCCCTCTCTTTCTCAATCTATGTCTCTTTCTTCCCACACCCAGCTACTCTTTCCTCATATAATCAAAGAGGATCTTTCTATGACTTTGCAACTATTAAATTATGTTGGAAAGCATTAGTTCAGACCAAAGAAAAACCCAAATATTCTTTGCCTACAACTTAAAGACATAGAAAAAACCTTGTTCAAAATAGTATATGTTGCTCCAATTGTGTAAAGCTACAAAAGAGAGAAAAATGTATTTAAAGTCATCATGTCTATTCATCTGGGGAACATAAAGTAACAAAATAGGAGACTAACACCCAAGAATGGCTGAGATTAGTACCAGGAATTTTACTCCACGGCTTGGAGGCCAACCACACATGCTAGGGGAAAAGGGAGCTCAGATAGAGAAGGGAGCACCAAATAAAGGTGTTGGGAGGATCCTCCCAGGATGGGAGAAGCATGCTGAAAGTAGACTATACACCAAACATGATTGTCATCCATTGCCTCTTTTGAAAACCACAACACCCAATAAGAGAGAGAGAACAAAAGGTAATGTCCTGCCAGAGAGGCAGGGTGGGATTGGGGGGAATGGGGAAGGGAGGGATACTGGGATACTGGTGGTGGGAAATGGGCACTGTTGAAGGGATGGGTACTTGATCATTGTATAATTGAAACCCAAGCACAAAAATTTGTAAGTCTACAACTGTACCTCATGATGTCTCACTAATAAAAATTTTTAAAAAAAAGAACAAAAAAATAAAGTTATCATGTCTAAACCTCTGTACATACACAAACCACAACACACACACACACACACACACACATGCTGTGTACACTGTTTGCTTAAGGAGAAAATAAGGGAGAATAGTCAATATAAAGACTACAGAAGGAAAAGCCAGCTTTTTTAAAAAAAAATATTATTCTGACAATTAAACCCCTCCATTCCCCTTTATAAAACGTGTTATCTGCTAAAATTCAAAATTTTTAAATACTGGGATTTTTGCTAGTTAACATTGTTATGCTGTTTCCCCTGGTCACATGTGAGCCAGAAATTAGTTGCTGAGATTTATGTGACAACACCTACTTTAAAGTAATAGCAGGTGTCTCATTAATCTAAATTGTCTGTTCTCTTTTACTTATCTCCTGGCATTGATTCAAGGCTAATGTAATTAAATGGTTATCCTGAACTAAATGAGCTTCAAAGCAATTTTAAGCTTTTTATTAAACTATGATATGCCAAAAGTACACAACTTATATGTCTACAGCTCAATTAAATATCACAAATTGAACATACTTGTGCATCATTCACCGTTAAAACCCCAAAGTCCATGATGTGCCCCTTCATGATAATAATCCCCCTCTTCTTCTCCTCCAAAGTAGCCACTATCTTGACTTCACACCAAAAATTCCCTTTTAAACATGGCAATACAAATTTTCTACATCTGACTCGTTTGGCCTAATATTATGTTCCCAATATGCACATTGTTGCATATGATTGTACTTATTTAATTTCTCCTGCTGTCCAGTAGTACACTGTAGAAATACATCACAGTGCATTTGGCCTACTGTATTGTTGTGAACATTTTATTTATTTTGATTTTGGGACCACCGTCGACCGTCGGTGGTGCTCAGTATTTCTATCTGTAGTACACTGCTCAGGGGTTGTTCCCAGTCCATGCTAAGGAAGTCATGTGCATTAGCCTCCTGAGCTACGTCCCTGGCCCACATTTTCATAGACTTCATTTGTTTGATGCACTTTGGCAGTTATGTGTTCATGTTTGCTATTCTACTTTTGTTATACCACTCAATGCTTCTTTTGTTTTGCATTTTACAGTAGTGCTATGGGGAAGAATGCATAATTCAGCTAATTAGTATTGTTTGTTTGCTTTTGCCTGTGTGTGTGTGTGTGTGTGTGTGTGTGTGTGTGTGTGTGTGTTATACTTGACAGCACTCTGGGGCTACTCCTGACTCTATGCTCAAAGAAATATGAAGTGCCTTAGATAGAACCCAAACCTGGTCAGAGTGATAGTACAGTAAGTAGAACATTTACCTTGCATGTGGAGGACCCCAGTTTGATCCCTGGCATCCCATATGTTCCCTGAGCACCACTAGGTGTAATTCCTGAGTGCAGAGCCCGAAGCATCATCACCAGGTGTGTACCAAACACACACACACACACACACACACACACACACACACACACACACATTCCCAAACTTTCTACATTCAAAGCATTACAAAGGCCAAGTATCACCAAAAAAAAAAAAAGTTTGTCTTATAAGGGAATAGTTAATTTTTAAGATTTATTTATTTATTTTGGGATTTGGACCGCACCTGGCAATGCTCAGGGGTTATTCACCTCTGCATTCAGTAATCACTCCTGGCATTGTTTGGAGGATCATATGGTCTGCCTGGGATGCCTTGTGCAGACTAATGCCTTACCCCTAGTACTATTGGTCTAGACCCAGGAATAGTGCATTTTTAAGACCACTGGGTTTATACTGGGACTAGTAAGTTACAACAGAATGGGGAAATTCTGTAATTAGTAAATATTCTCACCATGGCTCTGAGGAACCAACAACAATGATTTATATGACAGTGAAGATAATTATTTCTGCTTCCAGTAATGGATACCCTGGCTGTAATTGAACTCAGATGCCACAAGGTTCAAAGATAGTGTCAGTCACGGGGCAAAATCTAGCATCTCATCTCCTAATTGTGCTCCAAGAAGCACTAGTTTTGGGAGACAGCCTAGAAAATGACTTCAATATTTATGTGTTTGTTAAGTGTGCCTTTAATAAAGTCCCGGTTCTTCAGTTGGATGGAAGGCAAATTGTGCAGGACCATAGGGCAGAAAGGAACATGAAAGCTTCCATTTTTCTGTTTGATTGTTTGATGGCCAGCCTCTTATGTGAGGTTCTTATTTTTTTTTTATCTTGAAACATAGGGTCTGAACAAATGTTATGCTCTCCCATGTAACTTGAGTATAAAGATCAAAGAGTGAATTAAAGATCAAGAAGCTGTCTCATGCCCTCACTGTTGTTACATTTAGCCACAATAGTTTGGTCAGACATTAATTTGAAAATTAAGAAATGTTTGAATTCATAGAGGTTCTGCTTTCTCAGCATGATCTTAAAATTTAGTTTAAAATATGATCATTAGCGAAGTAAAGGGCAACACCTTTGCAGATAGTTTCTTGTTGTTCTGGGTCACCCTGAAATTAATCAACAAGGAGAGTTGTTCATGGAGAGAACCAAGAAAGGCTTCTGACCAAAGCCTGTAAATTATCTGTAAAACTTACCCTCTGTCTGAGCAAATAGTATCATGTTTCAAATGTCTGCATGTAACTGGGACTCAGAATTTTAAAATAATTTAAATAAACTAAAATTTGAAATCCCTATAGACCACCACCACAGCTATTGTGATCAGTACCTGAGGTCCAGAATCTGAATCTTAGCTGATGAATCCCAGAGATACACGTTTTTTTCTGAAGCATCTAGGGTATTATCTGATAGACGTGAGAACCAGCCTCCAAATGGAACACTTTGACCCAAGTGATAAGGGATTGATTATATAGATTACTTTGTCTTGTAGGAAGAAGCTAATTTGCACAAGAACAGGGATTTATATTTCCATTTATTTATTTTCCTAGGGGCTCGAGCACAGTGGTAGGATGTTTGCCTTGTGCACAGCAGGCCCGGGTGAGCCGGGTTCAATTCCTCCACCCCTCTCGGAGAGCCCGGCAAGCTACGGAGAGTATCTCACCTGCACAGCAAAGCCTGGCAAGCTACCCATGGCGTATTTGATATGACAAACACAGTAACAACAAGTCTCACGATAAAGACGTTACTGGGCCCGCTTGAACAAATTGATGAACAACGGGAGGACAGTGTTACAGTGCTATTTTCCTAGATCTGTAGAGGTCCCAGCCGTACTCTGGAGACCATATGAGACTGACTGGAATAGGCAGCAGGCAAAGCAATTGCCTTAAACCCTTTATATTGTCTCTAGCCTCCGTGTATCTATATTACACTTGCCAGAAGAAAGGCCATTTCATTGCTAAATGTCTTGTTTGGAGGCAGCCACTTCAAGCTATAGATATGGGATCCCTAGATTTCCAGAAAAGACTGAAACAGATGTATATGCTGAGTCAAATCCAGCCCTCTAGCTGCTTGTTTAAATAAACTACCAGGGGCTACGGGTGAATATCAGTCATAATATTTACATTAATAATGTAATATGCTAACTTCATATATAATGTGTAGGGCTATAATGTACTGCTACTTGGGAGACTTCTAGGGAGGGTTAAGGTGGCAAAATCTTCTATAAATTATTTTGTCAGATTATTATGATGGCTATTTATGAAAGCTGATGAATTATATTGAGCATTGGACAGGTCTTGTTTAGAACCAGTGGAGATACAATGGTGATAAGGTTGCTGACATATATATTCTGTTTCTCTCACTGTCAACTATAGTTTCTTATCTGTGTCTTTTCTCACTGCTGTACATCTGCTGAAAATATGTCTTGTTAAGTTAATACTAAAGATGCTGTTTCAAGTCAGTTGTCTCTGCAAAAGGATGTTTTATAAATAATGCCTACAAAGCAAGCCATTGGTTATCTCTTTATTCTCTCTCTCTCTCTCTCTCTCTCTCTCTCTCTCTCTTCTCTCTCTCTCTTTTTTTGACTTAATTCTTTATTTTTTAGAAGAATAATTTCGGGGCCACTCCCAAATGCACCCAGGACTCATAATCCCAACTCTGCACTCAGGGATGAGTCCTGATTTAGGGAATAAGATGGGGAGCCAGGAATCTGAGATGAGTTGGCAGCATGAGAGGCAGAAGTCTGCACATATTTACTGCACATACCTTTCCAGCCCCTTGGTTGATTCTTGGTGACTTGTGCAGCATATTTGTCTCTTATAAAAACAAATCCAGTCTCTTTTATATTCATTGAAGATCTCATTTGTGAATTACTTCAGCCACAGAGATATTTTCCACATAAGTTTCTTTTCCTTTTTTTAGTATTTCATCTCTTATGATTCTCAAATGGCAAGTCTCTCATTTGCTTCCCTCCCTAAAATGCTTGAGATACTTTCTGTATATTTAAGAACTAACTCTTTTTTCTTTCTTTTTTTTGGGGGGGGGTGGGAAAGGGAAATTGAACCATATTTAGCTGTTTAAGGATCTATTTAAAAGGAAGTAGTGAAATAAATCTTGAAAGAGATAAATTAGCTGCAAAAATTTCTCAGATACTTGTTCCATGCTGAGACCTCCAGGGCAATCTCTGGTTGAGGTGGGCCAGTTCCTGCCCTACCAAAGCCCCAGCGGTGTCACTCATCATGTCCCAAAGCTGCCCCATGCCTCTGGCCAGACTGCCCTGATAAATATTCTAGATTTTCTGGAGTGACAACTCCAAACTCTACAATATTGACATCCCAACCCATATACCTAGAAGTCAACCAATCTAAAGTAACAAGAACATTAACACAGAAGACTTAACTTGCAACAACAGCTTAGTAAACCCTCAGATAAGGACTTCATGTCCCCATGTCCCCATGGTGAGATAAATTTTTTCTGTGAACCACAGCATTGAGGTGAGGAAAAATAAAAAGGAATAGTGAATTTTAATACTAGAAGTTTATTTATAATTATATCAACATTGAAATTCGATGGCTAACATAGAGCCAGATCAATGGCTCCAAGAGCTAGAGCACATGTTTTGAGTTCAGGAGACCTGCATTTCATTTCAGCAATGCAGAGTCCTCAGAGTAACACTGGAAGTGACCCTCCCCATACCTTTCCCTACTGATTGGGAGAAGGCCTGGAGCACATTGGGTGTGGGCCAAAATATGGAACAAATAAAACCTACATCAGTTGATCTATGATTTTTGAACTACTGACCTACATAATGTACAATTTCTGTGTACAGGCCAACCAGTATCCTAGCACTAGCCACATGGAGGAACTAATCAGTTCCTTAAATTTGAATCAATTTGAAAACTCAGTCTCTCAATCTTATTAAAATTAATTAAAGTTTACAATAGTCACATATAGCTAGTTACTGCTATTTAGAAGCATTAGCTGAGATTAGATTTTAATCAATTATATGCTGACAGAAAAACTGTCCTTGCTTTTTATTTTAGATAAAAATGTGGAAGGAAATGTGATTAATATTTTAAAAACATGAATACTTTTATGTAAATTTGCATATATAAAACAGAAAGTATGTGCTAAATTAATGCCAAGAGAATGTTACAGAAGATTCCCATTAGGAGTTTCTAATTAAAACTTGCGTTCCATTAAAAAATACTTTGAATTTTAATGTAGTTCAGTATTACAGTAGTCTTTAAAATATGACAAAATAAGACTTAGACTGCCTTAAGATTCTTCATTTAAGCTAGTCACATTTTATAAAAGAATTTTCAGTTAGTGTACTTCCTAGGATCATTTTTTTTCTTTTTTACGTGCAAATATTTTAAGAGATATAAAGCATTGCTGTGTGTATGTATGTGAGTATATACATATATTTCATGTTATAAATTATTACAAAAGTAAACAATTCTGTTTTAACTAATTTTATGAACTACCGTCTGAGGGCTATAAGTTGGTCATTCTTTTTTGTTGGAATTAGGGCAGTCATACTCAGGGTCCTCAGGGGCTATTCCTGGTTAAGTGCTCAGGGAACTACGCAATGTTGGAATCAAACCCAGGACTTAATGCACCAAAGCATGTACTTCCCAGCTTCTAGGAGCATTTCTTTCTTTTCTTTTTTCTTTTTAATTTTTGGGCAACACCTGGTGGTGTTTAGGGCTTGCTCTTGGTTCTGTGCTCAGGAATCACTCCTCTTGATGCTCAGGGTACCATCTAGGGTGCCAGGAATCAAACACAATTCAGTCATAGGCAAGGCAAGCATCCTACCTGCTGTCTACATCTCCAGCCCCACAGGATAATTTCTTAAATCAGGTTCAAAAACCAAGCACTGTAGCACTGTCTTCTCATTGTTCATGGATTTGCTCGAGTGGGCACCAGTAACATCTCCAGTATGAGACTTGTTGGAACTGTGTTTGGCATATCGAATACGCCACAGGGAGCTTGCCAGGCTCTGCCATGTGGGCGGGATACTCTCAGTAGCTTGCCGGGTTGTCCAAGAGGGACGGAGGAATTGCCAGGTTGGCCTCGTGCAAGGCAAACGCCCTACCTGCTGTGCTATTGCTCCAGCCAAGATATGTGTAAAATATGGCATAGTAAGAGAGGGAAAATTAAATGATTATCTTTGGGTGCATTTTGTTAGTTTTTGTTAATAATGTAGCACATGGGGCCAGAGCAGGTAGGACACTTATCTTGTATGTGGCTGACCCAGTTCAATCCCTGACACGATACTAGGACTGATTCCTGAGCACAGAGCCAAGAGCAAGACCTAAACATCCCATATGTGACCCAAAATACACACACACACACACACACACACACACACACACACACTGAAAAATAATTTAGCACGGTATACCATCTTCGAAACACAAAGTAAGAACTGAATTTCAGTAATGAAACATTTGCGATAGCATAGTGGGTAGGGCATTTGCCTTGCATGATGCTGACCCGGGTTCAATTCCTCCGTCCCTCTCAGAGAGCCCAGCTAACTACCGAGAGTATTGAGCCCTCACAGCAAAGCTTGGCAAGCTAACCATGACGTATTCGATATGCCAAAAACAGTAACAACAGGTCTCACAATGGAGACGTTTATAACTAATGATTATAACTAATCATGAAAATATTTCCTCAGACATTCTTACTGGTTTTTAGAATTTGATTTAGGTAAAAGGAAATACATTTTTAAAAACCTTCCCCCTGTTATACTAGAAAAGCTATATGAAATAGAAATCTATACACCATAAAAGCTCAAGTTAGATAAGAATCTGATATATTTCTATTGGTTTGTCTAAAATAACATTTCAGGAACTTGAACATTTTGGTCTAAGAGGCTGTCTGATTTTGGATGATTTTTTATCTTAACATTTCCTTTACCATTGTAAAGATTGTGTTATATTTCTTCTACAAAATTCAGCTTTGCTACATCAGGAAATATAGGAAAAGTAGTAAAGGAATGAGATAACATGTTTCTTTCTCTGACAGATCTTCTAGTCTTTTCTTCCAGAACACTGAGAATATCCCTCTGCTTTAAACTGCTACTTTCTCTGGTAACAGACTTTTCCTGGGAGTTCTTTCATTCCTCTTTTCTGGTGGAGGTCCTTAGAGCTGAATTGATTTCTTTCCATCCATTATTCTACTCTTTCAGAGAAATAAATTTTAGTTTGCTTATTAGATTTTTTTTTTTTTTTTGCTTTTCGGGTCACACCTGGCGATGCACAGGGGTTATTTCTGGCTCATGCACTCAGGAATTACTCCTGGTGTTGCTCGGGGGACCATATGGGATGCTGGGAATCGAACCTGGGTCGGCTGCGTGCAAGGCAAGCGCCCTACCCGCTGTGCTATCACTCCAGCCCCAAGATTTTTTATTGTACTTTTGATGATTTGGCTACAGTCATTTTAACATTTATGGCTTTTAATGTACAAAGTTACTTCACCTTCACCACCACCAAAGTTTCCTTACTTCCTTCTTTTTTCCTTCCTTCCAGCAGAAGATATCTCCAAAGCAGTGCACAGGAACATGTTACATATAAATCTGGGTTTGGCCACATTCAATGTGCTTAATCCCTGTATTATCTTTGTGTTTTTTAATCCTTTTGGAGTCAGGGTATTTTAAACAAATCTGTTCCATTTCTGTAGTAATAGGAGTTTACTACCCCCTTCTTTTTTTTAATATTAAAAACAAAACTAAAATGGCATTTATTGGTATGGCAGTAAAACCCAGAGGACACATTGGGTGCCTAAAGATGCCTAGATGGGTACTTTGTGCTTAGGGTGGAAGCTATGGTCATGCATGTCGACCAGGTCTGTCCAGGGAAACTTACTTAAGGAAAACTAACAAAACAACCTCCGCCCTCCCTATTCCTTTCACTCACTCCTTGAAGAATGACATTTTTTATCCCCAGAATTCTGTAGGACTGTGCCACAGTTCTAGGAGTATGGAGGTGACAATTCCTGCACTACCTTGAAATGTAGCCAGGCCCCAAGTATCTGTCGCAGTAAGTAGGGTCAAGGTATTGAGAACAAGTTACTTAGAAGTAACCTTATGTGAATGGGGGACTTAGTCTAAGAGCAATGTAGACCTTGTAGGTTTGGAATAAGAAGTGATAATCTGATTAAGGAGGGCTTTTTTTTTAATCATTAAGTGAGGCTGGAGAGATAATGCAGCAGATAGAGCACTTGTCTCACTTGTGACAAATCTGGGTTCCATCTTCAGCACCACATAAGTTCCCCTGAAAGAGTGATCCCTGAGTGCAAAGACAGGTGCAAACCTTGAACACAATGGGGTGTTGCATCCAAACAAAACAAAGATCACATGGCCACTATGTTAATTTATAATGGATCAGTCATTAGTTAATAAAAGATTATAAAAATTAAAGCGTTCTACAATGTACACCATATATACATATGGAACTGAATTTTTAACAATGAAATAAACTTTTATTTCAGGGCACATAAATGAAAATAGTGAAAAGATTGATTCATTTAAAATCTAAAATGTTATGATAGCACAGCCGGTAGGTGTTTGCCTTGCATGCGTCCAACCTGGCCTACCCAGGTTCGATTCCTTCGCCCCTCTCTGAGAGCCTAGCAAGTTATAAGAGAATCTGGACCGCATGGTAAAGCCTGGCAAGCTCCCCGTGACGTATTTGATATGAATTCAAGTGTCACAATGGAGAAGTTACTGGGCCCGCTCAAGCAAATCGATGAACAGCGGGAGGACAGTCAGTGACAGTGACATATGAAAGGAGTATATCAGAGATGATATTCATACTATTTTATATTGTACTAACCTCTTGTTTTGAATGTCAGTACTTAAAATGAATTAGTACTTGATGATAGAAGATCTAAAATAAGAATCTACCTAGAGATTAGCTGACAATATAAAGCACTAAGAGTGACACAGTCTTTTGTTTTTGTGTTTGGGCCACACTTGGCAATGCTCAGGGGTCAATTCTGACTCTGCACTCAGGAATTATTCCTGGCAGCTCTTGGGATATTGTATAGAATGCTGGGAATTGAACTCAGGTTGGCTGCTAGCAATTGATAGGAAAATAGCCTACCCGCTGTATTATTGCTCAGGCCCTGACACCGTTTTATCTAAGAAAACTGAGGCATAACGATCACTTTCTTCTGCTATTGGCTGTTGCACATAATTATCCTTAGACCTCATTAAACCTAAAAGGCCTGACACACCATAGTAAATTAGATTCTATGTGCTAAATGTCCCATCACAGCATGGAAAAGCAAGACGTTTTGCAAACTTTTATTAAATTAATATATACTTTTTTGTTTGATGGGGATCAAACCCAAGGCCCCACAAATGCAAGGCAAGTGCTCTATCACTGGGCCACATTGCCAAATCCTTAAATACTTTTCTACCCTTAAAATTCTGAAATGTATTTCAAAATACATACTCTCACTGAGGTTAACCTACTTTTGAGTTTCACATTGGCAAGCATCTTTCAAAACCTCCAAGATCATTTGTTCTGGGACACTAGTAAACTCATGAGGGAAGGCCGAGGGACAGATACTTATTAAATCATTGTTTCTAAAAATATGTATTGTCCACAAAGAAAACACCTTAAAGTGACATTTGTAAGGTTCAGAGATAACTCAATGGGCTGAGCTCATGTGTTACAAGTAAGTTAGATCCCTGGCACCACATTGATCCCAAGCACCATTGGGGGCAACTCTTGAGCCAGGAGTACTCTTCCCCTCCGCTCCATCCAACATCACCTCAGTACCACTGGGTATAACCACATAACAAAAACAAAAATTGTGCTTGTAAATCAGCATTTTGCCCCATATTCTTCAAGTATAATGAATTTGTGATTTAATTTATAATTTATCCATATTTGGAAATACAGAATTTCAGACATTGTAACTGAAGAATATGTAGTAAAACATCTGCTGGGAGTCAGAGAATGTGCAGGGAATTAAAGGCTCTTGCCTTGCATTCCTCCTCTAGGTTTGAATATTGAGTATCATGTATGATCCATGGACATTGCCAAGGTCAGTTCTAATCACAGAGCCAGAGTCAGGATTGGCCCAAGCACCACTGGGTGGCCCCCCAAACCAAAACTTAAGATTCCAGTTCTAGGCATATATTATCACCATCAAACTAAATTACTATACTTTACAGATTATTATAGCGTGACAAATAATAAATTGGAAATGAGAAAGGGTATTTTATTTTGGTTTTCCAAAATAAAGATTGATCTCATCACCTACTTTATTTCCAATGCATAGTCATAATTCATTTGGTCTGTGGCCTGTAAAATCTTTTTGAAGAAAATCTGTGTTCCTAATATATATTTGGGTCACATCTGAAGGTACTCAGGGGCTTCTCTCAGGTCAGAGCTCAGGTAGATGGTGCTGAACTAAACCTGGGGTTCCTATACTCAGTCAGCACTCTTGTTCCTTGGGCTCTCTTCCCTGGCTCCTCTGGAGGGAATTGTTTTCTTCCAAGACTTTTTTTTTTTTTAAATTGATCAAGAAATCATTCAAGACTGCATCCTCTCCCTCCCTCTTCAAAAGGAAAAGATCATCAATGGTAAAAAAACAGATGCAACAGATTCAAGACTCTTTATAGTTTTGTCCTTGTTTCTCACCTCAGATTACTCGTTATCTATGACAGTCTGTGTACAGAGTTCCTCATCCATTATATGCATAAGGGTAGAACATAGAAAAGTGCATTGCAATATAGCTAAGTTTCGTCATGAAGAAACCTATAAGGTGATTCTAGAATTCTTTCAGGAACATAAATAAATGCTGAAAGACTACTACCAAGATCTTGTTATTGACACTACTCATAGAATATGAAGTTGATAGTTACCTCAATTCTAACACTGTACTAAAAATGGACCTAGACCTGCAATTTCACTTTTCCTTTTCCAGTATTCATGCCCCACAGAATCTTCAAAAATATGTAACTTTGAGAGGCCATAGAGATAGTACAGTAGATGTCACCTGCCTTGCATGCAGCCCAAGTGGCCAAGTTTGATTCTCAGCATCATATTGTCCCCCAAGCATTGCCAAGATTTCTGAATGCAAAGCCAGGAGTAACACGTGCATCACCAGCTGTGGACCCAAACCACTTTTGTTTGGTTCTTTGAAAGACGATAGGTGGGGGAAACAAACAGTTGTGCTAACTCCTTGCTCTGTGCTCAGGAATCAGTCCTGGCAGGGCTTAGAGCAGCATATGGGGTGCAGAGGATGAAACCTGTTTGCCCTGGCTGTTGTAATAATCTCTCATCCCCAAATATGTAACATTTAATACATTAATTATAAATAAACACGTCAGATACTAAAATTAGTCTAAAACACTTTATTTATTCCACAATAAACAATGCAAAGATTTTACTACAACACAGAACATAACACTTAATAGTTTTCAGTTAGAGCCCGTAGGTAAAGCTTTGGGATAGAGCATGTATAATTTCAAAGTAACCACACCAGCTCTGTGAATAGCATTAATGAGAACTATCACATGTGTTAAAGAGAGTCAACGACCCTTTATATTGGGGTAAGTATATAGAAAACCCGGGAACATTCTATGAACAGAGGCAAAACAACAAAATTAGTGGCAAAACAGGTAGCAATTACAGGGATGAAAACTTACACGGGAATTACCCATTTCAATGGAAAAACCTTCTAAGGAGACAACATTCATCCATCTGCTATCTTTGTATGAGATACTTTTTTTTTTTTTACCCTTCTGTAATGAGTTCTTGGTTTTTCTTCTCCAGAAAAAGAGTACCTGGTTACCTGCGCTGCTTATCTGTGTGTTTATATTTCTTTCAATTACTAGTCTAATACAGAATTTTTGTGTCCATATCCTTAAGGCTTAAAAATTAATAGCTCAAAAGGATATGTAAGCCCTACCTTCCTATTGATTTTTAAATGTCTCGTGGGCTATTAAGAATAACCAACTGTACTGAGAAATTAGGATAGAAGAATTATCTCTGCCTAACTGGGCTTCAAAATTATTCTGATATTAAGTGACAAATAGATTTTTCTGAAATAAGAAAACTGAAAGTTATTTTTATTAAATGTTGCTGTAATACTTATAACTCTTAATCATGGCTAACCAGATGGACACCATCTGTATATATAGAAGCTCGTTATCAGGAAAATTGTACTTTACTGAATGAAATCCTCCACTACTTATGCAAAGCCCAAAGCTGTTTGATAGTCACCAAGATAACTAGTCCTTTAATGATTTTTACAAAGAATGTGGACTACTCAAATTTAAGGCATAAAGACTAAGAAAATCGAAAGGTATGATAAACTGAATCTCATCAGCGATGACTCAAGTAACCTAGTTGTTGATACTGGGTCAGCACTATCATGGCATTTAAGCCAGGCCACAAAACTGATGCTCTCTGCTGTTAGGAAATAAAATGGCGCCAAACCATGCCTAGATTTTTCAGGTAGCATAGTCTTTTTGTTTGTTTGTTTGTTTTTGGAAGGGGGTTCCAAAACAAGGTTAGATTTATCCTATTAGCACTAATATTTTAAAATAAGTCCAAACACAATGCAGCACACCATTCTATTGCCACCCTCCCCCAAACAGGGTCTTATATGTTAAATAGTTTACAAAAATATATATCTTAAGAATTTTGAGGTAAAACTTCTTATACAACCAAATATCATAAAACTATCACAGTACATTATCATTTTAACAGGTGATCTTTATGTCTTTTGTGCAGTTTTCAGAAGTGTTACTTAATATTCTAATAATGCAATTAACACTGTACACTTTTACTATCACTGCATTTTCTTTGTAATCTTCAGTAGAAACAATTCTTGTCCGATTATTTTGACGTTGACAGTGAGTTGGCGTGAACAAACAAACCCTTCCTCCAATTTAAACACACAAAAAAGACAACAAGAAAAATGAGATTAAGTTTTTGGAACGTGGGAAACCACTAATCACTCTAATGTGGGGATGCACAAGTTAACTTTTTGCACCCATTCTTCATGCTATCGAATTCCTAGGCCTACTGCAAGATATTTTCTAAATCCTTTCAAGAAGCTCCAGTGGACTTCTGGATTTGCTCCTTTAAAATCAGGATACTCTGCCTTTGCTCTGGAGGCAGCATAGCAATCTGATCTGCAGTGAGCTGTAGAACTTGCATGATCAAAGCTGCCTTTTCTTGGTCCTGTGGAGTTACCTGGCTCTGACCTGGGCTGTAACTGCTTGGCTGGCCTCCACCTTGCTTACCAGCTCCCTGCATGCCTCCTGCCTGCATGCCCGCGCCCTGCATCCCTCCTGCCTGCATGCCCGCCCCCGGCATCCCTCCTGCTTGCATGCCCGCTCCCTGAATGCCAGCTCCAGGATTTCCCACCCCGGAGATACTTGGGACCTGCCGGGGTCCCGGAGGACCGCCAGCCCCCAGACTAAGGGGTCCAGGACCCTGAATTCCACCAGTCATGGGGCCTCTCGAGCTGGGGCCGGGACCCCGTATCTCCATTCCTCTCGCATCAATCACTCTTGCTTCCATCCCTCTGGTTTCCATGGCGCAGGCCTCCATCCCTCTTCTCTCCATCACCTCCGTCTCCATGGAGCGAGCCTCCAGAGCTCGAGCATCTCTGCCCGGCCTGCCATCCACAGGCAGGCCCCTTTGATCCATCATGGGTCCTCGGGGCTCCCCAAGGAGCAGTCTGGGATCGGCCAGCGGCCCCCCTCTCAGGTCGTGCGCGGAGGGGCCGCGGCCGTCGTGCCCCGAGCCATGGTGCAGGGGGGGGCCCTGGTGTGGCGGGCCCAAGTAGGCCCTGGGCTCTCCTTCCCCGGTGACTGAAAGCAAAGTCCCTCCACGTGGGTCGTTGGGCGCATCTCCGAGCAGCCCTCGAGGCGGGAGCCCGCCGCCGCCACCGACGCCGCCGCCCGCACTCATGGGCCCACGCGGCAGGGGCGCTCTGGGGTCCGGCATCTGCAGCTGGGGGGCGCGCTCCAAGGGCAGCGGCCCGACGCCGGGCATCGCGCCTGGCGGCTGCATGGCCCCTCCGGGTGTGAGGGAGCCCGGGCCGGAGGCGGCGGGCATGGGGCCTGGCGGCTGAGGCACGCCCGCCTGGACGGGGGTCTGCATGAGCGGCGGGATGTCCTTGACGGGCCTTCTGGGCAGGTGCTGGTGCTGGTGCTGCTGCGCGGCGGGGGTCTGCTGGCCCAGCAGCAGCACCCCCCCGGGCCCCGGGCAGACAGTGGCTGGCGCGGGCGCGGGCCCGGGCGCGGGTGCGACCCCGACCCCAGCCGTCGCGGCCTTGCCCGGCGGCAGCAGGGGCGTGACGGGCACCTTGCGGTGCAGGATGCGCAGCGCCAGCTCGGGGTCCATGATGCGCATGACCACCTGCGCCTGCAGCAGCGCGTAGGCCAGCTGCGGGTTCTGCAGCAGCATGCTGCGCGCCTCCTGGTGGCTGTTCTGCACGCACAGCTTCATCTGCTTCATGAGCTCGAACATCTGCTCGGGCGGCAGGCTGGCTACGGCGCGCGTGATGGAGGCGGGCGCGTCCGCGGGGTCGATGGGCTCCCCGTAGGGCGAGTCGGCCAGCGGCGCGGCGGGGCCCAGGCTCTTGAGCTCCTCCTTGTTCTTCTCGCTGGCCGCGTTGTCCACGCGCAGCGCGCGCCCGCTGAACTCGCGCCCGTTGAGGTTGCGCATGGCGCTCAGCGCCGTCTCCTGGTCCTGGTACTCGCAGAAGCCGTAGCCCTTGGGCTTGCCCGTCTCGCGGTCGTACACGAGCCGGAAGCTGACCACGGCGCCCACCTCCGAGAAGATGTCCTTGAGCTGCTCCTCGGTGGCCTCATACGGGATGTTGCCCACGAACACGGAGCGCAGCGAGCGGTCCATGGCCGGGTCCCGGGCCGCCGCGCCCGACATGGCTGCCGCGGGCGGGCCGGGCGGGCGGGCGAGCGGCCGGCGGCGCGGGCGCGGCCGCACTTCCGCTCGGCGCCGGAAGCCGCCCCGCGGGCGGGGGACGCGGGAAGGGGGGCCGGGCGGAAGCCCGCGGCCGCCTGCCCAGACCGTTCCGCCGTCGCCACCGTTCCGCGGGCGCTTCCTCCCTCCACCCCTCCCCGCGCCGCGGGTGAGGGCATAGGCGGGTTCGCGGGCACGTTGGGCGTTTCGCTCTCCGAGAGAACGAAGCCAGATGGGCGATGAGAGACGAGAGAAAAAAAAAGAAAGAAGCCGCGCTTCAGAGAAGAACCCCAAGCGGAAGCCGCGCGCCACTGGGGTCGCGGAGACTCTGGGCGGGCGCAGGATCCCCGCCCCGGCGTGGAGCGCCCCCTGCACAGACGCGTCTCTAATCCGCCCCCCCCCCCCCCCGAAAAAACAGCCTCTCGCCTTTCGGGTTTGTGGTGGGTCCTTGCTCCTCCTCTCCAGCTCGGGGGGGGAGGGGGGGGGTCCGGGGGGGGGGGATGGTGCTGGGGTCGAGCGGAGCAAACGCCCTTCTCCTGAGCTGAGGTTCCGACCCAGCCCCAGCGAGCCTTGTCGGGCTCGAAGACATCGCCGGCTTTCAGCCCCTGGGATGTGCGCGGGCCCAGACAGGTAAGAGAGCGCTTGGCTGAGGCTCTTACCTGGCGCACAGCCGACCCCGGCTCCGTCCCGGGCACTGCAAGTGTGGCCCCAGATCCCCAGACAGGCAAAGACGACGTGGGGCGACGCGCGGTCGGCCTTGTCCGGCCTCTCCAGCGGCCCTAGTGGGGAAGCCCCATCTTGGAGCAGGACGCACACACGCACTGCGACCCGGGGTACTCGGACCTGAAGCCGGTCCAGACAATGACGTTCCTGTCAGAAGTGAAGAACATCACCAACAGAGCTTCCCGGAGCCAGCAGCCCGGCGTGCTGGGGGAGCTGTGTGCTGACCTCAGCTCCTTGCCCGACTCTGGTGTCGTGGAGTACCTGAGCACTGGGGGAGTGGAGACCAACCACAAGGACTTTGAGGAATTGAGGTACAATGAGAGTCTCACCCACTTCAACTGCAGTGGGAGATTTCGGACAGGGCGAATCACCCACGGTTTCCGGCTTACAAGTGCCTGCGAGCAGGGCCTCGTGCCTTACACCAATTACACGTTGGAGCTCAAGTGGATCATTAACTACCTCTTCCCCTCGAAGCCTCAGCTGAAGACCCTGGGCGTGCTGGACCCCCTGGACCACACCACTGGCTCGTGGAGAACAACATTGCTGGCTGCCCGCACCTGCTCAACTCCTGCGACCGCTTCTCCCTGTTTGTCCAGCTCCAGCTGGCGCTGCCTTTTCGGCCAGCAGTGAACGGCTTCCACCTCCAGGGCAGGAGGTAGTCCTGGCACCCGTCTCCCGGGCAGGAGGTGATTATTCAGCACTCACCTCCCGACAGGGGGTCCTTATCCCACCACTCGCCTCCCAGGCAGGAGGCTGTTCCTGTCCCCTTCAGGAAGTGCCCTGCTTTCTTCATTGGAAAACCCATCAAAAGCTGAAGTTAAGGGGAGTGAGAGAGGGAGAGAGAGTTTTGTTTTTGTCTTAGTGATTTAAATTTTCCATCTGATTCTTGAACCCAGGCTGGAGAGAGAGCACAGTGGCTTGGGCGTTTGCCTTGCACGGGGCTGACCAGAGCGACCTGGGTTCAATTCCTTCACCCCTCTCGGCAAGCTACCGACAGTATCTCGCCCCCACGGCAAAGCCTGGCAAGCTACCCATGACATATTCGTTATGCAAAACACAGTAACAAGTCTCACGATGGAGACGTCACTGGGCCTGCTCCAGCAAATGGATGAACAATGAGGACAGTGCTACAGTGCAGTGCTACGACTTGGGGGTAATGTGGGGTGCTGGGGATCAGACCCGGGTAGACTCAGTGCAACGCAGATGCCCTTCCCGCAGTACTATCACAGTAATGCAGATTTCTTACCCAGGTTGGCTGGTTCAGCACCTGCTCAAATCCTGCGCATTTGAGTGACTTGAGAAATCAAACTTTTGCTTTGATCTGTTTCATTCTATTTTAACTGTGAAACTGATGTTCCGTTAGACTCTTGGAAAACTAATACGTTTGGAAAGAATCTTTTTGTTTTTAAGGCAGGTGGGATGATCCACCCAGCAGGCCTGGGACTCTCTCAGGTCCTACTGTTTTTGCAATGGTACATTTCAGTACATCTAAATGAACATGGAGGGCTTCTAATTCAATACAGAATTATAATTGAGATGTGTTATGCATGTGTTGTGCATGGCTGAAATTGAAGATTATAAAAATAAATGTCGTGAATACTGTTTACATGTTGGACTGTTTTTATTCGTGGATAAAAGAAAAAAATTTTTAACATGACTCACTCCTTTCGTTACTCTTTAAAAATATGGCTCTTACAAATGAGTAAGCCTTGCATGATCACCTGCGTTCTTTACCTTGCCGTCCTCACACCCCCCACCCCAATAATGTGATTGCTTAGAAAAATTGAATATAGGTCGGGGAGATAGTTTAAATGGCTTAAATCTAGTCCAATCCCTGGACTGGATTGCCCTGCCTGATATGAACTATGCAGCCACAGTTATGGCTCCCAAACAAAAATTAAAACTACATTCTTTACCTTGCATGTGTGCCAACCCTTATCAGATCTCTGCCACTGTAAAAAAAATATTAATTATATACATGGAATTCATTTTTAGTCTGCACTTCTCCAGAGCCCATGTCCCAGCTCCTTAGCAGCATATTTTATTTTACATGTGACTTTTGAGGGAATATAGATTTTTTGTATCATCAGAAATCGTTATGTAATCTTTGGTATCATCGTCTAGTGAATATACCCGCAATGAGTATACAGAAGTAGCTACAAATACAAGTATTCATTTACCTTCTGCCATTTAATACTTAAAAGGAAGCTTAAACAGGTACTCGTCAATACACCTGATAACTTTTGTTTGCAAGTGGTATTTGTGTGCTCTGGTAAAGTCTTCCTGGTATATCAGAGAAACAGAATAGCTTCCTGCTTGTAATGCTATTAGGGGTTTGAATAGAGGGAAGCCAAGGCTGTGATGCTTTGGGCCAGCAAGAATAAGTCCATTTTTCTTTATCATCTCAAGAGAAGTAAAAATTTTTACTCACATTTTATTAGGAACAACTTAGACATCTATTTTGTGAGTAATTGTGTGAGTTAAATGAAATTATGAGATTTGGAAATAGCTAATCAGATACGTTGGAAAGTTTGTAGAAAGAGTGTACAGTTTATCTAATTGAGCCAGCCTCCTTCCTCCTTCCTCCTTCCCTCCCTCCCTCCCTCCCTCCCTTCCTCCCGTTTTTCCGCCCTTCCTATCTCTATGTTCAGATATTACTCCCAGAAGTTCTTGGAATTCAAACTGGTTAGTAGCACACAAGACAAGTACCTTAACCCCTGGTACTATCACTCTGGCACCATAGGGAGAAATTACTGCTACCACTAATTGATAGTTTTCAAATCTGTGGGCTTCCCACATGGCTCAGAACAACCTGGAGCTGTGGCTTTTTAAGTTAAATTTTTGGACCTTACCACCTGCCCTTACCGTGTTCTGATTCAGTTTTTCTGGGGTCCTATGAGAGAATCTGCATTTTGAACACACTTCTCTAAGATCAGGAATCTAAGCACGGGAGTTAGTGACTATGTGTTTTCCATGTTCCTGAAATCAAACTAAATTTACTACACTGTGAAAAGTTACAATAGTTGGGTGGTCTCTTAAAAAAAATATTGAAGAGAGAGCTCAAAGGACTGAGTGGATGTTTGCATATATGAGGCTTTGGTTTGATTCCTAGTCCCACTGTACACCCCTATGAATACCTCTGGAAGCAACCCCAAAGGAAGCGCTGGAAGTATACTCTAAACCTCAGAGGGTGTGACTCAGAAACCAAAACAAATTAAAGACAACAAAAAGCCAGTTGTTAAAAAAAAGTAAGCTGGTCAGATACACTAATCCAAGAGAGCAAAGCTGCTCTGGGCTTAAAGAATGCATGCATTGAGCTGAGAAACTCAGGAAACAGATAAGACAAGCACACCATGACTATAAATGCTTTATATAACAGGTCTTTCTGTTCTCTGTATCTCCTTGATTCCAAATGGAAAGATTGGTTTGAGATGGCCATACTTGTAAAATAAGAAGGAACATGTACTGTCTTCTACAAAGTTCTCATTAAACTTCATATACCTACTGGGTTAGATTTAAGTTCATTTTTCTGTGAATAGAAACAATTCCTTATTGTTACTTTTCTGATACTACAACTACCTTTTAGTTGAATCACTGTGTTCCTCCTATTTTTTTTGTTCTGTTTTCATATTGGGATCACACCCAGCAGTGCTCAGTACTTCCTGCCTCTGTGCTCAGAAGTGACCCGTGCTGCTCTCAGGGATTCCAGCTGCAAGCACCTTTTACTCCAGCCCTGTAATTTTCCTTCTAAACTATAACATTATCTGAGGAAAGAATTAGAATCCCTTTTGTCAGTTTAACAAAGTACCTTAGAGTTGTCTTGAACAAGTTCTCTTAAATGTTATTCTTGAACCACTAGCAATAAAATCACCTGGAAACATCTGAGAAATGAAAAACTTGTGACTCTAGTCTAAATTTACTGCATAAGAAAATTTACTATATATGTGATTGTGTGAGAGAGAGAGAGAGAGAGAGAGAGAGTGTGTGTGTGTGTGTGTGTGTGTGTGTGTGTGTTTCCAGAAATCTGTACACTACTACCCAGTTCCCTAGAGGACTGATGAGGGCTATAGGTTGGAAACTAAAGGAAGATAATCATAAATGAAAAATAAATAGAATTGCCTCCCAGGCCACCATATAATCACAACCTAGAATGGGTTTTAGCACAAATGGTTATACAAACGTTACATGAATAATGGACACAGCCTTAGAATTAGGAATCTCACAAACTGTTCTTACACAAAAGTAAACCTATGTCATTAATCAATATACCCAAAATTAGCTGTACATATTGAGTAGAATGAGGCACTGCTGCCAATATTTTGTTCATTTATATGTCACTGATAGTTCTTCCATATAACCATTTTGTAAAATATATGTCATTAAGTACCTAAAAAATTTGAGGAAAATAGTAAGGTCTAGATAGAGTACCTAGGATAGATTCCTGGCAGAGCTTGGGCTTAAGAGATAGGTTAAGTTTAATATGTACAAATAAATTTGAACAACCCAGGAGCTGGCAATAAACAAGACATGATATTGGGATATGGCATTTTTATGCCCTCAGGGGAAACAGTAGGTTAAGCCTGGTATGTAGTTCAGCAACAGAGCACTTTGGCCTTAGTTTTACGAGGCCCTGGGTTTGATCACTAGCCACCAGAAAAAAAAAAAAAAGCGAAATGGGAGTGGGTCAGAAGTATGACAAGGGATTGTCTTTCAGACAAAAGCTAAAGATCAAATTTCTGAACAAAAACTTCATGTGAGGTTAGTAGCTTTTTGTTATTTCTGAAATATAAATAAATGTAGACTAATGATGGTGCAGGTTTAAGACTACCGGTCTTACCAAACCTTTCCATTATTAAAACTTTAGCACTTGGACTGTTTCCAATCATCTATCTTAGCCCATTGTGGGCCCGGGGACCAAACCCAACTCTCATACATGCCAAATATCCAAATTGCAGCAGAGGCCATTTGCTTGGCCCATTTTAATTTGTTGTGACATGAAATTTAAATTGTGACAGTTGTTCTTCCAATATTTAGCAATTGACAAACTATGAATTCATTCTCTAGCCTTCCCCCTTTATATAGTCTACCCTGACCAAATTGTTCCACTTCTACAATATGTGATTCATATGTTTACCTCCTAACTTCTTTTCATTCTTTCTTTGTGGTGAATGTGTTCTCTTCCCTTTGTCTTGCATTATCCCTCATGTCTAAATCCTCTTGTATACTTTAAAGCTTACATCAAAGATTCTCCTTTTAAAATGGAGTATTGATTTCACATACATTATCTTCTATCTTGTATTAGAGGAATCAATTGTATGTTAGAACTTAAGTACAGATCCTGTATCCTATTTATATGCTTTATATTGCTTTGCTTATACCTTTTCTTTGCTTATATGTCTTTTATTCCAATCACTCATTTATTTATTTAAATTTGTTTTTTTTTTACATGCCCTGTGGTGCTCAAGGCTAACTCCTGGTAGGGATAAGGGGTGTCAGGGATTGAAACAATTTATTTACAAGACAAGCATCCTACCTGCTATACCATCTCTCCAGCACCTCAGCCTCAGTATTTTTTGTTTTTTACTAATACAAGATCATTACATATGAAACTACTTATTAACAAAATGGTAATTTAATGCTTTCAGCTTATACAATACCTATCTTTGGTTCCATCCATCTATTTTTGACAGTGATCTTGTGAAGTATCCTGATTTTAATGGCATAGGAACTGGAGGGATGGGAGGATTATGGGGCTTGCCTTGCATGTGGTTGATCACAGTTCAGTCCCTGGCCCTTGAGCACTACTTGTGTGGCCCCAGCCACTCACTCCCTCAAAATATATCTACTATTCATAAAATCTAATCATGATTTAAATAGTAAGGCCATCCTCTAATGTTTTCAGAAATACAATATTTATTTCAACGTCCATTCGTATTCATATAATCTTAGTTTTATAACTAAATAGACAGAAGCACAGGGAAATTAACCTGTTTGCCCACGTTAGCTGGCAGACTCAGGATTTAAATACATAAAATTCTACTCAAAATTTCAAGCTCTTTAATTATTTTTCCTTTAAATTAATTTCCCAAGGATGCAGAGCTAGTAAGTGGAAGAGCGGTAGCCTGAAAACAGCCTTGATTTTAAGCTTCCTATTTCACAATTAGAACAGTAATCACAAGTTATTAAAGCCTGGACATAATCTCCCTTGGCCTTTATCCTGATTGTCCCTGAGTGTAACTAATTGCAATTTTGACATCACAATCAGTGCTATGGCAACAGATGGACTGTAAGGCATAAAGACCAAAGCAATGAGAGTATGTTTCTATTTTTAATTTATAAGGTTATAGTTAAACATCACAAGGATTTTTTTAAAGATGCATTTACATAGGTAATTTTATTTTTCTCCAATAAAATAAAATAGTCCAGGGCCTCAAAAGATATTACAGCAGGTAGGATGATTGCCTTGCATGCAACTGACACAGGTTCAGTGCTCAGTCCCTGGCATTTCATATGGTCCCCAAAGACTTGCCAGGAGAGATTCCTGAGTGCAGAGCCAGGAGTATGCCCTGACTACTGTTGAAAGTGTCCTCAAAAAAATAAAATAAAATAAAATAAAACAGCCTAGATTTCTCAAATCGCAGATGATGTTGGCACATAACACTTTTTTTCAAGTTTTAGAAATTTGTCTCAGATAAGACAACATACCAAGAAATAACAAACATGTCATTTACTTATTGGTAGATTAATGATGTTTATTATCAGAAAGAAGGCTACATGCACTTAAAATTGATGGATCATTCATTCCATGGCAAGAAGTTGGACAAAACCAAATGATGGTTTGTGCAAACCAACCAACTCCATTTTTGTTTTGTTTTTAATAGATGAAAATGAGGCCCACAGAAGAGAAGGGAGCACACAATTACTTAGCCTATAATGGAATCTAGATCTTCAGCTTCTTCCCACCCAACATATGTTCTCATCACTTCTGCAAAGTAAAGGCATAAGATCACTGACATATGCAAGAGAAACTTGGATTGGCTGTCTCGTTTAACAAATAATTCATACCTTCAGACAAATTACTTCTCTGAGCTTCATTTCTGCATCACTAATACGCTAACAATACAGCCTATACTGACTTGTTACATGAAACATTCATTTTACCATATTTTGTCTGATTATTATTAATATGCCTTTCTTATGTTTAAAAGAAAAGTGGCTACCTTAAGTAGAACAAGGACAAAATTTTACTGTAATACTGTTCATTTTTCTACTGTATCTAAATTTTTGCCTTTCAAGAGTTTGGGTGTATAATCTAATAGTCTTTCATTGATTGCATTTGTAATGTAGAGACAACCTAGAATAGCATTGCCTTTTTAACAGAATAGTTTTCTACTTAAACATGGATAGTTTTTAGGTTCAGTACCTTAGGATATTTTATGGAGATTTGGGGGGTGGAGGTTGGTGAGGAGGAGTTCTTGGTGCTCAGAGCTTACTCCTGGCTCTGCATTCAGGGATTACTCTTGGCCATGCTCTGTGGAGTGCCAGGGATAGAGCCAAATAAGTCACACACAAAGCAACCGCCTTACCCACTATTAGGTACTTGGATTTTTTTTGGTATTATTGCTGCGTTCTTTTTGATGTTTTTGGAGCCACATGCAAAGGATTTGAGGGCAGGTTGAAGGAGAAAGCTATTTCCAATGTGGTTCTGGGAGAAATATATGGTGCCAGAGATTGAGCCCAGCGTTCCCACTGCAAGGCATGCACCTCAGTTCTTTGAATTTTCTCCCCAGTTCTATTAAGTTGTTAAAGTACACCATAAAATATGTTCCAAGTAGCTAGTTGCTGGTGGAAACCCCACTTACTCATTTTTATTGAGAATACCTCCCTAAACTTTGACTGAGGAATCCAAGCTGATCCAGCACTGCATTGCTCTGGCACACAAGATGCATATTTGAGCACATGGTCATGTTCAGGATGTCATTAAGACTATTACTTTCTAGTGTGTGTTGGCAGACATAGGCCATTTACTCAAACAGGGAAAGCATAACTAGTTGGACAAGAAGCAGAGCTCCCTTTTACTTGCTTCAGGCTGTCACCTGAGAGAACACAGAGGAAGGAAGTATCCTCATAAACTGTGGAAAAATACAGCCCTCAAATCAGGCCCTGAAACATCCTATTTTCAAATGATCTTATTGACTTTCCACCTTCTCTGGGTTCAGACTAATCCAATACCAAGATTCCAAAGAATGTCCACAGTGCCATTTATTTCAGAAGTTAGTATCCCTCTTTAGAGGCTCAGCTAGCCTGTATAAAGAGGTTTTTCTGAAAAGTGTGATGAAGTCTCAGATTGCTAAAAACAGCTATAGCAAAAACCAGGGTGGTAATTTATTTTGGATTCGTTTCAACCATCCTTGAAAACCATTTCAGAGTGCCAGTTCAAATTTGCATCAATTAGATGCCCCAGAGTCAAAATTAGATAAAAATACATAATCCAATTTTTATATCTATGTAATAGAACAAGGACTTGCACTTTTTTGAACACATACAAGAATACAACTCCAACCCAGCGGTGAGGATACTATTTTAATGATGCTCTATTATCTATGAGAACCTATGGGGTTATCTTTTGTTAACTGCCCATGGTAGTGTACTTGGGTTGTCATAATAAAATACCACAGATTCCGTGGCCAAGATAGATTACTTGGCTCTCAGTTCTGGATGCTTCAAGTAGGAGATGAAGGTACAAGTGCTGCTGCCTTCTCCAAGCCTTTCTCCTTAAAGTGCAAATGATCTCTTTCCTGTTTTCTGGACTTTCTGATGTGTGGGGGATTTCTCTCATCACTAACACTTCTTAGCTATACCTGTTATCTTGAATTAGGATCCGCCCTTATGATTTCATGTTACCTTCACTTTCTCTTTAAAGACCCTACCTCCAAATAAGTTGCATTAGAATATTGTCAACATAGGGATTTGCAAGGGGACAGGGTTTGAATGGAAAGCGTAATTGAATCCATTACATGCGTCTCAGGAAAAGAAGACATGGGCAGTTACAACACATTCAGGATGCTGTGTCATCTGTCCCATTTTCCTCTCTCCACTTTCTCCCTCTCTCTCTTTCCATCCTTCCTCTCATCCATTAGTCTTTCTCTTTGTCTGTCTCCTGGTTTTGTTGTGTGTGTGTGTGTGTGTGTGTGTGTTTCTTGCCTTTGTATAAATCAGATTTCTGATTTCTTTTGCTGGTCTACTGCCATTCAAGGGGTTCTTGTATCGGTTTATAATTTACTTGTTACAGAGAACAATAAGTTGGTCTAGGTACTTGTTGCAGCTTTCTTGGAAGGAGACTTGAAGACCCAGCTCTGGTCCCTGTGAACCAGGGGGATAGTGAGAAAAGTTATGTAACAACTCTTTGCACTTGCTGCCCAGCAATCAGAGGCAATGGGGGGTACTCAGACCTTTGTTGTGGCTATACCTAGCCATCTTTATCAGTTGAACCATAGAGAAACCAAGACAGGCACTCTTAGGGCTCAAGGGAAGTGACTGCAATCAGAACAGATTTTCAATATTTTAAACCATTATGCAGTGGTCCTAGTAATACAGCTAGACAGTCAGTCTCTCTCTGTCTCTCTTGTTTGGGCACTGCTCAGGAGCTACTACTTACTAGTTAGGTTCTCAGGAGTCAGTCCTAGCAGTGTGAAAGATGAAACCTGTATGCAAAAACAAGCTCAAGGCAGTTGATCTGTTTCTCTGGCCCTGCTGTTCTCGATGCATCTACCACCAAAGGCAGCTTTTCTTTACCATTTTCACAAATCATCCCAGTTGTCTGCAAAAATAGCATAAGATTCTCTAAAATGAACAATTGTTAGAGACATTTTAAAATAAAGATTTATACATAGGAAAAGACTAGTTAAGAAATGTTTAACCACTCATTCATAATCCTTAGAAAGCTCATAATGTATGTACATATATATTGCATGAGTTTCTTACAGTGAATATGTATTATAAAGTATAATCTTTCAGTGAATATTTTAAAATATAGATTTTAAAGTTTCTCTACATATAGAAGATTTCTCTACATATAGAAAGGCTTATAATTTTATCTTGGCAGTTTAATGGTGCAGAAATAAAAGAAATTCTATTTATTTTGATCTTCCTCCATCTGACATTTACCTTGAAATAGCTGCATATACTTCCTTGTGGAGCCAATACAATGAGAGAATTTCATCTCACTCACCCCTAGGTGTTTGCCAATTCCCTCCTGACTTCTGGGAACAATACAAGTGACTTTAGGGAAACAGGGAGGTGCAAACGACCTATTCCTCCAGAGCTCTGTCTTTTGTTAGCTCTGAAAATGGATTGGAGTGTATTAGCCCACAGCCCATGAGGGGTCCAGGAAAGAGAAGCTGATGCCTGCAGGGAGATTAAAAGAAAGTGCAGAAGTTTCTCTGCCAATTTGTGGTCTGGAGGTGGCTGCCAAGGTCCTATGTTTGAGCAGTTGTTACAGGAGTTCATTCTCACCTGCAGGACTTCACAGGGAGGCTCAGGAACCCAGGAACCCTCCTGAGAGCAGGCACAAACAGATGGGGAGGAGGAGGAAGAAGCTGGGGGTGGCTGGATGAAATGTGTCCATCACAGTGGAATTTAGGCATTTCAGACCACACAAAGTCTGATCACACTTCAGGGATACTATTGTTCCTTATTCCACTAAAATGGATTCAGCACCTAGTTCATAAATAGTGATTATATAATATTGGAAAGTTGGCCCACTGAGTTTGCACTGGGGGATCTTACAAGTGAAGTGTCACTCCTGCTTCTGTGAACTTTTTTGCTAGAAATTTCTATTAACTTTCATCTTTTTCTGAGGATTTAAGATACTCTGATAAGAGTTTGTGATATTATTATACCTGTGAGGAATATATTGTCCCTTCTGGCAGATAAGAGAGAGAAGACACTATATATGTGGTTTCAAAATGTGTTTATGATGCGTTTGATTTTTTGAGGTAAAGATGAATTATAACTGCTGTTTATCTATTGTCTTGATTGCCAACCTTGAAGATAGCATATTAAATATATAATGTATATGCATGAGTCTGTATGCTTTATTGCTGAGGAAAGGACTGTCATTTTACTGTGCTAGGTTTCGCTACCCATATACACCAGAATATCCAGAGGACAGGGATTTATGACTTCTAAGTGCTTGCATTTTACTCAAAGTCAGTATGATTTCACTCCTCTCTAGCTGGAAGTAAAAGGCAAACCCATTTTTTGGTGAAGAGTACATCAGTGTCAGGCCATTCATTCATTTGTTCATTCACTGAACATTCGTTATATTTAGAATTTATAAAGTATAATTCCTTGAGAACAATATATAAGCTCAGCAGAATAAGATATAACCAAGGTCATTTCACAGTTACATTAAGTATTGCTACCAAACTCAAATACCATTTGTGCATTTGTGCTTGAAGCAAAGGAAACACACCTGAGTTTGATTTCTTTGACCATCAATCACACACACACAAGTGAAGCATCACAATTGTTTGCTGCAGGGGCAGGAGCCTCTGGAGATAATGGGATGCATTGTCCTGTTTTGTGGACTCAGAAATTAGTTGAAGACTTTGACATCTTAGGAAGATGGAGTTTCCTTATTCACATACTTTCTTATCTAACAAAAAAGTATTTCCTATTTCTGTAGTTGCTTGCTCTACACTATGTTCATTACTTTCCAACATTCTTTAATGCAAACATATTTATGTATTTCCTACTGTCCCGATACAAATGAGGTTTGTGCTCTTAAAAAGAATCCACCATAGGAGGCAAAGTGAAGTTCCTCTAGCTTTTGTTTTCCTCCTGGTAGCCAAGGCAGTTCTCATTGCTTGTCTCAAAACTTTTTTTTATTTGGTCTATTTCCTTTCCATGATCCCAGAACTTTTTCTTCATGTAGGAGGTAGCTGTCAGTAACTGTGGGTGAGTCAGTGAGAAAGCAGATAAAATGAATTGTTGGAAAGGTTAAATCAGGGGAAGTGTTGTGAGTGAAAAGGGAATTAAACACTTTATTTGGGGAGGGTCACTTCCATTTGGGGGGATTCTCCTGGAAGTGCTTGGGGGCCACCTATTGGTTGCCATGGGGAGAAGATCTGACAGTGCTGAGGGAGCCACAGAGTGAGGTGCTGGGCACCTAACCAGCTTCCCACAGGCAAAGCACATACCCCCGCCCTTAGAGCCAGTAATCATCTTTCTAATAAATAGACCCATAATGGCAAAGGTGAGAGTAAATCAGGGCATCCATGAATTTATATTATTTCTAAGTGGTCCTTTGTATCCTTTGTCCTTGGGCAAATTTTTTTCCAGTATGTTAATTGGAAAATCTAGGACTAAATAAAGTCATATCATTATACAACTCCAGGTTGTATATAAAAGATTGTCTTACATAAAATATTTTTTTTAGTGTAGACTCTAAAATGCTGTTTTGTTTACATTCTAACAAATGAAGAAAAGCCATTCAAATCAAAACTATTATAATGATTATAGGGCCATGCACTATAATGTATATAGATGCCATATACATTAAGTATGTGTGCGTGTGTGTGTGTATATGTAAAATTCAACATACATGATAACCCATATAAGATTGTTTTCAGTTTTTGTTGTTTTGTTTCACTCTATTGATGAAAGAAGAAATTCAGACATTGATAAGCTAAATTATTTGCTCAGTTTTTACAAGAAAAGAGGAAAAATATAATTCCAAGGTATCTGACTCAGGGAAACAGTTCCTGGAAGTTTTAACTTTTTTTTCTGCATTTAGAATAACGTTTTATTCTCCAAAGGAAACTTCTGTTAAATTTTACCACCAGCCAAATTTTTAACTTTTCTTGCCTTGTCAGCGGGCTGTCAGTTTTGTAAAAAAATGCAGCATAAAACTGACAGTAAGAAACTCTTGAAATCTATAACCACATGACAGAATATTGAAAAATCTTGCAATGGCTTATTTTGTCATTTATTGTATAGCACTAAAGCCAGCTGCCAGTGTCGCAGGTGATTTAATGGACACAATTTAGCTAATATATTATTTTGCCAAGAAAATTTGTTGTGCTGAATTCTTTTCTAATCTTTTGTGGCTGCTTGTTTATAAAAAGAGTGCCCTAAAGCCCTAAATTATTTCTCAGAGGGGGAAAAGCAAAGTAGAGATGGCTATTAATTTAAGTTGTTTCACACTGAAACTGTCACTCTGGTGAAAAAAAATGTGGGAAATAAGATATATATGATTATTTGGTAAAAAGAAACATTTAAATGGCAAATTTCATGTTTGGAAATTCAGAAGGCATTATTTATCAACAGTATATAAAAATAGATTGAATGTTTTTTTCTGGTTTAAAACTAGAATAATGGGTGAGAGTGTTCCTGTAGACTTTAAAACATTATGCACCCTAGACTTTTATAGGCTATGCGATGCAAGTTACAGTCTGGTGTATTGGCATTAGGACAGTGCGACAGTGCAGTATTTGTACAGTGCAGCAAAATTATTGTAGCGCTTCCAGATGTCTTCATAAAATATATCTATAAATTATTTTGAATTTGAAACAGCACTCCATCTCAAGAAGAGCCACTGAAATCTGAGTACACACTATTTTTTAATTTCTTACATTACTGTTATATTGGACCTCTGCATTTGGTGGAATTTTTTTGCTTTATTTTATTTTATGGTTATTTTTGATTTTTGTTTTATATCCACAATTGGCAGTGCTCAGGACTTCCTCCTGGCTCTGTGCTTAGGGATCACTCCTGGCAGGGCTCTGGAGACCATATGGGATACCTGAGATCAAACCTGAGTCAACCACACTCAAAGCAAGCACCCTACCTGCTATACTATCTTGCCAGCCCCTCTGTTGTTGTTGTTATTATTGTTTATTTCAGAGAAGCGTGATAGTTTCAAAACTGAGAAGACCAAGAGCAGACCAAGAAAGTGGTGTGAGTTTTTGTCCTGCAGAGAGTATCAATTAAGTACAAAGCTAAGGCAGACTTGGAACAAATGAAATAGGATGAAAAGAACAAGTACAATCATAAGGAGTAAAGTTTTTTGCTTTTGTTTGTTTTGTTTGTTTGAAAGTCACTCCCAGTGTTGCTCCGAACTTACTTCTAGCTCTGTGTTCAGGGATCACTCTTGGCAGGCTCAGGGAACCACATGGGATGCTGTGAATTGAACCCCGATCAGCCACTTATACAGCAAGCACCCTACCTGTTTACTGTCTTCCTGGCTTCAGGAATAAAGCTTTAGAAAAAAACTTTCTCTTGTCTCTTGAAAGGCAAGAAGAGGATGTAGAGGACAAAGAAATGACAGGCAGAGGGAAAGAGGAGCTGGATGTGCAGAGCAGAATCTCTGGGTGCTGCTGTCCAGAGCAGCCCACCAACGCAGAGAATTGTGGGCATCTTAAGAAGCCCTACAGCAAGTTTCTCTTTCTGTGAAAGACTAAACAAACCGTCCTCAGGACTCACTTGGAACACTACTCATCAACCATTTAAACTAGCTATTAGTTGACGTGTGAATTATTTTTTCTCATAGCTATAATTATTATAACCTTTCATAGATTGCATCTTTCTAATGATAGAAAACTATGTGTGCATTAAAATATTAGTATCCTAGAGATATATCTTAACAGAATATGAGAGAGGGAATGATAATATTCCTTATTATTTATCCCCCCAGGGTGTGTGTATATAGATCTGAACACTTTAGTTTATTTGTAAGGTAGTTCTCAAAAAACATCAGAGAAACTAACAGTAGTTGTTTTTGATGAATGAGAAAGCTACAAGATAGGATAATAAGCCCATTTAAATTTAATCAATGCATCCTTTTTAAAAACTATTGGACCTTACTTAGCCTGAACTCCCCTTATACTTTTCTCCCCGGCATCATTTTATTACACACTACTTAGGAGCTCATTTTTCGACAATTAGCCAAACATCATAGATAGCTGATCAACAAAACTTTTTTTTTAAATCCCAAAACAACATGCATTAAAAATTCCTATAGGAACCCAGGGAAGCAGAGGTACCTGAGTCCCCTCTAGGCGGTTTTAAAAATCTGAATACAGAGCCCTAGAATCTGCATTGGGAGGAACAACCAATGAATGCTAGCAATTACACAGAAACACGTATTTGTACTTGTTTCAATGTATTTTATTATAGTAAGTTCCTGTAAACATCAGCGGCTAACCTACATACTCAACCAAGAGTTCAATTCCTGGCGAGTATGTGTGTGACCACCACAACTGTGTGTGCCATTTCCTGTCACTATAGCAACAAGAGATGAGGATGGGAATTGAAAATGTGAAAATAGCAAGTATTATCATAGTATTAGTATTGTTTGATTTTCTAAGATAAGAGTTTATTGAATCCCAGTGAAAGGGGGAAGAACTGCCATTTTTTTAAAATGATATCACATGCGTATTTATTGCCTTATCTCTGAGGAAATAACATCAAGAGCCCCGAGGTGAAAAGTCGGAATGAGAAAATATGTGAACTGTCTCTTAGGAAGCCTATTTATCTGTCTGTTTTCCTCATTGATATTCACTGAAAATGCAGGTGTTTTATGTCTATGTGACCTTTTCTTTCCTGGCCTCTGTAAATTGTCGTTAGCTTTATGAGTCCTGAAAGCTCACATCCATTAGTGTTAGTATGTTAAACCATCTCATCGTCTCTTCCCAAACTGGATTTCCCACAGATGCTGAGCCTTGGCCATGTGGATGCTGAACATGTCTCATCATAACTGTCCTGTATTCTCTGGCTTGTAGCATGATGGGCAATTATTAGCATTTTACCTGTTGAAATGAGACACAGCTTCTCCTCTCTTCTCCCCGCAACTAATATGGTCTAGTTTTTGAAAATTCCTATCCCCTGCCTCTGTGGAAGGGATTGCCTTCTGCTTGCTTTTACAAAGTATTAAACCTTTTGTTAAGCTATCAAGTAGAAACTTCGCTTTTTCTAGTTTGTAGGACACTCTCCTGGTTTCTGATATTTTCCTAGAGCATATTCAAGTGGCTTCATTTTGGTTTACAATCTACTACCCATGTTTCAAAATGAAGTTCTTTCATTTGGACATTCATGTACCCCAACTGCTCTGCGAAAGCTCTGGTGTTCAAGGACCTAATCATCGGTCCCAAATCTTTCTCAACAACTTTCTCCAATGTCTCCTGGAAGAGGTTTCCAGGTCATATAATCCGACAACCCAGCATTCCCTGGTTGAGCGTATAGATTAGCCTCTGATATTTACAGGAACTTACTATAACAAAATACATTCAAACAAGTACAAACATGTGTTGCTGTGTAATTGCTATCATTCATTGATTGCCAAGGCAACACGCTATTAGAATCAGTATGGATGTGGTTATTGAGTTGTTAATATCATAAACTGTGTGTTTGTATATCAGCAAGCCAGTCTCTATGCTTACCTAGTTATAAAGCTTTTCTTCTTTGGAAGGACATGTGCCATTCTCCCAATTTCCTAGGAAGCATAGTTAAAAAGATAGTTATCAGCACACGGAATGGATTTCTTCCAGGAAAACTTACTGTATGCTAAATTCTATCTTCCTATTGACATCTATTATAAAAACTGGAGATATTATTTTGTGATTACTTTTCCTCTGCTGGGAATTGATCCTAGGAAGCCAGGTTCACATACATGGCAAGTGCTCTACCACTGAGCTGCCTGCCTACCCTCAAATATTTTTCAAATATTCCTCATGAAAAATTTTTTTCAGCTAACAATGCAGCAGAGTAATTTTTTAAATCTTGGGCCTGGGGAGATATCTCAGTGGGCTAGTGCACAGGTTTTTTATTCAGGAGTCCTGGGTTTGATCCCAAGACCTATGGCCACCACTGTAACCAAGACCCTTAAACTCTTAGTTAAGAGCATCACCATGTGTCACTCAAAATAAAAACAAAAAAACTGCGATAAAAGGAAAATTTACATGCTTACAGATCAGCAACATGGAAATATAAGATTTCTTAGGTTATTTTTCTTATCTGCCTCAATAGTTAAAGGTTCAAAGAGGGAAGAAAGATAGCAGCCATCAAAATGATTATGATTGATCAATTATATATGCATATATATCTCTATAGACTCTTTAAAGTTTTCAATAATATTTTGAATATCCTATAACTTTTTCATTAGAAATGTATAGTCTGAAACTTAATTTTAAAATAAGACATATATATCATAATAGATTATTGTTATCATTGTTTATTCTCTCTATATATGTAAATATATATACATATATCAAATTACTCTTGTATGCCTTAAATGAATGTAATTCTGTATTCACTTATATCTCAGCAAAACTGGGAAACTTATTTTATTTTATTTTATTTTAATTTTTATTAGTGAAACACCATGAGGTACAGTTGTTGACTTACAAAAATTTGTGCTTGGGTTTCAGTTATACAATGATTGAGTACCCATGAAACTTATTTTATTTTATTTGGAGGAGTCTCTAGTAGTGCTTAGGAAGCTCTGGGGCCCAGTTGAAATTCTGAATCAGCGGGGACCGCAGTTACATGCAAGAACCCCAGGATGGCCTGCTATGCTGGGAGAACAATGTGGTGCATGGAGTTGAGCCAGGGTCAGCCACATGTAAAACATGTACCCTAATCTCTGGACTACTTCTCCCGTTTCAGAAACAAATTTTTAGCGTTTGTTTTTGGGCCACACCATCTGTATCAGGGTTTACTCCTGGCTCTGTCTCTCTGCTCAGTGATCGTTCCTGGCAGAGCTTGGGAGTCCATACCCGAGTCAGCCATGCATAAATCAAATGTCATACACACTGTACTATCTTTCTAGCTCCTTCCAGAAATTAGCACTGTAGCACTGTCTTCCTGTTGTTCATCAATTTGCTCGAGAGAGCCCAGTAACGTCTCCATTGTGAGACTTGTACTGTGTTTGGCATATTGAATACATCACAGGTATCTTGCCAGGCTTTGCCACGTTTGAGAGATATTCTCGGCAGCTTGCCAGGCTCCTTGAGAGGGGTGGAGGAATCGAATCCGGGTTGGCCTCATGCAAGGCAAATGCCCTACCTGCTGTGCTATCACTCCAGAGTCATTTAAAAAAATAATTCCTTCCACTCAAAAAGTAATGAACAGCTTTTCAGGTTATATAGTCATTCAATTGAAAACTATACAGAGAGACTGAACTTAAAATATGAATATTAAGCCTTATTCACATGGAACATAACATTCAAACATTAATCTTGGGATTGACTATCCTGTTTTGAAAAGCATTTTTGTTGAAAGTAATTCAGAAACATTTCCGAATCATTTTCTGATTAGATAGTCCAGGACTTCATGACTTCTGCTTCATGCTTCTCATTTTTGGAAGTCACAGTTCCATATAAGATACGGAAATCTGTAGATCAATCCAGTTCCCATCCTCAGTGAATTATGAATCTAGTTGGAAATCTAGAAAATAAACACCAGTAACAGAGTTACTCCATGGCCTCCTGAACACTGCTGGTTGGGATTGCATACCCCTTTCCCCAAGCACTGTACTAGAGTGGCCTTCTGCACCACTAGGTCTATCTATCCCCCAGATAAAAGTAAACAAAAACAAGTAAGTACTAGAGGCACGAAAAAAAGGGTATATGGGAAGTCAAAAGTCAAATACTAGTAGGGCATTGCCAAGGAGACAATGAGACTTCCTAATTTTCTGGTAAAAAATTTAATAACCCTCTGCACTATAAATAACAATAGTTTAGGAGCTGGGAACTGCCAGGTCTTCTTTCCAGTGCTATTGTTTCACAACCTGCCACTTCTTTATATCCTTTAAAAGATAACTAAATCATAATGGTTTAAGCTGAAATTGAAACAAATGCTTTATCACCTGATTTCTGGTTTCCTCTCTGTTGACCTCCCTTGAAATAAGGCAAGGACAGATTTTTTTGAAAAATGTTGATTTCTGAGCCTGGGGATAAAACTTTTTGGTAGATTACTTGTCTTACATGTATGAGTTTGAGGTTCAATCCCTACCACTGCAATATAAATCGTGATGATGATGATGATGATGATGATGATGATATGATATGACAGTTTCTGCAAGGTATGAAAATCTGTCAAAATGACAACAGAGAGGAGTGAATGGCAGGCAATGTGAACATGTTGATGAGCAATGGGATTCTATCAGCAACTTGGTCTGAAACATAGAATAGAGTTAGACCTGGGATGACGCAGATAGAAAGTGGAAGATAAATAATACACATTCTCCTTTCAGCCAAACTCCTCTCTCTTCGTCTGTTTCTGTTTCTGTGTTAGATAGTCCTGGAGTAACAGTTCAGGAAGTCGTTTGTCAGCCGTGGCAGAAGATTAGGGAAGTCAAGAGAATGATTGTCGAAGTATGTGAGGGGCTACAAAAGGCAGCTGATTATTTTTTAAAAGCTCGCTACTGGGCTTATACAATATATATGTGGCTTTGTTGCTTAGCCATAGGCAGTCTCTGAATCAGAGTATGAAATTATTGATCCTCTGCGTAAGAAGGGAACTTTGTTAGCAATCAAAGAATAATGAGCCTATGACCAACAGCACGAATGGCAAATTATAAGACATTGAAATCAAAGTCTTCCTTGAGATCTGCCTTGATTATTATAATTGGTGGGGGTCGGGGTGCTGTGGTGTACTTATATGGAGCTCCCCTCAACAATATTCTTTATCTGAATGCTTGTTTTACTCATCTTGTCTCTGCTTAAGGAAGTTGATTCTTACAGATGGGATGACTACATAGCATATTGGTGAAACTGTAAAGGACATTTCTTACTGTAGAGCAAAAGAAAATTGGGATGCATGCCAGAAGTAGGTACAGAAATAATTTGCCAAAGATCATACAGTTACCCATTGAAGCAGAGCTTTCAAACATAACACTTGGATTTCAAAAACCATGTTTTCAATGGTTTTATCAATATTCTTTTGATATTAGATTATGAGTTTATATAAATGACTTCATTTCTCTGAGCTGCACATTACTCATGACTAAAAATGGTATTGGGACATAATCCAGGTTAAATGACATGATTATTAAGAAAATACTCAGTGATGGTAAAGCCCAACAAATACGTGTTGTGTTGGTGCTTTGGAGCTTACGTGTAACTATAAATCTTTGGTTCCCAATGGAATCTGATACAATTTTTGACTGGTGAATGATGCTAGGGTTTCAATAAATATTAATTAAGTGCACTCTAGTATGTCAAGGTGAAGAATTAGACAGTAGGCCAGAGAGATACTAAAGGGGTGAAGGTTGCAAAATGCGTCCATCACCCAGGCTTGATCCTCAGTACCATATGACCTCTTGAGTCTCACTGGGCGTGGTCCAGGAGGCCTAATGGACCCTGGCACTGTAGGGCTCAAGCAGCACCACATCCTTGCACCCTCACATTGAACACCCTCCTGGTTGGCTAAGTATCATTGTGATGGCCTCTAAGTTTCCCCTGGCACCTCTCCATAAAAATCCGAAAATGAAAACAAAGAAGAAACTCAGTAGGGAAATGCTTACTGATCATAATCAATTAAGTTACTCCAAATATAACAAAGGTCTAAGGAGTGACTCTTCACTGCATGAGTCTTGCACCCTCTCTTTATATCTGCTGCTAAGTGAATTAATAAAGGCATCTTTTCTAAATATTTCGACCTGATAGGTAGCCCAGTCAGAGTGGAAGCTGACCCCCCCTTCATCATAACCAATAGTATTTTATTTTATTATCAGATTGTCCACATGTGAAAACTCAAACTCTAAATATCAACCACTGGTGCTTTACTGAATCTTCACTCTATAACCATGTAATTTGACATGATGCGTTTTCTCCAGGGGCTGCCTTTGCTATTTCTAATAATGCAGTTTAGCTGTAAGCATAATATTTTTTGCCTTGCCTTCTTCAGGGCAGGATTATACTTTAGAATTTTCATGTCAGTGCAAGTATTATGTTAAATTATTCATGAAATAGTTTTTAGTTAAAGCTTTTTGGCATCAGAATTCCCTTCTGGAAATCATTCATGTGATTTTTATTATTCAAATCCAAACTGTGTAAATTTTACCTTTTATGTGCACTGCCTTTTACTGCTTTAGAAAGTGCTTTGGAGAGTAAGAAATACAATCTTGGTCCTCAAGGAACTTACTGAAGAATTATATATGTTTTAAGTTTGGTTAATAATTGTTATTGATTAGATAATTTGTTTGTATCTTGTTATACCCTTTTCCTCTAGACAGGGTTTTATCCTAGTTCATGTGTTGTTTATGTACAACCCAGAAAAACTTTTAAATTCAGCTTATCTTTTGCCTCTAGTCCTTATGGATAAAATTGTAGTATAATGTTGTATTCTAAATAGAGTGATATAAAATATATACACATATTGATCTCCATAGTTCTATCCACATTTTCTTAAAGTTGATAGTCTAGGATTAAAAAACATTCATTCATAGACAGTGATTTTGGTTATTAATTGCTTTAATTCTATGACTGAATTCTGCAATCACAAGCATTTCTCATTAAATAAATAATTGACTTTCTTCCACTTTTTCTATATCCCTTAAAGTAGCACTGTAGCATTGTCCTCACATTGTTCATCGATTTGCTCCAGCGGGCACCAGTCACGTCTCCATTGTGAGACTTGTTGTTACTGTTTTTGGCATATCAAATACATCACGGGTAGCTTGCCAGGCTTTGCCGTGCGGCAGGATACCCTTAAAGTAATTTAACCTAAATTAAATTATTCCCTTTGTCTCTACCAATTTTTTTAAGTTATTAACTTTGTGAAAATATGATCGCTTGGGTTTCAACTTACACCTTTTTTGATAATGAGAAAACTATTGGTATTGATTTGTTTAGATTGAATTTAATGTAAACAAATAAATTATCACTAAACTTGAATAGTTTGGTTTATCTTGACTTATATTTTGTTTTTGTTTTGGAGCTACACCTGGCAGTGCTAAGAGTTAGTTTATCCTGGCTCTGCCCACGGGAATCACTCCTGGCAGTGCTCAGTGGACCATATGGGATGCTGTGAGTTCAAATCCAGGTTGACTGCCTGCAAAGCAAGCACACTATCCACTGTACTATCTCTCCAGCCCCCTGAATAATCAGGTTTGATCTCTAACAGGCATATCTTGAAGCATTATAATAATCTGAATTAATTGAGCTGATGTTAACTTGAGTTAACTTAATTGAGGAGACAGGGGTCTTTATATATTAGTCTAATTGTAATGCGTTGAGCTTGGAATTCTACTGACGTCAACATTTTGCTTTGTAACTAAACTTCTTAGCATAGAGACCTTTATTATTTGAATGATGCCTAGCTCTTTCCAGATACTACCAGAGACATTATCCTATATTTTACCACTAAGACAGCAGCTTAATGGTTTGGTAGTTAGATGTAAGATCTATGTAACCTACTGGAGAAAGTGGACTGGGAAATCATTGTTTAGATGTATAATTACATAGGCACGGATCTACAGACATCTGGTATAGTTTATATATTACATATTTGTCAGCTTATGTGATGCTTATAGACATTGCTTAAGTATTTATCTGATTTAAAAAAAAAAACATTTAATGCTGGTGGTAGGATTGTTGTTAGAACATTTTGTGCCTGAAACAATTACAAACAACTTTATAAATCATTGTGACTTAATTAAATAAAACAAGTACTACATTTAAGAAATTAATTCAGATCCAAACTAGTTTGCTCTCATTTGTATTATTTATGCTTTATATTTTATCCCAGTAACTCTATTAGAAGTGGTTCAGTGACAGATCACTTGTTGTGCATTTGTGAGGGTTCAATTTTTGTCACTGGGTGATACCCCAAGCACTGAGTTAAAAGTAATTCCATTAGTTAGGTCTCCACCCCCTCCCCCCCCAATAATAAATGAATCAAGACTTTGGGACCAGAGAGATAGTATAAGGTCATGAAACTTACCTTGTGTGTAGTCAGTCCTGTTTAATCCCCTGCACCACTGAGTATTGTCAATACCCCCTTTCACACCCCCCCAAAAAAACTTTAGGTAACCTGTATACACTATTATAATTCAATATCTGCTATTAATAATAGTAAATAGATGTGATTCTCTATGTGTTTTCTATGTGTTTTTACTTATCCCTGAACTTGGCAACAGAGTTTACAAAGCTTAACTAACTTGGCCAGGTGCTTTGCTTGTTTCTTTTTCTAGTTTCCCAATTCCTGAGAACTGATGAAGGCTGCACAGCAAGTCCATTAAATTTATGCTCCTCTACTTCTTTTCTTCATAAATAGTTGTTTAGTTAGGACCATGACTCATTGTATCTATTCTCTAGCTGTTCTCTTTCAGTACACTATTAATAAACCGGTTCGGGAATATTCTGTCTCGAGTAAAACAAAATGTCTATTAAATGATCATCCTGGGAGATTTGCTATCTTTGACAAACAACAGCAAAGTCCTAGTGGGCATTTTGGGATTCTAAAGCAAAACCATAATGTCTCCACCATCAAGAAATTCATATGCTGTTGGTGTAGCAAGAGAGAGAGATGGGCATGGAATGGAAGAATGACAAAGGCAAGTTCTTGGGGCTTAACTCTAGCTTTAAAGCTCCTGCATCAAAAGATAATGCATCAAAGGGCAAAGAAGACAAAAAGAGTTGCAAATGTGCTACAGGAAGCATGCAGAGAAGTTTGGGAATTTTTCCAAATTCAAGATATATAGATTAATATGTTTATATAGAATTGTCTGTGAACTTCTTTTTTCCTTTCGAGAATTGCAAATCTCCCAGAAAGTCATTTTCTTTCTTAATCTTTTTCTAAATATCAAGCCGTGATCATTTGTTCTTTAGCCCAGAAAAAAATAGGGAAGCATTGGGGGAAGTTTTACCAAAGCAGCTACAGCATATCTCGCTTCCCTTGAGTTTGGACAGGCAACCAGCAACAGGGAAATGCGATTTTTTAAAAAGAAATGTAAGATTTTTCTTTTAGTTAGAGGGCGGGGGAACCAGACTACAAGAGCTACAGTGCATGTTTTATATGGGGAATGCCCATGTTTTTTATATGGGGATCTGTATCACTGCATGATCCCCCAAGCACTGAGTTGGGAGTCACTGTTGAGCACTGTAGAGTTCAGCCCAACACTCTACCCCTCAACAATTACTAAAAAAGTGGTAGATTACAGTAAACCTGATGTGAAAATCCCCTTGTCCTATACAAAGGCATTTCTTTAGACTTTCATTCTTTAATTATTTCATCTACATACTCTACTGCATGCCCATATTCCAAGTTTAGCTAGAATAGAAGCAAGGAAATCCCAGTATCAACTCAGCATGCATATCACAAACAGACTGTTAGGGTTTATTATCTCTAGTGGTAAGGGGAGAAGATAGTTTCACTTTCCTCTTAAGATGCTCTTTACCTTGAAATAAAAATACATAAAGTCCTGTGGTAAGAATGTGGGAAATTGCAATGCCAAAGATCTAGGTGATATAAAATATATATCATTAACATTAAAAACAGAGAAATGGGGGCTAGTGAGATAGCACAGTGATCAGGGGTGCATGGTCTATCTGGGTGTTACCCTGATACAGTTCCCCCCCCCCACGGGGTATAACCCTGGTGACCCCAGAGCATAGCCAAGGCCCTGGCGGGCGTAAGTACTCTGACTGTGAGTGCAGCACATCTTTGGATCCTAGCATTGAATTGCCCAACCTGACTGGCAGAGTGGCAAGAGGTCCCTGGAGTACAGATTGAGAGCCTCCAAGTCCTCCAAAAAGGAGAATCAGTGTTACTTTTAAAAATATGCATAAAATTCCCTTCATTTATTTCTTTTTATTAAACTACAGAGTGGTTTTTGGTTCATAACAAGAATGAGCATTTTGGCCCCACACATTAGGTTCTCTCCTGTTATTTATATCATGTACTATAGCAAAGTATCTTTGTGACAGTGGACATACCAAAAGTCTACGATGTTTATTACACTTCACTCTTAGTGTTGCTTATTCTTTGGACGTAGATTCTTCGGGTACTTTAATAAAGAGACCTCGATATCCTGATAAAAATACAGTCTGATATAGGACATAGGAAAGAATGGTTTTCAGGGTGATAGAACAAGTGGAAATTTCAGAAGTTGTTGCAAAAATACCCTCAGGCAAGGGCACAGACCTTCAACCTGGAACAGTAAGGGTTCAAGTCCTAGAGCCTCCAGCTTTGCGTGCTTTGTACTGGCTTAATGACTTGTGCTGTTTAATATGTTACAGACTCTGATCTTCAAAAGCAGTAAAGTGCAAACATGAATGACAATTGGAAAATTTATTTTTACTGATTATTGAGAAGAAAAGGAGTATACAGAACACATCTTAGGCTGTGACCTTGCAGAATTATTTCATTCATGTGAAGTAAGAAGGGATAAAATAATACTTTTTTTTCCTTTCAGGAATTGATTAAGTGTCAGGGCAGAAGGGATATGTAATCACTCATGTAAATCACATATGTAAATCACATATGTAAATCAAATATGTAAATCACTTGCCTTCTATGCAGCGGGCCTGGGTTTGATCCCCAGCTTCACATATGGTCCCTGGAGCATAGCCAGTAGTGATCCCTGAGCACTGAGCTAGGAGTAAGTTCTGAACACAGTGGCAAAAAAAAATCCAGAATTATTTTAATTGCTAAGTGTCTTCTAGTGAAATTTTATATACTTTATATAGAACAATGGCTTATGAACTCTGTGGCTGCCTATATTTCTGAAACGAACTTATTGTTCTTATTTTAATTCTGACCATAAATCATATGGCCCCTAAATTGGATAAAAGTAGATTAAGTCCTTGCACCAGTTCCAATAATTTTAAGGGGTAAAAATGGAATTTGATAATTCAGTAATCTTGAATAGCACAACATCCAATGGTACTCAAGGACTAATCCTGATTTGGTTTTCGTCAATCCCTGGGACCAAACTCTGACCTCCTAAATGCAAAAAATATACTCTAGTCTTTTGAGTCCTCTTCTGGCTGAAAATTTCTTTCTAACAAAGAAGGCATGATTCATAGAGACATCTATGAACAGAAGAACTAAGGAAACATCATTTTGATTTGGAAACTGAAAGTTGTAATCTTAGTGAAAGCAGGTTCTTGTGAATCATGCTGACAGTTAGATTTTGCTTAGCTTATAGTATAGGGAAAATAAACATAACATATCCACCAATCCTACTTATAATGGTATTTTAACCCTAGAAGATCCCATCTTGGTGCAAATTATAGAAAAGCTACATTACTAGATAGAAAGTGATGTACAGAAGCATAACTTCTGATCCACTTTAAACTAAGATCACAGTAAACTCAAGCCCAATTTTTGAAAGATGAAGGAAAATCTCCAATGAGTGAAGAAATCTTTGGAAGCTGTGTCAGTGAGGTAGCTGAAATCTTTTATTATGTTCTCTTTGGTATCATTACCAGATGGACCCATGATCTGAGATTTATTGTTGTCTTATACTTTGCTTTTTTACTTCTCTTTATAAGATGAGTTGAAAAGCAAGGGAGTGATAAAGGATGACTTTATGTCACTCAAGGGTCCTTGAGAGTTAGAGACTAAGCATCAAAAGAGTCCTTACAGTTGACAATGGTTTGATTAAAAGGCTTCCAATAGCTGACTTAGTAGAGATTTGGGCTTTATGGGAATGGGGTACCATAAACAAATCGATACTCAGCTGAGCCACAAGGAACTATAGTCACTGGTGTATGGGAGAACTGCCTACTGTTATGATACTAATAATCTTGATCCTGTACTCTTAACAAGATCAAAAGTTGATATTTTGACTAACTCGGGAACCTTAGGCGTTAAATAACACTTTCTCTTCTTTGTTCAAATATTAATGATAGTTTCAGTATATTGAAGGTTAGCATACTCCTGCTGTCAATTGGCATTGTTATTATTCTGTATTTAGTGCCAGCAATTCTAATAAGAGGCTCCTAGAACATATTTTGTGGCCAGCTTTCATTTTTAAATATTTTAACAATTGAAATTAATTGTTCTTTCATTCTGGTATAAAAGTATCTTTGCTCTTGGCATTTCAAACCAAACCTGAAAATCACTAGCATTTACTTTCCTAAATGTCAGTGTATGAATGGTGAAATATTCAAGTTGACCTAAATTAATTTTCTGATTAATGGATATCAAGATATCTTTTAATATGTTGTCATATAAATTATGTTAGATGACATGGAACCTAGTTAAGAACCTGTTTAAAATGTAACTATACCAGAACAATACTCATACAATAATGCTTGCCATATTAGAAACAGGAATTATTATTTAATTTGGGGGTTTCTCCAGCACATTATTCAGGAGACCTAAGGGGCCTCTCTTGGTGATTACTGGCTTTTCTATGCAAAGGCCCAAAGAAGTGGTTCTACTCTTGCCCTGTGGTGCTGGGGAGTACCTGGACCATCCTGGCAATTTTGGGGCCTTCACACCTGCACCCAGCAGATGACCCACATTCAGAAGATCATGTGGTGTGAGATATTAAACAAAACTGGGTCAGTAGCATGCACACCTGTCCTTAACACCTCTACTATCTCTCCAACTCTGAAAACTGGGATTATTTATTTACATTCCTTCCTGTATTGAATTATTAAGTGTCAGAGATAATGTTTTAATTTAATGTTATGTTATTTGTATTCTAGTGATTATGTAATATCCAGCACATGAGTACTCAATAAATGTTTGTTGACTAAATAACTAAACTTTGAGGTAATTAGATTTATGTAAAGCCTAATCAAATGAGCTTTTGAGTAGGAATATCCAACACAGGGCAAATAGATACTTAAACATTTGGTTCTTTCGCAGTTGAAGGATGATGTTAATAAGATAAATGATACTAGGAAACAAGAGCTAACTTTGTATTAAGAGATGGCAGGTTCAAGATAAAAAAGAATGAACCAAAATAACGTAGGAAGTATGAAAACAGTCTTATTCCAACGTAGAATAAATCTGCTATAATTTTAGCTATTTCTCTTCTCGTCTGAAGTTCAGTACTAAGTTAAGAGGAAAAAATTCAGTCATTTCTCAACGTGAGACAATTGTTCCATTTGTCTTCTTGGTAAGCAGCAACTGCAGAAACATCTCGTCCCATTAAAGAGAATAAAGTCCCATCTGCAATGTGTTCTATGTCCAAAAGCCTAGCAAAATACTAATGTTAGTTTTTATCTGTGAAAGAATTCTTGGGATATGCAAGAAACATCCAGGTGCAGGAGAAGCAGAATGAGATGGGAGTTGTAGGGGAGAGAATGGGATTTCTTCTTTCCCTCTTTGTTAGGCAAATAGATATTGGGCAGATGGACAAAAGTCTAAGTTTATAAATAATGGCAACACAACTACCTCCATTTTACCAAGGATAGGCCCAGTAAAAGTAACCCAGCAAAATGTCCTGAGCCCCCTCCTTAGTTAATTTTAGCTAAAGACAAATGTTATAGGGGAGGAGGAAGGTAGCCATGGAAGGCCACTAGGACCGGCCACAGAAGTACTGTCATTATGTATAACACCAGTTACTGCCTTCTCCATTGATAAGGATTTAGATTGGATATCCCTGCCTCATATGGGAGATATCCTAACAAAGAGAGGTCGTTCTTTACACGTGTAAATGTCTCCTTCAAAAGGCAGCCTTCACTGGTCCTCCTATGATAAAATCTTTGGTCCAAAGAGAAATACTTTGACAGATAGCAGGTTCTGTGGCCCTACAGAATGTTCTAGAAGGAACAATAAAGGCAGCACAGAAAGTGCAGTCCTACCAACCCACCCTATAAGGAAGCCTGGAAGAAAGGAGCATTTCTAGTTCCTTTCAAGATAGTGATTAAGGTATTTGTTTCTTGGGAAATACCTTTGGAGGTTAGTGTGAAGAAGTGAAAATTCCTTGCCCAGAGTTTATTTTCTAAATCCTTGGGTTAGGATTATCATCCTAGGAAAAGCCCAGGAACATCTGAATAGAAAAGATGAATTTAAGAAAGAACTTAAGTTGGGAAGGGTAGCCACCAGCACAAGACTGAAGAACAACTGCAGGAAGAGGATTTATCTCCAGCAGAAATTGACTGGTGTAACAGCTTGTACGTGTTCTACCATTATTTTTTCTGGAAATTCTTATGTATTCATGATGGAAAATGGTGAGCATGCGCAACTGAGAAATAATATGTAAAGGGCATGCATCAAATGACAGAAAATGGTGGATAAAACTTCATAGGGATGTGTACTATGAAGGGCAATAAAGGGTACTAACCTAGTTCTACTGAACAATCTTCGCTGGCTGGGAATGTCCAACTGGGATTCTTATCAATGAAAAAAATGTTCTTTAAATTCCCACTTTGGCCTAGTCCAAAGGAAAGAATGCAGCCAGCTACTTCTCCCAAAGAGGTTCGTCACACTCTATGCTACAAGCCTCAGGCTAGTCTGTTTTATCTTTTCCTCACCTCAGAGAGCCCTTCTAAATTTTCTAAGGAAAAGAGAAGCGGCAAAGTTGCAAAAAGCTTTGACAGGACTGAAGTCAGAAGCTGTCATCTCAGCCTATGCTAATCCATTAAGGCTTTATTAATAAGGAGTAAATGGTAATTTTCTACCCCAGTGAGTTCTGTCTTTTGGGGAGGGAAATTGATTTTCCACATCTTAATGTGTGAAACTCCATTGTCCTTTCAAAATTCCCAGAAGGGAAAGAGCACTCCTGGACAGGAGGAGGAATGAACTACTTTTAAGGCACATATGCAAAGTATTTCTGCTTCCAATTGGAAGCTCTATCAGAGAGCTTATCTGTGAAGCCAAATCTTGATTTTATTTCTAATTAGTAAATTTTCAGGCTACAGACACAATGTCCTCTGGGTGAACTATTTTTATTAAACACACTTCCTTTCCAATGTTTTGTTATGGAAAAAAATCAGAATTGCATCAAAGTCCAAAGCAGTTTTAGGTCAATACCCAGAGTTGAAAATCTACTCATCACCTACATTTTGCCATAGATATTTTATTTTATGGTGTTAAAGAAAATATCTAAAACCAAAATTCATCCAAAACAAAATCCATCCAAGCAAATTCTGCTAGACCCAGCTGGCTTCGTTTAAACATGGAAGAGACTGCTAGCTGGATATCTAGTAAGGAGAAAGCCAAGACAAGGAATTACATTTAAAAAAGAAGTTTTTTTTTAATCATCATAAAAAGTGTAGGTCTAGGGACTAGAGCAATAGCACAGCGGGTAGGGTGTTTGCCTTGCACGTGGCCGACCGGGATTTGATTCCCAGTGTCCCAAAAGGTCCCCTGAGCACCACCAAGAGTAATTCCTGAGTGCAGAGTCAGGAGTAACCCCTGTGCATTGCCAGATGTGACCCAAAAAAGGAAAAAAAGAAGATATAGGTCTAGGTTATTAGCAAGAGTATGGAAAGGTGTTTTTTTTAAATATATATTTTTAGAGCATTGCAAAGCCATTCATGATCGAATTTCTGTCATACAGTATTCTAACACCCATGCCTTCACCAGTGTACATTTCCCAGCACCAGTATGGAAAGTTTATTCAGTCAAAGTTCCCTTCCCACAGGAGACTTGGAAGAGGGTTCTTATTGTGTAGATGACTTCACTGGAGCTTATTGCTAAATTCCAGGTTAATTGGTTGGAAACTCCATTTCTGAAGAGGTTGAAACTACAATTAAATTAAATATTAGGTCCGCATAGAGCCCAGCCTGAGTAACTCCATTTGGGACCTTAAAAAAAAATCCCTTTATTTTTTAAATGTATGTTCATTTGTCCATGATTCTATCCATCTTACATTTGATCCATTTCAGAATTATTGCAGATATTATTTGACAGTAACAGTGACATATCATTTTACTGTTTCTCAAGACTGCAGTTTGCATATTTTTATCATTGTCATCATAGTGAGTGGGACAGGGGATTGAATTTAGGACCTTGAACAGATAAGGCGAGTAAGTGCTCTACAACAGAACTTATCAATAGTCCTATATATTATTTGCTAGCTTTTTTGGGGGGAGTCACACCTGGCACAGGGGCTACTCCTGGCTCATGCACTCAGAAATCACTCCTGGCGGTACTCGGGGGAAAATATGGGATGCTGGGAATCGAACCCAGGTAGACCATGTGCAAGGCAAATGCCCTACCTGCTGTGATTTCTATTTGCTAGTTATTTAATAGCTCTTACAGATTATTTTACAAATAAGATTTGGATTTTTATTATCAAGTACACTCTCTGCTCTAAATCTCCGCACATTGGACCACTGGATATTTGGAGAAATTTCTGTTGGAATTTGCTCGAGCGGGCCCAGTAACGTCTCCATTGGAGACTTTGTTGTTACTGTGTCTGGCATATCTGTTGGAATGAGACTGGATACCTTTTGGTTCCAAAAATATATCAGATATGACCTTTCAGTTCTGTCACACCTTGTGATTTTTCATCCTATATTATTCTATCATTAATCTCCTTTACACATTTTCACAGAACACCAGTAGGTTCCAAGTTTTCTCTCTTCCCTTTCATGGTATGACTCTACCATTTCCAAAGGTGTATCTCTTATATCTTTTTTGTGTGTGGTGGAGGTGATGGGGGTAGGCAGTAGGGCCACACTGGGCTGTACTCAGGGTTTTCTCTGACCCTGTGCTCAGGTATTAGACCTGGAAGTTCTGGGGATAAACCCAGGTTGACCACAAGCAAGGTAAGAGCCTTGTCCAAGATATATCCTATAAGCCCATCTCTTTTTCTTTCTCTTTTAAAACCCATCCTGCGTGAAAATGCCTATTTTCTACCTAAAACAAATTTCAGGGAGTTAGACATTGATTTTGATTTTGCCTGGCTTATTGATTTCAATCTGATTCAGAGATGTTAGATGGCCAGGAGCATGTTATAATTTCTACTTCCACCCATTCCATAAAGGAAACTATTTGGTCAGCACAGAGCAGGTGACTGCAAAGTGTGTGTGTGTGTGTGTGTGTGTGTGTGTGTGTGTGTTTGTGTGTGTGTATGTGCGTGTGGTGGTGGGGGGATAGGATTAGGAGCCTTGATCCAACTTTATGAGACTCTTGCTAGTGACATCAATGAGTTGTAAATTTTCCTATTGCATTGTATATCTTACTATAGTCTATTTCCTTTAAGTTTAAAATAGAAGGGTAGAATAGTTGATATTATCTGTTTTCTGTTTTCTATGGGCTTGTTTTGATGCATTGAAAAGAGGCTTATGGGACTTTCCTCTAGGGGAACAGAAAAAGGAGATGGAAAATAGTAGAAGGGCAAGGTTAGAATGTCTGGATTCACATTCTTTTTTTTTTTTTTTGGCAGGTGAGGGTGGGAATGAGCCACACCCAGTGGTTGCTCAGGGCATACTCCTGACTGAGCTCAGGAGTCACTCCTGGTGGTGCTCAGAGATACAACGGTGCCAGGGATCCAACATGAATTGGCAAGTGCTCTGCCTTGCTGTACTCTCACTCTGGGACCTGGGTTCACATTCTTACCTCTCCAATCTTGAGCAAGTTATCTAACTATTCTGTTTCTATTTCTGTAAAATGGAGATAGTAATAATCCTTCATGAAGTGGTTGTAAGAATTAGACATGCAGAACATTGAATGACATATTCTGAATGGTCAATAAAAGTTAACTGCTTTTTTCATTTATTTGTGAATATTCTGGATGTGACTGAGAAGCACTGTAGTACTGCCCTCCCATTGTTCATCCATTTGCCTGAGTGGGCACCAGTAACGTCTCCATTGTGAGACTTGTTGTTACTGTGTTTGGCATATTGAATATGTCAAGGGTAGCTTGCCACGCTTTGCTGTAGATACTTGTATTTATTATTTGGGTAGACTCTTCTATTCATTGTCTTCCCTCTTTCCTCTTCTCCCTCCCTTACCCCGCTCTCTCTCTCCTCTCACTCCTCCCCTGCCCTCTTAGCGTACTTTGTATTGGCATTTTTTTAATGACCCCTATTTTTTATGTCATTTTTTAACCCCCATGGAAAAATAACTCTTGAATTTTTTTCTAATAGTAAAAGCAATATATGGTTAACATAATATTTTAGAGCTTTTACATAATACAGAGGATTACAAAGCAAACACTTGTATACAGAATATAATACATGCATGTAATATAGTACATATATGGTATATGGTCATGGTACAGCAGATGTGACTGAGGAGAAGTGTTTAAAAAGGAAGCCTGTGTCCTGTAATCTAATGTAGCCAAGAAGAAACAGCCTGGGCTATATTTCACTGTGATCTGGAACTCTGTGTATCACTGTATCACTGTATCACTGTTCATCAATTGCCTCGAGCAGGCCCCAGTAACTTCTCCTTTGTCCTAGCCCTGAGATTTTAAAAAGTGCCACATTTGAGACTCTTTCAGGGTCAGGATAATGAGACCCATCATTGTTACTGGTTTTTGGCATATTGAATATGCCATGGGGAGTTTGCCAGACTCTATCGTGTGAGCAGGATACTTTTAGTAGCCTGCCAGGTTCAACAGAGTAAGAACTAGATAAGAAAATGTCATGTGGCTGCAAATGCGGCCGCTTGCTTCTGTGAGTCTCTGGGTCTTGGCCGTTGTTGGGATTACATGGCACCAGGGGCAGTTGGTGGGTGTAATGCCTACATACTGGAAGGTGGGGGATGTGGATGGAGGAGGCCCCAGTCCCAATCCGAGCAGGCTTGGAGATCTACACCCCGGGTCCTGCACATCTGTGTTCTTCTGTTGGTTCCTTCATGCGTGAGGCTCGTCCAAACGTGTGGAGAGTGGTCTTAAGCATGGCTGTGGCTGGAACCGCAGGTCTTTAGCTGCCGAGGCTCTGCCCAGGTGGGGTTGGAAACTCAAACCACCCTCCTCCAAGGGGCCCTGGTGAGGACAGCCAGGCGTGGAGGCAGGAGACTCTGCGCTGTTCTCTTCTGGGAGCAGGGTTTTATGGGGAACTCTGTGTATCATTGAAAATCATGTAGCCCTCAGTTCATTTCTTGGATTGAAAAATGAAGGAAATTAGGTGAAATAACCCTCAGTCTCCTCCTTTTAAAAGTTAAAAATCTATTCTGATAGGATTATGTTCATTTTTCATGGCACTTCCTGACTGATGAGTGCATTATATTTAAAAATTAATCATTTTTCCCTATTTAACTTGTATTCTGAGTGAATTTAAAGGTGTATCTGGGACCAAATGTAAGTCATTGTGGAGGATGTAATCAAGGCTAATTTAAGGAGTGTGTGTTGTGTACAAGCATCCAAGACATTCTGCTTAGGAAATACTTTCGTTCTGGCTCATATCATCATTGTAGTCATTCTAAAAGATGCAATTGTGTGTATACATGTGTGGTGAAGCAAGGTGGGGGGAGGGTGGGAGGCAGGTTGGGTCACAGCTAGTGGTACTTAAAGCTTACTCCTAGCCTGTTCTCAGGGATCACTTCTGGTGGTACTAGGGGATGCGGTATCAGGGATGGAGCGGAAGTTGACTATATGCAAGACAAATACCTAAATCTCTCCATCGCCTGAAATATGTAACTTTTAAATAAATGATCCTGTATTTTTATTTTATACCAGGTCTTTCAAGTTATGTAGCTGATCCTGAACCTTAATGTCTTTGTATTCTCACTTTATTTTCGTTATTCTTTTCATATATCTTACCAATCTTAGTTTAATGAACTATTTTTTTTCCCACATTGTCCTGGGTGCAATTTGCAAACTAGCAGATTCCACTGGTAAACAGAGATGGATAAGTTAAGGGATTTTATCTCTAGAGATTTGTTCTGAAAATTTTTCTCCTTATTTTAAAGTTATCACCATTTATTATTTGAGTTACTCACTTTGCTACTGAATTCTGTATTACTATGCATAATTATATTTAAAATTAATACCTACATATTTTATTGTATCACTATGAATTACAAGTTACAAAGATATTTATGATTCAGTTTCAGGTTTATATTGTTCCAACACCAATCCCTTCATCAGTGCTCACTGCATTCCACCAATGTCCTCAGTTTCCCTTCCATCCACCCTCCTTGCCCCCAGCCTGCCTCTGTGGCAGACACTTTCCCCACCCCTACTGTCATGGACTCCCTTCTCTAACATCCCCCACCCCCCTCCCCAGTGCCAGGCTTCCTACTGAAGACTAGTTCTGTCCTTCATGTCGATTGCCAATGGGCATTTGATATTCCCCTACAAGATTTCTTTATATCACACATATGAAAGAGTTCATCCTGAGTCTGTTCCTCTCCTGCTGACTGATTTCACTCAACATGATGCTCTTCAGATTCAACCATGTTGCATGCGTTTATATTTTCTGAAGACTGCATAGTATTTCCTTGTATATATGTACCATAGCTGTTTATTCAGTTACCTGCAATAAACATAGGCGTGTATATGTTTTTTTTTAAATTTGTGCTTTTGATCACTTGGGGTATATTCCCAGGAATAGAATTTCTGGGTCAAGTGAAAGTTCAATTTCTAGTTTGTTTTTTGTTTTATGAATGTTTATATTTTCTTCCAAAAAGTCTGGACCAGTTAACATTTCCACCAGCAGTAGATGAGGGACCCTTTTCTTCACATCCTCGTCAACACTGGTTAGTTCTTTTTGATGAGTGCCAACCAGTCTCTGTGGTGTGAGGTGATATCTCATTGTTTGTATTTGCATTTCCCTGATGACTAATGATATAAATCATTTTATATGCGTTTTGACCACTTGTTTTTTTTTCTGTTTCATCATCACAAATTAACTTTTATTTTCTGATGATTCATTTTTCAATTTTTTAAAATAGATTTTAATTGAATCATGTGAGATACACAGATACAAAGTTGTTCATGATTGGGTTTCAGTCATACAACGTGCCAACACCCTTCCCTTGACCAGAGTACATTTCTCACCACCAAATGTCCTCAGTTTCCCTCCCTCCAACCCCAAAATCAATAGCAGGCACTTTTCTTTTCTCTCTCTCTCTCCCTTTCTCTGTCTCCTTTTGGACTTTTTGACCATTTGTAGTTCTTCTTTGAAGAAGTTTCTGTTCATCTCTTTGCCCCAGTTTTTGATATGGTTGGATGTTTTGTACTTGTACAATTCTACCAGTGCTTCATATATCTTACATATCAACATATCAACCCTTTATTGAATGAGTGACGTGCAAATATTTTTTCCCAGTCTGTGGGCTGTCTTTGCATTCTGGTCATCATTTCTTTTGAAACGCAGAAGTTTCTTAGTTTAATATAGTCCCATTTGTTTATCTCTGCTTCTGTGAAAACAGTTTTCTTAAATTATATGAATAGTGACATTCATTTATATTTTACTGATTACTTTAGCATCTGAAGTGGTAGAAGACAGCTTGATTAGACTGGAGTGCAGATTTTGCATGAGGAGCCTTGGGTTTGATTCCCAGCACTCCGTGCTTCCCTGAGCACTGCTGGTAGTGCCTCCTGAGCACTAAGTTTGTATAACTTCTGAGCACTACAGGCCAAAAGTTCAGTAGATAAAATGTAAAAATTATCCCGTTTAGTTTGTTGTAATGGCACATGCCCTGCAACCTCTGCTAAATCCATTGTATGCTGGACTTGTGAGAGGAAGAGTATGAAGGGGAGATGATAGCTTATGATTATTACACAAATGATTTTTCTTTCATGTACCTATTGAAAATGACTTGGAAGCCTTAAGTTGTCCCTAGACCACTATTTGAGAATGGATGCCACAATATTAGCTCTCCCGTGATGTATTCGATATGCCAAACACAGTAACAACAAAGTCTCCAATGGAGACGTTACTGGGCCCGCTCGAGCAAATCGATGAACAACAGGAGGACCGTGACCGTGACCATCTCTTTATTGAGAATTTTTATCTTACTAACTAGAATTGCTCAATAGTTTTCTCTAAGAATATAAAACCATGAAGAGGTTTGGGGAGACAGCTCAAAGGGCTTATCAACATGCTCTGCATGTAGAACACCTGGGTTCCATCCACAGCACTGTGTAGCCCCTGAGCATCACTGTCCTTGAGAAAGACACCAGGAAGCTCATCAGAAGTAGCTCTTGAACACTGCTGAGTGTTAAAAAAAATTATGGGATCAGGGCATGATTTAAGATTCTGTTCTCTACTTGCAGGTCATAAGTGATGGACAAATACACAGTCAAGCAGTGAGACATTTTCACTCATCTAAACAGGAGGCCACAGCTGTTTCTTTACAATGCTAAAATTTTTAGTTAGGGTGAATTTTAGCTCTATTACTTTTAATTTGACCTTGGGAAAAATTGTCTGTAGTTCTGAATGAAAACAGATTTAAAAAAAGGACATTCTGAAATAATTCTGGAACACAATTAGAGTCCTTACAGGTATGAGGTCTTGTGTATTTGTATGCAGAGTTTATTGCTATAATTTAAAAACATGTACTACACTCAATTTAATTTCATTGTTACTGGCAGCTCTTCATAAGCAAGTTTAGGAGTGCTGAAGTTCAGATTAATTATTCAGAATAGCAATGACAGGTGTTTGTCATAAACTGCACTTAGTCTGGGACTACAGATGCTAAATAAAATTATTAAAATAATTTCTACTTACCTTTTATCTTTTAAATTTTTACAATATTTTCTTTATAGGTAATCTTTACAAGACCTGGCTAAAACAGGTTTTTGGATCTAGATGATTTTTCCAAATTATGGATCAACAATTAGAGGCAGGAAGAAATTCAGTGAGTTATCTCTGACTCTAGGGATCTGAATCTGTGTTTGAGCAACTGTCTCCCTGTAAGTTATCTATAGACTTTCCATAGATTTTAAGAAACAAGTAGCCATCTAGAGATTTTAGTTTCTAAATTATCTCCCCCCATTCCACATCAAAAAAATTTAACTTTTGTCTTTTACAGTAACTGCCTTCCTTTCTCAGGGAAAAGACATTCTTACAGTAGGGTAGCCTCCTCTGTTTATTGGGAGGAAAGAGTGAGCTGTGACACAGGAACCCAGTGACTAGACTTCCTCGAGATCTTGACTTAGCCTAGAAGGTGAAATTTACATTGAATAGAACCTTTATACTGGCTTTGTGGCTTTAGGCACCTAACCAGGAATCCCCTATCTTCTAGGAAGATCAAAGCAGCAGGAAAGTAAGTGAAATAAAGAATACAGAGATTCTAAAATTAGCTCTTTGGTTTGCCCTTTAGAAGTCTTAGTCATAAGAACTTGAACTAGCCACTTGTCACAGGGTGGGAAAAACAGGGAAGAAAGATTGCTATATTACATTTAGAAGGTAACTATTGTATGCAAAAAATAAGGGAAAGGTAGACTCTTCCTTATGTTTAAGTTTCTGAAACTGGCTAATGGGTATCCTTTGCCAAGAAATCAGAAAGTAGGGCCTATGGGGTGGTGCCGTGGGGAGCAGTCTCACTTGGACCACGTTGAGTGTGAATAAAAATGAAGGGGGCTGGAAAAAAGTGCTTTCCTAACAGGGAGATGCAGATCAAAACAACAATGAGATACCATCTTACACCACAGAGAATGGCACACATCCAAAAGAACAAAAGCGACTGGTATCATCGGCATGGATATGGGGAGGAGGGACTCTGCTTCACTATTGGTGGGAATGCCAACTAGTTTAGACTAGTTTAGCCCTTTTGGAAAACAATATGATCATTCCTCAAAAAGTTAGAAATTGGGGCTGGAGCGATAGCACAGCTGGTAGGGCGTTTGCCTTGCACACAGCTGGCCCGGGTTCGATTCCCAGCACCCCATATGGTTCCCTGAGCACCGCCAGGTGTAATTCCTGAGTGCATGAGCCAGGAGTAACCCCTGTGCAAAGCCGAGTGTGACCCAAAAAGCAAAAAAAAAAAAAGTTAGAAATTGAGCTCTCATTTGACGCAGCAATACCACTCCTGGGAACATACCCCAAAGATGCAAAAACAAAAAAAAATACAGTAGAAATGACATCTGCACTTGTATGTTTGTGGTAGCGCTATTTACAATAGCCAGTGTCTGGAAAAAACCTGAGTGCCCGAGAACAGATGGCCAGTTAAAGAAACTCTGGTACATCTACAGATGGAATCTAGGTGGCTGTTAGAAAAGATGAAGTCATGAAATTTGCATATAAGTGGATCGACATGGAGAGTATCGTGTTAAGTGAAATGAGTCAGAGAGAAAGGGACAGACATAGAATGACTGCACTCATTTGTGGAGTATAAAATATAAAGTAAAAAGGGAGACTAACAGCCAAGAATAGTAGAGATAAGGACCAGGAGGATCACTTCATGGCTTGGAAGCCGGCCTCACATGCTGGGGGAAAGGCAGTGGAGATAGAGAAGGGACCACCAAGGAAATGTTGCTTAGAGGACTCACTCAGAATGGGAGATGTGTGCTGAAAGTAGACGATGGACTGAACATGATGGCCACTTAGTACTCGTATTTGAAACCATAACACCCAAAAAGAGAAAGAGAGAGTAAAAGGGAATTTGCCTTGAACTCCATGCCCCCCTCAAACAAACAAAAACAAAATTTAAAAAGTTAAAAAAAATTGAAGTCATGAAATTTACATACAAGTGGTACTACATGGAAAGTATCATGCTAAGCAAAATAAGTCAGAAAGAGAGGAATAAACATAAAAAGATTGCATTCATCTGGGGGACATAAAGTAACAAAATAGGAGATTAATACCCAAGAATAGCCAAGATCAGTACCAGGAGGATTACTCCATGGCTTAGAGCCCAGCTGGGCATCCTAGGGGAAAGGACAGCTCAGATAGAGAAGGGAGCACCAAATAAAGGGTGTTTGGAGGACCTCCCAGGATGGGAGATGCATGCTGAAAGTAGATTATGGACCGAACATGATTGCCACTCAATGCCTCTTTTGCAGACCACAACACCCAAAAGGAGAGACAACAAAAGGGAATGCCCTGCCACAGAGTCAGGGTGGGATGGGGGAATGGGGGATGGGAGGGATACTGGGTTCGTGGTGGTGGAAAATGGGCACTGGTGGAAGGATGGGTATTTGATCATTGTATAATCGAAACCCAAGCACAAAAATTTGTAAGTCTACAACTGTACCTCATGGTGTTTCACTAATAAAAATTAAAAAAAAAATTAGGACTTTTAAGAAAAGGGTGTAGAAAAATTCAATCCAGATGCAAAGGCCTAGTAGGTGGTTCTCTATACTTTAGCCAAGAATACAGGAGAACTTTGGAAAACTTTGGAAAACTTGAAATACTCCTTTACTTGGTAGATGAAATTATGAATATGGGTAAAATCACCCATGCAGAAGCCTCAAATGAGAGATCTGATGCTGGCCTAAAGCGGGACAATTTAGCTGCTGTTTTTAAAAAGAAAAGAAAGAATACAAAGACTCTGCTATCTCCTTCTCCAAAAAAGCTGGGCTGCACACAGTTATTTATTAAAAGTCATAAATCTGATGCAAATTAGTTTTCAATATGACAGCTCTTGGGAGAATCTAGGGATAGTCCCAGAAGAACGGTGACTCGGTTATTTTGTCCCCAGGCAGATGTGTCTAGAGAGTCTTGAGACTGGAAAGTCTGAAACTTGATTGGCTTCCCAAGGACAGAATGCTCATGTGTATGCAGTGCTGCCTGTAAGACTGCCCTTTCAATTTCTTCAGGGAAAGGGAAGGCTGGTTGCACTCAAGGGGATGGAAGTAGCAGCTTGGAAATAATCCCATGTGATGCTCCCCCAGGAGAAGCCAGCCCCAGCAGCTGTGGGAATCTGGTGCCTCCATAAAGTCTTTCCAACGCGAACTCTCCTTTCTGCTTGGATTGCTGCTCAAAAACCCACTTGTTCTCTGCCTTTCTTTCTCAGCCTTTATTTGTCTCCCACCGCTCATATAGATGTTTTTAGTTGTCCATTTTGCTTTATGTATTCAAATCTTAAATTGTCTATCTTTCTTTTACGCTAGCACATTTTAGATAAAAATTTGGAATTTTGTTTTTGTTTGTTGGGCCATACCTGGTATTCTCAGGGCTTATTCTTGGCTCCGTAGTCAGGGGTCACTCCTGGTGGGACTTGGGGGATCATAAGAGGTTCAGAGAATCAGTATTGGGTCGACACTCTACAAAATAAGCACTTTACCTTCTGTATTATATCTCTGGCCAAGGCTTGGAAGTTTTTTTTCTGATATATTCTTATATTACGTAGAATATATCTTGAAATACTCAGAGGATGTTTTCTTATTTTTTTGGCTAACTTGAAAATGATTTTAAGGGCCAGGGAGAAGGCTGAAAAGGCTGAGGTGCAGGCTTTGTATGCTGGAGCACTGGTTTTGAGCTCCAATTCTTCATGGTCCCATGAGCACTTCTGAGCATCACACTGGGAATATCCCCTGTAGCATAGCCAGTTGTGACTAAATAACTTTTTAAATATAGGACTTTAACATATATTTTAATGAATTAATTAATTTAGAGCTTTACTACCTCCCTGACACCGTGGAATCGAGGTTGCTATTTCCTCATGAGAAAGAACAGGAGTCTGAGCACTGAGAGTTGAGGAATGTGCCCAGGGTTATAAAGCACCTTAAGAAAGAGGTCCCCTGAGCACCGTCAGGAGTAATTCCTGAGTGCAAAGCCAGGAGGTAACCCCTGTGCATTGCTGGGTGTGACCCAAAGAACCAAAAAAAAACAAACAAAGAAACAAACAAAAAAGAGGACTGGGGATCTGGAGTGATAATACACTAGGGAAGGGTGTTTGCCTTGCATGGGACCAATCCAGGTTCGGTCTCTGGGAACTCCATATGGTCTTCAGGTACTGCCAGGAGTGTTTCTGAGTAAAGAGTCAGGACCTATCCCTGAGTATCCTGGGTATAACTCAACGTCCCCCATCATACACACACACACACACACACACACACACACACACACACACACACCAAAACAGAGAGAGAGAGAGAGAGAGAGAGAGAGAGAGAGAGAGAGAGAGAGAGAAGAAAAGAAAAAAGCAGATTTGAATCCAACCCCATTGATTTTCAAATCTCTGGTTTTAGCCATCAAGTTAAGGTACTGGCTTGCCACCCAACCCAGCTGTGGAAATCTGGTTTCAAATTAGAGACATGCCAGAGTCTCCGCAACTAGTGTCAGAAGATTAGGACCTAACATCCCATTTTTCTCAGTTGTATATTGGAGGCATGGGGTCTTCCAAGTAATTCTTGGGGGTTCCTAGAGGCCACTCCCAGCGACACTCTTCCAACTGGTCCAATTGGTTCAATTCTTTGGCCCAGCAATGTGATATTGCTCCAGCTTGGTGGTATTTGGGACTCTGGGGGCCACCTCAGTTATACTTAAGGACTTTGCAGTGATAGAGATTGACTCAGGGCCTTGCTGTAAGGCGTGTGCTCCAGCTTTTCAAACTCTCTCCCAAGCCCCATTACTTGCACACTTTTATTTAAACCAACCTGTAGATCTCTCTGACCAATTTTGAAACACTTTTATGTAAGAATAGTGATTCTTTTTTAAACTGGTTCTTCACATAAATTTTCTTTATATGGGAAAAACATTTCTAATGAATGGAGGAAGAACAGACGTACTTTTGTTTTTTTCAGGGCTAGATGTTTTCATGCCTTCAAAGCAATTGCTTACTGGAAGTTGTTGCATCATCACTATTGATGGGTACAGTAAATGTTAGGAAAAATACAAGATCACATTAATCATGGATCGGCCAGTTGACTCAGAAGTTGAACACATTCTGTTGCTAATACAATCATATCGACCCTAGAAAGCTTCATGAAAGATTTATTTGCAAGCCAGCTGTATCTTCTAAGTGGTTTGTGAAAATAATTGGAACCAAGTTTCAAACCAAATTTCTGCTAAGAGATTTTGAGATTTTATTTTTACATCAGACTATTAAGGGAACTGTAACTATAATAAGGGAGACTTTTGTTAGTTACTCTTAACAAAAATACTTAGTAAGCCAGTTGTATATTTAAAAAATTGTTTCTTCGACTATTGGTAAAAGATTCTAAGGATTAAAAAAAGAAAAATATATTTGTCTTTTTTTCCACTGCTTTCTTTCATATATATAGTTTTTTAATAGTCAAATTATTTTGAAAATATATGACCAATCATTGAGAAAATATTTTACAATGATTATACGTTTATTAACTTGTCAAACTAGTTTATTTAGTTTAATGATGTTTATAAATTTATGTGCTATATGTTAAATCACTATACTACATATTAGTATACTAAATCATATCTCACAGGTACTAAGAACTATAAATAATGCACTTAGCTTTAGAGCATTTTTTAAGTGTAACTATATTTCCATAATGATTTTTTCCTACTCCTAATGACATAATAATTTTTCCTAGCAAAAGGAAGTCAAGATAAATTATGTTTACCGGTTATACATTATGTTCTAGACACTCTTAGGACAACCTTATTAATATGTTTATTTCTTTTAATTTCTCACAGCAGTCCCATGATGTATATGGTATAATTCTGGTTCCATAAATGAAACAAAAATATAAAAAGGAATTCAGATTTATCCCGAAAGAATCCAACATCAGCCCATCACCTTCAAGTGTATGATCGTCCACACAAACTGAAAAATAGATAGGCGCTTGCGTACTGTGAAAAAGCACATGCTCCCTTCTTCACCAGCCAGCTGTGCCCGGCATTGTTTCTGAATGTGACTGGGTGCTCTGTGACTGGGTGCTCTGATTCGTGGCTGGTCCTTCCCACAGAGCGCCGTTGGCTCAGGTGTTGCCCCATTCACAAGGGACACTGTGGGGCTACGTGAAGGTGCAGATGTCAGGACAATCCATGGTCCAGAAACTGAGGAAACCGACATCATTCCCAATCAATCTGGTCTTGATTCTGTAGGTCAATAAGCACCATTAATGGGAGTTTTTTCTCAGAAAAACGTTAAGAGTTTACTGAAACTAAGTGGTAATGACCTTTAAATATTTCCAGCATAGCACTTTTGGTTTTTAAGACATAAGATGATAAAGAATCCTACATATCACTAGTGTTTGTGGATTATTAACCTACCGCCAATAGAGCCAAAACACCTAATTTCAGCAAAAAGATCTTTTTTTAAAAAATTTCAGGTCCAATAATATTTTATGAAGTATAAAATTTGTCTCTCTAGAAAGATGAGACTGAGTATTTTGATTTTAGTGGTAGAGAGGAGATGACAGAATTTGTTTCGCTTGGCTGAGCGGCCCCTTTTCTGATTCCACGTTCATCACACAGTATTCTCTTCATAGTTGGTGATCATGAAGCTCAGTCTTGGGCTAAGAGAAGGTGGAGAGTGCTCAGGGGATATAGCAGTTTATCAGACACATTGTTTTTCATGAGGCTTTAAGTTTGTTTGTATTTGGTTTTAATTTAGTTTTTTAAAGGGTCTCATATACCAAGAATGTATTTTCTGCAGGAAATTTTAATCACATAAGGCTAATAAGATCATGGCTTTGAGGGAAGTAAATTAAGTAAATTTGAGGGGAGAAAAGGCATTCTTAGCAAAATATTTATTTGAAATGACTTTTTTAAAAAATGTTTTATCATCTTTCTTTCTTTCTTTCTTTCTTTCTTTCTTTCTTTCTTTCTTTCTTTCTTCTCTCTCCATTTTTGGTATCAGAGATCCAGCCCAGGATTTGGGCATCTGTAGCAAATGTTCTTTACTACACTGTTGCATGGCTGGTCCCAATGCTTTGCTGGATACTCTAGGTGACAAACAGGTCATGAAGCAATGGAACAGATATTTCGAAGATAACAAACTTGACTTCATGCTGTTTTTAGGTAGATGATTAGGTGTATTTTTGAGGCACCTATATGTATATGTATAAGATGACAAATATAAAGCTCCACAACTAAGGTAACTAAGTAAGGATACATAGGGCTCTATAAATAGCATCTAATCAGTTGTTGTTAGGAGTCAGTATCCTTTGGAAAGGTTTCTGAAGTGTGTATTTCACTGTTTTAGATTATCTTTAGTTCAACAGTTAGTGTATTGGTGGGGTGACATATAGAGAATATATGTTAAGGACTGCAATTCATTTTACTTTTGCTTAAATGGTTTCAAGAGCATCTGCTGTGGTTTCAAATATGCTTTCCTGACTGGCATAGAAATGGCCTGTTTTGCCTTAGGTGATAAGTGGGATGAGTTTGTTTGTTTGATGTTTGAATCATATAGCCTGCTGTATTTGTGGTATATGCTGTAGGAAAATAGAACCCCATACTACTCCTGTATGCAAAGCTTACATCCGGCACATGAACTTTCTCTCTCTCTGTCTCTCTCTGTCTCTCTCTGTCTCTCTCTCTCTGTCTCTCTTTCTCTCTCTCTCTCTCTCTTTCTCTCTCTCTCTCTCTCTCCTCCCTCCCTGTACTTGGATGGAACAGATTTTAAGTTAAAAAGATGAGATGATGAAATATACCCTAAATCATTGGCATTTCAGAAACCAGTGCTGAACTGGGATGCATGTTATAGTGCCCATATTGGAGAGAAAATGTCTATTGCTTTTAATTTCAGTCCTGTTGTAACACGGTGTCATAGACTAGGTGATTTAACCGTGGGAATGAATTTTTTTATGGAGGCTGAAAGTTCAACATCATAGTTTTTCGTTGGTGCTTTGGTTGTGTGTGTTGGGGTCTTGAGGGGAAGGGTACAAGGTGGAGAGAAGAGAGGAGAGGGAGAAATAGCAGAGAGAGAGAGAGGAGAGAGAGAGAGAAAAGAGGGGGTAGGGAGAAGAGGAGAGAAAAGAGAATGAGAGAGGAGGGAAAGAAAAGAAGAGCAGGGAAAAGTTTTATTAGATTCCTATCTGGTCTGACATGTCGTTATGAAATTATTTAACCTAACTTACCCCTAAAAACTCTATGAATGCTATCACATTGGGATTAGGTCTACAGTATATAACATTTAGAGGGCTTACAATTCAGTGCTTAACAAATTATTTGCTACATAAGGGATATGTCCCATATCTTATATACTATAGGTTTAGACTGATTAGAATGCATCTGTTTAACCTCTTAATATATATTTTCCAAATATTTAGCTCTGGTATTTCCACTGGAAAAGTCATATGTGTTTCCTATTATATTGAACTATTCTTAAGGGGACAGAATGTTCATTACTGCTTCAAGAGAGTTGTCTCTAGCATTGAGTTATTTATGTGATATACCACAGGGATGGATGTCTGCTACCTTTATGAGATAATTGTCCCATAGTTTGAAATATACTGTGTCATTAGAGTTGAAAAGAATTTTGTGTAGATTAAAGCTAGAACAAAGGACTCAAACTAACAAAGATCAGCATAAAACTATATGTGTCTGTGTGTATATATATATATATATATACACACATATACACATACGTACACACATATACTACAGATGTGTAAAACTCTCAGATTTTTTCAATTTATTTTTTGTGATATATTCGATATGCCAAACACAGTAACAATTGCCACAATGGAGACATTACTGGGCCCACTCGAGCAAATCGATGAACAACGGGAGGACAATACAGTATAGTATTTTTTATGTAGTGCCCAGGATCAAACCCAGGGCCTCACCCATGTAAGACAAGTGCTCTACTTCCAAACCACAGTCCTTGTCACGCAAGACTTAATTTAACACTGGCTTATAGACCATCACAGGCTTTCTCCTTTGAAAGCATTAATGTCTATCATAAAACTTGCAAAGATCACTTTATGATTATTCTTCTTTAATTTACCTCCTTAATACATGTCTGCATTTCCACGAGTTCAAAGTCCCCTAGAGCTTTTTTCAGGAAAATATTACAAAATACCTAGATAACGTAAAATTCAAATAAGTGACAAGGGCCATCTAAATATCTCAATGGAAGGAGAGCATGTTCTGTGTGCAGGAGGCCCGGATTCTATTCCCAGCAACAGATATTCCATAGCACCTCTGGAATGATCCCCAAGGTCAGAGCTGGAGTAGTCCTCTCCCCACCGCACGGCAGATTGCAGCCTAAGACCAAATGTGCAACAAATAACTTATTATTATAAGTATATCACAGTTGTGTCATGGGACACATACTCATTATTATTATTGTTGTTGTTGATATTGTTTTGGTTTGAGTTTGGGTGTCACACCTGACTCTGCTCATAGTACTCAAGGGGCCATATGTGGTGTCTGGGATGGGTACCAGTCAAGTGTCTTATATGCTGCACTATCACTGTAGCCCATTTGAATTATATATATTTTTTAATTCATCTGAAATTTATATTTCACTCTTAAATATTGCTGTATATCTTGTTTCTAAATTCGACAATCTTATTCAGGTGCCAAATTTCTTATTTGCATCCAGCATATTTTGCTATTAAATATCGGTGTTCTAGGGGCCAGGGATGTAGCTAGTGTAAGAGTACAATACACTGCATGTCTGAGATACTGGGTTTGATCCATAGCACCAACTCCCAAAAAAAGGCACAAAAAAAAGTATTGTTGTCTTTGTCAGAAGCACTACCCTAAAACATTTTGCAACGTTCTATCTTACCCTCTAGACATGCTGTCTTAGAAAACATCTCTCCTGTGTTCCCTTTACTCACACACTACCAATCGTCCTTACAACACTTCTGACATAAGATACATGGATCTTGCTCACAGTCACTCTTCTGTGACACCAGACGGGGGCACTGCAGTTCAGGTTAGCTCAGACCTCCCATTGTCTGCAGTGAACATCCAATCTCACCAGGGGACTCAGCCCCACAGGACTGTCCCACTCTCTACTCTCTCACTCACAAATACCAATTATAAGTCCAGGTCATCGCCTGTGCTTCTGGCTAGCTATACATCTGGGCTCATATGATCCCCTCTTTGCATCCGATAATTTGCTAGAGTGGCACACAGAACTTGGGGAAACACAATGTCCACGTGCTGCTTTATTCTATGAGTTTAAAAACGTTATAGATGATCAGCCAGATGAAAGGCTGTGAGGTGGAAAGGTCTTGGGAATAGAGAATTCTCTACCACTGGAGAATCCTCCCTTATGGCATATGAAAGTGTCCAGCAGACTGGGGCCTCTCTGAGTGCCATGCTTTGGGGATCTTTACAGAGGCTGCGTTCAACACACATGATTGATTATTAACTCCACTTCCAGCCTGGCTCACCTCTCTGGAAAATGTGAGGGCTGTGACTGTGACTCAGAGTTCTGAGTTTCTAATCATGGGTTGTTTTTTCTGGAGCTTCTCTTCAGAATCCCACCATGGACAACAGTAGACAAGACATTCGTATAACGTAGCAGATTTCAAGGAATTTCAGAGTTTTGTGTCAGGAAACTGGGACAGAGACTAAATATGTAAATAAAATGTTCTTTGAGCCTCTTAATATGAGTTTCAGGAACTCAAACAGTTACTGGAATGTTTATATATTTTGAGCTATCTGTGTATATTTAACTTTACATATTTTTGTAACTTGTTATATAAAAAGATCAAGACATAACATTTTTTGTTACATTTTATTTTGATTTTGGGGACACAACAGCTGTTATCAGGATTTCTTACTCCTGGTGGTGTTTTGGGTATTATATTTGGTTCTCAGGGGACCAAATTGAGTAATGGGGATTGAACCCAGGTTTGTGCAAGGCAAACACATTTCCAGATGCTGTATTATCTTTCTGGCCCTTCGTTATTTCTGAAGGAAAGAGACCAATGATATTGAGTATACCAACAATCTAATTGGCAATTCATAACTTTGTCCTTAATGAAATTACAAACAAATTATAATCTTAAGTGAAAGAAACTAATGACATTGAGTCTACCAGTAATCTCATTGACAATTCATAACGCTGTGCTTAATTAAATTACAAACAAAATATAATCTTAAGTGAGCTGTTGGGAATATGATAGCTTGCCTAGCTAGTTGCTTATTTAAAGTTCAAACTTAACTGAGTGTCCTTTATTTTACCTAGTTATTCTGCAGGTTGGGCTAGAGCGATAGCACAGTAGTAGGGCATTTGCCTTGCACAAAGCCAGCCCTGCCAAGCCGCTTTCGATTCCTCCCCCCCTCTCAGAGAGCCCAGCAAGCTACTGAGAGTATCCTGCCCACATGACAGAGCCTGGTAAGCTACCCGTGAGCTATACGTATTCAATATGCCAAACGCAGTAACAACAAGTCTCCAGATGAAGATGTTACTGGGCCCGCTCGAGCAAATCGATGAACACTGGGGGGACTGTGACTGTGACTCTGCAGGTGGGGGATCTCTGACCTTTTTTTTTTTTCGGAAAAGCGTTGCTATGTGTAGCCAGCATAGAGTATGGTATATGTGCATAGTTAGAAGAAAGGAGGTAAGATGCAGAAACAACTTCATGTCACTGTCCTCCCGTTGTTCATTGATTTGCTCGAGTGGGCCCAGTAACATTGTGAGACATGTTACTGTGTTTGGCATATCGAATATGTCACAGGTAGCTTGCCAGGCTTTTCCATGTGGGTGAGATACTCTCGGTAGCTTGCCAGGGTCTCTGAGAGGGGTGGAGGAATCGAACCCAGCTCGGCTGTGTCAGCCACATGCAAGGCAAATGCCCTACCTGCTGTGCTATCACTCTAGCAGAAATCATTTAAAGGAAGAGAACATTTAGGAAAGCAATTGTATAACAGTTATGTGCTAAGGATTGAATCCACATAGCATGCAATAGTGGACTCTATCTTACCTCTTTCAAAAGAAAAAGACTTATTATATTTCAGGTTGTTTCTATCGTAAAATGCCAATGACTATTATTTAATTTTAAATTTGAGAGAAGATAATTTTAGATGGTCTGCTCATATCTTTTTTTCCAACCACTGTACTTTATTATTATTATTGAATCACCATGTCACCACATAGTTATAAAGTTTTCATGATTTTCTGTCACACAGCGTTCCAACACCTGTCCCTCTACCAGTGTACATATCCCACCACCAATATCTTCCATATCCCTCCTGCCACCACCACCCCTAGTCTCGTTTTCAATATGGATACTGAAAGGCCACCATATTTGGTCATTTGCATACTTTCATGATCTGCGCATATATATCTGACAAAATCTGTTATAGCAACACCATCCACAAGAATATTTTAATAAATACTCTATAGAAGTCAGACACTTCTGAGATTATCTGTTAAATTATATTTTGTCCTCTCACAGTACACAATGTAACTGACCAGACCATTGAATTAATAGGCATGTAGTCCAAGGGAACAAAAATTATCTGGGTCTGCATTTCATTCAGAGAGTCCAGAACCTTGTATATAGTAGACTTTGAAGAAGAGTTTGCTCATAGCTTTAACATGTTGGGGGGGGGGCAGGTCACACTAAGCAGTGCTTTGAGTATCATGCGGTCCCAAAGATCTAACCTGGGGCTCCCACCTGTGTTCCAGTCCTTTGCATCATCTTCTCAAGCCCAGTTATAACCTTTAAAAAACATTGGTTTCAACTTTACATAGTAAAAGTAAAGAAACATATTTCAGATTTTGCTGGCGTAGAATACTGCTATACCATTGAATAGGGTTTTTAAAATATAAACTATAAAATGTGAGATTAATTTTATTAGTGCCAGTTTTCAACCCTTCAAGTGTTGAAACCTTTATTTGATAGCACCTTTATTTGATAGCATGGTAAAGTCTCTTTCTTATGAAGCTTCAGTACCTTCATTTTCTATTAATACCTTAATTTGCTGCATTTTCCTGGCTTCTTAGGATTCTGGTGAATCTTCGACTCACCAAAGGAGAAGCCCTTGACCTGGGTGGTAAGCCTTTCAGGTCTTTCAGATGATCAGCTATTGCTGCGTTCATATGAGGCTGCTCTGGCTTATCTTAGCATCTAGCCATTCCTTGAGGTCTGAACTCTTCCCTTATGTTGCTTATAATTCTGTGACTTTCCCTGACAAACTTCTTCTTCTTCTTCTTCTTCTTCTTCTTCTTCTTCTTCTTCTTCTTCTTCTTCTTCTTCTTCTTCTTCTTCTTCTTCTTCTTCTTCTTCTTCTTCTTCTCTCTTCTTCCTCTTCTTCTTCTTCTCTCTTCTTCCTCTTCTTCTCTCTTCTTCTCTCTTCGTCTCTCTTCTTCTCTCTTCTCTCATCTCTCTTCTTCTCTCTTCTCTCTTCTTCCTCTTCTTTCTCTTCTTCTTCTTCTTCTTCCTCCTCCTCCTCTTCCTCCTCCTCTTCCTTGTGGCTCCACCTGTGGCTACTCCCAGCATATAGTTTTGAGGGCATTCCTGGCAAATACTCTGGAAACCATATGGTGTTGGGCATTGGTCCAGACCTCCTGCTTGCAAAGCATGCACAGAGGCCTTTTTAGCTAACTCCCTGGCCTAAGCCTCTTTCTTCACCCAACTTGACTCCTGGTACTTCTCTGGATCAAATCTCTCAAGCCTGTTGCAAGCCTCAGGTTTCCAATTTGAGCCTTCCTGAGACATCACTCCATCTCCTTTGAACAGTTTTCTGGCAATCTGACCCATTTGCCATTCAGTTCAAGAAGTGCATTTGAGGAGGCATTCGCCATGTGCTACCTGCTTTTTCATTTGTCTGAGTAGTCACTTAGTAGACATGACATTGTTTGATACCAAATAATACTCCATTCTACCGTGGTTAGGTTCTTTGAGTTACCAGGATACAGACTAGTCTATCTGTTCATTATTAGAAGCAATCTTTAGAGCAATACAGGGATCCCTGATAGAACTTTCTGTTGACTTCTTTAGTGACTAAACTTTACCTTAGTCAAAGGTAAACTCAAAGGGATTTTTCTGTCATAAAGTGCCCATTAGGAAAGCGTTCACCATTACTCCTGCTGTATTTTGTTCTATGGGTGGGGGGTTGGAACAACACTCAGTGATACTCAGGAGCCCTCCTTATATACCCCTGGGAATGACATGAGGTGCTTAGAATCAAACTGGGGTCAGTCACATCCACAAACAAGGACCTCACCTATTGTACTATAACCCTGCCCCTGCTTCTGTCATTTAAAGAGGATTTGGGGGGTTGAGGATGTAGTTTAATGGGCTGTAGCATATGTCTAGCATGTATGGAGCCCCAAGTCTGATCTACAACACTTCATGGCATCTGAAGACCAACTGAGGCCACCCTGGTTCCCCTTCTCCTGTGCCACCGAGCACTGCTGAACATGAGTGCCCAGCACTGCTAGGTCTGAGAAGCAAACCAAATTACTGACCACGTATTACTGAAAGTGACCTCAAGTCCACATGTACTATTGGAGAAGTTTCTAAAAATAAGTTAATCACTCCAAGTTCACATGTGCTATCGGGAAAACCCCTCAAAATAAATCAGTAAGAAGAATTTGATCTCCTTTCAAAGTAACTTTCAGCAGAGGGTAGTATGAATTGCAGATAACCCACTTAAATTATGCAAACGACAGTCTTTGCATAGATGCTGGTTTAGGTCAGCCATCCAGAAATTTTGCTTTTGCTGGAGGCGTGTTGTCGACAGGAAGGCGATGCTAGATTATGATGATTAACATCCCACCTGCATTGTTAAGTATGATGCTATTCAGTTTGGAATGTTCGCCTTCTCACTGGTGCTTTGGAATAAAATCAGGACTGTTACCAAAAATATGTACACATCTGAGTTTGCTACCGAAGCTGATCGTTTTTACTTAATTATGAAGTACGACAGGTTTGTTTATTTATGGATTGAGTTCGCTGATCTGTGAATTTGCTTCATGTCTACGTGATTTGGAGCTTTCCGGGGCTCAATTGTTGTTCTCTATGCACTCTCTGGGCAGGTCCAGAGAGGTGGTGATTTGCTGTCTGGGCCAAATCAACACTGGTCTGTACTGTCTATCCAGAGAAAGATGATTGGCGGTTCCTTATTGCTTTGTCTTTCACTTAGCAATGAAGAGGGAGATTACTTAGAACTCCATTGCCATTGGAAGTTAAGTTTTCACAGGGTCTCGCTAGTAAACAACACCATTAGCAAATTTACACGTGAACCACTAGACACTAGCGATCTGCTGTTCTTAACCAGTTTCCAAGCATAAGCCAACAAGCATCTTGCATGATAGCTGGAGAAGGTTTTGCAACTTAATAGATTTATGTTTGTGTTTTGAACATTTGTAAGCCAACTTGGCCAACCATAACTGTATGTGTGGGAGATTGGAACCCAGTGAGGTCTTTAAATAGCTGCTTTTGTTTAACAATGTTTCCCCTTTTTTGGGGCGGTCGCAGCCAGCAATGCTCAGGGGTTACTTCTGGCTCTGCACTCAGGAATTACTCCTGGCAGTGCTCAGGGGACCCTATGGGATGCTGGGGATCGAACCCAGGTCAGCCACGTGCAAGGCAAAGCCCTCCCCACTGTGTTGTCGCTCCGGCCCCTATTTAACAAATTTTGGATTGCAGTTTGACGTATCCTAAAATAACAGAGGCATTATAAATTTGGATTTCCACACATTGACTTTTTCAAGTAGAGAACCATAATGTCAGAATTCTACTTAGACATGATCATATTGAACTACCCTTTTGTTTTAAAAATCATCATTATGGTGCCCATGATCTCCTGAATGTTTTCTATTATGAAATAATCATAACTAACTCAGTTTTTCTTTGAGCATCTCTGGTTATTAGAAAATTCTTCTTTACATGCTTATCAATGAAGGCTTTTGTTTGATTTCATTTTGTTTCCTCCTCTTTCCCCTCCATTGTTGTCTTTGTTATGATGTCCAGGGGTTGCACAGGTTTGATTGTACTGCTCCAGAGATTGGATGGTAGTGGCTGTGGGGATCATAATGGAAATATACTGCTGGGATTGCATTTGATGAAGGGGAAGGAACATAAGTCTTTATATCACCAAGAAGAGTTTTCTAACTCCAAGCCAGATCCATATATATATATATACATATATATATATAGCACAGCGGGTAGGGCGGTCGCCTTACAAGCGGCCAACATGGCCGACCCGAGTTCGATACCTCCGCCCCTCTCGGAGAGCCTGTCAAGTTACCGAGAGTATTGATATGCCAAACACAATAACAACAAAGTCTCCAATGGAGACGTTACTGGGCCCGCTCGAGCAAATCGACGATCAACGGGAGGGCCTTTACCTTTACCTTACATACATACATACATATATGTATATATTAAGTCAAGCCCAGGCATTTTGGATCTTTCTTCTGAGACAGACAATACCTTAAAACTCTAGGGGAGGGTCAGAGAGATAGTAAAGGGATTAAGGGGCTTGCCTTGCATGAGGCAGATCAAGGTTCAGTCTCCCACACCACATATGATTTCCAAGTCCTGCCACAGTGATCTCTGAGCACAGAGGCAGGAGAAAGCCATACGCACTATTCATTTGCAGTGTTTGGCCCCAGAACCCAAAGCAAACAGCAACAGCAACAACAACAGCTATAGAGGAAGTATATAGTATATTTCAATTCAGTATGCAATGCTAAAAAATTCTGGCCTGGATAGTATTGAAGAGAAAACAATAAGACAAACACAAAAAGTTCTAAAACATGATCTTTAATAACCTTAGGCTTCATAGTGAAGATGCAATGGGGAGAATGCCTTAAGGGCTTGAGCATGTACTGTACATGTGGGAATCCTCCACTTGATCCCTGCTACTGCATGGTTCCCTGAGAAACACAGGGTCTAGCCCCCAAATAAACAAAAATTCACAAGAATTCAGCATAACCTACTATGAAACTCCAAAGGAAAAATATAGATTTTTCGTCTGTTAGAACTGGGAAACAGGAATATATTTGTGTAGATAGTAGAATTTGTGCTAGGCCTTCAAGAACAAGAAAAGATTTAGAAAGGCTTACAGATAGAATTCTTTTCATTGGTTTTGGTTTTGAGTTTGTATTGGTTTTGCCACATCTAGCAGTGCCCGGGGGCTATTCTCTGAGCATACCCGATACTCAGAGGCTCGGAGGTAGCTCCCAGAAGTGGTTTCTGGCATCAAACTTATAGTTCCCACATGTAAAGCATGAGCACAGGAAGACATTTGGTCGTTGTTGTTAAAGTTATTTAGCTGAATGCAGGTCTACTTTGAAGAGAAGAGGGAATTAGATTGTGGTAATAGGTAAGAATGGCATAAATCACATGAGAAGGCTTTGAGGGCATTTTTGTAGACTGGGGAAATTGAGAATTATTTCTAAACCAAGAGAAGATGCTACTTTATAATTTCACATTTAAAATAAATATTTCATCTTTATCACAATTTCAAATGGTTTAATACAGTAGCAGCCACTAGCCATGAGTTGCTTTTAATGTAACTAGTGAATTGAAATGTGCTATGAATACAAAATATCCACCACTTTTCAATAAGTTGACATAAAAATAAATGTAAAATATCTCACTAAATTTACATTGACTACACACAGAAATGATGGTTTTCAGTTATATGGGATGAAATAAAATAGAGCACAAGAGAGTATGAGACAGCAGGAGAGAAAGGGAAAGGAAGTGAGGGAGAGACAGAGAGAGACAGAGAGAGAGGATAGAAAGAGTGAGGGAGGGAAGGAGGGACGCAGAGGAAGAAGAAATGTGCCTCAGACGCAGGTTGTGGGGACCGGGGGAGGGAAACGGGACAACGGTAACGGGAAATGTACTGGTGAAGGGACGGGTGTTGGAACATTGTATGACTGAAACTCACTCATGAGCAACTTCATAACTGTGTATCTTATGGTGATTCATTTAAAAAAAAGAAAAAGTACTGAAATGAATCTGCCTGTTTATCTTTTACGATGGCTCATTCAGATTTCAAATTGGACCATGCCACTGTAGAACTTGAACATATGTTAACTTTTCTTTCTGTTTTTTTGTGGTTTGGGGACACAGCTGATGGTGTCCAGGTGCTCCTGAAGCTCAGAGCCCAGGAATTTTTCCTGGTGATGCCAGGGAGACCTTGCAGCTATGGGGACTAGCCTGGGGTTCCTGCATCCAAGCATGCATTTAGCTCTCTCCAGCAGCAAAACATGGACATAGACAGATTTGCACGCATGTCATGTATTCTTTCTTTTTTTCTTAACATTCTCTTTAACCTTATTTTTTCTTGTTTTATTTCTTTTTAATTTTCTTTGTCTTTTGGGCCACTCCCAGCAGAGCTTGGGGTTAATCCTGGCTCCATACTCAGGAATTACTCCTGGTGGTGCTTAGGAAACCACAGGGGCTGGCAGGAATCCAATCCAGGTCGACCCTGTGCACAGCTTTGGAGAGCACAGCTTCACTTTTCTCTATGTAGCGAATCCCAATCCACCTCCCATCAAAGTTCTAGTGCCATCACATATCAAAATGACAACCACAAAATTAAAGAAAGAACAAAACATCAAACTGACCCCTTCTACCCCCTCCCTCTTCCTCTCTGATAACTTTCATTTTTCAGAGCCTAAGAGTTCTTTTTTTGTGTTTGAAAGGTTTTTTTGCTTTGGTTGTTTATTTCATACATGTGGGTGGGACCATGTGGTAATTGTCATTCACTTTGGGACGTACTTTCCTTAGCATAGTCACCTCAAGACCCATTCGTATACACACTTGTAGAAGAATTGGTGTAGCAGTACTGCTGATATAAAACAATTATTTTTAAATACTATTTTAAATTTCGTCACCTTGATTTAAAAAATTAAAAGTGATTTTAAAGATACATCCATATTGTGCCAAAGGGCATGATTTTATCTTTTTCACAGCTGGATGATGTTCCATTGAATATATATATATATACATATATATATATATAACTTCTTTATCTATAATAGCAGTTCCTGCCTTTTTCTCTATGTTAAATAATTTTAAATCACTAATTTAAATACTTTAGTTCAGCTTTTAATTGTGAATCTGTCCTTGTATTAATATTTAATATGCATTATATATGTATTTCTGGCTTTGTCATCATTAAGTACTCCTGTCCTATTCCCCCTTCCATTTGCTGATTTATGTTTCATTTGATGATTGCTTATGTTTCTGATTATATATTACTTCTTATAACCATATCAATTTTTAATGTTTCTTTGTTTAATATTTTTCTATAAAGAGCTTATTTTGAAATTTCTTGCAGTGCAGTTCTAGTGATGATAAATTTCATCAGATTTTGTTTATTTTGGAAAGCCTTTATCGCTCTGTGAATGATAGCTTTGCAGGCTAGAGTACCTTGGGTGAAATGCTTTACATTTTAAATTGTGATGAGCAATTCCATCTCCCCTTGTCCATATAATTTCTGCAAAAAAATCTGGCGACACCCTTCGTATATTAATTTTTCTCTTGTAGACTTTAATATTCTTTTTTTTGCTGTTGACTTTTGATCGGTTATGTAATGTGTTTTGACATAGCGATTTTTGCATTTCAAAATTTGGTTGTTCTATCACTTTCCTGAATGTCTGTGGTTAGTTCTTTTCTTTATTTTGTGAAGTTCTTATTCTTTATTTCTCTTCCCCCATCCCACTTTTTTCTTTTTGGAGGGGTGTATACCTGGTTGTACTCAGAGACTCCTCTCAGCTCTGTGTTCAGGGTTCACTCCCGGTGGAGAGCAGGCGCACATGCAGTGCTCAAGGGCATAGTCTGGGACTTACTGCATGAAAATCTCTGCTCAGGCCATTAAGCTTTCTCCTCACCCCATTTCTCTGAGCCTATACTTTGTTCTCTCCCTTCTCCTTTCGACATTCCTGGTTTCCTCTGTGTTTCACTTTTTTTTCTTTTTACTTGCTTTTTGGGTCACACCCAGCAATGCACAGGGGTCACTCCTGACTCATGCACTCAGGAATTACTCCTGGCAGTGCTCGGGGGACCATATGAGATGCTGGGAGTGCTTGGGGGAACCACACGGCCAGCAGTGCTCCAGCCCTTAGGTTTCACTTTTTAATGGTCAGATGGTTTCTATAGTTTCGTCAGTATTTTTTCTAAATCATATTATTTTTCTCCACTAGTACTTGAGTCATTACTAGAATTTTTTTTGTTTTTTTTTTCTTTTTTTGCTTTTTGGGTCACACCCAGCAATGCTCAGGGGTTACTCCTGGCTTTGCACTCAGGAATTACTCCTGGCAGTGCTTGGGGGACCATATGGGATACCAGGGATCGAACCCAGGTCGGCTGCGTGCAAGGCAAACACCCTACCACCCTACCTGCTGTGCTATCGCTCCGGCCCTGAGTCATTACTAAAATTGTATGTTCAATTTCACTTATTCTTTCTCTCTGAGTTTGATTCTCTGTGTTGTGCTTTTTATGGAGGTCTTAATTTAATTCATTAAAAAAAATCTAGCCTTTGTGATTAAAATATGTTGTTAATGGCTTCAGTGCCTTTGGTAAAGTACTTCCTTTGTTCTGACATTTATTTTATTTTTCCACTAATGTTTCATTCTGTGTCAGTCTGCATTTGATGTATCTCATTAATTTTCTTCATAATAGTTATTTAAAATTTATTGTCTGATGAGTTTCCCACTTTCATGTTGTGAAAATTGTTTTCTGGAGATCTTTTGTTTGTGTTGTGGTTGGCGACTAGACCCAACAGTGCTCCAGGCTTCTTGATGCGGTGCTTGAGATCACTCTCATCAATGCCCAGGGTGCTGCCGTGGGGTTCCAAGAATGGAACCCCAGCCTTCAGCATGCGAAACATGTGCACTAATCCTTTGAATCATCTCCCCCACCCTCCAAGGATTTTTTTTCCTCTCCTTCATTTTGTCTTCTAATTGAAACCTTTCTTGGCATTTGCTCTGTTAGTCCCATAGGAGGTCCTATGACTCTACACTTGCTCGGAGTTCTGTTCGGCTTTGCTGTCAGTCAGGTTTGCAGTGTGGATAGTCTTGGATAGATTGCTAAGAAGTTGGGGACGGATGGGTGAGGGGTGTTTCTGTGTGGGGAGTTTTTAGTAGCTGTGGAAGCTTAGCTATGATCGTGGCTCAGTGGGAAGGATGGGATTCTGATGGCTAGGCTATGTTCACTAAGGTTTCTGGGACCTGGGGTTACTTGTCAGCTTCCCATCTTAGGTAGATCTGTGGATTCATCTCTGGGAGGAAACTTGAAGGCACACTGAAGACTTGTGTCATCTCTACTGCATCCCCTTCTGCAGGTGGACAAGCTGATGTATTTGTAGGCTGTGGGTGAAGAGTGGAATCTGTACATGTCTGATTAATGAAAGGTTCCACATAGGCTGAGGGACATGGCTGGAGTGAAGGCGAGGGTGGGTAAGAGGGTTCTGCTGGCCATTTTAAGTCTAATAAAATCTTTGGGGTGAGTTTCTTTACCACACTATTTCTGGCTGTCAGTGAGGCTTTGCATCCTGACAGGATACTCCTGGGGATATGGAGAACTGTGTGACCTCAAAATCCTGGCCTTCTCTTTGCTTAGTCTCAGTTTCATAGTGCAGCAGTTTGGACATTCTTCTGTGAGGGACAGGCCCAAAATGGACCACCAGAACTAATTTAGCTTAGCTCAACAGGAACCTGCATTGCAAAATAACTGTTTTTTCTTCACCTGAGCAAGGAATTCAGATACAGATGCCCCGAGTTGCAAGTCACGAGAAGAGGGGGGAGGGGTCAGACCAGATAACCAGATGTCTCTCGCAAGACCCATGTCACAAGACCCAGGACTGTCGTAAAAACCAGGACGTTCCTAAGCACTGATGCAAATGCTGATTTTTAGACTACAGGCTAAGAAGTGATGTACTTTAAAGTGGATTGGTCAGGAAAGTATGGGTTATTACAAATCTATTGTCTATGAAATGCGCGGGCTCTGCTGTAATGGTCAGTGAAGGCCTATATAAGATCTCCTTTGGAGAAACTCGGGGTCTTTACCCACCCTGCCGGACCTGCGTGTCTGTGTAGGCGGTTGGACCCTGGCTCGCCAGTCTTAACAATAAACGCTGCTTGCTGTTTGCAGTCTCTGGAGTCTCTTTGTCGTTAGAGGGAGATCTCCATCCATGCCCTAACACTTCCCTTTGCCTCTGCTGTAGCTGTAGCTTAGCTAATAGCTCTGCTCAGGGACTGAGCTCTGGGAAACATGCAGTGCCCAGGACGGAGCTGCTTGGGCACATTCAAGGCAAGCACTTTAGCCCCTATGCCTGCTCTCCATTCCTTGGAGCATGCTTTAGCTACTTTACAAATTGACACTAGCGCCTCCTTTTGTGCTAATTAAACCAGATTCAAGCGTGCGCCACTGAAGTTATGTGCCAGTGGCAATGTATTAATAGATCATCAACAGCTTTGGGGGAGGGGCCTTGAAGATACTTCCATAGCAGTAGTTTTCAAAGATTTTATTTTAATATCATTAATAGACTTTTCTTCAGTGCTTTCATTAAAAGTCATATAGATAATAAAATCAACCAAAGCAAAGCTGATCTGGCTGAAGCAGGCTGGAGACCGGAACCCGCCTCCCTGGTGGCCCATTAATCACTACCTCAGGCACTGCAGTGCATCATTGAAAAATGACTCTGCTGTCACTGTTCCTTTCATCACGGGAAATGCATTCCTATCAAAAAGCATCCATGCAGTAATAGAATTACAATGCTATATTACTATAAAAGAGTAACACAAGTATTAGTATTAATGTAAAAAGTAGCAATATGGTAATGTTTATCTAGGGTGATAAGATGTGTGCCTTCCATATTTATCTTTTGGTGAATAACATTGTTTGGATATACTGAAATGCCTACTTTTTATATAATCTAATTTTCTTTTGCTGAGACTCTTATTGACTGGGGCTAAATATGAGAAGTTGAAGCTTCTGGATTAAAAACTTTATATAAATGGGAGTATCAGCTCCATTCTTATACAAATAAATGACTTGAGAGAAAATAGATTTCAGTCCTTAGTAGTTTTGCTGCCTCGAAGAAAGTATTCATTCATTAAATGAATTGCTGGGCTTTTCTAAAAGAAGTTGCGAAGAGGATCACTGGGAACCTATTAGTTCAACAATTATCTCTTGGTAGCATGAAGTATTTATTTAAAACTTCAGTGCTGAAGATGACTGACTTCCTGTACTTAAAATAAAAAAAAAACCCAGCTTCTTTATGTATTTAATTAGGTTTTTCCTTTTTTTTCACTCTTAAAATAGACCTACCGCGGAGTCTTGCAGTCAACTTTTCTTAAAGGGCAATTTCAGTTTTGGCCCCTTTTTATTATGGTAGAGATTATGGTTATGCTTACTGTTGTTGTTGTTAATGAATGGGCATATCCCGCTGAGTATTCAATGCATTTGAAAGCATCTTACTGAGTAAATGGGATTCCATATAACTTCCTGCTGTCCAATCTACTTGAATGAGCTTTACAGAAAATTTATTTCCATAGCCATTCTCTGGAAACCCAATGGCATAACTGATGATGTTTAGAAATGCATATCAAAACAAACTAAATAAAAGGTATTCTGATGCTTCCATAAGGAAGTATCAGTTGTTTACTATTTGATTGTGTTAATTTGAAAAATATTTTTTTCATTGGCATATATTTATTACCATCTCTTGACATTTACTTGTATAGATGTTTACGTAAAATTGTTAATATAGTTACCCAATGCTTACTCCCCTAAACATTTCTTCAAAAGTCAATTTTTTCTTTGCATAAAATTTTCTTCCATTTGAACAGTATTGTTTAAACATTGGTTTAATGCCAAGATATTGTGGTTTCTATATCTGTAAAATGTAAATTAGGTATAGCATATGCATAGAACTCAAATAGGATTAAACTGTGGATTGTAATTTGAAGGATCAGACATCCCTGACAGTGTCAGGTGCTCTAAGGTTAGCACACAGTAGTGCTCATGGGGACAGGACATGTACTCAGGGCTTCGTACATGCAAGGCATATGCTTTACCACTTGAACCATATTCCCAGCTCTTGTGAACGGAATCTTTTTTTAAAATTTTTATTAGTGAAACACCATGAGGTACAATTGTAGACTTACAATTTTTGTGCTTGGATTTCAATTATACAATGATCAAATTCCCATCCCTCCACCAGTGCTCATTTCCCACCACCACGATCCCAGTATCCCTCCCACACCCATCCCTCCCACCCCACTCTGCCTCTGTGGCAGGGCATTCCTTTTTGGTCTCTCTCTTTTTTTGGGGTGTTGTGGTTTGCAAAAGAGGCAGTGAGTGGCAATCGTGATCCGAATCTTAAAAAAGATCTTTACATGGAAAATAATTGGGAATTTTCTAAAGTAGTAGTTTATAGAAATTTATTAAAATGCATACTGTAAAACCTCAAGTTTTCAAATCTATACTGCATGTTGTAGACGAGTATATTTTTAAAATATGATGACTAAGGAGGCATTATTTAACATGACTCCTTTTACTTCCCATCATGCACTGCAAAGTTAAAAGTTATGAGGTCTAAGATTATTTTTGAGCCCAGTGAATTCTTGTTGTATTTTATGTTCCTTAGTATATTCCTTGTTTGGACATTACTACCTTAATGTAGATATTTGGACCTAAGGACAGAGTTTTCTTGGACTGTGTATGCTTGACAGATACAAATGTATTATGAAGAATCCACTCGATCCCTTCAAAAGTATCATATTTAATCTGAGAGCATATTAAGTCTCAATTCTACGTCAAAATACTAAGTTGAATTTAAAAATTTTAAATTTGCATCCAAAATATAAAATACAAAATAGCAGTGGAGTGATAGCACAGTGGGTAGGGTGTTTGCCTTACAAGCGGCCAACATGGCCGACCCGAGTTCGATTCCTCCACCCCTCTCGGAGAGCCCAGCAAGCTACCGAGAGTATTCGATATGCCAGACATAGTAACAACTAAGTCTCCAATGGAGACGTTACTGGGCCCGCTCGAGCAAATCGACGATCAACGGGAGGGAGGGCCTTTACTTTTACCAGTGAATAGTTATGTTAAACTCCTTGACTTTTAATTATTCAGGGCTTTACAGAATACTTTATTGCTCCTGGCTCATACATGCCAGTTTCATCTCACTATGGTTATTTAGCATATTTAACTTTCTTAAATCTGGTTCATAGTTACATATAGTCCTTGATTTGGGGGGATTAGTCTGTCAAAGGAAAATTTTAATATCTTCCATCAAAGTCTACTCTTCTGCACCCTAATGTTTTTCTTTCAGTATCACAACTTGAAGAATCTGAACATTCACTTTGATGACTATAAAAGTATATTCATATTTCTGCTATTTAGAAAACTTGTGTCAAGTAATGAAATAATTTATTAAGGGCATAAACTTGAAAAGGTTCTAAGACCAGATAAATAGCCCCCAAAACTGGAGTACATGGTTTGCATACAGGGGTTCCTGGTTCAATCCCCAGTACCACATTTTCAACAGCACTACCTGGAGTGAACCCCCAAGCACCAAGCCATGAGTTGCTACTCAACAATCATTGGTTATAATCCCCATCTTAAAAAGGGGTTTTTTTTAGTCCTAGTTCTTTCATTTACTAGTTCTTCTACTTTAGGTACATTATTTGCCATAATAATTAGGTTAAGGATAGAGAAACAGCTCAATGGGCCGAGCTCATGTTTGACCTGTGAGAGACTCTCATTAGATCCCTGGTACTGCATGTCCTCCTTAGTATGTCTGGGAGCAGTCTTCAAACACAGACCCAGGAGTTTCCCCTGAATGCTGCCAGATGTGCTTCCCAACTCCTCCTAAACCCCATCAAACAAAACAAAACACAATGAAAAGAATACAGGAAGTAAGGCATTTGCTTTGCATGCAGCTGGCCCTGGTTTCATCCTTGGCACTGCATATAACCATAACCCCTGAACCATCACCAGGAGAACTTAGTGAGCATGAAGTCATGAGTAAGGCCTGAATGCTGCTGGGTGTAGCTCCCAAATTTAGCTTACTCGGATAGGGTGTTTTAGATTATCTCCTCTTGTAGTTGTAAAGATAATACCGCATTATGCATTTTAAGTTGTCTCAATTTGAAAAAAAATGAATGCAGAGTAAGTATTCTCCCCATTTCTGCTGATTTTGGATGGACTCATCTGAAAAAGCATGTCCTGCCTACTATTTATTGCTCGCTTCCCCCTTCAAGGTAATAGGTCTTTCTTTCAGAACAAAGCACAGCCCATGGAGCGATAGCACAGCAGGTAGGGCGTTCGCCTTACAAGCGGCCAACATGGCCGACGGGAGTTCGATTCCTCTGCCCCTCTCGGAGAGCCCGGCAAGCTACCGAGAGTATTTGATATGCCAGACACAGTAACAGTAACAACTCTTCCAGCACATAAAACAAATTTTAAAGCATACATGCAAGAATTTTAAGCCACTTTTATGGATCTATCACTACTAGGTTGAGCCAACTTTTAGAGAAGTTGCTCATATGATGAGTGTAGATAGTCTCTAAACACAGAAAGGCCAGAAAATAAAGAGTAAGATTCTCATGCCTCTGGCTTTTCTTCAGATCAAATTATTTGCTTATCTGTGGTTGAAAATAACCCTAAGATAATCATCAAAATACTCATGCCTTAATCTTTGAATTTGTGTAAAGTAAAATGTTAATCTTGCCCTATGAATATTTTCTAAGAAAGGAAATTCCACGTGGTACAGGTTGAGACAGGAACCGTGCTCAAGTTAGATGCAAATTCTGACTGGTACCTTTCAGTAGCATCTCCAGACCCTTGGATCAAAGTTTTCTAGAGATTCTGATGGCACCTATTTGTTACTCAGATTCCTTGCAGTGCTAGGGGACCAAATATGGTGCTAAGGATCAGGCTAGGGTTGGCTGTATTTATTTCAAGGTAGTGGTGCCTGTGCTGTTTGTCTGGTCTCTAATCAGTAATTCTAACTTCTATTTCTCAGCTATTTTGTTAGAAGCAAAGCTATATGAATAAACAAATTGAGGTGCCCAATAATTTTATATTTCTGATAGAGGTGATAGTGCTGTTTCATTTTTCCCCCTATATCTTCCCTCTGTATATGTCATTATGGTCATGACAGGGGTCTCCCACACACACATACACACATGTTGTTTGAGGCGCTCATGCATTTGGTTGTGGCATCTTGCATATCTTTTTGCTATAGTGTTTGGCAAAGATTGCACACTTTAACTGACGTTGCTTCACACACCTGACTTTGATAAGGCTGGAAATTGTTTGTGAGACCAGGACTGCAGAGTGCAGAGCTGCCAAGGTTGTACTCAGCGTATGTGGGTGGCACTGAGGACCACACGCTGAGTATTAAGTTTGGAAGGCAGGTGTGTGTGTGTGTGTGTGTAATATGTTTTAATTGATTAATGTTTGATGATTTACAATACTGTTAATAATTTAATAATAAATGTACATAATTTTAGCATCATACCTATCACCAGTTTACCGATCTTCCTCCGCTGAGGACCCCAGTGCCCCTTTCTTTCAACCACAAGGCAGGTGCTTTACACATAAGCTACCTCCCACCTACCAGGACTACTGTTTTAAAGACATTATTAGTTTCCTATGAAAATTAACGATGGATGAGAGAAGACTGTATGGGGATGACATGATAAAAGACATGATCAGGGCTGTGGCGTATTTCAGTTAGAGTGCCTGTGCCTGGTAAGTGCATGGTCAAGTTCTTACCCCAGCACTGCATGCTCCTCTCCAGCACAGCTGGGCAGAGTCCAGGCGGCCTTCAAGCACTGCTAAATGTGTCACCCTATTCAAGAAAGGAAAAAATAAATGATCAGCTACTTATAGAGAAAAGCCTCGATTGGGCCTACTTTTTAGGCTAAAGTCAAGAAATAAACTCATTTTTAGATATATTAATTTTGCTACTTTTAAAACTCTTTTTTAAATTTTAAATGCACTGAAGTATTGTCCTAGAAAAAACAGCTCCAAAATTGAATTTAGGATTTACATAATTTCAGAGTATAATGCAAAACATAGCTGTTGTCCATGAAATGCAAATTTGTGCTGCTTCAGGCTGGAAAATCAGATTTCTAACATATATGCATGATACTACTACAAAATGCTCCAGATAAAGCCAGAGGCAGAAGTTTTTAGTCATTAATTTACTTAGGAAGCATTCTTTATCAGGTTTTGCATATACTAGTCATTGTGTTAGCTATATTTATTGCTTTGGCTCTCTCTTGGAGTTGCCAGAATTCCTACAAAATCATTTTACCTTTTTTTTTTAACAGATAATTCCGTGGGTTTATTTTGTATTTGAAAAATATTGCTGGAACATATACCTATATTAAAACCTTTCACAGAAAGAAGTAAATCAGGGATGGCAAAATAAAGGTTTTGTACACATTACAAATATTTAAGTTTTAGAGGATAATGCTTATTTGATTGTCTCACTGATAATTTATCAATTACAAACTTTATAATTCACCTGACAATGCTTTGTGGGAGATGTGGGCTCTGCCTCCCTTGGCCTGTTGGGCTCATTCTATTGCTCCTCTGTCTCCCCTTTTCACAAGCAGTTGTCTCTGTCCTTGATTTCTTATCCATAGTCTTTCAGCCCCTTCAAAAGTTTGGGTGACAGATCCAGAGGAATAGTACAGCAACTGACATGGGTTCAATACCGGGTATCCTGTATGGTCCCCTGAGCACTGCCAGGCGAGATCCCTGAGCACAGAGCTAGGACTAAGCCCTGAGCACCCCCAGGAGTGGCAAAAATGCAAACAAAATAAATTGAAAAAAGTAAAGTACATGATTCCTGAGACCGGAGTGATAGTACAGTGGTAAGTTGCTTGCTTTCCATGTAGCCTAACCTGGGTTTGATCCCAGCATCCCGTATGGTCCCAAGTGCACTGCCAAGGGTGATTCTTGAGTGCAGAGCCAGAAGTAACTCCTGAGCATCCCTGGGTTTGGCTCTAAAAACAAAAATAAAGAACTTAAAAAAATAAACCTTTATAATTCAACAATCTGGAGTGCACACTTTGTATGCCTGAGGCTTGCATACTGAATGTTCTCCTGAGCACTGCCAGAATCAAGCCCCTGAGGATCACACTAGGAGAAGCCCTGCATACCAATTTATGACTCAGAAGCAAATAAAAATTAGTAGTTATTCCCTTTCTTGTGTCAATCAGTGCCTTTAAAGATTGACGACTACTAAAATTTGTAAAGAAAATTCTGTATTTCGGGGTGGAATTTGTTGGACCACATCTGACTGTGCTCAGGATTTACTTCTGGTTCTGTGTTCATCGATCACTCCTAGAAGTACATGGGAGCTATATGCAGTGCCCAGGCATCCAGACAGATTTTTCACATACAAAGCAAGTGCAAAAACCCCTGTACTATCTTTCTTACTCAAATTCAGCAGTGTGTGTGTATGTGTGTGTGTGTGTGCGTGCGTGCGTGTGTGTGTGTGTGTGTGTGTGTGTGTGTGTGTGTGTGTGTTGCCGGAAAACCCTGCCCTTCAGATATTTTACAGATTATAATCAGATATTCCAAGAGGGTGAAAAGCAGTTTGAAAGCAGTTAAAATGCTAAAAAGGTTTAGGCAGGCTAAAGAGATAGATTAACAGGCTAAGCACACGCTATGCATACAGAAGGCCTGGGTTTGATCCTTGGCACCACCTAGTCTCCTGAGTATCACTGGGAGTTACCTCCAGGATTGGGCCCTGAGAACTGGAATAGCCCCTGAGTACTACCAGGCAAGGTCCAAAATATGAAGAGAGAAAGAGTGGTGGGGAGAGAAGAGAGGAGAGAGAGGGCCCTGAGCACTGTCAAGAATAAACCTTGGGCATATACAGGTGTGCCCCCACCAATTAACTAAATTAATTAGGAGAAGATGGAAGGAAAAATATAGTATAATATTTAGCTTTTGAATACACACTAGTTCACTGAAATCACTAGCTCAAACTGTGACATGGTTTTAAGAGCTAAAACTGTTCTGTAAAGCACTGTGGTATCTTAAATCAAAAGGTCTTGTAACCCATACTGTTCATGTGTGGCACAGTGCTTTCAATTAACGATGGACAAAAGAAAACATATTTGACCATCCAGGAATAAAAGCCTAGACTGAAATACCAGAATATTCATCCAGTCCTTGGAGATATTTTTAAAAACATTTTTTTTTGTAGTCAGGAAACTAATACACAAAATTAAAACTTGGTGATTGTATAAAAGTGTGTCTTCCACATTAAACACACTAGGTTGAAACCTTGTAAGGTAGGACCTTGAAATCTGCATTCATTAGACTCTCTGAATGATTCTTATCCACACTCAAATGTCAGAATTACTGTTCTAATAGAAATGGGGAATTGAACCAATTATCCTTTCAAGTCTCATCTAGCATACTGCATACTACACATTTATGAAATAAAGAAGTAATTACTGGCAGAATATATGGCAGACATCAAGCTAAAATTAAATGCTAGTTGATTTAAAGTGTTTGTTTAAAATTATACATTTTCTTCTTTGAATAATTTACAATTAGTTCCATTGATATTTCTAATTTGACATTGGGAGGATTTTTGCCCTTTGTATTATTTGTCCCTTTCTAAGGAAGAGTTCACATACTAAATACACTTCAGCCATTTCATTCAGGACATCTGAGGAAAAACAAAAAGTGTTATGCCATCTGAAGTCTATTTGATAGTGGAATCTTTTTGCAAAGTCAATTTTTCAACTTTTGATCACTTGGATGAATTTTGGATCTCTTAAACTCTTTCTGCTTCTTTGACACTCTATGCTGGAAAAATTCAACACTGGTGAGTACCGTGTTGAAACCTCTCAGTGCTTATTCAAAATCCTTTTAACCATTGCCTACTTTTGTATGACTTACACATGCGAAATTCAGGTGACCATGGAGTCACATCTCAGTTTCAATAGTGACTTGGGAGACTTCTTAGAGATCCGGGGAAGATTATGTCAGCCTTACTGCACTATTTTTTCCCAGATGAACATGTTTGTGTAATCCGTTCATCCCCTTCAAAATGCCTTTACAGGAGCCTGAGAGAGAGAGGCTCAAGTGCTGAGCTCAGGCTTTGCCTGCAGGAGACCCACTCTGATTCCCAGTACCACACGGTTTCCTTGGCACATCCAGGTGTGTCCCCCAGCATAGACCTAAGAGTAGCCCTTGAGCACCTCTGCAGTAGATGGAGACCAATTAAAAGCCTTCAGTACCATGTTGCTGAAGTGACCGGAAGATCTGTTTCAACATCTTCGTTTTGATTAAGTCACAGTTACGTGCACTCTTCTGCTGCCTGCATGACAGTTTGGATGTTCACCCGGACATTTCTTTAGGAAAATGAAGCAAGGTTCCTTAAAACTACCCAGCCTACCAATCAACCATCCAGAAGCGTAGGAAGACTAGTTCTACACAGTCATTCTGATTTCATCAGGGTCATATACAATCTCTTCAGTGTGACAGATTGATTGGGTTTATGAACTATTTTTAAACACCCAGTTTGAGAGGTAATATTGTCAGGTGAGTTTTGTTTGTTTTTTCGTTAGGGGGAAGTTAGGGCGATTATCTTCTAAATTACCTTTAGAATTCAACTGTCTTCTAACCGGCTTTAAACATGAAAGAGTAGATGCATTATTTATGACCTGACTTTCTATCTGTCCAGTTTGCAGACAAACCTTTAATCTTCTGTTCTACGTAACGCACACACATAACTGTAATCATTATCCCAGAGTAATTTACAACCAACTCTCTCAGGGTTGCTTTCCCTTCACAATAAAACAAAGAAATTGCAGAGTTTATTACATTGCCATGGAAAAAAAATATCTTTTTGCCTATTTCTAAGAAAGTCTCCAAAGTCTTAAATGGCCCCAGAATTCATTTGATATATGATTTCTTAATGATTTCTTAATAATATCTAAATAATATTTAAAAATAATAATTATAATATTCATATTTGAAGAGCAGATGAGAAAATTAACTCTAATGGTTAAGATTGATAAATCTCTAAAAGGCAATTCAGCAATACGGAAAAAACATCTTTAAAATGTACACACACTTTGCTATGGTATTCCATCATAAGTAGGAATACCTACTTAAATTTATTAGTAGATAATAATACAAATAAATCATAAATGGAATATCAATTTTGCAAATATACTTACCTAATGGATATATTGTCATTGAATAAAAATCAAAATTATATAAAATATATAGTGTTTTTTTCTGGTAAATAAAAATTAATTTTTTCTGGTAAACAAAAATTTTTTTGGTAAATAAAGAAATTATTTAACAATTTTTTTCTTAAGTTTTCTGACTTATTGTTGAGAACATATTACTTTGGTTCTCATGTTTAAAGGTCTTAAAAACATAATCAAATGAATCAATGTCAACAGTATTGTATCAACTTCAGAGTTGGTAAAGGAGTACATTCTAAGTGTTCTTACCACACACACACACACACGATTATTATGTGATAAGATATGAATTAGTATGAAATGATAATGATGCAGTAGCATATAAATTTGCCAAATCAACAAATGGGTCACTTAAGCTAACCAATGTTGTGTCAGTTATATAACATTGTTTTTTTGCCTTTAAGACAATGTTCTGTCTTAAAGGCAAAGCATCATCATAGTTATTTTCAGTCAGAATGTATTAATTTAGGGTAGAGAATCTGGGCCATTAGAAAAAGAATTTTAAAAAGCATTTCAAAATTTTTGAAAACAGCAATGGGATATTTGGGATCTAAAAGATCATTTCTTTAGTTATATAAAATGTTGACAAAGAAAGTGAAATGAAAAAATTACCTGGGTTCAACTCATCAGCACATGATTCTGCACTTCCATATGACAGGAAGCAGTCCTCAAGCTAGAGCAAGAATTAGTCTCTGAGCACCACCAGGAGTGGCCCCCAAATAAAACAGAATTTAAAAATACACAGGAAAATGTATTTCATTTTGGTATTACCTACATTCTAAGTTGGAGGGAATATTTTTTTAACATGCTGGGGTTTTATCTCCTCTCAGATTTCCTAAATAGAATTATTTCACTTTATTAAAAAAAAATAAACACAGGAAAGGGGCTGGGGGGATGTGTAGTAGGGATAAAGTTACTGCTCCCCCCAAACCAAATCCAACCAATGAACCTAGAAAATCACTCATTTAAAAGAAATCACAATGAGGAAGATACTACTTAGGCACCCTAAAACTGATATAAAAATTACTTTTTTTTTTTTTTTGCATTTTGTGTCACACCTGGTGAGATGCTCAGGTGTTACTCCTGGCTCTGCACTCAGGAATGACTCCTGGCGGTGCCTGGGGGACTGTATGGGATGCTGGGAATCGAACCTGGGTCAGCCGCGTGCAAGGCAAACGCTCTACCCGCTGTGCTATCACTCCAGCCCTGATATAAAAATTTCTAAATGATTGTTTTCATGAAGAAAAGAATCAGTATAAAATATTATTCAAGATAGCGACGATACACGTATTTCATAATGTACACATTTAATTTATTTTAAAAACTTCCTAAGAAGTTTGGAAGTTTGTAGTGACTAGATATAAAATTTATTCCATATTCTATTTTATTAACTCTTAAAATATTAATCTTATCCTATCTACCTTTTCCTCCAAAGGAAAAGGTCTTATATATTGATTTGTAATTTTAAACAATTCAGAAACATTTGTTAATGTTCGGATTTTGATTTGATTATCTTATTTATTTACTTGGTCTATTTGGTCGCATTTCTAGTGCTCAGGGTGCTGCTCAGGTGACCATATGTAGCACCTGGGATTGAACAGAGGTTGACTGCCTCTCTCCGGCCAAGAAGCTATTTTTTCTTTTTTTTCTAAGTTAAATCACAATGACAGAATTATTCCTGATGCAAAGTTATTATGTGCTTTGATGTGTGCAACACAATTTCCACTTATATTTCAAGAAAAATCTAATTCTATAGTGACCAAATTATCTGATCATCACTTGTTTTAGGATATAAATGCCATAAGGCCCTCCCGTTGATCGTCGATTTGCTCGAGCGGGCCCAGTAACGTCTCCATTGGAGGCTTTGTTGTTACTGTGTCTGGCATATCGAATACTCTCGGTAGCTTGCCGGGCTCTCCGAGAGGGGCGGAGGAATCGAACTCGGGTCGGCCATGTTGGCCGCTTGTAAGGCGAAAGCCCTACCCGCTGTGCTATCGCTCCAGCCCTAGTCATCTAATCTAGTCATCTAAATGCCATAGTCATCTAAATGAGCTTATGGGTCTTCAAACATTCTTTACTTCTTTCTTGTAATTAGTTTAAATGAAACAATCTGTTAGCCAGGAGTGAAGATCAGAGATAGAGCATTTGCCTTGCACGTGTGAAGCCCTTGGCATGACAAACAAACAGACAAATTAAAACAACCTATGCTGGCTCCCTTTACTTAAGCTACTTAAGATGATGTTTCCACTGGGCACTCATTATATAACTCTCTCCTGCTATGAAGGACATTTAATTCAGAAGTACTCTAAACAATTTTGCAGGGTTCATGCAACAGTGAGGAGTTGGTTTTGTGCATTCGTGTAGCTTTACCTTATGTGTACCTCACGTTAAGGTGGTCCTTTCCTTTGCTTATTCCCCTTCCTTGTTTTTCCTCTCCTTCCTTTTCTTCCTCTACAATATATGCTCACAGCGCTCTACTAATCCTTCCACTTTTTTAGTTCCAACTCCTTATTTTGCAGTCTCCAACAAGTCAATTATTTTTTCTTAACCCCTACACGGAACCAGAAAGGATGTAATGAGTATGTGTGAGTATTTTTGTGGGTGGTGGGTACAAAGAATGATTTTGGGTAAATCTTTATTTTAATCTAATTTTTATCTTATTGGGCTACACCTGCTGTATTTAGCTGTTAATATAACTGGCTTTTCCTCGCTTTTATTGGGCTACACCAGCTGTATTTAGCGGCTATTCCTGGCTCTTTGCTCAAGATTGACCCCTGGTGGTGCTCAAGGGGACCATACCTAGTGCCTGATTGAAGTTGTATTGGCTGTATGCAAGAAAAAATAATGCCTTACTTCTTGCACTATCTCTCTGATAAGATGTTTACTTTAAATGTTAACCAAGAGGCTGAATTGGTTAGTACTGAGCAGTGAGAACTGGAGAAACAGCTCTGAGGGCTAATTGGTGGGCATATTTCACACACTGGAGACACAGTTTGATTCCTAGTGCCACAAGGTCCCCTGAATACCACTGGGAACAACTTTGAAAGAAAACCCTGAGAACTGGTTGGCATTGCTCAAAAGACAAGAACAATAACAACAATAATAACAACAAACACAGCTAAGGATAAATAATAATATATTTTAAAAGTAAACTATGTAAATTTTTGGATTATACCTGGCATAAAGAATCAATGTCTTGATCGTGTGATTATGTTTAGTTATTGTGACCATCTGAATTTGAGAGCACTCAGATCCACACCTTCTTGACTCTGTCTATACCACTAAATTCCACATAGAATAAAAGAAGACACCGAGCGAGTAATTAAAGAATAAAAGAATAAAAGAAGATACTGTTTCTAGAATAAAAGAAGATACTGGGGACTATTTGAAGACTATTTTTACTGCAAAAGAAAGCAAGTTATACTAATGTTCATTGTAGGTAGAAAAGCAAATGAAGACTCTTAATTATTAACCTTAGCTACATATTTAAAATTTAGTAGGCTTAAGGTAAGAGTTGACATGTCTTGATTGTTTAGAAATGCAGCTACAGAGGACATTGGATGTTCCTGGAAATTCCATATGACAGTAGACACTATTAATTATTTTCAAAGTGAGGGAGTTGTAATTCAATGAATCTTATAATTAGCTCATCTAATACTCCCTTAAGAGCAACTGGAATTATTTTAGTTAATTGTGAGTTAATTGATGTATAAGTTGTGCAGCTTTGTTTTAGTCTAATAAGCTAAAACAATTTTCACTGCACTAAAGACATGTATGAGGATGTTTATGTGTCTACATGATACTGTTAGATTGAGCACATGCATAATATTTCATCTTCACATCCATGAGTGCTGTATGTATTATTCTATCCGTTTTAAAATTTTTATTTTTTCTGTTTTTGGGAGTCATACTTGGTAGTGGTTTGTCATTACTCTGAATTTCCTGCCTGTAAATCATGTACTCAATCTACTAAGTGATCTCCATATATATGCATATATGTGTATATACACACGCACACACATATATATTTATATATGCATATTCATTTTTAGGCCATACATCATTAGATCTCATTAGCTCTTTTTGGTAGAGCTTGAGTATGTTTCTGTGTCCCGGTTATTGTTAGGGTCCAGTGTCCAAAGGACCACACAAAGCAATGAGCTTGTAGTATAGTTTTATTGGGCACAAGTCAAGAAAGCTTTGAGTTCAGAAAGCTGAGAAAGTTGTCCTCTCTAGAGTAGGAGAGGGTTCCCCCTTCTTTCTTGCACCTTTTCAAATCCCTGATTTCTGCAAGTTGCCCAAACCTTGGAGGTCTTGCTAACTTCCTGGTGATAGTTTACCTGATTGACCGCCTTCATCTGGTTTGTGCTGGGCAAGCACCATGTCAAACTCCTATGGGTTGTTACCATCTGTGAGGTTCATGTCTCATCTCTTTCCGAGGACTGGCCAATGGAAGGTTTCCACATCCTGCTGTGCATCAGGGTTTTTAGCTAACTCTGTAATCCTGAGATATGCCTCAAGGCCATGGTCATGGCGATACAAATTTTACACTAAGCAAGCTTTGGGTGCAGAACAGCTGCCACTTCAAAATGGTGGTTCTTATGCTGTGCTTAATAATACCTATGTTCTCTGGCAGTAGTGGGGAGAGCCCCACGTTATCCTTTGTTGAGGCTCTGTTGCGTAACTGGACAATTTCAACTCTTCGGAGGCTAGTGCTCACCGCCACTTCTGGGACCAATGGCCAGATGCGCTTCTCTTCTGGATGCTGGATTTGGGCACATCTCCCTCTGCAGAACCCAGATGGTGCTGTTCCAGTGCTTGGATTAGCTTCATTCAACCTATGTTAGCTCTCTCCTGGGAAAAGGGAAAAACTTCTTTTAATTGAACAAATAAGTGTGAATTGTGCTGAGGTTTTATTTTTTTCCAACAAATGTATATTGCGTTGATATGAAACTTTATTTCCAATTTTCTGAATCTTCTGTGATTGGAAGTAGGGAATTGAAACATAGAAATTTGAAAATTGTAAGAAATGGTCATAGTTAGAACGATAATATTCAGGAAGAGTTTTCCTTGTTCTGAGACGTATTGGTATAAGGCAGATATATCCATTTTGTGTCTTTGAAACAGTGATGACCTTAGTGAAGTAATTCAGATCTAAATATTTAAGGAGGGAGTATTTATATATATTTTTTGTAATGCCACGGCTGTTTTATTAAGGATAAACTGTGAGAGTCTTTCATAGAGCTTATGGGTTTTTTCTGTTGTAGTTGTTTTACTTAATGGTTGGATGACATTTTTAAAAGAATTTCCATTATGCTTAAACTTATGGTAATTTTATTTTTAGATATAGAGACGCAAATGCACAAATCTATAGAGCTTATGTTTTCTGAAATGACAGAGTATATTGTTTAAATTTCCTTGGCATTGGAAAAGAGATTTTCAGGGAGGTTCCTTAGCATACAGAAGCTTTGAGGCGAGAGAACTTTGTGCAAAGACTAGAAGTGCCAGGTTTCTGTGCTTTCATCGGAGTCTGGTATTTACTCTCTGTTTTGACAGAGAACCATGACCAAATTCCCTTGCTCATTTGCTAGTCATGCACTATGTGCTCTTGATCTTGTCAAAATACTTGATCATAAGATGTCCTGGCATGGTTTGATATTTTAGTTGGAAAAATGTGGCAGTCCTAATTGGGGGTTAGATCATTTCACCATCTCCAACCTTTCTCTTAGGAAGGAGTACACAATAGTCCACCTTATGACTCTCCTTTGCCATGCAAGAAATGTACGTTATCATATATGTAAATACTTGAAAAGTAGGGGACAGTCAGGTTCCAGGTCCGAAGTTAGGTTTTTCCTGAACAGCTCTTTACTAATGAATGTGAGTCGGAATAAGAACCCCGAATATCTGATTCTACATACTATCTCTCCCTACCACAATACACTGTTTTTACTACTGTAATTTTTTTTTTATTGAACCAAGATGATGTGGTGTAAATAATTGTGTCACAAAAACTTTTGAGTAGTTCCTTGGATGGTCCTCCCTGTATAAACAGAAATGACTGAAGGGGGTTAATCCCTTTTTCCTGGCTCTGCAAAGTGCATTTGTCACCAGTATTCCCTACTTAATGACCACAGCTATTCCCTATAGAGTTTGTTGATGTTTGTTATTGCCACCTGATTTTGCTTTCTTGGTGATTCTTTTCAGAAAGAATCACTGGGTTCTTCGTTAGTCATTTCTCAAGTAACTGATTTTGAGGATTTCTTTCTTCATCTTATTGCCTAATGTCTATAAAGTGAGATGTCTAGGAGTAAAATTACTTTTCTTTTATGGGGTCAAATATGACAATACACTGCTCCTGGCTTAGTGTTCAGGAGTTGTTCCAGTGGATACTCTGAGAACCAGAAGGTGCATGGGCTGAAATCAGGGCCTCTTGCAGGCAAAGGTTGTGCTCTGGACTTGGAACTATCCCTCCAGTCCTTGAATGTAGTTTTGTTTTGGAAACGTTTGATCTGACATCCTAGTAATCTTCTACAAGATCATTGTTGGTGATTTTAATGCCAAGATAGGACCAAGAAGATCAGCCAAAGAACTTCACATTGGGACCCATGGCCAAGAATGGAACGAACAGGGTGAGAGACTATCTGAGTTCATCATGTCGACCAAGACCACCCATGGTAACTCACAGTTCCAGAAGGCCGAATCTAAACATTGGACATGGGAGTCTCCCGGTGGACAGTTCCACAACAAAATTGACCAATCATATTCAATCGACAGTTTTGCCTGACCAATGTCGCTGTTGTCCCAAAATTCCAAATGGGATTGGACCACTGTCTCCTTAGTGCAGAATTCTACTTCACAAAGTGAGGAAAATAGACTGAAAAGTTTAGGAAGAGAACTTTCAGAACGACCAGCAACTGGGAGCTCTTTGTCACTATTGCCGCAACATGGGAAGATGCAGTCCTTGACAACATTGACAAGGAATATGATCGACTGGTTCAGCACCTTGATGATTGTGCGAGGAATGCTGAGGGAGAGATAGCCACAAAAAGATGTCTGTCTTCAAAAACTCTTGAGCTCATTCACCAACATGGCTTGGCGCAAGCCTCAGGCAACCACAAGCGAACGTCTGAGTTCACAAAGCAGTTCAGAGAAGCGATCAAGGAAGACCTCAAAGAGAGAAGAGCAGCAGTGCTGGCAGATGTGGCAGAAGCCGGGAAGAATATTTGCAAAGCCCTCCTGTCCTTTGCCAACTACAAGACCAAGATGACATCTGCCCTCTGACATCCTGATGGATCTATCACATCTTTCAGAAGAGCAATGGAGAAGATTATCCATGACTTCTACTCGGATCTCTTCAAGAGCCATGTCCACCTGCCCACATACCAAATTCTACAGGATGGATGTGTCGTTCCCAAAGTTCTCCCTTCTGAAATCCAACACGCATTTTGTCAGTAAAGAAGAGAACAGCATCCGGTGCAGAAAAGGTCAGACCTGAACACCTGAAGAACCTACTATCAGTACTCATCAATACACTGACTCGGCTCTTCACATGCTACCTGTCTGTCAGAAGGCAAGGTTCCATCCCAGTGGAAAACCAGCAGGACTGTACTACTGTATAAGAAGGGGGACATCCATGATATTGGCAACTATTGCCCAATCTGCCATCTGTCATCTACAAGCTGTTCATTTGAGTCATCCTGGATAGGATTGGCAGAACAATAGATGAACGATAACCATGCGAGCAAGTCAGGTTCCAAAAAGGATTCAGCATGATCGACCATATCCACATGGTAATCAAGCTCATTGAGCTCGGGAGTTCAAGATCCCTCTCTGTCTAACATTCTTTGATCTAAAGAAGGCCTTTGATTCTGTTGAGATGGAAGCGGTCATTGAAGGCCTAGCCAAACAGGGCATTCAAACTCAATACATCAGGGTCCTCTGTGAGCTGTATTATGGATTCATGACCAGAATCTCACCATTCTACAAGGAAGTGATCATCCATGTCAAGAGAGGCGTTAGGCAGGGTGATACTATTTCACCAAAACTCTTCAGTGCCACCCTTGAGGACATCATGTGACGACTGGAATGGGAAGGAATGGGAGTGAAGATAGATGGCCAGCAATTACACTACCTCCGCTTTGCTAATGACATTGCTTTAATAACACCAAACATTAGCCAAGCAGCACAAATGTTTGCCGACTTCGACCGTGAGTGTGGAAAGGTTGGACTACAGCTGAATCTCACAAAGACAGTGTTTATGAGAAGTGATCTCATTCCTGACATTCCATTCGCTCTCAACAGAACAACATCCCCAAATGCAGCACTTTTGTGTACCTAGGTCGAGAAGTCAACATGACAAATGACCTGGCACCTGAGTTGTGCAGGAAGACGAGAGCAGTTTGCAACGCCTTCATGAACGTCGAAGAAATATCTAAGAGGACGAAGAACCTCCGGCTCTGGGCACATCTCTTTGATTCCACTGTTCTTCCTGCAGTAACATACACCTCAGAGACCTGGGCCCTATGGAAACAGGATGAGAATGCTATTTGGGTCTCCCAAAGAGGAATCGAAAGAGCTATGCTTGGAGTATCACACTTCACTCAAATGAGAGAAAGAATCCGGAGTTCTGACCTCCATTGATGATCAAGAATCAGGGATGATGTCTCATTTGCCAAGGTGTCAAAAATCAGATGGGCTGGACACATAATGTGATTTGGAGATGACAGCTGGACTAGAGCCATTACCGACTGGATTGCACAAGACGTCAATCAATCGCATGACTGCCCACCTACGAGATGGGCAGACTTCTTTGTCAAGACCCTGAATGATTGGTTTGAAGCTCTGGAGTGAGCAGACACCATTAGGCTACACTAGCACGTGACAGGGACGAATGGAGATGTTACTGGCGCCCACCGGAGCAAATCAATGCGTAATGGGATGTCAAGTGATTAAGTGACATCCCCATTGTCAGGAAAGGGCTGGAGGCTGTAGTAAGTGTGGTTTTAGATTTAAAATTCTTTTTTAAAGATTTAGTTGACTTAGCTCAAATATCTCCCCTTTATTGAGGGGGGGAACCCCTGGAAGTACTCAGGGTTTACTTCTGGCTCTGTTCTCAGGGATCAATCTTGATAATGTACAGGGAACCATAAGTGGTGCAAGGTATTGAACCCAAATCAGTTTTATGCTAAGCAAGGCCAGTTTGAATTTGGCACAATCTGTGTTTTCAACTGCAGAGCGGTAAAAACACTTGATTTGTAATTAAATTTTATAAATTAGATACTTTTTTTTTGGTTTAACATATTCTTACTAGGGATAGATTTTAAAATAGCAATATCTATCATATCATTGAGATCAATGGCTTGTTCACTGAGCCAGGCACTTTATCGTCTGTGGTGAAATGCTGTGTGTAGAATAATTCTTCTTTCCTTACCATTCCTGCATGTAAAGTATGCACACTATCTCTTTGAGTCATCTCCCCAGCTCTAGTCTGATATTCACTTCTCTAAATCATTTTCATGTCAGACACCGAGCTTGGCTAAATATTATATGATATATTAACTGATGAAGTATTTTACTTTCAATAAATTTTAGGAAAGTCCTTAAGCTAATCTCTAAGTATTTATCAGCAGGAAGTATTGCGTTTCACTTGTAAACTAAATTAATAGCATCTCCCTGCCCCCATTCATGACAGAGTCATGTTATTGTATAAACATTTGATATACATTAAGAATAGGGTTTGAGTGGGCTGGAGAGATAGTACAGCGGGAAGGATGCTTGCCTTAGCACGTGGCTAACCCAGAATCAATCCCCAGAACCCTTCCAAGCCTGCCAGGAGTGAATCCTGAGCACAAAGTCAGAAGTAAGTCCTGAACACTGCCGGGTATGATCCAAAAGCAAAACAGAACAGAATAGCATTGGAGTACTGGAAAATCAATACATACATAAAGGTATTTGCCTTGGTGCAGTTGATCCAGGTTTGATACTGAGCACCTTATATGCACATCCTGCTCTGAACCTCTAGAGGGTCACTCCTGAGTACAGAGTCAGAAATAGCCCCTGGCTATTGCTAGGTGTGGCCCAACCCCCAAACAAAATACAGAATGTAAGATCCTGTATTCCTCGCAAGGTATTTCATATATCCTGAAGACATTTGGACATAGAATGTCAAGAAAGAGTGCTGAGTTGTATAGAGTCTCACTTAAACTGTGGGTTGCTGCCTCACATTGGGTTGTGTAGCTGGAATTTCTCATGACTCCCAAAAGGCAAAGTTTGGCAAAAGTGAAAGGTTTTCAAGTGTGCGACGAACAAAAACGAATTCAAGTTATGAATCTGAGGTATTTTCGGCAGTGTTTATAGATGTATTCATCAGGTGAAAACAGGTTGTAAATAGAAAAATCCCTGGGTGGGATACTTTAAGTCATCCTTAATTACTGGGGGCAGGGTGGGGGGGGCAAAGGGATGGCGTAATGGTCTAAGACTATGTAGGAGATCTAATTTTGATCCCTTAGCACCATCAAGAATAACCCTTGAAGACTGATGGGTGTGACCCACAAACAAACAAACAACAACAACAACAAAAAGGATGTAGTTACTAGGTCTTATTAGAAAACATTTGTTAAAAGAACATACAAAATGCTCCCACTTTTAGACATAACGTTCTCTTCAAGGCTGAACTTTACCTTTCTTCCTTACAAAGCATTACAAAAATCCAAGCATCTCAGCCATTCCAATCAGCCAATGTTTCAGTGTGTGTCTGTGTGTGTTTATACTCCTGAAATCAAATATGAATGGTATGAATGTAAAAATGCTATCGTTACAGAGTTATTCTATTACGTTGTCATTTTGAGAGAGGCTGTTTCCCCAAAGTCAAGAGTGAAATTATAGCAGGTGCAGTTTCAGGCTTCAACAATTATCTCAGATTACCCTTTCAATAAGATGTTGACAGCCTCGAGAAATCAGTCTTACTATGCTGACATTTGGAAGCAGCCAGGCATTGCAAAACATAGCATGGTAACTGCAGTGATTTGGGGGCTCTGAAATCTCTTCATCTTGTTAATGAATTTTTTTTATCACCTTAAAAATAAACCTACCTTCCTCATTGGAACTTAATATCTTTCTGATAGTATGATCTATATTATATTTGATCTCTGGCAGCATTCCTAAAATCCCTGGGAACTCTGGAGAAGAACAATATAGAAGTCTCTCTTTTCTTTCTATTTTGTTTTTTCTTTGTTAATGAGATGAATTAAGGATAGAGCAGGTTGCCCTGAGAACCAGCTTTGATTGGAGGCTTGGGCTTTCAATCCCACTGATTTAGACAACAGCCAAAGATTTAACCTTTCTTATGTCAGTTCCGTTCCTCTGGGCACATCTCTTTGGACAGACTGGCAGGCTACTGAATGTAGCTTGCCCACACGGCAGAGTCCGGCAAACTCCCCGTGGCGTACCCAATATGCCAAATACCAGTAACAATGATGGGTCTCATTCTCCTAACTCTGAAAGAGCCTTGAATATGGCACTTTTTTAAAAATCTCAGGGCTAGGATGAAGGAGACCTTACTGGGGCCTGCTCGAGGCAATCGATGAATAACAGGATGGTAGTGATCGCCGTGATGTCAGTTTTGAACAACTCCCGAAGGACTGTGTTCTGGGATCCTTAAGGACTGGCCATGGGAGGTTTGGAGATTTGGGTGTCCGTGATGTGCCTCCGAAGAAGGTGGAATCACGAGATCTTTCCCTCACATCCTTGTCTGTGTATCTCTTCCGTCAGTGTGTTCCTGAGTTTTACAAACTTTTTAACAAACCAATGTTTGCATAAGTAAATTTTTCTGTTAGTTCGGTGAACAGGACCTAACAAGGTAATCAAGTCTGTAGACGGGAGAGGGGAGTAGGGGGAGGGAGGGTGATCTGTGGAAACTTGTAGTTTCCAATTGGTCATTCAGGAGTACAGTTTACAACTGAGGAAGTGGTTTTGTGGGGACTCAGCCTTAACATGTAGAGTCTGGCACTGTCTCCAGAGAGAAATTGGGGTGATTTCTTGGACACACTGGTGATATCCTCATTGCTTGTTGGTATGAGTAAGCCTCCCCAATTCCATCCAGCTTTTTATAGGTATTGGCACTTGTATTTACGAGTCCCAAAGAATTTTCTATTTTTTTTTTTGGTTTTTGTTTGTTTTGGGGTCACACCCAGTGGTGCTCAGGTCCTAACCCCAACTCTGCTTGAGGACCACTCCCAGCAGTCCGCTGGGACCATGTAGTTCATGGGATGGACCCAAGGCCCAAAGCTTATGGCGAAGGCTACAGCATCTTACTCTGTCTCCCCAACCAGAATTCCACACTGGAAAATAGCTTGATGCAGTGTCTTTTAAGTCAGTCAGAATCTGCACTGTTTGTGTTCAAGCTAAGCAGGAGTAGATGTGTTCCTTCATACCTGCAGGAACTATTGCCTTTCAGTAGGCTAATAGTAGGAGGAATTAGAACCTGCTGTAATTTTACTCTACAAACAAAACAAGATTGAAGTTACACGTGAGCTTTCATCAACAGTTATGTTTGCCACATTAGACAAAATGTATGATTTTTCTTATTAGGTCTCAGGCTCCCTTCCTCTTTATTTTCACCTGTTCCTCCCTCTTGCTTTCTCTTTTTGGGCTCCTCGTGGCTCAGAGTTCTGGGCTTGTTCCTGGTGGAGAACTACGCAGGCCTGAAATCTATCCCCGGCCTCCTGTGTACAGAGCATTCTCTCAGCCCATTAAGTCATCTCTCTGGTTCCTGAGCTCTCCCTCTCTGTGTTATTTTTTAATCTTATTTACCAGTGGAAATTTATTACCAACATGTAATATTATTTTACTTATTTGCATTTGTCAGTATTTTTAAAATTAATTATTATAATTCAGATTGCATGTTGAAATAATGTTAGCATTTATCTTTTTTCTATTATTTTTAGGGCCCCCTGGGGTTTATTCCTATGCTCAGGGCTTACTCCTGGTGGTGCTCGGGAGATCATATAGAGTGCCAGAGATCAGAGTTAGATGTGTGCAAGACAAGCACATTAACTCCTGTATTATTGTTCTGGCCCCTTTATAGTTCTGAGTTACATAGTTACCTCCCCACCCCAAAATGCTCATGACTCTCCACCAATACTGCCGCTTCCAGTACAACTCTTTATTTCCACCCCCTTGCTTGTCATTCCCAGTTCTATAAAGCAGGACCATGAGTATTTTTATGATTTCGCCTTGTCCTTATTCCGGTTTAATTTCTCTATGTACCATGTTTGGATTCTCATTAGGTGAGAGTGGTACTCCACTATCCCAGATGACTACTAGTCACAATTTGCTCCCAGGTGCAAGAGTATTAGTATCACCTGGGTGTTCATTAGAAACGGTTGTAACTATGCACATAACAACTATAAAGAACAATGGTACAGAGAGTTGATGTTTGTCTTGCAGAAAACTAGAACTTTAGAAAAATTGAATTTAAGGTTCCACTTCAGAAAAACAAACTACAGTTTGTCAAGTTCACCAGGAGAGTTTGCTCTTCATTTGTTTGTGAAGCACTAATCTAAGGTCCTTACTAAGAATGTATTTTAGAAAAAAGCCACCATTCTTTCCCAACTGAATTGCAACCTGAGCTTTCCTTCTGGTTTCAACAATTTCTAAAATAGAGTGAAAACTAAGTTCTATCGCTTCATGATCCAGTTATAAATCTATGTATCAAAGTATGTGTGATCATTTCTTTTTTTTTAATGATTTTAAAAATGGGTCTTGACCAGCAGCATCAATTGGCACCACTGGGGAAATTAAGTTTGCAAATTATTGGGCTGTAACCAAGATCTATAGCGACCTCTTTATGAAAGCTGTAGGAGATAGAGTGCTGAAAGGACCAAATATATGTTTTGCAGGCAGGAGGCCTGGGTATGTCAGGCTGTGAAGCATGGTTCCCCGAACGTGTTCCTCCTGTTATTGTAGGGGGAGAAGTTCCAGACAATGCTCAGGAACCCTGTGACTATCCCAATCAGCCAGTGAGGTTCAAAGGTTAAACGCTTGGACTCAGCTCTGCCATGCTGTTGGGGGTCTACAGTGCTAAGGACCACCAGAGCTATGCCCATAATGCTTGGGGGCCTCATGGCTATTCCTGGTGGCTCAAAGGCCATATGATGTTGGGAAACAAATTTGGGACCTTATACATGCCTTGAATTGACTTCCCATCTCCTGAACAGATTCAGTTAGTTCTTCTGAACAGACCCACTATCTGAGTGATTAAAAAAAAAAATTCCTGTAGAATCTTTTTTTTAAAAAGGTAGTTTGTTTTCCAAATAATTTTGCAAATACCCAGAAAGACCTATGATAAGAGGTTTACTGTCACTGAAAAGAAGCTGGAGACCCAGCTCAGCAACCTGGAATTTTTTTCCATGCAAGAAATTTTTATTAAATATTGCAAACCACAATAGAGAGAAAGAGACAGAGAGAGAGAAAGAGAGAGAGAGAGAGAGACCAAGAGAGGGGGGAGCAGAGAGAGAGCGGGACAGGGACAGAGTTGGAGGGAGAGTTAGAGAGAGAGATGAAGAGACAGGGAGAGGCAGAGGGAGAGGGAGAGACAGGGAGAAGGAGAGAGATGGGAGAGGGAGAGACCGAGAGACAGAGACTGAGAGAGAAAGACAGAGAGAAAGAGAGAAGAAAAGTGCCTGTCATAGAAGCAGGCAGGGGATGGGGGGGTGATGGGAGGGACCCTGGGAACATCGGTACTGGGAAATGTACACTGATGGACGGATGGGTGTTGGGATACTGTATGACTGAAATCCAATCACGAACAGCTTTGTAACGGTCTATCTCACAGTGATTCAATAAAAAAAGTTTAAAAAAATAAATCCTGCTTTTTTTTTGGCCAGAACGGCCAGCATTCAGTAAATCGCAAAAATGACCAACACCAAGGGAAAGCGGAGGGGCACCCGCTATATGTTCTCCAGATCTTTCAGAAAACATGAAGTGGTTCCTTTGGCCATGTATGTGCGTATATACAAGAAAGGTGATATTGTAGACATAAAGGGAATGGGCACTGTCCAAAAAGGAATGCCCCACAAATGTTATCATGGCAAAACTGGAGGAGCCTACAGTGTTACCCAGCATGCTGTTGGCATTGTTAACAAACAAGTCAAGGGCAAGATTGTTGCCAAGAGAATTAATGTCCGCATTGAGCACATTAAGCACTCTAAAAGTTGAGACAGCTTTCTGAAACAGGTGAAGGAAAATGATGAAAAAAAAGAAAGAAGCCAACGAGAAAGGAACTTGGGTTCAACTGAGGCGCCAGCCTGCTCCACCGAGAGAAGCACACTTTGGAAGAACCAAGGGAAAGGAGCCGGACCTGCTGGAGCCATTCTCTAGGAATTCATGGCATGAGAAGTGTTTGTTTAAAAATAAAGAGACTCCTGGACTATAAAAGTAAATAAATAAAAAAAAAATCCGATTTAGCCCCTAGTACAGCCACGAGAACTGATCTGCAAGTAACTCTTAGCATGTTGATGCTGGGGCATACCACCTGTGGCTCACACTTGATTGTGATTTAATTAACACAAATTGCAGTGTAGGATTCAACTCCATAAGCAGCACTGGATGTGGCTGTAAAACAGAGAGCAAAAAAAAAAAAAGCCAGTCTTTAAAACATTTGAAAAAATACTTCACTTTGAAACTGTGCCTGGCAGGGCTCAAGAACTATTTCCAGATCGCATCACCCTCATCCTCCTGGTGCTCAGGGAATCTTATGCAGTGCCACGGGCTGAATTGGCACCACCTGAAGTCAAGGCAAGCAACTTAAATCCTTGTCTTCAGCTCATTAAAAACCACGATCTTAAAACCTGGACATGTAACTTCTTGGAACAATGACTGAGGCAGGCAACTGAATTACCAGTCTCTTCCAAAGCGACTAATTCTTTGGAAAGGGTGGACTTAGGTGTCTGCCCCTTGTCATGTTGGTTTACTTTTTCTCAATCTCTTTTGACATTTCACTATACTTGGCTGCTGCTCTCAGCCCGAACTAGTTGAAGGCCTGCTGCGCTTGCTTGTCTGCTGTGCTTCCCCGCTCTGACTGAGGCTGCCCTGTGACAGCCTCCGACTTCCTCCTCTCCGCACAATCATTTCCTTGGCTGCTGCCCAGCAAAGGCTCTTACCTGAGGCTTAATACAGATTAAATGCTTGCTGTGCTTCATGCATTTAGATTTATTAAGTCCATCAACCGTCCTAACTTCCTGTCTTGTAATGCCGTTGTGTCTGATTTGGAGATGAGTAACTTCTTTGATAATTACCTGTCTCTGTCTTCCCCTCCATACTTCAGTGCGGCATGCATGTGTCTCTCTTGTCAGATTTTCTGCATCCACTGATGTGTGCTCTGCTGTTTTTCAGCCAGAGCCTAGGTTGCTTGTATTTTTTCAAAGTTAAGACAAAATCAATAACACAGAAAAAGAATGGTTTCTACCTGTCAGGATGAATGACTAGTTTTACCTTAGGACATCTAGAGAAAGTAGAATGCACACGTATATTTTAAATCAGTGTCAGTATACTTTACATCAGCTTAAGTCCTTAAATGCTTGTCGCTTTGTAGATTTGTTTATTTTGAGCTATGTCCAGCAGTACTCAGGGGTTGCTCTCGATGTGGTACTTTGGGGTTATTCCCAAAGGTTCTGAGAATTGTATCTGGGTCTCCTTCATACAGACCATGTACTCTACATACTCGATCCTTTGCAATTATATCACCAGCCTTTACTGTGGAGTTATTGGAGCAACTAGGTCCACCTGCAACTCTGCTCTAGTTTATCATAGATTATGGGTGTGTGTGTGTCTGCGTGTCTGCCTTATCTACTTCAAGAGACATTAGCCTACGTTCTTTATTCTGGTATTCACCCTAAAATACAGTTATAGTACTGAACTTCCTTCTGTGATGAAATAAAGGACAACTTACTAAGTCTAGTTTCATTTGTGCCAGTTAGATCGCTATAATTTAGTGTCATCAAAAATGTCCCTAGCTCCTAAAATAAAACATTAATTGTTCTTTGTTTCACTTCTCATCTCCTTTTTTATTGTGGTAAGGACAAGTATGTTATTGATGGGAAAATGCGAACTTGTGACAGGAGAGCAATTAGTGTGAAGACCATGACTAATTAAAATAAATGCTCTTCTCATTTTCTAGAATCAAGGTTGTGCACTGGGCTTGTGATTCTTTCTTCCTTCTTCAGGCCATAAAATTATGATGTGACTTTAAGATACTTGGAATAAGTCCTCAAGTACCCAAAATATTAACTGCTTAAGAATTGACTTTGACAATAGGTGAATGAAGGAACAGGGTGTTTTGAAAACAAACCTTGGTCTTTAGCTCCTAAAGTTCTTTGCATAAATTTTCCACCACCTCCACCATTAGTTAAGTTTCAACATAAATCGCTTTCTTCTCATTTATTACTATTTCTGGATGATAAAAATGACAGAAGAGAGAGGAAGGAAAACATTTTCATGAAAGCACAGTCCATGGAAATTTCATAAAGTCAGTGATGGCAAAATCAGAGAGCTAAATTCTCTTACTGAAATGCAACTTGTGTCAAATTCATCAATTACAGTATTAATTTACAGTAAAAATTCTAATTTGCTTGATAACCCTCTAGTAAAAATAAGATTAAAGATAAGATTTAAAAAATTGAAGATTGAGACTAGTTCTGTTGATTAGTATACTAGTGCAGTGTTTCTCAACTATGGGCCAAATCCTTCTCCCCCTCTCTGCATCCCCTGGTCTAAAAGGTATCCTTAGGGTCTCACAGAAGTGAAATATCATAAATAGCATAAGACAATTATAGTCTTTTTAGAATCAAGGTTGTTCACTGGGCTTGTTATTCCTCAAATATCTTAAAGTCAGATCATAATTTTATGGCCTGAAGAAGGAAAAAAGAATATCAAGGGGTCAAATTATAGGGCATAGACTGACAGGAAGGAAGAAAATAAGGTCGAAAGAGGGCTATGATGGAAACAAGATTAGCACTGGCTGTATAGGCAGTACTTTTTGTTGTAGTTTTGCTGATGTTTGTCAGCGTAATGCCATGTTCAATACATATGTGTGTTTGAATAGATCTAATTTGCTCAGTGCATACCTGTATGAAGCCAAATTCAATTTGAAGGTAACTTGGCTACCTTTTATTTTGGGGAGGGGTTGTGCTACACCTAGCACTGGCTCTGTACTCAGGGACCATGCCTGGCAGGAATTAGGGGACCATATACTGCAATGGTGATCAAACCCAGGTTGATCACATGTTCAAGGCCATGTTGCCTGTAGTACTATCTCTCCTGTCCCATTTTAGTTATGTTAAGAGAACTTCATTTGGGGTAGGAGAAAGTTCAATGGGATAAGCACATACTTTGCATATAGATGTCCTGGATTTGAATCCTGGTACATCACTGGTGCCCCAAGCATTGCTGGAAATGGTCTCAAAACACAAGCTGGAGGCAGCCACTGAGCATTGCCAGGATGGCCTAAAACAAGACAACACTATCATCTCCAAATGAAAGTGTTTCTGGAGCTAGTCATAGTAAATAAGTTTGGGTCTAAATTTTGTGTCTGTTGTGTATGTTTTCGTATGTCTAAAGCAGCAGGTATTATATGTAGGAAATAGACTTGAAAGTATTCTTTTTATTTGATGATTCTGCTAGAATGTGTTTATGGTTATGGAGATTTGAAGTCTCTGGAGTGAGCATTCTCCATGAAGCCTAAAGCTAGAAAATTTCTTGATACCTTCATTAATTTTGGCAGAGGTCTAGTAAAGTCATGTCCGGAGTTTATAAAAGTTAGTCACATCAACCTACGATGGTGAATGCATTGCATCTGAGCTTAGGGGTAGTACTATTTCTCTGACCCCATTTTAGCTCTAGTACTGGAGAAAGCTTTCCAGTAGTGTGACAGTAGTTTGTTATTGACCTGAATAAAAAAAAAAGGAATCTATTCTGGGATACAGCTAAAAGGAAAACAGAACTAGAAAGGAAGGTTTTACATAACAGCAGGAATTTGACTCATCTTTTCTTCATTTGGATTAATTTTCCTCTTCTGCTCATTAAGTCATTTTTCTTGGGGTAAGTGTTCTCTCTATCCCCCAGCTAGACTTGATGATCTGGATAGAGGTTCCCACCCTGGGAGCTCACCAGCTGAAGCCTACATGCACCACACTGTAATGATAATTGCTTGGCTCATTTCTTCTGCACAGAACTGTAATATACTCCTAGAAGGCAGGCTTCTTGTGTTGGAGGCAATCATAGCCCATACTTGCCATTAAATATTTCATAAATATGAAATCAATAATGTATCATATTAAAGCCTCATGACAGTGGTCTTTTCCTTTTTATTTATTTAATTTTTTGGTATAAGTGCCTCCTAATGGTCCTGTTTAGTGATGTTTTAAAAAAAAATTTAGATCATTTAAGAATTATTAAGAGCTAAATCAAGTCAACTAGACTTCTTAAGACTCCTGGAAATGAAGCATTAGGCACTTTGTCTTTAAGGTAATATACTTTGTATAAAGGTCCTGTGTTCAATATTTGTCCTTGGAAAACTATAAACCTTAAATGAATATCATATCGATATAATTATTTTTGATTATGCTTGTGTGATAAATTGGGAATGTTCCAAATGGATCGCTGGAAGTTGAACTCTGTTACTTTCAGTTTCTGGATAATCTTTATAAAGTGACTTTCTTATCCCTTTGCTTAGCCACTAATTAAATGAAAATATAGCATGTCTATCTTGATACTGTTTTAAAAAAGTATCTGTGAAATCCCTTTGAAAATTATAAAATTATATTTAAATGGCTTCAAGATTTCAGAATTAATCTTCTTTATTATACTTATATTCCCAGTGATCATGCCAAAATTAGTAATTTTTAAGACTTTCAAGACTGTGGCATACTCATCTTAAGCATGAAAGGGAAGGGGATGTGCAGGATAAAGTTTTGGATTAAATATCTAGCATGCTCAGTCATCAAGGAAGATATGCATGTAACAGGATCAACACCAGGGAAGCCTTGCTGTGGCCAGGTTCAAGAACTTAAATGTGACTCTACCACATTTATTCATACCCCTCTTTATCTTTTTAGAGGTACAGTGGAAAATCTCCACTCATTGGGGTTCTTCTCAGTTCTAACAGCCTGCTAAGAGCATCAGACAAAATATTAAAGGAAAATCGACTTAATAATATGTGGAGGGAAAATTTGCTTGAGAGTAAGTGGGGAGAGGGATGCTTGGGCCACATCTGGTGGTACCTAGGTGCTATTCCAAGGCTCCATGATCAGGAGGTGCTCAAGGGTCAGATGTGGTACCCTGGATCAAATCAGTGATTGTTTATTAGAAAAGGATTGAAGACCTGAGACTAGGATTTGCACTTATCAAACTGGATCTTCAATGCTATTAATCTTAAATAGTCTGCATTCTAAGTAATAGTAAGATTTCTTCCAAGACCTCTGGGGATTCTGTCTCCCATAGTTTCCCCTAACAACATCACACTTGACAGGTGACACTAACTAGACGAGCTCTGCCTTGGACATAGAAATCTGTGACCCTTTTGAGGAGAGTAATTCCACACTTCCACTAGCAAATATATATCACAAGATGCTGTAAGTAAACTATAGGTTATACTTGGTCTACTTTTTGTTAAAGACATTAGTATAATTATATGGATTATGGATACGGCTTGTAAAAATCATGATTTGTGAACTCTATTAAAAACAATGATCTCCATCTACCTGCTTTTATTTTAAAGACAAAAATTCATAATTAAGCATGTTTCAGTACATTTTACATATTGAAACCTGCACGTAAGTTTTCAGAATAACCATGTTGAGCTCCTTTAGTTAAGAGGTAAGGCTGTAGGGAGATAAATGAAGGAAAAGATGCTTAATTAAACCTGAAATTGGATGGAAGAACTAGAGGAGGGAGGTGAGTCAACTGACCTTTTGCAGTTGAGCATGTCATTAGGGGATTAAATTGTTTTGTGAGTATCGTTCTTTCAAGCATTCACAGTTGGTACCATTGTGTGAAAATGATGCTGAGGCATGAAAAAGGCATGTTTACTATGTTTAAACTGAGGATCTTTTAGGGAAAAAAATTATTCTCCTAAAGATTGCCATTGTTACAACATGTATGATAGACTGTTTCTTTCATGTGTATAAATAAAAGAACTGTCAATGTCTTTGTTGCATAATAGCGCAGACAACCTCTGCATTTAGGTCAATTAGAGCTTCTTTTCTAATCATTATTGAAGGATCAGTTTTCTTTGCAACACTATATGTCTTCTAGATGAGAAAATCACAAGGAAAGTGGCATTCTCATAATATGCCAAAAGTAGAAATGTTGAAAATGTAAAACAGCTGAGCTCACTTGACATTTCTTGATGTTGTCTGCTTCGTTTGCCAGCAGACGAGGCAGATAGCTCCCTTTGCTGATAATTCTCCCCCACCCCAAGCCGCCCCAATTTCTGTCAAACTTTGAGCCCTTGTCTAACTGGCTAAAGAGAAAGAAGTCTGACCAAAGAAGGTGCCTTTCTATTTCAAATTCCACTAGTCTAGAAAAAAAATTGTGAAGTGGTATTGCATCTCTTTCTTTAAGCCAGTTATGTCATTCATTTTCTTAATGGATCCTAGATGGAAGCATTAGTTTTCCTATTTATGTGAAGTATCGAAAGTAATCATGAATTTTGTCTGAGTCTAGCCTTCAGGTGGTGAGAAATGAGGGTGATACAGGGGCACACAACAAAGTGGAAACTTCCAAAGCATCTCAACAGGGGAGGCTCAGTAGGGGCTAATCGACATACAATCTTGGTAGTTTATCTCCCTCAAGAAATAAAGTTAATTAAGAATTCATCAAATATATAGCTTGCAGCATATCACTGTCTGCAGAAAGAGCAACTGGCATTATAGGAAAAGGGGGAGGTCCTCGTTTGGGAAACTCAATTAATGATAGAGTTGAAATTACAATAGTTCAATTTGTATGGAAAAGTCCCTTTATTTTTTTGAGATGCTTAGTTGAATTTCAGAAAATATGTAAGCATATGTTTTCAACATCTTGGTATAGTGTTTAGGGATATAGCCCTGTCAACTGACAAAGAGTTACAGATGTACAGATGTAATGCTCAGATTCCTTAATGAGATTCAGGACTTAAAATCTGTTGTTATGCACAGATGTGCGATGACTTTTCCCACACATGTGCTATTATTTTTGAGTTGGGCACACTGTTCAAATGCGTCAACCTGCAGGGAATTGTGTCACCATAGGAGAACTACAGAGATCAAAGCTTAAGGCTTGATGGTGACCTGTTTGCAGCTTCACTGATAGGATCTAAACCCTCTCCACATTTAAAAGCCCGTGAAAAGTGAACCTCCTTAACACGGAGGGCCAAGCCTCTGTTTCCTTTGTTAACAGATCTCAAACCATTTGTTTAATAACTGTCAGTTCTAAAATTGCCCTCAACTTCCATTAGATGTAAATGCTTATTTTAAGGGTGCAATATTATCACACCACACTCACCACTCAAGTGCCAATATTCCATCAGTACAGATTACAGGAGCCAACCCCTCCACCTACCCTTTGCACTACAGGTAGACTTAGAATTTCTTTTAACAGTTTTTTTTTAAGAGTTTTGTTTTTGTTTTGGGTGTTTGGGCCATGCCTGATGGTGCTCAGGATCGAATGCAGACTGTTCACTCAAGGTTCACCACCAAGTGGGGCGGGGAGACCGTTTGCAATGCCAGGGATCAAACCCAGGTCAGCTGAGTGTAAACAAATGCCTTAGCCACTGTACCATCTCTCTGACCCCAATCTGAGGATTTGTATATTTAGTACACTGTCTAGCCGCTCACTTTATATACTATTTATGAATGAGACCATCCTCTTTCTCCCGGCTTGATTAGCATGACCTCTCCAATTTATATGTGCTGGTGCATAACCCTTTATATAGATATATATAGAGATATATATGAGTATTTATATACATATATGTAAAAACATATGTATACATACATATTAGTGCCAGGGATAGAACAAGGGCCTCACACATGCAAAGCAATTGTTCTGCTACTATTTATTTTATGTGGCCTATGATCCATTTTCCCATGAAAAGCAAGGCTTCAGGACTGGAGAGATACTTAATCGGAAGAGCACATATTCTGCTTAGAGGAATCTTGAGTTTTGTTCCTGCTCCCCAGAACACTGCCCAGAGAAATCCCTAAGGACAGAACTAGGAGCAACCCCCAAATAATTCTGATTTTGATTCAGAAATTATATCTCCACGTATTATTTAATATATATATATCATGTCTTCAGTTTTTCTTTGAGATGATTTGCATTCCAGTGCATATATATTTATATTTATATAAATACACATATCTAAATCAATCTATCTATAGCAAATGTCTATATCTATATACCACAACTTCTTTATTAACTATCTGCCTTTGGGCTTCAGTTGTTTCCAGATTTTGGCCATTGTAAATAGCGTTGTGGTGAACATAGGTGTGTATTTATGGTTTTGGGTTAGTGTTTTTGAATTATTGGAATTGTTTCCTTGGAGTGAAATTAGTCGATTATAAAATCAATTTTTACTTTTTTAAGCAATCTTTTAAATATTTATTTATTTATTTATTTATTTTTGGCTTTTGTTTTGGGGCCATATCCAGCAGTGCTCAGGGGTTACTCCTGGCTCTGCACTCAGGAATTACTCCTGGCAATCCTCAGGGGACCATATAAAATGCCAGGGGTCAAACCTGGATTAGCCACATACAAGGCAAATGCTCTGCCCATTGTACTATTGCTTGGATCCCTCTAAGTCTTCCATTGAGGCTGAAACAGTTTACATTCCTACCTTCAGTGCATGGGGTTCCTGTTTCTCTACAATCCTGCAAGTACTTGGTGCTGACCTGATACTTTGAAATAAGCCATTTGTGTTTGTGTGAAGTGATACCTCGTTGTTGCTCTGATTTGCATTTCCCTGATTATCACTGATGCTGAGCATATTTTCATGCTTCTGTTAACCATCTTTATGTATTTATTTTTTGGTTCACACCTGGCTCTGTGCTGTGGGGTTGCTCCCTGCAGTGCTCAGGAGACCATGTGGGGCTAGGAATTGATCCCAGTCTCCTGCAGGTAAACATGAGCTCAGTAGGCTTAGTAGGCTGAGCAACCTCTCCAGCCCTGCATGTCTGTCTTTGGAGAAGGCACATTTCTTGCCATCAGAGATGTGTGTGCCACTGTGATCCAGCTTGCTTGTCTTTGCTACCATTTTAATGTACTTTCAATTCTTATCTTAATTTTCTCTCTTAAACTGTAAGCTTGCCTTTTATCAGGAATGTTTCTTTTTATTCTGAGCTAGTGAATGGATTTCATAACTCCTCTAAATATCTGTTCTTTATTTTTCAATGGTCACAGCTTTATAGATTACTTTTAAATGATTGTTTTCTATGTATTTGTAAGCTAATACAATTAAAATACATCCACGAGTGAATAATATTTTAGGTGTTAGGAATCACGATCATGATCGTGATCATCCTGTTGTTCGTCAATTGCCTCGAGCAGGCACCAGTAATGTCTCCTCTTCCTAGTCCTGTGATTTTTAAAAGAGCCATATTCAATGTACTTTCAGGGCTAGGAGAATGAGACCTATCGTTGTTACTGGTATTTGGCATATATTGAGTACGGCACAGGATGTTTGCCAGACTCTGCCATGCGGGCAGGATAGTTTCAGTAGCCTGCCAGGTTCTCCAAAGTAAAAATGAGATAATAAGATGTCACGTGGCCGCAAATGCGTCCATGCACTTCCGGGAGCTAGGTTATATTGTCTTTGGGTCTTGGCCATTGATGGAACCACCTGGCACTGGCAGCAGCTGGTGGGTGTAACTGGAAGATGGGGGATCTGGGTGGAGAAGGCCCAGTCTCGATCCGAACAACCTTGGAGGTCTCAGCCCTGGGACCCACTGTTAGGAATCATACTGAGTATTTACAACAGGTATGTCTGAGAAGAATGTATGTTATTTTCTCCATTTTCTAAGTGGAAGCCTAAGTCACTTTCTCACATCCTCACAGATCCTGTGTAGTACATGTAAGGTACTCACCCAAGTCAAACTTCAGATTACTGATTTGAATTCATGTCTGCAGTCTGATGCCTTTAGTCTTAATTTTGGAATGTTGAAATTTGTGCTTAAAGTATGGACCACAGTTTCTTTGTGAAATTCAACAAATGACACCAACATTTCTTCTAGACGTATGGCTGTGTGGCAGCCTACTTCCATGATGTTCTCCATTGTGTGGACTCTCTTTGCCACACTGATGTTTTAACTACAGGAATAGCCCATGGTTCAGTTACTCTCATTCGTCCCCTTTCAGTCTCTCAGATGACTCAGGAATCCTTTCTTTGCCATCTTCTCAGGTAGCCTGCTGGAGCACTTTCTGTGATGGATGTTTTTAGGCCATTGCTGTCTTTCTTTGTTCTTAAAATTAATCAATAGATTTCTAAGGGCTTGCACTTGAATTTTATAGTGACATAGGTGTTACAGGCAGGGCACTGCTCCCAGATCCAGAGGCTGACTCTTTATTTAATTGGGAAAGATTTCACTCAAGAACACCTGCACGCAGGCAAAACAAGAGACTTTGTTGGGGGGAAAAATGGACATTTGAATGGAGGATAACTAAAGGAAAGTGCTTGGAAAATAAGACAGCTTCTTTGCCCATGGGCTATTTGCTATGGGTATTAAAGGGGATTTGCCTTTTGAGCTGATGCAGATCTTTGTAATCAGTTTCATCTATGTCCATATTTGTTTGGTCTGTTTCACAGCCACTGGAAGCTTGGATGCTTAGCACTGAGTCCCGTTTTGGGGCCTCTTTCTTGGGCAATCCTGGAAGGTGCTGGTAGGTTTTCCGTGTTGTGTGTTAGTGTCCAAAAAGAACACAGAGGCAGAACACTTCACCCAACACCACCTTCCAAAAATGTAGGCTTTTGGATGTGCCCCAGTGCACTCAGTGTGCACACAGTGCTCCTGGGGCTTTTGTCTCCATCTTTTCCACTTAGTCTATTCACCCACCTTAGGCTGCAGGTAGCACTGTCTGTAGCACTGTCCTCCTGTTGCTCATTGATTTGCCCGAGCAGGCACCAGTACTGTCTCCATTGTGAGAATTGTTGTTACTGTTTTTGGCAAATCGAATATGCCACAGGGAGTTTGCCAGGCCCTGCGGGCGGGATAATCTCAGTTGCTTGCTGGGCTCTCTGAGTGGGGTGGAGGAATCGAACCCTGGTCGGCCGCATGTAAGGCAAACACCCTACCCACTGTGCTATCGCTCCAGCCCTGTGCTATCGCTTCAGGTTGGCAAGTCTTTTTTAATTCTTTTGGAATTACAGAGCTTCGTCACAAAGTGTCTTCCCAAATCCTTGACCGTCATGACAATGTAGTGATTTGGTTAACTATTATAATAAGTTTTATCTTCAGTGTTTCATTCTATGACCTTTCTTCTTCATAGAATATATGTTTAAGGTATTTAATATATACATATATATTTATGTATGTGTGTCTATATACTTTGAAAATCTCACTCTAGGTAAGAGATTCGAATATGACCCCGTGTTCATGGGGAGCATTTGGCAGAGTGGAGGCATCAGGATGCTCCAGATGCATTTTAAATAGCAAATGGCCCTTTCTAATTAGGAAGCATTTGTCTCAGAACATTTCGGCAGTTTGGATTTGGCTTTAGGCTAACATATGCCTTAATAATGATGGGAAGCAATTCTAAGCTCCACAGACCCCCCTCAAGGTCTCTTCTCAGTCTTTAACTCTGTCATGCCAAATATTCTAATGATCACAGATGATTCAAGCATCTAAGGATGAGGGTAAAATAAAGCTTCTCAAGTTCCTTGAGCATAAAGACTTCATGGAATGGCACTCTTTAAGGCTTCAGGGTGAAGCAGAAGATTAAGCTAATGACAGTTTCCCCAAATCCTCAAAAGGAGCTACAGGCGGTCTGTTTATACAACGGTTCAAACAGGACCTTTCTATCACCTGAGAGCATTTTCTGAAAGACTGGGGCTGACTTAGGAAAAAAAGAGAAGTTGCTACAGAACCTTTGTCAGAAAATTCAACTGTTGTTCTGCTGTAGGGGAAAGACATTCAGAGCTGAAATAGCTTAATGGTGCTCTCCTAATAAGGATCATGAGGGCCTATGGTGATTCTTCTCCTGCAGTAGGAAAACTGGACAGATTTCATTTAGATAAGACATTCGACACACACAATTCAGTTTAGAAAGTATTTGATGAGCTTTTATTTAGTGTCATCTCTGGAAGCAAGAGAAGCGTGTAAAGAAGTACCATGAGAACAGCATGGATTAGGAGAAATAGAAATAAATTCATATTTTTATGGGAGTTTATATTAAATTAAAAATAGGTGCCATTTGCAAGTTGGTTTCATGAAGGGATTGGACTGTACCATTCAGTGCTGTGGGACTACTCCTGGCTCTGATCTGGGGGTTACTCCTGGGAACTTTTGGGGGTTCATACAATGTTGAGGGTTGAATGACAAGCAAGACAATCACCCTGCCCCCTATACTATATCTCTGGGTCTTGTAAGTTTAAGTAACACAATCCATTGTGTGTGAGCCCCTCTACTGACGTTTGTGCGACCCCGGCTATCACTACAGCTATAAAAAGAAACGATCACCTTGGTCAGCAGTGATAGTTGCCCATTAGAACACAGAAACATACTGTAATTAAAAGAGTGACTCCCGACAAGCACCATGACAGGTATGTGATAACTACCGTGTGTGTTATGTATGACTCCTCCACCCCGTCATCATAGCAACAGTGCAGAAAGGAAAAAAGATTGTCCAGTTTTCTGTCTTCTAATTCCTGTACATAATTGACACATCTAACACATTGCCATTCCTGAGTTGCATTTTTATCATTTTAATTACTCCATAGCACATATGGCTAGTCTTATCTTATATCTTGTATCTTAGTGGATGCTATACATTTACAGTGATTAGAGGACAGAGAAATAATTATAAATAATTTTGCAAGAAGTTTTATTTTAGAAGAGTGTGAAAAGGGATAAAAGATAACAAACCTTAAAACTTGATCTTATCATGTGAGAATATCTTAGAGAATTCAGAGAATACGTGGGTAAAAAGTTATTCCAGGTTGAAGGATCAGAGTGAGCAGAGAATAGGGTACAAAGGGCTTTGGTCTGGAGAAGGCTGAAAAGAACTGAAAAATACCATTGCTGCTGCCTATGGAATTTGGACTCTACATTGGAAACACCTGATTCTGATTTGATTTTGTGTGTATGTGAAGCAAGACAATATTTATTAAAGCTTATTTAGAAAGATAGGAGGAGAGGAGAGAGAGAGAAGAAAATATTTAAAAGAGGACTCAGGCATCTCCAAAGTGGAAACAAGCAAGCAAAGAAGCAAGTGAGCGGGGTACCTCTTTATGTGAGATCACGAACTCAAAGAGTAAGTGTATGATTAGATATTTAAAATACTGGTGAGTCTTGCAGAAAAGAACAAGACATGAAATAGATTTTATTTACTTTTCTAAGCAGCTAAGCCACCAGGTCACTGTTTAATGCTGTAATACAGATATGCCTTAAATTTTATTATTCTAACCATTTTAAGAGCACAATTCAGCGGTAGTATATGCAGTCATATTGTAAATAACCATCATCACTCTGTCTAAAGATAATTGTCATGACATACATCTGACTGAAACTGATTCCATTATATAACAATTCCCCATCTCCCTTTTGCCCAGGCTCTGATAACCATTGTTCAACTTTGTGTCTGAATTTGCATTCTAGTTACTTTATATCAGCAGATAAAATAAGGTTGTCCCTTTTTTGGTATGACTCTGCTTCGTATAATGTCATGTATCAGAATTCTATTAAAAGGATAAATAATATCCCAATGTGTTTATACACATTTCACTATGTATCCATTCATTTTTCAAAGGATTTTGGGTTGTCCTAAACTTTTCATTTTGTGAAAGATATTGCTATGAATAACTTTCATCAAGGTACAATATTATTGTCATGCTTTTTCAAAAATTTTATGTATCTAGAAGTAAAATTGCTGTTCCATATGTTCTATACTCAGTTTTTGATGAACTGCTTTACCATTTTACACAGAAGGCACAAAAATTTTATGTTCTCATAGAAATGCATGCAGTTTCTAATTTCTTCACATTTTTATTTTTTAAATTTTTTCCCTCTAGCTTTGTCTATTTTATTTTATTATTATTATTTTATTTTTATTTTTTATTTTTGGGTCACACCTGGCGATGCAGAGGAGTTACTCCTGACTCTGCACTCAGGAGTTACTCCTGGCAGTGCTCAGGGGACCATATGGGATGCTGGGAATCAAACCTGGGTCGGCCGTGTGCAAGCAAACACCCTACCCGCTGTGCTATCTCTCCAGCCCCACTTCACATTTTTAAATCATTGTTGGTTTCTGTTTGGCCATCTTAGGGCCAGAAAAATAGAATAGGGTTAAAACACTTATTTTGCATGTAGCCAACCCCAATTTAATTACCCAAACTGCAGATAATCTTATGAGCCAGGAATTGCCCCCAAGTACCACCAGGTGTAATCCCCAACCTTGTTTGCTGCAAAAATACGATACTAGGCCATTTTTATGAAGTGGCATCTTATTATGGTTTGGATTTGGATTTCCCAAATAATGGTTTTCATCTTTGTTTCATGTCCTTATTGGTCATTTTTTTTATAACTTCTTAATCAGCTTATGTAAAAGAAAAATACTAGCTCCCAAACATTAACCTGACTTGGCTGACATTTGATTTTTTTATGACTTTTCATCTTGATCTCGATTTGCTCGAGCGGGCCCAGTAACGTCTCCATTGGAGACTTTGTTGTTACTGTGTCTGGCATATCGAATACTCTCGGTAGCTTGCCGGGCTCTCCGAGAGGGGCGGAGGAATTGAACTCGGGTCGGCCATGTTGGCTGCGTGCAAGGCAGACGCCCTACCTGCTGTGCTATCTCGTGCTATCGCTCCAGCACAGCAGGTAGGGCGTTTGCCTTACAAGCAGCCAACATGGCCGACCCGAGTTCGATTCCTCCGCCCCTCTCGGAGAGCCCGGCAAGCTACCGAGAGTATTCGATATGCCAGACACAGTAACAACAAAGTCTCCAATGGAGACGTTACTGGGCCCGCTCGAGCAAATCGACGATCAACGGGAGGGCCTTTATCTTTACCTTTACCATCTTGATCTCATCATTCCCAAAATTATCCGAGTGTCAAAGTGTCTGTTATTGTGGCATTTGTAGCAATTTAGCACACTTTTTTAAAATATAGTACAAGTATCTATTGAAACAAATGATCACAGAATGATAATTATAGTTCTATATTATGGCAAGTATACTTCTTAAAGTATGAAAAGATAGGTTATTGTCATACATTGTGGTTATAGCAGAGATGTAAAAGATAGTCGCAGTCTTATTTTTGCTCATTATGAGTCACTACGATACACAGGACTCTTGCATTAAAAATCGGCGGTTATTTGCAGATATACTTACCCTCTGTACTCTTGAGTACTATGAACACAACAGTACTTAGTTTGCTATTTAATTTTCATTCATAATTCCAGGCTTGAAAATTGGGTATCTATATCAACTTCCCTTTCCTTGACCTGTCCTCTTAATTCAAGGTCCTTGATACCTTTCAAATCCATTCAACCTCTTGAGGACAGCTTACATCTACAAGAGTTGGTTCATCTCCCTGAATAATTACAAGAATGTGCTAAGTAATATCTCTTTATAAGCCCCCTTTTAGATCTTTTTGTATTTTTGGGCCATGCCTGACTCTGCTCAGGGGCTATTACTGACTCTCTTCTCAGGTATTACACCCAGTGGTACTCAGGGGGACCATGAGTATTGGGTATCAAACCTAAGTCTCCAGCAGGCACTCCAGTTCATTGTAAACTGTCTCCCACTTAAGTTTTTCCCTTCCTGTTTCATTTTTACTACCCAGCCTCTGTCTCAGGGTGTCCTCTTCTCTGGAACCACCGAACTCTCCTCGGACCCATTCTCTAGCACACAATTAGACTCCTCTAAGCATACACTTTCTGAAATGACTCACCACTTTGAACCATTGTGCTCTCATATGATCCTGTCCTATCTGCAGTAGTGGATACAATGACCATTCATGCTTTCATTTTCATTTTACTGCTACCTTCTTTCTCATTCAGCACCTCAATCTTCCTGGACTATTTGCGCTTGACTGTGCTCCAGATTGCTCCTGTCAAGGTCGCAGGATCATCCCCAGTAACCCTGCAGTGCCAGGGATCAACTTTCCAGCCCGCGTTTCCAGTTTGCCAAGCACGTGCTCCAGCCCTCTGAGCCATCTCTCTGGCCCACCCTTGCCTCATGCATGTGGATGAGGTTCTTCTTCCTGAGGTGCTTTTCGGACTGAGTGTTGAAGGGTACCACCCATTCATATTGCTAACAGCGGCATATGTAACGCTGATGCAAGGAGGAGGAGGAAACCCCTTCTGGGCACAGTTCGTTGAAATTTTGGCATCCTGGGGAACTCTGGGGAGTGCCTAGGGATAGTTGGAGAATGCATGAAAGTGACTAAATATTATTTGGCTATTACTAATGTGCATGTGCATTTGTATACAGATAGTTAAGTATAAACCTTGACCTTAAACTTTCCTACCAGCTTCTTTTTGGGCTAGGTCTTTTCTCTAGGACAGACTCAGAGCAGGTGCACTTAATGGGGTAGGTGCTTCAGACCTCCTCTGAAGCATATGGATCTCTCTAAAAATGCGTTCATTTTTTGATTTTTAGAAATATGATGGAAATTGAACTCAGGACCCCACACATGTAAGATACACACTCTACCAATGATCTATATCTCCACCTCCTAAAAATAATGTTTGCAAAAGCAAAATCTCATTGAGTTCTATAAGGGAAGCTATATATTTGGACTACAGTGATAAAACATTTAAGAATTGTGATAAAATAACATCAAAAATAAGACCTGGGGGCTGGCTAAGCAACTACTGTAGTTTCAAAATAGTGATGAATGTAAATTAAGTTTAATATATCTTCAGCAAATGTAGGATGCTGTAAAAATAGCCATGGTTTCTACTGGTGACAAACCACTACTGTGGTTAGTTGCCGACCCTTAGAATAGAAAACATGCTAAATTTCAGTAGCAGGGTAGTGAAAATCAACATAGGCTTTCTTACCTCTCACAAAACCCAGAAGATTCCTCCTCAGGTTCCCGGCCTCTAGATGCCAGGTGCCCCGATTCAGACTGCTGGAGCAGGTATCATAGGCTGGGTTGCTCTATCTTTTGGAACTCTCTTGCCTAATTACCTCCTGTGATTTGTAACTATTTGCCACAGAGATAGTTTAAAAAATAAATAAAGATAAGGGGGAAAATCCTTTTGAAATTGCCTAATTCACAGGAACAATAGCGATGCTTACATAAATGAGGTGGCCCTCAAATCCATTTTGATTACTCGTACTCACTTTTTTCCCCCTCTTATACTACAAGACCAGGAGTTTTCCAGTATTTTCTATGAAGAGCCAACTATTTTGTGATTTACTATCTGCATGCATTTGACAAAGTTGAGTCTGTCCTGTCTCTGACTAACTTGGAGAGGTGCTTATCAATCTTGTCTCTATTAAAAGCCTCCATGAAAACAAGCACAGGATTTAAGGAGCTTCTAGGTTGGTGAACACATGGAAGAGCTTGGAGACAATCCCATCTGGAGAGAGAGGGAAGCTCTGTGCTCCACTCTCTCCCTTGCCTTGAGCGTTCTTGCCCTGGCTGTTCCTTAGGTGTATCCTTTTTAGTAAGCACTGTCCTCCTGTTCATTGATTTGCTCGAACGGGACCAGTAACGTCTCCATTGTGAGACTTATTGTTACTGTGTTTGGTATATCAAATATGTCACGGATAGCTTGCCAGGCTTTGCTGTGAGGGCGAGATACTCTCGGTAGCTTGCCAGTCTTTCCGAGAGAGGCAGAGGAACAATGAAAGAAAAGAAAAGAAAAAAAAAGAAAAGAAAAGAAAATCTCTTCCCGACACTTTCTTTGCCTTACATCCTTCAGACTTAAATGTACAACAACAGTAATCAGAGTGAAAAAAAAAAATCACAGGAACTTTTGTGTGAAATGCTTATTTCCTGCAGAGATTTATATTCTATATAAGATCAAAGGTGAATGGAGATTTTTCTCTTTTGATTGAGCTTTTAAATTATGAGAGCCGCAGACTTAAGCTTCAGCAGACTGCTGAAAAAACAAGCTGTTAATCACAACTCTAATCACATTTGGGGTATCAAGGTAAGGTGATTATTAGTCATGCTTGCCTTCCTGAAAAATGCTGACTTGACTACTCTGTGTAATGGCTAAATTTACAAGAGGTTTTATGCAATTTGCCCAAGGTCATGGGCACATTTACAATATCAGCAAGCCAGTTTCATTATCATGCAAAATACCGAAGTTCTGTGTTAGAGATGTTTCAACCGTCCATGTAAATGGGAATTAGAACGTGTTATATCTATCTATCTATCTATCTATCTATCTATCTATCTATCTATCTATATCTAACTATCTATCTATGGGCTGGAGCAATAGCACAGAGGGTAGGGCGTTTGCATTGCACGCAACTGACCCAGGTTCAATTCCTCCGACCCTTTCAGAAAGCCTGGCAAGCTACCTAGAGTATCTCACCCGAGCAGCAAAGCCTGGCAAGCTACCCATGATGTATTCAATATGCCAAAAACAGTAACAACAAGGCTCATAATTTGTTGTGAGATATAGCACAGCGGGTAGGGCATTTACCTTGTATGCGGCTGACCCGGGTGACTGAGTTCGATTTCTCAATTCCTCTGCCTCTCTCAGAGAGCCCGGCAAGCTACCAAGAGTATTGTGGACGCACGGCAAAGCCTGGCAAGCTCCCCCCCCCCCCCCACCCCGTGACATATTCAATATGCCAAACACAGTAACAACAAGTCTCACAATGTCAACTTTACTGGGTTCGCTCCAGCAAATCAATGAACAATGGGAGGACAGGACAGGACAGGAGGCAGGACAGGATAGGACTGGAAATATATATATATATATATGTGTATATATATATATATATATATATATATATATATATATAGGCTGGAGCGATAGCACAACGGTAGGGCGTTTGCCTTGCACACAGCCAAGATGGCCTACCTGAGTTCAATTCCTCCACCCCTCTCAGAGAGCCCAGCAAGCTACCGACAGTATTTCGCCCGCATAGCAGAGCCTGGCAAGCTACCCGTGACATATTCGATATGCCAAACACAGTAACAACAAAAGTCTCCAATGGAGACATTACTGGGCCCACTCGAGCAAATCGATGAACAATGGGAGGACCGTGACCGTGATATATATATATATATATATATATATATATATATATATATATATTTGTTTTTTTCATGGAAGGGTTGGGGGAAATACCAGCAGTGCTCAAGGGCTAACCTTGCCATATTCTCAGAGCTCCTTTCTTACTCATGGGAAATGTTCTGGAGGACCATTCGTGCCTGCGATCTAATCCAGACTTCCTGCATCCAAAGTTGGTCATCAGTCCAACACACTCTCTCTGGCTCTATGAGTTCATTTTTTAAAGCACATGGAATATGATATTTGAAATTCAGCTTAGGGATTTAATATTATTACATTAGAATCTACCTAGATTTAAATTTTGTTGGTAGGTGAATTTCACACAAGTAATTCATGTTAATCAACATATATATTCAATGCGTATTCAGTGAGAAATGAATTTCTTGAGTATATGATGATTGTAAGACATGAGACCAGAATTTTTCTCTAAGCATGGCACAAATTAATTTTGTGAAACATGATATAGACCCAGCTAATTAACATTATTGTGACATGTGACAAATTATAGTGCGAGGCATTCAAAAAAATACTGTTCACAGAACAATGACAGAGGTTGTTCATTTTGTCTTGGGTTTGGAGAGCCACACCCAACAGTGCTCAGGAATCACTCCTGGTAGGACTTGGGGAACCATGTGGGCTTCTGTGAACAAACCTGGGGTTAGCCTAGTACCTAACCCTGCTGTGCTGTCTCTTTGGTTCTGAGACAGACAGTCAGACAGACACACAGATACACACACACACACACGCACACACACACACACACACACACACACACACACTTAGACACTCATACTTCATTCTCTGTTGCTGTCATAATCACTAAGAATGTCCCCAACCTTTCTTGGTGCTTAATTTTTCTTCTTTGAAACTCCACACACAGAAGCATAGTCAGGACAGGTTTTCTAAGTTTTCATGCTACTTTTGCCCTGATACTTTTGGTATCACCAGTGTTTTTTCCCTTACATTTAATGCGAGTGTCTCTGAATTCAGTTCTTGCCCACTTCTAGATTAATCTTTCTTAGCAGTCACTCTTATCATACATCATTTAAGGAACTATAATAGAAATTTTTTCTCTAGTCCTGCTGGGACTATGTCTTTGGCAAGGCAATGTTTTAGACATGTGTTTTACTCATTCTACCTCTGGTCATTTCTTTAAGATACATTTAAAATGTGCATGTAAGGGTCACAGGTCACGGTCCTCCCGTTGTTCATCGATTTTCTTGAGTGGGGCCAGTAACGTCTCCATTGTGAGACTTTGTTGTTACTGTGTTTGGCATATCAATACATCACGGGTAGCTTACCAGGCTCTGCCGTGCGGGCGAGATACTCTCAGTAGCTTGCCAGCTCTCCGAGAGGGGCTGAGGAATCGAACTCGGGTCAGCCATGTTGGCCGCTTGTAAGGCAAATGCCCTACCGCTGTGCATGTAAAGGATTGGGAATATGGCTTAGTGATAAAGTGCATAATTTGTAGGTCTCAGGACCTAGTTTCAACTCCCAAGTACTACCAAAAATGTAAAATGCATGTAGTAATATGACAACAATTTTTTGTTTCCATTTTTCCAATAAAAAAATTGGCTGTCATACATATGTTGTATATATTTCATATATGTCACATTTCATATGTATATATGAAAGGATTGGGTGGTGTTAAGAATGGTAATAGATATAGAATTTTTTTTTCTTACCATTGTAGGATAACATTGGTTTGTCCTTTCTCCCTTGCCACAGGGAGCTTAGGTTTATCAGGTTACACCCATCACAGTGCTCCCTGAGTCACTCCCATTCCTCTGTTTATCTGTAAACTCTTCTCTATGCTCTCCTCCCCAGCCAGTTAACCACCTCTTCTCCCTAATCAGATTCTGTTAGCTTGTAAGATCAGATCCTTCTAAGGACAGTAAACTTGTAAGTTCTATCTTTTGCATAGTTTACCTTAAAGCAATGTCCTTTCTGTATGGACACAGGAAGACAGTTAATATTATGCTTTTGTATCTTGGGAGTTGATTGACTCCAAATAATATTTACTCCTGGGCATCTGCTTTCTTGACTCAGTTGCCCTTAGTTCCTGACACGCCAAAAGCAGGATCCCAATGAGGGACTGAATGGACCCAAGGCAAGCTGTGAGCTATGCCAGCATCAAAATGGGCCAGACCAGAGCACCACAATACTCAACTATAAGTTGAGGGCATGGTCATAGACAAATGCTGTCATGATTCAAAGGTAACAACGAGACTAGGACACTGCTGGGGCTAGGAAGATTAACTTGGCGTGAGGACTGTGATATATATATATATATATCTTCAGGAAGAACCAGACTGTAAATTTATAACTCTTACTGTGCTCATACAGAATGGCATTGCTAGAAATATTGGATGTAGATTTACTACAACTATTTAAGTAGATTACTAGCTGAGGAAAGAACACACCCTTGTTGGGATCTCACCCTAGATCTGTTGGGATCCCACCCTTGATCGGATCTCCTAGTAATCTGGAAAAATCTCTTTAGATGAGTTTTTATCCTTGAGTTGATCTCCTCTAGGAGTGATCCTACCTCTCTTTGTTGATTTGTTAATATTCAACCCACCTTTGTGTCACCACCCTACGTGATTGCTATATAAACTAAGACTGTGAAATCAGAGGGGGCACGGGCTCCAGAGGGCAGAGTCAGAAGTGAGAGGAGCTCAGGCTTGGGAGAGAGAAGCAGAAGAAAGTGAAGACTGGAATAAACTACAATTGATACTGACCAGCCTGGCCCTCGTTCCTTCCTTTGCCTGCCCATTGCCATCAACCTCCCTGGGGTGGGGGAAGTGGCCTAAGACTACCAAACGTGGGCAGCGGGAGAGATAGAGCACCGCCAGCCTTTTGAAAACATACATACCATCATTCAAAATTTTTTCGAGGGATTGAGGAGATGATGAACTAGAGTTCCTGATTTGCAAGTGTGGGGGGGGGATTGGGTTCAATCCCTAGCACTGGTTTATCTCCCACTGCACATGTGGCAAAACACCAGAAAACTTGGTTTGATATGCCCACAGTAAATCACTTCAAATTTTTTTGGGGGGGGGTGTTTTGTGTCTTTTAATGTGTTGAAGACCGTGTGTACTACCACTGGCTTACACTTGCTAACTAATATAAATTGCAGCACTAGTGTCAACATGTTAACGTTCTCTAATATGTTTCTGTTCATCAGATTAATCCTTGCTCTATATACTTGGTTTCCCAGGGCCTCCATCAGATTACTCTCCCATTTTGTGTTGCTTGCAGGTATCTCAGCCATTTCTGTCTGCCTCCCTGATTGGACATCAACAGATTGAGTCCACTCCTCACTGGGTTCCAGTTAATGTGCTTTCCACACCTACTTACCCTGTCCACCTCTGTCCTAAATCAGATGCTGTCCAGTCCCACTTCTATACTCATAAATCTTTTTCTGATTTTCAAAATTCTTGCGGGGGCATTTCCCTCAGTCTTATGGTTTATCTCAAGTAAGCAGGTACTCTGGAAAGCTGCCTGGATGCAGGAGACAAACCAGAGACTGTGGGAGAATGCTTTTGAGATATCTCTTGTCTTTGATGAATTGTCCTTTTTAAAGGATGTGTGGAACGGAGTCCTGCACACACCACCTGTCCCTGCAACTTTGTGTTTCTACTTGACTGAGCACCTTTATTCTCAAATAAAGAGCTAGCCATAGGAAAGTTGTATTCCAATTTCTTGACTTCAAACAGTTTTGCAGGGGAAGATTTAAAGAGGGGTTTACAGCACTGCACAATACTTGTCTTCTTTTTTCCCGTGTGGCCTGTGCCCCGCCTGCAAATACTCACGGCCTGATTACTCTGAACTTTTCTTTCTCACCTCCATATCTGGAAACATTGCTGCACGCACACTGGGCTAAGTCTAGGAGTTGTGAATAGAGAATTGCTTTCTTCCCTCTTTCTCTGCTTTGCTCTTTATTCTCTATCCTGGCCCCATAAATACCTGTTTTCATTCTCTAAATTTAAATTTACTTTCTTTGGTGCATAAAATAACAGATATTTTATCACAATTTGAAAATTTGAACAAAATAGAAGTGTTTTTTCCAGAATGTGTTTTACTTACGAAGATTTCTTAATGTACTTGTTATTTAAACCATAAGTTACCGTGATAAATATATTGTTTGTTACAGTGCAATATCTATCTTTCCTAAACTTTTCTTAGTCATGTGATTAATAGATCAATTGGTGAAAATCTATGGTATTCATTTTCAAAGCTTAATTGTAAAAGACTGGCGTATGTAAGAATAGAAATTAAAATTCAATAAATATTTGAATTAGCATCATGTGGTAACTGTGGGCATAGGTCAGTTAATGAAGTGAGCTTTATGTAGAAATAATTGTCTTAATTTTCCTTGGCCATTCTTTATATTAGAATTTCCCCTAAACTTTTAAATTGAATTTTTACCTGTCCTTTTTACTATTAAAATGTGATCATATGAGTCATTAACAGCATTATCGATAATTACAAGGGAGTGTTATTGTTTGTGACCCTTTTTATATCCATGTAATTTACTTCATGTGTAGTAATGAATTTACTTTCACTGAGAGATAGCACAGCGGGTAGGGCGTTTGCCTTGCACATGGCCAACCCAGGTTCAATTTCTCCGCCCCCTCAGAGAGCCCAGCAAGCTACTGAGAGTATCTCACCCTCATGGCAAAGCCTGGCAAGCTACCCATGACGTATTCGATATGCCAAAAACAGTAACAAGTCTCACATTACTGACATTACTGGGCTTGCTGGAGCAAATTGATGAACAACGGGAGGACAGTGACAGTGACCATGAATTACTGTCAATATTTTACAAAGTCATTCTCCTCTCTCAAATCATAGTAACAACCAGAGCCATAATATCGGTATAGAATGTGCTAAGCTCATTTTTGCCTGTAAGAATACTTGATAATATCAGGGATACTTGATATCATCTCACACCAGCAAGCACTACCTTTTCCATTTTCTTTTCCTCCAAAAAAGGAACCCTCACAAGAACTGAGTGTTGAAAATAGGCGAAGGGATATTTGCGATCCCCTTTCAGTATCTGTACTGCAAACTATAATGCCTGAAAGTGGAGCAGGAGGGAGATGGGTAGAGACAGAGGGGTAATGGGAAGGGATAGGGGGAGGGAAAGGAAGAGGAGAGAAGAAAAGTACCTGTCAGAGACGGGGGTGGTGGGTGGTTGGAGGGAAACCGGGGACACTGATGGTGGGAAATGTACACTGGTGAAGGGATGGGTGTTGGAACATTGCATAACTGAAACCCAATCATGAACAAACTTGTAACTGTATCTCAAAAAATGTGTGATTCAAAAAAATAATCTTTAAAAAAAAAGAAGAAAAGGATCTCATTCACCGTTGGTGGGATTGTTGCTTCACTTCTGCTGTTAGACTAAGATAAAAAAAAATAACCTAAAAGGACATATGGTTACTTTTGTACATTGCAGAGTTATTTACAATAGGAGAAAATTGGAAACAGTCCAAACGATCACCAACAGAGTCAGGTGTGATGCATAAATACACACATGCGTTCCCGCACTCACACAGATACTCGAGTTATGAGAAAAATATGAACTCTCACAGTTTATTACAACGTGGCTAGATTAGGAAGTTAACATGTTAAGTGAAGCGAATCAGAATAACAAATACTGACACCCTCATTTTTGTGTGTATGGAATGTAAAGAAACAAAATGAGGATGTAGATCTAGACAGTTTCTACTGCAAGCACCTTGAATGAGCTTAATGGAACTGGGAAGTGAGGATGTTTGGGGGAAGGTAGTGACCAGCCTGAGGGGAGACCATAGGAAATGGGTGAGATCCTTGTTCTCTCGTGGCGTCCATGGTGTTTTAGCCCTATAAGTGTAAAATATCAGTGCTCTTGTAAGTCAATAAAAGCTTTAAATGAAAACCATTTTCAGCTCTCAAAACTAAATCCCCTCTTTAGCAAGATATTGTTTGGAGTGAAAAATCTCTAATATTTCCTGTTTGCTTTCTTTCTCTTTAGCTCTAGTAAACGTGAAACTCTGGGCCATCGATCGACAATGCTTTCAGACAATAATGATGAGGACAGGACTCATCAAGCATACCGAATATATGGAATTTTTGAAAAGGTAGGATGCTTTTCTCTCCGAAAGTTTGTTTCTTACAAATCTCTTTTCTGAAATTCAGTACAGCAAAGAAAGTGTTGCCTTTATCTCAGTATTACTGACTTACAAAATTGTGGAAGTGCAAGCCTTTGAATTGGCTTCTTTGTTTCTGGTGCCAGTTCTCATGATATGTGGCTAATGCAAAACTGTTTCATTCAGTTTCTGTCAGAGAGAAGTGCAGCTACAAAATGAGAATTTTCTCAAACTAAAAAGGTTATTGAATTCATCTCGAACAATTTATTGGGTAATATATTTATGGTACCTCTTCTAAAATAACAGACACTGTAAGACTGAATCATCTCTTGATGAGGTTCCATATTAAAGGTCAAATGACTAAGATGGAAAAGTTCCAAGAAGTTTATTATCCTTTAATTCTGACTTTAATTTCCCAAGTTATGTTTATTTTACATTGCACTTCTGAAATAGAAACGGTTTTATTTTCTTGATTTTATATTTTATAGTGCTTCAAAATATCATGGGAATTGAAATAAAATCAGGTTTTTTTCACTTCTTTGAAATACATTGATATTCACTGACATTCATTTAGGTTTTCTCCCCCCATTTTGTATTTAAGTCAGGGATGAGACTAGGGTATCAAATGTACAAGGTAACTGTTCTACCGCTGAGCTACATACCCAGATATAAGTTTATTTCATTTTAAAGGAAACATTCTGAAAGGCTGAAGTGCTAGTAAAGTGGGTAGGGCATTTTTGTCTTGCATGCCACCTACCCAGATTCAATCTCCGAAACCACGCTGGGCCCCTGAGACTTCCAGGAATGGTCCCTGAGTGAAGAGCCACAAATAACCCCTGAGCATCATGGGATGTGTCTCTACCTACTACTGCCACAAAAAAACAAAAACTTTGTCACCCAAAATAATATGGGCAATTTAGAAGACTCTTTTTTACACTTTTTCTTTTAAAGCATTCTGTAACATTTTTCTCTTGAATAACCATCTATAGCTAAGAGTGAGATCCACAGAGTTGGGGAGTTAAATGTAGTGTGAAGATATTTTGTATTCGCTCCAGCCCTTTTTGTATTCTAAGATATTAAAAAAAGACCTTTATTTCATATTTCTATTTTTTAAGAAATAGTTTGAATGGTGCTGAAAAATAAAAATGCTTTGTTTTAGTAATAAGTTTCCACAGATATCTATTGTAGTTTTGATGTTTTATCATGGCTGTTTGTGCTTAACTAATTTTGTTTCTGCTTCATTAGTTAAACTTTCCATCTGCCTTCCCATTTCTACATATTTTCTTTAGGGGCCAAAGAGATAGTATAGGAATTAAGGCTCATACATCACATGGGACGACTTCAGTTTGATCCCTGGAACCACCTGGTCCTCCAGGCATTTCAGGGTGCAGAAATGGAGGCCCCCCAAGCACTAGTAGACTAGCCTGGGTAAGCCCTAGCGCTGCAGGGCCTGTGCTGGTTAGATACTCTGGCCCGTGTCCTGAATAGCATCCCAAGAGCCCAGGAGTCAACTGGGAAGGTCCCTGACCTCCTGAGCTCCACTTGGGAACCCTCCTTCCATTTTCAATTTTTTCCTTTATATTCCTATTAGCAGGACATTAAAATTAGAATTTGATAGCAAGTAATTTAAAAATATTTCTTCTCCAGAGGTTATTTGATTTTCCCCCCTTATTGTCATTGGGATTGGATGAAAATGAAAGCAAAATTGCAATGGAAATTTCTATCAGAATTTTAGTATAGTTTTTCTAGGAAATTATTTCATGTGATCTATAGGACTGTGTCTATGATTTAGATTTATTAATTTATATTATATGTGTATAAGTGTATTTTGCATGTTTATACATGTATACATGAGCATGTTTACAAAAAGAGATGAATGAACATCAGTGATAAAATCTGTGAAAGTACAAGTTAGGAATGTTTTTTTCTGATTCAACCCTAACAGAGTAGATCCCAGCTAGTAACCAATGAAATTCTTTCCTGGAGTCCTGTAGTATTTGTCTCATTTGCCTAAGTGAGATTTGACACTGTTGGTTTCGTTGATTTCCACTTTCTTCAGTTTGTTTTCACAAAGAAATGGATGAGTGCCAATATTGTCATGTGACTTGAAAAAAAATGCCTCTTAAAGGCATTATTCCAGGAAAAGGAAATGTCTCACTGTGTGGGTATGTGGTGTGAAGTACTTTGTTTTATTATTTTCAGAGCTACCTACATTTGTGTTATGTGTACTGACAATTTAAATCTTAAGTAATAAGCTAATCTACCCAACTACCTCAGCTACTCCTGTTGATTGATAAGTTTAGAGTTGAACTTGTTGAATGAAAAAGAGGTAGGCACTACTTTAATATGTCTTTTCATTTGGCCACTCTGTAAACCAAGAGGTTCACTAATTCTGAACGTAGGACAGGACTGGTTGTCCAGAGAGCTGGCAGCATGACCATCGCTGCCTGTAGCTGTACTGCTAAATGGCTGTTGTGTGGGTCTGACTCAAAGGACCGGAGTACATGCTTTTCTTACAGAAGGCTCATGGGCCCCTGAGCACAGCTGGGAGTGGACTCCACCTCCCCACTACACTCCCCCTTACGCCCATTCCAATTGACTTGCTGTAAACCTTTAACAGCCTCCAGGTTCTGTTGAATTATGGACAACTTAATTGGCTGGCTACTTCAGACCCTTACACAGCCAATCCAGCGTGCTGTTTATCAGCCTGATTTCTTCCTGCCCCAGGCTAACTAAATGATTCTGTGTGCACAGGCTTTCCCAGTGCTTTTTATATGGCACCTGGTCTGTCTTGCCATTCTCCTATTAACCATGTTACTCACAGCTCTCAATTCTTTTTAGATCCAAAAGCTGTTTCTTCCCCCGATGTTGACCTCATTCCACTGAGAGACAACCTCTCCTCTGTTTCTACCATCAGTCTCATTTTCTACTTTTATGATATTCTGCCTACTGAACTTATTTATACTTCTAGGCTATAAAATTATCAGAACAAGAGCTGTATCTTAAGCATAATGGTATTCTTTGGCACATAAGGCCCTCTCGTTGATCATTGATTTGCTCGAGTGGGCCCCGTAATGTCTCCATTGGAGACATTGTTGTTACTGTGTTTGGCATATCGAATACATCACGGGGAGCTTGCCAGGCTCTGCCTTGCTGGCGAGATACTCTTGGTAGCTTGCCGGGTTCTCCGAGAGGGGCGGAGGAATCAAACTTGGATCGGCCATGTTGGCTGTGTGCAAGGCAAACGCCCTACCACTGTGCTATTCTTTATTGCTTTGTAGATAGGTAGTTTATGACATAAGTGTAGGACAATGTGCAGTTTTCAGGGTCCAGTACAAAATGAAAGCTAGGGTTTCTTTTGCAAAAAATGTTAAACATTTCAAGGTTTTTGCCAGTGAGCACTTAAAGCTTAGGGATCTTCTAAGTCTGAACCTTGTGCTGTTTCACAAGCTGACTCTCACGAAGCAGAAAGAGTGAATGATACATATTCTTTATACTTAACAACATGTTAAGTATATGTACTGATATTCATTTTTCCAGGCTACTTTTTTTTGACGTTTTGGGTCACACCCAGCATTGCTCAGGGTTTACTCCTGGCTCTGCTGTCAGTAATTACTCCTTGTGGTGCTCAGGGTACCATGTGGGATGCCAGGGACTGAACCTGGGTCATTCGTGTGCAAGACAAACACCATATTCACTGTACCATTGCTCCAGCCCCTTTTGCAATGCTATTAAGACCTACTATCCCCAATGAAAGTAGTAGTGTAGATGGTCAAAAATGCATATAAATGCAATTAAATATTTATTACATTAATTTAGTATTCTATTTTTTATTTCGGTTTTGAATTTGAAAAATTTTGCTTGCCACTATTACATCATATAACAATAAAAATGGTAAGGCTACCTCAGTCAACTTTTTCTTTATAGTTTTGTTTAAAAACTCACCCTTCCAAAATTATGACTTAATATGTTCAAATTTGCACAGTAGTTTGGGAGGGTATGTGTTTTCCTCTAATGTGCTTGCTAAATAAAACTTACGTTGAAATTTTATGCCAGAGGTAAGCACGTCCTCCCATTGTTCATCAGTTTGCTCGAGCGGGCCCAGTAATGTCTCCATTTTGTTGTTACTGTGTTTGGCATATTGAATATGCCATGGGTAGCTTGCCAGGCTTTGCCGTGCAGGCAGGATACTCTCGGTAGCTTGCCAGGCTTTCTGAGAGGGACGGAGGAATTGAACCCCGGTCGGCCGGGTCAGCCGCATGCAAGGCAAATGCCCTACCACTGTGCTATCGCTCCAGCCAGTATCATTTATATTTCATAAAGACATTCAAAAATTAAGAAATTCTGTAAAAAATACAATTTTTAGAATGTCATAATCCCAAATCAGCCAAATTCTCCAGAGTACAGGCCTAATTGTGAATTGGGAGGTTTTCTTATTTGTTTTATTTGGGGGGCACCTGGCAATGCTGAGGGTCACTCCTGGTTCTGTGTTTAGGAATTATTGTTGGTGGTACTTGGGGACCACTTGGGGACTGGGGGTCAAACCTAGGTAGGCTATGTGCAAGTCAGGCACCCTTCCCTCTGTAGTATCTCTTCTGTGCTGCACTGGGAGGTCTCCATTGAGTGATTTGAAGGATAGTCAGTACCAGGCAGGAGAGGAATGATCCTGGGGTTGGAGCAATAGCACAGCAGGTAGGGCGTTTGCCTTCCATGCGGTCAACTCGGGTTCGATTCCCAGCATCCCATATGGTCCCCTAAGCACCTCCAGGAGGAATTCCTGAGTGCAAAGCCAGGAGTAACACCTGAGCATCACTGGGTGTGACCCAAAAGGCCAAAGAGAGGAGTGATCCTTTCTGACTCTTTTCTCCCCGTATCACTCTTCTCCATTTCTTCACACAGGCATTTAACGTGGGAGGCTGAGAAAAGGGCACACGTCAGGCATTATAAGTAAACTGCCAAAATACCAGCATTTCTCTTGACTGTGAAGGATGGTTTTTATTTTCAAGTCTGTGTTTACCCATTTTGCACGGCCAGTCATGTGGATTGGCTCCTCTCTGCTATTAAATGTCACATAAAACTGTGATTCTGGCTCTTTTATCCTATTTCATTGTTTCTCTTTTATGCTTGTATCTCACATTCCCTCATGTAAACACAGATGTTCCTATGCAAGCAGAGCAAAAGGAAAACAGCAACATGGGGCTGTACTGCAGAACTGGCCACGGTGGCTATAGGCTCAGTAGTGATTTTGTCTGTTGCCAGCATTTTCCATTTTCTTTACCTATTGAAAATTCCTGTGTTAAGATGAATTCTGAAGAAATGAAGCAAGTGACTGCTAGAGTTAATATGCGCAGTTTGGGGTTTTTTGTTTTGTTTTGTTTCATTTTTTTGTTTTTGCTGAAGAACATTCTCTGTGCTGCTGTTGGCTTTGGAACTTATGCCCAGGAGAAACACTCGAATGCTGCCATGTGATTGCTGGGAACTGTGTTCTCTAGTGGCGCCAAACTATGATAATGATAACAACAATGATGTTGATCATTTATTTATATTGATCTTGTTGATGCTCAGGAAATCTTTATACACCAGGGTGTTTACAAGTTATGCTCACCTCATCCGGTCTACCTGGAACCTTTCCATGACTTCCTGTCCCTCCGTCCAACTCTTAAAAGTCCCCTCTGCCCTGATTTCTGTGTCTTCCCCAGAGTCTGCTCTCTCTCCGTCTTCTCCATACCCTCATTATAGTTTTCATTTTCTTCTCCACTCCACACTCCCTTCCTGTGGAGAGCATTCTGAGACACCCCTTCTGTTTTGAGTCGTTTTATTACCCAGTGTGATCAATGGCATGGAAAAAAACAGAATATTTCTGAAACTTTTCTTCACTCCCCAGAGTTGAAAGACACATTCATAGCTAGTCTCCAAATTTCTTGCTGTATTTTTAATAGAGGATTTAATGTTGGGTGACTTTAAAGGTCTATGGTGACTATTTGGATCTCAGCCAAATGCCAGACAATAATAAAAGGTGGGTTTGTGGTTTATTTTTTCTCTTGTTCAATTTTGAAAGTACTAGTCTTATCATTTGACCATTTAAACAGACAAATGAGTGCACTTTAGACATCTCTGATCATCAGGGCATATTTATAATGAAGCTAAAGCTACCTATGAAGTCTGTGGCAATATGCACATATGAGGAGTCAACGATGTTGAATGGGCCTTTGCTAAGTCATGGAGAAACTATGGGCATTTTTCTTTTTGCCAATTTTCTTGTTCACAAGCTTTGCTCTATTATGGTTTTGATTATTGTGTTTTTATTCTCCCTAACCCTAGAAAGTACCAAATTTAATTTATTTCATCACCTTTATTCTCTAAAAATGTATATATACATCTAACGTACAAACAAATGATAAAAATTACTATGCATTTAATAGCTCTTTAAATATTTATATTAGAATAATCATAACTCTTAAGATAGGATCCTGTTATTGAAACTGTATGCTATTTTGTAATAGTATAGCCTTCATTATGAGAGTAAAGGTGACTAATCTAGATTACATTTTCTTGAAATTTATTTATTTGGGGGGGGCATACACTGCAGTGTGCAGTGGCAACTTCTGGTTTGGGGCCATGCTCCAGGGATGCTGAAATGCTGCGTTCAAACCCAGGCAACCTCAGTGTAAAGCAGGTACCTTATCTGTTGCTCTAGCTCTCCAATCCTGAAACATCTTTTCAGTTCTGTCATCTGATGCTTTTCTCCACATCCATCATCACTGCAGGGACCTTCATAATGATGTCTCTTTACTTCTGTGGTCTGATAGATAAGCATTAAATAATTTTTTATTTAAAGATTCTAAGACAGAGTGTATATCACTCTTTGTATGTTTTAGAAAAGAAGTGACTGGGTTCTTTTTTATTTATTTATTTTTTTTGCTTTTTGGGTCACGCCCAGCGATGCACAGGGGTTACTCCTGATTCTGCACTCAGGAATCATTCCTGGCGGTGCTCAGGGGGACCATATTGGATGCTGGGAATCAAACCCGGGTCGGCCGCATGCAAGGCAAACACCCTACCTGCTGTGCTATTGCTCCAGCCCCAAGAAGTGACTGGTTTATATAATATTTTAAACTACGATCACCTATAGAACTGAATTTATGTGAGAACTTGGGTTTCTAAATTTTCAATCTGATGTTCTCCCATACCTAGACTCACAGTCATACTCTGAACAAATGAAACCCCCTCATTATAGTAAATTTGACATGAGGATAGTTTGTTTATTTTTCTTTTATCTAGGCAGCTGACATACTAATTTGGCATTATGCGTATGATTATATTTATTTGTTTTGGGGCCACACTCAGTTGGGCTCAGGTCTATTTCTGCCCCTACTCTGGTCTTTGTAAGCACCACTTGGGAGGCTCCTCTTTCCCAGATACACAGAAAGCATCCACATATTTTTAAATGTTTCTTATGAGTAAAAGTATGAGTTTAATTTTTGGCTTCACCATCTTAGGCACATTTCATAGAACTTAAGCTCAGTCTTTACCGTCCCAGTTGGGAAAACACCCCAATATAAGGGAATATAGTTGGGAATAAAAATAATGGTAGTAAACACTTAACTGTATGCCAAGTGGTGTTTAAGACACATCAGATGTATTAAATTATAAAACATTCCACAAAAATCTATAAAGTTGGAACCAGAGAGCTAGTAAAGTGTATAAGGCTCCTGCCTTGCTAGCAGCTGACACAGGTTCAATCCCTGGCATAGCATACGGTCCCCTGAGCACCTGTAGCACAGAACCAACAGTAAGCCTTGAGCATAGCTCGGTGTGCCCACTCTCCTACCAAAAAATTTCCTCAAAGTGTAAATGTTCCCATATTATAGCCGAGAAAGCAAACTCAAGAGTTAAATACGCTCTGGAGCTAAGTTAGCTATTGAGCCAGTGGTTGGAAGTGATTGACTCTACCTTAATACCGCACCAGTGAAAGTCTAGTATCAAGTTATTAGTTCCTGCACATCGGTCCCCTCCTAAGCATATTGACATTCATTCTGCCTGGAGATTTGGGCAATTTTTTTACTTTGCCCTTGGTGATTCTGGTTTACTTTTTATGTAGACGTGTTTTTCCCCCATACCAGGACACTTCCCAAACTTCCATGTTCTTTTTCTTACACTTTCCCTCACATCCCTTGTATATGTTTCCAAAAATATGTGCTTAGTAACAGTTTAAAAGGAGTCAGTTTATAGTACTTTAACAAATAGCTCTGAATAAAAGGAAACAAGTCTTAGAACTACATTCAGTGGAGGAACCTCACTTCTTCAGAAACCTAACCACCACCCACATGTAAATAGATTTCTAATCCAGAGTTTAAATCACTAGGCACTCCGAATGAGCCCACCAGGTAGTGTTTGCCTTGCGCATGGCTGACCTAGCCGACCTGGGTTCGATTCCTCCTCCCCTCTCGGAGAGCCCGGCAAGCTACTGAGAGTATTTCATCTGAAAAGCAAAGCCTGGCAAGCTACCCGTGACGTATTCCATATGCCAAACACAGTAACAAGTCTCCCAGTAATGGAGACGTTACTGGGCCTGCTCGAGCAAATCAATGAACAATGGGAAGACAGTGCTACAGTGCTACAGTGCACTCTGAATGCGCATCCTCTGCCATCACTATTCAGGTACCTGTGTTTGTAGTATGGGGCTCCTTTCTTATCCCTCACCCAGAGCTCTTCAAGCAAGATTTGTTCTTGCTTAAGCTTATTCTGTGATAGTCTGTTAAGGAATTGGACTCTGGACATTTCCTGATACTCTTTTCTGCGCATAGTTTGAAGAAATCAAGATGCCACTTTGGGGCACAAATTACATGAGGAACAATAATACCATTGCATTAAGTTGAGATTACATTTGTCAAAAATCAGAATTATAATTTTCCTTTTCCTGGATTATTTTCCTCTGTAATTAGAAGCAAGAGATGGCAAAAGATAGTACATATAAAAGTACTTGTAGGAAATGTGTGTGCGTGTGTGTATATCGATATAGATATAGATATAGATATAGATATAGATATAGATATAGATATAGATATAGTGTTCAAGGACTAAATGACTAAGCTCTTTAGCTTTGAACTTTAATGGAACTTTTCTAGATGCCCGTGAAGTCTGCATTAGAATTATGCTTGACAAAACTGGCATAATTTTAATTTGAAGAGAAATAATGTGAAGAATAAATAAAGAGGAACTTTCTCACCCCATTAACAAGTCAGCTGGTTCACAGTCCATTTTGTGGTCCATCCCATTAAAGATGACATAAGGAGCAGTTAAATATAAAAGTTGCCATTAATTTTATCTCATCTCACATTTGCCCAAATGTCTTCTTATTGATTACACTCTCTGTATTCTTTAAAAAAAACTGATATTTACATGATTATTGATTTTTAAAATCCCTCTACATATATATGCTATCTATAGGCAGGCTCATTCACCTTCATATATGGAAATTCTTTCTAATCCTTGAAAATAACTAACAAGAAAACTGATTTATGGTATTTGGGACTCAAATCCCATTATTACAGGAAAGTAATGAATTTCCTACTGATAAATCCCATTGCCTTCCAGGGATGCCCAGGCCCAGACTAAAGGACTTAATTTGTTGTTTCATGTAGCTGACTGTCCTTGCACCTGGGTTTGGTGGATGAGGATCTGGAGTGAGAATCTCTGTTTTGCTCACCGTGTCCTTAAGAATAATTTTCCACACTTTGTGGTTGAAAGTGATGAAATAGTTTAATTTCTTCATTTTGTTTTGGAGCTTTGGATTCTGTAAACCATTCTTTTAGTGAGGCTTATTTCATTTTTCTACCATTAACAACAAGCCCTACTAACAACAAAGATACAGACCTATCTTTGAAACACTAACAACAAAGATACAGTCCTATCTTTGAAAAATGTTTTGTATACAAAGAATTAGGGTATCCAGGATAAGTTACCTTAGGAAAGACTTCTGGGCTAGAAAGATAGTCTACTGGATAAGGCACTTGCCTTGCACATTGTTGATCCCTATTTGATCCTTGGCATCTTATATGGTCCCCTGAGCACTGATGGATATAGCCCCACAATCTGCCCCTAAACAAAAAGTTTGTTATGTCATGTAAACACTCAGAACATTCAAGGTCAGCGGCATCTAAGGTAAGCTTCTTGGGCCAGAGTTGATAGTACAGGGGGTAGTTAACTTGACTTGCATATGGGCAACCTGGGTTCAGTCCCAGACACCCTGTATGGTTCTCTGAGCTCAATCAGATGTGGTGATGGAGTGCAGAGATTCAAGTAATCCCTGAGCTGTGTGTGGCAGCCAAAGCAAAACAACAACAAAAAATAAAGGCAGGTTTCCTACAGGGTCCTGGGAACTTAAATCTCTCCATTCGGTAGAGTAAATGACTTAAGTCCGGTTGTAGATGAGGAAATACTATTGAGGATAAAAATTAAACATTAGGGTGAGTTTGACCACATATGAGCCTTCACTTGTACATTCATCTATCCAAGAGGAAAGACAGAGGTTGAAAGTTATTTTAGTTTAGAAAGATGTATGCAAAAATAAGATGTAATGTGCAATATAGCTCCTGTTTATAGCTTCATTCTTTGGGGCGGGTGGGACTGAGAAGCAGTCTAGTCATTATTTACTAGTGCAATTTCACAAGATGATCTCTTAAGTTTTGCATCTGACTCAAAAAGTCTAAGAATCTCTGATCTGAACAATTTTGATATTCTGCTTCGTGTAGGGTGCAGGAAAACATGTACTGGGAAGGGAAGCTGTTCGAAGGAGTACTTTGTGTAAAACTTGGTGCAAGAAATATGGGCCAAGTGGTGAATGCACAGTAAGAATGGCTTATTGGCAGATCAGTTACATTAAAGTAAATAAGGGGGAAGGAAAAAATCAAAACCAAAATTACCTGCACCTGCTACTTTACACATATTATCTCATTTATTTTGGCAAGATCCTTTGAGATACTTGGGGTTACCACCATTTATCTCATCTGTAATGAGAGTAATGAAAAAAATGAGTACTTTCCATGCTATACAGAGCTCCAAAAGCAGACCTGATGCTGATATCATTAACTTTTTTTTTAAACATCAGGTACAATTGCTGATTGAGTAATATTAGATCAGTAGATCCCTGTTCATTGTCTTTTTAAAAAATACAAAGTGTCAATTGTTGAACATGTGGAAAACTTGCTGCAAGCCTAATATATATATATACAAAATCATAGTATATTATTATTTTATGTTTATTTTTTTATTAAATCACCATGAGATAAAGCATTACAAAGCTGTTCATGAACAGGTTTCAGTCACACAGTGTTCAAACACCCATTCCTACACCAGTATAATTTTCCATTACCAGTGTTCCCAGTTTCCCTCCCACCCTAGCAAATCTCACCCATCCCAATCTGCCTACCTATACAATGGGTACCTCTTGAACGTTTAAAAATCATTCAACTATCATAAAATCTTAATGCTTTATTATTTTAATTGAATTTAAAAATGTACTTTTGTATATATACATATATATGATAGAACATGGTAGTAATGCCTAGAAGGATTCTAAGTACCATAACTTCTGTTACCCTATAAATACATATAGAATTCAAAATTTCTCAAGAAACTAAATGAATTCTCTTTTCCCAGTGGACTAGATGAGATTTGTGGGATAAATATTGCATTCCCTCTTTGAAAAAGAACTCCTAAGTACTCTGGTCTGTTGTGCAAACAGAGATAAATCAAAGTTGCTTTGTAGGATAGATTTATTTCTTTTTGAGGGAGAGAGAAATAAAATCTGAGTGAATTTAGCATAAACACGACAATAATTTGAGACAATAGAGAAAATATTACAATTTAAGGACTAGAATTTCAAAGAATTTTGGATTTTTACACATTTCAATTTTTATTTGTACCCTGAATTGTATGTACCATGGAGGAGAACTCTATCGAAATCATGTCCTGCTGTTGGGAACTGAAAAATTTGGGGACATGCAAGATTTTTTTAATTGATTTGTGCTCCCATCTCGCATGGTTGAAATATGAAACATACAACAGAGACTATCCTACAAGTGAATCTGGAATATAGCTTATTTCTGGGGCTGGAGAGATAGTACAGATGCAGGGTGTTTGCCCTGCATGCAGCCAACCTAGATCCCCTGCACCCCATTTCAACATTTGATCCTATGAGCACTGCTGGGAGAGATCCATAAGTGAAGAGCAGGAGTGAGCCCTGAGCATTGCTGGTATGGCCCCAAAACAAACAGAAAAAAAAGTTGCTTATCCTTAGCCATCAAGAACTTACTTGACCTATTTTTATTGTTACTCGAAATGGCATGAATTCCTTTCTTGTTCCCTTTTTCTCCCACTGTCCTATTTCCTTCCTTATTCCAATTCCTCCTCCTTATTTTATGCTTCTCCTTCTTTCTCCTGTATGGATTTCAAATAGCCTCTTAATTATTTTCGGGGACCAAGAGCAATGGTACTTTCTTGAAAGTCTCTTCTGTAATGCTGTCCAGTTAAACACTTCTGCAGGTCTGTAATAAGGAACATTATTCCAAGTTCTACAATCATATATAGGCTAGATTTGGATTCCCATTAGTGGCGCATAGCATGCAGTCTTCTGTATCTGGTTTCTTTTGCCCAATGCTGTGTTTGGGAGAATAATCAGTTTGCGTGAATATATCAGTAGTGTTATTTTTTTTTATTGCACTGTGGCATTCCAGTGTATAAAAATGCCACAATTAGTTTACCCATTTCAGCGACAGTGTCCTTTTGAGTTCTTTCCAGTTTTGAATTTGTATAAATAAAACTTCCCATCTTGAGCCTGTTTTCATTTCTCTTGAGTGTATAACCTTGGCGTAACATCTCTGACCCATTGAGGAGGCATATTCTTATACTTTTGTAGAAAGTATCACATTACAAGGTGGTTGAACCAATTTATAGTTCCAACAATATGAACAAAATTTGTTCCAGATACCTATCAACATTTGGTATTTTAAATTTATTTCAGTTTTACTGGGTAACTAATTTTATTTTATTTTTTTGGTTTTGGGGCCTGCTCAGGGCTTACTCCTGACTCTGCTCTCAGGAGTCACTCCTAGTGGGCTCAGGAAACCAAATGGGATGCCTGGTACTTGAACCTCAGTTGGCCACATACCGTAAATGTCCCACCCACTGTACTATCACTCTATCCCTATGGCTAACAAATTTTAATAAAATCAAGCCATTTAGAGTATATCTAACTGAAAAAATCTATTTTGTTATGAGGTATCACAGTTTACTTTATATTAGAGCCATTATTTTATCATTGCAGAACATCATGCCAATCCCTCTATTGCAAAGTTCTATTCTAGTAGAATTTCCAGAACAAGTGATCTGATGTTAATTTGATGGAAATAGGAAGCACTCACCATATTTTGAGCAAAATCAATGTCAGGATTATTTGATTGACAAAATGTCAAATTATCAAAAAGTGAAACTAGCTGGAGAATGACTATCTTGTTCCTGGCATGGAGAAAAGACCAGGTTAGTGGGGGTCAGTCACCAAGGCTCCAAAATCATTCCATCCCTGAAATCTGATGAATGAAGTCTCTAAGTCTACATTCACTTGTGATTTCTCAGCAATTGAATGAAGGGTTAGTCAGAAGTGAAGGAGGAAGAAGATATTCTGTAATCAAAAGTCAATAAAGGTGATGCCTGTTTAGAAATGCAATTCTGGAAGCAAGACAGTAAAGAGATAGCTTACTCTTCATGTGAATGAAGAGAGGCTGTGGTTGTGTGTGTGTGTGTGTGTGTGTGTGTATGCGTGTATGTGTTGTATGTGTTCTTGATGTTTTTGTTTTGTTTTGTTTTTAAAAGAATTCTCTATCTCAGGTATTTTTAAACTTTTCTGCTTACCGTTTACAACCCTTTTGCCCAAGAAATGCAATATAGGCAAGTATGGCCAGAAATCACTCAGATGCATTAATTTTATTTTGAATTAAATTTTGCTTGTTGCACATTCAGAAGCGTTTGTTGTTGCCCTTCTGACCTCATTCAGGCATGCTACTCCATATGGAATGGCAACTCATAATTTAAGGAACTATAAACTCAATCTCAAGGCAATCTTGGATGCGTTTACTAGGCTGATAGATTGAGAAATACCCTAGACACCATGGATTAAGAGTGTAGTTGCATAGTTGAGAGGATCCACATTATAGATAAGGTAGAACAATTAACCTCCATATGAGGATAGTCCTGTAGCAAAGTGCTCTAAAGGTAGCTTTTTAAAATAGCAACACAAAGGACCATCAACTTGAATCACAGATCTATCCAAGCACCCCTTCCTGTTGATTTTTTTTAAGTCTGTTTAAATAAAGCACAGAGAAAGAGAGAAAATGTTGGCCCCCAGGGAACCAAGAATCTTTCAATTAAATCTAGATTCGCAGGCATTTGTGGAAGTGCTGATGAGGGCTAAACTGGCTACATTAAGTTTCTACTTGCAGTAGAATTCTCTTAAAATTACTTAGGTATTCAAAACTGGATGTAGCAGAGACCCATTAAATGTTTTTTTGGAGGCTGTTGTTTTATTTTATGCTCTTTGAGCCATACCCTCAGTGCTCAGGGCTTACTCCTAACTCTGTGCTCAGGGATCAGTCCTGGTGGTGCTCAGGGGACCATATTCCGCATCAGGGATGAAACCTGGAGCATCTGCATGCAAGATAAGCACCCTACCTGCTGAGAAACTATCTCACTGCCCCACCCCCTTTAAGGTCTATAAATTAATTTTTAGTTAAATTAACCCCCATCACTTTCTCATTTGGAAAAAGGTAATTGCCACCTGGGCAGAATAGCTCTGCCCTCCAGGAAAGGAAAACCTTCTAGAAGGATAGAACCAAAGGTGCCCTCCTTCTTCTTTCCCGGAAAGAAGTAAAGAAAGAAGGCAGAACTCTCCATATGTTCTACCTACTAAGCACCCAGAGAGAAATTATTTGAGGAGCTACAGGATGAGAAATAATTTCACTCCTCTTTGCTGCTTGTGAGAAAAGATTGATTCAATAAGCTTGAAGTAACAAGATTCATTTCATTTCCCCTGAGCAAAAAATCCCACAGCAGTAGCCCTGAAAGACAGCCTCTGTGTTGCACGGCCCATTAACACGAAGGGAAATAATTAGTTTTTTCGTTGATAACTGATGAATTATTTTTTTGATAACTGATGAATTATTTTAAGCTGTTTACAAGTACTGTTATATCAATAAAACAGAACTTTCAAAATATTTAGAGCAAAGAAAACCAATAAAATTTTGTTGTTGATTATCTCAGCGTTATGGTTTATCATAATTATTCAATTTTTAAATTCTGTATGATTCTCTCTTTGTGTATGATTATTTCTATTTATACTTGCCACCTGAAGGAATAAATATAAAAATAAAGTTGCATTTGAAGTTTTAACCTTGAAAAATTAATATATATCTGTGGTATTTTGACTAATTTTCTTTTATAAGAAACTAAATAGAACATCTAAATTTTATAGTTAAGTGTTCAGAATGATAGTGCAGAAGACAGGATGCTTGCCTTGCATGTTCAATCCCTGGCGCCACATATGGTTCCCTGAGCCAAGAGGAGTGACCCTTGAGAACAGAGCCAGAAGTAAGTCCTCAGAACTGCCAAGTGTGAACCACCATCTCAGAAAAAAATCTCATAGTGAAATACCAGTAATTCATTTATGTAAGGACTCTGGGGCATTAGAATCATTTAATGGAAAAAAGAGAATACACTTTCTTTAATCTACCTTAATTGCTAGAGGTATTGCTTCATTAAATTCCAAATTCCAAATTGGTCTTATTTTCTCATGGGTGTGTATGCATTTCATCATTGAACTGTAGTAGCAACTGTGTCTAGATGACCAAAATTGAGGGCATGATTTGCACAGATAGAGACAGATCATGTTTAGTTTACATAACTTGCTTAAAAAGAAAAATATAGCACTATCCTCACTGCCTTGTTACCAACTATAAAATTGTCAGAATAGAAACTGGTTCTATTTGAGATAAGTTCTGTTTTTTTTCTGAAGGTTGAATTTCTACATTTTCTAATTTCTGGAGCAGTTAAGAAAGCTTGGACTCCAGCTATCACATACATAAAAATATACTCATTATAAGACACAGGATTCAGTATTTAGGCAAAAAGTATATCTATAATGTGTTTTAAAATTACGCATGCACATGCATTAAATATATACTTGTGTATATTTAAATATATTTATATTTGAATATATTTAAATATAAATATATTTATATATTATATATAATTTTATATTTATATATAAATATGTAGATAAAGATGAAATAAAATGATAGTGACTGAATCTAGATGTGTGTTTCCTATTTAATTTCTTCACTCTATTTCAGGATTTTTACTAATAAGATATTGAAAAAGTAGTGTTTCACATTAGCTTTAGCTTTTCTTATTTCAGCAAGTTGAGGAAAGAGGGTTGTGTCATTCTCAAATTTAATGAACTGTTTGAGATATAGCTAAAACCTTATGGTGATAAAGCCAGGTTTGCCCAAGTCTTTCTTTGCTATAATATCTGCTATATTCCTTAATTCCAGTGTTTACATAGTGGCCACTTAGGTAAGAGGGAAAGGATTTTCCTGGGAGACTATGAACTTAGAGATATTTGCTGCAGTGATTTTGTCTATTTTACCCAGTAGTAATGATTTTCTATTTTTCAATTATCATCAGTATTTTTTCAGTTTGTCTTTAGTCATTTTCCATGATTTTCACCATCTTACCTCTTTTCTATTAAATCTATCTTTATCCCCTCACTATTTCCCTGTAGTGCAAAGTCTTTCCTGGTAATGCTTAGTCGATATTTCCACATGCTGATTAGTTTTCACAATCTCTCGAGCTACTTTTGGAGCCATCTGACCTTTTTTCAGAGCATATATTTTATGACTAGCTAGACATTACTCTATATTGAAATGTTATCTCAGGTCATAGATGCATTTCACTAATGCTACAAAAAGTTGAATTATTCCTTTACTCTTGATTTTATAATGGAACTAAGGTCTCTACATGTTATCAACCTTGATTTAATTGCTTTTAAAGTGATACTTCCAGGGCCAGACATGCAAGGGAAGGGTTCTACCTCTGTCTTCTTAGTCTCATAAAAAGATCTTTAAAAAGTAGTTGGCAGTAACATCCAATATTTCCAATCTTGATTTCATACCTTCAGAAGTTCTTACTGAATCTGTATTAATTTCTCTTTTCCCTTTCATCACTCCTAACTGCTAAAGCAACCCAAACCATTCTGGATGGAGTTTTTCATGAGTCAGAGTATCTTCTCTCACAATATATGGGTTATAATAATGAGCATCATTGGTAGAAGTTAATGAAGACTGGCATGTAGCAATGTCTCCTTTGCTTGGTGTTGTTGGAGAACAAGACATTTAGTTTTAGGTGTTGAGTAATTGATGAAATCCAAGTATTTTATAACTTAACACTAAGATTAGGCTGCTTCAAATAATGTGCCACTTTTAAGTTTTTCTGATATCTCTTAGGAAATATAGAAAATATTAAAAATGTAAATAAGACTTCCTAAAACTCCACCAACCCCAGAAAAACTACTGGTAACATTTTGGTGGAGTTCAAACAATACTTCTCTGCCTACTGAGAGAGTGTGTTGAGGGAAGGTGGGACCGGCTGCATATTTGAGAATAGAACTCAAAACAAAAGGAGGAAGAGATTCTGCAGTATAAGGAGGCCACTCAGAACTGGTGTAGTGGTTTCATAAATTCTTTAAAGCGCAAATTAATCATAGCCCATTGTTTTGCTGTCCACATTGAGTTTTCTACATCTCTAGGATGCCTCATTGTCATGTTCCAAAACCACAAACTTACCTCTCATGACTGCTTTATAGTCAGTGGGATAGAGGAAGGGGATTGATGGTGGACCATCCTCACTCTTAACGGACTTTCTGAAAATTCCTTTTTTTTTTTAACATGTACGTTTTAAGAACCTATACTGCCCACACGGCAGAGTCTAGCAAACTCCCCATGGTATATTCAATATGCCAAAAACCAGTAACAACAATGGGTCTCATTCTCCTGACCCTGAAAGAGCCTCAAATGTGGCACTTTCTAAAATCTCAGGGCTAGGACGGAGGAGACATTACTGGTGCCTGCTCGAGGAAATCGATGAACAACAGGATGACAATGTTACAGTGATACATACTAAAGTAGCTCATTGCAAGGATGGCTGGGTGTGAAGTAGGAGATGGGAAATATGAAAATAAATCATAGGTGATATTTTAATTTATGAAAAGAAAAATGTGAAATACAAGATAATATTTTCGTTTCACTTAATCACAACTTCCCATTAGTCGTTGATTTGCTCCAGTGGGCGCCAGTAACGTCTCCATTTGTCCCTGTAGCGTGCTAGTGTAGCCCAATGGCATCTGTTCGCACCGGGAACACGAAGGTCCTCAAACCGATCGTTCATGATCTTGACGAAGAAGTCTGACCATCTGGTAGGTGGGCAGCCACGCGGTCTTTTGACATCCCGTGGATTCCAGTCGGTAACAGCTCTAGTCCAGCGGTCGTCTTTAAATCTCATTACGTGACCAGCCCATCTGATTTTCGACACCTTGGCAAATGAGACAGCATCCCTGATTCTTGATCGTCGACGGATGTCAGAACTCCGGATTCTTTCTCTCATTTGAGTGAAACGTGATATTCCAAGCATAGCTCTTTCTATTCTTCTTTGGGAGACCTGAATAGCATTCTCATCTTGTTTGCGTAGGGCCCAGGTCTCTGAGGCATATGTTAATGCAAGAAGAACAGTGGAATCAAAGAGATGTGCCCGGAGCCGGAGGTTCTTCATTTTCATTTATGTTGGCCAAAATTATCTCTTGATGATGTGGCAATTGTCTCTGAGAGACTATAAAAACCAGCTCCCGGAACTGCGCGGCCGCATTTGCCACACGGTTGATGCATTTGCGACCGCACGACATCCTATTATGACATCTTATTATCTCATTCCTACTTTGGACAAACTGGCAGGCTACCGAATGTAGCCTGCCCACACGGCAGAGTCTGGCAAACTCCCCATGGCGTACCCAATATGCCAAATACCAGTAACAATGATGGGTCTCATTCTCCTAAAGAGCCTTGAATATAATCTCAGGACTAGGATGAAGGAGACGTTACTGGGGCCTGCTCGAGGCAATTGACAATTAACAGGATGATTTGTGATTTGTGATTTGTGTTGTGGCAATAGGCTACTCCAATGTGTATTATAGATAAACATTTTTATGTATATATTTGTATTTCTTATGCTTTCTTTGGGCTGGAGCGATAGCACAGCGGGTAGAGCATTTGCCTTGTACATGGCCGACCAGGATTTGATTCCTCTGCCCCTCTTGGAGAGCCTGGCAAGCTACTGAGAGTATCTCGCCCGCATGGCTGAGCCTGGAAAGCTACCCGTGGTGTATTCTATATGTCAAAAAGAGTAACAATAAGTCTCACAATGGAAACGTTACTGGTGCCCACTTGAGCAAATCCATGAACAACTAGAGGACAGTGCTACAGTGCTACAGTACTACAGTGCTACACTTTCTTTAAGTCTATAGAATTCATTTCCATACATAGCCTAATTTGGGTACTGAAGATACAGTACACAGGTAGAGCACTTGCCTTGCATGCAGGTGACAAGATTTGATCACTGGTACCTCATATGTTCTCCTAGACATAGATTCAGGAGTAAGACCTGAGCACTATGGGTTGTGGTCCCCAACCAAAACAAACAAAAAAGCCCACTCACTTTTCATTTATTTTACAACTTAAAAAAAAACTTTACAAAAGAAGTACAGATACTCATTTTGACAATGAATAAGTTGATCTCCAGAGAAGTTAAAATATATATAAATAAAGGCCTGGGGAGATAATAGAGTAGGTAGGGCGCTTGCCCTGAATTCCCATGTTCTGCCTTTCAAATGTTGACATCTTGTTGATGGGGCACAATTGTTGGGAAGGTCCCAAAGGCACCCCCTAGGAGGGACTTCAGTCCTATAAAAATGGACCCAATATCCTTAAAAAGAAAACAAGACAGCTGGTTGACAAACAGAAGGAAACTGGCTACTGTTTGTATTGTCTGCAATTAGGTACAAAACAAAACCAAGGCGTGTTCTGCCAGGCTTTGGCTACAGGATGAGATCCTCAGATGTTCACTTCCTCTATCTTTGTTGTGCTTCAGGAGAATGGGTTGATCATTGAAATGAAAAATTTTGGCCTCTGCTGTTTGTGCTGCACGCAGATGTGCTTAAGGTGTATTCCTGGCTCTGTGCTCCAGGATCACTTCTGGGTCTGTGCTCAAGAGTTTTATTATTCTTGGCTCTGTGTCTGGGGATCATTCCTGGCAGTGCCAACGATCCATGTGCCATGCCTGGGACTGAACCAAGGTAAATTGCAGGCAAGGCAAGTATCTTAACCTCTGTACTTTATCTCAGGTCCCCAATTTCTTGGGCCAGATTATATCTGTAGTTTGGAGGAGGTTTAGGTGTTGTTTATTCCATACTTAAAGCCTAAAAAGATGAGATAATGCTTGAAGAAAATAACTTTGAACTTGTATCAAATTCCTCTCCTTTGATTTATCAAGCCACAATAGTTAACTATCTGGGTATCTGCATATTTTTGGATGCTTGCTACCTCTGATAAAAAAGAAACAAATAACAACAACAACAACAACAACAGAAACCAACTTTATAGCAGTTTGGTAAATGGTATCTAAGTTGTCCATCACAGGAACAGCTGTATATCCAGGATTTTCATTCATACTTTTTTTAATGAGGTGTAACAAAACTGTATTTAAAAAAAATAAATTTTGGCTATTATGTAGCCATTTACTTCCTCAAGGTAAGGAAATGACTGTTTATTAAGTACTCAGTGTACCAAGCACATACAATTAACATAAGATTTTCAGTTGTCTCAGTAAATATTTTCTGCGGAGCCAGATCATGAGAAGATTAGGTTTTGCAGTCCACAATGGAAAAATCTGGAATATTTTGATTTTTATGTAAGCAAACAAAAAATTATAACTCCCAACTGAAACCGTTCTTAGCTCTTGGGAGGTACAAAACCAAGTGGTAAACTTTTGCAGATGTCTATTCAACACAACCCAGGAAAAGATAAGTAGTCATTTGCTCATTTGGCAGATGAGCAAATATAGAATTAGTTTTTACCAGTTTTCATAAGATTATTAAGTATCACAAATTACAATTAGACCAACATTTAACTGACTCCCAACCCTCTGATCTATCCTCTTGGCTATACCACTGGACACATACTTACACTAGAAGGAAAATGCAAGTTTTCTGGTGAAAAAAAAATCTGATCTGAAGCCTATTTCCAGGTTCTTCAGGATCTTGTGGTTAGGAGTCTGACACAGACACCTTACAGAATGCCCTGAGGACCCATTCAGTAAACTTTGAATATGCTCCTGTAGGAATGAGGTCAGTTTTGGAGTGTGTATTTCACAGTAAAACTTAGCTAACACTTTGGGCATTAGTATCACCTGAAATCTTTACATGCAAGAGAAAACTAATGAATCTGTTATTTAACTTTATTGGAAAACACAGATTCTGAGAGGTTTCATTCTTTTATCTAAATGAATGCTGATGTTTCTTTAAAGAGAAGCCCCAGAGGTGTGGATTGCTAGCCAGGGATCAAAGTGGTATGCTGTCGGTTAGTCCTGAAGGTCAACAAATGTGTTGACCTCTGCACTGGAAAGTATGAAATTGCAGGCTGCAATTGGAGTTGACAAGGAGGGCCTTTGGGGAAGGTACCATAAATTTGCAAAAGGGTCGGAGTTGTAAATGACTTACAAGTTCATTGGTTTGCATTAGCTAGAGATATGAAGAGCCCAAGGAGGGAATAAATCACTGAGTACATATTAGTCAGAGCTTCCTTCTGTTGAGTTTTCATGGCTTGCCAAACAAACTAAGCAGCTAGAAGTGACTTTATAATTTTCACAGCTACCGTGATGAGTATGTATGTATTGTCCGAACTACAGAGATGAAGAAACTAAGGGTCAGTGAATTTAACTATTTTCCAAGGCACTTGTAAATTGGTAGTGCTGTTTTCAAATGTGGTCTCATTCGAAACTATGTCCTTTCTACCAAACCCTGTTGCTGTTTATGCTCATTCATGCAAATTCCTCTTAAGGACTGTGCGTGCACTTTTTGATTGCTGTAGCAAAACTGTCCTTGTGAAAGAGCAATACTAACTTCTTGGATCGGAACCACAATCTTAGGTCTTTCATTAGTTGTCCTGGTATCCAGTGAGCATATTTAAGTATATTCATTGAGTACTTTGGGGGTAGGGTGGTTTGGGGATACACCAGGTGGTGCTGAGGGGTTAGTCCTGGCTCTGTGCTATGGAGTGGTCTCTGACTAGCAGTGTGTAAGCAGAGGGGTTGGACCACACATGGTGCCAGGGATTCTAACTGGGTAGGATGCAAGCCCACAAGCACCTTACCTCTGGCCCTTGAGTGCATTATTCAATTTGTAGAACTGTGCAGAACATGACTAAAAAAAAAAAAGATCTCTTTCTGTTGTAACCACGATGAAAAAAAAGGAGTAGATTAAAGTTTCATCATTAACACAATTAAATAGCAAAATTTAAATACGTAAAGATTGCTGGTGAGCTCCGAGAAATGTTAAGCTGCGAGACTAGAACATGTTTTGAGATGGAAGTTAATAGGCTTTTTAAAGTTTTGCTAAAATATTTAGAATAAGCTTTTCAAATATTTTGAAAAATATTTAGTAAAAGCTATTAAACAGCATGTTTTATTGGGCTTTGAGGAATATAAGAGAAAATATAAACAGCATCTTATTACTTTAAGGCCTTTTATGTTCTGAAGCTGTTTACCTTTCTAACCTCATCTCTTGCTGTTTGCTACCACAGATGTTTTATTCTTCCCATAAACTTTATTTTTTGCAAATGCATACAATTCTTTGCCTTCCTCTGAGGCTTTGCCCTGTTATTATTCTCTTGCTTTGTGGGGCCTTGCTGAGCCAAGTCCACTGTGTCTCCATCTACTCAGGATATCTCCTGAGGCTAGAGTTCTGACATCTTTCTGAGCTTGGAAACATTTGTGAATTTGTTTCTTGGTTAACATTTGTCACACTGTCCTGGCATTTGCTTATTGATTTTCCCACTAGACTGTGAATTCCTGGAGGGCAGAGATTATGCCTTTTGTTTCCATAACCCCTTGTCTGGTGTCTAATACATTAAACAGATGCTTATTAGATGAATTAGTGTGTTAAAGTTGGTTTGATTTCCCTAATGATACTGCTAATGCGCTCAACTTTCTGCTTTTAGCTAAAGTTGTGAGCATCAGACTGTCAGTCATAGTAGAAGGAATTTCATTGGCGGTGGATCAGACTGCCTTACTTCATAACTATAAATTTCTCTGAGTATGAAAGCCACCTTTTTTAACACACCATCAGTAGCAATACAGTTCACTGAAGAACATAGTAGTAGTTAAAAAAATGGTAGCAAAAAAGATTGATAAGTCATGAAATGCATTTTTTATTCATGAAAACCTTCTTCCCTTCCCTTTGCTATTTCCGCAGTGGTGGCCTTGCTCATTGGAGACAGTGTGGTGAAGGGAATCCCATGCAGCAAAACACCTGGAATCCCACCCAGTCGTGTTGGCCAATCCCATGAACTTAATCTGTGGTCTCAGCTGCCTAACATTTATAAAACGTTTCCTCTTCTTTTAAGTGTTTCCTGGGCTCCTGATGACAAATTTTGGGGGAAAGTATTTAAAATATAACTACCCCAGTGTTACAACCAAATTGCTTTTTATTGGGTTAACTCTGGAGCTATTTTCAATCTATCCTTCAGGAACTTTCCTGGCAGTGTTTGGGGGGAACCATAGACAGTGCCTGGAATGAAACCGAGTCAGCTACATGCAAGAAATTAACTGAGCTCCTGTACTATTTCTCTAGCCCCAGATGCAACTGATATGTGTGTTCATGTACAGTGATTTCTTTTATTTTGATTTCAAAAGTTTCTTTCATACATATCACTGTCACTGTCCTCCCGTTGTTAATCGATTTGCTCGAGTGGACCCAGTAACATTGTGAGACTTGTTACTGTGTTTGGCATATCGCATATATCACGGGTAGCTTACTAGGCTTTGCCGTGTGGGCGAGATACTCTCGGTAACTTGCTGGGCTATCTTAGAGGAGCAGAGGAATCAAATCGCGTCGGCAATGTCGGCTGCATGTGAGGCAAACGCACTACCCGCTCTGCTATCGCTCTGGCCCTTCATACATATAATTGTCTTTCCTTCTTTCTTTCTTTCTTTCTTTCTTTCTTTCTTTCTTTCTTTCTTTCTTTCTTTCTTTCTTTCTTCCTTCCTTCCTTCCTTCCTTCCTTCCTTCCTTCCTTCTTTCTTTCTTTCTTTCTTTCTTTCTTTCTTTCTTTTCCTATCATCAGTGGTATATGTGTGTGTTTGTGTGTGGGAGGGGGCAGGGGCTCTCCTGGCTCACTGCTTGTGGGTAGCTTGTGATAGTACTCACAGGTCCCATGCAATGCCAGGGACAAAACCTGGTCATCCTAGCATGCAAGCTACGCACTTCAGTTCTTGGAGCCATCTCTCTAGTTCAGGATTTTGTTGTTGTTGTTGTTTTGGTCGGTCTGGTTTGTTTTTTTGTGGGGGAGAGGCACATGTCGAAGTGCTTGGGTCTGCTCCTGGCTAAGTGCTTAAGGGTCATTCTCTGGGAACCAAGTGCTTGAACCCAAGGCTCCTGTATGCAAACCATGTGGTTCAGCCCTTTAATCCATCTACCCAACTCTGGCTTGATTTGGTTTTATTTAGAGTAATGCAGGTAGCAAAATAAATCCTGTTATACTGCCTATTTATTATATTTGTAACAATAAGCGGACATAGATGGCTCAAAGTCATATACAAAGAAACTTTGAAATCCAAATATCAATAATGAAGTCTTGCCAGTCTTTTGGTAATTTTAGCTGAGTCTCTGCAAGGACATTTTTCTCTACTACCCTATTACATTTCTCAGACTTTTTTGTTTTAAAAAAGGCCTCTTTAAGTCAGAATAGAAATAATTTTACTTTGGATATAGCCTACAGCTCTAAATTACTATCATCAATTGGCTCCCAGTGCCTTAGTTGTTTTCTCCTTTATTATCCTTTAAGAGGGCTAAAATAGAGAATGTTTTGAGAAACTTTCCTCTAATTCTTGGAAACCCCAAACTGTAATTCTGGTAGTACCAGGAATTGTCCAGGTCAGTGAAAGCAATCATGGAGTTCCTCTGTTTATCCTACTATAAGTAGTAATAGGGAATAAAACCGCCAAATAAAAACTTTGGGGGGTCACATCTGGCGGAGCAAAGGGGTTACTTGTGGCTCTGCACTTAGGAATTACTCCTGGCGGTGCTCAGGGTATCATGTGGGATGCTGAGGATCGAGCCTGGGTCTGCCATACAAGACAAATGCCATATCCGCTATACTATTGCTCCAGCACTATCCAAATAAAACTTTTTATGTGCTGAGAAAACTTGCTTTCCCCCAAACTGAGCCTCATTATTTGCTCCAATTTTCTTCCAAAAAGTTTGTCATTATTTTGCCATTCCCTCATTATTTGTCCCACCCACATTATTGGGGAAATTTTTGTTTCTGAAAGGAGAGTCAAGAATCCATGAAAGGAGTGTTCTGGTCCCATCAGAAGTCTGGCAGTGCCATTGAGCTCACAGCAGGGATGTGTCAGAAATATAAAAATTGACATCTAAAGTTTTTGTTTTAAAATTTTCCACCCCGTTTATTGTTTCTGCAAGGTCTAGACATTTGCACACTCAGCTATACTTGCACATTTTAGGTTGTGGTGCTTTCTAGGGATGGAGAACTTGGTTGTGATGTTAACACAGTTGCAGTGATTGCCAAGGGTTGCACATTTTAGTTGTGTTTCTACACACTTGGTTGCAGTGTGCTGGAGGTTACACAGCTGTGGCTTTTGGGGCGGTGCCAGAAGAACTCTTGGACTCATTGCCTCTTGCTTGCAAGGTGACACTGTATTACTGAGTTCTCCTGGAGTCCAGTACTCTAATCAGTTTTAATAGTCGGTTAAGCAGAGGCTTACAGAACTGATATGACTAAAATAAATATGAAATATGCATGATTGTTTCATTAAATGCACAGGTATTACTGACAGCTCTACACTCCTTTAATTTCATGTTTCTACACTTTTTAGTTTCATATTTAAAGTGATGGTGAGAGCACTTTGCATAGAATCCTACAAATAGGTTTTCTTACCCTCATCCGCACTCCACCTATAATGTCTGTCAAAACATTGAAATCAGTGATTCTCAGGGGATTGCCCTGCCACAGAGACAGGGGGGATGGGGGGATGAGGGTGGGAGGGATATTATCCATGGTGGTGGAAAATGGGCACTGGTGGAGGGATGGGTATCTGATCATTGTATAATTGAAACCAAAGCACAAAAAATTGTAAATCTACAACTTTAAAAAAAATAAAATAAAATAAAGGGAAAAAAAAAGAAATCAGTGATTCAGGGAAAATTTTTAATGTTTGCACTTAGAATTTATATGTGGCTAGAAAAGCAATGTTATGGTCAGTTAAAATTACACTTCACTTGTTTTTTTCATAGGGCAACACTTTTTTAAAGTTCATTCTTATTTGGAAAAGCCTGTGAAGCTAATAACAATTATATGGATACTCCACAAAATAATAGTGATGAGCAGGAATATGAATAATTCAGATTCACCTATTTCCTAAACATTGTGGTGACTTAATTACCAGTAGTCTGAGAAAGAGAAATAATTTCTACATTAATAGTAGGGATCCTTGGAGCCTCATGTTTCTATACATGTTAACTTATCAAGTTCTTTAGATGACAAAGAATCTTCTATATCGTCTCACTGATTCATTATTCCCTCTAAGGGGAGCCCAAGTTTAGGTCAGGAATTGTCCATCAATGGTAGTTGACCATGTTAGTACATATTACATCAGTTCAAGGCTGTTTGGACTAAGTATAAGGAGAGAGTATCAGGCTTAAGGTACATATTTTACATGTTTCCGAATCTTCTTGGATCTTTGGCATTGCATGATCCCCTGAGCATTGCCAGGTATAGTCCTCAAGACCATTGAGCTTTGAGCACTGGATGACCCAGATATTACCCAGAACCAAATCCTTGGACCGTGGTGTTATGCCTCTAGCCGAGTTAGCAAGGAATCACTGGAAGTGGCCATGTGTCCATCAATTTTCCTTGGAGGGTAAAACAGGAAAGATAATTCTATTATTGGGCTAAGGGAGAGTGAGCAGAACAGAAAATCCAGGTGAGGAACCTCCAAACACTGCCAAGCCTGGCACCCAAGCCAAGAAAACAGAAAGCATTTCTTTTCAGCTTTGAATTTCGTTTACTCTTCTTGAGGTGCCATTTTAACTAACCCTGTCCACCAAGTGACAGCCCCGGCATTTCTAATCTTAGTTTTAATTTAGAGGAGCATCTCAGGAACAAATTTTGCCACATGCAGGTGGCAGAACGTGGCTCTTCTCCCTCACGTCCATCCGTGGAGGACTTTAAGGCTTTGCTCAAATGATGAATTGATGTATCTGGCTGGAAACAGCTTGTGACCCAGAGCGGTGTTGTGTATGAATGGGAAACCTGCATGCTGCAACTCAGACCACAGGTGGCAGCTCGTCATAAGGCCTCATGGCTGTCAAGAAGTTTTGAAGTGATTTCATTTTGTTTTCCCGTTTTTCTCCATACGACCAAGAGTTCTCTTGTTAAGCTAACATCTCATTTTATGAAATACGTGTTGTTAATAGAGGCACTACCTATGCATTTCATTTCAAATCTATCTAGGAATCCATTTTTCCCGACACTTTTCTAAGTGTGAATTCGCTAAGGGCTGATGTGCATCATTTGGCTCCTCGCGGGACTCAGAACACTGGGTTTTCTTTTTGAAAAAGCTCGCATTATGATTCTTTGACTTTAATAATATGGTTCCAATAATGTTTAAGTTCATACTATTGATGTACAAAATTACTGTACACCACCACCTTCAAAGCGTCCCTGAACCTCCTCCACTGTCCTTGTGCCTCTCTCCTGATCATGGTCTACCCCCCCTCCACCCTGCCAACCCCTCTGTTGATAATCTTTTAATCTCAGGCCAAGAGTTGGTCATTGCTCATAACTATCTATTCCCTTGTTTTCTTTCTCTGTGTTCCACAGAAGAATGAGTTCATCTGGTCTTTGTTCTTTTTTCTTTGGTTTTTGGTGATAGTCAGGGCTTATTACTGGCTCTGCACTCAGGAATTACTTCTAGCAGTACTCAAGGGACCATATGGGTTGCCAGGGATCTAACCTAGGTCGACTGTGTACAAGGCAATCTCCCTACCTGCTGTACTATTGCTCCAGCACCAGGTCTTTGTTCTTATACTCTAAAGAGAACTGAACACAGAGCAGTAAGTGTAGTGTTTATAAGAAAATGAATACTAGTGAAGAAGTAGAATAATTAAAATACATTCTATTTACTTCTTATAGAACACAGATGTTGAATCCCAGAATTTCAGAGTTTGGGATCTCGGAGTTTACCAGTTAATGAATGATTTTGCTTTATCAAATACCCATTCTTTATCTAAATGTCTTATTCTTGGAGCAGAGAACCTACCTGCTTTCAGAGAAGCTTATTCTCTTTTCAGGAAATTTCCTGGATTCTTTGGAGCTCATCTCTCATGAGCTCATAATCTAATCAGTCTCTTTCTCCCCTTCTACCCCTCCCTTTCCTTCTCTTAATTTGTTTTGTCTTTATATTTTTATTCTGGGACACATCCATCAGTGCATAGTGCTCTGTTCTGGGGATCACTCCTTGAGGTACGGGGGCATGTAAGGGGACCTTTCCCATGACTGGGATGAAACTTGGGATGGTCACATGCAAGGCAAGCATCCTACCTGCGACACTCATTGGTCCTTTCACTCTTCTCTCATTCCTCTCTATTGATAACCAACTGATTCTGTTTTCTTCTTCACCAAACACTTCTGGCACATTTGTATGCCAAGCACTGAGCCCGTTTCCTGTGCTGCATGGATAAGAGACAGATAGACACTTCCTCTTTGTTCTTTTCCTTAGAGATCCCATAGTCAGTTGGGGTCAACAGGAATAAACAGGAGATTCTGACACTGTGTGATAGGTGCCATGTCAGAAGAAATCAGTGTGAGGCCAGCTTATTAAGAAACTGTATGACCAGGTTTTTTTGAAAAGTGACATTTAAGGGTCACTCTTGAGATATGCTTGAGATATGTGCAATGCACTTAAAACGTTAAGAATTTAAGTTCTTTTCAGAAAGATAAATAAATAAAAAAGCAAACAAATCCCAAGCCCTACTTCCTTGTGCATTTGTATTTTTTCTTGTTCATATGATCAAATAAAAGAATAAACTGTGACAGACTCTTGGGCCTAATATATTTCTAGGGACTTGGCACTATTCCAGATCTCAACCAGCCAAAGCTGGATGTGAATAGTTTGAAATCTCTTCATGGGCCAATAGGCTCTGACTCACTCTCTGATCCATGCTGTGTTCTGAGTTTTTCGTGCAGCCTTTCTTGTGATCTTCATAACAATGTTCTGCAGTAGAGACGAGTATCTACCTTGCATGCCAAGATGCTCTAGTTCCTGCGGTTACAAATACCAAATACTAAATCTGGGATGACAAAAGTGGGAACATATGATTTATATTAAATAAAGGTAATGCCGTTGGCTGATGACTAAATTCTTTGCACACTGCTTTATTTTCCTGTGTCCTTCAATCTATAGAAACAGGCCATTTATGATCCTAGAAAATGTATGACAAGAAGCAGACACATCTCTATATAGGCTTCTGACATTTATTTGTGGTTCCTGTGGGTGGTCTTGGTCAATAATATTGAGTGTGATTCTTTTCATCTTTTTTTTTACTGTGGGTCATGAAGTAGCAGTACTTGGGGGCTAATCCTGTCTATGTGCTTGGGGTCCACGTGGTGCTAAGGATAGAATCCTTTGCTCCATCTCTACACCCTAATATGTTTTGTGACACTGGGTTTGACAGTTGTCTATATTATAAAAATAAAAACCCCAAATTTGTGCATGCTTTGTTGTTGAGTGGCCTTTGACAATCATTGGGAGAGTGATAGTAGAATTTTATATAGTATTACAAAATTTTACAAACTCAATACATCAGGATCCTTTGTGAGCTCTATTGCGGATTAACTACCAATATCTCACCATTCTACAAAGAAGTAATCATCCATATCAAGAGAGGGGTTCGGCAGGGTGATACCATTTCACCAAAACTCTTCAGTGCCACCCTCGAGAACATCATGCGACGACTGGAATGGGAAAACATGGGAGTGAAGATAGATGGTTGGCAACTACACCACCTCCGCTTTGCTGATGACATCGTTCTAATAACACCAAACATCAACCAAGCGGCACAAATGCTGGCGGACTTTGACCGTGAATGTGGAAAGGTCGGACTACAGCTGAATCTTACGAAGACAATGTTTATGAGAAACAACCTTGTTCCTGACGCTCCATTCGCTCTCAACGGAACCACCATCTGCGAATGCAACAGTTATATATACCTAGGTCGAGAAATCAACATGATGAATGACCTGGCACCTGAGTTGCGCAGGAGGAAGAGAGCGGCTTGGAATGCCTTCAAGAGCATTGAAGAAATAACTAAAAGGACAAAGAACCTCCAGCTACGAGCACATCTCTTTGATTCCACTGTTCTTCCTGCATTAACATATGCCTCAGAGACCTGGACCCTACGAAAACAGGATGAGAACACTATTTGGGTCTCTCAAAGAGGAATCGAAAGAACTATGCTTGGAATATCACGATTCACTCAAATGAGAGATAGAATCCGGAGTTCTGATCTTCGTCAATGCTCAAGAATCAGGGACGCTGTCTCATTTGCCAAGACATCAAAAATCAGATGGGCTGGACACGTAATGAGGTTTACAGACAACTGCTGGACTAGAGCCATTACTGATTGGATTCCACGAGACATCAAAAGATCACGTGGACGCCCACCTATAAGATGGTCAGACTTCTTCGTCAAGACCCTAAATGATCGGTTTGAGGCTCTACATGTTCCTAAAACGAACAGATACCATTGGGCTACACTAGCACGCAACCGGGATGAATGGAGACGTTACTGGCACCCGCTCGAATAAATCGATGAATAACGGGGATTAAGTGATTAAGTGATTACAAAATTTTATGTGTGTTTGTATATTACATAACCACTACATAACTTTACATCTATAAAAATTTAAAGTTAGTTTGTTATCATATATTATGTGTAATGGTTTATATGATATATAATATTTTAAAGAAACAGCAAGTATTCATCAATTTTTTATTAGAGTAGGACGTTTTTGAGAAAGCGTCTAGCCTGCGTTTTAACACCATTATTAATCAAAACACCTAATGTTTACAGCAAACAAGTAGATAGACCAAATTAGTTTTTAAAATAGGATAATAGAACTATAGGACTGAATTTTGAGATGAGATGATACAATACAATTTTAGTACAAGTCATTGCAAAGTAATCTATAGGTATGAATTTTTTATTGTTGTTTTTGAGTCACACCTTGTGTTGCTTAGGAGCTGCTCCTGGCTCTGCCCAGGAGTGACCCCTGGCTATGCTTGGGACCATATATGGTGCTGGTGGGAGAGTCTGAACTCTTCCTGACACTTGGATTATAGTAGCTTAGTAATTTTCTGTTTAAATATTTTTTTGACTTTGAAAGAATTCTATAAAATAAAACAGATGGTTTTAAGTTGTTTATTTTTCCTCACCAGAGAAAATAAAGTTCAGTGTATTAGAGTACTAGATGTCAAATTTGTGTGGGGATAAGACAGATCAGGCAAGTAACAATTTTGTTGCTGTAGTGATCGTGTAGGATATAGTTTAATAAACATTGTAAGCATATTAGTGTGAAATTATTTAACATTTGTCTCCAATCTACTAATAACTAACTAAATACACTGTTGGAGGAGAAAGGGAGGTCAAATCTTAAGACAGATCAGTGAGTTCTCTAAGAGCATTTAGTCTGAATTTCACCTGTCTCTGAAGTAACAGCTATGTATACCATTTAGCAGGAACAGCAAGGAATTGCTTGGCTCTGAAGAAGATATTACTATATCTAATTTTCAAACTACCACCATCTTTTGATTTGTGATCTAGATAGTATTAAAAATGTACACAGGTGGGGCTGGAGCGATAGCACAGCAGGTAGGGTGTTTGCCTTGAATGCGGCTGATCCAGGTTCGATTCCCAGCATCCCATATGGTCCCCCAAGCACCGCCAGAAGTAATTCCTGAGTGCATGAGCCAGGAGTAATCCCTGTGCATCCCTGCATGTGACCCCAAAAGAACAACAACATCAACAACAACAAAATGTACACAGGAGGCTGGCGGTACAATAGGTTAGGGGCTTGCCTTGCAAGTTGCCACTTCTGAACAACTTTGGTTTGAATCCTGGCATCTCATCTGGTGTCCCCTGAGAACTGCCAAGGGCCACTCCTGAGCACAATACCAGGAATAAGTCCCTAAGAACCATGATGTAGATCATACTGCTCCCATACAAATGCACACAAAGTACGAGCATAGCTTAATGATCTGGCTGTGCAGGCAGGAGTCGCAGGTTTGATTTCCAGCCCTGTTTGAAGTCCCTGAAGGAGGCAGCTTCTGAGAAACAGCCAGGAGGAGCCCTTGAGCAGTGTAAGGTGTGACCCCCCCAAAAACAGTTAAACACAAAGTCCTGAAATTACACACAAATGATTTCCTTTTACAGGTTACTGTTATGAAACACAATCAAGAACAAGGGTCATGTTGAATACTTAACAGAATTTCCTTAGGTTCCTCTGCCCCCACGTTCTTACACTTGGAGGGGGGTCTCCTTTAAAATTTAGAGAACAAAATGTATTAATTCAAGAAGGATGAGTAAGAGGATTGGAGAGATTGTGCAGCAGAGGGGTGCTTGCCTTACAGGCTGTCCCAGATTTGATCTCTGAAGAACACATGGCCCCCCAAACCCCACTAGGAGTTATCCCTGAGCCACAAAATCAGAATAAACCCTGTTGAGTGTGGCCTACAGACCCAAAACAAAACAAACAAAAATAGGAGCAGGAATTTAGAGAAAAATTGGTAAATTTATGTTTAGTTATTAGGATTATACATAATGCTATTATCAAATAATTCACTTGTGAACAAATATATTTGAGCATTTTAACCTATTTTTAGAAATAGTTTATTGTTCAATGAAAAATCTGATTTGACAAAGAAGAAAAATGAAAAGAATGACATTATTTTCAAGGTTCTGCAACAAGATTGGTGACGTGATGAGCCGTCATTTTAATGACAGATTTTGGGCAGGGAAGAAGAAATTTAAATATATGCAGGGATTTTAAGTCAGCTTCTAACTACAGAATTGTCAAAATGTGAATAAACCATTCATCTCAGCCTTGAAAAGTTAATGGGATTGGGAATAAATTTTATAATACCTGTTAAGAGAATGGAAAAATTCAGGAGAACAAAAAATGCAGGTAATATAAAGGTTTGTCAGGATTTTGTCCTGAAGATTCATGGTTTAAAAATATCTTGAAATACTCTTTTAAAAAATCCTTTTTTTCTGGGGGAGGGTACACTCAACAGTGCTCAGGAATTACTCCTGGCTCAATTAACAAGGATCACTCCTGACAGACTTAGGGAACTGTCTGGAGTACCAGGGATTGAGCATGGGTCAGCTGTATGCAAGGCAAGTGCCTTACCTATAGCACTATATCTCTGGCTCCTTGAAATACCTTATATGGCCATCATTTTGATCAACTTTATTTAACAATGAGTATTTTATTTGTGTTTTGGGTTTGGGGACTGTACCAGAACGTACTCAAGGTCTACTTTCAGCTCTCTGTTTGGGGGTCACTCTTGCATTACTCAAAGGACCATGAGGTGCTGGGAATTGAACCCTGGTCTCCTGCATGCTCAGTCTGTCGAGTTATCTTTAGACCCTTAAGTCACATTTGGATATTTCTAATGTAAAATACATATTTAAGACTTTAAAGTAGCACTGTAACACTGCACTCTCCTTCATTGTTTATTGATTTGCTTGAGCGGGCACCAGTAATGTCTCCATTGTGAGACTTGTTGTTACTGTTTTTGGCATATCAAATATGTCACGGGTACCTTGCCAGGCTCTGTTGTGCGGCAGGATACTCTCGTAGCTTGCCGGGTTCTCTGAGAGGGACAGAGGAATCTAACCGGGGTTGGCCATGTGCAAGGTAAACACCCTACCTGCTGTGCATTAAAAAATTATTTGGCACTAAATTCTACTTGTTCTTGCTTTTGGCACTCAGGGTGGATGTGATTTTTCTAATAACCTGAAAAAACCTCAGGCTTTGATAGCCTGAGGGGGAATATTAGGAGTTCACAAGACAGGTCATTAAAAAGTCAAGAAGCTCCACTCAAGGGCAAGGCTATATTGGAGAGAGAGAAGGAGGTGTCAAATCAAAAAGTAGAATAGGAATTCACACACAGTTCAACTGAAATAAAATCAGCTGAGCAATTTGCCTTGCTAGTCTTTATAATCTGAGAGTCAAGAACGTCTTTCTAATGGTGATCCAAATATCTAAGTATTAATCCACCTCAAATTAATCATGTTTTCTTGCATGGCAAAAAATACTCTGAGCAAAATTAAGAGATTGAAGAAAAACTGAGAAGAATGTTTGCACACATATCATAGGTAGTCTCCATAATGCAGAAAGAATTATTTGAAATAAAATGATCAAGAACTAAGATAAGTAGGCATGAACCAATAGAAATCAGATAGGTGTGTGTGTTGTGTGTGTGTGTGTGTGTGTGGTCACACTCAGCTGTGCTCAGGCCTTATTCCTAGCTCTGTGCTCAGGAATCACTCCTGTCAGTATGTGGGAGCCATATGTGGTACTGGTATTGAGTTGGAGTTCCTGTGCAAAGCTGCCCTACCCACTTTATTATCACTCTGCATGGTGAGGGAGCTACTTTTCAAACCATAATGCATAGTTTCTAAACACATGAAAAGCACATACTGTCATGATCACACTATCGAATCTGTGTTGACACATCTAACACTACACAACACATTGGACACATCATATCTAACACTTCCAACACAACAGATCTAATGCAATTCTATTTATTTTGCAGTGGACAAAAATTCAAATTGTGTTGGCATGCTCTGTTGTCAAAGCTAAGAAGAAAAACTTGTATTTCCTGGAAGGAAGTAAATGTGACCAGAGTTGTGTGGATGGGAATCTTCCTTTTGCCCCAGCATTCCTCTTACTGACAAGTTATCCTTAGATCATACACATGATCCTACAAATGATTAGCTTGGAGGGCTATTTGTTTCACCTGTGTCCAAAAGTATAGAGTAAAAGGGGTTTACACAAACTATGGAATACTATTTAATTGACTATTATTGAAAATTTCTATTTACTGACTTGGAAAAATATTGATGTGTTATTAAGGATTTTTCAAGCACTGTAGCACTGTCCTCCCATTGTTCATCAGTTTGCTCAAGCGGGTCCAGTAATGTCTCCATTCTGATACTTGTTGTTACTGTGTTTGGCATATCCAGTACGTCAGGGGTAGCTTGCCAGGATATTCTCGGTAGCTTGCCGGGCTCTCCAAGAGGAGCAGAGGAATCGAACCTGGCTTGGCCTGCCCGGCCGCGTTCAAGACAAATGCCCTACTGCTGTGCTATTGCTCCAGCCCAGGATTTTTCAAAGGTTAAAAAAATTAATAAAAGTAAAATACAAGCCTTGGAGGTGGCTGAGAGGGCTGGAGTATACCCTTTGTATAAAGAAGGCCTGAATTAAATGTCTAACACCTGCATAGAACCCCCACTCCAGCACCAGCTGAGATGGACTCCACACAAAAAAGGAGTGTTTCAAAATTGCTGTCGTATACTACTTCAGTACAGTGAAGAAGAAATGTGTTCCCATTCGCCTTCATTTACACAACTTTACATGAGTAAATTAGCATAAAGTGGCAGTAAGGAGCTAACAAAATGATTGCTGTAAAAGTTGTTACTCAGCATAAAGTATCAACAAGAAACTACCAAAATGATTGTTCTAGGGCATTGCTACTCTGCAGTGATACATTTAGCAATGTCTTGAGATCTTTCTTTCCATGGCAACTTGAGATGTCAGTGATGCAGGTAATATGACTCAGTCCAGAGCCATCCTTGATCCCCCACCCTGCATCCCAACAAAGAACTGCTTAGCGGAGCCTGTCAAAATAGGGTTGACTTGAAAACCCCTCACTACCAAGGGTGGGGAGGGGCCATGGGGGTGGTAAGATGATCAGATGGGCTCAAGGTCCATGTGTATATTTCTGCCATTTCCCCCCTTTGACTCATTTGTCTTCAATTTTATGCCTGTGAAAATGTTAATATTTATAACGGGAGGTTGAAAAAACACTCTTCCCCTTTTAAAATTGAGTAGAATGAGTGGAAAATTTGCCTGAAGCTCTGTGACGCTTTTCCTAGTATAGTAACTGACAAACACCTAGGTGAACTGGCTAGCATTGACAAAATGAATGATCTCTGAAGCAGCTCTCTAAAATCTCTTGATTCTAGTATGGAATCAAGAAACCATCGAAGTGGTAGAGAGAAATGTGTAGCATGTGTGAGACTCTGAGTTGTTCCCGGTGTTTGCGTTCGCTCCTGCTTCCCCACTGGCTCTGGCTCGGCTGCCCCCACCTAGCTCCCGCGGGTCATGCTCAGGGTTGACTCTGAGCAACACCGGATCGGATGATAGGGATCTCTATGGGCCAAAACATGTAGGAGGAGGGTTGAAATGATTGTGAAGTAAATAAAGAATGCCTAAGGGAAAACAAAACTTCTCTAGCTGACGAATTAAAAAGCTACTATGAATAACTGGGAGAAGCTACTTTTTTGTTGCTCTTTTTTGTTAGAAATTTTTCACATGACAAGTGCATTTTCAAATATGTCATTCAAGAAAAAGAACACTTGACTAAGTATTATCACTGTCAACAGGAAATTCAGAAAGCTTTATTTGATATAAATATTGAGTGAGAGACAACTGTTCAGGAGCAGGAAATGCTCCAAACCCCAAGAAGACAGCTTTCAAAGGCATTTCTTTGCTGGGTGGCTCCTAAGTTAGCTCTTCTACCTTTGTGTAGGGTGGTTATTGCAATGGGGGTTTCAAGAAGGTGAGGGACAGGAAAAGCGATAATCATATAGTCTCGGGGAGATGACTTACGTTGCATTTATGATTTACAGGAAATAACAGAAGCTATGTCTCCTTATTCTAAAGAAATAAACCAGGTTCAAGTTTTCTTACTCCATTTAATTGGATTGGTCCTCTCAGGGGAGTCTTCAGGCCACTATCCATTCTTTGTTTTAGTATATAAATAAAATAAATACAAAGGCCCTCCCGTTGATCATCGATTTGCTTGAGCGGGCCCAGTAATGTCTCCATTGGAGACTTTGTTGTTACTGTGTCTGGCATATAGAATACTCTCGGTAGCTTGCCGGGCTCTCCGAGAGGGGCGGAGGAATCAAACTCGGGTCGGCCATGTTGGCCGCTTGTAAGGCGAACGCCCTACCGCTGTGCTATTGCTCCAGCCCTTTGTTTTAGTATAATATTCTTTTCATATTAAAAAGAAGCATTCTAGGGCTGGAGAGGTAGTACAACGGGTAGGGTGCTTGTGGTTGACCTGAGTTCGATCCCTGACATCCCGTATGGTTCTCTGAACCCACCAGGAGTGATTCTTGAGTGCAGAGCCAGGAGTAACCCCTGATCACTGACAAGTGTACCCCTCAAAAATTTTCCTACTGCCTATTTGTAATTAATAATAGGTAATTGACATTTATTGAGCCTGTATATCAATGTTAAAATGCCTGAAGAAGAAAGTTTCTTTTAGTTATACTGTCTGTTAACATTTTGTTGAGTAGGGTTGATTTTGGGAGGCCATATCTAGTGGAGTTTGAAGCTACTCCTGGCTCTCTGCTCAGGGTACCATGCAGTGCCAGGGATAAAACCCTGAAATCCTCCAGACAAATCAGGAGCTCAAATCCTTTGAAATCTCTATCTGCTCCAGTTACACTATAAAGTCGGGAATAGAAAAGAAAATGAGATGTGGCCATCTTTCAAATAGTCCATGATAAATGTTACAATCAGTGTTTCTAACAGGATTCCAGCAATTTCTTTGCTATTTCAAGATCCTAGAATAAAATTTATGGAAAGAGTGTTCATGTGAGTATGTGGGAAGTATCAGGAGCAAGTAGAACAGACAAAGATAAAATAAGGGAGGGATAGAGTTTTGGTTCATAATGCATAGCACAGCAATGCAAGATGCCATTTTGAAAAATAAATTCTGATAATAGTTAGAGCCATTAAAGGATAGTTAAGTTATCCTTCTCTGTTCCAGTATGATCAGCTCAGCCTAGCATTACAGTGAATTTGGTTTAGAAATTAAGAAAAGGAAAGTGCTAAGTTAGAAAAATGGTTTGTTGAAGATGAATAATTAAAATTACTAGCAATTAAGGTGTTAGGTTAATATGCATGCACACCTGCATTTACAAGCACATTTGCACAAATTTTTGTGCGCATGCTTTACATACTTATGCATGTATGTACACACTTGCTTACAAGCACTTACACATATGCAATGATAAGCACACAGATGCATGGGTCTAATATGTATATTATATGTATCAACATATAAGATAGTTTTTCAGAGACAGCTCTGTATTTACAAACTAATTTATAAACTTGTGACAGAGGAGATAGATATTCTTTTTAAAATTAAATTATTGGTCTGGAGAGATAGTTATAGAGGGTTAGGTACTTGTATATGCCTGGCCTGGGCTTGATTTTCTGCACTGCATATGATTCCTGAGCATTTCCAGGAGTGATCCCTAAACTTAGAGCCAAGAAAAAACCCTGAGCACAGCTAGGTGGGTACTCCAAACAAATAAAGCCCCAAACTACATTTTGTTGTCATTGTATATATGATACTGCTAAGTTGTAACCAGGAAATTCATCTCTATGTCACAACTTCATGGATACTGATGATCCCTGCACTGTAGATAAGAATTGACTCAGTCAAGTTACCTACTGGAACCTTCGGTGGTGGTGAGCATCTAAAGGAGGTGGAATTTAAGCTTGTCTGCCTTTTGAGCCTGTTGTTACATTCTGTACAGTCGAGTCTCTATATTAAGCATCCATTAGAATGTGAAATATGAGGAGCTGGAGAGATAGTACGGGGTAGGACTTGTGCCTTGCTCGTAGCTGACTCGGGTTTGATCCCCGGCATCCCGTGGTCCTCTGAGCCTGCCAGCGGTGATTCCTGAGTGCAGAGCCAGGAATAAATCCTGAGCATCGCCAGCATGGCTCAAAAACCAAGGAGAGGGGGAATACTGCGTATATGTAATTAGTATAAACTCTGAGAGAATTTAGAACAAGTATTTTGATCTATGAGTATAATCAATTTCCTTGAAATTTTGCACACCAATACATAATTTAGATGCAAACACCAATGATTCTGATATTTTGTGTCCTTAAATATTTTAATTTAAATATGCTTAAGTATCAAAAGAGCAGTACTTCCTAGATGAATTATCATAAAATAGTCTATAATTTTATTGATTTCTTCAAGACTGTATATTTCAGACTGTAGTATTTTAAAACCAAAAAGGAATTTAGAGACTGGACTATTCTCTCTATGCATAACTTCTTCAAACAGAATCAAGTGTGTGTACACACACTGACACACATCAAGTTTACCTATTTACATATTTTATAGATGACAGTTATAATTAAAAACTTAGTAATATTTATAATTTTGTTCCACATCATACTTCTGTTTCAGGACAGAGAAAGGTCTAGGCAAATATTTTAATATATTTATCTGTTTATCTTACCATAAGAGTGGCATTAAGTGTGTTGGGAATAATTCCTTGCACATGTTCTATGTGCCAGAGACTGCTCTAAATTACATAAAATGAATAGGAAGTGAATATTCAATGAGGGATTAAACCTAAAAAGGAAACAAAATTACCACAACCTATCCAAAACCTCAGTTGAAAAATTAGTATTTGACATCTGCTATGTGTACTTAAGGCCTCAGGAACACATCAACATAAGCTAAAACATCTGCAGAACAATTGAATGGCAAGGAAAAAAGAAATTGTTATTTTCACAGCAGGAGAGAAGTGTTTTGCAGAAGTAGATACTGTGCAGCAGTCACAGTTGTATATTGGTACTTTTGTGTACGTTAACCTTGGAAGATCTTTCTTTAGCCTGATAAAACTTTAGCAGGAGGAAGGGATTTAATGAAGCTGGCATTTGCAAGTATGTCGAGAAAACAATAGCATTTGAAAATAACAATGCATTGCTCATGGGATTTGGCATTTTATATATGTGTTCTGCAGGCAGGCATTATAGACTTTTTTTGCCAAATATGTGGTAGAGGCATTGTAAAAAACCTCAAGTAAAAGGCTGATTTGGGAAAGAAACCTCCTCTACTGAACTAAACATTCACTCACAGCTGGTTATCATATCACACATTGGGTTTTTATTGTCATTCGGGGGTCGTTTGTAAGTTTTCTGTCTTAAACATCTGGCCTTTTATTCAAGTTTAAAGATTGTTTGCTTTTCCTCATTTTTTATTGTTTAGCAAGGGGTGAAATGCAGACTTGCAAAATTGTTTTCCTTTGAAAATCATTTATGTTACTGTTTTCTTCCTAGTGCAATATTTTGAAAGTCAGATGTCAGTATACTCCTGACTCCTATCTGAAAAAGAGGGATATGTTAATGGAATTGGGTTAGAGGAGCAAAATGGGAAAGTGTGTTTAACTTGAAAATTTAACACATGAATTGTATTCTGTCAGTCAACAGGCATTTTAGCCCTTGATGCAAGGTCAAATGATTTAATACACCCTCTTTGGGGACCTACTTGGATTTCCTAAAGGAAAAATAAAAATGACTTAGGTACAACTAGTCACTGAGATATCAGATCTATTTGAATACTGATTATATTAGTATCTCTATGTCGTGGTAGCAGGGACAATATTTGCCAACCAAACCAGGATTGAGAAAGGCATATTTCACAGAATATGTACTCTAGGGACTATATTAAGTTATAACTCAATAAAAGCAAATTTTTCATAATGGATTTGTAAGATCAATTATATACTATGAAAAATAATATACCTATTAAAATCACAAAACATATCTCCATGTAATAAAAAGAAGATGGACTGGAGCAATAACACAGTGGGTAGAGCATTTGCCTTGCACATGGCCGACCTGGGTTTGATTCCTTCGCCCCTCTTGGGGAGCCCAGCAAGCTAACGAGATTATCCCACCCTCATGGCAGAGCCTGGCAAGCTATCCGTGACATATTCGATATGCCAAACACAGTAACAACAAGTCTCACAATGGAGACGTTACTGGTCCCTGCTAGAGCAAATCAGTGAACAAATCGGAGGACAGTGCTATGTGCTAATAAAAAGGATATACCCTTTTCAATGTTAAGTAGAGAAAAACTTTTTTTTTCAAAAATAAGTAAATCAGGCAAGCATGCTTTGTCTAGATCAAGAAAAGTGTTCGGAGATCTATACCAAACTGAAGTTAGAGTCATTGTGGATGATCAGAGAATAAACAAGCCCTGTCCACTAAGCTCTAGTGGTTTGTATGGTTTCAGTATAATGGGTTCTTTAAGTTGTTACAGTAGATATAAATATACCAAAATATGGGAAGTATTCTGAGTGTAGGACTTATTTGTATTCAGAAGCAGTTGAACAGAGTGCATGTGTTGGCTAAAGAGAACTGTTTCAAGAGGGGGAAAGAAAATCTCACTGTGCCTAATAAATTGAGGTTGCTATAAAAAAAAGTCTCAGAAATTTTAAAGCAGCTATAGCAAATAATAAGAACTCTTAAATAATGCAGATTGTCATTATGGATTAGTATGTGGGAAACTATGCTTGGCAGCACATTATTGCTTTGGCTATCCGTTTTTAAACTGGCAGTAGTTGAACATACATGAAATAATTCTGATATATTCTACACATTTTGGTGTGAACGAAGTGTCAGGTGAACCTTTCTTGAGTCTTGACCTGTGCACAATCACTAATGTTTTATGTCTTTGAGAAAGTATTCTCCCTATAATTTTTCCAGGCTAGGTAGAAATATAGTGGATGGGGGCTGGGAGGGCAACACACGCCTCCTCATCGGTTACATTGCTAGTCAGGAAACCCCCTTAGTTTGAATAAGTGAGTTTAACTGTGTGTCTGTATCTTCTGGTACTCTGAGACTATGACAACTTTGTTCTACTGTGAAAAATGAAATTATTTTATACTTCCATCTCATCCATTCTGTTGTTCCAAACAAACATTTCTCAAACATAAGATTGCGCTTGCCTCTAAATCTCTAGAAATTATATTTTTCCCTATATTAAGGAGAACCCTTTTTCTGCTGGAATGCAGAAATTTTTATGCTATTACTTGGACAGCACCAAATAGTACATCGTCATTATAACACATTCATAGCTGTTTGATGTGCTGCACAAGAAAAAAAAAAATCAAGGAATTGCTAGGTTAAAAAAAATCTATTTGTTCCTGTTGCCAAAACAAATTATCAATGATTTGTGAGTTTTAAAACAGCACAAAATCTTTTAAGAGTTCTAAAGGGGAGAATTCTAAACTGAGTGCTAAGATAAAGGTTTGGATAGGATTGCTTTCTTCTGGAAACCGAAGGGTGATACTGTCCCTTGCCTTTTCCAGCTGCTAGGCACTGCACACAGAGCTTGGGTTCTGGCCATTTTGCTGAAGTTTGCGTCCATTATCACTGTCTTCTGTCTTATTGATCTCCTGTTCTTCACTTAAAAGAATCATTATGATTGGGCCATAGAGGTAATACAGTGTGTAAGTGCTTACCTTGCACTCAGCTGACCCAGGTTTGGTCGCTGGCCTGCCATATAGCTCCTGAGCACAGAGTCAGGAGTATGTCCTGAGCACAGTCAGGTGTGGCCCCCAAACAAGAAAAAATGGAAAGAATCATTGTGATTACCTTATGCTATTGCACAGAATGCAGAATTGTGGCTTCATTTCATAATTTATGTGTGTTAGTGTTGCTGGGGCTTGGGATTGAACCCAGGGACTCAGGCATGAAGACAAGTGTTCTTGTCTGAACTACATCTTACATATAATTTATGTTCTAGGAATTAGGGTATTGGCATCTTTGTGAGACCATTATTCCATTTATAACATGTTAGGGTTCTACTCTGCTATTCAATAACCATCATTTATACTCTGCCAAGGATATTGCTTCTTTGAAGTGTCACAAATACCAACTGAGTTTTCACTGCGAAGCTAACTTTGTATGGTATTTCTCCTGGCCAAGCTTGGAAATAATACTTCCCTCTGGTTTAATTAAATTTTAAACGTTAATGAAATAACTTAGTGATAGACTAAGAACAATGATCAATTAACAAAACCAAGTAAGTAAAAACACCCAGTCAGCATTACTTGCAGCCACTGGTGCTGGTTCTAGTGTTTGTGCTCATGGCTGTTATGCAATCAAGCTTGTTTCCAGATCCTCTTGCCTGCATTTTCACATTTTATTGAATTACTTCACAAACGAGACGGAATTGGATTATTTAGAGGTGCCATTATCAGTGTTAGGGGAAATAGGAATCTCACTGTTTCTGTACGTGTCCTTCCTCTTTCCTGCCTTTTCGCATCTTATTGAATCACTTCACCAAAGGGATAAAATTGCATTATTTAGAGGCGCTGTCCTCAGTGTAAAGGGGAAATAGGAACTTGCCAGCTTTAAGAATGGTGTAACCCAGTGAGTTACATTGGTTCTGGTAAATAACCCTATTCAGGAAAGAAGTGCATTGTATATTAGTGATACCTTTCATTTATTGGAAATAAATCATAGTAATCATGGTCACTTGTATACTGTGTTGCTATTTTCAAAGCCCTCCTATATCTATCATTGCATTTGATGCCAGCATCCACACCGGCATTAAGTCATTCTGGGGGACTTCAGAGTCACCCCTTTTTTCATTGCAGCAGACACGCACAGAGGGGCTTGTGGAAGTAAGCGGCTGCCCCCAAGAAGGGGCCACGCACTCTGATGAACACGCTTTAGAGCTCTTTGTCCTGTCAAGTAAACAGCAGTTGGGGGTGGGGGAAGAATAGAGCTAATCAATTCTAGTTTTGTTTGTGTGTTTCTTGACTTTCTTCTATTCAGAGCAATCAGCTGCAGGGAAGTAAAAGGCTTATTAGAATGTTGAAAGCTATACTTAAAGTCTTTCTCTTCAGGGCTAGGTTCTTCAAGCTTTGTCTTCTCAGTGTTTTTCACTTCAAAGGTAACTCAATATAAATTCATTCAGGACTTGTTGCTGTTAGGGTGTTTACAAAGTCAATGGAGAGGAAACCTTTATAAGCACTGTCCCCACTTTCAAGAACAGTGAAATGTTTCATGCTGAGAAATAAGCATTTACTGATGCTATCTTCTGATTCTTTATATGTTTGCTTTAATAGTTTTTTAAATTGTGACACTGTGATTTTCAGTATTGAGGGTCTTTTGTGCACGTAATTCCAACACCACACCCATCACCACTGCACCCACATTCCTCCCCAACGGTCCCCAAAGCCACTTTCTTTCACTTCCCCTTCTCAAACTCCATTTGGTGGATCTCCCTATGTGTTCCTTTGGCCCCTTGTTGCTACCCTTGCATTGTTTTGAACACTAGCTAGATGCTCATGAAAGGAGAAGCTCATGTGTGTTTTGAAGGTGGGAAAAAAAATCAGATAATTCAAAACTAGATTTAATGATATTAAAGATATAAACCTACATTCACAGCAAAGTACAGAGTGAAACAAGTTCGGAGTGAAACAGATTGTGATCTGGATAACTAAATTAATCTGGATAACTAAAGTTCAGTCTTTCTATAGCTGAGAACAAAACTGTGATTTGAATTTGATTTCCTCACTATTCAATCCCAAACCTTTCAAATCTTTACTATCATTTATAATGTTATCGTTTAAGTGGTAAAGAGCATGTGATATTACTATTTCTGTACAATAGGTCATGTTTGTTAGCAAGTGTATATATGTATATGCTATTCTGCAGGTGGGCTGGAGTTATAGAACAGTGGGTAGGGCATTTGCCTTGCATGCTGCCGACATGGCTGACCCGAGTTCGATTCCCCCACCCCTCTTGGAGAGCCCGGCAAGCTACAGAGAGTATCTCGCCCGCATGGCAGAGCCTGGCAAGCTACCCATGACGTATTCAATATGCCAAACACAGAAACAACAAGTCTCATGATGGAGATGTTACTGGGTCCGCTCAAGAAAATCGATGAATAACGGGAGGACCATGACTGTGATACTGCAGGTAACATCATCAAGGCAAGACCTTTGGCTTCATAGAGCATACTACTATACCACTGTCCTCCAGTTGTTCATCCATTTGTTTGAGCGGGCACCAGTAGCATCTCCATTCTGAGACTTGTTGTTACTGTTTTTGGCATATTGAATACATCATGGGTAACTTGCCAGGCTCTGCTGTGCGGGTGGGATACTCTTGGTAGCTTGCTGGGCTCTCTGAGAGGGGCGGAGGAATCGAACCCAGGTTGGCCATGTGCAAAGCAAACACCCTACCTAGCGATTCCAGCTGTATTCAAAGAGCATATATATATGTATATATATCACAATCACAAATCATCCTGTTATTCGTCGATTGCCTCGAGCAGGCCCCAGTAACGTCTCCTTCATCCTAGCCCTGAGATTGTATTCAAGGCTCTTTAGGAGAATGAGACCCATCATTGTTACTGGTATTTGGCAAATTGGGTACACCACGGGGAGTTTGCCAGACTCTGCTGTGTGGGCAGATGACATTCGGTAGCCTGTCAGTTTGTTCAAAGTAGGAATGAGATAATAAGATGTCATAATAAGATGTCGCGGCCACGTGGTTCCGGGAGCTGGTTTTTATAGTCTCTGAGTCTTGGCCACTGATGGGATTACATGGCACCAGGGGGCCTATTGGTGGGTGTGACCCCCGCCTACTGGAATTTGGAGGATATATTTTTTCATATTTAATACGCATGTATATTTAATTTAACTGTTTTTTGGCAGGTGGGGTAGAAACACTTTTTGATACCTGGGCTACTCCTGGCTTAGAGCTGAGGAGACCAGGCGGTACTGGAGCTCATGTTGCCTATGTGAGAAGCCTTGTTCTGACCTTTTGTACTATACTCGTAGCCCAGAGATCTTAGGCATAAAATCCCATTTGAACCTGCTCTGTGCTACACAGATCTCTTACACGCTAAACCAATAGTTTGAGTGTCAGTTTACAGTTGTGAAAAGATAGATCGAAAAATCAGTGCTTTAAACACATTGTCTCTGAATTTCTGTTCCTTGTGGATGATGATTATTATTTTTTAATCTCAAAAGCAAGGGGTTGTGTTTCTCTTCTTAATTTCACATTTAAGATCCTCTTGTCTCTTTGCCTCTCATATTGTCACCGACAGGCATTCCAAGTCAGCTTTCCACCCTTATGTAATCTTATTTAATAGCCATTGTCTATCTGAGGAGGACCATAAGAAAGAAGAATCTTGATGCAAGGCATTGAATTGGAGATTTTCATAAAGATTTGACGTATGTTGACTTAAGTCCACACTTTTGACTCCCTCCAAACTGGTGTTCTAATATATATTATGCAGATGTTCACAGACTCTGAAATTGGCTATTTTCAAAGGCCCGCATTCCACATAAAAGTATGTTATATATTCTTACACCTGTGGGAACAGGACAGAGTTAACAGACTTAATAATTAGGGAAATGGAGAGATATTACAGCTGGTAAGTCACTTCCTTGCTAGTGCCAAATTCAAATTCTGTTCTCAGGACCCCATGTGGTTTTTTTGATCCCAGCAGGAATAATCCCCTACTTCAAGCAATCCCTGAGCATAGCCAGGTGTGGCCCCCCCTTCCAAGAGAATTAGTTGCAAAGGCCTGAAAGATTTAAAGGTCTAGAGAACATGCTTCATGCAGAGGAGCCCTGGATTTGATCCTAATGGATCCCTGAGTACTGCTGGAAATACTGCCCCTCACACCCCCCACCCCGCCCAGAAGGCGTTAAGTACTATATTATAGCATGTGGGTCCAAGAAAAAAAATCAGTTGTGGTCTTGACTTGGTCTGGATTCATAAGAAAAAGAACTGACGAGCTCCAGCAGTCCATCGGCCCCTTCCCCCCAGGGGACCCCAGGCCAGAGCCACCCCTGACCCCAGCCACGCGCCACCGCCTGATTCCCGCCAAAGGCCAGCGGCGCCCAGCTCCGCAGGACTGCCCCAGCAGTCCGTCGGCCCCTTCCCCCCGGTACTGTTTGAAAATAGCTGTACAAGCTCAGTACTAAATAGTACCTCCTCCAAAAGTTTCACTCAATGTCAGTTATAAAACAAAGAATTATGCCTGATTAAGAAGAAGGTCAGACTCAGAAAGGTAGAAGAGTCCCATCTTGCAGCAACAAAGCTGAACGGCTCCTGGCAGTCTCTCCTCATTCAACCAGGTACAGCCTGCCCCCAGGGTTTGGGACTATTTCTTGGCATGCGTAGCTAGCTCGATCCCCTAGAACAGCCGGCTTTCCCCCCTGATCTGCGCGGGAGGGGAACTGAGGCCCAACTCGAGGCAACAAAGTTGAAGGCTCCAGGAACTCTTTCCTCATTTAACCAGAATAGTGACAGTGAACGTGAAGGACTAAACCACACTGGTCACAATGGTAAAGCAACGCAAAAGCCCACCAAACTTTCTTATTAACGAGGCTAGCCCTGAAGACACCAACAGTATTGTAGTGTTAGACAACCTCTCTGACAAGGAATTCAGAAGGGAGCTACTTAGGATGCTTAGGGAACTAAAAGAAACAATGGAAAGCAATGCCAATAAAAGACAAGAGGATTTGAAGGCAGAAATGAGGAAAATGCAATCAGAAATGTCGGACCTGAAAAACCTGGTAGGCGAACTGAAAAACTCAGTGGAAGGCCTCAGCAGCAGAGTAACAGCGGCTGAGAACAGAATCAATGAGCTCGAAGATCAAGTTCAGAGACTTGCCAGAAAAGAGCAGAAAATGGAAAAGAGACTCACAGTTCAGGAACAGATGGCAAGAGAAGATTGTGATGAAGCCAAGAGGGGTAACATAAGAATTATTGGAGTCCCAGAGGGACAGGAAGAAAACCTTGATGAACAAGAAACTGTCAAAGACATCATTGCTACAACGTTCCCAGAGCTGAAGAAAACTTGTGACCACATTCAGGAGGCCTGAAGGCTACCAGCTAGAAGAAATCCAAATAAAAATACCCCAAGACACATCCTGATCAAAATGACCAAAACTTTAGACAGAGACAAAATTCTGAAAGCAGCAAGATCGAAGAAAGAAATCTCTTACAAAGGAGCATCCTTAAAATTCACAGCTGATTTTTCTGATGAAACCCTCATGGTCCGAAAACAGTGGTGGGACATAGTGAAAAAACTCAATAAAATAAATGCCTCTCCAAAAATACTTTACCCAGCGAGACTCTCATTCATAATAGAAGGAACAACACACAGTTTCACAGACAAACAACAGCTCAGGAACTTCATAGACTCAAGACCATGGTTACAAGTACAACTAAATGGGCTACTTTAAGGCAAGACAGGCCCCTCAAATACACCTAATTTCAACAGAACAATGGGACAAAATCCCATAACAATAATCTCTCTCAATGTCAATGGGCTAAATGCACCAATTAAAAGACACAGAGTGGCAGGATGGATTAGAAAGTTGAACCCAACATTCTGCTGCCTTCAAGAAACACATCTCAATAGTCAAAGCAAACATAGACTCAGAGTCAAAGGCTGGAAAACAATCCTTCAGGCAAACAGCTCCCATAAAAAAGCTGGGGTAGCCATCCTAATATCAGACCACATCGATTTCAGAGTGAAGAAGTTCATAAGAGACAGTGAAGGCCATTTCCTATTGATCAAAGGTTCTGTACAACAGGAAGAACTTACAATAATAAATGTATATGCACCTAATGAGAGACCAGCAAAGTACTTAAAACAACTATTCATAGATTTGGAAAAAGAAATCAATAGCAACACAATACAAGTGGGAGACTTCAACACCGCTTTGTCAACTCTTGATAGATCAACCAGACTCAAGCTTAGCAAGGACATACTCCATCTGAGGGAAACAATGGAAGAAAGGGACTTAGTAGATATATACAGGACACTTCATCCTCAAAAAGCTGAATACACATTCTTCTCAAGCGTACATGGAACATTCTCCAAGATAGACCACATGCTGAGCAACAAAACATGCCTCCATAAAATTAAGAAGATAGAGATTGTATCAACAAACTTCTCAGACCACAATGCGCTTAAATTAGAAGTAAATCACACACAAAACCAGAAAACTAAATCAAACATCTGGAAATTAAACAGTGCGCTATTGAACAACGACTGGCTTAGAAAGGAAATCAAAGAGGAAATCAAAAGATTCCTAGAAACGAACGAAAATGAGGACATGAATTACCAAAACTTATGGGACACAGCAAAAGACGTCTTAAGAGGAAAGTTTATAGCTCTACAAGCATTCCTCAGAAAGGAGGAGCGAGCCCACATAAATAAACTAACCTCACAGCTTAAATCCTGGAGGACCAACAAAAGGACCACAACCCGAACAGGAGGAAGGAAATAATAAAACTCAGAGCAGAGATTAATGAGATGGAAACCCAAAAAACAATCCAAAAGATCAATGAAACCAAGAGCTGGTTCTTTGAGAAAATTAACAAGATCGATAAGCCTCTAGCAAAACTCACAAAGAAAGGGAGAGAGAAAACCCTAATAAACTGAATCAGAAATGAAAACGGGGTCATTACAACAGAAACTACAGAAATTCAGAGGATCCTCAGGGAATACTTTGAGAAGCTTTATGCCACGGAACATCAAAACCTCGAGGAAATGGATAAATTCCTAGACACCTACAGACTCCCAAGGCTGAACCAAGAAGACCTGGGTACCTGACCAGACCTATCACCACCAAGGAAATTGAAATGGTAATAAAAAGTCTCCCCAAGCACAAAAGCCCTGGCCCGGATGGATTCACTAGTGAATTCTTCCAAATCTTTAAAGAAGACATATTCCCAATCCTCCTTAAGCTTTTCCACGAAATTGAAATATCAAAAACACTTCCAAACAGTTTCTACGAAGCAAATATCACACTGATACCAAAAGCAGACAGAGACACCACAAAGAAAGAGAATAACAGGCCGATATCCCTGATGAATACAGATGCAAAGATCCTCAACAAACTACTAGCAAATAGAATCCAACTACTCATCAAAAAGATCATACACCATGACCAAGTAGGATTCATCCCAGGGATGCAAGGATGGCTTAACATTCGGAAATCAATCAACGTAATCCATCATATCAACAAAAGAAAAGATAAAAACCATATGATCATATCAATAGATGCAGAGAAAGCATTTGACAAGATCCAGCACCCCTTTATGATGAAAACCCTAGCCAAAATGGGCATAGAGGGGACTTTACTCAACATAGTTAAAGCCATCTACCACAAGCCTACAGAAAGCATCATCCTCAATTGGGAAAAACTGAGAGCCTTCCCTCTAAGATCAGGGATGAGACAAGGATGCCCACTCTCTCCACTGCTGTTCAGTATAGTACTGGAAGTACTTGCAATAGAGATTAGGCAAGAAAAAGATATTAAGGGCATTCAGGTAGGAAAGGAAGAAATCAAGCTCTCACTATTCGCAGATGATATGATACTATACTTAGAGAACCCAATAACCTCCACCAAAAAACTTTTAGAAACAATAGACTTGTATAGTATATTTGCAGGCTATAAAATCAATACCCAAAGTCCATGGCTTTCCGGTATGCAAACAGTGAGAGAGAGGAAAGCTACATGAAAAAAACAATCCCGTTCACAGTTGTGCCCCAGAAAATCAAGTACCTAGGAATCAGCTTAACTAAGGAAGTAAAGGACATGTACAAAGAAAACTACAAAACGCTACTTCAGGAAATAAAAGAGGACATGAGAAAATGGAAAGATATCCCCTGTTCATGGGTCGGGAGACTTAACATTGTCAAAATGGCAATACTACCGAAAGCATTGTATAAATTCAATGCAATCCCTATAAGGATACCCATGACATTCTTCAAAGAAATGGAGCAAACACTCCTGAAATTTATATGGAACAATAAGCCCCCACGAATAGCTAAAGCAATTCTTGGGAAAAAGAAAATGGGAGGAATCAACCTCCCTAACATCAAACTTCACTACAAAGCAGTAATAATCAAAATAGCATGGTACTGGAACAAAGGCAGAACTGCAGACCAATGGAACAGGGTTGAATACACGGACATCTCCCCGCAATCATATGATCATCTAATCTTTGATAAAGGTGCAAGAAATGTGAAGTGGAGTAAGGAAAGCCTCTTTAACAAATTGTGCTGGCATCACTCGATGCGTACATGCAAAAAAATGGGCTCAAAACTCTGCCTAACACCATGTACAAAAGTAAGATCAAAATGGATTAAACACCTCAATATCAGACCAGAAACCATAAGGTACATTGAAGACAAAGTTGGCAAAACCCTCCATGACATTGAGGCTAATGGTATTTTCAAAGACGCCACGCCACTGGCCGAGCAAGTGAAAACAGAGATAGATAAATAGGACTATCTTAAACTAAGAAGCTTCTGCACCTCCAAAGAAACAGTGACCAAAATACAAAGACAGTCTACAGAATGGGAAAGAATATTCACTGAATACACATCTGACAAGGGGTTAATATCAAGGATATACAAAGTACTGGTTGAACTCCACAAGAAGAAAACGTCCAACCCCATCAAAAAATGGGGCAATGAAATGAACAGAAATTTTCTCAAAGAAGAAATCCGAATGGCAAAAAAGCACATGAGAAAATGCTCTACATCATTAATCATCTGGGAGATGCACATCAAAACCACAATGAGATACCATCTCACACCTCAGAGGCTGGCCCACATTCAAAAGAACAAAAGCAACCGATGCTGGCGCGGATTTGGCGAGAAAGGGACACTCCTCCACTGCTGGTGGGAATGCCAACTGGTTCTGCCCTTTTGGAAAACAATATGGACGTTTCTCAAAAAATTAGAAATTGAACTCCCATTTGAACCAGCAATACCACTCCTGGGAACATATCCCAAAGAGGCAAAAATGTATAGTCGAAGTGACATCTGCACTTGTTTGTTCCTTGCAGCACTCTTTACAATAGCCAGAAACTGGAAGAAACCTGAGTGCCCAAGAACAGATGACTGGTTAAAGAAACTTTGGTACATCTACACAATGGAGTACTATGTAGCTCTTAGAAAAGATGAAGTCATGAAATTTACATACAAGTGGTACAACATGGAAAGTATCATGCTAAGCGAAATGAGTCAGAAAGAGAGGGATAGACATAGAAAGATTGCATTCATCTGGGGGATATAAAATAACAAAATATGAGATTAATACCCAAGAATAGCTGAGAACAACACCAGGAGGATTACTCCATAGCTTAGAGGCCAGCCAGGTATTCTAGGGGAAAGCGCAGTTCAGATAGAGAAGGGAGCACCAAATAAAGGGTGTTTGGAGGATACTCCCAGGAGAGGAGATGCAGGCTGAAAGTAGACTATGGACTGAACATGTTTGCCACTCAATACCTCTTTTGCTGACCACGACACCCAAAAAGAGAGAGAGAACAGGGGGGAATGCCCTGCCACAGTGGTAGGGTGGGATGGGGGGATGTGGGGGAGGGATATTATCCATGGTGGCGGAAAATGGGCACTGGTGGAGGGGTGGGTATTTGATCAGTGTATAAACGAAACCCAAGCGCAAAAATTTGTAAGTCTACAACTGTACCTCATGGTGTTTCACTAATAAAAAAAAAATAAAATAAAATAAAAAGAAAAAGAACTGACAGTCTGAACAGAGCTATGATCCTTAACCAAATTAAAATTCTATACAAACACACATCGTAATTTCCGTTTGCAGTTGGGTCATGACAAACACCCTCACACCTCTGACCTTTTAACTTTCACCCTCCTTCATGTTTCAGGACCCAGTGAAAATTTCATTCTATTTATGATGCATTTCCCATTCAGGGAATTATTTTCCTTTTATAAAACTTCATACAATTTATCTTGATCATCCCTATGTTTTTTTATGGTTCATAGCAATTTTGACATATGTTTTTTATTCCGACCACATTTCTTTGTGGGAAGGGTGATGCCAGAGATCAAACCCAGGACCTCACGTGTTCAAGATAAGTGTTCTGCTACTGAGACACAGATCCCTGGTGCCCTCCACACATAATTAACTCCTAATATCACTAATGTTATATATTTTTTTACTTATAATCGGGTCTCTATATATATAGCTTATATACTAGGCATGGTTCTATGCATGTTAAATATGCCATTTTCTTCCTCAGTGAATTTGGTTCTATTAGCATTGTCATTTTTCTAGGATGATAAAGTTGAGGCAGAAATAGGGGAGTAAGTATCTGAATTACATCTGAAAATAGATTGAGTAAATCCTTTAAAACTATGCACTATGAATGGTCAATAGAGGTTTGAAAAGATACAAGATGGTTCTTTGATACATAGTTCATACAGATAAAGTTATGCCATGTGGGTAAGGGAAAAAAAACACAAAGATTAATGTTTAAAGCAAAAATCTTCCTCATTTGTGTCTGCTGGGTATGTGGCTTAGAGGAAAAGTGATTGCCTTGCATACGTGAGGCTTTCAGTTCAGTCCCTGGCAACCTCCTAGCCTCTTAAAAATAACATACGTTACTGTCATTCATGGGCTGGAGCGATAGCACAGCAGTCGGGTGTTCACCTTACAAGCGGCCAACATGGCCAACCCGAGTTCGATTCCTCCACCCCTCTCGGAGAGCCCGGCAAGCTACCGAGAGTATCTCGCCCGCACGGCAGAGCCAGGCAAGCTCCCCGTGACGTATTTGATATGCCAGACACAGTAACAACAAAGTCTCCAATGGAGACGTTACTTGGCCCGCTCGAGCAAATCGACGATCAACGGGAGGGCCTTTACCTTTTTACCTTTAATAGTGTATACAGATTTGAACTTTGCTGACAATGTTAAATGTGCTCATCGTGTAAAGAAATACTATTTCTATGACATATTGGAAGTGTAAATCTAATGCTGGGTTCTCTCACTTTGTAATACATAAATGCATCAAACCAGAGCATAGAACACTGTATATTTGTTGTATTCTTTGTCAAAGCTGAGGGGGAAAAGAGTCATTAATTATTCTTCTTGGAAGAAATAAATACTGTTAAACACAGTTTTTTGAAGATTAACATAATTCTAAGTCTCAGATAGGAATAATGAATATTGTAAAATAACATATTAGCATAAAGCAATCTTTATAGAAAGCTTTAAAGAAATCAAATCCCATGGATAATTTTGGAATTCACTAATTGATATTGAGATTTCTATTTTGCCAATTTTCCAGTGACTTTAAACTGATGTGCTTAAAGATGGAATAAAACATAGTATTTCCCTTGAGGAGCATTCTACCCACAAAAACATCAGTCTAGTAGGGGAACAGCCCATTGCTTTAGGAGTCATCATGGGAATATATAAAAGTTACTATGAAATTCATTCCTGATGCTTGGTTTAGAGATGAGGAATAAGTTACTTACTTTGTAATACTGCCTCAGAATTCTAAGATCTGAAAAGCAGAAAAATCTGAGGCAGGTAGAAGGAAGGGGACACTTTTTATTATTACTTTTTTTATAGGCAAATAAAAAAATCTTTGTTCAATAAGTATATCTCAGATTTAATGTTTGAATTGGAATTACACACAAAACTCGTCGAGGTCTAAATTTCAGTTCTTTAGTAATTTGTGTTATTAAAACAATCTTTAAAATAGTTCATCTGTTTCCTTTATGTGTCACTCTTGACTATACACAAGTTTGTTCAACTTTCAGAGTTTTGCTCATATTGTATCCAAGGGCCTATGTGCAAGTGCCTCTTGGATGAACTATTGTTTAAGTAATGTTAGTAGAAGGTCAGTGGAATGGAGAATAGTGTGTATAGGTATAAAATTTCAGAGTTTATGAAAACATTGACAATCTAGAAATGAGAAGAGATGATCTAGTCCACAGTAGTGGCTACTGTAGGTAGAGGGAAGCCAGCTTTTCAGGAATATGGAACAGAAGCAATGGCATCAAATAGTATGGTTCTTCTGGGACAGTGAGGAGATGGAACTGACTCTAGGGGTGCAGGCTCAGATGAACTATAGTTTGTAGCTAGGGGAGGAAAGTCTTGTGTGTGTGCAAATAAAGCAATCAAGCTTTGGTGTAAAATAGTATGGTTTTTGGCAAAGAAAATGGATAATAACTGAAAGAATTAGTGTTACTCTATCCTTAACATATAGTTCCTTTTAAATTTTATCTACAGGAAACTCAGAATATTTAGGCTTGGCACTTTAGATGTCTATTCCTTTGTTTCCATTATTACCCTTCCCAAAAGAGGTCTTGACTGTCTTGGGGAGGAATGTATTTACCTTAACTCTTAGAATCCCTGAATAGAAATTTTGTCAGCAATGTATAGGAGAAGAGTATTATTTTATTTATGTAAAATAAATTTGATGTGACATGGAAATCTTTATACACAAAGAAGACACAAAACAGCAGTTAAACCTGGGTATTTTTGCCACAGTGATGGTATAGTGGGTGACGTGTTTGCCTTGCATGTGACCACTTAGAGTAAGAAGAGTTCATGTGCCAACACTTTGAAAATGCCTGACCTCAAGAAACTCTGTCTATATATTTCTTGTCCATATTTTTCAAATGTACAAGCTTTGAGCATTAATATTATAAGCTTTTTAGAACATCCTAAAAGCCTCCAGATTTCTACCAGTATTTATTAAGCCCATAAAGCAATAGCTTAAGCTATTGACAGAACATCTTCTTCTGCCAAAGGTGTTCAGAATCAAGTCAAGTCTTTGTGTGAGCACATATCAGGTGGGAAACTTTATTGAGTAAATGTGCTGAGAGTGCTGGATATATTTGTTTTCTAATTTAAATGTGCTTAAGGCATTTTCCCAGGTTTGTTTTTCCAATGAATAATTTTATTACCCTATTTGTATTTATAATATTTATTGGGTCTTTTTCTTTTATGGACTGATTATTTTTGAATGTTTTCAGACTAAATATTGCAGTATGACTTTCAGCCCATGAATATTCAGCTCTAGTGCAAGAATTTCATTTTTATATTGACACCTTGTGATTGCGCCTTCCTTAATTTATTTCTTTGCTTATGAAAATAGACTCAACCAATGCTATTTACTTCCTAAATTACTGAAAACATGATTTCTTCCCAGTATGAACCTGCAGGGGGGATGCCCTGCCTTTCAGGTTTTGTGAGCCTCCTGCGTTTACAGCCTTGCTCCTCCTTATAAGCTTATATAAGCTTCGCAGCCGAGAGCTTATTTTTTGTTTGGTTTTGTTTTGGGCTGATATTTAGTCTCACTATGGTGGTTTCTAGAAAGCTGACCATTGCATTTGCTGCCACTGAGGAGACAGTAGCCACAGTAGAGAGAATGTGAATGATGTTGCAAATCTGGATTAACTCCTCTGAGGATTCTTAGGGGAAACCATGTGGAAAATTAGCACACAGCCCCTAAATGTTGTGGTATTAGAGTTTACTTTGCAGCTTCCCCCACTCTTCTGTGTCTATGCCTCAGGCTGGTTCTTCACTGGTCTGATCCTTCCACAATCCAGGGCTCTTGATGACTGTTCTGGCACTGGTGTTTGTCCCAACACTCCTTGCTACACTTTTCTTTCCTCTTTTATTCAAAGTGTGTGTGCAGCTGCATTTCCTGCCTGAAATAGGTGGGGCCCATAGAGGGAATCCCTTGACCTGGTCCCTCTTTGATGTTGCACTTTATTCTGTCACATAGCTATCTCTTTGATCTCTTCGACTGCCACACCTCATACAAGTGAGAGTTAAAGTGATCAGCTGAGTTAACTAGACACCCTGGTCCCCCCACCCCTGTCTGCTCCATGTGCACCATGATGCAACCTACCGTCCAGCTCGGTCTAACTTGGTAAAATGCCTGGGGAGGGTAGGAGAGGTGAAAGTGCACGAGCTTCTGCAAGACTTGGACATTAAGGTCCTCCTAGTCCATCAAGCTGTACCTGAGACTTCATCTTTGTGGTTTGGGAATTTCTTCTTCCCACCCATTTATTGGGGGAGCCAGGCTGGAGAGAGGGTTTTGCTCTTTACAAGAAAATAGAAGTCAGTACTGACCTCTGCCCAAGTTTCACATTTGTTGACTACTCACATGAAATTATTTCAGGAGAAGTTAACTGTGGAAGAAAATGACTTTTATTAAAAAGAGAGGATGAGGGCTTGAGAGATAGTACGGAGGTGAGGCACTTGCCTTGCATGCAACTAACTTCATTTGATCCCTGGACTATATATGATGTTTGAACCCCATGAGGAGTGACCCCTGAGCACAGAGCTAGGAGTTTTGGTTTACAAACAACAACAACAAACACCCCCCCCCAAACCAACAACCTGAAAAACAGGGAAGGCAAAAAAGGAAAGCAAACATATTTAGCAGAGAGGTTTTCTTTGCAGAGAGAAGAAAGCCTGATCATTTTTAAGAAAGGGCTTATATATGGGTTTTCCCCAAATTGTTTTAACCTGGATATCTCTATGAAAATAAGTGTTTGTGCCAACATGTTATCAAAGGAGAAGAACTTTGAATTTTTCATGGTCTCTTTTTTCATATTTCTAAGTTTGTTTGATTGTTTGTTTGAGGAGGGAGGTGGTACATATCCAGCAGTGCTCAGGGATCACTGAAATATCATACATGATACTGGAAAGAAAATGAGGATTAGACTACTGCAGGGAAAGTGTGGTGATGACCCCCCTACTGTCTCTCAGGCTTTTTATATATACTCTTACTAGATTCTTTTGTTCCTATTGAGCTTTCTCCTCTCATGAGTAAGGTCCATGAGACTGCAATTTGGAAATTTCTTTTCAACTAGTCTTTTCAGGTCTTAGTTCCTGCATCTAAGGGTTCAAGTCTTCATGCCTTAGAGCTAGCAAAAGGGCTGAGAGTAGAGTCAGGATTTTTTTTCCAATTTTTGTCATGTTGCTGGTGGATGAAGTGACTCCCATCAACAACTGTGTTGAGTTTCCTTATCAGCCCCAGGAATCGGTCATCAAACCGCACCTAGGTCCTCTTGTTCTGCCTGGCATGGGAAATAATATCGCCCCTTCCTCCTTCTCCCCTCCCCCACCCTCTACACACACACACACACACACACACACACACACACACACACTGATTTCTTTGGGAGCCAGGCTAGAGAGAGGAATTGCTCTTGCTGGAAAGGAAAATAAGTCATAAATTTTATGTAGACTTTTCAGATCTGTTGCTTTTCCCACACAGAAAAAGTATTTCAGGAGAAGACAAATAGTGAAGTAAAACGAGTTTCTTTGGGACATAAAAGGAGGGGAGTCGAGAGACAAAGATGCATGCTCAAGAGAGACTGGGTTTCTCGAGGATGGGTAAAAAAAAAATATACATCCCAAGCAGGGCTGTGCAGACTATTTCCGCAGAATGGGGAAATGCATCCTAAAATAAGATAGTCCATCTCTCAGACAGATGTGGGCCAAAAGTGAAGCATGGCTTAAAAAGTACACATCTCAAGTGAGGAGGTACACACAAGTTCCCTTCTTCCTCTGCCAAATTAACTTGTATGCATTTTACTCAAACATCCCCTCCCGCTCAGTCCATTGCTAGGACGGTTGCCAAGGGGAAGAGCCTGGAGCAATTCATGATCATCTTTTGGTATTCTTCCCATGCCCTTGTACCCCCCTCCCAGTGGGTCCAGCCAGCTCTCTGGAAGCCATCCTTGCCCTGGTCTGCAATTCTGCATCCCAGTGGTTTCCCATTTGGCTCCTGAAATGGGTATTTTCTATTAGAGGCCTTAATGCCTGTGGGCTGGTTTAGGTTTCAGAAATTGTTTTTCCCAGCATATAATATAAGCACCCCACTTTCAGCCTGACTGTATCAAATCTTGGTTTAATGAGGCGCTCAAACTCCTCTCCAAGGCTCCCCATCCCATTACATGTCCATCTGCTCACCTGTTTACTTCTTATTTGACCATATATTTGTGTTTCTTTATATTGCAATATAACTTGGATTACATTGCTTCTCATAGGCCGGACTTGTGCTCATCAATCGGGAATCTACATTCTATATAGTTGCCATCTGTTTTAAATGGAAGTTTTGTTACTTTGTGGCTGCTTTGTAGCCAGAGGACAATCAGTATTTTAAACAAAATTTACATAAGGAAATAGTCAAAGTCAAATCTATACACAGTAGATGAAAGGAAAAATATAGCCCTTGACTCTAAGATCTTATAAGTTAAGCTCATCTAGCTTTAAATCATTTATTTATTCTGAATTCTATGGGACAGTAGAAGATAGAATAAGAAATTTCTATATGAAGGAAAAAACAAAATCTACAAGCATATTGTCTGACCTAAACATGTAATGGATTCAGAAAAAAATAGATATGTAACAAGAGTACTTAATAGAGATATTCAACATTAATGGGTTTTCAAATTTACAGTTAAGCATAATGCTAGATTACAAGGTTGTGCTTGTGAGTTATATCATGCTATATTACAATTTTGAACTAAAGGCAATCTTGGTATTTACCTGCAAATGGAAATGATTGCAAGAAAAAATGGATTCTTATTTCTTAGTTACTATAAATAGAATCAAAGAAACAAGAAAGGCTTCTTTATTGCAGAACCCAAGATAATTGGTGTTTCACTGTTCTTTTTCTTAGTTCCCCTAACCAATCACTTGCAGAGTTAAAAAAAAAAAAGAGTCAAATGAACAAATGTTTGCAAGGGCTCTTGTCCTGAGCCAATTCAATTCTAATAGTAAATGCTTTAACTCAGTTATTTGTAAACAGCAGTATTTGCACTGTTAAGAAATGAGATGTTATACTTCCTAAAATCTAGTGACATCATGTAAATTGGGTGATACTGCTTTTAGTGCTTTTTGTAAGTGTTCTCTCGACACTAGATTTTTCAATGATGGCCAGGAAAGAAACTTGTTTTTCTAAAAAAAAAAAGCAAAAGGTCTTATTTTCTCCTCTGTATTATTAGAGAAAAATCATGATTTTGTGATTTGATGGATAACTTGTCTTTGTCAATTCCTTCTTTCCTCATCATTTTCCATCTGCTTGTAGTCATTCATTCTTCTCTCTCAGGACCCTTTTTTTCTATTGTAGTCAACCCAGTTCTTTAAATCAGTGCTCTTCAGTCACCTGCCTGCAGGTGTAGGAAGGCTGAATAACCATGCTCTACCACCTTTGCTATAACTGCCAATCCCGGGAGCCTCAGTATGACTGACAAGTGCTGGTCAGCGAGAGTGAGTTAAAGGTTGACTATTTGGTACCAGAAGATAGTACAGTGGGTGAAGTGCTTATTTGGCTCTCAGCTAATCTGTGTTTGATCTCAGGTTTCCTGGGCAGCACTAGGTGTGATCCCTGAGCACAAATGGTGTGGCCACCAAACCAAATCAAAACCAAAAATTGAAAATTATTTCCTTAAACTCTTATTTGGTTGGCTATTGTTATCTCTAACTGGGATCTCATTCCTAAACTTTATCCCTCATAGGCGTGTGTCTGTTATTTGTATTGTGGTATCTAAAACATAAGGTGTTTAGAATTGAACACATCATCTTGTCAAATCTTTCTCCATCTCCTTTTTTTTTCATGTATGTTAACTGTCATCATTGTTCTACCCATTGTAAGTGGTTTTAAACTTGGGACATAATTTTTGTATACCTCTTATACCCATTTCTAATGTCTAATGCCAGTTTATCAAGCCACTTTAATAATTGTTCTTTTGTGTGTGTGTATCACACCCAGCAATTCACAGAGCTTACTCCTGGCTCATGCACTCAGGAATTACTCCTGGCGGTACTCTGGGGACCATATGGGATGCTGGGAATCGAACCTGGGTCAGCAGTGCACAAGGCAAATGCCCTATCCACTGTGCTATTGCTCCAGGCCCGGTCCATTTGTTCTTTTGGAGAACTTTGCATCTTTCTTGTCCTTCTATCCCTTTATCCTTGTCTCTAGTACTGACATATTGATATTTTCTCTCTCTACATCTCTCCATATAGTTTTCTGTAATGTGGTCAGATTAATTTCAATGGAAAGTCACAAGGAACAGAGTAGCAGTCCTCCATTGCCTATGAAATAAGACATTTGTGGCTATCTGTCCACACAGACTTTCTTATCCTTGACTTATTTCTGTGATTAAAATACCTATACCACAATTGATTTAAGGCCGTGCTTTAATGGTTAGTTCACATAATCCCTGGCATCAGGGCATTGCTTACAAGACTGCATTACAAAACAGGGCACACATCATTGTATAACTTTATCATTGCTCTCTGCAACTTCTTGCTAAGGTAATCTGTTTTTTGTGAAAATGATTTCTGATAATGTTCTTCTTTGTTTGAACCTGAAGGTACTTGGTCTCTAGAATTTTGCTGATTTTGAGATGCTTGACATTTTTCCCTTGGAAAAAGCTTCTTGAGTAATACCAAAGACAGAAGCTTCTGATCTCTTAAAAGTTATTTGACTTCTTTTGCTATGGACTCTCAGACATCTTCCAATTCTTCTGGATTTTTTTTTGTCAGTCAGATGGAGAAAAAGAGACCATTGTCTCCTTCCAGAACATGAGTGTGGCGGTAGAGTACGGTAGAGATCAAGCTGAGCCATATGTTTACTCTCCATGTTCTTCTGAGTCAGAGGCATGCGAAGGAAGGCCAGTTTTCAGAGGCAGAAGCCTGTAATCACAGGACTCAGTGTTCAGAAGAGTTTAATGCTCGGAGTCCAAGCTCTGCCCTGAATTCCTTGTTAATGCTAGCCTTGAATTTGTGTAAGTGGAATTGTGAGGGGACATAGAAGCGACTTGGATGTGACTCAGGTGTGATCTCAACTTTCCTTACCTCTGCATCTCCCCGTGACTGGTGACCCCTCGTGTCCCTGCCTGCGTTTCTTCTCCAAGTCCTCACCCCCCATCACTGACCACCATGCTCCAGTACCCTCATTAGAAATAGAGATTTTGATAAGCAAATCTGCCATGCTAGCATCATGGCACAGTGAATGGGGATCAGCAGAGAGAAGCATCTTTTCACCTCCGGCCCCTGCACACGGACCCAATGAAGACTAGCGTAACAGGCGGCAATATTCCTGCCTTGGGTTGCTGCCATGCTTCTTTGGGAGACAGAGATACCTGACTTGACCTCTCTGGCTGGAGCATGGCAGGTGGGTCCAGCACCCTCCGGAAAGGAGACCCACAGCCAGTGGCTTGCACGCTTGCAGAGTTGTAGTCCCAGGGGTAAGCGATGCTGGCACCTGCCAGGATTTTCCTGAAAACATCAACATGTTTAAAGGAGTCCAGCATTTAAGAACAAGTACAAATGAGCATAAAAAGTAGGAGGCCTTGTGAGAGGAGAGAAAGAATAAAGCTTCCTATTTTAGTGCCTCTAATGGACCTCCCACACTGCATTTTGAACAGGAACTTTTGCACTTTTATCTTGCCTTGGGCCCTGCACTTATGTAGGTAATTGATATCGACCCATTCTCTATTCGCCTTTTGACCATACCGCAGCAAGAGGCTCATTTCCCAAATGCGGGCACTTTTCCCAACATGTTAGTAATCACCTAAAACCTAAAGGAAATAATAACCCTCACTTGGTAATGAATAGGAATCCATGTTTCGAGTCAGATTCCTATTTCGGTTTTGTGCAATATTAACCATGATATGTGATTTAAAGTGAATTAGTCTCCATGTTTGCCCTTATTTTCCTCATCTTTAGCATAAGGATATTATTTCAACTTCATACGTTTTTGCAGGATTAAGAGACAACTTAAGGGGCTGGAGATCCCAAGGGGTTATAGCAGAGAGCTTTGCTTTGGGGAACCCTGGTTCAAATGTGCAGCCCTGCATGATCCCCTGAAAACCAGGAATGGCCCCAGGGCATCTTAGGTATGGCCCCAAGAAGAGAAAACATAGGCAAACATGTCCAGGATTGACATATAAGTTAAAATATTAGCATGTCCTATTGAGATGATAATCGGTTTTTGGTGGCGGGACAAGTGGGTTTTTTGGTTTTTGCTCAGCACATTTGTTCCTTTAAGTTGCACTAAACGTGGGTCGATACTGCTTTTACTACATAATTTATATCATGTTCTCAAATTCTGTAAGGAAGGTTTAAAAAGACTCTTTTAGACTCTTTCCTCTCTTCAAGTCCCTTTGTTGTGATGCCTGGCGGTCACCCCCACGTGTGGTTGTTAGATCCCCTGTGGGATTACACATGTGGTTTCCAGACTTACACACCCGGCCATGGTCCTCATCAGCAGTTGCAAACTGAAGTTATGGTGTTTGCACAGAGGCTTACTGAGGGTCACTCTCTTCTAGTACTGACATATGTGTACATTCTGGTTAAGGTTCACGTGCTCGATCCGGGGTGTGCTCCTGATCATGGCGTTCATGTATTCTTTGAATTGTGGTATTTGCTGGGGAGTCATGCACATTTTAATTGCGGTGCTTGTAGATATCTGGCTGTAGTGTGCTCGAGATCAGGTGCAGTGTCGGTGGTAGAGGGGTGCCAAATAGCAGAGCCTGCAGAATCACAGTTGATGCATGTGGCGGGGGCTCTAGGGTTCCAACTCTCATCCTTATTCTTACAAGGCAGAGCCTTGCTCATGAGTCTTTCATGGACCCATCATTTTATCACTGCCAATTTATCATTGGTTGCTTCCTTTATGCTATTATACAGCATGGAGACTGATTCTGTGTGCTGTGAATTCTTTTCAAGTAACATTTTTGTCTCATAAATCTTCTTTTAAAACTCTCACAATAACTTTTGCAGCAGATGTTCAATATATTGTATATAGAATAAGTGATTTTTTTTCCGTATTAGGTTGAAACATGAAATCATTACTTGGGTCAAAATGGTTGTATGATTGCAATTTTTAGGGAACTCATTAGCCTAGTGTTAAAGACCATTTCTCTGTATATCATACAGTAAGGCATTAGTATTAATTGAAATATATTTTGATAGCATTTCTGTACAATAATCATAGGCATTAACTTTGCTTTTTTTAATGTAGGAGTACTGCTATTTATTCAGCCACTGATTAGTGATGGCATTAACTTTTCAAGGTTTAATGTAGTTATTTTTGCATCATGTTTTAAGAAATAGACAATACATTGGCCAGTTGGCATTCACATATAATGATGCCAGGTTATTAAATGAGGGTATTTAATGTTTCACTAATGAGAAATAAAACTTAAGATTATTTCAGTTTGTCCTAGCATAAATATTATTCCATACTTGATAAGTTGTGATAGGATATTCAAATGATTTTTATTTTCTTCCTGGGATGTTATAGTTACAGATTGAGAGAATTTTAATGGATTTTAGAACCTTATTCTCTTCCCCGTCCTCCTTCCCTGTGTCGTTCTTTTTCTTTTTCTTGCCACATTTTGAGCTGTGGTGCTCACTGAGGTTTGCACTCTTATTTGCAGTGTCTGCAAGTGTGCCTGCTGGGCGTTGCACTCTCAGTGGAGACACACGTTATAGCTCTCCAAGGGCACTGCTGGGTCATACACATGCCTGCCAGAGATCTCACTTATGGACTGTGGATTTTGCACATCTCTTCAGTTGTGCTTGCTGGAGGTCATGCTCCTTGTTTTCGTGCTCACACACACCTGGCTGTAGTGTGGCTAGAATCGCTTATGGCACCTGGGATCACAGATCAGAGTTATAAGGATTGTGGTTAATGTCTAAGGGGCACTGTGTATTCAAACAAGCAACCATATGCTTTCCTGGAAGATGATCTAGCCCCAGAACCATTCTTCTGGACCCTAGACATTCGTTTTCTTTGAGGGAGTGGTAGATGTTGTTCTGCAGTGCTCAGTGCTTACTCCTGGCTCTGTGCTTAAGGATTACTCTTGGTTGTGCTAGGGGACTATAGGCAGTTCCAGAGATGGAACTTGGTTTAGCTTCTTATAAGGCAAACACCTTAATTCCTGCATTATTTGTCTGGTCCTACAGAACATTTTTAAATTGTTTTTTTTGGGGTCACATCCAAAAAATTTGGGGGGTACTCGGGGCTTACTCTTGCCAGTGCTCAGGAGCACCATTTGGAATGCTGGGATTCAACTCCAGCCATGAGTAAGGCAAAAGCCTTTCTTGCTGTACCATGTATATGCACCCCCACTCTCATAGGACTTTTTAAAGTTTTAATTTACCCCAAACCTGTATCTCAGGAGTTGCCTTTTGGCTGTTGTTCTCATTCAGGGGAAAAAAAATTCTATTTTTAAAATGTATTGTTTTGTTTTGTTTTTTGTTTTTGGGTCACACCCGGCAATGCACAGGGGCTACTCCTGGCTCATGCACTCAGGAATTACTCCTGGCTCAGGGGACCATAAGGGATGCTGGGAATCGAACCCAGGTCAGCTGTGTGCAAGGCAAATGCCCTACCTGCTGTGCTATTGCTCCAGCCCCTATTTTAAAAATGTATAATACAGTAAACAAGTGCTTATGTGAGAATTCTAACTGGTTACTTTTCAAAATTAATTAAAGCTTTTTATTTATATTGACTTATGTAACTACTATCTTACAGTCTTCTGTGTAATGCCATAGCCCTAATAATTTCTAAATTAACGCAACAAAATATTAACAGCAAAACTTTTTATATTTCTCCAAATTTTTGAACTATTCATGATTTTCAGACCCTCTTTTATTCTGCTTATATTATTTTAGAAGCAAGTTTTTTTTTTTATCTTCACGCTTAATTTTACCAAATTTTCACTGTCAGAGGTGAGTCCCTACTTCAGTTGGCCTTTGTCTGATGTAGCACTGTAGCACTGTCTTCCCTTTGTTCATCAATTTGTTCGAGCGTGTACCAGTGATGTCTCCATTGTGAGACTTGTTGTTACTGTTTTTGGCATATTGAATACGCCATGGGGAAATTGCCAGGCTCTGCTGTGCAGGCAGGATACTCTCGGTAGCTTGCCGGGCTCTCTAAAGGGGTGCAGGAATCGAACCCAGGTAGGCTGCATGCAAGGCAAATGCCCTATCTGCTGTGCTATCCCTCCAGCCCAATGTAGGTACTGGGTGGGAAAAAAAGTGAAGATTCATAGCCAGCTTATTTATCTCTTACCCAAATATCTGGCAGAATATTCACTGAATTCTGGTTACTAGGCAAATTTTTGTAGTTTGGTTCTATTGAGCATACTTAGGATTTTGCTTAGCTTGTCTGGGGAGATTTTCGAATATGTTGCTCTTTCCCTTTGCCACCAATCTGTGTGATTATGAAGCAAAAGTTTTTTACATGTTGCTTTATACATTCTTCAGCAGACTGTTCTCTTTCATTAAAAATACAGATATTTTCTAAAAATCTTAAATGACTTTAAGAGTGGAAGTTAGATAATTTAAGAGAGTAGTAAAGCCCAGAAGCAGCAGGCTGATGTCAAAATAATACACAACTGTGAAATGATTTTAATATTTTCACCATCTTTACATAAAGTCATTATTTACAAATCTACTATGCTGTTGAAACAAATTGTATGTTTACTTCATTTGGAATGTCAACTCTTCAAAAAGGCACTTTTTAATTCCAGGCCCTGCCAAAATCTAAGTAGAACATTGGCAGTCTTCTAATACACTTACTAGCAAAAAGCGTCTTGTTTAAGATACCACAAGCTAGATTGTGCAAGTTGTAGTGAAATATACCTTAAGGTATAGACAATAGAGATAGCAAAATGGAGCAGTTGCGTGTTTCTCCCTATAAAACATGTTGTGAGCACTTTCATCTAGCACCTACAAGCTGTTTATCACTGGAGACAAGGAAAGCATTTCTTTGTTTCAATTTCTACATTGTAGAAAAAAGTTAATGATATTTCACATTCCTGTTGGGAGAATGGTATGAATTTAGTAATCTAATTGCATATCAACAAATGTAATTTGAGGCCCTACTCTTGCACAGATCAGGGGTCTTTATCCTTAAAAAGCACCCTGCAGTATTGTACTTGATGGACATAATCTCTGAAAAGTGGTTATATCATAAGAATCATTTCTTTCCTCCCACTTTGGAATTCTGTACTCTCAGAGCCTGAATGATTAGAATAAAAATCAGCAAAATGGCAGGTCCTCTTCTATAACCTTGAACTTTATTTTCCAGCTTTATTTTTAGATATCCAGGAAATACCAAACCTCATTTGGGGATAGATTGCAGTTCATTGTGTTTATTCACAGGGAGACTGTGCTTCAGACTCGCATAGTCATTGGAAAATATAAAATAAAATATTTTAGTTTTAATGAAAAAAGAAAAAATGGATACAAAAATACTAAATATGATCTGAGCATGCTAAGCACATAAATCCTACTTTTTGCATTTTTTATGTGTTTCTTTTGGCCAAATCTGACTGATCAAGGCTTACTCCTAGGATTGAAATTGGGTGGGCCTCAGGCAAGATAGGTACCTTCGCCCTTTACCATTTTTTTATCACCCATCCTACGTTTTAAAAATCACATTTGATTAATTTGTAAATAATACCGTAGAAAAAAAAGTAAAATGTTGTGACCATGTGTACAATGATGTCCTATTTCACAATCATAGGGTCACTACTCACTTGTTTTTTAGAAGGAAGGTATGACCTGGGGGTGTTCAAATCACTACAACCCTGCATAAGTAAAAATTTATGAAACATATGCCAGTCTTTCAACCTTCTCCTCCTTTAGTTATTTACACAGCATGTGTGCCAGTAACCCCCATACCTTGTGCATTCGTTTCTTGCCTACACTTGCTCTCTGATACTGTAGACTATTGAACAACAAAAACTATAACTTTCTTTTCATTTGGAAAGAGTTCCTTTCTGTTAAAACATTAAAAACATATTATATTTGGGGCATGAGTGATAGTACAGTGGGTAGGGCACTTGCCTTGCATGCAGTGACCCAGGTTTGATTCATGGTGTCCCATGTGATTCCCAGGAGTAATTCCTAAGCACAGTCAGAGGAGTAACCCCTGAGCACCAGTGAGCACGGCCACAAAACAAAATAAACAATAAGAACAGCACTTTGGGTTACTTTTCATCATGAGAGATAATTAATGAACAACTTTTTCAGGGTGAAACATTTTCTCCACTGTGTGAGGTTCGTATTTGCAGTACAAATGCACATAGTTATATAGGCAATCTGAAGCAGGGAATTCCAGTGAGGAATATTTAAGATACTGGGTCAGAGAGAAAGTAGAGAAAATAGTTTGTTTTTTATGGGGCTTTCTTCTTCTCAAATAATACTATAGAGGCATATAAAGATGAGCTTTGTGGTGACCATCTTAGAAACTTAGGTGTACTGGTACCAGAGTGATAGTGCAATGGGTAAGGCACTTGCTAGCTCCACTAATGGGTCCCCAATGACTGGCCTAATTGTGAGAAAAAGTCATTTAATAAGGTTGTTCTAACATGAATATTGTCACTATGCAGTAGGATGTTGAAGTAAAAGAATTTCCTTAAAAGTATCTGTATGAAAAAGTTACTGCATATGTAATAGCTTTTGAAGTTTAACAAAAATTCTTTTTTTTTTTTTTTTTTGGTGTAGACCTCACCTGTACCTCAAGTACTCTGAGGCTAGTACTTGAAATGCAGGGGATTGAACCAGAGTCAGGCACAAGTTACCTCCCCTGCCCCTGCAAAAAATTCTTTAGAAAAATTATCTGAACAATATGTTTTTAAATTAATCTAACATTTTCCACACTCCTATGGCAAATGCTACTATAGAAAAATGATGGTCATAGATCAGTAATTAGAGAAATTGGGTGATGGGAAATTGGTAATGGGAAATACATTGACTGATGGGAAATACATTTGTGGTTTTAAAAATAGATATATGTTTTACTTGGAACCATGAGCTTTTGAAAAATAAACTGTTTTAAAGCACAAAATGTATATTCAAATGATATATTCAACAACCAACGATACCTATTTGCAAAGATAAACAGTCCAATGAATTGAAGACCTTAATGTTTTGGGTGAGGGTATGTGGAAATTATACCCTGATGACATCTGAAAATAAATTTTGGAGAGCTTCTTTAATGTTGTCCAGGCAAGAATCAACCTCACAATACTGCCAATACATTTTTTAAAATTTGTCAAACTGATTATCTTAAAAAGAAAATCTGTTAAATGAACTTAAATTTAAGGGGGACAAGGTGAAGGCATACAATCTGTGAGGGTGCTTTATTTATGTGACATTTTCCCAGTAGCAGACCCAGAATAGGGCAGTTTATCTGTGAACTGACACCCAGAACCCCTGGATTATAAGAAAAGCAGCCCGCAGCAAGTTCTTAACTCATTTTTATTGGGAGCACCTGTGTATGCTGGCCATCAGTGCAAAACACTGAGTCAGGCTTTAGAGGAATTCCACCCCAAGCTAGGCCAGATCCTTGGGTCTCTGGACGAAGGCTGCTTCTGCACCAGCGCCCAGGCATATCCACGTGTCACATAGGATGGCAGAGTATGTGAACACATTGGCCATGCAAAGTACCTGGCTTCCTACTGGCTCGGTGCTCAGTGGTCAGTGGTCATACTCTAAAAATAGGTACATTTTCTTTTTTTTCCCCTTTTTTTAGGTACATTTTCAAACATGATATTTCCATTGCTCAAGAGACGCAGTTAAATTGGGAGTAAACTCATTGTTTCCATGTCTTTTTATTTCATCTACAGAATCTTTTATTCATGACATTTCTGCTCTCATTTCTTCCCGTAATTTCTCGATTGTTACTGTCACGGTACTGGATATCTGTCTGACTGTTTCATTGAGTTCATTGAACGTCTTCATGACTTCATATCTGAATTCTTTCTCAGGAGGTCCTCTAAGTGAGTAGCACCTACTGAGGCTTCTGGCCTCTTTTCATCTTTGTCCCCACATGGTGGGGATTTACATTGTTTCTTCATGTTGGTGTGTAGGTATGGGAACAGATGTTACACTAGATTTCTTGGTATGAGAAAACTACCTGCGGCTGCGGGCTGCTGAGCATTGGCCCACCTAACAGTAGGCCTCGCCCACTTCTACCGAATCCACGCCCACTTCTGAAAAAGTCACACCCCCATGGGTACCTTGTGTGTGGGGGTAAAGGCTGGGTGGGGAAGAAGACCAGCACAGCATTGGGGGCCAAGAGGAAGAGGCTCAGGGCTGCTTTTGTCACAGGGTCCTAGAGGACACGTGGGGCTTTGCACGGTGAAAGCCAAGTCCCGGGTTTGAATACTGGCAGGCAAACTGACCTTGGTGGGGAAGAAGACTGGCACAGCGTTGGGGAAGAAGAAGAAGAGCTGTTTCCATGTTTTTAACTGATAAATTTTCCTGGAGAAAATGGATTTTTCTCAGAGAAGAAGATATAAGTTAACTAACATAATTCAGTTCTTTATTTAATATTTTTAGCATTCTTTAGTAAAAGTATACATTTTAAACTACAATAGGAGGATTTAAAAGAAATTAAAATGTCAGTAAAGAGTATTTTAAATCTTTATATATAAATACATATTCATAATGGTTTGGTGTTTTCATCACAATAACTTATAAGCAGCATACGTTTATTTCTAAAGTCCTGGAAGTTCAGAGTCCAAGATCATTGTGCAAGCACTGTCAAATAAAAGCTATTTTTCTGTTAAAGATTTCTAATATCTTCATGTAGTGGAAGGAGTTAGCCTGCTCTCTGGAGTTCTTTACATTCAAGAACTAATCCCATTCATGAGGATTTTATTATGACCAATTATCTCCCCAACACCCCACCTCTTAACACTGCTACATTTGGTTTAGCACTTCAAACATGAATTTGGGGTGAAACGTTCAGCTCATAATATGCATTTATGTATGTAGCACTGTCCTCCCATTGTTCATCGATTTGCTCAAGCGGGCACCAATAACGTCTCCATTGTGAGACTTGTTACTGGTTTTGGCATATCGAATATGCCACAAGAAGCTTGTCAGGCTCTGCCCTGTGGGCAGGTTACTCCTGGTAGCTTGCAGGGCTCTCTGAGAGGGACTGTGGAATCAAACCCGGTCTGCCTGTGCAAGGCAAACGCCCTACCTGCTGTGCCATCCTCCCAGACCTCCCTCCCCCTTTTCTCCCCTCCCCTCCCTTTTCATCCCTTTCACTCTCCCCACTCATCTCCCCTCCCTTCGCCCCACTCTTATCTCTCCTCTCTCCCCTCCCCTCCTACTTCTCCCCTTCCCTCCCATCCCCTTCTTTCCCCTCCCCATTCCCTCTTTTCCTCCCTCCTTATCTCTGTCTGTCTAGCTGTCTAGCTGTCTGTCTGTCTCTGTCTTTGTGTCTCTTTCATCTCTCCTCTCCTCTCCTTCCCCTGTGCCCTTTCCCTCCCCCTCTTTCCTCTCCCCTCCCTCACTCCTCCCCCTACTGCTCCCTGGGTGAAGGACAGGAGGAGAGCTCAAATTTCCAAGGCGGATGGAAATGTTCCAGGGATGTTTCAGTTATGTCTAATAACCCCAAAGGATGGTATCTTGTCGGGGTGGCCTGGCCTTCCGAGGGTCGCAGGAGGCCGGTGTTTAAGGACACCTTTGTAGTGAATCAGGAGGAAGATAGCTTGATGCTGAGTGTGGCTTAGTACTGTGGGTTTCTGAAACCTTATAGAGACAAGAGTGGCTGGTTTGTTTGGGGGCTGCACCCACCAGGCTCTCTCAGAGATCACTCTTAACTCTGTCCTCAGGGGTCACTTCTGCTGGGCTCAGGGGACTGTATTTGGTGGTCAGCCACATGCAAGGAAAGTGCTTGATGCATTTATGTATACGTACATATATACATATATACCCATATATACAAATAATGGATATATATATATATATATATATATATATACTCTCATAGATGTAGGTACACAAGCATACAAATAAATACTGGAGACACATATAATATGGGATATATGTGTGTGTGTATATATATATATATATATATATACATATACATACATGCATACCATACAGTAGCAAGTTGTTGGGTAACATTGCTTTGTCCTTCCACAAGGAGCTTAGGTTTATCTGGTTACCCCCATTAATCTGGTTACACCCATCACAGTGCTCCGGAGGCACTTCCACTTCCATTGTGTTTATCTGTAAACAGTCTTCCCTATGCTCTCCTTCCCACCCAGTTAATCAGCTTCCCCCTTAATCAGACTTTGTTAATTTGTAAGATCAGTTTCCCAGAAATCTATGATTTTATATGTATGAGTGAAATATTGCCTTTCTCCTCTCCTTATGCCTTATGAACAGTTTACCTTAAAGTAATATCCTTTTTGTATAGATACAGGAAGACCGTTAACATCATGCTTTGTAACATAGGATTTGATTGGCCTTAAATATTATTCACTCCTGGGCATCTGCTTTCTCGACTTAAGCCTCAGTTGCCCTTAGTTCCTAACACCCCAAAAGCAGGGTCCCGACGAGGGACTGAATGGACCCAGGGCAAGCAGTGAACTACCCTGGCAGCGAAATGGGCCAGGCCAAAGTGCCACGATTCTTAACTATAAGTTAAGAGTTTGATCATAGACAAATGCTGTCACGATCCAAAGGTAACGACAAGACTAGGATCCTGCTAGGGGTGGGAAAGACTATCTGGCCTGAGCACCATAGTCTGAGATCGAGATGGCCCTAGGAGAGCAATTCTGTAAGTTTAAGATATTTCTTACTGTATCCATACAAAATGATTTATATTATAGTTTTATATGCTTGTCGGACAAGAAGAGGAGAGGCAAGCCCGTGGGATTATGCTCTAGGGTGGGTCCTCCTGCTGAGGAAGGATCTGTCCTAGGAGCGGCCTTCCCTGAGGCTAAGATTTCTACCCCTATTGATCTCCACCCCTATTGATTGTGACCAAACCTATGTGTAATTGTTTCCCCAATTCCTCTTGGAGAGAGATATAAGGAGATGGTAGATTGGGCAGGAGGGGGGGGGGGTGGGGAGGGGGCAGAGACAAGGAGAGACAGAGAGAGACAGGAGAACAGGAGCAGAGACAGATGAAGAGAGAATCAGAATAAACTACGACTAATACCTACCAGCCTGGCCCTCGTTCCTTCCTTCCTTCCTCCGCCTGACCATCGCCATCGACCTCTCTGGGGTGGGAGAAGGGTGAGACTACCGAATGCAGGTGGTGGGAGAGATAGAGCCACCGCCGCCGTGTGAGTGTGCTGCGCCCCTCTTTGTGTGAGTTTACACAGCAAGTAATCAGAGAACAAATTAGATTCTACAGCCATTTTGATGACTCTATATGCTAAACATTGAGAAATTCCCTTTGATGTACTAACAAGAAACTCTATACATAAGTGGAACATCACATCAAATGGATAACAGACTTACTAAATTTCTAAGTGAAAATAAAAGGTAAAAGGTAAAAGGCCCTCCCGTTGATCGTTGATTTGCTCAAGCGGGCCCAGTAATGTCTCCATTGGAGACTTTGTTGTTACTGTGTCTGGCATATCGAATACTCTCGGTAGCTTGCCGGGCTCTCCGAGAGGGACGGAGGAATCGAACTCGGGTCGGCCATGTTGGCCGCGCGTAAGGCAAACGCCCTACCCGCTGTGCTATCGCTCCAGTGAAAATATTCAGAACAAATTATCTCTTCATTTTGGTTATTTCTTATAAAGCTATTCTAATGTTTTAATTAAAAATGGGAGGGTTGTTGGAGCACACATGGAGATACCAGGACTTTCTCCTGACTCTGTGCTCAGGATCACTCCTGGCGATGCTTTGGGATTCACATAGGGTGCCAGGGATCAAGTCCAGGTCAGTTATATGCAGAGCAAGTGCATTGTTCTGTCTTTCCAGCCCCTATTCTAAATTGTTTTTGTTAGTGATCAGGGAAAAACAAAACAAAATGAAACAAAACCTAAGTCCTGTCCCAGTGGACTATGTACTCATCTTTTTCTAAGCTACTTAAAAAAAATTCTTCCTTTGAAGCTTATGCACCTTCTAGTTTTGTTTTTCCCCCGAGTATTAGCAGAAAAGGAATTATTAGCAGAAAAGTTTCTGTTGAAGGACTTACTCCTGTCACAAATCATTTTCTTTTCTTCCATGCAACTGACTAGAGCTGCCCACCTGGTGAATTCCAAATGAGCTTCAGTTCAAGCGGTTGTCTCTCATAATGAGTTTTGTCAAAGAGAAAGCTGCATGTAGAAGGAATCAGACACACAGATTGACTTTAATGCAGTGACAAAATGAAATGCTTGAGTCACTTAAGACTGCGACCTCTGTAAACAGACCTGGGTGTCTAATCACATTATCACAGCCTTGCCCACACAGAAGCTGCATCATCAACCTCTCTCAAACTGTTCAATAATTCTAGAGTCTTGTTTTTGTCACTCCCTAAAAACTTCAGTTGACATCAAAACAGAGTTGTGTATCGACTAAAATGAAATCAGCCTTAATACATTTTCTGGTAGGTAAAAACTAGCTCAGGCTATAAACAGAAATATGGACCAATCAAATATTATCTGGATTTTTATTTATTTATTATTTTTGTTTTGTTTTGGACTACACACAGCGGCGATCACAGATAAGTTCTGGACATGCTCAGGGGACCGTAATTGTGCTGGGTTTCAAATGAGGCTGTGTTATGTGCAAGGCATGTGACTTTAACCTTGTACTATCTCTCCAGCCCTATTGTGACTTATCTTCAACTCATTTTATTTTGTCCTTTTCCATGTAACTCTGAGCTCGGTCTCTAGAGTGGCAGAGTGAGTACAAGGATGCCCAATTACCTTTGAGTCATCCCGAGATAAGTGCATGCTTGGCTATTCTGAAGTATCTTCTAGCTCCTGGGAAACTTACATCCTGATTTGTGATTCAGATTCATTTGTGAGAAGTTGTAGACAGAAGGACAAAGTTATGTAAGAGTCTGAAGCAGAGAATTGTCTGTGGACATGAAAATGGACATGAGTCACTTTCTTTCAGGTTTCCTTTTTCACTCGAGTTCCTTTAGTCTACATTTCTCCCAGCCTGGCCAAGCAGATTGAGTGTTGGTAATGAGTCCATGACTTTAAATGTACCTTCCAGAGAGGAAGTCAAAGCCTGTGCAGAACAGATACTGGTCTTCTGTTGTGACCATCTAGACCTTCTGTCTTCTCACATTGGCTCAACGTAAACATCTGAAGTAGGAGAGGGCTGGTAGTTCCTTCTGGAAAGCAGTAGAATGAAATGCCACATGCAGGCACTGTGATTCTGAAATTTGATGTTGACCGTGAGGGAAGGGATTTTTCTTAATCCATGCTACCTGATTTCCACAAGGGGCCACTGAGGTAAACTAGGGAATTGTTATTACTATATAATGATGTTCAATTTTTTCCTGAGTAATTTCTGTAAGCAGCATTTCCTTATACCAAAAGATGAGTGACACTAATGTAAAGGCAGTCCCAGTCTGTGAACTCACATGCACACACAAACACACACACATACCCACTCATACTCACACACACACGTATACACGCAGAAACACACACCCACACATACGCACTCACACATACACACATACACACAAGCACACACACATATACCCTTACATAGACATATGCACACACACACACACACACACACACACACACGTTTTCCTAGGGGTTGGGGTGTTTTCTCTGGAAGTATACTTTTCAGTCTCCATATTTTGTGTTGCCGCTTTTGCACAACAAATCATTGCACTTTTCTAGAAAAAAAGTGTTTTGTGACACTCAAATTTTAATGTACATTCTATATGACATGTCGATGCCATCCTCTTTTTTAGAAAGTAGGTAGGGAATTTCAGTCCTTTGTCCCTATGTTGATCGAGTCTAAGAATGGCTAATGGTGTGACTTAGTGGAAACTTGTTAAGCAATTGAATCAGGGCCCCATTGTCATCAATATTGTTAAGATTGATGAGCCTGGTAAATTTAGCAAGATTAAGAAAAATCTATTATAATTAGGACCTAGTCTCTGGGGTCTCCTCTCTCCTCATGAGACCTCTCCATTGAATAGTGGCCTGTGGAATTGCCAGGTCTCCCTTTTCCACTTGTATGATTCTCCCTTTTGGTTTTTCTCTGTGAAATAAAGATATGGTGGTGGTGAGACTGGGAAGGAAAGTGTGTGTGTGTGTGTGTGTGTATGTGTGTGTCTGTTGGGAAGTTAACTGGCTGGGCTATACCTAGAAGAGCTATACCCATTCAGAGTACTCATAATTCTGTGATCATACCTATCAGTGCTTGGTAAACTATATGTGGTGCTGTGGCTCAAACCTGTATCACCTATGTGCAAGGCAAGTCCCTTAGCTCTGTATGTCTTATCTCTCTGGCCAGGAGTAAAGTTGAAATAACCTTATTGTCAGGCAGCTAGATGAGTCAGTGACAGAGTGAATCCTTTCTTTGTGATTCTAGCACTGGAGGTGAAAAAAACAAACCAAAAAAAAAACACACACATGAGTTTAAAGATAAATTGGAATCTGATATATAAGTCCTGAGGTCACAGGTGGACTTGGTTGCAAATAAGCCAACCAAGTGTGAGCATGATTCTGGTCCCAGCAGTGTCCAGCATGGGCACCTGTTCTATAGCTGAAGCTGGAACTCCAGTTTTCCAAGTTTTGTATGTTGTGATGCTTCCTGGTACTCTAGGCTCCAGGGCTGTACTTCTCTGTTGTTTGGAGATTACTGAGGGCTGCAGTGGGAGCCTGTGTGTGTCTGTTTGCACCTCTCCTCTAAGGGGCATTAGATCTTTCTAGTAACTCAGTGGGCTCTGTCCTCCTTGTGTTTCTCTCCACAAGTCCCTGCACAAGCACTTTGAGATGCACAGCTGTGTGGATTTTGTGTGGACTTTGCTGGTGCCCAGGCACCATCATCAATACTTGCTTCATAATTGATTAATTATTTGAACTTAAAAGTGGAGGTGTAGGCCAGTTATTCAGTGATCTTGCTGTAGTCTGTGATGTGACCATCCTGCTGCCATGTTGCTATTTTGCTAGTTCCTTAATACTATTAAGAATTCATGGCAGACAATGATCAAACACCCATATCTTCACCAATGCTCTCACGGTGATTCAATTAAAAAAAAGTCTTAATGGCCCCTGCCAAAATATAACCCTTTTCATACTCTTTCTCCTCTATGAATACTTTCTGTAGCATTTTCAGCAGTTTTTCATAACAAACAATTCAAAAATATATTTTTTTCGGTTCTGCTTTGGGGCAGGAATTGGGGTTTGGGATGGAAACATCCCAAATATGGTGGTGGGATTGGTGCTTGAATATTAAATGTAATCAAATACTGTAAACTACCTTATAAAATAAAAAAATATGGCAGAAAGATTGTTATATTTTTCAATGTTTATTGTGGTTGTAGGAACATGATTATAATCACGAATCACGACCATCCTGTTATTCGTCGATTGCCTCCAGCATGCCCCAGTAACGTCTCCTTCATCCTAGCCCTGAGATTATATTCAAGGCTCTTTAGGAGAATGAGACCCATCATTGTTACTGGTATTTGGCATATTGGGTACACCACGGGGAGTTTGCCAGACTCTGCCGTGTGGGCAGGCTACATTCGGTAGCCTGCCAGTTTGTCCAAAGAAGGAATGAGATAATAAGATGTCATAATAAGATGTCTCGGCCCCGGAACCCGTGTGGCTTTGTCCCTCTGCCAGTACCTTCAAGTGTGCGGAGAGTGGTCACAGCATGGTGGTGACTGGTCCTGGAGGTCTTCAGCTGCCAGTGCCCTGTTCGGGGCGGGGAGGAAAGCTCAACTCGCTCCCCTCCAAGGGGCCCCGGCAAGCCCAGCCAGGCGCGGGGGCAGGAGATTGCTTATAATATTAATGTTTATTGTTTTCATTTACAAAGATACTGTACCTTTAACACTACCAAAAGACTTAAAATCTCTCCCAACACTGGCTACTGAATTAATTTATTTAGTTTTAGGGCAAGGATTAAACCCAGGGTCTCTCTGGTCCAGCCAAATTCTCTACTAGTAATATTCCTGGCCCACATGATAAAGTTTTATAATTATGACTTTAATGTTAGGATCATAAGAAAGTCATACATAGGTCTATGGCAGAAAGTCTTCACACTTGGAAGTCTCATTTTTGTATACTCATTAAAATATTTCAGAAAATGAATTCATTTGTGAATAAAAAATGAATTAATATATGAATATTAATTCCAACTTTGTAACCTCATCTGCTATTTTTGTTGTAAGTCAAAATTCTCAAAGTTCCACTAGTCAAATGCAGAAACATCAGTAATGTTAGATCCCCTCTCTAACCAATTATCTTTGCCAATTCTCCATTTATATCTGGAATATCAAAGACATGTTCCATATGGTCTTTGTTTATTTCCTCTAATTGTCAAGGCATTTTACAATCTAGCAGGTAAAATGGACTAATGACAAGAGGTTATAACGAATAAGATGAATGTAATCATACATAAAATTAATAAGAACACAACAGTTGTTTTCAAAATACATTTATTATCTCAAGCAGTTCCATTTGCCACATCTAATGTGCAGTGGGAACAAGCTGCCAAATGTCTTTCAGAGAAAACACCTGTATCATTTAAAACTCCAACTCAGACATAAGTTAAAATGTTAGTCCATCAAAACACGCAAAATATGGTGGTGGGAAGGTGTAATGGTGGTGAGATTGGTGTCTGAATATTAAATGTAATCAAATATTTTCAAGTATTTTATAAAATAAAAAATAAAAAATGTTAATCCATCAAGTGTTCAGTTAGCACAATAGTTTAATAGCACAGATATCATGCCACTCATCTATTTTCTTTTGTAAGTAAAAATATTTGTCTTAACCATGAAATAAGTTGTGATTACCTCAGTACTGCAGTGAAGTCAGTTGAGGTTAAGTATAAAACCGTTGGAACATCAGATAAAATGATACTCTTGTGATGGTCTGTTGAGAGCACCAACTTATACTTAGATTGTGTTGCAGACCCTGTATTTCAGGTCCCAGTATTTCTGGAAGACTGGTAGGTAGCATCAAGAAATATTTTGGCATGAGAGATTGCTGAAATTTCTGGAGGAAAAACGCATCCTAAGTAAAAGTGGAGTTAAAACTATGTAAGGCAGTATCAGTATATAGTCAAGGATGGAAAGACAAAATGCTGGGCACTTTGTGACTTCTGCCATTTCAGTTTGTCCCAGGAACGGAAGGAGTAGGGATATTATTTCTCTCCTCTGTGAGGTGGTACGGGCAGTATCTCTCGTAATGTAAACATAGCAAGAAAGGCACTCTCTCCATTTCAGAATCCAGGCATGGTGAGTTCTAGATGCAGTTCAAAATATGGAAGTGAATCCCACTCCTACTTTAAAGGATAGCAGAAAAGGAATGTGGTGAATACCAGGTGTCAGTAAGATTTCCATATATGAATCCACTATGGAAATGGTAGGCCTTTGTTAAGACTTAGAAATTACTCAGAACTTGCTTTTTCAATTGATTTTTTAGGCCCAAGCAAGTAACCAGGTTAACTCTGATTCAAAAGAAGTAGTTTCTCTTAAGAGGAGAGGTAAAGGAGTTTGAAACTGTCTTTAAGTGACTAGAGTTACTCTTAATTTCCTATTTAAGTATCTGCTACATATGTATCTGACCCTATTCCCTGTACTGTGAAGAGGAAATCTTGGGGATATCTCTTATTTAGCTCTCACATTCTTTTAGTTTCACCACTGATAGGCTATGCAGCCTTGGTCAAGTTTCATTTCATCTCCGTGACAAATTCCTTAGCTGTAAAATGGAAAGGATAGTAATAATACTTGCTTAACTTATAATTCATTGATCTTATTTCAGATGTTATGTTAATATTGGTATGCAACTTAGAATGAATTCCTCATGTAAAGAGCAAAAAATGCAAACAAAAAATATAGTGCCACAGGTCAGGCATGTGGTTCACGTAGGAATGCAGCCTTGGGGTGGATCCTGGAGCTACATGCACCTCTCACCCCCATATCTTCTGCTGTTACCCCCAAGTCCCTGTCACTCTGAGAGAAGCTTCCACAGCAATGGTGACAAAACTGAGAACAGTACCCAGTACCTGTATCATCAGATAAAGAAGTATTTAGTGTTACTGAGAAGTAAAAGCAAAGCCCAGGGGTATAGGAAGCTACTCAGTCACACAGAGCAATCTGTTGAGGCATGGCGAGAGTACATTTACTTATGATGATTGTTTTTGGTAAAATTGGGCAATGTTTCCTTTAAAATACAATCATTTTTTGTTGTTGGAAGAGGGAGGGCAATGTACACCTGAGATGGAATCTGAGGCCAACACACGCAAAGTGAATGTTCCAGCACTTTGCACCATCTCTCTGCACCATGCACCCAAAATATCTTCTCTGGAAGAAATTTGAAAGGTTATATAGATTTACGAACAAGTTACATTTTTTTCCATTCAGTTGCTATCATAGTCGTTCTAATTAGACACCTTTACTTTACAGGTGTCCTTTTACTTGTCCACTGTTAAATCTGACACTCTGACTATATCAGTACACTTAAAATTTTCATATTTAACATGCTGTTGCACATTGGTAATCCTTTTTATACTCTGATCCCGGTTCCTGGAATGTTTACATTCTGTTTTGTGAAGTCTAGCTATGATTCGTTCCTTCCTTACTTTTTTCTAGTTTCTTCTCTGACATCTTCCCTCAAATGGAATATATTACAGTACATTTTTTCTTGTTCTCAAATTACATGATTACTGACCTGTATAACCTTTTTATAACGGCAGAGCCTGGCAAGCTATCCGTGGTCTATGCCAAATAGACCAAATTGATATGCCAAATCCAGTAATAAATGGATCTCATTTCCCTAACCCTGATTATGCAGAGTCGAGAAGGATATGGAAGGAGAAGCTGATAAAACACCAAGGCAGACATGGGCTACCAAAACACAGAAAAACAAAAATGATTGTCTGTACTTTTAATGCTCGTACGCTGGCATCTGCTGCATCCATTGAAGACCTTATGGTACAAGCACGAAAGATCAAGTATGACATCATTGGTCTGACCCAAACGAGAAGACATCAATCCCATCATGCTGTTTTCGACACTGGAGAAGAACTGTTCCTTGGAACATGTGATAAAAGAGGCGTCGGTGGTGTCGGTATCCTTGTCAACACAAACTTAGTCACAAGCATTGATTCATTTGAATGCCTAACAACCCGAATCGAACGATTACACTTGAATAAATGTGGCTCACTACCGGCAGTTTCTATCTTTGTTGTCTATGCACCAACATCCAGTTATGGTGAAAAAGAAACTGAGAAATTCTACATGGAGCTGGAGAAATTCTATAAAGAAGATCACACCTTCTACAAGATCATTGTCGGTGATTTTAATGCCAAGATAGGACCAAGAAGATCAGTCGATGAACTCCACATTGGAACCCATGGCCTGGAATGGAACGAACAGGGTGACAGACTGTCTGAGTTCATCATGTCAACCAAAACCTTTCATGGTAACTCACAATTCCAAAAGGCTGAATCTAAACGTTGGACATGGGAGTCTCCCGATGGACGGTTCCACAATGAAATAGACCACATCATATTCAATCGGCGGTTTTGCCTAACCGATGTTGCTGTTGTCCCAAAATTCCAAACGGGATCAGACCACCGTCTTCTTCGTGCAAAATTCTACCTCACAGAACGAGGAGAAAAGAATGCAAGGTTTAAGAAGAAGACTCCCAGAACAACCACCAACTGGGAACTCTTTGGCTCTGTTGCAGCAACATGGGAAGATGCCGTCATTGACAACATTGATAAGGAATACGATCGAATGATTCAGCACCTCCATGATTGTGCAAGGAATGCCAAGAGAGAGATAACCACAAAAAACCGTCTTTCTTCGAACACTCTTGAACTTATTCGCCAACGTGGCATGGCACGTGCCTCAGGCAACCACAAGCAAACGTCCGAACTGGCAAAACAGTGCAGAAAAGCCATCAAGGATGACCTCAAAAACAGGAGAGCAGCAGTACTGGTAGATGCAGCAGAAGCTGGGAAAAACATTCGTAATGCCCGCCTGTCCTTCACCAACTACAAAACCAAGATGACTCCCCTCCGACATTATGATGGATCTATCACATCTTCCAGAAGGGCAATGGAGAAGATTATTCATGACTTCTACTCAGATCTCTTTAATAGCCACATCCACTTGCCCACATACCACATACCACATGATGGATATGTCGTTCCCAATGTTCTCCCTTCTGAAATCCAACATGCCATCTTGTCGGTAAAGAAACAAAAAGCACCTGGCCCAGACAAGATCAGACCTGAACACCTGAAGAACTTACCATCAGTACTCATCAATACATTAGCTCGACTCTTCACACACTACCTGTCTGAATGCAAGGTTCCATCCCAATGGAAAACCAGCAAGACTGTACTACTATACAAGAAAGGAGACATCCACGACATTGGCAACTATCGCCCAATCTGCCTATTGTCTGTCATCTACAAACTATTCACTCGAGTCATCCTGAATAGGATTAGCAGAACACTAGATGAAGGACAACCATGTGAACAAGCTGGATTCCGAAAAGGATTCAGTACCATTGACCATATCCACACAATAACCAAGCTCATTGAGGTATCTCGGGAGTTCAAGATGCCGCTCTGTCTAACGTTCATTGATTTAAAGAAGGCCTTTGATTCTGTTGAGACGGAAGCGGTCATGGAAGCCCTAGCCAATCAGGGCGTACAAACTCAATACATCAGGATCCTTCGTGAGCTCTATTGCGGATTCACTACCAAGATCTCACCATTCTACAAAGAAGTAATCATCCATATCAAGAGAGGGGTTCGGCAGGGTGATACCATTTCATCAAAACTCTTCAGTGCCACCCTCGAGAACATCATGCGACGACTAGAATGGGAAAACATGGGAGTGAAGATAGATGGTCGGCAACTACACCACCTCCGCTTTGCTGATGACATCGTTCTAATAACACCAAATATCAGCCAAGCGGCACAAATGCTGGCGGACTTTGACCGTGAATGTGGAAAGGTCGGACTACAGCTGAATCTTACGAAGACAATGTTTATGAGAAACAGCCTTGTTCCTGACGCTCCATTCGCTCTCAACGGAACCACCATCTCCGAATGCAACAGTTATATATACTTAGGTCGAGAAATCAACATGATGAATGACCTGGCACCTGAGTTACGCAGGAGGAAGAGAGCGGCTTGGAATGCCTTCAAGAGCATTGAAGAAATAACTAAAAGGACAAAGAACCTCCAGCTACGAGCACATCTCTTTGATTCCACTATTCTTCCTGCATTAACATATGCCTCAGAGACCTGGACCCTACGAAAACAGGATGAGAACACTACTCGGGTCTCTCAAAGAGGAATCGAAAGAACTATGCTTGGAATATCACGATTCACTCAAATGAGAGATAGAATCCGGAGTTCTGATCTTCGTCAACGCTCAAGAATCAGGGACGCTGTCTCATTTGCCAAGACATCAAAAATCAGATGGGCTGGACATGTAATGAGGTTTACAGACAACCGCTGGACTAGAGCCATTACTGATTGGATTCCACGAGACATCAAAAGATCACGTGGACGCCCACCTATAAGATGGTCAGACTTCTTCGTCAAGACCCTAAATGATCGGTTTGAGGCTCTACATGTTCCTAAAACGAACAGATACCATTGGGCTACGCTAGCACGCAACCGGGATGAATGGAGACGTTACTGGCACCCGCTCGAATAAATCAATGAATAACGGGGATTAAGTGATTAAGTGAAGTGATAACCTTTTTAAATTGGAAGACATTAAATGCATTTTTCCTAAATTATAAAAAAAAGGTTAATATAGGACTATATATGCTACCTCATTTCATGTATAGGCAAATCCCTATGTAAGGTTTGTAACTTGTATTTTAAAGACTAAATTGTTAATGGAGTGGGTATTGGGCACCTTGCTGTATTCAGGGTTTTCTTCTGGTTCTGTGTCAGGGATTGCCACTCCTGGTAGTGCTCCGGGGACAGGTCATATGCAGTGTTGGAGACTGAACTTGGGTCCATATTGTTCGAGGCAAAAACCTTATCTTCTTTACTATTCCTAAAGACAAAATATTTTAGGAATAAGAAATCTAAATTTATAATTTGACAGTGAATTCATAGATGTCATATTGCTGTTGGGATTCCTATAAGAAGCTGCAGTCATCATTGTCTTCTTAAAAAAAAAACTCAGTAATTAGAAAGTCACTGTCACCATCTTCCCGTTGTTCATCAAATTGCTCGAGTGGGCACCAGTAACATCTCCATTGTGAGACTTGTTGTTACTGTTTTTGGCATATTGAATATGCCACGGGGAGCTTACCAGGCTCTGCCGTGCAGGCAGGATACTCTCGGTAGCTTGCCGGGCTCTCCAACAGGGTAGAGGAATGGAACTTGGGTCAGCCACGTGTAAGGTAGATGCCCTACCCACTGCACTATCGCTCCAGCCATTAGAAAGTAGTACATAAAACCAAAAATTAGCATTTATACATGCACATTTTATTTTCTATAGGACTTCTACATAACCAATTTTAGGGCCTATGATTTTGCAATACTTAAATACTTAGGTGCGATAGTTTATAATAATTTATTTTTGCCACACTCAGCAGTACTCAGGGCACTATATGGGTTGCCAAGATCAAACCTGAACTGGCTGTATGCAAGGCAAGCACTGTTTGTGCTGTATTATTGCTCTAGCTTGACATTAGTTCTTTCTTAAAATGTGAGATAGGTTGAGATCTCATGTCAGAGAACTGATTTTGTATAACACTTTAGAAATTAGAAATACCCATTGAATTTTAAATGCTAGTCTATTTCAAAGAAGTGCTTTTTCAGTGCAGTAGTTGGATAAAAAAATCAGTTTATTGACAAATGTTAACAAGTTTAGGTTAGTCTAAGCAAAGTGCTGTCTCTAGAAATTCCACATAAGAAACTAAATAATTCTTACTTCAAGCATACTGTACTGTGTTCACATGTTGTAGGAGAGAAGAGGGAATTCTTCCTCTACCCTTTAGAGTATGGAACAATAAAACTTTTCAGAAGACAGGAGGAAGAAATGTGATAATGCATGGATAGAGAATCTACATGAATATAGATTCTAAAGCAAATGGAGCAAAGTGGTGGTGGTGGTGGTGGTGGTGGTGGTGGTGGTGGTGTGTGTGTGTTGAACTGTGGGATGGGAAAGGAGCCTGAGACTTCAAGGAGAGAGCTGGAGATGAGCTTGAGAAGGATGGTGTCAGCACAGTGGCAAGCTGACAGACGGACGGCATCTCTCAGCACTCTGAACAGCTGACGGGGTCATAAAATGTCTTTGTGAGAGAATGTGGGTGCCCCTTGGATATTCTGTCTCAGGGATAAAACCAGCTGGTTGCCTGCTGCAGAGTATCGGCCTGGAGTGGGACTCGTGAGAATGGAGTTGGCACAGCTGCCATCTGGCAGAGCTACCCCAGCTCTCAGTGCTGTGGGCATCAGCAGACTTTTAATGTGTCTGAATAGGTATCTTTAGGTCCAACTCAGCACAATTGTGGGGCATAGGTTCTGGAGTTGAGGAAGTACCTTATATTCCTGCCTTGGGGCCTTGGCAATTCACCTCCAAACAGTCCTGCTGTTATTTCCTTCCTGGACCAGCCTGAGATGTCTGCAGCATATTATGAAGGAAAACCTCCCTGAAATTAAATTGCTTGGGACCGAGGATGGGGACATGTGCCCCCTGGTCAGACTCTGCTGAACTGATGGCTATGGCCCACTTAGAGTGCTCAAGCCACAAATGGTAGCAGCCATGACCCCAGTCCTCGTCCCTGCCAGGACTGCTGCTACCTTCGCCACTAGGGCCTCAGGTGTGTGGCACTGCCAGCAGGTCAACCTTGACCAGTGGGGCAAGTGCATCAGAAGCCTTCAGAGGGAATTCTTCAGAAGGTGACTTCAATTCATCAGAAGGTGACTTCAGGATTTCTAATACCCCAAATCACCGTTGTGCCTCTCGTCAAACTCCAACAACTCAGGACCGAGTTTCCCAAGAAAGTAAACCATCAAAAGTCAGGGATGTAGGAGCCAGACCCAAAACCACCTCTGGCCCATTCATACAAGCTCATTTTTCAGCCTTGCTTCAGAGACCCATAAATAAATCTTGAAAGAGATCAAAAGCTGCAGTTAATCTCAGAACCATGCAAGGTTGAATAGACTGAGGTACACCAGAGGCAGGCAGATTAGCCCAGTGTCTGCCCAAACAGAGTTCCCTGCAGCTACTTGGTCCCAGAATCCAAAATTGCAGCCATGCCTCTGACCAGACACCACCATCTCAGGACAGACCTCACTGAGATATTAACCTGCTGAAAATTTGCATATGTGGGTTTTTGTGACTGAAATTTCCAGGCTTTCTTGGGGGGGGGGGTGGTCAGAGTAGGCTATCTCCTTCCACCTCCCCATAGTTCCAGAGGCCCCAGCAGTTCATGATCAAACCCCAAAATCATAACTCAGTTTAAAATAGCTACTCTAACTATACCTTTCCAATAACAGTATTGAACACCCCTGAGCAAACACAATGACCTCCTACTTAGTACCCGTGTTGCAAACCATAATGCACAAAAGGAGAGAAGGAGAGAAAGAAAGGTAGAGGCAGGTGCTGGTGGGATGAGGGTGGGATGGGAGGGAAACTGAGGACATTGGTGGTCGGAAATGTACACTGGTGGAGCGATGGGTGTTGGAAAATTGTATGACTGAAAGCCAATCAAGAATAGCTTTGTGATGGTCTAGCTCACGATGATTCAATAAATTAAAGAAAGAAAAAAGAAAAGAGCTGGAAAACTATATGAGAAGTGACTCATGATAACCAGGTGCTCTATTGTAAAGATAAATTTTCCCACTCAAAAGGTTACTTCTGGTACAAAATTATCACAAATCACAAATCACAAATTATCCTGTTAATCGTCGATTTCCTCGAGCAGGCCCCAGTAATGTCACTTTCATCCTAGCCCTGAGATTATACTCAAGGCTCTTTAGGAGAATGAGACCCATCATTGTTACTGGTATTTGGCATATTGGGTACGCCACGGGGAGTTTGCCAGACTCTGCCATGTGGGCAGGCTACATTCGGTAGCCTGCCAGTTTGTCCAAAGTAGGAATGAGATAATAAGATGTCATAATGGGATGTCACGCGGCCACGAATGCGGCCGCGTGGTTCCGGGAGCTGGTTTTTATAGTCTCTGAGTCTTGGCCGTTGATAGGATTACACAAAATTATAATCCTGGATAATATCCATTCTTCTTCGTGGTTAAGGGAATAGTTAAAGTTACTTTTGAGACTGCATGGACTTGGTTGGCCTTAGTTCAAAAGAATCCACATGCCCCAGGGATACATGATGAGAAAGCTTATTCTGAACATCTGAGGGGAGATCTGCTCTTTAATGTCAACCAAGAAGTGTTACGCTGCTTCTGACCAAGCTTTATGAATCTTGTCATCTTGTAGTTACATTCAAGACACTAAGTCTTTCATAGTGTGATCATAAAAGTAGTCAAACTTTTTGAAAGGGTTCTTGGCTTTTTTCATGATGACCTTACCTTGGAGCAGGGGAAACATACAGTGTAGGGAGAGAAATTTCCAAGTTATCTTTACTATCCTAAGGCTCAAGTTAAAGATTTTGGTAAAAGAAGATCAGCCACTGGTTAGTTGAGAGTTCCTACCAAGCTCAAACTTTAACTTTCAGCTCTAGTTCTGCTTTTTATACCCAGAGAGGTGAATTTATATTTGAGCTATCTGAGGTTCTTTTCCACATGTATGTAAAGTGGATAATCTAAGAATGATTGCCCAATAAAATAATCTACATTTTACTGATGAGGAACAGATTCAACAATCAATTTTTCTTAATCTATATGATATGATACCTATACTATATGATACCTAGGTCTTAAAATTATGCAAGGTCACCAGAACATTATGTTCATTTTAAAAAGTGTTGGCACTATGATATATGATATTGCTTTCAAAAGATTATTAATTTTGAATTAGCATTTAATACCAGCTTATAAGCCTCTCATATTTATGACTTTTTTATTACAAATTAACATTTTAATGATTATAAAAATATGTGAAGAAAATAAAAAGCTATTAAATGTTTAAAGATAGTAGAATATAATGACATTTTAACTGCTACTATAAAGTGAGAGCAACAGAACTTCCCTCTTCCCAAATAATTTTCTTTGTTTGCTTAATGTTCTGTTATTTCCAGTTCTGACAGAGTCATAGTCATCTGTTCAACACCTTTTGTGTTAATTCATCTAAATTTCTAAACTGTCTATCCAAGTTATTTTTTTTCTTGAGATTGGAAACATGAAAATCTAAAACTGTTACTTTTCTTTGACTCACAGTTTAATATGTGAAAAGTGTTTAAATTCTTAATATTGACATACAAAGTTACCACATATCACCACAATAGTTCTCATGACCTTTCATCACTCTTCCTTTCCCGTCTCTGCTTCAAGTTACTCACTTGGATTCTGACATTTCCCTTAGAAATCAAGATACAAATATTTAAAGATACTATGTGACTCCATCACACACAGAGTAACTCAGAAAAAAATATGACTTAAACATCTACTGTATGGTATACATTCAGTAGACCATGTAACAAATATAGGAAGCATGCATCAATTTATTTCATCATGATCAAAGGACATGCACCATTTTATAAATTGTATTAAATTGGTAGCACATGAGTTATCCTACTTTTAACTTATCCCACTAATAAGTTATCCTACTTATTCCAGATGAACTGGAGTAAAACTTAAAAAAGCAGTTAGCAGGGAGCCAGAGCAAAAATACAGTAGGTAGGGTGCATGCCTTGAATGCTGCTGACTTGAGTTCCATTGCCAGCACCCCATACAGTTCTTCTTGATTCCCAAAAGTGATCACTGGGCTCAGAGCCAAGAGTAAGTTCTGAGTATCACTGGGTGTGGCCCCCAAATAAAAAAAAGAAATTAGCTGAATTCCTAGATTATACTTTATGTGTAATTTTGTAGGTTTGGACACAACAGGTGGTACTAAGGGTCTATTTTTGGCTATAGCATATAGAATTTTTGCAGATACTTGATCCAGATTTGATTTTTGGCACCCCAGGTGTGATCCCGGAGCCAGGAGTAAGTCCTGAGCACCACCAGTGTGACCATAACTAAAAACCAAATCAAACCGAAACAGAAGAAGTCCTTAGGTGTAATAGGTTGAAACACAAGAGTACTTTTCAAATATTCAAGTAAAAGATACTAGTACACAAGTATTTGGGAATTATCTACCAAGGTATAAAGGAGAAGCTTGGGGCTAGAGAGATAGTATTGATAGGGAAGAATGTTTGCCTTGCTTGTGACTGACCCTGCTTCCATCAGTGGGTCCCGTATGACCCCTCAAGCACCACCAGGCGTAATTCTTGAGTGCAAAGCCAAGAATAAGCCCTAAGCATCACCAGGTATGGCCCCAAAATAAACTTAATTGATAGGGTATCTCATTTACTTTTATTTACTTTTATTAATTATTACTTTTATTAATTTCCTCTTTAACTGGATATTTCCAATGATATTCAAATCTCTCCTGTTTTTAGCAACCTTTATTTTTTTATTTCATTTTTTTAATTGAATCACCATGAGATACACAGTTACAAAGTCGTTCATGATTGGGTTAAGTCATACAGTGTTCCAACACCCATTCCTTCACCACTGTACATTTTCTACCCCAATGTCCTCTTTTTCCCTCGCCCCGTACCCACCTCTCTCTTTCTCTTTTGGTTATTATTGTTTTCAATATAGTTATTGCAAGTTTTTCATGTTTAAAGAGGAAATCACTGACAAAATTAATAAAAATAAATGAGCTATCCTTCCAATTAAAAAAAAGGAGGCTTTATAGTTGACAATTCAGAATATTTGGAAGAGCGTTGATATAAAAACTTATGAAATATCTGCATAGTGACTGTTGAACTCAGTTCTTTTATGTATATGTAGTTTTAATTTCATTTATTGGATTTTTATTGTTTTATTGCTTTGAATCTATGCATACAAGTTAACACCACAAAATAAAGGTTGAAAAATTCCATTCCTCACATTTTATTAAGAGTTACCACAAGGTCGGATATTTTTGGACTTGATATTGAAAGGTAAAACACTTTTTCCACTTAACAAACTTTGAGCATCTGCTATTTGGCAGGCATCACACTGCAGGAGCAGGGCGCTGACCTGGCCTCAGGAGGTTAATCGACTAGGGTGGGATCAAGTAGTAAATATCTGAGGTGGTCAGGCCATGTGTCACAATTGTAACTATGTCACTATTTTGTGGAAATGGCTCTAGACAACATTTCAAACCCAACAACATTAGTTGGAAATGAACACATTGGGCAAGAACTGAGTGTTTAAAGTAGGTAAAGGGATAGACGTGATGACCTTTAAGCATCTGTATTGCAAGCCATAATACCTAAAATGAGAGAGAAGAGAAAAGCAGAGCAGAATAGACCCTAGTCTAGTCTTTGATCGAGGCGGGGCGGGGGGTGGGGTGGGAGGGGTAGGAGGGAAACTGGGGACACTGGTGCTGGGAAATTACACTGGTGGAGGGATGGGTGTTCGAGCACTGGATGACTGAGACCCAATCACGAATAGCTTTGTAAAAAACTGATTGGAAACAAAAGAAAATACAATGTGTAAAAATACATGGTGGGCTCTCTGGAAAGAAAGATGGCAGCCGCTTGGGAGATTTGTGGAAAGCCAGGTATGAGCTGGTCGTGATGGGGTGACTAAAACCTCACAGGAAGGGGGGTGTTTGTGGCTTGTCCTTTATGCCCTACCGAGATCACCAGTTGCCCCCCACGAGTGGCTCTTCGGCACAGCCATGACTCCAGAGCACAGAAACCAATCTCTTAATTATCTGACTCTCAGCAGAAATACTTCCAGGGTTAATAAGTAAAATAGCAGAAATCCAAAATCATTTAATTCTTGAACCCAGCTGTAGAAAGCAAATCATTTCACAATGCTTTTTCAGCATGTCTGATTTGGGGGTGTAAACTCTAAATAATAATGTGAATCTTTTATGGAAACAATGAATCTAGTCAAAGTAGATAGAGTGTTAACTAGAACTCATCTGCCTCACAGGCATTGGGAGGGTTGGTGGGTGGGGGTTTATTGGGGTTCTTCATGGTGAAAAATATGTATTGGTAAAGGGAAATGTGTTTGATACTTGCATGACCGAGACCTAAACCTGAAAGCTTTGTAACTTTTCCCAGAGTGATTCAATAAATAAATAAATTAAAAAAAATACATGGTGGATTACATGTGATATATAAAGCAAACTGTCCAAAAGGCAACACAGTAGCTGTTAGTTTGGTGTAAATCATGACACTTTCTTAAGGGAAAAGACAAGGGTGGCAGGATGGGTGGAAGGTCTTAAAAGAATATTTTGGCCTCAGCTTTTGGAGGTGGGTGCAGTGAATCTTATATTTATCATATAGTAGTGATAAGCTGCACTCCTAAATTTCTGTAGTGTAAAATAATGGCCGTAGGTATTCAAGAGAGTGAGCAGCATGTGCAGCTCCAAACAGAAGTTGAGCCAAGTGTTCGAACTACTGTAGGATTTAGAGGTTTATGACAAAGTAGCAAATTTCACTTGGGGAATTTTGCGAATTACATAGCGATGGTTCTGGGGATCCAATAGTAGGATACCTCTGAGAAATGGCTGTTTTTCAGAGGGGTTTCATGGTCTGTGTGGAATACTAAGTGCCCTGCATTGTGTAAGATATTCTCACACAGTGCAGTAGTATGGCAATGCTGAAGGAGCCTCTTCAAGAAATACCCCACAAAGAAGGCTTATGCTGCAGGGCCAGGAATCACAACTCACATGCTTCAAAAGTCTGGGTAGAACTTCTCTGTTGAACTTAGACACTGAGTTCCAATGAGTTAAAATTAGTGCAGCTTGTCACATGCTGCTTTTTCAGCTTTAACCGCCCTAGGTGTAATTTGTTTCCAGAAAAGTTCACCAAATTTTGCTTTTGCCCTAGTGTGGACTATTGTTAGGCTATGCAGAGCAAAGATCACAAATGATGCAATCTTCTAAATAAGTCAAGGCATTAGTTGCTGTTAAGGATTTCAAAGGTAATTTAATAAAGTCTGTCATTAACACCGCACATCCTCGGGTCATTTTGACAGGGACACTAAAGTAACTTTAGCTCACTTTTGACAGTAGCACTTTGGTAGATTGAAATAAAAAAAAACTTAAGTTTTTGTTTATTTTTATATAGAAGCTTCTGAAAGACTTTTGCTCAGACGAATATTCCAATGTTGCCATAAATAAGTAAATAACTTTGGAAACTCCAAAAGTACTTCTTGTTCTGGACTGATACAAACCCAAGCAAGGGTGAAATGGGCGAATTCCTGCCTTCACGGGATTGTGCAAATGGCACGATCCACGTAGTGACCCCAGACCAAAAACCAACATTGCCATATTGCATTTCGGTGAATTGCATATATTCCTTCAGTTGTTTCCTATGGAGTCTTTCGAATATGACACATCATGTTGTTGTAACCTGTATAGCTAAAATCACGGTTCTATTTTCAAGTACTTCCCTTATGACTGTTTCCTTGTTAAGTGGTCTGCGCTTATTAATACTCAGAGCTGCTCCATGAATTTGGACTTTGTCTTTCAATTCCTGAGTCTAGAGCTTTTTAGAGTTTAAATGACTCGCTCCAAGTGCTATAGCTAGGGGGTACAGACATTAAGATTCTAAGTTTAGATTCTTTTACAGTAATTCCAAGTCTTAAGTATCTAAAGACTCTGGAAGCACTAATTGGAAAGGATAATAGCCCTGTCGTGTTCATTGCAGCACTATTGGCAGTTGTCATATTTGCAAAATATGGAAGTGGCATAAGTGCCCATGGGTCCATGATTGGATAAAGATGTGGCATATGTGCAGAATGAATATTTTTAACAGTCTTAAAAAATCTGAAGTCTTGCTATTTTTGACAATATACAGGGACGTTGAGTGTATCATGTTAAGTGAAATAAATGAGAGGGAAAAAGACAAATACCAGATGATTTTACACATATGGGATGTGGAAAAAATGTTGCAAATAAACAGACAAAAGAAAAATAAACCTTGTATTTTGGCATAACTGGAATTACTAGACTCAGCAGGGATTGGGGGATAAGCGAGGGGGCAAACAATAGAGGGGGAACAACAGAAGAGGGGTGGTATGTTAACATACTGATGAACAGGTTTGAATCTGTATTCTAAAACAGCATTACCAAAATGTAACATCTTTTCATCTAATTCTAAAGTCTTTGCTGCTAGCTATTGCACAGTTGGGATTTCAGTTACTCCTATCAATGAGAGAAGACAAATATGTCAACATATGATCACAGTGCATGATTAAGTGCTTTTCAGATAGCATGCTTATATAGAGACAGAACCATTTTTCCAGAAAGCTTTGTCCCTAAGCTTAAGTGCATTGACATAAACATATGTTAATTTAATGACTGATAAATCAGAACTCCAATGAGATAATAACCCACACTTATCAGGATCACTATTATTAAGAAACAGTCAAATTAATATAATGAAAAAGTGGAGTGGTGGTATTTAGGGGGTAGTAGGAAACAAAGTTATAATTACTTATAAAGGGTACAAAGTCTTAGTTAAATAAGATGAAAAATGCCATAGATTCAGTATATGACAATGTACCCAATGTCAACAGTAATGTATTCTTTTGGGGGGAAGTGGTCACATAATGCTTGGAGTGCTCCCTGCAGTGCTCAAGAGACTGTGTAATGCCTGGAAATAGAACCCGGGGCTCACAACCACCTCAAACCTTAAGTATTAAAATTAAACTGAGAGTTGGTATTAAATATTTTCAGCCAACAAAGCTTTCAAACTACTGTGCTGGCATAAAAACATAAATAGATAGATAGATAGATAGATATATAGATAGATAGATGGAAAAGAAAGGGGATCTCAGAAATACTCATGTATTTGTTTTTATTGGATATGTCTAAGATACAAAATAAATAATGGGGAAAGGATAATTCTTTATTATATTTTTGATATATTTGTAATTTTGTGTCATGGTCACGGTCCTCCCATTGTTCATCGATTTGCTCGAGCGGACCCAGTAACGTCTCCATCATGAGACTTATTGTTACTGTGTCTTGGCATATCGAATACATCACGGGTAGCTTGCCAGGCTCTGCTGTGCAGGCGAGATACTCTCGGTAGCTTGCCAGGCTCTCCGAGAGGGGCGGAGGAATTGATCTCGAGTTGGCCATGTTGGCTGAGTGCAAGGCAAATGCCCTGCCGCTGTGCTATCACTCCAGCCCTGTAATTTTGTGTATTATTTGTATATATTTGTTCTATTGTACATAAAGGGCTGGAGCATAGCACAGCGCGTAGGACGCTTACCTTGCATGCAGCCGACCTGGGCCGACTCAGTTCGATTCCTCTGACCCTCTCGGAGAACCCAGAGCCCAGCAAGCTACCACAGCAAAGCCTGGCAAACTAACTGTGACGTATTCGATATGCCAAAAACAGTAACAAGTCTCACAATGGAGACATTAGTGGTACCAGCTTCAGCAAATCCATGTACAATGGGAGGACAGAGCTACAGTACAGTGCTATTATACACAAAATGCTTAAAACCAGATCACTATCTCACACTATATGCAAAAACTATCCCAAAATAAATTAACCATCTGAATGAGTCCAGAATCCATAATACTCCTTAAAAATTGATCATATTTTTTAAATATTGATTTTGATAGTTATGCTTTTAGGTTGTCACCAAAGCAAGGTGACAAAGCAAAAGATAAGGGATAAATTCATAGCAATGGGAAGTAGAAAAGTAGCTGGTTGGGAGCTAGTTGTTTGAGGTGGAAGAAAATGGAAGAAAATCTCCTAGATCAAATAAGCCTATCACCAGATAGATAATCTATGGTCTAAGCATACTCAGATCTCAGAGGCCTTAATCGTGATTACCTGGTGCTATGAGGAGACAAAGTTTCTGTTTAAAGAATATAAGTATGGGAGGATGAAATGTTTTTGTCTTGATAGATCAGCAATGGGAAGATATTTAAATCCAGTTAACATATCTAAAATTATTTAAATAAAATAGCTCATGCACTTTGTATTCAATTTTTTGTGAAGTCATCAATCCTTTTTCCCCTTCCCATGAGTTACATATGACTTGCTAGTGGCTTTAAGGTTAGAAAACAATTGCCCATAACCAACGTTCATTTTCCCTTTTTCTTTTAAAAATGTTTCATGATGTTTAGGTAACAGGCTTGCAGTATTGTTAATGTTTACGATCTTAATGTGCAGATGCCAAACTTCACCAGAAAAATGCCCAAGACTCTCCAATAATATGCTTGTTTTACTTCTGTGTGCTTTTAAATTTTACCTCCCCCTTCTCTGGTAATCTTAGTTTTGCGATCTAGGCTCAAGATTTTTGTCACCATTTTGAGATGAGAATCTGAGAGATTGGTAATTGCTTTGGAAAACCCAGTGAATTTGCAGTGTTAAATGGCACTAAAAATCAAACCTGAAAATTTGTCATTGAATGTGGCAAATATTTCTAAGATGGGTTTTAAGATAATGTTCTTAGGATTTGTGTTGTTTACAAGTGACTAGTACAGCAAGTTGAAGTTAAAGCAAAATCTATTTCAGCACTTTTGTTGGAGAATTCTCAGGTCAGAATTATTATTTTAATACTGGACACACAATCACTGAGATTCACTTAGTGGAAATTCGATTTTTTCATGTGCTGCTCATAGCTAGGAGGGTAAGAAAGAGAATGAATTGTTGATGATATAAAAATTTGAGAAATGTATGGATTAGAGTGTCACATATTTCTTTTCCTAGTTATTTAACAATTATTAAATTTCTAAAATCATTAATGAATGATTTAAATAGGGACCTCTGAAGTGAATAAAGAGACATGAAAACATACACAGACAAATTTACCTGGAGAAGAGCAGATGGCCCTAACATTGTATAGGGAAGGACAGCGTTTGGCTGAACTCACTGGGGTAGGTAACTCGGAGATGACAGTACTGTATTCTTAAAACCCTTATGTCTGACCTTTTCATTTCTTTGGGGTTGGGTTTCTGAACCACACCCATATTCAGATATTTCATCTGAGTCTGTGTTCAGGGGTCTTTCTTGGCAGTGCTTAGAGAACTATTTGCAGAGCCAAGGTTTGGACCAGGGTCAGCTGCACGCAAGGCAAGCACCTTACCCATATGTCATGTCTGGCCCTCTGAACCATTTTCATTAGAAAGGTTCCTACCTGTTTCTTTAAGAAACCAACTGGCTAGCCCCTAACGTTTCTAGATCACAAGCCAAGATCAGGAGCCTAAAATTTATTGTCCAGACTGTTCTGATTTTATTTTTAGGGTCTGCCTTGAATAATTTCCAGGTCTCTTTTCCTATTTTGTCTAATCTGCCATTTTGTCTAATCTGTTCACTGCATGTTGATCAAACAATAGCTCTGTCAGTAGGAAGGAGGTGTTTGTGGTTGATGGTATTGGTTGCCCAGTGCAATTTGAGCCCTAAATGTATTCGAGAGAGTTTTGAGGCAGTTTATTTCAAATATATTTTGCTGATCCATGTTTTTTCTCTTTATTCCTCTTCCTGTTTTCTAGACAAATTGAATCTTTCTCATTCTTTATCTTAGGGTTTTATTTATTTACTTGGGTGGAGTGATAGCACAGTGGGTTGGGCGTTTGCCTTGCACGCAGCCAACCCAGGCGACCCGGGTTCAATTCCTCCACCCCTCTCAGAGAGCCCAACAAGCTACTGAGAGTATCACACCCTGCACGGCAAAGTCTGGCAAACTACCCCTGACGTATTCAATATGTCAAACACAGTAACAAGTGTCACAATGAAGACGTTACTGGGCCCACTTGAGCAAATCGATCAACAATGGGAGGACAGTGCTACAGTGCATGTGTGTATGTGCGTGTGTGTGTGTGTGTGTGTGTGTGTGTGTGTGTGTGTGTGAATATTAGTTGTTTCTAGAAGAGTTTCTATCAAGAATTCTTACCTGGTGTCCGAGTGAATGCAGGTAGGGAACTTGACTTGCATGTGGCTGACCCAGGTTTGACCTTATTATCCCATTTAGTCCACCAAGCATGCCAGGAGTGATTCATGAATGCAGAGCCAGGAGTAACTCCTGATCACTGAGAGCTGTGGCCAAAACCTCCATCATGACACTCCAAATCAACCTACAAGAATTCTTTCTTTTTTAATAGAACCACAGTGAGATACAGTTGCAAGGTTGTTCATAATTGGGTTTCAGTCACATAATTTTCCAACACCTGTCTGTCCTTTCACCAGTGTATATTTCCCACCACCAGTGTCCCCAGTTTCCATCCTGTACCCCACGAAACACCTGCCTCTGTGGCAGGCATTTTTCTCCTACTTTCTCTCTCTCTCTCCTTCTCTCTCTCTCTCTCTCTCTCTCTCTCTCTCTCTCTCTCTCTCTCTCTCTCTTTCTCTCTCCCCCCCTCCCAATCCATCCCTCCTTTGGGGCATTATGGTTGGTAGTACATATATTAAAAGGTTATCATGTATATCCTTTTACCTACTTTGAACACTCAGATCATTTCGAACTATTATTATCACACAATACCTTGTCTATCCTAACTGCCATTCACAACATAAGAATTCTTACCGGTACAGGGAGTTGGGCCACAGGTGGTGATACTTGGAGTACCAACAGGTGTGGCCCCGTGCTCTGTGCTTAGAGATCTCTCCTGGCAGTGCTTAGGAGAACATATGTGTTGTTAGGGATCAAACTTTGGGTCAGTCATGTGCAAGGCAAGTGCCTTAACCCCTAACTATCCCTCTGACTCCACCCATCTTAACAAAGAACAACAGAAGATAACATGGAGTGACTCAATGAAAAGATTAATGAGATCTTAGTTATTTCTCGAAGGGTAAATTTTTATTTATGACTTTCCAGGGGAGACTGATTATAAGCATAAGGATGCCAGGCCTTTCTCTTCTGTGGGCACCACACAGACAACATTGGTCATTCAGGGCCTTTAGTGACCTGGATAGCAGGGAGATTAGAGACTAACTCCTCACCAGCTGAGCATGCTATGTCTTCTGAGTTCAAATATCTGCAATTGAAGAAGAGTGGCTACTCCAAATCAACTGATAATCGTTTCTTCATATTTTCCTAATTGAATTATCTCCAGTACTTAGTCTGCACTGCAATTTCCCTGCTCTATTAGAACTTGATGTTTCCTCTGGCAACCCATGGCACGGAAGTCAAGTTCACTCTTTTTCATACTTGATCCAGCACTGCAGACCTGTGTTTAGTGCCTAGTGTTTCAGTGTTCAGGCCCCATGCTGCTGGGAACAACCAGGGGCACCCCCGTTTTGTTCAGGATCTGCCAGAGCCACACCCTGCCAGGGGCGGACATAAAGCTCTGGGTATTAAACTCAGGAACTTGGCTGTGACAAGCATGAGCTCTAAAACATCATGCCACATCCCTAACTTTTGAGTGTTAAACAATAAGAGCAAATTTTAAAAAATTGTAGTGACTGTTCATGTGAATTGAATAATCATGAAGTTCCAATGGCATTAGAATGCTTTGTGACAAACAATAATCTACAACACAGGGTATTGTCTTTTTTTGCTTTAAGAAGCCTGAGACCTAGGTAAGTTCAATTACTTGCTTAAGGTAGACCCAATAAAATACACTTCATGTTTCTGGTGGTTTGCTTTATCTAAAATATTTTTCCACCAAAAGTATTCTAATTCTCATCTGGTAAGATATCCAATATTAGATGTTGAAATGTTGAGTCCATGGGGTGATAAGCGCTAAATGTTGCTGATATGATATGATATGCTGATCGTGATGTGTAACCAATGTTGTGAGATGCAGAAAGACAATGAACACAAGGAAGAAAGACCATTACAAGACTATTATATAACAAACTCAATCAGGCTCAATGTTAAATGATCCAAGTAAGAACAAAAAGATATTTGGTTGTATAGAATCTTTGGACAAGCTCATTAGGAGGGAGATCAGATAGCAGTAAGTTTAAGAGGAACTCTTATTTTAACCCTTCAGTAGAAATTGATTTCTTAGTCAAATTTCTGCTTGTATTTGGTTGATAGGAGCAGTTCCAAGTCACTGGCACAGAAAGAAACCGATCTGTCAATAATTGCTTTTAAAAATGTTTTTGCTCTTCTCTTCCCTGAAGACATGTTGTTGCAATGCCTGGGGAGCACAGCACATCTAATTGTGGTGCTTGCACATTTGTTGTGGTGCTTGCTTGTACACTGTGCTCCTGTGTTCCCTGGGAATTAGACTCCTTTAATTGTGTATTCTGGCTGACTGCCTGCCGGGGGCTGTTGTGGTGCTCAGGCACCTGCTCAGGGACTGCTTCATACCAGGATGCTTACACATATATTAGTTGCAGCACACACATACCTGACTGCAAAGCATCGGAGATCATGCTCTGTGGTGCCAGGGATCCCAGGGAGGAGAGCCACAAGTATGCGCTGGATTTATTCAGGTGAGACTCGGGATGGAGTTCACAGCGTCATGCTTGCAAATCAGGCTCCTTTGCCACCGAGGCATCCCCCTGGGTTCCCTTGTCTATATCCTTGACATTAAACTTGATACAGAGCTGATTTCTCATGGAAGAACAAAAAACTCTAATGTCGTACAAATGCTATCCCCAAATCATTAACGTTGGACCTGCAGGAGCCATGCAGGGGCTTAGTGTCTGCTTTCAGAATTTGTTTTGTTCATAGACTTAAACCCCTAATGCCCGACCTATGCTCTGCGTGATTCTGGAAGCTCTGCTGTGGAACCTAGAAACTCTGCTCTGTACAATTCCTGGTGCCACAAAGAATGTCTTGACTGTTACCACACCCAGGTGTGTGCACAAAACATAAAGGGGCATGACCCCTAGCACACAGCGCAACTAAAAACATGGAGAGAATCCTGGCTAGGTGGTATGACTTCTGAGAGCATGTGTGAAGGCATTTCTGAGAGATTGTGTCAAGACACTTCAGCACTGCCCCCTGACACCCCCCCTTTTCCCCTCTAAGTATCACAACTTTAACTGTGTGCCAGATGATCAAGTCTGAATAACCAGTTGGTTGACTTCACTTAATCATTTAACTTCCTGTTAGTCTCGATTTGCTCGAGCGGGTGCCAGTAACGTCTCCATTTGTCCCTGTCGCGTGCTAGTCTAGCCCAATGGCATCTGTTCGCTCTGGGAACATGAAGAGCCTCAAACCGATCGTTCATGATCTTGATGAAGAAGTCTGACCATCTGGTAGGTGGGCGGCCATGCGGTCTTTTGACATCCCGTGGAATCCAGAAGGTAACAGCTCTAGTCCAGCGGTCATCTTTAAATCTCATTACGTGACCAGCCCATCTGATTTTTGACACCTTGGCAAATGAGAGAGCGTCCCTGATTCTTGTTCGTGGACGGATGTCGGAACTCCGGATTCTTTCACTCATTTGAGTGAAACGTGATATTCCAAGCATAGCTCTTTCAATTTCTCTTTGAGAGACCTGAATAGCGTTCTCATCCTGTTTGCGTAGGGCCCAGTTCTCTGAAGTCTCTTCAATGCAGTTGGTTGACTAGTGTCAAATAAGAATGCAGAAACTTGGGTAACTGAGTTCAGCTCTCCCAGCTATTCCAGGGCTTTTCCTTTAGATAACCATTATGTTTTAGTATGAAGCAGAAGGCTTTTGTTGTCATTGTTACTATTACCTACAGTACAATGAGGAATTGTACCTGGAATGATGCTTAATAAAATCAATAACTTTTATCATTTCACCAAATATATTTTTATTTATATTATATTTATATAATGTGCTATGCCAAACACAGTAACAAGTCTCACAATGTTACTGGTCCTGCTCGAGCAAATCGATGAACAACCGGAGGACAGTGACAGGATATAATGTACTATATAATTTATAGAATCTAAAATTAATTTTATTTAATTACTTTCCTTTGAACATGGTGATTATTAAATTCACAGCATATAATATTGTTTGGTATTGCTGCTTTTATTGTGTTGAGGGCTTTTGCTCTACCAATCAAATGTCAGCATAGTCTCTCCCAGGTGTACCATGGGATTTGCAAAGTTATTCTGTGTTGAGCAGCATTCAAACCACTTGTGTTTGTTGCCAAAGTATTCCTATAAAAATTGATTCTAATAAAAGGCAAGACTAACATAAGTGTCGATCATTCTTTTGGTAAATCTGTAGAACAAATCTGCAGAGAAGATAACTCATTCTGTGTTTACAGCTTAATCTTTAATTCAGCAAGGTACTATATTTTGGTTTAGAGGGAATGCATTGGTTTCTTTCAGTGACTTTATCCAGCAGATATTCAGCAAAGTCAGCTCTAGGAGGTTTTATTGGTTTCTCAGCTATTATGTGGGCTTCTCTAACTGCGATAGTAGGTGATTCACCCTGTAAGATGCTGCACTAACTTGACCTTACCACTCTGAAAATTGGTGCCAAAGTTTTTGAGTTTTTGAAAACTCATCTTGTCTACATTTGAAAACTCCTTTCTTTACCTTGAAACCTGAATTATTGGACTTGATGATATTACCGTTTGAATAATTTCAAAAAGCATTTCCTTTATCTAGAACAAGATAAATTATTGTCTATAATACTGATGGAAATAAAGATTTTGTTTTTTAATTTAATATTATAGTGTCTCTGAAAGGTTTTTGACTCGATTATTCTAATTTCTGAATCAGAAAGCTCTGATATGTCTTTTTATAATTTTCAGTGAGTTTATATAGGAATTGACAGCTGGGTCTTGAGAGTAGGAATATCCCAATCTTCTGTTTCAAGGTTATTGATCTGCTCTGAAGAATAGGAATGATATAACAGACTTGTATTTACTTACTACAAATCTGACCATGAAAATTTGGTTCCATTGCAGTTATAAGATCAAGAAACAAGGTCCAGAAAAGCCTTTATTCCCCACAGCCTCCAGATTGGAAGATGAACTCACAACTTCTTTTTATTTATTTATTTATTTATTTTAGGAAAAGATCAGGGAAGAAGGGATAAACTGCAGACTAGTGGGTGCTGGAATGGATAATAAAATCTTCTCCTATGATGTTCCCTGAGGCACACTCTATTTTATCAAAAAAGATAAATTTGGGAGAATGGTAAACCTAGAACAAACTGTTCTCTGTGTAGACTTTGGGGAAAGGGAAGCTGCCCCTGTCTCATATTAATCTGTGACCCTCCTTACAAGCTCCTAAAATTATAGTTATAGTTTTTTGAATGTGTGGTGCAACTTTTAACCCAAGGCATCATACCTGTAAAATGACAATAGTTTTACTAAAATTGAAAAAATTATGAATGATCTAAAAAACCTAAAGCTATTTTTGCAGTAAAAGTCAGCCTAATGTGCTTACTATTTTATTTATTTATTTATTTATTTATTTTCATTTAGGCTTAAGGTGGGCTGGAGCGATAGCACAGCAGGTAGGGCATTTGCCTTGCACACGGCCCACCTGGGATCAGTTCCTCTGCCCCTCTGGGAGAGCCCGGCAAACTACCAAGAGTATCCCACCCACACAGCAAAGCCTGGCAAGCTTTCATGACATATTCAATATTCAATATTCATATTCAATATTCCAAAATACAGTAAGAAGTCTCACAATGGAGACATTACTGGTGCCCACTCGAGAAAATTGATGAACAACGGCAGGACAGTGCTACAGTGCAGTGCAACAGGCTTAAGGAAACCTTCAGGAGTCAGAAATAATCATGCATTGGATGATAATAAGGTTATAGAGATTATAGAAAGTATATATAAAAAAAAAACTAACTGGGACTAGAGGTGCTTGCTGTGTTACTGAGTTCGACTTGATTCCCACTGCATAGTCCAAGAAAAGTCACTAGGTGCTATCCAGGAGCATCTGAGCATTTCCAGATGTGGTCCTGAAGGCCTCAAGCATCACTGGAGTGGTCTGAGCAATCCCCAAGTACCTCAGAGTCTGAGCACCATGGCATTCTCTGATCATACCCTTGCTTTCAACTGCCAGCCTGGTTTGCTAAGAATCATAGGGAGGGGACCACTGACTTCTTGAGCACTGCTTGGGAGGCTTCCCACCAAAGAAACCCAAGCAAATTAAACTAATAAGAACACAGAAGTACTGAAATAATGCCACGTTATTTTCTAAAATAACATTATTATAAATCTATATTAAAAGTTCTTGAAGGAAATGAATACGTAAGCACACATCCATTGTCCATCAAAAAGTGATATTATAAGTCCTCCGTCTCAGAAGATTTTATATACATATGTGAAGGAATGACAGAAAGAAAAATGATAACTTTGACATATTATGGAAAGGGTTTTGACTTTGAGGATCCCTCTTCAAGTGGACTATAGGACCTCTTGACTCCCAAACCAAATTTTGAGAATGTTTCTATTATATTCAATATTCATCCCAGCTTTTTTTGTTGACATATTTCTTAATAAAACTGTTGTGCTTAGGGTTCTCCTCCTTCCTTCTGTTATTTTGATCTGAAAATCAGAAACAAGATCACGAAGACAATTTATTTCAGAATATGGGGCATACAAGTAGACGTTGCACTTGTCTCTTCCACAAGTCAGTCTATGGGCAAAAAATGGACAGTTTTTGGAGAACTCAGTACAGCAATGCTACTGGTGGCAGAGATGGCTTCACCTAAAGAACTCAGTCCACAGACTAGCTTGTGAATTATGTTGCAGGAGAACTCACTTCCCTCTTGTCTTTCCAAGTACTGTAGGTGATTTCAGTAAAGTGGGAAAGGGAGGAAAGTAACTGAGAGAAGAGTATGTCCGTTCACCTTCCTGCCCTCCTGAAAGAATTAGTTCTGCTAAATCCTACCCTAAGCACTAGCATCTCACCAGCCCCACGTGGCAGCTGTCAAGCTGCGCCTGAAGTCAACTTGATCTATCAGGCACAGCAACCCTGAGAGCCACCACCCAGATTCATGGCCAGCCATCACTCAGGCTGGAGCAAGGGATTACTCTTTACAGGAAACAAAGAGTCTGTCCTAACCCCAGCCCAGGTTTCCCAGGAACATCACTTTTCTTTGCAGGAAAAAATTGCAGGTGGAGATGAAGGATGAAATAAAACAGTTTTATTTAGAAATGTGCCATGGGGTACTGACAGAGAAAGAAAGGACAAGGGTATCACCAAGGGGATATGAGTAAAGTCAAGAATAAGTATACATTCTTGGTTGTTAGTCTCGCATTTTGTTACTTTATGTTCCCCAGATGAATGCAATCTTTCTATGTCTATCCCTTTCTTTCTGAGTCATTTCACTTAACATGATACTTTCCACGTAGTACCACTTGTATGTAAATTTCATGACTTCATCTTTTCTAACAGCTTACATAGTACTCCATTGTGTAAATGTACCAAAGTTTCTTTAACCGGTCATTTGTTCTTGGGCACTCAGGTTTTTTCTAGATTCTGGCTATTGTATAGAGTGCTGCAATGAACAAACAAATGCAGATGTCACTTTGACTATACTTTTTTGCCTCTCTCTCGGATATATTCCCAGGAGTACCAGGAATTTTACTTCATGGCTTGGATGCCAGCCACACATACTAGGGGAAAAGGGAGCTCAGATAGAGAAGGGAGCACCAAATAAAGGGTGTTGGGAGGATCCTCCCAGGATGGGAAAAGCATGCTGAAAGTAGACTATAGACCAAACATGATTGTCACCCATTGCCTTTTTGCAAACCACAACACCCAATAAGAGAGAGAGAGAGAATAAAAGGGAATGCCCTGCCACAGAGGCAGGGTAGGATGGGGGAAATGGGGGGGTGGGAGGGATACTGGGATCCGTGGTGGTGTGAAATGGGCACTGGTGAAGGGATGGGTATTTGATCATTGTAAATTGAAACCCAAGCACAAAAATTTGTAAGTCTACAACTGTACCTCATGGTGTCTCACTAATCAAAATTAAAAAATAATAATAATAATAAAAATAAATAAAAAAGAATAAGTATACATCTCAGATTGAGATACAGGCAGATCTCTAAGGCAGAGAATACAACCTCCATATCTACAAAGTTGAGTGAGTGTGTGTATTTACTTTTTGGATCACACAAGACAATGCTCGGGTTATTCCTGGCAGTGCCCAGGGACCATATGGGATGCCAGAGATTGAACCCACATCAGCTACATGCCAGGAAAATTCCCTACCTGCTGTACTATAAATCCCACAGTTGGTTTTGTTGTAGGGCTTTTCTAATATTTCCCCTGCCAGTGCAGGTCTGTGGCTAGGACATTGTCAAGTGAGAAATCCTGGGCACTTGATATTCTACCCATTTTCTTCTCAAGGTCTTTAGATTCTCTTAGAGCTTCTTTTCTAGGGAGTCTACCTATCCTAGACCAGTGTCTCATTTTATGCAAAAGAGTTCATTTACACCGCAAAGGGGTTTGCTCTTCAAGCCTTGGGCTCTTTCGAGGCCAGTGATAAAACTAGGCAAGTGACTAGTGACTAGGCAATTTCTTCTTGGTTTTATCATTTCCCCTAAAACTCATGACCAACCACATCACCCCCATCTATCTGCCTGCCACAGAAGCTTTGCAGTGAAAATCTGAGTATGGATTTTTATTTTATTTTATCAATAAAATCCAGAGTCTGAATACATAGTATACATAGAATACAAAGTATTCAAGATGTATTCTTAATCTTTTTGAATAATAGGTAAGACTGTTTTTATGGAATTGTAAAAAAAGTGGTACTACATCCAGTAAATTATCTAGCTTCTTTCTTTCACTGCTTTTAGACTGTGAATATACTGATATTATATAATTATATAGAGGGCTGGAGCAATAGCACAGTGGGTAAAGCTCTCGCTTTGCACGGGGTCAACTTGGGTTCAATTTCTCCGCTCCTCTTGGAGAGCCCGGCAAGCTACCAAGAGTATCTTGCCCGCACGGCAAAGCCTGGCAAGCTCACTGTGACATATTTGATATGCCAAACACAGTAACAAGAAGTCTCACAATTTGCTATGAGATGTTGCTGGTGCCTGCTCCAGCAAATCGCTGAAAAACGGGAGGACGGTGCTACAGTGCTACAGAGGTAAATTGTATGTGATATAGGTATTGTAGTTATTTAGGACCATGTTCTCCTAGGATATGTATACTTAAGTAGTAGGGGAAAGTTTCAAAATACCTGTATCCTTCAAACGATTTAAGGGAAAAAATGCACACAGAGATGGGTGAAATTAGTAGACACAAGGGCCAGGAAGATTGCTTCCATAGTTGGAAGCCTGTCTCATAAGCAGCGGGGAGAAGGTAGCTGGAATAGAGAGGGGATCACTAAGTCAATGATGGTTGTAGGAATCATTTGCGATGGGACATGTGTGCTAAAAGTAGGAAAAGGACCAAATGTGATAACCTCTCAGTATCTGTATTGCAAACCATAACGCCCAGAAGTAGAGAGAGAGTATGGGGGAAGTTGTCTGCTGTGGAGGCAGGGGTGGGAGTGGAAAGGGAGGGTATATTGGGGACATTGGTGGTGGAGAATATGTACTGGTGGAGGGATGGGTATTTGATCATTGTGTGATCGAAACTCAAACATGAAAGCTTTGTAACTGTAGCTCATGGTGATTCAATAAAAAAAACAAGTAGCTAAAGTTGGCACAGTGTTAACGGTAGCAAATCTAGGTGATAAGGATACAAGTGGATATAAATTACTCTTATTCAGCACTGTAGCACTGTCCTCCTGTTGTTCATCGTTTTGCTCGAGCGGGCCCAGTAACATTGTGAGACGTGTTACTGTGTTTGGCATATCAAATACGTCACGGGTAGCTTGCCAGGCTTTGCCGTGCGGGCAAGATACTCTTGGTAGCTTGCCGGGCTCTCCGAGAGGGGCGAAGGAATCGAACCTGGGCCGACCAGCTCGGCTGCATGCAAGGCAAGCTCCTTACCTGCTGTGCTATCACTCCTATACATTTTTAATAGTAAAGGTCGATTTATAAATTAAATCACTAAATTTATAGTAATATAAACTCTTTTCTAGTTCATTATATTAAAAGAATATAGTACTGCTTTTAAAGTAACTAGAAATAATTTTCACTTTTTAACTCTAAAGTATGTAGAACATTGAATATGCTCCTGAGTCATTCAAATGAGAATTTCCATCACCCTAGTGAGTGGTATAACCACAGGCAGATTCTCAATTTCCTAGTTGTCTATAAAATGAGTGGCATAACAAGGCTTCTTTGAAAAGGTGGTTGTAAATCTGTAAAATTCTTAGCTCAGTGCCTAGCAAGTAGAAAATACCATAATCTCATCTTCTATTACTTTATTTTTTATTAGTGAAACACCATGAGGTACAGTTATAGACTTACAAATTTTTGTGCTTGGGTTTCAGTTATACAAGGATCAAGTACCCATCCCTCCACCAGCGCCCATCCTCCACTACCACGTGTCCCAGCATCCCTCCCACCCCCCACTCCTCCCATTCCACCCTGCCTCTGTGGCAGGGCATTCCCCCTTGTTCTCTCTCTCTTCTTTTAGGCCCTGTGTTTTGGAAGAGAGTCATTGAGTGGCAATCATGTTTGGTCTATAGTCTACTTTCAGCATGCTTCTCCCACCCTGGGAGGATCCTCACAACACCCTTTATTTGGTGCTCTCTTCTCTATCATCTTCTATTACTTTTATTACAAATTCTAAGTTCTTCATTCAATTAGAAAATGTAATGGAGAAGCTCTGTACTTTAAATCATCTCTACTGCATATAGCTGTGTTCTTTGATTTTGGGCCTATTGCAAATCCTTAGGGGACCAGACCATTTTAATAGGCGTGTAAGAATTACTTGTAATTAGTATGTAAATTGTTGTAATTAATTTTTATTACGTAAATGAAAATGTTTTTCTCTACTGCTTTAATATTTTCTGTGACTCTGTCTTATAAGTATTTGCATTAAGATTTCCAAATGGGGGGGCTGGAGCAATAGTACAGCGGGTAGGGCATATGCCTTGCAAACAGCCGACCCAGGTTCAAATCCTAGCATCCCATAGGGTTCCCCGAGCACTGCAAGGAGTAATTCCTGAGTGCAGAGCCAGAAATAACTCCTGAGCATTGCAGGGTGTGACAAAAAAAAAAAAAGATTTCCAAATGGTAGAAATTTTTTTTTTGTAAAGCAAGGAAAGTTTTGCTAAAACTTATTGAGAAAGATGTGAGGAGAGAGAGAGAAGAAGTACATGTTTAAGAGAGAACACAGATTTCTCGAGAGTGGAATTAAGCAAGGAAAGAAACATTGAAATAAGCAAGCAAGATATGTGTTCAAATTTGAACATGGGCTTGAAGAGCAAACCCCAAATATTAGAAAACTTTTTGTTGAATTATACGTTAGAAGCATCTAAGTTTAAAGGGTTTTTTTGATGTGTTTGGGAAAATGAAACTAACATTTTTAATAGGTAGAACTTAAAATGAGGGCTGGAGAGATAGCACAGCAGGTAGGGTGTTTGCCCTGCATGCGGTTGACCTGGGTTTGATTCCCAGCATCCCATATGGTCCTCTGAGCACTGCCAGGCATAACTCCTGAGTGCAGAGCCATGAGTAAACCCTGTGCATCGCCGGGGTTTCCAAAAAGGAAAAAAAAAGAACTCAAAATGAGTATTCTCAATTCTTTTGGATGTTCAAGCTATTAGTAGACAGGTAATTCTTAGAGAGCAAATTAATTACATGAGAGAGTTTTCCTGGTGTTTGAAAAGTAGAGATTTATGTGTTTTAAAGCTGGCTACAAAATTGTTTAAAGAAATATAAAAATTAGACCTCTTATTTTTCTGTTAAATTACTTCCATTTTGTTCTTAGCATAACTTGCTACTAACATTTTTGAGTATTTCATCCTAAAGACAGTCTCCAGTTATTAATATCTGCTGCTAAATGTTTTAAGTCATTTAAAATAATAAAATATTATGGCAAATATATATTCAATTAAGAGGATGAAGGGAACTTTTCCTTTTCTAGCATTATACATGGTCATTATTCTATGTGTAATAGAAAAGAGAAAAAGTTGTATGGTCTTATGTGTATCATCCTAGTAAAAAGACTAAACTCCTAGAAAAAGTAGAGGAATGATTTCCCTGATTGAGGGACTTCAAGACATGGGACAAGGAGAGCTTATAAATCTAAGATGAGGAAGATCTGAGGATCTAGAAATATCCTCAAAATGTGAAACATAAATGTTCTCAATGAAAAATAAAAGATAAGGGTATGAATATGTTAACTAGGTCATGATATTTCTTTCACCATATATATTTTGTAATGAACACAGAATATATAGTTTTGTCAATACTATCACAATAAAACTTCAAATTTACTTGAAAGTAAATTTTTTAAAGATGTTTTATGCTCTCACATGATTAATGTTTTTGTTTTCACTTAGTGGGTTGTGTGATCAAGCAAATATTTTTACCTATGCATGAATAAAACTGTTAAAAATGAAAATACCATGATATTGTTTGACAATGATATAATGTAAATTGAAACAGAGTGTAGGAGAGATGTAATAGACCTGCCTAGAGAAAGGAGCCAATTATATTAAAATGAACAAAATTCACTTCTACTATGTGTGTTCTACAAATACCAACTGGGATAGAATTATTCTCATTATTTTTATTCAGAAGCAATGGAAATACAGCTCATTAAAACAAGGAAGGAATAGGTATTTAAATCTGCATAGTTCATAGAAGTAGCTTTTTCTGTCACATTATAATATAGGTCATCCACCTGCTGAAATAAATGATTTCCTAGATATTAAAATCCATATGGCCAAAACCCACAATCGTAAATCTGTGTAACATATGGAAAAAACACAAGAACAAATATCTGATTATCTAATTGGAATTGTATTATGAGATGAAAATTCTCTCAATAACTTGACCTAGTTGGGGAGAAAGCTGCAAAGATAGGAAGCTTTCCAACATGGTCAAATGAATTCTTTCAGAAATGACCATTTCTCAAGATGAAGTTGGTAGGGTAGGAGTTGACCTGTAGAAATAAATGTGTGTGTGTGCTTTATAGGCTGGCGTGTCTGGGTATGCTAGCAAGAATGACCTGGAGGTGAAACTGGAAGAATCTGCTGAAAAGTTAATAGCCTCCCTCCCCAAGTACACCTGAGACATCTATCAACCAAAATTTATAGCAAAAGTTTTATAAAAGGCTAGTGCAGCTGGGTAGGGTGTTTTCCTTGCATGTGGCCAACCCAGGTTCAATCCCCAGCATCCAGTATAGCCCCCCACGCATCAGAAGTGATTCCTGAGTACAGAGCCAGGACTGTTATCCCTTGAGCATTGGTAGGTGTCACCAAAAAATAAATAAATAAAATAAAATATGTTTTAAAAAGTTTGTAATGCTCTATCTCACAGTGATTCTATAAAAAAAATTTAAAAAATAACTCCTAAAAGTAAAAACAAAGTTTAAAAAAATAAGGGTTTCTAGGAAACCTTATTTGTGGGAGTTTGTTTGGGCCAGAATAGACTATAGAGAAAGCTTCAGGAAGAGTAGCTGGGTATTTGGTCTAAAGCTGAGTATGAGGGCTATCATTCATCTATAGAAGTTTTACAGAAAATGTCATACATATTTGGGCGGGAAAAATTAGCATGTGTAGATGAGAACTATGCAAGGAATACATTTATTACCTAAGTACTAAAGTGAACAGCAAATAATTGAGAAATATTACCACAGCATGTTTTTAGTATGATTATGAGATAGTTAACTGAGGTATAAGGGAGTGTTCCACTCTGTAGCTTCCAGTTCTATCTAGGCAAGAGATCATCATCTCTATCAAAGTATTTCTTGGTTCAGTCAAAGTCAGAAAACTGTCTTAGAGCAGTGTCATAGTTTCCAAACTACAGTTTTCCCACCAGTGATTTTTTTTTGTTTGTTTTCCTGACTTTCTTTTTCCTAGAGAATATGTTTTTTGAGAGATGGAGTACAGAGTGGCACAGGGTTTTGATAATTTGAACATTCATTCAAATTTATGCAATTGCATGTAGTGGGGTTTGAACTCAGTTATGTCCAAACTCAAAATTCTGTTTTTTTTTTTTTTTGGTTTGCTTTTATGTTTGTTTTTTTGAGCAGTGAGGTGCATGCAGAGGTATTTGGAAGTTACTCCCAAGTCTATGCCCAGAGGTCATTCTTGGCAGTGTTCAGAAGACCATGCATTACTTGGGACTGAACTATGTCTCTACCTGCAAAGCATGTGGTCTGTTCTTTCAGCTATCTTTCTGGTCTTTTAGGTTCTTTTTGAGATCAGGAAAAAAGACACTTCCTACCACCCTTTCTTTAAGTTATCAAATCATGCTTTGAGCCTCATCTGCAGATCCTTTGTCATGAAATGCTTTTGCATTTTCATTCAGCTATGTTGCTGAATGAAAATAAATTGCTGTTCATGCCTTCAGCATCATTCTCTGTTTTGTTTTTCAGTGTTCCAACATTCCAGAGCCTTCCTGAAGAGATCCTCAGTAAACTTGCTGACGTCCTTGAAGAGGTAATTGTTTTTAGCCCTTGAACTTTTTGAGATGGGACCCGGCCCATCACAGCTGTGTGATGATGAATCACAAACTATAGAAAGTCTTTTTAAATATTTTAAAGCTCTGGAATGAGCTATATATTTGGATTTAAATAAAAAGTAGCTCAGCACATCTGACATTTGTACACAGAAATGTACAAATCAACTTTACAGAGGGAGGAAGACTTGCAGTAAATATGTTACAAGAATGGGAGATGACAAAAATTGTAGTAGCTGCCGCTTGTAAACTTCAGATTAGCAAATTTATATTGGAAATGAGTACTTCTGGTATATTTTATAGGCAGTGACTTTATGCACATAATTTTATGCCTTTCACTATTCTTTTTTCCATGAAACCATGAATAGAGAGAGAGAGAATAGTGTGTACATAATACTTAGTTGTAGCCTTTTAATTTCAAGGTACATTCCAAAATACTAAGTAATTAGGTGAATAGAAGTGAAATGAGATGCAAATGGTCACTCTTGAGATAAAGGTTGATTCAGGATTATGGAACTCCACATGAACCTTTCTTGCCTATAAATTCCCTTATTTCTCTTCAGATGCTAAGAATAAGACTTCATATTGATTGTTTGTGTTTGCTATGAAATTATTATTGAATGGCTATTACATTGTGGGCTCTCATGGGCCCTGGACATGCAGCAGTGAAAAATTAAAGCAGGACAAAAATATGTTCATGCTATTTGAAGAGCAGGTAGGAACATGAGGAACTCAATAGTAAACTGCATATGTTTTAAAAAGCATATGGTATGTGCATTAGAGATAACTATTTTTTAAAGATAGTTTTATCTTTATTAATAGTTTAATGCATCTGAGGAAGCTATTTGATATTTATTATTAGTGAGACGCCATGAGGTACAGTTGTAGACTTACAAATTTTGTGCTTGGGTTTCAATTATACAATGATCAAATACCCATCCCTCCACCAGTGCCCATTTCCCACCACCACGGATCCCAGTATCCCTCCCATCCCCAGAAAAGCATATAGAATTTAGGGATTAGAACTTTTAGCTATAGTTGTCAGTTGATTTAAGAGGTGAAGTGTTAGAGCCAAAGAAATAGTCAATATAAATGTTCCAAAAAATAGTGTGTCTGAGGAATGCCAGGTGTATCTGGGTGATCAGTGGGGCAAGATTGAAATGAGTGATCAGAGGTAGATGTAGGTAGAGTGTAAGCAGGCAGAGCCTATAGAATCATTTAAGTATTATACTTATTTTGGTTTTTACTTGGAGAGGTTATAGTCACTGGCAATTCTAAGGAAAATCTTGTAATTATTTGGCATATATATTTAACAGAAGTACTATGATACAATGGAAAAAGTAACCTGCTGCTTACGTGATAAAAGATAAATGAGGGTGATCATGTTCAGTGTGATAGAAGATCAATAAACAGATTCTGACTGTATTTTGAAGTTGAACCTGAAAAGTTTTTCTCTTGCAATAGATATATGACATGAGAGGAAAGAAGTGAAGGATGACTTCAATGGTACTTTGAGATACAAAGATGAAATTGTCATCCTTTGAAATAGGGCACACTAAGTGAAGAGTTAATGTCAGAATAGGTGAGACAGATTGTGGAGAAATGAGCTAAGGGGTTTTGGCAGAGGGGGGTACTTTACTATAGTGACATAGTTTATTATAGTGTCACTTTTGTATCAGGGATTAGTGGCCAAAAGGGTGTTATTTGGAAGAGTTCCCTGTATACAAGTACTAAGTAGAACTCCACAGAGGGTAACAACCACCAATTATAATAATAGCAAAAATGGATCTTAATGATGTAAGTATTGAGAGGGAACTGTGAAACAACACTAAAAAACAACATTGTTAATGAAATATTATTATGCATAAGAGTGTACGCGTATACTTTCACGAAAGGGTACTTTGCGAAGAGTCATTTTAAGTGAATATTAAATATGAGATACATGTGAATGAACATATGCTGGAGAATGGAACAGAGAGAGCAAAGAGATCAAGAATGAATAAATTAAAAAAAAGCAGTGAAATTTAAAAGAGCAATAGAAAAAATTGGTCATCAATCCTTAATATTTCAACTTAAAGAGAGTTTGTACTGTAATAGCCTGTGAAGAGAAAAATCTAAAAGCAGTTTGGACATTAAACTGTAGGAGAATAAAGTCTTTCATGTAAAAGGCTAAAAAGATTTTTTTTTGAAAAGGCGAAGAGAACCCTGGGACAGTCAGTGGAAAGAGGATAGGAAAGAGGACACTAGTACAAAGAATGTCATGGGACAAAGAGGAGCTTTACATGCAGCCTTGAGTACGTAAGTCAGTCTTGAGTGAGCCCAGGAAGACAAGCTCTCTGGCACTACAGAAATAGGGACAGCAGATCATGATGCAGGGACAATCACACAGATGAGTGGGCGGTATGCTTATTAGAAAGATTAGTCAGAGAAAAAGATTAATTTCAATACCTATGGCTGGGGACACTGCAAGAGTGAGGATTCCAGTTTTAGTGGAGGGAGGTGGGGCTTTATTTCTCATGAGCTGAGTAATGGGACAGGTTTCAAGGACAATGGAAAGGGACTTGCATGATGATAAGACCAGCTGCTCATTAATTCTGTGTTTACCCTGCTGTATAGATAGGCGTCTCTTCTTAAAAAGATGTTTTCTGCAGATAGTTGTAATTCTGAAACAGACCCCTAATTTTCAATTCTTACTCTCATTAAGGCAGTGGTTAAAGTTTCTCTTGCCTTCAAGGTCTCAGATGACCTTCGTCCGATATAATCCGCAGGCACATGTGCCCATCTTGGGCAGACCAGTTCTCAATACCTGCAAAATTCAGACTCAACTGATGAAATGAGAGGTTGGAGGAGTTTCAAGTCCTGGGCTAACTGTAGAAAAAATATATTGTAGGAATACTTTACTGAATTAAAGAGCAGTATAATGGGGAGCAGTTAGGTCTACTCCAAGAAAATGGAACTCAAGAGACTAGCGGAGAAACCAGCTTAGCACTTAGTCAAGCTGAGGGAGTTGTTTGTCTTGTTAACTATTCTGTTTGGTTCGTATTTTCCATCTGCCCCATTTATGTCTGGACTCCCATCCCAAGCAGGAAAAGAATTGAATTTAATTAAATCTGGATTTTTTTAAAATATAAAAGCAGGGTTGGGAAAGAGAAGTTTGCTTGTGAAAATGATTTTAATGATTGACCTTGGTATTCAAATCAGGCAAGAGGGCTAGAATAGTCAGGATAGAGCAAGAACTAGTGACATATTACAAGTTCAATGAATTTTCTTCTCATAAGGTTGACAAATTTTTGGATAATATTGGATAATAGAGTGAGCTCTAAACATATTAAAAGTGTTTTTGCCTCTGGGCACTAACTACAAGTAGTTCGATTATCTGTAGAATTTCAAAGACTTACATACATAAATTCTTAGAGACTTATTAAAGTAAGATTTCCTATGAATTATTGGCTTCCCCCATTTTTTTTGTGAGAGCAAATGTGAAGCAGAAGGCACTTTGGATTTCTGTGTTCAACTAAAAATCTCATGAGAAAAAATAATGGATAATTTTTTTTTCTGACTCACTGACCCTGTACTTGTAGTCTCTATAAATATAAAACTGCTTTTCTTCATATTTGGTATCTTGCTCTGGTGGCCTTTTTCTTTTTTTCAAAAAACAAACAACCAAAGTGCAAATTTACTAGCTCCAATCAGGCTTCTCAAACAAAAATAAAGTAAGCAAACATGAAATCCTCTAATCATTTTCTTTCTTTTCCACAGCTGTGGAAGCATTTGCTGTTTTGCAAAAACAATAGCCATGGTTCTATAAATAATTCTGACCAAAGAAATATTTTAGTATTTTGTGTCAGATTTCCTAATCAGAAGATGCCTTCATTTGTTTTTGGATTGTATGAGCTCTTATACAGTCTTGTTGCTTGAAAATGGAAACTAATGATTAAATGCCCACATATTTGTCTTGAAGACATAAAGATGAAATAAGCAGACAAAATACAAAGTAGGCATATGAATATACTACCCAATGCATGAAAATATTCAAGTCAAATTGAATAATAACACAAAAAATTATATTAAATTTTGTATCAGATAAAATGAAATGAATTTAAAAGAAGAAAGCAAGAACAATGTCACATAACATTATTTGGAAATGTGCTTACATAATAATTGAACTGTCTTTCTACAAATAATTGGCAAGATGAAAGACTCCCAGATTGTTTTTTAAAGGGAAACATAATTTTTGTTTTGCTTTTTTTTCTAATTTGGATTTAGGTACTATGATTTACAACATGGTTAGTAAGAGCTTCAGGCATATAACATTCCATCTCCATACAAACCACCAATGTCAACATCCCTCCACCACTGTCTCACGATCCCCTTTGATACCCTTTGGTGGCCCCTCACTCTCTTTTTGTTAATATAATTTGAGTCATATGATTATAGTATTATAATAATATTGATACTTATGTATTTTTGATGGGGGGATACACCCGGCAATGTTCAGAAGTGACTCATTGGCCTGCACTCAGAGATTAATCTCAGTGGTCCTTAGGAGACCATATGGGATGCTGGAATCAAACCTTGATCTGCTGAGTGCAAGAAAAACACGCTAACTTCATCCCAGCCCAACGCTTATCATTTTGATGTATATTGTTTTCTCACCTCCCCATAACCAAAATTTCCAAGACCCTCTATTAATATCCTAACCCAGCCTGCCTCATACCTGCCTGGTATGTGTGATAATATTAAACCTCCTGATTTTAAAAAATATTAAAGTTAAAATATCAGAAGCAATGGTACTTCTTTGCTATTGCTGATTCTCTTATTAAAAAATTGGCTTTGATTGTCAGAAAAAAACTTCAGGACTTAACTGTTGGACCAGCTTTTTAAGACCATTTAACCTGTGAGTCTATAATTTTGTCTGATTGGATCTTAGATATGTTTAAACCTAAACAATAGGTCAGAGGCCAAGGACATAACTCCAGAAGACTGGTATGCATGCTTTGGTGCTGGAGATCTGAGTCTGGTTCCCGGGCACCTCCTCTCCCTGAGCACTGCTGGAAGCCTCCTCTGAAACTGAGTAAAGTGTCACCCCCGAAGACCTCCACATGTCACCCCTCCAAAAACTATAAGACTGGAAAACAAATGAAAAATTAAGTAGGTCTTCTTGGCTTGTATTTCTGGATGGTATACCTACTTCTGTTTTTGCTTATTGAATATTATACTATAATGGCCCTGACAAAACTTCAGACAAATAGCCTACTTCAAACTTCTTAAATTGCTAAAAGGAACATTCTAAGAAGGTTAAAATTTAAGAAATGCAAGAGGCAGACATTTTCTATTCACCCTTGCTTTAATGTGGTAGGAAGCAAATATTAGGTTAATAGACCAGAGCTCATTTTTAAAGAAGGAGGTTGATATAACAGCAGGGAGCCTTGCTTCAAGGTCTAGCAGGGCTGATTAAATATTTTATTGTATTAGCTCTGCAGCTGTTCCATAGTGTTCTCATGTCATGTTGACATTTTTTTTCCGGATTCTTTTCCATTTTCTCCAGTTGTCAATACTACGGGGAAAACTTTGTCTTGATTGCTGAAAAAGTCTCTGTCAGTCTAAACAGGCCAAGTGTCCTAAAGAGAAAGATACTGGTGGAACGTGACAAGGATTGTTGTCAGCACTCTGAACTACGTTGCTGTGACTGCGCATGCTCTTCCCCATCTTGACTTGGGCTGTTTCTAGCCAAGACCTAGCTAGAGGAAATTCAAAGAACTTGGCCTTTCTTAGTGACTTTTCACCTGAATGACTGAGTCTGGAGTTGTTATTATCTGCATAATGTTTCTTCCATTTGGGAAATTGCTGAAAGTATAAAGGAAATAAGATAACCTATTGAAAATAACCGGGAGACATTATTGTCTACTTACTGTACATACCACTTGGTATACCTGCGGGATAGTTTCAACTGAAACGACCATAATATATTCAACGGTCGTACTGAATATATTATGTTTATTGCATGTGTTGTATATTTGGCATGTCTTGGTATTTTGTGTATACTGTATATATTCTTTATATACTATCTATAGGACTTGGGATAGCCAAGTTATTGTCGATATATGGATATATTACTTTGGGCTGAAAATATTATCTAGATTACTTAGAAAACCGCTGAAAACATTAAGAAAATAAAAAAAGGTAATTGTGTTGAGAGTAGCTGGAATATATATATATATATATATATATATATATATATACTTTATCCTGGGAGGTTAAAAACGTTCTTTGATGGGATGACATTTGATCAACACCTATGAAGCTAAGGAGCTATAAAATGTTAGGTTTATGCATATATGGAAATCTATCATATATAAATAAGATTTGGATGTTATAAGTAATTATAGCTTGCGTTGACACTTGAATCATAATGAACTTTCTGCTTAACTATGAGATTCTGTATAATCTTACAAAAACAAAGATGTTGTAGTTCTGATCCTTGACCATTTTCATTTCTTATCATTTGGAGAGTCCCTGTTCCCATATCTTAGATCAAATTAGTTGGTATATGGAAATAATAAGTACTTATTCAGTGACTTAGAATAAATCTCTTATTTTGTGACATTTCACTTCTTTAGACTATAAGTTTCTAGAGGGTATAGGCTCAGTTGAAGCAATTGATAAAAACAACAGTTCTAACTTCCACTTGCTGCCACCAATTCTGACAGGCTAAGATACCCGTTTAATAATATGTGGAATAAACACTATTAACATCACTTGATCACTTGATATCCCGTTACTCATCAATTTGCTCTAGTGGGCACCAGTAACATTTCCATTCATCCCTGTTGCATGCTAGCGTAGCCCAATGGCATATGCTCGTTCTAGGAACATGAAGAGCCTCAAACTGATCGTTCAGGGTCTTGACGAAGAAGTCTGACCATATAGGTGTGCAGCCATGTGATCTTTTGACGCCCCATGGAATCCAGTCGGTAATGGCTCTAGTCCAGCGATCATCTCTAAATCTGATTACGTGTCCAGCCCATCTGATTTTCGATGCCTTTGGCAAATGAGACAGCATCCCTGATTCTTGAGCGTTGACGGAGTTCGGAACTCTGGATTCTTTCTCTCATTTGAGTGAAGCGTGATACTCCAAGCATAGCTCTTTTGATTCCTCTTTCAGAGACCCAAATCATGTTCTCATCCTGTTTTCGTGGGGTCCAGGTCTCTGAGGCGTATGGTAATGCAGGAAGAATAGTGGAATTGAAGAGATGTGCTCAGAGCTGGAGGTTCTTAATCCTCTTAGTTATTTCTTTGACGCTCTTGAAGGTGTTCCAAGCCACTCTCTTCCTCCTGCACAGCTCAAGTACCAGGTTATTCGTCATGTTGACTTCTCAACCTAGGTATACATAACTGTTGCAGTGTCGTTCCATTGAGAGTGAATGGAATATCAGTAACAAGACTGTTTCTCATGAACATTGTCTTTGTGAGCTGTAATCGACCTTTCCACACTCACGGTCGAAGTCAGTCAGCATTTGTGCTGCTTGGCTGATGTTTGGTGTTATTAGAACGATGTCATCAGCAAAGTGGTGGAGATGATGTAGTTGCCGACCATCTATCTTTACTCCCATTCCTTCCCATTCCAGTCACCGCATGACATTCTCAAGGGTGGCACTGAAGTGTTTCAGTGAAATGGTATCACCCTGCCGAACACTTCTCTTGACATCGATGATTACTTCTTTGTAGAATGGTGAGATCCTGGTAGTGAATCCATAATACAGCTCACAGAGGATCCTGACGTATTGAGTTTGAATGCCCTGATTGGCTAGGGCTTCGATGACTGCTTCTGTCTCAACAGAATCAAAGGCCTTCTTTAAATCAATGAACGTTAGACAGAGCGACATCTTGAACTCCCGAGAAACCTCAATGAGTTTGGTTATCGTGTGGATATGGTAGATGGTGATGAATCCTTTTCGGAATCAGGCTTGTTCACATGGTTGTTCTTCATCTAGTGTTCTGCCAATCCTATTCAGGATGACTCAAGTGAACAGCTTGTAGATGACACACAATAGGCAGATTGAGAAATAGTTGCCAATGTCGTGGATGTCTCCCTTCTTATATAGTAGTACAGTCCTGCTGGTTTTCCATTGGGACGGAACCTTGCATTCAGACAGGTAGCGTGTGAAGAGCCGAGACAGTGTATTGATGAGTACTGACGGTAGTAAATTAACATGACATGTCCCAATTTACATCTGGGAAACTGAAGCTCAGGTAATACAGCTAAGTCAATGGGGCAATACTTTACCATATAGAATCAGTCCTTTTCTTACTTTGCTGCATTGCATTCCAGATATGTAGAGTAAATGAAAAAAAAAGAAAAATTCTATTATCCTTCTGATATAAAAGGGAGATGTTTTCTTCTGAAAATATTTAACTTCTTTCTTAGGAAATAATTACATCCCAATCAAGGCGTTTCTAGTCATTTTATTGTCAGAATGTGTATGCCTTCCTCCATCCTACTTGTAATTCATTAAAATGTATGTGCTCTGCAAATAGACCAATTTGTAATAAATCAACTTTCTAGAAATATCCATAGAAAGTGCTTCAAATAGGCTACATAAGAAATTACAAACCTGCTTAGTTCTTGCAATTTGCTGCTTGTAATGCAGAACTATTAATTAGTCGCCTGCTTTTGGTATATGTTCAATCTCCCAGTTACAATGATATGTAGATAGTTTGGAGCAGATCATGAGGAACCCCAAAATCCATTTTCATAATAAATGTTTGCAAAATATAGTAATGAGCACCATCTGAATGAGACAACATGCTCTGAATAAAAACATACTACAGTAACAAACATCATCTAAATGAGACAAAATGCTCTGGCGGAAAAAAAAAAGCACTGCACAAGATTGTCTCCTTTCCTTGACTTGCTTCCTCTCCCCTCCAGTTTTCCCTTCTATCTTTTTTGTCTGAGACAGCTTTGAAAGAGCCAAGAAATCTGTTTGGTGGCCTTTGTACACAGTAAGCATCAAAGACATGAGTCAGTGAATAGCAGCCCACTAGTGCTTCTGACACACCAAGTAACCTTTCGCTGTAGTCACAGAATACAAAGCCTTTCTGTAATGGAGAGAGTTACCAAACAGCCGAAGGAGTGGATGATGTGGGTATTTATTCTAGGTCTCCCTAAGACCTGTGGATAATGAGAAGGGAACTATGACCAGTCAAGGCATTAATGAGATTGTGGCAGAATGAGCAATGATTCCTGCATGTATCCGGATCCTGTGTGTTATTTTAATTATTATGAGTTGCAATAAGTGAGCTTCTGCTAGATATCTGAGAAGAGTTAATGTTTTTATTAAGATTTAAAATTATTATTTTAATAAAAGTAATGTGGTTGGTCTCGTAAATAGGGCTGCAGTGCACATCATTTTGCAGCTTCTCTTTGTTTTGTATGCTGTGCATATCAGCTACATTTCTGAGATTTGTGAATTATTCCATGTCATAGAGTAGTAGGTACTCTCTACTTGTCTTACAAAATTTTTCTTAAGTCCAGTATTTTTCCTTCCCCTTTCCCGCTTTTCCTCCTTCACTTCCTTCCTCCATTTTTATTTTTCTCTATTTCTTTCTCTCTGTTTTATCCTCATCTTATTTTTTTTAATTTTTGGGGGGTCACACCCAGCAATGCACAGGAATTACTCCTGGCTCTGCACTCAGGAATTACCCTTGCCGGTGCTCAGGGGACCATATGGGATGCTGGGAATCGAACTCAGGTGGCCGCATGCAAGGCAAACACCCTATCCACTGTGCTATCTCTCCAGCCCCCTCATCTTATTTTTGCTCCCTTTATTCTTTTGCAGTTTCTACTTCAGAATGATGTGTTTGCTTCTTTATTTCTGGAACGCTACTTTTTTCCACTTTTTAATATATATATTTTTTTTGCTGGGGGGAGGGTAGGAAAGGGCCACGCCCAGTGGTGTTCAGAACTTACTCCTAGTTTTGTAGCTGGAGCGATAGCACAGCGGGTAGGGCGTTTGCATTGCACGCGGCCAACATGGCCGACCAGTGTTCGATTCCTCTGCCCCTCACGGAGAGCCCGGCAAGCTACCGAGAGTATTCGATATGCCAGACACAGTAACAACAAAGTCTCCAATGGAGACGTTACTGAGCCCGCTCAAGCAAATCGATGATCAACGGGAGGGCCTTTACTTTTACTTACTTTTTTTGTACTCAGAGATCACTCCTAGAAGGGTCCAGGGGACCATATGGGGGGCAAGAGATTGAATCTAGGTCGACCACATGCAGGGAAGCACCCTTTCTGCAACACTCCAGACCCTGTTGTCCAGGTTTTGTTTGTTTGTTTTATTTTAATTTTATTTCTGCTCACATCAGCAATGATCGGGGTTTTCTCCTCGTTATGTGCTCAGGAAGGACTCCTGGTGGTACTTTGGGGACCATTTAGAATGAGGTCTTGCAGCACTATGGTTTCTCTCTGGTGCCCATTGGAAGTAGTCTGATGCTTCTAGTTTTAGATCATTTGTATAGAATTGGAATCATTTTTTCATTAAATGTTCTGTATAATTTACCAATGGCTCATCTGGAACTGATAATTTGTTTTGAAACATGATTCTATTGCTGTTTTATTTGGGCAGGGTAGAGGGAGGGGCTCTTGGGTGAAACTGTATATGCCAAGGGTCAAACTCAGGGCTTCTGCAAGCCAAGGATGTGCCCCAGCCCTTGAGCTATCTCCCAGGACTTGATTCAGTTTTCTTGACAGATTATAGGTCTATAGGTCTATTCAGACCTATTTATTCTTGTATAAATTTTGATTCATTGTGTCATTCAAGAAGTTGAAATTTTTTCACGGGTATTTTGTCATATAATTTGTCATCTATTACTTTATTTTTAATATCCATAGGGCATATATTTGCTGGAGCAATAACACAGCTGGAAGGGCGTTTGCCTTTCATGCGGTCAACCCGGGTTCGATTTCTCTGCCCCTCTCGGAGATCCCAGCAAGCTACAGAGAATATCCCGCCTGCGTGGCAGAGCCTAGCAAGCTCCCAGTGGCATATTTGATATGCCAAAAACAGTAACAACAAGTCTCACAATGGAGACATTATTGGTGCCCACTGGAGCAAATCGATGAACAATGGGAGGACAGTGCTAGAGTACTACAGTGTCTTATTCACTGGATGTTGATGGGTTTTATTGATCTTTTCAAAGATTTAGCATTTGGTTTAATTGACTTTGCCCCCTCTATCATGTACCTGCTTTTCATTGTATTTAATTCTATTCTAATGATTTTGTATTTAACTTTCTTCTTTGGTTTTAGTTTTCTATGGTAGAATTTAAATGGTTATTATAGTTTTTCATAATATAGTATTTAGTTCTGTAAATTTCCCTCTAGTCACTGCACTTTCTACATTCAGGAATGTGGGTAGTTTGTATTTTTTTTGTTAGTTTTGTTTTTGGGCCACACCTGGCTGTGTAAGTACTCCTGGCTCTCTGTTCAGAGATCTCACCTGATGGAACTTGAGCAACCATAGCTGTACCAGGGATTGAACCCAGATCAGCTGCATACAAGACAGACGACTTATCTGTTGTACTCTCTCTACATACTAAAATTCATTTTTATTTATGAAAATAATACTTAATCCTTTTTTCTTAAGACTTTTTTGAGCCATCTGTTTTGTAGATGTATTTACTTTGCACATTTCTGAATTTTCAGTTATCTGCGTTTTAATTTCTAGTTTAGTTGCAGTGTAGACTTAACACATATTTTATGTGATTTCTGTCTATTGGAAACTGTTAAACTATTTTTAATGGCACAGAATGTTGTATGTTTTAGTGTAAATATTCCATATGAACTTGAGAAGACATATATTGTCTTAGAATAAAGTACCTAAAAATGTCAAATAGCTGATTCATGGCAATATTAAAATCAACTCTATTTTTATTGTGTTTCTGTCAGCTAAATTTATTTACTATTACAGGGTACAAAAGTCTCCAATTAATAATAGATTTATACATTTCTCTTTCTATTCTATCTGCTATGCCTTGTATATTTTGACACTTACTACTAGCTACATGCATGTAGGAATCATAATGCCTTCTTGCAAATTTGATGAGTGACATGGTGTGATGCTCCTTTCTGCCCTGATACTCTTTCCTTGCCCGAAATATGATTTATTTGAAATTGATATAGCTATGAATTCTCTCTTTCCTTCCTTCTGTTTTTTTTTGGCCACACCCAGTGGTGCTCTAAAATTATTACTTCTAACAGGACTCAGGGGATCCTATGAAGTGCTGGGGATTGAACCGAGAGTGGCCGCATGCAAGTCAAGTGCCTAACTCTATAGTTCTTTGTACAGTCTCTCCAGACCCCATTAGTTTGGGTGTTTTAAAATTTGCTATTAGCACAGTATGTTGATTTTTATCCCTTAGCGTCTAATCTGTATATTTGTATTATTTTTGTTTGTTTTTGGTTCTGTGCTACACCCAGTGGTGCTCAAGAGTTATTCTTGGCTTGGAATTCAGGGGGAAATTCCTAGTAGTGCTTAGGGGACTGTGCAGTGCCAGGGATTGCTTCCAGGACTTCTATACACAATAAATATTCAACCAGCCCATTGATCTATTTCACCAGCCATGATCTTTGTACGAAGATTTCTTGTGGACATACAAGTTAGGAATTTAAATATTACTGTATCACTGTCATCCCATTGTGCATTGATTTCCTCAAGCAGGCACCAGTAACGTCTCTATTCATCCTAGCCCTGAGATTTTAGCAAGTGCCACATCAGAGGCTCTTTCAGGGTCAGGGGAATGAGACCTATCATTGTTACTGGGTTTTGGCATATCGAATATGCCACAGGGAGCTTGCCAGACTCTGCCGTGCGGGCAGGAAACTCTCAGTAATCTGCTGGGTTCTCTGAGAGCGAGAACTAGACAATAAGAAGTCTGTGACTTGTTCTGGAGTAAATATACTAATTATATTTGTGAGTTTGTTGTTAACAACTCTCAATTGGTATATTTAAGTCATTCACACTTAAGGTAGTTATTGATGTTTATATATGTATTATTATCTACCATAGATGTAACTGTTTATCAATTTTGTTTTTATTTCCTTTTTAAAAATATTTTAGTTGAATTACTGTGAGATAGTCACTTACAAAAATCATGATTAGATTTCAGTCGTACGATATCCCAACACCCATCCCTTCACCAGTGTACATTTCCCAGCACCAGAGTCCCCATGTTCCCTCCTAACCCTCTCCACCTCATCCCACAGCCTGCCTCTGTGACAGCTCTCTTCTCTCTCTCTCTCTCTCTCTCTCTCTCTCTCTCTCTCTCTCTCTCTCTCTCTCTCTCCCCCCTCCCTTTCCCTCACTCCCCTTTCCTTCTCCCTCCTACCCACTATCCCTCCCCCACCCCCATTTTGACATTGTGGTGTTCCTTTCTTTACTTCCTATCTTCCAGCCCATTCTCATTTTGGTTTTAAACCTTTTATATGCATGTTTTCCCTCTTTAGTGCTGTGTATATACATACATATATATGTATACATATATATATTTGTAAGGTAAAGGTAAAGGCCCTCCCGTTGATCGTCGATTTGCTCGAGCGGGCCCAGTAACATCTCCATTGGAGACTTTGTTGTTACTGTGTTTGGCATATCGAATACTCTCGGTAGCTTGCCGGGCTCTCCTAGAGGGGCGGAGGAATCGAATTTGGGTCGGTCATGTTGGCCGCTTGTAAGGCGAACACCCTACCCGCTGTGCTATCGCTCCAGCCCGAGCAATAGCACAGAGGTAGGGCGTTCGCCTTGCATGCAGCCAACATATATATTTGTGCACACATTATATATCAGAGTATTTCTTTAACTTATCTACTATTATTTACTTGACATATTTGTATAAAATAACTGGTAAAATTTTTTTTGTACTATTATCATTTGATCAATTTAGAATTTATTTTACATTCATTTTCCTTACTCTAGCACTTTTTTCTCTTTTATAAGTTTTTGACCTATATCATTTTCTTTTTCCTGAAGATCTTTGTACAACATTTTTAGTAATGCAGGTCTACTATAACACATTTTTTAATTTTGCAAACTGCCTTGTAAACTGAGAAAGAGTTTTGCCTTCAGTTTTGACATGATTTTGCTGTATCCTTCTTTCATTTTTTCTTTGTACACTTTAAGCATTTTGGCCAAGTGTTTTCTAATGTTAATATGAAAAGTAATTCTTTATAGGTATTTCAAAACACTTCTCAGCCTATTTAAAATATCCACTGCCCTTTCCTCACTGCTGTTGTTGTAATCCTCGTGGGGTTGCACATTCTTGGCTGTGGTGCTCACATCTTACTTGGACACTATATGTGCCATGTTTTTTGCATATGTAGTTGTGGTACCCATGTACATTTTAGTTGTAGTGTTCGGGGCTCACTATGTGTGCTTGTGCTGGGTCTCTTCTCTCTGGTTTTAAACATTGGTACTTGTGCTCTCCAGTAATGGCACACTCTGTTTTGTAGTGGGTCCCTAAAGGCACAACTGATGGCACGATGCTCAAGGAATGGAGGCAACACTGGGGACCAATCTCAAGGCCTGATGCTTGCAATTTTTTTTTTTTTGCCACGGAACTATCCCCTGAGCTCCATTTCTCTGCTTTTTATCCATTATTTTTTGTTTTCCATTTGTCTTTGATTTTGAGCAGTTTAAAATTGACACCTTTTGATGCTTCTCTGAATGCCTTAAATATGTTGTTTTTGTATTGGTCACTAATTTTGGAAAATTCTCTTATTTTTACTTCAGATATCTACTTTGTTCTTTCACCTGGTATTTTCATTACACATGTTCCAACTTTTATAATTGTCCTTCAGTTTGTTGACATTTTAATTCTAGTTTTCCATCCTATTTCTTAACATTTCAGTTTTAGATGTTTCTATTTATATGTCTTCCATAGTTACTTTTTGATTTGTGTAATTTCCATCTCTCTGCATACATTATCCATCTGTTCTTGTATGTTGTCCTCTTTTCCCATTTTTGCTTACCATACTCTTTGTTCATAGTTATTTTATATGCCCCGTTTGATAATTGGAAGATTTCTTCTGTATTTGATTTTGATTCTGAGGCTTGCTTTGTCTCTTCAACATGTGTGTGTGTGCATGCGCACATGTGTGCATGTATGTTTTCTTTCAGCATACATCATAGTTTATTGTTGTTAAAAATCAACTTTGATATTGTATAAACAGAGGTTGGTTATGTTTATCTGGCTAAGAGTTAGTCTTCTTAATGTTAGCTCTAGTTGGAGTGTTAAATACTGGTTTATTCTAGTGACCCTTCTTACATATCTTCTATCATCCTTAGGTTTCTCTAGAAAACCCTGAAAAGTCTTAGAGTTGTAGTATTAAAGCTGTAATTCCATTATTATACAGAAGCACTATTGATTTCATATTTGAAGGAATAAATTATACACAATACATACGATGCTTTCTTGTGCCCCCACAGTTCTTTGTGACTTGGGGTGCTACACTTCTAGTGATATTCAACCAGGTTTTGAACCTGATGGCTCAGTGCTTGGGGCCTGGTAACGTGGTACTGTCAGGCACAGTCACCAATGCTTGGGGAACATCCAAGAACAGTCATACTTGCAGACTCAGAGCCTCAGTGTTCTCTACTGTGAATTTTTCGTGCCATAGCTTAATTCTAGTATTAGCCTCACCAAGAGAGTAGATCACATGATTAACTGGGTAAACAATATATTTTCAGACAAAACTTCTGAATTACTTCTGAGTGTGCCCCTTAGTAAATACAGGGAATATGACTGAGCTTACTATCTCACATACTGAACTATCTCCCTATCCTCTATATAATATAAAAAGATAACTTTTAAATAAATAAACATATTAGCCAAAAATTCAGGTGGTGATAATTAAAAGCTAAGCATGTTTTGGCAGATCAATCATTTAATTGCAATTTGTGGAACAGTTTCCTGTAGAAACCAGTATTCAATATCCTGAGGGAAAAAAAATAAGATAGGTTTTGGGTTTTTTGGGAGATGTTTTTTGTTTTTTTGGGTTTTTTTGGTTTTGCCTTTTGGGTCACACCCAAGCGATGCTCAGGGGTTACTGCTGGCTCTGCACTCAGGAATTACTACTGGTGGTGCTTGGGGGATCATATGGAATGCTGGGGATTGAAACCAGGTCAGCTGCATGCAAGGCAAACACCCTACCCACTGTACTATCACTCTGGCCCCTGGCGGGTCGGGGGTGGTTAATGGAAAGGAAGAAGATAAGTATCTTAAAAGGAGTTCAGTGATACTGACAAACTTTAGCTACACTTAGTAACGTGTAATTGGTTGCTGTTTGATCCCTTTACAAAAAGTCCCTGTGATCTGGCTATCAGATCTCTTGTCTCTCCTCCTATTGGCTACTTGGCATAGTTCAAAGTTCTGGTCCAGTTATTAAATGATGAAAAAAGAAATTTCTTCCGAATGACCACCAATATCCCATTTTTAAATGCCTTTATGTCAACCTGTTGTGATGTAGATATAGATTTATTATAAGGCATTGGCTCAAGCAGCAAGGCAAACTGAGCTTACAGTTTGCAGTTTGCATGCTATAGACTCAAGAAAGTTGGTGTAATTCAATCCAAATTTGTAGCCTTAAGCACCAGAGGAGTGTAAAAAACAGAAGATTGGTGCCCCTGCTTAAATAGTCCTTTATAAAGAAAGGCCAAATCATTTCTTCTGTCCTTTTGTTCTTCTCAGAACCTTACTCATTAGATGCCAGTTCACAGTGGGAGTAACACTTTGCTTCACTGGGTCCACCACTGCAGATGCTAACTTTATGCAAAAACAGCCTCACAGAGAAACCCGGAAAAATTGAATTTAGACACCTGTGATCTAGTCAAGTCAACCCTAAAACAATTATGGATGATAAACTGTGGAGAGAAGGGATAATTTCTTTAAGTCCCATTATTAGGTCTCAGTCTTTTAGTGAGACTAGTTGAGGTATCTTGGTCCCTGTCCCTTCCCTGCATATGAAGGGAACGTTGACTAAAAGGAAATAGAGGAAATTGGTACCATTCATCTGGTATCAGTAAAATAATTATAGGGTATGGTCAAATAATTCTCTTAAAAACATCTTTGTTGATGAGAGCAGACAGTTCTTTGTATATTTCAATATGATCAACTTACCTCTTTCTCTAAAGACACACAGGGTATTTTTCTTCTGTTTTAGGTCAAGAAAACAATGAGAACTTCTTGATTTAAAATCCATTCATTTAAAAAAGCATGGTAGCCCACCCTCAGGCTGAGCTTCCTAGGAGTTTTCAACTCAAGTAGTCCACAATGGAAGGGATTTGCTATGGGCAGTCTGCAGCAATCAGAATTTTTAAATGACACTCACAATGAACCTCTTGAAGTGCATCAGTAACTATTTAAAGTGTCCCTATATATATTGACTATGAGTCTTTGCTTCTGGACCCATGATTCAGATAGGTCATCGATGGTTCTCTGCATTTCTAATATCTGTCCAGTTTGCAGAGAGGCATTTATCCTGTGATGTCACTTTTCTGATGCTGATTACTGATTTTGTCAGCTTTTTCTTGTCGTGAGTATGGCAATGATTTCTGAGATGCTTCTGTCACAATGGAAACCACTTTTTAAAAAATCTTAAGTGTAATATCTGTATAAAACATTAGCACAAGCCAGGGCACAAGTGAGATTGTATCGTTAGCCCTTACTGTGATATATTGATTTCATCAACATTGATTTCTTGCTATAAAAACATCAGAGGCATTGAGAAAATCAGTACATTCTTATGAACAAAAAAATCATTTCTACACACAGCATTAAGGAAGGGATTTGCTATGGGCAGTGGTCTGCAGCAATCAGAATTTTTGAATGACACCCACAGGAAGAAGAAATCTGAGCTGAGAGTTAGGCCAGAGAACCTGTGGCAGAAAAAAAAAAAAGGTGGCAAATGGAGGAAAAGGGCAGAAATGAAGCCTGTGGGAGGGTGAGTTAGGGACAGAAAGGGTGATGACGAGGATAATAGCCTCTTTAGATGTTTGACCTGTAACAGAATTGATACAGCCAGCTTTGTCTTTTGTATGCAATGATGGTGCTTCTGATGGGGATTGCTATTGTGCCAAGAGATGCTGTTGAACAGTTTATTCCAAGAGAGACTGCCCTTTGGTCCGTAGCTGTCAGCACTGTTTAGAGCAAAGCTGTCATAGATGTGTGGCCTGCCCAACCTCTTTGCTGAGACAGAACCTCCTCTTCCCTGATTACTCTGGGTTTGCTTGCTCTGTGGTTTGCTTGTTCGGGGTAGCCACCGTGTGGGAAATACAGCAGCCCCGCAGCCTCTCTGCCCTGCCATATCAAAACCCAATAGACTATCAAGCATGGTCTCTGAACATGTCCTGTAGAGTTGGTTTTCGTTGTTGTTTTCTTCCAGAATTATTACTAAAAGTTTACTTAATTCCACACCTTAATGGCCAACAGTTCTTATCTTTTCGTCTTAAGAATGGTATGGAGTTAACACTAATCCTATCAATTTAGAAACTATTTATAAAGGCGGGTCATGCATGCCATGTCAGGGTCATAGCATATAATACTATAAACTTTTAAAGCCAAATCTTTTTTTTTTTTTTTGCTTTTTGGGTCACACCCGGCGATGCTCAGGGGTTACTCCTGGCTCATGTACTCAGGAATTACTCCTGGCGGTGCTCGGGGAACCATATGGGATTCTGGGAATCGAACCCGGGTAGGCCATCTTTGCTGTGTGCAAGGCAAACGCCTTACCCACTGTGCTATTGCTCCAGCCCCTAAAGCCAAATCTTAACTTGAGTATTAGTTTCCCAAAGAGAGTAGATTATATGATTCACTGGAGTGACTTGAAATACTTATTGTTGGGCACCTCTTCAGAATTACTTGAGCACATCAATAGAATTGTAAACTTGCTATTTGGATGACAGATTAGCAGGAACAATAATGTACTCACATGCACAGACATGAATTTATGTGCCATAAGTGTTCAATTTAGTCAGGGTAACAGAATTAATGAACATAGGGTAATCACGCCAGGGAAAGAAATGACCTCAACTCTCAATATCTCATTTTAAATGTTTTTTTATTGTTTTTTCTTTTCTGGTTCATATCTGACAATTCTCAGGGCTTCCTCCTGGCTCTGCACTCAGAAATTATTCCTGGCAGTGTTCAGCAAACCACATGGGATGATGGGAATTTAACCTGGGTTATCCATTTGCAAGGCAATTGCCCTTCTCACTATACTATAGCTCTTGTCCCTCAGTGTCAATTTTTTAAAAGCTTCAAACTTGAAAGCTTAGAGTGGAAAAGAAAAACATTAATAAAAATCAGAATGAACTCTGACATTTGAATTTGTAATCCTCCTTTCTAATTATCATGAAAGATTTCTATTTGGCAGAAAAAGTATGTGACTTGACGTTAACTTTCAAAAAGATGTTCTAACAGCTGCTCACAACCCTAAGATGAATATTAGTAATTAGGGCTATTATGGTTTTCTGTCATCATTATGGCCACTGTTATTAATCCTCAACATGGAAAGCTATGATACTAATGCTGACTGTACCCTAATTGCCATTCCCTGTTCTGGAAAAGAGCTATTTGTAGGAAGAAAAGAGCTATAAATAGGAGGATATAGTAGCTGTTCAGTGTGTTGATGATTTGAAATCGCCAGCTAAAAAAATCCTGGAGAGTGACTCCTGCCTTCATTTTGCTTCTTAACTGATTTAAAAGATCATCAAATTCGTTTCAAAGTGTTGATGTTACAAATCACAGGCTTTGAACTTTCAAACATGACTTGCCCACTGAAACTGCAAACAGATAATACTGTTTAACTACAAAGATGTGTCAGATAATGACCCCCTTTCCCTAAAAAAAGAGATAAATGCAGAGAGGTGGTTTACATTTTTTAATGGGGAACTTGTCGCTATGAAGCAGTCTTCACAATAAGGTTGCAGTAGTTCAAAATGCATGCTTCACTTTCATCTGATCATTATTTTGAAGTAGCAGAGAAGGTAATACTGTCCTGAATTATTCTTCTTGCTTTATCATGATATTCAAGGAGAGTGATTAAATTGTGCATGCCAAATCTATTGATAAATATACTCAAAACAGACAAAATAATGTACTTATAATTGTAGTATATAAATCAAAAAGACTAAAGCTAGTAGATAAAAGCTAATTAATTTTTCAGTTTATTTATGTTTTGACTGATCAAATGTGACCCAACCACCAATTTGATAAACATGTATCAATAGAACACATAAACCTTTTTCAAGAAATAATTCAGTGTAACATAATAATTTGTTTTTAAGTAAAAATCTATTTAAAATATTTCTTTCATTCTAACTCTAATTTATGTTTTATTAATACCTACCTGAGATCTAAAGTATTATATAAGTGTCTGGGAAGAGATCTCAGGGGTATATGCCTTGCATGCTCAAGGAATCATTTGGATTTCTGGTACTTCAGGGCCATCCCAGGTACCTCAGGTGTGATCCTGATGGCCTTTGACATGGCTGGGTTCAAACATAACCCCACTGTCATCCAGCTTGTTTGGTCAACTTTCCCTAAGAAAGTTCCTGCATCCAGGATCCCTTGAGCACTACTTGGGAGACCTTCTCCCCAAAATATACAGAACACAATAGAAAGAGAGTTTACTAGAGATTAAAAAAACTGCCATTTAAGGCACACATATTTAGGTAGAAAACCTAGACTGTCTTCCCAAATATGAATAAAGTTGGGAGATTGTACGGGAGGGAAATATGGGAGATGACATAGTGTTTAAGACTTGTTGAGTAGTAACAAATTTAAACTATTCTGGCCTTTGTATCATTGGTTACTGCTCATCTTGAAAGATGAAAGAAAATCAACTTATTCAGTCATCATGACAAAAATTTTAGAAGCATTGGGAGGCCAGGGTTGTGACTCTGTGGTTAAGTGTCTTCCTTACATGCATGTGACATGACTTTAATCACTGGCATTGAAAAAATAAATCATCAGAGTTTATAAGAGTCAGTTCTCAAATGATTGTTTCCATGATGGTATAAGAACATTGTTCTGTTTCCTGGCCCAGTTCATTGTTGACCCACCTCAAAGGTCTTTATCCTCAAACAAGACAAAAATATAGACCCATTTCTCAATAACGGTTCCCTGGCTCCATTTTCAAAATGGCCTCACAGAATTTCAACCATTCACAAAAGCTAGCCTTTTGAATTTTGTTTCACTGTTACCTAGTCACCACCTGAGGTATGTTCTGACCGAATCATGACCCCAGTTATAAGCCGGGTTGTGTTCTTTTTACATTTTATCTATCTCTGTTCCATGGAACATCAAAATTCAAGTTGTGGAAGATAATGGTTAAAACATAAGACAACTTCTTGTAATCAAATTGGCTTGAGCAAGAAGTTGCTGGAGCTTTGATTATTTTATAGCTGTAAATAGGACAAACCAGGGATTTATAACCTTTTTCTAAGAAATGAGAGTGGCGCCAACGTGCTAGAACACAGGACAATAAAGGGGATGGCTTTCTCTGGTAACACATTACCTTTACATGTTTGGCTCCTCTGCTTCTGGAGGTCACTCTAAACGTGTGGTCTTTATGAACTCACAATTGTTTTTCCAGAAGTTGATAGGACCTTGAATGACCTTAGTTCTGCATATCTAGAGAACATATATTGGAAAAGGACAGACAGCTTGAACAGTGTCTGTCTGAACATTTTTTTCATGAGACTATTTCTAAAATTACTTGGTAAAATGCTCATTTTATATGGTTGTTAAAATATAACTGCAAACCTTCGTCAGAGTTATTATCTTGGAGTTGCTTCTTCCCCTCACCCCTATTACTCATCCCCACCCACTCACCAGAAGCAGTAGTACACCTTGCTGAGCTGTCTACTCCATTCAAATTGCAGTCGCTGTTCTCCATGCTTTCCTTAGGGTTAGTATAAATGTGTGTTCTAAAGGAGTACTGACTGTGAAGTAAGCTCCTAGGAAATCCATTCCCCATTATGAATGGAATATTCATTGTTGATCTCTGCCACATCTGTCTGACTCAGAACTAATTGTCCTGTACTGAATCTATTACACAGTGTTATTACGCAAAAACTGATGATTCAAGGATAAAATCAACATTTCAAAATTATAATTACTCCTCTAATAGGAATGCCATAGGATAATGAAAAGTAAAATGCTAGATATGAGAGAGATTTTAAAAAAGATTTATGTCAGGACTTTCATGATAAAAATTAGTAAGTCAGATTTTCTGTGATAAGGATCTAGGGCTTCCTTGGCATCAGCTGATGTAATTAGACTCATCAGTGTTTTCATCATTTACTATAAAAAAGACTTGGTGCCAGAGAGATGGTAGAGGAGATTAGGTTCTAATCCCAGCCATCACATAAGATTCCCTTGTCATTGCAAGTGGTCTTTCCTGATCACAGAGCCAGCAATACCCTTCGAGCACTGCAGTGTGTGACCTAACTCCACTCACCACCATGAAGGAAAAGCCTTGTATTAAAGTAGGCTAATGCAATAGAAATTAATATTCATTAAAGAAGAGGTTTGGAAATAGCCAAGGAACATATTTTGCACTCTCCATTGTGTTATTATTAATCAACCATTATATATAAATACTGGAGCGATAGCACAGCGGGTAGGGCGTTCGCCTTACAAGTGGCCAACATGGCGGACCCGAGTTCGATTCCTCCACCCCTCTCGGAGAGCCCGGCAAGCTACCGAGAGTATTCGATATGCCAGACACAGTAACAACAAAGTCCCCAATGGAGACGTTACTGGGCCCGCTCGAGCAAATCGACGATCAACGGGAGGGCCTTTACCTTTACCTTATATAAATACTTATTAAAATAATGATAATAGAACACACAAAAAATAGCATTGGAATTTTTATATTTAAGTATTTATGAGATCATCTCCCGAGTTTCGATTCTTCCGCCCCTCTCGGAGAGCCCAGCAAGCTACCGAGAGTATCTCACCCGCACGGCAGAGCCTGGCAAGCTACCCGTGATGTATTTGATATGCCAAACACAGTAACAACAAAGTCTCCAATGGAGACGTTACTGGGCCCGCTCGAGCAAATCGACGATCAACGGGAGGGCCTTTTCCTTTACCTTCATAGTAGAATGTGATTTTCACTGCTGAGCAATGTAGAGATTTTTATCTCAGTTTCTTATTCCTTTTTCTTATAAACATTCTGCTACATTGCTACCTCAAAAAGTTTCTAATTTGAAATATTGTATATCATTTTCTCATTTCTGGCTCGGTTCTATGTTGATTTTTTTTAAATTGAGGATAATTTTATCCTTTAACTCATTTTAGTAAAATTATTTCTACACTTCTAATATAGGGCATACTATTTCATGCAATCTGGAAAAGCAAAAAAAGGACAATACTTGTGAAAATAGCTTTTGACCCAAATAATTCTTCTTTAGTTGTTTAAAAAATCACTGTCATATATTATATTTTCATTTTGATTGAGGCATCAAATAATTTTTTTAGGTCTCACTTATCATGTCCTTAGATGACTCTGTGAAGTTAAGTGGCATTAAGCGTAGTTTACAAGTAAAGGAACGTGCAGCGAAATTCACCTGGAAGTAGTTGTGTGGCAAGGGAATTTCCCTATTCCCTTCTTTTCAGACTGATCCAGCAATCAAATGAACAGAAATTTATAGGAGAAAAGAACAAAAGTAATTACATAATGGAGAACATGTATAGTTATAGATTTTGAAAAACGAAACGAAATGAGTGTACATATCCAAAGTTAAGGTTGAGGGTGGGCACCTGGGGATTCAAGGAGCGAGGAGAGGGACTCAGATGACTGGCAGAGACTGACTCATGATGAAGATAGCGATGCTCCCGAGTTAGACATTTTCTCTTCCCTCCATTGGTTTCTCAGGTAGATTATTTCTGATAAAAACCTTAGTTCTGAGTCCTACCTCCAATTTTTGTTTTCTAGGTAGTTAAGAGGGGGTAAAAAGTCTCTCCTGAGCTTGCAGGGCCTCATTTGACCTCAGCTCAAATTAATCCACATACAAAAGTGTCTTGGGATGGGAGGACTGAATTGGCTGTCCTAGGGGAGGTTTATCTGGACATTTTGGGAATACTTGTTCTTTGGGAGACCTATATGTGTCATCCAAGGTTAGGAATTTTTATATTGATTCTACACTGAGTAGATAAATAAATGAGCAGCCAGTCAAGAGACCCTTTGGGTGGGTGGGTACAAATTAAGGCTTAGTTTGTATCTCTTTAACAAGGTCTCATCTCAGTGAGGATCATGTCATGGTTGTGACCAGAGCACAAAAACTGATGATGCCACCTGATTAAGATTCAATCATGGGGAACTTTATCTCACTTTACAGAACTTTTTTGAATGAGGAGCTTGTATTTTTTAAATTAATTTATGTTTTTGGAATGAGAAGAGTTCTTCTGTCAATGAATTCCACAGTGATGCTTCCCTTTTTTATTGGGAGAGAAAGGAAGGTGAGTGCCAAGAACATTTTTGTTCTTTTTGTTTCACTTTGCTTTGGTTTGGGAGCCAGAGCTGATAGTGCTCAGGAATTATTCCTGGCTCTGTGCTCAGGGATCACTCCCTGCAGTCTCAGGGACCATATGGGGTGCTGCGGATCAAACCCAAGTCAGCTGTGTGCAAGGCAAACACCCTACCTGCTATGCTTTCGCTCTATCCCCCAAACTTACATTTTTTTCATAAAATTTTTGCTAACGGTTTTTCTGGAGCAGTTGATAATCTTATTCAGTAATTGCAGCTTACAATACTGCAATATTTCAATATATCAATAAGAAGAAAAAGTTTTAGTCCATGCTAAAATTTTATTCAAAGCATTTGGTTTCTAGTTTTTAAAGAGAAAAGGCTTAGAGGTATAAAAGGAATTTCCCATCACCTTTTGTGTTTATAGCAAACAGTTGAGCAGTCAAATCAAAATTACACAGAATAGTAGGAGAAATACAAAATTAATTGTGTATATAGAGAATATTTACACAGGTATAGATCCTAAAGCAAATTGGGTCAACTGAGGCACAAATTCTTATCTTGTACCTTAATTGTAACTAAAACTCTTTTGAGTATAAATCTTGTTTTGGCTGTTCATTGTGACTATAAGCAGGTTTCAAGACCTTTGTTATCTCTGAAAGATAACACCAGTTCCTATGTCATAGGCTCTTGTGAAGATAAAGCAAGGCAATTTAGACTTTCTCCACCTAGCACAACATGGAGCTGCTTGCTGTCTGTCTGCTTTTAAAATAAACTTCACATTCTATCAGTACAACAGAAAAGATTTTGCAGAATCCCAACCTCTAAACTAGCTTCAATAATGACCTGACTTGAACACAATACCCAGTTAAAATGTCATCTTTTATTTTTATTATTTATTTTATTTTATTTTGCTTTTTGTGTCACACTCAGCGATGCACAGGGGTTACTCCTGGCTCTGCACTCAGGAATCACCTCTGGAGGTGCTCAGGGGACCATATGGGGTGCTGGGAATCGAACCCAGGTTGGCCGTATACAAGGCAAACGCCCTACCTGCTGTGTTATTGCTCCAGCCCCTAAAGTGTCATCTTTTAAAATAGTTTAGAAGTATTATTTTGGTTTCTGTGGTAAACAGTTATAAATTTTTCACTTTGAATGAACTGGATTCTCATATATATATATATATATATATATATATATATATATATATCCCTGAAATTTAAACAACTCAAGGGACAAGTGAGAAATGCTCTTTTCAGAGATACAGCAATAGAGGCACATAAATGTAGAAATAGAAAAAGCTTTGCTGATGTGATTTAGAGAGCATTCAACCAGGTTCAAGATCAAAACAACTGGGATGAGAAAGGCAGATTAGTCAGTGGAAAGAAACAAACACATATACGCACATCAGACTTGCAGTGCCTGAGATTGTATTTGGGTTGAGGTAGCCCACTGTACAAGTTTCATCAAGGAACAAAAACACCTTTCATGTTCCATGTTTTAAAATTATACTTAGGAAGTTTCTTCTTGGCATTTTAGCTTCACATTTTTCTTTTTTAGTGGGTGTGGGTGGGTGTGTTTGGGACAAATTTGGCAATGCTGAGGGCAAACTCCTGATTCGAGTTCAGGTTGCACTTCTAGTGTGGTTCATGGGAACGTATGAGGAGCCTGGGATGGAATTCTGATTGGCTGAATCCTACCTGTTGTATTTTATCGCCCCAAATTAATGCATTTTAAAGGCTCTTCTAAATATAGAGAAATGCTCTTTTCTAATTTTAACACATTATGATATTCCTGTTAGAAGCAGCCTCATTTTCTCTGAGCCCTTAAAAGAGTTTTAGATAAGAAAATCAGGCAGGGGATTTTCTCTGGGGAACTGATAGAATCAGAATAGAAAGTCTAAGATTTGTGAGATTTTTTTTTTTTACAGACATTCCAAACTAATTATTTTGCTCTTATGTGGAGTGCCTTGTCTTACAAATTAACTTCTCAGGAAAGGGTTATAGAACACTTCAATTTTAAGAAAATTTCAGAGGCTTGGAGTACTGTGGCTTACAGTCCCTTATGAATATGGTCATTGGTTAAAATGTCTCTGTCCCTGGCCATTCTGTCGCATGTGCCTGGCAGCTTGGCTCTCTGTAGGTCCCCGGCAGCTGTTAAACAATTTCTGATCATAGCTCAAAAGGAGTGCAAACTCCGGCAAGCATCACTAAAATAAGACGTGTGGGGACCACAAACGTAACTTAAGTGCCAGTGGTAAGAATGTGAGTCCTGGTGAGCATATGTGGAAGAATCACAGCTAAAGAAGCATAAACCGGGGCTGGATCAATAGCAACAGCAGTAGGGCCTTTGCCTTGCATGCGGCCAACCCGGGTTCGATTCCCAGCATCCCATATGGTTCCCTGAGCACCACCAGGAGTAATTCCTGAGTGCAGAGCTAGGAATTACTGGCTGCACACGTAATGAGGGCTGAACACGTAATGAGATTTGAAGACAACTGCTGGACTAGAGCCATTACTGACTGGATTCCATGGGACGTCAAAGATCGCGTGGACGCCCACCTACGAGATGGTCAGACTTCTTCGTCAAGACCCTGAAGGATTGATCTGAGGCTCTTCGTGTTCCTAGAAGGAGCAGATGCCATTGGACCATGCTAGAACGCAACAGGAATGAATGGAGACATTGCTGACGCCCGCTTGAGCAAATCGATGCGTAATGGGATATCAAGTGATCAAGTGATCAAGAGCCAGGAGTAACCCCTGTGTATCACTGCTCAGTGTGACCCAAACCCTCCCCCCAAAAAAGCATAAACCTTGCTGAGCACCGTAAGCTTCTTGACAGACATTGCAGCGTGATGCACAGCTCCCCAGTGTGCAACAAAACTAAAATTTGATTGCACACCAAGGCCAGACATGTGTGCAATTCAAGTCATAACAATAGCCGCCCCTTTAAACAACAATTGAAAGGGGGTTGGGCGAGGATGTTTTGAATATGTACCAAAGGAAAATCAGAAATGAAAAGTAGGTAATTTCAGTACTTGGCTGTGTGGCGGTTATAATGTTTATCATGCCATTTTCTAGATTTTTTTGGATCACTCTCTGGATTTCATTGCAAGTATAAAATTCTACAAAATGAAGACTTGCATATATCGCTTGATTTCATTGTGGCATATACTCTGTGCACTGTGAGCTCTTGGGAACTAAGGCATTAAATAAACTCAAAATCTACTCGAGTGTTTGACCAATTTGATTGCTTAATATGATAAAATGTTTCCAAGAGGCAAGAGGTAGAGGGGTGATTAGTTGTTAGTTGCTGCCAGAGTATCTTGAAATGGACCGTGGTTTGTAAATTGTGTTATCTATAGTACAAGACCTAGTTCCTTAGTAAACCTGGACTTTTTTTTTGTTTCACCTAACTTAAATTGAATGCAATAGTTATTTATGCCTTGTACATTCCAGTACTCTGACCCTAGTGCATACTATTGCTTAATTAAATTAAGAATTGATTTCTTTAAAACATTGTCTCTGAACTAAAAATGCAAACTTATTTTTTACATGCTAATGGTGTTCTCTACCCAGGAATATTTAAGCAGCTAATTTCTATGAAATGGAAAGATTTTGGTTGCAGCCCAAGGGTTTGTCTTAATAATTCTTGAATCTGAACTAAAATGGGGTTTAGAACAAGGAAAGTATGACACTTGAATTATTCTTTAATGAGGGCATTGTTGTTTTTCTTTTTTTTAACCATTCAGCTACAGATTAGTTTATTATAGTGATTATTTGCTAATGAAATAAAATTCTTTTGGTGGCAGGGGTGGAGAGGAGGCCAGTGAGCTGGCTCAGAGTCCTGGAGCACATGCTTTGAATGGCATTGTTGTTTTTCTTGAGTGTGATTGGTGCTGAAAATATTCTGTTCTTTTCAAATACATTATGATTTTGAGACAATGGCCATTATTTTTGCCTAGTTTTCTTTTCTCAGCTTTTCTTGCCCTTGAGAATCTACAATGAAAATGATGTCCTCTAGGGTTTTGGAATTCCAGGTATCCCCTATTCCCATTGCAGTGTGGTAGCTGAAGAACTGTGTGGAGGTCAGAGTTTCCCCCATGCAAGTTTTGATTCTATTCCTTGTCTTCAACGTGTGACTTTGGGTAATCCATTTCACCTCCTAAGGCTTATTTTCTCCATTTAGTAAAACGAGTCAAATACTATAGACTCCATTGGATTCGATTCCTCTGTCCCTCTCGAAGAGCCTGGCAAACTATGGAGAGTATCTTGCCTGCAGGGCAAAGCCTGGCAAGTTCCCCGTGGCGTATTCGATATGCCAAAAACAGTAACCAGTCTCACAATGGATATATTACTGGTGCCTGCTCAAACAAATCAATTAACAACAGAAAGACAGTGATACAGTGCAGACAGTGGTCTCTGGCGGCTTTGTTAAGCTCTATCCACTATAAAGTACTTTTTCCTTAACACAACTTATAAACATGGCATATCAATTCTTCCAGTCTTTTTAAAGTTTTTGAAGAGACTTGTGTATTTTCTGATAAAATATAACTATTCCTACATCCAGTACGGAATCTTGCACTAGCAGTTACGTCTATGAGCTTCTCGATATGAGTTTACCGCATCTTGTCCTTTTATTGTTGATGGTTGCTTCAGTTTTCATTATCTGAAGCTTTCCCACGGGTTGCTTTCAACTGTACCAGAAACCGCCTGCTTGACATTCAGCACATAGCCTCAGCAGAAGGTGGTGTCCTTAGTATTTTCCATCCTTACTAAAACACCATTTTCCCCAGCCTCATAGGCAAAAAAAGATTAAAGATGCTTTTTTTCAGACTAAATTTCTCATCTTTTATAAATAATTTCCTCAATTTATTCATATTAGACATATTTGTATTTATTGGTCTTTGGAGTACCTAACTCATGAAATTTGGAATTACACAGTGTCTATGGTATTGTTTATTATTGGTTTTAAAGATTTGGGTGATGGAATCATTTTGGTTATTACAAGCATTGCAAAAAGTCATTTCTTACAGTTTTTCATCTTACCATTTTGGGGATGTGTCATTTCTCAGTGACTATGCTCTAATTCAAATAAATTGTTTATTTTGTTCTTGTAATGTCCGGGATTTAACCTAGGAACTCATACATGCCAACAGTGCTCTAGTCATGAAGTCATATCAGAGGCCCCTATATCATTTTTTTATGATTCGTTAGATTTGAAAAAATAATTGTACAAAAGTAGTCCTTTCCTTCCATAGAGTTTTTTCTCTAAAATGTGACTTTTATTTAGCTGTAAATATAAATATATGTATATGATTAAAATGTTATCTTATATATGAATTTTCTTAAGGATCTGTATTTGTTTTGGAAGAATTTCTCTGTTCATATTCATTTTTGTTTTTATATAAATGGCATTAATCATTTTTGCCTCCAGATATTTTTCTGAGTGCATAGAGGTTTATAAAATCCTTTTTGAGATTAAAGTGATAATTAAATCATTTATTTTTTTTCATCAATTCAGTAGCTCACCATATTTAATACATACTTTAGGAATATCATAGACTGAGAACATTTCATTGATAAAGAGAGATCAGTTTAATGATAGATTTCACTTTGAAAACATGGAAGGAGATTTCCTTACCAACTGAAAATTACTAGTTTTTAAAAATATATGCCTGATTTTCCTTCACTTCCTATATATTTTTTACTGCAGTTTGTAAGATTTATGTAACTAATGAAAAAAATTGAGTTATTGACAGCAGTTACCAGTGGTATTTATATTTATATGGCTATATAACAGGACAGAATATATTAAGAATATCTCTGTGTGTCCTATATATTTGGCAATTGAGAAATAATTTTAACAGAACTGTATGCACTACAGTTTTATGTATCCATTTATTTCTTATGACCTAAAAAATAAATTCTGGGTATTGCTTTTCTAAATCGTCGAATAACAGTCATGGTCAGTTGTTTTGATGACCATCATTAAAATCCTTTTAGGCCACCTATGAAGTAGTAAAGATACTACTCCTTTCTGTATAATCTGCCTATAATAATGTGTCTAGGTTATTCATTCATCAGTGCAACCTATTTTCATCTCTGATCCACTTCTGACCTTAATTCTTTGTGTGGCCTACTTGTCTAACCAGGTGGTCCTTTGGTCTCATGCTGTAGTATTCTTTTATGAGATTTTTCACTCGTAAAATGATTGAGTGATTTTACTCATAAAATGGCCCTCGATTGAGAAATGCTGCATTATTGAACTAAACTTCAGGAAAATCTCCTTTGAATTAAATTATTAATTGCTTTAAAATTTGATTTAGTAAGGATTATAGAATAAAAGATAACCATAACAATATTAATGTATATGTAAAAGTCCATATTTGTATGTGGTTTCCCAATTATATTAGTGTATATACAAATCTAGCAGGACAGAAAAGTTAAACATCAACTACATTATTTTATTTAGATTTTTCTCTTACGTTTAACACTATGTTAAGCAGTGTGCTGAACATTACTATATTTATCTATGTTTTTTTATGTGCCTACTACTTAAATCCTGCCTTCTTAAAGCTGTCAATGTAAGTGAGGAGTTCATGCAAACACATAAAATATATTTAACACATCATGGAAAATAGTCTGTGTATATCATCTAGGGGTTCAGCTTCAGAAGGTGTGTGGTGTACATTTTTGAGAGGAATTGTGGGAAAGCTTAATGAATTGAATAAGTATATTTTAGTAAGTTTCTGAATGATAATTTTGGTTTAGATAGAACAGAATAGAATAGTGTTACTGATGAAAATAAAGTAGTAAGAAAAATAGTTGTATAGATCATGTATATCACGATAGGAGTTTCCTTGAAGAACTGAAGATGTGTTAGGGTATCAGAGAAAGAGTTTGACAGGTAAGGTGCAGCCTCATGTTAGGAAACATTGTACCTCCATAATTCTCACACTATCCCTTATTTAACTCCCAAATCCTCAGATTGTATTTATTTGCTGACATAAGTGAAATTATATTTGCATCAATTCCCGTACTTTGCTGCTGCACCTCCTTCAGCATTTCAGAGACTATTTCCTTAGAATTCCTAAGTAGATGGCATCTGCCTACAGAGTGCTTGTAAAAGGAGCTATCCCCAAGTTTAGTGGTGCCCCATTTAGACGCTGCTGTCATTTGAGCCATATTCTTTTTTATTTTTAAAGAAATAGAAAGATGTCCTGTCCTAAAGCCTGTCACAATTCTATAGTCTTCAAAGCAGAGCCATTTGTTTTCAGGTCTTACTGGGAAAAAAAAATTTTGAGTAGTTCCTTGGACCTTCAACTGTAACACTCACAAGCTGAGTTTAAGATCTAGTCCATCTTCCTGATATATGCTCTAGTATCAACCTTCAGCACTTTTATTTCAATTTACAGATAGGGCATTGATTCTTGAGTGAGTTGATTGTATCTTTCCATCGAAAATGCTTTTTCCACAGTGGGCTTCCTATGTTACATCCAAGAAAACTTTTTCTAAGCTTGCCAGTTCATTTTGCAAAGCCACTGAAATTCTGCACATCATTTGAACTCTTCAGGGAACCCCATACACTCAGAAAGCGTGCTTGAGTTTTCTGCCATGGCGGCAAGTCCATATTTCCTCCTTTTAAATTTGAGGTTTGGGTTCAACCTATTCTAAGGAACTTTGCAAGGTGAATATAGTCCTGTTATCAACACAATCACTGTTACCCAGAGCATCTTTAACCACACCTCAAGCTTTTTTTCATTTGTAAATAAATGGAGTAGTGAGGTCAGTGAAAAGAAGTCCTTGTCCCTCTCAGGGTTAGGACTTCACATTCCCCCAAATGCCTGTTTTCACATTCTCTCATGTGCATTTTTGTTAGCTGGCTGAGAGCTTCATTTGGCAGTCCCTGGGTAAGCTCAGATTTGAATACATTTATAAAATGTCTTCTGTTTTAACTGTCCAAAATAATAAAATATAAAATTGCTATGCAAATTACTGAAGAAATAGTCCCGCAGGTTCATTAATTGAAAGAGATTGCTTTTGCAGGATCATTACGGCATGTCAGTTTCTAGACTTACTGACTGCTGCTACTTGTCGTATTTGCAGGTTTTCATGTGAGGTTTTTAATTTAGGTAGTCAAGAAGACATCTTAAGTCTCTTTTTTGATTTGTTATATTCTTTGTAATTAAATCCAACTTTTAGATCTTCTGTTATACTAAATTTTCTGTAATATCCCAAGTGGTCTCCCATAATTTTGGTATATAAAATATTTATTAAAATTAAATTATGTTTGAATCCATATATCAACATAATGAAATTTAGAAAAGCAATTTGGGACATTCCTTTCACAAATATAGAAGACTATATAAGACTACATAGTCTTCCCTAATAGTATATGAATATATATAAAATGGTGTTTTATTTATATATACATAATATGATATATATGCTTTTATTATGATATATAGTAGTAATATAGCCAGTCAATAAAGGTACAGTAATTAAAACAGTAATTGACACAAGACCCCAGTTCTTAAAGTACTTACATTGCAACATCTATTAAAATTGACAGTGTTTGTAGTTTGTATTTGTATTTTGATGATTAAAGATATATTAATTATGAGTAGCATATATATATATAACTTTTCAGCACCAGATATTTTGTGCACACTTCATATAGTAAGTAACTCATTTAACATTTGCAGAAACTCTATATAGTAGTTGCTTTTGTTGCCATTTAAAATTTTTATTTTTATTATTTTCATATATACTTTACTTTTGTTCTTGTCATTTTGCACTGAGGAATCTGAGGCACTGGAGATAGCTCCAGATTATACATCTTGTTACAGTTGCCTTTGACCAGTACACAGTTCCCTAAATATGCATCTTCTAGATGACAGTTCTACTGGCTGGTAGTTAGATTATATCTGTGGCCAAGCAGAAATGAGGGTGTGAATCATGGTAGCCTGGGATTATCATAAATCCTTGTCTCACTTTTTTCAAGTCTGTTCATCCTAGATTCCTAAGAAGGTTTTTCAAAGAAAGCTTTTCGCACATGCCATTTTCGTCTTAATATATGCAGTTAGTTAAAGGTGAATTTGCTTAGTGCTTCTGCATTTTCTGTTTCCAGCTTTGCACGGAATTTCAAGTTTAGCTGTTAAATCTGCTTTGAGTTTCATGTTTAGGAAAATCCCTCACAACTGAGATGGGCATTTGGTACTGAAGTTGTAAACCAGAGAAAAATAATGATGAATTCTTCCACAAATGACTCTTTTTCCTGAGTTCACTTATATGCAAATCAGATCTTACATTGCTTTTTCCAATCTATAATGTGTAATTTAGGCAATTATAAAATCAAAGGACCCGTAAGAATATAGCCTTTTTTAATTGTCTGGCTGAGAATATTTATAATAAAATATAGAGTCAAACATATAGCATGTATACTATATTTTTTCCTGAGTATATCAGTATATCTTCTCCTTAATTTATAACTGGAATTATTGAGTTCAGGAAGCAACTGAAAATTAGAAGAAAAAAATTCCAATTTAAAATAAGGAAGAACCAACAACATTAAAGAAGGTCAAAGATTCTATAATTATTATTGAACCCTCATCACGGAAGGTATTTAAGCAATTCTGGGTGATTGTGTTATATTTAGAGGAAGCTTTTTGACTTAAGTTCAAAATGAAGAAAAAGTTGAACTAGATAATCCCCAGATTATCTCTCAGATTTTTTTTCCAGTGTCACACTTCATTTTACTTACAAATTCATAGCATGGCTTGGAAAACTGATGACTTCTAAATATGTCTCTGGATTTTTCCCTTTAAGTGTCACAAAATCGTCCTTCTTAGCAAATAAGGATGGTCTCCTTTCGAAAGCAACTGAAGGGCAAGAAAGAAGATTCAGTGGGTTGGAGCATATGGCTTTACATGTGTAGGGCCTGGCTTCTTTCCCCCAAACGGCATGGTTCTTTGAATACTTCAACCCTTGAACAATGAGCTGGAAGCAGCCCCTGAACATTGCTGGGTGTGCCCGCCCTTCTCTCAAAGAAAGGGGGGAAAAAAGAAACATGAAAAACAAGAGATAAAGAATTCCAGGTACATAGTGAATAAAGCTTTTTATTGACCTGGCTTAAAATAATTTGTTTTCAATTTCTGAGAATAGCAAGAGAGGTTTTTTGGAAGAGAAAAATACACAGAATCATCTTATTAGAAATGGATTCAGTCAAGTGGAAAGCCAAAGAGATGTGATTATACATCGATTAAGGTTGGGAGGCAAAAGTTTCCTAATGTCCAAAGATGCGTGACCAATCTGAATGTCATGAACTTCAGTGGCTGACTGCCAAATGATCATCTTTTATAGCTCTTGAGCTTAATGCTTAATGCTAAAAACAAAAGCTAACAAACTACAACAACAAAAAACAGTGGCTAGCCGAAAAATAATACAGTGGGGTAGGTGTTTGCCTTGTTATGCCACTGATCCGGGAACAGTTCCTGGCATTGCACATGGTCTCCTGAGCAACTCCAGGAGTGATCCCTGAGCTCATGCGAAAGCCGTCAGGACATCTGGTTGTGAGCCAAATCCAGAAAAAGAGTCAATGGTATAAGCTGAAAATGTCAGTATACAGATCTTAGGTAAAGACTTTTCTATCAGCGAGTCTTCTAAACTGGAACTAACCTCTAAGGTGAAGAGGGTCCAGAGAGTATGGCTGAAAATAAACAGCATACAGGTTATATCCAGCTCACCAGTCTTTGTATTGAAAGTTACCAGAAATGTTTGGGGGGAAAAATCAAAGTAATATAATATCCTGTGACACATACATGTTACAGTAGTTTCAGATTTTCATGTTTGTATTTATTAGAGCACAATGACATCTCTTTCTTAACACATTTGGCTACTTTCCATTTACAAGAGGTGAGATTAAGTATTTGCACAGAAACTATATAACACATAAAACTAAAATGTTTACTCTTTGGCCCATTGTGGGAAAAGCTTGCTAATCTCTCAAAAAGATGATAAATTAAAAAAGTTAAAATTGAACAGTGTCACTATGGAGTGTGTTTACTTTCTTATATTTGCCCAGTGCTTATTAAACATGTTTGGACTTCATACCTGACTTGCTAAATTATAATCCAGGCGTAAGTGTCAAGAAATGGGTATTTTTCATAATTGTATATTCTAATCAGTCAAGTTGGAGAATCACTTGACCATTAATACAGAAATAGACAGGTGTGGTTCAGAATATTACTGAATATTACTGCTTACTGATTGGAGATCTTGGTTTTATTTGCTTAACATAATTTGCTTGACTTTGTAAACCTCAATAAGTTGAAGTCAATTCCTATGTTTAGTAAAATTCTATGTAGTCTATTATGTCATATAGATTTATTGTAACATATATTGTATTAGTACACAGTGCCTAGCATATGATAAATTCTTAACAAGTGTTAACTATCATTGTTTATAGACTAAGTACTATTAGCAGTATTTCCAGTTGAGCTGAAAATTAAGTGAGCCATCATGGTAAGAAGTGTTCAGGCCAGAGCCACAGTGTAACAGGTAGGGTGCTTCCTTGCATGCAGCAAAGCCATTCACTCTCTGGCATTCTATAACCTCCAAGCATCATCAGGAGTAATTCCTCAGTGCAGATTTAGGAGTATCCTATGAGTATCACCAGGTATGGCCCATAAACAAACAAACAAACAAAAAGTAGCTCAGTACTTGAGTTATATGACATGAATATGAGTTCAGTTCTGTTCCTTACTAATGTAACATTAAACCACATAGCTGTATTAGAACTTGTTTCATCTGTAAAATGGGAATAATAATTATATATTTTCCAGGGTTATTTTTTTAGTCTTTGTTTTTTCTTTTTTGGGTCACATTTGGCAATGCTCAGGGTTATTCCTGGGTCTGCACTCACAAATTTACTTGTGGTGGTGCTCAGGGGACCATATGGGATGCCAGGGATCAAACCTGGTCAGCTGCATGCAAGGCAAATGCCCTACCTGCTGTACTAGCCCTTGGGGAATCCCAGTTGTTTTTAAAATGCTAAAAATTTCACTGTCACTGTCACTATCCTCCCATTGTTCATCGATTTGCTCGAGCGGGTCCAGTAACGTCTTTATTGTGGGACTTGTTGTTACTGTGTTAGGCATATCAAATACGTCATGGGTAGCTTGCCAGGCTTTGCTGTGTGGGCGAGATACTCTAGGTAGCTTGCTGGGCTCTCCGAGAGGGGCGGAGGAATCGATTCTGGCTCGGCCAGGCCAGTAGCGAGCAAGGCAAATGACCTAGTAATTTTATCAAGAAGTTTGCCCACATCCAAAAGAACAAAAGCAACCGGTGTTGGCGTGGATGTGGCGGGAAAGGGACCCCCCTTCACTGCTGGTGGGAATGCCAACTGGTTCAGTCCTTTTGGAAAACAGTATGGATGATTCTCAAAAAATTGGACAATTCTCAGCATCCAAAAGGAGAGAGAGAACAAAAGGGAATGCCCTACCACAGAGGCGGGATGGGATGAAGGGGATGGGAGTGGGAGGGATACTGGGATCAGTGGTGGTGAATGGGCAATGATGGAGGGATGGGTACTTGATCATTGTATAACTGAAACCTAAGCACAAAAACTTGTAAGTCTACAACTGTACCTCATGGTGTTTCACTAATAAAAATTAAAAATAAAAAGAAGTTTGTGCATCCCAGTGTTTAATAAAGATCCTGGTACAACCTGATTAATTCATATTTATTGTGTCCGAAGAACTTTAATTGCAAATGCCTGATGCAAAGGAGTATTCCAGGCTTTAATTCCCCTCTTTTTTTCTTTCTTGTCAAATGTCCTTTGCTGAGACAGGTGGACTATGTACATTTTTTATTATCTCTGTATATTTAAGCCAAAATTTGTTTTCAATTAAGAGTTGCTTTTATCCTGCCGATTTTTCTCTCCACTGGAGTAAAAATCCTGGGGGTCAGATCAGAAATGATTGCTGTAGGAAAGTCAGGAAGGTTACCAATAAAAAAAATCATAAATGTATGTTGTACTTAACAAGCTATAGGAAATTTAAAAGAAAAAGAAAAGAAAAGTAAGTCCTCAAAGCCCTCTCTTAACCTCTTACATACACTCAAACTGTTTTCCAGACAGAATGGGGAATGGATATACTAGTAACATGAATATGGTATTTAAATGTGAAAGCAAAGTCAATTTAAGCTGCATACTTACTGGTTATCAAATTGGCACTTTCTGAGAAGTATCATCAAAGCTTTCTTTTTAACAAATCCCTTTGCTTCCATTTATCTTAATCCTTGCTTTCCACTCACCCACCCCTTGCCCCCAAGGCTGTTAATTGGGTAGCAGATACTGGCAAATGAAAAGGAATTATTTATGACAAGTTAGTTTGGAAGGTACAGGCAGTGGTTCCATACCCCACTGTACCTTCAGTGACTAGTGTAGTGCCTGGTTCAAAGTGCTCAAAAGCATTTGATGACTGAATTTTAAATGAACATTCTCCCTCATAAAATTATTCTTTCATTTACCTATTAACCCAAACTAACAAAAATATAGCTGGTATCAGCTCAGCCAATTTTGATGATTATCTGTTTCACTTGTGTATTGCCTGTGCTATTCACTATGTAGTCAGCATTACGACATGCTCTCTTGGTTAGTTGTGACAATCAGTAATTCTGATTTTATAGTAAGGAGTTTACTATTTTTCCATACTATATGGATTCTCACTAAGCAAAGCTAGGCAACTGTACTAATCAATCTTTTTCTCAGGAATGGGAACATAGGAATTGTTTTCTATTGTTATTGAATTGTGATTCCAATCAGGCCATATTTTTATTAAGAAGTCCATGTACTTGATTCTAGTGGGAATCATAAATATATGTCATAGGACACCAGTGTAATTGAGAAACCATGAAAAATGTCCTGTGTGATTGTATTCACTTGAAAAAAGTACTTAGATAACTTACTATATTTGAATATATAAGAATATATAATATATATAAGATTCTCTGAAGAGAAGCCTATGTTTTCTCAGCACTTAATTATGGGGAGAGTCATAATATGTATCTTGGAAATACATTTGTAGTTCATAGAAATTTAGTAAACTCAATATATAACCAGAGAAATTTGTTTTTAGTTTTATAACTATAATAGCACTCTATAAAAGAGAATACACTTGATTTTGTTTATGGTTTTTTTCTTGGCCATTTAAAGATTATTTTCAACACACAAAAATAGAAACAATTTGTGGTTAGAGAGACAGTGCAGTGTGTAGGACACTTGCCTTGTGACCCCTCAGCACAGAGTCAGCTTGGTATGGTCCCAAAACTAAAAATAATGAATCTGTTCTCCCTATCTGTACTTTTTGACCAAGCTTCAATAATGATCAATATATTTGCCAGTAGTTTGTTTACAAACATCCTCTTGTTTACACACACACACAATCTTCCCATTAGATTATCTTAAAACAGACACAAGGAATATGTGATTTCAGCATTCTATTTCATTATGCATCTCTCACCTTAAAAATATTTGTCTTGTTTTAAAACTTTCTGCGCTGTGCGTGTGTGAGAGTGAGAGGGGAGGGAAGGGGGAGGGGAAGAGGGGAAGATGGGGGAGAGGGAGAGGGAGATTGATTTTGATTTGTGTTTGGAGCCATACCCTGTGGTGCCTAATTTCTTCTGAGACTGTGATGAGAGGAACACTAGGTTTTGGGAATCAAGAGAGGGCTTCTGCTTGGGAAGCATGAACTCAGCTCTCTTAGCTATCTCTCCAGCACTTATTTGTTTTAATTTTTTAAGTAATAAACTTGTGATCAATTTTTAGGATTACGTCTTCATCTTGTGAGACACTAACAAGGTGGAACTCATATGCACCTAGTCTTGAGCTGTTGTTTTCTCTGGCACCTACTGGACAGCCTTTAAAAAACCGCATCCAATTTTCTACCAGGGGATTCAAGCATGAATTGGATTGTAGACATCGCTAGAGGGAAATTCTCTCTGTTGAAGAATTTCATTACCAAGGAAGTAGCACCCTGCTCTCAGATGAATATGCATAAATTCTTTAGGTTAAGGTCTGGTAGCAGGAACTTCGAGTCCAGGTTTACTTTTCAAAGGAATAAGTTTATTCATGGATTGATGTGGCATGTAGAAATCCTAAAATATATCAATTGTGTTTTATATGTACTTGTTTTTAAGTTACTATGAAGAGCAATAATTTCAAAACTATGTCTTTTAAAAATAAGTTATGATATTTTCAATTTTTTGTTACAATAGGTTACAGTCTACTGATTTTATTTGATAGTTGATGAGCTACTCTGCCAGTCCCTAAACTGGTATGTTCAAGATCCCTCCACTATTCCCCCACGGGTCTCTTCTCCCACGCTCTTCACTTCTCCCTTGGCTTTCTCAGTTCCCAGTTCTGTTGTAAAGATGTTTCTCACCACATCTGTTTTGTAAGTGTCAGCATACTAATAGCAGCATATTAAGTAGCACTCAAATATGGATCTTGTGTGCAAGACATTATTTGACTTTGCTATTATGAATAGCTTTTTGAAGTTGCCTAGATTTAGATTTAAAAAAGTTCATCTTAAACTCATTAGTCTAATATAGCCTGTCTTGTGTTTTGCATGTTCTCTTAATGTTAACTGTTTCATAATGGTTGATAAAATGGCAAATGGTCAGTATAGCATAGAATTTCAGCTTTGTATACAAATTTCCCTTCATTCTAATTGTTTAAAAATTATAGAAAGTGAGTATATATATTTATGCATATACGCATATATAGGAAAAATATGTGGGACATCTTATAAAAGAGTCTTCCCTCCATGCATGAAGAGCTGATTTTGTGGCATCAAGAGCCTCCTTTATCAATATGCTTGTGCTAAACTCCTGGAAAAAGCTATAGGTAGAGATAAAATAAACAAAGCATTTTTAATTTGGTAGATTAGGCTACCACAGATCAAATTTTTGATTTTGAAAAACTGGTTTCTCACAACAGTTTTATGATCTTTCTTGTTAATAATGGGTACATAGGAGGTTGGAGAGGTATATCAATAAATTAAACCCAGACAAAATAGGCTTTAAACTCTGATTTTAAGACAATCAATTTCAGTGTGATTCATAAATTAACAACATATAAGTGTTTATAGTCTCTTTGGTGAAAGGTATTCGACATGATTTGGTAGTGTCTTATAACTGTGTGCAAATATACATTGGTGAGTAACCATTATCCTGAGGCAAAGAATAAGACTTTAGAAGAGAAAACTGTAGAATTGTATCTTGGGTAATACTTAGTAATTTTCAAGGCAGTCAAAGTGTGGGAACCTATCAAAATGGGTCACATGTCTTTCTCTATAGAAGGTGGTCCTGCCATGCTGAAAATGGAAATGTATGATATGTGGAAGAGACAGAACTGGAAATGTAAATGCAGGTCAAGTTCTTATATCCCAGTTACAGCCGTGATGCATCACTGAAATCAGTCTCACATGTGCCCTAACAGTTTTGGCTGATTTATTAGATCTATTGAATAAAACATTTATATAATGACAGAGTTAAGGCAGTTGTCATAGGGATTACAAATTACAAGTGCAGAGAAAGTGTTCAGAGACAAAACCAGTTGGGCCCAGGGGATTAAAACATAACAGTCGACTCTAGGATTTCCAACTGTAGATGCCCAAGTGAATGATACTGTTACTTAAGCTGGAAAATGTGAGATGTTAAGGCAATCTTAGTGTCCTGAGTTCATTTTCAATTTAAATGAATTGACAGTATTTTAAACACAAGAGAAGTAGTGGGACAGAGAAACAGTGCAGTGGGCAGGCACTTGTTCTGTCCAAGTCAGTCCTGAGTTTAATCCCTGGCATCACCACAATGGCCCCCCAGGACTTCAAGCATATCTGACCAGAAATAAGCCTGTTAACTTTGCTTCATGCTAGGTTCAGATTTATGAAATTGAACATATTAAAATTATGCCCATTAATACATACACATAATTAGAAATAAATCTGTGGTTTATATAGTCCTCAGCTTGAGTTTAGAATTAATTGCTGTGATTTATAGTTAGAGAAGATTCTAAAGCAAAAAGACACAATTTGTTTCTAAATATGATTTTACTTCATTTTATTGTAGCACTGTAGCACTGTCCTCCCATTGTTCATCAGTTTGCTCGAGCGGGCCCAGTAACATCTCCATTGTGAGACTGTGTTTGGCATATCCAATACTTGGGGAAAATATAAAACACAACAAATAAACTAGCCAGAAAACAACATTTAAAATGGAATTATTTGGGATGGATCCCAGCTAACCTCCTTATCCTATTGTCCAGATCCTCTGAAGTCATTTATATAAGCTGCATGGCACTACAGCCAACTTGAATTTCCTACGCTTGAGCTAATCCAACTTTCTCACTTAATGTGAAACTGGGTTAAATGACTTCACTAACAATTATTGTGAGACAAGGAAATAAAGGAGGGGAAACACTGGTTCCTGAGATAGAAATATTCATAAAAACTATAAAAATGTTTTATAAAAAATAATTGTGAATAGTATAGACTAATTTTTGGTCACCCCTTCTCCAAACCGAGTACACACACACACACACACACACACACACACACACACACACACACACACACACACACACATATATTTTTTTTAGAAAAATGGAATTCAGCGCCCCATTCTTTTCAAATAATTGCCTACAGTGCCACCTACTGGTAAAATGAAATAGTGATGTGATAGTTTCTCAGAAGCTGAAATTGATAACATAGTCTCTGAAGAAATCTGCCCTGGATTTTTTTATAGGTGCTGTTGAAAAGCAGATTCTGTCGTGATCAGAATAAAATGGGAACTGGGTCACGTGTTCCATGCGGGGATGCTCGACTGTCGATTAGCAGGGAAACCAAATAGGAGCAAGAAAATAGGAGATATCCGACTTTCCCAATTTGTGACTCTGCCAAAAAGGAGGCTGTGAAACCACTCAGAGATTCTAAGAATTCAGCTGTTCCCACATACAGGGGTGTGAATTGCTTGTGTGGCTTGCTGCATCAGTGTGATTGTTACCTTTTAGCAACACGAAACTGAAGAATTGAGCTTATTTGAGAAACAGTTTGTCAGAGTCTTCATGTTATCACACAAGCTATTAAGTGTCAACAAAGGCATTTGTTTCACAGAATATATTAAATCTGAAAAAGTTTTGCAAAAATAATTCATGCATTTTTCCCTTTTGAAATTAAATTATAGGATGCTCTCCTTACAGCTGCATAATGCTAAGTACCAAGGAAAGGATATTTCACAACGAGTAATTAGATCTCTGGAATTTTACCAGAATTAACAAATATCAGTACCTTTCCCTTCATTGCTTAAGCATGCACACATTATCTCTTGTGTGCATATATTTGGATATCCACAGATTAAAGACGAGTGTAATTAAATAGGAAAAATGGGTGGGAATTGCGTCAGTAGTATGTAACACCACTATTTGAACAAGACTTTATATTTATAGTGCTTGTGTTTTTTCCATGCCCATTCCCTGTGTATTTTGATGTCCAGGGTTACATACATGCTTGGTTATGGTGTCCACCAGGCAGTCACACGCTTTTAGTTGTATTGCTTGCTTACATGCTTGCTGAGGATCAGGCTGTATGCCGTGTTCACATAGTTGCTCACCAGGGATTGTACACCCGACTGTGATGCTTGGACATCTTCGGATATGGTACTTGCACACACCTGAGTGTGGTGCACAGGAGATCATGCTCTGTCTCTGCACTGGGGGTTTCCGGCAGTAGAGACATCAGGACCACTCTTGGCACATATGGGCAGCACCAGGGACCGGACTCCTGGCTTCAGGGTGGACACTTTTGCCACTCAGTCATCCCTGTGCCCCAGTTTGAACTGATTTGAAATAAAGTCAGACCTCTTCTTCCAGCAGCCCAATCTTCTCCAAATGTCATTTTAATTTTATTTTGTGATACTTATACATTTAAAAAATATTGAGGCAACATGCTTTACAGTAGTATTTTCCTTCATTTTTTTTTTTTGCTTATTTTTGGAGGGTGGGTCACACCTGGCGATGCACAGGGGTTACTCCTGGCAGTGCTCGGGGTACCATATGGGATGCTGGGAATCGAACCCGGGTCGGTCGTGTGCAAGGCAAACACCCTACCCACTGTGATGTTGCTCCAGCTTCCCCTCTTTATTTTTTTTTAATTAAAGAATTGTGATCTACAAAGTTCTTGATAGTTGAGATTTAGGTGTATAATATTTCAACACCAATCCCACCACTAGGGTCAACTTCCCTCCAGCAGTGTCCCCATACTCTCCCCAACCCTCTCCCCATCCCCACCTGTCAACGTGGCATGCATGTTATAAAGTTCCAGTGGTTGCTGCTTAGACCAAGTATTATTTTTAAGTGTTAGACATACAATGTTATGATACCAAAACCACTATCAGAAACCAATATTCCAAAGTTCTGTTTAAAGGTGTATTTCTTGTTTTGCTTGCTTTGAAACTATTTCGTATAGAGTTGATGCCTGATCATTTTTAGAGGTAATAGCTGCACTAACATCTTGTATCAGCAATTCAAACTGTTATTTAGGTTTGGGGGCCACACCCAGAAGGGCTGAGTATCTGTTCTTCCCTCTCCATTCAAGAGTGATCCCTGGCAGTGATCCTGATCAGAGGAATCATGAGTAGATATCGGGTATCAAACTTTTGGGTACAGAGCATGCAAGATAAATTAGGACCCTACCACCTGTGCTATCTCTCTAACCCAAATAAATGTTATCAGAGTTTATTCATTGAATCATGGCAATATTAATTTAAAGCACCATATAGCTATGGTTTTTAAAACACATAAAGACCAGTTCTTAAGTACAAAAAGGTTCTGAACTGTTGCTGTACATGTTTTTGGAGTAGAGCTTCACAGTTTGAATATGTGATATCATGCTATGCCTGCCACCTAAGTTCTAAGTCATCATCCCTTTAAACATCCTTCATATCTTCCATTCCCACCCACTTCCTTGCTGGTAATTATGTTTGTTTGGTCATAAACTTAGGGTTTGTATTAACGTGGTCCAGCAGTAGGGCGTTTGCCTTGCACGCAGCCAACATGGCCGACCCGAGTTCGATTCCTCCGCCCCTCTCGGAGAGCCCGGCAAGCTACCGAGAGTATCTCGCCTGCACAGCAGAGCCTGGCAAGTCACCCATGATGTATTCGATATGCCAAACACAGTAACAACAAAATCTCCAATGGAGACGTTACTGGGCCCGCTCGAGCAAATTGATGAACAACGGGAGGGCCTTTACTTTACTTTACTTTACTTTACTTTACTTTACTTTACTTTACTTTACTTTACTTCAGTGCCATTGCTTACACATAAAAAACAACTTATTTCTCTGCATCGCTTTTGTATGTTTATGTGTGGCAAGGGGATGTTTTAGCGGTGCTCAAAGAATGACAGTTGGTAGTATGTGGGGATCCCTGTACAGTGCCAGGGATTCAAAGTAGGGTCGGCGGAATGCGAGCTGAGCCCCTCAATGTCTTTACTGTCTCTTCAGCCCCTTTCGTTGATTTTCTAGTCTGCTACTTTATCGCATAGGTTTATTGTTGCCAGAAGTTTTATTGTGGAGTCATTAGGCTTTTTTCCCCCCCGTTTTTGGACCACACCTAGATGTGCCCTGGGGTCACTCCTACTGATGATCAGGGGACCATATGTAGTGCCAGGGATAGAAGCTCTGTCAGGTATTGGCAAGACAGGTGCCTTATTCGCTATACAATCCATCTTTTCTTCCAATAAACTCTCTAGCAGTTAGAGAGTTTATTTATTCTAAAAATAAATGTTAGAATTTTCCCCCCCAATTATGATGAATATATAATTTTCATAAAGTTTATTAACATTTATTTCTCAGCATGGGTATAATGAATTCATGACTACATGACAACCTAAATCTGCTGACGTAGCAGCAGCCTCTACTTCAAAAATTAAGTTATTTTAAGACAGTTCCTGAAGATGTTGATTTAGAATGTGTCGTAACAGAAGGTACATTTCTATGCCACTGTAAAACATTGCTTTAACCTTAGATTAAGTGTCTATTGTGTTTAGTTAATCTTGCCTTTTATTATTCTGTTTTCTTGTATATACAAGACAAGTGAGGTGAAAACTGGAGGGCAGCAGACACTGGGGTCTGTTGTCAGAACGATATATGCATGAAACACTATCATTGACAATGTTGTAAATCCAGGCAGTTAAAAGGCAATAAGGAAATTGTCAATATATTGATTTATTTTGCAGCAGCTGAACTTTGCTAACATTCAAAAGATTCTAATTTTATCAGTTTCATTAGATGTTGTATTAGTTTCCTATTGATGCCATAATGAATTTGCACAAACGTTTTGTTTTAAGACAAAACAAATATATTATTTTACCGTTATGTAGGACAATAGTCAGAAGTCTGAAATGAGCGAAGTAGGTTGATATCAATATTTGCGGAAAATGCTAGTGAAGATGGTTTTGTGCCCTTCCCAGCTTCTTGAAGCCACCTGTGTCCTTTCATAGTACCCTTAAGCTTCTGTACTCTACATCCCTTTTCTGTCTTTGATCCTTTTGCCTAACTCATAAAGTACCTTTATGATAATCATTGTCAGAAAACTTTGGATGATCTCCTCATTAATTGAGTCACACCTGCAAAGACTCATGATAAGGTAACATTTGGACAGATTCTAAGGAGTTAGTGACATAAACATCTCTGGGTGTTCATTAGTCTGCGTTCTAAGTAGTCAGTTATTTAATCCCAATAGTTTTATTCAGAAAATTAAATGTAGTTCGCAGAATTCTATTGAATAAGACATATTGATCTTCTGTAAAAGTTATGGCAAACTTAGTGAAAGTGCAATGTTGATGGTGCTTGTTTTTCAGACTATCATTGTACTGGCAGAGCTATATCATTGTATAAGCAATCTTCTTGCAAACTCAGAAAATTTATAGAGCAGAAATCTATTTGGAACAGGTTTTGGTTATAAAATAATTGGTGTGCTCATAATTCGTCTCAATATACTAGACTATTCTAACTATAAAAAGAGACACTAGTTAATAGGTTTTACAATTATACTAACAATTGTACAGAGTAACTACACTAATAAAATTCTAATGAGTTGACATTAGGTTAAAAACTAAACCTGTAACGTGGAGATTCTGTTTGTTACTAAATTTCAATTGACTCTAAAATGATCTGAGACAAAGTAGAAAGAACATTTTGTAAGTAATCTGAGTTCCATATAATAATGTTTATTTAATTTTTAAATGGCTGTAGTCTTAGTAGTATTTATAAAATGAAAAATGAAACTTTGCATGTTTAGAAAGTTGCAATCATTAAAGTAAAGCTCATAACATTTCATTAAAATTTATTCTTGTGAAATTGAATAAAATTTGCAGTGCTTGGGACAATATGCCATACCAGGGATTGAACATATGTTGGCCGAATGCAAGGCAAATGCCCTGCCTTCTGGACTGTCACTTCAGCCTTGTTTGTGATTTTTAAAGGAATAATTTACGAAAACAGCTTGATCACTTGACATCCCGTTACTCATCAATTTGCTTGAGCGGCAGAAACATCTCCATTCGTCTCTGTCACGTGCTGGTATAGCCCAATGGCGTCTGCTTGCTCTAGGAACATGAAGAGCCTCAAACTGTTTGTTCAGGGCTTTGACGAAGAAGTCTGACCATCTCACAGGTGGACAGTCATGCGATATTTTGAAGTCCTGTGGAATCCAATCGGTAACAGCTCTAGTTCAGAGGTCATCTCCAAATCACATTACTTCTCCAGCCCATCTGATTTTTGACGCGTTGGCCAACGAGACAGTGTCCCTGATTCTCTCGATCATCAACGGAGGTCAGGACTCCGGATTCTTTCTCTCATTTGAGTGAAATGTGATACTCCAAGCATAGCTCTTTTGAGTCCTCTTTGGGAGACCCAAACAGCGTTCTCATCTTGTTTTCATAGGGCCCAGGTCTCTGAGGCGTATATTAATACAGGAAGAACAGTGTGTGCCCAGAGCCAGAGGTTCTTCGTCCTCTTAGCTATTTCTTTGACACTCTTAAAGGCATTCCAAGCCGCTCTCTTCCTCCTGCACAACTTAGGTGCCAGGTCATTCGTCATGTTGATGTCTCGATCTAGGTACACATAACTGTTGCATTCGGAGATGGTCATTCCATTGAAAGTGAATGGAACATCAGGAACGAGACTGTTTCTCATAAATATTGTCTTCGTGAGATTCAGCTGGAGTCCGACCTTTCCACACTCCTGGTCGAAGTCAGACAGCATTTGTGCTGCATGGCTAATGTTTGGTGTTATTAGAACGATGTCATCATCAGCAAAGCGGAGGTGGTGTAGTTGCCAACTTTCTTTCTTCACTCCCATTCCTTCCCATTCCAGTCATCTCATGAAGTTCTCAAGGGTGTCACTGAAGAATTACGGTGAAATGGTATCACCCTGCCGAACCCCTCTCTTGCCATGGATGATCACTTTTTTGTAGAATGATGAGATCCTGATAATGAAACCGTAATACAGCTCATGGAGGATCCTGATGTATTGTGTATGAATGTCCTGATTAGCTGGGGCTTCTGTGACTGCTTCCGTCTCAACAAAATCAAATGTCTTCCTTAAATCAATGAACATTAGACAGAGCGACATCTCGAACTCCCAAGAAACCACAATGAGCTTGGTTATCATGTCGATATGGTCAATCATGCTGAATCCTTTGCGGAACCTGGCTTGCTCGCATCCTTCATCTAGTATTCTGCCAATCCTATTCAGGATGACTCGAGTGAACAGCTTGTAGATGACAGACAACAGGCAGATTGGGCAATAGTTGTCAATGTCGTGGATGTCTCCCTTCTTGTACAGTAGAACAATCCTGCTGGTTTTCCATTGTGATGGAGCCTTGCATTCAGACAGGTAGCATGTGAAGAGCCGAGCCAGTGTATTGATGAGTACTGATGGCAGATTCTTCAGGTGTTCGGGTCTGACCTTGTCTGTCCCAGGTGCTGTTTGCTTCTTTACCAACAAAATGGGGTTTCAGATTTCAGAAGGAAGAATGTTGGGAACGACATATCCATCCTGTGGAATTTGCTATATGGGCAGGTAGATGTGACTATTAAAGAGATCCGAGTAGAAGTCGTGGGTAATCTTTCTCCATTGCCCTTCTGGAAGATGTGATAGATCCATCAGGACATCGGAGGGCAGTCATCTTGGTCTTATAATTTATGAAGTCAGGCAGGCATTGTGAATGCTTTTCCAGGTTTCTGCTGCATTAGCCAGCACTGCTGCTCTTTAAGGTCTTCCTTTATCTCTTCTCTGCACTGCTTTGCGAGCTCGGACATTAGTTTGTGGTTGTCTGAAGCTTGCACCAAGCCACGTTGGTGAACGAGCTGAGAGTTTTTGAACGAGCATCTTTTTGTGGCTTTCTGTCCCTCAAACAATCGTGGAGTCAATCAAACCAGTCAATTGTATTCTTTGTCAATGTTGTTAGTTATGGCATCTTCACATGTTGCTGCAATAGTGCCAAAGAGCTCCCAGTTGGTGGATGTTCTGGGAGTTCTCTCCTTAAACTCTGTGGCTCTTTCTCCCTGCTCCATGAAGTAGAATTTTGCACAAAAGAGACAGTTGTCTGATCCTGTTTGGAATTTTGGAACAACAGCGACATCAGTCAGGTAAAACCATCAATTGAATATGATGTGGTCAATTTAATTGTGGAACTGTCCACCTGGAGACTCCCATGTCCAACGTTTAGATTCGGTCCTCTGGAACTGTGAGTTACCATGGAGGGACTAAAATGACTGTCTGTACTTTCAATGTACGTATCCTGGCATTGGATGCATCGATCAAGGACCTGTTGGTGCTAGTGCAGAAGATTAAGTACGATATTATTGTTCTGACTGAGATGAAAAGGCATCGATCACATCACGCTATTTTCGACACTGGAGAAGAACTGTTCCTCATAACATGCGACAAAAGAGGCATCGGTGGTGTCAGTATCCTTGTCAGCACAATCTTGACCATGAGCATTGATTCATTCAAATACCTAAAAATCCGAATCAGACGATTACACTTGAACAGATGTGGCTCACTGCTGGCAGTTCCTATCGTTGTTGTCTACGCACCAACATCCAATTACAATAAAGAAGAAATTGAGAAGTTCTACATGGAGCTGTAAAAGTTCTATAAAGAAGAACACACCTTCTACAAGATCATTGTCAGTGATTTTAATGCCAAGATAGGACCAAGAAGGTCAGCCAAAGAATTCCACATCGGCACTCATGGCCTAGAATGGAAAAAATAGGGTGAGAGACTGTCTGAGTTCATCATTTTGACCAAGACCATCCAAAACAATTGATTTAATGAAATTTGATGGGGGGGAAGGAACATTATTTGGCCAATATCAGCAGTGTCAGGACTTTATCCAGGCTCTGTGCTCAGGGATCACTCCTGGCAGCGCTCAGGTGACCATGTGTGGTACCAGGGATCAAACCTAAGTAGACCACATGCAAGGCAAACACCCTACACATTGTACTATTCCTCCAGTCCCTGAAATTTGTCTCTTGATACATTTACTGGTGGAACATATAGTCTAAGAGTTCTAAAAATAGCAAGAGAAAAATTATCTGGATAAAATTTTTACAGATTTTAATATGAAAAATTAGTATTGGGAGCGCACATTTAAAAAGTCACTTATGCCATCAGGTGCTTTTGCAATGTTAGAATATTTATCAAGATAATATGGGCTACAGAGTAAGTTGAAAATGTCAAACAGTTTGAAATTTAAGAGCTTTAGATGTAATTTTGAAGACGATTGTAGGGAATTTTGTGAAGAAATGTAATTTTTTAGTAAAATACATTCTTGAGAATATGCCACTGAAACATATAGGGAAAGATTAAAAAGTTGAATACAAATATATGTTATTAATGTTACCAAAGTTCCCAGAAGCAGCTGAATAGAATTTCATTGTCAAGGAGAAACTTGTAAGTTTGGAAGCATACGTTTGCTGAATAACTTTAGAAGATTAAAGGGGGACCTTGTTTTATGCCAATTAGAGTTAGGGTGATGTGACACTTCATACATATTTAGAAATTTTTCCAGGAAAAAGTTTCTGCATATTTATGAAGGAGTAATATAGACATGCTTTTATGCTTTTCAGTATAAAAAATATTTCTTGGTCTTGTTAAATTTTTTAATTTTTCTTCAGTTTTCAGGATGGGCACATCACACTAATAGATCTACAGGCTTCTAGTCAATTTTTTCGTTTGATTTCTTCATCCTAGATATTTGGAGTGAAAAAGTTAGTTTTATTTAATGGATTATGAGGAAACTAATAGTGTGTGATTTTTACATTTAATCATAATTTTGTGGTTCTGTGACTTTTTTCTTAGCATTTAAATTATAGATAACAAAAAAAGGTTTAGCACAGCGGTAGGGCGTTCGCCTTACAAGCGGCCAACATGGCCGACCCGAGTTCGATTCCTCCGCCCCTTTCGGAGAGCCCAGCAAGCTACCAAGAGTATTCGATATGCCAAACACAGTAACAACAAAGTCTCCAATGGAGACGTTACTGGGCCCGCTCGAGCAAATACTTTAATATGTTTGGTTATATTTTATTTTAGTAACATAATAGGCTTTAAATACTTTTTTTCCAAATCAGTCTGATAATAAAATCAGAAGGTAGTTAGCAAAAAATTGATTTTTGTTGGTTGTTGGTTTTGGGACGACAGTTGGCTCTTCTTGGGGCTTAGTCCTAGCCCTATGCTCAGGGAGTATTCCTGACTCAAGGAACTGCCGGGGGTCCTGGGAATCTAACCTGGGTTGACTGTGTGCAAGGGAAGCGCCTTATCCACAGTCTTACAGCTCTATCACCCAAATTATGTCTTTTAGTTTTTTTGTTTTGTTTTGTTTAATCATTTTTGTACCCTCTCACTCTCCGAACACTGTGGGACTCTTTGGTCAATTATATTGAATCCTATATCTAAAGCCCTTAGCACAGTACCTGGCTCATTATAATCTCTTATTATTTCCATAAGGAGCTTAGTGTAAAACCTCTCTGAGTCACCTAACCTTTAATAATCTTTTTCTCTTGTGGTCTTTGGAACTCTCTTATTACAAATAAGCTTAGTATTTGTGTGTTATATTTTGAACCATTTCATAAGTTTTTTCATATTTACTTAATTTCAAATCCGTTTTTTATCAACTATTTTTTTACTCTAGTATTTTGTATCTGTACTTTGTTTTCAAATATCATGTCAGATATACTTGACTTTTCCTCTGTTCAAAGGTTTACCTTGCCACATGATGCTGTGTTCATACCCTATGTTCATTCACAGTGGTTTGCAAGTATGGAAACAAAATTTGGTTAAAATCTATCTTGGCTCTGCTGTCCTTGGACTATAAAAGTGTAGTAAAGGCCAGCGGTTCTCTGGTGATCCATCCACAATCCCTCTTTAGAAAAGCTGCTCTCCATATGTGACTATGTGGCTGGAACTTGAGGGAATTTTATGGTAACAGAAATAAACTAGAAATAAGGGTTCAAATACTGAATGATTTCATTTACATGTCAATCCCAAGAAACAAAAGGACACAGATAAAATGAAGACAACCTCTTGAACTTCACAGTATTGAAATTAGCAGCTGCAGGGGAGCAAAGAGCAGAGAGTGTCCAGTGGATTGTGGTGGAGAGTTCTTTGGTGAGTGTGACAGATTTGAAAAGGTGTTAACCTGTTCTCTTTAGTCTACGTCTGTGATGAACTCTTTTTACCTCAAAACCAAAAAGAAAATAAAAACATAGACACAATTTATATATAATAAACGTCTTAATTTGTTAAATCATTCTCTAGACCAGTCTTTCTTCATTCCAGTCAAGACTGTCTTTCAGACTCAAATTTATTAGGCAGAGGTAATTATGGCTACCATGTCCAGCAGTACTCAGGAAACCATGCAGTGACCTGGCTTAAATCCAGAGATTCCACATGGGAAGTACGTACTCCAGCATTCTGGTCTCTCTGACTCCAACAACCCCTCCCATGCCATGCCCCCCCCCCTTTTTTTCATTGCTGGGAATTGAATCCAAAGCTTTATACATGCAAGGCAAGTGCTCTAGCACTATACCATATCTCTGGCTGGCCCAAACTTTTGTTGTTACCTGATCTTATCCTTTGTACTTTCAGCATAATTATTTTCAGTCTTTTTTTTTGGATTTCAAATGCGCATTTCTTTAATTTAAAAAATAGACACAGGAGCAGTCATGTGTCTTACATAGGAATATATACTTTAACAGAGCCGTTCTTAAGAGTTTTCCAAAACCCTAATATATCAGTTTGAAATGTATAAATAAAATCAGAGTGGTTTAAGTTAAAGTAAAATCCCTGAAGCTACTGGACATAATATGATTGTTTTCAAAATCAAATGAACAGAGAATATGAATATGGTTTGTATTAAATATGGTTTATTGTTAGCTTTATTGCCTATAGTCTATAAGATGCAACTTTATTGTGCCTTTGCAAACAGGATACATTTCTTTAAAAACTGATCCAGTGAAACACTATTTTTGTTACATAATTATAGAAATACTATAGTACTTGCTCAACTCCAGGATGTCTCTACAGTTTCTAATCTGAAATCTCATTGCTACTCAGAGTGCTTCTTTTGGTAATTGTGTTGATTTTGTCTTGCTTTGGTAACCAAAATGCCCTTCCCTCCTTCTCCTTCTCCCCTACAAATTCTGCTTCCCATATGACTCTGGGCTTAATGTTATCTCTATTCTCTGAGTCCGTCACCTAAATTTAGGTTCAATTCACCTTCCTTTATAGTCAGAACCTCTTTCAACATTTCAGTCCCCATTGTGAGACTTGTTATTGTTTTTGGCATATCAAATACCTCACGGATAGTTTGTCAGGCTTTGCTGTGTGGGCTTGCTGGGCTCTCCGAGAGGGGCGGAGGAATTGAACCATGGTCGGCCACGTGCAAGGCAAACACCCTACCCGCTATGCTATTGCTCCAGCCTGGTTAGTACTTGGATGGGAGACTACTCTATACGAGACATTATTTAATGAATTCTGTTCTTTCCTTTTCAGACTAATAGTTATTGAATTTGGTTCGAATCTTTGTTCTTATAAAACTGGATTTCTTAAAAAAAAAATCACTTCTACTATGCCTGAGTTTTAATCATTGGTTGAAAGTAACTTCTTCATGTAATTTTTAATAGGAAAATCCAGCATAGATACTTACCTTTGCACTGTATTTGATTTCAACTTCATAAGTCACCATTTGTAAACATTTTAATATTTTGGTTGCCAAAATTAACTATTTTATAATTATATGATGAGTGGTTTTATGTCCAACAGGGAAGTGGAGTATAGTTTTATTCATGCACATTTTTCTATAGGTAGTACATCAGAGTGATGTTCAATTTTTAGACTTCAAATATTATTTTTATGTTCATACACATTAATATTGCAAAAACATAATTCCTGGGTACCAAGAAAAGAACATCTGTCTGTACATACTATTTGTTTTTTCATGCATACCCACAAAACTCTAAAAGTGACTGGTTGTTTACATGTGGCTTTGCATAGCCACACATGAAAGGAAACGGAGGGTACTTAGACCAAAAGGCTATGAAATTGATAGTTTCACTTTGTACATCACTCATACTGGTGTTAATTTACGGGACCCAAGAGATTGTACAGTAGGAAAGGCTCAACCCTTGCCCACATTTGACCTAAGTTTGATCCTTATCATGCCATGCAGTCCCCAAGTCTCCAGAAGTGATCCCTGAATGCAAAGCCACAATTCAGTAGAGTGCTGCTGGTGTGACCTCAAAACAAGTGCCAATTTTCTCTGTGCTGAAAGTTATTGATGACAATAATTTGGGCATTTTTAACAGTTACTCTGCATTTCCATGAGAATTTTAGATAATGTATCCAAATGATAAAACCATTCAAAAGCAGAGTTTGCTTTTTTGTTCTTGCAGTTTTGGTTTGGGGACCGTAACTGGCAGCGCTCAGGGGCTACTCAACGCTTTGTGTTCCAGGTTCATTCCTGGCAGTACTCACTAGGGACAGGTGATGCCCAGGATCGAACCTAGACCTCTCAGATGCCAAGCCTTTGTTCCAGCTCATTGAGCTCTCTCTCCAGTTCCAGTAATCTTTTCTCAAAGTACTATTATATAAAGTCAGTTTAGTGAATTACAATGTATGCTACAAAATAGAAACAAGAATAATGAAATAGAATCAAATCAAATATAAAGTATGATTACATATATATAAATATGACAAATGTATGTAGATATATGATAATTTGGATACTTGGTAAGCTTTTCCTATTCATTTTTGCTTGCTAAATTGTTTGAAATACATTTCTTGCAATGAGTTTAAAATGTTGATTAATATCATGTAGACAACTTTGTCATAGCAGCCCCAGGACCAGGCTGAGTAATTGTTCAATTTCTGGCCTCAACCGGCAACTCTTTCCTTACTTCTGTCTGGAAATCCTTCACTATTATGCTTTGTGCTTCTGTGAGGAAGAAAAATCACAACTGTGATTGCTCTGGAGTTGCTTGCTGAAGCAAGTTTTTTCTTTCTTTCTTTTTTTTTCAAGTGCGATTTAGACAGAATGCATCAGGGTATAGATAAAAGTTCTATTTATTGGTCTAAAGTGAGATTCTAAAACTTTTACAAGAACTACTCCTCCAAGGCTGGGGATATAACTCAAGCCTTTTCTACTATAATTTGGGAATTTCTTTGAAACCACATTTTCTTTAATATTTATGTGAACCCATGTGAAAAAACTTAAAAATCAATGAAAAAGACAGACATTTCAGTAGAAAAGTGGGGAAGAGACTCAAAATGTTACTTCTCAAAAAGAATATCCAAATGGTCAAAAATATATATTAAAAAGAGGCTGGAGCAATAGCATAGTGGGTAGGGTATTTGCCTTGCACACAGCCAACCCGGGATCAATTCCCAGCATTCCATATGGTCCCCTGAGCACCACCAGGAGTTATTCCTGAGTGCAAAGCCAGAAGTAACCCCTGGGCATCGCTAGGTGTGACCCAAAAACGCAATATATATATATATATATATATATATATATGATTTCAGTAACAACATCTTCAAGAAATAAAATATGCAAATTAATGCCACAATAAAATACAATTGTTTTCCTATCAGAATGAAGAAAAAAATACAAAATTCACAAGTAACCATTTGATTATGAGTGATAAAAGTAGCTAGTACCATGCAACTCGGCTATCAAGTGATAGCCATTAGAAAAAGATGTAAATTTTATTTAGAAATGATTTTTCTTTTTCAGTTTATATTGAGGTCAGCGTCTTAGAGAAGACATTTTTGAAAGGGGTAACTTGGGAAATGGTCTTGAAGTCTGGGCATCAAAAGACTCCTTTCTATGGGGGGAGAGGGTAAATATTTTTGGCCCAGCAGTCATCAGAAGTAAAGTTGTGCAAGGAACAAGTTGTTTAAGGTTGATGTTGCATAAAACCCAAGAAAACAACTCCTGATCCTTTTATCTTGTGAAATATATGCATTGAAACTCATTTATTGTGTTGACAGAAAGCCATTTTTCTTTTCAAAGGAAGACGAATGCTGATTTTCCACACATAAACAGTGTAGAAAGTGAGTGGCATCTGTCTGGCTGAGCAGCATTCTTTCACTAAACTGAGCATTTCTGAATATCTCAGGGAGTGTGCCTGAGCCCTAAATTGTGCTGTGTGTGGCACCTATTTTAAGAAGCCAACACTGGAAGTCTAAGTATACTTTTCTAATGTTCTAGACCCTAGCTTCTTAAATTGTGAGTGACAGTTCCAAGTGGTGACTGCTTAGGTTTAAAGAAAAAATTGTCTTCCAATAATTTGTGTTTATTATCAAAAAGTAAATGGCAATTTTAAGAACAAATTTGAACAGGGTGGACAAACCTTCCTTTTGGTCAAACTCAGAGAGTACTCTGATTTTAACTGAGATTAGGATGAAAAGTCAAGTGGCTTGCACTCTGCAGTTTGTATTCCTAACCACTTTTTATACACTTACAACTTACAGAAAAATTAAACTGTTAGTTGTAAAATGTTAGTTTACCCAGATCACACTTGGTGTGTGGGTTTGTACTGGGATTAAATAGTTAAGAATAGAATGAGAACACTTAAAAATATTATTTTTTGTTGGTGTTGATATGGAGATAAGTCACCTACATATCTGGGTTCTGCAATCCCAAACACTGACAATTTAAAAGAAAGGATATTGGGCCAGAAAATTAGTACAGGGATTTTTTGTGCTTTCCTTGCCCATAGCCAACCATGGTTTGAACTCTCATCAAAATATATGATGCCCGAGCACAGCTAGGTTACCCCCACCTCACCACACTCCCTCCTAAAAGATATTTCTAACCATACTGCAGTTATCAAATTTTGTCAGCTTTAATATTGATACGGTATTTTAGTCTGCCATATACAGTAATTAATCTACCATTTACACTTCACTTTATCAAGTGAATGTCCATTATAATGATGGGCATTATAACCATTTTTTCCTTTCAGTCACCATCAACTCTCAGATTATATTGTCACATCTCTCACCCTTTACTCTAGACATTCCTATAATCATTCCACAGAGCTTAAGAAACAAATTTCACCTCTTTTTTGAAGAGTAGGGTACAATATAACTAGTTTAAGTGATACAGTGTTAAGAGTTGGTACAGCAATTTTTAAAGCCCCTTTTTAGTGAAAGAGTAATATACTTTAAAAGAAATATAATATCATGAAACTTTTGTCATAGTGATTCAATTTAAAGAACCTTTCTTTTTTGTCATTCTCATGTTATTTATACTTTTAATGATACAGCTACTTTTGAAAACTTTAAAATGGAACATAATTGTGTGCATGTAAGTATGTGTTTGTGTTTATACCAAGAATTATATGCCTGTACACGAGATACTTTTTCATTAATAAAACTTTCCCTTTTCTTTTTTTTTTCTTTTTTTTATTAGTGAAAAACCATGAGGTACAGTTATAGGCTTACAAATTTTGTGCTTGGGTTTCAGTTATACAATGATCAAGTCCCCATACCTCCACCAGTGCCCGTCATCCATCCCCATGGGTCCCAGCATCCCCCCCACCCTCATCCCCCCCCCCGTCCCATCCTGCCTCTGTGGCAGGGTATTCCCCCTTGTTCTCTCTCTCTTCTTTTGGGTACTGTGTTTTGCAAGAGAGGCTTTGAGTGGCAATCATGTTTGGTCTATCGACTACTTTTAGCATGCTTCTCCCACCCTGGGAGGGCCCTCACAACACCCTTCATTTGGTACTCTCTTCTCTATCTGAGCTTCCTTTTCACCTAGAGCCTGTGGCTGGCCTTCCATTCATGGAGCAAAATTCCTGGTACTAATCTCAGCCATTCCTGTGTGTCACTCTCCCTTTTTGTTGCTTTATGTTCCCCAGATGAATGCAATCTTTCTGTGTCTATCCCGCTCTTTCTGACTCATTTCGCTTAACATGATACTTTCCATGTAGTACCACTTGTATGGAAATTTCATAACTTCATCTTTTCTAACAGCTACATAGTACTCCATTGTGTAAATGTACCAAAGTTTCTTTAACCAGTCATCTGTTCTTGGGCACTCAGGTTTTTTCCAGATTCTGGCTATTGTAAAGAGTGCTGCAATGAACAAACAATTGCAGATGTCACTTCGACTATACCTTTTTGCCTCTCTGGGATATATTCCCAGGAGTGCTATAGCTGGGTCAAATGGCAGATCAAATTCTAATTTTTTGAGAGTCGTCCATACTGTTTTCCAAAAGGGTTGGACCAGCCGGCATTCCCACCAGCAGTGAAGGAGGGTCCCTTTCTCGCCACATCCGCGCCAGCACCGGTTGCTTTTGTTCTTGTGGATGTGGGCCAGTCTCTGTGGTGTGAAATGATATCTCATTGTGGTTTTGATCTGCATCTCTCTGATGATTGATGATGTAGAGCATTTTCTCATGTGCCTTTTTGCCATTCGAATTTCTTCTTTGCGAAAGTTTCTGTTCATTTCCTCACCCCATTTTTTGATGGGGTTGGGTGATTTCTTCTTGTGGAGTTTAACCAGTACCTTGTATATCCTTGATATCAACCCCTTGTCGGATGTGTACTTGGTGAATATCCTTTCCCATTCTGTAGGCTGTCTTTGTATTTTGGTCGCTGTTTCTTTGGAGGTGCAGAAGCTTCTTAGTTTAAGATAGTCCCATTTGTCTATCTCTGTTTTCACTTGCTCGGCCAGTGGCATGACATCTTTGAAGATACCATTAGCTTCAATATCATGGAGAGTTTTGCCGACTTTGTCTTCAATAAACATTATGGATTCTGGTCTGATGTTGAGGTCATAAATCCATTTTGATCTTACTTTTGTGCATGGTGTTAGGCAGAGATCTGAGCCCACTTTTTTGCATGTAGCCGTCCAATTTTGCCAGCACAGTTTGTTGAAGAGGCTTTCCCTGCTCCATTTCACTTTTCTTGCCCCCTTATCAAAAATTAGATGATTATATTTTTGGGAGGAAATGTCAGTATATTCAACTCTGTTCCATTGGTCTGCAGCTCTGCTTTTGTTCCAGTACCATGCTGTTTTAATTATTACTGCCTTGTAGTAGAGTTTGAAGTTAGGGAGGTTGATTCCTCCCATTTTCTTTTTCCCAAGAATTGCTTTAGCTATTCGTGGGGGCTTATTGTTCCATATAAATTTCAGGAGTGTTTGCTCCATTTCTTTGAAGAATGTCATGGGTATCCTTATAGGGATTGCATTGAATTTGTACAGTGCTTTGGGAAGTATTGCCATTTTGATGATGTTGATTCTCCCCATCCATGAACAGGGGATATTTTTCCATTTCCTCGTGTCCTCTTTTATTTCCTGAAGTAGCGTTTTGTAGTTTTCCTTGTACAGGTCCTTTACTTCCTTAGTTAAGCTGATTCCTAGATACTTGATTTTCTGGGGCACAATTGTGAATGGGATTGTTTTCTTGATGTCACTTGCTTCTCTTTCACTATTTGCGTATAGGAATGCCATGGATTTTTGGGTATTGATTTTATAGCCTGCCACTTTATTATACAAGCCTATTGTTTCTAGGAGTTTCTTGGTAGAGGTTTTAGGGTTCTCTAAGTATAGTATCATGTCATCTGCGAATAGTGAGAGCTTAATTTCTTCTTTCCCTATCTGGATGCCCTTAATATCTTTTTCTTGCCTAATCGCTATTGCAAGTACTTCCAGTACTATATTGAACAGTAGTGGAGAGAGTGGGCATCCTTGTCTCGTCCCTGACCTTAGGGGGAAGGGTCTCAGTTTTTCCCCATTGAGGATGATGTTTGCTGTAGGTTTGTGGTAGATGGCTTTAACTATATTGAGGAAAGTCCCCTCTATCCCCATTTTGGCAAGGGTTTTCATCATGAATGGGTGCTGGATCTTGTCAAAAGCTTTCTCTGCGTCTATTGATATGATCATATGATTTTTATCTTTTCTTTTGTTGATATGATGGATTATGTTGATTGATTTCTGAATGTTGAACCATCCTTGCATCCCTGGGATGAATCCCACTTGGTCATGATGTATGATCTTTTTGATGAGTTGTTGTATTCTATTGGCTAGTATTTTGTTGAGAATCTTCGCATCCGTGTTCATCAGGGATATTGGCCTGTAGTTTTCTTTTCTTGTGGTGTCTTTGTTTCCTTTTGGTATTAGAGAGATATGGGCTTCATAGAAGCTGTTTGGGAGAGTTTCTGTTTTTTCAATTTCCTGGAAAAGCTTGAGAAGAATTGGCAATAGGTCCTCTTTAAATGTTTGGAAAAATTCGCTAGTAAATCCATCTGGGCCTGGGCTTTTGTTTTTGGGAAGACTTTTGATTACAGTTTCAATTTCCTTGATGTGAATGGGTCTATACAGGTACTCTATATCTTCTTGATTCAGCTTTGGGAGATGGTAGAGATCCAGGAATTTATCCATTTCTTCTAGGTTCTCGTGTTTCGTGGCATAGAGACTTTCAAAGTAGTCTCTGATGATCTCTTGAATTTCTTTAGTTTCTGTTGTGATATCCCCATTCTTATTTCTGATTCGATTTATTAGGGTTCTCTCTCTCTGTTTCTTTGTGAGTGTTGCTAGTGGTTTATCTATCTTATTTATTTTCTCGAAGAACCAGCTCTTGGTTTCATTGATCTTTCGGATTGTTTCTTTGTTTTCCATGTCGTTGATTTCTGCTCTAAGTTTTATGATCTCTTTCCTTCTGCCTGATTTAGGCTCTTTCTGTTGATCCTTTTCTAAGGTCTTGAGCTGTGAGGTCAAATTGTTTATGTGCATCGTTTCTATCGACTTAAGATAGGCTTGCAGAGCTATAAATTTTCCCCTTAATACAGCTTTCGCTGCATCCCATAAGTTCTGGTAGTTTGTGTCTTCATTCTCATTTGTTTCCAGGTATCTTTTGATTTCATCCTTGACTTCGTTCCTGACCCACTCATTGTTCAGCATCGAGTTGTTTAATTTCCAGGTGTTTGATTTGGTTCTCCGTGTCTGTGTGTGATTCACTTCTATCCTCAGTGCATCATGGTCTGAAAAGATGGCTGATACTATTTCTATCTTCTTGATTCTGTTGAGGTATGTTTTGTGTCCTAGCACATGGTCTATTTTGGAAAATGTTCCGTGCGCACTGGAGAAGAATGTGTATTCTTTCTTTTTGGGGTGTAAAGCCCTGTATAAGTCCATAAGCCCTTTCTCTTCTATTACTTCTTTCAAAGCCAATAATTCCTTGCTGGGTTTTGTCCGTGTTGATCTATCCAGAGGTGATAAGGCGATGTTGAAGTCTCCAAGTACTATTGTGTTGGTAGTGATGTCCTCCTTAAAATCTGTTAGCAGTTGTTTTAAATATTTAGCTGTTCCCTCATTAGGTGCGTATACATTTAAGAGTGTGATTTCTTCCTGTTGTACGTATCCCTTGATGAAGAGAAAATAGCCTTCACTGGCCCTTCTAATCTTTATCAGGGTGAAATTAATGTTGTCAGATACTAGTATGGCCACCCCAGCTTTTTTGAGGGAGTTGTTTGCTTGCAGGATTGTATTCCATCCTTTGACTTTGAGTCTGTGTTTGCTCTGGCTGTTGAGGTGAGTTTCTTGTAGGCAGCAGAATGTTGGGTTCTGTCTCTGTATCCATTTTGCCACTCTGTGTCTCTTAACTGGTGAATTTAGACCGTTGACATTGAGAGAGAGAATGGTTATGGGGTTTTGTGTCATGTTTCTGTGCGGGTGTGTTGTGGTTGTAGGGTTTGTCTTTTCTTATAGTAGCCCCTTTAGGCCTTGCTTTAGGTTTGGTTTTGAGTCTATGAAGATCCTGAGCTGCTGTTTATCTATAAAATAATGTACTGTTCCTTCGATTTTGAGGGAGAGTTTAGCCGGGTAGAGTATTCTTGGGGAAGCATTCATTTCCATGAGTTTTTTGACTATATCTCGCCACTGCCTTCGGGCTTGTAGGGTTTCCTCTGATAGGTCTGCTGTGAATCTAAGGAATGCTCCTTTGTATGTGATTTCCTTCTTTGCTCTTGCTGCTTGCAGTATTGTGTCTCTATCGGCAGTATCGATCATTCTAAGTATGATATGTCTTGGAGTGTTTTTGTTGGGGTCTCTTTTAGCTGGCACCCTTCGGGCTCCTTGAACCTGAATGGCTGCATTGTGCAGCTCTGGGAAGTTTTCAGCAATGATTTGTTTGACGGTGTTTTTTTCGTTGGGATTATTTCCCTGAGGTTCAGGTAGTCCCATGATTCTAATATTGTTCCTCTTGGAGTCATCTGCTAGGACTCTGATTCTCTGTAGAGCCATTTTGAGGTCCCTTGCCAGTGTTTGTTGTTGCGTGTTGGCTTGTTGCAGCTGATCTTCCAGGTCACTGATTCTCTCTTCAGCTGCGGTCATTCTATTTTTAAGAGAAGAAACTGAATTTCTCATTTCATCTATGGAATCTTTTAATCGTGACATTTCTGCCCTCATTTCTTCTCGTAATTTGTCGATTTTTTCTGTGGTGTTACTGGCTGTCTGTCTGACTGTTTCATTGAGTTGATTGAACATCTTGATGACTTTGTACCTGAATTCTATGTCAGAGAGGTCCCTTAGGTGAGCTGTATTGACAGAATGGTCTAGATTGTTTTCGTTGTTCTCCCCTTGTGTTGGAGATTTTCTTTGTTTCTTCATATTGCTGAGTAGGTTGGGTTACTAGATTCCTTGGGTACTAGGTTCCTTAGTGTGGGAAAACAACCTGCGGCTGCGTGAGCGTTGGCCCGCTGGAAATTAAGCCACGCCCACTTTTGAGGCCACGCCCACTTTGAGGAGGCCACGCCTCTACAGAACCCTGGGTTTGGGATGAGATGGGCGCCGCCGTCAGGTCAGGAGTGAAGAGGGCAGGGCAGACGCTCAAAACTGCTTCTCTTCAGGCATCACGGGGGACACCTGGGGTCCTGCAGGGAAAGATGGAGGTCCCAGGGTCGCGAGCCGGCAGCTGTTCTGACCTGGAATTAAGATGAGATGGGCGCCGCCTCAGGTCAGGAGTGAAGAGGGCAGGGCAGACGCTCAAAACTGCTTCTCTTCAGGCATCACGGGGGACAACTGGGGTCCTGCAGGGAAAGATGGAGGTCCCAGGGTCGCGAGCCGGCAGCTGTTCTGACCTGGCATTAAGATGAGATGGGCGCCGCCTCAGGTCAGGAGTGAAGAGGGCTGGGCAGACGCTCAAAACTGCTTCTTTTCAGGCATCACGGGGGACACCTGGGGTCCTGCAGGGAAAGATGGAGGTCCCAGGGTCGCGAGCCGGCAGCTGTTCTGACCTGGCATTAAGATGAGATGGGCGCCGCCTCAGGTCAGGAGTGAAGAGGGCAGGGCAGACGCTCAAAACTGCTTCTCTTCAGGCATCACGGGGGACACCTGGGGTCCAGGCCAAGGCGTTGTTGGTGACGAGCTGTGGCCTAATCGAACCGGGCTGCAAGGGCTGTGAAAATCTCCACTCGGGCGGGGATTATATGTGAAAGGATGTTCGAGGGCTCTCCAGGTGGCTCTCTCTCTCTCTCTCTCTCTCTCGAAGCCCAAGTTTGGTGCTCTTGAACTACTTCTCCCTCAGAATGGCTGTTGCTGACTCCTGGATTCTTGCTTGCTTCTGGCTCTCTCTTCCCCCTGCTTCTGGCTCCAACTGCTTCTCCCTTTTCTTTTCTGTATTGTTGTTGCTGTGATAACCAGTGGTTGAACATTTTGTTTGTAGGGAAATACAAATGTCATTTTACCCAGATTGCAATTGGCATGTGCCTTGCTACTGAGATTAAACTCCTAGGCTCATGACTGGGCAACAAAGATCCACTACCATTAAGCCATATCTCTAGCCTCTGTCTGATAGGATGCTCATAGCATCTTGACTCATTAACACCAACACCAGGAAATAATTGAAGAATCTTTCATTAGGTTAAATGGCTAGATAATTTGTAGTATGTTAATATAATGGTGTGTATACAATAACAAAAATGTATAGACTAATGCTACCCATGAAAAACTGATTCTTCTAAATATTAGCAAAAAGAAGTAAATTTGATTATTTGGTTAAAATTAGGCAAAATGAATCTGTGTTAGAAGTCAGGGTAAGTGGTTACTTTGGGGAGAGAAACAACTGTTGTGACTACATTTTTGTCACCATTTTATAAAAGTAGCAATATGCAATTATTTGTGTACTACTAAAATGTCCTCCCGTTGTTCATCTATTTGCTCAAGTGGGCCCAGTAACGTCTCCATTGTGAGACTTGTTATTACTGTGTTTGGCATATCGAATATGTCATGGGTAGCTTGCCAGGCTTTGCCGTGCGGGTGAGATATTCTCAGTAGCTTGTCGGGCTCTCATACTAAATATACAGTATAAGGCCCTCCCGTTGATCGTCGATTTGCTCGAGCGGGCCCAGTAACGTCTCCATTGGAGACTGTGTTGTTACTGTGTCTGGCATATCGAATACTCTCGGTAGCTTGCCGGGCTCTCCGAGAGGGGCGGAGGAATCGAACTCGGGTCGGCCATGTTGGCCGCTTGTAAGGCGAACGCCCTACAATTCAGTGCAAATAAATTTTATGTAAAGTTTAATATAGTTTTTAAATTGTAAGTGTAGTATTTCTACAAAATCAGAAAATTGCCTCAAGTTAAGGGAATAATAGTATTTACATTGCTTTCAGGCTGTTTCTATAGGTATCGGGTACAAATTATAAAACGACATCTATATATGTTACATTATGTTCATCCACAAAAGTCTAGACTCCATTCATCCCCATACAATTGACCCAGTTTCTCTTAATTTACCCACCCTCTTTACCCTTCTTTTCTGGTGCTCCCACTGTTTGGCTCCTATAGTCCAGAGTTTGTTTTTTGCTATTTGCTCTTTTGTGTTGGGGTTTAATCTGGCTTATTGCGTTTTCTCTTTGACAACATGTTATGTTCTTTTCATTCCATTGGCAGCCTCTGGGTGCCCGCATGCTTAGTCAGTACACCACTGAACACTAAACTTCGCAGGAACACAAATTGAAAGTCACTGATCTGGTCAGATGAAAGCAAATGGAATGGAGCCAGCAGCCGTCTTTTTCTAACGACCCCTGGGGGTGACACCTCACAGGGCAGACACACTCTGGAACAGCAGAACTGACCCGAGGCCTGGTCGCTCAGCCTCCAGTGACAAGGTTCTGTTTGAGGGAATGTGCAGACTCATCCCGTCACATACAGTGTATGACTGCTGCCCTGTGTGGTTTCATTAGCATCTCCCGGGGCCAGACAACACTCTTGCCGGGAGGCACGGCAAAGCGATCTGCCTCTTCAGCAGGGCTCCTCAGCGGGCTGCTGCTCAGGGGCCTTCTTTTTAATCTCTTGCTGCCTCCCCGTGTTTCCAGATCATGCTCATTTCCCATTCAAATCATTTCCTGTGCCTTGAAAGTAGCACTTCTCTCCTTTATTCCGACTTAAATGCCTCAGACCTAGCTATAATATTTATTTTGATCCCTTGTGTATGTTCTAACACTTAAGCCATTGAGACACCAATGCCACCTCAACGATTCCTCGAAACAATTGTTTTCTGCACCCACTGTCCTGTGCTCATTCTGCTTTAATCCCAGTTAGGTCTTTAATATTGTAATCAATTAATACGGTTTTCTGCAAACCTTTTTGTCCATGTTCTGCTCATGGATGCAACAACTTACTCAGATCCAAATCATCCAACTTCAGTGATTTAATTTTTCAGATATCTATAGTTTAAGTGGATGAGAAAATACTTTCTAGAAACTTTATAGCAGGGTTTTCTTTATATCATACTGCTTAGGGCTGTATCAGAAATCAGTTGTTTATTCTCTGTGTATCACTTAGCAAGAAGTTAGAGCACCTACAATTGGTTTAGATCATAGTACAAACTACAGTCCTGGATAAAACACCGTCTACCGCTAGTTCTCCATGAGTCACAGGCCAATAATGAGTGGGTTTTACATTTTTTAATTGTAAAAAAGTTATAAGAATATTCTATGATAAATGAAAATTAGGTGAAAAATCTTAGCGTCTACAAGTAAAGTTGTAGTTTTTTGTTATTATTTTTGTTTGCCACACAGCTATATTTATTTTCTTATATCAGTCTTTCCTGTTAAAAAATGCAGGTGAGCAGTTATGAGTAAAATCATGTCGATCATGACACATTAAATATTGCTCTTTCACTTAGCTCTTTGACCTGACTAGGTTCACTCCATTTTCCTCTCTTGGCAAGGATCCACTTTCCCTGGACTTATAACTACCTGCCTAATTCTAGAACAAAATCAAAGTTCTATTAGCAGAAATCTAGAGAATATTATTAAGCTTACTTATTTCTCTAATGCTATTCTGTCATTCCTTCCCACCCAAATTAATTTGTGTATTGCTGTCAGAATGACCTTTCTAGAAGAATCTTCTTAACATCTTCTTTTTAAGCTTAGACCTTTATCAATTGTCAAATAAAGACCAAACTCAATTCATCATTCAGATGTCTTCTATGCTGTAGATCCATCTTACTTTTGTGTGTACTATATTCTTTCAGCTGGAGTGATAGCACAGCGGGTAGGGAGTTTGCTTTGCATGAAGCCTACCTGGCTTTGATTCCTCCGCCTCCCCCCCCCCACCCCCGGGGCAAACTACCAAGAGTATCCCACCCGCATGGCAAAGCCTGGCAAGCTACCCGTGACATATTCGATATGCCAAAAACAGTAACAGTAAGTCTCACAATGGAGATGTTACTGGGTCCACTCAAGCAAATCAATAAACAATGGGAGGACAGTGCTACAGTGCTATTATATTCTTTGTTAAAATCAGAAACCATGATTCTCATTTCTGTAATATTACACATACCCACATATGTGTATTTTTTGTTTGTTTTTGCCCTGGTGCCACATCCAGTGGTGCTCAGGTCTTACTTGTAGCTCTGTGCTCAAGGATCACTCCTAGTAGGCTCAGGGATCCAACCTAGGTTGTCTGTGTGCAAGGCAAACACCCTACCTGCTGTACTATCTCTGCGGCCCAAACATTGAGCTTGTGAAAATGCTAGTATTAAGTCAGTTTTAAGCATTTTGCTGTATATAGTTATATATGTATGAATATATATAATATATATTTGTGCAGTCTGTAATATTTTGAATCACTGTGGGAAAAGTTACAAAGCTTTCAGGTTTAAGCTTCGGTCATGCAATGATCAAACACATTTCCCTTCATCAGTACTTATTTTTCACCACCAAGAACCCCAATATAACCCCCCTCCCACCCCTCCCAATGCCTGTGAGGCAGATGAATTCTACTTAACACTCTATCTACTTTGATTACATTCATTATTTTGACAAAAGATGCACCTTTATTGTTTAGAGTTTACACCCACAATGAAAAGGCATTGTGAAATGATCTGTTGTCTACAGTTAGTTATGAGAACCATATGATTTTGATTTCTGATATTTTTACTTATTAAGCCTGGAGGTATTTCTGACAAGAGCCAGATAATTATGAAATTGGTTTCTGTGGCTCTGGACCCATGGCCGTGCCAGAGAGCCGCTCGTGGGGGGCAACTCATGACCTCGGTAGGGCGTGAAGCGCAGTGTGTAATCTTGATGAAATTGTGCAATTCAAGTTTTACTATGTGTGCCTAGTTGATAATACATACTAAAAATATAAATATCTTATAGATATTTAAATATGAATCTAATATCTGACCTTGGGTTGGTCAATGTTTTTTTAGGCATGATACCAAAATCACAAGGGGTAAAAAAATCCCTAATAAAATTGGCTATATCAGAACTATGTATTTTATGCTCAAAATAATAACTATAAAGAGAACAAAATGTTTTGGAAGAAATGATTTGCAGATTATTAACTTAATCAGAGCCTTTGTGTAGATGATCTTATAAGTCAATAAAAATAAAAGTAATTTAAAAATGGGCAAAATATTTGAATGAAAGTTTTTCCAGAGAAGATATGTGAATAGTAGTAAGCATACAAAAGATACTTAACACCATTATTTAGTACATAAATAGATTTCACACACAAAGCAGTGCTACTTTACATCGACTATGTTGACTAAAGTCAGAGCAACAAGAAAAAGTTGTAGAAAGATAGCCTTTCCTACTTTGAATAGAGAAGGTAAGAGACACCCACTTTAAAAAATAATTTGATTTTTTAAAATAAATTTCCCACATACTCAGTAGTTTCACTCTTAGGTTTATACTCATGAGGAGTATATATATATATATATATATATATATATATACACATACCTAAGCACTGTCCACTGTCCTCCCATTGTTCATTAATTTGCTCGAGCGGGCCCAGTATGTCTCCACTGTGAGACTCATTGTTACTGTGTTTGGCATAGTGAATACATCACGGGGAGTTTGCCAGGCTCTGCCGTGTAGGTGGGATACTCTCGGTAGCTTGCCAGGCTCTCCGAGAGGGGCAGAAGAATTGTGGAGGAATCGAACCCAGCTCGGCCAGCCGGCCGGCCACGGGCAAGTCAAACACCCTACCGCTATGCTATCGCTCCAGCCCGTATCTTTACTTGTAAAAACGTTTACATGAATGTCCATAGTAACTTTATTTACAGTCTTCCCAAAGTGGAAACTTTCTAAAAATCAGCAAACTGACTCAAAATGTTATATTTATACAATGAATTGTAAAAAACTAAGCTAGAAAAAAGCAACGAAGCACTAACATATGCTATGGCCTATATAAAACCTAGACATACTATGCTTTGTGAAAATAATACATATTGCAAATTTCTGTTTATATGAATTTTCTGGATAAGCAAATCTATAGAAACTGTCAAATTGTTATTACAGGCTTGACTGATGGAAGATTGTGAGAATGTGGATTGACTATTTATAGAGATATTATTGGGGTATGATGAAAATAATGTAACATTAGATCCATGGTGATGGCTGCACTGCTTTGAATGTACTTAAGACCAATGAATTCAGGAGTTCACTGTTATACTTTTATATGATATATTATAATCAAACAGATCTATAATATACACAGGATTTAAAGAACCATAGTAAGGGATATGGCCAAAGGCATCAGAACTGGGAAGTTAATTTATAAAACTGCATTTAGCTGGGTTGGGGTGGTGGATGAGAGGGCTCCCTGTTACAGTGCTGGAGAGAAGTTACTAGGCTGATGGTGGGTGTGGTGTTGGAATGGTATATGTATGAAACTATCATTGATTCTTATAAATCATAATGCCTAAATTTGAGAAATATGCTGAATTTCATGGCATCTCAAGTTTTTTTTTCCTAACAGCTACTTTTAAAAATGTGTTTGTTATCCAGATCATTAGGCCTATATATTTTTCTACACACATATTGGTCTGGGGTCACAGATGACAGTGCTCAGGGTCTACTTCTGACTCTGTGCTGGGAACCAATAAGTGCCACATACCAATCCCAGCTCTTTACATGTGAAGCATTTACTGCAGCCCATTAAGCCATCTCTCCAGCCATGCATTGTATGTTTAATGAAGTTATCAACATATAGCATTAGTCACATATTTGCAATATATGATTCTATTCTAAGCAGTAATCAAGTTTGATCATGTTTTTTCAGTGAATATTCAATGCTTCTGAAAAGTAAGCCTTTATAAGAGCAATGAATCTGAATAATAAAATTGCCAGCTTTTTTTTTTCTTGTTTTATTAGTGAAACACCATGAGGTACAGTTATAGGCTTACAAATTTTGTGCTTGGGTTTCAGTTATACAATGATCAAGTGCCCATCCCTCCACCAGTGCCCATCATCCATCACCACGGGTCCCAGCATCCCCCCCCATCCCCCCCCCGTCCCATCTTGCCTCTGTGGCAGGGCATTCCCCCTTGTTCTCTCTCTCTTCTTTTGGGTACTGTGTTTTGCAAGAGAGGCTTTGAGTGACAATAATGTTTGGTCTATAGACTACTTTTAGCATGCTTCTCCCACCCTGGGAGGGTCCACACAACACCCTTCATTTGATGCTCTCTTCTCTATCTGAGCTTCTTTTCACCTAGAACGTGTGGCTGGCCTTCCATTCATGGAGCAAAATTCCTGGTACTAATCTCAGCCATTCCTGGGTGTTAATCTCCCTTTTTGTTGCTTTATGTTCCCCAGATGAATGCAATCTTTCTGTGTCTATCCCGCTCTTTCTGACTCATTTCGCTTAACATGATACTTTCCATGTAGTACCACTTGTATGTAAATTTCATAACTTCATCTTTTCTAACAGCTACATAGTGCTCCATCGTGTAAATGTACCAAAGTTTCTTTAACCAGTTATCTGTTCTTGGGCACTCAGGTTTTTTCCAGATTCTGGCTATTGTAAAGAGTGCTGCAATGAACAAACAATTGCAGATGTCACTTCGACTATACCTTTTTGCCTCTCTGGGATATATTCCCAGGAGTGCTATAGCTGGGTCAAATGGCAGATCAAATTCTAATTTTTTGAGAGTCGTCCATACTGTTTTCCAAAAGGGTTGGACCAGCCGGCATTCCCACCAGCAGTGAAGGAGGGTCCCTTTCTCGCCACATCCGCGCCAGCACCTTTTGCTTTTGTTCTTGTGGATGTGGGCCAGTCTCTGTGGTGTGAAATGATATCTCATTGTGGTTTTGATCTGCATCTCTCTGATGATTAGTGATGTAGAGCATTTTCTCATGTGCCTTTTTGCCATTCGAATTTCTTCTTTGCGAAAGTTTCTGTTCATTTCCTAACCCCATTTTTTGATGGGGTTGGGTGGTTTCTTCTTGTGGAGTTTAACCAGTACCTTGTATATCCTTGATATCAACCCCTTGTCGGATGTGTACTTGGTGAATATCCTTTCCCATTCTGTACGCTCTCTTTGTATTTTGGTCACTGTTTCTTTTGAGGTGCAGAAGCTTCTTAGTTTAAGATAGTCCCATTTGTCTATCTCTGTTTTCACTTGCTCGGCCAGTGGCGTGACATCTTTGAAGATACCATTAGCTTCAATATCATGGAGAGTTTTGCCGACTTTGTCTTCAATAAACATTATGGATTCTGGTCTGATGTTGAGGTCATAAATCCATTTTGATCTTACGTTTGTGCATGGTGTTAGGCAGAGATCTGAGCCCACTTTTTTGCATGTAGCCGTCCAATTTTGCCAGCACAGTTTATTGAAGAGGCTTTCCCTGCTCCATTTCACTTTTCTTGCCCCCTTATCAAAAATTAGATGATTATATTTTTGGGAGGAAATGTCAGTATATTCAACTCTGTTCCATTGGTCTGCAGCTCTGCTTTTGTTCCAGTACCATGCTGTTTTAATTATTACTGCCTTGTAGTAGAGTTTGAAGTTAGGGAGGTTGATTCCTCCCATTTTCTTTTTCTCAAGAATTGCTTTAGCTATTCGTGGGAGCTTATTGTTCCATATAAATTTCAGGAGTGTTTGCTCCATTTCTTTGAAGAATGTGATGGGTATCCTTATAGGGATTGCATTGAATTTGTACAGTGATTTGGGAAGTATTGCCATTTTGACAATGTTAATTCTCCCCATCCATGAGCAGGGGATATTTTTCCATTTCCTCGTGTCCTCTTTTATTTCCTGAAGTAGCATTTTGTAGTTTTCTTTGTACAGGTCCTTTACTTCCTTAGTTAAGCTGATTCCTAGATACTTGATTTTCTGGGGCACAATTGTGAATGGGATTGTTTTCTTGATGTCACTTGCTTCTCTTTCACTATTTGCGTATAGGAATGCCATGGATTTTTGGGTATTGATTTTATAGCCTGCCACTTTACTATACAAGCCTATTGTTTCTAGGAGTTTCTTGGTAGAGGTTTTAGGGTTCTCTAAGTATAGTATCATGTCATCTGCGAATAGTGAGAGCTTAATTAAAATTGCCAGCTTTTAAGGATATCTACTTGCAGCCTGACTGACTTTATATATATGAAGTTCTAAGGAGAGATGAGAAAACCACTTATTTTAATAAGTATACAACAGCATATTTGTCAACTGCAAATATGCTTAGCAAGATATACTTGATACTAGACGTATAAAGTACATTGGAGCCAAAGGGGGGAAAAAAGACAAATTTTTATGGGTGCAGTATATCACAAAGTGATCTGGGAGAAAACTATGTAAGTCATTTTAAAAGAAGAATGCATCATTTTAAAAGAAGAATGCATCTAAGTCTAATTTCTAAGGATTGGCAGATCTTATTATGATGAACTAAAGATGCATTTGAGATTGCAATGGTATAAATAATGTTTTTATTTAATACATTTTAATATGCATTTTATTTCTGGTTTAAAATAATTGTTATTATAAATATTTTCCTTTTATAAATTCACGTTGTTCCAAATTTTGAGTATAAAATAATTTCATATTAATCATATATGTAGATTAACAATCTGTAAAATGTGTGTAGGGTCTGGAGTGAAAGTACAGTGGGCAGGGCATTTGCCTTGCACGTGGCCTATCGGGTTTGATTCCCAGCATCTCATATGGTCCCCTGAGTACTACCAGGAGTATTTCCTGAGTGTAAAACCAGGAGTAACCCCTGTGCATTGCTGGATGTTACCCAAAAAGCCATAAAAGAAAAAAAATTCTGTAACTTAAATTAGCTAAATTTTACTGCATTGTAAGATTTTACCAACAGAAACAGGAAAGGTAGAAGGGTTTGAGACTTTGTAATACCTGTAGATAAAATATCACTAAATGGAATTTCAATAAGAAAATGCTGTCCTTTTCAAGTTTCAGGCACCCTCAGAGTGGTTAAGTGTCCTGACAAGGGCCCTTTGAAGAGGAGAGTCATTAGCACATCTACAAAAACGGCTCTGGCAAGTGGCAGTCAAAACTGAATGCTGCTTAGTTGTGAGGTTGAGGAGAAAAGTCCTAATAATTCAGAATTATTTTACTACCGAAAATATGCCATGAAGATTTAACAGAAAAATATGCATTTTCAAAGTTTTGACTACAGTTATAGATTAAGGACATGACACCAATGTCAATTTCTATTTTTAAATGGTTTTATTTCCTGTGCTATGCCATTAATACTTCATTGCAGCTACATATCTGAAAAGAAGGCAAGTTCTACATTAGAATATTTACTAATGAAATTAAGTGATTACTTTAGGACAAAATTTTATCAATTTGTATTATTTAAACAATAGTGGTAGAAAATAGTGCAGACCTATTTCATATGGCCAAGAGAAACAAAACACCCAACTTTTATAACCTGTACAAAATTCAAAGCATATCAGGGAGCAAATCATGTGATTCCATACTATTCTATATAATTCTTATCGGTATTGAGAACATATTCATCTTTTATTTAAATGACAGATTGCTGAAGCACTCTCAGTACTGAAAATGTATTCTCATGGTACATGGCAATTGTACCCATTGATCCAACTGATCTCTTTTAAAATTGCTTCTGATTGCTCTTAGCATAGTAGCTAAGATGAAAAAATGTCCTCATGATTTCCTTTATTAAAATTTATTTATACTTTATTTGATTAATTTAAAATTTTATTTGCAGTGCAGGGGATCAAAGCAAGGACCTCACACATGTGAAACATGTTTTTTTTTTTCAAATTTTTATTCGTGAAACACCATGACGTACAAATTTTTATTCGTGAAACACCATGACTTACAAACTTTTGTGCTTGGCTTTCAGTTTTACAATGACCGAGTACCCATCGCTCCTCCAGTGCCCATTCTCCACCAGTGCTCATTCTCCATCACCACTGATCCCAGTGTCCCCTCTCCCCCATCCCACCCTGCGTCTGTGGCAGGGCATTCCATTTGTTCTCTCTCTCCTTTTGGGTGCTGGTTTGCAAAAGAGGCATTGAGTGGCAATCATGTTCGGTCTATAGTCTACTTTCAGCATGCTTCTGCCATCCTGGGAGGATCCTCCCAACACCCTTTACTTGGTGCTCCCTTCTCTATCTGAGCTGCCTTTTCCCCTAGCGTGTGCAGCTGGCCTCCAAGCCTTGGAGTGAACCTCCTGTTACTTATCTCAGCTATTCTTGGGTGTTAGTCTCCTATTTTGTTACTTCATGGTGAAACATGCTTTATCACTATGCCACATCCCATGCCCATTTCCTCAACTGTGATTTTGAGTTTACAGAGATTGAAAGTGGTTTTGTAATCAATATACATATTTTAAACTGTTAAAAATTGAATATCCATGACAGACCATTACAATGCTGTTCATAATTCAGTTTCAGTCACCAATGATCCAGCACTGATCCCTCTGCAGTGTACATTCCACCACCACATTTCCACCACCAATGTGCCATTTCCCTCCCACTATTCCCCAATACCCCACCCCTACTTTTTGTCTTGCTCTCCTTTTCCATTTTTTCTTTTTAGCTTTATTATTGAATCACTGTGAGATAGGCCATAAGCAATACAGTTTATAACAATCTTTTCTCTATTTGTAATTTACTACCATTCAGAAATAAATATATCACACTTTAATATGAAATAGTTGTATTATAAAGAATTGGGCTACTATAAGGTATATTTTCCTTAATTCTCTATTTTTGATTTTGGGGGGCTGGGCAGCGAATGGGCCAAACCTGCCAGTGCTCAAAGTCTATTCTATGTTCTGAGCTCAGACGTGGTCCCTGGCAGTACTTGGGGGACCTATATGTGGGGCCAGGGATAAAACCAGAGTCAGATGCATGCAAGGCAATACCTCCTGTACTCTCTCTAACCTCCTTCCATGGTCTTTTTAATGTATATATTTTCAGCAAATGCATTGCAAGATTCCAGTAGAAAAAGAAAATTTTCTGCAGCTGGGGATTTGCCATTTACTACTTTTAGTCTTATTCAGTTTACTCCTATAAAGATTCCTCAGAATAAATATTTTACTACCCTTATTAAAAATGTATTTTCTACAGCTGTAGTTCCTAGGGGATTTTCTGTTAATACCATCACATAGAATGAAGAAGTCACTGCAAAATATTTTCTAAGTTGAAGTAGTAGCACTGTAGCACTGTCCTCCCGTTGTTCATCGATTTGCTCGAGTGGGCACCAGTAACATCTCCATTGTGAGACTTGTTACTGTTTTTGGCATATAGAATATGCCACAGGGAGCTTGCCAGGCTCTGCCATGCAGGTGGGATACTCTCGGTGGCTTTCCCCGCTCTCTGAGAGAGATGGAGGAATAGAACCCAGGTTGGCCGAGTGCAAGGCAAACACCCTACCTGCTGTGCTATTTTCAAGTTGAAGTAAAGGAAGAAAACAAGAGCTCTACAATTTTTTGTCTTTAGTAGAGGAGGCCATACCCAGCACTGCCTTGGGGACCAAAGCCACCTCTACTTGTGTTTCGTGGGACATGTGGCTCCGGGGGCCAACTGGGGGCTTTGTACATGCAATATATAGTTTTTGCAATTGGAGTGCCACTTTCCCATTTCTCAAACTCTGAGAATTAAAAACATTGTTGAAATTGCACCTGATTAAAATTATATATATATCTCATGTATACATTATCATAAATCACTTCTATCTTTACTACAGATGTCCACCACTAAAAGCCTGATTTCATCCTTCACTTGATCATTGACCACATTAACTTGATTTGGTCTGGAGCTATAGCACAGAAGGTAGGGTAGCACAGAAGACTTGCCTTGTATGCAGCTGACCCGGGCTGACCCCGGTTTGATTCCTCAGCCCCTCTCAGAGAGCCCAGCAAGCTACCAAGAGTATTGTGCCTGCACAGCAAAGTCTGGCAAGCTAACCGTGACGTATTTGATATACCAAAAACAGTAACAAGTCTCACAATGGAGACATTATTGGGGCCCGCTCGAGCAAATCGATGAACAACGGGAGGGCAGTGCTATACAGTGCTATAACTTGATTTATCCATTCCCATAAATCTTCCCTTCTGGTAACCACTAATTTGATCAATTGAAAAAGTTGATATTTTTTAGTGGATTCATTTAAAAGTACTGCTTTTTGATGAACATTACCATGCTGATTCAAAATAGAACTTTATAGGATATGAACCATGAACAAGTTCAGTAGAGTTTATACCCTTGTTTGACCCTGGTGCTCAGGACCAGCTGCCACGGGCCAAGTCCAGAGTCAGTTGAGCCCTGTGAAAACACCTGCTCCAACATGAACTTTTGTCCTTAGATCCATGTTATTTGAGGCTTCAGAGCAGCCTCCTCCAGGATAACAGATGTCCAGGATTAGAAGTGAAACTCCATCTGCAGTGGTATCTCACACATCTGTAACGTAGGGCACGTGAGAAATGCTAAGTGCCTCTTTCAGAAGCAGCTGGCACTATGGACATTCCTTCACAGAAAGGACAAAATATGCTTCTCTTTTGAGTAGGTACACCTTGCTTACACAGGCACTCTCAGGGTTACGAGCGAATCTATCAAGTTTGTTTCTTTAATAATCTCTTATTGAACTGACCATCGAATATCTTGTTTTCAAAAGAAGTTCACCATGGAAATGATTAAAGAACACTTAGATCCAATGTTTACCCTGCACATATTTTTTCCATTGGTAATGCATTTTATCTGCAACTAGAGGGAAACTGAGGACTTTGGTGGTGGGAAGTGTATGCTGATGAAGGGATGGGTGTCTGAACATGATATGATTGAGACCCAATCATGAACAACTTTGTAATTTTGTATATCACTGTGATTCAATTTAAAAAATTAAATGGAGTTAAGAATGAAAGAGAAAAATTATCTCATGTGTTACAGATATTAGTAAAAGGTTCAAATATAAAATTTTTAAGATTACATTTGACCCTTAAATTTGAGTTTAGCAAATTTGTTTTGTGATACTCTTGATGTTGATATTGTTCAGAAAAGGAAAATATGTCTGAGTCACCTCTACATGTCCTTAATGATATTTTTGGATTGGTGGTGGTGGGAAGGGTGGGTCTTTCTCGTTGGTAAGTAAAAATTCTTTATATTTTTTACATACTTATCTTTTAGACATTTCTTATTATTAGTTATTCATCTTCTCTGTGACTTATCTTTTCACTTTAAAATAAAGATATTTTGTTTTATAAAATTTTTACGTTGATTTGAATGTAGTTTAAAATTTTATAAATATTAATCTTGTATATTTGACCTTTTCCTGTCATATTTTAAGAATTTCTTCCTTTTTGGATATCATAAATCTATTACATATATTGTTCTAAAAGTTAGCTTGTCTCTTTGTAACTTCTTGTATGCCTCCAATTAATTTAGTTCCTGTCCTCTAGTTTCGCATTCAGGCAGTTGGAGATGAAAGGAGTTAAAAAAAAAAAGAGCATAAAAGACTGTAAAAACCAAAACTGTGTAAGTGCACATGCAGAGGGGTGGGAAGGCATGGCAACTGAAAACACAAAGCAGTGAAAATCCTATCAAATTTTAAGGTGCATTAATGAATAGTTGAAACGGGTGGGGCTTAAAAAGGAAGAGGTGGGAAAAAAAGGAAGGAAGAGATGGAGCGAAGTTCAAGCTCATTATACAGGATCTGAAATCATTTTAAAGAGTTTGGTCTCCACACTATAATTCAGTTTCAAAGTGTTACTAGTGGAAAATTGATAATAGTTGATAAAACGTTGATAGTGGAAAGTAGCAGTATCAGAGATGTGTTAATAAAATTGTTCAGGAATAATTGGGAAGGGGAATGGAGGGATATATGGAAAGGGGAAGGATGAGGCAGATAAAACTCAGTAGTTTTCATGTAATAATGCAGTGTCATATCAATGACTCTGAGTTCAGTATCAGGACAGTTCTTGAGTTACACATCTCCAGAGATGGAACCAAGTGAGTATGTTCAAGATGTATTTAGAAGAGCAATCTTGGTCCCTGTCGTCCCAATCAATCCCTTTAGCTGTTTGTGCCATAGAAGTTAGTGGTGATAAAAGGAAGTTCAAACGTTTGGAATAGGGTGCATCATCCAACTCATCCTTACTTTGATGAAAACTCTACGTTGTTTTTTATTGAACCACATAGAATGATTTAGAGAATATATATGTGTGTGTGTGTGTGTGTGTATGAATGGTTCAGAAAAAAATGATCTATTCGAAACATTCCTTCTCATAAACTTCTAAGCAATGGTTTTCTTCCCTTGTGCAGCTTTTCCATTATCCAAAAGCACCTTTTTATGTCTTCATTAGGGATTTATAAAATAATTATAGAAAACTTTATAAATGAAGATTTCATTTTGCGTTTTCACCAAGTAAGTTACCTATAGGGTTGGCACATTGCGTTTTCACCAAGTAAGTTACCTATAGGGTTGGCACACTAACAGTATATGTATTTTAGAGTTTGTTGACTTAGTTATTTATACATTAATGTTAACATGCTTAATCAGATTGCTGCTTGGCATTGTCTGCATGGAGCAAAAAGGGAATTTTTATAAAAGGGAAGCCATTTGGAGGTACTATGGGTTGAAGCATATTTTAATATATTCATTGTATGAACTTAAGGTGCTCATTCTCAAGGAAGAAAAAAATGAAATCTGCATTTATAAAGTTTTCTATAATTATTTTATAAATCCCAAAATGGAATAACCGATTTTTCTATCTCTTATTTTCCTGTGTGTCTCCCACTGTCCTAACAATTCTTTTTCTCCACACAATTGAGTCACTGTAGCACTGCACTGTAGCACTGTCCTCCTGTTGTTCATTGACTTGCTTGAGCCGGCACCAGCCACGTCTTCATAGTGAGACTTGTTACTGTTTTTGGCATATTGAATTCACCATGGGGAGCTTGCCAGGCTCTGCCGTGTGGGTGGGATACTCTCAGTACCATGCCGGGCTCTCTGAGAGAGACAGAGGAATCGCACCTAGGTCGGCCGTGTGCAATTCTAAGCGTACCTAGAATTTGAAATTTCAGATGGGGGGGTGTGGGGTTGGGTAAGGAGGCAGCTTAGAGGGACGGAGCATGCGGGAGCCTCAAGTCTGAGCACTTAAAATTAGTATTTTGATGGCTTTAACACCATGAACATTTCATTTTAGTTATTGAATGGGTAAAATTGAATTGGGAGTTAGTCTGGAAGTTAAAATATTACATTATCCAGTTATTCTAGAGGAACATCTATGTAAGGTCCAAATAATGCTGAATAAGTAGAGTTTTGAAAAACTCCACTAGCAAGTATATCTGGTTTTAATGTTTACATTCCAATAGGTTTTGATTTACATATGAAATTGTATATGAATCTCCATGTGAAAAGGTCCATTAGTAAGCTATAGGGTATGAGACATGTCCCTTTTACTTTCTTGGATTTTAATAGAGATCCTTGAATACCCTAATATTGTGTGCCTGATTTTGTGAGATGTGTGAGTGGAAAGTGTTCCCAGAGAGGAGGGATGAAAATTTCATAGTCTGCAATTCTCAATCTACTTCTCTCAGTCAAAGATTTACTTTCTTTGACATTTTTCATTATTTCTTGAAAATCATTTGAAATTATGGGAAAAGGAGAGATCATTTTATATGCTTGTGGTAAATGTCTTAAGAGGCATATGTAGGACTTTTGTGAGCCCAATGACATTATTTTTTCCATTACCCTTGGTCTGGATTTTATATTTCTGGATTTTATATTTCTGAAGTGACTTCTGTATTACTAGCAAATAAGATCAATGCACTCTTCTCCTCTGGGTTAATTTTGCAGAATTTTTGTGTTTTTCTTGTGCCTCCGTGTATATACAGATTATATTGTACATAAGTTATAGATATGTTATATATTGTATGTATGTGTATGTTTATTGTGTATACCTATATCTATATATAATTTACTTTTAAATGCCTCAACTGAAGTTGTTAAGTTTTTATGTCTGAACATAACTTAGCTCAGATGACTCTATGGGATGCCAGGGATAAAACCCTACTCACTATATTGTCAATCCAGCATCCCTTCCAAGACAATTTTTTAAAGTATTTCACTCATCATTATTCCAAGATTTGTATTTCATCGAAGTAGGTCTGGCAAAGTGTGGTATTGACAATAGTAATTATTTACTGTTCTGAATATTTTCCTCTGCCTTCTTGGAATTACTTTGTATGATTTAGATTACAACCCTACCTCAGGATTCCTTTCAGTTCACCAAGACTTCATCACTAAATTTTTCTTCCGGGATTTTCTTGCGTGGTTGACCCACTGCTTTGAAAGAAGACCCACTGCTTACTTGACACTTTGTTCCCTGAGTTGAGGATGTCCTCTGTGAGGGATCGAGATGGCTTTATTGATGTCCACAGCCCTTTCCTAAAACGAGGAATATCTCACACTTTCTTCCACATTTCTTCTCTCTCTGAGAATGCCATACATCTTCAACATCTTCCGTTTTTTTTCACCCAAGCCGCTGCCATCTGCTCTGGTTTGCTTCCTGGTCTGAGGAACTGAGCCTGCTTTCATTCTTAGCGTCTAAGGCTTTATATTTACATGACTATGGTGTAATTCACTTGCTTCAGCTTTTATGTGTGAGACAGAGTATTGCTAACCTTCCCCTTTCAGACAACAGATGAGAAAACTTACGGATTCATATCTTCACATGGCCCTCTATCAATGCCAACAGAAAATATCCTCTTGTAGGTTAGACCAAATGTGTCTCTATTATTTTAAAGAGGCAGTGTATATGTCAGGAAATCTCCAAGATATATAATGTTATTTTTAGTATTCTGCACTGGACATTTTCTGATGGAAAATGGTGATTTTCTTGGACCATATATTTGCTCTTTGATTTGTCTGTTCCCAAGCTCAGGTCAAAAGTGAGAGCACAGATATTTCTGATGAAAAAGGCTGAAGTATCCCTAAGGACAGTTATTAACTATGGTCCACACTGCCTCCAATATTGTTCTTCCTGGAATGAAACCTCCAGAAGGAAAGAGTGCTGTTGTTTGTTCAAATATTTGGAACATGTCTGCTGAGTTTTTTTTTTAATCTAGATGGAAGGAAGTATTTCTTTGTTTGACACATCAATATGTGCTCTGTTCACTTGGAAAAAGGCACTGTGTCTATCAACTTGAAATAGGCAGGTAATAAGTGAACACCACCATAGGCCAAAAGGAAACTGACCCTTCTACCTTCCTACAAATGCTCTCTGCCATTTTTATGAGCATGAATGACACAGTGGATGTATTCCATACATCAACTCATTGAACCTGACAAATAATTTCTATTATCTTCCCTCAATAGTTACAGAAACTCTTATTTAGAGGGGTTATTTGTTTCTAGACATATAAATAGTAAGAACTATGATTCAAAGACACAGAAGAACTATGATCCAATTTCTTGTTTCAAAATTTGTATTTCTATTTACTCTCTGTATAACTGGTTGTGATGCAGTAACTTTAGGACCACTGATACTATTAGGAACAAAGTGTTTGGCTACTGCAGGGGTTAAGACACCTCCCTTGTATGTAGACAACTCTGCTTTTACTTTTATTTATTTTTTAATTTTTTAAAAAAATTTTATTAGTGAAACACCTTGAGGTACAATTGTGGACTTACAAGTTTTTGTGCTTGGGTTTCGGTTATGCAATGATCGAGTACCCATCCCTCCACCAGTGCCCATTCTCCACCACCACTGATCCCAGTATCCCACCCCCTCTTCACCCCATCCCAGCCCGCCTCTGTGGCAAGGCATTCCCTTTTTGTTCTCTCTTTCCTTTTGGGTGCTGTGGTTTGCAAAAGAGGCATTGAGTGGCAATCATGTTTGGTCTAGAGTCTACTTTCAGCATGCATCTCTCATCCTGGGAGGATCCTCCAAACACCCTTTACTTGGTGTTCCTTTCTCTATCTGAGCTGCCTTTTCCCCTAGCATGTGTAGCTGGCCTACAAGTCATGGATTGAACCTCCTGGTACTTATCTCGGCTATTCTTGGGTGTTATTTGCCTATTTTGTTGCTTTATATTCCTCATATGAATGCAATCTTTCTATGTCTGTTCCTCTCTTTCTGACTCATTTCACTGAGCATGATACTTTCCAGGTAATACCACTTGTATGTAAATTTTATGACTTCATCTTTTCTTAAAGCTACATAGTACTCCATTGTGTAGATGTACTAAAGTTTCTTTTACTAGCCATCTGTTCTCAGGCACTCAGATTTTTTTTCCAGATTTTGGCTATTGTGAATAGTGCAGCAATGACCAAACAAGTGCAGATGTCATTTTGACTATACTTTTTTGCCTCTCCGGAATTTATTCCCAGGAGTTGTATTGCTGGGCCAAATGGGAGCTCAGTTTCTAATTTTTTTGAGAATTGTCCATACTGTTTTCCAAAAGAGCTGAACCACTCGGCATTCCCACCAGCAATGAAGGAGGGTCCCTTTCTCTCCACATCTGTGCCAACACCGGTTGCTTTTGTTCTTTTGGATGTGGGCCAGTCTCTGCGGTGTGAGATGATATCTTATTGTTGTTTTGATCTGCATCTCCCTGATGATTAGTGATGTAGAGCATTTTCTCATGTGCCTTTTTGCCATGCGGATTTCTTCTCTGAGAAAGTTTCTGTTCAATTCATCGCCCCATTTTTTTGATGGGGTTGGATGTTTTCTTCTTGTGGAGTTCAAGCAGTACTTTGTATATCCTTGATATCAACCCCTTGTGGGATGGGCATTGGGCGAATATCCTTTCCCATTCTGTAGACTGCCTTTGTATTTTGGTCACTGTTTCTTTTGAGGTGCAGAAGCTTCTTAGTTTAAGACAGTCCCATTTGTCTATCTCTATTTCCACTTTTTTGGCCAATGGCATGTCATCTTTGAAGATACTGTTCGCTTCAGTGGCGTGGAGGGTTTCGCCAACCTTGTTTTCAAGGATTCTTATGGATTCTGATGTTGAGGTCTTTAATCCATTTTTTTTTTTTGCTTTTTGGGTCACACCCAGCTGATGCTCAGGTGTTACTCCTGGCTCTGCACTCAGGAATCACTCCTGGCAGTTCTTGGGGGACCAAATGGGATGCTGGGTATTGAACCCATGTTGGGCACATGCAAGGCAAATGCCCCACCTGCTGTGCAATTGCTCCATCTCCAAGGTCTTTAATCCATTTTGATCTTACTTTTGTACATTGTGTTAGGTAGAGCTCTGAGCCCATTTTTTTTTTTTTGCATGTAGCTGTCCAGTTTTGCCAGCACAATTTGTTTAAGAGGCTTTCCTTCTCCACTTCAGACACTAGTTTTATCCCCAGAACTGCAAATGGATCCCTGAGCACTGAGCCCAGGCTTATCCCCTGAATACTACAAGGTGTGACTCCTAACAAAAAACCCTCCCATTGTTGTGTGTATTGAATTGTATATGGCAAGTGCTTGTTAATGTGTCATCACTAACAGTGAATGAATCTTAAATAGGGCCATATCACATACAGCTATGCAGTTGCATTAACTTTATTTTGAAAATAAAACAACTTTAATTCTTTTTTCCTTTTTTTCTTTTCTCCTGCCTTTTGCTGTTGTGATGAATGAAGTTTTCACATTTGGGGATAGTGCTCACATGCACTTGTTTGAGATGCCCTAGAGATAGTATGCAGCCTTGTGGTGCCAGGGATTCCAGATAGTGATGGTTTGGGTATCACACTCAGGTTGTGGGTGGTTCTGGGGATAGAACTTGTGGCCTCACACCTGCAAAGCAGGTGCTGTACCAGTGACATTTTCTAATAAGGATAATGATAGATAATATAATGACACATGAATAGTCTTCATTGTCTATAAGAATGTTGATAGACAAATCTTGAAATATAAAATACATAATCAAAAATTTTTCCCCTAAATTGACATCACATTAGATAGTTTTTACCATTGTATGGCTCTTGGTTTTAAGGTAGTAGTTACATTTGATGTTTGTGTGTAGATGTCTTCTCCATGATATTTTATTGTTACAACTTGGATAGAGCATTTGAATGTGGGGTGGTGATAGACAAAAAAAGAAACCCCACAAACTTGAATATCAAAAATTGATGAATTTGGACTAGAATGCAAGCTCCCCATAATCATTTTCCCCAACAGTGATTTGGGGAAAGTTGCATAACTACTTATGCTTAGTTTCTCTTATGCAAAATGTAGATAATTTTTCTGTGTTGGCATGAAGCTTAATTGAGATAATATATGATAAATATATTTTAAACTTGAGTGAAAAGATTGAATAGATTTGGGGCTGGAGCGATAGCACAGCAGGTAGGGCATTTGCCTTTCACACAGCCACATGGCCAACACAGGTTCAATTCCCAGCATCCCATATGGTCCCCCGAGCACCACCAGGAGCAATTCCAGAGTGCATGAGCCAGGAGTAACCCCTGAGCATCGCTGGGTGTGACCCAAAAAGCAAAAAATAAATAAATAAATAAAAAGAAAAGACTGAATAGATTTTAGTACATTTAAAATATTTCTTTTTTTTTTACAACAAAAATCATAAACAAGCTTGAAAGGCAAGTTTAGATAAGGGGAAAGATACTTATTAAGGGATTAAAATGTATAGAGAACTTTAAAAGTCAGTAAGAAAAAGACAAGCAAAAGACAAGTGAAAGAGTTAAATGATAGTTAAAAAGTTAAATATTGAATAAACAAGAAAATTCCCAACTCATCAGTAATCAGGTAATTAGAAAATGCAGGTTTTAAAAATGCAAATTTTAAGAATGCTAGCACTTCATGTTGGCAATTTTTACCCCTTTGGTTCTAAGGGTTGAACTCCAGAACTTCCATTAGTCTTATCTCCCCTCCTTCCCTACTACCATATACTCTCCCCATTCAAATTTGTTTGCCTTCGAGTAATGTAAATCTATTAAATATTCAAAGCATGATCTCTAATACCGAACGTTGCTACCCAGCCCTATGTTTTCATTTTTTTTCAAAGTCCACTGAACAGTGTTACTGAAGGCTAGAAAAATGGACATTTATTCCTTTAAATTTAACTTGATTAAATACATTTAATTTTAATAAATTTATTCCTTTAAATGTAATTAAATTTCAATTCCTTTAAATTTACATTCCTATAAATTGATATACCACTTTGGAGAATAATTTGTTATCATAAAGTTAATTGATGCCTTATTTTGTACTTTCAAACCAATGAGAAAACAATTTCAAGAGACATTCACATGGAGATGTGTTGAATTATTAATCATGCATCATTAGCAAAGAATTGGAAAAAACTAAATACTGAGTTGTGGAGAAATGGAAGATAAATTGCAAGTAGTAGCAAAATGAGGACTACTTGTATTTAACAAATTTCAGGAATATAATTGATAAGGCAGTCTCTGAAGAAAGCTGATGACACATAAGTAGCTTTGTAACTTAAAAAATAATCATGCAGGGGCTAAGGCGATAGCAGAGCGGGTAGGGCATTTGCCTTGCACGCAGCCAACATGGCCGATACAGGTTCGATTCCCAGCATCCCATATGGTCCCCCGAGCACCGCCAGGAGTGATTCCTGAGTGCGTGAGCCAGGAGTAACCCCTGAGCATCGCCTGGTGTGACCCAAAAAGAAAAAAAAATCATGCATATTTACATTACTCAAAGGCAAACAAATTTGAATGGGGAGAGTCTATGGTAGTAGAGGAAGGAGGGGAGATAAGACTAATGCAAGTGTTTATTTTATTTGGGCCACAATTAGCTGTTCTCAGGGCTTACTCCTGGCCTGACCGAGGGTGTCTCCCAACAAGCTCAGGGAACCGTAGGGGATGTTGGGGAAAAAACCTGGCTTAGCCACATGCAAAGCCAGTGCCCTAGCCACTGTATTATTAGCTCCAGACCTAAAGCCAGCTTTAGTAAAGCTCTGGAGAGAGTAAGGAGGGCTGAGTGCGGGCTCTGTATATGGGAGACCCAGGTCTGTTCCCGAGTCTGGCGTGGACCCTGGCACCAGAGCAGATGGTCTCCAACCTCTCAGGTAGGAGTAGCTTCTGAGCATTGCCAATTGTGGCCCCAACCTTCTTTCCACCACCCTCATAATAGAGAGCATTAATAGTCCCTATTATAAAATTTGATGTTAAGTAGTTCTGACATAAATTATTGACAATATATGTATAGAAAGAATATATAAACTAAGAACATTCTGACAGTAACACAATATGTACCAAAATACAATTTGTCTTAATGTGTGCATATATGTGCATATATCAGTGTGTGTATAAATATATATATGTATATGTATATAACATCTCTTCTATTTTCTTATTCTGCTGTTACCCAGATTTTATGCTATAATGTATAAATCAGTATATCGCTAGTCTTCTTTTCTTCACTTCCTCCTAAAAGGAAGGTTTTAGTGCTTCCCCTAAAAAATATTAACTATTTCTGAGTGTTTTTGGTAGTATGCTCTTAGGTAAGGGAAGTCCTTTTCTCTTCCATGTTTGCCAAGAAATATACTTTGTGATGGGTGGGAGGGCCCTCCCAAGCATTGCTCAGGCTGAAGGGTGCCCCCAGTGAATCTCGGCCCACCATCCAATGCCTCAGTGCAGGGGCCTGAAGAGGTCATGCTGCTTGGGTCTGTGGTGTCTGGGCTACCCAAACCAGCATGAAGGTGCCAGAGCTTCTGTGGCTGCACAAAGCAGTGCTCAGGAGACCAGGTGTTCAGGGAATTAAACCTGGGTTTGGGAATGTGCTAGGCATGTGCCCTGAAAGTTCTACTCTCTCCCAGATTCCATGAGGATGTATTTTTAGCTGTAAGAGGATGTTCAATTTGTTTATACTCAAACTATTTTGAAGGTTATTTTTGTTTAACATGATGAATGGCACTCATGGATTCTCGGTCTCATCTAATGGTTCGAGTCTCTGGGTTGTGCCCACACTCTCCACGGAACTGCTGTCCTAGCTCCGTGCCCAGTCTCCTATGGGGAATCCTCTCCGTCAGCCTGAGGGAAGGTCATGTTCACTCAGCTTTAGTCTTGCTTCCTAGACTGAGAGCTTTTGTGTGTTTATTTTTCTACGTCTGTCACTTTTTTAGTTAATGGGATATTTCTGTATAAACTGTTTTATCTAGTACATTCAGTTGTTTGGGGGGAATTGTTTATCACAAATACTGTAGTAAGCAGACATCTCTCATATTATTTATTTTTAAATGAAAGTAAGTATGATATATTGTTATCTTGTGTGAGATTTGACTAAAGCGTACATTTGTGTCATATTTTTCCTGTTATTTTGTCTACTTTATGTTGTAAAATCACCATCATTTTGTGGTTTTTGAAGACGTTCTTGTTCTGCGTGGTAGAAGAAAAAAATGCATTTAGCGCACACAGAAATCCTTGACTTTTCCTTTTAAAATTGCTCACATTTTTCCCTTCAGCATCAAAGTCTTTTCTCCCCATGGACTTGTGACAGGGATGTTTCACCCTTATCATCACATGTTTGGTACTAAGAGACCGCAGAGCAATAAGCGGAAGCCCAAGCACATTTCTTTGGCTTCTGTAGTGACTTGGCTTCTGCAGTGACTTCTCCTCCGCAGCCCTGAATCTCATTTTTCACTTTCTCTGTGAAAATCACCTGTCCTGTAACCTCTGTTGTGGGGAGAGGCAGTGCTTATCTCTAGAACCTGAAGGGGGAAGTCAGCCTTGCTTCCTAGACTGAAAGCTTTTGTGTTTACTTTTCTACGTCTGTCACTTTTTTAGTTAGTGGGATATTTCTGAATAAACTGTTTTATCTAGTAACCAGAAGCAGCAGTTGCTAAGTTATGCGAAGAGGATTCCATAACTGAAGCTCCAGCATCTAGCTTCTACCCTTATCTAGATTTCAGTTATGGAAGCAGCTAGAAAACTGCTTCCCTCATGTGCCTCCTTCAGCTTCCAAGTCCAGATTGAAGGCAATGCGTGGTCCCTGACAGAGCTGCGGTTTGTGGGGATCAAGCCCTGAAAGAAGTCACCCTAGGGAAGGATCCATGTGAGAGCCTCTAAGGGACTAGACATTTTAAAGCTTGGCACTCATTAAGGAACTCTGCCAGCTCCATAGGATGCTTAAGGTTTTAGAATTAAAGCCAGGCCAGGAAAAATATTCTAAGATTTCTGTATCATCTATATCCATGTGTATGTCATTCTCTACTGGGAAAATATTGAGTGGATATTCTGCTTTTATCTATACATTAAAAGACTTTGAACACTTAAAGTAGTGTTAACGTGATTTTCTTCAGAACACAGCATATGTATCTGTTTAATTTTTCTTCAGAGAAGGGGGGAGGACATTTGACAGTTCCTTCCTAGAAGCAGTTTGATAAAAATTCAGCTATTGCCATATTCTTTCATTATCCACTATGGCTTAAGAATTTTATGCCTTTAAAAAAGTATAGTTGTAGTGACATCTGCACTTGTTTGTTCATTGCAGAACTGTATACAATAGTCAAAATTTAGAAAATACCTGAGTGCCCGAGAACAGTCGACTGGTTAAAGAAACTTTGGTATATCTATACAATGGAGTACTATGTAGCTGTTAGAAAAGAGGAAATCAAGAAATTTACATAAAAGTGGTACTACATGGAAAGTATCATGCTAAGTAAAATGAGTCAGAAAGAGAGGGATAGACATAGAAAGATTGCATTCATCTGGAGAACATAAAGTAACAAAATAGGAGACTAACACCCAAGAATAGCCGAGATAAGTACCAGGAGGTTCACTCCACAGCTTGGAGGCCAGCCGCACACACTAGGGGAAAAGGCAGCTGAAAGTAGACTCTAGACCAAACATGATTGTCACCCATTGCCTCTTTTGCAAACTACAACATCCAAAAGGAGAGAGAGAGCAAAGGGAAATGCCCTGCCACAGAGGCAGGGTGGGATGGGGGAGATGGGGGGTGGAAGGGATACTGGGATCCGTGGTGGTGGGAAATGGGCACTGGTGGAAGGATGGGTATTTGATCATTGTATAATTGAAACCCAAGCACAAAAATTTGTAAGTCTACAACTGTACCTCATGATGTCACACTAATAAAAAAAAGGAATTAGGAGATAAAAGAGAAGTAAGCCCTGAGCGCTGTGGGTGTGGCCTCCAAAGTGCATGACTAGAAGAATAGCAGTCTCTATTCACAGGCTGACTTTGCAAATTTCTGGTCACTGTCACTGTCACTGTCCTCCCGTTGTTCATTGATTTTTTTCAAGCGGGCCCAGTAACGTCTCCATTGTGAGACTTGGTTGTTACTGTGTTTGGCATATGAAATACATTACAGGTAGCTTGCCAGGCATTGCCATGTGGGCGAGATACTCTTGGTAGCTTGCGGGCTCTCCGAGAGGGGCGGAGGAATCAAACTCGAAGCTTCACTGTCTATAATCCCTGGTGTTTAGCAATCAATTTCCAGTCATACCACAGCCAGTTGTATATAAACTCCACAAATGGGACAAACCTGGTGAGAGCAGCCATGAAAAAATGAAAGATGTGTGTGAGTCTAATGGAAAGGAAGTGCGACACCTCCTGAACATTTGTGGGAGCTCTGCAGTGCCCCCAAGGGCACCCATGACGTAGGTTCCAGAGCTCCAGGGCATAACCTTGGGCCAACGTGTTAACAGGCATCATGACCAGAGTCCAAAGCTCAGTGATCACCACGACCTGCTACATGAGCCCAGGCAAGAACCAGGCAAATGTTCCACACTATCGCTGTATGTCCCAACACCCATTGCTGCACCAGTGTCTGCCATAAAAAAAAGCATTTTCTTATTATAAGGTGATCAATTCACTTGTTGGATATTTCCACCAGAGCATGTGTATTTTCCTCGAGCTCCTCAGGAGGAAGTTAAATAAATAGGTAGGAAAGAAAGACTGGCATTTATACATTCTTGGACTATATTTGACTAAAATTTAAATATGGTGCATAGTTTGATTTTTTCCTAAAAATCAAACTATGATTCTGAAACATCTTTTCAGGAATCTTTCAAAATTGAACTTCTTATAACTCACCAGTATCTTTCTCATCTTCAACCTTTTGTTTTTCAGTAGTGTGATAATATTTTCCTTTTCTTCTGCTTCGTCTCTTTCCCCTGCTTCAGTTCCACACCCCCCTCCAATCCCTCCTCATATACCATTTTCTGTTTCTTCTCCTCTTCCTTTCTTCTCACCCTCCTCCTCTATCCCCTTTTTCTTGCTCCTTATCCTCCTTTTAAATTTGTGCATTCACATCTAATTAATAACAATTATTATTAGTCCTTGTGCCTACCTTTTAATTAATAGAAACATGTGGTTTAATGAAATACCTTAATAGCCAGACTATCACATCAAATTCACCTTCTAGATACTGATCATTTGGGTGTACTAAAAGCCCTTTGTGAGCAAGAAATTCAAACCTAGAGTAATAACAGTCATCAAAAGAATCTCAAATATGCACAACTCAAAAAAATGAGATCAGTATTCTTGATTAAAACTCTAGCCTTTTAAATAATTTTACAGAAGGTTTTTCTTTCCTGCTCTCCATAATAATTTTTAAAATCGTGTTTAAGAGTCTCCAGTCAAATAAAAATCCCTGAGTAGGGTCTGGAGCAATAGCACAGCGGATAGGGCGTTTGTCTTGCATGCGATTGACCCTGGTTCAATTCCCAGCATCCCATACGGTCCCCTGAGCACCGCCTGAGTAACCCCTGTGCATCGTCGGGTATGACAAAAAAGCAAAGAAAAAAAAATCCCTGAGTAGCAAAATACTCAAAAGAATTTTAAACAATGAAAATAAAATAAATTAACTTCTACCATCACAAGGGAATTAGCTTAAAGACACAGAAATGTACATATTTAATATGAACTGCTGTTTTTTAAAAACCTTGAATCTTTACTGTATGGATTTTAGATTCATAAATTGAGTCTTGTTTTTCCTTCCTTATAATATCTCATCAATAATAAATGATATTCTGCTAATAGAGCCATAACACATGTTATATTATTGGAAGTGGGAGTATGTAGTCAGAGTTAATGATTATATCTAATAAATAATGTATATTCATTTTGTGTAATACTTCACATGATATGATGTCTAAAATTGTTTAGGCTTAAAGTAGAGAAACAAGATCAAAATGGCCTCTAGATTTCAACCTTCAGGAAAGAAGGAAGAACATGTATCATGAAATAAGAATTTAGCATGATCAGTGGAAGGAAACCAGAGAAGCTAGTAATTACTAGTGGCATACTTCCTGTATTGCACAAGAATTCCTAAAGATATTAACATTCTAAGTCTAAGATCAATTATTTTAAGACTAATTTTAATTTAAAGGATTAAACACCAAGCATAACCCACTAATAGGCAAAAAAATCTTACAGATTTACATTTTAATAATGTCTTACTCCCTTATTAAAGATTTGCTCGAGTAAAGTAAAGTAAAGGCCCTCCCGTTGATCGTCGATTTGCTCGAGCGGGCCCAGTAACGTCTCCATTGGAGACTTTGTTGTTACTGTGTCTGGCATATCAAATACTCTCAGTAGCTTGCCGGGCTCTCCGAGAGGGGAGGAGGAATCGAACTCGGGTCGGCCATGTTGAAAAAAATTCTTGCAAATGCTATTAAGTGTAGGCATATTTCTGGTTTTGGAAACATTATATCTGTTTTGTTTCTTGAATTCACATTCCTTACACAATTGATGGAGTATGTTTTGCATGTACAGGAAAAATTCTTATTTAAAAATTAATTTTGTGATGATTATATATATTTTTTAATAATTTATTTCTTTATTGAATCATTGTGGGAAAAGTTACAGAGCTTTCGGGTTTAGGTCTCAGTCATGTAAGTATCAAACACATTTCCCTTTACCAATACTTATTTTTAACCGCGAACCCCAATAGAACCACACCTCCCACCCCTCCCAATTCCTGTGAGGCAGATGAGTTCTAGTTAATACTCTGTCTACTTTGACTAGATACATTGTTTCAATAGAAGATGCACAATTATTGTTTAGAGTTTACAACCCCCCCCCCCGCAATCAGATATGCTGAAACAGCGTTGTGAAATGATTTGCTTTCTACAGCTGGGTTTAAGAATAAAATGATGTCGAGATGCAGATCAAAACCACAATGAGATACCATCTCACACCTCAGAGACTGGCCCACATTCAAAAGAACAAAAGCAACCAATGCTGGCGTGGATGTGGCGAGAAAGGGACACTCCTTCACTGTTGGTGGGAATGTCCACTGGTTCAGCCCTTCTGGACAACAGTATGGACGATTCTCAAAAAATTAGAAATTGAGCTCCCATTTGACCCAGCAATACCACTCCTGGGAATATATCCCAGAGAGGCAAAAATGTATAGTCGAAGTGACATCTGCACTTGTTTGTTCATTGCAGCACTCTTTACAATAGCCAGAAACTGGAAGAAACCTGAATGCCCACGAACAGATGACTGGTTAAAGAAACTTTGGTACATCTACACAATGGAGTACTATGTAGCTGTTAGAAAAGATGAAGTCATGAAATTTACATACAAGTGGTACAATATGGAAAGTATCATGCTAAGCGAAATGAGTCAGAAAGAGAGGGATAGACATAGAACGATTGCATTCATCTGGGGAATATAAAGTAACAAAGTATGAGATTAATACCCAAGAATAGCTGAGATCAGCACCAGGAGGATTATTCCATAACTTAGAGGCCAGCCGGTATCCTAGAGGAAAGGGCAGTTCAGATAGAGAAGGGAGCACCAAATAAAGGATGTTTGGAGGATCCTCCCAGGAGGGGAGATGCATGTCGAAAGTAGACTATGGACTGAACATATTTGCCACTCAATGCCTCTTTTGCAGACCACAACACCCAAACGGAGAGAGAGAACACAGGGGATTGCCCTGCCACAGAGGCAGGGGAGGATGGGGGGATGGGGGTGGGAGGGATATTATCCATGGTGGTGAAAAACGGGCACTGGTGGAGGGATGGGTATCTGATCATTGTATAATTGAAACCCAAGCACAAAAAATTGTAAATCTACAACTGTAAAAAAATAAAAAAATTAAAAAAAAATTAAAAAAAAATAAAAAAAAGAATAAAATGATGTCGCGTGGCTGCGATGGCAGCCGTGCATTTTTGGATTTCTGCTGTTTTACTTATTAACCCTGGAAGTATTTCTATTAAAAGTTAGATAGTTAAGAGATTGGTTTCTGTGCTCTGGAGTCGTGGCCATGCCAGAGAGCCGCTCGTGGGGGGCAGCTGATGACCTCGGTCGGGCGTGAAGGACGGCCCATAACACCCCCCTTCCCATGAGGCCCCTGCCGCCCCCACCCCCCCCCGCCTCCGGCTCAAACCTGCTGTCCACAAGGCTCCCATGCGGCCGCCATCTTTCTTTCCAGAGAGGAGCGGGCAAGTGGGTCAACACCCTTTCCCCTCCGGGCAGGCATGCTGGCGCGGTTTAACACATAGTCCATTTGCTTTTCTGCTCCAAGTGGGTGGCTCTCTGTGCTAAGTCCTTGTGCCTCGGGGGCCGTGGCCGTGCCAGAGAGCCGCTCGAGGGGGGTAGCTGGCGACCTTGGTCGGGCGTGAAGGACGGCCCATTACGCCCCCCTTCCCATGAGGTCCCTGCCGCCCCCCCCCACCCCCCGCGGCTCAAACCTGCTGTCCACAAGGCTCCCGTGCGGCCGCCATCTTTCTTTTTTGTGATGATTATATTAAAGGACACAGTGTCACTTTCTTTGCACACTTCCATTATTCCTCTCTCTTCCCTCCCTGCCATTCCTCTTTTTTTTTTTATGAGAAATGTTGACATAAACACATCCAATTACTATAACACTCCAATCTCTTTTTTTTCTTTGCTTTTTTGCTTTGTTTTGGGGACACACTTGGCTGTGCTTGGGGTTTACTCTAGACAGTGCTCAGTGATCACTCCTGTGGGGTTCAAAGGGCCTCTTTGGCGCAGGAGATCAAAACAAAATCAGTTGCAAACAGACAAGTTCCCTAACTGTTCTATTATCTCTCTGGTTCATAGCAGGCCCATGTTGCCATTTAGCAGAAACAACAAAATAATGTTTCATTGTATGACTGAGAATCCTTTGAGGTTGTTCTAATTGAAGATCAAGTATCTGCCTCACTAATCATTGGTGGGGCATAGCTCTGTCATTGCCCTATCTCTACCTACTGACATCCTCATGAGTGTGCACAGGGTAGTAGGAAGTCCAGACACAATGAAAATGGACAGAGAATTTGAAGGTCCTCAGTTAAAAATATAAAAATATTGGCAACCTATTGTCTCCCACTTAAATATTACTTAAATATTACTAAGAACAGTTAAGATTGTTGGCAATGACTTCTTCCTCCCCCTTTCCCAAGTTTTCTTAACAAGTAAAGTCTCTTATGTAATGCGGAAAACAGAAAAAAAAAATTCAACCCCATCTGGATTCTTCTGTGGCTGAATGAATGAAAAATATGAGATAATTAAGGAAAAGAGCTGGAGTGATAGCACAGCAGGTCGGGCGTTTGCCTTGCACGCAGTCAACATGGCCAACCCGAGTTCGATTCCTCCACCCCTCTCGGAGAGCCCAGCAAGCTACCAAGAGTATCTTGCCCGCATGGCAAAGCCTGGCAAATCTGTGACGTATTCCATATGCCAAACACAGTAACAAGTCTCACAATGGAGACGTTACTGGGCCTGTTCGAGCAAATTGATGAACAACGGGAGGACTGTGACCATGACCAATACACATAATATGTTTTTACACATACACATGCATCTCTTATTAAAGCATTTGGGATTTCATGCAGAGAGAAAGACTTCATATGGCACGAATATGACTTCATCTTTTACTTTAAACATTAAAAGGATGTAGATTCTCGAGTATTAAGAATGCGGGTAGTGATAAATTTACCCCAAGATGATGCACCCCCACTTTGCTCAAAATAAAACTGCATTCCTCTAGGTCACTGAAAATCTGGAAGGCAATAGTTTCTCCTGCTAATAAAGGGGGAAAGTACTGAGATGGGAATACAAAGAGCTTTTTCTCAACCGATAGGACATTCACTGATCTTACAATGTGCCAGAGATAGACACTCCCCAGCCAAAGGCCTGGGATGTCCAAATTTGAACCCCTGCATCACATGGCATCCCGAAGGCCACCAGGTGAATTTCTGGAGCCCCACCCCCCAAAAACTGCTGGGTGTGGCTCTGGTATGTGGCAATGGTAACCCCTATAGCACAGCATCACTAGACCCAAGCATTCAACCATGTGACCTCATTGGCTGGTACCATCACTGTGGTCCCAGGTCCCTTGAGTACTACTTGGGAGGTTCCCACCCCCAAAGTGCAAATTTCTTTCATTTTGTTTTTGTTTGGGGACCACATTCAGCAGTAGTCAGAATTTATTGCTGGCTCTATGCTCAAGTTTCACTCCTGGTGCTCTCAGTGAGATATATGTTGTGCCTGAAAATAAATCAGGTCATATACAAGGCAAGTGCCCTAGCTGCTTTGATATCATTCTGACCCCAAAATGCAGCTGGGGAGTGGGGAGCAAGCAGGGCCACACCTGCTGTTGTTCAGGGCTCAGTCCTGGCTCTGGACTCAGGGATTACTTCTGGTGGGGCTCGGGAGACTCCCTGTGGTGCTGGGAATAGATCCTGGGTCAGTTGCAAGCATGGTTGAAGTATTATTGCTTCAGTTCCACCCAAATGTGCTATTTAAATAATGATAGTATATATCCCACAACTCTATCTTTCATTCACCATGCATCTCCAGTACCAATGTGGCTCTTACTAGAAGACACCTATTCTCAGTTCTAATTTGACCCTTTTGGAGATTCTGATCCATCACATTTTTCAGTATTAAACCACCCCTCTCCCCCACCAGTTCATCTGAATATTAGGTAAAGAAATCAAGATAAAACTGACAGAGTTGTAAGTTGGTAAACACATTACATGTGATGCAGTGATTTTAAGCAATGACTATTATACTATGCCTACCTACACCTCTATGTCTTTATATTTCTTCATCAGCCCCCATCAGATCTCTCTGTATAATCTTGCATGCCTAGTTCTTGGCTCCCCCTTTTCCAATGGCAGCTTGGTGTCATTCTCCTTTTAAGACCCAGCCTGAAGGTATACAGAATGAAGATCTCAGTTTTAGGAAGTAGGCTATTATCTGTGCGACTAATTAACTGATAGCCTTGAGGAAATCACTTAACCTCTCCTCTTGCACCCAGTTTCACCAATTATAATACATGGTGATTTCCTAATTGTCGTCCATAACACCAAGGTTTTATGATTCATTTATTACTTTATGTTCATTTCTAATCCATGTTCATTATTCTTTTTTTTAAATTATTCTTAAACTCCATTTTCCCCAGATTTCACTCACTGCAGCCTACTCATCCTCAAATCAGACAGACACCTAAAATCTAAGGATTCAGTTGTGTAGATAAAACACTATCGTTAAGAAATCATGAGGAGGGGCTAGAGTTATAAGGCATTTGCCTTTCATGCACTGGACCCCTTTTCAATCCCTGGCATCCATACGGTTCCCCAAGCACTGCCAGGAATAATTTTTGAGTGCAGAGCCAGGAGTAACCCCTGAGAATGTGGTCCAAAAAGAAAAAAAATTCACGAGGAGAGACTTAAAGAAGTTCTGGAAGAACAATAGTTGTTAAGTGTTTGAGCCTTGTCTAAACCTTCACACCCTTTTATTTCCTCATCCAGAAGTTGTACCTTTCAGGTATAAACTTGTATTCAGCAAAATTATTGAGCAGCCACCAAAAAAGGAGACTTTGGGACACAGATGTGAACTATATACAGTCAGGAAGATCAGTACTAGAGAAGGATAGATAAGAAATAGGTCATTTTCTCTAGCTACAAATGCAGTTTGTGGGCACATATAGGAACAGAGATGCTGGAATGACAAGAGTCCAAAGGAATTGTTCTTTCATTGTCCCTGTTCCTCCTCATATATTTTCTCAGACAACCCATAGTCTTCACTGTAGCCCTGTGCTCTAGAATGAACTTAGAGTTAGGCTTCAAGAGGAAACATCAGCTCCTTTGGTTACTCTGGGGCCCTGTGAAGTTGTTACTTAGGTCATCTGTAAAATGGGGATAATAGAATGGCCATAGGTTTCTGAGAATTAAGTGAGATCTTGTGTACCAAATGTACAGTATAGGTTTTTAGTATGTAACAAACACTCAAAATATTTTTTATATATTTTATAGATAAAATATATTTTATATCTGAGGGATAGAGCGATAGCACAGTGGTAGGGCATTTGCCTTGCATGCAGCCAACATGGCTGACACGAGTTCGATTCCTCTGCCCCTCTCGAGAGCCCGGCAAGCTACCGAGAGGATCTCGCCCACACGGCAGAGCCTGGCAAGCTCCCCGTGACGTATTTGATATGTCAAAAACAGTAACAACAAGTCTCACAATTTGTTGTGAGATATTACTGGTGCTGACTCAAGCAAATCGATGAACAACGGGAGGACAGTGACAGTGACAGTGATTTTATATCTGACCTTTCAGTGTTTTAAGCAGACACTTGCATTATAAACTTTGAGATATTTCTATTCAAATTGCTTTTTCTTCTTTTTCAAACCACTTTATAGCTATAAGTCCATGATAATATGCATCATATTTTCAAAGTATGTCTTTAAATCCTAGAACTGTTTGACACAAATAACTATTAGAAGTCACTGTCACTGTCACTGTCCTCCTGTTGTTCATCTACTTGCCTGAGCGGGCCCAGTGACATTGTGAGACTTGTTACTGTGTTTTGGCATATTGAATACATTATTAGGAGTAGGAAGGAAAAATTGAACTTAGCTTGTCAAAACAGTAAAAATGTCAGTAATTAGTCTATAAAATCCAGAGAGAAAGCAATGATGACAACCACCGGCTAAGGTGGCTTTGATTCTCCATCAAATCTCCTGATAGTAGAGCACTCTAGGCTTCCAGAGCCCAAGCAGAAGAAAACTCTGATTCTTGAAGAATGTCTGGCCTGCACACACCTTCATTTAAGGGAATATTTTAGGAAATTAAGCTATTTTAGGAGTTAGGAGTTTTAGGAGTTAAGCTAAAAACACAATGAGAAATGTGAAGTTTAACTCAATAAATTGAACCTTGTGCCTTATATGCTGGAAGCCCAGGTTAGATCCGCAGCATTGCATGGTTCTCCCCAGTAGCACTGGGAATGGCCCCCAAACTGAACCTACAATAAGAGGGCCAGGGAAACCGCGCAAGTGAAAGAGCATGTGCCTATCATGTGCAAGGCTCCAAATTCTGAACCCATGCTGCATCACTTCCCCCAACTCCTAACAATGCTGGGTGTATCCTGAATGAGTGTGGTCCAGGCACCAAGCCTTCAGGCCTGAGCTACCATGAAATGCCACTGGGCCCAGCCATTTTAAGTGGATCCTATGGAAACACACACACACACACACACATGCACACACATACATGTAATATGTACATATATACACTATACACTATATATACATAGTGTCTATATATACACACACTGTATATGTGTGTGTCTATATATAGTCTATATATGTTGTGAGCACACACACTATACATAGATAGATATATAGATATAAAGAGAGAGAGTGTGTGTGTCATCTTTCTCAAGAAGTGGTGATTCACACAGAATGTCCAGAAAATGACAGGATAGAGATTTCTACATTTTATATAATTTTCTGTTATCTTGACATATTAGTCAATAGTCATGATTCCCAAATTTATAAAATGGTTTTAGAAAAATTCTACCATATCAAATAGTTCATTTTCTTTCTTGTTAAGTTTTTGGCTAATTTTACATCAAAACACTGTCAAAAACTGTCCTCCCATTATTCATTGATTTGCTTGAGCGGACCCAGTAACATCTCCATTTTGAGACTTGTTGTTACTGTGTTTGACATATTAAATACATCACGGGTAGCTTGCAGGGCTCTTCAAGAGGGGCGGAGGAATCGAACCCGGCTTGGTAAGCGGTAAGGCAAACGCCCTACCGCTGTGCTATTGCTCCAGCCCAATTTTACATAAATCATACAATTTTGCTTAAATTGTTTTCTATATCCTTTTCATTAAAATATCTTAAAAAATATATAGTGAGTACAGGGGTTAAAGCACTCACCCTGTATGCAATTAACTGGTTTGATCCCAATTGCTGTGATCAGCCCATGAGCACCTTGGAACATAGACCCAGTAGTGGACCAAACCTTCCAACACTCTCCAAAAAAAATATCCCTTACTTGGCAATGAGGAATTTGTGACTTATATTTCTAAAAATGCCATTTATAGGCTGTTGAGAGTAATACTTGCCTCTTGGAAATGCTTAATGAGGACATCTTCCAGAAAGTGTTTCTCACTCCCATTCAAGGCACCTGAATTGGTGTGTTTGAGTATTTTCAGTCTATAAGAGAAAGTATGAAGGAAGCAGCAGAAATGTAACTCTTACCAATAAAGAAGAGTCACCTCTTGTTTCCCCCTGCACCTTGGTCATTTGGGACCCATCACTAGAACATTTGAAATATTTCGTGCACTCTTGGAGAGTCTCCTTGGTGACTTTTTTGAAAAGATTTCCTACGGTTATAATATTCATATGAATATATGGTTCTGTTTGAATGTAATGCAAAGTTGAAATGAAAAATGTTGGAATTATCCTAGGATCAGCTATATGGTAAAAAGAGAATGGAAAGGCAGTGACAGTTCCGGACTTTGCCCAGTCATTTAAAAAAGGGTGATCAAATTCGTTCTTGAATAGCGAATAAATATTTTATGTTTTGTTGGCTATACAATCTCTGGTGTAAGTATTCTGCATTTCCACTGAGGCAACAAAGATTTCAGAGTTCATCATAGTCAGGGTGCACCTCTGTTCCAAGAATCTAATAAATAAAATACTTTCTCAGCTCAAGTCCTGATGATATGCATGTCAGAATCAGATAAACAGTTTTTATCTTGTGAACATATACTATTCAAAGTTGCCAACCCTGGGCAGGAGTGATAGTACAGCAGATAGGGCATTTGCCTGATCCGGGTTCAATCCCCAGCATCCCATATAGTCCCTCAAGCACTGCCAGGAGTAATTCCAGAGTGCAGAGCCAGGAGTATCCCCTGAGCATTGTTGGGTGTGACCCAAAAAGCCAAAAAAAAAGTCCCCAACCCCACCCACTTCAAAGACACCCCCCCCCCGCACACACACACAGATACCCCAAAGAAACAAATCCCATGCCCACTTAAGTTCATTTAAGAATCTATAGAAACAACTTCAAGCAATCTAGATCTATTCTCTACCATCATGTAATATGGTGTTTAAACAAAAAAAGTGGTATAATTTCCATTGTGCTGGCTGAAGACTACTCCCCATTATTCATAAAGATTTGTGATCAGCATTTGCCTTGTGTTGGCGACAAATTCCGGAGCATAGCAGTTATGACAGATCACAAAAGAAGAAGTCAGGCATTTTGGTTATGGTATTCAAACAAGCCTCCTATAAACTTTAAACCTTTTGACCTTAGTCCTTCTGGTCAGTCCCTTCTGGAGGTATTTGGTGACCCAAGTGCTACGCATCTCCCACACTGAGTTCTGGCAGAAAATAAGTTCCATCCATGCAGTGGAGTTCTTTCAGTTCTGCCATGGGAGCAGTGGGTAGCCAGCACTTAATGGTGGGATGCAGACTTGCCCAGAGCAAAATGGGACAGGATGAGTTTGTGTTCATTAAGTGTTGCTGGCCCGAGCTGAGTCTGCTTAGGTTTGCCAAGTAGTCTGAAGTAAAATTTTTGAAGAGCATTTTCCTTCAAGTATATGCCATCAGGGCGATTTCCAGGCCTTATTTTTATGATGCATTTCTCGTGCCACAGACGTCAGGTCTGAGTGGATCAGCTGGCGTTCATGAGTCTGTGTCAGTCGTGCCAGAAATCTGCATGTGCTTTTATTGTCCCTTCCACTGATTTTACTTCTCAAAATAGGTGTGTTGTCAGATGGAGCCCTGGAAATGCCAAGATGAACAACTCTATTAAAAATTTATCATTTTTCTATTGTTAAAATAATTTCTTCTTTGCCTCTTGAAAATTTCTTATCTGGGGTTCTCAGGACTGCATTAACTTCCGTTGTCCCTCTCTTCTCCCCAAATAGACTTAATACAAATCAGCAAGTTGATCTTTTTGAAATGCTCCATTGAATTTCTTGGAAGGAAACAGGCCTCTTAAAAGAAAAAGAAAAAAATGAACTTTTAATTTTACTTATTAAAATTTGTAATGCCTGATCCTACTCCTTCAAACAAGTGTCAGATGTTTCAGGCTATATAATAGGCATTGCCTGTTTCTGGTCAGCTCTTTTTTTAACTCTTTTCTCCCTATTTTCTGACATTCCAAATATTAGCACAATTCAGGCACATTTTGTTCCACCTTGTCTTGATACAGTTTATGCATCACTTATTGTATACTTAGCTGACGTTTTTTTTCATCCTTAGAAATGTTCTTTTTCAAGGCTTCTTTTGCCGTTTAAAAAGCAATGTTGATAAATCTGGGGGCTTTGTTTATTTTTTTGGAGGGGCACTACACCTGGTGGTGCTCAGGGCTTACTCCTGGCTCTGTGCTCAGAGATTGCTCCTGGTGGAACTTGGGGCACTTTAGGTCACACCAGGGTCGGCCAGGTACAAAGCAAATGCCTTATCTCCTGTATCATTTCACTGGCTCCTAAAGGCAATGTTAAAACTAACAAAATGATGAGATTGCTCTGATAGTTTGCCATATATTCATTATTATCATTATTACTCCTACTTTTAAAATAAAATGAGGTTCTAAAAAGTTAAATTCTCCAAGGTCACACTCATTTTAGAACTCTAAGATGTGATTCTTGCCCTTTAAAGCTCTTATAGTCTAATGTGGTAAGATAGGAAATGAGGAAACAGGGCAGAATATGGGAAATGACCAGTGGAGAGATATTGGCACTTTTGTTGAGTAGATGTTAATATTATATCTCTGAAACATTTATGTTCTCCTAAAGATCACTGTTTGTTTAGAAGGAGGAAGGGAAGATGGGAGAGAGGAAGCTGGCTGGAAAGATTTTGATAACTCACTGGATATGAAGAAATGGGGTTAATCTTTATGAAGGCCTTATACTCTTTCTTGGACAGGTGGAATTCCTCTAGGGAGATCTTGTAGAAGATTCCTAGTTTATTGGTACAATGTTCACAAGATTTGCACATAAATTTTTGTTTGAGAGATGTGCGGTTTGCCTGGAGCACAGATTATATTCAAGGAAATGATTAAATGTAGTCTTAATCCCTGAATGCAAAGTACACAGGTTTCGTGTTTGTTGTAAAGGGTAAAGGGTAAAGGCCCTCCCGTTGATCATCGATTTGCTCGAGCGGGCCCAGTAACGTCTCCATTGGAGACTTTGTTGTTACTGTGTCTGGCATATCGAATACTCTCGGTAGCTTGCCGGGCTCTCTGAGAGAAGCAGAGGAATCGAACTAGGGTCAGCCATGTTGGCCGCGTGCAAGGCAAACGCCCTACCCACTGTGCTATTGTAGATGGCTAAAAATTGAAGTGTTTTAGGGAAATGGTTCAATTACTGATTAAGCGGTATAATAGTAAACTCACTTTGGATTCAAGGTGAAGAAAGCCTATTTAATTTTGTTTTACATGTCACATGCTTTTCTTTTAATCTAATTGTATTTACCCTCCACCATCATTTTCTTACAAGACTCTCTCCTTAATTTTGTACATTGAAATAGGAACTTGTTCCTTTGCTGGACTCATTTGTGATTAAGTAGCTGATTACCTAAAGAAGTGGGTAGGAAGTAGATTATTCTTGGCTGTGCTTAGTGCTTACTCCTAGTTCTGTGCTCAGGGATCACCTCAGAGTACTTGGGGACAAAAGGTGCTAGAAATCGAAATTTTCAGCTTTGTACAAGGCAAGCAAGCCTATTATTAACAGTGCTCCCATGCCAGTTTCCCCCATTATGTATTTCCCTGTATTCCTTGTAGACTTTTAGTGAAGAGAGGAATCCCAGGAGAATGCTCTGAAAATGAGGAGTAACTAAAACTTGTAGACAGCAGTGAGAAGGTCAAGACTGGAGTATAATGGGCTTGGGATCAAAAAGAAAAAATTCCAATGATAACTGTAAATTCTGTAGTTCAAAAAAGTTGAAAGAACAACTGATAATCTATGGTCGTCAGCAAAATAGCTGATTTATAGAGGGAAGTCATGGTATTCTTAGGATCTTTGAAGTATGACAAAATATAGTAATTCAACTATATTTTTATGAAAATCTTTCATTATATGCTAGAAAGTCTGCCAGACAGAGAATCAGTGTGGTTTAGGGGCTGGGAGAAAAGAGTAGAGTGATGGAGGTTGGCGGGTTGAAAGTAGAAGAGGAGAATGATAAGGCAGGCCTTGCTTTCATGGTGCCCACATTCTGGTAGAATGTAAGGAGATAGAAAATAGTAAAATAGTTATGTTCATAATACAAATGCAACATATTAAAATATATAGCACTAGCACTAGCACTGTCCTCCCGTTGTTCATCGATTTGCTCAAGCGGGCCAGTAACATCTCCATTGTGACAATTGTTACTGTGGTGGCATATCAAACACGTCACGGGTAGCTTGCCAGGCTTTGCCGTGCGGGCGAGATACTCTCGGTAGCTGGCTGGGCTTTCCGAGAGGGCGGAGGAATCGAATTAATTAATTATATTATTCAATTAATCAAAATTAATATTAAATATGTTAAAATATATAAAACACAAAAGAGAACAAAATTTTAAGAATAGTAAAATACGGAATGAAAGGATGAAGGAGAAAATAGAGGTATAGGAATAGATCAGTCAGTGCAGTCAATTCTCCTAACAGGGCAATATTTTAGCAGAGATAAAGAATCAAAAAAATTATGAGAGAAGTACTACAGGCAAAAAAAAAGTGCCTGAGAAGGGAGACGCTTAGTTTTTTGACCATAGAAGAAGTCACAAGATGTTGGCAGTGCTAAAGACAAAAATGGCACAATCTCAAAAACGTGTTTTGTATTTTGTCCTCTGTATATTAGGAAAGCGATGGAAAGAAATATTTGATTAATACAAAAGTATTTGCAGTGTTTTGTTTTCAGTGTCACTGTTCCTATTGATTGCATGGTGTAATGGTTTGATTGTGTGTAGGGTTGTCGAATGAAAGATAAAATGAGATGAATAAATAAGTTTAACCGAAGCTGCTATGATTCTAAGAAGTGAGTTTCAACAAGAAGAGGTTAGATTAGAAAAATTATTTTCACAGTGGTGCTGACTGGTCTTGTCAGTGAGATACCAGGAAAGGTGTTAGGGAAACCTCATGGTTTGCATAAATGGTCAGTACCATTTCTTGAGGTAGGGAAGATAAGAATTAAAATAGAGCTGGATGTGTGTAAATGACAAGTTTTGATATGGTAATTACAAAATATATCTGTATCCCTTGTATCTCTTGTCATCCCCTTGATCATTGATTTGTTCGAATGAGCACAAGTAATGTCTTCATTCGACCCTGTCACGTGCTATTGTAGCCCAGTGGTGTCTGCTCGCTCCAGGAACACAAAGAGCCTCAAACCGTTTGTTCAGGGTTTTGACGAAGAAGTCTGACCATCTCGTAGGTGGGTGGCCATGCAATCTTTTTGACGTCCTGTGGAATTCAGTCGGTAACAGCTTTAGTCCAGTGGTTGTCTCCAAATCACATTACGTGTCCAGCCCTTCTGATTTTCGACACCTTGGCAAAGGAGACAGCTTCCCTGATTCTTGGTCGTTGAGGTGGGAACTCCGGATTCTTTCTCTCATTTGAGTGAAATGTGATACTGCAAGCATAGCTCTTTTGATTCCTCTTTGGGAGACCCGCATAGAGTTCCCATCCTGTTTGCATAGGGCCCAGGTCTCTGAGGCATATGTTACTGCAGGAAGAACAGTGGAATCTAAGAGATGTGCCTGGAACCAGAGGTTCTTCATCCTCTTAGCTATTTCTTTAATGCTCTTGAAAGCGTTCCAAGCCACTCTCTTCCTCCTGTGCAGCTCAGATGCCAGGTCGTTTGTCATGTTGAGTTCTTGACCTAGGTACACATAACCGCTGCATTAGGAGATGTTTGTTCCATTGAGGGCAAATGGAACATCAGGAACTAGTCCCTTTTTCATGATAGTGTGTTTTTCATAATATATAACCTATATAATAATGCTCTTACTTGAATATTAATCTATAGCTTCTCTAACTTTGGTATCCTCTGAGATGCTGAATGAAGGAAAGTGACACCATTTCAGGGATTTTTACAATAGTCCTGTTGTATTTAGCCATTTCTAGAACTGCAATATAATGTGAACTTTTTGGTTTTATAATGATCTTATAATTAAAAAAATATCAGCATTAAGCTTAGAAAATTCTTATTAAGTCTATAGACGACTGCATTTTCTATCTTATTAAGTGAATATCCATTGTTATTTTCTCTTTGTGTGGGGGTGGGGTTGAGGTGAGGGAGGACACACACAGAAGTGCTTTGGGGCTAGTCCTATTAGTGCTTGGGAAACCATATGTGGTGCTGTAGATAAAAGCACTCAAGGCAAGTATCTTAACCCCTGTGCTATCTCTGGCTCTGTTATTACTTTCTAAAATGTTCATCTGTTTGCTTAATTTAAAAGTATTTTTAATTCATCCACATTTGTTATTTCAAGTTTAATAGGGATCAACTGTGTTTAACCTATAATATTCTTCCTAAAATATTTAACATTTTAGGGTGAAATTACAAATCATGAACTTGAGCCTGATTAAGAGCTTATGCAGTGTGGTGGTGGCCCAAATTTTCCTCTTTATTTTGGTAGGAATATATTAATAACTGGGCAAGAAGTTAACCATACTTATTTCACGTTTTGGAAATATCTTTAAATGAAATATGCACTTATTTAAATAACATATTTATAAAACCATGACTAAGAGGAATTTAGTTTTCTTTGTAGTGATACTATTTATTACAAAGACCAAGATAAGTATTTTCTGTTCTACACTAACATGGAATGAATTATATTTTTAAAAAATACACAATTTCTGAGACTTCCATAATTACTATTGCCGCAGATGGGGAGACTGTTATAGGAGCCTCAAGAGAACTGTCGACCACTTAGGTCACGACATTTAGAGGCTCCCATGAGCACCAGCACAGACCTTACATTTCACCAGCTCCACATGACAGTCTCAAACTGCTCATACAGTGTGGAATCTCATTCCCACTACTTGAGAGAAATTGTTAGTGGAGCCATAGTCTCCAACTGGAGAAAATTGCTCTTTGTGGAAAAAGGAAAACCTTGCCTCACCTCTTTCCAGGCTCCTTTCTCCAAAGGTCCGTTTTCTACCCTTGCAGAAAAGAATTTCAGGAAGGAGACAAATAGTCAATGTCATTCATTTATTTCAGAAATAAGGGAAATGAGTTTGATGCTCGAGAGAGAATAGGGGCCTCTCCAGAGGGGAGAGAGCCAAATGCATATCCCAAGGAAAACTGCAAGGGAATAAAAAAATGGAAAATGTGTGCTATAAAGTAAAGAAATTACACATTTCTGGCAGTGGTGCAGGTGACTGCAAGACTGGGTAAATGCACACCATTTCTTCTGCCAAGTTAGTTTTTTTATGTAGTTTTCTCAAATCCTCACCACCCTCAGAGTCTGTTGCTAGTTCAGAGGAGAGAGTTTGGAATTATTGATGACCCTTTTTGATAATCTAAGTGAGATCTTTATTCCTGCAGTGGAGCCTCACTCCCCAGGGACCCAAATATGCTCTTGTCCTGGAATTCTGTATTTCAAAGACTTTTTCTGGACCTCAAATGGATTCTGTATTCCAAAGGTAATGAGGTCTTTGAACTGATTCAAGTTTCAGAACTGTCTTTCCAGGTAGATATTACCAGGCCTCTCTTCCCCATTTTTCTTTGTATTACAGATTAGACCTGTGGCATATTAGAGCCAAGAAACAAACATAAACTCAGGACCTCTGAATTTTGTGACATTTAACTTAATTTCTTTAATGTTATCGTGAACTTTGAGTGGCTAATATCTGATTGTATCATTTGTGTTTAGCACTTTTATCGAAAATGATACCTGATAGAGTCCATCAAGAAAGTTTTGTTTGAAGGAAGATGGATTAGATATATGTATTTTTTAAGTATTTCAAGTAAAAAGCTAGTATAAAAATGCTGAGTTACTGAGTATGAGGATTTGACTAGTCATTTGTAGTTGCTACATGTTGCTTTTGGAAACTAATATTCTTTCTCATAGAGACTGGACAGTTGAGATGCTATCTCAATTATCTCAATATTTGTTGATGTCAAATGATGATCAGAAAAGAGACATTCTGGAATAGCAAAACAGGCCAGAGGCAAGTATAAGATTAGCAACTAAGTAGCCAGAGGAGTTGAGTTTCAACACTGTTTTTTCCAATGTTTAATACCAGCCCTCTCTTCCCTAATTCTCTATATATGACCCAGTAAACCTGTGGCTATTAGAGCCACAAGAATCAGAGTCAGAGATAAGGATTGCAGACTTTCTCCAAAAAGTGCTTTTGTCAAAGGGAAACTAGGGCCAGGAATCAGGGAGAGCCCAGTAAATGGTTCTTACTACAAACTTTCTGTCTGACCTGGGCAGAATCTTAGAGATATGTAGATTCTCATTATTTACAGCGGGTAGGGCGTTCGCCTTACACGCGGCCAACATGGCCGACCCGAGTTCGATTCCTCCGCCCCTCTCGGAGAGCCCGGCAAGCTACCGAGAGTATTCGATATGCCAGACACAGTAACAACAAAGTCTCCAATGGAGACGTTACTGGGCCCGCTCGAGCAAATCGACGATCAACGGGAGGGCCTTTACCTTTACCTTTACCTTACAGAAGAAAGCAAATTACACAACTATTTGGTTCTGAAAAGAACAAGAACTGTTTTAGCTATTAATTTTAGCTTGTCAGAATGGATTCATTGTCCTCATTCTATTCAGATTGCTTAAAGCCATTTTTTGGAGTTGGGATTCTCTAGCCCAGGCCCATTGCCTTCAGGTTTGAAGCATTCTCTAGGCTCGGGAGACCCGGAGCAGGATAACAACTTCCGAAGAATCGCCTTAGGCAGTATATGAGTTCTGAAGGCTTGTAACCAGCCCTTGAGAGACTCCCAAGTTCAGGAAAGGCCAAACAAACGCAAAGAAAAATGTTGGAAAAAAATTTAAGTCAGGCAAACTAAAATACATTTTAATTTTGTTGATTGACAGGTTGCTTAATTTATTTACTAGAATGTGCTTTTTAGAGCTGTTTTAAAGAAAATGAGACTCTGTGTGTATGTGTGTGTGTGTGTGTGTGTGTGTGTGTGTGTGAGCTACATTACTTTATAAAAGTCTCAATGTGATCATCTACTGTTATTAGTTCTTGGTGTTTTAAATATACATCTACATTAGACTTAATCTTTCTCAAAAACATAGTTTGAATCTTCTCATCTTTGGTTCTATAGTACTCAATAAAACACTCCATTTGTATTTTCTGGGCAAAGTGGTTTAACTTTTGGGGCCACATCCAGCCATTTTCTGGGGCTTCTCCAGGCTCTGTGATTGGGTATTGCTCCAAGTGATGTTCACAGAATCATGTGGTGCCAGTAGTTGAACTGGGGTTGGTCACATGCAAAGCAAGTGCCTTCCTTATACCCAGATCTCTCTCTGGTCCTTTGTTAGTGTTTTTTACTTGAATGATGAGAGAAACTTTAGGGCAAAACTAGCTCTCCTAGAGAATGATACAGGCTAGTAGATTTGAGTACTATGAAGTTATCCTTGTATTATTTGCCATTTTTAACTTGATCCTCTGGATGAAGGAGCTACACCAGATTTTGACATGCTGTCAAAACTATGGTGGTTTTCAGAGGCAGGGTGGGATGGGGGATGGGGGGTGGGAGGGATACTGGGATCCATGGTGGTGGGAAATGGGCACTGGTGGAGGGAAGGGTATTTGATCATTGTATGATTGAAACCCAAGCACAAAATTTTGTAAGTCTACAACTGTACCTCATGATGTCTCACTAATAAAAATAATAATAAAAAAAGCTATGATGGCTTCTCAGAAGATACACTTTGGATAAATGAAAGAGTATTTGATCAGTTTATTTTTTCTTTTCTTTTTTATCTTTATTTATTTATGCATGTATTTTTATTAGTGAAACACCATGAGGTACAGTTGCAGACTTCAAAACTTTCATGCTTGGGTTTCATTTATACAATGATTGAGCACCCATTCCTCCACCAGTACCCATTCTCCACCACCAATGAACCTAGTAGCCCTCCCAACCCCCACACCCCATTCCCCCAAATCCCACCCCGCCTCTGTGGAAGAGCATTCCCTTTTGCTAACTCTTTCCTTCAGGGTCTTGTTGTTTGCAATAGAGATATTGAGTGGCCATGATGTTTGGTCTATAGTCTACTTTCAGCATGTATCTTGCATCCCGAGTGAGTCCTCCAAACATCCTTTACTTGGTGTTCCCTTCTCTATCTGAGCTGCCTATTCCCCCTATGTGCTGTCGGCTTCCAAGCCGTGGAGCAGACCTCCTGGTACTTATCTCAACTGTTCTTGGGTGTTCGACTCCCATTCTATTACTTTATATTCCCCAGATGAGTGCAGTCTTTCTATGTCTGCCCCACTCTTTCTGGCTCATGTCACTTAGCATGATACTTTCCATGTAGTACCACTTGTATGTAAAGTTCATGACTTCATCTTTTCTAACAGCTGCATAGTATTCCGTTGTGTATAGTATTCCGTTGTGTAGATGTACCAAGTTTCTTTAACCATTCATCTGTTCTTGGGCACTCAGGTTTTTCCAAATTTTGGCACTGTGAACAGTGCAGCAATGAACATAGAAGTGCAGATGTCATTTCAACTGTACTTTTTTGTCTCTCTGGGATATATTCTCAGGAGTGGTATTGCTGGGTCAAATGACAACTCAATTTCTAATTTTTTGAGAATCGTCCATACTGCTTTCCAAAAGGGTTGAATCAGTCGGCATTTCCACCAGCAGTGAAGGAGGGTCCCTTTCTCACCACATCCACGCTAACACAGATTGCTTTTGTTCTTTTGGATGTGGGCCAGTCTCTGTGGTGTCAGATGATATCTTGCTGTTTTGATCTGCATCTCCCTGATTAATGATGTAGAGCATTTTTTCATGTGCCTTTTTGCCATTCAGATTTCTTCTTTGAGAAAGTTTTTGTTCAATTCATTGCCCCATTTTTGATGGGGTTGGATGTTTTCTTCTTGTGGAGTTAAACCAGTGCTTTGTATATCCCTGATATCAACCCCTTGTTGGATGGGTATTGGGCGAATATCCTTTCCTATTCTGTAGACTGTCTTTGTATTTTGGTCACTGTTTCTTTTGAGGTACAGAAGTTTCTTAGTTTAAGATAGATCCATTTCCAGTTGCTTGGACTGTGGTGTGTCATCTTTGAAGATACAGTTCGCTTCAATGTCATGGAGGGTTTTGCCAACTTTGTCTTCAATGTACCTTATGGATTCTGGTCTGATGTTGAGGTCTTTAATCCATTTTGATCTTACTATTGTACATGGTGTTAGGTAGAGATCTGAGTCCATTTTTTTTTGCATGTAGCTGCCCAGTTTTGCCAGCACAATTTGATAAAGAGGTTTTCCTTGCTCCACTTCACATTTCTTCCTCCCTTATCAAAGATTAGATGAATATATGTTTGGGGGTTGATGTCCATATATTCAACCCTGTTCCATTGGTCTGTGGCTCTGCCTTTGTTCCAGTACTATGCTGTTTTAATTATTACTGCTTTGTAGTCGAGTTTGAGGTTGGGGAGGGTGAATCCTCACATTTCCCCCCACAAAGAATTGCTTTAGCTATTCGTGGGTGCTTATTGTTCCATATGAATTTCAGGAGTGTTTGCTCCATTTCTTTGAAGAATGTCCCGGGTATTGTTATGCGGATCACATTGCATTTGTACAATGCTTTGGGGAGTATTGCCATTTTGACAGTGTTAATTCTCCAGATGCATGAATGGGGATATTTTTCCATTTCCTCATTTCCTCTTTTATTTCCTGAAGTAGCTTTTTGTAGTTTTCTTTGTACAGGGCCTTTACTTCCTTAGTTAAGCTGATTCCTAGGTACTTGATTTTCTGGGGCACAATTGTGAACGAGATTGTTTTTTTTTTTTTATGTCACTTTCTTCTCTCTCAGTATTTGTGTATAGGAAGGCCATGGACTTTTGGGTATTGATTTTATAGCCTGCCACTTTACTATACAAATCTATTGTTTCTAGGAGTTTCTTGATAGGGGTTTTAGGGTTCTCTAAGTATAGTATCATATCATCTACGAATAGTGAGAGCTTGATTTCTTCCTTTCCTACCTGAATGACCTTAATATCATTTTCTTGCCTAACTGCTATTGAGTACTCCCAGTACTATATTGAACAGCAGTGGAGAGAGTGGGCATCCTTGTCTCATCCCTGGTCTTAGAGGGAAGGCTCTCAGTTTTTCCCCATTGAAGATGATGCTTTCCATTGGCTTTTGGTAGATGGCTTTAACTATATTGAGGAAAGTCCCTTCTATACCCATTTTTGCAAGGTTTTTCATCATAAATGGGTGCTGGATCTTGTCAAATGCTTTCTCTATATCTATTGATATGATCATATACATAGCACAGCGGGTAGGGCGTCTGCCTGGCACGCAGCCAACATGACCGACCCGAGTTCGATTCCTCTGCCCCTCTCGGAGAGCCTGGCAAGCTACTGAGAGCATTCGATATGCCAGACACAGTAACAACAAAGTCTCCAATGGAGACGTTACTGGGCACGCTCGAGCAAATCGACTATCAACGGGAGGGCCTTTACTTTACTTACTTTACTTTTGTTTTTTTTTAAATTTTTATTAGTGAGACACCATGAGGTACAGTTGTCAATGGGTTTCAATTATACAATGATCAAATACCCATCCCTCCACCAGCACCCATTTCCCACCACCACGGATCCCTGTATCCCTCCCACCCCCCATCCCCCATCCCACCATACCTCTGTGGCAGGGAATTCCCTTTTGTTCTCTCTCTCTCCTTTTGGATGTTGTGGTTTGCAAAAGAGACATTCAGTGGCAATCATGTTTGGGCTATAGTCTACCTGCAGCATGCTTCTCCCATCCTGGGAGTATCCTTCCAACACCCTTTATTTGGTGCTCCCTTCTCTATCTGAGCTGCGTTTTCCTCTAGCATGTGTGGCTGGCTCCACGATCTACTGATCTATTTTTCTTTCTATGTATATCCTGACCCCAAAATGACAGTAGCACTGTAGCACTGTCCTTCCATTGTTCATAGATTTGCTTGAGTGGGCACCAGTAACATCTCCATTGTTTTTTTTTAATGTAGGAGTATTGCTATTTATTCATCTACTGATTAGCTGATTGAATTGGGCATGAACTCCACCTTGCTTTTTTTCATAATTTATTTATTTATTCTTCTTATATTTATTTATTGAACCACTATGGGAAAAGTTACTAAGCTTTCAGGTTTCTCTCTGTCATACCATGATCAAACACCTTTCCCTTCACCAGTACTCATTTTTCACCACCAAGAACCCCAATATGCCCCCTTCCCACCCCTCCCAATGCCTGTGAGGGAGATGATTTTTACTTAACTCTTCTCTACATTGATTACATTCATTATTTTGACAAAAGATGCACCATTATTGTTTAGAACCCCCCCCCCCCCAACAATAAGAATTGCTGAAAAGACATTGTGAAATCCTTTGTTTTATATAGCTGGTTATGAGAATCATATAATGTCATGCAGCTTCGATTTTGGATTTCTGCAAAGAGCCAGATAATTACGAGATTGGTTTCTGTGCATCTGGTGTTATGGTTGTGCCAGAGAGCCGCTCATGGGTGGCAACTCGTGACCTCAGTAGGGCGTGAAGGATGAGCCAGTACCACCCCCCTTCCCATGAAACTGCAGTTGCCTCATCACTGCCAGCTCATACCTGGCTTTCCAATAAGCTCTGAGGAGGCGGCCACCTTGCTCCCAGGGGGTGGAAAGTTGGAAGGGAGCAACACCCTTTCCCTCCCGGGTAGGCATGGCGCTGTAGTTTAACGCATGGTCCATTCACTTTTCTGCCACAAGCTGCCGGGCTCTGAATTAAGTTCTTTTGCCTCTGGAACCATGGCTGTGCCGGAGAGCCACTTGTGGGGGGCAACTAGCGACCTCAGTAGGCAGAAAAGGAAGAGCTGGTACCGCCCCTCTTCCCATGAGACTGCAGTTGCCCCATCACTGCCAGCTCATACCTGACTTTCCAATAAACTCTGAGGCAGCAGCCACAGCAACCTTGCTGCCAGGGGAGAGGGGGGTGTGGGGGGAAGGCAGAAGGGAGGAACACCTTTGCTCTCCCAGGGAGGAGGCATGACACCGTACTTAATGAATGGTCAATTTACTTTTCTGCCGCAAGCTGCCGGGCTCTGGATTAAGTCCTTTTGTCTCTGGAACCATGGCTGTTCCAGAGAGCTGCTCGTGGGGGGCAACTCATGACCTCGATAGGGCATGAAGGCCGAGCCGGTACTGCCCCCCTTCCCATGAGACTGCAGTTGCCCTGTCACTGCCAGCTCATACCTGGCTTTCCAATAAACTCTGAGGTGGCGGTCATCTTGTGTGCAGTCCAGATGCATTTCTGCCAAAAGCCGCTGTGTTTCGAGATTTGTTTCTGAGTGTCTGGGATCTTGGCCATTAATTAGCTTGATAAGGAGCCAGAGAGGCCGTTGGTAGGTGGCAACTCGGGGTCTCATTGGGATGGGGAGGAAAGGGCCAGTTCCACCCCCATCTGGTGAGGCCCCTTGTGTCTTGTCACTGCAGGCCCAAACCTGACTGTCCAGTGGCCTCTGGAGGATGGTGGTCACCGGGACTCCAGGGGGAACAGGCCAAGGCACGAAACCTATTCCCACCTGGAGTGGCCCAGCCCCAGTAACCTACTGCAGGAACAGGAGGCATTTCTGCCAAAAGCCTTTGGGTTCTGAGATTTGTTTCTGAGTCTCTGGGATCATGGCCGTTAAGCATGATCAGGAACCAGAGAGTCCATGCCTCCAATTATATAGCTGGGCTGGAGGTGGTTTGTGGGTGTGTCTCTCACATACCTAACTTTTGGCCGTTTACTTTCTTGGTAAACTTTGCCCCAAGTTTTTGGAGTCTGGCCAAAGGCACAGCAGCAATTTTGGGGTATCTGGAAGACTGACGGTGCCATCAGGCTGCTGATGCACTTGCCTCACAGGTACAGATTGACCTGCTGGCAGCACCATACCCCCCTGATCATATAGTTTTTATCTTTTCTTTGTTTATATGATGGATTATGTTGGTTGATTTCTTAATGTTAAACCATCCTTGCATCCCTGGGATGAATCCCACTTGGTCATGGTGTATGATCTTTTTGATGAGTTGTTGAATTTTATTTGCTAATATTTTGTTGAGAATCTTCACATCTGTGTTCATCAGGGATATCGGCCTATAGTTTTCTTTTCTCATGGTGTCTTTGTTTCCTTTTGCTTTAGAGAGATATGAGATTTAGTTGGGAGATATGAGAAACAGTTGGGAGAGTTTCTGTTTCTTCAGTTTCTTGGAAAAGCTTAAGAAGAACTGGCAATAGGTTCTCTTTAAATGTTTGGAAAAATTTGCTAGTGAATCCACCTGGACCTGGGCTTTTGTTTTTGGGAAGACTTGATTACTGCTTCAATTTCCTTGATATGATAGATCTATTCAGGTATTCCTAGTCTTCTTGATTCAATCTTGGGATATTATAGGAATCCAGGATTTATTCATTTTTTCTAAGTTCTCTTGTTTTGTGGCATACAGACTTTCAAAATATTGTCTACTGATCTTTTGAATTTCCTTGTTTTTTGTTGTGATATCCCGCTTCTCATTTCTGATTCGGTTTATTAGGGTTCTCTCTCTGTTTCTTTCTGAGACTTGCTAGTGGTTTATCTATCTTGTTTATTTTCTCTGAGAACCAGCTCTTGGTTTCATTGATCTTTCGAATTATTTTTTGGGTTTCCATGTCATTGATTTCTGCTCTAAGTTTTATGATCTCTTTCCTTCTGCCTGGTTTGGGCTCCTTTAGTTGTTCCTTTGCTAAGATCTTGAGCTTTGAAGTCAAGTTGTTTATGTGGGCCCCTTCTTCCTTCCTGAGAAATGCTTGCAGAGCTATAAATTTTCCCCTTAACACGGCTTTAGCTGTGTCCCATAGGTTCTGGTAGCCCGTGTCTTCATTCTCATTTGTTTCTGGGTATCTTTTGATTTCTTCCGTGATTTATTTCCTGACCCACTCATTGTTCAACATTGAGTTGCTTAATTTCCAGACGTTTGTTTTGGTTTTCTGCATCTGTACATGATTAACTTCTATATTCAGTGCATCGTGGTCTGAGAAGATAGCTGATACAATGTCTATCTTCCTGATTCTTTTGAGGTATTCTTTGTGGCCCAGCGCATGGTCTATTCTGGAAAATGCTCCATGTGCACTGGAAAAGAATCTGTATTATTTTTGGGGGGAGGGGCTATAAATTCCTGTATAGATCTATTAGTCTTCTGTCTTCTATTTCTTCCTTCAGAGCCATTATTCCCTTGCTCCTTTTAATCTTCTTGATCTATCTAGGGGTGATAAGGTGGTATTAAAGTGTCGAACTACTATTGTGTTGCTTGTAATGTCCTTCTTAAGGCCTGCTAGCAGTTGTTGTAGGTATTTTGCTGACCCCTCATTGGGTGTGTATACGTTTAGGAGTGTGATTTCTACCTGCTGTACATATCCCTTGATTAATAAAAAATGGCCTTCATTGTCCCTTCTAATCTTTTTCAACCTGAAATCTATGTTGTCTGATACTAGTAAGACCATTCTAGATTTTTTGAGGGGGTTGTTTGCTCACAGGGTTGTCTTCTATTCTTTGACTTTGAGTCTGTGTTTGTTCTGATTGTTGAGATGTGTTTCTTGTAGGCAGCAGAATGTTGGGTTCTGTCTCTGAATTCATTTTGCCACTCTGTGACTCTTAATTGGTGAATTTAGACCACTGATGTTGAGAGAGATTATTGTTATGTGGTTTTGTGTCATCTTTCTGTAAGGGTTTCTTGTGCTTGTAAGGGTTTGTCTTGTCTTACAGTAGCCCCTTTAGCCCTTCTTTTAGGTTTTGTTTGGAGTCTCTGAAGTTACTGAGCTGTTGTTTATCCAGCAAATAGTGTAGTATTCCTTTCAGTTTGAGTGAGAGTTTAGCCAGATAAAGTATTTTTGGTGAAGCGTTCATTTCAGTGAGGTTTTTTGTTTTTGTTTTTTTACTATATCCCACCATTGCCTTCAGGCTTGGATGGTTTCCTCTGATAGGTCTGCTGTGAATCTAAGTGGTGCTCCTTTGTATGTGATTTCCTTTTTTGACCTTGTTGCTTGCAGTATTGTGCCCCTGTCCGTGGCATCCATCATTCTAACTTTGATATGTCTTAGAGTGTTTTTATTAGGATCTCTTTTAGCTGGCACTTTCGGGCTCCTTGAATCTGGAAGCCTTTATTGTCCAGCTCTGGGAAATTTTCAACAATGATTTGTTTAACCATGGCTTTTTCATTGGGACTGTTTCCCTGACCTCCTGGTCCCCCAGTGATTCTAATGTTGTTCCTCTTGGAATCATCCCCTAGAACTCTGATTCACACTAGAACTATTTTGAGATTTCTTGCCATTATTTATTGTTGCCTGTAGGCTTCCTGCAGCTTATCTTCCAGCTTACTGATTCTGTCTTCAGCTGTGGCCATTCTACTGTTGAGGGCACACACTGAGTTTTTAATTTCATCGACCGAATCTTTTATTCATGCCATTTCTGTGTGTAGCTTTCCAATTTCTGCGCTCATTTTCTCATTTCTTCCTGTGTTTTCTCCATTGTTTGTTTCATATTCTTCTTTAATTTACTGGATATCTGTCTCACTGGTTCATTAAGTTCATTGAACATCTTCATTACTTCATATCTGAATTATTTCTCAGAGAGCTACCTTAGGTGAATAACACCTAATGAGGCTTCTGGGCTCTTTTCATTGGCCTCTCCTCATGGTGGGGATTTGCATTGTTTCTTCATATTGATGTGGTGGCGTGGAGACTGAGAAGTTGCACAAGATTGTTCGGTATGAGTAATTTACCTGTGGCCACCTGAGGGGCCCTTGGCCCCAAATTAGGTCTTGCCTACTTTTGCTGAGGCCACGCCCACTTCTGCAAAGGCCACGCTCACTTCTGCAGAGGTTATGACCCCTACAAGTACCTGGTGTGTGGGGGAGGGTACAACGTGGGAGGAGAAGAAGTCCAGGCACAACATTGGGGACGAAAAGGATGAGGCTCAGGGATGGTGGGTGGCCCAGAATCCTCAACAATGCCTGTGGCATGTACACGGGGAAAGCAAAGTCCCAGGTTCAAATAATGACTGACCTGGTTGGAGAAGACCGGGCACAGCATTGGGGACGAACAGGAAGAGCTAGTTATTTGATCACCTTAAAAGGTAAAAAATAAGTTAGATGTTTGTGTGCTGACATGGAATCATGTTTAAGATCACTCTAAATGAAAAGAGGAATTCCAAAATAGCATAAACATTATATTTTCCTTTATATCTTAAAAGATGCGTATGTGTTGTGTGTGTGTCTGTGTGTGTAGTGTGTGTGTGACAGAGAAATGGTTGCTAGATGGCCAGTGAGTAAGTTTAAGAATTCATCAGATATTCTTTAACAGTTTGTCTCTTGGGAATAGAATCAGTGAGTTGGGACTTTCATACTTCATTTAATATGAATTAAAAAATTTTTGTTGTTGTTTTTGGCTCATACCCAGCAGTGCTCAGTAGTTATAGCTGACTCTTTGCTCGGGGATCACCCCTGGAGGACTCAGGGACTGGGAGTGACACCATCTGGGGTACCAGGTCAGCCATGTATAAGGCAGGTGCCCTCTCCATTGTACTTTCGGTCCATCCCTGCATTTTTTAATTTATTGTTTGCATAAATTAGTTTTGTTATAACTCTCATGTAATCAACAGTTTGTGTGTGTTTATAAGGAAGATGGCAGGATAAATTAACACCCCAAGAAATTTATTTATATAGATTTGAGATCCTAGGGTATAGCCTACTTAATTATCCTTCTGATTATCACAGAATTTGAGTCAAGTCTAAGAGAGGCAAGAAACATAATTTATATTATTGTTTATATTCATGTTATTTTTAATAATATCCCATTTATATTTCATATCTCAGTAAATATAGGATTTGAAATTGTATTTTATATGAATTTATCAGATTAATAAATTTCACACTTCATTAGTTATTAATGACAGTATTTCAAATACTTAAATTCACAGCTTTGCAAATTTGGTACTTGAAATTCTGAGTAATAAAATTTAACTTGGACACAAAAGCACAATATATAAAGGAAAAAAATTCAGTTAGATATTAAAGATACTCATAAAATGAAGGCACAGATTGAGAGGAAAATAATCATGAGCTACATTGGTTTAGAATATATACCTTGTAGCAACAGACAAGACAGACTACCTTTTTAAATTTTAAAATGCTTATATTAAAGAGCATTGCATTACAACATTATATGGCTCACGTATGCATGTTTAAAATACATTTACTGAAAAGCATTGCATTACGTTATGTAAGTTAAAGGTATATAAAAAAGTTATTTTTATACTTTTAAAATAAATCTAGCAGTAGGCATATTTTCTCCAATTTATTTGGAGATAATGTGATGTACAACAGTTTGTATATTGTTTTATACTTGCAATGTGGCCTCAAACCCTGCCCTCACCACCACCATCAGAGTGCCAATCCACACCTCTATGAGTCACTTCTCACTCATGTGAACTGTCTCTAACAAAGGGGAAAAGTTAATTTCTTTTATTCAAGGTGAAAAGGGAAATTACTTAATAAGGTGGAGGGCACAGTTGATAATTCAGTGTGTCAGGGACAGTTTAAGGGAAAACTAAATGATTCGACATTAGATCTAACTTCCAAAGAATAGTATTCTTAGTAAAAATCTGAGGGATGTGACTTTGCTAACTGCATAGGGACACACAGAAGCATTGGAAATTTATGCTCTAATTTATTTCTTCTTCATATCTAAGCTTTTAACCTACTTGTATTCTTAACATTCCTCAGTAACATGTTATACATATGTACAGAATATTATAGCAGTCCTGTATTTCATTATACACAACTCTTATAAATAATATTTCTGTATGCTCTCTATGAGCTATTTTTTAATTGGTGTAGCCAAAAAATGTTTTGTTGTTTTTGACCTACCACACCTGTTGGTACTCAAGTGTTACTCCTGGTTCTGCACTCAGGAATTGTTCCTGGTGGTGCTTGGGAGACCATCTAGGATGCCAGGGATCAAACCTGGGTCAACCACATGCAAGGCAAACATCCTATCAAACACCCTACCTGCTGTGCTATCACTCTGGCTCCCAAATTTTCCCAGTATTTTCACAGTATTAACAAAAGACACCAAAGTGTTTCTATTAAAATCAAATTCGGTGGCAGGGTGGGGGGGAATCTTGCAAAATAGTTCAGGAGGTAAGGCACTTCCCTTCCATACAACTGTGATAAATGCCATCCACGTTCAGATTCCACAACATATGGTGCCCTTGAATTGTCAAGGATTACTCCTGATTGCAAAGGCAAGAATATCCCCTGAGCTCTGCTGGATGTGGCTCAAAATATAATATGAAATAAAATCTTAAGTATGTTCAATTTTTTTCTAGAGCTATATCTAAGGCACAAGTATTGATTTAAAAAGTGAAAAAGTCAACGTAGTCAAACCTTTATGAATGTTAGAGTGTCAATGTTCTAACAGGGTTACTATATTTGAAATTTTTGTACTCTTTATAAGTATTCTAGCATTATATTTAACCATTTGTTTATATGTTTGTGTACACCCACCTGACACATTGGTACATACATTTGTATATATGCAAAAGTATTTCTCTTAGCGTAATGAAACAAATATTTATCACAGAGGACTGATAGCATTCTGATGATGGAATACTGTAAAATTTCTCTGAGTGAGGCCAGGGGTGGTCCTGACAGCTCTTCCCCTTGCTGCCCAGGTTCGGGGTGGGCCCAGGATGCTCGACCAGCTGGGCTAGCCCGGGCCATGGGGTGGATGGTGGATGGAATGAGGGTCAAGCCGGATGGTTGATCAGATGCTTTCTATTCCATTCTCCCCACGGACCTGCCCCAGTATCTCTGAGCCTCCTATTCTAGTCTCACACCCCCTCATTTTCATCTCCTTCTGTCTCTCCCGCTCATCTCTCTGCACTCCATCTCGCAGCCTGGGCTCTCCCTCTCCACATGCTTGCTCCTGTATTCTACATTCTTCTTTCCCTGTTCCCCTTGCTATTCTCTCTAAGGTCCATCTTGCCACCCTGCTCTCTCTCTCATTCTCCAGCTCTCTTGTCTCTCCAACTCCCCCACACTCAGCTGACACTGCATCCAGTCAGGTAGCAAAATCAACATAAGAAAGGCCTGAGGGCCCATCTATAAGGTGTTCTAAAGCCCTTCCAGGACTGGCCTAGGCAAAATACCTCCTAAGGTGTTTTTCTCCTTTCCTCACTCCAATAACTATCAACATCTTAATACTAGTTATTTTTGTATGGATACAGTAAGAGAAACCATTGAGGCTTGTAGGCCAGCTCTCCTGGGAACATCTTGCCACAGAGTCAGACTACAGCACTCAGGCCAGATTAATCATTCCTAACCCCAGCAGGGTCTGAATCTAGTTATTACTTTTGGATAATAACAGCATTTGTCCATTACCAAGCTCTTAACTTATAGTTAAGCATTATGGCGCTTTGGCCAGGCCCATCTCGATGCCAGGGTAGCACATAGCTTACCGCTTTCCCTGGTTCCATCCAGTCCCTCCTTGGGACCCTGCTTTTGGGGGCGCTAGGATGGAAGGGCAGCTGAGGCTTAGACGAGAGAACAGAAGCCCAGGAGGGATATAACACTGAGAGTCACATAATAAAAGCATACTGTCTTCTTGTGTCCATACAAAAAGAACATTGCTCTGAATAAACTATGCAAAGGACTTAGGGGGAAGAGAAAAACAATATTTATAAGTCAACAGAGCACAAAGAAAGAAGTTACAAATAAACACAGAGTAATGGGAGCACTGTGATGGGAGCAACCCAATAAACCTAAACTACCTGAGGCTCTGCAGGAAGGACAAAACAGTGTTATCCTAAAGAATAGGTTATGTCTGCATTCAGTCTCTTGTTTCCAGACAGCCAAATGGCAGCCATCTCTTGAGAAAGAAATGCTGTTTTTCCAAATATCAGAATGCAGTGGGTAAAGCTGAAGCAGCCTCGGGAACATAGGATTCTTGAAGAATATCATGTTTGCTCCTTCTGGACCACTCTTGGTAGCATCTATGGGTGACTCCTGGTATAGTGCTACGCTACAGTGCTCTCAGGTCTGTGCTTAAAGGTCCATGGTGTTTAAAAGTCCATTCAATGTAGAGGATTGAACCCAGGCTTCCTGTAAAATCTTTTTAGTGGAGGTTGCAACTACAGTGATGCTCTGTGGTTTCACAGCTGAAGGTTGAAGTGTGTGGAACAGTGAAGAATGGCAGGTTTTAAATGTGAGGGCTAATGGTATCCAGGTGGAAGGGAATCTACTTTAGATTCTGAAAGGTCCCTAAGTTGTGAGCCAGGAAAAAGCAAACTCACCTGATGAAAAAGCAAACAGAGGATCTGGGGTGTGGACCGGCAGAGATAGCTACAATACTTCCAAACTCTGCATCTACCTGATATAAAAAGGAGTAAAGCACTGGTTCAGGCTACAGTATGAAAATATTCCATGTGAAGGAAACCAAACACAAAAGACCATGTATTGTCCAATTCCATTTGTATTAACTGTCCAAAGTAGGCAAATTCATAGAGACAGAAAATGCATTGCTTCTTGCCAAAGGCTTGGAGAAGGCAGAATAGGGAGTGTCTTCTAATGGATTAGAGTTTCTTTTTAGGGTGATGAAATTATTACTGAATTAGATACTGTTGAGTTGATTGTACAATTTTTTAAGGGAGACTTAGCGGAGAGAAAAAAAAAGAATGCATTCTGTGGTATATGATTTATAGCTCCAAGAATAAATATATTTTGAGACCATGCCTCCTCAGGTGAGGCCATATGAGTAACTGAAAATATTAGACCTGTAGCTCAGTTCATCGGAGTGGCCTTGAGAATGAAAACAATTTATGTGGTCTGCATTTTTCCAGTAGACTGATTGTGTGTCAGAGGTCACTAGATACTTCTTCAGATATATTATTCACTTAATCTTAAAGCACACCTGGTTCATGATACTGACTACATTCAGGAATCCAATAAGAGTTTCATAAAACTTTAATCTGAGCAATAATATTTGTGAGAGGAGAAAAAGAGAAACAGAAGAAGAGAGACATGAAGGACAGGGGTGTGGGGAAAACTTAAGGAAGCCGTATGAATCTTGTACAGCGAAATAGTTTTTGCATTCTATCAGGTGAGCATATAAATACTAGATGCTATTTCTGTTCCTGAGTTTCTCAAGATAAGGCTTGGGGTATGGCTTTTTTTAATAAATACTATATGTTATTATTTATAGACAACCCAGAACAAAAATGACTCTTCTAAAGAATCCAGAAAATTGAATATGCTCTCCACTTTGCTTTTTTCAAGTAGGTAGATAGAAGTAATTTTAAGAACGAGATAAGAAAATAATAATCCAGCTAATCTTTTTTCAGAAAGTTTGTGATGGTAGCTTTCTGCTATAGAAAACTTTGCCCTGACACTAGTTTTTTAAGCCAGTCTGGCAGAAAACCTTAAACAATTGGCAGTTTGGACAAATGGGAGCTTTCTCAAGTCAAGGCTATTACATCTTGTTATTTCATTTCCAAACAAGTATACATATGTTTTAAATTGCTTCTTTTGGTGGGTTACTATTCATAACATGTCAATGAGAGATTATCCATAGCGCACACATGTCAAGTAGTCCATGGCAAAGTTTTATAATTACTATATTATAGTTTTAAATGCTTTTTCCTTTTCTATTCTTTTGGTTTGTGCAGTTCTCCGTGTATGTTTTCATTATGCTCTCCACACACGTTTTGGGTACTGACTCCTACAAGCCTGAGTGCCTTTAATTTCCAAAAACTGTGTGTGTATGTCTCTGGTGTACTATATGCAAAGTTAACCAGTCAATTACCTTTCTGTTACGTTCTTTAACACAGCAATCCTGCTTTGGGGCACTACCATGTGTGAAAAAAACTCATTTATTGACTCCAGTTCAGTACATCTCCTAAAGCCTAAAGTAGAAGGAAAGGAAAAGGTTATACTTAATTGTTCTGGAACTGGTGCCTAAGCTTGACTTTGGACGGCTTGTTACCTCGTGGCTGTGTTAAATGGATCCCAGGCGTACACATCCAAAGTTTAGTTTGTTTTTACCCCGAGGTCTGTTTCTTCAGTTAAGCGTAAGTGCTGGTTTAGAATCAGTTTTTATATATAAAATAATAAATACTCTGTTGTGACACCTCAACTTATATCACAATCAATGAAACTCGATTATTAGAGTAATACAAGTTGCTTATGCTTGGTGGAAGCCCCCTCAAAATGAGTAATAATATTCAAATAAGAACTGACCTTTGTAAACAGTAACATCAACACATTCTAGAATTATTTGGCTTGACATGAAGTTCATGGTACTGGTGAAAACTTCCAGATTGAAAAAAAAATTAAATAACAACCCTCACTATTTGCAAGGTTTATCACTTAAAGTCTTTATTGATTCTCTCAAATATAATAACATTAAGACTAGACTATATATCCCACCAAGCATCAAGAATCCTAAGACCTAGACATTTTCTTAAATGTACTAACTTGGATCTTCTAATGCTGTAGCACATTAGAAGATCTTGGAGCACAGAGCCTGGTATAACCAACCCCTGAGCACCTCTAGGTGTATCCCCAAGACCAAACCAAATAGAATATGTGTGGAGTTTGTCCAAAAAAAGTACTGAGCTATGGACCAACGTGGTGTTTATTGTTTTCTGCTGGATCAGTAATATGCAGGCTGGAAGTTCTTTTTTTATGTCCTCCTCTGAGCAGTGAATCCAAAATATTTGGTGCATAAATACCCCAAAGTAGAAGAGCCGTTCTTTGTCTTGCTTTGTCACCAACATACTGTATCAATTTTTGTGTTGAGTTTAAATATGCAAACTCTATGTTCCCAGTGCAATCTAGTTTCCTTTTATTTGACCTCTTGGACTCATAAACCTTTTCACCAAGCTCATAATAAATATGATATACACCCTATTAGGAGAGATGGAATTGTTTTTGTGTAAAACTGCTTAGAGAAGTTTCTTAGAGGAAACTAGTTGTGGTGACTTGAAGAAGAGGCCCCTATTACCTGTCAAAATAATGTGACATAAGAGTGAGGGATACCCCGATCTTCCATATACTTGAGGTAAGGGCCCTTACTGTTGCTATTACTTGAGTGTAGAGGTTCTTAGTCATAGCTGATTATTCAGATTACCTAGGGAACTTAACTGAATACTGGGCCACAGCATTAAAAGATCCAAGATTATATATTTAAGAACATGTCTAAGTATTGGGATTCTTAGAATTTCTCTGATGTGGGACCAGAGTCAAGTACAGTGGCTAGAGCACTTGCATTACATACAGCCTACTCCTGAGCAACTCATCAATCCCTGATACCCATATGGTCCCTGAGCATGTCCAGGAGTAATTCCTGACAGCAGAACTGGACTAACTCCTGAGGATTGCCAAGTGGGACCCCAAAACAAAACAACAGCAAAAATGAACTCCCCTAGTCAAGGACAAGGCATATAGTATAGCAGGTAAGGAGCTTGCATTGCACACAGTGGTTCTGTGTTTGATCCCTGGCATCCCATGTAGTTCCTCCAGCTTGCCAGAGTGATTCCTGAGTAACACCTCCCCACATCCTCTGTCAATGAGTTTCCTTGGTGACTGACATTAATTGCCTGCTAAAGTTAAAAAAAGTATAACTCCCTTCATTGTGCCTTTCTGTTCTACTGATATTTGAAAACAGCGTATCTGAGTACCTCTTAAACACGTGAATACTGTATATCATCAGTCATCTCTACTGCAGGAAGTGATTCCAAATTAAACCTATTCTTCCTGCTACATTCTCTCACTGTCTACTGAATCACATTGATTTTGAAGAACTCATGCATTTATGTAAAGAATAATTTGAGTAGATGACTTATCAGGTAGTACATGACTTGCCTCCTACTCTAAATGAACTCTTTTTATTCAATGTTGCTACTGTGTAGAAATCCCATTCATAGTTCCTGACATGCATGGGATAAAATCAAAGGAAACACACCATTAAAACTCACTTTTATAATTTCGGTAAGTCTCAAGTTCTACCACTCATTGACTGAATTTGGTCTTTGATGATACTGAGAAGTTAGTCGTTCTATTTGCAAATGATACTTTCACATGCTCCTGAGAAATATCTCTTTCTTCTTCCATCCCACTAGTTACCTTTTCATCTGACTTCCATGCCTTTTAGGGGGATGGGAGGGCATGGTGTTGGGGTGGTACTATTTGGGCCACGTACAGGGCTTACTCTTGGTTCTCTGCTCAGAGGTCACTCCAGTGATGCTTGGGAACCATATTGGTGCTGGGGATCAAAATGGGGTTGGCTACGTGCAAGGCAAGAGCCTTAACTTCTGAGCTTTCTCTCTGTCCCAGGCTTTCTTCTTACATCATGTTCCATTCACCCATCAGCCACTAGCTTTCCTGAGAGCCATTCTCTGAAGCAAATGTCACCAAGATTTTGGAAATACTTGTAGCAAAGTATTTCTGTGTTATTTTGAAATTATCTGATTTCTCTTTTACTTCCTCTGAATTCTAGGTGCCTATGAGGTGCCTGGTCAGAATAAGCCCATTTCCTGGTACCATCCCTAACATATTCCTTCGATTATCCATTGTAATGAACTGATCTGAGGTCCAGCATATTGGCTGCTGCTAGTGACACGATAATTAAGGGTAACAAAAGTCATAGCTAACAGTTTCGCAGCAAGAAAGAAACCTGAAAGAAGAACTCAGGAAAGGTCAGTCATGGCTGGAGGGTATCAGTGACCTTGTAAAACCCTGTGGTCCAGTTGTCTCAGTCACCATATAGATGATGACCATGCTCTGACTCAAGACTGATATAAACCCTAACTGGCCAAAAATGATTAAGTATGCCTCATAGACGTTTAAAAAGTAAAACAGGCACATAGTAGAAATGAATTTTCCAATTGGTTAAAACAGGAAAAGGAATTGTCTAGACTTTTTTTTCTGAGAGAAAGATACAGTATTCTCTAATGATTCTGTGTAAGTGATATAACACTGTGGTCTCCATTTTACTTTGTACATGTGTCTACAGCTAGACCAGAGTTCTACTAAGTCCCTTTTAGTCTTGAACAAAAACTTATCAATACTCTACAGTGTCAGGTAGGGAAATAGAATAAGATGGCAAAAATGATACTTTGACACATTTTAGAGTTGTTCATGAATTGTCCCTCAGAATATGTGAACTTTAAAATAAATTCTTACATTTGGCTGGCTATACATGCCTAAGTTTCTATTAAAAAAATAAAACTCAGCATGTCTATTTCAAACTTTCAGGGAATAAAATAATCCAGATTGTAGCTTCTATATAATTATTCTACTCATGATGTAAATGGTGAAATAATTATTGTTAGTTCTTTATTTGTTTCTGGGCACTCTGGGTGATGCTGAGGGTTACTCCTGACTCTGTACTCAGTAGTTACTCCTGAGTTTGGGGGATCATATGGATCAAACCTAGGTCATCCATGTGCAGGGCCTGCCTGCTGGCCCTCCTTTTAGTTCTGATATGATATTTGAACAATAGAGGTGAAAATTGTTTTAGCAGCTAATGAACTACTTGTAACGATTACTTATATATACATATATAAAGTTGTAAAAGATATATTGTAAAAGATCCATTTATGATTTAAGTAATATAAAGTTATCGGCAAATTATTAAGTGTTAGGAATGTTAACTTATTAGTGATATTTTTAAAACAATGCACTCAGTCATTTGTTTTAATTATAGTGCAAAATAACAAGTACTTTAATGCAAATTCAAAGTGATTTAATTTGGTAAGAACTTGTTGAGACTTTTAGCATAAGAAATTAGTGTTGCTCTAGTTGTAAATGGAGGATTAAGTAAAAACATGTGGGTGTTGTGATTATTTATACATGAGATAGATGTATTTACTGTGATTAAGAGCAAAACCTGACCAAAATCTCTAAAATGTTAAGATATTGTTGTGGTAGAAAAGACCTTTATTTGTAGAGAAATCTTATTGAATAACTAGATTTTTTTTTTGCTTTATTTGCTTTTTTGGGTCACACCTGGCAATGCTCAGGGGTTACTCCTGGTTCATGCACTCAGGAACTACTCCTGGCTGTGCTCAGGGGACCATATGGGATGCTGGGGATCGAACCTGGGTCAGGCCATGTGCAAGGCAAACGCCCTACCCGCTGTGCTATCACTCCAGCCCCTGAATAACTAGATATTAAAATGAGAGAAGGTGATGAAAGAACATTCCAGGCTGAGGGTATAGTTGTTTCTGAGCATATAAATAAAATTAAGACAGGGAAGGTCCTGGAATGACTGCAACTTAGAGCAACTGTTTAGCACAACGTTTTTGTTTGCTTGGCGTCCACACCCTGTGGTTTGCAAGATTTTCTCTTCAAGAATTATTATCAACTATGCTTGGGATCAAATCTGGGTTGCCCAATGCAAGGTAAGTGTCCTGACCATTGTACTATTCTCCCATACTCAAAAGTTAAATCTTTTTTTTTTTTTTTTTTTTTTTTTGGTGGTAGGATAGGGGTAGGGAGTTGGGTCACACCTGGCAGACACCAAAAAAAACCTTATAGGATGCCCGGGTTCAAACTCAGGTCAGTTACTTGCTCCGTACTATTGTTCTGAGCCCCTAGAGGAAGTTTTTAAACCATTGCCAGATCAGGTTCCAGGGAACTTTAAGGGCTATAGCAAAAAAGTTTGCATATTATTACAATTAACAGCAACTCCACATTCACATCGGAGTATAAAGGTGAACTTTTTATAGTCATGATAAAATAGTAAATCAAACTTTGCTTCAGAGAACTTATTGAATTTCAGCCAATCATTTCTTTTAATGATGATTCTTTCCCCTCTATTGCTGAAATTAGAAAATGAACCGGCTGGAAGGCAGCTTCATCCTGGTGGTCCCATTTAAATGCAAATAAGTTAACCACCAGGCCTCCTAGAGCAGCATTGTTCTGCAGATCCATGCTCCCACCACTGCTGAGTTAAACAAGCCCACATAGAGTAAGAAAAAGCCATCTGGATACTGGCCTTTCTGGGAGTGACATAATCTTTGTACACAAGATTGAAGGTAGCAGATCCTTTTTGAGGGCTAAAGACAGTTGCCAAGTTAGCACCACTACTTCCTTGAAATTTGCTATACTTAATTCTGTCAAGAGAAGAAACCACTTTTCTTTCTCTCCCTTCTCTTCCTCTCTTCACCTCTCCCTTCCTCTCCCCTCCAATCCTCTGCTCTCCACTCCCAGCCTCCCTACTCCTCTCTCTTCCCCTCTTCTCCCTCCCTTCTACCTCCCTTTTCTCTCCTCTCTCCCTTCCCTTCCCTTCCTTCCCCACAGTGTAGTTTTAGTAATCTAATACTTTGTATAGTATACTACTGTCACTGGCAACTGATACATGAATTCAAATGATAATCAAGCATTTTTTCTTTTTCTTTTGTTCAAGCATTTTTTTTATATGTCTCAGCCAGACTGTAAGTAAAGACAGGTTTATAGAAGAAAAGCACACATTTACTAAACAAATAATTTATTTGATATAAATGCATTCATAAGAATGTAAAACCCCAAGAAATGGTTAAGCCTGATAAAGAAATATGATAGACTTTATAAAGAATAGAAGAAATAGGATAGATCAGAGAATGAGGTAAGTGTAGAGACTGGGACTCCTTTACCAAGACCTATTGGGATTATACTATGCATTTCTTTCTCTCTAGAGATGAGAATATCCATTTCTGTAGGACATAAGAGGGCTGGAGTGATAGCCCAGTGGGTAGGGCATTTGCCTTGCACATGGTCCACCCGGCTGACCAGGGTTCCATTCCTCGGCCCCTCTCGGAGAGCATGGCAAGCTACCGAGAGTATCTTACCCCCACAGCAAAGCCTGGCAAGCTACCCATGATGATATGCCAAACACAGTAACAATAAGTCTCACAATGGAGACGTTACTGGGCCCGCTTGAGCAAATCGATGAACAATGGGAAGACCTAGGACCTAGGACACAGGACAGTGGACAGGACATAGGAAAGTAATGTTGCATAGGAAAGCAAACCTTCACTGGCAGATTTAATGGGATGTGTTGGGAGAGGGAGGCAGGGAGAAGATAGACCAGCTTTCCTGCTTCTATTGTTTTTTCAGATATCACTGTCAGTAGCACTGTCCTCCCATTGTTCTTCAATTTGCTGGAGGGGGCACCAGTAACGTCTCCATTCTGAGACTTGTTACTGTTTTTGGCATATTGAATATGTCACGCCACAGGGTGCTTTGCCAGGCAGGCTCTGCTGTGCGGGCTAGATACTCTCAGTAGCTTGCCAGGCTCTCAGAGAGAGATGGAGCAATCGAACTCGGGTTGGCTGCATGCAAGGCAAACACCCTACCGGCTGTGCGATCACTCCAGCCCTTTCAGATATAATCAACTTAAAATAATTAATGTGCCAAGATGCCATTTTATGTAGTAACATGTCTTGAATTCTGCCAACTACCTAGGTCTTCTCAGCTAGAAGATAATCTACATTCAGTTTTATGAATATTTAGTTCTCATATATTCTTCTTTCTTTCACATCTAGCAGTAGCAGTAGTGAAGTTAAGACGGGACTGAAACCTTAGAAGTGCCTGTGAGTTGGAACTAGTTGGGGTATGGAGATTGAGAAATGTCTTTAGGGTTTTTATTCGGTGAGTTTTCACACACTGTTACCGCATTGAAATATAAAATGACTGGTCAATAGCCTTGTGTTTCTCCAACTCATTCATGTGGTTCCTAAACCCCCATAATCAGGGGGCTTTCTACAGTCTTGCTCCACTTTGTCATTCTTGATTGATTCATGCCCTAGTTTTTTTGTTTGTTTTTTAACCAAATAGTTCATATATTGCTTTTGGTATAAGTTCCAGAAAATGCATTCATTTCTCACTTTGGAAGAAACATTTATTCCTTTGTTCATAGTTTTCGAGTAGCACCTCAGTTTCACCCTCGTGCACTGTGCTGAGTGGTTATGTGGCATATTGTGGAAGAAAAGAGGAGGCAAGATCATAAATTATTCTATAACCTCAGCTTTGGACAAGACCTCTTTCAAACCAGTCTAGACAAAAACAAAATAACCTCAAGGCAAGAATCTCATCCTCCAATCCATAAGGAGCCTTTTCTTCCCTCGTCTAATCTAAATCTTCTTTATTTTCCCTTCTTTCAGGTCCTTTTAAGATTCCATTTTAAGTAAATAGTGTCATCTCGCAAATGTGAAATCTTCATTTTGAAATTCTAAAGAAGTAAAGTGATAAGTGAATCCCACATACTTTAACCTACTCTGCTATTTTTGTTAGAGCATTTATGAGAAATAGTGATTAATCTTTATTTTTGCATTTTGAGCATTGTATTTATTTAAATTAAACTTCAAAACATATTTATACTTCAGATGGTGAATCCGAGACATTAAACTGTGTACTTTCCTGTGACACATTTCATCATCTCTCAGGACAGGCAATTTCCAAGAGCTGCCAAAGCTAATTGTCTTTATAGATCAAATTGTTAAATTTGAGTTATAGTTTAATTGTGTGTGATGGGAATGCTGGATTGTCTAGTCTATAATCAGCTTTATTCTGTTTTGATTGGAATCGATTTGAAATGAATTGTTCCTTTTAGAGATATGTGGCTTTTTGTGTACCTGCCTTGATAACAATCTATCATTATGTTGTGTGAATATGTTTGCATCAGAAATCTCTGAAAGTAAAAAGAAGAGATGGAGGATCTATGGGGAAATTGATGTCGCTGAGGCTCTCACTTAAATACTGCATGAAATCCAGGCATTCATTTATAGAATTTCAGGTCAAGTTTTGTTTTTTCTTTTTTTTTTTTTTTTGGTTTGTTTTTTTCCTTCATTGCCTGATATCAGAGAGAAAACTCAAGTCAGTGAAGATACAACCAGTTTGGTCAACAGTTGTCTTTGAATCTTAAAGTCTACTTGTAGGTCATCAAGAGGCTTAAAGGAAAATTATGCCATCTAGCCCCCAAAGGGATAAAGAACTCAAAAATATTTGATATTCAGGAAAGAAGCCAGAATTTAGTGGGAGTTGAGCAAATACTCCTGAACTTTTTGGCACATGCCATGTGCAGGATTTACTCACTCAACCTTCCTACTTTTCTTAATGGCATGTACTCACCATCCGTGTACCTTGACAGATATTATTTCCTCAACTTGGAAATCTACTCTTTTCCCTCTCTCCCCTTCCATCAAGAACCACCACTGGTCTGAGGAACACTATGTTTTATGTATGATAAATTACCCAGATACAGTTGCATCTCCTTAGAATAATTTCCCTGAAAATAATAATGATGGCAATAATCAATGATATTATTGATCACATTTCTACAGTGATAGCAGTGTGATAGACTACAGGTGTTATAACAGGTGTGGGAGGGGCATGATTATGTTTTACAAAGGAAGGTTATGTTACTTGCTTAGGGGTACTGAGCTAGGGTTTATAAAAGGAATCTATCTCTAGTACACCCTAGTCAACCACAAAGCTACACTGCCTCTCAGTTTAGGGGCTATTTCTTGTGAACCTTTATAGTTTCAGCACCCAGGAAACATGTTTCATCCATAGAATGTATAAATAATGCTGCTTGAAATTACTAAATGAGGGTGGGAGAGATGGTACAGAAATTACTGCGCTTCCCTTACATGTGGCAGTTCAATCTGCAGGCACATCATATGGTCCCTTGAGTACTGTCAGGAATGATCCTTGAGCATAGAGCCAGGGATAAGTTCTGAGCACTTCTTTACTTACCCACAGCCTTACCTTTCCCCAACAAATAAACCAATGATTTACTAGGCTATCCTGTCTTAAGTGTGGACCTGATATCCAGGCGTGGCTATGAAGGATCTTGTAGGTTATTCTGAGCAGCCCTGAGACCAAGTTGTTGTCCAGTCCTAGTTATATGAAGAAATGATAGATATAAATTAAAGATGTGTCCAGAGTGGAAGGTACCACATTGGATTGAGATAGAAAAAATCTGAAGACATTCCCAATATCTTGTTTGTTATGATAGGGTAGTGATATTGAGATGGTGTGAAAGAGAAGTAAGTAGAATAAACGTAGTTTTTTCCCTTAATTTTTGTTTTCTTTTTCATGTCTGGTAAATTTGTGAGTGGTGATATGAAGGATTTTTCCCCCTTTGAGAATAGAAAAGAGAATACACCAGAACTGTAATTCACTGAGTTTGACTATTGCCTAAGAAAATCTTTCATAACCAAACAAGCCTCCTTGACAGTTTTTAACGCAGAGAAGATGACCCATCTTATGGTAATAGATAGTATCTAAAATATTGTTGTCAGTTACTAATGGAGCACCAGCTCTATAGTTGTGAGATGGAGAGCAGGAGAAAACTCTGATTTTCAGGTCTTCTCATGGGATCCAGAATAGATTTTACCTAAGATTTCAGATTTCAAATCACCAGGATTCAATTTGTTTGGACAGTATTATGTTATTACATTGACCAGCCTTTCTTAGTATTTCTGGATAATCTAAGTTCTGATATCTCTCATGAGTATTTGAGCAAGTAGAGAAGGTCTGGAAATGGTCCTAGACTTCCTCTGGAGAATCGTTTTTCTTGGAATAAGTTCAGGAAATGCTTTAATGACTTAACTAAAATGTTTCTTGACTATCAAACAGTTTGTTGAACCATGAAACGGTGTTGTTTTTGAAATAAATATGAGAGATTGTAGAGGAAAAAATTTTTTTCAAGGGCGTCAATAATTTGCACTCCAGAAAAGCAGACAGTTTTTCTTTTCCTGCTTTGGGCAACAGCTGGCAGTGCGTGGGGTCTATTCCCAGCTAGGTGCTCAGGGCTTGAGCTCGGTGGTACTCAGGAGACCATGTGGTACTGGGGATCAAATTGGGGTCAGGTTCATGCAAGGCAAGAGCCTTAACCTTTCAACATTCTCTCTGATCCAGTGGTCACTATTTTTAAAGAAAGTTTTCTGTTTGATGTCATACACTTAATATAGTATATCACTTCAAATGAAATAAGGCAGGAGTCATTATCCAAAACCATATTGCTATTATCTAACCATTGTTTTCAATTGTAATTTCCTATTTCAGTAAAGTTTTAGTTATTCATGCATACAACTGTGTCATACTCGGTCATTCCCAAACACTGTCCTTTAGTTCTTTTGTCCTTTTAGTCCCCCACATAGTTTCTGAAGCATTTTTACAATCATAAATTGCCAAAGTGGTTTCTATTATATACACTTTAAACATTAAAACAAAATCAATAGGTGCCCCATACTGTACTAAAAACTTAAGAATAGCTCTAACCTTAAACTTTAAATGAACCTTAGTATAAAAGGAAATAATGATCATTTCTAACTATAATCATTTCGGCAACAAATGTACATACGTTAGATGATGGGCTGGGGAAGTAGCCAGGTGAGAGAAGAGATGTCTCCTCTGTGCAGGCCTTACTGTGATACCTGGCCTCAAAGTCTTACAAGTACCAATCCATATAGGCCTTGGTGCCCCAAGCACCTGGCCGTCCTCAAACACTGCCAGATTTTCCTTGTTTCCCCCCAACTACTGCACTGTTGGACCTGGACATGAATCTGCTAGGAACACACCCTGAGGGCAACCTGCCAAGAATGACCATAGGTCATTCCCACCCTCCCAGAACTCTTTAAATGTTGTTTTTAGTAAAGAATGTTTGGTTCATTATTATTTTATTCTTAGAGAGTAGCATCTGAACAATGCTCAGAAGACCCAAGTAGGCTAACTGGGCCAGCAGTTCATTAGGAGGATAGGAGAATGCATTGCTGCTCGGATCCTGTGATGTCGGGAACTATTCAAGTGACAGCAGTGGTGCTCAGAGAACCCCAGAATCATGCCTCAAAAGGCTCAGAGGTCCTATAGCACAGGGAATACAACTAGAATCAGCCGCGTGAGAAGCACACACCATAACCTGTTATTTTCTGTCTCTCGGCTCTGGACGGTGGTTTGCATTAACAGATTCAGTTGAAGATTAGATTAGAGTTCACTGTATCACTGTCCTCCCGTTGTTCATCGATTTGCTCGAGTGGGCCCAGTAACATCTCCATTGGAGACTTTGTTGTTACTGTGTTTGGCATATCGAATACATCACAGGTAGCTTGCCAGGCTCTGCCGTGCGGGTGAGATACTCTTGGTAGCTTGCCGGGCTCTCCGAGAGGGGCGGAGGAATCGAACTCGAGTTGGCCATGTTGGCTGCGTGCAAGGCAAATGCCCTAATACTGTGCTATCGCTCCAGCCCAGATTAGAGTTATTGAATGAAAATTAAATCACCAGCTGAAATATAGAATATTAATCACTGAGTTTGGTCTGAAAAGTAAGAGTGAGTCACGCATATACACCAAGCAGCAACTACAAAGGCCTTTAAGTGCAACAACCAATGTTACATTATGTCTTCTACCAAGTGGCATCAAGTATGTACAGAATTTTACAAAGTCTAAGTGGGTTTTCACATATGAAAGCTGAATTCTAAGAATCTAGAGATAAATATATTAACCTCAAAAACTGTATCAAATTATTAAATTTTGGACAATGTTTTCTTACATTCAGACATGCTATGGGGCCAGAATAGAACCTTTGCCTTGCACAGAACTGACTCAGGTTCTCTCCCCAGAATCCCATATGGTTCCCCAAGCCCTGTCAGGAGTAACTCCTGGGCATCTCCAGGTGTGGTTCCCAAACAAAACAAAACAGACATGCTGTTTTCTTTCTCTGCCCCATCTAGACTTATAACTCAGCTTTCTCATTTAAAATGAAAGAATTTGGATCCAATATATTCATAATTTAGGTTAGCGATTGCGTGGTTTTGTGAGCTAGGCATTGTCCTAACTAAAACTAAAGATATAATGCAAAATCTCGTAAATCCCAGTCACAGCAGGGAGTGATTGAAGATTTTGCTCACAGGCAGCTTAGTTGTGATCTGGCTTGCTATAAAACAGTCATTAGAGCTTCAGTGGCATTGTGACAGCAGCACAGCAGAAATGTACAGCTGTGGAGAGATTTATGATTTCACAAAAATTATAAAAGACAGAACAGAAAGTGAACAGGGTGGATGCACATTCTAAGAGTGAACCAAGGTATCAAAGAGATAGTACAGGGGGTGAGGCATTTTCCTTGCAGGCAGACAGCCTGAGTTCAATCAACACATGGTCCACTGAGCACGACAAGTGATCATTCCTGATCTCAGAGCCAGGAATAGTTCCTGTGCACCACCAGATATGGACCCAAACTTCCCACCTTTGCAAAAAAAATAAATAAATAAAAAGCAGAAAGATTTTGTTTGGTATGCAAATGATGTGGATAAAAGAATAACAAACCCTTAGGAGTTCTAGGTAGGGTAGCACTGTAGCACTGTAGCACTGTTCTCCCTGTTCTCCCATTGCTCGTTGCTCGAGCGGGCACCAGTAACATCTCACAACCAATTGTGAGACTTGTTGTTACTGTTTTTGGCATATCAAATATGTCATGGGTAGCTTGCCAGGCTTTGCTGTGTGGGCGAGATACTCACAGTAGCTTGCCAGGCTCTCTGAGAGGGGTGGAGAAATGGAACCCAGGTTGTCCGTGTGCAAGGCAGATGCCCTAACCGCTATGCTACCACTCCAGCCCTCTAGGTAGGGATCTATTTGAATTCAGAGTTCTGGGGAGAGATCCAATTGGGTAAATATAGGGCACCAAAAGTAAAGCCAGCATTTCTGAAACTAAATCATTTGTGCAGCTAATCATTTTGAGTCTTATTCAGTCCTAAACACTTTATTTATTTATTTATTTATTTATTGCTTTTTGGGTCACACCCAGCAATGCTCAGAGGGTACTCCTGCCTCTGCACTCAGGAATCACTCCCGATGGCACATGGGGGTCATATAGGATGCCAGGAATCAAACCCTAGTCGACCGAATGGAAGGCGAATGCTCTAACCCTAAATACTATCTTTAACACTGGGAATATTATGAACAATTCCATACACATTTTTTTGCAATTGATGAATTTTAAATGTGAAAAAATAATTTATATATGTACACATATATATGTGTGTACATATATGTATATACAGATATATGTCACTTAATCACTTAATCACTTAACTTCCCGTTAGTCATCAATTTGCTTGCGTGGGCGCCAGTAATGTCTCCATTTGTCCCTGCCACGTGCTAGTGTAGCCTAATGGCATCTGTTCGCTCTGGGAACATGAAGAGCCTCAAACCGATCATTTATGATCTTGATGAAGAAGTCTGACCATCTGGTAGGTGGGCGGCCACGTGGTCTTTTGACATCCCGTGAAATCCAGTTGGTAACAGCTCTAGTCCAGCGGTTGTCTTTAAATCTCATTACGTGACCAGCCCATCTGATTTTTGACACCTTGGCAAACGAGACAGCTTCCCTGATTCTTGACCGTCGAGGGATGTCAGAACTCCGGATTCTTTCTCTCATTTGAGTGAAACGTGATATTCCAAGCATAGCTCTTTCAATTCCTCTTTGGGAGACCCGAATAGCATTCCCATCCTGTTTACGTAGGGCCCAGGTCTCTGAGGCATATGTTAATGCAGGAAGAACAGTGGAATCAAAAAGATGTGCCCGGAGCCGGAGGTTCTTCGTCCTCTAAGTTATTTCTTCAACGTTCTTGAAGGCGTTCCAAGCCGCTCTCTTCCTCCTGCACAGCTCGGGTGCCAGGTCATTTGTCATGTTGACTTCTTGACCTAGGTACACATAGCTGTTACATTCGGAAATGGTCGTTCTGTTGAGAGCGAATGGGGTGTCAGGAACAAGGCTGTTTTTCATAAACATTGTCTTCGTAAGATTTAGCTGTAGTCCTACCTTTCCACACGCACGGTCAAAGTCGGCCAGCATTTGTGCCGCTTGGCTGATGTTTGGTGTTATTAAAACAATGTCATCAGCAAAGTGGAGGTGGTGTAGTTGCCGACCATCTATCTTCACTCCCATCCCTTCCCATTCCAGTAGTCGCATGATGATCTCGAGGGTGGCACTGAAGTTTCAGTGAAATGGTATCACCCTGCCGAACCCCTCTCTTGACATCAATGATTACTTCTTTGTAGAACGGTGAGATCCTGGTAGGGTAGTGAACCTGCAATACAGCTCACGGAGGATCTTGATGTATTGAGCTTGAATGCCCTGATTGGCTAGGGCTTCAATGACCGCTTCCATCTCAACAGAACCAAAGGCCTTTTTTACATCAATGAATGTTAAACAGAGAGGCATCTTGAACTCCCGAGAAACCTCAATGAGCTTGGTTATCATGTGGATATGGTCGATGGTGCTGAATCCTTTGCGGAATCTGGCTTGCTCGCATGGTTGTCCTTCATCTAGTGTTCTGCCAATCCTATTTAGGATGACTCGAGTGAACAACTTGTAGATGACAGACAGTAGGCAGATCGGGCGATAGTTGCCAATGTCATGGATGTCACCCTTCTTGAACAGTAGTACGGTCCTGCTGGTTTTCCATTGGGACAGAACCTTACACTCAGACAGGTAGCAGGTGAAGAGCCGAGCCAAGCCGTTGTGTATTCGATATACCAAAACCAGTAACTACAACTGGTCTCATTCATATGTCACTAAAACTCAGAAAAAGGGAAGTGAAATAAAGCTGTGTTCTAGGTAAAATTTTGTAATTTCATTACCTATTTTAATGAAAATGTGTGCAGGGTAGGGATAGTAAAAGGGCCAGGGAGACTGGAGGGCAGAGTGAAAAATAGAAAAATGTGTCATTCAGTAGACTAAATATGGAGTTAGAAGCCATTTAAAGAGTTTGACTTCTAAAGAAACTAAACTATATGCTATTATTTCTTTTCATTCCAAATTCTTTATTTGTCTGTGATACAATTTGTAATAAGAGAATAGCAGAGCTGCAAAATGACCTTAAAAATAGTAAAACTACTTACATTCAATTAATATAATTCAAGAGACTCTCAAAGAATCAGCAATCAGCATGCATATGTATCTTCTCTTGCAGCTCAACATTTCAAAAGAGCATAATCATTACAATTCGGTAGTTCTGAACACCACAAATATTATCTTTCCCAGACTTAAATTGCCTCTGGCCACTGTTGTTTTAAGTTCTTCTCTGCCCTCACCCCCTCCCTTGAGCTTTGTAATCAATGTAAAATGGAAATATGCCATGAATGTCTATGTAGGTAAAATAAAACAATGTGATGTGGACTATTGAATTACAAAGCCATATCACATATTAGAAAGATGGGTTAAGCTCAATGAATTAAGTAGTCTACTATTTGTAGTCTATTTTATAACTAGACCTACAATTGTTTTATTTTCCGGAAGGAAGATCCAGATAAAAATATCAAGAAAGATTCAGCTTAAAAAAAGGAAGAAAGATTCAGCTGGTCTGGTATGAGGAAGCCTAGTGCCGTCTTGGTATGCTCTGTACCCTTGTGAGAAGCTTCCATCTAACAGGACTCTGAAGAGGAGAGGTAGACCAGGGTGTGGTTTTGTAACTTAGCCTTCGATTTGATCCTTTTGACCATGTTGTTTTATGAGTCAGTACCTTACCATTTTGTCATTTTGTCAATTGTGGTTGGATTTCTCTTAGTCAGGGAGTTGTGACTGATCTTTTTATCACCGAACATTACTTGGATGCATTTGTCTTTGCAAAAAAAAAAAAAGGAGAGTAGTTATTGCCCATACAAAACCAACAATATATTAGATATGGGGTTAAATAAGTGAAGGGACATGAACCCTGCATCCAACCACAGTTCCTTATGGGAAACACTTGCCCTGAGTCACACTTCCACCTCTTTTAATGGTGTGGCCTGGGGCCAGCGACAGTACGTTTGTCACAGCCTCCTTAGTGGAAAGCCTCCTAAAATTATTATAAAACTTTCATGCGATAAAGGCCTTGATTATATTCTATTCTCTGTGCTAGGGTTTTGAAAGCAGACAGGACTACGCTCCAGGTCTTTTTCTCACTTCTCAACTGGTCCCCAAGGATGAGAAAGAAGCTCTTTTCCATCAAAGTTGCTGGCAGGCGCCACACACTACAACCAGAGCCAGCAATTCTGGGAGGATGGCAGTGATGATACCTTAAATGTGATACTGTTTACTGAGGTCTGTTCAGATGAACTACTGGTACATAACAAACCACCCCCCAAATCCAGTAGTATGCAAGAAGAATAATTTTATTGTGTTAACAGATGCTGGGTAGCAGGGATTTAGACATGGTAGGAATAGCTTGTCTCCGCTCCATGACATTTGGGGCTTCCAATGGGACACTCATGCTGAGGCTGGAAAAGCGCTGATGGAAGCTTTTCTAATTGTCTGTCTCTTACGAGTGGGCTGACTAGACTGGATCAGAGGATACCTACAGGGTACTGTTGATCTGTACTTAAACCCTCCCCGAGACATGGACACCTCACTTGATACTGCTGGTTTCTAAGAGGGCCTTCCTGGGAAGTAGGTGGCAGTTGCAAGTCCTTTTCAGGCTACTGCTCCCTTTTGTAATGGTACTGCTAGTTCACTGAAGTCACCAGAGTTTCAGCAGGAGGAAAATTAGACTATAATTCTTAATGGTATAATTGGAAAATCACCAGATAAATGATTTTATGCAATAGAAGGTATTTTGTGGTTCTCTATGGGAAACACAACCTGTCAGAGAATCAGTGTTGTCTCTAATCTGAAAGGGACTCTAGTTTCCCCCAGACACAGACACCAATGTCAATTTCTTCTGCAGTGTTCTGGTACATGTTTACCAGGCTTCTGGAGTTTGCTCAGTGCATAGTTCCCTCTGCCCAAGAAGGCAAACCTTTCTACATCAGAAATGCTCTAATCAATATACACTTCCTTCTTGTTGATGCCTTCTACTGCCCTTGGTTTTCCCACCTCTTTGTTTTCACTAGCATTAGAAAATGTCTTTGTCTGCTTCAGAGAAGATAGCTGGAGCTTAGAAGACATTTCCCATGGATCCTGAGTCTTCTAGTAATCTTGCACGTCATCTTCAGCTGACCTTATTCATTGGATGGTTTTCTCTGCCCCCGTGCTCATTCATCTTAGCCCTGACCATTCAGGGACTCTGTACGTAGCTACCCTAAAGGACATCTTCTTAATACCTCGCTCCCATTTTTCCACTGCCATAACACTTTCATTTTAAAGGTTTATTCTCAGTCTCGGTGGGTAAGCCTGGTTAGTGAAAACCATTTGGGATAATTCTGTTCTATCAAACATTCATTGAAGAACTCCATTTAGGATATATAAGGGCATTGTAACAAAGGATTTTTAATATTTCTTCCTCATATTAACTCAATCACCAGAAAGAATGATAAGATCAGATGTTCTGCTTTTGTACCTCAGCTCTATTATGCCTGAAACAGTCATCCTGATACTATGAAGACAACTGGGGACAAGCTAATTGGAAAAGGGAAAGCACCCAAACAGTTAGAAGACTTCAAGATTATAGATTGACCAGTGCTAGAAATACTCCATTTCCAAACTTTGTTTTATAGGAGACAAATTGCCTTATAATTTAGACCAGTCCATAAATTTTCTACTTTGATATAGTGCCATTAATTTACTTATACTTTTTGTTTTCTTTTTTAATGGAGTCAAGTCATTGAAGACACTTCTAAAGTCGGTATCATGGAGAGTTCTGTCAACATTCACCTTGTATTCTATGGATTTGTGTCTAATATAGAGAATTTGAATCCATTTTTTTTGGTTTATTGGTTTGCTTCTGGATCACACCCATTGGTACTTAGGGCTTGCTTCTGGCTCTGCAGTCAAGGATCACTCTCTGCAGTGCTCAGGAGACAGTATGGGATGCCAGGGATAGAATGCAGATTAGTCACGTGCAAAGATAGTAACCCCTGTACTATTTCTCTGGCTCCTCTTCAATCTACTTTGTGATAATTTTTGTTCATGGAATGAGATAAAATTTCAACTTCTATTTTATAGTTATGGCTGACAAGTTTTCCTGACACTCTTTGTTGAAGATACTTTTTTTGCTCAACTTAATACTGCTATCTTATTTGCCATAACTGTCCATATCTGAAGACTTGCTTTTCTATTCCAATGTTATTAGAGTAAGTTACACTATTTTGATCATTGTCAGTTTTAAGTGTAGTTTAAGTCAGGGAATGCAATGTTTCCCATCTTTTTTCTCTCAGGTTTCCTTTGACTACCTGGGGAGATATATGGCTCCATACACATTTTAGGAGTGTTTGTTCTGTGTCTTTGAGAAATACCTTTAGAATTTTGATATGAATTACCTTGAATCTGTATAATGCTTTGGGTAAGATGATTATTTAAACTAGTTAATTATTGCAAGACATGAATATGAAATATTTTTCATATCTTTGTGTGCTTTTCTATCTGTTTAATACTGGCATTTAGTTATCAATGTATAACTCTTTTGTTGACTCCAGGGTACTTGATGTTTTGGGGCATATTGGAAATAGTTGGTTTGTTAACTTTTTTCTAGTTTATTGATGCATTGAAGAATGCAACTGATTTTTATGTGCTCATTTTGTAGGCTGGTACTTTACTGGCTCATTGTTCCTGAAGTGTTTAGTAGAGTCTTTTGGGCTTTCGAAGAGGAACATATTTAAAGGAGCTGAAAGGATTTTTTAAGAAGACATCCTTTGAATAAAGATATAGAGTTATGGAATGTCTGGCGTGGAGGGCCATTTCAGGCAGAGGGACGGGTTTATGCAAAGGTCCTAAGGTAAATATTGTCCTGGGTTATCAAGAAACTTCAAACAAGGAGATGTGAACAGAACAGACATAATGAGCGAGAAAAGTTAAGGTGAGGTCAGCGAAGCAAAAGCGCAGAAGTGACAGCGTCTTGCAATCACTGTACAATTCCACTACACTGGAGCAGCAAGTCCCCTGCCCCTGTGAAGAGAGTGAAGGCAGGCGATTTGTGTCAAGAAAATCTCCTAGACGCTATGGGGGATTGAAAGGGTTAGGTAGGAGTAGAAATCCCAGGTGGTGACTTTGCGGAACAAAAGCAGTTATGATGAGTGACTACTGCATGAATTCTTAACATGGAGCTAGCCAGATTTGCTGATAGACAGTCCTGGGACTAGAGTTATAATGACCCCAACGTGTTATTCCCAGCATCTGAAAAGGTCTAGTTGGAAAAAGCAGGACTAGGAGTCAGAGGTGATGTAGTCAGCTCTATACACCTGACATTTGAGGTGTGCTTGAGACTGTTTTGGTAGCACCCATTGAATCTCCTCTCCTGGTGTTATTACATTCATACAAATGCCTCTTGCGAGGTCTCGGCAGACAGACTCCAGAGTCTGCTGGGACCGCTTGGCTACAGCACACGTGATACGAGGTCTATTTCTAGATTAGTCTTAGCCAAAGGTCTTAGATTAGCCAAAGGTCTCGACCCTTTGGCTTTTGCAGAAGACAGCTATGGAGTAAAGATTTGGTCCACCTCCATTCATCTTGCTATGAAGAAGACAAAGTACTCACAGGAAGACACACCTGGAGGAAAACAGAGACTGTTCCTTCCAGCTTCCAAGACCAAATTCTCATCACAGCATAGAGGCTTTAGGTCTTATAATTATCCAACTGACAACAAAGAATCACCTGATTATATATGGTATGAAAAGAAATTACAAAATTGCTTTTTCTAATATAAAAATATAAGAAAGATTTAGTGTGGCTATTGTCAAGGAAGGGTAATTTATGTTGCCCCCAAGAGAGTAATTGGCAGTCTTGTTACATTTTTGAAGTTAATGTTGCGTTTTGATGTAACATTCAAAACTGTGGTTAATTTATTGGCATATAGGTGTAGAGATTGTGGATGTTACTAAATATTGTTGAGTAGGATTAGATGTATAGGGTAACCCCAATAAAAATAACATTAAAATGATTAACATTATATTAAGAATAATATCTGCATCAAAATGCCAATACTGCTGAAGCTAAGTAACTCTTGCCATCATATTTTTGCATCTACTACAGATCATTTCTGCTTACATAATGGAAATAACAATCACGTAGATAAGAATGTGCTCTAAAAACAAGATAGATGAGAAAATACGGACTTAACTGACATAAGTTTTGACAATTTGATATATTTTATGTGAACTTTTTCACTTTTAACAAAATAATTGTTTATTGCCTTTTTTGTCCATAATATGCTGTTAATCCCCCCCCTTTTTGTGGTTGACCTTGTTTTGTTCAAAATTCAACAGCCTTTCCTTTATCCTTTGTTGGGAATTATTTTCTTCCTCCATTATAGAACCCTCAGGAAAAAGTCTTACGTCTCTAAGATTGCACATTTATTACACATCTGTTGTGCTAATATACAGTACAGTGTTATATTTGCTTACAAAGTGTTGGTTGGGGGTAGGGTTAAGAGCCAAGTGAGATGAGGAAGTAGGACATATGGGAATAACATCATCATTACTTACTCATAAAATCTGGTTTAGGTATGAAAAGCAATTAGAATCCCAAACTGGAACCTATATATGGGCTGAATTACCTGTCCTACCACAAAAACCCAGAAAAGGGAAGACTTCCCTCTGCTGGGGGGATTTCCTAGAAAAGCAGCAGGGCATGTCATCTTCTGTCATGAACTTCCTCATCCCAGGAAGAAAGAAAAGGCTGAAAGGAGCATAGTTACGGAATTAATTTCTAGAGTACCCGTTGACTGAATTGTACCTTCTCCGGTGCAGAGTGAGGAATGCTCAAGGGAAGGACCTCAGTTTTTCTGAGTGAACTCTTCACAGGGAAAGAATCAAAGTGACATTTTATCCTTTTCACATCTCTATAGCTCTAAATTGTATGGTGGTCCTCTCTTTTCAGTTCTAGCACAATGCAATTATTAATAACGATTTGGGTCTGGTTTCTACTAAATTGAAACCACTTAGTCACAGTTCACGTTTCACCTTTTCAGTAAGCTACATATGACTAGAGTCATTGGTGTTACATTGGTAAATGAAGTCATCGCTATCATCAAAGTAATAGTGATTGGAGGTACTAATATAAAATTTTAATCTTCATCTTTCCATTATGTGACTCTAACACAATCTCATAGAACTCAGAAAAATTGCTGAATATTTGAAAAAAAAAACAATGTTTTGCTTTCCAACATGTAGCAAAATGTTTTGTATTCTCAAATCCACAAGATAAGAACATGGAACATAGATATCATTTTATTTTTATTGTTGAGCTTTCCTGGATTGCTTAATTCTTATTCCTAACTCTGTTCTGTGGGATCACTCTGGTTGTGCTCACGGGACCATATATGTTGTTGGGAACTCAAGCCTGGTCAGCTGCAGGCAAGGCAACTGTTCTATTCACTCACTCTCTCTTTCTCTGGTTCCAAGGAACATAGATATCTTTAGTGAAGTAAATTAGTAGAAGGTAGTACACCTACATTCCTATTTTATTATAAAGTAATTATTTGTATATTTATAAATAAATGTATACAAGTATAGGAAAAGTGCTTTGAGTTTTTGGTGTTTTGTTTTTGAGTCACTCACCCAGTGATGCTCAGGGGTTATTTCTGGCTCTGCACTCAGGAATTATTCCTGATGGCACTGAGAGAACCAAACCAGGTGCCAGTGTTCAAACCCAGGTCAGCTGCATGAAAGGCAAGTGCCCTACCTGTTGTACCATCACTCTGGCCCTGAAAAAGTGCCTTGAAAGATAGCTGATGGTGTCAGTATGAAATTGGTAGAAGGGAATAAGGAAGTGCCTTATTTTTTTTTCATAAAATGTTACTTGTAGAAAGGTGTTGTAGAGGAGTGATATATGTATATGTGTATATATATATATATATATATATATATATATATATATATATATCGCTGGAGCGATAGCACAGCGAGTAGGGCATTTGATTTGCCTTGCATGCAGCCAACCCGGGTTTGATTCATCTGTCCCTCTCGGAGAGCCCGGCAAGCTACCGAGAGTATCCCGCCTGCATGTCAGAGCCTGGAAAGCTTCCCGTGGCATATTGGATATGCCAAACCCAGTAACAACAAGTCTCACAATGGAGACATTACTGGTGCCTGCTCAAGCAACTCGATGAATAATGGGGGGACAGTGCTACAGTGCTACAGAGCACATACCATATAGATGATGATAGATAGAGAGATAGAGAGATAGAGAGATAGAGAGATAGAGAGATAGATAGAGAGTTTTGTTTGGATCTCCTGCTTACAATGTTACTGACTCCGCATGTAAACTGCAGAGCTAGTAACATTGTAAGCAGGAGATCCAAGCCTTAACAACCAACTTCAAAATGTGGCTATCAAAGAGGCAGGCTGAGGGGTGGGAGTGGGGTGGGAAGGAACCTGGGGACACTGGTGGAGGGAAGTCAACACTGGTATTGGGTCTGGGGCTGGAACATAGAATGCCTAAAACTCGTCTATGAATAACTTTGTAGATCACTGTGTCTTAGTAAATTATATTTTTAAAAGTTAATTTTAGTATAAAGTGGGTAGTATATTTTCTCTCTCTCTTGGTGAAGCAAGAAAATTTTTATTGAAACTTACTTAGAAAGATGTAAGGGGTGGGAAAGAAAGAAGTACATGTTCGAGAAAGAACACGGGCTTCTTCAGAGTTAAAATAGACAAGCAAATTAGATATATGTTCAAGGGAGAACACAAGCTTGAAGAACAAGTCAGTTTTCTCAATATACGAATAAAATTGTGACAGTTATCAATGTCAGATATTAGTGAAAGGCAAACTTACAGTTAACTATGTTGTTGAACTATACAAACAAATTATTGCTTTGACTTAATGAATATTGCATACATACGTGAAATCTATTTGTTTGTGGTGTGTGTAAGGTAATGTTTTCTTTTCCAAAATGTGGCTCTCTTGCAGAAGTGTAAATAAGAATAAGGTCAGATGCCACAGCTCTCATTTTTTGGTTATACTTCCTGACCCAGCAAGTTTTGTTCTCGTATTTCTCCTTGTAGAAATTACTTGCATCCAATGGCAGAAATAATCCACTCTGGGAATGGATATAGCAACTGTGCCCAGTATCAGAATACTGATATTCTGACTATGATAATCCTTTTGCAGTCTTAACTGGCTCCTAGCTCATGAGTTCACAGATGCTGAACCACAATTCAGACCACAAAATCAAGATATTCTTCTTTGACAGGACCGATATAAAGATCTGAAGCAAGAACATTACAATCTAAAGCAGTGCCCTAAAAAGTAACTACTATCCTATAACCCACATTCAACATCAACCTGGTTTCAATATAAATGATGTTGGATGCCACAGTAACTTTTTAGGTGTGGGAAATATGAAGATTAAATCCAGGAGACTGCTAAAACCTAACAAGAATGACAAAATAATGTAGCAACCTGTTTAATTATCATTCTGCTATTTTATTTCATGGTCAACTGATGGAAGGAAAGAATGTTGTCAGTAAGCTATTGAAATGAGTGAGTGTAGGGACCAGAGCCATAGTACAGCAGGTAGGGCATTTGCCTTGTGTATGACTGACCTGGGTTCAATCCCTGATATCCTATGTGGTCCCTTGAGCACTGTTAGGAGTAATTACTGAGTGTAAAACCCCTGAGAATCCTGGGTGTGACCCCCCAAAAAAGTAAGCATAAAGACTGGAATATATCTTTAAAATCACCCCCCATAACATTAATACATTTTCAAAATAAGCAGGATAAAAATAATTTCTTTGTAATTGTGTTCATGTACACTTACTCATGTTTTAGTCACAATTGATTCCAAACTTGGGCAAAACCTCCTCTGTGTGAATACATATGTCTAGAGCTGACACTGGAAACGTGGAACTGTTCGGTAAATTATTCCTCTTGTAATGTTTTGAATTTTGTTACTGTTTGTGTCTTTCAGACTCACTATGAAAATGGGGAGTATATCATCAGACAAGGTGCAAGAGGAGACACCTTCTTTATCATCAGCAAAGGAAAGGTAAATTCTAGCAGCAACAGAGGGCTGGGAAGGGATCCTGTAGTACATAAGTGCAGGGTCTTGAGCTGGAGAAGCTTTTGTATATTCTGATGCTGATTGAAAAATGCTTGAGAACAAATCTATTATTGATGTAAGAGGAAGAGACTGACAACTTTGGACACTATAAATAGCCTGGCGACTATAAGATTCTGGTCCTATAACCATTGACTAATATGCCTAAATAATGGGGAATATTTCCACAGTCTATTAAAAGAAGAAAAACCTGTTTACTGAAAATGTTTTTTACAAGCGACCATTGGATAGGGCGCTTATGTGTGTTTGAAGCCTGGCATTCATCTGATCACGTGAGACTTCCAGGAGTGATCCCTGAGCACAGAGACAGGAGTAAATCGTGAGGACCATTGGGTGTGACACCAAAACAAAAAATCGTTAACAAGCAAAAGACAATCTATCTAGTCATTAGGAGTTATAACATTGATATGAAACATCTGACTATGAAATTAGATGCCCCAAGTTAGAATCCGACTGGGAAAGTTACTAGTTTTGAAACTCACTATTTTTAGACATGCTGCTTAACATTCAGAGGGCATAGGCTAGTCCTGTTTAACTGAATTTTTGTAAAGAGATATTTAATGGAGTAAAAATGAATAGAATGATGAATTACCAGATCACATGATCACTGGACATCCCATTATTCATCAATTTGCTCGAGCGGGCACCAGTAACATCTCCATTTGCATGCTAGTGTAGCGCAATGGCGTCTGCTTGTCCTAGGAACATGAAGAGCTTCAACTCGATCGCTCAGGGTCTTGATGAAGAAGTCTGACCATCTCATAGGTGGGCAGCCACGCGATCTTTGGATGTCCCGTGGAATCCGGTCAGTAATGGTTCTAGTCCAGCGGTAATCTCCAAATCTCATTACATGTCCAGCCCATCTGATTTTTGACGCCTTGGCAAACGAGACAGCGTCCCTGATTCTTGATCATCGATGGAGGTCAGAACGCCGGATTCTTTCTCTCACTTGAGTGAAGCATGATACTCCAAGCATAGCTCTTTCGATTCCTCTTTGAGAGACCCAAACAGAGTTCTCATCCTGTTTTCATTGGGCTCAGTTCTCTGAGGTGTATGCTCATGCAGGAAGAACAGTGGAATCGAAGAGATGTGCCAGGAGTAGGAGGTTTTTTGTCTTCTTAGCTATTTCTTTGACGCTCTTGAAGGCATTCTAAGCCGCTCTCTTCCTCCTGCACAGCTCAGGTGCCAGGTCATTTATCATGTTGACTTCTCCACCTAGGTACACATAACTGTTGCATTCGGAGATGGTCATTCCATTGAGAGCGAATGGAGTGTCAGGAAAGAGTCCATTTCGCATAAACATTGTCTTTGTGAGATTCAGCTGTAGTCCGACCTTTCCACACTCATGGTCGAAGTTGGCCAGCATTTGTGGTGCTTGGCTAATGTTTGGTTTTATTAGAACGATGTCATCAGCAAAGCAGAGGTTGTGTAGTTGCCGACCGTCTATCTTCACTCCCATTCCTTCCCATTTCAGTTGTCACATGATGTTCACAAGGGTGGCACTGAAGAGTTTCGGTGAAATGGTATCACCCTGCTGAACCCGTCTCTTGACGTCAATGATCACTTCCCTGTAGAATGGTGAAATCCTGGTAGTGAATCCATAATCCAGCTCATGGAGGATCCTGATTTATTGAGTCTGAATGCCCTGTTGGGCTAGAGCTTCGATGACCACTTCCGTCTCAACAGAATCAAAGGCCTTCTATAAATCAATGAACATTAGACAGAGCAGCATCTTGAACTGCCGAGAAACCTCAATGAGCTTGGTTATCATGTGCATATGGTTGATCATGCTGAATCCTTTGCGGAACCCAGCTTGCTCGCATGGTTGTCCTTCATCTAGTGTTCTGCCAATCCTATTCAGGATGACTCAAACGAACAGCTTGTAGACGACAGAAAACAGGCAGATTGGGCAATAGTTGCTAATGTCACGGATGTCTCCCTTCTTGTACAGTAGTGTAGTCCTGATGGTTTTCTATTGGGACGGAACCTTGCATTCAGATAGGTAGCATGTGAAGAGCCAAGCCAGTGTATTGATGAGTACAGAGGGCAGATTCTTCAGGTGTTCAGATCTGACCTTGTCTGGGCCTGGTGCTGTTCGCAACTTTACCCATGATATGACATGTTGAATTTCGGAAGGGAGAACATTGGGAATGACATATTCATCCTGCGGAATTTGGTATGTGGGCAGGTAGACGTGGCTCTCCAAGAGATCTGAGTAGAAGTCATGAATAATCTTCTCCATTGCCCTTCTGGAAGATGTAATAGATCCACCAGGATGTCGAAGGGCAGTCATCTTGGTCTTGTAGTTTGCGAAGGACAGGTGGGCATTGCAAATGCTTTTCCTGGCTTCTGCTGCATCTGCCAGCACTGCTGCTCGTCTCTCTTTGAGGTCTTCCTTTATTGCTTCTCTGCACTGTTTTGCGAACTCAGACATTCGCTTGCGGTTGCCTGAGCCTTGTGCCAAGCCACGTTGGTGAATAAGCTCAAAAGAGTTTTCAAAGACAGGCGTTTTTTTTTGGCTATCTCTCTCGGCATTTTTCGCACAATCATGGAGGTGCTGAACCAGTCGATCGCATTCCTCATCAATGTTGTCAATAATGGCATCTTCCCATGTTGCTGCAATAGTGCCAAAGAACTCCCAGTTGGTGGTCATTCTGGGAGTTCTCTTCTTAAACTTTGCAGCCCTTTCTCCACAGTCTGTGAAGTAGAATTTTGCACAAAGGAGACGGTAGTCCGATCCTGTTTGGAGTTTTGGGACAACAGTCACATTGGTCAGGCAAAACCGTCAATTGAATATGATGTGGCCAATTTTGTTGTGGAACCGTCTACCAGGAGACTCCCATGCCCAACATTTAAATTCGGCCTTCTGGAACTGTGAGTTACCATGGATGGTCTTGGTCAACATGATGAACTCAGACAGTCTTTCACCCTGTTCGTTCCATTTTAGGCCATGGGTCCCGATATTCAACAATTATGAATAAACCCTAATTTATTATTTAGTATTTCAAGTCTATTATTTTAATTTAAAAATAAAAATAGTGCACAAATGATCTTCAAAATGGAAGTTTGTGTGTACAAATATTATAACAGTGCTAAAAATACTTTAAATGTCTTTGAAGAGCAATATATTCAATTTTTGCGTTTAAACATTATTGTACCCTATTGAGCTTAATGTTTTATAAATTATCCTCAAAATATGAAGTTGTGTGTATAAAGACATATAGGGAAGGAAATCAAGGTAGAAAGACATAGGAATTTTTATAATTGTCATTCTAAAATATATAATCTTTAAAATTTTTTTATCTACCAATTTTAAATGAGTATTTTGTAACAGTGGAGGGGGGAAATAACCAATCTCATTCACATTACCACAGCTGAGATGAATAAACTTGATTCAGTTTTTGGCACTTTTGAAAATTAATACTGGTTTGTAGAACTAAATGGGTTTCAGTTGCATAATCCTTAATTTTTTTTTAACATAGTAAATGACTAACTCTGGCAATTTATGATTCATATTAACGTAAAAATACTTACAGGGAGAGCCATATTATACAAAGTATGTTCAAAGTTATAAGTGCTGTTGGATCATGTTTGACAGCATCGGTTTTGGATTACTCAAGGATTGGAATACACCATTGCGTGACATTAGTGGCATGTTGCAAAGAAGTAAAATGAGCACTGTTTATATATTTAATCATAACTTTTGTACCACCACAATCAGAAATCTTAGGGTAGAAGAAAGAGACTTGAGGGACTGGTTTCTTAAGAGGCACCATAAAAATTTAGGTAAAGGTAAAGGTAAAGGCCCTCCCGTTGATCGTCGATTTGCTCGAGCGGGCCCAGTAACGTCTCCATTGGAGACTTTGTTGTTACTGTGTCTGGCATATCAAATACTCTCGGTAGCTTGCCGGGCTCTCCGAGAGGGGCGGAGGAATCGAACTCGGGTCGGCCATGTTGGCCGCTTGTAAGGCGAACACCCTACCGCTGTGCTATAAAAATTTAATAAGCACAAAAATGCAAGAAAACAAGAAATAACATTTTCTAAAAAGTTTAAATGCTCCAAGAGAAAATAATGGTAGAAAAACAGTAAGAATGGATTTAGAAAAGTCATTCTGTCTTATATTTACTATTAAAAAATTTACAGTTGCAAATGTTAAAAATTGAAAAATTTAAAGTGTGGACTTAGTAATTTTGAACAGGAGCTTTCCAAGTTATGCTCAGCAATTCTTAGCCAACTGGCTCAGCCCAGTGCAAGGGCTCAACCGTATGATTTTGCTGGGGCCCTGCAATGCCCTGGGATACCTGGACCATCCCAGTGGTGCTCAGGGCTTCTGTGGCTGCATCCAGTAATACCCTGGGGGTCCCTGTGGTGCCAGGAATCCTTGTCAAGTGCATGCTAAGTCTGTGCCTGAGCTGCTCTATGCTCTCCTGGCCCCAGAATTTTAATGTTGCTAGAATTTGCTGAAAGGGACGGAGAGTAGCCCCTGAGTACTCTTGAGTGTGGACCTTATCCCCCCTACAAAAAAATAATAATAAAGCTTAAGAGAAAAAAATCAATAAATAAAAAGCTAGTTTTTAAAAACACATGATGACTGATGTGGGGCTTAAAGTGCGTGCTTTGCTGACCCTGCTTTAATCCAGAGCATCCCCTAAGAAGTGCCCTGAGCACCGCCAGGGCTCAGGCCCAAGCAGAGCCAGGAATAGTCCCAACGCCGCAGTGCTGGGGCCTGAGGTCATGTGGTACAGAGGTTCAAAGGAGGTGTTCACAAGGTTTTCTTTTTCAATAAAAGTTTCTTAAATTACACTTTTAAAGGAAAGCTTTTTTTTTTTTTATCAGAAATGTTTATCTTTTTCCATTTGTGGATTATCCTGATAGAGTTTTCTTCACCTTTTTTGTCTGAACAGAAAGTGTTTTTTTCTGTAGGTGGCCTACTTTAATGTCTTTGGGAATGCACTTCAGGAATATACTTATTAAAATAACATTCCAAAATCCACTGAAATCTCTCTATAGCTTACTTAAATCAGCCCTTTTCAATTTCTGATTCATTTTCACCCCCCAAATTAAATGACAAGCATATAGTTACATAATGTATTTTATATTGTATTTTGAATTAGTAATTTAATTTTAAATATATTGCACCTTAGCTCATGACTTTCTTTTTATTTTTTTTAAACAAGGGGGCCTCTAAGGAGATTACTTTTGTTGAGTTGCCTTTCTGAATTAGAAACAGTTTCCTTTCTGAATTGGAATGAACATCTTTAATAGGAATTCTAATCGTTGAATCTTCTTTTCAACACCAAGTAGAATGTGATTAGGTGAAAGCAATGTGGCATTAAAACTTGAAACACCTACACACATCATCTAGATAAACCAGGCAATAAAATATTTTCTGGGAGATTCGCACAGGGCTTTCTAGAGCTTAGGCTCCTCTAGCTCCTTGTATTCAATTTGATTGTCCCCAGAGCTTCAGGATATGCTCTTCTTTTATTCATACAATTCATTTTCCTTGAATTTTTTTTTTTGCAGTAGGTTGTGAGTGGGTGTGGTCCTTTTCTTGTTTCCATTCCAAATACATGGGCCCCATTCTTTCAGGGAATTCCAAGTACTCACTGAAGGGAAATGGAATTTCTTAAAACGAATTGTATTGGGCACATTGTCAAGGTATTAGAACCATCGATCTTGACAGAGAATTACCAACATACACTGGGAAAAAAAATCAGGAGCAAAAATATTTGACTGTTTTCCTACCATGTCAGGTTTTTTGTTGTATGCTGACTATACAAAGATAAAAGATACTGGCCTACTAGGACCGTGCTCGTGCCATGGAGTGTAAATAACACAGAGATCATAGCCCAGTGTGGTAGGGTGCAATAAGAGAGAGGGAATTTTATGTGATCACAAAATACAAAAGCAGGGTAGGGATGATTAACCTACCAGCAGATAGGGACCAGGCATGCTTAGATTACCATCTGCAGAAACAGAAAAGACAGAAAAGGCATAATGAACTTGGGAAACTATAGTATTTCCAGTTGAAGGATGCCATGGTGGAAAACTGAGACACGATGGATGGGTGTGAATTGCTAGATCCCTGGCTTCCCCACCAAAGATTAGCGAATAAAATCTTATTATAGATGTAATGAGAAGTAATGTTGAGAGATGTAAATTCTCTACCCTCCCTCAGATCCGCTACTTATTTAGGAAAATGATTTAACCAGCCCTCCAGGTGCTTCTGATCACTCCACATTAAAAACAACACTGCTAAATTATGTCAGACTGTAGAAACTAAATTATTCTTTCTCATAAAGTCATTGGATTTTGAAAAGGAAAATGACATTTCTTAAATTTAATTTTTACCAAAAGAGCTCTCTGGAAGCAGCGTTGAGAATAAATTAGTGCATGTGTGAGGATGGTGGGGAATAGGGTGGAGGTGTATGAGGAAATGGAGGTTCAGAGATAAAATAATTTACCAATACTTGTCAGGGGCTGATTGGTAAAACATTTGCTTCTAAACTGTCTACAGTGAAGTTTTGAGATGCAGAGTTTCAAAAGCACCTTATCAAAAGCTCAAGAACAAGAATTTGTTACCCTTATTTTAAATGACATTCCCCACCATCTCCCACACACCAGACACAGGAACACGATCAAGCTTGAGAATCACTGAGCAGTAAAAACCTTATCGAATGCAAATGAGCATCTCTGTGATACAAGTGAAAGAGAAGAATGTTAAAAACTGCATTTCCATGGTTTTGAAATGTTTTGTGGTGAATAATGAAATGGATCAGTGGAAAATGATAATTGAAATCCCTCCATATTGCGCAGACATTCTAAAAACTTAAAACTTCTGTTTTTTTACATGCAATCTGTAAATTCAGGAACTTGAAGCATAGAATTTTTAAATGGCTTTGTCTGACTTTTTCAAAGCAAGTTTTTCTACTTCATTATGTTTTCCAGGTGGATGAACTTTTACTATTCAACCTTTCAGGATACATAGGTAGTTTTAAGAAAATTATTAGAGCTTAAGGAAAAGTTAATTCACACAAAAATTCTATTCACTATAATTATGTCTTAATTGTGCAAAAGAAATATTATTGTCTTATGTATACTATCATCCAAGTCACAAGTTCTGTATGGATGAGAGATCTTGTTATAATGAAACTTTTCTGTTGAGTTTTGCTCTATCAAGTGCTTCTTTTTCAAACAAATTATAGTGTCAACAAAATACATATTTCTTTGAGGACCATACTTTTTTGGTAAAAGAGGCATACATCTAATTCATATATATTTAAAAAATAAATATAAAAAGGATCCCTGCTGAAGGGAACATCTGGAATGTGAGGACTATATTAAGTTTTACAGGAAAGCTTCGTGAAATGTGACTGGACTTTGAATTGAAGGATGAATTCTTATTAAGGAAATAGATGGGCATAGCCTAGAGAAACTGGATGAACATGTAAATATGTGCAGAAATTTGTGCATTGCAGAGGAAAAATAGCAACAATATAAAAGTTCGCCAATAAAAAAATACATAGATATTTCTGTAAAGTTGAAATCAGGAACATTAAGATGGATAACTAGGTTCCTATCTAGTAGCATGGGATAGCAGAAACAATATTAAAAAGAGGATTGCAGAATGATAATACTATGTTATACAATTTTAAACCACATGCATATTAACATAGAACATATTACAAATGTTCACTAATTCATTGCCTTAGTAAGAAGTAGCACTTGGAATAGGGATAAGGAACTAGTGGAATTCAAATTTTACAATTCTTAAAGACAACTTGAAATTAATAAAATACTTGATGGTCCTTTCTGTGGTTTGCATGGAAATTTGAGAGGTTATTCTTGGTCTCTGTCTAGTGGGGATGTTCTCTATAAACATAAGGAGTTTCGATTTTGTTTTTTTAAATACAGAACAGGCTGGAATGATAGCACAGTGGTTAGGGCGTTTGCCTTGCTCATGGCCAACCCGAGTTCGATTCCTCCGCCCCGCTCGGACAGCCCCGCAAGCTACGGAGAGTATCTTGCCCACATGGCAAAGCCTGGCAAGCTACTGGTGACATATTCGATATGCCAAACACAGTAACAACCACTCTCACAATGTTACTGGGCCCGCTGGAGCAAATGGATAAACAATGGGAGATCATTGCTACAGTGGACAGTGCTAAATACAGAGCAAATTGAATTAATGCTATCTATTAGTGTTCATTGGATTATCAGGGTATGCAAGATAAACAGTTTCATTGTTTATTTATTTATTTTTTTGGTAGGTGAATGTTACCCGTGAAGACTCACCAAGTGAAGATCCAGTCTTCCTTAGAACGTTGGGGAAAGGAGATTGGTTTGGAGAGAAAGCTTTGCAGGGGTAAGTAGATCACATGACTGTTTTTAGTGAGTGCATAAATTCCTGTCTTAAATTTATAGCTCCTAGTCAAAATAGTCTCTTAATATCTGACACAAACCCTTCATGATCTTTTAAAATTCGCAGACAATTTTTTAAACAATTTGGGTACACTATGAGATTAATCAGTGTCTGTAATAAATTATTACTGTATTAATAGAAAAGTGTTTCACCTTTGTTTTGCTTAACTACAATCTCTATAGAGTTTTTTTTTTCTCCTTTTTGGTGGCATTGGGGCAATGTTAGGTATTTGGGTAACATCTGGCGATACTCAGGGATAAAACCTGGCTCTGTGCTCTGGGATGTCCCTCAGAGGTGCTCAAAGAACCATCTGGTGTCAGGGATCAAACTCAGGCCTCTTTCATGAAAAACATATATTTAGCCTGTCAAGATATCTTTTTTGGTCCTCTGTAAAGATGTAAAGAGAAATCTCTGCTAAGTTTAATTTGTACAACAATTTTTTTTTCTGTAAAACTCTTTAGTTTGTGTTTTGTCCAGAGAATCTGATGGGTTGAGAATTTTGAAATCCCCAAATATGATAATACACAATAGGTCAGTATGCCATGAAACCTGTTTAGCATCTTTCTCCGAATACTTGTTATCCTTCCTAGTTATGCAGTACAAGATAGAAGTTCTTCTACTAATGCATATTCAGATTCATTCTGGATGAGTTCTAGATAGGCTGTTAGAAAGTCCTGCTAGCAACCTGAGATCTCTAAAAGCAAACACTTGGGGTTTCCTTCCAGTTGCTGTGGAGGAAAAAATCCCATTTGATTTTGCACCAATCCTTCTACAGAATGCTTAACAAATATTATAAATGCATATGAGCTACCTGCTCACTTCCTGATTCTTTTCCAATAGGTATTCAACTTAATTATCAGCAATTATAGGAGAGTTTTCAAAGTTGAATATCTGTGTATCTAAACCAATTGAGTAAGAAATGATCAATTAACATTTATATAAGATTCTATTTACTTTTCATTTAAATTAATTGTATCAGATCCCACTCCTAACCTCTAATAGGAATATCTACTAGAGAGCCGTAGGGTATAAGTGATTTGGACATATTTGAAATGGTTAGTTTTGCTTCCCTTTGAAGTTATGTCTTCATTAAAAACTTTGTATTATAATCACTTTGCCTGATAACAAACCTAAATAAATAATTTAGAGGATTTCTATTTATTTTTTGTTTTTAGTGTTCAGTTATACTTGGCTATACTAAGGGCTTACTCTTGACTCTGTGATCACTCCTAGTGGTGTTCAGGAGACCATATACAGGGCTGGAATTTGAACCCAGATCAGCCACATGCAAGGCAAGCACTTTAACACCTGTACTATCACTACAGCTCAGGGGTTTCCATTTCTTTTTTTTTTTTTATCATTTTCTTATTAGTGAAACACCATGAAGTACACTTATAGACTTATAAATTTTTGTGCTTGGGTTTCAGTTATACAATGATCAAGTACCCATCTCTCCACCAGTGCCCATCCTCCCCCACCACGGGTCCTAGCATCCCTCCCACCCCCCATCCTCCCCCCCACCCCCCCGTCCCACCCTGCCGCAGTGGCAGGGCATTCCTCCCTGTTCTCTCTCTCTTCTTTTGGGTACTGTGTTTTGCCAGAGAGGCATTGAGTGGCAGTCATGTTTGGTCTATAGACCACTTTTAGCATGTCTCTCCCACCCTGGGAGGGTCTTCACAACACCCTTTATTTGGTGCTCTCTTCTCTATTAAGCCACAACAAAATGGAAAATTTCATTTTCTTCTTTACTATTTTTTATTTTTTTAAATTTTTAAATTTTTATAAATTAAAAAAAAACTTTATTGAATAACCGTGAGATAGTTACAAGTTTTCATGTTTGGGTTACAATTACACAATGATCAAACACCCATCCCTCCACCGGTGCACATTCCCCACCACCAATATCCCCGATATACCCCCCCTTTCCCACACTCCCCCTGCCTCCATGGCAGACATGATTCCCCATAATCTCTCTCTACTTTTGGGCATTATGGTTTGCAATACAGACAATAAGAGGTCATCATGTTTAGTCCTTTATCTACTTTCTGCACATATCTCCAATCCCAACCGATTCCTCCAGCCACCATTTTCTTAGTGATCCCTTCCCTGTTCCATCTGCCTTCTCTCCTTTGCTCATGAGGCAGGCTTCCAGCTATGGAGCAATCTACCTGTCCTGTGCATCTACTATCCTTAGGTGTCAGCCGTATGTTATGTTGTATTATACTCCACAAATGAGTGCTGTCCTTGCATGTCTGTCCCTCTCTTTCTGATTCATTTCACTTAGCATGGTGCTCTCCATGTCTATCCATTTATAAGCAAAGTTCATGACTACATCTCTCCTGATAGCTGCATAGTATTCCATTGTGTAGATGTACCAAAGTTTCTTTAACCAGTCATCTGTTCTAGGGCACTTGGGTTGATTCCAGATTTTGGCTATTGTGAACAGTGCTACAATGAATATATAGGTACAGATGTCATTTCTACTGTGCTTTTTTTGCATCATTGGGCTATATTCCCAGAAGTGGTACTGCAGGGTCATATGGAAGCTCAATTTCTAGTTTTTGAATGACTGTCTGTATTGTTTTCCAGAAAGGCTGGACTACTGTACATTCCCACCAACAGTGAAAGAGTGTCCCTTTTTCTCCACATCCACACCAGCACTGTTTGTTTTTGTTGTTTTGAATGTGTGCCAGTCTCTGTGGTATGAATGATATCTCCTTGTTGTTTTGATTTGCATCTCCCTGATGGCTACTGATGTCGAGCATTTTTCATGTGCCTTTTGGCCATTTGTATTTCTTCTTTGAGGAAACTTCTGTTTATTTCTTCTCCCCATTTTTGATGGGGTTGGAGGTTTTTTCCTTGTATCATTCTATTAGTGTCTTGTATATCTTGGATATTAATCCCTTATCAGATGGGTATCGGGTAAATATTCTTTCCCATTCTGTGGAGTCTTCCTGTATTTTCATCATTGTTTCTTTTGAAGTGCAGAAATTTCTTAGTTTGATATAGTCCCATTTGTTTATGTTTGCTTCCACTTGAATGGTCAGTGCTGTTTCATCCTTAAAGATTTCTTCTTTACTATTATACTGATAATTATGGAAATTTAGAACTAAATGCATTTTGTTTTATTCTTTTAACTAGTTCACAAAATTTTCATCTGATGCCCATGTCCTTGTCATTAGGTTTTTTCCCACTGACAAAGTTGGAATAAATATGATGTTTAAGCTAATTGCACAGGAGAATTCTATAAATACAATCTTCTACAAGAAAGTGTGTATTTTTGTTTCAATCTTTGTTTCCATTGTTTTGCTTGATATTTCATCCATTGATTATATGGAGAGGATTCAAGAAAATAGTACCGGGTTTCACTGGTCCAAGATTATAATGTCTTTGTAGAAACTATTGTTTCCAATAGAGACAAAGAGCCCCAAATAGTTGGGATTGTAGTTTAGTGATAGAGCACTTGGTTGAGTGTATAAGGTCATGAGTTTGAGAAAAGACAAAAAAGTTTTAAAAAAATATTCAAAGAGTGTAAATTATGGTTTCTCCTTGGTCTCTTGGTACCTACAAAATGCTGAGAGTATAGTTCAGTGGTCGAGCACAGGTCTTGCATGTGTGAGGCATTGTATTTGATCCCTGGCATCTCAAAATTTAATTTTTAATAATTTATAATTATGATCAGAAGCACAGAAAATATAGCATAAATGAGTTGGCACATTTTTGGTCAGTATTTATCAATAAATTTCGATGATTTTATGTGAAAAGATTTTCATAAAATGTGCTTAAGTTATGTTGGGAATGTGGTTTATGGAAAAGTTATAAAATTTTATAAAATTTTATAAGTTGCTGTCAAATTTAATTTTTTTTTATTGTTTAGCTTTTTTGAGGGGTCACACCCTGGCGATGCACAGGTTTTACTCCTGGCTCTGCACTCAGGAATTACTCCTGGTGGTGCTCGCGGGATCTTATGTGATGCTAGGAATCAAACCCCAGGTTGGCTGCGTGCGAGGCAAAAACCCTACATGCTGTGCTATCGTGCTCAGCCAGCCTGGTCGAGCCAGGTTCGATTCCTCCGCCCCTCTCAGAGAGCCCGGCAAGCTACCGAGAGTATCTCACATGCGCGGCAAAGCCTGGAAGCTACCTGTGATGTATTCAATATGCCAAACACAGTAACAACAAGTCTCAAAAATGGAGATGTTACTGGGCCCGCTCGAGCAAATCCATGAACAATGGGAGGACAGTGTTTGATGTTTGTTTTATTGTTAATTTTAATTTAATTTTAATTTAAAGGTATTTTATACAGAATGAATTATTTCTGGCATGTGGTTGATTATTCTTGTGAATAATATTCTTAGTTTGATATCAGAACTCTTATGCAAATATTTTGAACATATGTAGTATTCTTCATTGAACATTTCCTCCTTGCTTTTTCCCTTTCCACTCAGTTGCCTAGTCCAGATCCCATTGCTCTTGAGTCTTATGTTTCTTCTTGCATTTTCTCACTGTCCAACCTGCTTTATCAGTCTACACTAAGCGCACTCTTTGTAAACGGGGATTTGCTCCTTACATTTTAGGATGGTCTTTTTTCCCCCTTCTACATTTAACTTTACGTCCACAGTCTATTAGCATCGAGGAGCATCATTTTTTTAATTCTTTATTCTTTGGCCTTCTTGTCATTGTTAGCACCCTATAGTTTGTCATTTATTTTGGAAATTTCATCAATATTGTATTCAATATTGTATTTCATCAATATTTGTATTCAACTTTATTAACTTTGATACCTATATAAATCTTTGTGTATTTTCTTATTAAAAAGATATAAATACATTATTTGAACTCAGCATCTTTCACTTTACAGATGTTCAAAATATATTTTTCAATGAATGAATCAATAAACAAGTGAACGGATAAACGGGCCTCTCACATTGTCCAGCCATGCAATCCATTTGGCCCATAATGACTTTTTCTTCTATGTGCTAAAATGAGAGATTATCCTCTCTTTTGACTGTGGGGGGAAGAATGGTAATGGGAATGAGTAAATAAGGTGCATGAAACTAGTGTTAGGTAGCAATTACTGAGGTTAGTTCATCACTATGGTGTGTGTGTGTGTGTGTGTGTGTGTGTGTGTGTGTGTGTGTAGAAAACTGGGTTTGAACACAAACATGAAATGCAATTTTATAACTTGATATTCAAAATCTCTGCAAGTAAGCATAAATGCTTTTGCAAATGATTTGATCTGTAACTGACCTTTTGTGATTTCTATCAATCAGATCTACCTTTTTAAAACATGGTATGTATATTGAAATGAAGGAGACCTGTTAGGTTAACTCTTTTTGATTATTTCCTTGTTTTGATTTTTTTTGACATTTCACTGTCTTGATGTACTATGTCTGTACTTTCATTCACTCCATGTTTTGTTCTTTGAATCTAAATGTTCCATGAAAAACAAACAAAAAACCTTCACATAACAAATGGATTTATTTTTCTTGTTTTCCTTTTTAAAATGTATACATTTTCAGGATATCAAATATGTTGGGCAACTAGGTATATCCTCCAGATAATAGCTATGCTTCTTTGCATAATATTGCATAATAATGTAAACATATTTTGAGAGCAAATTTTATAGTTAACCTTGTCTGTGTACATGTAACAACATATCAGATAGTTGATTGGGCTTTTTTATTCCACAAATAAAATAAATAGTATATACTAAAAATGTTTTAGTTTTAAGCTCCGTGAGATGTTCTGCAGACCATTAAAACATTGATAAACTGGTAGTAATTGGAATGCAGTTTTGATCATTCTTTTTAAATCGAAGTGTCTTACACTTCTTGTGGGTGAGCACACAGTAGCAAACTCAGGGACAGAGCTGACATGTCGTCTCCCTAACCTGACTCTAGAACTGCATTCTGTAGTTCTGCCTCTAGAAATAATAGGCTTTATTTCCTTTCAGAGCACCAGGAGAATCAGAAATCTAGCTATGCTATAAACAATGAGTCTCCATTAACCAAATACATCAAATTACTAGAAAAGTGGGGTTACTTTATTGTTTCACTTTGTTCTTTGATATTAGTCAAATTCTTCAGCATTGTTTCAGGCTGGCATTGTATTTGCGCTGTACCAACAATTTTCTCTACAACAGAGAGAGGGTGAATTGTTCACTCTACAGGAGTATATTTGCTTATGAAGACTCAAATTCTGGTGTTGTATTAGCAATTAAGCACATTCTTAAATGTGTGAGCCCCTTAGTTCAATCTCTGGTGCTGTAAAACAAAACTTAAAGCAGTGGCCGAGAGAAATTATTTTAAGTTTAGTCCAAGAATTCATACATCAATCCATTTGTACTCTGACTCATCATTGCTCCAAGATTGCTAATCTGAATCTAAGACTTTCTTTTTTTATATAGATAAAAAATGATATCAAATGTATACTGATGTATACAAATGTATACTTTGCAATATAGTAATGGAAATATAAATGGCTAAATTGAACCTGTGAGAAAAGGATCTGAACTCCCATTACCCACCCTTTACATTTGAGTCCACCCCATAGCATATAGGAAGAGCACTAGCTCAGAAGTTTGCCTTTGTTGGGATCCACTCTATCATTTTACTGATTATAAGAATATGAGAGGCTCTTCATTGATCTGAAATGGAGATATTTACTTTTGGGTTTTTTTGTGAAGAATCTAGGGGATACTTATCAAGCAATGGAGTGAGTGCTTAAAATTTGCATTAGGAATCATAAAAATCTGTTATCTCCTCCACTGTTACCCTCATCAGCATTTTAAGCATCACATCACTGTCCTATCCTAAGAGCCTTCTACTACTCTGTGACTGAAGTTTAAAGGTCTTTTGTACAATTGACATAGCATTAGATTTGAAAATAGAGATCACGATCACTATCATCCTGTTGTTTGTCGATTGCCTAGAGCAGGCCCCAGTAACGTCTCCTTCATCCTAGCCCTGAGATTGTAAAAAGTGCCATAATCAGCGCTCTTTCAGGGTTAGGAGAATGAGACCCTTCGTTGTTACTGGTATTTGGCATATTGAGTATGCCACGGGGAGTTTTCCAGACTCTGACATACGGGCAAGATACTTTTGGTAGCCTGCCGGGTTCTCCAAAGTAAGAATGAGAAAAAAGAGAAAAGGAAAAAAAAAAAACAAGGACAGGGTGGTAGTGGTAGGGCAATAGGTAAGCGGTTTACTTTGCATGACTCTGACCCAGGTTGATCTTTAGTACCCCCTATAGTCCCCCAAGAACTGCCAAGAGTGATTCTTCCTTACAAAACCAGAGTAAGCCCTGAGCATGGTCTGTTGTGACCTCCCCCCACACACACCCTAAAAAGAAAAGAAATGAAGGAAAGAAAGAAGGAGGGAGTGGAGGGGAGGGAGGACCCCTTTTTTCCCCTTTCGTTGCTGCTGCTGTGGAGAACAGGAATTGCAAGACTGGGTGCAGATCTTGAGAACTTGCCAAACCCGTACGCTTTAGTTGTGGTGCTTGCACACACTTGGTTGTTGTGCTGCATAGCACACACTGTTTTTTGTAACCACTTATCCTCAACAATAGCAGCACTAGGGTCGCTCTCGGCATGTGGGTCTCTGCTGCCAGCAGTTCAATATGAAGCCTCATCCTGCGAGGCAGGCTCTGCCCCAAGCCCTTCACAGCATTAGATTTTGTGTCAGCTCCTCACTGGTTCTGGATCTTTGAGCAGTGCAGTTAATCTTCCTGTGTCTCTGTATCTGGATTAGCAAAACAAGCCAGTTAAATTAGTTGATGTTTAAATTTCCTTAGATCACAGCATCTACTTGGCCTGAGATTTGGCTTCTTTACTACTGGGACAGAGCCCTGAGTGCCAAATAAAATCAACCCTTTAAATAGTGGCCGTTAGTGGCAGACTTGTGTCAGTTGCTTTTCCCTCCAGGAGCTCGCCAAGCTGCTGCCTGTCATGTTTTTTATCTCTGTCACAGCCAGACTCTGTCTCTCTTAATGACTAAATCTGAACAGGTGGCTGGGTTGGGACCTGGTGGTAGAATCCATACTTTGCATAAGTGCCAACTTGCTTGCCATATTAGCATGATTCCCCTCTACCTCCATCCTAGTGCCAGTTACAACCCTGGCCCCCAAGGAATGTGGGGTGTTGCTCCCAAGAACAACACTCACAATGAAGTTGAGTAAGCCAAAGTCAGTTTAGGAGACAGAGGTGCCAAAAATCTGTGTGTTTTAAAATTCTTCCTTTACAGGAAGTTATAGTGATCCTGGGAAAGATAATTAGCTTCTCCAAAGTGCCTATAATGATATCAGTATTGGCTATAGCATTGCAATAGTTTGGCATATTTGACTGGGATATGTATTTGAAAATGAAACATGATAGAAACAATTTTTGGATCTTCCTTCAGTACCTTTCTTCCATATGACTTCCTTGGAGTTATATGGATCCTAACCACTCGTGCATATACATTTTATTGTACATATTTTCATCACTGTGTTCTAAAAACATATGTAAGCTTGTTTTACTCCAAATTAAATTTTTACACATGCACATTTTAATTCTGTTTTACGTTAGGCCAATATAGTATTTTTCCCCCTTCTACCATCATACATACTGCATTGTCATTGCTTAGTTTAAAAGTTTTACATTTTTTAGAATTTTAGTTATAAATCTTTAAATTTTTTGTATATATTTAATGTGATGTTAAACAGTAAACCTATCCTTCTCTTGAGTGATGATAATCCTGTGCATAGTACCAAATCGCTCCTATCCACCTTCTTTTTAGTTTTTGAGTTTATAGATAATTCTACTTAGTCACCATCCAAATATTAGTTATCATTATAAATGTACTTTTCAAGCATTTCTTAGGCATCTTAGCATTTTTGTAAATTACTTTGGCCCATCTTACTTCTTATGTCCAGCTCAAGTTTTGAATTTAGTTCCTAATTCTAAGTAAAAATAATCCTCTTTACTTTCTGCCTTGTTTATATGTGAATGGGCCTTGCTTTACATTTAGAGATTTAATGTTTTATTATTTCTCAGCATTTTAAATATTACTACATTGTCTTTGGGCATCCATGATATGTGGTTAGTCAACTCCCCAGAGCTTTATCAGTCAGCTGTCTTTTTTTGGGCAACTGTCTAATTTCTGTGATGTTCTGTTTCTACTATGCTCTACCTTCAGATAGATAGTCTCTCTTTATCCTAAATATGATTCCATATATTTCTCCTGAGCAAGCGATTTACTTAATTTCAGAAAATTCATTATACACCAATATTTTATCGCTCCCATTTTCTCTATTCTTTTCTAATTTGTTTTAGAATTTCTAATTGGTATTACACAGTAATTCAAATGTGAGTACATAAGACATCCTTATTTAAATTCCAATTCTAATGGATAAGAATTGTAGTTCTAGACGTCTCTTTGATTTAGTTTATGGTTGACTGGGGAATGGGGATAATCATACTTTTAAAAAAAAAATATTTATTAGTGAAACACCATGAGGTACAGTTGTAGACTTACAAGTTTTTGTGCTTGGGTTTCAGTTATACAATGATCGAGTACCCGTCCCTCCACCAGTGCCCATTCTCCACCACCAATGATCCCATTATTCCTCCCAACCCCATAACCCCATCCCACCCCACCCCTGTGGCAGGGCATTTCCTTTTGTTCTCTCTCTCCTTTTGGGTGCTGAGGTTTGCAAAAGAGGCATTGAGTGGCAATCATGTTTGGTCTATAGTCTACTTTCAGCATGCATCTCCCATCCTGGGAGGGTCCTCCCAAACCCCTTTGCTTGGTGCTCCCTTCTCTATTTGAGATGCCTTTCCCCCTAGCATTGTGGCTGGCCTTCAAGCCATGGAGTGAACCTCCTAGTACTTATCTCAACAATTCTTGGATATTAGTCTCCTATTTTGTTACTTTATGTTATCCAGATGAATGCAATCTTTCTTTGTCTGTCCCTCTCTTTCTGATTCATTTCGCTTAGCATGATATTTTCCATGTAGTACCACTTGTACGTAAATTTCATGACTTCATTTTTTCTAACTGCTACATAGTACTCCATTGTGTAGATGTACCAAAGTTTCTTTAACCAGTCATCTGTTCTTGGGCACTCGGGTTTTTTCCAGATTCTGGCTATTGTGAACAGTGCAGCAATGAACATAGAAGTGCAGATGTCATTTCGACTATACTTTTTTGCCTCTCCAGAATATATTTCCAGATTGGTATTGTTGGGTCAAGTGGGAACTCAATTTCTAATTTTTTGACAATTGTCCATACTGTTTTCCAAAAGGGATGAACCAGTTGATATTCCCACCAGCAGTGAAGAAGAGTCTCTTTCTCCCCGTATTTGCACCAGGGTTGATTTTGTTCTTTGGGATGTGGACCAGTCTCTGTGGTGTGAGATGATATCACATTATTGTTTTGATCTGCATCTCCCTGATGATTAGTGATGTAGAGCATTTTCTCATGTGCCGTTTTAGCCATCCAGATTTCTTCTTTGGGAAAGTTTCTGTTCATTTCATCACCCCATTTTTTGATGGGATTAGATCTTTTCTTCTTGTGGAGTTCAACCGGTGCTTTGTATATACTTGATATCAACTCCTTATCAGATGGGTATTGGGTAAATATCCTTTCCCATTCTGTAGATTGTCTTTGTATTCTGGTTACTGTATCTTTTTTTTTATGTAGGAGTACTGCTATTTATTCAGCCACTGATTAGCTGATTGAATTGGGCATGAACTCCACCTAACTTTTTTTTTCATAATTTTATTTATTTATTTATTTATCTTCTTATATTTATTGAATCACTGTGGGAAAAGTTACAAAGCTTTCGGGTTTAAGTCTCGGTCATACAATGATCAAACACCTTTCCCTTCACCAGTACTCATTTTTTCACTGCCAAGAATCCCCAATATACTCCCTTCCCCGCGTGTCCCTCCCAATACCTGTGAGGCAAATGATTTCTACTTAACTTTTTTCTACATTGATTACATTCATTATTTTGACAAAAGTTGCACCATTATTGTTTAGAATTTCCCACCCAAAAATCAGAATTGCTGAAAGGCATTGTGAAATACTTTTTTTCTATAGCTGGTATGAGAATAATATAATGATATTGGATTTCTGCAAAGAGCCAGATAATTACGAGATTGGTTTCTGTGCGTCTGGTGTTATGGCTGTGCCGGAGAGCCACTCATGGGGGGCAACTCATGACCTCGGTAGAGCATGAAGGATGAGCCAGTACCGCCCCCCTTCCCATGAGACTGCAGTTGCCCCATCACCGCTGGCTCATACCTGGCTTTCCTATAAGCTCTTAGGAGGCAGCCACTTTGCTGCTGGGGTGGGGGGGAGGCGGAAAGGAGCAACACCCTTTCCCTCCCAGGGAGGCATGGAACCATAGTTTAACACATGGTCCATTCACTTTTCTGTCGCAAGCTTCCAGGCTCTGGATTAAGTCCTTTCGCCTCTGGAGCCATGGCTGTGCCAGAGAGCCGTTCATGGGGGTCAACTCATGACCTCAGTAGGGCGTGAAGGACGAGCCAGTACCGCCCCCCCTTCCCACGAGACTGCAATTGCCCCATCACCGCCAGATCATACCTGGCTTTCCTATAAGCTCTGAGGCGGTGACCATCTTGTATGCAGTCCAGGTGCATTTCTGCCAAAAGCCGCTGGGTTTCGAGATTTGTTTCTGAGTCTCTGGGATCATGGCTGTTAATCAGCTTGATCAGGAGCCAGAGAGGCCGTTTGTAGGTGGCGACTCGGGGTCTCGTTGGGATGGAGAGGAAAGGGCCGTTTCCATCCCCATCTGGTGAGGCCCCGTGTGTCTCATCACTGCAGGCCCAAACCTGACTGTCCAGTGGCCTCTGGAGGATGGCGGTCACCAGGCCACAGGGGGAACAGGCCAAGGCACGAAACCTATTCCCACCTGGAGGGGCCTAGCACCAGTAACCTACGGCAGGAACAGGACACATTTCTGCCGAAAGCCTTTGGGTTTCGAGATTCGTTTCTGAGTCTCTGGGATCATGGCTGTTAATCAACTTGATAAGGAGCCAGAGAGGCCATTTGTAGGCAGTGACTTGGGGTCTCTTTGGGATGGGGAGGAAAGGGCCGTTTTCACCTCCCATCTGTTGAGGCCCTGTGTGTCTCGTCATTGCAGGCCCAAACCTGACTGTCCAGTAGCCTCTGGGGGTTGGTGGTCACCGGGTCACAGGGGGAACAGGCCAAGGCATGAAACCTATTCCCACCTGGAGTGGCCCAGCGCCAGTAACCTACTACAGGAACAAGACACATTTCTGCCAAAAGCCTTTGGGTTCCAAGATTTGTTTCTGAGTTTCTGGGATCGTGGTCGTTAAGCAGTTCGATCAGGAACCAGAGAGGCCATGCTTCCAATTATATAGCTGAGCCGGAGGTGGTTTGTGGGTGTGTCTCACACAGACCTAACTTTTGGCTGTTTACTTTCTTTCTTTACTTTACTTTCTTGGTAAACTTTATCCCCAGATTTTGGGGTCTGGCAAAGGCACAGCAGCAATTTTGGGGTATCTGAAAGTCTGACAATGCGATCAGGCTCATGATGTACTCGCCTCACAGGTGCAGATTGACCTGCTGGCAGCACCATACCCCCTCACTGTATCTTTTGAGGTGCAGAAGCTTCTTAATTTAAGATAGTCCCATTCGTTTATCTCTATTTCCATTTGGATAGTCAATGGAGTGTCGTCTTTGAAGATACCATTAGCCTCAATATCGTGGAGGATTTTGCCGACCTTGTCTTCAATGTACCTTATAGATTTTGGCTTGATGTTGAGATCTTTAATCCATTTTGATCTGAATTTTGTGCATGGTGTTAGGTCAAGGTCTAAGTCCATTACTTTGCATGTGGTTGTCCAGTTATGCCTGTATCATTTGTTGAAGAGGCTTTTCTTGCTCCACTTCACATTTCTTGCTCCGTTATCAAAAATTAGATGTTCATACATTTGGTAAGTAAAAGTAGCACAGCGGTAGGGCGTTTGCCTTGCACGCAGCCGACTTGGCCAACCTGAGTTCGATTCCTCCGCCCCTCTCGGAGAGCCTGGCAAGCTACCGAGAGTACCTCGCCTGCAAGCTCCCCGTGACGCATTTGATATGCCAGACACAGTAACAACATACATTTGGTGTTGTGTGATATTCCACCCTGTTCCATTGGTTTGCAGACCTTCCTTTGTTCCAGTACCATGCTGTTTTAATTATTACCGCTTTGTAGTAGAGTTTGAGGTTGGGAGGGTAATGCCTCCCCATGTGTTTTTTTCCCAAAATTGCTTTAGCTAGTTGTGGGCATTTGTTGTTACATATGAATTTCAGGAGCGTTTGATCTATTTCTTTGAATAATTTAATGGGTGCCCTTACAAGGATCTTTGAATATAATTCTTTGGGGAGTATTGCCATTTGAACAATGTTAATTCTTCCTATCCATTAGCAGGGGATATGTTTCCATTTCCTGGTGTCCTCTTTTATTTCATAGAGTAGCATTTTGTACTTTTTATTGTAGAGGTCCTTTACCTCTTTAGTTTAGCTGATTCCGAGGTATTTGAATTTCTGGGGCACGATTTTGAGCGGGATTGTTTTTTTCATGTCACTTTCCTCTGTCTCATTTTTGAGTATAGGAAGGCCATGGATTTTTGGGCATTAATTTTATAGCCTGCGACTTTACTGTAGACGTCTATTGTTTCTAAGAGTTTCTTGGAAGAGGACTTAGGATTCTCAAGATATAGTATTATACCATCTGTGAAAAAAGAGAGCTTGATTTCTTCCTTTCCTATCTGGATGCCTTTAATGTCTTTTTCTTGCCTAACTGCTATAGCAAGTACTTCCAGTGGTATAGTGAAAGGAAGTGGTGATAGTGGGCATCCTTGTCTTGTGCCTTATCTTAGAAGAAAGGCCCTCAGTTTTTCCCCGTTAAGGATAATGCTTGCCATGGGTTTGTCATAGATGGCTTTGACTATTTTGAGAAAAGTGCCTTCAAAACTTTTGGTGAGAGTTTTAATCATAAACAGGTGCTGGATCTTGTCAAAAGCTTTCTCTGCATCTACTGATATGAATGTATGGTTTTTATCTTTCCTTTTGTTGATATGATGGATTATGTTGATTGATTATGTTAAACCATGCTTGAATCCCTGGGATGAATCCCACTTGGTCGTGGTGTATGATGTTTTTGATGAGTTGTTGGATTTTATTTGTTAATATTTTGTTGAGGATCTTAGCATCCGTGTTCATCAGCGATATTGGCCTATAGTTTTCTTTGTTGGTGTTTGCTTTTGGTATTAGGGAGATATGTGCCTCATATAAGCTTATATAAGAGTTCCTGTTTTTTCAATTTCCTAGAAAAGCTTGAGGAAAACTGGCAACAGATCTTTTTTTAAATGTTTGGAAGAATTCGCTAGTGAATCCTTCTGGACTTGGGCTTTTGTTTTGGGGAAGACTTTTGATTACAGTTTCTATTTCCTTGATATGAATGGGTCTATTCAGGTATTCCAGGTATTCTTGGCTCAGTCTTGGGAGATTATAGCAATCCAGAAATTTATCCATTTATTCTAGGTTCTCTTGTTTTGTGGCATACAGACGCTCAAAGTAGTCACTGATGATCTTTTGAATTTCATTGGTTTCTGTTGTGATGTCCCCTTTTTCATTTCTGATTTGGTTTATTAGGGTTCTCTCTCTCTCTTTCTTTGTGAGTCTTGCTATTGGTTTATCAGTCTGTTTATTTTCTCAAAGAACCAGCTTTTGGTTTCACTGACCTTTTGGATTGATTGTTTTTTGGGTTAACATGCCGTTAATTTCTGCTCTAAGTTTTATTATTTCTTTCCTTTGGCCGGGTTTGGGTTCCTTTTGTTGGTCTTTTTCTACGATCTTGAGTTGTGAGGTCAGGTTGTCTATGTAGGCCCTTTCTTCCTTCCTTAGGAATGCTTGCAAAGCTATAAATTTTCCTCTTAACATGGCTTTAGGTGCATCCCATAGGTTCTGGTAGCTCGTGTCTTCATTTTTATTTGTTTCAGGTATCTTTTGATTTCCTCCTTGACTTCCTTCCTGACCCACTCATTATTCAGCAATGAGTTGTTTAATTTTCAGGTGTTTGATTTGGTTCTCAGTGTCTTTGTATGATTTGTTTCTATCTTCAACACATCATGATCTGAACAGATTGTTGATACTACTTCTATCTTCCTGATTCTATTGAGGTATGTTTTGTGGCTTAGCACATGGTCTATTTTGGAAACTGTTCCATGTGCACTGGAAAAGAATGTGTATTCTTCATTTTTGGGGTGTGTATCCCTGTGTACTTCTATTAGCCCTCTCTATTCTGTTTCTTCCTTTAAAGCTAATGTTTCCTTGCTGAGTTTTGTTCTTGTTGATCTATCCAGAGGTGATAAAGCAATGTTGAAGTCTCTGGCTACTGCTGTGTTGCTAGCAATGTCCTCCTTAACATCTGTTAGCGGTTGTGTTAAGTATTTAGCTGGTCCCTCATTAGGTGTATATACATTTAAGAGTGTGATTTCTTCCTGTTGTATGTATCCTTGATAAATAGATAATGGCCTTTGCTGTCCCTTATAATCTTTTTCAACCTGAAATCTATGTTTTTGGATACTAGTATGGCCACCCCAGCTTTTTTGAGGGAGCTGTTTGCTTGCAGGATTGTTTTCTATCCTTTAACTTTGAGTTTGTATTTGCTCTGACTGTTCAGATGAGTTTCTTGTAGACAGAATAATGTTGCTTTCAGTTTCTGCATCCATTTTGACACACTGTGTCTCTTGATTGATGCATTTAGACTATTGACATTGAGAGACATTATTGTCTTGGGGGTTTGTGCCACTGTTCTGTAGGGGTTGTTGTGCTTTTAAGTGTTTTCTTTCTTATCTTACAGGAGCTCCTTTAGTCCTTCTTTTAGATTTGGTTTTGAGTCTGTGAACTTCCTGAGTTGTTGTTTATCTATAAAATGGTGTATTGTTGGGCTGGAGCATTAGCACAGTGGGTAGGGCATTTGCCTTGTACACAGCACACTCAAGTTCGATCCCAGGATCCCATCTGGTCCCCAGATCACTGCCTGGAGTAATTCCTGAGTACATGATACAGGAGTAACCCCTGTGCATCATCGTGTGTGACCCAAAAAGCAAAAACAAAAAAATGGTGTTTCCTTCCATCAAGCTCGAGTGAGAGTTTAGCTTGATAAAGTATTCTTGGTGAGGCATTCATTTCATTGAGTTTTCACTATATCCCACCATTGTCTTTGGGCTTGTAGGGTTTCCTCTGAGAGGTCTACTGTAAATCTAAGGGGTGCTCCTTTGTATGTGATTTCCCTCTTTGGCCTTGCAGCTTGCATTATTTTGTCTCTATCCATAGCATCTATCATTCTGACTATGATATGCCTTGGATTATTTTTATTAAGGTCTCTTTTAGCTCTCACCCTTCTGGCTCCTTGGATCTGGATGTCTGAATTCTATAACTCTGGGAACTTTTCAGCGATGATTTCTTTCAGTGTGACTTTTTCACTAGGGTTGTCTCCATGTCCTTATTGTACTCTGATGATTCTAATGTTGTTCCTCTTGGCATCATCCTCTTGGTCTCTGATTCACCTTAGAGCTATTTTGAGGTCTTTTTCTGTTGTTTGCTGTTGCCTGTATTTATTTATTTATTTTTATTTTTATTAGTGAGACATCATAAGGTACAGTTTTAGACTTACAAATTTTTGTGCTTGGGTTTCAATTATACAGTGATCTTTTATATTGGGCTTGTACGGCTTCCTGAATTCTGGTCTTTTGTTGGAATTGAGGTAGGGCAGTGGATTATTGGTGTATAGTAGCTGAGGCAGCCAAAACTTTTCTCACAGAATTAGGTGATAAAGGCTGGGATGTGAATCGAGATTGCTGGGAGTGGGAAATATAACTGCGACCTCAGAGTAGGCCCTGTCCACTTTTGATGAGGCCACGTCCCTACGTGGAGGTCACACCCCCAGCCCAGTCCCAGGCATGTGCTGACCTACAAATCTGCAAAGGAGGGCCCGCTGCAGTGAGGTGTGCGGGCGGTCCTGCTGAACTTGGGCAGGTGTTCCCCAAAGTCTCCTCCTCTTCCTTATTTGTGTCAGCTAACACTTTTAGGGATTTTTTGTTTTTGCTCTGTTTTTTTCATCTTTTTTTCCTTTGTGAGGATTATAATTAACATGGTTTCACTAAAACTGATTCTTGTGAGCTATGTAATGAATAATCTATGAAAGATGTGGAAACTATCTTCAGCAGGACTTTATGGCTAATGTCCAGAGCTAAAAAGCTAATACTAATATTCAGGATCAGCTTAGTTTTAGCTGAACTTGCTAGGAAGAGCAAGAAGTGTGTTAATTGTATTCTTAATCCCTCTGAGATGAGAGAAATTCAGAAATTGGAAGTTGGCCGTTAGGAGGAACAGTTCATCAAAAGTTGGAGAAATTTCAGCCTCTGGTCTCAGTTTAATATTTTATCTAGGATTTATGGATAACTAGGTGGTTATGATAGAGAATGTTCTAAATAAAATTATGGGAGAAGCACAAAATATCATAGCAACATTATCATGTCTGTAATCATCCCCCTTTCTAAGTTCTACACGTATACAACTCAGCCTATCCCTTGGCACTTAAGAAAACTAAATCCACCTTTTCTCCATTTGTCACCAAATCTATTCCTTTTCAAATGATTTCCATTTTGGTGTTTTTCAAACCAGAAATTTGGACAGTATTATTCTTGACTGCTTCCTCACCTGAAATATTCACATCACTAATGAGTAGTTTTTCTAAGTCTCCTAAATAACTCTCAACAACTTCTGTGTCTTGCCATCCTGTCACTGTTCTAATTGGTGACACAATGATCTGTCACCTCTTTTACTGTGCAGCAGTATTTTACTAATTGGTCACCCTGTGCATGTTCTTGCCCTCCCTGCCCATTCCACACAAATAATAACCTCTGTCTTCATTTCCTAGGGTGACCTCAATAAATTACAATAAACCGAGTCTTACAATAGAATTTGTACTTTCACATTTCTAGGGCTTTATGTCCAAATTAGGGTTTTGCCATCCGTGTTGTTTCTGAAAGCTCAAGGGACCTTCCATGACTCTTTACCTACTTCTAGTGTTTATCCAAAACTTATAGTTTGGCTACTTTGGATGCTACTTTGGCTAGTAGCTTCCCTCACTTCAGTTTTGACCTTCATTTTTCCATGGTCGTTTGCCTTCTGTGTGGTAAGGCGTTTTCCTTGCACGCGGCTGACTGACCCGGCCGACCTGAGTTCGATTCCTCGGCCCCTCTCTGACATCCCGGCAAACTACCGAGAGTATCTCGCCCGCACGGCAGAGCCTGGCAAGCTCTCCATGACGTATTCGACATGCCAAACACAGTAGCAACAAGTCTCACAATGGAGACGTTACTGGGCCCACTCGAGCAAATCGATGAACAACAGGAGGACAGTGCTACAGTGCTACAGTGTCTTCTGATCAAAATCTCTCTCTCCTTCAAAGAGGATGGTCATTGGTTTTAGAGCCTATTCTAATTCAGTGTGATAGCATTTTATCAGTTAATACCCGGAAAAACCTGATTTCCAAATAAGGTCACATAGGCATTTGAGCTTAGGACATTTACATAGCTTTGTGGTGGTTGTGGTAGTGTGTGTGTGCGTGCGTGTGTGTGTTTCTGTGTGTGTTTAGCGTGTGTGTGTTAATGGGAGTTGGGGAGGAGTACACAGTTAAAACCACAAACCTCAATAATAAAAAAAATACCTACAGATCTCTCTAAAATAAACACGTCAGTACAATCCTCAAAGCCTTTCTCTGCCGAGAAATCTGTTCCCACAGTGTTACTGCAATCTCATTATCCATATTCCTGCTTTATGAGCTATGCTGCAGTCATAGCTCTTTTATGTCATCATCATGCCCATGATTTATATTGATTTTAATACATTGCAATATTTTTTTCTGATTGCAGTCCCTCCTGACATAGATGAATAACTAAACTTACAACAGGCTCCAAGTGGGATATGAGAGTCTAAACAGCACAAAACAGGATCCAAATACATAAGTATTTAAAAAAAACCACCTTGGGCCGGTGGATACCTATGCTCAGTGGAAAGGCTGTGCCCTCATATCTACATATAAAATACCTGGGCTATAATAGCCCATTGGGTTTTGTCAAGGAATCAAGCAGAGGAATTATAGAAGTGATATCTTGGTTTTGAAGAAACAATTTGTATATAAAATATATTCATAGACATACGTGAATACCTGCTCTACCCACACAACTTCCATATTATTAACAGTATGGGAGTTGCATTTTACCTGTATACACAATGAAATGTAATGAACATTTATAATTGATAACAGTATAGAAACAAAAGGGTGCATCACTGAAAATCAATTGATGGTTCAATATTATCCTTTACCACCTCTGAATTTCTCTGAAGACCTTCAACCTAAACTATAAATTAATTGCACAAAACAATTTTCATTGTAATAAATTACTTGAAAATCTTGTTAATGCTTTAATGTGCACCAGAGACTAACCTATAGCTAATAGTTGATTTAGCCCATTATAATATGTAGAAATCATCGTAACTTCTCAATGCACAAAATGTTACTTTTAAATAAATAAAGAGTTTGGATGCACTACAAATTATGGTGGTTAGAAGGAAAAAATGAAGTCAGTGCTTAAAACATTGTTAAATATAAGGTGATTCATAAAATAGGAATTTTCTTTCTAAGAGGAAGACTTTGGACCCATTCACTCAAATGATTGTTTATAGATTTTTTTCAGATGGTTTAGGAAATATCCTTTTAACATTTTTTCCATATAATGTTTTCTTTTCCCCAGCTACACACACACACACACACACACACACACACACACACACACACACATATATATGGTCATTTTCAAAGGTGGAAATTGATTCGCTTACAAAAACAATTCAGTGCCTTATTGTTATTCTCCAGAAGTAATTCAGAAAAATAATTTCCTTCAGGTGCCATCCAGTAAGGAAATATATTGTAAATTTGAAAATCTCTTAAAATACATAGAAGAATATTTCATTTGAAGCTAATTTCTTTGTAAATAAACTTGACTGCATGTTGTTTCTCTAATTTATATTCCTTTCAAGTCTAAATGATTGTTTCTTAATTTTTTCTTCAAACCATGTAGAAGAAAAATGACTCATTATAAATCTCACTTTAGATAGGCAAAGCAGATTTTAATTGGTTCAATTCATTGTCATTATACTAATTACTTGTGATGCGTAGGAAAAAAGCTTCTAAATATTCCTGCCAAAAAATATCCATAAATGTGACATTTATTCATGTGTTCTGTTTAAGAACTTGTCCATATTAAACAAGCATCTCCAGCCATATTTGACCTCAACTTGTTCTCATTCCTCATTTATAAAATGATACAAGAATAGGAAATATTTCAGGAAAATAGCTATCGAATAATTGTGTGCCTCATATTCCAGGCATTACAACAAGTACAATGTTTCTTTCAGGACATTTTGATTAGTGTTTAATGTGCTTTTAAGTTCAGTCATGTTCATAAATACTTTGATATGTATCCGTGATTTAAATGATTATTGAAAAATAATCATTTGCTAAAATTATGAAGCAATTAGAGATACTTGGTAAAATTTGTGATTCAATATTCTACTATTTGATCCTTATATCTAATGCAATTCTACTGAAATTTCCAGTAAGCTGCTCTTTTATGGTTTAAATTGCCAAGTTGATTTTAAAAATCCATATGGAAATATGTGATGTCTATAATGTCACCCTCTGAAAAAATCTTAGAAAAGAACAAATTTTCCAAACTAACCCTACCCAAATATTGAGACTAATTTTAAAGCAGTAATAATTAAGACTGTGTAGCACTGATGTTGAAATAGACAAATAGTTCTGTGAAACATGAAAGAGCTCTAAAATTGATCACACATTCATGACTTCCTCATCTCTGGCTGCCGAAACAAAATATTCCTAGAGTAGGGGGAAAATAAGAGGCATTTATTTTCTCTCAGTTTTAAAGACTGTAGATTTGAGATCAAGGTATCAACTGGTCAGATTCTGATGAGGATTCTCTTCCTGGCTCTTGCTGATCTCCACCCTGATTATCTCATCTAAACCTGTGCGTGTGCCAGAAACTCCATCTTCAAAAACGGTCATATAGGGGACAAAGCCTCAACAACTGGATCAAAGGGGAGGGTACAATTTAATGTACAGCGTTTGTTATTTGCTTTTCAGAATCACTTTGATGGCAGTATGAGGTCCGCATTTTTTTCACCAATGATGTCGAACCATTTCAATATATATCCACATGTAACAAACAAACGTGGCTGTTTCTATTGCATCAAATATGAATTAAGTGTATCACAGACAAATATGTGCAATCCAAACATGACATTTTTAGAAATTAAAAAAAATAGGAGAGAAATTTTTGGATTTTACTTAGGGGAAGTTGGTAAGTGTTTCAGACAATAAAGAAAAAAATCTAAGTTAGAAATTATTGGTTCTTTTGGACAGAAACTGAGTTTTGAAAGTAGGTAAAGGGATATATCTGAAACCTTTTAGTATCTGTATTGCAAATCATGGGGTGGGGATGAAGCTGGCGGGATGTAGAGGAAAAGCAGGACTTGGGAGTGGGACATGTAATCTGGTAAAGGGACAGGTGTTGGAACATTGTATGATTGAAACCCAGGCACAAACAACTAAAAAATAAGCTATTAATGGTAAAAACATTTGCTCTTTTCACACACAGTCTGGAAAAGGAAAAGAAAGCATTTTCTTCCGTAGACTAAAAAAGAATATTTACAAATCATATACCTGATAAAGGACTTGATTCCAAAGTTTGTAAAGAACACAGGTCTAATGAGAAAAGAACCCATGTTTTAAGTGTGGTGCAGATGAGGCAGCAGCTGTGGCAGCACGTGTCTGTTTTGTCACAATTCCCAGGTTCTTCAATATTTTCATTCTTGAAAATATTGAATAACAATGATGTTCAGACTCGGAGTTGGGAAGTAGAAAACTTTATTGGGAAGTAGAAGTGAAAAGAAAAGAAGCTCCCAAAAAGGTGTTAGGTGGCCAAAAGCCTGACCTCAGCCACCAGCCGAGACACAGAGACAGGGCAGGTATTCCAAGGTATTATTCATGCACCAAAACACACTCATATAAGGGACTCAGCACTGAGAGCAACCATACAGGAGATTCAGTGCTGAGAGCACTGATACAAGGTATTCAAAGCTGAGGGCTCACAAGCTGTGCTCACTTCCTGGAGTTAGAAACTCAGACAACTTCAGGGAGAGGTTCTTAAGCCATGTGACATCCTGCCTATGAGCTTGGGTTCATGCCTGGTGTCTGGGTCTCCCCGTCAGGTACATTCTCAGGGCCTTGAGCAAGCATGCAGGGGTGCAGAAGTGAAACAGAGCAGTTAACACACCTCGTCTACTTGGATCATCCTTGTCTGTGCTCAGAGGTCTGGGCATTTACATCCATGCCCTCAGGATCTGGCATGTTTTTCTTACTTGGTTACTTACTCATGACCCTGAGGCACAAGATGGACTCTGACTTTCTGTCTCACTGGCAAGGGGAAACTCAGTCTTCCTAATTTGAACAGACATTTCAATTACACGACTTTTGGGGAGGCATGTGGTTTGGGCTATGCCTGGCAGTGCTCAGGACTTATTCCTGGCACTTTGCTCAGGGTCAGCCCAGGCCGTGCTGAAGGATGGCCGCCATAAGCCATTTCCTGGGTTAAAGTAGAGTCGGTCACATGCAGGCAGGCTCCTTAACCCCTGCACCATCTCTCCAGACTCTAATATTTTACTTATAAAGAGAAACTGATCTCAAAAATCCTGTGAAATAATTCTTTGCCACAGTTAGCTAGTAAGGAACTGCAGATTCAACTTAAAATTGAAACTACTATACACATTAGAACGACTAAAATTTAGAAGATTGGAGAGGAAGTGGAATAATTGATACATTTTAATACTGCTGTTGAGATTGTAAAATGACTCATCTACTTGGTGGTCAATTTAGCAGGTTTTTTTCAAAGTTAAATGTATGCTATGTGGGACGACCATTTCTTATCTAGTTATTTACATGAAACATAGAAGTTTATTTCCACATGAAGACTTGAGCACAAATTCTTCACAGCTTTATGATATTTCAAATTTGAAACAATTCAAATGCACATACACACTAGCGGATGAAGGTATAAGCAAATCATGGTAGAACCATGTAATGAATTACTATGAAACTGAAAAAGAAAAAAGGAGAAGTATTTCAAGAGCTAAGAAAATAGAGGAGTATCAAGATATTATGACCAGAGAAATATACTGAAATAAAAAACACTGTATGTAGAACTGTTGACTCTATTTATATAAAATCTAGAAAATAACAGATACTCTATAGAGAGAGAGGTTAGTGGTCAATTAGAAATGGGTCTCGGCCCATCCCGCAGAGACCACGAGTTGGCCCCCACAAGTGGCTCTCCAGCTCCAGAACAATCATGATCCCAAAGACACACGGGCCAATCTGGGAACCCAGCGGTTTTTGGCAGAAATCCCTCCAGACTTAATTAGTAAAATATCAGAAATCAAAAATTGCGGCTGCTATTGTGGCTGCATGACATAATATGCTCTTCATAATCTGCAGTAGAAAACAAATTTTCTAACGCTGCCTTTTCAGTAGGTCTGATTGTCGGGGGAAAATTCCACATAATAATGGTGCATCTTTTGTCAAAATATTGAATGTAATCAAAGTAGAGAGTTAAGTGAAAATCATCTGCCTCACAAGCAGGAGGAGAGGTGGGATGAGGGTATACTGGGGTTCTTGGTGGTGGAAAATGTGCACAGGTGAAGGATGGGTATTTGATCATTGTATGTCCGAGACTTAAACCTGAAAGCTTTAATTGTTCTCATGGTGATTCAAGAAATAAATAATAAAAAAAGAAAAGAAAAGTAATGGGTGGCCAGGAGGCAGAGATTGATTATATAGAAATCCTAGGAAACTTTGGGGTAATGGATAAGCTTATTCTGAGTATGGAATTATCAGTGTCTAAAACTGCCAAAAGCTTTCAAATTGGAATCTTTAAAAAGCACACAGGCTATCTTCTGTCACTTTTACTTCAATAAAATTGTTGTTGTGGGTTTTTTTGCTTTTTTTTTTTTTTTGGCCTTACCAGGCAGAGCTCAGGGCTGACTGCTTACTACTCAGCACTCAGGGATGGGGTCATTGTAGGTGGGGTTGGGGGACTTTTGGGGGTACCAGGGATAGAATTCAGGTTAGCTGCATGAGAGAAAATCACTTTACCCTCTCTACTAGTCCCCCCTCCCCGCCCCCCAAAACACAAACACACACACACACACACACACACACACACACACGCAAATCCAATGGTTAAAAAGGATTCAGAGTTGGAGGCTGGAGTGATAGGAGAGCAGATAGGACATTTGCCTTGCACAAGGCTAACTTTGTTTTGATCCCAAGCATCCCATGTGTTCTGCCAGGCACTGCTTGAGTGCTCCCTGAGCACAGAGCCAGGAATAAGTCCTGAGTACTTCTGATGTGGCCCCAAACCAACATAACAAGGTGCCACAGTCATTAAGCCATCTCATAGGTGTTGGTGTAAACTAGAGTAAGTAAACTACCAACTTTTTTGTGACCCGTTTCACAATGTTGCTTTCTCCTCTCTAAACTGAGTCAGCTCTGAACTCCCTTTTTTCTCTGTTAGCGTCTATTAATAACATGAAAAGTATGCAGATTGCTTCACTGCATTTACCAATAACAGAAAATGATAGAGATTCGTGGTAAATGAAATTATAGGGCCTTGAGCAATTGAGAGCAGTAGTCTGTTTGACCAACAACACTTGTTTTGAGTAAGGCACTTGATGGATTAGTTGGAGCACATATGCAAGAATAAAATTTATTCCAGAGTCAGTTTGGGGCTGTGCATCAGTGTCTAGTCATCTAGAGACTGTTTTCAGCCTTCAGGGCAGATAGAGGGCAGGAAGAATTTATAGCTAAATGGAGAATTTTAAGAATCAGATAATCAACAGCAAGAGAAAGAAAAATAGAGTCCAAGGTAAGTTCAAGACTTCATGCTGAAAGTGTTTATCCTTAATTGGGTGGAAGAAGAGATAGTTGTGAAGAGTTGGGGATTGGTTTTCAATCCTTAAACTCAATCACCTTGAGGTTATGGGTAGAGACTTTCAAGAGTGATCAAATATTTAGTACATAGAGAATAAAGAGAGTCCCTGCAAAAGTAGGTTGTGGCAGTAAAACGAGTTAGAACTGCCTGAGTTGTTTTCACCCTAATATACCCGTGTTGTGCTTTTTGCCTTCTCTTGCCCACAACTTCTTAAAAAGAAAGTCGGTCCTTCCAGACTTCTGAGACTATTCCCCTACTTCAGTCTTTTCTAAAGAATAATGTTATGGGAAATACAGATTCAGAATTCTAAGTAATTTTAATACTGAAGAAATGCAAAATGAAATATAGTACGAAGCATGTGTTCCTACACTGCCTAAAGTATACTGAAACACCTGTGGGCCTCATAGCCCACCTTAGGAAACGTAAAATAAAGTATTCATAGTTAAACTGGTATGCCTATTTGTGAGTATAATGCAGTATGCTATAGCATTTTTACTTTAAACCACATGCGTTTTAATCTTCCCCACTTGAATTTGTCTCTCATCCAGACAAAAAGGTATTGGTTACTATTTAGCAGAAGATCTTTGAAGCAAGATAGATGGCTTGCCTGCCAAGATATGTGATTAAAATCTCTTACATAGCAATAGTCTTTTTAATTATCTCAATATGCATGAGTTCCATTCTACACTTAAGCAAGTCGAGGTTCAATGAATATAAGAAACTTGCACAAGGTCAAACAACTCCTCTGAAAGAATCTAGGATTTAAAACTATCTTCTTTGAACCGATTGTCCATTGTTTTTCTAGATCACCACCCCACCATTACATGAAGCAGAGACAGAGGCAGAATGGTTTTATGAAGTTTTTAATATTTGGAGTTTACTTCATCTCCCTTTCATACCCAAATCCAGAATAACAATGTGTGAGAGAAAAGCATGGAATTGCCTTTATGGTTCATATTCTTCTGAGAAGTGTAGTATATCTCTCCTCTACAGTTCTCTTTGGTTTAGGTTATAGAGTGATTTACCATAAGAATGCATGTGGCTTTATCTTAACATGCCTCAGTTTTTCCATTGATTTCCTTATTTTAAAATAATCTATTCATTGTCCCCCATTTTTGATTTTAGTGGATAAAGAATAGATTCTAAAACTAACCCACAAACTAGGTTTATGGGTATCAGACCTTATTCTTGAAGGTGTGATGGCTGTCCTCTTGTTTTCTAGAACATTCCAAGGGCCTGAGTTTAGTGTCTTAGTCGCAGGAGGTGCCAGCTGCCTGTTCCCCGAGAGCTTCCTGCCTGAGTCTTCTCTTTACTGAAAACCTGCTTCCCATATGGGGAAACATATTGGTGTGTGAAGAACATTTCGTACAACATTCCATATGAATACAGGTTTTCTGCCACCCCCATTCAGATGTACTTATTTTTCTCAGATATATGAATTTGCCATCCTGAGAAATAGAATATTTTTCATTTTGTGTTTTGAATTTGTGTTACCAAACAAAAATAGTCAAAAATTGTAAGACATGTACCTGACATTAATCTTTTAAGATAATCAAACTATTAAAAATGTGTAGGAGAATAAAAGGTATGTTTCTAGCCACAATGTTTCCAGAATAGTGAGGATTTGAGATCATGGTTCTCTAAGCTACTGATAATTTTGGATTTCTCTTTCTTCCTACGCATACAATGACACTATTCTGAGGCAAACTGAGATCTCTCTGTGCCTAGTAAGCTTAGAGGATATTAAGCTAGCTGTCACACACCTGAGATTAACATAAACCATATTTATTTCTGGAACTTCTATTTGTAACTGATAATTTTATTCAAAAGGAGACTACATAAGTTATCAACAGGAGACTGAATACATTATTCTGTGACAAGCACAGTTAATTTTATTATTTCTCCCTTTGCTTAAATGGGATGAGTCATTAAGAATAGGAATATATATTTTACATTTTACCTTTTAGCAATGTCTAAATATTCTAGAAAGAATTGCTTATCCAAATTATTTTATTTAAAGAAGCAAAACTGCATGCTTTTGAAAATGGAAAATAACTTTTTCAGTAGTGATGAGATAGTTTGCATATATAAAGATTATAGTTTCTAGTATTCTTTTCAGGATTTAACAAGTGGGTTATGTATGTCTGAGTTTCTTCTAAGAATAGAATTGGTTATGCTTATCTTGGGATAGCAGAACTAGCATTTTTATTTCTTTCTAAAATGTATTATTTTCAAATTAGTTTCTTTGTTAACAATATCACCCAATTCAAAATTTAGGTCTGACATCCACATACCCACCTCTATCATAGTTTTTCCCTTTCTTACCTTTGGATACTAAATTTATGAAATATCACACATTATTTATCACATTTATTCTACTCTTTCACTATTTTTGCCAATAGAATTCATATATGTTCATTTTTAGTTTTTTTGTTTGTTTAGGGTTCATACCAGGCTGTGTACAGGATTCCCTTCTGGCGCTGTGCTCATGGATAACTCCTGGCAGTGCTCAGGGGAACATAGATGGAACCAGGAATTGAAGCGTTTGTACAAGGCAAGAACTTTAGCACCTGTACTGTCTCTCTGGTCCTTGGATATTTTCTTTACATCAGCTTATTTCATCACATCTTTTTTCTTTTGGACTCTCTCCTTCTCTCTGTGTCTCTGTGACTCTCTATCTCTGTCTCTCTCTGTGTCTCCATGTCTCTGTCTGTCTGTCTGTCTCTCTCTCTCTCTCTCTCTCTGCATATATATATATGCATCTTGCAGAACTCTTGTCATGGTGCTGAGGTTAGGTGGGTTCACTTTGACCTTAACTCTACATTTTCTAAAGGGAATGGAGACTTCAGGGTCCTGGGGATATGCCCTATTGGAGCATGTCCATTCCCTTCTCGATCATTCTTCAGAAAATCAGACATTCTGTCACTGTCACTGTCCTCCCGTTGTTCATCGATTTGCTCGAGCGGGCCCAGTAACGTCTCCATTGGAGACTTTGTTGTTACTGTGTTTGGCATATCGAATACATCACGGGTAGCTTGCCAGGCTCTGCCGTGCTGGCGTGATCCTCTCGGTAGCTTGCCGGGCTCTCCAAGAGGGGCGGAGGAATCGAACTCGGCTTGGCCATGTTGACTGTGTGCAAGGCAAATGCCCTACTGCTGTGCTAACTTTCCTTTATTTTCTTGGACACTGAAAGGTTTTCACCTGAATCTTTTCTAGTAAAAGTAAATCACACACTTGCATGCTTAGTAGAGAGAAAAATGGGTGTTGGTTTGCGGTAGAGAAGAAAGAGAACAGTACTTGGATGTACAAATTACTCCAGGCTTGGTGGAAAGCGGGAGTAGACTGGTAGCGGATGGCTAGGCTACCTATTGCACTGTTATAATGGCCTAGTCTGAACACAAAGTTTGTAATTTGAATGTAGTTTTTCTGGTTACTTTGAAGTAATATTTGCCAATGTAGGAGGAGACAGATGGTTTAAAGGAGTTTATTTAATCTCTTATCTACCTTGAGCCTTATGATTTCTAAGATAGGCTATGCCATGATATATACATATATATATGTATATATATGCTGTTATGGTTATACCACAACTTTCTCCAAAAGCATTTGTTTGTATCCTATTAACACCAAATGGGTACTACATTATTTTCATTTTAAGTCCCAAGATATGGATTCAAGTGTACTTTTCTGTGGCCTTATTTTTTCGATTATTTTATATACTCAAACAACTTAGATCACAGGATTTATTATTTCTAGGTTCCAGTTATTTTATTTTATTTCCCTGCATATTTGAGCATATCTTTTCAATTGCTGCTGCCATTTAATGTTGCAGTCTCTATCCCACTTATGAGGACCTGCTTATCCTCCCATACATCATTTAAGCTGACTCATCCAGGCTGTGGAACAAGGCACATGAGGGGACACACACAAGTGCTACTTATCAGCTTCCCTGCATCTAGTTGCTTGTATTGTATTGCTCTCAAAGGATGTTATAAGTACCAAATGCACCCTTAACAGAAAAAACAGAACTCCCCATCTGAGAATTAAACTGTGCATATTTGAATCCAAAAAAAAAAAAAGGAAATATATCCTCCGAAGAGCTCCTGAAGTATATGTTAGTCTTTTCTTGTTGGATTTTTTAAATCTCTCTCTCTCTCTCTCTCCTTCTCTCTCTCTCTTTCCCTCCCCTCGATCCCTGCTCTCTCCGGGTCCACGTCTTGGAGGTGATCAGAAGCCACGCTCAGTATTGTGCTATGGGGACCATGTAGTGCCAGGACCTGAGCATTCTGCATCAAAAACATGTTCCGGCTCTTTGACCAATTACTCTAGTTTGAGATTTTCAATGAAGAAAACTTTCCAGATGGACCTGTAAGGTCACAATTTTTTCCTGATTTTTATTTTTACAAATCTATATTAATTTGAAGTCCATGACTTAAGGAAATTTATCCCTAATACACAGATTACTTTGCTGAGTTGAGAAATACAAAAGTCAAGTATACTGATTCTTGAGTTCATACTGAGATAATTAGCATCTGCTTTCTTCATCCACTTTGCACCTGCTATTTGACAAGTATTTGTTAGTATACATAAATAGTGCTTGTATTTCTTCCTGTTTGCCCCACCACCATTGTTTTATGATACTTTTAACTGTATGTAAAATATTATATCTCTTCAAAAATATTCATCATAATATTAATTTGAGGATATAGTAGATGCTGTCAGCTGTATTCCTGTCCTTCTTGAGCATCATTTCATTCTCTAACTATCCACAGTGGTGATTGCTGTGAACTTACAGCTGACTTACTTTCCACTCTCCTCAGTGGAAGGAAGCTCAAGAGCTCAAGGTCCTGCTCTCTGCCTGGATCAATTACTGATAAATTCTGCTTGAAGACTTAATCTTGACTGAAAGAGAACAGTGAATAACAGCTTGTATAGCCATCCAAATTTCACACCTTCTGGTAGGAGGGGCCAGTTTTCTGTTGCTTTGCAGCCGAGTTTATCTCTCTGTTTAGTCCTCCTTCATCCCTCATCACCCTCCCCAATATAGCACCTGTGAAAAATCTAGGGTCTGGGATGCTATTTCCTAGGAAATCCATCCTACCACTTTTGATGTCAACCTTGTAGTTTAATTAACTTTGGGGTGTGCATTCAGTACTAGCGCAAGAGAATATGTTGTATAGTAAGAAAGTCAGAGTGACAGATCTGTACATACCCTGAATTTATTTTCTGATCTATGATCGATTTCATTATTCTTATCTAGCTGCTGAAGTCTTCTGAGTGTTAATTTTATTGCCATTTATTTCAGTCTTGCCATGGACGATTGATGTGTTAAATAAAATATGTAAAACACCTAACACATTATTTAGTGTTTTGCAGAAAGGCCCTGTTAAGCTTCAGGCTCTGCATACCTCGCTCATCCTTAACACTTTGAAATGTTAAATTTGTTTTTTCAAACAAGTTCATAATTATATGCCATGTATTAATATCTTTAACTAAATATTTGCCACAGGTTAAGCATAGTCTAGGCCATTGAGAAGCACTGTTAGAAAAGCAAATGTTCGGGGCTGGAGAGATAGCATAGCGGGTAGGGCATTTGCCTTGCATGCGGCCGACCCGGGTTTGATTCCCAGCATCCCATATGTTCCCCTGACCACCCCTAGGAGTAACTCCTGAGTTCAGAGCCAGGAGTAACCCCTGTGCATCACCAGGTGTGACCCAAAAAGGAAAAAAAGAAGAAAAGCAAATGTTCTCACCTTATGAGCCTACATTCTGAGATGGAAATGTGAAGAGGAGTCAGAAGAGGTGAAAGGTCTGGAAAATAATGAAGCAGCCTAAGGGCGACAAGGTGAGAAAGTGCAGTTCAAGTAAAAGGGTTAGTAGAACAGTGAGTAAGAATGTGCCTTTTGAGCTAAGATTTGAAAATCAAGCAGTCAGTCACAGATACCTGCCGGAAGTCTGACCCAGGCACTGGTAATAGGGTCTCACCAAGTCTGGTTGTCAGGCAATGTCTATTCTCCTTGAACATTGGAAGAAGCTACCTTTTGGTACTTTTGTTTTCATTGAGCTCTGCTTAAATGTGCAACAATCAATTCTTAGGGGAAGAGAATAGCAATGAAATGAAAAAGCTTAGATGGTTTACTGATTGCCTTGGTGTCTGTCAGATTCCCACCACAACCAAGTTACAGTGTGATGATCTAGAAGAGGAGCTGGAGAGGGTTGTCAAATTAGTTTTCAGCTGGTGAGGTAGCTCAAAAACATGCTTTGGCGGAGTTCATGCACAATTCAATCAGCCTAATCAGTGGCTGAATAAATAGCAGTACTTCTACATAAAAAAAGAAGAACATGCTTCACTTGGCTTATTTCTTCTCACAAGGTCTCATAGATTTATATTTCGCTGTAGCCCTTTAATATCTATCCCAAGGTAAATTTGATATCCACCTTTTTTAATCCAAAAATGCACTACTGTCTTGCCTCTTTCATAGTGTTTCCATTTCTGGTACTCCTTTGTCTGAAAGAACTGAGAATTTTAGGGTGATAATTACTTTTAAGGACATGGTGCTTAGCATAGTTCTTCACATAGCAGACACATACAATATTTTTAAACCCAGATTTTAGTAGATTATTTAGTTCTTTAAATTTGAATTTGCTGTAGAATAATGGGGTAGGGTAATGATCAGGGAAATATAGGTGGGAGAAATATTTGCCAGAAATTGTTGAATCTGAGTGATAGGTGATAGACTTATTCTTCGTTTATCTCTAGTTCTAGAGGACTTAATCTCATGGAAAATAATGCAACCTTATTCAGACTTATTCCATTTTCAGTTGTATGACCCATTCTGAGTGTCTAATCCAGGTACTAAGATTATTCTTTGCCACCTTTATTATCAGTAAAATTAAGCATAGGACTATATCTGGGTGGTTAATTATTCAAATCATTGCCTGTTCAGTAACCACCTATATAATTACTTTAATAGTTTATTTACTTTTCATCCCCAAATGTTCAGGAAAGACATTGTATAGCTGACTCACACCAAAAAAAAAAAAACAGCTAAAACCAAACTGAAAAAAAATCTACATACAAGAATTCTCATGGCATAATATACTCTGGATTTTTTAAATTTATTATATATTCAAAGAAGTTTTCTTTCACATTTGCATGTTTAACTTCTTGTACATAAAAATGATTAGTGAGGAAATTGCGTATGTAAAATAGATACTTTCAGTTATTTTACAAAAGTGATTCTTTGGTACTCAAGAATAAAATTTATGAGAGGCATGTATAAAACAAAATCCATGTTTTGGATGGCTGCACATACCTACCCAGAGTGTTTTTCCTAAGAAGTACTAGGTAGATGTGAAATTGCCCAGGAAATTAGATGCCAATTTATTTTATGTTAACCTGAATGAAAAGAATATGTTCCAGTCCAGCAGCATCAGTAAATAGTGCTGTAGGTATAAGGAAGCAAAGCATGCCTACAGGGCCTGGAAAATCAGTGGACACTGAAATAAAGATCTCTTATTGTTTATTCTCATGTAACTGAGCTGAATTCTAAACATCTATTTTATATTTCAAATTTAAGTTTACATACATACATGATAATGAAATCCCATTTGATATTGATGGACTATAAAGGATATTACTGAAAGAATATAACAAGTACTTTGTTCATGGAATTTCTAAAAGGCAAGTTATTGATTTCAATATTAGTATAATAGTATACAAAGCATAGCAACTTTATTTTTCTTCTCCTTTTTTTTTTATTTCCCAAGCGTTCATTGACCTTCTTTTTTTTTTTTTTTTTACAGTTGTAGATTTACAATTTTTTGTGCTTGGGTTTCGATTATACAATGATCAGATACCCATCCCTCCACCAGTGCCCATTTTCCACCACCATGGATAATATCCCCCCACCCCCATCCCCCCCATCCCCCCCTGTCTCTGTGGCAGGGCAATCCCCTGTGTTCTCTCTCTCCTTTTGGGTGTTGTGATCTGCAAAAGAGGCATTGAGTGGCAAACATGTTCAGTCCATAGTCTACTTTCGACATGCATCTCCCCTCCTGGGAGGATCCTCCAAACACCCTTTATTTGGTGCTCCCTTCTCTATCTGAACTGCCCTTTCCTCTAGGATACCTGGCTGGCCTCTAAGTTATGGAGTAATCCTCCTGGTGCTTATCTCAGCTATTCTTGGGTATTAATCTCATACTTTGTTACTTTATATCCCCCAGATGAATGCAATCTTTCTATGTCTATCCCTCTCTTTCTGACTCATTTCGCTTAGCATGATACTTTCCATATTGTACCACTTGTATGTAAATTTCATGACTTCATCTTTTCTAACAGCTACATAGTACTCCATTGTGTAGATGTACCAAAGTTTCATTAACCAGTCATCTGTTCTTGGGCATTCAGGTTTCTTCCAGTTTCTGGCTATTGTAAAGAGTGCTGCAATGAACAAACAAGTGCAGATGTCACTTCGACTATACATTTTTGCCTCTCTGGGATATATTCCCAGGAGTGGTATTGCTGGGTCAAATGGGAGCTCAATTTCTAATTTTTTGAGAATCGTCCATACTGTTTTCCAGAAGGGCTGAACCAGTGGACATTCCCACCAACAACGAAGGAGTGTCCCTTTCTCGCCACATCCACGCCAGCATAGGTTGCTTTTGTTCTTTTGAATGTGGGCCAGTCTCTGAGGTGTGAGATGGTATCTCATTGTGGTTTTGATCTGCATCTCCCTGATGATTAATGATGTAGAGCATTTTCTCATGTGCTTTTTTGCCATTCAGATTTCTTCTTTGAGAAAGTTTCTGTTCATTTCATTGCCCCATTTTTGGATGGGGTTAGATGTTTTCTTCTTGTGGAGTTTAACCAGTATTTTGTATATCCTGGATATCAACCCCTTGTCAGATGTGTATTCGGTGAGTATCCTTTCCCATTCTGTAGACTGTCTTTGTATTTTGGTCACTGTTTCTTTGGAGGTGCAGAAGCTTCTTAGTTTAAGATAGTCCCATTTATCTATCTCTGTTTTCACTTGCTCGGCCAGTGGCATGGCATCTTTGAAGATACCATTAGCATCAATGTCATGGAGGGTTTTGCCAACTTTATCTTCAATGTACCTTATGGTTGCTGCTCTGATGTTGAGGTCTTTAATCCATTTTGATCTTACTTTTGTACATGGTGTTAGGCAGAGTTCTGAGCCTATTTTTTTGCATGTAGCCGTCCAGTGATGCCAACACAATTTATTAAAGAGGCTTTCCTTACTCCACTTCACATTACTTGCACCTTTATCAAAGATTAGATGATCATATGATTGAGGGGAGATGTCAGTGTATTCAACCCTGTTCCATTGGTCTGCAGTTTTGCCTTTGTTCCAGTACCATGCTGTTTTAATTATTACTGCTTTGTAGTACAGTTTGAAGTTAGGGAGGTTGATTCCTCCCATTTTCTTTTTCCCAAGAATTGCTTTAGCTATTCGTGGGGGCTTATTGTTCCATATAAATTTCAGGAGTGTTTGCTCCATTTCTTTGAAGAATGTCATGGGTATCCTTATAGGGATTGCATTGAATTTATACAATGCTTTCGGTAGTATAGCCATTTTGACAATGTTAAGTCTCCCGACCCATGAACAGGGGATATCTTTCCATTTCCTCATGTCCTCTTTTATTTCCTGAAGTAGCATTTTGTAGTTTTCTTTGTACAGGTCCTTTACTTCCTTAGTTAACCTGATTCCTAGGTACTTGATTTTCCGGGGCACAATTGTGAACGGGATTGTTTTTTTCATGTTGCTTTCTTCTCTCTCACTGTTTGCGTATAGGAAAGCCATGGACTTGTGGGTATTGATTTTATAACCTGCAACTTTACTATATGAGTCTATTGTTTCTAGGAGTTTTTTGGTGGAGGTTATTGGGTTCTCTAAGTAGAGTATCATATCATCTGCGAATAGTGAGAGCTTGATTTCTTCCTTTCCTACCTGAATGCCCTTAATATCTTTTTCTTGCCTAATCGCTATTGCAAGTACTTCCAGTACTATATTGAACAGCAGTGGAGAGAGTGGGCATCCCTGTCTCGTCCCTGATCTTAGAGGGAAGGCTCTCAGTTTTTCCCCATTGAGGATGAAAAGCATACCAACTTTTAAAGGATTTCATTAGAAGATGATAAGTAATACATTTGAAATACTGATGGAACCTGTTTTTTCCTCCCAAAAGAACATTAATGTTTTTTTTTATTGGTGAAATGTGTAATAAGATTCATTTTTTATATGAAACAAAGAAACTAATATTTGCTTAAGTAAGATACTTTCAAGATTCTTATTCATCTCTTGATGAAGAAAATAGTGCAGCTCCCATTTTTTAACGTCTATTTGTTCTCTTGTAAATATAAAGACCTGATCCTAATCAAAGATTTGAGTTTGAAAGATCTTCATTTAGAGATAATGCTGTGGATAAAAATAATTTTAAGTACTTGAAATGTACATAGAGGTTGCAAGATTAAAAAAGAATATTCCCATATATACTTACCAGCCATACCAGTTTTTCACTTTAATTGATATGTATTTTATCTCTCTAGTATATTGATGTAAATATAAAGGTAAAGGTAAAGGCCCTCCCGTTGTTCGTCGATTTGCTCGAGCGGGCCCAGTAACGTCTCCATTGGAGACTTTGTTGTTACTGTGTCTGGCATATCCAATACTCTCGGTAGCTTGCCGGGCTCTCCGAGAGGGGCGGAGGAATCGAACTCGGGTCGGCCATGTTGGCCGCTTGTAAGGCGAACGCCCTACCCGCTGTGCTATATATAATATGATTTATGCATATGATTTTGGCTTTCTTAACTATTTGAGAATAATATACACAATGCCTCTTTATCCCTCATGCCCCAGTGTGTATTTCTCAAGGAAAAGGATATATACATATATAATAATCACTGTAAAATTATTAAAGTACAAGAAATGTTTGTATTATAATTATATTTAATATTCCAATTTTGTAAGATTTTTCCATGATACTTGTTATAGAACATTTTCCTCCAAATCAGGTTCCTGAATTGTTTTTTGATGTTGGGTCTCAGTGGTCTCCTTTAATGTGGAACTCTTTCTTAGTTTTCTCTTATCTAACTTTGTTTGGTGTCTGGAGACCATCCCTGGTTGTAAATTAGGGTGACTCTCTGGTGGGGATATCTTCCAGCTATCCTTGGGGATCATATGATCTCTCCTATCTATCCTGGGCCTCCTACACATAATACACATTCTCGACCTTTTGAGCTGTCTCTCTGGCCTGACACTGAAAATTTTTAAGGAATTTTAGAAAATTTAACTCAATTTTAGCTTGCTCGATTATTCCTCCTTATTAGATTCATGTTATATGTCCCTGTCCATTGCAACCTCCGGCTTGTAAGGCAGAAATTTTTCCTAATGAGTCATTCCCAGAACTTCTTTTCTTTAATGTCATTAATATGAAATTACATATCGTTGTTTTATTTCATGGATAATCCATTAGTCTCTCAGGTTGGGAAAACATGAGTTTGAGCCCAGAGAATCATCTGAGCAAATGGTTTCTTGTATCTTTTGAACCTTATTTTTGTCTTGTTTTGTTTTGTTTGTTTTGGGGCTCCCCCTAGCCCCCCCACCCCCACAGTGCTCAGAACTAAATCCTGGCTCTGACTTTGGGGATCATTCTTTTTTTATTTTAAGGGTAGCATTTTTTGGTCATACCCAGCAATGCTCAGGGGATATTCCTGGCTCTACACTCAGGAATTACTTCTGTTTGTACTTGGGGGACCATATGGGATTCCAGGGATTGAACCTGGGTTGGCCATGTGCAAGGCAAAGGCTCTACTCGCTGTACCATTGATCCAATCCCAGTGAGCACTCTTGTTGAGGGTCATATACAGTACCCAGGATCAAACCTGAGTCAGCCATGTGCAAAGCAAGACACCTTAATCCCTGTGTTTTCTTTCTGGCCTACAATGTTATTTTTTTGTTGTGTGTGTATGTGTGTGTGTGTGTGTGTGTGTGTTAATATGTCCTATTATGGCAGATTATTTGTTTCAAGTTTTCTTTTAGTACTTTTTTTTAAATAAGCTATTGTGAACAGACCATTAATCTTCATTTTTTTTGGTAAAACAGTAAAGAAAAATATCACTCAGACAAAACAAGGAAGCTTTGTGTACTCTAGCTTGTCTATCTACTAATTATTGATTACTGCATAACAAATTGTCACAAATTTCAGGGATTAAAAACAACACCTGTTTATTGTCTCACAGTTCTGTAGCACAGAATTTCCAGTGACTTCAGCTAGGTTCTCTGCACATGTTCCATCCAGGCTTCAATCAATGTATTAGGATTTAGGGGCTTTAAAAAATAGCGCTTTTTTTTGGAGTTTAAGTAACATGGTTCCAATGGCATTGAATTTATAGTTTTGATGTAAAAAATTTACTGGTTTTGGTATATCGAATACACCACAGATAGCTTGCCAGGCTCTACTATGTGGACGAGATATTCTCGATAGCTTGCCAGGCTCTCCGAGAGGGATAGAAGCTTTTAGGGCAGCCTCTAATCTCCCTTGCAGGTGTTCCAATGGATCAAACCATATTTAAACCCTATCAAATAGGGTGCATTAATCTGGTATTAAGCGTCTTATGATGTGGCACATGGCTACTTTGTGGTCACGTGGTCCGGAAAGCATCCTGGAGCATGGAAGCGTCTCGGTAGTGGAGGTTGTGAAGGTAATGGAGGTCTGCCAATGAGGTATTTATCTGGTACCGGTAGGGTGGGTCTTCTGTGTGTAATCCCTGGGTGGTTGGTGGAAGCAGACAGGGCAGGGTTGGGTGGGGTTTCCAGTTTTAATCCCCTATTCATTGGAGATTGGTGAGAGCAGGCAGAGGATCTCTGTTCCCAGGTCCATTGAGCATGGAGTCCAAGGTCACAGGGTTCCACTTAGCTGGTTCTGTGAGGCTTCACTTGTGCATGAGTCTTGGCTGGAGCGTCTAAAAGCATCCTGGAGTGTGACAGCACTGGGGAATGAAGGTAGTGCTAGCAAGCCGGGTTCCATATCATTAGAAAGAACATATATTTAGAACTCTTGATCACTTGACTTCCTGTTAATCATCAATTTGCTCAAGCGGGCACCAGTAACGTCTCCATTTATCCCTGCCGCGTACTAGTGTAGCCCAATGGCATCTGTTCGTTCTAGGAACACGAAGAGACTCAAACCAATCATTCAGGGTCTTGACAAAGAAGTCTGACCGTCTCATAGGTGGGCGGCCATGCAGTCTTTTAACGTCCTGTGGAATCCAGTCAGTAACGGCTCTAGTGCAGCGGTCCTCTCCAAATCTCATTTATGTGTCCAACCCATCTGATTTTCGATGCCTTGGCAAATGAGGCAGCGTCCCTGTTTCTTGACCTTCGATGGAGGTCAGAACTCCAGATTCTTTCTCATATTTGAGTGAGACATGATACTCCAAGCATAGTTCTTTCCATTCCTCTTTGGGAGACCCGAATAGCATTCTCATTCTGTTTTCACCGGGCCCAGATCTCTGAGGTATATGTTAATGCAGGAAGAACAGTGGAATCGAAGAGATGTTCCCAGAGGGTCTTTGTCCTCCTAGCTATTTCTGTGACGCTCTTGAAGGTGTTCCAAGCCACTTTCTTCATCCTGTGCAAAGCAGGTGCCAGGTCATACATCATGTTGACTTCTGAACCTAGATACACATAACTGTTGCATTTGGAGATGGTCGTTCCATTGAGAGCAAATGGAACATCAGGAACAAGTATGTTTCTCATTAACATTGTCTTTGTGACATTCACTTGTAGTCTGACCTTTCCACAGTCCTGGTCGAAGTCGGCTAGCATTTGTGCTGCTTGGCTAATGTTTGTTGTTATTAGAATGATGTCATCAGCAAAGCAGAGGTGCTGTAGTTGCCGACCGTCTATCTTCACTCCCATTCCTTCCCATTCCAATTGTCGCATGACGTTCTTGAGGGTGGCACTGAAGAGATTTGGTGAAATGGCATCACCCTGCCGAAATCCTCTCTTGGCATCGATGACCACTTCTTTGTAGAATGGTGAGATCCTTTGTAGAATGGTAGTGAAATTGTAATATAGCTCACAGAGTATCCTGATGTATTGAGTTTGAATGCCCTGATAGGCTAGGGCTTCAATGACCTCTTCCATCTCAACAGAATCAAAGGCCATCTTTAAATCAATGAACGTTAGACAGAGCGGCATCTTGAACTCCCAAGAAACCTCAATGAGCTTGGTTATCTTATCATCTGTATATGGTTGATCATGCTGAATCCTTTGCGGAACTTGGCTTGCTCGCATGGTTGTCCTCATCTGGTGTTCTGCCAATCCTATTCAGGATGATTCGAGTAAACAGCTTGTAGATGACAGACAATAGGCAGATTGGGTGATAGTTGCCAATATCATGGATGTCTCCCTTCTTGTACAGTATTACAGTCCTGCTGGTTGTCCATTGGGATGGAACCTCTCATTCAGACAGGTAGCATGTGAAGAACCGAGCCAGTATATCGATGAGTATTGACGGTAGGTTCTTCAGGTGTTCAGGTCTGACCTTGTCTGGTCCAGGTGCTGTTCATTTCTTTACCAACAAAATGGCATGTCGGGTTTCAGAAGGGAGAATGTTGGGAATGACATATCCATCATGCAGAATTTAGTATGTGGGCAGGTGGACATGGCTATCAAAGAGATCTGAGTAGAAGTCATGGATAATCTTTTCCATTGCCCTTCTGGAAGATGTGATAGTTCCATCAGGACGTCGGAGGGCAGTCATCTTGGTCTTGTAGTTGGCGAAAGATAGGTGGGCGTTATGAATGCTTTTTCCGTCTTCTACAACATCTATCAGCACTTCTGCTCTTTTCTCTTTGTGGTCTTCTTTTATCACATCTCTGCACTGCTTTGCGATCTTGGATGTGCGCTTGTGGTTGCCTGAGGCATACGCCAAACCACGTTGGTGAATAAGCTCAAGAGTTTTCAAAGACAGGTTTTTTTTGTGTGTGTGTGTGGCTATCTCTATCTTGGCATTTCTCACACAATCATGGAGGTGCTGAACCAATCAATTGTATTCCTCATCAATGTTATCAACGACAGCTTCTTTCCATGTTGTTGCAATAGTGCCAAAGAGCTCCCAGTTGGTGATCGCTCTGGGAATTCTCTTCTTAAACTGTGCAGCCCTTTCTACCTGCTCTGAGAAGTAGAATTTTGCATGAGGAGATGGTGGTCCAATTGTCTGTACTTTCAATGCATGTATGCTGGCATCAGATGCATCCATCGAGGACCTGATGGTACAAGCACGAAAGATCAAATACAACATCATTGGTCTGACGGACACAAAAAGGCATCAATCACATCATGCCATTTTTGACACTGGAGAAGAACTGTTTCTCGAAACATGCGATAAAAGAGGCATCAGAGTCGTTGTTGTCCTTGTCAACAGGAATTTGGTCATAAGCATTGATTCATTTGAATGCCTAACAATCCAAATAGGAAGATTATACTTGAATAGACGTGGCTCTCTGCCGGCAGTGTCTATCTTTGTTGTCTATGCACCAACAGCCAATTATGATGAAGGAGAAATTGAGAAGTTCTATGTGGAGCTGGAGAAGTTCTATAAAGAAGACCACACCTTCTACAAGATCATTTTGGTGATTTTAATGCCAAGATAGGACCGAGAAGATCAGCCGAAGAACTCCACATCAGTACCCATGGCCTAGAATGGAATGAACAGGGTGAGAGACTGTCTGAGTTCATCATGTTGACCAAGACCATCCACAATAACTCACAGTTCCAGAAGGCCGAATCTAAACGTTGGGCATAGGAGTCTCCCGGTGGATGGTTCCACAACAAAATTGACCACATCATATTAAATTGACGATTTTGCCTGACCAATGTCGCTGTTGTCCCAAAATTCCAAATGGGATTGGACCACTGTCTCCTTCATGCAAAATTTAGAACTCATCTTTACAAAGAACTTCGTTCTAATAACACCAAACATTAGCCAAGCGACACAAATGCTGGCTGACTTTGACCATGACTGTGGAAAGGTCGGATTACAGTTGAATCTCACGAAGACCATGTTTATGAGAAACGGTCTCGTTCCTGATGTTCCATTCAGTATCAACGGAATGAATATCTCCGAATGCAACAGTAATGTGTCCCTAGGTTGAGATGTCAAAATGACGAATGACCTGGCACCTGAGCTGCACAGGAGGAAGAGAGCGGCTTGGAACACCTTCAAAAGCATTGAAGAAACAACTAAGAGGACGAAGAACCTCCGGCTCTGGGAACATCTCTTCGATTCTACTGTTCTTCCTGCATTAACATATGCCTCAGAGACCTGGGCCCGATGAAAACAGGATGAGAACACTCTCCGAGTATCGAAAAGAGGAATCGAAAGAGCTATGCTTGGAGTATCATGCTCTACTCGAATGAGAGAAAGAATCTGGAGTTCCAACCTTTGTCAACAGTCAAGAATTAGAAGCACTATCTCATTTGGCAAGGCATTGAAGATCAGATGGGCTGTACACGTAATGAGATTTGGAGATGACCGCTGGACTAGAGCCATTACCGATTGGATTCCCTGGAATGTCAAAAGATCATGTGGCCACCCACCTACGAGATGGTCAGACTTCTTCATCAAGAAGTCTGAACGATCGGTTTGAGGCTCTTTGTGTTCCTAGAACAAGCAGATGCCATTGGGCTACTCTAGCACGCAACAGGGATGAATGGATACGTTACTGGTGCCCGCTCGAGTAAATTGATGAGTAACTGGATGTCAAGTGATCAAGTGATGTATAAAATTACTATACCTTCATCACCATAATGTGCTTAACGCACTTCACTTCTAGTTCCTTCATACTTTTTTCCCACTCTCCTCCATCCCCTTGAAAGACTGCTGGGTTCTTATCTGGAGTCCCTGGGCAAGAATTTGCTTCAAGAACACTTGAAGGTTTAAGTTCTTTGAAATTATAAAACTGAGAGATTATTTTTTCATAAAATAATCCTCTCCATTTATGAACTAGTAAAGGTGCCTATTTTCTCATAGAGCCTTGAGTCTATTTGTTCCTCTTCCTATACTAATTGAGGTTCACTCTTTTTTTCTTATTAAAGAGCTTGGGTAATTAAACAGGGATATATACCCTATTTTAAGATTAACCATGCTAATTAACATTGCTTTCAAGAGAGGTCTGTTGCTTTAGATTCAGAGTTTCTGGGGGATTCGAAGAATGATATCTTTGGGGACCCATTTTAGGATTTTGCTTATCATAATTTGATCTTCTTTAATCTTTAAGGTGCTGTCTCTTACCTTGTTTCTTATCACAAGGATGAACAATTAGAAGAGAAATTAGATTGCCTTAATTTAAACATTGCAAATACTATGGCCCATGTCATTGATGTTCATGGTGAGGTAACTTGTCTCAGATTATTCTGGGTCTGCCTTCATCCTGTAGAGATTTAAACTGTGTCAAGACAGAAATTTTCTTAACGAGGTGTTTATGGTCATCTCATTGTGAAATTCAATTAATGCTTATAAGTTGTGATACAAAGGAAATGAAGGAGCAAGTCTCATGCACCTTCATGGAATATGGGTTATCCTTATCTGCTTGTGGTTCAGGAGATCCAAATGTGCAATAATAATCAGCAGATCTATGTGGTACAAAGGAACAACGTGGGAAAGTGGTGCTGATTTGATTTGATTTGATTCCTATTTCAACCAGATGTTTCTTTTGGGTGCTGTAATTTCCCTTTTGATTCTAAATGAGCTTGAATTTGAGGACATCAGCCTTTAGGATTTCACTTGAGATTCATATATTAAACAGTTTTTTCCATTATTCTTCACACCTAACTGGCCAACTGATTAGCCTATATTTAAGCCTGCAGTTTCACCTACGTACAAGTAAATTCTATTAGTGTCTGAGAAGGAATACATGCTTTAGGCAAGAGTGTAACTTGTTACCTAATATGATATATGTTTCTGACTGTTTACATTGTATAAATAACAATAACATCAACAGCCTGAAACATATCTGAATATAATCGTTGATAAAGGAGCAAAAGGTATGAAATGGAGTAACAAAAGCCTCTTTAACACATAGTGTTGGGAAAACTGTTTGGTCACATGCTAAAAATGACCTCAGATTAATTTCAGACATCATTCACAAAAGTAAAAAAAATGGATTAAAAACCATTGAGATTAGACATGAATCCATAAACTACATTGAGGAACTCATATTTAGAAAGAACACTTCATGATATTGAGCTTAGAGGTATCATCAGTGATTAAAGGCCATTGGAAGTAAAGATTTTGGGACTACATCAAATACAGAAGCTTCTGCACCACAAAAGAAATGATGCTCGACTGGAATAAAATGGTAGGAAAGAAGATTTTTGCACCTCTCATCTGATAAAGAGCTAATATCCAAGATACATTGGTAAAACTTTACAAGGAAAAACAACCACCTCATCAAAAAGGTGGTGGTGGGGGGTGAGAAGGTAAACAGATGAACAGAAACTTCCACAATGAAGACATACAGTTGGCCAAAAGATCTATGAAAAAAATGCTCTGCATCACTTAGCAGGAATATACAAATCACAGCAATATTGAGATATCAACTTGTGACTGGCACTGATTAACCCCCACCCCCAAAAAAGATAAAACCCAAACCCACCAATATTGGTGTGAATGTGAGAAAAAAGGAACTCATTCACTGTTGGTGGTAATGTTGGCTGGTCTAGCCTTTATGGAAAAAAAAGTGGGTACTTCTCAAAAAAACCTAGGAATCAAGGATCCATACAACCCAAGGATTCCACTTTTTTAGCACCTACCCCAAGTGCTCCTAGAAACTATTTAGAAAAGACATTTGCACTCTTTTGTTCATTATAGCATTATTCATTGTAGTCAAAATCTGGCAACAACCCAAGTTGCAAGACAGATGACTATATAAAGAAACTATCGTACATACACACAATGGAATGCTTCTCAGTTGTAAGAGAAGACAAGGTCATGAGATTTGTTGCTGTATGAATGGATCAGGAGAGTACTATGCTTAGTCAAGTAAGAAGGAGATACAGAATGATCTTTCTAATATTTGGGATGTGAAAAAAAGAGCAGGGAATAACAAGTGCTCAAACACAACAGAAACTGAAAACTAATCTTCAGTAGGAAGCTTTCCACAGTGTTGGCCATGCTGTGGGCAGGATTGTTGTAAGGATGAAGACCCTAGGATAGTGGTGGAGAGGAGCAGAAACATTGAAGGAGGGAGTGGTATGGAACATTTTAGGCAGGAAGCCCTACCATGACAGGATTGTAAGCTGCAGTGCCTAATTAAAAAAAATGTGTTATGCTTGTTTTAATAGGAATATAAGTATAATGACTAAACAAAACCTGAAGGACAGTTGACTACAATAGAATTTCTTGTGTGATACTACTCAGAATACTTAATATGGAAAAACTAGGATTCTGACATAACGTTTCTTTCCTTTTTAGTGTCATATGGAATCTTCTAGTACTCTTAACTTAATCCTCCATGTGTGATTACACTTCTAAGTAGTAACCTGGTCCCTTAGGCACAGAGATTTGTGGTGCTAGAAATTACTCTGACAGGCACTTTGAAAATGATCAATCCATTTTGTGTTCTTTCAGAGGCAGAAAACAGTTTAGAAAACGCAAATGCCTCAACATGAAACAGAGGATAGCAAATAAAATTCAAATGTAAAAAAAATTCTAGTTTTATTTCGTAATTTAAATTTCCCAGGTAAATCAGTATAAAAAGCAAGTTTTTCCTTTGGGAAGATTGTTTGAAAGCCAAAATTAGATTTTCAAAATTCTAGACAAATTAGAATTTTTCTAAACAAATTAGAATACTGAGTCAATTTGTAAGTAACACAAATGGAAAATTTAGTTTCCATGGTATTCACACTTGAATTATATGCAAAATTCTTTCTTTGTGAATTGTAAGGCGAAATAGACTTAGATAGAATTCATGGAGAACTAAAAAAGCAGAGTTTCTGGAGTCCTGGTTTTGAATCCCAATTACTGATGATGTGAGTGAATAAATAAACTTGTTTTGCTCTTTAAAAAAGCGGGATAGCAATTGTCATGACTCATGGGGTGTGTGTTTAAGATAATCTAGGATAAAGAGCATCACTGGAATTCCCTAGCACTGATGAAACTTATATAATTAGAAACACAATAATCACTATTATTAAACCCAAAACAAGTGAGCCCCGGCAAGCTACCGAGAGTATTCGATATGCCAGACACAGTAACAACAAACAAGTGAAGACACTGTTTTATTAGAAACTTTTGGCTATATGCATAAATTAAGGCAATATTTAGGCATCATTACAAAAATGTATATATACTTGTATAGATACATATATGTTTATATATATATATATATAAATTTCTGAAATTTTTCTTGGAAGAATTGCTCAAGTCTCACCTTTTGAATGAGACCTACCCTGACCTCATATTTAATTATACTACTATCCCCATACTAGTTTATCCCTGGTTTCTTTCTTTTGCTTTTAATTTTTTTCTACAACATCTATTGTCTTTTGACACATCCTATAGTTTGTTGTTTTTCATTGTTGATCCCAAACTGTGCCTGCATCCCAATCATCCCAATTAACAGAACTTTACACACCAGAATGTAAGCAACACAAATCGGAGATCTCTGTCCCTTTGTTCACTGAGAGATCCTAAATATCTGTGATAGTTCCTAACATTAACCTGTTCATGAATATGCCTTTAACATTACATATTTACCATAATTACATATTCAGCCTTCTGCTGGGTGATAGATGCAGAAGTGAAATACAAAGTCCTATAATTCTAAGAAATTTGTAGCCAGGAAGAATAAATGACATCTCTTGATTCATCATCAAGTGTGGGGGAATTTGGGATTTAATGTTCTACAACAAAAACCTATAGCGCCTTCATGCTGCTTACAGTTTAATTAGTGATCAGGTTATCCTGAGACTGAGCGATAGATAGCACAGCGGGTGGGGTGTTTGCCTTGCAAGTGGCCGACCAGGCCGACCCGTGTTCGATTCCTCTGCCCCTCTCAGAGAGCCCGGCAAGCTACCGAGAGTATCTCACCCACACGGCAAAGCCTGGCAAGCTACCTATGACGTATTCGATATGCTAAACACAGTAAAAACAAGTCTCACAACAGAGACACTACTGGGCTGCTTGAGCAAATCGATGAACAACGGGAGGACCGTGCTGCTGCTCCTGATATGAAGCATGTTGTTAGTGAAGTTGACTCTTGAGCAATATAGAACTTCAAGATGTGAGTAGGTGAGGGGGGTTTGTGGGAGATTCAGGCAGAGGTGACCCTTGACAGGGGAAATTCTGTGAGACAGATTTTGGTGGGAAATGTTTTTAGACACATAGGAACAGCATCTGTGCTTAGCGACTGCAGGATCTTAGTATTCATTCCCAAGTAAGTGCTTTCTTCTTGGCTCTTTGCACTGAAACTTTATATAGTATCTGGCTCTGCATCTACTGGAAGAACTACTCTTTAAACAGAGGTCCCAGACGGTAGCCTTTAGATGTGTTTTTAGAACATAGTTTGTGTTTAAAAGCACCATAACTAAATTTAAAAGTCAAGCTTCTCTCTTCAAATTTGATGAATGGGAAATTCTGACTTAACAACTGCATGTGACCACAGCCTGCTCTGGGGACCATACTCTCCCATTTGTTCTGTTTCCCAAACTGTCCACCTCTGCGAGCTTCTGAGTTTGTGATCATTGGACTTAAACTGAACACAAACTCCTTCTGCCTGGTGAGTAGTTTCTTCTATTTTGTTGCATTTTTCACCTTTTTTTTTATACTCCATTTCTTCCTCATCTAAAGGCAGTGACAAGAATAGAAACTTTGCTTCCTATCTAGCTTCTTCCTCTGAGTAGACAGCATCTGCAAAATTGTTTTGCCTCAAGATTCCCTGTGATGTTGTTATTTGAATCCTGGTTTCTATGAAGAATGATGCATGTGTATATCATTAACTCACATTATAATGTGGGTCATTAACGCTCATGATAACTTCTTTGGGTTGGGTACAGTTTGAGGGCTTAAATATATATCAGTTAATTCTTAAAACTTTGTGGTAGTTTTTATAGTGTAGAATCTGTAGATTAGAAAGCTGAAAGAGTGAAAATACAAGTAAAAGTAGATAAAATTGAGTACCTAGCAAGAATTGAAATTTGGAAACGGTTTATATAGTATTATTCCTTGTAACCTTTCATTCCATCCAAAGAACAGATTCAGTTTTTAAAATGTGCCTTTGTAGCACATATACCTGTTAAAATAATAATTAATAATTAATTTTTATCTTTAAAAACACACCTCTGATATATATTATCTCTTTTGTCTTGGGATAAAGATACTGGTATGAGTTCTAGCCAGCATCCAATATATGCCATTTTAATTTCTAAAGGGCAGTTGTTGAATATTTGATTAGAAAAAGATATGGGTGTTCTTTTACTAATTTATTAAGTATTACTATAATTCATGTCTTGGTCATTGTTTTTAAGATTAATACCTCTGGGAGATTTCATTGATAAAACAACTAAAATTTAATCTAGCAAATATTGTAATATCAGTTTGCTTTTGTTTTTCTTTGCTACTTTGATCTTATGCTTTGTTCATGGTATTTAATTAGATTAAATTTAGCTCAATAATATCTTCTGCAAAGTAATTGATTCTCTAATAATAGGGCTTTGTTTTCTTGTCAACGCTGATGTTTTTACAAGATTTTACAACCTGAAATATTAGATGAGATGCTGATTTTTAGATACCTGATATATGATTCTAGATTGCAATTGACTTTTAAAAATCAGATGTATTTTAAAAGAGATATAAATACCACCATTAATTTAAGGGCAGTCACATATTATGAAGCATAATCTTGGCTCCTTAGGTCAAAAATAAGGGATTACAAACTTTTAAGTTCTCTATAGAAGGTAAGCAATTTCCAGTTTTATTTCATAAACACATATAGCATTTCTGCTTAGAATGGCAAAAATGAAATGCTTCAAGTTTTGTCCAAGAAAAAAAAATAGTTTAGAAAAGAGTAATTACAAGTTGCAAAGTTAAAAAGGGAAAAAACTCCAATAGATTAATTTAGCAAGTATTGAAAATATCTGTTTAACAATAGGCAATGATCATTTATACTTCAAGATGATACCTTAAACGTATTTAATTATGGTAATTATGCCTCACCAAATAATAACTCCTGATAACCTTTTGTTTGTTATAAAGTTGGGTTTCACAATTCCTCTAATTACATTAATTTTTCATGAAATCTGGGTAAACATTCCTACTTACTATACAAATTTCCCCAAATTACTGATGGAAATTCCACAGAAGGTTGTAATGAACTGTTCTAAGTTGCCTTCAGCACTGATAATTATAGAACTTTGCTGTTATATAATTCTAAAGAGCCTTCATTTGTAAAATTGCTGTATAATTTTATAGTTCACTTAGTTGATTTTCTCTATAGGCTACATTAATAGAGTGAGGCCTTTTATTATTCATAATGTAGAAAGAAAACTGGTAGAAATATGGAAAACCTTAATAGGGTGCTTCTAAAATGCTTTGAATGACAGCAAGATACTCTATTATATACCTACATGATGATTTATTTGTGAGTCAAAGTCAAGAAAAAATAATCCCTAAAAGGATCATCCGCTAACTATAATGTCCTGGTGTGGTATAATATTTTGGTACAAGCATGTTACTGTGGATCACCTTTCTTCTATTTTTACTTTAAAATGTATATAATCCTGGAATAACCGTCATGGTAGGAGGTAGAATTTGGTGAGGAGATGACAAAGGGAAATGAGTTTTGAACAAAGGGTTCAAAAGGGTAATCTCTAGCTATATCAATTTTTACCAGAGCAAGGTAAAAATCAGTGTAGGATGACCTTTAAGGTGTTTGCCTCTTGCAGTGACTTATATCCTAGGAGGATTTCTTTTACCACCACAGATCCGATGTGGACACCTGGTTTGTCACTGACTAATTCTTGAAAATATGGATTTGATTTATTTTGTGGGGTTCCCTTTTCTTATTCACAATAATAAAGACATGGACCCTCCTTTTGTGAGCAGATAGTGTGGTAACAGGATAAACTTACATCGTGTTTGACAAGGTGCCCTGCATCTGACTGATGCTTTTGCTATGGTGGATTTTGTTACTGTTGCCATTGATAAGGTGGTTCTCATACTCTTAAATACTTAAGTACTCTTCAGTAAGCGTCTCACAGAGTATCTTCAGGAAGGACAGCCAGTATTGCGTCCAGCTCTGTGATGAGTGACTGCTAATGAATCTGGTCCCGGGTAGAACCTCCAGGACCCTGGCATTCACAATCTTCTCACAGTTCAGTGAATTGAGTGCTGTCTTAAAGAGAAAAGACCTGGTGGGATACGAGAAAGGACTTGTAATGTAGTAGCTGTGTCTATTGTCATTTTTGTGTTTAATATTGTGTACAGAGTCTTCATAAATTCCCTGGAAGAAGAGTTTGGAATTTTTTTCAATATCACCAACAGAGTACATGGGTTTAAAACGTGCTACTCTGCCCATGGATGTATATGCATCATAATTCTGCCTTTGCCACCTATAAGAATAGTCAAGTTCACAGTCTACACAGTTAAACTGTAATTATGTTTTTTCAACATAATGAGATTATATTTGTCATGATACCAGTGAATACAATGTTACAGCTTTACTATTGATCCAACTTCAACTGAAAGGAGCCCCAACTGAGTGGATCACAATCTGACTGTTTTTATTTTTTCATTTTATTTATTTTTTTATTAATTTTTAAAAAATTTTTTATTAATGAAACACCATGAGGTACAGTTATAGACTTACAAATTTTTGTGCTTGGGTTTCAGTTATACAAGGATCAAGTACCCATCCCTCCACCAGAGCCCATCCTCCACCACCACGGGTCCCAGCATTCCTCCCACCCTCATTCCCCCCATCCCACCCTGCCTCTGTAGCAGGGCATTCCCCCTTGTTCTCTCTCTCTTCTTTCGGGTCCTGTGTTTTGCAAGAGATTCATTGAGTGGCAATCATGTTTGGTCTATAGTCTACTTTCAGCATGCTTCTCTCACCCTGGGAGGATCCTCACAACACCCTTTATTTGGTGCTCTCTTCACTATCTGAGCTTCCTTTTCCCTTAGCACGTATGGCTGGCCTCCAAGTCATGGAGCAAAATTTCTGGTATTAATCTTAGCCACTCCTGGGTGTTAGTCTCCCATTTTGTTGCTTTATGTTCCCCAGATGAATGCAATCTTTCTGTGTCTATCCCACTCTTTCTGACTCATTTCGCTTAACATGATACTTTCCATGTAGTACCACTTGTATGTAAATTTCATGACTTCATCTTTTCTAACAGCTACATAGTACTCCATTGTGTAAATGTACCAAAGTTTCTTTAACCAGTCATTTGTTCTCGGGCACTGAGTTTTTTTTCCAGATTCTGGCTATTGTAAAGAGTGCTGCAATAGACAAACAATTGCAGATGTCACTTCGACTACACTTTTTTGCCTCTCTGGGATATATTCCCAGCAGTGGTATTGCTGGGTCAAATGGGAGATCAAACTCAAATTTTTTGAGAATCGTTCATACTGTTTTCCAAAAGGGTTGGACCAGTCGGCATTCCCACCAGCAGTGAAGGAGAGTCCCTTTCTCGCCACATCCGCGCCAGCATCGGTTGCTTTTGTTCTTTTGGATGTAGGCCACAATCTCACTGTTTTTAAATCCTGAGAACTGTGCAGGAAGTTTTTTTTTTTTGTCCCTGCAAATGAGAATAGAAATATCAGTTGCTAAGAAAAGTGGCTCCTTTTATGCAAAGTGATGAACAAAATGTGAATACTTTTTCAGAATAAATTGTTAAAATCCCTTCTTGGGTTTCATTGATTCTGTGAAGGTGCCACCATGGTGGATCACCTTTACTCTGTTTACATCCCCAATCTCTCACTTGTAGCTGCTTTAGGACTAACTGGGATTTTATCCAAATAAATGAAGGATTAAGTTTATTTCACAAAGAAGCATAGCTAGAGGGAAATGACATTTTTAATGTTGCTTTCCGTTCTTTCTCATTTTTTAGGTATTTTTGTTCTGTTGCCCAGAACATATTCATTAGAGGTTACCTAAGGAACTTCTATTAAAGTATTCTTGCAAAGTCAATTGGTGGATATATACAAATACTCACAGGATTCAGATGTTGACATGCATGCCATTAATGTCAATGAATTTTTCCCTTAGTTTTTTCATGCAAGCAATTTATGTCAGTTTATCTCTCTGCATATTTGAGATAATTTTGGATAAAAAGGTAGACATATAGTTTTTTGTTTATTTCTATTTATTTCAGAATTCATGTGGTAATAATATTTTCAAGATTCTTGGAATAGACTTATTAAAATATGTCTGTCCAGGGGGCAGGGAGATAATACTGGGATAAAAGTGCTTGCATTGCATTTGCCTGATCCTGGTTTGATCTAGCACCATACATTTAACTCATCTACTCCCAAGAGTGATGTCTGGGCACATAACCGGTAGTAAATCCTGAGCATAGCAGGTATAGCTCAACACCCCATCAACCTCCCCCCCCAGCAAAAAAAAAAAATTTATAGCCAGATTGCAGATATGAGGAAGATATGAAAACAATATATACTTTTTAAATAGGTGTCTAATTTACATTTTGTTATACCATATTTTATGGCATGAAAAGTATAAGGATTTGGGTTTCACATATTTGTACTGTAACTATACCACAATTTTTTAAAAATTTATTTATTTATTTTGAATACCCATCTCTCCACCAGTGATCATTTCCCACCACCGCGGATCCTCGTATCCCTCCCACCCCCCATCCCCCCCATCCCACTCTTCCTCTGTGGCAGGGCATTCCCTTTTGTTCTCTTTCTCCTATTGGGTGTTGTGGTTTGTAAAAGAGTTAAGCCTGATTTTTAGGGAGAAACATTGGATGATTTACTTTCCATTGATCACTTTGTATATAAGGAGATGTTGCGTGGCCGCTTATACGGCCACACGGTTTGGAGTAAAAGTCCTGGTTCCCGCATGCCGGAGCTATGCTTGTAGAGGCTCATGGTCACCGGGGTTCCATCTGGAGGAGGCGGGATGTGGCACCTACCCCATCTGGGACTTCCCGGCGATCTCAGCTCTGTTTGGGACCTGGAGCATTCTCCAGGAGCTGTGGAGCCTCCCAGCGGCCTTTCATCTCTGTGACTGTACCACAATTTTTTAACTCCATCTACTTAACATAGACCTATATCAAAGCAATTTCAGAATAGCCTTTCTTGAAATTCTATTCATACTACACAGATACACATAAACAAAAAGGAAGAGAAAAGTTTAAAGCATTGAAAGTTCTCTATGTATTTATTTATAGAATCATTAAAATCTACATATTTTGTGTAATTCTATTCCAGGTATGTTGTACAAGAATAGTCTCTTAAAGATGGCAATAAAAATGCAATTTGTTCAAATATCATTAAGCTTATGAGACAATAGAAACCAGTATTTCATAAAATGATTTAACTGAAAATCCCTCAAACTTTTCAAATACTAAGCAGTCAAATGGGGTGTGGGACATTTTGTTGTCATCTCAGATATAAAACAGTTTCATTTAGGATAAATGATAGCTATATTTTTTAAGGAGATTAAATGAGTTAAAAAGTGTCCCTTTTTTCTTGTATATGAAAGAGCATTGGATTAGTCATTGCCTTTAAGTAAGCAGTTAGGTCAATTAAATGCAAATACTAGGACTTATATATCTTAGGTAATATTAGAGTTAGGAAAAAAAACAATCTTAGGAAAAACTAGATTAAGATATACATTTAATTATGTGATTAGGCTAGCTGTCTTTTATCATGATTTAAACATACATGTGTCCATAAATTATTTGAAGTTAGATTTACATTATGGCTCAAATTTAAAATTAAATATAAATTCTGGCTCTTCGGTTGTTCTTCTCTGAGAACAAATAATTAAAGGGCACCTGTGTTTTTGTCATAATTTTAATATGTAACATTAGATACATATGAACACATTGATTTTAGTGTTCAGTGTATTTTAGAAAATGATGTATCATTGTATCACTGTCTTCCTGTTGTTCATCGATTTCCTCGAGCAGGCACCAGTAACATCTCCATTAGTCCTAGCCCTGAGATTTTAGCAAGTGCCACATTGAAGTCTCTTTCAGGGTCAGGGGAATGAGGCCCATCATTGATACTGGGTTTTGGCATATCGAATATGCCATGGGAAGCTTGCCAGACTCTGCCGTGCGGGCAGGATATGCTTGATAGCCTGCCGGGTTCTCTGAGAGCGAGAACTAGACAATAAGAGGTCCCAGGTGCATACTGGCTTGGAGATCTCAGCCCGGGGTCCCGCACACCTGGGTTGCTCTGCAGGTGCTTTCATGCGTGAGGCTCATCCAAGGGTGTGGAGAGTGATCTCAGCATGCAGCTGCCAGGGCTCTGCTTGGCCACCTCCCCCACCCAGATCCCCACCCCCCCCCCCCCCCCCCCCGCCCAGTAGCTAGGCATTACACCCACCAACTGCTCCCGGCTCCGCCTTTTAATCCCATCAATGCCCAAGAGCCAGAGACTATAAAATCAAGCTCCCTGAAGAGAACAATGCAGAGTCTCCCGCCCCCATGCCTGGCTGTCCTCACTGGGGCCCCATGGAGGAGGGCGGGTTGAGTTTCCCTCCCCATCCTGAGCAGAGTCTGGAAATAATAAAATATATTTCTCTGAAGTAATGATTTAATATTTTAATTAAAATCTATCCTATAGAATGAGTTTTGAAAAGAATAAAAAGCAACGATTTCCCTATACTATTCATTTATATAAGTACCACAGTTAATAAGAGCTTTCAGCAACCCTTACTCTTAAGAAGTCTCAGTTTTGTTGTCAGTCTGTAGGTTTATTTTCATTGTACATTGTCTATTCTTGTTTTATTTTTGTATATACGAACTATTTGTGAGCTATCTGATATTTGTCTTTCTCCTTCTGACATATTTTACATAGTATGTTATCCCCAGTTCCATCCATGTTGTAGCAAAAGAAAGTTTTATCTTAGACTTCAGTACTATTCATTTGTATATATAATATAACTTCTTTATTCTCTCAGTTGTTTTTGAGCACTTTGATTGTTACAAAATTATGGCCATTTTAAGTGAATGAATGAAGGTGTGCATATGCCATCTTGGGATAGATGCCTAGGAATGGAATTCTCGGTTCACACAGCAGTTTTATTTGTAATATTTTGAAAAATCTCCATACTGTTCTCACTGGAGTCTGAACAATTTCTATTCATACTGACAGGATCCTTAATCTTTACTCAATACTTACATGAAGGATCCTTAATCTTTACTCAATACTTGCACTGCTATTTCTGTGTGTGTGTATATATATACACACACCTTGGCCATCTGTATCTTTTTTTAAGAAGTGTCTGTTTAGCGTTTTCCCATTTTGGGATGAGGGTGCTTTGTGTTGTTTAGTTTTGTGAGTGCTTTATATGCCTTTATCATAAGTGTGATACAAACAGAAGACCCACCCTACCACCCACTACTGTGCTATCACTCCGTTTTGTTTTTTGTTTTTTTAAAAAAACTGGTAACAGTCCACAACCATCAATTCATAAGCTTTTTGCTTATTTTTGTTTTGAGGCTAAACCCAGTGGAGCGCAGAGCTTCCTGGCAGTACTAAAGGGAGTCTGTGTGGTGCTGCTTAACTAAAACAGTATCTGCATCTTGCAAGCAAGAAAGCACCTTAACTCCTGTACTGTGTCTCCCCACCAAAACAATAACAAGATATGCAGTTTAGATTTTGACTGATGATAGTTTCTGGTTATTATTCCCATTTAAGTACACAAGTTATAAAGACATTTAACCAGTGTCATTATTATTATTGCAACCATTCTAAGGTAACTTGCTTTATATTTAAATATCATAGAATGTCTCTTCTATGGAGTAAAAAATTGGAACGGTAACCTTGGAGATATTGGATGTAAATAAGTTCTCCAAAGCATTGAAAGAATGCCATTAAATAGTGGGTGTGACTTAATTTATAGTGGAAACAAAATTGCAGCCAATTTCCTACCAATATAATTACCAGAACTATCATATCACATTTTTAAAAAATGTATAAATCATCATTTCAACTTTAAAAAAGATTGAACTTTATCTCGATATTCACTATTCTAAAATAATTTCTTGAAAATATTGAAAAAATCTTAAAGAAGGTAATTTTTAAGATGACATTGTTTTGCCAAGTTACTATTTAAGATAATAACGTTCAGGCCCTATGAATTTATAGTTCATAGATTTCTACCCAGATTACTTTTAAACCCAGAAGTATAAATAACCTCTCAACTTCCTTTAGTGAATTTCACTGTGAATCAATGGAAGGATTACCTTAACATCCAGCTTTGTCAAAGTGACACATTATAAACAAAGATATTAGACCTCCAGCAAGACAGCTGTAGTTTTTATTTCATTATATTTCAATAACTTAACAACAGTTAAAATAAGATTTATACTGGAATCTAAAATGGTTAATTTAAATATTTAAATCTTCAAGGCAAAATGTTTTTCCATTAAGCCTGAAGAGCAGTAAGAGTCTCTTGGGAGGAATGGCTGAGATTAGTACCAGGAATTTTGCTCCATGACTTGAAGGCCAGCCTCATGTGCTAGGTGAAAAGGAAGCTCAGATAGAGAAAAGAGCAGCAAATAAAGGGTGTTGTGAGACCCTCCCAGGGTGGGAGAAGCATGCTAAAAGTAGTCTATAGACCAAACATGATTGCCACTCAAGGCCTCTCTTGCAAAACACAGTACCCAAAAGAAGACAGAGAGAGCAAGGGGGAATGCCCTGCCACAGAGGCAGGGTGGAAAAGGGGGGGTGGGGGGTGGGGGGGATGCTGGGACCCATGGTGGTGGAGGATGGGCACTGGTAGAGGGATGGGTACTTGATCATTGTATAACTGAAATGCAAGCACAAAAAATTATAAGTCTATAACTGTGCCTCATGGTGATTCACTAATTAAAAAAAGAGTCTCTTGGGAAAGTTTTTATAACAAGCACAATATATTAAAATATTTAAAACATAACTTTAAGTATCATATCACATGTTTAAAAATGTATAAATCATCATTTCAACTTTAAAAGAGATTGAACTTTATCTTGATATTCACTATTCTAAAATGATTTCTTGAAAATATTGAAAAAATCTTAAAGAAAGTAATTTTTAAGATGACATTGTTTTGCCAAGATACTATTTAAGATAATAACGTTCAGGCCCTATGAATTTATAGTTCATAGATTTCTTGTCTTCTTATTTTATTGTTCATAGATTTTCTTTCTTTTTAAAATTTTTTTAATTTCTTTTTTTATTAGTGAAACACCATTAGGCACAATTGTAGGCTTATGAATTTTTGTGCTTGGGTTTCAGTTATACAATGATTGAGTACCCATTCCTCCACCAATGCTCATTCTCCACCACCAATGATCCCAGTAGCCCTCTCACCCTCCTAGCCCCCCGCCCATCCCATCCCATCTCTGTGGCAGGGCATTCCCTTTTGTTCTCTCTCTCCTTTTGGGTATTGTGGTTCGCAAAAGAGCTATTGAGTGGCCATTGTGTTTGGTCTATAGTCTACTTTCAGCACATGTCTCACATCCTGAGCGAGACTTCCAAATACCCTTTACTTGGTGTTTCCCTCTCTATCTGAGCTGCCTTTCCCCCCAACATGGGCTGCCAGCTTCCAAGCCGTGAAGCAGACCTCCTGCTACTTATCTCAGCTATTCTTGGGTGTTCATCTCAACTATTCTTGGGTGTCCATTCTGTTACTTTATATTCCCAGATGAGTGCAGTATTTCTATGTCTGTCCCTCTTTTGCTGACTCATTTCACTTAGCATGATATTTTCCATGTAGAAACACTTTGCCAATATCATGACTTTATCCTTTCTAACTGCTGCATAGTATTCCATTTTGTAGATGTACCAAAGTTTATTTAACCAGTCATCTGTTCTCGGGCACTCGGGTTTTTTCCAGATTTTGGATATTGTGAACAGTGTAGCAATGAACATACAAGTACAGATGTCATTTTGACTATACTTTTTTGCCTCTCTGGGATATATTCTCAGGAGTGGTATTGCTGGGTAAAATGGGAGCTCAATTTCTAATTTTTTGAGAATTGTCCATACTGTTTTCCAAAAGGGCTGAACCAGTCCGCATTCCAACCAGCAGTGAAGAAGAGTTCCTTTCTCCACACATTTGCGCCAATTATTTTGGATGTGGGCCAGTCTCTGTGATGTAGGATGATATCTTATTGTTAATTTGATCTGCATTTCCCTGATGATTAGAGATGTAGAGCATTTTCTTATGTGCCTTTTAGCCATTCGTATTTCTTCTTTGAGAAAGTTTCTGTTCATTTCATCATCTCGTTTTTTGATGGGATTGGATGTTTTCTTCTTGTGGAATTCAATCAGTGCTTTGTACATCTTATCAGATGGGTATTGGTTGAATATTCTTTCCCATTCTGTAGATTGTCTTTGTATTTTGGTCATTGTATCTTTTGTGGTACAGAAGCTTCTAAGTTTAATATAGTCTCATTTGTTTATCTCTGTTTGCACTTGGTTGGTCAGTGACATGTCATCTTTGAAGATACCGTTAGCCTCAGTGTCGTGGAGGGTTTTGCTGACCTTGTCTTCAATGTACCTTATGGATTCTGGTCTGATGTTGAGGTCTTTAAATCATTTTGTTCTGACTTTCGTGCATGGTGTTAAGTTGAGGTCTAAATCCATTTTTTTTCCATGTCGTTGTCCAGTTATGCCAGCACCATTTGTTGAAGAGGCTTTCCTTGCTCCACAACATTTCTTGCTCCGTTATCAAAGATTAGATGTTCATACATTTGGGGTTGTGTGTAGGGATATTCCACACCGTTCCATTGGTCTGTGGCTCTGCCTTTGACCAGTACCATGCTATTTTGTTACTACTTTGTAGTAGAGTTGTGGTTGGGGAGGGTGATGCCTCCCATTGTCTTTTTCCCAAGAATTTCTTTAGGTATTAGTAGGTGTTTGTTCTTACAAATGAATTTCAGGAGAGTTTGATCAAGTTCTTTGAAGAATTTCATGGGTATCCTTATATAGATCACATTGAATCTCTATAGTGCCTTGGGGAGTATTGCCATTTTGGCAATGTTAATTCTTCCTATCCATGAGCAGGGAATATATTTCCATTTCCTCATGTCCTCTTTTGTTTCGTAGAGTAGCATTTTGTAGTTTTCTTTGTAGAGATCCTTTACCTCCTTTAGTTAGACTGATTCCGAGGTACTTGATTTTCTGGGGCACAATTGTGAATGGAATTGCTTTTTCCATGTCTCTTTCCTCTGTCTCATTATTTGCAAATAGCAAGGCCATGGATTTTGGGGTATTGATTTTATAGCCTGCAACTTTACTGTACAAGTCTATTGTTTCTAAGAGTTTCTTGGTAGAGGCTTTAGGATTCTCTAGATATAGTATAATATCATCTGCGAATAGTGAGAGACTTCATTTCTTTCTTTCCTGTCTGAATTCCCTTAGTATCTTTTTCTTGCCTAACCGCTATTGCAAGTACTTCCAGTACTATAATGAGCAGAAGTGGTGAGAATTGGCATCCTTGTCTTGTCCCTGACCTTAGAGGTAAGGTCCTTAGTTTTTCCCAATTGAGGATAATGCTTGCCGTAGGTTTGTCATAGATGGCTTTGACTATCTTGAGAAAAGTGCCTTCTAAGCCCATTTTTGATAATTTGGATCCTAAACGGGTGTTGGATCTTGTCAAATGCTATCTCTGCATCTATTGATATGATCCTATGGTTTTTATCTTTACTTTTGTTTATATGATGGATCATGTTGATAGATTTCCGAATGTTATACCATCCTTGCATCCCTGGGATGAATCCCACTTGGTCGTGGTGTATGATCTTATTGATGAGTTATTGGATTTTATTTGTTAATATTTTGTTGAGGATCTTTGCATCTGTGTTCATCAGGGATATTGGCCTATAGTTTCCTTTGTTGGTGGTGTCTTTGTTTGCTTTTGGTATTAGGGAGATATGTGCCTCATATAAGCTGTTTGGGAGAGTTCTGTTTTTTCAATTTCCTGGAAAAGCTTGAGGAGAACTGGCAACAGATCTTTTTTAAATGTTTGGAAGAATTCACTAGTGAATCCATTTGGGCCTGGGCTTTTGTTTTTGGGAAGACTTTTGATTACAGTTTCTATTTCCTTGATATGCATGGGTCTACTCAGGTATTCCAATTACTCTTGGCTCAGTCTTTGGAGATTATAGCAATCCAGGAATTTATTCATTTCTACTAGGTTCTCTTGTTTCGTGCCATACAGACTCTCAAAGTAGTCTCTGATGATCTTTTAAATTTCATTGGTTTCTGTTGTGATATCCCCTTTTTCATTTCCCATTTGGTTTATTGGGGTTCTCTCTCTCTCTCTCTCTCTCTTTCTTTGTGAGTCTTGCTAGTGGTTTATCAGTCTTGTTTATTTTCTCAAAGTACCAGCTATTGGTTTCATTGACCTTTTGAATTGATTGCTTTTGGGGTTAATATGTCGTTAATTTGTGCTCTAAGTTTTATTATTTCTTTCCCTAAGCTGAGTTTGGGTTTCTTTTGTTGGTCTATTTCTAAGATCTTGGAACTGTGAAGTCAAGTTATCTATGTAGACCCTTTCTTCCTTCCTTAGGAATGCTTGCAAAACTATAAAGTTTCCTCTTAACATGGCTTTATCTGCGTCCCATAGGTTCTGGTACCTCATGTCTTCATTCTCATTTGTTTCCAGGTATCTTTTGATTGCATTCTTGACTTCCTTTCTGACCCACTCATTATTCAACAATGAGTTGTTTAATTTCCAGGTGTTTGATTTAGTTTTCCACGTCTGTGTGTGATTCATTTCTATTTTCAGTTTTCTATTTTCAGTGTATCATGGTCTGAAAAGATAGTTGATACAATTTTGATCTTCCTGATTCTATTGAGGTATGTTTTGTGATTCAGCTCATGGTCTATTTTAGAAAATGTTCCGTGTGCACTGGAAAAGAATGTGTATTCTTTTTTGTTGGGGTGTAAATCCCTGTATAGGTCTGTTAGCCTTCTCTCTTCTATTTCGTCCATCATAGACAGTGTTTCCTTGCTGAGTTTTGTTCATGTTGATCCATCCAGAGGTGATAAGGCAATTTTGAAGTCTCCAACTACTATTGTATTGCTGGCACTGTCCTCCTTAAAATCTGTTAGCAGTTGTTTTAAGTATGTAGATGGTCCCTCATTAGGTGCATGTACATTTAAGAGTATGATTTCTTCCTGTTGTACATATCCCTTGATAAATAGAAAATGGCTTTAGCTGTCCCTTCTAATCTGATTCAACCTGAAATCTATGTTGTTGGATATTAGTATGGCCATCCCAGTTTTTCTGAGAGAGTTGTTTGCTTGCAGGATTGTTTTCCATCCTTTAACTTTGAGTCTGTATTTGCTCTGACTGTTCATATGAGTTTCTTGTAGGCAGCAGAATATTGCTTTCAGTTTCTGGATTCATTTTGCCACTCTGTGTCTCTTGATTGGTACACTTAGACCATTGACATTGAGAGAAATTATTGTCATGGGGTTTTGTGCCATCTTTCTGTAAGAGTTTGTTGTGCTTATGGGTGTTTTTCTTCTTGAATTACAGGAGCCCTTTTAGTCCTTATTTTAGGTTTGGTTTTGAGTCTATGAAGTCCCTGAGTTGTTTTTTATCTATAAAATAGTGTATTGTCCATCGAGTTTGAGTGAGAGTTTAGCTGGATAAAGTATTCTTGGTGAGTCGTTTATTTCATTTACTTTTTTCACTATATCCCACCATTGTCTTTGGGCTAGGTAGATTTCCTCTGATAGGTCTGCTGTAAATCTAAGGGGTGCTCCTTTGTATGTAATTTTCTTCTTTGACCTGCTGCTTGCAGTATTGTGTCTCTATCCATGGCATCCACCATTCTGACTATGATATGCCTTGGAGTGTTTTTATTAGGGTCTCTTTTAGCTGGCACCATTCTGGCTTCTTGGATCTGGATGTCTGCATTCTTTAACTCTGGGAAATTTTCAGCAATGATTTCTTTCACTGTGGCTTTTTCATTGGGTTGTCCCCCTGTCCTTCTGGTACTCTGATGATTCTAATGTTCTTCCTCTTGGCATCGTCCCCTAGGTCTCTGATTCACCTTAGAACTATTTTGAGGTCTTTTCCCGTTGTTTGTTGTTGCCTGTACGATTTCTGTTGCTCATCTTCAAGCTCACTGATCCTGACTTCAGCTGCAGTCATTTCACTGCTGAGGGCACCCACTGAGTTTTTAAATTACATCTACCGAACCTTTTATTTGTGACAGTTCTTTTTGTAGCTTTCTTATTTCTGCTCATTTCTTCCTGTATTTTCTCAACTATCCATTCCATTGTTTCTTTCATTTCTTCCTCTAATTTTCTGGATGTCTGCTCCATTGATTCTTTGAAGAGTTCCTTTGAACATCCTCAGCATTTCATCTCAGAATTCTTTATCGGAGAGAGCATATTTGTGGGTAACCCCTGTTGAGGGTTTGGGACTCTTTTCTTGTACTCTCCTCGTAGTGGAGATTTGCGCTGTTTCCTCATGCTGTTGTGGTTGTCTAGAGGTAAAACCTTGAAGTTCACTAGCACTGTTCCTTCTACTGCGGGGAAGGATTCTGAATAGTTGGTTAATGGCGGTCACCCTTCCCCCCTTCTAGACTCTGTCCTTGCTCTCAGAAATTAATCTGTGGCTTATGATAGGCATCTCGTAAAGAATTGGAGGAGGTACTCTATTATATTGAACTTATACAGCTTCTTGCGTACTGGTCTTTTTTTGAAATTGGAGTAGGCCGGTGGATTATGGTCATATTGTGTTTGAGACGAACAGGACGTTTTCCACAGAAATAGGTGATAAAGGTTGGGATGTGAGTTGAGAAGGTTGGGAGTGGGAAATATAACTGTGACCACGTGAGCGCCTGCCTTCGAAAAGGCCACATCCACTTTTGAGGACGTCACGCCCCCCAAATGGAGGCCATGCCCCCATCTGGTCCTGATGCTATTCCGCAGACCTGGGTCCAATGGTCTCTGCAGTGGAAAGACGGGGGTGGGGTGGACACGTGCGTTGGAACTCTGGCAAGTGCTCTCCTCTTCATAGATTTTTATTATATTATACCCTAGTATTTTATTTATTTATTTATTTATTTTGCTTTTTGGGTCATACCCAGCGAATCATTGGGGTTACTCTTGGCTCTGCACTCAGGAATTACTCCTGGCAGTGCTCAGGGAACCATATGAGATGCTGGGAATTGAACCCGGGTTGATCGCATACAAGGCAAATATCTTACCCACTGTATCACTCCAGCCCAAATTTTGTCAACTTTGGAGCGATAGCACAGCGGGTAGGGCGTTCGCCTTACAAACGGCCAACATGGCCGACCCGAGTTCGATTCCTCCACCCCTCTCGGAGAGCCCGGCAAGCTACCGAGAGTATTGGATATGCCAGACACAGTAACAACAAAGTCTCCAATGGAGACGTTACTGGGCCCGCTCGAGCAAATCGACGATCAATGGGAGGGCCTTTACTTTACTTACTTTACTTTAATCACAGTATTTCATTTCCATAAAGCATAGTTCACTTCCTATCTTACTCCACAGCTCCATTGTCTGACTGTCTGTAAGACTCAACCCAACTCTAAGTTATTTGAGGAATGCTCTGCCTACAGTGATTCCTAAATTGATACCAGCTGCTCTCTGTATTTAGCCATACTTCTGTCTGCTTCAGTTAGAATTACATTTTATTTTAAACAGCTGAGCCCTCTACGTCTACCTTGTCCGCTGCCTTATGTAGAGATAGATACTGTTTTATGAGTAAGAATACTAAGTGTAGAAATATTTCAGGGGAAGAATGAATATAATAAATGTCATAGTAGCATAAATGTCATTTCAACATTTTGTGTATTGCTTGTAAATATTCCGTAATATTATTATCCACAGTTGTGTGTATTACTTTTGGGAAAGTGCATTGATAAGATTTCATTTGAGTCAAATAATTTACTTGCTTCATGAAGACATCATGCATACTGCAGAATTACTTCTTCAGGCTTTATAATTTCATTAAATCCTTAATGGTCTGTCCTTGTCTTTTTCTTTTCACTTGACATGGTTAGAATAGTCTTTTAATGCTTATAATGATGTCACCTGCATGCCCCTAAAAATATAATGAAAATGTGTGAATATTCTATTCTCCTAATGTTCACCTGCAATCTGGGTTTAGTTTATCTTTCTGGCAGAAACTTTCATATAATTCCCTCAAACCAACCTGGTTATAGTGAAAGCAAAATTTTCAGTGTAATCTATCATTCATTCTGTTCATTTTATTTAACGCTATTATTTATCACTGTAAAGCTAAATTTTGTCAACTTTATGACCTAGACAATTTTATGTAGACATTGAAAACGTTTTTACCTACTTCAAAGTATCTTTCCTTCAAGATTCCCTCATATATAATTGCTGTGAGGTTTATCATCTCCCCTCTTTATTACGATTATTTTTTACTTCTCATAAAAATTTGGATCATTAATTCCTTTCAACTAAAACTTGAAAGGAACAGAGTCAAATACTTCTGTGTTATATATTTTAATAGTTATTCTTTATAGTATAATAAGCAAAGTCAATTTTACCCTAGTACAACTTAAAAAAGAACCATGTAAACTGTCTTATGGTGACAAAATTTCTTATACATCACAAATTATGATGAGCAGGCAAGAAATCAAAAGTAGTTGGGTTCTAATTAGCCTCTCTCTCTCTCTCTCTCTCTCTCTCTCTCTCTCTCTTTCTCATCTCCCTTCCACCTCCCACCTCCCAACACCATCCATCAATTCCGAAGGGTTATCCCTGGCTCTGCACTAAGTGATCAAGTTATCATATGGCAGTGCTCGAGGGACCATATAAATGTTGGGGCTGGAACTCAGGTCAGCCCCCTCTCACACAAATATTCCTATGTACTGTAGTATTGCTTTGGCCCCTCAGTCTCTTTTATAGTAGCAAGTCCCTCATTTCTGCAGTAGAGACTGTTCAGTAGGGGATCCAACATTTTTCTTGTTTACAGTGTCTTTGAACTCTTATACAATTTAAATACAATCTAATTGGCCAGTTTGGTCAGAGGTAATTATTTTTAGACGTAGGTAACTAACTGGCGTTAAAAATTTAAATTCTCATCTTCTGAGAAACTAAGATCTTAGTGGTAAAAGGTTTATCAAAATATCACCTCACTGGACATAGAATAGAGGACATTATTTGAAAATTAGAACATGATCATCTTAAATGATACTCTAGAAACGTATTATTGACTTGTTATCAAGACTAAACATAGTGAGTTGTGGTATAATAAGTATAGCAGGCAGATTAGTGATGCTTAGTGGTCATAGACAACTTTGTAAGAGGCATGTGTCTTGCATGGGCAAGATGCCTCATTTTATCTCCAGTTCTATGTAACTCCCTCAGTACTGCCAGCTGTAGCCATAGAGGTCCCCAAATGCTATCAGATGTGGCTCTACTAACCTCTAGCATCACTGGGCCTGAGCAGTTGTGTGTTGGCAACCCTAAGCATTGAACTTTTTAGCACTAGGAATAACCTAGTGATTTCTTGGGATACCCCTTCCAAAATAAAGCATATCATGTAGTACTTATAACCAAGCTCCTACCTCTACCACTCATTGGTTCTATGGCATCAAACTGGAACAGTAACAAAATCATGAAACTATGGAGATGATCAAGTTCAAAAGTATAAATCCCAGTTTCAGAAATTGGCAAATAATGATCATTTAATACATTTTATTGACTTCAAATATAACTATTTTATATTAACAAGAAAATGTTGCTTTCAATCTTTCATATTTGCATTTTCGAAGTATGAATTTTATGAGTATAAATATTTTTAGACATTTTGGACAATATTTGATGAAGGGGTGAATAAATAGTTGGAGAAAAGAAAAGAGAAAATGCAATAGAAATGTAGGGAAGACTCAAACTAATTCTATATACATTTGGACTTAGGAAAGTAGATTTTTGTTTGTTTTTGAGAGAATAATGAGGAAAATAGTACAACATGTATCTGGACAGATGATATGATTGACTTTATACTCTAATGCATAGAAAAAATTTTTATACCTATAACTCATAGCTAGAGAAGATTCATTTCTCAATTTTTAATTAAGATTGAAGAGAGCAACAGTTGGTTGCAAGCCTGCTGCTGTAGCTGTTTGTAATTAAAACCACTAGAAACCTTAATGTCATTAAAAGTTTCACTAACACATTATTTAAGTAGCATTTTATTTTCTATATGAAATTTCAAATTATATAAAATGATATATTTTGTTAAACTTCAGAATATATTTGTTGAGCATTTTCTTTTGAGCTAGTTTATATCAATGCAGATGTTATTGAGTCACTAACCTGCAGTGTAGATTTAACTTATGCTTTGTGGGAAAACAAGCATTTGGCTTAATCTGATGCTTATGGGATGTAGACTTTTAAAATCATAAGAAATGAAGAGGGGGCAGCAGAGAAGATTTTCATGGAACAGTGGACTTGGCGTTATGAGGTTATGTCTGTGTTTTCACCCAATAAGGATGGCCAAGGCAGATGTGGTCTGTGGAAAAATACCCTGAGAATTGACAAAAACGGTTATTTCCAAAGTTTAAAAGAGAGAGCCCGGCACCCTCTCGGAGAGCCCGGCAAGCTACCGAGAGTATTCGATATGCCAGACACAGTAACAACAAAAGTCTCCAATGGAGACGTTACTGGGCCCGCTCGAGCAAAAGATAGCATGATTTGTGGAGGTACATTGGCCTTAGGAACAAAAAAATAAACAAAAACAAGTGAACAACCAGATCTGTTGCTTACGAGCAGCATGGCTGCAGACAGGCCCATGAATCTTTATGTTGCATCATCAAATTAAGAGTATTTACAATTTATCTGTAAAGAGTGATTTACTAGGATATAGTTAATATTCTAGTTTTTGTTCGTAATAATATATGGCCTCCTCAGTGATGTATTCTGTTTCATTTCTTCTTTTAATTTTCAGCAATCCTTTAACAAAGTAAAAATCAACCATGCATTAAAACACATACAAAGATAGTTTTAAACAAGGGACATATGATGGTCATCAACCCCAGATCCTTGTATTAAGAATTTTTTATTTTTATTTTTTATTTATTTATGATTGTTTGGGGCCATAACTGGTGCTGCTCAGGAATTACTTTTGACTCTCAGGAATAACTCCTGGCAGTGATTGGAGTGCCATATGGGATGCCAGGGATTGAACCTGGACTGCCTATGTGCAAGGCAAATGCCCTACCTGCTCTACTATCTCTCTGGCCCCAGTATCTCTCCTCATTTTTGATTCTAGATATTATAAGTACTTGCTGTTTTCTAAACATAAGACTTTCCCATTTATTTTCATACTGTACATTATAATCATCTCTGACTTACTTTGATCCCACTACTTGTAACTGTCAAATCTTTCTTACATACTAGATTGTAAATTATTGAAGGTCATGTACTTCTTTTAATGTGGAGCTGGAGCAATAGCACAGCGGGTAGGGCATTCGCCTTACAAGCGGCCAACATGGCCAACCCGAGTTCGATTCCTCCGCCCCTCTCGGAGAGCCCAGCAAGCTACCGAGAGTATTGGATATGCCAGACACAGTAACAACAAAGTCTCCAATGGAGACGTTACTGGGCCCGCTCGAGCAAATCGACGATCAACGGGAGGGCCTTTACCTTACCTTACCTTTACTACATATTTATTACAAATGTTTAATAACATGCACATGTTATTATATTATAATATTATAATAACATGCACATTTATATTTAACAACATAAAGCTCAGTGTTTTATATTCCTAACTTTTGGGGGGTTATCAGAATAAACACAAGACACCAGTTAAATTTGAATTTTAAGTAAAATGTGTAACATTTTACTCTAAGCATATAATTACATGGAACACACTTACACTAGAAAAAGTATTCACTATTTAAGAACCAAGTTGGGTGCTCTGTACTCCTCTTTGCTAAATACGATGGTCCTATTTTATTATATGAATGAATGGCATTTTCTTTTTGTATTATAAAAATTTTTTTATTTTATTTCTATATGTTTTATTTTTTTAATTTATTTATTGAATCACTGTGGGAAAAGTTACAAAGCTTTCAGGCTTAAGTCTTGGTCATGCAATGATCAAACACATTTCCTCTATATGTTTTAGAGCAGAGTAATTCATAGTAGAAAATTCCATTAATGTGATCTGTAACCCTTGATTGTACTTTTAAATGTGATTATAAGAACAGTAGAACTTATTAAGAGGAATAATTGGTAATACTTAAGGTAATTTTATAGATTACTTGAAGATGTTGACAGTTAGGATGTCTTATCAGTAGGTAAGTAAGAGTGAATTGAATCTGTTGGGTCAAGATATGCTAAATTATGTAGTAGTGATAGTAGCAGTAGCAGCAGTGGTATATAATGTTTAAGTGATTGTAGTATACTAGTGATCTCAGTGTTTTTTAGGTATTGCTTATTTTTCAAAAAATTCAAACTAGTGAAGTGCTATTATTTTTCTAAGAAAATTAAAAAGAATCAAGAGCAAAAAATAAACAATATTTTTGTCACATCATTATTTGAACCTAGATAAAATTACTCCTGAATTTGCACTTTCAATGGTTCATATTCCATTTTCTCAATGAAAAAATTTACTAGGACAATGTTTGTGGTTAAGGTACATTGAGTGATAAAATTAGGTAAAAAGTTATAAAGATAAAACTTATTTCCCAAGCCTAGTAGAGAGATTAAAATATAATCTAAAAGCAATGTTACATATACTAATTATCATGTGCACACATAGATAGTGTATATGTTATACATATTTGTGTATACATAGATATAACTACGATCAACCTGTTAAGAGATCCTCAGTGCCACCCTAACAGTTGTTAAGGGTGTTAACTTAAGAAACAGCTATCTGGTGAAAAAAATACCTTCCTTGGTTTGTCATTTAGTTACCATAATTGCTGCCAATGAAAGTAGGGCAAAAGGCACTGTTCTACATGACACCAGAGGATACTGTTATCAAATGTCAGTCCTTGCACAACTTAGTAAATGGGCACCTCTTCTTGTTGTCAGGGTAGGCCAGGATAAGCTGACTCTAGCCCTTCTACTTGGAAATGGCTTTGGGTAAGGGTAAAGGGGTGATCCAAGAACAGCTGGTAGTTTACCACACAATCAACACAGATAAATCTTTCTGGGAGATTCAAAGACCACACAGGCCTCTCTACCAAAATATTTCTTGTCTGTTTGAATTTCTCTGCACTGTCACTGTCCTCCCATTGCTCATCGATTTGCTCGAGTGGGCCCAGTAACATCTCCATTGTGAGACTTGTTACTGTGTTTGGCGTATCGAATACGTCACGGGGAGCTTGCCAGGCTTTGCTCTACGGATGGGATACTCTTGGTAGCTTGCCAGGCTCTCCAGGAGAGATGGAGGAATCGAAGCCGGGTTGACCACATGCATGGCAAACGCCCTACCCCGTGTGCTATCACTCCAGCCCTAAATTTATTTTTAAAAATATATTTTTATTTTGTGACAGATCTATTAAGGTCATAAAATTTAAAACTAGAGCAGTAGGTCTCCCTGCTCTTGTCATTTAATCACACGTTTTCTCTCCTGGATATAATTAATATGACATTAATTAAATTTAATAATTTTCTAATATATCCTAAAGGCACTGTGCACATTTGTTTTATTTTTGTATGTGTTTTACATAAATGAGAGCACATACTTATAGTGCTACCCCATGTTTGTTTCATTTGACATATCCTGTAGGTCTATATATAATTATCTTTAAATAAATATATTTTATTTGTAGATTTCTCTGACTCATAATTTTATTTTCTTTTGTGGTTTTGGACCACTGCTAGCAGTCCTCAGGGCTTACTCCTTGCCTCACTACTAAGGGATGCCTCTAACTGTGCTTGCGGGATGGTATGTGGTTTTGGAGTTCAAACCTGGGTAGGCCACATGTGTGACAATCAACCTGCCCACTCTACTGTCTCTCTGGTCCCCTTGTAATGTTATCAGATATTCTTTTGCATTATTATACAAAAGTTTTTTTACACAACTTCACAATGTGTTTATTTAATTTATTCCCAAATTTGTCATTAGATATAAAATACTGTGCTACTGTCCTTTTAAGGTTAAATCTGAGTACAGATGTAGTTTAAATAACCACAAGAAAAATATTATTAGAGTTCAAGTTTTGTGCAAAGCTGACTGGTTCACAATGATCATACTTGATTGTGTTTCTACCTACAGTGTATTCACTGTCTTTGTATTTATCTTACTATAATATAGGTATTACATCATGCTTAGTAGCACTGCACTGTCCTCCTGTTGCTCATCAGTTTGCTTGAGCGGGCCCAGTAACGTCTCCATTTTGAGACCTCTTGTTACTGTGTTTGGCATATTGAATACAACACGGGTAGCTTGCCAGGCTTTGCCATGCGGGCGAGATACTCTCAGCTTGCTGGGCTCTCTGAGAGGGGCAGAGGAATCGAACCCGGCTTGGCCAGGCTGGCTGCGCGCAAGCAAATGCCCTACCGCTGTGCTATCGCTCCAGCCCAAGTTTACACCAGTTTACACAAGTAAACCCTACTAAACAGGACAACGCAATATGATAATGTAATTATAATGTATTAGACATTTTGTATAGATTTACAACCTATTTCAAAAGCTTACATTTCTCTTTTCATTGTGGAATAAAACATTTGGAAAAGACTTAAAATTTAAAAACCTGAAATTTAAGATGCTAACTGAAAAGTATGATTTTATAAAACAACATTTTTTGATTTTGTATATTTACAAGAGGATATAGGGCTGGAGCGATAGCACAGCGGTAGGGCGTTTGCCTTGCACGCAGCCAACATGGCTGACCCGAGTTCGATTCCTCCGCCCCTCTCGGAGAGCCCCGGCAAGCTACCGAGAGTATCTCGCCCGCACGGCAGAGCCTGGCAAGCTCCCCGTGACGTATTTGATATGCCAAACACAGTAACAACAAAGTCTCCAATGGAGACGTTACTGGGCCCTCTCGAGCAAATCGATGATCAACGGGAGGGCCTTTACTTTTACTTTACTTTACAAGAGGATAACAAATTCAGTTAGAGTTTCATACAATTCAATATGGTAAAGGTAAAGGTAAAGGCCCTCCCGTTGATCGTCGATTTGCTCGAGCGGGCCCAGTAACGTCTCCATTGGAGACTTTGTTGTTACTGTGTCTGGCATATCGAATACTCTCGGTAGCTTGCCGGGCTCTCCGAGAGGGGCGGAGGAATCGAACTCGGGTCGGCCATGGCCGCAATTCAATATGAATTCCTAAAATTAAACAGGTTATTTAAAAGTCTGGGTACATCATGCTTAAAAGAGATTTATTTGTATTGTCACTTCCTACTAATTTTTTATTTGCAATTGATACACTGTTATTTTTTATTATCTTTGTTTTGTTTTTGTTTTGTTTTGGGGCCATACCTGGAGATGCTCAGAACTTATCCCTGGCTCTGCTCTCAGAAATCACTCCTGGTGGTGCTCTGGGATCTTCTGGGACATTAAGGATTAAATCTGGGTTGGCCACATGCAGAACAACCTCCTGTACTTATTGTACTATCTCTCTGGCCCCTCTCTGTTTTTACATTCTCAGAGATGAGGAAATAGTTCACATATTAAAGTGTCTTAAAATTTTTAACATCTAAAATTATGTATTTAAACTGACTTCTCATTATATATAAAACCCAAGGCAATATGAATATATTCGGCAACTACAATATAAATGTTTGCTTTAATTCTAACACCAATTAGAAACATTTTTATTATACCCAGTGTTCTGGTTTTAGCAATTTTTATACATATCAGCCTTGTATATACTGATTTTCCTTTCTTTCATCATAATCAAAGAAATGAGACTCAAAAAGACCTCACACCTGTGAATTCACTTATAACAAAAGATGAGACCTAACCCTAGTGAAATCACTTAGAACAAAAATATCAGAAACAGCAAGTGCAGGTTAAGTTGTGGAGACAGAGGGAACCTTCAGACACTATTAGCAGGAAGTTGGAAATTGCTTCAGTTTCTATGGAGAGCAGTCTGAAAATTTCTCAAAATATTGAAAATAATTTTACCTACCATATAATTTAGCAGTTCCTCTTTTGAGGAGCACAGAAACACTAACCTGAAAATATGTATGGTTACTTTGCAGGAATATTTACCTTAACCAACTTATGGAGGGGAAAACTCAACAGCCCAATAATAGATGATGGATAAGAATGTGGTACATGTACACAGCGAACTACTACTTAACTAAGAATAGATAAAATCTTGTATTTTTTCTCCAATATAAATGGAACTCGAGAGGGTTTGGCTGTGCGAAATGAATTTGAAGGACAAAGATGAAAATCATGAGTTCTAAAGGAACAAACACAATAACCTCTCAGTGTTGCAGACCATGGAGGGAGGGAGAGAGGAAGGGTGGGGGAGAGGAAAGAAGGGAGGGGGGGAGGAAGGGAGGGAGCTCAGAAGGAAGGACACCACAGAGGCTGGCTGAGTGGGAGTGGTGGCAGGAGGAAAACTGGGTCATTGGTGGAGGGAGAAGTGTTGGATCATTGTATGACTGAAACCTGATCATGAGCAGCTTTGTACCTATGTATCTCACAGTGACTCAATTAAAAAATAAAATTTAGAAAAAAAAGAAAAGAAAACCACAAGCCAATTTTACTCATCCTATATAAAGAAACAAAAGGAACATCTATAGCCCAGAGTAAGTGATCTCCAACTGCCAAACTGAGGTCACAGTGGAGGAGGTTTTGAAAGGGAAGTGGTTGGACTGTGGTGGAAGAATATTGGTATTTGGGTGTAGACATAATGCCAAAACAAACATTTTAAAGATATTTTAAATTGACCCCTATAACATAATCTTATAAACACTGCTTCATTAAATTTTAAAATAAATATTCCAAATAAAATGTTGACAGGTTAACTCTTTCAAATTTGAAACATCTCTCTCCCTTAGTCAAGCCAAATTAAAATCATTGATTTTTAATGGTTGAAACTGGCTTTATGAGCTCTTGTTACATTCTGATTACACAAATGTTCTGCTTCATATGAACACATCTGACTTCTATGAGAGAATAAATTTTAGTCAGAGAAAATCCTGACATAAAAAAATCTATGTCTTGATATTGAAACTTGCGTGTTTCAATACATGCATGGATTGTCCTTTTCTAGCTACAGAAATACCTCTGGCTTGGGAATAAGTCATTTCAGGAGCACTGAAAGCCTTGTTAATTAAAACTTTTGAAAAGTGTCCACAATGGTAAAAATCTAATTGGAAACATAGACAAAGCAGTGATTTTATCATGAAAAATATGAAATAGAACGAGTCATTTTCTCAAGGTCACACAGTCAGTTAGCAATAGTACATGAAATAGGAGACTCTCTACTGACAAGCTGCTTAGAAGTCTACACAGGAAAGAACACTACCCTGGATTGAAGGCACTTTAGGAAATAGTCATTTGAAATGTGTCCATGTAACTAACTTCCCTTCAAACTTGCACCAGTCGAGGTGTGTTATTACAGTAATCCAAGTTACCATTTTAATGTTCTTCATTTTCCCTTTTTTAAAGAGAAAAAAATGAAATGGTTTTCAGTTTCATGGTATGAAAAGAGATGATCACTGGTCAATATATTACTTTATTTTCTAAAGTGTTACAACCCATATGACACCCAAAGAATAATTTTTCTGTCAAAACTCTCTCAAATTCAAATGTTCATTCACCACTTACTTTACAAAATCTGAAATGTAAAACCAACTATCTTATCTTAGAGGCAGTATGCATCAAAGAACTGAATTAAGAGGAAAGTGAGATTTTACTTGAGTAAAAGAACATAGCATCTATTATACTGTATTCTGGTTTTGATTATTTGAAATTTTAATCAAGTAAAATTCTTCTTTTTCCTCTAAATTAAAATATATTTAGGTCATTTAGAAATGGACCAAATGGTTCCCTAATAAAACAGTGACAACATAATATCTAAACCTGTACATCTAAACAAAGCATAAAGTAATAGGGAACAAATGAGATATATATTTATGCATTATTGTATAATACATATATTCTATAAAGATTTGTATAATATATGTATATTTTATAGAGATAACGCTATTCCTTATCATTATAAAATACCGAGAATATCTCCCCCACACGGCAAAGCCTGGCAAGCTACTCGTGACATGTTCAATATGCCAAATACAGTAACAAGTGTCACAATGGAGACGTTACTGGGCCACTTGAGCAAATTGATGAACAATGGGAGGACAGTCACAGTGACAGGGATTTATTTTAAATATGTAAAGAGCTGCAATTTTTGATGCCAAAGCAGATAGTAAATGTTATTTGTACTCTAACAGCAACAAGAATATTAAGATTAAGAATTTTTCCAGTGGTCATTTACTATCAAGTTATAAAGTATAATGAAGAGTATTTAAAGACTTGATTGAAATCCTCAATCAGATCAATAGAGAATTCCATAGTCTTTTCAGATATAGGACGGAAGCAGAAAGAATTAGTCTTGAGCCTCAGTTCAACTAGTATGGCTAACTCATTTTTTTAAAATCCATTTAAAAATGAATACCAAAAATAAATATTATTCTATTATTGATATATGTAGATGCTTAAGAATGATTAGCAGATACCGTTATTTACATTATTTTCTAGCTGATAGTGGTATAGTATTTCTCTAGTTTTCTATTTTTTGTGAACTCTCTACATTATTTCCAGTTGATATGTGGAAATCTCTAGGTGAAATTGAATTATTTTGAAATGCTATAAAATTATCTTGAAAGTTTCGATGGAGCAGCATTTAACCTGAAAGGGGGATCTTAACCAGGATCTCCCTGCATGTGTATAAGGATGGTGAAGATTAATGGCTAGAATAAGGTAAAGGTAAAGGCCCTCCCGTTGTTCGTCGATTTGCTCGAGCGGGCCCAGTAACATCTCCATTGGAGACTTTGTTGTTACTGTGTTTGGCATATCGAATACATCACGGGGAGCTTGCCAGGCTCTGCCGTGCGGGCGAGATACTCTCGGTAGCTTGCCGGGCTCTCCGAGAGGGACGGAGGAATCGAACTCAGGTCGGCCATGTTGGCTGCGTGCAAGGCAAGCGCCCTACCGCTGTGCTATCGCTCCAGCCCCTGGCTAGAAAAAGGGCTAGAATATTTTATGAAAAAGTAGGTTGCAAGTGCTATGGAGATCTGTCTATATAGTGCCTGAATAGTGATAGGTCACTAAACTCTAAGTAAAATTCTAGGGACTTTTTACTTTTTAATATTTTTATATTATATAGGTAAAAAGTATATAAAAACTTTTTAATATTTCCTTTGGAATTTTAATATAGAGTTAATAGCACAAGAGCTACACTTGGAAATTTGCAGTGAAGTAAAATATTAATTAGAAGAGAGAGCGAATAGAGGGAGTGAGCTAAGATCCAGATCAGCATTTCAGGTTCAGTTGGTGATGGTTCAAATTGGAGCAGAAATATGAAAATACAAGGAAGAATGGGTGTGAGATGAGGAAGATAAAACTAGTATGACTCAGCATGCAATGATAGAAAGAGAAAAGGGGGTAAATACCTTATCTTTGAGCCATGGTGACTGTGAGATTAGTCATGCCTACCAAATAGGCAGTCCAAGGAAAACAGTGTTTCTGAAATGAAGATTAGGTGAATTAGGCTGAAAATAGAGGGAGGCTGCAATGGAAATTCAGTTAGCCAGGCCCAGTCACAGAGAATGACTTTAGGAAGAAGACTTAGAAATCATTACTAAATAAAAACTAGTAGCTGATACATACGATTATTGAGATTTCCCTCACTAAGGAATGTCAGAGCAATAAAAATGAAGACAAACACAATTTAGAAAAAGAAAATCTCAGTAAAAAAAGTTCAAAAAATTGATAAAGGTGGTAAGAAAAAAATGGCCAGACTGATTTTTTTAAATTATTCATTTTTTTTTATTAGTGAAACACCATGAGGTATAGCTGTAGACTTACAGATTTTTGTGCTTGGGCTTAAGTTATACAATGATTGAGTACCCATCCTTCCACCAGTGCCCATTCCCCATATCCAATGCTCCAGGAATCCCTCCACCCCCCACAACCCCCATGCCATCCCACCCCTGTGGCAGGGCATTCCCTTTTGTTCTCTCTCTCCCTTTGGGTGCTGTGGTTTGCAAAAGAGGCATTGAGTGGCAATCATGTTTGGTCTATAGTCTATTTTCAGCATGTATCTCTCATCCCGGGAGGATCCTCCCAACACCCTTTATTTGGTACCCCCTTCTCGATCTGAGCTGCCTTCTCCCCCAGCATGTGGCTGGCCTCTGAGCCATGGAGTGAACCTCCTGGTACTTATCTTGGCTATTCTTGAGTGTTAGTATCCCAATTTGTTACTTTATGTTCCCCAGATGAATGCATTCTTTCTATGTTTGTCCCTCTCTTTCTGACTCATTTCACTTAGCATGATACTTCCCATGTAGTTCCACTTGTATGTAAATTTCATGACTTCATCTTTTCTAACAGCTACATAGTACTCCATTGTGTTGATGTACCAAGTTTCTTTAACCAGCCATCTGTTCTCAGGCACTAGGGTTTTTTCCAGATTTTGCCTATTGTGAATAGTGCAGCAATGAACATACAAGTGCAGATGTCTTTTCGACTGTACTTTTTTGCCTCTCTGGGATATATTCCCGGGAGTGGTATTGCTGGGTCAAATGGGAGCTCAATTTCTAATTTTTTGAGAATCGTCCATACTGTTTTCCAAAAGGGCTGAACCAATTGGCTTTCCCACCTGCAGTGAAGGAGAGTTCCTTTCTTGCCACATCCACGCCAACACCAGTTGCTTTTGTTCTTCTGGATATGGGCCAGTCTCTGTGGCGTGAGATGATATCTCATTATTGTTTTGATCTGCATCTCCCCGATGATTAGTGATGTAGAGCATTTTCTCATGTGCCTTTTAGCCATTCGGATTTCTTCTTTGATAAAGTTTCTGTTCATTTCATCATCCCATTTTTTGATGGGGTTAGATATTTTCTTCTTGTAGAGTTCAACCAGTGCTTTTTATATCCTTGATATCAGCCCCTTATCAGATGAGTATTGGGTAAATATCCTTTCCCATTCTGTAGATTTTCTTTGTATTCTGGTTATTGTATCTTTTGAGCTACAGAAGCTTCTTAATTTAAAATAGTCCCATTTGTATATCTCTGTTTTTACTTGGTTGGTCAGTGGAGTGCCAGACTGATTTCTTACAGATTTTTACTGGAAACAGTTTTAAGAATCTGTATTCAAAAGGACCACAGGCTTCCTAGATATCAAAGGGTCCTATAGGGATGGTGAGGTAGTCGCAGCAGCATAGATGGCAGTAATTGGGTGTTTAGAGCTAGATTAGGAATTTTGTGTTGATTTGAATGTATTAGTTTACCAGTATTTAGTATATGTATTCTATTAGAGTGTTGCAGGTGTAAGTCATGTTGGAATAGCTTCGTGACTAAACAGTAATCAGAGAAGGCTCTGATATTGTTTTCTTCAAGAATAACTACTCTCCTGGGACTAACCTTTCAAAGAGTGCAGAGGAATTTTTCACAGACTCCATTCTAGTTCATAATTAATTCGAAGTATGATTTCACTTTAAGTTGCTCTTTGATGCTTGTCATATTCTATGAATGTTGAATATCCTACTTGCTGTATAGTAAGATTGCCTTTGATTTTGAGATAAAAAGATTTCTTTCCTTATTTATTTATTTATTTATTTTTGGTTTTGCATGAACCAAACTTAACTGTGAGCATTAAACTGTTATACTTGACTAAGGACTTATACTTGATTAAGGACTTTGACCCAGCCTTGCCTTAAACTCAAAGCAATTGGAGAAGTGTCAGTTACCGGGAAGCCTGGCACTAAGGGAATGTTAGGACTTTGTTGAAAGGTCACATTGGTCTAGAACTGGAAAGGGATAGCTCTTATTTAGACAGCTACTTTGCGTGAACTATATTCTGCTTTGGCTTCATGTACACTGCATTTGTTCCCCTGGGATGTGAATCTACTATATCCTTCTCCAGCAGCCAAAAGACATAAGAAAACGGCTTCAGAGAAGAGACTGTGTAAACCCTTATGATGGATTATTCAGACTATGACAGTGACTCTACGTGGGGGTACAGCGATGATGAAGATTCCGGTGAAGAAGTGCATAGAATATCAGAGTCAGTGGACTGAAAATTGTGCTTGCAACTATTTTTGGATATTTTTCAGGCTCATTAGCTTCGTTGAAAGGAATTTCTAACCCCTTGAGGAAAAAATGCTTCAAAGGACAGCTTGCTACTAAACTGCCTCGCTTTCACTATAATGACTGATTATTAGCAAATTTGTTGTATCTGTTAATCTGTGAAGCACAGCTACCTTTATAGTGGTATATGTGAATTGCCATGCTGAAAAACTAATACACAGATAGATACCTGGATAGGTATGAGATTATACCTTTTTTGTGGTGGGTACAGTACTTGGGTCATACCTGGAATTGTTTGGGGGTTACTCCCAGCTGCGTGCTCACAGTGTCGGTCCCAGAGGTGTAGTGGGAATCAGAAACACTGGGGATCAACCTGAGCAAGCAAAGCATACATAAAGCCCTTTGAGCTATCTCTCTAATCTAATATTTTTACTTTTAAAGACTATAGGCATGTTATACTTGGGTGTTATATAGATGTATGTATCTAAGTATAGAAACATTAATGTAATATGATTACCATGTGTAAATAAATCATATATATACAAATTATTATTGCCATTAATATACATTTGTGGTTTTATATAAATAGACGTTTGCTTTCATGAAGTAAACCTAGCATGCTGAACATACAAAGGCAAACTTGTTTGAAAGTTTTTCATTAAGTAGACAGAACATTAGAATTGTAGTTATATCAGACTTATGTGCTCAATTTTTAAACAATCTTATAAAATGAATGAATTCCCTGAGCTGTTCAAAATGTGAAAACTGAGGGGCTGGTGCAATAGCACAGCGGGTAGGGTGTTTGCCTTGCATGCGGCCAACCCGGGTTCAATTCCCAGCATCCCATATGGTCCTCTGAGCACCTCCAGGGGTGGTTCCTGAGTGCAGAGCCAGGAGTAACCCCACGCGGATCGCCAGATATGACCCAAAAAGCCAAAAAAAAAGTGAAAACTGAGAAAAAGTTCAATTTTTAAAAATAACGCATACTTGCTTCCTTTTCCCTTTGCTTTGTCTAAACCAGCAATACGTGAAACCACTGAAAATTTGGTACAAGTAATATGAAAACCAATATCATAAAAGCTATGTATTAGAAACAACATATTTAATAAGAACATGGGCCTCTTAGGACCCTGAATTTATGCATGTGCAATATTTTATAGCTAAAGTCAGGTGATGTTTTTATCATGGTCCTTGGAGCTACAAAGGTAATAAGCATGTCCAGAGAGCCACAGTATTTTCAATTTATGAATATTTTTTCTCATAAAAAATGTAAACCATTTCCCCTAAAATAAAGGATTAAAATATGTCTATACCAACTCAAATGATATTTAATCTCACATTGGAGGAGACTCAACATGGAATCTTTAGGTATAATGGCATTACAGCACCTTAAATAAGTAGAGATTATGTGACAGTGTAATGGCAACATGAGTTTGGCATTAGATGAACTTGGTTTTGAATAATTTTCTATTGCTGCAGCATTACCTATAAAACAACATGGGAAGAAAGGCCTTATCATGGATAAGAATTGTAACAACTGAAAGTTCAAAATGATTTACTGAGTTAGATTTGCAGTGAGGCACCCAGAAATTTTTTTAAAAGCAATTGAATATATACTTTATTACAGAAACATTATTTTACTGCTCAAGGCTTAGGTTGTGTTAAAATGAGTTTAGACTGATTGTCAAACCAAAATCTGAAATTAATATTAGCAACATACTATGGGTGGAAGAAAGATGAGTTTCAGAGTCAGTCAGATTTTGTTCAAATTCTAAGGCTGGAACAAATTAAATGGTCTGATATTGGGTATGTTACCTAATTATATTTTCATGCACAAATTGCAACAAATTACTCACCCCTTGTTCTAGGCAGTAAATGAGATATTTGCAAATTGTTTAATGTAACTTCTGATTTTTATACTAGTTGTTCAATAAAAGACAAAGACTGTCTTTTAATATGTGGTTTTCCCCCATGCTATGTCTTTTGTTTTAATATATGTCACTTGACTAGGTTCCAAGCCTAACTAGAGTCAATAACTTGGAAATAATCCTTTAAAAATATTTTCAATTTCACTTGACTGTAGCAATCATTTGGTCTTTAATACTTTTTCTGTCTACATTGCAAAATAATTGTAGATTTTCTTTTTGTTGTATAGTAATCAAATTTATGTATCTGATTTAATTTAGTTTTGGTCTGGGGCCAAGACCAGTGGTACTCAGGGCTTGCTCTTAGGTTGGACTCTGGGATCAGTCCTGGCAGGGCTTTGGGGACCATTTGGAGTGCTGGAATTAAAACTGACCTGAGTTGCTCAAGTGCAATGCTAGCATTTTACCTGCTGTTCTATTGCTCCAGGCCCAGGGATTAAAAGCTTTTACAAATTAGGACACATAATATAGAATTTACATCTTGAAAAGTTGTGGTGATAGCATTAACATTTTCATGTACATGGCAAATGTATTCACAGCAATGCATTATTTTTTGCATATAATTCAAATTCAAAACTAAATTATCAGCATGAAAGTATATTTTAAGGAAAGTTAAATTTGAGTCTGTGTTCTCTGTTAAACTATCAAATTTGGAGTTTTTGGCTTTATGCTAATGACAATTTCTAATCATCTAGGCTGCTATAAGCAGTTTCCTATGTGATTTATATCAGTTAAGAGGACCTAATGAAAATTATTGATGTTTTCTCTTCATGTCCACTTCACAAAATATCCCTACTTAAAATGTGATGTATTTGAAAAATTTATTGTCTATTCCCATGGATCAGAGTGAAAAAGCTCAGTTTATTCTTAGGTAAGGAAGATTTCATAAAACACCAGATAGCATCCCACAAGGACAGACCTATACATGATGAGAAGAATTAATATAGATAGCAGAAAACACTTTTTTCTACGCACCGGGATTTATGATAAAACTCATGTCTGATGATCTCATTTAGTACCAGTCAGTAAACAGCTACTTATCCTATAGTTTTTTTTCAGATGAAGAAACTTGAGCATCTCTCAAAATGAGTAACTTATATTGTATAAAAGGAAGATATAGTAACCCCAGAGTATGACGCTTGCATAGGTCAGAGCAATAGGACAATGGGTAGGACAATTGCCTTGCCTGAGGCCAACCAGGTTGGATCCCTGGTATCCCATATTGTTGCCTTAGCTCACCAGGTATGGTCCTTCCGTGTAGGACCAAGAATAAGCCCTGAGCGCCACTGAGTGTTGCCCCAAAACAAAATAGCAAAAACAAAGCCAAAAAAGCCTGAATTCTGCTATATATCTTACAGATCTTAACAGAATGGTAACACTCTTATTACAGGATGATGACAGCACCATTCTGATACCTCACACTTAACACAAACCTGTTTTTCCGTTTTGTTGAGTTTTGTTTTGTTTTGTTTTTCTCAGTAATATACCCTTTATTTTTGGATAAAACAAACAGAAAACTGATCTGGGGCTTTGCCGTTATTGTGGTTTATTGGGAAGAATATGAAATAATTAACCAGGTGACTACGCAAACAATTGTTTAAATTAGAATATGTGATAGACCCCGGGATGGAGATAAAGAATTTGGGACTTCAAGTAAAGGAAGAGGGGAAAACCTTGATCTAGTTATTTCTGGATGGTTCTCTGAGGACAACCTTGTTTCATATCTAAAGGATGAGCAGGGTTGGTGACGGGCCTCCTCATTACTTTAAGAACTCGTGATACTGTGGAGATGATGTGTCAGTAATTCTAAGTTCAGTTTGAATGAAAGATGGATTATGTGTGAAACCTCCAGGAACATTGTGCTGGCTATTGAAGTTATAATAAATATTTTAATCGCAGAGAGTTTGGTATGGTAGATAGATTAAAATTACACAGCAGTTAAGTTTTCATTAGTAGCATTGACAGTTGAGAAACAGAAAAGGAAAAGAACTGTCTCACAAGAGAAACTGAAGCTACAAAATGCCTTATAATACTTTTTAAAAAAATGCCAAGAGCAAAGTAAAAAGATAAATTAATTTAAAACACATAAAAATAGTTCTGAATAAGTGGAGGGTCATGTCATATTACTTGATGGAAAAGTAATATAATCACAAAATCCCTCCTGAAATTAATATATAAATATAGTACAACTCCACTGAAATAAAACCGTGGGTTTCCTTAATAAATTTAAAAGTTATTTTAAAATTTTGTGAAATGCTAATATTTAAGAAGACTATTAAAATAGTTCTTTAAAAAATTTACCTTTTTTTCTTGCTTTTTGGGTCACACCTGATGATGCACAGGGGTTGCTTCTAGCTCTGCACTTCTGTACTCAGGAATTACTCCTGGCAGTGTTCAGGGGACCATCTGGGATACTGGGAATCGAACCCGGGTTGGCCATGTGTAAGGCAAATGCCCTACCTGCTGTGCTATCACTCCAGCCTCATTTCTTTAAAATAATTTAATAAAAAAATGGAAATACCAAATACTGAATATCAATTACTATAATGCAACTGACAAAAGTTAGGTAGCATCTTAGGACAAAGAAGTTTGAAATATAAACAAATCTTAACACCATGATATCACAAAAGCAAAAGATAATGGAGAAAATAAGGATTTAAATAGCCATAATCCCTATTATACTTTGAAATAAATTTAAAATCTACCTGAAAAAACTGTATTTTGAATCTTATAATTGGAGATTAAAGATGTTATGTTTCTTAAAATGTATTAGTCATACTATTTTATATGCATATTTTAATGTTATTTAAACTTAAATTTTATCATGAATTACATAAATTTAGGATTTTTTTCAAGGAAAAGGTACATTTTCAAATATAACTTATAAGTTATGTTTCTATGACTATGGCATTCAAATTTTTAAAAAGCTCAAAATAAAATGTGAACATCACTTGATCACTTGACTTCCCATTAATTGGCAATTTGCTCGAGTGGGCACCAGTAACGTCTCCATTTGTCCCTGTTGCATGCTAATATAGCCCAATAGCATCTGTTCTTTCTAGGAATGCGAAGAGCCTCAAACCGATCATTCATGATCTTGATGAAGAAGTCTGACTCTCTGGTAGGTGGGTGGCCACGTGGTCTTTTGACTTCCTGTGGAATCCAATCGGTAATGGGCTCTAGTCCAGCGGTCGCCTCTAAATCTCATTACGTGTCCAGCCCATCTGATTTTCAACGACTTGGCAAATGAGGCAGCTTCCCTGATTCTTGGAACTCCGGATTCATTCTCTCATTTGAGTGAAGCGTGATACTCCAAGCACAGCTCTTCCGATTCCTCTTTGGGAGACCCGAATAGTGTTCTTATCCTGCTTTTGTGGGGCCCAGGTCTCTGAGGCGTATGTTAATGCAGAAAGAACAGTGGAATCAAAGAGATGTGCCCGGAGCTGGAGGTTTTTCGTCCTCTTAGCTATTTCTTCACTATTTCTTTGGAAACGTGAACATACATTTTCCAAGTCTACCTATGACCACTGGATAAGAACTATCAGACAGAATTTTAAAGTTTTAAGAGGCTGATAGTTTGTTTTTTTTTTTTTTCAGTGAAAAACCGGTTGCTTTTAGACATTATATGCATATATCATTCAGTATGACTTAAGTTCATCTAGTGTTTCAAGAACTTAAGTTCTTGCAACAGAACCATAAAATTTGGTATAAATAAATAACTACTATGAACTGCCAAGAGATTAGATATATTTAACCAAAGTCTCTAAATGCAAAGTAATTAAGACATAATATATGTTCTAAAAGTTTAATTCAGTACACTGAAGAACTAATTACGCAGACGTCAGCGGGATATCATCAGGTCTTTTAAAAAAGTTTTAAAGTTTAGTAGTGGAGTACTTGCCTTGCTTATGTGAGGCCCAGAGTTTGATCCCTAACACCAGGAAGAAAAAAAAAGAAAAACTTTGTTCATTATTGTCTATCATTATGCAACTAATTCCTCAAAGAGCACAAAGGATGACGATACAATTTTTTTTCACCTGTTTGAGTGAAGGAAGCATTTAGTTTGTAAACTCTAGCAATCAGATGATAACTGTAGGATTTGTATTACTGTGATTAATGACAAAAGGTGGTTTCTCATGACAGATACAAACAGAATTTAACACTGGATGTGGGTAAATCGTAAGCATGTGCATCATTTTATATGGTTCTGGAATTAATCATATGGAATCAATGTATTTGAAAAGAAATACTTTTCTTTGATAGTACGTGTTATTTTATTCCAATTTTCTTTTATTTTTTAATAGGGAAGATGTGAGAACAGCAAATGTAATTGCTGCAGAAGCTGTAACCTGCCTAGTGATCGACAGAGAGTAAGTTTTTTGCTTTTTTAATGCACATTTCACACTTCTTTCAGCGACAAATATAAGTACCTGGAGTTAGACATTTTAATTCACACTTCTTTCAGTGTCAAATATAAGTATTTGGAGTTAGACATTTTATGGAACTATTAATACTTATTATGTATTTTTCATTGTAAAATCTGCTATAGCATAACTATAGTGTCTAGTTTTGCTTTTGTAATTTTGTACATGTTAACCTCAATTTGCTTATTTTAAACTGGGTTAATGCAATGACTTAGGAACATTATGAAAATTAAGGAGAAAGTAAGAGGGAAAGTGTGTCCAAGGTGTTTTTCCCCAACCAATGTTTGTTTCAAACCTTTTGGAGTAAGGGAGGAGGAGGATAAAGAAGAAATGGTTTATTCCTTGAGCAAGTTTTAGATACATTTTCTGTTTTTTTTTTCCATTCCCAGACTCCTATAATAGAAGCATTTAAGGAAGACAGTTTTGGATAAAGTATCAGCTCTAGATATAGGCATATATTTTAGGGTCATTAAAATTTTGATGTTTCTCCCTGTTCTTCCTCTCTATTCCTACTTGAATTTGTCATTAGGTCAAGGATTCGCGGACTAAACTTAATAAATATCAGATCGTTGACTCTTTAAGAGTCAATAAAAGCAGATGTATCCTCTGAAATTGGTCCGCCAGGATTTTGCTCATTGTAGTATTTATGGATTAGTGATCTGGAAAAAATTGATTTATGATAGGATTGTAAAATATTAACTTTAGTGGATCCATTAGAGGTGGAATAGAGGCTGTGAGTGGTAGTGTGGACTGAAACTGATCACTTCTGATGGATGGAGCTGGATGTTGAATTCAGGTTTGATTCACGAATCGACTTTGGATGCCTCCTCCCTATTGTACATCTAGAATCTGAGCTGTAGTATAGCTACAGAATGATAGGTTATATCTAGGATTAACTCTCAGATATTTTTATCAGGTTCCCAGAAATTACCAATATGCACCCATTCATTCTTTTGCTCAACTAATAATATTATTGAAATTCTACCACAGAAAGGTATTTTTAGTGATTTCAGAGTCATCTAATATAGAAGATGTTTCCTATACACAAATAATGCACATGTGGGAGTCTTCCCCTGAAAAAGGAGGGAGGTGACTGATTACAAAGACATTCAGGGAAGCCTTTTTGTAACAAATGCCATTATTAGGTATACCAGAAAGTACAAGAGAGTAGTCTAAATTGAGTTAAGAGTGTGAGTAATACATATGAGCTATGAACTATGAGCTATTTGCAAATAGTTCATAAATACAATGGGGCTGATTGAGACTACTGTTTGTTGGCATAAAGTTGGTATGGTATCTGACAATTTTATGTAGGTCCTTAATTTCCATAGTATACTATATTTGGCAGACTAATATGAGGATCTTATATAAAAGAGGAATCAAAAGAAAAGCTCAGGTGAAATATCTAGTTAGGAGTCTGAATTCAAGTAAGGTGACGAGCCCATTTACAGGAGTAGTGTATAAGAATAAGACAGTAAAGGCAGAGAGTTTAACATTTGATTCAGTGTGAAGGGAGAAAAATAGGTATATAGCAAGTATTAAAAAGATCTAAGAACACAGCTGGAAGGCATAGCTGTATTTCAATAAAGTATGATGAACTTGGCTAAGAAGATGGACATTCATGGACAGATGACTTGCAGGAAGTAGAAATACAGAGCAGAGACTTTAGAGATAACTCAGTCTACAAACTGCTTGCAAAGAACTTTTAGCTAAAGCCATGAGATTAGATAGAACTGCATAAACAAAGCTCAAAAAAATAAATGTTTATATTTGAGAGGCAGGTGGGGGTAAGAGAAACCAGTATCTAAAACCAAAAGATTAACAATCAGAGAGTTATGGAAAACCTTGGGAACCATGAGAAAATTTCACAAGAGAGCAGTGTTAATACAAAAAAAAATTAAGATGCATGTGGGTGTCTATAGAGGCCAGTACTATTAATAATCTGGGGAGGGGGATGTTTCTTAAAAAAGAGGTGAAAAATGGGGCCAGAGTACAGCAGGTAGAGCATTTTTTTAATTGAATCACCGTGAGATACAGAGTTACAAAACTGTTGAGGGCAGCTCCTTTGCATGAAACCACCCGGGTTTCAATCACCAGCACACCATATAGTTTCTCAAGCCAGCCATGAGTGATCCCTGACCGCAAAGCCAGGAGTGACCCCCGAGCACCACCAGTTATGGCCCCCAAACAAAACAAACATACAACAAAAAGATTTTTAAAACGAGACAAAAATGGATTGCAAAGAGTAAATCTCTGCTGAGGAAGTTAAAACACTCTGACAGAGGGGTTGCTTCTTGCAAAAACAAAAAAAAAAATAGGTTACCATGTTGACACTGATCAATACCACTGGTGACTCATGCTTGGATTAGCTTAATTAAACAAATTGCAGTGCACTTTGGCAGGAAAAAGAAGAGGCAGAAGTAGGAGGCGTTAGCAGAATCTTTAAAAGTTTTCAGATGATGGGTAGGAGGAAATAGCAAATGATATTGTCAAGAAAATATTTGATAAAAATGGCCACAGTTGAGAAATTTATGGGAAAACAAGGAAAAGTTGCTTAAAGAACATATATTTCTCTCTTTTCTTAATTTTTCTATACCGTGAACATGTGGAGAGATTAAAAGTTCATAGATAAGCACTGGGCTATAAGGAAACCTGGGAACTTCGGTCTTGAACTTTTTTTCTAAAATGTATATTGAGAAAATCTTGAGAAAAGCAGTGATAATAGAGTGAAGGGGTTGGCAGGTGATTAGGGATGGATGAGCAGCCAGATTAATCTCATTTTTAATTTAAGGATTCCCAAATGTATGAGATCTCACTTAGAAAGTAGGTAAGAGGTGTCATAGAAGAGAAAACTGAAGCCCATGGAAATGCAGTAACTAGATTTGCTTCAAAGTAAATGATAAAGTCCTAATTAAGCAAAGAAACAAATGAATGGCATTTTGTGAGGTAGCTGAAATGAAGGAACTGGACTAGATAACTGTAATTCTGCGAGATGAAGAAACATCAAGTTTTGCCCACATTCGAATTTTCTAAAAAATAAATTCACTCCTACAACGTTGATACCAATGTTATGATAAGTCAAATTCTTAAACTGCTCAATTTTATATTATGCAAATTATAAATTGGATTTGAAATCAAATAGTTGGGGCCAGAGCTATGGGGTACCGGGGTAGGCACGTAGCCCGTGAGTGGGGCTTTGGACCCATTGGGCAGAATCTTCTTCCTCTTCTTGCCCTTGGGCCAGCCTCGCTTCTTCACCGGCCACAGAACCCAGAGGACCCACTGGAAGGGGCCTCCAGGAGGGCATGCGCTGGGCCCACAGGGGATAGGGCCACAGCCTCGGAAGATACGGGCGGGGGTGCGGGTGGGTACAGTCCGGGCACCCCAGGGCAAGCCGTGTTGTGGGCGTGGCCGGGGATGGGCGGGACTTGCGGTGTGGGCGGGGCCAGGCCCGGAGACTGGAAGGAAGGTCGGGAGTCCCCGCTTGAACAGGATCAGGGGTGTGTGTGTTTGGCAAGCAGCCGACTGGGGTTCAATCCCCGGCATCCCGTGTGGCCCCCCCAAGCACCGGGGGAGTAATTGCTGAGAGCAGAGCCAGGAGTAACCCCTGAGCATCGCTGGGTGTGACGCAAAAGAAAAAAAAAGAAAAGAAAACAGTCTATCAATTGCACAGCACAAGGATGTAATAAGCACTCCATAAACATGACCTTGTTCTTGTAGACTTGGCTATTTCAGTTTTTCTCTCTACTCAGCATAAAATTATCTCTGTATGTTTAAAAGAAGAGGGTGGACACTTTGAAAATGGTTTAGCTTAAAAAACAGAAAAGTTTCTCGGACTTACAGAAGCATATTTCTGTGCTTTTAAAGAGAGAACTCGAGCTGTCCACCAAATGTCAAACTCACAGTTAAGAAGAAAAAAATCCTGTAACTAAGGATCATGTCAAAAATCTGTTACTGATGCCTAATTTATGACCAATTAGGCAGCACTGGGGCTTCATCCCTTGCAAACAGATGGCAGACATTAGATCTGTCACCAAAAGGAGCTTTTTATACCAATTTACAACTGAAGAACCATTTTATATAAGCCAGCAATTATGCTTGAACATTCTAGAGGGAGAACAAAAAACATTATTGTAACTAATTATGCATGTCATAACATTTAAAAATACTCGTTGATAAATTAGATGATAACAGATACATGGTTTTATCAAAAACATACCTTGGGGATTGTTTCTTGTTGGCTAAGCATTACCTGAATAACTGCATCGATTTCAAAGTTATTGAAAATTGATTTAAAAGGATATTAGTATGACAGAACAATTTTTCTTAATAGTTTGGAATGTATAAGAAGCACTAGGTAGTTTGAGTGCTCTATTTTTGAAAATAAATAAAATATAAGTGCATTAGGTTCTATAATAAATAAGTATCTATTTCTTTGTTAGCACAGCAAGTTGCTAGATTTTATTTCTCAAAGTTTGAGAACATTACTGAAGATAATAAAGTGACCATCAGTGAATATTAAAAGATTTGTATATTTCCCCTAGGAAATTAAAACATGTTAGATTTGCATGTAAGCTCCAATATGTTGCCATGCTCGTTATGAAATTGAAACACTTTTTTTGTGGGGGAGTGGGGCACACACCTGGCAGTACTTCAGAGCTACCCTGGCACGCTGATGCTCACTCACAATGGTCTCGGACCATGAAGAGCTGAGGATTACATTTTGACCTCCTGCACTCTAGCTAGCCCATCGGGCTCGCTCTCTCTCTGGACCGGGAAATGGAAACACGTTTATCGCGGTCTGTAAATAACAATGGTCTGAGCTAGTTATTGTCCCTCTCCCTAGCACTGCTATCTTGGCCGTCTGTTTTCCCCCAGCCCCGGGACATGCTGGATCTCTATTTGAATCACCAATCAAAAGAGTGACATCTGGCAAGTTGCAGAACTAGTGTCCTTTTGGGTTGATTAGATTTTTTAGGTTTCACTCCCAGTGAGGGCTGGAGCGATAGCACAGCGGGTAGGGCGTTTGCCTTGCACGCAGCCAACATGGCCCACCTGAGTTCGATTACTCCGCCCCTCGGAGAGCCCAGCGAGCTACCGAGAGGATCTCACCCTCACGGCAGAGCCTGGCAAGCTACCGATTACGTACTGATATGCCAAACACAGTAACAACAAAGTCTCCCATGGAGATGTTACTGGGCCCGCTCGAGCAAATCGGTGAACAACGGGAGGACAGTGTCCACGGTGTCCACTCCCAGTGAAGCTTGTGGGACACCAGTGGGACACTAGTAGTACTTGGTAGAGTGGGGGGGGGGGGTGCTGGAATCAAACTCAGGGCCTTGCATATAGCCAGGCATGTGCTTTGTCACCTGAGCTACCTGCCAGTCCCTTGTTATTTTGACTGTCTCCTCTGGTAACGTTAAATAAAAATGATGTTCTCTCACTATTAATTTTCTTTTAAAAACTCATGCCCCGACCACTGTGGGGCTTACCACTGTGGGGCTTACATAGGTACCTGAACACTTTTGGTGGTCTCATGGTCTCAGAAACTGCTGCCTTGCAACCTCCGTCTCTGTGATTGAGCAATATGGCCTGGTTTGCCATGTGATGCTGGCAGTGGTCCCTGGATACCCGGAGCACTGTTTCAGAGCCCCCTCCCCCAAACAACAAAACCCAATGAATGTCTGTGCCTTTGTGGGAAGGCTGCCTGGTGGTTTCCCTCTCTCCATCAAAATCATTCCAGGTGCTTCCTAAGGCCACTGAAGTAATTCACAAATCCATATGGGGCGACTCCTTCTGTCAGTCACATTCCACGATATTTAATCTTACCCTGGAGCCAGCTGTGTCACAGAGACAAATTCTAGTGAAAGAATACTCAAAACTAGCAGAGGAGAATCACAGTGTTTCTGGAGCACAGAAATGATGAGATTATGAGGGAGTGTCAAATATCAGATTCTAGGACATTGCAAATGCAGTCACAAAATTTAGGTATCCTGTAGATAAAGCAAAATCTGTATGATTGTTACTTGAATTTTCAGCCTCCTAGCTAGAATTTTCTCTTGAAATAAAAATATTTTCATACTCTGAATTTTAAAGTAACTACTATACTCTAGCCAAAGGCTAATAATTAGGAAATAACTAATATAAACTAATACTAGCCCCAAGATCCTTTGAAAAATATAATGTACCAAACAGACTTCTGGGAAACTGGAGATGCAGAAAAAGTCACTAGTGTTTGCAAACTGAAAACTATTTCTAAATACCCAATTGCAACCTAAGTATTAAGTATAGATGAAATAAATTTGATTTTTTTATTAAGATACTTGAGGGTTGCTTTCTCTAGTCGGTGTTCTCCTTTGAACATGTGTCTCTTTGCTTGCTAGTTTGCTTGCTGGCTTTCTCTAACTCTGAAGAATCCTATGTTCTCTATTGAACTTGTAATCCTCTCTTTCTCTCCTCACTTCTAGGTAAAATTTGTTTAACCGAACTATTTTTCTTTACACACACACACATACACAAAAGAGAATTGCTTCTTCCCTTTGCCAGTTTCTTGGACTACTAAAGTTAACAAAAACACAAATACAGTATATATTTGAAAACTATATGTGTGGACCGAATCAATTAGAAATAAATGTGTGCCTATACTATCAAAACATGTTGTTTCTTTACCAGAATGGGTAACCAAACCTTCTTGCTAAAACTCTGACATCTACATGTCATCTTTTTGTTCTGTTTTGTTTTTATGTGGGGAATGCACCCAGTGATGCTCAGAGCTTACTACTGGCATTGCACTTAGGAATCTCTATTAGAGGAGGTAAGGGACCATTTGGGGTACCAGGGTTCAAATCTAGGTCAGCCATGTGCAGTACCCATATGTATCCTTTTAAATATACTTGCTCTTTTCAGAGCGAATGCAATGGTTTAAAGGTTGGGATGCCTAGTTTAGCCCAGGAGTACAGGGAGAAGGAAAGAAATAGAGTGGAGGGGCGGAGAAGAGACAGATGAGAAGCAATAGGGGGCAGGGGTCACGGAGATTTAGGTACCTCCATGGTGTTATGAAATGCGAGAGAGCTAAATATCCAAACCTCAGAGTCAACAGCACTGAAATCATGAGACCCAAACTTTAATAACCAAACTTAGAAGGTGCAGGGCTGTCGTGAAGGCAGACTGGACAGTTGGGGAGCGAGTATGCGAGGAAACCTGGGAACATAGGTGGAGGCAAGTTAGCACTGGTGGTGGGATTATCTCTTTTCAAGCGTAGTGCTTTTGGTCCTGACATATACCTAGATTTATTCCTGGTCTTCTTGCTTATTATGGATTGGTGCCTTCCTCCATTTCCTCTTTGCTGCAGCCCTGCGGTTTATGTTTTTGGTTTTGTCTTTTTTACTGAAGCAAGATAGTTTCTATTGAAACTTATTTGGAAAGATGTGGGGGTGTGTGCCAGGAAATGAAGGAATATTCTCATGTTAAAGAGAAAAATTTGGGGGGCTAGAGCAATAGCACAGCAGGTAGGGCATTTGCCTTGCACGCGGCCGACCCAGGTTCGATTTCCAGCATCCCATATGGTCCCCTGAGCACCGCCAGGAGTAATTCCTGAGTTCAGAGCCAGGAGTAACTCTTGTGCATTGCTGGGTATGACCCAAAAAGAAAAAACAAAGAGAAAATTTTAATTTAATTTAAGTGTAATTTTCCCATGTTAAAAAGCAAATGTAAACTTGAAAGAACAAGTAATCCAAGAGATAAAGACGCAAAGATGCAAAGGGAAAAATGTGACTTGAAAGATAACTCCAAATTAGAAGTATACAGGAGCAGGAGAGCTAGTACAGCAGGTAGGGTGTTTGCCTTACATGAAATAACCCAGGTTTGATACCCTGCATCCCATATGGTCCCCCTAGAACCATCAGGAGTATTTCCTGAGTGCAGAGCCAGGATTAACCCAGGAGTAACCCCTGAGCATCACTGGGTGTGACCCCCCCAAAAAAGAAGAAGAACTAAAACAAAATCAGAAACCATTGAATGCATGATGTGGACTAAGAAGTTCACATGATGGACGAGCTATGCCAGGATCTGGGAAGTCATTCAGATCGGAACTCACTGTCAGAGAAGAGAAAATCTGGGGAAAATAGTGATTGCCCAGATTCTCTCAGGTGAAGTGCTCTCCGTGTTTCTGAATAGCACATCGATAGAAGGTTAGGATAACCAAGGTCATGCTCAAGGAATAGTGAGTTTTAAGTGCAGGATTTTTTCATCAAGTGTATTTTACCCCCAAGTATATGCATGTGGTCGAGCCTTTAAGCACAGTGTTAACAAGGGGTAGGTAAATTTATCTTTTAAAGGATCAGATGATAAATATTTTGTTTTGTGAACAAATGGTCTTTGTTGAAGATATCCAACTCTGCCTTTTTTTTACTGTACTTTTTTATATTATTATTAGTGAAACACCATGAGGTACATTTGTAGACTTTACAAATTTTTGCGCTTGGGTTTCAGTCATACAATGATCAAGTACCCATCCCTCTACCACTGCCCATACTCCACCCGGACCAAACCCAGTATTCCTCCCCCCCCCCCCCCATCCCACCCTGCCTCTATGGCAGGGCACTTTTTGTTCTCTCTCTTCTTTTGGGTGCTGTGGTTTGCAAAAGAAACATTGGGTGGCAATCATGTTCGGTCTATAGTCTACTTTCAGCATGCATCTCCCATCCTGGGCGGATCTTCCCAACACCCTTTATTTGGTGCTCCCTTCTCTATCTGAGCTGCCTTTATCCCTAGAGTGTGCAACTGGTCACCAAGCAATGGAGTGAAATTCCTGGTATTTATCACAGCTATTCTTTGGTGTTGGTCTCCTAATTTGTTACTTTATGCTCCCCAGATGAATGCAGTCTTTCTATGCCTTTCCCTCTCTTTCTAGCTCATTTCGCTTAGCATGATATTTTCCATGTAGTACCATTTGTATGTAAATTTCATGACTTCATTTTTTCTAACAGCTACATAGTACTCCATTGTGTAGATGTACCAAAGTTTCTTTAACCAGTCATCTGTTTTCGGGCACTCAGGTTTTTTCCATATTCTAGCTATTGTAAAAAGTGCTGTAATGAACAAACAAGTGCAGATGTCACTTCGACTATACATTTTTGCCTCTTCTGGATATATTCCCAGGAGTGGTATTGCTGGGTCAAATGGGAGCTCAATTTCTAGTTTTTTGAGAATCGTCCATCCTGTTTTCCAAAAGGGTTGAACCAGTCGGCCTTCCCACCAGCAGTGAAGAAGGGTCCCTTTCTTGTCACATCCGCACCAACACAGGTTGCTTTTGTTCTTTTGGATGTGGGCCAGTCTTTGTGGTGTGAAATTATATCTCATTGTTGTTTTGATCTGAATCTCCCTGATGATCAATGATGTGGAGCATTTTCTCATGTGCCGTTTAGCCATTTGGGTTTCTTCTTTGAGAAAGTTTCTGTTCATTTCATCTCCCCATTTTTTGATGGGGTTGGATGTTTTCTTCTTGTGGAGTTCAACCAGTACTTTGTATATCCTTGATATCAACCCTTTGATGGATGTGTAAAGGTAAAGGTAAAGGCCCTCCCGTTGATCGTCGATTTGCTCGAGCGGGCCCAGTAACGTCTCCATTGGAGACTTTGTTGTTACTGTGTCTGGCATATCCAATACTCTCGGTAGCTTGCCGGGCTCTCCGATAGCACAGCGGGTAGGGCGTTCGCCTTACACGCGGCCAACATGGCCGACCCGAGTTCGATTCCTCCGCCCCTCTCGGAGAGCCCGGCAAGCTACCGAGAGTATTCGATATGCCAGACACAGTAACAACAAAGTCTCCAATGGAGACGTTACTGGGCCCGCTCGAGCAAATCGACGATCAACGGGAGGGCCTTTACCTTTTGATGGATGTGTATTCGGCAAATATCATTTCCCGTTCTGTAGATTGTCTTTGTATTTTGGTCACTGTTTCTTTGGAGGTGCAGAAGCTTCTTAGTTTAAGATAGTCCCATCAGGGATGAGACAAAGATGCCCACTCTCTCCACTGCTGTTCAATATAGTACTGGAAGTACTTGCAATAGAGATTAGGCAAGAAAGAGATATTAAGTGCATCCAGGTAGGAAAGGAAGAAATCAAGCTCTCACTGTTTGCAGATGATATGATACTATACTTAGAGAACCCTAAAAGCGCCACCAAGAAACTCCTAGAAACGATAGACATGTATAGTAAAGTTGCAGGCTATAAAATCAATACCCAAAAGTCTATGGCTTTCCTATACGCAAATAGTGAGAGAGAAGAAAATGACATGAAGAAAACAAGCCTGTTCACAATTATACACCAGAAGATCAACTACCTAGGAATTAGTTTAACTAAGAAAGTAAAGAACCTGTACAAAGAAAACTACAAAATGCTGCTTCAGGAAATAAAAGAGGATGCGAGGAAATGGAAAAATATCCCCTGTTTATGGATAGGGAGAATTAACATTGTCAAAATGGCAATACCTCCCAAAGCACTGCACAAATTCAATGTGATCCCTGTTATGATACCCATGACATTTTTCAAATAAATGGAGCAGACAGTACTTAAATTTTTTAAAAATTTTTATTAGTGAAACACCATGAGGTACAGTTGTAGATTTACAAATTTTTGTGCTTGGGTTTTGATTATACAATGATCAAATACCCATCCCTCCACCAGTGCCCATTTTCCACCACTGTGGATAATATCCCTCCCACCCCCATACCCCATCCCACCCTGCCTCTGTGGCAGGGCATTCCCTTTTGTTCTCTCTCTCCTTTTGGGTGTTGTGGTCTGCAAAAGAGGCATTGAGTGGCAAACATTTTCAGTCCATAGTCTACTTTCAACATGCATCTCCCCTCCTGGAGGATCCTCCAAACACCCTTTATTTGGTGTTCCCTTCTCTATCTGAGCTGCCCTTTCCCCTAAAATGCCCGGCTGGCCTCTAAGCAATGGAGTAATCCTTCAGGTGCTAATCTCAGCTATTCTTGGGTATTAATCTCATATTTTGTTACTTTATATCCCCCAGATGAATGCAGTCTTTCTATGTCTATCCCACTCTTTTTGACTCATTTTGCTTAGCATGATACTTTCCATGTTGTACCACTTGTATGTAAATTTCATGACTTCATCTTTTCTAACAGCTACATAGTACTCCATTGTGTAGATGTACCAAAGTTTCTTTAACCAGTCATCTGTTCTTGGGCACTGAGGTTTCTTCCAGTTTCTGGCTATTGTAAAGAGTGCTGCATTGAACAAACAAGTGCTGATGTCACTTTGACTATACATTTTTGCCTCTCTGGGATATATTCCCAGGAGTGGTATTGCTGGGTCAAATGGGAGCTCAATTTCTAATTTTTTGAGAATCGTCCATACTGTTTTCCAAAAGGGCTGAACCAGTCGGCATTCCCACCAACAATGAAGGACACTCCTGAAATTTATATGGAACAATTAGCCCCCACGAATAGCTAAGGCAATTCTTGGGAAAAAGAAGATGGGAAGAATCAATCTCCCAAACCTCAAACTCTACTACAAAGCAGTAATAATTAAAACAGCATGGTACTGGAACAAAGGCAGAGCTGCAGACCTATGGAACAGGGTTGAACATACTGACATCTCCCCTCAAACATATGATCATCTAATCTTTGATGAAGGAGCAAGAAATGTGAAGTGGAGTAAGGAAAGCCTTTTTAACAAATGGTGTTGGCAAACCTGGACAGCTACATGCAAAACATAGGCTCAGATCTCTGCCTAACACCATGTTCAAAAGTAAGATCAAAATGGATTAAAGACCTCAACATCAGACCGGAATCTATAAGGTACATTGAAGACAAAGTTGGCAAAACCCTCCATGACATTGAAGCTAATGGTATCTTCAAAGATGTCACACCACTGGCCAAGCAAGTCAACTCTGCCATTGTTAAGCGATAGCACAGTGGTAGGGAGTTTACCTTGCAAGCAGCTGGCCTGGCCTAGCCAGTTCGATTTCTCCACCCCTCTCAGAGAGCCCGGCAAGCTACCGAGAGTATCTCACCCGTACAGCAAAGCTTGGCAAGCTACTTGTGATGTAGTCAACATGCCAAACACAGTAACAACAAGTCTCATGACGGAGACATTACTCAGCCTGCTCAAGCAAATCAATGAACTATGGGAGGAGAGTACTGGAATGGCCATGTGTCAGTTCCAACAGAGTTTTGTTGATAGATGTAAGAAACAGATTTTCAAGTCATTTTTCACATTCATTCTTTGAGATTTTTTATATCCCCCATTTAAAATTGTAAAAATCAGAAGCATTTTGATGTAATGCCATAGATTTTTAAAAAATGAAAATGGGCTAAATGTTACCTGTGAGCCATAGTTTGCTGTAATGTTACCTCCGGTAATACTAGAAAGTTGAGTGCTATCCCCAGAGGCACTGCTTTGTTCTTCCTCCATGCTGTACTTAGTCTTGTTTAAAAGTGAGCAAATGCACAAAGAATGCTGATTCGAAGAGAACCTTAGATCCTGAATCTCCTGATGCTAGCTTTATACTTCCCATTCCTGACACACTTTCCCCCCTCACATCCCTCTGCTTTTTTTCATTTTCCATAAGCAGTGCGCTTTCCTAATAGACTAATGTTTAGAAACAACCCTCCCCCACCCACCAAATTTGTTTTTGATATCTGCACTTTCAAATTTCACTCTTGAATTATCTAGGATTTTGTTTTGCATTAATTTGGGCAATAGCTAATTAGAGATTAAGATGTTTCTCTGCAGGAGTTATTTGCATTTTTATTAAAACTTCTGAGTACAAAAAAAATAAAAAACAGCATTAGTTAAATCAATTTCTGATGCTGTGGGGTACTAAGTGGAAGGTAAATATATTAAAGGATTTGGAGACAAAAGAAGGGCCCTTCAGACATCCTTCTAACCCTTCTAACCTACCACCAGGTCAGTCTCAAGGAAATCCTTGCACTTGGTATTTGTTCTACCTCAGTCACTTGCATTTTTGTCTTCATGTGGCCTATCACACTGTCACCACGCAAGAGGGCTAAGTAACTCCACAAGTCATTTTGCCCGCAGTCACATTGCTTATCCGATAGGGTAATAAATTGAAAATATTTCATAGCCTTCAGTCTTCCTACAGAGTAAGTGGATTTTATGTTGGTTCATTTTCCAAAATGAAATCTGGGGTAATGCAGGGATTTTTGGCAGGATAATCACAAGAAAACAAATGTATCTTGCTAGAATGGTGTCAGCTGCTATCCTTTGGGCTTGTAATTTTTATGAAACTGTTACTGATTGGTGCACTTTACCAAAATAGAGAAACATTTACTAAGCTGAGATGTAAAACCCAGAAGTTTAGAAGATAAAGAGACTCTGTGTGTATGTGTGTAGTTTCAATGTACTGATGAGGTGAATTATGACTGCTCATGAACTAACATGATCTGGTTGTAAAGAAAGCATATGTTTACTGAAAAGGGTATCTGTCCACAAGCAGTTTTAATGATTTAGAATCATGGGAAGAGCCTTTTAGTGCTTTAAAATGAATATCATCCTGCTACTCCATCTTGAAGTTGCTTGTAGTAACTAAATTAAAAGCTTGTTAAGGGGACTAGTGAGATAGTACATCAGGTAAGACACCTGCCTAGCATAAGGCCAATCCAGGTTCAATTCCTGGGGACCCATATGATTCCCCAAGCACTGCCAGGAGTGATAATGAATATAGAGTCCAGAGTAAGCTTCAAGCACCACTGAGTTTGGCCCCAAAACAACAATAACAATGAAAACTCCCCAGATACTATGGCTAATTGAAAAGCCTCAGTATTTTGCTTCATTTACCCAACAAGAACTAATTTTTTAAGGAAAAATCTGGGGGGTGGTTTCCCTGTCTCTGTGCTTAGGGGCCTCTCTCTGCTTCGTGGTCAGTGCTCAGGGACCATATGTGAAGCTCATATTAGAACCACTGTAGTGGCTGCAACCACATGCAAGTCAAGTGCTTGATCTCTGTGTCCTCCCCCGCCCATCCCACACTCTGTGTATCTCTCTAGACCCATCACTCAGCTGGAACTTACTTGTTTCCCTCCAAGTGCCAGCTGCTAAGACATCTATGGTTTTGGAAGTTTAAAGGCAAGTGTAGGTATACAATATTTATTTCTGTCCCTGAATCTTATCTTAATTTATGGCCCCAACCTGTCCTGCCACAAACTGTCATTTTCACAGTAATCTTTGGTAACCATTAGCACCACGGTCACTGTCACTGTCCTCCCGTTGTTCATCAATTTGCTCGAGCGGGCCCAGTAACGTCTCCATTGTGAGACTTGTTGTTACTGTGTTTGGCATATCGAATACGTTGCGGGGAGCTTGCCAGGCTTTGCCGAGTGGGCAAGATACTCTTGGTAGCTTGCCGGGCTCTCCAAGAGGGGGGGAGGAATTGAACTTTGGTCGGCCATATTGGCTGCTTGCAAGGCAAACGTTCTAACCGCTGTGCTATCACTCCAGCACCATTCAATATAAAAAAATAAAATAATTCTAGAGTCTTAAATGTTACAGAGCTGTTAAAATATAGAAGACTTTTAATTTAAAATATTTAAGAGGGGGGCAAACATATAATGATCACACTTTTTGTGGGATATTTAAAACAAATAGTATGAGACTAATATCAAAAGTCAGGAAAAACTGGCCAGAAGGTCTTGTCAATGATTGGAAGCTGCTGAAGTGTGTGGGGAGGTGAAGGACAGTTAGAATAGAAAATGGGCCAGTATGACAATAATTGCTAGACATGATCACTCTGAAAAAAATTTGGCTCTTGCAAAAAATGAAAAAAATTTTAACTATCATTAATTCATTAGCTACATAAATGCATAGTTACTGTGTTACCCACCATGTTTTAAGATACAGGTTCAGAGTGCAACACAGGATTTGTATGAAAAAGAAACTCAAGATATTTAGATCCTAAAAATGAATATACAAGAGTTTCAAGAAAGTCCACCTAAAAACAAGAAGAAAAATGGGGCTCAAGCGATACTTTAGCAGGTAGGGTGCTTACCTTGCACGCGACTGACAGTAATATGTAATAGGAAGTTTATTAGAAATAACTTAACATTATAATGGGTATTGGATGAGAATGAAATGGTGAGAGCTTAGCTAGTAAGAAGTAAAAACAAGTTTCAGAGAATATGGAAATGGAAAATATAAGGAAAAACCTCTAGCCCTCGGCCCTAGGGAGAGCTCAATGACCATCCCCCTCTTCCTTTTCCCTATCGACACTGTCCTGCTGCGTCTAAGAACTAACCTTGTTGCGGAGAAAGGTTTCTGAAACTATACATTATTGTCATGTACTGTAGTCACCATTTCCTGGGAAAACTATAAGAACAAGGAAATATTCTAACATCAGGAAGCAAAACTCTTTATTCTACATGCGTCTCCCCAGAGCCCTCTGCTGGCAAAGATTCAGTGCTTGTTGACCCCCTGCCAGGAAAAAAATAAACAAAAAATTAACAACCAGGATCTATTTTTACTTAGTAGTCACAGTGAATTAAGAGCTGACATTAAATAAATGAATAATCACTAACTATCTCAAATCCAATCCTCTTCAGGGGTCCAGAGCTAAAAAGAGCTGTCTTTGCCTGCCTTGGAGGAGTTATTGATCAAAACAGATGCATAAAACATTAGTATAAGAAACTACCTTTCTATTTGAACGTAAATACTTAGAGAGATAAGAACAAAGGAGTGGGTTCTGCCTTTAACATCCTAGAGGACTTACCGAACAGAGTCATGTGAGTCGTAACTTTGGATATTTTTTAAGTGAAGAAGAAGGGGAAGGTTAAGATAACTTCTGTGGAGGCAAGGGAACACACAAGGATATTTTCTGGAGCCAGAGTTCAAAAGAGCAGTCTTTGTCTGCCTTAGAGATTAGTTCCCAAGGAAAAGAAAGGAAATTTTTTCCCTTCATGATCAGTGATGGAGCCTATAGATAACCAATTAAAAAATATGACAATCACAGCATGGGTTAGACAAATTATTATTGTCTACATAAATAATTTACTTTTTCCTATCAATGTTTTAATTCTGCCTCTGTGTTTGAGGCTTGCATTTTTCTATCATATGTTTCAAATACTATTATAGTTGACAACATTTTGTAAACTATTATATAAATTAAGAAAATCTGTAAAAGCTTTGCTTCTAAGTTGAAAAATCGATTTTATTTTCTTTAGAAGGTTTCATTTTCAACTTCATATCTCAAGTGCTCTTTAAAATTCTTTCATATGGTGCCTTTTTGGCTGTTTATTTACAGAAGAGATTATCCTGCTTTTTGTATGCTAGAGATGAATAGCCAGTGGGGGAGGTTGTCAGTGACAATTTCTGACAGAAGCTTAACAATCAGCTTAAACATCAACAGTTTAGTCATTAAGTTTGAAAACTGAATCTATTTTAGATAGTCACTTTTTTTCAGTAGTAGTTAAGTGGTTTTGCTTACTTTAGTAGGCACACTTCCTGGTGAGACAGTTATTATAGACCCAGCTGGGTCATAAAGAACTAAGACTTTCCTTTTTTCCTTCCAATACGTCTGGCAGTTGGTACTTCATTTAAACTCATTGCCTTGATTCATAAATTGGATTAATATCAGCTACACACAACAAAAGCAAAATCTCATTCTCAGACTAAGCTTTATTTATAAAGAAGATCATTTCAGAATATGCTCATTTGAAGTGCAGTGGTGACATTATACATCACCCAGATAATCATGTAATTGAACTAATACTAAAACAAACATTAAACCAGGAAAAGTAAATCACTATTAGCGGCCAGGAAAATAGCACAGCAGGTAGGACACTTGCCCTGCACACAGCCCATCCATGTGCAATCCCTAGTACCCCATTGTGGTCCTCTGGTCTGTGACAGGAGTGATCCTCCCTGAGCACAGAGTAAGGAGTAGGTTCTGAGCACTGTATGAGTATGGCTTGGTATGGCCCTAAAAGCAAAAAAAAAAAAAAGAAAAAAGAAAAAAGTAAATCAGTATTTGATAGTGGAAAAAGATAAGATAGTTCTTTATCCTGATGAAAAAGGGATGCTATATTTTCACCTAAACAAGAAACACAAATGGTTAAAATGAGAACATTTTGTTTTCATTAATACTGCATAGTTGACTTTTTGCTTTCTATTTTTATATAGCTTATATAAGAATATTAAATTTCTTAAATGTGGAAAACACAAAATATAATTCTGTTATAGTATTGTAATATTTTAACATATTTAGTGTGTGTGTGTGTGTGTGTGCACGTGCATGCGTGCTTGCAGAGAGAGTGTGGAGGCAGTGCGTGTGTTGGCAGTGCTCAGGGCTTACTCCCGGCTCCCTATAGGTGATCAGAGAACTGTAAACTGAACTGAACTGGAGATCAAAGCAGGGTCAGTCACCAGGAGGACCAATGTCCTAACCCTTATACTATGACATTAACTTTATTTTACCTATTTTGTCAATATTCACTGCGTTAGTAAAATAATAAATATATAAACACTTAATAGATATAAATGAATTTTAATTTACACTACATTTTATTGAATCTGAGTGCAAGTACAGTTAGTTGAAGTTGATAGGTAAACAAATACAGACGTGTATAAAATACATATGTATAACATACATAGTTTCATAGCAAATACACAAAGAATACTTTCCTTCTCCACTTCAGTGTTTTTTAAATTTTTCTGAATTAAAATAGAATACATTTCTCAAAGTGACTTTCTTTATTTAAAGAAAGTCACTTTGAGAAATGTGATGGAAGAGAAAGAGAAATTATCATGTTCAAGTGAAAATAAGGGCTTCTTCAAAACAGGAAAGTGCACAGTACACAACTGGCCAGTCTCCAGGGTGAATAAGCCCTGCATCCTTTACAGAGGTGTTTTATGGTAGGGCTTCTTCGGAACTGCCCTGATCTGCAGTTCTCTGCAAACAGAAAAGTTTATCTGGATGTTGTCACAGGAAAAAAGTCTTGGACTTTTGAAGGTCCTTTCATGTTCTTATCATGACCTTTAGATTCCCTTGAAGCCTCTCCTTTTTTGTGGTGCACCTAGCCCTCTCTGGGTCATGCCGCACATGTCTTTTCATCGAAACAGATATTTTTTACAGAGAGCCAAAATAAATAGAGACTAGCATTTTCTTTTACAGAAAACGTATCCAAATGCAAAAAAAAGAAGGGAAGATATGCTATGACCATTGTTTTCTTCTTTTAGATGCTCTGTCCTCTATGGGCCAGGAAAAGCCCCCCCACACACCTTTTTTTTGTACTTCCAGGATCGAATATTACCCTCCATTTTAGGAATAAAGTTTGCTGTAGGGGACCCACGTACCATGTTAAGAAATCTATGGATTAGAAGAACAGAAATAGTGTTTGAATCAAATTCTTTGCTTTCAAAGTTCATCCTATCACTTGATTTTTTCACATTGTATCAGTGATTTGCCTTGTTACTATAAAACTTGTTGATGTTGTTATCATGAACAGAGCCTGAATGATAGTGTAGCAGATTGAGTGCTTGACTTGGGTTTGTATGTATTCTCTTGGTAAGAGATGCGTGGAACTTAGTTACTAACAATTGTATTTTGGAAGACTTTATCTTTCATCGTTTCTTCTTTGTCCTAGAGAAGAGGAAACTTTGTAAAAGGCTTCAGGAAATCGTAAAAGTAGAAAGGAGCTCAATAACTAGTTTTATGAAATACAGAAGTACTTACAAGAGGCTTTCAAGTACCTAAAATAGAAGGAAGACAAAAATGAAAGTTATCCAAGTGATTAAATGATGAAACAACAATTAAGTCTCGAAAACACCTCGTGTTATATTTGATTCAGATTGTGGTTCACAGTAAAAAAGAGAAGAGCTTAGAGAAATTAATGCGTAAGTTTCCTGAGTATCCTGACATGATACTTTTAATAATCTTGCATTCCAGTTGATCCTAATAGCCCAGTGTGTAGAAAAAAACATTCTGTTTTAAATAGAGAAAGGGAAATAGAATCAGAGTCTTGCAATTTTTTATGAGCATCTCCTGGTAGGATTGAAATTTCAGGGATGAGGCCAAGGAGATCATTTGAAGGATAGCCTTGGTCATTCCACAGCACACAGAGGGTATGCTGATGATACCCCCTCTCACTTAAAAAAAGGTTTGTAATATTAAAATTATTATTAACCATAGTATCTCATTAAATAAATTTATTAAATTCAGTCCCTAGTATGTCTAATCTGTTACACCCTGTCCATACTGTTGCTTTGATATTGGAAAACCATGTGCTTGCTTCAGCAACACATATGTTAATTATCATGTTATACACTGCTGAGGGAATCTTTAAAAACAAAAAACCGTAGAAGAGATTGAGAAAGGGAGGTCAAGATACTTCTGGTGTAAAACCTTCTAACATCAGAAGCTGAGTAAGTCAGTGAAAGTTGAAATGACAAGAACAAATTCAAAAGCAATTAAAAATGAATGAATTCAGTTACAGAGAGTTAGTCAATTCCCTGGCATAGCCATGAGTAACCATTGAGCACAGAGCAAGGAATAGCACCTGGCATGTGTGGACCAAGTCCCCTCCCCCATCCCAAAATGAACAAATGCAAAAGGCGAATTTTGTGAACTTGGGTACAAGTGAAAAGTGATGTATAAACTGAATATTTCTAGCCTTTCATTACTGATTAAATAACATCATTGAGGCATGGAGCATGTATTGATGAAAGCTGGTTTATCCACTTAAAGCAAGATTGACTTTGAAATGTAGAATCAATGTGCATATGATAATTATATAATGATAGCAAGATAGATGCAAAGCGATCAAGTACAAAAATATAAGTTTGAAAGTCATTGGTCTGGGGATACTAATCCAAATCAGAAGAGTAAATTATTTTTTCTGGATGAGCTCTAATATCAAGTGTGATCTAGGCATCCCTGCTTCACGATACTTTTTCACCCTTTTATTCTGTATGCCACAAATCAGTGAGCTCATGACCTGTACTTTTCTTTCTGAACTCTTTCACTCTACATGCTATCTTCTAGTTCCAGCCAGGTTAGAACTTGCATGATTTCAAGAGGATTTGTCCTCTTGAATTTGAATTGCTGATAATATTTGTTCATGAAACTTCCTGACAAAGGAAGTTCCCATATGTGGAGCTTATATACCATCCCCAGGTTTCAGCCTTTGGAGCTCCATCACTCACAGTGTGACTGTGAAAGGGTCCTAAAAAGGTAATCACGCAGATGGAATCCTCTTTGCCTCTTTTGCAAACCACAACACCCAATAGGAGAGAGAGAACAAAAGGGAATGCCCTGCCACAGAGGCAGAGTGGGGTGGGGGAATGGGGGGTGGGAAGGATACTGGGACCCGTGGTGGTGGAAAATAGGCACTGGTGGAGGGATGGGTATTTGATCATTACTAATCGAAACCCAAGCACAACAATTTGTAAGTCTACAACTGTACCTCATGGTGTCTCACTAATAAAAATTCACTTGATCACTTGATACCCCCTTATTCATCGATTTACTCAATCAGGTGTCAGTAACGTCTCCATTCATCCCTGTTGCGTGCTAGCGTAGCCCAATGGCATCTGTTCGTTCTAGGAACATGCAGAGCCTCAAACTGATCATTCAGGGTCTTGACGAAGAAGTCTGGCCATCTGGGCATCCACGCGATCTTTTGACATCCCATGGAATCCAGTCAGTAATGGCTCTAGTAATGGCTCTAGTCCAGCGGTTATCTGTAAACCTCATTACGTGTCCAGCCCATCTGATTTTTGATGACTTGGCAAATGAGACAGTGTCCCTGATTCTTGAGTGTTGACGGAGATCGGAACTCCAGATTCTATCTCTCATTTGAGTGAAGCGTGATACTCCAAGCATAGCTCTTTCGATTCCTCTTTGAGAGACCCGAATAGTGTTCTCATCCTGTTTTCGTAGGGCCCAGGTCTCTGAGGCATATGTTAATGCAGGAAGAACAGTGGAATCGAAGAGATGTGCTCAGAGCTGGAGGTTCTTTGTCCTCTTAGTTATTTCTTCAACGCTCTTGAAGGCATTCCAAGCCACTCTCTTCCAGAGACAGTTTTATTAAAATTAAATTTTTAATAAAAATTAAAAAAATAAAAAATAAAAATAAATTTATAAAAAGTGTGGTGTCCTTATAAGGGCGCACCCAGAGGAAAGGCAATGTGAAGAGACTAAGAAAAGGACCATTCCATCTGCAAATGCCAAGAAGGTGTCATAAGACACCAGTCCTCCCAGCACTTTGATCTTAAACTTACAGCCCACACAACAATGATGAAATAGATGAAATAGATTTCTTCCTAGTCTGCAGTAGTATGTTATGGCAGCCCAGGAAGACAATGACAATTCCTAACTGGAACTCCTGCAGATACAGTATAATAAAAGATATAAGACATTCTGTTAACATAAGATGTATTTCTCTTAAAGAGTTGGAGTGGCTGTGGAGGCAGAACGAGAGAGCAGATCTTTGAGCCAAATCTATAGTCAGTTATTAACCAGCTGGCATTCACTTTTATATTTGGAGTTAAAAATAGTATGAGTTATAGTTGGGATTATGGGTGTTAGAGTCAGCTTACTTCTATTCAGATTCCAAATTCAAAACTGTACAGCCTCATGACCAAATTAAGATATTTAATTGTCTTAACCACAGTTGCTTGATCTTAAAAACTGGGAAATTTGTATGAAATAAATGATTCCCATTCCTTTCTTGCTTGATATTTTATGCTCATTTTTGGTTTGATATTTTATTACTAAGTTCTAAACATTCATTTATGACACTAAACTAACTTAAGAGTCTAGTAAAATTTATTTTTTAAGACATATGATGAGTGCAGAAATAAAAGTCCCATGACAGATAAGTTTTGTAAAATATGTTATGCATTGAAAATCTTTTTGTTTCAAAGTTTCCAGATGTAAATAAAAGTTATTTTGTAAAAGATTTAATATGCCACGTTAGAATTACATTTTTAATTGCCTTAGCAATCAGCATTCTTTATATTATTTGTTCCTGTGCCCTTTTATGTTCTTTATTCAGTTTTCCAGAGACAGTTTTAGTCAACTATGAAGTGAACTACTTTCACTGATACCACATATAATTTATATACCTATATAAACTAGAATATGTTAGCCATGGATATGTACGTATATTATTTTAATGTGAACTATTTTCAGATAATGAGATTTTTAATGTAAATTTGTATAAGAAAATTTTTAATTAGATAAGATGAAAAAGAATAGTTTAAAATTCTGTCTTGAAAGCAGGAAATTCTGGGGGATAATGAACATTTGGTTGCACATATTCTTATTGAGAAAATAAACATCAAAATGGTCTGATATTTGAGGATAACATGAGAAAAGAAGTTTAACATTGATATTTTGGTTTCTTTGGGGGAAAATAGATTTTTTTAAATAAAATTAATTGGATATGTGTGAAATATCATCATTGGCCTTCATGTAAAAAGAAATGGCATTTGGGCACAGAAAATCAATGATAGGAAGAGTGATTTTGTTAATTTATATTTGATGCACTAGGTAAGGATAGTTTCTGACTCATAAAATAAGTGATCATCAAAAGAAATCTGCCTATTATATGAACATATTTAAGTGTAATTGGGAGATTACACTTTTTACAATTTTATAATTACCAAAAAAATGAGGATTTTTTTTCCTGAAGGAAAATTAAACATAAATTTGGCATAGCAGAACACGCTATACTGAGATTTTCTTCTGTAAACTGAAAGGTTAAAGAATTACTTGACAATTGATTCTAACTTTCCCCTGTTTCTTTGGTTGTTTGGGGGAAATACATAGCAATCCTCAGGGCTGTCTCCTAGCTCTGTGCTCACAGGGCTGTCTATGGTGCCAAGGATCAAACTAAGGTTAGCTCCATGCAAGCAAACCCAATCACCCCTGTATTTTTCTCTATACTTTACTTTTCCTGTTTTTAATTTAAAGTTAAAGTTATACTCTCGGAGAGCCTAGCAAGCAACCGAGAGTATTCAGTATGCCAAACACAGTAACAAGAAGTCTCACAATGGAGACGTTACTGGGCCTGCTCGAGCAAATCGATGAACAATGGGAGAACAGACGTCTGTTGCATTATTAAATCCTTTTGATCACTAAATTGCATTGGAATTTGTATATGTAAATTCTATTATCATCTAAAATAATTACTATTCATTCAGTGTCCTACATATAATTCGGAAATAAATTGCTAAAGATTCCAAACCACTTTGCCTGGATTTATACCAAAGTAAGTCTTCATTGGTATCTAATTTTGACGATCTTCTTTTAACTGTTGTTATTTGAAAACTTGATCCCTCATATAGGTAGCTCCTCAAGGAGATGCTCAGAACTGTAAACTGATAAGTCTTGATCTTTAAATAAAAGTGCGTTTAAAATTTTGAGCATTCCTTTCTATATTGGTCATATATAATTAATGAATTAACGGGTAGATGAGTAGCTAAATCCACCTATCTATTAATTTATTTTAAATTTCAGACCAAATTTCAGAAACATAGCATAGCAGGTAGCCATCCTGGTTCCTGTCCCTAGCACATCCAGGAGAGATCCCTGAACACAGTACCAGAAGTGAGTTCTGAGCATCGATGGGTGTTGCCAAGTCCCCATACCCTGCCAAAAAAATCAAATGTCTCTATGTCCCTGAAAATAGTCTATTTCATAAGGAATCGTAATGAATAGGTAGACCAGCTCTCTGATTTCATAAAAAGTAATTGTGGTGTGAGAAATTCCAGTAAATAAATACATGAAATAGTCTTTTTCCAAAGGATAAATGTTTATATGGAAAGTTAAAGATTGGCTAAGAAAGGGATAACGAATAATTTGTTAGATATTAACTTCAAGGGTTTTAGACTGCATCAGTGAATTGCCCCTTTTCATCCCCCACCCCCAAAGCCTACAGTGCTCTTATGAACATGTCTAATACCCCCAGTATATCTTTGAACTTTCCTTTGTGCTTCACCTCTCATTCTGTTAGCCACTATGTTCCCCAAATCAAGCTTGGCTACTTATTATGTCAAACCTGAGAACTCCGGACTTTGGACCTGTAGTGAATTATTTGCTTTTCTCTTTCCCCTATAACTTTTTTATATTTTCCTATAGAACAATGTTCTTTGGTTAACACAGAAAGACTATTAACAATATGCTCCTGATATTTGCGAGTTCATTGACTCTGAAATATATTTACTCCTGGGCATATGTCATAATTACTTGACTCGGGCTTCAGTCACCATAGTTCCTTACACCCCCCAAAAGGTAGATCCCACTGGGGGATCTCTGGATGGACCTGGGGCAAGCAGTAAAGCTACCCTGGCTTCAGTATAGGACCATCTAAAGCAAGCACATGATACAACCATAATCACTAAAAACAGGACCCCATCTGCTCGAAAAAACTAAACTTTTCTGAGGACTTAGTCTGGGATTTCTGGTAAAAGTTCAGCAGGCTTTTAACTTTTGCCCCCAGAGTCCAGATAACTAAATTTTGGAATCTGGATTTCTTACTGTGTTTATTCAAATATTAGCACAGCGGGTAGGGCGTCTGCCTTGCACGCAGCCAACATGGCCGACCCGAGTTCGATTCCTCCGCCCCTCTCGGAGAGCCCGGCAAGCTACCGAGAGTATTCGATATGCCAGACACAGTAACAACAAAGTCTCCAATGGAGACGTTACTGGGCCCGCTCGAGCAAATCGATGATCAACGGGAGGGGCAAATATTAATAAGAAGTAAACTTAACTGTTTAATATGCACTAGCTGCAAGGAAAAGATTAAAGCAATATAGATGGAATGTTGTCCCTTGGTGGATTTCCCAGAAAAGCCTCTAGACAGAGTGCCTCTTTGAATTAAACCCCCCTCTGTCAAAAATTACAGATAAATTACAATAAATTACCTCTGTCAAAATGCTTTACCTCTGTAAATGATCAGTCAAAACTACCTGCAGTTCTATACCTCAAAAACCCTCAGATTTCCTATAATACTGTTTGGTTCTGAAAAAACTGGCCATTTATCATCAGTCTGTGTTCCCCATCTCTCTTCCTTCCTCCATAGTGGACGTAACTCTCTGCTACCAAGCACTTAGTACCAAAGGACCCCCTGACACAATTTACTCACATCTGGAGCCCCTGGATGGGCATGAACCACCAATATTTCAGTTAAAATGTCCTGATTTCATTAAAAGTAATTGTAGTGCGAGAAAGTTTAAATAAATGAAGTAGGGTTTTAACAAAAGTATAAATGTTTGTATGGAAAATTTTAAATGAGTTAAGTAAGATGTAACAAATAATTGCAGTGAGCTTTTGTATAAAAGCTACTACACATGGTTTGATCAGAGCATAACTGAGCTAAGACTGAATAGCATTTTAAAAGGATGTACAAAGATCTCTTCTAGGCATGGGACAAAGGCTCTGAGATAGGTGTAACCTAAAATCAGAAAGGAGCAATGTAGTCAGAGGTTGTAGAGAGTGGTCATATGGGTAATTGTTTATTTTTCTTTTTAACAATTTTTTTTGGCTTGTAGGTCACAACTGGCAGGGCTCAGGGCTAACCATAAACAAAAGTGACTGTGTTTTGATACAGCCTTACACAGATAAACAGATTTTATCTACAGCAGTAATTTGCTGACCTCTAATCTTGAGTAAATCTTTCAAGGAATAAAATTTGTTCTGGAAAACCTTATAAAGCTATGAAATGAATGGTTTCACAAAATAGTGCCACCATCCAAGAACTGGGCCTTTTTGGGGAAAAATATTTAACTCTGCAGGGAAGTCTTTTGCCCAACCCCCACTTCCCTAGACTCCACCTTAGGCAGGATAAGTAACAGATTACCTTATTGGAGTTGGCTTTGATTTTCATGACTACTCAAATGGTAGAATTTTGGCAAAATACAGTGACAGGAAATCACATATTCAGTGATACTTTTTGTTTGGTTTATTATGCTACCAGGCACTATATCGTTGATAGAACTATACTTTTTGTAGTTTTGTATTGCAGCTGGGCTAGAGCGATAGCACAATGAGTAGCGCATTTGCCTTGCATGCAGCTGACCCGGGTTCAATTCCTCCATCCCTCTCGGAGAGCCTGGCAAGCTGCAAGAGTATTCTGCCTGCATGGTAGAGCCAGGAAGGCTCCCCATGGCGTATTCGATATGCCAGAAACAGTAACAAGTCTCACAATGGAGATATTATTGGTGCCCGCTCAAGCAAATGGATGAACAACAGGACAATGCTACAATGCTACAGTGCTATTTTCCTAAACATTGTTCTTCCCCTTGGTATTTTCAGTTGTAGACCAATACTTTTGTGGATATGTATTTGCTCTAATAAGACAGACAAGAAAAAATTATTCTTGTATTATATCTGGGCTAGAGAGATAGCACAATGAGTAGCGCATTTATACATTTATATAACAGCTATAATACAAGAATGATTCATATACGGGGGCTATGCAAGAGAATGAGAGAGTATTGTAAGGTGATGTTTTGCTATCCTTGGTCAAAACCTGTTTTTAGTTTTTATTTATAATCTATAATGGATGGATCATTTTATAAAAATAAAATTAATCTACTACTAAAAAGTAAAAAATTTTAATGCACAGAAATTTATCTCTACATAAAATATATTATGCTCATTTTTAACATTAAAATCAGGACAAATTATACTGAATACAAAAAAGAAAACTTTCTGTCAATAATTTGACAGAAATGGAAGAAATCATTTAAAAAAGCAATGATAAATTTCAAAAACTCAGAATTTTCATTTTTATTTTCATCCAAAATGGAGGAAGTGATATTCATTATTCATTAATCCTTATTAATTGCTATTTTAGAATGTATTCTTGGCAAAACTTATATAATATTTCAGTAAAAAAAATCTGTATTTTGAATACTTTGGCTTATTACTAATAAAATGTCAGATATTTAACATTATCCTCCTCTCTATGCCTTACATTAGTTAATACCAAATCTCTTTTTAATTTAGTAATTTGACAATAGTAAATAATGTTCAAAATAGGAGTCTGGCTCAGAGCAGTAATACAGAGGGTAGGTCACTTGCCCTACACATGGCTTCCTCAGCTTCAACCTCCAGCACCTCATATGGTCTCCCAAGCTCTACAGGAGTGATCCCTGAGCACAGATGGGTGTGGCTCCAAAACAAAATGACAGCAAGTGGAAAGAGTCCATTGGCATTTTCAGAAATGTCAAATTTTCAATACACTTTTCTAAACTTACTAGCTCGTCACAGATCATTTTGTTGATAATAGCAGATTACCAACAAATGTTGAGTTAAACTGTTCTATAAAAGAGTCACTACTTCAGTCATACCTTAGCTAAGATGAGTTATATTGAGGATTCTTGCATATAGATATTTAAGATAGAATATCAACCATTTAAAATAAATGATGGATGAAGATCACAATGAACATCTTTTAAAATCATTTTTTAATCTTTTTTCTAGACAAACCTGTCCCCTGAAACTATTTTCTAATTTTATATTTATCTGGTCATTAGACCATTCTATAAAATGTTTAATTTTCTTAAAAATACTTAGGAAGTAATTTAAGGATGACTGGACCATGGGCCAGAGCAATAGCACAGTGAGTAGGGTGTTTGCTTTGCAAGGGGTCAGTCCAGGTCCGATCCCCAGAATCTCATAGGGTCTCCTAAACACAGTCAGGAGTGGTTCTTGAGCACAGAGCCAGGACTAACCCCTGCGCATCACTGGGTGTGGCCACCAATTTTTTTTAATAAACAAAAAAGGTAGCTGTCGATCATACAGGGCCATGAGGATTGAGTTCTGTGTTGCTAGATGTATCTTTGAAATCTTTTAGTTCACGCCTCAGGTCTAACTGACATACACACATAGTATTAAACTGTCAGAATTATGGAGTGAAAGGCTAGAAGCAAATATGAATTTCTCAACTCTTGATGTCCATTTATCCATGACGCAGTATTTATTGAGACGCACCTGAGTGCATAAGCTGATATCATTGTGAACACTGGAAACAGCTTGTGTTTTTTCAACTAAAGATTGAACCCAGGTCTCCTGAATGTTAGGCACGTGCTAAACTTTTAAGCCATATCCCCAGACCCTTGGGTTGTTTGGGGATTTCTTTGCAGGGAGAAGGGTAAAAGGGGGAGTGTAGGTGTAAGGGCCGGAGTTACTCTGGCTCTGAGCCCAGCCGTCATTTCCAGTAGTGCTCAGGGTACCCTGTTCCATCAGGGATTGAGCCTGGGCCTCAATAAAGCAGGTGCTCAGCCCTCTGACCCATCTCCGGCCACCAGATCATATTAAGAGCAGCGGATAGTTTTTGTAATAAGTTAAATATATATTACTTTTTAAAAAAATTTGGAAGGACTGGCGTGATAGTGATGTTTAAATTAATCAGATTAAGGGAGAGGTCGGAGGGAATTCGAGGAATTTCCTTCCTGGGGAGGGGTCCAATCTCCTCAGGGTCCACTGTTCAAGGTTTTATCCATATCCACAAGTGGGTCAGCCTTTGAATTTTCCTCCCAGAAGTTTTGTTGACCAGTTTCACTGTCCAAGACCTTTCCTTATCTACCTGCCTACGTCAATACTACAGTGGAGAGGGCGTTTTCCTCACATACAGCCGACCCAGGTTCGATCCCCAGCATACCATAGGGTCCCGCAAGAACTGCCAGGAGTAGCTCCTGAGTGCTGAGCCAGGAGTTACCTTGAGCATTTTAAAAGTATTTTAAAATTATATATTTTGGTAGGCCAGAGTTATAGCACAGCGAGTTTGCCTTGCACGCGGCCTACCCATGTTCAGTTCCTCCACCCATCTTTGAGAGCCTGGCAAGATACCAAGAGTATCCTTCCCGCGTGGCAAAGCCTGGCAAGGCTTTATCCATATCCATATGGTGTATTCCATATGCCAACAACAGTAACAACAAGCCTCACCATGGAGATGTTACTGGTGCCCACTCGAGCAAATCGATGAACAACAGGAGGACAGAGACAGTGACAGTGAATTTATATTTCTAGTTTTGTTCTTAATAAATAATGGAATTGTTATAAGAAGATTCAGACAAACATGTCTAAAATATTTGTATGTAACTTTTTGTTGCAATGATAAACATGCAGAATCAAACACAGATATTACTTGTATTGATATCACTCTTATTTTCTCTTAATGTGTCATTGTTTTCTCTGATATGGACATTAAGTATAAATTTGAGTAGATAACATTTTTAAAAAACACACAATGGCATTACTTCTGATAAAATTCAACTTTAAACTCCTACTTTGTAATGTAATTGACTCATATAATTCCATAAAATCTCTGAGCATTTTTCTCATAATCCACAATAATTTAAATTCTTATAAGTAATATAATTGAATACCCACATACATGGGATTGGATGGAAGGATGAGTAAACGAATATGGATGTTTAATTTTATTATGTTTGAGGTTTGTTTTCTCTCCAAAGAAACATATTCAAATGTTACTTTATAGGAAAAACCACTAAGAACTGTATCCTATTGTAATTATAATAATAATAAAAAGTCTTTATTCAGAGTCATGGTTATTATTATATAATTTTCTCATTATAAGTAGCTAAGGAGCATAACGAGTGTCTCAGTTCACTGGAGAAACTTGGTTTTATTGTAATAAATATATTTTAAAATAATTTGTCCAAGATTTAGATTAATTTAAAATATAATGACCATAATCATATATCCATGTCAAATCAAGGGAACTTTGTCAAGAGCTCACCTAATGCTTTAACCAATATTTTATTTAGAACTACTGAAGCCTTATAATAATTTAGGATTATTTTTTTAATTTGGAGGAGTGTCATACCCAGGTGTGTCCAGGGCTTACTTCTTCCCAGTGGGACCCTGGGATCCATATGGGGTGTTGGGGATTGAACCCAGGTTGGCCCAATGCAAAGAGAGTGTTCTATCTACTGTACTATCACTCCAGTCACAATAGTTTAGGATTTCAAACTGAGGAAATTGCTCAAAAGGCGGAATGATTGCTTTGCACATCCCTAACCCATCCTTAGTTCATACTCAGGGTCACCTAAACCCAACTGTGTGTAATTCAAGTATGGAGCCGGGAGTAATCTCTGAGCACTACTGAGTATGGCCAAGAAACAAAAAACTAAAGCAAAAGTTTACTTTGTACAGCTTTTGAGTGTACAGTCGTTATTGGGACTAGCTGGCAGAGACTGGAGCAATAGTTCAGCAGGTAGGACACTTGCCTTGAATGTGCCCATCTGAGGCTCAATCCTCAGTATGTCACATAGGCCTTTGAGCTCCAGCAAAAGCTACCCCTAAGCACAGTCAGGTGTAACCAGTGGATGTGCTTCCTTCCAAACTACCATTCCTGAATTTGCTTCTCGGACTGCCTCACATTAAGTCCATCAAGGTGGCATTTCTGTGTTGATCCCTGTTATCACAATAAGTGAGTGATCTTTGCCACATAGCAGCCAGGTGCATGTAAATATTGTAATGATATCTGTGACTCCTGGACATTGCAGCAATGGCAGCAATAAAAATGAAGGGAGAGGAAGTAAAAAAATAAAAGACTAGATTAGCATTTTATTGAAAGGTATCATTTAAAAAAATATTTTGGGGGGCTGGAGAGATAGCATAGCAGGTAAGGCGTTTGCCTTGCATGTGGCAGCCCGGGTTCGATTCCCAGCATCCCATATGGTCCCCTGGGCATCACCAGGAGTAATTCCTGAGTGCAGAGCCAGGAGGAACCTCTGTGCATCACCGGGTATAACCCAAAAAGCAAAAAAAAAAAATTGTATTTTTCTCCCACCTTATTTGGAATTTGAAAATATTCTGTTGTAAACATTTTCATATTGTAATTTTTTCCTAAATATTATAGTAAGCAGTGGGCTGGAGCAATAGCACAGTGGTAGGGCATTTGCCTTGCTCACAGCCCGCCAGTCCAAGCCGGGTTCGATTCCTCCGCCCCTCTCGGAGAGCCCAGCAAGCTACCGAGAGTATCTTGCCCGCACAGCAAAGCCTGGCAAACTACCCGTGACGTATTCAATATGCCAAACACAGTAACAACAAGTTTCAAAAAAAATGGAGACGTCACTGGGCCTGCTCGAGCAAATCGATGCACAATGGGAGTACAGTGACAGTGACAGTGATAGTAAGAAGTCTGCCCTGACCAATATCTTCCCACGTCTTTTCCATATTCATGATATCAAAAAGGGGGGATTTTCCCTCTTCCTCGAATCTCAACAACAGACTTTTGTTTCTCCACACTCTTCTCCATCAAAGGTTAAAGGGAGGGACAGCCAGTACCCTTAAAAGGTACCAGCTCCCATCTAAATCAAACTAGAAGGAAGCTTCCAGCTCTTTCCCCTCCTGGAGATTTTTTCTCTCTTACTGACTTTTTATTATTTCTTTCTCGTCTACCCCCTATCTCTGAAGTTATTTTATTAACTGCCAGGTGCCACCTGGACCTCCAATAAAAAACAAGCCAAAAATTATTATGAAGATAGCTCATGAAGATCAAATCAAGCAATATATAGTATTGGATATATATGATTTATGAATATAAAATGACCTAAACTAGTGATATATAAATGTTATCTTTAGCAGCATGATAATGCTGATCTGATATATGGGCTGCCTTTCTAATAATTTAATAACCCATTTCTCTGTAAATGAAATCTTATCATATCACAAGCGAAGAGCAAAATTATACATTTTTTTGATATACTACTGAGTAATCAGCTCCCTTCAGAAGGATGTTTTGGATTTATAATGAAAGCATCTTAATAGCTGAAATTACTACCCACTGAGCTACTGTCACTATAACGGTCTAAAACAAATTTCCTAGAATGAGAAAAACACCACTTTAATTGAAATTCTTTAGGAAAAAATTCTACGCTCATTTTTTTAGCATGTGTGTGTACATTAAGAGGGTCATCTTTCTTTTAATTCCCTCCATTCTTCTTCTTCTCTACCTGCTCTTGCAAGTAGATTTAAACTGCTAGCATCAAATATGAAAGGGACTAGCCATTTTCTCTTTCTCCTCTGTTTCTTCAACTAAAATAATTTTCTCCACCTTAAAAAAATCTGTTATGGTCTGTTAAATTGGATTTCTCATCTCAAGTAAAGTAATCGCAAAAGACCTCACACCTGTGTGCATACAAGTCTGAAATTCTCTAAATGAAATTCTAATGTATCTTCATTTCTATTGTGAAAGCAGATCGACTGTATACGAAATTGACCATTTCATTTTACAATGCTAAACTATAACTCATACATGAAGCATGAGGTTTTCTAATGAGAAATTAATTATGTTCCATTGGTGTCCTATTTCTTAAAATAAGTAACTTCATGCCTTGACTCATTCAGTTAAAGTTTTCAAAACATTTTGGTAATTTGTAATATCTTCCAAATATACAACAAAAGTCTCCTCCACTCGGAGCCAAGAGATGACCTAGGACCTGAGTAAATATTGATAACGGCACCTTATTCTACAGTGATATTTTTCCAAATGCCTTTTTGATGAGATTGACAGGTGACAGGTGTTCCAGCAGAATATGTGTCACAGGAAAAATCAAACATTAGCTCATCAACTCAGAGAAATGAGTTCTATAACTGCATCAATTTTGTTATCAGCATATCTTAAATTCTTAATTGACCAGTGCGAGGATACATAGACACAGCAGTCATTTTGAGCCCAATGATACAGTTTCCTATGTTTCCATATACTCCTAGTTAAGTAAATGGCTGCTTTATTTATTAAAGAGACCAAGAATACTAGCAGCATACATTAGTTTCACACTTCCAAAGTTCTGTTTGGCTGGGATTGCCTTTTAAATAAAGATAATTTACAAAGGACATATGGTTCCAATTCCGAAAGCCAAGACTATAATTCTGGTTATTTTTATTTCAGAAAGAAATTTCATATGTCTAATCTCTACAAATGTAAATGTTTTCTACTAATTTCCCACAGACCTTCCTTCATCAGGGTATGTCTATGAGTATGTTTGTGTACTGTGTCTTGTGTGCACAGATGGATAAGTAGGTATTCTGTGATGTCTGTATACAGTGACCCGTTATTCAGCTGTGAAAATATAGCTTTTGCACTTGAAAAATAAAAATATGCAATTATACTGTAATATCAAGTTATAAATCAGGATTTAGAATTATATTAAATAAACCATAGCTACTCTGCAGAAGTAGTGCTAAATAAAAAAGCAATAAAGTTATGCATAAAAAAGACATGAAAAGAAATACATAAAGATGTTCCCATTAGTAGTTACTGAGTAGAGAATTATGCATGATTCCTATTTTTTTGTTTTAAAACTTTTTACACAATAAAAATAAATTTATTCTAAATTAATTTCATTTCTCCATTTTAAAAGGAATATAATTCTTAAACTATTCTATCATATGAAGATATTTTATATAAAAACATATCATTTTGTTTTGTCTTTGGCTTCAGTGCAGATGTAATACAAATTAGGTTGTTAGAAACATAAACAAAATTAATGTTTTGAAACAAGGGGATTGAAGATGATACTAAAAATACATGCTTCGTGTGTTGGGACATAGTGCAGTGTTTAGGAATCAGACCTAGTAGGCTTCTGACCTAGGTTTCATTCCTAGCACCACATAGTCCCTCTCGCATCATCACTGTACAACCCAGGCAATGTGCAGGAAGCACTGGGTATGAATCTTGAGGCCTGCAGCATGGACTGGGTGACCCAGGTATATCTGATACTATGGGCCAAAATAGCATCTGACCCTTGCTTTGAACCACTCGCCCAGATGATTGAGAATATTTGATAGGGTCCTTGTACCTCCTCACCAATGCTTAGGAAGCCAACTCCCAGTCAAAAAAAAGATACTTCAGAAATGTGCTTACTATTTTTAAAGGTTATAAAATGGGACTAAAAGTAAATGAAAAAATATATAAACAGCTTATCACCAGGTTTAATTTTTCAGTTAGGGTCAATTTACTTTTAAACTCATTGCTCTGATTAGAAGTGGCTTCTCATTTTAAATTCAGTGTGGCCTCACTAGTTTTATACTTTTCTTTTATGTGTTTTGCTAATAGAAACTGTATTTTCAAAATGTGATCTGTTGAGTTACAATGTAGCCAAATAGGATGAACACAGTTTCTCAATTTAAAGAAAACTTCATTATTAAATTTTTCATTACTGCTCTCTATTTGGTGTATTATTCTATTTGAGGAGTCAAATAGATACAAGGTAATGACTTTTTTCTAGCTATTTAAATGCTCAGTATAATATGAGGCTGGAGTGATAGTACAGTGGGTAAGATGCTTATACTCATTGTGGTCCCCTTCCAGAAGTGAGCACTGAGCATAGAACTTAATTAAATGCTTAGTTAAGTTTTAGATACCTGAAAATAAAATTTATTGGACTAGGGAAGTAATTCTTGCCTTGAATGTGTGAAGCCCTGGGTTCAATCCCTGCACTGCAAAACAAAACACCTAAAAATGTAGTTTCTTAATATGTCTGAATGTCTTTGGAAAAAGGTTGATTTTAATAGCTATTTTATTTTAGTTTTACATTATTATGCTCTATGTTTCTGTCTGCCAATATCTTTTCACATGTTCATCTGGTCTTTCTAAATATATTTAAGTACTGTAAAGAATTAGAATAAGTGTTAGGGTGTAGTATTATAGTCTGAGCATGTTACTGAACTCCATGATTTTGGATAAATAATTTAAATTCTCTATGTCTAAATTTGCATTAACCTTTAAAATAGTCTATGACTCAACCATTCTCAGTTATTAATATTGAAGCCGTAGTGATAGTCCAATGGGGAGGACTCTTGCCTTGCATGTGCCTGACCCAGGTTCGATCCCCAGCAACCCATTTGATCCCCTGAGCCCTGCCAAGAGTGATCCCTGAGCACAGAGTCAGGATTCAGCTCTGGGCACCTCTCGGTATGACCCCAAACCCGAAACAAAACAAATTAAAACCTCATTAATTGTTGATATTAAATATTGCTTTTGTTTGTTTGTTTGGGGGGCCATACCAGTCTATGCTCAGGAGTTGCTAAATACATTTTGCATCTAATTCACCATTGTAGTTAAACTGTCCCACAGTAAAATCAACTTGAAGTCTGAGAAAGCCATTGCTCCGTTCAGTTCAGTAAGGATTCAAAATTGTCAACATTAGCTTTCTTCCAAAATGTATGAGGCAGTGAGTAAGTGATATTTATTTTGATTTGAGAGCCACACCTAGAGGTGCTCAGAAATCACTCCTAACGTTGCTCAGGGACCATATTCTATGCCTCTGTGAACTCTCTGCATATGAAGGGCCTAAAACCTTGTAAGGTCTGACCCCATAGGCAATATTTAAATCTATATGAGCAAGCATCTTAAAAGTTTCAGGTTCTGACAGTACTTGTTTTATTGTTTAGTACTCACTTATAACATCATGTGTATGTACTATATTTACAGAGGATTTGCATTAAGTTATTTCTTATGCTCTTTAAAATTCTTCATATCTCAGCTATATCCAAATAAGTACTTGATAGTTACCTTCAAAACTGGGAATAGTGGTGGTGGAGAATGGGCACTGATGGGCACTGATGGAGGGATGGGTACTCGATCATTGTATGACTGAAACCCAAGCACAAAAACTGTACCTCATGGTGTTTCACTAATAAAAATTTTTTAAAAAAGAGACAGACCAAAAAAAAAAAAACTTATCCTTTTACATTGGAGCTCCTATTTGTCTTAAGAGTGTAAAGAAAGTGACTAGATATGATTGTTAACTTTTATAATACTCTCTCTGCACCTTTCATTCCTTAGTATCTTCATTGGAGGATACTAAATATAAATGGAGATAACTCATAGAATCATTATAACTATTAAAATATTATAATCAAAGTACATGGAATAATATCTCACTGTCACTATCCTGCCATTGTTCATCGACTTGCTCAAGCAGGCCCAGTAACATTGTGAGACTTGTACTGTGTTTGGCATATCAAATCCATCACCGGGAGCTTGCCAGGCTCTGCCGTGCGGGCGAGATACTCTCGGTAGCTTGCAGGGCTCTCCGAGAGGAGCGGAGGAATCGAACTCGGGTTGGGCATGTTGGCTGCATGCAAGGCAAACGCCCTACCTGCTGGGCTATCGCTCCAGCCCCAAGGAATAATATATAGCATATTAATACTTTTATGTGAACTTTTAACTTTTGAATACAGATTTTACTTTTGTTTCCTCATTCTGTCTAGTGGTTAACAAAACATGGTAAATATACTATATTGGGTGGAGTGATAGCACAGCGGTAGGGTGCCGACCAGACCGAACTGGGTTCGATTCCTCCACCCCTCTCAAGAGAGCCCAGAAAGGTACCGAGAGTATCTCACCTGAATGGCAGTGCCTGGCAAGCTCCCGTGACGTATTTGATATGCCAAACACAGTAACAAGTGTCACAATGGAGATGTTACTGGGCCCGCTCCAGGAAATCAATGAACAATGGGAGGACAGAGCTACAGTGCTAAAAGTTTGGGGCTAGAGTGATAGCACAGCAGGTAGAGCATTTGCATTGCATGCAGTCAATTGGGATTCATCCCCCAGCATCCATGAGCCCACCATGAGTGATTCCTGAGCTCAGACTCAGAAGTAACCCCTGAGCACCACTGCAGGTGGCCCCAAACCAAGTATATATATATATATATGTATATATATGTATATGTATATATATGTATATATATATTAGTAATAAAGTTACCTGTGTAAGGTTGCAGTCGTTATTTTTCTTGTTTTTGTTTGTGGGCCACACCAAACGAAACTCAGTTTTTGTTTTAAGGCCACTCCTTGCTCTACACTCAGAAATTATTTCTGGCAGTGCTCAGAAGACCATATGGAGTGTGGGTGCGAACCTGGATTGACCCAGGATTGACCTGGATTGACAGCAAGGGAAGTGCCCTACCAGCGGTACTATCTGTCCAGCCCCCATATTTAGTTATTTTCAAGTGACGTGATGGTATGTTTATGGAAGGGTAGTGTGGGTGTGTGGCGGCGGGGGATGGAGGGAGGGAGGAGTGCGGAGAGACACCTGTAGTGTCAGGGCTGAGTGCTGAGGTTCTGTTCTCAGGGATGTCCTGTGATGGAGCTGCATGACCTTGTGCGGTGCCAGGGATCAAACCGTTTGACTGCGCGCAAAGCAAAAACTCTGCCCTCTGTACTAACTCCTGTGTATTTTTTCATTATTTTATACTACAGACGTATTATAGAACAATTTACACTATAAAGATTATACCTAAATACAGTTCTAATTGCATAGAATATTGACTAGTTTTGGTTTTACAGTTGCATTGGTCTTCTTCCTCTTTATGGTTAAGTCAGTTTCTTTACACCTTCAAAATGAGTTGATTTTTTTTATAAGTTTCTTAATTGTTATTCTATACTTTGTCTTTGAAGATGTTTATTTTAGTAGAGATAATGCTTGTGATTTAGTGTGCTTGAAAACTGAAATATAAATATATTCTGTAGCACTGTCCTCCCATTGTTCATCGATTTGCTCAAGCGGACCCAATAAAGTCTCCATTGTGAGGCTTATTGTTACTGTGTTTGGAATATCAGTCAGTATGAACCCGTCACAGGTAGCTTGCCAAGCTTTGCTGCTAGGGTGAGATATTCTCGGTAGCTTGCTAGGATCTCCGAGAGGGGCGGAGGAATCGAACCTGGGCCAACCGGGTCTGCCGCGTGCAAGGCAAACGCCTTTCCACTGTGCTATCGCTCCAGCTCCATAAATATATTCAAAGGAAGTAATTGTACCTGGCATTTAATTAGTGGATCTTGCTATTTCAGTATTGTGATTGACTCATTCACTTTCTCATATGCATCCATTAACATGTCACATATTATATTCCGCCCAGTTCTTTGAATATGTTTGACTTGGTTACACATGGTTCTAGGTGTTGGGAACTTAGTACAGTCGGTTGGGAGCTTGCCTTGCATGCGACCCTCAGTACCCCATATAGTCTCCTGAGCACCACAGGAGTTCTCCCTCAGTGGAGAGCCAGGAGTGAGCCCTGTGCAACACTGGGTTTCCCTCTCTCCAAAAAATAGAGTGGTAGGGACGAGAGGTAACGAGAGGAGAACCTTGCTCTCAGAGAGTTCATGTCTATTTGATATATCAGTTCCTTAATATGTCTCCTATTAAGTGTTTTAAAATTCATTTTATTCACATCTTCTCAGCTCGCTTCAATATAGTATTAACAAAGCTGTCGTTACAACTTCATAGAAAATTTGTCTTAATTACTATCTTTTTCTGACAGCTCATTCAAGCATTTGATTGGAGGTTTGGATGATGTTTCTAATAAGGCATATGAAGATGCAGAAGCTAAAGCAAAGTAAGTAGATTTTATCTTTCACCTTAATCCTGATTTTAAGTGTTATGATAAAAATGTTCTCTGTATCGGCTGTTTTTGATAGAATTTTTGGGGGCTTAAGAACATAGTTCAACACTCTTGACAGGTTGAAATGGATTGCTGAAGATTAAAAAGAAGTAAACTATTTAAGGCATCCATTACATACATGCTTATTTAGTAGATTCATCTCACCTTAGACATGAAATCTTAATTTCCTTAGAAAGATTATCCAACAAGGAAAAATGGTTAGCTCACAATGAAATACAAATAATTTAATGCCAAATATCATTTTAATAGATATTTTTGTGAAATTATATGAAAAGCCAAAAATATTTTACCATGTGAAAATATTATTGCTTTATATTGAATTTTTATGACTTGTGTTCACAAGTATCTGATATAGTATAATCTATATATAGTCTTCCCCACATTTCCCCAGTGAAATATTTTTAATTGTATTTGATATCATGCAGAACATGATTTTAGATAACCATAAGTTATATGTAATCTTAATTGGATCTATATGTAAGAATATAGATGGAGATAAGTTATCAATGTAATGAACAATTAGCAAAATTTATCATAAATAAATTTCAGAATCAAAGCATAAGCTTTTCTGTCTTGAGAGCCTGTGAAGTTTAAAAAAATTGATCTATAATTAAAATTTAGAACTGTAGCTTATACTGACTGATAAAACTGTATTCTTTTCAAAGCTATGGAAATACGTTTATAGCTTATTCTATATCTAATTTAATTTGTTTTCTCTCCAGAGGTACATAGATTAACATTCTGGGATCAAATGTTAGTACTACCACTGCTAACCATAGCTTAAATAATAAAGTGACCACTGCTAATACCAAACTTCACAGTTACTAGTGTACTAGTGTAGTTGATATTGTGTATGATTGGTATTAATTTTTCTGCCTTTTCTATTACAGTTGGTTAAAATTCACATATTGTTTAGATTTAGATTTTAGATATTGGTATTAACACTAATTCTAATAAAAAGTAAAGGGAGCCATTTAAGCTAGCTTATAAATTTTAGGAATTTTAAATATCAACTTGTATTTATTAGACTTTATCCCTAGACAAGTTTCTTGCTGTGTTAAACTAATATTTATAACTTATATCTATCTATTTTCTTACATATAGATCCAATTAAGATTACATGTAATTTTTGGTTATCTAAAATCTTATTTAAAATGTGCTTTTGCTAACATCTAAGTATTTTAAAGCACTAGATAAAAGCTTTTAAAACAGATGTATCCTCTGTTCTATTTCTGTTTCCATGATAAACTTGAAAGCTTATTTAGGCAGATTTATAATGAGAGGTTTTGCATAACTCCTATTCTTGCTACCCATAGGTAAGACTAGTCATGGCTAGTAAAATTGATGTGATGGAAAGTAAATGTGGATTAGTGAGACCCCTCGCACTCTACTATCATTGGTCTATAAAGAAGACTGTGTGCATATCATAAAATTTGGTCATTCAATGGTTTTCTTGCACATATTTCAATAAACAATAACAAATACATTGAAATTCATATTTAGACAGACCCTAGATGTGATAGTAGTTTATCCCATTAGAAGAGTACTGGAAGAGTATGACAAATATGACCCAGCTGGAGGCCAAAACCTTGGTTTCTGCTATTTATACATAATGAAACACCTGCTTCTCAATCTCTTTACCTTACCTTAAAATAGTAGTTTTGGAAATGTAGGATAGAATGTATAAAATTACTTTGTAATTATAAGGGATATATAATTCAATGATATTGTTAATAGCATCATTAAAAATGTCTCCTAAAGCACTTCGTACATAATACATTAAATATATTTTATTTGAATTTACAGAGAATTATTGCATATATGTTTTACAAAACAAATTCTATTAGGACAAAAATCCTTTAATCTTTTTAGGTTAACTGTTCTTTGTCAATCATGAATTAAACCTACCCTAGGAAATATTAATATAACTTGTATAAATTACTGAGTGAAAAGCAAGTTTAGTTGTAACTAGAGAATAAAGAAGGATAATGAATGACTACTGCTCAATATTATAAAATAATTTTATTTTGACCACACATTTGATGTGCTAAAAATTATCCATTTATGTATACGTGATTATAAGTCAACAGGGGAGACTACTTTGAATTTTCTGTTCAATTAATATTAATCCAAATAAATTCCTAGCCCATATTTTTCAATAATAGTTTTTCAAAGTGTATAATCATTAGCCTATTTTCTAAAAAGACCGATAAAACAACCCTTATTCTTTAAACAATCAAATAAATGCTAGAAAATATAGCAGTAAGCCTTTAACTTTAAAATTGTATTGTTACCTAATAAACAATATCTCAAGATTCATAAAGTTGAATGTATCTTTTTAATTGGGCATTGCATCACTCAGAGAACTCAAACTGTGAATTATTTCCTAGGGAAAACAATTTAGTTGAACTGATAAGTTCTAAACATCTGTGTTAGCATTATAGTCTCCTTAATGGATTTCTTACCCATAAGTACATTGTGCCTTCACTTTTTAATTTAAGAAACTGAAAGAATTTGTCAACATTTGGAGACTAGTAATAGGGTCTATTTGTGTTAAATTCACCAGATAAAATCCTATTTACCTTATACATTTCTAAATAGATTGCAAAATTTTTATTGGTTAGAACTTAAGTCTTTACTATTCTAAGCTATATATTTTTTAAAGATCGCCTGCATTTTTGCAAAAGACACTGAAAATTAGTATTTCTTAGAACCCAGCTAAAAGAATCACTTGGTTTTTTTCTTGTAAAGTCATTGTTGATAACTGTCTCATTGCCTACTTGGGTGAAAAGAATAACATAGGACTGAAAATGATTTACAGAAATATTTAGAAACTCAATTTTGAGAAACTCATTGGCTGCTAGCCTAATCAGGCTCAATGATAGAATGAGTATGAAAAAATAGACCATCACTTTTAGGAACTGTCACTGCCACTGCCCTCCTATTTTTCTTTGACTCACTCGAGTGGGTACCAGTAATGTCTCCATTGTGAGATGTGTTGTTACTGTTTTTGACATATCGAATATGTCACGAGGAGCTTGCCAGGCTTTGCCGTATGTGTGAGATACTCTCGGTAGCTTACCTGGCTCTCCAAGAGGGGTGGAGGAATCAAACTCGGGTCGGCCGTGTCTGCTGTGGCTGCATGTAAGACAAACGCCCTACCCGCTGTGCTATCGCTCCAGCCCAACTACCCTAAATTCAGTTCAAGTACTGGTTCAAGAAAGATTGAATTAAAAGGAATATCCAATGAGACTGTTCTAAGAACTCCTCTACTATGGGATCGATGACTTCAACTCACCTCATGAGATATATTTCCTAAAAGGGAAATTATTCATGACAGAAACTACCTTTATTTAAGCTTCTCTTAATTGTTGCAAATTATCTAGTGATGGCTTCTCTTTTTGAAAACATCAAGTCCTAATTGCAGAGACATTAGAAGAGGAAAGAACACATCAAAATTAAGCATCATTAACCATTAAAAAGTACCAGACGTGATGAAAGGCACACATTATTTTCTTTTGAGAATATGTATCTGATCATTTAATATATCTTTGGAAATATTACTTGTGATGAGTGAGGTGTTGTGCTTAATAACGTGCATATCTAATAGAAAATATTTTCTAATATAAGAACCTTGCACTTTAGTGGAAAGATGGAAAGACTAGTTCTGAGAATAACTATGATAGTTACTGTGATATAGTTCTGCTTTTATATAGATGCTTATCTTCATCTTTACATGTTTTCTTATAAAAATAATCCAGAAATGTCAAATAGGAAAAAAAACTTTTCATTGTAAATATTTCTGATATATAATTAGACTTTTTCTTAGGTGAGATATTTTGAGGTCATCCTTAAGATATCGTTGATGTCTTAAATGCAAGATACTGTACTTAACAGTCAACATCTCTTCTCCTAATAGTAGTCTATACATTTGTGTGCATTCATCTATTTGTACATATAATCTTCATTTAACATATCTTGTCCCATTTAATACTACATTATAAAAATAGTTCATATAAAATCGCATTCTAAAAATGTGGTTTATATATGCCTCAACTTTATTCCAAGATTATTACTATAGGTAGGAAGAAAATAGCAATGTTTTATTTATTAAAATGTTAATTTATATGAAAATGTATACTTTTATTTTCACTTCAAAAATATAATGCAAAAAATCAAAGCCAAACACAATTGATATTATCTTTGTTTTACAATCTATACATATAGTGCATAATTTTGTATCCTGCTAGTTTCCATTTAGCATCTATTATAAATTTTACAATACTAGTCATGTGTACATATGTATGCATATGGAAATACACAGAATTAACTAAGAAAGATAAATTAGAGAAGAAAAACCAGATGCATGACAGAAATGAACTGTATGTGCTTCAAGAATACCAGAGAAGAAAATATTACTGTTTGTTGCCAGAGTTCTAGTTTGTTAACAAATGTCAACTGGACTTAGCAAGTAGCTGGTTGATGTTCATCTTAAAATGAAATGATAGGGATTAAGTTTCTAAATGTTCTGAAAATAAACCTGATTTGAAGAAATAAGAATCAATGAACTGATACATAATTATAAGAACTGTTGAGTAAAATAGACAGAATGTGTGAGAAAGATTACTGATCTTCCATGTTGAAAGGGAGGCGTACATATGAAATACAATAGAAAAGGATTGAGAAGAAGACTGAGAGTTCAGGTATAGGGAAATAGATCTCTGCCTTTTAATTTTTATTATTGAAGGCAGGCTTCATAGGAAAGGTCAGATCCTCGCCACCATAAATTACACTACTTGATGCAATTATTTCTTAGTAATGAAGGTTTTGGTTTTGGTTTTCTGTCATATTGGGTAAAATATTCCTTTAGGTATAAATAAACTGCCCCAAATAAACTGTAAAAATTAAAAATTCTCTTTAAGAGGAAGTAAATTTTTCACTAACAAGAAATTTGTGCATTGACTCACTGTTTTTTCCGCCTGTAATAAGAGTATCCTTTTGGGAACAGGAACAAAAGAAACACTAAACAAGACAAACTTGCAAATTTAAAGACCTACTTCAAAATCACCATTTTGTCCTCACGGTGTTCCTTAGTATGCTGTCATATTTGTTGTACTGGTAAATGGACTTTAAAACATAATATATACTAAACATGTTAATAGTTACAGAATATATAAAATTAAAAATGAGCAAAAACAATGAAAACAGGGATTATATGAACATAAAATCATGAAAGTGTGCAAAAGCAAAGAAAGCTTCTTCTACAAAATAGACCCTTATAAATGCAAGCACACAAACGTTAGAGGCACCAGGATTGTCTCCCACTTATGTCAACTGAAGAATGAAGAATTGTAGTCACTTTCCTCCACTCTTAGCAAGAAATACAGAGAAGAGCAGCATGAGCATAAACCATTCTTCTGGCATTTCCGTGCATTTCAAATAATATTTCAATCTGGTTTCCATAATTAGTCCCATTGACACAAAAGTTTCCTTTGTACACATTCACAAAGATATATTTTGATATAACTGATATTTTGGGGAATGCTTTGTTGTGGAGTTTTGTTGTTTGATACTATGTGACAGCAGTAAAAGATGTTCTCTCCCTGTACTTCACTAGCAGAGACAACACTTTAGTTGCTCTCTCTATTTGTCACAAGGAGATTGCTCTGTGTGCTTTGGCAGAGAGTGCTTTGACCGCGGCCTTTACTCATCAAAAGTGCCTCAACCACATGAAAGCAATACGAATCAGTATTGTTTGGTAACATCTTCCCCAATGCCCCAGAGCCATCTAGCATCTAACATATCTGAGATATTTAAGTATGCAATGAAATACACATGGGTTTTCTCCTTTGAACACCCTGACTTTCAAAGTTTGGGTGTTTTTCTGCTAGGCTTTTTAAAGATCTTAGTATTTCCACCCTCTTATCAACAAGTTACTTAAACCAACTTAGACTAAGCAGTTCACAGGGAAATGAGACTGGAAAATTGTTTTTCCCCCCTCTATAAATAATTATAGAATATCCCTTTCCAAGATAGGAACTGTGTGCCCATTAAAAATGGAATTATTAAATAACCCTCAAACCAGAATTAGAGCTTGCTGACTATTTCTAAGACTGAGAAGATAGCCCCACTCCCTATGCAGTAAAATGTGTTTTTCATTTGACTGCACAGTAAGCATAGAGGACTTGAAAAATCTGCAGCAGTTGGCCCTAATCTGGACATAGGCTTTGGGCTATGCAGGAGATGTTTTCTTTTTCAAACTCCAGTACATGTTATCAGGCTGAAAGGGGTATAGACTGGTTTCCAAGGCCAGCATGACTAGCCAACTAGTACTTAGTGTGATTTGCAACTACAAAGTAAAATTGCTCTTAAATGCAAGACTGATTCCATAGCTCTATTGAAAAACAAAACAAAACAAAACAAAATGATGTTCATGCTAAAACTTCTTATGCCTTGGGTAGAATTATTTTCTTTGATTCCTTAAAAATTTTAAAACTCTCAAAGGCCATTTTCTAATTTCTTCTGTGCAGCACTTTTCTTTAAGACTCCCCAGGTAGCAAGACTATAAAGGTGAATTTCAGTATATAACCTTGCCTGCAACCTTTTCTAATTGACAGAGGATAGGGCGAACGATAATTGAAAATTCCAGTACTGCTGACTTGCTTGGTGAATGCAGACAAGTCATTTCCTTGAGCTCTGTTTTCTTCTTCTGGAAAGGAACAATGATTTCTTTCCACTGTTGCCTTATTAGATAATAATGATTGGAAATTGCTTTTAAAACATCAAGAGCTCTTCCAGTCCAAGGATAGATTGGTCTCATATGGCTATTAGTTCAGCTTTTCCAGAACCCTAAACTTCTGTAGAAAAAGTAAGCAGTCCAGTGCAAGGATCTTTTTCATATGCTGATATCGTAGAACCTGTTTGTGATCTGGTACTTTTTAAAGAGCAGGAACTAATAATACGTACTATGTTGCTTGTTTCAAATGAAATGATTTCAGTTGAGAACCATTTCTGTCGAAAAACAATAATCCTTGGCTAAATTATCTTTAAAAAGTGTCTTTTTATCTTAATTTTTTATCTTAAAAAATTACCTAAAAAGTGAGGTAAGTTTTTGTCCCTGGAGTGAAGATAGCATATTTTTATTCTACGCTACATATAACTTTGGGCCACTATTTTTAATTTTTTAGTAAAGTAGGATTATACTATAACAATATATTTTAGGTGATTATCATAAAAAAGCTGTGTCAGTGTATACTACATTAAGTTCTACACTGAGTTCAATTCTATCTTCAGCATAACAGCTGACACCTTGCTGCTGATTCTACCCTTCCTATACTGCATTCCCTTCTGATAACAACTGAGTCTTTATGCATAAAGGATTTTTCATTTTGGTTTGGGTGTGTGCACCATATCCTGTGCTGCTTAAGGCTAACTTCTGACTCTGTGCTCAAAGGTCACTATTAGAGGGCTTAGAGGATGTTACGTGGTACCAGGGATTGAACTCATGTCAGCCCTGTTTATGACAAGCACCCTACCTGCTGCACTAGCTTTCCGGGCCCTGAAGTTTATTTTTTCTTATATTAAGTTCAAAGTATTTTTAGTTTCCGTATGTGCCACATTGCATGATATTGATCGTTTTTTAGTTATCTAAGCATTATACTTTCTTACTCTATCCATGTTATTGCTGACGGTAGGCTTTCACTGTTTTCTAGTGTAGTGTTTCATTGTGTGAGTGTCTGCGCGTGTGCGTACCTGCGCACATCTTCTATATCTACTTATCTATCGATTGTATTTCTGTTGTTTCCAACACTGGGAGTAGGTTGTGTCTAACAACATGGGAGTAGATTTACTTCATTGAATTAGTGATTTTGTATTCTTTGGTAAATTCTCAAAACTAAAATATTTGTATTGCATGGAATTTATACTTTTAAGTTTCTGAATAATCTTCAGTATGTTTTCCATAGTGACTGCATCAACTTATCGATTTATATTCCCACCAACGGTGTACAAATGTTGCCTTCTTTTTGTGTTATCTCCAAGTTTGGACCACCTGAGAGAATATATTTTATTCTGGTGAGAGCAAGAGTAATGTCCAGTTCTAAAGTATCTCACGAGCAAGGCCAGATTCACATAGTAAGAGTACTTCCCTGCTTTTTCAGAGAGCCCAGTCTTAGAGTCCTTTTGATTACTGTTCCATATGACCTTGCACACGTGATACAGTGTCTGTTCCCTAACCTGTAAAATACAGCAATCTTAGAATTCTTTATAATTTATTTATGATGTAGATGTTAATAAATCCTTTATTGGAAGCACAAATACCTTTCATAGAATTAATACTTTTTATTTTTTGTTTTCTACATTTTTAAAGAAGACATACTTATGGTTGTCAATAGAAAATAGACTCTCAAGAACCATGAAATAATTTATATGTTTATAACTTAGCAAAGTTTACTAAGCTCCATATTAAAATTCTTAGAATTTGTATTGCTGTTAATGCTTACTTTATTCAAATATTTAAATTAAAAATTGGCTCAATTGTTCTGGTAATACACTTTGAAAATGCTCTGTTTTTAAAGGCTATTTCACTATTATCAGTTAACAGTTTTATCATTATACATATAGTTTTATCATTATACATATAATTTTATCTTATTGTGACATTTAGATATGATATTAAATCAGACTAGCTTTCAAAAAATGCCATTAGAAAATTAGAGTACCTTTAAAACAGTAAAATTATACCAGTATTTTCCCATCAATTTCTTTTAAAAACAAATGATTTTTAAGTAATGAATTAACATAACAGCAGAAATCATTTCAGTACAATGAACACAATGTACTATGTTTGTTAGTGTCTTTAAATTGTTAGTTGAGGAAGATGAGATATCATAGTGAAGCAAAGTTGTTAAAGTTATTTGTGGATATGATATAATTTCTTCCAATACATAATTTGCAAGCATTAGTGAACTCTATAGAATCTGTGAATTACTTTAGGTGACTGACTTATTCAATAGTCAATCATATATACATGATATAAAACAAAAACTGTCATTACAACATGCAGAATCTGCAAAAGCATTTTAGACATCCCAAATGTTTATTGATTGATTATACCAAATAAAGAGAGGATACAATAATCATTGTATAACTGAAAACTAAGCACAAAAATTTGTAAGTCTACAACTGTACCTCATGGTGTTTCACTAATAAAAAATTTTTTAAAAATAAAAAAGAGAGGACAAGGAAAATTTATAAAGTGATGAATTTAAAACTATTTCAGTTTTACAACCTGGAGAAACATTACTTAGTGTGTCTATAAACTTTTCCTCAGTTTTGATTGACACTGAGGAAAAAAAAATAGTATCGCTCTCATGCTGTAAAACTGGCTTATCAAAAATGTGCAATTTAGAAAAGATTTTAACTTAAAAAGTCCTATTCTGATAACTGTTCCCCCCATCAAAAATTTCTGCCCACCATGCTAGTGAGAAGATAAATTTTAGCTATTACTCTGGTTGAGATTTAAGGGTGTTCTTTCTCTTAAATTCTTTGTATAACTTGAATAGTTAAGTGAATGATGAAGAATATGCTTTATATTGTAGAACAACTCTTCATTTCAAATGGACTTAAGAACCTGCCTTCAATTTATAGAAACCATTAAGGGACCAGCAACACTTTAGGGGTTAAGGCACAGGCCTTGCATACAAATAGCCCCAGTTTGAGGGCTTCTACGACGTGGTCTCCCGTGGCATCCCTGGATACCTAGCATCACTGGGTATGGCCCTGGAAGGTTCTGAAGACTGCAGGCGTGGCCTGCATAGCCCTCGACACGACAACACGGGAGCGATGCCACATCCTCAGACCCTTTCATTAAGTCACAGGCCCAGTTAGCTGAGAATTGCTGGGAGGTTTCCAGTGACTCCTGAATTCTGCTTGGGCAGGTCCAAAAACAACAAAAAACTATTAAGGAAATGGCACCTTTATATACACAGACCAAAGGAAATATGATGTATTTTCGAGTAACAGTGGGAAATAGAGAGAATATCAGTGCCTATTTTTTACAGTACTGAAAACTGTTGCATAATTATGCAATTGTATACTTTATCCTTCTACAATAAAATGAGTGATCAAAATAACTCCCTTTATATGCCCTTGACCAGAGGAAAGCAGAATGGGAGTGTAGAGGCAGCAGGAATATAGAAGTGGCAGATGATCACACTGAAATGTGATCACCCTACCTCACTTAAACGTGCATGCAAGCACGTGCGCGCACACACACGAAGATACACTATCAGGTAATAGTGTTAAAAGATATTACATTATTCAGGGTATAAAGGTAAAGGCCCTCCTGTTGATCGTCGATTTGCTCGAGCGGGCCCAGTAACGTCTCCATTGGAGACTTTGTTGTTACTGTGTCTGGCATATCGAATACTCTCGGTAGCTTGCCGGGCTCTCCGAGAGGGGCGGAGGAATCGAACTCGGGTCGGCCATGTTGGCCGCTTGTAAGGCGAACGCCCTACCCGCTGTGCTATCGCTCCAGCCCATTCAGGGTATATTTTAACTAAATTTTAACTATACTGCATATATAAACCACACTAAGAAATCATTAAAGTCAAACATATTTCTTTCTATAAAACTGTGTTTCTCAAGCTTTTTTCATACTTGGCCCCCTTTCCACCTTGTTGACTTGTGACTTTAGTCTTATGCCTTGCAATTTTCACCTGTGGACTCTGACAGAGAAACATTGTTTTAAAAGGCACATATACTCCAGATATCAAATAGCTACTGTTTCCAAGCAGAGAGATCTCACCTCAACATTGTAGGATTGCTGATAATGCCACTAATTTGTATCTATTTCTCAATCATATCTACTCCCAACACTTCTATTGAAAACTTTGGGGTTTTACTATTCCAACAACCAGTTCTTGGCTCTCTGGATGCTACTAGATTTCTGTAATTTTACTATCACATTATTTAAATATAGCACAAACCCCCAGAAAATAAGGGATTAATCCCACAAACTCCTCCACTTCACATATCTGCCCCGAGTCCCAAATTGCCTCCTCTATCTCTTATTTGCCAGTTACAAACTAAACTATAATTTTTGATTAGCCCCTTACCACAAAACTTTAATCTGTGTCTTTAATTTGCCACAATGACTCACAGTCTTTAGGATAACACTTTACTTAACATTATTGTTTCATTACAAAGAATTAACTCAGGGAAGTTCAAGCAGCTACATGGGTCAAACGTAGGTGAGCCCAGAATTTGCATGTCCCATCCCACCTCCAGTCACAAAGCTCCCACAAAATTGAGGGAATATGACTGAAAGCCCCAAATCTCCAGTCATGCCTTGCTTGTCCTGGTGACTGGGTCCTGTGTTAGGTATTCCACATACTATTATTTAAAGCTAAAATTTTCATACTTCAGAGATTCCATGAATTTTAGGACCTGTGTTCCAGGAAGCAAGGACTAAAACCTTAAATATATTCGGGGGCTGGAGAGATAGCACAGCGGGTAGGGCGTTTGCCTTGCACGCGGCTGACCCAGGTTCAATTCCCAGCATCCCATATGGTCCCCTGAGCACTGCCAGGAGTAACTCCTGAGTGCAGAGCCAGGAGCAACCCCTGTGCATCACCGGGTGTGACCCAAAAAGCAAAAAATAAATAAATAAATAAATAAATAAATATATTCACCACTATTTCATAATATTAGATAAACATATTCCTTTCACCACCTCTAAAGTCATGGTAATAAAATATATTTTTAGATATTGCCAGATATTTGTTATGAGTGGGATAAACAGGACAATGTTTGAAGAAACAATTACTACAAATAAAAAACAGTAAGTATATAATTATTAGGGGGTTAAATGATATACCAATTATATGATTTTTATCAAAAATTGAAATGATACATAACTTTCCTTACTTCCGGGAGAAAAGTTTAGGTGTAAAAGAAAGTATTACAGTTTATATCAAATCAGACTTTAAGCTCTATAGGATAAAGTCTGCCAAAATTTTATTAATGTTAATGCTAGAAACTGACTACAGGATTCAAAAGACCAATCTGTATACAGTGAAGATTTCTAGTTTTCCCCCTAAATATAAAAGATATTTTAAAATCATAATTATTTCTTCAGGGAAGTAGAGTTTTATCGAAAAAAATAATTTACTGGGAAGGTTGGATTCAATAGGCTGGCTACTAAAACTTCATTTTGTTTTAAGATCTTAGAGTTAATAGATTTGCCAATACTGATACAACAGTTACACACTAAGTTGAATGATATTTTTCACATTAGATGCTAAGTCACTGCAATAGTCTCAAATGTAATTACTTTTTATAGGATAAAACAGATTTTCTTTTTATTTATATAACCCCTGGAGTTATAATAGTAAAACGTAGTGTTGTATTAAGATTGAAAACACAAAAACAGATTTTAGGTAAAGCAACAAACCTATAACAAAGGACTGATATTACACTGGAAATAAGATACAGGTGCATATTGTGAAATTAAATTCTCTATACCACAAGAATAAATGTGCTGTAGGCAAAAACAGAGGTGCTTTTTGGGACTAGAAGTCACAAATTTGACAGTCTCTCCAGAGAACAGTATTTTTACATTATAAGTTCTGTCAGCGTGGTTTTATTAACCATCAGGAATAAAGGCCATGCCATTCTTTAGGGCCACCTTGTGTCTAAAATCTAGAGATTCTGAAACCCTAATGGCATATTGTCATGCTGTTGCCCATTATCAAAATGCTATTCTCTGAATGCTTCGAAAAGCCCAACACTGGTCACTTTGACCCCCTATTGGGCTGAAGAAAGAACCAGAAGCAATTAAATCCATGTAAAGCTTTGTCATCTATACTTTCTCGGCTACAGAAAGTGGACATTTAAAATACAGGGAATGCTAGAATTTTTGGTCTAGAAAAGAAAGTTAATGGGGATTAGAAATACATAAGACAAAGAATTTAAAAAATTTTAATTCTTTTTGTTTTGGGGCTCACACCCAGAAGTTCTCAGGGCCTATTATTCCTGACTCTGCTCAAGGATCACTCCTAGGAGTGCTTGGGGGTCCTTATGGGGTTTCAGGGATCAAATTCAGGTTGACCACATTAAGAAAAGCACCCTAGCTACTGTATTATTGCTCCAGTCCAATAAGTGATTATTAAAGCTATTAAAAAGTGCCTCTCATAGAGGCAGCAGGTGGGTGGGAGGGAAATGAGGTATGTGTTGGGGGTAGGGGGGGCTGAGGGGCATTGCTAGAGGGAAGTAAACACTGTTGAAGAGATTGGTGTGGATAAATTAAATTCCTACAACTCAGTTATGAACAACTTTGTATTTCGTGGTGAATTAATAAAAGATTTTTAAACTCCCAATTAGGTCTGGAAAGAGTACAGAGTTCAAGGCATTGGCTTTGCAAGCAGCCAAATCCATTTTAGTCCTCAGTATAGCATATGTTCCACTGAGCACTGTCAAGAGTAATCCTTGAGCATAAAGCCAGGAGTAGTCCTTGAGTACAGCCAGGGTAGCCCAACACCTCCCCCAATTTGAGGGGCAAAATAGTGGGTTACAAACCACATTTTGTCATTTTTCACACAGCACAGCGGGTAGGGCGTTCGCCTTACAAGCGGCCAACATGGCCGACCTGAGTTCGATTCCTCCGCCCCTCTCGGAGAGCCCGGCAAGCTACCGAGAGTATTCGATATGCCAGACACAGTAACAACAAAGTCTCCAATGGAGACGTTACTGGGCCCACTCGAGCAAATCGACGATCAACGGGAGGGCCTTTACCTTTACCTTTATATATTTCATGCAGTAGGTCACTATCAATAATTTTATTACGTCAGAATGCATTCTATTCACTAGTATATTTATTAAGGTTTTTCATATGTGCATATATACACACAGATATGTATATATAAACAATATATACAACATATAGCATATTTGCGGGGTATGATATGATATGATATGGTCCAAAAAAAACAACAAAAAGATTATTTTTCTCATGTCTTTTGGATAATTAGATTTACTTTAAGTTTGCAGATTACACCCTTAGGTGTGCAGCTGAATCCAAGAAGACAACAAATAAAAGAGGCAAGATCTGCTTCTTTTAACATGCAAAGCACGTCTCAATCTCACATTGGGCTGCTAATGTGAACACAATATTCACAGAACAAGTTCATTGTCATTGTGAATCAACTTTTTCTTCAGTTCAAATACATCAGTTACACAATAGAGCAAGAAGTGCAGAAACAAGTATACTCCCTCTGAGGAATCTAAAATCTAATAAATACACCAATTATAATGTTGATTGTGGTGTTATGTAACAAAGTGGAACTAGAAAATATGATACAATCCTTTAGAAAGGGGACCTCGCCATCACTATTTTCTGTTTTTATCAAATGTATAATACATAAAGAAAATTAAAGAAATGTTTTGTTGGGGGAGGTTATTCTTTGTGTAGATTAGTTTGCAAACTATATCTTTTGTTTATAGTATAATGATCTATAATGATTGGTGGGTTCTAAAAAATTGCTAGTACAAGCAGTGTGAGGCTTACTTTATGATTAAGAGTTCTAGCAACTCCCCCTGCTGGTGGATATTTGTGAGTGGGGAGGTTGATGAAGTCCTGAGTTTCACTCATTGTCTCAGATCTCAGGTCCTTGTAAACTCATTTCCATGACCAATAATTAAATTAGTTCATTGGGCCTTTATTGTGTTCTGAAAAATTGACCCTGATCAAATTGTAATCTTGGATCCTGTTTACAGATGCAACCAAGCAAATAATAAGAAGCTTATTCTGCCTTTCAGATTGCTGCCAGCCTTTGAGAGATGACTATTTAATAATTACCACCTTCATTAATAATCTTAAGTGATTTTCAGAATTTGAAAGCTCTAATGATTCTATAATCACAAATGTTGATTACTGCAATTCTTAATCTGACTTTATTAGCTACACAAATGGAATATTTTCTATTATATATAAGCAACTTACATGAAAACTCTCAACAATAGCAAAATTTCATGGTCTAGATGAAATTTATAATGAGGATCAGGAGAACTGACAAGTCTATATATTTCTAAACTATATTTATTGCTTTACTCTGTAATTTAAAAATTGGCAGAAATCTATATAACCTTCACAAAACAAATATCCATTAATTAAAATGCTCAGGTAATCAAAACAATGTAAATTCTATAGAAAGTTAAAATGTAAATGTATTCTAAACTATAATATAGTTATTAATTACAAGCTAGTTGTTTTGAAGCCACTTCATTAAATTCTAAAATAAAGGATATCAGACAGCTATACAATACTGTTATATTAAAAACTTTTACTATGATATGAAATGTCATAAATGAATTTATGATTTATTTCTGCAACAATTGTATGATAATTTTCCACCCTAACTTTGCAGATAAGTTAGGACAGCTAATATGATTAAAGTAAAAAAACAGTATGATTAAAGTCAAAGTTACACAACTTGCAGGACTGGAATCCATACTAACCACTAGATACTTACTGCCAGAACCCATATTGAACTTTTAAATCCCAAGCCATTTCATATATATATATATATACACATATATATTTAAGTGATGAATTTTGAAAATTTGTTATTATATCAATTTCCAATCCGAGAAAGCAGTGCAGTTAACTCTTCCCCTACAGAAAATCACCCATATTCAGTAGATAGCAATCTTTGGCACAGTTACTTCATCTGACTCTTTTTACAACATTTTTTAGTTCTTTTTATTTTTACTTAAGCATTCTGATTTATAACATTAATAATCACGTTTTAGAAACACAGTGTTTGAACTTCATACCCCATAACTAGAAGACCAGATTTTCCTTTGTGCTTTTGTATTTGGGCCACTGCTGGCAGTGCTAAGGGCCACTGATGCTCAAGGAACCATAAGCAGTGCTGGGATGGAACTAGGTTGGGTGCATACAAGTACTTTAATAAACCCTGTACTATCTCTCTAAGTCAGTGTTTGATTTTTTTTATTTCTAACTTTAGATAATTACTTCTATATAAATGCTTCCATATTTGTATCTTCTTAATCTGAGATCACTTTCCTGATTATTCATGGTATCATTAGCATATCAAAAAATCAACAGCTAGGCATTACTCAATATTCCATACTTTTTTCATATATATGGGTATTTTGTTTTGGGACAAACCAGATGTGCTTAGGGATTGTAGCTGGTTCTGAGCTCAGGGTTCACTCCTGGCAATACTTGAAGGATCATAAGTAATACCAGGGAACAAACCTGGGTTTGGTGCATGCAAGACAAGCACACTGTACTATCTCTCCGGCTCTGTATTCTCAAGCATTTTTATAGATTATTAATCTAATTTAAAATTCAAGAAAATAGCATATATTGTATGTTTACGGTCTTCAGTTTCTTCCAATCTTAAAGAGTCCCAGTAAAGTCATAATTAGGTTGTTGAGAAACAGAATCCATTGTTTTGGTCTAGTTCTTCCATATCAAACTTAACATTTCTAAATGGTATAGTCAATCTTGTTTCTCTCCTTTGTATTTACTATAAAGAATCATTAAACCTAAAGGATTGGTAAGTTTCTTGTTCATCTTTCTGTGGTAAGACAATGTAGACGAGGCAGAGTACTTCAACTTTGAGTATAGCAAGGCAAATTATGTCTGGTTGTTCCTCTTTCAGCTCTCTGAATATTGCTCAGTGGATTAGGTGGTGACAAATCAGTCCTTCTATTATAATGTTTCCCATTAACTATCTGCTAAACGTTTTATTTTTTTGTATCACTTTTATTTTTCCAACACTCATCTCTTCACCAGTGTACATTTCCCACCGCCAATTTCCCCAGTTTCCCTCGTGTCCCCATCCCATTGTCTCATTTCTCTCTTTTTCTCTCTGTCTCTCTCTGTCTCTCTCCCTCTCTCCCCCCTCCCTCCTCTCCCCCCTCCCTCCTCCCCCTCAGGTAGTCCAAATCTTGCTTCAGACCTGTGAGGTTATAGTAATCCAGGAATTTATCCATTTTCTCAAGGTTCTCTTGTTTTGTGGCATGAAGATTCTCAAAATAATCTCCGACGATCCTTTGAATCTCTGGTGCCTGTTGTGGTGTTCCCTCTTTCCTTTCTGTTTTGGCTATTAGGATTCTCTCTCTTTCTTGTGGGTCTTGTTAGTGGTTTATCGATCTTGTTTATTTTTTTCAAAGAACCAGCTCTTGGTTTAATTGGTCATCTGGATTATATTTTCTTTTTTTTGGGGGGGTGTCAAATTCCAGCTCATTAATTTCTGCTTTTAATTTTATTATTTCCATCTTCCTGCCTGGTTTGGGCTCCTTTTGTTGGTCATTTTTTAAGTCTTAAGCTGTGAAGTCAAGTTATTTTATATTAGCCCTTTCTTCCTTACTGATGTATGCTGGCAACGCTCTAAACTTTTCTCTTAACGCTGCTTTTGTTGTATTCCACAAATTCTGGTTGCTCTTGTCCTCACCCTCATTTGTTTCCAGGAATCTTTCAATTTCCTCTTTAACCCACTGGCTATTCAGAAGCGAGTGGTTCGATTTCCAGGTGTTTGATTTGATTATCCGTTTCTGTGTGTGATTAACTTCTGTTTTCAGTACCTCATGGTCTGAAAAGATAGCTGATAGAATTTCTATCCTCTTAGTTTTATGGAGGTATGTTTTTATAGCCCAGCATGTAATCTATCTTGGAGGATGTCCCAAGTGCACTAGAGAAGAATTGATATTTGGATTTGGGGGAATGAAAAGGCCTGTGTATATCCACTAGCCCCTCTCTTCCATTTCATCATTCAAAGTCAGTATTTCCTTACTCAGTTTTAGTCTGGGTGACAAAGCAGTGTTAAAGTGTTCAACTACTATTGTGTTTCTACAACAATGTCCTCCTTGAAATCTATTAGCAGATGTTTTAAGAATTTTGCTGGTCATTAGGTGAAAGTACATTTAGAGTGTGATTTCTTCCTGATGTATGTATTCCTTGATTATTAACAAATGATCTCCACTGTCTCTTGTAACCTTTTTCAGCTTAAACTCTATGTTGTTGGATATTAGTATGGCCATCCTGACTTTTGAAATTGTTTTTTAGAGTTGTTTGCTTGAAGAATTGTTTTCCAGCTTTTCACTTTGAATCTGTGTTTGCTCCAACTACTCAAATGTGTTTCTTGTAAGCAACAGAATGTTGGATTCGATTTTTTAAATCCATTTAATCCATTTTTTCATTCTACATTTAGATCATTGACATTGAGAGAGATTATTGCCCTGGGGTTTTGTGCCATCTTTCTTCAGATGTTGTGTTTGTGGGGCTTGTCTTGCCTTACAGTAGCACCTTGAGTTTTCTTTCAAGATTCCTTTTGAGTCTATGAAGTTCCTGAGCTGTTTTTTTCATGTATTTGTTTATTTTTTTCCTTCAAATCTGAATGAGAGTCTAACCAGCTTGAGTATTCTTGGTGAGTCTCCATTTTGTTAAGTTTTTAAACTATATCCTACCATTGTCCTCAGGCCCAGAGAGTTTCATTCAATAGTTCTGCTGTAAATCTAAGGGATGCTTCATTGTTCTTTGGGAATGCTAATTTCTTTACTTGATCTTGCTGCTTTCAGTACTGTATCTCTACCTATAGTGTTCATCATTCTGATTAGTATATGTTTAGTCTTTTTTATTAGGGTCTCTTTTAGGTGGTAACTTTTAGACTTCTTGTATCAGGATGCCTGCATTCTCCAGCTCTGGAAATATTTTAGCAATGGTGTTTTTAACTGTTACTATCTTATTGGAATTGCCTCTCTGTCCCTCTGGGTCTCTGATGATTCTTATGTTGTTCCTTGTTCATTCCATAGTTCTCTGTTCTGTTTTTGAGTATTTTTGAGGACTTTCTTTATCTTTTGCTTTTTCTTGGAGGTTTTCTGCATCTCATCTTCAAGCTCACTGATTCTGTCCTCAGCTGCTGTTACTCTACTGGTAAGGGCACCCACTGAGTTTTTCATCTTCTGAATTTTTTATTTATGCCATTTTAGTTTGTTCTTATTTCTGCTCTCGTTTCTTCCTATATTTTATTGGCTGTCTGTTCCACTTTCTCTTTCATATCCTCCTGTGTTTTATTGAATGACCATTCAAATGTTTCTTTTAGCATCCTCACTCTTTCATCTCTGAAACAATTTTGTCGTATCCAAAAGAATATGTATGTGGACATTCCTTGTTGAGTTTTCAGGGCTCCTACCTTTATCCACTCCTCCTGGTGGTTTTCTCTGCAGTTCCCCCATGGTGCCTATGGTACTCTGGAGGTAGTTCTTTCTAATACATTATCAGCATTCACCCCTCACAGCTGGGAAGGACCTGGGGAGTGGTCTCATCTTTCCCCAAATACGACATGGCTGGGGAAATTAACAGATGACCACGTGAATCGCTGCCCATTCAGAAAAACCACACCCCACCTATGGCAATAGCCAAGCAATGGGTCCATGCAGCTGCCGTTCTGGTAGATTGCGGTCCAAATTGCCTCCAGCTTGCTGGCCCCCAGGGGGTATCTTCTCACCATGCCACCAGGCTGCATCTTTCTCTAATTGCCTCATTGCTTGCTGCTCTGAACAGTAATACCCACGGGAAATGGGATGACAGTGAGCACTGTGAGAGACAGGAAAACAGCAAATGTATTAGACTCAGTTCAAGTTTCAAATGATATGAGAAACAGGATTCCGATCAAAACAGGCTTCCTAGGGGTGAGGATAAAATTCAGTGATACAGCACATATACCTGCACACGGGAGACCTGGGTTTGATCCTCTGCAGAAATTTTTGGTAGTTTCTCTGTCATTAAATGAAATGATTGAAAAGTTTCACTTCTTAATACCACAATGCCATAATTTACTGTAATGACCAAGTCTTCAATCTTCTCTGCTGGAACCCCAGCAGCGTGGCTTTTGACGATGCGTCTTCAAAATAGAAGAATGGCGTGGACCTGTGCTCTGAAGGTTCCCCAATCCGGGCTTCCCCAGGCTGCACCTGAGCTCCAAACCACCGCCATATGTTTTAATACAAATAGTGATCCTTGTCAGAAAAAAATGACCTTGATAAGCTTTTAATAAGATCATCATCCAGTTCATAATTCTTTTCAATATATATTAAGTGGACTTCTCTAAAATTAGCCTCCAGTATCCATTAGGATGGCTAGGATTAATGTTCTTTATGACATCTATCATTTTTCAGCATAGCCGTTGGTGCCTTGGTTACCTCTTCATAATAAATAAAGTCTATTTTATCTTTGCTTATTTTTCTGTACTACCGCACATCTGTGAATGTTTATACATTAATTCTTTTCAATGTATCCCGTTTCTCTGTAATACCGCGTATCGCTAATAGCGTCTTACTTTCTGAATAATCAGATGTCCCAAGTGCTTTCTTTGCATTTCCTCTCCAGGACCTAGCAATAACATGTCTCAAGGAATCCTGATTTCCTTTAGTCAGAAACTAGGTTTGGAAAGAGCAGTAAATGCTGCAGGATCTTTTGGATTCTATGATTTTTTTAAATAGAAAAATATTTAAGAGATGATATTTTTGCTTGACAAGTGTACTAAGATCCTTGTTTGTTTGGTTCCATAAAAATATTTTTATGTCATGTCACTATTTATTTATTAAGGCATTTTTATTCCCCTTTCAGTTTATCATCAAGCAAACATTTTATTAATTTAGGAGTACAACAAAGATGAGAATGTAACTTAGGATATCAATTAAACTTTAAAAATTTCTATATACCAATAGGCACCAAAATAGTTTAGCAAGTTATTAAATATTAGATAAAAGAGAAAAAATATGTACTTGTACATGTCAGACTTAGTTTGCATCAGAAATTCATCTCTGATTTTAAGAACTCATCTGTGAAGCAGGGAGCACAGTAAGTTATGTTGCTTTTTTTTTTTTTTAAATTTCATGCAGGCTACTTTGCAATTAGAGAAATGGTGAAGACAAAACCTTTGCAATGATCATGTTATTTAGGCATCCACTTATTTCTACTTTTGCAAAGATGTTAATTTTACTTCCATTGCATCAATTTCAGTGTGTTTTTCCTGTGGCCCCTAAATCTTTTGTTAAGAGGAAGGTTTTCATTTCATTTCATTTCATCATCCTGTTATTCGTCGATTGCCTCGAGCAGGCCCCAGTAACGTCTCTTTCATCCTAGCCCTGAGATTATATTCAAGGCTCTTTAGGAGAATGAGACCCATCATTGTTACTGGTATTTGGCATATTTGGTACGCTACGGGGAGTTTGCCAGAGTCTGCCCTGTGGACAGGCTACATTCGATAGCCTGCAAGTTTGTCCAAAGTAGGAATGAGATAATAAGATGTCATAAAAAGATGTCCTGATAAGATGTCCTGCGACTGCAAATGCTGTTGATGGGATTACACGGCGCCAGGGGGCCAGGTGGTGGGTGTGACCCCCGCCTACTGGAATTTGGAGGATCTGGGTGGAGGATGCTCGACTCCAATCCGAGTAGGCTTGGAGATGTCGGCCCCGGAACCCGCGTGGCTTTGTCCCTCTGCCAGTACCTTCATGTGTGCGGAGAGTGGTCTCAGCATGGTGGTGGCTGGTCCTGGAGGTCTTTGGCTGCCGGAGCCCTGGTCGGGTCACGGAGGAAAGCTCAACCCGCTCCCCTCCAAGGGGCCCCAGCGAGGAACAGCCAGGCGCGGGGGCAGGAGACTGCACTGTTCTCTTCCGGGAGCTGGTTTTTATAGTCTTGGCCGTTGATGGGATTACACGGAAGAAGAGGAAGGTGACTGCTACCAATTTCTCTAGAAGGAACACTGTACTTCCATTTTCTGTTATCTACCTAATTCTACATCTTTAAAGAGAAAAATATGCCATTGTAGAGATTATATATTAGTCCTATGGTGGAAAAAGCAAAAGAAGTTCTTTCTAATTTTACTATGGATGTACACAACAAGGGTCAACTATTTAGAGCCTCATTTATATATGTCATTTTGCTCATTTGGGGCTACAACAAGCAGTTTTAAGGACTTTAGATCTGTGCTCAGGGATCACTCCTGGTATTGCTTGGGGGACTGTATAGGGTGTCAGGAATTGAACCGAGGCTTGTCACATACAAGGAAAATGTTCTTCCTGCTGTACCATATCTTTGGCCCCATTTAGAACCTTTTTTAAACCCCTAGTTAATGAAAATGGCTTTTCATTAAGTAGAATCCTTGTTTACATTTTCCTACACTTTAAAATAACAGCTTTTGACTATATTTTGCATATATAGATGAAAAGATAAATCTTCATGTCTTATAAATAAATACCATTACCACTTTATACTGGATTCATTCATAGATTTACATACTGTTAACTTATATTCATCTTAAAATTTTTGTTTCTTTTTTAGAGGATAAATCAATAACTTGGAAAAAGCTCCAAATACAATTTATCATTATAGAACTTCTCTAAATATCCTTATGTGATGAATAATTTTTATAATATATATATATAAACCCAAGTGGTGTGTGTTTAATGATTCTTAGTAAGAATTCTAATATCCTTATCAAAGAAAATTTAAGTTTTGTTTAGAATAGATGTTAATATTTTTTACAGTACCAGAAAAATTAATCAATAAAAATTAACTCTAAAGAAGAAAGCAAGCAGTACTGCAAATCTCTCTGCCAAATACTAGTTATGAAGAGAAAGGATTGAGTTTTTTTAATCTAGTAATGTGATTTATTATTTTTAAAAGATCAAATATTATTTTATGTCATCTATGAAACCACTCAACATATTCTCACCTGTAGGAATAATTTGGGCTCCTAATTAAAAACAGAAACAGTAAAATTAGACCTGAAATGGAGGTGTTTTACCATTTTATTCTTCCCTTACGGTTTCCATGGATACACACAGTTATGACAATAAGAATGGAGAATGATGACTGTTTTTCAAAGATAAAAATGATCACAGGATTAAATATTTAGGCTTATATAGCACTTGAAAAGCACTGCAGGATTAATATTTGAGCAATTTAAGTAATAAAGAGAACATTAAATACTTATTTAGTATGTAAGGTGAAAAATAAATTAATAAGGCCAGTTTTGACTCCCTGAATTTTCCATCTGTGTGATCCGTGTCTTTAACAACAGGAAGCTAAAATCTGAAAGAACATTTAATTAATGAATTTAAATATAGAAAAATACAATGTAAATAGCAATTTAACTATCAGAATAATAATTTCAAAGAACTATAACTTCTGTTATACAAGGTTACAGTAAAGCACTGTAGAAACAGTATATAAGTATAATGCCACTTTTATTTTTTAATAAGACAAACTATCTTAGGCATAAGCCAAATGAAGCAAGGTATACAAATCAACTGTTTTCCATTGAATTAATTAATATGACATAATTAGGAAGATCTTAATTGCTCTAATGAATTACTCTAGGTCTTACCCACTTCCAGTTGAACTTCAAGTTGGTACTTAAGATATTCAGATGTTAGAAATGCTTTATCAAAATTGAATGTTTCAATGTTTTTGTGATGTCTATGAAATAGGACACATCATTTTGTGAATTAATAATTTTGCTATAACCCACTCAATAACTTAAAAATTAAGATGAGATCCAAAGGGATATATCTGATATACCTACAAGTCAAGGTAGAGCAAACTTAATGCCTCTGCTTTTGATGTTGTCTTGTGTATTTTCTGGTTAGCCTAATTCCATTAGTGGCAATTTATTTTGTTTGGAAGATACTTATCACAAAAATTAATGCAATGATTTTTAGGATATCCACCTATTTTGTACATTTAATAGCCAAAATTGTGGTGTTAAAAAGAGCAGACTCAATACAATAGTATTTTTTTTCTTAGTAATATTAATCTTTAATAGTTTGATTAGTAAAACATTTTCCTAAGTAGAACTAGAATCTGTTGAGAATCTAAATCTCAACCTGAACTTCCTAGTATTCTGATTAGAGATACAGTAAGGCTTCGTCAGTGTGAGGTGAATTTAATAATATTGCTAGAAGATTTAGTTACAGAACTGTTTTTAAATATGTCATTTTAATTTGTAACTGTTTGAAGTTGAGCTAAGACTTACACATTTATTTTAATCGTCTCTTAGTTGTAATATCTCATGTGAGTAAGGTTATTCTTGTCGATTTCTAATTACACAGAGTCTAAACAATTATCAGTTTTTAACTTCTTTTATATTGATTGAAATTATGGGATTTACAATGCTAGTAATGATAGTTTCTCACGCACATAATTTTAATACCACATCCGCACAATAGTGTACCCACCTTCTGTCCACAAAGACCCGAGTACCACTTTCTTTCAACCCCTCTCCTTACTAACTAAGTCTTGTAGATCTGTTATCCTGTTGTTTTGTTTTTGGCCCTTTTTGCAATCTTGGTGTGTCTCTTTATATCACATATATGAGAGAGATCATTCTGCTTCTATGCCTTTCCTTCTGACTGACTTCACTAAGCATAAAATCCTTTAGTTCCATCCATGGAGTTGCAAACTGCATGATTTTGTTCCTTCTTAGAACTATATAGCAATACCATAATTTCTGGATCTATTCAGAAGTTGTGGTATACGTAGTTGTAGCTTGGTCTTTGGATTGTTTTGATGTTTAGGTGTTAAGAGCAGCAGTGAACATCGGTGTGTATATATCCTTTCAAAATGAAGTTTTTGTGTTTTGGGGATAGATACTTAGAAGTGGTACTTCTGGGTCACATGGTAGTTCTATTTCTATGCTTTGATAGCCATATAGCTTTCAATAGAGACTGAACCAGACAATATTCCATCAACAGTTTCTTTCTCATCATAAACAATTATGTTTTAATATACTTGTGGATTAATTATATATTCAAAATATAATTATCTAAATTAAAATTTATAGTTAAATATATTAACATATTATCTGTATATCCAGAAGAAAAAATATATACTACTATTATTATCAAGGTTCAAGTGAAAATTGACGAGAAAATGAAAATGTCTCAATTAGTGGTATGATTAATGATTGATGAAAAATGCAGCGAAATGCTAAAAGGATCATAGTTAAGTCTTGCTTTAGTTAACATCTTAATTACCTAAAGAATGCAGTCAACAGATTAGTAATTCAAATCATAAGTGTTATTCCCTATGGGGCCTAACAAACATCTGAGAGGGATATGATGTTCAAAATGGAGAGAGAGAGAGAGAGAGAAAGATGAATTAATTAAAACATAAACTAGTAGAATAAGAATCAACAGATTACATAGTATTCACCAGAAATTCATATATGTAGCAAAAAGGGAAGATACTCATTTTACTTTGATCAAAGCAGGAAACTTGGGAATTTCCTAAGGACACTCTGAGTGTTATTTACTTAGCAAATTAAATGTTAACTTGCTGAAATGGCATTGTGCTACCAAAGAAATAGAGCCGATGATATCGGGGATTCATTGGAAAATGGGTTCTGTTAGCAAAAAGATTAAAAGAAATAAAACTTTCTCAGTTAAAAGACTTTAGAAATATTTTATAAAATTGTGTCAATACTTAAAAACCCCTTTGAAATAAATTATGATTTTCTAGTGTCATGTTGGGTATATCCTCTGTGATTACATTCTAACTATGCTATAGGCTTTAATTAGATGGCATAAAATTACCCTAGAATTCTTCCATAAACTGAATGAAGCTGAATCTCTACGCCTGTGTTTACTTCAGTAGTAATAGCACTAGGATTAGTAAGAATAAATGTAATGGAGGTGTTAACTTTACTAAAGTTCTCTTAAATCTTCATAGGTTTTAAGTCAATCTTATAAATGAGAATAATAAGGCAAAAAGAAATTAAATGACTTCCCTAGGTCACACAGCTAGATAGTGAATCTAATTCACAGGGTAAAGATGTTTGAGAGTTAAGGTAACTCATCAACAAAAGTTAATTCTTCAATTTATAGGTCAGAAATAGGATATTACTTTTATTTCAGTTACTTCAAGGTAGCAGTTTTTGTAAGAGTAATACAGTATTTCTGAATCCTCTCTTTTTTTAATATAGGAATATTGCTATTTATTCAGCCATTGATTAAGCTGATTGAATTGGACGTGAACTCCGCATTACCTTTTTTAAAGTTCAGAATGTTAATTTAATTTTATTAGTATTATTTTTTAACCACCATGAGATAGTTGCAAAACTTTCCTGTTTGAGTTTCTGTAATACAACGATCAATCACCCAAACCCTCCGCAGTGCACATCTTCCACCCCCAAGGTCCCCAGTACCCCCTCCCCATCCTACCCCTCCACCTGCCTTGATGGCAGACAATCTCCCACACTCTCTTTTGTATTGCTTGTTATGAATAGTATAAGATGTCGTACAGCTGCAAGACAGGCCGCGTACTCCTAGAATTCTAAAATTTTAGATAATCAGGGTCTGGAGAAATCTCTGTAATGACCTGTTTGGTACAGAGATTTGCTTGCATGTCTCTAGATCATGGCCATTAAGGAGCTTAAGTAGCTATGGCAGTTTGTCCGTGTGACCTCCAGGGCCCCATGAGAAGGGAGGGGCAGGTTCTGGATCCTCTCTCATAAAGCTGTCAGTTAAATAATTGGAGGGACCAGAGTGCTAGCACAGCAGATAGGGATTTTGCCTTGGACGTGGCTATGGGCGATCCGGTTCTACCCTGGACACCCCATATGATTCTCCTAGCCCTTACAGGACTGATCCCTGAGTACAGAGCCAGGAGTAACCTTTGAGCACTCCCAGGCATGGTCAAAAACAAATTCAAAATTAGAATACTGGGAAACAATGTGGACAGTTTTCTCTCAATGGATATTTATTTTATTTTACCTTGGTCTATCATTTTTGAAGATGATAGAGGAAAGAGATTTAAAATAATGTACTTTATAGGTATTTGTGTAAACTCAAAAAAGACCAGAAGCAGCAGTGGTCTATCTCTCCCGCCGCCAGCGTTTGGTAGTCTCAGGCCGTTTCCCCACCCAAGGGAGGTCGATGGCGATGGGCAGGCGAAGGAAGGAAACGAGGGCCAGGCTGGTTGGTCTTAGTTGCAGTTTATTCCATTCCCATCTCCATTCTCCTCTGATTCTCCTCCTGCTTCTTCCTCCCCCATGCTACTTCACTCTCCTCCTCGATCCCCCTTCATTCTCCTTCTCACTCTGGAAACTGAATCCCCTTTCTCCTTCTCCTTCTTCAGTCTGGATCCTGATCCACATTCCACTCTTTCTCTGGAGTCTGGATTCTGATCCCGACTCCCCAGCCTACTCTTACAGTCTAATTATATCCCCCAGCATGAGGGGTTGGGGTAACAATTGCACATCACAATCAATAGGGGTAAAGTTCTTTCCCTCGGAGAAAGCCGCTTCTAAGACAGATACTCTCTCAGCAGGACAACCCACCCTAGAGCGGAATCCCCTGGGTGTGTTTCTCCTCTCCTTGTCCAACAAACATATAAGCATTCATCATATTAATCATTTTGTATGGACACAGTAAGAAATACCTTAAACTTTATAGAATTGCTCTCCTAGGGCCATCTCAGTCTCAGACTGCAGTGCTCAGGCCAGATAGTCTTTTCTATCCCTAGCAGGGTCCTACTCTCGTCGTTACTTTTGGATCATGACAGCATTTATCTATGATCAAGCTCTTAACTTATAGTTAAGAATCGTGGCACTTTGGCCTGGCCCATCTCGATGCCAGGGTAGCTCACCACTTGCCCTGGGTCCATTTGGTCCCTCATCGGGACCCTGCTTTTGGGGTGTTAGGAACTAAGGACAACTGAGGCTTAAGTCAAGAAAGCAGGTGCCCAGGAGTGAATAATATTCAGAGCCAATTAAATCCTAAGTTACAAAGCACAATATTAACGGTCTTCCTGTATCTATACAAAAAAAAGACATTGCTTTAAAGTAACCTATTCAAAAGACATAAGAACAGGAGAAAGGCAATATTTCACTCATACATATCAAATCATAGATTTCTGAGAAATATGACCTTACAAGTTAACAGAGTCTGATTAGGGAAAAAGCTGATTAACTGGGTGGGGAGGAGAACATAGGGAAGAGTTTACAGATAAAGGAAGGAAGTGACTCCTGACTCAGGAGCCCTGTGATGGGTGTAACCTGATAAACCTAAGCTCTTGTGACAAGGGAGAAAGAATAAAGTAATATTATCCTACAGGTATTCTTTCAGCTTAATAAATTTGGTCTTATATACAAACCAAATTTATGTGTACACTTGATATTTCAGTATGCTGAAATTTTACTTAAGTACAATTTATCAAGACAAAAGCAATATATTTATTTACCCAGTTTCATTTTTGTTTAATATTTTTGTTGGTGTTGGTGATATTAAGCTTATTCCCGAGTACTTGTTGTTTGTTTTGGTTCTTTTTAGGTGTAATAGTGAATCATTTTTTTTAATTCTCTCTCTCCTCCTTCATTGTTAAATATAGGAACACCATGTATATTTGCATGTCGATTCTATAGCCTGCTATATTACTGGATGAGTTTATTATTTTTAGTAATTTTTGGTACAATTCTTAGGATTTTACTTTCATATTTCTTCATCAAATAGTGATAATATGACTTCTTATCAACTAGTATGCCATTAATTTCTCTTTCTTGCCTAACTGCTGTGAGAAGGACTTCCAGTACTGTATTGAACAACAGTAGTGAGAGTGAACAGCCTTGTCTTACGCCTTATATTAAAGGGAAGGCTCTAAGTAGTTAAGTATTAAGTATTTGTCAGTGTTAAGTATTATGTCAGCTATGGGTTTGTAATAGCTGACAACTTTAACTATATGAAAAATTATTTTATCCCAGTCCCCACCACCCATCCTGATTTCTACAGGCACCATGGTTTTGAAAGTTGTCTGGGATGGTTCGTTACAGGCATTCAGTATCCCACCACCAGTCCCCCCACCATCACTTTACTCCAGTATTGTCTTCATTTTCCCAACCATCCCTCAAGCCTGCCCTATAGAAAGCTCACAATAATTTATTTTATAGTGCTTGTTACCAATAAATGATTAGTGGATGGAAAAAAATCTCACAGAGGAATATTTGTGAAAATTGTTGTATCTCACCATGGAGACGCGAAGTCTTTATCTGAGGGTTTACTAAGCTGCCGCTGCAAGTTAAGCCTTCTCTCTTTCAGTTAGTGAATATCGGTTGGTTTCTGGGTTACTTCCCATCCAATTTTGTGAGCTACTACTGGGATGTCTGTGTTGTGGAGTTTGAAGATGTCACCCCAGAAAATCAAAACTATTTTACTGGCAGTTAGCTGGGCAGTTAAATATTTAACAGCATGCCTGCTGTGACTTCTAGAAGTATGGGAAGGTCATTCAATTTTATTTATCATGATTGGGTGTTGAATCTCGTCTTGTGTATTCTGAGTTTATTTATATGATACCCTGGATTTTACTTTTTTTCTTGCATTGAACCCTGTATTACAAATATTTGTGTATATTGAACCATCCTTGCACCTACTTGATCATAGTGTACATATGATCTTTTATATGCATTGCTGGATTTGATTTGCTTCTATTTTCTTAAAGATATCTGCATTTATATTCATCAGCAATATAGGTGGATGGTTTTCTTTTTCTGAGTGGTATCTCTGCATTTTGTATCATGGGAAGACATAAAGAAAAGTACAAATCAGTACTAAAAGAAATGGGACATGAGCAAATGGAAACACATCCTTTCTTCATGGATTGGAAGGATTAATGTTATGAAAATGACAGTTCTGCCCCCAAAATTATACACACTCAATGTGGATCCTATTAAAAAAAACTCTATAGAATTTTTAAAATAAAAAGACCAGCCAATCACATCAGTTTTTGAAAGACATTTTACATATCATTTAAGGAAAATATAGGATATGTAATGTGCAAACAAATTTCTGTAAATATCTTAAGCATTCATCTCCAAAGCTTTAAAATTAATAGAAATTCTTAAATATAACTGTTTCTTTAAATTTTTCCATAAAATTCAGAAAAGCATACATTCCTTTTGGAACCATAATTTTGGAAGACTTTTCACCCTAAGATTTCATTTATTAATTTACAGTTTTTTGTGCACGTATATATATATACATATATATATGTATATATATATATATTTCGTTTTTGGGTTACACCTGGGGTTACTACTGGCTCTGTACTCAGGAATTACTCCTGGTGGTTCTCAGGGGACCATATAGGACTCTGGGAATCAAACCCAGGTAGACCATGTGCAAGGCAAACACCCTACTGGCTGTGCTATCATTCCAGCTCTGTGCATGTATATTTTTAAGTAGAATTAAGTAGCAAGTTTTACGCATTCTCAGAATTCTAAACTTAACATTTATTTATAAGACCATTCCTAAGGATTAAAGAACTGAATTCCATAATTTGCCCTGGGGAAACATATATTCCATTCTGCATAAAAGATGAACTTGTGTTGGGCTTCAATTGTAGACTAGACAAAAAATATGTAAGAGTGGGCTGAGCTTTTCTACACAGAGAGGTCACATATTTACATAGGAATAAATTGTGTACATGTGAAAAATGTAGAAAAATTTCATTGCAAAATTTTGTGGTGCTGACCACAGCCTGTCCTTGAATAGTCATAATCAGATGTTGGTACTTTGGATCAGCTGCTTTCCTTGGTATTGAGTGTATCGACTGGTTAGTCCATTGAAATATTTAACTAACTCCCAAACTACTATCAGTGAAGTTATACATCAGTATACTATCCACAGAAAACTTCAGAGGTGTAACAGAAATCTCTAAGTCCTTCATATAGAGAGAAGGAAACCCTTCATTTTAAAGATGTGGATTCTCATTTTAAAACTAAACTAATTAGCATCTTAAAAGTATAGTTTTTGAATATTACTATATAGATGATGGACTGGAGCAATAGCACAGAGGTTAGGGTGTTTCCCTTGCACACAGCCTATATGGGTTCGATTCCTCTGTCCCTCTCGGAGAGACTGGCAAGCTACTGAGAATTTCCGCCCCCCACAGCAGAGCTTGACAAGTTCCCTGTGGCATGTTTGATATGCCAAAAACGGTAACAACAATTCTCACAATGGAGACCTTACTGGTGCCCGCTCGAGCAAATCGATGAACAACGGGAGGACAGTGCTAGAGCATTGGTGAAAAATTGAACCCTGCTAGTAGCAAGTTCATTAGCGATATTAATGTATTTGTTTGTCCCTAGAATACTTTATAGCACCATGGAGCACCATAGTACTATACTACTACAAGCAATGAAGAAGTTGCTCTAATATAGCACATCCAAGAATATTTCAAAGCTGATTTTTAGACATTAGGAGGACATTGTTTCATGATTCATTTCATCTTTGATCCTGCTCACATAGCTAACCGTAAATGACAAGCACACTGTTAAAAATATTCAAATAGCTCTATTATATTTTGCCTCTTTTTGTGTGACTCAACTGCTTTGTTTTCAGATATATACACATTAAAACTTGAACATCTGTAGTATAATTATTTGAGATAATAATCTTGAAAACTCTCTCCTTTAATGATATAATTACTTGACTTATTTGGTATGCAGTTTGATAAATATTTATTCTACAAAAAGAAATCACTTGAGAATTCCATTGATAACTGATACACATTGCCATTATGATTAGCATCCTGAAAATGAGCTGCAAAATTATGGTTTTTAATGGCAAACAAACACAGTGCAATTTACTGAAGATACAAGATAATAATTATTTTGTGATATGTAAGAAATCTTTCTTCAGGAAGGAAGAAATAATGACCAGATAGGATGAAGAAAGCTTATAGTGAGAATGACAATAATGAATTAATGATACTGATTTCTCCTATGATGGATACAACAAATTTATATAAACCAGATAGCCTAGAAAGAATTTTATTCTCACAGTATTGGCCTTAGAGTTAAGGCATAACAGTTTCACACTTCCTCCAGATGCTCTCGGGGAGGATCCATTTCATGCCTCATCTGGATTCTGGTGTTTATTAGCATTCTCTGACTTATAGCCACATCACTCCAATCTGTTGCCATGGTCTTCAAATCACTTTCTTCTTGTGTGTATACATAGAAACTCACTCTGCATCCTTCCTATAATAAGGGAACTTGGTGGCATTTAAAGTTTACCCTGTATTCCAGGATAATTTACTCATCACAGGATCCTTAATTCAAATCACAACTGTGATGAACACTTTTCCAAATAAGGTAATATTTTTAGATACTGGTAATTCAGATATGTTATCTTTGGGGTCCATTTTTCAGGCCACCGCAGTGAAGCAAATGGGGAAGTTAGCACCACTTATTAGGGATATTTCCCCTTTTAGACATGGAGAATGCTTCTCTGGGCAATGCACTGAGACTTGGTAAGAGATGAGAGTAGACTCCACCCATTCCTCTTGTTCCTTTCCTTCCAATTTTGACCAATTCTTGTTCCTTTCCTTCCAATTTATACCATTCAATTCTCAATGATGTCTTTCCAGTTTGAGTGTAGAGCAGCTTTTATATTCTGTAAAGTTTTCAAGCATCCTCTCCCACCATCAAACCTATTGGACTGACTTATGCACTCCGTTTGTTGGCTAAGCGTAGATGCTTCTTACAGCTATATTCAAGGATAATAACAACACAAACAAAAAGAGACTAGAAACAACTAGAATTGACTCAACAACAAAACCAAATATATTTATCACTTAAAGAATTGCCTACTACATGCTCTAAGCAAATCTTCTTCCTTTGTTATACTAGAGTATGCCAAAATATCTCTGAGCATACCCTATGTAAAGACAATTTTTTAAATGGAAAAAAACTGTGTTTGCTATCTTAGAAATTATCTCCAGAGATCTACGTAGTGAAAACAATTAATGCCAGGGGTTTAAAAAATGCCTGAATGCCATAGGTATATTATCAAATATCCAACTATTTGTGAAGTTCTCAGCCCTGAGCCGGCTCTCTGGAATTATTCCATGTACTAAGTACAGGCATATTTTCCTCCTCAGTTGCATAACTCACATGCTTAGGTGAAGTAGATTCCTCCAGTTATTTTCCACAGGTCCTGGGAGCAACAAATTATTCTTTCTCAGAATAAACCGTTCTCTGGTTCCTCATTCACATTTTTACTTTAACAAAACAAGTTTGATAAACTTTTTTCATTTTACTGGTATAATTGTTGAACTTTATCATAGTGAATATGATTCATGAAACTTATAGCAACTTTTTCTTACATGAAGAGAAAGGAGATGTGTAAAACTCATGGTTATAAGAACTTGAGCACTTTTTGGGGGGCCAGACAATGATCTGTGCTTTTCATTTATTTATCTTATTACTTTTTGGTCTTGGGGCCACACCCAAAAGTGTTCAGGGGACCATATTCCAGAATGCCAGGGATTGAACCCAGTACTCAACAACCTTATCTCCCATACTATCTTTTTTGGTCCCTGAGTTATATACACTTGAATTACATCTTTTCATTAAATCAACTTATTTGGTATTTGTTATTATTATCTGAACATTCCAGGTAAGGCATTTGAGCCTCCAAAGAATTAGTTGACCTTGTGTGACTTAAAAGTTGAGGGAAACATTGTAAATCGGCAATGAAGGCAAGATTTGTAACTAAACAGTCTATCTCCCAAGAAGTCATCTCTTTAACCCCAGCAATATTAACTCTTGGCCATAGTTATTAAGATTTCACTTTAATCTTGAAATATGCATGAGTAGCTTTGCTTACAAACATCTTATACTTATAAAAGACACTCAGAATAAGTAATAAAGCATTCCCTTTGAAACTATTTTTTGAATTCTGTTTGTACCTTAACCGTGGCTTATAAAACATACAAATCGTGACGTTTTAGGTCGTGTCATAACTTAAAAATAATAGCAAAATTTCTTCTGCAAACAATTCTGAATATCTTTAAGTCTTTTTCCCTGTCACATTCATCTCATCACCTAAATGTGTTAGGGTAAAATTTTCTAAAGTGCTGCAGTTTTATAGACCTGTATATTTAGACAGCTGAGTTCATCTTTAAATCAGTATTATCCAATTCACTTCTCAGACACTGAAGCAAATTCACAGTTACTCAGAGCTAACACTTGGACTCTTAGGCACCATTAAATATTCCACTGGGAGTGTCAAATAACAATGCATCCATTAAGGGAAAGGAAATTGTAGAAAGATGATCTTTAAGACAAGTGAAATGGCAAATTGTTCCTACCTCAAAGACATTAATTTTTCAATTTGGTCAAGAAATACCAGCTATGTGTTTACTCTTTCTATAAATTTTTAAAATGCATTATAATATTTATCATTTATAAACTATGAGAAATTTATGGTTTACATTAAACATGTTAAAGTGAAGCCGGGCTGCAGTTAAAATCAATCCCTCAAGCTAAATCAGTACTTTCAATTCAAACCATAATTAAAGTGTTAGATATGAGTTCTTTATTGTTTAAAGGTCTTCTAAAGTTTACCTGAAATTGTGGTCTTTACTTTTTTAATTTAATTTTTCTTACAATGGGCAAATGATTGAGAAAGAGAGAGAAAGAGAAAGAGAGAGAGGAGAGAGAGAGAGAGAATTAAGAAGTCTACTAACTCATACTATACTTAGGAGCTTAGGCGAAATCATTAGAGAAGTATTTTTGGAGGGAATCTTGAGCCAGTGGTGGAGTGATCAGAACACCGGTGGTGAGTCTGGAGTCGGAACAATGTATGCCTGAAACTATTAGCATTGTAAAGCATACCTAAATAAAATTTGGGAGAATAAAGAAATATTTACAATATGGCATCAAACTATTCAACACTGCTCTTGTTGTACAAAAACAGTAAAAGACTATTTTTAACGAATAAGAAAACCTTTTTTGCCATGCTATTTTATTGAGCTTGGAACTAGAATTTCACATAATGTCCATGTATCTACAGTTATTCCTGATATTTTTTCCCAACCATATAAAAAAAGCAAATACCTTTCTTTGTTAGCTGACCATCTACCAATATGCCTGCTCTTCCCAACTCCATTCAATTACCTTTACCAGACTATTGTGTTTATGGTGAACACTTTTTTAATGTTAAGAGTTCACTGTCCACTGTCCTCCCGTTGTTCATCGATTTGCTCAAGCGGGTCCAGTAACGTCTCCATTGTGAAACTTCTTGTTACTGTGTTTGGCATATTGAATACTCTCTGTAGCTTGCCAGGCTCTCTGAGAGGGGTGGAGGAATTGAACCCGGCTCAGGGGATATAATGAACAAGTTAGTAGAAAGTTACTGAGTTCTGTCAAAGAAATTATTTTAATCCAGAAATGTTTTAGAACTGTTTTTGCAGATATTTTTCCTACATAGAAGTTTTCATCTTTGTCAGAAACTAGAATTTTTTCCTCAATTTTGTTTTTCTTCTAACCTTTCTTTTGTCATTCAGCAAATGACAGTCTACCAATTCCATCCCCTACCCTCATGTCAAAACAAATATCACCTTTTTGTGTTTCTTTTAGACTTTTCGACCTTCTTGCCACCACCAATTCATGCCAACATTTGCATCTGAACCACTTAAATTCCCAGTTGAACTCTCCCATCCTCACTCCTCCACAATGATTCATTTTTAGCAATATATATTGAGTGGCCTTTAACAAATTAGAAATTCAATGTCACATTACTAGCTGTAGTCTTGAGCAAGTTAACAAAATGCTTTAAGATTCAATCACTTCTCTGAAAGAGAAGTATAATTATTCATGCTTCTGTGGTTTGATGTGAAGATTAAATGACTAATGATGTTAAAACATTTACTACCAAGCATCCCTTACAATCCCTATTTAGTGAACCAGTGCTCATTAAATGGTGGTTTCTTATCACCATCACCATTGGTATCACCATCGTCACTTACGTAATTAAAACAGACTAGAGTTAGAATGAAATCACAATACCTCAATTCTCTAGCCTTGTAAGAAATGAATCAGAAAGAACGGGATAGACACAGAAAGATTGCATTCATCTGGGGAACATAAAGTAACAAAATGGGAGACTAACACCCAGGAGTCGCCGAGATTAGTACCAGGAATTTTGCTCCATGACTTGGAGGCCAGCCACATGTGCTAGGGGGAAAGGAAGCTCAGATAGAGAAGGGAACACCAAATAAAGGGTGTTGGGAGGATCCTCCCAGGGTGGGAGAAGCATGCTGAAAGTAGACTATAGACCAAACATAATTGCCACTCAATGCCTCTCTTGCAAACCACAGGAACCAAAAGGAGAGAAAGAGGGAACAAAAGGGAATGCCCTGCCACAGAGGCATGGTGGGATGGGGGAATGGGGGTTGGGAGAGATGCTGGGACCCGTGGTGGTGGAGGATGAGCACTGGTGGAGGGATGGGTACTTGATCATTGTATAACTGAAACCCAAGCACAAAAATTTGTAAGTCTATAACTGTACCTCATGGTGTTTCACTAATAAAATAAATAAATAAACAGAATAGAAAAAAAAGTAAAAAAAAAGATATACCTGTTTTATTATTTTCCTCATATTTTCAGATCTCTGTGCTTTTCCCACCCTAATCTTATTTTAGTTCTGCATGTGCTCTAAACTGTGTCAATTTTATTGATAGACTTGATACATTAATTTAAAATCAGCAACTGAATTTGGTTTGACTGATTCATCTGTTCATTTGTTCAGCAAGTATCTGTACAAGAAATACACAATAACATTGACTCTTTTAAGGAGATTATTACATAATTGCAGAAGTTCTCATTTAAAAGTAGCACGCACTGTTCTCCCATGGTTCGCTGATTAGCTCAAGTGGGCCCAGTAACATCTCCATTGTTAAACTTGTTAAATGTGTTTGGCATCCCGAATATGTCATGGGTAGCTTGCCAGGCTTTGCTGTGCTGGCAAGATACTCTTGATAGCTTGCCTGCCGGGCTCTCTGAGAGGGGTGGAGGAATCGAACCCCCGTGGGCCGCGTGCAAGGCAAACGCCCTACTGGTAGATATCTAAAAATATCTGCCATCAAGTCAATATATGATTTATCTAGTTATCTTTTGATGTCATTTAGGTTCTTTGCAGCTTTTGGCTATAGTAAATAACCGTGTGTTAAACATGGAAGTGGTTTAGTCTGTTTGAATTTGTGGAGAAACTACTTTTTTGGATGGATGGAGGAGGTACATACCCAGATGTAGGATTAGATTATATGAAATTTCTACTTACAGTTTTTTGAGGAAACTTCATAGCGAATTCCATGATGGCTTCTCTTATTTAAGTTCCTTCCAGCAGTCCACATTAATTGTTTAAAGAGAAGTGTGTTTGTCTAGCCATATGTAAGGTGCTTAATTCCCCTTTCCAAGAGAGACCAGTGCTTTCACATGTCTATTCACCAAGTATGGGCTTCGTTTGCAAGCTCAATTCTTACTTGATTATTTGTTTCCTTTTAAAATCTGTGCTTATATTTAGAAATTGCTAGCATCAGATGGCACAGTAATAGTGAAATTCTTCTGGGCCAAGCACTAGACTTCCATCTATATGATGAATTGAGAGAGAGATAGAGACAGAGACAGAGACAAAGACAGAATCAAGTTTCCACAATATTATCTTTATAATTTAAAAAAAAGTAGGTAAAATTCTTGAAATATAAGGAAAAAACTAAACTTTTCCACTATTAAAAAAATAAACCAAGATCATGAAAAGACTTCCATCTAGAAATTAGGAGACCTAAATGTAGTTATGCGACCTGTCAGTAATAATGACCTTCACAATTGTGCTTCTCTGGACTCCATGCCTGGTATGTAAATAAGGAAAAGTCTGATATGCTTTCTAAATTAAAAGGGTAACATTTAATTTTTTCTCTAATTTTTTTTTACCTTTTGACCCAGAAGATTAAAGCTGAGAGTAAGAGGCATAAATCACAAGAAAGAATTAATCACCTTATTCACATGAAATCTAATTAATTATTTTCTCATTAAAGAAGACTTTCAATAACTCACTCCAAATTTCAACTTTAGTTGTTTTTTTTTATTGTATAAGAAAATGTAACTAGACTTTAATGTGAGAACAAATTTCAGCTTGGCTTCTGATATTTTCTTCTGCAAAGGGAAAATAGTCTTTTTCCTATTCCAAAAAAAAATTGTGTATATATATATATATATATATATAAACATGTGTGTATATATATATATTTAGTTGAGATACTAAAATAAAATTAAAAAGAAGTTTTATGTTGTAATTCTGTAATAGTAAGAACAAATTTGATATTCTTTGGAAAGACTACCAACTCTTAAACCGGCTATATATAATGTCCTCTACAACATGATTATTTACTTATGAGAAAGACTTTTGCACTCAAATAAGTTACTAAGTACTAAATATTAATTCAGTAGCACTGTAGCACTGTCCTCCCGTTGTTCATCGATTTGCTCGAGTGGGCACCAGTAACGTCTCCATTCTGAGACTTGTTGTTACTTTTTTTGGCATATCGAAAATGCCACTGGGAGCTTGCGAGGCTCTGCCGGGCGGGCAGGCAGGACACTCTAGTTAGATTGCCGGGCTCTCCGAGGGTGACAGAGAAATCAAACCTGGGTCGACCATGTGCAAGGCAAATGCCCTACCCGCTGTTCTATCGCTCCAACATAATCAATTCAAGGTTATGATATATATTTACTGTATATAGTAGATATTATGCCAGGCTCTGCCATGAGGGCAGGATACTCTCAGTAGCTTGCCGGGATCTCTAAGAGGGATGGAGGAATTCAGTATATGTCTTGAATTAGGCATTGTGGAAGAGACAGGAATTAGGAAGAACAAAATTAGTCCTGATTCTCAAGAAGCCTAATTCTCTCCTTGCTGTAGTTGTCCTTTGTTTTTGATTGTTTTGCTTTTGTTTAGAAAGAGAAGTAATACCTATAGATGTTTAATGGCGTTATTAACTGAACTGTCAGAAAACAAAATTAGTTTATTGGCAGATATCTCATCAGAATCTTCTTTTTGGTGAACAACGTGTTCTGCTTCTTTTTATACTCTCACCAAAATTTCATTACTTATTTATAACATTAACTCTTAAACACAGGGAATCAATACAAATCTTTACTGCTTTTTAGTGTGACTCAAGGGAAAAGAAAGCTTCAAGGTGAAAAGAGTCCATTTTAATATAGAAGCAATGACTTTATAAAATTTTTCTAGGAGCCAGTTCAGAAATACCACAAGAGAATCTTTTTGATCGATCACAAATTACATTTGTGGGGATGTAGGCTGGACTTAGGTGGACTCAAATGGGAGCCATTCAGTTTGGGAAAAGGAGAGTTTGCTCAAAGGATGGAGCCAGGACACAGATTTAGCAGTTAATAGATCAAAGAAGAAAAAGTTCTTTGGTAAAGACGACCATTTACAGAGCCCAGAACAGGCCTATCGCATTATAACTTTTGGAAGTTCATTGTGGGTTCAATCTGTCTGCAAAAAATAAATAACTCATCATAAATCAATAACTTATACTTAAAACTAGATATTAACATATTCAGACTCTGAATATTTACCAATAATAGTGTTCAGATGTGTGAAAAGGAGAGATGGGTAGGTATACTACATTCACACACAATAGATTTTCAGGAAGAAAATGTATATATAGGTTTCAAACGAACTTACATGTAGGATAAGATAAAAACTGAATTTGTTCCACAAATATAGAGAAAAGTCTCTTTTCTCAAAGTGTGATCAACAAAATGACAATCCTCAATTACAGATATTCTCCAATGTACTATTACTGCAGTCCCTGGCAAAAATAGTTTAAAATAAGCAGTGGAGATTCAAATGTTTTTCGATGGTTTGAAGATCTATAATTTTTCATCTTCGTGTCTCGTCAAGTTACATGCACACCACCACCAGGGCTACAGAATAGGCAGAGGAGTGGAAGAAGTGGGGAGGAAGGTAGAAAGAAGGCAAATGTCGCTTCTCTGATTGCAGGGGACCTGGACATGGAAGTCTGCTTGTACCTTTTGTATGTTAAAAGCAAAGATGATTTGTAGAGGGTTTGATTACGAAAAGATGCACTCGTACAAGTAGGAACCTATCTAAAGGCTATTTTAGAAGTCATACCTAAATCTCATTATAGAAATATCATTACATATGGCAATGTGCACATATATAGTAAAATATTTCACAGTGTTAGTGGATAGCCTACTTCAGTGGTCGAAATGATTTTTAATAACACATCATAGACTATCACTATGTATCATAGTTTATAAGATTGATATATATAAGTAACTAATTATTTGATAAAAATTGGCAAATGGCAAATTTAAAAGGCCTGTACTGCAATTTAGTATGTTGGATATTGTCTGTGGTTCTGTCATGCACAATGTTGTAAGGAGATAATGATTTTAGAGATGATTTTTGGAGCGCGGCAAGCTACCGAGAGTATCCTGCCCACAGTGCAGAGCCTGGCTAGCTCCCCATGACGTATTTGATATGCCCAAAACAGTGACAATACATCTCACAATAGAGATGTTACTGGTGCCCGCTCAAGCAAATGGATGAACAATGGGAGGACAGTGCTACAGTGCTCCAATATACTGGTCATTATGCAGGGGATTAAGTCGTTGACATAAATAACATGGTAAAGAGGCTTCTTCTCCAACCTCTAGGAGCCTTCACTCTGCAAAGGGGTTCGTTTTAGTACAGAAACAGCCAATCCAACATGTGATAGGAACATAGAGGAGTTAGCAGTTCTCTTTGGAAGAAAAGAGAGACAATAATAAAATTCAACATTTTCAGATATAGTTCTTGAAGGAGCATACTGCATTTCATGATAGCAAAATCTATATTTTGCAAACTGTTAAGTGCAAATGTTTGCAAACAGCAAATGTTATGCCATAGTAATTTTGATGCTCAAAATTTAAAATGATATGTAGTGTAACTTTTGAAAAGTTACTGCCTTTCTGTAACACACAGGTGTATTTTGTGTTAGATTTTTAACATTTAAGAAGGAGCTCGCTCTTGCTCTCTTTCTCTAATAACTGAGGATTAAATGAGAGTATCAGTGATTTGTCTTTGTACAGAGGCAACCCATACTGTAACAGTGACTGTTAGACATTTTTTCCTATGGAAATAATAGCTAATGATGAGTAGAGCCAGTCGAAAGGAAAGTGACAGATACGGAATGATCTCTTTCATAGTGGAATTTAATGATACACTGCAAGGTAGCAACAACAAAGGACAATAGCAACACAGCAGGAAAATTGATCCACACAATTAAGTAGGTGGGCCTGGTGCTTGAAAAGGAGAGGTACCGGGGACCCTTGGATAGGGAGGTGGTCATACTGGCGATGGCTGTGCTATTGGATTATCCAATCAGGAGACCGGCCTTAACAACATTATAAGCCACACAATCTCAGTCAATTAAAAAAATGAAAAGTAAAGATCTAAAATAACTAATGAATATGAAAAAGAAACAGCCTTTTGAGATTAATAAAGTCTGGATTCTGATCATGAAATTTGAATGTTGGAAAGATGAAGAAGGAAGATGGAAAGGAGACAGACAGCGTGAAGAAACTGTTGTGCCCAGAAAAGAGTTCCAACTTAATGGAAATTCTAGCCCTTTGGCAACCAGCCAACAGGCACACATGCTTTAGAAAATTAACTCTAATAATAGAAGGAAGATATGGAGAGGCGATAGATTTGGAGGCCGTTTGCTGAGGAACCAATTCCCGCTCTGAAGACAGAATATTTGTTTTTACAGTACAACGTGTTCGCCATCCTGATTTCGAAAACTGTGTCTTCTAGTTATCTGTTATTTGATACATGGATATGGTAATTAAAAATTTACCTAAAAACTGGTAGGAACTAGACACTGGTGGAGGGAGGGGTATTGGATCATCATATGAGTGAAACCGGATAATGAACAGCTTTGTAACTGTGTATCTCACAGTGACTCAATTAAAAAATGAAAATTTAAAAAAATTACCTAAAAGTGCCAGTAAAAGGTAGGCAATTTAAAAGAATGCATTACAATAAAGTTTCATTCTGAAACTGACTTGCTGGGAGCTTCCTTATCTATAAAGCAGGATACACATAGACATTTATATAACCAAAGTGGTTGGAAACTAAAACTGCTTTCTTTTGTGCACATCTCTGTATTGCCTCAACGTTTCCTCTCTTCACAGTGGGAACATGGCAATATAGATCATGGTGGTAGTCATGAATTCCTGCATTTTTTCCAGAGGAAGAAATTCCTATCAAATCTTTAAATCATTTAGATAGCCGTCGCATATATAACAGAGCCTAGGATATACTAAAAGACATTTTTATAATAGGAGGGGGAGATAGAAACATTTTCGGCTCGATCTTATTCACTGTATTAGTAATAAAAAGGCTGGGTGAAAAGTTAAATATTAAATAATTATAGTTCTAAAGGCTGAAATGTCTAACTGACTACAATACCAGAAAAGAATGCAAAACTACCGGAGCACCAACATTGATGCAAATCTGGTACTTTTCTGCCCTCCAGTGGCAGTTTGAAGAACTGACCTAGACTCATCGAATTAAAAAATGTTTGTGTGAGGATTAAGGAAAGTAGGCCAGTACCTTCGGAGACAAACACCTTACAGCCTCCAGGGTCCTATGAATATTTCTTTTACATCATCTATTAAAATAGATAACCAGTAACTGACTTCAGAGTTTTCGAACTGCTTCCAAAAAAAGTTGTTAGTTTGAAAGCAGATAAAGTCCTACTGATGCTTTTACACAAATTCTTCAACCCCCTACTGTCATCCATTAAATCTCCTCCACCCTTGCCCCAACTCTTGACCCTCTTCCTTTCTCTCCCCTTAGTCGGTTTTGCCATCAGAGTTAACTTGTTTAATTTTTTAAACGTGGCCTTGAGCCACATGGGGTTCTCCTGATACGTTGCCAGGGATCAGAACCGAGGCTCCACATCCACAGCATAGTGCTCAGGACTGAGGGGCTCTTGCTCCTTCCCTATCGTTTCCTTTTGCCGCCGTGCATCTACTCTGTTCCCGTACATTGGTCACATAGAGGAAATAAGCCACCGCTTACCTTTGCAGGAGGTGGAGTTGGGACACTCCTAGCGGTGCCTGGGGGACCATTTGCTCCCAGGTATTGAACCTGGGGCTTCTTCATTCAGTTATGTATTGAGTCCTTTGAGCCATCTCCTGGCCCTTTCATCAGGACTTTTGTTTTTTCATTTTATTTGGGGGGGGGGGAATAAAGTGGACTTCTTCTACCTTTGTTGCACATAATCTCCTTCAGCAGATGGCACAATTTAACATTCTAAATGTGAGTAGTATTTCATTATGTGTTTATGCCCACTCTTTATCTAGTTATCTATCGATGGGCCCCTTAGGTTGTTTTCACTGCTGACCCTTCATCCTGAAGTTGTTCTAATAAAGGTTTATTAGACTCAGAGTGGGAACTTCAGATTCACCTCAAGCAATTGACTCATTCATGAGACACAGATAACAGTGAACCTCAGAACTTGTGTGAACTGGACCTCAGCCAGCAGACTCCCAGTTGGGATCCTCTAGGAAGCCAGCAGACTGCTGAGAACCCCAAGGAAGTGACGCTACACTATATGGCTACACTATATGCGGATTCTGCAAGATCTTTCAAATCAAACTGCATTGACAGAGCAAGGAAATTGGTATTCAGTTTCATTTCCACAGTCATAGATAGGACAGCCAGATTGGAAAACATGTCTATTAAAATAAACTACGCATCTTCTCCTCTTCACCCAGCATTAGTGAAACACCAGAATTAGATAGTTTCAGCAAACGTGCAGTTCTCCTTAAACTGGCTTTCCTATTCTAAATATATCTGGAATTAGATATATTTATTTATTTTATTAAGACAACGTTGCATCATATTACATAAATTTTATCATATTTACTGACTACATTTTTCACCATTTTATATCCTTTTTAATGAGAGTCGAATTTCCGGCCTTAATGTAGTTGGAGATGATTTTGTCAGACCATTTTGCAGTCCTGCTAAGGGAACTAATTGGATCAAAATGTCTATACATATCTGAGTTAGTTTTCTTTGAACCCAGTAACCGTGTCAGTGTTCACACAGTACTTTTTGAAACTTTTTGGCTTTTCACAAATGAAAGTTTTCTTTTCCTGGGCAGACAACTCCTGCTAACCGGTGAGATCAGATGCTGCCCTGAAGTGGGTTAGGCAGTCCGGAGGTCCCGTGTCACTTTGTGAGACGGCAGATCCTGTCAAGTGCACTCGATGTGCCATTCCACTTCCTGTCCTCAGCGATGGTGGTGTCGAACAGCAGCTGTTGTGTGGGAACTGTTCAGAGTACTGTTTCTCAAACCACAGGTCATGGAAGGGTGGCTATGTGGGCTGTTTTCTTTTCTTCCAAAATAGTACCCAGAGCTCTTCTGACCTTGCCTCCTTCCACCTCTGATTTGTAAGCCTGCTGGAAAGCAAGTTTATCCTACTTCCTTTTGTTGTACTTGTTTTTAACTGGGGGAGAAAAAATTATGGATCCCATGAGAGGCCACAATTCCTTTGACTTTTTTAAATGATTGATCCATTCTAGGTATAGCTGTAAATTATATTTGATGAGTATTCAATGAACATCACAGTCTACAATCAACACAAACCACACCACTCTAATTTTTATATTTTATTTAACCCTACCCTCAAATGTTATAAACCATATATTACCAGTTTGATTTAAGAGAAACGGATGAGCATTCACTGATGTTTATAATTACTCAAGTGCCAGTGATTATAATAACACAGCAAAAATTAAAAAGAAATTCTGGAAAAATTTCTCAAAATGGTGTCTTAATAAAACCTCTTGTAAACAGAAAAAAAACAGAAAAAAAAGTATTCATGCTATAGAATGATTATACTATTCAGAATGATTTAGTTGAAGCCAGTTAGAATTCACCTGTGTTTAGAAGTAGTCAAATGCCATATTTTTAATACAGCAGATTGAAAAATATGCTGCCTGTTATACTAATGGGATAGAGAAACAATTCATCTTGGTTTGGAGGCAGTTGGAGCAGATGCACAACCTGAAGGGAACTTAGAACTTATTGCCTTGTTAGTGTACACATCATCACAAAAGATATTTTAGTTGTGACAGTGTTACTAGCCCCTTTCTTCCTCTTCTATTCTATAGTTGTAATTTGCATAAAAAATGAAGTCGCTATTTTGCCTCTAAATTTAAGTCGGTTTCCCATAGGAAATTAATGTTTGAAAAATGCGGGGACTTTTTCATTTTTTTTTTATAAAGTAAAATAAACTAGGGATTCTTACCAGCTGACTGATATTTCCCCAGACAGAGTAATCATAAGCATAAAGCCACAGGGAAATAAGGACTCTAAGAGTATCTCACATAAAAATTAGACAGTGGATTTATTAGACTTTTTTTTGAGCTTTTGACTGTTTTTTATATTTAAGGTATATGGAAATCTGACCTAATTTATTTTGTATTGCTCACAAAGGTGCCTAACCCTAGAGAGTAGAAATGCAAAATCTTGTGCCATGGCAGCTAAGGTAGTTTGGTCTAAGTAGATGTCTTGAGCAGTTTGGATTTTGTTTTCTTTTTCTTTGATTTTATATTCCTCCGCCCCTCTCGGAGAGCCCGGCAAGCTACCGAGAGTATTCGATATGCCAGACACAGTAACAACAAAGTCTCCAATGGAGACGTTACTGGGCCCGCTCGAGCAAATCGACGATCAACGGGAGGGCCTTTACCTTTACCTTATAATTCTACACTCATAACTATTGAAGATATTGAAAAATAGGTGGCTTCTGAATTTGTAAGTTTAAAAATTTATATTATGTTTTTCAAGGAAATCCCCTTTAAGTAGTCTTCAACTGTTTGATCAGTATTTTCAGATCCTCCCATGAAATACAATTGGTCTTCTAGTGTCTTATTATCGTTAACTAATGCTTTAATTTTTACTCAATAAGTAAACCATTTATTGTTTTACTTTTGCTATTTAGTTTCTGATCCACACCCAGTGATGCTCAAGGGGTTCTCCTTGCTGTGCACTCAGGAATAGCTCGTGTTAGTGCTTGGGGGACCAATGTGATGCCGTGGATTTAACCCGGGTTGGCAGAGTGTCAGTTTGCCTGACAGTCTGTACTGTCTCTCAGGCCCTCAATTAATGTTTGAAACTTAATTTTTAAAGTGAGAGGCCGGGGCAATAGTGCAGAGGGTAAGGCACTTGCCTCCCATGTGGCTGATCCGGGTTCAATCACCAGCATCCCATATGGTCCCCTGAGCACCACCAGGAATAATTTCTGAGTGCAAAGTGAGGAGCAATCCCTAAGCATTGCCAGGTGTGGCTCAAAAACCAAATAAAGGAATAAATAAATATGATAATAAAATAAAATAAGTAAAATATAAAAATAAATAAATTAAATAAAATATAACTTGATGCTAATAATTGTATCTCCCAAGTACTTTTAAGCACAAAAGATCAGAGTTCAACTAAAATAAGGTTCAAAAGAAATTAAAGAAATGACAGCTCACCCATTTTAAAGTGAAGCAATAATGAAAAATGGAAAAAATGTTTCTAAATGTCGCATTGTAGGAATTCTGTTACCATGGTGAATTTTTCTATAAGAAATATTTCCTTTCTGTGTTCACACTAGTACTAAGTGCTTCGTCAAACGTTTACATACTCGTATGAATAGATTTTGAGCATGGAGGCTTTAATTAGCCATGTGCAACACATTTTCAAGCTTATGAGAATTGGAAATGTCATGGGACAATAAAATAAAGAAATTAACTAAAAAGAATGACAATGATTTGGCCAATTAGAGAATGTAATTATACTGTTTTCCTTCAGATTATACTCTGTCTGCAAAAGTATTAAGTGATTCTTTGCATCTAAAATGCCTTGACTGATAATCTAGAATGGAATAAAACACTGTCAATGAGATATGGAATAAATATGAACAATAATCCCGTATTTATATATCCACATTATTTTATCCAATAAATCCCACTACCCCCACCCTCATTCAGGTTGCTAACAGATTACTAAAATAACTGATTTTTTTCCACCTCCACTAATGATGGGTGGATGTCTTAGTGACTTGTTTGAGGGAAGGTGATGAGAAATTAATTTCTGGAGAAATTAAAGTCCTCCCTGACTAACAAAGTATTAAAAGTTTGACTTAGAAAAAAAAACACTCATCTTGCTTTTTATATTGTGTTCACCCTAGTGAATTTACAGGAATAAATGAAATTACTATTTCAAACCTCTTTACTAAGAAATACTTGGTATATTTATGTATATCCTTTAAGAAAAACTATGCATTATGTCTTAAGAAATGACAGGTGATATGAAAGAGGGGAAAAACAAGATAAAAACTGCACATTTTTTAAGTAATGAAATTTTCTTGCTGAGAAAGGTTAAAATTTAAAAGGTAGTATGGTGTTGAGACAGCAAATCATATTTTAACTCATAATTAACAAATACTGTCCTCCCGTTGTTCATCGATTTGCTCGAGCAGGCCCAGTAACGTCTCCATTGTGAGACTTGTTGTTACTGTGTTTGGCATATTGAATACACTACGGGGAGCTTGCCAGGCTTTGCCATGCGGGTGAAATACTCTCAGTAGGTTGCTGGGCTCGCTGAGAGGGGCGGAGGAATCGAACCCGGCTTGGTCCAGCTGGCTGCGCCCAAGGCAAACGCCCTACCGCTGTGCTATCGCTCCAGCCCTTTAACTAATAAATAATAAATAATAATAAACTTATTTTAAACTATGTTTTAAAAATCTTTTCCAGTAACCCTATTTTAAAAATGTCTTTGATACCCCTATATTCCCAGCACAGTTTAGAGCGTAGCATACAACAATCACCCCAACATCTGACTCCCTAGCAGTTCTCTCTGGCCCCGTTACAAGTCCACTTTCTACATGATTTTTAGTACTTATTTTTTAGTGCCTTTTTGTTCATTTAGTTTTCTGTCAGACCTTTACATAGCTTACCATCACTTATAGGAGCTGCATTTTATATATGTTGAACACTCTTCATTTTCTAGGTAAATCACCTATGTCTCTTCTATAGTAGAGAATAAAATAATTGTTCAAGCAGAATTATGATTCCCATTTGCATGGTTTATTATGATAAGTAAAGTAAAGGCCCTCCCGTTGATCATCGATTTGCTCGAGCGGGCCCAGTAACGTCTCCATTGGAGACTTTTTTGTTACTGTGTTTGGCATATCGAATACGTCACGGGGAACTTGCCAGGCTCTGCCGTGCGGGCGAGATACTCTCGGTAGCTTGCCGGGCTCTCTGAGAGGGGCGGAGGAATCTAACTCGGTCGGCCATGTTGGCTGCGTGCAAGGCAAACGCCCTACCGCTATGATAACCTACACAAAATGGCTTGTATCTAGGATAATAATATCATGGTACTAGAACTGGTAAAAGTAATTGTTAAGATTAAGTTATCACCTATAAACACCTGTGAAAGCAGATATGGTTATAGAGGCATTTAGTGCAGAAGTGCTACGCACATGACTTTGTGGGAACAGCTTCTTCTTTTTTTTTTCTTTTTGGTTCATACTCAGCAGTGCACAGAGATTACTCCTGGTGGTGCTCTGGGGACCATATGGGATGCTGGGAATCGAACTCTGGTCAGCCGCTGTACTATCAGTCCAGCCCGACGGCTTCTTATTTTTTTTTAATTTTTATTAGTGAAATACCATGAGGTACAGTTGTAGACTTACAAATTTTTGTACTTGGGTTTCAGTTATACAGTGATCGAGTACCCATTCCTCCACCAGTGCCCGTTCTTCTTAATGGGCAAGAGTGTAACAAGGATGTCTTAGTGTTTAAGGTATTTGGGAATGGTCTCACGTAGGAAGTGACAGTTGACCAGTTAATAAATAGTGAGATCAGCATCCTCAACTGAAACAGTGAATAGTCGTACAGGAGAGAGCAGTGTTCTTGGGATAGTAAATGATGCCACAGAGGCTACCAGGTACAGACTATGTAACCCAGCAGTACAAGCGGTAATAAATGAGGTAGGAAAGAAGGCCAAGCTAGTCAGAGACAGTTCATGTGCATCCCCACAGAGTATTTTTTGTTTTACTGTAAATACGAAATTCATTGAAAAGTTACAAGAGTAAAGAACTCTGATTAGTGTATGTGAGTTTATAAATTAAGGAAGTAGTTTTATAGTGCAAAATTTCAGGTCTGCAGCTTCATAAAGGGTTAGAAGGTCTTGCTGGGTCAAGCTCTCTAGTGGTAAAAAAATTTACCAAGAGACACTTTAAGCAAGAGCAAATCAGGATTATTGAAGAGAAATGGCACACTGTCTCAGTTAACACAGTGGGCACCTCCAAATACAGAGATTTGTCTGGCATTCCTAGGAGACACTATTTAACATATTTCTGGGCTGTTTTGGCTGGAAAGTCTACTTTGTATGGATAGGCCCTGGAGGGGGGGCGGGGAGCAGGGGGAGAAAGTAAATTGTTTATGAATATTCTAAGCCCTTCACATAGGAAGTTTGTATAATAATTCAGATGAATTATAACATTTTCTGAGCTAATAATGTAAAGATACTGTATATATTATGACCTTAGCCTATCCTGGGAAGGATGTAGGATATTCGTTTTAAGAATTTGGCAGAGGCATAGATGTTATCTTGCTGGACCAAATTGATAGGCAGGGGGTACCAGGCCAGTCCTAGAAACAGTTGGACAAAATGGAGCAATGGTGGCATCTCTAGAGCCTCTGGGGAACAGGTGATAATCTTAGCAAGAAGAGTCTCAGCCTACCGTGCCTCTGAAATGGGGACATAAGCCAGGCCTCATTTCCAAAGGCTTTTGCTAGACAGCTTCATACCTCAGTATCTGTATCTACCATATTATGCACGCATTGAAAGTACAGTTTCTGTCCACATCCAGTTCATTTCCTCTACCCTCAAAACTCCCTTCTCCTGTGGCAACCACTATTCTGTTAGCTGACAAAGTAAACCACAAGAGCACTCTAAACACCCACCTTGGAGTCTTGTTTGTGATGTGAATAGGTCATTCACTGATATTCGTAGAAGATAAAGTGAAAGGTTCTAGAATGAATGCTGAAAGGTCAATCAAAAAATGTTTGGGGTCCCAGAGGTAGTAGAATATGTGTGCTTACTTTGTATGTGGATAACAAGGCTTGATCCCTGGCATCGCATATGGTCTCCTGAGCTTCACAGTGTGTAACCCCTTCAAAAAAGAAAAAAAAAAAACCACAAAGAAACATTTGTAGTCATCCAACTTATGTATTAGGTTAACAGTAGGAGTGATGAGAAGTCATTGATTTGGTGTCATTTTTGAAGGACAAGTTGCTACTTACTGGTGAAAGAACATGGAACTGAGGGAAAAAATGACTCAGGGGAGACTTAATGGTTTGGTCTAATTTTTTGGCTGGTAATATTGACTAGGAAGGAAGATTAAAGCAGGAACAGCTATGGTGCACTGGCAGTAGTGGTGTTCGTGATAAGAATCAAGAGTTAAGTTTGGGTCTGCTTTAAAATATTCAAAACTAAGTAGATCGTGTATCATCTCTAATACTATGCACAAAATGTGTGTATAGAGAGAATTACGAATGAACCAAATTTCTAGCCCCAGGATCCACTTTTCTAAATTATTATGTAGTGATTAGAAAAGAAATTTTAACATCAAGCACATTTTTTTAAAATTTTTATTAGTGAAACACCATGAGGTACAGTTGTAGATTTACAAATTTTTGTGCTTGGGTTTCAGTTATACAATGATCGAGTACCCATCCCTCCACCAGTGCCCATTCTCCACCACCACTGATCCCAGTTTCCCTCCCACCCCCCATTCCCCCCATCCCACCCTGCCTCTGTAACAGGGCATTCCCTTTTGTTCTCTCTCTCCTTTTGGGTGTTGTGGTCTGCAAAAGAGGCATTGAGTGGCAATCATATTTGGTTTATAGTCCACTTTCAGCATGCTTCTCCCATCCTGGGAGGATCGTCCCAATACCCTTTATTTGGTGCTCCTTTCTCTGTCTGAGCTCCCTTTTCCCTTAGAATGTGTGGCTGGCCTCCAAGCCATGGAGCAAAACTCCTGGTACTAATCTCGGCCACTCTTGGGTTTTAGTCTCCTATTTTGTTACTTTATGTTCCCCAGATGAATGCAATCTTTCTGTGTCTATCCCTCTCTTTCTGACTCATTAATATCGAGCACTCTTAAGAATTTAAATCCATGTGAAATTAAAGACCACTTTATTAATTTGAATTATTCCATCCTGTTCATCCTGATGAGAAAGCCCAGTCAACCATCTTTGCAGTTTTAACTTGAATTTCTATTTCTGTTATCTTCCACGAGCCATCAATAAATTTTCTTGACTAAGTCATGAGTCGTGAGCTTGAAAAGTGAACCCTATGAGGCTTAGAGATAGAATAAAAGAGTTGTAACTAGTATGTATCCAGGGAGAAAAGCAGACATACTTCTGAAAACATGTATCACTTGTCTTTCCGTTGCTCATCAATTTGCTCGAGTTGGAGCCAGTAACCTCTCCATTCATCCTTGTCGCATGCTAGTGTAGCCCAATGGCATCTCCTCGCTCCAGGAACACAGAGAGCCTCAAACGGTTCGTTCAGTGTCTTGACGAAGAAGTCTGACCATCTCGTAGCTGGGCGGCCACACGATCTTTTGATGCCTCGTGCAATCCAGTTGGTAACAGCTCTAGTCCTCTAATCTAGCAGTCATCTCTGAATCACATTATGTGTCTGGCGCATCTGATTTTCAACACGTTGGCAAAGGAGACAGCGTTTAGGAGACATAGCTCCTAAAAATGCAGATTTCCATTTTATATATTTGTCATTCTTGCTTTTATTTTTCGTATTGTCTCAGAAGGGATTTGCTCGAGCGGGCCCAGTAACGTCTCCACTGGAGACTTTGTTGTTACTCTGTCTGGCATATCGAATACGTCACGGGGAGCTTGCCAGGCTCTGCCGTGCGGGCAAGATACTCTCGATAGCTTGCCAGGAGCAGGAATCCTACGCATTTCTTTGGTCTTTGGTATGTAACTTATTTTGTCTATTTCTCTGCTCTGTTGGTAGTTAGTTGAGAGGACATTATAGAGAAGGGCAAATAATTAAGAGTGGGCAAAGTCTCACAGGAAGAGAGTCAATTTGAAAATATTTACATAGATATTTGTTCATTTGGGAAGGCACACCAGTATTTTGAGGAGACTAAAACACTGGAGAAACCATGTTTTAAGGGTGACTATGCAGTGCTGGGAATTGAACCCAGGGGTCCAGGGTGCAAGACTTTGCTCCAGCTCATTGCTCTCTCTTTTCGGTAACAAAGTCATTAAAGCAACTTTTGTAGTGTTGATGTAATAATTAAGAACCCTGACAAAATCCAATTTAAATAATAAATTAAATGTATTTAATTCAAAATTTAAAAAAATAGACATCTGTGTATGCATACACGTACACAGAGGGTTGTATTCACCAGCTACAAATCCCGTCATGGCGAAGTGGTAGAACAGAGAGGAATGTACAATGTGACTCATATGCGCAAACTAAAATCTCACATAAAAGGAATGTAACAAGGCTAATGGCTTAGTAAGTGATAAGGACACTTAAAAATAATAGGAATTCAGGAAAATATCAAGCTTTCTGGAAAGGGTATTAGAAACAAGCTAGCTGAAAAGATAAAATGATCTGAGATTTCCAAAAGAGGGCATGCCAGGGTGTGGAAATGGAATGACAAAAGGGGTGGACAAATGAATGTGAAAATTCAGCTTTGCAATACATTTGACTTGATAGGTATTTTCACATAACATCCAACCAAACTTACTTATTTCTTTGTTTTGTTGATTTTCTAATTTACAAAACTAATGAAATCTAGACTTCAATAACTGGTCCTATGCATTCAGTTTGAATCACAATGCATATTTTAAAATCCTCAAGTGATTTTTGTATGTAAAATTATATAATAACTTAAAATAATATGCTGTTTGATTACAAACCTTTTCCTTTATATCTAGCACAGAATCTTAATAAATCTAATAATTTATGTTGAAATCTTTGCACAAAGGACTGAAATAATTGGCTTATAAAATTTAGTTGTCATTTAGTAATTATTTTGCCAGTTCGCTTCATTGAATTAACCGTTTGGTGATTTTTACTGATTACTACCATTGAAATAATAAGTGGATTAACATATTATGGTTTTTTTTATTACTTCTGTTAAAAACTGAATGGATTACTAGATACCTAAAATGTAAAGATCTCATATGTGTAAGTCTACTTAAGAACTACTATACCCAGTGACTAAAAACTGTTTGAATTAAGGCAGCAAAAATTTATTCTCTCAAAGTGTTGGAGGCTAGATGTTGAAATCAAGGTATTAAAAAATTTCAATATTTCAAATTTTTCTGTTTCTCAAGGCTTTAAGGAAAAAGATCTTCTTTGCCTTTTCCTACTCTGGATTGCTTGCCAGCAAAACAAAAACAAACACTGTCCTCCCGTCGTTCATCGATTTGTTCGAGTGGGCCCAGTAACGTCTCCATCGTGAGACTTCTTGTTACTGTGTTTGGCATATCGAATACGTCATGGGGAGCTTGCCAGGCTTTGCCATACGGGCGAGATACTCTCGGTAGCCTGCCGGGCTCTCTGAGAGGGGCGGAGGAATCGAAACCGGCTCAGCCGGCCGGGCTGGCTGCGTACAAGGCAAACGCCCTACCACTGTGCTCGCTCCAGCCCGATGCCAGCAACCCTTGGTATTCCTTGGGTTGTGACTGAGTAGCTAAGTGCCTGCCTCCTTTAGAGAGGGCCCTTGAAACCTACTTAGCAGGCTTGGGGCCCCACTCAGGATTCTCAGCCAACTGGGCAGATGTGAAGCTGCTCATGCCCTATGATGCTGGGATTGCCCCAATCATCCGAGCAGTTCGTGGGGTCTCTGGAGCCTCCTGGACAGTATCTAGCAATGCTTTGGGCATTTTGTAGTGCTGGGAGTCAAACCCGGGAAGGCACATAGCTGGCACGTGCTCTAACCACTGCACTATCTCCCTACCCCATATTTGCCTCTTAGTTTTTATTTGGGGATTCTTTTTTTTCTGTTTTAGGTAGTGCTTGTGGGCTATTTCTGGCTCTGCTGGTGATGTTTAGGTCAAGCATAGGAATACCAGGGATTCTAACCTGGCATGGTGGCATTCCAGGCAAAAGCCTTAATTCCTTCCAGCCCAAACCTCCTTCTGAAAATGCTGTCTCTCCTATGTACATTGTTGTGTCTTCATGTAATCTTTCTACGGGAATATTAGTCACTGGATTTAGGGTAAAAAATAATACTTCATCTTAACTACTATTAATTTTTTTCCAAAACAGATTGACCTTCCGGCTTTCTGTAAGATCAGACAATACTGTTCAATCTAGGCTGCTCTCTGCAGTGGACAGAGTATAAAGATGCCTCTGGGTATTCAGGCTCTCTCTCATGCTCCTGTCCCAAGCTCAACCCTTCTGACCCTTCTGATAGGTAAAATGACCACAGAGGTAGCTCTGTATGAAAACTGATCATGTGAAGACTCTTCCTTGCTCTTTTGGAAATTGCCTGTTTGGGGGCAAAATCATCACCGTGTCAACCTAAGGAGAAATCTTCTGGGACGGGAAATGAGGCCTCTGTTACCAACTACCAAGTTGGTAACTTCAAAATTGAAGTTCAAGAGGCTCTGTTTGGTCAGTAGCCCTGAGTGAGCTCTTTTGGGATAGATCCTCTTCCCAAGTCAGACATCCATTTTGGGGGGCCACACCCTGGAGTAATCTCTGTGCCCAGGGATTACTCCAGGAAGTGCTCATTCTCAAGATCAATTATATGTGATGCTGGGGATCAAAATTGGGTAAGCCGCATGCAAAGCAAACACCCTCCCCTGCCTTAACATCTCTCCAGCCCTCAGGCACCATTTGAACTGCCACCTCATGAGTCATCCTAAAACAAGACACTCCAGGGAGGCCCCTCTAGATGTAAATGAATTTTTGAAATACTGTTTACCACAATAAAATATATAAGCTTGGGAATAGTTTATTATGCAGTATTTGGTAGCAAATGCACATTTTGGATTCCTAGAATTATGCTTCTGCTTTAACCAAAACTAAACTTTGGTGCAAGAAAGCATAAACTGTTGCCCCCCCCCCCCCCCCCCCACACACACACACACACACACTGGATGGACTTTGAACCTTTGAAGAGGCTTTTCTACAGGACTTGCTGCTAATGAGCTCTTAAGGTGAGAAAAACAGCACTGGGAACAGGGCGCAAAGAAACTCGTTACAAAGTAATAGAAAGGCTAGCAACACTGTCACCATGATCTGATGTGGAGACTCAAACTGCATCTAATGAGCAGGTTTATACAGCTATTCGGTGTTGAAGATTCTGCTAAGTTTCTTCTTGCAGCTTAAAGAGTTTCTAAAATGCTTCAGGTTATTATTGTCTCTCAGAAAAGCTAAGGCAGAAAATAGCTTATGTAAAAGATTTGTGAATGGGCCTTTTGTTCTACAAAATAAGCTCCAATAGGATTCATCCTTGAGTTTTTAAAGAGGATTGTATGACCAAACATCACAGGTTTTGACTGAAGGCAAGAAATGAAAAGAGGTATCTGAGACCTCTTCAAACAGAACCTCTTGAACTTCAAAATCGAAGTTCAAGAGGCTCTGTTTGGTCACCCTTACATGCAAGAAGAAGAATGGTTCAAAGGGGTGGAGAGGGGGTGAGGAAAAACTGGCCAAAGACTGAGGCCAATGCCAGTGAGAATTTAGTAAAAGGAACTGCCCCCCTGCATCCTGCTATGAACTGTGAATGTGTGTTTTTGAGGAGTTAGAACAATACCAGGGGTGTCTCTTTATGCTGATGACTTGGATTTAGAAAACCTATACTTAAGAGTTGTGCTTCTGTAATCATGTCTGTCTTTCCTCCTGGGTCTGATATACCTGATGAGATTCAGACTTTGAGCTGATGGCGGAATGAATTGAGACAGCGGAGGCTTGGAGAAGAGGTATAGGGGAACACTCAGCCTGTCAGAGCAATGGGAACCAGTTGAGCACCTTGCTGTGCAATGTCGCAGCCAGGTCTAAGGTGGCCTCCAGTGATCACCACCCCAGTTGCTCATGTCCCTGCATAATCCCAGCTCCCATTGCATCACTGCTCTGTGGGACTGGAAAAAAAAAGTGGATTGGTGCGTGACCTCTGAGCCAGGGTCACAGTATGCCAAGATATTATGGTTTCTTCCTTAAGCTGAGAGACCCTGCTTTGGGGGAAGCCAATCACCCTGCCCTGAGGACAATATGCCCAGTGGCACACATAGAGGAGCAGCTTATGAGTTCCTGCCAACAGCACCAGCTGTGTGAGTGACAGCACTGATCCATCTTATGATACGATGATCCATCAGTGATAAGCACTAGTCCATCAAATGATAAGAGTCATTTGGCATCTTCAGAGATACCCCCGACTCCAATCAGGTGGAAACTGCCAGCAAGCTACTACCCCCAATTTCTGACAGAAACTCTAAGATAATGAAAGTTTATTATTTTAAGCCAATACTGCAGCTCTAATTGCTTTATAACCTTTCTAATATAAAAGCATGCTCAATAAATATGCTAAAATAAATTTTACTTCAAAAATTAATCATCTTATTTTCCAACTACTCGATATTAAGTTAATATTTTTGCACAGAAGCATATATCATTATATTTGATTTTATTAATATAAACTGTAAGATTAGACATGTTTTTAAACATTTTTAAATGAAATTTTAATTGAAATTTTATGTGTTAAATATAATTTTTAAAAATAAATTTTTATTGATTTGTCATTGATTCATAATAATGAAGTATTTTAGTAATACCAACTATACCTCTATAAATACACAAATTATACTGGACTACTCACATTTAAGTAATATGAGCACTCACATATTTCTCCTGAGTGAAGAAATGAAATCCATAAATGTGGAAATGTAATATTGAACACTTTTATTTTGCTCTTAGGTGCCAAAATATAAAATGACACTGTTCTAAATGTCATTTTAAAATAAATATTTTAAATATAAACATTTAAAAATAAACATTTTAAAAACATTTTAAATAAACATTTTAAAAATGAATGTTTACTTAATGTGTGCTATAGACTTAATTGGAAATAGCAAAGAAAACAAAATGTTTTTAAGTCATTATTTTGCAGGAAACCTGATAAATGCCAAAATTTTAATTAAAAATAAGGTAGCTTTTGTTTGGCTATTGGTAAAGTACTTTTATTATTATTTTTTTGAACTTCACATTTTTCTTCTTTGCAGTTCTGTGCTTTACAGTCTATAAGTGATGGTTTCTCATGCACATAATTCCAACAGTGGATTAAGTACTTTTAAACTTACAACTCTAGAGAGATAACAGTGCAGAGCAGGCTTGGTGAGTGTTCACCACAGAGGTCTAGATATTTAAATTAATGGAGTTTTATTGATGTTGGATTTTGGTGTCTTTGGTGTGGGAGAGATGAGGCCATTCAGTCACCAGCTGCTTCTCCCACTCAGTCAGGGAGATGGTGTGAGTGGATTCTGAGCCCTTGCCTTCCAGTAAATAGCCCCTGATGCTCCCTAGAGTCATCCCTTTGATGACTCACACTTTTTTTACCATCAGGTTTGACCCCTTTTAAGAACTCAGAATAACTCACCCATGAGAGCAGCACCTTGTTTCTCCCTGAAGATTTAGCTTGTCTTTTCAACTCTGTCCTCCTGTTCAATGCTACCCAGGTGTCTGCTGGGGAAGACTTGGGATCCAAAGGATGAGGAATGGATTTTAGTCTTTGATAATGTGAAGGAATCATAGGAATGAAAGTGATTGCTACTAACATTCATGCTCTTTGTATTTTACAACCTTTAACTTTCCAATAACTAGGTATCCATACAAGTCTTAAATGCTGGAAATATTTGACAGAGGTGCAAGACTATGGTATTTTGAGTAAATGAATACATAAAAACATGGACAATGAGAATCAGAGTGTAATTTATAGCACCTCCATTTAAAACACTGTTCTAGTCTTAATAAGCAGATGATGTTATAAATTTAGTAAACTGTGAGTTTTCTCGAGGAGGTTTTATTCTTAGTGACAGATGACATATATTAGAATATATGTGCACTCTTTAAATAGTTACCTATTGACACTATTACCATTGTTGATATCTCATAGGAATTCTTTATTTACCTTATTTGCTCTTCTTAATTATGTCAAATGTATTTCCTTTAGAACTTTATCTTTGGCAGAGACTCACATACTTACTGATGGTGTTGATCTTTGATTGCTCTCCAGGTTTGCTAGAGCACATCCCCTTTCTATTCAAGGGAAGCAACCCAGAAATTGTTTTCTGTTATATCAATTTTTCTCTTTTAAATCCTTACAAAGCAAATAACCAAATAATAGGCCTTTATTCCCACATTCCCTATTCTTAAGAGTTTTTTAAAGATGTATAGTGTCTCCAATTCTTCCAGTATTACTTTCAGTTTCAACTTTTATCTCCACTGTCCTACCAAGATTATGTGACCTAAAGAGTAAAATGGATGATCTTAATTCTTACCATACCTGAGCCATCCATCGTTTTGACAAAACTGGTCAAATCCTCCACCTTGAGGCCTTTCTTTCTTCTCTTGACTTCAAGACCCCTCATTCTGTATGGTGTACCTGCTTTCTTATTACCATCCCTTCTCTGATGTTGTGCAGGCATGTTCCATGACTAGGCCCTTGGATCTCTTCTTTAGCTAGACTTTAATTCTTGATATTCTTGGGTAGTCTAGACCTTTCAGTATCATCTGAATGATGATATCTCCCTGAATTATATTCCAGAACAAATATGTCATATGTCATATGAATTCATACATCCAGCAGCCTACTGAAACTACTCAAAGTATAAATTATACACACTAAAAACTCAAACTTCAAAATATCAAACTCCCATTTTTCCTCCAAATGAATTGTTCTTCCAATTTTTTTTGTTTCAATAAATGTAACTGCATATTTCCTGCATTGAGGCTCGAAAAGAAAATAGCCTTCCTTGCCCACCATTCTTTTACTTACATTTATCTAACAGCCAATTTCATCGACTCTACCTTTAAAATATATTTCAGAAGCTAGAGATATACAGTAATATGGCAATTTCCTTGCACACAGCTGATCACAGTTCGATCTCCTATATCTCATATTGTTTCTGGAACCTGCTAGGAGTGAACCTTGAGTACAGAGTGAGGAATAAGCTCAAAGCACAGTCAGATATTGCCCTCCCCAAATCAAACAGTATATTTCCAAATGAATCACTTTGCATTGCCACTTAGGTCTAGGCTGCATCTTTTCTCTCCTGATGTAATGACTTCTGACTTGTCTCTATACTTTTACCTCTGTCTCACTCTTGTTATTATTACCTTGGATGCTATGAGGAGCGTGCTTAAAGCCATTCAGTGACTTTCACTCAAAGTCAAATTTTTAAAGTCTTGGAGGCTGCCTAGTACAGTGGGTAGGTCAGGGGCTCGCCTTGTACATGGCCAGCCCAGGCTCAGTCCTCAACACCACATATTATGCCCAGAGTCCAGCCAGGAGTAATTATTCCTGAACACACAGCCAGAAGCAAGCCCTCGGCACAGCCACATGTGGCTGAAAAATAATGAAAAAAGTGTTCCTTGACATGGTCTACAAGGTCCCAAGTAATTTGCTTTCTTTCACAAACTTGCCCCAAACGCCCCCTCATCTTTCTCTACTTTCCCTCTGGCTCAGTCTTATGACACTAGTCCCATCACATTATTCCTATTTGTAACACACAGATAAACTCTTTTTTCAGGACTACAGGAATTTGTTTCCTCTATCCAAACTGTTTCTACCCCAGACTCCAGCAGACTCTGTTTCTTCTCCTTTTAACCTTTCATCCCTCTCAGTGAGAGTTTTTCTGCACTGGGCTAAAATTTAAGCCTACCAGATGTAAGTCTTTTGTCATTCTCTAGGTGTTTCTCTTTGCTTATTTTTTCTCTATAGCTCTTACCACAATTTAACATCTTTTACTTGTTTTCCTCCTCCAATTGCACAAGTTGGGGGAGGAGTTGTACACACAGCGATGCAAGATCATTTGTATCAGCAAGTGATACATGCTGATTTTTACTGGTAATTGGTAAAAGCAGTTTGTGATATAGTAATTTGATTATGCTGAAAACATAGGAAGGAAAAATTTCCATTGGGGTATAATGCTTATGTTGCTAATGCTGCCTACAGTATCTTTTTTTCTTTTTGGGGCCACACCTGGTAATTCTCAGGGGTTACTTTTGATACTGCACTCTAAAATTATTCCTGGCAGAACTCCAGGGACAACATATGTTCCAGGGATCGAACCCAGGTTGGCCAAGTACAAGGCAAATGCCCTACCTGCTCTACAATTGCTCCAGTCCTACCTATAATAATTTCAAGAATTTTTATTTCATCTTTGACTTAATTTGTTATGTACTACCACCTTCACATATGTCTTGTAGTATAACAACTTGCATAATTTATCAATGTTAAAAGATTTAGATTGGTAAATGCTAAAAAAGAATGTAAAACTTTTCTAAAGTTTGTCCCTCACGGCATAATTATTCTATTATTAACCTGAAGATAATTGTTGTCATTTAAACTCAGTTGCTTTCCATTATAAAACCTGTGTGGCAAAGGAAATTGCTACATTGAAATGTACTTTGTTGTTTCTGTTCAATTCCAATAGTGCTTCAGTGCTGAAATGGAATGACTTAAAACTGTGTGATGTATCTACACACAGACTCAGCCAAATGTGGCCCAGTCATCCCTCAGAAGTCTGAGTAATTTGCATCAACAGTTCAATCCCTGACCATAGAATACCCCAGTAAATGTCATTTATATTTCATTTCCCTACTAGAGTAGGGAAAATTGTGGGCCAGGGATATAGCTCAGGGGCAGAGCACTGGCCTTGCCAATGTGACACCCTGAGCTCAGAACCCTTGAACAGTAAATATTCTTAAATTATTTTTAAAGTATACAGAAATTGTATAATCTCAGTAGATTATTATTATTAGTAGTAACTGTTCAGTGTTATAGTGAAACAGGCAAATACAAAATCCTAAATTGCAAAAGATCTATTTTGTCAAAGGCACTTGTTGTTTGGATAAAGGTAAATTTGGGGAGCTTTGATATCTGGATCTTGAAGCATTCTAAAAGTTTAAAGTTGTTTTTTGCACTTAATTAAGGAAGTAGGGTCAAAGGAGTAAATAAGTAAATAAATTAAAACATAATAAAGTAAATAAAGGCAACATGAACACAGACATTATCGTCAAACTCTACTTACACTGTTTATGACACTGTATCCATTTCATCTCACAATTAATACTGATAAGAACATATATCTTTTTTTAATGCTTAACAGTGGTCACAAATTAGATTTTTTTCCTTGAGGTAATGCATTTCATAATGTGCTCTTTTATTACAGAGAATGTGTTTAGCTTGGAATATATTAATTATGCAACTAGAAGGCAGTTTCTCATGAGAAAGAACCAAATACATTTTGTAAAAATTTAAGAACACAGAAATATCTTCCATAGATTCATAACATAATTCTGCTGTGATAAGTTGGCCACATTGCACAGAAATTTTCTCTTTAACTTTGTTGTAAAAGTAGCTCTGAACGTGTGCCCCATTGTATTATTTTGTATTAAGGAGTAAAACTGTTTTATAAGCAACTTTAAAATGATAATAATTTCTGTTACTTCTTCTTAACTTTGTTTCTAATTTCAGATCTCCTTCCCCGTCCAGAGGAAGTTAGCGATGCCATAGCTTTAATGTCTGTTTTAGCTGCAAAACTCAAATGTTCACTTTCTGTTAGAAAATCTAAACCAGGTGGTATACAGTTTTTTTCATGATTTGGAATTCCTTTAAGGCAAGTGAATTTGAAGCTCAAGTGTGGGTAGGTGACGCCTAAGTCATAATCCTGGTGACATTTTGCTGAAAAAAGAAAAACTTTCTTTTGTAATGCAATTGTCTGTGCAGATATGACTCTCAATTGCATCACTGCCATAATCATTACAATCTCATTTTTCATTAACTGGGGTTAAAAGCCAAAATTACTTTTGTTTTTATTCTGATTTGGATTTTTCAATAGAAAGTTAAAAAAGAAATGTGAAGGGAGGAGGGAGCAGCTAACCCAGAAATTTAAGCCACTGCATTGCTGATCTCCGAAGGAATCTGGTCTGGAAGGAGGAGATCTGAACAAAAAGCAGAGGGGGTGCTTGTTCTTAAACTCTTGGAAGTGATATTTTATGTGGGGATTCCTGCTTGCTTTCATGTTGGTACATGTTTTCCAAAAGAGTGCCAATCAAATCTGAGACTGAGTGGACTTTGTTATATGTTCTTCTCTATGTTGCCTGCAGGGCCATGTATGGAAATCAGCTTTGTCTCCTCTTTACTAAACTGACATTATTATTGAAAAGATGTGACAAAGTACCAGGTCCAGAGGAGGTATTCAATTTTAGCAATGAACACAGACATGGAAAAAAATTATAGGATCATACGTACGGCAAAAGTCCTCTTCTTAGCCATGTCTTAGTTTGTTCTTTGTGTAATACAGACCAGGCTCTTTAGGTCAGCATCACTGGGCAGATGTAAACCATTACAAATGTTTGCTAGACTAGATAGCAAGCAAGCTTTTCCATGTCCGTTTCATTTCAAAAATTTCCTTTCAATGAGAACTTTTTTTCACTAACATAAAACATCCCCATACCAACTTAATTGTATTGTATATTAACAGCATAGCTAATAAATTCATGTGACATGAGAAAATGTTGCAAAAATGCTTTGACGGAGTGGAGGGTAAACAATGGGAAAAATGCACTGTCTTTCTCTATTGTGATTTGTCAGTAAAAATGTTTAAGAAGGAATATTCTCTCTCTTCTTTTTTAATTTATTTGTCTCAAAACTCAACTCTGGAAATGTTCCCCTCGAAAAACTTAGTGGGGTGAAGACAGAAGTTGTCAAAGGTCTTTATTAAATGAAGGGTTATAATTGTTAAAGGCAAGAAAGTAAGAGAGTTTGAAATTATGCTGCTTTCCAAAGGCACATTGAACTTTGCCAGTCAGAACGAGGCATCTGCAGTTTTACCTGCATGTTACTAAAGAAACCAATGATGTCCTTTTTGCCTCTGGAACGTAATCAGATCTTTGTCTTGATTTCCACTGAACCACACTCTAGGGAGCTGCTACTGACCCAACCCCAGGAAACTGGGAGAAGGGATCGGGTCACTGAGGGACTTTTACAGGATGGGGTCACTGACGGACTGTTTGGCAAGCCTCATTTTGCCAATGATTCATCCTCAGAGAGGATACCCTCAGATTTTCTGCCTCTCGAGACTCTGTTTCAGGCATTTCCAGGCTCTGGATTATGATGGTTGGTCGTTGCCTAATTCTGTCTATTGTCTGACTGTGGCTAAGAGCATGGTGGTGTGTCGTCTGTGCCCCACAAGCTCAGGGAATAGTTGAAGGTAAGGATCACAATTTAAAGCAATGTGAGAACTTTGTGCTTTTCTTTCGTCCATGTGACGACTTCATAAGTTTCTTATTTTCTAAGACACCCAGTAGAACTGTGGTATATTAAATTTCAAAAGGAAATCTTCCTTTGAATAGTCAAGATAGAACATAGAAATCATATCTCATGATTCATCCATTACGTTTCATCATTTTAATTCAGTCATTTGATATTACCTAACATATAGGTGGTAAAAACACAGGATAAACAGCATTGTGTAGTATCAGTACAAGGAGAAAATAAAGTCTACTAGGAGTATCATAAGCCACCAATTCAGATAGTTTTAAATGCATTATAATACAAATAGTTTGCAGTTCAATCATTGAATGAGCATTGCCTCATAAATAGTATCTGGGAAAAATTTTATTCCTTATCACCATCATTTAGAATATATTTATTGAAATGGAATATGAATTAAGAACTTGAATATTAGGAAAATGAATAAAGTATGAACTCTGTAGCATGTTTGGATATGCATGTATTTCCATATCAATGTTAACTTCATATAGTCATTTTCCATGTATCTCTAGTGTATACAGCAAGCAGTTCAACTACTTTGATCCTAGCAAGGAGAGAAAATCAACAAAGAAACAACAAAAGAAAAGTCTATAATCCATGCTAAAGAAAATCAGGCAATTCATATTTAAAAGGAACAATGCCTGTTCGGCAGCAAAAAAAGCATGAAAGACAACATTGATTTTTTATTATTGTTGTTGTTGATTCTTACAGTTCATTTTTTACGTCTATTATCATATTTCCTATAGCTCAATGGACTTAGTTTGGTTAGCCTACCCCATCAAGGCAGTCAACTGAGATGCAGAGGAATCAACTTGTTTCTTTCAGCACACAGGACCAATGAATAATACAGCTGGTATATGTTCAGAGTAATCTTACTCCAGAGATTACACTTATACTGTTGTATAATATTACTTTCTTTGGTGCTCACTGGTTGAATGATGTTAGAAGGTATAGTTCTTGGTAGTGTGACTTTATAGCTCACAGAAAACAAGTAGATCTTATTTTCAGAAAATTAGAAGTATGATACACTCTTTGGTTATACCAGGAGGTAACAAACATTGACCAATTAATAACAAGTATACTCTAGAAGTATTGGGGTCAACTTACATATAAATAACAGTACACACCACTTATTTAAAAATGACGACCTGTGTTCATCTTCTGGAAGCTATATTATGTTGAAAAATTATGCTTAAAATTATTTGGAAGAAGACAATCCGTTCTAGAAACAGTGGTTGCCTGAGAAGTTTTTTCAACAGGGTGGGACAAATTTATGTGGAAATTAGGCAGCATAATCTTCAGTAACCTGGGAAATATGCTTCTCCATTGAAAACCCCAGTTTCTGATGATGCTAGGTTATTTGGGAGTGATAACACAGCGGTAGGGTGTTTGCCTTGCAAGCTGCCAGCCCGGCAGAGCTGGGTTTGATTCCTCCGCCCCTCTTGGGAGAGCCTGGCAAGCTACCGAGAGTATCTCGCCTGCACGGCAAAGCCTGACAAGCTCCCCGTGACATATTCGATATTCCAAACACAGTAACAACAAGTCTCACAATGGAGACATTACTGGGCCCGCTCGAGCAAATCAATGAACAACGGAAGAAAGATATTGATGCTACAGTACTACTAGAAATAGTAACATCAATATCTTTCAAAAATCCTGGATCTAGAAAGTATCCTTTCTAGATTACTTTCAGTAAAAGTAATGGCTGGAGATTCTTTTGCTCTTCAACAGTTTTTGTTTGTTTGTTTTGGGTTTTTTTTTTTACTATGCTAGATAGCAAATTTGACATATCAAACACAAAAAAAGGTTTCTGTCCAAAATTATAGCAGTATACTAGATTATTACACTGAAGAAAAGACAAATAGTTTTTTACAAGAAGTGGAATTGTACTTACTGCTATGGGTAGGCAAGCAAGACCTGAATTTATAATGGTGTATCCAGAAACCTAAAAATTGTAATATTTTTGCAATTTTCTTAAAAATCACCTAGATTAACAGTGAATTTTATGAAACTTTTCCCATCATTGTCTCATACTAGTAAGTATAGAGATTTGACCCTTTTTTCAGATTTATATACATAATGGAGAGCTTGTTCAAGTCAACTTAATGTTTTAGTGAGCTTATCTTTTGGTCTTGGTTGTTGCCCTTATTTCTGCAAAGAGCACTTTATATCCTCTTGACATTTGTCAATAAAGGCTTAAAAGAATCTGATTTTTGAAACACTTTACCAGAGCAGCAGTGGAAATCTATTTGCTTTTTAAAAGATAGACCTACATAGACGATTTACAATGTACTCTCTTTTCTATTAAATTTCCTATGAAATCTTTATAATAGTCTAATTGCACTACTACTGAAATGTCCTTTGAACTTCAGTGAAAATTGGGTAGCCAGTGCTCCAAAAAGATTTCTTGGCTCATAGTTCATACATTTATGTTGAAGTTTATATGCTGCCTATTTTCCCATGATTAATCAAACACCACAAATACTACATAAATAAAGGAAGTGTTTTCCACTCTGAGGGAGAGACCACCCTCTCTGTATTCCCCTTGTAGTTTATTTTATCTACAAATTCCTGTTCTAATGTGGATAGAATAAAGATTTCTCTCCATTGTCTGAAGTTCTGTTATGTCTATAAGGTTACCAGAGTCAGAAATAATTAGACTGAGAGCATGATCATATTTTATTGTTCTCTTGAAACATAATTCTCTAGCACTCAGATTCTTAAATCTGATAAGGAGAAGCAAGAAGTCAAAGCACTGACCCTTATGAAGTTTTCTATTGTCAAGAGACTTCCAAAATGAAATTAATCAACCAAGGCTATGAGAATCAGCAGTTGTTAACTCCAGAGAGAAATTTAATAACTTGGATGACGGAAAGGTGGAAAGGTGGGGGTGGGAGGTGTTACAAAAAGAGAATCAAGAATGGGGTGTAGTAATAATATCAATGATAACCCTGGAAATTACTGACAAAAAGCATAATGTGGAAAAGTATATTCACTACTTGATGAGTCATTTGAAGAGTAGCGACAGAGGCCTGAATACCGTCTCCAAATTTCTTTCGTTGTGGTATATTACTAATTTTAAAATGAAGAAATGATTTGGTGCTTTTTGATAAGATATAGAGAGGTATACAACTAGTAGTTTTACCAGGTAGTAAGATACATCAGATGCATTGTTTTTGCTTGGTTGTTTCAGCTTATTATTAAAAGATTTCACTTAGCATTATAACAATAGAATTATTCCACTATGTAACTCATTATTGAGTAGTCCTCTTTAAAAACCAGTATGAAGAGCGCAGAAAAGTTAACCACATGTACTAACCTAGAAGTGAAGGTTTTTAAGTGTTTAGCATTTAGAGGGACTACAGCAAAGGTTCTGGGTCCAGAAATAAAATCCCTCAAGTTCATTTAGATTAAGATCATAATTAAGACTAACTTTACGGTTTAATCAGAATTAAGAATTCCACTATTTCTTTCAATATTTCAATCCCCACACAAAAATTACATAAGTGGGGCTAGAGTGACAGCACAGTGGATAGGGCATTTGCCTTGCACATGGCCGACCCCCTATGCATCGTTGAGTGTGACCCAAAAAGAGAAAAAAAATTATGTTAGAAGATGCACACTTGTCTTTGGGGAAAAAAAGATTTTTACATTTAAGGAAGAAAATTTTAGCTGCCCTTTGTTAGAAATGTATTATCCTCTTTGAAATTACAGTGAAAATTCTGCCATATCAATTTTTTATTTTGGAGGGTGACATGAATAAGTAAAAACAGAGGTAATTTTCCTATAGGCATAAGTTTGGGAGTAATAAAGGCAAAAAGAGGAAGGTCACTGTGACCAATCTTTTTTCCCCCTCCCCTCCCCTGGGTGACCAGAGTGATACTTCAGGGGATAAGGCAGGTGGTCCCCTTAGCATTGAAATTCTGATGCGATACAAATTACTCAGATCACTAAACTTTAATGGCTGTTTATAAGTCTATTCTGGCATAAATTAAAGTAGGTTTATATCTACTTCATTTTAGTATTTTAGTATATGTATGCAATTATAGATACATTCAAAAATAATCATTACTAAATAACTTAATGAAAGAGTCTTCTCATTTGGGTCACTGATTCTTTTAAAGAAACAAACTTCTGTGAATAAATTACCATTATTTCTTTTTATGATCCTTTAGCTTAAAATAAGAAATATTCATCTCAAACTGTATCAAAACTAAATCATTAAAGATGACTATGAGTCGGTAATTTTCAAGCCAACAGTGAGTAGTGCAGCTTCAATAATCTCTTACAAGTTCTTCTGTGATAATTGATGCTGAAAAGATTTTTTACAAATTCAGTGTACTTTTTTGGGAGGACTCTTTCATTTAACTGAAACTCATCCATTAAAAAATAAGAGTAATAACATACCTATAGGAGTAATATATTTTATGTATAATCACTCAAATATACAATGTAGTTTTTACAGTTGTCTTTTTTTAATTATCAGATTATAAAAACCTAAAGACAAAATCGGATGGTAAAAAAATACTGTAAATCAAAGGACTTCATACTAGTTCCTTATACCTGTGTGTATATTGACCAACACTTACATCTTAAATGGAATTAGTTCTTTTATGTTTAAAAAATATGGAGGTTAGTTGAGTTTCTAAAGGTATTGATTCAGTTTTGAACTATGCTAATATTTTAATACTTTGAAATAAAAGGACTTCTAAAATGGCATGATTCTCTACTCTCACTTAATAAATTTTTGTGTATATTTGCATAAGTATAAGTATGTCTCATGTACATATGCTCATAAATATGAGCATAAATATCCTATGATGTAAAATATGCTCAGAATTTCTCTTGACATTTAAATACTGAAACCATTATCAGCAACCAGTGGCCTAACCAGTTGCAAAATATAAATGAAAATATTTTTATTCTATTATCTCAGAGAATCAGGGAGGATAAGTTCAGAGAATTTCAAAGTCCGTAGGGGAATGATGCTTTCAAATGCAGAGTATTTGCATTATTAGCTTTCTTATCATGCAGAAGATAGGAGTAATGTCATTTCTCCCCCCTCTGTCTTCCTATTCCTGTTGGCTGTATCTCATCAAGGAAATGTATTTGAAAATACGTTCAACTGTTTCATGAATGGAGTACTTAAAAAAAAAAGAAGCAATGTTCCTGGAAGCATGTTTGGGAAATAGGGGGATCAAACCATTGTTCTCCCAAGCTTCCCCAAGGAAAGAATGCATGCTCCAGAGAACTTAACATAATAAAATACTTAACATTCATTTAGTTTCAAACTTTCTGTTTCTTCAGATTATTATCTGATGCTAATGCTGACATATAGTGATTATAAATATATAATTTTACAGTCAAATAAACTAGACAGTCCCGATTTTTTTAGTACTTTCAAAATAGGATCACAAATCACAAATCATCCTGTTATTCGTCGATTGCCTCCAGCAGGCCCCAGTAACGTCTCTTTCATCCTAGCCCTGAGATTATATTCAAGGCTCTTTAGGACAATGAGACCCATCACTGTTACTGGTATTTGGCATATTGGGTACGCCACGGGGAGTTTGCCAGACTCTGCCGTGTGGGCAGGCTACATTCGGTAGCCTGCCAGTTTGTCCAAAGTAGGAGTGAGATAATAAGATATCATAATAAGATGTCTCGCGGCCACGAATGCGTGGAAATAAAATAGGATATTTTATTTTTAAGGGAATTTAAAAATGTATAGTAGGGTTGAAGAAATGATACAGAAGTTAAGGTTCTTGCATCCATTCATACCCAGCACTACATATGATCCCCCAAATCTACCAGAAGTAACCCCTGAGAATTGCCAGATGTGGTCCAAAATGACAATAAAAAGTAATAAGGACTTTGTAAAATGCTTATTTGAAATGCAAGCATGATTCTTCCAATAGGAAATAATTCCCTGTAAAAATTTGGAATTACACAATGATCCCATCTTTGCTTATTAATGATGTTTTTAAAAAATCTGCATTTGAAGTCTATTGGTGTGCCTTTTTTAAAACTATAGGGGCCACTTTTAGCTCAGCCCACCAATTCATGCAGCACCAGGGATTAATCTCAGGCCCTCAGATATCATAAGCATGTTCCCTACTAGAACTTTCACTCGAGTCCATGAGAATTTTCTAAAAAATTTACACGTTTATTAGTTTTAGAATTATATTCTATCCACAGTACTCAAACTTTTAATAAAACAATGAAATTCATAGGAGATAATTAGTAACATGATTACAAAATTTTTAAAAAACTTTTAATTTAGTGACTTTGCTCATCAATAACTTCAAATATATTGAAATTCAGGGGCTTAATGTTATGCATGCACTGTTTTCACATACACAAAGTTACAGTCACGCAGTTTGGCATTAGTCCTTGTAGTTTAACCCTAATTTACATCTTTGTTGAATATGCAGATAAGCATTATTGCTACAATCTTCAGGTGTACTTTTTCTCTATAGAGATACTAGGAGTGATAGCACAGCGGTAGGGCATTTGCCTTGCGCACAGCCAGCCTGGCTGAGCCAGGTTCGATTCCTCCACCCCTCTCAGAGAGCCTGGAAAGCTATTGAGAGTATTCAATATGCCAAACACAGTAACAAGAAGTCTCACAACGGAGATTTTATTGACTCAATTTAGGGCGTCTGCCTTGCACGCAGCCAACATGGCCCACCCGAGTTCGATTCCTCCGCCCCTCTCGGAGAGCCCGGCAAGCTACCGAGAGTATTCGATATGCCAGACACAGTAACAACAAAGTCTCCAATGGAGACGTTACTGGACCCGCTCGAGCAAATCGATGATCAGCGAGAGGGCATTAATCAGTGAAACAGATTTTATTAAATCAGAAACTATAGTACCAGAGAAATACTGGTAAGTCACTTGCCTTGCACATAGCCAACCCTGGTTCGATCCCTGGCACCACATTTGGTCCCCTGAACATTGCCAGGACAATCCCTGAGCATTATTGTGCCCTTCCCCCCTAAAAAAAATTATAAGTCAGAAACTATAATATTGTATAAAATCCTATGTTCCAAGTCCTGGATAGCCAGCAATATTTCTTAACTGGATATGCATGTTTCCTTGTTAAGGCTAACTTCCTGAAAACTTTTATACCTTTTTAACTATTTCTGTAGAAATTACTAAAAATTCTAATGCTTTATGGTCGCATAAAAAATAAACTAGGACTTCTGGACATTTACGTTTGCTAGTATTCTGACTTAGGCTATCTACAGAATTCACACTTCTTGTTTATGTATGCTTGTCAGGACTCCTAGAAGAGCCTTAATACTGTGGAAATAACAGCTTGAAAATACAAATGCAGAGTCAGGACTCCAAGTCCCAGGTTTTTGTCAGTCAGAGTCTAGATACTTTCACATATTTTAACCTTTTTTTAGATTAATTTATTATTTATTATTTATTTATTAGTGAAACATCATGAGGTACAGTTGTAGACTTACAAACTTTTGTGCTTGGATTTTGGTTATACAATGATCGAGTACCCATCCCTCCACCAGTGCCCATTCTCCATCACCAATGATCCCAGTAGCCCTCCCACCCCCACCCTCCATCCCTCCCACCCCACCCCGCCTCCTTCAGGGTCTTGTAGTTTGCCACAGAGGTATTGGGTGGCCATCTTGTTCGGTCTATAGTCTACTTTCAGCACACATCTCACATCCCGAGCGAGTCCTCCAAGTAAACATCCTTTACTTGGTGTTCCCTTCTCTATCTGAGCTGCCTTTCCCCCCAGCATGTGCTTCCTGCTTCCAAGCCCTGGAGCAGACCTCCTGGTACTTATTTCAATTATTCTTGTGTGTTCAACTTCCATTCTGTCACTTTATATTCCCCAGAAGAGTGCAGTCTTTCTATGTCTGTCCCTCTATTTCTGACTCATTTCATGATACTTTGCATGTTAATTTTAAAGAACAGAATAGCCATTGCCTAATTGAATTTTTCTTACCTAATAGTAAAATGTGGAATAAGAAACAGTTGTTGATAATACCTTATATACATGTATATGTTTCTTGAAACACTAGTTAAATTCAACATGAAATAAAAATACATCCGAGACCAGGTAAAAAGATACAAACCTGTAACAGTGTGTTGTGCATTAGGAGATCCTAAGACTTCGATTTTCCTTAGGTAGTTTCCTGAAAGTAGACATCGGAAGTTAATTTTTATGATGGATTGAACTAAGGAAAATTGGATTACATGAGTTTTTGTTCTTTTTGTTGTTAATTACTGGCCTGTGTAATCTGTCTGTCACATTAAGTTCCCTTGGATCCTTGGCCCTTTTTAAAAACACATTATCTGCTTTGTAAACTAATTGAGCTATGTCTTTCATATCAAAGTGAAGATACATGTTAAGTCCCGCTCACTTTTTAAACATATTTTCTTTCTAATGTGTAGGAAGAGAGGTTTTCTTCTTACAAGTTATCAGTCACTAAGTATAAAAGCATGTCCTCATTTGGAAATGATGGCATTGATTCACATATTTAAGGCAATAAAAGAGAATGAGAATATTGTGGTGAATATGAAAGATGTCAGATTTTGACTTTTTGGGTTTTGGAAGTTTACAATTTTAGAAGTGATTGAAAATTTAAAAAGAGTTACTATACAATTCCTAGGAAATCATATATAATATTATGCAGTCATGAAGATATAGAGTGAGGAGTTGAGATTTTCCCAGGTCTCTTGTCTGTTTCTACACTATACATATATGTATATATATGCATATATATCTTGGTATCCTCATTTTTATATCTTTTGCTTTATATTATTGCTGTTTTTCAAAATTAAGGGAGAATGAAAGAGGAGGTAAAAATTTTGGGAACTTTGCTATTTTAAAGATTTTGAGACAAATTGAGTATTCACGATTAAAAGACCATCCTGTATATTTAGTACTTGTGATTTCTTACCATTCTCATCTAGGTGACTCTTAAGGCTAGTTCTGTTTTGGAAATAATATTTGTGTCTCCAAGTAAATAATAAATTTATCTCTTTATTATTTTTATGTTGAATTACTTAGGAGTCTGTCAGTCTCTTTAAATTAAAAGTATAACTAAGATATAAATATTTCTACTTTCCTGAGTGTCAAGATTAAAGCAATTCATTGCTTTAATCCTATATGAAGTCATCTTCATCATCACCATCATCTATATAATCTCAAACCAAGTTAAAGTACATTAGAAATATTCTTTATAATCCTTGTTAGATTTTAAGAAGCCAAATATCAGGCAATTATTATTGATAACTATTTCCCTTTGTACCTGCTAAATTTTATATGTCTTATGAAGAATTACATTAATGAGTTTGAAAAATTCTCTACAACAGAGCCTACCGAATTCCTTGTATTCAGTGCCTGAAGAGTAGCCAAAAAGTTGGACTACATATTTACTTTCTTCTAGAAAACAATATTTTTTAATAAAACAATATTAATTTACTTAATTTCTTAGTTTATTCCTCAGTCAAGCTGGTGGCAGCTAAAGAAAGTGGAACAGACTTGATGGATTGTAATTAATTGGATAGTAACTGTAAGCAAAGAAATTCAAGAGGTTTTTCTCTGTAGAAGTACAGACATACACTAAAAACCTTTAGCTTTTAAATTCAGTGTCTTTTTTTGTAATTTGCTGTGGTTAAGCCATATTAGCCATTAGAACACTATTGTTCATTTCTATGGGTTGAGCTGCAGAAATCAAGATTAACTTGATTATTATATGAGGTTCCACCATTCTTGGCCTGAATGCATCAACTACTGATACAGCTAGTGATACAGCTACTGATTTCCCTAGTACATTTCAGTTCACTGTATAATTCTTTTTTGGTTTCTATGACTTCCTCAGACTTTCAGAAAGGTTATATTATTCTTCACTGTGCATCAGAAATATGATCCTTTAAATAATACAGAACAGGATCCTTTAAATAATACATATTTCAGGGTATAACCTCCAGTCAAGTGATCTTTTAAAGATGCTCAGGGATTTCTGATATGCAGCAAAATATTAATATTTCTTTAAGAATTTTGGGGCATCTTGGGGCTGGAGCAATAGCACAGCAGGTAGGGCATTTGCCTTGCATATGGCCAACCCAGGTTCGATTCCCAGCATCCCATATGGTCCCCTGAGCACTATCAGGAGTAATTCCTGAGTGCATGAGCCAGGAGTAACCCCTGTGCATCACTAGGTGTGACCCAAAAAGCAAAAAAAAAAATAGAATTTGTGGGCATCTTCAAGAACTATAAGTAATAACATAAAACTTAAATATATAAAATTATATCAAAGTTGTCTGAAAGAATTTTTCTTCTTTAACCTGAAGATTTTTACATACAGAAAATGGGGGAATAGGGAATGGAGGAGTAGAGGAGGATTGATGAGGAACTCCAAAAACCAGTGTACAGGGGATCAAAGTACTACTCCTTATGATACTTAGCAACTGAATGGCTGGACCTACAGGTACTCTGGTATCATGTAGTGCTTGGGAGAGAACTCTGGGCCTCCAAATGGCAAGCACACATTTAGTTTTTTGAGCTACCTACTCAGCCCTACATAGGATAGATATTTATTCAGTATTTATCTGACCATGACCCCCCTTTTGATCATGGCGCATGCCTGTGTGTCTCTCCATCCTCTCTCTAAACTACCTGTTGACTCCCTTGGATATCACCGGGGCCCATCTGGCACCCTGTTGAGAAACACTAGTCTACACCACCAGGAAATGCTTAAACACATACCGACTGTCACACGATCTGTCCCAAACGAAGATCCTTTTAAAGCACCTGTTGGAATACCCCCCCCCAAACCCTTTAAATGGGAAGGAGTATAATTTTCCCAAAATAGTGAGCAAGTTGGAATTCGAGAAATGAACATTTGCTACTTAAATTTCATTCTGGTAACTATCTCCTGAATTACAAAACTGATCCCTATGTAGTTAATCAGGGAAGTATACAAATGACTTTTACTGGCAGCCTTGTTTACAAGAGGGAATTGATTTCACCTAGTCAGTATGATAAACAATATATTATGCCTCTTAGGAGTTTCTCAAGAGTTGGAATGTTCAGTACTGAAGCTGGGAGAATGTTGAAAGTTGACCTAGAAAGATGTTTTGACAGGTCTCCCAAAATAGGAAATCTAAAATGGTGTTTTGTTATCATGGAAAAGTAAAAATTTTGAACCAGTTCATGCCCAACTTGACTATGGATTATTCTACATAAAAACCGACTTCACTTTGAATGTAGTTCTCCTGAGTCTATACAGGGATGTCTGTGTATAGTGAAGTACAGAATCAGGCTCCTGCAAACTGAAGGTCATGGACTATGCACCGCTATTCAAATACTTTGTTTTGGGGACAGCTGAATTACTGCCTGACCTGACTTGCAGTGTGTGGGAAGATCATCCTGGTGGCTTCCTGCCCTTTCTAAAAATAGTAGGGCCTTTAGCTAGAAGGTATTTTTAGGCACTCATATTCACTTGTCTCATCAGGATAAGTTTATTTTGGGCACGTACATGTGTGCATAGTTAGATTTTTGGATTCTAATCCATGCTTCTTCATGCCCCTCATATAAGGAACTGGCAAACGCAAAGACACAGAGCTTACTTGCTGAAAGTTAGTGAGAAAGCACAAAATGAAAGGAAGTTACTTTAAGAATGTGGATATGCTTCTGAAATCATCCATTTCAGACATTAGCCCATCAGTCCTCAGCTTTTCGGATCTGTTTTCGTAACTCCTGGCTGCAGTTTCGCTCCAGAGACCTCAGAGATCTTGCCACTTTTAAAATACATTTTCATAGGAGCCACTGCCAGCCTTTGGATAAGGGAAACTAATGAGAAACTGCCATCAGAACCTTGAACGGCAAACGCAAAACCAAGCAAAACCAAAAAACCCAAAACAAAACCTAAGGAGAAGCCAAATAGCCCATGCTCACAAGAAGACTCGCAGAAAAGCAAGCGAGATGTAACTCTGATTGAGAACTGCATTTCTAAGTCACAGGAGTGGCATGCACTGGGTACTTTGTATTTTTCCTCCTTTGGAAAACAAGTGCTATTCTGCACGATTGGGACCAAAAATATTATGAGTGTGAGCAAAGACAGACTCTAAAAGCAAGATGGAATTTAAGCAGGTAATTCCTGTTCCACAGTCATGTCATTCTGGTACAGTTGCACTTGGTACTCGTGTGTGCGCATCTAAGAAATTTCCATTTTTTCACATCAAAAAATCCAGATATGAAGCTGAAGCTGCTTTCTTCGCCAACTTGAAGCTGTCTGATTTCAACATCATCGACACCCTTGGAGTTGGAGGTTTTGGCCGAGTAGAGCTGGTAGGTGATTGTTCTTTAAATGCTTTTGAAAGACTTTTATGTTCTGTATTAATTTACTTTCTAAAATTCAGTTTCCTCATAAAATTTGTTCTTTCTAAATCATAACTAGATTCATTTGTGTCTATATACGTGTTTCTTCTGTTACCCTTTACCATGGTTTTCAACCATTAAACTGGGCTATACTACACGGCCAGTGAAACAAAAGTAATGCCAAAATATGGTTTAGGAAAACCTTGTCATATGAAATAAAAGATAAACATTTCGCTTAATGGGGAGTCATAAAACACCTCTTGCCCAGTTAATTTTCTGTACTTTAGGTACTGTTGGGTGTAATTTACATATACGTGTAAAGGGTAAAGGAAGAAACACATATATGTGTATATTATGAGTCTGTGCACCAGGTATATACTTGTTCTTATCACTGCCTGAAAAGGGCAGAAAATTGTGTTGTTAATTCTGTGATGTAATAGATGTAATAAGAATCTATTTAAATTCTAACCCTAATGGCCCCAAGACTGTACCTAATTTATTGCACACACTTTGTACACATACAACTTAATTGGGAAAGATGATGAAAAATTTGTCACACAATTGCCTGATTGTACCTTTAACAAAAATAAAACATAGTGCCTTAGTTTGACATACAGATTTTTAAAGTAACAGTGCAACAAGAATTATAAAAAACATATATTCTGATACACTTACTGCATTATCAGTGTGTGTAGATATAAATCCTATTTGAGTATTCAGATTAATTTCCACTTTACAAGGGAGTCCCTGGAATGAGTACAGTATGTTACACTCCAAAGACTGCATACAGTGCATAGTTACTGTTGCCATCCCAGGACAGGAGAATACCCTTCCAGAAAAATAGATTGACCCTGAGTTACTTTAATATGTATCTATTTGTGTGTGATGCAGTGAGAATTTCTGACTTTGACAGGAAAATATTCCTTATTCAACAAGATGGTTCTAGAATCATAGTGTATTTCATTGCATTGTTTCCCTTAAAACTAATCCAAGTTGCTGCAGTAATACTATTTTTTGACTTGAACAGTAAGTCAGAATGTGCCTCTGAGGGTCTGAGTACTTTAACTTACAGAAATAAAAATCAGTTCAGGGTTTAGAAAAGCTTCTTGATTTTCTTTTCTTTTCTTTCTTTCTTTCTTTCTTTCTTTCTTTCTTTCTTTCTTTCTTTATTTTTGAAGTAAAACAGATTTTATTTGGAGGTTTTTGAAGGAAAGGAGGGAGAGAAAGTGGATAGTATATTGGTCAAGAGAGAACCCAGGCTTCTACAAGGGCAGAGAGGGCCCCTACACATCCCAGCATTAGACAGAAAAGCATGCGAGTACACATCTCAAGAGGAGAGATGCGGGTGACACATGTGCTTAGCCACCTGGGTGCGAGAAGCACATGAGCTGGGGCAGCATCTGCATTGCTTCTTGATTTTCTGAATCCTGACGATTCACTGCTGACTTTGGTTTTTTTTTTTTTGGATGGGGGGAGCTTGGTGTTATTTCACACCAAGTCATATCACATGAGCAGTTACTCCATGAGTGTCACAGGAGAGTTCACCATGATAGGTTCATTGTCTGGCGTGTTTATTTACATAGTTGTCTGTCTCTAATCTGCCCTGTGAATGAAGCTCTATGAAGGACAGAATTCCCGAGATATTGATTTTGTGACTGTTGTAATTTCTTGAAGCCTGGCAAGCTACCCGTAACGTATTTGATATGCCAAACACAGTAACAAGTCTCATAATGGAGACATTACTGGGCCCGCTCGAGCAAATCAATGAACAACGGGAGGACAGTGCTACAGTGCTACAATTTCTTAAATATATATATTAAAACTATGAACAATAAAAGTTGCTGTTTTACTTAATAAAAATCAACACTACAACTTTACAAATTCCTACAGGAATGAGAACTTTATATTGGGAAAATTTACCTATGATATATTGTATAAACTATTGAGAATTTCTCAGAAATTAAATTAATGTGAAGTAGACCAACTAAATGCCACGTTAGTGGCATAATACTTAGGGAAAACTCCTTCAATACTTTGAGAATGAGTGGGCACTAGGAACAAAATTTGGGAGGTTTCAGTGGGGCATATAAAAAGTTTAAGCAGGTGGGCATATAAAAAGTTTAAACAGACAAATCAGGACCAGAGATATGGTACAGGGGTTCAAGTGCTTCTCTGGTCCAGTTCAATCCCAGAACCACATGGTTCTCTGAGCACATAACATGAAGTAACTGCAATTCACTTTCAAACTATCAAATACAAAAGGAAAAACTCAGATTGAGTATAGACATATCTATACATGATATTTACCTTATATAAATGAGCCTACTTTTGCTCTCTGACTACAATACTTTTTAAAATCTTCAAATATATTGAGTGTTAAATTGCTTATGAGTGATTAGAAATATACAGTGAATGGGAGAATGAGGCACTTCTTTATTTGTCAATGAAATTGTAAGACCTTGAGTAATATTACACATACCATGTAAACAATTCTGTCTATACTTTGTTTTCATTCATTGACAAAATTGAATTTGTCCTCAATATTTTAATATTAATTACACATAATATTGTCACACATATGAGTTGCCCTGATTATACAGTAGACATATTTATCCATTTTTAGGAGAGGATCTACTAGAATTTTGTTGTAATTGCTAAGTTCCTCCTTTCTTCTGTTTTAAGAATAACATATGCAAGGTAAATTTATGAGTCTCATAAAATACTATTTTTGAACAGTACATAATATAGACTCATTTCTCTCACACACCTGTGTATATACATTCTAATTCCAAGGGTGTGAACCCACCTATTTAGCAATAATATTGATCAGGCCATTAAATCTAACACCACTGAAACCTATAACATAAACTATAATTAAAAATATTTACCGGTAACTTATATAAAAATGTATACAAGATTATACTGTAGACTTATAAACTGGGTATGAATAATTAAATTATGTTTTTAATCCCATTTACTTTTAGAGTTAAATTAGAATCATCATTTTCTCATTTGATATGGCTCATGTTTATGTTATTTTATATGATATGCCCTTTGATGACTACTTCAGAAACATTTTTATCATTTGTGTCAATTTGGACAATTTTAGATACAGGGCTAGTTTTCATAGGAGAATCTGTAAATTACCAGTTTTTGGAGTTGAGAACATAATTCTGACTTTAAACTTTTTCATGTACTTTTAGTATAACTGTGCTTAACCATTTTGATGATATCAGGTATATGCTGTCTACAGCCATTTTATTTGCAAAGTCATTTGTATTTCTCTATGCTGTTATTTGACACTATTCTTATTTTCTCCTCATGCATTTTATTATTAAAAGACTTCACATTATTCAACGCTACCTTTTAGCAATATATTTTTCCAAAAGTCACATTCTGTTTATAATACTATGTTCAACAAAATAATTTAGCTCTTCTCTTATAGATTATGTATGACTTATTATAGAGGAGCCTGGGAGAAGGCTCAAAGGAAGAGCACATGTATAGCATGGGAAGACCTTGAATTTCCCTTAGTTTAATCTCTGGAAGTGCAAAGGACCCTGAGCATTGCTGTCCTGCATTAGACCAAGCTCTATCAAAAAAAAAAAAATAGTAATAGTAATTTCTCCAACTCAGACATGAAAGGTAGCCCAATTACCTTATGATCACATTCCTAATTTTCTCTAATTTTGCCTTATTCTGAGGTTATTGCTTTCAGAATAGACTACAAAAGTCAAAGTGTTAATAGTTATGGTATTGCTGTATAAAGCTATTGTAAGGTAAGGTAAGGTAAAGGCCCTCCCGTTGATCGTTGATTTGCTCGAGCGGGCCCAGTAACGTCTCCATTGGAGACTTTGTTGTTACTGTGTCTGGCATATCGAATACTCTCGGTAGCTTGCCGGGCTCTCCGAGAGGGACGGAGGAATCAAACTCGGGTCGGCCATGTTGGCCGCGTGTAAGGCGAACGCCCTACCGGCTGTGCTATCGCTCCAGCCCTATAAATCCCATCAAATGGTCTGCATGTCTTTGTTAATCTGGAAGTGCAATGTGACAGTTGCTTTAAATATTACTCATTTGATGTATATATTCAGCAAGTCAGTACTTCCTTTGTCAGAGCACCATACTTCACTATAATCCTGAAACAGAGCTATGTAAAACAAAATCTGTTTCAAGATTGTGTTTGATTTGCTTATTATCATGAGTTCATGTGGATTTGAAACAGTCCCTGCAGGGACCAACAAAATGTAATGGACAATAACTCCTGTTTCCAGAAAATAACTTGTAGTCTACTGGGAGAACAATCATAAAATAATAAGTAAACTCATATTAAGAAAAGGAGCTGGATACTCTCTGTCCATGAAAGAGATGGAATTTGTAAGGCAGAAAAGAGCTAGGGCATGCCCTAATTCTTATCATTCATTACTGCATTTTCTTGGTAAATGAAACTACTATGGGATAGTTTATTAAAAATGGATATTGCCTCATTCCTAAAATAAGAGTTTTTATTATAAAAGCACTTTATATTTTTGCAGTTTACTCTCAACATTCACTAAATTCATAATTCTGCTTTTATGGTTACCTTAGGAAGACACCATGAAATATAGTTTGTATATATTTATAGGAAAGGAATAGAATATAATGTGTATTAAGTTGGCCTAAGACTACACAGCTTTTGGTTTATATTTTCCTGGTGTCAAGGATCAAGTCCAGGGCTTTGTATATGAACTTCTTTGATCCACATCCTGGTCTTATTTAGTTCCCAATGCTCAAAACAATGGTCAAAATTGTGAAATTGATCACATGTAATACGTACACCTTTTCTGTTTAACTCTTCTATAATTTAAAAACTGGTATTAGAAAGATATTACAGGAGTTAAAGCACTTGTCTTGCATTTGGCTGACTCCAGTATTACATATGATCCTGCCAGGAGTCACTCCTGTGTATTGCTGGGTATGGCCCATCCAACATCCCTACAAAACTCCTATTAGATATACATGCAGAATATATGATATGGTTATCTGATATTCACCTCTTCTTTCAAATACAGAATCTCCCTTCTCTAAATATCTGTGCAAAAAAACAAACAAAAAACCAAACCACTCTTTCTGGACTCAGTGTCATTTGGTTAAATCTTTTAAGCCTCATTTAACTGTCACCATCACTGTCCTCCTGTTGTTTGTGGATTTGCTTGAGCAGGCCCAGTAACATTGTAAGACTTGTTACTGTGTTTGGCATATCGAATACGTCACGGGTAGCTTGCCAGGCTCTTCTGTGCAGGCGAGATACTCTCGGTAGCTCCCCGGGCTCTCTGAGAGAGGCGGAGGAATCGAACTCGGCTCGGCCGTGTCGGCTGCATGCAAGGCAAATGCGCTCCACTGTGCTATCACTCCAGCCTACCTCACACATCATAGATCTAAAAAAAATGATTAGCAACTATTTCCACATATTCCCTTATTCTCATTTCCACATATACCTATGGAAAGGGAAAAGGATTTTTAAAATTTAACCTTTTTCCCCTTCCATTGCTACACCAATCCTGCAAGTACTAGCATTTCTTCAGTGTAAGAAACAGCGAGAGGTCTTCAGATGACCTTCAGTGATAGTGTCTATTAAATTCCTCCAACACTCCTTACTTTCTGATCTGTCATAAGTGGAGAGGGAAACTGCTTTCAATCTTCCTCACACTGAACTTTGTGTACCTGAAGTAGCCTCTCTTATCTTTCCATTTCTCATCTATATTGCAAAGCCCCACCTCTTAACCTCTCGATGAAAAATTGTTTTTTGGTGTGAATTGTTGAATCATACCTAGTTTCTCCCGTGCCTTCTGAAACCATGACTGGGCATTCTAAGTACTTGCTTTCATCAAATAAGGGTACAAAGGTCAATTCTCCTGTGGCACAGTCCCACTTTAGATTGCACAGGAAGGAGTGAGTTGTAAGAAACAATAAATGTTCTATGTGCCATTTACATAGTTGTAAGAGACACTAATCAATGATAATAAACGTTCTATGTGCCATTTACATAGAGCCCTGTGCATCACATATAAGCAGATCTGGAAGGCTGGATCAACCAATCAACCAACAACAAGACAGAGACCAGAGATGATTAAGCAATAAAGTAGGTTATAAACCTATTACTCAGTCCATGGAGTTATATTTCTTCCTTTTGAAAGGCATAGAGCCGGGCTCCAAAGGGAAACCCCATGTAAGAGGAAAACCTTTCAAAAGCTTTGCACTGCCAAGCCACACAGAAGTGAAATAGAATAGCAATGAGATCATTGCACCATGTTGTCATTTGTTCCCAAGGTGATTTATAAAGATGCCTGGGGGGAAGTCCTGCTGTCCATAGACATGTGTCCTCTGTAACCAGAGTGAATGAGGACTCTACACTGGTCAAAAGCTCCAGCTGATCTTATCTTATCACAATATTTTAGCATAGTCTATTTGGTTTATTATTAAATGTGTTTCTCTCATTTTACATTTATTCATCAAAAGGATAAAAACTGACATAAATTATGAATCATCATAAATAGTATTGATTTCTAAGAAAGTGTTCAATAGCTAATGAAAATTCAATTCAGTAAATACTAAGCATAATTGACGCAGTTGCAGTGACTGCAACAACGGCTAAAAAGACAGTTTCTACTTAGAAATTGCAAGTACAACAAAGATATGTGTGAATCTGTCTTATTACTTGCTATCTATTCAAATAGCTTCCTTAATATTGTATTTGAATTTCACTTAAGAATTTCTCCTCCAAGCCTAAATATTATTTTCAGAAGATTTATGTAAATCTAGATCCAGGCTTAGGATAATTGATGATAAAACAGTTCATTGAAAAGTTAACACTTTTGTGACACACCTCTTTATTTTCTGTGCCTTTAATTTCATTTTTATCCAAATTTATGGACACATTATCTTCAGAATCTTATCTAAAAAAAATCTTAAGTATTTTGTAGATTATGAAATATCAACTAAGATTATTGCCTTGTAAGTAAAAAAAATTCTAAAATATAGCAAATTTAGTTTGTTAGCAATGTATTACATTCAAAATTATACAGCAAAAGTGACAGTATTCAAAAAGGGAAAATTAGGAACTAACTAGCTGTTAAGATACCAAGAATATATATGGGTCCCAAGTAAAGCTTAGAGAATATGGGATTTAAGTGAATAGACAAGAAAAGACCATTTCAGAGAAAGGCTGTTTTGGGAAAAGGATATCCCAAGCAAAGTTTACAACATAGAAACCTACATGATTTCAAACAAAAGCACTGACTTCAGTATAAATGGTATGTGGGAACAGTAAAAATTACTATTATATAATCAACCAATAAAAAGGACTATAATATTCTCTAAGTAGATCGGACCTTAAGGTCAAAGTATTTTTATACATTAGATCAAGGAATGAGAGTATATAAATAGACTCAGCTCTGAATTTCCCTCCATGAAATAAAAGAATACATTCTAAGGTGACTAGACAGTCTATTTTTAGAGGTGTTACTTCCAAAATAATATTCCATCTAAATTAAGTAGTTTACTTTGTGCCAAGTCCCTGAAAATTTCATGTAAGTACTTTCAAAGAGAGAGTCCTTCCACAGAAGGGAAAATAGTTCCCTTACGTGTGTTAGTAATATGATGTCCTTTAAAAAGAAAATGAGGGGCTGGTGCAGTAGTACAACAGGTAGGTCGCTTGCCTTGCACGCTGCCGACCTGGGTTCGATACCCCTGATATCCGATATGGTCCCCCAAGCACCGCTAGGAGTGAATCCTGAGAGCAGAGCTAGGAGTAATCCCTGATCATGGCTGGGTGTGGCTCAAAAAGCAAAAAAAAAAGGGAAAGAAAGAAAATGACAACGACTTTGTCTTACTTTTAGGAAAAATAAAGTATGAAAAAGGTCATTTCTATGTTTTAGTAAAGCTTATCAATTGAATGCATTAAATTTAATGCTAACGTATGTTCTGCTTTCACTTTTATATCTCCCACTCTCATTCACATATAGTGCGTATCAGGTGAAACCTTGTGCTATGAGATCACATTCATGGATATATGTCTGATTCTTAAATTTAGCCAGCTTTCTCAAGTGTTCATGGTTAGAGAGATAATTGCTCTCCCCAAAAAGCGGCTTGGGAGAAACCCTCTAAAACTCAGCTTGAACAAAGGAAGCATGCACATATGCTACCCAGGTTCAAACACATGTGTCACTCGCATCTCCCCTCTTGAAATGTGCACTTTAATACTTTCATATCTAATGCTGGGACTTGGACTGGGGCTTTCTCTCTGCTCTAGAGAAGCCCATGTTCTCCCTTGAGGGCATTTACTATCTCTCCCCACCCCACCTCCTCTAAACTTGCAAATAAAACCTGTTTTTTATTTTTAAAAAATTGTCGAAGCTGGAGTGATAGCATAGCAGTAGGGTGTTTGCCTTGCACGTGGCCAATCAAGCTAACCCGAGTTCAGTTCCTCCACCCCTCTCGGAGAGCCCCGCAAGCTACAGAGAGTATCTCGTCCACCTGGCAAAGCCTGGCAAGCTACTTGTGACATATTCATATGCCAAACACAGCAACAACAAGTTTCACAATGGAGACGTTACTGGGACCGCTTGAGCAAATCAATGAACAATGGGAGAAAAGAGCTACAGTGCTACAGTCGAAGCAAATATATTAAACTACGGGAACCAGTGTGTAGTCATGTCGACAATCTTGAATTCCACATTCCCATGAACAAAGCATTTTCAAATATTTAAATATGACCATATTTTATAGATTAAGTTATCATCAGCAGAAACAAAATGGGTTTTGAACTGACTTTGCTACATTTAAATTTTATTTATATTGCTACCAAAGAGTTGAAGTTGAAGAAAACAACAAGGAGAAAGAAGTTATACATTGTTTTAAATATCAAAAATATTAAGATATAATTATAATCCATTATAGTCCACTCTGTAGTACTTGTAGCACTGTCCTCCCGTTGTTCATCAATTTACTCGAGCAGGCTCCAGTAGCGTCTCCATTGTGAGACTTGTTGTTACTGTTTTTGGCATATTGAATACGCCACGAGGAGCTTCCCAGGCTCTGCCGTGCAGGCGGGATACTCTCAGAGCTTTCCGGGCTCTCTGAGAGGGACGGAGGAATTGAACCCGGGTCGGCTGCATGCAAGGCAAATGCTCTACCTGCTGTGCTATTGCTCCAGTCCCCGTTCATTAACTATATGTAAACTGTTTTTTTTTTCTTTTGGACTACTCCAATAGTGCAGTTCACTAGGGTTATGCCCTGCAGCACTAGGAAGACTGCTGCAGTTGAATTGGGGTGCCATTTACATGCACTAGGCCTTTGAGCTATCTTCCTTGTTCTAAATATTTAAAGTGTAAATTTAAAAGTTATCTATCTCAAAATCAATAAATATAAGAACTAGAAGATATAGACATCTTTTGATCTTTTTCTCTTTTTTTTTAGGTTTCTTAAACATCTGGTCACTGTGTAATTCACATATCACAAATTATATAACTATCACTACAGTTCAGTATTAGAATATTTATATCACTCCAGTTGGAATCCTTTGCAAACTCTATTCCCATCCCATCTTTGAGCAACTGCTCCTTTACTTGTTCTGTCTAAAGATCAGCCCTTTTTGATTCATCTTTCCTGTGCTAAATTTTTTTTACGTTAAATAATTTAATTGTACATATGTATGATATGTTCAATCAAGAGTTCAATCAAGAGTTCAATATGGATCTAAATATCTAGGTATTGAACGTACAATTTTATTTCTTTTTTTTCTTGAGAGTTGTGGCAATTCTATGTGTTTATATCTTGCTTTCACTTTGTTAACTATAAGAAATTGTGCAGAACTACAGTCTAAGATCAGGTCAAAGAATTAGTGGAGAATGTTAGAAAATGAAACAGAACACAGTGCTTAATCCAAGAAAACTATCCCAGTAATTGTTATCTTATTGGTTTACTTCATTTTTAAAGTTTTGTTAGTATTTTGCTACTTTTAGTGAACTCTGGTCAAGAACATTAGGACATAACAAGCAGTATAGATCTAGAAATATTTGAAAAATAACATTTACTAAGATGCTGACCAGTAAGACTGGTTTCCAGCAATTTCTACCTTTGACCTACTCTCACTGGTATCCTCTCTCTGCCACCTGCCATATGTTATGCCCCTCTTCATAACTCATTATCACTTTCTTTGGCTTCTCCTTGCAGGAGTCACACACTCATGCTCTCCAAATCCCTTTCAATACTTAGAAGTCCCTGTCAGTGTCATGGAAAATGATGTTTTGGCTGCTGTCCCAAAGCACATGTTGATGTAGCATGAGTGAAGCTTAATGGTCATCATGCATTATTCAACTTTTCTCACAGTCTCTGAGATAGGCAATTTCACTAGACTCTTACTTGCTAACTCTAAATTGTGGTGAACTTTTATGTTTAGATGAAGGAAAGCAGAATATATTGGAAATAGTTTGGGTCAAGTAGAATTGAGCATGAACCCAGTTACACCAAGATATAAATAAACTTTTCTTGGTAGTTGTATTTGTGTCTCTGAACAAAGAACATTAATTTGGCATGCTGATTGCCAATAGGGGCATTTTTAGTAGCATTAGCTATTGCTGTTGGTGATTAAATATTTTTAAAAACATAATAAAATCTTCCGACTTTTAATAACAGTTCATGCTGGGACTAAATGAAATAAGGAATGTGAACATGACCAGCACTTCTCTATTTTAGTGAGGTTTTTTTGTTTTGTTTTGTTTTTGTTTTTATCATTTCTTTGACATTACCATAGAGACTTCATGTTTTTGTCTGTATATATTCTAATTTACAGAACTAATAAATAGCATATTAAACAGAAAAGTATGTGAATATTTTCACTTAAGATGCTGGCTAGACTGAAGTAAAACATCTGTATATAGGTATGACGGTGTTGTAGAGAAGAAAACAAGGTATAGAAATGAACATAGCCTCAAGAACTAATTGACAACAGGAGCCATGGAAAATCCAAGTTGACATCATCCTACAAATGATTTTAATAATACAGTAGACTCCATATATAGCAGTACCCCAGAAGTACTGCACTGTGCGGGGCTGCCCACCCCAACTGAGGAAACCCAGAGTGCTCAGCCCGACAACTGGGGTATTGGGTGCTTTCTGAGAAACATTTCATCGCATAAAATTTGAGCATTGTTTCCTTTCTATGTTAAGGAGAAGTAGGACTCTCAATGCTTTCGAGGGAAGGGCCTACCAAGATGTCATTTTAAATCTTAATTTTTCTGTCATTCTTTCCAGAATAAAATTTTGCTTTATTATTTCTTTAATGGATGAGATTACATGCTGAGAAAAGTTAAGTGATTTCATTGCAAGCATACTTTTCAGTCATATTAAAATCATTTATAAAATTATATATATATTTTTTCTGCTTTTTTTGCCTTTTGGGTCACACCCAGTGATGCTCAGGGGTTACTCCTGGCTCTGTACTGAGGAATTACTCCTGGCGGTGTTCGGGGGACCATATGGGATGCCAGGGATTAAACCCGGGTAGGCCACATGCAAGGCAAAGGCCCTACCCGCTGTACTATCACTCCAGCCCCTAAAATTATATGTTTTATATATATAAAATACATATATAATTTATAGTATACATTAAATTATATATAAATTTTTTTAAATGTAGGAGTGGGCTGGAGTGAAAGCACAGCGGGTAGGGCGTTTGCCTTGCAAGCGGCCAACATGGCCAACCCAAGTTCGATTCGTCCACCCCTCTTGGAGAGCCCGGCAATCTACCGAGAGTATCTCGCCCCACGGCAAAGCCTAGCAAGCTACCCGTGATGTATTCGATATGCCAAACACAGTAACAATAAATCTTAGAATGGAGACATTACTGGGCCTGCTCGAGCAAATCGATGAAGAACGGGAGGACAGTGACAGTGACAGTAGACAGTAGACTGATAATAGTAAAAGTAAAGTAAAGGCCCTCGCGTTGATCGTCGATTTGCTCGAGCAGGCCCAGCAACGTCTCCATTGGAGACTTTGTTGTTACTGTGTCTGGCATATCGAATACTCTCGGTAGCTTGCCGGGCTCTCCTAGAGGGGCAGAGGAATCGAACTCGGGGCGGCCATCTTGGCCGCTTGTAAGGCGAACGCCCTACCACTGTGCTATCACTCCAGACTGATAATATCACAATTTAATCTTTTATTTTCTTCTTATATTTATTGAATCACTGTGGGAAAAGTTACTAAGTTTCAGGTTTAAGTCTCAGTCATACAATGATCAAACACCTTTCCCTTTACCAGTACTCATTTTTCACCACCAAGAACTCCAATATACCCCCTTCCCACCCCTCCCAATGCCTGTGAGGCAGACGATTTCCACTTAACTCTTCTCTACATTGATTACATTCATTATTTCGACAAAAGATGCACCATTATTGTTTAGAATTTTCACACAACAATCAGAATTGCTGAAAAGGCATTGTGAAATACTTTGTTTTCTATAGCTGGTTTTGAGAATCATAAAATGATTTTGGATTTCTGCAAAGAGCCAGATAATTATGAGATTGGTTCTATACATCTGGTGTTATGGCTGTGCCAGAAAGCCATTCATGGGGGGCAACTCGTGACCTTGGTAGGGCGTGAAGGACGAGCCGGTACTGCCCCCCTTCCCATGAGACTGCTGTTGCCCTGTCACCTCCAGCTCATACCTGGCTTTCCAATAAGCTCTGAGGCAGTGGCCAACTTGTATGCAGTCCAGATGCATTTCTGCCAAAAGCCGCTGGGTTTTGAGATTTGTTTCTGAGTCTCTGGGATCATGGCTGTTAATCAGCTTGATCAGGAGCCAGAGAGGCCGTTTGTAGGTGGCGACTTGGGGTCTCGCTGGGATGGGAGGAAAAGGCCAGTTCCACCCCCATCTGGTGAGGCCCCGTGTGTCTCATCACTGCAGGCCCAAACCTGACTGTCCAGTGGCCTCTGGAGTATGGCGGTCACTGGGCTGCCAAGGGGAACAGGCTAAGGCCTATTCCCACCTGGAGTAACCCAGCCCCAGTAACCTACTGCAGGAACAGGATGCATTTCTGCCAAAAAAGCCTTTGGGTTCTGAGATTCGTTTCTGAGTCTCTGGGATCATGGCTGTTAAGCAGTTTGATCAGGAACCAGAGAGGCCATGCCTCCAATTAGATAGCTGAGCCAGAGGTGGTTTGTGGGTGTGTTTTCCACATACCTAACTTTTGGCCATTTACTTTCTTGGTAAACTTTGCCCCAAGTTTTTGGGGTCTGGCCAAAGCAGCAATTTTGGGGTATCTAAAAGTCTGATGGTGCCATCAGGCTGCTGATGCACTCACCTCACAGGTACAGATTGACCTGCTGGTGGCACCATACCCCCTTAATCTTTTTTTTAATCCCTTGAATGACTAAGAAAAACATCTTGTAAAAATAAAAACTGATTTAAGGGCATAATTCACCTCCATAATTTGGGCAATATATACTACCCATGCAGCAGTAGTATATAAAAAATAGGATCTATTTCCCTCACTCCAATTGGGAATCCAGTTCCTTGGGATTCACCTGAATGAGATTGGATGGTAGATGTGATTCATGATTGGCTAGGGTATCAGTAAAGAGTGCCCTCCCTTTGGGCTTCTGATCATTTCCTTTTGTCTTTCTATAAGGTCCAGTTGAAAAGTGAAGAATCTAAGACCTTTGCAATGAAGATTCTCAAGAAACGCCACATTGTGGATACAAGACAGCAGGAGCACATTCGCTCGGAGAAGCAGATCATGCAAGGAGCTCACTCTGATTTCATAGTGAGGTAAAGGCTGTACTACCTCGTGAGCTAAAGTCTAACTTCAGCCCCAAAGCAACCTCAAAACCCTCCGCACTCCTCCACAAAGCAATCTCTTTCCTAACTCACTTTTAAGAAAACTTGTTTAAAAATTATTGTCAAAAATATTTTTTTTGTTTCATTATACAATTTTCAAGTTTTCCCTATTTCTAAAAAGATTTTAAAAAAAAATAAAAGAATGCATTATCCCCAAAGCATGTATTGGCGGGGGGGAGGGTTATATTGAGTAATTTATTTTTAATTTTTAAAAATGAAGTGAGGGCTGGTGTGATAGTACAGTGAGTAGGACATTTGCTTTGCACACAGCTGACAGTTCAATCACCAGCATCCCATATGGTCCCCAGCACTGCTATGAATAATTCCTGAGTGCAGAGCCAGGAATAACCTAAGCATTACTGGGTATGGTCCCCCCAATTTTTTAAAAAAATTAAAATAAAAATAAAGTGACTATTCCAACTGAGCATTTTGAGCACTAATAAGATAATGTAAGGTCATATGTAGCACTGTCCTCCCATTGTTCATCAATTTGCTCAAGCAGGCACCAGTAACATCTCCACTTTGAGACTTGTTGTTACTGTTTTGGCATATCGAACATGCCACAGGGAGCTTGCCAGGCCTGCTATGTGGGCATATGTGTGTACATATATATATAAAAATAGAAGATACGTATGTCTTGAAAATAGAAGATATGTATGTGCACATATATGTGTATATATACACATATATATGTATATACACAAACACACACATATATATTTTGGGGTCTGGCCAAAATTATATATATATATATATATATATATATGTATATACTGACTGGCAAATAAGCCAGACCAGAAAAAAATACATATATACACAGAAGAGTTTGCCAGTCATATTTGTTAAAAATAGAATAAAAAGTGACTTAGATTAAAATTAAAAAATCCCATGCAAATCTAAATTTGTATTGTTTAATCATTTTAAATCTTCTTACTCTGTATGTTTCACTAAATATTGCTTGACTCGATGCTCAAACCATCAGACAAATTGGAATTAGAGGAATTCTAAGAAATCTCCATGTCCCATAATAATTTGGATTAATCCATTTCGAAGACTAACTGTTTATAATATGTAATTCTTAATTGCTACTTAATTCTTGCTACTTAATAATGAGACATTTTACTGCTTTAGTAGCAAATTGAATGACTAAGTAAAAATTCAAACTTTGTATATTAGAAATAAATTTGAGGGAACATAAATTATTTACATACTTTTAAAAGGCAATGTTTGTAACTTTCTTTTTTGTACTTCACAGACTATACAGAACGTTTAAGGACAGCAAATACTTGTATATGTTGATGGAAGCTTGTCTAGGTGGAGAACTCTGGACCATTCTCAGGGATAGGTAGGAAATTTCCATCCTGTCTCTAAAAACATAACTGACTACTGATACTAATGGTATCTAAGAGAATCACTTAAAATTTTATATATACATATGTATACATATATAAGATCATATATATATAGTTTACAATGCTTGATATATTTCTAAATCTAAAGTAAATATATTGCCCAATACACTGTATGTATATGATTTACTGCAAATGTGACAGTCATTTGACACTAATGATAAGACTTAAACCATAGTAAAAACTGTAACCTAGTATATCTATACACACAAACTTTCAATATCAAATCAGAATATTATATATCTAAATGCAATTCATTGTTCAAACATGAAAACAATCATGATTATTGTTTTTTGGGGGGAGTACACCTGGTGGTACTCAGAACATATTCCTGGCAGAGCTTGGGAAACCATATATTGCTGGGGATTGAACCCAGGTTGGCCATGTGCAAGGCAGGTGCCTACATGCTGTACTATCTCTCTAGCCCCAACATTACGAGTTTCTAGAATTGTAACCTGGGTAAACTATGGGTTTAATAAATGAATTCTCCTCATTATTTATATAGGCAGTCTGCCTTTACTGACACACTTATTTGTAATCAAGTATGTTTCTTCCCCAACTTCAAATTGCTCTTTGGTTTCAAAATAACAGTTTTAAGCAGTTCCTTATAGATAATAATTAGCCTTAGGAAAAAGTATTCACCTATACGATGTTTTTGTAAACATTTTCTAAACAAACAAAGTATTAAGTCCCCCCTTTATTTGACCTTTCAGGGCAAGTAAATGTGAAGCAGTTAGTGCTTTATCTGTGTTTTAAATTATGCAAAATTCTGATCTCTTATTATTTGGCCAGAAAAACTATATTTTAAAAATTATTATTCTATACAATATCCCCAGATAGCATTGTCAGCCCTAAATGTCATCTGAAAAATATAAACCACAATTCTTTTTCTACTAAAAGATCTTAGTGACATATAAAAGTCATTTTTGTTTGAGCATTTTGCTTTAAACATCTCTCATACTCTCTGAAACATATTTATTGACAACACTGTTGTTCTCAAAGACCCCTGTTCATTTTTAACAAGGTGTTACTTTACAGATATCTCAGAACAACTGTCCTTTATAAGCTACTGACTTTTATTGTGGTACGTACATTTTTTGTACACAATTCCCTTCTATACCTTTTGTCAACATTTCCTTCCTTATTTATGACCAGAGAACACAGTTTTCCCATATTTTTCTCCTTTTTATTAATTTTTTAATTTAAGATAAATAAGCACATAGAAAAATACATCATGGTAGAATTATTATGCATATTATAATAGAAGTCTGGGTTAATATCTGTACCAATCTATTGTGTCATAGCTTATTGTTACATTAGTGTTAATTAATTTTTAATTACAGCTGTATATCCTGGGATTGTGACTGGGACTAAATTATAGACAAAGGAGGTGTGGTTCAACATCTTATAACTTTCAGGTTTATGCAAATTTAGCGTTCTAATTTGTGATTTAACAAATTATCTGAAATCTCTTCCCTTATTATAAATAGAATTGAAAAGTATTTACAGATTAAACAAGAAAAGCAATATTTAAGCTACATAGGGAAAGGAATATCCCCATAGTTATTGAAGCTTCTATTAACTTCATTCACCAAGTAAAAATTATAAGGAGAAAAATATGCAAAAACATCCATATTCACATATTTTTTAAAAGTTATTATTCTATACCTCTGCCTATTCACCTTGATCTTACATTTTATTGGGTCAAAAATTCTAACCAGTGCTTCTGAGTAATATATATTTTTACTTTTCAGGGTTGATATTAAATAGCAGCTTCTTTGGAGTGCTGATTCATTTGGAATAATTAACAAAGCTCCTTTTCCTACCTACGCTGCCTTCAGATGTTTTTTCTTTGCACCCCTCTTAGCTCTGAATTTATAGTAAACATCTGTGAACCCTCCTGTTCCCTACGCTTAATATTCCATGCGCTTAATATTCCAATGCGCTTAATATTCCATGAGCATACACTGGTGAAACACTGACATTCCGGCCCCTTCCTCCCAACATCCATGAGATTTAAAACTTCAGCATTTATAGCAGTGAAGCTATTATAGAAAAAAATAGCCTCAGAGCCAGTTGTTCTCTGTCAACTTTTTTTTTAATGTATGTGTATGAGTGTGACAAGTCGATTAAACATTTTAATTCGAGCATACCACAAATGGCAGTTAGAGCCCTCTGTCTTTCAAACTGCTGAGATCTTCTGCCATCTGCTAAAATGAAACAATTTCCTATTCCAAAGGAGGGCAGAAGAGCCTATCCCTTATTTTAACTCAAACGACCCATTGCCAAGGAATAAATTACTATTTCAAAGAGCATTATAGGGCATGATTTATTTCTTTAAGCAATGTTATATTTATAAAACAAGCACTTATTTCTGTTGTAGATCAAATTTATATTGTCATTTCTAATTGTAAGAGTAATTTTTCATTTTGAGTCACCTTATGGCTATGCTGTAACTGTTTATCCTGCTGACAGTTCAAAAGCACAAAGAGAATTCTTGTGGTAGGATTGCATCATTAGGTAGCAACCCACTTCCAAAGTAGATCTTTGAAGAGAGTAAACTCATTCTCTTTTATTTATGATGAACAATATCTATATTATTTAAAAAGTCTGAAAAAAGAGTTATCCAGGAATAAAGGTGACTAAACCCATAAATTTCATTAAAAACAAACCCTTGGTCAACAAGCTCCCTAGTAGAATAGATTTCAGTCTTTCTTACCACTCTAACTCCACCTTTTTAGATTACAGGGTGTGTTGGGAACAGGTCACCAGTTATAGGGAACATGGTGTATATAGGTGAATGCTTTAAGGAAGTTAGATGTAACTTTGCGTTCATAAACATTAGTTAATTACTTCATTTTCAAATGCATTGGAAAACTCTGCAGTGACAACTGTATTATATTTGGCTTGCAAAACACTGATGTTATTTTGGGCTGGAATATAAAAGGAAAAGATTATTTTAAAAATCAAAGAAACTAATTTTTTATAAACTTGTCATTCATTTTCTCTATCAGAGGTTCATTTGAAGATTCTACAACCAGATTTTACACCGCATGTGTGGTAGAAGCTTTTGCCTATCTGCATTCCAAAGGAATCATTTACAGGGACCTCAAACCAGAAAATCTCATCCTAGACCACCGAGGTTATGCTAAATTGGTCAGTGAACTTTACACAAAATTTCTGCCCTGCATTTTTAAGATATTTGTTGATAAAGCTATGTTTATACACTTAACATTAAAATTGGTTTTGCTTTCTAAACATTGTAAACTTTAAAAGGCAGATTTTACTGTTACTATTGAAATAATATGTTCATCTCTTCTTTCAAAAATGGAAAGTTATGAGAAATAATATTGGTAAGATATGAGCTAGTAATATCCCAGTAAACATTTAAACGGGCTTATATTTGCTAGAAAGATCTCATAGAGCTGGAAGAGCTTAATGGACACCCTTTTCTAGCCATTTTTATGCCATTGAAAGCGAACAAGTATTCGTAGTATGGGAAATTATTGACTAAATTTCTTAATATTTAAGAATAATGCAATGGGGAAAAATAAATTTTACAGGCCATGGTATCCAGCTAATCTTGTTAGACTTCTTGACCAGGATTTATATCACTACTATTAGTTGTATAAAAGTTGATCCAGAGCTTTATTTTAAATTGCACACTTTTTGTGTATTTAGAGCTGCCAAGTCTGATTTTTTTCTGTAATTTTTATTTAGAAAATGGAGTCAGTCACAATTATTTCTATTCTTAATCATTTAAAAATGTATCTACATTTGAGAAATGTAGAAATTAGTCATCTCTTAAAACAATTATGAAAATCGAAAGATGCATTTTAATTCTCTCTTGTTGTATAGATCAGGGGAAGTTATCAGTCCCCAAACTTTGTTCCTGATTTGCATCAATAATGAAGTTATTTTTCAAATTAATACTATATGACTTGTCAAAAAGTGCATCAGAAATCTATATTCTGGAAAATATTTTCAGTAAGCCTTACTGGATCTAAATGGAGAATTCGCTTACTCTTCTTCATCAGTTTATGGCTTTATTGAAGAACATGGAAAATATTTAAGAAAGTTTTGCTTTTATTTAAATCTTATAGGAGCTTTTTCTTTTGAAATATAGTAACTATTTAGAAGATAGGCATACCTTACTTCTGCTTTTAATTGTTTACATCCGTTAAAAGTAGCTTATTGCTTCTAAACTTAAAGTATCTTGTTTTTCTCTTTGTAAGGTGGATTTTGGGTTTGCAAAGAAAATAGGATTTGGAAAGAAAACATGGACTTTTTGTGGGACTCCAGAGTATGTAGCCCCAGAGATCATCCTGAACAAAGGTCATGATATTTCAGCTGACTATTGGTCTTTGGGAATTCTAATGTATGAACTTCTGACTGGCAGGTATGGATATTGATAAGAGAAATGTCGAGAAAAATAGACCAGCATACTAATCCTTTGTCACACTGAGTAGTTTGTTTTTAAAGTACATTCCAACATATCTTTCTAGCTCAATTCAATTAGTTTTACAAGGAACCAGGAATTCATAAATCTGAGTTTAATGTGGGTCCACTGAGGTAAAATAATATCAACTTTGGGGTCTCTCATTTGTCAGTACATATGTAAATGTACCTGATCTTTTGTGCAGTCTTTGATCCTACTCATTTAGCCAACAATGAAGCAAAGAAGAGGACAGTTAAAAATATATAAGGCCTTTAAATTCATTACTTCTTTATATGCATTATAGTTATCACGAGCTTAAAGTGGCTATGTGCTCCAAAAAGAAAAAATAAAAATGTCGTCCTAAATGAAGAATAAAGATAAATAGGGTCATTGTGACCTAGATGTCTAGAAGGCTGAGTTTGTTCAGAGAGGCATTTGAAGAAGAATAAGGTATCAGCTAGACCATAGAAGCACAGTATTTTGATGTACAGAGTCACGAAAAGAGTATAGTGGGTAGAGAGTAACAGCTTAATTCAAGAAACTGTTGTGGGCTTTGATGTGGAGAAAATTGAGTTAAAAAAAAGACAAGGGAAGGTCAGTAAGAGTCATCTCTTGAGGATCATTATTGCAGTAATTGAGTGTTTGGAGTCCATCCAGGGAGCAAATCATAAATATTTTCTGACAAAGCAGTAACATGTTTTGTAGTTTATAAGGAAAAACAAGCTGACAATAATGTATAGGACAAATTGAAGAGAAGTCAGGTGGTTAATCTGAAGATCCCATCGCAGTAATAGATATGTAGGAAACTGAGAATTTAGAATAGGGTAAGGGGAACAGAGCAGGGAGCAAAGGATGAGGTTGGATGTGAAATAGTTATTTAAAGGAATTTATAGCAAAGGTGAAAATGAGAGTAAGGTGGGATGGTAAGCCTCGGTTTCTTCTGAAGATTCAGTGATTAAGTGAAACAATAAGAAGGGTGTGTAGCAAACAGGAAGCTACTTAATACATCCTAATAACAAGTACCACTACAATTGCCAGGAATTTTTATAATTCATTTTTTTCTATTTTCTTCTATGTTGACATCTAATAAATTATGAGAACTAAGCTAATTTTGTTCAATAGTGTTCTTTTTTAATAAAAGTTAAAATTGGCAACTGTCACTGTCACTGTCCTCCCACTGTTCATCGATTTGCTCGAGTAGGCCCAGTAACATTGTGAGACTTGTTACTGTGTTTGGCATATTGAATACATCATGGGTAGGTAGCTTGCCAGGCTTTGCCATGCAGGCAAGATACTCTCACTAGCTTGCTGGGCTCTCGGTGAGGGGCGGAAGAATTGAACTCAGGTCAGCCGTGTTGGCCGCGTGCAAGGTAAATGCCCTACCTGCTAAAAACTATAAATTCTTAATAGTAGAACCCTATTTCTTTAGAATAGGAATTTCACAGATCACCGTATGTACTTGAAAGTAAATAATTGAGCCTGATGATGTTAAAGAGGACCTTTTCCTCACATTATCAATTGGAAGAACAGTTTGCCATTTTCTATAAATGCACAATCCTAGGAAATTTCCTAAAAAGTAGGTGTGCAGTGACTAATGAAAACTTTGATCTCCAGGCAGTGTTGAAAGGGATGAGTTCAGTAGGATACACAATTTGAAATTGATTTATAGGTTGTTTGGAGAAAATGATGGAAGAAAATACATGTTTTAATCTCTTTTACAATGTTCATGTTGTTGTGATTTTAAATATAAAGGAAAGTTGGAATTTTTTTCATGACCAAGATCAAGAATCTTCTCTTGGCTATTTTTAGAAATACTTTCATGTTTACAGTTACACTTTTGTTTTCTTTCTATGGTGGGGCAGGGGATGCCACTTATAAGGCAAGTGCATTTACCATTGTATTATTTCTCCAGCCCATTGAAGGGGCATACTGCTGTATGCTATGGGCATACTGCTGGCTCTGTGCTCAGGAATCACTCCAAGTGGTGCTCAGGGAACCATATCCGGTGATGAGGATAGGTAAATGCCCTGCCCACTGTACTTTCTCTTGGGCTCTATACGTTTTTAAACTTTATAATGATTCTGTTAATCACCAGTTAACCTTGAGAGCTAAGATATAAACACACATCCCATTCATAAATGTAAAATAATAGAATGTGCATATAACAAAGAATGTATTTTTGAGGAAGCATCGTACTCTGAATCTAGACCTAATAAATGAAACATTTGTCAGAATGCCTTCCAAGACTTGCAAGAACGTTTTCAGCAAAATGAACAGTATTCTGAGATCAAGATGTAGTTGATGCTTTACAGAAGTAGTGAGAAATGTGGGGAAAAGTGTGTCCTATGAGTGAGGGTGAGGATGGCGTGACATGTTCCTTTAGTCAAATCTATTTAAAATTTCTTCACAAGTGTGACCAATTGATTTTCATAACAAGGTGTAAGTTATATAAAATTCATAAATGAAAGACTGCATTTCTTTTAAAAATATATTGCAGTATTGCACAAGTGTCAATTAGCCTGCCAAGTATCGTTAGTGTGAAATACAAGTAAACCAGGGAAATTGCAATACAAATGCTATGTATGCTGGGTAACAAATTAGTGATGAATCACTGTACAAAGACAGTTCATGTGCTGTTTATAAATGTGTACCTGATGAGTCCTGATACAGTAACTAGTGGTCACAGAACCTAGACATAGGAGAGCATCTAAAGTCCAGAATTCCCAAATATAAGTCATAAAGTTAGCTAGCTATACCTGAATTAAATATGAGAAAGGGTCAGAAACTGGAAGAGACTCTGGTATGACCAAGAAGAGCAAACCTGTAGGCACCCTCACTAAGAGAGTAGCAGACCATTTTTGACTTTCATAAGTCATTTAAACTGGGAATAGATTCCATACTCTTACCGTTAATCAAGGTTCATTTCCTTTTATTGAGGGGGTGCTCCCAAATAGTGCTCAGAGGTCCTGAGACCATATCTTGAGATACTTGACCAACCAAACCAGAAGGCTCAAGACTCAGGCAGGAGGTGCTCACTGCCTCTAGAGCCAGACCTGACAGTGTCCTGAAGATCATTATGGCACTGAAGATCAAAATCAAATCCCTGTACATGAAGGCACATCCCTGACTACTGATCAGGCTTCTAGTTTCCTTTCATTAGCACTATTAACAGAAACCCAAACGAGAACTGATGTCATTCATGGAGTTATAACTGTTTGCTTTTATATTTAGAAAACAGCATTGTATCTCTTTTCTTGTCTTCCTCTCAGCCCACCTTTCTCAGGCCCAGATCCTATGAAAACCTATAACATTATATTACGAGGAATTGACATGATAGAATTTCCAAAGAAGATAGCAAAAAATGCTGCTAATTTAATTAAAAAACTATGCAGGTAAGCATTTTAGTCACCTAAATTTTGAAAATATGGCAATGTGAGAAAGTACGTTTCCTTATGAATCACTATTTATTTTTAGGGACAATCCATCAGAAAGATTAGGCAATTTGAAAAATGGAGTGAAAGACATTCAAAAGCACAAGTAAGTATCCTTTTCCTATAACTTTGGAGACAGAAAAATCTGACAAGCTTTTCCTTGTGTTTTTTTTTGTTGTTGTTGCTGTTAACGGTTGTATAATTGATACAATGAGCCTTGTCAACCTTTCAAGGAGAGAAGACTAAGCCTTTTATTTAAGTCCTTTTTCTGGTTGTATCTCTGAGATTTCTTTGGAGGCATCTAATCCTGTGATACTCTAAACAGTAGATTCATAATTTCTGCAAAGCCACCCCTACTGAGAGTTCTCCTCTCTCGAACAAAGAGGAAAGGTGTATTTCTATTTCAGTGATTCTTTTAGCCACTAGAATAGTACACAAAAGTCTTACATATTTTATGCCTCATTTCTTAAAGTTAAAACATATTTTTCTAACCATTTTCTATTTCTGTGATATAATGATCAGAGGAGTGGCAAAAGAGTACAATCTTTTTTTTCAAATAACAGAATTTTAAATTTAAGATTTTTCCTTCTGTTGATTGTATGTTCTAAAGCTAAATAATCCCCAATGGAATTATTATTTTGTCTTTCGTTTGTTTCTATTGTAATATGAAATTTGTGTTACTACCTAAGGAACTCCTATGCTATTATATATTAATAGTTCGATATATACTACCGATCATCTGTTCCTCCACCAGTATACATTTTCCACCATCAATGTCCCCAGTATTCCTACCCCACCCCACCCAACACTCCCCCTGCCTCTATGGCAGACAATTTCCCTCTTTCTTTCTAATTATGGGTATTATGGTTTTTACTACAGACAATGAGAGGTTATCAGATTTGGGCCCCCTTACCTACTTTCAGCACACATCTCCCATCCCGAGTGATCCCTTCAGCCATCATTGACTTAGTGATCCCTTCTTTCTCCCAGCTGCCTTCTCCTTCTTGCTAAATTAATCTGGTGTAATCTTAATTTGGTGGAAACTTTCAAAATCATAAAGGCAAACAATAACCAAATGCCCTTTTGTATGAATTGGTTCTCATTTTACAGAAAAGCTATGTGCAGAATAACTTCATTCAATAAAAAAAGGTGAAAAAAGGAGAAAAATGGATTGTGTACAGACCAGTAGAGTGTCAAGAGGTTAATTGACACTGTCAATGGAGTCAATGCAAAGATGGAAAGATAATCTTCTATTATGTCCTGATTCTACCTCATTAAAATAAGATAGTCTGTAAAGATAGTCTGTAAAGCATCTTATGGACTTTATAATATTATACCATTCATTAAATTATAATGATAGTCTGGGAATAAGTTCATATTAATATTATGACAACTTTGGGGAATATAACAAATTACTTCTATTTTTCAGAATTTTGACAGTTGTATTTTTAAATATGAATTTTAAAATATGAATTCTACAAAATAAGCTAATTGAAAAAATGCATATAATGAGAAGGTAAAGTACTTTTAAATACTTAAATACTTACATTTATTCCTTTCTTAGATGGTTTGAAGGCTTTAACTGGGAAGGCTTAAGAAAAGGCACCTTGACACCACCTATCATACCAAGTGTAAGTAGACTTTCTAGCTTCACATGTGAAGACATTTGTTAAAGATTTTAACCTAATGATCATATTAAATATGCAATGGTGTACTGCATTAAAATAACATCATAAAATCTAACATAAGTTACAAACTGGTTATATACATTGATTTCACTGATGCCTTTTTAAAAATTGTATTCATTTATTTTGTTTTTAAAAAGTTTCTTTTCCTTACAGTAAGCATTAAACCTTGACATGAATTCATAATGGATCTCCATAACCAAAGTCCCCCCATACATACTCAGTCATGCATAATCTTAATTCCAAGAACAAAAATACATTAACAACCTTGAAATAGGAATTTTCATAATTAGAAAAATCATATTTTAAATTTCTGTACATATATCTTCTCTCCACATGACAGTTTTATTTATTTACTTTTTCAGCCGGGGGTGGGTGGTTGAGGCACCCAAGTTATGCTTCGGGAGCCCCTCCTGGTGATGCTCAGCCAGTTTGACTGGAGGCTCAATGTGAAGTCCTAAGCCTGTGTAGCAGCTCAGATGCAGAGATATCAGGGATTACTAAGACCACCCAGCTGTGCTCAGGGAGACCACTTGACACTGGGAATCAAACTAGGATTGGCCACATGTATACTATCTCTCTGGTCTCCACTGGGAGTTTCTTCAAAAGAGTCTACATGCGTCTACCTGCAGTGATTTAGGACAGTGTTCTGTTATTTTCTACTTATGGTTCCAGTTTGCTCACTACCCAGCTCTGTCCTTAAAACACCAGCATATATGGGTCATGTCAAGACAATCTTGCGCCTTCTTATTTCTAGCTGGCATTAGTCTGGCAATCAGTATTAGAATCTATAAATTCCTTGCCAATATTGTCTTATCTATGTCCCCCACAACAAATTCTTCCTCCGTTGGCCCCACACTTTGCTGGAGCACTCCCAGACACAGGTGTTATGAATCTTTTTACTCTAAAAGAAAGTCTTTTCTTTAAAAACATAAGTTTTTGTTGAATGGCATGCATTAAGTTAAACTGAAATATATTTCATTGATGACATTTATGCCTCAATATGGCACCTATCTAAAATGTGCTACCTATCTTACGGGAGAGAGGGCTAATTTGTGATATTCAGCTTTTTATTTATACTTTTTCCTTTTTCTTGGACTAACTGGAGACTGTTCTTTTTCAAGAAAAAGTTTCTCTACTTTGAAGATTTATTTTGTGCTGGTTTTATTGTTTATTCACAACAAGATGTTATTACTTTTTCCTCACATTGGAGATGCCAATGCATTCATGAAACTTTAAGAGTAGAATAAAAAGCTTTGAGGGTTAAATATTAATCCCACATTATTTTAAGTGAATCAATGGTCTCCTTTTTATGCAGTAGTTGTGTTAAAAGAAGAACATTGGAGATGGAGTAAATTTCTCAAAATAATACCAAAATTGAGGGAAATAATATTAATATTACAGAAATTGAAGAAACTGTTTCTATTGATGTTCAATAGGTGAGGCATTGTCTGATAATTTCCAAGAGTTTTGAGTTTGAAAATATCATTATACTTACAATAAATACACAGATGGCCTATAGGGACCCAGGCTGTCTTATTTCTCATCCAATTCCCCTTCTAACACAACTGAGCGTGGCCTCTTGGGGGTACTTTACACCACAGAGCCCTCTCTCACTGCAGGACTATTCGTATGCTATTTTTTTCTTTTTTAAATTTTTTAAATTTTTTTAATCATTGTGTGGTAAATCCTTGCAAAGCTGATCATGATTAGGTTTCAGTCATACATAGTGTTCCAACACTCATCTCTGGTGTACATTTCCCAGCACCAGTGTTCCCGGTTTCCTTCTATCACCCCTATCCTACCTCCAGCCTGCCTCTCTGGATGGCATTTATTTACTGAATTCATTTCTTCTAAGACTTAAAATACTTTTAGAGAGATGTTTCAGTAATACTCCCTTGGAAACTTATACTTTCCCTCCCAGCACTTCGATTAGCTATTAGTGCTATATTAGTGCTATTATATTTAGCTATAGATTTTTATGATTGGTAAAAAATCAATTTTATTATTAAAAATAAATTTTATGATTGAAACTAATAGAGTATAAGCTCTATGAGAACAAGAACTATGTCTGTATTTACTATTTTTAAGCCAGCACGTTTTTAATATTTAAATATTTAATGTAAATGTCTCCATACATGATTCCAAAAATAACATAAGGCTTTACCCTATAACATAGGGGAGAAAGAAGAGAAATTAGTATTAAAACAATGAGTTTCAGTATGTAAAGACAAGGATGTAGATCCATTAGCAGACATGATGCTAGTCTTGCTCAATTGTTTCTTGTAACCAGGATTATAACAACTACATATGTGTTGGTGGTAACTCAAAGCATAGATTAGTGATATATCCTAGATGATGAACAATTCTTCATAAAGTTCAAAATAGTTCTGTTTAAAGAAAAGTACAGTATTCCCCCAGTTTACAAGGCTGCATTTTTAGAAGTCAGTATGTACTAAAATCAATCTGCTTCCCAAAACCTAGTCTAGGCTTCTGCCAGCATCCCCATCTGCTCACTGCAACATCATTCTTAAAACCTCCATGTTATTAGTGAATAAAGAACAACAGAATAATACAACTCAGCAGCTCCAAAAACAAAAAGTGAATTTCTCCATTTGTAACCACAGGGATGGAATTAAGATCGTTATACTTACTGAAAGAAGACAAGCACAAACACCTTACTTGCTGTATTCTCTCCAGCCCCAAGTCAGCAACTGTTCACTCTTATTTTCAGGTTGCATCACCCACGGACACAAGCAATTTTGACAGTTTCCCTGAGGATAATGATGAACCACCACCTGATGACAACTCAGGATGGGACATAGACTTTTAATGTATTTCTCTTACCTGCTTCTGCCTTGCTGAAGACAGCTTTTTCTGAGACACAGCTGCCAGCAAACCTGAAGGAAAGAGAGAAGATTAGTGCTCGGGGTCACCATGATGCCTTTGATCGATGCTGCTCCAGTAACTACAGTGGCATTAGAACTTATTGCTTTGATGACAATAGTGTTCTTTACATGTTTTCTGTTTGAACCTAAAAATAGCAGTTGACATGGTGGTCCTGAAGCAAAGCCTTTCACCAGTAAAGAGATGTTTTCTATTGTTGCAATGACCTTGCTTTGCTCTGATTATAATCTGAAAGACTATATGAAACACTTCAATCTAGTAAAAGTCTGTACCTTGCTAGAATTATCAAGAAGATTAGGAAATAATATATGAGGTACGATTGATTGCTATGGTACAAAACTTGGGCTTCTCCTTTTCTCTGAGTGTCATATGATCTAGAACTGAAAGCCAGTGTGAATGAGGACACAGAGGACCACACATCTGTTGGTCAGAGTTCATGTCAAACCAGTGCTAGAAGTTTCCTGACTTTATTTCCCAGCAGTGCTGATGACGAGACTGAATGTTACCTTTCCTTTCTGACAGACTTTACAAATTAGTATGATCAAAGCACAACTACTATGGATTCTGTCGAGAACGTCCATAGCAGGTTTATATGCGTTTTAGCAGAGGATTGACAAAACCAACACGCATGACATTTGTTTGGGGTTTTTTGTGTGTTTGTTCCCCCCCTCCCCCCACTGTTATTGTTGTTAAAGTGGCATGACAGAGTGAGGAAAAAAAGCAATTCGCAAATCATTTCATATTTTTTAAAAAAATTCTGTGCTTCAAAAGATGGTCTTGGAAATAAATGACTAGCAGCCAATTGATTTTTATTCATGACCTGACACCCCCTCAGATGAGGTTTAAAATGTTCACTTTTATAAAAACTGAACCCTTAGGGTAGGGGTGGGGAGGGAATAAGATCCATCCAAAAAAAATACTATAGGTGCTATGTATATTTTTCATCTGTAAATGTCAGTGTCAGAACAGACAATACAAATTCTAATCATTACATGTATAGCCAGACTCAAGCATTTTCACTAAATTTATTAAACCAAATTCCTGTCAGATTTAACTTATACAACATAGTCTAGGGTTGAGGGTGAGGGATGAGTAGAATCCTATTTGAACTAGTTTATTGTCTTAGGCCTGAACCAAAAGAAAATATTTAACAAAAAGAAAGCACAAAATCATTAAGATTCAGATAAGAAACCTAATTTATGTAAGGTCAAAAGGAAAGACATCAGACTAGGGGTTGATGGCTTCTGTTAAGAGCCTGTTAGAAGTAGGAGAGACACAGAAAAGAAAACCAGAAGTTGATTTCTTTAAATAAGTTTTAGATAAATAGAACAGAATTACTACAATTGTGAAAAAGACAACCTAGTAAATAGAAACTTGAAGGCATCGTATTTGGTTTTTGTGTGGAGTAAAGAACAGTTAACATTGAGTCCTTTAGGCCAGCTTATTATTAGCTAATTGTCAGTAGCAGAGACATTTAAAAGCTACTGTTGGATAAAGAGTATTATATGTAGGCAACACGTCACCTTCTGAGATGGCATACTGGTTTGGAAATATGTGTGTGTGTGTGTGTGTGTGTGAACTTGGTATGTTAAATAGAGGGTTTTTTTTTTTCAGGAGAATGTTTTAGAAAGTAAAACAAATATAGATAGATATCTCAAAAAAAGGAAAATGTCCACATAAGTCATTATAACTGTCCCAAATGGCATATGTTTTTTGTTTGAATTTTTCATTTTAAACCTTTATGAAAAGATAATCCATGAAAAGATAATCTAAGAAAGATTGGAGGATAAAAGTGCTACATTATATATAATTAGAATACATTTAAATAAAAATTGGACTCTTATTGCTATAATTCCTTAGTTTATCTACTTCTCAAGATACCTATTTTCTTTCACAAATTTAAGCAAATAGACCTAAAATCCTATTATGAATGTCAGTTCTCATAATTGGGCTTTAAAAGTATACATAATTTTAACATGATAGCAAATGCTCAGTGATTTCTGTTAGAAGAGCACATTTAGAAGAATGCTAAAGGTCTGCTAGAATTTTAAGCTTACCTAGACGTAGTCATTAAGAAAGTGTATTCCTGCAACTTTTCAACTATCCATTAACCCCGGGTATTAGTATTCACTACCGATACTGGATCAGTGGTTCAAGTCTAAGACAACCAATATGTACAAGTTCAATGGATAATGAAGAAATAACATTTTGCACCACGTAATGGTTGATTGTTTCTCCCACTTGTTACTGCATCTTTGTTCATTTCACCTGTGGCATTGCATTAGGAAGTTTAAAGTAATCACCAAAGAGTAAAGGTGAACTTTATCTTCCAAGGATTACAAAGAGCAAACCTTCATCTAACGTCAACATTGAATTTTAAGGATTTAAATATTGTCTTAATGAAAACACTAGGGCTAAAATTCATGGTCAGCTACATAAAATGCATCTCACTTTCTTTCTGATTTTCCATACCTGCTTTATTTTCTTACAAAAAAGAACAACTAGATGAGTTAGTATAGTGCCAACTTATTTGATTTGTTAATTGACTTTCTCGTTAATACTTCAAGTTTGGGAAATAAGGGCTTTCTGTGTGTCTTGATTCACAGAAAAACTGAAAACTGCCAAGGAAAGGAACATCATACTTTTCTAGATAGATTGAATGTTAGTGGAATAATTTCTAAAAAAAAATGTATAAATGGTTTTTTGTTTTACCTGCTTTATTAATATATGAATCAGATCCATGTGACATTTAGTACAAATTTTATTATATTCTTTAGAAGTATTTGTTTATGATCATGGAATATGCATGTGAATCACACATGTATACTAATATATAGACTCAACTATTGGATTTTTCTTATTTTTAAATGTTTGAATTGGTAGTGTACCTTAAGAAGTTTACTATCATTTTGAAAAAGAAGGATATTTGAACTGATTTCATACAGTAGAGGTGATCTGTGCATTATCCATAACAATGTTTCTTTCATAGTAGGACCACAGACAAATATTTATGTAAATAGATATTTTTGTGTGATATTTTGTGGTACATAGACATTTTTTAGCGTTTCACAGCATTATTATTTCATTTTATTTGTATTGAAATGTTTTTAGGTCCAAGTAGACTTGAATTAATGTCATAAATGTCAGTATTATGGAAAATTATGTCTACTGTACTGTTATTCATCTGTCCCTTAGTTTAGAAAATGACCTGGCTATCTGGCATTGTTGCAAGTGCCTTAAATTCATGGCATCCTATTAAAAAAAATTTGGTGTTATGCTGCATGACAAAGACAAACACACCTCAAAATGTTGTCCTTTCTTAGCTTGCTGCGTTTTACAGTTCTTTCTGCTAACAATTTATAAGCCTTTATTATATAATATTGATGAATTACAGAAATGATGAAGTTGTTCTCTTATTTCTGTTAAATGTACCAGAGCTGTGTATCTGTTAATGAGATACAGCGTCATTTCTGTGAAATGTATAAATGTATGTGCAGGTCAAATTAACATATGACATACTATCAAGTCTGTACACAGGCATTCCTGTTTTGTTAAACTGTGCAGAGTCTGTTAAAAAAAATAGCGCAGTCAAGTTCTAACATCTCAACTTTATCAACTTCATTTTCCACCATCCAATTCAAAAGAAAAAAATTTGAAAATGACTGCTTCACCACACCTCGTAGTGAAACCAATGATGAAAAAGTACTTTGGTGCACCACCCAACAAAACAGGATGCTTTCTCTCCATTCTTGTACAAGCAAATCATTGATGAGACAAGTCATCAACAGACCTAGAAAGCTTAACATTGGAAGTGTATTGTTAGTCCTCCTCTCTATTTGCCCCGAATCAACAGTGCTCTGGGACCTTCACTCAGAGATTTGGGCTTTATGAGTAAAGGAAAATTTCTTTACGCATCATCTATCAAGTTTATTTCCATGTATTACGTTTTTACAACTGCTCATTTATTTTGTATTCTTAGGGTTATGGTTATTTGGTTGTCTTCTTCCAATCTGTTCTACATGAAAGAGTCCTTTATTAGTCAGAATGCAACAACTGTCATCAAAATGGTCATTGGCCACTTGCACTCTTTTGATGTAGATTCAAAACTTTTTCATAAACTTAACCTGCTTTAATTTGCTCTGTATTTTTCCTGCAGCTGTAATTGCCGAGTGCCTGTTGTATACTTTATAGAGTTGAAATAAAAAAATAATTACTTTTGAACTAAGTTGATGTCTGATTCCAAGTTGATGAAATAAAAATAAAACTATTTTAGAATATTACTAGCAACATAAAATAGCAGTATCCAACTACCTTCAAAAAGTCATATACTTTGATTTAATGTTAATGTCATTTTTTAAATGATTAAAAAATTTAATAGGACCAACATTAGGCCATCCAGCAGAAATAGCAAAGCAAACAGAGGAACCCATGCAAACTCCCAAATTAACTGTTTTATATGAACTACTACCACCACCATTTCGTGCCCTCCATTTTTGAGATATACGTCTAGCCCAATTCTGAAATAGGCAGACCATTAAAGGAAAACGTTTCATGTATTACTAAGAATATCAAAAGCAACTTCACAAATCTTTGTGTAATCTCTGATCTTGCTGCTAAGCCGTGTATGTGTAAAGAATATGTATTGAGAGAACAATGTGTTTCTAACAAGCTCAATTTTCTAAACCTTAGTCAACATATTTTGTCTCATTCGTCGCTTTGCCCCTCACTGCAGTAGATGTTGCACAAATCAAAATGGGCTGAAACATGGGGGTAAAATCCCAGATAATAATAGTGGGTCTGGTGTCAAAATATTGGATGTGATCAAAGTAGAGAGAGAGTCATGTGGAAATCATCTGCCCCACAGGTGGAGGGAGGGTGTGGGAGAGGGGTATACTGGGGTTGTTGGGGGTGGAGAATGGGCACTGGTGAAGGTATGGGTGTTTCATTGTATGACCGAGATTTAGACCCAAAAGCTTTGTAACTGCTCTCACAGTGATTCAATAAATAAAATTATAAAAAATAAAAAAAGTAAGGTGGAGTTCATGCCCAGTTCAATCAGCTAATCAGTGGCTGAATAAATAGCACTACTCCTACATTAAAAAAAAAAAATGGCTGAAACAAAGTTTCCCTCAGTCTAATCATCTTTGTCATATTAACATCATATTGCCAGGACTGACAAATTAAAATCCTTTTTTTAAATAATGTGGAAATTCAGTTTAGTAACCATCTCAGACTGAATCAGATAGAAAAGCTTTTAAAAGATAATTTTAGGAGCGATAGCACAGCAGGTAGGGTGTTTGCCTTGCATGCGGCAGACCCAAGAGTATCTCGCCCGCATGGCAGAGCCTGGCAAGCTACCCATGGTGTATCCAATATGCCAAAAACAGTAACAACAAGTCTCACAATGGAGATGTTACTGGTGTCTGCTCGAGTAAACTGATGAACAACAGGAGGAAAGTGCTACAGTGCTACACCTAATAAGTTTATTTCTCTTGTGCATCATTGCAATGATACTTGAACACTCAACTGAAGAATGCTGGGTTTTTGATCATTGACGATTATCAGTTAATCTAGGGGGCATCCCAAGCAGTCCTCAGAGGTTGTGGGTTCACTCTGAGAAGTATTCACACTGAGAAGTATTCGGCTAAGGCCCAAAGATGCTGAGGAATAAAGGAGACTCACATTTTGGTAATCAAACCTGGGGCCTAATGTGTGCGTGCTGAGCCGTTTAAGAAATATCTTGGTTTCTTACCTTATTGGTCACAGTTTTGGGGTGGCAAACGTATCAGCACACATGCTTAGTAGATTAGTGACTTAAGAAAGTGGCAGAGCAGAGAAAATCACTGGCAGAAAATGATGCATGCGTGGCACTATCCACAGCCTGTGTGTGTTCGTAGCAACTGAAATGAATTTAATGACTATAAGAATCAATTACTAATTTGCCTATGATTAATTAATAGTGTGATCATCCAAATAGGTAACATCATGCTTGCTATACTTTGTAATCTTCAAAACTTGGACCCACATTTTACAAATATCAGGGTATATGCTATTGGCCAGTATTTATCAAACATCACTGTTAAGATGTTTGATGAATACTGCAGCTGGAGCGATACCATTTGCCTTGCATGCGGCCAACCCAGCAAACCCGGGTTCGATTCATCTGCCCCTATTGGAGAACCCGGCAAGCTACCAAGAGTATCTCGCCTGCACGGCAAAGCCTGGCAAGATAGCCATGACGTATTCGATATGCCAAACACAGTAACAACAAGTCTCACAATGGAGACATTACTGGGCCCGCTTGAGCAAATCGATGAACAACAGGAGGACGGTGCAGTGCTAACAGTGCAGTGCACTACATGAAATGTGGAAAACATGGTAAGAACAAATGTTTAGCATGAGTACAGTTATTTGGGGGCTGGAGTGATAGCACAGCAGTAGGGCGTTTGCCTTGCAAGCCGCCATCCTGGCCAAGCCGGGTTCGATTCCTCCGCCCCTCTTGGAGAGCCCAGCAAGCTACAGAGAGTATCTCGCCCTCATGGCAATGCCTGGCAAGCTACCCGTGATGTATTCGATATGCCAGACACAGTAACAACAACAAGTCTCAAAATGGAGATGTTACTGGGCCCTCTTAAGCAAATTGATGAACACCGGGAGGACAGTGCTACAGTTATTTGGAATACAGTCTTGCTTAGAAATCTGATTTTACTAAACACCTTAGTTTGTGTGTGCATAAGCAGAAACAGAAATGTTGGCCTGGAGGAAATTATTTCAGGAATGGCAGGATAAAAGTCCGTAAAAGTCATGAATATCCAAGTCCTACCAATACCTTCAAATTTTTTTTTCAATTAGATCATCTATGTATTTTATTGGGCTGGAGCAATAGCACAGCAGGTAAGGCGTTTGCCTTGCACACAGCCAACATGGCCAACCTGAGTTCGATTCCTCCGCCCCTCTCAGAGAGCCCGGCAAGCTACTGAGAGTATCTTGCCCGCATGGCAGAGCCTGGCAAGCTCCCCATGATGTATTTGATATGCCAAACACAGTAACAACAAGTCTCATGATGGAGATGTTACTGGGCCCGCTCGAGCAAATCGATGACCGTGACTGTGTGTTTGGCATATTGAATACGTCACAGGTAGCTTGCCAGGCTTTGCCGTTGCGGGCAAGATACTCTCAGTAGCTTGCCGGGCTCTCTGAGAGGGGCAGAGGAATCGAACTGGCTCCGAGGGGCTGGCTGAACCCCAAGGCAAATGCCTTACAGCTGTGCTATTGCATGTGAGGGCAAGAGAGAGGTCAACCTAAAGTTAACCTGCAGCAAAGTATAAACTAAGAGAAAAACATGTATGGGATAATAGCAGCTCTAAGTTTCAGCAACACTGATTCATAAAATCTCTCAAGTATGAATACTGAAATTAAAGAAACACCTTTTATAAATATCTGAAAACAAACAGTAGATAAAGACTCAGTGCTCAAGTGATTTTTGCTCCTGGGAGACATGTGAGAATTTCTAATATCTCATGGTCACTGGGAAAACAGAAAAATAGTAAGTTTATTGGGACTCTTTGATACTGTGAAACTGGGGTATCTTTTACATCAAGTAAATTTTATATGTGAAAATATTATTAGAGAATGGTCTGGCAATAAAAAGTATGCATTTTGAATAGGGTCACTAATTCACCAATTCTACCACTAATATATAAGGTGACTTTAAATTTCTTTTTTGCATTTTCATTTTTAGGTGAAAAACTAAAGAACACTTACTAAAGTCCCTATCAGAATCAACCACTTACTATCACAATCACGATCATTCTGTTGTTTGTCGATTGCCTTGAGCAGGCACCAGTAACATCTCCTTTGTCCTAGCCCTGGTAAAGGCCCTCCCATTGATCATCAATTTGCTCGAGCGGGCCCAGTAACGTCTCCATTGGAGACTTTGTTGTTACTGTGTCTGGCATATTGAATACTCTCGGTAGCTTGCCGGGCTCTCCGAGAGGGGTGGAGGAATCGAACTCGGGTCGGCCATGTTGTCTGCGTGCAAGGCAAACGCCCTACCCGCTGTGCTATCGCTCCAGCCCTAGCCCTGAGATTCTAAAAAGTGCCATATTCAAGCCTCTTTCAGGGTTAGAAGAATGAGACCCATCATTGTTATTGGTATTTGGCATACTGGGTACACCATGGAGAGTTTGCCAGACTCTGCCATGTGGGCAGGTTACATTCAGTAGCCTGCCAAGTTGTCCAAAGTAAGAATAAGATAATAAGATGTCACGTGGCCACGAATGTGGCCATGTGCTTTGGGAGATGAGTTTTATAGTCTCTGCATCTTGGCCGTTAATGGGATTACACAGCGCCAGGGGCCCAGTTGGTGGGTGTGACCCCTGCCTACTGGAAGATGGAGGATCTAGGTGGAGGATGCTCAACCCCGATCTGAGCAGGCTTGGAGAGCTCAGCCCCGGGACCCGCATGCCTTTGTTCCTCTGCTGGTACCTTTATGCATGTGGAGAGTGGTCTCAGCATGGTTGTGGCTGGTTCTGGTTGCCCCCGCGTCTAGCTGTCCTTGCCAGGGCCCCTTGGAGGACCTTGCGTAATCCAATCCCTGGGTCCCTGGTGGTTGGTGGAAGCAGACAGGACAGGGCAGGGTAGAGCTCTTGGTTTTAATCCCTTCGTCACCTGTGTTGGTGGGAGCAAGCACTCTGTCTCTGTGTCCGTTGAGCCTGGAGTCTAAGGTCTCAGAGTTCTGCTTATCTTGTTCTGTGGAGCTTCACTTGTGCATGAGTCTCGGCCCTGAACATCCAAAAAGCGTCGTGGAGCATTACGACGGCTGGGTAGTTGGAGGTAGTGGAGGTAGTGACTAAGATATGCCTTGTATTATTTTTATTAGGGTCTCTTTTAGCTGGCACCCTTCTAGCTCCTTGGATCTGGATGTCTGTATTTAACTCGGTGAACTTTTCAGCAATGATTTCTTTGACTGTAGCTTTTTCATTGGGGTTGCCTCCCTGCTCTTCTGGTACTCCAATGATTCTAATGTTGTTCCTCTTGGCATCATCCCCTAGGTCTCTGATTCTCCTTAGAGCTGTTTTGAGGTCTTTTCCCATTGTTTGTTGTTCCCTATGTGATTTCTGTTGCTCATCTTCAAGCTCACTGATCCTGTCTTCAGCTATAATCATTCTACTGCTGAGAGCACCCACTGAGTTTTTAATTTCATCTACCGACCCGAGTTCGATTCCTCCGCCCCTCTTGGAGAGCCCGGCAAGCTACCGAGAGTATTCGATATGCCAGACACAGTAACAACAAAGTCTCCAATGGAGACGTTACTGGGCCCGCTCGAGCAAATCGACGATCAACGGGAGGGCCTTTACCTTTACCTTTACCGAATCCTTTATTTGTGACACTTCTTTTTGTAGCTTTTTAATTTCTGCTCTCATTTCTTCCTGTATTTTCTCGACTATTCATTCTACTGTTTCTTTCATTTCTTCCTTTAATTTTCTGGATATCTCCTCCACTGATTCTTTGAGTAGTTCCTTGAACATCCTCAGCAGTTCATCTAGGAATTCTTTATCGGAGAGAGCATATTTGTGGATACCCCCAGTTAAGACTTGGGACTCTTTTCTTTGTCCTCTCCTTGTAGTGGAGATTTGCGCTCTTTCTTTATGCTGTTGTGGTTGTCTAGAGGTAAAACCTTGGAATTCACTAGCACTGTTCTCTCTTATTGCGGGAAAGGATTTTAAATAAGTTTGGTGATAGTGGTCACCCTTCTCTCCTTCTAGAATATGTCTTCCTCTCAGGCATTATTCTATGGCTTATGACAAGCATCTAGTGAAGCGTTGGAGAAGTGCTCTTTTATATTGGGCTCGTACAGCTTCTTGCGTACTGGTCTTTTGTTGGAATTGGAGTAGGCCAGTGGATTATTGTTATATTGTGATTGAGGCGGCCAGGATTTTTTCCATAGAATTAGGTGATAAAGGCTGGGATCTGAGTAGAGAGTGATGGGTGTGGGAAATGTAAGCCACGTCCACTTTCAAGGAGGCCACGCCCTTATGTGGAGGCCACTCCCCAGTCGGTCCCAGGGATGCCCTGATCTAGGAACCTGTGGAGGAGGGCGGCACCCTGAAGAGGTGGGAGGCCTGTCAGGATGCAGAACTCGGGCAGGTGTTCCCCAAAGTCTCCTCTGGCTGCCTGGCAGTGGGGGTCCGGCGCCACAGGAAAAGCGGCGCGCCGTTATTGATGTTCTTAATCGTGTACATAATTGTTACATAGCTACGTATCATCCTTAAAAATTTTTTTTAAATGTTCTTTAGGTAAAAATACCTACATAACTTGTGTCCATTCCAGGATGTCAACTGTCCCTTAGAATTAGGCTTCGTTATTTCATCTGCTCTTAGCTTTTTGAGACTTTTAAAAGGATAACAGAAAGGAAACAAGCAAACAAACCTTTATTTTGTTCAAATAACCTGCACTGTCATTTCCGCAAAAACAGGAATTCTTTGTTTTGGGGCCACAGCTGGCACTGCTTAGTGTTACTCCTGGCTCTGCACTCAGGAATTACTCCTGATGATGATCAGGAGACCATACAGGCTGCCGGAGATCAGACCTGTGTCGGCTGTATGCAAAGCAAACACCCTACTCGCTATACAAGTTCGCTGTACCCTCTGTGCTATCTCTCGGCCCCTTCATGGGAATTCTTTTATGTTAAAAATGTATTTGAAGGCACTCAGTCTATGTTATCATGTAAAAGCCTTGTTTGTGAGATTCATCTCAAATTTCTTATTTTAAATGACTATTTCTTTGCTTTTGGTGAGGGCACAACAAAAGTGGTGGTCTCAGACCTTGCTCCTGGCTCTACTCTCAGGCATCAGTCTTGGTGATGCTCAGGGACCATATGGGATGCTGGAGATCAAACTGGGTCACTTTGTGCAAGACAAGTGCTCTACCTGCATGTTGTATTATCTCTCTGAGCCCAAATTTGGGATTTTAAAAAAATACATGTATGTAGAGTTGTTTATAAATAAAGGTAGTACATCTAAAACACTACTTACTATCTACATAAAAAATTATCTACATTTTTAAGATTATTTACTTCATTGTAGTCATATGGGAACGTATTTCAAAATGGCAGTTTCTCACCTCCACAGTCACACTTTTTACTTAAACTTGTCCATGATGGAAACAATCATAGAAATTGTCAAATACTAACAAGCTGGGATAGATTTCAGAGCTGAGGCTAAAGCCAATTTGAGTCTTATTACTATAACTTGTAAAAGAGTAGGAGTAGTGTAACAGTGGATCAAATATCAGACTTACCAAAAAAACTGATTAGAATAAGAGTAGACTGTGATAAAATTGTATCAAATTACAGCTGGGTTAAAATAACAAGTTTGCTGTGAATATGAGAGTTCAGCAAACAAAGGAATCAATAAAGGCGTCTGCAAAAATTCACTGGTTAAAAACTAGCTATAAATATTATGTATAAATGTATATATGCATATATATGAATAGATATGTTTGTGTGCATACTTATAATATGCTTTTTAATTCTGGTGGTTCAATATTTATCAGGATAATGCTTTTTTTAATTTTTGGCCGTTTGGATCACACCTGATGATGCTCAGGGGTTCCTCCTGGCTCTGCGCTCAGGAATTACTCCTGGCGGTGCTCGGGGGACCATATGGGTTTCAGGGAATCCAACGTGGGTCAGCCGTATGCAAGGAAACCGCCCTACCCGCTGTGCTATCGCTCCAGCCCCAGGATAATGCTAGTTTTAAGCATTCAATTTCACAAGCATTCCAGGTACCAGTAAATCTCAAGGCTGAGCAAGAGCAATGAATCTTAAATCTGGCTCTTCCTGCACCAAACTGTGTTTGGACATTAATATTTCCTGCAAAATGGGAACCAAGAGCCCAGACTCTGTAGAGATGTGTCTATGAGAATAATGTTTGGAGTAATCTTTTGGCCTGGGGCAGACATTGATGAGTCTGAGTGTGGAGAGTGAAAAATGTGGTGGGTATTGAGAGGTGGATTGGTGGAGTCATGTGGCATTTTCCAGAGTAGAATGTAAGGCAAAGATCTGGGAATATCCAATTTAATAAGCATCCTTAGGTTATCATTATGTACACACTAACTTAAAAAGCATAGATCTGGAGAGTTTTCCCTAGCCTTTTTACTGAAAAAAAAGTTTTGCCTATTAGGGACTGGAGCAATAGCACAGCGGGTAGGGCATTTGCCTTGCACGAGGCCTACTCGGGTTTGATTCCCAGCATCCTATATGGTCCCCTGAGCACCATCAGGAGTAATTCCTGAGTGCAGAGCCAGAAGTAACCCCTGTTCATCGCCGGGTGTGACCCAAAAAGCAAAAAAAAAAAAAAAGAAAAGAAAAGAATTTTTGCCTGTTAGCAGAAAAGAGCAGAGTGGTATGTTTTTGAGAGAAAGTGATCATGCCTAATATGTATATATTTTATTAAAAATATGGTGATTAATAGTAAGTCAACTTCAGAAAAGTATTTATATTTGCAAAAATGCTTTTCACTTATTAAGTTTGTAACTTAAATAAAAGGTAGAAAAGAAATCAGGCTTACCAAAGTAATAAGAAAAAACGGTAGCTTAGCCAAAAAAATGTAGCATCTAAATATTACCATAATAAATTCAAGAAGCTTGAGTTTGTATTGCTTATAATGAAGTCATTTTACAGATATATTATGATTCATTCCAGCTATAGTACTGTCCCCCCTTTATTCATCGATTTGCTGGAGTGGACACCAGTAACGTCTCAGTTGTGAGAACCTCGGCATTTAGAAGTTTACAATTATTCATTATTAAGATTATTTTAACAGCCACCTATATTATTGAGCCTTGAAGTATGTTAAGTTTTTACTGTGCTTTTTTATTGTGTTGGCACTAAAGAAATCACGGTCACGGTCCTCCCGTTGTTCATCAATTTGCTCGAGCGGGCCCAGTAACGTCTCCATCATGAGACTTGTTGTTACTGTGTTTGGCATATTGAGTACATCACGGGTAGCTTGCCAGGCTCTGCCGTGTGGGTGAGATACTCTTGGTAGCTTGCCGGGCTCAAGTATTTATTCGGTGAACAGCTCTTTGTGGAATACTAATAATGATGAGAGAACATTAAGGATCATCTGACCTCAAAAGGAAAAAAGTTGAAGCAGCGTGGAGAAGGTCCCCTGGAAAAACTGGACTTGGAAAATCTTTGCAGAATAGGTTTTGAGATGAAGATCATTTTTATCTTTCCTCCGTATTCTCCAAAGAGTCCACCAGAGGGCAGTGGAAGAGCGAGTTTCTCCCCCTTTCTCTGCCCTACGCGGGAGACACCGTGGAGCCTGGGGTCTCCGGCTGCTTTAACTGCCCCTCCGCTGCCTTTCCTCTCACACCCTTAATTAAGCCAGAGGGGGCCTATAGTCCTTCGCCCCTGGCCGACCCGCCGGCCAGCCCAGCCAGTGCCGAGTGCGCACTGGCGGCCAGGAGGCCAGGAGGGCTGCAGCGCCGGCGGGACCAGATGCTGAGCGCGCAGGGCGCAAAGCCCAGCCAAGGGGCGTTTGTGCAAACGCAGTCCCAGCTCAGGGCTGATTAAGACCCGGCCCCAGGCCGTTTGATCTTCACTCATCAAAGAGATTCCTTAAACCAGCTTCATCTTACACCGCTGTATGCTGGGGTGGGCCGTGACACCCAAGTGCAGCCACCGTGGTAGCCCCCCCGGGAGCGCGTGGACAAGAGAATTCGCTGCCTGGTTCCACGCAGGGCACCCAGGCCCGCCACCTGGGAATGATCCAGGCGTTGGGCCGGACTTTGGGGGCTCGGATGGCAGACAGGGACATGCACTTTCTTCCTTGGGCGCGTCTCTGTAAGTCAGATCCTTTGGAAATTGTCCTTATTTTGAAACTTTGAGGGAATGAAGATTTCTAGTGTTAGTTTCCATGACTCCTCCTCTTCTTAGCCCACACGGAACGGTTCTGCTTCGAGTTCGACATTCTTTTTATTTTAAAAGAATTCATTGTGTTATAAACCAAAACAATATTAACTTCAAACGGCTAGAGGAGCGATAGCACAGAGGTAGGGCGTTTGTCCTGCACAGGCTGGCCTGGCCGACCTGGGTTCGATTCCTCGGCCCCTCTCGGAGAGCCAGGCAAGCTACCCAGAGTATCCCGCCCGCTCAGCAGAGTCTCGCAGCTCCCCCGTGAGGTATTCCAGATGCCAAACACAGTAACAAGTCTCACAATGGAGCCAGTTACTGGGCCTGCTTGAGAAAATCGATGAACAATGGGAGGACAGTGCTACAGTTTACTGAGATGGTCTTAGCTCTGCATTCTTGATACAAGACACCACCCCCCCACCACCACCATTATTCTAAGATCTCTGGACATCAAAGAATTTTCTATTTCTCACATCAGCTACCCTTTAAAATTCACCAGTTTGAGATTTTGGGATAGTTGGAAACTTCCCAACTATCACAACTTTATAAACTTTAGAAGCTGTAATAAAATTTCTTGCTTCCTTTTCTCACACAAGTGTGTATTGGGTAGAAACGAAAAATCAATGGTGATTTCCTTCGTGTGATAAAATTGAATGTCTCATTTATTTTGGCATTGGGCTTTTGTATTTGCTGAATTTCCTATAATAATGTAACACCACGACAAAGATTTAAGTACATACTTATTTCAAATATTTAAGTGTATACATTTAAATCACCTGCATCACTTCCAGCAATGCATATAAAGGTACATTAGAACTTACATATCCTACTCAAGAAAAAAGAAAAACAACATATTTTCCTGAAAATTAAAATGCTGGACTGTTATCAATGACTATTAAGTTGTCTTTAGACTGCCTGGATGAATAGACTGCTTGCAGGAAGTTCTTATTTAATCAGAATACAAAAGACTTGTCCTGGCAGTGCTTTACAAGAAAAAGAGAGGCTTTTGTGTCATAAAGAACACTTCCACCTCCCCATCATTTTATAAATGCAAAACCCCCCTCCACACAGACTGTTAAATGGCTTGGTCCAAGTCTGACCTTGAACAGCTATCCTCACAGAAGACCTTCAGAGCTCCATTCAGCCCGATAATCCTTCTATGGGGTATCTCCGTGGGTTGTAAATTTGGGCCTGCACTATAAAGGCTGTAATAATGGCACCCACTGGGGAAAAACATTTTTTTTTCTAACCCTAGAACCTGTTTCAAAAGAATCTCCCTTTTCCCTTTCTGGTGTGCTTGGCTATTCTCAAGACTAGAAAGGTCAGACCTTTTAGGGGAAGGAAACGGGGCCATTTTGTGTTCCCCGTGACTACACACCCACAGGTCTTCCCGAGTATCAGGATATCAGAAAAGTTTCTCAGAAAGTTAGTCAACAGTTTCTGGATGCTTGGCTCTATTTTCAGATTAGTTATTTTTTGACTCTCTTGCTTCCTGTAAAACACCTCTTGTCTGCTGAGCCAGGGTAGAAAGCCAGAGAGCTGCTGTGGAGACTGATTTATCTAACCTGGCCATCTCCACAAACCAAATAAGCATAATCATTGTCAAATCTCCCCTTCTCTTTGTACTGAGGAGTTCAGAAAGGCCTAATCCAATCCCTTGGGAGTTGTAACATGGGCCTGGTTTAAAAGCTCTTTTAACATCAGGCAGAGCATTAAGACAAAATGAAATCCTTTAAAGGCCAATGTGAACTTCATAAGATTTTTAAAAATGTTGGGGGGTGGGGCTACGAAACTCAGGAATGAGGAGTCAAGATCTGTACCAACAAAAAAAATGTTGGTAACACTCCTCTTAAAGAATGACATTTATTCAGTGTTTCCCTAGTGAAGTAAAGTAGCAACAGATCTGCTTTCTTTGATTTAACAAAAGAAAGAGGAGGAAAGAAGGGAGTGATTTAAAAAAAAAATCAGCAGTTCCCTGGGAATCTCAAATAGCAGAAATGGAAAAAGAATTTGCAAACAGCATGGTGCTTTTTGGAGTCATTCCTCGCTTTAGGAATATGACATCGATGAGTATTCTGTGCCTGGCATACAATACATTAAAAAAAAAGACATTCACTATTGTGCCATTCCTAAGAGTTAGGAATTTGCACACTGGTAAACATATATCACCTACATTAAAATCTAATGAAGAATGTTAAACTTACTGCATTAATGATCACATTCGACCAGTTAAAATAGGCAAAATTTCCTACCTAACTAAACTTACAGCTTTAAATAAACTAAATCATCCTACACTCACGTTGTTTGCCAAACTATAGGAGAAACTAGAAGTTACTTTTTTTCTCTCAGAAATATTGATCATAAAGCCTGAACCTCTTTTCAATCTTTCACTACCTAATATTTGTCCAAAGGTAATATCTAGATTAGAAAAATTCTTACCTTCATTCCCAAATATAGTTAGTTATTTTTCAACTATGCTGTACTGAAAGGTTTGTGAGGACACGGATTCTGCCTTTAATACGTATGGGGGTTTATCTCCAAGTGAAGGAGGTTGCATTTTTGCATATAGTGGACAATACTGCATTAGTAAGTTGACAGAATAATGAACATTTTACCTTCTAATCCATCCTACTATTTTGTTTCCAATTAGCAGACATAACCACTGAAGATTTTCAAGTGGAGACTATACAGAAAAGCAAATGTTCCCATTTGGACAGAGAGTGGCTTGCTCTATCCCCTGCTCTTCTTAGGAAATGTCTTTCCTGCATGATTAGTGAGTTTCTCTCTCCTTCTCCCACAAATTATTGGAAGATAATACTTATCTTATCACACTAAACCAAATACAGTGTGATAAAAAGGACCTGGTCGGATCTCAGATGCTAACCAATTCAGTAGTATTACCTTTCAAATCATAACTTCAGGAGCAAAACGGAAAATGGGGAAGGAGAACCCAGTTTGCTCTTGCAACTCTACTTCTGCCCTCCCCGAACTCACTGCAACAGATTGGGTTCAAATTCAATGAATATAAAAATATAACAATTATTCATGTTTAAGGATCAACAATGACTTTATGGAACAGCTTTTGTTAAAGTTCTTCTCTTTGCTTGTTAAATTGTTTCACTTTCCCCCCCTTTGCTCCCAGACAATGCCAGCATTGTGAATTCAAACCCATAAATGGACCACGCTCCTTAAGTGTACTACTCCTGTACCATCTCACAAGAAAAAAGAGGAAAAGACATTGACCTTTAGTGTGACATATTTCTATTTCTAGACGTATTTGAATCGTGGGATTAAAAGACAAATTTTTATTCTTCCCAGTTAAGGGAGTCTCTCTCCACATTTCAACATTACCTGGATTTAAGGCAGTCTGTAAATTTTCTAATCCATTAAAGGTTGTCAAAACTGTGCTTAATCATAATACCAGCATTCTGCATTACCCTAACCCTGCTATGACTTTATCCTTTACCCATAATCTCCATCTCCATAAATATTACGTTTGCTGAGGATAGGACTATACTAACCCAAAGGAGACCCGGTTCGCTGCCAACATAATATAAAAGGCGTGGTGTTTTATATTGTTTTATATCATTTGTTTCTTAGACTCATTTTTACCAAGTCAAATTTCAGTTGGTCCTCAAAATGTCTTTAGTCATTTAGATCATTGTAACTGATCATTAGAAAAACCTAAACAAATACATCAGACTTTCAATCAAAATTACCAGTAAGAGAAACTTTTGTACAACAGCAGGAACTTAATGCCTGCACAAGTAGAGGCACTATTGCAAAATGTTTAGAATAGATTCTTACTATGACCTCTGAGAGAGAACAAAAGAGAATGCCCTGCCACAGAGGCAGGGTGGGATGGGGGGACAGGGGTGGGAGGGATGCTGGGACCCGTGGTGGTGGAGGATGGGCACTGGTGGAGGGATGGGTACTTGATCACTATATAACTGAAACCCAAGCACAAAAATTTGTAAGTCTATAACTGTACCTCATGGTGTTTCACTAATAAAAAAAAAAGAAAAAAAAAGAAAAGCATTCATCAGAAAAAAAAATGACCTCTGAAACAGAACAATGTATAATGATCGTCACAATGCTTTTAATTGCCTCTCCTTTCTGAATTTCAGGATATTGTTTCAAGATCATCCCTGAGCATAATAGATAACGGTTGCCACGTCCATAGTGCCTAAGTCAGTGTGGGTAATAATTGCTATAGCCTAGAGCATTTTAGGAGGCCTGTGACCACAACCCCAGGATATCCCAAGGGGCCACAGGTGAAAATTGTGTAAGCGTGTGGTAGCACAAGACTTGAGGGCAGCTGGACAGATGACCAAGTGTAGTTGGCAAAAAGGTTGACAAACACTGTCATAGAGGGTAGTGGATCACAATATACTGTGATTGTTAGGTTGTTTCTTATTTATCAGTGATCATTCAATCTTTGAACTCTGACGTTCTCTGTTTCCTGGCACATGACGTTGCCTGCTTTGAAAACTATTGCGTGCTTTTTAAGAAACATAATCTGTATTACTATAATTAGAATAAAGAGTATGTTTGTCTTCACCGTGTCCCTAAAAAAGAGGTGGCGGTGGCAATAACTGGGGACTAACCCATTGCCAGACCATTAGAGTCCCGGGATGGTTTTAGTTAAAATAGTTAAAAATTTAAAGTCCGTTGGAATTGTAACGTACACGTCTTTATTTTTATACAATGATTTCAGTGATGTCGGAGTCACTTTCCGGCTCGCTTTCAGCTTTTCTCTTCCTTCTGATAGTCCCTTATCTCCCTGGAGAGGTCACTCTCAAGTCGGGTAAAGTCTGACTTGGAATCGAACACAATTATCCCCGAGCATCGCGATATAAAATTCCAACAGATACGGCTTCTAATCAGTCGCGGAGAGGGGGGACCACGGAAGAGCAGCGGCGAGGCCCCGTGTCTTTGGCTCCCGTCACCCATCTCCCAGGTCGGCCTAATCAAGTCTGTCTCCTAGAATTTGAATCCTGCTCGGATTCAAAGAGCCGCACCGCCGTGGTCTAGTGGCTAGTCCCTGGCCCCCTCTCTGAACCTCGCATCCAAAGCGTTCTCCCTCCTTGCCCCCGTTTGATGTGCAAATGTCCTTCTCTTTGCACTTTCCTCCCCTCCCTCATGGTTGGGGAGGTCGAGGGGGTGCAGTGAAAAGCATTCAAAGCCAAGAACCTCACCCCGAACGTGCCCACAGGGAACCTGCAGGGTTGATCAGCAGCTCGCCGGGGGGCTCGGTTGGGCGGGGGGGTCCCTCCGGGTCTGGAATGCATGCGAGACGCGAGGGCTGGCAGGAGGGAGAAGTGGGGCGGCGGGGGGGTCTCTTGCAGAGAGCGCCCTGATCGCAGCGTGATCGCACCCTGGCCGCACCCCTATCGCACCCTGGTCCCACCCTGGTCCCGCTCCCGGAGCCCCCGCGACCCAGTCCCCGCGGCGCGGCCGCTCGGCTCGGGGTCGCCTCACCTGGGCGGGGGGCGCGGCCCGCGGGTCCCCGGAGGGCGGAGAAGAGTGTCCGGGCCGCGCGGGCCCCGCCCCCGCCCGAGGTCCCGCCCGCCCGCGCCCCTCCCGCCGGCCGCTATAAGGCGCGGCCCCCGGCGCCGGGGCCCCGCGACCCGCCGGCGCAGCGCAGCGCAGCGACGCTCGGGGCTGGAGGCCGCCCAGGGGCCCCGCGACCCGCCCCCGCCAGGCGCCGCGACGCTCCCGGGCTCGAGGCCGGCCGGGCCCCGCGCCCCGCACCGCGAGATGCCGGCCCCGCGCGCCCTGGGGGCCGCCCGCCTGCTGGCCCTGGCGGCCGCCCTGTGCGCGCCCGCCCTGGGCCGCGCGCGCGCCGCCGCGACTCCCGCGCTCGGAAGCCCCAACGCCATCAAGAACCTGCCCCCGCCGCTGGGCGGCGCCGCGGGACGGCCGGGCCCGGCCAGCGCCGCCCCCGGGGCCCCGCACGCGGCCGCCAACAAGTACCAGCCCGGGGAGCAGCAGCAGGTGAGCGCGGCGCGGGCGCGGGCTCGGGCGCGACGGGCCGGGGGCGCGGGGGCGCGGGGGCGCGCGGGCGGCCCCGCGTCGGGGCGGGGTGGGGGCTGCCGGGGTGCGCGCGGGTGCCTCAGCTGCCCCCGGCTCCCCCCGCAGCCCTACCCGTGCGCCGAGGACGAGGAGTGTGGCCTGGACGAGTTCTGCGGGGTCCCCACCCGGGCCCTGGGTTCGGGAGCGCAGGTCTGCCTGGCCTGCAGGAAGCGCCGCAAACGCTGCATGCGGCATGCCATGTGCTGCCCGGGCAACTACTGCAAGAACGGTGAGTCCGCGAGGCTGGCATCTGGCTCGCGCCGCCGGCCCGCCTTGCCTTTGCCTTTGCCTTTGCCTTTGCCTTTGCCTTTGCCTTTGCCTTTGCCTTTGCCTTTCCCCTTTTCCTTTTCCTTTTCCTTTTCCTTTTCCTTTTCCTTTCTTTCCTTTTCTTTCCGGCACTCCCACGCGGAGGAGCAAAGGCCCAGTGCTCGCCAGAACTTGCGGCCTCAGCTGGAAGTGGGTGCTTCGAAAGTTCGGCTCCCCTCGGAGGAGAGACGGCCTCGCGGGCCTTGGAACCCCTGACTCTCCTCTTCGGGGCGCCAAGTCACCGAATACCACTGCTCACGTCCAGGTTGACTCCTCTTGTGAGAGTGTGGTCAGTCGAGAGATGAGCTGCGGAGAGAAGTGGGCTTCCACGCAGGCCACTGAGCACAGCTTGGCCGTTTAGCCCCCCCTTTCCCATAGCTTCCTTTGAGGCCGTCGCAAGTCTCTGCCTCGAGATACCTAGGAAGGTTTATCGGCCAGAAGGTGCTTCTTAACCGTGCTGGCCTGGCTAATGGTACAGCTCGGTCCCTCGCACCCTGACCTCTCCATCTCCCCCTCTGCCCCGCCCCCTGCCCTCTTCAAATAAGTCCTTCTCTCTCCAACCGCGGGTGCACTAAAATTTAATGTCTCAAAGAGGCAGTCTCAGGCAGCCAAAAGAAGGCTCCAGAAATAAACTTAAGGGTGGCGACCCTCTGTAAGACACAGTAATCCTCCAGGATAAACGAAATCTCTGTAATATAGAAATTATATGCTCAACGAACCGGTCGGGGAGATTGTAGCCAGGGAGCTAGTACTGCATTTGCTGTAACTTGTTCTGGCAGCAGCCATAGAGCACCAAGAGCAGCGTTCATTTATAAAAGGAAACCATGCAGCTGCTTTCATATTTCTTACCCCCAAGGGTGCTATTAGAATGGAAAAGAAGTCTTACTGCCTTTTCCACTCATGGGAGGAAAGTATTTTAAATGACTCTACTGGGGCTCTTATGTGTATATTTGATGGTTCTGTCCACTTGAAGAGTTTTCCATTAACAGGAGAGAGGAAATTTAGCTTGTGCAGTGTGGATGCAGTGAGGTGGTATTTCACATTGGTACAGCAATAACTGACAGCCACTGTCACAGCAGTTAGCAATAATGTCCGTATTACAACCTGGGAATTAATCCTCTCCTGCTTCCATAGGAATATGCATGCCTTCCGATAGCACTCATTTAAATCAAGGAGAAATTGAGGAAACCATTATTGAAAGTGTCGGTAACGATCATAGCACTGTGGATGGGTACTCTAGAAGAACAACATTGTCTTCGAAAATGTATCATACCAAAGGTAAGTTAAAGGACTTTACACTCAGCACAGTCGAGGTGTCTCTTGGATTATTTTAAAGAAATGATGCAAGTTTAGCAGTGAACATGTACTATTTCTGTTGTCTCCTTCCCAGGGCAAGAAGGCTCTGTCTGTCTCCGATCATCAGACTGTGCCATGGGGCTGTGTTGTGCTAGGCACTTCTGGTCCAAGATCTGTAAACCTGTCCTCAAAGAAGGTCAAGTCTGCACCAAACACAGGCGAAAAGGCTCTCATGGACTAGAAATCTTCCAGCGCTGTTACTGCGGAGAAGGGCTGTCTTGTCGGTTGCAGAAAGATCATCAAACCAGCAATTCTTCTAGGCTTCATACCTGCCAGAGACACTAAGCCAATTTTGGGAATACAGTGGACTCATTTAATATAATATATGCTACGAACCCCCTCTGATTTCTGTTCAGCTCAATCTTTAAGAATGTATAAATTCTGTGGTTACAATTAAGCATTCCAATAATACCTTCTGGAAATCTGGAGTGTAAGAGCTTCGTTTCTTTATGGAACTCCCCTGTCATTGATTGCAGTAAATTACTGTGTTGTAAATTCTTAGTGTGGCACTTACCTGTAAATGCAACAAAACTTTTATTTTTTCTAAAGGTGCTGCATTGCCTGTTTCTCTCGTGATGTAAATTTTTGTACACACTGATTGTAATCTTGATTCTGATAAATATTCTATATTGAATTGAAGTAAATAATTTCAGCTTATGTTTCCTAAATCCCTAATCCTTTTCCCTTTTAAAGAGTTTAGAATGCAAAGAGCTTCTGGAATGACAAATGATAGTTATCTAAAATCTATCAAAAAATACTAATTTTCTAAAATGAGCTCTCTCAGTGCTTAGATTATATTTGTCTCTAGACTGTGATAATCCTTGAAATAAAGTTTAACATTTAACATCGGGAAATGTTTTGAGTATAGATAAGTTTTGGCATTTTGATCTTAAGTTGTATGTTCTACAGGACAAAATATATCTTTAAAGATGATCAGAGAAAAATATTGTCTAAATGTAAAGTGATATTGATCAATTTTAGAGGAATTTTAAATAAAAATGTGATTTCTGTTGACAAACTCAAATGATCATGTATGAGACTGAATCCTAAACTACTTTCATAAATTATTTATAAATGATATCTACCCAAATAGGAACAAAGGTAGTGCTACCAGAAATTTTTGTTTTTGTTTTTGGGGCCACACTTGGCAGTGCTCAAGGCTTACTCCTGGTTCCATGCTCAGGAGACACCTTTGGCAGGGCTCAAGGGATCATGTGGGATGCCAGGCATGAAATCTCGGTCAGCTGCATGTTATAATATCATTCTGGCTCCCAGTAGAATTTGAAAGAAGAATATATGGGTATGTGCACGTGGGAGTTGAAAACACAGACATTTTTATATCCAATAAGTTAATTTCAAGTGCCAGTACTATTTTGTGCCAGGAAGATTCTCAAGCATATTCATTTAAAAAGAGTGGAATTACAAAACTGAAATCACCTCTCACTCCACTATGGTATTCTATTCATTTGTGACGTGACTATCTAAATCTGTTGATTGAAATGAGGATAGGTATATATCGCTAAAATGAAAGCCCTTAGAAATGAAACATAAATGAGATTTTTCTTAGTAAATTGGAGATTGGCAGAAACTCTGGGGAAGGGGAAAGCAGTGGTCCCAATTTGCGCTTCATCTAAAATAGTTTCACAATCTACATCAAAGCCGCAAAGCCGCAAAATTCAGGGCTCAAAGCACAATAACTGATCAATCATCCAGGACCTTTCCCTGAATATCACAAATGTCATAGAATTTTTTTTTTAATTCCTGGAAGTGGCTTAGTTTCTAGGGGCGCAGCCAACGGGACACCAGCATTGACTCTTCACTGAGAAGGGTCTGGCAGGATGTCTGTTGTCACATTCCTTTTGTCTGGAAGTTTCAGCTTCCTTGCCCTGGAGAAACTCTTTTTCTACAAGTGCTGGTTTTCTAAAGTGCCAGGGAAGGCCAGTTCCGAGACCTGCCATCTCCAATAAAGCACAATAGAAGAAACAGGAAACTCTTTCTTCAGACGGAAGACAGAAGGGCCTCTTTTTAAGAGGGGAAAGGAGCAAATGTTTAAAGGGCCTGGGTTATGGGATGCCTTCCTTTTTGCAGGAACTGATGGGCCAGAGACTAACTCCTCGCCTCTCAGACCATCCATCCCTGTTCTGGCCTTGTATCCCCATCACACAGTGCCACGGGAGAGTGAGAGAGGCACCTCTTCCTCTCCGTTTTCGTTAAAAAAGTGAATCTTACATGTTTATAAAAAGAAAATATCAAGAAGGTTATCGATTAGCTAGTTATAGAGACTCAACATTGAAATCAGATACATTGTATATTCATAAGAGAATAAGTGACGGAATCTCATATATTAGACAGTATCTGCTGAAAATGTGTATAGTTTTACTCTCTAAGCAAATTTAAGGTGAGATGACATAGGAAAGCATCCATATTTCTCAAATGCTCACATTTATCCTCTAACCTTATTTTTTTCTCCCCTTCTTTTTTTTTTAATATATATTGTGTGTCTTAGAGCTCATTCTATGGAATATAAGGTGTTCTGTCTCATTTTTTTAAATTGCTGCACTGTGTATATTCTATTGGAGCAGCTCTACTATAATTTTAGAAAATTGTTGAAAGAATCTAGGTTGTTAGGTTTTGCTACATGATACAAGTAGCACCATACCACTGTCCTCCCGTTGTTCATCGATTTGCTCGACAGGGCACCAGTAGCATCTCACAACAGATTGTGAGACTTGTTACTGTGTTTGGCATATCAAATACGTCTCAGATAGCTTGCCAAGCTTTGCCGTGCAGGTGAGATATTCTCGGTAGCTTGCCGGGCTCTCCGAGAGGTTCAGAGGTATGTGCAAGGCAAATGACTTACCCGCTGTGCTATTGCTCCAGCTATATGATACAAGTATACAATTTTTATATTGTTATGCTGGCAAAGTTGTAGAATAAAATAATTACTGATTTTTGAAGCAAAAAGCAAACACTAAGAGACAGTTTCTGTAGATATTCATAGGGGGTGGCATGGGCAAAATGTCAAGATGCCTGACTATTACTGAGTGATTATTAAACTGTTGCTAAATTGTATCACAGGAGGAAAAGGGAAATATAGGCTTATCCTGACAATTTCATAGTAAGTAAACAGTAATCGCTGGCATTCAGTTAAAGGTAGACTTACTGTAATTCTTTTGATTTAAAAATAATTATTAAAGTCATATTTCCCTATCCCTCTTTCTTTCTTGGCTAAAAGAAAAATATTTTAAGATTGATGTTTAGTCTAAAATCTATTGATTAAAATGATGGAATTATGATTAAAACCACAGATATGTGGCATAAATATGATCCTTCATATTTTAATATATCAAAACACTGATTTTTTCCCTGATAATTAAATTGTATTAGTTCAATTGTGAAGTTAGTAACAATAGTTACACATTTTATCAGCGTCTCTGTATTTGGTTGCATTAACACTCAACCATGGGCTGGAGCGATATCACAGCGGTAGGGCATTTGCCTTGAGCACAGCCGCCCTGCCCAGCCGGGTTCGATTCCTCCGCCCCTCTCAGAGAGACCGGCAAGCTACCGAGAGTATCTCGCCCACACGGCAAAGCCTGGCAAGCTACCTGTGATGTATTCAATATGCCAAACACAGTAACAACAAGTCTCACGACGGAGACATTGCTGGGCACACTAGAGCAAATCAATGAACAATGGGAGGACAGTGACCGTGAATACTCAACCATCTACTACTTATACAAATTTCATGTAAATTAAAATAAATGTTTCAACTCTTATGGTCTTTCATGGTCTTAAAAATAATGCTATAATTATATTTATAAAAATGTTTCAATTAGTTGTATATTAAAATTTTTATACATTTAAAATACTACTTTGTAAATAGTACCTTAAGTATATTATTTATAACCACATTAAAATAGCAGAAAATAAAGGTCTGGAGAGATAGCACAGCGGACAGGGCGTTTGCATTGCAAATGGCCCCCCAGGTTCAATTCCCAGCATCCTATATGGTCTCCTGAGCACCACCAGGAGTAACTCCTGAGGGCAGAGCCAGGAGTAATCCCTGTGCATCGCCGGGCGTGACACCAAAAAGCAAAATAAATAAATAAATTAAGATAGCAAAAATTATCTTCATAATTCACCCGTGTGTACCTGTGTGGGACTTTATGTTTTCCCTAATGACAATGGCATAGAAGTAATCAAATCACTAATCTGAGAGTTCAATCTGGGTAATGCTAGAGCAATTCAGCCAACATTTATTGAGCCTGATGTGCTCAGTTGTCACTATGCTGGCATTAAGCAGATACATACAATATGCTCTCTTACATCAAGAAGCTCTCCATTTAGAAAGGGACCCGCCCCAAACAACTATTAGTGCTGCAGGTTGGTTTAGTATAATGGTTAGAAGTAGTCCCTAGACTCAAATGAGGTGGAACCAGAGCTCCCTCAGTTTTTGAAGGCATGAGCAAAGAAAATTACCTCAATAATAATATGGAGAGTATTAAAAGTGTAGGAGTGAATAAAGCAGGCATTACACTGATATTAAGCATTATGTCTATCTCATAATAAACTCAGTTTAGATCTTTACTAAGAGGGCAATAAAACACTATATGATATTGTATTATAAATATTGTTTGGAAGATTTAAAAGTAACGAAATCTGCCTGGAGATGCTCAGAAATATTTTAGAGAAGCTGTGTTACTTAAATAATTTTTTCAAGCCTCTATCATAATAAGGAATAGAAATCAATGACATCAGAAAGAGGAAAAGAGGAGACACAATTTTTGTCTATAGTTGGAGCAATCGTGCAGCAGATAGGACACTTGCTTTGCATGTGACTGAACCTGGTTCAGTTTTCGGCTTCCCAGATGGCGCCCCAAGTCCCACCAGGAGTGACTCCTTATTGCAGATCCAGGAGTAAGTTCTGAGCAATTCTGGGTTTGACGCAAAAATCAAAGGCATAAAAAATGTAAAAAGGAATACTCTATCAGGTAAAAACACTTAATCACTTAACTTCCCGTTAGTCATCGATTTGCTCGAGCGGGCGCCAGTAACGTCTCCATTTGTCCCTGTCGCGTGCTAGTGTAGCCCAATGGCATCTGTTCGCTCTGGGAACATGAAGAGTCTCAAACCAATCATTCATGATCTTGACGAAGAAGTCTGACCATCTGGTAGGTGGGCGGCCACGCAGTCTTTTGACATCCCGTGGAATCCAGTCAGTAACAGCTCTAGTCCAGCGGTCATCTTTAAATCTCATTACCTGACCAGCCCATCTGATTTTTGACACCTTGGCAAATGAAACAGCATCCCTGATTCTTGATCGTCGATGGATGTCAGAACTCCAGATTCTTTCTCTCATTTGAGTGAAACGTGATATTCCAAGCATAGCTCTTTCTATTCTTCTTTGGGAGACCTGAATAGAGTTCTCATCCTGTTTGCGTAGGGCCCAGGTCTCTGAGGCATATGTTAATGCAGGAAGAACAGTGGAATCAAAGAGATGTGCCCGGAGCCGAAGGTTCTTCATCCTCTTAGCTATTTCTTCGACGTTCTTGAAGGCGTTTCAAGCCGCTCTCTTCCTCCTGCGCAGCTCGGGTGCCAGGTCATTTGTCATGTTGACCTCTCGACCTAGGTACACATAGCTGTTGCATTCGGAGATGGTCGTTCTGTTGAGAGCGAATGGGGCATCAGGAACGAGGCTATTTCTCATAAACATTGTCTTCGTAAGATTCAGCTGTAGTCCTACCTTTCCACACTCACGGTCAAAGTTGGCCAGCATTTGTGCCGCTTGGCTGATATTTGGTGTTATTAAAACAATTTCATCAGCAAAGCGGAGGTGGTATAGTTGCTGACCATTTATCTTCACTCCCATTCCTTCCCATTCCAGTCGTCGCATGATGTTCTCGAGGGTGGCACTGATGAGTTTTGGTGAAATGGTATCACCCTGCCGCTCCCCTCTCTTGACATCGACGATCACTTCTTTGTAGAATGGTGAGATCCTGGTAGTGAATCCGCAATACAGCTCACGGAGGATCCTGATATATTGGGTTTGAATGCCCTGATTGGCTAGGGCTTCAATGACCGCTTCCATTTCAACAGAATCAAAGGCCTTCTTTAAATCAATGAACGTTAAACAGAGAGGCATCTTGAACTCCCGAGAAACCTCAATGAGCTTGGTTATCGTGTGGATATGGTCAATGGTGCTGAATCCTTTGCGGAACCTGGCTTGCTCGCATGGTTGTCCTTCATCTAGTGTTCTGCCAATCCCATTTAGGATGACTCGAGTGAACAACTTTTAGATGACAGACAATAGGCAGATTGGGCAATAGTTGCCAATGTCATGGATGTCTCCCTTCTTGAACAGTAGTACGGTCCTGCTGGTTTTCCATTGGGACGGAACCTTGCATTCAGACAGGTAGCGAGTGAAAAGCCGAGCTAGTGTATTGATGAGTACTGACGGCAGGTTCTTCAGGTGTTCAGGCCTGACCTTGTCTGGGCCAGGTGCTGTTCGTTTCTTTACCGAAGAAATGGCGTGTCGGATTTCGGAAGGGAGAACGTTGGGAATGACATATCCATCCTGTGGAATTTGGTATGTCGGCAAGTGGACATGGCTATCGAAGAGATTTGAGTAGAAGTCATGGATAATCTTCTCCATTGCCGTTCTGGAGGATGTGATGGATCCATCAGGATGTCGGAGGGCAGTCATCTTGGTCTTGTAGTTGGTGAAGGACAGGCGGGTGTTACGAATACTTTTCCCGGCTTCTAACTCAGACAGTCTCTCACCCTGTTTGTTCCATTCTAGGCCATGGTTCCTGATGTGAAGTTCTTCAGCTGATCTTCTCGGTCTATCTTGGCATTAAAATCACCCACAGTGATCTTGTAGAAGGTGTGGTCTTCTTTATAGAGCTTCTCTAGCTCCATGTAGAACTTCTCGATTTCTCTTTCATCATAATGAGATGTTGGTGCATAGACAACAAAGATAGACTGCAGGCAGTGAGCCACATCTATTCAAATGTAAATGTCCGATTCGGGTTGTTAGGCATTCGAATGAATCAATGCTCTTGGCCAAGTTTGTGTTGACAAGGACACCAACGCCTCCAACACCTCTTTTATCACATGTTCCTAGGAACAATTCTTCTCCAGTGTCGAAAACGGCATGGTGAGATTCGTGCCTTCTTGTCTTGGTCAGACCAATGATGTCGTACTTGATCATTCGCACTTGTACCATCAGGTCCTCGATGGATGCATCTGATGCTAGCATACGTGCATTGAAAGTACAGACTATCATTTTTGTCTTCCTTCGTTGTGGCAGCCTAGTTTGCTCGCTTGATTGCTCGCGTGATAGCCTAGCCTATCACGTAAAAGTTAATATAAATACCATTCTTCAGACTGGCTAATGCATTAGTTTGGTAATGATTTCTGATTAGCATGTATTCATGGCTCTTACTGTAGGATAAAATCTTTTCAAGGTATAAATAACCTGTTTCAGCTTTGCTAAGTGAACTGTTTAGCCTTCCAGATACTCTAAACTAGATTTCTGGGCAAAAATACTTATCTCATTTTAATCAAGTTTCACCTCTGGACCGATTGGTTATCTTGGCCACTTGGATCCTGAAACATAGCTGACTACATTCAACTTATCTTTAATAAAATATTTGGAAGTTATACAGGAAGAAATCTGTATAAACATCCAACATGTGTCATGTTTATCACACTTGAATAATTGAAGGCATCCATAAAAAGAAAGGCTACTGGAGGAAGTGGAAGAATGTAAGCCAAATTACGATGTTATCAAAATTAAGTTCTAAGTAAAACAATATGGCTAGATTGTAAACTAAAAATGATGCTTTAATAGTTATAATAATACCTGAGAAAAGGAAAGGAATAACCATGAAATCTTCATTTTCAACAAGTTATATTAAGTGGCAATGGATATGATGATATGTTGTGAGACATTTTGTCTCACAAGATAACTAAACTATTTTCATGAGTCTTAATAATATTTCTCAAGAAAATTTTAACAGCCTGATCACGAGTTGATTCTTCTTGTTATTTTAGCCTTCATCCTAGATGCATCCAAAAAATAAATTTACCTCACTCACAAAAGACAACTTTGTCACTCCCAATAAAATTCCAATATATATTATAAAATATATCTTATATATTACAATATTGTTCTGTCCTATGACAAGATAGGACTGAGAAGATCAGCCAAAGATCTCCACATCGGGACCCACGGCCTAAAATGGAACAAGCAGGGTGAGAGACTGTCTGAGTTCATCATGTCGACCAAGACCATCCATGGTAACTCACGGTTCCAGAAGGCCGAATCTAAACATTGGACATGGGAGTCTCCCGGTGGGTGGTTCCACAATGACATTGACCACATCATATTCAATCAATGGTTTTGCCTGACCGATGTGGCTATTGTCCCAAAATTCCATACTGGATTGGACCACCAACTCCTTCATGCAAAATTCTACTTCACGGAGAGGGGAAAAAGGGCTGCAAAGTTTAAGAAGAGAATTCAGAATGACCACCAACTAGGAGCTCTTTGGCACTATTGCAGCAACATGGGAAGATGCCGTCATTGACAACATTGACAATGAATATGATCCACTGATTCAGCACCTCCATGATTGTGCTAAGAATGCCAAGAGAGAGATAGCCACAAAAAGACACCTGTCTTGAAAACTCTTGAGCTCATTTGCCAATGTGGCTTGGTGCAACCCTCAGGCAACCGCAAGTGAATATCCGAGCTCACAAAACACTGCAGAGAAGCGATAAAGGAAGACCTCAAAGAGAAGAGCAGCAGTGCTGACAGATGTGGCAGAAGCTCGGAAAAGCATTCGCAACGCCCGCCTGTCCTTCACCAACTGCAAGACCAAGATAACTGCCCCCTGATGTCTTGATGGAACTATCACATCTTTCAGAAGGGCAGTGGAGAAGATCATTCATGGCTTCTACTCAGATCTCTTTGAAAGCCACGTCCACCTGCCCACATACCAAATTCTGCAGGACGAATACGTTGTTCTCAATATTCTCCCTTCCGAAATCCGACAAGTCATTTTGTCGGTAAAGATGCGAACAGCACCAAGCCCAGACAAGGTCAGACCCGAACACCTGAAGAACCTGCCTTCAGTACTCATCAATACACTGGCTCGGCTCTTCACATGCTACCTGTCTGAACGCAAGGTTCCATCCCAATGGAAAACCAGCAGGACTGTAATACTGTACAAGAAGGGAGACATCACAACATTGACAACTGTCACCCGATCTGCCTGTTGTCTGTTGTCTACAAGCTGTTCACTCGAGTCATCCTGAATAGGATTGACAGAAGACTAGATGAAGGACAACCATGCGAGCAAGCTGGGTTCCAAAAAGGATTCAGCACGATCAACCATATCTACACGAAAACCAAGCTCATTGAGGTTTCTCGGGATTTCAAGATGCTGCTCTGTCTAATGTTCATTGATTTAAAGAAGGCCTTTGATTAAGTTGAGACTGAAGCAGTCATCGAAGCCCTAGCCAAACGGGGCATTCAAACTCAATACATCAGGATCCCCCATGAGCTGTATTACAGATTCACTACCGAGGATCTCACCATTCTACAGGGAAGTGATCATTGACCTCAAGAGAGGGGTTCAGCAGGATGATACCATTTCACCGGAACTCTTCAGTGCCACTTTTGAGAACGTCATACGACGACTAGAATGGGAAGGAATGGGAGTGAAGATAGATGGTCGTCAACTACACCACCTCCGCGTTACTGATGACATCGTTCTAATAACACCAAGCATTAGCCAAGCAGCACAAATGCTGGCCGACTTTGACCGTGAGTGTGGAAAGGTCAGACTCCAGCTGAATCTCACAAAGACAATGTTCATGAGAAACGGTCTTGTTCCTGACGTACCATTCACTCTCAATGGAATGAACATCTCTGAATGCATAAGTCAACATGACGAATGACCTGGCTCCTGAGTTGTGCAGGAGGAAGAGAGTGGCTTGGAATGCCTTCAAGTGTGTTGAAGAAATAGCTAAGAGGACGAAGAACCTCTGACTCTGGGCACATCTCTTTGATTCCACTGTTCTTGCTGCATTAACATATGCCTCAGAGACCTGGGCCCCACGAAAACAGGATGAGAATACTATTCCAGTCTCCCAAAGAGGAATTGAAAGAGCTATGCTTGGAGTATCACCCTTAACTTAAATGAGAGAAAGAACCCGGAGTTCCGACCTCCATCAACGGTCAAGAATCAGGGACGCTGTCTTGTTTGCCAAGGCGTCAAAAGTCAGATGGGCTGGACACGTAATGAGATTTGGAGATGACCGCTGGACTAGAGCCATTACTGACTTGATTCCACAGGACGTCAAAAGATTGCGTGGCCACCCACGTACAGTATGGTCAGACTTCTTTGTCAAGACCCTGAATTATTGGTTTGAGGCTCTTTGTGTTCTTAGAATGAGCAGATGCCATTGGGCTACACTAACACACGACAGGGACAATTGAAAACTTTACTGGTGCCCACTCAAGCAAATCGATGAGTAACGGGATGTCAAGTGATCAAGTGATCAAGTGATTGTTTTGTGAAAAATGAAGGCATCAAAATGGTGTGGTATAAAGAAGTTTGTATTGTTCAAATTTATATGAAAGTTTAAAAGCATATTTCATTGTTTTATATGCAATAGAAAATCTATTTCTAATTTTCTTTTTATTATTTGGGAACTTTACAAATAAACCCCCTCCCCACTAAATGACATGCTTGACAGGACATTACAATAATTTTTAACAGCATTTTTTAGGTTGTAGTGACTTTTTTTCACAGCATCTTTTAGGTTGTAGAGACTTTTTTCACAGCAATCTTTTAGGTTGTAGAGATTATTTTAAATAGTTCATAAATTAATTTTATTCTCATAATAACTTTATGAAGTCGTCTATTACTCTACAGTGGTAAAGAAAGCTTAAGGTGTTTGAGTCATGTAACTAATAAGTGACAAAGTGGGAGTTGTACTAGTTTTCTCTGAAATTCAGACTCCCAACTCAACCACTTCCTAATAGGTCTGGGCATTCAACCATCTAAAGCTTCTTTTCCCTTACATTATTTAACAGTTACCTTAAAAATATACTAAAATCTGTCAGGAGATTGTACAGTGGATGGGGTACTTGTTTTGCATGCAGCTGACTTGGGTTAGATCCGAAGCATCCCAAATAGTCCCTGAGCCCCACCAGGAGTGATCCCTAAGTGCAGAGTCAGGAGTAAGCTCTGAGAACTGGTGGGCATGGCCCCCGAATTAAAAAAAAATTATAAAGAACTAAAAATCTATTTGTTGAATTGAAAAAATAGACCCACATTCTTAACTTTCTGAACTGGAAAACATCTTTTCATAAATTCCCTTTGCCATATGCTTAGAGTCTGAGTTAGGAAAGAAAAATCAGGAGAGAAGTAAAAGATTAGATTAATAAAATTGTGAGAGAAAACTACCTTAAAATTAAAAATAGTATAGTCTCTTGAGAAATAATTTAATGGAGTACCAGGAAGATTACCTTTAAAGTACTTTAGAATATTTATATTATTTCTGTCACCCGAGTGGATGCTTATGAAATTAAATTATGATAAAGATGCTGGGACCCATGGTGATGGATGACGGGCACTGGTGGAGGGCTGGGCACTTGATCATTGTATAACTGAAACCCAAGCACAAAATTTGTAAGCCTATAACTGTACCTCATGGTGTTTCACTAATAAAAAAGAAAAATAAATAAATAAATTTAAAAAAATTATGATAAAGAAAACCTGTAATTTAAGGCCATTTATAAGTCACCTATACATACAATGTATACTGTGTTTCATAAGTGCTTTTTGCACTTTGATTATAGTTGCCTTTCCTTTAGGACTATCCTTCAAATTATACCGTGTGTGGTGACTACTACATTTATGGTTAACATTTGCTATTTATTAACAAATGAGGGCTATGTGGTTTCAACTTCCAGAGGGGGGAAAACACATCTGGGATAATTATATCATGGGTTCATCCTAAAGAGCTAAAAATAGCTGAAACACACACAAGAAAGATACCTAAATTCAGTGTTTCTTAAGTGATTGTTTTTCTTAGAGCACAAAGTTTATGTGAGGGTTTAATTTTGCATAGTTTTAGGTCTTAGGATAGTGCCTGGCACAAAGTGCATGCTTAATAAGTAGTCGTTCTTCTACAGCTGTGCACTGGCTCCAGAGGAGAAAAGTTTTCAGTGTGCCTAAGAGAAAACTATTTCAGTCCACTTGTGAATTCAGGATGCTATAATTACGGTGCAATGATGATGTTTTTGTGCTAGTTGGATAGAGATTTTATTATGCTAGTTAAGATTCAAGAAGAAGGTGAAGTACAGAATTTTGCTTCTATTTGCTTCTGCTTACATTTCTAAAGGGATGTCATTATTTCATCTTTCTGACCAGTGTTTCTCAAAGCTGATTGCACATTTTAATCCCTTGAACAACTTAAATATATTGATGCCTGGTTCCCATCCCCAGATAATTCTGATACAATTACCATGATTGTGATTGGGCCTTCGATTTTCTTATTAAGAATATCAGAAAACATTAACAATTTTAAAAGTTCTCCAGGTGATTTAAATAAGGAGAGTATGAGAAATTATCGTAGGCAAGTGGTTCCAAAATTTATCTGAGCATATGAAATATCTAGGAAATTTACAAGTATATATCCTTCCAAGAATTACTGACTCAATCTTTGGTAACTGCCCCTATTCATCCATATTTTAAAATGCTCTTCTGCAGATAATGTATATCTAATTTTAGAACCTACTGCTGCATGTCCATTAATCAAAATGCTTTACTCTCAATATTCTAGACATATAAGGAGCTTCTTGAAAACAAACTATTGACACATCAATCATGCTCCTGTCCTTTGAGGTTGAAATATGTTTCCCACAATGCTTTCAAAATCCTAGCTGCTATATATACAGATACACACGCAAACTTACTATATCAAGAAGGCTAGGGGACAAGGAGTTGCTAAGTGAAGCTATATCCTTAACCCCCCCCCCCCCAAAAATGATATATCTGGCAGCTTTTGATCATAAAGCCTATTTATTATTTACTATTATTATGTAAATAGTAATACAATCGCTCATGTTAAAGGTTTTTGAGTTGTTAAGATTTATGTATCTGCAGGTACTTTGAGAAAAACAAATTTTATTGAACTTAAATATATTCATACTTAGAATGAAAGAAATTATTATAAATTATTATAAACTAAAGCATTTTCCCAGAATCATTCCCATTTCCCCCAATACCTATTTTAACTTCTAAAATTTCCTCTCCTGACCACTATAGGAGGTAAAGTCAGACACTTCATGTGTTCTCAGAAATGTATTTTACTCAGCTTATGTTCCAATTTATACTTCACTCCCATTAAGTGTTTTACTGCAAGGATCATGTTCAACCTCCTACAAATAGCACCCAATTTTGTGTTTACCATGATGCTAAGAGCTTGTTGAATTAATCAATTGCTTGATTAATTCTATTAAGCCTCTATTTATTAGCATATAAAATATAGCCAAAGGTCCAGTAATCGTCTCACTTGTTAGGTAATAAGAGAGTGTGTAGGGACTAAGGGCAGTTAGGATAGAGAGGGATAAACATGATAAAAATAGATGGAAATGATCATTTTGGACAGGAACACAGGAACTGAATGTTGAAAGTAGGTAACTGGATATACCTGATAACCTTTTATCATCTGTATTACAAACCATGAGGTCCAAAAAGTGGGTGGCAGGGAAGGGGTGGGGGTGGGAGACAGAGACAGGCACAGGAAGGGAAACTGGGACCACTGGTGGGAAAATTACACTGGCGAAGGGATGGGTGTTGGAGCATTAGATGACTGAAACCTAACCATGAACACCTTTATAACTATTAATATCACTATGATTTAATTACATTTTTGAAAAATGTCACTGTCACTGTCCTCCCATTGTTCACCAATTTGCTCGAGCAGACCCAGTAACGTCTCCATGATGAGACTTGTTGTTACTATGTTTGGCATATCGAATACGTCACGGGGAGCTTGCCAGTCTTTGCTGTAGGGGCGAGATCCTCTTGGTACCTTGCCGGGCTCTCCGAGAGGGGCGGAGGAATCGAATTCGGGTAGGCCATGTTGGCTGCGTGCAAGGCAAACGCCTTACCTGCTGTGCTATCGCTCCAACCCTTTTGAAAAATAGTAATTTGATACTATTGTTAGATTTTGATAATTACACAAATAAAAACAAGGAGTTGTAGGCCATAGTGGTAGCACAGTGGAAAGGCACTTTCCTTGCACGTAGCTGATTCTATCCCCTGCATCTCATATGGTCTCCTGAGCACTACCAGAAGTGGTCCCTGAGCACTGAACCAGGAGTCATCTCCAAACATGGCCAGCAGTGCTCCCCACCACACACACAGAAGCAGGAATTACCAAGCATTAATATTAAAAATGATCCTTCTAGTAAAATAATCTATGTGTTTTTGTCTTGTAGATGATTTTACGTCTCTAAGACCTTAAAGAAAGGCTTAACTTTTTCTGACTTTCATAGCAAGAAGTTTAACGTTACTATAATTTACATTTGTTGAAACAGAGTAATCATAAATAAACTCTGGCCTCCCATGTTGCCATGAAAGATATCCTAGAAAAGATACTTTCCTGCTTTTAAAGAAAGATGTAATGATACTTTTAACATCTGAGTTACAATGATAGTAATCTCAACTGAAAACAAATTCTGTGGATTCTATCAGTGGCTTTCAAATTTTGAATTCACATTGGGATCACCTATAGTAAAACGACGAATGGACTTGCTCTTCAAGCCTGTAAGTCTCATTTCATACCCACTGCTTCCCACTCCTCCCTAAAACACACTTTCTCCTTAAGCCATACCCATTTTCTTGAAGCCACCTTTTTATACTGACAAAACATTTCATTATTTCTATGAACATTATTTCTGTTGAAGGATATCAAAACCTGCAATAGACAGAGAAAGCTGGAAACAAAAGGACACATTTATAAGTTATACTATACAGAGAGAGAAAGCTAGGATTCAAGTGCATTCTGAATGGACTTACTAAATGTTACCAAGCTGAATGTTGCAAATGACTGGAAAATCTGTTTACAGACTGACATAACTTTATAAAAGCTAAAGTGTGTTCTTCACTTTCCAACTCTCGAGGCCGAATTGTCAAATCTAGCTGAACGGTCTGATCTGACCCAAGATCACGGGCAGGTATAACTAGGCCCACAGTTTGAAGACTTACCCGCAGCCTTCAGTGAGGTGGTAATATATCCAGACACCTGAGCCACTCCTCAAGACTTGAACTGGAATTCCAGAGGGGACCAGAAGGAAGAGGGATTAGGACTCAGGGTTGGAAAACTGGGGTAGGAAGGATGAAAGAGAGGGGCTGAGAAGTCAGGTGTTGCTCGACTGAATCCCTCTGAAGGCATGAGATCTTTCCATTGCAGCAATTTTCTCTGCACCCCATTTAAATGTTTCTTGATTATGCCTCCGATCAAACCGGGTTGTAGTCATAACTGGGGGAACATGAAAACAATAAAGGATAATTTTAGCATCCTAAGCCCTCAGCTGTACCAATACATACACCTGTTGCTTTGGGGAAAGGGAGTGATCCTTTATTTGGACAAAGAAATCTTTTATTGGGTTCAGAAATGAATGTAGATTTTCTATGCTCCTCAGGCCTTGAAGCTCCTCCTTGAAAAAAAAAAACAAAAAATAAACCAAATGGTGGGTAGTGGGCAGTGGGGGTGGGTGGTGTTTTCTGTGCCTAAACAGACCTTTCAAAGCCGTTGAACTTTTCAATAGCTTGTGATCTTAAAAATGGCTGATGCCGGTAGTTTTTTTCTTGTTTAAATTTTTATTAGTGAATCACCTTAAGATACAGTTGTAGACTTATAGATTATTGTGCTTGGGTTACAGTTATACAATGATCGGGTACCCATTCCTCTACCAGCCCATTCTCCACCACCAATGATCCCAGTATCCCTCGCACACCTCCATCCCCCCATCCCATCCCGCCTCTATGGCAGGGCATTCCCTTTTTGTTCTCTCCTTTTGGAGGAATGGAGCCAAAGCACAGCGGGTAGGGTGTTTGCCTTGCATGAGGCTGACCTGGTCGACCCGAGTTCGATTCCTCCGCCCCTCTCAGAGAATCTTGGCAAGCTTCTGAGAGTATCTCGCCCGCACGGCAGAGCCTGGCAAGCTCCCCGTGACATATTCAATACGCCAAACACAGTAACAAATCTCACAATGTTACTGGGCCCACTTGAGCAAATCAATGAACAACAGGAGGACAGTGCTACAGTGCTCCTTTTGGGTGCTGTGGTTTGCAAGAGAGGCATTGAGTGCCAATCATGTTTCGTCTATAGTCTACTTTCAGCATATATCTACCGTCCTGGCAGGATCCTCCTAAAACCCTTTACTTGGTGTTCCGTTCTCTATCTGAGCTGCCTTTTTCCCTAGCATTGTGGCTGGCCTCCAAGCCATGGAGTGAACCTTCTGGTACTTATCTCAACTATTCTTGAGTGTTAGTCTCCTATTTTGTTACTTTATGTTCCCCAGATGAATGCATTCTTTCTATACCTGTCCCTCTCGTTCTGACTCATTTCACTTAGCATGATACCTTCCATGTAGTACCACTTGTATGTAAATTTCATGACTTCATATTTTCTAACAGCTGCATAGTACTCCATTGTGTAGATGTATCAAAGTTTCAGTAACCAGTCTTCTGTTCTTGGGCACTCAGGTTTTTTTCCAGATTCTGGCTATTGTAAAGAGTGCTGCAATGAACAAACAAGTGCAGATGTCACTTCGACTATACATTTTTGCCTCTCTGGGATATATTCCCAGGAGCAGTATTGCTGGGTCAAATGGGAGCTCAATTTCTAATTTTTTGGGAATCGTCCATACTGTTTTCCAAAAGGGCTGAACCAGTCGGCATTCCCACCAACAGTGAAGGAGAGTCCCTATTTCCCCACTTCTGCTCCAACACTGGTTGCTTTTGTTCTTTTGGTTGTGGGCCAGACTCTGTGGTGTGAGATGATATCTCGTTGTGGTTTTGATCTGCTTCTCCCTCATGATTAAGGATGTAGAGCATTTTCTCATTGCCTTTTTGCTATTCAGACTTCTTCTTTGAAAAAGTTTCTGTTCATTTCATTGCCCCATTTTTTGATGGGGTTGGATGATTTCTTCTTATGGAAATTAACCAGTGCTTTGTATATCCTTGGTATCAACCTCTTGTTGGATGGGTATTGGGCGAATATCCTTTCCCATTCTGTAGACTGTTTTGTATTTTGGTCACTTTTACTTTTTGAGGTGCAGAAGCTTCTTAGTTTAAGATAGTCCCGTTTGTCTCTCTCTGTTTCACTTGCTTGGACAGTGGCATGTCATCTTTGAGGATACCTTTTGCTTCAATGTCGTGGAGGGTTTTGCCAACCTTGTCTTCAATGTACCTTAAGGATTATGGTCTGATGTTGAGGTTTTTAATCCATTTTGATTTTACTTTTGTACATGGTGTTGGGCAGAGATCTGAGCCCATTTTTTGCATGTAGCTGTCCAGTTTTGCCAGCACAATTTGTTAAAGAGGCTTTCCTTGCTCCACTTCACATTTCTTGCTCCCTTAACAAAGATTAGATGATCTTATTTTTGGGGGAGGTGTCAGTATATTCAACTCTGTTCCATTGGTCTGCAACTCTGTGTTTGTTCCAGTACCATGCTGTTTTAATTATTACTGCTTTGTAGTAGAGTTTGAAGTTAGGGAGGTTGATTCCTCCCATTTTCTTTTTCCCAAGAGTTGCTTTAACTATTGGTGGAGGCTTATTTTTCCATATGACTTTCAGGAGTGTTTGCTCCATTTCTTTGAAGAATGTCATGGGTATCATTATAGGAATCACATTGAATTTGTACAATGTTTTGGGGATGTTGCCATTTTGATAATGTTAATTCTCCTGATCCATGAGCAGGGGATATCTTTCCATTTCCTAGTGTCCTCTTTTATTTTCTGAAGTAGCGTTTTGTAGTTTTCTTTGTACACGTCCTTTACTTCCTTAGTTAATCTAATTCCTAGGTAGTTGATTTTCTGGGGCACAATTGTGAATGGGATTTTTTTATGTCACTTTCTTCTCTCTCACTGTTTGCATACACGAAAGCCATGGACTTTTTGGATATTGATTTTATAGCCTGCAACTTTACTACTCAAGTCTTATTTTTTCTAGGAGTTTCTTGGTAGAGGTTTTAGGGTTCTTTAAGTATAGTATCAAATCATCTGCGAATAGTGAGAGCTTGATTTCTTCCTTTCTTATCTGAATGCCCTTAATATCTTTTTCTTTCCTAACCGCTATTGCAAGTACTTCCAGTACTATATTGAACAGTAGTGGAGAGAGTGGGCATCCTTATTTCGTCCCTGATCTTAGAGGAAAGGCTCTCAGTTTTTCCCCATTGAGAATGAATCCTGCTGTAGGCTTGTGGTAGGTGGCTTTAACTATATTGAGAAAAGTCCCCTCTAAACCCATTTTGGCGAGAGTTTTCATCAGAAATGTGTGCTGGATCTTGTCCAATGCTTTCTCGGCATCTATTGATATGAGCCATGATTTTATCAGGTTTTTTTTAATCTTTTCTTTTGTTGATATGGTGAATTATGTTGATTGATTTCCAAATGTTAAACCATCCTTGAATCTCCGGGATGAATCCCACTTGGTCATGGTGTATGATATTTTTGATGAGTTGTTGAATTCTATTTGCTAGTATTTTGTTGAGAATCTTCGCATCTGTGTTCATCAGGGATATCAGCCTGTAGTTTTCTTTTCTTGTGTTGTCTTTGTTTCCTTTTTGTATTAGAGAGATATGGGCTTCATAGAAACTATTAGCAAGTTTCTGTTTCTTCAATTTTCTGGAAAAGCTTGAGAAGTACTGACAACAGGTCTTCTTTAAATGTTTGGAAAAATTCGCTAGTGAATCTATCTGGATCTGGGCTTTTGTTTTTGGGAAGACTTTTGATTACAGTTTTAATTTCCTTGATGCTCATAGGACTTATTCTGGTATTCTAGATCTTCTTGATTCAGCCTTGGGAGATAATAGGAATCCAGGAATTTATCCATTTCTTCCAAGTTCTCTTATTTGGTGCCATATAGACTTTCAAAGTAGTCTCTGATGATCTTTTAAATTTCTTTGGTTTCTGTTGTGATATCCCCCTTCTAACTTCTGATTCTGGTTTATTTATTAGAGTTCTCTCTCTCTCTATTTCTTTGTGAGTCTTGCTAGTGGTTTATCTATCTGGTTTATTTTCTCTAAGAACCAGCTCTTGGTTTCATTGATCTTTCAGATTGTTTTTTGGGTTTCCATGTCATTGATTTCTGCTCTAAGTTTATGATCTCTTTCCTTCTGCCTGGTTTGGGCTCCTTTTGTTGGTCCTTTACTAAGCTCCTGAGCTTAGTTGTCAAGCTCCTGAAGTCAAGTTGTTTATGTGGGACCTTTCTTCCTTCCTGAGAAATGCTTTCAGAGCTATAATTTTTCCCTTAACATGGCTTCAGCTGCATCCCATAGCTCGTGTATTTATTCTCATTTGTTTCCAGGTATCTTTTGATTTCATCCTTGACTTCCTTCCTGAACCACTCCTTATTCAACATTTAGTTGTTTAATTTCCAGTTGTTTGATTTGGTTCTCCGTGTCTGTGTGTGTTTCACTTCTATCTTCAGTGCATCATGGTCTGAAAATACTGTTGATACTATTTCTATCTTCCTGATTTTATTGAGGTATGTTTTGTGGCCTAGCACATGGTCTATTTTGGAAAATGTTCCATGTGCACTGGAGAAGAAAATGTATTCTTTCTTTTGGGGGTGTAAATCCCAGTATAGGTCTATTAGCCCTCTCTCTTCTATTTCTTCCTTCAAAGCCAATATTTCCTTGCTGAGTTTTATTCTTATTGATCTATCCAGAGGTGATAAGGCGATGTTGAAGTCTGTGGCTACTATTTTGTTGCTAGTAATGTCTTCCTTAAAATCTGTTAGAAGTTGTTTTTAATATTTAGCTGTTTCCTCATTAGGTGCATATACATTTAAGGGTGTGATTTCTTCCTGTTGTACGTATATCGTGATAAATAGAAAATGGCCTTCGCTATCTTCTAATCTTTTTCAACCTGAAATTTATGTTGTCAGATGGCCACTTCAGCTTTTTTGAGGGAGCTGTTTGCTTGCAGGATTGTTTTCTATCCTTTAACTTTGAGTCTGTGTTTGTTCTGACTGTTCAGTTGAGTTTTTTGTAGGTAGCAGAATATTGGGCTCTGTCTCTGAATCCATTTTGCAACTCTGTGTCTCTTGATTGGTGCATTTAGACTATTGACATTGAGAGAGATTATTGTCATGGGGTTTTGTGTCATCTTTCTGTAAGGGTTTGTTGTGCTTGTAGGGTTTGTCTTGTCTTATATTAGCACCTTTAGCCCTTCTTTTAGGTTTGGTTTTGAGTCTATGAAGTTCCTGAGCTGCTGTTTATCAACAAAATAGTGTACTGTTCCTTCGCATTTGAGTGAGAGTTTAGGAAGATAAAGTATTCTTGTGAAGCATTCATTTCAGTGAGTTTTTTCATTATATTCCACCATTGCTTTCAGGCTTGGAGGGTTTCCTATGATAGGTCTGCTGTGAATCTAACGGGAGCTCCTTTGTATGTGATTTCCTTCTTTGACCTTGTTGCAGTACTGTGTCTCTATCCACGGCATCTATCATTCTCTATATGATATGTCTGGGAGTGTTTTTGTTAGGGTCTCTTTTAGCTGGCACCCTTCTGGCTCCTTGAATCTGAATGGCTGCATTGTCCAGCTCTGAGAACTTTTCAGCAATGATTTGTTGAAACGGTGAACTGTGGCTTTTTCATTGGGATTGTCTCCCTGACCTTCTGGTACTCCAATGATTCTAATGTTGTTCCTCTTGAAATCATCTCTTAGGACCCTGATTTGCTCTCGAGCTATTTTGAAGTCTCTTGCCATTGTTTGTTGTTGCCTGTAGGCTTCGTGAAGCTGATCTTCAGCTCACTGATTCTGTCTTCAGTTGTGGCCGTTCTATTGTTGAGGGCACAGACTGAGTTTTTTATTTCATCTACAGAATCTTTGATTTGTGACATTTCTGTGCGTAGCTTTCCAATTGCTGCTCTCATTTCTTCCTGTAATTTCTCGATTGTTTCTTTCATGTTCCCCTTTTATTTACTGGATATCTGTCTGATTGTTTCATTGACTTCATTGAACATCATTATTACTTCATATCTGAATTCTTTCTCAGAGAGGTCTTTTTGGTGAGTAGCACCTACTGAGGCTTCTGAACTCTTCTCCTCATCCTCCCCTCATGGTGGGGATTTGCGTTGTTTCTTCACGTTGGTGTGATGGTATGGAATCTGAGATGGTACACGAGATTGCTGGGTATGGGTCCAAAAGTAGGCCATTCCCACTTCTACACAGGCCATACCCACTTCTGAGGAAGTTACGCCCCCTACGGGTACCTGGTGTGTAGGTGGGGTCCCAGAGGATGCCTGGGGCACATATGGGCAAAAGCCTAGTCCCAGGCTCGAGCACTGACTGACGTTGGGAGGAAGAAAACCAGGCACAGTGTTGGGGATGAACAGGAAAAGGCTCAGGGATGGTGAGCATCCCAGGATCCTAGAGGACACCTGGTGCACATACGTGGCGAAAGCTAAGTCCTGGGTTCCAGTACTGATTGACCTGGGGGAGTGATATCAGTATTCTTACAGTACGTATTTAAACTTATTCTGTGGCCACAGATTTTCATGGGCTTTTTTAAAAACCCCTAAATGAATGAACAAACCCATTTCCGTCACCAGGAAAGCCTCGATGGCAGCTTCCAGGTGATGCAAGTCTACTGAAGAAAGCACAGTTAGTACATGAAAAGTTAAGCACCAAAGAAAGAAAAACAAACACCTGCTTAAGCTGATCTCTAGGGTCTTCTAATTCCTTGGACTCTAGTCTCTCGAACCCCAATACCTCCACTACCCAGCCACTGCCAAACTCCAGGATGCTTTCAGGACACTCAGACCGAGACTCATGCAGGAGTGAAGCCCCACAGAACCAGGTAAGTGGAACTCTGTCACCTTGGACTCCAGGCTCAATGGATCCAGACCCAGGAGCAGAGGTCCTCTGCCTGCTCCCACCAATCTCCTGCTACCAAGGGATTAAAACAAGGATCCCCACCCTACTCTGCCCTGCCTGCTTCCTCCAACCTCCAATGACCCAGGGATTATAAATGGAACACCCACCCTACTGGTACCAGATAAATACCTCATCAGCAGACCTCCACTACCTCCACTACCTCCACTACCCAGCCACCGCCATGCTCCAGGATGATTTCTGGACTGTGCGCCACTTTGTGGCCATGGGACACATCATAAAACATCTAATATCCATCTTCCAAGACTACTGCACCATATTTGATAGGGTTCAAATGTGGTTTGAACCTTGGGAACACCTGCAAGGGCGATTAGAGGCTGCCCTAAAAACCTCTATCCTTCTTGGAGAGCCTGGAAAGCCTACCAAGAATATCTCACCACATGGCAGAGCTTGGCAAGCTATCCATGGCGTATTTGATAGGCCAAAACCAGTAAATACAATGGGTCTCATTCCCCTGACCCTGAAAGAGTCAACAATACGGCAGCATTAAGAAGGATGAGGAAAGAGAGGCTGATAAAATCTCAAGGCTGACCCAGGCTGCCAAAATGAAGAAGGACAAAAATGACTGTCTGTACTTTCAAAGCACGTATGATGGCATCGGATGCATCTATTGAGGACCTGATGGTACAAACGTGAAAGATCAAGTACGACATCATTGTTCTGACCGAGACAAGAAGGAATCAATCACATCATGCTGTTTTCGACACTGGAGAAGAACTGTTCCTTGGAACATGCAACAAAAGAGGCGATGGTGGTGTTGGTGTCCTTGTCAACACGAACTTGGCCATAAGCATTGATTCATTCAAATGCCTAACAACCTGAATTAGGTGATTACACTTGAATAGATGTGGCTCACTGCTTGCAGTTCCTATCTTCATTGTCTATGCACCAATATCCAATTATGATGAAGGAGAAATTGGGAAATTCTACATGGAGCTGGAAAAGTTCTACAAAGAAGACCACATCTTCTACAAGATCATTGTTGGTGATTTTAATTCCAAAATAGGACCAAGAAGATCAGCCAAAAAACGACATATCTGGATGCATGGCCTAGAATAGAACGAACAGGATGAGAGACTGTTTGAGTTCATCATGTTGACCAAGACCATCCATGATAATTCGCAGTTCCAGAAGGCCGAATCTAAACATTGGACATGGGAGTCTCCCAGTGGATGGTTCCACAACGAAATTGAGCACATCATATTCAATCGACAGTTTTGCCTAACTGATGTCGCTGTTGTCCCAAAATTCCAAATGGGATCGGACCACCGTCTCCTTCATGCAAAATTCTACTTCACACAACAGGGAGAAAGGGCTGAAAAGTTTAAGAAGAGAACTCCCAGAACGACCACCAACTGGGAGCTCTTGGCACTATTGCGGCAACATGGGAAGATGCCGTCATTGACAACATTGATGAGGAATACGATCGACTGGTTCAGCACCTCCATGATTGTGCGAGGAATGCTGAAAGAGAGAGGGCCACAAAAAGACGCCTGTATTCAAAAACTCTCGAGCTCATTCACTAATGTGGCTTGGTGCAAGCCTCAGGCAACCACAAGCAAATGTCTGAGATCACAAAGCAGTGCAGAGAAGCAATATAGGAAGACCTCAAAGAGAGAAGAGTAGCAGTGCTGGCAGATGTGGCAGAAGCTGGGAAAAGCATTCACAACACTCACCTGTCCTTCACCAACTACAAGACCAAGATGACTGCCCTCTGATATCCTGATGGATCTATCATATCTTCCAGAAGGGCAATGGAGAAGATTATCCATGACTTCTACTTAGATCTCTTCAGTAGCCACGTCCACCTGCCCACACACCAAATTCCATAGGATGGATATGTCATTCCCAATGTTCTCCCTTTCGAAATCCAACACACCGTTTCATCAGTAAAGAAGGAAAAAGCACCAGGCACAGACAAGGTCAGACTCAAACACCTGAAGAACTTGCCGTCAGTACTCATCAATAGACTGGCTTGGCTCTTCACGCGCTACCTGTCTGAATGCAAAGTTCTGTCCCAGTGGAAAACCAGCAGGACTGTACTACTGTACAAGAAGGGAGACATCTACAACATTGGCAACTATCACCCGATCTGTCTGTTGTCTGTCATCTACAAGCTGTTCATTTGAATTATCCTGAATAGGATTGGCAGAACACTAGATGAAGGACAACCATGCAAGAAAGCCGGGTTTCACAAAGGATTCAGCACGATCGACTATACCACACAATTAAACAAGCTCATTGAAGTTTCTCGGGAGTTCAAGATGCTGCTTTGTCTAACGTTTATTGATTTAAAGAAGGCCTTTGATTCTGCTGAGACTGAAGTGGTCATCGAAGCCCTAGCCAAACACAATACATCAGGATCCTCCGTGAGCTGTACTACAGATTCACTACCAGGATCTTATCATTCTACAAGGAATTGATCATCCATGTTGAGAAGGGTTCGGCAGGGTGATACCATTTCACCGAAACTCTTCATTGTCACCCTCGAGAACGTCATGCGATGACTGGAATGGGAAGGAATGGGAGTGAAGATAGACGGTCGACAACTACACCACCTTTGCTTTGCTGATGACATCATTCTAATAACACCAAACATCAGCCAAAAAGCACAAATGCTGGCCAACTTCGACCATGAGTGTGGAAAGGTCGGACTACAGCTGAATCTCATGAAGGCAATGTTTATGAGAAATGGTCTCATCGCTGACGTTCCATTTGCTCTCAACGGGACGAACGTATCTGAATGCAACAGTTATGTGTACCTAGGTCGAGAAGGCAACATGACGAATGACCTGCCACCTGAGTTGCTCAGGAGGAAGAGAGTAGCTTGGAACACCTTCAAGAACGTTGAAGAAATAGCTAAGAGGATGAAGAACCTCTGGCTCCAGGCATATCTCTTTGATTCCACTGTTCTTCTTCATTAACATATGCCTCAGAGACCTGGGCCCTATGAAAACAAGATGAGAACACTGTTCAGGTCTCCCAAAGAGCTATGCTTGCAATATCACATTTCACTCAAATGAGAGAAAGAATCCAGAGTTCCAACCTCTGTCCACGATCAAGAATCAGGGATGCTGTCTCATTTGCCAAGGTGTCAAAAATCAGATGGGCTGGTCATGTAATGAGATTTAGAGATGACCGCTGGACTAGAGCCGTTTCTGACTGGATTCCACGGGATGTCAAACGACCGTGTGGCTGCCCACCTACCAGATGGTCAGACTTCTTCGTCAAGACCATGAACGATCGGTTTGAGGCTCTTCGTGTTCCTAGAACGAGCAGACACCTTTGGGCTACACTAGCTCAGGACAGGGACGAATGGAGACTTTACTGGCTCCCACTCGAGCAAATCTATGAGTAATGAGAGGTCAAGTGATCAAGTGATAAAAACACGGACTCCTGATTATTCTTTAATAAATGCTGATTGTTATTTACTGTGATGGTCACATGCCCCCAATTCTGGTCAGTATATGCCATAACAAATTGAACATTTTCTGTAGAGATGCCAATCTGCAAATGATTTCAGTTACCCTGGTGTCCAGGCTAAGAATTTGAGTTGTTTCTCATACTGTCAAGTGATCAAGTGATCTAGTCTCTCAATAATTGAATCTTGATCTCATTTGAGGTGAGGAAAATACACACAGGTTATCTAACTTCTAATTATTCCATGCCCATTGAAAGGCACAGGTGTCAAAGTCTTAAGGATTCTAGTTTGTTATTTGATGCACTAAATCTTACTTGTTTCATTTAAACAAAACGCCAACTGCACTGTTAGGCCAAAGTGATGTGTATGGCTCCTTTAACCTTGCACATTGCTATATGACCCTCACTATTGGTTCCTGTTGCAGCGGCTATTGCTGCGGTTTTGAAAGTCTTTGTTATTCTCTAAGATTGTGCTTCTCGTGCTTAGCTACCTATTAAATCACCTGGGCTACTCTAAAATTACTAACGCTCACATCCTGTCCATGGAGATTCTGATATAATTGGTATGGAGGAATGTCTGGGAATTGGGCCTTTAAAAACTTCCTAGGTGATTCCAATATGTCACAAATTTTAAAAGTATCTATTTTAGAAAGTGATATATAATATTGGTCTTTATCCAGTTCTGACTTTTTCTATCTTTGATCTAACTTTCTTTTTCACTTTAAATAAGAGGAAAAGGAGAGGAAACAGTAGGAGTGAAATTTCAAGTGAGTCAACCTGTTCAATGTATTAGAACAATTTATTGCATCGGTTTTAAGTATAAACTTGGCTTGAAACTTTCCCAGTGGAAATAATCCAGAATAAGTACATACCACAGGGTGCAGATGATGCCAGAACATTATATGACTACTGCTTATTCAATTATGAAAACAGAAATTGAAAAAAAATTAAATATGACACATTCAAAGGGATTGTACCTAAATTCTGAATTAATTCTGAATCTAAAGATTATAAAAATGAGAAAACTACCAATGAATCAAATCACAAAATCACAAATCATCCTGTTAATCATTGATTGCCTCGAGCAGGCCCCAGTAACGTCTCCTTCATCCTAGCCCAGAGATTATATTCAAGGCTCTTTAGGAGAATGAGACCCATCATTGTTACTGGTATTTGGCATATTGGGTAGGCCACGGGGAGTTTGCCAGACTCTGCCCTGTGGGCAGGCTACATTCGGTAGCCTGCCAGTTTGTCCAAAGTAGAAATGAGATAATAAGATGTCATAATAAGATGTCATGGGGCCACGCGGTTCCGGGAGCTGGTTTTTATAGTCTCTGAGTCTTGGCCGTTGATGGGATTACACGGCGCCAGGGGGCCAGTTGGTGGATGTGACCCCCACCTACTGGAATTTGGAGGATCTGGGTGGAGGATGCTTGGCCCAAATCCGAGTAGGCTTGGAGATCTTGGTCCCAGAACCCGCGTGACTTTGTCCCTCTGCCAGTACCTTCATGTGTACGGAGAGTGGTCTCAGCATGGTGGTGGCTGGTCCTGGAGGTCTTTGGCTGCCGGAGCCCTGGTTGGGGTGGGGAGGAAAACTCAACCCGCTCCCCTCCAAGGGGCCCTGGCGGCGAGGACAGACTACTGCCCCCGCGCCTGACCAATGAATAAATTATGATAATAAAAATTTATTTTGAGAAATTGTAATGACTTCAAATCAAATTATTAATTAGGAATAATGAAACAAGGTATATCAAACTTAATCCAGCTTTTGCTAAGAGAGATCTTGTAATTATTAAATGACCTAGATAATCTTCATCTATTGGAAGTAGTTTCTATTTAATTTTTGGAATTTATTTATTTATTTATTTATTCTTTTTGGGTCACACCTGGCGATGCAGAGGGGTTACTCCTGGCTCTAAACTCAGGAATCACCCCTAGCGGTGCTCAGGGGACCATATGGAATGCTGGGAATCGAACCCGGGTTGGCCGCGTGCAAGGCAAACGCCCTACCCGCTGTGCTATTGCTCCAGCCACCTGGAATTTATTTTTAAATATATTTATAGGTCCTTAGGGGCCACAAGGTCGACACCCAGTGGTGCTCAGAAGGCAGTGCTCAGACACACACAGGATCTCACATCCTTTACATGCTGCCATATTTTATACAACTTCAGTTCTCTCCATCGCCCTATGATTTTTCTTAATTAAAAGAGAAAATTGTGCTATAGTACTTGTTTTCAAATGATTTTAATGAAATGGAAATTGAAGGCTGAGCTTTCACATTATTGACTAAAAACCATATAAACAATACAAAACAAGACAAAGAAAATCAAAGAGACGATCCTATCTCAGCAAGCATAATACCTTCTTTAGTGTAGATTCCTTTGCTACTCTTATGTCTAGAGGAAATAATTTACCAACTATTCCTTCAGGAAAAAATCTCTTACTGATAATGTATTTTTATATATGACTCATCTATAGTTTTAACTTTTTGTGATTATCTTTAATTTTGAATTCTATTCTATTTTGTAAGAGATACAACCTTTTAAAACCATGAGTAAAGCACACACATGTATTTTACTATAAATATTTAAAATTTTAAAATTTACTTATTGAGGTTTTGGGGGCCATAATCTGGTGTTTCTCAGGAGCTATTCCTGCGTCTGCGCTAGGCATTGGCCCCAGCTGTGTTCAGTGATGTATTTCATGCTATTGATTGAATCAGAGTGAACTGCATGGAAGAAAAGCACATTATATCCTAGACTGTATCTCTAGCCAATCTATTTTAAGCAATAGTCTAAGAAAACTCCCCAAGTTCCTAAAATTTAGTGATTTCCTGTATTTTAAAAAATCTACTTATTTTTGAACTTTTTGCTTATTTTCTTCCATTCCTTTGCTTTTAATTCAGACAGAATTGATAAATGAGAATGTTTTTGTTACAAGAAAAATATATAGATGGCCCTCCCTCCTGTTTTCTTGATGCTTCCCCATATTTTCCCTTGCTGATTATAATTACTCCATGGTTCATATCTGTCCTGTTATAAAATGACAAAATCCTATGTTAATTTTTTATTCACTTAAATGTCCCAGAGAATTTTCAAAATGAGATATATGAATGCTTCTCACATTTTTAGAAGGGTTTTCTACTACCATAGCACAGATGTTCTCATATTATTAATCGTTTTCCTCTTTGTTGCTGAGACACTTTCAATTCATTTTTCTAAGTAGTAGAATGCCGAACGTACTGAATAATTCTTAAATCATATAAGAAAGCCTAGCTTAAATCCATCTCTCACTTGAGCATTTGCTAGGTACTGCTAATTGCTTTCCAGTAGTCTCTGCTATGTAACATTCTTTCAATTAATGTTTGAGAGGGGACACCATGCCTTTTCAAGTGTTAGATATTACTGATCTGAAACTTTTGAGAGGTGTTTGAAAGTTGCGTATGTATTTTTTAACCTGCTTTTCAATGTTCTCCATTTGAGAACATTTAAAGAAGGCCTTTGATTCTGTTGAGACGGAAGCGGTCATTGAAGCCCTAGCCAATCAGGGCATTCAAGCCCAATACATCAAGATCCTCCGTGAGCTGTATTGCGGATTCACTACCAGGATCTCACCATTCTACAAAGAAGTGATCGTTGATGTCAAGAGAGGGGTTCGGCAAGGTGATGCCATTTCACCGAAACTCTTCAGTGCCACCCTCGAGAACATCATGCGACGACTGGAATGGGAAGGAATGGGAGTGAAGATAGATGGTCGGCAATTAAACCACCTCTGCTTTGCTGATGACATTGTTTTAATAACACCAAACATCAGCCAAGCGGCACAAATGCTGGCCGACTTTGACCATGAGTGTGGAAAGGTAGGACTACAGCTGAATCTTACGAAGACAATGTTTATGAGAAACAGCCTCGTTCTTGATGCCCCATTCGCTCTCAACGGAACAACCATCTCTGAAGGCAACAGCTATGTGTACCTAGGTCGAGAAGTCAACATGACAAATGACCTGGCACCCGAGCTGCGCAGGAGGAAGAGAGCGGCTTGGAACGCCTTCAAGAACGTCGAAGAAATAGCTAAGAGGACAACAAACCTCCGGCTCTGGGCACATCTCTTTGATTCCACTGTTCTTCCTGCATTAACATATGCCTCAGAGACCTGGGCCCTACGCAAACAAGATGAGAACGCTGTTCAGGTCTCCCAAAGAAGAATAGAAAGAGCTATGCTTGGAATATCACGTTTCACTCAAATGAGAGAAAAAATCCGGAGTTCTGACATCCATCGACGATTAAGAATCAGGGACGCTGTCTCATTTGCCAAGGTGTCAAAAATTTGATGGGCTGGTCACGTAATGAGATTTAAAGACGACCGCTGGAGTAGAGCTGTTACTGACTGGATTCCACGGGATGTCAAAAGACCGCGTGGCTGCCCACCTACCAGATGGTCAGACTTCTTCGTGAAGATCATGAATGATTGGTTTGAGGCTCTTCATGTTCCCAGAGCAAACAGATGCCATTGGGCTACACTAGCACGCGACAGGGACAAATGGAGACGTTACTGGCGCCTGCTCAAGCAAATCGACGACTAACTGGAAGTTAAGTGATTAAGTGATTTTCAATGTTCATTCACTGTCACTGTCACTGTTCTCCCGTTGTTCATCGATTTTTGCTCGAGCGGGCCCAGTAACATTGTGAGACTTGTTACTGTGTTTGGCATATCGAATACGTCACGAGGAGCTTGCCAGGCTTTGCTGTGCGGCCGAGATACTCTCAGCCCGAGAGGGGCAGAGAAATCGAACATGGGTTGGCCATTTCACTGTGTGCAAGGCAACTGCCCTACTGCTGTGCTATCACTCCAGTCCTCAGTGTTCATTAATAGCTTTAATATATTTATTCCTCATCTATATTTATTTTTGGTTGTTTTAATCACAGAATTCTACTCTAATTAATGTCTTTATGACTGCTTGTCTCCAAACCATCATTCTAATTAAAACTAATCTTCCTGGCAGAATATTCTCATTTCTACCAGGAACAAGACACACAGGATTGTGAAAGCTTCGCATAGTCTGTTTATATTTGCCCTTATCTCACAGCTCTCCTAATGCATATGCCTCCAACAGGCTGCCAGTAACAGGATCACACAGGTGCTGATGCGCAGCATAAACTCTCTAATTTTATTTGATGATTTTATGCAGGCAGAAGCTCCCTAGTGATGTTTGGGGACCTGGGAGCCACTCTCAAGAACAGCAGTCTGAGAGTTTCATTCTACAGCATTGTTGTTTGGAGCACAGTGGTGGTGGGAGGTCCTAAACCTTGGGGAACGCAAAGCGGGGGTTGAACCTGGGCCCTTGTCCATTCAAGGCAGGTGCTCATGCCCTTTCAGCCACTTTCCTGGCCTCTGAAGACTGTATTTAATTAACTAATAACTGAAAAAGAGGCTTTTGTTTTGTTTTATTTTGTCACCACTTAGCCATTCTCAGTGATTCTCAGTCAACAGTAGACCAATGAGAGAACCCAAGAATGTGTGTGTGTGTGTGTGTGTGTGTGTGTGTGTGTGTGTGTGTGTGTGTGTGTGTGGTGTTGCTGCAGGATTGGAAGGGAGGCTGACTCTACAGGCCACACCTGGTGGTTCTCAGGAGTCTTCAGGGCTCCTGGTCATGGAGGGGCGGCATGTAGTGCTGGTGATAGACTCAGCAGGGCTAATGCAAGACATGTGCGTTAATCCCTGTATTATTCTCCTGACCGCTGTTAGCTACATTTTAGATAATCCTCTTAGAAAATTCCTATGAGCAATATATCAATAATGAGTTAATCAGGCGTGCTTTATATTTTTATTATTTCTTAAATAATATGAGGGGGCGATTTAGTGAATTAAAGATGTAAATTCTAATTTCCAGGGGAGGAAAGAGGAAATTCCATAGATAATACCTTTAGGACATTGTATTATGCCTCTCCAAGTGCCAAACAATTTAGACACTTCAAATTTTACACTCTAAAATGTCATAGCTTGTTTCCTGTAAGAGTGGTTTGAGTGCTTGTTATTTATTCTTGTAATTAATAGAAGCTTCTAATCTCACAGTCTAGTCTTTCAAAATGGGAAGTTTTCTATAATTACTAGCAGGGTTTCAGCGTTGGAAAGAGGTCTTGAGAATGAAGGAAAGGCCACTATGGTGAATCCAGCCTCTTGTAGGATGATACCCTCTGTCAGAGATAGATAAGAAAGAAGGGCTGGAGTGACAGCACAGCGGGTAGGGTGTTTGCCTTGCACGCGGCCAACCTGGGTTAGATTCCCAGCATCCCATATGGTCCCTCGAGCACCTCCAGGAGTAATTCCTGAGTGCATGAGCCTGGAGTAACCCCCGTGTATCGCCGGGTGTGACCCAAAAACCAAAAATACAAACAAACAAAAAAAGAAGACCAGGGACATCTGCCAAGAGAGATGTCACCAAAGAACAAGAGTTAGAGTGAGGAGACAGGGGAGGGACAATGAAACAAGAGAGAACAAGCAAGCAAACATTAAAAACAGAGAAGAAGAAAGTAGATTTTTAGAATACATTGAATATTTCCATTCATTATTGATAAGTTGTTTGTTCTCAGATAAATGATTTTATACATTTTAGCACTGCATTATAATTTAGTTCTGTGATTTTTGACGAACACCTTTGTGACATCTGATCTTCCTGGGCATTTCTGTTTATTGGTTGACAGCTTACTATGACTCAGCGCCAGTTATTATTTTTATTAGTACTGGTGTATTCACATGATCAGTCATCCTAGAAAATTATCTTAAACATTAAAATCTTGAAATAACACCTCCATCAGAGGGAACCTGGTGACCATGAGTCTCTACAAGCTTAGCTCACTTATGCAGGAACCAGGACTCTCACTGCAAACTGCTGGGACTGCCCCGGCACCCAGGTAAACTCTGACTCCAGAAGTCACGCCCACAACCCGCCCCCCAGCGCCATCTTTACAGCACACAGCCACAGAGAAGAAAGGCCGCGGGGGTCCTCCACAGCTACTGAGAACGCTCCCGGTCCCAGGGAGAGCGAAATCACCGGGAAGTCCCAGATGGGGTAGGTGCTGCATCCCGCCTCCTCCAGAGGGAACCCCGGTGACCATGAGCCTCTACAAGCACAGCTCGCTTATGCAGGAACCAGAACTCTTACTCCAAACTGCGCGACATCTTCTTATATATAAAGTGGTCAATGGAAAGTAAATTCTCCAACATTTCTCCCTGAAAATCAGGCTTAACTCTTTTACAAACCATGACACCTAATAGGAAAGAGAGAACAAAAGGGAATGCCCTGCCACAGAGGCAGGGTGGGATGGGGATGGAATGGGGGGTGGGAGGGTTACTGGGATCCATGGTGGTGGGAAATGGTTATTGGTGGAGGGATGGGTTTTCAAAATAAATAAATAATTTTAATTAAAAAAATCTTGAAATAAAATTCTGCAACCAGTATCACTTCCATTCAGTGATTTACCAGTAATACGGGTAGAGCATTTGCCTTGCACGCAGCCGACCTGGGTTTGATTTCTCCGTCCCTCTCGGAGAGCCCAGCAAGTTACTGAGAGTATCCTGCCCACATAGCAGAGCCTGGCAAGCTACCTGTGACGTTTTCGATATGCCAAAAACAGTAACAACAAGTCTCACAATGGAGACATTCCTGGTGCCTGCTCGAGCAAATCGATGAACAATGGGAGGACAGTGCTACAATCAGTACAATCATAGTCTTAGTCTTCCTTATTTCTTGTCCCTCATTACATTAATAGAGATCTTCCAATGAGCCAGACATAAGAAAATAAGTGCCCTGAATATATTAGACAGAAAATATACACAATAGACAAAATAATAATTTTTTTTTTGCTTTTTGGGTCACACAGGGGTTACTCCTGGCTCTGCACTCAGGAATTACCCCTCGTGGTGCTCAAGAATGCTGGGAATCGAACCTGATTGACTGTGTGAAATATAAACGCCCCCCCCCCCCCGCTGTGCTATTGCTCCATCCCACACAAACTAATTTTTTGAATGAAATGTCGAGTTCCCAAATATGTGGCACTTCATGAACCTTGAGATTTGAATTGTTGTAATCAATATTATTTTAAATGAATTCATTCTATCTTAAATGATTTGCCGCTTTTACATATATCTTTTTTTCTTTTTGGGTCACACCTGACGATGCACAGGAGTTACTCCAGGTTCTGCACTCGGGAACCACTCCTGGCAGTGCTCAGCGGACCATATAGGATGCTGACGATTGAACCCAGGTCGGCCACGTGCAAGACAAATGCCCTACCCGCTGTACTATAGCTCCAGCCCTCTGTACATCTTATTTTTAAGGCTTCTTTAGTTCCGTTCTATAATAGGAAGCTCCTTGGCATGACAGAATTCTACAACGAAGTTACAGAATATTTCCCTGTGAACAGTAAGGAATGTAGAAAGTGCTACAATTTTTCTAGCATGTCTGAGGAAAATTACAATGAAATAATAGTTTTTAGTGAAGGGGTACTCTGAGTCAGGCCACATAAATATATTGAACTTATACAAGTTCACTGATTCCAATTTTATAAATATATCATTGCCCAGATTATATTCAAAATATTGATTGTGCTATTCTATTTTATATCTCAATAATGTTAAGCCTGAATATTATTCTTAAAGGCCTTAATTGGATTGGTATTTGACTTTCATTATTAAATTTGTAAAATAATTATTACTAAATTACCTTGAAATGCTTTCTACATATGAACTTTTGAATGGGTACTGCCTCTTTCTGGATTCAAAACCTATACCAGAGCTATTCAAAAGTTAATTAATACCCACTATAAATTATCTATATATAATATCCTATTATTGTATTATTGTGAAATTCTCTTGAAATAAAAACCAAAGAGAGGACTTACGGATTTGTCATGTAATAAGAGAAATATGACATGATGTAACTATGATAATTTTTGGCCTATAGTATTTCATTAAATTAGAGAATAAGAATCAGAACTTAGAAGGATATACTTGGATGATAATGCATAGAGAGAATAGAATAAAGTATAGCAGAAAGAACTTAGACTTAAGTGTGACAGAGACTGAGGTCTAAATTTTTGCTCTCCTGGGATTACTTGCCTCTCTGTAATAGCAATAAAACAGAGAGGAATCTACTAGCATGAATGGTGTATAGAACATATACAAATGAAATAATATAGATAAAACAATGAGCTAATGGCTAATATTTACTGAGTCCTTGACACTTGATAGTAAATGTTATAGTAAGGGTTCTCAATAGAGTTAGTTCCTCCAAAGTAATCTGTCTTGTATGCGTTATAATTATTACTCTCATAGTAACTTCCTTAAGACCAAACTACTAGCCAATGGTAGATTGAAACAGTTTGACTGAAGAATTAAGGCTCTGGACAATAACCTCTCTTTTTCATCTGATGAAGACCGAAGCATTATTTCTCTCAGGTAAAACTGGTTGGGGGAATACATATTTTTGAGAAAGATTGGAATCTGGCCAGTCAAAACATTGTACATTAAGGGGCCTCGGATAGACACAAGCAGTAGAGTACTTGGTCTGCATGTGGGAGGCCCTGTGTTGTGAGGCCCTGTGTTGGGTCCCTTGCACTGTCGGCCCTACTCACCCAGCACTGCCTATATGGCTCTTACAAGAAAATTTGGATTATAGGAAATATCAAAGAAAGCTGGAGCGATAGCACAGTGGTAGGGCGTTCGCCTTACAAGCGGCCAACATGGCCGACCCGAGTTCAATTCCTCCGCCCCTCTCGGAGAGCCCGGCAAGCTACCGAGAGCATCTCGCCCGCACGGCAGAGCCTGGCAAGCTACCCGTGACGTATTCGATATGCCAAACACAGTAACAACAAAGTCTCCAATGGAGACGTTACTGGGCCGCTCGAGCAAATCAACGATCAACAGGAGGGCCTTTACCTTTTACCTATCAAAGAAAGCATTACCATATTATTTAATTATGGCACAATATGTAGGAATTTGGTCTATAACAGAAAGACAAAGTTAGTTTAGAATTTTAGGGAACCTTGTTAGCTGCTGTTTTTTTGAAATTTGACCCTGAATTTGTGTTAATAGTGTCCCATGACTCAGGAAAGTTTCTGTTTAGTCTGATTTTGACTTTCACTTAAGTCAGTAAACTGTTTAATTTTGCTTCATTGCTACTTTGCAATACTTTTAAGTGAATTCACTGAGCAGAATGTGATTCCAATTTTATTAGAAGACAATTAAGAGTCTCACTTCAACCTGGAAAGAATCCTTGGGCTTCTAGCAGAAATTCTGATGAAGTTCCTTATTAAAATACATTTATAAATTGCAAGTAAAGTTAATTTATATATTTAAGTACAAAACAAAAAGCAAAACCAAACCAAAACTCAAGCCCAATGTGCTTTAGAGATGGTGCCAGCTGGAAACCGAGTTTTGTTCAGATGTTCAGAGAGGCTGAAAAGAATTTAATAAATGGGCTAGTCACAAAGGTGTGTGGAATTGCAGAATCCCCAAGGAATGCTGACAAATCTCTCTCAGTAGGAAAGAATGGCAGGGAGCCATTGTGAGCTCTTGACTTGAAGAAGAGTTAGAGTACAATAAGATCCACAGCTATCTGGTAGGAGGTGGTCAGCAGTGTCTCAGTAAAAGGGAGGGAGGGAGAAGAAATATCCATAGAGAAACACTCAGTTTGGCAAAAACATTGTAGGGTGTGTGTAAAATAGAAAACAATGGTAACTAAAAAACCTTTGCTTCAAAGGAAGGAATTTGTTCTGTAGTGGGAGGTAAAGTGCTGATAAACAGAGACAATTGAATATGATAATTGCTAGAATACAACAGTAGGGAAAGGAGTGTCTAGTTGATTTTCAATCTGCCCAGAGAATAAGTGAATAGAAAAGCACAAGGTGGCTGTAAAGTCTGCAAGCATAGATTGTTTAATCAGATATTGTAATGCGTCATCAATAAACCATGTATTACGTATGTACCTGCCTGTGTCCCACAATTGGTAGATGCCCTGTTGATTCAAACAATTACAATAAGCAATTGTGTTGGAACAATATAGAGGATAATGAATGCTGTTAAAAATGATACAAAAGGCATTAAAAAATCCTGGTTGTCCAGAACTTAGATTACCTATGTCAAAGTAGGTGGTATTTAGAGTTTTCACAACTTTTAACTTCTATATGATATAGAAATATCCATTCATTAGATTGAAGCACGAAATAATAATGTGTGTGGGAGTCAATGGTCACAAATTCACCCTTTTTTACCCTTACATTTTCGCAACAAACAATTTTTCCATCTGAGGATTTTAGTCCTGGGTCTGTTTCTGAATGAATCACCTATCATGTTATTGCCAGAGCTATGCCACTGCGTGTATTGAATGCCTGGGCTCCACGAAGGCTCATGAACAGCTGTTGATTGTGAATTGTGTTCACTTTGTTTTTGTATCTGCTGAGCAGACTCTTGCCTCTGTATCTTGTGCACTCTGAGCACTTAAGATATGCAACTGCCTCCAATGATAATTTCCTAAAGCACCAGAGCCATGGTCACTCTAGGGCGCAATTTGGGATAATAGTTTATTGCACTGTGGCAGAGAGTGCTTCTTGATAACCCAGTGCTTTTCAGTTTTCAGTGAATTAACTTTTACGTAAAACCACTGCAGAGTTCCAGAGAGGAATTGGGTAAGTCCAGAACCACCAGTCTACAACCTTAATTCCTTTCTTCAGGAAGCGTCCCATTTGTCGTCATCAAAAATTGAGAGCAGAACTTCTCCTTGAACTTGAATATTAAAGTCATAGTTAAAATTATTTCCCCAATTCAAAATTGTGCAAAAGATAGAAAATATTATTATGATATAAGAAATATGGTAGGTAATATTACTGTCGTAGAGTAAATTAAGGATAGATGAAAAGTTTATTAGTTTTCTTTTATTATCAACCCATGTTACAATAACTATTTCTTCTTTAGTGAATTACTCTTGAGATTAAGTGTGAAATTTCTCTTCCTAGAGGCAGATACTTATTGTAAACCAGGCAAAAAGTTTTATTTATACATCTGAAGATTTAGAGTTAATGTTATAGCAGAAATTAAGCTTGATTTTCACTGAAGCTATGTAATATATAAATTTGGGTTTTTAATTCTGAGATGGAGATAGAAGGACATAAGGGAGGAGAGGAAATATGGAAGAGAGCTCTCACAATTTTCCAAATTTTAGGACTAGCCTCTAATTGAGAATTGGTTTCTATGATATATTCCTCAGCGCCTATGACAAAAATTCTCCTTTGCAGGCTCGGGGTGTGGCTTAATAGTAAAACATTTCCCTTTCATGTATGTATCAACATATCAAAATTTGAGGGAGAGAGAGCAAAGAAAACTGGAGGAGTGGGAAAAGAAAAGAAGGGAGAAATATTCCAAAAATCTTAGAAAATGGAATTAATATCCTTCACAGAACTTTTTATTGAGGAAGTTTAATTGAGAGAGTTTGCAAACATGTAACATGATTGGAGAACAATTGGAGATTACTGAGAATTGTGTAGAGAAAATTCCTGGTTAGATTGACCTTTTAGGAAAGGAGAAACAAAGGCATTGAGGAGATTGGTAAGGGGTGGGGAGTCTTGAAACCGTGTAAAGATTACACTGAAAATACCTGAAAGACCAATCTTAAAAGAGGGAAGAAGAGGTTTCTGAGATTGAATATCACACTCCCAGGGTTCACAGCCTCCACTCTGTATCTAGTCTCTAGTCTGTCTTTTGACAGTCTGTTCACAAGCAAATACACATTTTATTACTCACAAAGAATAAGTAGTTCTTACAACTGGATGAACAAGTTGTTACAAATTGGAAATTGATTCTAGAGTTTTGCGGTATCCAAGCTAGGACCACCACTAGGCAAAGTGCTTTTAAAAAACCACTTTATGTGGCGCTCCAAGATATCCTGTGGGTGCAAAAAAGCACAGTAGAAATGACATCTGTGCCTATATATTCATTTCAGCACTATTCACAATAGCCAGAACCTGGAAACAACCCGAGTTCCCAAGAAGACATGACTGGTTAAAGAAACTTTGGTACATCTACAAAATAGAATACTATGCAGCTGTTAGGAAAGATGAAATTTGCTTACTAGTGGATAAATATGGAGAGTATCATGCTAAGTGAAATGAGTCAGAAAGAGAAAAACAGACACAGAATGACTGCACTCATTGGTGGAATATAAAATATTATAAGATGAGACTAACATGCCAAAATGGTAGAAAAAGGGCTGTGATGATTACTCCACAGGTAGAAGTCTGCCTTACAAGCTGGGTTAGGAGGCAGCTTGGATAGAGAAGGGATCACTAGGTTAATGATGGTTGGAGGGATCGCTTGGGATGGGAGATGTGTGCTGAAAGTAGATAAAGGACCAAACATGGTAGTCTCTCATTATCTATATTGCAAATCATAATACCCATAAGTAGAGACAGTAAGAGGGAAATTGTCTACTATAGAGGCAGGTGGAATGGTGGGGTTGGGCAGGGGAGAGGGAAGGGAGACTGGGGATATTGGTAGTGGAAAATGTGCACTGGTGGAGGGTCGGGTGTACGATCATTGTATGACTGAAATTCAAACATGAAAGTTTTGTAACTGTAGCTCATGCTGATTCAATAATAATAATAATAATAAAAAGAATAAAAAGACGCAGTTCTGGGGACCAAGAGCTTGTGGCCAACCCCATTTCTATCCTGAATACCACAAGGTCCCCATTAACCCAGGACTGAGCAACGCTGCCTCCTCCGGCCCTTGCCTTGAACTGCAGGCCAACTTGGCCAATAATCCATGGGATCACCCTAGGTTCCCTAAGGACTGCAGGGGAAGCCCCCAAAATAATGAATAAATTAAAAATTTGCCTTAAGTGCCCAAAAATGACTCATAAATAATGACTCCAAGCATGGTTGAATCCGTGTTTCCAGCTTTGGAAAGTTATGGCTCTAAGTTATTCTTCATATCTGTTAGTATTTTAGTTTGGGGACCATGCCTAGTAGGCTATCCTGGTTTTATTCCCAGTGGGACTTGGGATCACAAGTTCAGCCCTTAGAGCTAGTCCCTGACCCTTTGGTTAGTATTTTGAATTCATACCCTTACCACAGTAACATGGCAGGTAAATTAAAATTTCTTTCTCTTTGACTTTGGGCTTGCACATGTGACTCTGGTTGGTCAATGGGATGTTAGCAATTTTGAGTAATGCAGAAACTTGGGATATGCTTGTATTTTTCCTATTGCCATAAAACATTACAGAATGAGACACATGAAGCAGACATTACTGAATAGGCAACTAGCAGCTCTGCCCAACCTCACGCAGCCCAGCTGAAATGTGTCAATATTGTCAAATTTTCCATTCACAGGCTGAGAAAATGAAAATAAGCATTTTTTCCTTTAACACAAAAACACTGTGTCCAAGCAAATTATTAGATTTTCAATGTGCAGCATATAGATGAATGTAAATATAAGCACACGATTCTTTCCTCTGGAATCTCTAAAAAGCGGTTGCTTCCAAACCTTAGGATACATGTATAATAATAAGAGGATCACATTAAAGACCCCAAAGGGTTCCAAAAAGAGAGAGAGAAAGGAAAAAAGTGCCTGCCTCTTGGGCGGCAGGGCGGGTGGAGGGGTTGTTGGCGATAGGAGGGAAACTCAAGATATTGCTGGTGGGAGTTGTGCACTGGTGAAAGGATGGGCGTTGGAACATTTTATCACAGAAACGCAATCATGAACAACTTTGTAATTATGTATCTTACCATTATTCAGCTAAAAAAAGAGAATTTTGGGTGTTCAGAAACCATTCTCAGAGATTATGATGTAGTAGGTTGGGAGTAAAGACAAGAAACTTGAATTTTCCCCCAGTTTTGCAAACACAATAAGCAGGTATTTTAATGCAGATGGACTCAGGCTTGTCATAGCTTCATTGTGATGTCGTATACCAGTGAAGAAGAAATAGACTTGCTTGTAAAATCTCACAAAGTTTGGAAAGATGATAGAAAAATTGAACATTTGCAAATAAAAGTCTATTTATAATCTCTAGAACTAGGCTAAGAGGCCACTTTCCAGTTGGATTCAAGGGAACTATATGCTCACTTAAAATAATCCACAATTCTATTTTATTTGCCTTTTTCTAGCCTGACATTTAGACAGTGAAACCCAGTTTGTCTATTTCAGAGAGAAACCTAATGCATCTTCATTTCTCTATATTGTAATAGTTACAGGTTTTCATCAAATGAGACTTTTTATTCCCTTTTTAAAAATAAGGGTTACACTGAAGAGGGGTGGGAGTAAGTCCATCACTGCTGATGCTACATTTGGAAGTGAACAACAGATTTATCCTCCAGTCTGGCAGTTCCCTGGAACCACAGGGGTTACCTTCAGCATTACTCTGAGTATTGAAGTCAATTTTAGGTATTGGGCTCTACCACTTGTACTCTTTCTCTGGTGCAATATAATTTTTTAGAATTTTCCTAAGTTTTTCTAGAGTGCCTTTCTCTTTCTATGGTCCTCTCAATATTTTGATGTGAAACAAAATAATTTACAACATAAAATTTTTTTGACAAAAAGTTCTTGGTTAAATTTATTTCCTAACTATTAATCTGGAGGGGGCTGGATAGCACAGCGGTAGGGCATTTGCCTTGTGTGCAGCCAGCCTGGCTGAGTCAGGTTCGATTCCTCTGCCCCTCTCAGAGAGCCTGGCAAGCTACCGAGAGTATTCAGCATGCCAAACACAGTAACAGGAAGTCTCACAATGGAGATGTTACTGAGCCTGCTCGAGCAAATTGGTGAACAACAGGAGGACAGTGTTCAATTAATCTGGATTTCTCTAGCAGCCTTTTCCTTCATCCTGAGCATTATCACATCACTTCAATAATGCCTTTTATGGTAATATCTCATTCCTCACTACTCACCACATTGACCAGAGCTCACTTATATCCAATCGAAAGCTTTATCAAATACCATCTTTCAAATATTCCTTATTTCTTTGAATATGCACTTGTTTGCCTTTCCAACCCGGAATAGTACATTTTTTTTTTGTTTCTTTAATATTTACCATTAGAACTAGAGTACTTGCTGGTCCCCTTGTACCTGGAGAACCAAATTATGTTGTGACAAGAACTTACATTTTGAAATATATAACTATGGTAATGACACTAACACAAAATGAGAATATTTATAAGTAAATTATAAAAAATAATATTTTGGCATTGTTATAGATATAGAAATTACAATTTGTGTTTTATTGACACCTCACAATAATCTGGGAAGAAAGTATCCTCATTTGACAAATGACAGTGAATGATGGGACAAATCTAAACAAACAGTTATATATTGACTTAAGACACAAATCATTGAACATTTTCTCCACTTTGCCTTTGTTTAGACAAGGCTGTAGCTTCTGGCAGACTGCAACCCTGTGAGAGCCAGTACCACAGCTGAAATATACAGTCTCCCCAGAACCAACACAACCTGTGTGTGTGAAAGTTGTTCATTGAAACAATAATAAAAGGAAAGGAAAAGGGGGAAATACCTGGTAGAGCATTTAAAAATAAACAAAAATGTGGCAATAAAGAGCTTTTCTTTTTAAATATTTGTCTTTAGATTTTCCTTCCTTCCTTTCCCTCCCTGTGTCCTTCAGTCCCTGTCTTCTTCCTGTCTGTCTCCACTGAACTCAGATTGTGTGCAAGGCTAATGCTGTGTGCAAGGCTAACGCCTTATGCACTGTACTATTCCTCTGACCCCTACAGAATTTTATTCTTATATTCATTGCAATAAACTATATGAGGACTGATTAAAAAAAATTAAAAGTTTGACTGCTAGATTCAAAACTTCACTTAGTCCATTAAAAACTGATACATTTAAGCTATTTAAAACCTGGTTCATTTATTAGTTTGAAAGGAAGAAGTCAAGTCTGGAGATAACACAATGGGCTGCGTGCATCACCTTTTGCATACGAAGGATCTGGGTTCAGTGCCAGCCACTGTGCCAGCCCAGAGAAAGGACAATGAGTACAGAACCTGATCACTGTTGAATGTGCCCACCCAAAGCAAAATGCTAGAAGTCATAATTTAACTAAGACATCAAATTATTTAGACAAAGATAAAAATCCATATGAATAGTGAGAGTTGGAGACTTATTTAAAAAAATTAGGCAATTAGAGAATGTTTCCTAATATATCATAAAAATGATCATGATGATTATGATGATGGTTCTCTCGATGAATAGGCAACAGCTCTCGGATGTAATACCCCTTTCTCTTTGTGTATAAGCTCAAAATATCTTCATTTGTTTCACATTCTGGAAAACAGTCTTTGACATGATAACTTCTTAGATTGAATCATGAAACAAACTTACTAAGCATCTTTAGAACTTCTTGAGCTCTAACTATCAAAAATGTTTTTTAAAAATGTGAATAATTTCTTAAATCAAAACAACACGTGCTCATGGCTTTGTACAGAAGAAAAATCATTCAGATGTGGAATCCTGGACCTCAAGCTGAAATATTTGTACAGCAAATTGAAGGAAATCATAAACTGAAAAGTATACTAAACATACCACCCATCTTCTTATTTTCTTCTGTTCAGTATAGCAGCTCTGGTAGGCTTGTATTTTCTCACTGAAGACTACACTACTCTTAAATAAACATGATTATAGCCTAGAAGAGCAACAGACTGCTTCAGATACTAAAAATAAAATAGTTAAAATGGAGAGACTTCAATTAGATGCAGGCTTCTCAACAATTTAACTTCTAATTGTCTTGTGGTTATTCCACAAGTAGGAATTGACCATATTCTGTTTAAAGGAGATTGAAGGTCTCAGAAAAAGAGAGAGAGAGAGAGAGAGAGAGAGAGAGAGAGAGAGAGAGAGAGAGAGAGAGAGAGAGAGAAATGAAGTAGAAATTTTTGGTTCTAAAATTCTGATCTCTAGAAATTTAAGTAAAAAAAATCATATTTCTACCCTAAAAATAAAAATAAGGAATCTTAGATCACATCTTGGAATTTTCTCACTGTAGAAAGAGTCAGCATTTTCTCAGTCATGGGAAAACAAACAAGCAAACAAGTTGTTTGTTAGTAATGATGTTTCAATAAAAAAATTTATTTCTTTTGAGACTGACAGAAGCAAATAATTGTTAATAAAACAAAATCCAGTTTGTTATTGTCTTGGTTCATTTGTGAAAAATTTTCAGTTCTGGATGAATCAATCAGAGAATTTTCTAAGTTCTTTTCATAGCTTTAGGTGCATACTGTATCTACATATTGCTTTGTAAATAAAATAAATCTTATTTTGATATCTTTTTGGATTTTGATATTGAAATGAAAGATATAATGAATCATTTGATAATGAATTGAAGAGAAGCAGATAATTATATACATATATATATAGTCTTGGCACCCAGGAACCTAGCAATAAAAACTAGATTATTTGGCGAGTAGGGCAAAGTGAATTTTGTTAAGGTTGGCCTTTTTGGCTTGGGTTTTTTTTTTTTTTTGGAGCTATACCTGGTACTGCTCAGTGACTACTCCTTCATTTATGATCAGGGATTGCATGATTTGGCAATTTTTGCTTGTTTTCATTTTGGCGTTAAACCTGGCAGAGCTCAGTAACTACTCTTAGTTCTATGCAAAGGGGTTGCTCCCAGCAATACTCAGGGATCCAACCCAGATCCAACACAGATCCCATAATACGTACGAATTGTGAATGTAGCCCTTGCAGTTAAAATTCTTGTAGGCTGAAAGGGGATTTTAAGCAACTGAAGTAAGCAGTATCGTCCTCAACATGGACACTGTGTCATATTTTACTATTTTATCCGTTTATGTTGATTTTTACCTTTCCTTACATTTTGGATTTTGTGCTGGTCAGTATTCTTTACCGTCACTGCTTTATTAGGCTAATTTAATCTTTGCATTTCTTAATTTTTGTACTTTTAATATTTAATGAATTGACTAGTTATAGTAGTACTGGGAATCTATAAAACCCAGGGCTTCTTACACGCAAGGCAGATGCTCTGCCACTTTGGCATGTCCCTGGCTTCCTTGCACTTAAAAAAAAATCTATTTATTTTTTAAATAGAGTCACAGTAGTTGTTCATGATTGGATTTCAGTCATATTATGTTCCAACACCCGTTCCTTTTTACTTTGTTAAAGTCACCATACCATCTATACACTGACAATTCCAAATCCTATGTGTAATTCTAAATGCAAAATTAAACATAGATACATACACATGTTTATTGTGTGTATGTGTAGAAAGAGATGAAAAGGATCCTAGTGTCACCCTTAAATTAACAGGACTTTTTCCCACTCAATTCTTTTTGTCTGTTTTGTTTGTCTGTTTTATTTGAATGCCGCATTTCGTGATACTCCTGGCTCTGTACTTAGGGCTTATTTTTGGCAGTGTGGTCAGGTATCACTTTGGGTGGTGCTCAAGGAACCTTTCATAGGTGGTACCTGGGAACCAACCAGGATGGGCAGTGTGTGAAGTGTAAGCACTTTAACCTTTGTGCTTAACCTTTATCTCTTTGGCCTCCTCCATCCAACTCTTGACTGGGCATTTCTTTTTACCTTAAAGAGCTACTGATATTCTTTGTTAATACAATTAAAACTTAACTTGGAATAGGTAAAGGTAAAGGCCCTCCCGTTGATCATCGATTTGCTTGAGCGGGCCCAGTAACGTCTCCATTGGAGACTTTTGTTGTTACTGTGTTTGGCATATCGAATACATCACGGGTGGCTTGCCAGGCTCTGCCGTGCGGGCGAGATATTCTCGGTAGCTTGCCGGGCTCTCTGAGAGGGGCGGAGGAATCGAACTCGGGTCGGCCATGTTGGCTGCGTGCAAGGCAATATAATTGTCAAAATCCCCCTTTTTCCCTATTCTATTATCAGTTAATTTATTTACGAAACTCGATGACCAAATCCAAGATTTTGAGATTTGCTTGATATTCTTTCATAATTATTTCTTTCTGATCTATGTAACTCTTCCTTACAATATTCAAAATTCTATTCTACTTTGGTTTTATTTCTTTTTTTTGTATATTATGGTGTTACTATTTTTCTCTAGATTACTGAAAGAAGCTCCTATTTACTACAGAATTATATGAGATATTGGCATATGAGATTCTTCTTATTCAGACTTTCTCTTGTCTAATCCTCAAATCCCAATCATTTCCCTGTTTTATTTTATATTTTCAAACACAGTGCTTTCAAGTTCCTCTGCCTTTTGCATAGTTATACCAATCTTAAACACCCTTCTCCATTTGTTCCCTATTATTGCCCTTTTACTATTAAATCCATACTGATTTAACATGTACACATTCTTTGAGTCAAATTAATCTCTCCTCTTATACATAGTATTTACTACAATGTAACAACCCCCAAACATAGTGTTTTAAAATTATCCATGTACAAGAGAAAACTATTACTCAGTCACATCTTATACAGGCATATCTATATTTGCTTATATTATTATTACTCACTAATTTATGTTTAGTCCCAGTTTGCATTTATTCTTAGTCTCAATTTCTCTATAATTCAGACTCTTCATATATTAAGAAACAAAATTTTTTGGCAGAAGAATTGTGATCACAGTGAGGAATATTTATAAAACTGTTTTTATTAAGTTTTGACTTTAGAGTAATCATTGGATGCACTAATTAGGTTAAAAAATCTTTAGATCTATGCATCTTTTTCATGTACATAGGATTGATCTATTAATTCAAAATTTAATGCATACATATTATCTATATAGATAATATTTTCTCTGATAATTTATTTTAATAGCTTTTTCAAGTTAAGAGTGAATCACAGAACTTCATAAAATTTCCCTTTTTATGTTTTATAAAAGATTTTTCATATATTTAAAACTACGATCCTTATTAAAAATTTAAAGAGAGGGCTGAAGGGAGGGCACTCACCTTGCATGCTGCTGACCTGGATTCTACTCCCGACTCTATAAGGTCTCCCACAACATTCCAGGAGTGTTCCTGAGGAGCACAGAGCCAGGAATAAATCCCGAGAAACACTGGTGTGTCCTAAAACAAAAAACCAGAAAGATTAAAAGGGAGGTTATTCATTATAACCTTTTTCAATATACTATAAGTCACTTAATATAAATTATCTTCTTCTATAAAATAAAATCAAGGTTCTACTAGAAATATATTCATATTGTGAGGCAATGAGCAATAAAAAATCAGCAAAATGTCATTCTTCTTATTCCATGTAGTGTCAGTTAAAATAGTCCTGGGCATTATATAATGTATTGGGTCTGCATTATGAAAAAGGTTTTTGGCTCTGAGACACCTGAGAAGTATCTGAGGGTGTATGGGGATAGGGAAGAAGCCTTCTCCAATATCTACTTTAATATCTAGGCAAAAGATTTGATATCTCTGAATATCATTATCCTTATTTATAAAATAAAACTGATTAAATTGTATTTATACCATGAAGTTACTCTGGTAAAAAAAATTATTGTACACATAGTATCAGAATTATTCCTGGCATATAATTTTTTTTCTTTTTGGGTAACACCCGACTATGCTCAGGGGTTACTCCTGGCGGTGCTCAGGGAACCATATGGGATGTTGGGAATTGAACCCAGGTCAGCTGAGTGCAAGGCAAACGCCCTTCCTGCTATGCTATCGCTCCAGTCCCTTCCTGGCATATAAGAAGTATCAGACTGCTGGAGATTATTGAGAGTGGCCATAGCTTACCATAGTAATTACCATAGCAGTGAATTATTATTTTGTGTATCTTTGCCATACAGATTTATTTGCATTTGAGATCTTATTTTTAATACCCTTGGTTCTAACATAAGAAGCCCGTTTCACACGAAAGGCAAATAGAGTCATCCTGATGCAAGTGTTCTTAGCAATTAACTTTCTCTGTGATTCACTAAGAGTCAAGGAAAATTCCTGCTGCTTTGGCTTATACTATGCTCACATGCTAGTTCAGGGATTAGTTTATACAGTCTTTAAATATTCAATATAACAAACTTATTTATTTATGTTTTGGGGCCACATCCCGTGTTGCTCAGGGGACAACATGGGGTATTGGGGATTGAATCTGGCTAGTGTCTTGCCCAGTGTATTATCATTCTAGCTCCTAAGTAATACTTTTTGATAATGCTCTCAGGAATATTTAGAAAAGCAGAGTTGATAAGTACTTTTAAAGAGAAACCAAATTCCTACCTAATTATGTTAATCCATTACACAAATCTGGTATACCCAGGACTCACCATTCTAAAATATCAAATATCACTTTTATATTATCTAAATCTGTTATTAACAATTCATTCTCCTACATCCTGATTTTAAAACTTCAAATGTGTACTTTATTGATGAAAATGATGTAAATAATCATATTATTTTCGATATTCACTACAATTTTTTTCAGGATGCTTATTTCTGTAAGGTTCTGAGCTCTTCTGGGTGGGTGAACAACAACGCATCATCTACGTGCAGGAGAGGTCAAACAAAACAAACATTGTCCTCCTGTTGTTTGTTGATTTGCTCGATGTGGGCCCAGTGACATCTCCATTGTGAGACTTCTTGTTACTGTGTTTGGCATATTGAATACTCTCGGTAGCTTTCCATTCTCTGGGGCAGAGGAATCGAACCTGGCTCGGCCAGGCTGGCTGCGCACAAGGCAAACGCCCTACCGCTGTGCTATCACTCCACACACTCCAAAATCTACAGGGGCAGAATATCCTGTGCTGGAGACTCTTTTAAAACTCATCCTATGTATCACTTCATCTGGCTGTTGATTTGTAATTGTTATTATAGCATATTATTTCCTGAGTTCTGTGAATTATTATATCAAAGTAATTTAACTCACAGAAGTGATTTTGCTAACTTCTGGTAGGTCAGAAGCATAAGTAATAACCTGGACCTGGATTGGTTTTTGAAGTGGAGTAAGGGATGGAGTTGTACAAATCTGTTCCCTTTAAAATATGAGATCTAATGTTAACACCAGTGAGATAATATTGGAACTGAATTGATCTCAGGACAACTACCTTGTGTCACAGAATTGTTTAGCGTAGAAAAGAAACAAACCCTAACCCCCAGTACATTTGGATTACACAATATTCTGTGAGTAGTGAGTAAATGAAGAGAAGTATTTTGTCTTCATCAAACTATGTCTTCATAAAACTAGAACTTTATGGCAAAAATCCATATAATTATTTGAACTCTCTTAGTTTTTCTACTCTGAAAGCATTTGACACCGTCTGCTGATGGATTCTTCATGGAACAGTTCTACCTGGTTTCAGTTTGATATTTCAATCTCAGTATTAACATTTCTCATTTTATATCTTAGTTTAGGTTCATCACTCGCTGTTCTCCAGAAACGTTTTAAGCATTTCTTAATAACTCTTCTTTCTTTTTTGAATTTCTAAAGCATGCCTCACATTATCTTCACATCATATTTATCAAATATCCATCTTCTATAAAGCCTGACCAATTTTCTATATCACAAGGATTTCTTCTCATTCAAACAAATTTAGCACTTTTCCCAGACACTAGTTCTCCCATTTAATTTTTTTTAATATGAAGAACAAAGACTTTACGACCAGACAAACCTCAACCCATTTGAAATACATCCTCAGGCAAGTATCCAAACTTCACAGAATCACAAAACTACCTGTAAAATGGGAGGAAAGAGTCATTTAATTTGCAGAATTTTCAAAACTTTAATTAAATTTTACATCTTTGTAATAGCAATGAGGTTTTTAACTAGATCAGCCCAGAGACTGTATGAGGATGAGCAATAATTGCTTTTTTACTCAAATCAAATTAGAAATCAAAATAAATAATTAATAATATACATGCTCATTATATGAAAAAACTCAACAATTGTTAATTCAACATGAAAGTTTTCACCTACTAATACATAAGGCACCTACCACTGTACTAAGAATGCCTACTTTGTATATCTTAGAGATTTTTCCATACAAATAACCTACAAAGTTAAAAGTAGCTGAAAAATTAGGGCCGAAAATTCATATCCGAAACTTGCCAACTGCCAGCAAAGTGCTAACTGACTTAAATATACTTTCTTGGTTTCTGTTCTAAAAACATGAGGGTTGGTGTACTACACTATGTGATCCAAAACTAAACATAGTAAGATACAAACAACAAAGTAGATGTTTTGATTCTGTAGCTCATTCCACTCCGGTTGATGGAACTTAGGGAAACAGGCAGTGATGTCTATGACTACTCGATCATTGACACATCCTGTATTTTGCAAGTATGGAATAGTGCTGTAGAAAGGACTGCTACATTTCTTAGGAAAGTTTGGTCTGTGCACTACTCATGACTCAGAATTTGATGTTAACACTTCAAATGACATGGAACTCAGGGGAGACCATTTTGCTTATACTGAATGAATTACCAGCAAAACACACTCTGTGATTACTACATTTCCATAGAACTAATGCCAACATTTCAAACACTAGTCAAAGAAATAGAAAAGGAAATTTGGAAATGAAGTGAGGGCGAATGGAAAGAGGGAACTCTTTTGATGTCATAATAGTACTGAGCTTAAAAATAATCTAACAGAATTCCTATTGAGGATTACTCAAGTAACCCTATCTTCTTACAGTTCCTAAAAACATTCATGTTCAATTTCTGATTTGAATTATTTCTTTCATAATCTATTCTAGCAACTTTCTTTCCTCCTGATCTCCAATATTTAGAATGTATACTAGGATCCTTCTGTGACAAATTTTCAACACAGGTCTTTTACCATCAATTGTTAATGATGATTTTGTTTTTGATTTGTGTTAGTAAAATATAACCAAAGTATTCTAGTTAGCAATCTATTATTTATATATATATATATTCAAGCACATAAAAGTATACTTTTCTTCTTTATCTGTGTGCTTTAAATTTCCTATTGGTGAATTGAGATGGTAAGAGCAGACACCCTTGAGAATTTTTTTAAAGGATTAAATAAATTCATACACAATTCCTGAGAGCTATTAAACACTCATATGATACATATAGAAATAAAGCGAAATGAGTCAGAAAGAGAGGGATAGACATAGAAAGATTGCATTCATCTGGGGAACATAAAGTAACAAAATAGGAGACTAACACCCAAGAGTGGCCGAGATTAGTACCAGGAATTTTGCTCCATGACTTGGAGGCCAGCCACACATGCTAGGGAAAAAGGCAGCTCAGAGAAGGAAGCACCAAATAAAGGGTGTTGGGAGAATCCTCCCAGGATGGGAGAAGCATGCTGAAAGTAGACTATAGACCAAACATGATTGCCACTCAATGCCTCTTTTGCAAACCACAACACCCAAAAGGAGAGAGAGAACAGAGAGGAATACCCTGCCACAGAGGCAGGGTAGGATAGGGGGGATGGGGGGTGGGAGGGATACTAGGATACGTGGTGGTGGGAAATGGGCACTGGTGGAGGGATGGGTATTTGATCATTGTATAATTGAAACCCAAGCACAAAATTTGTAAGTCTACAACTGTACCTCATGGTGTCTCACTATTAAAAATAAAAGAAAGAAATAAAGCAAATGGTGGCCAGAAAAGTAACTCAAATAGTGTAGAAAATGGCCAGCCTGTGCCAGGTCCTGAGTCTGATCCCTGCTACTAGGTGGCCTTCTGTAAACCACTGGAAGGAAATAGAACTGAGATTCCTGACCACCATGGGGCCAGAGCATCAAGAAATCAGGCCTGCACTGCTGATTGAGCATCACATAGATTAAAAAGAATGAAGAAAGAAAGTAAATAAATAAACAAAAAGGCAAAAAGACAAGAAGATCCTGACAATGGGATGTTAGTTACCAGAAAGGATGTGAGTTGGAGGTCCGTGGAACTGGTAGAGTGGGCCAAGCTGATCATAGATGGAAGGAAAGTTGAACTTCAGTAGTGGACACAGTGTTCACACTTGTCGGAGTGTGAAGTTGTATTCCAGAAAGTTATGCTATGTTTTAAACCAATGATACTTCAATGAGAACCAACTATTTTAGAAGGAGTCAATAAGAAAAATATTGAAAAGGCTCAGAGATTAGAGGAGGACTAGTGTTTCTGGAATATTGACATGCGTTTTACATAAGGATTTAGGATATTTAGGGGCTAAGGAAAACATAGAGGAAAAAATGATATAAACTTTTGAGAAATGAGTATTGCCATGTGAAGTGATCAAGGGTTTTATATGGCAGGGCTAGAGGAATGAATTTCATCCTGGAGGAAATAGATACACTCAGAAATTTTTAAGTGAGGCATGAAGAATGACACAACCAAGCCCACATTTTCAAAAGGTTACTGGCAGCAGCCAATATGTACTGGATAGTATTATAAAGAAAAAAGAAATCAGTTAGTAAGCTTTGGCAACATCTTATTGAAACAGGTAAACTAGGCAGGGAAACTGACAAGGAATACTTAGAGCTGGTGTTTAGTGGTAGTCCAAACTTTTTAACTCAATCAAAATGTCTTACTTACACTCAATATTTTTGTTTTCAATTTTTGAAACGTGTTTAATGGATTATAGTTTCTAAAATTGTTATTTTACATGATTTCTCACTTTTGTCTTTCTATTAGGGAACACTTGACAAATTGTGTGAACGACCTGGATAGCTATTTAGGGAGCTGTGTAAAAAACACGTAAAAATATTCATAAAAAATGACTACACTACGTTTTCTGCTTGCTTTGGAGCAGCCACAGTACCCAGCTGTTTAAATGCCTCATAAGCAGCAATGCAGAAACAAACAAGTACCTACATAAGGCTAAAGTTTTTGCAAGTCAAAGAAAATGATTAGCAAAGTGAAAACAAAGCAGATCTAGACAAAATATCTGTAAATCATATAGCTGATAAGCATTTAATATTCAAACTATATCTTCACTTCATATGATTCAATTGAAAAAAATGATTAAAATCAGGACAAAGAAATTGAACAGGTACTTTTTCCCAAAGAAAACATAATACTGCTACGTAAAACTATGCTTAATATGCTTAATCATTTTAATCACTAATTATTATGGAAGTACATGGCAAAACCACAATGAGACTTTACCTCGCACATGTCAAAATGGGTATTGTGTGTGTATATGCGAGAGAAGGAGAGAGATTAAGAGAGAGAAGAAGAGGGAAACCGTGGGAGAGAGAAGGAGAAGGTAGGAAGGAGAGAGAGAACAAATACTGGCTAGGATACAGACAAAGGAACCCCTTAAGCTGTTGGTGGGAATGTAAATTGCTAAAGCCATTGTGGAAAAAAAGCATGGATGTTTATCAAGTAATTAAAATAGAACTAGCATATGAATCTGCAGTTTCAATTCTAAAGAAAACCATATCACATATCAAAGACATATTTACATTGAGCTTCATTGCAGCATTGCTTTAAATAGCCAAAATGTGGAATAATTGAAGAATTTGACAATAAATCGATGAACGGAAATGTGATATACATACGCAGATTATACTGCCAAAAAATGAAGAAAATCTGTCTGAACAGTGAGATGAGCATTGAAAAAATTATTTTAAGTAAAACAAGCCATATACACAGGTATAACCTGAAAATATCAAACTGATATAGAAAAATAGAAACAAATAGAAACAGATTTAGAATGGTGGAGTGGGGGTTTCAGGGTAAGAGAAATTGAAGATGGAGCAAAAAAATAAATGCCTTTTTTATGAGGTGAATTACTTGTAGGAATCTAATTCACGTTATGATGATTATGGTTACAGATACTGTATTATATATAATACTACATTGCAAAATGTATTACATATAATTTCATATTATCTTCATAAATTTGCTGAGAATATATCTTCAGGTTTTTCATCATACACACATGAGGTGATGGCTAGAACTATCATGGTAAACATTTTACAAAATATATAGATATATCAAATAATCATGCTGTAATAAAATTTTGTCAGTTACCCCGAAATGGTCATGCAGATAAGGAAAACAGAAAAAGTAAATAAATCCTGCAGGCTGGCTTTGAGGAGTCAGCTAGTAACATCTTCCTTACGTGCTATTGCCCCGTGGATTCTGCCCCCTGTTAAAGGCTAGAATTTGCTCCAGCAAATTTACTTACATAGAGGTGGAGTTGGGCACTATCCATGCAGTAACTGAAGCGTTTTTCCTGAAGAGAAGACTACCTGAAAAGAAATGTGCTCTTGCCTTTGTGTGTGTGTGTGTATGTTTTGTGTGTGTTTTTTGTGGAAAAGAGAGATAATGGAGGTGTGGACCCGAAACTTGGACAAACAGCAAATTTTCTCAGACTTTTAGGAATACTTTCCTTTATTGTAGAACGGGCATCTTCTCCAGCCTTCAAACTATCTCTGCATCTGCCTCCTGAGAAAAACAAATGGAGTTGCCTACAGAATATTGAGAACAGGGACAGTGAGTTCTTTGATAATGGGTTTTTAACAGTAGGGAAATGCTGAAAAGAGATTCTAACAACAGACCTTACCAAGAGAAATGGAGCAATAAAGGTCAGGGCAGCAGTTTGATCAAAACGTGAAAAATATAGCAATAAATTCCATTGAATACTAGAATTTATTTTGAAGTTAAATACGAATTGTAAATTACCTCTTAACTATTTTAATGCAGTTATATTTCCAAGTACACTAAACTATACCCGGTTAAGAAATCAAAATTATTTTCTTTTAATCTTTGGTATGTTATATCTTGGAGCGATAGCACAAAGGGTAGGGCAATAATAGAGGATAGTGCTACAGCTATATCTTGAAAATCTTTAAAAACAGGTTAGATTGTGTAGCTAGAGCCCTCATTGCTGGCTTTTGATATTTGTCTTTCTGACTTCCTTGCATAGCTTCTTTTTTATTGAACAAAGGAGACTAACAATACATTAGACATTCATTTACCAATAATTACTCTTGTGGATTAAAATCATATTTCTACCCCAAGATAGCCATAAATAAAGATACAATCCTGGAATTTCAAGCAGTTCTTCAGGGTTTGCACATTTTACCCAAATGTTTTTGTTTTTCACTTTTTCTAATGAGTTCTGTAAAGAGAAAAGGATAGGTATAATCAAGATGAGAAAGCATTAAAAAAGGTAAATTGATAACTTTCCAGTAAACAGGTAGAGTTTTATGTTCTTTCAAATTGCTTACCAAGGCTGTAGTCTGCAGAATAATAAAATTCAGAACAATTAGGAATTAAGCATATGGGAATGGGAAGGGCAGAAGATAGAAATATTAAACTTACAATTTTTAACTATAACAATTGAGCAAATGATTAATATTTCTAGAATAATAAAATTTAGTTGATTTTCTTATTATCTTTCAAGAAGACCTGACACTGATAATTGTATAATGTGTTAAAATACCAGAATGGATTCTTTGCTACCTCAATTCAGACACAATGCTTTGCTCTTTGAGTTGCTCTTGCTTTTTAACTAGAAAAACGTTTTAGCAAGCAAGTACTATGACTATCTTACCAACTGTAAATACCCTATTATTTCATAGAAATGAATTTTTTAAAAGTAAGATGTGCTTAGCTATTAAAAACAAATAAGTCCATACTGAGAATTTTTTTTCTTTCTGTCCTGTATCATCATAAATTGTCTAATCCTTTGTTGAATAGAGATTTAAAAGGATTTTGAAAAAGAAAACAGCAGGAATTAAAGACTACACATAGAACTCTAGAATTTAATCCGTGTCTTCACTTGCCACAAATTTATTCCATATCTCTGACCTCACTATAATTCCATTAACAATGAATGAAGAGCTACAGGAAATAATGCCTATTAAAAATAGTTACAGTTGGCACAGTGTAAAAATTTATTAATCCTCTATTCAAATAACTTTATATAACTTTATTCAAACAATTTCATGTTACTAATATTGGTGAGATAAAATTTAATAATGTGCTTTAATTTTCTTTCTACTGATGACATGCACATCTTAAAACACTCTTCCTAAAGATCCCCTAAAATCGAGTTCTCATTTATCTGAAAAATGTTAGGAGGCACTGAAAAAATGCAAAGTGAGTTTGTGGTAGATCAAACTTCTTTTTCATCCCAAAGAAGGCATCACTTGCTCAGCTTCTCTGTCAGGACTGGGGACTTTGTTATCACTCATATCTTTGAAGCACACAGCGTCCCTTTATTCCTCCTTATCCAGGCTGTCACCAAATCCCTTTGCGTCTTGCCCAACCGTCTCTTAGACCCTATCTCTTCTTTGGTCTCCTTGCCAAAGCCCATATGCTGATTAGGTATCCTTTTCATGTTTTCTTTTGTTTATTTTAAATTTCCTGGTTATCCATCTCCTGCTTACCTTCTCTGCACTGTTAGAATTATCGTTTGTTTCTGGGATTTCCACTAACACTTAAAAATTTTTTTCTTTACATGAAGTTAAATATACATTTCTGTTTCCAGGAAACAGAGATAAAGATATACATTTGATATACAATGATTTTTAAAAATCAGTTTTCCAAATACAAAGTTGTAGAAATGTATTTTTAGTATCTAAAACACATAGGGCTGACACCATTTATGTTATGATTGTCTACTACATATCATTTTATAGAAATAATATTATTTAGCATTATAAGCTGTTCAGATGTCCAGCCCCATTTTTGAACTGAAGGAAATGAATGAAGATAAACTGTTTCTTGTATTATGCCCTAAACCACACTGCTTCCTATCAATGGTCAGTCATTTTTTTAAAATCTATATTATTCATTTCTTTCTTTGGCTCATATTAGGATAAACATCTTTGTACCCAATCCAATCTTTCCTCCAGCTTTCTAATAAATTTCAATTGACCTGAAATATTGTTTGGAAAACTCTAGGATTGAACTATGGGGAAATAAGCAGTGTCTACTCAGATATAATGGGTGGAGTGTGAGGGAGTAGGTTGAAGAGGAGGGTGTGGTGTTGGAACATTGTACATTTGAAACCTTAACTTAACATTATTGTGAATCATGATGCTAAAATAAAAATAAATATGGCTTTCTAGTTTCATTAGTTCACATTAGTTATCCTTTAAATTTGAGGCAGGGTATGAAATTTAAAAAGCATATTCTTTAAAGATGGAATTAGAAGATTCTGAAAAATTAGTTTCAAGAGGACTCAACAAATGAAGTAAATTAACTTAGCTTCCTAAAAACAACAGAAGTTTAAAAGTGGGAAAGCTAACTGCTAAAGATTCAGAAATATCCAAAGATTTCTGTACTTTCTAAGATCTCATGTTTAAATGGAATTTAAAAAAATTCTCACTTATCATTTTAGAAACTGATGGAACTTAATTATAGTCATTAATTTTCCACTTATTGTAACATGAATTTGGTACTACCTCCATTTTAAAAAATATGCTTAAGGTAGTCTTAAAAAGATCAAATGATTTGCCCAATATAACTTGGTAATAGGTAAAAGAAGCAAAATATTTAATCAAATTCCTCTGACTTCAAAACTTAAGTTTTTTAGACATTATCTTAAAGATGTCTATGTATTGTCATATACCACTGACAATAAGAGGAGGAATTTGTGGTTATCCTTCATAATAAAAAAAATTTTAAAGACTGAAGAGAGAGGTTGATTGGAGAAAGGATTTGTATGGTAAGGAGTTAATGCATAGATGGTAACCCTGAGTTTTGTCTATTGAAAAACTAATAAATATATATATTGTTTTATTCACATTTGGTGGAGGTAATGGGACATTCTAGTGGTGTGTGGTGGTGGTGTTGGGATACATTATGCATGAAATCTTATCATTGGCAGTATTTTAAAATTGTAAAATGCAGTGACTATTTTGTTTTAAATAGAGAGGTGGCAGAAGAGATTGTACAGTAGATGAGAGCTTACCTTGCTTGTGGCAGACCCAGGTTTGATTCCTTAGCACCTAGTATGTTCCCCAAGCATTGTAAGGAGTAAGGAGTGATCCCTGAGTTTAGAGGCAAAAGTAGCCCCTGCGTACCTCATTCCTGAGCATAAACAAAAATGAGAGAGAGTGCAATAAAAACACATATTGTTAAATGTATAGGAAAAAAACTAATTCCTTGCTCCAGCCCCATTTTCTAAAATTAAATTAAACAAGCACTTATTCCTAGAGCAATATCTAGGAATAATTCATATACAAACATAAATGGGGTGTTTAGATCAGAGGCCAATGATGGAATGAAGGTAAAGAAAGGAAATTTTGTTATGAAGTGTGTTAAATAGAAATTATAAAGAAATTGGTGATTTCTTAAACTTAAAGAAGCAAGATGCAGGACAATGTAATTTAAACTATTCTCTTTCCATAAAAATAAAACCTCTCCCTAATACATGTATGTTGGTTTATGTGTCTATGAGGAAGGATAGAGGAATGTAAACCACTGGCTACCACAAGCAGCTATAATTGGAAGTAGGGAAAGTGTCTAAGATTAGTGTTGAATTTGTGCATCTCAGTATCGTATCATTTTACTCACTTCTACAATCATGAGATTTTTTTTTTGTCATCTAAAAGAAATAGAAACATGGAAATTACTTTGAAGTGAAATAAATCTTATATCATATTGTGTGACTGTGGTTTAGGAATCAAATGTATGAACCCAAATTTGGCAGATAAAATGCTCATTAATTGGGGCAGTTTGAACTACAATTGAACTTGTTTGAAAATTCAAGAATGTTTACTATAATATTCCTTTTATTTTATTTCTAAGTAAGGAAGGTAGAAAGAAGAAATAATATTTATTGTGTATATTTGATTAAATGTCAGGTAGAGTCCATATTCAGTAATTTATAAAATGATCTCATATATTCAATACTGCTATACCTCTAAAAACTACGTCTTGCTATTTTCATTTTATAGATAAGAAAATAGAGGGAGGGGCTGGAGCGACAGCACAGCAGGTAGGGAGTTTGCCTTGCACTCGGCTGACCCAGGTTCGATTCCCAGCATCTCATAGGGTCCCCTGAGCACCTCCAGGAGTAATTCCTGAGTTCAGAGTCAGGAATAAGCCCTGTGCATTGCTGGGTGTGACCCAAAAAGCAAAAAAATCAAAAACAAAAACAAAAAAAAGAAAATAGAGAGAAAAATGCTTTTATCTTGCCTAAGATTATATACTCATTTTCAGAGTCAGTTGTCTATTTTATACTCATAAAATCTCAATGCTCATACTCATATTTTATTTTGTACCACAATATTTGGATCTATGATCTATGTATTTAATTAAACTAAATTATTGAAATCATCAAGTTTAAAAAATATATATAAATGTACTTTTTCCTTAAAGTGTTTAGACAGATGGTCCATAATTCTTCTCTTTGGAATATAAAGATTGATTGGGTAAAATTGATGCCATCTTAACAGAGATTAATTTTTTCTGTTCTAAAAAGTAAAATTGTAGCGAGTAGTTAAAACAAATATAATACCAGGAATAAATAAAGCCAAATTTATTTCTGGTCTTAGGAATTTGATCATTAGTTTTCATCAGCAAGTCACATAAACTCATTTTTTTCAAATTAGAATACACCTTAGAATATTACCTCATTCTTCAGCAAAAAGAGAACTATGGTGAAATGACAGATATCTGTATTAACACTTCCTGTAGCTCATCATAGCTCACTACTTCAATTACCTACAGCCTTTGCCACAATGTATTGACCCAATAGAAAACAGTGACTCTGACAATGAATAAATTTTCCAAAACTGATTCAAAACTCCAGTATAAGCAGACATGACTTTAGAACGTGGCCTATGGACTGTGAAGAAGGTTAAATAAACAGACAAATCCACCAAAACATGCTAGATTTATAGAAGTTAGATTTTCCCCTGCTTTTTATTAAAGATGACAGTGAAAGCTCCTCCTATGCAGATATACAACAGTATTTAAGTCCTCCAGAGACAGAAGCATTTCTGCCTACGCATGAGAGAAGGGTAAATCTGCTTAACAAAGATTGCAGATTCAACCACATCCCTTTGTCCTACATAATAGTAGGCTGATATAAATTAATTAATATAATTTTCAGTTTCAGAAGTAATTCATGTTTGAAAATAATAATGTAAAAAGGTACTGAGAACCCTCTTTGACTTCTCCTTACTGTTACCTTTTTTTTTAGGGAGTACTTTCTTGGTGCGTGTCTGGATCAAGATAATTTATTTGGAGGAATGAATCAGTATAATAAGGGAAATAAGTATCAAAAGGGCTATATCCAAAGACTTCAGTTATTAGTTAACTAACAATTCTTTCATGAATAAAGGGTACTTATAAAAGATCAATAACATATTCCCCCCAACTAAAGAATGAACTCTTCTAAATTATCAAGTCTTTCTTTTTGTGTTGTTTTGTTGTTTTATTTGGGGGGCCTCATCTTTAGATGCTCAGGGCTTACTCCTGACTCTGCACTCAGGAATTACTCCTGATGGTGCACTGGGGACAACACTGGATGCTCAGGATGGGACCCAGATCCTCTGCGTACAAGGCAAGTGCCCTATCCCCTGAACTATTGCTCTGGCCCCATCAATAATCTAGTCTCAAAATGATAGAAGCATCTTGGTCAATCTCCTCATACACTCCTTATTCGCCTGACATTAATATCTTTCTAATTCTCTCTTCTTTTCTTTTGTTTTACTGCTATTCTCTTGGTCACTTAGTTCAGATCTCTATTCTCTTCTTTCCACAGTTGCGAGCTCTCTCTCTCTCTCTCTCTCTCTCTCTCTCTCTCTCTCTCTCTCTCTCTCCTTCCGTCTGGATATGAATTAAAGCAGGATTTCACACATCTACATTTGCTAAAATGCTACATGCTAGATTAATTTTCCAAAAATAGAGTCCTGTCTCAATTATCTATTTCTCTCATAATCATTTAAAAAGTATTTGTTGTTACATAACATAGAATTCACCTGTTTTTAAAATACATAGTCTTTGGTAACTTTTATTGATTGTGGAGTTGTGCAATGCTCATACCACTTCCAGTGATTGTCAGGGAAGCAAGCAGTGCTTAGGGGTGAACCCAGGTCTCCTCTATGCAAGACATGTGCTTTGGTCCTTTAAGCTATATCCCCAGTCTTAGATTTATCTTTTGGAACTTGAATACACAATTGAGCCAAAACTGCAATTACATTATTTGTTGAAAACCTTCCACGTGTGCTGGAGAAATGTCTAAATTTCCAGACACAGGGAGGCTTGTTTGATTCGCACATTTCATGGCTCCCCAGGCACCACTGGGATCTACTACTGGACACAGAATCAAGAGTAGCCCCTGAGCATCACTGGGTGTGGCCCCCCAAACCAAGCAAGCAAGCAAGAAAGCAAGCAAGAAAGCAAACTAACACAGATTCTCCAGCCTGAAACTGATTCACTTACCTGCAACCTCAGAGAGCCACCACAATTTACTCAAACAGTGTAATCATTTATTTCTTTTCTGTGGAACAATTAAGCTATTTTTTAAATGGTATAAACTATACTGGCAATCATTGGAAGTTCAGTATTTAGTTGACAAAAGTCTCCAGTAGATGTGATTCTTTGTATGTGCATGTTCTCAGTCTGTCCAGCTCTTGGCATTTATGTTGTAGTCCACTTTGCACAGTTCTGAAAATAGCTTTAGCCCTGTAGTGGGGTTAACAATTCTTAGAAGATGGACCAGGAGATAATACAGCAACTTTAACCTGAGCTCACCCTTGGCCATACTTGCATACAGACCTCCAGGCCTCCAACGCTGCTCTGGCAGCCTTGTGGTGAGGCCCCAAAGCAGGCTCCTCAGAAGCCTTGACAGGCTGAAGCTAACATTAAGTCTCAACTAGGCCTCAGTTTCTGTTTCCCCAGAGCAGGACTTGAGTTTCTGGTAAGCTCCCAGTTGAGTAATTCACCTAGATAAGAAACTGGGCATTTGGATCTGGCCAGTCATGAGGGGTCACCGCATTCTTCCTAAAAAGAACCCCACACTGCTACTGGTACCTGCTGTCTGATTGCTGGCCACTGTTGTAATAGGGCAATGCTAAAAATAGATCAGTATATAAACCGCTTCTTGACTGAGCCCTATATGAACTGCTTGTGAGTTGGAGTTGTGGCCCTTGTCAAGACGCCGCTGCGTTGGATGAGACTTGGACCCCAGCTCGTGCTAGCGCTGGCTTGGGCTAGTAATCAAGTTCCTTTGCTTGTGCATTATCATGTGTGGAACTGGGTCTGTCTGCAACTGGGGATCTGAAACTTGGGCACAACAAGTTGGCTTGACACCATAGGATACAAGCAGGACCCTTGCATTGAACTCGATCATGGTGGCTGACAGAGAATCAGAGGTGGGGCTTCTAGGCCTCTTGAGAAAGTTCGGAAGCCCCTTTAGAAATTGTTTTAAAAATGGCTTGATTTGCAGTAAGTTGATCTTTAATTACTATTTTTGAGAGAATTAGTGATATCACCCAGAATGTCTTTATAGGTTTAACAGTGAGGAATTTGTTGAATGTGAGGCAGCTGTGCTTCTAAACGCCAATCCCAGGAACTTCGCTAATTCTTCAAGAGAACAGTTCAGGGAACTTTTATCAAAGGAGAGTTACAGATTCTGATTAAAATGTATTTTCTTTTATCAGAAAGGTAAGACCCTTATCTACTGTTTTCCAAAGGCTTGGTGACTGTTTTTGAACATAAAGATCAAAGAACTTTGCTCTCCCACTCCAAAGCGACTGTAAGATATTTCAGAAAGTTAAAATGTGAGGAATATTGTATTTGAATGTGAATTATTTGAATGTGAATCCTGAACATTATTCACAGTTGCTCATCTGATGTTTTGAAACAGTACCAAGACAAATGTCTTAGATTTACAAGTAGTTGTGAATGTTTCCACTGCCCAGTCAGTCTATTTTTCTTTTCATAGCAACATTTGGAAGGTAGGTGCCCTGACTCACACCTTTCATTAGAATCTTTTATCCCCACCTATTTTTTTTAGAGCCCTGTGAATAAAATATCCGAAGAGCTGGTTCTTGAAAACACTGGATGTATAAGAGAACAATACGAGAGCTGAGTCCATTATCTTTTGAATTAGTCAGTTCCTTCTCAAAACTGATGTGGAAATTCAGGATAAAACAGAGAGATTTAAAGTAGGGTGATCTGGACAATGCCAAAAAGATCAGAGTGGTGGGAGGAGGATTATGGAAGAAAGAAGAAAAGATGAGGTGGGGTGAAGAAGAGGGTAAAGTCTCTCTATAGATTTAAATAAGCTTTAGGCAATTATCTGAACTTTCAAGGGAATTATCTGAGCCACACATCTAAATTTGTTGAGGTCCCTCCACTGTAGTTAGTATCTGGTTGAGGTTTCCATGGTAAACTTGCTTTCTTATGCTATGGAGGGCCTCACAAGTCAAACCGATTCAGTGAAATCTTCAAAGTAAATCTGGTGTCCACCAAAGCAATTCACAGCCCTGTTTACAACATTTCCATCTGTCTCCTAGACTGTCTCCAAGGATGCAAACTTTGGATATTACATTTGTTGTTTGAACACAGAGCTCTTTTGTCAAAGGAGTGAGAGTGCCCTCTGGCCCACAATTTTAATAAATACTTGGTAAATTTTAGTCCTCTCAGCAAGATAGAAGTGAACTTAGCAATTCATAGACCTGTCTGACTTTGACAGTTTAATAACAAATCTATAATATATGTGCCCCTGTATATTTAAATAAATAGCTAAATAAATTGATCATTGCCAGAAAAAAATTATTTGGAGCATTATTTACTTTTGCATATCTTATGGGGTTCAGAATTTTAAACATATCAAAATTTTTTTTAAAATTGAACCACTCCAATAATCCAATTGTAAATTGAAACAAATAACAAAGAAAGGAAATTTTGGCAGATTGGGAGACACAAAATGAAGCATTTTTGTATAAGTTAATAGAAATTTTCAAGTGTTCTACCATTTACTTGGGTACTTGAATGTTTGAATATGTTTGGATGTAACTAGTTGCATTTGTCAGTGGCTCTAGGTTGGAATGGAGCAGAAAGTCCTTCAGATGTCATTTATCATACTCAAACAGGCCTTTTCATTCCACAGTCAGATATTTTAGAATCCACAAAAAAACGGAATTCACTGGGAGGAAACAACTTGGTAGTTACCTGGTGAAACAATAGGAATGACACAACTTTCATTGAACTGCTAGGGGTAAAGTGGATTGTTGGCCTTTTATCTTTTATCTCTGAAATTGGTGGCCCAGCAAGTGGCTTTGTTAAATCTGACACATCTTGAGTTTGCTTTTTTTCAATTGCAAATTTAGCAGCTAGTGGTTTTATCTTTATTTTTTTTTCCCTCAGTCTCTACATTTCCACATTTCAGAGACTATTTTAATAAGCTTATCATTAAATACTTAGAAAATCTGTGGTTTTAAGCTCTACTGAACATCTTACCCTAAACACAGAATATGTACTTAAACAGAAAGAAAAAAAACATGAGAGGAAGCAGTCCATCATTTGTAATCCATAGAGATATGTATTAAAAGAGAAACATTGAGAAAAATTAAGTATAGTTCATCCCAAACAATAAAACAAACCATAACATGGGTCCAAGTACCTTTATTTTGATGGTATCATGAATTCTAAATAAATCTGGTTTGGCTGAACAAAAATACATATATACACAACACATAACTTGTCGGATGGACTCCACAAAGTCTTCTGTTTCATGTGAAGTTTCACTGAACAACGGTTAAAGCTTTTCAATTTACATTGCATTATTAGTTGTTTTATGTTAGAAAACAACTTGCCACACTCAACTTTTAAAAATGAGTTCCTTTCTCAGAAGATAATTTAACTTTCATGTATTGGTTGCATTTCCTTTCTCAATTACTAATTACTGAAGATTAATGTTTTCAAACAAGCCCGTTTCTCTATATAATCCGTCTCTCCTTCCTGCTTCGATCTAGCAGGAAGCCTGTTGAAAGAGGTCATAATCCTTTTGTTTGCAACTTTGGTTGACGACATGGGAATGTTTAGTACATAAAGACTGAAGGAAAAATATTTGTGAAGAAGTAGAAATACAGATTATGAGAGATACTAGATTTTCCTTGCAGGGAATGAACTGTAGCCTGTCAGCATACTAAGGACCTCGGTTTTTGTTTTGCTTTTGTTTTGGAGGGCCACACCTGGCAATGCTCAGGGGTAACTCCTGGCTCTGCACTCAGGAATTACTCCTGGCAGTGCTCAGGGGACCTTAGAGGGTATCAAGGATTGAACCCGGGTGGGCCCCATGCAAGGCAAATACCCTAACGGCTGTACTATCTCTCCAGTCCTGCTTTACAAATGATTTCCAGAAACTTGAAGCTGACTAAAAAGAAGCACACACAACACCATATACCCTGTGAAAACCTTTCAAAGCAAAAGTTGCTTTATTCAATTCAACTGTTTTTAATCACTACTGCATATGAGAATATGTATTGTGTTGAATTATTATACACCTAAAACTCAACTATCAGTAACTTTATAGCTCTTAAATTAAAAAATATTTAAATAAATAAAAAGAAAAAATGAAAGAAAAAGATCAATATGCGATTACAACATCCTTCTCTGATCTCCATAGAAATTTTACCTATTGGGAGAAAAGTAGATATTGATCACATATTCTCTATTTTTTTAATTTATGTCCTACTTGTATAAATTTTAACATAAATACGTTTGCATTTTAATGTTTTATAATTGCATATGTAAGTTTTATACTGTATCACAATTTTTAAAGTTGCAAGCATAATTATAAAATAGTAAAATTAAAATAGAATAAAATTATATAAATATTATAATATAATTAAAAATAAAATTATAAATATATAATAGTCTTTGATAATTTGGGGGCTGGAGCAATAGCACAACGGTAGGGCATTTGCCTTGGCACTGCCAGCCTGCCCGACCCGGGTTCGATTTTGTCACCCCTCTTGGAGACTCCGGCAAGCTACCGAGAGTATTCTACCCACACAGCAAAGCCTGGCAAGCTCCCCGTGACGTATTCCGTATGCCAAACACAGTAACAACAAGTCTCACACTGGAGACGTTACTGGGCCCGCTCGAGCAAATCGATGAGCAACGGGAAGACAGTGTAATGCAGACAATTTTGATCAATAACAAATTATATTAACTACATCATACAATCATAAACCTTTAAAAATTTTATTAAGATACCATGATTGACAAGAATTGTTCATAATATATTTGTTTCGTGCATGCAACATTCCACACCTATACCAATGTCCCCTCCCCTACACTGTTTACAATTACAAAAATTGTATTTAAATTTATTATAGAATTTCAATTTTATGTCCACAAATGGTTTATTTACTCATTTATTTATTACTGGAGAGAGATTTGCATCATACCCAATGGTGTTCAGGGATTATTTCTGACTCTGTGCTCTGAGGTTACTCCTGGTAGTATCTGGAGATTACATACAGCACAGACAGAACCGTGGTTAGTCACATGCAATGCAAGCATTTTAACCCTTGTGCTATTTCTCCAGTACCACAAAAAGTATTTGTCTAGGCTTCAAAAATAAATAAATAAATAAATAAATAAATAACACTGTAGCACTGTCCTCCCGTTGTTCATTGATTTGCTCGAGCAGTCACCAGTAACATCTCCATTGTGAGACTTGTTGTTACTGTTTTGGGCATATCCAATACACCACAGGGAGCTTGCCAGGCTCTGCCGTGTGGGCGGGATACTCTCGGTAGCTTGCTGGGCTCTCCGAGAGGGGCGAGGAATCGAACCCATGTCGGCCGCATGCAAGGCAAATGCCCTACCCGCTGTGCCATTGCCCCACAGAATTGCTCTTTGTGCATTTTTTAAAACTTTCCATTTTATTTTATACAATGCAAAATATGCTACATTGGTGTTTATAAATAAATATACGTATACTTAAAAAGTTTGGAGCTGAACACTTAGAACCCACTGAGCTATATCTAACAACAAAATGAAGGGTAGCACTTCCTTTTCATGTGGCTAACCTGAGTTTGATCTCTTAGGGTACAGTCAGAAATAGCACTCCTTGAGCACTGCTGGGTGAGCACTCATCTCCTTTTCCCCAAGAGAAAGAAAAAAGAAAGAATGCTTTCATGCTTTCGTTTACTAACTAAATAGCTTGAAGGAGTGAAAGAAATGATATTTGGTCATCAGCGGGTAGAAGTTTTCTGACTGAAGTTTCACACACAGCTATGGCATATGGTTGTAGGGGATAGCTTTTATACAACATCTCCTCATCACAGATTTCTATAGTCAATCCATATTTTGTCAATCACAGTGAAGTGCCTTGAGGAAAGGGTATTTTTTTAGCAGCAGAAAGACTGGCTTCTACATTCACCCTTATGACTCTGCTTCCTGCCCAGAGACTGGAATGAAGGGCTATGGAATCATATATTCTGGCTCCTTAGTACTTCTTCAACCTTCCAGAGAAACAATGTTAAATTTTGATGACTATATTATTGAAATCAAGATTCACAATATTGATATTTCCTTTACTTACTGCATGTGGTATAAATTATAATGATAGTAATAAGCCACAATATCTCATCATATGCTTTTTTGAGTCTTCCAAGAAGAACTCAGGAAGTGGGGGTTCTCTGCACCTCAGGTCTTTGCTCAGAACTAAGGATAAAGTGGTGCTCAGACTCTATAGTACTGGGGATTTTCTGGACCATTCTAGCAGTACTTGGGCTATCCAAGCTACAGACAGAACTTCTCAGGCGCCTCCATGGCTGCATGTAGTGATCCCAGGGGAGCGTGTGGTGCTAGCTATGGAACCTTAACTTTTTATGGGGTTTTGTGGGGGTTTTTCTGTTTGTTTGTTTGTTTTTTTAGTAACACCCAGTGATGCTCAGGAGTTACTCCTGGCTCTGTGCTCAGGAATTATTGCTGGCGGTGCTTGGAGGACCATATGGGGTGCTGGGGATTGAACCCAGGTCGGCGTGTGCAAGGCATATGCTGCACCTGTTGTTCTATCGCTCTGCCCCCCCCTTTCTTTCAGCTTAACTTCTATATATGTTTCTAAGAAATTCATGTTTGTCCATTCTGAGGTTTCTTTCTTATAAATCGTTGATTCAATGAGCTGTTTCAGATTTTTTTTCCCCTAAAAGTTGTGAAAATCTGTTATTTTGGAAGTTTCAGGAATGTGCCACTTAAGAAAAAAAATGGGACATCTGTCTCTGATCAGTCTTCTGTATGTCCTCAACTTTGCCCTACTTGTAAAATCTCCCAATATTTTAGGTATGTTTCATCTTCAGTAAGTTAAACTCAGATTGTGAGTTTCTGGGCTTTCTTTGCACCCCAGAAGTCATTTTTCACCTTTTTTTAAATTCAATGAATCATCTTTCGATTGGTGAAGAGAGAAAGAGAATGATTAAAAAACAGAAAGTCCTGCAGTTTAATTACTTGAATTGAGTCTCTGCAAAATCACGGGAAGTTTTCTTTAACAGTTTGTTTTACTTTTTGGCAATGGAGAGATGGTTCTGCGGGTCGGGAGCTTGTCTTGCACCCCTTCAACCAGGGATTAATCCCTAACATCCTATTTAGTCCTGATCTGTAAGGTGTGATCCCTGAGTGCAGAGTCAGGAGTAAATCCTGAGCACTCCAGGGGTGGCCCCCCAATACAAAAAAAAAGTTTTAGTTTTAGCTAGAATGTGCATAAGATATGTTTAGGAACATTGTCTTTTAGGTACAGAAGTGGACATTTTTACTCTAGTTTGACACAACTTTTGTATTGTGTACACCTCTAGAGAATATGTAAATATATGTAAATAAACATTTATAAATAAATAAATATACTCTATACTATTTATACTATTTATTTATTATAAATAAATAAATATACTCTTCTCTTTTTTAATAAAATGCCTATTCTTGTATAATTCAAAATAGCTTTGTATAGAGTTACTCATAAAGCTCAAATAGTGTTTAATTACAAAGTAAAAGGTAAAAGGTAAAGGCCCTCCTGTTGATCGTCGATTTGCTCGAGCGGGCCCAGTAACGTCTCCATTGGAGACTTTGTTGTTACTGTGTCTGGCATATCGAATATTCTCGGTAGCTTGCCGGGCTCTCCGAGAGGGGCGGAGGAATCGAACTCAGGTCGCCATGTTAGCCGCTTGTAAGGTGAACGCCCTACCCGCTGTGCTATCGCTCCAGCCCGCTCGAGCAAATTACAAAGTAAACATCTAAAATGTTTACTTTGAAGAAGAACTGTATACTCTGATAACTAACATTGATTTTCTATTAAACTGGAAGTGTACTTAGTCATGAAATTAAATTCAACAAGAAATATTTATGATGCACCCTTAGAGACTTTTTTGTGAAGATAGGAATGTGAAGAATTTCATAATGAACAACGCTCCAAGGAAGATTCTTTAGTTGACACCTTCTGTGGTTTAGTTTTTAATTTATGTGGTTTAGTTTACAATTTATGTTCTCCTTTGAGAAAATTCTGTGCAGAAATACCTGTAATCAAATCCTGGTTCCACTATGCCGTGTGGATGTAAATAAATCAACTACTCAGAACCTGTTTTCTTATCTATAGTTTGGGAAATGTAATGTCTTTCTCAAAAGGTAAAGGAAAGGATTAAAATATGTTACTTAGAAGGGGATCGATCATCTATAATTCCTATTGACTGTGGATAAATTCTCTGTGTGTTTAGGCCCCTTTCTAGTTGTCATTCTGAGGCACCTTTTCTTTCTCTACTTCCTATGCTGAAGCTTCCACTTGTTCCTTCTACCTCTGCAGAGCACCTTTTTAGGTTAATTCCAGTTCTGTTTTAGAAAAAAGCAGATATAGAAAAGGCTGAAGCACGCCCCTGGATTTCAAGTTTTCTGAATTAAAAAAGATATCTTACTGCACTTGCTGTTTTACCAAGCATAATAGCATATTTCATTTAAGAAAAAAATTTTAAAAGAATTAATCCAGGCTAAACAGGAACTCCTTAATAAGCTCCCATTAGGGTGTACCATGTGATTCAAAAGACTATTATTAAGCATTTATATGGCACTTTGTATTTACAAAGTAGTTTATAATTAGTTTTATAAGTAATTTATAATTCACAAAGACTCTCTGAGCTAAATTGGTATTGTTGTCTCTATCGTAAAACTGAGGGAACAAAGGTAGTTAATGAAAGTTATTAATTTGCCTAAGGCATCAAAAAGGAACTACCTCATAGCTCTCACTTTCCTCAAAACAGGTACAGTTGCCACCTAATTTTCTTAAAGGGAAAATACAGAGCAGTACTATTCTTACAGATACTACAAGAGCAGTTGCCTTGAAATTTATCTACTTCAACCATCTAGCATTTGAATTTTGCTTTTTATGCTGGATATTTGATGCGTTGGTCTGGCTCGTTCGCACCCGTCAGAAACATCTTCCATAACAACTTCAGTGAAATAAGGAAGTTTCTTTCCAAAAACGAACCTTTTCATCCTGCATCCCAACCCTCACCACTCTGCAATTAGTAGAGCATTCCCTGTAAGCAGTAGTTTAAGGGGTGCGGTAAAGAGTGAGATACTTCCTGTGGAAGTCAAGAAGTCCCCAAATTGGTCTACAAGTTGCATATCCCCTCCTCCACTGTCACAAATTGGTCTTGGCTGCATCAAAAAGTCTATTAGGTAAAGGAATTTCCTTCTCTTGGAATTATACTTAATTATCCACAGATTCTCTCCTTATTAATTCTTTTCATTCCTTTCTGCACACTATCCAAACTTGTTTCCCAATATCCCAGCACTGGTAAGAAACCAGCATTTAACCTACTTTCAAATGGCTCAAAAAAAAAAGTGGGTAGATAAAATAACAGAAAATAACAGAAAATAATATATTTACTTAAACCTTATATAGTAATGCATTGTGTTTTCATATCAAGTATTTTGATTATTTTAATGTATAAATATCATTATAGATTTTTAATTATGCAAGATGTCATTTTAATAAGTGTAACACTATAAACATTTACATATACATTTACATGAATATATATTGCAAAGTCAATATAATTTAAAGGATAGAAAGAATGGAAAGGGGATATAGTATATATATAGTACATCAATATCTAATATATAAAATTGATACTCAAATATGCATTTATTTTTTATGTGTAAAATATACATATTGATTTACAAATTTTTTTTTGGTTGGATCTTACCTGAATTTGCTCAGAGCATATTCTGACTCTGCACTCAGGGATCAATCCTGGAGGACTTGGGAACCACATCGGGATCTGGTACTCAAACCCTGGTCTGCTGCATGTAAAGCAAAGGCTTTACCAGCTATCCTACGCCTCCAACCCTGATTCTCAAAATATATTATGTACACATACTTTATATTAGTATGTAGTTTATAGTTTGATATTTATGAATGATGTATGTGGGTATTATATGTATAAATGATCTCAATATATGTTGTATCCCTACACCGTATATTATTTATGGAAATATGCTGGTTATTAAAACAAAAAGTAAATTTAGTGATTATTGAAATGTTTTGAAAGCTAGTTTGAGGCATTATGGTAGTTGAAATGCTTGAAATACTTGAAGTTTAAACATTTAAAGTTATATGTTTAAAATGATTTCCTCTGAAGATTGTTGCCTATCTCTTAAGAAGTTCATTTTCAAACCACTAGATTGCAATGATTATGCCTGAAAGTCAGAATAATAACTACTAAAATGGTATAACACCCAGTTAATATAGAATTGTCTTAATTGTGGCAAGCATATCTTTGAGGAATGTTTATATTTCGATTATTTAGAAACATGAGTCATACAAATTCAGTTACTACATTTGATTTAAAGATTATTTACCTATCAAGCTATCCACCATAATAACATTTCTCCAGGTGAGTGGTTGGTGGAATACTTCTTAGAAATTATGGATTTGGAGTGTGAAACTGTTTCTAAAGAATACAGATCCAGAACAAGACTGGTATTGAATTAAGTAAATTATCAAATGAACAGTGAGTCTGGAGAGTTGAAGTAGAATTAGCAAAGGAAGATGGCAAAGATATTACTCACCAATTAAGATAAAGCATCCACCTAGATTGACACTTTCATAAGCCCAGACAGTAGCAGATGCACAAAGGCACATATACCTGAACACATGTACAATGGCAATTAGGGAAACTGAGAGTATAAAAAACAGATAGAAGAAAGAGAGGTAGGAATTAGTGCAATTACTATGCACTGATTTTTGGAGAAATAAGGAAAAAGAAGATAAAGCAATGAGTAGAAGAGTATTTTAATGATAACTAGGAGCCAACCTTAAAATATAATCTAGGACGAATGTCAGTTTTGCAGTTTAGAACAAAGAACAGGGATTAGCAGGAAAATGAAGGAGAAACAGAATAATACAGCAACTGAGGGAGATAAATGGCATACCCAAGAATGAGAACTTTGCCATGCATGTTGTTCCTTACTCGAAATACTGTTACTATTCAAGTTCTGGGGCCTCAACTGGACACAATCTTTTATCCCTGCCAAAAGTGTGTGGTATTTAGGGGATGTGGACAAATCTCCACAGGAACTTGGCTGAGACCTACAGATATATTTTTACCTGCAAAGGCAAACAACCAGGGCATTAACTTGCTCTACCATTTAGCACTTAGCATTTGAACCACAGCGGTCCAGACTAGTGTGGTCCATCTTAAACTGAAATTAGAGTTCTGTCATCTTCTTTTTAGGCATTGATTTTTTTCAAGATTTACAAAATAGGAGATTTACAGTGCACTGTAGCACTGTAGCACTGTCCTTGCGTTGTTCATCGATTTTCTCCAGCAAGCACCAGTAACATCTCCATTGTGAGACTTGTTGTTACTATTTTTGGCATATGGAATACATCCTGGGTAGCCTGCCAGGCTTTGCCTTGCGGGCAGAATACTCTCAGTAGCTTGCCAGGCTCTTCAAGAGGGGTGAAGGAACCAAACCCAGGTCAGCCTCATGCAAGGCAAACGCCCTACTAGCTATGCTATCAGTCCGGCCCAGGAGATTATAAAAGCTATACAAAACCTCAGAGATATACTTCCTTTGTCTAATAAATGAGCAACACTTAAATGAAAAGTCTGAAATTAATTGGCTATGAAAATATGGTCAAATCATGAAATCATGCAGGGATTGCAATTCCTTATCTGAAAATTGATATACTGACGATGATGAGTTTCTTACATAATATGTAAGAAACTCATAATATGTAAGAAACTCAAGATCCAAATGAATTTCTTTGTAACTCTGAGGGTGGGAAATTTTAAGTAACTTTTTTATAATTCATCTTTTATATAATTCAAAGAAGTCCTGTGGAGTGAATTATTCATTTCCTACAAGTAATTTAGCAGTTCTCCAAACTTTAGGTTACCAACTATATTCAATATCTGCCCCAGTCTCATCTATGAAACTCTACAAACATGTAAGAATATCCGTAATTAATTTAGCCCAAGAAACCTATATTTGTTTGATAAGTATATCTTTGTTATCAAGTTCTCAAAGGTTCCGTTCTTTTCCTAAACTCAAGTTGTGCGTATTTATTTTCCTCATTGTGTTCAGTATTTTGGTCTCCTTAATTCTCCTCAGTTTCTTACCTGTGCAAGCATTTTATGTGTCTCTTGGAAGGGGACCATTTAGTATTTGGAAAACATAAGAGACACAGACTTTTGTCACTAAGCCTGCTGACAGTACATCTTTCTTCACTGGCATCTGAGATTTAAAAAGATGAGTTCTATTTTTGTATGCATTCAGGGTGGGTTAAAATAAGTTTGATTCCTTTTTCTACCCTCTTGTCATATATCCTCTAAAGTGATCCAAATTTCAAAAAGAAGAAGTGAACTGCAATCCTGTATTTATAATCCTGATTAAATTTGAATTAGAAAAATAAAATGAGAAGGCCCTCAATATATTGAGTCATCTGAAGGCATCAACACCAAACGGAAAGAAACATGGGTCGTACAAATTCACCTGTTGTACTCAATGGCTTAAATATAAACACTCAACAGACAAAAGAGCAAAAATGAGGCAAAGCATTGATTAGTGAACCCTGTACATCCTGTTCAGAGATCAAAGGGGCCAATGAGCAGGGATCAAAGTGGGGCGAAACGCAGAACGTCGTATCCTTGCACAGAGACGTTTCTCACGATGCGGTCTGACTCAACAGGAACCACTGCTCAACAGCTGCAAAGGGAAAAAGAAAAACAATCCTGAAGACCATTCATGAGGTAAGCTTATGCTCTGTGTTTCTTTCACGACAGAGCCATTTCAGTATCTTGTGCCAATTTTCAGTGTAGAGATTTTTTGGGGAAAAATCAAACTTTTGCCGCAGTCAGTAAAGTGCCCTTTAGAAAAGGCACAAAACCACAAGATCACTGCAGCCATGCCACTGCACCTCACCTGACTCCTGTGAAAAATTTAAATATATCATTTGTAAGCAGATTAGCATATATCATTTGTTAGCATGTTTCCACCATGCTTACATTTTTCTTACCTAACGTATCTGTGAAAGACTAAAACGTAATCTCCTTAAACAATACATACACAATTGTGTATGTTCACAGTTGTGAAAATATCTATAACAATGACATGTTTCGTTTACAAAAAAATTTTTACATAAAAACATTCATTTTCTTATCATAAGCTTACTAAAATATAAATCACTCGTCATCAAGCTATACAGCTGGTAAATAACAGAGTAAAGTCTTTCTTCCCAGTAAGAGTGTAATGGAACTTCTACACATGGTAGGTAATAAAATACAAATTTTCAGAACAAAATACAAACAGTAATGAAAGGAACAATAAAGAGGCAGAGTGCTTGAATGTAAACAGGGTAGTGGCAGGCATCTCTTGAAAACCACTTGATATATAAGGCTATAAATATTTAATTTGTGTTGTCACCTTCTTATACAGTTCGGTTTTGGAGTGCAATGCCTTACTTAAATAAGGCATCCGTTAATGGCTCATTAATTAGTTAAATAAGCCTCTGCAACTACCTTCCTGAGAGACTCTCAAGTTAGCAACATACAGATTATCAGTAAGAGCATGTTTTTCCTTAAAATGACTTATTTCACTCATTATTTAAACTTTCTCCTAGCAATCTTTAATTTCATACTCCACTTTCCATGACTTTTTGCAGTTTGGAAATTAAAGTCATGAATGGTTTCCTAAAATTTATCCATGTCTCAGCTTCTTCCCTCCCCATTTGCATGGAATGACCCCCTACACTCTGAAAGCATTTTTACTTTTATTTTCCCACCATGCTTTACAAGACTGGTAAAGATAGGGTTTTATGTAAGTGAATTTTCAACACCACACCCTCCACCAGTGTGTTCATCTCCCTCCACCATTGTCTCAGTGTCTCCTGTTCCCTATCTAGCCAGCTATCTGCCATGGTCATCTCAGTTCTGTAGATCAGTTCTTAGGTTTTATTGCCTTTGATATTTTCTTATATTCCTTTTATATCCCAAATATGAGAGATAATTCTGTATCTGTTCTTTTCTGCTGGCTAACCAATGAACATGATACCCTCCAATTCCATTTACATAATGTCATGATTTCATCTGTACTTACAGACAAGAATTATTTCATAGTGAATGAGAGTGTGTGTGTGTGTGTGTGTGTGTGTGTGTGTATTCCAGTTTCTTTATCCAGTCATCTGTTCGAAGGCATTGGGTTATTATATTTTGGCTTTGTTTAACAATGCTGCAATGAACATAGTAGTGAAAATGTCTTTGCTGAATAGAATTTCTGGGTGCTTGGGGAAAATGCTCAGAATTCTTTATTGAGAAGTGTCCATATTGTTTTATAAAAAGCTCAGCAAAAAGGAATGCCCTGCCACAGAGGCAGGGCAGGATGGGGGGTGGGAGGGATACTGGGATCAGTGGTGGTGGAGAATGGGCACTGGTGGAGGGATGGGTACTCGATCATTGTATAACTGAAACCCAAGCACAAAAATTTGTAAGTCTACAACTGTACCTCATGGAGTTTCACTAATAAAAAATAAATAAATAAAAAGTTCAACATTACCATCAGCAGTAGATGACAGTTTTTATTTTTCTGTATCCCTACCAACACTGGTTGTTTTTGATCTTTTTTGATGTACATCAGTTCACACTGGTGTGAAGTGATAACTCATTGTTGTTCAATTTGCATATGAAAGCCTTCCCTCTAAGACCAGGCATAATACAAAAGGCTGTCCACTTTCACCACTATTACTTAACTATTATTTAATATAGTATTGGAAGTCCTTGCCATAGTGTTTGGGCAAAAAAGAGATATCAGGCACTTCTAAATTTGAAATGAAGTCAAACTGATACTATTTTTAGGTGGTATGATGCTATATTAGACTCTACCAAAAAAATCCTAGAAACAACAGTCTTGTAAAGTCTTGTAAGGCAATATGACAGGCTACAAATTCAACACAGATAAATCTTTATCAACCCTATATGCAAAAAACAAATTAGAAGAGAGAGAAATAAAAGTATAATCCCATTCATAATTGTCCTCAAAAAATCCAGTGCCAGGGAATTCATTTAGCAAAAGAAGTGAAAGGCTTATGTGAAGAGAACTAGAAACCTCTGATTAAAGAAATAAAAGGAGACATGAAGAAATAGAAACACACCCCTATTAATGAATTTAAAGAATTAATATCATCAAAAATGACAATCCCATCCTAACATTATACATACACATTAAATGCAGTTCTTTTAAAAATATCTATGGCATATTTTAAAGACATAGACCAAATGCTGCTAAAATTTATGTGGAATAATAAAACCTCTTGAATAGTGAAAGCAATCCTAGGAAAAAAGAATACAGGAGACATTTTCCCTCCAAATTTAAATTACGTTATACAACTATAGTAATAAAGGACAGATTCTTAGACAATGGAGTGGATGGCAGAGCCCAGAGACAGTTCCTAGACAAAAGAGAACAAAGTATGAAGTAGAGTCAGGCAAGCATCTTCATCTAACGGTGTTCAAAACCATAAGTCACAGGCACTTACTTTTAATAATTTCATTTTCCTTAGGTATTACCTAGCTTTTTTCCCCTCTCACAGATAATTTCATCTCATAGTCAAAATCTGATGTTGAATTTGTCTTTTTAAAATCTAAAAATGTCAGCTTTATATCTTTTCTACAATGATTTTAAAGTTGGTAGTTCATGTTCAGGGCGATAGCACAGCAGTAGGGTGTTTGCCTTGCATGCGGCCGGCCCAGAACAGCGGAGTTTGACTCCTCAGTCCCTCTCGGAGAGTTCGGCAAGCCACTGAGAGTATCTCGCCCACGCAGCAAAGCCTGGCAAGCTACCTGTGACTTATTCAATATGCCAAACACAGTAACAACAAGTCTCAAAATGGACACGTTACTGGGCCTGCTCGAGCAAATTGATGAACAACGGGAGAACAGTTCATGTTCATGCTTCATACCTGCCATGCCACTGTAATCACTTGACTAAAAGTGCCAATGACTCACACCAATGGCAAAGCTCCCACGTATTCACCAGCTTTATCACTTTATTACTTCTTGGACTTTCCTCATAGTGAAAGTTGAAAATAAAGAACATCTCAGTATGCTAGTTTTAGTTTGATGCCTTCACTTGGAGTCCTCCATTGCTGATGGGATTTTTCCCTTCAGTTTCAGTGGAGTTGAGCAAGTATATAGGCCTTTAGTTTCATGGCATTAGTTTTCTCATTTCATGCCTATTATTCCTGTATTAGTAAATGACGTCTAATATGTTGCAATGTCTCTAATCACGAATGTCTGCATACTGTCTGAATTTTCTTAGGGATCAAAGAGACCTGAGAAGATTTCTAAGGTCTTATTGTCATCTTCATGTTGTTGATGGTGGTGATGTTGATTCTACTGTCCCTTTTCAGCAATACAAGTATAGGAATGAGCAATACATTCTTCCTGCCCTTTGCAGTGGTGCATAAAGAATGATGCAATTACCAAAGATATGGTTGGTGAGATGTGAAACCCTGTGCTACAATATAAAGGTAAAAAGCATACGGATAACACATGGGTCTTTTCCCCTTTGTTCCCGGGCCTAGAAGAATGCACAGCAGCTGTCTCAGCTGGAAACTGTTAATGCAGGAAGTTTGACTGTCCCTAGAAATTCCCTAGGGACCCACATGGCTTGTCTGCGGCTACTTTTTCCATTTCAAAATAAAGTCTTTATTTCAATATCCTATATTTTAAAAAGTATTTTATTTAACTTGGATGATTTGGAAAGTTTTCAGATCATATTTCTAATAGTCCCTGTTTCCTCTTTAATATTCATTGACACTGAATTTAAATATTTTTCATTATCTGTCAAAAATTTTCTTACTTTTTTATATTTTAAATGAACATTCAAAATGTTTGTAATTTTAATCTATTTTTCTCTAGCTGGTTTTTCTTTTTAAACCTCATTTGTTTTGTTCATTTTTCCTTTACTAATTTATCAATTCAATAACTGTGTCAATCACTATGTGTCAGATATTATTTAGTTTTGACATTATCTTTTTAGGGATGCATTAGAAATGATCTTTTAAAGGAGTGGGCAAAAAGGGTCTCCCCAAGTGGTGCTCAGAAGATATGGGAGTCCCAACTGTTGAAGCTCAGCCAATAAAGCCACTGGTCCAGCATAAGAGCCAAAGAGTGTGTAGTGCTTGAGCCCTATAGAGCTGGGGATGCCCTGGGCCACCCTGGTGGTGCTGGGGGTCTCAAGACCCACACCTAGTGACCAAACCTAGTTCTGCACTCAGTGATGCTTAGGGAATCCTGTGGTGTCAGGAATTGAACTGGCGTGAGTGCATACATGCAGCCTAATCTCTTTATTATCTTCCACCTCCACGATAAAAATGATCTCAGTCATCACACTTTTGCTTCCTCTAGAATATCTATTCCTATTCAATAATACATGTTTTTATACTACTACTATATATACATATATATAAGTTTCATACAAAAACTAGTGTCAAGGATTCTTCCGTTGCATTCTAAATCTCAAATTCACATTCTTTTCTAATACTCTGTGCACTGTTATACTCTATACCTACATCTATCAAGATTCATTTTGCTCCCCTTCCAAATCTGGCTTTTGTTTTTGGACAGTTTAGAATATTCCTATGATATTCCTCTCAACATCTTCTGATGACATTTTTGGTTCTCAGTAAAATCAAAGAGAAGAGAGCAATCTCTATGGGCTCTTACATCTTGTATATGTGCTTCAGCAAAGTGGTCCACTTCAGTATTGATCTATGTGTCCACCGACAGTGTCAATCCCGCATTTTACATTTATTGTCCCAGATGATATCAGGCTTCCTAGAATAAATAGAGTAGTTCTGATTAATTTAGTCACTTATTTATTCAACACATATTTCTTTGGGGACATTTAAAATAGATTCTATAGAAAATAATTTGTTTTTGAAAATGTCAGATTTATGTTTTTATGGAAATGCTTTATGTGTTAGTTATTCTTTGTGAGGTTATTTAACCTCTTTTCTTCATCTGTGCATACTTAGAGGAGAATCACTACAGGAAAACATTACTTCTCATTCTTATTATTGTACCGAATATTCTATGTAATATTCCTAACAAACATCTGCATCTAGAAGTGTGATCACAATCATGGCTCCTTGTTTTATCAGTGAATTATTTTTACTTGGTTCTCCTTAATAACTCAGCACTTTCCCCCCTCCTAATAATACAGAATGTCAAGAGGCCTGTCTCTTCAAGCAATGTGGCCTCGTAGCGTAGCTGGTACTAGCCACAGAAGGAAGACAAATGTAACACATTCCCTTAAACTATTTGGAAATAGGCCTCTTGGCTTCTATATTTTTTTTTCTTGGCTAGTGTTGAATCTCAAATGGCATTAGCAAGCTTTGTAACTCCGCTTGATAGCTCTCCCTCAGATGACCCTCAAAGTGAACAATTCTCACCTATTGAGTTCGGGCTTTGATCTTTGGAAGTTATAAGAGTTTGCCTTATATATAAACGACTCCCTTCACTCCCTATCCTGAACTGTTTTCCTCCATCAGGCAATGCACACTTGGTTGGCAACTGCCAGCAAATGACACCAATTGCCACCAAACTTCTAGCTCTCCAGAGCAGCCACCAGATTGAAAGAAAATGCCCACCAGTTTCAACTTCTGCTTCAGGGATTACCTGCATGGCTTAATTATGATATTCATTACTTTAAAATGGCAGTTCATAGAACAGAGTTGATTCTAGACTATGGGGTGTTGAAATCTGGGATCTCAACATCCTAGTTTCAGAAAAATTAGGAAGTAACTACTACATTAATACTTTATCATAAATCTTAAATTTTATCTAAGAACTATATATTTACTATAAAACTGATTGCCCAATATTTTAAATGGAGACATGGATTCATTTTACAGAAACACTTTTCATTCAGTGAGAACTGAATAATAACTTGTTGAAGGCTTGAGTGAACATTTATCAAATAAATTTACTGAGAGATTTTGTCAAAACATAAATTTTAAAATAATTTTTGAAATTGGAAAGCAACAAAATCACTTCAGGCACTGATGTAGTGAATGAAACTTTCACAACTAATGAAAGTGCACATTAAAATGTTTTTAATATTTTATTATGACTATTATTTCTGATTTATTGCTGATATGGTCACCAATACTCAAGAGGCATTTTATTAAACTTCATTCAAATTATAATAGATACTACAAAAGTTTATCAATTTTACATTCTATGCTATTTCTTTATTTTATTTTTAGAAAATATGTATTATTTATGTATTCTAATTACCATGGAGTCCTTAAATAATGGTCCTACATAATATTACTTGACATATATGAGAATTATGACATGTTGTCCACCTAGTCCTGTTATATATTTTTGAGAAAGATTGATGGACTAAAATAATTTTAGAAATATATGAACTTCTTCTGTATATTAACTTATTTCAATCTAACGCATTAAACTTGGCTTTTTTTTTTTAGGGGTCACTCATTTGGTACTCCAGATTTACCGGAATTATATCTAGTGGCTATGGACCACTAGAACTATTTTCTGAAGTGATTAAGAAGGCCATATCATGCCATGATTTAGACATTTTTTGGACAGTCAAGGGATGTACTCCATACCTTTGAGTGCCTATGTACTTGGCCTTAAGAATGAAGTTTTAAAAATATGTATTTGATAACTTCCCTGATTGTTTTATTATTTATTTATTGCTTTGGGTATACTATACTTTAAGCCCATATCAAGGATAGAAACCTATCTCATCTTTTTGTTCAAAGCAATCCTTAATAAATGGACTGAAACTTACTTTTCATTTATAAACTAATATCTGTTTTAGAAGTTAATCTATATTTAGTATTTTTGTAAGTATATCTATGTTCTTTGTTGAAAATTAATTCTCCATCAGGTAATGCAAATTAATTCTCTATCAGGTAGTCAACGAACTTATTTATGAAATTATTTATAATTATTTATAAGCTAGCTTCTTTTGAAATTTATTTTAAAGGTCTAATATAAAAATAATCAAAATAAAGAAAAAATAATTTTAAAAAGTGGAAAATATTAGATCAGGAATCAAATATTGAGTTTAGCTAAGTTTTAATAAACAATTTGTTAAAACATAAGTTTCTTAATTCTTAAGAATATGTGTCAAATTAGAATTTTAGTTGGTATTATGGGTATTAAAATGTAATATCCTTTGTATTATGAGTAGTAATAGAAGTGGTGTCTTTTCTCTTTTCCCGCTATATGTTTTTTTGTTTGTTTTTTAGGTCACAACCGGTGGTGCACAGGGGTTACTCCTGGTTCATGCACTCAGGAATTACTCCTGCCGGTGCTCAGGAGACCACATGGGATGCTGAAGATTGAACCCCGGGTCAGCCGCCTGCAAGGCAAATGACGTACCCACTGTGCTATGGCTCCAGCCCCACCCTGCTATATTTTTTGAGGAATTAATGAATTTTATCTTTGTTTTTGTGCCATACCTCATGGGGCTCAGGAGTGACCCCTGTGATGCCCAGGGGACCATATATATCCAGGCGATTTGAACTTGGGGTAGTGGAATGTAAGTCAAGAGCCATAGTCCCTGAGTTGTCTCTTTGCCTCATTTCTATATTTTCCCCCTCATCACTGTATCACTGTCCCATTGTTCTTTGTTTTGCTCTAGCAGGTGCCAGTAATGTCTCCATTTAGTCTCCAGTAAGGAGAGACTGCCAAAATCCCCGAGATTTTGGCAGTGTCTCCTTACTTGTCCTTCCCAATGGTGCTGTATTGAAGGCTCTTTCAGGGTTAGGGGAATGAGACCCGCCAATGTTACTGTTTTTGGCATATCAAATATGACATGGGGAGCTTGCCAGGCTCTTCCGTATATATATATGAGGGCTCTTCCCCTCATATTTATATTTATATTGTAAATATATATATATTTAAAATTTATATTTTAAATTTTGATTTTTGGAACCACATAAGATGGCATTAAATTTTTGAATTAAAATGTTTTTAATCACTTAATCACTAAACTTCCCGTTAGTCGTCGATTTGCTCGAGTGGGCGCCAGTAACGTCTCCATTTGTCCCTGTCGCGTGCTAGTGTAGCCCAATGGCATCTGTTCGCTCCGGGAACATGAAGGGCCTCAAACTGATCGTTCATGATCTTGACGAAGAAGTCTGACCATCTGGTAGGTGGGCGGCCACGCGGTCTCTTGACATCCTGTGGAATCCAATCAGTAAAAGCTCTAGTCCAACGGTCGTCTTTAAATCTCATTACGTGACCAGCCCATCTGATTTTCAACACCTTGGCAAATGAGACAGCGTCCCTGATCCTTGATCGTCGACGGATATCAGAACTCCGGATTCGTTCTCTCATTTGAGTGAAACGTGATAGTCCAAGCATAACTCTTTCTATTCTTCTTTGGGAGACCTGAATGGCGTTCTCATCTTGTTTGCATAGGGCCCAGGTCTCTGAGGCATATGTTAATGCAGGAAGAACAGTGGAATCAAAGAGATGTGCCCGGAGCCGGAGGTTCTTCGTCCTCTTAGCTATTTCTTCGATGTTCTTGAAGGCATTCCAAGCCGATCTCTTCCTCCTGCGCAGCTCGGGTGCCAGGTCCTTTGTCATGTTGACCTCTCGACCTAGGTACACATAGCTGTTGCATTCGGAGATGATCGTTCCATTGAGAGCGAATGGGGCGTCAGGAACAAGGCTGTTTCTCATAAACATTGTCTTCGTAAGACTCAGCTGTAGTCCTACCTTTCCATACTCACGGTCAAAGTCGGCCAGCATTTGTGCCGCTTGGCTGATGTTTGGTGTTATTAAAACAATGTCATCAGCAAAGCGGAGGTGGTGTAGTTGCCGACCATCTAACTTCACTCCCATTCCTTCCCATTCCAGTCGTCGCATGATGTTCTCGAGGGTGGCACTGAAGAGTTTCGGTGAAATGGTATCACCCTGCCGCACCCCTCTCTTGACATCAACGATCACTTCTTTGTAGAATGGTGAGATCCTGGTAGTGAATCCGCAATACAGCTCACCGAGGATCCTGATGTATTGGGCTTGAATGCCCTGATTGGCTAGGGCTTCAATGACTGCTTCCGTCTCAACAGAATCAAAGGCCTTCTTTAAATCAATGAACGTTAAGCAGAGCGGCATCCTGAACTCCCGAGAAACCTCAATGAGCTTGGTTATCGTGTGGATATGGTCGATGGTGCTGAATCCTTTGTGGAACCCTGCTTGCTCGCATGGTTGTCCTTCATCTAGTGTTCTGCCAATCCTATTCAGGATGACTCGAGTGAACAACTTGTAGATGACAGACAATAGGCAGATCAGGCGATAGTTGCCAATGTCATGGATGTCTCCCTTCTTGAACAGTAGTACGGTCCTGCTGGTTTTCCATTGGGACGGAACCTTGCATTCAGACAGGTAGCGAGTGAAGAGCCGAGCCAGTGTATTGATGAGTACTGACGGCAGGTTCTTCAGGTGTTCAGGTCTAACCTTGTCTGGGCCGGGTGCTGTTTCTTTCTTTACTGAAGAAATGGCGTGTCGGATTTCGCAAGGGAGAACGTTGGGAACGATATACCCATCCTGTGGAATTTGGTATGTTGGCAAGTGGACATGGCTATCGAAGAGATTTGAGTAGAAGTCATGGATAATCTTCTCCATTGCCGTTCTGGAGGATGTGATGGATCCATCAGGACGTTGGAGGGCAGTCATCTTGGTCTTATAGTTGGCGAAGGACAGGCGGGCGTTACGAATACTTTTCCTGGCTTCTGCCGCATCTACCAGTACTTCTGCTCTTCTCTCTTTGAGGTCTTCCTTGATCGCATCTCTGCACTGCTTTGCAAGTTCGGACATTAGCTTGCGGTTGCCTGAGGCATGCGCCAAACCACGCTGGCGAATTAGCTCAAGAGTTTTCAAAGATAGGTGACTTTTTGTGGCTATCTCTCTCTTGGCATTCCTCGCACATTCATGGAGGTGCTGAACCAGTCGATCGTATTCCTCGTCAATGTTGTCAACAATGGCATCTTCCCATGTTGCCGCAATAGTACCAAAGAGTTCCCAGTTGGTGGTCATTCTGGGAGTTCTCTTTTTGAACTTTGCAGCCCCTTCTCCCCGCTCTGTGAAGTAGAATTTTGCACAAAGGAGACTGTGGTCCGATCCCGTTCGAAATTTTGGGACAACAGCGACATCAGTCAGGCAAAACCATCGATTGAATATGATGTGGTCTATTTCATTGTGGAATCGTCCACCGGCAGACTCCCATGTCCATCGTTTAGATTCTGCCTTCTGGAACTGTGAGTTACCATGAATGGTCTTGGTTGACATGATGAACTCAGACAGTCTCTCACCCTGTTCGTTCCATTCTAGGCCATGGGTCCCGATGTGAAGTTCTTCAGCTGATCTTCTCGGTCCTATCTTGGCATTAAAATCACCCACAATGATCTTGTAGAAGGTGTGGTCTTCTTTATAGAACTTCTCTAGCTCCATGTAGAACTTCTCGATTTCTCTTTCATCATAATGAGATGACACTACTTCCACTACCCAGCCATCGCCACACTCCAGGACGCTTTCCGGACCCGCACGGCAGCTCCGGCCGAGACCCACGCACGACTGAAGACCCACAGAACAAGATAAGAGGAATTCTCTGAGACCTTGGACTCCAGGCTCGGCGGACCCAGGGACAGAGCTTCTCTGCTTGCTCCCACCACCACAGGTGACAAAGGGATTCTAATCAGGAGCCCCACCCTACCCTGCCCTGTCTGCTTCCATCAACCACCCAGGGATCGAATTGTGCACAGGAGACCCACCCTACCCAGATAAATACCCCACTGGCAGACTTCCACTCTCGACACTACTTCCACTACCCAGCCGTCGCCACACTCCAGGACACTTTCCGGACCCGCGCGACAAATCATAAGACACTAAATACCCATCTTCCGGAATTGTCGTACCATATTTGATAGGGTTCAAATATGGTAACACCTACAAGGGTGATTAGAGATCACCCCAAATGCCTCTATCCCTCTCGGAAAGACTGGCAAGCTACCGAGAGTATTCCGCCCGCACGGAAGAGCCTGGCAAGCTATCCGCTGTGTATTCGATATGCCAAAACCAGTAACTACAACTGGTCTCATTCACCTGATCCTGAAGGCTTCACCGACATGGCAGCACTGAGAAGGATGAGAAAGGAGAGGCCGACAAAATCTCAAGGCCGACCTAGGCTGCCACAACGAAGGAAGACAAAAATGATCGTCTGTACTTTCAATGCACGTACGCTAGCATCAGATGCATCCATCGAGGACCTGATGGTACAAACGCAAATGATCAAGTACGACATCATTGGTCTGATCGAGACAAGAAGGCACGAATCTCACCATGCCGTTTTCGACACTGGAGAAGAATTGTTCCTCGGAACATGCGATAAAAGAGGTGTTGGAGGCGTAGGTGTCCTTGTCAACACAAACTTGGCCAAGAGCATTGATTCATTCGAATGCCTAACAACCCGGAATCGGACGTTTACATTTGAATAGATGTGGCTCACTGCCTGCAGTTTCTATCTTCGTTGTCTACGCACCAAAATGTTTTTAAAAGCAAATATTAAAATAATTCAAACAAATCTCTATAAAAAGCTTGTTATATGAGAAATTATTGAACTGGGATCTTTAGGTGGTGATTTTGGGTTCATAAAAAGAGACCTTTAGTGGAAGTTATAATAAAATTTTATTACAAATAATTAAAACAAATAAATATGTGCTGCATTCTTTTAGCCATTAATAAACTTAATTTGCTTCAAGACCTACCTCCTGATATTTAAGATTGCACAAATACCTGAAATGTTTAGGTAATCCAGGACATTTAGGGAAAACCTCTGTCTTTGCCCACATTGGTCAGTGATGGAATACTGTTCAGGATGACTGATCCTTTGAAAGCCGACCTACATTCTTGTATGAAGAGAAAATGGGACATAAAGAATATTCCCTGGCTGGAAGTCCTAGATCTGGCTTCTCTCAGATATGACACAGTCATCCCCTGTGATTTTACAATGTTCTTAGCATTGCTGCTCAGAAAGGTTTTTTTTTTGTTTTATTAGTGAAACACCATGAGGTACAGCTGTAGATTTACAAACTTTTGTGCTTGGGTTTCAGTTATACAATGATTGAGTACCCATCTATCCCTTCACCCGTATCTATTCTCCACCACCAATGAACCCAGTCGCCCCCCCTCCCATTCTGCTGCTCCTCTGTGGCAGGGCATTCCCTTTTGCTCTCTCTTTTGTTTAGGGTGCTGTGGTTTGCAGTAGAGGTATTGAGTGGCCATCATGTTTGGTCTATAGTCTACTTTCAGCTCGCATCTTGCATCCCGAGTAAATCCTCCAAACACCCTTTACTTGTTCCCTTCTATATCTAAGCTGCCTTTCCCCCCAGCATCTGCTGCCGGCTTCCAAGCCATGGAACAGACCTCCTGGTACTTATCTCAGCTATTTTTGGGTGTTTGTCTCCCACTCTGTGACTTTATATTCCCCAGATGAATGCGGTCTTTCTATGTCTGCCCCTCTCTTTCTGATTCATTTCACTTAGCATGATACTTTTCATGTAGAACCACTTGTATGCAAATTTCATGACTTCATCATTTCTCAGCTGCCTAATATACCACTTCTGGATGTACCAAAGTTTCTTTTACCAGTCATTTGTTCTTAGGCACTCGGGATTTTTCCAGATTTTGGCTATTGTGAACAGTGCAGCAATGAACATAGAAGTGCAGATGTCATTTCGACTGTACTTTTTTGTCTCTCCGGGATATATTGCCAGGAGTGGGTTACTGGGTCAAATAAGAGCTCTATTTCTAATTTTTGAGAATCATCCATACTGTTTTCCAAAAGGGATGATCACTTGATCACTTGACATCCCATTATTCATCGATTCGCTTGAGCGGGTGCCAGCAACATCTCCGTTCATGCCTGTTGCATGCTAATGTAGCCTAATGGCAAGGAACACAAAGAGCCTCAAATCGATCACTCAGGGTCTTGAGGAAGAAGTCTGACCATCTCATAGGTGGTCACCCACGTGATCTTTTGACGTCCTGTGGAATCCAGTTGGTAATGGCTCTAGTCCAGTGGTCATCTCCAAATCTCATTATGTGTCCAGCCCATCTGATTTTCGATGTCTTGGCAAATGAGACAGCATCCCTGATTCTTGACCGTCGATGAAAGTTGGAACTTCAGATTTTTTGTCTCATTTGAGTGAAGCGTGATATTCCAATCATAGCTCTTTCGATTCATCTTTGGGAGACCCGAATAGCATTCTCATCATATTTGTATAGGGTCCAGGTCTCTGAGGTGTATGTTAGTGCAGGAAGAACAGTGGAATCAAAGAGATGTGCCCAGAGCCGGAGGTTTTTTGTCCTCTTAGCTATTTCTTCAACATTCTTGAAGGCGTTCCAAACAGCTCTCTTCCTCCTGCGCAACTCAGGTGCCAGGTCAATCGTCATGTTGACTTCTCGACCTAGGTACACATAACTGTTGCATTCGGAGATGTTCGTCCCATTGAGAGTGAATGGAATGTCAGGAATGAGACCATTTCTCATAAACATTGTCTTTGTTAGATTCAGCTGTAGTCCGACCCTACCAAACTCACGGTTGAAGTTGGCTAGGATTTGTGCCGCTTGGCTGATGTTTGGTGTTATAAGAATGATGCTATCAGTGAAGCAGAGGTGGTGTAGTTGCAGACCGTCTATCTTCGCTCCCATTTTTTCCCATTCCAGTCGTCACATGCAATTCTTGAGGGTAGCGCTGAAGAGTTTCGGTGATATAGTATCACCCTGCCGAACCCCTCTCTTGGCATCAATGATGACCTGCCTGTAGAATGGTGAGATCCTGGTAGTGAATTCATAATACAGCTCACAGAGGATCCTGATGTATTGACTTTGAATTCCCTGTTTGGCTAGGGCCTTGATGACCGCTTCAGTCTCAACAGAATCAAAGGACTTCTTTAAATCAATAAACGTTAGACAGAGCAGCATCTTGAACTCCTGAGAAACCTCAATGAGCTTGATTATCGTGTGGATATGGTTGATTGTGCTGAATCCTTTTCGGAAACCTACTTGCTTGCATGGTTGTCCTTCATCTAGTGTTCTGCCAATCCTATTCAGGATGACTGGAGTGAACAGCTTGTAGACGACAGACAACAGGCAGATTGGGCGATAGTTGCCAATGTCGTGGATTTCTCCCTTCTTGTACAGTAGTACAGTCCTGCTGATTTTCAATTGGAATGGAACCTTGCATTCAGACAGGTAGTATTTGAAGAGCTGAGTCAGTGTATTGATGAGTAATGATGGCAGGTTCTTCAGGTGTTTGGGTCTGACCTTGTCTGGGCCAGGTGCTGTTCGATTCTTTACCGATGAAATAGCGTGTCAGATTTCAGAAGGGAGAACTTTGGGAATGACATATCCATCCTGCAGAATTTGGTATGTGGGCAGGTGGATGTCGCTATCAAAGAGATCCGAATAGAAGTCATGGATAATCTTCTCCATTGCCCTTCTGGAAGATGTAATAGATCCATCAGGACGTCGGAGGGCAGTCATCTTGGTCTTGTAGTTGGCGAAGGACAGGCGGGCGTCGCAAATGCTTTTCCAAGCTTCTGCCACATCTGCTAGCACTGTTGCTCTTCTCTCTTTGAGGTCTTCCTTTATTGCTTCTCTGCACTGCTTTGCAAGCTTGGATGTTCACTTGTAGTTGCCGGAGGCTTGCGCCAAGCAAATTTGGTGAATGAGCTCGAGAGTTTTTGAAGACAGTCATCTTTTTGTGGCTGTCTTTCTCTTGGCTCTCCTCGCACAATCATGGAGGTGCTGAACCAATCTATCATATTCCTCTTCAGTGTTGTCAACAACGTCATCTTCCCATGTTTCTGCAATAGTGCCAAAGAGCTTCCAGTTGGTAGTCATTCTGGGAATTCTCTTCTTAAACTTTGCAGCCCTTTCTCCCCGTTCTGTGAAGTAGAAGTTCGCACGAAGGAGACTATGGTCTGATGCCATTTGGAATTTTGGGGCAACAGCACCATCGGTCAGGCAAAACTGTCAATTGAATATGATGTGGTCAGATTCATTGTGGAACCATCCACCAGGAGACTTGCATGTCCAACGTTTAAATTCGGCCTTCTGAAATTGTGAGTTACCATTGATGGTCTTGGTCAACATGATGAACTCACAGTCTCTCACCCTGTTTGTTTCATTCTAGTCCATGGGTCCCAATGTGGAGTTCTTCGGCTGATCTTCTCGGTCCTATCTTGGCATTAAAATAACTGATAATGATCTTGTAGAAGGTATGGTCCTCTTTATAGAACCTCTCCAGCTCCATGTAGAACTTCTCAATTTCTTCTTCATCATAACTGGATGTTGGTGTGTAGACAATAAAGATAGAAACTGCCAGCAGTGAGCCACATCTATTCAAGTGTACTCATCTGATTCAAGTTGTTAGGCATTATAATGAATCAATGTTTATGGCCAAGTTCGAGTTGACATGGACACCAACACCACTGACACCTCTTTTGTCGCATGTTCCGAGGAACAGTTCTTCCCCAGTGTCAAAAACAGCATGATGTGATTGATGCCTTCTCATCTCAATCAGACCAATGATGTCATACTTGATCTTTCACCCTTGCACCATCAAGTCCTCAATGGATTCATCCGATGCCAGCATATGTGCATTGAAAGCACAGACAGTCATTTTTGTCCTTCTTCATTTTGGCAGCTTGTGTCAGCCCTGAGATTTTATGATCCTCTCCTTCCTCATCGTTCTTAACGCTGCCATATTTGTGGCTCTTTCAGGGTCAGGAGAATGGGACTCATTGTATTTACTGGTTTTGGCATATCGAATACACCATGGTTATCTTGGTAGGCTCTGCCATGTGGGCAGAACACTCTCGCTAGCTTACCAGGCTCTCCGAGAGGGATAGAGGTCTTTAGGGCGGCCTCTAATCACCCTTACAGGTGTTCCCATGCTTCAAACCATATTTCAACGCATTCAAATATGGTGCAGTAATCTTGTATTAAGTGCTTTATTATGTGTTGCGTGGCTGCATTGCGGCTGCGCGGTCCAGAAAGTGTCCTGGTGGGCATCTGCAGATGTGTAGTGGAGGTAGTGGAGGTAATGGAGGTCTGCCGGGCTGCTGGGAGCGGGCTGAACCAGTCGGTATTCCCACCAGCAGTGAAGGAGAGTCCCTTTCTCGCCACATCCACACCAACAGCAGTTGCTTTTGTTCTTTTAGATGTGGACCAGTCTCTGTTGTGTGATATCAAGGATATCTAATTGTTTATTTGATCTGCATCTTCCTGATAATTAGGAATGAAGCGTATTTTCTCATGTGCCTTTTAACCATTTGGATTTCTTCTTTGAGAAAGTTTCTGTTTATTTCATCACCCCATTTTTTGATGGGACTGGACGTTTTCTTCTTGTGGAATTCAACCAGTGCTTTATATATCCTTGATATCAACCCCTTGTCCGATGGGTATTGGGTGAATATCTGAATATTGGGTGAATATCAGAATCCCATTCTGTAGATTGTCTTTGTATTTTGGTAACTGTATCTTTTGCAGTGCAGATGTTTCTTAGTTTAATATAGTCCCATTTGTTTATATTTGTTTCCACTTGGTTGGTCAGTGGCAAGTCATCTTTGAAGATACTGTTAGCCTCAATGTCTATAATGTACCTTATGGATTCTGGTCTGATGTTGAGGTCTTTAATCCATTTTGATCTGACTTATGTGCATGGTGTTAAGTCGAGGTCTAAGTGCATTTTTTGCATGTGGTTGTCCAGTTATGCCAGCACCATTTGTTAAAGAGGCTTTCCTTGCTCCCCTTCACATTTCTTGATCCATTATAAAAGATTGGATGTTCATACATTTGTGGTTGTGTGTAGGGATATTCCACCCTGTTCCATTAGTCTGTGGCTCTGCCTTTGTTCCAGTACCATTTGTTTTAATTGTTACTACTTTGTAGTAGAGTTTGAGGTTGGGGAGGGTGATGCCTCCCATCATCCTTTTCCCAAGATTTTTTTTAGCTATTCATGGGTGTTTGTTCCAAATGAATTTCAGGAGTGCTTCTTTAAAGAATTTCATGGGTATTCTTATAGGGATTGAATTGAATCTGTGTAGTGCCTTGAGGAGTATTGCCATTTTTGGCAATGTTAATTCTTCCTATCCATGAGCAGGGATATGTTTGCATTTCCTCATGTCCTCTTTTATTTTGTAGAGTAGCGTTTTGTAGTTTTCTTTGTAGAGATTCTTTACCTCCTTAGTTAGGCTGAATCCGAGGTACTTGATTTTCTGGGGCACGATTGTGAACAGGATTGCTTTTTCCATGTCTCCTCTGTCTCATTATTTACATAACCGAAGGCCATGGATTTTTTGGTATTGATTTTATAGCCTGCCACTTTACTGTACAAGTCTATTGGTTCTAGGAGTTTCTTGGTAGAGGCTTCAGGATTCTCTAGATATGGTATCATATGATCTGTGAATAGTGAAAGCTTGGTTTCTTCCTTTCCTACTTGTATGCCCTTGATATCTTTTTCTTGCCTAATCGCAATTGCAAGTACTTCCAGTACTGTATTGAACAGAAGTGGTGAGAGTGGGCATCCTTGTCTTGTCCCTGATCTTAAAAGGAAGACCCTTAATTTTTCACCCTTGAAGATAATGCTTGCCATAGGTTTGACATAGATGGATTTGACTATCTTGAGGAAAGTTCCTTCTAAGCCCATTTTGGTGAGAGTTTGGATCCTAAACGGGTGTTAAATCTTGTCAAATCCTTTCTCTGCATCTATTGATATTATCATACCCAGCTGAAGGAAAGAAATAATAAAACTTAGTGCAGAAATTAATGACATGGAAACCCAAAAAACCATCCGAAAGATCAATGAAATCAAGAGCTTGTTCTTTGATACAAGATTGATAATCACTAGCAAGACTCACAAAGTAAAAGAGAGAAAACCCTAATAAACCAAACCAGAAATGAAAAAGGGAACATCACAACAGAAACCAATAAAATTCAAAAAAACATCAGAGACTACTTTGAGAGTCTGTATACCATGAAACAAGAGAACCTAGAAGAAATGGATAAATTCCTGGATTCCTATCATCTCCTAAGACTGAACCAAGAAGACTTGGAATACCTGAGTACACCCATTAATATCAAGGAAATTGAAACCGTAGTCAAAAGTCTTCCCAAAAACAAAAGTCCAGGCCCAGATGGATTCACTAGAGAATTCTTCCAAACATTTAAATAAGACCTGCTGCCAGTTTTCCTCAAGCTTTTCCAGGAAATTGAAAAAAAAGTAACTCTCCCAAACAGTTTCTATGAGGCACATATCTCTCTAATACCAAAAGCAAACAAAGAAAATTACAGGCAATATCAGATATTTTCATCATAAAATATCTCTGATGAACATGGATGCAAAGATCCTTAACAAAATATTAGCAAATAGAATCTAACAACTCATCAAAAAGATCATGCACTACGACCAAGTGGGATTCAACCCGGGGATGCAAGGACGGTTTAACATTTGGAAATCAATCAACATAATCCATCATATAAACAAAAGTAAAGATAAAAACCATATGCTCAGAGGGTTTAATGGGTAAAATTTTCCTGAACAGGGCTGGAGCATATCATAGTGGGTAGGACGTATGCCTTTCACACAACCTACCCGGGTTCGATTCCCAGCATCCCATGTGGTCCACGAGCACCACCAGGAGTAATTCCTGAGTGCATGAGACAGGAGTAACCCCTGTGCATCGCTGGGTGTGACCCCAAAAACAAACTAAACAAAACAAAACAATTCCCTAAATAATTCACATCAAACAGATCATCCTGGGTTGTAACTGCCCTCCTGTTGTTCATTGATTTGCTTGAGCAGGCCCAGTAACGTCTCCATTGTGAGACTAGTTGTTACTGTGTTTGGCATATCGAATACATCACAGGGAGCTTGCCAGGCTTTGCCGTTCCTGCTAGAGGAATCGAACCCAGCTCAGCCAGGCTGACTGTGTGCAAGGCGAACACCCTATCCCTGTGCTATTGCTCCAGCCTATCTTGGGTTATTATGATCATTTCTAAGTGTAGCTTTCATGAAGGACTGATCCTTACTGCCCAGGAAACTTGATCTTTAACCCAATAGTCTTGAGTAAAGTGCTTTCTTCTTACCACAGATTAGGTCTTCTCTCTCCTCCATTTCATTCTTTAAATTAAAAAAAAAAAAAAGAAAAAAAAATCTACGTATTTTAACCCATTGTTTTTGTAGCCTGCCACTTTACTGTAGAAGTTAGTTGTTTTGAGAAACTTTTCTTAAAATCTGTAAGATTTCCTAACTATTGTATTATGTCATCTGTAAATAGTGAGAATTTGACTTCTTTTCTGATCTGGTACCCTACCATTAACTGTGTTGTAAATCATGGTGTATAATTTAATAAAAGAAAAGATCCCCATCTCACTCATAATTTAAAAAAATTTCAAGTTAAAAATATATTGTAGGGAACAGAGAAATAATAAAGACACATCATATAGCACAGGTGTTAGAGTGCATTATGTCTTGGATGCATGTGATGTTAGGTCTCTCCTGACTTCCAAAATATCCCGATACAGCCCTGGTGGCTCCTGGCACGAGAGGACACAAACAGTGTAGCATTCTCAGGGCCTAGCATTGAACAACTAGCCCAGTTGATTTCTTTCTTTTTTGTGTTTTTTTTTAATTTGTTTTTTTGGGGGGGGGTCTCATCCAGCGATGCTCAGGCGTTACTCCTGGCTCTGTACTCAGGAATTACCCCTGGCGCTGTTGGGGGACCAAATGGGATGTCGGGGATCAAACCCGGGGTCGGCCGCTTGCAAGGCAAATGCCCTACCTGCTGTACTATCACTCCAGCCCCAAGCCCAGTTGATTTCTTGAGTGCTTATTATGAAGCAAATATGTCTAAACATTTTGGAGATGATTATAAACCAAACTAGATACTTTTTCCTGCTGATATAGAAACTGCAGTCCAGTTGATCATCACAATGTTAGGAAATGTTTTATAACAAAGTGGTATAGCTCTAGGACCCTGGGTCGCCCACCAGCCCTGAGCCTCTTCCTGTTCTCCCCAACACTGTGCCAGTCCTCTTCCCCTCCCAGGTCAGTTAAGCAACCAGTACTCGAACCCGGGAATTGGCTTTCTTTGCACAAGCACCCCAGGCGTCCTCTAGGACTCTGGGTCACCCACCAGCCCTGAGCCTCTTCCTGTTTTTCTCCAATGCTATGTCCATCTTCTTTCCCTCCCAGCTGGTACCCCCTCCTCCGCACACAACCAGATACTGGTGGGGGCATGGCATCTTCATGAGTGGGCATGGTGTCTGTAGAAGTGGGCGTGGCCTAATTTAGGCAGTGGACGCTCACCCGGCTGCAAGTAGTTTAGTCATACCAAGAAATATTAGTGTAACATCTCAATTCCTATACCTCCACATCAACATGAAGAAACAATGCAAATCACCACCATGTAGGGAGGGTGATGAAAAGAGTCCAGAAGTCTCAATAGGTGCTACTCACCTAAAAGACCTCTTTGAGAAAGAATTCAGATATGAAGTAATAAAGATGTTCAATGAACTCAATGAAACACTCAGACAGATATCCACTTGACAGAAAAAACGTGACAAAAAAATTGAGAAATTACGGGAAGAAATGAGAGCAGAAATTGGAAAGCTACGTACAGAAATGTCATGAATAAAAGATTCTATGAATGAAATAAAAAAACTCAGTCTGTGCCCTCAACAGTAGAATGGCCACAGCTGAAGACAGATCAGTGAGTGAGCTGGAAGATCAGCAGCACTAAGCCAACAGGCAACAACAAACAATGGCAAGAGACCTCAAAATAGCTTGGAAGCGAATCAGAGTCCTAGGAGATGATCCCAAGAGGAACAACATTAGAATCATTGGACTACCAGAAGCTCAGGGAAACAATCCCAATGAAAAAGCCACGGTCAAAAAAAACATTGCTAAAAAATTCCCAGAACTCGACAATGCAGCCATCCAGATTTAAGGAGCCCAAAGGGTGCCAGCTGAAAGAGACCCTAACAAAAACATTCCAAGACATATCACAGTTAGAATAATGGATGCTTCCTATAGAGACACAATACTGCAAGCAGCAAGGTCAAAGAAGGAAATCACATACAAAGGAGCACCCCTTAGATTCACAGCAGACCTATCAGAGGAAACCCTCAAGCCCAAGGCAATGGTGGGATATAGCAAAAAAAAATTCACTGAAGTGAACTCTTCACCAAGGATACTCTATCTGGCTAAACTCTCATTCAAATGCAAAGGGATGGTAAACTATTTTCTAGATAAACGGCAGCTCAGGAACTTATAGACTCAAAACCAAACCTAAAAGAAGGATTAAAGGGGCTCCTGTAAGATAAGAAGGAAAACACTTATAAGCAAAACCAACCCATAAATTAAGATGCCACAAAACCCCATGACAATAATCTCTCTTAATGTCAATAGTCTAAATGCACCAATCAAGAGACACAGAGTGGCAAAATGGATTTAGAGACAGAACCCAACATTCTGCTACCTCCAGAAAACTCAACTGAGCAGGCAGAGCAAACAGACTCAAAGTTAAAGGATAGAAAACAATTCTGCAAGTAAACAGCTCCCTCAAAAAAGCTGGGGTGGCCATACTAGTATCTGACAACATAAATTTCAGGTTGAAAAAGATTAGAAGATAGCGAAGGTCATTTTCTATTTATCACAATATACGTACAACAGGAAGAAATCACACTCTTAAATGTATACGCACCTAAAGAGGGAACAGCTAAATATTTAAAACAACTGCTAACCGATTTTAAGGCGAACATTGCTAGCAACACAATAGTAGTTGGAGACTTCAACATTGCCTACCACCTCTGGATATATCAATAAGAACAAAACTCAACAAGGAAACATTGGCTTTGAAGGAAGTCATAGAAGAGAGAGCGCTAATAGACCTATACAGGGATTTACACCCCAATAGGAAAGAATACACATTCTCCAGTGCACATGGAACATTTTTCAAAATAGACCATTTACTAGGCCACAAAACATATCTCTTGAATCAGGAAGATAGAAATAGCATCAACAATCTTTTCAGGCCACGGTGCACTGAGAGTAGAAGTAAATCACACACAGGCAGAGAGAACCAAATCAAACACCTGGAAATTAAACAACTAAATGTTGAACAACAAGTAGGTCAGCAGGAAGTCAAGGACGAAATCAAAAGATACCTGGAAACAAATGAGGATGAAGACATGCGCTACCAGAAACTATGGATGCAGCTGAAGTCATGTTAAAGGGAAAATTTATAGCTCTGTAAGCATTTCTCAGGAAGGAAGAAAGGGCCCACATAAACAACTTGACTTCACAGCTCAAGAGCTTAAAAAAGGATCAACAAAAGGAGCCCAAACCAGGCAGAAGGAAAGAGATCATAAAACTTAGAGCAGAAGTCAATGACATGGAAACCAAAAAAAAAAAACAATCTGAAAGATCATTGAAACCAATAGCTGGTTCTTCTAGAAAATAAACAAGATAGATAAACCATTAGTAAGACTCACAAAGAAAGAGAGAGAGAACCCTAATAAATAAACCAGAATCAGAAATTAGAAGGGGGATATCACAACAGAAACAAAAGAAATTCAAAAGATCATCAGAGACTACGTTGAAAGTCTGTATGCCATCAAAAAAGAGAATCTAGAAGAAATGGATAAATTCCTGGATTCCTATATCTCCCAAAGCTGAATCAAGAAGATCTGAATAGACCTATTAACATGAAGGAAATTGAAAGCGCAATCAGAAGTCTTCTCAAAAAACAAAAGCCCAGTTCCAGATGGATTCACTAGCTAATTTTTCCAAACATTTAAAGAGGACCTATGTCAGTACTTCTCAAGCTTTTCCAGGACACTGAAGAAACATAAACTCTCCCAAACAGTTTGTATGAAACCCATATCTCTCTAATACCAAAAGGAAACAAAGACATTGTACAAATTCAATGTGACCCCTATAACGATACCCATGACATTCTTCAAAGAATTGAAACAAACACTCCTGAAATTCATATGGAAAAATCATCCCCCAACAAAAGCTAAAGCAATTCCTGGGAAAAAGAAAATGGGAAGAATGAACCTCCCTAACTTCAAACTCTACTACAAAGCAGTAATAATTAAAACAGCGATTTGCACGGGACGGGCACGGAGGCCCAGCTCTGGGCAACAAAGCTGGACGGCTCCAATTCCAACCAGGTACAGCCCGCTCCCAAGGGCCTGGACCCTCTCTGGGCATGCGCAGCTAGATCCATCTCCTAGAAAGCCAGTTTTCTCCCCTGATCTGCGCGGGATGGGCATGGAGGCCCAGCTCTGTGCAACAAAGCTGAACGGCTCCAATTCCAACCAGCTATAGCCTGCCCCCAAGGGCCTGGGACTCTCTCTTGGCATGTGCAGCTATATCCATCTCCTAGAAAGTCAGTTTTCTCCCCTGATCTGTGCAGGACAGGCATGGAGGCCCAGCTCTGGGCAACAAAGCTGAATGGCTCCAATTCCAACCAGGTACAGCCCACCCCCAAGGGCCTGGGACCCTCTCTGGGCATGGGCAGCTAGATCCATCTCCTAGAAAGCCGGTTTTCTCCCCTGATCTGCGTGGGATGGGCAAGGAGGCCCAGCTCTGGGCAACAAATCTGAACTGCTCCTCATTTCAACCAGGAGACATTCCCAACTCCTTGCCCAGTGCCAGGGACTCTTTCCGGAGCCGCGGCCACTAACGTGACTGCAAAATATTTTCCCACTAGAGCTACCTTCTTAGATGGAAATTTCTCTAGTTTTGCTCAGCCACTAGAAACACAGTAGCCAATAACTCATAAGCCTATCTTAACTCACACTGCATATCAAGCAGAATAGTAACAGTGAACGTGAAGGACTAAACCACACTTGTCACAATGGTAAAGCAACGCAAAAGCCCACCAAACCTTCTTATTGAAGAGCCTAGCCCAGATGACACCAACAGTACTGTAGTGTTAGACAATCTCTCTGACAAGGAATTCAGAAGGGAGCTACTTAGGATGCTTAGGGAACTAAAAGAAACAATGGAAAGCAATGCCAATAGAAGACAAGAGGATTTGAAGGCAGAAATGAGGAAAATGCAATCGGAAATGTCAGACCTGAAAAATCCCGTAGGCGAATTAAAAAACTCAGTGGAAGGCCTCTGCAGCAGAGTAAGAGCTGCTGAGAACAAAATCAGTGAGCTCGAAGATGAAGTTCAGAGACTCTCCAGAAAAGAGCAGAAAATGGAAAAGAGACTCACAATTCGGGAACAGATGGCAAGAGAAGATCGTGATGAAGCCAAGAGGGGTAACATAAGAATTATTGGAGTCCCAGAGGGACAGGAAGAAAACCTTGATGAAGAAGAAACTGTCAAAGACATCATTGCTACAACGTTTCCAGAGCTGAAGAAAAATTGTGACCACATTCAGGAGGCCCGAAGGGTACCAGCTAGAAGAAATCCGAATAAAAATACCCCAAGACACATTCTGATCAAAATGACCAAAACCTTAGACAGAGACAAAATTCTGAGAGCAGCAAGATCGAAGAAAGAAATCTCTTACAAAGGAGCATCCTTAATATTCACAGCTGATTTTTCTGATGAAACCCTCATGGCCCAAAAACAGTGGTGGGACATAGTGAAAAAAACTCTATGAAATAAATGCCTCCCCAAAAATACTTTACCCAGTGAGACTCTCATTCATAATAGAAGGAACAACACACAGTTTCACAGCCAAATAACAGCTAAGGAATTTCATAGACTCAAATCGATGGTTACAAGAACAACTAAATGGACTACTTTAAGGCAAGAAAGGCCCCTCAAATACACCAAATTTCAACAAAACAATGGGACAAAATCCCATAACAATAATCACTCTCAATGTCAATGGGCTAAACGCACCAATTAAAAGACATAGAGTGGCAGGATGGATTAGAAAATTGAACCCAACATTATGCTGCCTGCAATAAACACATCTTAATAGTCAAAGCAAACACAGACTCAGAGTCAAAGGCTGGAAAACAATCCTACACGCAAACAGCTCCCATAAAAAAGCTGGGGTAGCCATCCTAATATCAGACCACATCGATTTCAGAGTGAAGAAGGTCATAAGAGACAGTGAAGGCCATTTCTTATTGATCAAAGGATCTGTACAACAAGAAGAACTTTCAATAATAAATGTATATGCACCTAATGAGAGACCAGCAAAGTACTTAAAACAACTACTTGTAGATTTGGAAAAAGACATCAATAGCAACACAATACTAGTGGGAGACTTCAACACTGCTTTGTCTCCTCTTGATAGATCAACCAGACTCAAGCTTAGCAAGGATATACTTCATCTGAGGGAAACAATGGAAGAAAGGGACTTAGTAGATATATACAGGACACTTCATCCACAAAGAGCTGAATACACATTCTTCTCAAGCAAAGTACTTAAAACAACTACTCGTAGATTTGGAAAAAGACATCAATAGCAACACAATACTAGTGGGAGACTTCAAGACTGATTTGTCTCCTCTTGATAGATCAACCAGACTCAAGCTTAGCAAGGACATACTTCATCTGAGGGAAACAATGGAAGAAAGGGACTTAGTAGATATATACAGGACACTTCATCCACAAAGAGCTGAATACACATTCTTCTCAAGCGTACATGGAACATGCTCCAAGATAGACCACCTGCTGAGCCACAAAACATGCCTCCATAAAATTAAGAAGATAGAGATTGTATCAACAATCTTCTCAGACCATAATGCGCTGAAATTAGAAGTAAATCACACACAAAAACAGAAAACTAAATCAAACACCTGGAAAATAAACAGTGTGCTATTGAACAACGAGTGGCTTAGACAGGAAATCAAAGAGGAAATCAAAAGATCCCTAGAAACGAATGACAATGAGAACACGAGTTACCAAAACTTATGGGACACAGCAAAAACTGTGCTAAGAGGAAAGTTTATAGCTCTACAAGCATTCCTCAGGAAGGAGGAGCAAACACACATAAGTAACCTAACCTCACAGCTTAAGAGCTTGGAGAAGGACCAAAAAAAGGAGCACAACCCGAACAGGAGAAAGGAAATAATAAAACTCAGAGCAGAGATTAACGAGATGGAAACCCAAAAAACAATCCGAAAGATCAATGAAACCAAGAGCTGGTTCTTCAAGAAAATTAACAAGATTGATAAGCCTCTAGCAAAACTCACAAAGAAAGGGAGAGAGAAAACCCTAATAAACCGAATCAGAAATGAAAAGGGGGTCACTACAACAGAAACTACAGAAATTCAAAGGATCCTCAGGGACTACTTTGAGAAGCTTTATGCCACGGAACATCAAAACCTCGAGGAAATGGATAAATTCCTAGACTCCTACAGCCTCCCAAGGCTGAAGCAAGAAGACCTGGAATACCTGAACAGACCTATCACCATCAAGGAAATTGAAATGGTAATAAAAAGTCTCCCCAAGCACAAAAGTCCTGGCCCGGATGGATTCACCAGTGAATTCTTCCCAATCTTTAAAGAGGACTTACTCCCAATCCTCTTTAAGCTTTTCCACGAAATTGAAATATCAAAAACACTTCCGAACAGTTTCTACAAAGCAAAAATCACACTGATACCAAAAGCAGACAGAGATACCACAAAGAAAGCGAATTACAGGCCGATATCCCTGATGAACACAGATGCAAAGATCCTCAACAAATTACTAGCAAATAGAATCCAACTACTCATCAAAAAAGATCATACACCATGACCAAGTAGGATTCATCCCAGGGATGCAAGGATGGTTTAACATTCGAAATCAATCAACATAATCCACCATATCAACAAAAGAAAAGATAAAAAGCATATGATTATATAAATAGATGCAGAGAAAGCATTTGACAAGATCCAGCACCCCTTTATGATAAAAACCCTAGCCAAAATGGGTATAGAGGGGACCTTCCTCAACATAATTAAAGCCATCTACCACAAGCCTACAGCAAGCATCATCCTCTATGCGGAAAAACTGAGAACCTTCCCTCTAAGATCAGGGATGAGACAAGGATGCCCACTCTCTCCACTGCTGTTCAATATAGTACTGGAAGTACTTGTAATAGCGATTAGGCAAGAAAAAGATATTAAGGGCATTCAGGTAGGAAAGGAAGAAATCAAGTTCTCAATATTCGCAGATGATATGATACTCTACTTAGAGAACCCAATAACCTCCACCAAAAAACTCCTAGAAACTATAGACTCGTATAGTAAAGTTGCAGGTTTTAAAATCAATACCCAAAAGTCCATGGCTTTCCTATACGCAAACAGTGAGAGAGAAGAAAGCAACATGAAAAAAACCATCCCATTCACAATTGTGCCCCAGAAAATCAAGTACCTAGGAAAGAGCTTAACTAAGGAAGTAAAGGACCTGTACAAAGAAAACTACAAAACGCTGCTTCAGGAAATAAAAGAGGACATGAGGAAATGCAAAGATATCCCCTGCTCATGGGTCGGGAGACTTAACATTGTCAAAATGGCAATACTACCGAAAGCATAGTATAAATTCAATGCAATCCGTATAAGGATACCCATGACATTCTTCAAAGAAATGGAGCAAGCACTCCTGAAATTTATATGGAACAATAAGCCCCCACGAATAGCTAAAGCAATTCTTGGGAATAAGAAAATGAGAGGAATCAACCTCCCGAACTTCAAACTGTACTACAAAGCAGTAATAATTAAAACAGCACGGTACTGGAACAAAGGCAGAACTGCAGACCAATGGAACAGGGTTGAATACACTGACATCTCCCCTCAATCATATGATCGACTAATCTTTGATAAAGGTGCAAGTAATGTGAAGTGGAGTAAGGAAAGCCTCTTTAACAAATTGTGCTGGCATAACTGGACAGCTACATGCAAAAAAATGGGCTCAGAACTCTGCCTAACACCATGTACAAAAGTAAGATCAAAATGGATTAAAGACCTCAACATCAGACCAGAAACCATAAGGTACATTGAAGACAAAGTTGGCAAAACCCTCCATGACATTGAAGCTAATGGTATCTTCAAAGATGCCACACCACTGGCCGAGCAAGTGAAAACAGAGATAGATAAATGGGACTATCGGGCAAAACCCTCCATGACATTGAAGCTAATGGTATCTTCAAAGATGCCACACCACTGGCCGAGCAAGTGAAAACAGAGATAGATAAATGGGACTATCTTAAACTAAGAAGCTTCTGCACCTCCAAAGAAACAGTGACCAAAATACAAAGACAGTCTACAGAATGGGAAAGGATATTCGCCGAATACACATCTGACAAGGGGTTGATATCCAGGATATACAAAATAGTGGTTAAACTCCACAAGAAGAAAACATCCAACCCCATCCAAAAATGGGGCAATGAAATGAACAGAAACTTTCTCAAAGAAGAAATCCGAATGGCAAAAAAGCACATGAGAAAATGCTCTACATCATTAATCATCAGGGAGATGCAGATCAAAACCACAATGAGATACCATCTCACACCTCAGAGACTGGCCCACATTCAAAAGAACAAAAGCAACCGATGCTGGCACGGATGTGGCGAGAAAGGGACACTCCTTCACTGTTGATGGGAATGTCGACTGGTTCAGCCCTTCTGGAAAACAGTATGGATGATTCTCAAAAAATTAGAAATTGAGCTCCCATTTGACCCAGCAATACCACTCCTGGGAATATATCCCAGAGAGGCAAAAATGTATAGTCAAAGTGACATCTGCACTTGTTTGTTCATTTCAGCACTCTTTACAATAGCCAGAAACTGGAAGAAACCTGAATGCCCAAGAACAGATGACTGGTTAAAGAAACTTTGGTACATCTAAACAATGGAGTACTATGTAGCTGTTAGAAAAGATGAAGTCATGAAATTTACATACAAGTGGTACAACATGGAAAGTATCATGCTAAGCGAAGTGAGTCAGAAAGAGAGGGATAGACATAGAAAGATTGCATTCATCTGGGGAATATAAAGTAACAAAATATGAGATTAATACCCAAGAATAGCTGAGATCAGCACCAGGAGGATTACTCCATAACTTAGAGGTCAGCCGGGTATTCTAGGGGAAAGGGCAGTTCAGATAGAGAAGGGAGCACCAAATAAAGGGTGTTTGGAGGATCCTCCCAGGAGGGGAGATGCATGTCGAAAGTAGACTATGGACTGAACATGTTTGCCATTCAATGCCTCTTTTGCAGACCACAACACCCAAAAGGAGAGAGAGAACACAAGGGATTGCCCTGCCACAGAGACAGGGAGGGATGGGGGGAATGGGGATGGGGGGATATTATCCATGGTGGTGGAAAATGGGCACTGGTGGAGGGATGGGTATCTGATCATTGTGTAATCGAAACCCAGGCACAAAAAATTGTAAATCTACAACTTTACCTCATGGTGTTTCACTAATAAAAAAATAAAAAGAAAAAAAAAGAAAAAAAGAATTAAAACAGCATGGTCCTGGAACAAACACAGAGCTGCAGACCAATGGAACAGAGTTGAATATACTGACACCTTCTCCCAAATATATGATCATATAATCTTTGATAAGGGAGCAAAAAATGTGAAGTGGAGCAAGGAAAGACACTTTAACAAATTGTGCTGGCAAAACTTGACAGCTATATGCAAAAAAAAAATGGCTCAGATCTCTTTCTAACACCATGTACAAAAGTAAGATAAAAATGGATTAAAGACCTCAACATCAGACCAGAATCCTTAAGGTACATTGAAGACACGGTTGGCAAAACCCTCCATGACATTGAAGCTAATGTTATCTTCAAAGATGACACACCACTGGCCAAGCAAGTGAAAACAGAAGAGACAATTGGGTCTATCTTAAACTAAGAAGCTTCTGCACCTCAAAAGTAAAATTGACCAAAATACAAAACAGTCTACAGAATATGCCAAACACAGTAACAACAAAGTCTCACAATGGAGATGTTACTGGGCGCGCTTGAGCAAATCGATGAACAACGGGAGGACAGTGACAGTGACTAATTAAGGAGAAATTCTGAAAAAAACTAAATATAAATATATAGGTTAAGGAATATATAGGCTCAAAGAAATAATTACTTGTGCTTTTATTATGCCTTTTAAAACTGATTTAATATTATCTGTGCATGGTGGGAAAATGTGCAGTAAGTATAAAGTCTTATAAAGAAGATAAGATAGTTACAAAAGAAGTAAGCTAACAAAAACCAAAAATATATTTTAATGTCACGGGGGATCGATTCAGAAGCAAATTTACAATTGCTGTAAATGTTCCTTTGGTGGCCAGCATTCCATAAATGCAGCATATAAACACATTCATTTTTAATGTTAAACAGTTCCAGAGTTATTTTAAAAAGAAATTTTCTCAACACATGAATGAGTTTAAACTTACAACATTATTAAAATATCCCTTGTAGATTCATGTGTTTATCATTTGCTTTAGAGATATTTATGCTATAGTTATGTCTTTGTGAGAGATATTTAGGTGGTCCAGAATGTGCATTCTACATTCCATATCTATGGGAAGTTTTAATTTGCTGTGGAAATTTTTCCAAAACATTGAAGTTAATCAAATCTTGGCATTATTACCTTACAATTTAATTGAGGAATGAGTTTCAGGACTGAGTAGTCAGAATCTCATCTACTATAATAAGAAGCATGGAACATAGTAAAAGTAAAGTAAAGGTAAAGGCCCTCCCGTTGATCATCGATTTGCTCGAGCGGGCTCAGTAACATCTCCATTGGAGACTTTTGTTGTTACTGTGTCTGGCGTATCGAATACTCTCGGTAGCTTGCCGGGCTCTCCGAGAGGGGCGGAGGAATCGAACTCGGGTCGGCCATGTTGGCTGCGTGCAAGGCAGACGCCCTACCAGCTGTGCTATCGCTCCAGCCCATATAATTTTATCTAAAAAAAAACTAATACTATTAAACTTCTATGTTGCCTTTAAAAACATTAAGGTTAAGGTTAAGGCCCTCCCGTTGATCATCGATTTGCTCGAGCGGGCCCAGTAACGTCTCCATTGGAGACTTTGTTGTTACTGTGTCTGGCATATCGAATACTCTCGGTAGCTTGCCGGGCTCTCCGAGAGGGGCGGAGGAATCGAACTCGGGTCGGCCATGTTGGCCGCTTTTAAGGCGAACGCCCTACCCGCTGTGCTATCGCTCCAGCCCACAAAAATTTAGATACTTTGTCTTTTATGTTTTTATTCCTATTATTTTCTTGCTATGGAAAAAATAACTTATAGTTCAGAAATTCTTATTTTGCTTGAATGATTTTGACTTATCTAAAAATTTGATAAATAATAATAGATATGACATTACTCATGCTATCTAACAACTTCAATGTATTCCCCAAGAAGCACAAGGTAAGTAGTTATGGACCTGGAAGGGAGTTCAAAGGGTTGGAGAACATGCTTTGCTTATGGGTCCTGGATTTGTTCCCCTGTTCTGCCTAGCCTCCCAAGAAGGTATGGGTGTGGCAACTGCCAAAATGAAAGATAACAGTCCAAATAATAAATGGTTTTCATTTACTGTAGATACACTGATGGCTACTGTTGTCTTCTTAGCACTATTGATGTGGTCTAGACTTGAATGTTCAATAACTATGGTAAATTATAACATGCTGAGGAAAATTTTCAGAAAGATTGAAGTTAACTCGACAATGTACATAGAGTGCAATGCAATTCAATAAAAGGAGACTGTTCAATTCATATGCCTTGTTCAAATTTTACTCATTTATATCCCAGCTATTCTTTTTCTGCTTCTATATACATCCCAGTCTAGCAATACACACTACATTAAATAGTCAGAACTCTGTAGTCTTTCAATTTAGAATAAACCTCACAATCATGCTTTTCTTTTCTTTTTTATATTTAATTTTATTTTTGTAAGGCTGTTCACAATAATTTATTATATTAAATATTCCAACATAAATCCCATCACCATTATACCTTCCTACCAGCACTATCTCAAATTTTCCCAACCACCACTTCTGCCTGCCCCAATAGCAGGTCCTAAATATTTTATTTTGCGAATAGTTCTCTAAAAATGATAAAAATGGGTCCCTTAGGAGAACGTGTGTGAAGATTGTTGTCTCTCACCTTGGAACCATTGAGCCCTTGTGTAAGAGATTGCTAACATGTTGTTTTACATTTTAAGCCTTCTGAGCTCATATTTTTTCATTGAGATTGGTTGCCTTCTGTCTTATATCTCATTCAATGTGTTCTACGCCCAGTACATCTTTGGTATAGAGTATGAGACATCGCACGCTCAAGGAATTCTAAAATTATAGATAAGGTGATACCGTTGGAAATAAATTTTTAACTGGATGGTGATTTGGGGGTCTGAGGCATCTCTTCAGCTTGTTGATCTCTTCCGAGATTTATTTGTGAGTCTCAGGATCATGCCTGGTTAAAGAGTTTAGATGGCACCAGAGGCAGTTTGTGGTGTGTGCCAGTCTCCTGGAAAAACAGGAAGATGGGAGGAGATTGCCCATTCCTGATTCCGTGAGAGCCTGGAGATTTCAGTCACAAAACCCACATACTTTAGTTTTTCCACAGGTTCATTGATGGATGAGGCTCATTCAAGCCTGTGTTGATCAGCCATGAGTATGGCAGCAATTGGGTTCTGGAGGTTTTCAGTTGCTGGGGCTCTGTTTGGGTGGGTTGGAGGGGATTCACCCGCCTCCCTCTGAGGTGCCCCCGATATGAAGTTCACATGTTTTATTTTTCATGGACCTGGTAGTTGGGCAGTTTTGTTTGGTTTTGTTTGTTTGGGGGCCACACCCTGAAGTGCTCAGGGTTTATTCCTAGCTCTGTTTTCAGGGATCACTCCTGGTGGGGCTCCGAAGACCATATGGAATGCTAGGGATGTAACCCAAATCTGTTGTATGCAAGGCAAACACCCTACTTGCTATATTATTGTTTTAAGCCTCCTCCCCTGCCCCAAACCTGGCAGTTTTTGAAAATATGCATCATTAAAATATTTCACAATGACTTGTAGGATCTCCAGAGTGATATATTCAATATTTCTTTACTGCTGGATTTAAACTGCCCATTGTGACAATAATAGCACCCAAATAACAATTACTATTATTATTACACTTTTTGGCCACACCTAGAGATTCTCTGGGTTTAATCCTAGCTCAGTACTCTTGGATCACTCTTGGAGAACTTTGGGGGCCAATTTGGGGTATCAAGTACCAAACCAAGGTTGTCCATATTCAAACTCCTTACACACTGTAGTGTCTCTCCATCTCCCTACCCCCAACTGTTTTTACTCTTCTTAGTGGATCAAAGCAGGAGGCTAAAAGTGCCTACAGTTCACCCTGTAGTAATTATTAAACTGGATTGATTGGACGAGCTATTGTCTGCCATATTTTTTCATCAAAAAGTCACCATTTATTCTCTTCTCACTCTTACTAAATTGTTTATTGTAGGATTTATGTCTTTCATGTAAATTTGAAAATGTTTAGCATATTTTATTCATACTATTATTTTAATAAAAATACAACTTTTGAAATTTTTTTTATCAACCTACCATTAGTTTATGACTGTAGACTTCAGTAGTTAGCTTTATTTATTTATATGTGTGTAAACTGCCCCCAGCAACATGTAATCTCTCAACAGCCAAGATCCAGAGACTATAAAACAAAGCTCCCAGAAGAGAGCGTCTCAGCATCTCCTGGCCCTGAGCCAGGCTGTCTTCACTGGGGCCCCTTTGGAGGGGGATGGGTTGAGTTTCCTTTCCCACCCCAAGCAGAGCCCTGGCAGCTGAAAACCTCCAGAATCCAGACACAGCCACGCTCAAGGTCACTCTTCTCACTTTTGGATGAGCCTCACACATGAAGGAACTGGCATAACCCAGGTATGCGGGACCCTTTGCTGAGATCTCCACGCCTGGTTGGATCAGGACAGGTCCTCTTCCAGCCAGATCCCCCATTTATCAGTAGCTTGGCAGTCACACCCACAAAATCCCCGCCCCACCCTTCCTCCGCCCCATCCCTCATCAGTAATCTCATCAACAGCCAAGATCCAGAGACTAGACTATAAAACAAAGCTCCCAGAAGAGAGCAATCCAGTTTCTCCCTCTGGGAGAGCCCGGCATGCTACCAAGAGGATCCCGCCTGCATGGCAAGCTACCTGTGATGTACGCAATATACCAAAAACATAAATCATAACGAGCCTCATTCCTCTGACTCTGAAAAAGCCCCAAATATGCCATTGGTCTATGCTAGCATGCGACAGGGACAAATGGCAAACGTTACTGGCACCCACTCGAGCAAATTGATGAACAATGGGACGGCAAGTGATACAAGTGATATGTGTGTAAGTGTCATCACCCCCACAATAGACTTTTGAAATAAAGGTCGCTCTCATATGTGGAGTATAAAGATATAGAGTAAGGGAACAACAAATGGCCAAAGTCACCAGAACTGAAGGTTTTGTCTAGAGAACTGAATTTATATGGGAGGTGGGTGGCTGGAAGGGGAAGCTTAGGACATTGGTGGAGGCAAACAGGCACTCTGGCGTTAGAAGAGGACATGCATAGAAAGTATGAACAATCATGGCACCTCAATAAGAGTGGTTGGGAAATAATGTGGGTGAGGACATGTTCTAAAATTACAATAATATCCAATATGGTCAAAATATGCCCACAAAATTAAGCACCCATTGGCCACATTAACTGAAAGCCATAATTATGATAGATATAAAATAATGGTTTTTATTTTCTGGAATCATGACATCTGTAATTTTCTTTCTTTTGGTGGGGATTAGGTGGGTGAGTGGTGGATTTTGGGCCACATCCATTTGTGCTCAGGGCTTAGTTCTGAGTCACGAACAAAGCAAGTGCCCTAGCCACTGTATTATCTCTGACTTCCTGTTGTGTGATTTTATAATTTTTATCATTTTTTACATTAATTACTTATAATTGTATTGCAACAAAGTGCTTCTTCTTTATTTATTGTTATTTATTATATAAAACTGAGCCTGGCAAGCTACCCGTGACGAATTCGATATGCCAAACACAGTAACAAGTCTCACGATGGAGACTTTACTTTACTTTACTTTACTTTTACTTTACTCATTACTGGGCCCGCTCAAGCAAATCGATGAACAATGGGAGGACCATGACTGTGATTACATAAACCTATAATATTATATTTATTATCAGACCTCTTCAATAGCCACGTCCACCTGTCCACATGCCAAATTCCGCAGGATGGATATGTCGTTCCCAAAGTTCTCCCTTCTGAAATTCGACATGTCATTTCGTCAGTAAAGAAAGGAACAACACCTGGCCCAGACAAGGTCAGACCTGAACACCTGAAGAACCTGCCATCAGTATTCATCAATACACTGGCTCAGCTCTTCACACACTACCTGTCTGAATGCAAGGTTCCATCCCAATGGAAAACCAGCAGGACTGTACTACTGTACAAGAAGGGAGACATACACGACATTGGCAACTATCGCCCGATCTGCCTATTGTCTGTCATCTACAAGTTGTTCACTTGAGTCATCCTAAATAGGATTGGCAGAACACTAAATGAAGGACAACCATGCGAGCAAGCCGGGTTCCTCAAAGGATTCAGCACCATTGACCATATCCACACTATAACCAAGCTCATTGAGGTTTCTTGGGAGTTCAAGATGCCGCTCTGTCTAACGTTCATTGATTTAAAGAAGGCCTTTTATTTTGTTGAGACAGAAGCAGTTATCGAAGCTCTAGCTAATCAGGGCATTCAAACTCAATACATCAGGATCCTCCATGAGCTGTATTACAGATTCACTACCAGGATCTCACCATTCTAAAGGGAATTGATCATTGAAGTCAAGAGAGGGGTTCGGCAGGGAAATACTATTTCTCCACCTTCGAAAAGGTCATGTGATGACTGGAATGGGAAGGAATGGGAGTGAAGATAGACGGTCGGCAACTAAATCACCTCTGCTTTATTGATGACATCGTTCTAATAACACCAAACATTAGCCAAGCGGCACAAATGCTGGCCAACTTTGATCGTGAGTGTGGAAAGATCAAACTATAGCTGAATCGCATGAAGAAAATGTTTATGAGAAACAGTCTCATTCCTGATGTTCCATTCACGATGGAACGGCCATCTCCGAATGCAACATTTATGTGTCTCTAGGTCGAGAAGTCAACATGACGAGTTGCACAGGAGGAAGAGAGAGGCTTGGAATGCCTTTAAGAGTGTCAAAGAAATAGCTAAGAGGACCAAGAACCTCTGGCTCCAGGCACATCTCTTCGATTCCACTGTTCTTCCTGCATTAACATACGCCTCAGAGTCCTGGGCCCGATGAAAACAATATGAGAATGCTCTTCAGGTCTCCCAAAGAGGAATCGAAAGAGCTATGCTTGAGGATCACGTTTCATTCAAATGAGAGAAAGAATCTGTAGTTCCAACCTCTGTTGATGGTCAAAAATCAGGAATGCTGTCTTGTTTGCCAATGCATCGAAAATCAGATGGGCTGGACATGTAATGAAATTCGGAGACAACTGCTGTGACCGACTGGATTCCAAGGGGTCGAAAGACCGTGTGGCTGCCCACCTACAAGATGGTCAGACTTCTTCGTCAAGACCCCGAATGATAGGTTTGAGGCCCTTCGTGTTGCTGGAACGAGCAGATGCCATTGGGCTACACTAGCAAGCGACAGAGACAGATGAAGTTGTTACTGGTGCCCGCTCGAGCAAATCAATGAGTAACCGGATGTCAAATGATCAAGAGATCAAATGATATAAACATGGACTCCTGGATTATTCTTAGTAAATGCTGATTGTTATTTACTGTGATGGTCACATGCCCCCAATTCTGGTCAGTATCACGATCACGATCATCCTGTTGTTCATCGATTGTCTCGAGCAGGCACCAGTAACGTCTCCTTTTACCTAGCCCTGAGATTTTAAAAGAGCCATTTCAATGCTCTTTCAGGATTAGGAGAATGAGACCCATCATTGTTACTGGCATTTGTCATATTGAGTATGACACGAGAAGTTTGCCAGACTCTGCCGTGTGGGCAGGATACTTTTGGTAGCCTGCCAGGTTCTCCAAAGGAAAGATAATAAGATATCGCGCAGCCACAAATGCAGCCACGCCCTTCTGGGAGCTGGGTTTTATAGTCTCTGCGTCTTGGCCGTTGATGGGACCAACCTGGCGCTGGCGGCAGCTGGTGGGTGTGATGCCTACTTACTGGAAGATGGGGGGTCTGGGTGTAGAAGGCCCAGTCCCAATCTGAGTAGACTTGGAGACCTCAGCCCTGGGACCCGCATGCCTGGGTTCCTCTGCCAGTTCTTTCATGCTTGAGGCCCATCCGGACGTGTGGAGAGTGGTCCCAGCATGGCCATGGCTGGCTCCGGAGGTCCTCAGCTGCTGGGGCTCTGCTCAGGGTGAGGGGGGGAGAGAAACTCAACCCTACCCCCTCCAAGAGGCCCCGGTGAGGACAGCCAGGTGCAGGGGCAGGAGACTCTGGTCAGTATGTGCCATAACAAATTTAATATTTTCTGTAGAGATGCCAATCTGCAATTGATTTCAGTTACCCTGATGTCTAGGCTAAGAATTCAGGTGTTTCTCATAACAAGATGGGTACCCTCCCCTCAACTTTTGTACTTCTGAAAGGCATACCTGCATCCCACAACCACTGCTGTGTTGACTCCTGCTCTACCAATTCCTGACTAAATCTCCCAGGAAATGAATGCCAAGAAGCTAAAATTCATGGATGCATCTCCTCTCAAGCCCCCCAAACACTAAAACACCCTCAAGAGACAAGCAGGACAAGTAGCTACCCTGCTGAAGCTCCAGCAGCTGCATCCACACCCCCACTGTTTTATAAATATTCTCTGCAAACATGCTAAACTGAAAATAATTTCAGGTACCCTGGCGCTCAGGCTGATAACTCCAATTTTTCTTGGAGATGAGGAAGGAAGCCATCCCCACCATCACCCCCACCCCATCACTTGTCTCTTGGCATCCCATCGCTCATTGTTTTGCTTGAGTGGAAACCAGTAACATCTCCATTCATCCCTGTCGTGTGCTAATGTAGCCCAATGGCATCTGCTCGCTCCAGGAACACAAAGAGCATCAAACTGTTCTTTCAGGGTCTTGACAAAGAAGTCCGACCATCTCGTAGGTGGGAGGCCAGGCATGCTTTTGACATCCCGTGGCATCCAGCTGGTAATGCCTCTAGTCCAGGGGTCATCTCCAAATTGCATTACATGTCTGGCCCATCTGATTTTCCCCTCTATGGTTCATTGTGGCGGGGGGTGACAATGGTGCCAACGGGCGAAGAGTGAACCAACAGGTGCTGCCCAGAGATGCAGGCAGGTGCGTGTTTGTCAGCATGCCCCAACCCCATATTTCTGGAAATTAAGGAAGCCATACCTGCCTCTCACAGCTGCAACCATGTTGACTCATCTGCCAGCCCTGAAGAGATACCAAACTGCAAATAAGTTTAGGTACCCCAGTGGCCAGGCTGAAAACTCTTGTACTTCTCAGAGTCAGGGTGGGTAGCTTCCTTCCAGCTCCTGTACTTCAGAAGGCCCAACAGCCATGCCCAATTCCCACAGCAGTCTCCGTGTTGACTCACTCACCAGCCCAGGTTTATAGATTCCCAACTAAATCTCCCATGGGACGCATGCCAAGCAGTTAAAATACATAAAAACAATGATCTCGTGACTGAAAACTCCCATGAGCTCTAGGAGGAGGGGTGGCTGAATACCTCCACAAGCCCCAGAAGCCACACTAGGTGGCCCACAGCTGACACCATGCCAAGAGCTCAAATCCATCAGTTCACAAAACTCTCTACTGTGATGTATCTGCTGATGATCTCAGGTACCCTGGTGTTCAGGCTGAAAACTACGGTGTTTCTCAGAGTGACAGGGTAGTCTCCACCCACATCCCAAGCTTCCAGAAGTCTGTTATTCATACCCACCGACCATAGATGCTGCCATTTTGGCTTAGCCACTGGCTCTGCCCTACCAATTCCTGACTAAATCTCCCAGGGGATGTGTATCAAATAGCCAATATTCATGGAAACACTAGAAATCATGACTGAAAACCTCTGGGGGTGCCCTCATGTGGTGGTTGGACTAAGGGACTATTCTTTGAAAGCCCTGGCAGCCCTTCTGCCCCGGGCTACCTCTATAGCCATGACAACAACTCAACACTACTTAACGAATATTCTTTGTAGAGATGCCAAACTGCGAATAATTTCAGCCAATCTGGTGGCCAGGCTGATAACTCTGGTATTTCTTCGAGGTGGGTTGGGAAGCCTCCCCCACACTGCCATGCTTTCGGAAGTTCAGGCACCCATGGCTACGTTTCACAACTGCTACCATGCTGATTCACCCACTGGCCCTGCTCTACTGATTTCCGATGAAACCTTCCGGGAGAGGCATGCCAAACAGTTAAAATTCACAAAAACACTGGTCTCCAAAAGTAAAAATTCCTGGGCATCCTTGGGAGGCTGGTGGGCCGAGTAGCTGCTCGGCTGAAGTCCAAGCAGTCACAATCATTACCCTCCACTGCGGCCACATCAAGAGCTCAACTCTAGTACTTCACGAGTATTTTCTGTAGAGACACCAAATTGAATATCTGTAGGTACTCCAGGGCCCAGGCTAGAACTCCCGTGTTTCTTGGATTCCGTGGGGAGAGCTTCCACCCTAGGACCCGGAAGCCCCAGAAGCCACACCTACCTTCCAATTCACTGCTATGTTGAGTCGACCACCAGCCTTGCTTTACTGATTCCCAAATAAAGCCCCCACAGTTACATATCAAGAGCTAAAATTCATGGAAGCCCTGGACTCTGTGCCCAAGGCACTCTCAAGAGGGGGCAGGCCAGATACTCACCTGCTGAGGCCCTGGAAGTTGCACTCACACCCCATTCTGCAGCCGTACCAAGGACTCAGTCGTGCTACATCATGAATATTCTCTAGAGACGCTAAACTGCAAATGACTTCAGTTATCTGGTGCCCACGCTGAGAATTCTATTCTTTCTCAGAGCTGGGAGGGTAGCCTCGCTCCAGACCCTGTGCTTCTGGAAGTCCCAACTGTCCTGTTCACCTCATAGTCTTAAATGAGGTGAATTCACCAGTGCCTGAATCAACTTAATCCATGTTGATTCAGACACTGGTGCTGCTCCACATATTTCAACTAAATCTCCCAAGAGATGCATACAAAGAGCTAAAACTCATGGAAACACCTGTTCCTGTCTCTGAAAACTTCAGGAAACCCTCAGGTGAACTAAGTAGTTCACTAACTAAAGCCACGATTGCTACATTCACACCACACCGCGTAGCCAGGCCAAAGGTTCAACTCCACTGCATCTGAATATTCTCTGCAGAAACCCAAACTGTGAATGAGTGTAAGCACCCGTTGCTCAGCCCGAGATCTCTGGTGTTCCTTGGCGTCAGGGTGAGCAGCCTTCCCTGGAACCCTTGCCTACCTCCCATAGCAGCAGCCGTGCTGTTTCACCCAGCAGTATTACTCTAGGTATTCCCAACTATATCTCCCTTGAGGGGCACACCAAGCAGCTAAAAGACAGGAAAATACTGGTCGCGCACATGAACACCCTTGGGAGAAAGCCAGACAGAGTACCTGTGTGGCCACAGACCTTGCAACTACACCTGTCACCAGTGCAATCACACCAAGGGCTCAACTCCACCCCTTCACCAATATCCTATGCAGATATACCAAACTGCAAATGATTTCAGGTACCCCAGTGCCCAGGCTGAGAACTCTGGGGTTTCTCTGGTAGGCAGCCTCCCGTGACTCTCCATCCTCTGGAAGCCCTAAGAACCACACCCAGCTCCCATAGTTGTGTTGACTCAGCCACTGGTTCTGCTCTACAGATCCACGATTATATCTTCCAGGAGATGCAAGCTAGGCAGCTAAATTTGTACAAACGCAGGTCCCCTCCGCTCAAAACTCTGGGCATCCTGATCAGGCCTTTGAGCTGAGGACCTCACTTGCCAGTGTCCCAGTAGCCACACTCACACTCTACCACAACAGCCAGTTCAAAGGCCCAACTTCACTGTTTCACAAAGATTCTCTCAGAAATATCAAACTGCAAATAATTTCAGGCCCAGGCTAAGAACCCTGATGTTTCTTGGAGCGGAGTGGGGGGTAAGCAGCCCACTCTCACCTCCCCATACTTTCAAATAGCCTAGCAACCATGCAATTCTCCCATTCTTCCATGGCAATCACTGAGGCAAATATTTGGCCCAAACATAGACCCTGAAGTCTCCAGACTTTGTGGCTGCATACGTAGGTGCACAATACCTCCTAATTCTTCAATACTGAAACTTAAGTAGAAGAATACCAAATTAGTTGGAATATACCATAGAGGCCAACTAAACTCAACAAACAAAAACAAAGATAGCTTAACTAGCAAAAACAGTTTAATAAATTCTTATACAAGGACTAAACAACGCTGGGATCAGATGTAATAATTTTCAAATAAAATTTTTATTTTTTATACTTACTGATTTAATGGACTGGAGCAATAGAGCAGCAGGTAGGGCATTTGTCTTGTATGCAGCCCACCTGGGTTTGATTCCTTCGTCCCTCGAAGAGCCTGGCAAGCTACCATGAGTATTCCACCCACACAGCAGAGCCTCGCAAGCTACCCGTGGTGGATTCGATAAGCCAAAAGCAGTAACAAGTCTCACAATGGAGAAGTTATTGGTTCCCACTCGAGCAAATAGATGAACAATGGGAGGACATTGCTACAGTGCTACTGATTTTAAGATTAAAACTTTGTTATTTAATAAATTTCAACTCTAAGATTGTATCAATAGTTGTGGCTTTGGGCTGTATTAAAATAAATTTAAAAAATGGGGGCTGGAGCGATAGCACAGCGGGTAGGGTGTTTGCCTTGCACTTGGTTCAATTCCCAGCATCCCATATGGCTCCCCGATCACTGCCAGGAGTAATTCCTGAGTGAAGAGCCAGGAGGAACCTCTGTGCATAGCTGGGTGTGACCCAAAAAGAAAAAATAAAGAAAAAATAAATAAAAATAAACTAAACTATGCCAGTACCTAGGAAACCCTCTAATTTAACCTGTAAAGAAACCTAATAGGAACTTTAGATTAGTCATTATTCTCTTACTTCCCATAGTTCTGGATCCTTACAGTATTTTTTAATTCAAATTTTAGAAATAGCTACTTACTGCAACTGACTTGAAATGATTCCTTCATTTGTTTACCCAGCTTCACAACCTGTCTTCCTCTTTGAATAAAATGACCCTAATAATCAAGAGATTTATAATTTCTGGACACTCTTACCTCCGCATCTTAGAGATAGCTCCCTATTTTGCAATTATTTAGCTAAGAAAATTAGGGAAATGGAATTAGAATAAGGAGTACTCATTCAGTATATAAATGTTGAATGCAGTTTAACCAAGAAAAGAAATCTTATAAAAACACACATACACACACACTACTCCTAAACTTTATGGGGGGAAAAAGGACACCAGATATCTCTTGAAAAAAGTTGTTTCCTTCCCCAAATTAAAGTACAGAGCTTATATTATTATTTTTAGATACAAATACTCAAATATTGATAGAATAGAGATTAATTTAAAATTGTGGCCTCTTCACACCAAGGAAAAGCAAAACATTCTTGGGTATGACAGCTTTTTAGCTGTACAACTAAAAAGTTTGTAGTTTGAGTTTGAGCTTACAGCAAAAGAAACTATATAAAGGAACCTGAATATGAACCTCTAAATTGGACTGGAGAACACCAACAGGCATTTGAAATTCTAAAAACTCATCTGGGAGAGGCCCCAGAAACCAGCCAGACTCCCTAATTTAGAAAAGCATTTCACTTTTTGGTAGCAAAAAACAAGGTATAGAAATGGGAGTTCTGACTCAAAATCTTGGAAAGATTTCCCATTCAGTAACTTATTTTTCCTAACATTTGGATTCAGTAGCTGCTGGGTGGCCCAGCTGCCGGTGTGTTATGTGTTATGCTCAGGGGCAATTCTGGCAGAAGAGACCACATGATTAACTTTAGGGCAGTCCCTTGAAGTTGGAAGCCCTCACTGATACAAGGAGTATTGAATGTCAAGCAACATCAGTAGTTGATAGGGGAAAGACTGTTTAAACACCAGGCTTTACTATTGTAGTTCCCTGATGAAATCCTTAAAACTCGCCAGACTCTAAACCCTGCAACTGTACTGCCAAAAAGGGATTCAGAGGAGACTTTGACCCATTCCTGCTCTAAGATTATAGAACAGGTTTTTCTAGTAGGCCTGATTTTAAAACCAAACTGTAATGTAGAGTGCTTTATTGATGGAAGTCGTTTTGTTCAAGTGAATGAAAGCAGGATATGGAGTTTTAAGTCTGATTGCAATAATAGAAGCAATGCTTATAGCTCCCAAATACTTTAATTCAAAAACTTAACTTATTTCTTTAAGCAGAACTCTACAAGTGTAAAAAATTTTTTTTAACAAAAAGGTACATATACGCTAATTGAAAATAGTCTTTCTTGCATTGCATGCACAGGCTGCTATTTGGGAGGAAAGAGGATTTGTACAGCTAAAACCTCTCTGACAAAATATCATATTAATATTTTATACTTATGTAGGCGTTTACACTAAAACTAAAAATAGTAATAATACATTATAGAGAACACAGAGAAGGTGGCTCTTTTATTATAAAGGGAAATGCTCTGCTTATTCAAAAGCCCAAAATATTTCTAGAAGGACTTATTTCAGTGCCGAACTTTCATTTCCAATACCTTCCTATATCCAAGAAAAACAAAGTAGGTCATTTATAAAAGACTTCAATATAATACCAATGGTTATTTTAACAAAATGAAAAAGTTACTTTAAGCTTTTCAGTAGAAAGTCACTAAATATTTATATGAGACATTCCCCATGGGTTTAGATACTGAGGTCACAATCACACAGCTAGCCATTCATAATTACGTAGCTCACCCGAAAAGTAAAGAAGTCATCAGACTTGTCAATTACACACTTATATGAACCAGGAGGACAAATAAAGCTGCCTCTATTTTTAACTCCTGTTCAATAATAGGGCATCCTTCCTGAACCCTATTAACAAATAGATTTTAGTTCAATTTTCATATTTATGGCTGACCAGAAAGACCTCTGCAAAACTTATCTGTGTCTAAGTTGTATTTAAAAATTCTTCCCTTTGGTCAGAAACTCAACAGAATTTTCTAGGCGTGATAAATTCACAGTGAAGTGAAAATACTCTCCCTATGTGGAAAACATATAAGCGCTTTGAATTCATTTTAATTCAATGATTGAATTTTGGGAGACTTTTGTTGTCACCTTTTTCACGCTGACAGTAAGATGTAACAGTTGCTTTGGACTGATCTATTAGTTTTCATTAAAAGAAAACACAATAAGCTGTATCAGGCAGTCATTAAATTTGAACAGGAAACTAATGTACTAGTACAACACATGACAAGTTCATACATGATACAAACTTTCATCTACAATCATTAGGAAATAAAGGATAAACTAACTTTTATTTTTATTTATAAAAACCAAGTTTTATATATTTATCCCAGAAAATGCAAAGGAAATTCCTGAAACATTGTGGTTCTTTAAATGAATAAGTGATGAATAAGACTGGTTGACGAATTGGTTCTATGAGCAAAATATTCTTCATTTAAAATGGCAATGTAGTGTAAAGAAGTCTAATATCATAGAGTTATTTAATTAATAAAGGTAATGGAAAGGAGTCTAATATCATACAGTTATTTAACTAATCTGGTACCAGATCAGTGAGATTATCTTGCCTGAAATGACATAGAGTTTACTTTATCCCAACAGTTAATTTGGCATAGTTTTAAAGTTTTAATTTATGAAAAAAATCTCTGTGAGACTGTACTTGCTAAAGATTTCTAGCATGTATTTTAACATTTTATCTTTAAAATAAAAAGTTTGAAACCAAAGTGTTTGGTTTGTTATGGCTCCAGCCGCCCAATTTCTATTCTTTAAAGAAAACAATACTATAATTGTGTCTTCAATTTCCTCTTGCAACTAGAGGAGCCATTTAAAAATGCATTTTATTTTAGCTGTTTAATTTGGGGTTTTGTTCTTTTCTGAATGCATAGGCAAAAGTCAGTTTTGATATGTCACAGGTGCCATGTTTTGTCCATTGGATGTAAAATCTTCTTTTATAAAATCCTCCGTTTAAAGGAAATTTTGTAAGTATAAACTTCAGATGGGTCATGCATGAAGTTCAACTAGGTCCTTTTGGAGGTTTTCCTAATTCACTGTCATGTTTCTGCTCTATTTATATATTTTTCTTTTTTAATAAATGTATTGAATCACCATGAGATAGTTATAAAGTTGTTTGTGATTGGGCTTTAGTCATACAATGTTCCAACACCTGTCCCTCCGCCAGTGTACATTTCCCACCACCAATACCCCCAGTTTTCCTCCCATTCCCAGCCCCAGCTTACCTATATGGCAGACACTTTTCTTTCTCTCTCTCCCACCCCTTCCTTCGGCATTATGTTTTGCACTACAGGTACTGAGAGGTTATCAGTAGGTAAAGATCTGTCCCATTACCTACTTTCAGCACTCAGTTCTTGTCCAGAGCAATCATTTCTAACTATCCTTGTCAAAGCACACAATTGGTACTTATATCATTTTTTTACTTTTTATTTTTTTTTATTTATTTTTTTTTATAATTTATTTATTTATTGAATCACTGTGGGAAAAGTTACAGAGCTTTCGGGTTTAGGTCTCAGTCATGTAGATACCAAACACATTTCCCTTTACCAATACTCATTTTTAACCCCGAACCCCAATAGACCCCCACCTCGCACCCCTCCCAATTCTTGTGAGGCAGATGAGTTCTAGTTAATTATCTACTTTGACTAGATAGATTATTTCGATAGAAGATGCACAATTATTGTTTAGAGTTTACGACCCACCCCCCACAATCAGACATGCTGAAACAGCGTTGTGAAATGATTTGCTTTCTACGACTTGGTTTAAGAATAAAATGATGTCGCGCGGCCGCTATTGCAGCCGCGCGGTTTTGAATTTCTGCTATTTTACTTACTGACCCTGGAAGAATTTCTATTAAAAGTTAGGTAGTTAAGAGATTGGTTTCTGTGCCCTGGAGTCGTGGCCGTGCCGGAGAGTCGCTCGTGGGGGGCAGCTGGCGACCTCGGTGGGGCGTGGGGGACGGCCCACAAAGCCCCCCTTCCCATGAGGTCCCTGCCACTCCCGCCAGCCCCGGCTCAAACCTGCTTTCCACAAGGCTCCCGTGCGGCCACCATCTTTCTTTCCAGAGCTCATTTTTTTACTTTTTAAAATGATTGCTTTTATAGAGACAGGGAACTAAGAACTAGATGTCGTATATCAACACTTGATTGCAGATTTCTAAGCCAATGGTATAAACTAAAAGCAGAAATAAACCCTCAAATACATGGAAAGTTAATTTATAAAAAGTAACCAGAAACTTTAAGTGGACAAAGAGAAAAAATTTTCAACAAATGGTGCTAGTAAACAAGTTATTGGAAAAAATAATAAAATAAGAATAAAGATAGAAATAAATTAGGTTATCACCTCTTACGAAACACAGAAGTTTACTCAAATTGGAAAAAGAGGTGCTGTTATTGCAATCCATTGACAAGTAAAGCAGAACTATTTGAGTAGAGACTCATTGTTCATCTCTTAGAAGAAAGCATAAAATGACTCACCATAGCCATGCCACTGGACCTCGCCCTAGGCTGTTTCATTGAGGGTACCCCAGAGGGGAGCAGGTGAAGCCCCTACTTGCCCCAAGGGACAAGCCTTGGCAGCCGAAAACCTCGAGGACTCAACTGCTGCCATGATCATGGCCTCTCTCCACACACTTGGACCAAACCTCACCCATGAGTGAACTTTTTCCTATACATCTCATACCTCACACCACTCATATTCCAAGAGTAGCACATCACATTTGATGGGGTTTAAAGTAGAAGACAGCTCATTTTAGAGGGAAGTATATTTTTACAGATATCTATCTATCTATCTATCTATCTATCTATCTATCATCTATCTTCTAAAATTACACAAAGCTCAAACTTTAGCAACATGTTCTCTCATAGAAGGGCTTAATGAGCCCTGGGCGAAATACAACAGCCTTCACACACTATCCTCTAAGGAAAGTTTTTTGGAGCATTTTCAGCGGTTTGTTAATAACAAACAATACAAAATAAATTATTTTTGTTTTGCTTGGGGCAGTGGTTGGGATACAACCAACCCCTTTCTTTCTTTCTTTCTTTCTTTCTTTCTTTCTTTCTTTCTTTCTTTCTTTCTTTCTTTTTTCCTTCCTTCCTTTCTTTCTTTCTTTCTTTCTATGCTATCTCAGAAAGATTTGTGCACAACCATATTAATTTTAACACTCTTTTCAATAATTAGATTTGAAAATAACCTAAGACCCCGTCTACAAAGCAGTAGGTAAAGAAATTGTGTTGTATAATGTACGTAACAGAATATCACTCAGCTATAAGAAAAGATAAAATCCTGCAGTTGGTACAACATGACTAGAACTGGGAGGAGTTAAATTAAGTGGAATAAGTCAGAGTGAGAAATGCAATTATCAAAGACCTCATGCACATTGAGAATAGACAAGGGAAGAGATGATGTTGAGTGAAAACAAACCCTTAAACTTTGTAATAGAATGAAGTTCTATTACAAAGACCAGGGTTAAAGGGAGGGTAGTGAGGAAGGAGAGATGGGATGGATGAGAAAGTACCAGGGGAGTTGTAGACAAACTGATGCTTAGGTCATAAGGGTGGTTCAGAAACATCATATGCTTAGAGCATAAGTAATATGCTTAAAAAGCTATAAAAACAAAATTTTACTTAATATTTTAATGTACTGATGGAAAGATTGCATTGTCATCCTCTTACGTGACTTAGTTTTTCTTTCATTGATGAAAGCATTAACAGGTATTTTAGAGAATCAGTGATGAGCATTTTAAGCTGAATGATCCAGTATTACTTATTGTGGAATGGTTTCTTTGAGACCTTTTCACAGCCAGAGCTTCATGCTCTCTCCTCCCCTGATCCTCCTCTCTCCCTCCCTCCCTCCCTCCCTCCCTCCCTCCCTCCCTTCTTTCCTCCCTCCCTTCTCCTCCCTCCCTTTTCTTCCTTCCTTCCTTCCTTCCTTCCTTCCTTCCTTCCTTTCTTTCTTTCTTTCTTTCTTTCTTTCTCTCTTTCACTCTTTCTCTCTTTCATCCTTTCTGTCTTTCATCCTTTCTCTTTCTTTCTTTCTTTCTTTCTTTCTTTCTTTCTTTCTTTCGTTCATCTTCCTTCCTTCCTTCCTTCCTTCCTTCCTTCCTTCCTTCCTTCCTTCCTTTCTCAGCAGTGCTCAAGGATTACTCATTACACAGAACTGTGCTAATGGATCACTCCTGTTGGTTCTCAGGGGACTATCTTCAGTTCGGGATGTGCATCCTAGGTCCATATGCAAGGCAAATGCAGTACCCACTGTATTATCTCTCTGGCCACAGGGGTTCAGTCTTAACACCTCTGCTTGACTGTCTGTTGTCAGTTACCCTACAACATCAATAGTGCTGAATAGCAGGAACTGGTGGTGTCTCTTTTTCCTTCAGGGTTGGTTTATGAGAATTTTCCTCTAATTTTTTAAAGTCTTTCTTGCCAAAATGTGACAATTTAGACAATGCAAAACACAGCATTCAAATACTGTTCAGTCCTCCCTGATTCTCAGTCTCTCTCCCAAGGGAATCCTCAATCCAGTTTCTGACCACCAAGGAAAATCTCATCCCAGGTTTTTTTAACTGTCAAAAAAACCACTTGTTAGGGCCAGAGAGCTAGTATAACAGGTTGGGTGCTTGCCTTGCTTGCATATGGTTCCCTGTACACCACCCAGGGTGACTCCTGGGTGCAGAGCCAGGAGTAACCCCTGAGCGTCACCTGCTGTGGCCCCAGAACAAAACACAAAAAAAGAAAAAAATATATATTGGCATATATCTGTCGAGAATTAAACCACCCAGTAAGTTCTACTTGAGGAGTCTCAGTTAAACAAATATTCTGTCTTGCCTATCAGCAGACAACAATTTGAGAAATGAGAGGAAAAACCCCTATTCTTCTTACCAACAGTTCCAGTGGAAAATTCCCTATTATTGCCCTTATTCCATTGATTAAAAAAGAAACTTTCTGTTACTTCAGCTTTTAGGAAAATGAATAGAGGGCTAGTTCCCCTACGTGTCAATGAGACAGTAACAAGAAGAGATCAAAAATGATAACATTGAGAAATGTTGTTGTTACTTTATCAGGACATAAAGAAAGAATTTACTTTGAAAAATAAATTTCTGTAGGCCTTGACAAAAACTTGAAAGTTTCCCACCAGAAGTGCACAACATTGCTGAAAGTGTATAATTCAGCCAGCTCCTAAGCTGGGTTTTGATGATCTAGAGCTTTCTGTGGCTCCAGGAAGTTGACTGAGTTGGTCTCTTATGGGTTTCAATGCTTCTACCAAGAGGTTATTTATGTGTCCCATTGGAGATCATGTGTAATTTTTCATTTTATTTTCCTAAACATTGTTCTTCTCCTTGGTATTTTCAACTGGTCAGACCGATGATGTGGTACTTGATCTTTCACGCCTGCACCATAAGGTCCTCAATATTTTTGAGGATATGTATTTGGCAACATTAAAAAAATTCTTTGTTATGAGATTTTCTCATAAACTTTGGTTCACTTGATCACTCGACATCCCGTTACTCATCAATTTGCTCGAGCAGGTGCCAGTAACGTCTCCATTCGTCCCTGTTGCATACTAATGTAGCCCAGTGGCGTCTCCTCATTCTAGGAACATGAAGAGCCTCAAACCAATCGTTCAGGGTATTGACGAAGAAGTCTGACCATAGGTGAGCGGCGACATAATCTTTTGACGTCCTGTGGAATCCAGTTGGTAATGGCTCTAGTCCAGTGGTCGTATCCAAATCTCATTATGTGTCCAGCCCATCTGATTTTCAACACCTTGGCAAATGAGACAGCGTCCCTGATTCTTGACAATCAAAGGAGGTCCGAACTCCGGATTCTTTTTCTCATTTGAGTGAAGTGTGATATTCCAAGCATACCTCTTTCGATTCCTATTTGGGAGACCCGAATAACATTCTCGTCCTGTTTTCGTAAGTCCCAGGTCTCTGAGGCATATGTTAATGCAGGAAGAACAGTGGAATCAAAGAGTTGTACCCAGAGCTGGAGGTTCTTCGTCCTCTTAGCTATTTCTTTGACTCTCTTGAAGGCATTGCAAGCCGTTCTCTTCCTCCTGTGCAACTCAGGTGCCAGGACATTCGTCATATTGCCTTCTCGACCTAGGTACACATAACTGTTGCATTTGGAGATGTTCGTCCATTGAAAGTGAATGGAATGTCAGGAATGAGATCTTTTCTCATAAACATTATCATTGTTAGATTCAGTTGTAGTCCGACCTTTACACACTCACGGTTGAAGTTGGCCAGCATTTGTGCCCCTTGGCTGATGTTTGGTGTTATAAGAACGATGTCATCAGGAAAGCAGAGGTGGTGTAGTTGCCGACCATCTATCTTCACTACCATTACATCCCACTCCAGTCATCGCATGACGTTCTCGAGGGTGGCACTGAAGAGTTTTACTGAAATGGTATCACCCTGCCTAACTCCTCTCTTGAAGTCAATGATAGCCTCCTTGTAGAATGGTGAGATCCTGGTAGTGAATCCGCAATACAGCTCATGGAGGATCTTGATGTATTGACATTGAATGGCCTGTTTGGCAAGGGTTTACATGACCACTTCCATCTCACCAGAATCAAAGGCCTTCTTTAAAGCAATGAATGTTAGACAGAGCAGCATCTTGAACTCCTGAGAAGCCTCAATGAGCTTGGTTATCATGTGGATATGGTCTATTATGATAAATCCTTTTTGGAAACCGGCTTGCTTGCATGGTTGTCCTTCATCTACTGTTGTGCCAATCCTATTCAGGATGACTGGAGTGAACAGCTTGTAGGCGACAGACAACAGGCAGATTGGGTGATAGTTACCAATGTTGTGAATGTCTCCCTTTTTGTAGAGTAGTACAATCCTGCTGGTTTTCCATTGGAACGGAACCTTGCATTCAGACAGGTAGTGTGTGAAGAGCCAAGCCAGTGTATCGCTGAGTACTGATGGCAGGTTTTTCAGGTGTTCTAGTCTGACCTTGTCTGGGCTGGGTGCTGATCCCTTCTTTATCAATGAAATGATGTGTCAGATTTTGGAAGGGAGAACTTTGGGAACGACAGATCCATCCTGCAGAATTTGGTATGTGGGCAGGTGGTCATGGCTATCGAAGAGATCCGAGTAGAAGTCATGGATAATCTTCTACATTGCCTTTCTAGAAGATATGATAGATCCATCAGGACATTGGAGGGTAGTCATCTTAGTCTTGTAGTTGGCAAAGGACAGGTGGGCATTGTGATCGCTTTTCCCAGTTTCTGCCGCATCTGCCAGCACTGCTGCTCTTCTCTCTTTGAGGTCTTCCTTTATCGCTTCTATGCAGTGCTTTTTAGCTCGGACCTTCTGTTGTGGTTGCCTGAAGCTTTAAATGTCCAACGTTTAGATTTGGCCTTCTGGAATTATGAGTTACCATGGATGTCTTGGTCGACTTGATGAACTTGGGCAGTCTCTTACCCTGTTCGTTCCATTCTAGGTCATGGGTCCTGATGTGGAGTTCTTCGGCTGATCTTCTTGGTCATATCTTGGCATTAAAATCACCAACTGTGATCTTGTAGAAGGTGTGGTCTTTGTTATAGAACTTCTCCAGCTCCATGTAGAACTTCTCAATTTCTCCTTCATCATAATTGGAACTTGGTGCATAGACAACGAAGATAGAAACTACCGGCAGTGAGCCACATCTATTCAAGTGTAATTGATTTGGTTTGTTAGGCATTTGAATGAATCAATGGTCATGGCCAAGTTCATGTTGACAAGGACACTGACACCACCGATGCCTCTATTGTTGCACGTTCTTCCCCATTGTCAAAAATGGCGTGATGTGATTGATGCCTTCTCGTCTTGGTCAGACCACTGATATCATACTTGATCTTTCGTGCTTGCACCATCAGGTCCTTGATGGATGCATCCGATGCCAGCGTACGTGCTTTGAAAGTACAGAAAGTCATTTTTTTTCCTTCTTAGCTTTGGCAGCCTGATCCAGCCTTGAGATTTTATCAGCCTTTCCTTCCTCATTCTTCTTAACGCTGCCATATTGGTGGCTCTTTCAGGGTCAGGGGAATGAGATTCATTTTAGTCACTGCCTTAAATTTTACCAACACCCCCATTAATATCAATAAATCAGCCATGGTTATTGGGGTTGGGGATGGGTGCAGGGGAATGAAGAAATTAGAAAATGCAATTTAAAGAAAAATCACCTTAAACATTAACACATCAACTTGAAACTTGCACATCTCATCAGACAATGCTGGCCTGTCATCGTCGTCATTGTTGTCCTCCTCCTCCTCCTCCTCCTCCTCATTGTCATTTTCTTCTTCTTCTTCTTCTTCTTCTTCTTCTTCTTCTTCTTCTTCTTCTTCTTCTTCTTCTTCTTCTTCTTCTTCTTCTTCTTTTTCTTCTCCTTCTCCTCCTCCTTCTTCTTCATCTCCTCCTCCTTCTTCTCCTTCTTCCTCTCCTTCTCTTCCTTCTCCTTCTCCTTCTCTTCTTCATCTTTCTTCTTCTTCCTCTTCCTCTTCTTCTTTCTTACTCTTCCTCTTCTTTCTTCCTCTTCCTCTTCTTCTTCCTTCGTCTTCCTCTTCTTCCTTCTCCTTCTCCTCCTCATCCTTCTCCTCTTTCTCCTCCTCCTCCTTCTTCTAGTCTTCCTCCTCTTCTCCTTCTTCTCCTTCTCCTTTTCTCCTCCTTCTCCTTCTCCTTCTCCTCTTCTATCTCTTCCCTTTCCTCCTCCTCCTCTTCTTCCTCTGCTTACTCAAATGTGAATGGAATTCTCTGTTTTAGAGTCTTTGCACTTTCACCATTTCCTTAGACCTTATTTCATCACATTTTAAAGTATTTACAAAATATCATATTTAATAATCTTTGCTCATGCAATATTTAGAAGTCCAATTTTTGTATTTATCAACATCTACTATGTATTTTTATTAATTGATTTTGCACCTTTCCTTTATCCTCACTTAATATTGATGAGCCCAAGATTTTCTGCCTCTTCAAAGCCAATACTTAGAAGAGTTCGTGCAAGAAAAACACATTTATTTGGTTTTCAGGAACTTGATAATATCGCAGAATTATTGTTCCTAAAAGTTCATAGTAGGCTCACCCTGATACTTACATTTTATATAAAGAATGAAGGGTGTCAGGACAAAGGGGAGTGTGAAAGTGTTCAGTCACGTCATTTAGCTGGTGTAGTGGTTTGGTGACTGTGGTCTAATTCTGATGAATTTTTTTTTGTGTGTATTTTTTTTATTAGTGAAACACCATGAGGTACAGTTGTAGATTTACATTTTTTTTGTGCTTGGGTTTCGATTATACAATGATCAAATACCCATCCCTCCACCAGTGCCCATTTTCCACCACCATGGATAATATCCCTCCCACCCCCATTCCCCCCATCCCCCCCTGCCTCTGTGGCAGGGCAATCCCCTGTGTTCTCTCTCTCCTTTTGGGTGTTGTGGTCTGCAAAAGAGGCATTGAGTGGCAAACATGTTCAGTCCATAGTCTACTTTCGACATGCATCTCCCCTCCTGGGAGGATCCTCCAAACACCCTTTATTTGGTGCTCCCTTCTCTATCTGAGCTGCCCTTTCCCCTAGTATCCCCGGCTGGCCTCTAAGCTATGGAGTAATCTTCCTGGTGCTGATCTCAGCTATTCTTGGGTATTAATCTCATATTTTGTTACTTTATATCCCCCAGATGAATGCAATCTTTCTATGTCTATCCCTCTCTTTCTGACTCATTTCGCTTAGCATGATACTTTCCATGTTGTACCACTTGTATGTAAATTTCATGACTTGATCTTTTCTAATAGCTACATAGTACTCCATTGTGTAGATGTACCAAAGTTTCTTTAACCAGTCATCTGTTCGTGGGCATTCAGGTTTCTTCCAGTTTCTGGCTATTGTAAAGATTGCTGCAATGAACAAACAAGTGCAGATGTCACTTCGACTATACATCTTTGCCTCTCTGGGATATATTCCCAGGAGTGGTATTGCTGGGTCAAATGGGAGCTCAATTTCTAATTTTTTGAGAATCATCCATACTGTTTTCCAGAAGGGCTGAACCAGTCGACATTCCCACCAACAGTGAAGGAGAGTCCCTATTTCCCCACTTCTGCTCCAACACTGGTTGCTTTTGTTCTTTTGGTTGTGGGCCAGTCTCTGAGGTGTGAGATGGTATCTCATTGTGGTTTTGATCTGTATCTCCCTGATGATTAATGATGTAGAGCATTTTCTCATGTGCTTTTTTGCCATTTGGATTTCTTCTTTGAGAAAGTTTCTGTTCATTTCGCTGCCCCATTTTTTGATGGGGTTGGATGTTTTCTTCTTGTGGAGTTCAACCAGTATTTTGTATATCCTGGATATCTGATGAAATTTTTAAAATAACAATTTCTGTTTCTGGAAACCTCTGAGATGGGAGCACATGCTCTAAGGTTGGTGCTAGTTAATTTTTCTAGAAAGAATAAGAGACATTCTGAGATAAGAGTAATATAATTTAAAAACCTGGGACAGGGACCTGAGTATTAGTACAGTATGTAGGCCTTTTGCCTTGCATGTGACCAATGTGGGTTCGATCCCTGGCATCCCATATGGTCTCTGGAGTACAACTGTAGCACTGTCCTCCCGATGTTCATCTATTTTCTCGAGAGGGCACCTGTAACATCTCCATTGTGAGACTTGTTGTTACTGTTTTTGGCATATCAAATACTCCACAGGGAGCTTGCCAGACTCTGCCGTGTGGGCGAGATTCTCTTGGTAGCTTGCAGGGCTCTCTGAGAGGCAAACACCCCACCTGCCAAGCTATTGCTCTGGAGTATCACTAGGAGTAATTCCTGAGTGTAGCGCCAGGAGTAACACCTGAGCATCTTCGAGTGTAATGCAAAAGCAAAAAAAAAAAAAAAAAAAAAAGCTGGGGCAGGAGAGATAGTACTATGTGGGTAAGGTGTTTACCTTCAATGAAGCTGACCTGAGTTCAATAGCCAATAATATGCCATATATGGTTCCTTGAGCACTGCCTGGAGTGGTTCACAATCACTGAGTCAAAAACAAGTCCTTAGTACTGCCAAGTATGCCCCCAAATCAACCTTCCTCCAATTAAACTGATTTCATTGTATTATATTTTCATAGAATATTGATATGTAGGTATGAAAATTGAATTCAAATAAAGATCAGTGAATATACATGCTAAATATTTTAATTGCGTTTTCTAATGAAATCCCATTGAAAACATGTAGGTAGTCTATCAAAGACAAGCTGCAGAATAATATGGTATGCACCAATGTGTTTTTATATTTTAAAGTAGTTTCTGATCACTTTAACATAATTGTCATATGATTATTAGAAATGTATACATATAGAAAATCAAATTATTTCATGAATTTTATTTTCAAAGGGCAGAATAATAGCATAGCAGGTAGGGCATTTGCCTTGCATGCTGCTGACCTGGGTTCAATTCCCCCACCCCTCTTGGAGAGCCCGGCAAGCTACAGAGAGTATACTGCCCTCACAGCAAAGCCAGGCAAGCTCCCCGTAGTGTATTCAATATGCCAAAACCAGTAACAACAAGTCTTACAATGGAGACGTTACTGGTGCCCACTCGAGAAAATCAATGAACAATGGGAGGATAGTCACATATTTCCAAAGAATTCTGCTAAGTAGTAATAATTTTAAATGGTGTTCTTCTATTCTTTATAGTTTTATTATTTTCCCATCCAAGTCTGTAATTTTCTCAGTGCTCAGATACTTTTTTTAAAAGTTTTTTCAATACGTTTTCCTTCTTTCCTTTTAGTTTATTTTGTTATTTTACAATATGGGCTGGAGCGATAGCACAGCGGTAGGGCGTTTGCCTTGCATGCAGCCAACATGGCCGACCCGAGTTCAATTCCTCCGCCCCTCTCAGAGAGCCCGGCAAGCTACAGAGAGTATCTCACCCGCACGGCAGGGCCTGGCGTATTCAATATGCCAAACACAGTAAGAACAAAGTCTCCAATGGAGACGTTACTGGGCCCGCTCGAGCAAATCGATGATCAACGGGAGGGCCTTACAATATTATGTAATTTCAGGGGTATTGCTTAACACCAATTGGTGCGTATAAGATTCACTGCACCTACCATGCTTTTTCTTCTTACATTTCACATTTATGAAATTCTAAAATGTATGTATCTCCCATGTATTCTCCATACCACTTCTATCCCTTGTGAATGAAAAGCTAACCTTTATTAACCACTGCTGAAAGTGTTAGAGGACCATCTCATTTAATAGTCACAATGGTTCTATAAAGAAGGTACAATTATTGCTCCAATTCATTACATAGAAAAAGTAATACTGAAAGTTTAATTAATCCAAGATCAGTTAATCGGTTAAATGGAAAAAATTGAGTCTTGAAACCAATTTAACCTGTTTAATATTTGATATTTCTACCTATTCCTTGGACTCCACTCTACATTTTCTAATTTCAATCTGTGAATTTTCCCTCTATATACTTATTTCCCAATTCAGTGCTGCTCTGTAATTTAAGTACAAAATTGACTCCTCTTTAAATTTTACTTTTGAGCTTGCCTCCATGTGTTTTTGGTCTCTCCATGAAAGGTTTCTTTCATTTTTTCTTTCTTTCTTTCTTTCTTTCTTTCTCTCTCTCTCTCTCTCTCTCTCTCTCTATATATATATATATATATAAAGGTTTTGTATGTGTATATACAAAGATTATACACATGTATATGTATATCTAGAGTTATGCTACTTGTCTTTGACATATAGCACACTGGTAAAAAGGTTATTTCACACAGGACACTGCTCTTCAGATCAGAGAACGCTGCCTTACTTGGCATATCAAGGAGAAGAACAGTCCCATAGAATTAAAATTAGATTTACTTTTATAGTGCTTTCTGTTTCTCCACTTTAATGTCAACAGAAATGCAGCAAATGGCCAGCACTGAAGGCCAGAAAAGACTGTAGAAATATCACTACACATTTTTAAGCACTTTCCTGATTACTTGTTCTGAACCACATCAGTGAATGTAATAGTGACTTATTAGATATAATTTCAAAAGAATTATTGCAGAATGGTAGAATTTTGAAGTTCAAAAATATGATAAAGATCAATACGTCAGTACTAATCACTGAGTACTCCCTAAATGCTCCTCAATAGTCATTGTTAATTTTCTTTTGCACGAAACAGCTTGGCATCTACAGTTGTATTTTAAGAATTCATTAACTATGTAGTAATAAGGAAAGACGGACATGTCAATTAGCAAAGATGGAAAATAGCATTACCAGGAAATGAATAGTTGTTTAACTGCAGAAGAACCCCTAAAATTATAGGTTCTTAAGTTTCCTTAAGTTATCGTTAGGAACAGTTTCATAGTGTTCCTAAAATGAGCGATTATACTATAGCTCTAATTTTATCTATGCATATATATAAAAAAGTATTTCCTAAAGTTTTACTGATTTCTCAACGTTTCTCTCTTCACTGTTTTGTTAGAATTACCCTCCTTTCAATTTTGCCTTAAATTACCTTCATTACCCTTATTTTGTTTTAAACACCGCGTTTAGCTCTTACCATTGACATAGATTTAATTGTCTTCTAATATAAGATGAGAAAGGTAAATCATGGAGGGAATGGAAAGCAGCGTTTATAAAATGTCATGGATTATTGCTTTCACACTTACTTTTAGTTTCACTGATACATTTTTCTAACAAGTCAGTATATACGGTTACTGTTACATACTATCTTAAGAAAATTGTATCGTCTCATCAGGGTACGAATCAGTGTTTTTCAGCTGAGGTCATATCACCCACAGTTGTCCCTGGAAACATCCAAGGTGTCCATAGGTGTAAAGAGCTATCAAGTACCCAGGAAAGAACATGGCAGACAAAATTTTCCTACCTTACAATATTGTCTACTGCCCAGTGCATGCTTTGTATGATAAAATTGAAGTCAGAGACCATGTGTCGAAGTCTAAATATAAAGCATCTTTGCAGAATATTCTTGTGATGAATTTCTTCACAGCAAATGAAATTTTTTTTTATAACGTAAGTGGATTGCCTTAATAAGGTACCTTATAATAAAAGGTACTGTAGCACTGTAGCACTGTCTTCCCGTTGTTCATCTATTTGCTCGAGCAGACACCAGTAATGTGTGTATCGCAAAACTTGTTGTTACTGTTTTTGCATATCGAATACGCCATGAGTAACTTGCCAGGCTCTGCCATGTGGGTGGGATACTCTTGGTAGCTTGCCCAAATCTCCGAGGGGGACAAAGGAATTGAACCTGGGTCGGCCATGTGCAAGGCAAATGCCTTACCCACTGTGCTATCACTCCAGCCCCAATTAAAGGTACAAAACTCAAAAAAGATATTGATTTATTAGTTATGGGACCACAGCCAATGGTGCTCAGAAGTCACTTCTGGCCAGGCCTAGGGGACTATATGCTGTGCCAGGAATCAAATCCAGGTCAGTCATGTACAAAACAAGTGTCCTATTCACTGCATATTATGTCCAACAAAAGTGAGTATTTGTTTGAGGGACACATCGAGAAGTGTTCACGGTTTACATGATTTACTCCTGGTTCTTTGCTTAGGGGTCACTCTTGGTGGGCTCAGGGAGCCATATTGGATGCCAGAAATTAAACCTGTGTTGGCCACACATAAGGCAAGCACCCTAACTGCTTTAATATCTCTCCAGCTCCCCAAAAGGAGATGTTGAAAGAACGTGATGAAACATGAAATTTGATAATGTTAAAAATACTGTAAAAAGTTGAAAATACAAAAAGGCCCTCCCGTTGATCGTCGATTTGCTCGAGCGGGCCCAGTAACGTCTCCATTGGAGACTTTGTTGTTACTGTGTCTGGCATATCGAATACTCTCGGTAGCTTGCCGGGCTCTCCGAGAGGGGCGGAGGAATCGAACTCGGGTCGGCCATGTTGGCCGCGTGTAAGGCGAACGCCCTACCCGCTGATAAAGAGGACTACATATTCATGGAAATACTATAGTGTACAATTAAGATCCTAAAAGACCATTGTTAACTACCTCTTTTTTTATTGTCAGATCTTGGTGAATTGTTGGTACTGGTGGGTAGTAGAGATGACTCTGCTCACCAACTGACTTACATAGTGGTATGTTACTTTCTAGTACAGTATGCAATATAGTATGCAATTTGACTTTTTGCTTTCACACTTACTTTTAGTTTCACTGATACATTTTTCTAACAAGTCAGTATATACGGTTACTGCTACATACTATCTTAAGAAAATTGTATCTTCTCATCAGGGTACGAATCAGTGTTTTTCAGCTGAGGTCATATCACCCACAGTTGTCCCTGGAAACATCCAAGGTGTCCATAGGTGTAATGGGTGTAATGAAAGTAATGAAAGTAAATGGGGCCATGGCATGAGATTAGGGAGCCTGAAGGTAAGTTAGTCAGTGGCACCAGCTATATTTCTTTCTCTTTTTTTTCTTTTTGGGTCACACCCGGCGATGCACAGGGGTCATTCATGGCTCTGCACTCAGGAATCACTCCTGGCGGTGCTCAGGAACCATATGAGATGCTGGGAATCAAACCCGGGTTGGCCATGTGCAAGGCAAATGCCCTACCCGCTACTGTGCTATTGCTCCAGCCCAGTAGCTATATTTCAAATACGGAAAGAACCAGATATAACTAGTGGCTTCATAATCAGTGGAAAAAGGAATAGAGGAAAATTCTATCACTTTAAACAATTCTATTGACAATCCTGCTATAGCATTTTTCTAGACCTATACTTCTCACATTTTATCATGCATAAAATTATTAATGGATGTTATAAAAAGAAAAATTCAGTTCAATATTTACAGAGTATTAGGATACATGCATTCATTACTAAATTTTTTGAATAAACCTATGTCTTGTTTTACATTGTCATCAAATTCACATTGTTGTCTTAATCCACATTATTTGATATTATATTAGATTAGATTATATTCTGATAAATAATATTATATTTGATGGTACTAAAAGCGGGTTGACAGATCCTAAGCAATGAAATCAAAGATCAAGGATAAGAATTTGTTTTATTTTCCATAACTTTCACAGCATATGAAGCCCCAAGGCAGAAAGAGTACTAACAGCTTCATGTGGTAAACAATATTTCTCTATGTAATACCCACCTAATATGTAGTTTAATTTCTAATAGAGGAGACTCATAAATAGATCTTGAAGGGGATCAACAACCTGTAGAGATGGCTACAGATCCCATGCCAGGACGAGTCTCACAATTGCGGCTCCCCAGAGGGGGCAGGTGAGCCCACCACCTGCCCAAACAGAGCCCCAACAGCTGAAAAACTCCACACTAGTTTGCCAACATGCTCACTGCCAGAATCCACAGACTCGGGAAGAGCCTCATCAAGGGATGAATCTGTCAAAAAAAAAAAACCTTAGGTATGTGGGTTTTGTGACTGAAATCTTCAGGCTCTCAAGGAATTGGGAATGATCTATCTCCCCCCATTTCCCTGTGCTTCCAGGGGAATGGTGGTACTGCCCATGAATTACTCCTGGAGCCACATAAGTTCAATAACTGTCCATGATCCAGAGATTCGTAAATAAATCTCGAAAGAGATCAACAAGTTGCAGAGACGCTTACGAAACCCAAACGCCTTCCAGTTAAAAATTTAATTCCAGTCTCTGTGGTGTGAAATGATATCTCATTTTGGTTTTGATCTGCATCTTCCTGATGATTAATGGTGTGGAGCATTTTCTTATGTGCCTTTTAGCTATTTGGATTTCTTCTTTGAGAAAGTTTCTATTCATTTCATTGCCCCATTTTTTGATGGGGTTGGATGATTTCTTCTTGTGGAGTTCAACCAGTACTTTGTATATTCTTGATATAAACCCCTTGTCAGATGTGTATTGGGCAAATACCTTTCCCATTCTGTAGACTGTTTTGTATTTTGGTCACTGTTTCTTTGGAGGTGCATAAGTTTCTTAGTTTAAGATAGTCCCATTTGTCTATCTCTGTTTTCACTTGCTTGGCCAGTGGCGTGACATCTTTGAAGATACCATTAGCTTCAATGTCATGGAGGATTTTGCCAACCTTGTCTTCAATGTACCTTTTGGATTCCTGCCTGATGTTGAGGTCTTTAATCCACTTTGATCTTACTTTTGTACATGGTGTTAGGCAGAGATCTGAGCCCACTTTTTTGCATGTAGTTGTCCAGTTTTGCCAGCAAAATTTGTTAAAGAGGCTTTCCTTGCTCCACTTCACTTTTCTTGCCCCCTTATCAAAGATTAGATGGTCGTATGCTTGGGGGTAGATGTCAGTATATTCAACCCTGTTCCATTGGTCTACAGCTCTACCTTTGTTCCAGTGCCATGATGTTTTAATTATTACTGCTTTGTAGTAGAGTTTGAAGTTAGAGAGGTTGATTCCTCCCATTTTCTTTTTCCCAAGAATTGCTTTAGCTATTTGTGGAGGCTTATTGTTCCATATGAATTTCAGGAGTGTTTGCTCCATTTCTTTGAAGAATGTCATGGGTATCCTGAATCTGGAAAAAACCTGAGTGCCGGAGAACAGATGACTGGTTAAAGAAACTTTGGTACATTTACACAATGGAGTACTATGTAGCTATTAGAAAAAACAAAGTCATGAAATTTACATACAAGTGGTACTACATGGAAAGTATCATATTAAGCGAAATGACTCAGAAAGAAAGGGATAGACACAGAATGCATTCATCTGGGGAACATAAAGTAACAAAATAGGAGACTAACACCCAAAAATGGCCGAGATTAGTACCAGGAATTTTACTCCATGGATTGGAGGCCAGCCAAACATGCTAGGGGAAAAGGGAGCTCAGATAGAGAAGGGAGCACCAAATAAAGGGTGTTGGGAGGATCCTCCCAGGATTGGAGAAGTATGCTGAAAGTAGACTCTAGACCAAACATGATTGCTACCCATTGCCTCTTTTGCAAACCATAACACCCAAAGGGAGAGAGAGAACAAAAGGGATTGTTCGGCCACAGAGGCAGGGTGGGATAGGGGGGATGGGGGGTGTGAGGGATACTGGGATCTGTGATGGTGGGAAATGGGCACTGGTGGAGGGATGGGTATTTGATCATTGTATAATTGAAACCCAAGCACAAAAATTTGTAAGTCTATAACTGTACCTCATGGAGTCTCACTAATAAAAATTAAAAAAAAATTTAATTCCACTAGAACCACCCATTCAAAATTTTAGAATTCCTGGAGTGCATAGTCATGTGATTTCTCCTCCTCTACACCAGTGAGACCAGGAGTAGCACACCACATTGGGTGGGATGTAAAGTGGAAGGCAACCAACCTCGACTAAGAGAATATTACCACACAAAGGGTATCCTGTAACAATATGTTAGCAATTTCTATACAAGGGCTTAATGACTCTGGGTGAGAGACAACAATCTTCATACACTTTCTTCTAGGGAGATCTTTTTTTTGTTATTTTTAATGAATTATTCGTAACAAACAATACATACTAAACTATTTAGGTGGTGGTTAGGAAAATTGGAAATAATGGTGGTGGGAAGGTGTAATAGTGGTGGGACTGGTGTTGGGATATTGAATGTAATAAATCTTATGAACAACTTTATAAGAATAAAATAAAGTTTAAAAAATCTATATAGATACATTAAAAACAGTAAAAGAAACAAATGAAATGAACCTAATGGTGTACTTAGATTAAACTCAAAGTACCCAAAGTATGAAACCAATAGTTCAACATGTGGTTAGTGGGTAACACATTATACAGCAGAACTGTAGTTTATCTCATTGGAAAACTAAAGTTAGAGAGGTTTAAGGAAACAGCTTATAAGGTGAGTGGTGAAGGTCTTATTTAGGCATATTAATGATTGCTAATAAGGGACAGAATATTTTCTGAGACAGTTAATGGTATAGAACAGCAGGTCCCAGTACAGTAATCACTAGTCACATGGGACTGGTTAAATTATAATGAAAATTAAATAAATTTTGAGATTTATATTTTAAGCCACACTAGCCATTTTTATGAGCTCTCTGACCACGCATTATTAGTGGCTACCTATTACATAAATGAAGTTTGAATTTCTTCCCATTACCAGGTTCAGTTCCTCTGCCCCTCTCGGAGAGCCCGGCAAGCTACCGAGAGTATCTCGCCCACACGGTAAAGCCTGGCAAGCTCCCCGTGGCATTATTTGATATGCCAAACACGGAAACAACAAGTGTCACAATGGAGACATTGCTGGGCCCGCTCAAGCAAATCAATGAACAACGGGAGGACAGTGCTCCAGTGCTCCAGTGCTATTCTCTTTAAACTCTCAACCAACACAGGAATATGTTGTTTTTCTTCAATTGATAATCTTGTCATAGTCTTGTTCCAAACTTCTCTCTACTTCCCAGTGATAGCTATGGTAAATAATTTACTCTATAATTTCCCATCCCTTTCTATGTACTTTGTCAGTGTGTTCATTCATATATACTACTTTCTGTTTACTTACATAAATAACATCATGAGGAATATATATGAAATGAAAAATCTGCAAAATGAAAGTCTTCTATATGACATTCTAAAGAGAAATAAAACTTCTTTCTTTTAATAAATCATGTTCAAGGGAGGTGCTGTTTCTCTAAATTTTCTTCTGTTTGCAAAGAACATAAGAGAAAACTTTGCAGGTGTGACAGAGAAATATAGGAAAGCAGAGACCTACACTATTTAAACCAAAGCAAACTAAAGCCACCAGGCATTGATGTAGACTAAAAAAAACTACATTTATTTCTATCTATTCATTATTTGCAATTTTATGGTTTCAAAGATTTCTCATATTTCTATTAAAAGTAAAAAAACAAATATTTAACCAAGGAAATATATATTTCTAAACTGATATATGTATTTGATTTAATGTTATTTTTACTATTTAATTTAATAGTAATGTTTATTTAATTTAATTTAATAAAATGTTAATTTTACTATTTAAATTTTAATGCTTTTAAAATATCCTTTTGGTAGCTCAGAGCAAAAACTATTCTGGTACTTCAGTGATATGTGTAATTATTTCAAAGTTATATATTCTTAGACTACATTGTAATAATTTCAACTTGAGTCACTAAGATACAGGATGTCATATTGATACAAAAAATAAAAACAATAAAATAATTCTAGTGAATGTGAAACTTTTTAGAAGCTTTAAATGCTGAAAAATAAGATGTACTTGTGTTCTTTCCATACCCAGGAAGCACTAAAAGAGCAGGTGAAACTACCCATCATCTTATATGAGCATTGTGCATGTTTTCTAAAAACCTTGTCGCCTTTTTAACAGCTTAATATCCTTTCCATTTCTGAAAGAACACGTACAAATGGAAGTGCAAAGAATATTTCCAAAGGTCTTGCCCCGCAGAGTAAATTCCTAGTAAATCATTGTCTTGTGCTGCGTGACCTCTAGACATAAATGCTAAGTGGAAATGGTAAAATGTTCCTGCAGGTAGCTGAAGTCCATTAAACTATCACCTAACAAGAGCAAATTTCAGATCAAATAGCACTTCTGAAATTATTTGAAGTTTTTTTTCCCCAAGCAGACTAGTTAATTTAGATACAATTTTCTATTCTTCATATGATGAAAGGAAAAATAAACATAATTTAAAGTCTGTTTCTTTAAGTAATATTTCTAACAAAATACATTAATTAGATGTTCTGGAAAATGAGAGAGAGGAAACAATTGACTGACTTCTCCGCTCTCTGTTCTATTATTCTTTTTCTTGTACACTTCAAATAAATATAATTTCAATGGCAAATAGTGACAATAGCAAGATCTAAGTCTCCCCAATGACATATGTACTAATAATTCTTTGTTGTGAGAACTCTGGGCTAGAGCGATAGCACAGCAGGTAGGGCGTTTGCCTTGCATGCAGCCAACATGGCCAACCCAAGTTCTATTCCTTCACCCCTCTCGGAGAGCCCGGCAAGCTACTGAGAGTATCTCGCCCTCACAGAAAAGCCTGGCAAGCTCCCCGTGATGTATTCAATATTCCAAACACAGTAACAATTGTCACAATGGAGACGTTACTGAGTCCGCTGAAGAAAATCAATGAAAAATGGGAGGACAGTGACAGTGACAGTGAGAACTCTGCTGTGCATTTTTTTTTGCTTTTAGGGTCACACCTGGCGATGCTCAGGGGTTACTCCTGGCAGTGCTCAGGGGACCATATGGGATGCTGGGAATCGAACCCTGGTCGGCCACGTGCAAGGCAGATGCCCTACCCACTGTTCTATCTCTCCAGCCCCTCTGCTGTGCATTTTTTTAATAGAGGATGTGTATTGTAAAACACCCCTGGTCTCTAATTCACTAGATGACAATAATCTCCCCATCACTCACATAGCATGTGCAGAACACACACACACACACACACACACACACACACACACACACACAGCACAAAATATATTGAGAACTTGGCAAATATTCCCTAGAATGCAAAATTTCTTAGGTATATAATGGTTTTCTAAGTAAAAAACAACTTGTGGGGCTGGAGAGAGTACAACTGGGAAGGTGTTTGTCTTGCACAAAGTTGATCCAGGTTCAATCCTGGCACTTTGTATGGCTCCCAAACATTACCAGACGTGATCCCTGAGAGCAGATACAGGAACAGACACTGAACACGGGGTGTGGCCCAAAAATCAGGGGGTAAAACCCCTGCTTATTGATGAGTCTATTTACCCATTCATTGTTGTTATTAATTTTTTTCTAGAGTTTTCATCAAGCTTTTTAACCTATGAACCAGAATTATTTGTTGAAATACTGTCAATAAAAGTGCCTGCGGTTAAAGATTTAATGATCTGAGTTTGTGGGTAATTTTTGTCTTGAGGAAGTCAAGGAAGGCCCAATTCAGTTTATAGAAGAAATTACAGAAATTCAATTTTATTGCAAAGAAGCTTTCCTGTATAAACTTTGAATTATTTTTTTCCTTGTTTCTATTTTTCTTTTCTTTCTTACAATTTAATGCTTTGCACATAAAAATTTCACAATATAATGAACACGCCCCTATGCTGGATAACTGCCAGTGAATTACCATTGCTAATGATATACCAGCAGATCTCTTGAAATGTCTGATTTGATTAAGGAAGTACTATTATTATTCCACTGCCCAATGAAAAATTCAGACATAGAGAAAATATGCATTCTATTCCAAAGTCAGAGGATTGCTAAGTGGCAAAGGCCTGCTCAAAACCCTCTTGGGAGCATGACTTTTCACTGTCCTGTTTCCAGAGACATCACTGACTGTCCATGACCATGACCATAATCTATTTTATAATGGGAGCACATTTTCTTAGAAGATTATGTCCTCTCTTTAGAATAGTTTCAGGAATCAAAACTCTCAATTAGATGGTAATAAATAGATACACGAAGTAATGACCAAAGTAAAAAGAGAAAAATCAAGGACCAGGCGCTCCATTGTCAAAGGAAAGCTAGTGAGCCACGTTAAAGAAAGAAATTTTAGCTCTGTCTTCACAAAACAGCAGCTACTCCCAGCCAATACTTGAACTCTGGACAGTCACATCAGTTGCACATAAAGTAGCTGCGATCAGGCCGTTCACTTTATAGGAGTGACACTTGGCCTCCATACAGTATTGCCCAGCATCCTTTGTCCAGCTATTGCTTTCTTCTAGACGGAGCCGACTGAAACAAATGCATTAAAAGCATTTCATCTTTCCCTTCACACATCCACAAACACATTTCTCCCTGGGAAAACGAATCATGTCAGTATCTAGAAATCAGATGCACAATAAGAACGATAAAAATTCTTTCTATCAGTCTCCCACAACATTCTCATTCTTCTTACCTATCTTTGCTGCCAGCTTATGTAATTACTTTACAAAGTATCTGCCCTCCCTGCCAGTTTACCAGTTCCGAAAGGACAAGAGTCTGTGTCTCTTTCCTCCGTATTATCTTCAGGGACTACTACAAAGCCTGATTCAGAGTATTAGACTGATGAAAGGCTTGGTATATTTAGAAATTTCTATGCATATGTCCATTAGAAAATGTTATTTGTTTAACATTAACACAAGTTAACTTGGAAATAATGAACTAACTCTTGCTGAAAAGCCAGGCAATCTAAAGGATAATTTATTCTTGAACCTTTACAATGTGCTTGAAATGAGTCTTTACTACTGAATAAAAACTGATAAGTAATATTATAGGTTTCTTTTTACCATTGGTTTACAATTAGAATTTATAGAAAGCTTGAACTAGAACTGAATTAAACATGCCAAAATTTACATGCATGTTTACCCCCAAGGGGAGCTTTAGAAATCCCATCAAAAGAATAGTTCAAGGATAGGTCATCCTTACTAGCAAACACCTGACTATGCTGACTTTTTCACTTTGTTCAGGTACATTAAGGAAATGTGAGCTAAGTAAACACACTGCACTGTAGTATTGCCTCCCGTTGTTCATCGATTTGCTCAAGCGGGCCCAGTAACATCTCCATTGTGAGACTTTTTACTGTGTTTGGCATATCGAATATGTCATGGGTAGCTTGCCAGGCTTTGCTGTGCGGGTGAGATACTCTCTGTAACTTGCCAGGCTCTCCGAGAGGGGCAGAGGAATCGAACTCAGGTCAGCCTGGTCAGCCGCATGCAAGGCAAACACCCTACCCACTGTGCTATCACTCCAGCCCAAGTAAACACAACCAAATAAAATAATGTGGATATAAAATAAAATTTTATCTGTACTTCGTTTGACAATTCTTTAGCTTATTTTGTAATTCCTAAATTCTTCATTTGTGCATAGATAAGAGTCACACATTTTGTACTATTTGCGCATTCTGTGAAGGAAAGAGGTTGTATCTGGAAGAGATAAATTCAGAAGTTTTATGTTCATAACAAATTATCCTTTTTTCCCTGAATTCTTCTCTTCTACTGTCTACTTTATATATTTTTGGAGTCATTTCTGGTAATTTGATATCTATTCCCACTAAAGTGTCAATGATTTGCATTATTTTTAATATGCAATAAGAACTTAATATGCAGTAAGACACTTTTATTCTTGCCTGTACTGTTATATGAGACGGCGAACTATGATGATGAGGCCAAGTCAACTTATCTCAATTCTGAGGGACTTACTTTGCCTGTCACACCTTGGCATCCCATCGCCATCCGAGGGACTTCACATCACTTCTCTTTACAATAGGAACAGCCATCTGATAGAGATCATTAATCTAGCACTTCAAAAGAGCTGAGAAATTCAATGGGGAGCTTTCACATCTGGTATTCTACTTGTTGATTTTTGCAATCCAAATCCTGATAATTGATTGCCAAATCTCAATCATCACACACTAGGCCCAGCACAAAGAAAATAAAGTTGTTTTTCTTAAGGTCACTTTGTGTTTAAAAGAGATATATAGCAGTGGTTCTGCTTTTTATAAAGGCAAGTTACAGCTATTTGTATAAAAAATCAGAATGGCATAAAAACTAAATGAATGGTATAGAAAGGGAAATGATCAAAAAAAGCTATAGGACTATAAATACTTTTTCTGACTTGCATTTAATTTTTTTGTAGAATATTGCTGAGTTAATTAAAAGCAATCTTTAAGTATAGAGCATCATCTTCAATTCTTTAAATAATGAAAACTTTTAGAGTGTATATAATTTTCATTTAAATAAAAAATTATTTGGCATAATATTTTTAAACATGGGTGAATTATATCAAGGAAAAATGAGACATATGTGGGCTTTGTGTCTAATAAATATGATTTAAAAGCATGATTTTATAGTCTATATATTATTGGTAAGTTTTCAAATAGAGTAAAATTTTATATTCCAGTGGATATTTTGAAATATAAAGTATTCCAACTAGTGGAACACACTTAAAGTATAAATTATTTGTTGCACATCTGAAATTCAAATTTAATTGATAGTCCTCTATGTTTAGTCAAATCTAGCAATTCCAATAATCTGACAGGTTAATATCGGTCTGGATTTTAGTTTTGTCACACATTAAAATAAGAGAACTACTTATATCATATGTTTATCAAGCTATTAACAATAGATTAAATAATAACACTAGAAAACATCAGAAATATGCTTTCTGTGTTGTTATTGAAGGTCATACTTCACCTTGCTGACATATGTTGCACACACAACCCTATATCTAATTTCGTATTGCAAATTCTTGCAGCCTTTCTCTGATCCCAATTATATAAGCTTTGAGGCTCTCAAAATTTTCATCTAACCTTGACAAACATGCTAGTTTTTACTTAGTAACTGGCACTGAGTTGACACTGATTAAAAAAGTTAGTCTCTCTTTTATCAAAGGTATGCTGATATCTATAGAAAATAGGCGAGGTCACTGCCAATGAATGTCCTTTTCTGCCTGTTTCCCCTCCATATTCCAAAATGCCATCCTTTAAAATGCTGAACAAATCTTCCCTTCATTGCCCAGTTCCTGACTCCTTCTCTGTGAAGTAAGAAGGGAGGAACATAGAAATTTCCTGAAAGTCTGGCGCTTGGTGCTTCTATTTCATGAGAGCTCTAGAATGCTTGTAAATAATAAATTAGGTTTTTGGATGAATCTGCTTGTAAATTAGCAATAAATATTTCTCAGGGGCTAATATAGGACGCTTTATTCCCACAGATTTTGTTTTACATACTACTGAACTCCACTTCTGGAATCTAACACATAACCTCAAAGATGGTTCCTCTAACTCAGAATTACTGAAGAGCACTTTAAATGTGATAAGCTTCTGGTCCTGCCCTGAGTTCTTCAACACTGTCATGCATTTCAACTTCCCATAAATCTCCATTCCTACTTGGGATATTTAACTGTTGTCTACTTTGTCAGGAAACATGTGAAAATATTCTCACATTTTTCATGAACAGAGCAGAAACAACTTATCTTAATGCCAGGCCTGCTCAGATTGTGATGGACAACCTCCCCCAAGTCTGGTACAACCGGAAACTCCAGAAGCAACACCCACATTGCACTTACTCAGGCATGTAAGGTTGCACTTACTTAGGCATGTAAGGTCTTCTATTGGCCCAGCTTCAGAGACTCATGATTAAATCTGGAAAGAGATCAACTGCTGCAAAAATTTCTCAGATACACAGCTGAGATGTCCTGGGCAATCTCTGGAGGTGGAACCAGGCCAAGTCCCTGCCCTGCCAAATAGCATTTGCCAAGACTATAGCCTCAATAGCTGTCACCATCCCCGTGGCCAGACTCCACTGCCTCTGGACCTAACTCTGCAGAGACGCCAAACTTCTGAAAATTTTAGGTACACTGGTTTTTAATTTTGTTTTAGCTGAGAACATCCGGTTTTCTTGGCGGTCGACTCCTCCTCAACCATCCTTATACTTCCGGAAGCCCTGAAGCCCTGGCAGCCACACCCACCTTCCACCACCATAGCTATATAAGCTTGCTGCCCACTTAAATATTATGGATCTTCTGTAGTGGTATCTCCAAGCTCTGCAAACCAACAACAGTCCAGCAGGAGCATACCAGATTGGATGAGAATGTGATGTAGAAGCCAACTAATTTCAATGAACAAAAACAATAGCATGGAAGGCTCAACTAGCAACCACAGTTTAGTAAACCCTCAGACAGGGACTTAATGTCCTGAAGGTGAGATATAAATTTCACAATTTTTTTTACTGAAGTATTTTGATAATTCCATTAGTCATTTATTAGTATTAGTATTTGTTTTTCTCTCTAGGACTTATTTTGCTTAATAATACACTCTAAGTAAGAAGCAACATAAAATAAATTATTCTGGGTCTGCTATGGGGACAGGCTTGAGGGGTGGTAGGGAAAATTGGGACAATGGTGGAAGAAGGTAACATTGGTGGTGGGGTTGGGGTTGGGATATTGAATGCCTGTAACAAATGAATCATGAACAACTTTGTAAACCGTGGTGTTTAAATAAAGGGGTGGTGACTACCACATGAACCCCCAAAATAACCCAAACAAAGAAATAAATAAACCCAACTAATCTTAGGCCAACTGTAAATTTGAATCATAATCATATTTCTTTTATTAGGATAATGTATTTTAAAATGTCACCCATATGCACTGTATCTGGAAATACCCTAAGTCCAGTATTATGGGCACCAACCTCATTCGTTTTAATATTTCATTTGTATACATATATATTATGCACATATTTATATAAACAAATCCATGAATTGTGTAGATTATAAAAGTAAATACCTTATTCTATAAAGAACAAAAGTTTAATTTTTAAAGTTAAAAATTTGGGGTTTGTTTTTAGAGAGGAGTCACACCTGAAAGTGCTTGGTGATTTCCCTAACTGTACTCTGGGAAACATATATTCCTAGTGATTAATCCAGGGTTTCTCACATACAAAGCATGTATTTCAACCTTGAGCTACCTTTCCAGTTCTAGAGAATAAACATTTAAAGGTAGGTATTATGGGTAGGAGTGATAGCACAGTGATAGAGCATTTGCCTTGCACGCAGCCGGCCTGACCGGCCCGGGTTCAATTCTTCTACCCCTTTCAGAGAGCCTGGCAATCTACCCAGAGTATCTCTAGCCTGCACGGCAAAGCCTGGCAAGCTACCCACGATGTATTCAATGTACCAAACACAGTAACAACAAGTATCACAATGGAGACGTTGCTGGGCCCACTCGAGCAAATTAATGAACAATGGGAGGACAGTGCTACAGTGCTATGTATGTATTATAACTTTGGAAGTTACAATAGTGTTTAAAATTATGGTATCATATCCAAAATTACTATATAGCTTCACCAATAAACTATCCTCAAACCCCCACCACTATCCCTATATCTCTTCTATTCTTGTCACCATGACCCCTCTTCCAACTATTTGGTAAGTGGTTCAGTACTTTGATGCCAAGAATCCAAGAATTTGTCATTGTTCAATACTGTCTGCTCTCTTTTTTTTTGGACTTTCTTCATTCAACAGATGAATGAAAGCAACAGATGAATGAAAGCATCTTGTATTTGTTTTTCTCTCTAGGACTTATTTTGCTTAATAATACACTCTAATTTCACTCACATTACATAATTGTAAACTACATCATTTTGTGTTTCCTTATAGCTGTATAGTATATATACATATATATTTCTCACAGCTTCTTGATCCATTCAACTGTAGTTGGACATTTAAATATATTTGTTTTCCTGTAAACAATTTCAAGTTCATTTTTCAATGGGGTATTGCATTAATACCCAAGTAAATACCTTAGTAACATGGCTAATTTGAATTAATTTGAATTAATTTGAATTTTGTCACTTTTCAGTTTAGAAGTAAAGAAGGAGCTAAAATTTGACAGGACTCAACTTGACACATATGGACAATATAGAACTTGAATGTTATTGAAGATCTTGATTTATGAAGGATAAAGTAGGTCCAAAATTGCTTTCTTTTCGGTTCTCACCCTCCCTCCAAGTGGGGGGGGGGCTATCTAGAAGTAGAGTGTACAAAGGCAGAGCAGAATTTTTTTTACAAGTTCCCACAGGTTTACAATTATATGGATTCCAGGAGACTTTCTTGACCCACCTTTCTTGACAGCCAGATAAGTCAATAAAGACTCAGAAGCGAACCACACTGGTTTGGGAAATAGTTTGGAACAAGAAATGAATCACAGGAAAGGGGAGACTAGAGAAAGAGAGCTGGTTTCCTTTCCCTCATCAAGGAGAATGGAGTTTTAGTATTCTGCCAGAAAAAATAAAAACAGGGAATTTAGCATTTATACATCTCCCCCCCCCACTTGTCAATAGCTAAATATCTGTTTCAAAAGAACACTTACAAAGCATACTTGCTGTAAATTTTATTTCATAATGACCCCTTGCAAGGAACAAACTTCCTGTTACTTTACTCAACAACAAACAATGAACATTAATACTCTACACTTTAATGCTACTGAAACTGAATTGCCTATACCATAATAACATCTTTTATTTATTTATTTAGATTTTTAAGTATGGAAATAAAATAATAAATTTTAAAGTTTTATGAAGTAAAATAATGTGCATTTTAGAATTAATTACTTCATAACATTATTAAAATTGACATGCTTTTAAAATGTTTTTTTCATTTTATGTTGACAAATATTTAAATTGGTGACAAAATAATGGTTATTGGTCTCTAGAAAGGATATTTATACACAGAAAAAAAGAAAATGAGCATCTTTTAAACTTGAGTACATCACCGCTCTCAGTATTATATTCTTTTTTTTTTTTTTTGGCTTTTGGGTCACACCCGGTGGTGCTCAGGGTTTACTCCCAGCTCTGTATTCAGGAATCATTCCTGGTGGTGTTTGGGGGACCATATGGGATGTTGGGGATTGAACCTGGTCAGCTGCGTGCAAGCTGCCCACTACACTATCACTCCAACGAGTGTTATATTTTTTGCTTCATAAAAGGAAGCATTTTCAGAGGACCAGTTTTTGAAACAATGTCGTTTCAATACAGAATGGTAAGGGAAGTTTACAAGAAGACATTCTATAAAACTAAACAGCAGACTATTGATTTACAAAATGTATTTGCTCCAAGCGTGATGAAATTCAACATGAGTTTTGGTGGCCAAGAACTTTTCTAGCCTTTGCTCGAGCGGGCCCAGTAACGTCTCCATTGGAGACTTTGTTGTTACTGTGTCTGGCATATCGAATACTCTCGGTAGCTTGCCGGGGTCTCCGAGAGGGGCGGAGGAATCGAACTCGAGTCGGCCATGTTGGCCGCTTGTAAGGCGAACGCCCTACCCGCTGTGCTATCGCTCCAGCCCTTTATGATAGGCATATTTGCCTATTATTTTACCTATTTGCATATTTGCCTATTATTTTGCCTATTTGCATATTTGCCTATTATTATATTCTAGCCTTTATGATAGGCATATTTGGAGACTTAGCGAAGCTTGATTCCAGGATCTGGCTGGGAGCCGTGCATTCACAGATGCCTGTAGGGAAGCAAAGGACTCAGTTGTGGAATAGCTTCACAGCTCCTCTCTCCTTATGCCTCTTCCAGTGTCACTTAAAAAGAGAAGTGAATATTGTCATATGCATTTCAAAATCTACATGCTGATTTGTTTTCATTGCAGAGATCAACGGAGATACAATATGAAGACGTCCGACCTTAGTCTATTTTTTTAGCGATGGTTAAAAAATGGACAGTGGAAAAATTTCTCCCTTTGGTTCATTAACTACAAAGACATTTATTATTCAGCCTAGGCTGAAGATCGAAAGTCCAAAGGTGGCATGTAAGTGAAGTCTAAATAGCTAACGTCTAAGTAACAAGATGATTTTCTGAATTAACAATTTAACAGTGTGCACTGGGAGACTTGAGTTCATGTACATGATTTCTAGGGCAGACTGAGAATTCAGATGGCAGGTGGATTATTACACTCTGTATTTCTGGGAAAGAGAAAGAGCGCCAATATAAAAGAGAGATCTCTGCTCATGCATGATAATTTTTTCATTATATAGATTAATACACGTGCTTTTTAAAATTATTTTGACTATATAAATAAGCAAGTAATGGCAGGTCTTTTTAACATATGTTAACATAAATTTGGCCACCCATGACAAAAATTTTACCAGCATGCAAATACATATGCTTCATTGTGATATCTTTATACTAATTCTAGCACAGAAAAGCAAAAAGCCTTCACTTTTACATGATGTAGAGCTCTATTTATTTAAGAACTGCCTCAACGATGTAGCTAGGAGCAGTAAAAATGATATCTAAACATTATTGTGTATTCTACCTCAAAATTTGTGGTTTTCACCAGTTTTAAGTAACATTCTTTTCACTGAAAATGCACAGCTGGGGCTGGAGAAATAGTACAGCAGGCGGGGCTCTTGCCTTGTGTGCCATCGAGAACCCGCAGAACGCCCACAAGCATCGCCAGGAGTGATCCCTGAGCACAGAGTCAGTATGCTTAGAGCACTACTGGGTGTATGCCCAAAATAAAAATTAGGAGGCTCAGGATATGGCTCAAAGAACTGAGCATATGATTTGCATTCTGGAGACCCACGTTTGATTAATGACACAGCATGATCCTCTGAGCACACGGTGTGATTCAGAAACCAAAACCAACGGACGTAACAGTCAAAATAGTTGAGACACTGACAGCTCTGCCAATTCTGTACTTGCACTTCAAGTTTCTCAAGTAAACAAAAGTGTCTATGCTCTCTCTTAAAAATGTTCTGCATAGAGGGTATCTCTGTGAGGTTAGTTCACCCTGAAACCTATACTGTTTTATATTTTCTACTTTTCCTCATGTATTATGTTAGCATCAGAAACTATTTAAAGATAAATATAATAAAAACATGATTGTGTTTTTATAGGCCCATGGAAGAAGTTTCCTCCTTTATTTATTTATCAGAATTCTCGATTCCTCCACCCCTCTCGGAGAGCCCGGCAAGCTACCGAGAGTATTCGATATGCCAGACACAGTAACAACAAAGTCTCCAATGGAGACGTTACTGGGCCCGCTCGAGCAAATCGACGATCAACGGGAGGGCCTTTACCTTTACCGTTACCTACTAAAATTGTCTCAACATTGATGATCCCATAACAACATTTGTAGTTAAGAGCTGTTACATGCTTAAAAATTAGAGCATATGGTATCCTAGGAGGAAGTAGGACGTCTACTTTGTCTAAAGTAGACTGTTGTCAAGGATACTAGAATTTTTTTTTTTTGCCCCACTTTTTGGAATTTGCTTTTACTTTACTTTACTTTTGGAATTTGAACTGAAGGCCTCACAAATAAAAGGAAAGAACTATACTGCTAAGCCAGACCTTCAATCCTCAAGGCTATTAGATTCTTTCTGTGGAGAATAGTTTTGAGAAAAATGAGAAAAATCATATTAAAATTTGTCCCTAGCTCATTTTCATGTTCTTGAACTCTTTGGCATGAGGAAGGTACTTAATGCTCTTTTAAAATCCATGGATGTAAATAAGTAGTAAAATCCACATTTGAGCAAAGGATTTGCAACATCCTTGAAATACTTGAAATAATTCCTTTCCAGGATGTTCAATACAGTTTTTATTTCTTTAAGCTGTTATCCCATAGTTGTCAGGACTTTAACAAATATTGCTCATCAGACAACTGGAATTTTAAATTATTTTTCTTCATCTACATAAAAATAAAGCCTGTCACCAAAATGAATAGTGTGTGACTTACAAGTAAACCTATTTGTCATACCCCATGAGACTTGACCACTTGATCTTTTTATCCTAGGCTGTATGACTAACTTGAATGATGTGATTGTCAATTATTGTAAAGATAATAGCATTCTGTAAGTAGTTTATACCCTTTTTCATTGAATAACTTCAAATTAAAATCTAATTCAACATTTTAAAACTTAAAATTAAAAAGCAGGTCATTTTAAATATAGAAATTAAAACTAAAATGTGTTTGAGAGCAAGGAAATGCATGTAGAGAGCATGTAGTCACAAAATAATACATTAAAATGTTTTTATTCAAAGAAAGCAATGATACAATTTTCTATTTAAAATATATTACAGGAATAAAGTAGATTTATAGTCAAAGTTTTACTTCTTGAGAAAAATACTAATTTTCCTTTGCCTCCACTTTGAGATTTTTGATACCATGACAGTACCAAATTTAAAATCATTTATCTTTGCAGTTTGAAGTTTAACCTGATCTCAAAAGATTGATTGTTAAAGATAAAGGTGCTCTTACTTGCTAATTTTCAAAATAAAACTTATAAGGAGCTTGAAGAATTGATACACATGAAAGTTATAGTGCACTATCTTTTACTCTTACACAAAAAATAAAGTGAAAAGTCTCCTTTTCTTAACTACCTCATCCTAAAAAAGTATATAATTCCACCATTTGTCCTCCTCAAAAGAAAGATTTGTACTGGAGGGAAACAGCTTAAAACTAGACTTATTTGCTTGGCCAACTCTCCAAGTAAGTAATTGCAGAAAGAAAAGACAATTCTTTGATCTCAGTGAGGTGCTAATTTGTAAGATTTTTGCCTTGTTTGGGCCTTAGGAAGCTGGGATCAGTACGTAAACAATGGCATTTATCTGGCAGCCTATTACTGACACATTACTATCTTAGTACTTATTCATTTACACTGGTGTTTGAAGACAGGACTATGTGTCAATAAAGGAATTAGACCAGACACCTCAGTCCATCAGGTTTATCTCAGCTTGCTGACAGGAACAGTAGGTGACATTAAGCAACAGAAAACACTTCAAAGTTTCCTAGTCTTGGTTTTGCAACTAAGACAAACAACATTTACTGCTTTAGCAGCAACAAACAATGAGCATAAGAGGGCAGAAGGAAGATGAAAGACCAGGACAAGTTATCAAACGCAAAGCCTAACCATACCCCAATTCTAAGATGTTCCTTGAATTTCATTAGAGAGATTTAAAAAAGAGATTTTCATGATAAGTAGTGTTCATTTGGGTTTCTTAAAAGAAATCTTTCTTGAGAAGGTTGATGGGAAAGGAGTGAATAAAAAAATTACTTGTTTACTTATCAGCTTAGAGCTATAAATACTTCAACATTTATTCATTTTAGTTAAAAAGAAGGGTATGTGTCTCATATGTTAGGACTTGTATAAACATAATGTTATTACTATTCCAGTTATTTGAAAAACATCAAGGTCTATGGTATAGCTTGGTTTTCTTTGGAGGATATGTAAGGTAATATCTGAGTGGGTGTAAAAATGTAGTAATGAAGTGTATCTTGACAAAATAGGCAAATGTTATTTATAATTGTTAGCATCATGTTAATTAAATAAAATCTGAAAAAATACCTTAGAGTATCACGAAAATCAATTTGATAAATTAAATTCATTATCAAATGAATTTGAAGAGATATTTTTATCTGTACATTTAACTTTGGAATTATTTAACAGAGCTTTATATAAATTATTATTGATATTTTCAAATACAAAGTAAATAGTTCATCTAATCAATTAATATTTATTGACTAGGACATTAGTTCATGATTAATCTAGGGAAAAAAACAGGAAACAATACAGGCTAGATAGTTTTTCTCATAAGAGGAGGTAAACAATAAACCGATTATCTGGTAGTATTAAGAATTTATATAAAGTAAATAGAACAAGATAGAGGAACAAATAAAATGGAAGGGATGGAAATACTATTGATGGCACTGGGATTTTAGGATGTATAGTCATAAAAAGAAACTAAGAATGAAAAGTAGTTATGAGGGCTGGAGAGATTGTACACTGGACAAGACACTTGCCTTGCATGTCCCAGACAAGGGTTCTGTTTCTGGTACCTCATATGGTCCCACAAAGCCCACTAGGATTGATCCCTGAATGCAGAGCCAGGAGTAAAATCTGAGAACCACCAGATATGGACCCAAACAAAGAAATTAAACCTCCCAACAGTAAGACTGTAGTGATAGTAGTGCTTGCCTCGCACATAGGAGATTCTACCTTCGATCCTCGATACTCCATATAGTTCCCCGAACCCAGCAAGGAATGATCCCTGAACACAGAGCCAGGAGTAGCCCTGATCACCACTAGTTGTGGTCCAAACAACAAACAACAGTAATAATGAGAGGTACAGTTACTCTAGGAAGTAATACTTGTAACAAAAAACGGACAAGCAAGAAAAATAGACAGTTAATGGGTAGAAAAAAATGAAGGTGAAAAGTGTGATGTAAGAAATCAAAATTGAAGAAATAGGCAGGACCGTATCATACAGAAGGAAGAAAAATATGAAATGTAATCAGAAATCAGAAATGTAACGACTCATATTTCATAGGTGTATTTGACTTTCTAGTAAGAATTTTAGAAGACATTTTTTCAAATATTATTATGATATAATTTTTCTCAGCCCATTTGGAACATTTGACTTAGTTTCTTCTTCCTCCTGGAGCTTCCTTCTTCACTCAGTTTTTAAACACTATATCTTCATGACTTACCTCTATCTAAATTTGTTGTTACTTGTAAGTCTACTGTGCCTCTCCTCATTCTGATTTACACTGAATTAGTCTTTAGGTCTTTTCTCTGTTCTATTTATATTTGATTCTTTGATGTATCATCCCATGTCATGTCCTAATTACATCTGTATTTGAATGATCACCAAACATTCGTTCTAGTGTATACCTTTTCTCTGTATTCCATTCTTAAAGATTCAACTGACATTTCTTCTTGTATGTTCAATGTGTACCTTAAAACATCCATATGAAACCAGGTTCCTGTATATGTCCCCAAACATCTTGTTGTCTAGACCTCCTGTCTCAATTAAGGGCAACTCTAACTTTCCCATTGATTAGTCTAAAACTTAGACGTCATTATTGGCCCTCTCTGTTCAACCTCACAGAAACTGAGCACATTTTGGTTCAACTAATTTGACCATCTCCCCTAATGTATCACAGAAAGGTTCTAACTGCTTTCCTCACCTTGGCTCTTGTTCCCTTTCAAAAGATCCTCACCACAGTAGACTGTATATATACCTTTTAAGCCAAAAGTCAAAAGAAGTATTTTCCTTTTCAGCATCTTACTCAGAGTCTCTATGATTCTCTACAACCTGATCATTGTCATCTCTCTGACTGCTCAGATTTCTCTTCCCTTCAAATACTTTTCCTCTTTCCTGTTCCTTGACTTTTGCTCTTTTTCCTAAAATGCAAATTTCACCTTGCTGCCCTACCTCTTCAGTTCTTTACTTAAAAAGACCTTCATAGGTAAGTCTTTCCTGACAAACTTATCTAAATTTTCAATTCCTTGTACTACAAAAATCCTTACTCCCATTCTAAAGATGTTTCCACAACGCTTGTCACTAATACACTGTGCTCCTTAGCTATTGTTGCTTATTTGTTATTTATCTCCTCACACTAATTTTGTACTTGGGAAGAAGTTTTGTACATCTCAATTACTATATCCCAAGAAATGTAAATAGTGTCAGAAATATAGCTAATGATAATAAATGTCATATTATTAAGTGAAAAGATATGAAAAATCTTCAGCAGTAAACAATGAACTCTGACCAGTGTTTTAAGAAACAATTTTGCACACACAGTATAAAATGAATTTGAGGGATAGGGTTGGAATTGAAAATTGAAAAAACAAACTATAATGTAGGAGCAGTAGTACAGGTAAGAGGTGGTGACAACAGAGATAGAGAGAAGTAGATGTTTGAAAGATTTGTTTGTGGAGCTGATTTAGCACTATCCATGCTTACTTTCATTGATATAATTCTATAATGACTTCTATGTTGAAAATAGTTACAGTTTCAACACTGACATATTTTCTCCAGAAGCTGATAGTTTGTGTGATATGAGGAAAGAAAGAAGGAAATTATCTCAGTAGATCTTAATTTTGATATTAAGATCTATCAAGTTACTGAGTGGGTTGTTAGGGTGATCTATTAAGAAGAAGGAGATTGGGGTGGAGGCAATTTAGAGAATTTTTTAATCTGAGATACTGCTCCACATCAGAGTATAACTGTCACTGTCACTGTCCTCCCGTTGTTCATTGATTTGCTCGAGCGGGCCCAGTAACGTCTCCATTGGAGACTTTGTTGTTACTGTGTTTGGCATATCGAATACATCACGGGTAGCTTGCCAGGCTCAGCCATGCTGGTGAGATACTCTCGGTAGCTGGCCGGGCTCTCCGAGAGGGGCAGAGGAATCGAACTCGGGTCGGCCATGTTGGCTGCATGCAAGGCCCTACCGCTGTGCTATTGCTACAGCCCATCAGAGTATAAATAGGGAAGAATTTGGTTGCATACATATTCCTTATAGTTGAAAAATAAACAACAGAGATGAACATACAATTGGTTTTAAGAATAACTGAACCACATATGTTTGTGCAAAATAAATCTAGGGGTCTGGAGCAATAGCACAGTGACTTACACACTGCTGACTCTGGTTCAATTCCTGGCGCCCCATATAGTCAGCCACACACCAACAGGAGTAATCCCTGAGTGCAGAAGCAGGAGTAAACCCTAAGAAATTCCAGGGGTAGTCCCAAATCCAAAAATAAATACATAAATAAAGATAAACAAATCTAATTAGAGGGGAACTAACTATTGCCCTATGGCATGTATTTGAAAACTTGGCAAGGGAATTAAATCTACCAAAAGTGATTAATAAGGAACATTCCAGAAGGATGATATATGTGGTGAAAAAACAAAAGACATTAAAATATCCATATCTTATATAGAAATGGGTCAATCTACAGCTATGAGGGAAAATATGTAACATTTGATAATTTCTATAGGATCATTGAACTGAAAATGTTCTTATTAAACATTGTAATTATTTAGTAATAAGGAAAATTAATGTTGAAATCCTATTAAAGCATTCTTTTCCCAAAAGGAGTTCCATTCTTCTCATTTACAGGTATATTTTACTGTGTATTATTTTATTATATTTTAATTTCATCTGAAAATACAGTTGTGGGAATTTTCTTTCATCTCTAGGAGAAATTTGTTATTCATAAGTGTAAACTTATGAATTACTTCTAAATGGAGACTTTGAATTTATGTCATAGTTTTACTATTAACTATTCAAATGACTTTGATAAATCCTTGAGTCCTTCAGAGCATTCATTTTCTAATTTCTAATACAGAAATAATTATACATTCCTTGCAGTCTTTTTCTGATCATTAATACACTGATTATGTGGTAGATAAAGCAACTAGTAGCTCTTTTCTGTTGGTTTTTATGATTATTGTTAGAGACTAGAGGTTTCGACTAATGCAGGTCTTCTTCATTGGGACTCACACATTATCTATGTTAAAGAAAAACTCTAGCAATTTATTAAAAATTGCAGTCACATTAGTTTAACATACATATACATGGAATCAAAAATTGGACAGAACATGTTCATTGCAGATATCCTTTCTTAGAGACTTTAGATGTTAAATATAGGTACCCTGAAAAAATACATATTCCAGGTTGATGAGTAATTCAATATTTATAAAGCTGGTGTTTAAACATGAGTGCCATTTGGAGAAATCATAATTTTCACTGTCTGTGCCTGGATTAATGTTACACATCAGAGTCTAAGAATCCCTTAAATAAATACCATATGCCTCTGAATGTTGACTTCCTGATTTTCTAGCCAATCCTTTTAATGAATTTAAATGTGCAACCCGAGTCAGCATCCTATTCCTTTAAAGGAACATAGTCAAGTGGTGGACAAAGAGGTTTTCAAAGTTTTGAGTGTCTTAGTGTATACACAGTCTATTAATTCTGAATTTCTCCTGCCCGGGAATGAAAATCACTCAAGGAATATTTTAGGAGAACTGTAAACACATCTGTGGGTGGAAATTTCCCTAGAACTTCTGCCCATGTCTCTGCCCTGTGCTGTTTTGCTGCTGGTGTTTCTAACACTTTATAGAAACAGAATGGACATGTATGCTTTCTTTCAACTTCATCGAGAATGGAAGTGATCACATGACACACTGTAAGTCCCACTGATCCTTTTCATTTCTATCACAGGGAAGGGAAGGATCTGTTGAAATCATTTGTAAAAAAATAGTCATTTACAGAAATTGCAAATGAATTAATGTTACACATCAGAGTCTAAGAATCCCTTAAATAAATACTGGAAGGTACAGAATATGAATTTTCCCTCAGTGTTCATTCAGCATGTGTGTGTTGAACATTGATATATTATCTGTTACTGTGATGAGACACAAGAATAAGTAAATTACATCCCAAAACTCCAGTGTGTCCTGGGGGAAAAAACATGTACAACAAGTAGATCCATTTTTTGATCACTTGCTGGTGATTGAAATATATATATATGTACTTATTTATTCAAATAGTCATAAATTTTTTAGCCTGATAACACATATCTCTCTGTAACACTAGAATACTTAAAATTAATAAGTTCTCAGGATCACCTAAATAGTTAGGAATTAAACCACAGGAAGTTTAATCCCTAAGAATATAATAATGATCTCACACACTTGATCACTTGATCACTTGACACCCTATTTACTCATCGATTTGCTCGAGCGGGCACCAGTAACATCTCCATTCGTCCCTGTCACTTGCTAGTGTAGCCCAATGACATCTGCTCACTCAAGGAACACAAAGAGCCTCAAACCGATTATTCAAGGTCTAGATAAAGATTTCTGACCATCTCGGAGGTGGGCAGCCATGCGATCTTTTGATGTCCTCTGAAATCCGTTGGTAATGGCTCTAGTCCACGGTCATCTACAAATCACATTATAGGTTCAGCTCATCTGATTTCCGATGCCTTGGCAAATGAGACAGCTTCCCTGATTCTTGACCTGATTCTTGTCGATGGAGGTCAGAATTCCTGATTATTTCTCTCACTTGAGTGAAGCGTGATACTCCAAGCAGAACTCTTTCAATTCCTCTATGGGAGACTTAAATAGCGTTCTCATCCTGTTTTCGTAGAGTCCAGGTCTCTGAGGCATAAAATAATGCAGGAAGAACAGTGGAATAGAAGAGATGTACCTGGAGCCGGAGGTGCTTTGCCCTCTTAGCTATTTCTTCAATGCTATTGAAGGCATTCCAAGCCACTCTCTTCCTCCTGCTCAACTCAGGTGCAAGTTATTCATCATATTGACTTCTCGACCTAGGTACACATAACTGTTGCATTCAGGACGTTCGTTCTGTTGAGAGCGAATGGAATGTCAGGAATGAGATGATTTCTCATAAACATTCGTGAGATTCAGCTATAGTCTGACATTTCCACACTCATGGTCGAAGTCAGCCAGCATTGTGCCACTTGACTAATGTTTGGTATTACTAGAATGATGTCATCAGCAAAGCAGAAGTGATGAAGTTGCCGACCATCTATCTTCACTCCTATTCCTTCCCATGCCAGTCACCACATGATGATTGATGCCTTCTCATCTCAGTCAAACCAATGATGTCGTACTTGATCTTTCGTGCTTGCACTATCAGGTCCTTGATGGATGCATCCAATGCCAGCATATGTGCATTGAAAGTACAGGCAGTCATTTTTGTCCTTCTTTGTTTTGGCAGCCTAGTTCAGCCTTGTGATTTTATAAGCCTCTCCTTCCTCATCCTTCTTAATGCTGCTGTATTGGTGGCTCCTCAGGGTCAGGGGAATGAGATCCATTGTATTTACTGGCTTGGACATATCGAATATGTCATGAATAGCTTGCCAGGCTCTGCCGTGTGGGCAGGATACTCTAGGTAGCATGCCAGGCTCTCCGAGAGGGATAGAGGCTTTTAGAGAGGCCTCTAATCATCCTTGCAGGTCTTCCCATGGTTCAAACCATATTTGAATCCCATCAAATATGGTGCGGTAATCTTGGAATATGGATATTACGTGTCTTATGATGTGTCGCACACAATTGTAGTAAAAATTATGAGTGTTCTAAAATATGCCTATACTGAAGTAGAAGTTTCAGAGAAGGGTTCAGAAAGGTTTCATATGGAGCTGTGTAAATTAGATTAGACTTGAATGTGAAAAGAGTTTGGGAGAACTGTAAAAGACAGGTGATGAGGACTATTCTTACAGGAGAAACTTGCTCTATTCTTTGCAGTATAGCATGTGTGAAAGATTATTAATGAAAAAGTGGCCAGTTATACCAACTCAGAGAGGAGTGGGAAGCATACGATTAAATATTCTTTTCTTTTTTGATAGATAGTGAGCAGCCAGTTATAATTCCCTGTGTGGGAGAGATAGTAAAAGAGGTAAGGCACTTGTCTTGAATGCATCATCTCTCTTGGCTGCAACCCTGTTAAATTTCTAGCACTGTATATAATCCCCTTAGCATCATCAGACTTCTTGAGCACAGACTCGAGAATAGTCCTTGAGAACTGCTGGAGGATGGTAATAGCAGTTCCTGAAATGACTGAAAGATGGACTTGATTTTTATTAGGTAAAAAGGGATGAGAAGATATTCATAGGTAAAAATTCTAAATAAGGAAAATAGACGTTTTTCCCTCTGGTGATTCTGAGAATAATTACATTTCACATTGTTATTATGAAAGCATCATTATGCACGTGTATATGCATGTGCTCATAACTGGAAAAATACACAGTAGTCACTAGCTGGGGTCCAGAATATATAAAAGCCATCTTGTGTATTTTACGTTTTGTGGTTAGTGATCTTTCATTGCCTTTAATTTGTGGACACACTTTCTAACCAACACTTATTGGTCTTTAGGGACCAAACTCCTTCACAGAAATATTTATTTGCCACCATAAAGACTGTGAAACTAGAGACACAATTCAATATTTATTCTGAGTTTAACAGCACCCTTTGAGAATTGGAGCAAGGTTTTCGAAATGCAAAGCCAGAGAAGAAAATAATCCCCAAATGCAACAAGACCCCTGGAGTTCTATGGCAAATGGAACAAATAAGACTGTTTCTAATACATAAAAGCTGGGAGATACTTCACAGTATATTGACAAAATAATAACGAGAAAATATAATAAAAATAAAATAAAGAAAAAGCTATAAAGTAAAATACAAATATTTAGGAGCTTATCTTCTTATGTGATGTAAAATTATTTACCATATCAAAATTATTTTACTACAAATTTTTAAACTCCCATTTAATGCCAGTATTTTTAAAGGTAAATAAGCATAAAACAAGCAATATTTATGACTGAAATGTCTTTTCAATGTAAAGTTACTGACAGACATAGAAAGGCTTGTTTCCATTTTTCAACTTTAGAACATAAACAGTATCTTTCTGAATCCTACTCATATATATGTATATATACATATGTATATATACACACATACTTATATCTGACTCACTTACAGAATATTGTAAAGATCAGCACAAAAGTGAAAAATAACTGTGAAAAAACTTTGTAAACTTTAACATACTATGCAAAAGTAAGATGCTATCTTTAAATAGAGACACTAATAGTGTTTTTACTTTACAAAGATATTATAACATATCAAGCACTATGAGTTTATTGTGTAAGGTGGGGCAAGTCATAGTATAGAGTGATAGGACAGTGCAGGATAGAGAATTTTAAACCTTAAGGCAGCTGGGGGGGGGGGTTGTCCAAAACAAACAAAAAAATGTAGTTTCCCTTTGAGTCTGCTTGCCTTGAAAATCTGAAGATGACTTATTTTGTTTTCAGTGGGAAGTCAGAACTCAGGCCTTCACTTCAAAAGACAGACTCCTTCTGACTGAAGTTACTTTGTTGAATCTAACTTTCATTCATTCATTCATCATCCTGTTAATCGTCGATTGCCTCGAGCAGGCCCCAGTAACGTCTCTTTCATCCTAGCCCTGAGATTATATTCAAGGCTTTTTAGGAGAATGAGACCCATCATTGTTACTGGTATTTGGCATATTTGGTGCGCCACGGGGAGTTTGCCAGACTCTGCCCTGTGGGCAGGCTATATTCGATAGCCTGCAAGTTTGTCCAGAGTAGGAATGAGATAATGAGATATCATAAAAAGATGTTCAGATAAGATGTCGCGTGGCCGCGCGGTTCCGGGAGCTGGATTTTATAGTCTCTGAGTCTTGGCCGCTGATGGGATTACACGGCGCCAGGGGGCCAGGTGGTGGGTATGACCCCCGCCTACTGGAATTTGGAGGATCTGGGTGGAGGATGCTCGACTCCAATTCGAGTAGGCTTGGAGATCTTGGCCCCGGAACCCGCGTGGCTTTGTCCCTCTGCCAGTACCTTCATGTGTGCGGAGAGTGGTCTCAGCATGGTGGTGGCTGGTCCTGGAGGTCTTCGGCTGCCGGAGCCCTGGTCGGGGTGGGGAGGAAAGCTCAACCCGCTCCCCTCCAAGGGACCCCAGCGAGGAGCAGCCAGGCGCAGGGGCAGGAGACTGACTGCACTGGTCTCGTCCGGGAGCTGCATTTTGTAGTCTCTGAGTCTTGGCCGCTGATGGGATTACATGGCGCCAGGGGGCCAGGTGGTGGGTGTGACCCCCTCCTACTGGAATTTGGAGGATCTGGGTGGAGGATGCTCGACTCCAATTCGAGTAGGCTTGGAGATCTCGGCCCCGGAACCCGCGTGGCTTTGTCCCTCTGCCAGTACCTTCATGTGTGCGGAGAGTGGTCTCAGCATGGTGGTGGCTGGTCCTGGAGGTCTTCGGCTGCCGGAGCCCTGGTCGGGGTGGGGAGGAAAGCTCAACCCGCTCCCCTCCAAGGGACCCCAGCGAGGAGCAGCCAGGCGCAGGGGCAGGAGACTGACTGCACTGGTCTCGTCCGGGAGCTGCATTTTGTAGTCTCTGAGTCTTGGCCGCTGATGGGATTACATGGCGCCAGGGGGCCAGGTGGTGGGTGTGACCCCCTCCTACTGGAATTTGGAGGATCTGGGTGGAGGATGCTCGACTCCAATTCGAGTAGGCTTGGAGATCTCGGCCCCGGAACCCGCGTGGCTTTGTCCCTCTGCCAGTACCTTCATGTGTGCGGAGAGTGGTCTCAGCATGGTGGTGGCTGGTCCTGGAGGTCTTCGGCTGCCGGAGCCTTGGTCGGGGTGGGGAGGAAAGCTCAACCCACTCCCCTCCAAGGGACCCCGGCGAGGAACAGCCAGGCGCAGGGGCAGGAGACTGAATCTAACTTGTCTTCAATTATTTACTAATAAAGTAATTAGTTTACTCTTTAGACTTCTCTGTCCTATTCAAATCCAACAGAAATAGTGACAAGAACAGAGCAACTTTAAGTTAAAGAGAAATACTTACGTTTTTCTTTCTTCTTAGGGGGGAGTGGTGTGGGGCTCTTAAACGATGCTCAGGAGGTCTGAAACCCCACTACAGAATTTCAATCAACTATGTTGTTATTTCAGTGCAAGTGTCCAAGGATACCATGCAGGATATGTTTTTTTATATTTTATTTGTTTGTTCTTCAGTTTAGGAGAAATAGCTCATTATGTGCAACCAAAGTTGGCAACTCTGTTAATTTTTATATCTAGGAAATACATATCATTTCAATCATAAATATTGCATATTTCCCTTATGTTTTTTGCCAAGTTTCCTTAGATATATTGGCGCTACATGAGAGTTTAGAAAATTTGTGGTATTCCTTAAGAAAAATAAAAGGACTCAAAACCAACATAATACATTGTTTCTAACAAGTGGAGTCAACTTAAACTATTCTGTTGACCTAGTCCTTAGGAAACTACTGAAGAGTCATAGACACTTAATTGTACATATTTTTGAGGTGCCATGAAAGCAATTTGGTCAAATAAAACACAACATACTGTCTTTTATTTCTTAATACTCCTTAATTTTCTAAAATATAAATTGAACAATAAATAAAACATTTAGCATTGGCTGAGATGTCAAATTTTCCCAAGGATCATAAATTAACAGAAGTACTATATTTCAAAATAGTAATTCTGTCATCCTTAGTTGATGGAGCAGTCAATATATTTTAACAAAGGAATCAACTTCTTACTTTTTAATCCAGCAACCTAGTCAGGACCACAAGACAAAAGACAAGGAGAGACATGAAAGGCATCAGTAAAAGTTCACATGTCTTTCCCCAGATTTTTCCACAGGTAACAATAACTTGGCCTTGGAAGACAGCTAGAGAATGTCCTTGCAGTGCCTTTTAGTTGACTTGTTAAAACCCCAGGTGAGATCAAAGCAGAAAAGTTTGAAAGACATTAGAACAAAAGCAAGCTGTGCCTTCTTTGCTGAGAGAACGTGGAGGGGAATCAGTATTGTATATATGAAGAAGGGTTGAGAGCTGCCTCAGAGAGTTACTTACATTTAAGCCTGGGGTAGACGTAGTAGAAAATTTCCATAGCACCCAAAAGCAGAAAGTAATTCTGCTGTGTCTTAGAGTTATTTTCAAATATGTACCTTCAGACTCAGAGTCACTGTCACTGTCACTGTCCTCCTGTTGTTCATCCATTTGCTCGAGTGGGCCCAGTAACATCTCCATTGGAGACTTTGTTGTTACTGTGTCTGGCATATCAAATACGTCACGGGGAGCTTGCCAGGCTCTGCCGTGTGGGCGAGATACTCTCGGTAGCTGGCCAGGCTCTCCGAGAGGGGCGGAGGAATCGAACTCGGGTCGGCCATGTTGGCTGCGTGCAAGGCAGAACACGGACAGGACACAGACAGGATTGACAAACTCAGAGTAGAGGAGATATAACTGCTGAGAAACTGGTATCAATAAAAATGGCACGGAATTCAGAACCTCATGATTCATGTAGGTAGGTGTTTTGATTAGAAATGAGACAAGACACTTGACTTCCCTTGAGATCAAGTTTCATGATCTGGCAGGATTGCAACATTTAAGAGTTTGCAATGCTTACTGGCAAAAAGTTAAGAAGGCTTTGTATTCTTGCTCCAACTCTAAATTCACATAGATAAAATTTTATTTCTATCAATTAATTTGGCAATGTGTAACCCTAAGGCCTTTTGGGGACTGTTTCCTAGGAATTTTTCCTAGGATTTGATCCTCCATGGTATTGGTTCTCTATACTTCACTTCTTCTCTTTTCTGATACCTGTAAATCGCAAACAAGAGCATACTCAACACAAAACACTTTTGTCTTCATTATCAGTTCCATAATAACTTTCTTTGATCACATCTACTCAAGTACAGATTGTAATATTGTTTAATGTTTTTCCCAAGGCACCACAATAGCTTTGCCAAATGGAGAAAACATATTTGGATGGAGTATATATAATAATAAATATTTTTTAAAGTTTTCACTACCTACTATTGACGCTTTATCCTCATTAGTTGAATAGTTTTGGTCCTAGGCATGCATCGTTCATCCAAATATGCCAGCATCTCGTTAAGGGATGTAATGTAAAGATTTACCTATCTTCTTCCTCCCACAACTGCAGTTCATAATGCTGCTACATTCCAGCCCATCATGATACCTCTACTTCAGTGTGTTTCCCTCAGAAACTAGGTTTTCTTGTATCATACCTTTGTGACTACACGTTAGGTTTGTTTCTTAAAAGCATGACCTGTTGAAAAAAATGCTTCTCATTCCAGCTACCTGACTTATAGGCATTTTCTTAGGAGAATTTTAGGGATAAAAATAGACTTACTCCTGTAGAATGAGTGAGTTTCTTTGAGTTATCAAATTGTACTAGTTAACCAAAAGTGGCCTCTCGTTTTTTTTTCAGTGACCAATTTAAATCACACCCTGTAAAAAGAGACCATACTATCCAGCTTGACTAAATGTTGAGAATGGTGTCTATAATTAGAATGACTGAGATGACTAGCTGGCATGAGTTCATCTGTGCATACTGAATATATTTCCATAAAATTGCTTCAGTTAATCCCCCTTTGGGGTCCTTCGTGGGGGGTCTGCAATTCATCGCTCTTGTACTTCCTCTTCTACCATGGAGCCTCTGTGAACAAAAACACGTTGCTCAGCTCCTCTGAGATCCTTGATGCTTGATACTTGATGCTCGGCCATGATGCACCCCCAATCCCTTTCTCCCTTCTGTTCTTTCCCCTCTCTTGCTCTCCCTCTTCCTCTGTCTCTTCTCCCCCATTTCTAATTCCCTCTCTGTAGGAAGGACAGCAGTATTTGCAAAAGGAATTCTGTGTATTATTTTAAGCATAAAGCTGAGATCAAGCTATACCTCTTCTGCAAGATGGCATGCTCTGCTACTGTCAAAGATTCTGAAACATTTTAAGATGGAGTTCAATAAAAAGGAAAGAGAGAAATTCGTGTTCTCATTTCATTTGACCTCTACCCTTGGTCATCCTGCCTTTTACTGTCTCAGAGAGTAAGAAACCATCTGAAGGTCAAATAGTACCCAGTGTAGACTTTGGGCACTGTAAGTTCTCTGCTATTACAACTTACCAGTTTTGCATTTGAAAACAGTCAAAGAATGCCTAAGTGAATGGACATGGATAGCTATGTTCCAGTACATTTTATTCAAATTGGTATGACTAAGTTCCAATGAAACTTCATTCATGAACACTGAAACTGACGTCATGTCAAGCAATAGTCATGTGTCATGAAATAGTCTTTTAATCGTTTGAGCTATTTAACTAGAGGAAATTATTTTGAACTTGCAGGTTATTTGAAAACAGGCAGCAGGCTGGTTTTGTTTCACAGACTGTTAAAACGCTGTTGATAAAAGAGTGGAGAACGCTGTTTTATCATTATCCAAATTTTAAAAGAATCCTAATCACTTTCTTGGCTCTGGAAATAAAGAAACTGTTTGTTGTACAACTTAACATGACTGCTCCCTCTGGCCACAGCCAGACATCGTGTATGAGGAGGGGTTTTCATTCATCCCTCAAATGCTTCCATTTCTTAATCCATTCCTAGGAGGCATCAGGAAAAGTTCTGAGTAACTTAAAGCCTATGCATGTGCCTCTTGGGTGTCCCAGACACTAAATCTGATTATTACCACACGGTTTCAGTGCAACTCACGCAGGCCAATTTGCTTTGGTCATCTAAAACGAGCTTCCTCCGCCTCTTTCTGTGGGTAAACTCAGTAGTGGAAATAGGCAGGCCTTTCCTTGTAGGAGACAAGCCCAGAGGACACTTTGGCGATTGGGGTTCTTGCGCTGAGTGCCAAACCACAGTTGTGAAGGGGGTGTGAAGGGAGGAGTCAGCAGCAGCCCAGGAAATAGTCCAGCTGGAGAAGGGTGTCAGGGAGTGAGACGGCTTAGGAGCAGGCCAGGCCTCAGAAAAGCGTGAGCAGCTGGCACTGTACCCTCTTTTAGCTTGGTGGCGTCTTGCAAAGCTTCATGACTTTCCCTGAACTCATTTTCTCTTCTTTGGTGGTCCATTCAACTGTCCATCCTTCCAGAATTTTCCAGTTTTTTCTAGGGTAGACACTCTGGCATGTTTGGGGTAAACTATTCATGCCTGGGCACAAACACTCTTTGTTTCTGGGGATCTTTCTTCACTGGTGTCCTGGAGAAGGAAGAGTTTATTCTACGGAGATGAGAAAAACTTCTCATATATTTTATTACAGTCATCAGTGGCCTCAAGTGTCACTGTATCCTCCAAATCATTCCCAGTGCCTTTCCCACTTTATTCTTGCTGCTACTTTACACACATAATGCACACAAGACTTTGTATGTGTTTCTTTTTAGTCTTTTCATCAATCTGGCTTGGGGTAGAATTCGATTTTGAAGACTGGGGGCAAGAACAGGGATTTCTAGTCCTTGTTTCACATATATCCCAGTACAGTATGCTGCACATCATCGATTCTTTGTTAGTACCTTTTGTGGCCTAAAATGTGAAGACAGCATTTCAGAAGATACCTATGCAAATATGCAAAGCAAGCCTCCACGCTTTCACTCACTAGGTAACACACTTCCTTAACTATTTCTTGGACTCGCTTTTTGTCAGCCGAAATGAGAATCTTCCACATTGTGTACCATTATCTTGCTCATCTCAAATGCTTATTTGATGAATCTGGCTCTTAGAATTTGCCATCTTTTTCTTTTTTATTTACTGATTATATCCACTAACACAATACTATAAGCATACATAGACATATATAAATTTATGAAATTACATTTTCTGTTAGTGCCCCAAAATATTATTCGTAATTGTATAAAAATAATAGCTGTTAACATTTTAACACCTTTTCTCAATGCAGCCAAAATTTGTAAAACATTTATATTTATTTATATACTATTTTAGGAGAGTAATAGATTCCGATTCATATGGGAAATCAGATTTCTGTTGCGAGTCCAAAATAGATTAGGAGAAACATGGTTGAATTAATTTTCTTATAATCATATAATTTATTTTATATTCATTTTCCATTTATATTGACATAAAATGACATATATATGACAATTTTCTAACTAAAGACAATTCCTTAAATAAAAATTTAAAAAAATAATAACTTAAGTAAAAAAATGTGTGTTGATTTATAAGGACATAGCAAAAATCACTGATATGCAAATGTGAATAATTTAGGATTGGGATCCATTTAGATTTTAAAATTTAAATATTTTTATGTAACATAAATATGTATTTTATTATTTTAAATCCCACATACAGTAAATTCTTTCAATTTGTACTAAATTTTATACAATAATTAATTTTATTAATTTAAAATTCTAATTTGCTATTGTTATAAACATTTAAAATATAAAAATTGCAATGCACTGTAGCATTGTTCTCCCGCTGTTCATCAATTTGCTCAAGCAGGCACCAGTAACATCTCTATTGTGGGACTTGTTGTTACTGTTTTTGGCTTATTGAATTTGCCACGGTTAGCTTGTTGGCTCTAGGGAGGGATACTCTCGGTAGCTTGCCGGCTCTACAAGAGGGATGGAGGAATCGAACCCAGGACGGCCACGTGCAAGGCAAACGCCCTACCAGCTTTGCTACCACTCCAGCCCTAAAAATTTTTGTAGATATAAAAATTATTTAGGCCTGAGAGATAGTAGAAGGGCTAAGGCACTTGCTCTATATATAGCCAATCATGGCTCAATCACGAGTATTGCTTCTGATTCGCAGATAACTTCCAGATGATTCCTGAGCACAGAGGTAGAAGAAAGCTCTGAGGACGGCTGGTGTTGTCCCAATTCCTGCCCCAGAAAACATCCAAACATTACATTTATCACCTTAATTTTTTAAAATTCTTATTAGTGAGACATCATGAGGTACAGTTGTACACTTACAAATTTTTTTGCTTGGGTTTCAATTATACAATGATCAAATACCCATCCCTCCACCAGTGCCCATTTCCCACCACAACAGATTCCAGTATCCCTCTGACCCCCCATCCCCCCCCCACATCCCACCCTGCCTCTGTGGCAGGGCATTCCCTTTTGTTCTCTCTCTCTTATTGGGTGTTGTGGTTTACAAAAGAGGTAATGGGTATCACCTTAATTTTTATCTAAGCAATTCAATAGCATATTTATATTGCTGTGCAAAATATTCTAGAACATTTGAAAAACTGAATACTCAGTAATCACTAAATAAAATTTCTTTTTCTCTCTCAGCCCAAACTTTCAAACTTTTTTCTTTCTGTTTGTATAACATTTCTTACCTTATATAATTAATTCAAACATTAGTATACAACATTTGTGTATTTGTGATTATCTTATTTCAATTAGCATACTGTCTTGGGGTTCATGAAGAATGTGGCATGTACAAAACTTCCTTCCTTCTTAAGGTTTTATAATACTACTCCACACACAACCCCGTCCATACAGCATATTTTCTTTACCTGTTTATTTGTCGGGCTGGAGCCATAGCACAGCGGGTAGGGCATTTGCCTTGCATGCTGCCGACCTGGGTTCAATTCCTCCATCCCTCTTGGAGGGCCCGGCAGCTACCGAGAGTATCCCGCCCAAACGGCAGAGCCTGGAAAGCTCCCCATGGCGTATTTGATATGCCAAAAACAGTAACAACAAGTCTCACAGTGGAGACGTTACTGGTGCCCACTCGAGCAAATCAATGAACAATGGAAAGCCAGTGCTACAGTGCTACAGTTTACTTGTCAGTGGACATTTGGATTATTTCCACTGCATAACTATTATAATAATGCTCCGGAGCACATTTGTGTGTGCAAACATCTCTTCAAGAACTTACTTTATATTCTTCTCTTCAGCGGTGGGAACCTCCCCAGTGATGCTGGTGGCCCTGGGATGATACTTGGCCTGGCAGAACGAGCTGATGATTTTTTTTTGAATAGGAAAGTGCTACCAAACTGTTCTATTATTACTTTTTTAATTTTCATTAGTGAGACACCATGAGGTACAGTTATAGACTTAGACATTTTTGTGCTTGGGTTTCAGTTATACAAAGATTGAGTACCAATTCCTCCACCAGTGCCACTACCACTGATCCCAGTATCCTCCAACCCCCCTATTCCCTCCATCCCATCCCACCTCTGTGGCAGGGCATTCCCTTTTGTTCTCTCTTTCTTATTGGGTGTTGTGGTTTGCAAAAGAGGCATTGAGTGGCGCAGATGTGGCGAGAAAGGGACCCTCCTTCACTGCAGGTGGGAATGCCAACTGGGTCAGCCCTTTTGGAAAACAGTATGGACGATTCTCAAAAAATTAGAAATTGAGCTCCCTTTTGACGTAGCAATACCACTCCTGGGAATACATCCCAGAGAGGCAAAAAAAGTATAGTCGAAATGACATCTGCACTTGTTTGTTCATTGCAGCACTCTTTACAATGAGCCGATGATCTTGTACTCCACTAGTGCTGTAGGTCACAAGAGCCTCCTCAAAAATATTTCACACCCACCTTCTTCCCCAGAGGGCCACAGAAAGACAATTCTCTTAGTGTATATTTAATAGTGAAATTGATGAATCATAATCACTTGATCACTTGATATCATCTATTTGCTCGAGCGGGCACCAGTAATGTCTCCATTTGTCCCTGTTGTGTGCTAGTGTAGCCCAATGGCATCTGCTCATTCTAGGAACACGAAGAGCCTCAAACCAATTGTTTAGGGTCTTGACGAAGAAGTCTGACCATCTCATAGGTGGGCAGCCGTGTGATCTTTTGACGTCCTGTGGAATCCAGTCGGTAATGGCTCTAGTCCAGCGGCTGTCTTCTAATCTCATTGTGTGTCTAGCCCATCTGATTTTTGAATCCTTGGCAAACAAGGCAGCATCCCTGATTCTTGACTGTCAACGGAGGTCAGAAATCTGGATTCTTTCTCTCATTTGAGTGAAACATGATACTCCAAGCATAGCTCTTTCGATTCCTCTTTGGGAGACCCGAATAGCGTTCTCATCCTGTTTTTGTAGGGCCCATGTCTCTGAGGCATATGTTAATGCAGGAAGAACTATGGAATCGAAGAGATGTGACCAGAGCCAGAGGTTCTTGGTCCTCTTAGCTATTTCTTCAAAGCTCTTGAAGGTGTTGCAAGACGCTCTCTTCTTCCTGCGCAACTCAGGTGCCAGGTCATCCGTCATGTTGACTTCTAGACCTAGGTACACATAACTGTTGCATTCGGAGATGTTCTTTTCGTTGAGAGCGAATGGAACGTCAGGAACAAAATTGTTTCTCATAAACATTGTTTTTGTGAGATTCACCTGTAGTCTGACTTTTCTAAACTCATGGTCAAAGTCGGCCAGGATTTGTCTTGCTTGGCTAATGTTTGGTGTTATTAGAACAATGTCATCAGCAAAGCAGAAGTGGTGTAGCTGCCGGCCTAATTTACTCCCATTCCTTCCCATTCTAGTCGTTGCATGATGTTTTCAAGGGTGACACTGAAGAGTTTCAGTGAAATAGTATTGCCCTGCCGAACTCCTCTCTTGACTTAAATGATCACTTCCCTTTAGAATGGTGAGATCCTGGTAGTGAATCCTTAAGACAGCTCATGGAGGATCCTGATGTATTACGTTTGAATGCCCTATTGAGCTAGGGCTTCGATGACTGCTTCTGTCTCAACAGAATCAAAGGCCTTTAAATCACTGAACGTTAGACAGAGCAGCATCTTGAACTCCCGAGAAACCTCAATGAACTTGTTTATTGTGTGGATATGATCGATTGTGCTGAATCCTTTGCGGAACCCAGCTTGCTCGCATGGTTGTCCTTCATCTAGTGTTCTGTCAATCCTATTCAGGATGACTCGAGTGGACCTCTTGTAGATGACAGACAATAGGCAGATCGGGCAATAGTTGCCAATGTGATGAATGTCTCCCTTCTTCTACAGTAGTACAGTCCTGCTGGTTTTCCATTGGGACGGAAGCTTGCATTCAGACAGGTAGCGAGAAGAAAAGGAAGTAACCTGTTTGGCTTGGAGACCAGATGGCAAACTCTTGGTCTTTGCCCTGGCGGACACCAAGAAGATTGTCCTGTGTGATGTGGAGAAGCCCGAGAGCCTGCACTCCTCTGTGGAGGCCCCCGTTTCTTGCATGCATTGGATGGAAGTGATGGTGGAGAGCAGTGTGCTAACATCCTTTTATACTGCTGAAGACAAATCAAATATTCTTTTACCCAAACTACCTACATTGTCAAAAAATTACAGCAATACCTCAAAAATTTTCAGTGAAGAAAATTCTGATGAAATTATTAAGCTTTTGCGAGATGTCAGGCTTAATATATTGGTCCTTGGAGGAAGCTCTGGATTTATCAAGCTTTGTGTCTATGGAATGTTTAAAATTGCTCGAGTCACAGGAATTGTGGGCACCTGCCTGGTGCTGTGTTTATCCAGTGATTTGAAGTCACTGTCAGTGGTCACAGAGGTTGCTGAGGGCGCCACTGCACCTCCTGTTATTCATCCTACTTCCAGCTTGAAACCAATTTATTGTATTCCTTTTTATCTGAAGTAACTCGGATGGCCAGAAAGTTTACTCATATTTCAGCTCTATTACAGTATATAAATCTGTCGCTCTTGTGAATGTGCGAGGCCTGGGAAGAGATCCTGATGCAGATGAATCATAATAACTGTCAAAATTATCCTGGTAGTTCTTGGGGAGAGGGGGAGGTTTCACATATCAAACTCAGCCTTGCTCATGAGAATGTGGCAGAGAGAAATAGTACCGTGACTAACAGGTTTGCCTTGCATATGGTCAACCCAAATTCAATCCCAGGCACTTCAAAGATGAGCACCAGCAAGAGTGACAACTACGCCCAGAGCCAGGAGTATATTCTGGGCATCATAGACTATAACCCCAACACAAAACCAAAAATATCCCCCAAACCACAAATCACAAAATCACAAATCATCCTGTTAATCGTCGATTGCCTCGAGTAGGCCCCAGTAATGTCTCCTTTATCCTAGCCCTGAGATTATATTCAAGGCTCTTTAGGAGAATGAGACCCATCATTGTTACTGGTATTTGGCATATTGGGTACGACACAGGGAGTTTGCCAGACTCTGCCATGTGGGCAGGCTACATTTGGTAGCCTGCCAGTTTGTCCAAACCAAGAATACCTTTAAAATTTTTGGATATTTATGAGCAATTTAAATGATGTTATTTTGTTGAAAATCATTTTAAGATAAATGTTATGTTCAGGTATCTTCATAACCACATTATTTATAGCAATCACAAATGTAAATGCATCTTAAGGGTCAAGAGAAGAATGAATAAATAAGATGTGTTTTAAATTTATAATGGGATATTATTTTACTTTAAAAAGGAAGGACATTTGATATATCCTATAGCATGGTAGACTTTCATTATGCTTAGTGAATTAAACCAGTTAGTTACTATATTATTTTACTTCCATGAGGTACCTAGAGTTGTGACAGAAAGTCAGATAGTGGTTTGAGAGGGTAGGGAGAAGATAGATAATTATTGGCTCATGGGCATAAGAGATCCAGATTGGGATGGTTAAAGTTGTTTTGGAGTGGATGCTAGTGATAGTTTCGAACCATTGGGAAGAGTACTTAAAGTCACTGAACTGAGCACTTGGAAAATGACTAAAATGATGCCCCATTTACGCATATTTTACAACATTTTTATGAATGGAAACAGAAGAAAATCTGTCTTCCTTCAGCTTAAGTCCATGGAAGCTCTCTCCTACTCCTCATGTGCAATAACCCCTGTCAGAGCCCAGATGTAATGCACATGTTAATGAAGAACAATGTTCCGGATCATGTGTTTGCTTTTTTCATTTTATGGTAACCCCAAAACAAGTCCATTGCTTCCAGTCAGCCCTATTTCTCCTGGAATTCACTTCCTTGAAATGGAAAGTTCCACCACAGCACAAGCAGCACGTTTTGTATGTTTCCTGAAATGTTTATCCAGCCACGATTTATCCAACAAGCAATGGAAGTTGAACACAACTGAAACGATCCTTGAACAAAGGGTCTGAAACTAAGTAGGGCTTTCTGCTACTATCGACCTTTTTAGGGCCCTAGATTTCTTTCTCGAAATAAGCCAAGAGTGAACTAAGGCTCAGGATGAAAATGAATCTTACCAAATTCTACCATAATGATGAAGAATACTGCCAAAGCACTTAACTTTAAAGTTATGCTTGCTATATAGACTGCTTTCCATCTTTTTTCCCTAGAGATCATCTAGCATCAAAGGAAGCCAATCTTGCCCTTTGACACTCTGATACAGGCAGATTAGCATACATCTTGCCATGGTGATGCATGTTCTGAAGTCAATTCATTTGTCCTGGTTTTAACATTAGCTATATCATCTTAGGCCAAATTATGCTACCTCAGTTTTCTTATCTATAAAATAGAATGGTAATAAATGACGATTTGCTCGAGCGGGCCCAGTAACATTGTGAGACTTGTTACTGTGTTTGGCATATTGAATACATCATGGGGAGTTTGCCAGGCTTTGCCGTGCGGGCGAAATACTCTCAGTAGCTTGCCTGGCTCTCTGAGAGGGGTGGAGAAATCGAACTTGGGTCGGTCAACCTGGCCGTGTGCAAGGCAAACGCCCTACCCACTGTGCTATCGTCCAGCCCAAAACACACATGTAAATGAGAGTAAAGTGTCTAAGAAACTGCACACATCGAACTTGAAAAAGTAATTTAAATGTGTTTTATCACTATTAGCATTAACAACACAGGAAACTTCCTTTTTCAATCTCTTAACATTGAATTATAGGCATTCAAAATAAGCAGCTGTAAAGTTTGTTATTACCATATCTTCTATCTCTGTTCCCTTTCTCTCTGAATCTGAAGTAAGGTATAAAACAAGTTTCATATCAGAAAATAGTTGTTCTTGTTAAAGCTGGAGAGATGGGGAAGGGCACTTGCCTTGCAAATACCCAAGCCAGATTTGACCTCCAGCTTCCCACGTGGTCTCTGGAACCTTCCAGGTGTGATTCCGAGCATAAACTCAGGAGGAAGCCTTGAACACTGTCAGGTGTGGCTCCAAAACAATAATAAAAATAATAACAAAGTTAATTTTAAAACGGTTATTTTAAATGAGAGAAGTACACATTCTTCATAGAGTATAGAAAATGCATAAAATTATTTAGAACTCCATTATTGCATTCCTGAAAGTAAAATATTTCAATTTATTTATTTCCTTTCTTAGTTACCGTAAAGTATCTTAACAAGGCTAGTATATAGCATTTTTCCCTTAACTGGGGTAAGATTCCACCTGGGGAGATCTAGCTAAAAATAGTCAAATAAGCTTAAGTTCTTATGTTTTTTATAAAGTAGTGAGTGGTCGCAAGGTCAACCTAAAGTCAACCTGCAGCAAAACTATAATAAAATTAATGTTTTTAAATGTTCAACTTCATAGCCACATGAAAATTATTATAATTTGACTGTCACACTGTCCTTCTGTTGTTTATAGATTTACTCGAACGGCACCAGTAACGTCTCCATTGTGAGACTTGTTGTTACTGGTTTTCTTTGGCATATTGAATACCCCACGGGGAGTTTTCCAGGCTCATCCGTGCAGGTGGGATGCTCTCGGTAGCTTGCCAGGCTCTCAGAGAGGTATGGAGGAATCAAATCCAGGTCGGCCACGGGCAAGGCAAATGCCCTACCTATTATATTATAGTTGGCTATCACTGAGGCAAATACTCTACCCACTGTACTATCACTGAGGTCTCTATTATATGAATATAGTTAATAATTTTTAAATAAGCACAATTTTAATATGCCACAATATTAAAAATGAATTCAATTTAATATATCTTACTTCAAAATTTTTATATCAATCTATATAAAGGAGATAATGAATCTAAATTCTATAAATTTTCAAAGGAATGACTTTAGCAACTATAAAGAGTTGGAGTTTTCTCCAAATTTCTCAAAATTTCAAATTAGTTTTTACCTTTGTACAACCTATCAAGATGGACTAAGATGGTAGATCAAGCCCGAGTAGTGAACAAAATGTTATCAGGAAATATGGTTCAATTTCTCCAGTGATCATTTTAATTGACATTGTTGTGAATATGCTATACTTTGTGAATCAATAGGAAGACAAGATACTGGTAAGAGATGAATATCAATAGGCAATTAAATATTAAACATTTTGGGACCTCAGTGATAGTATAGTGGGTGGAGTATTTGCCTTGCATATGGCCAAAACAGGTTCATTCCTCAGCATCCCATAAGGTTCCCCAAGGTCAGTGGTCCCTGATCAAAGAACCAGGAGTAAGCCCTGAGCATTGCTGGTTGTGGCCCCAAAACCAAATCAAACCACCCCACACACACACACAAAACTTAGGGGCTCAATTATAGTGTGTAAGGCCTTGAACATGGCCAACCCAGGTTTGATCCCAGGCATCCCATAGGGTCACCTGTGCCCACCAGGAGTGATTTCTGAGCACAGATCCAGGAGTAAGCCCAGGGTACTGCCAGGTATGATCCCCCAAACCAGGAGTAAGTCCTGAGCACATGTATAATTAGATATGGCCTCCAAAGAAACAAACAAACATTTCTTTTAAAGTAAACAAACAGCTCCTAGAAAAAAAAGACTCAAGAGCTGGAGTGATAAAAAGTGGGTAGGGCATTTGTCTTGCATGTGGTTGACCTGGGTTTGATCCCTGGAATACCGCATATAGTTCCCAGAGCCCATACGGGGTAATTTCTGAGAGCAGAGTCAGGAGTAACCCCTGAGCATGCTGAGCATGGCCCCAAAGCAGAAAAAAAAACCCACAAAAATAGAACAAAACAAAAAAAAACATTAAACATCTCCTAGGTGACTTTCTAACATTTTCCAATCACATATTGATTATTCTTGGGAAAACCAGAAACTCATGTGCTTTATCATTTGTTGAAGTTCAAGTTTCAACCATTCTTTCATCATTCTCTAATTCCCAAACCAAAGTCTTTTATATGGAAAGAAACTTCATATAAACTTCATTGTAACTCAAATAATAAATCGACATATGAAACATTTTTGTGGTTTATTAACTCTGGTATTTATCAGAAAATTAAAGCATTCCTGATTAAAAAATAGTTATGATGTGGTTCTGGGCATGTGGTAATAGACTTAATCCTCCCTGCTTTATATAAAAGTCTGGTTGTTGTTGGTAAATGAAATATACTACACCCCCCTCATTAACGTGGAAAGTAGAATGACAGCCTGTCTTTGCTGAATAGCAGAAAACAAGATAGAGACTGAAGCAAATGGGGAAGCTAGTTAAGGCCTCCGATGTGCTGAACAGTAATTTTCCCCAAACAGCTGCCTTATTCTCTGGCCAGCAAAAAACCCAGGACCATGAAATGGAGCTGCTTCTAACCTGAATGCTTCGTGTTCAATGGTGGATTGATGTGTAGCCCTGAGAATCTTACCAGTGCCACATCCAAAACAAAGACACTTGTGTGGCTTCTCCTCAGCCGCCTCCTCCTACAAGCCCTCGCTCAATTGAGCCGGAGCTCTTAGGTCAAACAAACACCAAATTAAGAAAACATTCAAAGAGCTGGTGGGTGGCAGAGCGCTTGGAAGGATTGGAAAGGGCTCATTATTTGCTTTATTTTCTCGGAGCTCATTACTTACTTTGAGCAGGTTAGCCAGGAAAGGGAAGATAAACACTATTTAGTTAATAAGTCCTGTAAGAATCCCACAGACTGTCTTTTCTGATTTCCATTGTGTGGTTGGAAAAATCACAATATCCTCTTTGCTTCTTACTTTTCCCCTACAGCTTTGAAGCTGGTGGCTAATTCCGAGTGTGAATGAGTTGGACTAAGCTTAGTTTCCATGTCTTCTTTCAGGTTAAGTATGTGAAATGTGTGTGAAACACATGGAAAAAAAGAATGTCTTGAGTCTCATCTCAGTGCAATATTAGATCAAACGAAAACGCTTGCTATCCCAATATTTATAGCCAAAAACTGATTCTCTCATTTCCAGTATGGAGAGTTAAAAAGCCAGGAAAAAGTCTGTCTATAATCCTTCGTATTACAGTGCCCAAATTAACCCCTGTGATTCATTCACCGTCTTTGGTTCCTACCAAATAAAGTCCCTTTAATAGTTTGTTTAATATGGATAAACTGAAGACTAAGCAATGGGCATCTTTAGTTTATTCATCTTAAGATCAAGTGGGTCTGAAGAATGTGAGTTATTAAGCTACTTATCCACCTGAAGATTAAATGCAAGTGCTTGGATCCAATCAAAAATTTATGTGAGTTTAAGGGTAAGGCAGGAGACCAAAAGTAAAAGCAGAAGAGAGTATAGGGACAACAGTAGGACGGTTTTCTTTTCAATAAACTGAAGGATGAAAGAAGTTGGGGTTGAGGACACAGTGCAGGAGTTAGGGCCGTGTCTTGTTTTCATTGGACTCAGAGTTGATGCCTGGAACCACACGGCCTTCTGAGTTTTCTAGGTTTGGTCTTGAAAGCCTCCCTGACCATCACTTAATGTGGCCCTGTGCCCCTGAGCACTGCCAGGATAGTCCTGGTAATCCACACGACAAAGTCTGGCAAGCTCCCCTCTGCACTGTAGATTAAATATCACCAGACCCCCAGATCCTACTACTGAAATTGGTAAATTGAGTATCACAAGGAATTCTTTCCCAGCACTGCTTGGGAGGCAATTGCAATTTAAAAAAATTGTTTTTTTGCCTGTGGAGCCACACCCAATGGTTTCAAGGCCTTACTTCTGGAGCAATAGCACAGTTAGTAGGGCGTTTGCCTTGCACGCGGCCGGCCCAGGTTCTATTCCTCTGCCTCTCTTGGAGAGCCCGGCAAGCTACCAAGAGTATCTCGCCTGCATGGCAAAGCCTGGCAAGCTACCCGTTGACATATTCGATATGCCAAAAACAGTAACAAGTCTCACCATTTGTTGTGAAATGTTACTGGTGCCCGCTCAAGCAAATCCACGAACAACAGGAGGACAGTGCCACAGTGCAGTGCTACTTCTGGCTCTGGATCACTTCTGGCTTGGTGAACTTTATGAGGTGCTGGGAATTAAACCTGGGTCAGCTATGTGCAATGCAAGTGTACCTACTGTACATCACTCGAGGATACTACCCTGCCAGTTTAAAACATAACTATGGTAATAAAATGCATAGTCAAACATAAGGTAAAGAAACTAAAACATGTAAGATATCTTTCATAAGGAAATGACTGTATTCATTGTCTACGAGGCTTTTTAATTTGTATGTTAATACTTTTCTGAGACACGTGCAAGCCCAGGTCCCTATTGTACAATAGTATAAAGGATGCTAAGGGGCAGAAAAGACAGAGAGTCTTTTAACTCTATACAAAATTGTCTCATACATATTAAGTCTATTTCTTTGCAGGTTGAATGTAAATAAAATATAACCAAAAAAAAGGCTAAGTCTAAGTATTCCGCCCCTTTAAGTCACTGAAGCAAGTTACTACTAAATCTCATGATCTCCGTAATAAGATAATACTAATAATAGTTATGACTGACTAGAAAAAAATCTTTGTTAATAAATTTATGTGAGAAGCTGCTTTGCCAAAGAACTAACTTGTGTTAAGGAGATGGTGAGGTATACAGCAGGAAAGGAACTTGCCTGACATGCAATTAGCCCAGTTTCCATCATGGGAACCCCCTATGTTCCACAATCACCACCAAGACTGACTCCTGAGTATAGAACCAGGAGTAATCCCGGAGCACTGCCAGGTGTGGCCCCAAAATAAAAACAAATAGAAAAACTTGTGTTAGACAATTTTCCTATGAAAATAATGAAAACAAGCTATCTAGGGTGTAAATGAAGAAAATTGAAAATAGTATGTTTCTTGATTTTTTTCATTCACAAAGCTAACAAAGATTCAAAATTATACTAAAGGCAATAATGAAGAAATAATAGTTTCACAATGAGTAGAAATGGTTGTGGAAAGAGATAAACACATTGTTGCTTATTTGATTCATAAAATAATTTTACAGAAATGTTTATTGGTGTTTATAAGAAATAGCCTGCAACCCATATTCTGCCTAATAGTGTAGTGTTTTCCACTGCAAATAGTAACAAAGAAGCACAACAAATTTAATAAGACACAGAGAGCATGTTAGAGAGGAAAATTACAGAACCTGCAAACCAAATGAAGGTTATTCTTGGAGCACTAGACAATTAACAACAGGCATGGCTTGAAAATACTGTTAGCAAACTTTGGCACTTAAGAACTCGGGGTTGTTGTAAAAAGACTGTAAAGACTTACAAAGAGGGTCACTGTTATAGTTCAGTAGTACAACACTGCTTCATATGGACAAGATTCCAGGTTGCATCCCTGACACTGCTCCTGATCTCCTCCCACCCCCTCAACATACATACACATCCAAATACTGCTTAATCCCTAGTACAAAGAAGCTCTTAATGCAATGCAGTCAGATGGAAGGAGAGGAACTTAGAACAGAGGCACTGAGGAATGGTAAGAAGAGATCTAAAAGAAAAGAACAATGGGAAAATAAGAGTAGATGGACTTCAGTAAAAATCTCCCTTCAGTCTTCCTTGGTATTTTTTAAAACATTTTCTTAGCTACATAACTTTAGGAGTTTTTAACTGGACCTAACATATATTTTGCTACATCTAGACAGTATGCTATATAGTAAATTATGTAAGCTGTGTCATTATCAGTACATATTGACATATTGTACCAAAAATCTTCAAGAGTATCTCTATTTTCAAGTAGAAAAACACTTTTAGGCACTGATGGTTTATTCTTGCATTATATATATGTATATATGTGCATATATACATTTACATATCTGAGTTATATGCCATTTACTACACATGAGAATGCATTTTCAATTTCATTGAGTTTTTCTCATTCTTCTTGCTATGGCATGGTGTTCCTGTAAATGGAAGAATGGTTGACAAAGTATAAATCCATCTTGAGGAATAGGCACTGGTTACTTGTTACATCTATTCAATTAAAATCTACGTAATAACTGGAAATGTTTGGAAATATGGTTCATTCAGTTTTGAGTTAATTTGTGATGCTTATGCCTATGTGATTTTTATACTGTTATAAGCATGGAGCAATATAGGTAGCAATATAGGTACAGCAATATAGCAGGTAGGATACTTCCTTTGCACATGGCCATTCCTGATTTGAACCACAGCACCATATATGGTACCTCATGCCCTGCCTGGAATCGTCTCTGAGCACAGAGCCAGGAGGAGTGAGCTCTAAGTACCATTGAATGGGACTCAAAGTACAAAATAAATAAATAAAACTGTCAACAATTCTAAATTTTCAGAATGTGAAGGCCAATAGGGAAATGTATTATAGGACGTTTCCTTACCTAGTTTATTCATCTCTGCATATTATAGCAGTAAAACCCAGAGTGATAACCAACAGATTCCTACAGTGTTATGGAATCAGACTTTAGAGGTATAGTTTCATCCACAGATCAGCATTTGGCAATCAGAAGAATCAATGCAGGAAAGAATCTATACACTATAAATGTGGATGCAATGGAACCAGGATTATTGAATTGATAAATGAACTATATTAAGTAAATTATGAGAAAAATAAAGGATGAAACTATTTAAGAATTCAGGCTAAGCAAAAGTGATTGACTATTTGCTCTATTTTTCATTCTGCGTGTGTGTCTGCCAATTTCAAGTTCCGGTGAGGATCCCTCTCTGTTGTTTGAATCCAACAGAAGCCATTTCTAAATCAATGTCAAATTTAGTTCCAGCTATATTAGTCTTACACCAGAGGAGGTGCTGGTCTTGCAAGCGATCAAACTGAGTTCAGTCCCAGATGACTCATATGGTCTGCGGAGCACTGCCAGGAGTAAACTCTGAGCACAGAATAAACCCTGAGCACTGCTGGGTGTGGCCCCCAAAGCAGAAAATAAATAAAAAACCATCTAGTATGTTTCTTAGGTCAAAATTCCTTGGGGTAAACTAGCTGACCATTCAGAACTAAGGCCATTTCAATATGGTTTTATATCTTCCCATTTATAATTATGCAGCTATTTTCAGAAAATTTTGTTCCCTGGAAAACTGTCATTTTGCAGAAAGTAAAACAACTTTAACTGAAAATTTTACAGAATATCCCTTTTGTACTGTCCTAACAGTCCCCTCTAAATGTGGTTCCCTATAGGAAATCTGCTTTACGAACACGTATGAAACACTCATTGTGAGTCATTCTCAGTTCACAAATGTTTGCAAATTCTGTTTGTTTGAGGGCCACATCCTATAGTGCTTAGGACTTTCTCTTGGCTCTGGGCTCAGCATGGTTGGGATCATATGAAATATGGGGCATCAAGCCCAGGTTGGCTATGTGCAAGGTAAGCACCTCACTCACTGAACTACCTCTCTGGGCCCCAAAGTTTGTAAGTATTAATGTGTAAGTCATGCAATGTTGCTGAGAGGAGTTAAAAATTAGTTTTATCCTCTAGAAAACGGAGGCAAAAACAGTCAGTACATTTTTAGGTCAGTTTTCTGGTAAGTGGAAGAAATGGGATTTGAATCTGTCCCCTCTGACTGCAGTCTGCTGCTCAGCCCTATATTATGTGACCTCTCACACTACTTATATTTGTTTTTTTAATTAAAAATGAAGCCACTGAATCATCAGGCTAGGTTAGGATATGTTGTGGTAGCTAATAACCTCAAAAATCTCAATGGCTGCAACCTCAAAAGTTTCTTTCATACTCCTGCTACTTGTACATTTGCAAGGGCTGCCACTGTGCTCCAGGCTTTCTTTCACTTTTCTTTGGGACCAAGGCTGACAGACCAGCTTCTATCTGGAATACTGCCGGTCTTTGCGGTAGAAGCGAAAGAGACAGCCAACCACATGTCGATGCTTAGCTCTCTTCTAGAAAATAATTTATGCTACTTCCTCCCACATTTTATTGGCCCAAACTGTCATAGTCTGCCATTGACAAGACTGGGAAGAAAGGGACACAAACATTTGCGAGCAATTTTTGTTCATAGTCTCAAGGACTATGAACAGTTTTAGCGATATTCATGACTGCTGTTATTTCTGTTATTTTCTATGTTGGACTTTAACTTCCAAACTGTCACTACCCACTTCATATGCAGAGCTTCGTATGATATTTGGTATCTGGTAGGTGTAGCACATACACATTGAATGAATGGATGCATACAGGCTTATTGATTGCCTCCTGGGGTTTTTGTTAAAGCACAAACAGTTTCGGAGTGGATTCTAGTATCAAGTCTACCTAAACCCCAGTTTTCTCATCTCATTATTCCTAAAATAGGAATAATATTACTATTTATTTATAAGGTTATTACAATGATTAACTTGGTAATATGCTAATAGTATCCAATACATTTTAACCACATTTTATCTAATATATCTAATATATTTATAAAATATATATCTAATATATTTATAAAATATATCTAATATATATCTAATATATTTATAAAAATATATCTAATATATTTATAAAATTATCTAATATATTTCATGAAACACAAAACTGAACTATTATTATTATGATCCCCAAAGAAAGACAGCAGCTGTTAATTAAACAATTATAATACCCTTAATAAAGTTTTACTTCAGAGCATTTTAAGTGCAAAAAATTAAAAAGAAGAAAAAAGAAAAATGAATTACTAGAGTTAATGATATATATGTATTGGGAATCAAGTTTCTAAAAATTCATTTAACAAAATCGAGAATTCCTAAATAGCCAGGTAATACTAGAGAGAAGGATTTTTCTCTATCTTTAGTGTGTCATACCCTTCAACTTGTTTATGTGATAAACATTTACCACTCCCTGTATCTCATCTTTATTGAAAATCCTGTTTCTGTTTTGCCGTTTACACTGTATCCCAGGAAAGGGAGAAGCTATGGAGTGACTGATTTAAAAACAACTTTGTGACCTAATTTTAACCAATCAGAAATAAAAGTCTTCTTCTGCCGAAGTCAATATTGAAATTCTTTGATAGTATGTCTTAGAAATCTCAATGATATTGATACATTTTGTTCATAGATTCAAAATTTTTGCAAGTTAAAATTTTAATTCTGCTATTATTTGGAGAAGAATTTTAGTTAAAATTAAATTAAATTAAAATTTTGATTTTAACTTAGTTCATGTATTCAATGAAGATGAATATAGCAATAAGTTCCATACTTCAGGCACTAGAAAAAGGTTCAAACATTATTGAGAATTTGTATTATTTAAAATGTAGCACTGTGGCACTGTCCTCCCATTGTTCATTGATTTGCTGGAGTGGGCACCAGTAACATCTCCATTGTGAGACTTGTTATTACTTTTTTTAGCATATTGAATATGCCACAGGGAGCTTCCCAGGCTCTGCCGTGCAGGTAGGATACTCTTTATTTTTTAATTTTTATTAGTGAAACACCATGAGGTACAGTTGTACACTTACAAATTTTTATGCTTGGGTTTCAGTTATACAATGATCGAGTACCCATCCCTCCACCAGTGCCCATTCTCCACCACCACTAATCCCAGTTATTCCTCCCACCCCCCAACCCCCCATCCCACCCTGCCTCTGTTCTGAACACTACCTTCTGTTCTCTCTCCTTTTGAGTGCTATGGTTTGCAAAAGAGGCATTGAGTGGCAATCATGTTTGGTCTATAGTCTACTTTCAGCATGCTTCTCCCATCCTGGGAGGATCCTCCTAACACCCTTCATTTGGTGCTCCCTTCTCTATCTGAGCTGTCTTTACCCCTAGAGTGTGCAACTGGCCTCCAAGCCATGGAGTAAACCTCCTGGTATTTATCACAGCTATTCTTGGGTGTTAGTCTCCTATTTTGTTACTTAATGTTCCCCAGATGAATGCAGTCTTTCTATGCCTGTTCCTCTCTTTCTGACTCATTTCGCTTAGCATGATACTTTCCATGTAGTACCACTTGTATGTAAATTTCATGACTTCATCCTTTCTAACAGCTACATAATACTCCATTGTGTAGATGTACCAAAGTTTCTTTATCCAGTCATCTGTTCTCAGGCACTCAGGTTTTTTCCAGATTCTGGCTATTGTGAACAGTGCAGCAATGAACATAAAAGTGCAGATGTCATTTTGATTGTACATTTTTGCCTCTCTGGGATATATTCCCAGGAGTGGTATTGCTGGGTCAAGTGGGAGCTCAATTTCTAATTTTTTGAGAATCATCCATACTGTTTTCCAAAAGGGCTGAACCAGTCGGCATTCCCACCAGCAGTGAAGGAGGGTCCCTTTCTTGCACATCCACGCCAACACTGGTTGCTTTTGTTCTTTTGGATGTGGGCCAGTTTCTGTGGTGTGAAATGATATCTCATTGTTGTTTTGCTCTGCATCTCCCTGATGATTAATGATGTGAAGAATTTTCTCATGTGCCTTTTAGCCATTCGAATTTCTTCTTTGAGAAAGTTTCTGTTCATTTCGTCGCCCCAGTTTTTGATGGTGTTGGATGTTTTCTTCTTGAGTAGTTCAACCAGTACTTTGTATATCCTTGATATCTAACTCTTGTCGGATGTGTACTCGGCAAATATCTTTTCCCATTCTGTAGACTGTCTTTGTATTTTGGTCATTGTTTCTTCTGAGGTGCAGAAGCTTCTTAGTTTAAGATAGTCCCATTTGTCTATCTCTGTTTTCACTTGCTTGGCCAGTGGCATGTCATCTTTGAAGATACCATTCGCTTCAATGTCATGGAAGGTTTTGCCAACCTTGTCTTCAGTGTACCTTATGGATTCCAGTTTGATGTTGAGGTCTCTAATCCATTTTGATTGTACTTTTGTACATGGTGTTAGGCAGAGATCTGAGCCCATTGTTTTGCATGTAGCTGTCCAGTTTTGCCAGCACAATTTGTTAAAGAGGCTTTCCTTACTCCACTTCACATTTCTTGCTCCCTTATCAAAGATTATATGATCATATTTTTGGGGGGAGGTGTCAATATATACAACTCTGTTTCATTGGTCTGCAGTTCTGTGTTTGTTCCAGTACATTGCCGTTTTAACTATTACTGCTTTGTAGTAGAGCTTGAAGTTAGGGAGGTTGATTTCTCCCATTTTCTTTCTCCCCAAGAATTGCTTTAGCTATTGGTGGGGGCTTATTTTTCCATATGAATTTCAGAAGTGTTTGCTCCATTTCTTTGAAGAACATCATGGGTATCATAATAGGGATCGCATTGAATTTGTACAGTGCTTTGGGGAATATTGTCTTTTTGACAATGTTAATTCTCCCGATCCATGAGCAGGGGATATTTTTCCATTTCCTCGTGTAATCTTTTATTTCCTGAAGTAGCATTTTGTAGTTTTCTTTGTACAGGTTCTTTACTTCCTTAGTTAAGCTAATTCCTAGGTAGTTGATTTTCTGGGGCACAATTGTGAATGGGATTGTTTTCTTCATGTCACTTTCTTCTCTCTCACTATTTGCATATAGGAAAGCCATGGACTTTTTGGTATTGATTTTCTAGCCTGCAGCTTTACTATACAAGTCTATTGTTTCTAAGAGTTTCTTGGTAGAGATTTTAGGGTTCTCTAAGTATAGTATCATATCATCTGCGAATAGTGAGAGCTTGATTTCTTCCTTTCCTGTGGGTAGGATACTCTTGGTAGCTTGTTGGGCTCTCCGAGAAGGGCGGAGGAATCGAACCCAGGTCGGCCATGTGCAAGGCAACTACCCACTCTGTTATTGCTCCAGCCCTTTTTAAAATGTATTATAGTTAATATTACCTCTCCTCACAACAGAAAAAGTACCCAAGGCCTGCTACCTAGCCCCTCAATCACTTTCTGCCTACATGTCTATTCAATCTGGATTTTGTTTTCTGCTTTTAGTCAGTTTCAGTACAATAGCTATTTTCTTCAGAAACTTTATCTTAATTTTGCCAATTCTCAATATTATACTAACAAAGTTAGAAATATATATCGCATCAACTTTTTTCTTCGAGTCTCTTTTAACCTCCAGCATCTCCTCAGTCTTTCCTTCATATATAGCTTATAAAGCTAGAAACATATGCTAGTATATGTGTGTTTGTGAGAGAGAGAGAAAGAGAGAATGACAGAGAGAGGAAAGAGAATATATATACATATATATATATATATATATATATATATATATATATACCGTCTTAATTTGTTCAGGATGCCATAAAAACTATCAGAGATCTGAAAGCTTCTAAATCAATGAGTTTCAAGTCCTGTTGGGCAGATTAATGCTACTCCATGAATTCGAAGAAGATTGAAAAACACTGCTATACAAAACTGTTTTATTTCTTAGAGTACTAAAGAATGGAAACACAGCAGGGTACCTATGAGTTCCTTAGTATCAGATTTCCTTTCATAGTCTCAAGAATAGAAGGGGGAAGATTACAATAAGGAATATTTCTCTCTGTCTCTCTCTCTCTCTCTCTCTCTCTCTCTCTCTCTCTCTCTCTCTCTTCCCGAGCCACACACTTTTTTTTACTTATTATCGAACCTGGTCGATTCCTCCGCCCCAGCAAGCTACCGAGAGTATCTTGCCCACACAGCAAAGCCTGGCAAGCTCCCCGTGACGTATTTGATATGCCAAAAACAGTAACAAGTCTCACAGTGGAGATGTTACTGGTGCCTGCTTGAGCAAATCAATGAACAATGGGAGGACAGTGACAGTGATAATATATATTTCAGAAAGTTGATGCTTTTCATTGTACATTTTTGTGCATAATTCTTTTTTATTTTTAAAGTAGTTCACAATAATTTACTACATTCAATATTCCAACACCAATCCAAGGGGGTGACACTTAATGGTACTCAGGGGTCACTTCTTCCTGGTGCTCCCCAAGAAATCATGTGGTGCTAGAACCAAACTCTGGACTGCAATATACAAAGTGTGCTTCAGACCTCTCAGCTATAGTCCCCTTGCCCAGAAACCTCTTTTATGAGGACACTAATATAATTTAGGAACGATTATTAAGAAAATTAATAGTCCTCACTTATTAAGAAAATTCAAATGTGTATTTCAATACCATCTTAATGGGCATTAGAATTTTAATGTAAATTATGGTCTATACAGATATTGAGAACATTGTACATCTATGTATATTTATATTCATATCTATGTACCATCTAACAATGCTGAGATCCTATCAATATCTTCCATTCTAGTTCTGCACAGCAGGGTTTATCCTAAATTTTCCCTTTTCATATTTTTCTCTCCCTGCTGAGAGAAGGGCCTGACTTTTATATCTTAGACCCAACTGTTGTCAAATTTCTGACCGACCGCTACCATAACCTTTACGCAATGGCTCTGATCTTATTTGAGTCTGGACCATATAAATCACTTGAGTGTTTATAGGAAATAAAGAATAAGAAGAAATAAAGAATAAAATGCAATACATATCTATTTAAGAGAGTAACATAAAGGTGAAAAGGAGGGAAAGAATAAACCTTTATACATATGATTGCACTTAAGTCTTACAGTAGTCCTCTGGAAATAAAAAGCATGATGATTATCTCCATTTCATGAAGGTCGAGGATATGCTCAAGGCCACGCAGCTGATAATTGGTGAAGCCGTGATTAATTCCACAGATGGACCCCTGCCCTGCAAAATCGAACAGGAGCCTGCAGCCTTTTATCTGCCACCCTTACTATGGTCATAACCCTGCACTGAATTCCTTCCTTCCTTAATTTGTGTGCCTCTCCTGGCTAAACTGCTTAGCACCTAACGCAAGAAGAGTTTACTCGGAGCGCTAGATCCAATGTAAACAGAGAACTGCACGATCCTGGCTGCATGTGGTGTCATAATCACATCAGAATGCAGCTCAGTCACAGGCGCATCTCATGCGACACACTGTCGCCATCTTTGCAGATGTTCAGTCTTACTTTTATTAAGCATGACAATGCCCAGCAGGATCCATTTTGTCTGATTATCCTCAAATGGAGAAGAATATTAAAAGGCAGGATAATTAAAAATATATGCCCAAACAAAGGATGTGTCTACAATTCCTCTCCGAGTGCTTTGAAATAGTTCAAATTTCTCAGCTGGCTCTCGTGCGCAGAGCACTAAAAGGATGTCTTAAATTTAGACATATGTCTTCATTCTGTTTAATGTGCCAGAACAAAAACATAGCTAGAGACCACCATGAATTGATGTCTAAGTGCTGGAACGCCAGAGAACACTCGTATTTCCACAGGGCTCAATGTCATCATAGAGTTTGTGATTGCACTTTCCCCTATGAGAACACCATCTTCTATTTTTAAGATTTTTGCCTCTTCCAACGCTGTTCCCATGTTCCTCCTTAAATTCACATAATGGCCTTCTTTTATTTGATGCAGCTTCAGAGAACACAATCAGCCTCCAGTTACCACTGAGGCTTTTATGGAGAACAAGGGAAAACTCCCAACACTTCCAAATAATTTTTAAAGGAGTAAAAATGTTAGGTACGTTTATTAGGATGTTTCCACACTTGAGTATCTAAAAGGTCTTTAAGAAGAGGAAACATAAATTTACGTTGAAGTTTACAGCATATAGAATACCAACTAATTCTAGTGGATTGGAAGTTAGGATTTTGAAAGTTTTTTTTTTTTTTAAATAATGTGTCTGAAAGAGTACAAGAAAGGAAAGCCTACATTTATCTCTTATCATCATGAGTTTGGACCAAGCATCTGGTCCTTCAAGGCAGGACCATGAGACTCTCAAACTATCAAAAGTCTTATTTGATGATATCATTAAAGTACCATCACTGAATGATTAGGTTCAATGTTCCTTAATTGTTTCTTTCAAGGAGAGGAAATTTGAAATTATGTGATATAAATACTTGTTGCAACATGGGACAGGAGTGATGGTTCAGTGAGAAGGGCTCTTGCCTTGTGTACAGCTGACCCAGATTCAATCCCAGGCATCCCACTTGGCGTGTGGCCCCCAAACAAATAAAAAAAAGTTAATTGAACTCACTCTGAAATTTTAAAAAGGGTAGGTGAGAGGTGTGGACATTATATTTATCTTAGTGATTTGAAAAAAAAGTCATGTAAATAAAAAGCTAAATTTAGGGCTTGGCCAATCATGATGACTTTAGATCTACCATCAAAATTTTCAGAGTTGTAAAGTTACTTTCAAGATAAAAAGGGGAAGAGGTCAGGGAGGGGGTTGGGGGAGAGAGAGAAAGAAGAAAATAATATACTTAATAAGCTAGAAAATATGAAGCACTAAAGACAGTTAAGACTATCACCAATATTGATTCCATAGTGCAAGGCAGTGTTTCTCAAAATTTTACATATATATGTGTATGCATGTGTGTGTGTGTGTGTGTGTGTGTGTGTGCATGTGTGTACACAGATGGGATCAATTGGGATCTTGCTAAGACACAGATTCTAATTCTATGGGTTTTGGTTGGGACCTGACATCTTTGACTAGTAATACAGGCCTTCTCTAATTAACAAGACCAAAATAAATTAAAAGAATGAAAAATTAACAGAAAAAAATATCCCATAGATGCCAGGGCCTTAGGTAGAAATATGGTTGCAATAGTTTTAATTTTCATGGATATGAAATACAAAATTATTGCACCCTCCTCACCATCAAAGAGCACAAGAATCCACCAGCATCCTTATTTTAAAATATCTTCTATATTATTAGAAAAAAATTAAAAGCATAAATGTAAAAAAATTCAACTCGCAATTCATCTAATCAAAGACCTTTTTTTAAAATTGAATCACCATGAGACACACAGTTGCAAAGCTCTTCATTGTCAGGTTTCAGTCACACAATGCTTCAACACCTATCCCTCCACCAGCGTACGTTTGGATCTCCTGGGTACCTTGTAGTATGTTCTGAAAGAACAACAACAACCACAAAATAGAACTTAGTTATTCAGCCTGTGTAATATATGTGAGTATTAATAAAACAGGCTTATAATTTAAGCTTAATAATATGGAGTATTATATAGATGGCCCGCTCGAGCAAAATCGATGAACAACGGGAGGACAGTGTTCATTCAGTGTTCATTATATAGATATGAGGGATACTGCACTTTTGTTTGGAAAGATGAATAGGGAGAGGCTGCTAAAATCTCAGGGCTGGGATGAATGGAGATGTTAATGGCACCTGCTCGAGTAAATTGATGAAGATCGGGATGAGAGTGATACAGTGATACAATGATGAGGGATGTTTGATTCTGGGGTTTAGCAGAATTATAATTTGTAACTCTGAAGAGTAAGAAAAGTTATAGTTAACACTATTAATTAGCAGATAAAGAATGATGAAATGGAGAGTTGATCGACACATTCTGAAGACTGTATTTTGAAGTACTGTGATATATTTTAAGAGTACAATATTAAGGGAAAAGTGTGCTATTAGAAATTTGATTTAAAAATCTCTAACATAGGACAAAATATAGCACTGTAGCATTGTAGCACTGTCCTCACATTGTTCATTGATTTGCTCAAGCAGGCACCAGTAATGTCTCCATTGTGAGTCTTGTTGTTACTGTTTTTGGCATATTGAATATGCCACAGGGAGCTTGTCAGGCTCTGCCATGCGGGTGGGATACTCTCGGTAGCTCACTGGGCTCTCCAAGAGGGACAGAGGAATGGAACCCGAACGGCCGCGTGCAAGGCAAACGCCCTACCCACTGTGCGATCGCTCCAGCCCAGGACAAAATACAGACATTTAAATTATTTTTTCCCCTTTATATTATTTTATTTTTTTAAAGTTGTAGATTTACAATTTTTTGTGCTTTGGTTTCAATTATACAATGATCAGATACCCATCCCTCCACCAGTGCCCATTTTCCACCACCATGGATAATATCCCTCCCACCCCCATCCCCCCATCCCCCCTGTCTCTGTGGCAGGGCAATCCCCTGTGTTCTCTCTCTCCTTTTGGGTGTTGTGGTCTGCAAAAGAGGCATTGAGTGGCAAACATGTTCAGTCCATAGTCTACTTTCGACATGCATCTCCCCTCCTGGGAGGATCCTCCAAACATACTTTATTTGGTGCTCCCTTCTCTATCTGAACTGCCCTTTCCTCTAGGATACCTGGCTGGCCTCTAAGTTATGGAGTAATCCTCCTGGTGCTGATCTCAGCTATTCTTGGGTATTAATCTCATACTTTGTTACTTTATATCCCCCAGATAAATGCAATCTTTCTATGTCTATCCCTCTCTTTCTGACTCATTTCGCTTAGCATGATACTTTCCATATTGTACCACTTGTATGTAAATTTCATGACTTCATCTTTTCTAACAGCTACATAGTACTCCATTGTGTAGATGTACCAGAGTTTCTTTAACCAGTCATCTCTTCTTGGGCATTCAGGTTTCTTCCAGTTTCTGGCTATTGTAAAGAGCGCTGCAATGAACAAACAAGTGCAGATGTCACTTCGACTATACATTTTTGCCTCTCTGGGATATATTCCCAGGAGTGGTATTGCTGGGTCAAATGGGAGCTCAATTTCTAATTTTTTGAGAATCGTCCATACTGTTTTCCAGAAGGGCTGAACCAGTGGACATTCCCACCAACAGTGAAGGAGTGTCCCTTTCTCGCCACATCCACGCCAGCATCGGTTGCTTTTGTTCTTTTGGATGTGGGCCAGTCTCTGAGGTGTGAGATGGTATCTCATTGTGGTTTTGATCTGCATCTCCCTGATGATTAATGATGTAGAGCATTTTCTCATGTGCTTTTTTGCCATTCGGATTTCTTCTTTGAGAAAGTTTCTGTTCATTTCATTGCCCCATTTTTGGATGGGGTTGGATGTTTTCTTCTTGTGGAGTTTAACCAGTATTCTGTATATCCTGGATATCAACCCCTTGTCAGATGTGTATTCGGTGAATATCCTTTCCCATTCTGTAGACTGTCTTTGTATTTTGGTCACTGTTTCTTTGGAGGTGCAGAAGCTTCTTAGTTTAAGATAGTCCCATTTATCTATCTCTGTTTTCACTTGCTCGGCCAGTGGCGTGGCATCTTTGAAGATACCATTAGCTTCAATGTCATGGAGGGTTTTGCCAACTTTATCTTCAATGTACCTTATGGTTTCTGGTCTGATGTTGAGGTCCTTAATCCATTTTGATCTTACTTTTGTACATGGTGTTAGGCAGAGTTCTGAGCCTATTTTTTTTTGCATGTAGCCGTCCAGTGATGCCAACACAATTTATTAAAGAGGCTTTCCTTACTCCACTTCACATTACTTGCACCTTTATCAAAGATTAGATGAGCATATGATTGAGAAGAGATGTCAGTGTATTCAACCCTGTTCCATTGGTCTGCAGTTCTGCCTTTGTTCCAGTACCATGCTGTTTTAATTATTACTGCTTTGTAGTACAGTTTGAAGTTCGGGAGGTTGATTCCTCCCATTTTCTTTTCCCCAAGAATTGCTTTAGCTATTCGTGGGGGCTTATTGTTCCATATAAATTTCAAGAGTGTTTGCTCCATTTCTTTGAAGAATGTCATGGGTATCCTTATAGGGATTGCATTGAATTTATACAATGCTTTCGGTAGTATTGCCATTTTGACAATGTTAAGTCTCCCGACCCATGAGCAGGGGATATCTTTCCATTTCCTCATGTCCTCTTTTATTTCCTGAAGTAGCGTTTTGTAGTTTTCTTTGTACAGGTCCTTTACTTCCTTAGTTAAGCTGATTCCTAGGTACTTGATTTTCTGGGGCACAATTGTGAATGGGATTGTTTTTTTCATGTTGCTTTCTTCTCTCTCACTGTTTGCGTAGAGGAAAGCCATGGACTTTTGGGTATTGATTTTATAACCTGCAACTTTACTATACGAGTCTATTGTTTCTAGGAGTTTTTTGGTGGAAGTTATTGGGTTCTCTAAGTAGAGTATCATATCATCTGCGAATAGTGAGAACTTGATTTCTTCCTTTCCTACCTGAATGCCCTTAATATCTTTTTCCTGCCTAATCGCTATTGCAAGTATTTCCAGTACTATATTGAACAGCAGTGGAGAGAGTGGGCATCCTTGTCTCATCCCTGATCTTAGAGGGAAGGCTCTCAGTTTTTCCCCATTGAGGATGATGCTTGCTGTAGGCTTGTGGTAGATGGCTTTAATTATGTTGAGGAAGGTCCTCTCTATACCCATTTTGGCTAGGGTTTTCATCATAAAGGGGTGCTGGATCTTATCAAATGCTTTCTCTTCATCTATTGATATGATCATATGCTTTTTATCTTTTCTTTTGTTGATATGGTGGATTATGTTGATTGATTTCCGAATGTTAAACCATCCTTGCATCCCTGGGATGAATCCTACTTGGTCATGGTGTATGATCTTTTTGATGAGTAGTTGGATTCTATTTGCTAGTAGTTTGTTGAGGATCTTTGCATCTGTGTTCATCAGGGATATCGGCCTGTAATTCTCTTTCTTTGTGGTATCTCTGTCTGCTTTTGGTATCAGTGTGATATTTGCTTCGTAGAAACTGTTCGGAAGTGTTTTTGATATTTCAATTTCATGGAAAAGCTTAAAGAGCATCGGGAGTAAGTCCTCTTTAAAGATTTGGAAGAATTCACTAGTGAATCCATCCGGGCCAGGACTTTTGTGCTTGGGGAGACTTTTTATTACCATTTCAATTTCCTTGATGGTGATAGGTCTGTTCAGGTATTCCAGGTCTTCTTGGTTCAGCCTTGGGAGTCTGTAGGAGTCTAGGAATTTATCCATTTCCTCGAGGTTTTGATGTTCCGTGGCATAAAGCTTCTCAAAGTACTCCCTGAGGATCCTCTGAATTTCTGTGGTTTCTGTTGTAATGACCCCCTTTTCATTTCTGATTCGGTTTATTAGGGTTTTCTCTCTCCCTTTCTTTGTGAGTTTTGCTAGAGGCTTATCGATCTTGTTAATTTTCTCGAAGAACCAGCTTTTGGTTTCATTGATCTTTCGGATTGTTTTTTGGGTTTCCATCTCATTAATCTCTGCTCTGAGTTTTATTATTTCCTTTCTCCTGTTCGGGTTGTGCTCCTTTTTTTGGTCCTTCTCCAAGCTTTTAAGCTGTGAGGTTAGGTTACTTATGTGTGCTCGCTCCTCCTTCCTGAGGAATGCTTGTAGAGCTATAAACTTTCCTCTTAACACAGCCTTTGCTGTGTCCCATAAGTTTTGGTAACTCGTGTTCTCATTTTCATTCGTTTCTAGGAATCTTTTGATTTCCTCTTTGATTTCCTGTCTAATCCACTCGTTGTTCAATAGTGCACTGTTTAATTTCCAGGTGTTTGATTTAGTTTTCTGTTTTTGTGTGTGATTTACTTCTAATTTCAGCGCATTATGGTCTGAGAAGATTGTTGATACAATCTCTACCTTCTTAATTTTATGGAGGCATGTTTTGTGGCTCAGCATGTGGTCTGTCTTGGAGAATGTTCCATGTACGCTTGAGAAGAATGTGTATTCAGCTTTTTGTGGATGAAGTGTCCTGTATATATCTACTAAGTCCCTTTCTTCCATTGTTTCCCTCAAATGAAGTATGTCCTTGCTAAGCTTGAGTCTGGTTGATCTATCAAGAGGTGACAAAGCAGTGTTGAAGTCTCCCACTAGTATTGTGTTGCTATTGATGTCTTTTTCCAAATCTATGAGTAGTTGTTTTAAGTACTTTGCTGGTCTCTCATTAGGTGCATATACATTTATTATTGTAAGTTCTTCCTGTTGTACAGATCCTCTGATCAATAAGAAATGGCCTTCACTGTCTCTTATGACCTTCCTCACTCTGAAATCGATGTGGTCTGATATAAGGATGGCTACCCCAGCTTTTTTATGGGAGCTGTTTGCCTGTAGGATTGTTTTCCAGCCTTTGACTCTGAGTCTGTGTTTGCTTTGACTATTGAGATGCGTTTCTTGCAGGCAGCAGAATGTTGGGTTCAATTTTCTAATCCATCCTGCCACTCTATGTCTTTTAATTGGTGCGTTTAGCCCATTGACATTGAGATAGATTATTGTTATGGGATTTTGTCCCATTGTTCTGTTAAAGTTTGGTGTATTTGAGGGGCCTTTCTTGCCTTAAAGTAGCCCATTTAGTTGTTCTTGTAACCATGGTTTTGAGTCTATGAAGTTCCTGAGCTGTTGTTTGTCTGTGAAACTGTGTGTTGTTCCTTCTATTATGAATGAGAGTCTTGCTGGGAAAAGTATTTTTTGGAGGCATTTATTTCATTGAGTTTTTTTACTATGTCCCACCACTGTTTTCGGGCCATGAGGGTTTCATCAGAAAAATCAGCTGTGAATTTTAAGGATGCTCCTTTGTAAGAGATTTCTTTCTTCGATCTTGCTGCTTTCAGAATTTTGTCTCTGTCTAAGATTTTGGTCATTTTGATCAGAATGTGTCTTGGGGTATTTTTATTCGGATTTCTTCTAGCTGGTACCCTTCGGGCCTCCTGAATGTGGTCACAAGTTTTCTTCAGCTCTGGAAATGTTGTAGCAATGATTTCTTTGACAGTTTCTTCTTCATCGAGGTTTTCTTCCTGTCCCTCTTTGACTCCAATAATTCTTATGTTACCCCTCTTGGCTTCATCAAGATCTTCTCTTGCCATCTGTTCCCGAATTGTGAGTCTCTTTTCCATTTTCTGCTCTTTTCTGGATAGTCTCTGAACTCCATCTTCGAGCTCACTGATTCTGTTCTCAGCCGCTCTTACTCTGCTGCTGAGGCCTTCCACTGAGCTTTTCAATTCGCCTACAAGATTTTTCAGGTCTGACATTTCTGATTGCATTTTCCTCATTTCTGCCTTCAGATCCTCTTGTCTTCTATTGGCATTGTTTTCCATTGTTTCTTTTAATTCCCTAAGCATCCTAAGTAGCTCCCTTCTGAATTCCTTGTCAGAGAGGTTGTCTAACATTACAGTACTGTTGGTGTCATCTGCGCTAGACACTTCAATATGAAAGTTTGATGGGCTTTTGCGTTGCTTTACCATTGTGAGAGGTGTGGTTTAGTCCTTCACGTTCACTGTTAATATTCTGCTTGATATGCAGTGTGAGTTAAGATAGGCTTATGAGTTATTGGCTACTGTGTTTCTAGTGGCTGAGCTAAAATAGAGAAGTTTCCATCTAAGAAGTTAGCTTATGGTTCCTATGGCATACGTAGTGGGAAAATATTTCGCGGCCGCTGACGCGGCTGCGGCTCCGGAAACAGTCCCTGGCACTGGGCGAGGAGTTGGGAAGGTCTCCTGTTTGGAATTGGAGCCGTTCAGCTTTGTTGCCCAGAGCTGGGCCTCTGTGCCCGTCCCACGCAGATCAGGGGTTGAAAACCGGCCCATTTAAATTATTAAAGTAAATATAATCTTGAATAATGTAGTTTTGTTGAGTTTTGTTACATAATTCCATCATTATACCATTGATGGAGGAAAAATAAATGTTAGCCAAATGCCACTATGTGAAGACCTACTTTTAATAATAGACAATTTACTTAAAGTTACAGTTTCTAAAAGCTTCTAGTTGAAGACTGGGGGTACATTCCCTTGCCCCATTGGGGTTTTTTAGTACTGGATTTACAAACAAACTGAAAACACACAAATTTATAGGTGAAAAAGGCATATAGAATTTACGTACTATATATTCTAACGTAAATTGCATTAATCAAGAATTTATATTTTGATGGAAGGAATGGGGCACAGGCCTCGGCATCAAGGAGAGAGAGGAAAGCATCTCAGAATAAAAAAAGAATATCTTCATATAACATTTATGTCTTGCATTAGATGGAGATGTTTGTCTCCTACCTTAGGGTTAATTTTTCTGCAAAAGAGATTATTTCTGGTGATATCCCTAAATGGAGAAAATTGACATTCTTTAAGACTGTGCTAAACCTTTATATCAGGGCATAGATAACCTTGACTGACCTCAGTTCTACAGACCAAAGTGATATTGGAAAAAGCCTAGTCTGGACATCTTGGCGGGGGGGAGTCAAAAACAAACCCTGTCTAAACATTTTGGAGGATCTGAACTTATAGTATTAAAGTCCTTAAATGAGCACTTACTTTATATGTAGGATTGCTTTTCCACCAGGTTCTCCTTACCTGGGAAATTATTAAGCCCATTTTTCCCCCTGAAGGATAGTTAGATAGGTGGGCTGTTCTGTTAGTTATCCTCACTCCTGCAACCACGGCTGATCAGATAATGAGCTGGCAGTTTCCCCAACAGGGATGGAACAGAATATGCTAAACAGCTGTAAGTGCTGGTAACTCATCGCCAGTTGCCAGAATTAAATTTGTTATTCTTTATTGTGGGTCATCATCACTGATAAATTGACTAGGAATTGGTATGCCTTGAGGGAGGGCTACTCCCCTAGTGAGTGAGGTTCTAGAATTTCCTTTTTTCCCATGTTACTGGAAAAGAGATTCTGTTTGTTTATATTTGTTCAGGGTTTATTATGTTCTAAATAAGCTGCCTTTCAGACTTTTTGCACATTGGAAAAACCTGGAGAGCTCGTTAACCATCAATTACTGGTTCCCTCTCTCAGCATATGATCCTGTATCTAAAGTAGAGCTCCAAGTTCTGCAGTTCCTTCAGCAGACAGACAGTACAGGGGTTAAAGAGCTTGCCTTGCATGTGGCTGGTTTTGATCTCAGGCACCACATTATTCACTGAGCACAACTGGGAGTACAGATATGCTGTTAACCATGAGTACTCTTGGTGTGGCCCCAATATCATTCCCCACCCCCAAACCTCCCAAATCTGCAATTCCTTATTTAAACTAGTACCACTGGTCTGGAAAATTAAAGTCTGAGGATCCACTTTAATTGGACTAGCCTATCTTCTTTGATCCTCATGGCAGCCATGTAAAATAGGAACAAGTATTGCCTTCATTTGAGAAATGAAGAAATAGGTGCTCAGTTGTTCAAAGAAATTTGCTTCAACGGGCTGAAGCGATAGCACAGCGGTAGGGCGTTTGCTTTGCGCACAGTCAACCCAGCCGAGCTGGGTTCGATTCTTCCACCCCTCTCGGAGAGACTGGCAAGCTACCAAGAGTCTCTCGCCTGCGCAGCAAGCCTGGCAAGCTCCCCATGAGGTATTCGATATGCCAAACATAGTAACAACAAGTCTCACAATAGAGACGTTACTGGGCCTGCTAGAGCAAATCGATGAACAACAGGAGGACAGTGTTTGCTAGCACATAGTGGATCCTGTTATTTGAATCATGGCCGAAGTCTCCTCTAGAATGAGGCAGAGTCTTGAACCAACTGATAGTTGATCCCTTCAGATATTTCCTTGCTCCGCTAACATTTTTTCAACTCCTCTTGCATATTCTTATCTTCCATATCTGATACCTGACCACCCTTAATTCTGCTATGAAACCAAAACACTTGCCTGGGACCTTTGAGCTTCCATCAAGGCTACTTTGTAGTCTGGTTGTTTCCTTTTGTCATCTACCTTTGTTTTCTGGTTCTGCAGTTTTCTTGCCTGATGCTTATTGACTGAGATGTAGAACTCTCTGAGTTAGGTCACACTTGGCACTGTGATTGTGGATTACATTTTTTTTGAAATAATCTCTTTTACTCCCTTCAGTAAAAATATCAGCACAGTAGAAGACTACTATATTTTCTGAAAATAGTTATTATGCTTACTTGGTATTGATGCTAGTAAAATTTTAGCTAGATCACAGTCACGATCCTCCCATTGTTCATATATTTGCTCCAGCAGGTCCAGTAACATTGTAAGACTTGTTACTGTGTTTGGCATATCGAATATGTCACGGGGAACATGCCAGGCTTTGACATGTGGGCGAGATCCTCTCGGTAGCTTGCCGGGCTCTCGGAGAGGGCCAGAGGTTAGATATGTATGAAATTTTAGTATATTTCTGATTAATACTTGTTTGTCTCTAGTTTTATAATAATGTGGCCAGAAAATATGCGTGTGGGGGGAGGGGGCAGCGGCCGGTTCCTAACCTGGGGCCGGAAAAGACAGGCAATTGTGACTCTCTACCTCCACCTGCTGGCAGAAAGCACCATAGACTGCAGAAAATAGAATAACTAATGGGAATAAAAATCTAAATTTCAAAAACACAACCAAGTACCAATTTGAATACAGAATTGACATTTGCAGGTGTCTTACCTGGTTGAGATTAGCACAAATTAATAGTGAAAGTATTTATAAGTCCCTTCCATTCTTATGCTACTATAGAATTTAATATTGTCAACTGAAAAAAAAAATAAAATGATCTCTTTTCCCCAATGTACTTTGCTTCCTGTATGAAGAATTGTAACTCATTTGTTTCTAATACAATTTGCAATAATCATTAGGGATTCAGGTTAAGAATAACTGCCCTTTCTATAAAGTAAGTGCAATAACCTAAGATAAAATATGCTTCAACTGTTTTTAAGTGCAAGAACTCAACTTCTGATTCTTAGTTTATTGTAATCAGTTACCAACGTTAGCTTTAATCATTTCTTCATGATAAAACGTTAGGGTGGACAGTATTGGAAAGACAGTAATGGTTTAGAATCAATTCATTAATTGTGTCACTTTAATTAAATAACAAACTCTAAATCTCAATTTCTTTGAATGCAAAATTATGGAGAATCCCTGTGAGATGTACATAGCCCAAAACCTCACTCAGAAAAATTTGTTAATGATATAATTAGTATTGAAAATAGGTGATGAAAAATACTTACATTTGGATGTGATGAGGCAAGTAACATGAATTTATAAACAATTTATATTTTATTTGACTTTTGAATTCTAATAATATGCTCTTGAATCTACTCTGCTATCATCAAATCCTGATTGCTTGCCTAATTTGCTTGTGATCTCAGTTGTTGATGTACTCTGTTTCATTTATTTTTACCTGCAAAGTGGGGATACTAAATTTACTTATATTATTATGCTATTAAACATGCCATTATATAAAAACTGCTTTAAATGGTCTAAAACATTTTTATGGAAGGTTCTTTTTGTTGTGTTTGTTTTTGAAGGGTCACACATTTATGTGTTGTACCTGGCAACATTTGTGGATCCCGTTATGTGTTGAAAAATGAATCTAGGACCTCACACATGCAAGACAAATGATGCTCATCATTGAGCATAAGATGCTCATACACCCAGGTCAAACATATGATTCTGTTTCTTCATGTTTTTATTATGGAGTCACAACCAGCAAGGCTAGGAGTAGGACACCTCCTCCAGGGACCATGCACAGGGGTCCCTCCTGGAGGAGTTCTGGGTCCATGCAGTTCCAGTATTGAGCCTAAGAACTCACATGCAAGCAAATGTTCTACCATTGAGCCACATCCTTGACCCCCATGGAATCTCTTTTAATGTTGGTTGATTTTAATGTAGTTGATTTCTCTATTTTGTTGTTGTTGTTGTTAATTTACAATGTACTGTGTTAAGTTCCAATTCATTAACATTATCTAAAATTGCTAAAGAGCTTGTAATAAAGTTTTAAATTGCAGGTAAAGGTAAAAGGTAAAGGCCCTCCCGTTGTTCGTCGATTTGCTCGAGCGGGCCCAGTAACGTCTCCATTGGAGACTTTGTTGTTACTGTGTCTGGCATATTGAATACGTCACGTGGAGCTTGCCAGGCTCTGCCCTGCGGGCGAGGTACTCTCGGTAGCTTGCCGGGCTCTCAAGAGGGGCGGAGAATTTAATTGAAATTAAATAAAAATAAGTAAACTTTTTTTGTTTTTGCTTTTTGGCGATGCACAGGGTTTACTCCTGGCTCTGCACTCAGGAATCACTCCTGGCAGTGTTCGGGACCATATGGGATTCTGGGAATTGAACCCGGGTCTGCTGCATGCAAGGGAAATGCCCTATCCACTGTGCTATCACTCCAGCCCAAAGTAAGTAAAACTTTTAACCGATATAATATAATTTTGAAAAAAATGTTTTAAGACAATTTATATTAGTTTAAGGGCCCCTATTTTCACACACTATATAAGAATTAAATTGAAACAAGTTTAGGAGTTTATATCTGCCACTTTTGCTTATCTCTCATCTAATTCTCTTTCTGTCCTCATTACTTGATTGTAAGCAGGAGAGTCAGGATAGGGTTGATAAAATTTGGAGGAAAGAGAGGGATATTTAAACCAAGAGAGCCATATATTATAATATTTATGAATAGAATAAATTTTTCTATTTATATATTTACTTATAACAATATAAAATGTATATATGCCTCAGTATACTAGAAAATTTTCTATTTATATATTTACTTATAATGATATATATAAATGTGCCTTAGTATTCTCTCCCTCCTTCCCAAGATTGACATTTAACTAATAGTATCCAATAATCTAGGAAACCATTTAATATTTAATTTTAATTTAGCGTTTTAATTTGATCAAATCAAACTCAGGGGTTGCTATTTAGTGTTGAAATACCCATAGCAAATTTCTTGTATAATGGGATCTACTTCAAATATGTGACCTTTAAATTTGTATACTTAGCTAATTGGAACAAAACATGCATATAATTACATCTCAGATTCCAATGAAAAAAATCTGGACAGAGAAAATTAAGGCAGAGATTTCAAATAAGCTTGTCAGTAAAACATTTTGAAATAATCATCGCATGATCAAAAGCACAGAAAAACACATTAAAGAAAAAATTAGCTCAAAGATGTGAAGTTTTCCGTCAAAGTTCACATCTAGAAAGTTGCAGAACTGGGCTGGAGATACTAATACAGGGAATAAGGTATTTTCCTTGCATTTGGCTGACCTCGGTCTCATCTCTGGTTCTCCATTATTGTTGTTATTATTTTGAACACCATAAAAAGTCACCCCCTGAGCACTGCCTAGTGTGACCTCCAACCCACTGGTTCCCAAAAGAAAGTTGCAGAACTAAAATTCTAATCCGGAGTCTTTGAAATACGATGTATTTCATAATGATTGATAATCTTAGTATACAGGCATAATACAGCTGTTATATATTTGTGAAGGCATAACCAATATAAAATAATTTCATAACATTTCTATTAACATGTATATTTGTCGTTTAAAACTAATGCAAGGCGGGGAGGGGGCGGCGTGAGGGGCCACGGCGGGGGCAGAGGGGGGACGCGCGCGTCCTCGTAGAGGCCGGAGAGGAGCCGCTGCTGCTGGCCGAGATCGAGCCCAGGCACCAGCACCAGTGTCCCTGGAAGTCCCGCTGCGAGACCTGGAGCGCGGCCCTCTCCCCGGGTTCGCCTGGTCCCAGGCCACTGCACCGTCAGGCTCACGCCCTGGCCACTCGCTTGAGGAGCTTTTCGTCCGAAAGGGTCGAAGCCAAAAGCCGAGCAAGAGCGACTCGAAGGAGAAGACCCTGGACTGCGGCCAGATCGCCTGGGGGCTGGCCCTCTCCCCCGCTGAGGCTCTGGGCGCGCCACCAGGTCCAGGGCCCGCACTGCCTGCCCGATCCTCGCCGTGGGCCCCAGCTACAGGCAGGTCCCGACCCGGGAGGTGCAGACCGGCCTCCTGCTCTTGGACCTCCCCGGTCTCCTGTGCGTGCCCCGAGCTTCGCGCCGGCGCCGGTTCGATTCTGGTCCCCGCGTCGCGTCCGGGACGAGCCCTGCGCCTCTGGACCTGAAGGACCACGGGAAGCAGGTCCGGGTGCTGTGCGGCCGCCTGCGGTGGGGCCCCTGGGCCCCCCATTCTCCCACCCTGTCGTTGTCATCATGAAGTTGTCTCCTGCCAGGCGCCCGCTTCCTCCAGCCCCACCCGGGGACCAGCAGGGCGTGTGCAGGGGCGGGTGCGCACGTGGCGTGTGTGTGTGTGCGCGCGCGCCCACGCGATTCCGGGCCCAGCCGCAGGACAGTCCGCATGGCTCGTGGCTTGTGCGCCGTTCCTGAGCGTATTGATCGGTGTTTCTCCGCAGCTGTCGTGGTCCAACCCTTCCTCTCCCTGGGCCCACAGGCCGGCGCGCTGCCGCTTGGGCTGCCCTTGCTGCGGGGCCTCCAGCAAATCCTCGGCCACTCGAGAGACACCGCTCCCGCACAGGGCTTCCCCGGTGGGGCTCCGAGAAAGGCCCCGCCCCCACGGACCTGCCTTTGGAAACTAATAGATCTTAAATTATTTTCTAGCACAGGCCGCCCTATGTCCTTTGCTTCCTTGCATTCAGGAGGCTGCGTGGGTGTTGGTCCCAGGGATGAGCCCTGATGAGAATGCCACCAGCGACTCTTCCCCTGCTTCGAAGAAGGCTGGAGAACGATCTTTCTAGAGGCTTCGTGAAGGCCAAAGTGAGGCGTGGGGGCACGTTTCTTTTCTTTATTTCGTTCCTCCTATTAAAAAGTCTCTTTTGGAAACAAGTGAGGGCGTGGGGGTGGTGAGCGAGCAGCCCGGAAGCTGTGGGGAGTTTGAAGTGACCCTTCCCGGGATTCAGAGGCTCTAGGCAGGACCTGAGCGCTCCCATAGGTGTCCCGCTGGTGCATCCCCCAAGTGACACCGTTCTCCAGTCGCCAGACACCACCGGGGTTTTCACACGTGGCAGGATGATGTCCACACCCTGGCCCGTGCCTAGGGCTGTTTCCTTGACACTATGTCTACTTGGGGACCACCCACGGTGGGCTTCTGGGCCCTGTGCAGCTGCTGGCCACAGGGGCTTCACCAAAAGTGAGAATACTCTACTGTCCACACAATTAGCAACCTGTGAATGACTCTTGGACTTCAAGAGAAATAAAAAGACCAGTTTCTAAAGGAGAAAAAAAAACATGCAAATAGTACCAACTATGTTCACTTGATCACTTGATCACTTGACATTCCGTTGCTCATCAGTTTGCTCCAGCAGGCGCCAGTAACATCTCCATTCATCCCTGTTGCGTGCTAGTGTAGCCCAATGGCGTCTGCTCAGTCTAGGAACACGAAGAGCCTCAAACACATCGTTCAAGGTCTTAACAAAGAAGTCTGATCACTTCATAGGTGGGCGACCACACGGTCTTTTGACATCCTGTGGAATCCAGTCAGTAATGGCTCTAGTCCAGCGGTCATTTCCAAATCTCATTACGTGTCCAGCCCATCTGATTTTAAACGCCTTGGCAAACCAGACACCGTCCCTGATTCTTGATCGTCAACAGAGGTCAGAACTCCAGATTCTTTCTCTCATTTGAGTGAAGCATGATACTCCAAGCATAGCTCTTTTGACTCCTCTTTGGGTGACCTGAATAGCGTTCTCATCGTGTTTTTGTAGTGCCCAGGTCTCTGAGGCATATGCTAATGCAGGAAGAATGGTGGAATTGAAGAGATGTGCCCAGAGTCGGAGGTTCTTGGACCTCTTAGCTATTTCTTCGACGCTCTTGAAGGCATTCCAAGCCACTCTCTTCCTCCTGCACAACTTAGGTGCCAAGTCATTCGTCAAGTTGACTTCTCAACCTAGGGACACATAACTGTTACATTCGGAGATGTTCGTTCCATTGAGAGCAAATGGAACGTCAAGAACGAGACTTTTTCTCATAAACATTGTCTTTGTGAGATTCAGCTGGAGTCTGACCTTTCCACACTCACGGTCGAAGTCAGCTAGCTTTTGTGCTACTTGGTTAATGTTTGGTGTTAATAGAACGATGTCATCAGCAAAGCAGAGGTGGTGTAGTTGCTGACCATCTATCTTCAATCCCATTCCTTCCCATTCCAGTCATCGCATGACCTTCTCCAGGGTGGCACTGAAGAGTTTCAGTGAAATGGTATTGCCCTGACGAACCCCTCTCTTGACATGGATGGTTACTTCTTTGTAGAATGGTAAGATCCTGGTAGTGAAGCCATAATACAGCTCACGTAGGATCTCATGTATTGAGTTTGAATGCCCTGATTGGCTAGGGCTTCGATTACTGCTTCCATCTCAACAGAATCAAAGGCCTTTCGATCAATGAATGTTAGACAGAGCAGCATCTTGAACTCCCGAAAAACCTCAATGAGCTTGATTACTGTGTGGATATGGTCGATCGTGTTGAATCCTTTGCAGAACCCGCTTGCTCACATGGTTGTCCTTCATCTAGTGTTCTGCCAAACCTATTCAGGATGACTCGAGTGAAAAGCTTGTCTACGACAAACAATAGGCAGATTGGGCGATAGTTGCCAATGTCATGGATGTCTCCCTTTTTGTACAGTAGTACAGTCCTGCTGGTTTTCCATTGGGACAGAACCTTGCATTCAGACAAGTAGCGTGTGAAGAGCCGAGCCAGTGTATTGGTGAGGACTGATGACAGGTTCTTCAGCTGTTCGAGTCTGACGTTGTCTGGGCCAGGTGTTGTTTGTTTCTTCACCGATGAAATGCTGTGTCAGATTTCGGAAGGGAGAATGTTGGAAACAACATATCCATCTTGAGGAATTTGGTATGTGGGCAGGTGGACGTGGCTATCAAAGAGATATGAGTAGAAGTCATGGATAATCTTCTCCATTGCTCTTCTGGAAGATGTGATAGATCCATCAGGACATCGGAGGGCAGTCATCTTGGTCTTGTTGTCTGTGAAGGACAGGCAGGTGTTGCGAATGCTTTTTCCGACTTCTGCTGCATCTACCAGCACTGCTGCTCTTCTCTTTGAGGTTTTCCTTTATAGCTTCTCTGCACTGCTTTGTGAGCTCGGACGTTCTCTTGCAGTTGCCTGAGGCATGCACCAAGCCACGTTGGTGAGTAAGCGCAAGAGTTTTTGAAGACACGCATTTTTTTGTGGCCATCTCTCTCTTGGCGTTCCTCGCACAATCATGGAGGTGCTGAACCAGTTGATCATATTCCTTGTCAATGTTGTCAACAACAGAATCTTCCCATGTTGCCACAATAGTGCCAAAGAGCTCCCAGTTGGTGGTTGGTTGGGAGTCCTCTTCTTAAACTTTGCAGCCTTTTCTCCCTGCTCTGTGAAGTAGAATTTTGCACGAGGGAGATGGTGGTCCGATTTCATTTGGAATTTTGGGACAGCTGTGTAAAAAACTATGCTCAGATAAAAGAAATTCCACCAGATGCCCCAATTAGTCTTGATAAATTTTTAGGCATATTAGAAAAATACTAGTTATATATTTACATATAATGACATAAATGTATACAAATCCATTTTAATTTTACACGAATGCAATTAAAATTGGCATCCTTATTTACTTATTAGTAAAATAGTCAATCATATAGATTTTCCTTCTATATGCAATTGTTCATTATTATGACTTGTGTTGCTTTTTAAAAATATATTATTTAGGTGGATTTATGCATGAAATAATATTTGGTAAAAATCTCTGAAAATATGTATGTATACCCTGAGGGTAAATTCCTAGAAATAAAAATACTTCGTCAAAGGGATTCTTATTCTGAATATTCAGATACTGTCAAGTAGGGCTAAGATTTTTTAAAGCAGAAAAATAAATACATTTCAGAATATTTATACATCCCAAAAATTATATCTTGCATCAACACAAATCAGTCTTAGTGGAAATTCCAACTACTCTCTTGTGTCTGTCCTTTGGCAGAAGAAAAAAAAAGGCACATTTTCTTTTGATAATTTAACAAACATTTAAATATTTTTAAAGGTCCCTTCAATTATGTTTCTCTTCATGAACACCATTCTTAGTTACTGCAGCCATTTATTCTTGACCTGATTTCCAGAAACTTTACCTTCCTATTGCTAATCTTCTGACTCACTTTAGTTTACCAATATATTTAACTGTGGTGCTTTTTCTAAGTAGTCTTGTGATAAACAGCTAACGATCTCACGTAGGTTTAATATAGTGCAGTGAACATACCTCCTATAGCCTCACCTTATCAATGAGTGTGTAATGAGACAATATTTCATTTGTTATTTTTTGAAATGGAGTGAGTTAAATTACTTCCACTATGTCACAGATGCACCCTCGTCTTACTCAGTAGAAGATGAATCTAAGATTATCTTATTATCAAAACTTTTTTTTATTTTCTCCCCTCCTTCTCTTTGTTGTTCCTACTGTCAATGATGGTGATGATTTTGATGCGGTATGACTGGTAGTCCACAAACATACCTGACTGTGATGCTCACAAGCTTGCTGACAGGTGCACATTAAGTTGTGGTGTTCAGACCCTGTGGTGATTGCTAATTATCGCACTTTTTAGTCATGATACTTTAGATACATGCTCATTGGGCATCACACTCTTTAGTATTGTGTTTATGTACATTCTGGTTATAGGCTCATTGGGAGGGGTTACTGCAGTGCTTGAACAAATGCTTGCTGTGCTTGGTTGGGATTTCCTAGTTGTTGAGTCTGGTCAGGATCACACTCCTTTGTTGTGGTCCTTCCATGCAAATGACTATGAAGAATGACTATGCAAGAAATTGCTTGCAACATCTCAGTTTACAGAAAGCAGAGAAACCAGGTTTAAATGACAGGGGCTGGAGCAATAGCACAGCAGGTAGGGCATTTGCCTTGCATGCAGCCAACCCGGGTTCAATTCCCATATGGTTCCTAGAAGTAATTCCTGAGTGCATGAGCCAGGAATAACCCTGTGCATTGCTGCGTGCATCGCAAAAAGCAAGAAAAAAAAAAAAAAGACAAAAGATCGTGCTTAGTGTGTAGTAGTACTGAGAATTGGGCTCATAACCATAAGCTTGGGAGGCAGATATTCTGAGTCTTCAAGCTGGGCCCCAAAATATGATAATTTAGACAACAAAAATAAATGGATATATACTATTTTCTTTTATTTATTTATTTGGAGGATCTGGGTGGAGGATGCTCAGCCCCGATCCAAGTAGGCTTGGAGATCTCAGCCCTGGGACCCGCATGCCTTTGTTCCTCTGCCTCTGCCGGTACCTTCATGCTTGTGGAGAGTGGTCTCAGCATGGTGGTGGCTGGTTCTGGGGGTCTTCGGCTGCCGGAGCCCTGGTCGGGGCAGGGAGGGAAACTCATCCTGCTCCCCTCCAAGGGGCCCTGGCAAGGACAGCCAGGCGTGGGGGCAGGAGACTCTGACTCTGGGGGTCACACCCACCAACTGGCCCCCTGGCGCTGTGTAATCCCATCAACGGCCAAGATTCAGAGACTATAAAACCCAGCTCCCGGAAGAGAACAGTGCAGAGTCTCCTGCCCCCGCGCTCCCAACCCTCCATCAGTGTACATTTCCCAGCACCAAAGTCCCCAGGTTCCCTTCCATCACTCCCCACCCCCTAGCCCCTGCCTGCCTCTATGTCAGGTGCTCTTTTCTCTCTCCTCTCTCTCTCTCTCTCTCTCTCTCTCTCTCTTCTTTTAGGCATTGAATATATGCTATTTTCTAATGACACCCGTTTTTTTTTCTGATGTAGCCACAGACAAATTAGTAGTTAGTTTTATTATTTTTCTAGGTTTAACATTCTTCTTAGTTTGTCATAATTTTCTGTTTCATTATTTATAAAATTATAAATTCCTCTTTCAATTTTCTCTAGCACTTCTCAAATATTTCTACAGTATTGCCAAATTTGATGGCAAAATCATATCAGCAGTTTTCTCAGTATCTTGGTATATACTAATGTATAGCACAGCAGTAGGGTGTTTGCCTTGCGCATGGCCAGCCTGGTGAGCCAGCTTCGATTCCTCCGCCCCTCTCGGAGAGCCAGGCAAGCTACCGAGAGTATCTATCCTGCATGGCAAAGCCTGGCAAGCTATTGGTGACATATTCAATATGCCAAACAGTAACAAGTCTCACAATGGAGATGTTACTGGGCCCGCTCGAGCAAATCGATGAACAACAGGAGGACAGTGACAGTGACAGATCTTAACCATACACATTTTTGAATGACTAGTTACCCACTTTCTCTCTTCTCATGTAACTTACTCTTCAACCTCCTGAATGATGTTTTATAGATACTTTTTTGTCTGTTTGGTTTTTGGGTGTGCCCGTAGCTGCTATGCTCAGGGCTTACTCCTGGCTTTGTGCTCCAGGATCACTCCTGGGGGTTCACTTTGGGGGACCATCTAGGGCAACAGGTTATTGCCAGATTAGCCGAATGCCAGGCAAATATCTTATCCATTGTATCTCTCTGGCCCCTACAGATACTTTTAAATTTATATATCCTTCTTTTAATAAGTGCATGCGAGCAAGCAGGGTTCCTCAAAGGATTCAGCACCATCGACCATATCCACACAATAACAAAGCTCATTGAGGTTTCTCGGGAGTTCAAGATGCTGCTCTGTTTAACGTTCATTGATTTAAAGAAGGCCTTTGATTCTGTTGAGACGGAAGCAGTCATTGAAGCCCTAGCCAATCAGGGCATTCAAGCCCAATACATCAGGATCCTCCGTGAGCTGTATTGCGGATTCACTACCAGGATCTCACCATTCTACAAAGAAGTGATCGTTGATGTCAAGAGAGGGGTGCGGCAGGGTGATACCATTTCACCGAAACTCTTCAGTGCCACCCTCGAGAACATCATGCGATGACTGAAATGGGAAGGAATGGGAGTGAAGATAGATGGTCGGCAACTACACCACTTCCGCTTTGCTGATGACATTGTTTTAATAACACCAAACATCAGCCAAGCGGCACAAATGCTGGCCGACTTTGACCGTGAGTGTGGAAAGGTAGGACTACAGCTGAATCTTACGAAGACAATGTTTATGAGAAACAGCCTTGTTCCTGATGCCCCATTCGCTCTCAATGGAACGACCATCTCCGAATGCAACAGCTATGTGTACCTAGGTCGAGAGGTCAACATGACAAATGACCTGGCACCCGAGCTGCACAGGAGGAAGAGAGCGGCTTGGAACGCCTTCAAGAAAGTCGAAGAAATAGCTAAGAGGACGAAGAACCTCCGGCTCCGAGCACATCTCTTTGATTCCACTGTTCTTCCTGCATTAACATATGCCTCAGAGACCTGGGCCCTACGCAAACAGAATGAGAATGCTATTCGGGTCTCCCAAAGAGGAATTAAAAGAGCTATGCTTGGAATATCACGTTTCACTCAAATGAGAGAAAGAATCCGGAGTTCTGACATCCGTCGACGATCAAGAATCAGGGACACTGTCTCATTTGCCAAGGTGTCGAAAATCAGATGGGCTGGTCACATAATGAGATTTAAAGACGACTGCTGGACTAGAGCTGTTACCGACTGGATTCCACGGGATGTCAAAAGACTGCATGGCCGCCCACCTTCCAGATGGTCAGATTTCTTCGTCAAGATCATGAACGATCGGTTTGAGGCCCTTCATGTTCCTGGAGTGAACAGATGCCACTGGGCTACACTAGCACGCGACAGGGACAAATGGAGACGTTACTGGCACCCACTCGAGCAAATCGACGACTAACGGGAAGTTAAGTGATTAAGTGATTAATAAGTCCAAAACTTTCTTTTCTTATTTCTATACAAATATGGACCATCTTCTGAAGAAGTATTTATTTCAAATAAGTGTTTAATTCGCATTTTACAAGTACTTCATAAATTATAGGGCTTTGTAGACTCAAGGTGTTAATTTCATCAAGTTTGTTTATTCTTCATGTGAGACATATGAATAAAATCAGAAATATTTTTTGATAAATAATATGATTCTAACGACAAATCTATGACAAATCTATGATTCTAACGATTCAGACTGGTGAATAGAACACTATGGTCTCCTTCTTTGTTGGGCGCTTCAAGATTTAAAGTGTTAAGTGAAAGCATTTAATCTGATTCTTTAGGAGAAAAAACTGGAAACAAAATTCATGCAACAGGGCTCAGTCTTTCCATGTACTAGGATAGTGCAGTTTATTATAGTACAAGAATTAGTCTTCTAATGTATTGCTTTTATTATTAAAACTAGTCCTCCTAAAAATAGAAAAGAAGATAATGTTCTGAAAGAGGCCATAACTAAACTGAAACCACAGGAAACAGAGTCAGTGATATTAGTTGTAGGTACTGGGGGACTTTTTTACATCTGTTGTATGACCTTGTAAACCTGCTGGCAGAACTTCAAACTTCACAACCAAAGTCTGCTAACTTCAGAGAAAACTGAAAATAACCAGATTTGGGGGTATCTTATAGAGTTAGCTGGACTTAGTTCACTAAAAGCATTACATTTTGACAGAACTTTGATTTTAAGAAGTGATTCAACTTTACGTTATACTTAACATTATTTCTGTTATTTTAAATAAAAATAGCTGTTAGGCATTGCCGTATTTTTCCCACTCCACCTAGTGAAGCTCACACTCCAATGAGATGTTGAATGCCCTTTAAATATACTTTTTAACATACAGTTGACATTATACACATTGATGAAAAATTGTACAATCAGATATTTCAACTTACCTGCGTGAAACCATGACCGCAATCAAGACAATAAATGTTTGCATGTTTCAAAGTTTCCAAGAGTTTCCTAGAAATTTCTTCCTCTTACACCTGTATGCATCTCTCCTCACTAATAGACAGTGATCTGCATTCTGTCAATGCACACTGGAGTTTTTTGTTTGTTTGGATTTTTAAATAATTACAAATAGTGTGCGCTATTTTCTTTATTTTTCACTCTACGTGCCATAGTATGTACAATTTATTCTTTTTTACTGATGAAAACTACTCTAAATACATGGATTTACCATGAAACAAAATAATAGACAACCCTAATGACAAACATTTGACTGGTAGTTTGGGGATATTGACAATCAAACTTCTGTGAATGCCCTTGCGCAAAACTTTGTATGAATATTTGTTCTATATTTTTACTGTGGTTTTGTACCAACTAGGATAAATAAACCTTTGATCTGAAGCAGAGCCTTAAAATATTTTCAGAGTATACTTAGGGTATAAGCTGTATCACATACTGGGCAGGACTCTCAAGTTAGGAGTTACTGTTGGTTTCGCTATTTTTGGCCATAATTTTAAAGCCCACTTAGCATATGTGTGTTGCTGAAAAAATTAATAAAGTTGATTATGAGTTACTGTTTAAGATTCCTTTTGTGTATTATATAAAGTAGTTTTTATTTGCATTGTACTATCCTGCTAGAACTCCCTAAAATTTCACTTCTGAAAAATATATGTTCCTTATCACTGTCACTATCCTCCCGTTGTTCATCGATTTTGCTCAAGCAGGCCCAGTAATGTCTCCATCATGAGACTTGCTGCTACTGTAGTTGGCATCATGGGTAGTTTGCCAGGTTTTGCCGTGCCAGCGAGATGCTCTCAGTAGCTTGTCAGGCTCTCCTAGAGGGGCAGGAGAATCAGACTTGGCTTCACCGGGCCAGCTGCATGCCAGGCAAACACCCTACCACTGTGCTATTACTCCAGTCCATGTTCCTTGTAGATGTCATAAACTCCCTGACAGTATATATTAGAGTTAGATTGGGTTATGGTTGACAGAAACACTTTTTTGGTTCAAATAAGTTTATGTCTCAAGAAAAAAAACTCAGAGAAAAGCAAAGCTTTAGTGATGACCTACTTTTTTTTTTTTACTATCTTCCATAATTTTTTTATCCTTATATAATATTATAGTAAGTGGTGACTATACTAGAACTTGCCGTTTCATCTGCTTTTAGACCAGACAGAAGTGAAGGGAGAGAGGAAAGGCTATATTCTATCTAGTTAGGGGATACCTCTGGGGGTACTCAGGAGCTAGTCCTGGTTCTGTTCTCAGGGATCACTAAGGGGACTGTATGTGATGCTGAGCATCAGATCAGGTTGGCTGCATGCAAAGCAAGTGTCCTAACTCTTAGAGTCATCTTTTAAGTATATTTCCTAGAAATCATACAAATAACACAGCTCAGATTTTTTTTGTGGGGATTACACCTTAAACTGCTCAGGGAATGATACAGTGTGTGGGATTGAACTTGGGTTTAATACGTACAAAACAGGATCTCCATTTCTTGAGCTCTATTTCAATCATTCTTGATGACATGCAGGTATCTGACTCAAGAGAATGTATGAAATGCCATTTTTATTTAAGAGTGTTGCAAGTTCAGCTAAGAATGGAACATTCTGTTACTACAGAGTAATAGATATTGAGAAAATTATATTTTCCTCACTGTCCTTCCACTTTATTAAGTTGCAACAAAAGTATTTGTAATAGTTGAGGGTATACTATTTAGGTAAAAATAAGATATCTAGCCTTGTTGGATTAAAGTCCCCAGTTATTAGCTCTACCTTGCCTCCAATAAACATGTCATATTTTGCTTCCCATTAATTTCTCTGTCCACTTATCAACTCTTAGAATTTGAAAAAACAGAATGGGATGATTTAGTCTCCTTAATCCCCCAAAATATTTAATGCCAACTATATGATAAATTTAAAAGTGGTTGGTTGAATAAATGAGTGAGCCTGAATACTTTCCAGAGTTAGAGAAATTAAACTGTAGATGTGTGGCAAATGTTTTTATGTTTCTAAAAAAGCAATGTTTAATATATGTATGGGAAAAATTAAAGGAAATCTTGCTCTAGGAAGGAAAAAGTCAGGTATTATTTGGGCATAATAGGGAACTAAATGCAGAAACTCTCTTTTAGTAAAAATGGGCCTGTGTACTACTTTAACAGGAGCTCTATAATTCAACAAAAATTCACACTTTCATAATATCTAGGTATAATTTCAACCTTATACTTATCAGCCCTGCAGATTCTGTGGTAAATCTAAATCTTGTTTTATAATAATGCTTGTAAAATGTTGATTTTCCTTTAAAAAATTAGGAGATTATAAGCACACTGGGATTGATTCTTTAAGATAAACATGCTATTAGCAGAGCCCACTCTAGGATAGATCTTAAAGTGATACTTAGAAAGTGTAATTGGCCATGGAGTTTTATCCAAGCGCTATCAATGAACATACATCTAAGTTTTCAGCTCAATTCACCCTGTCACACCTATCAGTCACTGCTTTCTTCATAGTACTCTATCACTCAGGATAAAATGAACACTTTCCTAATGGATTTGTGAAATTCAGTCTTGATGGCTCCACAGTGTCCACACAAATGCTCAGTTGAAAAAGAAGAAAGTCTCTGGGTTGGTGCCTTATTTTATTCTATGTATTATTAGTTTCCACCCAATGAAAGGGAAAGAAATATAACATTTCATTTTTTCCCTTTGGTTTTCATCATGAACAGACACATTCAGAACTTTTACCAGGGCCAGTCCTTGAGAGTATTGTGCTACAGCTGGTTTTTATTCTTGCTCCTAGGTGGCCCTGCTGAAATAATTTTTTTCTCTTTAGATGCAGAGATATTTGCATGGAAAGTGTAAGTAAACCGAGGGACTTCCAGTTTGCTTGAGTAAATCTGCATTAATTTTAAAATGTTAGAAATTTTCAACTCCGTTAGAACTAAGAAAGACAATAGACTCAAACATATTTTGGAGCTAAATGTTCTCACTTGTTGAGAATTTAGAGATAATCCAATGGAACATGTTCCTCTGATAGCCAGGAAATTGGAGAGTATAGATACTAAGTAATTTTCTTAATATCATACAAATAACCAGTATCAGAACTATAAACAGAACTCAGCTTTCACAGTCTGTGCTCCATTTTTTTCCATGTCATGTTGACAATTTCATTAAAGATTAAAATACTGCGTTGTGTCAGAGCATTCGCTCAAAGGACTTTGTGTTTGTGTTTTGTTTGCAGGATACCTTTCTTTGGTCTCTAACTGAAAGTTCCCCCAAGAACCACTAGGGAATAATCTCTGAGCACGGGGCCAGGAGTAGCTCCTGAGAACGGATGATGCAACCCCAAGCCCTACCTCTCCATGTATGACCCTCCACCATTCCTCCACATACTGTGACTCATGTAAGCCAACTGATAATCAGAAAATTAATGTTCACCCACATTGTGTTGTTGGAAATGAAAAGAATGTTTCTCACATTTTCTCTTTGTGGGGTCCAGAGAGTTTCTCTCTCTCCCCCCCACCCCCATTTCTTACCCAGTTTCTGTTGTAAAACTTTCCTTTCTCCATAGAAGAGATGGCTATTAAGATTTTAGGAAAAATAAATGCAGTCAAAGTTGCTGAATAGTGAGCCTTACTTTTATCAGCAACAACAATAAAATTTGTCTTGGAGAGGGGTCTCAAGGACCTACCTCATCTTCTCTGATCTCAGCACTGATACAAGCTCAAGTTGCTTGTGGAAACCTGTGTCCTTTCTTCCAAAGATAATAAGTACCAGACCCTCTGAGTGTCTGTTGAAAAGAGAGAAAAGCTGCTGTCTGCTTTTGTGTTCCCCTAGGAGCAAGAGCTATTGTGAGGAGGCAGACAGGCCTTGTGCTGCAGCCTGACTCACAATAGCACAAGCTAGTGACAAAAGACATAACATCGGAGCTATGGCTCCTGCATGGCTGCAACTATTGATACAAGTTGTGTAGACTTGTAGTTATTACGACTTCAATCAGGATGCTGAATTCCAAATAGTAATCAGTACCATATAAATATTTTCAATGTGCACTCCTCACCCTAATTAAACTCAATGAAGAGGCAATAGAATTATGCATTTGAAAACAAGTTGTTATCCTTTCTATGCAACATATTACCTTATTTTTAGGTTGATTAAATGATTGAACTGAGGCAAGAGAAGAAAAATTAACACATACCGAGAAAGGAGCTTGTTAAATATCCACAGATAAGTTTATGGGACTACCATGCCTCTGGAGGAGTATATTACACATATACACTAGTTTTCAATCCAATTTGTTTAAATTTTATGTTTGCGCAATATCTTTCACATGAAGAAACAAAAACCTAATTAATTTGAAGTTTTATAATTTTATACATTCATTTTTAAAAATTTTTTGATTTTTGGGTCACACCTGGCAATGCACAGGGGTTACTCCTGTCTCATGCACTCAGAAATTACTCCTGGCGGAGCTCAAGGGGCCATAGGGGATTCTGGGACTCGAACCTGGGTAGGCCACGTGCAAGGCAAATGCCCTACCCTTTGTGCTATTGCTCCAGTCCCAGAAGTTTTATAATTTTAAGGAACAATTTAATATGTTTACCAAAATTAACAGTTATTAAGGATCGGGTGTCAGAATAAGGATAAAAATCCAAATCCAAAAAGCCGCCCTACCTCCCAGGCAACCTCTGATTCAGGAAGTCATGCCCACAACCCGCCCCCAAGTGCCATCTTACAGCACACAGCAACAAAGAAGAAAACTAGCTGGGGGGCCCCACAGCTCCGGTAGAATGCTCCAGGTCCCAAACAGCCGATATCACAGGGAGGTCCCAGATGGGGTAGATGCTGCATCCTGCCTTCTCCAGATGGAACCCCGATGACCATGAGCCTGCAAGCGGGCACCAGGACATTCTTTCCAAACCACGCGGCCACTTATGCGGCCATAGGACATCTCCTTATATGCAAAGTGATCAATGGAAAGTAAATCATCCAACGTTTCTCCCTGAAAATCAGACTTAACTCTTTTGGAAACCGCAACACCCAAAAGGAGAGAGAGAACAGAAGGGAATGCCCTGCCACAGAGGCAGGGTGGGATGGGGGGGATAGGGAGGGGAGGATACTGTTGTCCGTAGTGGTGGGAAATGGGCACTGGTGGAAGGATCACGGTCACGATCATCCTGTTGTTCGTCGATTTCCTCGAGCAGGCACCTTCTTCCTAGCCCTGAGATTTTAAAAGAGCCATTTCAATACTCTTTCAGGATTAGGAGGATGAGACCCAACATTGTTACTGGTATTTGGCATATTGAGTACGACAAGGGGAGGTTTGCCAGACTCTGCTGTGCGGGCAGGATACTTTTGGTAGCCTGCCAGGTTCTCCAAAGAAAAAAAGATGCTGCGTGGTGGAAGGATGGGTATTTGAAATAAATTAAAAAAATAAAATAAAAAATCCAAATCTTCTAATTTTACTTTCTGTTGTATTTCCATCATATTCCTCTATTCTGAACTATCAAAAAATTTTCATAGCAAATGTTGAAAAATTCAAACAGAAGAAAAGAAAAGTTATTAATTTGCATCAATTAGTATTTATTAACCTTTAATACAATGCTATATCAAATATATTTTATGATATTTAAGTTATGCTGATTTAAATATTTCTTCTGTTTGATGCCAATTTAATTCTAATGTAATTTTATTTATACAATTAAAATGAAGTGGTAAAATTATGTCATATTCTGACTAATTTAGCTCTTTTTATTCCTTATCTAAGAAGAAAAGAACTTACTTGTTTACTATCAATCTAGATATTTGAAGGGAAAAAAATTCCATAGAGAACTTCTTACCTCTTCACTGGCATGGATATAAAAGGTATTGTTTCCCATAAAAAAATAATGAGAGCCAAAAATTTTCATGTAAAATTTCTGGAGAATTCTAGTTTTGACAGATTTTATGCATGAACAATAACTCAAAACAAACAAGATGGAGAAGTCTGAAAAGAAGAAATCTCTAGCTAAATGTGATCTAAACTTGTAAGTAACCTACAAAAATCCAGCTTTGGCAAAGTAGGACACTCCTATTTGTCTCCAGGTATATTTAAAACTTAATCATATGAAGGGTCTCATTCTCCTAACTCTGAAAGAGCCTTGAATATGGCACTTTAAAAAAAAATTCTCAGGGTTAGGACGAAGAGACATTACTGGGGCCTGCTCGAGGCAATCGACGAATAACAGGATGGTTGTGATTGTTGTGATTGATTGAATCATATGGGCAATGACAACTAATAAGAGAAAGTTGATTTAAGTCCTCAGTTCTCAGCTGATTATGGTAACTGAGCACTTGCTTAAACTGTTTCTTTTTCTCCTCAGAGAGATTATTTAGCTCTAGATAAGGGCACAAAAATCTTCTATTTTAACAAATGGCTATAAGATTTTGATACAGATTATTTGCGACCTATTTAAGATATTTATAATATAAATTACAGAACATGTGAGTCTATATAGAACAATCTTCATCAGATGCCAAAAATACCTACCATGAAATCCTTTTTCCCATGAAAGAGAAATGTTCAGCGTTTTTTGGCTTTATACAGTAACATCTTACTGTTACTGTTAACTAAGAAGCACAATTTATATTTACTTACTTAGTTCCTCTATGATTAGAAATGATTTTAGGCACAGCAGCAGATGTTAAAAAGTTCTACGATTTATTTTATTATTTTATGACTACATATCTTGTCACAATATTTAGTTCTTACATTTGGCAGTAGCAAAGTAATTTGAGATAAAGTAAAGTTCCTTTGGATTAATTCCATAAAATTAATTGAAATGTGTTTTTATTATGCAGCAGGTCACACTTCCAGCCTTAACAATGAGGAAATGTTCTTCTGTGTCTACATCTGCTTATAAGCACCAAATTCTGCTGCAGAAAGTTAGAGAAGAGATGAACTCCATCAAGAATTCTTACTCAAGGGCCTGAGCGTTAGTACAGCAGGAAGGGCACTTGCATTGTACACGGCTGACCCAAATTCAATTCCCGGCATCCCACATGGTCCCCCAAGCACTGCCAGGAGTAATTCCTGAGTGGAGAGCCGGAAGTAACCACTGAGCATTGCTGGATGTGACCCAACAAGCAAAACTAACAAACAAAAAGAATTCCTTTTCCTCAAGAACCCCCAAAAGCCCTTTGTAATGATAGGCCATTCTGCTACACACTCACTAATGCTATTCTCTTCTTTTTGGGTGGAGAAATGGTACGGTGGGAAATCCCTCTTGTAAATCTTAACTTCAACTTCATTATTTCCTCTGTAAACATTTTTGAATCTAGAAACTAAACACATCCTAAGGCAAAAAGTTTCTAAATCTGTTCCCATACTAATTTTTTAATTAAAAAATTACTTTTTTTAACTTTACTATTATTTAAAAAAGTTTTTTACTTTCTATTTTTTTAAAAATTTTTACTCCTAAGAGTTTTTGATCCTCTGATCCCAGATATTGAGGAATTGTACAAATTCTTGTCCTTTTACTAATTATTTACTGAGAAATGCTTATAAGCAGGCAAATATTCCAGGTTCTCGGGATCTATGTAAATACCTTAGGTGGTGATTCTTGCCCTTTTGATGTTTATTTTATGGGAGAGGACAGCACAGCAGTAATGTTAGGGTCACATACTTGGGGGCTGCTCCTGGTAGTGCAGGGGGACCATGCAGTGCAAGACTGAGTCCACTGCTCCCATATGCAAAGCATGTGCTTTAACCCTTTGAGACATCTTCCAGACCCTTACAAATATTTTTGGTACTATCACTTGCTTCATTTCTATATTCTTTTGCCCCTTTCATCTGAATTGTTTTCATCTGGTTTTCCTGATTAAGAATATTAAAACCATGCAAAATAAAATTCTCTCCCATCACGGTGGTGCATTACTTCACCATGCCCTACTTCTTTTATTAAAAACGTACTGGAGGTGCCCAAGAGATACTACAGTGGTTTTTAAGGCTCCAAAACAAAATCAGACAAAGAGGAGGAGTCTAGATCAGTGATTTCATATGCCCCTCCTTTCACCGTTGAGTCTGATGTTAGCTGTGGGCTTATTGCATATGACCTTTTCTACACTGATAAGTTCCTCCTATTCCTTTTTGTTGAGTTTTTATGATAAATAAATAATCTTGTCAAAAGTTCTGTCTGCATCTACTGATATTATCATATAACTTTTTATCTTTTGCTAACTGTAACTCTTTTGGATGTGTTGAAACATTGTTGTATCCCTAGAATACATTCCCTTTGGCATGATGCATTGTTGAATTTGGGTTAAGTTTTTGTTGAAGGTTTATGTTCACTGTTCCTCATGACATTAATTATATATATTTAATAATTGAATTGATTAGTAAGAGTGGTTGGTAAATATGTCAGGTTAACCAGGAAGCAGGTAATCTTGTAATTTCTGCCATAAATTTCAACATTTTGTTTGACTTTTTGGTGTAGAACATACATACATACATACATACAATCATTCTCCTTCATTTTCATATAGTTTATATAAGGAGCAAAGCTTATATTTGAAGTAATTATAAAGGAAACCAGCATAATGAAGGCCCTGGTTATAAGTATGAGAGGAACACAATACATGCCAATAATTTAACAACATCAGTAGACCTTACTTTAATATTGAATATTTATGACACTTTGAAATATTTTTTACAATATCATTATGGAAGCAATAATTGTTTTGTAGAAAAGTTTAGGCAAAATAAAATATACATGTAATTTTATTGCATAAAAATAACTATCTGAACGCTTTTGTATATTTATCAAAAATAGCAATAGTACATTTTAATGAATTATTTGTGAGTATAATGTGGAATATTTTCCATTGTGATCTTCCTCTGTAACATTATCATTAGTGGATACATACTTATTTCTTTTGTAAATAAATGGTGATTACTTACTGTGATGAGATGGATGATAAAAAAAATGTAAGTGATCATATCAGGAGATGAAAGCAGAGATAATCAAGATGTTTAAGTAAGAAAGAATTCAACTTTGAGTCATAGATAACTGTATTTTGCAGAGATATGTAAAGGTAACACAATACCTTGTAACAGAGGAAAAAAAGCATTAAAATATTTTCTAAGGTTAGAATAAATATAGGATAATAACTCTGCGCAGGCATATGTCTTAAGCTAAACAAGTCAGTTTAGATACATAGTAATTTAAGAGCAATCAGGCATTGGGATCTAGTGATATGTTCCAGTAGCTGCCATTGTATGCATGAGCTCTTGAGTTTAAAATATTCTAAACATAGGAAAGGTAATCCTTGCAGCTGTAGTTACACAGAATTAAAGGGAACATTGAAAACGCTGAAAATTAACAATAATTTATCTTTTTTCTATTATTTATTTATTTATTTTAGTTATAAGCTTTCATGTTTGGGTTACAGTCACACAATGATCAAACACCCATTCCTCCACCATCTTTTTAAACAACTTAAATATGCTATTCAAATTTAAGATTAATTCATTTCCTTATATAGGTAGAATTCAATTCTTCCTGTATGAATTTTATTATTTTTTGTATATTTTATCATGTATTTTATAGATTTTCTCTTTGTTCCCCTGCTATGATGTATTCATCTTAAAAGTGCCAGCATTCCTTGAACTGTGAGGATTCTTCCAACAAGTGAGTTTTGTTACTGTCTAAGCTCTATGTTATTCTTTCAGTTCAGAGTTTATGCATAACCATTCACCTTTTTGTTGAAAGGAGCCTATGGATTATTATTTATTTCTTTGTGGAGTTAATTAGGCAGTCTCCTGCCCCTGCGCCTAGCTGTCCTCACCGGGGTCCCTTGGAGGGGGGCAGGTTGAGTTTCCTTCTCCAACCTGAGCAGAGCCCCGGCAGCTGAAGACCTCCAGGACCCAGCCACATCCATGCTGAGACCACTCTCCACACACTAGGACGGGCCTCACTCATGAAGGAACCGGCAGAGGAACCCAGGTGTGTGGGACGCGGGGCTGAGATCTCCAAGCCTGCTTGGTTCGGGACTGAGCCTCCTCCACCCAGATCCCCCATCTTCCAGTAGCTAGATAGTTATACCCACCAACTGCTGTGTAACCCCATCAACGGTCAAGATCTAGAGACTATAAAACCAAGCTCCTGGAAGCGACCTCTTTTTATCTAATTCTCACTCTTAGAGAACCCAGCAGACTACCAAGAGTCTCCTGCCAGCATATATGCCTGACTGGGAACACCTGTAATGGTGATTAGAGGCTGCCCCCAAAAGCCTCCATCCCTCTCGGAGAGCTTGGCAAGCTAACGAGAATATCCCGCCCACATGGCAGAGCCGGGCAAGCTACCTGTGGTGTACTTGATATGCCAAAAACAGTAACAATGATGGTCCTCATTCCCCTGACCCTGAAAGAGCCACCAATATGCCATCGGGCTACACTAGCACGTGACAGGGATGAATGGAGATGTTACTGGTGGCCACTCAAGCAAATCAATGAACAACGGGGTGATAGTGATAGTGATGGTGATAGTGGAGTTAGTCGTGGAAACAAATCTACTTCTGATTCAGGTAGGACAAAGAAAGGACTACTATGACAATGATAGTTGGAAATGATCACCCTGGACAAAATCTGAGTGCTTAAAGGAGGTAGAGTGATAGTCATGATACCTTTTAGTAACAGTATTGCAAACCACAATACCTAGAAAGGACAAAAAACAGAAGAGAGATAGAGATAGAGAGAGAGAGAGAGAGAGAGAGAGAGAGAGAGACAGAGAGAGAGAGAGAGAGAGAGAGAGAGAGAGAGAGAATATATCCGCCATAGAGGCAAGCTGCTGTGGTGGGATGGAGGAACAGGAGGGAAACTGAGGACACTGGTGGCAAGAAATGTACACTAGTGAAGGATGGGTGTTAGAGCATTGTATGAGTGAAACTCAATCATGAACAACCTTGTCACTGTATCTCACAGTGATTCAATTAAAAAATAAATAAAATTTTAAAAAATCTACTTCTGATTTTAGTTTCGTGCTGGCAAAGTGCTTTTTAAAAAATCCTCCACAACTATAAAATTGAGAAGTTTTTATTGTTGTTGTTTAGAGCTTGTTCAGAAATTCAGTAGAGCTCTTATTCTCCCTGTTACAACTATGTAATCTAGGATAAGAGGTAAGAAATGTGCCTTATATATGACTGTTTTGGCCTATCCCGGTTTATTCTGGTGCTGAATTATGGTCCTCCTAAGCACCTCTAGGGGTCACTTCTGAACTCAGGTTAAGGAATAGCCTCTGAGACCCAAAGACTAATTGATAAATAAATAAGGCTTCAGAGGATCTTCTATAATGGGACTTTTTTTAGATTATAATTCTCCTATTCATACACATAAACACACATATGTAAAGCTGAATCAAAAAGGAAATCGTTAAGCTAATGTTGCAAAGAAAAAAATCCAAAGGAAAAATATAAGCTCAGCTTGATTGAGATTCAGAGAATATGCCAAGATCCAGATTCTCTCAGTGTCTAAGGTTTATTTGCAACTGTGTATTGGTTTTCTGCCAACATACACATTTGCATATGGTGAAAATATGGTGGAAAGTAACCTCAGCCTTTAAAAATACAGTAGCAAAACTTTCCTCAGGGTCAGTTGACACTATTGAGGGAGGTGCTCGTTACTTATGAAATGACTGTGAGCATAGGTGAACATAGAACAGAAATAGAACAATAGAGAACATTATGAAATTATAAATCAACTCTTTGTAAATGTCTATAAAATTTGTAAGACTTAAAAAAATTGATGAAAATAAAAAGTACACAAATGACCAAAAATCAGAATGACTTCCAACAAGTACTCAAAGGACCAGAAGAAGTGTTATAAACAACTTTATACTTATAAGTTTTATAATTAGGGCGAAATAGACATCAGAGTTGATAGTACTCAAACTACTGGTCAGTTTCTCAAGCTACCACTCAAAATTTGTAAAGACTTATGCCAGACCGCTAGATATGGTCATATTTTGATGCAGACAGTTCAATATAGTACAAATGGAAGCAGTAAGATCATTATAGATTTTTGTTTGTTTGTCGTAATAATGGGAAAGGAACAAAAAAGAAAGTTAAAAAATTATTTTTACCCTTTATTTCACGAGAAAATCCTCTAGGTCTTTTTATAATTAAAGAGAACCTGATTATTCTATGATGTAAACACAGCCGGTTTAAACTTTTCCAAGAATAAAATTCTCTATTATATTTATCAGACAATTTGTTCTTTCAGTAGTAGAACATCTGGCAGATATATCATAGTTGTTCTTCCCCTTATTTTATGATTATGTTTCTTGAAAGGAAATTTATCTTTCCTCACTGGGAGCTGCCTGCCATTGACTTTTCTTCCAGAGAGTATTTAGAGCAGAATATATCACAGCGGGTAGGGCGTTCGCCTTACAAGCGGCCAACATGGCCGACCCGAGTTCGATTCCTCCGCCCCTCTCGGAGAGCCTATTCGATATGCCAGACACAGTAAAAACAAAGTCTCCAATGGAGAAGTTACTGGGCCCGCTCGAGCAAATATATATATACATATATATATCACTTAATCACTTAATCACTTAACTTCCCGTTAGTCGTCGATTTACTCGAGTGGGCGCCAGTAACGTCTCCATTTGTCTCTGTCGCGTGCTAGTGTAGCCCAATGGCATCTGTTCACTCCAGGAACATGAAGGGCCTCAGACCGATCGTTCATGATCTTGACGAAGAAATCTGACCATCTGGTAGGTGGGCGGCCACGTGATCTTTAGAAATCCCGTGGAATCCAGTCAGTAACAGCTCTGGTCCAACGGTCGTCTTTAAATCTCATTACGTGACCAGCCCATCTGATTTTCGACACCTTGGCAAATGAGACAGCGTCCCTGATCCTTGATCGTCCACAGATGTCAGAACTCCGGATTCTTTCTCTCATTTGAGTGAAACGTGATATTCCAAGCATAGCTCTTTCTATTCTTCTTTGGGAGACCTGAATAGCGTTCTCATCTTGTTTGCGTAGGGCCCAGGTCTCTGAGGCATATGTTAATGCAGGAAGAACAGTGGAATCAAAGAGATGTGCTCGGAGCCGGAAGTTCTTCGTCCTCTTAGCTATTTCTTCGACGTTCTTGAAGGCGTTCCAAGCTGCTCTCTTCCTCCTGCGCAGCTCGGGTGCCAGGTCATTTGTCATGTTGACCTCTCAACCTAGGTACACATAGCTGTTGCATTCGGAGATGGTCGTTCCATTGAGAGCGAATGGGGCGTCAGGAACAAGGCTGTTTCTCATAAACATTGTCTTCGTAAGATTCAGCTGTAGTCCTACCTTTCCACACTCACGGTCAAAGTCGGCCACCATTTGTGCCGCTTGGCTGATGTTTGGTGTTATTAAAACAATGTCATCAACAAAGCGGAGGTGGTGTAGCTGCCGACCATCTATCTTCACTCCCATTCCTTCCCATTCCAGTCGTCGCATGATGTTCTCGAGGGTGGCACTGAAGAGTTTCGGTGAAATGGTATCACCCTGCCGCACCCCTCTCTTGACATCAACGATCACTTCTTTGTAGAATGGTGAGATCCTGGTAGTGAATCCGCAATACAGCTCACGGAGGATCCTGATGTATTGGGCTTGAATGCCCTGATTGGCTAGGGCTTCAATGACTGCTTCCGTCTCAACAGAATCAAAGGCCTTCTTTAAATCAATGAACGTTAAACAGAGCGGCATCTTGAACTCCCGAGAAACCTCAATGAGCTTTGTTATTGTGTGGATATGGTCGATGGTGCTGAATCCTTTGCGGAACCCTGCTTGCTCGCATGGTTGTCCTTCATCTAGTGTTCTGCCAATCCTATTTAGGATGACTCGAGTGAACAACTTGTAGATGACAGACAATAGGCAGATCGGGCGATAGTTGCCAATGTCATGGATGTCTCCCTTCTTGAACAGTAGTACGGTCCTGCTGGTTTTCCATTGGGACGGAACCTTGCATTCAGACAGGTAGCGAGTGAAGAGCCGAGCCAGTGTATTGATGAGTACTGACGGCAGGTACTTCAGGTGTTCAGGTGTGACCTTGTCTGGGCCGGGTGCTGTTTGTTTCTTTACCAACGAAATGGCGTGTCGGATTTCGGAAGGGAGAACGTTGGGAACAACATATCCATCCTGTGGAATTTGGTGTGTCAGCAAGTGGACATGGCTATCGAAGAGATTTGAGTAGAAGTCATGGATAATCTTCTCCATTGCCGTTCTGGAGGATGTGATGGATCCATCAGGACGTCGGAGGGCAGTCATCTTGGTCTTATAGTTGGCGAAGGACAGGCGGGCGTTACGAATACTTTTCCCGGCTTCTGCCGCATCTACCAGTACTTCTGCTCTTCTCTCTTTGAGGTCTTCCTTGATCGCATCTCTGCACTTCTTTGCGAGCTTGGACGTTAGTTTGCAGTTGCCTGAGGCATGCGCCAAACCACGCTGGCGAATTAGCTCAAGAGTTTTCGAAGATAGGCGATTTTTTGTGGCTATCTCTCTCTTGGCGTTCCTCGCACATTCATGGAGGTGCTGAACCAGTCGATCGTATTCCTCGTCAATGTTGTCAACAATGGCATCTTCCCATGTTGCCGCAATAGTACCAAAGAGTTCCCAGTTGGTGGTCATTCTGGGAGTTCTCTTTTTGAACTTTGCAGCCCTTTCTCCCCGCTCTGTGAAGTAGAATTTTGCACGAAGGAGAAGGTGGTCCGATCCCGTTCGAAATTTTGGGACAACAGCGACATCAGTCAGGCAAAACCTTCGATTAAATATGATGTGGTCTATTTCGTTGTGGAATCGTCCACCGGGAGACTCCCATGTCCATCGTTTAGATTCTACCTTCTGGAACTGTGAGTTACCATGAATGGTCTTGGTCGACATGATGAACTCAGACAGTCTCTCACCCTGTTCGTTCCATTCTAGGCCATGGGTCCCGATGTGAAGTTCTTCAGCTGATCTTCTTGGTCCTATCTTGGCATTAAAATCGCCCACGATGATCTTGTAGAAGGTGTGGTCTTCTTTATAGAACTTCTCTAGCTCCATGTAGAACTTCTCGATTTCTCTTTCATCATAATGAGATGTTGGTGCGTAGACAATGAAGATAGAAACTGCAGGCAGTGAGCCACATCTATTCAAATGTAAACGTCCGATTCGGGTTGTTAGGCATTCGAACGAATCAATGCTCTTGGCCAAGTTTGTGTTGACAAGGACACCGACGCCTCCAACACCTCTTTTATTGCATGTTCTGAGGAACAATTCTTCTCCAGTGTCGAAAACGGCATGGTGAGATTCGTGCCTTCTTGTCTCGGTCAGACCAATGATGTCGTACTTGATCATTCGTGCTTGTACCATGATATATATATATATATATATATATATATATATATATATATCTCGCACTGTAGGACTGTCCTCCCGTTGTTCATCGATTTGCTCTAGCAGGCCCAGTAAAGTCTCCATTGTGAGACTTGTAGTTACTATGTCTGGCATATAGAACATGTCATGGGTAGCTGGTCAGGCTTTGCCTTGTGGGCGAGATACTCTTGGTAGCTTGCTGGGCTCTCCGAGAGGGGTGGAGTAATCAAACTCGGGTCAACCAGGTTGGCCACATGCAGGGCAAACGCCCTAGACTCTGTAATCCCATCAACGGCTAAGACCCAGAGGCTATAAAACCCAGCTCCCGGAAGAGAACAGCCAGAGTCTCCTGCCCCCACACCTGGCTGTCCTCGCCGGGGCCCCTTGGAGGGGAGCGGGTTGAGTTTCCCTCCCCACCGCGACCAGGGCTCCGGCAGCCGAAGACCTCCAGAACCAGCCACCACCATGCTGAGACCACTCTCTGCACGCATGAAGGTACCTGCAGAGGAACAAAGGCATGCAGGTCCTGGGGCTGAGATCTCCAAGCCTGCTCGGATCGGGGCTGAGCATCCTTCACCCAGATCCTCCAAATTCCAGTAGGCAGGGGTCACACCCACCAACTGACCCCCTGGTACCATGTAATCCCATCAATGGCCTAGACCCAGAGACTATAAAAACCAGCTCCCAGAAGTGCAGCCGAATTTGCAGCCGCCCAACACCTTATTATCTCATTCTTACTTTGGACAAAATGGCAGGCTACTGAATGTAACCTGCCCACATGGCAGAGTCTGGCAAACTCTCCGTGGTGTACCCAATATGCTAAATACCAATAACAATGATAGGTCTCATTCTCCTAACCCTTGAAGAGCTTTTAATATGGCACTTGTTTTTTAGACTTGAACATAACACTCGTTTATAAAAGAGCAACAAAAATATTTGAATCTATACAAAAAGTTAGTTCTAGACTAAAAATACTTCCAATTATGGCTTTATATCAGGTTCTCAGATGCTGAAACTATACCTCATAGATTCTGTATTTTTTTTAATTAGTGAAACACCATGAGGTACAATTGTAGATTTACAATTTTTTGTGCTTGGGTTTCGATTATACAATGATCAGACATCCATCCCTCCACCAGTGCCCATTTTCCACCACCATGGATAATATCCACCCCCCCCCACAATCCCCTCCCCCCTGCCTCTGTGGCAGGGCAATCCCCTGTGTTCTCTCTCTCCTTTTGGGTGTTGTGGTCTGCAAAAGAGGCATTGAGTGGCAAACATGTTCAGTCCATAGTCTACTTTCGACATGCATCTCCCCTCCTGGGAGGATCCTCCAAACACCCTTTTTTTGGTGCTCCCTTCTCTATCCGAGTTGCCCTTTCCTCTAGAATGCCCAGCTGGTCACTAAGTTATGGAGTAATCCTCCTGGTGCTGATCTCAGCTATTCTTGGTTATTAATCTCATATTTTGTTACTTTATATCCCCCAGATGAATGCAATCTTTCTATGTCTATCCCTCTCTTTCTGACTCATTTCGCTTAGCATGATACTTTCCATGTTGTATGACTTGTATGTAAATTTCATGACTTCATTTTTTCTAACAGCTACATAGTACTCCATTGTGTAGATGTACCAAAGTTTCTTTAACCAGTCATCTGTTCTTGGGCATTCAGATTTCTTCCAGTTTCTGGCTATTGTAAAGAGTGCTGCAATGAACAAAGAAGTGCAGTTGTCACTTCGACTATACATTTTTGCCTCTCTGGGATATATTCCCAGGAGTGGTATTGCTGGGTCAAATGGGAGCTCAATTTCTAATTTTTTGAGAATCGTCCAGACTGTTTTCCAGAAGGGCCTAACCAGTCGACATTCCCACCAACATTGAAGGAGTGTCCCTTTCTCACCACATTCGAGCCAGCATCGGTTGCTTTTGTTCTTTTGAATGTGGGCCAGTCTCTGAGGTGTGAGATGGTATCTCATTGTGGTTTTGATCTGCATCTCCCTGATGATTAATGATGTAGAGCATTTTCTCATGTGCTTTTTTGCCATTCGGATTTCTTCTTTGAGAAAGTTTCTGTTCATTTCATTGCCCCATTTTTTTGAATGGGTTGGATGTTTTCTTCTTGTGGAGTTTAACCAGTACTTTGTATATTCTGGATATCAACCCCTTGTCAGATGTGTATTCGGCGAATATCCTTCCCCATTCTGTAGACTGTCTTTGTATTTTGGTCACTATTTCTTTGGAGGTGCAGAAGCTTCTTAGTTTAAGATAGTCTCATTTATCTATCTCTGATTTCACTTGCTCGGCCAGTGGTGTGGCATCTTTGAAGATACCATTAGCTTCAATGTCATGGAGGGTTTTGCCAACTTTGTCTTCAATGTATCTTATGGTTTCTGGTCTGATGTTGAGGTCTTTAATCCATTTTGATCTTACTTTTGTACATGGTGTTAGGCAGAGTTCTGAGACCATTTTTTTGCATGTAGCCGTCCAGTGATGCCAGCACAATTTGTTAAAGAGGCTTTCCTTACTCCACTTCACATTACTTGCACCTTTATCAAAGATTAGATGATCATATGATTGAGGGGAGATGTCAGTGTATTCAACCCTGTTCCATTGGTCTGCAGTTCTGCTTTTGTTACAGTACCATGCTGTTTTAATTATTACTGCTTTGTAGTAGAGTTTGAAGTTCAGGAGGTTGATTCCTCCCATTTTCTTTTTCCCAAGAATTGCTTTAGCTATTCGTGGGGGCTTATTGTTCCATATAAATTTCAGGAGTGCTTGCTCCATTTCTTTGAAGAATGTCATGGGTATCCTTATAAGGATTGCATTGAATTTGTACAATGCTTTTGGTAGTATTGCCATTTTGACAATGTTAAGTCTCCCGACCCATGAGCAGGGGATATCTTTCCATTTCCTCATGTCTTCTTTTATTTCCTGAAGTAACATTTTGTAGTTTTCTTTGTACAGATCCTTTCCTTCCTTAGTTAAGCTGAATCCTAGGTACTTGATTTTCTGGGACACAATTGTGAACGGGATTGTTTTTTTCATGTCTCTTTCTTCTCTCTCACTGTTTGCGTATAGGAAAGCCATGGACTTTTGGGTATTGATTTTATAGCCTGCAACTTTACTATACGAGGAGTTTTTCTAGGAGTTTTTTGGTGGAGGTTATTGGGTTCTCGAAGTATAGTATCATAATATGGCACTTTTTAAAAAAAAATCTCAGGGATAGGACGAAGGAGACGTTACTGGGGCCTTCTTGAGGCAATCGACGAACAACAGGATGGTCGTGATCGTGATATATATATATATATATATGTATATATATGTATATATATATATAGTTGTAGCTAAGGAATAAGATCACATCATATCATTGATTCTATATAGAAATCATAATTACAAAGTTTTAAATATTTATTTTCTAAAGTCTGTGGTAAGAAATGTATATGGGTTATTTTTCCTGTCCCTGCATGCCACCAATCTTGCTGACTCATTACTACATTTCCTTTTCTTTTAAAAATATTTTAATTGATTGAAATTCTGTGTTTTACATGCTCAGGCCGAGCCTCACATATGAGCAGACATATTCCTGGACCTCGCGGCTGCAAAATCTTAAGACACTCTCTGCTCATTTTTCATAATTACCACACCATATTTGATGGGGTTTACACAGCAAGCAATAAATCATAGAGGGAAATATATATGCCTTACTGGGAACACCTGTAAAGGCAATTAGAGGCCAACCCAAAAGCCTCCATCCCTCTCAGAGAGCCTGGCAAGCTATCAAGAGAATCCTGCCCACACGACAGAGCCTGGCAAACTACCCATGAGGTACTCGATAAGCCAAAAACAGTAACAATGGCGGTCCTCATTCCCCTGACCCTTAAAGAGCTCCCAATACCCCATCAGGTATTGGGGTATTGGTGTACCAGCTCACGACAGGGGCTTATGAGATGTTACTGGTGCCTGCTCAAGCAAACCAATGAACAAAGGGATGACAGTGACAGTGATAGTACTAATAATATTGAATTCTCTTGTACATAATTCCAACACCACATCTTTGACCAGTGTAACCACCTCTTTCACCCTCACATTTCGTTTTCTCCCAATGGCCAACACTTCACAGAAAGCATATTCTTTGCAAAGCAACAATTCCTGCAAAGCAAACTGTTTTCAGTTAGTCTGCTATAAAAGCTATCATGATGCAGAACATCAAGTACACACTATTCTTTTTTTTTTTACTTTTTGGATCACACCTGGCTATGCAACAGGGGTTTCTCCTGGCTCTGCACTCAGGAATTACTCCTGGTGGTGCTCGGAGGACCATATAGGATGTGGAGAATCGAACCTGGGTCGGCCAAGTGCAAGGCAAACTCCCTACATGCTCCAGCCCCTAGTACACACTATTAATTACTATATGTATGCTATCTTAAAAAAATGCGTTTAAAATAGACACTCCTTTAGAATTAGTGTTTTTGTATTTCAGGGGTAGATGCCAAAGAGGGAATCACTAGGTCATATAGGAGCTCTAGTATTTTTTGAGAAGTCTCCATACTGTTTTGCACAGGGGCTGACCCAATTTTGCCCGCCTGTGAATGAGATTTCATTAAAAAAAAATATATATATATAATATATCCCAACCAATAATATTTTATATACGTCATTGTTATTATTTTTCTTTACATTTTACTGATAATAGATGATTATGATGAATACTTTCATATACATTTTGGCCGTCCATATGTTCTCTTAATGGAAGTGTGTGTTCATCTCTGCTCTCCATTTATTGAAGGGGTCATTGATTTCCTTTGTGCTGAGCTTTATGAGTTCTTTATCTACTTTTGTTATTGACTCTTTATCTTATGTTTTATGTGCAAATATCTTCTCTCATTTGGGAATGTATATAAAAACACTAACCAAGGGGTCAGAGCCATAGGGCAGTGGGGAGGGCATTTGCCTTTTACACCACTGACATGGCATCCCATATGGTTCCCCGAGCCCCACCAGGAGTGATTCCTGAGTGCAGGGTCAGGAGTAATCTCTGAGCATCATTGGGTGTGACCCCAACATGCCCCCGCCCTCAAAATAGCACTAACCAAAAGGATATATGTCCATCTGTTTGTTGCAGTGCTTGAATAGTCAGTACTATTAAATAGTAGAATAGCTAGGATAGAGAATCCAAATGTCCAACAGCAAATAACAATGGAATATCATGAAGCTACAAGAAATAATGAAGTCATATTGTTTGCTGAAACTTGTAAGGAACAGGGGCGTATCAAAGTGAGAGAAATAAGCCAGAGGAGAATACCATGCTGAGAGAAATAAGCCTGAAGAAGACAGGTACTGGATGCTCTCACTCATCTGTAGTATATAAGAAAATAAAACAAGAATGTAGATGATATAAACTGACCCTAGATATTGGAGTACAGAATTGAAATACAAGATGCGTGGGGGTCAGAAACAATTGAAAGAAATAATGAAGTAGGGGCTGGAGCGAAAGCATAGTGGGTAGCGCGTTTGCCTTGCACCCAGCAACCTGGGTTCAATTCCCAGCATCCCATATTCCCCATGCACCGCCAGGAGTGATCGCTGAGAGCAGAGCCAGGAGTAACCTCTGTGCATTGCCGGTGTGACCCAAAAAGCAAAAATTAAAAAAAAAAAAAGAAAGAATGAAATAGAGAGAAGGTGACAAAGGGAAATAGGGTGAGATGTAGTGGTGGTTAAAGTGAAGTAACTGTATTTACAAAAACCATCAAAGTCAAAACTATTACAACACATAAGCTAAACTACAATACATTTTTTAAAATTACTTTATGTGCTGGAGCGATAGCGCGGCAGGTAGAGTGTTTGCCTTGCACACAACCAACATGGCCAACCCAAGTTTCATTCCTCCGCCTCTCTCGGAGAGCCTGGCAAGCTACTGAAAGTATTTCGCCTGCATGGCAAAGCCTGGCAAGCTCCCCATGGCATATTCAATATGCCAAACACAGTAACAAGTCTCACAATGTTACTGGGCCTGCTTGAGCAAATCGATGAACAACAGGAGAACAGTGACAGTGACTTTCTTTATGACATGGATACAAGAAAAGTTTTTAAAATGTGGGAAAAGAGAGGGGGAAGATTTTTCTGCATTTCTCCTAACACAACTGGCTCAGGTTTTTAATCTTTTCATGAGCAATTTATCTTACTTTCTCTATTATCATTATTACTTATAATTATCTCAATGACATTAATGCATTCTATATTTAATTACTCTACAAGCACTATTATTACACTAATCCTACCTATTAAATGCCAACTAATATTTTATAATCCAATAAATTTAAGTTATTGTCCTGAGATTATCCATTTAGCTGGGTGTAGTGCTTACATGTAGTAGACTGTGTACTTCGCTACTAAACCTGTGTTCTTGAGCACTACTGTTTGGATTCAACCATGTGACTATGGACTAAGAAGAAGAACACTATTTGATTTCTTTTTATATATATTATCTTGCATAAGGATTTGGGACTTTGTAACTTAATGTAAGCTTTCATCGCTTAATTATGAAATGTCCTAGCATTAATCTTATTTTGAACTGACAAGGGCTGAAAATCAAATAACCCTATTAATCAGTAAGATGGTATGCTTTAGTCAGATGATCAGAATTTAAACACGTTAAGCAGACATGTGAAATTTATTTTTAGATCCCAATTTTCCAAGTAATTTTTCACACAAAATTTTTCACGTTGGGTAAAGAGCATTCAAATTGAAATAGTCCACTTAATTTGCTTACATTATGGAAAATGAATCAGATGAAATCAACAAACAATCTGTTGTTTTTAATGAGTAATTAGAAAGACAAGTTCTTTTTAAATCTGGAAAAGTAAAGGCTCTAAAATGTTTTAAAAAGTGCCAACCTCTGTTATTTAATAGCTAGACCTGTTTTCTGCACTTGGTTTCATTATAGGGAATGTTGCAATACTGCGCCTTGAAGCCAACAGGTTAAGGTATCTTCTGAACAATATTTTAACTGTCCTTGTTACATTGTCCATTTCACCACTTATTCCAATCTTTTGAAAATCTGACTTATTTTATTCTAGGAAACAATTGTCATGTTACAATCCTTAATTCACATGCTAAAATAATTTTTATCTTACTGTGAAACAAAGATACTTTTCTAAGGAGGATGTTTTTTAAGCACTGGAGGAAAAACATGCAAGCCAGGTGCTCTACCACTAAATCACATCAATTTCTTTTCTTCTTTATTTAGGTGAAGTATTATAGTTCATAATAATATTGAAGTGACTGCTTTGTACTCTCAGTGTTGTAACAGCAATCCTACCTCCATTCTGTCACTATCCTTGCACCGTTGTCCCAGGGACCCTTCCCCACAGCCTAACCTCCTCAGTTCCGAGTTCTACTGGTCATGTCTCAACGATGTAATTGGGCACTGTCTGATCTCTTTCTTTGTTTCTTTATACTCTATGTAAAATGAGATTATCTGATGTTTGTCTTCTTCCTTTGCTCAGCAAGGCACCCAACTTCAACTGAATTGCAGGAACCTGCAAGATTTCATCTTTTCTCATGCCTGATTAGTATTCCATTGTGTGTATTCCACCAATTATAGATTTTTCTTATCTGCTGCTGGATACTTGGGTTGTCTCCAATACTTGGCTATTATAATCATACTGTTAAGTGTACATATGTCCTTTAGGATGGATGTTTTTGTATTTTTGGAGTCAATGTCTAGGAGTAGAATTGCTGCATTGTATGAGATCCTATTGAAATGTTTTGAGAAGTCTCTGAACCAGTTTCCAAATTTCAGAATTAGGCCTCATTCTTACCGCAGGGAGCAAGAGTTCCTTTTGCACTACATCACCATCAGGTCTTACTGTTTATCAACATTTTTATACAGACTTTTTGTTTCTTGAGGGGCTCTGCACTCAGTGACCACTCCTGGCGATCAGTGAGACCATTTGTGGGACTGGGAATTGAATCCAGGTTAGCTGCATACAAGCCAAGTGCCTTACTGCTGTTCTATCTCTCTGGTCTTATATGTGATTTTGATACAGACTTCAATAGAGAAATTATGTGATATTTAATTGTTGCATTGATTGGTATTTCTCTTATAGTAAATGATGATAAACTCTTCTTTAGGTGCATGTTAGTGCATGCTTTATATCTTTTTTCAGAAAGTTTTTGTTCATTACCTGCACATGTTTTTGGCGAGTCATGTCAATATCTCTAAATCCTTTAGTCTCCAAGATAATTTTGAAAAGTATTTATCATTCTAATTTTATTTTAATTCATTTATTTTACTGAAGTGGTAACACTGACTTACAAAATTGTATAGTTTTAGGAGTGTGATGGCTCATATTTCTTCAAATATATGCTATCTTTGCACACCTAGTATTAATAAGCTTAGAAAGATTTTTAAAGTGATAGTTTATTTTGATGGTATTTTTTCTATTAATATTTTATACTTATGTTTTTATCCTCATGTTTTTATTGATTTCTTTTAAAAATTCAGTAATGTATTTAGTTATTTAGTCAACATCTGCACTGGATATTTTAAATATTGTAAAAAATGGTAAAGGTGACACCTGAAAGACAAATATTCTTTCTAAGGTAATTCATATTTTATGAAATTAAACAGATAATTATAATAAACATTCTACAGATATATGTAAGAAAAGCTAAGAAGGCAAACAAAAACAGGCCTTTGTGATAGAGATAATTAGCTAATTTCTACACAGTAATTCAAAACTTTTTTTTTTTTTTTTTGCTTTTTGGGTCATACCCGACGATGCTCAGGGGTTACTCCTGGCTCTGCACTCAGGAATTACTCCTGGTGGTGCTCAGGGAACATATGGAATGCTGGGAATCGAACCTGGGTTCGTTAAATGCAAGGTAAACGCCTTACCCACTGTGCTGTTGCTCCAGTCCCAAAACTTGTTTTGAAAATATTGAAAAATGAGTTAAGATCCAAAATATGAGAAGTGTCCACACTTAGATGAAGATGAAAAGGAAGTTGCAAATGAAAAGACTTTAAAGTGTAAAAAGTCCTTTGTGAGTTAGAGGAATAGTTAAGACCAGCAATATAGTGGGCTGTAGTGATAGCACAGTGAGTAGGGCGTTTGTCTTGTACACAGCCGACCCAGATTTGATTCCCAGCATCCCATATAATTCCCGAGCACTCCAGGAGTGATTCCTGAGTACAGAGTCAGGAGTATCCCCTGTGCATTTCCGGGTGTGATCTACCCCCCCCCCAAAAAAAACAGCTATAGTTAATTAAGGACTCTTTTTTTTTAAGTTTATTTTAAAATGGTATCAAAGAGCTAAATCACACATAGTGTCTTATAAGCCATGTTAAATTGTTTCAATTTATTTCAAAATTTTTGATTAGCTGCTGGGAGTGTATACTGAGTAGAGAAGTAATATGGTATATACTATATGTTCTCAAAGAAACAAAACAAAACGTTATTTGAGTAGTAATATATGGGACAGATTTCAGTTTCATTTGGGAGTGACATCTGGTGGTGCTGTCCTTAGGAGACCATAAGTTGTCCCGGGGTCAGCCTCGTGGACTACAAATGCCTTACCCTGTACTATCCCTCTAGTTCAAGAATAGATTTTTTGGAGAAGAAGAACGGTGACTGGAAGGAAAATGGAGGTTGTCATTAGCTTGACTACCACAATGACATGTAGACTAGGATAAGAGAAGAAAGAGAAAGTGAATGAACTCAAGAAAACTTATAAGAATTGACAACGGAGGCTGGAGAGGTAGCATGAGAGTTAAAGCACATACGTTGCATGCAGTGGAGCCTGATTTGATCTCCAGCCCTATATTTATTTCCCTAGCACTGCCACGAGTAGGTCCTGAGTCCAGTCAGGTGTGGCCCAAAAGTTAAAGGAAAGGAACTGACAATGTTTGCTAATTGACTAAATCCAGTGTGCTAATGAAAGGAAAAGCTATGTATGGATGAAGAAGTTGGACTTGGGTGACTGAGTAGAAAAAATTTTATTTAGATAAGAAGTATAGAGATACCATTTTTATTTTTTTTACAGATGTTTCATTTAGCCCAGTGTTTTGTCTTTTCGAAGGGCAAAGCAAAGGATCTTGGTTTTAACTTGATTGCTTCAGTTCTAAGAAGCAAGTCTTTAACTTTTGCAAGATTTAATTTATTTTCATATGCCTTATAATATACCACCTAAGTGATTTTTTTTTGCTTTTTTTGGGGGGGGCTTACATATGTTTGTATTTAAGGGTTACTCCTGGCTCTGTGCTCAGGGATCATTCCTGGAAGAATGGGCAGACCATAAGGGGTGACAAGGATCAACCCCAGAGAGATTATGTGCAAGGCAAGTGCCTACCTGTTAAACTATTGTTCTGGCCCCTACAACCAAATGATTTATTTATTATTTAATTTTTATTGAATCACCATGAGATACAGTTACAAAACTTTCATGTTTGAGTTTCAGTCATGCAGCGATCGAACACCTATCCCTCCACTAGTGCAAATTCTCCACCAAATGTCCCCTGTCCCCCCCCAACCCACCCCTCCCCCTGCCTCTATGGCAGACAATTTCCCCCATACTCTCTCTGTACCTTGGAGCATTATGGTTTGCAATACACATACTGAGAGGCTATCGTGTTTGGTCCTTTATCTACTTTCAGCACACATCTCCCATCCCGAACTATCCCTCCAACCCTCATTGACTTAGTGATCTCTATTCCAGCTACCTTCTCCCCCAGCTCATGAGGTAGACTACCAACCATGGAGCAGTATTCCTGGCCCTGTCTTTGGTTGTCAGGACACTGTCCTTGGGTTTCAGTCTCATATTGGGCTTCAGCGATAGTAACAGCGAGTACGTCATTTGCCTTGCATGCGGCTAACCCGGGTTTAATTCCTCCGCCCCTCTCAGAGAACCCGTCAGGCTACTGAGAGTATCTCACCCACACAGCAAAGCCTGCCAATCTACCCGTGACATATTCGATATGCCAAACACAGTAACAAGTCTCACAATGGAGACATTAGTGGGCCCACTTGAGCAAATTGATGAACAACGGGAGGAGAGTGCTACAGGGCTGCAGTGCTATATTCCACAATTGAGTGCAGTAATTCTATGTCTGTCCCTCTCTTTCTGACTCATTTCACTGGGCTAAATATGTGCTGAAAGTAGATACTCTCAATGATCATCTACTTATAAGCAAAATTAATGACTTTATCTTTCCTAACAGCTGCATTGAATTCCATTGTGTAGATGTACCAAAGTTTCTTTAACCAGTTGTTTGTTCTTGCGCACTTGGGTTGTTTCCAGATTCTAACCATTGTGAACAGTGCTGCAATGAACATACAGGTGCAGATGTCATTTCTACTACGCTTTTTTGCACCATCAGGATATATTTCCAGAAGTGGTATCGTGGGGTCATATGTAAGCTCAATTTCTAGTTTTTGAAGGAATGCCCATATTGTTTTCCAAAAAGGCTGGACCAGTTGGCATTCCCGCCAACAATGGAAGAGAGTCTCTTTCTCCCCATGTCCATGCCAGCACTAGTTGTTCTTGTTCTTTTTGATGTGTGCTAGTCTCTGTGTTGTGAGATGATATCTCATTCTTTTTTTGATTTGCATTTCCCTGATGATTAGCAATGTAGAGCACTTTTTTTTAATGTGCCTTTTGGCCATTGTATCTCCTTTTTGTGGAAGCTTCATTTCTTCTCCCCATGTTTTGATGGGGTTGGAGGTTTTTTTCTTGTACAATTCTACTAGGGCCTTGTATATCCTGGATATTAACCCCCTTATCAGATGAATATTGAATAAATATTTTTCCACAACCTAATGATTTAATAAAAATCTAAATTAAATAATTTTATAATTTTGCTAAAAATTTGTCTTTTCTCTCATAATGAAGGTAGCACTTCTTGATACATTTTATACAGCTCTTCATGTTCTGGTTCTTTCCTGCTTTCCAGCTTTTATCATCTACCAAGCTAATTCTCACCTATTTCTTCCACCGTAGTCATTATGATTCACTATCTCTCTTTTCATAGGTTACTCCTCATTGAAAGGCTGTATATTGCCTCTTCAGACCTGTGGATGTTTATCCAGTTTGGTATGTGGAATAAATTGTCACATATTTTGGGAAAAGTGGCTTCCCTGGCTAGATCAAATGGACAATGTACATGTTCTCATAGCGTTATACATTTTTCTACTCTGACAATTGTTAACTACCTTTACAAGTGTTTATGTGATTATTTTATTAGCTTCCCTTTTTCCATGAAGAGAAGAACTTATTCTGTTTTCCCAGTATTATTTTCCCTTCACTTAAAGCAGTTTCCTACAAAAAATGTGTTTGAATTAATGCAGTGTTGAAACAAAAAGATGTATGGAGGTGCTAGATCCCCATTATTGTGAATATTTCTCTGAGCACTGACTACTCTCATTTTAAAGCATAAAAGTGATTTTTAAAGGCATATAATTTTTGTCATTTTTCATAGTTGATTACTTTGACCTAGAAGCTTTCTACTAGACTGGTAAAAGTTATTTCCAGTCTCCAAGTCTCATTTTCTTAAAAATGAGCTAAAACCTCTTAGTGACATTTTCTGGAATTTTTAGCAATCTCATTATTATAGTTTAAACCATGACAAAATCTCCTTCCCCCCAAAACAAACTTTCTATAGTGAAGTAATAAATCCCAATAAATGGAACCTTATCTAGAAATAATTTCTTGCACATTTCATCAAATCAAGATGAGGTCATTAGGTCAGCTTTAAACCAGTATGCTAGATTTCTTTGCTAAATGATAAAAATTTGAGCACAGACCTAAGGATGGAGGTAGAGATTGGGGTGAAGCAATCGTTCCAAGGAATGTCCAGATCATTATCAGAAGTTAGAAGAAAGGTGTGGAACAGACCCTCAGAAGTAACAAACCTACAAACTTCTTGGTTTTGTTTTATTTATTCTTCAAAGCTATGAAGTTGTCATTGCTTTCATTTAGTTTGTAGTACTTTGTTATGACATCCTAAGAAATTTATCTTGCATTTTTAGTTGCTGTCCTGTACTTGCATGACCTCTCTCTGAAACTTAATTCTCCAAATTATTCTCTTTCTTATTTAGTGAAGATTTGTGCAACATTGACATAGAAATTGCTCAACATTTGCTGTAAAATCTAATGAGTGAGACATACTTTTCAAAAGTCTACAAATTGGTCATTCCCTTTCTTCCAATATGGTAATATATGATTTCCTTATTTAAATCGAATTAAAAATTTTATCTACTTTAGCCTGAGTTTGTTTGAGGTACTTAAAGAATAAATTAATAAAATCGGCAAGAAGTTTCAAACAGGTCTTTATTTTCTAAGACATCAAAAGAGGTCTTATTTCAGGGAATAATGATTTGTCTGATGTAACAATTTGTTGAATGACGATGGCAGTGGTAATATAATTTTAGTTTTTGTACTTTTCTGTACTCCTTAGAATGGAATATTATCTCTCCCTTCCTTCCTTTCTTCTTTTCTTCCTTCCTTTCTTCTTTCCTTCCTTCCTTCCTTCCTTCCTTCCTTCCTTCCTTCTTTCCTTCCCTTCTTACTTTTTGAAAGTAGGTTTATAGGAAAGTACAAGAGGAAGGTGTAGAAACTTCTTCACATGAGGACAAACAGTATAGGATGAAGTTTTAAAAGAGTATGTTTCTATTATTTTCAGTTTTTTCTTTTTTTATTACTTTTAAAAATGTAAAAACTTCTAAGAAAAAAGACTAGTAATTCATATTAAAAATAAATTCTTGTTAATAGTTTATTTTACTTTTTACAAGTTTCTTTAAAAATGCAAAAATTGAACAGAGTATCCTACTAAGTTTCTCCCTGGCTGAGGACTTTCTTTTCCTTTCTCTTCTACTTTTAAACAAATATTTCTATTTCCAAAATAATAACAGAAATAATTAAATTAAATTCAAAAGTAAAAACTGAAGCTGGACAGATAGTACTTGCCTTGCATGCAGCTGACCCAGATTCTATCCTTAAGCCTTGTCACAAGTGATCTCTGAGTGCAGGTCCAGGAGTAATCCGTGCACACTGCTAGTGTTGCCCACAAACAGCAACAATAAATAAAGCAAAAGCAAGATCTCTGTGAGAAAACGTCCCTTTTGCCCTTATTATGAATTCTAAATATCAATTTTTCATATTTTGAGAATGTCATACATAAACAATTACTAATATCTATGGACCATATTATTTTACAAATTGGTTTGTTTTACCAAAAAATCACCTTTTTTCAAGTGTACTAATTTTAAGATTACAAATCTACTTAATTATAAGCACAACCTAGTATATATATGACCATAATGTAGTATTACTTACCCTCTTTTTGTTTTACATTTCTTATTGATATTTAGGTATTGATATTTTGCTATTCAAATAATGCTACAACAAAAAATCTCCCTAGATTATAAACTGAGAAGTAGAAGGAAATTTTGTTCCATAAGGGACCCGGGGCTGAGATCTCCAAGCCTGCACGCTTTGGGACTGGACCTGTCAGTAGCTAGACAGTTACACCCTCCAACTGCCGTGTAACCCCAACAAAGACCAGGATCCAGAGATTATCACAACAAGCTCCCGGGAGAGCACAAGGCAGAGTCTCCTACCCTGTGTCTGACTATCCTCGCCAGGGCCCAACAGCTGAAGACCTCCAGGCCCCAACCAAGGCCTTACTGGGGCCACTCTCCACACACTTGGATAAGCCTCAGACATAACAGAACTGGCAGAGGAACCCAGGTGTGTGGGACCCGGGGCTGAGATCTCCAAGCCTGCACGCTTTGGGACTGGACCTGTCAGTAGCTAGACAGTTACACCCTCCAACTGCCGTGTAACCCCAACAAAGGCCAGGATCCAGAGATTATCACAACAAGCTCCCGGGAGAGCACAAGGCAGAGTCTCCTACCCTGTGTCTGACTATCCTCGCCAGGGCCCAACAGCTGAAGACCTCCAGGCCCCAACCAAGGCCTTACTGGGGCCACTCTCCACACACTTGGATAAGCCTCAGACATAACAGAACTGGCAGAGGAACCCAGGTGTGTGGGACCCGGGGCTGAGATCTCCAAGCCTGCACGCTTTGGGACTGGACCTGTCAGTAGCTAGACAGTTACACCCTCCAACTGCCGTGTAACCCCAACAAAGGCCAGGATCCAGAGATTATCACAACAAGCTCCCGGGAGAGCACAAGGCAGAGTCTCCTACCCTGTGTCTGACTATCCTCGCCAGGGCCCAACAGCTGAAGACCTCCAGGCCCCAACCAAGGCCTTACTGGGGCCACTCTCCACACACTTGGATAAGCCTCAGACATAACAGAACTGGCAGAGGAACCCAGGTGTGTGGGACCCGGGGCTGAGATCTCCAAGCCTGCACGCTTTGGGACTGGACCTGTCAGTAGCTAGACAGTTACACCCTCCAACTGCCGTGTAACCCCAACAAAGTCCAGGATCCAGAGATTATCAAAACAAGCTCCCGGGAGAGCACAAGGCAGAGTCTCCTACCCTGTGTCTGACTATCCTCGCCAGGGACCTGTATTAAGGTGAATACATTGATAGTCACTTAAACACTTAATCACTTAACTTCCCGTTAGTCATCGTTTTGCTCGAGTGGGTGGCAGTAACGTCTCCATTTGTCCCTGTCGCGTGCTAGTGTAGCCCAATAGCATCTGTTCGCTCTGGAAACATGAAGAGCCTCAAACCGATCGTTCATGATCTTGACGAAGAAGTCTGACCATCTGGTACGTGGGCAGCCACGCAGTCTTTTGACATCCCGTGGAATCCAGTCGGTAACAGCTCTAGTCCAGCGGTCATCTTTAAATCTCATTACGTGAACAGCCCATCTGATTTTTGACACCTTGGCAAATGAGACAGCGTCCCTGATTCTTGATCGTCAACGGATGTCAGAACTCCAGATTCTTTCTCTCATTTGAGTGAAACGTGCTATTCCAAACATAGCTCTTTCTATTCTTCTTTGGGAGAACTGAATAGCGTTCTCATCTTGTTTGCGTAGGGCCCAGGTCTCTGAGGCATATGTTAATGCAGGAAGAACAGTGGAATCAAAGAGATGTGCCCGGAGCCGGAGGTTCTTCGTCCTCTTAGCTATTTCTTCGACGTTCTTGAAAGCGTTCCAAGCCGCTCTCTTCCTCCTGTGCAGCTCGGGTGCCAGGTCATTTGTCATGTTGACCTCTCGACCTAGGTACACATAGCTGTTGCATTCGGAGATGGTCGTTCCATTGAGAGCGAATGGGGCATCAGGAACAAGGCTGTTTCTCATAAACATTGTCTTCGTAAGATTCAGCTGTAGTCCTACCTTTCCACACTCACGGTCAAAGTCAGCCAGCATTTGTGCTGCTTGGCTGATGTTTGTTGTTATTAAAACAATGTCATCAGCAAAGCGGAGGTGGTGTAGCTGCCGACCATCTACCTTCACTCCCATTTCTTCCCATTCCAGTCGTCGCATGATGTTCTCGAGGGTAGCACTGAAGAGTTTCGGTGAAATGGTATCACCGTGCCACACCCCTCTCTTGACATCAACGATCACTTCTTTGTAGAATGGTGAGATCCTGGTTGTGAATCCGCAATAGAGCTCATGGAGGATCTTGATGTATTGGGTTTGAATGCCCTGATTGGCTAGGGCTTCAATGACCGCTTCCGTCTCAACAAAATCAAAGGCCTTCTTTAAATCAATGAACATTAAACAGAGCGGCATCTTGAACTCCCGAGAAACCTCAATGAGCTTGGTTATCGTGTGGATATGGTCGATGGTACTGAATCCTCTGCGGAACCTGGCTTGTTCGCATGATTGTCCTTCATCTAGTGTTCTGCCAATCCTATTTAGGATGACTCGAGTGAACAACTTGTAGATGACAGACAATAGGCAGATCGGGCGATAGTTGCCAATGTCAGGGATGTCTCCCTTCTTGAACAGTAGTACGGTCCTGCTGGTTTTCCATTGGGATGGAACCTTGCATTCAGACAGGTAGCGAGTGAAGAGCCGAGCCAGTGTATTGATGAGTACTGAAGGCAGGTTCTTCAGGTGTTCAGGTCTAACCTTGTCTGGGCCGGGTGCTGTTTGTTTCTTTACCAACGAAATGGCGTGTCGGATTTCGGAAGGGAGAATGTTGGGAATGACATATCCATTCTGTGGAATTTAGTATGTCGGCAAGTGGACATGGCTATCGAAGAGATTTGAGTAGAAGTCATGGATAATCTTTTCCATTGCCATTCTGAGGATGTGATGGATCCATCAGGACGTCGGAGGGCAGTCATCTTGGTCTTGTAGTTGGCGAAGGACAGGCGGGTGTTACGAATACTTTTCCCAGCTTCTGCCGCATCTACCAGTACTTCTGCTCTTCTCTCTTTGAGGTCTTCCTTGATCGCATCTCTGCACTGCTTTGGGAGCTTGGACGTTAGCTTGCGGTTGCCTGAGGCATGCGCCAAACCACGCTGGCGAATTAGCTCAAAAGTTTTCGAAGATAGGCGATTTTTTGTGGCTATCTCTCTCTTGGCATTCCTCACATATTCATGGAGGTGCTGAACCAGTCGATCGTATTCCTCGTCAATGTTGTCAACAATGGCATCTTCCCATGTTGCCGCAATAGTGCCAAAGAGTTCCCAGTTGGTGGTCGTTCTGGGAGTTCTCTTTTTGAACTTTGCAGCCCTTTCTCCCCGCTCTGTGAAGTAGAATTTTGCACGAAGTAGACAGTGGTCTGATCCCGTTCGAAATTTTGGGACAACAGCTACATCAGTCAGGCAAAACCGTCGATTGAATATGATGTGTTCTATTTCGTTGTGGAATCGTCCACCGGCAGACTCCCATGTCCATCGTTTAGATTCTGCCTTCTGTAACTGTGAGTTACCATGGATGGTCTTGGTCGACATGATGAACTCAGATATTCTCTCACCCTGTTCGTTCCATTCTAGGCCATGGTTCCCGATGTGATTTTCTTCAGCTGATCTTCTTGGTCCTATCTTGGCTTTAAAATCACCCACAATGATCTTGTAGAAGGTGTGGTCTTCTTTATAGAACTTCTCTAGCTCCATGCAGAACTTCTCGATTTCTCTTTCATCATAATGAGATGTTGGTGCGTAGACAACGAAGATAGAAACTGCAGGCAGTGAGCCACATCTATTCAAGTGTAAACGTCCGATTCGGGTTGTTTGGCATTCGAATGAATCAATGCTCTTGGCCAAGTTTGTGTTGACAAGGACACCGACGCCTCCAACACCTCTTTAATCGCATGTTCCAAGGAACAATTCTTCTCCAGTGTCGAAAACGGCATGGTGAGATTCGTGCCTTCTTGTCTCGGTCAGACCAATGATGTCGTACTTGATCATTTGCGCTTGTACCATCAGGTCCTCGATGGATGCATCTGATGCTAGCATACGTGCATTGAAAGTACAGATGATCATTTTTGTCTTCCTTCGTTGTGGCAGCCTAGTTCGGCCTTGAGATTTTGTCGGCCTCTCCTTTCTCATCCTTCTCAGTGCTGCCATGTCAGTGAAGCCTTCAGGGTCAAGTGAATGAGACCAGTTGTAGTTACTGGTTTTGGCATATCGAATACACAAGGGATAGCTTGCCAGGCTCTTCCGTGCGGGCGGAATACTCTTGGTAGCTTGCCAGTCTTTCCGAGAGGGATAGAGGCTTTTGGGGAGACCTCTAATCACCCTTGTAGGTGTTACCATATTTGAACCCTATCAAATATGGTACGACAATTCTGGAAGATGGGTATTTAGTGTCTTATGAAGTGTCACGAGGCTGCTTTGCGGCCGTGCAGGTCCTGAAAGCGTCCTGGAGTGTTGCAATGGCTGGGTAGTGGAGGTAGTGTCCACATTGACATTGTGATTGACATGGATAGTCAAGCACAATAAATTCTAACAAGTTTTCTCACACTGTTCTATCAACTCACTGACTTGTAATTTGGGATTATTATTTAATATGTGTATCCTCTGTTCTTTTCTTTATGTTTTTTGTTGGTTTGGGGCTTATTGCAAGCTCTGTGCTCAGGGTTCACTTCTGATGGTGCTCAAGGGACCATACTGTGTGCCATGGATTGAACTTGGGTTGTCTGCGAGCCAGGTAAGCATCCTACTTACTGTACAATCTCCATAACATTGCATTGCATATCCTGTGTGTGTGTGTGTGTGTGTGTGTGTGTGTGTCACACCCAGAAATGCTCAGGAGTTACTCCGGGTTCTACACTCAGGAATTACTCCTGGTGGTGCTTGGGGGACCAAATGGGATGTTGTGAATTAGAACTCAGGTCGACTGCATGCAAGGCAAACTCCCTACCTACTGTGCAACCGCTCTGGCCCCTGCATATCCTTTTTGATCCTTATTATTAATCAGATTTACTCATTGTAAGTAGCCTTACAAGTGTATTAAATATCACTTATATATGTTAGAAAATGTTATTTCAAAAATGATTATGTTGTTAGCATAGTTGGAGAATTAATCTTTTGTATTTTGTATATTTTACAAATACAGCCTCCTGAAGAAAAGCATACTTTTCCCCCTAAAGAATCACTGTGACTTACAAAGTTATGATGTTATTCATAATTGAGTTTTAGGACGGAGCAGTATTCCAACACCAGCCGCTTCATCAGTATTCACTTCCCGACACCAACGTGTTCCTCAGTGAACCCTCCAGCTCAGCTACCCCCACCCAGCCTACCTGTGTGGCAGGCACTTTACACCTCCTTTTTGTTGTTATCTTTACCTAAAATATGTATTTTTTAAATGAAATGAACCTAATAGTTCGTTTACTTTGTAACTTAATGGTTTGTGATTGCTGAAATTTATTTCAGAAAAATTTTCTTATGTGGTAATGAGAAAAAGTTATTTATGTTTTTCAAACAATACATTTTTCTCTTTATTGAAGGAAATTTGGCACACAATTAGTATTTAAGTTTTTTCATTCTAAGACTTTTTATATTTTTTCAGTTTCCTCTTAAAATTAAGAGCTCTGTGATGACACTTAACTTGTTTAAAAATTGACAAGTGTCAAACTGGAATACAAATACAAATAATTTCTCAACAATGTCCAAGTTTTCTTCTCCTTCTACATCTTAAACTGTTTTCACAAAACTTGGGAAAAGTAAAATCACATTCTTTGACTTTAAGCTATAGTTTAAAAACTGGAGGGCTAGAGATATGATAGAGAACTATGCTTCTAGCCCCTGCCAAGAGTAGCTCTCTAAGCCCTGTTGTTGTGGCCCCCAAACAAAAGTGCTAGAGGCCACTGATGCTTATCCTTTTCTACCCTTTGCTGTTCCATCCTATGTTGTCTGCAAGGAAACCCGTACCTTCACAACTACAAATACTATTCATACATTGAAGGCATAATACCATCCTTTGCTTGAAATTTCTCAGACCAGAACAATTGGATAGACAGCTGTTTGATGCAGTCGTATGTCAGAATAGCCATTAACAGAGCCTTGGTTGCTTTAAGAACACCACAAGAAGAAAAGGAATTAGATATGGTCCATTTCCAAACATGACGGCCTCTCAGTATCTGTTTTGCACACCATAATGCTAAAAAGTAGAGAGCAAGAAGGAGATTGTCTGCCGTAGAGGCGGGGGTGGGGTGAGGTGGGGGTGGTGGGAGGAATACTGGGGACCTTGGTGGTGGAAAATGTCCACTGGTGGAGGGATGAGTGTTTGTTATTCTATGACTGAAACTCGGTCATAAAAGCTTTGTAACTGTACCCAATGGTGATTTAATAATGATAATAATAATAATAACAATAATAAAAAATTGTGGTGTATATACACAGTGGAATACTACTCAACTCTAATAAAAGATGAAATCTCACCTTAAAAAATAGATGTTCGTCAATCTAATTGATCAGTGACTTAACACATTTTAGAACTCACACATTTCCTATTGCTAACCCTGTCATTTTGATGCTACAAGTGGTCATGTTCAAGCACAGATATTTCTTCTCTTTAAAGTTTTTTTTTATGCTTCTCTCTCCACTCTATGGATGGTATTTTTCTCTTCAAGTATCTGAAATATTTTACAGTAATTACAAATATGATTGCTTATTATTCCTAAAACTAAAAAAGTACATTTGATTTATATACCACACTCATTTTTTCTTCAAGACCCCACTCTGCAGGAGTGACCATGGACTGATTTTTCTCAGGTGGAATGCTGATACTGTGACACATCTCTCCAATAAAGAATCTCAGAGACCTGTCTTTCCCTTTTTCGCCCTTAATTGTTTCGTCATAAAGATCCTTCATGAGATAATTTACATTCCACCTCTCAAAACTCCTTTAATTCTGTCAGCATCTCTCTTGCACATCAGAGCAGGTTTTAAGCATAGGCTTCATGCCACGCCTTTTACCCTATGATGTGCCAGTGGAAACTTATCAATGTCTGGCCAGGGCAGTTTGCCTACATTGTCCAGAAGGCTCAGGAAAAACTTTTTTTGTTTTGTTTTGGGGTCTCACCCAGCAGTGCTCAGGTCCTATTCCTGGCTCTGTACTGAGGAATCACCTTGGTGGGTTCTGGGAGCATATGGGGCAACAGGGATCAAAATCAGGTTGACAGAGTGCAGGGTAAGTGCCATACCCACTGGACTATCTCTCCAGTCCTAAAACAACTTAAAAAGAAGCAGCAGCAGAAGAAAGGCAATGAAAAGGCTTTGTTGTCAAGAAAACAATTTAAGTTGGGAAGCACAGCAACCAGTACAGGCTTCAAAGAGAGGAAATAGTTTCATGCCAGTTAGAGTTAATGTGATGTAACAATCTGTATATATAGTAGTTTATCAGAAAATCCCATGCACACTTATGACGGAAGATAGTGGGCATGCACTATTTAGCAGCATATTATGGGTGTTATTTAAAGAAAAACTAAAAAGCCAAAAAAATATCATCAGGGTATTCTTTTCTTTAAGCTGTATAATGAAAAGAAAGGTTGAAGAGGTTGTAGCTTGAAGAGGGCTCCACCGAAAGTCTCTACTGACTAGAATTGCCCAGTATGGAGTCTGGATACTTTGCAGTGCAAAAGTACCTGGGAGGCTCTGTTTTAGCCCAATCACAGCTAAACGAATGTAGCAAGATGGCTTTTCCCAGAGAGGAATTGTTGTCACAATCTACAAACTACATGCTGCAGGCCTGTGGGTATTATTATTTTTTTCTTTCTTAGGTCCTGAGAATTTTTCTACAATGACTGGTAGGTGAACAGGAGAGGAGAGAGAAGGGTCACAAAATGGCAAAGAAGCTCCGTTTAACAGATGGCACCGGGATCATTACACAGATCCTTACTCTCAATGATGGTTTGATGCCTTCCCCAACCTACTTTCTGCTCTGGAGCACAGGACTCCAGCCTCTCAAATACACTCGTCTTTCTCTCTCTCTCTGTCCGTTCCTCTCTGTCTCTCTCTTTCTCCTTCTCCCTGCTCGCTCTCTTCCTCCTTATCTCTCTCCCTCTCTCTCTCCCTTCTCTTTTTCTCCCTCTCTCTGTGCAGCACTCTCTCTGGTGATCTCTTTCTTCTCTCTTTCAATCTCTTTCTCTCCTCTCTTTAATTTCTTTGATTTCCTCCTCACTCTCTTTTCTATCTTTCTCTGAGAATCTGTTTCCTAGTGTGAGCAGAAGTAGGTTTGAAATGTTCTCCTTTCCCCCTCTTCCTTTATTCTTGTCTAAGTCCTTAAAATTTCTACAGCGAAAATTAAGATTTGGGAGCACAAACACGGATATCAGCAGACTTCTACTCTGCTTCCTGCCACTTTGCTGAAGTGATAAATGTATAATTTTTCAGAATAGGACAAAAGATGAGGAGAAAAATATGCCTGGAAATATTTTTTTAAATATTTCAAGAAAACATCAGTTAACTTGAAAAATATTATTCTGCTACATTTGTTCTTTATAATGTTATCCATTTTCTAGTCTGAATGGGAGTGAGCTTGATTTCTGAACTCTTAACTCACAATGATAACTTACCAAGCCTATGATTGCCTCTGATAATTCAGCTTAGCAGGAGTAATAGTAAAAATCCTCATTTCTTTTCAAGCAGGCTAGGTTCTGGCTGTCTGCTGGCTGCCAGACCTGTGCCTATTAAAATCTACATTTATTAATGCTCATGGTTTGCTTGGAGTCTTTCTAATCACACACTGTCCTTCCTGTCTTAGTTTTCTTTCAAATCAGACTTTAAAACGTGTCTCCATTTCCTACCATCAATCACTGGGTAACCCTGATTTGTTAAAACCTCTGTCTAAAGCATTATGTTAGTAAAATGATTAGACTTCAGGTCCATGTCTCTTATCATTAACTGGAGCTTTTGCATCTGATCTGCACAGTGATTCAAGTGAAGAATTGTTTTCCATGAGCTGTCATGGAGAAGGAGGTCATTATGACAAAAGACGGCCGCCTAATTTATATAGTGAAGCAGGCTCACTAATTCTGGCGTCAGAGCTCTGACCAGTTACCAATTGATTTCTATCAGTGTTGTGTGAGATAATAAATTTTAATCAAGCTTTTTGGTCTCTATTAGTCTGGCTTTCTTTTTATAATGGATTTCTCTCATTCATGCTTTCCCTAGTCTGCATTTTTATGACTGTGATGTGCTTTGATTTACTTCATTCAAAGTACCATGCTCTGGCTTCAATTACTCCATTTAACTTTAAATAGACATTGCTACAAGTCTTACTGATACAAAGAACATCTGGTGTCAATAAATTGCAGCAGGAGGTGCCATGTGGGAAGAAACCCAAGAACTAAACACATCTCTGGGCACATCCATCAGGACATGAGCCTGCATGTCATGGCATTCTGCCACTTATCTTCCTAAATGATATCACAGTGGAACTGGCTCTAGGGGTTAAGTCAGCCTGGCATCATTTTGATTTTCATTGTAGCAGTGCTTGACTCACTGACCTGAAGTTCCAGACATGAAACACATAGTTCAGATGATGATATCATTGAGGTTGACTTTTGCTAAACAGGAAAGGCATGGAATTAAGAGGACATGAAGGGGACACTTTTTCTGGGTCTAGTACAGAGTGTTTACTGAAGGATGTTGTAAGGAAGTCAGAATAAAAACTTTCTTCCTCAAACCACCACCCAAACAATACTATCAGAACATGGAGTGCTAAAGTTTCCATAGGAAAATGTATTTACTTCCTGCAGTTTGAATGTTGATTTGTACCAAATCCAGAGAGCACAATATTTATTGGTTAAATAGAGAAAAATCTTTGCCTGCTTCTAAGCTTTAGAAAATGAACTCTTTACTTGCAATGCACTGTAGCACTGTTCTCCCACTGTTCATCAATTTGCTCGAGCGGGCCCAGTAATGTCTCCATCGTGAGACTTGTTGTTACTGTGTTTGGCATGTTGAATACATCATGGGGAGCTTGCCAGGCTTTGCCGTGAGGGGAGATACTCTCGGTAGCTTGCCGGGGTCTCCGAGAGGTGCGGAGGAATCGAACTCGGGTCGTCGACCGCATGGGCCGCATGCAAGGCAAACGCCTACCTGCTGTGCTAACGCCTCCGCCCTTACTTGCAATAAGATATTGTAAAAGCAATTTAGAAAATATATAATGCAAATGTAATCTTAATTATGTATATGAGATCTCTGGGTCAAACACTACTAATAAGATCACTGCAAAGAAGAATGTTTCTAATCTTAGGTCTTTTTAAAATGATCTTTTACCTGAAATTATTATTGAGACACATTTTAGAATACATCTAGTTTTCAATGAATTTTTCTCTTTTTCTGAGAGTATTGGTTTGTAGCATTGACTTAGTTTAGGAGTAGAGTTTCACACATTGGTAAGTGTATACATACAACCCAGGAAACGTCTAATTACCATCCTCTATTGTGCATCATTGTTGTCAGAGTCTAAAGGTCTAAGATCAAACTCTTGTTTGATCCTGTTTGTTCACTTTCTTTGACTATTTATCTTCCACAATATGGGTAAAATCATATGGCATTTGTCTTTGTCCAGTAAACTTATTTCACTTAGCAAAATACCCTGTAGGTTCATTCATGTTGTTGCAAATGCCAGACTTTTCCATTTTTTAAATAATCTAGCAATGTCTATTTATGCATATGTGCCATATGTTATTTTAAATAATATTGCATTATACTTGATTTTATTAATTCATTTTTTACATTTTCTTTAAGCTTTTTAAAAGATAATGATATTTTACAATATTAAATATGTTTAACATGCCCACTATCAAAATGATTCTCCCAAAAGAAATCCCAACTTTTTCCAGTCTGTAGACAGTATTATCTAAAATAAGTGTCTTGTGATGCAAAAGCTTAATTTGATATTCTTTAATTAATTTACTTTTGTTTTCATTTATCTTGCCCTTGGATATATATCAACAGAGACATCCCTAAAACTAATACCAAATAATTGATCCTATCTATAGCATTTTTGTTTGTAATTTATTTAAATTTGTACTCTATTCATAGAATATGGTTAAGCAATGAATGGAACAATTTGAAAAAAAGGTGCATTTGTTGGGGTATTTTTGAGAGAGCACAACATACTCTCCCTTTGAAAAGTGAAATTCGGTGAACATATTGATAACCTAGGAAATTCAGAGTCCCCATGTTAAAGAATTTTATTTGTTTTCAGACCAGATTTATAAACACAGCATTAACTTTTATCTACTCAGGAAAACAATGCAATTCTCTCTTGTGGAGAGAATATATTTAGAGTTTTGGTATTGCCTTGACCTTTTTAAAGAGCCATTGTTAGCATGTTGTTAAATGGCAATTTTTTTATATTGATATTACTATTTTAAAGAATTAATGTGTACTTTTACATATATCATTCATTCATTATATATCTCATGTTCAGTAAGTGTAGTTCATTTAGAAGTGAGATTACATTAACCTATAAAAAATGTAGTTTATAACAGGATGATCTAGATCAACCTTTTTTTGCATTTTTATGTTTCTTCCTAGGATAGATATTTCAATGACTCTTAATTTTAAATTAATAAATTGAATTACTGCTAAATATACTTATTTGCACCACTCATAGTTTGTCATAATAATTAAATAAGATAATGCCTGTGATTATCTTATTTAACAAGATAATTATTAAATTATTGCTGGAGTGATAGCACAGCGGTTAGGGCACTTGCCTTGCACATGACCAACCCGGGTTTGATTCCTCCGTCCCTCTCGGAGAGCCTGGCAAGCTATTGAGAAGATGCCACTTGCACAGTAGAGCCTGGCAAGCTCCCCATGGTGTATTCAATATGCCAAAAACAGTAACAAATCTCACAACGGAGAAGTTACTGGTGCCTGCTGGAGCAAATCAAGGAACAACAGGAGGACAGTGCTACAGTGCTACAATGCCTGTGATGGCTTACTTGTTTTGAAATCTGTTGCAAAATTTTTCACTAAGAACTGGGGCTACACTGATGTATAGGGGACACATAAGCAGAGGTATCTTGCAGATAAGCAATCCCAGTTGTATTTAGACAAATGCATAGGGAGCTTAACAAGTTAAGTATTATTAGGATTAATATGGGTAGGGTTTCTAATACGCACAGACTTAGAAAAACAGAATAGATTTCTGGACACAGTGACAACTTTCTTAGTTGAAAGATAACTAGGTAAAGTGTAAAGGCAACGTTTTTTAGATGGAGAATGCAATAAGATCAGGGAGGAATGCTGCACATATCATATTTGGTAGCTAAAAGTGACTTCGATATATTTGAAGTATTAAGTTGGAAATATTGGACCATAGAATGGTAAGTCATTAAATGAGAGAGGTCAGTAAAGAGCAAATGACTTTAAGCCACGTCAAGGAGTTTGGACTTGAACCTGACAGCACTGCAGAGCCCAAATAAAAAGCCTAATTAAAAAATTATATAGGAATAATGTGTCACTTTATAAACACCTTTTACTATTGGATTTTTGTAAATTGTTTTGTGGGCATATTCATATTTTCTAATCAACTTTTTTTTTCTCTTTGGGTCACACCCAGCAATCCACAGGGGTTACTGCTGGCTCTGCACTCAGGAATTACTCCTGGCGATGCTTAGGGGACCATATGGGATGCTGGGAATCGAACCCGGGTCGGCCACGTGCAAGTCAAACACCCTACCCACTGTGCTATCACTCCTGCCCCCTCTAACCAACTTTTAAGGAATTATTTTGAGGTAGGATCTTACATAAAAATGTTGCTCAGCAATCTACTGTACATCTGTATCCTTCTTATTTTATGCTGCACACATATTTCTAATTGACTTAACCTACAATTGAACAAATTTAGAAAAGTAGTGGCAAAGCATAAACTAATCTGGAAGTACAGAAAACCTATGGACATTTCTGAATTTCAGCTGAAATCACTTTGACAGTTCTTTTACTATTTCCCACAAGAGGTTAATTCAATTGGCACGAACGACTTTATCAAGCATCACAAGTACAACTAACAACCAACCAATATTTTGTCAAGAAACTGATTTTTTTCCCAGGAAATGATCTGTTCAATTGGCTGCTCTTAAATTTTGTAACCTATTTTAGGGAGTCATGATTTGGAATAAATTCTTTACCATGTTTTCATTTTATTGTGTCTTTAGTCTGCATAAATTTACAGCATTTTTTTTGAGAAACTTGCTTGTCTTTCAGCTGGAATCCTCATCATTTGTTACTGATGTCTTTAGATGAAAGAAGCTGTCCCTATTAAAGTTAGGAAAGGACTGTCCCCATTAACATTGCTCCTTGGACACATATGGAAACACTTCCCCAGGAGATTACCCAATTGCTCTTTCTTCCTTGTTTTTGCAATAGTCAGCTGTTTAAGTTACATTCCAGTCATGATGCAGTGATATAAAGGTAGAGTCAGGACGAGATTTTATAAAATATACCTCCTCATTAAGCTCTCCTTTTGAGATAGAGATCTAAGTGTACCATTAACTCATGTTCCCTATTACAACTAATTTAAACCTGCAGAAAAGTAAATTGGAGATACGCTTTCTAAAATATGCAACAATCCAAAGTACCCAACTCTGAAGGAAAAATTGGGATACCTAAGCAATTGATTCTATAGAAATGTAAAAAGCATTAGGAGAAATAGAGTATGTTGTATGCTAATAAAACAATCTGAAGAGATGGAGAGGGAACAGATAATGAAAAGGGAAGGGAGGGACAGATGAATGAAAAAGAAGGTGGTGGAGTGACATCTTTGAGAAGTAAAATGAGTCTGAATTTTGAGTTCCAAGAAACCAGAAGTATGGAAAGGGATTAGATTCTGAGATGTTAGGTTATAGGAGCCAGATTTTAGGAGCAGTGTCTCCTTAATTTCAAGTGGTGACATATCCAGTGATAAATTTTTCTCTGAGACATATTGGAAGCAAACTCCCCTGCCTTGCCAGCTGAGAGTGAGACTGTCCTGCAGAAGAATCCATGATTAAGAAATAGTGAATATTTTGGATTCTGGAGAAGTCTCTAAGAAAGAAAGTTTAAGAGGAGCGAATTACACCCATATCTTCAGCTATATGATTTGTAAATGATGATGGGTTCATTCAACAACAAAATCTCTCTAAACGGTTGCTGATACATTAGCTTTGTGGTCCTAAAGGACTCAGACTGCCCAAAGCTTGTTCAAGGAGTACTTACTGCAGATGTTCATTTGTTCACATCTCTCTGGTCAAGAATCTTAACCTGGTATCTGGGTCCTGAGGTGTCTGTGTCATTCATTTAAAATAAAATAAACACTGTGATTTACAAAGCTGTTCATAATACAGTTGTTCTGGGCATTCAGTGTTCCAACACCAATATCACCACCATAGTGACCTTTCCTCCACTGTTGATCTTATTTTCCTGACCATTTCCCAAGCCTGCCCCCTTGCAGGCACAAAATAATTTATTTTATATTGCTTGTTACAACTAACTGGTTAATGGATTTTTCAAAGAATACTCTGCTAAAAGAAAATTTGTGAAAATTGTTATTTTGCTTGATATAACTAAGTGTAAATGGAATTACCAAAATTCTTCAGTAAAAGAAAATCTGTAAAAATTCTTATATTTTCTTGTTATAAATAAATGACTAATGAAATTATCAAAAATGCTTTCACTTGATCACTTGACTTCCCATTAATCATCGATTTGCTCAAGCGGGTGCCAGTAACGTCTTCATTTGTCCCTGTCGCGTGCTAGTGTAGCCCAATGGCGTCTGTTCATTCTAGGAACACGAAGAGCCTCAAACCATCGTTCATGATCTTGATGAAGAAGTCTGACCATCTGGTAGGTGGGCGTCCACGCGGTCTTTTGACATCCTGTGGAATCCAGTTGGTAACGGCTCTAGTCCAGCAGTCATCTCTAAATCTCATTACATGACCAGCCCATCTGATTTTTGACTCCTTGGCAAACGAAACAGTGTCCCTTGATTCTTGATCGTCAACGGAGGTCCAAACTCCGGATTCTATCTCTCATTTGAAACGTGATACTCCAAGCATAGCTCTTTCAATTCCTCTTTGGGAGACCCGAATAGCGTTCTCATTCTGTTTGCGTAGGGCCCAGGTCTCTGAGGCATATGTTAATGCAGGAAGAACAGTGGAATAGAAGAGATGTGCCCAGAGCCAGAGGTTCTTCATCCTTTTAGCTATTTCTTCGATGTTCTTGAAGGGGTTCCAAGCCGGTCTCTTCCTCCTGTGCAGCTCAGGTGCCAGGTCATTTGTCAAGTTGACTTCTCGACCTAGATACACATAACTGTTGCATTCAGAGATGGTAGTTCCGTTGAGAGCGAATGAAGGGTCAGGAACGAGACTGTTTCTCATAAACATTGTCTTTGTAAGATTCAGCTCTAGTCTGACCTTTCCACACTCATGGTCGAAGTCGGACAGCATTTGTGCCGCTTGGCTAATGTTTGGTGTTACTAAAACAATGTCATCAGCAAAGCGGAGGTGATGTAGTTGCCGACCATCTATCTTCACTCCCATTCCTTCCCATTCCAGTCGTCTCATGATGTTCTCGAGGGTGGCACTGAAGAGTTTTGATGAAATGGTATCACCCTGCCGAACCCTTCTCTTGACATCAATGATTACTTCTTTGTAGAATGGTGAGATCCTGGTAGTGAATCCATAGTACAGCTCACAGAGGATCCTGATGTATTGAGTTTGAATGCCCTGATTGGCATAAATGCTTTAGTAAAAAAATTTGTGAAAATTGTTATATCTTACCATTGGGTCATTAGGTCCTTGTCTGAGGGCTGTTTGTTGCTAGTCCAGTTTTTTATATTATTTTTTCTGTTCATTTGCTCGAGCGGGCCCAGTAACGTCTCCATTGGAGACTTTGTTGTTACTGTGTCTGGCATATCGAATACTCTTGGTAGCTTGCCGGGCTCTCCAAGAGGGGCGGAGGAATCGAACTCGGGTCGGCCATGTTGGCCGCGTGTAAGGCGAACACCCTACCCGCTGTGCTATCGCTCCATCCAAACTCTATTGAAACTACTACCAACTCATTTAATTTCAAGGTAAATGGTCCAGTGGGATAGTTCAGGGGATAAAATTCTTGCCCTGCCTGAATTCTGCCTGAGTTAGATCCTTGGAACATGAGAAGTTTACCTGAGCACTTCCAGGAGTGATCCCTGAGAATAGAGCCAGGTGTAAACCCCAAATACCACTGGGAATGGCTTAAAGACTCCCCTACCTAAAAAGTTTAAGAGCAGGGGGCTGGAGCGATAGCACAGCGGGTAGGACGTTCGCCTTACACGCGGCCAACATGGCTGACCCGAGTTCGATTCCTCGCCCCTCTTGGGGAGCCCGGCAAGCTACCGAGAGTATTCGATATGCCAGACACAGTAACAACAAAGTCTCCAATGGAGACGTTACTGGGCCCACTCGAGCAAATCGACGATCAATGGGAGGGCCTTTACCTTTACCTTTACCTTTCTGTTCATGGAACTTGTCAATTTCTACGTAATTTTTCTATCTAATTTGGTGTGCTCCTACTGGGATGTCAATATTGTGCAATTTGGAGGGGTTCTGCAGCCACTTATGTGGCCAGATGCCAGAGAAACTCCAGGATCTGATGACCTGAACCAATTAGTTTATATGGTAGCAGTGGGACGTGAGTGTGGTTTCTGGGGCTCCTGGAGGTATGATGTGGCAGGAGGGAGTAGTGGGTGGGGGGCACTGTCCACCCCCAGTTCGTGAAGATCCCAGAGTTTTCAGCCTGAAAACTAATGTACTTGGAAATTTTCATCAGTTTGGTGTCTGCAGAAATTAGCTGTGAAGCAGTGGAGTTGGGCCATTGGCATGGGAGCAGCTGTGAGGGGTGGTTGTGGCTACCAAGGCTAAGGCAGAATACAGACTGGGCCCACCCCATCCTGAGGATGCCTCAGAGTTTTCATCTTCGAGATCCATGTACCCATGAATTTTTTGCAGCTTGGCTTTCATCTCTTCCAAGATTTAGGTGTGAACTTTAGGGATGGGTCAATGGATGAGTTTATGTGGTAGCAACGGTCTGTTTCATTCTTAACAGTAACTACCCAGTGCTGAACAACACCCATTCAATCCCTTTTGAAAATTGGACAGAGTTTTGTGTGACCAGAGCAAGATGTGAAAAGTTTGTCCAGCAGTCCTTTAATTAGAGACTTGGGAGCCTTGCTGCTAGATAAGTTCCACGTGTCTATCAGACATCAGAAAAACAGCATATGCTGGAGTTCTGGCACAGGTTTGACAGACTTTTCATTTGTTGGAAGTATAGTTGTCTCTGGTGAGGTGAGGAATAATTGTGAGATTTCACCAGTCTTTATGGATAGAAGGATGAGAATAAAGATTCAACAACCAGAGTGGACTGTGCTAATTCTCTCTTTTTTTTTTTTAAATAGAAACTTTTATTCAGAATTAAAGCAAGTACTTGAGTGTCACACACACACTATTACACGGGAACTAGCGGCTAATCCGGAGCGTTTTATTTGCACAATCACAACATGCGGGCAAACCCGGGTTGGGGCTGGGGCGGAGCCGAGGGTCCGGGGTGCGGGACTGGGGAGGGGGGGGCGCCCCTACTCCTCCTCCCCCGACAACTCTCTCTCCATCGTGTAGGCCATGAAGCACGCGTCGGGGCTCTTGGGGACCAGGGGGTGGCCCGGTCTCACGATCTCGAAGCCCAAGAAGCTGAAGGTCCGGAGCAGGGCGGCTCGGTCGTCGCGGCTCTTGGGGAAGCAGATGAAGACGTGCTGCACGCGCAGCTGCTCCTCCGCGAACTCCAGCAGCACCGCGAGGCTGTCCTTGCTCCCCTCGGGCAGCGGGCCCCCCCGGGATCTCGATGTAGAGGCCGCTGCCGCTGAGCACCGCCCGCCAGTGGACGGCCCTGGCCTCGGTGAGCCGAGACTGCACGTGCAGGATCCGCGTCGGGCTGCTCGTCCCTTCCTCGGTCACGTCCAGCCGATGGTCCGAGTACAATAAGTTAGCTGGCGGACTGCGATCCCTCTGGCTATTCCCTCGCCCACCTGGGATCTTCGGGGGTGGGTGAGGGGCATCAGGAACGCCACCGAGGCCCTGGACCCGGGTGACTGCAGCAGTTGGGGGACACCCTGGAACTCTCGCTGCTGCGGCCGCCGCGGCTGTGCAGGCTGAGGAGCGGCATGGTGCGGCTGGCGTGGACGGCGGCGCTGGGTTTATCCCCTTCCTTCTCTCTGGCGAAGCAGTGGCTGTTGAGGATGCGCTGCAGGGAGGATTTCACCATCCGGCCGCTGGGGTCCGAAACCAGCAGAACCTCCGCTGCGCCTCTCCGCGCCGCCGCTGCTCGCCGTCCGCCAGACTGTGCTAATTCTTGACCTCTGCTATTTCTCTACCCTTTGACCTTGTGTCCTTTCTATCATCTGTGTGGCTTGGGTGGGGCAGAGATGGTAGAGGCAGACCTGCTGTTTTTCCCGTTTTTGTCTACCTGCTTCTAGTTGTGATTGGTCAGTGCAAGCTGCTAATTATTGTTTAAAAGATGGGAGAAAAGAAGAGTCAGATTGATTTTCTTTCCCCTCTATTCTCAACTTTTGAATCACAAATAGAGTGGTCATAGCTACTGCTTCTTTATCACTAGAACTTCTAGTCACCCAGCTCATCATGGCTCTAGTGTCTTTCAGATAATTCTAGTATTAGCTTGTTTTAACCCTTCGTCAGCATTACAGATTTGGTATCTGCTTCACTCATCTCGGTTGCATCTTCTCTGTTCATATTAGTAATGATTTATTCTTAATGTCACTGTTTTTTTCTGATGTAAGTTCCCTCCAGTTTATTTGTTTTTAATTTTTAAATTTAGGGGAGTTTGGGATTTAAGAGAGTCACACCTGGTAGTGTTTGAGAGTTTCTCTTGGTTCTGTATTTGGGGTCCTCAGTGGTACTGGGGATTGAGCAGTGATGGGCAAGGCAAGGCCTTTAAGCCCTCTACTATCTTTTTGTGCCCTAAATTCCATGCATTTTAAGATTTTTAGTATTGAAAAGCAGTGATTCACATGTGAAAAGACTGGCTTTAATAACTTTATATTTTTTATTTAGTCTATTAATCTACACAGAGTAGTTTGGTAATTCAAGTTTACTACAGGTAGAGCTTTGTTAAATGACTACAGATTTTTTTAAGAGGCAGAGAAAGAAATTGAGACAAATGCAAAGGAGATCATTATTGATCTTAAACTTTTTTTTGTTTTTTTTTGGGGGGGGTCACACCCGGCGATGCACAGGAATTACTCCTGGCTCTTCACTCAGGAATTACTCCTGCGGTGCTCAGGAGACCATATGGGATGCTGGAAATCGAACCCAGGTCGGCCACATGCAAGGCAAATGCCCTATCCGCTATGCTATCACTCCAGCCCCCTGCTCTTAAACTTTTTAGGTAGGGGAGTCTTTAAGCCATTCCCAGTGGTATTTGGGGATTACACCTGGCTCTATTCTCAGGGATCACTCCTGGAAGTGCTCAGGTAAACTTTTTATGTTCCAAGGATCTAACTCAGGCAGAATTCAGGCAGGGCAAGAATTTTATCCCCTGAACTATCCCACTGGACCATTTACCTTGAAATTAAATGAGTTGGTAGTAGTTTCAATAGAGTTTAAATACCAGAATGACAACAGGATTTTGGAGTTAAGATACTACAGTATATGAGCTAAACAGTTAGAAAATGATGATTTAAGAATAATAATTTTGTATTGAGATTCTGAGAAATTTATAATGATTGGTAAATAGAGCAGAGCTATCAGTAATCTATTTTAGATCTTAAAGAAAAGCAAATTCATTTTGCTACTTTTGTATATCTGTGATAATCTTAATAAAAACAAGTTCATTGCATATTACTTTTTATTATATAGTATTCAAGTGTTCTAGTTCTCTATGCACCTAAGTAGAATGCCATCAAGTTGAAATTATAAATTTAATATGCTTTGGATGTTTAAAATTTATGTTACTTATTTCATCTTGTTTTTAAAAATTGAATTCCATATTGAAATTTAATTATACAGAAATTTAGATTTATATTTACATTAATTTCTGACTTGTGTTTCAGATCCTTTTGTGCTTCTGATTCATTAGTTGAATTATTTTTCTTCTTGCAATGTTTAATTAACTGATATGTACACAGAAATGGTATCTATTCTATATTATATATTACTTTGTTAAGTTGACCCATGCTTACTAACAAGAGAATTTGAAGAAACACATATTCTCCTTTAACTGGTAATCTTTGATAATTAATAAATTGATGGCAGTTTTAAAAAGTGTTCAAGAAATTATTGAGTTATATTATAAAGTTTATAAATGTATTAAGTATTCCTTAAGGTTTGTGAAAAAAATAAAAAAGCAAGCCCACATGCAGTTAAAAGCTAAGGTAAAACAAATATGAAGTTGGAAAGCCATTTTCTTTTATGATGGAAATTCACTCTCGGTAATATTCTGAAAGGCTACAAGTTGAGGTGTTTAAGAGCTAGGTTCTGGAATTCTGAATCTTGGCTTTCAGTACTGTCTTTGCTACTTATTAGATTTACTTTGGGCATGTGGTCCAAATGTTCCAAGTCTAAATTTCCTCTGCTCTAAAGTAGCAGTAATAAAATAACCGATTTTATAGATATTTTAATTAAAATTTAGTACAATTTCAGAGTAATAGTATTCCATTGTAAAATAGTATTTCACTGCCAACATCAGGAATTCTCTAAAGAAATTATCCCATACCTAGACTATTCCTTTTCTATTCTGTTTGCCAAATCACTCTTTAATGCTAAAAAGTCTTGTATAGAGTTTAAAATAACTTACTAGAGATGGAGTGGTTACTCTAGTGCTATAGAAAATACTTACTAGTATCCCTTTTAATATCAAGTCTTTTTAATAATATTAGGTTACTGTTATGTACTAAATGTTTATGTTTTTCCCAAATTCATGGGTTGAGTCCTAATCCCAATGTGATAGTATTTGGAGGTAAGGACTTTGAGAAATCAGTTAAGTTTTGTGGGGGTTTATGGGAATGGAATCCCATAATAGAATGAGTGTCCATTTAAAATGAGGAAGACTGATTAGAGAAAGGGAGGAGAAGGTTGATTGAGGGACACTCTGGTTGAGGGTGTCGTGTTGGATCATAATATGTATAAAACCCTATCATTAATAGTATTAAAAATCACAGTTCATAAAATAAAAACTATTAAATAACAGCCATGATTCATTTATAAAAAATAGCATATAGAAAATAAAATAAGGTTGAGGGAGCAAAAGACTAGAAATAATTCTCTCTATTAAGAAAGTCAAAATAAGAGAACAAAGAGCACAGTTCTAATACAAGTATATATTAAGAAACCAAGGTTTTTTTCTTTTCTTTTTGGGTTGCACCCGGCATTGCACAGGGGTTATTTCTGCCTCACTCGGGAATGACTCCTGACAGTGCTCGGGGGACCAACTGGGATGCTGGGAATCGAACCCAAGTTGGTCACGTGCAAGACAAATACCCTACCCGCTGTGCTGTCACACCAGCCCCAAGAAGCCAAAATTTTTGACTTTTCAGTCACCACTTTCAGTGACTAGCTTTATTTTTAGTATCAATTTTCAAAAACAAATCAAAATTTCTATACTATTCAATCAAGATCAAATGTTTATTTTTCGGTTTTTTTTCTAAAACACGTATCAATGAAGGATTAAAATTAGAATTTTGGTGGTTAACACTGTAACAGAGTCAATTTACACTGAAACCTATATAATGTTATAAGCCAATCTCGCATCCATAAAAAAGGAAGAGAAAAAAGATTCCCCTGGCCCTTTCTAGGTAGGTATACAAAAGAGAAAAGCCAAGTGAGAAGTTAACTAGGAAGAAAAATTAGACCATGCTGGCACCCTGATCTCAGACTTTTGGTTTTGGCAAGTTTATTCTACCAGCTCAAACTGACTAAGTTAATTATTCTATAGTGATTCACTCACACAGTGATTTTGTTGATAGGACAATATTTTGACAGGTCTGGCAACTCTAGAAATCGATGGAGCTAACTCTAGGTTGCCATCTGTAATGATATTTGAATTCATGGACAGTTACTTATGCTTAATGCTAAGGCTGTGCCTGATTCAAATTCTGATTGCCAGGGAAAGAGAATTCATTAAAAATCAATGTGACATGAAAAATTGCGGAAAATACATCTGTGGTTATGAAAAAAATAGTGATTTATAAGTCTCTGTAATAAACATCTCCCAATACACTCTAAAGTAGCAGAAGGGCCCTTTGGTTGAAATATTATAAAAAATTAGATCTCTTTGGGGAAGAGTTACTTACATTAAAGCCTAATCTGAGAAATTAATAGCCACTTAGTATATTGCCACACTGTTTTTATTTACCAAGTATGTTTAGTTTGTAAGACAGCATGGTTGGAGAACGGAACTGGGATCCAGAGGTGGTGCCAGGCAACCCCATCCCTCGGTGCCTCATGTGGAGATTCATAGACCCACCACCACATGCCTGTATCTCTTCATCTGTCAAGTGAAGGGGAGTCTCCCATCCCTTTCCATCCCCATGTCTTCTCATTCTATCTATTGATTTTATAGACTTTAAGGTTTCTATGTGTCATTTATTTATCTCCCATTGCCTGATTTTCAGATGGCTAAGATACAAGAATATTTCATGTGCTTTATGATCTGAATTACTTGACCTTACGCAGCCTCTTAGTATATCTGGAACAAATTTGCCCTCAACTCATATTCGGCTTCTCCCTCCTTGGCCTTCTTCATTTCCCACCTCTTTCCATGACTTTTTTTTTCAGTCTGTCTCAGTTTTATGAGATTGTTTTTTTAAAACAAAATGCACTGTGGATGATTTGGAGGAAATGATGAGGTCATTGGTTGCTGGGTAACTGCACATTAACCGTTATTCAGAGTTTAATAAAATTGTTTTATCTGGTTCCAGGGTGTTCCCAAAAGCTCATTGTTAGTGATCCCATGTTCTTTTAATGGAAAAGAAAGTAAACTTAGAAGAATTTTTAGGATTTTGCACAAATTTATACTTTTTATTTCAAATTGGTACTTTTTTTTATCAGACAAAAATTTTAACCTGATTAGGTACTGTTCTTATTCTCTTGATAAATGCATATTTTCTTTTCTTTTTTTTTTCTTTTTGGGTCACACCAGGAGATGCACAGGGTTTACTTCTGGCTCTTCACTCAGGAATTACTCCTGGCGATGCTTGGAGGACCATTATAAAATGTTTGGAATCGAACCCACATCGGCCTCATGCAAGGCAAATGCCCTACCCACTGTGCTATCGCTCCAGCCCCAGTAAGTGCATTTTTTAAAAAGAAATATATGAAAATATATAGTTAGATAGATGCAAACTTTCTCAAAATGTTTCCATACACTAAATGTAAAAAGCAGTGTACTATCTACTAAGTATGTTTCAAAGTTCAAAAGTAAAAAAACAAATAAACAACAAACAAACAACAATATAATTCCTCTACTACGAAAGTTTTTATTCATAGATTATTTCTTGAGGGGTGAGAATTCGTTCTTGAAGAGTATTTTCAAAAGGGATAATGAGTTCTTTGAGGTTTAAGAATACATACCTATTACCTTTATAAAAAATGACATTGACTAGAGGCATTTTGAGGTCACAATTTCATTACTTTGAAAATTCTGTGACAATTGCTCAATTTTCTTTTCTCCTTAAATATTTGGAAAACACTAGAAGCCAGACTGAAGTTTTTATTCTGATAGGAAAATACTTTTATCTGAATGTATGCCTGAAAAAAATTGCATGTAACTTTACCTCAAAAAATCAGGAAAAGTCTTATTGTTAATTTATCTGCATAAAATATTCAGATATATAACTATATAACCATCTTAAGCTTTAGAATTTATTTTGAGGAAAATTTTATGTATTGTATCAATGAAAACTTTTTTCATATCTAATTATTTCCATACTTCTAGTTATTTCTGCCCTCTTGCTCATGAAAAATAATCTTGTCCCACCAGCAGGGCTGAGAGAAAGCCTCAATACGTAGTTTTAATTATGCTTTTTAACTATATTCTTTTTAAAAATAAGTAATTTTTTGTTCTAATTTTTAATTTTATTATAGTTTAGGTAACCTGGTTGCTGTAATGTTAATGTGAATGGCTTAGATGCATAAAGTAACTCCACTTTCACTATCACCAAAGTGTCCCCCCCCACCAAGACAATGCACATTTGATATTTTATCTCTGTACATGATGACACAAGAATTTATAAATAAATAATCGTCACTCTTTGATTCCAATAATGGTCTACACGTTTCTCTCCCATATTTACCTGTTACAATCACCTGAAATACTTATGCTGTGTTTCTCTCAAATTTATAGATCACCATCAACAAACCCCTTCAATTCTCAAATTTTCTGATTATTTGTTTTAAGATTATGCCCTCCTAAAATCTGTCTGGGTAACCGTTGATGACCCTTCTTTGTCTGAAACTCTCAAGTGAGCCAGAAGTAAGCACTGCTGGGTGTGCCCCCTCCCAAAACAAAACAAAATATAAATGGCTAAAATACTACAATATAGACGTGTCGTCTTCATTTTGTTTTGTTTTTAATTGAAAAATGATATTTGCAATTAAACATTATTTAATTTAAAAATGTTTTATTTATTTTAATATAGAAAAAAGTCACAACTGTTAATACAGTTCTAAGAGTTAAAATTTATTAGGTAACGAACTACAATATTTAAATAAATAAGTATAAAAAATCAACTAGGGGAGCGCAGAGCAATAGTACAGTGGATAAGGCACTTGCCTTGCAAGGGGCAAACCAAAGTTCAATCCCAGGCATCTCATATGGTCCCCCAATCACTGTCAGAAGTAATTCCTGAGTTCAGAGCCAGGAATAAACCCTGATCGTTGCTAGGTGTAGCTCCAAAACCAAAATAAAAATCAATTTTATGTGAAAATTTTTATATCTAATTACAGGGTTATTAAGTCCTTGTCGAAGAATTTACTAAACTGTTTGTTGCTGAGATCTCCAAGCCTGCTCGGTTCGGGACTGGGCCTCCTCCACCCAGCTCCCCCACCTTCCAGCAGCTAGACAGTTACACCCACCAACTGCTGTGTAACCCCATCAACGGCCAGGATCCAGAGACTCTAAAACCAAGCTCCCGGAAGCTTATTCTCTTATTCTCTTATTCTCTAGTTCTCACTCTCAGAGAACTCGGCAGGCTACTGAGAATATCATACCCGCCTAAATGTCTGACTAGGAACACCTGGAAAGGAGATTAGAGGCTGCCCCAAAAGCTTAAATCCCTCTCAGAGAGCCCGGCAAGCTACAGAGTGTATCCTGCCCGCATGGCAGAGCCTGACAAGCTACCCGTGGCGTACTCGACATGTCAAAATAGTAACAACGAATGTTCCCCAATCCTCTGATCCTGAAGGAGCCCCCAATATGTCATCGTGCTACACTAGCACATGACAGGGACAAATGGAGACGTTACTGGGCCCTCTCAAGCAAATTGATGAACAATGGGGTGATAGAGATTGTGTTTGTTGCTGGTTGAGCCTTCTGTGTTATAGTTTTTGTTTGCTGACTTCTGTTGGCTCCTATGTTTCTTTCCCATCTAATTTGGCATGGTGCTACTGGGTCAATGAGTCAACATGGCATTGACTATGGGAGGTGGGTGTGGCTGCCAGGATTCTGGAAACATGGGGGGAGGGGGAGTGTTGGGAGGAAGCCATCCATACAGACACAAGAAAACATCAAAGGTTTCAGCTTAGACACTGGGTACCTGAAATTTCTCCTAGTTCAGTGTCTGCAGCAGTAGAGTTGAAACTTTGGTGTGGCTACAGTGGTAGCATGTGGTCAGAGCTGCTGGAGCTTTGTCTTGGTGAGCATTCAGCCTGGCTTCTTCCCAAGGGTGTCCCAGGTTTGCAGCTGTGGAGATGGCGATTTCATAAATTTTAGCGGTTTGGTGGACATCTCCTGTTGAGATTTAGTTCGAAATCGGTAGAGTAGGACCTGTGCATGAATCAACATGGCACACGGTATATTTCATTATTTTCTATCTTGTGAAGTATAGCATATATGAATGTAAAAAATTTCAAAGTAAAATGAGACAAAGAAAATGCTTTCATAAACCATTATTATTTTCTAGAAGTAAGACAAAGGCAAAGTTGTTCAGAAAAGAAATCCTTTTTAAAAGAAGGACTGGGAAACACAATTTTCTAACGCTTTAAAGGAAGCGTCTTCATTAAATTGTATAAAATTCAAAGTAGTTATGTGTTTTCTGAAAAGTTGGAAGAGAGTGAAAAGTAGAGAGCTTAACTGAAAATATAATCATGGAAAAGTGTTTTAGAATAAAATATAATTACATATTTACCACTATTATATTAAACAGAAGAAAGAAAAAGAAATACATAGCTTACATTAAAAAATGTATTTATTTATATATTTAAATCAGTTTTGGAAGCCAGAAGTTTACTGTTATCTTTGTTAATTATTTAATATCATTGACAAATATATATTCAAACTGATATAAACTGATAGATATAAATAATTAATGTTTATGAAACATTTAAAGAATAGTTTTAACTTTTATATTAACGATGACATAAAATTTCATCTAATCATGCAAAGTGCATTGAATTATTAATTGGAATTGTACTTCCTCTTTTGCCTAAAGGAAAGGACTAAATAAGTTTCATGTGTGAAAGATTGTGGGAAAACTAAAGATAGCTAAACTTAATGTTCATTTCTTGGAAACAGTTTTCTCTGAGTATTTTTAAATTGTAAGACCTGCCGCTACTGTCTTACTGTCTTTTTATGACATCTTATTATCTCATTCCTACTTTGGACAAACTTGCAGGCTATCGAATGTAGCCTGCCCACAGGGCAGAGTCTGGCAAACTCCCCGTGGCGTACCAAATATGCCAAATACCAGTAACAATGATGGGTCTCATTCTCCTAAAGAGCCGTGAATATAATCTCAGGGCTAGGATGAAAGAGACGTTACTGGGGCCTGCTCGAGGCAATCGAAGATTAACAGGATGATGAAATGAAAATGAAAATGAAAATTTTTAAATTGTACAAGCCTAAAATAAATGTTTCTAAAATAGTAGGTTTTTCATAGTTAAACGTGTGCATGTGATTTTAAAAATGGTAAAAAAGGGTGACTTTAAAGATAAATGTTTAAATTTGCAATCATGATAATTGGGAAATGAGAATTAAACTATTTGCTTATTAATCGTAAGCATGTGACATGCACTGTGACATTTTGTTGTACAGACTAGACTTTTGGCACTCTCGTTTATAGATTGTGAATATGTTGGGATCAATTAATGGCAATTATGATACCTATAACTGCCATCACAGAATTTTGGAGTGTACTGTAATTAATGGTTCCCAGAAAACAGAAGCTCTGAGGGAAAGTCATTGGCATTTAAGACTGTCTTCTAAAATCCTATGGGTCCATTGTGATGTTAAGTTAAATGCCTTGTAGATAGGAAGTATTAATCTAGGGGTTGAGGGTGAGAATTCTAGGTTCAGTCCACTTGGGACAAAAATATCAGCATTACCACTTACTAATAAGATGAGAATGGAAAAAAAATTCTGTAGCTCAATTTCATCATGTATAAAATGAGAACAATAAAAACACCAGCTTCACACTATTTTACAAAGAATAAGTGTTACTTGCCATTATTATGCTCTTATGTAATACTATCAAATGCATCCATTTATATTTATGCATTTAATAGATGAATTTATTAAATTTATATTTAACCTGCATATTTAGTATGCAGTTTAAACTAATTGGAACATAGTTAAATAAGGAATGCCTCAACAAACAGGAATGTTCTTGCTCCCGGTGGTTTAGTAAAGTGGGGTGCTAGAGAGGTAATCTCAAGAAAAGAGTGCTTCTACCTCTCTGCTGAACACACCTCTGCCACCCTTACCCGGGCAAACACCTGGCCTGGGCCAGGACTGGTGATGTGATGTCCGCTGTGAGCACCTACCTGGCGCAGATGTTCACATCCTGAAAGCCCCACAAAGCAGCTGTCAAAGCATGTGCCTGCATGGGCTGGGATATGATCCCTGCGCCCATTTTTTTGAGGAGCCATGGATGGACTCAGGCTCGAAGGGGGAACTGCTGCTTGCAAGAAAGAAAAGTCAGGTCTAACCTTGGCATAGGTGTTCTGGGTCCATCACCTTCCCTCTCAAAAAAGAACTTCAGGAAACAAGATAGTTTTTTGTTGAATAAAATTTACTTTCAAAGACAAAAGGAGAGAGAGGATACGAAAATATGCGTTCAAGAAAGAACACAGAGAACACGGCTTCTCCAGAGTGGAAAAAGCCGGGGATGCTTTTAGGACGAGGTTATACGCAGTTGCTCCGCATACAGATAAAGCCTTGCGTTGTTGATGGCCCCCTCATAATTTCATAGATTCTTCTGTGGCTTCTGCTTTTCTGAAGGGGTCCACCCTTCCTGGGAGGGGCCTTAGATTTTTCTATCTGGGTGGTGCCTCAATTTCTCCTCTCCAAAGAATTCAAAAGGATGTGTGTGCTCTTCGTACATTTGCCTACTTCGGGATTAGGAAGTCTTCTGACAGTTTATTTTTTTCCCAAAAGTATATTACCAGGACCCCTCTACCTAGATGCCTGTAACACCTTAATAATAAAAACAGACACTGAAGAAAGTTGTAGATCAACACTTCTCACAATGGACACTCCAGGCCTTTAGTCTATTTCTCCGGACATCTAATATCTTTTTATCTGATTTTTTAAAGACTTTGTTAGAAATACAACTTTCCAACGATGCCTGAGTAATCAAGTCAATAAGAAAAGCATACACCAGGGACTGGAGAGATAGTACAGTGGGTAAGATGCTTGCTTGCCTTGGCATATAACTGACCCAGGTTTGTTCCTCCTGGGACTATATCATCCCATATAACCCCCAGACATCACTAGGAGTAATTCCTGAGTGCAGAGCCAGGAGTAACCTCAGAGAATCAGCGAGTTTGGCCCTCAAACAAAAAGCATACCTACAAGCTCAGAAGCAAGAATTATTCTGAAGGATCACTTAATATGTGAAAAAGTAATTATTCTTCGCTCTTTTACAGCAAAAATCTTCTCCTTGTAAGAACTTCACATTAAGGGAGCCCTGCACAAAATCAGTGTCTTGAGGCCAGACCGATAGCATAGCGGTTAGGGCATTTAGTCTTGCACACAGGCGACCCAGGTTTGATCCGCAAATAGTCCCCTGGGCACTGCAAGGAGTAATTACTGAGTGCAGAGCTAAGAGTAACCCCTGAGCATTTGGAGTGTGACCCAAAAGCAAAACAAAACAAAACAAAACACAAAATCAATATCTCTATTGAGCCACAGAATCTAATTGCTCTTGGTGTTTCATGTGATGAATATTTTATCGAAAACTTTTCTTACTCTTAAAACATATTTTTTTAAAAAAATTTTTAAAAATTTAAAAATTTTTAAAATTTAAAATAAAAAAAAAAGCCATTTTCCTAACAATTCAGTAGGTCAGTAGGTCCATTTTCCTAACAATACAACAATAGCACTTCACACATTTGAATATTTTATGCAAAAATCATAAAACCTCTTCACTTTATCCTTTCCATTTACAATTTTTTCTACTTTTGTAGATAAAGCTTTTAAAGGAGTGGAAAAACTACAAACTTTTATTTTTGTATTTTGTTTTTGTTTTTTGTTTCCTCATAGTTTGGTACAGATTTTCTCCTCAGGATAATTCTACCCCCTACAGGAAATGAATAAATGATGGCATCCTGCCCATATGGCAGAGCCTGGCAAGCTCCCCACAGAGTATTCGATATGCCAAAAATAGTGACAAGTCTCACAATGGAGACGTTACTGGAGCCTGCTTGAGCAAATCGATGAACAATGGGACAACAGTGCTACAATGCTACCCTCATTATGAATTTAAGTTATTAAAGTACTACCCAGAGGGCTGGAGTGATAGTATACTGGGCTGGGTGTTTTCTTGCACACAGCCCAACCTGGATTTGATCCTGGCATTCCATATGATCATCTGTGCGTCACAAGGAGTAATTCCTGAGTGCAGACCCAGGAGTAACCCGGGAGAATTGCTGGGTCTGGTCCAAAGACAAAAAAAAAGAGCAGAGAAGGAAAGAACAAAAAAGGAAAGAAAAGAAAGAAAAGAAACAAGCAAACAAACCAAAAAACTGTCCAGAAAATAATCAAATTTTGTAAGTAAATAAATAAATAAAAAACTAGTACACATACTAGTAGTGTATGAGTAGTGCCTTCAGTGAAATGTGCTTTTCATAAGACATCTTGTGTTATAGAAATAAAAACTATCTTATATCTTTAATTAGAGAATTAGTAATTTCTCATTTCTCTCATTCGCTTTATAAAGGTCAAGCCATTTTCCTAACAATACAACAATAGCACTTCACACATTTGAAAATTTTATGCAAAAATCATAAAACCTCTTCACTTTGTCCTTTCCATTTACAATTTTTTCTACTTTTGTAGATAAAGCTTTTTCCTACATCAATATTCTTGTTTAAAAAAATGCAACTGCATAAATATGTCTCTTATTTTTAAACTTTGGTCTTTTAAATCTACTTAAATCTAAGTCAATAGATTCAGACTTATGTTTATCAGTTTTGTTTTAAATGTATGACAGTACTTAGTACACGAGGCAGAGGGACTGGGGGTATGATATGGGTCAATGATAGAGCATATTCAGCGAATGTGTGTGGCCCTGAATTTGATCCTCAACATCAAATTAAAAAAGAAAGAAAAAGAAGAAAATGTGGAAGAATACATTTCATCTTGGTATCTGTTCTGACGGCAATTGAAAGGTCATTTAAAGTGGATTTTGTAGAACACATAAGTGGTTTCTTTCAGTAGGTCCTTGGTCTGTGCTTTTTCTGCATACAACAGAGAGGTTAAACAGCTGGTCACCAGCTTCCCTGAATCAGTTACTAGCTTGACAGAGCAGAACCTAAGACACCATTTGTTGTTCTCCATGGTAGAGGCTAGGTGATTAAAACAGAATAAACATTCCAGAAGAAGAAAGAAGGAAAATACCTCAGAACAATTTGGGTGTGAAAAAAAAATCCCCTTTGAACCTCTTTAAAGAGACTCAGGGGACTATGTATAATGGGGATAAGAATATATGGTTAATATTAGGAAGAAGGTCATGTTACAAGGGAAGAAATATAAGGAAAGAACTTATCTCTCAGGAGTTAAAAATGTGGAGAGTTTTATCTTTATACAGAATTATATTTTTCACATTAGTTGTAGCCAAAGAAAAATTTTTGACATGTTTGTAGACCTTGCCTGGTTTCAGAGATAATTTCTGCTTCATTAGATATTTTTCTTCCTCTTGCCACTGATTTTCCTTCTTGATTGAAATAATAATCCCCTCCATTTTTTTTACAAGTTGAATAGATCGCAAGACTGTCTAATAATAGTCACATTGAGACTATTTTAAAATATGCTTTCAATTAAGTTATTTTTAGATTTAAAGAAATGTTGGGGCCAGAGAGATAGAAAATTGATCAGAGTGTTTGCCTTACTATAGACAGCCTGGGTTCAATCCTGGTCACCCCATATAGGCCTCTGAGTACAGCCAGGAAAGATCCCTGAGTGCAGTAAACTTGGAGCATAGTCAGCAGTGACTACCCCTCATCAAAAAAAGGACATGTTTAGAAGTAATATAAAATTACTGCATAGCCTCACCCAGTTTTGCCATTGTTAACATTTATGCTTCATGAAACTTTTGTCAAGAAGTTGATATTTATGTATAATTATTCACTAAAATGCAGATATTGTTTATATTCGTGTATTTTCCAGTTAATATTTTTTTTCTGGAATCAAATGGTTTCTATACTGCCTTTAGTTGTGATATCTTTCCAGGTTCTTTGGATCTATAGTAGTCCCATAATTTTTTCCTTATTTTTTATGAAATTGATTTCTCTTGATGAGTACTGGCTAGTTATCTCATAGAAAAAAATATTCCTTTTTCTGGGTTTATCTGGTTATCAGCTGCCTCATAGTTAAAGTAGGATTACAGATTTTGCAAAAGAATATTACAGGTGTCTGCCACCTAGTTCCCTGAGGGTCATTGGGTACAGCCCCTGGAGGTCCCCAGTAGCACTGATTTCCCCTGGTAACCCCCAGTCTTCAGGACCTAAGAAGTTCTAATCCTCAGGCCCTTCTTACATTGAACGGCTGGTCCAGTTTACCAAGAATCACTGTGAATGGCCTCAGGATCTCCTGGCCACATCTTGGGAGGCACTCCCTATCCCCTAATAAAATAATATTATAGGTAAAATAACAGAACATACTAGGGACAAACAGTATCCATACGATATTAGTGATGCTGTCAGCATTTAGTTAAGCTAATGTTTGCCAGTCTATTATTCTTTGCTTTCCATTTTCTGTTTCTTGGAAGTGAATCACTGACTCTGGCCTATTTTCAAATGATGTTGAAAGAAAAATGAAGATCTACCTCTTGGAAGGATCAAGGATCTTTTGTGTATAACTCCATGACTATTGAAGAATAAACGAAGACTATCAGATCAAGTTAAGTGACAAGCTTGGTGCTAAATTCATTTAATTCATTAAGCCATGCGAACTCACATGTCTCAAACAATATTGACATAACCTTTTAGAAAACAGTCGAAATAAAAATGTTACCTTTTTTGGTAGTCTCCCCATCAATGCTCAGAGGCCTAAGAGCTGTTTCCAGTGATGCTCTGCCCATCAGTGTAAGCGTCTAGTGATTCTGTTCTGGGGCAATGATGCTGATGACCAGTGGAGTTGATAACCACCAGGCTCACCCAATGGTGCTGGATTGAGGGTGGACATCTTGCTCATTAAGGCATATACTCCATCCCCTTGATTTATCTACCCAGCCACCAAATATTTTTGAATTGCCTTGTGGATTGGTGAAGTATTACAGGCCAGACTCACTTGGTAAGCCTGTGCTGCAGCTTAAAGAAATGAATCAAACAGTGGTAGTAGGAGGTCGTTCTCCTAAGTTTTTATGTCTTTTACTCAGCAATATCCAGATTTTGTCAGAACTTAAATATCAGATATGATCCCTGATATTTTTGAGCAATAAAAACCTGCATAAATGTTTACATGAATTAGTTCCAAATTCCGGTATGGAAAGCTTTTTGTATTTTTTTAATTGTTTATATTTAACTTCAGTGAGGTTTTACTTTGTGCAGCTGAGTTTCGCTTCCCAGATCCACAAGGTTACTGAAAATCTACCCTTAAAATGCATTCTTGGGGGACTAGAGTGGTAGCACAGCGGGTAGGGCGTTTGCCTTGCACGTGGTGAACCCGGGTTCGATTCCCAGCATCCCATACGGTCTCCCGAGCACTGCCAGGAGTGATTCCTGAGTGCATGATCCAGGAGTGACCCCTGTGCATCGCCGGGTGTAACCCAAAAAGAAAAAAAATGCATTCCTGGATGGGAAGACGAGTATGTCTTTGCTCTCTACATCAGCCAGAGGAACCTAAAGTGAGCCTCAGTCTGATTTTTAGTCTTCCTATAACATAAAAATATATATGTTTTAGCTTGAATCACTGTGAGATAGACCTTTACAAAGCTGTTAATAGAACACTTTTCTAAGACAAGGAATTCACCTGTATGTTCTAGTGTCATCAATTATCTTTTTAAAAAAATTTTATTGAATCAACATGAGATAGTTACAAGCTTTCATGTTTGGGTTACAATCACACAATGATCAAACACCCATCCCTCCACCAGTGCACATTCCCAACCACCAATTTCCCCGGGATACCCCCTCCTTTCCCACACTTCCCCTGCCTCCATGGCAGACAATATTCCCCATACTCTCTCTCTACTTTGGGGCACTATGGTTTGCAATTCAGACACTGAGAGGTTATCATGTTTGGTCCTTTATCTACTTTCTGCAGACATCTCCCATCCCGACGATTCCTTCAGCCATCTTTTTCTTAGTGATCCTTCTCCCCTTTGCTCATGAGACAGGCTTCCAGCTATGGAGCAATCTACCTGTCCCATGTATCTACTATCCTTAGGTGTCAGCCTCATGTTGTGTTGTTTTATACTCCACAAATGAGTGCAGTCCTTCTATGTCTGTCCCTCTCTTTCTGACTCATTTCACTCATACTCTCCATGTCTATCAATTTATAAGCAAAGTTCATGACTTCACTTCTCCTGACAGCTGCAAAGTATTCCATTGTGTAGATGTATCAAAGTTTCTTTAACCAGTCATCTGTCATATGGAAGTTCAATTTCTCTCCATATTGTTTTCCAGAAAGGCTGGACTAGTGGGCATTCCCACCAACAGTGAAAGAGTGTTCATTTTTCCCCACATCCACACCATCATTGGTTGCTTTTGTTCTTTTGAATGTGTGCCAGTCTCTGTAGTATGAGATTATATCTCATTGTTGATTTGATTTGCATCTCCCTGATGGCTAGCAATGTGGAGCATTTTTTCATGTGCCTTTTTGGCCATTTGTATTTCTTTTTTGAGGAAACTTCTGTTCATTTCTTACCCCCATTTTTTGATGAGGTTGGAGGTTTTTTCTTTCTTTTGATGGGGTTGGAGGTTTTTTCTTGTACTACTAGTGTCTTGTATATCATGGATATTAATCCCTCATGAGATAATCACTTAATCACTTAACTTCCCGTTAGTCATCGGTTTGCTCGAGCAGGCGCCAGTAACGTCTCCATTTGTCGCTGTCACGTGCTAGTGTAGCCCAATGGCATCTGTTCGCTCTGGGATCATGAAGAGCCTCAAACCGATCGTTCATGATCTTCATGAGAAGTCTGACCATCTGGTACGTGGGCGGCCACGTGGTCTTTTGACATCCCGTGGAATCTAGTCAGTAACAGCTCTAGTTCAGCGGTCGTCTTTAAATCTCATTATGTGACCAGCCCATCTGATTTTTGACACCTTGGCAAATGACACAGCATCCCTGATTCTTGATCATCGACGGATGTCGGAACTCCGGATTTTTTCTCTCATTTGAGTGAAATGTGAAATTCCAAGCATAGCTCATTCTATTCTTCTTTGGGAGACCTGAATACCATTCTCATCCTGTTTGCATAGGGCCCAGTTCTCTGAGGCATATGTTAATGCAGGTAGAACAGTGGAATCAAAGAGATGTGCCCAGAGCCGGAAGTTCTTCGTCCTCTTCGCTATTTCTTCGATGTTCTAAAAGGCGTTCCAAGCTGCTCTCTTCCTCCTGTGCAGCTCGGGTGCCAGGTCATTTGTCATGTTGACTTCTCGACCTAGGTACACATAGCTGTTGCATTCGGAGATGGTCGTTCCCTTGAGAGCGAATGGGGCATCAGGAACGAGGCTGTATCTCATAAACATTGTCTTCGTAAGATTCAGCTGTAGTCCTACCTTTCCACACTCACGGTCAAAGTCGGCCAGCATTTGTGCCGCTTGGCTGATGTTTGGTGTTATTAAAACAATGTCATCAGCAAAGCGGAGGTGGTGTAGTTGCCGACCATCTATCTTCACTCCCATTCCTTCCCATTCCAGTTGTCACATGAGGTTCTCAAGGATGGCACTGAAGAGTTTTTGTGAAATGGTATCACCCTGCCGAACCCCTCTCCTGACATCAACGATCACTTCTTTGTAGAATGGTGAGATCCTGGTAGTGAATCTGCAATAAAGCTCACAGAGGATCTTGATGTATTGGGCTTGAATGACCTGATTGGCTAGGGTTTCAATGACCGCTTCCGTCTCAACAGAATCAAAGGCCTTCTTTAAATCAATGAATGTTAAACAGAGCGGCATCTTGAACTCCCGAGAAACCTCAATGAGCTTGGTTATCGTGTGGATATGGTCGATGGTACTGAATCCTCTGCGGAACCCGGCTTGCTCGCATAGTTGTCCTTCATCTAGTGTTCTGCCAATCCTATTTAGGATGACTCGAGTGAACAACTTGTAGATGACATACAATAGGCAGATCGGGCGAAAGTTGCCAATGTCATGGATGTCTCCCTTCTTGAACAGTAGTACGGTCCTGCTGGTTTTCCATTGGGACAGAACCTTGCATTCAGACAGGTAGCGAGTGAAGAGCTGAGCCAGTGTATTGATGAGTACTGAAGGCAGGTTCTTCAGGTGTTCAGGCCTGACCTTGTCTGGGCCGGGTGCTGTTCATTTCTTTACCTACGAAATGGCGTGTCGGATTTCAGAAGGGAGAACGTGGGAACGACATATCCATTCTGTGGAATTTAGTATGTCGGCAAGTGGACATGGCTATCGAAGAGATTTGAGTAGAAGTCATGGATAACCTTCTCCATTGCCATTCTGGAGGATGTGATGGATCCATCAGGACGTCGGAGGGCAGTCATCTTGGTCTTGTAGTTGGCGAAGGACAGGTGGGCGTTATGAATACTTTTCCCAGCTTCTGCCGCATCTACCAGTGCTTCTGCTCTTCTCTCTTTGAGGTCTTCCTTTATCGCATCTCTGCACTGCTTTGCGAGCTTGGACGTTAGCTTGCGGTTGCCTGAGGCATGCGCCAAACCACGCTGGCGAATTAGCTCAAGAGTTTTCGAAGATAGGTGAATTTTTGTGGCTATCTCTCTCTTGGCGTTCCACGCACATTCATGGAAGTGCTGAACCAGTCGATCGTATTCCTCGTCAATGTTGTCAACAATGGCATCTTCCCATGTTGCCGCAACAGTGCCAAAGAGTTCCCATTTGGTGGTCATTCTGGGAGTTCTCTTTTTGAACTTTGCAGCCCTTTCTCCCCGCTCTGTGAAGTAGAATTTTGCACGAAGGAAACGGTGGTCCGATCCCGTTCAAAATTTTGGGACAACAGCGACATCGGTCAGGCAAAACCGTGGATTGAATATGATGTGGTCTATTTCGTTGTGGAATCGTCCACCGGGAGATTCCCATGTCCATCGTTTAGATTCTGCCTTCTGGAACTGTGAGTTACCATGGATGGTCTTGGTCGACATGATGAACTCAGACAGTCTCTCACCCTGTTCGTTCCATTCTAGGCCATGGGTCCCGATGTGAAGTTCTTCAGCTGATCTTCTCGGTCCTATCTTGCATTAAAATCACCCACAATGATCTTGTAGAAGGTGTGGTCTTCTTTATAGAACTTCTCTAGCTCCATGTAGAACTTCTCGATTTCTCTTTCATCATAGTGAGATGTTGGTGTGTAGACAACGAAGATAGAAACTGCAGGCAGTGAGCCACATCTATTCAAATGTAAATGTCTGATTCTGGTTGTGAGGCATTCGAATGAATCAATGCTCTTGGCTAAGTTTGTGTTGACAAGGACACCGACGCCTCCAACACCTCTTTTATCGCATGTTCCGAGGAACAATTCTTCTCCAGTGTCGAAAACGGCATGGTGAGATTCGTGCCTTCTTGTCTCGGTCAGACCAATGATGTCGTACTTGATCATTCGCGCTTGTACCATCAGGTCCTCGATGGATGCATCTGTTGCTAGCGTACATGCATTGAAAGTACAGATGATCATTTTTGTCTTCCTTCGTTGTGGCAGCCTAGTTCGGCCTTGAGATTTTGTCGGCCTCTCCTTTCTCATCCTTCTCAGTGCTGCCATGTCGGTGAAGCCTTCAGGGTCAGGTGGATGAGACCAGTTGTAGTTACTGGTTTTGGCATATCGAATACACAGCGGATAGCTTGCCAGGCTCTTCCGTGTGGGCGGAATACTCTCGGTAGCTTGCCAGTCTTTCCGAGAGGGATAGAGGCTTTTGGGGCGACCTCTAATCAACCTTGTAGGTGTTACCATATTTGAACCCTATCAAATACGGTACGACAATTCCTGAAGATGGGTATTTAGTGTCTTATGATGTGTCCGGAAAGCATCCTGAAGTGTGGCAGCGGCTGGATAGTGGAGGTAGTGTCCCTTATGAGATAGGTATTGGTTAAATATTCTTTCCCATTCTGAGGGCTCTTTCTTTATTTTGGTCACTGTTTCTTTTGAAGTGCAGAATCTTCTTTGTTTGATGTAGTCCCATTTGTTTATGTTTGCTTCCACTTGCATGGTCAGTGCTGCTTCATCTTTAAAGATTCATTTTTTTGCAGGTAGCTATCCAGTTTTCTCAGAACAACTTGTTGAAGAGGCTTTCCTTGTTTCACTTCACATTTCTTGCTCCTTTGTCAAACATTAAGTGGTCATATATTTGGGGATCTGAGACAGAATATTTGACTCTGTTCCATTGGTCTGAAGGCCTACTTCTACCCCAGTACCATGCTGTCTTAATTACTACTGCTTTGCAGTACAGTTAGAAGTTGTGGAGGGTGATGCCACCCATCTTCTTTTTCCCAAGGATTGTTTTAGCTATTTGTGGGGGTTTATTGTTCCATATAAATTTCAGGAGTGTTTTGTCTATTTCTTTGAAAAATTTCATGGGTATCCTGATAGGGACTGCATTGAATTTGTATACTGCTTTGGGCAGTATTGCCAGTTTGATAATGTTAATCCTCCCTATCCATGAGCAGGGGATACGTCTCCATTTCCTATATCCTCTTTTATTTCTTGAAGTGATGTTTTGTAATTTTCCTTGTATAGGTCCTTCACCTCTTTGGTTAAGCTGATTCTTGTACTTGATTTTCTGAGGTACTATTGTGAATGGGATTGTTTTTTTTAAATGTCTATTTCTTCTCTTTTGTTATTTGTATATAAGAAAGCCATGGACTTTTCGGTGTTGATTTTGTAGCCTGCCACTTTACTAAATCGACATATTGTTTCCTAGGAACTTTTCTGTAGAGTCTTTAGGGTTTTCTAAGTATAGTATCATATCATCTGCAAACAGTGATAGCTTGACTCTTCCCTTCCTATCTCTACTCCCATGATATCTTTCTCTTTCCTAACTGCAATGGCCAGGACTTCCAGTACTATATTGAATAGTAGTGGCAAAAGTGGGCAACCTTGTCTTGTGCCTGATCTTAGAGGGAAGGCTTTTAGTTTTTCCCCATTGAGAATGATACTTGCCGTGGGCTTGCCAATGGCTTTGATTATATTGAGGAAAGTTCCTTCAAAGCCTATTTTGCTGAGAGGTTTCATCATCAGTGGGTGCTGGATCTTGCTTTCTCTGTGTCTATTGATATGATCATGCGGTTTTTCTTTTGTTGATATGATAGATTATGTTGATTGATTTCCGAATGTTAAACCATCCTTGCATCCCTGGGATGAATCCTACTTGGTCATGGTGTATGATCTTTTTGATGAGTTGTTGGATTCTATTTGCTAATAGTTTGTTGAGGATCTTTGCATCTGTGTTCATCAGAGATATAGGCCTGTAATTCTCTTTCTTTGTGGTATTTCTGTCTGCTTTTGGTATCAGGGCGATATTTGCTTCATAGAAACTGTTTGGAAGTGTTTTTGATACTTCAATTTCATGGAAAAGCTTAAAGAGGATTGGGATTAAGTCCTCTTTAAAGATTTGGAAGAATTCACTAGTAAACCCATCTAGGCCAGGACTTTTGTGCTTGGGGAGACTTTTTATTGTCAGACTATTTATTTATTTCCTTGATGATGATAGGTCTGTTCAGGTATTCCAGTCTTGGGAGGTTATAGGAATCTAGGAATTTATCCATTTTCTCGAGGTCGTGTTCCATGGCATAAGGCTTCTTAAAGTACTCCCTGAGGATCCTTTGAATTTCTCTAGTTTCTGTTTAATGTCCCCCTTTTCATTTCTGATTCAGTTTACTAGGGTTTTCTCTTTCCCTTTCTTTGTAAGTTTTGCTAGAGGTTTATCGATTTTGTTTATTTTCTCGAAGAACCAGCTCCGGGAAGGGGCCCTGCCGCCGGGCAGGTACCTTGATGAGTGAGCAGAGAGTGCCTAGAACTGTTTAGCTTTGTGTACACTTGCTGTGCCTCAATTCCCATCCTGCGCAGATCAAGGATGAAAACCGACCATTCTCGGGGGTCTAGTTAGACGCGCGGCGTCAGGAAGGGGCCCTGCCATTGGGTGGGTATCTGGATGAGTGATGCCATCAGTTATCTTGAGTATACATCTGTTTCTATCAAGCAGAAATAACAAAAAAATAAATTTTCACAACATTTTGACTTTTGGTTTTTATTTTTTTAAAATAATAGGATAGCCAAAAATAACCATGTAAGAAAATATTTTAATCAAGAAAGCCTGAATCAGGCCCTATTCCAGGACTGATCATTTTATGTTTATTTATTGTTTGGGATGGTGGTGCTCAGGGCTTGCTTCTGGCTCTATACTCAGGAATCACTACTGATAGGGCTCAGAAAATCATATAGAGTGGTTGGCCTCAAACCTTGGTCTGGTGTGGGCAATGGCAAAGGCTTCAATATCTCTCTCGTCTGGTTATTTTTTAATCTTGATGACTTTCATTTTGTTTCTTTTAAATATGTTTTATGAATTGATAAACAACTTTTTAAATTAGAACTAATTTTTCTCTCAGATGTCTTTTACTCCCTGCCTTGTTATGTGGCTAGGGGAAAAATGCTGTTTATGAGACTGTTTATAAGACTCTTAAGGTATACATTTTTTCTTTTTCTCTTTTTTTTTTATTAGTGAATCACTGTGAGGTACAGTTACATACTTATTAACTTTCATGCTTGGGTTTCAGTCATACAATAATCGAGTACCCATCCCTCCACCAGTGCCCATTCTCCACCACCAATGATCTCAGTAGCCCTCCCACCAGCCCCTCCCCATCACCCCCTCTCCACCCTGTCTCTGTGGCAGGGCATTCCCTTTTGTTCTCTTTCCTTTTGGGTGTTTGCAATAGAGGCACTGAGTGGCCATTGTTTTTCATCTATAGTCTACATTCAGCACGCATCTCCCAACCAGAGTGGGTCTTCCAAACACCTTTTATTTGGTGTTCCCTTCTCTATCTGAAATGCCTTTTCCCACAGTATTTGAGACTGGCTTCCAAGCTGTGGAGTAAACCTCCTGGTCCTCGTCTAATTAGCTTCATTCCTATTTCATTTAACGTACATTAATATTTGATTGTGCTCTTTATTTACCATCTTCTAATTTATATCTGTTCAAGATACTTTAAAGTAACTTAGAAGTCATGTTAAATCTTTCGGAAAGAAGATGAAGCAAAAATATAGAAAAAATTAAATGTTGGCAGATATTCAGAGGTCTAGATATTTACATGGAAATTGCAATATATTTAGTAAATTTTTGTTTATAATTCAGTGTACTTAAGCACATAAAATTGTGTCTTGTTTTCTCTTTGTTGGAAATCTGATAGCAGCAAATAAGGGGTCAACAGACCAATTCGATCAGAATTTCCAAGCTGGGAGAATTTCATAAGTGAATATCTTCCACGTGACCCTGTGCATCCAGTCCTTTTAGAACTATAACGCAATAAGGAAAATGTAAATCTAAAGATAGTGAGAACGCTTAGCATAATCAATTACAAGAATCATTTTGTTTGTACCTCTCTCTGGGATACTGACAGACTATAACCACACAGCCAAGACAAGCTTCACTCTTTTAAACTGCCTAGTTTTGTCACTTTCCCTTGCCAATAGTAATTTAGTGAGTTATAGAAACTGCAGATGCTGCAAATAGAATGATTCCTCATATGTCTCCAGGGATACAGTTTTTTGAGTTACAAATCTACCAGGGGCATGAGAAAGAGAAGAAAGTAAAAAAGAAATCATCTCTGCTAATTCAATTGTGGGTTTCCTTGGATCAAAGACTAACTACTATAGCATACCAAGTTCAAGATTTTACTCATAGGATGTTGGAGGCCCGCTCCTCATGATTCATATTAAGGCCTGTATGTGGCACACATGTGGCCTCTCTGGAAGTGAATTTAAAATATTCTTTTTTTATCATTGGTAAATTGAAGACTTGCATATATTTTGGTGATGATACTCAAAAACTATAGGGTTGGAGGAAGTGAGGAAAATGAATAAACAAAAGAAGAAACATTCATATATTGGAACACCATGTAGGATTGCATCTCAAAGGAGCAAATAAAAATTTTTAGCAAATTAAGTCATCCCATTTAAACATATTAACCAAATAATTAGCAAAAAAAAAAACTTGACTCCCAGGGATGCAAGACAGCAAAACTAAATATATAAACATATATATGCATATATGTATATATTTATTTAACTCTTATACTTAATAATAAATACCCATACTTAACAATTTAAATTCTGGTTTCTCTTGAATATTTGGTGGCTATGAGTTTTTTCTGTGCTAAATATCAGGGTTCAGGAGATTTTATTTTATATGTTATATTTCAAGTCACTGTTCCATCTGTAGCAAACTATGAAATATAGTCAACTTTTTTTTTGCTTTTTGGGTCACACCCGGCAATGCATATGGGTTACTCCTGGCTCTGCACTCAGAAATTGCCCCCGGAGGTGCTCAGGGGACCATATGGGATGCTGGGAATCGAACCCGGGTTGGCCTCAGGCAAGGAAAACGCTCTATTCTCTGTGCTATCACTCCGGCCCTTAAAATTTTCTTTTGGGGACCCAAAGTTGGCTCAGTGGCCAAAAGTCTCTCTACTTTGCAACCATGAGGTAATCAGTTCGATTTTCAGAGCCAGCCACATGCCCATAATATAGTCTCAGAAGCTCTGCTATCTAGGACCTACCCTGGTGCCACAATAGCGAGTGCACAGACTTAGGTGTTGTGTGTATGAAACTGTAGCTAAAGTTTGGGGCCTCACCCCAAAGCCTCCTGTTGGACTCTCCTCAGGACCGAGTCTTGCAGACAACCTAATCTGCCAAAAACCCCAAGTACACAGCTTTTGCTAGCTAAAACTCTGGCCCTTCTTAGTCAGGATGGGCAGCCTCCCCTCACCTCCCCATACTTCTGAAAGCCCTGGTAGTCACACACATGAACTACTTTTGCCACCATGTAAGCTCCTTCCCCAGTTTTGTTCCAGAGATTAGTAAATAAACCTTGAGAGAGATCAACTAGCTGCTAAAATTTCTCATACTCCCGCTCCTGACTGAGACCTCTGGGGCGATCTCGGGAAGGGTTCATTGGCAAGCCTAGCATATATTTTGGTGATGATATCCAAATATTAATTAGGAGGAATATGAATAAACAAAAGAATAAAAAGATGGGTGACAGCTCCTGCCCTACCATAGCCCTGGCACCTCAAAGCCACCACCAAGCCCCTGGCTAGGATCTGCCACCACAGGACTAAGGCTCACAAACTGCCCAGTGATTTCCTAGAGTGACATCTCCAAACTCTAAAGCACTGACATATCAGTAGTAGCATACCAGATCGGATGGGATGTAACATAGAAACCAACCAATCATGACTGGCAAAATATAAGCCCAAAAGGCTTACCTTGCAACAACAGCTTAGTAAATCCTCAGACAAGGACTTCATGTCCACATGTGAGACACAGAAACTTTCACAAATTTTCTTCTATAGAAATATTTTTAAATCATTCCATTAACCGGTTTAATGGTAACAAGCAATATGAAATAAGGTTTTGTGGGTCTGCTATGGGGACAAGCCTGAAGAAGTGTGGTAATAGTGGAGGGAGAGTGACAGTGGTGGTGAGATGGGTGGTGAATTCCTGTAACACATCATCATGAACAACGTAGTAAACTATGATATATATATATATATACATATATATATATGGAAGAATATAATTAAAAAATAATAAAGTGCATGAACTTTGGTGAGTACTGTAACAAAAATATGTGTGAGCATGTGGTCAACTGTGAAACCTCCAGAAAGCATGTGTGAGCACCAGGACACCCTGGGAAAGCACAACAACCAAGCTTGTGCAATGCCTGGTTGTAATAACATAGCAACAAAGGGAAAGGAAGGGAGAAATAAAACAAAATAAAATATCATTCCATATAGGGACCATTCCTCCTACTGCTGGTGCTGGGGACCTATTTATTCAGTGCTCAAGCTGTGGAATGGTGCTCAGGGGTCACCAGGTTACAAATGGTGGTGCTAGGTGCATCAGAACCAGCAATAGAAGTCAGGGCATCGTGTGTCCTGGGCATGCGCTCTAAAACTGGAGTCAGGGGACAGAGTACAGGAGGTAATGTATATATGCCTTGTATGTGGCCTACTGGGCTTCAATCCCTTATATATTCTCCTGAGTCCACCAGGACTAAGATGAATACTTTTTTTTTCCCGTATACTAATTTGCATGACTTCTTTGAAGAAGAAACTGCAACTCTAGTCCCCATTTGAGAGGGGTGTTTGTTTTTGTTGTTGGTGGTGGTGAAGTTTGGTGAATGCTTTGTATATAAAGGGAAAAAGGTCAAAATGCATTAGCTAAGTTTCTTCCTTGTTAGCAATTAATGTAGTTTGAATGACAGTAGAAAATGTACACATGATCTTCCAGGTTTTCCATTTAAGTAATTTTCTTTTGGATAACAAAAGAATAAACAAATGAGTAACAGTTCCTGCCCAACAAAGCCCCAGGACTGTTTATCAAGATACTTTAAATTGAAACTGTATGAGGTATTGGAATTAATCACTTGGATTTTGGCTTTTGGAATCTGCAGAAAAAAGCTATCTTTTTAAACACTATAGAAAAAATAACTATTTCAAATTGCCACTTAGTCAAATAAAACTAAAATGCATGAATTAAATATTAGGCCCAAGTTCATAGATAAATTTTATTTTGACTTCTTAAAACCGTCTTATATTGAACCACTCACCCCATCCACATGTGTTATTCTGCCTTTGTTTCAAGAATTGGTAGCTGATCAAATCTGAGCCAACTTTAGTTCTCTTTCTAGTGACAACCAACTGAACTCAGAGTAGTCAGCTTCTCCAAACTGAATTTTTTAGTCTGGGTATTTAGGATCACTTGATCACTTGACACACCGTTACTCATCTATTTGCTCGAGCGGGCACCATAACGTCTCCATTTGTCCCCGTCACGAGCTTCTGTAGCCCAGTGGCATCTGATTGTTCTTGGAACATGAAGAACCTCAAACTGAACGTTCAGGGTTTTGACGAAGAAGTCTGACTATTTTGTAGGTGGGCGGCCACACAATCTTTTGACATCCCGTGGAATCCAGTCAATAATGGCTCTAGTCCAGTAGTCGTCTCCAAATCTCATTACGTGTCCAGCCCATCTGATTTTCAATGCCTTGGCAAATGAGACAGTGTCCCTGATTCTTGATCATCGATGAAGGTCAGAACTCCAGATTCTTTCTCACATTTGAGTGAAGCATGATCACTTGATCACTTGACATCCCATTACTCATTGATTTGCTCGAACGGGTGCCAGTAATGTCTCCATTCGTCCCTGTCGTTTGTGAGTGTAGCCTAATGGCATGTGCTGGTACTAGGAAAACAAAGAGCCTCAAACTGATCATTCAGGGGCTTGATGAAGAAGTCTGACCATCTCATAGATGGGCAGCCATGTGATCTTTTGACATCCCGTGGAATCCAGTCGGTAATGGCTATAGTCCAGCAACCATCTCCAAAATCTCATTACGTGTCCAGCCCATCTGATTTTCAATGCCTTGGCAAATGAGACAACATCTCTGATTGTTGACTGTCGATGAAGGTTGGAACTACAGATTCTTTCTCTCATTTGAGTGAAGCGTGATATTCCAAGCATAGCTGTTTCAATTCCTCTTTGGGAGACCCAAATAGCGTTCTCATCCTGTTTTCATAGGGCCCAGGTCTCTGAGGTCTATGTTAATGCAGGAAGAACAGTGTAATTGAAGAGATGTGCCCAGAGCCAGAGGTTCTTTGTCCTCTTAGCTATTTCTTCGATGCTGTTGAAGGCATACCAAGTTTCTCACTTACTCCTGCACAACTCATGTGCCATGTCATTTGTCATGTTGAGTTCTAGACCTAGGTACACATAACTGTTGCATTCAGAGATGTTCATTCCGTTGAGAGCAAATAAAATGTCAGGAAGGAGACGGTTTCTCATAAACATTGTCTTCATGAGATTCAGCTGTAGTCCAACCTTTCCACACTCATGGTCGAAGTCAGCCTGCCGCTTGACTAAAGTTTGGTATTATTAGAACAATATCATCAGCGAAGCGGAGATGGGGTAGTTGCTGACCATCTATCTTCAATCCCATTCCTTCCCATTCCAGTCATCACATGACATTCTCAAGGGTGGAACTGAAAAATTTAGGTGAAATGAAATCACCCTGCTGAACCCCTCTCTTGACATAGATGATCACTTCCTTATAGAACGGTGAGATCCTGGTAGTGAACGCATAATACAGATCATGGAGGATCCTGATGTATTGAGTTTGAACACCCTGTTTGGCTAGGGCTTTGATGACTGCTTCAGTCTCAACAGAATCAAAGGCCTTCTTTAGATCAATGAATGTTAGACAGAGCAGCATCTTGAACTCCCGAAAAACCTCAATGAGCTTGATTACTGTGTGGATAAGGTCGATCGTGCTGAATCCTTTGCGGAAGCCGGCTTGCTCACATGGTGGTCCTTCATCTAGTCTTCTGCCAATCCTATTCAGGATGAGTCCAGTGAACAGCTTGTAGACGACAGACAACAGGCAGATTGGGCAATAGTTGCCAATATTGTGGGTGTCTCCATTCTTGTACAGTAATACAGTCTTGCTGGTTTTCCATTGGGACAAAACCCTGCATTCAGACAGGTAGTGTGTGAAGTGCCAAGCCAGGTATTGATGAGTACTGATGGCAGGTTCTTCAGGTGTTCAGGTCTGACCTTGTCTGGGCTAGGTGCTGTTTGTTTCTTCACCAATGAAATGGCGTGTCAGATTTCGGAAGGGAGAATCTGGGAATGACATATCCATCCTGTGGAATATGGTATGTGGGCAGGTGGACGTGACTATTGAAGAGATCTGAGTAGAAGTCATGAATGATCTTCTCCATTGCCCTGTTGGAAGATGTGATAAATACATCAGGATATCGGAGGGCAGTCATCTTGGTCTTGTAGTTGGTGAAGGACAGGCGGGCTTTGCAAATGTTTTTCCCAGCTTCTGCCACATCTGCCAGCACTGCTTCTCTTCTCTCTTTGAGGTCTTCCTTTATCGCTTCTTTGCACTAATTTGTGAGCCTGGACGTTCACTTGCGGTTGCCTGAGGCTTGCACCAAGCCATGTTGGCAAATGAGCTTGAGAATTTTCAAAGACAGGTGTCTTTTTTGTGGCTATCTCTTTTTTGGCATTCCTCGCACAATCACAGAGTTGTTGAATCAGTCGATCATATTCCTCATCAATGTTGTCAATGAAGGCATCTTCCCATGTTGCCACAATAGTGCCAAAGAGCTCCCAGTTGGTGGTTGTTCTGGGAGTTCTCTTCTTAAACTTTGTAGCTCTTTCTCTCCGCACCTCCACTACCTCCACTACCCAGCGACTGTGCTCCAGGATGCTTTCCAAATGCTCCTTCAGGCACGAGTGAAGCCCCGAAGAACCAGATAAGCAGAACTCTGCAACCTTGGACTCCAAGCTCAATGGGACCCGGAAACAGAGATCCTCTGATTGCTCCCACCAATCTCTGGAGACCAAGAAATTAAAATCAAAAGTCCCACCCTACCCTACTCTGTCTGCTTTCACCAACTTCCATGACCAAGTGATTACACACAGAAGACCCACCCTATTGGTACCAGATAAATACCTCATCTGCCCGACCTCCACTACCTCCACTACCCAGCTGCTGCCACATTCCAGGGCACTTTCTGGACACATCATAAGACACTTAGTACCCATAGTCCAAGATTACCAGACCATATTTGATAGAGTTTAAATATGGTTTGAACCATGAGAACACCTACAAGGGCAATTAGAGGCCACCCTAGAAGCCTTTATCCCTCTTGGAGATCCTGGCAAGCTACCGAGAATATCCTGTCACACAGCAGAGCCTGGCAAGCTATCCATGATGAATTTGATAGGCCAAAAGCAGTAAGTATGATGGGTCTCATTCCCCTGACCCTGAAAGAGCCACCAATATGGCAGCATTAAGAAAGATGAGGAAGGAGAGGCTGATAAAATCTCAATGCCAAACTACGCTGCCAAAACGAAGGGCAAAAATGACTGTCTGTATTTTCAATGCATGAACACTGGCATTGGATGCATCCATCGAATACCTAATGGTGCAAGCGCGAAAGATCAAATACGACATCATTGGTCTAACCAAGACGAGAAAGCATCAATCACGTCATGCCATTTTCAACACTGAAGAACTCTTCCTCAGAACATACAACAAAAGAGGCGTCGGTGGTGTCAGTGTCCTTGTCAAGCAAACTTGGCCATGAACATGGATTCATTCGAATGCCTAACAACCTAAATCAGACAATTGCACTTGAATAGATGTGGCTCACTGCCGGCAGTTTCTATCTTTGTTATTTACGTGCCAACACCCAATTATGATGAAGGAGAAATTGAGAAGTTCTACATAGAGCTGAAGAAGTTCTTTAAAGAATACCACACCTTCTACAAGATTATTGTCAGTGATTTTAATGCCAAGATAGAACCAAGATCAGCTGAAAAACTCCACATTGGGACCCGTGGCTAGAACGAAACGTCGACCAAGACCATTCATGGTAACTCACAGTTCCAGAAGGCTGAATCTAAACATTGGACATGTAGTCTCCTGGTGGACGGTTCCACAACGAAATTGACCACATCATACTCAATCGATGGTCTTGCCTGACCAATGTCGCTGTTGTCCCAAAATTCCAAATGGGATTGAACACCATCTCCTTCGTGCAAATTTAGGATCAGGATGAAGTTTATAGTCATTTAAGAAAGTAATGTATAAATTTCCATATTGGTAGCATTCTTGCCTTATATCTATAGACTGAAATAAAGGCGGAAAATAAAGCACTGCAATAGTCAAGGAAAACCTACAAATAATTTAGTAGTTACCTGAGTCCTGTGTTACAGTTAGTTGCTCAAGGCTTATCTGAAATCTAGAATTTATGTTCCTATGAAACACTACTAATACTTTCCTTTTTTATCTTAAGTTTGTTACTTGCAACTAAATAAATCCTAACTAATACTACCCAGTGCTTTTTTTATGCCAGGCTAATTCAGATAGACTCTATCATCATGCTAGAAAGAGTCGGTGAGGAGACAGAGAGAGAGAGAGAGAGAGAGAGAGAGAGAGAGAGAGACAGAAACAGAGATATGGAGAGACAGAGAGGCAGAGAGACAGAGACAGAGAGACAGAGACAGAGGCAGAGACAGAGAGATAGAGAGAAACTTGGTACTTCTCAATTGTAGGATAACAATGGGTTTGTCCTTTCAGCCTTGTCACAGGGAACTTAGTTTTCCTTAAAGCAATATTCTTTCTGTATGGACACAGGAAGATAGTTAATATTAAACTTTGTAACTTGGGAGTTGTTTGACTTCAACCATATTTACTCCTGGGCATCTGCTCTTGACTCAGTTGCCCTTAGTTCCTTGCACCCCCAAAGCAGGGTCGCAACAATGGACTGAATGGATGCAGGGCAAGCTGTGAGCTACCCTGGCATCGAAATGGGCCAGGCCAAAGCGCCACAATTCTCAACTATATATAAATAAGGAGCATGATCATAGACAAATGTTGTCATGATCCAAAAGTAACTATGAGACTAGGACCTTGCTGGGGTTAGGAAGACTAACCTGGCTTGAGGACTGTGGTAAAACGTCCTCAAGAAGAACCAAACTTTAAATTTATATATCTCCTAATGTGTTCATACAGAATGACTGTTGCTAGAAATATTAGAAGTAGATTTACTACAACTATTTATGTGGATTACTAGCTGAGGAAAGAAGAAAGCAACACACTCTGAATGAGATTCCGCCCTTAAGCAGATTTCCTATTAATCCAGAGTAATCTTTTCAGATGAGATTTTATCCTTGAGGAGTGGTCTTATCTCTCTTTGTTGATTTGTTAATGTTCAACCCACCTTTGTGTCACCACCCTATGTGCTATATAAAGTAAGACTGTAAGAGTGGAGAGTGCCAGAGTCAGAATCCAGGGGCAGAGTCCGAATTCAGGGGAGAGAATCAGAATTCAAAGCGAAGGGCTCCAGAGGGAGAGAGATCAGAAAAGACAAGAGGAGAGACTACAGAGACAGAGTCAGAAATAGAGAGACAGAGAGAAGAGAGCACAGCGGCACACAGAGAACAAAGCACAAAGGAGGAGCCATCCTGATCTGGTCCATACACAGTGGCTCTAGAGCACTGAACGCGGGCGGCGAGAGAGAGCTTTCCCCAAGAGCCCGCCAACAACAGATCATCATCTTCGCATCCCTCCCCATGCATAAGATACAGGTTTTACACTCAATAGCAATATGACGTCATATATTTAACCATGTGGCTTCATTTAGTAACTGAGGCACAAAGAGAAAACCACGTGTTTACAACTCCAAAACTAAAAAGAAAAATTCATTCTCAGAGCTTTTCTAATAATCAGGAAGATAATAAAATATATAACTCATTCAATTTGGGTTTAGACTTTGGGCAATAAACAGCTTAAATATACATTCTTTAAATAAACTTATCTATAAAAAGTCTGCTGAAGGCTAGATAAAGAGCTAAGTCTACAATTTTTTAAAATATATGCAATGTTTAAGTCCTTAAAAAAAGAAAGTCTTGATCTACCATGTTTGAGTTGTTCTGTTTAATTAACTTTTATTTCCCAGAAATACAAACTCCAATTTTACCACTTATAAAAGGAAGACTATAAATCTATGTAACCTTTGGAAGATATGACTTACTAGACAGTTAAGAGTGCTTCAGATCCCAATTTCAATGTGATTTGATTTTTTCTCAGAATTCAATTTTTCCCTATAAAATGATAAAAATTATGACACCGTAAGATGTTTATGAGTATTATATATACAAGTGTGTGTATATATATGCATATACATATATACAGACATACACATGGTCTTCTTTGTGCCTCGGTTACTAATATATATATAATACATATTCTAGTATGTATATATATATGTATTCAAAGTAGTTCTTTGAATTTAATGTACAAATGGTAAGGTTTCACGTTTTTTTTTTCAGACAGACTAGAAAATGCTGGGGGTTATTGTTTTGTTTTGTGGGCCACACCAGGCAATGCTCAGGACTTAAAATTGGAAAAAATTTGCCCTTGAACCAAACAACCTTTCACATTACTACCTTTAAACACTTGATCACTTGATCACAGGACATCTCGTTACTCGTCAATTTGCTCGAGTAGGTGCCAGTAACATTTCCATTTGTCTCTGTCGCATGCTGGTGTAACCCAATGGCGTCTGCTCCAGGAACACGAAGAACCTCAAATCGATTGTTCAGGGTCTTGATGAAGAAGTCTGACCATCTCGTACATGGGCAGCCATGAGATCTTTTGACGTCCCAAGGAATCCAGTCGGTAATGGCTCTAGTCCAGCAACCATCTCCAAATCCCATTACGTGTCCAACCCATCTGATTTTAAATGCCTTGGCAAACAGGACACCGTCCCTGATTCTTGATCATCAACAGAGGTCAGAACTCCAGATTCTTTCTCTTACTTGAGTGAAGCGTGATACTCCAAGCATAGCTCTTTCGATACCTCTTTGGGAGACCTGAATAGTGTTCTCATCCTGTTTTCATAGGGCCCAGGTCTCTGAGAAGTATGTTAATGCAGGAAGAATGGTGGAGTCAAAGAGATGTGCCTGGAGCCAGAGGTTCTTTGTACTCTTAACTATTTCTTCATCTCTCTTGAAGGCGTTCCAAGCTGCTCTCTTCCTCCTGTGCATCTCAGGTGCTAGGTCATTTGCCATGTTGAGTTCTAGAACTAGGTACACATAACTGCTGCATTCGGAGATGTTCATTCTGTTGAGAGCAAATGGAACATTAGGATGGAGTCTGTTTCTCATAAACGTTGTCTTCTTGAGATTCAGCTGCAGTCCCACCTTTCCACACTCATGGTCGAAGTCTGTCAGCATTTGTGCCACTTGGCTAAGGTTTGGTGTTATTAGAACGATGTCATCAGCAAAGTGGAGGCGGTGCAGTTGCTGACCATCTATCTTCACTCCCATTCCTTCCCATTCCAGCCGTCACATGACATTCCTGAGGGTGGCACTGAAGAGTTTTGGTGAAACAGGGATCCTCTGCCTGCTTCCACCAATCTCTGGTGACCCAGGGATCAAACACAGAAACCCCACCCTGCCCTGTCCTGCCTGATTCCACCAATCTCCGGAGACCCACGGATCACACCCTGAAGCCCCACCATCCCAGGACCTGATAAATACCTCATTAGCCAACCTCCACTACTTCCACTACCTCCACAACCTCTACTACCTTCACTACCTCCACTACCTCCACTATCCAGCTGCTGCCACACTCCAGGTCGCTTTCTTGACACATTATATGACACTTAATACGCATCTTCCAAAATTACCGCACCATATTTGATGGGGTCCAAATATGGTTTGAAACATTGGAACACCTTAAAGGGTGATTAGAGGCTGCCTTAGAAGCCTCTATCCCTCTCGGAGAGCCCAGCAAGCTATTGAGCGTATCCTGCCTGCACAGCAGAGCCTGGCAAGCTATCCATGGCATGTTCAATATGCCAAAACCAGTAAATACAATGGGTCTCATTTCCCTGACCCTGAAAGAAAGAGCCCCCAGTACGGCAGCATTAAGAAGGATGAGGAAGGAGAGGCTGATAAAATCTCAGGGCTAAACTAGGCTGCCAAAATGAAGAAGGACTAAAGTGACTGTGTGTACCTTCAATGCACGTACACTGGCATTGGATGCATCCATCGAGGACCTGATGGTGCAAGTGCAAAAGATCAAGTATGACATCTCTGTTCTGACCGAGACCAGAAGGCATTAATCACATCTCGCCATTTTCGACATGGGGGAAGAACTGTTCCTCAGAACATGTGACAAAAGCAGCAGTTATGTGTACCTAGTTCTAGAACTCAACATGGCAAATGACCTAGCACCTGAGATGCACAGGAGGAAGAGAGCAGCTTGGAACGCCTTCAAGAGAGATGAAGAAATAGTTAGTGAATAATAGAATAGTGGTGTCAGTGTCCTTGTTAACATGAACTTGGCTATGAGCATTGATTGATTCATTTGAATGCCTAACAACCTGAATCAGACAATTACATTTCAATATATGTGGTTCACTGCCGGCAGTTTCTATTTTCATTGTCTATGTGCCAACATCCAAATATGATGAAGGAGAAAATGAGAAGATCTACATGAAGCTGGAAAAGTTCTATAAAGAAGACCACAGCTTCTATTCTTCAAGATCATTGTCGGCAATTTTAATGCCAAGATAGGACCGAGAAGATCAGCCAAAGAACTCCACATTGGACCCAAGGCCTAGAATGGAACAAACAGGGTAAGAGATTGTCTGAGTTCATCATGTCGACCAACACCAACCATGGTAACTCACAGTCCCAGAAGGCCTAATCTAAACGTTGGACATGGGAGTCTCCTGGTGGATGGTTCCACAACAAAATTGACCACATCATATTCAATAGACTCTTTCGCCTGACCTTTAAACACATACATCAAAAATATTAGAAATAAAAAGAATTGGGCTAGAAATAAAAAGAATTGGGTTAGAGAGCTAGTAGAACAGCTAAGGTACTGGTATTGCCTATGGCTGTGAAGACCAATATTATTAGGTAAGAAGGAAGGGAGGGAGGGAGGGGGAGAGAGGACGAAAGAGAGACAGAGAGGACTGGGGGGGCGGAGAGGGGGGAGAAGAGAGACATACAAATAGGGAGGGAGCAAGACAGTGAGAAACTTCAAATGCAAAAGTAGAGACATTCTCTCTGCAACTTTAAGAAAGACAATGTATTCCACAAAATCTAAGAATGACAGAATGATGAAATTAAAGTGTATTTGCGAATCTGCTGATATGTACTCAACTTTTATCATTTTCCCCTATCCTTTCTTTTCCTTACTTTTGGGTCTACTATTTCATGGAGAAAACAGTCCACTTTATTCAAATGAGAGCAAAACTGAAACTTCTTCTCACAAACCACCTGGTGAACACCAAACCCAGGCCTATGTAATAAAAATATTGATCCATAGCTCCGGGGGAAGATGCTTTCTTTGTGGTAGAATAAAGGTCAAAGTTGGGTTACTGACAATAATTCACCAGTGTGAGGAGAGCTATTGGATAGTGTTTGGTGATCTCTGACATATTTCTGGGAAACCTTGGATTCCAGCCATACTTAAACATATCCTTAGACTTTTACTGACCTGGACCTCAGAACCAAAACATTTTTCTCATATTTCTTAACTTTAAGGTGTTTTGAGAATTTTAAAATAATTTCCAGCTGACATTCAGTTCCAGTGATTACAACTATTTTCATATTACCTTTCTTGGAAGTGCTCAGAGGATCCTATGTGGTGCCAGGGATCAAAGCCAGATTGGCTGCATGCAAGGCAAATGCCCTACTGGCTTTACTATCACTCTGGCCCCCTATTGTTCAACTTTTAAGTTCGAGAATCAGCTAACCAGAAAAGGCAAAGAAAAAAATCACAAAAATATTTTAATGAAAAATGCTTAACAAATAAGTTCAAAGATGGAAAATCTTTAAAACGCAAACTATGGTGGTCATGGTGCAGGAGATTATGTACATCTTAATGATGTGCCCTGTGCTAAGATCCTAAACCTTTGTGATGGTTAGTGCTATGTCATTTAGAAGATATTGTGAAATTTTACAGGCTTACAAACTTTTGTGATTACTTTTCAGTCATACAATGATCTAGAACTCATACCTCCATCACTGCCCATTCTCCACCACCAATGCTCCTAGTATCCCTCCTGCCCCCCCCCCCCCATGACCCCTCCTACCTCTGTGGCAGTCACATTTCCCTTTTATTCTCTCTCTCCTTTTGTGTGTTAGGTATTGCAATACAGGTATTAAGTGGCCATCATGTTCTGTCTATAGTCTACTTTCAGCAAGCATCTCCCATCCTGAGTGAGCCCTCCAGGCATCCTTTACTTTGGAACCCTTCTCTGTCTCAGCTGCCTTTTCCCCCAGCATGTAGAGGTTGGCTTCCAAGGTGTGGAGGAATCCTCCTGGTCTTATCTCTACTATCCTTGGGTGTTAGTCTCCCATTATGTTACTTTATATTCCACAAATGAGTGCAGTAATTCTATATTTGTCCCTCTCTCTCTGACTCATTTCACTTAGCATGATACTTTCCATGTCAATCCACTTACATGCAAATTTTATTACTTCATCTTTTCTAATAGCTGCATAGTATTCTGTGTGTAGATGCATCAGAGATTCTTTAACCAGTCATCTGATCTCAGGAACTTGGGTTATTTCCAAATTCTGGCTATTGTAAATAGTGCTGTAATAAACATACAAGTGCAGATATCATTTCTACTGTACTTTTTTTGCATCTCTAGGATATATTCCCAGAAGTGGCATTGCTGGGTTAAATGGGAGCTCAATTTCTAATATTTTGAGAAATGTCCATATTGTTTTCCAAAAGAGTTGAATTAGTCAGCATTCCCACCGGCAGTGAAGGAGAGTTCCCTTCTCTCCAAATCCACACCAACACCAGTTGCCTTTGTTCTTTTGGATATGTGCCAGTTTCTGTGATGTGAGATGATATCTCATTGTTGTTTTAATCTGCAGATTAGTGATGAAGAGCATTTTTTCATGTGCCTTTTGGCCATGTGGATTTTTCTTTGAGAAAGTTTCTATTTATTTCATCACCCCATTTTCTGATGGGATTGGGTGTTTTCTTGTAGAGTTCAACCAGTGCCTTGTATATCCTTGATATTAAAAAAACCCTTATCAGATGCGTATTGGGTGAATATCCTTTCCCATTTTGTAGATTATCTTTGTATTCTAGTCACTGTTTGTTTTGAGGTACAGAAGTTTCTTAGTTTAAGATAGTCCCATTTGTTAATCTCTCTTTCCACTTGCTCGGTCAATGGCGTTTCATCTTTAAAGATAACTTTAGCTACAATATCATGGAGGGTTTTGCCAACCTCATCTTCAATGTACTTTATGGATTCTGGTCTGATGTTGAGGTCTTTAATCCATTTTTTTTTTTGCTTTTTGGGTCACATTCGGAAATGCACAGGGGTTACTCCTGGATCTGTACTCAAGAATTACTCCTGGCAGTGCTCAGGGGACCATATGGGATGCTGGGAATCGAACCCAGGTTGGCCACGTGCAAGGCAAACGCCCTACCCGCTGTGCTATTACTCCAGCCCCGAGGTCTTTAATCCATTTTGATCTGACTTTTGTGCATGGTGTTAGGTAGAGGTCTGAGCCCATTTTTTTTGCATGTAGCTGCCCAGTTTTGCCAGCCCCATTTGTTAAAGAGGCTGTCCTTGCTCCAGTTCACATTTCTTGCTCTCTTATCAAAGATTAGACGATCAAATATTTGAGGATGTGTGTAACGATATTCAACCCTGTTCCATTAGTCTGTGGATTTGTCTTTGTTCCAACACCATGTTGTTTTAATTATTACTGCTTTTTAGTAGAGTTTGAGGTTGGGGAAGGTGATGCTTCCCAACTTTCCCCCCTAAGAATTGCTTTAGCTATTTGTGGTGGTTCTTGTTCCATATGAATTTCAGGAGTGTTTGATCAATTTCTTTGAGGAATGTCATGGCTACCTTACAGGAATCGCTTTGAATCTGTATAATGCTTCCCCATTTTAAAGATGAACTATTTGAATTAAACTAGTGAAAAGAGAAATAAAGGATGGAGTGCCTTATTCTATGCCCTTCCCCACCCCTTTATGTAGCATCCCCTTAAGAAGAACTAATCCTTAACCCAGCTATATATGTTGGACCAGGAAGGAGTTGGAGAAAGGATAGAAGCTCTTTATAGTGTCATTAGAGATTCTTTCACTTGGGAATAGTTAGAACATTTTACTCTAACCCTGAACTACGTATGAAGCACATTTGAGGAATTCTCCTAATAGTGTTTGGGGATGCTAGAGCCTTTCTACCCTTTGAGTTGTCTCCCTGGCACTGAACTACAAAAGATTTGTCCTTGGTTCAATTGCTGGCACCAGATATGTTCTGCTGAGCACCATCAGGAATGATCTCTGAGCACAGAGCCAGGAGCAAGTCCTGAATATTAGTGGGTGTGGACCAAAAATCAAACTACATAAATAAGAATCTTTGTGAAATCACAATCACAATCTTTATCTTTAAGAAATTGGACATACACTGTTTTAAAAAAAAGCTTTTAAAAAAATCTCACAGTGAGATTATAGAAGATTTAATCCACCCCCATCATATCTCATTCTATAGAAAAGTTTGTTTCATTCTTATTTAAATATGACTCTTCTCAAACTTCCTGTGTGCTCAGATATCTAGAGGATATGGAAAAACATAATTAACTGAAAAGACTGACTTTTGGGTGTAATTATCACTTCTAGGCTGTCCACTGTGGCAAAAACATACACAGCCTGCAAGGTCTTATTATCCAAAACAATGGTTTAAACTAGTGTTAGCTCCCACCATTTCCAGTGATTTTCCCCCAAATCTCTTAGTTTACAACAATCTCTTCATCTCTTCATTTCCCTGAACTACTAGAGGGTTTGATTGTAAATGGTTTTATTGTTGTCTCTATTATGTACAACATAAACATGTATAGAATGCTTACAGGGAAGAAGGTCAGTGTTTCATTTAATTCTTTTTTTTGGGTACCAGTTCACATTGTTCTGGGTTAAATATGAATGCATAAAAGGATTCTTAAATAACCTTATAGTCTTGGGGGTGGGGCACACTTAGGGCTTACTCCTGGCTCTGCACTCAGGGATCACTCCTGTTGGGGCTCAAGGGACCATATGGTGTGCCAAGGATTGAACCCAGGTCGGGCATGTTTATGGCAAATGCCCTACCTGCTGTACTATAACTGCTGCCCTGATATTGTAATCTTTTTATGTGGCTTTTCCATCTGAAATTCATAGTTTCTATTTAATGCTTATCTAAATTTTGCATAGCAGTACACACAAATGAGTCATTTTTAGCTGAAGACTGGACTATGCTTCTCTGATTGAGTGCTGATTCCCTGCCCAGAGCTAGTAAAGATAATAATAGAAAATAAAAGTATTAAATAAAATCACATTAGTGGCACAAACATATATTTCAGGGATAATTTGATAACTTATTTAAGTAAGAATTTAGTTCTGGGTCTTCTAGGAAAATGAGAGGGTTTAACAACTGGGATGATGAAAGGAGATGAGTTTATTTGGGAATAATTTCAGAATTGAGAGTAAATTAAAAATATTGAGAAAGGGATAAGAAAAAGCAAAATGGAAATTACTTATGTGTGCAAAAATACACAAATATTATTTTCTTGTGTGTTCATGTGCAAACACATGAGAGAAATGTAAGGAAATCTGTTTCTTTTTATGACTGTCTCTTCTGTGTATAGTGGGATTTTCTAGCTACATCTGAGCTAAATATTATGGCAAATAGCAGAGCACAGTAGTTATTGCACATGATTGTGTACTGGGTGGGCAGGAATTTTTCATTTCATAAATCATTTCAGTTTGCTGCTCTAATTCCATAGCACTGAGACTAAAAAAAGCTCAAGAAAGAAAACCCTACTTTGTGCCTCTTCATATTCTGCCCTCTCCCAGTTTTGATAGACCTTTAGATTCTTGGTGTGTGTGTATATGTGTGTTTGTGTGTGTGTGTGTGTGAGAGAGAGAGAGAGAGAGAGAGAGAGTTTTAAGCTTTTCAAAATACTTGTAATGTTCTGCTTTTGAAGCAAATGACTCTCTTTTCTTATTTTATTTTTTTTTCTTTAACAGGGAAATTCAGTAGCAAAGCAGTGGTGCAGTCTGCTTCCTTCCTTCCTTTATTTCTGCTTATTTATAGAATAGCCTCTATCAATGAAATAATGCTATGTTATTTTCTTACTGATAGCTTAATGTTCACAGTCCAAAATTCCATCCAAGGTCCTCAAGTGGTTTTTGCCCTTATTTAAGATTTCCTGCTAAAACCTTTCTATTACAGTCTTGCAAATAAGTACCTCCCTAGCCTCAAGTTGCTACAAAGGTAATTTAGTAATTTAAATAAACACCCTTGCCAATCTGTTTCCTCTCTCCTAGAAGACTAAGGAAGTAGTTTCCATCATATTTCAGTCTTCTCTCCATCTTCTCTAAATGATACTTCGACCTTCACCTGTGAACTTAATTTGGGTAAGTCATCTGTAATGTGTTATCTCCAGGATAAACATGGAATGCACTAGGTATGACAAAATAAAACAATTAAAAATGGTTTAGCAACTTAAATCTTGGATAAAGAGATTTGTGTAGAAAAATCCTAAGACTATATAGTTACAACTATCAAAATTTGAGCTTTGATTCCCTGTCCCAAGTCAGAAATATCCCTCTTCTTCCACCTCCACCATCTCTCTATCCAATCTTTTTTTTTTCTTTTTGGGTTCACACCCGGTGATGCACAGGGGTTACTCCTGGCTCATGAACTCAGGAATTACTCCTGGCGGTGCTCAGGGGACCATATGGGATGCTGGGAATAGAACCCAGGTCAGCCGCATGCAAGGCAAACGCCCTACCCTGTGTTACTATTGCTCCAGCCCCTCCATCCAATCTTCTTAATAATGAAAACTAATAAACCAACTCAACTTTCTCTCATTTCTTTCTAAATGCTAGTTTTTCTCATCTAGCATTGTAATAAGTTTCTCACAGTTGTTAGGTATGTTATGTTTATAATTGGTTAACAGAAATAAGTTTAACTGTCAAATGAAGAGAAGGTAACTGACATTTACATTGAAAATCTGCTAAACCTGTTTGCTCTGCTAACAACAGCTGGGATCTGTTAACATGTAAACTGTCCTGGTGCTGAGTGACCTTTTGTTGGTGTTAGCCATTAGGATTCTGATTAGATTTTGATATAAATCTGTAGTATTTAATGTGCTCACTTTTTTGTTTCTGAAACCAGGCACACCACACTATAGTTAACCACCACAATTTGATTTCAAGAAACTTTAAGGGGAATTATAGAACACAAATTTATTATCACTATGTGGCTATGTCTAGTATTTGTTTTTCCTGTACATCTTCAGTTTTTAAATGTGAAAATTAAAGTAATTTATACTGAAGGACTTGGATATGTCCTGATTGAAATGTAGAATATTTGTAAAAATATTTATTGTAGAAATACTGATTTAAACAGTGAAATTGTTGAAGTATTCATTTGCCTCAATTTCAGTAGTATGCATAAGCTAGAGCTTGAATAATTAGGATGAAAATTTATGATTTAATGATTTCAACTCAGAAAACCCCAAAAACAAATCCTGGTGAGCACAATGTTGAGTTCACTTGTAAAAGAAAATTCATTTGATGAAGTACAAAACAGAATTGCATGAATATCCCTGTTTTAGGGTAAATTCGGCCAGAACCTTGTCTTAGAATTTCCGAAGATCAATATTAAAGAGCAACTATCAGCTTCTTTCTGGTGACAAGGCTCTAAGATGGAATAAAAAAAAAAAACCTTTCTGTTCCCTAGTAAAAGCCTAGAGTGAGAAATAAAAAAGCTGGAGACTCTGTGGATTGTCTCTTGGTCTCTTGTAACATTTAACTATCTTCCATCCTTACCACTGGTTTCCTTGTGGTCAAGTTACATACACCAATATAGACTCCCCTTTACCACATTTGGTTTGATTTGGATTTCTGTCACTTGCCAAGAAAAGAATCTAGTAAATCAGCTGTAATGTGCATTTTTGTAGATTCTTACAAAAAAAAATATATGGATTACCCCCCCCCCAACACACACACACGATATAAAATTATTTTACATATCATACACTTTTATCCTATTAAATTAAGCCCTGGGTGTTTCTGGTTTATGTTCCCATTAATAGGACATTCAAGTGAATGAGTTGTGAAGGGAGAATTGTTTTTCTAAATATGATAAAAATTGTAAAGAGGAATTTTTTTGTATGTATCTTTACTTTTCTGTATACTTCCCTCATTTTCCTTAATTAGAGATATTTCTAGCTCACTTCACACCAAGACATTGTAGTTGCAGTGGCCTAAGGACAATTCTTTTTGAACTGAATAGTGCAGAACTGTAACAATTGTAAAGAAAGTTATTGGTGGGGGAGTGGTAGGAAGTGAGAAGCAAGGAGACAAGGAGGAGAAATGATTAAAAAGTAGAAAGATAAAGAGCGCTAGAGAGATAGCTCCAAGGGCTGAGTGCATGCCTTGCATGTAGGGTCCTGGGTTTGATCCATGGCACTGTATGGCTCTGAAGTACTATTGAGCGAGAACCCCAAGCACATAATCAGGAGTAACCCACTGATATAGCCTCAAACTAAATAAATTAAATAAAAAATTAAATTAAAAAATAAATAAATTAAAAATAACCAAAAAGAAGCAATAGAAGTGAGGAGAGGAATACGGTAGTTGGCACAGATCCAGTACCGTGTTCTTTCTTCGGAATTATTGCAAGTTATAATTAGTTAAATGCTCATCCATTTAGGTCTTCTGTGTTCTCTTTTTCATCTCTGATCAATTTGTTTGTGTATATATTTATTTTGTAAATGTATGTGGAGTTGCAAAGAAAAGTAAAATATGATAGAGCATTGAATTTTCAATTGTATCATTTAAAAACCATTTTAAAACTGCCTTTTAAGAGGGGATGGTGTCAATCTGTACCAGTGAGGCGAGTGCATCAGCAGTCTAATGGCACCTTCAGACTTTCAGATACCCCAAAATTGCTGCTTTGCCTTTGACCAGACCGAAAAGTTTGGGGCAAAGTTTACCAAGAAAGTAAATGGCAAAAAGTTAGGTATGTGGGAGACACACCCACAAACCACCTTCGGCTCAGCTATATAATTGGAGGCATGGCCTCTCTGGTACCTGATCGAACTGCTTGGTGGCCATGATCACAGAGACTCAGAAACAAATCTCAGAACCAAAAGGCTTTTGCAGAAATGCATCCTGTTCCTGCAGTAGGTTACTGGCACTGGGCCACTCCAGATGGGAATAGATTTTGTGCCTTGGCCTGTTCCCCTTGGCGGCCCAGTGACCACCATCCTCCAGAGGTCACTGGACAGTCAAGTTTAGGTCCGCAGTGATGAGACACGTGGGGCCTCACGAAATGGGGGTGGAGCCAGCCCTTTCCTCCCCACCTCAACGAGACCCCGAGTTGCCGCCAACAAACAGCCTCTCTGACTCCTGATCAAGCCGCTTAATTGCCATGATCCCAGAGACTCAGAAAAAAATCTCAAAACCCAGCGGCTTTTAGCAGAAATGCATCCGGTCCCTACAGTAGGCTACCGGCACTGGGTCACCCCAGGTGGGAATAGGTTTCATGCCTTGGCCCATTTCCCCTGGCGGCCCAGTGGCCACCATCCTCCAGAGGTCACTGGACAGTCAGGTTTGGGCCCTTAGTGACGAGACACACGGGGCCTCATGGGATGGAGGTGGAGTCGACCCTTTCTCCCCCGTCCCAACGAGACCCCAAGTTGCCGCCCACGAATGGCCTCTCTGGCTCCTGATCAAGCTGCTTAATGGCCATGATCCCAGAGACTCAGAAATAAATCTTGGAACCCAGCATGTCTGGCAAGAAATCCCTTTAGATTTAATTGTTAAAGTTTCGGAATTTCAAAATCGCGTGGCCACTACTTCAGCCACGCAATATCATACGTTATTCATAACCAGCAATAGAAAACATTGTCTACTGTTGCCTTTTCGGCAGATCTGAGTGTTGGGGTAAAATCCCAAATAATAATGGTAGGTCAGGTGTCAAAATATTGAATGTAATCAAAGTAGAGAGAGAGTAATTTGGAAATTATCTCCCCCACAAGTAGGGGGAGGGTATGGGATGGGGGTATACTGGGGTTTTTGGTAGTAGAGAATGGGCACTGGTAAAGGTATGGGTGTTTCATTGTATGACCAGGACTTAAACCCGAAAGCTTTGTAACTGCTCTCACAGTGATTCAATAAATAAAATTATAAAAATGGGGGAAAAATTGTCTTTTAGAGAATTTTCAGTACCTAGACTTCTGATACTGGTATTAGTACTGATGTACATGACTCTCTTTAGAGAGAACAGGTCCCAAGAAGAGAGAGACGGAAAATTTTTCCACATCCTTAGACAATTTTAAGTTATGTGATAGTTTCTTTTCAATGGCTAGTTATATTTAAAGTAATAATTAATAAAGTTAGAGGCCTGAGTGATAGCACAGCACTTAGGGTGTTGCCTTCCATATGGTTGACCTGGATTTGGTCCCCACTCTCTGATATGGTCCCCTGAGCACCACCAAGAATGACCCCTGAGCGCAAAGCCGAGAGTAAGCCCTGGGCTCCACTGACTGTAGCCCTCAAATAAATATAATAAATGAATTTCTATTATTAAATATTTGGCTTTAATAATTTGATAAAACTAACACAAGTTCTTTGAGATCATCGAATGTCTATATAAATTATCTTAATAAAAGTGACTGTGCATAGGTGCATAGAAGAAATTGCATTGGTATACAATGTTTTTTTTTAGAAATTGCTTCCATGTGTCCATAAGTATATGCAAAATTATTTTTTCTTTTGTTAACAATGTAGAAGTCTGGACAGAGTGTATAAGTGTTAAGGCACTTATCTTGCATACCACTGACCACTGTTTGAATCTCAGCACCACATATGATCCCCAAGCACCTCCAGGAATCATTCGTGATCACAAAGCTAGGAGTAGCCCCTGAGGATCACTGGGTTTTTCTCACCCCTCTGGAAATAAAACAAAAAGAAAAAAAGAAAAGAAAGAATGTAATAGTTGCAGTTGTAATGTGGCCATAATTAGAATTGTGAATAATAATATAATAATATATAACATTTAATAAGCACTGATTATGTGCAAAAGACTATTCGAAGAACTTTAGATAAATAATTTCACTTAAGTTTGATGAGATTTGGGTGTATCTTATTCTCCTTATTTCATACATGTAGATACTGAGACAAAGAGAGGAGAGTACCACTGTTGTTAAAGTGGTAGTAGCAGTTGTAATATTAAGATTTATTAGTGTAGTCCATTCAAACTCTAATCACCATGGACCAATCCTCCTGGCCTTTGTTTCTACTGTCTTTGGGTGTTTTTAGTCTCATACTATGATTTTTTTTTAAATCCCACATTCAGGTGATTAGGTTTCAAGACTTTTTCTTTGTGCCACTTTAAGTTAAGCACAAACAAATAAATTTACAACTGCCTTTGTTCTCAAGTTAATTTTTTGTGAAAATTTTTCTAGACCTACAATTGTTAATAATTGTAGGGTTAAAAACCCACACCTAACCTCATATGAAATGTGCTAAGAGAATATGGCATTTTAAAAGACTGATGTTTTATGTCCCTTCCTATAGCTTGGAATTGAACCAGAGCCAATTGTAGAAGATATTGATGATCCTAAAGCCTACAGGTATGGGGATTTGATAAATACCTACTAGGCCTTGGATTTTATAGAACAAACCAACACTTTACTATTGATTGATAATATGACCTTTCATTAACTAAGTCAAATAAATTCACAAATTATCCAGTACTATTTCCCTCTTAAGCTATTTTCTGTATCCTAACTTGTTATCCACTTAACTATCTGTTTTCAGTATTGAAAACGCCAGAAGAGCCAGTATTCTGTCAGGGTGTTCAGTAAAGGACTCTGCTCCTCTAGGATATAGATGTGAATTGCTCCATTCTGCATTCCACAAAACATCATCATTTGGCTAAAGCTATAAAGCAGAAGCAAAATTAACTTTTCTTCATGTTAATTCAAAATTTCTCATTTAAAAAGCTGACAAACAACAATTTTAGCAATTTTACAGGATCATTCTCTCCTGCCTGTGTTAAAGTACTGTGATGTGTACGTTCTCTCTCTTCGATTCTCCTTGTGCTCTTCTAAATAAAACTATTTACTGCACCAAAAAAAATCCCACAAATGAGTGCAGTCATTCTGTCTATCCCTCTCCTTCTACTTATTTCACACAGCATACTCTGCATGTTCATCCACTTAAAAGTGAAATTAATGACTTCTTTCTTTTATAGCAGCTGTATAGTATTCCACTGTGAAGATGTACCAAAGGGCTGGGGGAGAGGGCAGTTGGGATACAGAAGGAACCGTTATGACAATGATGGTTGGAAGGGATGGGTGGGAGATGTGTGCTGAAAGTGGGAAAGGACAAAATATGAGGGCCTCTCAGCTTCTATATTGCAAACCGTAATACCCAAAAGGGGGGGGGGAGAGAGAGAGAGAGAGAGAGAGTATTCTCCATGTGGCAAGAAAAGGTCAAGTATGATCTCATTTACCCATTACAAAACATTAAGTATTACCATTTCATCTATGTATTTCTGTAGACTAAATAGATCATAACCAGTATTACGTATGATTATTATTCACGAAAAATAAGTTAATTCTATTATATAAATAATTCATCACTTTTAAACACATTAATACAAAACTAAATGTCTTTCAAGAAAAAAATTACTATTATCATTTTACATCTAGATAAACAGACTTTGTGGAGATAAAAACATACCTAAATTCACACATACTGAACTAGATTAAATCAGAGCTATAAATTCAGATCTGCTTGATATGGAATCTCCATACATCCGGATAGTTCTTCAGTGATTGGAATGTCTCAGATATACTTTAACATTTCCATTGCAAAATCTTTGCCAAGAATTTTTAGTCTAAAAGTTAGGAGGCTCTATTTTTATAAATCCATATATTTTTCAAACTTAAAATCAAGTGAATATCTAAAATCAAAATAAACAGTGGGCAATCTTTGTGTCCAATCACTCTGGAATCCTTAAATCTCTCAGTAGCAAGATTATTGCCTGAATAATGGACCCAACTTCCCACCTCCCCTTCCTGTGAAAAGTCAACAATTAACTAAATGTTTTGGCTTTTTGCCTAATCAGACAATGATATTTGTGGGCTATTACATTCACATTGTGACAGTTATTTCTTACAAATATGTAACAGCACAAACTAAGACAACTTGAGGAGTTAAATAGTGTCTGGGTATAGTTTTACTTATATCTTACCACTTAGCTACATAACCCTATTCCCTGACTAACATTTTCTCAGGCAGTTATTTCCTGTCCGTTTCCTGAGGTTTCTACAAATAGCCATTTTTTAAGAGAATGGTAGTTAAAATAATAGAGCTTTTAAGGAATGTAAAATTTAGTGATTAGGATTGTGGCCAATGAGTGCATTTCCTGCTATCTGTGGGAATATAGAAGGTAGAATTCCTTTTTAATTATTGCAAAAATAAACATCCTTACTTGCCCACCTCTCTCCCTAGCAGATTGATAGAAAACGACAGAGCAGAACAGAGTGCTTAGGCAACAATTGTGCCTTCAGAGAAACAAAACAGGAAACCAACCGAAAAAACCACTGTTGATTCCCGCATACAAACGGAGAGGCGTCAGGAGAAACATGTTTAGCTAGAAGTGATGCAATCAAAGGCTTTCTATATCATAACAAAGAGGCCTGCTTATGATCAAACTTTTGAATGTTTCTTACAAAAGATATTTGGAACCAGTGCTATTTATTTTTTCTGTAAATCTTGAATGGAAAAGCACAGCTCTTTAGAAGAGAACGGGCTCCTAATGAAGAACAGTTTTAAGCATAAAACAATTTTATGCATAAAACAGCTCTATTCTTCAAATCAAGAAAACTGAAGTTTTGTGTCTAAAAGGACGATAAGATTTTATCCAAGTGAACACAAAAACATTAGAAGTGCTTAGGTTGGAAGCCTCTCCTTTCTCAGGGACTCAGCCTTTCTTATCTTTAAAGAAATGCCATTTCTGTTCATAAAAAATATATATCCGATAATTTAAAGCTTATTATTCTTTCCCTAATCTGTTTCCCCCCTTGGAGTCCTTTGCTGATTCCTTCTGCCACCCATGTTCTGGGTCCAGTTGACGGTGATGGTCTGTTATCAAGCATCTGGGCAGGTGCTGTATAAGCACTGATGAGACAAGGCTTGGAAATATAAAAATATTTCTGACATTTAGGTAATAATTTGCTCGAGCGGGCCCAGTAACGTCTCCATTGGAGACTTTGTTGTTACTGTGTTTGGCATATCGAATACTCTCGGTAGCTTGCCGGGCTAGGAAGAATAATCACGAAGAATGTTAACAACATAATTAGTCACATGGAATGTAGGAGCTTGCCTTGTGCACGTTTGAGGCAGACTCCCTTCAAAATCCTAGGGGAAACTAGTATAGAGGAAACTTTATTTTCTGCTCATCTGACACTTCCTTTTGGTGTCCACATATCCCAGTTACCCACTGACGAATCAGGCTCCTTTTTTGTTTGTTTGTGTTTGGTTGTTTTGGGGGGCCACATCCATCTATGCTCAGAGGCTTACTCCTGACCCTGACCCTGCACACTAAGATCCCTTCTGGCGGTGCTCAGGGGACCATATGTGACAGGTTTCAAACCCAAGTGGGCCACAAGCAAGGCAAATGTCCTGCCCACTGTACCAGCCCTCAGGTCCTTCATTCCTCTTTCAGCACAGGGGCTGGAGCAATAGCACAGTGGTAGGGCGTTTGCCTCGCAAGTTGCCAGCCCGGCCGAGCCAGGTTCGATTCATCCGCCCCTCTCGGGGAGACCAGCAAGCTACTGGGAGTATCTTGCACGCATGGCAAAGCCTGGCAAGCTACCCATGACGTATTCAATATGCCAAACACAGTAACAAAAAATCTCACAAAAGAGACATTACTGGGTCCGCTCAACCAACTCAATGAACAACGGAAGGACAATGTTTGTTTGTATTTACCTTCTCTATTGGTAAATTTTGGAAGTGATATAAGTACAATATCATTGTATATGTGACTTCCTAGAAACATCAAACTCTCAAATATAATTAATATTCAATACTTTAAAATGTGTATTAGAAAGGGTTAGCTCACTGGCAACACTTGCCTCACATGTATGGATTTATATTTGATCTCTAGCATGTGAAAAACATATTTACATATGCTTTTTATATATACATGTTTTTGTGTGTATATATACACACACTCTATATAGATATAGATAGATATACACACAAGCTTATGAGTTAGTATATTGTTATGTCACTTATTTTCCTCCTTTAATTTTTTTTGCCTTTTTTGGTTTTTGATTCATACCCTTTCTTGCTCATTGGCTATTCTGGCCCTAGCTCTGTGCTCAGGGATCACTCTTGGCAATTGCTCTGGTGACTTTTTGTGATGATAGAGATTAGACAGACTTGCTGCGAGCAACTCATTGTCTAAACCCCTGTGCTACCTCTCCAGCCCTCTTTTTCCGCTTTGTTTGGGAAACACATTTTTATAGAGCTTCCCCCTGTTCCCCCTGCTCTTAGTTCTGTACTCAATGCTATTGGTGCTCGTGGTACTATATGCAGTACTAGGGATTGAGCCTGGTTGGCTGCATTAAAGGGGAATGCTCTATCTACCAGATTATCTCTCCAGTTCCTTTTTTCCTGCTTTTATATAAATTATTATGGCACATTTAAAAATTATTTCTCACTTTCTTATTTATCATAAAATATACTGCTTGTAAATGCAGTCAAATATTGTTTTTGCTTAATTGATTAATTAAAAATTATCATTTAAAAAAGTTTATGTGTGTAAACTTTTGCTTTCTAATTCTGTGTGTGATATGTTTAAATTCAAGAGATACTAAAGTAACTGTTCAAATAAATGGTATAGACTTATAAGACACTTAGAGAAAATCAATGAAAACATATATTTGACAACATATGAACACACACACACAAGTACCTACAAAGAAAAGAAGGTAAATAATCTAAATTTACTATTAGATAGTAAATAGCTATATAACTGATAATAAGCTTCAGAACTGTACAAATTGATACATTATTATCTTTCTATTTTTTTTTTTTGATTTTTGGGTCACAAGCGGCAATGCACAGGGGTTACTCCTGGCTCTGCGCTCAGGATTACCCCTGGCGGTGCTCAGGAGGACCATATGAGATGCTGGGAATCAAACCGGGGTTGGCCACGTGCAAGGCAAACACCCTACCCGATGTGTTATTGCTCCATCCCCCTCTTTCTAGGTTTTTTTTAGAGAGAATGTAGTATTAATTTAATCTATATATACAGAGAAAACATCAAAATTTCAGGAAGAATGCATGAATAGGCAATATATTCATTCACTGTATCACTGTCTTCCTGTTGTTCATCAATTTGGGCAAGCAGGCCCAGTAACATTCTGAGACTTGTTTCTGTGTTTGGCATATCGAATACGTCACAGGGAGCTTGCCAAGCTATGCCGTGCATGCGAGATACTCTTGGTAGGTTGACGGGCTCTCTGAGAGGGGCGGATGAATTGAACTCAGGTTGGCCATGTTGGTTGAGTGCAAGGCAAACACCCTACCCGCTGTGCTATCGCTCCAGCCATTACCTTTAAAAGTTAATATTACTGTAAAAATTACCTATAATAATTATTATAAAATTATAGAGAGATTCATTAAATTATAGAGAAATGTTTAACTCTTGTAAATTTTGCCCTCATCTGTGACAAACTTGGATGGAAAATACTAATTCTCCTGGTAAGAACAATTATAATTCTGGACCAAAAAAAATATATCTATATATATATTTCTGGGACCCAGCCAAAATCATGCTGAGACCACTCTACACACACTTGGATGAGCCTCACGCATAAAGGAACTGGCAGAAGAACCCAGTTGTGCGGGACCCGGGGCTGAGATCTCCAAGCCTGCACGGTTTGGGACTGGACCTTCCAGTAGCTAGACAGTTACATCCACCAACTGCCGTATAACTCCAACAATGGCCAGGATCCAGAGATTATCACACCAGCTCCCGGGAGAGAACAAGGCAGAGTCAAGAAATATGTGGAAGGAGAGGCTGATAAAATCTCAAGGCCGAACTAGGCTGCCAAAACCAAGAAAGACAAAAATGATTGTCTGTACTTTCAATGCAAATACACTGGCATCTGATGCATCCATCAAGAACCTGATGGTACAAGCGTGAAAGACCAAGTATGACATCATTGGTCTGACCGAAACGAGAAGACATCAATCATATCACGCCGTTTTCAACACTGGAGAAGAACTGTTCCTTGGAACATGTGACAAAAGAGACATCCGTGGTGTAGGTATCCTTGTCAACACAGACTTAGTCTTGAGCATTGATTCATTCGAATGCCTTACAACCCGAATCGGACGATTACACTTGAATATATGTGGCTCACTGCTGTCAGTTTCTATCTTTGTTGTCTATGCACCAAAGAAATTGAGAAGTTCTACATGGAGCTGGAGAAGTTCTATAAAAAAGACCACACTTTCTACAAGATCATTGTTGGTGATTTTAATGCCAAGATAGGACCAAGAAGATAAGCTGATGAACTCCACATCAGGACCCATGGCCTAGAATGGAACAAACAGGGTGACAGACTGTCTGAGTTCATCATATCAACCAAGACCTTCCATGGTAACTCACAGTTCCAAAAGGCTGAATCTAAACGTTGGACATGGGAGTCTCCCGGTGGACGGTTCCACAATGAAATAGACCACATCATATTCAATCGGCAGTTTTGCCTAACCGATATTGCTGTTGTCCCAAAATTCCAAACGGGATAAGGACCACCGTCTCCTTCATGCAAAATTCTACCTCAGAGAATGGGGAGAAAAGAATGCAAAGTTTAAAAAGAGAACTCCCAGAACGACCACCAACTGGGAGCTCTTTGACTCTGTTGCAGCAACATGGGAAGATGTCGTCATTGACAACATTGATGAGGAATACGATCGAATGATTCAGCACCTCCATGATTGTGCGAGGAATGCCAAGAGAAAGATAACCACACACACAAAAAAAGCCTTTCTTCGAACACTCTTGAACTTATTCGCCAATGTGGCTTGGCACATGCCTCAGGCAACTGCAAGCAAATGTCTGAGCTGGCAAAACAGTGCAGAAAAGTGATCAAGGATGACCTCAAAGACAGGAGAGCAGCAGTGCTGGTAGATGTGGCAGAAGCCGGGAAAAGCATTCGTAATGCCCGCCCATTCTTCACCAACTACAAGACCAAGATGACTGCCCTCCGACACCCTGATGGATCTATCACATCTTCCAGAAGAGCAATGGAGAAGTTTATTCATGACTTCTACTAGGATCTCTTTAATAGCCACGTCCACTTGCCCACATACCAAATTCCGTAGGATGTATATGTCATTCCCAATGTTCTCCCTTCCGAAATCCAACATGCCATCTCATCGGTAAAGAAAAAAAGAGCACCTGGCCCAGACAAGGTCAGACCTTATCCACATGATAACCACGCTCATTGAGGTTTCTCAGGAGTTCAAGATGCCGCTGTCTAACGTTCATTGATTTAAAGAAGGCCTTTGATTCTGTTGAGACAGAAGCAGTCATCAAAGCCCTAGCCAGTCAGCGCATACAAACTCAATACATCAGGATCCTCCATGAGCTCTATTACGGATTCACTACCAGGATCTCACCATTCTACAAAGAAGTAATCATCTATGTCAGGCGAGGGGTTCGGCAGGGTGATACCATTTCACCAAAACTCTTCAGTGCCACCCTCAAGAACATCATGTGACGACTGGAATGGGAAGCAATGGGAGTGAAGATAGATGGTTGGCAACTACACAACCTCCAATTTGCTGATGACATCGTTCTAATAACACCAAACATCAGCCAAGTGCCACAAATGCTGACCGACTTTGACCGTGATTGTGGAAAGGTCAGATTACAACTGAATCTCACAAAGACAATGTTCATGAGAAACAGTCTTGTTCCTGCTGTTCCACTCACTCTCAATGGAGCCACCATCTCCGAATGCAACCATTATATATTCCTAGGTCGAGAAATCAACATGATGAATGACCTGGCACCTGAGTTATGCAGGAGGAAAAGAGCGATTTGGAACGCCTTCGAGAGCATTGAAGAAATAACTAAGAGGAAAAAGAACCTCCAGCTCCGAGCACATCTCTTCAATTCCAGTGTTCTTTCTGCATTAACATATGCCTCAGAGACCTGGGCCCTATGAAAACAGGATGAGAACACTATTTGGGACTCCCAAAGAGTAGTCAAAAGAGCTATGCTTGGAGTATCATGCTTCACTCAAATGAGAGAAAGAATCTGGAGTTCTGACCTCCGTCAATGCTCAAGAATCAGGGACACTGTCTCGTTTGCCAAGGTGTCGAAAATCAGATGGGCTGGACACATAATGAGATTTGGAGATGACCGCTGGATGAGAGCCATTACTGACTGGATTCCATGGGACATCAAAAGATCGCATGGCTGCCCACCTACGAGATTGTCAGACTTCTTCATCAAGACCCTGAACAATTGGTTTGAGACTCTTCATGTTCCTAGAACGAGCAGATGCCATTGGGCTACAGAAGTGTGTGACAGGGACGAATGGAGATGTTACTGGCACCCCCTCAAGCAAATCGATGAGTAATGGGATGTCAAGAGATGTGATATATATATATATATATATATATATATATATATATATATATATATATATCAACCGCCAGCGCCAGGTTGGTACCATCAACGGCCAAGACGCAGAGACTATAAAACCCAGCTCTCGGAGGAGAACAGCACAGTCTCCTGCCCCCGGTCCTGGCTGTCCTCACTGGGCCCCTTGGATGGGGGAGGGTTGAGTTTCTCTCCCCCCCTGCCCTGAGCAGAGCTCCAGCAGCTGAGGACCTCCGGAGCCAGCCATGGCCATGCTGAGACTACTCTCCACACGTCCGGACGAGCATGAAAGAACTGGCGGAGGAACTCAGGCATGCGGGTCCTGGGGCTGAGGTCTCCAAGCCTACTAGGGTTGGGACTGGGTCTTCTCCAACCAGACCCACATCTTCCAGTAGGTAGGTGTCAGAGCCACCAGCTGCCGCCAGCGCCAGGTGGCGCGCGACATCTTATTATCTTATTTTTCCTTTGGAGAACCTGGCAGGCTGCTTAAAGTATCCCGCCCACACAGCAGAGTCTGGCAAACTTCCCGTGTCGTACTCAATATGCCAAATACTAGTAACAATGATGGGTCTCATTCTCCTAATCCTGAAAGAGCGTTGAAATGGCTCTTTTAAAATCTCAGAGCTAGGAAGAAGGAGACGTTACTGGTGCCTGCTCGAGGAAATTGACGAACAACAGGATGATCGTGATCATGATACATATATATACATATATATATATATAAAACAAAATGTAGAACTACCAAAATAATGTGAATTTTAGAGAATGTTGTTGAGACGAGGGCTGAAGTAATTTTTTTATTATTATTTTGCAAGCTTACTAACATAAGTAGAAAAAAGTTCTAGTTTAGCACCAATGTACTCAGTGAATTGAAGGGGATCTTGTGTGCAAACTTAGTTTTTAAAAGAAATGTATTTGAGGTACTTTGACTTAAAATACTGTTAATGAACAGGGTTTCAGCAAAGCAGAGGTGGTGTAGTTGCCGACCATCTATCTTCACTCCCATTCCTTCCCATTCCAGTCATCGCATGATGTTCTCGAGGGTGGCACTGAAGAGTTTCGGTGAAATGGTATCACCCTGCCGCACCCCTCTCTTGACATCAACGATCACTTCTTTGTAGAATGGTGAGATCCTGGTAGTGAATCCGCAATACAGCTCACGGAGGATCCTGATGTATTGGGCTTGAATGCCCTGATTGGCTAGGGCTTCAATGACCGCTTCCGTCTCAACAGAATCAAAGGACTTCTTTAAATCAATGAACGTTAAGCAGAGCGGCATCTTGAACTCCCGAGAAACCTCAATGAGCTTGGTTACCGTGTGGATATGGTCGATGGTGCTGAATCCTTTGCGGAACCCTGCTTGCTCGCATGGTTGTCCTTCATCTAGTGTTCTGCCAATCCTATTCAGGATGACTCGAGTGAACAGCTTGTAGATGATAGACAATAGGCAGATCGGGCGATAGTTGCCAATGTCATAGATGTCTCCCTTCTTGAACAGTAGTACGGTCCTGCTGGTTTTCCATTGGGACGGAACCTTGCATTCAGACAGGTAGCGAGTGAAGAGCCGAGCCAGTGTATTGATGAGTACTGAAGGCAGGTTCTTCAGGTGTTCAGGTCTGACCTTGTCTGGGCCGGGTGCTGTTTGCTTCTTTACCAACGAAATGGCGTGTCGGATTTCGGAAGGGAGAACGTTAGGAACGACATACCCATCCTGTGGTATTTGGTATGTCGGCAAGTGGACATGGCTATCGAAGAGATTTGAGTAGAAGTCATGGATAATCTTCTCCATTGCCGTTCTGGAGGATGTGATGGATCCATCAGGACATCGGAGGGCAGTCATCTTGGTCTTATAGTTGGCGAAGGACAGGCGGGCGTTACGAATACTTTTCCCGGCTTCTGCCGCATCTATCAGTACTTCTGCTCTTCTCTCTTTGAGGTCTTCCTTGATCGCATCTCTGCACTGCTTTGCAAGCTTGGACGTTAGCTTGCGGTTGCCTGAGGCATGCGCCAAACCACGCTGGCGAATTAGCTCAAGAGTTTTCGAAGATAGGCAACTTTTTGTGGCTATCTCTCTCTTGGCGTTCCTCGCACATTCATGGAGGTGCTGAACCAGTCGATCGTATTCCTCGTCAATGTTGTCAACAATGGCATCTTCCCATGTTGCCGCAATAGTACCAAAGAGTTCCCAGTTGGTGGTCATTCTGGGAGTTCTCTTTTTGAACTTTGCAGCCCTTTCTCCCCGCTCTGTGAAGTAGAATTTTGCACGAAGGAGACGGTGGTCCGATCCCGTTCGAAATTTTGGGACAACAGCGACATCAGTCAGGCAAAACCGTCGATTGACCTCCGCTTTGCTGATGACATTGTTTTAATAACACCAAACATCAGCCAAGCGGCACAAATGCTGGCCGACTTTGACCGTGAGTGTGGAAAGGTAGGACTACAGCTGAATCTTACGAAGACAATGTTTATGAGAAACAGCCTTGTTCCTGACGCCCCATTCGCTCTCAATGGAACGACCATCTCCGAATGCAACAGCTATGTGTACCTAGGTCGAGAGGTCAACATGAGAAATGACCTGGCACCTGAGCTGTGCAGGAGGAAGAGAGCGGCTTGGAACGCCTTCAAGAACGTCGAAGAAATAGCTAAGAGGACGAAGAACCTCCGGCTCCGGGCACATCTCTTTGATTCCACTGTTCTTCCTGCATTAACATATGCCTCAGAGACCTGGGCCCTACGCAAACAAGATGAGAACGCCATTCAGGTCTCCCAAAGAAGAATAGAAAGAGCTATGCTTGGAATAACACGTTTCACTCAAATGAGAGAACGAATCCGGAGTTCTGACATCCGTCGACGATCAAGGATCAGGGACTCTGTCTCATATGCCTAGGTGTCGAAAATCAGATGGGCTGGTCACGTAATGAGATTTAAAGACGACCGTTGGACTAGAGCTATTACTGATTGGATTCCACGGGATGTCAAGACACCGCGTGGCCGCCCACCTACCAGATGGTCAGACTTCTTTGTCAAGATCACGAACGATCGGTTTGAGGCCCTCCATGTTCCCGGAGCGAAGAGATGCCATTGGGCTACACTAGCACGCGACAGGGACAAATGGAGACGTTACTGGCGCCCGCTCGAGCAAATCGACGACTAACGGGAAGTTAAGTTAAGTTAAGTAAGTGAACAGGGTTTCATGGATACAAGTTCTGACTCCACAGTGGTCCACTCCACATCTCCTATTCCCCTCTCCCCTGCCTCCATCCTATCTCTCGTCTTGGTAAGCTTGGTTGCATAGACCAGCTCTCATGTTTGATTGCCTTGGCCACCTATTACTTTCATACCAAGTTTCTTTATGCTGCATTTCTTTATATTACACATATGAGAGGGCTAACTAAACATCTGTCCTCTACTTCTCTATGTTTATTGCCGCCCTATTCACAACAGCTAAGATAAGCAGACCCAAGATACATCCAACAGCCCATGTATAATATACATATATAGTATATTTATATATGACCCATGTATAATACACACATACATATATATATATATATATATATATATATATATCACTATCACTGTCCTCTTGTTGTTCATCAATTTGCTCGAGCGGGCCCAGTAACGACTTCATTGTGAGACTTGTTGTTACTGTGTTTGTCATATCAAATACATCACGGGTAAACTTGCCAGGCTTTGAAAAGTGGGTGAGATATTCTTGGTAGCTTGCCGGGCTCTCCTAGAGGGGCAGAGGAATTGAACCCTTGTCGGTCACTTCAGCCGTGTGCAAGGCAAATGCCCTACAGCTGTGCTATTGCTCCAGCCCATATACATGAATAATACTTAGCTATAAGAAAAGATAAAATTATGCAATTTGCCACTCTGTAAATGACCTGACGAGTTTGACTTTTGCCTAGAATTGGCCATTAAACGCAGTGACTTAAGCATTTCGTACCAAGTACAAGGTTCTAAGGTCAAACCACTGTGCCACTTAAAATGTAGTGAGCTCATCCACACAATCTCACCATCTGGAGCTCCATGATGAGGATAAAGTATATATATTGCAAATGGCAAAAATAATCCCACTAATTTAGTTAGGCCAGATAGCGTTGTGTTAGGCCTTGAATTTGATCCCTGGTACCATATATGTCCCTGAGCATTACTGTCACTGTCACTGTCCTCCCTTTGTTCATTGATTTGCTCGAGCAGACCCAGTAATGTATCCATTGTGAATATATATATATATATATGGCAATTTTCAGCTGTGATATATTTGACTATTTTAATATATTTTTTTCTTTTTGGGGGAAAAAAGCAAGGCACATGGATTACTCCTGGTTTTGCCTGGCAGTGCTCAGGGGACCATATAGGATGCTGGGAATTGACCCCGAGTCGGCCGCATGCAAGGCAAATGCCCTAGCCACTATGTTATCGCTCAAGCCCCCAGACTATTTTAAGATTTTTGATACAACCATAAATTAGGATCTTCTATCCTAACTCATAATAAATAATACATACCATTTAGACCTTAATTTGAATCCTATTTGACCATCTAATTACTAGCTATTTTAAATTTTGTAAGATAATTATATAGGCTTTATGGTTTTTTAAATGGTCTGATGCATCTTGGTCATTGATATACAATAGTGCTCATTGATAGATCAGATCACAGACCTCAGCCAATACAGAGAGACAGAGACAAATAAAAGTGAAGGAAGCAGGACTTTATTGGGATGTGCTCCTGGACAGAACTCTAGAACTCTCAGGTGAGGCTGGGATAGAACCATATCCTGGGAGACACTAAGAGGATTTTAAATCGTCTTGGGTGGAAAAATGAGAGAAATGAACAAAGACCAGGGGAACCAGTATGCTTGGTCTGGCCTGTTATCTGTAGGAGCACTTTCAGGAGCAATTCCTTGAGTGTAGAGTCAGGAACTTTGTGACTATGGACTCTGGGCTCAACAGGACCTGGGGGCAGAGATCCTTTGCCTGATTCCCCCAGTCTCCTGCAACTCAGGGATCAGACCCATAAGCCACCTCCTGCCGGCACCAGATAATCTTCTCATTGCTAGGGAATCTCCTCATTGGCCACCCTCCAGAACTCATGGCTGCTTCTTCCAGAAGGGAGCATAAAATGAGCCCCCAATAACCATGCCACTGGACTCCGAACCACGCTGCTTTTACCTTGGCGTGCCCAGAGCGGGGCAGGTGAAAGCCCTTCCCACCCCAAGGAACCCAGCCCCCGCAGCTAACCTCCACTACCCAACCACTGCCATGCTCAAGGCCACTTTCCACACTCTCAGGCAAAGCTCACATATGAGTGAACATATTCCTGGGCACATCATAAGACACTCCCATTTTCCATCTATATCTATATCTATATCTATATCTATATCTATATCTAATCTCGGAGAGCCTGGCAAGCTACTGAGAGTATCCAGCCCGCACGGCAGAGCCTGCCAAGCCCCCCCGTGGCATATTCAATATGCCAAAAACAGTAACAACAGGTCTTATTCCCCTGACCCTGAAAGAGCCTTCAATATGGCAGCGTTGGGAAAGACGAGTAAGAGAGATTGCTAAAATCTCAGGGCTGGGACAAATGGAGATGTTACTGGCTCTTGCTTGAGTAAATGGATGAACAACGGGATGACAATGATACAGTGATACAGTTATCTGTCTGTAGGAGACAGATATGAGGAGGCATTGAATGCTGCCTGATAGGCATAAGTCCTGTCTTCCGCACTAGGGGCAGTGTGATCTTTGATTATGGGACTATCACTTTTTAGTAGACCAGTCGTTATTCAGTCCCAAGCATTATTATTAATATTTCATAAGATTATCAATTTATTTTATAAATTAAATCAAATATTGTCATTAGTTGAAAAAGAGAGAGAGAGTGAGAGAGAGAGAGAGAGAGAGAGAGAGAGAGAGAGAGAGAGAACACAAGTAAGACATATGCCTTCCATGTGACATACCTAGTTTGATCCACATTTCTGGGTATATCTCTGGAGACCCCTCAGCACTACTAAGATAGTTGGTTACAAATTGTTGTAGGTGTGTAAACTCACACAAAATAGGGGGCACGGCACCCACAGCGGCGGTGGCTCTATCTCTCCCACCGCCTGCGTTCTGTAGTCTCACCCTTCTCCCACCCCGGAGAGGTCGATGGCGATGGTCAGGCGGAGGAAGGAACGAGGGCCAGGCTGGTAGGTATTAGTCGTAGTTTATTCTGATTCTCTCCTCATCTCTCCTTCTGTCTCTCCCCCCCTGCCCAATCTACAGTCTCCTTATATCTATCTCCAAGAGAATGGGGGAAACAATTACATATAGGCGTGGTCACAATCAATAGGGGTGGAGATCAACAGGGGTAGAAATCTTGGCCTCAGGGAAGACCTCTCCTAGGACAGATCCTTCCTCAGCAGGAGGACCCACCTAGAGCATAATCCCATGGGCGTGCCTCTCCTCTCCTTGTCCGACAAGCATATAAGAATATAATATAAATCATTTTGTATGGATACAGTAAGAAATATCTTAAACTTATAGAATTGCTCTCCTAGGACCATCTCAATCTCAGACTACGGTGCTCAGGCCAGATAGTCTTTCCCACCTCTAGCAGGATCCTAGTCTTGTCGTTACCTTTGGATCATGACAGCATTTGTCTATGATCAAACTCTTAACTTATAGTTAAGAATCGTGGCACTTTGGCCTGGCCCATTTCGCTGCCAGGGTAGCTCACCGCTTGCCCTGGGTCCATTCAGTCCCTCGTCGGGCCCCTGCTTTGGGGTGTTAGGAACTAAGGGCAACTGAGGCTTAAGTCGAGAAAGCAGATGCCCGGGAGTGAATAATATTCAAGGCCAATCAAATCCTAAGTTACAAAGCATAATGTTAACGGTCTTCCTGTATCTATACAAAAAGGATATTACTTTAAGGTAAACTATTCATAAGGGATAAGGAGAGGAAAAAGGCAATATTTCACTCATACATAGAAAATCAGATTTCTGGGAAACTGATCTTACAAATTAACAAAGTCTGATTAAGGGGGAAGCTGATTAACTGGGTGGGAAGGAGAGCATAGGGAAGACTGTTTACATGTTTACATGTAAACACAATGGAAGTGTAAGTGCCTCTGGAGCACTTTGATGGGTGTAACCAGATTAATGGGTGTAACCAGATAAACCTAAGCTTCTTGTACTCCAACATCAGGCATCCCCCTAGGTCTCCTGATCACTGTTTCAGAGAATCTCCACAACCCCCTCCACAATATATAAAATGAAATAAACCTTTATCCCATTACCTACAACACTTTAGCTATATAAGTTAGCAAAGGCTTGTTTGTTAATGATGATCCAGTGAGATTATGGTTAAAATAGATAGACTTGCACATGTGACATACTTTTCTTAAAAAAATGCAAAGAAAAATATTTTATTATTTGGTCCTTTAATTGTAATCTATCTTAAAATATTAAGCCCAGGACAGTCAGGAATTTATAAAAAAATGTTCATAGCATAATTCATATTAGATAAAATATTAAAATCGAAATGTTGTAGTAAAATGAATTAGTGTACAGATATTGCAATGTCATTTTTGAAGATAATTTTAATGTGGTAGTAAATAATATTACATAATACCCTCAGTCCTTGTGTCGTCTGGGTTGGTTTGAATATAAACTTCAAATCTAAGACAATGAAACTTAATTTTTCCTTGTCTTAGTGATAATTTTTACTTAAGTAATCCATTTAAGGTGTAATTGAGGACTTTTTATAAAAATGCTAGAACAAAAATTTTTTATTCCATTGGAGATTTGCAAAATCAGTTCTCCTTGGATGCTATTGTTAAGGTACAAAGTCTGGAACTGATACTGATGAATTTGCGATTGTACTAGAAGAAAATTAGTATGAGGTTAAAGACAACCAAAGGCAAAATCCTAGAGAAGTGTAGAAAAATGAAACCTGAGTGTCAATGACCCTCGGCTTTGTACTGGGATCGATTTTTTCCGCTGGAAATTTCAGTTCCATAGACAGTGGTATCCTGGATTTGTTTCAACTTGTATATACAAACCTTGACAGATAAATTATAACTGATCTGTATTTTCTAAACACATATGTATAAGGAATAGCATGAATCAATATTGAATATAAAATGTGTTTTCAATATAGAAAGTGCACATTTATTTTTTAAGTGCAGCACATGTAAAAATATCTGTATTTGAAGTCCAATTATTTTTACTTTTAATTCATGTTACAGGGCTGGAGCAATAGCATAGTGGGTAGGGCCTTGCATGCACCCAACCTGGGTTCGATTCCTCTGTCCCTCTCAGGCCGGCAAGCTATCGAAAGTATTCTGCCTGCACAGCAAAGCCTGGCAAGCTACCCATGACGTATTCAATATGCCAAAAACAGTAACAACAAGTCTCACGGTGGAGACATTACTGGTGCCCACTCGAGAAAATTGATGAACAATGGGAGAACAGTGCTACAATTCATGTTACAAGTTTTCATAATGAGCATGTGTTTCTTTCATTATATAACAAAAATATTTTTATCTTGGGAGGTAAATTGGGAGTTATTTTGGACAAATATTTGTCAGAGCTGGAGTGATAGCACAGTGGTAGGGCATTTACCTTGCACAGAGCCAGCCTGGCCAAGCCGGGTTCAATTACTCCGCCCCTCTCGGAGAGCCTGGCAAGCTACTGAGAGTATTCAATATACCAAACACAGTAACAAGAAGTCTCACAATAGAGACGTTACTGGGCCCGCTTGAGCAAATCAATGAACAATGGGAGGACAGTGACAGTGACAGTGATTCTTAGTATAGGAAATAGAATGTTCTGCTTTTGAAAGCACACAGTTATTTTCATAATTCCCAAGTACTTTGGGGGATGTTAATTTCTGTAAATTAATCTGGCTTATCTTCCATGTACATCAGAAAATTCTAACTCTTGCAAAATGAGGTTGATAAATCATCTCTGTATGGCATAACAAAGTACTCTTAAAGTTCTACCCAACTTTTAAAGACAAGAGTAAGAAGTCATGTCCTGTTAGACTGAAACTTATTTTTCTACCCCTGGAAAAGTTGGGATCATTTCTTCTCAGCTTTGAAATATCATTTGATTTTCTTCTTGGAATTTCCACATGATTTTACTAACAGAACATACTCTCTAGTAACTGTGATAATAATGTTTCTAGCTGTTAATATTTAGTATTAGTTTCTTTATATAATAAGTGCATGGGCTAAATATACAATTAAAGGCATTCCTCAAATTGTGATTATGGGAAAAGAGAGCATGAGTATTTATTTATTCTTGAAAACTAAATGATATCATAGTGTACTACCCCAAGAGTAAAATTCTACTATCATAGACTATAATAATTTTATATTGGTTCAGAAAGGGTCACACCGTGGAGTGTTCAGAGGACCATATGTGCTGCTAGGGATTTCAACCAGGTTGCAGCTGCTGAAACTGCAGTGTCTGGCTGCCATTGCCTTTGGCACCAACAAATAATAACTAATAGCTGTATTTATGACATTAGAAATTACATGTTTATTTTGATATTAGAACATATTAAATAACTCTCCTTCCATTAAAAGCAGTGAACAATAAAGTACAATTATGTGTTTACCAATTTTTTTTGGTGAATTTTACTTTTCAATTAGGTTTGGAGGTGCTATAATTCAGAGGTAATATCTAAATCTTTTTTCTCTTTTGTATTAATATAATGGGCATCACGATTATCCTGTTGTTCGTCAATTGCCTCGAGCAGGCACCAGTAACGTCTCCTTTGTCCTAGCCCTGAGATTCTAAAAAGTACCACATTCAAAGATCTTTCAGGGTTAGGAGAATGAGACCCATCATTGTTACTGGTATTTGGCATATTGGGTATGCCACGGGGAGTTTGCCAGACTCAGCCGTGTGAGCAGGTTACATTCAGTAGCCTGCCAGGTTGTTCAAAGCAAGAATGAGATAGTAAGATGTCGCGCAGCTGTGAATGCAGCCGCACACTACCAGGAGCTGGGTTTTTATAGTCTCTGGGTCTTGGCCATTAATAGAATTACATAGCACCGGGGGGCAGGTGGTGGGTGTGACCCCCGCCTACTGGAAGATGGAGGATCTGGATGGAGAATGCTCAGCCCCGATCCGAGCAGGCTTGCAGATCTCAGTCCCGGGACCCGCATGCCTTTGTTCCTCTACCAGTGCCTTCATGCATGTGGAGAGTGGTCTCAGCATGGTTGTGGCTGGTTCTGGAGGTCTTCGGCTGCCGGAGCTCTGCTCGGGGTAGGGAGGGAAACTCAACCCGCTTCCCTCCAAGGGGCCCCGGCGAGGACAGTCAGGCATGGGGGCAAGAAACTCTGGGGAGGACTGGGGCCGGTAATATAATGTGGAGTCTGGATGCATTTCTGCCAAAGCTGCTGGGTTCCGAGATTTGTTTCTGAGTCTCTTGGTTTTTATTTCCTCAAACTAATAGCATTTGTTTTGGGGAAAGGCTTTCTACCCCATTACATCGAAGAGCAGAGCTGTCCAAAGCCAGTTGGATTGGCACTTTCGACCTCCTTCCAGCGAGGATCATATTTGTAAGACTTGACTTCTCCCTGGGCTGGAGCGATAGCATAGCGGGTAGGGCGTCTGCCTTGCATGGAGCCTACTTGGGTGTAATTCCTCTGCCCCTCTGAGAGAGCCCGGCAAGCTATGGAGAGTATCTTGCCCGCCAGGCCGCAGGGCAAAGCCTGGCAAGCTACTCTTGGGTATTCGATATGCCAAAAACAGTAACAACAGGTCTCACAATTTGTTGTGAGACATTACTGATGCCTGCTTGAGCAAAATTGATGAACAATATAATGGGCATAAAGATATAAATCAGTCATTCATGTTTGGTTCCAAACAAGATCTTTAAAATCAGTCTCTGAGAGCAAGTTAACTCTTTACCAAAATGTTCTCGAATATAGATAAAAGGTTTCATGAGACAAAACACTTCATTTAGTTAAAATATGAGGGATATATATGTGCTTGCATGGTGTTAGCAGTTCAGAAATACCTTTTCAGTTACATACTCAGAAAAAGCAGAGTCTGTTTCAGTCAATTTTAGCCAATCTACTTCTGCTGGCCTGATTAGAAACCTCGTTACTGATTTTAAATCAAAAGTTAATATTTGGAATAGCTTTTCATATTTATATTCCAAGATGGTATTATGACTCATCAGCAATAAAACATTTTAACAATTCCATAGGCTTTTGTCACACATAGAAATAGAATCTAAAACTACAAAAGCATAGTAAAAGCAGGTTCCCTCAACTTAAATTTTCAAACAAACCATGATTTTATTGTTGAATTCTATTTTCTTCAGAATCAAATTGGTTTAATATCTACATATTTTAACTTTGACTTAAAAAATTCTGTTTGAAAATTGACCTAAAAATAAAATGGTGGATTGATTTGAAAAACATGTTATCAAAGAACAGTAAAGGGAATTTAAAAGTAGCACCCAGGACCTGAGTCTACTTGGAGTGTGTCAAGAGTGATTTAAGTCCCTTTTCTCATTGTGAGATAACAAGAGAGAAAACGTAAATGGACTGGCAGTATATGACTCAGGCACACATTGAAGGGGTCCTAGACCTTCTGAAGTCTAGGTCAAGCTCCCAAACACGGAAACCACAGAGAGTTAATGATAATTGAGATCACATGTTTCTTATCAAAGCTTCCTCAAAAAAAGCAGCTTAAGGGAAAATTCATAAGTATGTGTCTTGACCACAGTGTACCAATCCCCTTCCGCATTGGAGCCTTTAGCTAATTTGTTGACTTAATTACCCTCGGAACAGGAAGGTTAAACAGAGTGATAATCTGATTTTCTCTGATTGCTGATCACTGCAGAAAGTGGCCCTAGGATGCAAAAATAAACCTAGAACCTTAGGCTAGGTAATATAGAGAGGTGAGGCAATTATCCAGATAATTCAGGCAAAGTTCACTGTTTACAGTAATCAAATTATCTGGATAAGTACTCAACCTACTCTCTTGTCTACCGGAAAAGTAACATTAATCGTATCATCTGTCCTGATTGAGGTATTTATTGTATCTAAATTTAGTGTGAATTCTTTGTTTAATAGTGAATTCATAAAGGGAAAGTATGCTATAAAAATTTCAACCCAAATGATAAGGGATTTTGTCCAAAAAATATTTGCTTTTAAATAGTTAGAAAACATGAGATCACAGAAAGGAAATAATATGTAAAAAAATAGATTTACTGTATTGTCTGAAAAGTGTGGTAAAGAAAGTTGACACTATTATGGTAAATGGGAGGTTCCCCAAAGCATGTCCTCTGGGAAACTGTACTCTATGATTGCCAAAAGGGGCACATATACAAAAGTGAAAGAGAATCCATTGTTCTGCTCACAAAAGTTATTATTTGTTCACTTTAAAATTTAGAAGAGAAAAGATTATAAAGAAAAATGAATCAATTTTCTTTACCAATACAATCAATACCAAAAACACTACTCAAATTTTCCATGCATTTTAAAAATTTTGTAATATTACATGATGTTATTTGAGCTTCTGTATCAAATTTATTACACTGTAATTAAATTGTACTCAATAAAAGACCAGAATTTGCTACAATGCTGTTTTAAAGCTTGTATTTTTCATTAGATGATATTTTAGATGTCTTTTTAAAATAGGTATTTAAGTAATATATTCTAATTTCTGTCACATAAGTAGCACAAAATTTTGTCTCTATTGACAGTTTTGTTGCAGGCAGGTAATGGGAGTGTGTGAAGAGTCGGTAATATTTTTTTTTTGGTAAAACTAAGAAGAGACTGTCTAGTTACCAGCCTCGATGTATCCCAAAAGTTTGAAGTCCTTTGAGCTGCAAATACTAAGCTCTTCCAGTTGAAAATTAAGTACTACTTAGAGAAAATTAAACTAACTCCCTCAGGAAAGGGGAAACTTAAAGAAATATAAAGGAGATAAGAGTGTTATCACAAATAAAAATGCTATACAGAATGAAAGGACATTAATAAATTAACAGACCATGAGAATGAGGCCAGAGCCTCATTCAGTGAGTAGGGTGCTTGCACATACTAACACAGGGTCAATCCTTATGGTCCCCAAGCCCACCAAGAGTGATCCCTGCCCTGAGTATCACTGTATGTGTACCCCCAAAAAGTTTTAAACAAGAAGAAAACTTAAGTCAAGCAACTTTCGAAGTGCTTGTTAAAGCATGAAAAATTCTAGTACATTTGACACAAATAAAAAGAATCATTCTCATTTTCTAAAAAATGTGATTATGAATCATATGATCATGATCATGGATCCTTTCTCTAGTAACTATTACCTATTATTTTTTATAAAAATCAAACCTAAAAGTAAAGAAAATGGTGTTGAATTGCATGAGAAAATCATTTATATATTCTGGAAAGGCTGTTGCAATCCCATATTATCCTAGGAAATGTCCTTCTTTTAAGCAAACTTGCATGCAAATAAAGTAGAAAGGCTAATGGTATTTGTAAAGTAGAAAGGCTGTGGAATTTGGCAGAGGAAGGGAGTGTTATTTCTTCTATAGAAAACACTTTTTCCAAATTTTCAGCTGAGATCATAGTTTTCCAAGGCACAGACTATTTCTTAGCATTGTTTGGAATTAGATGTGATCATGAAATAAAACCTGGGTGATGGTTTATTGGTGGGAATGCCATGCCCAACATCTAGATTAAGCCTTTAGTGGAAATGCATGTTCTCATCAATTCTCCTTTCTTTCCTTGTAGCTTCCAGGAACCTGTTCTTATAGTTAAACTACACAGAGTTGAGAAACAACAATGGAAATGCCACACCTTGCTCCAGATTGTTGTTTCCTAAAGTGGATACCAGTCTCTGGTGGGCTCTATAAGGTTTAGTGGACAGAAGTAGCCTTAGGGGAGGATATTTTCTATTTTTTTTTCCCTTAAGGAAAGTAAACTGTGGGGCAGGATGGTAAGGGGATGATGAACTGGGAATGGTGAACTACTGAGTGATTTTTTTTTTTTTTGAGAGGGAGCTATAGGCCAAATAAGTTTGGAAACCTCTTCTCTACGTCACCAATGATAAATAGCAGAGCAGAAAAAAAAATGGCTGTTCTGATAGAAATGCTCCAGAAAATATTCAAGTCATCCAGAACCCATTGCATTTTCAGTTCCAAAGCATTTTAGCATTCTAAAATATTAATTTACTAAATATTATTTGACTTTTGAATAAATTATGCCATTTACTAAAAATATTTCTTTAATGGGATGGAGCAATAGAACAGTGGGTAGGGCGTTTGCCTTGCATGCAGCCGACCCAGCCGACCCAGGTTAAATTCTTCCACCCCTCTCGAAGAGCCAGGCAAATACTGAGAGTATATCGCCCACATAGCAAAGCCTGGCAAGCTACCCATGATGTATTCAATATGCCAAACACAGTAACAACAAGTCTCAAAATGGAGACGTTACTGGGCCCGCTTGAGCAAATCAATGAACAATGGGAGGACAGTGCTACAGTGCTACAGTGCACTCCTTTAATATTGGGAAATGGTTTTTATATAGAAACATTCAGATATTTGAAATCTCTTATTTCATTATAAGATCTTTTCAAAATACTTTACAAATCAAATTGCACTTTCAAGTTTTACATGGGTCAAACTTTATCATATTAATTGAATCATAACTATGTTAAAACTACTAGTCATTCCCAAGACAATGAAAGCACCTCTCCATGAAAAAGTTTTTTATATAGTCATTGTACTCAAGACTATGCAGCTGACAAAAGAACAGAAAAATATATGCTGAAATAGAATTGAGAGAAATGAACTCATACATGTGCATTTACTTTTGACAAGATTACCAATACTTTTCAGTGGTTTTAGAATATTCTTTTGAACAAAAAGTACTACGATAATGATATAAAATTAAGTTAGAGTCTTGCCTCTTGTCATATTTAAACATTAATTCAAATGAAAAAAGTTCTTAATATAAGAACTAAAACTATAAAACTCTTAGAAGAAAATAGGGGTAAATTTTTAGAACTTAGCACTAGGAAATAATTTCTTAGATAAGAAACCCAAAACACAATTAAAGAAAAAATATGTAAGCTATTACCCTCAAGAAAGTGGAAAACTCACAGAATTGTAGAAATTTGTGATTCATATTCTGAATGTTTAATATCAAGAATATACAGAAAATATTTAACACTTAACAATACAAAGATCAAAATATTAAAATTGTTAGAAAACTTTGGTTAAAAATAGATTTTTTAAAAGATTTCAAAGAAGATATAAAAATGCCCAACAAAGATGATCAATCCCAATAGTCATAAGAGAAGGAAAGACCAAAACCATGAGATACTACTTCACATCTCGTTAGCTGGCTATAATAATAATAATAATAATAATAATAATAATAATAATTAAGACAATCACAAGTATTGTTGAGGATATGGCAAATAAAATCCACACAAATTATTAATGAGAATGATATAATGTATAAAAAATTAATCTTCCTGTTATTCAAAAACTAAAGCAGAGTTGTCACATAATCCAGCAAGTCTGCCTAGCCAAGAGATATGAAAACATTTTCTCACATCAACATTTTTATTGAAATTCTAATAGCAGCTTTATTAAAAGCAGTCAGTGAAAGTAGCAGAAATTTAAACAATTGTCAGATGATCAGTGGATACATAAAATAAAGTCTACTTACACACTGGAATATTATTTAGTCATAAAAAGCATGAAATACTGATTCAGATTCTAACATGGCTGAAACATGAAAACATACCAAGCACAAGAAGCCTGTAAAACATGCTATTTAATATGACTATTTGTACTATTTTAAATTCAAAAGAAGCAAATTCACAAGAACAGAGGTAGAAAAGAGATTGTGGAGGCCGGTGAAAGAGGGAATGTGGAGTAACTGCTAATGGACATGGTGTTCCATTTGGAGTCACAGCAATGTTGTGAATTTGGGGCAAGAGAGACAGGACAAGGGTAAAGCGCTTGTCTTGACGGCTGCCAACCTGAGTTTGATCGCCAGTGACACTTAGGGCTCCTCTAGCACTGCTAGGAGTCATCCCTGAGCATGAAAGTAGGAATAAGCCGTGAGCACCACCTCCACTTATTGCCCTGCACCAATGATATGAAATTAGAGTGTTCCTAGTAATATAATTTTGTTTCTTTACTTAAACCTGAATATTAAGTACTTTGAAAAGGTAATTTTCATGGCATATAAATTATATCTAAAAATGCATACCAAAGACACACAGGAAAAAACTGACATTTATTACTTGAGTGTTCATTTTATTCTTTCAATAATCTTGAACACATAATTACAGAAGATTTAGATAAATCAAGAAGATTTTGATCTAATTTTACCCCCATTTAATTTAATTTTTAAATGATTCTACCCCATTATTTTACACATCCCTTTTTCTTTCAAAACCATAGTACTTTTATATCTAAATAAACATAATTTGAGAATAAAACTTTCCATTAGTTTTAACTGCCCATGGTGTAGACCTGCTGGCACCATTGAAAAGAGGGAAGATTCTGACACTCAGGAAAGACGCTTTTATTTCCATGGTTCACAAAAAAAGCAACAAAAGCAGCCCTGTTCTTACAGCCAGTGGAGCTAAATTCACTATATGATTAATCACCCAAGTACAGGCAGAAGTTCAGTCTGCTTTACCTTTAAAGTGTGGGTCAGAGAGCATTTCCAGAACTTATTAAGGGCGTCAGGCTTCTAATTTTCTTCTACAATCAACTTTATTAACATATACTAACAAGATAAATAAGGTTCAGTAATATTTCCTCTTAACTTAAAGCAGCAGAGTTCCCCCACCCCCAAAATATCAGGTCACAGAAATGAGAAATATATTTGGTTTTACTCCTTAAATAAATATTCTTCAAATTCTTCAAATGAGTAATAAAAGTGATGCATATTTCATCCCTGAGATCTCTGCCCCATTACAGTTCTTCTCTCTGTCATTGTCTTCTTCTTTCTCTCTTCTTCTTCTTCTTCTTCTTCTTCTTCTTCTTCGAGAGAGAGAGAGAGAGAGAGAGAGAGAGAGAAAGAGAGAGAGAGAGAGAGAAAGAGAGAGAGAGAGGAAAGTAATGTGGTATTGCAAAACCATAGTTTAAAAATATCTGCCTTTCCTCAAGGTCTTTAAAAATATCTATGATCAACTAAGCAACCAATTACTGTACATCCCAAATGCATGTTTTCACAACTATTTTTAGGGGTAAGATTCAGTCACTACACATCCTGTCCACTCAAAACAACAGACAGCCATAGAGGGCAGCTAATGAGTAGGTAACCAAATGACAATGTCTCCTTACTTTTGACTTTGCTTCCAAGACCCAAGTGGCTGCCTGACAGACTGTCTCCACTCTGGCGTCAAACGGTCCCTCTGCAGTATGCAGACAATTTAAATTATTACAAAGCAATGTTACAAGTATGAACCCTGGCACAAAATAAAGTAATTACATTCAATTAGCAGTCCCCAAAGTGATGGCCCAATACTGAGGCTTTAGATGTTGCCTTTTGTTGACTTACAGAAGTCAGGTAATGAGTGAAACTTCAAAGTGTATGGAGCTAAATTGCTGCTTAATTAGTGGAAACTAGATCAGAAAACATGGTGAAAGAGAAAAGAACACGCAATTTTCTTTTGTTGTAGGAATTCAGATAATATGCTCCATTTTCCAAATAATAACAATTGAATATCCAAACACAGAAATGTTCTCAGGGAAAGCCCAGTAGAATGATGTTAGAGGTATTAGTGGTGGGGAGGGAGATTTTATTTTAATTTCATGTCATATTTCCATTCCTGATAATTAATCTTCTATTTTCAAAAAAACTTTTATGTCTGAGGTTAAATTAAAAAGGTCAAATATAATTAGACTAGATTTCTAAATCCCACACCTCTCAATATTTTTTTCGGACTACACTAATTACCTTTTCTAAAACATAATCCTTAACTTAAAAATAGCCAAAAAATTCTAAAAAAAATGAAGAAGCATAGAGATGACTATGTATTTTATGATTATAACTATCATGTTTTCAACATGTGTTTTCCCATATAATTCATTCTATAAGAATTATATTGCTTCGTTATGGAACAGTTAGTTGGTAAATAGGTAAGGAAATTGGCTAAAGTTGTAATTTACTCATTGCACTAAAATATTATGGGGTGAATTATATAATTAAAAAAGAAAAATAAAACTATCATTTAGAAGAAAATTTGGGTTCAAAAACATTGAAAAACATTGTATGCCTGAAAAAAATCATGAGTAACTTTGCAAAAGAAATCCATATTGATTGAATAAAAATTAATTTTAAAAGTCTAAGAATAAACCATTTAAGATTTACATAAAATGTAATGACAGAAAACATAGGTGAAATTTTTGCCTATCATGACATTAAAATCTATTTTAAGATTTTATTTATAATAAGAATAAAAATGAAAAGGTAAATGAAAAACTAAGTATATAAGTTAACATATGTGTCTTGTGTAAAGAGCCAATTTCCTTAATACATAAAGAATAAACCAAATTGATAAAATAAATAACCATATTTGAACCCTATCAAATATGGTATGGTAATCTTGGAAGATGGGTATTAAGTGTTCTGTGTTGTGTCGCACGGCTGCTTTGCAGCCACATGGTCCGGAAAGTTATGTCAATAATTGACATACCCTACCCAGCCCTGTCTGCTTCCAACAATTTCCAGTGACCCGGGGATTACACACAGAAGACCCACCCTACTGGTACCAGATAAATACCTCATCTCCAGACCTCCACTACTTCCACTACCTTCACTGCACAGCAGCCATCACACTCCAGGACACTTTCCGGACCATGTGGCTGCAAAGCAGTCGTGCGACACAACACAGGACACTTAATACCCATCTTCCAAGATTACCGCACCATATTTGATAGGGTTCAAATATAGTTCAAACCATGGGAAGACCTACAAGGGCGATTAGAGGCAGCCCTAAAAGCCTCTATCCCTCTTGAAGAGCCTGGCAAGCTACCGAGAATATCCCACCCACACAGGAGAGCCTGGCAAGCTATCTGTGGTGTATTCGATATGCCAAAACCAATAAATACAATGGGTCTCATTCCCCTGACCCTGAAAGAGCCACCAATACGGTAGCGTTAAGAAGGATGAGGAAAGAAAGGCTGATAAAATCTCAAGGCTGAACTAGGCTGCCAAAACAAAGAAGGACAAAAATCACTGTCTGTACTTTCAATGCACGTATGCTGGCTCAGATGTATCCATCGAGGACCTGATGGTACAAGCGCGAAAGATCAAGTACATCATTGGTCTGACAGAGAGGAGAAGGCATCAATAACATTACACCATTATCGACACTAGAGAAGAACTGTTCCTCGGAACATACAACAAAAGAGGCGTCAGTGGTGTCAGTGTCCTTGTCAACATAAACTTGTCCATAAGCATTGATTCATTCGAATGCCTAACAACCCGAATTGGACAATTACACTGCAATAGATGTGGCTCACTGCCGGCAATTTCTATCTTCATTGTCTATGCACCAATATCCAATTATGATGAAGGAGAAATTGAAAAGTTCTGCATGGAGCTGGAGAAGTTCTATAAAGAAGACCACACATTCTACAAGATCATTGTCGGTGATTTTAGTGCCAAGATAGGACTGAGAAGATCAGCCGAAGAACTCCACATCAGGACCCATGGCCTAGAATGGAACAAAAGGGATGAGAGATTGTCTGAGTTCATCATGTCGGCCAAATCATCCATGGTAACTCACAATTCCAGAAGGCCGAATCTAAACGTTGAACATGGCAGTCTCCCAGTGGACGGTTCCATAACAAAACTGACCACATCATATTCAATTGATGGATTTGCCTGATAGATGTTGCTGTTATCCCAAAATTCCAAATGTGATTGGACCACTCTCTCCTTCATGCGAAATTCTACTTCACAGAGCGGGGAGAAAGGGCTACAGAGTTTAAGAAGAGAACTCTCAGAATGACCACCACATGGGAGCTCTTTTGCACTACTGTGGCAACATGGGAAGATGCCGTCATTGACGAGGAATACAATAGACTGGTTCAGCACCTCCGTGATTGTAGGAGAAAAGCTGAGAGATAGCCACAAAAAGATGCCTGCCTTCAAAAACTCTTGAGTTCATTCATGAATGTGGCTTGGAGCAAGTGATGAACATCCGAGCTAGCAAAGCAGTGCAGAGAAGCGATCAAGGAAGACCTCAAAGAGAGAAGAGCAGAAGTGCTGGCAGATATGGCAGAAGCCAGGAAAACCATTCGCAATGCCCTCCTTTCTTTGCCAACAACAAGACCAAGATGACTGCCCTCTGATGTCCTGATGGATCTATTACATCTTCCAGAAGGGCAATTATCCATGACTTCTACTCGGATCTCTTTGATAGCCACGTCCACTTGCCCGCATAGCAAATTCTTCAGGATGGGTATGTCATTCCCAACATTCTCCCTTCCGAAATCTGACATGCCATTTCATCAGTAAAGAAGCGAACAGCACCCGGCCCAGACAAGGTCAGACCCAAAAACCTGAAGAACCTGCCATCAGTACTCATCAATACACTGGCTCGGTTCTTCGCACGCTACCTGTCTGAATGCAAGGTTCTGTCCCAGTGGAAAACCAGCAGGACAGTACTACTGTACAAGAAAGGAGACATCCACGACATTGTCCATTATTGCCTAATCTGCCTGTTGTCTGTTGTCTACAGGCTGTTCACTCGAGTCATCTTGAACAGAATTGGCAGAACACTAGATGAAGGACAACCATGCAAGCAAGCTGGGTTCTGAAAAGGATTCAGCACGATCGACCATTTCCACACAATAACCAAGCTCATTGAGGTTTCTTGGGAGTTCAAAATGCCACTCTGTCTAAGGTTCATTGATTTAAAGAAGGCCTTTGATTCTGTTGAGATGGAAGCGGTCATCGAAGACCTAGCCAAACAGGGCGTTCAAACTCAATACATCAGGATTGTCCATGAGCTGTATTATGAATTCACTACCAGGATCTCACCATTCTACAAGGAAGTGATCATCCATCTCAAGAGAGGAATTCAGCCGGGTGATACCATTTCACCGAAACTCTTCAGTGCCACCCTCAAGAACATCATGCGACAACTGGAATGGGAAGGAATGGGAATGACGATAGATGGTCAGCAACTATACCACCTCTGCTTCACTGATGACATTGTTCTAAGAACACCAAATATTAGCCAATCAGCATCAATGCTGGCCAACTTCGACCATGAGTGTGGAAAGGTCAGACTACAGATGAATCTCATGAAGACAATGTTTATGTTAAAGGTTTCATTCCTGCTCTTTCATTCGCTCTCAACAGAAAGAACATCTCCGAATGCAACAGTTATGTGTCCCTAGGTCGAGAAGTCAACATGACGAATGACTTGGCACCTTAGTTGTGCAGGAGGAAGAGAGCATCTTATGACACCTTCAAGAGTGTTGAAGAGAATGAAAAATTTTGGCTCTGGGCACATCTCTTCGATTACATTGTTCTTCCTGCATTAACATATGCCTCAGAGACCTGGGCCTTAAGGAAACAGGAGAACGCTATTTGAGTCTCCCAAAGAGGAATTGAAAGAGCTATGATTGGAGTATCACGCTTCACTCAAGAGAGAAAAGAATCTGGAGTCCAACCTCCCTCAGTGATCAAGAATTAGGGACACTTTCTCATTAGCCAAGGCATCGAAAATCAGATGGGCTGGACACGTAATGAGATTTGGAGATGACCGCTGGACTAGAGACATTACTGACTTGATTCCACATGATGTCAAAAGATCTCATGGCCGCCCACCTATGAGATGGTCAGACTTCTTCATCAAGACCCTGAATGATCAGTTTGAGGCTCTTCATGTTCCTAGAATGAGCAGACGCCATTAGGCTACACTATCACACGACCGGGTCAAATGGAGACATTACTGGCACCCGAAGTGATCAAGTGATCAATAAAATAAAGCAAAACCTCAATAGTATAAAATGAGTAGAAAATTTAAATAACAAAAATTGGTTATTGAGCATAAGAGATGATACTAACTAATTGTTAGATATTTTCAAGTTAGAGATTTAAAATTATCAAGAGGCTTATAATATTGTCTCATTGAAATTGTCGGAAGCAAACAACTCACAACTAATAAAACCATTTTAATCTCTATAGAAGTCAAGATTGCAATACTGCTCAAATATAAAATATTTATTTACCTTTTTGTTGTCTGTGGACTTTTCTACACATGCATAGGGCATCTTCTATTAAATCCATTACAATATTCTTTGTAATAATAAAATATGATGCAGGTGCACGGACTGGAGCGATAGCACAGTGGTAGGACATTTGCCTTGCACGCAGCCAGCCCGGCCGAGCTGGGTTCGATTTCTTCGCCCCTCTTGGAGAGCCCAACAAGCTACTGAGAGTATGTCGTTACCCATTACGTATTCAACATGCCAAACACAGTAACAACAAGTCTCCAAATGGAGACATTTCTGGGCCTGCTCGAGCAAATTGATGAACAACAGGAGGACAGTGTTATGGAGGTGCATAACAATAAATTTATTAAATACTTAGTATTATAGTTCAATAAAAGCCATATATGATCAATGTGTGCTGATTTGGAACAATATAAAAAGGCATGTGACTTTCATCAATATACTAAATAGGCTAATGCTTATGTAAAGAGAAAATTTTCTTTGTAATTACCTGTTCTTAGCTATCTCTGAAAGAGTATCTAATCTGAGGCCATAGGGCTATCTCAGTGGACTGGGAGACCCAGCCTACAGATCCTTTACTACATGGTCCTGTGAGCATTAAATCAGGAGTAGCCTCTAGGCCCTTCTGGGTGTGGGCCAAAGCGAAAAAAGAGAAAAAATTAAGGAATATCCAGTAAACATGTCAGTCTCGATATAGAAGGCGAGTAAGAGTGAACCCTTCCACTATTTGCATTTTTAATAATGTATTGAGTTTTTAAATTTATGTGCTATTATACACATAAGATAACATCTAATTAAGTTAATGTATATTGAAAATGAAATGCTATATAATATATTTAAAATATCTAATTACTAGAGTGAATAGATTATATTTAATATAGTTACAATTTACAATGTAATTTCAAATCTTTCAGCACTGTTGCATTTTATATTCCTTATCACATTATCTTCCTGAAACATTTAGCAAACTAAGTAGTTGGGTGATGATAAAAGATGTCCATAAAGAAAAAATGCCCACACCTTTCTCCTTCCCCAACTTAACCATTAAAAAAAAGAGAAGTACACTAAATTTACACCATTTCTTATTCTATTACTTTTCCATTTAAAGTCTTAGATGAAAAAACTTTGTAGTAATAAAGATAAAGCTTGGGACAAATGCCCTAGTACCAAAAGGAAAATGCCAGAACATTTATCTGATGCAATATTATGGATTCTGTTAAGTAATTTCATTTATGCCTTATCTGTTTTTTGACACACCCAGCTGTGCTCAAGGCATATTTCTGGCCATACATTCAGAGATCACTTCTTCTGGGCTTAGGGCACCATATGGGATTCCAGAGATTGAGCCTGGTTCAGCTAAGTGCAAGGCAAGCACTCTACCCACTGTACTATTGCTCCAGTCACAAAATAATTTTAAATATGTTTAGTAACTCTACTTACAGATAGATAGATAGATAGATAGATAGACAGACAGACAGACAGATAGGTAGATCTATAAATAGATTTGAACCAAAAAACCTACCCAGTGAAATACGAGAGTGAGCGCATGTTGATATGACCCAGGGGCAAGCAACATCAAAACAGCTGTCGTCTCACTTGTAGTGGAGGGACATTGGTTCAGTACTTATAGCTGCACATCCGAGATAAGTCTCATTTCAAATAGATCTTGTAACTGAAGAAATATGTTGAAATAGGAAAATGAATATATTCCAGAACCCTGGCCCGAGCTCAGCCTGTGTTCCCTCACTCCTCACTGTTGTTGCCTTAGCTGTCCCTCTTTGAAGGCTGGAAGCTCCACTTTTATCTTCTTTCAACTTTCTTTATACTGACAAACACTTGCTATAAGTGTTTCATAGTTTCACCCCTAGATTTACTATTGAATTCTCACCTAGGCTGAGAAATTTTGAGGTTGATAGATGATCCCAGAATATTCACTTTAGGATAACAGACATAAGCCAAAACAGGTCAAGACAAACTGGGGTCTATCACGACCTTCAATAAAGGAGATTGAAACTCGAAAAGGAGAGAGTTGGCACTTGATGGCATTATAAGAAAATCACCTTTTTTTTCCATTTTGGAAGGCATATAAAATTGATATGACTTAAAATAATCATGTTAAATGACTTTAAATCATCAGAGAAAAATTCATTTATTCTTTATTTTGAAGCACAGCTATGATATTTTCAACAGTGATGAAGAAAATTCAACATTTAGTTATAATTTTGTCCAGCATAGTACATTTAATTTCTTTGATTTTTACAAAGCAGTGAACTTGTGGAGACAGAGTAATGAAAATTTAAGTAGCAGTTATTTCTCTTGTCAAAAGGATGGGAGAAGCATGCTGAAAGTAGACTATGGACCAAACTTGATTGCCACTCAATGCCTCTTTTGCAGACCACAACACCCAAAAGGAGAGAGAGAACACAGGGGAATGCCCTGCCACAGAGGCAGGGTGGGATGGGGGGTGATGGGGGGTGGAAGGGATACTGGGATACGTGGTGATGGGAAATGGGCACTGGTGAAGGGATGGGTATTTGATCATTGTATAATTGAAGCCCAAGCACAAAATTTGTAAGTCTACAATTGTACCTCATGGTGTCTCACTATTAAAAAAAAAAAAGCACTTGCAGAGTGCTTTTGCAAGTGACTCAGATACTAACTGGAATAGGAAAACATAGTAGGTTAAGGTTGCAAGACAGAAAAACTCTGTTTTTACAGTAATTATATTCAAATGAGGAAATTAACAACATAATAGGTTAAGTGGTTAAGAAAAATAAAATAGGACAAGCAGATACTGTAAAAACCTTATTTTAGATATGCATCAGGGAAAATCCTTACAAAATGATGGAGCCAGTCATGGGGATGGAATCTTGGGGAAAATTATAACATCAAGGAAAAGGTATTTCAGCAGAAATGTGCTCAGAAAGTTCTAGAAATAGGGAAGTGCAAGCAGAACTCTTTCATTCTTGCCAAGGGAAGACCAAATATCTATTTTCTGGACTCATGATCAATTATCTGCTTTCAGAAATAGGTAGCATCAGACTTAGGCTTCAGCTTGAACTACTGTGTATTTTTAGAATACAATTATAATTTAATTTGAGAAATACCCAGTAGGATCTTAACCAGACCCTGAGTAGTATGAAATAACTTAAATAAATTATAGCTAAAACATAAGGGAGAAGCTGCCAAGAAACATATGAGAAGCTAAAATAAATTATTAATGGAAATTTGAAAAACAGAGGAAGTTAGGAATTTGTATTCAGGTGTAAGGGTTTGTAGAAGAGATAATAGAGGTAGGAAGCAGTACTTGAAGACTGAGACGATCCAAAGAAAAAACTAACAAGAAAGAACCTAAGGTTATGGGGGCTGGAGCAGGGCATTTGCCTTGCACGCGGCCGACCCGGGTTCGATTCTCAGCATCCCATATTGTCCCCTGAGCACCACCAGGGGTAATTCCGGAGTGCAGAGCCAGGAGTGACCCCATTGCTGGGTGTGACCCACAAAGAAAAAAAAAGAGCCTAAGGTTAATTTCCAGATTTTTCTGAAGAGCCTGAGGTGGAGTTTGCTGAGTTAGGCAGGCAGGAACTACACTACAGAAAGGAAACAGTCTGCTGGGGGTCGCCAGAAAGACCGATGGGTAAATTGCCCGTTAGGATCCAGGTGAAACTCACTGGGAAGGGATCAGACAGGGCTTGGATTGGCACAACTCCTCGGAGGGATGTGTACTTCTAAAGCCACTTACACCACTAGGAAAAGCTGTCCACCTGCCTACTAGCAAATAAATAAGCTGCTTGCTAACAGAAAGACATGCACTGGTGACTGAGCTGGTGCAGCAAGATAGACACTTGAACAAAGAGAAATTTATCTCAGTGCAACCTCCCGAAACTCTGCTCCTGAGTCACCTCTTGACAGGTCACTGGACCCGCTGGTAAGGCAGAAACGTGTTACAGAAAAGCAAGGTGGACTTGGAACTAAGAGGCAATAACTGATGCAATATCATTGCATGTGTAATTTTATTAAACTAAATGAAAAGGGGCTGGAATGATAGTCCAGCAGGTAGGGTGTTTACCTTGCATGCAGGCTACCCTGGTTCTATCCCCAGAATCCCATATGATCCCCCAAACACCGCTGGGAGTAACTCTTGAGTGCAGAGCCAGGAGCAATCTCTGAGCATCGCAGGGTATAAGCCAAAAAGAAAAAAAACAAGTAAATGAAAAATTGCTTATTGTTTATTGTCAATCTATAAAATGCCAAAATAAGAATGATCTTGATGACCTGGAAACCTGCTTTCAGTGTTCTTACTGAACCACAGTCTATTTTTATATCTGTTTCCTTTTCTCTATGTCTCAGTAGCACACTTCTAGGATTTCTCTACAGGAGTTATAAGGGATGAGATAGAATTTTTTCCTGGATTGGGGCAATAGAGTGGGAACTGCACTTACTTTAGGTTTAATAATTATACCCCGCTTGCCTAGATTATAAACTGTACCTAGCAATCTGAATTTGCTGTATACTTATGCTGAATTCCTCTTTGCATTTGGTTAACGGTACATAGGGTATTTTAAAAATTGGACTGAACCCGAATCAAGGGTAGGTGATCAAAATTACTGTCGTTGAGTCAGAAGAACCTGAGTTTAAATTTCAGATAATTCATTTGTTTGGCTCCAAGTACTTTACTTAACTCTTCTTAGACAGAGTTTTCCATTTATAAAAAGCTGTTTGTAAAATTTATAAATATAGCTGCTATGTGGATTAAATGAGCTTGCCTGTCAAAAGTTTATCATGCACATAATAAGTCCTTAATAAATGGTAATAATAATTAATAGAGGTCATATCAAGTTTCATTGGTTCTTAAAATCAATAAAATGTTGGTATAATTTCTACAGCTGCACTTTTCAAAAATAAGATTTCAGGAAATGAAAGCACAAAATCACAGGAACACAAAGACTTCAAGGAGAAAACTGAATGCTCGATAAAACTAGGAAGTTTATTTCATACTGGTAATAAAATCAGGGAATTTAAAAAAAATGAATGATCAGATCCAGTTTGCATTTCATCAGTCTGTGTTATAGGCCAAAACTGTTTTATTGTCTCATTTATATGACAGATGGTGTGACAACTTATTGAGCTGATAAATTGTTTTCAGTTATTTAATCACAGTGCAATCATCTTACTGTATTTCTTCTTCCCTAATTTAAACCAGATTCAACCTTTGGTCCAGATGGTTTTCTGTACATGCATTGCCAGTCAGCAGGCTGGGCTGTTCCCATCAGACAGTTTGTCCACAACAAATTCTTAGAGAAAACAGCATGCTTATGTCACAAGTCACATCTGTCATGGCCAGATTTGTGTTTCCCCTCAGATTAATAATATCTGATAGAGGCACCAATTCTCCTTTCTTTAAAAGCAAGGATACAAGTTGAGGAAGAGGTGCTTCAAAGATCAAAACCAGGTCTGTGACACTGACATGTGGGTTTGTGAATTGAAAATGACAGTGTCAAATCTCTCTTAAGGTAAAAAACATAGCCCTTGGCCAGCAGAAAGGGAATGCATATATTTTTGCCCCCAATAAAAGAGGTACATTTTGCAAAGTAACTATCCTCACTGGCAGTGGCTTTCTGTTTGTTTGTTTGTTTGTTTGTTTCATTACTGTTTACAACATGAAAAAGGAAAGAAGAAAGTAAGAAAGGAAATAATAAGCATTATGTGGATTATAAGTAGGTGTGCAGTTCAGACACCAGAACACAAAATAATTGCTTTTTTTTTTTGCTCTGAATAGATGGAGTAGTTTTAATTTCTAATTAGGATCACAAATAAGCAAGAGTTAAGAACTGAAATTCAAACTTGATAAGTAAATGATAATGATAATAATAGCCATACTAATTTAGAGACTTTAATATGTATTACACTAATAACATTATCTAATATGTAGATTACATTAGTTGTATGTGTCAATTAATATGTTGAACAAATATTTATTTTCTAATAAATAAATTTGTTAGGGTAATGTTAATTTTTGTACACATTTTAGTACAAAGCTACAATTCTTCAAATGTCTGCTACCATACTAGGTATGCACTAGGATACCAATGATATCAATATTTCCCTGTTTCAGTTTATTGGATTTCCTCCTCTTTCTCTATCATTCTGACTCCTCTTCTAAGTTCAGTAATCAGAATCCAGGGATTCATTTTGGTTTTGTTTGTTCCCTTGCTTTAGAATAAACTTTTGTTTCACACCTACTCTATTTCTAACATATAATGCATTTCTTTTCTAACAACACTGAGATATAATTTTCACTTTACAGGCATTCAAAGAGGTTAAGTAACTTATCAAAGCCATGAGGTTAAGGGCTGGAATAGTTTCAGATCTGTATCTGCCACATAATCATTCCTTCATTCCTGGCTCTTTATCATCGGATTCCTAACCTACTGTTTCAGTCATATTATTAAGAAGGATCTCTTGGCAAAATTCATAACTTCATATGATCACTCTTCTCATTTGTATTACCATTACCATCCTCATAATCACCATCATCATCGTCACCAATATCATCATTGTCAGCCCCACATAAGTTTCGTGTGAAGTTAATTGAGATACTAATTTCTTCAAACACTAAAAAATACACATATTTTGGTTAAATCCAGTCATTTTTTAATATCAGAAACTTCAATAATATAATAATTTAATTGATATTTAACTAAAAAATGTAGTAGTTAAGTAGTTACTTTCCATTCAATTGCAAATTTTTTCAGAAAATTAATTAATTTAGGTCCCTGACATTATTTCATCTGTTGCCTAAAAACTAGTTAAGTTTCATGAAAGGAAAAGTTGAAATTGAAGATTAAACTGGAATGGGAGTTTAATGGAATGGGAGATTAAACTCAATAGGGAGTTTTGTTTCCATGACAAAAAAGTATAGTAAATTAATGTCTACAAAAGAACTTCATTAGTGCTTATAAGTTAAAGTGTTTCCAAATCAAATGTTAAATATAAATGCAACATTAAGACTATAAGCTAAAAATAAAAAGAAATAGGACCTAAACTGCTTCTTAAGCTTAAAACTATTTTGTAAGCTAAAAATAAAAAGAAATAAAAGCTAAACCATTTCCCAGAATCAAAATTATATATAGACTATAGAACAGTATGACGGATACTGCTCAAATGTTATATATTTGATTCTTTTTATTTGTTTGCTTGTTTGTTGATTTAGAACATACTCAGTAGTGCTGGGAGTTATTTCCAGCATGATAAAATATGTAGCCAGGACACTAATCTTCTGTCCCCACACCCAGCTGAGTTTAAAATATATGTGTTCAGTACCCATTAATACACGAGTTAAATATTAACACAATATTGACTTTCTGAAGAAATCTTAAATTTTGCAATACTTTTGTATTTTGAAAAAAATTTTCACATTCAGATATATTGTGTGAAAGGTAGTAAAGATTATATAATGTTTGTACTCTGTGAACATAGGAATGATTTTTACCCCCTGATCCTTATATCATTCTTTATGGCTTGGGTCCTTGGCAATTAAGACCACAGATTATTTTCTTGATATCCATCACTTTGATAAACCTGAGACAGCCACAAAAGTTCTTTAAGGGAAATAATAAATCTTATAAGTAGACCTTGGTAATCATTTCAGACTATATTTGTGTCTTGAAATCTTAAGCCTTTCTTAAGTTTTCTCAAGAGTTATTATAGACAGGGTAATTTCAAATATTTTCCAGGTTTTATGAGATTCCTTACTAGGAAGCGTCATGAAAAAATTGCCTTTTACTGAATGAAATTGAATTATGCTAACTCTGAGATTGATGAATTATTATGGAATTTACCCTTTGTTTCCTATTAACTCTTTAAAACTCCAGGACAATTTAACCAAGTTGAAAATACTCCCAATTTTATTTTTGTATCATAAGTAGGAAACATTTCTCTCTTAAAGCACTTCCTTTATGAATGAAAATTATTTTTTCATACCACTTTAGGATAAGAAGCTCTTGGTTTAATGTTTTAATATTTGAAGTATTAGGTATAGGAATTTTTCATAAGGTTGGATTTAAAGAGATGTGAATGACTTTGTAATATATTTTACATAACTGATAGGATCAGCTCGTTTTATATATAAAGTACTGAATTATCTCTGAGTTTTATAAAAGACCAAATTAAGCTTAGAGTTCTCAGTACAATTATTAACTACATAGTTGCTTAATATGACTGAGTCTATAGTACTATATAGATATTGGCTGTATATATAAAAATAGGTTGATAATCAAATATTTGTCCCAAAGGAAGAAATCAACATAAGATATGCAAAACCTCAAAAGCTGATGGCCATTATAGGTCAAGGTTTAGCTGTAAGGCATAAATATAAAAAATGTATGGTATTTTAGAATGCTAATGGCTATAAAGTAAATACAATTTGGGGGAAATTATGTATGGGTATAGAGTACTCTGCTTTTGACTTTTGATCAGTGCCTATAAGTAATATAACCTTTAAAATCTATGTCCTTTAAAACCTATTTCTTCCACATTTTCCTTTTTGCTTTTTATTTTGTTTTGCAATGTTTTGTTTTGGGGTCACACCTGGCAATATTAACGACTTACTACTGGTTATGTGTTTAGTGGCCTCCTGGCAGTGCTCAGAGGAATAATGCAGCACTGGGGATTTAACTGTGGTTGACCATCTGTTAGTTAAGCACCTTAAACCCCTGTACTAGCTCACCAGCCAGCCCCATACTTCTCTTTTATGACTGCTGAAGCTTTTATTTGAAGTTCTTGAATTTTTTCAAATTTTCATGAACCAACATTAACTGTATCCAACAAAAACATGGTAGCTAAATATTCGTTGGAATAAAGAAATATAATTTTTTCTCAAATATAGTGAGCTGCTTTTTCCTCCTGTTGTTCAATTTGTTTTGTTTTGTTTGTTTTGTTTTTTTTAAGACCATGTGGTGCTGGGAATCAACTGGGTTAGGCCACAAGCAAGGCATGTGCCTTAAACCCTATTTTATATTTTTTGGTCCCAACTTGCTATTCTCTTTTTTAAAAAATCTGTATTATTTTATTACACCAATGTTCATTTTACCACATACGTTCAAGTGGTAATTCTACCAGTTGGAAGTGATCTTCAAATTTATCTTATTTATCCTCGACTCAAAATTGTGATTGGTAAAATACAAACCGAGACCTGTCCAAGATAATACTAAGCTATGGAAAGACCAGGAAGATCAAAGACACAGGAATGTTTGAATACTGCCAACTACATGTACTCTGGCAGGTAGCTTAACTGAGGTGCTAGAAAATCACTACGTAAGTTTGCTTAATTTGAAGACATTTTCTGGCTAAGATTCAGTTTTCCATTGTTATTATTCTATCTCCTTTTTTCTAACTAGGGGTTGCAATCCTAGCAATATACGGCTTAGGTCTCCCACTGAGAAGAAGCCTTGTGGCTTATTGGTCTCCTGGTAGCAGTGAGATAGACTAAATGGGTCTTTGAGAAGATTCCTCATGATTTAAATTGACTTGCATTTGTAAGACCACATTTGAATTTATACCCTCACAAACTTCCGTTTCCTGTTTTGAAAGTACACAAGGTACACATGATCCACTCTTTCTACTCACAATGTCTACAAAACAATCACTCTTCGGAGGCTTTTATAGTTCCTGAGAACGAGTTTTCTTCCTCTTGGTTTTTCCTGAATGAGGAAGTGCTTATAACCTCACCTCTTAAATTATGCTTTAAGGCTTCAAAAAGCATAGTAAAGGAAGGGACAGAGCCAGTGCTAATTTTATAAGCTATCTATAAGGGAATTAATTGCAACCTGACTTATTTTTCTTTTAGAAAGAAGTTGTAAAGGAATCCCATAAATTTTGAAAGAGGAATAAATTCTATCTGAAAAGGGGTGAGAACTGTAGTAAAATGTTAAAATGACACAAATTAAAGTTGACTGGAATCTCCTATAAAATCAAATTATACCAAAGGGTAGTAAATATCAATCTGAAGAAAATAAAATCTGTATATTTCCAGAACTAAAATGGATTAAAATGTTACATCTAAATATATATAGTAAACAGAACTCTATAAGTTAGGACCCAAAATTTATATATGACTAACAACAGTATTTTGCATTGAGTTTTCTCAAACTTAACTCTCAAAAAGAAAGACAGCAATTGTCTTTTCTAAATTAGCTGATGCCTCCTGGAAAAATAGTTAAATAAGGATATTACGCCCAAAGCAGACATCATGAGACATTATGTTGACCTTACTTGAGACATTATGTAGACATTATGTTGACCTTATTTGGGACATTATGAAATAAAACACAGTATTTCTCAATATTTATCGTTTAAAACATAGAAGTATATAAACATACATCAATATCTAGAAATGACATCTTACTCAATTTAAAAATAAGCTTTTAAAAATCTTATGTTTGTACTGTTATTGTCTTGAAATGAACCTTTGGAACATGAGGTGTTAGGAGTTTCTTTATAAAGTATGACATATATTTTGTTTAAGTTAATTCAGAGTTCTCACACATTGGTATTGGTATTGGTAGACAGTGTGTGGTGTAAATTGAATGTCTGCTTTTGTTCAGTTTTCATTGATTAGCCTGATAGCCCATTGCCAGAGTAATTTATGCACAGCCCACTGAGATAAATTGCCTTGCTTTACATGTATTGAAATAATTCATGACTTGTGTTTTCCTTAATCAGCACTTAAATCTTGATGAAATATTAATGGCCTAATTTGATAATAAACATTAGGAGCATTATTTGATATCATAAACCTATTGTGAATCTTAACTCTGCCACTAATCAAAATGTTGATTTTCTTCATCAGGTTCCCCATCTGTAAAAGGGATATAATATTTATACTCATTCTTAAAAGATTTTTAGAAAAAATGAGATTAGTTAATGCTTGTGAAATAGAGCAAATAACGGAAAGTGAGGTAAGTATGAATCAATGTTTACTGAGTTGGTTATTATAAATATTAGTATTCAATTACCAATAATTAGATTTGGATTTAAGTAATATTTTTTAATCTCAGCTATTTTATATATTAAAATGTGGTGGTTGGCCTAAGCTGTTATTAATGTTTTTAGAACTTTAAAAGTCAACAATTCTACAACTCTTAAAGTGTATATAAGCTGAAAGGATCTGTTACATAAACTCTTTACATATCTGTTATATTTTCTTTCCCAGTATTAGACATAATGATAGAAATGATTTAAAATACTGGGAAGTAAACCAAAGAATTTAGGGAAAGACCCAATTGAATTATTCTTTACTGTAGCTAGCTTTGTCTTTTTTGTCAATAACAAAAGGTCTAGGTAGTGCAGGGTTGCCAAGAGTCAGCCTCCTTTTTAAGGTAGTCAGAAGGTAAATATGACCACAATTTTTACAAGGGTTTAAGAATCCTTATATTATACAACGTTTAAATACATTTGGTCTCATAGTTTGTATATGTTGACTATCAGGCTTAAAATGTAAAAATCTAATACATATTATTTCCTTTGCAACTTTTCCTACACAAAAAAAAACCCTAATTTCCTTCAAAGTAATATAGGGAGAGAGAAAAAGGTAACCAAGATCATCTTTCAGCACACTCGGTAGACAGAAATACAAGAGACAAGTTATGTAACCTTCAACAAGTTTTTTGGCTAAATTTGTAACATCTGGCAACCTCTAATTTGCATGTTCTTTCTTTAGGTCTTTAACAGTCTGTCCAATTTTGTCTGGTTTGGGACATGATCCTTAGAAGAGAATTTTCAAACAATTTCAAAATAATTTTTTTTGATATTTTGACAATTTCCACCAACCCAGTTTGATGGGTGTGGGTTATACTTTCACACCTACCTCTCTTTAAAAAGAAAAAAAAAGTTGTTTTTTTATTTTTTCAAAAGATATTCATAGGAGTTTTTAATGAGCAAACTTAAGGTCGTCCTCTGTTCCATTGATCCATGTTTTGAAAACACTCAGTAATGTGGTTAACTGTGAGTGTGGGTTGGCACACATAAAAATATTTTATAGTCTAAAGTGGGAAATTTCTGACTGTGCTATGACAGAATTTAAGGTGAAATGTATTTTGGCAACATTGCTATTTTATAGTGCTTAATGTTGACTATTATAACCTGCTTTTTAGCTATTTTCCCCTCCTTTTCTTGGACAGGTAACCGGCATCCCCTAACCCAAGTCCCACAGTGGCCAAAATGTGCCTTTTTAGTTAAATGTTTAACATTAATTTATGTCTTTGTGTCCAACAATGATTGATAAACACACATATATTTTATTTCCTTTGAGAGAGCCAAGAGTTGTGTCTAGATAGGTAATTATTGCTCATTAGGCCATGAATAAAAGTAAGTTTCTTTTGTAAACTCTCTGTGAAACAAATTGATGAAATTGTTTTCCTCCAAATATAAAAATAAATGTATGTTTATTTGTGCTTTCATGTACAGAAAGAAAACATAGATATTTTATTGTATGCTAAGCTTATTTCTTTGTGCTACTCATTTTATTTTGAATAATTGAATCACTGTATCACTGTATCACTGTCATCCCGTTATTCATTGGTTTACTCGAGTTGGCACCAGTAATGTCTCCATTCATCACAGCCCTGAGATTTTAGCAGCCTCTCCTTACTCATTTTTCCCAGTGAAATTGCCATATTGGAGACTATTTTAGGGTCAGGGGAATGAGACCCGTTCGGGTAGCTTGCCAGGGTCTTCTGTGCGGACAGGATATTCTCAGTAGCTTACCACGCACCCCAAGATATATATATATATATATATATATATATATATATATATAACCCTTTCTCTCTCTATATATATACATATGTATCCCTCTATGATCTGTTGCTTACTGTCTGAATATCAAATATGGTGTGGTAATTATGGAAAATGGGTAGAAAGTGTCTTATGATGTGTCGCGGCATGCGGTCCAGGAATATGTTCACTCATATGTGAGGCTCAGCCTGAGAGTGTGGAAAGCAGCCTGGAGCGAACCTGAATTTAATCTATATTACTTTTTAAATTGTTTCATTTACCTTTTGAGGTTTTAAAATAATACCTGCACTTATTCAACTAAACTTATTATTTTTCATATGTAGAACATATCCACTAGATAAAAAGTATATCTTTCTCTACCTCATTGTTCCTCCAAACTGTAAAAATACTTTGGATGCATGGGCAATCTAAGAGTAGCATCTTATTCAAATATATTCTTTTTTGGTGGTTTGGTAGGAGGAGCTCCCAAGTGGGAACCAGGAGACCTAGAGACCCTCCCAGTGATTCTCTGCCAGTCTGGCCTGAGGATGAATTGTTACTTGAGCTTGCAGTGATACTGGGGCCCCACATGCTGGGGTCAATGGGAGCACACATCAATCATGTTTTGATCAAATTCAAGGCATGCACCCTAATCCCTGAACACTATGGCTTTTAAGTAAATCCCCTCTTTTATATTTTCTTTTTGGATCACACTCCGTGATACATGGGGGTTTCTTCTGGCTTGGGGCTCAGGAATTACTCCCAGCGGTGCTCGGGGGAACCGTATGGGATGCTGGGAATCAAGCCCGGGTTGGCCGCGTGCAAGGCAAATGCTCTACCCACTGTACTATTGTTCTGGCCCATAAATTCTTAAATAAAGTTTAGTGTCCACCTTAATAAACTGGCATAGAATAAGTGCAACTTACACAAAAATGTCTCTGGCAGTAACAAAATACTATTTTGTTGATATATTCCACATACAACTTTCAAAATCAAGACAGATAATTTCAATTAGTCCATTGTTTTGTTTCATTCTTCATGCTTTCTTCCAAGTACCCTTATGGGGCTTCAAACTCTCTGTGAGATCACTGTATACTTCAAATCTGTTCCCGAGTTCCTGGATAGTTCGAGTTCGTCGTATTCTGGATGTCCTGGCTTTCATGGCTATTGAACAAAATTAACCTGTCTAAGTCCTGGTCCCTTACGGAGCCATCCTGCTAAAATAGCTATTGGTGACATGTTAAACTCATAAATAACATGCATTTTTATAGATAGTTTAAGTTAATGCCTTCCCTTCAGAAGACAGCATACACTTCAGAATTTTCATATCAGTACTACATATCAGTTTTGATCATACAAGCCATTTGTGATTCTTAAAATTACATTCATTTACTTAGAATTTATAATGCATTTATCTACTCTGGACAGAAATGATTTAAAAACAATGTAAAGGTAAGTTTTCTAAAAATACTTGCCTACTCTGTCCAATTTATGGGCATTTGAATCACAGGGTTCACACGTAGACACAAGGCATGAACTTTGGACTTGGCCCATATTTCTAAAGGGTTCCTCTACTTTAGAGAGGAAAAGAATGTTGTGTATGTGGCTGTACTTTAAGGAATATAAGGTTGTCTGGTCAGTCACTAAAGTATGCCATTGTGGCTGACTTCCAAGTATACACTGGCCTGTCCTGTAAACAGTGAACCAAAATTGAGCCAGGAATTGCACAAAGAGAAGTAAGGCATTGGTTGCAGTCTCCTCGACAGAATCTGATTTTTCACACATAATTTCTTAAAAGATATCTGCAAATAATGATTTTCATCTTTTTGAGAGCTTCAGATAACAAGGTATTATTTTTAAGAAGGAAGTGGACTTGAAAAGAGAAAGGAACTTTAGGAACTTTGAAAGTCTTGAAAAATGGCACAGGCTGAACTATTAACAAGCCACATGATTTTAAGTCACACATTATACCTATATAATTTTCTCTTTACCTATATTTTCTTTTTAATTTAGAGTACCTTTTCCCTGATTTTAAAGGGTTGGTGTTCTAATACAGCAGAGGACCTATAAAAGTCATTTCTATCTTAGCAGACTGATAGTTGAGACAATTTCACATTGGTAATTAAAATCTGTAGCAATAATCTTGGATTAGGGGTTCTTGAGTATCTACTTCGAGCATATTATTTCTCTCTTTCCTAAGGAGTTTCCAATATGTGTATATCGTAGAGTTTAAAACTACATTTACAAAGGCTCAAAATTCAGATTCTCCATTTTTCATCTACACTTTGTCTACATCACATATCACATTAGAGATTAACATTCCGTCCCTTTCAGATGAGAGTTTTTAGGTTGCTCCTTTTAAGTTTTTCTCATTCTTTGCCCTTCCATTTGCCACTGTCAAAGCCTAGCCCAAAGGGCATAAAACACTTCTTTCCAATACATCTTTCAAAGAAATTTTTCTATTTCAAAATATCTGTGTTATGGTACAACCTTCACAATTCAGTATTTGAGTGTTGACTACTTGGCAATAAGATGATAATAAAACCTATTACATTTTATATCGAAGGTACTATTTAGGTGTCAAGCAAGTGTTTAATATTCCCAACAATCATATAAGGCAAATATAGTTAAGAAACAAAAGAACAGAGTGTCAGGGGGAAATGGTTCAAAGCGTTTCAGTACATACCTCATATACCCAGACCCTTTCCAACCAACACTAACTGCTCCAAACCCGGAGGAAGTTGGATGTACCCCTGGCGTTTTCCCAAGTGGTATTAGCTCTTGCTCTAGTTGGCCTCAATAACAACTTTAGTGGCTCTTGTGTGCCCCAGCACAGGGGCCTGCACAGCATTGTATGAGCACTGAACTATTAGGCTGTTACTGGTCTCATGGCCCTCTTACCACTGCTTGGGAAATATGAGAAGAAGGAAGAGATAAAGGAATAGAAGGAAGAAGAGAAAGAGGGGGAGAAGGATGAGGAGGAAAAAAAGAATAGAAAGAGGAGGAGGAGGTGGTGGAGGAAGAAGAAGAAGAAGAAGAAGAAGAAGAAGAAGAAGAAGAAGAAGAAGAAGAAGAAGAAGAAGAAGAAGAAGAAGAAGAAGAAGAAGAAGAAGAAGGAGAAGGAAGAGGAGGAGGAAGAGGAGGAAGAAGAGGAGGAGGAGGAGGAGGAGGAGGAGCAGGAGGAGGAGGTAGGAGTAAATGATGAAAGAGAAGGAGAAGATGTAGGAGGAAGAGGAGAAGGAAAAGAAAAAGGATAAGAAGATATTTTGGATTTTCTACTAATTCTTAGCCATCCAAAGCCTCATATCCTCTATCCTTTCAATGAATAGTTTTTCTTCAAAGAAACTACCAGGAAATTTTGTGTATCCATTAATAATAAATAGTGACTGACAATGTCAGGATCAAATCACAATTTTACTTGGGTTCGCAGTCTCATATACTTTACAACGACCTTGCATTGGGAAGGGAGGAAGAGTGACCATAAGGATTTTACCTCATCATATTTACATGACATCTGAAAGTTCGAAAACATCCATGATCATTAATACTCGGATTGCCACGCATTTCTACTTTAGCTTATATTGCAGATGCAGTATCTATATTAATTTTAAGATCTTTTCATTTTGGCAAGAATCCATAAAGTTACAAAATGGAAAATAAAAACAAAAACCATGAGACAATAATTACATACTCATTCATACCAGAACAATTGCTCCAAGACTTGATATAGTGAGAAGGATGTCATGAATCATGAGGTAAAAGACAGCTTCAGTGTTAAGTGGCTAACCACAGAATACTGCTGGTAGACCAATTAGCCTTGAGAGAAACAGAAAGCACAAATGTGCACCATGGCATTTTTACAAACTCTTCCTGGGAGGAGAATTAGAAATTCAAAAAAATGAGATCATAAAAGTGTGCATTCTATAACCATATCAGGAGAAGTTGAAAATTATTAACTGTGCCCAAAAGGCAAAAAATAAAAAAGCTTTAAATGATTTTTGCTCAGTTAAATTCCCATGGTATTTTTAGTGCTATGATCGTACAAAAACAAAACAAAACTTGAAAAAGTAAATAAAACTCAGTACTTTTTACATTCTTCCTCCGTCTCTCTTTTTCTTTTGACTCATCGACACCTCAGGCAATGCCAGGAGAGAATATTTGTGTAGCATAGCTGTTGACTGCATGCATAAGAAGGTGTTACGCAGAATCTCTTCTATAAGAGCTAGAGAAGTAATACAGAGGGCAGAGTGCTCGCACTGCGTCCCTAACCCTGATTCAATCCCAGCCGTTCCATATGGTCCCCAGAGGACAAACAGGAGTGATCCCAGAGCCCAGAGTCAGGAATAAGCCCCAAGCACTGCTCGGTGTTGACCCAAAACAAACAACACAAAAAAAAAAAATTCGAGTACAAGATCAAAGATTGTGAAGTTCCAGGGAACCAAAACAAACCAATATGCAGTATTGAATATACTGAAAAACTGATAAATAGTAAAGTACTGTTTCTGGTTATAGTGATCACAACTTATCATTATTAGCATAGCAATTGCTAGAATAGAATCATTCTTCCATTATTCAAAGTCAATACCATTTAAGAATGACTAAGTTTCTTGTTCTTTTACTTAAAAATTTAAAATATAATTGGATTATAATTTTTTAAATTTTCTGGAAGTTCACACTTTCAACAGATAATTCTATTTTATTTATAAATACAGTTCTAAAAGGAAATTGGAAGGTGTTGGCAAGTTACTAATATGTTTATTAGTCACTTTATAAACTTTAAAAAGTTGGATTTTTAGGCGAAAGAAAAATGTAATAGTACAGCACAGCTTAATCATGGCTTGGAGTTCAAGGGTTAGTACCATAGATCTCCATAGTATGGAATGGGGAAAATGGTGTGATTTCTATTGAAGTTAATTACTGTGACTTGTAAATCAAATGGAATTCTCTTTTTTCTTTTTTCAAATGGTTATCTTACAGGAAACCTCCAATTAGTTTGTGAAAAGTGTGGGATAACACTATTAAATGTTCATCAATTTCTTCTCTAAAATACAAAATATGTGACAATTAAAAGTTATTATCTTGGCAAAGACACAGTCCGTTGATAAGTATCATGCATATTTTAACTGATAAGTTTCCATGAAGCTGAAAGTTAAAATAGCACAATAATTTTTAAGAATTATTATTGTGTCAAGTTATAACTTGATGATACTTAGTCTAGGAATGAACCTAATATGATTTAATGACTGAAATAAGACCTTTAACTAATTGTCCTGACGCATGAATATTCAATGAAAAAAAAACTCTCTCACAGGTGGCAAATATAAATGATAAACATGTTTCCATTCCTTTTTCAGGGGTGTTGTGGTTAAGCAATCGCTGATTACAATTTGGAACTTTTTGGAAAACTGAACATTCACCTATAATTTGGGTTCAAAAATTAAATGTAGCTTCTACCTTCACCTAGGCCTCTATTTTTGTCTCTTAGTACTTGCTAAGATGAAACTGGAAAATTTGTCTAAAAGTCTAAAATTTTGCCAATCTATATGAACAGATGAGTACTAAGGAGAGCTGGCCCTTGGCAGGGGCTACTTCCAGGATCATTTTTCTTTAGCAAGACAGAAAAAGAACTACAAAGTTGGGATCAACATCCAAGAAGGCCGTACCCAAATCTAGAAACTTTCAGCACAGAATGAAGTTAAGACTACTAAATATCATCTAATCACTGTTCTAGAAGGTGTTCCCATATTAATATTTCACAAGGAGAGTCAGTAGCAAGGGATTCTAACTCTTCTAACTTCCCCAACACTCAAACAAATAAGGATGATGATATGCAGGAAGATTTTCTAGGGATGTTGCATGGGGGACATTAGCTCAAGCAGCTATGAAGCATTTGAAAATGTGGCGAAGGAACTAGTGAGACAGAATTAAATTTCTATTCACTGAAATTCCTTTTTAAAAAATAAAGCAGTTACACTGATTTTCCTGATAAACACAGCTGTGCTGTTCTTATAGGACTTATTCCACTTTAACAATGTTATTGCCTAAGATATCATGTTGCAGTGAGTATGTTCATGGTACATCCTGTCTCACTCCTAGTACAAATAAAGGGATCATCATTAAAACGTATCATTGTCAGTGGATAGATTCAACTAAGATGATTTCATAATGGGTTTGTGTGAGTTTTCTGTTCCTGCTATTTGAATAACAATGATATCTATATAATTGAAATTGTCATTAAACTGAATAGTTTTTGGAGAACCTATTTGAATTTTTAGAATTAAAATAAGTGTGTGTCCTTTAAAAATCATAGTAAAGGTCCGAGTCCATTGAAAGTGCAGTAGCTAGTATTTGATGGCTACAATAAAAAATTTAAAAATGTGTAACACAGTACTGGGGATTTAATTCAGCAGTAGAGCATTTGCTTTCCATGTGTGAGTTTCTGGTTTTAATGCCAGAGTGTACACACACACACACACACACACACACACACACACACACACACAAACACACACACACATACACACACACAAACACACACATGCTCGCACACAAACACACTCTTTTAAGGAAGAGTTGATAAGAGATGATTACATTTTGCTGAACAGGTAAAAACAAAATATCTTCTTGCATTTTATTTAGAAATTTAAAAATAATAGAGTGACTACTATTTGAGGTATCTTTAACACATGTATATTAAATATTATGACTAACAGTTTAAAATTTTTGTATCGGATTTAAATGTCTATTCTCAATAAACAATAAAATATCTTGAATTTTTGTACACAAGCAGAAAACCATCGTTAAACATATGATAAACTAAATTATTATTTCAGTTATATATTTTTGTTGGTCAACTGTGAGAAAAGACTGAAAAATACACTATAAGAAGTGAAAAATTCTACAATTAAACCATCCAACGATTACTGGTAGAATACAATCTTTTATAAACAACACCAAAGATAAAACAGTGAAAATTAAAATATTTAAAATCTTTTCTGTGCTTTAAATTAGTTGTGTGTAATAAGAGATGCTGGTCAGTTAATGCCATAGTTACAATTGTTCTCCAAAGAGTTCCAAATTCACAAAGAAATGTCAAATCATAACCTAAAGTTTAAGTGGTAGAGGGACAGAGAGAAAGTCGGCAGGGCTTTTGCCTCGCATGTGGCAGAATAGATTTGATCCCTAGCATTCATTTGGTCTGTGGAACCCCACCAGGAGTGAGTCCTGAGCACAGACTCGTGAAAAAGCCCTGAGCACCACTGGGTGGGGCTCAAAAAACAAACTAAACAACCAACAAACCGAAAGGTTAAGTTCGCTGTATCACTGTATCACTGTCATCCCATTGTTTGTCAAGTCAATCCAGCGGGTTCCAGTTGCGTCTCTATTCATCCCAGCCCTGAAATTTTAGCAGTCTCTCCTTACTCAACTTTCCCAACAATTGGAGGCTCTTTCAGGGTGAGGGGAATGAGACCCATTATAGTTACTGGTTTTGGCATATCAAATATAAAATGGGTATTCTCAATAAACAATAAATAAAAATTCAATATATTTTATCGTTTACTGAGAATAAAGGTTAAATTAGATGCTCAAAATAGGGGAAAATATCTGTGATCTAATTGAAAGGTTAACTAATGCCCCAAATAGAACTTTCTACATGAGACATCATCAATAACAATATAACACATTTTTCTAGTAAGAAATAATATACAGAAGACCTTCATTGTCATTATCAATATTAAATAAACTGGCTACAAAAACATAGAATAATTGACTTTGTGTATATTAATATGTATTTTTAGAATTCCTTTTCAATTTACAAAATACCTCCTTTCAATGCTAAGTTGCCACAAGGGTTAACAAATTTACTTAATTGGTACACACATACATTAAAACTGATGTAGATTTTCTTCCATGGAAAAGCAATTATTCTGAAGAATGGAACTAGACAGATAGGACAGTAGGTAGGAGGGCACTTGCTTTGCATGCAGTAGACCTAGGTTGACTTTCTTGCATCCCTTCTGTCCTCCTGGACCCTGTGATGAGTACTCCCTGAGTACAGAACCAGGAATAAGCCCTACTTACCACCGGGTGTGGTATGAAAACCTAACCAATTTAAAATGTCACTGTCACTGTCCTCCCATTGATCATTGATTTTCTCAAGCGGGCCCAGTAATGACTCCATTGTGAGACTTGTTGTTACTGTGTTTGGCATATCGAATACGTCACGGGTAGCTTGCCAAGCTCTGCCATGTGGGCAAAATACTCTCGGTAACTTGTACGGCTCTCCAAGAGGGGCGGAGGAATCGAACTCGGGTCAGCTGCGTGGGCCTTGTGCAAGGCAAATGCCCTACCACTGTGCTATCGCTCCAGCCAATTTAAAATAAATACATAAATAAATAAATAAATATGTATGCTTTGAACAAATAAAATGACACAGTCACAGTCATGGTCCTCCCATTGTTCATCTATTTCCTCTAGGGGCCCAATAACATCTCCATCATGAGACTTGTTACTGTGTTTGGCATACTGAATATGTCACGGGTAGCTTGCCAGGCTTTGCCCTGCGAACGAGATACTCTCGGTAGCTTGTCTGGCTCTCTGAGAGGGGTGGAGGAATCAAGCCCGGCTTGGCAGGGCTGGCTGCAAAAAAGGCAAATGCCCTACCACTGTGCTATTGCTCCAGGCACAAATAAAATAATGAATGAAAATAGTTTTGTCAATATAAATGTGAATGTTGCTAGAAAAAGACTTTTGTTTGGATGTTTTTTATCGGAAAACATTTACATGTGTTTGGAAAATATAGGTATGTAGGGTTACATTCAGAATTATTTCTTGAAGTGTTATTTTGATCTAACATCTTATGGACTATGATTCCAAAGTACAACAGATGAAAAATAATGTGATATATATTCTCCTCAATGAAATTGTTTCATGCTTCTCACCAAGGTTATAAGCATGATATCCACTCCCAGAAAAACAACTGGGCATGCATTATCTACATTTATTCCATTAATAAAATCCCCCTTTTATCCGTGATAGCCTTTATTTGCGTTCAGACAGCATGTGAAGAGCCGAGCCAGTGTATTCATGAGTACCTACGGCAGATTCTTCAGGCATTCAGGTCTGACCTTGTCTGGGCCTGATGCTGTTTGCTTCTTTTTTAAAAATTTTTATTAGTGAGACACCATGAGGTATAGTTGTAGATTTACATATTTTGTGCTTGGGTTTCAATTACACAATGATCAAATACCCATCCCTCCACCAGTGCCCATTTCCCACCACCATGGATCCCAGTATCCCTCCCACACCTCACCCCCCGCAGCCCACCCTACCTCTGTGACAGGGAATTCCCCTCTGTTCTCTCTCTCTCCTTTTGGGTGTTGTGATTTGCAAAAGAGGCATTGAGTGGCAATCATGTTTGGTATATAGTCTACTTTTACCAACGATCTTTACCGTCGAAATGGCGTGTCGGATTTCAGAAGGGAGAACATTGGGAACGACATATCCATCCTGTGGAATTTGGTATGTGGGCAGGTGGACGTGGCTATTGAAGAGATCCAAGTAGAAGTCATGGATAATCTTCTCCACTGTCATTCTGGAAGATATGATAGATCCATCAGGACATTGGAGGGCAGTCATCTTGGTCTTGTAGTTGGCAAAGGACAGGCTGACATTGTGAATGATTTTCCTAGCTTCTGCCGCATCTACCAGCACTGCTGCTCTTCTCTCTTTGACGGCTTCCTTGATCGCTTCTCTGCACTGCTTTGCGAGCTTGGCCATTAGATTGTGATTGCCCGAGGCTCGAGCCAAACCACACTGGCGAATGAGCTCGAGAGTTTTTGAAGACAGGCAAGTTTTTGTGGCTATCTCTCTCTTGGTGTTCCTTGCACAATCATGGAGGTGCTGAACCAGTCGATTGTATTCCTCATCAATGTTGTCAATGACAGCATCTTTCCATGTTGCCGATAGTTGCAACTATTGCCCTATCTACCTATTGTCTGTCGTATACAAGCTGTTCACTCAAGTCATCCTATATAGGATTGGCAGAACACTAGATGAAGGAACCGTGAGAGCAAGCTGGTTTCTGAAAAGGATTTAGCACAATCGACAATATGCACATGATAACCAAGCTCATTGAGGTTTCTTGGGAGTTCAAGATGCCGTTCTGTCTAATGTTCATTGATTTAAAGAAGGCCTTTGATTCTGTTGAGACAGAAGCAGTCATCGAAGCCCTAGCCAATCAGGGCATTCAAAGTCAACACATCAGGATCCTCCCTGAGCTGTATTATGAATTCCCTACCAGGATCCCACCATTCTCCAAAGAAGTGATCATCAACGTCAAGAGAGGGGTTTGGTAGGGTGATACCATTTCATCGAAACTCTTCAGTGCCACCCTTGAGAATGTCATGTGATGACTGGAATGGGAAAAAAATGGGAGTGAAGATAGACGGTCGGCAACTATACCACCTCCACTTCTCTGATGACATCGTTCTAATAACACCAAACATTAGCCAAGTGGTACAAATGCTGGCCGACTTCGACCAGTGTGGAAAGGTCAGACTCCAGCTGAATCTCACGAAGACAATATTTATGAGAAACAGACTTGTTCCTGACATTCCATTTGCTCTCACCCGAATGAACATCTCTGAATGCAGCAGTTATGTGTACCTAGGTTGAGAACTCAACATGACGAATGATCTGGCACCTGAGTTGTGCAGGAGGAAGAAAGCAGCTTGTGACGCCTTCAAGAGCATCAAAGAAATAGCTAAGAGGACAAAGAACCTCCAGCTCCAGACACATCTCTTCGATTCCACTGTTCTTTCTGCATTAACATACACCTCAGAGACCTGGGCCCAGCGAAAACAGGATGAGAACATTATTTGGGTCTCCCAAAGAGGAATCGAAAGAGCTATGCTTGGAGTATCACGTTTCACTCAAATGAGAGAAAGAATCTGGAGTTCCTACCTCCGTTGACCGTCAAGAATCAGGGACACTGTCTTGTTTGCCAAGGCATCAAAAATCAGATGGGCTGGACACATAATACAGTTTGGAGACGGCCGTTGGACTAGTGCCATTACCAACTGGATTCCCTGGGATGTCAGAAGATCGTGTGGCCACCCACCTACGAGATGGTCATACTTCTTCATCAAGATCCTGAATGATTGGTTTGAGACTCTTCGTGTTCCTAGATCAAGCAGATGCCATTGGGCTACACTATCACATGACAGGGACAAACTGGCACTCACTCAAGCAAATCGATGAGTAACCGGATGTCAAGTGATCAAGTGATCAAGGCTTTCTTTTTGTTTCACCACCTTTACCCCAAACCACTCTGACTCTTCCTTTTTATGACCTTTTACATAAAATCTTTACTTCTACATCCCCTTTCTACAGAAATTTTATCTTTTTTTTTCCATTCAAGTTCCTAAAAAAATGACCACTGCCATCTTTTCCTTTCCCTTCATCATTGCACACACATCTGCTGAGCTAATTGGCTTCCTTTAAAGTCTCTTTGAGGGAATCAGACATTCTAATCAGCAGAGAGGTTATCATTTCGTCCATCTGGTTCTGAAAACATTAAGAAGTTACTATCTGCTTAATGTAAGACATGTTTCCTCACCTTTGTATAAACTTACAAAGAAGAAAGAAAACCCAGTGTATTCATACTTCTCTTGCCTCCAATTTGTGGCTCAGAAAAAAATCTGAATTATTATGGAACATGATTCAAAAAGCTAAACCAAATGGACATATTTATCAGGCAAGGACTGATTTAGAAAGTGTTTTTGAAGATTAGCATGCAGAGAGGGACAACGTTTAATGTTAAAAACCATGCTCTGTAAAAGTGAAATGTTACATAACAAATTAAGTTTGAAATTGTTTTAATTGCTCTGTACATGTGGAAACAATAGAAACCCACCAACTAGAAAATGTATCTATTCAATTCTGAATGCAGCCAGCCATTTTATGAATTATTTTATATCCCAAGCAAAGACTATTACAGCCCTTTAGGAACAGCAAATTTATCCTATAATTACTTTCTTATTTTTCTTTTTTTCCAAAGGTCTTGAAGAAATAATTTTTGCCATGGTTTTCATGTAAATTCATGCTTATGTTGTGCTCTTGAAAGAAATAATGCCATTTTATGATTTTTAAATGAGAAAATATATGTCATACATAAATAAACAATTACCAGCACTAAAACATACATTTTGCCTTTTCTCTATGTTCATTAGTTAATGACTTATGATATCTATCTCTCTGAATATTCTTGCTACATGTACTACGATATGCTCATCAGTAAATGTCTAATTTATTTTATCAGTGTATAATGTATCACTTTTCCCCAATTTACCCACCCTGTTTCCTTTCTCCTTCAAGTTACCACAACTTTGTTCCTGTTGTCTAAGGACTTTTTTTCCTAATTTTATTTTGTTTATTTGATTTTTTCATTTGGCTTTTACATATATGTGTGTGTGTATGTGTGAGAAAAATTATGAAGAGGCACATGAAAAATATGTTCATCATTCCTTATTACTGAGAAAATGCAAATTAAAAGTACTATGAAATATTATTTTACAGTACTATGAGATATTAAAAGTACTATTAAATATTATATTATTTAGCTATTGTGAAATTATAAGAAACAAATGTTGGGGGAAATTGGAAAAAAGCAATCTTTGTATACTTGGTAGAAATCCAGCCTCAACGGAAAACAATATAGGGATTCCAATTGTAGTTTGATTTTTCCACATAGGGATAATAATAGCATTTAACTCATGAGGTTATAAAGATAACTTTATGAGATAATGTATTCATTATACAGGCATGCAAATACTATTATTTTTATTATTTGATAACTTTTATATGCTTGCCTCTCCTTTCATTATCTAGTAGTAATATTTATAGAACATTTTCCTAAATATGGTGGAATTACATCATAAGCATATTTTACTGAGGCAAATTGAAGTCTACGTTCTTCAGAGAAAAGGAGAAATAGCAAGTTTTGATCCATTAGTCTTATTTTTATATGTCCCTTGTAATTGGAGGAACAAGACATATGAGTGCAGATTTGAAAAATATATCAATTTTTATACATCTCCCTGGTATCAGGATAAAAATTGGTCAATGGGTTCAGTGGACAAGAGATACTATTTATTGACTTTTGAAAAAAGTAAAATACAGTGACATGTACTTTAAAGGCAAGCAAACTTTATAGTAATTTCCAAAGATAAATTTTATACATATTGTACTTTCTGCCTGAAGTTTTATTTAAAATTTAAGGCAAACTCTAGCCTTACATGGGACTCTGCTAGACTGATCAAAATTTGCCTTAATGAAGTTTGTCTTCATTACCATTGGCTCTCTTAGGTTAACAGTTATGTCTCCTCCTCTCTTCAAGAAAGTAAGAGAGAAACCCATGAGAGGTGGTGGCTGAGAAACTTAGACTCAAAAGGCTAAAAAGCATGTTTGGTACACACAAGACCCTGAGTATAATCTTCAGAGCCACATGGACTCCTGAGCATCACTGAATATAGCCATGATGGTCCTCAACACTCTGGGAAGCCCAGAAAAATATCAAATGAATAAATAAAAGTAAACTAAAAATATAGACATTACCGCCAAATAGTCTCCATGGTTCAGGATGAAGAAACTACTGTGAGGCTAGCCAAACCCATGTATTAATACCATAACTCATAGTACCAACATTGTTGGAGGGAATCAAAGTTCAGATCTTAATGAATATAAGTCATTCATTGAGCTTCATGGATATATACTTATTCTGAGACCATAGACTTTTACTTTGTATTTTGTTTTTAATTTATTTTTTTAATCATCCTGAGATACAGTTACAAAGTTTTCATAATTGAGTTTCAGTCATACAATGATCAAACTCCCATCCCCCCACCAGAGTGCATTTTCCACCACCAATGTCCTGAGAATCCCTCCAAACACCCCCACCCCATTCCACTCCCTGTCACTGTGGCAGGCACCCTCCTTCTTACTCCCTCTCTTTCTCCTTTTGGGCATTATGGTTTGCAATACTGATACTGAGAAGCCAGCATGTTTGGTCCTTAGTCTACTTGCAGCACACATCTCCCATCCCGAGTGATCTCTCCAACCATCATTGACTTAGTGGTCCCTTCTCCATTCTAAATGCCTTCTCCCCCAGCACATAAGGCCGACTTTTGACTGTGGACCAATCCTCCTGGCCCTTGAGACCATAGACCTTGAGAACCATAATCCAAAGAAACTTCAGCAAATGTATGCAGCAAGGATAGAAACCAATGTTTACACCTGTTGGTGATGTGCATCAATTCAGCAGGGCCAGCAAAGCATTGTCCATGGACACAGTTTTCTAGAGCTTGTGTTCATGAGTTTATATATCCTTGGATACTCCCTTAAAAGGAAAAAATCTAAGAATTCGAAAATGTTGTTTTTAAGAAACTGAATTAACTAATAGCTTTTTAAATCATCAGCGACAAACTTATTGGGTTCACCATTAATTTAGGTGCTTTTCTTTATCTCAGAGAAATAGAGGAGAAAGTCTCAGATGAGGTCAGTCATAGAATGTATAATAAATTATTTTTGCACATCTAAATTGTAATCTGTGACTTTTCTCTTTCTACTGCAGCATAGTCCTCTTGTTGCCATGTCCTCTTATCAACACTGTACAAATTTTATGACATATTGCTCAATTGTTAGGAAAAATAAGAATATCTTAGAAATTCACAGATATGAATCAAATATAAGCAAAACGCTAGTTGAAATGGAGAATGAGAAATAAAAAACTTTTTACTATGAATTCAGAGAAGAGTGAAAAAGAAAAGATAAACTCAGAAAAACTGCCAGTTTTGGTGATCTATTGGCATGGCTATCTCCACTTCCATTTTACAGATACTTAGTAAACGAAGCAAAACCTTGGGCTGGTTACAATAACCACTTGGTAGTTAAATATATGCCCAAATCATGTGTCTGTTGGGGAACATAATTGACTATGCCACACACTGAGATCACTTATAACCCCAGGGTGTTCTCAAGATTTATTTTTAGTTATTTGATGACATATTTCTTCTAATCCATAATAGTTTGCTCTTTTCCCCTACATTCACATTTGACCAAACCACAAACTGTATGGTCAATAAATCATTTCATACTCTGGCCACTAAAATCTGTTCTACTTTTTGTTCTTTATTTTTTTTAAATATTTTTATATAAATCTCCATTTGTTTGCTGTTCAGATGTGCCTTTTATTTTAAGAAGTTAAAGAGGCAAATAGTTTTTAATTGCCCTGCAAATATTTACATCCCATACATCCTGTGATTACAGCAATTATACTTATCAGTTTTCCACCCCCTGCTAAAGTAACCACAACATTGTCATGAGGAAATCATGAAGAAAAAAATCTGGGGCGCACTCATTCAACTTCTAATATAGGAGACGAAGAAATGCCTTCCTTCACTAACTTAAAGTACAAAATTATTTTCTACCCTCAGGAGCAATTGGTCTTTTCCTACCACGGATGGGCCACCACTGTTGCAGGATTTAACTGTTACCTCGGAAATACCAAAAAGATTGTTCTATTACAATACTGTGTCCTGTAAATACTTGAGTGATGCCTGTAATTGTCCTAAAGTGCCTTGCCTGCTATGTTTGCTTATGTTCAAGAGCAGTTTAGAAGGTCAAACTGAGAGTTTTGATAGCCTTGGTTTCGAGCTGCTACTTGGGTAGGAAGTGACTGAGAAAAATAAGCAATAGTTGATATTTATATCTCATTTACCAAAGGATTCCTTCTGGAGCTGTTTTCTGGGGGTGATGATGTAATTTATTCTAATTCAGGCACAGATTTTTTTAAATTATGAAATGTATAGCAAACGCAGGATTTCTTTCTCACAAGCAGATCTTTAGAATATTGTTAGTACACACTGTATCTACATAAAATCTGTTCCTCTGAAGTTTGCTGGTCTTTTCCCGACTTTGTGCTCAGGGCATAGATTCGATTTAGAAGTTGGAAATGGCAACACCAGCACCGAGCTGGTTCGGAAGCGCTGTGTGGGGAATATTGTGGGGTCCTGCCAAAGTACTGATGAGCTTATTCCTAAGGCACTGGACCATTCTTGAAATTCACTAAGAATGAGACCAGCTTATGTTCCAGTTGCATGGAACAACAGTGACATCCAGTGCTAACACACCTGCTATGTTGTGAAAAGTTGAAAATGGTGCCATTGTTTTCATTTCTTAGGAAATGAAAAAGAAAATACAATGACAGAGAAATGTGATTGGATATCTTGCATTCAGTCTCTGCACCACAAACAGAAAAAGACGAGTATCTTCATTAGTAGCTGCTAGATGCAGGGGGGTGTACTCAATGATAGAGAGAACATACATGCAGCTCAGCAGAAACCAGCATGCAGGCTTATGTTTTATTTCAAGCCTCACTTCTGAAAAGTATTGGCGTTGCTATTGGGCTCTCAACAGCCTCTTCGCTTATCTCTTGGTACCCTCTTTACAATTTTGCCTCTGTGAGATAGTCACCAGGTCCTTGAACTCTCAGCACTCTCTTAGTTTATCTCTCAGTACTTACTAAATTTATCTGTAAAATGGAGTCATGCTCCCATTCTGCTATTCCACCATACAGGCTCCCATTTGAGTCCTGATTTGCCTGTTGTTATCTTCCCTTCCGGTGTAAGAGAAATAGAGACACCACTAAAGAAATACAGAAGCCTCAACTGAATCCCAAGAAAGAGATTGTACAGCACAGCGATAGGGTGTTTGCCTTGCATGCAGCCTGCCCGCAGGGCCGTGTTTGATTCATCCACCCCTCTCGGAGAGCCTGGCAAGCTACCGAGAGTATCTCGCCCACACGGCAAAGCCTGGCAAGCTTCCCGTGACGTACTCGATATACCAAACACAGTAACAAGTCTCACGATGGAGATGTTACTGGGCCCACTCGAGCAAATATCAATGAACAATAGGAGGACAGTGCTTACAGTGCTTACAGTCTTCTCTTTAAAGATTCACTCCTTGATGGTTGTTCTGTTACAACAAATAAGCACTGAGAAAGTCATATGCTAATCTATCTAGCTCCCACACCATGTGACTATTTACCATATTCATTCTCCATTGGGGAAGAACTATTTTCTAAATGCTATAATCCACAGTTTCATTTATTAACCAGGATAGACTAACAACAAATATTCCTTCAGTAACAATATCTACCATCTATTGAATTTATTGAATATTTCATAAAAAGATAATAATGCAGGGACTGTTGATACATTAGCTTAATGATCATATTTTCCACATAGGCAAGTTTTGTCTCCATAGTTGTGGAACAATTAACTTTAGAGGATAAAAAAATTTCACACACCCATGAAATTGATGGTCTGTGAAAAATCCCAGAATTTAAATCCAGATTTTCTGCTATGAATGCAATGTCTATACAAATAGAATTAAGTACCCTGAGTCTTGAATCTTGAGTCAAAGATCCAGAAAAAAACCACATTCCTGGACCTCTCTATTGGCAGAAGCCTATTATCATTAGCTTTATGTGTCAACTTGAGTAATCATGGTACCTAGATATTTGGTCAAATGTTATTTCTGGGAGTATCTGGGGAGAAAAGAGAATAACACTTGAATTGGAAGCCTGAGCAAAAAAGTTTGTCTAGCTAAGTGTGGATGTCCATAGTTAATTCAGGTGGAGGCCAGAATAGAACAAAAAGGCAGAAGATGATCAAAATTTTTCAATGTCTAGTTGTTTGGGCTGAAGCATCAATCATCTGTGCTCAGTTATCCTGGCTCTCAGGTCTTTGAACTTGGATGCGAACAACATATATGAAATGACCACATGCATCTAGTGACTGCCCTAAATAAAGTGAAAATATAGACCATTTCCAATAATACTGTAACTTTTACTGCATCATATTGCTCTAATAAAGCTTTCCAAAGTGAATAACAATGCCCTCAGGGGCACTGGAATGATCCATGGAGATGACAATACCTTCAGTGGAGCAGGAGGGCACTTTGTGCTTATTCTCTTGAAGAATACAGATTTCTAGGGTTGTGTGGTAAGTGATTGGTTTTTTCAGAAGAAAAGGTGGGAAGTCGAATGAGTTTGAAAATATGGTTGAAGTATTTTTTTTTCTTCATGATTTCATCTTAGGTCACAGTCAAGAAAATACGTAAGGCCCCAGGACTTTGACAGATTTCTGAAATAAGTGATATGCTTTTGACTAAGGCACATCATGTGTTTTATTTTCACAACAGTAAGAAAATCTATAAATAAGAGTTATGACTGATACCTCATCTGTTACATCTGTTTTCTGATTTGGAGCATTAGGTGGATATTCTGAGTTTGTCTTTTTAGGATTCCTATGATTGAAACAAATTTTTAAGTGAAAAATGTTTCTCACATTACAAAAGTTAACATTAACATGCTTAGAAAATAAAAGTACTAGTGTATCAATAAAAATCAATGATCATCATACTCAAATATTGTCATAAATTACTCTGAAATATTCTTTGTCTTTTCTACAAACTTTTCATTATGATAGAGGCAATATATTTAAGAATGTTCTGCATTCTTAAATATTCTTTTGCAACATTTTATTAAACAGTTCAGTTTATTATATAACAATATTATAAATTTCTTCACTCTTGTCATTTGACATCTATTTCACTTTTGATAAAAGGTAAGGTAAAGGTAAAGGCCCTCCCGTTGATCGTCGATTTGCTCGAGCGGGCCCAGTAACGTCTCCATTGGAGACTTTGTTGTTACTGTGTCTGGCATATCCAATACTCTTGGTAGCTTGCTGGGCTCTCCGAGAGGGGCGGAGGAATCGAACTCGGGTCGGCCATGTTGGCCGCTTGTAAGGCGAACGCCCTACCCGCTGTGCTATTGATATCATAAAATTATTTTCTAATTATATATATGTTTATTATATTAAAATATAATAAACATTTTCAAAAGAGAAATTTCAATGCATCCTTAAAGTTTTAATACCTGGGAATTGTAAACCAAATTTTAAAAAAAAACTTGTTTTCCTGGGGAACATAAAGTAACAAAATGAGAGACTAACACCCAAGAGTGGCCAAGATTAGTACCAGGAATTTTGCTCCATGGCTTGGAGGCCAGCCACACATGCTAGGGGAAAGGGGAGCTCAGACAGAGAAGGGAGCACCAAATAAAGGGTGTTGGGAGGATCCTCCCAGGATGGGAGAAGCATGCTTAAAGTGGACTATAGACCAAATACGATTGCCACTCAATGCCTCTTTTGCAGACCACAACACCCAAAAGGGAATGCCCTGCCACAGAGGGAGGGTTGGATGGGGGAGATAGGGGGTGGGAGTGATACTGGGACCGGTGGTGGTGGAGGATGGGCACTGGTGGAGGGATGGGTATTTAATCATTGTATAATTGAAATCCAAGCACAAAAATTTGTAAGTCTACAACTGTACCTCATAGTGTTTCACTAATACAAATTAAAAAAAAGAAACAATAGAATCAGAGAGAGGCTATTGATACTGGTTTTCTTCTAACAATATAGATCTCTTTTATCAAGCTCTATTAAAATTTTATTTTGTAAAAAAATTGTTTTCTCTAAACATATTAACAAATGTCTGTATTCACATACGCACTTGAGGTTGCCTACTGAATTTTTACAAGAAGACTATTCTCAGAAAATCATATGCACAGTAATTATACTTGATAGTTAGCTTTGCAATTTACCTTTTTCAGTGGTTCAGATGTAAAATTTTAGTGAATAAAACACTTTACTCACAGTGCCCAGGAAGGGGGTCGGGGGGAGACACGAGAGACAGAGAGACAGAAAGAGACAGAGGGAAAGTGCCTGCTGTAGAGTCATATAGAGTCATCGAGGCAGGCCAGGGGAGGGGCGGTGGTGGGAGGTAAACTGGGGTCATTGGTGGTGAGAAATGGACACAGGTGGAGGGAGGAGTGTTGGATCGTATGACTGAAACCCCATCACTAACAGCTTTGTGATTTGTGTATCTCATGGTGACACAATTTAAAAAACGAAACACTGCTCCAGGAATCTGTCCCTGGTCATGAAGTTTAAGCAATGTCTCTTTAATCAATAGCTAGAAAAATTGCAAAAGTTTTCAGAATTATTGACAAGTAAAGTGATTATATTTTGGATTGCTCTTGTTTCTGCTTGTTTCATTGTATAATCAAGGACAAACGGGAATGGACGTAGATTTGAAGACTTCAGACTGAAATGGATTTGTAATTTAATGTGTTGGGAGGGAGCAGGCAAAGGTCAGGCTATTTTGCAAACAAGTTTCTTGCTAGCAGCAAATGTGAAATTTCTTTGTGGGCCATCTCGGAAAAAGAAGAAAGTGTGCTTTTTCTCCAGAATAATGTGTGGAGTCATTATTTTGTGTGTTCCAACTTTGGTACTTTTAAATTTCTGGCACAGTGTTGCTGCCTCTTAATCTTAAACACCTATAACTTAATCCTCCGGTTGTTTTCCTAAAATCAAATTCAGTATGTTTATTTAATATTTCACTAGTAAGACAATGTTTTATTAGTTCATTCCTGTAGTGGAATTATTCAAACTTCTATATTTGGTTCTTGAGACTCTATTAACACCATGTTTTAAGTTATTTTCTCAAAGATAATACTTGATAAGAAGACACAAAAAGTAAAGTAAAGTAAAGGCCCTCCCGTTGATCATCGATTTGCTCGAGCGGGCCCAGTAACGTCTCCATTGGAGACTTTGTTGTTACTGTGTCTGGCATATCGAATACATCACAGGGAACTTGCCAGGCTCTGCCGTGAGGGCAAGATACTCTCGGTAGCTTGCCGGGCTCCCTGAGAGGGGCGGAGGAATCAAACTCGGGTCGGCCACATTGGCCGCGTGCAAGGCAAATGCCCTGCCGCTGTGCTATCGCTCCAGCCCACAAAGTGTTCTTTTTTCTAAGCCCTCAGTATAACAGTGCATTTGCTCTAGTAGTTTCTACATATTTTAAACTTGCACCGAAGGAAACGTTTCTTTCTTTTCCTCTTCCTTTTTACATGTTGTTTTTATTGTTTGGGATTGCACCTGGCAGTGCTCAGGGCTTACTCCTACCTCTGTGTTCAGTATTCACTCTGGGTAAGACAAGTCCCCTACCCGTTGTTTTCAAGCTCTGTTCCTACAAAGAGCAACTTTTTTGGGATGATAAAATGGGAAAATGAATACATAGACTCTACTGTACTTATCTGTCTTCAAATCTTGAATTTTTTTTGTTTTGGGGATTTGGGGGTCACACCCAGTGATGCACAGGGCTTCCTCCTGGCTTTGCACTCAGAAATTACTCCTGGCTGTGCTCGGGGACCATATGGGATGCTGGGAATCGAACCCGGGTCCGCCGCATGCAAGGCAAACATCCTACCGGCTGTGCTATCACTCCAGCCCCCAATCTTGGCTTTCTTTTATGTAGTTGTTTGACCTTGGATATGTTACTTAACTTTTCTGGCCTCTCCTTCTTTATTTGCAAAATTGGGATAAAAACAGTATAGTGGGTACAGGGCTTGTCTCACATAAGAATGATCACACATACATATACACAAACACACACAAACACACACAGGTGCCCTGCACACATGAAAATAGTATCTACCTTCTAGGAAATTAGAAGTATTCAGGTAAACATCTGTGAAGTGCTTGCAAAATGGCCTGGTGAATAGGGTTAGAAATTGTTAAACATAAAACAAGGAAATCTCTCTTTAAGTCTTCTACATTTCCATGTTGTAGTGCATTTATGTCTTTTTATAGTCTTCTATTTGGAATTTATTGCCTTTGTTTCTTTGTAACATATTTCACAAGACCTTTTTGGTCTTAGTTTCTCCCTTTCAGATCAATGGTTAGGATTCTTGAACTAGTGCTGTCTTTCATTAAATCCGAAAATAAAAATAATCAAATGTAATGATGATCAATTATTGGGCACTTAATTATGAACCAAAAAGAATATCGAGAAATTGATGTAAAATTTCCTTTGATCTTTGCCTAAATCCTGTAACTTAGGATAGATGTTATCTGCATATTCAATAAGAGGCGTAATAAATTAAGCTGTTTTTCCAAAGATGATAGATTGCAACAAAAGCCATTTAGGAACTAAATTTGTCTGATGCCTTTTATCAATACTTTCTTCCCTTCATTATGTGTAATATACAAGCAAACAAAATCTCCATTTACCTTATCTTCTAACAAGATGATTAGCACCACTAATGGGGGCAATTCAAGTACCCCTGCTATCCGCATGTTTGAATTTTGACTCACAAAATGTTTTCACAACCATCTTGGTCCTATTAAGTGATTACACCCTCTACATTTGTGGATTCTACCTTCTCTGGACAATATATTCATCTTATAATTTTTGCTTTTACAATGGTAATGCTTTTTATATTTTATTTGTCCTTTGGTAGGTCAGTTTTAGGATCGTGGTGTGCTCGAAGTTTTTCCATGAAAGTTTATGATGATTTACTTCATTTTTATAAAAAAAATCCATGAAAGGCTATATTTCAAACAGTATGGGGAACCTATAATTTTTAAAAGCAACAATAAAAAATAGCCAAGTTTTAGTGAGAGCCTGGTTAAAAACTTATTCTCTGTTGGGCCTGTAAATGAATTAAACGAAGAGGATGTTAGATGGCTGAGGGAGACCTGGTAGGTTCCAGCTTTTTAAACTGTGGGTCCACACCTATGTGGGATTGCATAAGTAAATGTGTGAGTGTGTGTGGGGAGGGATTTGGTAGCAGTAAGCCAGAGAAATTATAGAGATTAAGGCAGTTTTCTTGAGTGCAATACACTTTTGGTTTGATCCCTGCACCACACATGTTTCCTTTAGCAGCAAGGGGGGGGCAGGGGGTCATTCCTGAGTACAGAGCAAGAAATCCACCCTAGGCAAAGGCAGGTGTGACCCCAGACTTGAATTGGGGAAAAGGGGTCACATTTTGGAAAACATTTACAAAGTCCAGGCCTACGTAAGCAAGTCCAAATCTAACCTGGCAAACACGTGAAGTTACAAAACAAAAACTAAAGGCAAACAATCTCAAAAATACTGCTGAACTTTAAACTTTGATCAATCAAATTATGTCTTCTCTTTGCTCCTGCGCATTCTTTTTATAAGCCTTTCCTAGTCTCTGTGGGCTAAGTTCTCCTAAGCTTTTAGGATTTGGCTCTAAACTATTCTAAGTATACATGCTCATATAAACTTGTAAAATTTCTGACATGTGTCTGTTTATATTTAGCAAGACTTTAATATCTTTATAAGCTGATAATTTCACCTCCCTTTAACATAATTTTACAGATGAGGAAATCATAAGGCTAATTAAGTTACATTCCTAAACTTACTTAAATTAATTGGCAAAGTCAGTTTTTGTTTACATAGATCTTTATGACATGCCATGTTGCCTCACCTAAAGTTCCTAAGTTCCTGAAGACTTTTTAAAAATAAATTTTCTAGTGTCTGTTACAGTTTCAGAGAAGCAGGTTGGTGGTGGGGAGAACTAGAGACACTGATGATGGAAAACGTGCACTGGAACATTGCATGACTGAAACTCAATCATGAACAACTTTGTAATGTAACTCATGATGATTCAATTGACAACAACAAAATATTAAAAAATCTGATAAAAAATAAAGAAATTTTCTACTAATATATTTTAATACATCTAAATATATATACACACAAATATATTCTGAGGGTTCTAAAGTGGTAGATTTAAACTGAGAACTGGCACTAATCCACAAACTAGTAGGTTATTCCTCTAGAATAAAGTAGTTCACCGATAGAAAACAAAATGGTAAGTCTTGCTAAAAGAAATGACATTTTTGTGCTTTTTCCACTTATGAATGTAGAAATCAAGGAAGCAAACCAACTGCAGGAGGCCTATCTTTGCTGTTTTAGTTAAAGGGGGTCGGGGGAGGTGAAATACCATAGATCTAGTTTATTGTTTTCTTGAAGCATTAATATTCATCCTTTACTGCCAGGAATGCTTGTGAAGCTCTGTCACTCTAATTTAAAAATGCTTTTGAGGAGGGCTCCACACTGTCTGCTCTGAAATGGGACCTTGCTATTCTTATTTGTAAACTGTCAGCATGAGGCAGGAACTAACCATCAGTGAGATTTGCTTTAACAAAAATATAAAGTGATTGGAAAGCCCCAAACATCTATAAGTCTAACTTCTTTCATTCCTTAAAGTTCAGTCTTTCTTGTGTCTTCTGAAAAAAAGAGAATAGCATTCACTGGGGGTTTTCATTCATTGTTTGTTGGCTTTTAATTCTCAGATGATTTATTCAACTGCTGTGTTTGCAGAATCAGCTCATGTATATAGGTTATAAGAGAACAAAATAGCATAGCAAAAAGTTCTTCTCCCCCACTCTTAAGAGTTTCCATGATATTCCAAATGAGTGCCTTCTGGAAATTTCCCCCATTTCAATACACTAGAGAGTTGGAAGATGGAATCAATGTTATATTAAACAAGAATTGAACAAAAAGATCTGTCTTACTAATTATTTGGTATCTCCATTTCATGTGTGGTCTTTTTACAATTTACAAACGCAGAATAACTTTCCCAGTCATTTATGCTCTTATGCTGCCGTATCCCCAAAGTGTTCATTTGGAGACACTGAACCCCCAGAGTTGGGAGGAAAAACTGAGCAAAGAGTTTTAGAAATGAGGAAAACTGTGCAGTTCAGTCTTGGTAATTACAGGGTACCACTGAAACTTGGATCCACCAAAGCATATCTTAACTCTTTTCAAATGTCTATTAGACCAGATATGTTTTGTTTGTGGGAACCATGAATTTCAGGAAGCGCAGCCTTTCAATTCAGTCCACTCACACGCTGTTAGATTGCCTCTATCCTGTTGCAGGAGGGCGAGGTGACTCTCACTCATTCAAGAAAGATAGTGTATCTGGGGGTGGGGGGATGAGAAGTGGGGAGAAGAGAGCTGGCAGCCACCAAAGTGGAGTCTACCAATGTCCCTTTCTACCCACCTCTGTCACCCAGGTGAGTGCCTGAAGATACAGGACTGATGAAAATCAGCTACAAGCTGCAAGTTACAAACTTTATACTGCAATGTAGAAGCCTTAGATCTCACCAGCCTCATCAGGTACTCATCAAATTATGTCCGGGTTCCATCTGTCTTACCTGCCGTGGAAAATGATTCTTGCCACTCAGTTTCTTGGGGAGCAGTGAAACTCAGACCACAGTAAGAAAGTTTTCTTTGCAGGGAAAAAAAATAGAGGCTGGGAAGAGAAGAGAAAAAAATGAGGGGTGTATGGGGTGGGGGGTACATTATCTGCAATCTAAACCAGCTCAAAGGCAAGAATGCCTGTGAGACACAGGGGCCCATATTAGACCTGGAAAACCAGAGTAAGAGGCTTCATTACTGGGACAAAGGCCATGCTAAGAATATCAAAAGAAAACCATCAACATTTCCAAGTGTTCCCTCTTGGCAACCACCCTAGCAGTGCACTTGGGGCTGGGGGCATGTCAGGGGGTGACAGTTTGGGAAGACTAAATACATGGATTTGGTAGGAAAAGTCGCATTTGCCCACAGCTCTTATATACAGATGTTCTCTCTTTCACCCTATGGTGCATTTGCTCACATCTCCTCAAGACATATATTTTCTTACTTTCATATCCCTGCCTGGTTTATGTCCTTTGCTTTTGATGAACTCTGGGAAAGCCTGTGTTCTCTCTTGTACTGAAATCTCTCTGATTCTCTCCCCTTATCTCCCAAATAAACTTGTTTCACTTCACTGTCACCTCCTGAAATTCTTTTCTGTGACGAAGGTGATGAATCTGAAAAGCTGACTAAGATTTAGCACTGACTTTCCTTTCCTGCAAAGAGAAATTCCTTGCTCCAACCTGAGTTCTCTGGCTCTCCCAGAGATCCTGTGGCAGGGATCATTTTCTACGCTGGGTAGAACAAGTAGAACCCAGGTACAGTTTGATGACTGCCCCATGGTGCGGTAAGAAGTAACATCTGTTTTTTGCAGGAGTTCATCAGTTCGACATTTCCTTCCAGACAATTGAGTTGGGCAGAGAGAGAAGCACTTGACTCCCTACCAGAGTACTCAACTCTCTCCTCCCCTTTTCAAATAAGCCTCCCAGGGAAGCCTAATCTGTCTGGCTGGTGAGCTCCAGTTCTCTCAATGGATGAGAAAGGTCAAGAAAATGAGATTTATATATCCTGGGTTTTGCAAAATTATCTAGACTTAATTTGTTCTGTACATATTTTCTGATCAGTTCTTACAAACTGTAGGAAAGATGTGGGTAAGAATAAAAGAGTTTGATTTTTAAGAAGTTTAAGTTTCAGTATACAAAACATACTACCATAATCTCTAAAAGTACTTCAATATATGTTAAACTAGATGAATTCTGGGGTAATCCTAAAATCTTCACAGAGGAAATCCAGAGCACACTGTTTATAAACACTGACTTTTTATAAACAGCAGATTTTACTAGGATCAAATTCTAGTTTTGCCCTTACTGAGTTCCCTTGGACATGCTACAAGTCTTTTTCTAAATTCCCTTACCTGCATGATGAGGTTTGATAGTAATAGCACCTACCTCAGAGTCTGGAATGAGAATGAAAGGAATTGATGTATGTGAAGAAAATATCTCTCAAGTCACACTAATTATTAATCAACATTAATCCAAGACATGAGGGTTATTTAAGTATAGGTTAGTAGTGCCATTTAGGCTAACAAACAGCAAACCCTAAATCTATACCTCACTGGCTATTTAAACACTTATAGGAATGGAAATTGATAGTATTATCCAGAATTAAGTTTTTCAACATAAATGACCTTTCTATTAGGAAAACTTATAGCTTGGCAAATACCTAGCTACAAATAATCTTTTCTTAGGGTTGTTTTTCAGAAAAGTCGCTGCTTTTTAGTCCCTGTCTGTCAGATCCCCTTCTCCTCCAAGTTCCAGCACCCCCCCCCCCCCACCCATCATATTTCTTAGCTCAGGATATAAATATTCTTATTTTGTTCAGGTTACTGAAAAATCTGGACCAAAGTGATAGCATAGCGGTAGCACAAGGCCAACCCAGGTTCGATTTCTCCTCCCCTCTTGGAGAGCCCAGCAAGCTACGAGAGTATCTCGCCCACAGGGCAAAGCCTGGCAAGCTACCTGTGACAGATTCGATATGCCAAACACAGTAACAACAAGTCTCACAATGGAGACAATACTGGTGCCGCTTGAACAAATCAATGAACAATGGGAGAACAGTGCTAGTACAATGCTATTGAAAAATCTAAACCCAGGGGGTATGGTGCCGCAGGCAGGTCAATCTGTACCTACCTGTGAGGCGAGTACATCAGCAGTCTGATGGCGCCTTCAGACTTCCAGATACCTCCAAATTGCTGCTGTGCCTTTGGCCAGACCCCAAAATCTTGGGGCAAAGTTTACCAAGAAAGTAAACGGCCAAAAGTTAGGTATATGGGAAACACCCCCACAAACCACCTCCAGCTCAGCTATATAATTGGAGGCATGGCCTCTCTCATTCCTGATTGAACTGCTCAATGGCCATAGAATAGAAATACAAATAGAAAACAAATTGTCTACTATTGCCTTTTCAGCACATCTGAGTGTTGGGATAAAATCCCAAATAATAATGGTGGGTGTGGTGTCGAAATGTTGAATGTAATCAAAGTATAGAGTAATTTGGAAATCATCTACAACACAGGTAGGTGTGGGATGGGGGTATACTGGGGTTTTTGGTGGTGGGGAATGGGCACTGGTGAAGGTACGGGTGGTGTTTCATTGTATTTCTTAAACCCGAAACGAGACTTAAACCCAAAAGCTTGGTAACTTCTCTCACGAAGATTCAATAAATAAAATTATAAAAAGTGGGGGAAAAAAGTAAGGTGGAGTTCATGCACAATTCAATCAGCCTAATCATTGGCTGAATAAATAGCAGTACTCCTACATAAATAAATAAATAAATAAATAAGATCTCGATTCAAAAAAAGAAAAATCTAAACCCATTTGGATTCTTTATCAGGATATGCTCACTTTTTTTTAATCGTATGAATCCATCTGTTATTTAATTTGACTCTTCAACCAGTCCAATAAGAACTCAGAGAGTAGTGAGAAATTGTTTGCACCCTTACATAAAGTAAATAAATAAGATTTGGAGATTAGTATTTTTAGTGACTTTTTCATCAAAGTAAATAAGTGTTTAACTGGAGAAGCGGAGGAAGAAAAGCCAACCTAGAAGATAGCATTTTCAAGGTTCAGATACCATAAGTATGTGATATTTGAAAAGTTGTAGAATTCAAGGGATTTGAAGAACATGGTTCACTTCTCCCAATCTGGCTCTTTGGCTACATTAGAAAATTAGGTATATTATGCATAAATATGGAAAAATAATCTATAATGATTAATTTCTTCTATTGAGGTAGTAACTGCATACAGAACATTTGCTAACTTTTATTGTAATAACTGCTCCTAGACAGGAGTTAGGTGGTGATTCACTATCCCAAGGAAACTATATGTCTCCCATTTAGCTCAAAACAATGCTTTTAACTTACTGGGGAGAGGATAAGATTATTATACCTCAATGACAGAGTACTTAAATTAACATCATGCAGATAAATAGAAGAAAAGGGCATAGACATGTAGATTCCAAAGTCAGTGAAGAGAAAAACTGGGTACATTATTTTGAGGAAAGAAATGAAATGGAGTCCAGGTTTTTAATCTGAGAAAATAATTCATATCCTGATGCCAGAGCAAATAGGAGGTATAGCAGACAAGGTGCTTGCCATGCACGTGGCTAGCCCAAGTTGAATCCCTAGAATTCATATGGTCCCCTGAACCCTCCTGGAAAGTGATACCTGAGTTTAGAGTCAAGAGTAAGCACTGAGCACCACCAGGTGTGACCATTCAACGCCCCACCCCTCCACTCCCCAAATTCCATATGTTAAGGAGTGGGTGGTTCACATGGCAAAACCCAGGACCTCTGTAATTAGGTGTATACCTTCTAAATAGATACATTTCTCCAATAGGAAGGTTACTTCTGGTTATAAAAATCTCTAATGTTGGGTAATACAGTACAAAAGAAATGTGATAAATGAGAAATGGATATGTGACTCAGGAGGAGAACCCATGGCTCATATGCCTGAGGCCATGAACTTAATCCCTGAAAAAAAATGATATTGGTTCTGAAGTCCTCTCTCCCTATTGACTACTGGTAACTAAAAATAAGTGAATAGATAAAGTAAACATAAACATTACCCCCAAATAATTGAAATGGTTTTAAACTAATTACAAAAAAAATTCAATTAACCTGAACAAGACAAGGGAATGAAAAATTATCAAACGGTGATATACCTTTGACCTTACGTCACAAAGCTGAGGATGTCAAGGGAAAAGGGAGGGTAGAGGAATGATGAGGAGGACCAGCCATATAGGAACTCGGGTCGAGGGTGTTGGATCCTGCTGGGAGAGAAGTTAGAGGAACTGTGTACATTAAAACCTTGGTGTCAGCACTGTTGTAGACCCAAAACACTTTTTGAAATAAATGAGATTGTTAAGGATGTAGGACGTAGTGAGGGTAATGTGGGACACACCAGGAGACATCAGTGGAGAGATAAAGACACAGGTGGTGCGTGTGGGGTTAGAACAGTAAATACCTGAAAGCCTATTAACACTACTGTAAATCAAAGTCTCTAAATTAAACATAAATATATATATATTCAGTTTTATTATAATGAAAGTGCAATACAACAAAATATGCATGCATCCCATTTATTCACTGCTGCTAACAAGTTACCTACACAACCAGTATCTTTGATATGACAAATACACAGTTATTCTCTGCAACTAGTTTCCGATATAAATCTTGAACTTCTCTTATTTCCTAAGTAACTAGAGTTATAGAAATATTTTACACAGAGTAATACTGTAGCACTGTCCTCCTGTTGTCCATCGATTTGCTCTAGTGGGCACCAGTAACGTCACCATTGTGAGACTTGATGTTATTGTTTTTGGCATATCGAATATGCCACGGGAGCTTGCCAGGCTCTGCCATGCGGGTGAAATACTCTTGGTAGATTGCTGGGCTCTCCGAGAGGGGTGGAGGAATCAAACCCCTAGGCAAACGCCCTACCCGCTGTGCTATCGTTCCAGCACTTTACACAGAGTAACTAACTGAATTTCCTGAGTGGTTGGAGGATCCGTTTTTTCTTGGGTTCTTGGTTGGGGGTGGGGGTGGGGATTCCTACCAAACATGATTAGAAATGTGACACTTTTATTATCACCAAGTCTACAGATAAAGAGTTGCAAAATTGGTTGCTGTAGGTAAAATCTTCCTCTTCCTCTTATTTGTTGTCTTTAGCAGTGTAAATAATAACCATTTTATTAAACCTCATAACTTGGAGTCAGGAATTTGTGTAGGGCTCATCTGTGTGATAATTCACATGCATATGGTATCAACCAAGATTTCTTGATAGTGTTCTGTTGGAAAGTCTTCTTAGAATTTAGTTTTAGAAGTTCAAAATATCATTCTGTTGCCAAGCCTATTGCTAGGGCCATCTTGGATTTAAAAGCAAGAGAAGTAGACTTTGTGTCTCAATGAGAGGATTAGAAAACAAAGTACAGCCATCTTTAATATATGGTAGCAGAAGTTAACATTTGAATTCCCATTGCTAAAATTCAAACAGATATATTTGGGAATACTCATAGTTTTTTAACTTTAAGTATCATATGTTCATCAAGTAATTATTTAAAGTTTAGTCAAATGCTTAGCTATATCATTATAGTATTGTTAATTGATAATAAGCATAAGTGAAGCTAGACCTGTGTACTGGGAAATAGTACTTGCAACTCAAGATTTTTGGAATTTTTGAATTGAAAACATTCACTGTGTTAAGCTCTTTATTTTTTACAACATCTTTTGTCACTATATATCCCAATATAATAGAAATTGTTCTAAAAGTATGCACTGAAAATCACCAAAAGAAGAATATTTATGAACTTGGAGAAATAGTACAGTGGGTAAGGTGTTTGCCTTGCATGAAACTGACCCAGATATATTTGTTTGGCTTTTGATTTTTGTACCATACCAAGCAGTACTCAGGACTTACTCCAAGCTCTGTGCTCAGTGATCATCTGTTGTTCAGGGGACCAACGGTTTAGGGTGCCAACGATTGAGCTCAGGTTGATCTTATATAAGGCAAGCCCTTTACTTGCTGTATTATCCCTCAAACCTGACCCTGATCTGATCTCTTGCACCACATATGGTTCCCTGAGCACTGCCAAGAGAGAACCTGAGCACAGAGCCAGGAGTGATCCCTGAGCACAACTGTGTGCCCCCCAAAAGAATGTTTTCCATATAGAGGTGATTAAAATGTTAGATAAACATAAATTTCAATAAATTAAACATAAATGAATTTCAATGACTATTTCAATATATTTCTAGAAGTTATTATAGAACAATTAAAATAAAGACAGAGGCATAGCTGTGATGAGTTGGGAACAAAGATTAAAACCATTGCTAATACAGTAAAACCCAATTTTTATATTCTCTGGTATTCTTTCCAGCTTTACTCAGTTCCATAAAACACAAATAGCTGTTTTTATTTTTGCTTGTCTGTAGTTTTATGAGCTGAATGGTAGCAACCAGGGTTTTTATGCCTTGAGCATTTTCAAATTGTCATACACAAAAACATTAGATCTGAGTAAAGATTCTCAATTTCACTGATAGCCTGTTGTGTTTTGTTTCACGGAAATGCCATGCTGGTGGTTATAAAGATGATGTCATATATTCCTACCAACCACATCCTCCCATTACGGCAAGTCTAATTGTAGTGAGCTGTGGAATCAGTGAAAGAAAAAAGAACTTCCTTCCAATAAAATAAAAACAAAAACCACACGAATGGTAAATGTTTAGAAATTTGGCTTAATCAGGTAACATTACTGAAAATGTACACTGTTTTTCTCTCAAAGAAATAATACAATTAGTATCAGTTTTAAATTAAGGATTTTTCTGAACGCATTTATAGTTACCATCATAATCATTGTTATTGTTATTGTGGATCACTGTATTATATGAAGTTTATTGTCTCAAGGGCTTAAAGTTTGAAGTAAAGAAACTTTGACAATTAAGATGACAATTAGTTTATGACAAATCATGTTGCCTTTTCCATTTATTCTACCGCTACTTCTCTATCAACATATGCACTCTGCTACTAACAGCTTTTAATTATTTGCCCCCCCACCCCCAATTATAACCACACAATTAGAATTAAAAGGTAAAGTTGGGAATTCTCTGAGATTTACTTCCAATAATAGACATTTTACCAATATTGGTTACAATTAGAGTACAAGCACATGCCTCACCATATGTGATTCTGTATTTCAGTTCAATTTATAGTATCAAATCTATTATAAAGAAGATTTTTTTTAAATTTCCCATTTTACAGTTCATAGTAAGAAAGTACTGGAACCCCTTTTTTTCTAAGCCTTTTACAAAAGACCCACAGTAGTAACTATTTTTACTACTTGAAAGAAATATGAAAAGGTTTTTACTTAAAAGATTATTATAGTTTGAGTCATACACTTGCAGTTCTTTTAAAACTTACACAGTTCTCTACTGCCAAAGTGTCCAGGACCCTTGACCAATTAATGTCATTATTTTACCTCTTGTCTTCCTCTGGTTTCACAGTAAAAGGTGTAAAACAAAATTGAAATTTACTTTAACCTTGCAGCAGTTGTTATCTAAGTAGTGTGCTCTCAGAAAAAGAGTAGTCCATCAAACTCCTGTAGATTGCACATCTAGAATCTCAGTGTCTCTGCATTAAGATGTTTTATTTTTGAATTCTATCTCTCTATATGCTGTATGTGATTTGTTTTGTACATTCACTAACAAGATGTGCCCTCAGGTATCAGAAAAGCTCAAGAGAGTTCATAAAAGTATTATTTTTATTATATTATTATGTCAAACTGAACATAGTTATGCATTTAGATTGTGGTGAAATAAAACACTTTATAAGAATTTTGCTATAACTGTACTGTGATGATTGCAGAAAAACACAACTTTAATTTCAGTTGATTTGGGTTGTTTGTTTGGGGGGCATTATACCTAATGGTATAGTGGACTCAGGAATTTCTACTAGGTCAGTGCTCAGAGATCATGCCTAACGTTGTTCAGGGTCAACCCCGATTCAATTCCAAGCATATCACATGGATCCCTGATCAATGCCAGGAGTAATTCTGACAAGCAGAGCCAGGAGCAACCTCCGAATATTCCGGGGGTAGTTTTCCCCCAAGTCCCCTCAAAAATGTGAATTAAGGTTTATACCAAAATTAAAGATGAAGAATATGTATATACAAATATTGTGAATGTTGTTTTTAATCACTTAATCACTTAACTTCCCATTAGTCGTCGATTTGCTCGAGCGGGCACCAGTAATGTCTCCATTTGTCCCTGTCACGTGCTAGTGTAGCCCAATGGCATCTGTTCGCTCTGGGAACATGAAGAGCCTCAAACCAACCATTCGTGATCTTGATGAAGAAGTCTGACCATCTGGTAGGTGGGTGGCCACGCAGTCTTTTGACATCCCGTGGAATCCAGTCGGTAACAGCTCTAGTCCAGCGGTCGTCTTTAAATCTCATTACGTGACCAGCCCATCTGATTTTTGACACCTTGGCAAACGAGACAGCGTCCCTGATTCTTGATCATCGACAGATGTCGGAACTCCGGATTCTTTCTCTCATTTGAGTGAAACGTGATATTCCAAGCATAGCTCTTTCGATTCCTCTTTGGGAGACCCAAAGTAACTACAACTGGTCTCATTCACCTGAATGTTGTTTTTAGCCTTTGAATTTCCTTATAACATTTTCTAAGATCTTATATTTCGAAAACAACCATTTGACCTAGTCTTTCAAAAACGCCGTATCTTGTTGTAGCACTGTAGCACTATAGCACTGTCCTCCTGCTGTTCGCCGATTTGCTCGAGAGGGCACCAGTAATGTGACTTGTTTGGCATATCAAATATGCCACGGGCAGCTTGCCAGGCTCTGCCGTGTGGGTGAGGTACTCTTGGTAGCTTGCCAGGCTCTCCGAGAGGGATGGAGGAATCGAATGCGGGTTGGCCACGTGCAGGGCAAATGCCCTACCCACTGTGATTTAAATATGAACTCAACATGTCGGCATCATTATAAATCTCAATTCAGATCACTAGATTTAGCTACAAAATCCAATAGAGCAGCGAACAGCATGACTTATTACTTAAAAAATTAAGTTCTAGGCCAGAGCAATAGTACAACAGATAGACACTTGTCTTGTACAAGGCCAACGTAGATTTGACCCCCAGTGTCTCATATGGTCCCTGAGCATTGCTAGTAATTCCTGAGAACCAGGAGTGACCCCTCAGCTGCGGTACATAAACAAAATCAAGAACAAAATTAATTTTCATCAAAGAAAAATGCAAGTTATAGTATATCTGTGATAAGGTATTTTATCCAAACTGAATTATTTATTTTTTATTTTATTTATTTGTTTGTTTGTTTGGGGGCCATACCAGCTATGTTCAGGTATTACTTAGGGCTCTGTGCTCCGGGATGAGTCCTGCAGTGTTCAGAAAACCAGATGTGGTGTCTGGGATCCAACACAGGTTGGTAAGTAGTGCCTTTCTTGCTGTACTAGCTCTTTGGCCCCATATTGAGTTTTTAAAAAACTACATTATTATAAATCAGAGGATCTCACATGATTAGAATGTGAAGTGATTAAGATGTATCTTACAGCCTGCTTTCAGGAGATAACTCAGTGAAGAATGCTGTGAAAAATGTTATGAATGCCTGAGTAAAATAACTTTATTTTTAAAAAATCATAAGTCAATTTATCTCAAATTTTTGAACCCAAGGATTGAACCAGGCTGACGCCTGCAAGGCAAAACTCCTTCTCTCTTTACTATTTGTCTGGACTCTGAAATAAAGATTTAAATGCACAAGTTAAATCAAATCAGCTAAATAATAACTTTTCTAGATACTTCTTCCAGAAACATCTGTTTTTGTTATGTTTAATTGAAAATTGAAAGATACCTAATGTGCATGCATACAGATTGACTAAAATCTTAATTGATAGAAACATTTATGTAGGATTCAATCCAAACCTAGGGATATTTTATTTTGCAAAATAGTGGTTGTATTTCCTTGCAGAACTGAGCTCTGGTTTGCAATTATTTTCTCTTACTTTTCCATCTTCTATCTTACAGGCCTTTTCTACCTATTCTTCCTTTATGTTTCTGTTAAGAGAAATGCAATAACAACAAAATAGAAAGACAGTACATGAGCTAGTTAAATAATTCTTCCCATAATATGTGTTCTTGGTCCCAAGCATCACCAGGAGTATTTCCTCAGTGTAAAAATAAGAATAAACCCTGGCTATTGCCAGGTGTGACCCAAAAACAACAACAACAACAAAAATCAAGTATAATGTCACCAAGTAAATTAAACAATAACATCTTTACTTTGAATCTTCAGTTCCAGTGTTACTTGTGATATGAAAGAGCATGATAATAATCAGGAAATTTTGGATTATAAAATACAGTCTCTAATTATGTTCTAACAAGATAATTAAGTAGGGAGTTTGCTTTGCAACCCGCCGGCCTGGCAGAGCTGGGTTCGATTCCTCCGCCCCTCTCGGAGAGCCCGGCAATCTACGGAGAGTATCTCGCCCGCCGGGCAAAGCCTGGCAAGCTACCTGTGACGTATTCAATATGCCAAACACAGTAACAACAAGTCTCACGATGGAGACGTTACTGGGCCCACTCAAGCAAATATGCAAATAAGACTGTAGAAGAGAAAAGTATTTCTTTAAAATGCAAAAAATCATGGAGTCAGCTTTATGAGAAAAGGTAAAAGACCTTTTTTTGAAAATTATAAATTGCTGCTAAAGAGAGAAAGAGGGTCTGGAGCACAGCGGGTAGGGCGTTTGCCTTGCATGCGGTCAACCTGGGTTCGACTGCCAGCATCCCACATGGTGTCCTGAGCACGGCCAGGAGTAATTCCTGAGTGCAGAACCAGGAGTAACCCCTGTACATCGCCAGGTGTAACCGAAAAAGCAATAAATAAATAAATAAATAAATAAATAAATAAATGACGAGAGGAAGAGAAGACATTGGAAAGTAGAAACCTTCCTTGTAAATGAAAAGGAATAATTCATACTGATAAAAATAACCATCCTACCCAAAGCACTATACATATTCACTGCAATATTTATCAAAATTCCTATGGTTTTCTACTGAGACATAGAACAAATACTTAAAAACAAACAAAAACTATGTACTATGTTGTCTATAATTTTATGTTAAGTACTTAAAATTTATTAAAATCTTCCAAGTCATTTTTTTGTAGTGCACTAAGTAGCAAAAATTAAACAAATCATTTTTTAGTGTATTTAGTTAGTATATTTGATTAAGCTATATTATCTTGGAAGCTTTAAGAAAAATTATTTCTATAACTCTAAAAGTTGGGTAGAAACTAAATAGCTATGAGCTTGGGTAGTTTCTCAATTTAGATTGGAATGAGTGAATAAGAAGTGAAAAGCATAATAGAAGAAAACAATTATATAGTAGGTATGAGTTTTTTCTTTAAATTACCAAACATTTATTAGGTAACCAATTAACAGATATGGTGTTAAGGATAGGGGATTCGGCAACCATAGAGGTATTTTCACTTTAAAATAAAAGGCAATTAAAGCAACATTAACAATAGAATTAGAACTCCAAGTGGCTTACGTGGGCAAAATAAATAGGAATTTCTAATTTCATTTTGGGGAGGGACTAGCGACTTGCTGAAGGAAACAAGTTAGAGATAATGTAAGTGAGCAAGCATTAAAGATTCCACCCTCATCCTTACTCTCCTTTGTAATTTTATTTCTCATAATCTCTCACTCTCATTTGACTCGTCCTGTCAATCAAGCAAGCTCAAAGATGTTGTTTCATAATTTTTCTTTAATTTTGAACCAGGTCTGCTTATGGAACAATAGTGGGTATGAGAAGCAAACAAGAGACACTCTGAAATATTTTTCAAAGCTTAGCATGTCTAAGGACTACTGTTACCCTAAAGGGACAAGAGTGAAAGTACTCCTGGTTCACATTCCTTCCCCCCAGAGACCAAATTACCACAATTTTCTGTTAACTTACTTTTCTACCAGTTCATAACCAAAGCTTCTGGGGGAAAGTAATAGTTCTTCTAAATTAACAGTTAATTCAGTGGTGAAAATATTTGCCTTTGCATTCAGGTTTGGAATTCCAGCAAAAAGATGTCCGAAAAATATCTTATAATTGACTTCAAATTCTCCTTAATCCTGGACTTAAGTTTTTTTTAACATCATGATAGACTCAGAGGAAGTGCTCAGTCAAGTTAGAGAGAAAAAAACAAATATTAACATAAGACTTACAGTTCTATATTCCTATAAGAAGAAAAATGGAGATTGTGGAGTTATTATAAGAAATAAAAATGGCAAAATAAAAATAAAAGAAGATAGATATTGTGGGTGTTTTAAAAATTCTGCAAACAACTGATCATGATAAAATTATTATTATTGGGTAGATGTACAAAGTTAATGAATGGATGAATAAAGTGCCTTTACCTTCATCATTTTTCTTTGACCAATATTCCAAAACCTTACTATATGATTAACTATTTAAATCAATTAAATTAAATAAATTGTGAGGCCCCAAAAAAGATTATACAGGGGATAAGGAACTTACCTTGTATTTGACAATGTTTGCATATAACAACACTAGTAAGATCCCTGTCATAGCATGTGATCTACCTGAACACTGTTAAGAGTGATCCCTGAGAACAGGAATAACTCCTGAGCACAACTAAATGTGAACTCAAAATAATGCAAAACAAAATTAACTTGGGAAAGTCATACATCCATTCTAAGTGATAGTAGATACCATATATTATTTCAGCTAAATGTATGACGTTAAACTGGATTAATACCTCTTTTTCCTCTTGACCTCTTTATTTAAAAATCTGCCCAAATACGTAAATATTTTTAATCTCATAAGTGCATTTATATCAATATTTTTTTTGCATTTTTTAAATTTTATTTATTTTTTTTACAGTTGTAGATTTACAATTTTTTGTGCTTGGGTTTCAATTATACAATGATCAGATACCCATCCCTCCACCAGTGCCCATTTTTCACTACCATGGATAATATCCCTCCCATCCCCATCCCCCCATCCCCCCATCCCCCCTGTCTCTGTGGCAGGGCAATCCCCTGTGTTCTCTCTCTCCTTTTGGGTGTTGTGGTCTGCAAAAGAGGAATTGAGTGGCAAACATGTTCAGTCCATAGTCTACTTTTGACATGCATCTCCCCTCCTGGGAGGATCCTCCAAACATCCTTTATTTGGTGCTCCCTTCTCTATCTGAACTGCCCTTTCCTCTAGGATACCCGGCTGGCCTCTAAGTTATGGAATAATCATCCTGGTGCTGATCTCAGCTATTCTTGGGTATTAATCTCATACTTTGTTACTTTATATCCCCCAGATGAATGCAATCTTTCTATGTCTATCTCTCTCTTTCTGACTCATTTCGCTTAGCATGATACTTTCCATATTGTACCACTTGTATGTAAATTTCATGACTTCATCTTTTCTAAGAGCTACATAGTACTCCATTGTGTAGATGTACCAAAGTTTCTTTAACCAGTCATCTGTTCTTGGGCATTCAGGTTTCTTCCAGTTTCTGGCTATTGTAAAGAGTGCTGCAATGAACAAACAAGTGCAGATGTCACTTCGACTATACATTTTTGCCTCTCTGGGATATATTCCCAGGAGTAGTATTGCTGGGTCAAATGGGAGCTCAATTTCTAATTTTTTGAGAATCGTCCATACTGTTTTCCAGAAGGGCTGAACCAGTGGACATTCCCACCAACAGTGAAGGAGTGTCCCTTTCTCGCCACATCCACGCCAGCATCGGTTGCTTTTGTTCTTTTGAATGTGGGCCAGTCTCTGAGGTGTGAGATGGTATCTCATTGTGGTTTTGATCTGCATCTCTCTGATGATTAATGATGTAGAGCATTTTCTCATGTGCTTTTTTACCATTCGGATTTCTTCTTTGAGAAAGTTTCTGTTCATTTCATGGCCCCATTTTTTGATGGGGTTGGATGTTTTCTTCTTGTGGAGTTTAACCAGTATTTTGTATATCCTGGATATCAACCCCTTGTCAGATGTGTATTCGGCAAATATCCTTTCCCATTCTGTAGACTGTCTTTGTATTTTGGTCACTGTTTCTTTGGAGGTGCAGAAGCTTCTTAGTTTAAGATAGTCCCATTTATCTATCTCTGTTTTCACTTGCTTGGCCAGTGGCGTAGCATCTTTGAAGATACCATTAGTTTCAATGTCATGGAGGGTTTTGCCAACTTTGTCTTCAATGTACCTTATGGTTTCTGGTCTGATGTTGAGTTCTTTAATCCATTTTGATCTTACTTTTGTACATGGTGTTAGGCAGAGTTCTGAGCCTATTTTTTTGCAGTAACCGTCCAGTGATGCCAACAAAATTTATTGAAGAGGCTTTCCTTACTCCACTTCACATTACTTGCACCTTTATCAAAGATTAGATGATCATATGATTGAGGGGAAATGTCAGTGTATTCAACCCTATTCCATTGGTCTGCAGTTCTGCCTTTGTTCCAGTACCATGCTGTTTTAATTATTACTGCTTTGTAGTACAGTTTGAAGTTAGGGAGCTTGATTCCTCCCACTTTCTTTTTCCCAAGAATTGCTTTAGCTATTCGTGGGGGCTTATTGTTCCATATAAATTTCAGGAGTGTTTGCTCCATTTCTTTGAAGAATGTCATGGGTATCCTTATAGGGATTGCATTGAATTTATACAATGCTTTCGGTAGTATTGCCATTTTGACAATGTTAAGTCTCCCGACCCATGAGCAGGGGATATCTTTCCATTTCCTCATGTCCTCTTTTATTTCCTGAAGTAGTGTTTTGTAGTTTTCTTTGTACAGGTCCTTTACTTCCTTAGTTAAGCTGATTCCTAGGTACTTGATTTTCTGGGGCACAATTGTGAACGGGATTGTTTTTTTTCATGTTGCTTTCTTCTCTCTCACTGTTTGTGTATAGGAAATCCATGGACTTTTGGGTATTGATTTTATAACCTGCAACTTTACTATACGAGTCTATTGTTTCTAGGAGTTTTTTGGTGGAGGTTATTGGGTTCTCTAACTAGAGTATCATATCATCTGCGAATAGTGAGAGCTTGATTTCTTCCTTTCCTACCTGAATGCCCTTAATATCTTTTTCTTGCCTAATCGCTAATGCAAGTACTTCCAGTACTATATTGAACAGCAGTGGAGATAGTGGGCATCCCTGTCTCGTCCCTGATCTTAGAGGGAAGGCTCTCAGTTTTTCCCCATTGAGAATGATGCTTGCTGTAGGCTTGTGGTAGATGGCTTTAATTATGTTGAGGAAGGTCCCCTCTATACCCATTTTGGCTAGGGTTTTCATCATAAAGGGGTGCTGGATCTTATCAAATGCTTTCTCTGCATCTATTGATATGATCATATACTTTCTATCTTTTCTTTTGTTGATATGGTGGATTATGTTGATTGATTTTCGAATGTTAAACCATCCTTGCATCCCTGGGATGAATCCTACTTGGTCATGGTGTATGATCTTTTTGATGAGTAGTTGGATTCTATTTGCTAGTAGTTTGTTGAGGATCTTTGCATCTGTGTTCATCAGGGATATCGGCCTGCTTTTCTTTGTGGTATCTCTGCCTGCTTTTGGTATCAGTGTGATATTTGCTTCGTAGAAACTGTTGGGAACTGTTTTTGATATTTCAATTTCGTGGAAAAGCTTAAAGAGCATTGGGAGTAAGTCCTCTTTAAAGATTTGGAAGAATTCACTAGTGAATCCATCCGGGCCAGGGCTTTTGTGCTTGGGGAGACTTTTTATTACCGTTTCAATTTCCTTGATGGTGATAGGTCTGTTCAGGTATTCCAGGTCTTCTTGGTTCAGCCTTGGGAGTCTGTAGGAGTCTAGGAATTTATCCATTTCCTCGAGGTTTTGATGTTCCGTGGCATAAAGCTTCTCAAAGTACTCCCTGAGGATCCTCTGAATTTCTGTGGTTTCTGTTGTAATGACCCCCTTTTCATTTCTGATTCGGTTTATTAGGGTTTTCTCTCTCCCTTTCTTTGTGAGTTTTGCTAGAGGCTTATCGATCTTGTTAATTTTCTCAAAGAACCAGCTTTTGGTTTCATTGATCTTTCGGATTGTTTTTTGGGTTTCCATCTCATTAATCTCTGCTCTGAGTTTTATTATTTCCTTTCTCCTGTTCGGGTTGTGCTCCTTTTTTTTGGTCCTTCTCCAAGCTCTTAAGCTGTGAGGTTAGGTTACTTATGTGTGCTCTCTCCTCCTTCCTGAGGAATGCTTGTAGAGCTATAAACTTTCCTCTTAACACAGCCTTTGCTGTGTCCCATAAGTTTTGGTAACTCGTGTTCTCATTTTCATTCGTTTCTAGGAATCTTTTGATTTCCTCTTTGATTTCCTGTCTAATCCACTCGTTGTTCAATAGTGCACTGTTTAATTTCCAGGTGTTTGATTTAGTTTTCTGTTTTTGTGTGTGATTTACTTCTAATTTCAGCGCATCGTGGTCTGAGAAGATTGTTGATACAATCTCTATCTTCTTAATTTTATGGAGGCATGTTTTGTGGCTCAGCATGTGGTCTATCTTGGAGAATGTTCCATGTACGCTTGAGAAGAATGTGTATTCAGCTTTTTGTCGATGAAGTGTCCTGTATATATCTACTAAGTCCCTTTCTTCCATTGTTTCCCTCAAATGAAGTATGTCCTTGCTAAGCTTGAGTCTGGTTGATCTATCAAGAGGTGACAAAGCAGTGTTGAAGTCTCCCACTAGTATTGTGTTGCTATTGATGTCTTTTTCCAAATCTATGAGTAGTTGTTTTAAGTACTTTGCTGGTCTCTCATTAGGTGCATATACATTTATTATTGTAAGTTCTTCCTGTTGTACAGATCCTTTGATCAAAAAGAAATGGCCTTCACTGTCTCTTATGACCTTCCTCACTCTGAAATAGATGTGGTCTGATATAAGGATGGCTACCCCAGCTTTTTTATGGGAGCTGGTTGCCTGTAGGATTGTTTTCCAGCCTTTGACTCTGAGTCTGTGTTTGCTTTGACTACTGAGATGCGTTTCTTGCAGGCAGCAGAATGTTGGGTTCAATTTTCTGATCCATCCTGCCACTCTATGTCTTTTAATTGGTGCGTTTAGCCCATTGACATTGAGAGAGATTATTGTTATGGGATTTTGTCCCATTGTTCTATTAAAATTTTGTGTATTTGAGGGGCCTTTCTTGCCTTAAAGTAGCCCATTTAGTTGTTCTTGTAACCATGGTTTTGAGTCTATGAAGTTCCTGAGCTGTTGTTTGTCTGTGAAACTGTGTGTTGTTCCTTCTATTATGAATAAGAGTCTTGCTGGGAAAAGTATTTTTGGGGAGGCATTTATTTCATTGAGTTTTTTCACTATGTCCCACCACTGTTTTCGGGCCATGAGGGTTTCATCAGAAAAATCAGCTGTGAATTTTAAGGATGCTCCTTTGTAAGAGATTTCTTTCTTCGATCTTGCTGCTTTCAGAATTTTGTCTCTGTCTAAGGTTTTGGTCATTTTGATCAGAATGTGTCTTGGGGTATTTTTATTCGGATTTCTTCTAGCTGGTACCCTTCGGGCCTCCTGAATGTGGTCACAAGTTTTCTTCAGCTCTGGAAACGTTGTAGCAATGATGTCTTTGACAGTTTCTTCTTCATCAAGGTTTTCTTCCTGTCCCTCTGGGACTCCAATAATTCTTATGTTACCCCTCTTGGCTTCATCACGATCTTCTCTTGCCATCTGTTCCCGAATTGTAAGTCTCTTTTCCATTTTCTGCTCTTTTCTGGAGAGTCTCTGAACTTCATCTTCGAGTTCACTGATTCTGTTCTCAGCAGCTGTTACTCTGCTGCTGAGGCCTTCCACTGAGCTTTTCAATTCGCCTACAAGATTTTTCAGGTCTGACATTTCTGATTGCATTTTCTTCATTTCTGCCTTCAGATCCTCTTGTCTTCTATTGGCATTGCTTTCCATTGTTTCTTTTATTTCCCTAAGCATCCTAAGTAGCTCCCTCCTGAATTCCTTGTCAGAGAGGTTGTCTAACACTACAGTACTGTTGGTGTCATCTGGACTAGACTCTTCAATATGAAAGTTTGGTGGGCTTTTGCGTTGCTTTACCATTGTGAGAGGTGTGGTTTAGTCCTTCACGTTCACTGTTACTATTCTGCTTGATATGCAGTGTGAGTTAAGATAGGCTTATGAGTTATTGGCTACTGTGTTTCTAGTGGCTGAGCTAAAATAGAGAAATTTCCATCTAAGAAGGTAGCTTATGGTTCCTATGGCATACATAGTGGGAAAATATTTCGCGGCCGCTAATGCGGCCGCGGCTCCAGAAAGACTCCCTGGCACTGGGCGAGGAGTTGGGAACGTCTCCAGTTTGGAATTGCAGCCGTTCAGCGTTGTTGCCCAGAGCTGGGCCTCCGTGCCCGTCCCGCACAGCTCAGGGGTTGAAAACCGGCTTTCTAGGGGCTGGATCTAGCTGCGCATGCCCAGAAAGGGTCCCAGGCCCTTGGGGGCGGGCTGTACCTGTTTGGAATTGGAGCCGTTCAGCTTTGTTGCCCAGAGCTGGGCCTCCTTGCCCGTCCCACACAGTTCAGGGGTTGAAAACCGGCCTATATCAATATTTTTAAATGATTAATTATAATGTACTTTTTCTACAGAAACATGAACAATATGATTTACTAAATGCATTTTCCTAAATAATCTCTGTTAGGACTTTTCATTTATTAAAATGTTTTAAATAATGTTGAACTAGTGTAGCATAAAATCACATTATTGCTTTAAGTAAATGATAAGAAGGTATATTCATTAGTGAATGCTCATAAATGCTTATAATAAGCAGAATGTTGTAGGTATCTGTGCCTATATTGTAATGATCATTTAGATGCTTAACATTATAATTTTCTTACTCTGGATAAATATAATGTAGAGACTAATAACTGTAAAATCTACCAGCTATGTAAATCTTGCTTACAAGTTAGAAAAATCGTAAAATGAAAGTACCCCTTTCTTCTGATTTTGTCTATAATCCATATCTATAACAATACTTGGGCACAGTCCTTGCTGAATACAGAGAGCTAATACATTTTGCGGAAAAGTATGAACTCTGTTTTCTGAAGAACATCATCAGTAATTTCTAAAAAGTTTGAAATTACTTCTCAGTGGCAATATGTAGAAAAACTCATTGGCCTCAGGTAGGTGGATAGGGTTTGTATGGCATTTCATAATTATTATTATTGTATTTCCACACAACATTTCTACTTTAAAATTAAAAATATTCAAGAAGATAAACTGTCTGCAAGAGAATGGTGTAGAATGAGTGGAAATGTGACCAAAAGATAAGCAGTAGATTAAAGTCATACGTTAGTGCTTACACAGAAATTTTAGTATTTTAATAGGTGTAGAGAACATTCTAGCATTTAATTTTGGGTTAAATTGGAAAACTATTTTTCCATCTCTTTTTAAATTTTTTTTTATATTTTTCATCTTTTAACCTTATCTACTAAATGAAAATCCCTACAATATGCTGTGCTATTTCCCAGAGATTTATAAACTTATTTTTTAAATACTCGTAATTTTGGTATATCATTCATTGGAAATTTTTAATTAAAATTTATACATTTAGGCAAAAACAAGATACTGATATATTAGGATTCTAAACTGGAAATAAATTGTTAGTTATAGTTTCTTACTTTGAAGTAATTATCTCAAAATTGAAAATATCATGTGAGATTAACTGTAATTCAGGCAAAGTTACATTTTATGTCCATAAGTTTTAGAGAGTGGGATGGAGCAATAGCACGGAGGGTCGGGTGTTTGCCTTGCAAGCAGTCAACATGGCCATCCCGAGTTAGATTCCTTCACCCCTCTCGGAGAGCACAGCAAGATGCAGAGAGAATCACGCCCGCACAGCAAAGACTGGCAAGCAACCCATGACATATTTGATATACCAAACATAATAACAATTGTCACACTGGAGACGGCACTGGGCCCGCTTGGGCAAATTGATGAACAACGGGAGGATAGTAACAGTGAAAAGTTTTAGAGAGACTGTCTGAGTTCATCATGTCGACCAAGACCCTCCAGGGTAACTCACAGTTCCAGAAGGACAAATATAAACGTTGGACATGGGAGTCTGCGGTGGACAGTTACACAATGAAATTGACCACATCATATTCAATCCATGGTTACACCTGACCGATGTCGTGGTTGTCACAGAATTCCAAATGAGATTGAACCACCGTCTCCTTGTGCAAAATTCTACTTCACGGAGTGGGGAGAAAGGACTGCAGAGTTTAAGAAGAAAACTCCCAGAACGACCACCAACTGGGAGCTCTTTGGTGCTATTGTGGCAACATAGGAAGATGCCATCGTTGAGGACATTGACAAAGAATATGATCGACTGGTTCAGCACCCCCATGATTGTGTGAGGAATGCCAATGGAGAGAAAGTCACAAAAAGATACCTGTCTTCAAAAAATCTCAAGCCCATTCGCCAACGTGGCTGAGCTCGAGCCTCAGGAAACCACAAGCTAGGGTCTGAGCTCGAAAATCAGTGCAGAGAAGCAATAAAGGAAGACCTTAAAGAGAGAAGAGCAGGAGTGCCAGCCAATGTGGCAGAACCCAGAAAAAGCATTCGCAATGCCCACCTGTCCTTTGCCAACTACAAGACCAAGATGACTGCCTTTCGATATCCTGATGGATCTATCACATCTTCCAGAAGGGCACTGGAGATTATCCATGACTTCTATTCAGATCTCTTCGAGAGCCACGTCCACCTGCTCACATACCAAATTCCACATACCAAAGGATGAATATCTCGTTCCCAACATTCTCCCTTCCAAAATCCGACACGCCATTTCATCAGTAAAGAAGCAAACAGTACCCGGCCCAGACAAGGTCAGACACTAACACCTGAAGAATATGCTGTCAGTACTCATCAATACACTGGCTCGGATCTTCACACAACACCTGTCTGAATGCAAGGTTTTGTCCCAGTGGAAAACCAGCAGAACCAGTCTACTGTACAAAAAGGGAGACATCTACGATATTGGCAACTATTGCCCGATCTGCCTGTTGTCTGTCGTCGACAAGCTGTTCACTCGAGTCATCCTGAATAGGATTGGCAGAAGACTAGATGAAGGACAACCATGCGAGCAAGCAAGCCGGATTCCGAAAAGGATTCAGCACATTTGACCACATCCACACGATAACCAAGCTCATTGAGGTTTCTCGAGAGTTCAAGATGTCTAACGTACATCAACCTAAAGAAGGCCTTTGATTCTGTTGAGACAGAAGTGGTCATCGAAGCCCTAGCAAAACAGGGTGTTCAAACTCAACACATCAGGATCCTCCGTATATTATGGATTATGGATTCACCACCAGGATCTCACCATTCTACAAGGAAGTCACCATCGACGTAAAGAGAGGTGTTGGGCAGGATGATACCATTTCACCGAAGTTCTTCAGTGCCACCCTCGAGAACTTCATGTGACCAATGGAATGGGAAGGGACGGGAGTGAATAAAGACAGTCGCCAACTACACCACCTTTGCTTCGCTGATGACATCGTTCTAATAACACCAAACATTAGCCAAGCGGCACAAATGCTGGCCGACTTCGACTGTGAGTGTGGAAAGGTTGGACTACAGCTGAATCTCACGAAGACAATGTTCATTAGATATGGACTTATTTCTGATGCTCCATTCACTCTCAAGGGAATGACCATCTTAGAATGCAGCATTTATGTGTACCTAGGTTGAGAACTTAACGTGATGAACGACCTGACACCTGAGTTGCACAGGAGGAAGAGAGCAGCATGGAATGCCTTCAAAAGCCTTGAAGAAATAGATAAGAGGACGAAGAACCTCCTGCTCTGGGCACAACTCTTCAACTCCACCGTTCTTCCTGGATTAACGTATGCCTCAGAGACCTGCGCCCTACGAAAACAGGATGAGAAATGCTATTTGGATCTCTCAAAGAGGAATCAAAAGAGCTATGTGTGGAGTATCACACTTCACTCGAGTGAGAGAAGGAAGCCGGGGTACTGACCTCTGTTGACGATCGAGATCAGGGACGCTGTCTCATTTGCCAAGGCATCGAAAATCAGATGGGCTGGACAGTAATGCGAGTTGGAGACGACCACTGGACTAGAACCTTTACCGACTGGATTGTACAGGATGTCAAAAGATGGCTTGTAGGCCCACCTACTAGATAGCCAGACTTCTTTGTCAAGTCCCTGAGTGATCGGTTTGAGGCTCTTTGTGTTCCTGAAGCGAGCAGATGCCACTGGGCTACACTGACATGTGAAGAGGGATGAATGGAAATGTCTGTTGCCCACTCGAGCAAATCGATGAGTAACGGGATGTCAAGTGATCAAGCAATTTAGGCACTGTAGCATTGCACTGTCCTCACATTGTTTATCGATTTGCTGGAGCGGGCACCAGTGAAGTCTCCATTGTGAGACTTGTTACTTTGGCATATTGAATACACCACAAGTAGCTTGCCAGGCTCTGCCGTACAGGCAGGATACTCACAGTAGCTTGCCTGGCTCTCTGAGGGGGTGGAGTAATGGAAACCGGCATGTGAGGCAAATGACCTATCTGTTGTGCTGTCGCTCCATATAGGAATTCCAGCCCATATAGGAAGAAATAAAAATGTTTAACAAATAGAAAATCATAAATCAATAAAAATTAATTCAATTAAAGCTAGTTCAAACTAGTTCTATAAAAATTTAAGTTAAGTAAAATTGATTAATAACCACACTAATTGAAATTAACAAAAAAATAAATACAAGTAGGAAAGATGAAAATTGATATGGTCTTAACATTAAGAGAATACTAGAGAAATGAGAAATTCAATGCTTACAAATTTGATAAATGATTATACCACTTTTTGAATGACTAAATGCATATTTTGTAGTCCCTTAAACCAACAACAATTATCATATGGAAGTAGCAAGAATAACTGGTGATCTTGAAAAATACAACACTTTTTGCACATTTACATGGGTACAGAATGTATGACAGGTCCTCTTTTTTTTTTTTTCAGAAATAAAGATTCCAGCCACCACCATGCTGAGACCACTCTCCGCACACATGAAGGTACTGGCAGAGGGACAAAGCCACACGGGTTCCGGGGCCGAGATCTCCAAGCCTACTGGGACTGGAGTTGAGCATCTTCCACCCAGATCTTCCAAATCCCAGTAGGCGGGGGTCACACCCACCACCTGGCCCCCTGGCGCCGTGTAATCCCATCAACGGACAAGACTCAGAGACTATAAAATCCAGCTTCTGAACCGCGCGGCCGCATTCGCGGCCGTGCGATGTCTTATCAGGACATCTTTTTATGACATCTTATTATCTCATTTCTACTTTGGACAAACTTGCAGGCTATCGAGTGTAGCCTGCCCACAGGGCAGAGTCTGGCAAACTCCCCGTGGCTTACCAAATATGCCAAATACCAGTAACAATGATGGGTCTCATTCTCCTAAAGAGCCTTGAATATAATCTCAGGGCTAGGATGAAAGAGACGTTACTGGGGCCTGCTCGAGGCAATCGACGAATAACAGGATGATGAAATGAAAAAATGAAAATGAAAAGATTTCGTTAAAAAAACAAACATATAGAAAGATTGCATTCATATGGGGAACATGAAGTAACAAAATAGGAGACTAACACCCAAGAATAGCCAAGATAAGTACCAGGAGGTTTGCTCCATGGCTTGGAGGCCAGCCGCACACAATAGGGGAAAAGGTAGCTCAGACAGAGAAGGGAGCACCAAATAAAGGGTGTTGGGAGGATCCTCCCAGAATGGGAGAAGCATGCTGAAAGTAGACTATAGACCAAACATGATTGTCAACCATTTCCTCTTTTGCAAACCACAACACCCAATAAGAGAGAGATAACAAAAGGGAATGCCCTGTCACAGAGGCAGTGTAGGATGGGGGGGATGGGAGGATTGGGGGTGGGAGGGATACTGGGATCCATGGTGGTAGAAAATGGCCACTGGTAGAGAGAAATCGATCAATGTAACAACTGAAACCCAAGCACAAAAATTTGGAAGCCTACAACTGTACCTCATGGTGTTTCACTAATAAAATTTTTTAAAAAAATGAAAACTAAACAACAGATACACACGTGACAAAATACATTGAATATATGTTCAATGATGTTGTTTTGTAGATAGTATCTCTAGTGAAATTTTAGAACACAAAATTAATAAAATTCTTATTATTTATAGAAAGCATTACCACAAAATTGTCAGAAGCTTAAAATATTTTTCTTAAGAAATCAGCAGAATCTGTGAGTGATTAGAGAAGAAACATAACATTATTGGAGTATACTCCAATTAAAATGAATAGTAGCTAGTCAGGCAGATAAACTTTCTTTCTCTTTCTACACATATATGTATATGTATACATATGGGTAAAGTGAATAATAAATGTATGACATGTCTTCTTCACTTCAGTCATAAGATTCCATTAAAAACAGTCATATTAAAAATGGCTCTACTATATATACTATATATATGTATGTATACATATACATATATGTACTTTTGTACCTTGTAATAAGACAAAAGAGCACTTGTAGCACTGTCCTTCCATTGTTCATCGATGTGCTTGAGTGGGCCCAGTAAGGTCTCCATTGTGATACTTGTTGTTCCTGTCTTTGGCATAGCAAATACATCACAGGTAGCTTGCTAGGCTTTGCCATAGAGGCAAGATACTCTCGGTAGCTTTCCAGGCTCTTCGAGAGGGCAGAGGAACTGAAGCCAGGTCGACCCAGTTGGCTGCGTGCAAGGCAAACGCCTTACCTCTGTGCTATTGCTCCAACCCAAGACAAAATAATGTTATGTAATAAAATATAGTATGCATATATATATACATATATACGCATATATCTATAACCAGAGGTATAGTCTGCACTTTTGTATCAATTTGCTTAAACCCTCAAAATGTTCTAGAAGTCATTGATTAAATAATCAGATAAAAATATGTAGTTTGTAATGGACCAATAAAATAAAAAATGTCTCTTCTAACCTGTATCTACCTCTCTCATACTTACATAAACCTAAAAACTATTTCTCTTGTTAGGAATTGCTTTGATATTTAAAAGATGAAGGAGGGTGTATGGTACCGCCAGCAGGTCAATCTGTGCCTGTGAGGCGAGTACATCAGCAGCCTGATGGCGCCTTCAGACTTCCAGATACCCCAAAACTGCTCTGTGCCTTTGGCCAGACCCCAAAAACTTGGGGCAAAGTTTATCAAGAAAGCAAATGGCCAAAAGTTAGGGATATGGGAGACATACCCACAAACCACCTCCGGCTCAGCTATATTATTGGAGGCATAGCCTCTCTGGTTCCTGATCGAACTGGTTAATGGCCATGATCCCAGAGACTCAGTGACAATCTGAGTCCAGCGGCTTTAGGCAGAGATGCATCCGGCCCTCGCAATGGGTTACCGGCGCCGGGCCACCCCAGGTGGGAATAGGTTTTGTGCCTTGACCTGTTCCCCCTGGCGGTCTGGTGGCCATCATCCTCCAGAAGCCACTGGACAGTCAGGTTTGGGCCTTCAGTGACAACACACATGGGGCCTCATGGGATTGGGGTGGAGCCGCCCCTTTCCTCCCCACCCCAAGGAGACCCTGAGTCACCACCCATGAACAGCCTCCCTGGTTCCTGATCAAGCTGCTTAACGGCCATGATCCCAGAGACTCAGGAACAAATCTCAGAACCCAGCAGATTTTGGCAGAAATCCTCCAGATTTAATTGTTAAAATTTCAGAATTTCAAAATTGCACAGCAACTACTGCAGCCACGTGGCATCATATGTTATTCATAACCAGCAGTAGAAAACAAATTGTGTTATTCATAACCAGCAGTAGAAAACAAACTGTCTACTGTTGCCTTTTCGGCAGATCTGAGTGTAGGGTAAAATCCCAAATAATAATGGTGGGCCTGCACATTCAAAAGAACAAAAGCAACCGATGCTGGCGTGGATGTGGCGAGAAAGGGACACTCCTTCACTGTTGGTGGGAATGTCCACTGGTTCAGCCCTTCTGGAAAACAGTATGGACGATTCTCAAAAAATTAGAAATTGAGCTCCCATTTGACCCAGCAATACCACTACTGGGAATATATCCCAGAGAGGCAAAAATGTGTAGTCGAAGTGACATCTGCACTTGTTTGTTCATTGCAGCACTCTTTACAATAGCCAGAAACTGGAAGAAACCTGAATGCCCAAGAACAGATGACTGGTTAAAGAAACTTTGGTACATCTACACAATGGAGTACTATGTAGCTCTTAGAAAAGATGAAGTCATGAAATTTACATACAAGTGGTACAATATGGAAAGTATCATGCTAAGCGAAATGAGTCAGAAAGAGAGGGATAGAGATAGAAAGATTGCATTCATCTGGGGGATATAAAGTAACAAAGTATGAGATTAATACCCAAGAATAGCTGAGATCAGCACCAGGAGGATTACTCCATAACTTAGAGGTCAGCCGGGTATCCTAGAGGAAAGGGCAGCTCAGATAGAGAAGGGAGCACCAAATAAAGGATGTTTGGAGGATCCTCCCAGGAGGGGAGATGCATGTCGAAAGTAGACTATGGACTGAACATGTTTGCCACTCAATGCCTCTTTTGCAGACCACAACACCCAAAAGGAGAGAGAGAACACAGGGGATTGCCCTGCCACAGAGACAGGGGGGATGGGGGGATGGGGGTGGGAGGGATATTATCTATGGTGGTGGAAAATGGGCACTGGTGGAGGGATGGGTATCTGATCATTGTATAATTGAAACCCAAGCACAAAAAATTGTAAATCTACAACTTTAAAAAAAAAATAAAATAAAGGAAAAAAAATATATTAAAAAAAAAATAATGGTGGGCCTGGTGTCAAAATATTGAATGTAATCAAAGTAGAGAGAGGGAGTAATGTGGAAATCATCTGCCCACAGGTAGGGGGAGGGTGTGGGATGGGGGTATACTGGGGTTTCAGGGGGTGGAGAATGGGCACTGGTGAAGGGACGAGTGTTTCATTGTATGATGAGACTCAAACCCAAAAGCTCTGTAACTGCTGTAACTGCTCTCATGGTGATTTAATACACAAAATTATAAAGAATGAAAAGAAAAAGTAAGGTGGAGTTTATGCCAGATTCAATCAGCCTAATCAGTGTCTGAATAAATAGCAGTACTCCTACGTAAAAAAAAATAATAATTTAAAAAAAGGATGAAGGATAATTTTAAAAGTAGCTTAAATTCTATGTCTTGTTTGAAAACTTACTGCTAATTCTGATTTACTACTATATTTGAGGTGAATTATGTGATGAACATGCACAAATCATATAAAAGAAATGAGGTTGCTGACCTCTGGTGCTCTCATAACAAATTAGAAAATGAGTTCACTCCACTCTACAGCTATCAAACATTTTTTCAAGTATTAAAGAGAATGGGCCAGAGGGAAGGTACAATGGTGCTTGCTTTGCAAAAGATTCATCAGGATTGGATGCCCCTCACTCCTTAATGGTCCCAAACCTGCCAGGAATGATTGGGATTAAAGAGCCAGAAATAAGTGCTGAGCATAGCTGGGTGTGACCAACACCTCCTAAAACACAAAATTAAAAATAAACATGTGGATGGGTAAATGTGTGAGTACATTAGATATAACGTCTTTACCTTGCCTGTTTCTGATCCAGGTTCAATACAGGGTACCTTATCTGGTTTCCTGAGCTGAGCTGTGGCAGGAGTGATTCCATAGCACGGAAGTAAGAGGAAGCCCTGAGAAGAGTTGGGTGCTGCCATCAAAACCAAAATTGAACAAACAAACAAAAAAAATGAAAAAGCACCAGAGAGCTAGAACAGCCGGTAAGGCGTTGCCTTGCAAGAAAGTTACCTGGGTTTGATCCCAGACACCACCCAGGGTCCCTGAGTGCAGAGCCAGGAGTGAGCTCTAAGAATAGCCAAGTGTGGCCCAAAACCCAACTCCTTGAAAAAGGAGAAAACACAACAAAACAAAACCCACAGACATTCAGATAGTTAATGTTTGCTTGTTAGTTCTCATGTTTACGTTTTATTTTCAATGTTCTGGGGTGACACGTGGCAGTGTGAAGGGGATCGTGTGTTGCTGGAGCTCAGTCCTGGCCTCCCACATGCCAAACACTGGCTCTAGCATTTGAGCAGTGGCCCAGTCTTACAAAACTTCTGAATTCAAAAGTATTCTAAAGTCAGAATAGGTGGAGAAAGAACCAAAGAAGAACTCTCATCTTGTAAACAGAATATAACTTTATTTTACTAAAAAGAATTAAAAATACACTTTAGATATATGTATGAAAATCCTTATGCAGCTACATAAAAGCTACAGAAGAGGCCTTAAACACCACTCTTTGCTGTTCCAAAGCAAATTACATCCAACTTTCACCTCAGGAGGGAGAAGAGGCAAATTCAGATCAATTTCTCCGGGGAGCTGCTGCCAAGAGATCCCGTGCCCTGACGCAGAGTCCCGAGCAATGATGATCATCAGCTCTAAGGGCTTGAGGCAGCAGGGACATCTTCCGGGGAAGTTCCGGGTTCCAGTTGACAAGACAAGGCATAGCTACAGGACAGGAGAAGACACGGGTGTTAGTCCCTGCCCAAGTGTCCCTCCCAGTGTCTACCAAACAGTCACGAGACAACAGTGGTGAGGCTGTTCAGGGGGCCATGGGCCTGGCTCTGGACTGCCACCTGGAACAGCCCACTCTAGCCCTCGGCCACGTGGGGCCTCTGCTCACCTCTCCGCCACACTCATCTTCTTCATGTCCACAAACCAAGTGCAGAAGGACTCCACGATCTCCAGGTCATACTTCTCCGAAGCGGTCTGGAGCATCATGATTTCTTCCAAAATTTGATTCTCCTGGGACGAGGAGGAAGAAGGATGAGTGCACGTGCAGGCGCGCCGTGTTTCTGTGAGTGTGTGTGTGAGTGTGTGTGAGTGTGTGTGTGTATTGCTACAGAAGCCTCCTGGATAAGCATGAGGAGCTGGGGCCTGACACTGCGGCACAGCGCACATGGAACCCTTCATCTAACAAACTCAGTGTGCGCCTCATCGGTTCTCTACAGAGAAAACAATTTTTCATCCCACAGCATTTTTGGATGCAGTACTCTCTCCCGCATACCAACTGGACGCCTCTGCCATTATTATAACTCCCAGCGTAAGGCCCAGAGCAGGGGGACAAGAACTGTGGCACCCAGGAGATGTCTGATGTCCACCGCCCTCCCCACCCAGACGGAAGCCACAAGTGCTCACATTCATCCGTTTCTGTGGGTTGATGTCATTGCCCTGGAAGGGAGATACAGGGCGGTGCGTGAGGAAGAGACCCGGGTCCCTTCCAGGCTCCCTAGTCCCTCCCCAGACCCTCCCTTCATCCTGCGCTGCCACAAGGCGCCAGGTGGGGAACACGGAGGCCAACCAGGTGAGGAGCAAGGCCAGAGGAGCAAGGCCAGATTTTGTCCCACACACAGGGGACCTGGGGCTCAATCTCGGGGACACCAGGACCCCGTCCTGCCTTGGATTCGCGGGGAGACGGAATGTCACCGCGAGCAAAGCTCTGCTCACAGATGTGCCTCCCTGCCTTCCCTCTCCCCACAGGGCACACGATGAAGAGGGACTCGGTATGAGCCACAGAAACGCCAACCATTCGGGAGCACGGCCAGGCTGCTGCTCCGCCTGGCAGCGGGGGCAGACAGGGACGGGCCTGAGGGAGAGCTCGTTCCTCCCTAGGACGTGCAGCACCTCCGGCTCATGGGCGCTGTGCCTCTCGGAGGGGAAGGGAGCCAGTGCTGAGAGCTCAGGGACCAGGAAAGGGGTCTCTGTCCCCCGTCTCCATCTGGCTCTCCCACACCAAGTCAACCCCACGCACCTCCAGGTAATCCTCCATGGTCGCATCCAGCATTAACAGGTCAGTCAGGATGGTGCCCAGGAAGGGGACCACGCCCTGGGAAAATTGCAGGTGTGAGAGAGGGAACTGTGCTCCTGGGCGTCCCCAGAAATGTAGCCCAGGCAACCCTCCCCTCTCTGTTGCCATGGTGCACTGAACGATGCTCTCTCACCAAAGAATGAAATCCAGAGCTACCTCCAGGACCCCCTCTTGAACCCGACCCCCACCGCCACGTCGCGCACGCCTGCCCTGAAATTCTCTTGGGCCCAGTTCCAAGGGATTTGATGTTTCACCCCAGTCCATCCTGGGGCCAACCATACAGGCCCCTTCCTGGGTCTAAGCAGGGGACTGCAGGCCCTGGGCACTTGTCACCTCAGAGGCAGCCACCATGGAGTCACTGTCAGGCCTCAGAAGAGACACCCCCCCCCCCCCCAGCCTCATCTCCCTCCAGAAAGATACACGAACCTTCTTCTGCCACTTTTTCTGAAAGCGCCGAGGTTTCCTTACGTAAGTAGTACACTTGGCATTTCTCTCCTGGCAAGAAAGGAGAGTTCGTTGAGTCCGAACTTCCCTCAGCCCCATGTCCTCCAAGTGACTGACCTCTCCCATGGCCCCACATGTAAGTCTGAGACACAGCTCCCCAGGACCGCCTGGAACAGCCACGAGCAGCCACCACCACCTGGGCCATCATCCAGGTGGTCTGGGACTGTGGATGCTTTGGCCGCACCTGCTGCTCACGGAGAGAGGCTGAAATTTTCAAGGAAGCCTGTGGTCACAAAATAACCAGGGTGACCATTTCAAAAATAAAAAATAAAAAATCCAGCATGCTAACAATTCCCCCATCCCTCTGGGACTATTTTCGTTCTGAGACTCCTGCCTCCACCTACAGTGAGAAACAGTATCCGGAAAGTTTCTGAATCCTTTTTACAGAGATATTTAAATTTCTGGAAGCTCTTCCTGTGGGGATAAAAGAAAGGGAGGAAAAGGGTTAGGAACCCCGTGGGAGTGGTGGGCAAACCCCCCTCAACAAGAGCAGAGAAGGAGCTGCCGGGAGGAGGGTTTGTGCTGGGGCCTGAGCACTGGGGTCTCCGGGAATGGCGAGGGGGCCTGTGGTCTCTCAGAGCTTCAATTTCCGGAGCCACTCCTCTCCTAATACCTGGGGTTAAGCTGGGCTAGAGTTCTGCACTGTGAAGTAAATGTTGCAAAGTCTCCAATGTGGCTCACCCAGGGGGTGACTAAGGGAATGTCCCTCCAGTCAGTCTCTGACTTCAGGGTCAGCTTGCTTTTCTTTGTTATTTTTTTGAGGGGTTGTCCCTGGTGACTGAGAGGCCAGGGGCAGACATTGCCAAGACCCCTCACACACTTTGGGTTCTCTGGAGGTATGCCAACGTACCTGGAGATTGCATCCCAGGTGTTCTTCAGTCGACAGAGAGGAGTGCTCTGGAGAGCACGAACGATGGCGTGCATCGAAGAAAAGTTGTGAAGCTTTTTGCATTCCTGGGAGGAGAAGAGGAGGGGCTGTGAGCTGGGAACTGGAGTCGTCTGTAGCTGCTGCTCCCTGCATGCCCGACTCCCCCTCAGGGTGAAACCGGAACATGGGGCTCATGGCATCAGCCTTGGCTAGAAGCAGTGGGGAGGAAATGAGTCTCCAATGGGGCCAGCAGCCCAAGGCCAGCATGGCCCTAGCACCAGGCCTAGGAACTGGAATCTTCCACCCTGACAAGCATAGAAGCGCCAGGCTCCAGAAGGGATCCCTGGGGTCCATGACACACCTTGGCCACCTGGATCCAGTGCTCCATGCGCCGAGCCCTGTCCCGGGCGGTGTGGGTCGGGTCTCCCAGGCAGGTGGTTATCACAAATTGGCCCACGCTATTGTAGTGGTCCACTGTGGCCTGCACAGTGGGTGCCACATTTTCGCTGTGCTTTCGTTGAGACCATATCGCTCCGAGGCAGTGTTGGGGGACCATTTCCTTCAAGAGTTCCTAGGGGAGCAGAGGAAGCATCAGCCCAAACTGCAGAGCCCCAGTCTAGGCACAGGCCGGGGTCACAGGTCAAGCTGCAGCTTAGGAAGTGGCCCAGGTGACTGGAGCCTTGAGGAAGAGACTGGAGTTTACTCTGTGCCCTGAGGTTGCCTCTGGGCACACAGAAGTGTCCCCTCCCTCCGGGGCCCTGACAGCAGTGGGAGACGCATTGCCACAGGCCCCCTCCTCTCCTCAGACTGACTCAGCTTCTAGGAGGAGGTCCAGAGGCTCCACCCCAAGGAGCCCCCACCTATCGTGACCCTTCTCTCCTCTTCCACTCCGAGGCACAAGAGAGGACACTGTGGACACTTCCTGCTGTGTTTCCGTCTAGGTGTGTCCACACCAGGCATGTCCTACGCGCTGAGGCTGCCCTGACTCCTGGCAGGATGGCTGGACCCGGGACCTGGTGCATTCCTGCAGCCGCCCAGGCCCCACCTAACCTCCAGCCCACTCCAGCGTTCTCACTCAGGCCCTTTCAGCCTCAAAGCCTCTGTGCACACAGTTCTTGTCCATGTCCACCCCCATGCGATCTTAGTGGGTGGTGGGACAGCTTGGGGACCTGAGAACACAGGCCTGAGCAGGAGAGTCAGGGCCCCCAGAGAGTCTCCAGCCTCCCCAGCCCCGCCCAGAGCCCTATGCTCACCACATCGGTCCAGGTTATCTGCTCTGCCACCACCCGGGGACGGAAGGCCAGGATGTCCCAGGTGTGGGTCGACTGTTTGGAGCGCTCTGCCGCTGTGGGCAGCTCCGTCTCTCTCGTGGAAGCTCTGTGGGCTGTGTCCTGTAGGGTGCGGCCTGCTGAAAGTGTCCCTGATTCTGGGGCTGGCTCGCCTGTGGGAACTGAGGCCTTCGGTTCTTCCTGCACCTCAGGATCGGATGGAACAGACTCCGACTCCAGCCGCACGGGGGGAACCTCGGGTGCTGCTGACGAGTCCTGGAGTGCTGTCTCTTCATCGAGGGCCAAGGCTGTTTCTTCAACAGTGGTTGATGCAAGTGTCGCTGATTGGGGGGTTGACTCTCCTGGGGCAACTGAGCCCATCCTGTTTTCCCGCACCTCTGAAGAAGGCATATCTGGCTCTGGCTCCAGCTGCAAGGGCTGAACGTCAGGTGCTGCCGGTGGGGCTGTGAGTGCTCTCTTTTCCTCACTGGCAGAGGCTGTTACCTCAACACTGGGTGGTGCGGCAAGTAACACGGACTGTAGGGCTCTCTCTCCTGTGGGAGCTGAGGCCTTCAGAACCTCCTGCATCCCTGTCGAAGGCTGAGCTGAGTCAGACTCCAGCTGCACAGCCGGAGACTCAGGTGCTGCTGATGGGACCTTGGGGTCCTTGAGTGTTATCGCGTCATCAATGGCACAAGTCATTTCATCAACAGTGGGCCACTCGAGCATCCCTGATTTTGGGACTGGCTCTCCTGCAGGAAGGGAGGCCTCACGATCTTCCGGCACCTCAGCAGAAGGCAGAGCAGACGTTGGCTCCAGCTGCACCGGTGGAATATCAGGCGCTGCCGAGGGATCCTGGAGTGCTGCGTCTTCATCGAGGGGTGTGGCTGGTGGCAGCATTCGAGAAGGCACTGGAGCAAGCACAAAGCAAGATGAGCACGGACCCCAGGCAGAGTTCTCCAAGTGCCCATGCAGAGATGGGCAAGAATGCTGGGAGGACCCGGGAACCCCTTCCTGCCCCCACCCTGAAATCCTTCCAATGCGGCTCCTCACAGTCTGGCTTGGGCTCCACGGGTTCCAACTGCTCCAGGTGCCCCACGAGCTTCCACTCGGTACCACACATATCATCAACCTGCACACAGGCCCTGGGGATCCGGAGCCAGTGAGAGCGCCACAGCCCGTCGGGGTCCTGGAGGTATCGATCAACCCACGAGCCCAAGTAGGGGAACAGAGAGCTGGGGAGGAGCAGGGGTTGGAGAGCATCAGAAGCTGCAATTGGGTCCTGACGAGGCAGAACCGGCACGGTCCCTCGGTAGCGCACACTCACCTGTGGACCATCATGGGCAGGAAATCCGGAGGGATGCTGAAGGTCAGATTAGGGAACACGACCGATGAGCACGTGGAGAGGGTCCAGCCCTGGTAGAGCAGTGGCAGCAACTGCTGCAGCATCTGCACAGTCTCTGTCTTGACGACCAGCAGGGCACAAGCGTCAGCTGCAAGTAGGCTTGACTTAGGGTCCTTCTGTGTGGAGGAAACGAGGGACGCTCAGGGACACTGCTGGGAACAGGCTGAGGGATCGGAGCAGAAATCCCAGCACCTCAGAAATGCGTTCAAAGGAGAACATTGAGAACTATTCCATGCATATAGGCAGTGGGATTTTCAGGGGGAATAATAAACACGTATCTTCTCAGCAATTTGATTGAACTAAGAAATATGAACACTTCCTAGAAAGAATAGCTTACAAGCCAATATTATCCTCACGAGATGGTATGCGACATCCCCATCATACAAATAAAAACAGCAAATATGACTTAAGTATTTTAGGTGTCTGTTCTCTCAGGCAGGATGATTCTGAAAAGGTCCAGGCAAGCGTCCTGTGACCTTCCCTCCACAACACTTAGTTCTTCAAGGTTGTGACTTGAAGGGAAAATTGTGGGGGGACTCACAACCTTTAGTGGGCTCTTCTGTTTTCCTAGACATTGCGATATTAGTGTGCCCACTAAAACATTAACTCAGGCAGAGCCATGCTTGGTGGCTTGGCGCCCTGGCCTCTTGCCCAGAAGACAAATCCTGAACAGTCATGGCCACTCCTTAGTGGCGTCCTGGCAGGAGGTCTCCAGTGACAGAGTCCTGAGGCTGGCCCCAGAGGCATCAAGACCCAGAGAGCTTGTCTGTGGTTTTATGTCTAAGAGACTGGCAAACAAGTAGTATGTGAGAATATATAATGTTGTCCGTACAAACTGCTGAGATGTAAGAATCTTCAGTCGTGCTGAGTTTCAGAAGCTGTATGAGGTCAGTGAAGCCAAAAACCACCTTCATGAAAATCGTTAAGATAAGTAATTCAAAATCCCTGAACCTGCCGAGATCTTGTTCCTGGACTGTTGTATGCTGTGCAATGACGATGTCAAGTCATTGACAGAGTAAGAGTAATCTCAACCCCTTCTCTAATTAGCGTGATGATTTTTAAGGATTAGAGAACATCTGCAAGGACTCAGCCCAACTCTAGTGTTTTAAGGACATGAGCGTGACAGCTCGGGCTGTCAGTGGAAATAAGAACCAAAAATACAAAGAAATTTGATTCTTTGGGTTTGATTTATCATATGAGTAAAAGTATCATCATTTTTTATGCCAATTGTACACTTACATAAGCGCTTCATCCCTTTCATGTAACTCTTACGGTTGGTTGGGAATTCTGGTTTCTTTGGTTGTTTCCAGGCTGGAGCAATAGCACAGTGGGTAGGGCATTTGCCTTGGACGCAGCCAACATGGCTGACCCGAGTTCAATTCCTCCGCCCCCCTCGGAGAGCCCAGCAAGCTACCAAGAGTACCTGGCCTGCAAGGCAAAGCCTGGCAAGCTCCCTGAGACATATTCGATATGCCAAACACAATAACAAGTTTCTCAACCTTACTGGGCCCGCTCAAGCAAATCGATGAACAACGGGAGGATAGTGATAGTCATAGTGTTGTTTCCATCAGAAACTAGAGTCGTACCACCATTTGATGGCCAGGAGACACTTTAGATTGTGTGCCTACAATTCCGAATACTGACCACAGGTAAAGAGATCCCCTGCGCCCTTACTTGCCTTGGACCGGCACTGGACTCGTGTGGCATTGTTCTTTACAAGCCACTTACCTATGGAGTCAGAGAAGAAGAAACCTTTGATGAACTCAATGGTCTGCTGAGTGGTGTTATGGAAAACAAGCCAGTCACCAACCAGGAAAGTTAGTATGTGCCTCACATGTACACCACCCAGCAAATGACCCTCCTAAGTTCAGCTAGCAAGAGCATCTCAGAGATGCTAATTGAGACCAATTGAGACCGTTCCATTTAAGAGCTTTCTCGTTTTACTTCTATCCAGCTATCATCTTTTCCCATGTCTGGTAAATGGTATATAATAATGAAATCTGGGGCCTGGGATGTAATCTCAGCACATGTACGTCACTGTGATATTATTGACGACTTCGTAAGTTGGGCAAAACTTTGAACAACATCCTTTATCATCCCATCATCTCTCTCTTTCTTACATTTTCTCATTCTGACAACCACTCCTACAGACACACACACACACACACACACACACACACACACACACACAGAGATATGCATGCATGCACTCACACATGCACATTCCCAGAGAGTGTGAAATGAATGTGGGAGTCCCGATGGCATCATAGATGTGAACTGGCAAGTACTTGTCTGTCCTGGGGTTCCCACATTTACCATTGGATATTTTTTGCCTCTTGTACCATGGCATTGGCCTGTATGACCTGTAGATTTGAATATGGAGTTTGAGGTCTGACACTCTGGGCTCTCCTCTGCACAGAGCCTCTAACTCTGAGAAAACAACCGGAAAATACCTTCCTTTCTTAGCTCTCTCAATCCAAAAGAGCAGATAGAATGTTAGTTTGTGCCTCTATAGCATTAAATTAGTTGAGCCTATCATGATAAGGGACTTGGGTGAAGATCTGTATTACCTCATCCCCTGTCTTTCGTCAGACCTACCCAATGAGCTTTCAAGGATCATGGCTTTTCCTGCACGTAACTGCATAACTGCAGCATAGGAGCAAAGAGGGTTCTCACAACATATCATGAAATTATAACTAGGTTACTGATTTGAAGAGAGCGTTGATAGATATCTTGTTTTATGGTTAGTCGGTACCCTTAAAACAGCATCATACCACTCAGAGATTGTTCAATCACCTAACGTTCACACTGCGAATTGAGTTTAATATCTACTTCCTAAAAACATCTTCAAAATTACATAAAATCCTAAAAATGCAGTTGCTGCCTTAGGGGCAAGCATGGTGCAGCACACGCAGCGGCACACGGGCTTGACTCACTTCATTCCTTGGAGAAAGGAGAGAGGAAAACCCGGACAGTATCATAAGAATCTGATCAGGAATTCCAGCACCTCACAAACAGGGACCAAAAGAGTGACTACCTTCTTTGCGAAATGTTCCAGTTTATAGGCAGTTGATTTTTTTTCAGAGGAACGCAATAGGTATTTGCCATCTTATAGTGATTTACTTTAATTAAGAAAGGAAAGCAAACACCTCTAAGAATGAATAGCTTATAGGAAAAGCATTGTCACATGGAGAGGGCATGAGATAGCCACATCAAACATATGAAAAATCTGAGGATTAGGGACTTCAGGTGTCTGATCTATCAGGCAGGCTAAGACCTGATCACTGTCCAATCATGGACCCTGGGACTTGTTTCCACAATATCTGCCAAACTCCTGACCTGAGGGGAAATTTGGGGGGAACCCACAACCTTAAAAGGCCCTTCTGTCTTCTTACCTCCCTTCTCATTTCTTTGCGGGCTCACTCTGGGAGTGTAGGTCTCCTGGCTGGGAACGTCTCACCCTGTTCACAATCCCCAGTGCAGTCAGGGCCGTTCTTGGTGACTTGGTGCTCTGGCCCCCTGACCAGATGGTAAAGGTAAGGCAAAGGCCCTCCCATTGTTCGTCGATTTGCTCGAGGGGGCCCAGTAACGTCTCCATTGGAGACTTTGTTGTTAATGTGTTTGGCATATCGAATACTTCACGGGGAGCTTGCCAGGCTCTGCCGTGCGGGCGAGATACTCTCGGTAGCTTGCTGCGGCTCTCCGAGAGGGGCGGAGGAATCGAACTTGGGTCGGCCATGTTGGCTGCGTGCAAGGCAAACGCCCTACCGCTGTGCTATGGCTCCAGCCCAGATGATGGAGACTAATTTGTCATGGCAATCGCTTAGCGGTGTTCTGTCAGGAGATCTACAAAAACAGAGTCTCGTGGCTGCCCAGGTGTCACCAGGGTTCTAAGAGCTTGTCTCTCTTTTCAGGTTTCAGAGCCTGGCAAATAGGATGTGAAAGCTCGTGATGTGCTTTGTATTAATATTGAGATGGCAAGACTGTTAAATCCTGTAGCAAGTCATGCCAGATCCTCTTACCTGTTGGGTTTCTTAAACCAGACTCTTTTACTTTGTGCAGTGACTATGTCAAGGCATTTGTAGCAGTGTAGCACTGTCGCACTGTCCTCCCGTTGTTGGTCGTGTTGCTAGAGCGGGCCCAGTAATGTATTCATTGTGAGACTTACTGTTACTGTGTTTGGCATATTGAATACACCACGGGTAGCTTGCCAGGCTTGGCCGTGTGGGCGAGATGCTCTCGGTAGCTGGCCAGGCTCTCCAAGAGGGTCAGAGGAATAGAACCCGGCTCGGCTGGGCCAGCCTTGCACAAGACGAATGCCCTCTGCTGTGCTTTCACTCCATCCCTATACACTTAATTTCAACCACTTCTGTATTTAATGGGATGATTTGCAAGGATTAGAGAAAATATGTAAGGGAATCAGACATGATTGTTCTCTAGGTATCTATGGCTGTGAGAGAAAACAATAACAAAAAATACAAAGTGACTTGATTTATTATCAATGCAAAAGAATTAAATATTCTTATGCCATTCTTATAACTATGAGACTACGCCTTTCCTTTCATATATCAACCATGGGCGGTCAGGAATCCTGGTGTCTTTCTTTCTAGTCATCAGACACTACTGTCTGAAAGTCCTTTGAGGCCCCAGGAGAGTGTCTGGATCAGGAGACCCCCCCCCCCAGGTCCCTTACTTACCTTAGGCTGACACTGGACTCCTTTGGTGCTGGCCTTCCTGGACAACTTGTCTACAGAGTCATAGAAGTGGAAGGCTTGGAATAAGTCAATAATGATCTCCTCGGTGATGCTCTATAAAACATGCCAGTCACCAACCAGGAAGGTTAGTAAGTGCCTCACATGGACAGAGCACCTACAAATGACGTTCCCAAGTTCAGCTACCAAGCCCATCTGAGACAGACCTATCGAGACAGTCTATCTTAGAGTTCAGGGTGGATGTCTGCTCTGGGATCGTCTACCCCACTCATCACTTTCTCGTTTCTGCCATCTTGGACTTTGATTGTAATCATACCGGACACACGTGGCCATCTGCTCTTACAGACCACTTCTGGGATTGGGCAAACCCTTCAACAAGTTCCTTCACCATCTCGTCAACTCTCTCATACTTTCCATTTCTGACATACACTCTCACACACAGAAGGAAATGTGTGTAGCCTTCCTTAAGTGGCCCCCTCGGTATGTGCTGACCAGTACTGGTCTGCCCTGGGTTTCCCACATTTACCTTTGGATCCGTTCTTCCGCTTGTCCCATGGCACTGGACATGTTGGTCGGTCAACTCTCTGCTTGGACTGTGTGATCTCTCTTCACTCTGGTCTCTCCTCTGCCCAGCGTCTCTAAATCTGGGAAAACAACACGAAAACATATTTCTATCTTAGCTCGCAGAAGCCAAGTGAGCAGACGGAATGTTGCTTCCTGTTTCCACAGTATTCAATTAAATCAACCAATCACAATAGGAGAGTGAGCTAAAGATTCTATTACCTCATCACCTCTCTTTCCTCAGACCTAGCCAATGAGCTTTGAAGGAACTGGCTTCCTCTTCCATCTTAACTCCTTCTCTGTAACACACAAGCGAAAAAAGAAAAAAATACAGAAAACTTCACAAAATACCCAGAAAGTTTAGCTAGCTTACTTATTTAAAGAGATAGAAAAACTCTTACCTTGTTTCTCTGGTCAGTGACTTTAAAAAAAATCATTAAAGTGTTCAGATATCTCTCAATCTCCCAATCTCCACACTGAGTATTCAGTTCCAAACCTACACACTAAAACATCATAAGAATTATAAAAAATTGTAAAGATGCTCGTTAAATATATTTTTCAAAAGAAAGAAAATACTTTTTCTGTACCTAATTTTAAATATAAAACAGAGTAAAAAGTTCTACTTATTTACCTTTTATCCCAGTACCCTGTGCTAAACCCAGGGCCTACCGTACATTTGTGCTAGAGTGTGTGGTGTTACCAGTAGGTCAACCTGTACCTGTGTGTGTGGGGGGGGATGCAAATGCATCAGCAGCCTGGTGGTGCCTGTAGGCTTCCTGACACCCCAAATTGTCACTGTGCCTTTGCTAGACCCCAACAACCTGCGACTGATTTTACAAAGAAATAAAATAGCCGAACATTAGCTCTATGGGAGCCACACCCACAAATCACTTCCAGCTAAGCTGTACAAGCTCAATTTTTGGCTTAATTTCAGACATAAACAAATCTCGAAAGAGATCAAAAGCTGCAGTTAATCTCAACCTGTGCATGGCTGAACAGACCGGGGTAAATTGGAGGAGGTTGGGTTACATGGTACCGCCCAAGCACAGCCTCTGGCAGCCACTTGCTTCCACAATCCAAAATCACCACTATATGCCTGGCCTGACTCCACTTTCTCAATAGGACCTCACCAAGATAAAATCTGCTGAAAATCTGGGTACGTGGGTTTTTGTGACTGAAATCTCCAGGCTTTCCTGGGGGCGAAATGGGCTACCACTCCCTACCTCCTTGTACCTCTGGAAGCCTTGACAGTCACATTGACACCCCAAAGCAGCCACCCAGTTGAAAATCTATTCCAGCTCTTCCACCCTGAGAGAAACATTGAATGCCCTGAATAGGCACCATGACATCTTAGCACCTGTATTGTAAACCATAACACCTAAGGAAATGGAGAGAGAGCAAGAATGGGTGGGGGGGGGGGATATCGCGGGATGGTGGTAGGGAAACAGAGACATTGGTGATGGGAGATATACACTGGTGAGGCACGGTGCTGTGGTGGGACAGCATGGGGAACTGACGACACAGGCCCTAGCAGGAGAGTTAGGGTCCCCAGAGAGTCTCCAGCCTCCCTAGTCTCACCGTGTCTACCCAGCTTTTCTGCTCCACCACCATCTGGGACAGGAGGCCATGATGTTCCAGGTGTCAGTGACTGGTTCCCACTGACCCGGCTCTGGAACTAGGAACGCTCTTTGGCTGTGGTCAGCTCCATCTCTCCCATGGCAGTTCCTCGGGCTATTTCCTGGGTGATGCGCCGTGCTGAAAGTGTTCCTGATTTCGGGATTGGCTCTCCTATGGAAACTGAGGCATTCAGATCTTCCTGTTCCTCAGCAGAACTCAGTGCTGACTCCGACTCCAGCTGCACAGGTGGAGACTCCGGTGCTGCTAATGGGTCCTTGGGGTCCTTGAGCACTGTCTCGTCATCAAAGACAGAGGCTGTTTTCTCAACACGGAGTGATGCTGCAATTATCTCTGACTCTGGGGCCTGCTCTCCTGTGGGTTCTGATGATGTGAAAGAGGCCAATGCATCTTCCTGCACCAAAGCAGTAGGTGGGTTTGATGCTGGCTCCAGCTGCACAGTTGTAAGCTCAGGTGCTGCGGATGAGTCCTGGAGTGCTGTCTCTTCATCAACAATGGAGGCTGTTTTCTCAACAGTGTTTGATGCAATGGGTGTAAGTGGCACTGATTCTGGGGCTGGCTCTCCTGTAGGGTTTGAGACCTTCAGATCTTTCTGCTTCTAAGCAGAGCATTGAGCTGACTTTGCTGCAGCTGCACGGGTGGAAACTCAGGTGCTGCTGATGGACCTTCGGGGTCCTGGAGCACTGTGTCTGCATCAACAACAGAGGCTCTTCACCAACAGTGGGAGATGTTGGAAGTGACTCTCACTCTGTGTCTGGCTCTGCTGTGGGAACTGAGGCCTTCAGATCTTCCTGAACCTCAAGACAAGGTGGAACAGACTCTGGCTCCAGTTATACAGGTGGAAACTCAGGTGTTGCTGATGTGTTCTTGGGGTCCTAGAGTGCTGTCTTCTCACAAAGGTAAGGTTGGTGGCAGCATTCAAGCTGGCACTGGAGCAAGGGAAATTCAACATGAGGATGGACCCCAGACAGAGTTCTCCAAGTGCCTATGCAGAGATGGGCAAGAATCCTGGGAGGACACTGGAACCCCTTCCTGCCCCCACCCCGAAATCCTCCCTGTGCAGCTCCTCACAGTCTGACTTGGGCTACACAGGTTCCAACTGCTCCAGGTGTCCCATGAGCTTCCACTTGTACCACACATATCATCAACCTGCACACAGGCCCTGAGGATCTGGAGCCAGTGAGAGCGCCACAGCCCGTCGGGGTCCTGGAGGTATTGCTCAACCCACGAGCCTAAGAATGGGAACAGGGAGCTGGGGAGGAGCAGAGGTTGAAGAGCATCAGAAGCTGGAATTGGGCCCTGACGAGGCAGAACCTGCACGGACCCTCGGTAGCGCATACTCACCTGTGGACCATCATGGGCAGGAACTGAAACAACCAGATGCATATTCTTTGGAAGATGTCCTAGATACCTGACCTTTGTTTAAGCACAAAGAAGCCCAAAAGTCAGAAAATACTAATGCCAGCTGAATTGTTTCATATTCAATCAGCTTTTCCAGAAAAATCTTGCCTTTGCAACTTATGGCCAATTCTGCAAGGAGCACTGTTTTTTGAGCGTTGAACTAGATGCATTATTGCCTCCATTGAAATCATAGTTACTCATTTAATTTTTTCTTGTTGGATGATAATGATGATGATAATTCAGGAATAATAATGATGCTTAGAGTGAGTTGCTATGAGCAAAACACTTAAAATAGCACACGGGCTATCGTAAGTTCTCTAAGAGCTATTTCTTTAAAATATTATCTCCATGAAGATAGAAATCAAGTCTGTCTCATACAAGCACTCAATAAATATTTGTTGGGTGCTGAGTAAATAAATAAAGAAGATAAACACTCATGGAGTTTAGAGGGTATGGCTGTGGCTGCACCACGTTCAGTAGAGTGCTTATGCTAGTATTAAAAATATATGAGGTTTTTTTTTTAAAGAAAAGCACTACCAGTGTGCTTTACAAACTTATGATTAACTGAGTCCAGATTAAACTCTTATTGTATTTTCTGGACCTTTGGAACAAAATTCAATGCTGGAAGTGTTGTCCCTGGAGTATTGCCAAAATTCAAAAATATCAATTTCATAAATGGCATTTCATGAAGACAAAGGCAAAAGAGGACAGACTTTTACCATCTATATTCAAGGGCTTGAAGTTAGTTATATAAATGATAGATTAATTAATTAATCAAGAATCACGAATCACGACCATCCTGTTATTCGTCAATTGCCTCGAGCAGGCCACAGTAACGTCTCCTTCATCCTAGCCCTGAGATTTTTAAGAAAGTGCTATATTCAAGGCTCTTTAGGAGAATGAGACCCATCATTGTTACTGGTATTTGGCATATTGGGTACACCACGGGGAGTTTGCCAGACTCTGCCATGTGGGCAGGTTACATTCGGTAGCCTGCCAGTTTGTCCAAAGTAGGAATGAGATAATAAGATGTCATAATAAGATGTCACGCGGCTGCGCGGTTCCAGAAGCTGGTTTTTATAGTCTCTGAGTCTTGGCTGTTGATGGGATTACAGGACTCCAGAGGGCCAGTTGGTGGGTGTGACCCCCGCCTACTGGAATTCGGAGGATCTGAGTGGAGGATGCTCAGCCCCCATCCAAGTAGTAGGCTTGGAGATCTCAGCCTCGGGACCCGCTTGCCTTTGTTCCTCTGCCGGTACCTTCAGTGTGCGGAGAGTGGTCTCAGCATGGTGGTGGCTGGTCCTGGAGGTCTTCGGCTGCCAGAGCCCTGCTCGGGGCAGGGAGGAAAGCTCAACCCACTCCCCTCCAAGGGGCCCCGGCGAGGACAGCCAGGCGCTGGGCAGGAGACTGCACTGATTATTATTATTAATTAATTAATTAAATACAACAAAAAAATCTCTGTGATTTTAGACTTTTAGACTTTCTTTTAACATTGCTGGAATAATTTACAATCAACTGAAAAAAACTAATAACAACTCATGTAGAAACTATTAAAGCCCTTTTTAGCATAATATTTTTTAAAAGATTTTAAAGAGCTAGAATTTTTCATGAGAGGTTATCAAAACCTTTTAATTTTCAAGTCATTTTAAAAATTTCTTTTTGTTTTTATTATTTTTTATTTTTTGCTTCTTGGGTCACACCCAGCGATGCACAGGGGTTACTCCTGGCTTTGCACTCAGGAATCACTCCTGGCAGTGCTCAGGGGACCATATGGGATGCTGGGAATTGAACCTGGGTTGGCCGCGTGCAAGGCAAACGCCCTACCCGCAGTGCTATTGCTCCAGCCCCTCATTGATTGCTTTTGAAACTAATAATATCCTACAATCCAGTTAATACATGATTTTATTGGCGGCAGAGGAGCAAAGATGGGTTCCTATCTTTGTGACAGAAGCTACAAGACAAGCACTAAATGGTATTATAAAGATGGTCTTAAAAATCAAGCAAATGAATTTAGAGGCTTATTGACCATAAAGGATCAGTCAAAAGATTTTGAGCAGAGGTAAAAATGGATGTTCAAGTTTCTGTTGCTATTCTTTTGTTTTGGGGCAACACCTGGTGATATTCAGGACTTACTCCTTGCTCTGTGCTCAGGGATTACTCCTGGAAGTACTCAGTGAACCATATGGAGTGACAGGGGTTGAACCTGGGTTGGCCACATGAAGGTAAGTGCCCTACCCACTGTTCTCTCTCTCCAGTCTGAGTGTCCAAGTTTTAAGATAGGAATACAATTTGGGCCTGAAACCTAATCATGAACAACTTTGTAATTGTGCATCTTAGGATTCAATATTTGTTTAAATGTAAAGAAGAAATACAGTTTGGTTGGTAGGATAAAGGATGATGGACTGATATTGAGGATGATGGACATGATAGTATAGGAAGAAGTAATAAAATGACATGCTAAATTGGTCAAGAAGGGCTCAGTTGAGGGCTATGGAGATAGTACAGGGGGTACTTTGCACGGGGCTGACCCTGGCCAAATACGCCTTAGTACACACATAGCCCCTCTCCTCCGGCTATGTCCTGAGCTTAGAGCTGAGAATATCAACGGAGCATCAACGGGTATGGCCCAAACCACCCCGACCCCAATAAATGGTGTGGATTTTACTTAGGGTATGGACAATATAGACCATTGTGAGTGAATCATTTTAAGTTATATTCTTAAGTGGAATTTCTCACACTGAACAAAAATTGGACATGCAGAAGTAATGAAGAGGAGGATGCAAGGGATGTTTTCGTTTTATGCAATTAAATGGCAACTTTAAAATGAATTGCAACGAGAAAAAAATAATTTTGAGAAAGAGAAATAAAACTAGTTTAAAAATATAAGAAGTATCTACTCATGCCCAATAAGTATAGTTTACTGTTCCAAAATTCAGGAAATACATGAACTGTATATAGAAGCTATGAAGCCAGAAGACAACTAGAAAAAATTGAAGAGTGTACAGAAGAATTAACGTTTGGAACAGTAGAACTTGAATAAGAGTTGCAAGCTCATAGGGAAAGGGAGTTTACCAGCAGAGGAAATGCTGCATAGAATGAAAAGCGTGTGGGGGCTAGAATTAGTTTGGTACTGAAATACTGCATGTGAGACTAAAAAGGCAGCTCTATACAGGCTTTATAAAGGGAAACCTGGTATGTCAGCTATCTCAAAGAGCTTTATCTTGAAATTAATGGGACACCATTAAGAGGTTTTTAATGGGGAGTGACACGATACCATCATGCTTGTGACAATTATGATAGATGGAATGTGAGGAGTCTGGCTGGAAAGAGGGAGACTAATTAGGAAGCTCCTATAATCACTTGGTGAGAGATAATGAGAATTCTTGCTAAGATAGCAGCAGTAGAATAGTATGTGAAGAGAGAGTGGAGATATGTTTAGAATATTTATAGATATGGGAATGAAGAAAAGTGAGAGGTAGAGGATGATGTCCTCTCTTCTTACTGGATCAATGGGATCGTAGCATTAAACAACTGAAAACTTAATGGAGGAGGAAAGAAAAAAAAGAGGGAAGACATTTGGAAAGAAAGCATTGTGAGAAACAGTCAACTCTAGAGAATTTCACAAAGTGATCAACGGTGCTAAATGCTTTTATTGGTCAAGTAAATTGAGACTAAAAATTTCCTCTCTGATTTAACGACCAGAAGAACAATTCAGGAGAAAGCGATTTCAGTGTGGTGGTAAGGACAGAAACCAGACTGCTGTGAGTGGGAGGAGGACAAAGAGAGGAAGTGGTAATAGTCTAGACATCTCCATCAAGAAGCTTAGAAAATAATAAAAAGAGAAAACGAGAGGAAAATGAGGCTATAGACAAAATTTAGTTTTCTCATTTACTTCACTGGACAATATACTATACGTACATACATCTGTATAAATCTATACTTTTATTAATTAAATTGTTTAATGTACAATGTGAACAACTTTATGTAATAAAAATGGGATGAATAATAATACTGTCAATTATGATATGATCAGTACTTCTTAAATGGTGACAAGTAGATCATAAAGCATCTATTGAATGCTTTTAATATTAACTATCAAACCATTCTGATTGTTTTACTGTTTAGATTATTTCACTTAAATATTTTATTAATACAAAAAAATTTAAGAATAAAATCCTGCCTAAGAAGAGGAAGTCCACTACTACTTATATTTTTTTCATGTGTCATTTATTTTTTAGCAGTAGTATAACTATTTCAAAATTTCTATTTAATCTCTGAAGTCTTACTTGGGCTTTTGTCTTAATGTTGTGGTGCTAAGTATTTCTTTTGAGTGGAAATTTGGATACTGATAATTAACATTCATTAAAGAGCAGCTTGCTCTCACCAAGCAAATTAACCCCCAACAACTTCATTTTCACAAAAGTGTTTCCGCTCTGTGTAAAGACAGAATATCAGTTCAGTACCAGTTATGCTGAAATAAATTGCATTCTTCACTTCTACTCTTCACTGTCTCAGACTCTTACTAATAGATTATTTACATAACTCCTATTTTACATTTATGCATAATATGTGTTCAGGTCTAGAGGAGACATTCAACTTCAATAAAAATTTCTTCCTGGTAATTAACAGAAAACTGTCAGAGCTCTGTTTTGTAATTTCTGCCTTTAAAAAAAAATCAGGGTTTAGAAAAAGGGAAAAAAAAATTTAAAAGCAGGGTGGGGTGGGGGAAATGGAAGGAAGAAAATCAGTGAGGCAAGGATTGAAACATGAGAAACTGGATCTGTTCTAATCCCTGTACTTATAAAATGGTTGCCTTAGGGTTCCTATACAAAGCTGCTTCTGTGATGGAGTTCCAAGGATGCTGTCCTATGTCAGTTCCCTTGATCACCACAACTACAGATGTTTACCTGGTTCTGCTGTAGTTTACTATAGTATTAGATCAAAATTGTTCAAAAAAAAAAAAGAAAGTAAGAAAAGGTAAGAAAAAGACAAAAAGAGAAAGAAAGGAGGGGATAGTGAAAGACAAGGCTAAATGTCTTCTTTTTAAAATCTCATGACTGAAATGGAATTCTTCTTTATACAGTTTCAACAGTGCCCTTGGACTTTTACAGTAGAGAGTTATTTGTTAAGATCAAAATGATCAGAAATAGCCAGAAAACCCAATTTTTATATATTAGTGGCCATTTACTGACTATACACACTTTGAAAATACTTTATCTTTCCAAACGTGTCATCAGTTAAGTATTGGGATAATGAAGTGAAGAGCACTATGGTCAGTGGTGGAGAAATATTAGTACTTTGATGATGGGATTCATGTAGTAATATTGTATTCTACATATATAATGTTTATACTCTTATAAACCATGGTATCTCAATGTTATATATTCTATATGTACACTTATATACATTTTCTCAAGGGGGTACCAGAAAGGTCTGCATTGTCACACTTGGCAGTTGTTACTGTTTTTGGCATATCGAATATGCCACGGTAGCTTGCTGAGCTCTCTGAGAGGGATGGAGGAATCAAACCACCCAGGTCATCCGGGTGCAAGGCAAATACCCTACCCACTGTGCTATTGCTCCAGCCCATATATACATATATAATATATATTAATATATAATATATAATATATAATTATATATAATATAATTATAATATACAATATATAATATATATTAAAATATATATAATATATATGTATATATATATCAAATGACATATATATGGGGCTGGAGCGATAGCACAGCGGGTAGGACATTTACCTTGCATGCAGCCAACATGGCCGACCCGAGTTCGATTCCTCAGCCGCTCTCAGAGAGCCCAGCAAGCTACCAAGAGTATCTCGCCGGCACAGCAAAGGCTGGCAACTACCTGTGACGTATTCGATATGCCAAACACAGTAACAAAAAAGTCTCACGATGGAGACGTTACTGGGCCCTCTTGAGAAAATCGATGAACAATGGGAGGACACCCACCAACTGGTTCCCTGGTGCCGTGTAATCCCAGCAAAGGCCAAGACTCAGAGACTATAAAACCCAGCTCCTGGAATCACGCCTCCGCATTTGTGGCCGTGCAACATCTTATTATCTCATTCTTACTTGGGACAAACTGGCAGGCTACTGAATGTAACCTGCCCACACAGCAGAGTCTGGAAAACTCCCCGTGGTGTACCCAATATGCCAAATACTAGTAACAATGATGGGTCTCATTCTCCTAACCCTGAAAGAGCCTTTAATATGGCACTTTTTAAAAAAATCTCAGGGTTAGGATGAAGGAGACGTTACTGGGGCCTGCTCGAGGCAAGCTACAAACAACAGGATGATCATGATCATGATATGTATATATATATATATATATATATATACACACACACATATATATATATGTACACACATATATACATGGAGCAATAGCACAGTGCGTAGTGTGTTTGCCTTGCATGCACCCAACCCGATTTGATTCCTCCATCCCTCTTAGAGACCCCAGCAAACTGCCAAGAGGATCCCGCTCACACAGCAGAGCCTGGCAAACTCCTCGTGGTTTATTTGATATGCCAAAAACAATAATAAGTCCCATAGTGTAGATGTTACTGGTGCCCACTCAAGTAAATCAATGAACAATGGAGGACAGTGCTACAGTGCTACTTATATACAAATATATGTATACAAGTATAAAGCAAGCATTAAAACTGTGGGTTCTTTTCTGAAAAAGTATCATCACTTGATCACTTGACATCTCGTTACTTATTGATTTGCTCAAGCCGATGCCAGTAGTGTCTCCATTCGTCCCTGTTGTGTGCTAGTGTAGCCCAACGGCAACATATGCTCATTCTAGGAAGACAAAGAGCCTCAAACAGATCATTCAGGGTAGAAGTCTGACCATCTCATAGGTGGGTGGCCACGTAATCTTTTGATGTCCCATGGAATCCAGTCGGTAATGGCTCTAGTCCAGCGGTCATCTCCAAATCACATTACGTGTATAGCCCATCTGATTTTTGACACCTTGGCTAACAAGACAGTGTCTCTGATTCTTGACCATCGATGGAGGTTGGAACTCTGGATTGTTTCTCTCATTTGAGTGAAGCATGATACTCCAAGCATAACTCTTTCAATTCCTCTTTGGGAGACCAAATAGCATTCTCATCCTGTTTTCATAGGGCCTAGGTCTCTGAGATGTATGTTAATGCAGGAAGAACGGAGCCAGAGGTTCTTCGTCCTCTTAACTATTTCTTCTATGCTCTTGAAGGTGTCACAAGCCGCTCTCTTCCTCCTACACAACTCAGGTGCCAAGTCATTCGTCATGTTGACTTCTCGACCTAGGTACGCGTAACTGTTGCATTCAGAGATGTTCGTTCCTTTGAGAGTGAATGGAACGTCAGGAACAAGTTCATTTCTCATAAACATTGTCTTCATGAGATTCAGCTGTAGTCCGACCTTTCCATACTCATGGTCGAAGACAAGGACACTGACACCACCCACGCCTCTTTTGTCGCATGTTCTGAGGAACAGTTCTTCTCCAGTGTCGAAAACGGCATGTTGTGATTGATGCCTTCTTTTCTCGGTCAGACCAATGATGTCGTACTTGATCTTCCGCACTTGTACTGTCAGGTTCTCAATGGATGCATCGGATGCCAGCATACGTGCATTGAAAGTACAGACAGTCGTTTTTGTCTTTCTTCGTTGTGGCAGCCTAGGTCGGCCCTGAGATTTTATCAGCCTCTCTTTCCTCATTCTTTTTAACACTGCCATATTGGTGGCTCTTTCAGGGTCAGGAGAATGAGACCCACTGTATTTACTTGTCTTGGCACATCAAATATGCCACGGATAGCTTGCCAGGCTCTGCCTTGTGGGCGGGATACTCTTGGTAGCTTGTCAGGCTCTCCTAGAGGGATAGAGGCTTTTGGTACAGCGTCTAATCACCCTTGACACCTTGAATGTTGCATTCAAGAATGTCAAGGGTTGCCATGGTTCAAACAATATTTGAACCCTATCAGATATGGTGCAGCAATCTTGAAAGATGGCTATTAAGTGTCTTATGATATGTCACATGGCCTCAAAGTGGTCCTGAAAGCATCCTGGAGCTTGGCGGTGGCTGGGTAGTGGAGGTAGTGGAGGTAGTGGAGGTCTGCCGATGAGGTATTTATCTGGTACCCGTAGGGTGGGTCTTCAGTATGTAATCCCTGGGTTACCCGGGTGGTTGGTGTAAACAGACAGGGCAGGGTAGGGTAGGGGGTCCTATACTAAAATTTTTATTTATAAAATGGAAAGAAATAGTTATCCCTCAACATCACTGTATACACATTGTATTACTGGGCCAGGGAAACCCCTATTGGAAATAAAAACTTAAAGATACACACACACACACACACACACACACACACACACGCACACACATGCACGCACACAGGAGAGAGTGCAAAAAAGAGAAAGGGAGAGAGAGAGAATGAGTGAGAACAAGAGAGAGAGAATGAATGAGAAGAGAGAGAAAGGAGGACTGGAAAACTATCTACTCATGAAAATTACTGAAAAGTACTAAGAAATGAGCGCTCTAGCTGTGCCCTCTCCTCCTTCCCTAAAGAAAACAAGTACGAAAAAAATAAATCAGTGTTCACTTTTATCTTCTCATTGGCTCTTTTGAAAGTAAAAGTAAATGTTTTCTTTTTTCCTTTCTTCATAAGATATTTTGCATGGAGAAACAGAGTCTCAGTGATTAAAAGTGAATGGTTTGCCATTATCTGGAGTCACTTATAAGCTTAAACAGATGGAATGATATGCATAGGAAGCAATTTGTTTCACATTCTTTCTCACTAGCGGCTAATGAATTTTGGTTGTTTAGATTCATGAAACAAAAAAAGAAATCATCAGTCTCTTTTTCCAGGACTTCAGTGTAAAATTATACAGATTTAAAAAGAGAATTCTGAGGAGATATTTGATCTTTTTTCATGCTTGATTATCTTCAGCACTTTAGTTGACTTCATAGAATTAGAAGTTCATAAATGACCCAACTGCAATAAAAATAAGAATGTGAGTTGACTTTTCAGTTTCTCTTACCTGTACTTACATTTATACTTAAACTGTCTCTGTAATTCAGACTCATATTATTTGGTTTCTTAGGGGAGTGAGAGGCCTGAGATCACCCAGGGATGATAAGGGGCTACTACTGTCTCTGCATTCAAGAATTACTCCTGGCAGTGCTCAGGGGATCTTAAGGAATGCTGGGGAATAAACCCAGGAAGTGCTCTAGTTGCTGTTTTATTTCCAGCCCCTATCATTTGTAGCACTGTAGCACTGCACTGTCCTGTCGTTGTTCATAGATTTGCTCGAGCGGGCATCAGCAATGTCTCACCACAAATTGTGAAACTTGTTGTTACTGTTTTTAACATATCGAATACACCACAGGTAGCTTGCCAGACTTTGCTGTACGGGCGAGATACTCTCAGTAGCTTGCCGGGCTCTCTGAGAGGGGATGAGGAAACGAATCTGGTCGGGACACGTTCAAGGCAAATTCCCTACCCGATGTGATATCGCTCCAGCCCCTACCATTTGTATTTTTATAAAATCTTAACTGCTTCTTCTCTGTCCAATTTGATTAACACAGTCTCACCAGATAATTTTGCTGAAACATGTCAATTTTATAATGTCAATCTTCTCTTCAAATGTTCTCTGCCATATCATAATAAAGATTAAATTATTTAGAAGGTATTCATAATTTTCTCCTAGCCTCAACCTACCTTTTAGACTCTGAATATTTTTCAAAATAAATATATAATATTTATGTATGTTTATATACTGCCATGAACATTTTAATTTTATGCCTTCAGTATGGGTCTATGTTTTTTGTCTTATTTTTCTATTATTGCTGTAACAAATTATTGCCATAATATTAATAGCACTTGTGGCTTAACAGAAGTCAGCTTTATTATCTTCAGGATGCTAAGACTTCGCACGGAATTCACAGGGCTAAAATCAGGATCTCTAAAAAAATCAGTTTAATTAACATTTATGAACAGTGATAAGCCCCCCAGAAATCTTTCTTCTAGAGGAGGCTTCTCTTTTCCTTGAATGTTTCAGACTTTAAAACCTGTCTATTCCCTTTGCTGCTTACCTCATTTATCTTCACAGGCAAAAATAACTGATTGAGTCTTATATAATATCAAATGACACGACTCTTCTACCTCCATTTCATATTTCGGAAAACATGGGCTTACAGAGGACCGCCCCCCAGACCTTTTATGATAATCTCCATAATATAAGATCAGTTGATTAGATATCTTAATTTCACTGGGGGCCCAGAGAAAGAGAACAGTGAAAAAAGTGTTTGTCTTGCATATGGTTGAACCTGGTACCCTACATAGTCCGTAAACCCTGCTGGGAGTCATCACTGATCAAGGAGTAAACCCGTAACACCACAGGGTGTGGCCTGAAAACAACAACAACAACAAAATACTGAAAGGAATTATCCACAAGAATGGAATAAGTGTGACATGTGATTCATAATTTTCTTGTTCTGTTTTGTTTTGTTTTGGTGGCCACACATAGTGGTGCTTGGTGACTGCTTCTGGCTTGTACTTGGGGTCACTCCCAGTAGTCCTCAGGAGACCTGACAGTGTATGAGATTGAACCCCCAGCTCCCAAGGGCAAAACATGTGCTCAGTCCTTCAAGTTATTGCCCCACCTTCAAAATTTTTTATTAACTAAATCCCTTCTAATATTTTAATGTAGTATTAAACCACATAATATATATTTATATATCTTGGGGGAGGGGGCTGGAGCCATAGCACAGAGGGTAGGGTGTTTGCCTTGCACACGGCTGACCAGGGTCCGATTCCTCGGTCCTTCTCTGAGAGACTAGCAAGCTACCCAGAGTATCCCGCCTGCACGGCAAAGCCTGGCAAGCACTCTGTGGCATATTAGACATGCCAAAAACAGTAACTACAAGTCTCACAATGGAGACGTTACCAGTCCCCACTTGAACAAATTGATAAACAATGGGAGGACAGTGAGGACAGTGCTGCAGTGCTATGTATCTTTTTATTCAAAACCAAAATTGTTGTCTCTAAAAAAAATAAATAAATTCAATTCAATTCACTGAACAGTTGAAAGGCCCAAACACCACACTGGATTTCAGATATAAGATATTCTGTGACCTTAAGTAATTCATCCCTTTAAACAATTGGACAAGTTCATTAGTTTTCTGGGGTGGCTTTAAGAAAGCACTGTTACTGGGGACTGGGTCAAGAGGGTGTGAGGGAGGTAGATTTGAGAAAGAGAGTGCTTCCACCTCTCTGCTGACCCACCGGGGCAATCGGTTTGGGGAAATGCCTGGCATAGGCGGCATTTTGGGTCCACCACCTTCCCTCACAAAGAATTTCTGGTGAAAGAGTGAAGCCAGATTTTTTTTCTTTTTTTTTTTTTTTATAGGTCACACACGGCGATGCACAGGGATTACTTCTGGGCACAGGGGTTACTCCTGGCTAATGCACTCAGGAATTACTCCTGGCAGTGCTTGGGGGAACCATATGGAATGCTGGGAATTGAACCAAGATCAGCCACGTGCAAGGCAAATGCCCTACCCACTGTGCTATCTCTCCAGCCCCAGCAAGATTTTTTTTTAACTGAATGAAGCTTATTAGGAATATTGAGAGGAGAGAAAGAAAGAAAGTGTGCATTCAGGAGAGAAAAACAGCCTTCTCCAGAGTGAAAAACACAAGAAGTGACTTAAGACATGAAGGCAAGAAAAACATTAATGAGAGAACATGGGCTTAAAGAGAAAGCCCAATGGTTTCAGAAGGAGCTTTTATACAATTCTTCCAAATAATTTTTTCTTGAGTTTTGCATACATAAAAATTAATCTGGGAGTTGTCACAGGAAAACCCTGCACTGCTGATAGTTTCTTCATCATCACATCCCTGCACTGTTGATGGTCATTCCATAATCTCATCCCTAACTGATGATCTTCTCATAATCTCATTTCGGAGCTTCTCCTTTTCTGATAGTATAATCTTTTCTGGGTGGGATTTTGGAATTCTGCATCTGGGTGTTGCCTCAGTTTCTCCTCTCCAAACAGTTCAAGATTTGCATGTCAGTGGATTGTGGTCTTCATGCCTTTAGGTTATTTCTGGGCTAGGCAATCTCTTCAAGTTTTTATTATTTCCCAAAAGTTCACTTTCAGGAGCCTCCTACCTCTCTGGTGTCAATAGCAGATATGAATTAATTTTCTATTTTAGGCTGGAAGTCCAAGATCAGGGTTATCAGTAAGGTTGGTTTCCTTCTGCACACACTCTCTCTCCTCATCCCCCCCACCCCACTTCTCTTGGCTTGCTAATGATGGTTTTATTGCTTTGTTCTCACATGGTCTTTTGTTCTGTGCACACATATATCTGCTGTGTGTCCTGAATCTTCCTATAAGGACACAGTCATATTGGATTCGGGCTCATCCTCTGAGGCCCATATCAAATCAAACTATCTTGGAAAAACTTTACCTCAAATAAAGTGACATTCTGAGGCTCTGAACTTACATCTCTATGTCTCTTGATAGTATTTCCATCTATCTCCACTCTCTCAACTAGAGGATATTTAAGCACTATTATTTACCCTCAATCTCCTGCACCTCTTTGTTATATAGTCTTTCTAATCTGTGAAAGAAGTCTTACTTTTTTTCAATCACAGTTGGCAATGTTCAGAGGTTACTCCTGACTCTGTACTCAGGAATTACTACTGGTGGTGTTTGGGAGACTATATTGGATGCCGGGGATTGAACCTGGGTCAGTAACGTACAAGGCAAATGCCCTACCTGCTGTTCTATCCCTTCAGCCCCAAGAAATCTTACTTCTTGTACTAAAATACTCATCACTGTGTTTGATCATTGACTTTTCTTTGATTGTTTTGCTCATATACTGCTTTCCTTCTTATTACTACGCATTAACTGAACATGCTTAGATAATAAATTGAACATCCTGCCTGAGCAGAAAAGCCTATCTTTTACCACATTCTCAAGCATATCATAACAGTATCATGCTCCATTTCACAGCATCATCCATTTTTCTACCTTTACTATATAGCACAGCAGTAGGGTGTTTGCCTTGTGCACCACTGGCCGGCCGAGTCAGGTTCGATTCCTCTGCCCCTCTCGAAGAGCCCGGCAACCTACCAAGAGTATCTCGCCCGCATGGCAAAGCCTGGCAAGCTCCCCATGGCATATTCCATATGCCAAACACGGTAACAACAAGTCTCACAATGGAGACGTTACTGGGCCTGCTTGAGCAAATCAATAAACAACGGGAGGACAGTTCTACAGTGCTACTATATCATAATCATCAGTTTACAATTAAAATTTTATTCTTCTGTCTTAAAAGGAAAAAGCTCTCACCCTTGATCTAATATTTACTCGTAACTGTGAAAGTCCTCAAATAAATTGTGGGGATCACTCTCTCTCTCTGATATGTCTCTTCCCACCTTCATATAAAAATGCTTCATTAAGTTTTCAAACTTCACTCAACTGAAACAGTTTTCATCAACACTACTTGTAAACTTTATGATGTTAATGTGTAGAGGTAATTTTTATTACTCATCTTACTTGATCTATTAGCAGCAATTGATCTTCTGCCTAAAAATTAATTTTATTCACTTGACTTTGAGTGAGGGGCTAGAGCGATAGCACAGCGGTAGGGCATTTGCCTTGCACGCAGCTGGCCTGGCTAAACCGGGTTCGATTCCTCCGCCTCTCTCAGAGAGCCTGGCAAGCTACCGAGAGTATCTCGACTGCACAGCAAAGCCTGGCAAGCTACCCATGATGTATTTGATATGCCAAACATAGTAACAACAAGTTTCACAATGAAGACGTTACTGGACCCGCTCTAGCAAATCGATAAACCATGGGAGGACAATGCTACAGTGATACAGTGGCTTTGAGTGCAAATATTTACCTTTTTTGTTGTTGATTTTGTTTTTCTGGGCCACGCCCAGCTGTGCTCAGGAGTTACCTTGACTCTTAGCCCAGGAATCACTCCTCAGTGATGCTCAGGAGACCATCGGCAGCAACCTGGGATCAAATTTGGGTTATTACGCACTGTTACCTCTTTTGGTCCTCTGCTTAATCTTATCTTCTTACATGGTTATTCTTTATCATCCCCTTTCCCTATAACCCCTTTAGCTATTTCTGATTTTATCTCCCTAAATAATATGTAAGGTAAACTTTTCCCAGGACGAGATCTTGGAGTTTCTCGCAAACCTTTAGTCCCATGCATACATACATCTGATGAGTTCTTAAGTTTTATGATTTTGAATGTTATCTATATTTTGGTGATTTTCAAATTTAAATGTTCAATCTACACTGTAGCACTGTAGCACTGTCCTCCTGTTGTTCATCGATTTTCTCTAGTGGGCCCAGTAACATCTCCATTTCTTTTGAGACTTGCTGTTACTGTGTTTGGCACATCAAATAAATCGTGGGGAGCTTGCCAGGCTTTGCTGTGTGGGCAAGATACTCTCAGTAGCTTGCCAGGCTCTTCAAGAGGGGCGGAGAAATCGAGCCCAGCTCAGCTGGGCTGGCTACATGCAAGGCAAACGTCCAGCACATACTTCTTTATTATGGATTCTTGTTTTCAACTTAGAAGCACCAATAAGAAATTTAAAATCAGCTAATGACTCTTTCTCATTCAAATTTCACCATGGTGAAAATGGTATATGCAGGTAGATTAGGGAAGGGACCCCCACACCATGGCAATGAAATTTCTGCGAAGTAAATCCACTAGTCTTAAGGCTGACCCACCTTGTGGATACAGAAAGAAAGACCTGTTAAGTCTCAGCAGTGGACCCTGAGGAGACTGAATCCCTCCCTACAGGAAGGACTTCAAGAAATTAGTCAAGATCCTTTGATTCCTTCCTTTAATCTGATTAATCCTCAGCTAACCCAGACCAAAGAAGGCTGGACCCACCTTCCCAGAGAAGATCCAGTAGGAACAAAGGTCAAGAAAAGAAGTTTTCAAAGAGGTGTAGCCTAAAACAAACAAACAAACAAAGCAAAAATAGTGAAAGAAATTATTCACAAGAAAAGAGTAAGTGTGATATGTGATTCATAATACTTTAGTTTGCTTTGTTTTGATGGCCACACACAGTGGTGCTTGGGGACTGCTTCTGGCTTGTACTTCGGGCCACTTGCAGTAGTCCTCAGGGGGCCATACAGTGTCTGGATTTGAATCCCAGCTCCCACGGGTAAAACATGTGCTCAGTCCTTCAAGTCCTTCAAGTCCTTCAAGCCCACCTTTAAATTTTCTTCTTATTAACTAGTATTTTAGTATTTTAATATATTATTAAACATTCTAGTATTAATTAATGTATCATTCAACATTATTCTAGTATTTTAATGTATTATTAAACATCATTGACTAATCTCAACTCTACCCCCTTGGCAACCACCCTCACAAAGGTAGATTTCCTCAAAAGGCCCACATGGGCCGACTTGAGAAAGCCTATAAAAGCCACCTTGAACAAAGGAAGGACATACACATGTTGCCAAGCACATGTGGAACCCGCATCTTCCCTTTTGAGGTGTGTACTTTCATGCTTTCATGTCCAATGCTGGGATATGTGTAGGGACCTTCCCTGCCTTTGAAGAAGCCCACATTCTCTCTTGAGCCAGTAAATCCCTCTTTCTCACTTTCTCACCGTTCTCCCCCTTCCTAAAAGCCTCCAAATAAAATCTGTTTTACTTCACTGCTCATCTATTCCTGAAATTCTTTTCAGTGAGGAAAGACAAGAACCCAGGAACCCTGGTAAGACCTAGGACTGACTTTCCTTTCCTACAAAGAGAAATTTCCACATGACTTCCTGAGAAATTGGGTGGCAGAGATCAACCACCATGCTAAGAAGACCAATCGGACATCAGGTGTGGCTTGACAACCACCTCTTGGGGCCGGCAGGGTTCCTGCCTTGCCCTGCAGGGGCTCATTGTGGACTTTATCAGCCCTAGCTTTCCCAGATGGCCTCGGGGTGGCAGAGGCATATCTGGAGAAGGTATCTCTCTCTTCTCTCATAAGCCACTCTTGAGAATCAGCCTATTTCAAAAAACCTGATGCAGGCCACTAAGGACACTCCTGAGTTGATTTTCTCATTATCTTGTTTCCATCTGCTCTCCTTGTCAGCCATTTGACTTCAGTCAGGTTGAAGCTGACCTTTAATTTTGACCAGTGCAGTCTAACTATGGGGTATTTTAGGTGACAGCTGCTGCTGGAATCTCTGTCTCCATTGTTTTGGAGTCTTTGATTAGTCTCGCCTTCTGAATTGGGTCTTTTCATCACTTCCTTTACCGCAGTGCTCTCATCATTTCATTATCTACATTATTTCTTTCCTAAATTTGTGGTTGTTGTTTTGAGGCCATTTTCAGTTTTGTTCAGGCTTACTCATTTCTGTGCTCAGGTATCACTCCTGGTAATGCTCAGAGAACAAGATCTGGAAATGGGATCAAATAGGAATGGCAGTGTGCAAGCCCTGGACTACTTATGAAATCCCATGCTCCATATCTGAATTTACAGCACTCATCACAATTTAGAGTCTATTTATCTACAACATCTGGCACTGACAAATATTATATATTCAATATATTGGTTCCTCTCGAATTGTGATGCCCATCCTCTAGCATCCGAGTGACCATGGAACTTTTGAGAAATGCTCATTCTTAGGACCTACCACAGTTCTACTGAATATGAAGCTCTGAGTACAAGGTCAACATTTTCATAAGTCCTCCAGGTAATTTTTAGGTTTGCTAGTTTGAAAATCACTGTACTGAATATTTACTGAATGAGAGAAGTGACCACATATCTATTCATGTTACCTTTCTGACAAGGGGAACAATCACTAAATGTAGGTCAAATTTTTATGCAAATAAATGAGTAAAATCATTTTCTAGAATTTTTCTGATTTGAGTTTCAATAAATCTAATAAGCAAAAGTTTTATTTTATAACTAAGAAAAGCAAAATCATACATTATTGTATGCCACGAATCCAAATGTGTTGAAAAGTGGTAGGTTTAGATAGTCATAACTGAGTCTGTAAAATTAATTTATGGTTTCAATTTAATATTAGTTGAAACTTCTGTTGAATATTAGTTCTGAGAACGTTGCCCTTTGATAAAAAAAAATTGATAAAGTCATTATGAGTCAACCTGCCTTCTTTCCTATGCTTAGACTTTTAACTTTAATTTTTTAAAAATTTGAACGACTCTAGATTTTTATGTCTCTGCTGTGCTGCCGTATCCCAGTTGAGCATCTATTTCACATTTGATGACTGGCACGCGCTCTCCATTCAGAATCATGAAGCAGAAAACTTGTGTCAGTTTGTGAAAATACACACGCTCTGTAATGATGACCACTAATTATGATCTTTCCCAGGAGGGACGAGTGTCTCTTTCAGCCCAGGAAAATTTCAACTTTTACACACTATCTTGATCGAATTAATGAGGCATTCTTCATTGCCAAAAGATTCCTGGCTTAGTGATAAATTGATATAAAGACTATAGTTCCACTCTCTTACTCTTTTTTTTACATACATAAAAATTTAATTGTTTATATTTGTAACGTTAGTTCTTATACAATAAATATTTTATTGGAAACACCAACTTTGGAAAGTCATTCCAAAAGTCTGAGTATTAATTCTTTAATGTTATAATATAATAGTATGGTATCACTAACACCATCACTATCACCGCATTGTTCTTCAATTCGCTCTAGCGAGCCCGGTGATGTCTCCATTCATCCCTGTCAAGTGCAAGTGTAGCCCGATGGCATATTGGGGGCTCGTTCAGGATCAGGGCAATGAGGACCATTCATTGTTACTGTTTTTGACACATCGAGTACTCCATGGGTAGCTTGTCAGGCTCTGCCATGCGGGTGGGATACTCTCGGTAGCTAGCCGGGCTCTCTGAGATGGATGGAGGCTTTGGGGGCAGACTCTAATCACCTTTACAGGTGTTCCTAGTCAGGTATATAGGCAGGTATGATATTTTCAGTAGCCTGCCAGGTTCTCTGAGAGTTAGAACTAAAGAATAAGAGGTCGCCCGGCCTCCCGGAACTTGGTTTTATAGTCTCTGGATGGTTGTTGATGAAGTTACACGGCAGTTGGTGGGTGTAACTGTCCAGCTACTGGAAGGTGGGGAAGCTGGGTGGAGGAGGCCCAGAGCAGGCTTGGAGATCTCAGCCCCGGGTCCCGCACATCTGGGTTCCTCTGCTGGTTCCTCGTCCAAGCATGTGGAGAGTAGTCTCAGCATGGCTTTGGCTGGGTCCCGGAGGTCTTCAGCTATCAGGGCTCTGCTCGGGGCGGAGAGGGAAACTCACCCTGCCCTCTTCCAAGGGGCCCCAGTGAGGACAGCCAGGCGTGGGGACAGGAAACCCTGCCTTGTTCTCTTTTGCGAGCTTGCTTTTATAGATATATATGATATATAAAAATATAAAATATACATAAATATGCTTGAGGGCTGGAGCGATAGCACAGCGGGTAGGGCGTTCGCCTTATAAGCGGCCAACATAGCCGACCCGAGTTTGATTCCTCCGGCCCTCTCGGAGAGCCCGGCAAGCTACCGAGAGTATTCGATATGCCAGACACAGTAACAACAAAGTCTCCAATGGAGACGTTACTGGGCCCGCTCGAGCAAATCGACGATCAACGGGAGGGCCTTTACCCTTTACCTTTTATACATAAATATTGTACATTTATAATTTATAAAATCATATTATAGTATAATGAGGAAAAAGTTCTATAACATTTGTATAAAGGAATATTATCTAATATTATATTTTAGCATAGCGGTAGGGCATTTGCCTTGTATGCGGCCAACCTGCCCGACCAGGGCTCGATTCCTCCGCCCCTCTCAGAGAGCCCAGCAAACTACTGAGAGTATCTCGCCTGCACAGCAAAGTCTGGCAAACTACCCATGACGTATTCAAAATGCCAAACACAGTAACAGCAAGTCTCACAATGGAGACGTTACTGGGCCCGCTCGAGCAAATCGAAGAGCAACAGGAGGACAGTGCTACAGTGCTATATTTCCATGAAGAATTTTAATATCATATTTTATCTACTTTAGTTTTTGCTAAAGTACTTTTTAATTTAAATACTAAAATCGGTTTCTAAAATTTTCCTGCTTTTCAGTATATATTATCAAGATAAATGGAAATTATGTAACTACCATAGACTAAAAAGTAAAAAATGAAATTAAAAACGAAACACTTTTTTTTTCCTTTACTAAGTCAACTCATCCTTTCATTTCTTGAGCGATAGCACAGCTGTAGGGTGTTTGCCTTGCACGCAGCCAACATGGCCAACCCGAGTTTGATTTCTCCGTCCCTCTCGGAGAGCCCGAGAAGCTACCGAGAGTATCTTGCCTGCACGGCAGAGCCTGGCAAGCTACTCGTGATGTATTCGATATGCCAAACACAGTAACAACAAAGTCTCCAATGGAGACGTTACTGGGCCCACTCGAGCAAATCGAATGAACAACGGGAGGACAGTGACAGTGACAGTGATGAAGATATAATATTAGTCATTATTCTTTAAAGAGGATAAGTTGACACCTGAAAAAATTTCATTTGGAATAATTAGAATTTCTGGATTAGGATCTATTGGCTGGAACCCAAAGAAACATTTCACATGCACCATATTTGTAGGTTTAAAAAATATGCATGAAAATATAGGTTGAAAACAAAATAAATAAAACAAATGCATTTCTCATATTGTGTAAACAATGCTAATAGACTTTCACTTTTCCTGTTTCTTAAGAATTTAGATCTTATGTGAAAAATTATGCCCCATTACTATGAACCAAATCTTACTGATATGCAAACGTTTCCTTTGCAATGTTTTGAATCTGTATGTATTTTTAATTTTTTAAATATACTAATTTGTTGAGATTTGTTGTTACTGTGTTTGGCATATCGAATACATCATGGGTGGATACTCTCGGTAGCTTGCTGGGCTCTCCGAGAGGGGTGGAGGAATCGAACTCGGGTCGGCCATGTTGGCTGCGTGCAAGGCAAACGCCCTACTGCTGTGCTTTTAAAGCTTATTGTGAACTTTTATAATTACCTTAACTATTATGTAGCGTTTTAGTGGAGAAATCCATGTCTGTTGAGGAGACTGTCCTATCTGTAAAACAATCTGCATTTGGGATGTTCCAACAATTACTTCAATTATATGATTAGTTATACAGTTTAGACTATTAGTCTTTGTAACACAGATGTTTGTTTACTTGATTCATTCTCATAATTGCCTCCACTCTTCTCTTGGCCTGTCTAATCATCCTGTTTCTGGCAATATGTTTGTTGTAGTTGTGCTGGCGTCCACTCCTACTGCCATATCCAGAACAATTTTGTGGAGTTCCTCATGTATAACAAAAATGGCTGGCATAAACACATTGACCTTGGCAAGACACCCTGGGTAGGCGGTTTGTATACATAATCATGGCCTTAGCCTGCTTGGCTTGTCAAGGTCACATAACTAGTGTGGGTTTGGTTACAACTCAGAGTCTTCCAATTTCTAGTCTGGGGTTGACCTTAAAATAGTCATTCTGAGCACGTTTTTCTCTTTGATTAATGCTGTAAGAATCTCACTTTTATAGAGTGAATTATTTTTACGGAAGAAAAAAAGTTGTAACAGTATCACCCTACTATTTTAAAAGATGCTTTACAACTGGGATGTTTACACATCTAAGAGAGATTTTAGTATGGTTCTATACCAGGTCCAATGTGATTGTACATCTTCACTGTATGTTTTTTGCTACAAAGTGTCAAAAATATACATCAAGATTTGAAAATTATTTTCAAAAATGATACTTCAAAATTTTCCTTAAGAGTCTGCTTTCAGGCTAAATAAAATTTAGCCAAACATTTCAGAAACAGATGTCTTTTCTATACTGGGAACCAATCATGGATATTTTGGAGAGAAAGTTTGATATTGGACTGTCTCAATGTCAAAGATATTTTTCATTTTATGTAATAAATATATGTAATTTCTCCCCCTCCCCATCAAAATGTTATATATGCTCTATCAGGGGGAAAATAAGTCATCCTTAAGTTAAAATTGTTATTTTTTCTTATACGGGGGAATCTCAGTAATTGCTGATCTATTAAAACTAAGCTTCTTTAGTAACTCATAGAAGTATTTGACTATTTCTGGCATTGCTAATTTTCTATTTGGTTCAGTATTTAAAGGTATATACGAAGAAAGCACACATAAAGTATTTATCACATACTTTCCTTTTATGAATTTTGAACACAATTTGAGCTATTTTTCTGGAAATAGTTTCTTAACTTTTGCCATACATTTGTTTAGTTTCTTAGGGATAGACTGTATTATGATTATAGTTAAAACAGCTTTGAACAAACTTAATGCTTGGTAAGTTTTTGAGAATGGGTACATTGTGAAACAGAGGTTTGACTCATTAATTAAGTTAGCTATTAAAAGGCCCCTAATTACGTCACTTTTTTCAAATCAGAGTTTGAGAGCTTGAGGTATAGTTTTCATAAGTGACCCCAGTCTTAGGACTTACTACTTAAGGACCATTCCAACATCACTTTGTGGGAAAATTTCTTAGTGCACTTGAGAAAAGCATATATTTCATTATTAGTTCTCAAATTTCTTGGCTTATTTTTCCACTTAAGACTATATTCCCAATTTTCACTTCTTTAATGGATGTAGATATAGATATATATAGATATAGATATGTGTGTGAATATATACACACATACACATATATACACATACACATACATGTGAATATATGTACATGTATATGTGTATATATGTATATGTATGTATAAAGTGCTTATATTTGGGAATGACATATATTTCTATACATATATGCACACAAATATATACATATATAAATATATTAGGATAAAATAGACATTTTTTCTAAGCAAAACTATTGGAACATAATATTTCTCTCTCAAACCACCCCCTCTATCCAAATAAACCAAAGCATTAGGTAAAGTTGGTAACACTAAAATTGAGGGTATCTAAAAACAGCAACCTGTAACCTTGTGAATTAGGGGTGATAAAAATACAATGGCTGAGAGCATTTTTAACCACAATACTTTTGCCTTTTATATTCAACTCACTCTTGTGAGGTTGTTGAGTTTTTCTCCCTCTGGGCCATATTAAAATGCTTATGTTTGGGAACTACACCATTCAAAACCCATAAATTTTTGTTTTTCTTCCAAGTATATCCATATTTGTAACCAGCTTGTAATGTCTGGTTTAATTCCCGTGCAAACAAGGAAATATGTCTTCAGCAGTGTGATAGCAATTCTATACCTGTTTGTTTACAAATTGTCTGACAATGAGGCAGACACGTACAATCTTTTTTTATAAAGGCCTCCTTAGATTGATTTAGCAATCCATAATAATTTCCTATCTGCCTTTTGCTCTTTACAATCTAAGAAAAGAGTCTGTGATGTTTTTAGTCTTTCTGTCTGATATCAAAGTGATATAGTATATTTCACAAAGGAAACAATGCCTTCTCTTTTCCATTAAATTGCACTGACATCACAAAAACCTGGTTTTTGATTACATCATCACTAGAAATATGTCTGTGCCTGAGGAAACACGGTTATTTTAATTGTCCATGAATCATAGTTATTTCTCTCTGATGAAGCAGGACTGTGAAATAAATTTTGTTGGGTGAGCTGTATCAGTAAGCATCACTGAATAGGAGATTGGCCGACAAGTCTATTAAGAATGCCCCAAAGGAGAACACACCCTTTTAAAGAGCAACTGGACAAGGCTATTTTCCATGGTTTTATTATTGATTTCTAGCTCCTTATGCAAAGTTCACTATAATTGACAATCAGACTGGTACTACACTTGATGATTTCATCTAATATTTGAAGTTGCTTTCTTTTTGTAATCTAAAGTAGAATTTTATAATTGAATCAATACAGAGATAAGATTATAGTCACAGGAACCTACCCGAAACATGAAAATAGGTAGGAAAAGACTTAGGTTCCATGGAGGGGAAAGATACTAATTTTCTTATTAAAAAAATGAACAAAATATATAAGCTTGAGTTTTTCAACTTTTCTGGTTATTGTTACCAAATTAATTAGTTCAACAATTATACAATTAATTTTACTTGTGTAGCTAGCCCTTAAATTACATAGCATTTTAATAAAATACTCTTTTGCACAATTCAAGGTCTGTAAGCCTCAGTTAATTATTAATATACAATTTAAAATTCTGTGTGAAAATAATAATGTTCTAAGAAGAGTCTCATTGATGGATTATTAGTTTTTCATAAGTGATTTGCAAGAAATCAAAGGATGCATGGCTTTCTCATTGTACTAAGTACCCACATTGGATTGGTCAGTAAAAGCTGAGAAATGTCTTTGATCTGTTTCTTTCTCATTAACCTCTTTAAGAAATTCCTCTTGTAGTCTATAACCACTCTTGTCAATGGTTTTCAACCTGAATTAATTATTTCAATTTGGTAACTTGAAGTAATTAAAATATTTTTGATTTAAGGACATAAAACAATGAAATCAATATTGCAGAAGTGAAGTGATGAGAAGTACCAAACACCACGATTGATAACGGGGTATAAATTTAGATGTATCACATAATGATTTGAGAGCTGGAGCGATAGAACTGGGATTAAATTCTTATTTTGCATGCAGTTGATTCTGCTTTAATCCTCCAAACATATGATGCCCAACTAGCATGGGAATGAATGCTGATAACAGAGCAGAGAATAGCCCCTGAGCATTATTTGGGTGTGGCTCCCAAATAAGCATTCTAAAAACAAATTGTGATTTGATGTATACATATGTTATGAAGGTTTTTTTTTTCTTTTAGGGGTCCGTGCCCAATAAGGCAGAGGGATCACTCTTAGCGTGCTCAGAAGACCACAATGGATTGCCATAGATTGAACCAGCGTGCACAGCAAGGGCCCTATTTGCTGTATTATCTCTCCCACATGTGTTTGGGGCTCACTACTGACTCTGAGCTCATGAGTCACTCCTAGTTGGACCTGAATCATAGGATCACAAGGGGTGCTAGGAAGGGAACCTTGGTCAGCCAAGTGCAAACCAAGCACTCTACCCACTGTCCATCTCTCGACCTCCCATCCTAGCAAATTTCAAGTACATAATAGAGCGTATTACCTACAGCCACCATATTGTAAACTAATTCAACAGGACTTACTCATGTTATACTTGAATGGTTTCACCCTTTCCTAGGCCAAATAAATCGCACAGGGGTTAAGGTGCTTGCCTTGCCTCCCACTGATTCATGTTTGAATTCCCAGAATCATGCATGATTCCACAAACAAAACCAGGAATCACTCTTGAGCAAAGAGCCAGGAATACCTCCGAAGTACATCAGGTTGTGGCCCAAAACCCTTCACCCCACAAAAAAATATTTAGGCCCTTTGACTAATATCTCCCCATTTCCCCACCCTCAGACCCTGGTCTAAAGGACTTTATTCACTGTCTTAAAGAGACATCTGCACTCCTCAGATCCCTTGACACTTTATTCACAAGTTTATTTTTTAAAAAAGAAAGAAAGTTTCTTACAACTAGCAACAAATATCATATGACAAATATAGATGACCTCAGTTATATAAAAAGGGCAAATATCAGATGACCTCAGTTATCTAATAAGGGCATCAGTGTCCCAAGAGTTAGTCTGTTAAATTTCAAATTCCGAATATTTCTCTGTAGAATTATGATGTGCAGTCATGGAAATTTCCTATATATATATATATATATATATATATATATATATATATATATATACACACACACACATACACACACACACACACATATACATACATCAAGGAGCATTGGCCTCCAGGCTCTGCTAGATCTTCTGCTTCCCTCCCTGCCTCTCACCCACACATTCTCTAAGTTTAAGTCACACTTTCTTCTCATTCTCAACATCACAAAAATTATTCTGTCTTAGAGCCCTTACATGTTCTGTTTCCTTCAACCCATAATTTCTTTTCTCCATTCTCTTTTGTGGCTATATTTTTCTGGTTAATCAGTTCAGCTCAATGCTACCACTTTAAGGCACATGTGGTTCATGATAATACAACAATTTCTCATTTTGTCAAATATTTAGTTAATGTTTATTATGTTTTAGGTACTATTCTGTGCAATAAGGATAAATCTATAAATGAAACAGCTAAATTATATGACCAAAAAGAAGTACCTTATTATAGTATCAAATACTGCATGAATTTTCTTTTTTTTCTTTTCTTCTTTCTGTTTTATTGAATTGAATTTATTTATTTATTGGTTTTTGGGCAACACTTGCCAATGATCAGGGGTTCTAGACTCAGGAACTAGTCTTGGCAGTGCTTGGAAGACCATATGGGTTGATAGGAATCAAACCTGCATCAGCTGCATGCAGAATAAATGCCTTATATGAGGTACTATTGCTCTGGCCCCATTACTTTTTTTCCTATAGAAACTTTTATTTATACATATAATTGAAATCTCCTCAACTGCATATCATAATTCTACAGAGAAATATTCAGAATTCGAAAAATAACAGACTTATTGAAGAAAATACGTCTTGATACCACAGACCCTCCAGTCTTTATCCCCACCTCTACCAATACTGGAAGCTCTTTTATATTAAGAAAAGACATTTATTGTACACTTAACAAGAGCACACATTTAAAGGTAGATGATCTTAAAGATGGGCACTTACAATTTACTCATGTCCTCTGTTCCTTAATTATCGTATGGATAAGATGTGAGTAATGCAAGTCACTGCTTCTCTGTATGGGGTATAGAGAATTAAGTAAAATTAAATGAACAGAAAAAAATCTATCATTGTATTAACTTTTCTGTCATAGTTATGAATTTTTTTGATCTGTGAAACAAGCAGACTAACATTTCCGCTATATTTTCCAGAGCTCACATTTGAAAACCATTTTGAAACTGTTAGCCTTGTTGATCAATTACACCAGGCTCCCTGACAAAGGACACTATGAGATTTTTAACAAGTATATATATTTGCTCAAGCGGGCCCAGTAATGTCTCCATTGGAGACTTTGTTGTTACTGTGTTTGGCATATTGAACGCGTCACGGGGAAAAATATATATCACTTCTTCAGGTTTTCTTGTCTCTTCTATTCCAGATCCTTGAAATTATTAAAATGAATAATGATGTGATAGTACTGTGATTTTCTACTTAAAGTTTTGAGGTGTGTGTTTTCTTTTTATCATATTTTACATTGCCAGTCAGCTCATTTTATCTTGTTTGCACTTAGCATATGCAATTTTGAAGTCTATTTATTGAAAACTTAATTTTTTTAATAAATAATTTTAGTCAATCAAATTTGTTAGCCCTCATTACATTGTTTCTGATTTTGAGTGATGAAGGAAATAGCTTGGGTAGGTAGCCGCCACTCTGACTAGTCCACTGGTCTCAGGCCCCCTGGACATGAGCATCACTAATGCCTAATGCCTCTCTAATTATAGACATGTCTCATTCCAAGCTACTTAACAGCCTCACCACAGGGAGTGACTCCATTTCCTGACTGCAAGCCTGCCTTCATTAGTGTAAACTGTACATCATAACCATCCAGTTTTACAATAACCCAAGGGATCTGTGGCAATGTGACAGTCTCAGGATTTGACCTCTGAAGGAAGATGAGAAGAACTGATGACTTTTCACTTTAAATGCAAAAGGTAAAAACTGCAAAAGGTTTTCTAGCAGGCCAATTAGTCCAATTACAGAGAAGATACAGGAGTTTTGTCCTACTCAGTTCTTTCTTTAGCTTCTTTGTAAGCTATACAAAAGTAAGACTCAGTCTTACTGAAGTACTGAGTATGAACTGAGAGTTTAAGAAACAAGTGAATGAACCCGTTAAGCACATTAGTATGCATATATAATTTAATGCATTTAGAAGTTAAAAAAACATTGTTCAACTTGAATTAGAATGTTGGGGTACTTATTCAAGCCTCACTTAGTACATATTTTCTTTTTTTTCTTTCCTTTTCTTTCTCCACTTCCTCTTCTCTATTTCCTGTCAGTCTCTTCTCCTTCCCTCTTTGTCTACCTCCTTCTTCTCCATATAACTGTATCACTGTCATCCTGTTGATCTTTGATCTACTTGAGCGGACACCATTAACATCTCTATTTCTCCCAGCCCTGAGATTTTAGCAGCCTTTTCTTACTTGTCTTTTCCCAATGATTGGAGGCTCTTTAAGGGGAATGAGACCTATTGTCGTTACTGTATTTGGCATATCAAATATGCCACCAGGAGCTTGCCAGCCTCTGCCCGTGTAGGCGGGATACTCTCGGCAGCTTATGCCATATTTTTTTTAAAAAAAATAGAAAGTTGTAAGGGCCATAGAGATAGCACAAATGGATGAAGTGACTCAAAAAGACTACTCCTGGCTCTGTGTTCAGGGATCATTTCTGGAGGTGCTCAGTGGACCATGCAGAACTGGGGCTAAATCCAGGACTCTCATGGAAAAAGCATGTGCTTATTCTCTGAGCTCTCTTCAGACCTCAGATTTCCTCTTTATAGGAAATAGTGAAAGGTTTTTATATACTAGGCTTTTTAGATATTTCAAACCTAAATAATTTATTAATTAGAATGCCAGATGCTCCCTAATTATTGCAGTTTAGTTTGTCTCCATTTCTCTTGTGAAAACACACAACAGATCAAAACATTCAGAAAAGCTTATTAAGTTACTGAGTTCCCACAGTCTATACTTAGATTGAGATTTGATTTTTTTGTTTTATTTAATTCTAAATTCTATGATGTTTTTTTCCAATTCACTCTACCTCTTTTAGACTTTGTTGCCTGCATGTAATATAATGTCTGGACCGTTAAGCATGCATTTTTTTTCCTGCTTCTTTTCTCTCATTTGCCAATGTGGCTTGGCGCAAGAATCAGGCAACTGCAAGCACATGTCCAAGCTTGCAAAGCAGTGCAGAGAAGCGATTGAGGAAGACCTCAAAGAGAGAAGAGCAGCAGTGCTGGCAGATGTGGCAGAAGCCAGGAAAAACATTCGCAATGCCCGCCTGTCCTTCGCCAACTACGAGACTAAGATGACTGCCCTCTGACATCCTGATAGATCTATCACATCTTCCAGAAGGGAATGGAGAAGATCATCCATGACTTCTACTCGGATCTGTTCGATAGCCATGTCTACCTGCCCACAAACCAAATTTCGCAGGATGGATATGTCGTTCCCAACATTCTCCCTTCTAAAATTCGACATGCATTTTGTCAGTAAAGAAGTGAACAGCACCTGGCCCAGACAAGGACAGACACGAAAACCTGAAGAACCTGCCGTCAGTACTCATCAATACACTGGCTCGGCTCTTCACACCCTACCTGTCTGAATGCACGGTTCCATCCCAATGGAAAACCAGCAGGACTGTACTACTATACAAGAAGGGAGACATCCACGACATTGGCAACTATTGCCCAATATGCCTGTTTTCTGTCGTCTACAAGCTGTTCACTCGGGTTATCCTGAATAGGATTGGCAGAACACTAGATGAAGGATAACCATGTGAGCTAGCCGGGTTCCAAAAAGGATTCAGCACCATTGACCATATCCACACCATAACCAATCTCATTGAGGTTTCTCAGGAGTTCAAAATGCTGCTCTACCAGGATCTCACCATTCTACAAAGAAGTGATCATTGACGTCAAGAGAGGGGTTCGAAAGGGTGATACCATTTCACCGAAACTCTTCAGTGCCATCCTCAAGAATGCCATGTGATGACTGGAATGGGAAGAAATGGGAGTGAAGATAGATGGTCAGCAACTATACCACCTCCGTTTCTCTGTTGTCATCATTCTAATAACAACAAACATTAGCCAAGTGGCACAAATGCAGGCCGACTTCAACCATGAGTGTAGAAAGCTCTGACTACAGCTGAATCTCACAAAGACAATGTTTATGAAAAACGGTCTTGTTCCTGGCATTCTGTTCACTCTCAACGGAACGAACATCTCCAAATGCAATAGTTATGTGTACTTTGGTTGAGGAGTCAACATGATGAATGACCTGGCAACTGAGTTATGCAGGAGGAAGAGGCTTGGAAGAGGCTTGGAAGAGGCTTGGAACGCCTTCAAGAGCATCGAAGACATAGCTAAGAGGAAAAAGAACCTCCAGCTCTGGGCACATCTCTTTGATTCTATTGTTCTTCCTGCATTGACATATACCTCAGAGATCTGGGCCCTATGAAAACAGGATGAGGACATTATTTGGGTTTTCCAAAGAGGAATCAAAAGAGTTATGCTTGGAGTACCTACCATGCTTCACTCAAATGAGAGAAGGAATCCGGAGTTCCGATCTCTGTCGACAGTCGAGAATCAGGAACACTGTCTCATTGGCCAAGGCGTTGAAGATCAGATCGGCTGGACACGTAATGTGATTTGGAGATGACCACTGCACTAGAGCCATTACCGACTGGATTCCACGGGAATTCAAAAGATCGGTGGCCACCCACCTACGAGTTGGTCAGAGTTCTTTGTCAAGACCCTGAATGATTTGAATGCCATTTGAATGATTTTAAAGGTCTTTGTCAAGACCCTGAATGGTTTGAGGCTCTTGGTGTTCCTAGATTGAGCAGATGCCATTGGGTACACTAGCACACGACTAGGATGAATGAAGACATTACTGGCACCCAGTTGAGCATATCGATGAGTAACGAGATGTCAAGTGATTAAGTGATCTTTCTTCTCATAAATTTTGGTGTTAAACTTCTGTTATAAGTATCTTGACTTTCATGATGATTGATTTTTAATGGACATGTATTGTGAGTCACGCAGATAGCACTCTCACTCAATGTTTGAAATAATCCTTCCATATTTATTTTCAGGTTGATCTACCAAAGAGTTAAAATTCTCTTATTTAAACCTAGTCATGCGTGAGTGATTGAGTCCACTTTCATTATATCACCTCTCCTTATAGCTTCTCGGGCTTTTGGCTAAAATCAACTGTAATATCATTATATCACCTTCTATTGTAGTACTTAAGAAAAAGCACATACTATTTGCATGCATATTGAATGATGTTTCTGATGACAGTGAGTTTAAGAAGGGGATCATAGTTCAGTCTGGTTCCCACTGACTGAGACTGTTTGATATTGGTAGATCATTAAATAGGGCTGGGGAGAATGCACAGGGGCAAGCCACTCGCCTGGAATGCAGCTGACGCCACTTCAGCTCCCAATACCAACTGTGGACCCCCTCCCCCACACAAGCACTGCCAGGAGTGGTCCCTGAGCACTCAGGTATAAACTCTGGCACAGCAGGCAGTTGCCCCCTACACACACACACACACACACACACACATACACACACACAAACACAAACACACAAGAATTCATTAATTATTCTTTGATAGTTAATTTTAATTGCTTTTGAATAAATAATTAGCTTTTCCAGTAAAATAGACCTTACATAGTAGAGAAAAACTCAAGAAAGTCTAGAGGTTGACAAATAGGACACAAAAGCATAAGCTAGTCATGTAATTTTAAAATTTCATATATTGTTTTAGTTACACAAATCCTCATTATTTAGCAATTAAATTTTTGCATTACAGTCCATATTTTTATGTTTTCAGAGATGCTTAATAATACTATAAATATACATAGGAAACCAGGAAAAATAATTTTGTGACACAGTAAGAAAAACAGATAAAAAGAATAAAGGTAAAGGTAAAGGCCCTCCCGTTGATCGTCGATTTGCTCGAGCGGGCCCAGTAATGTCTCCATTGGAGACTTTGTTGTTACTGTGTCTGGCATATCGAATACTCTCGGTAGCTATTTACTATTAAAAATAGAGAAACCATAAAGTCTACAAAGTATTTTAAAAGTAGACTAAGATTTTAAATGTTTTCCTCCCTTCACTTTCAAGTAATTCACACACTTTTATATATTATGCCATAAATGAGTTCGGAATTCACTAAGTTAAAAATTACAGAGTTGTCTGACAGGATTCTAACTAAAGTAAATTTTGACTCACTCAGAATAGCAACCTATTTTGTAACTTTTAAAGCTCAAAGGGAATTTTAGGATCACTTAGAAAAAAGTCCTCACTTAACTAATTATACCAACTAAATAAGAGATGTTAAATTCAGAGCAGTAGCTCTGAAATTAGAAATCAGTTTTGGAGGCCCATTGCTCTGCTTATTTCCTATGGGGGAGGGGGAGTAGGTTTTGTTTGTTTTTAATAGAAATGAACTCCAATAATTTCAATAAGTATATATTTTTCTATTCATTAAAAATTCCACAAATCATCCACTAATCAAACCCTATCCTTATGTTCTTATGCTGGTCTGGACCACTGTTATCTTTAGCCTGAATTACAGCAGTACTTCCTGACAGTTGTCTGTGCTTCTAATCTTGCCAGAGGAGTATTTTCAATGTAATTTGGATTATGTGTGTTCTCTCCCTCAGATCTCCATTATGTCTTCTCTTGACCTCAGAGTAAAAGACCTACACGGCTCCTTCCCTATCCTTTCTCATCTTGTCTTCTCTGTAGCAGGTCCATTTGTCTTGTAAACATCCTGCTGCCAGCATGCTAACACTCTCATCTGAGAAAGGGCATCGGCTACACGATGGACTCACTGATTGAAACACATCCCCTATAACTGCTTGCTAATCTTTGTACTTCATCTTTTGGCCCAAATTTTATGATCTCAGAGAAGCCAATAGGATTGTTTTCATTTTACCACCATAACCTGTCTTTCTGTATTTATCCCTTATACTCTCAATGCTAATTACATCATTTTTAATACTTTCAGTATCACTATTGCACTAATCTATTACCTATCATCTTTCTGTCTTGATATCAATAGACATCAAGATCTTTTGTCATTCTAGCTAATCTTTTTCTTTACAGGTAAGACATCATTTCACTTTCCATGCTTTTTAGGAATTTTATATTGTCTTTAGTGTTCACCGATTTGCTCGGGCTAGATCAATAGCACAGAGGGTAGGGTGTTTGCCTTGCACACGGCCCACATAGCCCACCCGAGTTCGATTCCTCCACCCCTCTCGGAGAGCCTGGCAAGCTACTGCGAGGTTCTCTCCCGCATGGCAATGCCTGGCAAGCTACCTGTGACGTATTCGATATGCCAAACACAGTAACAACAAGTCTCACGATGGAGACGTTACTGGGCCCGCTCGAGCAAATCGATGAACAATGGGAGGACAGTGCTACAGTGCTACAGTGCTTTAGTATTCATAAGCTAACTATGATGCCTTGGCAACGAACTTCCCTACATTATTCCTATTTTGAAATCACTAGGAATCTTTGAATTGTAGTTCAATATTATTTGTAAAATTTGAGCATTTAGACAAAAATAAATTTCATAAAATTTTATGTTTATTCGGAACTTCCAAGTTTTCTAAGCAGTTGATCTATTTCTCTGTGTCTCTCAATATTTTATATGTATATTTGAATTGGGCTGGAGCGATAGCACAGCGGTAGGGCATTTGCCTTGCACGCAGCCAACATGGCCGACCCGAGTTCGATTCATCCGCCCCTCTCGGGGAGCCCGGCAAGCTACCGAGAGTATCTCGCCCGCACGGCAGAGCCTGGCAAACTCCTCGTGACGTATTCAATATGCCAAACACAGTAACAACAAGTCTCAGGAAGGAGATGTTACTGGGCCTGCTAGAGCAAATCAGTGAACAACGGGAGGACCGTGATTGACTGTGACTGATATTTAAATTTATAAATTTATTTTTAATTTGTATTTTTGTTTATAATTGTATGTAAAGTGTGTCTGCAGTGTGAGGAGCCCTTGGAGCTGGAAAGCCGGGTATGCCTCTCCTGGACTCAGGGGATAGGTAATAAGGAAGCAGGTAAGTGGTGACAGGTAAGTTGAGTCAGGTATGTCAGTGTCCTGTCAGAAAGAACCTGGAAAACCCTATGAGGTGGTTCTGAGTTTGGGTTGGGTTGGGCAGAGCTGGGTGGTGAGGAGAAAAAAATTGAGGTTATCTTGGGGGAAGATCATGGCAGCAGTGTCTGGGGCGGGAGACTCATTCTCAACCATCTGTGTGGTTTAAAGGCAGGAAGGACAAGTCTCATTCTCAAGTGGTACCATGTGACTCCCACAGTTCATTGGTGCTGGTGGGACACCCAGTCATCATAGTCTGGAGTCCCTTGAATCAGTACAGACCATTTCGTTTCTGAATATGTCTTTCCTACTTCTCCCTTTTAACCCTTAAGCCATCCCTTGGAAACTGGGACATCCCAGGGAGCTTTTTGGTGATGTCCTTCTGATCTCGGACTGGAGCGATAGCACAGCAGGTAGGGCGTGTGCTTTGCATGCCGCTGGCCCGGGTTTGATTCCTCCATCCCAGCAAGCTACCAAGAGCATCCCACCTGCAAGGTAGTGCCTGGCAAGCTCCCCGTGGCGAATTCAATATGACAAAAACAGTAACAACAAGTCTCACAATGGAGACATTACTGGTGCCCACTCAAGCAAATCAATGAACAATGGGAGGACAGTGCTACAGTGCTAGTTTATATTTATAATTTTGCATCTAACGTCCAAGATTTTTAGCTATGTTTACTAGTTGAAATAAACGATGCACATATTTTCCAATTTGGGGGGTATATAAAGTCTCACGATCACGATCACGATCATCCTGTTGTTTGTTGATTGTCTCAAGCAGGCCCCAGTAACGTCTCCTTTGTCCTAGCCCTGAGATTCTAAAAAGTACCACATTCAAAGATCTTTCAGGGGTAGGAGAATGAGACCCATCATAGTTACTGGTATTTGGCATGTTGGGTATGCCACGGGGAGTTTGCCAGACTCTGCCGCGTAGGCAGGCTATACTCAGTAGCCTGCCAGATTGTCAAAGCAAGAATGAGATAATAAGATAATAAGTCTAAAATTTACTAAAATAGAAGTCTAAAATTTACTTTTTAGTATTTCAAACATTTTAAAGAGATATCATGACTTTTAGCTTATACATAATCTTTACATTATAATAAATATAATCATATTTATAGAATTGGCAATAGGGAACATTCCTATTAATGTCTCCTACTACTGAGCCAGCAATCTTTTAAATTAGAAGGAAAGTATCTAGAGAGGAAAGAAATTCTAGCTTACCTTTCCTTTATTTTTCTTTGTTTTGAGGGACCCTTACCTGTTTTTTCTCAGTTTTTGCTCCTGACTCTGTGCTCAGGGGTTACTCCAGGCAGCGCACAGGTAATGTGGTCAATTCCCTCAGTATTCATCTACTTCCAATGTTATAACTCAGTATGTAAATGAGCTTTATTTTGGACCATATTTTGTCTTTGCCGTGCTCCAATTTTTAATTTTAATAATATGTTAAGTCTTTTCATTTTTATTACATGAAGCTATCAAGAACTTTCATGACTTTTGATTTTGAATTTATGTTCAAATGCTCTTGAAAATAAGCCTTCCCCAAATATGCTCTAATACTTCTCTCCCATTATATCATCATCTTTTTTTCTTATTCTTCAAGACCTCATCAAACACCTTAACCATTTTCTCCGATTAAAATTGGTCTTGTGGCTTGCTCTTCAAGCCCATGTTTTCCCTTGAATCGTATCTCACTTGCTTGTCTCACTGTTTCTTTGCTTGCCTATTTCTACTCTAGAGAAGCCTGTATGCCTCTCTCGAATATCTGTTTTTTGTCCTTCCCTTCACATCTTTCTAGATAAGTTTTTTAAAAGCCTAACTTGCTTCTCTAAAAAATAAATAAATGGGGGGTGTGGGCGCTGGACGATAGCACAGAGGGTAGGGCGTTTGCCTCACATGTGGCTGACCAGGGTTCAATTCCCAGCATCCCATATGGTCCCCTGAGCACCGCCTAGAGTAATTCCTGAGTGCAGAGCCAGGAGTAAGTCCTGAACTTCGCCAGGTGTGGCCCTCCCCCCTAAAACCAACCAAGCATAAACAAACAAACAAAAAAAACCAAGCAAATAAAAAAACAAAAGTAAATAAATTTCAATCAAGCAATAAACTGGTCTTGTTGAAGCTGGAGTGATAATACAATTGTAGGGATCTTACCTTGAATGTAGCCTACGATGAGTTCGATCTCAGCATCTCATATAGTTCCTGGAACACCACCAGGAGTAATTCTGAGCCCAATGCCAGGAGTACACCCTGAGCATTGCTAGGTGTTACCAAAACACAAAACCAAAATAAGCAAAACCAAAATTAGTGAATTAAAGTAAAATAAAACTGATCTTTTACCTTTTATTGTTTTGAGCATTTCAGTTCTTCAGTTCTAGCCCCCCCCTTGTCAATATATATATGTATTCATTTAAGATTAATAGGGTTTTGAGCTACATAATTATTTATGGCAATTTAAATTATAATTAGCAGTAGGCTTAAAATCATCCAGTGTGTATTGAGTAATGTGGGAGGTAGATGAGAAGTGAGAGAGCTTATTATGCTCATTGTGCTATTATTTGTACTTCGAAAAAATGTTTAAGTTTTTTATAAGAGTGTTTTTAGCTGTCTATGAAAAATTACATTTACACACAGTAGAAAGAATAAACTTTTTAACTACCATCTTATATCTTCAGATATATATATATCTACTCATATATATAATTATCTACTCATATATATGTATGTATATATGAGTAGATAATTTCTCTTAGAAAATAACTTTTATCACATTTTCAAGGATAACTAAGCAGACTGGACCATTTCATAATGATTTAACACAAGAAATAATATCACTGGGAAACCACAAATTTAAGAAGTAATAATTTCATTAAAATACATTTCTCTGCCTTGCATTCTGAAGTCAGTTTTCTTATGGACAGTGTACTATCTTAATAGAAGAGCGCCCTCTGCTGCTGTTTTTATAAGAGATCTCACCACAAGTGAGGGGATCGAAGTGTTACCAATCACAGCAAACAGAATTTAATTATAAGAATGATTATAATAACAATGATACTTTTCTCTTGTCCGAGGCATTTCTGTAGATGGGATATTATGGTTTTATAAAAATCATGTGGTTCTTTATCCTCATTAGAAACTTTCCAAGACTCACAGAAGAATTGATATTTTTCACTTGAGAAGAATATTCTTTCACAGTAAGCATATTTTTTTAAAATAAAAGCTGTCTGATAGAAACATTGAATTTTGGTCCTATTTTGACCTTTAAAATTACTACGTATAGGGGGTATGGTGCCCCCAGCAGGTCAATCTGTGAGGTGAGTGCATCAGCAGCCTGATAGCAACGTCAGACTTTCAGATACCCCAAAATTGCTGCTGTGCCTTTGGCCAGACCCCAAAAAACTTGGGGCAAAGTTTACCAAGAAAGTAAATGGCAAAAAGTTAGGTATGTGGGAGACACACCCACAAATCATCTTCGGCTCAGCTATAAAATTGGAGGCATGGCCTCTCTGGTTCCTGATCGAACTGCTTAATGGCCATGATCCCAGAGTCTCAGAAACGAATCTCGGAACCCAAAGGCTTTTGGCAGAAATGCGTCATGTTCCTGCAGTAGGTTACTGGCGCTGGACCACTCCAGGTGGGAATAGGTTTCATGCCTTGGCCTGTTCCCCCCAGCGGCCTGGTGACTACCATCCTCCAGAGGCTACTGGACAGTCAAGTTTGGGCCTGCAGTGACGAGACACATGGGGCCTCACCACATGGGCGTGGAGCTGACTCTTCTCCCCATCGCAACAAGATCCCGAGTTGCTGCCTACAAATGGCCTCTCTGGCTCCCGATCAAGCTGATTAATAGCCATGATACCGGAGACTCAGAAATAAATCTTGAAACCCAGCGGCTTTTGGCAGAAATGCATCTGGGCTGCATACAAGGTGGCCACCGGCTCAGAGTTTATTGGAAAGCCAAATATGAGCCGGCGGTGACGGGGCAACTGCAGTCTCATAGGAAGGAGGGCGGTACTGGCTCGTCCTTCACGCCTACCGAGGTCATGAGTTGCCTCCCACAAGTGGCTCTCTGGCACAGCCATGGCTCCAGAGGCAAAAGGAATTAATCCAGAGCCCGGAAGCTTGTGGCAGAAAAGTGAATGGACCATGTGTTAAACTACGGTGCCATGCCTCCCGGGAGGGAAAGGGTGTTGCTCCCTTCCGCCTTTTTCCCCCCTGGCAGTAAGGTGGCCGCCGCCTCAGAGCTTATAGGAAAGCCAGGTATGAGCCGATGGTGATGGGGCAACCACAGTCTCATGAGAAGGGGGGCCATACTGGCATGTCCTTCATGCCCTACCGAGGTCATGAGTTGACCCCCACAAGAGGCTTTCCAGCACGGCCATAACACCAGACACACAGAAACCAATCTTGTAATTATCTGGCTCTTTGCAAAAATCCAAAATCGTGGCCACGTGACATTATATGATCCTTATAGCCAGCTATAGAAAACAAAATATTTCACAATGCCTTTTCAGCAAGTCTGATTTTTTGGGGGGAAATTCTAAACAATAATGGTGCATCTTTTGTCGAAATAATGAATGTAATCAATGTAGAGAAGAGTTAAGTAGAAATCATCTGCCTCACAGGCACTTGGATGGGTGGGGGGGTATACTGAGGTTCTTGGTGGTGAAAAATGAGTACTGGTGAAGGGAAAGGTGTTTGATCATTGTATGACCGAGACTTAAACCTGAAAGCTTAGTAACTTTTCCCACAGTGATTCAATAAATAAATATAAAAAGAAAAAAATAAATTAAAAAAAATTAAGGTGGAGTTCATGCCCAATTCAATCTGCTAATCAGTTGCTGAATAAATAGCAGTACTCCTACAAAAAAAACTACGTATATAAAATGAGGCAATTCAAATATTTATTAATGTCCATTTGACTTTCTGAGCCTTTGAAAGTATATTCATAGGGCTGGATCAATAGCACAGTGGGTAGTGCATTTGCCTTACATGCAGCCAACTCAGGTTCGATTCCCAGCATCCCATATGGTCCCCTGAGAACCACCAGGGGTAATTACTGGGTGCAGAGCCAAGAGTAACCCCTGTGCATCGCCAGGTGTGACCCAAAAACAAATAAAAAAGAAAATATATTCATAATTTGAAGTAATGGACTTAGAGGTAATTTTCAATTATTTTGTAGTGCTAGACACCAAAATTTAAAGTACTATTTTTTGAGGTTTCAATCTATAAAATGGAAACTGGAATAGGATTGTTTTAGCTTACTGGTGTCAAATCACAGATCTGAAGATCAGAATGAGTCCAATACTTGTCTTGGTTAAAAAAAAAAAGCCTGTTAGTATATAGTATACTCATTAGTAGTATAATAATATAGTATAGTATTAGTATCCTATTCTCATTCATTTGTAGCTCAAGTATAAAAGTCAATGAAATAATGTCTCATATATTGAGCATCAGATACTGGAGAGTGCTGGCTGAAAAATTACGGATATGCTGACATACACTTTGTTTATTGAATTGAAAGTTTCTGAAATTCAGTGTGAGAAAATGAGACAAAGCCCACTGAACAGCCTGTACTGAGTTGGGTTAGTTGTTGCACCCATCCAGGTGCTCAGAAGTTATTCCTGCTTCTGCTTTCAAGAATCACTCCTGGAGGGCTTGGGAACCTTACAGAATACTGGTGATTGAACCCAGGTTGGCTGTATACAAGGCAAGCGCCCTGCTCTCTGAAATATCGCTTTGACTCCAGTAGAAAGCACCTCTTAGGAACAGATTGTGGTTGAAAACATCTACTGGTGGGGATTCCTTCCTAAATCTGTGCTGAAATAGCCTCTTCTTTTTTCTAGTTCTTGCCATTTTTATTTCCATCATCAGCTGTTTTCTTTTAAAAAATTGTGAAAAGGGAATTACTTTAAGTTTTACCTCTTTTAATTGTAATTCACAACACTGTTATTGTTAGTTTCATGCACGCATTGTTGCAACACAATATCCACCATCAGCTTGCCTAGAGAGCCTGCCCCCCTCTACTAATGTTCCAAGAGGCACTCCAATCCCCCTCCGCAGAGAAAGGGCTTCTATAGACTTCTATCACTGGTAGTCTACAGATTTAGTTCTGTAGGCTGTTTCTACCTGATACCAAATGTAGGGAGAAGGACAAAATAAAAAAAAAGAAAACAAATTCAGTTCAATATCTTTGATGGACATATGTGATAATTATATATATATATATATATATATATATATATATATATATAAAGATTTTGTGCACTACCCAAAACCTTAGCAAACCAAATTCAAGAATATGTTAAAACATCACCAACTTAGATTCATTTCAGAAAGACAAGGATGGTTCAATATATATAAATCAATAACAGAAAAATTGGGTTTATCAAAGTATACTCTTGGCATCAGTGACATTGTAGCACTGTAGCACTATAGCACTGTCCTCCAACTGTTCATCGATTTGCTCAAGCTGGCACCAGTAATGTCTCCATTTTGAGACTTGTTACTGTTTTTGGCATATTGAATACACCATGGGGAGCTTGCCAGGCTTTGCCATGTGGGTGGTGGTTGGGGAATGGAGGTCGGCTGCCGGGGCTGGGTTTCTTGGGGTGGGGAGGGCTCTCACCTGTCCCACAGCCTGGCACAGAGACCAGTGGCATGGTTCTGGGAGCTTCCTTTTATACTCTCGTCTGGGAGGAGTATCTGTGAGTTCTGGAGGGTGGCCAATGAGGAGATTAGCCGGTGCCAGCAGGCTGTGGCTTATGAGTTTGATCCCTGAGTCACCAGAGACTGGGGGAAGCAGGCAGAGGATCTGTGTTCTGGGTCCTTTTGAGTCCAGAGTCCAAGGTCACAAAGTTCCACATTACCTGGGTTCTGTGGGACTTCATTTTTGCGTGAAGCTTGGTTTGAGCATCTGGAAAGCAGTCTGGAGCATGGTGGTGGTTGGGCAGTGGAGGTCAGCTGCTGGGGCTGGGTCCCTTGGGGTGGGGAGGGCTCTCACCCACCCTACAGTCTGGCATGGAGTCTGCAAATTATAATTTTTACAGTAAGCAAATATGTGGCAATCAACATATTTATAAATACATATTTTAAAAAGTAGTCAAAAATTACAATTAAAATAGAAATGCATTACTTGAATCCTGGTGACAAAAGTTATATACCAAAGTCCATAGAATGACAAAAAAATGACAGTTATCTGTAAGTATAAGTTCATAATTTAGAATGATTGGATCAAAAAAGAATAAAAAGCAAAAATCAATTATGTAATGTCAATTAAAAAATAAGGAAAGAAAAGTACATTTATTCCTTAAAAGAGTTATTACTTTCAAAGAATAATTATATAAGCATATATAAATTGAACTATTTGTAGTGGCTAAAGAAAATCACACCCCAAAAACAGTTTTTGAAAAGGTCAATTAAATTGGAAAATTCCTAGTAAGATTTGTTAATAATTCAATAATCATAGAAGACATAATGAAGAAACATCTGTAGATTATACCTAAATGAAAATCACATAAGAATTCATTTGTGAACAACTTTCTAACATTCAAATTCTATCCATTTACAGGTCATTCAGATAAAACAGACTAACACACTGAAAAAGCAGAACGCACCAAAGTCATATGATACAAAAAATAGCACATTTAAATATTAAAGAAACTAAACCAAAAATTTTAAATCTTTCTAGAAATAAAACACAATGACAAGATGCTTTGCGGGTGGATTTATTTAGCATAAGGTATGACTTCACATGAAGTGTTTCCGAGAATAAGGAATCTGAGGGCACAGCACATCACCACTCAGGAGACCAGCTTGACTTGGACACCAAAACCTAGGAAAGCACAGAGAGAAAAATCTTGCTAACGTGGATCACCGAGACACATGAACATTTTCAATTGTGTGTATGCTAGACTGTGCATGTCGCTAGGTAGTGAAAGCAGGACCTTACAAAAGCAATGTAAGTGCTCTATCATCAAGTTACATCTACTGCCCTAAAGCACATTTCCAAACAAACTGTTGTGTAAATCAATTTCAATTTGTAAAGGATAGACTGTCACTAAGTGTATTCCAAAACAACATTGATGTACATTTTAAAAAGTGAAATAATATCAAATATGGTCAAAAGTTATTTGACCATATTTGATATTATTAAATCTGATATCATTTATATACATACATATTATATACACATACACACACACACACACACACAAAGGTGCCCAGAAAAATAACTCAAATGTAGCTCACATGCTTAGCATGTGTGAAGCCTCCAAGTCTATGCACAATATTGAATATTCTCCCCCTCAGCATCAGAGGAAAACCCTTGGCTGCCCCTGAACACTTCTGGCCACAGCACTAAGCCTCAGCACTGAAACACCAAACCATCAATCCCATAAGGCTAGCCTGAATATTGTCATGAGTGCCGTGAGTGTCGTGAGTGTCATGGGTATACACATATCTAGAGTAGATTAAGACATAAAATGCAGTATTCTGACACTTAACTGACAAAAATTAATTAACTTGTTCAACTGTCTCCATATTTCTCATGCAATCACTGACATCTCATGGAACATGGCATCTCGTGTGCCATGGGGCATTTTTCCCCCTCTGTGAAATAAATGGCTCAGACACAAAGATAGTAAATGACTGGTTAACTATCAAAGCCGTTGCAGGATGGAGTTGTGAATGCAATTTAGCTGGCCCCAAAGGGAGAGCCCAAATTCTGAAGCAATTCAATACATTGTCTTTTGTGTTGTCTGTGGCTGCTCTGGCAGTTTCTGGAAATTATACAGTTGCAGCTTTATCAGCAGTCCTTTAAGTAATGCACCTGAAAGTAAAGTGATTGAAAGTATATACTGCTTTTTCCCCCCCAACAAAGATCGACTTCTAACTCAGGAAGGGATTTGACTTTCTTTCAACAAGTCCACCAAGCCAAATTCCTCCAAAGAGTTGCTGCTGCCTTTAAAATTCTCTGCTCAGGAGAGTCTGACCTGCCAAAATGAACGTATCTCCAAACACTACTTCCAGGAAGGGTGACAAATATAAATGGAATATAACTTTGGAAGTTCAACTATGGGAGATTATGAAGGGATTTCTAGGGTGCTAAAAATATCTTCTACTAGTTTGGGTTGTGTCTCTATGTAAAAATTCATCTACCTCTTCAATGGAGATGTTTGTCTGTATACTTTAGTAGCTCATTAAGATGAAAATAAAATGCTGATCAAAAAAGAAAACTATAAAATTTCTCCTTTTAATATCTAGTAAATGATCGCATGGCAGAGCCTGGCAAGCTCCCCATGGCATATTCTATATGCCAAAAACAGTAACAAATCTCATAATGGAGACGTTACTGGTGCTTGCTCGAGCAAACATGAACAACAAGAGGACAGTGCTACAGTGCAGTGCTAATATCTGTCACTCATAATAACTGAAAAGCTATGAATTAGATTGTGGGAATGTCATTAGGGAAGCCCTTTACCAACGAGAAAGGAAGACTCAACAGAGCATAGGTATGTATAGCAAAGGATAAACAGATTCACTTAATCTTTATACCTTCTGAAACTAATATTGATCACTTGATCACTTGATACCCCATTACTCATGGATTTACTTGAGCGGGTGCCAGTAACGTCTCCATTCATTCATTCAAGTGATATGTGTTTTAGGACTCATGCAAAGGAAGCAAGGTCTAATTAATAGAAACTAATATTACTCAAATAAAATTATTAACCTAATTATTAATATTACAAAATTCTGTCATTTATACGATGTTTAAAACAGATAATAAATATCAGGCATTATTAAGGTCTGACCGATTAAAATACATTATTGTTAAGTCATTATGAGACATACTTTAAGATTATACACTGCTATATGTAATTATAGCTCAATAAAACTAGAAAAATGCATTATTAGTGTTACCACTGCTACTCCTGCTAACTACTATTTTGATTTTGTTATTGTCATGAATTGTCATTATTACTTATTGGATCTGAAGCAGAAATTCAGACCACCATTGGTCTCATCACATTTACTTCTCATCATCCATACATTCTTCTCATTTTCTCTTATTCATCACAAAATACTGGGTAGACATTTTTCTTTCAAAGAAGACTCTTAGACAGAGGTCTGAGGAAAAAGATAAGGAGGGCCAGAACATCTTACCTCTTCAGAGAAGGAACTCACATACTGCCAAAGCAGGTCGAGAGCAAGATATGTCATTCCACTTGCCTTTTTCCGTGATTACCACACAATTTTCCCCAGAGACTGCATTATTGGGTTCTCCATCATGCCAATTCTGGTAGGTAAGTCTATTTCCTTTTAGATCCACAAATTGACCTTCGTTCTCCTCATCTGTGATGCCCAGGATGGCTTCTCTTCTGGCTAGATTATTGATAGCTTGGTTCTCTTCAGCATTTGAGGGGATTGCCACAGAGGCCTGGAAACGTTTGCACAGATCCTTGACTTTGTCCAAACTCATCGTTTCACCGTTGGTCAAGAAGAACTTCTTCCCAACCCTTTTCCCCAAAGCAAAGTTTAGCCCTAAAATGGGGTGGGTGGGAGGAAGAAAACATGCATGACACTAGCTTGTGTTTAAACCAAGTACCAGTAAGTTTTCTGATTAAGGCTCCTGAAGAACAATTGTCACACAAAATCCAGCAGCCCAAGTCAAATTTGAATTTCAGGTAAAACATGTAATTATTTTAAATATAAATATCTTCCATGTAATTTTAAATACATACTTGTTCTGGAAAAAAATGCTTTCTACGAAACTTGATACTGGGTGGGGGTTTAGAGAGATCAGGTAGGGAAGAAACTCTGAGCTAGTGGTGGAAGGGAAGTGTGCCTGCCATGGAGGCAGGTTGGGGCATGGGAGGGAAACTTGGGACATTGGTGGAAGATCATGGACACTGGAAAGTTGTACACCTGAAACTCAATCATAATATCTTTGTAATTCACAGTTCATTTTAAACGATTTTTTAAAGATTTAATTTACCAGAAACTCACAGTTCAATAGGTGTTCTGTGGTTTAAATCCATTAAATATGGCAACCTTAATCTGAATGAGTCCTAAAACACATATCGCTTGAAATTCTGGATTCAGCCCCAATACTAACTTGAAAACAAACAGAAATAACCAAGCATATTTACCCTGTGCTGGGACAGTACAGGAGGAACAAACTAGATCTCGTGCCAGGTTTCAATACCAGGATAACAAAGGGACATAAGTCCTTTTTTTCAATGACCAGGGAGTGACTGATACAGGATCAGTGTCTCTGGAATCAGACAGACTTCAGTTATAAACTACTTCTGGCATATACACAGTTCTATATTTTTGCATAAGTTACAAAATGTTCTTTGCCTCATATTCCATCACAAGATTATTGTGGGCATTCCATGATATACTACAAGAAATACTTTATCAGGTCCAAAAACTATATGTCTTTAAAAATATTGTCTCCTTCCACCTTTTGAACATTAAACTACTCAAAGCCAGAGAGAAAGTAAAGCATTAGCCTTATATGAGACCAACCAAAGTTGATCACCAGCACCCCAAATGTTTCCCTGAGTCCTGCAGGACAGATTACTGAGTCAAGAGCCTTGAGAATCACTGGGTATAGCAAAAACAAAAAGCAATCAATCTAACAAATAAAATTTTAAAGTAGGAGATAAGACTTACAGTTTTTGATGCGGTCTAATTCTTCTTGTAAAGCTTCTTTTTCAGAAATCACTAATCCACAATCAAAATCTAGAAAATTGAAACAAGTGAGATATAATTATTGAGAAGTTTCAGTACTATAAGAAGTTGGATAATCTTTATCATCACAAAAAGCAGGGAGGGGCATGCTTTACAACTTGGTGTATTGTATATTCAAGAACAATGATAAATACTGATAATCAGAAAGAAGGTAAAGATAATAGAACACACACATATTCTATTATTACCTAGCATGATAGCACTTCAAAAAACAAACTCTTTAGTATTCCTTTCCTTAACTAAATAATGCTATTGTGAATAAAATGAAATCTAGGGTAATTATTATAAGTTGGTGAATACAGACTGAAAAGATCATATAAGGATTTGAGGAAGATTTTGCTTTTTTTGGTTTATTTGTTAAACTTTTGTCTTTGTTTTTTGTATGTTTGTTCTGTTAATCAGTAAGCCAAAATTGCTATGAGTTTACTGTTCTCCAAGAGAGGAGAACATGAGGCAGATCATATGTAAGACGTTACCAAATGGGCCTCAATGCAAGTGCTACTTCTCTCATTAACAAAAAGAATCCAGGGGTGGAGAGATAGTGTAGCAGGTAGGGTACTTGCCTTGCTTGTGACTGACCCAGGTACAATGCCCAGCACACTGTATGGTCCTTTGAGCCCTCCAGGATTGATTCCTGAGCTCAGAAATGTCCTATTAGTGCTAGAGTACATACAAATAACTCTTTCAGACCACTGTCTTATCAGTCACCCTAAAAATGCTGACTTGATTCTCTTTCAGATGAAATAGTTCACTGGGCTCAAAGGTAAATAGTGGAAGGCATCCTAAAGTACCAACTAATATTAGATCAAATTTAATATAGTGAATGTAACATAAGACTGCTTGGGATGGCATTAAGAGCAATACAATTTGCATCATAAGAAGTAGCCAAGGAGGCTTCCAAGCTGACTACAGAGTTAGAAACCCAGGTGCAGGAAGCGCAAATAGTTCTAATCAAAATAAACCCAAACCCAAGCGCCGCAAGACACAGTATAATTACAATGGAAAACGAAGGACGAAGAAATAATCCTGTAAGCAGCAGGAATAAAGCAAACACTCACATACACGAGAGCACTCCTAAGACTCGGTGAATTTCTCAGTAGAAACTCTCCACATCAGAAGTGAGTGGCATGATATAGACATATACAAAGTACTGAATCTCAAGGCCGACCTCGGCTGCCACAACGAAGGAAGACAAAAATGATTGTCTCTACTTTCAATGCACGTACGCTAGCATCAGATGCATCCATTGAGGACCTGATGGTACAAGCGCGAATGATCAAGTACGACATCATTGGTCTGACCGAGACAAGAAGGCACGAATCTCACCATGCCGTTTTCGACACTGGAGAAGAATTGTTCCTCGGAACATGCGATAAAAGAGGTGTTGGAGGCGTCAGTGTCCTTGTCAACACAAACTTGGCCAAGAGCATTGATTCATTCGAATGCCTAACAACTCGAATCGGACATTTACATTTGAATAGAAGTGGCTCACTGCCTGCAGTTTCTATCTTCGTAGTCTACGCACCAACATCTCATTATGATGAAAGAGAAATCGAGAAGTTCTACATGGAGCTAGAGAAGTTCTATAAAGAAGACCACACCTTCTACAAAATCATTGTGGGTGATTTTAATGCCAAGATAGGACCGAGAAGATCAGCTGAAGAACTTCACATCGGGACCCATGGCCTAGAATGGAACGAACAGGGTGAGAGACTGTCTGAGTTCATCATGTCGACCAAGACCATTCATGGTAACTCACAGTTCCAGAAGGCAGAATCTAAACGATGGACATGGGAGTCTCCTGGTGGACGATTCCACAACGAAATAGACCACATCATATTCAATCGACGGTTTTGCCTGACTGATGTTGCTGTTGTCCCAAAATTTCGAACGGGATCGGACCACCGTCTCCTTCGTGCAAAATTCTACTTCACAGAGCGGGGAGAAAGGGCTGCAAAGTTCAAAAAGAGAACTCCCAGAATGACCACCAACTGGGAACTCTTTGGTACTATTGCGGCAACATGGGAAGATGCCATTGTTGACAACATTGACGAGGAATATGATCGACTGGTTCAGCACCTCCATGAATGTGCGAGGAACGCCAAGAGAGAGATAGCCACAAAAAATCGCCTATCTTCGAAAACTCTTGAGCTAATTCGCCAGCGTGGTTTGGCGCATGCCTCAGGCAACCGCAAGCTAACGTCCGAGCTCGCAAAGCAGTGCAGAGATGCGATCAAGGAAGACCTCAAAGAGAGAAGAGCAGAAGTACTGGTAGATGCGGCAGAAGCCGGGAAAAGTATTCGTAACGCCCGCCTGTCCTTCGCCAACTATAAGACCAAGATGACTGCCCTCCGACGTCCTGATGGATCCATCACATCCTCCAGAACGGCAATGGAAAAGATTATCTATGACTTCTACTCAAATCTCTTCGATAGCCATGTCCACTTGCCGACATACCAAATTCCACAGGATGGATATGTCGTTCCCAACGTTCTCCCTTCCGAAATCCAACACGCCATTTCGTCGGTAAAGAAAAAAAACAGCACCCGGCCCAGACAAGGTCAGACCTGAACACCTGAAGAACCTGCCGTCAGTACTCATCAATACACTGGCTCGGCTCTTCACTCGCTACCTGTCTGAATGCAAGGTTCCGTCCCAATGGAAAACCAGCAGGACCGTACTACTGTTCAAGAAGGGAGACATCCATGACATTGGCAACTATCGCCCGATCTGCCTATTGTCTGTCATCTACAAGTTGTTCACTCGAGTCATCCTAAATAGGATTGGCAGAACACTAGATGAAGGACAACCATGCGAGCAAGCCAGGTTCCGCAAAGGATTCAGCACCATCGACCATATCCACACGATAACCAAGCTTATTGAGGTTTCTCGGGAGTTCAAGATGCCGCTCTGTTTAACGTTCATTGATTTAAAGAAGGCCTTTGATTCTGTTGAGACAGAAGCGGTCATTGAAGCCCTAGCCAATCAGGGCATTCAAGCCCAATACATCAGGATCCTCCGTGAGCTCTATTGTGGATTCACTACCAGGATCTCACCATTCTACAAAGAAGTGATCGTTGATGTCAAGAGAGGGGTGCGGCAGGGTGATACCATTTCACCGAAACTCTTCAGTGCCACCCTCGAGAACATCATGCGACGACTGGAATGGGAAGGAATGGGAGTGAAGATAGATGGTCGGCAACTACACCACCTCCGCTTTGCTGATGACATTGTTTTCATAACACCAAACATCAGCCAAGCGGCACAAATGCTGGCCGACTTTGACCGTGAGTGTGGAAAGGTAGGACTACAGCTGAATCTCACGAAGACAATGTTTATGAGAAACAGCCTTGTTCCTGACGCCCCATTCGCTCTCAATGGAATGACCATCTCCGAATGCAACAGCTATGTCTACCTAGGTCGAGAGGTCAACATGACAAATGATCTGGCACCCGAGCTGCGCAGGAGGAAGAGAGCAGCTTGGAACGCCTTCAAGAACGTCGAAGAAATAGCTAAGAGGACGAGGAACCTCCGGCTCCGGGCACATCTCTTTGATTCCACTGTTCTTCCTGCATTAACATATGCCTCAGAGACCTGGGCCCTACGCAAACAGGATGAGAATGCTATTCAGGTCTCCCAAAGAAGAATAGAAAGAGCTATGCTTGGAATATCACGTTTCACTCAAATGAGAGAACGAATCCGGAGTTCTGACATCCGTCGACGATCAAGGATCAGGGACGCTGTCTCATTTGCCAAGGTGTCGAAAATCAGATGGGCTGGTCACGTAATGAGATTTAAAGACGACCGTTGGACTAGAGCTGTTACTGACTGGATTCCACGGGATGTCAAAAGACCGCGTGGCCGCCCACCTACCAGATGGTCAGACTTCTTCGTCAAGATCATGAACGATCGGTTTGAGGCCCTTCATGTTCCTGGAGCGAAGAGATGCCATTGGGCTGCACTAGCACGGGACAGGGACAAATGGAGACGTTACTGGCGCCCGCTCGAGCAAATCGACGACTAACGGGAAGTTAAGTGATTAAGTGATTTAAGTGAATGGAAAAGATCTCCAAGCAAAAATATTCTATTCACCTTGGTTATCACTCAACTATGGGGGAGAAATATACAAGTCTTTTGACAAATATCAGTTAAAAGAATGGACTAACATGTCTGCCCAAGAAATATACTTAAGTGGCTGGAGTGATAGTACAGTGGGTAGGGCATTTGCCTTGCACGCTGCCCGACCCGGGTTTGATCCTCAGCATCCCATATGGTCCCCTGAGCATGGCCAGGTGAAGTGCATGAACCAGGAGTGACCCCTAAGCATCGCCGGGTGTGACCCAAAAGGCAAAAAAAAAAAAAAAAAAAAAAAGAAATATATTTAAGAGACTATAAAAGGAAAAAGAAACTATTTTTGGAAGTCATAAAATAACAACAACAACAACAACACAATAAAAGTGTGATAAAAATAATCATAATTGATATTTTCCTAAATCCCTGTTATCTCCTGACATTTAAGTTCAGAGAAAAGTTAGTCTCTAATATTTCTATTTTTTAAAACTTATATTTGGTAAGAGACATTAAGACAGTTGTGGAGTAGCAGAGAGTTGAGGCAATTCAATGATAGAAAGTACAATAATTTTGTACTCTGTTACCACAAACTTTAACACTATAAATTCTCAGACTAAAATAATAAAAAATAAATAAAATAAATCTTAAGCCTTTTACATTTTCTTGATTTTTAAATTGTTTTGGTTTGGGGGCTAACCCAGTGATATTCAGGTGTCATTTCTGGCTTTGTGCTAAGGAATCACTCCTAGTGGGCTCAAGGGATCGTATGGGATGCCCATAGCTGGACCCTGGATAGTCAAGTGCAAGGCAAGCACCCTTTGTGCTGTGATACTTTTTCTGCCCCTTAAGTCTCTTTAGGGCTATATGTTCATTTTTAGCATATGTTCCATCCTTTCTTTTATAATGTATGTGATATTATTTTCTCACTTCAACATCTGGCTCAAATAAAGGTTATAGACTTAAGGTTGCATAGGTTGTATAGACTTTCTTTTCTTCTGTGAATGGATCATGTTCAATAATTCTTTTGTTGAATGATTTGGATTGCATCCTAGATATTTTTAAAGAAAGACAAATGCCATGTGATTTTATTTATACAGGGAGGCAAATAGCAAAAATAAAACAAACTTATAGATATAAGGACCGGTGGTTGATTGCAATAAAGCGGGAACGGGAAGAGGCTGATACAGATGAAAGTGGCAAAAGTGTACAAACTTCAAGTTATAAAATAAATGAGTCATGGTATATAATGTGCAGCGTGGTGAGTATAGCTGAGAATACTGTTTTGTATATTTGAATTTTGCTTATAGAGTAGAGCTAAAATGTTCTTTTCTAAGAAACAAACTAGGAATTGTAATAACTAGATTTATAGTGACAATAATTTTGTAATATATGCAAATAATGATTAAACTTCACACCGAAAATTACAAAAACCATATGTCAATAGAATCTCAATGAAAACAGAAGTGTTTATAAAAAGGAAATGAGAAATGACATCTACTTTCACACTCCTTCAGTATGGCCTCGTCTTGGAAAGTGTTTATTTCTTTACTTGGGGGCCATACCCAGCGTTGCTCAGGAACCATGACTAATCTATGTTTAGGAATCATTCACATATGGTTGAGTTTTGGAACCATGTGTGGCACCTGGGATTTGAAATGGGGTTGACAATATGTAAGGCAAGTAACTTAACCCCTGTACTATGTCTCTGACCCCTTGGTTTAAAAATTTTAACCAACAGAATTTGGTTGATGTAGTAAAGCCAACCCTTCAGGGAGTCTTAAAATTTGTGCTTTTTCTAAACTTGGGGATCCTGAAATCACCTCTAAGTGACTAAACCTGGTCTTATCATTGGATGTTGAGAGATCCATGGTTTAATTCCCGTTAACACTGCAACTGACAACCAAACAACAGTTAGATACATAACTGGGACGATTGGCCCTGAGGTGACCACAGGAAAATGGTAAAGGTAAGGTAAAGGCCCTCCCATTGATCGTCAATTTTGCTCGAGCGGGCCCAGTAATGTCTCCATTGGAGACTCTGTTGTTACTGTGTTTGGAATATCGAATACTCTCGGTAGCTTGCCAGGAAAATGAGTCCAGCAAAAAATACAAGAGAAATTACTTGACTTATCCATGGAACTAGACTTTCAATAACCAACTCTGGTGTATTTATGTAGACTTCATGCAGTGAAAAATGACTGACCATGCTGACTGTGATGATAAGAACCAATTCTTAGATGCAACCTCCTAAATTATTTCATCTGGTAGAGAGTCTGGGGCCAGCATTTCAGGGGCGACAGATAAGAGAATGGTCTCAAAGAGTTCTTCGTATGTACTCTAGCACTAACTAAAGTGATCTGAACCTAAGCAACTTAGTGAGTGTTGACTGAGCTGGAGAAGCAAAGAGAATTGGCGATCTTCCTGGGAGGCAGCAAGGAGAGAAGAATCTCTCACCCAGCACTCAAAGTCCCAGAACCCTGTGTGCCCTCAGTGTAGATCTTATTGAGTTAGGCTCTTTACCTGCACACTTTCCAGGATCTCCTTTTTGGCCTACTCGTCCTGGTAACCCAGAGATCCCTGGTGTTCCTGGAGGCCCCATCTTTCCAGGAGGGCCCTGCAAGCCCCTGAGTCCTTCACCTGTTGGAAAACAAAGGAGACATGACTCACGTCTATTCTTGCTCATCCTGGCACGTCACTTTCCAGAAGCAAAGAGAAATTAAGCAGGACCAGTCTTTCTAAACCTCTTTTTCGAATGACAAGTTGCCTTGAAGAGTAACTCTCTGAGCAAACAAGTCAACTATGCACCACCAGCTCCTACGGAAGTCAGGGATGCCAAAAGAACAGATTTATAACTTTGTTTTGAATTATAACCTAAATAAATACGGTTATCTAGTTAGGACAAGACCCTGAACGAAGGATTTGATGCTTTTCATGTTCCTGGAGTGAGCAGATGCTATTGAGCTACACTAGCACATAACAGGGATGAATGGAGGCTTCAATGCCCGCTCCAGCAACTCGACGAAAAACGAGATGACAAGTGATACAAGTGATACGAGTGGCAGGGTGGGGTGGGGGGATGGGGGTGGGAGGGATACTGGAACCCGTGGTGGTGGGAAATGGGCACTGGTGGAGGGATGGGTATTTGATCATTGTATAATTGAAACCCAAGCACAAAATTTGTAAGTCTACAACTGTACCTCATGGTGTCTCAGTAATAGAAATTAAAAAAAAGATATATGTCAGTAATCTTTTATCATTGCTCCCAAAGTGAACATAATTAAATTTATAGGAGCGTCTATACATCCATTAATAAAATTTGAATTAAATAAAAAAATGATACGAGTGATCCAGATAGGACATGACTCTTCCTCTATCTCGAGGTCATTTCTTCTGGAAAATAAGGAACTAGAAAGATAGAAAAGTCCCAACTGTACCTGGTTCTCCCTTTTCTCCCTTAGCACCGTCACGCCCATCTTTGCCAGGGAAGCCGTTGGCGCCTGGAGAACCACAGACCATGACAGGACAAGTGTCTGGGACCTTCTTGGGGCCTTCAACTTCAGAGCAGGACACAGCCACCATATTCAGGAGAAGGAGAGGGAGAAGTGGAAACGGCATCATGGTCCTCGCCTATTGTGGGGACAGTCAAGGAAGATTATTTCATTGTGTTCAGTTAATTAACACGTACCATCAAATATGCCTTCTGTCTATAAAGTGTACTGCTGATGGTAGAGTACTGGCAGTTAGTAGGGTCCTGACATTCAGACCGACATTTGGAAAGGTAAATCTTGCCTGTAACATTGTATGAATATAGTACTTTAACAAAGGTAAACACAACCACATAACGTAGGAGAACTTGGGATGGAGCTCCACTGTCCAGATATCTGGAAAACTTTCAGTGTTTTCTGTATGCATAAAAGCAAAGGGGGCTCTCATTGACAGCTGTTGGCTCAGGTGGGAGTCTGCAGGAACATCTTTCTCCACCTCTGCCTGTCATACTCACCTGTCAACTGACTCCCACGCTCTATGAGCCATAAACCAGTAGCTCTCCAGGGCCACATAGCCAACATTTACTCATTGGCAGTCACTAAACTGTGGTTTGTAATCTACAGAGAGTCACCACTGTCACAAGCACAGCCTGGAATTACTGTGAGTTTGCTTCCTCTTGGTATTTCATTTTCCTTTGTAATAGGAACTTGCTAAAGGAAGCATTTCCTTTGAATTGCTCCTACTACCTTGGCAGAGTGCAAGATCACTCTTTCCTTCCTGGTAAGAATTCTGTGTTCTGTGAGTTAAAGCTACTAGCAACTAAACCATCTTCTTCATCTCATCTGTCTATAAAAGCTCTTCTTCGATGGCCCCTCTTCAGAAATTGTCAGTCAAATACAGTGGAAGGCCTGGCCTTCGGAGTTAGTGGCCTGGCCTTTATGGTCTCATCTTCAAATGGTTACTGTATTTGACTGAATCATTGTCATATCGTTTCTTTTTTTTTTTTTTCGGCCCCTAAACTGGTTTATAGATATTCACATATAAATCATAGAGATTTTAGTAAAAAAAATAATTTTTAGGTAATACTGGCACAGTTTTAATGTAAAAAAAATGCACATACCAGGTGCATGATCTCTTTTGGGGGGCCCACCAACATCTCAAGCTAATATGCATAACTCCTTTCTTTTAATAAATAAAAGGTGCCAGTAGTGGTCTCTTTTCTAGAGAAGTCTGCATTCTTTCAATGCATATTTCTTTCCCTCTCATATTTCCCTGTCACTGTCACTGTATCACTGTCCTCCCATTGTTGCTTGAGCGGGTCCAGTAACGTCTCCATTGGAGACTTTTGTTGTTACTGTGTTTGGCATATAGAATACGTGATGGGGAGCTTGCCAGGCTCTGCGGGCGAGATACTCTCTGTAGCTTGCCGGGCTTTCTGAGAGGGGCGGAGGAATCGAACTCGTGTCAGCCATGTTGACTGCGTGCAATGCAAACACCCTAACACTGTGCTATCGCTCCAGCCCATATTTCCCTAAATAAAATCATTTTAGTTTTTTTTTAAAATAAAATAAAACTTCACATCATGCTCACCCCTCAAAACAACTATAGGGATTATGCAGTAAATATTGTACACCCCAGAAAGTCCCAGACTTGCAGCACAAGTAGAGATAAAGCTTATGCTGCTGACTGTCTACTTAACTGTCCCCAAGAAATCTTCTCTTCTCCTCCAAGTTACATCCCGAGGCATTTGTTCAGCAACCACAGATCTATAAATGTGAAGTGACTTACTGGAGTTTTTGCAGTGAAAGGAGCCATAAGGAAGCAGGCCCTCTGGTAGATGACTGAGGGTGAGGGAGGAGGTTGAATGTGGCCACCCAAAGCCCAGTGAGCCCTGTGGACAGGGAGAGCAGATTCCTGGCCTTTAAACCCAGATTAATGAACAACTTTTAGACCTGCACTAAACACTTTTAGGCATATTTCCCAGGGATTTCTCGGTGAGTGTTTGGAAGCTTTGTGATGAAAGGTTGCATAATTTTCCCTTCAATTACCTATTTGGACAGTTATCATGTTGAATCACCATCAACTGGTTTATATGGGTTGTCACATTAAAAAAGTACATTTTTTTTTTTGCTTTTTGGGTCACAGCCAGCATTGCACAGGGGTTAATCCTGGCTCATGCACTCAGGAATTACTCCTGGTGATGCTCAGGGCACCATATGGGATCCTGGGAATCGAACCTGGGTCGCATGCAAGGCAAACTCCCTGCCCGTTGTGCTATTGCTCTAACTCCAAAGTACTACTTTTAATAGAAAGAAAAGAATATTGCAATGAATACTTTCAGATGCTTTTTGCATGTACATCCTGCCTTTTTGTGATTCATTTGACTTAGAAACTATTTGGTTCAGCATTTGTATAAATTTTCTTCACTACTAAGGCTGAGATATATTTCATTTTATGTACATTCCACGTTTAAAAGTTTCATTTTTTTTAGAAAAACAAACAAGTAAAGTCCACTAGAGATAACTGGTTGAATTATCCTTCGATAAGCGGATGAATAAAAAACAGAAGTTGGTTTACATAATGCAAAACTTATATAAGAAAAAGAAACAGGTCATTAGTTCATTCAATAATTGGGTGAATCTCTTGGGTAATATATTGAGTTAAATAAACACAATGTTTTATATATTGTATGTTTTTTTATGGAAAATTATTGAGTTGAAAAAATCTCAGGAATGGAAAATAGATGAGAGCTTGGTGGGAATAATGACAGAAGGTGTAACATGTTCAAATATTAATGATGGATTGTATGGAACCAATCTGTGTTTTGATTGTGGTAGTTACACAAACCTATGATTCTGATACAATTTATACAACAAATTTTTATAAAAGAGAACAGACAAATAGTGAGTAGATCCAAATTACACCACATGCCATCATAGAATCCTGATGTAAATTTCCTGTCAATTTAATAGGGGCCACCGCTGTGCTGTATGGATACCAAGGAGTGGCAGGGATCGAACTCAGGAAGTGTTGTCCAACCCCTTCACATCCCAGGTCCACGTTCTAGGTTTTGACATTTTTATATAATATATTAGGTACTATAATGGGTGAATAATTGTGTAAATGACTGAGGAAGCATTGCTTTACCTTTGCCCTCCCCCATTTATACATGATTTTAAAGAAAAAAACACATTTCTAAAAAGAATTTACAGAAGTACTCTCAAGGAGGTTGTGTCTTTTCCAAAGACTACCCTTTCTTCCTCTAGAACTTTATCCAACATTTGCATTGTGGCTACTTCTGTGATAGCTTAGCGTTAAGAAATGAATGCTAGAAACCCACACTGGGTGCTCCAGAGGGGGGCTGGTGACAGGCCTCCCAGCCCCAAGGGATCCAGCCCAGGCAGCCAAAAGCCCCACAACTCAAGCGCCACCATGCTCAAGCCTGCTCTCCACACACTCAGGCTGAGCCTCATTCATGAGTGAATGCTGAGACACACCATAAGACATTCCCAACCCATTATCCAAGAGTACCACACCACATCTGATGGGGTTCAAGTAGTAGGCAACCAATCATAGAGAGAAATATATATATATGCATATATACATATTTTCAGATATACATACAAAAGCTCCCATCTCTCAACCTTTAACAACGTGTTAGTGATATCCTAAAGAATGTCTTAATGGCCCCTGCCAAAATAAAACAATCTTCACACTTTTTCCTTTATGGATACTTTTTTGGTAGTATTTTCAGCAGCATTTCATAATAGACAATACAAAATATATTATTTAGTTTGTGCTTTGGGACAGGGCTTGGGGCTTGGCATGGAAACATCTAAAATATGGTGATGGGAAGGCGTAATGGTGGTGGAATTGGTGTTTGAATATTAAAGGTAATCAAATATTGTGAACTACCTTATCAAATGAAAAATTTTAAAAATGCTAGGAACACACTTCTATGACTACTTACCCTAATTTGGCTTATAGTGTGAGTTTCAAGCTCTGAGACATGAGGTATGAGACGGTTAACAACAGAACGTCCAAATTTATTTCCCAGTTGCTCTCAGAGGACTTTCTTTTCTTTACAGCGGTGGTGGGACACTGGCAGAGGGCAGTTCTCGGGGATTACTCCATGTTCAACACTCAGGTATTTCTACAAACATACTTGGGAGACCATATGAGGTGACAGATATCAAACCCCAGAGTGGCTGCTTGCAAAGTTATCACCCTACATGCTGTACCATCTCTCCGGCCCTGAGGACTTTCAGTAGCGTAGAACTAACAATTATCAAATACTTCAAGCTAGTTCTGCTTAGAGGTGAAGGGAAAGAGATGGAAGGGCACAGAACTGGAGGTAAAGACGTAGACATAATTGCTGTCATCTCAGTGACAGCCAATTGTAGCCCTCAGGGGTGATGGGATCTGTATGAGAGCTATGAGTACATTTAAGGAACTTCTGTAAAGCTTACGCTGACAGAGCTGGGGATTTCTCGGATGTAAAACGGTAAGTCAGAAGAGCAAAATGAGGAATTTGTGTGGATGGACAGTCTCTGATTTGACTCTCTGAATGGATGCCAATCACCTGGAACAGAAAACGAAGGCAATGGACTCTGCCTGCCAGAGCTTGAAAAATTGACCTCCTTTTGGTACATTTGTTCTGAGCTTCAGATCCTTTCCAGTACCGTCTAGAGTCTGGAGCCTTTGACAGGCATATATTCTGTGGGTAAATAGCTTGAATCAGGAATGAGTGCATAAAAAGGACAACATAGAGGGGATGATGGGACGAAAGTCTTAAGGAACACGATTCACTCGTTTCTGAGCAACACTTAATAGCACCGGTACCACGCGTGGTATTGACACATGGTGGGAGAGTCAGATTCAGGCTGCAGAGCCCCATGGTGGTGGTATTTCAGCTTCCAACACCAGCAGGAATGTGTGCGTTGCCTTGCCAGGTCTTTTGTTCAATTGAACTGTCCTACTGAGAAGCTGATTTCCATTAGTGTCTGGGAAGTGTCCAGGGTGCTACAGAACCACATGCCTAAAGGAAAATGAAAAAAAAAAAAAACAGGAGATCCAGGAGCCAAAAACCTAGAAGAATGAATCTGTGTTCATCTCAGTCATGAAATTTGCTTATAAGGGGATAGACATGGAGAGTATCATGCTAAGTAAAACGAGTCAGAAAGAGGGGGACAAACATAGAAGGACTGCACTCATTTGTGGAGTATAGAATAACATAACATGAGGCTGACACCCAATACAGTAGACACAGGGGCCAGGAGTATTGCCCCATAGCTGGAAGCCTGCCTCATGAGCGGAGGGGAGAAGGCAGCCGGAATAGAGAAGGGATCACTAAGAAAATGATGGCTGGAGGAACCGGTTGGGATGGGAGGTGTGTGCCGAAAGTAGATAATGGGCCCAACATGATGACCTCTCAGTGTCTGTATTGCAAACCATAATGCCCAAAAGTAGAGAGAGATTATGGGGAATATTGTCTGCCATGGAGGCAGGGGGAGGCTGGGAAAGGGGGGTATACCGGGGATATTGGTGGTGGGGAATGTGCACTGGTGGAGGGATGGGTGTTTGATCATTGTGTGAATGTAACCCAAACATGAAAGCTTGTAACTTCCTCACGGTGATTCATTAAAATAAAAAAAGAAAAAGAAAAGAAACTGTGTTCATCTCTTGTATCTATTATTTAGCATCCAGGCTTCCCTGCTTCCCCTGGCTCCTATTTTGAAGTGACAGGACCAAGAATAGGGAAGTGGACTCCAGATCACACTGGAGGTGAAAGCTTTGGTCACAGGGCTTGTTTTTTATTGAACGTTTGGTCCCAAAGGTCAGGAAGTGACCTGCCAGACCTTGATACCTCCTGGTACTGGCCTGAGTGGATTGGGCCTCTGAGCGGCAAGGCAGTCCCACAGCTGAGCCAGGACTCCAGATACGGGCCAGTTACAGGTCCCTCTGTGCACTTCACAGTCTCCAGCAGACTTTCTGACACCTGAGAAACACGACCCCACTTGCGTCTGCTCCTGATGATCCTCCTTTTGGCACATTTGTTCTGAGCTTCAGGCCCTTTCCAGTACTGTCTAGAGTTTGGAGCCTTTGGCAGGCAAATGCTTGTCTTCAACAGGCTGCAGAGAGGGATGTTCAGTGACCAGAAGTAGGGCTTTACTCTCCCCGTCCCCATTCATGCTCACCTCTTTCCTCTAGCCTGGGACTGAGCCTCAGCTTTGCCTGGCCAGCCTGTGTGACCTTGGCCCAGGTCTATCTCTGCAAATGCTCAATTTTCTCATCTGTGAACCAGATGAGAAACTGAAGACACCACTTCTTGGTGGTGTCTTGTGCGCTGCACTCTCTTCCTCTTTTTAGATAGTTGCTGGTTTATTATTGTTCCTTATTAAATCTGTGCACATATGGAAGTATTTGTTTTTAAAAAGATTTTTTAAAAAAGTCATGATTTAGAAAGTCACCGATAGTTCCATTATAGGCGTGCGATAATTGGACTCCATCCTTCCACCAAAGTCAACCTCCCTGCACCAGTGGTCTTAGATTCCCTCCCCACCCCCACCTGTCATCTTGGCAGGCACATTGCAAAGTTCCAATGGCTGCTGCTTGGATCTCATTTTTTCTGTTCTTTTGATTCTCTGTTTGGGGTGTATAGCTGCACCCCTCTCTCATATCACTGCTCTAACTGAAGTTCTGATGCCTGTTCACCCATTACTTTGTTTCTTCTCCACCCTTCCCGTGACTTGATTTCTTTCCTTCTCTTTCTTCTCTCTAAACACTGGGTTGAGGATGATCTACACATCCCCTGTTTACTGACTGCATCTCCTCATCCAGAAGCCTCCATACCAAGATAAGTAAGATGAAACTGTGTTTGTCTTTCTTCTTCTGGCTTACTTCACTCAACATGGTATCTTCCAGTTTCAATCATGTTGCAGCAAACTGCAAGCTTTCATCATTCTTTGCAGCTGCATAGTATCCCATTGTACGTGTATATATGTTATGTGTAGTGTATATATATATGTATATATATATACTACATTTTCATAATCCATCTGTCGTTGGATACCTAGGTTGATTCATACCTTAGCTATTACTGAGTACAGCAACGAATAATGGTGTGCGTATGTCCTTTTGAGCGAGTGCTTTTATGCCCTGGGGATAGATGCCCCCAAAAATGGAATTGGCAGGTCAACTCTAAGTGTACTGAAAACTCTCCATATTGTTTCCACAGGGCTTGTGCCAGACAGCATTCTTACCAGCAGTGGATAAGCATACTCCGTTCTGAACTGTGCTCTCAGCACTGTGCAACTCATCAGGCCCACCTGCATACCCAGGGGCCTGCATGACCTCCAGTTAGCTGTACCATCATCTTCTCACCTTGAGAAGAAACAGTTTTGGTGGACCAATCTGGCTGACATGACTTGGGATTTTCCAGCTAAGGGCTTGTTTGGGGCTCACAACTCTGAGTTTAAACAAACTACCTCTAATGGTCTTATGTATACTTTTGGGGAATGGAGAGCTTTAAATGTGCATCTAGACCATTTCTTTAAGTATGTGACACCTAGGCCATCTCTTTAAGTATATGAGCCTACTTCCGATTGGGTAGGTAGTTTCAATTCTCTGGAACCAATCATAAGACAGGCACCATAAAGGGGAAGTGATCCGAATCGGGATGTATACTATAAAGAATGACTAAACTGGGATAGAACTAGCTGTGGATGTAAGAACTCTATGTCCCAGGCCTCTCTGGAGATGGTGCAGCTGAATGGAGAATATAGGTCCATATAGAACTGTGCTATTGGCCAATAGGGTTAGCAGTGAGAACAGCAAAGGATGCGGAGTTTCTCAGGCTATCACTGCAGTGTTTGGGGGTCTCCATGACTAAACTCAGTGATGTTCGTGGGACAACATGGTGTCAGGGATCAAACCAAACTGGTTGTGTGCAAGGCTGGACCTTCTATGACTTCTTCAGCCTCTCTTCCAGAAACTGTCTAAAGGTCTAAAGGCCCTCCCGTTGATCGTCGATTTGCTCGAGCGGGCCCAGTAACGTCTCCATTGGAGACTTTGTTGTTACTGTGTCTGGCATATCGAATACTCTCGGTACCTTGCCAGGCTCTCCGAGGGGGGCGGAGGAATCGAACTCGGGTCGGCCATGTTGGCCGCTTGTAAGGCGAACGCCCTACCCGCTGTGCTATCGCTCCAGAAACTGTGGACAACTTTATTCGTACAAGTGTTTCTCTGGCGCCCTCTACTGTTGAAGGTTGATTTTGCTCATTGATTTTACTTCATTTTCCTTTATTTCATTATTTGGGAGAGACTAGAGTCCTTTGATAACGTGAAACAGTAGTTGTGTCCTGTTCATTACTTGATAATCCACAAACACCTCCTGTATTCTCTTTGTCAGTGTATGTAGCCTCAGAAATTACTCCATCTGAGCCCACTGATAAAAACTAAGAGCCAAGAAGAGTTAAAAAATTGAAAGGACTTGGGTCTTTACTCTAAGCTTCTTTCTGCTCAAGTCTGACAAACCCCCCACTCTTGTGAGCTGAATCATACTTCATTTCATCCATTTACATACGGAGACCTTAGCCCTTAATGAGAGAGAGAGAGAGAGAGAGAGAGAGAGAGAGAGAGAAGTTTTAGAAGAGCTAGAAATATATGAAGTCATAAGGGTCATAAGGATAGGACTTAAAAAGGAGGAGACAGAGGGGACGTCTGTCTCCCATGCATGCAGACAGAGAAAGACAGTGAGTGGGCAGGGGGGTCAACAGCCAAACTGGGAGGCCACATCAGAAACCATCTCTTGCTGACATCCTGACCTTGAAACCAGGTCTACACACACACACAGTGGTGAGAAAATAAGTTTCTGTTGTTTAAGTCACCCATCTTCTGGAGTCTCTTGCTGTGACGGCCAAGTTAACACACCCAATTAAATCCAGGAGACCCAACCAAAGCTCTGAATCACTTTCCTGTAATGGGATATTGCCATTAGTTAGTGATAGTTATCCTTGGGTCTCAGTTGTTAAATTGTCATGAGGAAATATTTTTTAAAAATCATATATATATATGTATACATATATATAAACACATATATATCAGAATGACTGAAATTTTGTAAACAAACAACAAAAAGAACCTCTTTACTGAAAGAGCTCCTGTGTCAGACAGAATGAGAATTTCTTATGACAGGTCACAAAACAGACACATGGGTGACTCAGTAACTAGGTTGGTTTAACTGGCCTGGTGATTGTCCCCATACCCCACTAAGTCCCCTGTTTAGGGAGAAGGAATGTTGGGATGGTGGGACTTTTCCTTTCTTGGTGAGGGTTAGAGGCAACCTTTGTGTGGGAACCTTCCTTCCTTCCTTCTTCCTTCCTTCCTTCCTTCCTTCCTTCCTTCCTTCCTTCCTTCCTTCCTTCCTTCCTGTCTCTTTCTTTCTTTCTTTCTTTCTTTCTTTCTTTCTTCCTTCCTTCCTTCCTTTCTTTTTTTTTAATTTTTGAATAACACTTGCAATGTTCAGGGGTTACTTCTGGCTCAGCACTCAGGAATTACTTCTGGCGGTGCTTGGGGGGCATATGGTATGCAGGGATCAAACCCTGATCAGCCTTATGCAAGGCAAACACCCTATCACTTCTACCCCTTTATTTATTTATTTGTTTATTTTTAGAGTCACCATGGGATAAAGCTACAAGCTGTTCAGCCATACAAAGTCCAGACACCCAGCCCTCCACTAGTGTCCATTTCCCACCACCAATGACCCCAATTTCCCTCCTACCACCCCTCCTTCTCCAGTCTGCCTCTCTGGCAGGCACTTGGTATTGCTCTTCTCTCTGTCTCTGTCTCTGTCTCTGTCTGTCTCTGTCTCTCTGTCTCTCTGTCTCTCTGTCTCTCTGTCTCTCTGTCTTTCTGTCTGTCTCTCTGTCTGTCTCTCTCTCTCTCTCTGTCTCTCTCTCTCTCTGTCTCTCTCTCTCTCTCTCTGTCTCTCTCTCTCTCTCTCTCTCTCTCTCTCTCTCCTTTTGGGCATTATGCTTTGCAGTACAGATACTGAGGGATCACCATGTTTGTTCCTCTACCGATTTTCAGCACTCATTTCTAATTCAGAGTGACCCCTCCCCTCTCCTGACTGCCGTCCCCCCAGACACTCCAAGCGGCTTCCAAACCGTGAGTCCCTGAGAGAATTTACTGGTCAATCCGGCCGTTGCCATCTAGTGGCCAAAGTAAGAATCGCAGGAAGCGCTTCCGTCCCACCTCTGTTCACTCCGCCTACAAATTCCTTCCTGAAATTCCAGTTTCCAGGCTCTGGGATGGATTTAGAAAACACAGGAAACTCACTGCCTGTATGATCTCAAGGTCGAATGGAGAAAATAGTATGAAGACGAGTCATATGAAGGCGATTTCATTTATGAAACAAACGCAGGGATGAAAGAAAAGATATTAGGACAGAACCACCTGTGATGGGGAACACTGTATTTTCGAAACACTCTTGTAAACATCTTTATAAATCCAGGTGTCTAAACTGAAAAATAAATAAAAGTAAATGATAACAGCGGTCACACCGAAAGACTGTGGTCCGAAAAGGTCTCCCTGAAGAGGACAAGGAGTCCTTAATCATAACATCAAAAGGAAGCCCATGTCCCGCCCAAAGAGAAGTCCAGTGAATAGCAGATGTGGTGGCTTTGATATCAGAAGTCCAGGCTTGGCTTCTCTTGAGCTGGATGACTCTCAGAAGTGACCTGACTCAGTCAGACCTGTTTACTCAGCACACAGAATCTACACTTCTGTCCTGCTAGCCTGCTGTGAGTGACCCATCATTGACAATATTGCCTTGAGTCAGAAGCCTCATCACAGGGAGAGGATTAGGTCGTTTAAAATTCCAGGAATGTGAGTGGAAGGAGTCAATGAAATAGTATTTGAATTACAGAAGAAAGTAGAAAGTCATTGTTTACTTCTCTGGGGAGTCCTATCTAATTCTAAGAGGATCTAGCAGAGGGTGCATTAGGCTAGTTTTAAAGTTCTAGGACTATAAAGGAGCAGAGTCATATAATTGAAAAGACTGAACTAATGTTAAACATCACGTATCCAAGTTTCTTAACATCATTCACCACTTTAGATTATTTTAGGGATACCCAACTGTTTTTCGATGATGCAAGATTTTCTGATTGATCTCATTTTGCATAAAGCCATCTCAGAAAAATATCACTGCATCACTGTATCACTTCATCCTGTTAATCATTGATTTGCTTGAGCGGGCACCAGTAACGTCTGCATTCGTCCTAGCCCTGAGATTTTAGCAGTCTCTCCTTACTTGTCCTTGCCAGTGGTGCTGCATTGGAGACTTTTTCAGGGTCAGGGGAATGAGACACATCATTGTTACTGTTTTTGGCATATAGAATATGCCACAGGAGCTTGGCAGGCTCTGCCGTGTGGGCAGGATGGTAGCTTGCTGGTTTCTCTGAGGAGGAGACCTAGACTATAAGAGGTCTTCTGGGAGCTTCGTTTTATAATCTCTGGATCTTGGCTTGAGATTTCATGGCATCAGAGGCAGTTTGTGGGTGTGGCTGCCTAGCTACTGGAAAATGGGGGGTTTGGGTGGAGGAGGCCCAGTCCCAATCCAAGCAGGCTTGGAGATATCAGCCCTGGGACCCACGCACCTGGGCTCCTCTGTTGGTTCCTTCATGTGTGAGGTTTGTCTGAGCATGTGGAGAGTGGCCTTGAGCATGGCTGTGGCTGGGTCTCGGAGGTCTTCGGCTGCCGGGGCTCTGCTCAAGGCGAGGAGGGACTCTCAGCCCGCCCCCTTCCGAGGGGCCCCAGTGAAGACAGCCTGGCACAGGGGCAGGAGAATCTGCCACAGAGGCAGTCACACCCACAAACTGCCCCCGGCACCATGTAATCCCATCAACGGCCTATGCTATAAAACAAAGCTCCCGGAAAAGAGAGACAGAGTCTCCGGCCTGCACACCAGGCTGTCTTCACCGGGTCCCTCGGAGGGAGGTGGCTTGAGTTTCCCTCCCCGCCCCGAGCAGAGCCCCTGCAGCCAAAGTCCTCTGGAACCAGCCACAGCTATGCTCAAAGCCACTCTCCGCATGCTGGGAGGAGCCTCACGCATGAAGGAATCGGCAGAGGAACCCAGGTACCTGGGTCCCGAGGCTGAGATCTCCAAGCCTGCTCAGATCAGGACTGGGCTTCCTCCACCCAGACCCCCGCTCCCCATTTCCAGCAGCTTAGGAAAATATAAATAAGAATAAAATTTAAAGTAAAGATAACAACTGATTAGGAAATCTCAGAACTCCCCTACAGCTCCTTAAGACTATGCAATGAGTAGCTCAGTGGGCTGAGGGCATGTTTTGCATGTAGGAGGGCTAGGTTTGGTTCTGGGCACCTAAGAGTTTCATGAGCACCGCCAGGAGCAACTCTTGTTTTTTTCTTTTCTTTTTTTTTTGCTTTTCGGGTCACACCTGGTGAAGCTCAGGGGTTACTCCTGGCTTTGCACTCAGGAATCACTCCTGGTAGTGCTCAGGGGACCATACGGGATGCTGGGAATCGAACCCAGGTCGGCCACATGCAAGACAAATGCCCTTCCAGCTGTACTATCACACCAGCCCCCAGGAGAAACTCTTAAAACAGACCCAGGAGTAGCCCCTGACAACTGCCAGAAGCAGAGAAATAATAAAAATGATAATTATCATGAGTAACATGGTACTTAGCTAAAACAAAAGAAAAGAAACTCAAATGACTTAAATTATGAGTAAGTGACTTTATATAAAAATTAAGCTTACCTTTGAGAATAGCTATTATTCAAATGACTGAAAAAAAAGTGTTGGAGAATATTTAGACAGAAGAACTTTGTTGCTTGTAGTGCAAATTAGTGCATTAAAAGGGAAAGCAGTATAATTATTCCTTAAAAATAATAATTCCATATATTCTAGTTATCCCTCTTCTTTATATATTCCTTAAGAGTGTTTTTTAAAAACACTAATTTGAAGATATCTATCATTATGTATAAAATCAAAAAACTGAGAACAACCTGATATGCCCATCAAGTTGTGAAAGAATGAAGATGGTGTGGTACCTATGCAAAATGGAATACTATTCATTTATAGTAAAGATGAAGTCCTGCAATTTACAGCAACATGGCTGGACTCAGAGAGTACCATGCTTAGTAAAGTAAATCAGTCAGAGAAGACAAACACTATTTGATTCCACGCAAATGGAGCTTATAGAGAAAACATGAACTTAACAAAACAAAAATAAACTTCTGAACTGTTAGGCCAATTAGTGGTTACCAGAAGAGTTGGTGGGGGTTGGTAGTGGGCTTTGTATGTAGGTAAATTGAGACAAAGAAGACAAATACATGATGAGGATAGAATCACACTTTCAGTGGCAAACTTCATGTGGTACATACACATGTGGATATTCAATGATGCATACCCAAAACATAGGATGCTAAAATAGAATATAAGATTTTGTGTTTCAATCTGTGAAATGTAACAACTACTTCATATCCAATATCTTACATTTTAAATAAATATGTTTAAAAAGAAGGGACAGAAAATACAAATTGGTTTATGTAAAATAATTTAGTAATTTAAAAGAAAGTCTACATGCCTTGGGAGACAGCTCAAAGGTGTGGAGAGCTGTGGTTCTTCACACATAGGAGATGCAAGAAAGATGAGCACTTTGGAGAGACAACTCATTTATTGCAAGCAGGGTCAACCTTACATACCATAAGGGGCAAGAGACAAACATTTTAGGGGGACTTCAAGAATGTAGGACAGGATATTGATTCCTTTTGACTGGGGCCCCTTTCACTCAACCTTCCCTGACATTAATTTAGTGAACTCATGTATATTTTTTAAATATATTTTGTTTTTGAGAACTTGTTTGGAGGTTCTAACAGGGGAGCACAGCTACTAGTATACCCTCACCCAATCTGCCTATTGTCTGGCGTCTTCAAGCTGTTCACTCAAGTCATCCTGAATAGGATTGGCAGAACACTAGATGAAGGACAACCATATGAGCAAGCAGGGTTCCAAAAAGGATTCAGCACCATGGAACATATCCACATGATAACCAAGCTCATTGAGGTTTCTCGGGAGTTCAAGATGCCGCTCTGTCTAATGTTCATTGATTTAAAGAAAGCCTTTGATTCTGTTGAGACAGAAGCAGTCATCGAAGCCCTAGCCAATCAGGGTGCACAAACTCAACACATCAGGATCCTCCATGAGCTCTATTATGAATTCACTACCAGAATCTCACCATTCTTCAAGGAAGTGATCATCCATGTCAAGAGAGGGGTTCAGCAGAGTGATACCATTTCACCAAAGATCTTCAGTACCACCCTCAAGAACGTCATGCGACGACTGGAATGGGAAGGAATGGGAGTGAAGATAGACGGTCGGCAACTACACCACCTCTGCTTCGCTGTTGACATCGTTCTAATAACACCAAACATCAGCCGAGCAGCACAAATGCTGTCCAATTTCAACCATGAGTGTAGAAAGGTTGGACTCCAGCTGAATCTCATGAAGACAATGCTCATGAGAAATGGTCTCATTCCTGATGTTTCTTTCACTCTCAATGGAATGAACATCTCTGAATGCAACAGTTACATGTACCTAGGTAGAGAAATCATCATGATGAATGACCTGAAACCTGAGTTGCACAGGAGGAAGAGAGAGGCTTGCAACACCTTCAAATGCATCAAAGAAATAGCTAAGAGGACAAAGAACCTCCAGCTCTGGGCACATCTCTTCGATTCCACTGTTCTTCATGCATTAACATACGCCTCAGAGACCTGGGCCCTATGAAAATAGGATGAGACTTGCTGTTCGGGTGTCCCAAAGAGGACTCAAAAGAGCTATGCTTGGAGTATCACACTTCACTCAAATGAGAGAAAGAATCTGGAGTTCCGATCTCCATTGGCAGTCAAGAATCAGGGACACTGCCTTGTTTGCCAAGGAGCCAAAAATCAGGTGGGCTGGACACATAATGAGATTTGGAAACAACCACTGGACTAGAGCCATTACTGGTTAGATTCCATGGGACATCAAAAGATCACGTGGCCACCCACTTACAAGATGGTCAGACTTCTTCATCAAGACCCTGAATGATCGGTTTGAGGCTGTTTGTGTTCCTAGAACGAGAAAACATCATTGGGCTACACTAGCATGCCACAGGGATGTCAAGTGATCAAGTGATCAAGTGACTGCACCATATCTGATGGAATTCAGACAGTAAGCAACAAATCATAGAGAAAATATATATATTGCCTCTCAAGAGTCCAGCAAGCTACCAAGAGTATCCTGCCCACACGGGCAGAGCCTGACAAGCTCCCCGTGGCATATTCGATTGCCAAATACAGTAACAACAACAGGTCTCATTTCCCTGACCCTGAAAGAGCCTCCAATCAGTGGGAAAAAATGAAAAGATGAATAGGAATCGGCTGCTAAAATCTCAGGGCTGGGAGGAATAGAGATGTTACTGGTGCCACTCGAGTAATTCTACGATCAACGGGGTGACAGTGATACAATGATTTTTTTTTATAAAGTTGTTCACCTGACCCTAAATACTGCAACGTTGAGAAGGATGTGGAAGGAGAGACTGATAAAATCTCAAGGCCAAATCAGGCTGCCAAAACAAAGACAAAAATGACTGTCTGTACTTTATATGCATGTACGCTGGTATCTGATGCATCCATCGAGGACCTGATGGTATAAGCGCGAAAGATCAAGTACAACATCATTGGTCTGACCGAGAGGAGAGGACATCAATAACATTACACCATTATCGACACTGGAGAAGAACTGTTCCTTGGAACATGCGACAAAAGAAGCATCGGTGGTGTTGGCGTCCTTGTCAACACAAACTTATCCATGAGCATTGATTCATTCAAATTCCTAACAACCTGAATTGGACGATTACACTTGAATAGATGTGGCTCATTGCCGGCGGTTTCTATCTTTGTTGTCTACGCACCAACATCCAATTATGATGAAGGAGAAATTGAGAAGTTCTACATAGAGCTAGAGAAGTTCTATAAAGAAGACCACATCTTCTATAAGATCATTGTCGGTGATTTTAATGCCAAGATAGGACCAAGAAGGTCAGCCGAAGAACTCCACATTGGGACTCATGGCCTAGAATGGAACGAACAGGGAGAGAGACTATCTGAGTTCATCATGTTGACCAAGACCATCCATGGTAACTCACAGTTCCAGAAGGCCGAATCTAAACGTTGGACATGGGAGTCATTTAGCAGATCGACTCACCCTAGAACGAAATTCCCTGGGTGTGTTTCTCCTCTCCTTCTCTGACCAACATATAAGCATACATACTATAAATCATTTTGTATGGACACAAGAAGAAATACCTTAAGCTTATAGAATTGCTCTCCTAGGACCATCTCAATCTCAGACTACAGTGCTCAAGCAGATAGTCTTTCCTATCCGTAGCAGGGTCCTAGTCTTGTCATTACCTTTGAATCATACAGCATTTGTCTATGATCAAACTCCTAACTTATAGTTAAGAATCGTGGCACTTTGGCCAGGCCCATCTCGATGCCAGGGTAGCACATAGCTAACGCTTGCCCTGATTCCATCCAGTCCCTCATCGGAACCCTGCTTTTGGGGGCTCTAGGAAGTGAAGACAACTGAGGGTAAGTTGAGAAAGCAGATGCCCAGGAATGAATAATATTCAAAGCCAATTAAATCCTAAGTTACAAAGCATAATATTAACTGTCTTCCTGTAACTATACAAAAAAGACATTGCATTAAACTATTCAAAAGACGTAAGGAGAGGAGAAAGGCAATATTAACTTACAATACAAGTTCAGTGTGCTAGAAGGATCTGACCTTACAAATTAACCGATTCTGACTAGGGGAAAATTTGATTAACTGGTTGGGGAAGAGATCATAAAGAAGTGGTTACAGATAAACAAAGGAATGGGAGTACTGTGATGGGTGTAACCTGATAAATCTAAGCTCCTTGTGGCAAGGAAGAAAAGGACAAATCAATTGTTATCCTACAATCATCCTAATACTAAAACCAAATAATGTTATCATAATAGAAGCAAAAGCGCAAATCAATATCTTTTATTAATGTGTACATATGGCTGACCCTCCGCCCCTCTCGGAGAGCCCGGCAAGCTACCCAGAGTATCTCGCCCGCACGGCAAAGCCTGGCAAGCTACCTGTGACGTATTTTATATGCCAAACACAGTAACAATAAAAGTCTCACAATGAAGATGTTACTGGGCCCACCCGAGCAAATCAATGAACAACAGGAGGACAGTGACAGTGAATGAGTACACAAAAATCTCAAAAACACAAGTCCAGCAACATATAAAAAAGATCCTAGGACTGGAGAGACAGTCCAGAGGGTAAGGCTCTTGCCTTGTATGAATTGTATACGGCACACCCGGATTCTATCCTTGGTGCCACATATGGTCACCTGAGCACTGTCAGAGTGATCCTTGATCACAGCTGGGTGTGGTTCCGAAAGAAAAGAGAAAAAAAATGTATTATGGGATAATGTTTTAAGAAATGGAATTTATCCAGGAATGCATCTGAAAGTCTATCAAAATAATATCAAGGATTAGTAGCAGAAAGTACAAAAATCAAGTGCAGAAAATGTTCTTGACAAAATTCAACATTCAGTATTTATAAAAATATTGCAAATATGAAGCAGAGAACCATTTTAAAAGGCAGAAGAAATGAAGAGCATATGCTCAAAATTTCCTACTAAAAGGAGACCATCTGTCCAAGAAGGAAAACTGTCATTTTGCAGAAAATAAACTTCTAGCCATGAATTTCCACAAATAATACCAATTTAGAGATTGTTCTAGGAGCTTGAATTCCTTTAATAATTAATTTTTTTCTGATCAAAGTTGTGATTTTGCTCTTCTCAATGCTGTGCATAAAAATGGTAGGTCAAACCTGCTAATAACTTAAGTAACAAAGATATGGAGTAGTAGTTTAAGAAAAAGATAACTTTAATGGATATGTTGTCAAAGATATTAAAATATTTTAGTGAAACTATACCATTCATCTTCTTCCAATAATCCTTTTTCCAATACTTTGATTAAATCAGTAATCTCTATTGTAAGTGACATTCCTACTTTGGACAAAGTGACATTCTAAAATACTATATTCTGAGAAGAAATTTAACTTAAAATTTTTTCAAGTACCTACAGTGAAAGTTAAGTTATAGTTGTCACTGGAAGTCTGAATTCGTAAGCTGTGATCTTCATGTGTCTCTTAAGAGACATTACTGAATTCTTCCCATATTATTTCACCAAGCAGTTTGGAGTATAAAAATCTGTTTGAGGAGAGTTATAATTAAGTAGACTATCTTTGACTGAGTCTCAATCTATGAATATTACTAATAAATAGAAAATAGTTTCAGTCAAACATCGATTGGGAGATGTTTGTATAACAGAGCAGGTACATGCAATAGTACATATAAGAGTTTGTCAAGTATAGATATTTCTTTTGTTGTTGTTATGTTGCTGTTGGTTGTTTTGTTTTGTTTTTGGCTACACCTGGCAGTCCTCAGGGGTTATTTCTGGTTCTGCACTCAGGAATTACTCTGGGCTGTCTTTGGGGACTATACGGGACACTGGGGATTGAATTCGGGTTGCCTGAATGCATGGTAAATGCCCTACGGTTGTACCATCTCTCTGGTTCCAAGTATAGTTATTTCAAAGAATATTAGTTGTCTATACTTTGTAGAAAGATGGAGAACAGTAGAGATTGCCGAACAAGTGGAGGTCAATTCAAATGCTCCAGTGGTGCATTCTATTTCCATTTTATTGTATACATTCTTTGAGATATAACCAAGACAACACACAGCACTGGAAATTATACAATGCTTACTTAAAAAATTAACCTTAGTAAATGACTCACGGTATCTTGAAACATCTTTACACCTCATTCCTTCATGTAAAAGTGCTTAAAATTTATATGTACTTACAGTTTGCCAATCCCCTTCGCACATATGATTTCATACTACTTTCTGCCTGCTATCATGAAGATTTATACAGTTACATGTGACAAAACTCCAGTTTTTTTCCTGGATATACTTCCTTCTTGGCATCACCTTGACCATTTCCCCCACTAACTATAAATATTCTCATTCACATGGTTATAGTAAATAAAGCCTCTACACACTATGATTACACAAATAAAATAAAATTTATGTGAAAGAAGTTCCGATTCCAATTATTGCAGATATGGAAATTAGTAAAAAAATAAGGTGCGTGTAAAACTACTTTAAAAGCTAAGTCATGTTGAACTGATAGTTGACTCAGAAAAAACTGAGGATTCACTTGTAGAAGAAAGAAACTAAACTCCTATGTTTTAATCAACTCAAAATAGATCAATAAAAAATTAGAAGTCATAAAATTCCTAGAAAAAAATGTATGGGTATCAATTTATCAATTTGGCATTGATTTTTTGTTTTGATTGGTAGTATTGGGGGTGGTAAGCTGAAATAAGATGAACAAAAGGTACAAAATTCTATTTATATTTAATGGAGATACAATGTGACTATATTTTGCACTGTTACATGTGATACTTGAAAGTTGAGAGTAGAGACGAGAAATTCTCCACACAAGGGATGAAGACATGGTTTTCCTTTTTGCTGTAATATCTAGATTAAATGAATGGCAATAATTAAATCTGTTGTGATTATATCACACGGTATGTAATTCAGATCATTGTACTTCACACCTTAAACTTATGCAGTTGCATTTGTCAATAGTATCACAATGAAACTTCACAGGGAAAAAAAGGGTGAAGAGAGAATAAGAAAAGTAAAGAGAAATTAAATGCAATGTATGAATTTTAAGGAAGGACAGTGGATTCTGACAAACTTGCAGATATTATATTTAAGATACGTCTAAATTAGCATTCTTAATTATCTGGGAAGTAATGACAACTTACTAGTTTCAATTTCATCAGATTTTACTTTGTTAAGTTTATATATCAGAGCATTAACTGTAGTATTCATTTTCCTTTTCATATTTGAAGATAGTATTATGGCTAGTTAAGTAAATTTGCTAACAAAAATGTGATGAATGTTTTGTATGCTACAAATAAATCTTATGCGGTTCATCACTTCTTACTGCAAATAAATCTTGCAAATAAATCTTGAATGCTCCTATGCTTTCAACTTTCCAGCTCTAATTGCTTTTATTTGAAAGACTGGTATGGGAAATTATGGAAGATTAATTTTGATGAAACTCTGATTAATAATCCTTAATAAGAAACAGGATGCTGGAAGAAGGGTGAAAAAAATGACAAATTATAAAACGCTAAAAAGTTTTTTTAAGTCCCTGTCTGCAGACAAGGTACAGTGCTTCCAGCAGAACATAAATATTTTTCATAAGTTATTATTAATACTCAGAGGCCATAAGTAACAGTGGCCAAACAAGATACAAGTATAAGATCACTCTGTAGTCTGAACATTGAGTAAAGGAATTTTATTTTATTTTTAATTTAACTTAATTTAATTTTTTGCTTTTTGGGTCACACCCAGCAACTCTCAGGGGTTATTCCTGGCTCTATACTCAGGAATAACTCCTGGCGGTGCTTGGGGAACCATATGGGATGCTGGGTATCGAACCCGGGTTGGCTACGTGAAAGGCAAATGCTCTACCTGCTGTACTATCACTCCAAGCCCGAGAAAAGAAATCTTATCTAACCAATAAATAAATAAATAACAACCAAATAGTCTCTACTAATTTCAGTGACTAAAATTTCTTTTTTTAATAATTTCCTTTTGCCCCCCCCCCCCCCCAACGCTGCTCAGGGATAACTTCTGTATGTCTTCAGAGGAGCACGGGGTGCCAGGGGACTGCTGTGGATTTTCTGTATGCCAAAAATACGTTCCTGCCCGTTGAGCTTTCTCTCTGGCCCTGGTTACAACATTTCAGTCCTATGACAATCCTACTTTCTAACCCAGTTTTCGACTTAGACTTATTTTCCTCTCTCTTTTGTCTAATTAGAATTTTGTTGAAAATGCATCATTCTTACTTACCTGATAATCAAAAATTGGGTTCCATGGTCAGAAAAACAGGTATCACTCTTTTCTTAAGGAATAATTAGAGTGCCCTCAACAGATGATACGCTAAAGAAACTTTGGTCGATCTAAACAATGGAATACTATGCAGCTGTTAGAAAAGATGAAGTCATGAAATTTGCATATAAGTGGATTAAAATAGAGAGTATTATGCTAAGTGAAATGATTCAGAAAGAGAGGGACAGACATAGGAAGACTACACTCGGGTATGGAATATAAAGTAACAAAATGAGAGATTAACACCCAAAGATAGTAGAGATAAGGACCAGGAGTATTGCTCCACTACTTGGAAGCCAGCCTCACATGCTGGGGGGAAAAGGCAGTTCAGACAGAGAAGACCACCGAGTAAAGGATGCTTGGAGGACGCGCTCAGGATGGGAGATGTGTACTGAAAGTAGACTATAGACTGAACATGATGGCCACTTAATGCCTGCTTTGCAGACCACAGCACCCTAAAGGAGAGTAAAAAGAAAATCCGCCTACCATGGAGGGGGGTGAGGTGGGGGGAGGGATGCTGGGACCATTGGTGGTGGAGAATGGGCACTGGTGGAGGGATGGGTCCTAGATCATTTTATAACTGAAATTTAAGCACAAAAGTTTGTAAGTCTTAACCGTACCTCACTGTGAATCATTAAAAAATAATAATAATAATACGGTAGGGCGTTTGTCTTGCACGCAGCCAGCCCGGCCGAGCCGGGTTTGATTCCCCTTCCCCTCTTGGAGAGCCCATCAAGTTACCTAGAGTATCTTGCCCACCTGGCAAAGCTACGCGTGACATATTCGATATGCCAAAGACAGTAACAACAAGTCTCAAAAAAAAAATGGAGACATCACTAGACCTGCTTGAGCAAATCAATGCACAATGGAAGGACAGTGCTACAGTGCTATATGATTACAATCATGATCATCCTGTTTTTTGTAGATTGCCTCGAGCAGGCCCCAGTAACATCTCCTTCGTCCTAGCCCTGAGATTCTAAAAAGTGCCACATTCAAGGCTCTTTAAGGGTTAGGAGAATGAGGCCCATCATTGTTACTGGTATTTGGCATATTGGGTACACCACGGGGAGTTTGCCAGACTCTGCTATGTGGGCAGGTTACATTCGATAGCCTTCCAAGTTGTCCAAAGCAAGAATGAGATAATAAGATGTCACGGGGCTGTGAATGCGTGATCCCCACCTACTGGAAGATGGAGATCTGGGTGGAGAATGCTCAGCTCTGATCCGAGCAGGCTTGGAGATCTCAGCCCCGGGACCTGCATACCTTTGTTCCTCTGCCAGTACCTTCATGTGTGTGGAGAGTGGTCTCAACATGGTTGTGGCTAGTTCCGGAGGTCTTCAGCTGCTGGGGCTCTGCTCGGGGCGGGGATGAAAACTCAACCCACCCCCCTCCAAGGGGCCCCAGTGAGGACAGCCAGGCGCCAGGCGCGGGGGTGGAGACAGTGCTATAATAATAACAAAAAGGAATAATTAGAACGTAACTTGACACATTCAAGACCCGCTTAGGCTTTCTTACTCAACTATATATCTGGTGAATTCAGATCAGGTTACAGAGGAATAGCACCAGCTGAGCATGCCTGCGTTGCAAGCATAAGCTCACGAGTTCAGATCCCCAGTGCCCCATCTGTAAGCACATCCTGATAGCTCACTGTTTTGCGTTTTACACCTCTGCTGTCTGTGATCCCTGGGGCCACGAGATTTCTTGAAGCACTAGTCAGTTGTGTGTCGGCACACCAAAAGGGGGTTTGACCCCCAGGAAACAACCATGAAGCTGTGACTGGCATCCACTTGTTCTGCCACCATGGGTGATGATCCCTGCCACCTGATTTCTTGGGGAGCCCTGGACTCAGGCTGGACTGAGGGGTTGCTCTTTTTAGGAAAGCAACGTCAGACTTCAGTCCAGGCAATGTGGGTACATCGCCTTCCCTCACCAAAAAGGATTTCAGGAGAAGCTGAGATATTGAAGCAAGATAGTTTTATTGAACGAAACAGTCTAGAAAGATATGAGGGGAGAGAAAGAGGAAATGTGTGTATAAGAGATAACACGGGCTTCTCCACAGTGGAAAATGCAAGCAAAGAGATGTAGAGACAAGCAGACAAGATACATGTTCAAGTAGAACACAGGCTTGCAGCAAATCCAGAATGGCTTTAGGGAGGAGCTTTCATGCAATTCCCCCAAGTAGTGTTTGTCAGGAAGTTCTCTGCATGCATAGAAAGGAATTGAGGACTTTGCCACAGGAAAGCCTCGCATTGGTGATGGCCTTCTCATAATTTCATCCCTTGCACTCTTGATGGTGTTCTCATAATCTCTTTTTCCCCCCTTATATTTATTTATTGAATCACTGTGGGAAAAGTTACAAAGGTTTCAAGATTCTCAGTCATACAATGATCAAACACCTTTCCCTTCACCAGTACTTATTTTCAACACCAAGAACCCCAGAATACCCCCTCCCACCCTCCCAATACCTGTGAGGCAGATGATTTCTACTTAACTCTCTCTCTACATTGATTACATTCATTGTTTTGACAAAAGGTGCACCATTATTGTTTAGAATTTCTCCTCAACAATCAGAATTGCTGAAAAAGCATTGTGAAATAATTTGTTTTCTATAGCTGGTTATGAGAACCATATGATGTCGGGCGGCCATGATCGCAGCTGCGTGATTTTGGATTTCTGATATTTTACAAGGTAAGTCTGGAGGAATTTCTGCAAAGAGCCAGATAATTACAAGATTGGTTTCTGTGCATCTGGAGCCATGGCGGTGCTGGAGAGTCGCTCACGGGGTGCAACTTGTGACCTTGGTAGGGCGTGAAGGTCGAGCTTGTTCCACCCCCCTTCCTATGTGTTCTCATAATCTCAACCCTCACACTGGTGACGGTTTTCTCATAATCTCGTCCCTTGCACTGTTGATGCTCTTTTAATAATCTCAGATTCTTCAGAAGATTTGTTATTCCTGAGGGTCCATCCTTCTTTGAGTGGAGCCTTGAATTCGTGCATCTGGGTTGTGTCTCAGTTTCTCCTCTGCAAGGAGTTCAGGATTTGCGTGTCAAAGGGTCATAGCTTTGGGCTACTTCAGGGTTAAACCATCTCTCTTTATTTTTTTTGGACTGGTAATTTTAGTTATTTTTTATTATACAATATCCATGTCTGTAGCTTTTTTTTTTAATGAATCACCGTGAGATACAGTTATAGTTACATTTCAGTCATACAATGACCCATCCCTCTACCAGTGCCCATTCTCTACCACCAATGATGCCAGTATCCCTCCTGCCACTCTCACCCCAAGCCCCACCCCCACCCCCGCCTTGCCTCTAGTGGCAAGAACATTTCCTCTTACTCTCGCTCTTATTTGGGTGTTATGGTTTGCAATTTACTGTCATTACCAACTGGATTCCACGAGACATCAAAAGATCACGTGGCCACCCACCTCCGAGATGATCAGACTTCTTCGTCAAGACCCTGAACGAATGATTTGAGGCTCTTTGTGTTCCTGGAGCGAGCAGACACCATTGGGCTACACTAGCACGTGACAGGGATGAAGGAGACGTCACTGGTGCCTGCTGGAGCAAGTCGATGAGTAATGGGATTTCAAGTGATCAAGTGATGGTTTGCAATACAGGTACTTAGCAGCCATCATGTTTGGTCCATAGTCTAACAATCTCTTCTTAAATGTTATTATTTTTCCCTCAATACATTACCAGGCCCCATTAACTATCTGTCTGCAACCAAGTAGTATAATCAATATATCTTCATTTATACATATAAGTTCATAAATATTAAATATATTCACATGCACACATATTTATATGGTCATCAACATTATAAAACATTTAATTTCATGACATAGTTTAACTAATAGTATGCTACAGGACTGAACCGATAGCACAGGAGGTAGGGTGTCTGCCTTGCACGCAGCCGAACCGGGTTCGATTCCTTCGCCCCTCTCAGAGAGCCCTACGGAGAGTATCTCACCCGCACAGCAAAGTCTGGCAAGTTACCCGTGACATATTTAATATGCGAAAAACAGTAACAACAAGTCTCACAATTTGTTGTGAGACGTTACTGGTGCCTGCTCGAGCAAATCGATAAACAACGGGAGGACAGTGACAGTGACAGACTAAAAATCATCCACTTCCATTTTTAACTATTACTCATTTTTATTTAAGTTCCTCTTGAAGTTTATTTTTACTAAGGCAGCATAATTTACAAAGTTGTTCATAATAGATTTCGGGCATACAATGTTCTAACACATCCGGTGACCCTTCATCCACCAATGTCCCCAGGTTTCCTCCCACCCCCAAGCCTGTCCTCTGGGCAGGCATATAACCAATTTATTTCGTATTAAAAGAAACAGCAAATGGAATTATTGGAGAATAAATCAGTGAGATTCAGTTTGTGTTGGGGCTGGAGTGATAGTACAGCGGGGAGGGCATTTGCCTTGTAAGCAACTGACCTGGGTTCAATCCCCAGCATCCCATATGGTCCCCCAAGCAGTGCCAGGAGTAATTCCCCAGTGCAGACCCAGGAGTAAGCCCTGAGCATTGCTGGGTGTGACCCAAAAAGGAAAAACAAAGAAAAAGAGAGTCAGTTTGTGATGACTGATTGCTATGTGATTTTATCCTATATAAATCAAGAAGTTCAAGTCACTTAATACAATACAACATAATCCCTCTTATTTACATAAAGAAATAATTCTGGTATCTAAAATTTTATTGCATTAAAATTTTATAGCATTAAATTTTATTTCCTACTCGAATCTTGCTGGAATAATGATCATAGTTTCCCAGTCCAACAAAACTTAAAAGTATTTCTGTGTTAAAATATTTTGGAGTTTACACAAAATAGGTAAAACCTACAGACGGACAAAATTCAAAATCTAATAAGCGTTAAGAGGATTAAGAAATACCCCTGCAGCGTGGAGCAAGACCCCTGTGTCAGCAGACCCCTGGTCAGATTTCCTCCTCACAAAGCAGGCCCCAACAGGCGATAACCGAGTCTCACCCTTCCTTCCTCTCTCCCCTGCCCCGAGCCCGTTGTGATCACAAATAAGCTCTCAACGCTTAAAAGGAAAAAAAAGAAAAAAAAAAAAAAACACGACGTGGCAGACTTTGCTTGCTGAACAGACTACTAAACCTTGGGGGCGGTGTCCCTGCTTCCACTTGGGGCGCAGCAGCAGCTGCCCAGATGGGCCTGCTCACAGCACAGCGCAGCCTATCTCGGTGCCAGGAGAGACGGAACCATCACTCATCTCCCACCCTCGTTGGTTTTTGAGCAATGCTGGGAGAAGTTCTGAGCTTCCTCCTGGCTCCGCCCTTGGGGGTTACTCCTGGCAAGGATGGAGGTTGGGGAGGGAACCCCACGGGGTGCCTGGGGTTGAACCTGGCTTGGCCACGTGCAAGACAGAAGCCCTGCGTTGTGCTATAGCTTCAACGGAGTATTAATCATTTTTATTTGGTTTGGTTTGGGGCTGCACAAAGGAATTACTCCTGGCGGTGCCCAGGGCACCAGAGGAAATGCCGGGGTCTCAACTTGCGTGAGCGGGATGCAAAGCCCCACCTCCTTTCCCCCCTACTCTCTCTCCGGCCCCAATGTTACTCATTTTTAATGGCACTAAATGAAAGATTAAGTTCATTCTATGGATAGAAGATAAAGTTGACTTTTTTTTTAAAACTGTAGTACTAAGATGTTAAGATTTTACAATGTTATTTAGGGGGAACAAAGAGACTGTGCAGGAGATAGGTTGTCTTACTCCTGTTTGATCCCCATTACTACAAATGGTCCTTTGGGTCCCACTAAGAGTAATCCTTGAGTATAGGTCCTGGACTAACCCCTGCTCTGGTTATACTCTGCACTGCTGGGTATAACCTAATACTCCCCTCCCCAAACAATAAAACAAACAAAAACCTAATAAGTAAATAAACAAAAGTTATTTAGGGGTAATTAAAGAAAAAATAAACAGATGGGATAATACCAAACAAAACACTTCAGCTCATTGAAGGAAACTACCAACAAAATGAGAGAACAGTCTATAGAATAGAGAAAAGTATCTGCAAAACACATTTCTACTGAGAGATAGAGCCAAAGTACGAACTTAGTGCAGTATTTAATAGCAAAATAAACACATAAAACACAAATGACTCATTATTATTTGGGATTTTACCCCAACAGTCAGATCTGCTGAAAAGGCAACAGTAGACAATTTATTTTCTATTGCTGGTTATGAATAACATATGATGTCGCATGGCTGCAGTAGTGGCCATGCGATTTTGAAATTCTGAAACTTTAACACTTAAATCTGGAGGAATTTCTGCCAAAACCTGCTAGGTTCCGAGATCTGTTCCTGACTCTCTGGGATCATGGCCGTTAAGCAGCTTGATCAGGAGCCAGAAATACCATTCATGGGCGGTTACTCGGGGTCTCTTTGGGACGTGGAGGAAAGGACCAGCTCCACCCCCATCCTGTGAGGCCCTGCATGTCTCGTCACTGCGGGCCCAAACCTGACTGTCCAGTGGCCTCTGGAAAATGGCGGCCAACGGGCCGCCAGGGGGAACAGGCCAAGGTATGAAACCTATTCCCACCTGGGGTGGCCCAGCACTGGTAACCTACTGCAGGGACTGGATGCATTTCTGCCAAAAGTCGTTGGGTTTTGAGATTTGTTTCTGAGTCTCTGGGATCATGGCCGTCAAGTCATTCGATCAGGAACCAGCGAGGTCATGCCTCCAAATATAAATATATAGCTGAGCCGGAGGTGGTTTGTGGGTGTGTTTCCCACATACCTAACTTTTTTTTTTGCTTTTTGGGTCACACCCAGCAATGCACAGGGGTTACTCCTGACTCTGCACTCAGGAATCACCCCTGGCGGTGGTCAGGGGACCATATGGGATGCTGGGAATCGAACCTGAGTTGGCCACATGCAAGACAAACGCCCTACCCGCTGTGCTATTGCTCCAGCTCCCATACCTAACTTTTGACCATTTACTTTCTTGATAAATTTTGCCCCAAGCTTTTGGGGTCTGGCACAGCAACAATTTTGGGGTATCTGGAAGTCTGACAGTGCCTTCAGGCTGCTGATACACTCACCTCACAGGTACAGAATGACCTGCTGGCAGCACCATACCTCCCTGCCCAATATGTATTTTTAAAGACATAATGGTCAAGAGTTATATAAAACCTGTTCACCATTGAATTTCACTAGAGAAATGCAAATCAAAACCCTACACCCGTTTGAATGGCTGTTATATTCACACAAGCAAAGATGTGAAGAAAGGGAAATTCTTGTGTATTTGTACAATTGGTAGAAATGTAAAGTAAACTAGTAAGCCACTAAGGCAAGAGAAATATAGTGTTTTCTCAAAAAGTAGGAGCTGGAGAGATAGTACTGTGTGGGTAAGACACAGTTTTTCTTTAAAAATAGAACTACTTTGTAATTCAGAGATTCTTCTTCCAGGTATGTCTCTACTTCTGAGTACATATCAATTTTCTGGATATATATATATGCATATATATACAAACATACATATATATGTACATATATATGCTTTTATATATACATATGCATACATACACATCCACGGTCCACGGTCCTCCTGTTGTTCATTAATTTGCTCAAGCGGGCCCAGTAACGTCTACATATATATATTTCTAACTTCCTAGTATATATCTGCAATATCATTGATAATTTTCAAGGGATGAAATGAACATGACTGTCAATGGATGAATGGTGTAGGAATATGTGGTATTGTCTATCTGTGTATTTATACACAATGGAATTTTATGATAGAAGAAGATCCTGTCATTTGTATCAATATAGGTGAACTTGAGTGAGTAAAGTCAGAAAGAGACAATATTTCTGAATACTATCATTTATATTATTGCTCTTAAAAAATCAAATAAGCAACTGACCTCCCCAAACTCAGAAAAAGAATAGTAGAAAAGTTGTTACCAGGAGTAGGCTTTTGGGGGTATTAAATAGGAAGTTGATGAAAGGGTATGAACTTGAGGTAACAAGATGAACGAGGTCTGATTCTGATGATTGCAGCTGATAAGATGCTTAGTAAAATTCACTGAGAGTAGAACTAAAAGACTCATCCTAAATCAGATCCACAAGTAAATGCAATGGACATACATATACATGTGTACATCTCGTTTCCTCCTTTTATATCATTTGAAAATACTTATGTTGCTCATTTTAAAGGATTGCTACCATCTCAAATGTGTTACCATCTCCAAAGATTTCTGCAGTGAAGTCCTGTTCGTGATTGTGCCTCTTTCTCTCATGGTGATGGACTGCTTGTGGGTTTAGATCCCCCCATGTGGCCTTGCTTCTGGGGGGTCAAGCTGACAGGGAGCCCCCTGGAGATGGGCTATGTTTCCTCTGTAACCACACTGGAACCAAGGAGAGATTCTGGGAAGTCCCTCTGCAGCACCGCTCTCCCAGTCTTACATACTCTTACTTGAAGCTCCAGGGGTGCTGACCGCCCCCTCAGGCAGGAAGTCTCTTCTTATGTCTCAGGGAACTGAGACTTCAGTGCTGTCTCTCTGCCCAGGGAGAAAGAATATGTTTGACTTCTGAGGCCGGAGGTCAGGCGCAAGGAGAAGATAGCTGAGGCCTGTGACAGGGGCCATCTGGTGGCAGCTACGGAGAAGAGTTTGCAAAGGAGGGGTATCAGGCATGTATTTGTGGGGTGAGGAAGGAGTGGGTGAGAAAGAGGTGAAGACCCATTCTGACTTCTCTTTGCTTCTGCTTGTGCTTTTCTACCAGGGACCCCTTTTGGGGAGCTGGGAAACTAAGGAGAACAGAAGATACAGAATCAGGCAGGAGAAAAACAAACTTCTCGTCCACATTAAACCTTTCTCTGGGTTCTAAGGGACTTCACATTGCTATGGTAGCATCTCTGTCCTGTGCATTTACCTCATATTAGGTTCTTAGATAAATTAGAATTTAATCTGAACTTTCCTCAGATGTGTGTCTGCTGGAAAGAAGTGATTTGATTCACATGGTTGAAAACATATGCTATGAATTAAATCCATAGAAAATATTAGGATATATATATACATATATATACACATATACATATATATACATATACATATATATACATATATATATACAGGGTATATATATACATATATATATATACATATATATACAGGGCAGAGTCTGGCAAACTCCCCGTGGCCTACCAAATATGCCAAATACCAGTAACAATGATGGGTCTCATTCTCCTAAAGAGCCCTGAATATAATCTCAGGGCTAGGATGAAAGAGACGTTACTGGGGCCTGCTCGAGGCAATCGACGATTAACAGGATGATGAAATGAAAAAAATGAAAATATATATATACAAAAAAAATTAAAGAAAAGGTTGTACCTACTTTCAAGTTAATATATGTACATTTAGAGGCATATATGTCTGTATATTCATATAATTATATATGTACATGATAAGTATTTGAGTTTGGGGGCCATGCCTGGCAGTGCTCAGGTGTTATTCCTGGATCAGTGCTCAAGGGTGTCTCAAGTTAGTGCTCAGGGAACCGTATGCATTGTCAGTGACCAGTCACAAGCACCCACACCCTGAACTTTCTCTCTGGCCCTCAAACTACTGTATGTAAGGACTATCAATTTGTTTATAACTTAGGGCCTGGAATGCCCTAAACAAAAGGGATTTTTGTGGTAATTTTTTAACTAAATGTATTTTGTTCTGACTACTTTAGACATGGGACAAGCTCATAAGATATACCAGGCTTTTGGCTTGCTCTCCAATCCCATGCTATCCTTCAACATGTACATCACTTACTTGTCTTTCTTTACTTGCCTATGTTCACTCTGGAGAAGTCTGTGTTCTCTCTTAAACACATATTTCTCCTTTCTCTCCCCTCACATCTTTCTAAGTAAGTTTCAGTAAAACCTTTCTGATTTCAGAAAAAGATAATTTAAGCTTTTTTCTTCACTTAAGGACAGGGAAATTATCATTGATAAGGAAAAACTAGCATACATTTTGAAATAAGAAATTACAGGTTTATCATAAACTCCAGAGTATTCAATGTCCCTATAACACTGGCAAACTGTTTGCAGCCTTATAATTCATAATTTTTTTCTGCAAAGATTAGGAAACAGTGGACTGAGGAGATAGTACAGGGCATTTGCCTTGCACGTGGCCAAGCCAGATTAAAACCCTGGCATCCCATTAAAACGCTGAACAAACCAGTAGTAGTAACTGAGTGCAGAGCCAGAAATAACCCTTGAGCACCACTGGGTATGGCCCAAACACAAAACAAATAAACAGACAAAGTTAGGACACAACTTTACTTCTTGACTATAGTTGAGATAAAGTATACAAAGCTATCTGCCACATTACTGGGATCATATTGTGCCTTTGAAAAATGCTAGCTTAGAAGAATTCCTTTATCTTCTTGTTGATATTTATTGTCATGATCTGGAGAATCTCCCACTTGGTTGGGATGCTCCTATACTTTTAATTTTGATTCTGAAACACTTGGTCTTGGTAGACATGTGGTCACACCTTCTTGGTACTTAGATTTCAGTCACCAAGTAGGCAGAGCCAAGGAATAAACTCATTCTGACTTCATGCCTACAAGGTGGGTGCTTCCTCTTAGCAATTCCAGTGCTCTGGAAAATGCTCATCATTCATTCATTCATTCATTCATTTATTTTTAACTATACTTTCTGGTTTCTTTCCTTAGGATCTCTATCAGGTAATGCATTTTTAAATTGGAATATGAGGTTACTTAACTAATGCTTATGAGTTAAAGCATAATCAATAGCATGTTATTTTGAACTGAGTTGGAATATTTGGCCTAAATGAACCTAAATTATAATGAGAACAAACATTTTTACAATAAAAATACCATCTATATGTGATTAAAAGGAGAATACTAGATACAGGGTATTAGAAGATGACTATTAAAAAAACTAAGTCCTTAAAGAAAATCAAAAAAGGGGTTGGTTAAGACTGAGTTCACAAATATGGGAAAACATCCTAAAATAAATATAGAGTAGGAAAGAATTCTATATTTGGGAATTTCTTAAAGCACAGAAGGAGAGTGAGCAAGTGTAAGTTCTAATAAACTAATAAAAGAGACAATTAGAATGGAAATGTCATTAAAGAGGAGGGTGGAAGTTACTGCCTACAGATAAAAGTTGGTTTGAAATACCTTCTAAAGCCTAGTTAAGGTTTAGATTTATTAGCAGTTTAGATTTATTTTAAACCATAGGAAAATAGTGAAGAACCTGGAACATTTAAGTATAGCCAAAGCAAGTGTTAGAAAAGTTTACCTTGGGTAGAGTTTGTTGGGCTGAATCCAAAAATGTATTGAAATTTATGTGATAGGCCAGTGATAAAATATTGGTTTTAACTAAAATATTTTGGAATATTTTCTAGTTAACATATGTTTAAATCAAAAAAATATTTTTCTTGCATTAACAAAATAGAGTGTAATCTGAGATACATTAGCCAACTTGGAATATCTCAACACTGTTTTTATCTAAAAATTAGCACAGCGGATAGGGCTTTAGCCTTGCACGTGGCAGACCCAAGTTCTATTCCCAGCATTCCATATGGTCCCCCAAGCACTGCCAGTACAGATTTCTGAGTGCATGAACCAGGAGTAACTTCTGTGCATCTCTGGGTGTAACCCAAAAAAGCAAAAAAATAAAAAATAAAAAAAAATTAGCACTAGGGAGCTTATGGTGTGAAAAATAGCAGAGTGTGGAAGAAAAGGATGATCTAGGACTTTGGATTATCTTTATATCTGTGACTAATTACATTCTCAAGAGTTGGTACAATCTTTGAGATCTGAATAGTTGACATCAAGCAGAGCTTGATTTTAATTCTGTGCCATTTTCTGAGTGGGGTAACTTTATATGGTTATTCATCTTTTCTGAATTTCAGTTTCCTCTTTTTTAATAGAGTCACATACGCCCAAATCACAGGACCATTGCATTAAATAAAATATATGGGTATTTCACAATGCCTGACTATAGTAGATATTTAATTCATATTACTTAATTTCCTTGGGCTGGAGCAATAGCACAGTGAGTAGGGCATTTGCCTTGCATGCGGCCGACCCGGTCGGCCCAGGTTTGATCCCTCTGCCCCTCTCGATGAGCCCAGCAAGCTACCGAAAGTATCTCGCCTGCACGGCAAAGCCTGGCAAGCTACCCGAGACATATTCGATATGCCAAACACACTAACAAGTGTCACAATGGAGACGTTACTGGGCCCGCTTGAGAAAATTGATGAACAACGGGAGGACAGTGCGACTTAATTTCCTTAGATAGTGAATAATGGTCAAACGAGGGGAAGGGCAAGAAACAGCCTATTTCCATAATGGTGGTTTGGGAACGTTCTCGTGATGTTAGTCATTAGCTATAGCTAGAAAAAAGCCCCAAAACTCTGACATAGAAGAGTGCTATTGGTTGAGAGAAATTCTTGGTCACCACTTTACACACATTTCTTTGAATTTATTATGCAGTGAACTACTGTAGTTAAATATTCTATGACTTTAACTCTTGTTAGAGAAAAGGTCATTAGCTTGATCCATAGGACATTAATATTTTTTTAATACAAGATGTATGGTGTATAGAGGCCATTTCTCACCACTTCTTTGATTTTCAGAATAAGTTTGGGTTTGTCATTTTTCCAGCTGAGAAAACCAAGGTGAGAGATTAAGTGGACAGATAGGAATGCTCAGTCTACTGAACTGCAAAGTCACAGACATTCAGTAGGGACAGACAATTTTAATGTCAGTTCAGTTACTTGATAAAAGAATTTCAGTACAAAATTCAGGAGTCCTCTGTTAACCTCTCATTGAAATTTAGTAAAATTATTTTAACAGGCCAGACTACCATCCTGCAGCTCAAACCAAAAAAAAAAAAATCTCAAGTTTATATAATTCATGTTGAAATCACATAGTTCTGGCAATAGATTCCTTGACTCTAAAGATCTTTTGTTTTTGGGCAGCTTGTTCATGGAATCCAATTTAATTAGAATGTGGGTCTCAAAAATAAGTAAAATAAATAAATCATCCAAATTTCCAAATACAAATTTCCAAAGTATTATTTTTTCATTACTCTCCAGCAGACATGAATAACCATTAGTCTAACAATAAGTAATAAATAATATTTATTTATTAAAATAATAAAACAAGGCAGAGTCTCCTACCCTGTGCCTGACTGTCCTCACCAGGGCCCAACAGCTGAAGACCTCCGGGCCCCAGCCAAAGTCATGCTGGAACCACTCTCCACACACTTGGATGAGCCTCATGCATAAAAGAACTGGCAGAGGGACCCAGGTATGTGGGACCCAGGGCTGAGATCTCCAAGCCTGCACAGTTTGGGACTGGACCTGCCAGTAGCTAGACAGTTACACCCACCAACTGCCGTGTAACCCCAACAACGGCCAGGATCCAGAGATTATCACACCAAGCTCCCAGGAGAGAACAAGGCAGAGTCTCCTACCCTGTGCCTGACTGTCCTCACCAGGGCCCAACAGCTGAAGACCTCCGGGCCCCAGCCAAAGTCATGCTGGAACCACTCTCCACACACTTGGATGAGCCTCATGCATAAAAGAACTGGCAGAGGGACCCAGGTATGTGGAACCCAGGGCTGAGATCTCCAAGCCTGCACAGTTTGGGACTGGACCTGCCAGCAGCTAGACAGTTACACCCACCAACTGCCATGTAACCCCAACAACGGCCAGGATCCAGAGATTATCACACCAAGCTCCCAGGAGAGAACAAGGCAGAGTCTCCTACCCTGTGCCTGACTATCCTCACCAGGGCCCAACAGCTGAAAACCTCCGGGCCCCAGCCAACCAGCCAAGGCCAAGCTGGGACCACTCTCCACACACTTGGATGAGCCTCACACATAAAAGAACTGGCAGAGGAACCCAGGTGTGTGGGACCCAGGGCTGAGATCTCCAAGCCTGCACAGTTTGGGACTGGAACTGCCAGTAGCTAGACAGTTACACCCACCAACTGCCATGTAACCCCAACAACGGCCAGGATCCAGAGATTATCACACCAAGCTCCCAGGAGAGAACAAGGCAGAGTCTCCTACCCTGTGCCTGACTGTCCTCACCAGGGCCCAACAGCTGAAGATCTTCGGGCCCCAGACAAGGCCATGCTGGGACCACTCTCCACACACTTGGATGAGCTTCACGCATAAAAGAACTGGCAGAGGAACCCAGGTGTGTGGGACCCAGGGCTGAGATCTCCAAGCCTGCACAGTTTGGGACTGGACCTGCCAGTAGCTAGACAGTTACACCCACCAACTGCTATGTAACCCCAACAACGGCCAGGATCCAGAGATTATCACACCAAGCTCCCAGGAGAGAACAAGGCAGAGTCTCCTACCCTGTGCCTGACTGTCCTCACCAGGGCCCAACTGCTGAAGATCTTCGGGCCCCAGACAAGGCCATGCTGGGACCACTCTCCACACACTTGGATGAGCTTCACGCATAAAAGAACTGGCAGAGGAACCCAGGTGTGTGGGACCTGGGACTGAGATCTCTAAGCCTGCATGGTTTGGGACTGGACCTGCCAGTAGCTAGACAGTTATAACCACCAACTGTCGTGTAACCCCAACAATGGCCAGGATCCAGAGATTATCACACTCAGCTCCCAGAAGCATCTTATCATCTCATTCCTACTTTGGACAAACTGGCAGGCTACCAAATGTAACCTGCCCACACGGCAGACTCTGGCAAACTCCCCGTGGCATACCCAATACGCTAAATACCAGTAACAATGAAGGGTCTCATTCTCCTAACACTGAAAGAGCCTTGAATATGGCACTTTTTAAAAAAATCTCAGGGCTAGGACAAAGGAGACGTTACTGGGGCCTGCTCAAGGCAATCAACGAATAACAGGATGGTTGTGATTGTTGTGAATAAAAAATAATAAATAAAAAAAGTCTAATAAACCATTAGTCAGGATAGAACTTGCTGAGGTGTCTTTGCAGCTATTAAACACTAGGTGGCAGAAACGCTCCTGGTGAAAACTGCAGAGCTGCCTGGGCGAGCCCCTTGTTTTCTGACAGTGATGCTGATCGAATAGTCACCCGCATACATGAAGGCCATGCAAGATGTTCCGATTGAAAGAGACATGTGCTTTGCAGTCCGCAGGGGATTTGTTTTTGCAGTATTGATGACTCGTCCTGAGATGCCTTTTAAGAGCCTGCCTATTCATTTCAGTAGTGGAGTACAGTCATACAGGGTTTTTGCAGCTCGATTGTCAGAGGTGACTATTTGCAGGAAAATAAAGTCAAATCAAAATTTCAAATCCTGACAGAAAATCATGTTACTTAATGAAAAATATGCTTATAAGCCTTGGTATTTAAAAAGGTCTAACAGAAAATAAAAATTATTGTAATGTTTAAAAATTCTTGTGATAAAGGGGACATTTGATTACAGAATGGACCTTAGGAATGATCTAATAGCCGGAATACAGTTCAGCTGGCGCGCAGTTCAGTACGATGCTCCGTGTCAGTGTCTGTGTTGCTTTGAAGTGAAGTGAACCGCAAGTGCGGGGGTCAGGATGCAGCTCCGCGGCAAGGTGTCTGCCAGCAGGACTCGAGGACGGGACCTAGGCTCCCCCGTGGCACGTGCTGAGTGTGAGCCTCGCGGCGCTGCCGGCCCCTGCCAGCACCCACGCCCCAGTGTAAACAGAGATGCTCAGGATCTCCAGCATACCGCGTCCAGGGTGTCTGGTCATTCACTCGCACTGCAGCCTCAGCCAGGGCACAGCCCAGGGCCTTCACAACAACAACAACAAAAGGGGAGGGAAGGAGAAGAAGAGGTAGGTTTAAAAAATGCACGTTCGGGACTGGAGCACAGCGGGTAGGGCGTTTGTCTTGCCCGCGACCGACCCGGGTTCGACTCCCAGTATCCCATATGGTCCCAGAGGGTCACCAGATGGATTCCTGAATGCATGAGCCAAGAGCAATCCCTTTGCATTCCCGGGTGTGACCCCCACCCCCCCCAAAAATATTCTGTACACAAGTTTCTCTAGACTCTCTGAGTTAGAATTCCTGAAACAAACATTTGAAAAGAAGTAAATTTAAAATCTGGGGCTAGAGAAATAGTATAGGGGGTAAGGCAATTGCCTTACACAGTGTGGCCTTTCAACACTAAACATCCTGTGTGGTTCCTGAACCCCACCAGGAATGATCCTGAGTGCAGAGCCAGGAGGCCTGAGCAGAGCTGGGTTGGCCCACAAATTAAAAAAGATAAAGACATGAACCTAATTTAAAATTAAAAGTAAAATACACACCTTCATCTGTGAGTAATATGGAAGTTCAAGAGGTGAATTAACCCTAGACTACAGGAACATTCAAAGTACTTATTCTCTCCCAATCCATTCTTTCTCTCAGTAGATAGGAAACATCTCTCCAGTTATCCATTGTTCTAAATACTTGTGAATGAGCATGTAACATGTAGAAGTTAAGTTATTAGTGAAGGGTTCTGGGGAGGTGCTCGAATACTGACCCCGCTGGGTCAAAGCTGTTGGGTAGTAAAAGAATTTACCAAAAGTGTGATGCTCTAAGCACAAGAATATATACAGCAAGTTTATAGAAGGAATATAGCACACTCCTTGGAATGACATAGTGGAGACCTATAAGGAAAGACATCTGTTTGGCATTCTTAGGTAATACTTCTTATGATGTAATTTTTTAACTGATTTTGGTGGGAAACTTCTGCTCTTTATAGATTACTTAATTCTAGACCAGCAGGAGACATGTACTCAATTTTGGAAAATAAATCGTACATAAAATTTTCTAAGCCAATCACATAAGAAGGATAAGAAATACATATATCAACATTTGTAATACATATAGTAATTTGGATATAACTAGGAAATATACTGAACCAATTGTATAAAGATAATAAAATAGTTTTAGCCTATCTCAATTCTAGGAGCTTGGGAGACATAGGCATAGAACAGTCTTTCTGGGACAAATTGCTAAGTCAGGAGTGCGTAGGAACTGCAGGTGAGAACGCAGCAGCATCTCCTGGCTACAGCTGCTGATCTTAGCAAGGAAGATCTGTGGCTGGCAGATCTTTGGGATGGGGATGAAAGCTAGACATCTTCTGAGATGGTTTTGCTAGACCACTTCAAGTAATAGACTCTTACGTTATATATTCATTTAGATAAGTCGGTTTTCAAAAGCAACAAGTAGAGCATAGAATGAGAGAGTCTTGTTTATCAAGGTAGAGAAGTGTTTTGAGTTTTTAACCCTCATGGAGGAAACGACTCTAAAGAGGTATGACTCTGAAGTCACTCGTCACCTCAACGGCAATGTGGGGACTGCACCAAGCATGGATTGTTATTGAAACCAGTCCAAAGATCAATTGGATTTAGAGATAGCTTCTCAGTTTAGTTTACCCTCCCAAGCAAAAACCTAACCCTTGCTTTGTTTAGGTTTGCAGATGAGATAGCATGCATTTCCAGGCTCAACCCATGAGGGGATTCTACTGCTTCTTGTAGTGCCAACTGGTCTGCAGTCCATCATTTTTTCTTGTTTTTTTCTCTTTTTGGGTCACACCCAGGCGATGCTCAGGGGTTACTCCTGGCTCTGCACTCAGCAATCACTCCTGGCAGTGCTTGGGGGACCATATGGGGTCCTGGGAATTGAACCCGGGTTGGCTGCGTGCAAAGCAAACGCCTTACCCTCTGTGCTATTGCTCCAGTCCTTCCACCATTTATTTCTTGCTATTTCTTTTGGTGACTGTGCAGACCAGATGGTCATTTTAAAGTCACTGGTCCATTGCCTTTCCAACATAGCAGCTAGTTGCCAATATAGATCTTTCTCGACTAGCCACAGGGTCTCTTCTGGTTGACCCTCTAGCATCAGCAGAACAGAACCTTCATTAACACGAAGTAGAATGGCTCTAGCTCCTGGATACGGAATATCCCCAAAGCAGTTTTGGTATGTTTTCCAGCTTTGCCTTGAGCTGGTCAGGCTCTCTACAGATAGTGATAAAATTCTCCAGAGGACAAGAAGTAGTTGAATGGAGTGTTGTCGATACTGTGCTTGATCCCTGAGCAGTCATAGATGGGGTTTTATGGAGTAGCTGCTGTGACTATCTCTGAGATAGCAATAAAATGTTAAAAGGTGAACAGCTCTTTCAGTCCGCCAATGATTATGACTGTAAGACATTTGAGCTTACCTTTACCTTCCCGATGACCTAGTCTAGTTTTATGTGGGTACATTTAAATTGAATTTGAGTTGGATAAATTGTGTTTAACTAACTCGGTGAAATAAAATCAGTTTAGTTTACAGTTCAAAAACCCGCTATGATTCACTTAGTTTTTAGTTTATAAGTTCATATGCTGGCAATGTACCTCTACTTAGCTTAAATTATTGAAAAATATCCAGAGTAAAAGCATTTGTTATTTGGGGGAAATATTTATTCCTAGATTACCAAACCCTTATCTGATTTTGTCTCATTTTCCTAGAATTTTTTTTTAAAGTTCTCAGTACACATCACCCCAAGTAGAACACACACAGAGTTCAGGAAATCTAATAGACATCTATCTCAGTGACATTTTGTGTTCACTATTTAATCAATGTCATAAATGCATGCTTCAGAAAACAATTTTGCTCAAAATATACCGTGATTTAATTGAGTTCAGCTATAATAATGGTTGTTTGTGAAAACATAAGTGTAAGCTCTTCAGAAAAGCTCCTTCGCCAGGAGAGATATTTGCTTTTATAGCAGAAACAATTTATTTTATTCAATTTATTTGAATAAGTTTTTTCAGATTACTGCTATGCAAAATATTGTTTGAGAACTCAGACCCTCTTGTTCACTGATAATTCTGATTTTAACCCTCTGCTGAATCATAAAGAAACATATATTTCCCAAAGTGCATTTTTTATTGCAGACATTTATGGCAATGGCAATTATTTCTCATAGAAAACTTTCATAAATATTCTATTGAAAGTTAGTCAAACATTTATAGCTTTAGCTTGGAGATGGAGATGCTGGCAACATGTGAATATATTTGCCTCTAATGTTGAGTAATGATCTCCCTCACAGTCAAAGAAAACATTGCTATGCATTTTGATTTTTTATTCTCACTGAATAAGATTACAGAAAGGCTCATTGAATTGTATACAAGTGGTAATATGTTGTTTTGGAAAACTGGCTTGAAAGTTTATCAGGAGAGCTGTTACTGTTGGTAGTATAGATAACAATTTACTTGCCTATTTGTAGTACATGCAAATATTTACTTTTTTCAGGAAAAAAACCAGATTTCAATCTTGTTTTTTATTGTCATTAAGTTTATTGATTTATTGATTTGCTCGAGCAGGCACCAGTAATGTCTCACAACAAATTGTGAGACTAGTTGTAACTGTTTTTGGCATATCGGATATGGATAGCTTGCCAGGCTTTGCCATGGGGGCGAGATACTCTTGGCAGCTTTCCGGGCTCTCTGAGAGAGACGGAGGAATTGAGGCCGGGTCAGTTGCATGCAAGGCAAACACCCTACCCGCTGTGCTATTGCTCCAACCCACGTGGCAGTAAATTTCATAATTTCACTTTTTTCACTTTTTTTTGTTAGTTTGTTTTACTCCCAAGTAATATTCCATTGTGTGTAGGCACTTCAATTGACTTTATCGAGCCTGATCTTGAACTTTTGAGTTGTTTCAAGATTTTGATGACTGCGAATAGTGCTGCAATAAATATAAGAACTGTAAAGTGTAAGGTAAGGTAAGGTAAAGGCCCTCCTGTTGTTCGTCGATTTGCTCGAGCGGGCCCAGTAACGTCTCCATTGGAGACTTTGTTGTTACTGTGTTTGGCATATCGAATACGTCACGGGGAGCTTGCCAGGCTCTGCCGTGCAGGTGAGATACTCTCGGTAGCTTGCCGGGCTCTCGGAGAGGGGCGGAGGAATCGAACTCGGGTCGGCCATGTTGGCTGCGTGCAAGGCAGATGCCCTACCACTGTGTAAATGTCGTCTAAATTGAGTTTTTGGACCTTCGAGGTAGATCCCTAGGAATGGTATTGCTAGGTCAGATGTAAGCTCAATTTTTAGTTGTCATTAAGTAATTGGTTATAAATAAATTAGATAATGTGAGCCCTTTTTCTAGCCAATGAGGTTTAATAAGAGAGTTCTTTGCCTTAGGTTTTCATATCCTAATAAGAGGCATGGGCAAAGACTGGCTGCCTGAAATGTCACATGATGAATTTATATAATTCCGTAGCTTTCCATGAGTGGATATCTTCAGCTGGTGATTCAATACATCATTTTGTCAAGTTTGTAATTAAAATGTCAATGGAGTACATGAAAATGATGTGAATGTCCAGCTTATCATGTCTCTGAATTACCACATCGCCTGATTTAAGTTATAGAAATCAGTGCATTGAACACCTTGGAACAACAAAAAAGTCATTAATATTATTCAACTTTGAAATAGGTGAGGCAATTCCAACCTTTGATGATCTTGCTCACTCCTACAAATGTTGCTTATATCTTAGCATTGTTTCTCCTCAGAGCTAATTTATGTTTAATATCGGGAATTTGTGAGGGGGGTAATAAAATAAGACAATTGGTCTTATATCCTTTTAATTACCTTAGAGATATTCTGTAGCAATTGCAAATTGATATCTCATAATTGACCGTGGTGTAGGTTTTAATTAGTGTGCAAGTTTTAGATGTATAAAATCAATCAAAAATTATTGGTAAACACTTAACAGTTTATATATATTTAATATAATCAATATTTCTGGATTCTGAAAATAATAAAGTTTCTGGCAATATTTGTCCTATAGTTCTATAAACAATAGTGATATGGAATTGAATAGTAAATGCTGTTATTATACAAAGAAATAGAGAGGGTTCCTCAGTCTGCCATGTTCTCTTTCCTAATACTTCCCCAAGGGCTAAAATAAAAATACAACATTTTTTAGAAACTGCTTAACGGTGGAGAGTGAAAGCATTTTATTTTCGTAAGCAGTCATACTATTTTCTATGATGTATTTTTTCTGGATCCTTTACTCATACATGGTACAGAAATATTCATATACAAATGTGTTCCGAGCTACTATGTTTCATATCTGGAAACCTATTCTACCAAAAATGTAGGTGTTTGTGGTTCTAATCCCTCATGAACTATTATGGAAATGGTGATCTTTCTAATTATAGGAAGTAATGTGGAAGTGAACCCTCTCCCAGTAAGCTTATTCTTTGCTTAATTTTCTCTATTGACAGCCTGTAATTTTTTCAGCTGGTTGAGAACAGTCGTTCCATAACCTTTTCCAAAAAATTTGAGCCAATAAATATTGGACAATTCCTTTTCCTGTCTCTGCGATGTTGCAGTATTTGTACCTATTATTTTTTATTATCTTGAGGAACCATCTAATTTTATAAATTCTGAAACTAATCAAACTGTTTTCTAAGCTTGAATCCAGAGAAGAGAATTGAACACAACTATAGTCGAAGAGCAAGATTGTTTTTTTAATTTTATGAAAACTAATTGTGCAAAAAGGTGAGCTTCAAGATGCTATTTAGGAAAAATTCAATTTAAGTTTCCTCCAAGTTTCCAGAAGAAATAAAAACTACTCAAATAATAGACAAAGGGCATTTTGACTGTACTGTGTTCCCAAAGACATGAGGTAGATCTTTATTTTACATAGAAAAGCTGGTCTGTCTGCCTGCTGACTGGAAGTCCCTTACTAGTGGAGTATGTATAATTGCATATACTTCTTTCACCTAAAACCCTTCCCTAAGTCTCAGATCGTTCTGCTTTAATTGTAAGGCTCAGCCACAAAAGAAAAAAGCCACCGTCTACCTATATTTCAGGCCCACTTTTTTTCTACCAACAAAGGGGGATTAAGCTTGAACTGACAAATGAAAGTTTGAGGCAGCCAAATAAAACATATGAGCAGGACTTTAATTCTTTTATTTCTTTAGTTGAATCACCATGATATACCATTACAAGGTTGTTCATGCTTGGGTTTCTGTGATACAATGTTCCAACACCTATCCCTTCATCGATGTATACTTCCCACCACCCATGTCCACCGTTTCTCTCTTGCAGCATCCCTAACTGCCACTCCCCCCACCCCTCACAAGCCTGCCTCTGTGGCAGGCACCTTTCTTCTTTCTCTCACTCTCTTTCCTTCTGGGCATCATGATTTGCAATATAGATACTGAGTCCCTTCTCTACCCTGGCCAAAGATACAGATAGAGAAGGGACCAGTCAGATGATGATAGTTGGAAATGATTACTCTGAACAAGAGCTAAGTGCTGAAGTAGGTAAAGGAATAGACCTGATATGTATGTATACTGCAAACCATAATGCCCAGAAGGAAGGAGAAAATGAGTGAGAGTAGGAGTTAGTATTTCCGAGCACTTACCATTGTTTATTTATCGTTTCACGTAATGCTTGTGGTAATATATCTATTGTGGTAATAGTATCTATTGAGACAGATACTATCAGACAATTAATTTTATGGGTAGGAAGCTGAGGGTAGAGTTGCTAACTGACTTGATAAAATCCATATGGTTCATAAGAAAGGAAATAACTCTGTTATACTGAACTAAAATTCTCAAACATGCCTGATGTCACCTGCTTCCTTTTGTCCTTTATTTTGAATGTGCAGAATATCAATTATTATTCCTCTGTACCAGCATTTCAGAAATAATTTCTATTTAGGAATTAACTTTAATTCTACATTTGTAACAGACACTACTCAAGAAAAAGTTTATAGATTGTTTTTTAGTACTGACTTCTGCTATAGAATTACTTAGAGTTAGATAATTTTATCTCTATAGGAAAGTCTCCCTTACCACATACGTATTGACAAATTCAGCTTGTTTTCCCAGGTTTTCTACTCAAAAGTCTTTTTTCAATCCTTTCTCTAACTTCATCTGATCTGCAAATACATTTATCATTCAGACCCTGGAGCATTGGTCACTTTTTTTTTTACTTTAACCTGTGACAAAATTGTGAATAGAAATTTCGAAGCAAGCCTTTAGGTTGTTCTAAACTCAAACTTCTAAAAGTTACATATGAAGAGAGATAACTCTTGTCTGAGTTTGGACTGCTATTTAAAAAAAAAACATAAACTGGGTGCTTTGAACAATAGCATTTATTTCTCAGAAGAACCCAGATTTATCTGTCACAGTTCTGAAGATTCATAAACCCAATATTAAAGTAACAATAATTGAGTTGCCATAGATTTCTTTGTGATTTGTCATTCTGTATTCTAAGGAATAAGGGCTGGAGCGATAGCACAGCGGTAGGGCATTAGCCTTGCATGCAGCCAACATGGCCGACCCGAGTTCGATTCCTCTGCCCCTCTCTGAGAGCCCGGCAAGCTACCGAGAGTATCTTGCCCACATGGCAGAGCCTGGCAAGCCACCCGTGATGTATTCAATATGCCAAACACAGTAACAACAAAATCTCCAATGGAGATGTTACTGGGCCCGCTCAAGCAAATCGATGAACAACGGGAGGGCCTTTACCTTTACCTTTACCTAAGGAAAAGTGAGAGACATCATCCTATCTCTTCTTTTAAGAGTGATCGTTAATGTAACTCTCAAGAAGACCTTAATTACCTGATTATCTCCCAAAGGGCAAATCAACAAATGCTATCACATTGAAAATCTAGGCATTATTGGAAAAAATTTTAAAGGTCACAAATATTCACTATTTAGAAGTATCCAGTTTCACTTGAAATTTAATATTTGTTAGAGTCTCAAATTTCTGGAGCTGTACTTTAACAATTGGTCTATTCTAAAGCAATATCCTTAATTAGTTGAGAAAAAAAATAAGGGAAATGGGGATGGAGTGAAACAATTACAAAACTAAATTTTCCTTGGTTTCTACAAAAGATAACAGGTTTCAGAAATCATGTATCAATAAGTAATCAGTATTGCCATGTGATCAATTGTGTCTTCAGTGGTTCACTTCAAATATGTCCTTTAGTATCTCCATGTCTAGAGAAAACTTCCTTCTTTCTAAAATTAAGGGGAAGTACTTCTATCTTATATTTTTGCCTTAGGTAATAATGCAATCTTGGAAAAGTAAAATATAACAATTAAGGGAATAGACTCTCCTGTCCTCCCATTGTTCATCGATTTGCTCGAGCAGGCCCAGTAATGTCTCCATTGTGAGACTTGTTGTTACTGTGTTTGGCATATCGAATATGTCATGGGGAGCTCGCCAGGCTTTGCTGTGCGAGTGAGTTACTCTCCGTAGCTTGCTGGGCTCTCCAAGAAGGGTGGAGGAATCGAACTCGGGTTGTCAGCCTGGTTGGCCACGTGCAAGGCAAACACCCTATCCACTGTGCTATGGCTCCAGCACAAAGGAAGGGAATAGACAGTATTCAAAAATCTGGTGTTCCATTTACTAGTATTGCAGACTTAGCTAACTCTTCATTTCCTTACTGGAATATTAGAGACAATGGTCATAATAGCCCTCTCTCTTAAATATTCCTGAATAATATGTAGTTATGAACTTAGAACTCCTAAAAGAGTATCTGTCCAAAGGTTCTATTTATCATGTATGAGTTAAATATATCTCCTTTATCTCCATATCCTGGGCTGGAGTGATAGCACAGCGGCAGGGCGTTTGCCTTGCACGCAGCCAACATGGCCGACCCGAGTTCGATTCCTCCGCCCCTCTCGGAGAGCCCGGCAATCTACCGAGAGTATCTTGCCTGCACGGCAGAGCCTGGAAAGCTCCCCGTGACGTATTCGATATGCCAAACACAGTAACAACAAAGTCTCCAATGGAGACGTTACTGGGCCCGCTCCAGCAAATCGATGAACAACGGGAGCACAGTGACAGTGACAGTGACCTCCATATCCTGCAAAGTACACGCACATTGTAAAGGGAAAAATGAGAGAGAGACAAATAGAGAGAGGGAAGGGAAACTGAGAGGGAGAGGGAGAGGGAGGAAGAACGCAGAGGGTTCAGAAAGCAGAGAGAGAATTGCAAGAATGCGGCAATAATGGAATGCATTTAATGTGAGTGGAAATGCTGAGTCCCTTAAAAATTTTCTGGGTGGAAATTTCAAGTTTCCGAGTATGTGGACCTTGTAGTGGTGTAATTGTGTGGGAGATATAAGAGCATGGAAGACTAGGGAGTGTGTGGTATTGGAAACTCTTCACTTTACTTGCAGTAGATGCAACACTGGGAAATTGCAGGTGGAAAAACTGGTGCAGGTTCTGACTTTTATTTTATTTATTTATTTATTTATTTTTAAAAATTTATTTATTTATTTATTGAATGGGGCTGGAGCGATAGCACAGTGGGTAGGGCGTTCGCCTTACAAGCGGCCAACATGGCCGACCTGAGTTCGATTCCTCCGCCCCTCTCGGAGAGCCCGGCAAGCTACCGAGAGTATCTCGCCCGCACGGCAGAGCCTGGCAAGCTCCCCGTGACATATTCAATATGCCAGACACAGTAACAACAAAGTCTCCAATGGAGACGTTACTGGGCCCGCTGGAGCAAATCGACGGGAGGGCCTTTACCTTTACCTTTATTGAATCACTGTGGGAAAAGTTACAAAGCTTTCAGATTTAAGTCTCGGTCATGCAAATATCAAACACATTTCCCTTTACCAATACTTATTTTTCGCCACAAAGAACCCCAATAAACTCCCCCCTCCCAACCCTCCCAATACCTGTGAGGCAGATGAATTCTAGTTAACACTCTATCTACTTTGACTAGATTCATTGTTTCGACAAAAGATGCACCATTGTTCTTTAGAGTTTACACCCCTAAATCAGACATGCTGAAAAGGCATTGTGAAATAATTTGTTTTCTAGAGCTGGTCACAAGAATCAGACAATGTCGCGATAGTAGCCGCACTATTTTGGATTTCTGGTATTTTACTTATTAACCCTGGAAGTATTTCTGCTGAGTCAGATAGTTATGAGATTGTTTTCTGTGCTCTGGAGCCATGGCGGTGCCAGAGAGCCGTTCGTGGGGGGCAACTTGTGACCTCGGTAGGGCTTGAAGGACGAGCCGGGAACGCCCCCCTTCCCATGAGGTTTCAGTGACTTTTATTTTTTAAGAATAATTTTTTTTTAAAAAAAAAAAGGCTGAAGAGATAGTATAGCAGCAGGTTTCTTGCCTTGTGAAAAACCAATCTGCGTTTGTTCCCAATTAACATATATGGTTCCCTGAGCCCTGCCATGAGCGTTCCCTGAGCACAGAGGCAGGAGTAAGCCCTGAGCACAGCTGCATGTGGGCTCCTACCCCAGTTCCCCAGCCTGTCATAAAAGCAGAGAAGGTAAATAAGCAGTTAAGGAGCTATAGTTATCTTTTTTTCCCGTTCTCATTTTTATTTAGGTACTGTGATTTATAATGCTTAGTGATCATTTCAAGCATACATTGGTTGTTCCATCACCACACCCATCACCGATGTGCCTGCTTCCCTGGACCAAAATTCCAAGAATTGTCCCATCCCTTCTCCTCAGGTAAGCTTGATTCTGTAGACCAACTCAGAGGTGTGGCCTTTGGCTGTTCTCTCTTCTCTTATCATGTTTCTTTATATCCCACCTATGAGATATCTGTTCCTTGCTTTATTGATTTCACTCAGAATGGCATGAACTTCACTTACATAGCAATTAATTTCATGGTCCATCTTTTATATAGCTGAGCAATATTGCATTGTGTATATCTCATAATTTATGCAGTCATCTGTTTTGTGCAACTTGTTTGCTTTCAGATCTTAGCTATTGTGAATAGTGCTGCAATGAACATAGAAACACAAATGTCTCTTTAAAATTGTAGGTTTGGACTCTTGGGATAGATGCTGAGAATTTATGGCTCAGATGAAAACAAAATTCTTAGTTTTGAGGGAAGAGTACATATTGATTTTTCGAGGTTGAACCAGTCAACATTCCCATAAATGGATAAAGATATTATTTTTCTCCTCATTCATACTGACACTGATTGTTTTTGTTTTTACTTTTTAATTGTCCAGTCTCACTGATATGAGGTGATATCTCATTGTTTAATTGCATTTCCCCTTATGATAAACTAAAAGGTAAAGGTAAAGGCCCTCCCGTTGATCGTCGATTTGCTCGAGCGGGCCCAGTAACGTCTCCATTGGAGACTTTGTTGTTACTGTGTCTGGCATATCCAATACTCTTGGTAGCTTGCCAGGCTCTCCGAGAGGGGTGGAGGAATCGAACTCGGGTCGGCCATACTTGCTGGCCATCTATATTTCTCTTTGAAGGAAATGTCTGTTTATCTCTTGTCCCCATTTTTCTAAGGTAACACTCATAGCCATTTGAATGGTACTAAGAGTTGTGCTTTACTGTGAATGATTTCCTTTGCTGATTTTCTGAGTAAGATTTTGAGTTCCTGACCCAAACACAGGAGACGTAATATTTTATTACTTGACACTAATTCCTTTATATTTTCTCTTTCAGCTCTTGCATGTGCAACAAATGAAATATAACTCTTGCATCTGAATTGACTCTTGCAGATAACCTTTAAGAGAAGTTAGTATAATAAATGTCACTTAAGTAAGGGTACTATAATCAATAGCACTAGATAATGATCAGCACATCTCCCACATTTTCTTCTTCTTGCCTTCCTCCCATTGCAAGTTTTTGTATGTCTCTCCTCCAAACATTTGTGCACTGTCAGAATATAGTGATAGACATCTAATTCATTCATTTAACAATATAATTGCTGTACATACATACTAAATATTTGTACAGATGTTTCATTCATTCAATATTGCATATGTATTTACTGATTAATCAAGAACTAAAGAAGTCGGTTCTTGAATTCATATTGTTCAATTATCCATTTTAACCCTATTCTATGTAAGATATTAATATTTTAGACATTTTTGTTAACTCCACAAGAGTATACGTGTTTACGTCCTGCTTGAGAATGATTTTGATTATGCTTTATTTTAAATATAGAGCTAAGAAATCAAATTCATTTCACTTTGCCTTATAAGATTCAGATTTTTCTGATCTCCTATGTGAAACCCATGCTGATGTTTTGCAAGTTATTATCAACTGAGAACCAGAATCTAAAGCAATGGAATTGAAAATATTTTAAAGAGAAATAGAACAGAATTACTGTGACCATAATGTTCATTTACCATGAAAGTGTTGTCATACCTTTTTATTCATGAAAGTTTTCTGATGTTATCCATTTATTAGGATGAAATATATTTTACATCCTCTAAAAATTCTTTCAGAGGCAAATCTCATTTTTATGGAGATCATACAGCAGGGAATTTAATTGCTTTTTTGTTACTGAATGTGACTCTGATATTTTCTAATATAGTTAGAAGCAGTGGTACAAACTACATCTCAATAGAATTTTCAACTTAGCATTTTATGGTTTCTAAAACCTTATCTTCTTGGATGTATTTAAGTTTTGCAGTGACTGGGGGATAGAGGAGAAAAGTACGTGTGGTTTCTTGAGTGCTAAGAGGACAAAAATGCTCTGCCTTGAATACTACAAAACTTTTTTTAGTTTAACTTCCCAGTTATTTGATTCTGATTTTTATTCTGTGGAGACTCTGTACATTTCATTGCCCTTAAAATACTTAACACTCTTCAATTTTTAGATTGCAATGTAAATACTTTATATCTATAGAAAAGCAAATAATTTGGTCCAGTAGAGTAATAACTATAAACCCTCCTTAGTAAATTTGTGTCTATATTCCTGGTTTATAATATGTCTATATGGATATTTTTCTTTGAATTAATTGCAAACTATGTCTAATTCACTTATTTAAAAATGAGCTAAGTAAAAATATTGGTATATGTTTATCTTACATTTGTATGAGTGTCATAATTTTAACTTAAGTCATTTTCCTTTAACAATGTCGTTGATTCACTAACGGAGCTGGAAGAGCCTTCTCCTCATTATCACTTTACTTCAATTCATTCACAACCTCTTAGAATCAAGAAATAAATCGTCTTTTTTCCCCTTTGCATTTTTTTCTACTACAGTACATTCCACATGAAAAGCACCAATCACTTTATAGGTATTCATCTAAATTTCATATACGTCATAATAGAACCATCACCACCAACAAAAACCTTGGGAGATTGGCTATGGCCACAGGTTAGGGTATAGGGAGTAAGGCCAAAACTTCAAGTAATAAAATGCACAGAGGGGAAGATAACATTAATTAGGAAGCTGATCTCTATCTTTTTGATTTTATGAGCCTTGACACCTAAGGATAGTAGATGCATGATACACGGGACAGATAGATTGCTCCAAAGCTGAAAGCCTGCTTCATGAGCAAAGGGGAGGAGGCAACTGGAATAGAGAAGGGATCACTAAGCAAAAGATGGCTGGAAGAATCAGTCAGGATGGGAGATGTGTGCAGAAAGTAGGTAAAGGACTAAACATGATAACCTCTCAGGGTCTGTATTGCAAACCATAATGCCCAAAAGTAGAGTGAGATTATGGGGAATCATGTCTGACATGGAGGCAGGGGGAGGGTGGGAAAGGGGGTTATACTGGGGATATTGGTGATGGGGAATGTGCACTGGTGGAGGGATGGGTGTTTGATCATTGTGTGACTGTAACCGAAACATGAAAGCTTGTAACTATCTCACGGTGATTCAATAACATTTAATAAATAAATAAATAAATAAATAAATGTTATGAGCCTTAAAATCAGAAGTCTATGAGACTTCTTATTGCAAATAAATGTGGAAGATCAATTGTTAATAGAATTTTCATTTATGATTAGCACTATTCATTTATTCCAAAGAGGACTGACACAATCATAAATACTTTTTATGAACATCATTCATTTAATACCAGTTAAAGTGACTTTCACGTTAGGAATATATTAGGGTCTTTAAAAACTGTAAAATATGGGTATTCAATAGGTATAGGTGAGTTTTTCATATTATTACTAGTGATCTAGGAGAAAAGCTGAAATCATGAGATATTTAAAGCCGTTTCTGATGTCGTCTAATGAAGTGCTTGTGTATTTCTGTGCCATACACATTTTGACAAATTTGTCACATAAGAAACAAAAGAAAAGGACAATTGGAGATCTCATTTATATTTAGAATCTTAATATTCAGGGCCATGTTGTGCTCCTTAGGAAAAGCTTTTTAAATGTATTTTAAAGAAAGCATACTTAGTAGTTCCATCAAACAAGCCAATTTATGACAATTACTTGGTTCTGCATCAATTGGAGGTAGGGAAACTGTTAAATAACAGTTTTACTGAAATTGATCTTGTTTAAAAATAGACGTTTTCTTTTACAATAAAAAGTTAAGCTTGATAACAAAAATTTATTCTGTCATTATTAAAAAAGTTGAGAAAAATTTAATCTTGGCATTTGACCTATAAACTCCATTAACAGTTTTCTCGTCCTGAATGGAATACTCATAACAACAACCTAGTGAGGGAGGCATTAATTATCCAAGAGGCACTGAAGAGCAAGTAAGGCCATTATCTAGTAATACGGACATTGGCTAGCATTTTTCCCCTTTTTCTTCTCCATAGCATGAAATAGTTAAGAAAAGTTTAAAGTTCCTCTCAAATTCAATTATCCTATACCTTGAAATTTGACCTCATTTTTATTCCTTATGATTTTGAGTTTCATCAACCAATTACAAGATGAGAAAAAATAGGTAGAGTTTATAAGATGATTTAATGACATGTAATCTCCTAAAGAATGGAAAGAAAAAATAGTGCATGCGAAGGAATAAATGATCTTCTTCAGGACATTTTAAAGTCCTCTTATAACACAGGCTTATCATAAAACTCTGGTGGGAAAATGAATAAGTAAAAATAAGCTCCTATCTGTGACAAAGCCAGTTATTATATTTGCAACTAACAAAAGAGTGTTTACAAAGCTTTAGTCAATCATTTGTTTCCCAGACAAAACAATTAAACTTAAAGTGACAACAACCCCCTAGAATGCCAAATTCTTTCCCCTTTAAGTAAATAACCTCACCTTAGAGTTAATTCACCAATTCTTGGGAAAAGGATAAATGAAATTCAACTTACTACTGAAAATATTAACTTATTGCTGAAAAAATTAACAGTGACTATGGCAAATATGTTTCTGTTTGATTCAGTTAGGCTTCTTTTGATCTTTAATGTACGATTTTTCCTGCTTAGTTCTTTTCATAATTTAGCTAAAATTTACTTGTGACAAGAAGTATGGACAGATATGTCCCCCCCTCTACCCCCTGATTTTTGTTTGTTTGGGGCCACACCAGCTGTGCTCAGGGCCTCTTCCTGGCCTTTCACTGAGTGATTATTCTTGTCAGAGCTCCAGGGACCATATGGTGTGCCAAGGATCAAACACATTTGACACATACGAGGCAAGTGCTGTACCTGCTATACTACTGCTGTGGCCATGATTTTTGTACAGAATATTCCTCACTATTTTTGAGAACAATGAAAATAAAAGAAAATGAAAATGAAATGGAAAATGATTTTAAACAAGTTTTTTAAAGGTGAAATAAAGCCACCAAAAGCTTTCCAGCTTTCTCTAGATTTTTTTTTTTCTACAGAATTTTGGTCTCTCAGTTCTCAAGTGTCTTTAATTTTAATTCTCCTTAGAGAAGATGTTTTCACTTTTTAATTTTTTGTTTTATTTTATTTTATTTTTTATTTTTCTATTATAAATTATGGGCCTCTGAAATCCACATAATCTTTCAAATAAGTTTTCTTCCTACTGGGTACAGTGAATAGAAATTCTTAATTGAGGTTGTATTATTGATGAATGATGAGCGATAGCACAGCGGTAGGGCGTTTGCCTTGCACGCAGCCAACATGGCCGACCCGAGTTCGATTGCTCCGCCCCTCTCGGAGAGCCCCGCAAGCTACCGAGAGTATCTCGCCCGCATGGCAGAGCCTGGCAAGCTATCCATGATGTATTTGATATGCCAAACACAGTAACAACAAAGTCTCCAATGGAGACGTTACTGGGCCCGCTCGAGCAAATCGATGAACAACAGGAGGACAGTGACAGTGACAGTGATGAGCAAATTAATTTCTTAAATTGGGTGAGCTCTTCACAATTGGTCCAGCTATTTGGATGTGGTCAGGAGTCAGTTGATGAAGTAGCTTGTTAGTGACCTATCAACTGGGCAGGCTTATTTATTATGCATAATTGATTAAAACTGACTAGTTATGCCCTCTCCAGAAGGAATCCCAGTGACCATGAGCTTCTACAAGCATGGCTCTGGCATGAAGGTACCAGGACTATTTTCTGAACTGCGCGACCGAGCGACATTTCCTGATATGCAAAGTGATCAATGAAAAGTAAATGATCTAGCATTTGTCCCTGAAAATCAGACTTGAATGGTGATGGGAAAATCTGAGCAAAAGATAATACCCAACCGAAATACAACTGGACTGTGTATTTAACTATGGTGCTATGCCACCCTGGGAGGGGAAGGGTGTCTGTCCCTCTGCCTGTTCCCCTTTGCAGCGGCGACATGGTGGCCTGCATCTTTTAGAGCCTAATGAACAGCCAGGTATGAGACTGCATTGATGAGGCATGTGGGGCTTCATGGGATGGGGGCAGAATCGACCCTGCTCCCTGCCATGACAATGCTCTGGGTTGACACCCTCAAACGCCTCCTCTGACTTCTGATTGACCATGATCCCAGAGGCACACATACCAATCTGGGAACCCAGGGGCTTCTGGCAGTAATCCCTATAGGTTTATTATTAAAATATCAGAAGTCCAAATTTGCGTGGCCACTATTGTGGCCACAAGACATCATATGCTCTTCATAATCAGCAGTAGAAAACAAATTTTCTAATGATGTCTTTGTGGCAGGTCTGAATGTTGGAGAAAATTCCAAATGACAATGTTGGGTCTTTTTTCGTAATATTGAATGTGATCAATAGAGAGAGAGAGAAAGAGAGAGAAAGAGTAAAGTGGAAATCTGTCAAACAGGCGGGGATGGGTGGGAGGGGGAATATATTGGGGTTCTTGGTTGTGGAAAATGTGCACTGGTGAGGGGAAAGTTGTTTGATCATTGTATGACTGACCGATGTCAAGAGAGGGGTTCGGCAGGACGATGCCATTTCACCGAAACTCTTCAGTGCCACCCTCGAGAACATCATGCGACGACTGGAATGGGAAAGAATGGGAGTGAAGATAGATGGTCGGCAACAACACCACCTCCGCTTTGCTGATGACATCGTTCTAATAACACCAAACATCAGCCAAGAGGCACAAATGCTGGCCGACTTCGACCGTGAGTGTGGAAAGGTAGGACTACAGCTGAATCTTACGAAGACAATGTTTATGAGAAACTGTCTCGTTCCTGATGCTTCATTCGCTCTCAACGGAACGACCATCTCTGAATGCAACAGTTATGTGTACCTAGGTCGAGAAGTCAACATGACAAATGACCTGGCACCCGAGCTGCGCAGGAGGAAGAGAGCGGCTTGGAACACCTTCAAGAGTGTCAAAGAAATAGCTAAGAGGACGAAGAACCTCCGGCTCTGGGCACATCTCTTTGATTCCACTGTTCTTCCTGCACTAACATATGCCTCAGAGACCTGGGCCCTACGCAAACAGGATGAGAACTCTATTTGGGTCTTCCAAAGAGGAATTGAAAGAGCTATGCTTGGAATATCACGTTTCACTCAAATGAGAGAAAGAATCCGGAGTTCTGACATCTGTCGATGATCAAGAATCAGGGATGCTGTCTCGTTTGCCAAGGTGTCAAAAATCAGATGGGCTGGTCACGTAATGAGATTTAAAGACGACCACTGGACTAAAGCTGTTAACGACTGGATTCCACGGGATGTCAAAAGACTGCGTGGCTACCGACCTACCAGGTGGTCAGACTTCTTCATCAAGATCATGAACGATCGGTTTGAGGCTCTTCTTGTTCCTAGAGCGAACAGATGCCATTGGGCTACACTAGCACTTGACAGGGACAAATGGAGATGTTACTGGCGCCCACTCGAGCAAATCGATGATTAACAGGAAGTTAAGTGATTAAGTGATTAAGTGATGACTTACCAAGACTTGAACTGAAAGGCTTTGTGATTTCTCACGGTGACTCAATTAAAAAAAAAACTGACTAATTAAAGAGTCGGTTTTTATCAAACTTGTCTGACAAGTTCACTGTTCTGACAGACATTAAGTATATCTGTTTCACTTAGATAGCCAACTATATTAAGGAAAGACATAATATCTTCATAATCTTACTTCATCATACTTTTAAGTCTTCTTGACTCTTCATATTCAGAATCTTTCTATTTTAAAATTGGCCTTCAATACTTTTTTTCTATTCTCCTAATTTTGGACCCATATATTTTTTCCTTTCTCCCTAGTATGTGGCCAAATAAATTTAGCTAATAGTTGCTCTAAGTATCCTGAACTGAACCAGAATTTCTGCTACTCTGGGTATTCTTTCTTTTTACACCTCAAATCAAAGAAACTTGCCATAGTTTAGATTTAAATCCAAACTCTAGTTCTGAATATTTCATGAGTATTCGACTCCCTATGAAGTTTTAAACATTGTTAGATTATACATATGATTGTGTTCAAGTTTTATCTTTGATTCATTTTTTTGAGAGTTAATATGAATCTTTATGGGAGAGGCAATGAAGGCAATAGTTTCCTATAACTTTGTAAAGTATGTCCAAAAAAAGTAGAAGGAATAATATTTTCTTTCATATATTGTTGAAAAACAAGCATTTCTATAGATAAGAAACAAATAGTATTGTTTTGTTGAAAATATTAGGACAGGGAACTTTCTGATTGAAGGTCACTTTCACTGGAAATATATATTTGGGGACTAATAGTATCAGTTAATTCTTTGAAGTTCTATTCATTCTAACTTTTGACTTTTGATCTGGAGGCCTTTGAGGCTGGTAGGAAATTTCAGAAAAATCAATCATTTTAAAGCTTCTTGCTAACCTCTTTTTAGATTTACCATTAGATTTTCCATCCAAGGAGGATTTAATAACATATTTCAGGATTAGAATAGCAATATCAAAGCAACAAAAACTCTTCCTAAATCGACCTGGATCAGAACTCAACATCCCAACACATGTGTCCTGTTGTCTTCCAAGCTCACTAAGATATTTTTTTATTTGGTCTCCCAAGACAATCTTATTTAGACATGAGAAATGTATTTTATTTTAACACAAAGAGATAAGCCTGCAGGAAATGGTCTTTCCCATGGTTACAAAACTGTACAATTTCAAGAATTACAGTTTTAGAGTTTAAACAGTTTTTGAAAGCTGATTTCTTTGAGTTGAGTTTAGTTTCAGACTGAAGACTTAGAGAAGGATATGTCTGTAGGGAATGAGATTCCCTACGTTTCAGTTGACTGACAATTGATCTCATCTGTGTGGTACACAAGTTCAACAGTACGTTGTGTGGCTATAGAGAGTATTTATCCTAGATATTCAGCTAGTCTTTATTTCAGCAAAAAAGTCATTTAACATATACAGATAAAATGATTGCTATTTTTTTTTAAAAAATTGCATGATACATATGAATAAAGTCAGAAGATGGAAAAAATCTTTACCACAACACATATCATTTTATACTAAAAAATAATGTTTTGACACCTAAAATGTATTTGTGAGGATATGCTAAAGAGTTACACAAATTGTAAGTATTTGGAAAGTTTTTATTTAGTGGACTTAGACACTGTGGTTAGGATTATATGATATTTGGAGTTTGCCATAGTTTCAGGTGTTGTAATTTGTAAAATATTTTATTTTTACATATTTTTACTATCTTGTATTTTTTAATGCATTCATAGTCTATTGCCGGGGCTGGAGTGATAGAACAGCGGATAGGGCTTTTGCCTTATATGCGGCCCAATCTGAGTTCAATTCCCAGCATCCTATATGGTCCCCCGAGCACAGCCAGGAGTAATTCCTGAGTGCATGAACCAGGAGTAACCCTGGTGCATGGCTGGGTGTGACCAAAAAGCAAAAACAAACAAACAAACAAACAAACAAAAAACATAGTCTGGAACTGAATTAAATAGCTTAGATATAGTTATTGTGCAGCTATCAACATGTTAAAATGAAAATGATTACATGAGGGATACATGTAGAAGGTACTTATGTCTGTTTTAATCAAGAAGTATGCAGGGAGCCAGTCAAGACCATTAAGTGTTTGCTGTTTTGCCTGTATGACTTCTGAATCAGTGGAAGATTGTTTTTCTTTTTCATAAAGATAGAATTATAAATAAAACAAACATAGCAATCCTTATACTTTTTAAAAAAATGAAAACTCATCTGTAGATAGCTGAATGTCTTTTTATTTCATAGCTCACCAGCATGTTATGTGTTCTATGTTCCAGGACAATGTGAGATAACTAGAGTCTAGGATTTTTTATATTATTTCTTCATTTTATAAACACTTTCTGAAATTGGTGGGAGAGCAAACTAGGATCATTTTGTTTAGGGCAAAATTTCTAACATTTACCATGTTCTTCATTAAAAAGAAAATTATACTATGTTCCAGTTTCTACCTCAAAGTCTACAAATTTGACACACAAATTTCTGAGTTTGGCTAGTTTCCCTCCCAGAAATAAATATGGAAGCTACTGTCCATTTTTGCTTCAATCTTTCTTCTCAACCTGTCATTGTCCCTCTTCTCTCTGCACTTCAAATCCTTTCTGCATTTCCCCCTATTATATATTTAAGCTTTAATATAATTTTGTTTGACAACACTGAGCAAGTTAAAGGAAGAAATAAAGAGACAAATAAGATGCAATCACTGAATATGAATTGTGTAGAATGCAGTTTTAAGATTCTTTTGGCTGGTCCCACTATAAGAAAATTATGTTGCAATTCAGTTTACAGATGACTTGATTTGCTAGTGCTGCCAATACAAAATAACACAAATTTGGTGGCTTAAAGATATTTATCTATAATTTTTTTCCAGTTCTAGAGATCCAAATCAAGGTGTTGGCTAAACTTTCTCTGACACACAAAGGGGAGAGAATCTTTTGTTGAGTCTTTCTAGCTTCTGGTGATTTATAGGGCAGTCTTTGATATTCCTAGATTTGTAGTTGCAGTATTTTAATCTTTGCCTCGTTCATGACATTCTAAGGAAGAGAGTCACCAAAATCCAGTATGACCTGAGTTTTATTTATTGATTTAAAAATTTGGGGGCCCGGAGGTATGGTGCCGCCAGCAGGTCAATCTGTACCTGTAAGGCGAGTGCATCAGCAGCCTGATGGCACCTTCAGGCCTTCAGATACCCCCAAATTGCTGCCGTGCCTTTGATCAGACCCCAAAAAACTTGGGGCAAAGTTTACCAAGAAAGTAACCGGCCAAAAGTTAGGTATGTGGGAGACACACCCACAAACCACCTTCGGCTCAGCTATATAATTGGAGGCATGGCTTCTCTGGTTTCTGATCAAACTGATTAACAGCCATGATCCAAGAGGCTCAGAAACGAATCTCGGAACCTAAAAGCTTTTGGCAGAAATGCGTCCTGTTCCTGCAATAGGTTACTGGTGCTGGGCCACTCCAGGTGGGAATAGGTTTCGTGCCTTGGCCTGTTACCCTTGGCGACCTGGTGACCGTCATCCTCCAGAGGCCACAGGATAGTCAGGTTTGGGCCTGCAGTGACTAGACATGCAGGGCCTCACCAGATGGGGGTGGAACCGGCTCTTTCCTCCCCATCCCAGTGAGACCTCGATTTGCCACTTACAAATGGCTTCTCTGGCTCATGATCAAGCTGATTAATGGCCATGATCTCAGAGACTCAGAAACAAATCTCAGAACCCAGCGGCTTTTGTCAAAAATGCATCTGGATCACATACACAGTCATGGCTCCAGAGGCAAAAGGACTTAATCCAGAGCCTGGCAGCTTGCGGCAGAAAAGTGAATGGACCATGCATTAAGCTATGGCACTATGCCTCCCCGGGAGGGAATGGGTGTTGCTCCCTTCTGCCTCCCCCCCCTCACACCCCCCCAGCAGCAAGGTGGCCGCTGCCTCAGAGCTTATTGGAAAGCCAGGTATGAGCTGGCAGTGATGGGGCAACTGCAGTCTCATGGGAAGGGGGTCAGTACAGGCTTGTTCTTCATGCCCTATCGAGGTCACGAGTTACTCCCCACGAGCGGCTTTCCGGCACAGAGATGGTTCCAGAGGCAAAAGGACTTAATCCAGAGCCCGGCAGCTTGTGGCAGAGAAGTTAATGGACCATGTGTTAAACTACGGTGCCATGCCTCCCAGGGATGGAACGGGTGTTGCTCCCTTCCACCTTTCTCTTAGACATTTGTCTTTTTCCATCTGATTTACTGATTCATCCCTCCCCCATTTCCATCGACATTACAGCTTTCTTTATAGCAGAGTAATATGACATTCTGTCCTTTTTATGTGTGGTTGTTTAATTGTTTTTGATTTGGAGGTCATAGCTGATGGTTCTTATGCCTTATTCCTAACTCTGTGATTAAGGTTCACTTTTGGTAGGACTTAAGGCAGCAAATATGATGCCAGCGATCAAGCCAGAGTCGATTGTATGAAAGGCAAGTGCCTTAACCCCTATTATATCTCTGATCCCTGTTCCACTATGTTTATATACAATATCTTTATCCACTCACCTGTCCTTGTGTTTCTTGACTGTTTCTAGATGTTGATTATTGAAAGTAGTGCCTCAGCAAACTTAGATATACATTTCCCCCAAAAATTTGTGTTTCATATTCTTGATAAATATTTAGGAGTAGAGTTGCTGGATCACATTGAAACTGGCCCAAAGAAATTAAGAGTCAAATTCAATATTAGAAACAAGAAAACATGTCTGGTTAGAATAGTTGAGAATATTGATAATTTCCCTCTTACCTTTTCCTAAAGTACAAGAAGGTTGAAATCTTAATCAGAAATCTTTATTTGTAGTTACATCAGAAGTATGCTTCAGGAAATTACCCTGTGTGTGTGTGTGTCTCTGTGTGTGTATTTTAATCACCCTGATGCTCTCTAGCCTGTAATCCCCCCAAATACGTTTCCCTATTACTATTGAAAAGCTCTTCTTGTGACCATTAAGAAAAAATGGTTCATCTGATGACCTAAGCTTTTCGTCTTTCAACCTGCAGACTTGCTACCAGTAAAACTCTTTTTTTCTGCCCATCAATGTGTCTTTCATTTGATTGGTTTTTGAGCACTAGTGGAAACTTCTTGCAGTTACAACTTGATAGCTCTATTTTTATTTTTTTGAAAAATCTCCACACTGTTCTCTGTAGAGTTTGTAAGTTTATATTACCACCAATAGTCAGTAGTAATGTAAAATTTTTCATTTTTTCCCACACAACAGCAAGTAATTGTCCTTCCTAGGCTTTTTAATATAAGCAATTCTCAGTGGTATGAGGTTATATCTTGACATTTTTGATATGCAGTTTTCTAATAACAAGTGATGTTTGAGTAATTTTTATATGCCTATTGGTCATCTGTATGTCTCCTTAGAGAAATGTATATTCAGTTCTTCTATTTTATGATGGAATTGTCTATGTTCTCTTGCTAAGTTTTGTGATCTATCTATCTTGGATATTAGTCTTTTGTTAGATGTATGATGTGTATTTTCTCCCACTCAGTATATTTTTGTTGTAATAATACTTTCTCTTACTGTTCAGAAGATTTTTATTTAGATGTAATCAATTTCTTTATTTCTGCTTTTGTTTTTATTGCCAAATGTAGTTAAATCACCAAAGATTCCACTGAAACCAATATTGAATAGTATTTGACCTATTCTTTCTACAATGTGATACGTACACTAAGGTTTATCATTAAGGTCCTTAATATGTTCTGATTTAACTTTTGTGCATGTTATGAAATAGTGGCCTAATTTTATTATATTCCAACAATGTTACTTGAAGAGATTTAATCTCTGTCTTTCATGGTCTTAGTTCCTTTGTTGTACGTTAACAGTCCATATGTGTGAGGGTTTATTTCTGGACTTTCAATTCAAATCCACGAGGGGAGGGGTGCTGGAGGCAGACAGAGATTGTGTGGCAAGTAGGTTGCTCATCTTGCAGGCAGCCTACTTGAGTTCTATCCCCAGTACCACATATATTCTCTCAAGCCCCAGCAAGAATGATATCTGAACAAAAAGCCAGGAGTAAGTCCTGTGCAACACTGAGTTTGACCCACAAACAACAAAACACAATTCTATTCTATGGCACTGAGAAACTGTTTTTATTTAATTTCAAATTATTTTGAGTACTATTATTTATAATATAATTTAAAGTCAGGGAATATGATAGGCCTCCCCACCTTTTGTTCAGAATTGTTTAGGCTACTTTGGTTTTGTGAATCCATAAAAATTTTATTTATTTATTTTGGCTTTTTGGGTCACACCAGCGATGCACAGGGGCTACTCCTGGATTTGCACTCAGGAATTACTCCTGGAAGTGCTCAGGGGACCATATAGGATACTGGGAATTGAACCCAGGTCGGTCATACGCAAGGCAAATGCCCTATCCACTGTATTTTTGCTCCAGCCCCCATACAAATTTTAGCATTAAGTTTGGGTTTATTTTAACTTAACTAATTACATTGTATCTATTTATATTTCTATTGCATCTATTTCTATTTCTATATAGTATTTACTCTATTTCTAAAGAAGTTCACAGGCTGAGAGGTGCCTGGGATTAGGACTTCACTATATATTTTGAAGAGATGAAATCCAATGCATAAAAACAAGTAAGAATGCATAATGAAACAAGTTTCATGAATTCTATTTGTTTTCACTATGATTTTTTTCTATTTCATTCGATTACAAAACAAATAAAGATAGCTTTTGACCCACTGAATTGATTTCATGACCCACCAATAGCTATACACTAGGCAGTGTTTTAGGAAGAAAGACACACATATACATGAATAGTTACAAAATATTAGCGGTGCTAAAAGAAGACTGTATAATAGGAATACTTTAGGATGGTGAAATCTATTTTAAAAATGAATGTTATGGAAATCTGCACAAAGGGCAACCTGGTTGAGTCTTAAAAGACAAACTGAAGTCAGAGTGGTTGGGGTGGAGATTTGAGACAGAATCGAAGGAAGAGAAAGTAGGTATGTAAAGCAGTCTGACTCTTGGGAGCATCATGAATTAGTGAAGACACTTTATGAAGAGATCTTATATACGGTGTTGTTTATACAATGTGGAGAGTTTTGCTCATCTTCGATAATGGTGGAAAACTGTAGACAATAATAGCAGTGATTAAGAATTTGAGTGAGAGGGCTGAAGTGATTGCACAGCGGGTAGGGCTTTTGCCTTGCACACGGCAAACTTGGGTTCGATTCTCAGCATGCGTTATGGTCCTCCGAGCACCGCCGGGGTAATTCCTGAGTACAGAGCCAGGAGTAACCCCTGTGCATCGCCAGGTATGACCCAAAAAAGCAAAAAAAAAAGGATTTGAGTGAGATTTATTCAAGCTTAAATTTGAGTGTGACCTTAAGTTACTTTAAAAAAAAAATCTTGATTCTCTTATATAATAAAGAATTACAGTGTCACCTACTACATGGAGTTGTAGCAGTAAACATGTTATTAAATTAGCAGTTTTGTCTTTCCTACAGTAAGCCCATAGTAAATGTTAATTATTCTTTTTGTTATTATTATTGAATAATTTTAAGCGAGAAAGTAACAAGTGAATAAATGTTAAAAAAAGGCTTGAAGATCTTCAGAAAAATTTATAGCAAATGCCAGTACTTCTCTACAGTGCCAAAGTCCATATTTCATAAATATTTATTTTATTCCCTCTTCTCCAAGATTAATTGAGATAATTGGTTGGTTGAGTGTTTTCTGTAGTTCAATGAAAACTCTCTCCATAGCCAGTTCACGTGACAGTGGTACTTTAAATGCCGAGGTAGGGATGTTTACACTTAAAAAACTTCTCTTTGCAGAAAGGTCTTGCACACACATGTACACCACCACCACCACACCATAATCACACCATGCCACACCACACCACACCAAACAACAACATCTCACATCACATCACATCACATCACACTACATAACCCACACCACACATAGCAAGCAAAAAATACCCCTGTGGTAAGGGAATAAGGCAACTTCCAAGTATGGATCAAAATGATATGTGATAACAGAGTCTGTATAACTAAGGTTTTGTATAATCAAACATATTTTCACATGGCACATTACAGAATATTTATCAAAGTTCTTGATTAAAATCCAATAAAATAAAATAAATTTTCAATTACTACTTGAGTTTTTTTAATTGGATTTTTTAATTATTTATTTATTTTGAATACCCATCCCTCCACCAGTGCCCATTTCCCACCACCACAGGTCCTAGTATCCCTCCCACCCCCCATCTCCCCCATCCCACCCTGCCTCTGTGGCAGGGCATTCCCCTCTGTTCTTTCTCTCCTTTTGGGTGTTGTGGTTTGCAAAAGAGTTAAGCCTGATTTTCAGGGAGAAACGTTGAGTGATTTACTTTCCATTGATCACTTTGCATATAAGGAGATGTCGCGTAAGTGGCCGCTTGGTTTGGAAAAAATGTCCTGTTACCCGCATGCCAGAGCTATGCTTGTAGAGGCTCATGGTCTCCGGGGTTCCATCTGGAGAAGGCATACTACTTGAGTTTAATATTGTGGTTTAAATAGGAGGTTTATTTCAATTTTTTAAAATCCCCTTTGTTTAAACCACCTCCATTTTGTCCTGACCTTATGTCCCTACCCACCACTTTCCCTGGACAGGTGCCTTCACATTATAAAGATCAAAATTCAACACTCGCACAAGGAACAGTTACTGTAATTCCACCGCATGTGGTGAATGTATCCGGGCAGAATCTGTGTTTCAATTCCACCCAGAGGCAGCTGCCTGCAAATTGAGCCAAATGAGAGTCGGCCAAATGAACCGCGGCAATTAATAGATATCAAATGAAGGTGGAGGAAACCATCCAGGGGAACTTTAGGTCAGTCCAACTGCAGGAGCAACTGCCAGAGCCGCCCAACCTTGTCGCAGCCCTGTACCGTCTGCCTGGGCTGCAGCTGAACCTTTCCCTAATACCAAGCAATAACCGCCAGATACTGATGCGCTCCTGTGAGCTCGCCCAGACTCTTTTGCTCTGCCGTGCTCTGAAGGTCTCATTTCTCATTTGTCCTCTGGTGTTCTCAAGGCTGCAGGGCTGGGTGACGCATTGACTCATGAAGCATTGATTGTGTTTTGCTTTTGCTGAAGGCGACCCTGTGGATCAGAGCAGTGAAGGTCGCTTGCAAATTCTTTTCCTGGCTCTGGCTCTTCAAAGACTCCCTTTCAGGCTTGAAAGCTAAGGTCAGAGAACTCACCCGCCAATGCAGAAATTTTTGTAGCTACCTCTCCTGGTAAGAAAAAAAGACAAGGGCTATAAGTAGAACTTGATGGAGGTTTTTATGACACCAGCATGGAGTGGGTGTGGTGGAGGAAATATTGTTCAAGAAATTTAGTTTCCTTAATGCTCTGGTCTGTTAAACTCAATGACTTCTGTACTTTGCAGCAACTATTAGTGGGTCAGCTCTCTTTTATGGGCAGAACTTCTGAAGAGAGATTTACATGACAAGCTCCCATTTCAGTGCTTGCTAAGAGGCTTAGTACATTAAACTTTTGAAAGGTTTTGTAAACTCAGCTCTCTCTCTCTCTCTCTCTCTCTCTCTCTCTCTCTCTCTCTCCTTGATATTTGTGGTTCCTAAAATACACCACACAATTGCCTGAAGCAATTATGTACAATATTGCCTGCATATTGTTCATTATAGACAATGCAACATTCATTGGTTTGCTTTCTAGATACAAAACAAGTAGGGAAAGGCAGATCTTAAGCCCTCTTGTTAGACACTTAATTTTGGTTTTATTCTGTAGCACTGTAGCACTGTCCTCCCGTTGTTTATAGATTTGCTCAAGCAGGCACCAGTAACATCTCCATTGTGAGATTTGTTCTTACTGTTTTTGGCATATCAAATGCACCACAAGGAGCTTGCCAGGCTCTGCCATGTGGGCGAGATACGCTCATAGCTTGCCAGGATCTCTGAGAGGGGCGGAGGAATCGAACCCGGGTCAGCTGCGTGCAAGACAAATGCCCTACCGCTGTGCTATCGCTCCTTGTGAACTATTAAAAATTTAGATAATAATGAGAAACCAAAGAATTACCCTAGAGTACTATTGTCCTGAGACAGGTAAAATACATTTCCTCTGGGGCAGAAACTAACATAACTTACACCAAAAACTTCCGCAGGCTTCAACTAAAAGCCTCACAGAAATGAGAGCATCGGTTTTAACTTTGACCGAACACCTGTGACATCTGTGTAGGTAAGAAAACAGTCTATAAAGGCTCCACCTCAGACCTAATGTTTCAGATTTTTCAAGTGGTGGCTTAGATGGCAGAATTTCAAGGAAATTTCACAGAGGAGTCTGTCAAAGTTATCAAATAATAGATTCAATCCTCAAAATATCTTTCAAATCAAAGATTTTTATTGTTAAATGGCAAAAGAAAAAGGGGGATACATGAAAAGTATATCAGGAGCTTTCTACCCAACTTCTGGATTCGCATATGAAGCTTCTTTCCAGCCTTAGCAGGAGATATTACTCAGTTTTAAAATTAGTGTTTCATGTCAAGATTGCTTAGCTTTAGTCTTCTTGAACCAGCAATGGTCCATGACTCTATTTCATGACTCCATTTCAACTTTTAAATGCTGGCAATTCTATGTACCATTTAGTCCAACACCTCAGAGCAAATGCCAAATATGATTATATGCTGTGAGCTATTGGCTGTACTGAGTTCCAAACACTTTGAACTTGTCTTTTGACATTTTAGATTCTATGTTACCATGAAGTCTTCTCTAGTTTTGATTTTTCTCTTATGTTTTCCTTTTAAAAATTCTTCTCTTTGACTTTGACCAGGAGAAATATCAGCTCAGGTGACACGTTGACCTCTGCTATGAACTAATACTCAGAGTCCAGTTTTAGTTTCTTAAAGATCAGTTTAACTTGAAGTTCCCTAAGATTTTTCTCTCTCTTTGCGTTATCTGTTAGGATTAGATTTGCTTGCAAGTGACAGAAAAGCAAAAATCACATTGGTTTAAATGTAATAATTGTTTATGTTTTCATTTTATAAAAAAACCTGGAATGGAGGAGCCATCTGTGAGCTTGACTCCATGATCATTAGAAAATAAGATTCCTTCCATTTGTTGCTCTGCTTTTTTACTATGTGACTTGGATTTCATTACATAATGTGACTGCCTAAACTCCAGACATGTGCCCCCTATTCCTGCCAACAGGAATAGTGTTCTCTCATGGTGTTCTTTAAGAACACTATTTAAGGTGGCTGGAGCGATAGTACATTGGGCAGAGTCCTTGCCTTGCATGAGGACCATCCAGTTCAATCCTTAGTTCCCCCTATAGTGACCTGGTTCCTGAGCCCTGCCAAGAGTGAGCCCTGAGCACAGAACCAGAAATAAGTCTGCGCACTGCCAATTATGCCCCCCCAAACAAAACAATAAGAGCCAAATAAAAAGGAACAGTAAGCTTGCCTGTGACATTTTCCCTTTCCAGCCCATTAAGCAAAATTTGAACATAGCTGAATTCAAAGGAGCTGGTGAATGTTGTGTTTATTCAGGAATAGCTTTTGTAGATAGAAATTGGAGTTTCAGGAAAATTATTGATAGTATGGTGGATACGGTGTTTTCCTTGCATGTGGCAAACCCAGAGATGATCCTTGACATACCATATGGTCCCCCGACCCCTCCCTGAAGTGCTCCCTGAGAACAGAGCCAGGAGCAAAACCTGAGTACTGCCAGGTATGGCCCCAAAACAAAAACAAAAACAAAAACAAAAAAAACTAGAAAAATGGGAAATGACACATCCTTAAAGAAACAAAGGGCTGTGTAGGATGACACTGTTTTTTCCTACCTGCATAGCCTCAGGTAGTTTAAGTATATTGGGTTGCTCCCATCACAGTACTCCCATTCCTCTGTGTTTGTTTGTAACTTCTTTCTTTGTGCTCAGTTGACTTGTGAATACTGTTTTTCTCTTCTCCCTTAGTCCTTTGCATAGTTTTTTCAGAGCAATGTCCTTTTTGTATGGACACAAGAAGACATGCTTTTGTAATGTGACTTTCAGTGATACTTCCCTCCTGGGCATCTGTTCTCTCACCTAAGCCTCAGCTGCCTTTACTTCCTAGCACCCCCAAAAGCAGGGTCCCAAAGAGGGCCTGGATGGAACCAGGGCAAGCGGTAAGCTATGTGTTACCCTGGCATTGAGATGGGCCTGTACAAAGAGCCATAATGCTTAACTATAAGTTAAGAGCTTGGGCACGGACAAATGCTGTCATGATCCAAAAAGTAATAACTAGCTTTGGACCCTGCTAGGGTTAGGAATGATTAATCTGGCCTGAGTGCTGTAGTCTATCTGAGTCTCTGGCAAGATGTTCGCAGGAGAGCTGCCCTATAAGCCTCAATGTTATCTCTTACTGTGTCCATCGAAAATAGCTAGTATTGAGATGTTCATAGTTACTGGACTAGGGAAAAGAGAAAAACACCTTAAGGGGTATTTTGACCTTGGGCAGTCAGGAAGGGCTTTGGAATATCCTAGGTGGCATTCCCTTTGAACTTGGGGGGGTCCTCAGGAAGGGCTTTCTTATGTTGATTTGGCTACTTGACTGGGTGCAGTGTTATCCTGGAGAGACAGGAGTGAATGGAGAGAGGATTGGAATAAACTGCAACAAAGACCAACCAGCCTGGCTCTTGCATCTTCCTTTGTCTGCCCTTGGCCAACAGCCATCCTGATCCAGGCCACACACAGAGGCTCAAGAGCACCGAACATGGGCGGTGAGACAGAGCCGTCCAGAGAGCCCGCGAACACACAACCTTCAGCATGCGTAGTTTTTACAGGGCTGGATTAAATTAAAAGAGCATTATTGCTAGAGCTCCAGCACTTCACAAAACACTAAAGTAACAGAGCAGATTAATGAGCTAAATAAATGACAAGCCACATCTTTCAGTGACTTCTGAGGATGTAACCCCTTCCTTCCTTATTTAACATGAAGTTTATTCTGAGAATTGTATAGTGCCTCAGAGCAGTTCCAGAGTTGACACAATCTCCAAAGGTGTGGTTGTTGCTATTGAATAATTACTTGGATTTAGATCACCTTCCTCCTTTTAAAAAATTATTTATTTATTTATTTATTTTTTGGGGGGGGTCACACCCGGTGGTGCACAGGGGTTACTTCTGACTCTGCACTCAGTAATTAACCCTGTCGGTGCTCAGGGGAGCATATGGGATGCTGGGAATCAAACCTGGGTTGGTTGCCTGCAAGGAAAACGCCTTACCCTCTGTGCTATTGCTCCAGCCCCCTAGATCACCTTCTTATCCAGTTATATAAGCGGTAGCCTCATTAGAGAAGAAATTTTTCATGGACGCTTTGAAGATGGAAGGAAATTCAGAGATCATTTTAAGTCCTGAGAAGTTATATTTATTGCTTCAGGTTACACAGCTCTCTGTGTTGGAGCCAAAAGAAAACCCTAAGACCATAGGTGTTTATTCTGTACTCTTTCTCTGATATGATCTAGGGAAGCTAATACTCTCATCTTGGAAACTTTAGCTGAGTTCTTTGTGGTGTGTGTGTGTTTAAAATATATTTTTCCCCTTTATTTAAACATTAGGGCTGGAGCGATAGCACAGCGGAAGGGCGTTTGCTTTACAAGCGGCCAACAAGGCCGACCCGAGTTTGATTCCTCTGCCCCTCTCGGAGAGCCTGGCAAGCTACCGAGAGTATCTCACCTGCACAGCAAAGCCTGGCAAGCTACCCTTGACGTATTCTATATGCCAAACACAGTGACAACAAGTCTCACAATGGAGACGTTACTGGGTCCTCTCAAGCAAATCGATAGACAATGGGAGGACAGACAGTGCTACAGTGCATTTAACACTGTGGTTTTCAAAGTTGTTTATTATGCATTTGTTACAGGCATTAAACATTCCAACACCATCCCCCAACAGTGAGACCTTCCCTCCACCATTGTCCCCATTTTCCCAATCCCCCACGTCTGCCCCCTTAGCAGGACCCCTCTCCCCAATTTTATTTTATATTGCTTCTTACAACTAAATAGCTAATGTAATTATCAAAAAAAGCTTCAGTAAAAAAAATTGTGAAACTGTTATATATCATCATGGGGACATTAAGTCCTGTCTGAGGGTTTACTAAGCAGTTGTTGCTTCTGTATTAATATTTGTTTTGTTTTGTTTTTTTTTGCATTAAGTTTAGTTGGCTTTCATGTTACTTTCCCATCTAATTTGGTGTGTTTCTACTGGAATATCAATATGGTAGAGTTTGGCGGTGTTGTGGGGTCAAGAACGTATATTCCAGAAACTTCAGAATATTTAACTGAGCAATGAGCTTTTATGATGGTGGTTGTGGAATATGGATGTGGCTGCTGAGGGTTCTGGAAGTAAGTTCTGAGGGGTGAGAGGAAGCTTCACTGCAAGAAGACCCTGGAAGTAGAGGAGTTCTTTGTAAGTATATTCTATAGAAATTCATGGAAGCACATGTCTGGTTGGGAGGACTCGATGTACTGCTCCCCTGAACTTCTGGACTCTGACTGCTCTACTTTTAAAAATTCCAAGTATTTGACTTTAATTTTTCATGAAATATTTATGACATAAAAGCCAGAGCAATATTACAACAGCTATGGTGCTTGTGTTGGACATGGCCTACCCAGGTTCCATCCCAGATGGTGCCCAGAACCTCCACGAGTGATTCCTGAGTGTAAAGCCAAGAGTCAGCCCTGAGCACCAACAGGTATAGCACCCTGTCCCCCCCCCAAAAAAAAACCCCCCAAAAATTATGAAAAACCTAAAGAAAATAAAATGTCACTGTAGTCCAAAGCCCAGATTAGTCATAAGTTACCTGAAACTTTGATATATTGCATTTCTGTCCTCTCCCTAGCTCTAACACATTTGTTTTGCTGCTTCTGCTTTTTCTTCCTTTCCTCTTCCTCCTTTGACTCTTCCCTTCTTTTCTTATTTTCCTCATCCCCATGTAGTAGTTTTCTTCCTCTCCCCTTTCCCATCTCCCTCCTTCCATCTTTTCTCTGCATTCTTTCTTTTTTTAATCTTTTAAAAAATAGCACATTGTCGATATGAATGGAAACTGCTGTTTACCTTCCCCTGGTTCTTCTCCTCCTCTCTTTTTCCTTTTCAGAATGTTCAAAAATTATTTGTCCTCTCTGCAAGTTGGTATTTCTAGGACCAATTTTATTATGATTTTTAGTACTAATATCAATTTTTAAACATATACATTTAATATTTTATGTTAGTATATATCAATATTTATCAGAATGCTAAATAGCAGGTTTTTTTATATATTTGTAATTTTTTTTGCTTTATTTCTTTTTTTCTTCATTTTTTATAATTTTATTTATTGAATCACCGTGAGAGCAATTGCAAAGCTTTTGGGTTTCAGTCTTAGTCATACAATGAAAAACCTGCACCTTCACCAGTGCCCATTCTCCACCATCAAAAACCCCAGTATACCCCCATCCCACACCCTCCTGCTACCTGTGGGGCAGATGATTTCCATATTACTTTCTCTCTCTCTACTTTGATTACATTAATATTTTGACACCAGATCAACCATTATTATTTGGGATTTTACCCCAACACTCAGATAGATCTGCTGAAAAGGCAACAGTAGACAATTTGTTTTCTATTGCTGGTTATGAATAACATATGATGTCACACGGCTGCAGTAGTGGGCATTTGGCCTTGCAATTTTGGAGTTCCAAAATTTTAACAATTAAATCTGGAGGGATTTCTGCCAAAAGCCACTAGGTTCTGAGATTTGTTTCTGAGTCTCTGGGAACATAGCCATTAATCAGCTTGGTCAGAAGCCAGAGAGGCCATTCCTGGGCGGTGACTTGGGGTCTCCTTGGGGTGGAGAGGAAAGGGCCGGCTCCACCCCCGTCCTGTGAGCTCTGCGTGTCTCGTCACTGTGGGCCCAAACCTGATTGTCCAGTGGCCTCTGGAGGATGGCGGCCACCGGGCTGCCAGGGGGAACAGGCCAAGGCACAAAACCTATTCCTACCTGGGGTGGCCCAGCACCGGTAACATACTGCAGGAACCCGACTCATTTCTGCCAAAAGTCATTGGGTTTCGAGATGTGTGTCTGGGTCTCTGGGATCATGGCTGTTAAGCAGTTCGATCAGAAACCAGAGAGGCCATGCCTCCAATTAGATAACTGAGCCAGGGGTGGTTTGTGGGTGTGTCTCCCATATCCTAACTTTTGGTAAATTTTGCCCGAAGTTTTTGGGGTCTGGTCAAAGGCACAGCAGCAATTTTGGGGTATCTGGAAGTCTGAAGGCGCAATCAGGCGCTAATGCACTCGCCTCACAGGCACAGATTGACCTGCTGGCGGCACCATAACCCCTCTTGCTTTATTTGTTTTTTAATTTTTGAGCCTCAATGGATAGTGCTCAGAAGACCATGGAGTGATGGGGATCAAACCTGGTGTCCCATATACAAAACATGTGTTTCATCTTTTGAGACATCTGCTTGGCCCCAATTTGCACAAAGTGTATATGTGGCATTGTTTTTTTTCTTTTTGTTTATTTTCTAGGAGAATGTTCATATGTCGCACATTTATAAGGGAAGAAATCTTTTATCCTCATATCTGTGACAAGATAAGTTGTTATGTAGAACTCACAAATGTTTTGACAGATTTTAGTCCTATGGAGCCTCCCTTTGACACAAACAAATCTGCTTTGTTTGAGAGCTTCACTTCCTTTGCAGCTTCGCTAACATAAAATTAATTCCTTAGTCTGTCCTCAGCCTTTTCCTGCTTCTATTGCAGGTAATGAGTGTTTTCCATATATTATCAAGAAAGCGCTCTGGATTTCACATTTAGTGTTTAATTACCAATTAATCACTTTCAGTTCTCTTTATCTTTTGGCAGCACTTCAGTTGAATTTAGCAAGAGCCACTCACTTCCACTTGTACTTACTATTTCCACCATATTCCTCAAAAGCCTATATATTACCTGCTAATCTACTCCTTTTAGTTGGTGTGCCATCCCAGTTCACTACATTTAATAATTTATAAGTTAATGCTTTTTTTGTGAAGAGTTATCTATGTTCTGTTTACTGCCAGTGTGAAGCTTTCATTTAAATATTCTATCCTACCAGCTACATATATTTATGTTTGATTTTGTTTGGGGACCACACGTGGTGATGCTCAGGGCTTACTCCTGACTCAGGGATCACTTTTGGAGAGGCACTGGGCATTATATGTGATGCTGGAGATTGAACCTTAGTTGACTGAATGCAAAGCAAGTGCCTTATGTGCTAGATTTCTGTCCCCAGACAGCTATATTTACTACACTGTTTTAAATTAGAAGCAGATATGTTAACATACAACCATAGATTATTCTGTAAGATTAATTTTTGAGGCTAATTTTTACATTTAATATCTGAAAATCACTTCATGTGAATTCATCCCATGAACTCTACAAGTTTTGGACCAGTGAGACATTTAGATGCAAACTCACATATTAAAAATGGGGGGTTATATTGAAAAGTCTATTTCAAACTTCCTAACATTGTTAAAAATGTCAACATACTTTATGTACTATGTATTTTTAATTTTAGGGAGTCCAATTTTGCTTGGGTGGGAAAATTTAACGAAAGTCAAGTTTAAGGGTGAGGTTCAAGGAGACAGCCAATCAGTCCTTTCTATTTTGCTTTAATCTAAGTACTTTCAAACTCCAATCACTAAAAGTTATGCTTTAATTTTAATTAATTAAAGACAATGGCACAGGATTTTTCTTATCAGCTAAGACTTCAGCTGTTTCATTGTGTTCATTTTTTTCTGTGGTTGCTTTCTTAATAGTAGCTCTATAAATATCACACAGTTTAATTAATCGCCTGGATTTTAATGTATCTTTTGGCAGGAAGTAAATGACATTTTTTTTTCCTGGAAGAAATTAAACCAATGCCTTATACATTAAAATATACATATATATGGTATAAAGGACAAACTTGGTTCATTATGATTTGGTAGGATTATGTGATTTATCATCTGACACTGTTATGTTGTCAATGAGAACAGATTCTACCTCTGTATATATACTGATGACTCTGAAATACATACTCTGAAATATGATTTTGCTAATAAGTGTTTCTACTTCAAAAATTGTAGCCAAATCTCCACTGTGACTTAGTACATCAAGTAACTGAGTATAGAAAGGAGTTATGAACTCATGAACCTTTCATAAAAATGCTAGTCTGCAATGAAATTCTTGTGAGAAAGGTAAATTGAACACTATAGAACGCCTTTTCCTTTCTATAATGCTTAAAATTAATTCGTAATAAAGATAAAATAGTATGAACTTAGCTGAGCATTTATAGAAGTCCCTCTCCTCCATGATTTATGCTTTATAGTAGTGACAAATGGATCAGCAGAAATCTCTAGGAGCTGCTGTTTTGTGGGTCTAGGGCATAAGCATAAGTGGTCTTTGAAGCAGAAAGGATGTGTGATGTCAGATCTGTGAAGGAATCCCACTGTGGACTTGCATAAACCAAGTTAGCAGGTTTGTAAACCCCTGGCAAGTTTGAACGAGGCTGATAAACCCAGCAAGGTAGGGTCTTGCCAAATTGTGAGTTTCAGTAATTTACCACGATTGCTCATTTATTCTTGACAGTTCCATCCTTATTTCAAAAGAAAGCACATTGGCAATCCATGTGGTTGGTTTAGAGAGATGTTTAGAGAAATGTTTCTAACATGCTTTGTGCTTGAGCAGGACAATAACATGTTCATAGTGTCATTCCTTGGGAGGGAGAAAACAATAAATGCCTCCATATCCATGAATAATGTATTTGCCTGCAGCTCCCAGACTTCCGAAAAAAGGCCTGTTTCTCTACCTGCACTTAGCATCTCTTTTATGATTATTTCATGCTTCCACTCTCCTATTAGATGCTGAAAGCTTCAACAATAAAAGGAAAAACATGAGAATAAGTCATGTAAGCTGTGAGGAAGTAATTAAAGAACAATAAGTTTAAGTTTGAATTGAGGAGGATTAGTGAGTTTTCAAATGCTAAATAGAAATTTTTATAAGATTATTTTTTCTAGAAAGTAAGTTTTCACAACACCTTAATAAACAAGGCCAGTTCCAGTTTTGAGGAAGACTTTGCTTAAACTCTAATCTTATTACTTTGAGGAGCAATTGGCCTAGCAATGTACAGAAGTTTTGCAGGGCTCATAAAATAACCTCTCCCCTGAGCCTCTGACGTCCAGGCATCCAAGTACATGCAACTTAGTAATATTTTCACAGCAGAAACCTGCACAGTTTGAGTGATGTTGCCATTTGCTGGAGTTCTCAGCAGTGCTGCTCTTCCACCCAGTTGCACCCAATTTCACTGATCAGTAGCTCTGGCTCAGCGTCTTTCTCATAAATTTAATAATTCCCTTGGCAGGTGCAGAGGAGACGTCTCAAGAAAAAAGTGTAGGTTCTTGAAAGAGCTAGAAAAAAAGGACTCAATGATTTTTTTAAACTTGCTGTTGGATCACAATATTTAATTTGTGCATGGTGATGACTCAGTAGTTCCCATCTGTTCAGGCACCAGTGATTTCTTTCAATCCTTTAATTTTCATTCTTCTTTCTTCTGGAAAATGAATTCAAAAGGTGGATCCTATTTAAAAGCCATGGATATCCACAGTTTGTTAAATGTGACCAGTCTTTGGCTTAGTGAAGCATAGGAACAGATCAACTTTGGGTTAGTCCCTGGACCTTGCAGTGAGTACATCCACCTGTGCTCAGATAAAAACTTGGTTTATATTAGATGTGTATATTTTCATATGTGCATTCAAGCAAATACACATAAAAATACATGTGCTCATGTGCACCTGAGACCAGATTGAAACAAAATCTCAGTTCTGCTGTTAAGTAGCTGAGTAATAAGTATTGGGCATGTTATTGGGTGTTCCTGCTTCTCATTGTTACCTTGAAGAAATTAGTAATTTCTTTCTCATTGTTTTTTGTATTGAATAAATTAATCCTTGCAAAACTGTCTTTAAGTGTGACACATAATAAACTCTCAGCAAATGTTAACAGCAAATACTAACTCAGTAAATGTAACTAATAAAATGTCACAATTCTTTAAAAAGAATTAAGTCTCTTTCTATTCTCTGTCCTTGTATCCCCATTCAAATTCTCAGAGGTAACTATTGTTCCATTTCTTAGTTATCTTATATAATTTAGTTTTATATATATGTAGTATATATTAATACATACAGAAATGACTTTACTTAAATGGTTTACATAGAATTTTAAAACTTTTAAATTTTAAGCATATAAAACATATTAGAGTTTTAAAACAAATATAAATTGATCATTATTACTTAAAAGGAAATAAGTTAATCTTCTCACTTGGATTATGATGCATGAAAATAGTAATGATCATAATTTGAGCAATAATAGTAATCTTTAATGTATAGCAGAAACTTTTCTAAGATTCAGGCTGAACACATGTAATTTAATGTCTACACAAAATTCTGATATGAATGCAATTATGAAAAAATTGTGTCCAAGAGAGACCAGCAAATAGGTGACTGAACTGGGTGTGGAAATTTGTGCAAGCTTAGGAAGTTTTTAGCACAAGGTAGAACCATACCTATCTACTTTTTTATTTTTCCTTTAGGAAATACTTGCTTATTCCCTTTTATTTTTTCTTTCCTCCTCTCATTAAAATGCTTTGATCTTGAAGAAAGCACTCTAGATTCTCACACAGCTTCTACAAAAGTTCAAGAATTATCTGAACCTTGGAACCAGAGCAATAATACAGTGAGTTGGGCACTTGCATGCAGAGGGCTGACTTGATTTCAATACCTGGCATCACATATTATCCCTTGAGTCCTGTCAGGAGTGATCCCTGAATTCAGAACCAGGAGTAAGTCTTGAGCTGGGTTTGGCTAACACAACAAAAGAAGAAAAGAATTCCGAACCTCATCTACCATTCTGCTATCTAAAAAGTTAGCAATACTGTTAGTATTTAGTAGTTAATTCTCTGGCTGATGATGCATGGTCCGACATTGCCTTGAGTAAGAGCATCACCTGAATTCCAGGAAGGAAGGGACTGTGTCACCTAGACACATTTCCTAGCACTTAATCTAACATCTGGGCTGGAGCGATAGGAGGATTGGAGTTACAGCATAGAATGTAGGGTATTTGCCCTGCACATGGCCAACCCGGGTTCGATTCCTCTGTCCCTCTCTGAGAGCTTGGTAAGATACTGAGGGTATCCCAGAACCAGACAAGCTCACCATGTTGTATTCGATATGCCAAAAACAGTAACAACAAGTCTCACAACGGAGACATTACTGGTGCCTGCTCCAGGAAATCAATGAACAACGGGAGGACAGTGCTACCGCACTAAGCTAACTCCAAGTTTTGATTTAATGAATGAATGGATATAGGCAGTATTTGCACATGAACAGTACTTTGGATCTCAATGTTGTGGTAGTACAGGAAAACAACTGTGATGGTGCTGGAGAATAGAATACGAAATGAAAAATTCTGACCCATCAAATGCCTGAACAAATCTTATACATCTAAATAAGATCTGATGTCAGTGGGCCTTATGGGTGCCTTATGTGAAGCAGTAGGAGAAAGATGGTCACTTCCTCCCTATCCACCTCTGCCACCCAGGACCCAACATTACTAGGTTCTTGTCACGCCTTGCAAAAAAGAATTTTAGGAGTAGACAGTGGAGTAAACAGATTTTATTTGGAGGGTTTGAAGGGGAGGAGAGAGAGAAAGAGAGTAACACACTCAAGGGAGAGTGTGGGCTTCCCCCCAAATGGAGAAGCTCCTGCACACATCCCGTGATGGGACATGAAAGCATGTACACATCTCAAGAGGGGAGATGTGTATATTCTTTCACCATCAAAAATGTGATCTCTCTGAGTAAACTGAGTTAAGCAGCCTCTTAGCCCTGTTAGCTCTTGTTTTTGAAGAGGAGGCGTTAGTATTCAGGAACTGGGGGAGAGATAGCTGGCTAGAGCTGGATGGATTTAAATGGATTTCAGAAATAAATTACAGTGATAGAATAGGTTAAGATGATAAAATAGGAGAGATTGTCTTCAACCCTTGACTCCTATCTCTTCTCTGATTGCAATCACATTTCAACAAAGACCTTTTGTACTCAAGGAAGCCTTTTGGCACTTTTCTCTATGAGAACTTGCCCTTAGACAATTGCCTATAAAGTTCCATCATATTAAAGTATAATTGATCAGCAGTTGTGAGGGCAAATATGAGTAACCGTAAGGAAAGGCTTAACTTCCACTCTGGAAAGTAAGGAGAGAAACCTCCCGCTCCCTTTCCTTTTCCCTAGAGCTCTACAGACCTTGTGATTTTAAGTTCCTTCCCTATCTTTTTGAAATGTATGTAAATTTTCTTGAAGGTTAATGAACCTCTTGAACTGAGTGTCTCTCAGCATCTGGGAATTATCTCTTCCAAATGTAATTAGTCAAGGAAGGTAACACTCTTTACTCCCATTTTTTATGGAGCGATAGGAACCAGGAATCTAACTTAAATTTGCTCCTGACTTCAAGTTGCAAAACCACCTCCTTTGAAAAAGATCTAAGTTTAAGTTTTCTTCAGATAAAGTCAATTAGAAAACTCAGATGACCACAGCAAGTACCAGAAGAATTTAGTATGGATTTTTGTGCTGTTAAGTCTAATATTTGAGGACTACTTATTGGCTATCTTGAGTTGGCTAATACAAGGGAAAAAGGTGTTTGTGCGCTAGTCATCTTTTAGTGGACTACATACAATGGATGCTAACATCTAGTTCGATGTTCTTTCTTTTACCTTCATAAAGAGAGTTTCTGATTTTGAAGCCTATTTTGTTCTACAGTTTATTTCTCCACTTGCATTTGAACAGAGGCTAAGGGCTGGAGTGATAGCACAGCGGGTGGGGCATTTGCCTTACAAGCGGCCAACATGGCCGACCCGAGTTCGATTCCTCCGTCCCTCTCAGAGAGCCCAGCAAGCTACCGAGAGTATCTTGCCCACACGGCAGAGCCTGGCAAGCTACCCCCTGATGTATTCGATATGCCAAACATAGTAACAACATGTCTTACGATGGAGACGTTACTGGGCCCTCTCGAGCAAATCGATGAACAACAAGAGGACCATGACCGTGTCCGTAAAGGTTTAATGTAGAACATGAACTACTTGCCATAGAATTTCAAGCATCAGTGTACTGAAATAGAAATGTATAGGGAAGAGTTGGAAAGGACATGATGCTTGAAGACTTGAAGTAATAGCAATAACCGGTCTCGTGGGGGTAAAGAATGCATTCTTGGGAGAAAAACAGCTACTCTGTAGGTGTGACTCATCTTTGGGGGACATCCACATTTGACAAACATTAAAAGATGACAATGTAGCCTTGTTCTTTATCAAAAAGACACAATCCCATATTGCTATGCTTCCTAACCTTAAATAATTTTATCAAGCAATTAAAGCAATTAAATATTAAACACATATTAAAAATACCATTTCCTGAGCATTCAAATATCTTTTTTATTCAAACCCATCCCAGTTTCCCCATACATTTTTTCTGAGTTTTGATGGTGCTTGAAAAATATATTGTAGTTTTACCAGCTAACTGGAGGTAGTAACCATCAATTATATGTCTCCTTGTTGACAAAGATAATGTCTCATTTATCTCTGTCCCCCAAACTTCTGGCATGTCAATAAGATTTTTTTAGTAGTTGCTCATTAAATACTTGGAAGAAATCTCTAATGTACACTCCTCATAAAACACAGAGATATACAGATGATAAAACCAGCCATTGATCCTTGGAGTTTTTATATAACTAATTTAGAAGAATCCCTATTGAAGGAAGGCAAGTATGTTGATAACTTTTATCTACTAATATCCCTTTAAAACCTTTCTGCTGGTATATCTCTTCATCTATCCCTTGAAAAAGTTCTATGGTTTGTTAAGATAAATGCCCTGATCTATCATTAATGACTCCATTTCCACATTAGACCCTAAACACTCTGCTTGTTTTAACACTGAGAACGCTTCCTTTCCCCAATTCAGGTCTGACAGAAGTTATGAGGGCGGGCAGTGGGGGCTAGGCTGGGTAGAGACAGAAGGAGCCGGTCAGGAGCCAGGGAGATAGTACAGTGGTTAGGGCTTTTTCTTTGCACACAGCCCACCAAGATTTGATCCTGGCATCCCATCTGGTCCCAGGAGTCATTTCTGAACCCAAAGCCAAGAGTAAGCCCTGAGCAACACAGGGTGTGGTCCCCGGGAAACAAACCAAAAAAGGAGCAGTTCGTCAGTTTCCCTGTTACATTTTTTTTTAAAACCTTTTATATGTGGCTACTTAGAACTTACTCATGTGGAGCTTTAAGATATCCTTGAATGCGTTTCCTCTGGTCTCAGCTATCTTAGCGAATTGCAATTCATTAGTGTTGGTTGTTATTAAGAGAAAACTATTGGAAGGTGGGCCAGAAAAGTAGTAAAGGAGTTAAGGCACTGACTGATTCATGATCCCCCCCCCAGCCTCAGGGGTGACCCCTGAGCGCAGAGCTAGATCCTGAGCACCACTGGATGTGCACCCCCTCCCTCTCCCTCTGTCAAGAACAAAAAGTTTTTTTTTTGCTGAAGCTTTGTTTCTTCCATGCACCATGTTCAATCCTTCAGCAAACCCTGCACAGTATTTCCATGCCAGTCATTTTGTATCAACTCCACCTTAGTTGGGATCCTCTCTTTGAACTGCTGTACAAAATTCCTAAATACTCTCTAATGACTTCCACCTTTAAGGCTTCTTTTTCCATAAGACAAAGATTTCTTTCAGATGACAAATTTTATCACTTAGGTCTTCTGTTGCAATAACTTCAGATTTTCATTCCTTTAAATCAGGCATGTTGATACTAGTTAATAGAAGAATATAATGTATATCTACACCCTGTGCTCCTGAATGCTTTTTTTTTCCTTTTTTTTTTTTTTTTTTGCTGTGTCAGTGGAAAAGGAAGTCACTATTTTAGTCCCTAGATGGCACTGTGGTACTGTGCAAATCTAAGGAGCACTGTGCTCTTGCAGTCATTTTAAACACTTTTGGCAACAATTCCTTCTCTAATTCTCACATTCTTGGAGGGAATTAATTGCACTTTAAAATTACTGGAAAATTTGTTATCATGGAGGTTCTAGATTGTGTCAGAAAACTATTGGAAAAACCTGCTATTTCGAAAAGCAGACTGAACCAATTCAAGTCCAGCAAATTGGAGAGTCAAGGTCAAGGTCAGGAAAGCCTTTCTCCTTGAAATTTGAACTCCTTTAGGACCCTGTGCACACAACCAAGGATGGGGGTAGGTGGGGGGGGTGTACTGCCCTTTGTAAGAGTATCAATCTTAAAATTCAAAAAGTAACTGGAAAGGCAGAATGAGTTTATTGTTTCTTTAGTCAGAACCTAAACTTTGCCCCAAGGTAGGAGGAATGAAGATAATGAAGATGGCAGAACTTAAAAGGTAAAAAGAATAGAGTGAGTACAATAAAGGATTTATTTTTGTCTACACTTAAATGGTTGCTGACTATATCCTTGTCAAAAAAAAAAAAAAGAAAAAGAAAAGAAAAGAAAGAGAAGAAAAGAAAAGAAAAGAAAAGAAAAGGTCCCAATCTTTTTTGATTAGGGTGTTGGTGCCCTTGATGATTACTCATCAGGTAGAAAGAACAGAGGTAAAGGTAGGGGTGTGGAGAACCAGCTCATTGATCCCAAGGCTGTTGGAGAGCTAAATTTGCTTGTGTTTAGGATTTAGGGTGTGGGGAGAGAAGGGTTTCTGCTGTCTTTGGTCCTGGCTAGTATCTTCTGGAGGTATAGACCTGCTGGCTATAGTTCAGCTATATACTAGCCTGTTCTACAGATGATGAACCCAACAGGAAACTGTCCAAATCAGAAAGGACCTGGCGGACAAGGGTTATTTCCAGGAGAGCGATCTTCTGGGTCAGCTACCTCGAAGAACTTCAGCGTTCATGGTGACAAACTGTACATCATTTACAGGATCTACAGAACTTGGAGGAAAACGCAAATGCAAACTGTTTATGGAAACCTAAAGGGTTTCTAGCCGTAGAGCATAAAACCAGGTTTGTCCTCCCAAGCACAGGTTTTCCTCCATGCGAGAATGTTCAGATTGTGCTCAGAAGTCCCTGAAGGTGGCATTGCCTCTGAAAATTCCCCTTTCTCCCTTACTCAGTGGGGGTCTGCTTTAGTCTTCTTTGCAACTTCCCTTCTCAAAGCCTTCAATGACATGGAATGCTGTTCTTGAGTTGGATTGAGCCTTAACCCATACTAAAGAAACTTTCTTCACAAAAATGTGAAAAGAGATACAAACTTTATAGAAATCATACTCTTCACCACCTCTTTTTATTCATCTTAATTTAATGTAAAGTTGTATAATTTTCAAAGGTGCTTCCTTCCAGTTAGCATTTCTGAAGCCAAGGAAGAACACTGTGTGTTTGGGTTCATGAAACACAACGATCCAGAGGAAAATCCCAGATTAGAAGGGCTCAGGGGAAGTTGCAGTCGAATCTAGACACTAACACCAAGGAGAAGAAGCTTTGAGTCTCTCTTAATGGTCACTAATTTTATGAACAGAGTTTTGGGTATTTATCTCTTAAATGCAAAGGAATAATGTTAAATTTCAAAACCTGTTAAAGTTTTTGTGATTTATAGTCAAGTCACACAGTTGTTTTTCTTTACCATTCTGAACAAAATTCCCTAAACTGTTTGCCATAAATCAAGTCTATAGATTTACTCTTCTTTAATTCCAAATGGATGCTCCTAAGTTTCATTGATATAATTGACGTTTAGTAATCACTCCAGCTACACCTCTGAGAAACTTTTGACTGAAACCTTACAGCATTCTTGTTCGTATAACTTCACTGTACTATCTCCATAGGAAGAAAGGAGGCCCCCAAATAAAGTGACCAAAGTTACACAACTAATATGTGCCAACATGGCGTTAAATTCTCAGGTCCATGCACACCGTCTCTTTTCCCACCAAATGTCTGTTTTATCATAACATGTGCTTCTATCAGTCTCTTGGTATTCAGTTATTAAGTTTCAAAAGCTAATTCTTAGAGTCTTTACTTTTTGTGCCCAGAGATGGTTCATGGTAAAACAGAAAATTTAGTGACCATACCATCTCTTTGAGATAGATGCTCAATGAACTGTGAAAATATGATAGAACATTAGTCTTATTTTCATAAGTTTTCAACTAATGAACCTATCTTGGACAATGCCTAAAATATGTCCAGTGGTTTCTTTTTCTATCAGCTAAATTTCATTAAATATTTTTCATTAATATATACAAATCCTTTCTGTATAAATCTAAACAAAATTTTTATAATATGTCACTGACTTCTTAAGTCTGGCATCTTTTCTATATTCCTATAAGTACAAAGATACATAAAACATTTGACAGTAAGAGACCTTTCATTTATTTATTTATCTTATTTTATCCTTTCATGGCTATTTATAAATCCCACTTGATGTTCTTTGGTAGTGGGGATGCATTAGAAAATAACACAGATAGTATTACTGTTGTCGTGTAGTTTTAATTCTTGTGAGAATTACAAAAGAAAAAGTTATTAAGTGTTTATCAGACGACTATAAGGGAATGAAGATCAGGAGAAATATTAAGAATATAGAGGGGTATGGGAATTGGGTGTCATTTTAGACATGTTTCTGCTGAGGTAGCATTTTGATAGAGATTAAAACCAGTTGAGTACTAATTATTATTATTATATTCATTTTTTATCCTTATCACTCTTGTTGGCATCAGCTGGAACCCTGAATGATGGACAGTAATCCCCTGGCCTCTTCCCACTGGCCTCTAGCAACTATTCTACCGATGGCATTTCCATCCCAAATGTGGCCATCAAAAGTGTCCAACAAGGGCCAGAGAGAGTACAACAGACAGGGTGCTTGCCTTGCACGTAGCCGACCTGGGTTCTGTATGGTTCTACAAGCACCAGCCAGGAGTAATTCCCTGAGCATCAGGCCAGAAGCAAGCTCCGAAGACCACTGGGGTATGGCCCAATTCTGGCCAGATGTGCCGGGGGCCAACTTAGTGCTGGTCTAGAAGCACAAGTTTAAGGGTTGCTTCCTCTCAATCTCTGGAACCCAGAGGTCTTAGCAATGATCTTGCTAAGAAACCCTGTATAACGTGCTGCTGTCTACAGAAAACTGGATTTTGCTAGGATTGGTTTTCCAGTACCTTTTCCTCTCATGCTGTGGCTTTATTCTTGGTTACTTCTTTCCTTAGTTATACGTCGACCAGAGCTTTGAATTGGGGGTTACACAAGGTTTTTCTTTTTTTCTAAATTAATGAAAATCAAGGCAAGGTCTCCCGTGGTAGTTGGGAAGCTAATTGATGCTGGGATAGAACTCAAGACCCCCCGCACGTAAATGTGGTGCTCCAGCCCTTTAGACATCTTTCCAGTCCATTTTTTGGAAAGATATTGAAAGTAGTGATCAATGTGCGGTGTCTGTATATGTATGTGTGGAGAAAAACTGAATTTTAAACTTAGAATGAGAGAAATTTTTAAGTTAAAGTTTCAATGTGGACAGAGAAGACTAGTGTGAAGAAATAGAGGCTTACCCTTATCACCCAAGAGGAAATAACTAGAGCAAGTTAGTTAGTTTCAAGCCAGAAATTGCCACAGCACATTTTATAAGGAATTAAATCTGAAATCAGCACAAGGTGCTACAAATTTATACACTAGGAAAATTGTCATTCGATCTTCAGATACTGTGTTTGCAGTATCTCCTTGCTAGAACTTGTTTCTTGTGTCATTTTTAGGGAGCGCTGGGCCTGGGGGGTTATTTCCTGTGGTGCTTGGGATTGAAATGGAGCGTGACTGCTGCCAGACAAGTGCCTACAGGCCTGTCCTCTAAGATGATTTCTCTGCATGCCTCTCCAGCGGAGAATGGTGTGAAGACAAGCTCTTCTCTCCTGCTTTGACTCGAGCACCCCCTGAATTTTGGTGTGGGAAGGTTGATAAGATCCAGAGGGCTATCTAACTCTAGACTCCTAATTTGCAGGGGGGAGGGGGGCAGGTGCTAGAAAGGTTAACATCAAAGTTGGCCACAAACAGAAGACAGGATGCCCCTGAAATTCTTTTCAACTCTTAGGATCAACTGCCAAACTTCCAAACTTCTGAAAAAGTGCTTGCAAGTGAGCTCTTGAAATCTTGGCCCTTTCTTTTCAATTTGATCCCTTTTTGAATTAGTGCTCTTTGGGGAGGAGGGAACCCACCCAGTGATGCTCAGAGGGTACTCCTAACTCTGCACTCAGGGATTACTCCTGGTGGTGCTGAGGGGACACTACAGGATGCCAGCGTAAAACCTAGGCCCACCTACTCTACTCTTTCTCTTGCCCTGAAAACAACACCCTTAAATCACAAGGCTCTTAGATGTCTTTGGGCTGGACTCCATTGGACCGAACTGATGGTTTTGTTCCTTCCAGTCCGTGTGTCCCATTCCACTCACTCTCGCTTGATGCTCCCAGTTCTTCTTGTGAAGGGGTCATGACATAACGCTTCTTTGTGGTGATCTCTGCTTGAGGCAACTTTCTCCTCCCCTTCCTAAGACACTCCCAACACCTAGTTCTGACTTTTCTTCTTCTTGCCCTTCAAATATGTGGCCTGGGTCTGTCTCCTGTGGCTTTCTATTTCTATATTTTGTCTGATCCTGAATGCTGGACGTCTTGGCATGAAAATTGCAAAAAGAAGTATAGTATGTCTATAAAGAAATGTTGGATCTTATTAAAACATTATATTACTTAAAAATTTGAGAATTGATTCAGACTTCAACCAAAGCAGAGGCCTTTGTTGTTTGGTAAATATTTGCTAACAAAATGAGGCTTTTTTTTTTTATAAAATCACGAGATTTTAAGATTAGTGCAAGGAGTGGCTTTTCGTAGGTGGGGAGGGTTTAGGGCCACTTATGCCAGTGCTCAAGGGTACTTCTTTCTCTGTGCTCAGTGAACACTTCTGGCAGTGTTTGGGGGCAACCATAGGTTGTTGAGGGATCAAATAAAGGTTAACCACGTGTAAGGAAAACACCCTAACTACTGTGCTATCTCTACAGGGCTACAATGGCCTCTTTAATTCAGCTCTAAAGTTCAGATTTACAGGATAGAGAAGAAAATTGATAATTTTAAACAAATTTAAGGAGAATCTAATTTTTGTCTATACATTTTAAACCAAAATTTTATGTTTGTTATCTAAATATTAAATTGAGATAACAAGGTAGAAGTTAATAGCATGAATAAGAGACATGGTTACTGTCTAGATAAGGTTTCTTAGAGTCCGAATAATGAAATTAATCAAGAATTTCAGATTCCACTAGAAATGGACCCTTAGGGACCAACTTTCACAGGACAAGGTTTTTACCTGATTGTTTGTATGAAAAAGTTCACGTTATTTTCCCTTGGCAGCACATCATCCTTCCCCAAAGTTACTGTTGTTTATATAAGTACATTCCTTTATACAATATTTGATCTTGAAAGTGTCCCAAACTCTGTCAATGTATTGCTTCTCTATTTCTCTGTGTTGTATTCAGTGTAATTTATTTCGCTCTGTCTTTTAGATCACAAATTTGTTTTTTAGATGTGTAGCTATTTGACTATTTTATTACTTTATTAATATAACTACAGCCTTTTTTTTCAGTTGTAGAAGTTTCCCTGGGTCTTTTATGTATATAGTCTACAATTGATGTTTACTTTTTAAACTGAGGTTCACTAAAATATAACTTTTGGGGCTGGAGCAATAGCACAGCGGGTAGGGCATTTGCCTTGCACGCGGCCGACCCGGGTTCAATTCCCAGCATCCCATATGGTCCCCTGAGCATCGCCAGGGATAATTCCTGAGCGCAGAGCCAATCTAACCCCTGTGCATCACCGGGTGTGACCCAAAAAGCAAATAAAATAAAATATAACTTTTTATTTGAAGTGATATAAATGTCAGAGTTAAATGTGGGACTGGAGAGATAGTACAGTGAATTGGGTGCTTGATTTGCTCTTGGCTCACAAGAGTTCGATCCCTGGTATCCCATAATGCCTCCTGAACACTGCCAGGAATAATTCCTGAGTGCAAAGTCAGGAGTAAACCTGAGCATCACTGGGTGCGACCCCAAACAAACAAACAAAAAGTAAAATGTTTGTACTCTTTGGGATAGAGTGTTACAAAATACCCTACCACCAGATCTCCTAACTCCTTTAGCAATATTGACCCAAATCTCCCACTTTGGTCTCTCCTCCATGGACAAGTATAAAGGTTTTGTTGTTGTTGTTTGGTACATTGTCTATTCCCCAGCTTTTATTTAATTTATTACTATTTATTTATTTTACAAGGCAGTTTATGATGATTTGTTTGATATTCAGTATGCCAACTCCAGTCCCACCAATGTTGCACTTTTTCACCTCCATTTTCTCCAATTTTCCCAAACACCTCTTAAACCTCTCCTTAAAAAGGCAATCAATAATTTATTTTATATTGCTTTTTATAAATAATTTTCTAAAAGAATGTGCTTTCAATTTTGGGTGGAGCGATAGCACAGCGGTAGGGCGTTCGCCTTAAAAGCGGCCAACATGGCCGACCCAAGTTCGATTCCTCTGCCCCTCTCGGAGAGCCCGGCAAGCTACCGAGAGTATTGGATATGCCAGACACAGTAACAACAAAAGTCTCCAATGGAGACGTTACTGGGCCCGCTCGAGCAAATCGACGATCAACGGGAGGGCCTTTACCTCGAGCCTTGCTAATTATGAGTCAAAAAATGCAGGTAATTCGACTTATCAAAGTGGTTTTATTTAGTAGATAATACTGATTCAAAATATATTTAGAAAAAAATAGAGTTAAATAAGGGCTGGAGCTATAATACAATGAGTAGGGCATTTGCCATGCATGCTGCCAACATGGGTTCTATCTCTAGCACCCCATAATGTCCCCTGAGTCTGCCAGAATTTACCCACTGAGTGAAGAGTCAGGAATAAATCCAGAGTCCCACCTGCTGTGTCCCCCAAGTCAAAAATAAAATTAGATAAAATATAATAGGTTAGATCAGGGAGTTGAGAAAAATATTTTCCTCTAAACATTCAAAAAGAAAATACAATTGAAAGGCAAGTTTTGAAATTAAATAATTAAAATATTTTATTTTTAAAAGATGATCAAAGTTAAATGATATAATACCTGTTGTAATTCTTTTAAGATTTCTTTGAAGCTCTCTGTCTACAATTATTGTCGATTTCAAAGTTGGGTCTGGCAGCAGAAAAGTATTAAGAAGCATAGTAAAGTATGACTAAGAGTTACTTAGTCATTCTCTAGCTAGGAAATGGATCCTTTTTTGGGGCAGGGGGAGTGAGTTACACCAAGGGATGCTCAGGTGTTACTCCTGGCTGCACTCAGGATTTCCTCCTGCTGGTGCTTGGGCAACCACATGGGATACAAGGATTGAACCTGATTCAAAACTTTTGACTGACCTTAACCGTAAGACTCCATAAAGTGTTAAGGGGAAATCTTGCATTGTTGTCATCTTCGATAGTTCAGAGTTTCCTCTGAATGGCTTCTGCTTAACCTCTAGAGAGAAGAGAGATCCTTTATTTGTAAGTTTCTGTATACGATTTTTGACGATATTAAAAAGTTTTGAAAAGGAAAAGTATTTGCAAAGATGGCAAGATGAGAATGTTTGTAGTAGAGAATTTTTGTATACTTATAGGTGTTCTAAATGAATTGTCAGAAGTAGGAGAACAATAATAATTAAACATAATTTTATTTATCGTAATGCCCTCCTGGCATGAGGCTTTAAGTTCTATTCTTGGCACTGCACAAATCCACAAGCATCACAGGGTATAGCTGCTGTGGTTTCCAGAACTTTTAGAAGAAAGCAGCCCTGAATTGCTAGATGAAAGCATTGAACTATTCTATCAACATAGCTAGGCTGAATGAATATTTCTAGGAGTGACTTGAGCCTCTGAGTACTGATCAGGCTCCTGAAAGCATAGTCTTTAATTTCTGTAAATACTCAATTGAAATTTAGACTCTAACTAAGACTACGTACTATAGTTTTGCTTCAATGTTGTTCAAACTTGTTGGTTATGAATAATACATGGTATATTTGATCTTGGTTGTTGATTTAATGTTTAGAAAAAATGTTTCTCTCATTTTTCCTCTCATTTAAGTTTGCTTGATAATACTACTTTTTTTAAGATAGCAGGACAGTAAATTTTCATTCCTGTTTATTTATCTATTTATTTAATTGAATAAAAATGAGATACAATTAGAAAGTCGTTTTGATTGGGTTTCAGTCATATGATGTTCCAACACCTGACACTTCTCCAGTGCACAATTCTCACTGCTAATGCCCCCAGTTTCCACCCCAATATCCTTCATCACCCCCACAAGCCCACCTCTACGCAAGTGCTCTCTGTCTGTCTGTCTGTCTGTCTGTCTGTCTCTCTCTCTCTCAGTTTGCATACAGGTAATGAAAGGTTTTCATGTATATACCTTTATCTATTTTCAGTTTTCGATTCTTGTCCAGAGTGATCATTTCCAACTATCATTGTCATAGTGGTCCCTTTTCTCTCCTAACTTTCCTCGCCTGCTCCATTTGTGTTAAGCTTTCAATCCTCCTGACCCTCGTTTCTACCATCCTTGAGTATTAATCCGCCCCTCTCAGAGAGCCCGGCAAGCTACCAAGAGTATCTCGCCCGCACGGCAGAGCCTGGCAAGCTCCCTGTGATGTATTCGATATGCCAAACACAGTAACAACAAAATCTCCAACAGAGACATTACTGGGTCCGCTCGAGCAAATCTAATGCTATGCTTTTAAAATTCCATAAATGAGTGCAATCATTCTATGTCTCCCCCTCTCCTTCTGACACATTTTATTCAACATATACTCTCAGTGTCCATTCATTTATGAGCACATATTATAACTTTATTTTCCCTAATGATTGCATATTATTCCATTGTGTATATGCACCATAGTTTCTTTATCCAGTCATCTGTTCTTGGGTACTTGGGTTGTTTCCAGATTGTGACTATTGTTAATAGTGCAATGAACATAGAAGTGTGAATGACTTTTCTACAGTGTATTTTTGGGACTGTTAGATTATATTCTGAGAAGTGGTATTACTGGGTCATATGGAATCACAATTTATAGCTTTTTTAGGAATGCCCATGTTACTTTCCAAAAAAGGCCAAACCAGTCGGCACATCCATTATTCAAGCCATTCCCTGCATCCACGCCAGCTCTAGTTCTTCTGCTTTTTTTTTTGATGTGTGCCAGTTTCTGTGGTGTGAGATGATGTCTTGTTGTTTTGATTTCCATTTTCCTTATGATTAGCAATGCCGAGAACTTTTATGTGTATACTTTTGGCCATTTATATTTCTTTTTTGTGGAAGTTTCTGTTCATTTCTTCTCTCCAGTTTTTTTTTAATTTTTATTAGTTAAAAACCATGAGGTAGAGTTGTATACTTACAAATTTTTGTGCTTGGGTTTCACGTTGGCTGTTAGTCTCCTATTTTGTTACTTTATATTCCACAGATGAATGCAATTTTTCTATGTCTATTCCTCTCTTTCTGACTCATTTCACTTAGCATGATACTTTCCATATAGAACCACTTGTACGTAAATTTCATGACTTCATCTTTTCTAACAACTGCATAGTATTCCATTCTGTAGATGTACCAAGTTTCTGTAATCAGTCCTCTGTTCTCGGGCACTCAGGTGTTTTCTAGATTCTGACTATTGTGAACAGTGCAGCAATGAACATAGAAGTGCAGATGTCATTTCGACTGTACTTTTTTGCCTCTCTGGGATATATTCCTAGGAGTGGTATTGCTGGGTCAAATGGGAGCTCAACTTCTAATTTTTTGAGAATCGTCCATACTGTTTTCCAAAAGGGCTGAACCAGTTGGCATTCCCACCAGCAGTGAAGGAGAGTCCCTTTCTCACTTCATCTGTGCCAACACTGGCAGCTTTTTTTCTTTTGGATGTGGGCCATTCTCTGTGCTGTGCGATGATATCTCATTGTTGACTTGATCTACATCTCCCTGATGATTAGTGATGTAGAGCATTTTCTCATGTGCCTTTTAGCCATTTGGATTTCTTCTTTGGGAAAGTTTCTGTTCATTTCATCACCCCATTTTTTGATGGGGTTGGATGTTTTCTTCTTGTAGAGTTCAACCAGTGCTTTGTATATCCTTGATATCAACCTATTATTGGATGGGGACTTGTAGAATAACATTGATTTGTCCTTTCTCCCTTGCCACAAGGAGCTTAGGTTCATTAAGTCATACCCATCACAGTGCTCCCAAATCATTCCCATTCTTTGTTCATCTGTAACCACTTCTCTAATGCTCTCTTTTCCACCAAGTTAAACAGCTTTTCCTCTAGTCAGAATCTGTTAATTTGTAAGGACAGATCCTTCTAGGACACTGAACTTGTATTGTAAGTTAATATTGTCTTTCTCCTCTCCTTATGTCTTGTAAGTTTACTTTAAAGCAAAATTCCTTTGTATAGATACAGGAAGACAGTTAATATTATGCTTTGTAACTTAGGATTTAATTGGCTTAGAATATTATTCATTCCTGGGCATCTGTTTCTTAACTTAAGCCTCAGTTGCCCTCACTTCCTAGCGCCCCCAAAAGCAGGGTTCCAACAACAGACTGGATGGAACCAGGGCAAGCTGTAAGCTTTGTGCTACCCTGGCATCAAGATGGGCCTGGCCAAAGTGCCACGATTCTTAACTGTAAGTTAGGAGTTTGATCATAGACAATTGCTGTCATGATCCAAAAGTAACAACGAGACTAAGACCCTGCTAGGGATAGAAAAGCTTATCTGGCCTGAGCACTGTAGTCTGAGATCGAGATGGCCCTAGGAGAGCAATTCTATAAGCTTAAGGTATTTCTTACTGTGTCCATATAGAATGATATATATTATGTATGCTTATGTGTTGGACAAGGAGAGGAGAAACACACCCAGGGGATTCCATGCTAGGATGGGTTGATCTGCTAAATGAGAATCTGTCCTAGAAGAGGCTTTCCCTTGTGTCCTGACTAGTTTGGATGAGGCTGAACATTTTTCCCTTTCAAACTGCCTTCAAGCAAAAAAAAATCAGTATATTGTAAGTGGCAGTTTTCCTTTTCTCAAAGAAACCTGGCTGGTCTTAGACATGCAGATCTCAGGTGCTAGCCAGGCCTGATCTTTGGGATGTAGATTCCAAGCTCTAGGCAGACTAGTCTTTGTTATGCAAATTCAAGTGCTTATAGCTTGTGAAAGTGCTTGTGAAAGGTTTCAGTCTTGGTTTTGTTTCTTTTTCCAGAGGCCAAAACTACTGGCCTGCAGATGCAAAAAACAATGTATGTTTTGCTGCCTCAATGTTCTTTCTCCAAGTCCTTTTGATGACATCACTGTATTGCACCCTTTAGAGGTATCATGATCAATAAAAGGAGATTTCCAGGCTCTCTGGGGGGAACACAGGTTGAGAGAATCTGGGGAACACAGGCTTGAGAGAAACTGGTGGTCACAGTCTGAGAGAACCTGGTCCCTCTATGACATACATTTCTTTTATGGGATATAATGAGACTGTAAGAGTGGGCTGGGAGAGACAGAGGAGAGACAGGAGTGAATGGAGAGAGGATTGGAACAAACTGCAGTAAGACCAACTAAGCCTGGCCCTCATTTTCTTTCTTCACCTGCCCATCGCCATCGACCTTCCTGTGTTGGGATCGGGAGTTCCCTAGCCCTGGGAGGCACGGAGAGACCAGATAGACACAATTCCTGCAGGAGTAAAAACGGGGTTTATTTAGACCAGCATGCTGGGGCTCCGCGGCATATCCCAAAATGGGCAGTGGCTGAGAGCCCCGAACTTCTTCAAAGGGGATCTTATATAGGCCTTCACTGGCCGTTACAGGAAAGCCCGCGCATTTCATAGCCAATAGATTTGTAACAACATATACTTTCTTAACCAATCTATTTAAAAGTACCTCACTCCTTAGCCTATAGATTCAAAGATCAGCATTTACGTACATCGATTGTCAGCACAAGCAAGGTTATAGCCGGAATCATTAAGCCTTAGGTAATCTCCCTTGACCATCCTCATTTTGAGTTACCCAAGTCTGCAGGGTGCTTTAGTGAGACAATACACTCCAGGAAAGGGCAATTTCCCCCAACCACCTGCATCCTGAGTTATCCTTTACCCAAATCTGCAGGGTGCTCTACTGAGACAATACATTTCAGGAACAGTAAATACACCTGAATCCTGTCACACTTGGTTTAGAAAGAAGTTATGCCCTGTTCACTTTCTAAGTCCCGTCTCCCCCAGGTGCAAAGCAGCCAAGCAGCTTTACAGAAAGCATTGTTGCAAATTGGCTGAAGTATACAAAAATTTGATGCCCTAATATGGATTCTTTCACCTGGAGTGTGGAAACAGCTTGAGACTACTGAATGCAGGCAGGCAGCGGGAAAGAAAGTCCTTTTGTGTTTACACAAGTATTGGGTGAATATCCTTTCACATTCTGTAGATTGTCTTTGTATTCTGATCACTGTATCTTTTGAGGTGCAGAACCTTCTTAATTTAAGATAGTCTCATTTGTATATCTCTTTTTCCACTTGGTTGGTCAGTGGAGTGTTGTCTTTGCAGATACCATTAGCCTCAATATCGTGAAGGGTTTTGGCGACTTTGTCTTCAGTGAACCTTATGGATTTTGGCCTGATGTTGAGATCTTTAATCCATTTTCATCTGACTTTTGTGCATGGTGTTAGTTCGAGGACTAAGCCCATTTTTTTGCATGTGGTTGTCCAGTTATGCCAGCACCATTTGTTGAAGAGGCTTTCCTTGTTCCACTTTACATTTCTCGCTCCCTTATCAAAGATTAGATGTGCATACATTTGGGTTGTGCGTACGTATATTCCACCCTGTTCCATTTGTCTGTGGCCCTACCTTTGTTCCAGTACCACACTGTTTTAATTATTACAGCTTTGTAGTAGAGTTTGAAGTTTGGGAGGGTAATGAATTCCCACGTCTTTTCCCCAAGAGTTGCTTTTGCCTATCGTGGGTGCTTGTTGTTCCATATGAATTTCAGGAGTGCTTGATCTATTCTTTAAAGAATTTCATGGGTATCCTTATAGGGATTGCGTTGAATCTGTATAATGCTTTGGGGAGTATTGCCATTTTGACAATGTTAATTCTTCCTATTCATGAGTAGAAGATATGTTTCCACTTCCTCATATTCTCTTTTATTTCACGGAGTAGTAGCATTTTGTAGTTTTCACTGTAGAGTTCCTTTACCTCTTTAGTTAGGCTGATTCTGAGGTATTTGATTTTCTGGGGCACAATTGTGAACGGGATTGTTTTTTTTTCATGTCACTTTCCTCTCTCATTCTTTGCCTATAAGGAAGGCCATGGATTTTTGGGCATTAATTTTATAGCCTGTGACTTTACTGTACAGGTCTATTGTTCCTAGGAGTTTCTTGTTAGAGGATTTAGGATTCTTGAGATATGGTATCATATCATCTGCGAATAGTGAGAGCTTGATTTCTTCCTTTCCTATCTGGATGTTTTAATATCTTTTTATTTCATAATAGCCATTGTAAGTACTTCTAGTAAAATATTTAACAGAAGTGGTGATAGTGTACATTCTTGTCTTGTCCCTGATCTTAGAGGAAAGGCCCTTAATTTTTCCCCATTAAGGGTAGTGCTTGCCATGCGTTTGTCATAGATGGCTTTGACTATCTTGAGTAGAGTTATTTCAAAACCATTTTGGTGCGAGTTTTCATCATAAACAGGTGCTGGGTCTTATCAAAAGTTTTCTATGCATCTATTGATATGATCATTTGGTTTTTATCTTTACTTTTGTTGATATGATGGATTATGTTGATTGATTTCTGAACGTTTAACCATCCTTGCATCCCCGGGATGAATCCCACTTGGTGTATGATATTTTTGGTGACTTGTTCGATTTTATTTGCTAATATATTTATTGAGGATCTTTGCATCCATGTTCATCAGGGATATTGGCTTATAGTTTTCTTTGTTGGTGGTGTATTTGTTTGCTTTTGGTATTAGGGAGATATGTGCCTCAAAGAAGCTATTTGGGAGAGTTTCTGTTTTTTTAATTTCCCGGAAAAGCTTGAGGAGAACTGGCAACAGGTCTCCTTTAAATGTTTGGAAGAATTCACTAGTGAATCCATCTGGGCCTGGGCTTTTGTTTTTGGGAAGACTTTTGATTACAGTTTCAATTTCCTTGAAATGAGTTTATTCCGGTATTCCAAATCTTCTTGGTTCAATCTTGGGAGATTATAGGAATCTAGGAATTTATCCAATTATTCTGGGTTCTCTTGTTTTGTGGCATACAGACTCTCAAAGTAGTCTCTGATGATCTTTTGAATTCCATTGGTTTCTGTTGTGATGACCCCTTTTTCATTTCTGATTCAGTTTATTAGGGTTCTCTCTTTCTTTGTGAGTCTTGCTAGTGGTTTATCAATCTTGTTTATTTTCTCAAGGAACCAGCTCTTGGTTTCACTGACCTTTCAGATTGTTTTTTTGGTTTTCATGTTGTTAGTTTCTCCTCTATGTTTTATTATACTTTTCCTTCGGCCAAGTTTAGGTTCCTTTTGTTGATCTGTTTCTACGATCTTGAGCTGTGAGTCCAGGTTATCTTACGGTCCTTTCTTCCTTCCGTAGAAATGCTTGCAAAGCTATAAATTTTCTTCTTAACACGGCTTTAGCTGCGTCCCATAGGTTCTGGTAGCTCCTATCTTCATTCCCATTTGTTTCTAGGTATCTTTTGATTTGTCCTTGACTTCCTTCCTGGCCCACTCATTGATTGAGTTGTTTAATTTCCAGGTGTTTGATTTGGTTCTTGGTATCTTTGTGTGATTTGCTTCTATCTTCAGTGCATTGTGGTCTGAAAAGATTGTTGAAGATAGTTCTATCTTCCTGATTCTATTGAGGTATTTTTTGTGGCGTAGCACGTGGTCTATTTTGGAAAATGTTCCGTGCGCACTGGAAAAGAATGTGTTTTCTTTCTTTTGGGGATGTAAATCTCTGTATAGGTCTATAAGCCCTCTCTCTTCTATTTCTTCTTAAAAGCAAATGTTTCCTTGCTGAGTTTTGTTCTTGTTGATCTATCCAGAAATGATAAGGTGTTGTTGAAGTCTCGAAGTACGATTGTGTTGCTAGCAATGTCCTCCTTAAAAATATGTTAGCAGTTGATTTAAGTATTTAGCTGATCCCTCATTAGGTGCGTATATATTTAAGAGTGTGATTTCTTCCTGTTGTACATATCCCTTGATAAATAGAAAATGACCTTCACTGTCCCTTCTAATCTTTTTCAACCTCAACTCTATGTTGTCAGATACTAGTAAGGCCACCCCAGCCTTTTTGAGAGAGCTGTTTGCTTGCCGGATTGTTTTCCATCCTTTAACTTTGAGTCTGTGTTTGCTCTGACTGTTCAGGTGAGTTTCTTGTAAGCAGCAGAATTTTGGTTTCAGTTTCTGGATCCATTTTGCCACTCTGTGTGTCTTGATTGGTGCATGTAGACCATTCACATTGAGAGAGATTATTGTCATGGGATTTTGTGCCATCTTCCTTAGGGGGTGGTTGTGCTTATAAGTGTTTTCCTTCTAATCTTACAGGAGTCCCTTTAATCCTTCTTTTATATTTGGTTTTGAGTCTATGAAGTTCCTGAGCTGTTATTTATCTATAAATGGTGTATTGTTCCATTGAGTTTGAGTGAGAGTTTGGCTGGATAAAATATTCTTGGTGGGGCAATCATTTCATTAAGTTTTTTCACTATATCCCACCATTGTCTTAGGGCTTGGAGCGTTTCCTCTGATAGGCTGCTGTAAATCTAAGGGGTGCTCCTTTGTATGTGATGTCCTTCTTTCACCTTGCTGCTTGCAGTATTGTGTGTCTACTCACAGCATCCATCATTCTGACTATGATATGCCTTGGAGTGTTTTTATTTGGGTCTCTTTTAGCTGGCACCCTTCTGGCTTCTTGGATTTGATGTCTGCATTCTTTAACTCTGGGAACTTTTCAGCAATGATTTCTTTGACTTGACTGTTTCATTGGGTTGTCTCCCTTCCTTCTGGTATTCCAATGATTCTAATATTGTTCTTCCAGCGTCATCCTCTAGGTCTCTGATTCTCCTTAGAGCTTTTTTTGACTTCTTTTCCCATTGTTCATTGTTCTCTATGCGACTTCTGTTGCTCATCTTTCAAGCTCACTGATCCTGTCTTTGGCTGTAGTCATTCTACTGCTGAGGGCAACCAGTGAGTTTTTAATTTCATCAACCAAATTCTTTTTTTGTGACATTTCTTTTTCGTAGCTTTATTATTTCTGCTCTCATTTCTTCCTGTATTTTCTCGGCTATCAGTTCCACTGTTTCTTTCATTTCTTCCTTTCATTTTCTGGATGTCTGCTTCATTGATTGTTTGAAGTCTTGAACATCCTCAGCATTTCATTATGGAATTCTTTATCGGAGAGCTCATATTTGTGGATTGCCACTGTTGAGGATTCGGGACTCTTTTCTTCGTCCTCTCCTCATAGTGGAGATCTGTGCTGTTTGTTCATGCTGCTGCGGTTGTATAGAAGAAAACCTTGAAGTTCAGTAGCACTGTTCCCTCTTATTGCGGGAAAGGATTCTGAATAAGGTTGGTTGATGGTGGTCACCCTTTTCCCCTTCTAGAATATGTCCTTCCTCTTAGACATTATTCTGTGGTTTATGATAGGCATCGAGAGAAGTGTTGGAGGAGGTACTTATTTACATATGGCTTGTACAGCTTCTGGGTTACACTGGTCTTTTATTGGAATGGGAGTAGGCCGGTGGATTATTGTCCTATTGTGTTTGAGGCAGCTAGGACGTTTTCCACAGAATTAGGTGATGAAGGTTGGGATGTGAGTAGAGAGTGCTAGGAGTGGGAAATATAATTGTGGCCCCATGCCCACTTTTGAGGAGGCACGCCCCCTACAGTGGAGGACACGCCCCCAGCCAATTCGGATACTAGTCCACAGACCTGTTGCTGGGAGTGGCAAATAGTTGGGCTGGTGCTGGCAGCGGAATTCTCTCCAGTTTTTGATGGGGTTGGTTCATCCTAATTTAAAGCAAATGATTCACAACTTGAGATATGAATTTATATAGCACGTCTTTAGTTTATCTGGGTTTTGCTTGTCATAAATCCTTCATCTCTATTAACCATCACATTTCTAGGGTATAATGATTGTCTGGCACATGATAGGGACAATTTTTTTCTGAGTGTGAAGTATTGAATAAAAGTATGTAGAGATGTTATAGGTGTCATTAAGACACTTATTTTACATGCTATTGACTCTGGTTTGATTCCTGATGCCGCATTATGGTCCCCGGAATACAGAATGAAGAATAAGCCCTGAGCACCAGTGGGAATGAACCCTCAACCTAAATAAATAAATAAATAATCAAATATATATGCATATATATATAATTTCGTTCCTACCACAGGCTAGACACTATTATTGATACGGGGAACATGGTGGTGAATAGAGATGAAGGACATCATATAATCACATTCTCTGCTTGCATGGAGCATATATATATGTTTGGCAAAGAGTGAAGACTGAGCAGAGGGAAAATAAAAAAGCATAAAACAAAGGCAGATAGTTGTGAGTAAGGAAGGATAAGTATTGTGATGATTAAGAAGTGGGATAATGGACCAAGGTGATAATAAAGCACACAGGCAAAGTTCCGTTAGACAGAGAGACTGCTACACCTGAACATGTCTTTTACACTGAGACCTATAAACAGTGAGAATGCACAGGCTGTGAGAGCTGTGAAAAACCTTATAGGCAGAGGAAGCTGTAAATGTAAAGACCTTGAAGAAAAAAAATGAATTTAGCTTCTTTGATGAATATGGAAACGATCTAGCATGGCCGTCACCCAGCGACTGAGTATGGTATGACAGATAAAACCAACAAGGCAAGATAATTTTAATCTAGGGTTTTATATGTTTAAGCATAAAGGCTTTCACTGTCCAATTCAGCATAGAAATCCCATGCATCCAAGAATGTGAACAGAAAAACAAAAAGGTACATCTTAAATATAAATTTACATTTAAAATTTTTTTTAACTAGTGAATCACCGTGAGGTACAGTTATAGACTTACAATCTTTCGTGCTTTTGCCGCAGTCATACAATGATCGAGTACCCATCCCTCTACCAGTGCCCACCCTCTACTACCAATGGTTTCAGTGTCTCTCCCACCAACCCACCCCGTCCCCTTCACCCCACCCCGCCTCTGTGGCAGGGCATTCCCTTTTGCTCTCTCTCATTTTGGGTGTTGTGGCTTGTGATAGAGGCACCAAGTGGCCATCATGTTCAATCCATAATCCACTTTCAGCCCGCATCTCCCATCCCGACCGGGCCCTCCTAGCATCCCTTACTTGGTGTTTTCCTTCTCTATCTGAGCTGCCTTTTCCCCCAGCATGTGAGGCCAGCTTCTAAACTGTGGAGTAATTCTACTGGTACTTATCTCTACTACTATTCTTGGGTGTTAGTCTCCCATTTTGTTACTTTTTATTCCACAAATGAGTGCAATCTTTCTATGTCTGTCCCTCTCTTTCTGACTCATTAAGTTTACATTTTTAAACTTTTCTTTCTTGCTCACTGCTATTATCTTGCCACTCACATGGGTTGAAAGAGTAGAAACAGAAGAGAGAAAGACTCGTTGAAAGATTGTGCAGTGATCCAGGAGAAAGTCCTGGTAGTTTCCCTGTAGAAACTGGGGTACAGGAATATTTACTGATTTTCCAAGGTCAGAAAATCAGGCAGGAACTAGTTGATGTCTGCAGAATTCACTTCTCTTTTCTCTATATCCCAGTCTGAGTCCCTTCTTGGACTGGAAGTCTTTGGGATTTTGTGTTGCCAGTAGAAATTTCTGTCACCTATAAGCTCATAGAACTTGGGAACTACTTGGTACTCAGTTTCTGTTAATTTTCAGTACCTACTTTATATCGTTGATTCTAGATATATAATCGCTTCTTTCCTTGGAAAGGCTTTTCAAGCAGTGCTCAGGGATTCCCCCAAGGCCATTTCCAGTGATTTCTGACAAACAGGCCTGTGAAAAATTTAGGCCTGTGTGATATGGGGATGCTTACACTTATGTTGCTGGGGATACCTAGGCAACCTTGGAGTGCCAAGTGGTACCAGGATTTTACTTGGGTTCCAGACATAGCAGGCTCATCTCACCACTGAGCTATAATACCCAGGTGGCTTCTTTAAGAAATGAGATAGTGATAAAATATCTTAGGGTGTTGACAAACTATAAGAGCTGCAATATTAATAAAGATTTTTTTGTTCTATTCTAAGATTATAAATTTTGGGCCGTTTGGGTCACATCCAGCTGTGTTTAGAAACTACTCCTAGCCCTGCACTAGTTCACTCCTGCTGGTGCTCAGGGGACCAGGAACTACTGGGAATTTAACCAGTTTCAGCTATATGCAAGGAAAGTGCGTCAAACCCTGTACTGTCTCTCCAGCCCCTGATAAAGGCCTTTTACTTATTTAGGAAGGGAAGGGTTTGGGCCAAACCTACTAGTGTTCAGGCTCACCTGGCTATGCTTGGCTGTGCTGAAGGACTCTATGTGGAGTTCGGTATACAATCAGGGTTGACCACATGCAAGGGATGCTCCTTAATCCATGAACTGTATCTCTGCCCCCTAATAAAGGCCTTTCAAAAGTTAAAAATTGTTTTAATAAAGTTTAAAAAATGTTTAAAAGTTAAAAGGAATTAAAAGGATAGACCAGAGCATGTTTTCATTGTATAAATTCCGGTTAAATTAATTGTGTAGGTCTCAGGTGAAATTGTCAGGAATATATAGACCCATCATTGCTGGGAAGTCAGTGAATGAATTATTTATCTACAACTAAATAGTCTTGCTGATTCTAGATAACTTACGTTTTGGAGAGAAGAAGTTATTTTTTTTTGAAATATAATAAACCGAATGTGGCTTCTAAGGAATAATGTGGTTTATTTGAGAAGTTAGTTACGAGGGGAGGGTCATATTATATTTTATCTTGGTATTTGTTAGTTGTAACTTATTTTATTGAAGACTGACAATATGTTTTATGTCTATGTTGCTTTCTGGCTCCTGAAGTTTAGCCTTTCAAGGACTGAATTCACTTGCCATCACAAGAACTAGAAAAATGATGGTGTTGGAAAGGTGCACAAGGGAAAAGAGAAAACCACTCAAGTTATTTGGCATCATACTTCGCCAAAACACTCTGGATATTTGGACTAAAATTTTCACTTTGTATCCAGGGTACATTTGTGCCCTGTTGGCAGCACTAAGTGCTGATGAGTTGGATTGCAGAAGAAAGATTGTTTTTTCATCAACCAATTGAATCTGATTACTTGATACTTAAAATATCTTGGAAATTTTGAGTACCGGCTGCTAGTAGGCTTGGGATATAGATACTATTTTATTAGACAACCTAAACAAATTATTTTGGAAAAATATAAGCCATTTGAAACCAAAAGTACTGAATAAAAGTCACTGTCACTGTCACAATCCTCACGTTGTTCAACGATTTGCTCAAGTGGGCCCAGTAAAATCTCCATTTTGAGACTTGTTTGGCATATTGAATATGTCATGGGTAGCTTGACAGGCTTTGCTATGCGGGCGAGATACTCTCAGTAGCTTGCCAGGCTCTCCGAGAGGAACGAAGGAATCAAACTCGGGTTGGCCGTTTTGGCCTCGTGCAAGGCAAACGCCCTACCACTGTGCTAATTTGTGAAATTCATTGGAAAATGATCACTTTTATTCTAAGGAACAATACCCACCAGCAACTCTACAAAAACCACCCAATTGGACAATAAATAGTGAAGAAGCCAAATTTTCCTCCTCAAACCCAAACAGTCTTTTAGCTATAGACAGTCTTCTTTCAAGGTGAGGCCTTCTTTAGATGAGTAAAAATATAAGTGAACATGTGATATTTTGAAGGCAGGAAATAAAATCATTCAGTAAATTGCATTTTTTCAAGGTACCATATTTAATATTTGGGACAGAGTAAGTATGGTGTCTTCTTTCTTCGTTAGTGATCTAATAAAATGACTAAGATAAAATGTATATACAATAGAAATTATGTAATTTATTATTCCAAGAGTTCATCTAGCACATTTTATTCTACTTACTTTATTTTTCAATCTTTCCTATGTTTTTAAATACCCCTCTCCCAATTTATGCCTATTTTAAAGGCCAGCAATATACCAATCATTCTACTGTGAAATACTGGGAGTATATTTATAAATAGAACATGTCTCCTGTCTTCGAGATGGCCATAACCTAACAAGGAAGTTAATAAATATTCCACTACCTAAAAGAAAGGTTATAACGCATCAAAATTCATCAAGCACTTGCTTAAAATCCTTTGAATTGCAAACTGTGATTCTGGCAAGTGCCTGTCTTCCCACTCTGCTTGTCTCTTCCAGTAACTTCCACCTCATAAGTCTTCCAATTCTTCAAGTTTTAGTACTCAGACTTTTAGAAATATTATGCCTACTAGTCAGAAGAAGTAGTCCTTGCCTTCCTTACAAATCACTAGATTCCTGTTTAGTTTTTCTCTTTGTTATTTAACATCCCGATTAAACAATGCTTATCAGGGAGTCATTGCATCTTAATGAAAAAAAGCAGAAAGCTTTTGACTGGGAAAATTGCACTAATTTCTCTGCTTACTCAGGAATAAATATGTTAGTTTACCTCTCAGTCATTTAAGCTTATCTTAACTTATTTCTTTATTTTAAACATTAATTTCCTAATCTAAAATATGTAGGAGGAATAGCATGACTTCTCTGGGTTGCTGCGGTAGATAAATGCAGCAATCTATCTGCAAGAACTGAGGGAGATTAGGCGTTAAATTCAAATGTGCATCTTATCAGACCAGGAATATTGTGTTAAGTGAGGTCTTTGGCAAAGTAGACCTGAGTTCTTAGCTTGTGTATCTAAAATATCAATAGTATTAGCTTTATTTTATGTTCTCTATCAGCCCTGTTGTTTCAAATTTAAAGCTGGGCTATAAATTAAGAACAAAAACTGAGGACTTTCTTTGTAGGCAATTATTTGAGTAGATTATTTTAGGAATGAAAGAAGCATACAATGATGAAAAGGACTTGGATTTTACTTTATTTTTTAATAATTTTATTTTATTTTTATAAAGTTGTTGACAATAATTCATTACATTTAATATTTTAACACCAATTCCACCACCACTGCACTTTTCCACCACCATATTTCAAATATTTCCACCCCAAATCCCAAACCGTGCCTCACAAAGCCGAACCAAAACAATTAATTTTGTATTGCTTATTATAAATAATCTGCTAAAAATGGTACAACCAAGTCTCCTTGGAAGATTGTTATAGTTCATCCTGGAGCCATTAAGTCCTTGTATAAGAGATTACTCACGTTTGTTAAATGTTGAACTTTGTGTGCTTATATATAAGCAGTATATGTGTGTATTTCTTTTCCTCCCGTGGGATTAGTTTCCTCTACTTTAAACCCCATCAAATGTTGTGTGCTACTCTTGGTACATCAGTTTTGTAGCGTATGAGAGGACCAGGAATTTTAAAATTTAGAATACAATTATACAGCAGATTCATTCACTCACGGGTGAGGCTCGTATGAGCCTGTGGAGAACGGCCACGAGTGTGGCGGAGATTGAGTTCTGGAGCTTTTCGGCTGCTCAGGCTCTGTTGGGTGGGGAGGGAAACTCATCGCCCCCACTCCGAGTTACCTGGGTCAAGACCGCCTGGTGCAGTGTCTGGAGGCATCTTCGCTGCGTTTGCTTCTCTGTTGCTCTCTTCCAGGGGCTTTGTTTCTGTTTCCTTGGATTTTTACTTGAGACTTTTCCAGATAGTCTTTGATCTAAACACAATCTATGGGACTTGGACTTTTGACTCAGAGAGGCCTGGGTTTGACCCCTCGCACTGCCTGGTTCCAAAGGCGCTGCTGGGAGAAACCCCCAAGCATCTTGCAGAACTGCTCCCTCAGCCAGTCCCTGGGCACTGGTGGTTGTGACCTGCAAAACAAATAATAAATGAGGTCTGATATTTATCGCTCATACTTTATCCACAGTGAAGAGGAAGAATTTCTCAGCTTACAAATATAGCCATTTTTTTCTTTAAACATTGCCTGTGTAGGAAAAAAATGGTCTTTTTAACTTCTCATAGCTATTACCATAATTCTAAGACTCTAAAAGTACAACTTCAGAAAGAGAGAAGTCCCCATAGAAAACAGTCCAGACCACACATTAACTATTCCTGGGTTAGGCCCTTATGATTGCTTCATGCTGCTTAAGGATTCAGATGACTTAATCCAAGATAAGACAGTTGATAGTGACTAGCTATGTGTGTATATAATCCTCTTAAGGATTATATGTATAAATTATAGAATGTTAAAGCAAAAATTTGAATAAAGTTCAACTTTTCCCTGTAATATGACTGTAGCACTGTAGCACTGTCCTCCCATTCATTGATTTGCTCAAAGGGGGGGCACCAATAACATCTTCATTGTGAGACTTGTTACTGTTTTTAGCATATCAAATGCACCACGGGGAGCTTGCCAGGCTCTGCCTCACAGGTGGGATACTCTTGGTAGCTTGCCAGGATCTCTGAGAGGGATGGAGGAATCGAACCCGGGTCAGCCGCGTGCATGGCAAATGTCCTACCCACTGTGTTATTAGTTAAATAAGTATGCGTGTAAAAATAAAAATAAGGGCATCCCTCCCTAACTTTGTCTTGTTACTTTCATTATTTATTATAAGTAAACACAAGGTTTAGAAATTATGGGAAATGTAAAAATTCCTTTCTCATTAAAAATTTATTGATTAACTTTATAAATGTAGATATAAAGTAATTGTATAAGATTCATTTTTTCCCTCAAGCAAAAAATCCTTTATTGACTGTTAATATTTAATGTACTCAAGTAGGTAGAAAAGTTATTCTATATTGCTTTATAATAATAATAATTACCATTAATTGAGAAATTTATTAAAATGCAGATTTTCAAGATGGAGATGCAAGACATGGAGGTGGGGCCCAGTTACCTATAGTTGATTCTAAAATGGCAACTGAGAAATGTTATGCCAATATTGTTATTACATAATAAAGTTGTATATTTGCTAATGTTTCTTTTTTATTATTTGCTGATTTTCACAGTTTTCATACTTTTATTAATTATGGTAATATAGTACTTAATTTTGTTAAAATTTTGTTATTTAAAAGATATACTTTTTTGTTCTTAGTCTTACCTAATTTATATGCCAAAAAAAGGAAGAAAGGAAAAGAAAATCTACTTAGTTATAATAAAATGAGATAAGCCTGCTCTAAATCATGCTTGAATATTTTATTAAATAATTTTTTAAATGTTTCAATCTGCTTCCTTGGGGGGAGGAGCAACCTGCCAATTATGTATTTAGTTAGATTCTCATATCTGCAGTGCATATGCAACATCAAAGTTCTAAAGTAAAATAATTTTTTGTTAACTTTTAAGTGAGATTTTTATCTAATCCTGTCACAGTCAGAGGCAGAAACCAAAGGGGTTTAATAAGCACCTCGTCACTGAAGGTCAGGCTGCTAACAGAAAACTTAATTAGTATCAGGAGCATCTTAGGTCTGAAACATCTCTTCCAAGTGATTTGTTTTTTGGTCGCTTAACTTGTGGGTATTTGGGAGCATCCAGGAAATTGTGGTTGAAGCCTATTCGTATTTATTTCCTATCACATAAATAGATTTCTGTGTTTCGTGGTTTCTCTGCAAACTGAATTGTGTCCTGAAGGGATGAAAAAAGGGAAAGAAATATTGTTCAAGAAGGTGAAAAAAAACTTCAGAATTCACTGTAATATGAATAACAATGTAAGTTATAGTCATTTAATTAGATTTTGTCTCATTAATCATAGAAAACTTTCATGATTCTAAGTAGTGCCTTCACATATTAGAGCTCTCTTGTGTCTTGTTAAAGTAATTGTAACAATTTAGCCTAACTTTCTTAGGATTCTCTTAGTTTCTCAAAATTGACTTTCATATTCTTGGTATTATCTGAAAGATTTTGATATTTCAAGAGCTCCATCCTTGATGGTTTGCGACCACTCCTGGCAATACTGCGGCAACCTGGAAGGATAGTTCCTTTCTTGGAACTAGAGATTCAATGATACTCAGACGCACTATGCTACCCGACCAGTACTTGGAGAGCACAATGACTATAGCCAGCAGAATTCAGGGAGCCATGTGTTATTTGTAATCAAACCTAGAATTTTGAGACTGGGTTCCAAACTTTTGAACATCTACCCAGTTCCTAGAATCCTTAGAGTTAAAGAAATTCCTGTTAAAAACATAATTTTGTGAGAAACTGCTACAAATTCCTGGGATAAAAGTAGTAAGTTAATCTATTGCTTGTTCACTTAGTATAGAAATGTCCAGTGAAGACACATTAATTGATTCAGGAGTGGTTAGAACTAGAGGGTTCCTCGCAGACTTTCTATTAAATAAATCAATCATGTGACCACATTGGTATTCTTTGATTAAAAATTGCATACAATAAATAAATTTGAATACTCTGCCTTGCGTGAAATCAACCCTGGTCTGATCTCTGGCATCCCATGTGGTCCCCCAGGCCGGACCAGGAAAGATCCCAGAGTTCGGAGCCAGGAGTAAGCCCTCAGCACTGCTGGGTGTGGTCCATACAAATTTAAATAAATGATTTTCAATGTTCTGGATTTTTTCATATTAAATACTTAGGTATCTTGGTATTTTTGTGTCTTCTAAACTTACAGTAAAATTTGGAACAATTATTTTGAGTTGCAATTTAATCCATTTGATTCTAAAAAGCAAAATTTTATAAAGAGCCTACTCTATGTAAAGTATAATCTATACTTATGCTCACCAAAGAGGTCAATGCTGAGAAATTGGAGAGCTGTTCCATGGTAATCAGTAGGGATTTTTATTGTTATTGCAGACTCTATGGAAGTAAAGTGAGGATTTGACCTCTGAAATTAGCTCCTGGGCACAGTCCAGGCAGAAGAGTTGAGGGTGCAGAGAACAGCAGTCTCTTCTTCCTCAAGCAGGTTTCTGCCTATGGGAGCCCACTAATGTGAATCGGTGAACAGATCTCATTCTTACTCTAGGATTTTTGTTAACCTGGCTATATTTATAGGAAACCAAGACCAGAGAGGTCTATCTAACTTACCAAGTTTATATAACTAATGGGCTGGAACGATAGCACAGCAGGTAGGGCATTTGCCTTGCACGCAGCTAACCCCTGTTTGATTACTCTGTTCTTCTTGAAGAGCCCGGAAAGTTACCAAGAGTATCCCGCCCTACAGCAGAGCCTGCCAAGCTCCCCGTGGCATATTCAATATGCCAAAAACAGTAACAACAAGTCTCACAATAGAGACATTACTGGTGCCCGCTAGAGCAAATTGATGAACAAAGGGAGAACTGTGCTACAGTGCTATGTAATTAAAAGTTTTTTTTTCAAAGACCAGAAATCAGAATTAAGTAAGTGCGTCTCTTTCAATGTGAACTCACCCAACCCAAATTCAATACTAAATCCCAAGTAGTTTCACAATAACATCCTAAAGTAGTTGCATGGATGAAAAACTATTTCTTTAAAACTGGGGCTTATTATGGGGCTGGAGTGATAGCACAGTGGATAGGGCATTTGCCTTGCACGTGGCTGACCCGGATTTGATTCCCAGTATCCCATATGGTCCCCTGAGCACCGGCAGGGGTAATTCCTGAATGCAGAGCCAGGAGTAACCCCTGAGCATCGCTGGGTGTGACCCCCCCCAAAAAAAACCAAAAAAACCTGGGGCTTGTTTTAAAATAGGATGCATCATTTTATCAACTGGGATTTCTATGGTTGAATAGAAAATCAAATACCCCCAGACAGCAGCCAGGAGAGAGGAACCTTGGATAAGCAAAAGTTGTTCGTTTACCCACAGCTTTGGTGTGTGGATAACAAAAAAAATAAAGCAAAATGGTAAACTTGATAGATTAGGAATAAAAATACTTCTCTGAATGTGAATTTATTTAGGTTGAGAGTGATTCTGATAGAGGAAGGCTTTTCATGATTCTTTGTAGAATATTTACGTTTTAATCCCTGGGATTTCACCATGGCTACATTCACTTAATCACTTAATCACTTAACTTCCCGTTAGTCATCGATTTGCTCGAGCGGGCGCCAGTAACGTCTCCATTTGTCCCTGTCGCGTGCTAGTGTAGCCCAATGGCATCTCTTCGCTCTGGGAACATGGATGGCCTCAAACAGATCGTTCATGATCTTGACAAAGAAGTCTGACCATCTGGTAGGTGGGTGGCCACGTGGTCTCTTGACATCCCGTGGAATACAATCAGTAACAGCTCTAGTCCAACGGTCGTCTTTAAATCTCATTACGTGACCAGCCCATCTGATTTTCGACACCTTGGCAAATGAGACAGCGTCCCTGATCCTTGATCGTCGACGGATGTCAGAACTCCGGATTCGTTCTCTCATTTGAGTGAAACGTGATATTCCAAGCATAGCTCTTTCTATTCTTCTTTGGGAGACCTGAATGGCGTTCTCATCTTGTTTGCATAGGGCCCAGGTCTCTGAGGCATATGTTAATGCAGGAAGAACAGTGGAATCAAAGAGATGTGCCCGGAGCCGGAGGTTCTTCGTCCTCTTAGCTATTTCTTCGACGTTCTTGAAGGCGTTCCAAGCTGCTCTCTTCCTCCTGCGCAGCTCGGGTGCCAGGTCATTTGTCATGTTGACCTCTCGACCTAGGTACACATAGCTGTTGCATTTGGAGATGGTCGTTCCATTGAGAGCGAATGGGGCGTCAGGAACAAGGCTGTTTCTCATAAACATTGTCTTCGTAAGATTCAGCTGTAGTCCTACCTTTCCACACTCACGGTCAAAGTCGGCCAGCGTTTGTGCCGCTTGGCTGATGTTTGGTGTTATTAAAACAATGTCATCAGCAAAGCGGAGGTGGTGTAGTTGCCGACCATCTATCTTCACTCCCATTCCTTCCCATTCCAGTCGTCGCATGATGTTCTCGAGGGTGGCACTGAAGAGTTTTGGTGAAATGGTATCACCCTGCCGCACCCCTCTCTTGACATCAACGATCACTTCTTTGTAGAATGGTAAGATCCTGGTAGTGAATCCGCAATACAGCTCACGGAGGATCCTGATGTATTGGGCTTGAATGCCCTGATTGGCTAGGGCTTCAATGACCGCTTCCGTCTCAACAGAATCAAAGGCCTTCTTTAAATCAATGAACGTTAAGCAGAGCGGCATCTTGAACTCCCGAGAAACCTCAATGAGCTTGGTTATCGTGTGGTTATGGTCGATGGTGCTGAATCCTTTGCGGAACCCTGCTTGCTCACATGGTTGTCCTTCATCTAGTGTTCTGCCAATCCTATTCAGGATGACTCGAGTGAACAACTTGTAGATGACAGACAATAGGCAGATCGGGCGATAGTTGCCAATGTCATGGATGTCTCCCTTCTTGAACAGTAGTACGGTCCTGCTGGTTTTCCATTGAGATGGAACCTTGCATTCAGACAGGTAGCGAGTGAAGAGCCAAGCCAGTGTATTGATGAGTACTGAAGGCAGGTTCTTCAGGTGTTCAGGTCTGACCTTGTCTGGGCCGGGTGCTGTTTGCTTCTTTACTGACGAAATGGCGTGTCGGATTTCAGAAGGGAGAACGTTGGGAACGACATACCCATCCTGTGGAATTTGGTATGTCGGCAAGAGGACATGGCTATTGAAGAGATTTGAGTAGAAGTCATGGATAATCTTCTCCATTGCCGTTCTGGAGGATGTGATGGATCCATCAGGACGTTGGAGGGCAGTCATCTTGGTCTTATAGTTGGCGAAGGACAGGCGGGCGTTACGAATACTTTTCCCGGCTTCTGCCGCATCTACCAGTACTTCTGCTCTTCTCTCTTTGAGGTCTTCCTTGATCGCATCTCTGCATTGCTTTGCGAGCTCGGACGTTAGCTTGCGGTTGCCTGAGGCATGCGCCAAACCACGCTGGCGAATTAGCTCAAGAGTTTTCGAAGATAGGCGACTTTTTGTGGCTATCTCTCTCTTGGCGTTCCTCGCACATTCATGGAGGTGCTGAACCAGTCGATCGTATTCCTCGTCAATGTTGTCAACAATGGCATCTTCCCATGTTGCCGCAATAGTACCAAAGAGTTCCCAGTTGGTGGTCGTTCTGGGAGTTCTCTTTTTGAACTTCGCAGCCCTTTCTCCCCGCTCTGTGAAGTAGAATTTTGCATGAAGGAGACGGTGGTCCGATCCCGTTAGAAATTTTGCGACAACAGCGACATCAGTCAGGCAAAACCGTCGATTGAATATGATGTGGTCTATTTCGTTGTGGAATCGTCCACCGGGAGACTCCCATGTCCATCGTTTAGATTCTGCCTTCTGGAACTGTGAGTTACCATGAATGGTCTTGGTCGACATGATGAACTCAGACAGTCTCTCACCCTGTTCGTTCCATTCTAGGCCATGGGTTCCGATGTGAAGTTCTTCAGCTGATCTTCTCGGTCCTATCTTGGCATTAAAATCACCCACAATGATCTTGGCTACATTATTTATTGGCAATTTATCTATGCAATTGTACATAGTTAATAAAAATAATTGGTTCATGGAAATGCTCCTGTCCATTCCTATAACAAAGCAACCATCAAATTTTAATAGTCTCATTCCAAATAATTCTTAAGAAATAAAATAGTACTTAAGATCAATGGATTTTTAATTTGAACTTTTCTTTCTTGTCTATTTAAAATAAACCTTTGGTTTTAAAATGAATCTTCTTTGAAAATGACTTGAATTTTTAACTTGGATTATATGTATTTTTTTTCCAGCAAAATACAAAGCCAAAATTTTGTTTCTGCCTTTGGATTCCCCACATTGGGTTCTGTCTTGCTCAAAGTGAGCTGTCACCTCTGTATCATGGTGAGTTCCTACTTTCTCCCTATTTTCCATGAGAGAAATTAATAATACTTCATTTTTTATTGCTTTTGGTACCTAAGGAAGGTATCATAAGGAAGAAAAAAGTAGATTTTATTAAATATAACAGTAATAATATGCCTTTGAGATTGTTATGAGCCAAAGTTTACAACCAAGCTTATTACAGTATTTGAAATGAGCTGTGTCAGGAAATTCATTCTTGCCATGAATGTAGAAAGAGGGATGATATTATTTTACATAGCAAACTATTACTGCATAAACCTGTTCCAGAAGGTAGAGCTCAAATATATATTGTTGACTGAAAATGCAATGAAATACATGACTGTGAGTTTTTGTTTGTTCTTTTATTTGATTTGGGGCCACACTAGGCTGTGCTAAGGGTTTACTTTGGCCTTTGCAATCAGGAATCAGTCCTGGAAGAGTTTAGGGAACCATACTAGGTGCCAGGGATCAAACTCAGGTCAGCCACATGCAAGTGAAGGCACCCTAACAATTGTAATATCCTTCTGGTCCCAGACATATGTATTAACTGCAGCGTTTACATAGAACTTTTTATTTATTTATTTTTTTAGCTTTTTGGGTCACACCCGGCAATGCACAGGGGTTGCTCCTGGCTCTGCACTCAGGAATTACCCCTAGCCATGCTCGGGGGACCATATGGGATGCTGGGAATTGAACCCAGGTTGACCTTGTGCCAGGAAAATGCCCAATACGCTGAGCTTTCGCTCCAGCCCCTACATAGTACATAAATCCTGATATAATAATAATAATTTTTTAAAAGGCCCAAAACTAGAGTTCCTATTATGTATAAGACACTACTAGAATAGTTTTATTTGCATTAACTTGTTAAATACTCACAGTTTGGAGGGGGTTTCTTCTATAATTATCATTATCCACATGAAGGAATCAAGCCCAGAGAGATTTGTCCAAATTACCAAGTTTATACAGCCAGGACATTTCTTTTAAAAGACCAGAAATCAGTATATATAGTACTTCAACAAAGTAATTTGACTACATCTTTATCCATCCCATTTTCCTTTGTGACATCTATTAAAGTAACATTCTCTGGGACACATTTGGAAAGAATGCTGCAAATTAGTTAGAAATTTTTAGCTGTTGAAGCAGTATACTAGTCTAGCCAAAGACTAGGAGATTGTTACCTTTTCTCAGGGGGGCAATTATAATACTATTGACGCAAGTGCTTAAAAGAGCCTAAGGTTTAATCCAGGGTAAATCCTTCCTATTTATGACAGGCAAGTATTTAAAAATATTTTAATTAAAATAAGGAATAAATCTTGGCACATGCTGAAACATGCTTAAGTCTTATGTCCAGAATTATTTTACTTACTTCACTACCTTAAGTAGCAGTAGCAAAACTTTAGATTTGGCAATTTTCAAATAATTTCCATAGTTGGATTAAGTTTTCATCTCATATTAAACTTGAATTCTTAAATAATTGAAACAATTATGGTAATGTTAGGAAAAATAAATACCCAATAAACAAAATACCCAACTCTCAAAATTAGAAGAAGAAAAATAAGAATGAAGAAGCACTAAAAATCCAACAAGTTTGATAACTACTGCATTGGAAAGGTCATATGTATTTTTTTAGAGGGAAAGTAAATTGCTACATTTGTAGTAGACAATATTAGAATGCCTATCAAATGAAAAATAAATCCACATCTTGGGCCTAGACATGTCTGTTATATATTTTACCAGGAAGTTCTCCTTTGTGTTTTTACAGAATTTATTATCAAAATGGTGTATTATACACAATTTCCAGTAACTATCTGTTCTTGTAATAGGATTATACATCCTCACTCATTGACGTGTGTTTTGCAGAGCTTCTTCCAGAGGGAGAGTAAACTTCTCACCCCATTGACATCACTCTTGGCTGGATCACCAAGTTTGGCCAGAGAAATGCGAGTGGTAGATTTATGCCATAATTGTGCAGACATTTAAAAGCCTAGGATTGGTTCTATTTTGTCAGGGGATCGAAACAGAAGTTGCCCTTTTAGTCTTGGTCCTGGAATAGAAATGGCATGGGTCCACCTGAAGTGAAATATAGGCTACCACAGAGGTGAGCAACAAATACTGTGTTTATAAATCAGGGAGCTATTGATTTTTTTTAAGTCACAGCATAATCTATTATTAACTTATAAAAAAAATATTCACTTTTCCCTTCAGAACACGTGACTCCCTGAGCACTACCACATTATGATCCTGTTGGCTTTGAAATAATCGCAGGGCCTGCCAACAAACTGTCAGGCACAAATTGCTCGACCAAACACCACTAGGATTTACTCTGCACCCCCTCGCCCTGCCAAACTTCTTAGGGTGTGGATCCGATAAAATGATATCAATTGCCACATAGCTTATTTCTGAGCTTTTTGATCTAAATGTATAATATTATGCCATTACGATAGTATTTTAAATATTGATAGTTTTGAAACCACAAGATGTTAGTGTGTCAGATTTTAGGCTTGACTTTCAGAATATAAACGTAAGAATTGGCTCATCTATCCTTGCAAAAAGATGTTTTTGGTATTTTATTATTAGGCAATGGGTAGAATATGTTCATTGCTTTGGGGAATATAGCCATCTTAACAACAATATTATAATTTCAATTCATGAACACATTATTTTTATTTAGTTTTTAGTGTGCAATACAACTCATTTGTTAACTGATTTTCCAAGTATTTTATATTTTGGATTTAGTTTAATTTAATTTTTTTTAACAATGTGATTTACCAGGTCGTTCACAATACAGTTGTTTCAGGCATTAAATGTTCCAGCACCAATCCCACCACCATGTGCCCTTTCCCTCCATCAGTGTCCCCACTTTCCCACACAGCACCCCAGCCCACCTCCTTGCAGGCACAGTCAAATTTACTTCATATTGTTTGTTATAACACAAAGGCAAATAGATTCATCAAAACTTAGATCAATAAGAGTCAATTTGTGATCATTGCTATGTGGTATTGCTGAAGTCATTGTCTGAGGACCATCTGTGCTGGTTAGTGCTAGTTGAGCCTATGGTGTTATTGTTTAGGCTCCTTGTAGTCTTCTATACAACTTTCCCATTAGATTTGCTCTGATCCTACAGGGCTTGCATTATTGTGAAATCTGAAGTCGTAGCAGTGCGGTTCAGGATCTATAGATCTGGAACGGAAGCTTGGCAGTTTAATAAGGTTAAGTGGTGGAGCTCGGCCGTTTGAATGTTGGAGGGTGTCGGTGTGTCTGCGGGCTGTTGTTTCTTCAAGAAAAAGGGGAATTCTGGTTACCCCGATTTGAGAAGACCCCAGAGTTCTCAGTCTCTCTGGGAATATTTGGCTTCACTATGTTCTATTGGAGATTACTTGTGGAGCTGGGTCATTTCTCTGCCAGTCTATTGTGGATTTTATTACAAGTGGAATTGTATTCTAGTCTCAATTTGATATTATATCATTACTAATGAGCAGAAAGACAACTACATTTTGTGTGTTGCTTCTATATCTTACAGCATTGCTGATTTCATTAGCTTGAATAATTTAAAAGTTATTTGAGAATTTCTATTAATGTATTATCTATAAATCAAAGTAGATTAACATTTTACTTTACTATATGTATAATTTTTACGAATATTTTACTTAAATAGTAAAATTAGAAATTCTAGTACAATGTGAATGGAAATGAGGAAGAAACCTTTAATAAAAATACAGTTTTAAATCATTGATATTATGCAGGCTGTAGGTTTACATTACAACTTTTATTTGATTGAGAAAGTTCTTTTATTTAGGGAGGGGGTCACATCTGGCAATACTCAGGGATTACTCTGGCTCTGCACTCAGGCATCACTCCTGACTCAGGAAACCATATGGGATGTCAGGGATCAAACTAGAGTCGCCAATTTGCAAGGCAAGTATCTTACTCACTGCACTATTGCTCCAGCATATGGAAGTTATTTTCTTTGCTTTTCTTGCTCTTTTAATCAAAAGAAAATTGGACTTCATAATCTTTCTGTATCAATTTTAATAATAATGATTTTGGGCTTTGTTCTGTTGATTAAGTATATTCCATTGATTTTTTTAAAAAACAATTTATTCACTGTGACTTATAATACTATTAAAAATAAGGTTTTATGCATGCAGCAAACATACAGTGTTTGAACCCTCCATTGATTGTGTTCTTTGGATATATTCCTCATAGTCATAGTGTGTAACTCTTTTAATAATTATACCATTGTACTTTGTCATCTAGTATTTTGATGTAGATATACATACCAATAACAAATAAATGGCTTTATATAATAATCCTTTTCAAATTTTTCATTTATTTTTAAGGCCTCAGAAAGGGTTAGAAAACTTTTCTCTTTTAATACTTTCCATCTAAATTTTGAGGAGGATTGATCTCTAGGTACAAATTTGATAGAATTAATTAAATCTTTGATTTAGTTGATTTTGTTGATCCTTTTAAAAGCAATATTTTGGTTTTAGTGATTTTTGCCTATTATTTTTCTATTCTTGATTTCTTTCATCGTTGCTCTCGTCTATAGTGCCTTTTACTGATAACTTTGAGAATAGTTTCTGTTTTCCTTTTTTTATTTCCTAAAGTATTTGTTAGATTAATAAGATAAGTTCAGCACCAGCCAGGCTTTATTAAGTGGTGAGTGTTAATACCAATTCAAGGGTCACACCATTTAAAAATTGTCGTCCTCAGTACAGATACAGTACAGGCAGAGTCTCCTGCCCCCGTGCCTGGCTGTCCTCACTGGGGCCCCTTGGAGGGGGACATGTTGAGTTTCCCTCTCCACCCTGAGCAGAGCCCTTGCAGCTGAAGACCTTCAGGACCCAGCCACAGCCATGCTGAGATCACTCTCCACACAGTCGATCAAGCCTCATGCATGAAGGAACCGGCAGAGGAACCCAGGTGTGCGGGATCTGGGGCTGAGATCTCCAAGCCTGCTCGGTTTGGGACTGGGCCTCCTCTACCCAGAACCTCCATCTTTCAGTAGCTAGACAGTTACACCCACCAACTGCCGTTTAACCCCATCAAAGGCCAAGATCCAGAGATTATAAAAATAAGCTCCCGGAAGAAAACAACACAGAGTCTCCTGCCCGTATATATGTATGACTTGAGAACACCTGTGAAGGTGATTAGAGGCTGCCCCAAAAGCCTCCATCCCTCTCAGAGAGCCCGGCAAGCTACCAACAGTATCCTGCCCACTTGGCAAGCTACTCGTGGTGTACTTGTTATGCCAAAAACAGTAACAATGATGGTTCTCATTCCCCTGACCCTGAGAAAGCCCCCAATATGTCATTGGGCTACACTAGCATGTGACAGGAATGAATGGAGACCTTACTGACGCCCACTCGAGCAAATCAACGAACAATGGGTTGATAGCGATAGTGATCCTCAGTACACTAATTCACATCTTTTTATATTTAAAAGCTACTCCTCATAAATGAATTTCAACATTAAAGTTATTTTGTGGCTTGCACCATTTTTATTTTTAATTTTCGACATGACCAAACCTAATCCCTAGCCCTTATATAACCCTAACCCTAAACCTAACTCTAACATTTCTTGATCTTAGACCTATATCAAACTTAACCTAGTGTAGGCCTAAATTAGCATCAATAATAATTCAGCAATACAAATTATTCTAAATTTGTATTATAGGATATATAATCACATATACAATCACATTATACCTAGCTTTAACTTTCAACTTTGATAGTATATACCTATCTTTTCTGCTATTGTAGACTGTATATCAAAGACAAAAAGAGAATGCTGCTTGAAGGACAATGGTAATGCAATTGTGAAAGGATCAAATTCTTTCCCAAAAAATTCCACTAGCATTTTATTTTTCTGTTAGCATGAATAAACATCTCTTTCCCCGACCCCCTACCCCACTTTATGCAGTTTGGTTTGCAAAGTTGTTTATGATCATTTGTTACAGGTGTTCAATACTCAGACACCAGTAGATGACCACTGTCACCTTCTTTCCACCACTGTCTCCATTTTCTAAACCACCTCTTAAGCCTGCCCCATAGCAAGCCCACAATAATTTATTTTTTTATATTCCTTATTACCATTCAATGACTAACAGAATGAAAAAATTATTTTACATAGAAGAAAATTTAGAACATTGTTGTATCTCACCGTGGGGACACTAATTTCTTGTCTAAAGTCTTACTAAACTTTTGTTGAATGTTAATTTTTTTCTTAGTGGACATTGGTTGGCTTCTGTGTTACATATCATTCAATCTCGTGTGCTACTATTGGAATGTCAATATTGTAGAGTTTGGAGATGTAGTGTGGTCATGCCCTCAGCCACATGCTCCAGAAAAATCCAGAATCTTGAACTTGGCAGTTAAATAGACAGTTAAATATTTAACTGAATATCTGCTGGGTCTTCTGGAAGTATGGGGAAGTGGGGGAGGTTGCCTACCCCAACTCTGAGGAGGCCTGGAGTTTGGAGCCACAGAGGACCATATACCTGGAATTGTTGGCAGATTAGATTCTCTGTGAGGCTCAGTCCTGAGGCTCTGGGGTTCAGCTGGAGACATGGTAGTGGTTGTGGTTTGTCAGAACAGCTGTTGCTGCTTTGTTTGGGTAGGAGCTGGCCTGCCCCTCCCTCAAAGATCACCCCAGAATCTCAACCAGAAACAGACATTTGATATTTTTTTCTGGCTGGTTGGTCTCTTTGGAGATTTATTTATGACACGGTGGTGGTAGTGGTCGCTTATGGGCATGCCTGCTGGGTTTTCCAGGTGAATAAACTTCTGAACCTTTCTCTGCCTGTTTCCTCATCAGTAAAATGAAGTATTTGTTGCTCTTTTATAACACTATTACTATTACTTTAACTATCAATACTGCAAAAGATGTGTCAGAACTTTTTGCAACATTGCCTCTTCTTTTCCCCCACTCCTCCTCAATTATCTTCCACAAGTTTAGAAGGATTGTCTGGAGTTAGAAAAATTAAAACACTCTGAAGAATGTGAACAATCTCTCCATGGAAAAAGTTGCCATGTTACAAGGTGGCAGTCTATTGGTTCTGATAGAGCCAAAGCTTAACCTTAAGAACACTTTTGGATATCAATCCTTATCAAAGGACCACAGGCCCTTGCCCAGAAAAAAACAGCCAGTGGAGAATGATTAGTAGGACCAGTTCCAACCTCTAGTCTCCTTGGTCTTCATTATCTGAAACATAAATAGCAAGCAACCCAGGTCATTCCAAAGATGGGTGATGCTGCTTCCAGGCGGACCTAAGGGAAAGGTGGCAAAAATGATTGGTTCCTGTGCTACTGTTAATATTTACTGTTCTCTAATATGGTACTATACTGCCTTTACCCTTTGTTTATGCCATTTTTGATAAAGACTTCCATGCTGCTAATTAGGAAAGGTTCGCAACCTGCCACCTTTTGTTTGCTGAACTGTCAGTCACTGTGCAGAGACTGGCTATATCCACTGCAGAGAATGGCATGAATCAGCTGCCCATGGCTCCTATGCATTCTTCTAGTTCGCCTCTGGGCCACCCAAACCCTCCTTGGCTGACAGCCTTGGCCAAAGCATTGGCATTGATGATGTTCCTCTGTCATTTTCTGTCCATGCAATGTATGTTTGAGCTATATCCCACAATTGTGTTATTCCCTTCATGAATATGTATGAATTTCCTGAAAAACTACTAGAATATGCATAAGCTTTCACCTCACTACATCTGCAGGGCATAAAACCGACTTCCTCTCTGACGCTTTTCTCCAGTCTGTGCTGGTGACCGTCCTTCTCAATTTTGGTTTTTTCCTTTACAATAAAGTTCCTCTTTTCTACTCAGTTGTTCTTGTGTTTTCTAGGATAACACATACAACGAATTCTCTAGTATAAGTGCTGTTATTTCTACATTCCTATTGTAATGGGGATATGAATCTATTGTTACTATTATTATAGTTACTATTATTCTTAATATAATTGAATGTCCTTGGCATGGGTCAGAAAGTTAGACTATGATAGGGAAACAATATAGTGGTAGAAATTAAAGCACATTGCACACCAGCCACTTTGGCTTTGAGTCCTTATACTTCTGCTAACAAACTTAGGCTGTTCAAAAATCAGTTAACTTTTTGAGCTCAAAATATCTGTTTGCATTCTTTCATTATGTAGACTAAGAGATTCTTTTTTCAGTTATAAATTTATTTTTTGTCATCTAGTGTCACATTTGTGTGAGCATCTTCTGCACATATTTTCTTAACCTTAAATGCTAAAACCACAAATACTAACAATCTACTTATACACAATAAGTTACTTATCTGTCCCTTAAACTAGGTTAGATCTGAATTCCAGTAGAGTTAGTAAAAGTGGAAGGAATGCCACTTTCATGCTGTAGGTCCAACAAAGGGTTGGTGATAATTGATTTTTGTCACACCTAAGATTTGGTATAAATATTAACTATAAAATATCTTGAGAAATTTCTATTTTTGGGTGCTTTCAAATTTCCATTACAATGAAATTAGTGAAAATGTTGCTATTTTTCAGACCCATAAAAATTTTTAAAAATCTCATGACTCTCTCTTTCTCTTTATATATGTGCATATATATTAGGTAATTATATATACACATATACACTTAATCACTTAATCACTTAATCCCCGTTATTCATCGATTTATTCGAGCGGGTGCCAGTAACGTCTCCATTCTTCCCGGTTGCGTGCTAGCGTAGCCCAATGTATCTGTTCGTTCTAGGAACATGCAGAGGCTCAAACCGATCATTTAGGGTCTTGACGAAGAAGTCTGACCATCTTGTAGGTGGGCGTCCACGTGATCTTTTGATGTCCTGTGGAATCAAATCAGTAATGGCTCCAGTCCAGCGGTTGTCTGTAAACTTCATTACATGTCCAGCCCATCTGATTTTTGATGTTTTGGCAAATGAGACAGCGTCCCTGATTCTTGAGCGTTGATGAAGATCAGAACTCTGGATTCTATCTCTCATTTGAGTGAATCGTGATATTCCAAGCATAGTTCTTTCGATTCCTCTTTGAGAGACCCGAATAGCGTTCTCATCCCATTTTCGTAGGGTTCAGGTCTCTGAGGCATATGTTAATGCAGGAAGAACAGTGGAATCAAAGAGATGTGCTCGTAGCTGGAGGTTCTTTGTCCTTTTAGTTATTTCTTCAATGCTCTTGAAGGCATTCCAAGCCGCTCTCTTCCTCCTGCGCTACTCAGGTGCCAGGTCATTCATCATGTTGATTTCTCGACCTAGGTATATATAACTGTTGCATTCGGAGATGGTGGTTCCGTTGAGAGCGAATGGAGCGTCAGGAACAAGGCTGTTTCTCATAAACATTGTCTTCATAAGATTCAGCTGTAGTCCGACCTTTCCACATTCATGGTCAAAGTCGTTCAGCATTTGTGCCGCTTGGCTGATGTTTGGTGTTATTAGAACGATGTCATCAGCAAAGCGGAGGTGGTGTAGTTGCCGACCATCTATCTTCACTCTCATGCTTTCCCATTCCAGTCGTCGCATGATGTTCTCAAGGGTGGCACTGAAGAGTTTTGGTGAAATGGTATCACCCTGCCGAACGCCTCTCTTGATATGGATGATTACTTCTTTGTAGAATGGTGAGATCTTGGTAGTGAATCCGCAATAGAGCTCACGAAGGATCCTGATGTATTGAGTTTGTACACCCTGATTGGCTAGAGCTTCCATGACCGCTTCCGTCTCAACAGAATCAAAGGCCTTCTTTAAATCAATGAACATTAGACAGAGCGGCAACTTGAACTCCCGAGAAACCTCAATGAGCTTAGTAATCGTGTGGATATGGTCGATGGTACTGAATCCTTTTCAGAATCCAGCTTGTTCACATGGTTGTCCTTCATCTAGTGTTCTGCTAATCCTATTCAGGATGACTCGAGTGAATAGTTTGTAGATGACAGACAATAGGCAGATTGGGAGATAGTTGCCAATGTCGTGGATGTCTCCCTTCTTGTATAGTAGTACAGTCCTGCTGGTTTTCCATTGGGATGGAACCTTGCATTCAGACAGGTAGCATGTGAAGAGCCGAGCCAATGTATTGATGAGTACTTATGGTAAGTTCTTCAGGTGTTCAGGTCTGATCTTGTCTGGGCCAGGTGCTCTTTGTTTCTTTACCGACGAGATGGCATGTTGGATTTTGGAAGGGAGAACATTGGGAACGACATATCCATCATGCGGTATGTGGTATGTGGGCAAGTGGATGTGGCTATTAAAGAGATCTGAGTAGAAGTCATGAATAATCTTCTCCATTGCCCTTCTGGAAGATGTGATAGATCCACCATGATGTCGGAGGGCAGTCATCTTGGTTTTGTAGTTGGTGAAGGACAGGCGGGCATTACGAATGCTTTTCCCAGCTTCTGCCGCATCTACCAGTACTGCTGCTCTCCTGTTTTTGAGGTCATCCTTGATGGCTTCTCTGCACTGTTTTGCCAGTTCGGATGTTCGTTTGTGGTTGCCTGAGGCATGTGCCAAGCCACGTTGGTGAATAAGTTCAAGAGTGTTCGAAGAAAGAAAGAAAAAAAATGCTGCATCCATTGAAGACCTTATGGTACAAGCACGAAAGATCAAGTACGACATCATTGGTCTGACCGAAAAGAGAAGACATCAATCACATCATGCCATTTTTGACACTGGAGAAGAACTCTTCCTTGGAACATGTGATAAAAGAGGCATCGGTGGTGTCGGTATCCTTGTCAACACAAACTTAGTCACGTGCATTGATTCATTCGAATGCCTAACAACCCGAATCGGACGATTACCCTTGAATAAATGTGGCTCACTACCAGCAGTTTCTATCTTTGTTGTCTATGCACCAACATCCAGTTATGGTGAAAGAGAAACTGAGAAATTCTACATGGAGCTGGAGAAGTTCTATAAAGAAGATCACACCTTCTACAAGATCATTGTCGGTGATTTTAATGCCAAGATAGGACCAAGAAGATCAGTCGATGAACTCCACATCGGGACCCATGGCCTGGAATGGAATTAACAGAGTGACAGACTGTCTGAGTTCATCATGTCAACCAAAACCTTCCATGGTAACTCACAGTTCCAAAAGGCTGAATCTAAACGTTGGACATGGGAGTCTCCCAATGGACGGTTCCACAATAAAATAGACCACATCATATTCAATCAGCGGTTTTGCCTAACCGATGTTGCTGTTGTCCCAAAATTCCAAACGGGATCAGACCACCGTCTTCTTCGTGCAAAATTCTACCTCACAGAACGAGGAGAAAAGAATGCAAGGTTTAAGAAGAAGACTCCCAGAACAACCACCAACTGGGAGCTCTTTGGCTCTGTTGTGGCAACATGGGAAGATGCCGTCATTGACAACATTGATGAGGAATACGATAGAATGATTCAACACCTCCATGATTGTGCAAGGAATGCCAAGAGAGAGATAACCACAAAAAAAACGCCTTTCTTCGAACACACATACACACAAAAACAAATACTTAATACTTCAATAAATTTAGGAAGAAAAGAAGAAAGCATTTAGGTTTAGCATAAACTATTTCATACGAATAAGTCCCAGTAGCACCTTTAACTGCATTTTCTCTGTGCAGTTAGAGTCTCTTTATGTTTAATCATTTTGATAACACAATCTGTCAATCTACCGGGCCTGCTCGAGCAAATCGATGATGATCAATCTGTCAAATGCACAATCAATTAACAATTATTGTTTCAAGACAAACTAATATGGTTGATTCTTGTACCCCTGGGAGGAACTTCTTGGTATCCCTGGGGTTATTTTATTCAGTCATATTCTATGCAGCACTCCAAGCAGTTTGAATTGTGACTTAGAAGTGTATACTGTATAACCAGTTTCATTCAGAAAGCAGATAAACTTTCAGTAAACAACTTTAAAGATTTATTGACTAAATACTTGCAAAAATTTAGGTGGTAAGTTTTTAGTGATTTTATAATTTTTATAATTTTATATCAGAGAGCCCGACAAGGTACCGAGAGTATCTCGCCTGCACGGCATAGCCTGGCAAGTTACCCATGGCGTACACTAAAAGCCAAAAACAGTAACAGTGACAGTCCTCATTCCCCTGACCCTGAAAGAGCCCCCAATATGCCATCGGGCTACACTAGCATGAGAAAGGAATGGATGGAGACATTAGATTTGCTTGCCCACTAGAGCAAATGGATGAACAATAGGTGACAATGATACAGTGATCACTTTTATATAATCATCACAAAAATTAATGTGGTAACAATAATAATAAGCATTTTCTTAGCACCGACATAGTCTAAGTGGGCATTTTGTATAATATGCTCCATTTTGTAGCTAGAAAAATACATGTACTAAATAGCTAAGTCACTGTCACTGTCCTCCCGTTGTTCATCGATTTGCTTGAGCGGGCCCAGTAACGTCTCCATTGGAGACTTTGTTGTTACTGTGTTTGGCATATCGAATACAGCACGGGGAGCTTGCCAGGCTCTGCCATGCGGGCGAGATACTCTCGGTAGCTTGCGGGGCTCTCCGAGAGGGGCGGAGGAATCAAACACGGGTTGGCCATGTTGACTGCGTGCAAGGCAAATGCCCTACCGCTGTGCTATCACTCCAGCCCAATAGCTAAGTAGTTTTCGAATTTGCAATAACAGTATAACATTATTTTTTCTACTTTTTAGAAATACATTAAATGGTTCCTAGTATACTACATAGGAAAAAAAGATCAAGGGCTAATATCTAAGATCTGTAAAGTACTCAAAAAGGCTCCACAGCACCATAAAAATAATATTGTCATCAATAAATGTGAAGCGGAGGTGAATTGACACTTACTTATTTGGTCAGTTAGTAGGAACTTACTAACAGTGAAGTCCAAATTAAAACAATAATGGAATATCACCTCACATCAGTGTTAATAGCATATATTAATAGCTATGATCAGTCAAATAATAAATGGAAGTCTCCACCAGTACCTTTTAAAAAGCAATGAAAGAAGTGGCAGAATATAATATCCAGTCAGTATTTAATTTATTTAATTTGGGATCTTGGCTGGTTAAAAAGATTTAAAAAAAAAAAGGTGTTTCTCTAGTGAAGTAACATTTTGCTTAGAGTGCAAAGTAAGACAGAGGCCCCGTAGTATATGAAATCAGTACAGTTAATTTGTGTGGTTGGCTCTGGCAGATTTTGGAAAATATTCTGTCCTTGCCTTCATTCGCATCTTAATAATTTAGACCTTGTCAGTCAAAATTTGAGAAACTGGAACATCTTATTTTTGTTCGTATATCATGTACTTAGCCTCATTTTTTTATCCTCATCTTTCCCCCCAATTAAGTAAAAGATAGTAATTTATCATTTTTTATTTTTTGTATCAAACTAGCATTATTCATATCATTCTTTTTTCAAATCTTTATGACTCATTAAGTATAATTTGTCAAGCATCATTTTGTGAAATGCTTCTTTCTTCATTCCTAGAAGGTATAATTTGGGAAATTTGGAGAAGAACGTTCAGAGCAGAAATGAGGGAGAAAATAAGCATGAGAATTTTATTATACCCACTATCCTTAGAGGAAGTTAGGAAGATTTGAAGATTTCTTAGTAGTAAATGGGCTGCTTTTTAGCACTGAAAGATTTATTTTGCAGAGATATCTACAATCTATTAGACATAAACTGAAGTTAGAAGTTCATCTTCATTGTCTTGGTAAGAGGCAGTGAGTATCTGAATAATGAGACTGGCACTGGGAACTGGAAGAAGGAAAGAAAGGTAAGAGCCATCACTTAGGGTGATTAAATTATTTGAAAAAATAGGTATGAAGCAGAGTATAATGTGATTTGGTTTAGTTTTTAAAAAAAGTCAAATTAGAAACAGAAAACCATTTTAGAGGCATTCGTAGCATAAGAAAATTTAATTAATTTTAACTACTAAGTGAATTTGCTTCCATAGGTTCAGTGACTCATATTCTAGAGTAATAGTCATAGTAAAACATCTTCAAGGAAGTACCAGGATATTTAAACCCTTTGTTTTACAATAGCACTCCCTTTACAAGAGGGTGCTGGGCAGGACAATTGGGGCTTCAGAATTCTTTGTCTGTCACACTTGGCGTATTCTTTTCTTCCTGTGAGTGAAGACTAAGGGATAAAGAGAACCTCAGTTCTCCCAGCTTTCTGGGCCTGGACAGAGCCTTTATGGCGAATAGCTGGTTATGTATCGTAATTAGAGCTTTGCTCCTGCCAGAAAGGAGCTTCAATTCAAGAGTGGAAGCAAGAGACCAAGGAAGTGTTGTGTTCTTAAAAGTAAAACATTTTTGCAACATTGTTTTGAATTTTAGACACCAATACATATAGGTCCATTAAATTTACAAATGTGTTCATGGTAGTTTCGTGTGTACGATGTCTCAGCAGAACATCCTGCACCAGAGTGTCCACCTCCCTGGGGCCAGTTTCTCCCCCTTCACTCAGCTCTCTGCCTCCACGCTTCCTTCCAGAGAGAGTCCTCAGGTTCTGCTGCTGCCTTTGGGCATTTACTGTTCCCTTATATTCTTTTCTATCCCAAACAAGAAAGAGATGATTCTATTTCTGTCCCTCTCCTTCTAGCTAAATTCACTCAGCATGATACTGTCTAGATTCATCCACAGAGCAGCAAATTGCATGATTTCATCTTTTCTTATAGCTCAGTGGAGTGCTGTATTCTTGTTTGTACTTGAAGGAACATATATATATATGTATATATATTTATTATTCTTATGCTGCATTGGGAAGAGGGGCAAAGGAAGAGTTATATATTAAAATATTTAAAAAATCTGCCAGCATTTAGTAGATTGTATTGAATAAATACATTTTTCTTGTTATATATCCTTAGAATGGATTACAAACTAAATAATTGCAAAAGGTCTTTTTTTCATTTTGCCTGTTATGATTATTTTACTGTGAAGTGATTCCAGAATTTCTCAGGGTGATATTCCAGAAATTGTCTATATAGTTGTCATTTGTTAATGAAAGTGTTGGCATGCATAGAAGCAAATAAGGAGAGCGAATATAACTCAAATATAAAACACACAACTAATATCTAAAGAACTAAATCATGGAAGAAATACCAGGAAGCAGAGTTTACATAGATATAAACCTGTAAGGAGCAATCTATAAAGGCCCATTAAATTAATACACAATATTACTGGAAGGCAATGTTTACTGAATTTTAGAACAAGTTTACTGAAAAAAAATAATAAATGGCAGCCAAACTTGTGTCACTTATCTGTGTTTTATCCAAGATTTGTGAGCAAAACTGAGAAAATCTTTTGAGCAGTGCCAAGGATGTCTGCAGTGATTGATCATCTGGCAAGATGAACGTAGAAATGTTTACATTGAGAGGTTACAATATTAATCAACTGGGATATGATGCTAGTCTGAAGAGGATAGTTACAAGTAAAATGAAGAGAAGCGAGTTCGCACTTCATATCATCGTAAATGCATTCTGGAAAGACGCAAATATGTATGAGATAAATTACTTTCTCTGATAGAGCAACAATTCATTTATCACTGAATTAAGAATCACTTTTTTTTTTTAGTTTTGGGGCCACAGTTGATGGTGCTCAGGGCTTACTCCTGTCTCAGCACTCAGGTATCACTACTTCTAGCAGACCTCAGGGAACTGTATAAAGTGCTGAGGATTAAACCCAGGTCAGTTATATGGAAAGCACACACATATACACACAACACAAATTTTTGACAAATAGTTCACTTATATAAATTTATTGAGATAAAGTTTAAAAAATGAACTTTTTTCTATGTAAAATAAAAAATATGTCACCTTTACTTCTCTCATTGCATTCTGCAAAAAATAGCCCCTAGGAACTGCTTAGGTTATAAAACCTGTCAAGTTTATACATGCAGCCAATTCATTCAGTCTCTTTACAGACTGTGTAGTCAAAATGGCCTAAATAACATTGTGGTATTAAAAACTCTTTTAAAAATCTCAGTACTTTAACTGAACAAAAGGTTATTTGTTATATCTTCAGTATAGGTCAGCTGAGAACTCTTTTAACTTTTACCTAAGGTGATAGTGAGATTTAACGGTTGCACGGCTCTCTAACAGCATGGTGAGAAAGCACTTAATCTACCACTGTCTGCTTAAATTACTACTGGGAATTGACATTTTGTTAATAGTTTACTGGCCAAAGATCCATCACAGGTCATGTCTAATTTTGTAGATGTTAGAGCATGAAATCAAAGTATGTGACAGGAAGGCAGAGAGCCAGAAGTAATAAGAAAATATTGTTATGATTTAACATTTTATTTTAGTCAACATGGTTTACCATCTGTTAATAGTTAGGGTTCTTGCATAAATCATTCCAGCACCACTATCTCCACCAGAATGTCTACCAAGCTTCCTACTCAAGATCAATTCTTAGTTTCTGTTGCCATTGGGCATTAGTCATTCCCTAAAACTTGATGAGCCATTTCTCTATTTAACTGCTGGTTAAACCTAAATATGTCCCATTAGTGCACAAAAAATATTTTTTGAGAATTGATGTGCTAGCTTTAGAATCTATTGCCATATGTCAAACATGATGATTCCTCTTGCAACTAAGATGCTCCGCATTCTAGAGGTATCTTAGATGCAGTGACATTACTGAGCTCAAAGCAAACAAAAATGAAATTGGATCTAAAAATATTAGTTACACAGGACTTATTTAATAAGGAATATGCATATTCTTTGTTCCGTTTTTGTTGTTGTTGTTGCCACATGTGGTAATGCAGATTCAAAAATCACTCTTGGCCATACTCAGCAGACCATATGGATTGCCAGGGTTCCAACCCAGGTCGGCCATGTACAAGGCAAATATTCTACCTACTGAACTATTTCTCAGGCTCCACATATTCTTTTTTTAAAATTTCATCTTATTATTGAAGTTACATGGTTTATACCAAAGCTAATATTTATGCAGGTGCCTGATTTGGGTTTGATATCCAGCACCACATGAATTGTGTGTAAAGCCAGAATCATCACCACAAAAATTCTTGACAGGAGTGATAGCACAGCAGTAGGGCGTTTGCCTTGCATGCAGCCAACATGGCCAACCTGAGTTCGATTCCTCCGCCCCTCTAGAAGAGCCCGGCAAGCTACCAAGAGTATCTCGCCCGCACGGCAGAGCCTGGCAAGCTCCCCGTGATGTATTCGATATGCCAAACACAGTAACAACAAAATCTCCAATGGAGACGTTACTGGGCCAGCTCAAGCGAATTGATGAACAACAGGAGGGCTTTACCTTTACCTTTACCCTTTTAAAAATTATAGAATGCAGTATGCACTTACAATTTCTGTGTATTCTTCATTTGTATATCTCAAATATTCATCTTATGATGATAATAATATTCAGCCTTTGTGTGGGATAAATTATAGGTAAAGGTAAAGGTAAAGGCCCTCCCGTTGATCGTCGATTTGCTCGAGCGGGCCCAGTAACGTCTCCATTGGAGACTTTGTTGTTACTGTGTCTGGCATATCGAATACTCTCGGTAGCTTGCCGGGCTCTCCGAGAGGGGCGGAGGAATCGAACTCGGGTCGGCCATGTTGGCCGCTTGTAAGGCGAATGCCCTACCCGCTGTGCTATCGCTCCAGCCCAGGGATAAATTATAGTTTTGTTTATTTAAAATAGATTTATAATTGAGTGATATGTATGTATATAAACCAGCTTTTATAAATAAGCTGAAATGAACATAGGTATACATGTATCTTTTGAGTTAATGTGTTGTGTTCTTGGGATAAATACCAACGTATGGAATTACAGAGTCATATAGGATTGCTATTTTTATTTTTTTGAGACTTTATATTTTCCATAGAGACTTAACCAGATGAGAATTTCACCAATGGTTCTTTCTTCACTTCATTCCTGCCAGCACTTGTACAGTTTTTATTTCTTTGGTATTTACCTTTCTCACTGGTGTGAGACATCTCATTATTATTTTTATTTGAATTATCTTGATAGTGATAAAAATAGTTTCACATGTATAACATACATATATATACTTATATAAATATATATTTGTGTGTATATATATATTCTTTTGGGAAAATGGCTCTTTTACTCTTGTTTAACTTTTTGAGTACTTTATATATCTTTAATATCAGCCTTAATATGTAGTTCTTTATTAGATATATGGCAGGCAAAAATTCCTGTTCAGTAGAGTATCTTTATATTTTAGGTCTAGCTTCTTTTACAGAGACAGAAGTTTTAGTTGATATAATAACATTTGTTTATTTTTTGTTTGTTTTCTTTGCTAATGTGGTCAAATCATCGAAGTTATCTTAGGTTGAAGGAGAGTTCTACTTATTTTAAAGCACCTAGCTTCTTAGTCATTGTTTAACTGACAATATGCCTGAAAGGTTCCTTTTAGGTTCTCTGTTGTAGTTAGAAAATATGATTTTTTATCAGTTTCAGGATTATATTATTTTAATATTTTAAAATTTAGTTTTGTAGTATAAAGACATGGAAGGAAATATTCCCATCATTTTTCTTAGAATTTCTTTGGCTACTCATTAAACCCCCAAAATTCCTATTTTGGGTATCTATCCCCAGGGCACAAAAACACTCATTCAAAAAAATCATATGCACACCATTTTTCATTGCAGCACTTAGTACAACAGCTAAGACATGGAATCAACCTAGGGATCCAGTAACAGATGAATGGATCATGAAGATGTGACACCTTCATGATATACATATGCTCCCGAATACTAACATATGTATATATGCTTCAGAATACTAACAGCTACAAGGAATAATAAAATCATGCAGTTGCTGTAACTTAGAAGGAACAAGAAGATATTATGTTGAATGAAGTAAGCCAGAAGAAGGACAAACAGGATGATTTCACTACCTGTTGTTTATAGTATAATTACAAGGAAATGCAGTTTTTTAAAGTAGAGATGCCTCGATCACCCTTGACCTCAGAGCATAGGGAAGAGAAGGACAAAGTAAGAAAGAAAGAAAGAAAGAAAGAAAGAAAGAAAGAAAGAAAGAAAGAAAGAGGGGGAAAAAGATGATAAAGGGAATTAATGAGGAAAGAGAGGTCAAGGGCCTTGGATATAATGGAAATGTGAAGGAATAGTATGTGCATATATCTAAAGCACAGACACAACACTGAAAACACGAGATCCAAACATACTACCACCAAACTTTAAAATGTGTCTGTCAAGGTGGCAGACTAGGGTCTGGGGATAGGGATGGAACATAGAAGCAATGGTGGGGAAGGTTGACAGGAGGGGTGGACTTGGTACTAGAGTATTATATGCCTAAACCTCAACCATCACTATCTTTGCAAATTATGATTCTTTAATAAGTGACAGCATGTGTTATTTGCATATTTGTTCTAAAGTTAATTTAAAAAATTTTAAAAATATTATTTTCTTCTTGGCTGGAGCGATAGCACAGCAGGTAGGGCATTTGACTTGCATGCACCCAACCGGGTTTGATTCCTCCATCCCTCTCAAAGAGCCTGGCAAGTTACTGAGAGTATCCCGACAACACGGCAGAGCCTGGCAAGCTCCCCATGGTATACTCGGTATGCCAAAAACTGTAACAACAAGTCTCACAATAGAGACGTTACTGGTGCCCACTTGAGCAAATTGATGAACAACGGGAGAATGGTGCTGTGGTGCATTATTTTCTTTTAATTCATTACCTATTCAAATGAAAGATTTTTTTGTAGCTTGGTATATTATTGGTTTGTTGTTTCTAAAGTTTTTTTTAGTATTTTTTAAAATTTAATTTAAGAATTGTGATTCACAAAGTTATGGATAGTTGGATTTTAGGCAGATACTATTTCAACAGCATTCCTACTGTCAGTGTCAACTTTTTGCTCCATCAATGTTCCCCCTCCCCTCCACACCATCCTTACCTGCCACCTTGACAGGTACATCTCAAAGTTCAGTGGTCATAGTTTAGATCTCATGTTTTCAGTGTTGCTGAGTCTGTGATTTGAGTATATAGCCGATCACTCTCCCACATCACCAGTATATATGGGGTCCCTGACCCCTCTTCCCCCTTTACCTATTCTCATCTTCTATCCCCCTTGAATTCTTTCCCCGCCCATACTCTGAGGGTCATGTAGGCAGCCCATCTGCCTTCAGTGTATTAAATGTGATGTGTACTGTGTTTGTTCTTATTATTCTGGCTTGCTTCACTGAACATGATATCTTCCAGTTCCACTAGGTTGCAATAAATTGAATGATTTCATCACTCCTTGCAGCTGCATAGTATTCTATTATGTATCTATACCACATCTTTGCAGTCCATTCATATGTAGCTGGACACCTAGATTGGTGCCATATTTCAGCTACTGTTCTTAGTTCTGCAATGAATAATGACGTAGATATGTCTTTATGAATGATTTTTTTTTGGCTTCAGAGTAGATGCCCCAAAGTGGAATTTCTTGATCATGGCACTTCAATTCCAAGATTACTGAGAACTCTTTATGATGTTTTCCACAGGGTTTGAACCAGTCCACACATTCCTACCAGCACTGGAAGAGAATTAATTTTTTACCACACCCCTGCCAATACTCATTGTACTTTTTTTTTTTCACTTTCCCACAACTGTTATCTTCAAATTTCTCAACCACCCTTAAGACTGCCACCATAGCAGGCCCTCAATAATTTATTTTATATTGTTTGTTATGGGCTGGAGCGATAGCACAGTGGTAGGGTGTTTGCCTTGCTCGGGGCTCACGCAGGTTTGACTCCTCCGCCCCTCTTGGAGAACCCGGCAAGCTACTGAGAGTATCTCTCCTGCATAGCAGAGCCTGGCAAGCTACCTGTGAAGTATTCGATATGCCAAAAATAGTAACAACAAGTCTCACAAGTTGTTGTGAGATGTTTCTCATTCCCCCTCAAGCAAGTTGATGAACAATGGGAGGAGAGTGCTACAGTGCAGTGCTTGTTATAATTTGATGAAAGAATGATAAAAGAATGTTTCCTCAGAAGAAAGTTAGTGAAGATTGTGTATCTCACGATGTAGCTATTAAGCCCTTGTATAAGAGATTACTGAAATGCTGTTATAAGTTAAGCCTTCTGTGTTGGTATTTTGTTAATCAAGATTCGACGCCTTCTACATTACATTTTCTACTCCTGGTTTATCAGTGTTGTAGAGTTTGAGGTGTTGCTCCAGGAAGTTAAAAGTCTTTAATGAGGTGATACAACTAGAGTAAAATTTTCAAACTGGCTGGTATTCTAGGGGATTGTGCAAACCCCAGGATTCTGGAAGTATAGGGAGATGGGAGGAAATCCTGGAGATTTCAGTCACAAAACCTACATACCCGAGTTTTTCAACAGATTAATTTCTGGGTAAGGCTCATTGCAACTAGTGGAATCCAACCGGGTGTATGGTTGTGACTTTGGAGTGTGGAGGTCTTTGACTACCAGTGCTCTGTTTGGGTGGGTGTTGGGCTCACCCACCTCCTCCTTCCTGCCTCAGCCCTTTCCCCCATACCCTTAAAGACTGAGCTTTGCACCGGGTCTGAAAGAATCTCAGCAACTTGCTAATCTCTCTGGAGATGTATTTATGAGTCACTGGATCATAGCCTGTGAAAGAACTTACATCAATCATTTTCGTTTTTAAATGGTGTCTTTACAATCCTCTCCCCACCCCCCTCTCTTTTCATCTCATCTTAAAATGATAGTTTAACTTTTTCTTTTCCAATTTAAATCATTGTTTTTCTTTTGCCTGGATGAGGACTTTCAATAATATGTCATATAGTACATATAAGAAAAAATGAATATCTTTATCTTGTGCCTCCTTTTAGGGTGAAGCCTTTTCGTTTTTCACTGTACAGTAGAATGTTACCTGTGAATGCGATATATATGGCATTTGCTATTTTGTTATATTCTTTTATCATTATCTTTATGTTTCTTATTTATGTTTCTTATTTTGTTTTTTTAAAATTATGAGTGTGGGTGGAGAGATAGTACAGTAGGTAAGGCACATGCCTTGCACGTGGATAATCTGTATTCAATCCCCAATACCCATATGGTCTCCCAAGCAAAGCTAGGAGCAATTTCTGAATGCAGAGACAGGAGTAATCCCTGAGCACTTCCTAGTGTGGCCCCTAATCATAAAAAAATAGTGAAATAATATTATGAGTGGATTTTGAGTTGTCAAAAGCTTCTTATGTTGTCTATTGATGTTAGGAAGCAATACCACTAAGTTTGACAAACCAGCAGCAAGATAAACCAGAATTCACAATAAGGCAATACCCATAAAACTGACAGAATTTCTCAAGTGAAACACTACAAGCAAAAAATAAATTGTTTTGTCAAATTATAATATAGTTAAAGTAAGGTAAAGGTAAAGGCCCTCCCGTTGATCGTCGATTTGCTCGAGCGGGCCCAGTAACGTCTCCATTGGAGACTTTGTTGTTACTGTGTCTGGCATATCGAATACTCTCGGTAGCTTGCCGGGCTCTCCGAGAGGGGCGGAGGAATCGAACTCGGGTCGGCCATGTTGGCCGCTTGTAAGGCAAATGCCCTACCGCTGTGCTATCGCTCCAGCCCAGTTGGCCATGTTGGCCGCTTGTAAGGCAAATGCCCTACCGCTGTGCTATCGCTCCAGCCTAGTTAAAGTACACAATGAAAACTGGCAATATAAAATTCTCTATCATGATCATTTATCATTTACTTTTGAGAAATTGAAAAACACGTTCTCAGACAAACAACTGAGGGCATTTATTGCTGCTAACCCAGATTTTTGATGAACATTAAATGGTCTACTATATAAAGAAAATAAATTCCAATTGGAAGTAGAAAATAAATTAAAATAAAAAAATGGCAAAGAACAGTGAATATTTACAATCAAGGTTTGTATTCTGTATTTATAAGTGTCAAAATTTAAGTAAACCTAATGGTAACTTAAAACAAAACAACAAAATCCTATAGGAACCAGAGGGAGCTAGTTGTTTTCTTTCATCTTGACACTACATTGTGTCTTATTGTTCTTTTGTTTAGGTTTATTTTATTTGTAAACCTTTGAGCTTTCTGGATCATGGAATTTGTCTCCCTCCCATATTGGGCCATATTGGGAAGCTTTCAGCTATTATTTATTATTATCTCAGAAATTATTTCCCTGTCCTCTTTTCTCTCCTATGATGCAGATGTTGTTTTTCTTAATATCACAATATCGCTTTACTAAAAGAGTATTCTTTTCCTAATTTATTGTCATTTACTTTGGCCCTGGGATCACTGTTCTGTCTTTCAATTTATTTTCTTTCTGTTGCAGAGGCCAAAAAATGCACTATTTTCTTTTTCATAAATCTTAGTTACTATACTCTTTACCTCCTTTAGTTATTTTCCTGTTTGTCTGTTTTGTTTTGCTTGGAGATTACAGCCAGCAGTGCTCAGGGAGTAAGCTTGTACTCAGGAATCATTCCTGGTGGTGCTGGGACCCTTTTGAACTAGGGTCAGTGTATTGCAAAACAGTTTCTTAACCCCTGTACTATCTCTCCACCCCACTTCCTTCATTTCTGTTTGATGAGATTTTAACATTTTTCCATTAATATTTATTTGAGCTTATTGTTGGCATCTTTCACTACTTTATTTCAATGAGCTTGAAAAAATATTATTGCTTTGAAAACTTCCTCAGGTAGTTTAGAAAGTTCTTAGGTAGCTGGGCTGGGCTTTTCTTCACACTTGTCAATATGGTAGACTTTCTTTGTTTTTGTATTATTGTTGTTTTAGCAATGTGGGGACTAGAAATAAAGGTTACAACCTGGCCTTGGAAACTCAGTCTCACAAAATTGACTTAGTTCCTTTGGTTCTGATTTTATGTGGATTTAACCTCTAAGGATTTGTGGTCATAAATTCCCTGTAGCTGCTCTAATTCTGTGGTCTTGTCATTCTGTGCTCTGTCTTAGGGTATAATATTAATGGAGTTTGACATTTGGTGTGATATTGTCACATCCACCAACCTGAGTTTTAATTGGTGATTGTGATCACAAACACTTAATGACAATAGTTCAGTAAATTTATCTCATGCTTACCATGTGATTAGCATTTATTAGTTCCTGTCTGCAATTATAGAGTGGATCTGGATGGAAAATGTAAGATGATGCAATAGATTGGCTAGGCCTGTAGTACTAAATTAGTGTGGGTCTCGTTGCTTCTAGATGGATAATTCTTGGGTGTCTCCATATGCCAAGATGCCACATTGAAAAAGTCTATCAGAACACCTATGCCTTGTGTATCGATTTTCTTTAAACTAGTTTCAAAGGACCTAGTTGCTACAGTCAGAGATTTCAGGCTTGTGTCATGTCAGGTAATTATTTCAACCTAAGGCTATAGGCTTCATATAAGAAATGTCCCAAAGTAATAGAGCCCCATTCTGGCTGCCTATGGTTTTGGAGGTCCCAGTGTACTGAACAAGATAAAATAAGTTTTACTCACTATGCCTGTCCTCCCAGGGTTGGTTTGGCATGTAAAGAATACGTAGGTTTTGAAGGCCATGCCCAGTGACTTTTAATCGCATCTGTGAGCCTGTGGACAATTTGGTAAGTCTACAGGCATCACAGTGGCCTTGTGTAGTCAAGTCAGCAGGCTTGGTTGAATAGTGTGGATCTGGTAGACTAGTTTGGATTATCACAGAGGAGTTGGTCAGCTGGCCAGGGCTAAGATATCTAGTTTTGAAAAAGTGCACGTGGCAAACTTCCAGAATTTTGCTTAGTTGCAATGCTCCTCTGGTTTGGTAGGTTCTCCTAGCCATCATGGGTTCCTGCTTGAAGTCTTTCATTTGTCTTCTGGAGGCAACAAAGCATGCCTGCTCCCCCCGCCCCCACCACACACACACACACACACACACACACACACACACACACTGTGCTCACTCTCCTGTCCCATGAAAGGTATCTGAATCATTCATGCCCTTCTTCATGGAACTCCCATTTCCATTTCCTCAGGGGAGGATTTTGCTACAGATGGGGTTCCCTTTCCATCTCTCTGGAGCATCTGACACCCACCTGAGCCTTTGCTTCAGTTCCCCTTTTTGGTCTATTCTTTGTTTGCAATCACTCCTTTATTTGAGTTCCCCTCCAGACTGAGTGCCCAGATCCAGTATGTTGCCTGCTACAATAAGACCTGTTCTCAGTCAATCCCTATATTAAGAATATTCATGAGACTCTGCTTAGTTGGACATCTTGTTTCATAATGGTTGGGGTTCAGATAGGATGTTGAAAAGCACAATATGTGTATGATAGGTGAGTTCAACTTCCACTAGATAGAGAATGATTTTTTTTCCTAATTCATGCTCTCCTTTTACTTCTCACAAGGAGACTTGAAGTTTGCTAGTTCTTTACTATTGCATAATGCATGTTGACCCATCTAAATAAGTACCTCTTTTACAAGGACTAACATTAATATTTTAAAAGACTATATACTTTTAATTTATATTTAGAATTAATATTTTGTGCATTCACAATGCCTTTGCCATGTTCCTCAGTATGTTTCCTCAATGTTGCTCTAAGGGGCTTTTAATTTCTTTTCTACTCCTTCCATGACCCACAGGAATCATAAAAATACACATTAGCCTTTAATGTCCACTTTTATTGAGACCTAGAGACATCATCTTTATTCCAGTTCACTCTTTGGAAATCAGAGCCTACCTTTATGTAAGGAAAATGGAAGCTAGTGATTACCACTGTGTCCTACAACTGACCCATGATTAATTAAAACTAGAATAGACACAGTACCGTGCTGCATAACAAATAGATACAAATAGGAAGAAGGGCTGAGCTTTCCAAATAATAATAGTAGAAGTAATAGTAATAGAGCATACATGCATGTATACTTCTCATTAACAACGTAGATACACTTATCTTTCTAAAACGTCCAGAAGAAAAAATGACTATTCTTGGAGGATCCTTGGGTTAAGATGAGTTTTGTGAATTTCTATTCAGAACTATATTAAATTTCTGGGAACGATGACTAGCACTGTAGCACTGTCCTCCCATTGTTCATTGATTTGCTCGAGCGGGCACCAATAACATCTACATTGTGAGACTTATTGTTACTGTTTTTAGCTTATTGAATACACCACGGGGTGCTTGCCAGGCTCTGCTATGCAGGTGGGATACTCTTGGTAGCTTGCCGGGCTCTTTGAGAGGGGTGGAGAAATTTAACCTGGGTCAGCTGGGTTGACTGCGTGCAAGGCAAACATCCTACCTGCTATTCTATTGCTCCAGCCCATTGAAGAAATATTTTTGTAAATGAGATAATTTATTCAAAAGTCAAATAACATTTAGTAAATAAAATTATCGGGAAAATATTTTACATCTCTGACTGTATATCTGAATATATCTGAAAGGAAACATGCAATTGCAGAATTAGTACAATCTTCCTTTATAAAGTATGCCAAAATTATCTGGTATTGAGTATAGTGAAATGTAGAATAATTAACATATGGTAAGGAGTCAGAACATTTTTTGATACATTCAGCATCTGCTAACATTTATTAGTAACATATTTTTTTAGATTTGTAATGCATTTTATAAATTGTCTGTTGTTTTGCAGTAGTATAAAATTCTTGGAAAACAGTTTTATACCTCTGAATACATATAAAAGTAACCGAATTCAGGATCAAATTTCCGGTGCTATAACACTATCAAAATGACTTTTACTCTATCCATTCCTCCCATCTTCTTTTCTCTTTTCCTCCCAAAATCACAAAATTTCTTAAAGAGGTTTATTGTTGTGTTTTATTAGTTTGATTTGGTTATTTACATTTCACAATATGACTTTGATTTATATTTTCTGAGCTGTAGGTGAAATTTAATATTTTTTCATATTCATGGATAATCTCAGAGCAATGTCTATAAAGAACTTGTAATTATTGTTTGGCTTGCAAAAATTTTTGTTGTTATTAAATTGTAGAATATATTCATTGTTAGTACATCTTTGTTTTTAATATCATGCATCAGTAACATATAATAAGATTACTTCTTTTTTGGTATTTGTAATGGAGAAATATTAATTTTAGGTCAATTACCTTAGTCATTACCTATATATATGTATGAGTTCTGTTTGTCCCTAAATTAAAATTCTTATTAACTATTATAAAACTATTATTGTTAATATATTTTTTGTTGGGGCTGGAGTGATAGCACAGAGGTTAGGGTGTTTGCCATGCACATGGCTGACTCCAGTTCGATTTCTCCATCCCTCTGGGAGAGCCTGGCAAGCTACCTAGGGTATCTTGCCCAAATGGCAGGGCCTGGAAAGCTCCCCGTGGCAGATTTGATATGCTAAAGACAATAACAAGAAGTCATTACTGGTGCCTGCTTATGTAAACAAAAAAAGACTGGGTTTATCTCTCACGCCGCCCATGTTCGGTAGTCTCAGGTCATTTTCCCCATCCAAGGAGGTCTATGGCGATGGGTAGACGAAGGAAGGAAATGAGGGCCAGGCTGGTTGGTCTTAGTTGCAGATTATTCCAATCCTCTCTCCATTCACTCCTGTTTCTCCTCTGCCTCTCCAGTCCATTCTTACAGTCTCATTATATCCCATAAAAGAAACCCATGTCATGGAAAGCCTAGGTTCTCTCAGACCGTCACCTCTAGGTTCTCTCAAGCACGTATTCCTTAGATTCTCTCAGCCTCTGTCCCCATTCTCTCAGACCTGTCTCTTTAGTTCTCTCAGCCCCTCTAGAGAGCTCTGAATTCTCCTTATATAGATCATGGTACCTCTAAAGGGCTCAATACAGTGATGTCATCAAAAGGAGTTACAGAAAGAACATTGAGGCAGCAAAACATACAATGTTTCTTTACATCTGCAGGCCAGTAATTTTGGCCTCTGAAAGAAAACACAAAACCAAGACTGAAACCTTTCACAAGCACTTTCACAAGCTATAAGCACTTGGATTTGCATCCCAAAGACAAGTCTGCCAGAGCTTGGAATCTACATCCCAAAGACAAGTATTTGCACTTTGCATCCCAAAGACTAGTCTGGCTAGAGCCTGGAATCTACATTCCAAAGATCAGGCCTGGCTAGCACTTGAGATCTGCATATCTAAGACCAGCTAGGTTTCTGAGAGAAAAGGAAAACTGCTCCTTACAACATACGGAAATTATTTACTGAAGGCAGTTTGAAAGGGAAAAATGTTCAGCCTCATCCAAACTAGTTAGAACACACGGGAAAGTCACTTCTAGGACAGATTCTCATTTAGCAGATCAAGCCACCCTAGAACGGAATCTCCTGGGTGTGTTTCTCCTCTCCTTGTTCAACAAACATATCAGCATACATGATATAAATCATTTTGTATGGACACAGTAAGAAATACTTTAAGCTCTCCTAGGCCATCTCGATCTCACACTACAGTGCTCAGGCTAGATAGGCTTTCCTATCCATAGCAGGGTCCTAGTCTCATGGTTATCTTTGGATCATGACAACATTTGTCTATCATCAAACTCCTAACTTAGAGTTAAGAAGTTAAGAATCGTGGCACTTTGGCCAGGCCCATCTCCATGCCAGGGTAGCACATAGCTTACCGCTTGCCCTGGTTCCATCCAGTCCCTCATCAGGACCCTGCTTTTGGGGGCGCTAGGAAGTGAGGGCAACTGAGGTTTAAGCCTGGAAAACAGATGCCCGGGCATGAATAATATTCAAGGCCAGTTAAATACTAAGTTACAAAGCATAATATTAATTGTCTTCCTGTATCTATACAAAAAGGACACTACATTAAAGTAAACTATTAAAAGACATAATGAGAGGAGAAAGGCAATATTAACTTACAATACAAGTTCAGTGTCCTAGAAGGATCTGACCTCACAAATTAACAGATTCTTATCAGGGGAAAAACTGATTAACTGGTTGGGGAAGATTGCACAAAGAAGTGGTTACAGACAAAGGAATAGGAGTGAATCGGGAGCACTGTGATGGGTGCAACCTGATAAACCTAAGCTCCTTGTATTCCAACACCCATTAGAGCAAATTGATGAACAATGGAGGACACTGCTACTATATTTTTTGTTGATGGATATTTTGGTAAAATTTAAAAGAATCACTATGGATATTTTACACAAGTTTCTTTGTTTACATACATTATATTTTATTTATTTACATTTATTTACTTTTTTAGTTAAAATTTAATTCAATATCAGATTATAAAGATAATAGAGTTAAATCTTTGTGTTTTGGATTATTCTTAAAAGGTAATAGAGGGATAAGAGTACAGCAGGTAGGGCATTTGCCTTGCATGCGGTAGACCCAGGTTCAATCCTTAACATCTCATATGGTTCTCTGAACACCGCCAGAACTAATTCCTGAGTGCAGAGCTAGGAATAACCTCTGAGTATTTCATGGTTGCCCCAAACAAAACAAACAAAAAAAAGGTAATAGAAGACCTTTCTTAATTCTTTACACGAAGCACATTAACAGTACAAGTCAACTTTGTTCTTTTAATGGTGATAAAACCAATTAAAGTAAACAGTTTCAACCTTAGTTCATCTACATACATATTTTTAAAATAGGTTATTTAAATAGATATTTTAAAATAGATTTAAAATATACACACATATAGATATATACACATATATACATGTATATACACATATACATATACATATAAAATGCTTGAAATTCTGATTCTGAAACTTTGCACCTGGTAAGAATACTATCAGAAAAGAAAGCATAAGTGTTAGGGAACCATATAAAAAAACAGTTAATGCATTTTCAGAGCTCATTCACCTCCATCAAGACTGATGAATTTAAACTGATTCACTGAAGCAGCAAATATTCATTTCTCCACTGAACATAACCTCTGCTGAATCACATAATATTTTCTTTCCATCTCTGAGATTTGTTTTCTCTTCACTGGATTCTTGATGACACCAAAGCACTTGAGGTGTATATATATATTTCTGTCCAATACTGAGAATGTTAAGTGTTAATTTGTCAACTCAAATTTTGTCCCTGACATTAGTAGTACTATCAAAATATGTCAAAAAGAAAACTATCTGATGAGATTTGACTACATGCTTATTGCATGAAATATTTATGTGCAATGGAGACTATCAGTATTTTTATATTCTGCTTAAAAAGAAAAATATTTAGTTCGTGGTTATATTTACTATTACACAAAAATATAAATTAATCTTTTGTAGTTCAAAGAAAATTATAATTCTCTTTAATGACAAATTTATTAATAATTTTAGGAATTAGGATAAAGAATTGATGGTTCAGAAATGAGGTCACTTAGCATCGTTTAGATGTATTATATGCACGCAATCTCTTAGATGGCCGGCATTACTTGAAACTCCTATCTTTCAACACTGAAACTGTTGCCTTACTTTACTTTGATTCGTAAGTGTTAAAATAATTTGTTTTTTTACTTTATACTTGTTAAATAAGCTCTATTTACCATTAGCTCAGAAAAACCATCTAAGCAGAAAAAAACTCATAATTCATGATGGAGATAGAAAAAATGAGATGCGAATTTTCCAATTGATTTTCAGTCCATTGTGTTTACATATGATTTCTCATGAATTGAACATAAAACATTTTTGCCTCGGTAATTTACATTCTCACTTTTATTATACCTTATAATTAATTTGGTTTTAACACCTTTTTTCTAAGGTTTTGCAATAAATATTTAGGTAGCTTTTTTCTTTTATTAATTTATAGCATACATACTTAATGCTGTTAGTTTTTTTCAATTTATTCTTCTTTTTTCTTCTTTCTGATACGAGGGGATCACAAATGAAAGTATCATCAGGAACCTAATCTTTGCATAAGATTATGCTGAATTTGACCATCTAACCTCAAGCCTTCAAGCAGGTGCTATACTATTGAGCGATCTTGAGCGAGCACAGTCATGTATGGTCATGGTGGCCTTGAGCATTGCCAGGGGTGGTTTTAAAATTTAAGCTTTAAAAGGGTTTGCCTGATTTACTTTCTCTAATCCTAGTCTGTAGTTTATAAAAACATCTCAAGAAGTACTTTTCTCATTCTTAAAATATTTAAACAGAAACCTTGAATCTGGGAGAGATTTAATTTAACATATGAAAGGCTGTTGATACTTAGAACTGTGCTCCCATTAAACAGTAGAAATCCAATGCAGTTTAGTTTCGAGATCTAATTGTCTTTATTGAGTGGTGACAAGAGAAGTAGTAATGCCATCTAACAAGTAGAAAAATATGCCCAAATTATGCAAAAGATAAATGTTTAGACAGATTGCAGAAAAAGTAAAACAAATGAAAAGAAGGGTTCATATTAGACTTTATTTAATTGTAAGGTATAAAAAATGCTCATGTGATGAATTGCTTTAATTTTCCTTAATGAAATGAAAAATATTATGTCATTGGTAATGAACAGAAAATAACACATTGGCCAGTTAGCATAACATTCTTGGAGAATGGTTGAACTTGAAAGGGGCTTAAATCACATTTAAATTAGGTATTAAATTTTGTTGGGCTTAGCATAAATGCCTCTTGTTGAGGACTTACTACCTTTTAGCATTCCTAACTATATATATTTTACAATGTAAATTATAACAAAGCTTCAAATGTAAAATTACAATTAAGATATAATGAATATTCTCTGTGTGTATTTTAAGAGAACAGAATGGCTGTTATGTGTTAGAGAGTATATTCAAAATTGTAGTATGATTTTTTTCATGACTATTAAGGAAAATTAATGTTTTCAAGTTTATACACCTACATATATTTATGAATTACCTCTACTCATAGTACTTTTGTCAGCATGAGCAAATTCCTTATAACTACTTCTAAAGTTACAACACACAGGAGAATGTTTTTAAAAGATGAGATGTTAATTTTAAAAAGGTAAGACAAGTTTCTATGAAAATTAATATAATGTCGAGAGTACTTGTGGAGATGGGAAAATACTGCTGCTATAATCCTTTCAGGCCTGATAAAATATTTTAAAAGTAATAATTTTAGAATTAACTAGATGAGGTGAGAGTTTTATGAGGAATTTTTAAAATTATATTTAAGAAGAAAAATATGCATAGCTTTGCATATATTCTTTTTATGATGAATGTATTTTTATGCTAATTTTGTGGCTCTAATGATACCTTTTATTTATTTAGACAGGTGACATCAGAGAAAGGCTGTCAATAAAAGAAATTTTTCTTTTAAACTGAACACACATATCAGCTCTTCTGATGCACTAACTATAAATTGTAGTCTAAAGGACCTATTTCAAATGCCCTTAGTACTATTGCTTTATATTGTGAACAAGGCAAAATTCCACTTTCTTTCTTTTGCATACCTCCTCATAACATTCTCTTCAGAAAACTGGCTTTATTTTCTTCTTGATGTTGCATTCCATAATTATTAGGAAAACATAAATATAGAGAAACTTGAGTTTTCTTAGTCAGTGTCACTGTCACTGTCACTGTCCTCCTGTTGTTCATCGATTTGTTCCAGCGGGTCCAGTAACATTGTGAGACTTGTTACTGTATTTTGGCATATTTAATACATCATGAGTAGCCTGCCAGGATTTGCTGTGTGGGCAACATAGTCTTGGTAGCTTGCCGGGCTCTCCGAGAATTATTAATATAGTAGGTGCTTTTTTAAAACCAAATTTAATTGAAATTGTGAACTTAGCACATTTTTTGATAGCTATATTTTACAATTTTACAGAGTTCCATGAGTCTTACTGACCTTAAAATGAGTAATAATGATACATTAGATATTCTATAGTAATAAACAACGCATACTTATAGACTTAAAATAATAAAGGGTTATTTTTAACCACAATTGCATATCCATAACTGACTATACAAGATCTCTATTTACCGTAGTCATAGTCTACCTTACTACAGGAAGAAGGAAGATGCAATAATCATCATCTAATACCTTCCAATTTCCATTAGAACTAATGAAAATCAAGTATAAATTCACTGGTTCTTTCACTACTTTTATTTCTTAATGAATGATGATTGGTACCTCATATTATGGTGTTTCAAATGTTCACATACATTGCATAATTGTCATCACTCCACCACCAAAATTCCAGTGCCACTTCCTGAATTTCCCTCAAGTAACTTTCATAATTTTGAATCCAGTAGTTGATTTTGTGTTTCTTGACAGTTTTCTTCAGAAATTGATATTCCACACTGTCTATGGCCATCCTACCCTAAATGTGCTCATTCTGATCTGATTCACATGCTCAAAAGTTTTCTTTTGCTAATAACTCAAGATTTAACTTTGAAAGTAGTTTCACTGCAGCTATACATGTCAAGAGAAAGCTGTGTTAGCAACAAGCTGGCAAGTTAAGAGACAGTAGACTCACATTCTAGCAAAGCGTCTTGCCTGTCTCATCAGAAGAAAACAGCTAGCAAATAGGAAAGAATATTTTTGGAAAGGCAGGTTGCAAATTAGTATACACCAGGGTAGTCAATAAAATCTCATGAGTTGGTCCTTTGAGGCCTGCTCCAATGTATTTAGACATCTAAAGAAAGATTTCTAGTTTAGGCTTCAACCTAGATGCTGTTCTCCTTGTATAGACTTTTAGGGGAAAGGAAAGATAAAGAAAGCATTTTTTATTTCTCAACAGCCCTGACTCTAGGTTGTCAGTATAGTTTTGAATGTAGCTCTTAGTTTTTTTGGAACCAGTTACCAGACACTCTATGTATTTATTTGTTTATTTATTTATTTATTGAATCACCGAGAGAACAGTCACAAAGCTTTTCAGTTCAACTCTCGGTTGGTCATACAACGATCAACCGTCCCTTCACCAGTTCACATTTTCCACCACAAAAAAACCCAGTATACCACCCCCGCTCAGCCACCCTCAGCCTGTGTGAAATGTTTACACTTTACTCTCTCTCTCTACACTGATCACATTCAATATTATGACAAAAGACCCAACATTGTTATTTGGAATTTTCTCCAACATTCAGACCAGCCACAAAGACACCATTAGAAAATTTGTTTTCTATTGCTGATTATGAAGAGCATATGATGTCGTGTGGCCACAATAGCTGCCACGCAAATTTGGATTTCTGATATTTTAGTAATAAACCTAAAGGGATTACTGCCAGAAGTCACTGGGTTCTGAGATTGGTATGTGTGCCTCTGGGATCATGGTTGGTCAGAAGCCAGAGGAGGTGTTTGAGGGTGGCAACCCGGAGCATTGTCACGACGGGGAGCAGGGCCAATTCTACCCCTATACCATGAAGCCCCACATGCCTCATCAATGGAGTCTTATACCTGGCTGTTCATTAGGCTCTAAAAGATGCAGGCCACTATGTCACCACTGCAAAGGGAGACAGGCGGAGGGACAGACACCCTTCCCCTCCCAGGGCAGCATAACACCATAGTTAAATACACAGTCCAGATGTATTTCTGTTGGTCATTATCTTTTGTTCAGATTTTCCCACCATCACTCAAGCCTGATTTTCAGGGACAAATGCTAGATCATTTACTTTCCATTGATGACTTTGCATATTAGGAAAATGTCCTGCAGCCGCTTATGCGGCCGTGCAGTTTGGAAAATAGTCCTGGTACCCGCATGCCAGAGCCATGCTTGTAGAATCTCATGGTCGCCAGGATTTCATCTGGAGAAGGTGGGGAGACAGCACCTACCCCATCTGGGACCTCCTGGTGATATCGGCTCTGGATGGGGCCCAGAGACTTCTCCAGGAGCTGTGGGGCTCTCCAGCCAGTGCTTTTCTTCACGGTTGTGTGCTGTAAGATGGTGCTGGGGGCAGGCTGTGGGAGTGACTTACAAAATCAGAGGTTTCCTGGGAGCTAGGGTGGCCCCACTGCAGTTTGTAAAATAGTCCTGGTACCTGCATGCCAAAGCCATGCTTGTATAAGCTCATGGTCTCTGGGATTCCATCTGGAGAAGGTGTTTCCAGACACTCTCACTGTCATTTTCATTGCTTAAAGAGAAATACATGGTTATGCTGAAATTAAAATTAACAAAATCTTATCCTGACATTTATCAGAAGGAAAACAAAAATATTTATAAGTAAAGCCTACAATTAGGTTGGAGCAATAGCACAGTGGTAGGGCATCTGTCTTGAATGCGGCCAACCTGGGTTCAGTTCCTCCGCTCCTCTTGGTAAGCCCAGTAAGTTACTGAGAGTATTCTGCCCTCACAGCAGAGCCTGGCAAGCTCCCTGTGGTGTACTCCATATGCCAAAAACAGTAACAACAAGTCTCAGAATGGATACGTTACTGGTGCCTGCTTGAGCAAATCCATGAACAATGGGACAACAGTGCTACAGTGCTACAGTGCTAAATCCTATAATCACTTTGGTACACCTAATTAAAGAAAATGCCTTTTGAGGAATTTGTGACTTGATGAATTATTTTCAAGTTCTTCACATTCTTTTGAATTCATAATATAATAACTTAATTTAATTTCAGAAAAAAATCACTACACATATAAATAGTAGTGAGATCGCTCTCCCATTTTGTGTTTTAAAACAGCATTTGTTAATATCCTAATAATTCTATCTCTGCGATCTAAAAACAGGTGTATTTTTGTAGTGACACATTGGGTTAATCAGACTTGACATCAATACAAATTCTTGAAGGAATTTAACTCTAGAACGTTAACAATCAAACAAATTAATTGAGTAGTTAAACACAGAATTATTATGAGAATCATCCCTAGTTTAATGAACCAGTTAATTTTATGTGGATCTCAAGAAGTAACAGGTGTGCCTATCAACACTATTTAAAACTACACAGCAGAGCCTGGCAAGCTCCCTGTGGCATACTCGAATATGCCCCAAACAGTAACAAGTCTCACAATGGATACATTACTGATGCCCACTCAAGCAAATCAATGAACAATGAGAGGACAGTGTTTACAGTGCTACAGTGCATTATTACTTAAGTATTACTAAGTGTGGTCCTTGAGACCTCTGAACATGACTAAGGTAACTTGGGAGGTCCCTAGAATCACAGGGTTGAGTGTTACTAGGCTGAAGTCAACATCCTCAAGCCCTATTACTGCATCCCTGTCCATCTGGCTGAGTATCATCTAGGACCCCTAATACTCCCCATAAAGTTTTAATATTCTAACTTCTATATTTATAAGCTTTTAAGTTCTATGTGTATATTTCTATATGTTCTATATGTATATATATAAGAACTATATGGTCTATATGTATATGCATAAGAACTTATACTTAAGTTCTATATGTATATTCTATATTTATATATTTATATGTTCTATATGTATATACATAAGAACTTATAAGTTATATATGTATATTCTATATTTATATATTTATATGTTCTATATGTATATACATAAGAACTTATGTATAAGTTCTATATGTATATTCTATGTTTATAAGTTCTATATGTATAAGCTTTCCACTATAAACGTTTTGTGACTATGATGATGTGTAGTTCTTCTCTGAGAATAATGCTGTTGTTATTATTATTTTTTTGGTTTGGTTTTTGTACCATGCCCCAAAGTGCTCAGGGTTTATTGATGATTTATTTACTGAGCTCATAAATAACTTTTGGGGATTATATTGTGTGCCAAGATTGAACTGGGTTGGGTACACGCAAAGCATGAGCTTTATCCACTGTACTAGATCTCTGGCCCTGATATAATATTATTAATTTTTTCAATGCACAATAGTCTTCCCAATGAAAAGTGATAATTGTATAATGAAGGATATAATTGTGCTTTTTTGTGGTAAAATATATGTTAATGGTAAACTATTGGAATTTTACTTCAGTCAAGAAAAGTTTCATTGGGTTGGGAATATATCCCAGTGATAGAGCACCTGCATTGCATGTTTGAGGCTCTGATTTTGATCCTCAGCATTGTAACAACTAAAATTTTTAATTTGGTGGTTTATATTATAATTTTTAATTAGAGGCTTATATTATAAATTTCTTGTGAGTGTAATTATTGTTATGGCAATTATTTTCCTGATCTAATCTTAACCAAACTGTTTATACATTTACACTGAAATTTATTAAGTTTGCCAAAGCAGAAATTTATATTACAGATTTTATTAAATTTTTTTAAAGGGGCCATAGCGATAGCACAGCAGGGAGATTATTGGCTTTGCATGCAGCCGACCAGGGTTTGATCTCCAGCATCCCATATGGTCCCCCAAGCACCACTAGGAGAGATTCTTAAGTGCAGAGCCAGGAGTAACCCCTGAGCATCACCACGTATCACCCAAAAATCAAAAAGAAAAAAATTAAAAACAAATCACTTGACCCTTGAGTAATGATAATAAAATCAGTTTTGATTATCTTTACTGTTTCAATAGCTTTATCTACTGTCTAATAGCCTATAACTGGTTGATTTCTGATACTGTGTATTAGAATGATTACATCTGCTTTTAGATTGGAAGAGATCTAGAATATGTTTAGTGATACTTTTGCAGCTTAAATAAATGCAAAATCATAAATGTGGGGTTTTCCCGAGGCTCTAGGAGCTTTGGTTGTGACACTGGGAATACAACACATATTTCATGGTATCATATCCAGATGATTCCTTTGATTTTATTCTGCTAGAGAGCTTACATTCAAAATCATTTCATTCAAAAGTGGAAACAGCATGAGATACTAAGAAGAATACTGAACATGTGAAATAAAAGAATTTTATTTTGTAAAAATTATTCATTTCAATTGTGAGAGCTATGAATAACTACTAAAGATTGCTTTTTTTGAACAAAAGCAACTCGTGCTGGCTTAGATATGGGGAAAAAGGGACACTCTTTCTCTGTTGGTGGGAATGCCCACTAGTCCGGCCTTTCTGGAAAACTATATGGATAGTTCTTCAAAAACTAGAAATTTAGCTTCCATATGACCCCACAATACCACTTCTAGGAATATATCCTGAGGATGCAAAAAAGTACAGTAGAAATAACATTTATACTTGTATGTTCATTGCAGCACCGCTCACAATAGCCAACATCTGGAAAAAACCCAAGTGCCCTAGAACAGATGACTGGTCAAAGAAACTTTGGTACATCTACACAATGGAATACTATGCAGTTGTCAGGAAATATGAAATCATGAACTTTGCTTATAAATGGATAGACATGAGTATCATGCTAAGTGAAATGAGTCAGAAAGAGAGGAACAGACACAGAAGGACTGCACTAATTTGTGGAGTATAAAACAACATAACATAACAACATACATGGGACAGATAGATTGCTCCATAGCCAGACGCCTGCCTTATGAGAAAAGGGGAGAAGGCAGCTGGAATAGAGACGGGATCACTAAGAAAAAGATGGCTGGAGGAATCGGTCAGGATGGGAGATGTATGCAGAAAGTAGATAAAGGACCTCTCATGATGACCTCTCAGGGTCTGTATTGCAAACCATAAAGGTAAAAAGGTAAAAGCCCTCCTGTTGTTCATCGATTTGCTCGAGAGGGCCCAGTAACGTCTCCATTGGAGACTTTGTTGTTACTGTGTTTGGCATATCGAATACGTCACGGGGAGCTTGCCAGGCTCTGCCGTGCGGGCGAGATACTCTCGGTAGCTTGCCGGGCTCTCCGAGAGGGGTGGAGGAATCGAACTCGGGTCGGCCATGTTGGCTGCATGCAAGGCAAATGCCCTACCGCTGTGCTATCGCTCTGCCTATTGCAAACCATAATGCCCAAAATACAAATATAAGAGAGAGATTATGGGGAATCATGTCTGCCATGGAGGCAGAAGGAGGGCGGGAAGAGGGTATATACTGGGGATATTGGTGGGGAATGTGCACTGGTGGAGGGGTGGGTGTTTGATCATTTTGTAATTGTCACCCAAACATGAAAGCTTGTAACTATTTCACGGTGATTCAAAAAATTTTTTTAAAAAATTACTTTTTTTTAAAATTAGGGGGCAAGGTAATGATATAAAATGCTTAATGCTATGTTTGATTTACATAAGTAATAAATAATAGTTGTTAACTTTTTACATTTCCCCTTAATGTCAGAACATTTTTTTTTCTTATTGTAGTCACACAAAAAGCAAAAGCCTTCCTCCCTCCTAGATTTGTAATTTTCAGTTTGAGCAGATGATAAGAAGATGCTTTCAGGCATTTCCCTAGGCAAATTATCACACCACAATTCCTTTATTCCTAGTTTTAGTTCTAACTTATAGATTCTACCTAAAGAATATATATTTTTTGAAGATAGACTGCATCAAAAACATAGAGAGTTACTCTCATAGACATTTAGAATTGATGTTGCTGCTTTCTGGATTTCCATAGGTTAGCTAATTAAAAAGGGATTAAAAAGAAAATAAAATTTAGAAATTTCAGTGATTATTCGTAGAAATTCCAATATTCCATAGATCAGACTTTGGCAAATGCTTTCATAGATTGACTGGGGGAAGATAAAAGGGCAGACACTTTTAGCTGCCGCTGTTAAATTTTCTTGTTTCTTCTCACTTATGAAATATAAGGATATTGGCTAACTCTTCCATCCTAATGAATGATAACCTGGTGACCATTTGCCATACTTGTAATACTTTGCTTTTTGGGTCACACCAAGCAATGCACAGGGGTTACTCCTGGCTCTGCAGTCAGGAATTACTCCTGGCGGTGCTCAGAGGACCATATGGGATGCTGGGAATTGAACCCGGGTCGGCAGCGTGCAAGGCAAACGCCCTACTCACTGTGCTATCTCTCCAGCCCCTTTACTTGTAATAATTTTAATTCTAGCAACCATGTTGGAGTAAATAAAAAATAAATAGAGGCCCTCCCGTTGATCATCGATTTGCTCGAGCGGGCCCAGTAACGTCTCCATTGGAGACTTTGTTGTTACTGTGTCTGGCATATTGATATGCTGGAGCGATAGCACAGCGGGTAGGGCGTCTGCCTTGCACGCAGTCAACATGGCCGACCTGAGTTCGATTCCTCCGCCCCTCTCGGAGAGCCCGGCAAGCTACTGAGAGTATTCGATATGCCAGATATATGTTGGAGTATCAGCTGAATTTGTGCAGGGGATCTATATACTGAAGTTAGTATAGCAGAAAGAAGGACTATTGGTATTTATTGTTTGGAAGTAATCAAACCTACATTAGGCAGCATTTATCTGGAGATATTAAAATGTATCTTGTTCATTATAAAAATGCTTTTCTGCTCCCATCTGTAATATGTAATTCTTAAAATGAGGAGAGAACTGCAACGGGTTGGACATAAATATAGCTTAAGAAATTGTCCTGCAGAAGGTAGTTGGGGAAAAAATGAGATATAAATAGTTAGGAAAAGAATTTAAGATTGGTAGCAAACTGGATAAGAAGAGGATGAAGAAAGAAGAGAAAGTAGGATGAATTGGGAAACCAAAAATGAAGTGCTCAACATATTCAGGTTCATGAGCTGATAAAAACGTAGGCTGATTTGATTTATATTCCTGACACTTAAAAAACAAAGAATATTATCCACAGCATTTTGTATAATTTATCAGTCTGTGCCTCCACTCTTATCTTTGATAAGACACTTGAGATGTTTCATACGTGTTAGCACACAATAGATTTTAAGTTTTTGTTTCCTACCTTGGCTTGAATCTTCCATATCTAATGATATAACTGATTTTTACTCAACATTTTATAAAAACAAATTTAAAATGTTTATAATGCAGTGTTATATATTATATTTTATAATATTTTATATCAGAAATAGGTTTACTAAATAAATCTCAAAAAACCTTACATAAATATTGTGTTGTACAAATATATTTTGATCACTCACTAGGAAATCATACCTATATATACACATATTTTAAAGCTTGAAGGGGGCTGGGATCCCAAGCACTCCTCAGGGCTACCTAGGACCCACTACCAGCAATACTTAGTCAATTACACTGAATGGTTCTGTGTCCTCGTAACATGGTGGAGTTCACAAGATCAGTTCAATGGGCTCTCAAAGGTTCCATCCTATTCTTAGAAGGTATGTTGCTATCAAACTCTGGGCCTTCCTTATGTGAATTATGAATCATCTTAGATATCTCCCAGTTGTCCCCAGTAAGCTATATTTACGTGAGAGTAAAATTTTATTTTTGAAAAAAGTCTGGGGCAAGTTGAGTTTGAGAGATAGTACAGCAGATAAGAAGCACATAATCTTCTTAGTTTGATTCCCAGCACCACATATGGTTCTCCAACCTTCACCAGGATTGATCCTTTATTGTATAATGAGGATTAAGCCCCGTGTGGCCCAAATCCAAAGAGAAAAAAGACATTAAATTAAAATTTTGGTCACCAAACTAGAATTTTTGCACTTATTAAAGAATAATCAATTTTTAAAGTCTTTGGAAACATTGACGTGATCAGCATCTTAAATATATCCTTATTTAAATACAGAAAACAAGTTTACTGACTATAATAACTGATGTATATATATTTCTGTACTAAGAAAATACAAAAGTGTTTGATTTCTGAAGAAAAATTTTATTTCTATTAATGGTAAGACTTTGGGAAATGGTGCAAATAATAAAACAAATTTGTCTGAACAACTGCTTTTTTTTCCCAAGTCCAGGTGAAATCTGTTTGTTTACTTTTTTTGGTGGGGTTCACTCCCGCAATTCACAGAGGTTACTGCTGGCTCTGCACTCAGGAATTACCCCTGGTGGTGCTCAGGGGACCATGTGGGATGCTGGGAATTGAACCTGGGTCAGCCGCGTGCAAGGCAAACACCCTACCTGCTGTGCTATCACGCCAGCCCCTGATTGTTTACCTTTATTTGCCACCTGTTTATAAAAGTATAACTTAGATCTTTAGGAACAAACTACTCACAACTGTGTCATGAATTTTCTTTACCATCTGGAGCTGTAGAGAGCTGCCTTCCTCCCTTGGGCCAAAATTGATTCAACAAAGAATAAGAAAGAATGAGAGTAGTGTTATTCTGACATGGGCATGCCGCCAGCAGTAGTTAGTGGGACTATCTTTTATTCCTGCACAATTTTAATTGACAAACATAAAAGAGCTCACTGAATACAAAGGCTATCCATATTCAGAAAAGAAAAGTAAGAATGTTCATTATATAACAGTTATTCATAGGCAGAGAAAAATATATCCGTACCGCATGACATAATATTTGAACAACATTTTTTTGAGAACCTGAGTTAGTCTTAGAATGTGGTTTTAAAAGTCAATTTAAGGCTGTCAGTAGAATGTTAAACTGTGATATTAATATTATGCATCTAAGAGTTCTTTTTGTTTGCTTCTTTGTTTTGTTTTTTTTTGTGGAGACTTTTAGGAGAACCTCTGAGTTTAAATTAGTAACTCAGGTTTGAATTTTAGACAGACACATTGTTAATGGTATGCTTTTTAGTTGGTTATTTAAATTTTAATATAAAGATGTTTTAACTAGCTAGCTAAGTCTGAAGTTTCTTACACACAAAATGTTGAAAACTTGTCATAAATTTCAGGCTGATAATAATACATGATAGTTCTTTATATATATAAGGATGATGTAAATACTAGAATCAAAATTCAGTGTACTTAATCTGTGTGAAAGAAAATAAATAGATAATTAGCATAATAATTGCTGCCTCACTCACAGGTATGCTCACACTGAAATTTACAAACGTACATTAAGGTGTTTATTCTCATAGATGAATAAAAAGTCAGCTGAATTCTTGGATCAAATAGATAATTTAGTTAGGTTCAAATATTTGGTCCTTGAGTTCAGGTAGACAGAGATGGCTTTAAATTTTCTGTTATGAAGCAAACATATTGCAGTGTTTGTTTAACATTTCATATTTCAGCGGCTGGAGCGATAGCACAGCGGGTAGGGCGTTCGCCTTACAAGCGGCCAACATGGCCGACCCGAGTTCGATTCCTCCGCCCCTCTCGGAGAGCCCGGCAAGCTACCGAGAGTATTCGATATGCCAGACACAGTAACAACAAAGTCTCCAATGGAGACGTTACTGGGCCCGCTCGAGCAAATCATATTTCAGAAGAGACATAAATCTGAGTTAACTTTATGAAAGCAAGAAACTTTATCCTAAATCCTTCCTCTCCAAGTTTAGGGCACCAACATTTTTTGCTGCCTTTATGGTTCAACTTACACAAAATCATTTCGTCAGTTTCCTTTGTGGAGTTTTTCTTAATGCAAACACTCTTCCTATTTACTCCTCTGAATTATGCTGCTGAAATATCTGTACAGCAGTCTTTCATATTGAGGCGGCATACACAAAACAGTGTGCTTACATCAAAGCAGTGATGGGGTAGAGATTTTGAACAGAGTCATTATTACAGCAAATATCTTTAAAAAAATTTGTTTTTACAAAAAAGAATTTGGAGCCTGAGTGAGAATACAGAGGGCAAAGCACTTGCCTTAAACATCCCTGATACAGGTTCAACCCCTGGTATCCCACATGGTCCCATGGGCAGCGCTAGGGGTAATTACTGAATGTAAAGCCAGGAGTAACTGCTGAGCATCACTGAGAGTGTGCAAAGAAGCAATAAATAAATAAATAAATAAATAAATAAATAAATAAATAAAAAGTGGAACTTAGTTAAGGATTCCACAACACACCCCCAACTGACCACAAAACCTCAGGTTTTCTATTCAATTTGGTACACAAAGGAGTTTCTTATCAAGAAAACACACAAAATCCTAATAGTTGAGTAGATTTGAAGATCTGGAAAGCAAGTTTAGCTATGTTAGTGATAAGATTATAATGGAAAGGGGAAAAATACCAAGGTCACATGAATAGGGCTATTTTGTAGTTTTCAAAAGAGAAAAGCAATTAATGCTTCAGCAGCATGGTGAAGAAATGAATCTTGTCAGGACAAGATATAAAAAAACAACATGGAAGACATGACTATCAGGTTTAAAGATTTTGTTTTCAATTACATCCTTCCCAACCCTCACCCACCACCTAGGTTTTCTCTACTTTTTTTTCTGTAGTTTTTCTCATTCACGTTACTTATCAATTTTCACCAGTAACCTCTCCATCCGTCCCTGTCGCATGCCAGTGTAGTAATGGCGTATGCTTGCTCCAGGAACACGAAGAGCCTCAAACCAATAGTTCAGGATCTTGACAAAGAACTGTAACCATCTCATAGGTGGCTGGCCACGCAATCTTTTGACAGCCCTTTTGGAATCCAGTCGGTAACAGCTCTAGTGCCATGGTCATCTCCAAATCGCATTATGTGTCCAGCCCATGTAATTTTCGACACCTTGGCAAATGAGACAGAGTCTCTGATTCTCAATTTTCGATGGAGGTTGGAACTCTGGATTCTTTCTCTCACTTGAGTGAAGCGTGATACTCCAAGCATAGCTCTTTCCATTCCTCTTTGGGAGACGCAAATAGTGTTCTCATCCTGTTTTCGTGGGGCCCAGGTCTCTGTAATGCAGGAAGAACAGTAGAATTGAAGAGATGTGCCTGAAGCTGGAAGTTCTTCATCCTCTTAGCTATTTCTTTAATGCTCTTGAAGGCGTTCCACACAGCTCTCTTCCTCCTGCATAACCTTGCATTCAGACATTACTTGCGTTACTGCCAGGTCGTTCATCATGTTCAGTTCTCCACCTAGGTACACATAACTGCTGCATTCGGAGATGCTCATTCCATTGAGAACAAATGAAATGTCAGAAATGAGTCTGTTTTTCATGAAAATTGTCTTGGTGAGATTTAGTTGCAGTCCGACAATTCCACACTCAAGGTTGAAGTTGGCCAGCATTTGTGCTCTTTGGCTAATATTTGGTGTTATTAGAACGATGTCCTCAGTGAAGCAGAGGTGGTGTAGTTGCTGACTGTATATCTTCACTTCCATTCCTTTCCATTCCAGTCGTCGCATGACATTTTCGAGGGTAGCACTGAAGAGTTTCGGTGAAATGGCATCACCCTGCTGAACCCATCTCTTGACATGGATGATCACTTCATTGCAAAATGGTGAGATCCTGGTAGTGCATCCGTAATACAGCTCACATAGGATCCTGATGTGTTGAGTTTGAACTCCATGTTTGGCTAGGGCTTCGATGACTGCTTCTGTCTCAACAGAATCAAAGGCCTTCTTTAAATTAATGAACATTAGACAGAGTGGCATCTTGAATTCCCGAGAAACCTCAATGAGCTGGGTTACCATGTAGATATGGTCGATCTTGCTGAATCCTTTTCGGAACTCGACTTGCTCTCATGGTTGTCCTTCATCTAGTGTTCTGCCAATCCTATTAAGGATGAGTCAAGTGAACAGCTTGTCAATGACAGACAACAAGCAGATCAGGCAGTCGTTGCCAATGTCATGGATGTCTCCCTTCTTGTACAGTAGAACAGTCCCTCTGGTTTTCCATTGGAACGGATCCATGCATTCAGACAGGTAGCATGTGAAGAGCTGAGCAGTGTATTGATGTGTACTGACAGCAGGTTCTTCAGGTGTTCGGGTCTGAACTTGTCTGGGCCTGGTGCTGTTCGCTTCTTTACTGACAAAATAGCGTGTTGGATTTTGGAAGAGAGAACCTTGGGAATGACATATCCATCCTGCAGAATTTGGTATGTGGACAGTTTGATATGGCTATTGAAGAGATCCAAGTAGAAGTTATGGATAATCTTCTTCATTGCCCTTCTGCAAGATGTGATAGGTTCATCAGGACATCGAAGTGCAGTCATCTTGGTCTTGTAGTTGGCAAAGGCGGGCATTGCAAATGCCTTTCCCCACGTCTGCCACATCTGCCAGCACTGCTGCTCTTCTCTCTTTGAGGTCTTCCTTTATTGCTTCTCTGCACTGCTTTGCGAGCTTGGACGTTCGCTTGTGGTTGCCTGATGCTCACGGCAAGTCACATTGGTGAATGAGCTTGAGAGTTTTCAAAGACAGGCGTCTTTTGTGACTATCACTCTCTTGGGGTTCCTTGCACAATAATTGAGGTTCTGAACCAGTCGATCCTATTTTTTGTCAATGTTGTCACCTCCACTATCTCCACTACCCATCCCCCGCCACACTGCAGGCTGCTTTCCAGATGCTCAGCCCGAGACTCACACACGAGTGAGTCCCCACAGAACCAGGTAAGTGAAACTTTGTGACCTTGGACTCCAGACTCAATGGGAGCCGAAAACAGAGATCTTCTGCCTGCTCCTAACAATCTCTGGCGACCCAGGGATCACAACCAGAAGACCCACTCTGCCAGTACCAGATAAATACCTCATCGATCAACCTCCACTACCTCCACTACCCAGCCACCACGCTCCAGGCTGCGCGACACATAAGACACTTTAATACCCTTCTTCCAAGATTCTGCACCATAGTTGATGGAGTTCAAATACGGTTTGAACCATGGGAACACCTGCAAGGGTGATTAAAGGCCACCCTTGAAACCTCTATACCTCTTGGAGAGCTTGTCAAGTTACCAAGAGTATCCCGCCTGCACGGCAGAGCCTGGCAAGCTATCTGTGGCATATTCGATATGCCCAAAACAGTAAATACAATGATTCTCATTCCCCTGACCCTGAAAGAGCTCTCAGTATGGCAACACTAAGAAGGATGAGTAAGGAGAGGCTGATAAAATCTCAAAGCCGAACTAGGCTGCCAAAACGACAAGGACTAAAATGACTGACTATACTTTCAATGCACATACGCTGGCATCGGATGCATCCATCGAGGACCTGATGGTGCAAGTGCGAAAGATCAAATACGACATTATTGGTCTGACCGAGATGAGAAGGCATCAACCACATCATGCTATTTTCAACACTGGAGAAGAACTCTTCCTTGGAACATGTGACAAAAGAGGCGTCGGAGGTGTCAGTGTCCATGTCAACATGAACTTGGCCATGAGCATTGATTCATTCGAATGCCTAGCAACCTGAATTGGACAATTACACTTGAATAGAAGTCGCTCACTGCCGGCAGTTTCTATTGTTGTTGTCTATGCACCAACATCCAGTTATAATGAAGAAGAAATTGAGAAGTTCTACATGGAGCTGGAGAAGTTCTATAAAGAAGACCACACCTTCTACAAGATCATTGTTGATGATTTTAATGCCAAGATAGGACCGAGAAGATCAGCCTAAGAACTCCACATAGGGACCCATGGCCTAGAATGGAACAAACAGGGTGAGATATTGTCTGTGTTCATCATGTCGACCAAGACCATCCATAATAACTCACAGTTCTGGAAGGCCGAATCTAAGTGTTGGACATGGGAGTGTCCCGGTCGACAGTTTCACAATGAAATTGACCACATCATATTCAATCGACGGTTTTGCCTGACCGGTGTCGCTTTTGTCCCAAAATTCCAAATGGGATCAGACCACCATCTCCTTTGTGCAAAATTCTACTTCACAGAGTGGGGAAAAAGGGCTGCAAAGTTTAAGAAGAGAACTCCCAGAATGACCACCAACTGGGAGCTCTTTGGCACTATTATGGCAACATGGGAAGATGCCATCGTTTTTCTCATTATTTTTGAAAAATTAAATTAATTTCCCCTAGATACTGTAGCACTGTCCTCCCTTTGTTCATTGATTTGCTCAAGCAGGCATCAGTAATGTCTCCATTGTGAGACTTGTTGTTACTGTTTTTATCATATCGAATACACCTCCGGGAGCTTGCCAGACTCTGCTGTGGAGGCTGGATACTTTTGTTAGCTTGCCAGACTCTCTGAGAGGGATGGAGGAATTGAACCCAGGTCGGTCATGTGCAAGGCAAATGCCCTACCCACTGTGCTATTGCTCCAGCCCTTCCCCTAAATACTCCTAATAAAAAATAGCCCACAAAACACAAATTTATATTGGTTATGTTCCCAGCTCTTTCTTTTTATAGAGAGCTATGTATCATGTGTTATATAGTAAGTACTAGATCACAGGAATAAATGAAGAATGCATAAACTCATATCAAGCTATGTGAGAAAAGACCTAAGAATAATATATATCTTCCCTTCAATTTGAAAGTTTTTATATTGTGTTTCTTATTAATTTAAAGAGATACAAAGTATCTAGCTATTAGAAATCAAGCATGATTCTCTAAAATTTATAACAATTGTGTCTTCATTTTTGAACCCTTTTTAATCCAGCCAGAAGTGACCAGAAGAGGACTTTGTGGTTGAAAACTCTTGCATCGTAGTGCAGTAACTCAAAGGTCATAAATTTAAATCATGGTACCACCCACATTCACTGAAACAATCTTAACAATCCTGCTGTTAGGGATTCCTAGTCAATAAAAGCCTGAAAAGTATGTTAGTGGCTTGAAAAATGCCCAGGGTAAGAATGAAGTATTGAGCTTAATCACTGGTGTTACACATGTTTCCAGGTGATCCTGACTGCCTCACTGCCTGGGATTCTATGTGAAAGGAAAAATAAAATTAACTTAATTTGATAAAATAGTAATAAAAATATCTTCTGCACTATAAAATACAGTCATTTAAAAATGGACATGCTGGGGTTAGAGCAATAGCACAGTGGGTAGGGCGTTTGCCTTACACGTGGCCAATCTGGGTTCGATTCCCAGCATCCCATATGGTCCCCTGAGCACTGCCAGGGTTAATTCCTGAGTGCAGAGCCAGGAGTAACCCCTGTGCATTGCCCAGTGTGACTCAAAAAACAAAAACAAAAAAAAGACATGCTATTGAATAGTAGAAAAATTGCACCTATCTTACTCTTATAAAAAGTTTAACATTTATAAGTAAATCACAATACTCTGCACAAAGGAATCACCATCAAAAGTGAAGGAAAAGCCGAACAATTTGCAAAAGAAAGCATACAAATGATAAATAGGCACATATATATAAATACTTCTCCTTGCTAAAGATCTGAGAACTGAAAATCAAGAAAATAATACCAGTAAGTGTGGTATATATTAAAAAGTCCACAAAAATTAAGTGCAGGTAAGAGTGTGAAGAAAAAGAAGTCCTCATTTACTCTTTGGATTGAAAAATTTGTTTAGCCTCTATGGTAAACATTGTAGACATTTTCTAAAAATTTAAAAATAGAACTATCATATAATAGTTATTACATTATTTAATATCTATCAAAAAACACAAAAATACAAATTTGAAACGATATGTTCACTCTTGTTCACCAGAGCACTATTTCCAATAGACAGAATCTTGAAAGAAGTCAAGTGTATATAAAATAAAATATTGCTCAGTTATAAGAAAGTGTGAAGTCTTTGCTACAACGTGGATAAAATTAAGGGACATGTCTACTGAAATAAGTCAGGATAAGAAAGACAAATACCAGATTATTTTGCTTATATGTGAGATATAAATAATAAAGGCAGAGAATAGACAACATCTGTGAAAACAGAACTTTAAACTCTGATATCAGAATTGAGATTATTCAGGGGTGAGGGACATGGGCTGAAATCGTAAATTGAGTTGTTGGTAGAGTGGCAGTGACATTTTTGTGGACCCCTAAAGCATATAAACATTTATACTCTTGTAAACAAAAAGTTTATATGTCACACAGATATTCTAGCTACTAAACATTCAAGAAGTCTACTAATAGAATATATCTAAGTTGGATATGTTAGAAAAAGAGTTTTATATGTGTTTCTATATGGTATTTATGAATCTTAATTCATCTATCAAATGTATTTCCTTATTACATCGCAGATTTATTATGTCAGTAGAAACATATTCTTGGAGTCTAGTAGTAGAACCAAGATAATCTCTTGGGCATAAAGATTTTATCCTCTCTTCATGTTATGAATCTCCTTTTGTTGTTGAGAAAACTACTCACCTGTGATTATGAAGAGTCACAACTATCGTTTACAAACAGGCTAGTGCTGTAAGAGATAACTCAATGGCTGGAGAGGAGGAACAAAACAGTAAACTCTTTGTGTCTCATAAAAAGTGAGCCTTGAAAGCTAAGCACTTATAACAGCAGGAGCAGTTAGCACTGAATAACAGGTTCTACAGCACGTGGGATATTGTGAAAATGAATAGAATAAAACTGTCTTGTCGAGATACGAAGATGTAAGATCTGTTATTATTTTTATTTAGAAAACATGAAAAAATAGATTTTAAACAAAAAAATTAATATGCAAGTAAGTGATTGTGTGTGCTGTTTGTTGTGTGAACAGATCCCAATGCCTTTTAACAATGTCTTTGGTTTAGGAGCATTCTCTATTGCTTAGAATAATCAGAAATAAATGAATACATATGGTATACGAAAATTCATCAGGTTATCATGATAAGAGAATTGATTATATATTTGGCTTTTTTGGTTATGTTTTATTAGAATTGTTATAATATATTGAAAATCATTAAAAAATTAAAATACCTTTACAGGAAGATTTCCCATATTTATTATCTCTTTTAAGTATTTTTGACTCATTAATATTTTTGGTTTTAATTTTCATGTTAAAAATACACATTCTTCTTAAGAATTTAAGTAAGTCAATTACATTAAAAAAAGATCAAAAGACTATCCTCCATCTTTCATAAGGGAGCAAGAAATGTGAAGTGGAGCAATAAAAGCCTCTTTAACAAATTGTGCTGGCAAAACTGGACAGCTACATGCAAAAAAATGGGTTCAGACCTTTGTCTAACACATATACAAAAGTAAGATCAAAATGGATTAAAGACCTCAACATCAGACCAGAATCCATAAGGTACATTGAAGACAAAGTTGGCCAAACCCTCCATGACATTGAAGCTAATGGTATCTTCAAAGATGTTATGCCACTAGCCAAGCAAGTGAAAACAGAGACAGATAAATGGGACTATCTTAAACTAAGAAGCTTCTGTACCTCAAAAAAAAAAAACAATGACCAAAATAGAAAGACAGTCTACAATGGGAAAGGATATTCACCCTATACAAGGGGTTGATATCAAGGATATACAAAGCACTGGTTGAACTCTACAAGAAGAAAACATCCAAACCCATCAAAAAATGGGGCAATGAAATGAACAAAAAATTTCTCAAAGAAGAAATTCGAATGGCTAAAAGGCACATGAGAAAATGCTCTACATCACTAATCATCAGGGAGATGCAGATCAAAACAACAATGAGATATCTCACACCACAGAGACTGGCCCACATCCAAAAGAAAAAAAAGCAACCAGTGTTGTCTCGGATGTGACAAGAAAGGGACCCTCCTTCACTGCTGGTGGGAATGCCGGCTGGTTCAGTCCTTTTGGAAAACAGTATGGACGATTCTAAAAAAATTAGAGCATAGTTCCCATTTGATCCAGAAATATCACTCCTGGGAATATATCCCAGAGAGGTAAAAAAGTATAGTCGAAGTGACATCTGCACTTGTTTGTTCATTGCAGCACTCTTTATAATAGCCAGAATCTGGAAAAAACCTGAGTGTCCCAGAACAGATGACTGGTTAAAGAATGTTGGTACATGTACACAGTGGAGTACTATGTAGCTGTTAGAAAAGATGAAGTCATGAAATTTACATACAAGTGGTACTACATGAAAAGTATCATGGTAAAGCAAAATGAGTCAGAAAGAGAGGGACAGACAGAAAGATTGCATTCATCTTGGGAATATAAAGTATCAAAATAGTTGACTAACACCCAAAAATAACTGAGATAAGTACCAGGAGGTTCACTCCATGGCATGGAGGCCAGCCGCACATGCTAGGAAAAAGTCAGCTCAGATAGAGAAGGGAGCACCAAGTAAAGGGTGTTGGGAAGATCCTCCCAGGATGGGAGATGCATGATGAAAGTAGACTCTGGACCAAATATGATTGCCACTCAATGCCTCTTTTGCAAACCACAGCACCCAAAAGGAGAGAGAGAACAAAAGGGAATGTCCTGCCACAGAGGCAGAGTGGGATGGGGGGATGGGGGATAGAAGGGTTACTGGGATCAGTGGTAGTGGAGAATGGGCACAGTGGCGGGATGGGGACTCGATCATTGTATAAATGAAACCCAAGCACAAAAATTTGTAAGTTTACAACTATACCTCATGGTGTTTCACTAATAGAAATAAAAAAAAACTATCCTCCAAATTATTAGTGTAAAGTGTCAGTTGTATTCTTTTCACATTATACTGTATATAATTTTATTCGTTAAGTACACAAATTATAGATATATTTAGTATTTGCCACTCATAAAATTATAAATCCTTATTTCTTATGCTGTTATAAACTAATTTACATTAACATATAACACCAAGAGTATTAATAATATTCATATCAAAATTTTATTGAAACTGTCAAACCTAAATAATGCTTAATTATTCTATATTTTTAGTTTGTTTTAGATATTTAAACTCCTTTGTTTGCATTATTGTGACCTACTTTGGGAGCTGGGTTTTATAGTCTCTGCGTCTTGGCCGTTGATGGGACCCAATTGGCGCTGGCGGCAGCTGGTGGGTGTGACGCCTACCTACTGGAAGATGGGGGGTCTGGGTGGAGAAGGTTCAGTCCCAATGCGAGTAGGCTTGGAGACCTCAGCCCTGGGACCCGCATGCCTGGGTTCCTCTGCCAGTTCTTTCATGCATGAGGCTCATCCGGACATGTGGAGAGTGGTCCCAGCATGGCCGTGGCTGGCTCCAGAGATCCTCAGCTGCTGGGGCTCTGCTCGGGGCGGGGATGGGGTGGGGAGAGAAACAATAAAGTTATATAATATCATTTATAGCTTAGAGGATGAATAAAATACTAAACAGAAGAAGTTGTCAGGAATTGATTGTAAAAAAAGAGGGCACAGAATAATGTGGAAACCTGAAAATACTGTGTAGTTTAAAAAAATATTTTACCCATGCATTTACTTTCAATTAAAGATTTATTCATACTTATTTCATTCTAAGATCTCTTCTAAGTAATATGTTAGGTAGTTGGCAATTAAAGAGATATGGACCAAAACACTTCTGTTATTATTATTAAAAGATAAAAATAAAAGTTGTAATATTGAGAACAAAAGGAATAATGTGATGATAAATGCCATTGCATTTTAGATTTAGTCACTAACTGATGATAGTATTACTAGAGTTTCTATTTCCCTATTTATTTAACGTTCTTTTTCCCCCATCATATCTAATACTATTTCTACTAATTGCATCTTTCAAATTAAGAATAAATGTATTTTTATTCAGAAAATTCTCTATGCCCTACTAACAATCAATAAGGTACTGCTCTTTGGTGCTGTTTTATTTCTTAAAAACAGAAAGAGGTGGTATCCCTTATTTACATATTTAGTTGTTTGCATCAAACATTTTACTTGACATTTGATACTTCTTTTGTTGAGGAAAATTGTTGCAAATCAGAAAACACATTTGAAAAATAAAAGAACACGTAAACTTCATTACTTTCATAAGTGCTAATCAGTTTTAGCGAAATGTTTTCTTTTAATAATCTCTTCTGTTTCAAGGTCCAGTAGAGTATCAACACCTAGCAAGCCTGGCATCTCCCTCTCAATCCTAACTATCAAGTTCCACTTATTTTGCCCTCTCAATTGTCCATATATAATATGACTACGTGATTGATTTTTTTTATAAATTTAAGTAGATAAATGATACACAAATACCATCTTTTATTGATTCAAGGATCATTTGCCATTGAGTTGACTCAAGAAACACAATTACTACTGTTTCACTTCATTTAAAAGAGTCATAACTCTTTAGAATCTTGTAGAATTGGTGGTCTTTTGGGAAGCTGACTCTAATGTATGTTTTTGAACTTCAGTACTGTAAAATTTATAAACCATATCATAATTAACACATTTCCCTTTCAAAATGATCTGTTTTTCTTGAAAAGCTTCCTTATGTTAATCATAGTCAGAACATGAATAATTTGTTTTCATACCACACTTTTTAATCCCATTTAAAGTTTGATGGGCATAAAATATAATAGCATATTATATGTAGCAAGTGCTTTTTCACAACCATAATTTATTCTAGCTTGCTTATAATAAATATTCTAACTTGCTCATAGCAATATTTTGAAATTATTAGAAAAAAATTTTATTTAAAATGCCATATTTTTATAATAACATATGAATAGAGCACATATTCACAAATTTACAAATATCTTCTTTTGCTAGAAAGACAAAATGTATTCTCAGTTTTTTAAAATGTCTAAATATATTAATTCAGTTTCAATGCAAAATACAGTAATATACAATCTTAAGACATTATACAATATATCTTTCAGATTCTATATCTTTCATTTTACCAACATCAGATCTCTTCATAAATGTTTCACAAAATTATAATTCACAGACTTTTTCACTTTATGTCTAGTCAGGAGGCTTCTAGCTTAGAAACACTGAAAACATTTATAATATTTCTTATCAAAAATATCTTTGAAGTTCATCAGCTCTATTCGTCACAATATGTCCATTATTAATTGCTTAATTTCAAAATTTCTCAATTAACACTAACTTCTCAGTTTTCTTTGTTTTACCATACACCTTTCTCAGGAATTTTACTACTTGATTATGAACTCACTTAGAATATTGTCATCACTTAGGTTTCAAGTCCTGCAAATTAAAGCTGCCAACTTTTCTTTTCTGGATATTGCCTGTATTTGGAAGCAGCAACTTTCTGGAAAGAATCAAATCTCAAGGGGCCAGAGAGATAGTACAGGAAGTAAGGCACATTCCTTGCATGCAGATCCAGAGAGTACAGCCTAGATAAACAAAACTCCCCCATCCTACCCCACACCCTTAAAGAATAAAACAGTGAATGTCTTTAGGTTTTACATTTTTTTTAACCATTCACTTCTTTCTCTGAATAAAAAACCAACCATAGACAACATGTATGTGAAAGATGCAATAAAGTAATAGAGGGTGACTATGAAGCAGTCTATAGTTGGAATAGAAATAGAAATATGACATATTTCTAAACTTTTTCATGTAATTTAAGAAGAAAATATCATATTAGAAGTGATTAGTGATCAAGACTCAGGAAATCTTGAGTAATAGTTATTGTATCATAGCGTAAGTTACTCTGAGAGTTAATATAGATAAGATAGTTATTTTATCTTTTAATCCAGTTTATAAGGATAAATATTGTTTTTCTGTATCATCATAACACAGAGGAGAAACAGATGAGGCACAACATTACAATGTGTTCCTTGTCTCATAGTTGGTAGTAATGTTTTTTGAAGAGATTTTGACTGGATTAGGGTGGTGTTTCTAGAGTAAACTTGGATACAACAGATCATAGTTTAGAAGTTTTAGATGCCCTAACTTGTGTATGGTGAATATGAAGCACAATGACGATGAGGGTTTTTTTTTTAAGTTGTCTTTGCACTCACAGGTTAAGCAGACCTCTTGACACAGTCTCTCCTCCATCACTTCTCAGTGTTGATACATAGGATTTAAATATAACAGGATATTTTATCTTGATGATCCATAGACATTCATAAGCATCTAGAATAAAAGATAAGATGCAGTAATAGTTTTCAAAAATAAATTCCTACAATAGCAAGTGATAAAAATTCAAGTTTCTTCTTATTAAGATTATTTCTTCCTTCTTCTTAATTTTTTTTACAAAGCTACATTGAAAAAAGGGTGAATGTAGGATATTTATTGAAGGAATTCTAAAAATTCAACATAGCATGCAGGAAACATAATTAATTGTAAGTGCTATATTGTATATGGGGCTGGAGCGATAGCACAGTGGGTAGGGTGTCTGCCTTGCACGCAGCCAACATGGCCGACTCGAGTTCGATTCCTCCGCCCCTCTCGGAGAGCCCGGCAAGCTACCGAGAGTATTGGATATGCCAGACACAGTAACAACAAAGTCTCCAATGGAGACGTTACTGGGCCCGCTCGAGCAAATCGATGATCAACGGGAGGGCCTTTACTTTTTTACTTTATATTGTATATGCAAAACTACAGAGGGTCATATAATCCTACTGAAAAAAACATGCCATTTGTCTACTTAATGCCTTCCCCTGACTGTAACCTCTTATTACAGGGGAATTTGCTATCAAAATTGTTTATAGTATGTGACATTTTTCCCCCATCAACAAGGGAGCAAAAAATACTAATCAAAATAATGCTGTTTTAAATTTTTTCAAATGAATTTTGGTCCACACCTGGCAGTATTTAGGGCTTACTCCTCACTCTGTGTTCAGGAATCACTCCTGGTGGGGCTCAGGGGACCGTATGGGGTCTGAATAGGAACTCTGGTCAGGCATATCAGCTCTACTGCTCCAGACCCGATATTTTTGTTTTTAATAGGATTCACAAGCACAGATCAACACTTCTATTTTTTTCTTTTTTTTTAATGTAGGAGTACTGCTATTTATTCAGCCACTGATTAGTCTAATTGAATTGTGCATGAACTCCACCATACATTTTTTTTCATTTTTTATAATTTTATTTATTGAATCACCGTGAGAGCAGTTACTAAGCTTTTGGGTTTAAGTCTCTGTCATACAATGAAACAGTCGTACCTTCACCAGTGCCCATTCTCCACCCCCAACAACCCAGTATCCCCCCATCCCACATCCTCCCCCTACCTGCGGGACAGATGATTTCCACATTACTCTCTTTCTACTTTGATTACATTCAGCATTTTGATACCAGACCCACCATTATTATTTGAGATTTTACCCCAACACTTATATCTGCTGAAAAGGCAACAGTAGACAATTTGCTCTCTATTGCTGGTTATGAATAACATATGATGTTGTGTGGCTGCAGTAGTGGCTGAGCAATTTTGAAAGTTCAAAATTTTAACACTTAAATCTGGAGGGATTTCTGCCAAAACCTGCTGGGTTTCGAGATTTGCTCCTGAGTCTCTAGGATCATGGCCATTAAGCAGCTTGATCAGGAGCCAAAGAGGCCGTTCATGGGCGATGACTTGGGGTCTCGTTGGGGTGGGGAGGGCAGGACTGGCTCCACCTCCATCTTGTGAGGCCCAAAATGTCTCATCACTGTGGTTCCAAACCTGACTGTCCAGTGACCTCTGGAGGATGGCGGCCACTGAGCCGCCTGGGGGAAGCAGGTGGAGGGACAACACCCTTTCCCTCCTGGGGTGGCCCGGCGACAGTAACCTACTGCCGGTTCCAGATACATTTCTGCCAAAAGCCGCTGGATTTTGAAATTTGTTTGAGTCTCTGGGATCATGGCCGTTAAGCAGCTTGATCAGGAGCCAGAGAGGCCGTTCTTGGGCGATGACTTGGGGTCTCATTGGGACAGGGAGGACAGGACTGTCTCCATCTCCATCCTGTGAGGCCCAAAATGTCTCGTCACTGGGGGCCCAAACCTGACTGTCCAGTGGCCCCTGGAGGATGGCGGCCACCAGGCCACCAGGGGGAACAGGCCAAGGCACGAAACCTATTCCCACCTGGGTTGGCCCAGCACCAGTAACCTACTGCAGGGACTGGATGCATTTCTGCCAAAAGCCACTGGGTTTTGAGATTTGTTTCTGAGTCTCTGGTATCATGACCATTAAGCAGTTCAATCAGGAACCAGAGAGGCCATGCCTCCAATTATATAGTTGAGCCGGAGGTGGTTTGTGGCTGTGTTTCCCACATACCTAACATTTGGCCGTTTACTTTCTTGGTAAACTTTGCCCTAAGTTTTTGGGATTTGGCCAAAGGCACAGCAGCAATTTTGGGGTATCTGGAAGTCTGAAGGCGCCATCAGGCTGTTGATGCACTCGCCTCACAGGTACAGATTGACCTGCTGGCGGCACCATACCCCCAACACTTCTATTTTTTTTTGTCTCAATGTTAATGGTTAACTTTTAAATAAATACCCTTATTTCAGTTTATAAGCAAATGAGGTGGAACAAACTGGTTTAGAAAAATTGCTTCTCTCTAAAAATTCAAGGACTTTCTGATCCTACATAAAGTTACAAAAAAAAAAAAAACTACTTGTGAGGCTAGAGTGATGGTAAGGCATTTGCTTTGTATTCAACCAATGTGGGTGTGACCCTTGATATCCCATGTGTTCCCCTGAGCCTGTTAGAAGTGATACCAAAGTGCAGAGAGAGGATTAACCCCGGAGCATCACTGGGTGTGGGCCCAGTTACCCTCCTCAAAAAAAAAAAAAAAGATTATTTGTAGCTGGAACATAAAAGTCAAAATTGGTGAAATAATTTGCTCAAGATCATGCTGTTAATATGATCAAGGCCATGATTAATATGCTAATCATGCTGTTGGAAATGAGTTTGGGTTTCTGACTTCTTGCTGTCATTTTAGTTCTCTTCATCACGAAGCAACTTGTGGATTGGTTAGTTCCATGGGTTTGACACTTAGACATGTTATAAAAATCTTTGTGCTACTCATTAGCAGGGTTAATGTGGGCAGGTAAATTTAGCATCCCTGAGCTTTAATTTCCTAGCACTGTCCTCCCATTGTTCATCGATCTGCTCTAGCGGGCTCTAAGAGAAAATTAATGATAATGTCTATCTCCTAGATTTGAAGTGAGTTTTAACTGAGCTCCATTCTGTCATATGTTTGACATAGTTCTTGGTATATAGTTAAATAATATCAGTTATATTTTTATAATTATTTTATTTATGCTCTTTATGCTATTATTTAAGATGTCAGTATATAAATGTGGTATTAATGTTCCCATAGATGCTGAGTCTAATGCCTGCAATATTCTTTCTTTCACAGTAGTGGGGGCTGTTGGAAACATTCACTTGGAACAATAAGAATCTATGAATTAATTATTTTTTGTCCATACATGAGTGACATTGACCAGTATTCCTTCAGCATTCTTACCACTGAACACTGGACAGAGCACAATTTTATTTTTGCAAAGTGGTTTGAGGGTTCACCTTTATATGATCACTTAGGAACTAATGAACCCCTTCCATAAGCCCAGATTTGTAATCTTCCACTGGGTCCTTCATGTTTGACTGTCCAAACACAGGGAAAAGTTATTATAGATTATCGGGTGGGTTTTGAAGGACCTGGTGTGATACTGCATTTGGTAATCTGGTAATGTTCTCTTACAGTAAAGAATGAAATGTAAACCCCTGAAGTTAGAGAAACGGAGTTTGGAGAGTTCAGAAAGTACAATAAGCTGACTGCTCTGAGAGGAACACAAGGATTTGAATAGTTTTGATAAAACTTACTTATTTGACTCACATGATCACCTTTAATAACCCACACAGTTAAGAGCACTGTTAATTTAATGTATATTGCCATCCCATATATAGCAGATGAAGGGACTGAGGACATAAATGAACTAAGTTTATCTATTAAATAAGGGCATGACAAAACTCTTTCAAGTTTATGAACCTTCCTCTTAGATAAACAATTAAACATAAGTACTATGGTCAGAATCTTCATTACTGTCACATTATTAAAGTGGTTAGATTAATTAGATAAACAAATTAGCTAAAAATTGTCTAACTTTTTTTTAAATGTAAGAGTATTGCTATTTATTCAGCCATTGATCAGGCTGATTAAATTGGGCGTGAAATCCACCTTACTTTTTCTTTCTTTCCTTTTCTATAATTTTATTTATTGAATCACCGTAAGAGCAGTTACAAAGCTTTCAGGTTTAAGTCTTGGTCATACAATGAAATACCCGTACCTTCACCAGTACCCATTTTCCACCACCAAAAACCCACCATACCCCCATCTCACACCCTTCCCCTACCTGTGGGGCAGATAATTTCCACATTACTCTCTCTCTACTTTGATTACATTCAATATTTTGTCACCAGATCCACCGTTATTATTTGGGATTTTACCCCAACACTCAGATCTGCCGAAAAAGCAACAGTTGACAATTTGTTTTCTATTGCTGGTTATGAATAACATATGATGTTGCGTGGCCACAGTAGTGGCCACCGGATTTTGGAATTCCAAAATTTTAACAATTAAATCTGGAGGGATTTCTGCCAAAACCTGCTGGGTTTCGAGATTTGTTCCTGAGTCTCTTGGATCATGGTCATTAAGCAACTTGATCAGGAGTCAGAGAGGCTATTTGTGGATGATGACTCGGGGTCTCATTGGAGTGGGGAGGAAAGGGCCAGTTCCACCCCCATCACTCCGGGCCAAAACCTGACTTTCCAATGACCTCTGGAGGATGGCAGCCACTGAGCTGCCTAGGGGGAGCAAGCAGAAGGACAGCATCCTTTCCCACCTGGGGTGGCCCTGCGACAGTAACCTACTGGGGTTCCGGACACATTTCTGACAAAAGCTGCTGGGTTTTGTGATTTGTTTCTGAGTCACTGGGAACATGGCTGTTAAGCAGTTTGATCAGGAGCCAGAGAGGCCATTCATGGGAGTTGACTCGGGGTCTCATTGGGCGGGGAGGAAAGGGCCAGCTCCAACCCCATCCAGTGAGGCCCCACGTGTCTCGACACTGCGACCCAAACCTGATTGTCTGTCCAATGGCCTCTGGAAGATGGTGGTCACCGAGCCACCAAGGGGGAGCAGGCAGAGGGACAACACCCTTTTCCACCTGGGGTCGTCCTGTGCCTGTAACCCTTTGTGGGGACCGGATGCATCTCTGCTAAAAGCCACTAGATTGTGAGACTTGTCTTTGAGTCTCTGGGATCATGGCCGTTAAGCAGTTCAATCAGGAACCAGAGAGGCCTTGCCTCCAATTTTATAGCTAAGCCAGAGATGGTTTGTGGGTGTGTCTCCCACATACCTAACTTTTGGCCGTTTACTTTCTTGGTAAACTTTGCCCCAAGTTTTTGGGGTCTGGTCAAAGGCACAGCAGCAATTCTGGGGTATCTGGAAATCTGAAGGTACCATCAGGCTACTGATGCACTCACCTCACAGGTACAGACTGACCTGCTGGCGGCACCATACCCCCTTGTCTTACATTTTTAATATCTGTAAAATTTACCTTTATTTCTATGTCACTTTTTTTCTCAACAAGACATACCACTAATTCAGTAGTTTGTAAGTTATATTTAACTGTTTTTCTATAATCAATAATAGCTTTGCTTTCTGAACAAAATTTAGTTTGCTTGGCAAAACGTCACACTATTTTGAAGTTCATTAGCTATAGAAATGTTTATAATATCTCAAAATTTCTTTTAAGTTCTGTTTTTTATAAAATAATATAATTCTTAAGGAATCTTTTGAAAGCAGTAATAAAATAGATTCTCTCATCTTTACAGATTAATGAGTTTTAAGCAAATGGTTTATATATTTAAAATGTTTTCAAAGTTATTAAAATTATACTATTAATCATACTAGTATTTAATATCAGAAGCAGCACGTTCTAGAGGGCATAATGAGTGTTTTAATAAGGATTATCTCACTGATACATTTAATTAATTATAAATAAAAATTGCCGAACCGAAATCTCAGTAATTTACTTTAAACTTTAATTATTCTTTTGTTGAATTTGGATAATCTTAAGTCATTTGCTTTTAGCTAAGATATATTTCCTGGATTTTCACTAAAGGTAACCAGGGGAAGGACAGCAATCCAAACTGGTAAAAGGATGAATTACATATCAAAATAAGCATTTGTTTAAAAGGCCATTTTGACTTTCACATTAAAGTCTTACATCAAGTTTCATTTTGTACTTTTTTTTTTTGCCTGTACCCAAGCTCTTGCCTTTTTTTTTTTTTTTTATGATCCTACCTGTTGTTCACTGTCACTGTCACTGTTCTCCAATTGTTCATTGATTTGCTCGAACGGGCCAGTAACATTGTGAGACTTGTTGTTACTCTGTTTGGCATATCCAATATGACACGCGTAGGCTCGCCAGGCTTTACCATGCAGGCGAGATATTCTGGGTAGCTTGACGGGCTCTCTGAGATGGGCAGAGGAATTGAACTTGGGTCAGCCTGGTCGGCCCCTTGCAAGGCCTTACCCGTTGTATTAGGAAAGACAATTTAAAAATTCACTTTGCAAAATTTCTTTAATATTTTGAAGTGATTACTATAGTTTGTGTTTTTCTATAGATTTGGAAAGAGGAACTATTCACAGTAATTCACAATAAAGAAATATGTAAATACTCCCTACCTTTTTTTCCCCTACTGTAAATATCAAACTAAATGTGTGAATCACTAAAGTTAATGCAACTACTTCTGTTTTGAGATATTTTTTAAATGCTAAGTTGAATTTTTTGATAAAGACATAAAATGTTTAAAAAGAGAATTCTTAGGTTCTATCTTAAATTCTGCAAAGACATTTCTGTAAAATACAGTATAGTGACTTTAGTATAAAATAGCCATAGCAGTTGACAACCTTTCTAAACATTCCATATTTCAGAATCATCAAGAGCCATTAAAATTCCTGGATAAAATATAAGGCACTTAATTACATTTTAAATTCAGGTGAACAAGATGGAACAAACTCAAAATCATGGGGCTTCCTCAAGGAGTGGAAAGAAGGAAAGGGGAAGCATGATTGGTGATGAAATAATAGCTGAGGAACTTCCTAATTTGAAGGAGAAGAGGGCATGGATCTATGAGGTCCAAAACGTGGCAAGCTAAACTGAAACAGAACAACACCAAGTCATACTGTAATCAAAATATCAAACCACAAAGACAAGTAAGCCTTCTTAAAGCAACAAGAGAGAAGTTTATACATAAGGGAAATTATCTAAATTTAACATTTCATTTCTAAAATTCACCAAATATTATTTAATTAAAGAAAGTAATAAGAGATAAGGAAAAGCTTTACATACTGGTTAAGGATTAGATAGAGGATTGAAAATTTATCAATATATATGCACCATATGAAAGAGTGGCACCATTTATAATAAATAATATTGCTACTAAGCCTGAGGAGACATTCCAACAGTAACACAGTAATAGTGGGAGAATTTAATACTCTGCTCTCATCACTGGACAAGAGAGAATATACATAAGAAACCAAGAGACTTAAATGAGCAGTTGAAAGAACTGGAAATAATAATCATCTATAGGAACTCCACTTCCTAATAGCTGAGTATAAAGTCATCGTTAGTACAAGTGAGCATTCTCCTCCTCCAAGGGGCCCCGGTGAGGAGAGCCAGGTGCGGAGACAGGAGACTCTGTGCTGTTCTTTTCCAGGAGCAGGGTTTTATAGTCTCTGGGTCTTGGCTGTTGATGGGATTACATGGTGCTGGGGGAAGTTGGTAGGTGTAACGTCTACATACTGGAAGATGGGGGGGTCTACGCCCTGGGGTTGAATTTCGCTCCCCACCCCGAGCAGAGCCCTGGCAGCTGAAGACCTCCGATTCCAGCCACAGCAATGCTTAAGACTACTCTCCACACTTTTGGACGAGCCTCATGCATGAAGAAACCGGCAAAGGAACCCAGATGTGTGGGACCTGGGACGTAGATCTCCAAGCCTGCTCGGATTGGGACTGGGGCCTCCTCCACCCAGATCCCCCATCTTCAAGTATGTAGGCGTTACACCCACCAACTGCCCCAGGCACCGTGTAATCCCACCAATGGCCAAGACTTGGAGACTATAAAACCCAGCTCCAGGAAGGCATCTTGTTATCTAGTTCTTACTCTAGAGAACCTGGCAGGCTACCAAAAGTATCCTGCCCACACAGCAGAGTCTGGCAAACTCCTCGTGGCATATTCAATATGCCAAAACAATGATGGGTCTCATACTCCTGACCCTGAAAGATCCTTGAATGTGGTACTTTTTAAAATTTCAGGGCTCAGATGAAGGAGACGCTACTGGGGCCTGCTCGAGGCAATCGATGAACAACAGGATGACAGTGATACAAAGATAGTTAGCATTCTCAAGAATAGATCACATACTTGTTCTTACTGGGGCATAATTCAAGTATCTATAAAGTCAAATAATAGAAAGTTTAACAAGTATTTTTTAGCCCACCTGCTGTGAAGGTGAGGGTTGGGCTGAAGTAATAGCACAGCAGGTAGGACGTTTGCCATGGCCGATCTGGGTTCGATTCCTCCGTCCCTCTCGGAGATCCCGGCAAGATACCAAGAGTATCTTGCCCGCAGGGCAAAGCCTGGCAAGCTCCCTGTGACACATTCAATATGCCAAACACAGTAACAATAAGTCTCAGAATGGAGTTGTTACTGGGCCCACTCGAGCGAAACAAGAGGACAGTGCTACAACATTATGATGACTTGATCACTTGACTTCCTGTTAATCATCGATTTGCTCGAGCGGGCGCCAGTAACGTCTCCATTTGTCCCTGTTGTATGCTAGTGTAGCCCAATGGCATCTGTTCGTTCTAGGAACACAAAGCCTCAAACCGATTGTTCAGGGTCTTGACAAATAAGTTTGACCATCTGGTAGGTGGGCAGCCACACGGTCTTTTGACATCCAGTGGAATCCAGTCGGTAACGGCTCTAGTCCAGCAGTCATCTCCAAATCTCATTACATGTCCAACCCATCTGATTTTTGACTCCTTGGCAAACGAGACAGCATCCCTGATTCTTGACCATGAATGGAGGTCAGAAGTCCGGATTTTTTCTCTCATTTGAGTGAAATGTGATACTCCAAGCATAGCTCTTTCAGTTCCTCTTTGGAATACCCGAATAGTGTTCTCATCCTGTTTGCGTAGGGCCCAGATCTCTGAGGCATATGTTAATGCAGGAAGAACAGTGGAATTGAAGAGATGTGCCTGGAGCCCAAGGTTCTTCATCCTCTTAACTATTTCTTCAATGCCCTTCAAGGCGTTCTAAGCCACTCTCTTCCTCCCACTCAATTCAGGTGCCAGGTCATTCGTCATGTTGACTTCTTGACCTAGGTACACACAACTGTTGAATTTGGAGATGTTCATCCCGTTGAGAGTGAATGGAGCATCAGGAACGAGACCATTTCTCATAAACATTGTCTTTGTGAGATTCAGCTGTAGTCCAACCTTTCCACACTCACCGTCGAAGTCGGCCAGCATTTGTGCCTCTTGGCTAATGTTTGGTGTTATTAAAACAATGTCATCAGCAAAGTGAAGGTGGTATAGTTACTGACTGTATATCTTCACTCCCATTCCTTTCCATTCCAGTCGTTGCATGATGTTCTCGAGGGTGGCACTAAAGAGTTTCGGTGAAATAGTATCACCCTGCCAAACCCCTCTCTTGATGTCAATGATCATTTCCCTTTAAAATGGTGAGATCCTGGTAGTGAATCTGTAATACAGCTCATGGAGGATCCTGATGTATTGAGTTTGATTGCCCTGATTGACTAGGGCTTCAATGACTGCTTCTGTCTCAACAGAATCAAAGGCCTTCTTTAAATCAATGAACGTTAGACAGAGTGGCATCTTGAACTCCCGAGAAACCTCAATGAGTTTGGTTATCATGTGGATATGGTCAATGGTGCTGAATCCTTTTCGAACCCTGCTTGCTCGTATGGTTGTCCTTCATCTAGTTTTCTGCCAATCCTATTCAGGATGACTCGAGTGAACAGCTTGAAGATGACAGATAATAGGCAGATCAGGTGATAGTTGCCAATATCTTGGATGTCTCCCTTCTTGTACTGTAGAACAGTCCTGCTGGTTTTCCATTGGGACGGAATCTTGCATTCAGATAGGTAGTGTGTGAAGAGCCGAGTCAGTGTATTGATGAGTACTGATGGCAGGTTCTTCAGGTGTTCAGTTCTGACCTTGTCTGGGCCTGGTGCTATCGTTTTTTTACCGACGAAGTGGAGTGTCGGGTTTCGGAAGTGAGAACATTGGGAACAACATATCCATTCTGCAGAATTTGGTATGTGGGCAGGTGGATGTGGCTATCTAAGAGATCTAAGAGAGTAGAAGTCATGAATAATCTCCTCCATTGCCCTTCTGGAAGATGTGATAGATCCATCAGGATAATCTTCTCCATTGCCCTGCTGAAATATGTGATAGATCCATCAGTATAATCTTCTCCATTGCTCTTCTGGAAGATGTGATAGATCCATCAGGACGTCGGAGGGTAGTTATCTTGGTCTTGTGTTTGGCGAAGGACAGGCGGACATTAAGAATGCTTTTCCTGGCTTCTGCTGCATCCGCCAGCACTTCTGCTCTTCTCTCTTTGAGGTCTTCCTTTATCGCATCTCTGCACTGCTTTGAGAGCTGGACATTCACTTGCAGTTATCTGAGGCATGTGCCAAACCATGTTGGCAAATAAGCTCAAGAGTTTTTGAAGACAGGTGTTTTTTTGTGACTATCTCTCTCTTGCCATTCCTTGCACAATCATGGAGGTGGTGAACCAGTTGATCGTATTCCTCCTCAATGTTGTCAACAATGACATATTCCCATGTTGCAGCAACAGTGCCAAAGAGCTCCCAGTTGGTGGTCGTCCTGGGAGTTCTCTTCTTAAACTTTGCAACCCTTTCTCCCCGCTCTGTGAAGTAGATTTTTGCACAAAGGAGACGGTGGTCCGATCCCATTTGGAATTTTGGGACAAAAGCAACACCGGTCAGGCAAAACAGTCAATTGAATATGATGTGGTCAATTTTTTTGTGGAACCATCAACCAGAAGACTCCCATGTCCAATGTTTGGATTCGGCCTTCTGGAACTGTGAGTTACCATGGATGGTCTTGGTCGACATGATGATCTCAGGTAGTCTGTCACCCTGTTCGTTCCATTCTAGGCCATAGGTCCCTATGTGGAGTTCTTCAGCTGATCTTCTCGGTCCTATCTTGGCATTAAAATCACCGACAACGATCTTGTAGAAGGTGTGGTCTTCTTTATAGAACTTCTCCAGCTCCACGTAGAACTTCTCAATTTCTCCTTTATCATAATTGGATGTTGGTGCGTAGACAACGAAGATAGAACCTGCCGGCAGTGAGCCACATCTATTCAAGTGTAATTGTTCGATTTGGGGTAGTAAAAGCAACCCTGATGGTACAAGTGTGAAAGATCAAGTACAACAGCATTGGTCTGACTGAGACAAGATTGACCCTGATCAATCACATCACGCCATTTTCAAGACTGGAGAAGAACTATTCCTCGGAACATGCGATAAAAGAGGCGTCGGAGGTGTCAGTGTCCTTGTCAACAGGTACTTGGCCATGAGCATTGATTCATTAGAATGCCTAACAATCTGAATCGCTAAAGCACTATGAAGGTCGAAATTGACTTCAAAATCATAAATATAATGAATTAAAATAATATGTATGCTAATAATAGTTTAATGAACTTCAAAAGTAATTGGGATCCCTGAATTTTATATCTGGTAATTACAAATATATTATTCTCTTATTCTGAGTTCTAGCTTTCAAATTCTTTGGAAAGGGAATGTCTGATAACTTAGTTCTTATGTATTTGCGGCTTCAAGATCTTAAAATCTGTAAAAGTTGTTTGTTTGTTTGTTTGTTTTGGTAAATAACTGCCATGGGATTGTGTGGTACTGAAGAATAGAGGAGGAGGTAAACAGATTCAGAGTTAGGAACACACAGAGCTAAAAAATTATTCATGATGGTGAAGATCTGAACTCTGTTCCTAGCTTGTTAAGGATAGGCCCTGGTTTTCATCTTGAATTGTCTAAGATGCCTAATGTAATGATTTCAGTTCATTTGAGATGCCTTCAAGTTACAATAAAAAAGTTAACTATATTATTTTAAATAGTATTTGAAGTGGTAATATCAGTGTCTATGGAAAAACTTGCTGAATTAAGATCTACCTGATAGTATCCATTAATCAATTATTTTTATTAATTATTAATTAATTATTTTTTTTAAAAAATAGCTAAGCTCCCAAATAGAGCTTAGGAGCCTGGGGTGGGGTTGGATGACTCACAGTAATATTCTGCCAACCAGTGTTACGATCTGTGGATGCTGCTCAGGCCATGAGGTGCTTGACACCATGAAGCTCACTCCAGTGGTGCTCTTACTGTTTCATTCAAGAAATCAAATGTCTGCTTTATAAGATTTCCCTTTCATATTAAAACTTGCTTCTCTTGTGCTGCTTTAAGAAGGCTTCTCAATTAATGTTCGTCAAGACCACAACTGACAGTGCTGGGGAACATCTGGGTTACCTCTGGAAGTGCTCTGAGTGACAGTGCCATGCTAAAATTGAACAAGGGCCCATACTGGCACGACACTCACCCCTGGATGCTGTACTATTTACCTGGCCAATTATTTCATTTTATCTTTTTAAGATTTTAGAGTATACCAATACTGTGGTGAAAACCTTTCATGAAAACAAATCCAATCACAGATTTGAAATTACTTGTCATGAAAACAAATCCAAACACAGATTTGAAATTTTTCAGTACTTCCTAAGAGAGGAATAGCACCTTGATTATGAAAACTAGCAAAAGCAGTTTTGTTATGAGGCACCTTAAGTTTTATTAATCTGTCACTGCAGTAGAAGATATGAAACCTCTTTCACAAACTCAATACCATATTTCAGTTTTCTGACCAAGATCAGCACTGTTGAAGTACATCCAGGTACAAGGAATATGTTATAAGAAGAATATTTGGAAACCTACACCTTATATAATATACTGCTCTCTATATTGTATTTACATAAATCAACTTGAACTAGTACCTCTCTTTGTGATAGAAAAAAATTGCTATCTGGAGTGAAATTCTTAAATCTTTCCCTTTTATACACATCATGAAATTTAAAATCTTGATCTTTATTATGAGTGGAGAGTTTCTCTGAAATTTCAGAAAGATTAAGTACATTTTTTCTGAGCTCTCACACAAAGCTGTAATTCAGAGTCTGAGATGAGATTGTTCGTTTTTGTAGTCACTTTGCATATAATGTTCAGTTATGTGAAGTTACTTACTACAAAATTTCATCTATAATATACTATTTTGGATAATGTCTGATTCAGATATTGTTTGCATGTGGGCTTGGAGCAATAGCACATCGGGTAGGGCGTTTGCCTTGCACATAGCCAACAAGGCCAACCCGAGTTCGATTCTTCCGCCCCTCTCGGAGAGCACCGCAAGCTACCGAGAGGATCTTGCCCCTACGGCAAAGCCTGGCAAGCTCCCCATGACGTATTCTATATGCCAAAAACAGTAACAAGTCTCACAATGTTACTGGGCCCACTTGAACAAATCGATGAACAACAGGAGGACTGTGACCATGTAAACTAAAATGCTTCCTATTTTGCATTAGTCACTAACCTGGTGATAATAACAGTAACAAGTAAAAATTACAATAGCTTTTCTGCAAAAGTTTTGAATTGGATATAATTAGGGAGTTAGTTTGAAATCAATGAATCTGACTTATTCTATTAAAAAATTCAATTGTACATTGACATTTCAAGACTAAAAGTGTTGAATTGTTAGTCTGATTTTAAATTTTCTTTTGGGACATTAAATATATTCATTTTGTGTTTTTGCTAGCAGTGATAACATATTATAGATAAATGTGTACATATGTATAATATACATATAAACTGGATATATATCTATATATACACATAAATGTCTATAGTGTAAATCTGATTTTTTAAAATTTTTTATAATTTCATTTATTGAATCACCGTGAGAGCAGTTACAAAACTTTCAGATTTAAGTCTCGGTTGTACAATGAAACACCCATACCTTCACCAGTGTCCACTTTGCACCCCCAAAAAAACCACTATGCCCCTAACCCACACCTTCCCCCTACCTGTGGGGCAGATGATTTTCACATGGCTCTCTCTCTACTTTGATTACATTCAATATTTTGACACCAGACCCACCATTATTATTTGGGATTTTACCCCCATACTCAGATCTGCTGAAAAGGCAACAGTAGACAATATGCTTTCTATTGTTGGTTATGAATAACATGATGTTGCATGGCTTCAGTAGTGGCCGTGCAATTTTGAAATTAAATCTGGAGGGATTTCTGCCCAAACCTGCTGGGTTCTGAGATTTGTTCTTGAGTTCATGGCCATTAAGCAGCTTGATCAGGAGTGAGAAAGGCCGTTGCTGGGGGGCAACTCGGGGTCTCGTTGGGACAGGAAGGAAAGGATCGGCTCCACCCCCATCCCGTGAAACCCCGTGTGTCTCATCACTGAGGGCTCAAACCTGACTGTCCATTGGCCTCTGAGGGATGGCGGCCACCGAGCCTCCTAAGGGGAGCAGGTGGAGAGACAGCACCCTTTCCCCCCGGAATGGCCTGACGACAGTAACTTACTGCAGGGTCCGGATGCAAATCTGATTATTTTTAAAGAGTATTTCCCCCCTCTCCTCTGTCTTCTGTTGTTTTTATTATGATATCGTGGCTTGAACAGTTGAATTCTTAGTTGTGGAGCTTGCCTGGGTTTGCACACTTACTTATGTTTACAAGAATTTGAACACTGGTTTGTGCACTGGACATAACACATTTGTCATAGCTCTAGTATCCCAATTGTAGAGTGTCAGCAAGCATTTCCTTAAGAAACATGGATCATGTAAAACAGCAGTATCTTTTGTGTGTATCTCCTTTTAAAGCAAGGCTAGAGCAGTACACATAGCTAGTTGAATATCATCAGGATAAAGAAAAATTACCTTAATGTTATGTTTCATGGAAGCTGAAATTTTAAATTATGAGCCATTGAACTTAAAATATTAAATCCTACTACAAGTTAAAGCATATAGGTTAAAACAATACTCTCCTTAAAATTGTATAGATTATTTGAAGGTTTTACAAAATCTACTATGTACGTTAACTTAGATTTTTTTAAAAAAATAATATGGCATCAAGGAAGAAAATTTTTATGGTGATAAAGTTTAGCATGAAATAAAACTTTTATTTTTAATTCTGTGAATCTCTGCATCAAGATTATATATGCATATGTATATATGACGACTGATCACGACCATCCTATTATTCGTCGATTGCCTCGAGCAGACCCCAGTAACGTCTCCTTCGTCCTAGCCCTGAGATTTTTAAAAAAGTGCCATATTCAAGGCTCTTTCAGAGTTAGGAGAATAAGACCCATCATTGTTACTGGTATGTGGCATATTGGGTACGCCACGCGGAGTTTGCCAGACTCTGCCGTGTGGGCAGGTTATATTCGATAGCCTGCCAAGTTGTCCAAAGTAAGAATGAGATAATAAGATGTCCAGGAGCTGGGTTTTATAGTCTCTGAGTCTTGGCTGTTGATGGGATTACATGGGTGCCAGAGGGCCAGTTGGTGGGTGTGACCCCAGCCTACAGGAAAATGGAGGATCTGGGCGGAGGATGCTCAGCCCCGATCTGAGTAGGCTTGGAGATCTCAGTCCCAGGACCTGCATACCTTTGTTCCTCTGCCGGTACCTTCATGTGTGTGGAGAGTGGTCTCAGCATGGTGGTGGCTGGTTCTGGAAGTCTTCGGCTGCTGGAGGGAAACTCAACTCGCTCCCCTCCAAGGGGTCCTGGCGAGGATAGCCAGGTGCAGGGGCAGGAGACTCTGCATTGTTCTCTTCTGGGAGCTACATAACCTCGGGCTGATCACACGCCTCCCCCCCTAGCCCCCCACCCCGTGGCGGCGAAGACCCATTAGAACGTCTGCCCTATCAGCTTTCAACTTGGATAACTGTGGTAATTCTAGAGCTAACACATGCCGAAGGGGCGCTGACCCCTTTCGCGGGGTTAGGGGGGGCGGGGGATGCGTGCATTTATCAGATCATGTATATACATTCAACAGAAAACTCAATACATATTCTCTCCAATTTTAATTTACTTAATTTTTTTAAGAAAGAAAATAATTTAAAAAAAAATTTTAAGACTGAAACACAAAGAAGTACAGTTGTGGACTTACAAATTTTTGTGCTTGGTTTTCAGTTATATCGAGTACCCATCCATCCCTCCACCAGTGCCCATTCTCCACCACCAATAATCCAAGTATCCCTCCCACACCCCATCCCTCCCCCATCTCAACCTGCCTCTGTGACAGGGCTTTCCCTTTTGCTCTCTCTCTCCTTTTGGATGCTGTGGTTTGCAAAAGAGGCATTGAGTGGCAATCATGTTGGGTCTATAGTCTACTTTCAGCATGCATCTCCCATCCTGGGAGGATCCTCCCAACACCCTTTACTTGGTGCTCCCTTCTCTATCTGAGCTTCCTTTTCCCCTAATATGTGCGGCTGGCCTCTAAGCCCATGGAGTGAACCTCCTGGTACTAATCTTGGCCACTCTTGGGTGTTAGTCCCCTATAGCACAGCGGTAGGGCGTTTGCCTTGCATGCAGCCAACATGGCCGACCCGAGTTCGATTCCTCCACCCCTCTCGGAGAGCCTGGCAAGCTACCAAGAGTATCTCGCCCGCACGGCAGAGCCTGACAAGCTCCCCATGACGTATTCGATATGCCAGACACAGTAACAACAAAGTCTCCAATGGAGACGTTACTGGGCCCGCTCGAGCAAATCGACGAACAACGGGAGGGCCTTTGCTCGAGCAAATATTCCACAGATGAATGCAATCTTTCTATGTCTGTACCTCTCTTTCTGACTTACTTCACTTAGCATGATACTTTCCATGCAGTACCACTTGCATGTAAATTTCATGACTTCATCTTTTCTAACAGCTACTTAGTACTCCACTGTGTAGATGTACCAAAGTTTCTTTAACCAGTCATCTGTTCTTGGGCACTCAGTTTTTTTCCAGATTCTTGCTATTGTAAAGAGTGCTGCAATGAACAAACAAGTGCAGACGTCACTTCAACTATACTTTTTTGCCTCTATGGGATATATTCCTAGGAGTGGTATTGCTGGGTCAAATGGGAGCTCAATTTCTAATTTTTTGAGAATCGTCCATACTATTTTCCAAAAGGGCTGAACCAGCCAGCATTCCCACCAGCAGTGAAGGAGGATCCCTTTCTCGCCACATCTGTTGCCTGAACAAAACGCCAGCATCGGTTGCTTTTGTTCTTTTGGATGTGGGTCAGTCACTGTGGTGTAAAAAGATATCTCATTGTTGTTTTGATCTGCATCTCCCTGATGATTAATGTGCCTTTTAGCCATTTGGATTTCTTCTTTGAGAAATTTTTTGTTCATTTTGTTGCCCCATTTTTTGATGGGGTTGGATGTTTTCTTCTTGTGGAGTTCAACCAGTACCTTATATATCCTTGATATCAAGCCCTTGTCAGATGTGTTATAGGCAAATATCCTTTCCTATTCTGTAGATTGTCTTTGTATTTTGGTCATTGTTTCTTTTGAGGTGCAGAAGCTTCTTAGTTTAAGATAGTCCCATTTGTCTATCTCTGTTTTCACTTGCTTGGCCAATGTAAACCCTCTCTCTTCTATTTCTTCCTTCAAAGGCAATGTTTCCTTGTTGAGTTTTATTCTTATTGATCTATCCAGAGGTGATAAGGCAGTGTTGAAGTCTCCGACTACTATTATGTTGCTAGCAAAGTCCTCCTTAAAATCTGTTAGCAGTTGTTTTAAATATTAAGCTGTTCTTTCATTAGGTGCGTATACATTTAAGAGTGTAATTTCTTCCTGTTGTATGTATCCCTTGATGAACAGAAAATGGCCTTCCCTGTCCCCTCTTATCTTTTTCAACCTAAAATTTACGCTTGTTTGAGGGAGCTGTTTGCTTGCAGGATTGTTTTCCATCCTTTCACTTTGAGTTTGTTTTTGCTCTGACAGTTCAGATGAGTTTCTTGTAGGCAGCAGAATGTTGGATTCTGTCTCTGAGTCCATTTTGCCACTCTGTGTCTCTTGATTGGTGAATTTAGACCATTGACAGTGAGAGACATTATTGTTATGGGGTTTTGTTTCATTTTTCTGTAAGGGTTTGTTGTGCTTGTAGGGTTTGTCTTGTCTTATATTAGCACCTTTAGCCCTTCTTTTAGTTTTGGTTTTGAGTCTATGAAGTTCCTTTGCTGCTGTTTATCCAGAAAATAGTGTACCGTTCCTTCGAGTTTGAATGAGAGTTTAGCCGGATACAGTATTCTTGTTGAAGCATTCATTTCAGCGAGTTTTTTCACTATATACCACCATTGCTTTCAGGCTTGGAAGGTTTCCCCTGATAGGTCTGTTGTAAATCTAGGGGTGCTCCTTTGTATGTGATTTCCTTCTTTGACTTGCTACTTGCAGTATTATGTCTCTATGGCAGCATCCATCATTCTAACTATGGAGTGTTTTTGTTAGGGTCTCTTTTAGCTGGCATCCTTTGGGCTCCTTGAATCTGGATGCCTGCATTGTCCAGCTCTGGGAACTTTCAGCAATGATTTGTTTAACTGCAGCTTTTTTATAGAGATTGTTTCCCTGACCTTCTGGTACTTCAATGATCCTAATGTTGTTCCTCTTGGAATCGTCTCCTAGGATTCCGATTTGTTCTAGAGCTAATTTGATGTCCTTTGCTATTGTTTGTTGTTGCCTGTAGGGTTGGTTCAGCTGATCTTCCAGCTCACTGATTCTGTCTTCAGCTATGGCCATTATACTGTTGAGGGCACAGACTGAGTTGTTTTATTTCATCTACAAAATCTTTTATTCGTGGTATTTCTATGTGTAGCTTTCCCATTTCTGCTCTCATTTCTTCTCCTATTTCTCAATTGTTTCTCTCATGTCTTCCCTTAATTTACTGAATATTTGTCTCACTGTTTCATTGAGTTCATTGAACACTCATTGAAAAGTCACTGACCTGGGGGTGGAAACAGATGAGGTGCAGCGTTGGGGATGAACAGGAAGAGGCCCAGGGATGAGAGCATCCCAGGGTCCTAGAGGACGCCTGGGGCGTGTTTACAGAGAAAGCCAAGTCCCGGGTTCCTATTTCAATTTTTTTTAGTATTTTTTTATTATTGTTGTTGTTGAATCATCACCATGAGATACACATCTACAAAGCTGTTCATGATCAGGTTTCTGTTGTACAATATACCAGCATCCATTCATCCACCAGTGTACATTTTCCTCCATCAATGTCCCCATTTTCCCTCCCACTACTCCCTGCACTATCGAGTCAGTTTCTATATCAGGTACTCTCTCTCTCTCTCTCTCTCTCTCTCTCTTTCTCTGTCCCTGTCTCTCTCTTTCTGTCCGTCTCTGTCTGTCTATGTCTGTCTGTCTCTCTGTCTGTCTGTCTCTCTGTCTGTCTGTCTCTTTCTCTCTCTCTCCCACCACACCCCCTCCTTTTGGGCATTATGGATTGCAATACAGATACCTAGAGGTTATCATGTTAGTTCCTTTACCTAGTTCAATACGTATTCTTACATTTGAAAATAAGAGCACACTGTTTGTACTGCTCATAAGTAGGAAACAATGTGATTTCTAAATTCCTCAATGTGTAGAAAGGTCGGTATTAAATGCAGGCCAGTTATTATTGCTTCAACAAAAAAAAAAGAACTAGCAAAGATAAATTTAAAATACTATGTATTTTGCATTTAAGTATTAAGTATGTAAGTATTTAAGTACTGTAGTAGGAACACCTAGACAAAACTTGAAGATTGTGGAGGTGTGATGAATAGAACTCTCACTTGTGTGATGACTGATTTTGATTTATGTTTGTGTCAGAACTGTTTTTTGTCTTGTCCTCTTGGGCTATTCAATTTTTAGTCACTTAACAACATGTTTTCAGTACAAATTTTCTTATATATTATCTCTGGAAATGGTGAATCCAGGAGTTAAGAGTAAAGTGTGTTTTTTTTTTTTTTAACCCAGAGCATGATGCAGGGAATGTGTAGAATCAGAGCAAAAGAAGTAAACATTTGGAGGAAGATTCTGAAAATTGTTAGATTCATTCAACCTAATATTCAACATTTGTTGAAAAAAATTATTTTACCTCCTTCTATTGAAAGTGTAAGGCCTTGTTGAATGCCTTAGATAGAGTGAAAACTGAGACACCTTTCTCTAAACCAATTATAATAGTGTTTTTTCTTATATAAATGGGTAATGCCTAAAATAAAACCTTTAAATATTCTATACAATTTTAAGGAAGTATATGTGTATATATACACATATATACAAATATATTCTTTGAAATCACTCCCAGCTGACTTCAGTTAAAATGAGGTTATCATTTTGTAGGTTTCTCCTTAAACTATGTTTAATCTCAATTTTTAGTACCTATTTTTCCAATTTGCTACACTATTTCCAATTAAAGTTTACGAAATGCTTGTAGTAATCCCCCCTCCACATAAACATGGTTTCATTTAATGTTATTTTTATTGTAATTTCTCTTGTTTTATAAAAATAGTATAAGCAATAACATTTTCACCTTTTCTTTGACCACTCGGTAATTACTGTTGAAAGACTCATAGAAGAGTTATAATTTAGTCCTTTATACCATATGATGATTAGATTCATAAATTTTTATCTTCTGTTGAGTTTATATTCATTGCATTTAAATTTCAAGCCTTTATTTTTCATCGAAGCATGTACTATTTGATCCCAAATAGTACAGGCGTTAGGGTGCAAGGCATGCAAGGACCTTTTTAATGCTGGTCACTGCATGCTCTCTCCTCACCTCTGAGCTTTGCAGACTGTAACCCTGCTAGGTCCTAGCACCACGTGGGTCACTTAAGAGTTTATGGGCCTGCAAAGTCTTAGTGGCACCACATCCTCAGACCCCAGCACTGAGCACTGTAGCTGGATTGGTCAAGAATTGGAACTGGTCCCAAGGTCCTTTAAGCACCCTTTGGGATAACCACGGCATTCATAGCTAGTACTTGTACATATGCTTCTTTTTGCTTTAAGTCACTTTGTGTTTTCATTGTGAAAGCCTGGAGAGTTCAATCACAAAAATCAATGATGTGGCTAGACCCAAATAGTGTAGTATGACCAGGAGCATGGCTATGTTTGTGGAGGGTGAAGGTTTTTGGCTGCCAGAGCTCTGTTTGGGTAGTTGCTGGGCTCACTTGTCCCACTCCAAGCAAGGTACCCTGGGACAACTGAGCCTTGCTGCAGGGTTCAGAAGAGTCTTTGCATCTTGTTGATCTCACTCTCACTGTCATCCCGTTAATCGTTGATTTATGTATGAGTCTTTGGATTGTGACTGGTAAAAGAGCTTATATGGTGCTGAGGTGGTTCGCGGACATGATTCCATATATATATATATATATATATTTAAGTTAATTTTATTTTCTTGGACTGGAGCGATAGCACAGCAGGTAGGGCATTTGCTCTGTATGCAGCAGACCCGGGTTTGATTCCTCCGCCCCTCTTGGATATCCCAGCAAACTACCAAGAGTATCTTGCCTGCATGGGAAAGCCTGGCAAACTATATGTGACATATTTGATATGCCAAAAACAGTAACAAGTTTCACAATTTGTTGTGAGACATTACTGGTGCTTGCTTGAGCAAATCGATGAACAATGGGAGGACAGTGCTATAGTGCTACAGTACTATTTTATTTTCTTAACAATCATATGTTATAGTTTTTCTACAGTTAACAGATGAAGTCAGCAATTCAAATTAATAAAAAAAAAGTTTATAGTTAGTAAATCTTGAACCAGGAAACCAAATATTATGATTATCTGTAAGAATGGACTCTGCACCAGGCTGTGGGCGGGTGAGGGCCCTCCCCACCCCAAATGACCCACCCCCGACAGCCAACCTCCACTGCCCAACCACCGCCATGCTCCAAGCTGCTTTCCGAATGTGAGACACACTATAAGACACTTCCTACCCATTTATGCCTCTTGGAGAGCCCAGCAAGCTACCCAGAGTATCTGGCCTGCACAGGCAGAGCCTGGCAAGCTCTCTGTGGCATATTTGATATGCCAAATACAGTAACGATAATAGGTCTCATTCCCCTGACCCCGATAGAGCCTCCAATCATTGGGAAAAGACAAGTAAGAAGAGGCTGATAAAATCTAAGGGCTGGGAGGAATAGAGACGTTACTGGCTCCCACTCGAGTAATTCAATGATTAACGGGATGACAGTGATACAGTGACTTGTAAGAAAAGACAGAATTTTTTATTATCCACTATGCCAAAGTAATATATCCACAAGTTTGACTAGATAACTATATTTTCATAACTGAATCAACAAATAACTTAATGCTTCAAAAGCATGATTGCTCACTTGCATAGCATTCTTAGATGGCATAATTAAAATTTCAATGATTTGGCAAGTTAATTGAGAAATAACTCAGACTTAGCTCTTTAGAAAAGTGATCAACCATATAATTTTATATCATAAAATAAATCTAAAATGAATGAAAGAATATCTGATAATATCATAAAAATGCTGACAAATGGAATTATATAGCAGCAGTCCTCCAGTTTTCCATTATTCAGCACGGAAAGTTCAGCGGTTTATTTCTAGCTCTAATAGAAATAAAACTAAAACATATAAAATTATATGAATGTTAGATTTATTTTAAATAATTTTCATATTCCAAGGAATATTTATAGTTTTATGTATTATTTATTCTCCTATGTGATACCATTGAGAAATATGTAAGTAACAGATACGATTATGAAAATATTTTAGTCTAAGTTATGTAACTATGACTTGGACTGCAGACGATGGATGGTTTAATCAATCTGATGTTCTTCCTTATAGTAGTTTATATTTGTAAGTGAATTTGTTTGAAAAGATGTGCTACTTACTGGATCACATTTTACTGTATTAATCATCTAAAGTATAAACATTTGATCTCACAGTTTTATTTGCCTAGGATGGAGAAAACTCAAGAGTTGAGTCGTGAATGATGAATTGTTAATCATGGAAGTACATGTTGAGATTTTGAGTCTGATGAAATCAGGAGGTGAATTGACACAAGATTCCTAGTCTGGATGAAGAAAACTATGTATTAATAATCAGGTGTATCTTTTCAGACTTTAAAAAGTAAGAAGTAAACATGTATTTATTTTGACATCACAAAGTCTACCAAATAGATTAGTTACATCCTCCTTCATGATCTTCCTTCATATATAATTTTATATTCTGCTATTTTAGGAGCGGAGAAACTTTAGTTGAACCACTAATGAGTTACTCATTAGATTTAGCATCTTTGAGAATATTTTAGAATTCACAGTTACATTTTCTGAATCCAAATTTTTGCTCTTTTTTCTAAGCCAAGTTGTAAATAATGTCAACATCATCTTGTGTTTAAAAACTCAGGCTTTCTGGCCGAGAGTCAGAGGAACTATGTTTGACTAACCCTTACCAAGAGCATGAACTTCAGTTACTTAACTCTTCCAACATTTTTATTTTTTGGAAGCAATAATAGCTTCTAGTTGATATAAAGATTAAGAGAGAGAGTTCAAATTAGATGCTTACTAAAGTTATTTAACATAAAACCAGCAAATGATAAAATAGTAACAGGCCTCTTGGTATTTAATACAGAGATTTCTACACATTGAAGTATTTAGAAATCACATTCTCTCCTGCCTATGAGTAATCTTTTCTGCATTGTTTGTTTTCAATTTATGTATTGAGCTCTCTTGAACTTACGCACACAAACATCTTAAAGCAGAGATTCACAAAATTAAAGAAAAAAAAGTTTTTTTTATAACGAACTTTACCACCATGAAAATCTTCTTGGACCTTCTGCTGCTTTTCCGCCATCTGAGGTGAGGCTTGCCTCTGGCTGAAATAATTGGGCGATTCTGGAATGGGAGAAAAACTTCAGGAAACAGGGTAAAGAGTTCAAAGGGCACCTCAGGAAAAGTAAGAGTGTTGAGGGGAGTGGGGTAATGAGGCACATTGGAGGCGACATAAGGCCGAGTCAAGGATCGTGGACATTCTGCTGCCAGAGAGGCCTACACTAAAGCCATAGCATTAATACTTTTGAAAGTGTGTGGCCAAAATTATAATGATCAAAATTAAAAAATGAGTTTTCTAAGGGGTAGGCAGGAACCTTAGAACATTGGGATGCTGATACTAACAGCAGATGTGGAATGAGCTTGAACACTGAACATCTGAAACTAATATTAGCAGTATTGTACAGCATAGAGCCTAAATAACATTGAGAGAAAAATAACAGTAAATAGAAAAAGAAAATGAAACCAGTCAAAGTGACAAAACACAGAGTGTGTGCTTTCACATCACCACGGCATCTCATGGTCAGGGTCAGCAAATACAACATTTAAAGGTGAGTCCGTCAATTTCGTCTTCAGCAATTGAGAAATAGACTGGATTCAGGCTTGGCAGTATGGGCTGGCCAAAATGCAAATAGCACTATCTTTGGTTTTGTCCTCTTAGGTGATTCAGTGACTTATATTAAAATGAAAAAAACCCCAACTAGGTCACATCAGGCTCAAAGGGAATAGTATTTCTCAGGAACAAAGTGATTCCAAGTAGGAATGCTTAATGAAGTGAGAAATTGAGAAGGAACAATAGTTTTATTTTAGGTACAGAAGTCTCCCATAAGTTATATACTTATTGTTCCATTCATTGTCAACAAGTCCCTCTAAAGTGGTATATTTGTCACAATCGATGAACCTACACTGACTCTAATAATAGTCTAAAGCACAATTTGTATTAGGATTCAGTCTTGGTGTTGTAAATTCCATGTGCTTAACAATTGCATAATGACTTGAAATGATCATTATGATATCAGGATATTTTACTGCATGAAAAATTTTTGTGCCCTGCCATCAATTTCAACCCTGAAAATCTATGATATGCTTTATTATGTCTTTAGGGTTTGCAAATAGTGTCATATAATTAGAATCCTATATAATGTAGACTTATCGGTTTACTTTTCCATATGCATTTAAGGTTCCTTTTCATGGCTAGACATCTAACTTCTGTGTAGTTCTGAATGAAATTAAATTGTTTGCATGTAACATGTTGATTAACTCACTCACTCATCTACTCTTAATACATCTTAGATGCTTAAAGTATTGGGTTTTTAAACAAAGCTTTAGAAATTGCTTTTAACTTTTTTGTTTTTTTTTAACATTAAATGTTCAGTTTTTTGTTTCTACATAAATCTTCAACTTTGTGTAAATAACGAGGAGTGTGATTATAGGTAAATGCAGAAAGAATATATATATGTATATACATGTTCACATTTCACATATATACATATGTCTATTATGAGTTTTACCTCATTTAAAATCAGATTGCTTTTTATTTAAAAATATTTACTTAGATATATTTTGGATAGTTATTCTTTGTTAGAAGTGTTTTGTACAAATATTTTCCCCAGGCTCTGACTTGTCTTCTCAATCCCTTGACATTGGCTTTCACATTGCAGAAGTTTTAATTTCAATGAAGTTCGGCTTAGAAAGAATTTCTTTCATGAATTGTATCTTTGATGTAGTATTGAAAAAAGTCATTGCCATAACCAAGGTCATCTAGGTTCTCTTTTATGTTATTTTTCTAAAAGTTTTACAGCACTGTATTTTGTATCTAAGTCTGTGACCCTTTGAGTTATTTTGTGAGTTGTGTAAGGTCTGTGTCTAGATTATTGTCTATGGATGTCCAGTTGTTACAGCAACATTCATTGAAAAGACTATTTTTGCATTGCCATTGCCTTTGGTCCCTCGTCCTTTGACTTTATCTGTATGGACTCATTTCTGGGCTCTCTCAGCTGTTGCCTTACCTACATGCCTCTTCTTTTGTCAATAATATATTTTTTGATAATGGTATGAGTCTTAGTCCTTTACTTTATGCTTTTTCACTATTAAATTGGCTGTTCTGGGTCTTTTCTTCTGCACCTAAAATTAAAAACCAGGAAGGCTGTAGAGATAGTACAGATAGTGGGCTACTTGCTGTAGCAAGTACAGATGGTGGGCTGTCTTGCGTATGGCAGACCTAGGTTTGATCCCTGGTACCCCTGAGGCCCTCTGAGCACCAGCAGGAGTGATTCCCTGAGTGAAGAGGCAGGAGTAGTACTGAAGCACTGCCAGGTACTGCTCCCAGACAGAAAAGTTAAAAGCAGTTTTCAATGTTCCCAGTATGAACTGCTAGGATTTTGATTGTTATTATCTGGGGATACATGAGTAAATATGACATCTTCCCATTATCTATGAATATGAAACAGCTCTCTCTTCAAATACTTAATTCTTTGAATTTATTTATGAGAATTCTGTCATTTTTCTTAAATCATGTTACAAATATATTTATGTATAATATACATGTATTTAAAATATATAAGTATAAAATGTATTCACATATAAATGCATGTGTGTATATATGTATATATATACATTTATATTATATATAAATAGATTTTATATGTATATATACATTTATATTATATATAAATAGATTTTAACATATATACATATATACAAGATATAAAACATATATACATATAACATTTTATATATATAATTGCCCGGGAGCTGGAAGGGTCAGGCCTCCCACAGGCAATTCTCCACTAACTTGACTGAAATATTAGAAACAAAGGAAGTGACATTGCCCAAACCGTGCTATGCAAGAGAATACTTGGGTCATTCTTGTCCATGTTGGGGCCCTCCAGCTCATACATGGTGTTGCTTGGGCGCCTCCAGGCTTGCATCTGTTGATACCCGGGGAGACCACGTGGGTGGGAATTGAACTTGCTTGGGTACATGCTGATATACCCCTATCTCATAGACTGTCATTAGGTCTATCTTTTGTGTTTTGTTATATTTTTACCTTTAGTTTTCATTGTGGGGGATTCTAATATAAATTGCAGTGTGCTGTTAAGTTACTATATTGTGGATGTCTGCTCTGGTTTGTATTATTTCTTTTGTTCTTCTGGTGTTGGATTCATTTGCTGTGTCCCATAGATCTTCATAACTTTTCTTCATTATCATTCGTGTAAGGAAATTTTTATTTCTTCCTTGATTTCCTTTTTGATCCAGCTTTTTTCTTTGGCAGCACGTTGTTCAGTCTCCAGGTGTTAGAGTTTTGCCACATCTTTTTGTGATTAATTTCTCTGTGGCATTGTGGTCCAATAGGATTCTTGGCATGATTTTTATCTTTGTGAGTTTATATTAGGACAGAATTTATATACTGAACAAGACAGTGCTACAGTGAATTTATATTAGTTAGGTTCTAAAAATGTGATTGATCTTGGAAATGTTCCATGCGTCTTAAGCCTTTTGAGGAGGAAAGATGCTGTTGATAGTTATTAGTCCCAGCTATTTTCCCCCTCAAGAAAGAGCAGAAAGTGGCACAATGGTTGAAAACTTGGGGTCTCCAAGGTTCCCAGCACCTGGCTGTGGTCTTTGCCTGCTAGAGGACCGATGGGTGGACTCAGAGATATCTGGCTCTGCTGGCCATCCCATAAGTGCCGTTCAGCATCATACAAGGCAGATCCTGGTCTGGTGTCAGGAAGTGGAGCAATGGGCAAAACATTAGTTAGTGTCTCTGTAGTCCAGGGATAACTCTAGTCATAATCCCATAGAGGAATGGTGGGTGGGGCGAGCAGGGTGCAGCTCTAATGGGCACCTACGTTCCCTGTGCATGACTGTAGTCTGCAGCATACCAGGGCATTGGTGGACAGGCCAGCGAAGTCCAGCTCTGAGGTCACTGGCCTAGGTTCTAGACTTAGTTTGGAGTCAGAAGTGCAAATCCTGGACCTTGGGAGCAGGGAGAATTGCAACAGGAAAAAATCGGGGTCCCTAGATTTCTAGTACATGTATGCAGTTTACAGCTTCTGGGTCTTTAGGGCAGGGCCAGAGAGGTCCAGGTCTGACAGGAACCCACCTAGGCCAGGGTGATAGTTTGGCGTCACAGGGGTAAGATATGTGGCACAGGGAGCAGGAAGCTGTACAAAATTTGAAAAGTCGGGTCCCCAGAGTTCCATATTGTAGCTGCATCGTCAGGCTGCCAGAGGTTCCATGAATGGTGTCACCGAGCTTCAGTTCTGGTGGGGACGCCCCTGGGTTGGAGAATAGTTTGATGTCAGGGGGTGTGGATACCAGGCCAAGGAGCTGGGAGAAGCACTCTGGGCAAAAAGTTGGGGTCTTCAAAGTTCCATGTCCTGTCTGTGGTTTTCAGCCTCCTTGGGGGCCCCTGGTGATGGTCAGCAATATCCAGCACTGGTGGACTCACCTGGGTTCAAAGGTAGTTTGGGTCATAAGTGCTAAATTCCAGGTATAGGAAGCAGGGAATTGTGCTTCAGGGATGATGAAAAGTTTGGGTCCCCAGAGTTCCCAGTATGTGGCTGCAGTCTGCAGTCAGCTGGGAGCGGGTAGTGGGCCAGCAAGGTCTGCTCTGAGTGGATACCACCTAGGTTGGGAAGATAGTGTAGCATCAGAAGGGCAGAGTCACAGGCCTAGGCAGTGGGTGGCAGTGTTATGGGCTAAAATTCTGGGGTTCCCAGAACCCCCAGAACATGGCTGTAGTGTGAAGCCTGCTGAAGCCAGTGGTTTAGGCCAGTGAAGTCCTGCTTTTGCTGGTACCAGTCTAGGTTCCATGGTCAGTCTGATGCTGTAAATCTGGAGCTTAGGGTTAGGGAGTGTGATGGTCAAAAAAGTGGGTTCCCTACCACTCTTGGGAATATACTCCGGAGGGGCAAAAAAGTATAGTAGAAGTGACATCTGCACTTGTTTGTTCATTGCAGCACTGTTTACAATAGCCAGAATCTGGAAAAAACCTGAGTGCCTGAGAACAGATGACTGGTTAAAGAAACTTTGGTACATTTACACAATGGAGTACTATGTAGCTGTTAGAAAAGAGAAGTCATGAAGTTTACATACAAGTGGTACTACATGAAAAGTATCATGCTAAGCTAAATGAGTCAGAAAGAGAGGGATAGACATAGAAAGATTGTATTCATCTGGGGGAATATAAAGTAACAAAATAGGAGACTAACAACCAAGAATGGCCGAGATTAGTACCAGGAATTTTGCTCCATGGCTTGGAGGCCAGCTACGCATGCTAAAGGAAAAGGGAGCTCAGATAGAGAAGGGAGCACCAAATAAAGGGTGTTGGGAGGATCCTCCCAGGATGGGAGAAGCATGCTGAAAGTAGACTATTGACCAAACATGATTGCCACTCAATGCCTCTTTCACAAACCACAACACCCAAAAGAAGAGGGAGAACAGAGGGGAATGCCCTGTCAGAGAGGCAGGGTGGGATGCTGGGATGGGGGGTGGGAAGGATACTGGGATCCATGGTGGTGGGAAATGGGCACTGGTGGAGGGATGGGTACTTGATCATTGTATAATTGAAACTCAAGCACAAAATTTGTAAGTCTACAACTGTACCTCATGTTGTCTCACTAATAAAAATTAAAAAAAATGGGGTCCCTTCGAGCTCAGAGTGATATTTCATTGAGTTGGGCTTTAGAGTTGGATGAGGCTGCCCCTGGATCCATTCCAGGCATCCCATAAAGTAGACCAAGCAACTCCAGGCTTAATTGCTAAGTGCAGAGTCAGGTGTAACCTCTAAGCACAACCAGGTATGGCAAAAAAGACAAAACACACAAACAAAAAGAAAATCACTGTGGTTCCCAGAGTTTCCAGTGCATGGCTGCAGTCTGCGGCCTGCTAGTGGCAGGTGGACAGGGACAGCGATGTCCAACTCAGACTGGCACCTCTACGGTTGGGGGAATATTCCTGCATCAGAGAGGGCAGATCCTGAGCCAAGAAAGTGTGAAATGGAACAGTGAATCAAAAGTTGGGGCCTTAGTGTTCTCAACCTATGGCTTCAGTCTGCAGCCTGATAGGGGCTGGGACGGGGTGAGGACAGCTAGGCTGGGGGATAGTTTGGTGTGAGATGGGGTGGATCCTAACCCTAATAATCAGAGAGTTGTGTTATGGATGATAAAGTAGGGTTCCCATGTTCCAAGGCTCCTGGATAACCATCTGTATCTACTGGGTGACAGAGGGCGGGGTCAGTGAGGCCCAGCTTTGCCAGGCACACACCTAGTTGCAGAGATACTTTGGCTTTGGTTGGACCCCAAGCCTATGGATAGGGAGCAGCATGTTGGGTGGAAAACTGGGGTCCCCCAGGACAGGATAGAGGGTTCAGTTATTTGGACACTACCCTTGCATGTGATTGACCTGATCTGAATACCTGACATCACATATCATCCCCCCAAGTACCACCAGTTGTAATCCCTGAGCATCATTAGGTGTGATCTGAAAGCACATTCTTGCCCAGGCTTTCCAGTTGGTGGCTTCAGTCTGGACCTTGTCAGAGGACTGGTGGACAGGTTCAGCAAGGTCCAGCTCTGGCTGTCACCCACAAGGTACAGGGGATAGTTTGGTGTCTGAATGGACAGATCCCAGGCCTAGGGTATGGGGATCCTTGCTCTGGGTGGAAGGTGGGGTTCCTAGGTTTTTCCAACATGTGGATGCAGTCTGCAGCTTTAGGGCGCAGATCAGCGAGGGGACTGATGGCCAGTGCTGACACATTGGAGTGGTAGTTTGGCTTCAGAAGTGGTAGAGCCTGGGCCTAGGAAGTGGGAAGAGCATGATGGGAAAAAGTTAGGGTAGTCTTTCCCTGGCTGCGCTCTGTAGCCTGCTTTGGTCACAGAGGCTGTGTCAGTGAGGTCCAGCTCTGGCCAGCAGTGTTCTAGAGTCTATGGAGTCAAAAAGGCAGATTTCAGATCTAGAGATCAGGGATGTTATGGATGAAAATTCAGGATTCCCAGGGATCCCCATGCATTTTCAGCCTATTAGGGTTGTTGTCTAGCCTGGTGAGGTCCAGCTCTGACAGGGACCCACCTAGGTTGACCTCATAATTTGGCATCACAATGGGTAGATACCTGAGACAGGGAGCAGGGAGCAGTGCAGTGGGTGAAAAGTTGGGGTCCTCAGTGTTCTGTGTTGTCTTCAGTCAGTCGTGGGCCCTGTGGGTGGCACACACATCAGAGAGGGCAGATACCTGGTCCAGACAGCAAGATGCAGTGTGATGGGTGAAAAGCTGGAGCCCTCAGTCTTCCTTTCCTGGCTGCAGTCTTCCGCCGGTCTCAGGCTAGTGGGTATGGTCAGAAAATTCCAGCTCTGGTGACCACGCATCCAGGTTCAGAAATAATTTGGAATCAGAATGTCTGAGTGAATCCTGGGCCTAAAAATCAGGGAGTGACATAATGGGTGAAAAGTTTGGGTCTCTATCATGTGGACCAGTGGGTGGTACCAATGATATACAGCTCTGGTAGATCCCTCTTATTCTGGAAGGATAGTTTCGCTTCTGATGGGAGGTAAATCCTATACCTAGGGAGGATGGAGTTGCACTCTGAGTGTAAGTTTAGATCCCGGGGTTCCCAGTGCTTGGTTGTAGTCTGTATCATTAGGGGGGCAGTGGGCAGAGCCAGGGAATTACAAACCTGGTGTGTACCCACCTACTTGGGGAGACGGGTGTAAAGTGATTGGAGGCTTCCCCAAAAGCCTCCATTCCTCTCAGAGAGCCCAGCACGCTACCAAGAGTATCCTGCCCGCATGGCAGAGCCTGGCAAGCTACCCATGGCATACTTGATATGCCAAAAACAGTAACAATGATGGTTCTCTTTACCCTGAGCCTGAAAGAGCCCCCAATATGCCATCAGACTACACTAGCACTACACTCAGACATGCTGAGACGACTCTCACTTGCTCAGAGGAGCCTCATGCATGAAGGAATCAGCAGAGAAACCCAGGTGTGCAGGACCTGGGGCTGGGATCTCCAAGCCTGCTTGGATTGGAACTGGGACTCCTCCACCCAGATCCCCCATCTTCCAGTAGTTAGATAGTTGCGCTGACCAACTGCTGTGTAATCCCACCAATGGCTAAGATCCAGAGGTTATAAAACCAAGCTCCTGGAAGCGTGTGGCTGCATTTGCAGCCATGCGACCTTTTATTGTCTAGTTTTCCCTCTCAGAGAACCCAGCAGGCTACCAAAAGTATCCTTCCCATATATATGCCTTGGGCTGAAGCATAGTGAGTAGGGCATTTGCCTTGCATGCAGCCGATCCAGGTTCGATTCCTCTGCCTCTCTCAGAGAGCCTGCCAAGCTACCGAGAGTATTCCACCTGCACGGCAAAGCCTGGAAAGCTACCCGTGATGTATTCGATATGCCATAAACAGTAACAACAAGTCTCACAATGGAGACGTTACTGGTGCCTGCTCGAGCAAATTGATGAACAAACAGGAGGACAGTGCTACAGTGCTATATATGCCTGACTAGAAACACCTGTAAAGGTGTTTAGATTCTGCCCTAAAAGCCTCCATCCCCTCCAGAGAGCCCGGCAAGCTACTGAGAGTATTCCCCTGCATGGCAGAGCCTGGCAAGCTACCCATGGCATACTCAATATGCCAAAAACAGTAACAATGATGGTCCTCATTCCCCTGACCCTGAAAGAGCCCCCAGTATGCCATTGGGCTACACTAGCACATGTCAGGGACGAATGGAGACATTACTGATTCCCACTTGAGCAAATCGATGAACAACAGGAGGACAGTGATACAGTGATATGTGGGGAGATAGTTAGATCTTAGACAGGGTCGATCCCAATATAGGGAAAGGGGATTAGCATGATAAACAAAAAGTTGGGGTCCCCAGGTTTCCCAGAGTATTGTGCAGTCAGCAGTCCACGAGGGTGTAAATGGGTGGGGCCAATGAGGTACAGCTCTGGTGGGCACCCCTTTGGTAGTGGGGATCCTTAGGCATCAGAAGGGGTGGATACCATGCCTAGAGAGGAGGCAAGGGTTGCAATGAGCAAAAAGTGGGGGCCACAGGTTTCCCAGCAGGTAGATGCAGTTTGTAGAGTAGGGCCCAATGGGCAGGGTGAGTGAAGTACAGTTCTGGCTGGTACCTACCAATTTAGGGGGACAGTTTGGTGTTAGCAGGAGCAGATCTGGACCATAAGGAGTGGGGTGTGAATCTATGGGTGAAAATTTGGGGTCTGCAGTATTCCCAGCTCATGGCTTCAGTCTATATCCTGCTGATGGATAGTTCAGCAAGGTCAGCTCTGTTGGGTAGCTATGTACACTGGGGGAAGATTTTGGTGCCAGACAGGGTGGATACTAGTCATAGGGAGCAGGGAGTAGCATGTTGGGCTAAAAGTTAGAGTACCCAGCACAAGGATGCAGTTTTCAGTCTGCTGGAGGTTGGTGGGCAGGGCCAGCAAGTCCAGCTCTGCCGGGCACCCCCCTGGGATGAGATAGTTTCAAGCCAAAGGGGAGGATTGCAGGCCTATCAGTGTAATGGGTGAAAAGTTGGGATCCCCATCATGTGGCTGCTGTTTTCAGCCAGCTCAGGGCCAGACCCGGTTGGCTCTCATTGGGAGAATAGTGTAGCAACCTACATTGGGAGAATAGTTTGGTGTCAGAAGGGGCAAATCCCTGGCCTAGAGAGCCGTGAGTGGCACAGTGAGGGTCCCCAGGGTTCTCAGCTCATGGCTTCATTTTGTAGAATGTAAGGGGCCTGTGAGTGAGGCCAGAGTGGTCCAGCCATGACAGGCACCCACCAAGGTTGGTGTCAGATTCCAGTCTTAGGAAATGGGAAGCTAATGTGATGATAGATGTGTGGGAATTCCTAGCAGATGACTGTAGTCTGTGGCCTGCGTGGGTCCTCCCATGGGGGGAGGACAGTGAGGTCCAGCTGTGGTGAACAACCTCCTATGTTGGAGACCTAGAAAGCAGGAGTTTTGTGATAGGTGAAAAGTTGGTATCCTCCAGTTTTCCCAGCACATAGATTCAGTCTGCAACACTAGGAGGCTTGGGGGCAGAGTACCCTAGAGCTTTAGGGGTCCAGCTCTGATAGGCATCCACCTCAGCTTGGGACATATTTTGATATATGACAGGGTAGATATCTGGACAGGGAGTAGGAGGCATCTTGAGGACTGAATATTTGAGGTCTCCCATTGAAGTCCCAGGGTTTCCAGCTCTTGGATAATAGTCTGAAATCAGCGAGGTCCAGCTCTGGCTGGGATCCTCAGTGACATAGTTTGGCCTTAAGGTGGATCCCAGGCCAAGGAAAATGGGAGAGTTGCTTTGGGCAAATATTGGGGTCCCCAATGTTCCAATGCATGAATGCAGTCAGTTGCCTAATGGAGGCTAATATGGGGGATCCAGTGAAGTACAACTCTCCTTGGTTGGGGGGTGGGTAATTTGGTGTCAGACAGAGCAGATACCTGTTCTAGGGAGCAAGAAGCACCAGTCACTTGATGGGTGAAGAGTTGGGGTCCCCAGAGTTCCCTTGTCTTGGCTGCAGTCTTTAGGCCAGGTAGGTGAAGTTAGCAAGGTCCAGTTCTGGTGGGCACCTGCCCATGTTGAGGGGTAGTTTGTCATAAGGTGGGACAGATCCCCGGCCTAAGAGGTAGTGAGGGTGGAAAGGTGGGATCACCATCACATGTCTGCAGCCTTCAGTCTTCTGGGTGCCAGTGGGCGGGGTCAGCGAGGTCTAGCTCTAGAGAACACCAGTTTTGGAATCAGAAGGGGTAGAACTGGGGTCTAGAGATCAGGGAATGCTGCAATGGGTGATAAAATGTGTGTACCAATAAAACATGGCTTCAGTCTGCAGCCTGCTAAAGACAAGGCCAGCAAGGTCTGGCACTTGCAAGCTTGTGCTAGGCTGGGGGTATTTTCCTGTCAGAAGGGGTTGATCCTTGGTCTAGGGATAGTTAGGGTCTCCAGCATGTGTTTGTACTATACAGTCTGCTGGGGGCTGGTGTTTGGGCCAGTGAGGTCCAGCTCTGGTGGGTAACACCTACTTTGGTGGGGATGTTTTGCATCAGACTGGGCAGATCCCAGGCCTCTAGAGCAGAAAGCAGGGCAGTGGACAAAAAAAAATTAGGGTCTTCCGCACAAGGCTGCAACCTTCTAGGGTATGGTGGGTGGGACCAGCAAGGTTCAGTTCTGGTGGGCACTTGCCTATACTGGGGGATAGTTCGGAGTCAGATCCAAACTATCTGAGGGACAAGAGGCTTATGCCAGGTCTAGAGAGTGGGGAACTTTGCAATGGGAGAAAAGTTGGGGTCCAAAGGTTTCCCAGCTGAGGATGCAGTGTGCATCTCCAGGAAGCTGGTGGCCGGGGCCATGTAGGTTCAGCTCTGGTGGCGCCCATCTAGATTGGGTGATAGTTTAGTGTCAGATGGCGCAGATACCTGGCAAGGAAGTCGGCAGCAATGTGATGGGTGAAAAGCTGGGGGACGTGGCTGCTGTCTTCAGCCTGCTAGGTCCTGGTGGGTTGGGCCAGCAAGGTCCATCTTGAGCACACACTCACCTGAGATGAGGGGTTGTTTGGAATAAGAAGAGCTGAATCCTAGGCCTAGGGAGCAGGGAGTGGCAAGCTCGGCAAGACATCAGGTTCCCTATCATATGGCTGCAGTCTTCAGCCTGCTGGTGGGCACTTTACCAGGTTGGGGGGACAGTTTGGTATCATATGGGGAGGATCCTGTGTGTAGGAGTAAGATAGTTGCGTGAGAATGAAACTTTAGGTCCCCAAGTACCCCAGTGCTTGGATATAGTTCGTAGTATTAGGTGGCCAGTGGACAGGGCCCCCAAGGACAGCCCTGGTGGACACCCACTTACTTAGGAGATACTTTGAGTGTTGGTAGATCCAAGACCAAGGAGGGAGCAGTGCGATGGTGAAAATTTGGGGTCCACAGTCTGCCCTGCATTGCTTCAGCCAGCAGCCCGCGAGTGGACCTTTGCAGAGAGCCAGCAAGGTCTAGCTCAGGTGGGTACACACCTAAGTTGGGGGCATGGTTCTGGCATATACTAGAATCAGTGGACAGAGAGTGGCTTGATGGGCAAAAAGTTGAATTCTCTAGAGGCCTGAGAGATAGTTCATTGACTTGGATGGTACTCTTACATGTGACTGACACTGGATTGGTTCCCCGTAGACTCCCAGCACCTCCAAGTGTAGTGTAGAGCTGAGTGTTGAGCCAGGTATCATCCTAAGGATTGCCAGGTGTTGCCCCAAACAAGCAAAAAATACAAAAAGAAAATTGTCATGGTCCTAGGGTTTCCAGTACATGACTGCTCTGCAGTTTGCCAGGTGTGGGTGGACAGAGGCAACGAGGTCCAGCGCAGGCCAACACCAATCAGGATGTGGGGATACTTTGGCATCAGAAGTGGGTACATCCCAGTCCTAGGGAGCAGAGACTGGCAGCCATCTGTGTTCAGGCATAGGTTAGAACCAGAAGGGGCAAATCCCAGGCCTAAGGAGCCAGGAGTAGTGAGATGGGGAAAAATTTGGGGTCTCCAGTGCAAGGCCACTTTCTAGAACATGCCAGGGGCTCATGGACTTCAGCTCTAGTCTCAATCTTCGGCTCTAGTCGCCACCACGTAGGTGGGGGGATTGATTGCTTGGCAGCAGAGAAGGCAGATCTCAGACCCAGGGAACAGTTAGCTGCATGAATTGTGAAAAGTTGAGGTCCCCAAAATTCTTAGGGCCTGGTCCAGTCTGCATCCTGCTAGGGTCCTGGTGTGTGTCCACCTCTGGTGGGCATCCAGGCATCCACCTACATTATGGGAGATAATTTGGGATAGAAGGGCAGATTGTGAGCCAAGGGAGTGAGGAGTAGCATGTTAGGCTAATCGTTGGGGAGCCACTGGCTGCAGTTGGTGACCTGCTTGAGGTAAGTGTATGGGTCGGTGCAATCCAGGGTTGGGACACACCCAACTAGGTTTGGGGGATATCTTCAGAAGCACAGATCCAGGTTCATGGAGTGGGGAACAGTGAAAGTGTGAAAAGTTGGGATCCTCAGAGTTCTCAGCTTTTGTCTTTTATTTATGATTCCATCTTAAAATCTATTTTACTAACTATGCCAAACTTCTTTTTTAGGTGTACTTGGCATATCCTTTTCTAGAGTTAGCTTTCACTATTCATATCTTTAAATAATCAACATCATTTCTTATGGACAGCATTTTGTTTGGGCATGCTACTTGATGCATTTTCAGAATCTGAGTTTTTGTTTTAGTTTTTGTTCTATACCAGGTGATGCTTGGGGATCACAGTTGGCAGGCTTGGAGCAGGGGGCTTATCTGTTGTGCTGGTGATCAAACCCTCTTTGGCTACATGAAGGAGCCTCATCCATTATGTATCTGCTCCTGACTTTAGTGGCCAGAGCACTGCTCTATTAATACAAAAGGAGATATGAATTGAGAGATGGCCAAAGAGAAAAGCCGTATCATCTAGAAAAATTGTCAGGAGTAATTACTGAGTGCAGAGTCTGGAGTAACTCCTGAGCATCACTGGACATGACCTCCCCCTGTGGCCCCTCCAAAAAATAGAAAAATCACAGAAATATCTATCCATAATGTAGCAAGTTACATATAAAATGCATATTTTAGTACAGATAAAAGCAAAGAACTAATATATAGCCATCAGGGTTTTATAGTGATCAAGTCAAACTTTGTAGATGCCAATAAAAAAATGTGAATACAGCACGTTACTTTTTCGTAATTTTCTCTCTTTTCTGAAACTGTTGCAAGATCAGCAGGCCAATAAGGTCCAGATCCAGTAGATGTTACATGTATAAATATCAGCAGGCAGTTCCCACAGTTTCTAAATAAACTCAAGTATTATGTCCTGTGCATTATAGCATTTTAAATCGTTCATTTTTGTGTGCTGGTATCATCATTTTTAGACTAAACAGATTTTACCCCCGTTGATGTCTTCTTAATATATTCTTGTGTATTTGAATCTGTATTACTATTTATCACCATGTGTTGGAGCGATATCATAGCGGTAGGGCGTTTGCCTTGCATGCAGTCAGCCCGGCCGAGCTGGGTTCAATTTCTCCTTCCCTCTCGGAGAGCCTGGCAAGCTACAGAGAGTATCTCGCCCGCACGGTAAAGCCTGGCAAGCTCCTCGTGATGTATTCAACATGCCAAACACAGTAACAACGAAGTCTCACAATGAAGACATTACTGGGCCCGCTCAAGCAAATCGATGAACAACAGGAGGACAGTGTTTGTTTTTGTGTTTGTTGGATATTAATCCTAAGTGTTGTTAGACTTCATCAGTGAATTGCCCCTTTTCCTCTCCCAGAGCAGTTCATAGTACTCTTAGGAACATCCCTAATCCTTTAGTCCTTTTTGTTTGACCTTTCCTTTGTGTTTTTCCCCTCATTGTCACAGTTCCCCAACTCAGTCTTGATTATTTATAAGCCAGAACTTTCTGTTAATGCTGGACTTTGTTTTGGAAGTACTTTATATTTGAAGTGCTGTGTATTTGTACGCGCTTTCCTATTTCCCCTATGGCCTTTTTATATTTTACTATAGACCAGTGGTCTTTGGTAAACACAGAAATACTGTTAATTATATGCTCCTAGTAGTTGAGAGCTGGTTGACTCAGGCTTCAGTTGCTGTAGTTCTCAACACCCCAAAAGGGAGGTCCTGATGTGGGACTGGGATGGACCCAGGGCGAGTGGCAAGGCGACCATGGCATCGAAAAAGGACAGTCTAGAAAGCATAAATGCATGGTTTTGATGCCAGCTGTTATGACTTAAGAGACAGGATCCCCCACGGGGAAGCACAAGCTGAACTGGCCTACTGTAAATTGGGATTTACAGTAAAAGCCTTATTTGTTCCCAGAGATCAAAGACAAAGTTTTGGGATCTTTGTCTCTTACTGTGTTTATGCAAACAACTGCAAGTATTGATAAGAAATTAGCTTAATTGTTTAACATAAACAACTAGAAGGAAAGAGAAAAGCAATATAGATGTCCCTGGAGACAGTGTCTTGAGTTAATCTCCCCAAGAGAATTGCCTCTTTTAAATGTGTTATCACTGTAAATGATATAGTTTGAGGTGAGCACTTCGTTAGCTATTGCATGTGTGGAAAAGCTTTTATTTTGCTTGAAATTCAGCAAGATAAAAATTATAGCCAAGAATGTCACTGTCACTGTCCTCCTATTGTTCATTGATTTGCTCGAGCAGGCCCAGTGACATCTCCATTGTGAGACTTGTTGTTACTGTGTTTGGCATATGGAAAACATCACGGGGAGCTTGCCAGGCTTTGCTGTGTGGGCGAAGATACTCTCAGTAGCTTGCCTGGATCTCCGAGAGGGTCAGAGGAATCAAACCTGGCTCGGCCGGACTGGCTGTGTGCGAGGCAAATGCCCAACTGCTGTGCTCTCTCTCCAGCCCAGAATACTTTTCAAAAATATTATGAAAATATGATCGCAAATTAAAACCCCTCTCAGATGTTCTATGAGTATGCTAGCAGCTCTGCATTAAATGGGCCATTTTCACCATCAGGTTATGGTCCCCCGTTTCTGTCTTTCTGCTGGGGAGGCCTGGGAGCACAGAGGGTAGGGTGTTTGCCTTCAAGGAGCCAACATGGCCATCCCAAGTTAGATTCCTTCACCCCTCTCGGAGAGCCCGACAAGATGCAGAGAGAATATTGCCTGCACAGCAAAGACTGGCAAGCTACCCATGACATATTTGATATACCAAACACAATAACAATTGTCACACTGGAGATAGCACAGGGCCTGCTCAGGCAAATTGATGAACAACGAGAGGACAGTGACAGTGAAAAGTTTTAGAGAGACTGTCTGAGTTCATCATGTTTACCAAGACCGTCCAGGGTAACTCACAGTTCCAGAAGGACAAATATAAACGTTGGACATGGGAGTCTGCGGTGGACAGTTACACAATGAAATTGACCACATCGTATTCAATCCACGGTTACACCTGACCGATGTCGTGCTTGTCACAGAATTCCAAATGAGATTGAACTGCCATCTCCTTGTGCAAAATTCTATTTCACGGAGTGGGGAGAAAGGACTGCAGAGTTTAAGAAGAAAACTCCCAGAATGACCACCAACTGGGAGCTCTTTGGCACTATTGTGGCAACATGGGAAGATGCCGTCGTTGAGGACATTGACAAAGAATATGATTGACTGGTTCAGCACCTCCATGATTGTGTGAGGAATGCCAATGGAGAGAAAGCCACAAAAAGATGCCTGTCTTCAAAAAATCTCGAGCCCATTCACCAACGTGGCTGAGCTCGAGCCTCAGGAAACCACAAGCTAGGGTCTGAGCTCGAAAATCAGTGCAGAGAAGCAATAAAGGAAGACCTTAAAGAGAGAAGAGCAGGAGTGCTGGCCAATGTGGCAGAACCCAGAAAAAGCATTCGCAACGCCCACCTGTCCTTTGCCAACTACAAGACCAAGATGTCCTGATGGATCTATCATATCTTCCAGAAGGGCACTAGAGAAGATTATCCATGACTTCTATTCAGATCTCTTCAAAAGCCACGTCCACCTGCTCACATACCAAATTCCACATACCAAAGGATGAATATGTCATTCCCAACATTCTCCCTTCCAAAATCTGACACGCCATTTCATCGGTAAAGAAGCGAACAGCACCCGGCCCAGACAAGGTCAGACCCGAACACCTGAAGAATATGCTGTCAGTACTCATCAATACACTGGCTCGGATCTTCACATGCCACCTATCTGAATGCAAGGTTCCGTCCCAGTGGAAAACCAGCAGGACGAGTCTACTGTACAAGAAGGGAGACATCTACGACATTGGCAACTATCGCCCGATATGCCTGTTGTCTGTCGTCAACAAGCTGTTCACTCCAGTCATCCTGAATAGGATTGGCAGAAGTCTAGATGAAGGACAACCATGTGAGCAAACCGGGTTCCGAAAAGGATTCAGCACGCTTGACCACATCCACAGGATAACCAAGCTCATTGAGGTTTCTCGAGAGTTCAAGATGCCGCTGTCTAACGTACATCGACCTAAAGAAGGCCTTTTATTCTGTTGAGACGGAAGTGGTCATTGAAGCCCTACCCAAACAGGGTGTTCAAACTCAACACATCAGGATCCTTCATGAGCTGTATTATGGATTCACCACCAGGATTTCACCATTCTACAAGGAAGTCATCATCGACATAAAGAGAGGTGTTGGGCAGGGTGATACCATTTCACGGGAGTTCTTCAGTGCCACCCTCAAGAACTTCATGTGACCAATTGAATGGGAAGGGATGGGAGTGAAGAAAGACAGTCACCAACTACACCACCTCTGTTTCGCTGATGACATCGTTCTAATAACACCAAACATTAGCCAAGCGGCACAAATGCTGGCTGACTTCGACTGTGAGTGTGGAAAGGTTGGACTACAGCTGAATCTCACAAAGACAATGTTCATTAGAAATGGACTCATTCCTGACATTCCATTTGCTCTCAACGGAATGACCATCTTAGAATGCAGCATTTATGTGTACCTAGGTTGAGAACTCAACTTGATGAACGACCTGACACCTGAGTTGCAGAGGAGGAAGAGAGCAGCATGGAATGCCTTCAAGAGACTTGAAGAAATAGATAAGAGGACGAAGAACCTCCTGCTCTGGGCACAACTCTTTGACTCCACTGTTCTTCCTGCATTAACCTATGCCTCAGAGACCTGCCCTCTACGAAAACAGGATGAGAAATGCTATTTGGATCTCCCAAAGAGGAATAGAAAGAGCGTTGCGTGGAGTATCACACTTCACTCAAGTGAGAGAAGGAAGCCGGGGAACTGACCTCTGTTGACGATCGAGAATCAGGGATGCTGTCTCATTTGCCAAGGCATCGAAAATCAGATGGGCTGGACAGTAATGCGAGTTGGAAGATGACCACTGGACTAGAACCTTTACTGACTGGATTGTACGGGATGTCAAAAGATGGTGTGGCAGCCCACCTACGAGATGGGCAGACTTCTTTGTCAAGTCTCTGAATGATCGGTTTGAGGCTCTTTGTGTTCCTGAAGCGATCAGATGCCACTGGGCTACACTGGCACGTGAGAGGGATGAATGGAGATGTCTGGCACCCACTCGAGCAAATAGATGAGTAACGGGATGTCAAGTGATCAAGCAATATAGGCACTGTAGCATTGCACTGGCCTCACATTGTTTATTGATTTGCTGGTGTGGGCACCAGTAAAGTTTCCATTGTGAGACTTGTTGTTACTGTGTTTGGCATATTGAATACACCACAAGTAGCTTGCCATGCTCTGCCATACAGGCAGGATACTCACAGTAGCTTGCCTGGCTCTCTGAGGGGGTGGAGTAATGGAAACCGGCATGCGAAGCAAATGACCTATCTGCTGTGCTGTCGCTACATATAGGAATTCCAGCCCATATAGGAAGAAATAAAAATGTTTAACAAATAGAAAATCATAAATCAATAAAAATTAATTCAATTAAAGCTAGTTCAAACTAGTTCTATAAAAATTTTAAGTTAAGTAAAATTGATTAATAACCACACTAATTGAAATGAACAAAAAAATAAATACAAGTAGGAAAGATGAAAATTGATATGGTCTCAACATTAAGAGAATACTAGAGAAATGAGAAATTCAATGCTTACAAATTTAATAAATTATTATACCACTTTTTGAATGACTAAATGCATTTTGTAGTCCCTTAAACCAACAACAACAATTATCATATGGAAGTAGCAAGAATAACTGGTTATCTTGAAAAATACAACACTTTTTGCACAATTACATGGGTACAGAATGTATGACAGGTCCTCTTTTTTTTTTTTAGAAATAAAGATCCCGTTAAAAAAACAAACACATAGAAAGATTGCATTCATATGGGGAATATGAAGTAACAAAATAGGAGACTAACACCCAAGAATAGCCAAGATAAGTACCAGGAGGTTTGCTCCATGGCTTGGAGGCCAGCCACACACGATAGGGGAAAAGGTAGCTCAGATAGAGAAGGAAGCACCAAATAAAGGGTGTTGGGAGGATCCTCCCAGGATGGGAGATGCATGCTGAAAGTAGACTATAGACTAAACATTATTGCCACTCAATGCCTCTTTTGCAAACCACAACACCCAAAAGGAGAGAGAAAACAAAAGGGAATGCCCTGCCACGGAGGCAGGGTGGGATAGGGGGGATGGGGGAATGGGGGTGGGAGGGATACTGGGATCCATGGTGGTGGAAAATGGGCACTGGTGGAGAGATAGGTACTCGATCAATGGAACAACTTAAACCCAAGCACAAAAACTTGGAAGTCTACAACTGTACCTCATGATGTTTCACTAATAAAAATTAAAAAAAAATGAAAACTAAACAACAGATAAACACGTGACAAAATACATTGAATATATGTTGAATGATGTTGTTTTGTAGATAGAATCTCTAGTGAAATTTTAGAACAGAAAATTAATAAAATTCTTATCATTTATAGAAAGCATTACCACAAAATTGTCAGAAGCTTAAAATATTTTCCTTAAGAAATCAGCAGAATCTGTGAGTGATTAGAGAAGAAACATAACATTATTGGAGTATACTCCAATTAAAATGAATAGTAGCTAGTCAGGCAGATAAACTTTCTTTTTCTACACATATATGTATGTGTATACATATACATGCATATATATGGGTAAAGTGAATAATATATGTATGACATGTCTTCTTCACTTCAGTCATAAGATTCCATTAAAACAGTCGTACTAAAAATGGCTCTACTATATATACTATAGATATGTATGTATACATATACATATATGTACTTTTGTACCTTGTAATAAGACAAAAGAGCACTTGTAGTACTATCCTGCCATTGTTCATCGATGTACATGAGTGGGCCTTGTAAGGTCTCCATTGTGAGACTTGTTCCTGTCTTTGGCATATCGAATACAACACAGGTAGCTTGCTAGACTTTGCAGTAGAGGCGAGATACTCTCAGTAGCTTGCCAGGCTCTTCGAGAAGGCAGAGGAACTGAAGCCAGGTCGACCCAATCGGCTGCGTGCAAGGCAAACGCCCTACCTCTGTGCTATTGCTCCAGCCCAAGACAAAATAATGTTATGTAATAAAATATAGTATGCATATATATACGCATATATCTATAACCAGAGGTATAGTCTGTACTTCTGTATCAATTTGCTTAAACCCTCAAAATGTTCTAGAAGTCATTAATTAAAACAATCAGTTAAAAACATGTTGTTTGTAATGGACCAATAAAATAAAAAATGCCTCTTCTAACCGGTATCTACCTCTCTCATACTTACATAAACCTAAAAACTATTTCTCTTGTTAGGAATTGCTTTGATATTTAAAAGATGAAGGAGGGTGTGTGGTGCCGCCAGCAGGTCAATCTGTGCCTGTGAGGCGAGTACATCAGCAGCCTGATGGCACCTTCCAGATACCCCAAAACTGCTGCTGTGCCTTTGGCCAGACCCCGAAAACTTGGGGCAAAGTTTATCAAGAAAGCAAATGGCCAAAAGTTAGGGATGTGGGAGACATACCCACAAACCACCTCCGGCTCAGCTGTATTATTGGAGGCATAGCCTCTCTGGTTCCTGATCGAATTGGTTAAGGGCTATGATCCCAGAGACTCAGAGACAAATCTCAGAGTCCATCAGCTTTAGGCAGAGATGCATCCGGCCCTTGCAATGGGTTACCGGCTCCGGGCCACCCCAGGTGGGAATAGGTTTCGTGGCTTGGCCTGTTCCCCCTGATGGCCTGGTGGCCGTCATCCTTCAGAGGCCACTGGACAGTCAGGTTTGGGCCCTCAGTGATAAGACACACAGGGCCTCACAGGATGGGGGTGGAGCCAGCCCTTTCTTCCCCACCCCAAGGAGACCCTGAGTCGCTACCGATGAACAGTCTCCCTGACTCCTGATCAAGCTGCTTAACGGCCATGATCCCAGAGACTCAGGAACAAATCTCAGAACCCAGCAGGTTTTGGCAGAAATCCCTCCAGATTTAATTGTTAAAATTTCAGAATTTCAAAATCGCACAGCAACTACTGCAGCCAGGTGGCATCATATGTTATTCATAACCAGAAGTAGAAAACAAATTGTGTTATTCATAACCAGCAGTAGAAAACAAACTGTCTACTGTTGCCTTTTTGGCAGATCTGAGTGTAGGGTAAAATTCCAAATCATAATGGTGGGCCTGGTGTCAAAATATTGAATGTAATCAAAGTAGAGAGAGGGAGTAATGTGGAAATCATCTGCCCACAGGTAGGGGGAGGGTGTGGGATGGGGGTATACTGGGGTTTCGGGGGTGGAGAATGGGCACTGGTGAAGGGACGGGTGTTTCATTGTATGACAAGACTCAAACCCAAAAGCTCTGTAACTGCTCTCACAGTGATTCAATATATAAAATTATAAAGAATGAAAAGAAAAAGTAAGGTGGAGTTCATGTCCGATTCAATTAGCCTAATCAGTGTCTGAATAAATAGCAGTACTCCTATGTAAAAAATAATTTAAAAAAAGATGAAGGATAATTTTAAAAGTAGCTTAAATTCTATGCCTTGTTTGAAAACTTACTGCCAATTCTGATTTACTACTATATTTGAGGTGAATTATGTGATGAACATGCACAAATCATATGAAAGAAAGGAGGTTGCTGATCTCTGGTGCTCTCACAACAAATTAGAAAATGAGTTCACTCCACTCTACAGCTATCAAACTTTTTTTCAAGTATTAAAGAGAATGGGCCAGAGAGAAGGTACAATGGTTTTTGCTCTGCGAAAGATTGATCAGGATTGGATGCCCCTCACTCCTTAATGGTCCCAAACCTGCCAGGAATGATTGGGATTAAAGAGCCAGAAATAAGTGCTGAGCATAGCTGGGTGTGAACCAACAACCCCAAAAACACAAAATTAAAAAAAAAACATGTGGATGGGTAAATGTGTGAGTAAATTAGATATAACGCCCTTACCTTGCCTGTATCTTATCCAGGTTCAATACAGGGTACCATATCTGGTTTCCGGAGTTGAACTGTACCAGGAGTGATTCCATAGCACAGAAGTAAGAGGAAGCCTGAGAAGAGTTGGGTGCTGCCATCAAAACCAAAATTGAACAAACAAAAAAATGAAAAAGCACCAGAGAGCTAGAACAGCGGGTAAGGTGTTGCCTTACAAGAAAGTTACCTGGGTTTGATCCCAGACACCACCCAGGGTCCCTGAGTGCAGAGCCAGGAGTGAGCTCTAAGAATAGCCAAGTGTGGCCCAAAACCCAACTCCTTGAAAAAGGAGAAAACACAACAAAACAAAACCCACAGACATTCAGATTGTTAATGTTTGCTTCTTAGTTCTCATGTTTAAGTTTTATTTTCCATGTTCTGGGGTGACACCTGGCAGTGCGATGGGGATCGTGTGTTGCTGGAGCTCAGTCCTGGCTTTCCACATGCCAAACCCTGGCTCTAGCATTTGAGCAGTGGCCCAGTCTTACAAAACTTCTGAATTCAAAACTATTCTAAAGTCAGAATAGGTGGAGAAAGAACCAAAGAAGAACTCTCATCTTGTAAACAGAATATAACTTTATTTTACTAAAAAGAATTAAAAATACACTTTAGATATATGTATGCAAATCCTTATGCAGCTACATAAAAGCTACAGAAGAGGCCTTAAACACCACTCTTTGCTTTTCCAAAGCAAATGACACCTAACTTTCACCTCAGGAGGGAGAAGAGGCAAATTCAGATCAATTTCTCCGGGGAGCTGCTGCCAAGAGATCCCGTGCCCTGACGCAGTGTCCTGAGCAATGATGATCATTAGCTCTAAGGGCTTGAGGCAGCAGGGACATCTTCCGGGGAAGTTCCGGGTTCCAGTTGACAAGACAAGGCATAGCTTCAGGACAGGAGAAGACACGGGTGTTAGTCCCTGCCCAAGCGTCCCTCCCAGTGTCTACCAAACAGCCACCAGACAACAGTGGCGAGGCTGTTCAGGGGGCCATGGGCCTGGCTCTGGACTGCCACCTGGAACAGCCCACTCTAGCCCTCGGCCACGTAGGGCCTCTGCTCACCTCTCCGCCAAACTCAGCTTCTTCATGTCCACAAACCAAGTGCAGAAGGACGCCACGATCTCCAGGTCATACTTCTCCGAAGCGGTCTGGAGCATCATGATTTCTTCCAAAATTTGATTCTCCTGGGATGAGGAGGAAGAAGGATGAGTGCACGTGCAGGCGTGCCATGTTCATGTGAGTGTGTGTGTGAGTGTGTGTGTGTATTGCTACAGAAGCCTCCTGGATAAGCATGAGGAGCTGGGGCCTGACACTGCGGCACAGAGCACATGGAACCCTTCATCTAACAAACTCAGTGTGCGCCTCATCGGTTCTCTACAGAGAAAACAATTTTTCATCCCAGAGCATTTTTGGATGCAGTACTCTCTCCCGTATACCAACTGGACGCCTCTGCCATTATTATAACTCCCAGCGTAAGGCCCAGAGCAGGGGGACAAGAACTGTGGCACCCAGGAGATGTCTCATGTCCACCGCCCTCCCCACCCAGATGGACGCCACAAGTGCTCACATTCATCCGTTTCTGTGGGTTGATGTCATTGCCCTGGAAGGGAGATAAGGGGCAGTGCGTGAGGAAGAGACCCGGGTCCCCTCCAGGCTCCCTAGTCCCTCCCCAGACCCTCCCTTCATCCTGCGCTGCCACAAGATGCCAGATGGGGAACACTGAGGCCAACCAGGTGAAGAGCAAGGCCAGATTTTGTCCCACACACAGGGGACCTGGGGCTCAATCTCGGGGACACCAGACCCCCGTACTGCCTTGGATTCGTGGGGAGACTGGAATGTCACCGCGAGCAAAGCTCTGCTCACAGATGTGCCTCCCTGCCTTCCCTCTCCCCACAGGGCACACGGTGAAGAGGGACTCGGTATGAGCCACGGAAACGCCAACCATTCGGGAGCACGGCCAGGCTGCTGCTCTGCCTTGCAGCGGGGGCAGACAGGGACGGGCCTGTGGGAGAGCTCGGTTCTCCCTAGGACGTGCAGCACCTCCGGCTCATGGGCACTGTGCCCTGTGCCTCTCAGAGGGAAAGCGAGCCAGTGCTGAGAGCTCAGGGACCAGGGAAGGGGTCTCTGACCCCCCCCCCATCTGGCTCTCCCACACCAAGTCAACCCCACGCACCTCCAGGTAATCCTCCATGGTCGCATCCAGCATTAACAGGTCGGTCAGGATGGTGCCCAGGAAGGGGACCACGCCCTGGGAAAATTGCAGGTGTGAGAGAGGGAACTGTGCTCCTGGGCGTCCCCAGAAATGTAGCCCAAGCAACCCTCCCCTCTCTGTTGCCATGGCGCACTGAACAATGCTCTCTCACCAAAGAATGAAATCCAGAGCTTCCTCCAGGACCCCCTCTTGAACCCGACCCCCACCGCCACATCCCGCACTCCTGCCCTGAAATTCTCTTGGGCCCAGTCCCAGGGGATTTGATGTTTCACCCCAGTCCATCCTGGGGCCAACCATACAGGCCCCTTCCTGGGTCTAAGCAGGGGACTGCAGGCCCTGGGCACTTGTCACCTCAGAGGCAGCCACCATGGAGTCACTGTCAGGCCTCAGAAGAGACACCCCCCCCCATCCTCATCTCCCTCCAGAAAGATCCACGAACCTTCTTCTGCCACTTTTTCTGAAAGCGCCGAGGTGTCCTTACATAAGTAGTACACTTGGTATTTCTTTCCTGGCAAGAAAGGAGAGTTCGTTGAGTCCGAACTTCCCTCAGCCCCATGTCCTCCAAGTGACTGACCTCTCCCATGACCCCACATGGAAGTCTGAGACACAGCTCCCCAGGACCGCCTGGAAGAGCCACGAGAGGCCACCACCACCTGGGCCATCATCCAGGTGGTCTGGGACTGTGGATGCTTTGGCCGCACCTGCTGCTCACAGAGAGAGGCTGAAATTTTCAAGGAAGCCTGTGGTCACAAAATAACCAGGGTGACCATTTCAAAAATAAAAAATAAAAAATCCAGCATGCTAACAATTCCCCCATCCCTCTGGGACTATTTTCGTTCTGAGACTCCTGCCTCCACCTACAGTGAGAAACAGTATCCGGAAAGTTTCTGAATCCTTTTTACAGAGATATTTAAATTTCTGGAAGCTCTTCCTGTGGGGATAAAAGAAAGGGAGGAAAAGGGTTAGGAACCCCGTGGGAGTGGTGGGGCAAACCCCCCTCAACAAGAGCAGAGAAGGAGCTGCCGGGAGGAGGGTTTGTGCTGGGGCCTGAGCACTGGGGTCTCCGGGAATGGCGAGGGGGCCTGTGGTCTCTCAGAGCTTCAATTTCCGGAGCCACTCCTCTCCTAATACCTGGGGTTAAGCTGGGATAGAGTTCTGCACTGTGAAGTAAATGTTGCAAAGTCTCCAATGTGGCTCACCCAGGGGGTGACTAAGGGAATGTCCCTCCAGTCAGTCTCTGACTTCAGGGTCAGCTTGCTTTTGTTTGTTATTTTTTTGAGGGGTTGTCCCTGGTGACTGAGAGGCCAGGGGCAGACATTGCCAAGATATCTCACACACTTTGGGTTCTCTGGAGGTATGCCAATGTACCTGGAGACTGCATCCCAGCTGTTCTTCAGTCGACAGAGAGGAGTGCTCTGGAGAGCACGAACGATGGCGTGCATCGAAGAAAAGTTGTGAAGCTTTTTGCATTCCTGGGAGAAGAAAAGGAGGGGCTGTGAGCTGGGAACTGGAGTCGTCTGTAGCTGCCACTCCCTGCATGCCTGACTCCCCCTCAGGGTGAAACCGGAACACGGGGCTCATGGCATCAGCCTTGGCTAGAAGCAGTGGGTAGGAAATGAGTCTCCAATGGGGCCAGCAGCCCAAGGCCATCATGGCCCTGGCACCAGGCCTAGGAACTGGAATCTTCCACCCTGACAAGCATAGAAGCGTCAGGCTCCAGAAGGGATCCCTGGGGTCCATGACACACCTTGGCCACCTGGATCCAGTGCTCCATGCGCCGAGCCCTGTCCCGGGCGGTGTGGGTCGGGTCTCCCAGGCAGGTGGTTATCACAAATTGGCCCACCCTATTGTAGTGGTCTACTGTGGCCTGCACAGTGGGTGCCACGTTTTCGCTGTGCTTTCGTTGAGACCATATCGCTCCGAGGCAGTGTTGGGGGACCACGTCCTTCAAGAGTTCCTAGGGGAGCAGAGGAAGCGTCAGCCTAAACTGCAGAGCCCCAGTCTAGGCACAGGCCGGGGTCACAGGTCAAGTTGCAGCTTAGGAAGTGGCCCAGGTGACTGGAGCCTTGAGGAAGAGACTGGAGTTTACTCTGTGCCCTGAGGTTGCCTCTGGGCACACAGAAGCGTCCCCCCCCCCTCCGGGGCCCTGACAGCAGTGGGAGACGCATTGCCACAGGCCCCCTCCTGTCCTCAGACTGACTCAGCTTCTAGAAGGAGGTCCAGAGGCTCCACCCCAAGGAGCCCCCACCCATCGTGACCCTTCTCTCCTCTTCCACTCTGAGGCACAAGAGAGGACACTGTGGACACTTCCTGCGCTGTTTCCGTCTAGGCGTGTCCACATCAGGCATGTCCTACATACTGAGGCTGCCCTGACTCCTGGCAGGATGGATGGACCTGGGACCTGGTGCATTCCTGCAGCCCAGGCCCCACCTAACCTCCAGGCCACTCCAGTGTTCTCACTCAGGCCCTTTCAGCCTCAAAGCCTCTGTGCACACAGTTCTTGTCCATGTCCACCCCCATGCGATCTTAGTGGGTGGTGGGACAGCTTGGGGACCTGAGGACACAGGCCTGAGCAGGAAAGTCAGGGCCGCCAGAGAGTCTCCAGCCTCCCCAGCCCCGCCCAGAGCCCTATGCTTACCACATCGGTCCAGGTTATCTGCTCTGCTACCACCCGGGGACGGAAGGACAGGATGTCCCTGGTGTGGGTCGACTGTTTGGAGCGCTCTGCCACTGTGGGCAGCTCTGTCTCTCTCGTGGAAGCTCTGTGGGCTGTGTCCTGTAGGGTGCGGCCTGCTGAAAGTGTCCCTGATTCTGGGGCTGGCTCGCCTGTAGGAACTGAGGCCTTCGGTTCTTCCTGCACCTCAGGATAAGATGGAACAGAATCTGTCTCCAGCAGCACGGGGGGAAACTTGGGTGCTGCTGAAGAGTCCTGGAGCGCTGTCTCTTCACTGAGGGCCAAGGCTGTTTCTTCAACAGTGGTTGATGCAAGTGTCGGTGATTGGGGTGTTGACTCTCCTGGGGCAACTGAGCCCATCCTGTTTTCCCGCACCTCAGAAGAAGGCATATCTGGCTCTGGCTCCAGCTGCAAGGGCTGAACGTCAGGTGCTGCCGGTGGGGCTGTGAGTGCTCTCTTTTCCTCACTGGCAGAGGCTGTTACCTCAACACTGGGTGGTGCGGCGAGTAACACGGACTGTAGGGCTGTCTCTCCTGTGGGATCTGAGGCCTTCAGAACCTCCTGCACCCCTGTCGAAGGCTGAGCTGAGTCAGACTCCAGCTGCACAGCCGGAGACTCAGGTGCTGCCGATGGGACCTTGGGGTCCTTGAGTGTTATCGCGTCATCAATGGCACAATTCATTTCATCAACAGTGGGCCACTCGAGCGTCCCTGATTTTGGGACTGGCTCTCCTGCAGGAAGGGAGGGCTCACGATCTTCCGGCACCTCAGCAGAAGGCAGAGCAGATGTTGGCTCCAGCTGCACTGGTGGAATCTCAGGCGCTGCCGAGGGATCCTGGAGTGCTGCGTCTTCATCGAGGGGTGTGGCTGGTGGCAGCATTCCAGCAGGCACTGGAGCAAGCACAAAGCAACATGAGCACGGACCCCAGGCAGAGTTCTCCAAGTGCCCATGCAGAGACGGGCAAGAATGCTCGGAGGACCCGGGAACCCCTTCCTGCCCCCACCCCGAAATCCTTCCAATGCGGCTCCTCACAGTCTAGCTTGGGCTTCACGGGTTCCAACTGCTCCAGGTGCCCCATGAGCTTCCACTCGGTACCACACATATCATCAACCTGCACACAGGCCCTGGGGATCCGGAGCCAGTGAGAGCGCCACAGCCCGTCGGGGTTCTGGAGGTATCGCTCGACCCACGAGCCCAAGAAGGGGAACAGGGAGCTGGGGAGGAGCAGGGGTTGGAGAGCATCAGAAGCTGGTTTGGGTCCTGACGAGCCAGAACCGGCACGGTCCCTCCGTAGCGCACACTCACCTGTGGACCATCATGGGCAGGAAATCCGGAGGGATGCTGAAGGTCAGATTAGGGAACACGACCGATGAGCACGTGGAGAGGGTCCAGCCCTGGTAGAGCAGTGGCAGCAACCGCTGCAGCATCTGCACAGTCTCTGTCTTGATGGCCAGCAGGGCACAAGCCTCAGCTGCAAGCAGGCTTGACTTAGGGTCCTTCTGTGTGGAGGAAACGAGGGACGCTCAGGGACACTGCTGGGAACAGGCCGAGGGATCGGAGCAGAAATCCCAGCACCTCAGAAATGTGTTCAAAGGAGAACATTGAGAACTATTCCATGCATATAGGCAGTGGGATTTTCAGGGGGAATAATAAACACGTATCTTCTCAGCAATTTGATTTAACTAAGAAATATGAACACCTCCCAGAAAGAATAGATTACAAGCCAATATTATCCCCAAGAGATGGTATGTGACACCCCTATCATACAAATAAAAACAGCTAATATGACTTAAGTATTTCAGGTGTCTGTTCTCTCAGGCAGGATGATTCTGAAAAGGTCCAGGCAAGCGTCCTGTGACCTTCCCTCCACAACACTTAGTTCTTCAAGGTTGTGACTTGAAGGGAAAATTGTGGGGGGACTCACAACCTATAGTGGGCTCTTCTGTTTTCCTAGACATCGCAATATTAGTGTGCCCGCTAAAAAATTAACTCAGGCAGAGCCATGCTTGGTGGCTTGGCGCCGTGGCCTCTTGCCCAGAAGACAAATACTGAACAGTCATGGCCACTCCTTAGTGGCGTCCTGGCAGGAGGTCTCCAGTGACAGAGTCCTGAGGCTGGCCCCAGAGGCATCAAGACCCAGAGAGCTTGTCTGTGGTTTTATGTCTGAGAGACTGGCAAACAAGTAGTATGTGAGAATATATAATGTTGTCCGTACAAACTGCTGAGATGTAAGAATCTTCAGTCGTGCTGAGTTTCAGAAGCTGTATGAGGTCAGTGAAGCCAAAAACCACCTCCTTGAAAATCGTTAAGATAAGTAATTCAAAATCCCTGAACCTGCCGAGATCTTGTTCCTGGACTGTTGTACGCTGTGCAATGACGATGTCAAGTCATTGACAGAGTAAGAGTAATCTCAACCCCTTCTCTAATTAGCGTGATGATTTTTAAGGATTAGAGAACATCTGCAAGGACTCAGACCAACTCTAGTGTTTTAAGGACATGAGCGTGACAGCTCGGGCTGTCAGTGGAAATAGGAACCAAAAATACAAAGAAATTTGATTCTTTGGGTTTGATTTATCATATGAGTAAAAGTATCATCATTTTTTATGCCAATTGTACACTTACATAAGCGCTTCATCCCATTCATATAACTCTTACGGTTGGTTGGGAATTCTGGTTTCTTTGGTTGTTTCCAGGCTGGAGCAATAGCACAGTGGGTAGGGCATTTGCCTTGGACGCAGCCAACATGGCTGACCCGAGTTCGATTCCTGCGCCCCCCTCGGAGAGCCCAGCAAGCTACCGAGAGTACCTGGCCTGCAAGGCAAAGCCTGGCAAGCCCCCCGAGACATATTCGATATGCCAAACACAATAACAAGTTTCTCAACCTTACTGGGCCCGCTCAAGCAAATCGATGAACAACGGGAGGATAGTGATAGTCATAGTGTTGTTTCCATCAGAAACTAGAGTCGTACCACCATTTGATGGCCAGGAGATACTTTAGATTGTGTGCCTACAATTCCGAATACTGACCACAGATAAAGAGATCCCCTGCGCCCTTACTTGCCTTGGACCGGCACTGGACTCGTGTGGCATTGTTCTTTACAAGCCAGTTACCTATGGAGTCAGAGAAGAAGAAACCTTTGATGAACTCCTCAACGGTCTGCTGAGTGGAGTTATGGAAAACAAGACAGTCACCAACCAGGAAAGTTAGTATGTGCCTCACATGTACACCACCCAGCAAATGACCCTTCTAAGTTCAGCTAGCAAGAGCATCTCAGAGATGCTAATTGAGACCAATTGAGACCGTTCCATTTGAGAGCTTTCTCGTTTTACTTCTATCCAGCTATCATCTTTTCCCATGTCTGGTAAATGGTATATAATAATGAAATCTGGGGCCTGGGATGTAATTTCAACACATGTACTTCACTGTGATATTATTGACGACTTCGTAAGTTGGGCAAAACTTTGAACAACATCCTTTATCATCCCATCATCTCTCTCTTTCTTACATTTTCTCATTCTGACAACCACTCCTACAGACACACACACACACACACACACACACACACACAGAAATGCATGCACGCACTCACACATGCACACTCCCAGAGAGTGTGAAATGAATGTGGGAGTCCCGATGGCATCATAGATGTGAACTGGCAAGTACTTGTCTGTCCTGGGGTTTCCACATTTACCATTGGATATTTTTTGCCTCTTGTCCCATGGTATTGACCTTGTTGACCTGTAGATTTCAATATGGAGTTTGAGGTCTGACACTCTGGGCTCTCCTCTGCACAGAGCCTCTAACTCTGAGAAAACAACCGGAAAATACCTTCCTTTCTTAGCTCTCTCAATCCAAAAGAGCAGATAGAATGTTAGTTTGTGCCTCTATACCATTAAATTAGTTGAACCTATCATGATAAGGGACTTGGGTGAAGATCTGTATTACCTCATCCCCTGCCTTTCGTCAGACCTACCCAATGAGCTTTCAAGCATCATGGCTTTTCCTGCACGTAACTGCATAACTGCAGCATAGGAGCAAAGAGAGTTCTCACAACATATCATGAAATTATAACTAGGTTACTGATTTGAAGAGAGCGTTGATAGATATCTTGTTTTATGGTTAGTCGGTACCCTAAAAACAGCATCATACCACTCAGAGATTGTTCAATCACCTAAAGTTCACACTGCGAATTGAGTTTAATATCTACTTCCTAAAAACATCTTCAAAATTACATAAAATCCTAAAAATGCAGTTGCTGCCTTAGGGGCAAGCATGGTGCAGCACACGCAGTGGCACACGGGCTTGACTCACTTCATTCCTTGGAGAAAGGAGAGAGGAAAACCCGGACAGTACCATGAGCCAGTAGAGGAATCTGATCAGGAATTCCAGCACCTCACAAACAGGGACCAAAAGAGTGACTACCTTCTTTGAGAAATGTTCCAGTTTATAGGCAGCTGATTTTTTTTCAGAGGAATGCAATAGGTATTTGCCATCTTATAGTGATTTACTTTAATTAAGAAAGGAAAGCAAACACCTCTAAGAATGAATAGCTTATAGGAAAAACATTGTTACATCGAGAGGGTATGAGATATCCACATCAAACATATGAAAAATCTGAGGATTAGGGACTTCAGGTGTCTGATCTATCAGGCAGGCTAAGACCTGAGAACTGTCCAATCATGGACCCTGGGACTTGTTTCCACAATATCTGCCAAACTCCTGACCTGAGGGGAAATTTGGGGGGAACCCACAACCTTAAAAGGCCCTTCTGTCTTCTTACCTCCCTTCTCATTTCTGTGCGGGCTCACTCTGGGAGTGTAGGTCTCCTGGCTGGGAACGTCTCACCCTGTTCACAATCCCCAGTGCAGCCAGGGCCGTTCTTGGTGACTTGGTGCTCTGGCCCCCTGACCAGATGGTAAAGGTAAGGCAAAGGCCCTCCCATTGTTCGTCGATTTGCTCGAGCGGGCCCAGTAACGTCTCCATTGGAGACTTTGTTGTTAATGTGTTTGGCATATCGAATACTTCACGGGGAGCTTGCCAGGCTCTGCCGTGCGGGCGAGATACTCTCGGTAGCTTGCTGCGGCTCTCCGAGAGGGGCGGAGGAATCGAACTTGGGTCGGCCATGTTGTCTGCGTGCAAGGCAAACGCCCTACTGCTGTGCTATGGCTCCAGCCCAGATGATGGAGACTAAATTGTCATGGCAACCGCTTAGCGGTGTTCTGTCAGGAGATCTACAAAAACAGAGTCTCGTGGCTGCCCAGGCGTCACCAGGGTCCTAATAGCTTGTCTCTCTTTTCAGGTTTCAGAGCCTGGCAAATAGGATGTGAAAGCTCGTGATGTGCTTTGTATTAATGTTGAGATGGCAAGACTGTTAAATCCTGTAGCAAGTCATGCCAGATCCTCTTACCTGTTGGGTTTCTTAAACCAGACTCTTTTACTTTGTGCAGTGACTATGTCAAGGCATTTGTAGCAGTGTAGCACTGTCGCACTGTCCTCCCGTTGTTGGTTGTGTTGCTAGAGTGGGCCCAGTAACGTATTCATTGTGAGACTTACTGTTACTGTGTTTGGCATATTGAATACACCACGGGTAGCTTGCCAGCCTTGGCCATGTGGGCGAGATGCTCTCGGTAGCTGGCCGGGCTCTCCAAGAGGGTCAGAGGAATAGAACCCGGCTCGGCCGGGCCGGCCTTGCGCAAGACGAATGCCCTCTGCTGTGCTATCACTCCATCCCTATACACTTAATTTCAACCACTTCTGTATTTAATGGGATGATTTGCGAGGATTAGAGAAAATATGTAAGGGAATCAGACATGACTGTTCTCTAGGTATCTATGGCTGCGAGAGAAAACAATAACAAAAAATACAAAGTGACTTGATTTATTATCAATGCAAAAGAATTAAATATTCTTATGCCATTCTTATAACGATGAGACTACGCCTTTCCTTTCATATAACAACCATGGGTGGTCAGGAATCCTGGTGTCTTTCTTTCTAGTCATCAGACACTACTGTCTGAAAGTCCTTTGAGGCCCCAGGAGAGTGTCTGGATCAGGAGACCCACCCCCCCCCCAGGTCCCTTACTTACCTTAGGCTGACACTGGACTCCTTTGGTGCTGGCCTTCCTGGACAACTTGTCTACAGAGTCATAGAAGTGGAAGGCTTGGAATAAGTCAATAATGATCTCCTCGGTGATGCTCTATAAAACATGCCAGTCACCAACCAGGAAGGTTAGTAAGTGCCTCACACGGACAGAGCACCTACAAATGACATTCCCAAGTTCAGCTACCAAGCCCATCTGAGACAGACCTATCGAGACAGTCTATCTTAGAGTTCAGGGTGGATGTCTGCTCTGGGATCGTCTACCCCACTCATCACTTTCTCGTTTCTGCCATCTTGGACTTTGATTGTAATCATACCGGACACACGTGGCCATCTGCTCTTACAGACCACTTCTGGGATTGGGCAAACCCTTCAACAAGTTCCTTCACCATCTCGTCAACTCTCTCATACTTTCCATTTCTGACATACACTCTCACACACAGAAGGAAATGTGTGTAGCATTCCTTAAGTGGCCCCCTCGGTATGTGCTGACCAGTACTGGTCTGCCCTGGGTTTCCCACATTTACCTTTGGATCCGTTCTTCCGCTTGTCCCATGGCACTGGACATGTTGGTCGGTCAACTCTCTGCTTGGACTGTGTGATCTCTCTTCACTCTGGTCTCTCCTCTGCCCAGCGTCTCTAAATCTGGGAAAACAACACGAAAACATATTTCTATCTTAGCTCGCAGAAGCCAAGTGAGCAGACGGAATGTTGCTTCCTGTTTCCACAGTATTCAATTAAATCAACCAATCACGATAGGAGAGTGAGCTAAAGATTCTATTACCTCATCACCTCTCTTTCCTCAGACCTAGCCAATGAGCTTTGAAGGAACTGGCTTCCTCTTCCATCTTAACTCCTTCTCTGTAACACACAAGCGAAAAAAGAAAAAAATACAGAAAACTTCACAAAATACCCAGAAAGTTTAGCTAGCTTACTTATTTAAAGAGATAGAAAAACTCTTACCTTGTTTCTCTGGTCAGTGACTTTAAAAAAAATCATTAAAGTGTTCAGATATCTCTCAATCTCCCAATCTGCACACTGAGTATTCAGTTCCAAACATACACACTAAAACATCATAAGAATTATAAAAAATTGTAAAGATGCTCGTTGAATATATTTTTCAAAAGAAAGAAAATACTTTTTCTGTACCTAATTTTAAATATAAAACAGAGTAAAAAGTTCTACTTATTTACCTTTTATCCCAGTACCTTGTGCTAAACCCAGGGCCTACCTCACATTTGTGCTAGAGTGTGTGGTGTTACCAGTAGGTCAACCTGTACCTGTGGGGGGAGCAAATGCATCAGCAGCCTGGTGGTGCCTGTAGGCTTCCTGACACCCCAAATTGTCACTGTGCCTATGCTAGACCCCAACAACCTGCGACTGAGTTTACAAAGAAATAAAATAGCCAAACATTAGCTCTATGGGAGCCACACCCACAAATCACTTCCAGCTAAGCTGTACAAGCTCATTTTTTGGCTTAATTTCAGACATAAACAAATCTCGAAAGAGATCAAAAGCCGCAGTTAATCTCAACCTGTGCATGTCTGAACAGACCGGGGTAAATCGGAAGAGGTTGGGTTACATGGTACCGCCCAAGCACAGCCACTGGCAGCCACTTGCTTCCACAATCCAAAATCACCACTATATGCCCGGCCTGACTCCACTTTCTCAGTAGGACCTCATTTCATTTCATTTCATTTCATTTCATTTCATTTCATTTCATCATCCTGTTATTCGTCGATCGCCTCGAGCAGGCCCCAGTAACGTCTCCTTCATCCTTGCCCTGAGATTATACTCAAGGCTATTTAGGAGAATGAGACCCATCATTGTTACTGGTATTTGGCATATTTGGTACGCCACGGGGAGTTTGCCAGACTCTGCCCTGTGGGCAGGCCACATTCAATAGCCTGCAAGGTTGTCCAAAGTAGGAATAAGACAATAAGATGTCATAAAAAAAGATCTGTTAAAATGTCGAGCGGCCGCATTTGCGGCCGCGCGGTTCCGGGTTCTGGATTTTAAAGTCTCTGAGTCTTGGCCGCTGATGGGATTACACGGCGCCAGGGGGCCAGGTGGTGGGTGTTACCCCCGCCTACTGGAATTTGGAGGATCTGGGTGGAAGATGCTCGACTCCAATTCGAGTAGGCTTGGAGGTCTCGGCCCCGGAACCCGCGTGGCTTTGTCCCTCTGCCAGTACCTTCAGGTGTGCGGAGAGTGGTCTCAGCATGGTGGTGGCTGGTCCTGGAGGTCTTTGGCTGCCGTAGCCCTGGTCGGGGCGGGGAGGAAAGCTCAACCCACTCCCCTCCAAGGGACTCCGGGAAGGAACACCCAGGCGCGGGGGCAGAGACTGCACTGTTCTCGTCCGGGTTCTGGATTTTAAAGTCTCTGAGTCTTGGCCGCTGATGGGATTACACGGCGCCAGGGGGCCAGGTGGTGGGTGTTACCCCCGCCTACTGGAATTTGGAGGATCTGGGTGGAAGATGCTCGACTCCAATTCGAGTAGGCTTGGAGGTCTCGGCCCCGGAACCCGCGTGGCTTTGTCCCTCTGCCAGTACCTTCAGGTGTGCGGAGAGTGGTCTCAGCATGGTGGTGGCTGGTCCTGGAGGTCTTTGGCTGCCGTAGCCCTGGTCGGGGCGGGGAGGAAAGCTCAACCCACTCCCCTCCAAGGGACTCCGGGAAGGAACACCCAGGCGCGGGGGCAGAGACTGCACTGTTCTCGTCCGGGTTCTGGATTTTAAAGTCTCTGAGTCTTGGCCGCTGATGGGATTACACGGCGCCAGGGGGCCAGGTGGTGGGTGTTACCCCCGCCTACTGGAATTTGGAGGATCTGGGTGGAAGATGCTCGACTCCAATTCGAGTAGGCTTGGAGGTCTCGGCCCCGGAACCCGCGTGGCTTTGTCCCTCTGCCAGTACCTTCAGGTGTGCGGAGAGTGGTCTCAGCATGGTGGTGGCTGGTCCTGGAGGTCTTTGGCTGCCGTAGCCCTGGTCGGGGCGGGGAGGAAAGCTCAACCCACTCCCCTCCAAGGGACTCCGGGAAGGAACACCCAGGCGCGGGGGCAGAGACTGCACTGTTCTCGTCCGGGTTCTGGATTTTAAAGTCTCTGAGTCTTGGCCGCTGATGGGATTACACGGCGCCAGGGGGCCAGGTGGTGGGTGTTACCCCCGCCTACTGGAATTTGGAGGATCTGGGTGGAAGATGCTCGACTCCAATTCGAGTAGGCTTGGAGGTCTCGGCCCCGGAACCCGCGTGGCTTTGTCCCTCTGCCAGTACCTTCAGGTGTGCGGAGAGTGGTCTCAGCATGGTGGTGGCTGGTCCTGGAGGTCTTTGGCTGCCGTAGCCCTGGTCGGGGCAGGGAGGAAAGCTCAACCCACTCCCCTCCAAGGGACTCCGGGAAGGAACACCCAGGCGCGGGGGCAGAGACTGCACTGTTCTCGTCCGGGTTCTGGATTTTAAAGTCTCTGAGTCTTGGCCGCTGATGGGATTACACGGCGCCAGGGGGCCAGGTGGTGGGTGTTACCCCCGCCTACTGGAATTTGGAGGATCTGGGTGGAAGATGCTCGACTCCAATTCGAGTAGGCTTGGAGGTCTCGGCCCCGGAACCCGCGTGGCTTTGTCCCTCTGCCAGTACCTTCAGGTGTGCGGAGAGTGGTCTCAGCATGGTGGTGGCTGGTCCTGGAGGTCTTTGGCTGCCGTAGCCCTGGTCGGGGCGGGGAGGAAAGCTCAACCCACTCCCCTCCAAGGGACTCCGGGAAGGAACACCCAGGCGCGGGGGCAGAGACTGCACTGTTCTCGTCCGGGTTCTGGATTTTAAAGTCTCTGAGTCTTGACCGCTGATGGGATTACACGGCGCCAGGGGGCCAGGTGGTGGGTGTTACCCCCGCCTACTGGAATTTGGAGGATCTGGGTGGAAGATGCTCGACTCCAATTCGAGTAGGCTTGGAGGTCTCGGCCCCGGAACCCGCGTGGCTTTGTCCCTCTGCCAGTACCTTCAGGTGTGCGTAGAGTGGTCTCAGCATGGTGGTGGCTGGTCCTGGAGGTCTTTGGCTGCCGTAGCCCTGGTCGGGGCGGGGAGGAAAGCTCAACCCACTCCCCTCCAAGGGACTCCGGGAAGGAACACCCAGGCGCGGGGGCAGAGACTGCACTGTTCTCGTCCAGGTTCTGGATTTTAAAGTCTCTGAGTCTTGGCCGCTGATGGGATTACACGGCGCCAGGGGGCCAGGTGGTGGGTGTTACCCCCGCCTACTGGAATTTGGAGGATCTGGGTGGAAGATGCTCGACTCCAATTCGAGTAGGCTTGGAGGTCTCGGCCCCGGAACCCGCGTGGCTTTGTCCCTCTGCCAGTACCTTCAGGTGTGCGGAGAGTGGTCTCAGCATGGTGGTGGCTGGTCCTGGAGGTCTTTGGCTGCCCTAGCCCTGGTCGGGGCGGGGAGGAAAGCTCAACCCACTCCCCTCCAAGGGACTCCGGGAAGGAACACCCAGGCGCGGGGGCAGAGACTGCACTGTTCTCGTCCGGGTTCTGGATTTTAAAGTCTCTGAGTCTTGGCCGCTGATGGGATTACACGGCGCCAGGGGGCCAGGTGGTGGGTGTTACCCCCGCCTACTGGAATTTGGAGGATCTGGGTGGAAGATGCTCGACTCCAATTCGAGTAGGCTTGGAGGTCTCGGCCCCGGAACCCGCGTGGCTTTGTCCCTCTGCCAGTACCTTCAGGTGTGCGGAGAGTGGTCTCAGCATGGTGGTGGCTGGTCCTGGAGGTCTTTGGCTGCCGTAGCCCTGGTCGGGGCGGGGAGGAAAGCTCAACCCACTCCCCTCCAAGGGACTCCGGGAAGGAACACCCAGGCGCGGGGGCAGAGACTGCACTGTTCTCGTCCGGGTTCTGGATTTTAAAGTCTCTGAGTCTTGGCCGCTGATGGGATTACACGGCGCCAGGGGGCCAGGTGGTGGGTGTTACCCCCGCCTACTGGAATTTGGAGGATCTGGGTGGAAGATACTCGACTCCAATTCGAGTAGGCTTGGAGGTCTCGGCCCCGGAACCCGCGTGGCTTTGTCCCTCTGCCAGTACCTTCAGGTGTGCGGAGAGTGGTCTCAGCATGGTGGTGGCTGGTCCTGGAGGTCTTTGGCTGCCGTAGCCCTGGTCGGGGCGGGGAGGAAAGCTCAACCCACTCCCCTCCAAGGGACTCCGGGAAGGAACACCCAGGCGCGGGGGCAGAGACTGCACTGTTCTCGTCCGGGTTCTGGATTTTAAAGTCTCTGAGTCTTGGCCGCTGATGGGATTACACGGCGCCAGGGGGCCAGGTGGTGGGTGTTACCCCCGCCTACTGGAATTTGGAGGATCTGGGTGGAAGATGCTCGACTCCAATTCGAGTAGGCTTGGAGGTCTCGGCCCCGGAACCCGCGTGGCTTTGTCCCTCTGCCAGTACCTTCAGGTGTGCGGAGAGTGGTCTCAGCATGGTGGTGGCTGGTCCTGGAGGTCTTTGGCTGCCGTAGCCCTGGTCGGGGCGGGGAGGAAAGCTCAACCCACTCCCCTCCAAGGGACTCCGGGAAGGAACACCCAGGCGCGGGGGCAGAGACTGCACTGTTCTCGTCCGGGTTCTGGATTTTAAAGTCTCTGAGTCTTGGCCGCTGATGGGATTACACGGCGCCAGGGGGCCAGGTGGTGGGTGTTACCCCCGCCTACTGGAATTTGGAGGATCTGGGTGGAAGATGCTCGACTCCAATTCGAGTAGGCTTGGAGGTCTCGGCCCCGGAACCCGCGTGGCTTTGTCCCTCTGCCAGTACCTTCAGGTGTGCGGAGAGTGGTCTCAGCATGGTGGTGGCTGGTCCTGGAGGTCTTTGGCTGCCCTAGCCCTGGTCGGGGCGGGGAGGAAAGCTCAACCCACTCCCCTCCAAGGGACTCCGGGAAGGAACACCCAGGCGCGGGGGCAGAGACTGCACTGTTCTCGTCCGGGTTCTGGATTTTAAAGTCTCTGAGTCTTGGCCGCTGATGGGATTACACGGCGCCAGGGGGCCAGGTGGTGGGTGTTACCCCCGCCTACTGGAATTTGGAGGATCTGGGTGGAAGATGCTCGACTCCAATTCGAGTAGGCTTGGAGGTCTCGGCCCCGGAACCCGCGTGGCTTTGTCCCTCTGCCAGTACCTTCAGGTGTGCGGAGAGTGGTCTCAGCATGGTGGTGGCTGGTCCTGGAGGTCTTTGGCTGCCGTAGCCCTGGTCGGGGCGGGGAGGAAAGCTCAACCCACTCCCCTCCAAGGGACTCCGGGAAGGAACACCCAGGCGCGGGGGCAGAGACTGCACTGTTCTCGTCCGGGTTCTGGATTTTAAAGTCTCTGAGTCTTGGCCGCTGATGGGATTACACGGCGCCAGGGGGCCAGGTGGTGGGTGTTACCCCCGCCTACTGGAATTTGGAGGATCTGGGTGGAAGATGCTCGACTCCAATTCGAGTAGGCTTGGAGGTCTCGGCCCCGGAACCCGCGTGGCTTTGTCCCTCTGCCAGTACCTTCAGGTGTGCGGAGAGTGGTCTCAGCATGGTGGTGGCTGGTCCTGGAGGTCTTTGGCTGCCGTAGCCCTGGTCGGGGCGGGGAGGAAAGCTCAACCCACTCCCCTCCAAGGGACTCCGGGAAGGAACACCCAGGCGCGGGGGCAGAGACTGCACTGTTCTCGTCCGGGTTCTGGATTTTAAAGTCTCTGAGTCTTGGCCGCTGATGGGATTACACGGCGCCAGGGGGCCAGGTGGTGGGTGTTACCCCCGCCTACTGGAATTTGGAGGATCTGGGTGGAAGATGCTCGACTCCAATTCGAGTAGGCTTGGAGGTCTCGGCCCCGGAACCCGCGTGGCTTTGTCCCTCTGCCAGTACCTTCAGGTGTGCGGAGAGTGGTCTCAGCATGGTGGTGGCTGGTCCAGGAGGTCTTTGGCTGCCGTAGCCCTGGTCGGGGCGGGGGGGAAAGCTCAACCCACTCCCCTCCAAGGGACTCCGGGAAGGAACACCCAGGCGCGGGGGCAGAGACTGCACTGTTCTCGTCCAGGTTCTGGATTTTAAAGTCTCTGAGTCTTGGCCACTGATGGGATTACACGGCGCCAGGGGGCCAGGTGGTGGGTGTTACCCCCGCCTACTGGAATTTGGAGGATCTGGGTGGAAGATGCTCGACTCCAATTCGAGTAGGCTTGGAGGTCTCGGCCCCGGAACCCGCGTGGCTTTGTCCCTCTGCCAGTACCTTCAGGTGTGCGGAGAGTGGTCTCAGCATGGTGGTGGCTGGTCCTGGAGGTCTTTGGTTGCCGTAGCCCTGGTCGGGGCGGGGAGGAAAGCTCAAACCACTCCCCTCCAAGGGACTCCGGGAAGGAACACCCAGGCGCGGGGGCAGAGACTGCACTGTTCTCGTCCGGGTTCTGGATTTTAAAGTCTCTGAGTCTTGGCCGCTGATGGGATTACACGGCGCCAGGGGGCCAGGTGGTGGGTGTTACCCCCGCCTACTGGAATTTGGAGGATCTGGGTGGAAGATGCTCGACTCCAATTCGAGTAGGCTTGGAGGTCTCGGCCCCGGAACCCGCGTGGCTTTGTCCCTCTGCCAGTACCTTCAGGTGTGCGGAGAGTGGTCTCAGCATGGTGGTGGCTGGTCCTGGAGGTCTTTGGCTGCCGTAGCCCTGGTCGGGGCGGGGAGGAAAGCTCAACCCACTCCCCTCCAAGGGACTCCGGGAAGGAACACCCAGGCGCGGGGGCAGAGACTGCACTGTTCTCGTCCAGGTTCTGGATTTTAAAGTCTCTGAGTCTTGGCCGCTGATGGGATTACACGGCGCCAGGGGGCCAGGTGGTGGGTGTTACCCCCGCCTACTGGAATTTGGAGGATCTGGGTGGAAGATGCTCGACTCCAATTCGAGTAGGCTTGGAGGTCTCGGCCCCGGAACCAGTGTGGCTTTGTCCCTCTGCCAGTACCTTCAGGTGTGCGGAGAGTGGTCTCAGCATGGTGGTGGCTGGTCCTGGAGGTCTTTGGCTGCCGTAGCCCTGGTCGGGGCGGGGAGGAAAGCTCAACCCACTCCCCTCCAAGGGACTCCGGGAAGGAACACCCAGGCGCGGGGGCAGAGACTGCACTGTTCTCGTCCGGGTTCTGGATTTTAAAGTCTCTGAGTCTTGGCCGCTGATGGGATTACACGGCGCCAGGGGGCCAGGTGGTGGGTGTTACCCCCGCCTACTGGAATTTGGAGGATCTAGGTGGAAGATGCTCGACTCCAATTCGAGTAGGCTTGGAGGTCTCGGCCCCGGAACCCGCGTGGCTTTGTCCCTCTGCCAGTACCTTCAGGTGTGCGGAGAGTGGTATCAGCATGGTGGTGGCTGGTCCTGGAGGTCTTTGGCTGCCGTAGCCCTGGTCGGGGCGGGGAGGAAAGCTCAACCCACTCCCCTCCAAGGGACTCCGGGAAGGAACACCCAGGTGCGGGGGCAGAGACTGCACTGTTCTCGTCCAGGTTCTGGATTTTAAAGTCTCTGAGTCTTGGCCGCTGATGGGATTACACGGCGCCAGGGGGCCAGGTGGTGGGTGTTACCCCCGCCTACTGGAATTTGGAGGATCTGGGTGGAAGATGCTCGACTCCAATTCGAGTAGGCTTGGAGGTCTCGGCCCCGGAACCCGCGTTGCTTTGTCCCTCTGCCAGTACCTTCAGGTGTGCGGAGAGTGGTCTCAGCATGGTGGTGGCTGGTCCTGGAGGTCTTTGGCTGCCGTAGCCCTGGTCGGCGCGGGGAGGAAAGCTCAACCCACTCCCCTCCAAGGGACTCCGGGAAGGAACACCCAGGCGCGGGGGCAGAGACTGCACTGTTCTCGTCCGGGTTCTGGATTTTAAAGTCTCTGAGTCTTGGCCGCTGATGGGATTACACGGCGCCAGGGGGCCAGGTGGTGGGTGTTACCCCCGCCTACTGGAATTTGGAGGATCTGGGTGGAAGATGCTCGACTCCAATTCGAGTAGGCTTGGAAGTCTCGGCCCCGGAACCCGCGTGGCTTTGTCCCTCTGCCAGTACCTTCAGGTGTGCGGAGAGTGGTCTCAGCATGGTGGTGGCTGGTCCTGGAGGTCTTTGGCTGCCGTAGCCCTGGTCGGGGCGGGGAGGAAAGCTCAACCCACTCCCCTCCAAGGGACTCCGGGAAGGAACACCCAGGCGCGGGGGCAGAGACTGCACTGTTCTCGTCCAGGTTCTGGATTTTAAAGTCTCTGAGTCTTGGCCGCTGATGGGATTACACGGCGCCAGGGGGCCAGGTGGTGGGTGTTACCCCCGCCTACTGGAATTTGGAGGATCTGGGTGGAAGATGCTCGACTCCAATTCGAGTAGGCTTGGAGGTCTCGGCCCCGGAACCCGCGTGGCTTTGTCCCTCTGCCAGTACCTTCAGGTGTGCGGAGAGTGGTCTCAGCATGGTGGTGGCTGGTCCTGGAGGTCTTTGGCTGCCCTAGCCCTGGTCGGGGCGGGGAGGAAAGCTCAACCCACTCCCCTCCAAGGGACTCCGGGAAGGAACACCCAGGCGCGGGGGCAGAGACTGCACTGTTCTCGTCCGGGTTCTGGATTTTAAAGTCTCTGAGTCTTGGCCGCTGATGGGATTACACGGCGCCAGGGGGCCAGGTGGTGGGTGTTACCCCCGCCTACTGGAATTTGGAGGATCTGGGTGGAAGATGCTCGACTCCAATTCGAGTAGGCTTGGAGGTCTCGGCCCCGGAACCCGCGTGGCTTTGTCCCTCTGCCAGTACCTTCAGGTGTGCGGAGAGTGGTCTCAGCATGGTGGTGGCTGGTCCTGGAGGTCTTTGGCTGCCGTAGCCCTGGTCGGGGCGGGGAGGAAAGCTCAACCCACTCCCCTCCAAGGGACTCCGGGAAGGAACACCCAGGCGCGGGGGCAGAGACTGCACTGTTCTCGTCCGGGTTCTGGATTTTAAAGTCTCTGAGTCTTGGCCGCTGATGGGATTACACGGCGCCAGGGGGCCAGGTGGTGGGTGTTACCCCCGCCTACTGGAATTTGGAGGATCTGGGTGGAAGATACTCGACTCCAATTCGAGTAGGCTTGGAGGTCTCGGCCCCGGAACCCGCGTGGCTTTGTCCCTCTGCCAGTACCTTCAGGTGTGCGGAGAGTGGTCTCAGCATGGTGGTGGCTGGTCCTGGAGGTCTTTGGCTGCCGTAGCCCTGGTCGGGGCGGGGAGGAAAGCTCAACCCACTCCCCTCCAAGGGACTCCGGGAAGGAACACCCAGGCGCGGGGGCAGAGACTGCACTGTTCTCGTCCGGGTTCTGGATTTTAAAGTCTCTGAGTCTTGGCCGCTGATGGGATTACACGGCGCCAGGGGGCCAGGTGGTGGGTGTTACCCCCGCCTACTGGAATTTGGAGGATCTGGGTGGAAGATGCTCGACTCCAATTCGAGTAGGCTTGGAGGTCTCGGCCCCGGAACCCGCGTGGCTTTGTCCCTCTGCCAGTACCTTCAGGTGTGCGGAGAGTGGTCTCAGCATGGTGGTGGCTGGTCCTGGAGGTCTTTGGCTGCCGTAGCCCTGGTCGGGGCGGGGAGGAAAGCTCAACCCACTCCCCTCCAAGGGACTCCGGGAAGGAACACCCAGGCGCGGGGGCAGAGACTGCACTGTTCTCGTCCGGGTTCTGGATTTTAAAGTCTCTGAGTCTTGGCCGCTGATGGGATTACACGGCGCCAGGGGGCCAGGTGGTGGGTGTTACCCCCGCCTACTGGAATTTGGAGGATCTGGGTGGAAGATGCTCGACTCCAATTCGAGTAGGCTTGGAGGTCTCGGCCCCGGAACCCGCGTGGCTTTGTCCCTCTGCCAGTACCTTCAGGTGTGCGGAGAGTGGTCTCAGCATGGTGGTGGCTGGTCCTGGAGGTCTTTGGCTGCCGTAGTCCTGGTCGGGGCGGGGAGGAAAGCTCAACCCACTCCCCTCCAAGGGACTCCGGGAAGGAACACCCAGGCGCGGGGGCAGAGACTGCACTGTTCTCGTCCGGGTTCTGGATTTTAAAGTCTCTGAGTCTTGGCCGCTGATGGGATTACACGGCGCCAGGGGGCCAGGTGGTGGGTGTTACCCCCGCCTACTGGAATTTGGAGGATCTGGGTGGAAGATGCTCGACTCCAATTCGAGTAGGCTTGGAGGTCTCGGCCCCGGAACCCGCGTGGCTTTGTCCCTCTGCCAGTACCTTCAGGTGTGCGGAGAGTGGTCTCAGCATGGTGGTGGCTGGTCCTGGAGGTCTTTGGCTGCCGTAGCCCTGGTCGGGGCGGGGAGGAAAGCTCAACCCACTCCCCTCCAAGGGACTCCGGGAAGGAACACCCAGGCGCGGGGGCAGAGACTGCACTGTTCTCGTCCGGGTTCTGGATTTTAAAGTCTCTGAGTCTTGGCCGCTGATGGGATTACACGGCGCCAGGGGGCCAGGTGGTGGGTGTTACCCCCGCCTACTGGAATTTGGAGGATCTGGGTGGAAGATGCTCGACTCCAATTCGAGTAGGCTTGGAGGTCTCGGCCCCGGAACCCGCGTGGCTTTGTCCCTCTGCCAGTACCTTCAGGTGTGCGGAGAGTGGTCTCAGCATGGTGGTGGCTGGTCCTGGAGGTCTTTGGCTGCCGTAGCCCTGGTCGGGGCGGGGAGGAAAGCTCAACCCACTCCCCTCCAAGGGACTCCGGGAAGGAACACCCAGGCGCGGGGGCAGAGACTGCACTGTTCTCGTCCGGGTTCTGGATTTTAAAGTCTCTGAGTCTTGGCCGCTGATGGGATTACACGGCGCCAGGGGGCCAGGTGGTGGGTGTTACCCCCGCCTACTGGAATTTGGAGGATCTGGGTGGAAGATGCTCGACTCCAATTCGAGTAGGCTTGGAGGTCTCGGCCCCGGAACCCGCGTGGCTTTGTCCCTCTGCCAGTACCTTCAGGTGTGCGGAGAGTGGTCTCAGCATGGTGGTGGCTGGTCCAGGAGGTCTTTGGCTGCCGTAGCCCTGGTCGGGGCGGGGGGGAAAGCTCAACCCACTCCCCTCCAAGGGACTCCGGGAAGGAACACCCAGGCGCGGGGGCAGAGACTGCACTGTTCTCGTCCAGGTTCTGGATTTTAAAGTCTCTGAGTCTTGGCCACTGATGGGATTACACGGCGCCAGGGGGCCAGGTGGTGGGTGTTACCCCCGCCTACTGGAATTTGGAGGATCTGGGTGGAAGATGCTCGACTCCAATTCGAGTAGGCTTGGAGGTCTCGGCCCCGGAACCCGCGTGGCTTTGTCCCTCTGCCAGTACCTTCAGGTGTGCGGAGAGTGGTCTCAGCATGGTGGTGGCTGGTCCTGGAGGTCTTTGGTTGCCGTAGCCCTGGTCGGGGCGGGGAGGAAAGCTCAAACCACTCCCCTCCAAGGGACTCCGGGAAGGAACACCCAGGCGCGGGGGCAGAGACTGCACAGTTCTCGTCCGGGTTCTGGATTTTAAAGTCTCTGAGTCTTGGCCGCTGATGGGATTACACGGCGCCAGGGGGCCAGGTGGTGGGTGTTACCCCCGCCTACTGGAATTTGGAGGATCTGGGTGGAAGATGCTCGACTCCAATTCGAGTAGGCTTGGAGGTCTCGGCCCCGGAACCCGCGTGGCTTTGTCCCTCTGCCAGTACCTTCAGGTGTGCGGAGAGTGGTCTCAGCATGGTGGTGGCTGGTCCTGGAGGTCTTTGGCTGCCGTAGCCCTGGTCGGGGCGGGGAGGAAAGCTCAACCCACTCCCCTCCAAGGGACTCCGGGAAGGAACACCCAGGCGCGGGGGCAGAGACTGCACTGTTCTCGTCCAGGTTCTGGATTTTAAAGTCTCTGAGTCTTGGCCGCTGATGGGATTACACGGCGCCAGGGGGCCAGGTGGTGGGTGTTACCCCCGCCTACTGGAATTTGGAGGATCTGGGTGGAAGATGCTCGACTCCAATTCGAGTAGGCTTGGAGGTCTCGGCCCCGGAACCAGTGTGGCTTTGTCCCTCTGCCAGTACCTTCAGGTGTGCGGAGAGTGGTCTCAGCATGGTGGTGGCTGGTCCTGGAGGTCTTTGGCTGCCGTAGCCCTGGTCGGGGCGGGGAGGAAAGCTCAACCCACTCCCCTCCAAGGGACTCCGGGAAGGAACACCCAGGCGCGGGGGCAGAGACTGCACTGTTCTCGTCCGGGTTCTGGATTTTAAAGTCTCTGAGTCTTGGCCGCTGATGGGATTACACGGCGCCAGGGGGCCAGGTGGTGGGTGTTACCCCCGCCTACTGGAATTTGGAGGATCTAGGTGGAAGATGCTCGACTCCAATTCGAGTAGGCTTGGAGGTCTCGGCCCCGGAACCCGCGTGGCTTTGTCCCTCTGCCAGTACCTTCAGGTGTGCGGAGAGTGGTATCAGCATGGTGGTGGCTGGTCCTGGAGGTCTTTGGCTGCCGTAGCCCTGGTCGGGGCGGGGAGGAAAGCTCAACCCACTCCCCTCCAAGGGACTCCGGGAAGGAACACCCAGGTGCGGGGGCAGAGACTGCACTGTTCTCGTCCAGGTTCTGGATTTTAAAGTCTCTGAGTCTTGGCCGCTGATGGGATTACACGGCGCCAGGGGGCCAGGTGGTGGGTGTTACCCCCGCCTACTGGAATTTGGAGGATCTGGGTGGAAGATGCTCGACTCCAATTCGAGTAGGCTTGGAGGTCTCGGCCCCGGAACCCGCGTTGCTTTGTCCCTCTGCCAGTACCTTCAGGTGTGCGGAGAGTGGTCTCAGCATGGTGGTGGCTGGTCCTGGAGGTCTTTGGCTGCCGTAGCCCTGGTCGGCGCGGGGAGGAAAGCTCAACCCACTCCCCTCCAAGGGACTCCGGGAAGGAACACCCAGGCGCGGGGGCAGAGACTGCACTGTTCTCGTCCGGGTTCTGGATTTTAAAGTCTCTGAGTCTTGGCCGCTGATGGGATTACACGGCGCCAGGGGGCCAGGTGGTGGGTGTTACCCCCGCCTACTGGAATTTGGAGGATCTGGGTGGAAGATGCTCGACTCCAATTCGAGTAGGCTTGGAAGTCTCGGCCCCGGAACCCGCGTGGCTTTGTCCCTCTGCCAGTACCTTCAGGTGTGCGGAGAGTGGTCTCAGCATGGTGGTGGCTGGTCCTGGAGGTCTTTGGCTGCCGTAGCCCTGGTCGGGGCGGGGAGGAAAGCTCAACCCACTCCCCTCCAAGGGACTCCGGGAAGGAACACCCAGGCGCGGGGGCAGAGACTGCACTGTTCTCGTCCAGGTTCTGGATTTTAAAGTCTCTGAGTCTTGGCCGCTGATGGGATTACACGGTGCCAGGGGGCCAGGTGGTGGGTGTTACCCCCGCCTACTGGAATTTGGAGGATCTGGGTGGAAGATGCTCGACTCCAATTCGAGTAGGCTTGGAGGTCTCGGCCCCGGAACCCGCGTGGCTTTGTCCCTCTGCCAGTACCTTCAGGTGTGCGGAGAGTGGTCTCAGCATGGTGGTGGCTGGTCCTGGAGGTCTTTGGCTGCCGTAGCCCTGGTCGGGGCGGGGAGGAAAGCTCAACCCACTCCCCTCCAAGGGACTCCGGGAAGGAACACCCAGGCGCGGGGGCAGAGACTGCACTGTTCTCGTCCGGGTTCTGGATTTTAAAGTCTCTGAGTCTTGGCCGCTGATGGGATTACACGGCGCCAGGGGGCCAGGTGGTGGGTGTTACCCCCGCCTACTGGAATTTGGAGGATCTGGGTGGAAGATGCTCGACTCCAATTCGAGTAGGCTTGGAGGTCTCGGCCCCGGAACCCGTGTGGCTTTGTCCCTCTGCCAGTACCTTCAGGTGTGCGGAGAGTGGTCTCAGCATGGTGGTGGCTGGTCCTGGAGGTCTTTGGCTGCCGTAGCCCTGGTCGGGGCGGGGAGGAAAGCTCAACCCACTCCCCTCCAAGGGACTCCGGGAAGGAACACCCAGGCGCGGGGGCAGAGACTGCACTGTTCTCGTCCGGGTTCTGGATTTTAAAGTCTCTGAGTCTTGGCCGCTGATGGGATTACACGGCGCCAGGGGGCCAGGTGGTGGGTGTTACCCCCGCCTACTGGAATTTGGAGGATCTGGGTGGAAGATGCTCGACTCCAATTCGAGTAGGCTTGGAGGTCTCGGCCCCGGAACCCGCGTGGCTTTGTCCCTCTGCCAGTACCTTCAGGTGTGCGGAGAGTGGTCTCAGCATGGTGGTGGCTGGTCCAGGAGGTCTTTGGCTGCCGTAGCCCTGGTCGGGGCGGGGGGGAAAGCTCAACCCACTCCCCTCCAAGGGACTCCGGGAAGGAACACCCAGGCGCGGGGGCAGAGACTGCACTGTTCTCGTCCGGGTTCTGGATTTTAAAGTCTCTGAGTCTTGGCCGCTGATGGGATTACACGGCGCCAGGGGGCCAGGTGGTGGGTGTTACCCCCGCCTACTGGAATTTGGAGGATCTGGGTGGAAGATGCTCGACTCCAATTCGAGTAGGCTTGGAGGTCTCGGCCCCGGAACCCGCGTGGCTTTGTCCCTCTGCCAGTACCTTCAGGTGTGCGGAGAGTGGTCTCAGCATGGTGGTGGCTGGTCCTGGAGGTCTTTGGCTGCCGTAGCCCTGGTCGGGGCGGGGAGGAAAGCTCAACCCACTCCCCTCCAAGGGACTCCGGGAAGGAACACCCAGGCGCGGGGGCAGAGACTGCACTGTTCTCGTCCGGGTTCTGGATTTTAAAGTCTCTGAGTCTTGGCCGCTGATGGGATTACACGGCGCCAGGGGGCCAGGTGGTGGGTGTTACCCCCGCCTACTGGAATTTGGAGGATCTGGGTGGAAGATGCTCGACTCCAATTCGAGTAGGCTTGGAGGTCTCGGCCCCGGAACCCGCGTGGCTTTGTCCCTCTGCCAGTACCTTCAGGTGTGCGGAGAGTGGTCTCAGCATGGTGGTGGCTGGTCCTGGAGGTCTTTGGCTGCCGTAGTCCTGGTCGGGGCGGGGAGGAAAGCTCAACCCACTCCCCTCCAAGGGACTCCGGGAAGGAACACCCAGGCGCGGGGGCAGAGACTGCACTGTTCTCGTCCGGGTTCTGGATTTTAAAGTCTCTGAGTCTTGGCCGCTGATGGGATTACACGGCGCCAGGGGGCCAGGTGGTGGGTGTTACCCCCGCCTACTGGAATTTGGAGGATCTGGGTGGAAGATGCTCGACTCCAATTCGAGTAGGCTTGGAGGTCTCGGCCCCGGAACCCGCGTGGCTTTGTCCCTCTGCCAGTACCTTCAGGTGTGCGGAGAGTGGTCTCAGCATGGTGGTGGCTGGTCCTGGAGGTCTTTGGCTGCCGTAGCCCTGGTCGGGGCGGGGAGGAAAGCTCAACCCACTCCCCTCCAAGGGACTCCGGGAAGGAACACCCAGGCGCGGGGGCAGAGACTGCACTGTTCTCGTCCGGGTTCTGGATTTTAAAGTCTCTGAGTCTTGGCCGCTGATGGGATTACACGGCGCCAGGGGGCCAGGTGGTGGGTGTTACCCCCGCCTACTGGAATTTGGAGGATCTGGGTGGAAGATGCTCGACTCCAATTCGAGTAGGCTTGGAGGTCTCGGCCCCGGAACCCGTGTGGCTTTGTCCCTCTGCCAGTACCTTCAGGTGTGCGGAGAGTGGTCTCAGCATGGTGGTGGCTGGTCCTGGAGGTCTTTGGCTGCCGTAGCCCTGGTCGGGGCGGGGAGGAAAGCTCAACCCACTCCCCTCCAAGGGACTCCGGGAAGGAACACCCAGGCGCGGGGGCAGAGACTGCACTGTTCTCGTCCGGGTTCTGGATTTTAAAGTCTCTGAGTCTTGGCCGCTGATGGGATTACACGGCGCCAGGGGGCCAGGTGGTGGGTGTTACCCCCGCCTACTGGAATTTGGAGGATCTGGGTGGAAGATGCTCGACTCCAATTCGAGTAGGCTTGGAGGTCTCGGCCCCGGAACCCGCGTGGCTTTGTCCCTCTGCCAGTACCTTCAGGTGTGCGGAGAGTGGTCTCAGCATGGTGGTGGCTGGTCCAGGAGGTCTTTGGCTGCCGTAGCCCTGGTCGGGGCGGGGGGGAAAGCTCAACCCACTCCCCTCCAAGGGACTCCGGGAAGGAACACCCAGGCGCGGGGGCAGAGACTGCACTGTTCTCGTCCAGGTTCTGGATTTTAAAGTCTCTGAGTCTTGGCCACTGATGGGATTACACGGCGCCAGGGGGCCAGGTGGTGGGTGTTACCCCCGCCTACTGGAATTTGGAGGATCTGGGTGGAAGATGCTCGACTCCAATTCGAGTAGGCTTGGAGGTCTCGGCCCCGGAACCCGCGTGGCTTTGTCCCTCTGCCAGTACCTTCAGGTGTGCGGAGAGTGGTCTCAGCATGGTGGTGGCTGGTCCTGGAGGTCTTTGGTTGCCGTAGCCCTGGTCGGGGCGGGGAGGAAAGCTCAACCCACTCCCCTCCAAGGGACTCCGGGAAGGAACACCCAGGCGCGGGGGCAGAGACTGCACTGTTCTCGTCCGGGTTCTGGATTTTAAAGTCTCTGAGTCTTGGCCGCTGATGGGATTACACGGCGCCAGGGGGCCAGGTGGTGGGTGTTACCCCCGCCTACTGGAATTTGGAGGATCTGGGTGGAAGATGCTCGACTCCAATTCGAGTAGGCTTGGAGGTCTCGGCCCCGGAACCCGCGTGGCTTTGTCCCTCTGCCAGTACCTTCAGGTGTGCGGAGAGTGGTCTCAGCATGGTGGTGGCTGGTCCTGGAGGTCTTTGGCTGCCGTAGCCCTGGTCGGGGCGGGGAGGAAAGCTCAACCCACTCCCCTCCAAGGGACTCCGGGAAGGAACACCCAGGCGCGGGGGCAGAGACTGCACTGTCTCGTCCGGGTTCTGGATTTTAAAGTCTCTGAGTCTTGGCCGCTGATGGGATTACACGGCGCCAGGGGGCCAGGTGGTGGGTGTTACCCCCGCCTACTGGAATTTGGAGGATCTGGGTGGAAGATGCTCGACTCCAATTCGAGTAGGCTTGGAGGTCTCGGCCCCGGAACCCGCGTGGCTTTGTCCCTCTGCCAGTACCTTCAGGTGTGCGGAGAGTGGTCTCAGCATGGTGGTGGCTGGTCCTGGAGGTCTTTGGCTGCCGTAGCCCTGGTCGGGGCGGGGAGGAAAGCTCAACCCACTCCCCTCCAAGGGACTCCGGGAAGGAACACCCAGGCGCGGGGGCAGAGACTGCACTGTTCTCGTCCGGGTTCTGGATTTTAAAGTCTCTGAGTCTTGGCCGCTGATGGGATTACACGGCGCCAGGGGGCCAGGTGGTGGGTGTTACCCCCGCCTACTGGAATTTGGAGGATCTGGGTGGAAGATGCTCGACTCCAATTCGAGTAGGCTTGGAGGTCTCGGCCCCGGAACCCGCGTGGCTTTGTCCCTCTGCCAGTACCTTCAGGTGTGCGGAGAGTGGTCTCAGCATGGTGGTGGCTGGTCCTGGAGGTCTTTGGCTGCCGTAGCCCTGGTCGGGGCGGGGAGGAAAGCTCAACCCACTCCCCTCCAAGGGACTCCGGGAAGGAACACCCAGGCGCGGGGGCAGAGACTGCACTGTTCTCGTCCGGGTTCTGGATTTTAAAGTCTCTGAGTCTTGGCCGCTGATGGGATTACACGGCGCCAGGGGGCCAGGTGGTGGGTGTTACCCCCGCCTACTGGAATTTGGAGGATCTGGGTGGAAGATGCTCGACTCCAATTCGAGTAGGCTTGGAGGTCTCGGCCCCGGAACCCGCGTGGCTTTGTCCCTCTGCCAGTACCTTCAGGTGTGCGGAGAGTGGTCTCAGCATGGTGGTGGCTGGTCCTGGAGGTCTTTGGCTGCCGTAGCCCTGGTCGGGGCGGGGAGGAAAGCTCAACCCACTCCCCTCCAAGGGACTCCGGGAAGGAACACCCAGGCGCGGGGGCAGAGACTGCACTGTTCTCGTCCGGGTTCTGGATTTTAAAGTCTCTGAGTCTTGGCCGCTGATGGGATTACACGGCGCCAGGGGGCCAGGTGGTGGGTGTTACCCCCGCCTACTGGAATTTGGAGGATCTGGGTGGAAGATGCTCGACTCCAATTCGAGTAGGCTTGGAGGTCTCGGCCCCGGAACCCGCGTGGCTTTGTCCCTCTGCCAGTACCTTCAGGTGTGCGGAGAGTGGTCTCAGCATGGTGGTGGCTGGTCCTGGAGGTCTTTGGCTGCCGTAGCCCTGGTCGGGGCGGGGAGGAAAGCTCAACCCACTCCCCTCCAAGGGACTCCGGGAAGGAACACCCAGGCGCGGGGGCAGAGACTGCACTGTTCTCGTCCGGGTTCTGGATTTTAAAGTCTCTGAGTCTTGGCCGCTGATGGGATTACACGGCGCCAGGGGGCCAGGTGGTGGGTGTTACCCCCGCCTACTGGAATTTGGAGGATCTGGGTGGAAGATGCTCGACTCCAATTCGAGTAGGCTTGGAGGTCTCGGCCCCGGAACCCGCGTGGCTTTGTCCCTCTGCCAGTACCTTCAGGTGTGCGGAGAGTGGTCTCAGCATGGTGGTGGCTGGTCCTGGAGGTCTTTGGCTGCCGTAGCCCTGGTCGGGGCGGGGAGGAAAGCTCAACCCACTCCCCTCCAAGGGACTCCGGGAAGGAACACCCAGGCGCGGGGGCAGAGACTGCACTGTTCTCGTCCGGGTTCTGGATTTTAAAGTCTCTGAGTCTTGGCCGCTGATGGGATTACACGGCGCCAGGGGGCCAGGTGGTGGGTGTTACCCCCGCCTACTGGAATTTGGAGGATCTGGGTGGAAGATGCTCGACTCCAATTCGAGTAGGCTTGGAGGTCTCGGCCCCGGAACCCGCGTGGCTTTGTCCCTCTGCCAGTACCTTCAGGTGTGCGGAGAGTGGTCTCAGCATGGTGGTGGCTGGTCCTGGAGGTCTTTGGCTGCCGTAGCCCTGGTCGGGGCGGGGAGGAAAGCTCAACCCACTCCCCTCCAAGGGACTCCGGGAAGGAACACCCAGGCGCGGGGGCAGAGACTGCACTGTTCTCGTCCGGGTTCTGGATTTTAAAGTCTCTGAGTCTTGGCCGCTGATGGGATTACACGGCGCCAGGGGGCCAGGTGGTGGGTGTTACCCCCGCCTACTGGAATTTGGAGGATCTGGGTGGAAGATGCTCGACTCCAATTCGAGTAGGCTTGGAGGTCTCGGCCCCGGAACCCGCGTGGCTTTGTCCCTCTGCCAGTACCTTCAGGTGTGCGGAGAGTGGTCTCAGCATGGTGGTGGCTGGTCCTGGAGGTCTTTGGCTGCCGTAGCCCTGGTCGGGGCGGGGAGGAAAGCTCAACCCACTCCCCTCCAAGGGACTCCGGGAAGGAACACCCAGGCGCGGGGGCAGAGACTGCACTGTTCTCGTCCGGGTTCTGGATTTTAAAGTCTCTGAGTCTTGGCCGCTGATGGGATTACACGGCGCCAGGGGGCCAGGTGGTGGGTGTTACCCCCGCCTACTGGAATTTGGAGGATCTGGGTGGAAGATGCTCGACTCCAATTCGAGTAGGCTTGGAGGTCTCGGCCCCGGAACCCGCGTGGCTTTGTCCCTCTGCCAGTACCTTCAGGTGTGCGGAGAGTGGTCTCAGCATGGTGGTGGCTGGTCCTGGAGGTCTTTGGCTGCCGTAGCCCTGGTCGGGGCGGGGAGGAAAGCTCAACCCACTCCCCTCCAAGGGACTCCGGGAAGGAACACCCAGGCGCGGGGGCAGAGACTGCACTGTTCTCGTCCGGGTTCTGGATTTTAAAGTCTCTGAGTCTTGGCCGCTGATGGGATTACACGGCGCCAGGGGGCCAGGTGGTGGGTGTTACCCCCGCCTACTGGAATTTGGAGGATCTGGGTGGAAGATGCTCGACTCCAATTCGAGTAGGCTTGGAGGTCTCGGCCCCGGAACCCGCGTGGCTTTGTCCCTCTGCCAGTACCTTCAGGTGTGCGGAGAGTGGTCTCAGCATGGTGGTGGCTGGTCCTGGAGGTCTTTGGCTGCCGTAGCCCTGGTCGGGGCGGGGAGGAAAGCTCAACCCACTCCCCTCCAAGGGACTCCGGGAAGGAACACCCAGGCGCGGGGGCAGAGACTGCACTGTTCTCGTCCGGGTTCTGGATTTTAAAGTCTCTGAGTCTTGGCCGCTGATGGGATTACACGGCGCCAGGGGGCCAGGTGGTGGGTGTTACCCCCGCCTACTGGAATTTGGAGGATCTGGGTGGAAGATGCTCGACTCCAATTCGAGTAGGCTTGGAGGTCTCGGCCCCGGAACCCGCGTGGCTTTGTCCCTCTGCCAGTACCTTCAGGTGTGCGGAGAGTGGTCTCAGCATGGTGGTGGCTGGTCCTGGAGGTCTTTGGCTGCCGTAGCCCTGGTCGGGGCGGGGAGGAAAGCTCAACCCACTCCCCTCCAAGGGACTCCGGGAAGGAACACCCAGGCGCGGGGGCAGAGACTGCACTGTTCTCGTCCGGGTTCTGGATTTTAAAGTCTCTGAGTCTTGGCCGCTGATGGGATTACACGGCGCCAGGGGGCCAGGTGGTGGGTGTTACCCCCGCCTACTGGAATTTGGAGGATCTGGGTGGAAGATGCTCGACTCCAATTCGAGTAGGCTTGGAGGTCTCGGCCCCGGAACCCGCGTGGCTTTGTCCCTCTGCCAGTACCTTCAGGTGTGCGGAGAGTGGTCTCAGCATGGTGGTGGCTGGTCCTGGAGGTCTTTGGCTGCCGTAGCCCTGGTCGGGGCGGGGAGGAAAGCTCAACCCACTCCCCTCCAAGGGACTCCGGGAAGGAACACCCAGGCGCGGGGGCAGAGACTGCACTGTTCTCGTCCGGGTTCTGGATTTTAAAGTCTCTGAGTCTTGGCCGCTGATGGGATTACACGGCGCCAGGGGGCCAGGTGGTGGGTGTTACCCCCGCCTACTGGAATTTGGAGGATCTGGGTGGAAGATGCTCGACTCCAATTCGAGTAGGCTTGGAGGTCTCGGCCCCGGAACCCGCGTGGCTTTGTCCCTCTGCCAGTACCTTCAGGTGTGCGGAGAGTGGTCTCAGCATGGTGGTGGCTGGTCCTGGAGGTCTTTGGCTGCCGTAGCCCTGGTCGGGGCGGGGAGGAAAGCTCAACCCACTCCCCTCCAAGGGACTCCGGGAAGGAACACCCAGGCGCGGGGGCAGAGACTGCACTGTTCTCGTCCGGGTTCTGGATTTTAAAGTCTCTGAGTCTTGGCCGCTGATGGGATTACACGGCGCCAGGGGGCCAGGTGGTGGGTGTTACCCCCGCCTACTGGAATTTGGAGGATCTGGGTGGAAGATGCTCGACTCCAATTCGAGTAGGCTTGGAGGTCTCGGCCCCGGAACCCGCGTGGCTTTGTCCCTCTGCCAGTACCTTCAGGTGTGCGGAGAGTGGTCTCAGCATGGTGGTGGCTGGTCCTGGAGGTCTTTGGCTGCCGTAGCCCTGGTCGGGGCGGGGAGGAAAGCTCAACCCACTCCCCTCCAAGGGACTCCGGGAAGGAACACCCAGGCGCGGGGGCAGAGACTGCACTGTTCTCGTCCGGGTTCTGGATTTTAAAGTCTCTGAGTCTTGGCCGCTGATGGGATTACACGGCGCCAGGGGGCCAGGTGGTGGGTGTTACCCCCGCCTACTGGAATTTGGAGGATCTGGGTGGAAGATGCTCGACTCCAATTCGAGTAGGCTTGGAGGTCTCGGCCCCGGAACCCGCGTGGCTTTGTCCCTCTGCCAGTACCTTCAGGTGTGCGGAGAGTGGTCTCAGCATGGTGGTGGCTGGTCCTGGAGGTCTTTGGCTGCCGTAGCCCTGGTCGGGGCGGGGAGGAAAGCTCAACCCACTCCCCTCCAAGGGACTCCGGGAAGGAACACCCAGGCGCGGGGGCAGAGACTGCACTGTTCTCGTCCGGGTTCTGGATTTTAAAGTCTCTGAGTCTTGGCCGCTGATGGGATTACACGGCGCCAGGGGGCCAGGTGGTGGGTGTTACCCCCGCCTACTGGAATTTGGAGGATCTGGGTGGAAGATGCTCGACTCCAATTCGAGTAGGCTTGGAGGTCTCGGCCCCGGAACCCGCGTGGCTTTGTCCCTCTGCCAGTACCTTCAGGTGTGCGGAGAGTGGTCTCAGCATGGTGGTGGCTGGTCCTGGAGGTCTTTGGCTGCCGTAGCCCTGGTCGGGGCGGGGAGGAAAGCTCAACCCACTCCCCTCCAAGGGACTCCGGGAAGGAACACCCAGGCGCGGGGGCAGAGACTGCACTGTTCTCGTCCGGGTTCTGGATTTTAAAGTCTCTGAGTCTTGGCCGCTGATGGGATTACACGGCGCCAGGGGGCCAGGTGGTGGGTGTTACCCCCGCCTACTGGAATTTGGAGGATCTGGGTGGAAGATGCTCGACTCCAATTCGAGTAGGCTTGGAGGTCTCGGCCCCGGAACCCGCGTGGCTTTGTCCCTCTGCCAGTACCTTCAGGTGTGCGGAGAGTGGTCTCAGCATGGTGGTGGCTGGTCCTGGAGGTCTTTGGCTGCCGTAGCCCTGGTCGGGGCGGGGAGGAAAGCTCAACCCACTCCCCTCCAAGGGACTCCGGGAAGGAACACCCAGGCGCGGGGGCAGAGACTGCACTGTTCTCGTCCGGGTTCTGGATTTTAAAGTCTCTGAGTCTTGGCCGCTGATGGGATTACACGGCGCCAGGGGGCCAGGTGGTGGGTGTTACCCCCGCCTACTGGAATTTGGAGGATCTGGGTGGAAGATGCTCGACTCCAATTCGAGTAGGCTTGGAGGTCTCGGCCCCGGAACCCGCGTGGCTTTGTCCCTCTGCCAGTACCTTCAGGTGTGCGGAGAGTGGTCTCAGCATGGTGGTGGCTGGTCCTGGAGGTCTTTGGCTGCCGTAGCCCTGGTCGGGGCGGGGAGGAAAGCTCAACCCACTCCCCTCCAAGGGACTCCGGGAAGGAACACCCAGGCGCGGGGGCAGAGACTGCACTGTTCTCGTCCGGGTTCTGGATTTTAAAGTCTCTGAGTCTTGGCCGCTGATGGGATTACACGGCGCCAGGGGGCCAGGTGGTGGGTGTTACCCCCGCCTACTGGAATTTGGAGGATCTGGGTGGAAGATGCTCGACTCCAATTCGAGTAGGCTTGGAGGTCTCGGCCCCGGAACCCGCGTGGCTTTGTCCCTCTGCCAGTACCTTCAGGTGTGCGGAGAGTGGTCTCAGCATGGTGGTGGCTGGTCCTGGAGGTCTTTGGCTGCCGTAGCCCTGGTCGGGGCGGGGAGGAAAGCTCAACCCACTCCCCTCCAAGGGACTCCGGGAAGGAACACCCAGGCGCGGGGGCAGAGACTGCACTGTTCTCGTCCGGGTTCTGGATTTTAAAGTCTCTGAGTCTTGGCCGCTGATGGGATTACACGGCGCCAGGGGGCCAGGTGGTGGGTGTTACCCCCGCCTACTGGAATTTGGAGGATCTGGGTGGAAGATGCTCGACTCCAATTCGAGTAGGCTTGGAGGTCTCGGCCCCGGAACCCGCGTGGCTTTGTCCCTCTGCCAGTACCTTCAGGTGTGCGGAGAGTGGTCTCAGCATGGTGGTGGCTGGTCCTGGAGGTCTTTGGCTGCCGTAGCCCTGGTCGGGGCGGGGAGGAAAGCTCAACCCACTCCCCTCCAAGGGACTCCGGGAAGGAACACCCAGGCGCGGGGGCAGAGACTGCACTGTTCTCGTCCGGGTTCTGGATTTTAAAGTCTCTGAGTCTTGGCCGCTGATGGGATTACACGGCGCCAGGGGGCCAGGTGGTGGGTGTTACCCCCGCCTACTGGAATTTGGAGGATCTGGGTGGAAGATGCTCGACTCCAATTCGAGTAGGCTTGGAGGTCTCGGCCCCGGAACCCGCGTGGCTTTGTCCCTCTGCCAGTACCTTCAGGTGTGCGGAGAGTGGTCTCAGCATGGTGGTGGCTGGTCCTGGAGGTCTTTGGCTGCCGTAGCCCTGGTCGGGGCGGGGAGGAAAGCTCAACCCACTCCCCTCCAAGGGACTCCGGGAAGGAACACCCAGGCGCGGGGGCAGAGACTGCACTGTTCTCGTCCGGGTTCTGGATTTTAAAGTCTCTGAGTCTTGGCCGCTGATGGGATTACACGGCGCCAGGGGGCCAGGTGGTGGGTGTTACCCCCGCCTACTGGAATTTGGAGGATCTGGGTGGAAGATGCTCGACTCCAATTCGAGTAGGCTTGGAGGTCTCGGCCCCGGAACCCGCGTGGCTTTGTCCCTCTGCCAGTACCTTCAGGTGTGCGGAGAGTGGTCTCAGCATGGTGGTGGCTGGTCCTGGAGGTCTTTGGCTGCCGTAGCCCTGGTCGGGGCGGGGAGGAAAGCTCAACCCACTCCCCTCCAAGGGACTCCGGGAAGGAACACCCAGGCGCGGGGGCAGAGACTGCACTGTTCTCGTCCGGGTTCTGGATTTTAAAGTCTCTGAGTCTTGGCCGCTGATGGGATTACACGGCGCCAGGGGGCCAGGTGGTGGGTGTTACCCCCGCCTACTGGAATTTGGAGGATCTGGGTGGAAGATGCTCGACTCCAATTCGAGTAGGCTTGGAGGTCTCGGCCCCGGAACCCGCGTGGCTTTGTCCCTCTGCCAGTACCTTCAGGTGTGCGGAGAGTGGTCTCAGCATGGTGGTGGCTGGTCCTGGAGGTCTTTGGCTGCCGTAGCCCTGGTCGGGGCGGGGAGGAAAGCTCAACCCACTCCCCTCCAAGGGACTCCGGGAAGGAACACCCAGGCGCGGGGGCAGAGACTGCACTGTTCTCGTCCGGGTTCTGGATTTTAAAGTCTCTGAGTCTTGGCCGCTGATGGGATTACACGGCGCCAGGGGGCCAGGTGGTGGGTGTTACCCCCGCCTACTGGAATTTGGAGGATCTGGGTGGAAGATGCTCGACTCCAAATCGAGTAGGCTTGGAGGTCTCGGCCCTGGAACCCGCGTGGCTTTGTCCCTCTGCCAGTACCTTCAGGTGTGCGGAGAGTGGTCTCAGCATGGTGGTGGCTGGTCCTGGAGGTCTTTGGCTGCCGTAGCCCTGGTCGGGGCGGGGAGGAAAGCTCAACCCACTCCCCTCCAAGGGACTCCGGGAAGGAACACCCAGGCGCGGGGGCAGAGTAGGACCTCACCAAGATAAAATCTGCTGAATATCTGGGTACGCGGGTTTTTGTGACTGAAATCTCCAGGCTTTCCTGGGGGCGAAATGGGCTACCACTCCCTACCTCCTTGAACTTCTGGAAGCCTTGACAGTCACATAGACACCCCAAAGCTGCCACCCAATTAAAATTCTATTCCAGCTCTTCCACCCTGAGAGAAACATTGTGTGCCCTGAATAGGCACCATGACATCTTAGCACCTGTATCGTAAACCATAACACCTAAGGAAATGGAGAGAGCAAGAATGGGGTGGGGGGTGTATCGGGGGATGGTGGTAGGGAAACAGGGACATTGGTGATGGGCGATATACACTGGTGAGAAACGGTGCTGTGGTTGGACATCATGGGGAACTGAAGTCACAGGCCTGAGCAGGAGAGTTAGGGCTCCCAGAGTGTCTCTTGCCTCCCCAGCCCTGCCTGGAACCCTGTGCTCACTGCGTCTACCCAGGTTGTCTGCTCTACCACCATCAGGGAACAGAAGGCCAGGATGTTCCAGGTGTCAGTGACTGGTTCCCGCTGACCCGGTTCTGGAACCAGGAACGCTCTTTGGCTGTGGTCAGCTCCATCTCTCCCATGGCAGCTCCTTGGGCTATTTCCTGGGTGGTGCGCCATGCTGAATGTGTTCCTGATTTTGGGACTGGATCTCCTGTGGAAACTGAGGCATTCACATCTTCCTGTTCCTCAGCAGAACTCAATGCTGACTCTGACTCCAGCTGCACAGGTGGAGACTCCGGTGCTGCTAATGGGTCCTTGGGGTGCTTGAGCACTGTCTTGTCATCAAAGACAGAGGCTGTTTTCTCAACACGGGGTGATGCTGCAATTATCTCTGACTCCAGGGCCTACTCTCTTGTGGGTTCTGATGATGTGAAAGAGGCCAATGCATCTTCCTGCACCAAAGCAGTAGGCAGGTTTGATGCTGTCTCTAGCTGCACAGTTGTAAGCTCAGGTGCTGCGGATGGGTCCTGAAGTGCTGTCTCTTCATCAACAATGGAGGCTGTTTGCTCAACAGTGTTTGATGCAAGGAGCTGTAAGTGGCACTGATTCTGGGGCTGGCTCTCCTGTAGGATTTGAGACCTTCAGATCTTTCTGCTTCTAAGCAGAGCGTTGAGCTGACTTTGCTGCAGCTGCACGGGTGGAAACTCAGGTACTGCTGATGGACCTGTGTCTGCATCAACAACAGAGGCTCTTTCACCAACAGTGGGAGATATTGGAAGTGACTCTGTCATATGTTGGAAGGCACCCACATACTTTGTAACTCACAACCATGTGCACAATTTCATAGTCTTTTATTTTGCTTTTACTTTTCACATCAAAGAATTTATTTTTATGTAGTTTGAGGTGAACACTTCATTAGCTATTGCATGTGTGGAAAAGCTTTTATTTTGCAATCATATTTGCATAATAATTTTGAAAAGTATTCTTGGCTATAAATTTTTCATCATCATCCTGTTGCTCATCGATTGCCTCGAGCCGGCCCCAGTGACTTCTCCTTTGTCCTAGCCATGAGATTTTAAAAATTGCCACATTCAAGGCTATTTCAGGGTCAAGAGAATGAGACCCATCATTATTACTGGTTGTTGGCATATTGAATATGCCATGGGGAGTTTGCCAGACTCTGCCGTGTGGGCAGGATACTCTTGGTAGCCTGTCTGGTTCTCTAGAGTAAGAACTAGATAATAAGAGGTTGTGCGGACATTGGCGGCCATGCGCTTCCAGGAGCTGGATTTTGAGCACTTTATTTTACGTTTTATTTATTTATTATTTATTTTTTATTGAATCACTGTGAGATACAGTTACAAAGATTTTATGATTGATTTTCAGTCAATGATGGAACAACCCTCTCTGCACCACTGAGCATTTTCCACCACCAATGTCTCCAGTATCCCTCCTATCATCCCCAACCCATCACACCTCCTTCCTCTGTGGCAGGCACTTTCCTTCTTAATCTCTACTTTTGGACATCATGGTTTACAATACAGATACTGAGAGGCCATCATGTTTGGTCCCGAGTCAATTTTAGCACATATCTCTCATCCCAAGCCATCCCTACAACCATCATGGCCCCTTCTCCATCCCCATTGCCTTCTCACCCAGCACACGAAATAGTCTTCCAATCCATGGAGCAATCCTCCTTGTTCTTGTCTCTGCTGACCTTGGGTGTTAATCTCATATTATGTTATTTTACATCCCATCATTTTACTTTGATAAGGAACTTAAGGAAAATCTTAAGTCTTTTCTTACGTTTTGGGATTTCTCAGTTACTGTTTCTTTGTGAATAGGTTTCTACTGGAATGTCTTATGATACATGTTTGGGGAATTTATAATAGAATATTAGGTAAATAGGTATTACCTAGAAGTCTATAATATTTTTATTGTTAAATTTCTCTAATTAAAAAAACTGTAGGGGGACCTCTGAAGTGGTGCTCTGATAGTTTATGGGATATACTTGGCTGTCTGGATCTTGCGTCAGTGATAAAGCCTGAGGATGAGATGCAGCTTGGCCCTGCAGTTCTGAGGACTGCCACGACCACCCCAGGGGATAGCTGGGGGCTCCCTAGGTCTGTATTTAGTGATGCTCAGGCATCTCGAGAACTTCACTTGGTGATTATCAGTAGGTCACATGGTGCTAGGGATCAAAGAGGGTCAGGTGCATTATGGCCTCACCACTCTTCTCCCAATCCTGACTTTCTATTACTTAATAATAAATGCATCTAGGCATAGACATCTTTAATTTTAAAATTTTGGTGCTCACTCAGTTCCAGAATTTATTTTTCTAATGTTTCTTTAAGTTTTGGGATTTCTCAGTTACCGTTTCTTTGTGAAGTCATGCTATTCCCTTCACTCCGTTCCAACAACTGGTATCCATTATTTTTTAATATTTTCTATTATTTTTTTATATTTAATATTTTATTTTTTATATTTTCTATTATTTTTTTATATTTAATTTCTTGGGCCAAACTCAGTGTTGCTCAGGTCTTGCTTCTGCTATGCTAAGGAAGCATTCTTTGGTACCAGAGATCAAACTGAGTTCAGCAGCATGAAAGAAAATTATCTTAAACTCTGTACTATCTCTCTGACTTAATGCATATTTTTTTCTTATTTAATCTTATAATTTTCAAAATGCTTCTTTGTTTTTCCTAAATCTTATATTTCTTCTAATCTTCCATTTATTTTTATAATGGAATTCTATTTCAATTTCACCTCTCCTTCCTTCGGTGATATTGAGTCTGGTTATATATTTCTATGAAGGTTTTCATTTCACTTATTGTGTCTTTCTGTATTTATCATTATTATCTTGATACTTTTTATAGTTTTAATCTCCTTGATGAAAAACTTCTGTGCTTGAATTTTCTCCTAATTTCATTAATATTTCATTCTCATTCTAATAGTGTGAATTTGATAAGTGTCAGTGATTTTCTACGTAACATATTACCTATAGATTTCTATTTTTATTTATTTCTATTGTTAAAACTGATTCCCAGGAAATTTTCTTTATTCTTTTGAATGCAGGATCTCACATTTTTTGACATTTTTTTTATTAAGATGAAGTACTGAAGGCTTCATCTCCAAGCAACTTTCTCCAAGTAAAAGAGAATTAAACTTGCTATCAGCTAATATTTCTTGGATGCTATTGTAGTAACAGCACAAAATTTCAGGTGACTATGTAAGTATTATGTTTTAGTGAACGAAATCACTTAGTCCTGGAGGCTCATAACTCTAAAGATTTTTACTTTGCACAAGCTGCAGTCTCCTTCTTTAATATTCTGCCATCACCAGTAGCTTTTGGCCCTCACCTTTAAAGATGCAGGTGTTTGTAATGATCAGAAATTCTCAAGTGATAAGAAGAGGTGGTTGCATAAGTTATGTAGTTTGATTTCTCGCTGGGTTTTAAGAAAATCTTTCCGTTGTGCAAAAAAAAAAAACCCGAATTTTACTTATAGAGTGGTTAATAACCAGGTTGAAAACAATTTTTAGATTCAAGTAATTTTAATTGCACGGTTACTAATTTTTATCTCAATATTATCATGGATAAACACCCTTAGAAATGCTTCTGTTAAATTCTCTGATCTGTGGTACTTGAGTTGCCAAATATTTTATCTGTATGAGAAGATGATAATGCTATCCTATTTATTTACAAGCTGAATTCAAATGACAATACACTTATGCCAAAGTCTTTAATTTCTGCCTTAAAATATAAAGAGAACAAGTGATTTTAAATGCATTCCAATTCACATTTTTCTGCAATGACTCAGCTTGCTATATGTCAGTCACTCAATAAAATAATGATTTTTTTAAAAAATGGCTTCTGAATACTCCAACTTAGTTTGAAATACCTACGTTTATTTTATTATTCAATTTTCACTTGACAAATAGTAAAATTCAAATCGCTATCTGAGACAAACCTATTTGATTGAAAGCAGTGTGGAGTTATTAAAGTTATAAGAACTCTTGAGAATGTTTGGTAAGAAAGGATAGTCATCAGTTTGTGAACTGCTGCTTTGTAGAATCTGTCAATAATATGATTTTAGAATGTGAAACTTAGTATAGAGCATTAATTTAAAGAATACTTGATTTTAAATAATGATCTAGAATGTACTTGCCTTTCATCCTCCATTAGAACATTTGCTTATTACACAACTCAAGAAAATGTTTGTCTCTAGGCAATAGTAGAAATGGCATTGCATATATTTTATTCATAATCAGGTTAATACAATAATCTCCAGGGTATTTGAAAAATTTGATATGATGCCACTAATAATCTATAGTATTTTATTTACAGAGGAAATTCTTTTTGAATACTCATTGAGAATCTGAAATATAACTTATTTTTAGCACTTGAGTTTCTCATAATGGCTCTTAAGCAATAGATTATTAAATAACATTGGATTAACTTTTCTCTTCCTGTAAATAAACTCACTTCTTCAGTAGTGGCATTTTGCCTTAATAGCCTCTTACTAGCTGTGAGACCTTGGGCAACTTACAGAATCATAACCTCTCATCTCAAGGATAAAAATAATTTTTGAGGTTATATTGCCACATTATTCAGAGAGTCATAGATCTTCTCTTTCTTCAGCGCTCCCACAAAGTAGTCATTCTGCTTCTGTTTAAGTGTTTTTCAGTAACAGGAAGTTCAGTGTGCTTAAACTGACTTCAGAAAACTCTGAGTCATAAGAATTATTTCTTTGTTCATTTTTGTTTTGTTCTTCAGAATCAACTTCCTTAGTTGAAATGGTTATAACTCTAGCTGTCTACTTAAGGATAAAATACATGTAGAACACAAAGTACATATAATAAAGTATTTCTGAAATACTTATTTTAGTGTAGTAAACTATTATTGTTCATAAATTTACTTTGTAGGAAAATCTTGTACTTTATTATCAATATATAATTGTCTTTACCCAGTAAATTTCCTTGATGGATGGAATAAGAATCTTGATAGTATGTATAATTTGGAAAAGCACCTTTGAAGGGCAAAACACAACTTCATGTTTCTCTTTCTCTTTCTTCAGTTTCATGGTTAGTAATACTTCAGATGATGTCAGAAGCTTTGATGGGATCCTGGAATTTCAATGGAATTTTGCATTGCATTGTAATACTGCAACAATAATGTTGCATCTTTTAAACTTTTTCCCTTTCTATAATGACTTTTCAATAATACTTTTGCGGACTTTTAAAAAAAATGTTATTAGTGAAACACCATGAGGTACAATAGTAGACTTAGAAAATTTTTGTGCTTGGGTTTCAGTTATACAATGATCAAGTACCCATCCCTCCACCAGTACCCATTCTCCACCACCAATGATCCTAGTCACCCTCCCACACCCCCATCCTCCTCACCCCACACTGCCTCTGTGTCAGGACATTCCTTTTTGTACTCTCTCTCCTTTTGGGTGCAGTGGTTTTCAGAAGAGGCATTGAGTGGCAATCATGTTCGGTCTATAGTCTACTTTCAGCATGCATCTCCCATCCTGGGAGGATCCTCCCAACACCCTTTATTTGGTGCTCCCTTCTCTATCTCAGCTGTCTGTTCCCCTAGCATGTGCGGCTGGCCTCCAAGCCATGAAGTAAACCTCCTGCTAATTATCTCGGTTATTCTTGGGTGTCACTCTCCTATTTTGTTACTTTATGTTCCCCAGATGAATGCAATCTTTCTATGTCTGTCCACCTTTTTCTGACTTATTTCGCTTAGCATGATACTTTCTATGTCGTACCACTTGTATGTAAATTTTATGACTTCATATTTTCTAAGAGCTACATGAATTTACTTTTATGCTAAGTTTCTCCTCATTTACGGAGTTCATCTTCTGCTTTTCAATAAACTTTTCTACTTTCAAAAAATATTTTTTAGTAAACAGCCAAAAGTTAGGTATGTGGGAGACACACCCACAAACCACCTCCAGCTCAGCTATATAATTGGAGACATGGCCTCTCTGGTTCCTGATTGAACTGCTTACCAGCCATGATCCCAGAGGCTCAGAAACGAATCTTCGGAACCCAAAAGCTTTTGGCAGAAATGCGTCCTGTTCCTGCAGTAGGTTACTGGTGCTGGGCCATTCCAGATGGGAATAGGTTTTGTGCCTTGGCCTGTTCCCCTTGGTGGCCTGGTGAACATCATCCTCCAGAGGCCACAGGACAGTCAGGTTTGGGTCTGCAGTGACGAGACATGCAGGGCTTCACCACATGGGGGTGGAACCGGCCCTTTCCTCCCCATCCCAGCGAGACCTCGATTTGCCGCCTACAAATGGCCTCTCTGGCTCCTGAACAAGCTAATTAACAGCCATGATCCCAGAGACTCAGAAACAAATATCGAAACCCAGCAGCTTTTGGAAGAAATGCATCTGGACCGCATACAAGGTGGCTGCCGCCTCAGAGCTTATAGGAAAGCCAGGTATGAGCCAGCGATGACGGGCAACTGCCGTCTCATGGGGACGGTACCAGCTCATCCTTCACTCCCTACCGAAGTCATGAATTGCCCCCCACAAGTGGCTCTGTGGCATGGCCATGGCTCCAGAGACAAAAGGACTCAATCCAGAACTTGGCAGTTTGAGGCAGAAAAGTGAATGGACCATACGTTAAACTACAGTGCCAGGCCTCCCCGGAGGGAAAGGGTGTTGCTCCCTTCCGCCTTTCTCCCCATGGCAGCAAGGTGGCCGCTGCCTCAGAGCTTATTGGAAAGCCAGGTATGAGTCGGCGGTGATGGGGAAACTGCAATCTCATGGGAAGGGTGGCGGTACCAGCTTGTCCTTCACGCCCTACTGAGGTCACGAGTTGCCCCCCATGAGCTGCTCTCTGGCACAGCCATAACACCAGATGCACAGAAACCAATCTCGTAATTATGAGATTTCTTTGCAGAAATCCAAAATCCCACGGCCGCTATCTCGGCCGCACGACATTATTTGATTCTCATAACCAGCTATACAAAACAAAGTATTTCACAATGCCTTTTCAGCAATTCTGATTGTTGAGGTGGGGGGAGGAATTCTAAACAATAATGGTGCAACTTTTGTGGAAATAATGAATGTAATCAATGTAGAAAAGAGTTAAGTGGAAATCATCTGACTCACGGGCGTTGGGAGGGGTGGGAGGGGGGTATATTTGAGTTCTTGGTGGTGAAAAATGAGTACTGGTGAAGGGAAAGGTGTTTGATCATTGTATGACTGAGACTTAAACCTGAAAGCTTAGTAACTTTTCCCACAGTGATTCAATAAATAAATATAAGAAGAAAAATAAATAAATAAAACTATGAAAAAAAGTAAGGTGGAGTTCATGCCCAAATCAATCAGTTAATTGGTGGCTGAATAAATAGCAGTACTCATACATAAAAAAAAATATTTTTAAAATTATTCATCTTTGAGGATCTACATTATTTATTTTCAGGTCAGAATTTTACTCTTTTCTAGTTGATTAAATAGAACTGTCAGTTAAATATAGTACTGTCTTAAAATGGTATAACTTGTATTTAAATATTCTAAAACAGAGATATTTGTATTAAGATACTCTCTTTATAGTAAGGGAAGTCTTAACTTGAGTGTTCAGATCTCTGAAAATAAATTCATTTTATATGTAGTGTGTATATGGACCGAAGCAATGGTTTTCAGCATCTATTCTATTAAAATCAGTCTTCTCAAACTAATGTCAAATTCTTTGTTCTATATCTCCTTCTCTAAAATTTCCAAACCATCTAAACTCAATAAATACTATTTCTAAATATCCTCCAGTAAAGACACCAAGTTAATTTGACTACACCTAATGCCTGCTTATTTTTTACCACGTGATTGTTTTAACAGTCTCAGACTAAGCAGTCAATGGAACAAACTTGGGGAAAACTATTAGAAGTAATTGTCTTCTTCAATATGTAGGAAATTATTTCTTGAGATTTTTTTGGTTATAAAGAAACCCCATATTTATTTATTATTATTTATGATAAATTCCCTCTTTTCATTCTTATATGTTTAATCGAGAATGGGGGAATTAATTAATTTGAGTTAATTAGTCAATGCAAAGGTTTTAAGACAACCTATATGGAGAAAAAGAAGGGTAAATCAACAGCATTTTTATATTAAAAACCAAAACCTTTACTTTTATGTGACAGATACACAGATAAAAACCAGAAATGGATTATATATAAAAATGCAAAAAAAGTGGAAAATAAAACAAAAGTCATCTGTTGCCATGTGAATGAGATAAATATTTCTAAGAACACAAAAAAATTCCAGCTATAAAGAATTATAAATTGAATTTCATAAAATTAGAAAGTAAAACCACAGACTGGGGGAAAATATGTGTTTGACAAATTAATGCATCTAAAATTTATAAATATCTATTACTATATATCGGGCCCAGTAATGTCTCCATTGGAGACTTTGTTGTTACTGTGTTTGGCATATCGAATACGTCACGGGGAGCTTGCCAGGCCATGGAGGCGAGATTCTCGCAGTAGCTTGCCGGGCTCTCCGAGAGGGGCAGAGGAATCGAACTTGGGTCAGCCATGTTGGCTGCATGCAAGGCCAATGCCCTACCGCTGTGCTACTGCTCTGTTACTGGGCCTGCTCGAGCAAATCGATGATCAACGGGAGGGCCTTTACTTTTACTTTACCTTTTTTACTATGTATCACTTATCATCCCATTGTTTATCGATTTGCTCGAGCATGTGCCAGTAATATCTCCATTCATCCCCATGATAATGCAGTGCAATGGCCTTTTGGGGGCTCATTCAGGGTCGGGAATAAGACCCATTATTATTATTACTTTTTCTGGAATATCAAATATGCCACGGGTAGCTTGCCAGTCTCTTCTGTGAGTACAGCTAAAAATACACTCAGGAAAAGATGGGAAATGTAGTTGATATAGGAGAAGGTGGAAGCATGCCTGGTGGTGCTCAGGGTTGCATAAGACTCAGCGTTTGAGGGTTGCTCCTGGTGGTGGTTAGGGAACCATGCAGCATGAGGGATGAAGCGTGGCTCTCAAGCATTCAAACTGTGAGCTTTAGTCCTTTGGCCTACCTTTGCAGCCAAAGGGCAATATTTTTTAATGTTATTTTTTAGAAGACCATATAGGCATAACCAGAGAAAAGAGAACATGCCTGTCATTAGAGAAAATTAAAATGAAGTCATAACCAAATACCAAATTATCCATTTGGAGAACTATAATGAAAAGATCTGACAATGTCAAGCATTGTCTAGAACTTAAACTCACAAAAATGTTCTGTACTGCAAAGATTGTAAAATGCTCCACTATGAAAAATAGGCTGGTGTATATTATAAAATTAAGCATATATCTGCTCCATAACTTAGTTATACTTCTATTAGGTACTTGGGGAAGCCAATACTAAAAACAGTATTAAGATTAGTAGAAAATTAAAGTGAGAAATTCCATACAATTCTGTTATTCCCCTTCTGTATTTCCCCCAAAAATACAAAAACTCTAGTATGAATGTGCACATACACATAAATTATCCTCCTCTCCATATTCACTGCAACTTTACTTATAAGATACACAAATATAAAATAAACTGCTCATCAGTAGATGGTAAAAATACTACTCAGTTATAGGAAACAAAATTCTATCCATTGAAATAGCATGGACAGATCTAGAGTATATTATCTTACCTAAATAGACCAGAAGAATAAAGGTACCTCATGTTTTAATTCATATATGTGTTAATAGATACATAAAAATTGATGAATAAAACCTTCAGACTATAAAACAAATTAGCAATGACCAGAAAGGAATGGGCACAGAAGATTATAAATTAATTATATTTAGGACTCCTAATGGTAAATTGCAGTATTTACAGATGTTGATTTATAATTATGTGCACTTTTAAAGTCATATAATGTAATTACAATTTTATTTCAAGAAAAGCAAAATAATCTCAAGTTCTTAAAATTATTTTATGTTATATATAATATATATAGCACAGCGGGTAGGGCATTCGCCTTACAAGTGGCTAACATGGCCGACCCGAGTTCGATTCCTCCGCCCCTCTCGGAGAGCCCGGCAAGCTACCGAGAGTATTCGATATGCCAGACACAGTAACAACAAAGTCTCCAATGGAGACGTTACTGGGCCCGCTCGAGCAAATCGACGATCAACGGGAGGGCCTTTACCTTTACCTTTACCTTTACCTTATAATATATATAATAATGATTATATATTATCATATAGTTCCGGAGGTTGGGAGTCTGACATGAGTCTCACTCTCAGGATAGTGTCAAGCTATCCACTGTTATGCAAGGTTGAGTTCCTTTGAAGACTCTTTTAATCTGCTTGCATTCCTTGGCTTTTGGTTGCTTCTTCCATTTTCAGAACCAGCACATTTTATTGAGAATATGCACACTACTATCTCTTTGGTTCTCACTTCATATTTACATATTTCTTTTCTAAGGATCTTATGATTACACTAGACTTTCCCAGATAGTCCAGAATAACCTTGTTGTTTTAGGTCAGTTGATTGACAACTTTTGTGATGTTAAAAAAAAAATCAAAGTTTCTGGGGCTTTGGACATGAACGTTTTTGTGGTTCGGCATTATTTTGCCTAATGTAACTTGAAAAATTCTTACAACTTCATTCTTATTAACTAAAAACAACTAACTTCAAATGTCTTACAACAAATAGAATAATAGACAATGTAGATTGGTTTTGAACCTTTTTGCACCTGCACATCTATGTTAAGCAAATGTGGGGACTCAACTATAGTGGACTTGAGGTTGAAAACCACATTTACTCCATAGTTCATGTACCTTTTGGAAAAGCAAGTAAACCTAAAGTGAAGGAAAAGAATTTGGTGGATACCTGGAGGGCAAAGGAGGTTGCAGTTTATTGCAAAAGGACAGGAAAAACCTTAGTGTTCTGGAAATATCTCTAACTTTGTTTTCATTGTGGATGCATATTTGTCAAAACTTACTACATAAAGTGTTTACTCTTGCCTTAGTGCTCAGAGTTTACTCTTGCCTTAGTGCTCAGAGATCACTCCTGGAAGTATGCAGAACCATATGTGGTGCCAGGGAACACATTCGTGTAAGTTTCAATAAAAGATAAGGATGGTGGGCCCAATGGGCCCATGCAGGCAGGGCACGGTGATGGCATTCCACGGACCAAGAACCGCCTCTCCAGGCTGGGAAATGGGTGAATGGTAGGTGAGGGAAATGGCAAAACAGGAACTGGGTCCCAGGCTGGTTGGCAGTTGGTTTATTTCTCTCTCCTCCCGGGCGTTGTTTGATGCCTCCCTTTACAGCGCAGTCGCAGTCGTAGTAGTCGTTTTGGCCACACTCCCGGGTCATCAGAGTTTCATCATCCTTGTCTCCTCCAGACCTCAAAGTCTCCAAAATCTCAGTTATCTTCTTCAATGTCTAGTTGTCGACCTTCTCATCCTCAACAGATAGTCTTCACTATCTCCGTCTCAGCATCTCCTTCCCGGAGTCCAGTCTACCCCCTCCAAGTTCCTCTGAGCTGCAAGTCTTCTCCACAAGTCTCTTCTCCTTCCCTCAAGTCTTCACCCTCAGTCTTCTTCCTCAACATCTACTCTCATTCTGTTTCTTGTTCTTATGTTCTGTTCTGTTCTTTTCTGTTCTTCTGTCACAAGTCTTTTCTCTCCTAGTCTTCTTTCTCCTATTGTTGTCCTCAGTCTCAAGTCTTCTAAGTCTTCTTAAGAGTCTTCTCTTAATTCTTCTGTCATCCTCCTCTATCTAAAGTCTTCTCTCTAAGTCTTCTTTCTCCCCAAGTCCTTGTCTTCTCTCTTCCCAGCCCTGTACAGCACAATCATATAGGAATCATATAGTGTGGGGATACAAAGGTGGGTTTGAACATTATAATAACAACCAAGAGAAGCAAAGGCCACTCCTTTAGGAGATTAACTCAAGGACAAAATATCATCTAAGGAGATTACTCTAAATTACTAGGAGATCTTCCCAAGGGCAGAATTCCATCCAGGGTGTTTTTTCTCCTTTCCTCAGCTAGTCATCAAACAGTTATAGTAAATTTACTTCTTATAATATTTCTATTAATGTCATTTTGTATGAGCACAGTAAGAGATATATCAAACTTAAAGTTTGTCTCTTCCTGGGAATATTTCACTATATATTCTAGACCACAGTCCTCAGGCAGGATTAGTCTTTCCTAACCCCAGCAGGGTCCATACTGAGTTACCTCTTTTGGGGTCATGACAGAGTTTATCTATGACAGTGCTCTTAACTTATAGTTAAGTATCATGGTGCTTGGCCTGACCCATTTTGATGCCAGAGTAGCTCACAGCTTGCCCTGATCAATCAGTCCCTCGTCAGGATCCTGCTCTCTGAGTGCTAGAAATTAAAGGCAATTTAGGATTAAGTGAAGAAAATATGGATGCCCAGGAATAAATATTATTTTGGAGTCAATTAGTTCCCATGTTACATAGCATAGCATCAACTGTCTTCCTGTATCTGTACAAAGAAGACATTGCTAAATAAACCATACAAATGGCATAAAGGAAAGAGAAAAGCAGTTTAAGATTATTAGTTCCTGGTGGAATTGGGTTTACCTCAGTGCACTGTTGTGAGAGTGGCTCAATAAACCTTAAGCTCCTTGCTTGAGCAGCAAGGACAACCAAGTGATATCCAGCATACTAGGTTTAGATACAAACAAAGCAAGTGCCTTAATCCTTATACTATCTGGCCCTAAGAAGATATTTTCTTATGTATAATTTATATGCAACAGTTATCAAAAATAGATGGTTTGTGGAAAAGTGTATCAAAAGAGGATAAAAATGTTTTAATTTTATTACAATTTTATTATTGCTATCAATATTATTTTAATACTTTGGGCTTCCTTGAGAAAAAATAGTTTATGAGGTTATATTTGCTTAATTTTCTTCCCTTTAAGAATTGGCAAGTATTGGTGTGTATGTAAAATTTTTTTTTTTTGCTTTTTGGGTCACACCCAGCGATGCTCAGGGGTTACTCCTGGTTCATGCACTCAGGAATTACTCCTCACCGTACTTGGGGGACCATATGGGATGCTGGGAATCGAACCCGGGTCGGCCACGTGCAAGGCAAATGCCCTACCCGCTGTGCTATCACTCCAGCCCCTGTAAAACATTTTAATATGTCAAACTGTAAAGGGAAATTCTGTTAAAATTTTCTCTAATGGAAAGAATGTATATACATAGTCTTCAATTTAGTTCAAGATGCTTAAGTATGACTATACATATTAATATATACACAGACATAGATATATGAAACTAGTTGTATAACACACATGGTTAAAACGTGGAGTTGAATTTGCTATCGATAACAGATATGCTACAATGCTTCAAAGGTTATCCAGGTAGTGCTCTATTTTAACACTCAATTAACTCTCGCATAACTCCTGGCAGAAATTATGAACTCAATTTAAGGGAAAATGGAAGTGAAAGATAAATGAACTTTCCAGCTGCCGGAGGCTTTAAAGTCTCTGTTAGAACTTGAATTGCTTCATTCTCCTAAGACCTTTGTGCCAGTTGCAAACATATTTGGAGTAATAAGCAAGTATTTTGATGGGAAGCTATGAATTGCCTATACGTTAGGAATGAGTTCTTCTACTGAAGAAAATAACTTCAGTTCATTATATTCTGATGCCCTAGAATTATTTAAAACCTTCATTTTTTTTTGATCAGGAAAATGAGGGCTTTTGAAAATAATGGATGCTCTCTGTCAGAAGGATTTTTGAAGAAGCAAAAGTTTGATTAATCAGTAACTTCAAAAATTTTAGGGAGTATAAGTTAGATCAATCAGTAGCTTCAAAAAAATAATTTCAATTATTTTTGCATTCTTACAGAATTCAGAGAACAAGTGTAATCCAAAAATTTAAAGGTCACTGTTAAAAGGATTGATGGGAATGGAACCTGTGTTCGTTTGTGTTCAGAGGCCAATTAAGTACCAAGACCACAACTGGAATCTATCAGTTGGTAATAACATCACCGAACTGTGTTTGGTAAAGATTCAGTTTTCTGCTTGCAAGCAAATATTTTTTTACACTGGTTCTCCACTATAGTTCAAGCAATGTTATAACTGTGCTGTATCTTTTGAACACATGTTTGAAAGAAAAATCTAGGTTTGATAAACTCATCTAAGATTAATTATTTCTTAGAACCGGCTTAGTGAATTTCCTGTGAAAAATCACTATGGACTTAGTAAATTTCTGTCCTCCTGTTGTTCATCGATTTGCTCAAGCGGGCCCAGTAACGTCTCCATTGTGAGACTTCTTGCTACTGTGTTTGGCATATTGAATACTCTCGGTAGCTTGCCAGGCTCTCCGAGAGGGATGGAGGAATCGAACCCTGCTTGGCTGGGCTGGCTGTGCTCAAGGCAAATGCCCTACCACTGTGCTATCACTCCAGCGATAGCACAGCGGTAGGGCGTTTGCCTTGCATGCAGCCAACATGGCCGACCCGAGTTCGATTCCTCCGCCCCTCTCAGAGAGCCCGGCAAGCTACCAAGAGTATCTCGCCCGCACGGCAGAGCCTGGCAAGCTCCCCGTGACGTATTCGATATGCCAGACACAGTAACAACAAAGTCTCCAATGGAGACGTTACTGGGCCCGCTTGAGCAAATCGAGTAAATTTCAATCAAGAAAAAAAAGGTGTTATGTTGCAGTTCAGAAATCCATTAAATGATGTGAATTAGATTGTGATTTTTATTAAACAACATATACTAATTGAAAAATAGCAAAGAGCTAATTGCACAATATAGAAACCATGTTTTGCTAAGAGTTTACATCAGCAGTATTAAACAGATGTCAGAATGATAATGAGGTGAAAGTAAGCTACTTGAATTTCTTTCAAAAAACACTGCATTTCCCCTGTGTAAAGGTTCTTAGTACAAAAGGTTCTTAGTTCTTAGGACCTTACAACAAATCCCATGCAAGTTATTAAAGCAACCCAAATGTTCAACAGCAGATGAACGGATAAAGAAAATCGTGATGTCTGACCTTCTGTTTACTGCTCCGTCAACACAGATGAGGCCGGTCTCTGCCTGGCATCACTGGGTCTATTGCAGAATCCCTCCCTCCTGAGTAGGTCCCAGCAGCTGCCATGCCCACTCTGCACCATAGCAAGTGCCTACAACACAGCACCTGAAATGCATGGACGTTACAGCAAATTATCACAAATTGAACAACTTCTAAGAAGGTAGAATCATTGCTTCATTTTTCGTTAGAAGAGTTTGGTTGAGCATGAATGGTTTGAACCTCAGTGAGGAGTCTTATAAGGATTGATCAAGCTATAGGTAGGGCTGCATCATTACTGGAAACACTAAGAGTATGGGGCGTTTTCTGTTGTTGAGTTTTGGTTCAGATTTGGAGCCACACACAGGGGGTGGTCGGGGTTTATTCTCTGATCAGTGCTCAGTGCTTGCAGTGCTCAAGAGACCAAAGAGGGTGTCAGGGGTCTAACCCAGATCAGCTGTGTGCAAGGCAAACACTGAACCTACATTTATATCACTCTGGCCCCCAAAGTATGTTTTTTGTGAGAGCCCTCAAGTTGCTGGCTAAATTCACTCTCATAGAGCTATAAAATAAAGCGTACTATTTTCTGGCTTCTGTCAGCTAGGTTTTGTCCTTAGTTCTGTGAACTAAGGTACTCCACTCTGGTTCTCTTCATGGCACCCGAATTCCACTGTCAGTGTATAGAATCATTCTTACAGTTGGAATTTTTCTGAGTTCACTTCTGATTTAGCACAGAGAAAGGTGGTTTGATTTAGGTACATAGATGGCCCTTCAGTAATAGAGAGTATTATCTATTTGGGAGTTTGTGACTTGAATAACATCTTAAAATTATTTTATTCTTGTAATTTAAGCTATTCATAAATTCAATTGATTAGGAGCGGTAAATTCTTGGGTCTTTCCGGGTTCATTATTCTGCATAACACACTGACCAATATAACGAATATCAATCAGAACAAAAGTTTGTAAAGTAGTAAAGGTTTTACTCCTTATTATCTTTATTACTTTTTTCCCTTCTAGCCACTTTCTGGAGAGAAACTCAGTAAATCCTCCATAGAATATGTTCTGTGTAAAATAAATTTCAGAAATATTTTATATTTACAATAGCAGATATGCGCATGCACACGGATATGCGTAGGCATCTGAACATCTGTATCATTTACCCACTTTGGGATGGCTCATCCCTGGGCATGCTAGCGTCCTGAGGGTTCTTAATCCAGTATAGCGTTGATGTTCTTTGGGTTTTGGTGCAGGCCTGGTGGTGCTTTGGGCCCCACTAATACTTGGGGATCCATGCAGAGCTGGACATCAGAACTTGGAGCCTGCTGCATGCCAGGCCTATGCTCCCACCAACTGAACTGTCTCCCTGGCCCCTGCACTCATTAACAGTCCCTGATTTTATTTACTTATTTATTTATTTTGGTTTGGGGGCCACATCCAGCAGTGCTCAGGGTTTACTCAGAAATTTCTTTTAGCAGTGTTCTGGGGACCACATGAAATGGCCCAGATCGAACCTGGGCTGGTGTGTGCAAGGCAAGTGCCCTATCCACTTTACTATTGCTCTTGTGACAGTCACTGCTTTTAGATATATTTAACACTCTTTAGCACTTTGCTTTTCTTAAAAACACATATATTATACTTATTAATGTTTAGCCCCTAATTCCAAAATAGTTATTTTTCTTTTGCTTCTATTCCTACCTAAATATATACTTCTTTTAGTGTTCATCATTGATGTTTCTTCATTTCCTTAGTCTTTAAATAGTGAATTCATTATATAGCCTAAGTTTTTAAATCACTTTTCTGCCCTCATCACTCTTTGAATGCTACATTAACATACATTATCAAGTATTTGAATCTCTACCTACATATTTCTTCAGTAGGTAGTACTTAACACATCAATTGCAAAAATCAAAAATCTGTTCCATTCATAGTGTTCAATATCTCACCAGTTGAAAATTTTAGTCTTTCAGTTCTTCAAATTAAACATTTCAAATTATTCTTAACTCATGTTTCTGAGATCTCACCTCTGATTCATGAGTTAATCTTTCAATTTCCTTTTTCTTAAATATAAGAGCCTAGATTTTTTAATAAAGGTTTTAAAATAAAGGGTTTTGTTTCAAATAATATTTTGACATAGGAGGGCCCTTTATTTATCAAAACCTCAGTTTTGCCACTATCATTTCAGCTCTATTTTAAACATGTACCTAAAGTTGACCTCTCCTTATTTATCCTATCAGGACTGAAATGACAATGACAAAAAATGACAAAAAACACAATGTTTTATATTAATTATGTGATACCCTCCTAAGTTCATTCTTCATTAGATAATGTGAGCCTTTTTTAGTTTATAAATGTCAAATTAATGTACTATATAGAGTTGTTATATAATTTTTTAATCTATGTTAACCTATTCACAGTTTACAGATTGTTTCATGTAACTCAAAAAACTGACTGCCCAGTGACTGCCTCCATCTGGAGGTTGGAGGCCACCAAGTCTCCTAGGGGGAACAGGTGGAGAGACAACACCCTTTCCCCCCTGGGGTGGCCCGTCGACAGTAACTTACTGCAGAAACAGGATGCATTTCTGCCAAAAGCCATTGGGTTCTGAGATTTGTTTCTGAGTCTCTGGGATCATGACTGTTAAGCAGTTCAATCAGGAACCAGAGCAGCCTTGCCTCCAATTATATAGCTGAGCCGGAGGTGGTTTGTGGTTGTGTCTCCCACATTTTGGCCATTTACTTTCTTGGTATACTTTGCCCCAAGATTTTGGGGCCTGGCCAAAGGCACAGCAGCAATTTTGGGGTATCTGAAAGTCTGACGGCACCATCAGGCTGCTGATGCACTCGCCTCACAGATACAGATTAACCTGCTGGCGGCACCACACCCCCAATCCATAAACTTTTGTTGATACCTTTTTTATCAATCCCCTTTCTTTTTGCACCCCATATATTTTCTATAAAACCTATTTGCTCACAGAATCTCGTTTCCCCCCCCTCCTTTGGCTTACACTAGCTTTCTTCTAGTTTGAAAATATTCATTTACATAGGGATGTCTGAATATCTTCTCTTTTTCAAATCCATGTTTCACCTTATTTATGAAGCTGGAAATTTTGATCCCTCCCCATGGTTAAAAACTGTGAATAATCTGGCATTTTCCATAATTACAAGCTAATGAGTTTAGTCTGTCATCATTTCATGAACTGACAAGAGACTTAAATGAGACTCCTGGCTTTAGAGATAAATGACAGCAATACCAGTAAACAGGCTTTCCCACATTTTAAAGTTTGCTTCCAGACCAAATTTCTACTGTGCAAAAGATGACAAGGGGCAGGAGAGCCTACATGTGCAGTATTTTATGGGAAGAAACCTGCATTTGGGAAGTGAGTGTATTTTTTTAACTGTTGGATCTTGTTAGATAATTCTGAGGGTAGTGTGCTCACCTGTACTCCGCTGAACCCAGTTTGAATCCCTTATGCCACATCAGGTGCCTCAAGCACCACTAGGAGTGATCCTGAGTCAGGAGTAAGCCCTGAGCACACACAAAGCAGGACTTTGGGTTCAGAGGAAATGAAAACACAGTAAAGAAACATGCTCTTTTGCTCCAGGAGACACTCTGTCTTTCAAATCTGATCAATATGATCTATATTAGAAAAGATAGTCAAAATATAGAGATGTAAAACGAGAGCCCCATGAGCAATAGTCTCCCTATAAGTTCACTAAAACAATCTTTACCTTTTGTGACTGTTGACATTTTCAAATTTATGTTGTTGTTCATTTTTTAATCCTCTAATCATTAATCTCATAGTAACTTTCCTATATTTGTATTACCTTAAGATTAAAAATGATGTTTTAAGTAAAATTATAAGCATATAGGTATGAAGAAATAAGTTGAAAATCCTCACTTTAATAAGTTATGGATTTGTTGCCATACCTGGTGATGCTCAACGGGATACTCTTGGCTCTGCACTCAGGAATCATTCCTGGCATGCTCAGGGACCAGATGGAATGCCAGAGATTGAACCCAGGTCATGCAAGGCAAACACCCTACCTATACTATTGCTCCAAGCCTTAAAATGCTTATTTTAATCACTGTCTTTGGGAGATGGACGATATAAAGCAGGTAAGGCAGTTGCCTTGCACAAGGCCAACCCTGGTTAAATCCCCAGAATCCCATGTGGTCCCCAAGCATGGCCTGAAGTGATTCCTAAGTGCAGGGCCAGGGAGCATCGCTGGGTGTGTGGTCCAACAAACAAACAAACAAACAAACAAACAAACAAACAGAAACATCAATGTCTTTACATTAACGTGCACGTGCTTTCAAAAAAGATCCTATACATGAAATATATTAAAACTCTAAAAGAAATACTCTTGGATTTTCATATGAAAAATGTCATTCGATGTATGGAAAACATTTTCTTTTCATAGTACTTATCCTTACATTCAGAATAATTTAACAACAAGCTATTAATTATCCTCCACATGCCAGTCATGTTGCAATACACCTTCGTTAAACAGAATAAATCAGACAAACAGCCCTTCTCTTCTGGGGCTTGCACACACCAATTTATAATCTGAATCTATTTTTCTGACACATTTCTCTTTCTTTATAAAAGGAATGCACTGCACTGTCTGCACTGTCCTCCCACTGTTCATTGATTTGCTCCAGCGGGCACCAGTAACAAGTCTCCATTGTGAGACTTGTTGTTACTGTTTTTGGCATATCAAATTCACCAAGGGGAGCTTGCCAGGTTCTGCCGCCAGGGCTGGATACTTTCAGTAGCTTGCCAGGCTCTCGGAGAAGGACGGAGGAACCTAACCCGGGTGCTCCACGTGCAAGGCAAACGCCCTACCCACTGTGCTATCGCTCCAGCCCCTATGAAAGGAACATAAGACATACTTGGGAGATTTCGTAAGACACTGCATAGTTTGCAATTCTTCAAAATATTTCTCGGGGCATAGAGCAAATTGGGTAGGGCGCTTGTCTTGCATGCAGCCAACCGTGGTTCATTCCTCGGCATCCCATACGGATCCCTGCACATCAGCAGGAGTAACTCCTGCCTGCAGAGCCAGGATCAGCGGGAGCCACTCAAAAGACACACTGCACGCTGAGCCCCCACCGGAGTCACCCACTGAGGCTGCCTTGTGAAGTGGCACAGCCAAAGCCCTAATTAAAGCAAGAGCAGGATCTGCCCTGCAGTCACTAAGAGGATCCTCACCTAGCTGGATCATGTTCCAGAGCTCCGTCCTATACCCCAGTTATTGAGCTGTCTTGATGCCCTCTTTCTCAGTTCCTACGCAGTTTTCTCATTCACTGATAGCGTGAAAGGAGCGCCCAGGGGCGCTCCAAACCACTTCTCTCTGTTGCCTGTGCCACTACCTCCGGGGGTGTCAGGATTGTTCCACTTTCTCCAAGTTCTGCAGGAAGCAGATGCACATTTTGGTGGTTGGGTCGGATACTGCTGGAAAGATGCACATTCTGTCTAAACAGCAGTGAGGAGAGGTAGCCATCACCATTTCTACCACTGGCTTTAATGTGGAAATGATAGAATTTAAAGAACAGTTGTTTCACGGTAGCACACGTTGGTGATCGAATTAAGTAAGACCTCTCTGTAGGCATTCCTTCCAAATTACCCTGGGTCTTATGTTTGTGGTAGATACCAATATATCAATGATCACAAAATAAATCAAGAAGGAATAGAAAAGCTGTCGAAATGTTTCAGGAAGATTGGTTGCAAGATACCGAATTAATGCCTTTTTTATTTTTCAAACAAACATATGCCATAGCCGTCAGTGAAATGATACATCAATTAGGTCTTAGTTCCCTTCCTAACAGAACACGGTGTAGTCAAGCCACGTGTGCTGCACAAGAAACTGGTCTGTACAAAGGACTTAACTGGTTGTTAGTTGAACTTTCAAAATGTTAAATAATGTTGGATATTTAACCAACGACATGTTTGATAGATATAGTCTTGTTATAAAAAATTGCTCGAGTGGGCCCAGTAACGTCTGCATTGGAGACTTTGTTGTTACTGTGTCTGGCATATCGAATACGGGGAGCTTGCCAGGCCATGGAGGCGAGATCCTCACAGTAGCTTGCCGGGCACTCCAAGAGGGGCAGAGGAATCGAACTTGGGTCAGCCATGTTGGCTTCGTGCAAGGCAAACGCCCTACCGCTGTGCTATCGCTCCAGCCTTATTATTAATGAAAATTAATTTTCATCTTGGAAATAGTGATAGGGGATGTTTGGGGTAGAATATTACAGCATTAAAACTTACTTTGTTGCTGACTATTGTTTGCCGAGTATAATACTACTGCTTAACTATATGCTCCTCCGTTTTAAAGAAGTTCTTCTTAACTTGAGAAAAAGTATCCTTTTCTAAATGTACCCATCCTTAAATCTAAATGCCTGGACATAGTTGTTGTGACAACTTCAAATAAATCTGTTTTGAATTTTTTTTAGTGCACAACAAATAATGTTTTAAAATTATTCCCTTGCTACTTTAATGATACCTGGGTATCATCTTTCCTGGAACAGTCTGCTGATTAAAAAATGTAGCACTTCCTTTGTACTTTTCTCCCAGGCAAAAAGAGATTTTCTAATATTGCTTGTTACCAGACAGGGAAACGCTCCAAAAACCCATTTAGATATCTTGCACGGAGGGACTTATTTCGCTCCCTATTATTAACTCCTGGCTTCCTCACTCAAAGCTTGTTGTGGTTTGGAATTGATAGCTAATTTGTATGGGCTGGTTTTGAAGAGATGATTTTTAATCCTCAAAGATTGTCTTTATACGCTGTCTTCTTTATGCTGCATGTTGCTTTCAGTAACAGCCTGACTCTTTGCCCAGTATGATAATGTTTATTGGTGAATATAACTTCTTTAAAGAGGTTTTGGGAAACTCAATAAAGTCATTAAGTTTTCCTCATAACCCATTTCTAATACAATAATAAGATATGCAAAAACTGTATTGCTGTGATTCATTTATAATATAAAATATCAAACAAATGTTTAATAAGTAGTAGAAATTTGACAAAATTTTAGTGGAATGTGGGTGATAAGCAATTAAACAATACAACTTATGTGTAATATCATAAAAGTTGGTGCACTGTAAACACTAAACACTGATCTTTGTTTTCCCATTTATTTCTCCTCTTTTTTCACCAATTTGTGATAGGTAGAAGAGAGCAAATGCAATGAGTGTACACAGTCGAGAAAATACGGCCAGAGTTTCACCTGCTAGGCAAAGGAGTTGTGTTTGAAGCAATCAGGGAGGAATGATAGCCAACTTCAGTTTCTCCTTTGCCATGTTTACTCATCCTCAGTAATAGAAAGTTACTTGCCACAAGCCTGTTAAATCAGATAGCAATAGTTTGTATATTATTTGAACAGTTACACGGAGCTGTAGAATTGAGCAGTTTTTTTTTATTTTATGTAATTGACAGTTTTTAAATAAATCCTGAGTTGTATCTTGACCTCACCATTTACTTGCTGCAACTTTTATGCATCAGGTATAATCTCAGATGTTGGCTCTGTCAGACATGAAATAAGGACAAACTAATGGAATTTTTAAGATTAAATAGTCCAGTGTAATAAATTTGAAACTCTTGTGAAAAGAACATTGAGGTTAAGAGGTGTTATGTTGATTTTCCTGTTTTTATTTTTTTAATTTTTATTCAGTCCCTTTCAGATATTTGATGTTAGAACAAAGTGGGGGACTTTTTATCCTGATAATTATATTTTCTTGGTGAACTGGAACACATTGTGATGTATCTTAGTATGGTGATTCAGAACAGAGTCTGAGTCTATATAGTTTGAACATCATGTATGTTGTTTTCTTGCTATTTAATCTTTAGAAGTTCAGTTTTTTTATTTATAATGTAGGGACAATGGTAATATCTACATACCAATGGTTATTCTGAGAATGGGAGCACATACTTTATGATCATTTAAAATTCTCTTAAAGATATCCTTGTTCAGTTTAGAGACAACTCATACAATTGCAATATAATTAAATAAGGTCATACAATTAAATAATCAATGTAAGAATTGCTTATTTAATTTCACGAATTTTACAAAACAATGGAGATATTATGAAAATTAAATTTAGGAAAAGTGACTGCTATAGTGGCAGGTGGGCAGGAGGTGAATGGTGGGCTGAGAGCAGGAGGGAAATGGGGGCCATTGGTGACAGGGAAAGTACACTGGTGAGGGGACAGGTAGAGGACTATTATATGACTGAAGTCCAATCACAAACAACTTTGTAAATGTATTTATGACTGTTACTCAAGAAAAAAAAACTTTTAAAAATGTATAAAGAAGAAAAAGAAAGAAAGCCAGTGATTCATTTTAAGCTGAAGAGAATTGAAACATAAAATAGCTTTTATTCTGGGACAACTAATATCTATCATATTTTTGTTTTGTTTTTGTTATTTTTGGTAAGGATTTCCTAAGCAGTGCTCAGAAGGCGACTCTCATGAACACTTGACCAAACTCAAACAGCAGACCATACCTGGCAATGCTCAGGGACCTTGTTGTACAGGGGAATAAACCAGGGTTATCTGCATCTAAGACATATGAATTAGTGCCATTACAGCCTCTCTCAACCTCCATTTTATATAAAGCATAGGGAAAGTCCTTGATTATACTGACATATTAAAACTCAATCATGTCTTATTCTCATAAATACCATCACATTCAGTTTTGGCTTTAAACATTTTTTTCTTAAAATATAGTCATCAATTCTTTAAGTTCATATTTAATATAAATATTGACAATTCTTTTAGGGAGTTAAGGGAGTTAAGGCCCTCCCATTGATCGTCGATTTGCTCGAGCGGGCCCAGTAATGTCTCCATTGGAGACTTTGTTGTTACTGTGTCTGGCATATCTAATACTCTCGGTAGCTTGCCGGGCTCTCCGAGAGGGGCGGAGGAATCGAACTCGGGTCGGCCATGTTGGCCACTTGTAAGGCGAACGCCCTACCCCCTGGTGATTCTTTAATATGGAATAAATTAAGTTGAATTTAGTCATCTCCAGCATCCTTAATCATTTGAAATTTTGTATTTTAACAAAATGGAATGAACACTTGGCAAAATGAGTTCTGCATTATTAATGCTTAGTTGATCAAATATTAAGGATAGTTAAAAGACATAGTCTAATATAAATTATTATGATATGTTCAAAATGTATTGATATTTTGTGAAAACTGTACCTCTGAGAAAATCAATAAACTTAAATCAATAAAATCAATACAATTTAGAAAGATATTAATAACTCTAATCACAATAGTGGAAGTGGGTTTTATTATCATTCTAATCACCACAGTGGAATTAGTTAAACTTGATGCATTCTAAATCTCCAGAGAATCCAATGGATATTCTGAGTGTACTGAGCACAGGTAAAAGAGATTGTATCAATAATAAGAACACTGAACTGTAGCACTGTCCTCCCATTGTTCATCGATTTTCTTGAGCGGGCACCAGTAACCTCTCACAATAAATTGTGAGACTTGTTGCACAGTTTTTCAAAATGACAATTCAGAATTATCAAAAAGTTTAAGTTGATTTCAGTTTCAGAATGTCAAACCCAGTTTTTTGGACACTTATGTGAAGACAAAGGAAAATTCTGCCTTACTGTTATTTCAGTCAAACTTTTATTTATGATTTTATATGTGGCAGAGACCTTCTGGGGCTCCTTTTTCCTTTCTTGACCCTGAGTGCAGGGTCAAGAGTAAGGCACCACTGGCTGTGCAACTTCCCCTTGCCACTTCTGGCTTGGTCCTCATAATCTGTTATCAATAGCTTCTTTTGGAGATTTGAGAGCACAGTCCACTGGAAAGAAGAGGTACCCACGGGGACAAGTTCAAGGGAAAAAAATGAAAACATGGAAATATGAAGCAACTTATTCAAGGGCCCTGTGCTTGGACAATGAAAGTTAAGATCTTCCTTTGTATGTTTATTCCACGGTGACTCAAAGTATTAGATATTTCAAGTAAAGACAGAGATATATGTTTGCAGAACTGAACCATATATCTGACATCATAACATCACAAGAGTTTGATGAAGAAGAGATTATTTTATTACTTCCCTAGAGGCCTGAGGATGCTGGCACTGAAATGTGTAGAGTAGGAGGAAAGTGTGACCCACATTTCTGAGGACTGGCTTCCGCACATGCCAAAACCCAGCACAAGGTTGTTGGTTTTTTTTTTTTTTTAGTTTTTTTTTTAATTTTTTTTTTATTAGTGAAACACCATGAGGTACAGTTGTTGATTTACAATTTTTTGTGCTTGGGTTTCGATTATACAATGATCAGATACCCATCCCTCCACCAGTGCCCATTTTCCCCCACCATGGATAATATCCCCCCACCCCCATCTCCCCATCCCCCCTGCCTCTGTGGCAGGGCAATCCCCTGTGTTCTCTCTCTCTTTTTGTGTGTTGTGGTCTGCAAAAGAGGCATTGAGTGGCAAACATGTTCAGTCCATAGTCTACTTTCGACATGCATCTCTCCTCCTGGGAGGATCCTCCAAACACCCTTTATTTGGTGTTCCCTTCTCTATCTGAGCTGCCCTTTCCTCTAGAATGCCCGGCTGGCCACTAAGCTATGGAGTAATCCTCCTGGTGCTGATCTCAGCTATTCTTGGGTATTAATCTCTTATTTTGCTACTTTATATCCCCCAGATGAATGCAATCTTTCTATGTCTATCCCTCTCTTTCTGACTCATTTCGCTTAGCATGATACTCTCCATGCTGTACCACTTGTATGTAAATTTCATGACTTCATCCTTTCCAACAACTACATAGTACTCCATTGTGTAGATGTACCAAAGTTTCTTTAACCAGTCATCTGTTCTTGGGCATTCAGTTTTTTTCCAGTTTCTGGCTATTGTAAAGAGCCAGCACAAGTTTTTAATGAAAGAGGTACCTGTTAAAATTTCTCCCTTGAGGGATGCTTCCAGACCCCACACCACGCTGAATTTCAGATCCAGGATACCCCAGAGGGAGGCAGTAGGCAGGGTCACACACACACCAACTGGCCCCCTGGCGCTGTGTAATCCCGTCAATGGCCAAGACCCAGAGACTAAAAAACCCAGATCCCGGAAGAGAACAGCGCAGAGTCTCCTGCCCCCGCACCTGGCTGTCCTCGCCAGGGCCCCTTGGAGGGGGGCGGGTCGAGTTTCCTTCCCCTCCCCGAGCAGATCTCCGGCAGCCGAAGACTTCCAGAACCAGCCCCCACCATGCTGAGACCACTTTTCACACGCAGGAAGGTACTGGCAGAGGAACAAAGGCATGAGGGTCCTGGGCCTGAGATCTCCAAGCCTGCTCGGATCGGGGCTGAGCATCCTCCACCCAGATCCTCCATCTTCCAGTAATCAGGAGTCACACCCACCAACTGGCCCCCTGGTGCCGTTTAATCCCATCAACGGCCAAGACCCAGAGACTATAAAACCCAGCTCCTGGACATCTTATTATCTCGTTCTTACTTTGGACAACCTGGCAGGCTACCGAATGTTACCTGCCCACACGGCAGAGTCAGGCAAACTCCCCGTGGCGTACCCAATATGCCAAATACCAGTAACAATGATGGGTCTCATTCTCCTAATCCTGAAAAAGGCTTGAATATGGCCCTTTTTTAAATCTCAGGGCTAGGATGAAGGAGACATTACTGGGGACTGCTCGAAGCAATCGACGGACAACAGGATGACCGTGATCATGATTATATATGGCATTTATGATGCATCATATTTATTTAAAAATTACAACTATGAATGTCATGTTGGATAACTGTCAGTCTATAAAAATTGAAACAACTTTCTTATATATCTAAATTACAAGTCTAATTTTTTTATTGCTTTTAGAAATAGTGTAAACTTTCTCACTGAAATGTACCAACCTCTTATTTATGTTTTAGTAATTTCTCATTTCATGGGATGTATTAGAGTGGTGAATATATTGAAGGTTAAAGTATTTATCACATGACTTTAATCAATATTTGAAAATTAAATTTGTTTTATGATTTGTTTATTAAGTATAATGATTAGTCATTGATCCAAAAATAAAAATTAAGAGATTTTATAATTTATTTTTGTTTGATATTGAATAGTATGATACTTGAGTTAACATACGCCTCAGAGACCTAGGCTCAATGAAAACAGGATGAGAACGCTATTTGGGTCTCCCAAAGAGGAATGGAAAGAGCTATGCTTGGAGTATCATGCTTCACCCAAGTGAGAGAAAGAATCTGGAGTTCTGGAGTCCATGATCGAGAATCAGGGATGCTGTCTCATTTGCCAAGGTGTCAAAAATCAGATGGGCTGGACATGTAATGAGATTTGGAGATGACCACAGCACTGGAGTCATTTCTGGCTTGATTCTACAGGACATCAAAAGATGGCGTGGCTGCCCACCTATGAGATGGTCAGACTTCTTCGTCAAGACCCTGAATGATCAGTCTGAGGCTATTTGTGTTCCTAGAACAAGCAGACGCCGTTGGGCTACACTAGCACTCAACAGGTACAAATAGAGATGTACTGGCACCCGCTTGAGCAAATCGATGAGTCATGGGATGTCAAGTGATCAAGTGATCAAGTATGATACCTGCATGTAAGTGGGATTATGACCCATTATCCAAGTCAGAATGCATAGATGTATTATTGTTAGGTGACATTTTGGCTTTTGTGATAGTTTCTTAGCTGTGGAAACTATTTTTATCATTACTTTTTGTGTGTGTTTGTTTGGGGCCACAGTTGGCAGTACACTGGGGTTACTATAGGCTCTTTACTCAGAAATGACTTCTAATGTGATGCTGGGAATCCAACCCAGGGATTATAGCTCTGACCTCTGTCTGTAGCACTGTAGCACTCTTCTCCCATTGTTCATCAATTTGCTCAAGCAGGCAACAGTAACATCTCACAACAATTTGTGAGACTTGTTGTTACTGTTTTTGGCATATCAAATACTTCATGAGGAGCTTGTAAGTCTTTGCTGTGAGGGTGAGTTACTCTCGGTAGCTTGCCAGGCTCTCCGAGACGGGCGGAGGAATTGAACACGGGTCGGCCAGGCAGGTCGCATGCAAGGCAAACGCTGTACCACTGTGTCTAAACTCTTTTTTCCGTGTGTGCTTTTTGGGTCACACCTGGCTCTTCACAGGGGTTACTCCTGGCTCTGCACTCAGAAATTACCCCTGGCGGTGCTCAGGGCACCATATGTGATGATGGGAATCAAACCTGGGTCAGCTGCTTGCAAGGAAACGCCCTACCCACTGTGCTATTGCTCCAGCTCCCAAATTTTGGTTTTTTTTCTTTTCTGGGGGGTCACACCTGGAGATGCACAAGGGTTACTCCTGGCTCTGCACTCAGGAATTAACCCTGGTGGTGCTGAAGGGACCATATGGGATGCTGGGAATTGAACCAGCATCGGCCGCATGCAAGGCAAAGGCCCTACCTGCTGTGCTATTGCTCCAGTCCCATAACCTTTTTTTAATTTGATTCAGTTTTGCCACTTTTTCAGTTTTGTCTCTTGCCATGGGAGTAGAGTCTCAAGCACATCTCTGACACTGAGTTCCTAGAATGTATCACATGTTTTCTACCATGAGTTTATGACTTCAGGTCTTGATACCTAAGTTTTAACCCATTTTTGAGATTCTTTAATATACTTGTGTAGTATTGGCCATGGGACTCTGCGCCAGACTGTTTCATTTGGGGCGCCCCAGAGAGAGCAGGCAAGAGCCCTTTCCACCCCAAGTGTCCCAGCTGACCTCCACTACCCAACTACCACCAAGCTCCTGGCTGCTTTCCGGACACTCGGGCCGAGCCTCACACAGGAGGGAAGTCCCACGGAACCCAGGTAACGCAGAACCTTGTGACATTGGATTCTGGACTCAAAGGGGCCCAGGAGCAGAGATCCTCTGCCTGCTTCCCTCAGTCTTTAGTAACCCAGGGGGTCAAACTGATAAACCACACCCTGTAGGCACCAGATAATCTCCTCATCGTGGCCGGAGACATATCAATAGACACTTCCTACTCATTTTCCATAATTACCACACCATGTTTGATGGAGTACAGACAGTAGGCATATATATATATATATATATATATATATATATATATATATATCTCAGAGAGCCCAGCAAGCTACCAGGTGTATCCCGCCCCCACAGGCAGAGCCTGGCAAGCTCCCCGTGGCATATTCGATATACCAAAACCAGTAACTCTAACAGGTCTCATTCTTCTGACCCTGTAAGAGCCTCCAGTCATAGGGAAAGATGAGTAAGGAGGGGCTGGAGTGATAGCACAGCAGGTAGGGCATTTGCCTTGCATGATGCAGATCCAGGTTCAATTTACAGCATCCTATATGGTCCCTTAAGCATCGTCAGGAATAATTTCTGGGTGCAGAGCTAGGAGTAACTCCTGTGCATGGCTGGGCATGACCCAGTTACAGTCATTGTCACGGTCCTCCCGTTGTTCATCGATTTGCTCAAGCGGGCCCAGTAACGTCTCCATCATGAGACTTGTTGTTACTGTGTTTGGCATATTGAATACGTCACGGGTAGCTTGCCAGGCTTTGCCATGTGGGCGAGATACTCTCAGTCGCTTGCCGGGCTCTCCGAGACGGGCAGAGGAATCGAACTCGGGTCGGCCATGTTGGCTGTGTGCAAGGCAAATGCCTTATCTGCTGTGCTATCGCTCCAGCCCGGGCATGACCCAAAAAATAAAAATTAAATTTAAAAAAACCTAAAAGATGAGTAAGGAGAATATCCTAAAATTATAGGGCTGGGGCGAATAGAGATGTTACTGGTGCCCACTTGAGTAAATCGACGAATAACATGATGACAGTGATACAGTGATGCAGTATTGACCATGTTTCAATGTTTTGCATGTATCAGTCCAGTTCCCCAATACCATTTGCTAAAGAGTCTTAATTTCATCCATTCAGTTGGTTTACCTTCTTTATAATAGATTAAAAGTTGAAATTTTAGTACTCATTCATGAACAGATATTGTTTTGCAGACTTTGTGCTCACTTGATTCTTCCAAGCCCCATGTTTTCACCTGGAAATTTATAGTAATTTTTATCTTTCACTGTCAAGTTTCTAGCCAAGTTTCTTTAAGTGTTAAGGGATTTTTCTTACATTTGATGCAGTCATGTGATAGCCTGTGTAATTCTATTATTTTCTTCAGCTGCTCGCCAAGATAACATATATCTTTCAGAGCTCTTGTGGCTTTTTATCATCACAGCTACAAGAAGTGTCTCCAATTTTATTAATTTTTCTCCACAGAGGCTTAATTGAGGATCAGTACAGTGACCTTAAGGGTATTTAGTGTCAATTGTGTTCAGGAAAGATATCTTCAACAAATATGATTAGGAGTCCATTGGGAATTGGAGATTGTTCCAGAAGATACAAGATAATTTCCTAACAACTTTTGAGATCATTTACACATTTGTTAGTCAAAGACATTGCATTTTTAAAAATTATCTATTTTCCAGTCATCATATCATAAAATAGATATCTATTCAACCCTTAACTGATATATTGTAAGCAACATTGATGACATTAAATTTTCTCAAAAAGTGTTGAGAAGAGAAACATGACCAATTAATATATAAAATAATAAATAATTAATAATAAATTAAGAAATAATGTAGGGGCATGAAAGCATGTAAAGCTTACCTGAAAGCTATTTAACTTGACTAATAAACATATTAGTCCATTGACAATGGAGCTAGAGAATTTAAAACATAGGTTATCATCTGAATTCTAAACATGCTGTAAACTTGAACTTAAAGCTGTAGGTTGGTGAGGTGGATATGAACCAGCTCATAAAAGGGTATCTTTTAGGGGCTGTAGACGGGGCGAAGGTTTCTAAGTAGTGTAGTGCTTAGGGTGCCAGAGGTCATTTCTGGTGGTACTCAGACAACAGGAATGCCCTGTTCAATGCCAGGATCTGACAACATGGAGATGTCCAGATCTTGAGGATCTAGGGAAAACCACATCTACAATGGAAATGTTCAGGACAACATTTGGTCCTGAAGATTAAGCTCAGTGTCACTGAGCTATCTCTGCAGTCCCATATAAAGGGAATTTCAATCAGTGCTGAGAGTTGTCTATTATTATCCAAATAACTCTTTATAAATCTGTTGAGTCAAAAATATTAGTGAGTGGGGGCAATAGTGTGGCAGGTAGGGTGTTTGCTTTGCATGCAGCCATTCTGGGTTTGATCCCCAGCACCACAGTTGGTCCCCTAAGCCCTTTCAGGAGTGATCCCTGAATGCAGAGCCAGCAGTAAGCCCTGAGTACTTCCGAGTGTGTCCCCCAAGCAAACATAAAAAATAATATCTTTTTTTATTAATTTCTAATGTTGACAGTACAGTGGGTTGTAATAATATATGGTACTCCAAGGACTGATTCTGAATGCAATTCCTTAGAGAGTCAAGAAAAGCTAATTCTGTTTGTCTTACAATCACCATGAATCTATCATTCTGACAGCAAAGTCATGAAAAGGCACACATGTTACTGCAACTGTATTTATTAATACTCATTTTGAAGATATGGTTTCTTCTCTAAGCACATAGATCTGATTCTGGGTTTTGAAAAATAACCAATCTACCTCATGTGTTCAAGTAGCAGCATATTGACATAGGGTAAGAGATTTGGAGACAGAGAGATAGAACAGCAAATGAAGTACCTACCTGACACACATCCAACCTGAATTCAATTTGGTCCCCCAAGCCTGGGTTCAGAAGTTATCCCTGAATGCAGAGTCAGGAGTAAGCCTTGAGTACAGTCAAGTATGGCTCAAAGAACAGAGAGAGGAAGTGACTCAAATACTTGTAGAAATTTAGTTCCGAAGAAACAAAACAATCGCCAGTAAGGTAAATTGTCTTGAATATTATTATTTCCAGAGGCAGGAATTTATTTCTCAATTCTTGTTCAGAATTTCCTTTACTGTCCTTCAGATGATCATCTTCCAGCCTTAGATTATGTAAGAGTTTCCCATGAGAGAAAAATAAATATGTAGCCTGATATTTAGAATTTTAGAACTTGACATTCATTTTGGGTAATTTTCCCCCATTTTGTCCCTTAAGAGAGCCCATGTATCTCAGAGAATTACCTGCAACATCGGCCCATTGCCCCTCTGATTTATCCCAACCTCCACTGCATTCATGTCAAGCTAATGGCCTGTAAATGATCTATTCCAGGTAGATTAAGCACAGTGTGAAGAAAGGTAGCCTGATCTGTATCAGACTTGATAAGAGTGACAGAGTTCATTGTTCTGTCACTGAGATTTCCAGCTTTTCTGTGTCATTCACTCTCTTCAACAGCAACCATATCAAGCTCTGCTGTTGTACGGGGCACTGGCTATTCCACATTTCTATTGATCAGACTCTTATCTTTTCTCTAAGAACCAAATCTAATGTCACTAGTTGCAGAAGATTTTCATAATCATTTATAAAAGAGGAGGGTTGATCTGTCTTCAAAATAATATTCCATTAGGCAAATGTATTTATTTGAATGTTACTATTTGTACCCTAAGTTTTGGGTTTAATGAATACTCTTTTAGAATAATATAGTTTTCCACCAGATACATCACATCCCAAGGTCTTTTATCTTGAGCTGCTGTGGGTTTCATGGTATGTAAGACATAGTGGTTGCTATCTAAATTTATTCTTTTTTATCTGAAAACTGAATAACATGTGTTGTTGGGAATTTCTATTATACCAAGAGCAGATAAAAGTCAGACATACTTCCTATAAAGTTTGAATTATTTTTTGGCTAGGACTTGATTATCATTTTAGTGTTTTTTATGCAGCAAATTTAAATTTATATGAAAAAGTATGTTCAATGGTAAAAGCAATGTCTAACATTATTTTTCTATCCATTAAGATAATTTTACTACATGATAATAATTAAGGGAAAAAATACTTGCAGTTGAGCTTGAAACCAGAAAAATAACACATCTCAACTATACCTATTAAATGTTAAGCTCAATCTCACTGTGGAAATAAAACTTTGATTCTCAGGTGCTCTCTCTAGGGCTAGAGCGATAGCACAGCGGTAGGGCATTTGCCTTACAAGCGGTCAACATGGCCGACCCGAGTTCGATTCCTCCACCCCTCTTGGAGAGCCCGGCAAGCTACTGAGAGTATTCGATATGCCAAACACAGTAACAGAGATGTAGTAGCAGTGAAATATTTTCCAAAGTCCTTTTACTCATATTTCTCTGGATACTGCAATCAACCTTCATACATCTTCTAGGGCATTGTGGTATATACGGATTATCCATAATCCTGAAACATGCTCATTTTATAAGCTACTGGACAAAAAACAGAAAATGACTAACATTAGAATAGGCGATTTTCCCTAGATTCAAATTTAAGCATACTTGGGTCTTTGAAATTTATCAGTTTCTATTTATGAGATCAGTGAATTTTGCTCTCAGTGTTACCTGACTCTTTTATGTGAATTAAACTGATGTAGTCTCCCCCCCACACACTTTCTTTGAATAAATCAGAAGCTTTAAATCTAATCCATCAAGAAGCCTTCTTATCGAATCAGAAACAGATGTTGGAGCTGAAAATGAAGGCAACTATTCTTCTATTGATCCATAGACCTACCCCTCTTATTTAAGGCTCTGAAAATTCGTTCATATTTTACTTCCAATCACTATATATTGTGTTTTGGTATAGTAAATCTGACAGAGCAGTAAAGGAATTCTGTAACTGTCTTGTAAAACTCTATTTGCTGCTGACCAGTAAGCAGTATATCCTTGACTTTATTTTAAAACAATGTGTTTCTAAATAAAAGGTAGAAACTATGTTAACTGAGGATTTAACCATAAACTTTGCTCTGTTTGAATGTATTAGGGAAAGTATTTATATAAAGGAACCTTGGCTAATCATTTTGTAAATTCATTGCCATCTTATAAAGTGGGCATTTTGTAAGTGGTCTTTCACAAGGCAAATATTCATGGTCATGGTCCTCCCGTTGTTTGTCAATTTGTTCGAGTGGGCCCAGTAACGTCTCCATCGTGAAACTTGTTACTGTGTTTGGCATATCGAATACATCATGGGTAGCTTGCCAGGCTCTGCCGTGCAGGCGAGATACTCTCGGAGGTTGCCGGGCTCTCCAAGAGAAGCAGAGGAATAGAACTCGGCTTGGCCATGTTGGCTGCATGCAAGGCAAACGCCCTACCTGCTGTGCTATCGCTCCAGCCCAAGGCAAATATTATTTGAAATTATTTTTTAAAAGTCAGTCCTTGTTGGGGCTGGAGCAATAGCACAGCGGGTAGGGTGTTTGCCTTGCATGGGGCCGACCTGTGTTCGATTCCCAGCATCCCATATGGTCCCCCAAGCACTGCCAGGAGTGATTCCTGAGTGCAGAGCCAGGAGTAACCCCTGAGCATCCATGGGTGTGACCCAAAAAGCAAAAAAAAAAAGTCAGTTCTTGTTAATTACAGTTCCTTTGCTATTGTACTAATGTTTTGTTTTTCTTTTGTTTTTGTACTATGGTTTGACACATAGAGTACCTTTTTAATTCTCCTGACATCCTACATCTGTCTCACCCAAAAGTTTATCTTTAATTTATTTCTAATTCGCAAGTCGCTATTTAAACTTTTAAAAAATATTGAAATGATTCAGTAATAATGTTTTTGAAGTTGGTTTGCTATTAACTTATCAACTAGGAATAGAGCTCTGTCTCACTTCCAGGAGCTGTTGTAAGCGCGAAACTGACGCCATGACAGGATACAGAAATCAGCAAAATCAGCTAGGCCTCAGGTTCAGTTACTGGAACTAAAACAGTTTCAGTTTCCTAGCAATCTAAAATGTGTAACTAGCCAACCTGGGAAAGTTTCTGGGCCCAGCAAGTGGGCTCAATCAATCAACATGCTCCCAGTCAAAATGCCACACGAAATGTCTTTTGTTAACCCTAAAAGTCTGAGTAGCTTATGTAACCATGAAATGTTACTGGAAACTATTGTTTAACTATTACCTGATCACTGTTACCCTAGACAATTGTCAAACACCTTTTTTTGGTAACTAGGTAAGGTTTTTTTTCTTCTCTGAAACAATAAAGCATGTACTGCTTATGTAATCAAAGCCTACAGAAACTGCTTGCTGCCTGAAGTCAGGGTTGCTATCAAGAGACAATTCTGTGGGTGATATAGTTGACCCCAGTATACTGCAATAAAACTCCTTCTACTTTTGCACTATCGAGTTAGTGATTCTGTCTGTCTCACCTCTTGGAGACCCAAAATCCCAGGCTTAACACTGTGTTTCCCAAATCCTGCCAGGAGTCCTTCCCTCATCTTATATCCAAAGGTATGCCCTAAGCACTGCCAAGTGTGGCCCCAATAAAAAAAAATGGAGACTATGTAATATATGCAACACACCTATTTTCTAGGCGTGTAATAAATTCAATAAGAATAATTACTTATCTGTGAGCACTTGTTACTGTGGGGGTAATGGAGAGGTCACTAAAAAAATACTAAGTGAAGAATTAAGAATAAGAAATAAGAAATTTGGGTCCAGAGAGATAGTTCAACTGCCTGAATGTCTGATGTACATGTGAAAGGCCCAGGTTCTATCCCCAGCATTATGTGGTCCGCCAGGCACTGCTAAGAATGATTCCCTGAGCGCAATGCTGGGAATCGCCCCTGAAAACCACCATATGTGACAAAAGTACAGATTTATTTTTAAAATTTTATTTTTATTATATTATATTATTTTCATTTTATTAAATGACCAAGTAAAATGTTTCTCAGCAAAATTATGTTAGCATAATTAATAATGGGGCTAGAGCAATAGCACAATGGATAGGATGTTTGCTGTGTATGTGGTCTACCTGAGTTCAATCCCAGGCATTGCAATCCTGAGAACTGCCAGGAGTAATTCCTTAGTGCAGAGCCAGGAGTAACCCCTGAGCATCACCAATTGTGACCCCTCCAAATATTTAGAGGACTCTTCAATACTACATATTGTATTTTGTAGTAATTGTTGAAATCACTTTGTTAATGTGATAAATAATTTATCTGCTTATTTTATATAATATTTTCTATTTAGATATGTGAATATATAAATTGTTTAGTATAATTTCTAAATTATATAATTTTTATTTATTTATTTATTGGCTTTTTGGGTCACACCTGATGATGCACAGGGGTTACTCCTGGCTCTGCACTCAGGAATTACTACTGGCATTAACTCAGGGGACCATATGGGATGCTGGGAATTGAACCCGGGCCGGCCGTGTGCAAGGCAAATGCCCTACCCACTGTGCTATCACTCCAGCCCCCAATTTATATAATTTTTAGAGTACATAATTTGAGAAGTCTTTAGAAAGATCATACTTAATTTATGACCATTCTTACACACAATTTATTATTTAATTTCAGGTCACCTGGTTACAATATTATTAATGTTTATGGTATTTATGTAGAAAGTTTCTGTACCCCCCACCCTGAACAAAGTACTTAAGACTTACATGTTTCTGTCCCTATGTCATCTCTAGCCCACATGTTCATTTCTTTTTCTGTTTCCCCTCTACTAGGTAATCTAAGTTCAAGGACTGTCATTCTATACTGAGAAAGAGAATGTGCTTAGGTTGTCATTCTACACCGAGGAGACAAATTTAAAATAGATTCATCTCCGTTTGCCTGCCTGCACTCTGTCTGTTTCTTTCTCACCATAAACACATAAAACCTGAGAGGAAAATTAAGCAGTAATAAATGATCCTATTATTATTATTATTACTATTATTATTATTATTTTTGCTTTTAGGGTCACAACTGGCTCTGCACTCAGGAATCACCTCTGGCAGTGCTCAGGGGACCATATGGGATGCTGAGAATCAAACCCAGGTTGGCTGCATGCAAGGCAAAAGTCCTTCCTGCTGTGCTATCGCTCCAGCCCAGATCCTATTATTTTTATTAAGTAAATAAATATAGGAAGTTATTTAAAGATGTCTACAAGCAATAAAAGAGAATTTTCACAACTAATGAAGCTTACAGACTTCATTACCTACTCACTGAAAAAAAGTTTGACTTTTAAAACAAGATATTTATTTTCATGTTAATATTTTGTATAATAATATTATTAGAATTAACATCTTAAAAGTAAAACTTTTTCAAAAAGATCATTTTTCAAATTTTACTTAGACTAGGATAAAAGACAACTCTCTTTTTAAATTTAAGGTATAAGGAGTCATAGAGATTGTACAGTGGGTAATGTGCTTTCTGCATGTGGTGACACAGATTCAATCCCTGACAACCCATATGATTCCTGAACACTGACAAGAGTGATTCCTGACCACAAAGCCAGGAGTAAGCCCTAATAACGACTAAATATGAATCAAAAAGGAAAATGAAATAAATAAAGGTATAATAAATTCACTTGATCACTTTACATTCTGTTACTCATTGATTTGCTCAAGCAGGTGCCAGTAACATCTCCATTCGTCCCTGCCACTTGTTAGCATAGCCCAATGTCATCTGCTAGTTCTAGGAACATGAAGAGCCTCAAACCAATCGTTCAGGGTCTTAACGAAGAAGTCTGACCATCTTGTAGGTGGGCGGCCAGGCCATCTTTTGACGTCCCATGGAATCCAGACAGTGATTGCTCTAGTCCAGCAGTAGTCTCCAAATCTCATTACGTGTCCAGCCCATCTGATTTTCAATGCCTTGGCAAATGAGACAGCGCCCCTGTTTCTTGACCGTCAACAGAGGTGGGAACTCTGGATTCTTTTTCTCCTTTGAGTGAAGCGTGATACTCCAAGCATAGCTCTTTCAATTCCTCTTTAGGAGACCCAAATAGCGTTCTCATCCTGTTTTCATAAGGCCCAGGTCTCTGAGGCATATGTTAATGCAGGAAGAATGGTGGAGTCGAAGAGATGTGCCCAGAGCCGGAGGTTCTTCATCCTCTTAGCTATTTCTTTGACGCTCTTGAAGGCATTCCAAGTCACTCTCTTCCTCCTGTACAACTCAGGTGCCAGGCCATTCATCATGTTGACTTCTCGACCTAGGTACACATAACTGTTGCATTCGGTGATGTTCATTCCATTGAGAGTGATCAGAACGTCAGGAACAAAACCTTTTCTCATAAACATTGACTTTGTGAGACTCAGCTGTAGTCCTACCTTTCCACACTCACGGTCAGTCAGCGTTTGTGCTGCTTGGCTGATGTTTGGTGTTATTAGAACGATGCCATCAGCAAAGCGGAGGTGGTGTAGTTGCTGACCATATATCTTCACTCCCATTCCTTCCCATTCAAGTTGTTGCATAATGTTCTCAAAAGTGGCACTGAAGAGTTTCAGTGAAATGGTATCACCCTGCCAAACCCCTCTCTTGACATGAATGATCACTTCCTTGTAGAATTGTGAGATCCTGGTAGTGAATCGATAATACAGCTCACGGAGGGTCCTGATGAATTGAATTTGAACGCCCAGTTTGGAGAGGGCTTCGATGACCGCTTCCATCTCAGCAGGATCAAAGGCCTTCTTTAAATCAATGAACATTAGACAGAGAGGCATCTTGAACTCCTGAGAAATCTCGATGAGCTGGGTTATCGTGTGGATATGGTCGGTCATGCTGAATCCTTTGCAGAACCTGGCTTGCTCGCAAGGTTGTCCTTCCTCTAGTGTTCTGCCAATCCTATTCATGATGACTCATTGTAGATGACAGACAACAGGCAGATTGGGCAATAGTTGCCAATGTTGCGGATGTCTCCCTTCTTGTACAGTAGTACAGTCCTGCTTGTTTTTCATTGGGACAGAACCTTGCATTCAGACAACTAGCGTGTGAAGAGCCAAGCCAGTATATTGATGAGTACTGATGGTAGATTCTTCAGGTGTTCGGGTCTGACCTTGTCTGGGCCGGGTGCTCTTCACTTCTTTAATGATGAAATGGCGTTTTCGTAATGTTGGATTTAGAAAGGAAGAATGTTGGGAATGACATATCCATCCTGAGGAATTTGGTATGTAGGCAGGTGGACATGGCTATCGAAGAGATCTGAGTAGAAGTCATGGATGATCTTCTCCATTGCCCTTCTGGAAGATGTGGTAGATCCATCAGGACATCAGAGGGCAGTCGTCTTGGTCTTGTAGTTGGTGAAGGACAGGCTGGCGTTACAAATGCTTTTCCCGACTTCTGCTGCATCTACCACAGCACTGCTGCTCTTTTTTCTTCTCTCTCTTCCACCAATCTCCGGAGACTCAGGGATTACACATAGAAGACCCATCCACCAATCTCCGGTGACTCAGGGATTACACATAGAAGACCCACCCTACCAGTACCAAATAAATACCTCATCGGCAGACCTCCACTACCTCTACTACATACACTCCCCAGAATAAATTTAATTGTTATTAAAATATATGGAGGGTTTTAGAGGCAGGTGGAGAGGAACAAAAGTATAAAGGAGTTAAGAAAAGTGTTAGAGACACAAGGTGTTAGAAACAGTTTCACATACTTTTAAGAAATTTTCAAAGGAATTCAAAATATTAGAGGACAAAAACAACTAAAAAAATTACCAGTTACTGAATAAATTATTTTTAGTGCATTCATTAAGCCATAAAATAATTATGTGTAAACCAAATGATTGACCTGAAAAGTGGTTCTGACAATAATTATAATGAAATTATAAGTCATTAACTAAAGAAGAGCAGTGACCCTTACCATTTCCATAAAGTTAAAAGAAGAGGTTAAATAAACAGCTTAATTTGAGAACTAATTTCAGTTTCTACATCTTTGTTATAAAGAAAACCTCTAACATTAACATCTCCTAGAGAGAGGAGAATAGCCTCAAACTGGAAAAAATAAGGCTCCTCGAAATAGCAAATCCACATCAGCAAAATGAAGTGGTTAAGTTTTATTAACTTTTAAAAAATTATTTTTTAAGGGAACTCACAAGCAATTGTCAAGAGATTTCTCCCAGGGCCATTCCTGGGAAAACTTGAGTCAGCTGTGTGGATTAAAAATTTGGGGGGCTGGAGCGATAGCACAACTGGTAGGGCGTTTGCCTTGCATGGATTAAAAATTTGGGGGGCTGGAGCGATAGCACAACTGGTAGGGCGTTTGCCTTGCATATGGCCGACCTGGGTTCAATTCCCAGCATCCCACATGGTCCTCCGGGCACCACCATTTCCTGAGTGCATGAGCCAGGAGTAATCCCTGTGCATTGCTGGATGTGACCCAAAAAGAAAAAAAAATGGGATATTGACCAACCAGGCAGTGGGGTGCTGCTCTGGCCAGCAGTGCCTGGTGTCACCAGAGTCACTCAAAAAGAGCTCAAGAAACCATGGCGTGATAAGAATTGGACTTGGGACTTCTCTGCATGCCAGATATGCACTTCAGCCATTTGAACCATCTTTCCAGCTGGAGGCAAAGTTACTTATTGGCATGACAAGAGTATTTCTGAATCTGCTGAGGGTTAAACAATCCCATAAATATTTTTTTCTGATAAAGTTATGGATAGCATTTTCTACTATCTTTTTCAGGCTCATCTTTCAAACTCTTAGAAAATTTTGCTGTTTGTGGGGACATATAATAGTCCGTGAGTGTGGAAAGGTCAGACTACAGCTGAATCTCACAAAGACAATGTTTATGAGAAACGGTCTCGTTCCTGATGTTCCATTTGCTTTCAACTGAAGGAACATCTCGGAATGCAACAGTTATGTGCACCTAGGTCGAGAAGTCAACATGATGAATGACCTGGCACCTGAGTTGCGCAGGAGGAAGAGAGTGGCTTGGAACAACTTTAAGAGCGTCAAAGAAATTAACTAAGAGGATGAAGAACCTTCGGCTCTGGGCACATTTCTTCGATCCCACCATACTTCCTGCATTAACATATGCCTCAGAGACCTGGGCCCTACGAAAACAGAATGAGAATGCTATTCAGGTCTCCCAAAGAGGAATCGAAGAGCTATGCTTGGAGTATCATGTTTCACTCAAATGAAAGGAAAGAATCCAGACTTCTGACCTCCATCGATGATCAAGAATCAGGGAAGCTGTCTCGTTTGCCAAGGCATCGAAAATCAGATGGGCTGGACACATAATGAGATTTGGAGACGACCATTGGACTAGAGTCGTTATTATTGATTGGATTCCATGGGACGTCAAAAGACCGTGTGGCCGCCCACCTATGAGATGGTCAGACTTTGATGGTCTCGGTTTGAGGCTCTTCATGTTCCTAGAATGAGCAGACACTATTGGGCTACACTAGCACGTGAAAGGGAGGAACGGAGACGTTACTGGTGCCTGTCTGAGCAATCGAAGAGTAACGTGATGTCAAGTGATCAAGGGATAATAGTCCCATCTTTTAAAAATTTCAATCACTCTTCATTATTAAATTTTTATGTTAAACATTTTTACTTGGTTTTGGGCGTATAGCTGGAGGTGCTCAGAGTTTTGGCTCTGTGCCTAGGGATCACTCCTGGCAGACTCAGAGGACCTTATGTGGTAACAGGGATTAAATTCAGGTCTGCTGCATGCAAGGTAAATGCTCTACTCACTTAACTATCGCTCTAGCCCCTAGATCCAATTGTCAAACAAAAGTTCTCTTTTCTTCTCAAAAAATTATTTTTATAATTATTGTCTTTCAGTAACATTTTTACAATAACATTAGGACTTATGGTTTTGATGTGTAAAATTACTGCACCTTTGTCATCAGTAAAGTACACAAGACCCTCTGACCACAGTTGTTTCATTCGTCTGCCTCTTTTCACTCCGTTGCCTTCCTTCACTAGTTATTTCTCTTTTGTAATGGCCAAGGGATTGTCATTGTACCATATTCTCTATTTCCTTATTTTCTTCCCTTATAAACAACAGATGAGTGACATCAATCCATTATATGTCCTCCCTTTAAATTAATTCACACAACACAAAGCTATTTAATTTTGTCCTAATCTCAGCAAACTGAATTAAGGTACCTCAACTACTAAATGGAATATATTAAAAGGTTTTAAAATTACAGTGTTGGCAGATGTCAAAAAGAACCCTCGTTCACTGTCTGTGGGTATCTGGTCTACTAAAAAAGACACTGGAAAGTGTCAAGGAGATATATTTAAAAATTACTAATAGAGTCTTCATATGACCCTAAGATTCCACTTCTAGGCTAAGTACAAAAATATTAATTCAAAATATATATATGATCACCTATGTTCATTGCAACACAAGTACAATAGCTAGGACAGGGAAACAACCAATGTGTCCAGTGACAGATGAATGGTTAAAGAATTTGGTGAAAATATAAACAACACATCCACAATAGTGAGCACTATGACTTCCAGAGGGTTATGCATCATTGCCAAGAGTTTTGTCCCCAAAACAAGAATGTGTGAGCATCACAGTTTCCCTCGGTGAGAACTACAACCAGATTGAGAATAGCAGCACAACTGAAGGGTTGTGAACCCAAGAAATATGTGTTCAAACTCCACAATCAAAGTACATGATCTTTGGTGCCACGGCTCTCAGTATGCAGCACCAAAACCAGTTGTATGACTTCTGGAGAATGCAACAGTAATTACAGCTAGGAGGAGGGGAGGGGAAAAACCTCAAGGTATAGTAAATGTTCCATTCCCCCCAAAAATAAATGCAGACAACTCTAATATCAGTCAAATGCTGAACTGAGCAAATTAATATAAATCATAGATCAAATAATGGGACTAAAATATGTTAGAAGTAAATTATATTAAGTACCATTATATAAAATATCAACAGAGACAAAAGATCTGTAGCACTATAGCATTGTCCTCCCGTTGTTCATCAATTTGCTCGAGCGGGCACCAGTAATGTCTCCATTGTGAGACTTGTTACTGTTTTTGGCATATCGAATACACCACAGGGATCTTGCCAGGATCTGTCATGAGGGCAGGATGCTCTCGGTAGCTTGCTGGACTCTCAGCGAGGGACAGAGGAATTGAACCCGGTTGGCCGTGTGCAAGGTAAACTTCGTACCCCCGTTCTATTACTCCAGCCCAACCTGTCATTGTCACTGTCCTCCTGTTGTTGATCAATTTGCTCGAGAGGGCCCAGTAAGTGTCTCCATTGTGAGACTTGTTGTTCCTGTGTTTGGTATATGGAATATGTCTCGGTAGCTTGCCAGGCTCTCTGAGAAGGGCGGAGGAATTGAACCCAGGTCGGTTGGGTCAGCTGCACGCAAGGCAAACGCCCTACCTCTGTGCTATTGCTCCAGCCCAATCTATTTAAAATAAATACAAAAATACTTTTTTGTTTATTGCTTATCTAGTTTTGGCACCATACCCAGCCATGCTCAGAGGTTACTTCTGGCTTGGTACTCAAAAGTACTCCTGGAGGTGCTCAGAGACCACAAGGGATGCCGAAATTAAACACAATGCAAATCAAGTGCCCCATCCACTGTACTATCTTGCTATCCCTAGAAAAATATATACAAATTTTAGAACCAAAAATACAATATAATTTAAAATTCTCTGGACATAACAGAATGGAATCCCCTTCATGATTTTCTTTCACTCCCACTTTTTAAGAAAATACTGAAGGAAAAGAAAACATTGACAATACCAGAGAACAGTGAAATGTTGAATAAGAAAATTCTTATTCATTTGGTAGAATTTATAATATACAGTCATTATGGGATCAGTCTGACAGTTTCTTAGAAAACTAAAACTATTCTTACTATATAATTCTGAAATGCCACTCCTTGATTTCATTTCATTTTTCATTTCATCATCCTGTTAATCGTCGATTGCCTCGAGCAGGCCCCAGTAACGTCTCTTTCATCCTAGCCCTGAGATTATATTCACGGCTCTTTAGGAGAATGAGACCCATCATTGTTACTGGTATTTGGCATATTTGGTAGGCCACGGGGAGTTTGCCAGACTCTGCCCTGTGGGCAGGCTACATTCGATAGCCTGCAAGTTTGTCCAAAGTAGGAATGAGATAATAAGATGTCGCGCGGCCGCAAATGCGGCCGCGCGGTTCCGGGATCTGGATTTTATAGTCTTTGAGTCTTGGCCGCTGATGGGATTACACGGCGCCAGGGGGCCAGGTGGTGGGTGTGACCCCCGCCTACTGGAATTTGGAGGATCTGGGTGGAAGATGCTCGACTCCAAATCGAGTAGGCTTGGAGGTCTCGGCCCTGGAACCCGCGTGGCTTTGTCCCTCTGCCAGTACCTTCAGGTGTGCGGAGAGTGGTCTCAGCATGGTGGTGGCTGGTCCTGGAGGTCTTCGGCTGCCGTAGCCCTGGTCGGGGCGGGGAGGAAAGCTCAACCCGCTCCCCTCCAAGGGACTCCGGGAAGGAACACCCAGGTGCGGGGGCAGAGACTGCACTTTTCTCGTCCGGGATCTGGATTTTATAGTCTCTGAGTCTTGGCCGCTGATGGGATTACACGGCGCCAGGGGGCCAGGTGGTGGGTGTGACCCCACTCCTTGATATTTATCAAAAAAAATGAAAACTTATGCCTTCTCTCTAAAATATCTGCACATGGAGATTTATGGTAGCGTAACTATAATTTCCCAGATGATGGTAGCAACCATGATTGTCCTTCAGTAGGCAAAAGGACAATGTGTCATATATAAACAATGAATTATTATTAATATATGAGAAGAAGTGAGGAGTCTGGCTATGAAAATGTAAGAAGGACTGTCAAATTTTTAATACTTGGTAGTAATCAAGAGGATATATAAAGACACAGGAATCCAGTTGAAAATAAATTTATTTCTTGAAAAATAAAGTCCATAGTATAAAAGGAAAATTAAAAATTTTCCTAAATTATGGTTTAAAAGGATTAGCCATTTTCTAGACATTGGTGTTCTTTTGACTCTGAATCATCTTTGAACATCAACAAAGTGTATAGTATCAGTGTGACAATTTGAGCTGATAGCTGAGACAATAGCTTTGAGGTCAATATTTCTGATGTGGGCTCCATTTCTATTCTAACTTATTTTTCCAAAAAGTCGCATTAATGATGGCAGTGAAAACCTATAAAGGACAGCAGAAAAACAGCTGTGACTGAGAAGGGAAGTTTGACCCCTGTACCCATTTGTGAACTCGGATTCCTGTGCAGGGAAGCCTGTTTCCAGCTTTCATTTTGTTCATCACAATTATCACTCTTCCATATCTGTGCACTCTGTCACCCTGACATTTTGCATTCAATGTCATCCTGTTTTATAACCTGACCTACTTCCTGCCTTAGCTGCGGTGTGCCCTGTAGGACTATAACCTGAGCCCCCGGTCAGGGGCTCAGGCACTGGCCAGAACCAGCTCCAGTAAGTATCTCTCTCTGTTTCTTCCCTTTGGCTGGCTACTCCACAGCATGACCAAGAACAGAAAACAGCAGGAAAGAAACATGTCTGTGCTGTTGGCTCTAATAGAGTGATGTATTTTGCTTCTTTTTTGTTTCATTTCATTTCTGAACTTTTCCCCACATGTTATATATGCAATTGATTGGAACCTACAATCTATGCTATAGGCAATGTTTATTAAATATCAAGGTGGTGGATTTCTGGTTCAGAAATTAGGCAGCAGAAATATTATATTAAATATAACTTCCAGCTAGCCTGGAAAGCTATTGTCATGCTGGAGGGGTAATTTTCCCACCCACTCTGGACTGTTATCAGACTAGTTCAAAAATCAGAACAGCAGAGAGAAAAGATCAGATTAGTAATAAATGCATAAGAGCACTGTCCACTGTCCTCCCGTTGTTTATCAATTTGCTTGAGGGGGCCCAGTAACATCTCCATCCTGAGACTGGTTGTTACTGTGTTTGGCATATTGAATACATGACGGAGAGGTTGCCAGGTTTTGCTGTGTGGCGAGATACTCTCAGTAGCTTGCTGGGCTTTCCAAGAGGGACAGAGGAATCGAACTCACATCGGCCTTGCCCTACCCGTTGTGCTATCGCTCCAGCCCATGCATAGGAGAACTTCATATAATATACATTATTATGCAGGTCCTACTTTTGAAGTTTCAGAGATGGGGTTTAGAGGTGGGTTTCATGAATTAAGAAAAACATTAAGGGATTCAGGAGGCCAAGATAGAAGAAGAGATTTTATTATGAAATAGGGAAGATGACTTCACTTTTACAATGAAAATGAATATGAGTTTATCAGATAAAGAAACTGTGTTTACAAATAAGCTTATATCTATATGCTACCCACCAAATAATATTCTTTAAGGTCATTCAAAAGGGACATGTGGTGGTTTCTTCATTTAAGTTCCCTTAATTGGCCTTTTGAACCTGCTGAAAAAATATCAAAAAAATATCAATGAAAGGTTCAGGGCTATTCAGCACCCTGGACTTACATTTCTCTAATTTACAATTCTCTGCCTGCAGCATTAGAGGGAGATGCTGAGCAAAAATCGTAAGGCTGAACAAAATTCAGTAAATTTACACAGACCTGAAACATTGTCCAACTGTAGAGAATAGCCCAATTTCTGTTCTCCTTAACTAATAGGTGAATATTTTTGCATCTGTGAAGAAAAGAAATAAGAGAAGAAGTGAAGGAGGACTGAAGAAAAGAAGAACAGAAATATGAATTTATTTAGCTGAAAATCCCTTATTATATCAACAAAAATATGTCATATATTTCAGTGCTCATGAATGAAATAGAACTATGAAATCTACATATACTCATTCTAAAAATACTTAATGTATCTTATGTTTTGTTGTTGTTTATTTGTGAGATTGCACCTTCAATGGTACTTAGGGACTCAGAACCATTTTTGGTTCTGCTGAGATAAAAGGTAGCATTGATTTCAGACAAGCAGTGTATATGTTCTAGTACATGTGCCATATTTTACATGGCTAGTCTGTATCTTCTTATGTTTTTTTCTGAACCTTTGGTACTGCCAAAGTAGTGTGTGTGTGTGTGTGTGTGTGTGTGAGAGAGAGAGAGAGAGAGATATGAGATATGAGAATGAGAAAGATATGCATTTCCACATACCATACAGAATAATATTTTATCTCTAATGTGGAAATAAATTTTGTTGCATTTAAAAAAGACAAAAATAAAAGAATACTTATAGGAATAAGAAATAATTATTAGTTAGTAAGTATGTATCACTGTATCACTGTCATCCTGTTGTTCATCGATTGCCTCAAGCGGCCCCAGTAACGTCTCCTTCATCCTGGCCCTGAGATTTTAGAAAGTGGCACATTCGAGGCTCTTTCAGGGTCAGTATCATTGTTACTGGTTTCTGGCATATTGAATATGCCACTGGGAGTTTGCCAGACTGTGTCGTGTGGGCAGGATACTTTTGGTAGCCTGTCAGGTTCTCCAGAGTAAAAGGTAAAGGTAAAGGCCCTCCTGTTGTTCATCGATTTGCTCGAGCAGGCCCAGTAACATCTCCATCATGAGACTTCTTGTTACTGTGTCTGGCATATGGAATACGTCACGGGGAGCTTGCCAGGCTCTGCCATGGGGGCGAGATACTCTCGGTAGCTTGCCGGGCTCTCCGAGAGGGGCGGAGGAATAGAATTCGGGTCGGCCATGTTGGCTGCGTGCAAGGCAAACACCCTACCACTGTGCTATCACTCCAGCCTGTTCTCCAGAGTAAGAACTAGATAATAAGAAATTGCACGGCCTTTTGGGAGCAGGGTTTTATAGTCTCTGGGTCTTGGCTGTTGATGGGATTACATGGCACCGGGGGCAGTTGGTGGGTGTAACACCTACATACTGGAAGGTGGGGGATCTGGGTGGAGGAGACCCCAGTCCCAATCTGGGCAGGCTTGGAGATCTATGCCCTGGGTCCCGCACACCTGAGTTTCTCTGCCGGTTCCTTCAAGCATGAGGTTCATCTGAATATGTGGAGAGTGGTCTTAAGCATGGCTGTGGCTGGAACTGGAGGTCTTCAGCTGCTGGACTCTGCTCATGGTGGGGAAGGAAACTAAACGCAACCTCCTCCAAGGGGCCCTGGTGAGGACAGCCAGATGCGGAGGCAGGAGACTCTGCGCTGTTCTCTAGTAAGTATGATTTTAAAATATTTTATATCATAGTAAGTACGATTTTAAAATATTTTAAAATAGCACAATTTTTCATTCTGAGATTTTTGTTTGCATTTTCAGTATTCAAAGAAATACGAGGCCTTAAGTGAAAGGCAAGTGTCACAACTGTCACAACACTGTCCTCCCATTGTTCATTGATTTTGCTTGAGCAGGTCCAGTAACATCTCCATTTTGAGACTTGTTGTTACTGTGTTTGGCATATCGAGTACGTCACGGGTAGCTTGCCAGACTTTGCCGTGTGGGCGATATACTCTCAGTAGCTTGCCGGTCTCTCCGAGAGGGGCAGAGGAATTGAACCCAGCTCAGCCAGGCTGGCTGCGCGCAAGGCAAACGCCCTACCACTGTGCTATCGCTCCAGCCTGAAAGGCAAGAGTACTTAAATAAATTTGAAATGTCTATAGATCCAGAGTGTTTTAGCACAGGCCCAACCATTGAGAGTCATGGTCTTCTGTGTGCCATGATAATGCTCATCTATGGAACTTCATGAAGTCTCAGTCATGTAGGCAGTTAGACAGGGAAGCGTTGCCATGGCAGCAAAATTCCTGGGAAGTAATAAAACCAATAGCCCTGAAGCTGTAAAAAGCTTATCTGTGAGCAAAGGAACTAAGGCCTGGCAACACCTTTCAGGCACTAGTAACAGACCCAGAGGGGGCTGGACACTCCTCCTAGAGGTTTCAGCAGGATCAAAAGGCCAAGAAAGGAATTTTAAAGAGGACAATTGATCACCCCCAACTCGATCCCCTTGGAAAGAACCCTAGCAACGAACTTTTATGTAGGTAGAAGCCCCATGTGGGGACAGGTTGGAGAAACCCTACAAAAGCCACCTTGAACAAAGGAATATGCCGCCTAAGCCCGTGTATAGCTGGTGCCCAGGTGGCCAAGCACATGTGTCACCTGCATTCTCCCCCTTGAGATGTGTATTGGAGATCTTCTCAAGCTCTTGGAGAAGCCTGTGTTCTCACTTGAACCTTTCTCACCTTTTTCTCCTTCCTCTCCCTCTCCCCTCTCCCTCTCAGTAGCTTGCCGGTCCTAAAACTCTCCCAATAAAATCTGTTTTTGCTTCACTGTGAGTCTAGTCCTGAAATTATTTTCTGTAAGACAGGACAAAGCATTTGGAAACCTGGGTAAGGCCTACGATGACTTTTCTTTCCTGCAAAGAGTAGTTACTCACTGCCACCTGAGTACTTGGCTCCCTGAGAAGTTGGGTGGCAGGGATTAACTCCTTTGAGACATCAGTTGTGGCTCAATGGCCATCTGGTGGGGCTGGCAGAGCCCTGGCCCTTGCAGTGTAGGGGCTTATTCCAGACTTCATCCTAGCCTCCTCAGCCCAGAGGGAGATGGATGGGGAGAATCCTCTGGCCCTGCCTCTCCTCTCGGTCTCACATAAGCCACCTGTGGGGACCCACCAACTTTATTAGGAAGAGGAGTTACTTGCGTTACCAAGAAATCCTAAATAAAAAAGATATGGTCATACTCTTCTTTATTTCCTTCCTTCTTTTCTTTCTGTCTCCTTCCATCTTCCCTTGCTTCCTCTTTGCCTTTTTATCAGTTCTAGAAGGCATAAACAAGCTGCATGTTCTTGGGAATATACTTGAAGACTATATTATAAATAGAGCAAACTGAAACTCATCCTTTATTTACCTATTAACATTACTGCCACCTCTTTTCTTATTCTCAAAGAGCAAATTACTTGCATTTTTTGGAGCTGAGGTTATTGTATTTAATTACCTCAAAGTCCATGAACAAGAGGGTGAGTCACAGAGAAAATAAACAGACAAAAACCTGTATTATTTAGCCAATTGATTAACAAGATTTTAGATATTCCCATTTCATTAGTCAGTGGGTCTCTTTTTTGTTATTTTTAGTAAGCCTTTCAGAATTGGTTTTCTGTTATTTGTGCTACTTTCTTGTAATGTGAATGTTCTTTTCCTTACCGAAAACATCTACTCAGCTTTCATTGCCATGTCCACGTACTCAAGGCTTACTCCAGACTTTGTCATCAGTGATCACTCCTAGTGGTGCTCGGGGTGCAAGGCAAGCACACTTTACTTGCTCTGCCATTCTTTTGGCCTAAGGGATTGTACACTCTATTTGTCAGCTTGTGCATAAATAACTGTTAGCACAGTATGCTGGAGATTATAAGGAGCCAGGGATCCTAAGTACTGGGATTCCACTTAGGATGTGGAACACTGCAAAAATAAGACTGAAACTCTTGTACCATAATTTGAGTTTACTGTGACTGAGACAGGATTTTGGAGGGTGGGGCTGGGGAACTACTTATTTGCTTTTTCAAAAAGACCATGGTCCTAGATTTAAAATTCTGAGATCTACCTGAAAGTTGGAGGCAGATGGGATGAATTTAGCAGAACAAAAATCATAGTTCAAACTCAGAAACAATGGGCATAGAAGTTTGAGGATAAGAACAGGGAAAAGGTACAAAGTGCTAAAGCTGCCATCATAAGGGTAAGTGGGCATGGAATGTACAACATCTGGTTGGTTTGGATTCCCCCTCCACTATTCTAAGTTAAGGGGATTGACCCGAGGCTAACAGTAATGTTTGAAACTTGGGGCAAATAATATCCAGCGACCACAACCAGTAAAAAGAAACTTCTATTTCATTTCCAGAATATTAGCTACTGGCATTTCTTGGTTGAGATTACAGTTTATCCTTCTCTCACAATCACCAAAGCAAGCCGTGATAAGCAGAAACTGGTACAGCATCACAAACAGGGAACTATGAATGCCAAGATAAGAAATAAACCAAAGATTGGCAGTGTGGCTCAGGAGCAGAGCACGTGCTTTGCGTGTATAAGGCCATGAGTTTGACCCCCAGCACCAAAATAAATGGAGGCAACAGAAAACTACGTGAAGACGTTTTCTTAAAAGAAGAACCACAAAAGAGTCAAGGAAGAACTATGGCAATCAACAAACAAAAGAACATCTAAGCAAATAATTATTAAACAGAAGAGGATCTTGAAAATAATCTTTATTAATATTTATTTAGTCTGATATGTCCACTGTGATATCAGACATCGTTCTAGACTTTTTAAATGTATTTTTCGTGGGTTGGGGGCACACCAGGATCCCAAGGCTTACTCAAGCTTCTCCACTCAAGGATCATTCTTGGCATACTGTGGGGACCAAATGGTGTGCCAGGAGGGATCGAGCCCAAGTCAGACATACATGGCATGCGCCTTACCCGCTGTACTGACTCTTCAGGTCTCAGATGTTACATGTTTGTTTAATTGGGGGGGAAGGGGGGAGCCACACCTGGTAGTGTTGAGGGCTTACTCTTGACTCTGCCCTCAGAGATTACTCTTGGAAGAGCTTGGGGGACCACAAGTGGGGATTAAACCAGGGTCAGCCACATGCCAGGCAAGCCCGCTGCTCACTGTGCTATCATTACTGCCCTTTTTGCTTCTTTGTTTTTTGGTTTGGGAGCCACACCTGGTGGTGTTCAGGGCTTACTCCTGGCTCTGTGCTCAGGATTCACTCCTGACCACATGGGGACTATATTGAATGTTGGGGAAGCCAGTATTTCTGTGTGCAAGGTAAGTGCCCTACCTGCTGTCTCTTTGGTTCCCATAGATGCATTTTTAAATTTTAAGTGTCATTTTGATCATCTGCATAGGAATATGAGAATATTATATCAAGATTTTATAAAAATAAATATTGTTCAATTTGGGGCTGGAGAGATAGCATAGGGGGTTAAGGTGCATGCTTTATATGTGGTCAACTCTAGTTCATTTCCCAGCATGGCAGGGTACGGAGTAATTCTGCGTAAGGCCTTACCCCACCATGAACAATGATTGTTTGTTAATATTTAATTTGAAGCATAATCTGAAAAGCAACTGAATTTTCATGAAGAAAAATTGGTAAAACTGGAAGGATAAGCTGAAGAATTATTTCAAAAGAACAAAGGTTTTGGGAGAAAGGTAATTTAAAGAACAAGTAAGATAAATCCAGAGATACTTGTATCATAATTCAGACAAAGAAATTTAATGAACCATTTTTGGTTTGGGTTCACACCCAGCTGTGCTCAGAATTTATTCCTGGCTCTGTGCTTAGGGATCCCTCCTGGTGGTAGTGCTGGGAATCAAACCTGTGTCAGTCAGATAAAGAATTTTAGGAATCCACTAATGAAATAATTGGTAGAAGAAGAGTTTCTTATATGGTTGTTGTAGTCTAAAAAATTACTTAATATAACTAGGTTGTTTATTTTCTGTGTATATGGTACAGGAAAGTAGAAGTCAGGGTGTTAAACAAGGGAGATATGCACATTCCCAGTAAACTACATTGGGTTTTTCTCTAACTGCCCTTGATATTGTTTTTACCAAAGTTTAGGGAATGTGGCTACAAAATTATAAGCAGTTATTGTTTTGATGTACAAAGTTACTGCATTTTCACCAGCACTAAAGCGCTCGAGGCCCTCCACTGTTCTCCTGTTTCCCTTCACCTCTTCCCATCCTCCTCGAAGCCTCCTCTCCCTTCTCCTGCTTGATAACCTCAGTTTTATAGTCAAAAGCCAAAGATTTATAATTACTTGATAGTGCAATTCCCTTGTTTTGTTTCTATATATAACACAGATCAGTGAGATCATCAGTATTAGTTCTTTTGACTACTTTACATAACTTGCTATGTCCTTCACTTTTATTCAAGTCGCACTTAACTGCAAGATTTCATCTTTCTGAACAGCTGCATTCAATTTTTTATGTATCTACATATATATATATATGTATGTGTATATATACAAATATAGAATGAATATCACTTGATAACTTGACATCACGGGAGTGCTTGCTCAGGGGAATGTGCACTCACGGGAGTGTTTGCACAGGGGAGAGTGCACTCATGGGAGTGTGTACTCAGGGGAGTGTGCACTCATGAGAGTGTGAGTGTGCACTCACGGAAGTGGGGAGTCACAGGAGTGTTTGCTCAAGGGAGTGTGCACTAATTTGTGTGTGAACTCACAGGAGTGTGTACTCACGGAAGTGTGCAATCACGGGAGTGTTTGCTCAGGGGAGTGTGTACTCGCGGAGTACGCACACATGATAGTGTTTGTGCAGGGGAGTGTACACTCACGGGAGTGTTTGCTCGGGGCAAAGTGCACTCACGGAATTGTGTACACACAGGAGTGTGCACACACGGGAGTGTGCACTCATGAAAGTGCTTGCTCAGGGAAGTCTGCACTCACAGGAGTGTGCACTTACGAGAGTGTGCATTCACGGGAGTGTTTGCTTAGGGCAGTGTGCACTCATGGAGTGTGCACTCAAGGGAGTGTTTGTGCAAGGGAGTGTGAACTCACGGAGTTTGCACTTAGAGGAGAGTTTGCTCAGGGGAAGATGCACTCACAGGAGAGTGCACTCATGGGACTGTACTCATGGATGTGTTCACTCACAGGAGTGTGTGCTCAAGGGAGTGTTTTCTCAGGGGAGTGTGCACTCACAGAAGTGTGCATGCAGAGGAGTGTGCACTCAGGGGTGTTTGGTCATGGGAGTGTGACACACGTGACTGTCCACTCACGGAATTGTGTACTCATGGGAGTGTTTACTTAGGGGAGTGTGCACTCATGGGAGTGTGTACTCATGGGAGTCTGCATTCACGGAGTGTGTACTCACAGTGTGCACTCACAAGAGTGTTTGCTTAGTGGAGTGTGCACTCATAAGAGTGTGTACTTGAGGGAGATTTTGATTAGGGCAGTGTGTACGATTGGATTGTGCACGCAAGGAAGTGTGCACTCACGAGAGTGTGCACTCACAGGAGTGTTTGATCAGGGGAGTGTAAAATCACGGGAGTGTAAGTGTGCACTCACCAGAGTGTGCACTCAAGGGAGTGGTTGTTCAGCGGAGTGTGGACTCATGGGAGTGTGCACTCACTGGAATGTGTACTCACGGGTGCTTACAATCACGGGAGTGCTTGCTCAGGGGAGTGTGCACACACGGAATATGCACTCACGGGAGTGTTTGCTCAGGGCAGTGTGCACTCACAGTAGTGTGTACTCAGGGAAGTGTGCACTCATGGGAGTGTGTACTGAAGGGAGTGTGCACTCACGGGAGTATTTGCTCAGGGGAGTGTGCACTCATGGGAGTATTACTATGCATTCATAGGAGTGTGAAATCACAGGAGTGTTCGCTCAGGGGACTGTGCACTCACGGCAGTGTGTACTCATGGGAGTGTGCACTCACAGATTTGCACTCACAGGATTGTTTGCTCAGGGGATTGTGCACTCATAGGAGTATGCACTCAAGGAAGTGTGCACTCACGGGAGTGTTAGCTCAGGGATGTGTGCACTCATGAGAGTGTGAGTGTGCACTCACGGGAGTGTACATTCATGGGAGTGTGTACTCTCCGGAGTGTACAATCACAGAACTGTGTCTCCTGGGAGTGTGTACTCACGGGAGTGTGCAATCACGGGAGTGTTTGTTCAGTGGAGTGTACACTCACGGGGGTGTGGACTCACAGGAGTGTGTACTCATGGAAGTGCGCACTCCTGGGAGTGTTTGGCCTGGGTACTGTGCACTCATGGGAGTTTGAGCGTACACTCAAGAGAGTGTGCACTCACGGGAGTGTTTGCTCACAGGAGTGTGCATTCTGAGGTGTGAGTATGCACTCGTGGTAGTGTTTGCTCAAAGGAGTATTACTTACAGAGTATGTACTCACAGGAGTTTTTGCACATGGAAGTGTGCACTCACCGTAGTGTATGCTCAAGGCAGTGTGCACTCACAGGTGTGTGCACTCACTGGAATTCTTGCTCCGGGAAGTGTGCACTCATGGTAGTGTTTAATCACGGAAGTGTGCATTCAGGGAAGTGTTTGTTCAGGAGAGTGTACACTCACGGCAGTGTTGACTCAGGACAGTGTACACTCATGGGAGTATGTACTCACGAGAGTGTGCACTCATGGGTGGGTGCACTCACGGGAGTTTCTGCTCAGAGGAATGTGCACTCACAGGAGTGTGCACTCATGGGAGTTTTTGCTCAGGGAAGTGTGCACTCATGGGATTGTGAGTGTGCACTTACGGGAGTGTTTGCTCAGGGGAGTGTTTGTTCAGGGAAGTGTGAACTGACGGGAGTGTTTGCTCAGGGGAGTGTTCACTATTGGGTGTATGAGTTTGCACTCACTGGAGTATGCACTCATGAGAGTGCTTACTCAGGGGATTGTGCACTCATGGGATTGAGAGTGTGCATCCATGGAAGTGTGTACTCACTGGAGAGTGTACTCACGGTAGTGTTTTCTCAGGGGAGTGTGCACTCATTGGAGTGTGCACTCACAAGTATGTATACTAACGGGAGTGTGCACCACAGGAGTTTTTGCTCAGGGGAGTGCACACACCTGAGAGTATGAGTTGCACTCACGGAGGTGTGGACTCATGGGAGTGTTTGCTCAGTGGAGTATGCACTCACGGGAGTGTTTGCACAGGGGAGTGAGCACTTACGGGAGTGTATGCTCAGGGCAGTGTCCACCCACGCGAGTCTGTACTCACGGAAGTGCTCATTCATGGGAAAGTGCACTCATGGAAGTGTGTAATCAAGGGAGTGTGCACTCACGGGAGTATTTGCTCAGGGGATGAGCACTTATGGAGTGTGAATATGCAATCACGGGAGTGTTCTCTCATGGCAGTGTGCACTCACGGAAGTGTGTACTCATGGGAGTGCTTGCTCACAGAGTGTGCATTCAGGAGAGTGTGCACTCAGGAGTGTTTGCTCATGAGAGTGTGATACATGTGGGTGTGCACTCACAGGTGTGTGCTCACAGGAATGTTTGCTCAGGATAGTGTGCACCTATAGAGTATGCGCTATCAGGAGTGTTTGCTCGGCGGAGTTTGCAGACACAGAAGTGTGCATTCACGGGGGTGTGCACTCACGGGAGTGTGCACTCAAGGGAGTGTTTGCAAAGGGGTATGTGCACTCACGGGAGTGTGCACTTACGGGAGTATGCATGCGCAGGAGGGTTTGCTTAGGCCGCTTGATAACTTGACATCCTGTTACTCATCGATTTTCTCAAGTAGGCAACAGTACCGTCTCCATTCAACCCTGTCCCGTGCTCGTGTAGCCCAGTGGCGTCTGCTCATTCTAGGAACACAAAGAGCCTCAAACCGATCATTCAGGATCTTGTCGAAGAAGTCTGACCATCTCATAGGTGGGCAGCCACGAGATCTTTTGACATCCCATGGAATCCAATTGGTAATGGCTCTAGTCCAGCAGTGATCTTCAAATATCATTATGTGTCCAGCCCATCTGATTTTTGACACCTTGGCAAACGAGACAGCGTCCCTGATTCTTGACCATCGATGGAGGTGGGAACTTTGGATTCTTTCTCTCACTTGAGTGAAGCATGATACTCCAAGCATAGATTTTTTTATTCCTCTTTGGGAGACCCAAATAGCATTCTCATCCTGTTTTCTTAGGGCCCAGGTCTCTGAGGCTTGGGCCCTAAGAAAATGCAGTAAGTAAAGTGGAAACAGAGATGTGCCCAGAACTGGAGGTTCTTCGTCCTCTTAGCTATTTCTTTGACGTACTTGAAGGCATCCCAAGCCACTATCTTCCTCCTGCACATCTCAGATCATTCGTCATGTTGGTTTCTCGACCTAGATACACATAACTGTTGCATTCAGAGATATCCATCCCGTTGACAGTGAATGGAACATCAGGAACAAGTCCATTTCTCATAAACATTGTCTTTGTGAGATTCAGGTGGAGTCCGACCTTTCCACACTCACGGTCGAAGTCGGCCAGCATTTGTGCCTCTTGGCTAATGTTTGGTGTTATAAGAACGATGTCATTAACGAAGCAGAGGTGGTATAGTTGCCAACCATCTGTCTTCACTCCCATTACTTCCCATTCCAGTTGTAGCATGACATTCTCGAGGGTGGCACTGAAGAGTTTCAGTGAAATGCTATCACCCTGCTGAACCCCTCCCTTGACATCAGTGATCACTTCCCTGTAGAATGGTGAGATCCTGGTAGTGAATCTGCAATAGTGCTCACAGAGGATCTTGATGTATTGACATTGAACTCCCTGTTTGATTAGGGCTTCGATGACTGCTTCAGTGTCAGTCTTCTTTAAATCAATGAAGTTTAGACAGAGCGGCATCTTGAACTTTCAAGAAACCTCAATGAGCTTGGTTATTGTGTGGATATGGTTGATTGTGCTGAATCTTTTCTGGAACCCAGCTTGCTCAAATGATTGTCCATCATCTAGTGTTCTGCAAATTCTATTCAGGATGACTTGAGTGAACAGCTTGTAGATGACAGAAAACAGACAGATTGGGTGATAGTTGCCAATGTCGTGGGTGTCTCACTTCTTGTGCAGTAGTACAGTCTTGCTGGTTTTCCATTGGTACGGAAACTTGCATTCAGACAGGTATCATCTGAAGAGTCAAACCAGTGTATTGATGAGTACTGATGGTAGGTTCTTCAGGTGTTCGGGTCTGACCTTGTCTGGGTCGGGTGCTCTTCGTTTCTTTTCCAACGAAATGGCATGTCGGATTTCAAAAGGGAGAACTTTGGGAACAACATATCCATCCTGCGGAATATGGTGTGTGGGCAGGTAGATGTGGCTATCGAAGAGATCCAAGTAGAACTCATGGATAATCTTCCTTATTGACCTTCTGGAAGATGTGATAGATCCATCAGGACATCAGAGGGCATTCATCTTGGTCTTGTCGTAGGCAAAGGACAGGTGAGCATTGCGAATGCTTTTCCCAGCTTCTGTTGCATCTGCCAGCACTGCTGCTCTTCTCTCTTTATCGCTTCTCTGTACTGCTTTGCAAGCTTGGATGTTCGCTTCTGATTGCCTGAGGCTTTCACCAAGCCACGTTGGTGAATGAGCTCTAGAGTTTTCGAAGACAGTCATCTTTTTGTGGCTCTCTCTCTCTCTCTCTCTCTCTGCATTCTTTGCGCAATCATGGAGGTGCTGAACTAGTTGATCGTATTCCTCGTCAATGTTGTCAATGTCCGCATCTTCCCATGTTGCCACAATAGTGCCAAAGAGCTCCCAGTTGGTGATCATTCTGGGAGTTCTCTTCTTAAAGTTCGGAGCCCTTCTCCCTGCTGTGAAGTAGTATTTTGCACGAAGGAGATGGTGGTCTGATCCCGTTTGGAATTTTGGGACAATTGCGACATTGATCAGGAAAGACCATCAGTTTAATATGATGTGGTCAATTTTGTTGTGGAACCGTCCACTGGGAGACTCCCATGTCCAAGCTTTAGATTTGGCCTTCTGTAATTGTGAGTTACCATGGATGGTCTTGGTCAACATGATGAACTCAGGCAGCCTCTCACCCTGTTTGTTCCATTCAAGGCCATGAGTTCTGATGCAGAGTTCTTCGGCTGATCTTATTGGTCCTATCTTAGCATTAATATCACCAACAATGATCTTGTAGATGGTGTGGTCTTCTTTATAGAACTTCTCTAGCTCCATGTAGAACTTCTCAATTTCTCCTTCATTATAATTGGTTGTTGGTGCATAGACAATGAAGATAGAAACTGCTGTCAGTGAGCCATATCTATTCAAGTATAATTATCCGATTCGGGATGATAGGCATTCGAATAAATCAATGTTTATGTTTATGTTTATGTTTATCACAAGTTCGTGTTGACAAGAACACTGTCACCACCGATGCCTCTTTTGTCACATGTTCTGAGGAACAGTTCTTCTCCAGTGTTGAAAACGGTGTGATGTGATTGATGCCTTCTTGTCTCAGTCAGATCAATGATGTCGTACTTAATCTTCCGCGCTTGTACCAACAGGTCCTCGATGGATGCATCTGATGCCAGCATACATGCAATAAAAGTACAGACATGCTTTTTTGTCCTTCATTTTGGCAGCCTAGGTTGGCACTGAGATTTTATCAGCCTCTCCTTCCTCATACTTCTCAAAGCTGCCATATTGGTGGCTCTTTCAGGATCAGGGAATGAGACACATTGTATTTACTGGTTTTGGCATATCAGATACACCACGGATAGCTTGTCATGCTCTGCCGTGTGGGCGGAACACTCTCCGTAGCTTGCCAGGCTCTTCGAGAGGGATAGAGGCTTTTAGGGCAGCCTCTAATCATCCTTGCAGGTATTCCCCTGGTTCAAATCATATTTCAACACAATCAAATATGGTGCAGTAATCTTGTATTCAGTGTTTTATGATGTGTCACACATGGCAGTTGCGTGGTCCGGAAAATGTCCTGAAGCATGTCTCTGGCTGGGTAGTGGAGGTAGTGCAGCTAATGGAGGTCTGCCAGGCTTCTGGGAGCAGGCAGAAGATCTCTGTTCCCAGGTTCATTGCGCCTTGGAGTACAAGGTCACAGACTTCTGCTTCCCTCACTCTGGGGCTTCACTCGTGCGTGAGTCTCAGCCTGAGTGTCTGGAAAGTGTCCTGGAGTGAGTCTGTGGCTGGGTAGTGGAGGTATTGTAGGTAATGGAGGTCTGCCAGACTGCTGGGAGCATTGTGCACAAAGGGAGTGTGCATTCATGGGAGTAAGCACACACAGGAATGTGCACCCACGGGAGTCATCGGTGTCTGGAGAGTTTGCTCAGGGGAGTGTGCATTAACGGGAGTGTGCATTCAGGGGAGTGTGCACTCAGGAGTGTTTACTCATGGGAGTGTCCACACATGAGAGTGTCCACTCACGGCAGTGTGTACTTAAGGGTGTTTGCACACATGGGAGTATTTGCACAGGGGAGTGTGCACTTACGGCATGTGCACTCATGGGAGTGTGCATTCCTGGAGTTTGCACTCACAGAAGTGTTTGCTCAGGGGAGTGTGCACAGACAGTAGTGTGCACTCACGGCAGTGTGCACTCATGGGAGTTTTTGCTCAAAGGAGTGTGCACTCACAGAGTGTGCACTCAAGGGAGTATTCATGGGGAGTGTGAACTCACAGAGTATGCACTCCCAGGAGTGTTTGAGCAAGGGAGTATGCACTCACGGGAGTGTTTGCTCAGAGGTATGTTCACTCACAGGAGTGTGCACTCACAAGGAGTGTGTACTTATGGGGGTGTGTACTTATGGAAGTGTGTACTCACGGAAGCATGTGCTCATGGGAGTGTTTGCTCACAAGAGTGTGTGCTCACAGGAGTGTGTTCTCATGGGGGTGTTTGCTCACGGGAGTGTGCACTCATGGAGTGTGTACTCACGGGAGTCTGTACTCACGGAGTTTGTACTCAGGAGTTTGTGCTTGGCACAAACTGCAAGAGAAATAGATTCCAACCACATATCACATAAATGTAATGGTTGCCACATTGGTTCACAAGTAAATGCTGGAGGAAATCATTTGACAATTGAGTCTATTTAATCTAACACATGTAAAATACCATCTCAACTGGTAGACAACTATGGAAATGTGTACTCATGGTAGTGTTTACTTATGGGAATGTGTACTCATGGAAGTTTGTATCCACAGGAGTGTGTAATCACGGTGTGCTCACGGGAGTGTGTGTTCATGGGGAATAAGACATAGTAGTTAAAAGGATCAACATGATTATATTTCAAAATCAATAAAGAAATTTTCAGGGGTATAGGTGCAATATTATACCTTTACCTAGAGGTAAACAATAAAAAATAGTACGAAAATTATTAAGGGATCTGTAACTATGAGAATGTTGGTTATTTATTGAGTCAAAGAAGTGAACTATGCTTGTTTGGGAAGATAAAAAAGGATATTGGAGGGTAATTATTAACTTACTTGATTTATTTTACTTTCTATTTTGGGCTGGAGCGATAGCACAGTGGTATTGCATTTGCCTTGCATACTGCCAGCCTGGCCTAGCCAGGTTTGATTCCTCCACCCCTCTCAGAGAGCCCAGCAAGCTACCGACAGTAACTCCCCTGCACGGCAAAGCCTGGCAAACTATCCGTGGTATATTCAATATGCCAAACACAATAACAACAAAGTGTCACAATGGAGACATTACTGGGCCTGCTCGAGCAAATTGATGAACAACGGGAGGACAGACAGAGACAGAGACTTTCTTTTTTGGAGGTCTGTCTAAAATATTCATGACAATGGAAGCGAGAATAGAAACGTTACCTTAAAACTTTATACTGTTGAGTTCTTGGTTTTGCTGAAATTTTATTTGCAAGTGTATCTCCTGTATGAAGATTTTAGCTAACCAAGGGTTTATTTTAGCTAAAATAAATTCAGAACAGTCTTTAAGTTTATAGGATTTAAAACATTTTTCCAATGCTTCCTAAAATAAAATTTGGGGAAAGAAAGATTTCCAATGTAGCAGAAAAAATTTAGTAGAAAACTGTTTCCTTTTTCACTGATTTCCTTAACTCTCATTATTGGTTTTTTTTTTTTGCAATTATCTTGAGGCATGTTGCTATCTTCTACTACATTCTTTATTTTCTTTCTTTTTTGCATTGTTTCTTGAGGGATAAAATGTGCATTTGATGAATTGGAGAAAGATAACAACTGTGGCAATATTGTCTGTGAAAACTCTAAAATGTATGGGTTCTTATTTTTAAAACGTTTTCCTCATAAAGATAAGGAAACTTACCAAAAAAAAACCCCTAAATATTAAACTTTATATGATCCAACAATTACACTGTTCAGCATCACTACAAAGGTCCAAAAACAATGTTTGAAAAATTCATTTGGTTGTCTATGTTCCTGGCAGCCCAATTAACAGTAGCCAAGGTCTGAAAAACAAATGAAGTGCCCCAAAAAGATGAACAATTATAGGAAGAGTGGTGCACTCAGTTATAAGATAAAAATGAAACTATGCAGTTTGCTATTATGTAAATGTAACTGTGTATATCATATTGCGTGATGTCAGTCAAAGAAAGAAACACACATAGAATAAGCTCTCTTAATGTGGGATATAAAAAACTGATTATGGGAATGATAAATGGCCAAAGAAAATAGAACTTGAGAAGTGATTCACAGAACTAGATTTATCAAGGACAGAGGGTGGAGGATTGGGAAGGGACCCTGAGGCAACTGTTAGAGGGTGTGGTGCTGTAACATTATATGCATGAAACCTTATTATTAACAATATTGTAAATCATGGTGCTTTTTAAAAAATAGAACAATTATATTTATGGCTGGGAATGTGACTCAGTGTTAGAAAACTTATCTTGAATATATGAGTCCCTGCCCTGGGTTTGATTCACAGTAGAGAGATGTGGGTGGGGGGAGAAAATTTTATTGTAATAACCTGACTAGCAAAAGGTTCTGAAACATTAGCACACATCAGAATTGATCGGAAGACTTTTAAAGACATTTAGATCCTTTATGAGAATTTCAACTTAAGAAAGTTTCCAGGTGATGCTGACACTGCTAGTCCAAGGAACTATCAGCTGAAAATTACTCATCTGGGCTAGAGCCCAGAATAGGGCTTGCCAGCTCTCTCGCTTGGCAAGATTTTGGAAAAAGCAGCTTTTATAATAGTAATAATGCAACCTGACTCACAGAGCTGTATTTGATTTTATGAGAAGTAATATTCCTCATTAGTTGTAAATTATATAAACCAGTAAAATTTTAATAAATGACCCTATGCTACCCGATGTAAGCATAAAGATATGTAGAACTCCTGGATTGGATTCTTACTCCAGAGATTCAGAAATGAGAAAAAGAAGGAAATAAAACGGAAGTATTTGAGTTGGTAATGTTTGTGCATGTTTTATCTGCTAATCCTCCAAACATCAGTACACCTACTATTGAGCTATGATTCCTTCATGTGTCAGAATTTTATCTGCAACTGAGAACAAAGATTTTACTTGGGGATATTTAAGCGATCTCAATCATGGTGACACCACTGCGTTAAGGCCTTGTACATCAGCGAAGGCCTTGTAATGGGACCATGTGGGGGAAAGTACAAAACATAGAGTTGGAGCTTCCTCTTTTAACAAAATGAAACAAAAATGCTCTACAAGTTAAAATAAAATATGCAAAAGAGAAAGGTGTCAATGAGCAAGTGAAATGATAAACATTCTAAAGCAGAGGGGGATAGCATTTGTCTGTCTTTGTAGAGGCATGGCGAGGTGGCTTTTCTAAATCCTCAAATTGCAGTAGAATGATACTACGCTGTTGGTTTGCTTATGGTAGGATATGCAACAGCAAACCCAAGTTTTCAATAGTGCTCCTCTTCTCCCAATGGACTTCTGACTCCACTTTAAACATTACATTAATTCAATTATTTTTTCTTTTCTTTTTTTATTAATTTTATTTGGGTTGGGGGAGGTTTGTGGCGTGTGACTGGGGGTCATCTCTCACACCTGACAGTGCTCAGTGCTTCCCCCTGCCTTTGTGCTCAGGTGGTACTCTGTCAACTCATATGCCATGCCAGGAATTAAACCTGGCTCAGCTGCCTACAAGGTAAATGTATTATCCTCTGTACTATTTAGTTGACATTTTATGATTTCTCCACACTAGTAAGTAGTAAACAAACACAATATAAATTTTCAGATGTCTTGTCTTTAGTTATACACATCTGTCTTATCTTAGTCAGAGTCCCGGGTAGGGCATTTGCCTTGCACGCGGCAGACTAGGCCGACCCGGGATCAATTCCTCTGCCCCTCTCAGAGAACCCGGCAAGAGTATCTCAAATGCAAGGCAAAGCCTGGCAAGCTCCCCGTGACATATTTGATAAGCCAAACACAGTAACAACAAGTCTCACAATGGAGACGTTACTGGGCCCACTCTAGCAAATCGATGAATAACAGGAGGACAGTGACAGTGACAGTCAGAGGTCCACAATTATTTTTTTTCCTTGTCAGCAATGCAGACTAAGCAAAAAAATTCAAAATATTTTATTAAACGAAGAAACATCTATCTCTTACTCATTAAGAATATGTATGTATCTTTATATATAGAAAGGAATTAAAATATATATGAGGCAAGAGAGGGATGGTAAAAACTTGTTTACTATGTGTTTTCAATAACATACAATTTTACCTTTTTTCTTATCATGACTTCAAAGCAATTTTTCTGAAAAACTGCTGGACTAGTACTAAATATACACAAGTCACCTCACAATAAGGTAAACAGTGAGGACCTGATTTATTTTGTCTGTGCAGAGAATATTTATTAATTTTGATTGTTTAACTGACTACATGAAAATGCAAACTCTTTTAAAAATCTGAGTTGTGCACAAATAAATCACTGAGGTTAGCTGATGGCCTGTCTTATCAGTATTCAGCACTCTAATTTAAGATAAAAGCAGAAAAAAAAACCTCAGATGCACAGGCAATGTAAGAATTCTTATCTAAGACCAAACCTGACATCATTTACTCATTCCTACTTCCATCAACTTCAATCAACTTCAGCTTCTCATCAAGAATTTTGTTACAGGACAGAAAATTTGGCCTTTATTATTAGTATTATAAGTGAATAAAGGCTTATAATGATGAACTAATATTAAATATTAGCTGAAAAATAACTGGATCCAAGAAAATTTAAATACTATATGCAGAAAAATTAATTTACAAATAGTATAAATTTTAAACTAAATGCAGACAAAATAACTGGACCTAAGTAAATTTAAGTACCATTGGCTGAATTTATTTCTAATTAATTTTATAGTAGACATAAATTATAGCCACAAAGCTATAAGCTCCATATTACACAATATTGTTTCAGTGACACATAAAAGTTTTACAACTATGATTTGAAGGAGTTTCATCTACTTGTGAACAGAAGGACTGTATAGATGATGCTAAGATATAAGAAAAGCTCTTGGTTCCTAAGTTTAGTACGTCTATCGTATGTGCTACTTTGACTTATCTTCTATTTGTCAATCTCAAACTGGATAAAATAACAAATTAATGCTAAAGATCTAATAATAATAATAATAATAATAATAATAATAATAATAATTCTCCTTACTATAGTTAACATTTGGGGTCAGTGTGATAGTACTGTGCGGAGGACTTTTGCCTGGCACAAGAAATACCTAGTTTTGATTCCTGGCACCACATATGATTCTCAGAGTCCACCAGGAATCATTCCAAGCACAGAGCCAGAAATAAGCCCAAAGCATCATTGGGTGTGGTCCCCAAACCAAAAAAGGTGAGCAATAACAACAATAAAAAACCCCAAACAATATAGTTAACACTTGTTGAATTCTCATATTGACTAAATGTGGTGCATAATAATGGTTCTTTTTAAAAATAAAATTTAAAGATTTACTGTTGTTTTACCTCTCTATATATTTAGAAGTAATATTGATTGCTTTTTACACATTAATTACTTAGAAACAATATTGCTAGATCATGATATTTGTATTAATAAATGTATTTGTACATACAAAGTACTTGTTACATAGAAGTTACATTGGGAAGATAACACCATAATCATCTTTTGATGGAAATGACTTAGGCTAGTAAGCAATATATTCCAGACCAGAGACTATGTAAATCCTGGAAGAAATATGCCATCAAGTTTAATTTAGGAAATTTCAAACGTTATTTCCTTTTTTCCCTCTTCCCTTCATGTGAGCATGTACAGGGATGGGTGTGGGTGGGGGCGAGGTTAGCAGTCCTCTCAGAGTCCATTCTCGGGGATTCAAGGGGCCATTTGCAGTGCTTGGGGCAACAGGGCCTGAAGATTAAATATCAGTGTTCAAGGATGAGGCGCTACTCAGGCCCTGCAGTGTGGAAGACCATAAAGGTCACCTCAGGGGTTCTTGAGGGTCTCTTAAGGCCACACTCAATGGTGCTCAGAACCTTGCAGTGTCAAATCTTATATACAAATCATGTGTCCCTGACTTTATGCTGTTTACCCTCCCCTTAATTAATTTTCATTTATTATAGATCTATTATTTTTTCTATGTTTTTCTTGCATTTTAATTTTGGTAGTCTGTCTTTCTTTCTAATAAATTACTTTCATCTAAGTTATTTATGTTTGGCATAGAATTCCTTTACACTACTGTAAAAAACACAAAATAACACACATATTTCTTTGAGATCAATAGTATGTCCTGATTTAAGTATTTCACAGTTCTATAACCTCTTATACTCTTCACATTTATTTACTATCTGATCCTTTGTGTTTTAATGCTGTTCTTATGCTCAGTTTACTTTTCTGTTTCCCAAAACTACTCCTGAGTTATAGATCCAGCCATGAAATCTATCAAAGTCCTTATGTCAAATTTACTTATTTTGCAAATTTTTCCTTATTAAAACCATAAAATAGACTAGATTTTCTTATACACTTTAGAATTTAATAGCTCTTACATAGTATATGAGCCATCCAGTCTGTATTTATTAAAATTGGGTGCATTAAAAGGTACAATTACTTAAAATACATTGTTCCCTCTCAAAGAATGATAAAATCCTGAACTTATAAGACTAAATCACAAGGCATGCCAAATAATTTAGAGGTTATAAATAAATGTATTTATGAAAAGAACTTACAGCTGGGCACTTTTACTCTATTTTCAGATTTAACTGCATGACAGAACTATATTCTTCTATGTTAGATTTATTTGATCATAGTAAAAACCTCTTTGGTGGCATGAGACTTTATCTCTTTTATTTAAATGAACATTCATTTAGTATAAAATATTTAAACTGAGTGTAAACTGATATATGATCTTGAGACCCATATGTCTTATTCAAAAAAATTAAAAATTATTTGGGAAAAAACATGTGGATTTTGGGACACACCAGCCAATGCTCAGGCCTTCTCCTGCCTCTGCTCAAAATCACTCCTGAAAGTACTCGGGGGCACCATTTGTGGTACCAGAGACTGAACCAGTGCTGCATTGAAGGAAAGAGATTTGTTCCCTGTGCTCTCTCTCTCTAGCCTCCTTCCTTCCTTCCTTCTTTCCTTCCTTCCTTCCTTCCTTCCTTCCTTCCTTCCTTCCTTCCTTCCTTTTTTTCTTTCATTGAGAATCTTATGATGGGAGATTATGTTTGGTTTTTATTTGGTTGAACTCGGCACACAGTTACAAATATCATTATTTTAAAAGGCACTGGGAGATTTGATCACATACAAAAGAAAGTTTTGTGTCAATTAAAGCAAAGATTGAAATGATTCTACAAAAAGTCAGATTACCAATGATTATTAGAAGCCAAAAGAAGTGGCCAATAGAATGAGTACTGGTGTATATAGGGAGATGATAGTTCTGCTGACATCTTGAATTTGGCCTCATGACACTGTTTTCTGACTTCTGTTATCTAGTTGCACACAAATATTGGGTTATTTTTCAGCCATCAAGTTTGTGTAATTTGCTATCATAGCTTGAGGAAATCCATAAGAAATAACTTTGAATAAAACTTCAAATTTGGAAGATGTGTCTTCAATTTCTTTTCTATAGACTTGCTTATTCATTGCATCACTGATTTTCAGTGCTCCTTAGTCTATTTCCAGTTGCTCAGTACAACTAGTTACAATAGCATTAACGAGATTGAAACTCCTTAGTTCAGCTGCACAGATAAAATTAACTAAAACCATCATTTAGATTCTTCTGTACCTGTTCAAGAAAGCAACTGAAATATCTTTAAAATTCATGTAAATGGGTTTGAATCTGGTTGGTTTTTCATGTTGTTTGCTATTTTCTCTTGTACTAATCAAAATCATTTTACTCATTCTCTAGTTCATTATGTTTAATTTCAGTAAAAACTTTATCTTTGCTTTGCTTCATTTTAATGTAAATTGGTTTCTAATGCTGAAATTAAATGTTAAGTCTTTCTGAAGCAGTTTTAGATGTATAATAACATTGAAAGATTTTGAGATCTTTAACTATACCCCCATCTAACACATGTATTATCTCTTTCATTATCATAATCACACATAAGTATAGCACATATTAAAACTAATTATTAATGTAAATAGACACATAGTACTTTAAAGTTCATCATTTATATTCTCTTTTCCTCTTATGTACACTCTATGACTTTGGACAAAAGTATATTAACTGATATTTATAACTAAAATATGAAACGGACAGAGAGGCGCTTGCTTCACCCAACTATAATTAGAAGTTTCTCTGATAAAGCCTCTGAGATCCCCCAAAACACCACTGGTAGGGTGCTTATAGTAATCTCTGGCACCACTGGGGCTCAAGCATATCATATTCTCAGCTTCTACATCAAAACACTGACCTTATCAGTTGACCTTCATGGCCAAGGATTGCCATGAAGGGCAACAGACTTTCTTGATGCTCTTGGAAGCATCCCTTACCTCTCCCGCATCCGCAGATGAAAAAAAAACATAAATGAAAGAAAATATTTTTTCTATCCAAAAACCTTTCACTGCTTTGACTATGTATCTCTCCATTACCTTAGCACAGCCAAACACAGATCTGATTATTGTCTTCATAGTTTTCTTTCTTCAGAATATCCTTTTTTATGTAGGAGTACTGCTATTAATTCAGCCACAGATTACTGATTGAATTAGGCATGAACTCCACCTTACTTTTTTTTTCATTTTTTATAATTTTATTTATTGAATCACTGTGAGAGCAGTTACAAAGCTTTCGGGTCTAAGTCTCAGTCATACAATGAAACACCCATAACTTCACCAGTGCCCATTCTTCACCACCAACAACCCCAATATTCCCCCACCCCCACCCTCCCCCTACCTGTGGGACAGATTATTTCCACATTACTCTCTCTCTACTTTGATCACATTCAATATTTTGACACCTGACCCACCATTATTATTTGAGATTTTACCCCAACACTCAGATCTGCTGAAAAGGCAACAGTAGACAATTTGTTTTCTATTGCTGGTTATGAATAACATATGATGTAGTGTGGCTGCAGTAGTGGCTGCGCGATTTTGAAATTCCGAAACTTTAACACTTAAATCTGGAGGAATTTATGCCCAAACCTGCTGGGTTCCGAGATTTGCCCCTGAGTCTCTGGGATCATGGCCGTTAAGCAGCTTGATCAGGAGCCAGAAAGACTGTTCATGGGGATCTCGTTGGGATGGGGAGGAAAAGGCTAGCTCCATCCCCATCCCATGAGGCATTGCATGTTCCGCCACTGAGGACCCAAACCTGAGTGTCCAGTGGCCTTTGGAGGATGGTGCCACTGAGCCACCTAGGGGAGCAGGCAGAGAGACAGCACCCTTTTCCCCCCTGGGGTGGCCCGGTGACAGTAACCTACTGTGGGGTCCGGACACATTTCTGCCAAAAGCTGCTGGGTTTTGAGATTTGTTTCTGAGTCTCTGGGATCATAGCCATTAAGCAGTTCAATCAGAAACCAGAGAGGCCATGCCTCCAATTATAAAGGTGAGCTGGAGGTGGTTTGTGGGTGTATCTCCCACATACCTAACTTTTGGCCGTTTACTTTCTTGGTAAACTTTGCCCCAAGTTTCTGGAGTCTGGCCAAAGGCACAATTTGGGGGTTTGAAGGTGCCATCAGGCTGCTGATGCACTCGCCAAAGTAAACTTTTCCCCAAGTTTTTGGAGTCTGGCCAAAGGCACAACAATTCTGGAAGTCTGAAGGCGCCATCAGGCTGCTGATGCACTCGCCTCACAGGTACAGATTGACCTGCTGGAGGCAGCATACCCCCAACTGCAGAATATATTATAGTTGAAATAAATTGTGTTTAGCCTTCTTGTGTTGATTTCTCTTACTTAGTATTGTCATACCACTGAGTCATATTTTTCATGTCTCAATAGCTTACTTCATTTCAACATTAAATAACTTTCACTGTCTGAATGTACCACAGGATCTTTGTTTTGTTTTATCTGTTTGGTGGGATCCAGGGATTGAATATAGGTGCTCACATATGCAAAACAAATGCTTTGCAACTGAAACAGACTGCTACCCCCTTCATAGGATTTCTTTATCTGCTTACTTCTAGAAGAAAATTTTACTATTTCCACATTTTGAAAACCATGAATAAATCTTATGTAAACACACACACATAGAAGTTTTTGTTTTCTCATGTGGGTAATATGTACTGTGATTGTTGGTGCATATGGTTAAGATGTAATTAGTTTTGCAAGAAAGTAGAAAAGTATTTCTAAAGTAGTTTGCCATTTTGTAATCCCAACATTAATGAATGAAGATTAGTGTTGCAGACACTCATAAACAGAAAATACCTTGGGATCCAGTAGGAAAACCTAAACGGAGCATACAAAATGAGGTGAAAAAAAATTATGCAGAGGAAAACAATTCTAAACAGAGAAACTATGAGTTACGGAGATTAAAGTGGGAATGGTATCTGGTGTCTATAAGGAACATCACAGAGATGAGTGCTGGAGTACAGTAAAAATAGATGCTACAAAATGCTGGAATGGCACAGACGATGTTAGATAAGTCTAAATACTGTTTTATAGGTAAGCATTTTACTTCAGGCTGAAGTACATGGAAGGTTGACAGAAAAGGCCGAAAATTCAGAGTTGAGTTTGGTTTCAGAAGGTGATTTGGGCTACAATGTTGAGTATTGGCTCTAGGGGACATGGAGTGAAGCAAAGAATTCATTATTTCAACCTAATTTTAAGACAAATGTTTTTGTTACTGACTAGTCACTTAGAAACGCAAATTGCTCTTGTGGTTATGAAGGATCTAAAGCACTTTGCAATGAACATGAGTGTGCTTCTGTGATGGAAAAGTTGAGACCAGAATACTTACTATTGTTTACTACTCTTCTGAGAGTCAGCTCACTGCAGATAATGCCAACATGGATCCTATGGAAAATACTAATTTTTAAGTATTTTTAAGTCCTGAGATGGGAATAAAAATGTACATCTAATGTGGGACCTTTTGAAGACAAATGATTATAAGTAAGTATTTTTGTTCTTCATTCAGAAATTGAGAGATAGGTATCAAAGGAGACAAATAATTCAAGTGGCATTTTAAAATGTCAAGAAAGATGTCGATTTGATGATAATGATAAGATGATAATCCTCTTGGAGTAAGCAAAACATTTGTCTCAGATAATGCCTTGTTATTTCATTTTTGAGCATTATTATCATGGAAGTTCTGGGTTAAAAAAATAACAAATGAAATGCTTGAAGAACTCCATTCCAGGAAACCCCAAAATAAATAATTTTAATGCACCTATTATTGATGATATGGAACTAGCATTTATGACCACTAATGAAAAGAATTAATCAAAAGTAATTTTCAAAAAGAAACCAAAAAGAAAAAATACTATTTTTCCAGAAAAATGTGGAAGATAGTAGAATGTTGAGTTCATATCAGAATCCAAGTTCACAAAATTTTTATACTCCTTTTGTTTGAGATTACTTTGGACTTTATTCATAATTGTAAGTGGTTCTTCAAAATGTTAATTAATTTCTGCAATTCAATTTCTGTCTTGCATATGCAGTCTATTTTTAAAAAATAAGTTACTAGCAAATCTGTGAACTTTAATTATCCAATACGTGTATGTCAATTGTGTAACCATATTTATTTGATTGTTCTGAGACTGATTATTCAATTTTAATGTTTCCCATTTTAGTTAAGTATTTGATTATTCTATTTTTATTTCATTTGCTTTTATAGTTATATATTTCTTTTAATCGTTTCAGAGAACAGGCAATTATATTTGTTTACATAAAATTGATTAGATGATTTATTCTTTTTATTGGCTTGAAAAAGATCACTTTTCTAAAATCCTTGGGTCATAAAATTAACTTCTATCATTTTCATCTTTTTCATTATCAAAATAAGTTGAAATCAAAAGCAGGTTTTCAAGTTATAGAGTTGAGAACTATCTGTAATAAATAAAATATTATTTTTGTTAGCACAGCGGCAGGGTGTTCGCCTTACAAGCGGCCAACATGTCCGACCGGAGTTCGATTCCTCCGCCCCTCTCGGAGAGTCCGGCAAGCTACCGAGAGTATTCGATATGCCAAACACAGTAACAACAAAGTCTCCAATGGAGACGTTACTGGGCCCGCTCGAGCAAATCAACAATCAACGGGAGGGCCTTTACCTTTACCTTTACCTTTTTGTTACTGATATCTTAAAATATTAGATAACTATTTTTGTTATTAATAAAATGTGATGAAAAATATTATAAATGCTAAATTGCATACAAGCTCAGAAATTCTGAGGTGATAATAAAAAGTTAATTTGAGATAATCATATTTAAAATATTGTTTTAAGGTTCTATAAAAAAGGCCAGTATGAACAAAAGTAGGGAAAATAGGTTCTATCCCTCAATAGAAAGAGCAAAATGTCCTCATTTTAATTTTTTCACTTGTTTTTGGACAATACCTAGCAGTGCTCAGGCTTTGTCCTGGTGGGGACCATATGGGATGCTGTATTTATTTTTTCTTTATGTGTCACACCCAACACTCCTCAAGAATTACTTCTGGCTCTAAACCCAGGAATTACTCCTGGCGATGCTTGGGGGACCACATGGGATGCCAGGTTCATCCCAGGTTGGCCATGTGCAAGGCAAATGCTCAACACACTGTATTATCACTCTAGCCCCAGGGGTGCACAGGCAAAACAAACATATAAACTGCTGTACTATGTCTCTGGCTCCCAGATTGTTCTCATTAAATACATTTTGAGTTGAGCCTGGCAAACTACCTGTGACATATTCAATATGCCAAACATAGTAACAACAAGTCTTATGATGGAGATGTTACTAGGCCCGCTCAAGCAAATCGATGAATAATGGGAGGACAATGCTACAGTGCTACAGATGACCATATGACCATGTTGTCTCAGCATTTTTAAGATTATTACCCCATAGTTTTCCAAAAAAATGATCTCTAACATTTGCCCCAATCAGTGTCATTTGTTGTATTTATATTCTATTTCTATCTATGTCAGGGAGTAGACTTTTATTTAAATGCATTATCCTCAAGGGGGAAAAACTAAGGGCCTTTCCTCTAAGATCAGGGACAAGACAAGGATGCCCACTATCACCACTTCTATTTAACATAGTACTGGAAGTACTTGCAATAGCGATTAGGCAAGAAAAAGACATTAAAGGCAGCAGGTAGGAAAGGAAGAAATCAAGCTCTCGCTATTCTCAGATTGATATGATACTATATCTTGAGAATCCTAAATCCTCTACCAAGAAACTCCTAGAAACAGTAAACCGGTAGAGTAAAGTCACAGGCTATAAAATCAATGCCCAAAAACCCATGGCCTTCCTATACGCAAATAATGAGAGAGAGGAAAAAAACAAACTGTCCTCCCGTTGTTCATCAATTTGCTCAAATGGATCCAGTAATGTCTCCATTATGAGACTTCTTGTTACTGTATTTGGCATACTGAATACTCTTGGTAGCTTGCCAGACTTTCCGAGAGGGACGGAGGAATCGAACCCGGCTCAGCTGGGCTAGCTGCGTGCAAGGCAAACACCCTACTGCTGTGCTATCACTCCAGCCCAAGAGAAAAGGAAAGTGACAAGAAAAAAATAATCCCATTCACAATTGTGCCCCAAACAATAAAATACTTTGGAATCAGCCTAACTAAAGAGGTAAAGGAACTCTACAATGAAAACTACAAAACCCTACTCCATGAAATAAAAGAGGACACGAGGAAATGGAAACATATCCCCTGCTCATGGATAGGAAGAATTAACATCGTCAAGATGGCAATATTCCCAAAAGCATTATACAGATTCAACACGATCCCTATAAGGATACTCATGAAATTCTTTAAAGAAATAGATCAAGCAGTCCTGAAATTCATATGAAACAACAAAGGCCCAGGAATAGCTAAAGCAATTCTTTGGAAAAAGACGTGGGGAGGCATTGCCCTCCCCAATCTCAAGCTCTACTACAAAGTGGTAATAATTAAAACAGCATGGTACTGGAAAAATGGCAGGACCACAGACAAATGGAACAGGGTGGAATATCCATACACACAACCCCAAATGTATGAACATCTAATCTTTGATAAGGGAGCAAGAAATGTGAAGTGGAACAAGGAAAGCCTCTTCAACAAATGGCGCAGGCAGAACTGCACAACCTCATGCAAAAGAAATGGGCTTAGACCTCAAACTAATACCATGCACAAAAGTCAGATCAAAATGGATTAAAGATCTCACATTAGGCCAAAATTCATTAGGTACATTGAAGACAAGGTCGGCAAAACCCTCCACGATATTGAGGCTAATGGTATCTTCAAAGATGACACTCCACTGGCCAACCAAGTGTAAATATAGATAAACAAATGGGACTATCTTAAATTAAGAAGTTTCTGCACCTCAAAAGATAGAGTGACCAGATTACAGAGACAATCTACAGAATGGGAAAGGATATTTACCCAATACTCATCTGATAAGGGGTTGATAACAAGGATATACAAAGCACTGGTTAAACTCCACAAGAAGAAAACATACAACCCCATAAAAAATGGGGTGATGAAATGAATAGAAACTTTCCCAAAGAAGAACCTGAATGGCTAAAAGGTACTTGAGAAAATGCTCTACATCACTAATCATTAGGGAGATGCAGATCAAAACAACAATGAGATATCATCTCTCACCACAGAGACTGGCCCACATCCAAAAGAGCAAAAGCAACCGTTGTTGGCGTGGCTGTGCAAGAAAGGGATTCTCCTTCACTGCTGGTGGGAATGCCGACTGGTTCAACCCTTTTGGAAAACAGTATGGACTATTCTCAAAAAATTAGAATTTGAGCTCCCATTTGATCCAGCAATATCACTCCTGGGAATATATCCTGGAGGGCCAAAAAAGTACAGTCGAAATGACATCTGTACTTCTATGTTCATTGCTCACTGTTCACAATAGCCAAAATCTGGAAAAAACCCAAGTGCCCGAGAACACGTGACTGGTTAAAGAAACTTTGGTACATCTACACAATGGAGTACTATGCAGCTGTTAGAAAAAATGAAGTCATGAAATTTACATACAAGTGGTACTACACGAAAAGCATTATGTTTAGTGAAGTGAGTCAGTAAGAGAGGGACAGACATAGAAAGATTGCATTCATCTTGAGAACATTAAGTAACAAAATAGGAGATTAACATCCAAGAATAGCCAAGATAAGTACCAGGAGGTTCACTCCATGGCTTGGAGGCCAGCCTCACACTGTAGGGGAAAAAGCAGCTGAGATAGAGAAGGGAGCACCAAGTAAAGGGTGTTGGGAGGATCCTCCCAGGATGGGAGAAGCGTGCTGAGACTATACTATAGATCAAACATGATTGCCTCTCAATGCCTCTTTTGCAAGCCACAGCACCCAAAAGGAGAGAGAGAACAAAAGGGAATGCCTTGCCACAGAGGCAGGGTGGGGTGGTCCTAAACAAGAGCCACAAACAAGAGGATTACCAGTACTAAGAAAAGGTCACAACGGAGACCTAAATGGCACTTGGTACCCTGGATGACCTAACTCCTGCTGGATTCAGACACCAGAGTTGTCTTCTCCCATGTTTGAATGGTTATTACTCTTAATAAACGTGATAAATAAATGTTGGCCCACGCACCCTTGTTTAAAGGGTACAAAAGGTGAAGGGCTTTTGCCTTTCTCTGAGTCCTCTCGTAGGAGACTCCACCCATATCTGGAGTTGCACTGGGTTCCTTTCCCCTTCATTCCCTTTCCCTAAATAAAACATTTTCTAATTTCATCTATTTGCTCTCAGTGTTCTTGCTTTCAATCTTGCTTTGTTTTGTTTTGTTGAATCACAGTGAGACGCAGAGTTATAAAGTCGTTTTTAATTGGATTTCAATCATGGAATGTTCCAATACCCATCCCTTCACCAGTGGACGTTTCCCACCACTAGTGCCCCCAATTCCTCTCCTACCACCCTCCACAACTGCCTTTCAATCTTAACTGCTTGAAGACAAGAAATTGAGTTTCTATACCTGCTCTAATGTTAATTTTTTTCTTACTGGGCATTAATTTTTATCTTATTTTGAGTTGGAATCTTAAAGTTTTTTTTTTTTTGGCCACACTGGGAGTGCTCAGCACTTATTCCTGGCTTTGTGCTCAGGGGGATGTTGCAGATTGAACCCAGTTTGGCAGCCTGAAGGTAAACGTCCTTCCCCCTTTACTATTGCTTTGGCAACCTAGAGTTCATTTTTAAACTCTAAAATACTTCTCAGAAAAAAAGCACCCTTGGCACATGTATTTTGTTTCTGAATTTCAAGTTGTAATGTGGTATAAGTTGAGCATTTTGAATTTTAAAAAATCAAGTTTACACATTTATATTTAAAATTCTTTAATCTCTTAAGACCTTTTCTTCATCTATGAGACACATTATTCTTTCCTTACAGATCCTCCATAAGGCTACATTTTGTACATATACTAAGTATCTAACCAGTTTTAGGAGAAGAATGACAAATTAGGATGATATATCATTTTCCCTGAATTTGGAGAATTTGTACTATTTCTTATGTAGCGTTTTTTTTTTTGGTGTGTGTGTATGTGTTTTAAATGAAGAGAAAGGAAGAACATTACACTCAAAAGTTCTTACCAACAAATTCTTCAGGATTTTTTTTAATTTACAGAAAATTCATTTCATATTTTAAAACAAAGCTATTATTTTAAATATAACTAATAGCTTTGTTATCTTTTTAAAATTTTCAAAATGGAGACCAATTAAAAATTTTTATAGTCCTATAAAAAGTTTTGATGGGATTACACGGCGCCGGGCGGGAGGGGGGCAGTTGGTGGGTGTGACCCCCACTTACTGGAAGATGGAGGACCTGGGTGGCCAAGACCCAGAGACTATTAAACCCAGTTCCCAGAAGCTAGACATCTTATCTCATTCTAGCTTTGGACAACCTGGCAGGCTACCGAATGTAACCTGCCCATATGGCAGAGTCTCGAAAACTCCCCGTGGTGTACCCAATATGCCAAACACCAGTAACAATGATGGGTCTCATTCTCCTAACCCTGAAAGAGCCTTGAATATGGCACTTTTAAAAATCTCAGGGCTAGGGCGAAGGAGACATTACTGGTGCCTGCTCAAGACAATCGATGGACAACAGGATGATCATGTTGTGTTATCATGTTAAAATGTTTTAAAATATTTTGGTAGTTCTAATGTAGGCAGGTAGATAAGGGAATGGCCCTCCACATCATGGAGATGAAATTTCTGGGAAGTAGTAAAGCCTCCAGTCCTAAGTCTGACCCACCTTGTGGATACAGAAAGCAAAACCTGATAAGACCTTCTCCAGCAGCAGACATTGAGGAGATTGGACTCCTCCCTATAGAAAGGGCCTGGAGGAAATTACTGGAGAACCCTCAATTCCTTCCTTTAATCTGATTAACCCTCAACTAGCCCAGTCCAGAGAAGGTTGGACTCACCCTCTGAGAGAAGGTCCAGCAGGAACAAAAGTCAAGCAAAGGAGTTTCAAAGAAGACCACTTCCAACTCTACCTACTTAGCAACAACCCTAGCAAAGGACTCTTATCTAGCTAGAAAGCCCAACCTGGGGGTGGCTTGGAAAAATTCTATAAAGGACATTAGAACAAAGGAGTGAATTGTCAGAGCTCATGTGCTTCTTGTGCACAAGTGGTCAAACACATGTGGCACCTGCATCTCCCCTCCTGAGATGTCTAGATTTTCTTATCTAAGGTTAGTGTATGTAGGGGCTCTCTATGCTCTTAGAGAAGACTGCGTTCTCTCATATGCATCTCTCTCTCTCTCCTTTCTTCCCCCTTTTCTCTCTCCCTCTTTCTCTCTCTCCTCTCTCTCCCTTCTCCCTCCTTCTCTCTCCTTCTTTCTCTCTCTCTCTCTCCTCTCTCTCTGTCTCTCTGTCTCTCTCTCTTTCCCTCATCTTCAAAAATGTCCAAATAAAATCTGTTTTACTTCACTGCTCGTCTACTCCTGAAGTTCTTTTCTGTGAGGCAAGACAAGACCCGATTACACTGGGTAAGGTCTAGGACTGATTTTCCTTTCCCGCAAAGAGCAAATCCTTCCTTCAAACTGAGTCCATGGCTCCCAGAGAAATCAAGTGGCAGGGATCAAATTCCATGCCTGAGAAGACCAAGCAGACATCAGGTGTTGCTTGATGGCCACCTTGTGGAGCCGTCAGGGCTCTGGTTCATGCCAGCAATGGGCTTATCACAAACCTTATCAGTCTAGTCTTCCCAGCTGGGTCTCAGGTTGGCAGAAGTGGATTGGGAGAAAGTGATCGTCTCACCTCTAGTCATGTAAGCCACTCTTGGTGGTCCACTGACATCAATTCTATTTCCAATAATTTATTTTGATTATGTTAAAAACTAAACATTTCATATAACTTATGCTATTTTATAATGAATTTATTAACTTTCCTCTTGTATTTAGAATTTTTCATACAGTGATAATAAAAATTTTAGCACAAGTCATATTCTTTTAATATTTAAATCCTACATTTAAGAAACTTATTTAAAATATTTTTATTAAAATATACTATGCTAAATGCTCAATAAGTACTAGCGATAAACACTAAGAATAATAATAATGAAGACTAAGCAAATGTATATTAATTAGTACAATATTTTCAAAGCACAATTTCATGAGGTATGTAAAGTATATTATCACAATTTACAGATAAACAGTTTACATGTATAATTATATAGCTGCACATATATGTATACACATGAATGATTACATAAACATATATGTAGTTATGGGATGGGCATGTCAAAAATAGAAAAACTTCAAGGATATAGTTTTGTATTAATATAAAAATATTCATTTTAGTGAGAAGTTAGAATGTCATGAACTACTAAAAGTTTAAAAAACTTCACATAAGAGATTAGTTATATAAAATAATGTTTGAGTCTTGAAGGCAAAGTGTGAAGACCTATCAAGTTAGTTCAAATAAAATGGAAATATAGGAATGATAGAGAGAATAATAAATAGGACGTCATGTAAATTCAAGAAAGAGATGTAGCAAAGATGTATACTAAAGTTAGAGACTGGTCTTATTTGTGGAAATGTAAGAGGCCAACAATAGCCAATTTAACAGGACTAGAGAGCTTGTACAGAAGGTAGGTTGCTTGCTTTGCAAGCGCAGACCTGGATTTCATCCCAGGAATTCCATATGGTCCTGTAAGCACTGACAGGAGTGATTCTTGAGTACAGAACCAGGAGTAAGCCATGAGCACCATAAGATATGGTTGAAAACCAAATATAAAATAAAATAAAATAAAAATAAATTAGAATTTAAGTCTACTATCATGGTATTTCCATTGGGATAGAACCTTTCATTCAGACAGGTAGCGTGTGAAGAGTTGAGCCAGTGTATTGATGAGTACCGATGGCAGATTCTTTAGGTGTTCAGTTCTGACCTTCTCTGGGCCAGGTGCTGTTTGCTTCTTTACCAACGATATGGTGTGTTGGATTTCAGAAGGGAGAACTTTGGGAGTGACATATCCAGCCTGCAGAATTTGGTACGTTGGCAGGTGGACGTGGCTATCGAAGAGATCCAAGTAGAACTCATGGATAATGTTCTCCATTGCCCTTCTGGAAGTTGTGATAGATCCATCAGGACGTCAGAGGGCAGTCATCTTGGTCTTGTAGTTGGCGAAGGACAGGTGGGCATTGTGAATGCTTTTCCCGGCTTCTGCAGCATCTGCCAGCACTGCGGCTCATCTCTTTGAGGTCTTCCTTGGTCACTTCTTTGCACTGCTTTGTGAGCTCGGATGTTCCTTGCAGTTGCCTGAGGCTTGCGCCAAGCCACCTTAGCAAATGAGCTCAAGTTTTCGAAGACAGGTGTCTGTTTGTGGCTTTCTCTTGGTGTTCCTTGCACAATCATGGAGGTGCTGAACAGTCGACTGTATTCCTCATCAACGTCACCAACGACGGCATCTTCCCATGTTACCTTATAAGCACAGCAGGCTGTGGCTACTAAACTGTTGTAACTGAAATACTCAAAGACGATACCTTCTGCGGCTTCAAAAACCTAAAGTTCAGGGAGCCTTATGTTTATGTCATCTTATGCCAACCTCAGTTTTTAGTAAAGACTCTAAGAGGTAATTTCTTCTTTAAAACAGGATCTGTCTTATATTATCTCCCCAGCTGCTTATTTTTTTAAATTTTGAAAATATCCCATATTCTTTTATTCTTTTATTTTTTATCTTTTTTAATCTTTTATATGATAGGCTCTTGCCAGGTTCTTCGAGTGGGTCAATGACAATAAAATAGAGGAATAGGGGTTGGAGTGACACAATATAGTGGATAGGGCACTTGCATTGCTCACATTGCCCTTCTACGTATTGTGTGACTCTTTATAGAAATTATCATTTTTTTTTAATTACCAACTTGGAGGTCTCCTGCGCCCTGGCAGGAATGAGTGCAGAGACCGGAGTAAGCCCAGAGCACTACTGTGTATAATCCCAAAACAAACAAAAAGAGATCAACTTTAGTGTTAATACATAGAAACCTAAGCTATGATCATCCCAAATGATCAGTCCTTAAAAATTGATAATGGGCTGTGACTGTCTCTTCAAATTCATGAACTCATTTTATCTTGGGCTCTAGCTGTGAAAATAATTCACAGGGAAAAGAATGCAAGGTAAAGAGAGCTAGGGGGAAATAGATTATTTATGCTCTAGGTCGCTGCTGGCACATGTGTAACATATAATTGTTTGAAATTTAGCTGTTGTAAAGAAAAATAACATTTCTTGTTTGCCTTGAAAAAGATGTGGTGCATTTGGGCTGCTTTGACAAATGGCTTCTTAGAATATATATTATTTTTCACTTCAGACCTCTCTCTCTCTCTCTCTCTTTCTGTACACATCTACACTTCCCATGGAAAAGATTAATTTATCCATTACTTTCGCTTTATAGTGTATTCTAAAAATAGGAGATCTCTGAAAAACTCACTAAAATATAGAAACCTATCAAATTCTGGGGAAACCTGAGCACTTTATTTCAGCTCACCCCCCCAAAAAAATACACTGTGCGATCAGATAAACTATTACCTCCACAGTTTTTAGCCCTGTGAATCAATAGTTTTTCAATGACCATAGCACTGCACTGTAACACTGTTCATCAATTTGCTCACATAGGCAGCAGTAACATCTCCGTTGTGAGACTTGATACTGTTTTTGGCACATCGAATACGTCATGGGTAGCTTGCCAGGCTTTGCCATGCGGGCGGGATACTCTTGGTAGCTTGTCGGGCTCTTTTAGAGGTCAGTGACAATAAGCATTTAAAATTTAATAGCATTGGAACTGAAAAGAAAGCAGTAGAATTTAACTGTTATAACAAAGACTGAAAAAATTTGAATGAGAGGCATAGAATGATATCAGGATTGGAAGGAGAGAAAGGAGAGAGATGGTCATGATGATGGTATAAGATAGTAGAAAAGCAATTTTTCAATTAGATCCTTTGGCACCAGGACATTGGAAATTAGAAAAAGTATTAATTAAAATAGAGGGATGGTGTTGGAGTGACACAATATAGTGGATAGGGCACTTGCATTGCTCACAGTCAACCCAGATCAATTCCTCAGCATCCCATATGGTTCCTCTGAGCACCACTAGGAGTAATTCCTGAGCACAGAGCCAGGAGAAACCCCTGTGCATTGAAACCCAATGTGCCTCTCCCCACAAATGAAGTGGGAGGATTAAAAAAATAAGGAAGGTATAGAAGAGGTTATTTTACATTTTATTCTCAAAAATTTCATTTTAAATTCTGAGTTTGATTTATGAATTGAGTTTAATTTAAATATATTTGTAATTGCTCTAATATCAATTATATGTTTGCCTTATTGTGTTCTATATTTATTCATTGGTAACAGGATATTTATATTTTTGATAACATAATATTTTATATTTTCAGAGTTATGCATATTGTAATATTAACTGGTGAAACACTTCATATACTTACATAATTTAATTCATACAGCTATGAGAATATATTATATACATATTATATGAAGAATATATAGATATTATGCAGACATACAACTTGTAGGCATAGATTTTTGAATTCTAGCATTTTTTTTTTATCATTTACTTGGTTCACTTATACACCGTATCATTCAATGGGCAAGCTAATTCAAGTTTCTAATTTGGTCTATAGAAAAATGGGTGAATTTATACTTTGGAGAAGATTCTTAGGGAAGTCATTCTGAAGGCTAGAGTGTTTCAATTATATACTGGCAAAATAAGGGAAAAAAAGAAAGTTGGCAACATGGCACCAGATATTCTCGTCATCTGCCACGGTCAGATCCCACGGCTGCTTCTCCCGCAAGGGAGCATAAAATGAGGTCCCCATAACCATGCCACCGAACTCCACGCCAAGCTGTTTCACATGAGGTGCCCCAGAGGGGGGCGGGTGAGAGCCCTTCCTGCCCCAAGGGACCCAGCCCCTGCACCAAAAAACTCCACAACACAACCATCGCCACACTCAAGGCCACTTCCCATATGCTTGGGCCGAGCCTCATATATGAGTGAACATGTTCTTGGATACATCATAAGCATGATATGATATGATATGATATAACACTCCCTACCCATTCTCCATAATTACCACGCTGCATTTGATGGGATTCAGATAGTAGGCAACAAATCATAGAGGGAAATATATATATATATGTATATATGCATATATACATATTTTCAGATATATATATATATCAAAGCTCTCATCACCTAAAATTTAACAACATGTTAGTGATATCCTATGGAATGTCTTAATGGCTCCTGCCAAAATAGAAAAGTCTTCACACGGTTTCCTATATGAACATTTTTTTGTAAGGATATTCAGCAGTTCTCCATAACAGACAATATGAAATACATTATTTCGGTTGTGTTTTGGGACAGGGATTGTGGCTTGGGATGAAGACATCCTGAATTTGGTGGTGGGAAAGTGTGATGGAGTTGGAATGGAGTAGGAGGGCATTGCTTTGTCCTTTCTCCCTTGCCACAGGGAGCTTTGGTTTATCGGGTCACACCCATCAAAGTGCTCCCAAGTCACTCTCAGTCTTTTGTTGATCTGTAACCTCTTGCTATGCTCTCTTCCCCAACCAGTTAATCAACTTATTCCCCTCATCAGTTTCTGTTAATTTGTAAGGTCAGATCTTTCTAGGACACTGAACTTGTAAGTTAATACTGACTTTCTCCTCTTATGTCTTTTGAATAGTTTACTTTAAGCAATGTCCTTTTGTATAGACACAAGAAGACAATATTATACTTCTGTAACTTGGGATTTAATTGGCTCTAAATATTATTCATTCCTGGGTATCTGCTTTCTCAACTTAAGCCTCAGTTGCCCTCAGTTACTAGCACCCCAAAAGCAGGGTCCTGACGAGGGACTGAAGGGACCCTGGGCAAGCTGTGAGCTACCTTGGCATCGAAATGGACCAGGCCAAAGCACTACCATTCTTAAGAGCTTGATCATGGACAAATGCTGTCATGATCCAAAAGTAACGAGGAGACTAGAACCCTGCTAGGGATAGGAAGGACTAATCTGGCCTGAGCACTGTAGTCTGAGACCAAGATGACCCCTGGAGACCAGTGCATCTCTTACTGTGTCCATACAAAATGATTAATATTATGAAACCTTACATATTTGTTGGACAAGGAAAGGAGAAACACACCCATGGGATTCTGCCCTTGGGTGGGTCGTCCTGCTGAGAGAGAATCTGTTCTAGAGGCAGCATCCCTTGAGGGGAAGAACTTTCACCCTATTGATTGTGACCACACCTATGTGTCAGCCCAGCCTCTCATGCTTTGGGGATTTAATGAGACTGTAAGAGTGGGCTGGGAGTTCCAGATTAGGGGCCAGGAGAGGAGAGAGAGAGAGAGAGACAGGAGTGAACGGGGATGAGATTGGAATAAACGGCAACTGAGACCAGCCAGCCTGGTTCTCTTCCTTTCTTCGCCTGCCCTTGACCAACAGCCGTCCCGACTTAGGCCACACACAGCGGCTCTAGAGCACCAAAGGTGGGCGGTGAGAAAGAGTCGCCAGGAGAGCCCAAAAACACGGCCTCCTGTTGTTCATTGATTTGTTCAAGCGGGCCCAGTAACGTCTCCATCAAGAGACTTGTTACTGTGTTTGGCACATTGAATACGGTGAACTAACTTATAAAATTTAAAAAAAGTTAAAAAAAAAGAAATTTGGCAACATGAGAAAGAGTTAATTCAAAAAGTTCATAAGGAAACAGAAAATGTGAACGCTCTAAAAAAGAAATGAATGGTAGTTTGTACAACCAAATAATGTCATTGTGAATGGAGTAATGATAGTAATGAAATGAGGTTATAGAGGCAGTTTGGGGTCAGTTCAAATGTAGCCTTGTTACCCCAGAAAAATGAGGAATTGGTGTTTTATTCTAAGGTCACTGGATAACACTTGAAGTGCTTTAAGAATGGGAAATGTCACTGTGTTTTAAATTAGTTTTTTGTCATTCTGATTAATCTTATATCAGCAAACATTATTTAAAATGTTTAAATACAATCAGTATTTAAAATGTTGTTTAGGAATGCAGAAGAAGAAATTAAAGCTCTGCAATGACAATAGTTTTTATACAGGGAAATTATGATGATAACTGTAGTTCTTAACTGGTTGTTTGGAGTGATTTTGACTTTAGGGTAGAAAGTAAAGAAAAATGTTCTTCCTCAGGGAAAATTTCCTCTCTATTAAATATTCCTATTCAAAGGACACTTTCTTTCCTCAGAGGAGATATTAACTCATTTAGCTGGAACATTGTTGATAAATGTTTCATATTCATTGGTTAAAATAAATGTCTTTTGAGAGAAGGAAATTGGTAGTTCTTTCCAGTTAATACTAGGAGTTCCTATATATATATATATATATATATATATATATATATATATATATATGTTAAATCTAGTTAGAATGAAAAATGCCAATGAAGCACTTGCTTGACTCATGAAGGGATAAAGTTTTATGTCCTTAAATATATGAAACAGCTTAAATGAATACCTGATATCATCAGAAGAAAATAATGACTATCACTGAGGTTTAATTTGGAACTGGCAGTGATGACAAAGCTTTCTAGTAAAAACAGAAATATTGAAGATATTTATTTCTGAATGATGTAAAATGTCATTAGAAATTTTTATGAGATTAAAAAATTATTTTTAATCTGCTTGTTTCAGATGCAATATTTTTTAGAGTTCACAGAGTATTTTTACTTAAAAACTCAAACTACGTTCATATACAATGAAAAAATTTATATATATATATATGGTTTGGGGGCCACACCTGATGGTTTACTCATGGCTATATACTCAAGGGATCACTTCTGGCTGGCTTGGGGACCATATGGAGTTCTGGGGGTTAAACCCTGGTTGGCTGTGTGCAAGGCAAGCACCCCTGTCCACTGTACTATCTCTCCAACCCTGAAAATATTGATCTTTTATTTATTTTGGTGTGTTTTCTCTTTAATGTAAAAAAGAGGTATACAGTTTATGTTTTGAATGAAATATACATGTGAAAAATCACCATGAATTTAGTCTTCTATGGAATTTTTTTGTTTTGGTATTTTTAGGTCTATTATAGTATTTTTCGTAACTTGTCTCAAGGAAAGGCTCTAGAACTCAAATTTTTTATCACTAACATGAGTGAGGAGACAAAGATAATTGGATTAAAATCGCCTTATTATGAAATTATCAGCTTTCTAAGGAGTCATATGGTTGAGACCTTGAGACATTTGACTTATATCAGAAAAGTGCATTTTCTTCAAAAGTGAAACAAAAAGTTATGCTAAAACTTAAAGTCCTTATGTTAAAACTTTCTGAAATCTTCTGCAAATATATTTTATAAGTTCTTGAAGTGTCATGTATATTGGCTTTTTAAAATCTTTAATGTTTCAGGAGGTAATTTAAATATCCCTTAAAGGAAGTATAAAGAGACTATTTAAAACTTAGCATGTAATTATAAAATATTTTCCTTACAATAAGCATGGTGTTTTATTTTTAATCATGTTTCATTGCTGTCAGGACTGAATAATTTGAATTAAAGACAGATGGAAAGACAGGACTTTCTATTTTGATAAATCATTGCTATTTTGATAAATCATTACTATTTTGATAAATCATTACTATTTTCTTTTCTGAATTACACAGATTTCATGAATTACACAGAAAGACAAAATGATTTACTTGTTATCATGGAATTCTAGGCTTTGCTGTATTATTTTTTAAAAAAACATTATTTAAATAATTTGGTCATTTCTGGAACCCCATCCTCAGCCCCAGTACATGCATTCTATATCCAGGAATGTGTCATATTGGGGCCCATTAGAACCTTTTGCGTTAGGGGGCTAAGTGACAGAACAGAGAGTATGGTAGGGTGTTTGTGTTGCACATAGCGAACCTGGGTTAGATCCCAATCAATACCCAATACAGTCCACTGAGCACCTCTAGGAGTGAGCCTGAGCATAGGGCAAGGAATAAGTTCTGAGCACTGCTGAGTGTGGTTCCCCAAAACAAAATAAAACACATACAAAAAAGAACTTTTATCCTTCAATTGCTTCTCAGCTTGCTTATAAAATGTTTATAAAATATGTTTATAAAATATGTTTTCATATTTGTCCCTGCTAAGAGCACAGTGATTGAAAGTGATGACACATGTTACTGGATAGAGAGATCTAGAAACTTTAAATACATTTATTTAGAAATTCAAAGAATGATGACTTAGTGCAGTGCTTTCAAAAATGGGTGATACTGCTGTGGGGTCAATGGAAAGATCTAGGGAGGGTGCAATTGGATGTGTGTGGGGGTGGGTGGCAAGGGGGTTCGATATGCTGATTTACAGAAGCTCTAGTTTCAGGGTATGCTGAGATTCTTATCCCACTGAAATCAGGACAGTGGGTCAAATAAGTTTGGAAACCTTTATTCCAGTGATTGGCGTTTCAGACACAATGTTAGATTGTAAGTGAGAAAAAAAATTCTTCCACAAACATTATTATTTATATTATGTACCTTTTAAATTGCCCTTTCTAAAATTCAGTCGAGTTTGATTAATAGGTAATGCAAAGCCGGTTTTTGAAATGGTTTATATGATTTCATGTAGCAATTTAAAGAATGAAGTTCTGGGGCTGGAGCAATAGCACAGCAGGTAGGGCATTTACCTTGCACGCGGCCGACCTGGGTTCGATTCTCAGCATCCCATATGGTCCCCTGAGCACCGCCAGAGGTGATTCCTGATTGCAGAACCAGGAGTAACTCCTGTGCATCGCCAGGTGTGACCCCAAAAGCAAAAAAAAAATATAAAATAAAAAATGAAGTTCTGATGCAGTGAGAGAAGATGGAGAATGTTGAGAGAAGATGGATAAATATGAAGTTATGATACGCTAAATTATTTCATAAATGTATTGAAGTATCCTTTGTCTTTGAGTGATTTATATAGAGGTCTTAATTTTCCTTACCATCTTCAGGTGGAATGCTAATCTAAGAAGGTGTGTGTGTGTGTGTGTGTGTGTGTGTGTGTGTGTGTGTGTGTGTGTTACTTCACACAATAATGAAGTCCCAGTCCACAAGCTCATCAGAGGACCAGAGACATAGTTAGTACATGGTTAAAGGTGCTTGCCTTGCATATAGTCAATCCCAGTTTGATACCTAGCACCATATATATTCCCCTGACCATCAACTTAACTGCCTCATGAGCACAAACATAGCAATAGAATCTAAATACATACTTTAGTTCTGGACCCGAAGGAAAGAAAGAAACAAAAAAAGTATAAAAGTGTATCTATAAGACTAGAGGTGACAAGGTATACTGTATCTCCAGATGCATGTGATATTAAACTTTCACGCCAGAGAGACATCCTATGTCTTTAAATGATTTAAATAGAAGCCTTAATTTTTATTTTAATAATAATAAATAAGACAAGAAATTATATGTAGAAATGAGCCAAACAGTTATTGCTGTTGTGTTCTTTCCATACCTACCTTCAGAAAATTTTATGTATTTTATATAATATGTTTATATACATATATATATATCTTCAGTGCTATATTTTAAAGTGGGGAGTAGGAGGCAGGCTATTACAGAAAATAATTGTAGAGAGCTCAAGAAAAATAAACTGTTAGTATTCTGGTATAATATTCTGCGTTATTTAGAAATTTTACTTTCCATAAAGGTAGTATTTTACTACAAAAGATTTGTTATTTATATAATTGTGTTAATTACGTATTTAGGTGCTTCCCATGTTCCATCATGTAAAATTTCAATAGAAGCCTCCTTTTACAAATGAGGAATCTGAGAAACAGAGAATATTAGCAGTTGTAAGGCCATATGTAAATACTTTAACAAAATAACAGAACGTATAATGGACCAACCTCTTCTGGAGCTGCAGCCTAACTACTAGGGATGTGGAGGATGAACTGAGTTGTGTCTGCTTGTGTTTCTCTGTGACTTGCTCAAAATTTAAATAACGAAGCATCCTGGATGAAAACTATTTAACCACTGTTATATTTTTAAAAGTCTAAGTAAGAATAAATTAGAATATAGGTCATTGCGAGTATCATTCAATAACATAATTATGCTAAGAAACACTGGCCTTCTTTAAATATGCACTTAGCTGCAATTCCTTATTTATAATCAGCTTAATTATCATGAAGATTGGCCTTCACTTAGGTTATTATGCACAATTTTCTGGTGCAGATTTTCAGTCCCTGTAATAACTTTGCAAACAAAATTTTCAAAGTGTAAATTGCTTCATTTTGTTGTCAGACAATTTGGGGCTAAAGAAAATGCTTCAATATCCAGCATGTTTGCTTTGTGATCAGCTCTTTAGCTGGTGTGGAAAATACATAAACTGTGAGAAGATTTCCCTCTCAGTTTAATTTGAATGCAAATTTTACTAATCAAGATCTCTGTTTGGCTTCTGAGAATTTTGAGAATTATGTAAGATTGTTTATAACTATCTAGTCATGTATATGTCCCACTTTTCAACAACAAAGTATTTTCATGCAGTGGTGGTCAATTTCTTTAGATGGATATTTTGAAGTTTATCTCTCTAAGGAAGTCAGGGAAAGATAAAACCTTAACAGAATCACATAATTTGATAAACTTGGACTTTGATTAGAGGAGGAGTTCAGTGAACCAATTAGAGAGTTTTGAATTAAGTTGACAGGACTGTGCCACTCCAGAGGTAGAGTTTGTGGAAATCATTTGTTATTTCTCTGAGTTCCATCTTCATCAGTCATTTGGAGAGTGAAGAGATTGATGTGAATGAGGTAATTTCTAAAGTCCCATTCTGCTATACAGTTCTATTATTTTTTATATGTTCTGTCTTCTAAAGGTATTTTCCTTTTTATAAGGTGTGAATTGAGACTGTCTTCATCTATAGAGCTTACTTAGGAGACTAACAACTAAAAATTCCTCCATCAGGACAACTATATTCTTTGCTTCAGGAAATTCTTGCCAGGAAGATAAGACTGTAAACCATTAAATTTCCTGTTTGTTGCAACAAATTACTAAAATATAAATTTATACAAATAGTAGAATGCTCAAGCAGTCCCACTCTCTGAACAATAATTGTTCATGTGGAAAAACAGCTTTCCTCTAAGGACAATAGATTACTAGGAAAATTACTTGTTTATCAAGGAACTGTTTATATATGAAGAACATCAATTTATGTGTCAAAATCCATCTAGGATTATATTGAAAGGCCAGCCAAATCACTATAGACTAGTGTTCAAAAACATGACCTTGACTTCTAAAGTTTTAAAATCTATGACAATTTTGGTCAGGTGGTATTGTCATTTACTGAAGAATATAGTAAACCCAAATAGATTAGGTTACTAACTTATTTTAGTTGGCTTATTGTTATCTGGCATTAAAGTATTTACTGTTTTGATTAAATGTATGTGGTATCTGAGGTGGCATCCATGGGAGTACAAATAATTATTCAAGTGCTTACAGATAACCTTGATCTTCTAATTTTTATTCAACTATTTTGAAATTAAAAGATGTTATGAATAAAATTCCTTGAGTTTTAGAAGTATCAATAGGAAAATAATGTCTTAGCTATAATGTTTAAAAAAAGGTTTTAAATTGTGATAAAGTATTATAATTGACAAATTGCCAAAACTCAGAACAGTTCCATTAGTCATGCCAGTCATTCTGCTGATACTCTCGCAATCATTTTTATAATACCATACTAAGTTGGTCACAAATGTGATATAAATTAATTGTAATAAATAAATATGAGGGCATGTCCTAGAATTGTTTCAACATCACTTATTGTCCAAGGTGGTAAGAAAAATTCAAGACACCATTATAATGTTGCACTGTAGCACTGTCCTCCCATTGTTCATCGATTTGCTTGAGGGGGCCCAGTAATGTCTCCATTGCGAAACTTGCTCTTACTGTGTTTGGCATATCGAATACATCACGGGTAGCTTGCCAAGCTTTGCAGTGTGGATGAGATACCCTCTGTAGCTTGCCGGGCTCTCCGAGAGGGGCGAAGGAATCGAACTTGGGCCGACCAGGTGACCGCGTGCAAGGCAAACGCCCTACCCATTGTGCTATCACTCCAGACCCCATTATAATGTAACAGATGTATAACTCATATGTCTATACCCAGAGTTTGTGCTCTTAATTATAATCTTATACTATCTAGTCTAACCATAGTAGACAAATTAAATATTTCATTGCATATTTAAAACTGTTACTGGAATCTGTGTTGGTGGGAAATGGGCACTGATGGAGGGATGGGTATTTGATCATTGTATAATTGAGACCTAAGCACAAAATTTGTAAGTCTACAACTGTACCTCATGGTGTCTCACTAATAAAAATTAAAAATAAACTGTTAAAATTTGTTGTTCTTTCTTTTCAGCATTAATAGGAAGTTTGCTTCCATTTCAGGAGGGTTTTACATTTAGTAATTTCTTTAATGCTAGAGGTAAAATTTAATTCAAAAATAATATCTACATATATTTTTACCATAGATTCTCCTGATAAATTTTTGTTGAGTTAAAATAAATTCTTGACTTTATCCCTCAACCTAATCAAGAAGCCTCTCATTTGAAAATTTTTCAAACCAGTTAAGCGACTTTCCTCACAGATAATGCCATGTGGTCTAACATAACAGCCTTCAAATTCTTTGTTTTTATTTTTGGGTCACACCTGGTGATGCACAGCACTTACTCCTGGCTCTGCATTCAGGAATTACTCATGGTGGTGCTCAGGGTACCATAGGGGATGCTGGGAATCGAACCCGGTTTGGCCTCGTGCAAGGCAAATGCCCTACCCGCTGTGCTATCACTCCAGCCTCAGCCTTCAAATTCTTTACACTGAGCTAAGGGATCTCTGAATGTCCAAATAGAGCAATGGGTAATTCCTAGACTTGGCATTTATGCATTATTAGGTAGTTTATTACAAAATCTTTCTTTAGTTTTAGACTCTTTCATCTTTCTCTGGGCTCATAATTTTATTCCATTGATCTGCGACAGCTCTCTTTATACCAGTACCAAACAATTATTTTTGTCACCATAGCTTCATAGCAAAATTTAAGATTAGTAAATGAAACACCACCTATTATTTTTCCTTTACAACTGTTTTGGCTATTCAGGGAGTTTTAATGAACAAGAAGAGAAAATAAATGAAAAAAGACTGCCATATTTAAAATACCATCCAAAAAACATCAAATAACAAGGAACTAGTGAAGAATGTAAAAGAAATTAATAAATAAATTACTACTGAAATATATAGAAGAGGAAAATATTCTCTGTTTATAGATTGAAAGAATTAATACTTCCAAAATGAGCATCCTAACTAATACCTAAACAGATTTGATTCACTCATTTACAATTTTCTGATTACATTCCTTAATAACTTAGAAAAAATTCTGCTAAGATTAGTATGAGTATATGAATATGGGCTATACATTTTTAATTCATACAAGAAGGATAGTTCTCCCTAAGATAGATCTTTTGAATATATTCATAACAGGCCTTTCTGACAATGCTACTTTGGCATATAGTCTATCTTGAGTTCAGGATACAAAATTTTTTTCTACTTTCTTTACTATATAAAAGAATGAAAATGAGGTTAGTAATATGAGTTAGAGGAGGCTGGAGTGAAAGTACAGAGGGTGATGCGTTTGCCTTGCATGCTACTCACCCGGGTTTGATTCCCAGCATCCGTACTGTCTCTGGAGCACCATCAGGAGTAATTCCCGAGTACATGAGCCAGGAGTAACCCCTGTGCATCACCAGGTGTGACCCACAAAGCAGAAAAAAGAAAAAGAATTAGGGTTTTTTAATTAGAATATTTGTTTTAAAAATACCTATGTAAAGAAAGGCAATTTATATCATCAAAATGATCTAATTTTTTTTAATTTGAGTTATTAGTTTATCATCATGTCAGTTTCATTTCTTCCTTAAAGCCCCAGACCGCTGTCCCACTTCTGAATTCAGGGTATTTTCCTCTATTTTTCTATACTGACCTTAGAATCTTCAGTTCTATGTACTTTTATTAGGTACATGTTTTTTTACTTTTTCAAAATATGGTTATCTTTTTTACAAAACAGACAGAGTCTTTCAGATCTTAATTTGAATGTTGGACACCCTGAAAATAATCAGAAGAATAAAGGGAAATTGTTCCTGAAAGGATTTTCATGAAGCACTTAAAGGGTGTTGTTATGATTGTTACTGGCTGCTCCAGAGACAAGTCTGATTATTATCAGTGAAACTGAGACAACTGTTTTTCCATTTTCTAAACAATGATTAAGTGTCTGTGCAGACTCAAGGAAAACAAGTCTGAAATTTTGTAGATGGGCAGTTTTGTGCTTTAACTGTGAAACTGTGGTCTGTTTACATGGATCAGATTAAACAAGCACAGGGTTAGAGATGTCATTACAGTAACAGGAAAGAAATAAAACTCTGTATGTATATGTAGAAGGTTCATAGTTTCATAGTACTGACAAAAGGAAGGTTTATGATCAGATCAGATAGAAGACAACAGATTGCATAGAAGTAGTAGTATGCAATTGGGTCCATCCAGTACTACAATCGGCAGATGGCTTTTATCCTAGGGCAGAGACCTTCTGTGAACTTAGCAGTGGTGAATGTATAACTCTCTGAAACTAATGAACTCCTATAGTTCCCGCTAAAATAGGGTTGTCTAGGTGAAGAGCATAGTACTAGTAACTGTCTACTTCCTCTGCAAGATTCTTTGTGGATAGGCTGATCTTTATTGACATGGTTTCATTACCTCCAGTACTCACTCTTGCTTTCTCAGTATTGAACAATTTATTGGATAAGTTACGGTTTAACAAGTCTACAGTTGCTAATCTAAGTTGATGCAAAAATACTTAGTCCTGCCAACGACTTACGTGGATCAGCAGTAAATTCTCTAATCATATCTGATTCCCTAAATTTGTAGCTCCCAATTTTATGGGAGGAATATTTTAAAAATTATTGCGTTAGTTTGAGTTTACATAAGGAAAATATAAATTAGACATTTTGAGGTGAAATATTAATGAGTGAGAGAATCTTGAAAATATTAGAATGAAACAGTGAGAGCTATAAACAGAACTCAGGGCTTGAACAAACTCTAATTTCTTATTTCCATGATGTATGATTGCATGATTTGAAAAAAAAGAATGCCTATTATTGACTAGGTTATTCAGTGATGGGAAATGACAGAGCTGTATTTTAAATTGAGATGTTCTATTTTATATTAATTTTTGTCCTGCAAACCTGAACTTTAGTTCCTGCTCTCTGTCAGTTTCTCTTTAATTTCTATTTGATTTGGTCCGTTTCTGAATTGATTTCTTTTAGTTTTCTTTTTTCCTGTGTATGTATTATGCTCTGAGACTTTATTCCTTAGGAATACTTATGTAAGTGGCAAATGAAAATAAAGGTGCTAGTCTACACTTGTCCCTTATGCCTCTCAGTTTTACCAACTGTTCTGTCAGAGCATCACACGGTGCTATCATTACCAAAGTCCAGACTGGAATTGCCAGCATTCTGGAACCCTAGGATTCGTTCCAGTTCTTTTTCATTTTGGCTGAAGACTAAATCATTATCTTATCACTGCTTTTTATGTCCTCTTGTTTGTGACAATTTGAGTGTAAATGTGATCAATTTTCTGAGGCTGAATGAAATATGGCAGCACAAAAATAACTGATCATGATTATAATTCCTGAGTCCTCTCTAACCCAATATTCTGTCTCTGATATATGTGTTCTGAGACAAAAATTCTGTATCCCTATTACTTTCCTTTAAAAGCTTATGTCCCCAAATATACTCACGGAAAACAGAAAGTATGTATTTATTTCATTCACTTAGCAGACTCATAGGTCATTTTAGGCCTCAATAAAACTTAGATGTTAAATGATTGAACTCAGTCTAGTTGTCTGGTTCTTAGCTCCATGTGATTGTTAAGTAGATGAATTTGGTCTATATATATATGTATGTATATATATATATATATATATATATATATGAAATGCCTCTTGTAAAAGCAGAGTAGTGGGTAGAAGGCAATTGCGGTGGGTCTGGTGGAGAAAGTGGACAATGGTTAAGGCACTGGTTTTAAAACACATTCCTGAAACCTAGTTGTGAATAACTCTGTGATTTCAAATTAACTATATAAAATAATTTAAAAAAAAATAGAATGCTACTTCACAACTAATTAATATTAAATAAATATTAGGTATCATGCTATTTTAAAGACAATGTTCCAAATGTATGAATTTCAATCTTCTTTAAAGGCAAAGCTTACCTGTAACTTGGCATTTTTATACAGATGATGAACATAATTGCACATCATTTTGATGTAATTGTCCTATTAGTGTGACCCTATGCTAACCTTGCCGATTGATTCAGCAGTTAGCACTTCTGTTTTTTTCTATTACATGTTAAATTGCAGAGGCAATAGTGATTAATGTAACTGTTACTCCAATTTTCCTGAGGAGATGGCTAAGACTATTATCTGGCATGTTTACATAGAGCAATTTAGACTTCTCAATTTATCACTTGTCCCATTCACCATGCACAAACTCTTACCAAGACCTGTTTGCAAAGACTATCCCCATCAAGCTGGTTTTCATCTACAGCTCACACAATGCAGAAGTATAGCAGTTACACAAATTGTTTCCTCTTGTTGAAAATTCTAATTATGTCTAATGAGGGTTTTTTCCAATCCACAAAAGTAAATAAGTAAAATGAGAATTGTCCAAAAATAGAATAAAAATAGCATGCCACTTAAGAAGAGAGGAGCATATTTCTAATTAGAAATTCTGCTGGTAAAAATTGATGTATGAAGTATGTCAGTGATATACATTAAAGAATGAACAAGATTTGAATATCTGGATATGAAAGGTGAAAGATATAGAGACAGAAACCTAAAGATAGAAAGACCAAGAAACTATGAAAATAGAAATGGAATGTGTATTCATACATATTCAGATAAATGAGAATCAACATAGGTTGGGTGGAAAATGGCTTTCTCTTGTTCATTTGAAATAATTCAAGCATGTTATGGAAGAATAAAATGAACTCAATAATATTGGCAAGAGGTGTTCAAAGGACCTAAAGGTCATGTTGAAACAGAATTACCTAAAAGAAGACTAGATGGAGGTTTTTATCTGACTCTAAATGATATGAGGCAATGCAATTATTTTTTGCCTCCTTCTCCACAAACTATATATCTCCCAGAATTCTCCATGAAATAAAAATATTATGGCTAAATATTTACGTAAAAAATTGCAGTGCAGTAGAAACAACACAGCAGGGAAGAAAAATGAGTTACAACCCTGCACTTGCAAATTATGTTTGGAAACATTTTCACCTTTTCAGAGTTTAAAATAACAATAAAAATTAGTCTCTTTTAGCTTAAAATATAATTCTGGATAAAATTTTCACTTTGTTTACATCAGTGTTCTGGTGTTCAAACCTCAATTTCAATGTGAGTGTGGTAGAGGCTTCTCCACACTAACAAGACATTTCTAGTCTCCTGTGAGTGTCCAAGAATTCAACTCAGCTACAATTCTGACAGCTTCTGCTCAGTGATAGACTCATATTCCACATATTCCAAGTACTCTCTACTTCAGATGCTGGTTCCTATCTAGCCTCCTAAATGTTTCCACCTATAGGTGAGAGATTTCCAGAATCCCATTTTCAAGTATATTGAAGGGAACGAGCTTAATCACCGTATACGTAATTTATTACAAACGACACATATTGGTCAGGTAAGTTATATGGAAATGATGTATGCAGCGAGGTTTGGGAGAGGTAAGAGGCGCAGGACTTCCATCTCATTTACATGGGCACAATCATCCTCACATTTTCACAAATTCATCTAACAGAAGCTCTCTGCAGCCGCTTCTTTTAGGTTTTGTGAAGACATCAATGTATTTTTATTGTTGACTAAATCATTAGTCATTATGAATTATAGTTGACCTCTATCCACTTTTTATCTGCCTGCAAATCAGGATTATGATTTAAAAGTCCAACAGAGTACTCATATTACTTTCCCAGACAACCAGCATCTATAGTTCAGGTTTACCTCCAAAGTTACCTTCATGACTACATCAAGAGATAAATTATTCACAAACATTTAGAAACTCCAAGGCATTGGAAGTTTAGAGGTAGAAATTGAATATGATTTCAAGGATACATGGTTTGCATAACTGAATGACAAAAGGTGGTTTTGGCCTATATGATCAGATACAATATATAATAAGTTTCTTATATATATATATATATATATATATATATATATATATATATGTGCTCGAGCGGGCCCAGTAACGTCTCCATTGGAGACTTTGTTGTTACTGTGTCTGGCATATCGAATACTCTCGGTAGCTTGCCGGGCTCTCCGAGAGGGGCGGAGGAATCGAACTCGGGTCGGCCATGTTGGCTGCGTGCAAGGCAGACGCCCTACCCGCTGTGCTATCATACTGATATTGGGCTGGAGCAATAGTGCAGCGGGTAGGGCATTTGCCTTGCAAGCGACCAACATGGCCGACCCAAGTTTGATTCCTCCGCCCCGCTTGGAGAGCCCGCCAAGCTACCAAGAGTATCTCATCCACATGGCAAAGCCTGGCAAGCTACCCGTGACGTATTCAATATGCCAAAAACATAGTAACAATTGTCACAATAGAGACATTACTGGGACCGCTCAAGCAAATTGATGAACAACAGGAGGAGAGTGACAGTGACCATGACATAATAATGGCATTTTCAGTACAAAAATAATCTACCATCCATAAATGGTAGATAAGTAGCTGGGGTGGCTCTACTTATATCAGGATAATTCTGTCTTTAGGAAAGGGCTATTTTAAAAAATATTAAAGCCACATAATTTACAGTATGTTTTTTCATAGCTGGGTTTTAGAAACACAATGCACCAGCACAAATCCTACCACCAGCATCTTCTTCCCTCCGTCAGTGTTCCCAGATTTTCTGCCACCTTCCATTCCTATTTCAGGTCTCCCACTCTGAAAACATCTTTAAGTTTGGTTGTTGAATTTTGAATCTTTTGTTTTCGTGCTGTTGACTCTGATTTGAATATTTAGCTATGTACCACCAATGTAATCAGATCCCCTCTATCCTTCTCCCTGTTGCTTCTTGTATATTTTAGAAAAGAAAGATTCTATAATAAATTAAGCCAGGAATTTCAGAAAATGGGTAAAATTGCAATGATATTAATGCCTTAAGAAGAATTTTGTTATACTTTCTTTTGTCTGGAATTTTTTTAAATGTTCTACAAGAAGACTTTATTTTATGATTTAAATTTAACCCAGTAATTAGTGTAGAAAATATCAGGATTGCTAAAAATTTTTCTTATTTTGTGGGAATTTTATGAATTTTGTGACAAAACAGAATTTCTTTATAATTTTGACATATGAGGCAGAATTTATGTTGCCGTTAGTAGAACTTTGCACATACACTCATCTTAAATAGCAGTAAGCAAAGTAAGTAAGTAAAGTAAAGGCCCTCCCATTGATCATCGATTTGCTCGAGCGGGCCCAGTAACGTCTCCATTGGAGACTTTGTTGTTACTGTGTCTGGCATATCGAATACTCTCGGTAGCTTGCCGGGCTCTCCGAGAGGGGCGGAGGAATCGAACTCGGGTCGGCCATGTTGGCTGCGTGCAAGGCAGACGCCCTACCCGCTGTGCTATTGCTCCAGTCCTAAATAGCAAATAGCAGTATTATTAAAAATAAATGAGAAACTGGAAAACAATCATGAAGCACAGTAATGAGGTCAATAGTGCTACATTTTATGCGGGTATTTCAGTTGAAGATGTCCTTTTACTTTAATTAATTATTCTGTTTTAAGGGTGGATTATATATCTAATAGCAACTTATGCACAGTATTTCTTCTTTGTGTCAATACTTATGTGTGATCACATGTGTTTCCACCTTTCCTATGACTATTCAAAAATATAACAATTTCTTAATATAAAGAACATGACAATATGAATTTAATTTTATTTTGTTTTAAGAGAAAACCCAAATTTATTTGTTAAGCTCTTATAAAGACCAAATAGGTATCACCAGAAGTCCTAGGAGGACTTCACCCTACCTTCATCACTTACTGAGCGGAGGCTGGAATTCAAAGCATTTGGTCTTTGAGGCTAGACCAGAACAGCCTGCCCAACGAGGCCCAGGATAGTCAGACCTGGTGTCAGAGGAAGGACAAATGAATGGATTATTCCAAGAGTCCAGCTAAGCAAGTGCAGAGGAATCCCTCAAGTTAGCTAATCAATGAGCCACTCTCATGAGGATTAGCTGAGACCAAACTGCTGTGAGAGGTCTTCCTGAAACAGCGGTGAAAAGACTCTTATTTAGGTCCTAGGGAAGTGTATATTAGGAAGTGTATATTAAATTTACTCTTTCATGTTCCGTTCTATTAATACCCCACTTCCTGATTTTCACCACTTGGATCAAGAAGATGCATATTGTAGAGACAGGGATTAAAGTCAACTAGACACAAAATATTTTGGGTAAATAATAAACTACAAATACCCTCTTGATTGAGTTAATTCAACTCTGTTAATAAAGGTAATTTCTTCTGTTAATGACATGTCTCAACATAGTCTGCCTCGAAATGAGTCAGAAGGAGAGGGACAGATAAAGAATGACTGCATTCATTTGTGGAATATGAAAAAAATATATAGTTGAAGAGTAATATCTGAAAACAGAGGCTAGAACAACTCTTTAGTAGTTGGAGTCAACCACATGTATGTGTGGGGGCAGAGAGTAAGGAAGTTAGAGAAGAGACCAGTATGACAATAATAGCTGGGTATGATCACCCTGGACAAGAGCTGAGTGTTAAAAGTAGGCAAAGGGATATTCTTGATACACTTTCAATATCAATATTTCAGATCAAAATGCCCAAATGAAGAGAGAGGCAGGGACAGAGACAGAGACAGAGATATACAGAGAGAGACAGAGACAGACAGAGAGAGGGAAAGCACCTGTCATAGTTAGTCTGGGCGTGATGGGAGGGAACCTAGGGACTCTGGGGCTGGAAACTGTACACTGGTGGAGAGATGGGGGCTGGAACACTGCGTGGCTGAAACTTAATCATGAATAGCAATTTTAAGGGTCTCAAAGTAATTCAATTAAAAAAGTGGAAAAATAAATAATATAAATGGTTAGGTGACACAGGAGAAGGAAAAAGACTTTTATCCATACCCATGCAATGGTGGAAGAGGCAACAAGTGCTCTCCCACAGTTCGAGTGGAATCTCAAAACAGCATGGAACACTCTCAGTGGTCAACATCTGCATTCTCAAACTGCTCATAAACCTCAAGGGCAGCATCTACCTCCATCCCATCTTCATAATCCCTCAAGGAATCTTCTTTCTAAACTTTTGCCATGTTGTGTTGGCTACTAGTTGTAGCCAATTGGCTACCTGAGAAAGTCTTAACGGCTATGGGGTGGCTTCTGCTATTAGGTGGCACAATCCCTCTTGATAGGAATAAACTGTAGGAATGTCCTCCAGGCCAGCCTTGTTTGTGTGCTTTCACATCATATTCTTCTCCATCATAATCATCTAAACATTCATCTCTAGGATCTGGATGCAGGACCTGGCATTCACACGTTGCAGCAAATATCTCCTCCAAAGTTGATTTATCAATAGACACAAGTCTAAATTCAACACTAGGCTCAACATTATTCTCACTGTCTTCTTCATGACAAACAAATTCTTTTGACTCCTTTCTAACTATGGCATACACTATGCCATACTAGTGCTCTCTGGGACTGGTACTGAGGTTTCTGAATACCACATATAAACTGACTTTGGAGTATTCCAGTGAGACTTCTTTTCTAGAGTCATGTAACTAAAACAGGTTAGATGTCTACATCTCTCTGTGATGCAGAGTCCTGTGCCCAATGCTAGCTGTTTACTCTTTTCTTTGGAGAATAGAATGTTTTAAAATGATATTATATTGATCAGCACTGTACATTTTGCATTTTAGTTTGTGAGAATTTTATGTTATGTGATTTAAATCCACACAAAGCTGTTAAATGGAGAATAAAAGAAATATAAAAAGATTATAGTGATATCAGAACTGCTTTTCCATTTATTACTTGCCATGTACACAGCTAACCGAGATTTGACCCTTGGTATCAGAAGTCACACATGATCCCCTGGACCCTGCCAGGCATGATCCCTGAGTGCAGACTCAGGAGAAAGCCCCAAGCATCCCTCACTAAACAAATAAGCAAAAGGCCCAAAACAATGATTTATAACACCATGTAATTTCCGGTTTATGTTATTTTCTCACCATCATTATATATCATTTTAGTTCATACTGAAATTGGAATTATATTCTTCACAATGCAATTAACCTCTTTCATATTATATGCCCACTCTTCAACTCCTTTCCATCCTGGTAGCCACTGAGTTTCTCTTACACTGTAAAATACCACGTAGTGGGATACTAAATCACATGCAATTTTAATTTTTAACTTTGTGTATTTAACCCAACACTGCTCTCCACAATGGCTATAGTAGTCATATTATCACCCAAACTCTTGTATACTTTTTTATTCATCCGCTACAGCACTATTTCTTGCCTTTTAGATAATTCATTATCACATTTGTGAATTGTTTTGCATTTTGTTTTTGGTGTGCAATCAATAATGATAAAGAGATGGTACGCATATTTTCATGACCATCTGTCTGTCTTATTTTCAGATAATGTCAATTCAGATAATCTGCCCATTTAAAAAATACATTTTATTTAAATAATCATGGTTTAGAATACTAATGGTTTAGAATATTAATCGTAGGGTTTCTTGCATAAATCATTCTAGCATCACACCCTTCAACAAGCGTCTGCTTCTTCCCACCATCATCACATTATCACACCTCAGTTTTATTTCCTCTATTTCCTCCCTACTAAGTTCATATTTATTTGTTTATTTTTGTTGGATTATATGAGTTATTTAAATATTTTAAAAATCAATTCTTTTGCGGCTTGAGCGATAGCACAGCGGGTAGGGCATTTGCCTTGCATGCGGCCAACCTGGGTTTGATTCCAAGCATCCCATTTCGCCCCCTGAGCACTGCCAGGAGTAATTCCTGAGTGCAGAGCCAGGAGTAACTCCTGTGCATTGCTGTATGTGACCCCACAAAAATGAATCCTTTGCCAATTCTATGATTTGCATTTTTCTCCTATTCTAAGGGATACTTTTTCTTTTTTTGATGAGTATTTTGTGTGCAGAAGCACTTTTGTTTGATATGATCCCATTTGCTTTACTTGGTTTCATTGTCCTGACCTTTGGAACCAAAGCGATGAATGTGTCTCTAAGGCCAGTGCAAAGGAGCATATTTCTTATGCAAACCAACATTTTTTTCTTTTTAAAGATTTAACTACTAGTATAGTTTTTACCACTGCTCATTTACACTTATTTAAGACTCTATATTTGTATGACTACCAATTAAGGGCTATTATATTTTTAATAAATTGGGTCATGTATAGAAAGAGCCAAAGGGAAGAATCTTAGTTTTCAAAATATGATTTTTCGATCATCAGGTTTGGAATTATCGGGAATGTGCTTAAAAATGAATGGTCTCAGGCACATTTCAGACACAAAAAATCAAAGTGTGCAAGTGATTCAAGTACACTCAGGCTCAGGCTTATAAAGCACTGTTTTAGAGAATACAAAAAGCCAAACTATGAATAATGACAACCTGTAATAATAGCCGAGAGCACGGTAAATGTTTGAACAATTGACTATTTAACCGCAAGCCTGTGATTGAAACAGTAGGGCTCAAAGGGAAGGACGGTCTTTTATGAACAGATGTTCTGATTTAGTAGAGTGAGGCAAGAAACAGTAGATTATTCATTTCAAATGGCATCATACTATACATCAACCGTGAGCTATAATTAGGAGGACTCGCAAGGGTGGATGGCATTTTATGATTGTAAAGCTCACATAGAATTGTTTATGTTTGCATGGCATGAAAACAGCAAGTGCAAAGCTCTGAATATTTAGTTTTCTCAAATACTCTTGAGAAAAGTTGTTTTTGTAACATCAGTCAACTATTTGATGAAGCAGTTAAATTGGCATGATGATGAAATACTGATATAGTAAAATTTGACAGGCTTAGAAATAATTACAAATAGTAATATCAACTTAATTGCTTTCTACCATTTATTCAACAGAAAGAAAAAAATGTTTTTGATGTTCCGTATGTTGATGATTAGACCCATTGGTTATATGTAATAGTAAAAAAAATGCTTTGCTTTGACTTAATACTTTAGATCAGTGCTTGAAAAATACATTTAATGGCAGCATCCTTATCTCTGTTTTCAGCCAGAGTTGTGTGTATACCTCCAGAATATGTAAAAACTTTGGATTCTTTGTGGGTAAACTATTGGAAACTCTGTAACTAGCCCTCAAACCTTAGTCAAGCTCATTTTCTAGGTCTTGAAATTAACTTATTTTATTAACATATTGGGCTGGAGCGATAGCACATCAGTAGGAGTTTGCCTTGCAATCGGCCAACCCAGTCGACCAGTTTCGAGTCCTCTGCCCCTCTCAGAGAGCCCGGCAAGCTACCAAGAGTATCTCGCCCACACGGCAAAGCCTGGCAAGCAACCCGTGATGTATTCATATGCCAAACAAAGTAACAATAGGTCTCACAATGGAGACCTTACTGGGCCTGCTCAAGCAAAGTGATGAGCCAAGGTAGAACAGTGACAGATTAACATATTGTTGGAAAAATTAAAAGAGTTTCTAGATCTTTTTCAACATTTGAGTAACAATATTATAAGCACAGTAGTGCTTTTCTTCCTCTCTATTTTTTACTTATGTGGCAATATTACCTTGATATTGCTAAGACCAATTCAAAATTGTCTTTAATCACTGAAGTTATTCATTATAGAAACTATACATAAAGTTGGGAATGTAAATATTATTAATAGTGTTAAGTGTAAAAGAGTACTCTGAACTTTAAGTTTTATTAATTCATTTTCAAAGAGTGCAGGATATAGCTCAATAGTAGAGCATATGCCTTGATTTGTTTAAGCTCGGGTCGGCCATGTTGGCCGCTAATAAGGCGAACGCCCTACCCGAATAACTCTGGCTTGGAAATTTAATTCCTATGTCTTTTGCTTTTATAGTTACTTCACCTATCCCCAAACGTTTTCTCTCTCTTTGCTTATTTCTAATGAAGTGAGACATAGGCAGTTCAGAATTCAGTCATTCTGTCATCCATAGCAAAATGGAGTCACTGGGAAAAGTAACTGAAATATCTCACAATAACTTTTTTAGCTTTGGTTTTAAATATGATTGAGTTAGAAATCCAAAAAAAAATGGCTAAATGTTGAGATTTTGTATTCAAGAGAAACAAGTGTAAGAGGTCAAAATTGAAAAGTTCTGAGAAACTCCAGATGTTTTCTAAATAAGGGATCTTGGTAGTCAGAGAAAAGAGGTTGGCATTTGACCCCTATATTATCCTCACAAACATCAACACATCTTAAAATGTATCTCGCAATATTTCTTTACTAATGATGCTAATAATGCTGTACTAATGGTGATTGTATTTACTTCTTTATTTCTGGGTGAGGGTTCTGAAACAGTGCTCGGGAGACCCACGAGCCACCAGACAGTGTTTCCGTGGTAGGTGGTATTGGGGCCTGCAGGGTCAGCAGCACATAAGGCATGCGCAGAAACCACTACGCTCTTCTCTGGCCTTTACATTTCCTTCTTCCTTCAGTTGACTTAGTATTTCCAAATTTCAAAAAGAGGTATTCACAAATTATCTTGTTTTCCACAAATCAAACAATACTCTAAGTGTTTCTCTCTCATGGTAGAGAAAGGAGAGAGAGAGAGAGAGAAGAGAGAGAGAGAGAGAGAGAGAGAGAGAGAGAGAGAGAGAGAGAGAGAAGCACAACGTTTTTTTATTGAGTCACCGTGAGATAGTTACAAGCTTTCATGTTTGGGTTACAAGCACACAATGATCAAACACCCATCCCTAAACCAATGCACATTCCCACCACCAATATCCCCGGTATACCCTCCCTCTGCCTCCATGGAACACATTATTCCCCATAATCTCTTTCTACTTCTGGGCATTATGGTTTGCAATAAAGACACTGAGAGGTTATCATGTTTTGTCCTTTATCTACTTTCTGCACACATCTCCCATCCCGACCAATTCCTCCAGCCATCATTTTCTTAGTGAACCCTTCTCTATTCCAGCTACCTTCTCCCCTTTGCTCATGAGGCAGGCTTCCAGCTATGGAGCAATCTACCTGTCCCAGGTAACTACAATCCTTAGGTGTCAGCCTCATGTTATATTGTTTTATACTCCACAAATGAGTGAAGTCCTTCTATGTCTGTCCCTCTCTTTCTGACTCATTTCACTTAGCATGATACTCTCCATTTCTATCCACATATAAGCAAATTTTATGACTTCATCTCTCCTAACATCTGCGTAGTATTCCATTGTGTAGATGTACCAAAGTTTCTTTAACCAGTCATCTGTTCTAGGGCACTTGGGTTGTTTCCAGATTTTGGCTATTGTGAATAGTGCTGCAATGAACATGTAGGTGCAGATGTCATTTCTACTGGAAAAGCACAACTTTTAAAGAATTTATCTTTCTGTATTCCAAATGGAATGCAACTCTAAAATATTTCTTTTTTTATTTTGAAAAATTCCTATATTATTATAAATCAAAATTTCAAGATAGAACAGTATTGATAAATTTTGCTACATAAAAGGCTAATAGTACAGCTAGTAGGATATTTGACTTGCATGCAACCAACCTGTTTTGGATTCTAGGAACAATATATTGTCACAAAAATCCTGCAAAGATTGATCGAGAGTACAGAGCTAGCAGTAAGTTTTGAGCACTACTAGGTGCAGCCGAAAACAACAACAGAAATTTTACTAGATCAAGTTGACAAAAGAATTGGGGTGGAGAAGATGGGTCACACCCAAATGTGCCATTTCCACAGTCAGTTCAATCTCTTTAAAATGAAAAAAGTTTAGATAAGTTTTTGGATAATCTTTATATAAGTAAAATGGTTTATTCATTGATATTTTATCTTGAATTAGCTGAATTTGAAAGACCACAATATTACAATTGACTTTTGTATTTGTATTTTTGTCATTACCAGTCCTATGACCAGAATCTAAATCTTATCAGAATCTAGATCGCTTCAGAGTAATAATGGTGACTGGAACATGTGACTAATGCACCCGAGAGATAGTTGCTGTTTGCACTAAATGAAAATACTCAAACCCCATGGAAATTATGCACCATCAGCCATTTTCTATATCCATAACAGTTTATATTGCAGGGTTATGAATATATGTCCTTCCATTTTATGAGAAACAAAATTGAAACTAACAGCTGGTGCCTCATAAATAAATTTTAAAGAGAGTAATACTGTATAGTAAAGCAAAAGACTTTTTACTTATGACTGAAACTTTTCCACTTTAATACACTTATTCTTAATAGTGCAAAGAGACCTAGTTATGTCATTTTTTAGCTTGCTTTGAAATCATTCATATTAGTAGATTAAAACATAATTTTTAAAATTCTCAATGGAAGATTTACATACATACTCAATATGTGGTAACATTTTTCTCCTCATTTTGGCATGCTGTGGAAAATGCATGGGACAGCAATGCAGCCTTATAAAACACACTGATCCAATTTCAAGGCTCTTTGCAAATGTTCTGGGCTAATTATAGTGATTATTATGTAAGATGTAGAGGCAAAAGTCATGAATTAAGGAGATAATTTAATTTTATCTCTTTTCTACACACCTCATAAAGTAAAAATAAGAGTTTTTATATGGTTTGTGTTTACTGTAACACAAATAAAGCAGAGAGAATAATAATATTATTTTAGAATTACAAAGCAGATCTTGGAGGTCATGGTCTCAACCTAATAAAGCTGCATCCTAAACTGATAGTTAGTTGGTAAAGCTGAATGAATTCATTACAGTCTCCCAAAAAGTCCATACACTGGTAAGGTTCAGAGGCTTTGTGTTGAATAAGAGAGTATTGTTTTAAAATTTGATTAAAGACAGAATCATGAAGTCTCTTTGTAGTTGATGACTCCTCTTTGAACCTGACAGGACCTAAGAGATTTCTTTTACAGAGACCATAAACTAAAGATACCTGGCTATGGTCAGAAATTACAGTTGAAGTATGAGGGGTCCAAATTGAAAATAAGAGAACAAAGTGAAAAGTTTGTATTTATTTACTTGGGTTTTAGGACACACCCACTGGTGCTCAGGGCTAACTCCTGACTCTGTGCTCAGGCATCACTCCAAGTGGGGGTGAGGGAATTTACCTGGGAGTGAATCCAGGCTGGCTGCATGCAAGGTGGGCTATCTGCCTCCTAAGACATTCCAGAGTCAAAGTATGGATAGGAATACTGAGTCTCTCCTTTCTGCTTATACACACCATCTCTTCTCACTTGATTTCCAAAACTGTGTCATTCAGACTTTTCCCATGAATCCATATAGATAATAATAGCTTAGAGAAAGTATAAAAACTATTACCCAATAAGAAATGAGTCCTACAACAAAATTATCTTCATCTGTGAGGAAATTGTCTTCCAAACTACTTTTGAGTTTTTCTTAAAAACCACTCTATTTGGGGGCTGGAGTAATACTACAGCAGGTATAGTACAGCAGGTACTATCACTAGATAGTACACAACCAGACCAAGTTTAATCCCTGGAACCCCATATGATCTTTCAAGTTCAGCTGGGAAAAATATCTGAGTGCAGAACGAGGAGTAAACCTTGAGCATTACTGAATGTGGCCCAAACACACACACACACACACACACACACACACACACACACACACACAGAATTACTCTATTCCACTTTACCTCAGTAACTATGATGTTCACACTAGTAGCATGAGTCTAACCATGTCTAACCATCTCAACTTTTGATCACAGTATTGTATTGTTTATGCTCAAAGTATTTACAAAATGAGAGTGGAATACTTGTTTTGGAGAAAAGCAGTTAGACCATGGGAGAGAAGTGAGAAATAAAGACTAATATGTGGTAGACTGAGCTATTCTAGTCTTATATTCCTTCAAAGGATCAGATCTCCTGGAAAGATAAAGATGTGGGGGGAAGGTTTGGAATTGGATGAAATGGGTTAAAAGGGGTGGATCATGATAATGAGAACGATATTCATGGTGACTGTGGGATGATATATACATTTTTACAGGTCTGAAGCTATCTACATGCAAACTAATGTTAACTTAATCAAACAAAATTCCCCACTTTCTTCTTGTACTCTCTCTCAGGAAATTATTGGCAGAGAAGTGCCACAACAAACAGAAAACGCTAAGGGAGAGGAGCACAACACAGGGTCTCCAAGAAATGGAAAATCCAACAGTTAAAACAATGATAATCCCGTAAGTTTGAATTTCCAAAATTGGTGACATGTACATGATATTAATTAGATTTTTAGTGACAGAACTACTCAATGATTATTAAAAAAGAACAAGTCAAAACAAAAGAAGTAGAAAATGGGGATAAAAAAAATAACTAGAGGGTTGGAGCAATAGCACAGCGGGGTAGGGCATTTGCCTGCACATGGCTGACCCACGTTCGATCCCCAGCATCCCATATGGTCCCCTGAGCACCACCAGGAGTAATTCCTCAGTGCAGAGCCAGAAGTAAACCCTGTGCGTTGCCTGGTGTGACCAAAAAGAAAAAAAAAACAACTAAAATCTGCAAAACTTAAAAGTGTATAAAGCCTTGCTTTAGGGTCACGCTTTTATATTTATATTTATTTTAATCACTTAATCACTTAATCACTTGATCCCCTTTATTCATCAATTTACTCGAGTGGGTGCCAGTAACGTCTCCATTAATCCCGGTTGCGTGCTAGCGTAGCCCAATGGTATCTGTTTGTTCTAGGAACATGCAGAGCCTCAAACCGATCATTCAGGTTCTTGACGAAGAAGTCTGACCATCTTGTAGGTGGGCGTCCACGTGATCTTTTGATGTCCCGTGGAATCCAATCAGTAATGGCTCTAGTCCAGCGATTGTCTATAAACCTCATTTACGTGTCCAGCCCATCTGATTTTTGATGTTTTGGCAAATCAGACAGCATCCCTGATTCTTGAGCGTTGACAAAGATCAGAACTCCGGATTCTATCTCTCATTTGAGTGAATCATGATCTTCCAAGCATAGCTCTTTCGATTCCTCTTTGAGAGACCTGAATAGTGTTCTCATCCTGCTTTCGTTGGGTCCAGGTCTCTGAGGCATATGTTAATGCAGAAAGAACAGTGGAATCAAAGAGATGTGCTCGTAGCTGGAGGTTCTTTGTCCTTTTAGTTATTTCTTCAACGTTCTTGAAGGCATTCCAAGCAGCTCTCTTCCTCCTGCGCAACTCAGGTGCCAGGTCATTCATCATGTTGATTTCTCGACCTAGGTATATAAAACTGTTGCATTCGGAGATGGTGGTTCTGTTGAGAGCGAATGGAGTGTCAGGAACAAGGCTGTTTCTCATAAACATTGTCTTCGTAAGATTCAGCTGTAGTCCGACCTTTCCACATTCACGGTCAAAGTCGTTCAGCATTTGTGCCGCTTGGCTGATTTTTAGTGTTATTAGAATGATGTCATCAGCAAAGCGGAGGTGGTGTAGTTGCCGACCATCTATCTTCACTCCCATGCTTTCCCATTCCAGTCGTCGCATGATGTTCTCGAGGGTGGCACTGAAGACTTTTGGTGAAATGGTGTCACCCTGCCGAACCCCTCTCTTGATATGGATGATTACTTCTTTGTAGAATGGTGAGATCTTGGTAGTGAATCTGCAATAGAGCTCACGAAGGATCCTGATGTATTGAGTTTGTGTGCCCTGATTGGCTAGGGCTTCCATGACCGCTTCCATCTCAACAGAATCAAAGGCCTTCTTTAAATCAATGAACGTTAGACAGAGCGGCATCTTGAACTCCCAAGAAACCTCAATGAGGTTAGTAAACATGTGGATATGGTCGATGGTATTGAATCCTTTTCGGAATCCGGCTTGTTCACATGGTTGTCCTTCATCTAGTGTTCTGCTAATCCTATTCAGGATAACTCGAGTGAACAGTTTGTAGACGACAGACAATAGGCAGATTGGGCGATAGTTGCCAATGTCGTGGATGTCTCCCTTCTTGTATAGTAGTATAGTCCTGCTGGTTTTCCATTGGGATGGAACCTTGTATTCAGACAGGTAGCGTGTGAAGAGTCGAGCCAATGTATTGATGAGTACTGATGGTAAGTTCTTCAGGTGTTCAGGTCTGATCTTGTCTGGGCCAGTTGCTCTTTGTTTCTTTACGACGAGATGGCATGTTGGATTTCGGAAGGGAGAACACTGGGAATGACATATCCATCATGTGGAATGTGGTATGTGGGCAAGTGGACATGGCTGTTACAGAGATCTGAGTAGAAGTCATGAATAATCTTCTCCATTGACCTTCTGGAAGATGTGATAGATCCATCATGATATCGGAGGGCAGTCATCTTGGTCTTGTACTTGGTGAAGGACAGGCGGGCATTATGAATGCTATTCCCAGCTTCTGCCACATCTACCAGCACTGCTGCTCTCCTGTTTTTGAGGTCAACCTTGCTGGCTTCTCTGCATTGTTTTGCCAGCTCGGATGTTCGCTTGTGGTTGCCTGAGGCATGTGCCAAGCCACGTTGGCGAATAAGTTCAAGAGTGTTCGCAGAAAGGCAGTTTTTTGTGGTTATCTCTGTCTTGGCATTCCTCGCAAAATCATGGAGGTGCTGAATCATTCAATCATATTCCTCATCAATGTTGTCAATGACTGCATCTTCCCATGTTGCCGCAACAGAGCCAAAGAGCTCCCAGTTGGTGGTCGTTCTAGGAGTCCTCTTCTTAAACCTTGCATTCTTTTCTCCTCATTCTGTGAGGTAGAATTTTGCATGAAGAAGACGGTGGTCTGATCCCGTTTGGAATTTTGGGACAACAGCAACATCGGTTAGGCAAAACCGCCAATTGAATATGATGTGGTCTATTTCATTGTGGAACCGTCCATCTGGAGACTCCCATGTCTAACGTTTAGATTCAGCCTTTTGGAACTGTGAGTTACCATGGAAGGTTTTGGTTGACATGATGAACTCAGACAGTCTGTCACTCTGTTAATTCCATTCCAGGCCATGGGTCCCGATGTGGAGTTCATCGACTGATCTTCTTGGTCCTATCTTGGCATTAAAATCGCCGACAATGATCTTGTAGAAGGTGTGATCTTCTTTATGGAACTTCTCCAGCTCCATGTAGAACTTCTCAGTTTCTCTTTCACCATAACTGGATGTTGGTGCATAGACAACAAAGATAGAAACTGCCGGTAGTGAGCCACATTTATTCAAGTGTAATCATCCGATTCGGGTTGTTAGGCATCCCAATGAATCAATGCTCGTGACTAAGTTTGTGTTGACAAGGATACCGACACCACCGACGCCTCTTTTATCACATGTTCCAAGGAACAGTTCTTCTCCAGTGTCAAAAATGGCATGATGTGATTGATGTCTTCTCGTTTCGATCAGACCAATGATGTCGTACTTGATCTTTCACGCTTGTACCATAAGGTCTTCAATGGATGCCGCAGATGCCAGCATACGAGCATTAAAAGTACAGACAATCATTTTTGTTTTTCTTCGTTTTGGCAGCCTATTTCTGCCTTGGTATTTTATCACCGTTCCTTCCATATCCTTCTTGACTCTGCCATATTCAGGGTTAGGGGAATGAGATCCATTTATTACTGGATTTGGCATATCAATTTGGTCTATTTGGCATAGACCACGGATAGCTTACCAGACTCTGCCGTGCGGGTGGGATATTTAAAGGTACCCTGAAAACTTAGAGAAAAGTAAATGAATAGTCCCACACACCTGGGTTCCTCTGCCAGTTCTGTTATGCCTGAGGCTTATCCAAGTGTGTGGAGAGTGGCCTCAGTATGGCCTTGGCTGGGGCCTGAAGGTCTTCAGCTGTTGGGACCTGGCGAGGATAGTCAGGCACAGGGTAGGAGACTCTGCCTTGTGCTCTCCCGGGAGCTTGTTGTGATAATCTCTGGATCCTGGCCGTTGTTGGGGTTACACGGCAGTTGGAGGGTGTAACTTTATTTTTTCCTTTTATTTTCCTTTTTTTTAATTTTTACATATTTACTTTATATAATATAAAATGATATTAAATTATATATTAGTAAGCAAGCTTTTACAAAAAAATGTATCCATGAGCTACCACTTTACAATAAGAAATTGTATACTTATTCTTTTCTTCAGAACTTTTTGGGAAAGTTAAATGAAAAGTTAGAATGTAACCCATAAGAAAGAATGTCCATTTTACGCTGGCTGGCAATCTTTCTATGTGCAAAGATCAACGCAGAGGGCGAGGGGGGTGACCCCAAGCAATGTTCAGACAGGAATGCCAGGAATCACACCTGGATTGGCTGCATGCAGGGCATGTGCACCAACCCCAGGCTTATCACTCCAGCTCTTCCTTTATTTTATAAATATTGAATTTTTTCTTTTCACTCAAGAATATCTAAAATAAGATGTGATCCTTCAGTGTTGGAATTTACCTTGTACACAATTACAATAATAGTATTATCAGGGGGAGGGTACGCACTTATGAGGGCAAGTGGTACAGGACTTATCTTGGCTTGTTTGAGGCTGTGGGTTTTATCCTTAGTATCACAGGTTCCCCACCCCAACACCATTGTGTACAGCTCTTGTGACCCTCGAACTCCTCCACAACTACAAAAATTTTAAATCGATCATCAGAGTGATGATATTTTAAAATCTTGGAGGGTATGGGGGAGGGAATTGGACCCTTCCTTGCAGTTCTAGGGATCAAATCAGGGTCAGCTGTGTGCATAACAATAACTTTAACCCCTATGCTAACTAGGCCTTTTAGAGATCATTTAGATGTACCATTTTATAAACAAAATAAAATATTATAAACAGTGGAGAGAAGGAACTCAACGAGTTTGTGTTAGGTCCATAGTCTATCACCTAGTTTTCTCCTTAAACAATTCACTTAAAATTTTTAGCTCAATGTTTATTGTTTAATTTTTTTTATTTATTTTTTATTAGTGAACGATAACACAGCAGGTAGGGCCTTGTACACTGCCAACATGGCCGACCCGAGTTCGATTCCGCCCCTCTCGGAGAGCCCGGCAAGCTACCCAGAGTATCTCGCCCGCACGGCAGAGCCTGGCAAGCTACCTGTGATGTATTTGATATGCCAAACACAGTAACAACAAAGTCTCCAGTGGAGACATTACTGGGCCCGTTTGAGCAAATCGATGAACAACGGGAGGACAGGACAGGACATTAGCGAAACACCATGAGGTATAGTTGTGGACCTTACAAGTTTTTATGCTTGGGTTTCAGTTATACAATCATCGAGTACCCATCCTTCCACAAGTGCCCATTATCCACCCCCAATGATCCCAGTAACCATCCCACCCCTCCCACCCCCCCCCCCCCCAACCCATTCTGCCTCTGTGGCAGGGCATTTGCTTTTGTTCCCTCTCTCCTTTCGGTTGCTGAGGTTTGCAAAAGAGGCATTGAGTGGCTCTCATGTTTGGCCTATAGTCTACTTTTAGCATGCATCTCTCATCCTGGGAGGATCCTCCCAACACCCTTTATTTGGTGCTCCCTTCTCTATCTGAGCTGCCTTTTCCCCTATCATGTGTGGCTGGCCTCCAAGCCATGGAGTGAACCTCCTGGTACTTATCTTGACTGCTCTTGGGTGTTAGTCTCCTATTTTGTTACTTTATGTTCCCCAGATGAGTGCAGTCTTTCTATGTCTGTCCCTCTCTTTCTGACTCATTTCACTTTAGCATGATACTTTCCATGTAGTAGCGCTTGTATGTAAATTTCATGACTTCATCTTTTCTAACAGCTGCATAGTACTACATTGTGTAGACGTACCAAGTTTCTTTAACCAGTCATCTTTTCTCGGGCACTCGGGTTTTTCCAGATTTTGGCTATTGTGAACAGTGCAGCAATGAACATAGAAGTGCAGATGTCATTTCGACCATACTTTTTTGCCTCTCTGGGATTTATTCCCAGGAGTGGTGTTGCTGGGCCAAATGGGAGCTCAAGAGGGCTGGTGCGATAGCACAGTGGGTAGGGTGTTTGCCTTGCACACTGATGATCTAGGTTCGATTCCCAGCATCCTATATGGTCCCCTGAGCACAGCCAGGAGTAATTTCTGAGTGCAGAGCCAGGAGTAACTCCTGTGCATCGCCGGGTGTGACTAAAAAACAAAACAATAGGAGCTAGATTTCAAATTTTTGAGAATCACCCATACTGTTTTCCAAAAGGGCTGGACCAGTCGGCATTCCCACTAGCAGTGAAGGAGAGTCCCTTTCTTGCACATCCACGCCAACACCAGTTGCTTTTGCTCTTTTGGATGTGGGCCAGTCTCTGTGGTGTGAGATGATATCTCATTGTTTTTTGATCTGCATCTCCCTGATGATTAGTGATGTAGAGCATTTTTTCATGTGCCTTTTAGTCATTCGGATTTCTTCTTTGGGAAAGATTCTGTTCATTTCATCACCCCATTTTTTTATGGGGTTGGATGTTTTCTTCTTGTGGAGTTTAACCAGTGCTTTGTATATCCTTGATATCAACACCTCATCAGATGGGTATTGGGTGAATATCCTTTCCCATTCTGTCTTTGTAATCTGGTCACTATCTTTTGAGGCGCAGAAGCTTCTTAATTTAAGATAGTCCCATTTGTTTATCTCTGTTTCCACTTGGATGGTTAGTGGAGCGGAGCGTCGTCTTTGAAGATACCATTAGCCTTAATATCGTGGAGGGTTTTGCCGACCTTGTCTTCGATGTATCTTATGGATTTTGGCCTGATGTTGAGATCTTTAATCCATTTCTATCTGACGTTTGTGTATGGTGTTAGGTCGAGATCTAAGTCCATTTTCTTGCATGTGTTTGTCCAGTTATGCCAGCATCATTCGTTGAAGAGGCTTTCCTTGCTGCACTTCACACTTCTTTCTCATTTTTCAAAGATTAGATGTTCATATATTTGTGGTTGTGTGTAGGGATAATTCACCCTGTTCCATTGGTCTGCAAACCTGGCTTTGTTCCAGTGCCATGTTGTTTTAATTATTACCACTTTGTAGTAGAGTTTGAGCTTGTGGTGGGTAATGCCTCCCCACCACTTTTTCCCAAGAATTGCTTTAGCTATTCTTGGACGTTTGTTGTTTCATATGAATTTCAGGACTGCTTGATCTATTTCTTTGAAGAATTTCATGGGTATCCTTACAAGGATCGCATTGAATCTGTATAATGCTTTGAGGTGTATTGTCATTTTGACAATGTTAATTCTTCTGATACATAAACAGGGGATATGTTTCCATTTCCTCATGTCCTCTTTTATTTTATGGAGCAACGTTTTGTAGTTTTCATTGTAGAGTTCCTTTACCTCTTTAGTTAAGCTGATTCTGAGATATTTGATTTTCTGGGGCACGATTGTGAATGGTACTGTTTTTTCTTATCACTTTCTTCTGTCTCATTTTAGGCTTATAGGAATGCCTTGGATTTTTGGGCATTAATTTTATAGCCTACAACTTTATTGTACAAGTCTATTGTTTCTAGGAGTTTGTTGGTGGAGGATTTAGGGTTCTCAAGATAGAGTATCATCTTATCTGCAAATAGTGAGAGCTTGATTTCTTCCTTTCCTATATGGATGCCTTTAATGTCTTTTTCTTGCCTAATCGCTATTGCAAAAACATCCAGTGTTATATTGAACAGAGGTGATAGTGGGCATCCTTATCTTGTCCCTGATCTTAGAGGAAAGGCCCTTAGTTTTTCCTCATTGAGGATAATACTTGCCATGGATTTGTCATAGATGGCTCTGAATATCTTGAGGAAAGTTCCTTCAAACCCATTTTGGTGAGTTTTCATCATAAACAGAGGCTGGATCTTGTCAAAAGTGTTCTTTGCATCTATTGATATGATCATATGGTTTTATCTTTACTTTTGTTGATATTATGGACTATGTTGACTGATTTCTGAATGTTAAACTATCCTTGCATCCCCAGGAAGAATCCCACTTGGTTATGGTGTATGATCTTTTTGATGAGTTGTTGGATTCTATTTGCTAATATTTTGTTGAGGGGCTTTGCATTTGTGTTCATCAGGTATATTGGCCTATAGCTTTCTTTATTGGTGGTGTCTTTGTTTGCTTTTGGTATTAGGGAGATATGTGTCATACAAGCTGTTTGGGAGAATTCCTTTTTTTTTTTTTTCAATTTCCTGGAAAAGCTTGAGGAGAACTGGCAAAAGGTCTTCTTTAAATGTTTGGAAGAATTCACTAGTGAATCTATCTGGGCCTGGACTTTTGTTTTGGGAAGAATTTTGATTACCGCTTAAATTTTCTTGATATGAATGGGTCAATCCAGGTATCCCAAGTCTTCTTGGTTCAATCTTGGGAGATTATAGGAATCCAGGAATTTATACATTTCTTCTAGGTTCTCTTGTTTTGTGGCATACAGACTCTCAAAGTAGTCTCTGATGATATTTTGAATTTCATTGGTTTCTGTTGTGATGTCCCCTTTTCTGATTTGGTTTATTAGGGTTCTCTCTCTTTGTGAGTCTTGCTAGTGGTTTATCAATCTTATTTATTTTCTCAGAGAACTAGCTCTTGGTTTCATTGACCTTTCAGATTGTTTTTGGGTTTCCATATCATTAATTTCTGCTCTAAGTTTTATTATTTCTTTCCTTCGGCCAATTTTGGGTTTCTTTGTTGGTCTTTTTCTAAGATCCTGAGCTGTTTGGTTAGGTTATCTATGTAGGCCCTTTCTTCTTTTCTTAGGAATGCTTGCAAAGCTATAAATTTTCCTCATAGCATGGCTTTAGCTGCGTCCCATAGTTTCTGGTAGCTCGTGACTTCATTCTCATTAGTTTCCAGGTATCCTTTGATTTCATCTTTGACTTCCTTTCTGACCCACTCATTGTTCAACACTGAGTTGTTTAATTTCCAGGTGTTTGTTTCTTGATGTCTTTGTGTGATTCAATTCTATCTTGAGTGCTTTGTGGTCTGAAAAGATTGTTGATACTTCTATCTTCCTGATTCTATTGAGGTATGTTTTGTGGCCTAGCATGTGGCCTATTTTGGAAAATGTTCTGTGTGCACTGGAGAAGAATGTGTACTCTTTCTTTCTTTTTGAGGTGTAAAGCCCTGTATAGTTCTATTAGCCCTCTGTCTTCTATTTCTTACTTCAAAGCCAATGTTTTCTTGTTGAGTTTTATTCTTGATGATCTATCCAGAAATGATAAGGTGATGTTGAAGTCTCCAGCTACTAAAGTGTTGCTAGCAATGTTCTCCTTAAAAATCTGTTAGCAATTATTTTAAGTATTTAGCTGTTCCCTCATTAAATGCATATACATTTAAGAGTGTGATTTCTTCCTGTTGTACATATACCTTGATAAACAGAAAATGGCCTTCGCTTTCCCTTCTAATCTTTTTTAACCTCAAATCTATGTTATTGGATACTAGAATGGCCACCCCAGCTCTTTTGAGGGAGCTCTTTGCTTGCCGGATTGTTTTCCATCCTTTAGCTTTGAGTTTATGTTTGCTCTGATTGTTCAGATGGTTTCTTGTAGTCAGCAGAATGTTGGTTTCAGTTTCTGGATTCATTTTGCCACTCTGTGTCTCTTGATTGGTGCATTTAGAACATTGACATTGAGAGAGATTATCGTCATGGGGTTTTGTGTCATCTTTCTGTATGGATTGCTTGTGTTTATAAGTGTTTTCCTTCTTATCTTATAGGAACCCCTTTAATCCTTCGTTTAGATTTGATTTTGAGTCTATGAAGTTCCCGAGCTGTTGTTTATCTACAAAATGGTGTATCGTTCCATTGAGTTTGAGTTAGAGTTTAGCTGAATAAAGTATTTTTGGTGAGGCATTCAGTTCATTGAGTTTTTTTTCACTATATCCCACCATTGCCTTTGGGCTTGGAGGGTTTCCTCTGATAGGTCTGCTGTAAAACTAAGGGGTGCTCCTTTGTATGTGATTTCCTTCTTTGACCTTGCTGCTCGCAGTATTGTGTCTCTATCCACAGCATCCATCATTCTATGATATGCCTTAGAATGTTTTTATTAGGGTCTCTTTTAGCTGGCACCCTTCTGGCTCCTTGGATCTGTATGTCTGCATTGTTTAACTCTGGGAACTTTTCAGCAATGATTTCTTTGACTTGGCTTTTTCATTGGGGTTGTCTCCTTGTCCTTCTGGCACTCTGATGTTGTTCTTCTTGGCGTCATTCCCCAGGTCTCTGATTCTCCTTAGAGCTATTTTGAGGTCTTTTCCCATTGTTTGTTGTTCCCTATGTGATTTCTGTTGCTCATCTTCAAGCTCACGTTCCTGTCTTCAGCTGTATTCATCCTAGTGCTAAGAACACCTACTGAGTTTTTAATTTTGTCTACTGAATCCTTTATTTATGACACTTCTTTTTGTAGCTTTTTAATTTCTGCTCTCATTTCTTCCTGTATTTTCTCAACTATCTGTTTTACTGTTTCTTTCATTTATTCCTTTAATTTTCTGGATATCTCCTCCATTGATTCTTTGAGTAGTTTTTTGAACATCCTCTGCATTTCATCTCGAAATTCTTTATTGGAGAGAGCATATTTGTGAATAACCCCGGTTGAGGATTTGGGACTCTTTTCTTCTTCCTCTCCTTATAGTGGAGATTAGCACTGTTTCTTCATGTTGTTTTAATTGTCTAGAGGTAGAACCATGGAATTCACTAGCACTGTTCCCTCTTATCGTGGGAAAGGGTTCTGGATAAGGTCAGTCGATGGTGGTAACCCTTCTCCCTTTCTAGAGTCTGTCCTTCCTCTGAGGCATTTTTCTTTGGCTTATGACTGGCATCTAGTGAAGCTTTGGAGGAGGTGCTCTTTAATATTGGGCTTGTACAGCTTCTTGTGTACTGGTTTTTTGTTAGAATTGGAGCAGGCCAGTGTATTATTGTCGTATTGTAGTTGAGGTGGCCAGGATTTTTTCCACAGAATTAGGTGTTAAAGGCTGGGGTGAGAGTCAAGAATGCTGGGAGTGGGAAATGTAACTGTGGCCATTTGAGCAGCCACTGGCCTTCAAAGGAGTCCACACCCACTTTGGGGAGGCAACACCCCCATGTAGAGGCCACGCCCCAAGCCGGTCCCAGGGACACTCTGACCCAAGAACTTGGAAGGGCATGGCCCCAAAGTGGTGGAACTTAGGGAGGTGTTCCCCAAAGTGTCTTCTGGCTGCCCGCAGAGTTCTGGAGCCATGGGAAAAGGGGGCACACGCGGGTCACGGGAAAGGGGAGCGCTCCCAGCTCCTGTACAGACCTCAAGCTCAATGTTTTAAATGTGAGAAGAATATTTAGTTGTAGGTTTCTTTAAGGCCTTTTCAATTTTGTAAAGGTAAAGGTAAAGGTAAAGGCCCTCCCGTTGATCGTCGATTTGCTCGAGCGGGCCCAGTAACGTCTCCATTGGAGACTTTGTTGTTACTGTGTCTGGCATATCGAATACTCTCGGTAGCTTGCCGGGCTCTCCGAGAGGGGCGGAGGAATCGAACTCGGGTCGGCCATGCCGAAAAAATTCAATTTTGTAGAATTATTTAAAAAATTGTCGGCTAAGCCATATTTAATGTTATCAAAACTTTATGAGATTAACGTTGCCTCTTTTGTTTTGGAATGATGATAATAAATTAGTTTCAGGCAACATGATAGGCCTAAATAAATTGGTACAGCTGACCTCAAGAGTTTATAGTTTACCTAGGATTAGGCATATAAACATATCTGAGCACTGACATATTGTGGCAGTTATGATCAATAAGTAGAGAGCAGTAGTATTTATTCTGGGTCAAAATATCTAATATAGTAAATACATCTTAGAGCAGTAACATCTGTTCTGCTTCTTAAAAGATCTTATTTATAAGCAGGCAATGTAAAAGAGAGCTTTTTGAGATTTAAGAAGACAAGAGAGAGAGAGACATAGATGTGAAAGACTTGAAATTGTGTTAGAGAAATTGCTTTGAATTTAACCTTCCATTAACTAAGTCTTGTGCAGAAAAATCACAAGCATAATGTACAACAAAATCTATGGTATGAAATTACAGAATAAGATGAAACTCTCAAGTATGATCAGTATACTCTTAGAGAATCTTAAATGGCATATTAATGAAGCAGAAATGGGATAGCATCTTTATTCTTAAAGCAGCGTTTTCATGCTTTATTTTTCCTTCTTTAGCTTTCTTTACTTTCTAGATGAAAATATAGACTTCATTAAAAATCTTTTCACTCTTTAAATAAGTCACCTTCACAATTCTTAAAGCTGTTATGCATCAATTAATAGTCTAGAGGTTATTTCTGCTCCAGGTTCAGTGGTTGGAGAACATATTTCATAATTGGACTTGGAACAATATGAGAAATGTGTGTATCTGATGAACAATAAGTACATCCAAATCACACTTAGCTCTTATTCATGAATATGTGGCTCTGCCATTTTTAAGTTTAACCCTGAGATGATCAGATAACATATGGTAATCATGGAAAAATCTGGGTATAATTAGTTAGCATGAAGAAAAGCTGAAGGAAAAAATAATTTGCTTTAAATCGAATCCTAGGGCCAGACAGATAAGGTGTCAGGTAAAGTGCTTGCCTTGCACAAGGACAACTGTGTTTCATCCCAAGCACCAATCAACGTTGTCCCTGGGCCCCTCCAGGAGTGATTTCTGATTCCTGGTCATGGCCGGGTGTGGTCCCAAAACAAAATAAAACAAAAACAGAAGGAGTTGTAGTGCAAGTACAGTGCAAAGGCTGCTTGTCTTGCATGCAAGTGACCCAGATTCCATCCAAAAGTTTGTAACAAATGGCACACCGCATATGGTCGGGCCCCACCATGTGTGATCACTGAGCACAGAGCCAGAAAGCGGCTCTGAACACCATCGGTTGTAAACCAAAAATAAACAAAAAAGCCAACAAAACCAAAAATATAATTGAATTCTTTTGAACAGTGAGATAAATATCCTAAAACAGCAATCAGTAATCAAGAACATAAAGTTTAAAATGAAGTTTTAAGAATGGAGACTTGATCAGTTAATACATATTTCTTACTGATATACAAGTAAAGTTTTATCATATAGATGAAGTTACATCTCGGTTAAATCAAATATTTTTCATCACATATGCTGTAGAAAAGGCATTTTTAGACATAAATATATGTTAAAAACAAAAGGTAAAACAGAAATGGTTATCTAACCCCCTCACTTTCTTTATTCTAGGCCACATTATGAGTCCATAATTTCTGTAGTTCTGTAAGTCATATGGAGAAATGAAGCATATTTTGAAGACAAAATATTAAGTAGCACCTGAATATTACATTGAAATGATTCAACATCAATTCGATGTAAAATTTAGGCAAAAATGGCAGATTTTTTTAGTGTTGGCTATGAAATAATTTCCAGATATTCTTACCTTTATAAGTAATATACAGGTAATAGTTTAATATTCAGTTAATTTATGGCCTCATTCAAGTAGTCAAATAGTTCTTAATAAAGAATCACTATTTCTTATTAAGGAATAAGGAATAAGGAATCACTTAATAAAGAATCACTATTCAAGGAATCACATAAAACATTGATAATTTAAAATGAGGACAGTTCTGCAGAGCTCGACAGACTGCCAGAATTCTGGTAATCACCAGCTTGGTTCGACTCTCATAGGCATTTACAAAATACAGTTCAGACTCCTGATGAAATGTGTAACTGAAATTCTGCTAAACATCTGCCCACCATGGATCACCTATTTTATTTGTATATTTCAAACTAATCAAACTAGAGCACCAGGGAAAAATGTTATTAATGAAAATATAAAATAGGCATCCCAAGCTTGTTTTAAAATTTTTTGTTGGTTAGCTTGTGGATGTCATACACATGGTGCTGAGGGTTTACTCCTGGCTCTGCACTCAAGAATTTTTTCTGGTGGAGCCTGGGTTTCCATATGGGATGCTGGAGACTGAACCGGGGCTGGCCACATGCATGGCAAATGCCCTACCTGCTGTTTTATTGCTCTGGCCTCTATAGATTTCTTTCTTTTTTGCTAAGACTGTTTTAAAAATAACTGCTTCTTGAAGCAGTGTAAAACCTGGAATAGCACTTTAAATACCCATTACTTTATTCATATAGGTTATAAATAGACCCTCATTTTACCTCATTTGCTTTGTTTTGTTTTGGGGGCCATATGAAGCAACACTCAGGCTTACTCCTGGCTTTGTCTTCAGGTACTACTTCTGGTGCTGTTCAGGGAACCATATGTGCTTCCAGGGACCAAATCTGGGTCAGCCACATAAAAGGCAAGGGCCGTACCGACTTTAATATTCCTCTGATGATTTTTGTATGTTTTAGGGGTATAATGTTTCCATTCCACACCTACCACAGAAGGAAATATTTCTCCACAGCTGTGCATAGGACGTCCTTTCCCCCTCTGAATTATTGAAACCCAGTTCCATTGTCAGAGTCTGAGGGTTTATTTTCATTTGAAATTTCCTGTTCCATTGTTTCCTTATGTCTCACACATGAGTGATTTCATTCACTATTTGCACTTCTCCTTTATTTTGCTGATTATGGTAACCTCCAGTTTATCCTCAACAAAATGCCAAATTTCACCGTTTTTTAAGGTAATTAGTATTTCTTAGCTGAGTAGTATTCCATGTTTGTGTGTATCTGTGTGGGTTTGGGTGTATACTCTAACTTCTATATCCACAAATCTATTGGTCACAGGCTGTTTCCAGATCTGTGCTATTGTACGGAAAATTACATTGAACATAGATGTCATATGCCTTTTTGAATTATTGATTCTTCTATGTTCCACCTAGGTGTGGACTTGTTGACTCACATGGGAGTTTTACTTTCAGTTTTTTTGAGAAATCTTCATAGCACATTGTTTTCCATGGAGGTTGGAAGAAGTTTATATTGTCATGCTGAATAATGTATAATTTTATATATTATTTTATAAAATGTGATAGTAATTTTTCCCATATTCCTGTCAGGGGATAGTTCTGAGTTTTTTAAATAGATAGGATCTTACATTTAAGAAATAAGTTATTAATTAATTAATATTTAATATGTTCTTTATACAAGTTTAGCAAAATAGAAATTAGCGTCATATAACATTGGATTTCTCCTCATTAAGAAATTTTATATTATTATATTTTATTATATTATATGATTATTATACTGAGGTAAATTATTCACAGTATTTTTATCCTTGGGATGAATTTTATTTTCAAAGCTCAGAAATATGCCTTAAGACACTATTGAATTAATATTGAAGAGCAAAGTTGTTTGGGTGAAAACTGTAAAAACAAAATATTCAAATATCTGAATATAGCTACTTTTTGATTTTGACCTATAATTCTGAGTAGTCAGATTTGCATTGCATTTAATGTGTATCAATATTATGAATTGGGATGAATTAACTATCATAGATCCACATTAAAATTAAACTTTTATGAAACAATTCATGAGCATGATACTTAATAAATATTTAATACATTTTGATTTTTGCAAATAAAAGCACAGTGGTTTTTAAATGTTGGGGATATCATTCACTCAAATCAGAGATATTAAGAAATGCTTAACTATACAATGAAGAAATTTATCTTCTTAGCTTGTCTGAATTAATGGCCCTCCCGTTGTTCATCGATTTGCTCGAGCGGGCCCAGTAATGTCTCCATTGGAGACTTTGTTGTTACTGTGTTTGGCATATTGAATACGTCACGGGGAGCTTGCCAGGCTCTGCCATGCAGGCGAGGGCAGGGCGAAGCCAGAGGAAACTCTGGTGGAGGTCCGTAGTGGTCCTGATGTGCAAATCGGTCGTCCAACCTGGGTATAGGGGCGAAAGACTAATCGAACCATCTAGTAGCTGGTTCCCTCCGAAGTTTCCCTCAGGATAGCTGGCACTCTCGCACGACCACCCACGCAGTTTTATTCGGTAAAGCGAATGATTAGGTCTTGGGGCCGAAACGATCTCAACCAACCTAAATTAATGATGTGTTTGGAAATGTTTGGAAACTGAACCTATTTATATTGAAAGTTCTAATCCTCAGAAATTAAAAGATATAGAAAACTTGGAGCATGAGACTTTTGTCTGCATATATGCATGAATTTTAGATGTTTAATGAGATTGAGTTCAAAGATATAATTAATGAGTCATGAATCTGCATATTATTAATAATAAGCATTTTGATGAATCCTAAAAATAACAGTAAATTTAAGTTTGTGAAACTAAAGTAGCTATTTTAAGTTTATAGTCACATAAGTAATATAAAATCAATCACAATCAATCACAACCATCCTGTTATTTGTCGATTGCCTCGAGCAGGCCGCAGTAACGTCTCCTTCGTCCTAGCCCTGAGATTTTTTTAAAAAGTGCCATATTCAAGGCTCTTTCAGAGTTAGGAGAATGAGACCCTTCATTGTTACTGGTATTTGGAATATTGGATACGCCACGGGGAATTTGCCAGGCTCTACCGTGTGGGCAGGTTACATTCGGTAGCCTGCCAGTTTGTCCAAAGTAGGAATGATATGATAAGATGTCGCTGAGTGTGATAATCTCTGGATCCTGGCCGTTGTTGGGGTTACACGGCAGTTGGTGGGTGTAACTGTCTAGCTACTGGCAGGTCCAGTCCCAAACCGTGCAGGCTTGGAGATCTCAGCCCCGGGTCCCACACACCTGGGTTGCTCTGCCAGTTCTTTATGCGTGAGGCTCATCCAAGTGTGTGGAGAGTGGTCACAGCATGGCCTTGGCTGGGGCCCACAGGTCTTCAGCGGTTGGGCCTTGGTGAGGACAGTCAGGCACAGGGTAGGCGACTCTGTGAAGTCAGCAGAGTGGCGCTGTAGAAGCGTGCTGGGCCCATAACATTAATAATAAAAATTTTAAATTTAATTTAATGAATAAATTAAATAAACAATAATGTATAACGATCATATAATACTTAATATATAATTATATAATGAATTATTATAATACATAAAATTAAAATTAATAGATGATTAATTTAATTTTAAAAAATTTAATTGATAACAAAGCAACATTAATATTAACATTAAAGCAACATTAATATTAACACTTACATTTCACTATAGTACTCTAGGGGTTTAGTTTCTCGTGCCAGGAATGACCATGGTCCCTTTGGGGGTGCTCAGATGTATCCATGGACACACCTGAAAGTGCTCAAGAGTCTTCAGGGCTGTAAGGGCTGCACTCAGTGATAATCGGAAAGTCTATGTTAGCAGGAACCAAACTGGGGTATGCCACAATCAAGGCAACCCCCCGACACCTGTTCAAGCTCTCTCACCCCAACCTCATAGTTCTTAGGTTATTTTTGGATATTTTGAAAAGCTTAGGGATTATCTCATTAGCTAATGAGTTTCACAAGAGTTTTCTGGGCATGTTTTCATTTTGTAAGATACATTATTGTATCTTTTAAAACATGATTCATTATAAATTCTTATTTGCAAAGGATAACAAAATTCAGCCTGTCATGCCAAAATTTTTAGGATGCTAGAGAAATAAATCTTGGAGAGGATCTGGGGAGTTGGAAAAGTGAACTTTTCACTTCTCAGAGGTCTGACAACTTGAAAAAATAAAAAGAATAAAGGTGGTAATATCCTCTCGGTCTTCCTCTCAAGCGAAATAAAACTGAAACTTCTGAAGAAAACTTAAAGTGATTAAATAAAGTGAATACTTGCCATTGAAATTTATAACATGACAGAAGCCAGCCTGCAAACAATGTTTGAATTGTAGCATAGATGATTATATTAAAAGTTGTAAAACAGGTGGACATTGTTATAACAATGGTGCTTCATGTGATAAAAAATTCCTTAATAGAAATTGAATAAAGTAACTTTCCCAAATGTGGTAGATTTAAACTGACTATAAATATCAGAAAAAAAATTACAAGATACCCAGATATGTGGTGATTACATAAAATAATCTCTATGTCATGAATTTATGATTAAATTTAAAACTTTTTAAATATTTTAGCTACATGGAGATGAAAATACAATGCTAGAATTTGTAGTACAGAGTGTGACAGTGAGTAAATGGAGTTTTATAACATTAGACTAGAAAAAACTGAAAATCTAAAAATCAATATTTTAGAATCTCTCACACTGGGAAAAGGAAAAAGAAAAATAACTTAAGCCCATATAGGAAGAGATAAAAATGTCTAGCAAATAGAAAATCAGAAATAAAACATTAATTAAATTAAAAATATTTCAAGCTAGTTCTTAAGGAAAATTCATTAAACTAACCACACTAATTGAAATGAATAGAGAAATAAATACAGATAGAAAAGCTGAAAAATTGCTATGGTTTTGATGACCATTAAGAGAATACTAAAGATATATGAAGAATTCAGTGTTTACGAATTTGATAATAAACTACTTTTTGAATGATTAAATGTGTATTTTGTAGTCCTGTAAACCAACAACAAAGATTATGATGCTGACATAACATGTGTAACTGATTACCTTGAAAAATACGACTAATTTTTGCATATTTACATGGGTAGAGAATATGTGACAGGTCCTCTTCATTACAGAAATAAAGTCTCCATTAAAAAAAGAAACAAAGAAATAGTGAAAAACAGGTACACACATGACAAAATACATTGAGTATCTGTTGATTTTTTTTTTGTAGATAGGTTCTCTAGTGAAATTTTAGAACGGATAATAAAATTCTTAATATTTATGGAAAGCAACCACAGAATTCAGTCAAAAGTAAAGTTTAAAATGTTTTGATTAAAAATAGGCAGAAACTGTGAGTAATCAGTGAAGAATATATATCTATATATATCTATATATATATCTATATATATATACTGTCCTCCCGTTTGTTCATCGATTTGCTTGAGCGGGCCCAGTAACATCTCCGTCGTGACTGGTGTTACTGTGTTTGGCATATCGAATGCTTCACGGGGAGCTTGCCAGGCTTTGCCGTGTGGGCGAGATACTCTTGGTAGCTTGCAGGGCTCTCTGAGAGGGGCGGGGAATGGAAATCAGGACGGCCAAGCGGGCCGCATGCAAGGCAAATGCCCTACCCGCTGTGCTATCACTCCAGCCATATGCATACATATAAATATATATATTAGTAGAGAATAAAGTAAAGGCCCTCCCGTTGTTCATCGATTTTGCTCGCGGGCCCAGTAACGTCTCCATTGGAGACTTTGTTGTTACTGTGTCTGGCATATCGAATACGTCACGGGGAGCTTGCCAGGCTCTGCCGTGTGGGCGAGATACTCTCGGTAGCTTGCCGGGCTCACCGAGAGGGGCAGAGGAATCGAACTCAGGTCGGCCATGTTGGCTGCGTGCAAGGCAAACGCCCTACTGCTGTGCTATCGCTCCAGTGATAGTAGAGAATATGTAACATGTCTTCTACCTTTCAGAAATAAAAACAGTTGTATTAAAAATGGCTCTACTATATTAAAAACAGTTGTATTAAAATGTATTGTTGTATTAAAAATATATATATTAGTCGAGAATATGTATATTAGTAGAGAATATGTATATTATATGTATATTGTATATATGGGCTGGAGCGATAGCACAGCGGGTAGGGAGTTCGCCTTACAAGAGGCCAACATGGCCGACCCGAGTTCGATTCCTCCGCCCCTCTCGGAGAGCCCGGCAAGCTACCGAGAGTATTCGATATGTCAGACACAGTAACAACAAAGTCTCCAATGGAGACGTTACTGGGCCTGCTCGAGCAAATCGATGATCAACGGGAGGGCCTTTACCTTTACCTTTATATATGTATATATGTATATATATTATATGTATATTATATATGTATATTAGTAGAGATTATGTAACATGTTTTCTACCTTTCAGAAATAAAAACAGTTGTATTAAAAATGGCTCTACTATATTAAAAACAGTTGTATTAAAAATGGCTCCACTATATATATGTATACATATACACATATGTGCTTTTGTACCTTATAATAAGACAAAATAATGTTTTCTATTAATCTATAGAAAACATATATTAACCTATATCTATATCCAGAGGTATATTCTATACTTTTATATCAATTTACTTTAGCCCTCAGATGTTCTAGAATTAAAATAATCAGATAAAAACATGTAGTGTGTAATAGAACAAGAAAATCATAAAATTCTCTTCTTACCCATATATAATTCTCTCTCTCATACTTATATAAATCTAAAAATTCTTTCTTTATTTAGGAATGGCTTTGATATTTTAAAGATGAAGGATAATTTAGAAAGGAGCTTAAATTCTATGACTTATTTGGAAACACAACGTGTGTTATATATTATGTATTATGTATTATGTATTATGTGATGAATATGCACAAATCATGAAAAAGAAACAAATTTGCTGACCTCTGGTACTCTGATAACAATAAAGAAAATTGATTCTACTCTACACCTATCAAACTTTTTTCAGTTATTAGAGATACTGGGCCAGAGAGGAGGTACAATGGTGCTTGCTTTGCAAGGGTTAGATCCCCCGCACTCCTTATGGTCCCAAACCTGTCAGGAGTGAGTGACTTGGATTAGAGCCAAAGAAAGTGATGAGCATAGCTGGATGTGGCCCAAACCCCATAATATACAATACAAAAAAATCATGTGGATAGGTCAAAGTGCGAGTACATTGTGTATAACATACTTAAATTGCATATATCTGAGTAGGGTTCAATGCTGAGTACCATATCCGATCCCCTATGCTGTGCCAACAGTGATCCCTGAGCACAAAAGTCAGAATAAGCCCTGAGAAGAGTTGGGTGCTGCCATCAAAACCAAAATTGAACAAACAAACAAAAAAATGAAAAAACACCAGAGAGCTAGAACAGCCGGTAAGGCGTTGCCTTTGAAAAAAAAAAAAAACAAGTGGATGGGTAAATGTGTGAATAAATTAGATATAACGTCCTTACCTTGCCTGTATCTTATCCAGGTTCAATACAGGGTACCATATCTGGTTTCCTGAGTTGAGCTGTGCCAGGAGTGATTCCATAGCACAGAAGTAAGAGGAAGCCCTGAGAAGAGTTGGGTGCTGCCATCAAAACCAAAATTGAACAGACAAAAAAATGAAAAAGCACCAGAGAGCTAGAACAGCCGGTAAGGCGTTGCCTTACAAGAAAGTTACCTGGGTTTGATCCCAGACACCACCCAGGGTCCCTGAGTGCAGAGCCAGGAGTGAGCTCTAAGAATAGCCAAGTGTGGCCCAAAACCCAACTCCTTGAAAAAGGAGAAAACACAACAAAACAAAACCCACAGACATTCAGATTGTTAATGTTTGCTTCTTAGTTCTCATGTTTAAGTTTTATTTTCCATGTTCTGGGGTGACACCTGGCAGTGCGATGGGGATCGTGTGTTGCTGGAGCTCAGTCCTGGCCTCCCACATGCCAAACACTGGCTCTAGCATTTGAGCAGTGGCCCAGTCTTACAAAACTTCTGGATTCAAAACTATTCTAAAGTCAGAATAGGTGGAGAAAGAACCAAAGAACTCTCATCTTGTAAACAGAATATAACTTTAATTTATTAAAAAGAATTAAAAATACACTTTAGATATATGTATGCAAATCCTTATGCAGCTACATAAAAGCTACAGAAGAGGCCTTAAACACCACTCTTTGCTGTTCCAAAGCAAATGACACCTAACTTTCACCTCAGGAGGGAGAAGAGGCAAATTCAGATCAATTTCTCGGGGGAGCTGCTGCCAAGAGATCCCGTGCCCTGACGCAGAGTCCCGAGCAATGATGATCGTCAGCTCTAAGGGCTTGAGGCAGCAGGGACATCTTCCGGGGAAGTTCCGGGTTCCAGTTGACAAGACAAGGCGTAGCTTCAGGACAGGAGAAGACACGGTGTTAGTCCCTGCCCAAGTGTCCCTCCCAGTGTCTACCAAACACCCAGCAGACAACAGTGGCGAGGCTGTTCAGGGGGCCATGGGCCTGGCTCTGGACTGCCACCTGGAACAGCCCACTCTAGCCCTCGGCCACGTGGGGCCTCTGCTCACCTCTCCGCCAAACTCAGCTTCTTCATGTCCACAAACCAAGTGCAGAAGGACTCCACGATCTCCAGGTCATACTTCTCCGAAGCGGTCTGGAGCATCATGATTTCTTCCAAAATTTGATTCTCCTGGGACAAGGAGGAAGAAGGATGAGTGCACGTGCAGGCGCACCATGTTTCTGTGAGTGTGTGTGTGAGTGTGTGTGAGTGTCTGTGTGTATTGCTACAGAAGCCTCCTGCATAAGCATGAGGAGCTGGGGCCTGACACTGCGGCACAGCACACATGGAACCCTTCATCTAATAAACTCAGTGTGCGCCTCCTCGGTTCTCTACAGAGAAAACAATTTTTCACCCCAGAGCATTTTTGGATGCAGTACTCTCTCCCGCATACCAACTGGACGCTTCTGCCATTGTTATAACTCCCAGCGTAAGGCCCAGAGCAGGGGGACAAGAACTGGGGCACCCAGGAGATGCCTGACGTCCACCGCCCTCCCCACCCAGACGGAAGCCACAAGTGCTCACATTCATCCGTTTCTGTGGGTTGATGTCATTGCCCTGGAAGGGAGATAGGGGGCGGTGCGTGAGGAAGAGACCCGGGTCCCTTCCAGGCTCCCTAGTCCCTCCCCGGACCCTCCCTTCATCCTGCGCTGCCACAAGGTGCCAGGTGGGGAACACGGAGGCCAACCAGGTGAGAAGCAAGGCCAGATTTTGTCCCACACACAGGGGACCTGGGGCTCAATCTCGGGGACACCAGGACCCCGTCCTGCCTTAGATTCGCGGGGAGACGGAATGTCACCGCGAGCAAAGCTCTGCTCACAGATGTGCCTCCCTGCCTTCCCTCTCCCCACAGGGCACACGGTGAAGAGGGACTCGGTATGAGCCACAGAAACGCCAACCATTCGGGAGCACGGCCAGGCTGCTGCTCCGCCTGGCAGCGGGGGCAGACAGGGACGGGCCTGTGGGAGAGCTCGGTCCTCCCTAGGACGTGCAGCACCTCCGGCTCATGGGCGCTGTGCCTCTCGGAGGGGAAGGGTGCCAGTGCTGAGAGCTCAGGGACAAGGGAAGGGGTCTCTGTCCCCCATCTCCATCTGACTCTCCCACACCAAGTCAACCCCACGCACCTCCAGGTAATCCTCCATGGTCGCATCCAGCATTAACAGGTCGGTCAGGATGGTGCCCAGGAAGGGGACCACGCCCTGGGAAAATTGCAGGTGTGAGAGAGGGAACTGTGTTCCTGGGCCTCCCCAGAAATGTAGCCCAGGCAACCCTCCCCTCTCTGTTGCCATGGCGCACTGAACGATGCTCTCTCACCAAAGAATGAAATCCAGAGCTACCTCCAGGACCCCCTCTTGAACCCGACCCCCACCGCCACGTCCTGCACTTCTGCCCTGAAATTCTCTTGGGCCCAGTCCCAGGGGATTTGATGTTTCACCCCAGTCCATCCTGGGGCCAACCATACAGGCCCCTTCCTGGGTCTAAGCAGGGGACTGCAGGCCCTGGGCACTTGTCACCTCAGAGGCAGCCACCATGGAGTCACTGTCAGGCCTCAGAAGAGACACCCCCCCCCCCAGCCTTATCTCCCTCCAGAAAGATCCACGAACCTTCTTCTGCCACTTTTTCTGAAAGCGCCGAGGTTTCCTTACGTAAGTAGTACACTTGGCATTTCTCTCCTGGCAAGAAAGGAGAGTTCGTTGAGTCCGAACTTCCCTCAGCCCCATGTCCTCCAAGTGACTGACCTCTCCCATGGCCCCACATGTAAGTCTGAGACACAGCTCCCCAGGACCGCCTGGAAGAGCCACGAGCGGCCACCACCACCTGGGCCATCATCCAGGTGGTCTGGGACTGTGGATGCTTTGGCCACGCCTGCTGCTCACGGAGAGAGGCTGAAATTTTCAAGGAAGCCTGTGGTCACAAAATAACCAGGGTGACCATTTCAAAAATAAAAAATAAAAAACCCAGCATGCTAACAATACCCCATCCCTCTGGGACTATTTTTGTTCCGAGGCTCCTGCCTCCACCTACTGTGAGAAACAGTATTCGGCAAGTTTCTGAATCCTTTTTACAGAGATATTTAAATTTCTGGAAACTCTTCCTGTGGGGATAAAAGAAAGGGAGGAAAAGGGTTAGGAACCCCGTGGGAGTGGTGGGGCAAACCCCCCTCAACAAGAGCAGAGAAGGAGCTGCCGGGAGGAGGGTGTGTGCTGGGGCCTGAGCACTGGGGTCTCCGGGAATGGCGAGGGGGCCTGTGGTCTCTCAGAGCTTCGATTTCCGGAGCCGCTCCTCTCCTAATACCTGGGGTTAAGCTGGGCTAGAGTTCTGCACTGTGAAGAAAATGTTGCAAAGTCTCCAATGTGGCTCACCCAGGGGGTGACTAAGGGAATGTCCCTCCAGTCAGTCTCTGACTTCAGGGTCAGCTTGCTTTTCTTTGTTATTTTTTTGAGGGGTTGTCCCTGGTGACTGAGAGGCCAGGGGCAGACATTGCCAAGACCCCTCACACACTTTGGGTTCTCCGGAGGTATGCCAACGTACCTGGAGATTGCATCCCAGGTGTTCTTCAGTCGACAGAGAGGAGTGCTCTGGAGAGCACGAACGATGGCGTGCATCGAAGAAAAGTTGTGAAGCTTTTTGCATTCCTGGGAGGAGAAGAGGAGGGGCTGTGAGCTGGGAACTGGAGTCGTCTGTAGCTGCTGCTCCCTGCATGCGCGACTCCCCCTCAGGGTGAAACCAGAACATGGGGCTCATGGCCTCAGCCTTGGCTAGAAGCAGTGGGGAGGAAATGAGTCTCCAATGGGGCCAGCAGCCCAAGGCCAGCATGGCCCTGGCACCAGGCCTAGGAACTGGAATCTTCCATCCTGAGAAGCGCCAGGCTCCAGAAGGGATCCCTGGGGTCCATGACACACCTTGGCCACCTGGATCCAGTGCTCCATGCGCCGAGCCCTGTCCCGGGCGGTGTGGGTCGGGTCTCCCAGGCAGGTGGTTATCACAAATTGGCCCACGCTATTGTAGTGGTCCACTGTGGCCTGCACAGTGGGTGCCACATTTTCGCTGTGCTTTCGTTGAGACCATATCGCTCCGAGGCAGTGTTGGGGGACCACTTCCTTCAAGAGTTCCTAGGTGAGCAGAGGAAGCATCAGCCCAAACTGCAGAGCCCCAGTCTAGGCACAGGCCGGGGTCACAGGTCAAGCTGCAGCTTAGGAAGTGGCCCAGGTGACTGGAGCCTTGAGGAAGAGACTGGAGTTTACTCTGTGCCCTGAGGTTGCCTCTGGGCACACAGAAGTGTCCCCCCCCTCCGGGGCCCTGACAGCAGTGGGAGACGCATTGCCACAGGCCCCCTCCTCTCCTCAGACTGACTCAGCTTCTAGAAGGAGGTCCAGAGGCTCCACCCCAGGGAGCCCCCACCTATCGTGACCCTTCTCTCCTCTTCCACTCCGAGGCACAAGAGAGGACACTGTGGACACTTCCTGCTGTGTTTCCGTCTAGGTGTGTCCACACCAGGCATGTCCTACGCGCTGAGGCTGCCCTGACTCTTGGCAGGATGGATGGACCCGGGACCTGGTGCATTCCTGCAGTTGCCCAGGCCCCACCTAACCTCCAGGCCACTCCAGCGTTCTCACTCAGGCCCTTTCAGCCTCATAGCCTCTGTGCACACAGTTCTTGTCCATGTCCACCCCCATGCGATCTTAGTGGGTGGTGGGACAGCTTGGGGACCTGAGAACACAGGCCTGAGCAGGAAAGTCAGGGCCCCCAGAGAGTCTCCAGCCTCCCCACCCCCGCCCAGAGCCCTATGCTCACCACATCGGTCCAGGTTATCTGCTCTGCCACCACCCGGGGACGGAAGGCCAGGATGTCCCAGGTGTGGGTCGACTGTTTGGAGCGCTCTGCCGCTGTGGGCAGCTCCGTCTCTCTCGTGGAAGCTCTGTGGGCTGTGTCCTGTAGGGTGCGGTCTGCTGAAAGTGTCCCTGATTCTGGGGCTGGCTCGCCTGTGGGAACTGAGGCCTTCGGTTCTTCCTGCACCTCAGGATCGGATGGAACAGACACCGGCTCCAGCTGCACGGGGGGAAACTCGGGTGCTGCTGACGAGTCCTGGAGTGCTGTCTCTTCATCGAGGGCCAAGGCTGTTTCTTCAACAGTGGTTGATGCAAGTGTCGCTGATTGGGGGGTTGACTCTCCTGGGGCAACTGAGCCCATCCTGTTTTCCCGCATCTCCGAAGAAGGCATATCTGGCTCTGGCTCCAGCTGCAAGGGCTGAACGTCAGGTGCTGCCGGTGGGGCTGTGAGTGCTCTCTTTTCCTCACTGGCAGAGGCTGTTACCTCAACACTGGGTGGTGCGGCGAGTAACACGGACTGTAGGGCTGTCTCTCCTGTGGGATCTGAGGCCTTCAGAACCTCCTGCACCCCTGTCGAAGACTGAGCTGAGTCAGACTCCAGCTGCACAGCCGGAGACTCAGGTGCTGCCGATGGGACCTTGGGGTCCTTGAGGGTTATCGCGTCATCAATGGCACAAGTCATTTCATCAACAGTGGGCCACTCGAGCGTCCCTGATTTTGGGACTGGCTCTCCTGCAGGAAGGGAGGCCTCACAATCTTCCGGCACCTCAGCAGAAGGCAGAGCAGATGTTGGCTCCAGCTGCACCGGTGGAATCTCAGGCGCTGCCGAGGGATCCTGGAGTGCTGCGTCTTCATCGAGGGGTGTGGCTGGTGGCAGCATTCCAGCAGGCACTGGAGCAAGCACAAAGCAACATGAGCACGGACCCCAGGCAGAGTTCTCCAAGTGCCCATGCAGAGATGGGCAAGAATGATGGGAGGACCCGGGAACCCCTTCCTGCCCCCACCCCCAAATCCTCCCAATGCAGCTCCTCACAGTCTGGCTTGGGCTCCACGGGTTCCAACTGCTCCAGGTGCCCCACGAGCTTCCACTCGGTACCACACATATCATCAACCTGCACACAGGCCCTGGGGATGCGGAGCCAGTGAGAGCGCCACAGCCCGTCGGGGTCCTGGAGGTATCGATCAACCCACGAGCCCAAGTAGGGGAACAGAGAGCTGGGGAAGAGCAGGGGTTGGAGAGCATCAGAAGCTGCAATTGGGTCCTGACGAGGCAGAACCGGCACGGTCCCTCGGTAGCGCACACTCACCTGTGGACCATCATGGGCAGGAAATCCAGAGGGATGCTGAAGGTCAGATTAGGGAACACGACCGATGAGCACGTGGAGAGGGTCCAGCCCCGGTAGAGCAGTGGCAGCAACCGCTGCAGCATCTGCACAGTCTCTGTCTTGATGGCCAGCAGGGCACAAGCCTCAGCTGCAAGCAGGCTTGACTTAGGGTCCTTCTGTGTGAAGGAAACGAGGGACGCTCAGGGACACTGCTGGGAACAGGCCGAGGGATCGGAGCAGAAATCCCAGCACCTCAGAAATGCGTTCAAAGGAGAACATTGAGAACTATTCCATGCTTATAGGCAGTGGCATTTTCAGGGGGAATAATAAACACGTATCTTCTCAGCAATTTGATTGAACTACGAAATATGAACACCTCCCAGAAAGAATAGCTTACAAGCCAATATTATCCCCACGAGATGGTATGCGACACCCCTATCATACAAATAAAAACAGCGAATATGACTTAAGTATTTCAGGTGTCTGTTTTCTCAGGCAGGATGATTCTGAAAAGGTCCAGGCAAGCGTCCTGTGACCTTCCCTCCACAACACTTAGTTCTTCAAGGTTGTGACTTGAAGGGAAAATTGTGGGGGGACTCACAACCTTTAGTGGGCTCTTCTGTTTTCCTAGACATCACGATATTAGTGTGCCCGCTAAAAAATTAACTCAGGCAGAGCCATGCTTGGTGGCTTGGCGCCCTGGCCTCTTGCCCAGAAGACAAATACTGAACAGTCATGGCCACTCCTTAGTGGCGTCCTGGCAGGAGGTCTCCAGGGACAGAGTCCTGAGGCTGGCCCCAGAGGCATCAAGACCAAGAGAGCTTGTCTGTGGTTTTATGTCTGAGAGACTGGCAAACAAGTTGTATGTGAGAATATGTAATGTTGTCCGTACAAACTGCTGAGATGTAAGAATCTTCAGTCGTGCTGAGTTTCAGAAGCTGTATGAGGTCAGTGAAGCCAAAAACTACCTCCATGAAAATTATTAAGATAAGTAATTCAAAATCCCCGAACCTGCCGAGATTTTGTTCCTGGACTGTTGTATGCTGTGCAATGACGATGTCAAGTCATTGACAGAGTAAGAGTAATCTCAACCCCTTCTCTATTTAGCATGATGATTTGTAAGGATTAGAGAACATCTGCAAGGACTCAGCTTAACTCTAGTGTTTTAAGGACATGAGCGTGACAGCTCGGGCTGTCAGTGCAAATAGGAACCAAAAATACAAAGAAATTTGATTCTTTGGGTTTGATTTATCATATGAGTAAATGTATCATCATTTTTTTATGCCAATTGTACACTTACATAAGCGCTTCAACCCTTTCATATAACTCTTATGGTTGGTTGGGAATTCTGGTTTCTTTGGTTGTTTCCAGGCTGGAGCAATAGCACAGTGGGTAGGGCATTTGCCTTGCACGCAGCCAACATGGCTGACCCGAGTTCTATTCCTCCGCCCCCCTCGGAGAGCCCAGCAAGCTACCGAGAGTACCTGGCCTGCAAGGCAAAGCCTGGCAAGCTCCCCGAGACATATTCGATATGCCAAACACAATAACAAGTTTCTCAACCTTACTGGGCCCGCTCAAGCAAATCGATGAACAACGGGAGGATAGTGATAGTCATAGTGTTGTTTCCATCAGAAACTAGAGTCGTACCACCATTTGATGGCCAGGAGACACTTTAGATTGTGTGCCTACAATTCCGAATCCTGACCACAGGTAAAGAGATCCCCTGCGCCCTTACTTGCCTTGGACCGGCACTGGACTCGTGTGGCATTGTTCTTTACAAGCCACTTACCTATGGAGTCAGAGAAGAAGAAACCTTTGATGAACTCCTCAACGGTCTGCTCAGTGGAGTTATGGAAAACAAGACAGTCACCAATCAGGAAAGTTAGTATGTGCCTCACATGTACACCACCCAGCCAATGACCCTCCTAAGTTCAGCTAGCAAGAGCATCTCAGAGATGTTAATTTAGACCGTTCCATTTGAGAGCTTTCTCGTTTTACTTCTACCCAGCTATCATCTTTTCCCATGTCTGGTAAATGGTATATAATAATGAAATCTGGGACTTGGGATGTAATCTCAACACATGTATGTCACTGTGATATTATTGACGACTTTGTAAGTTGGGCAAACCTTTCAACAACATCCTTTATCATCCCATCATCTCTCTCTTTCTTACATTTTCTCATTCTGACAACCACTCCTACAGACACACACACACACACACACACACACACACACACACACACAGAGATATGCATGCACGCACTCACACGCACGCTCCCAGAGTGTGAAATAAATGTGGGAGTCCCGATGGCATCATAGATGTGAACTGGCAAGTACTTGTCTGTCCTGGGGTTCCCACATTTACCATTGGATATTTTTTGCCTCTTGTCCCATGGCATTGGCCTTGTTGCCTGTAGATTTGAATATGGAGTTTGAGGTCTGACACTCTGGGCTCTCCTCTGCACAGAGCCTCTAACTCTGAGAAAACAACTGGAAAATACCTTCCTTTCTTAGCTCTCTCAATCCAAAAGAGCAGATAGAATGTTAGTTTGTGCCTCTATACCATTAAATTAGTTGAACCTATCATGATAAGGGACTTGGGTGAAGATCTGTATTACCTCATCCCCTGCCTTTCGTCAGACCTACCCAATGAGCTTTCAAGCATCATGGCTTTTCCTGCACGTAACTGCATAACTGCAGCATAGGAGCAAAGAGAGTTCTCACAACATATCATGAAATTATAACTAGGTTACTGATTTGAAGAGAGCGTTGATAGATATCTTGTTTTATGGTTAGTCGGTACCCTAAAAACAGCATCATACCACTCAGAGATTGTTCAATCACCTAAAGTTCACACTGCGAATTGAGTTTAATATCTACTTCCTAAAAACATCTTCAAAATTACATAAAATCCTAAAAATGCAGTTGCTGCCTTAGGGGCAAGCATGGTGCAGCACACGCAGTGGCACACGGGCTTGACTCACTTCATTCCTTGGAGAAAGGAGAGAGGAAAACCCGGACAGTACCATGAGCCAGTAGAGGAATCTGATCAGGAATTCCAGCACCTCACAAACAGGGACCAAAAGAGTGACTACCTTCTTTGAGAAATGTTCCAGTTTATAGGCAGCTGATTTTTTTTTTCAGAGGAACGCAATAGGTATTTGCCATCTTATAGTGATTTACTTTAATTAAGAAAGGAAAGCAAACACCTCTAAGAATGAATAGCTTATAGGAAAAGCATTGTCACATGGAGAGGGCATGAGATAGCCACATCAAACATATGAAAAATCTGAGGATTAGGGACTTCAGGTGTCTGATCTATCAGGCAGGCTAAGACCTGATCACTGTCCAATCATGGACCCTGGGACTTGTTTCCACAATATCTGCCAAACTCCTGACCTGAGGCGAAATTTGGGGGGAACCCACAACCTTAAAAGGCCCTTCTGTCTTCTTACCTCCCTTCTCATTTCTGTGCGGGCTCACTCTGGGAGTGTAGGTCTCCTGGCTGGGAACGTCTCACCCTGTTCACAATCCCCAGTGCAGCCAGGGCCGTTCTTGGTGACCTGGTGCTCTGGCCCCCTGACCAGATGGTAAAGGTAAGGCAAATGCCCTCCCGTTGTTCGTCGATTTGCTCGATCGGGCCCAGTAACATCTCCATTGGAGACTTTGTTGTTACTATGTTTGGCATATCGAGGGGAGCTTGCCAGGCTCTGCGTGCGGGCGAGATACTCTCCTTAGCTTGCTGGGCTCTCCGAGAGGGGTGGAGGAATCGAACTCGGGTCGGTCATGTTGGCTGTGTGCAAGGCAAACGCCCTACTGCTGTGCTATGGCTCCAGCCCAGATGATGGAGACTAAATTGTCATGGCAACGGCTTAGCAGTGTTCTGTCAGGAGATCTACAAAAACAGAGTCTCGTGGCTGCCCAGGTGTCACCAGGGTCCTAAGAGCTTGTCTCTCTTTTCAGGTTTCAGAGCCTGGCAAATAGGATGTGAAAGCTCGTGATGTGCTTTGTATTAATGTTGAGATGGCAAGACTGTTAAATCCTGTAGCAAGTCATGCCAGATCCTCTTACCTGTTGGGTTTCTTAAACCAGACTCTTTTACTTTGTGCAGTGACTATGTCAAGGCATTTGTAGCAGTGTAGCACTGTCGCACTGTCCTCCCGTTGTTGGTCGTGTTGCTAGACCGGGCCCAGTAACGTATTCATTGTGAGACTTACTGTTACTGTGTTTGGCATATTGAATACACCACGGGTAGCTTGCCAGGCTTGGCCGTGTGGGCGAGATGCTCTCGGTAGCTGGCCAGGCTCTCCAAGAGGGTCAGAAGAATAGAACCCGGCTCGGCCGGGCCGGCCTTGCGCAAGACGAATGCCCTCTGCTGTGCTATCACTCCATCCCTATACACTTAATTTCAACCACTTCTGTATTTAATGGGATGATTTGCAAGGATTAGAGAAAATATGTAAGGGAATCAGATATGACTGTTCTCTATTATCTATGGCTGTGAGAGAAAACAATAACAAAAAAATACAAAGTGACTTGATTTATTTTCAATGCAAAAGAATTAAATATTCTTATGCCATTCTTATAACTATGAGAATACTCCTTTTCTTTCATATAACAACCATAGGTGGTCAGGAATTCTGGTGTCTTTCGTTCTAGTCATCAGACACTACTGTCTGAAAATCCCTTGAGGCCCCAGGAGAGTGTCTGGATCAGGAGACCCACCCCCCCCCCCCCCCAGGTCCCTTACTTACCTTAGGCTGACACTGGACTCCTTTGGTGCTGGCCTTCCTGGACAACTTGTCTACAGAGTCATAGAAGTGGAAGGCTTGGAATAAGTCAATAATGATCTCCTCGGTGATGCTCTATAAAACATGCCAGTCACCAACCAGGAAGGTTAGTAAGTGCCTCACACGGACAGAGCACCTACAAATGATGTTCCCAATTTCAGCTACCAAGCCCATCTGAGACAGACCTATCGAGACAGTCTATCTTAGAGTTCAGGGTGGATGTCTGCTCTGGGATCGTCTACCCCACTCATCACTTTCTCGTTTCTGCCATCTTGGACTTTGATTGTAATCATACCAGACACACGTGGCAGTCTGCTCTTACAGACCACTTCTGGGATCGGGCAAACCCTTCAACAAGTTCCTTCACCGTCTCATCAACTCTCTCATACTTTCCATTTCTGACATACACTCTCACACACTGAAGGAAATGTGTGTAGCATTCCTTAAGTGGCCCCCTCGGTATGTGCTGACCAGTACTGGTCTGCCCTGGGTTTCCCACATTTACCTTTGGATCCGTTCTGCCGCTTGTTTCATGGCACTGGACATGTTGGCCGGTCAGCTCTCTGCTTGGACTGTGTGATCTCTCTTCACTCTGGTCTCTCCTCTGCCCAGCGTCTCTAACTCTGGGAAAACAACACGAAAACATATTTCTATCTTAGCTCGAAGAAGCCAAGTGAGCAGACGGAATGTTGCTTCCTGTTTCCACGGTATTCAATTAAATCAACCAATCACGATAGGAGAGTGAGCTAAAGATTCTATTACCTCATCACCTCTCTTTCCTCAGACCTAGCCAATGAACTTTGAAGGAACTGGCTTCCTCTTCCATCTTAACTCCTTCTCTGTAACACACAAGCGAAAAAAGAAAAAAATACAGAAAACTTCACAAAATACCCAGAAAGTTTAGCTAGCTTACTTATTTAAAGAGATAGAAAAACTCTTACCTTGTTTCTCTGGTCAGTGACTTTAAAAAAAATCATTAAAGTGTTCAGATATCTCTCAATCTCCCAATCTGCACACTGAGTATTCAGTTCCAAACCTACACACTAAAACATCTTAAGAATTATAAAAAATTGTAAAGGTGCTCGTTGATTATATTTTTCAAAAGAAAGAAAATACTTTTTCTGTACCTAATTTTAAATATAAAACAGAGTAAAAAGTTCTACTTATTTACCTCTTATCCCAGTACCTTGTGCTAAACCCAGGGCCTACCTCACATTTGTGCTAGAGTGTGTGGTGTTACCAGTAGGTCAACCTGTACCTGTGGGGGGAGCAAATGCATCAGCAGCCTGGTGGTGCCTGTAGGCTTCCTGACACCCCAAATTGTCACTGTGCCTCTGCTAGACCCCAACAACCTGGGACTGAGTTTACAAAGAAATAAAATAGCCAAACATTAGCTCTATGGGAGCCACACCCACAAATCACTTCCAGATAAGCTGTACAAGCTCATTTTTTGGCTTAATTTCAGACATAAACAAATCTCGAATGAGATCAAAAGCCGCAGTTAATCTCAACCTGTGCATGGCTGAACAGATCGGGGTAAATCGGAGGAGATTGGGTTACATGGTACCGCCCAAGCACAGCCCCTGGCAGCCACTTGCTTCCACAATCCAAAATCACCACTATATGCCCGGCCTGACTCCACTTTCTCAGTAGGACCTCACCAAGATAAAATCTGCTGAAAATCTGGACGCATGCTTTTGTGACTGAAATCTCCAGGCTTTCCTGGGGGCGAGATGGGTTACCACTCCCTACCTCCTTGTACTTCTGGAAGCCTTGACAGTCACATCGACACCCAAAGCAGCCACCCAATTGAAAAGCTATTCCTGCTCTTCTACCCTGAGAGAAACACTGATTGTCCTGAACAGGCACCATGACATCTTAGCACCTTTATTGTCAACCATAACACCTAAGGAAATGGAGAGAGAGCACGAATGGGGGCCGGGGTTATTGGGGGATGTTGGTAGGGAAACAGGGACATTGGTGATGGGATATATACACTGGTGAGGCACGGTGCTGTGGTGGGACAGCATGGGAAACTGAGGACACAGGCCCTAGCAGGAGATTTAGGGCCCCCAGAGGGTCTCCAGCCTCCCCTGCCCTGCCTGGAGCCCTTTGCTCACCGTGTCTACCCAGGTTTTCTGCTCTACCACCATTGGGGTATGGTGGTAGGGAAACAGTGACATGGTGATCGGAGATATACACTGGTGGAGGCATGGGTGCTGGATCATTGTATGAGTGAATCCCAATCATGAACAGCTTTGTAATGGTCTATCTCAAAGATCAGGATCACGATCATCCTGTTGTTCGTGGATTTCCTCGGGCAGGCACCAGTAACGTCTCCTTCCTCCTTGCCCTCTGATTTTAAAAGAGCCATTTCATTGTTCTTTCAGGATTAGGAGAATGAGACCCATCTTTGTTATCGGTATTTGGCATATTGAGTACGACACGGGAAGTTTGCCAGATTCTGCCTTGCGGGTAGGATACTTTCGGTAGCCTGCCAGGTTCGCAGCCTCGTGCCTCTGGAAGCCCCCCCCTCCAAGGGGCCCCAGTGAGGACAGCCAGGCGGGGGTGGGGGGGCAAGAGACTCTGCACTGTTCTCCTCTGGGAGCTGGGTTTTATAGTCTCTGCGTCTTGGCCGTTGATGGGACCAACCTGGTGCTGGCTGCAGCTAGTGGGTGTGACGCCCACCTACTATAAGATAGGGGGTCTGGGTGGAGAAGGCCCAGTCCCAATTCGAGTAGGCTTTGAGACCTCAGCCCCGGGACCCGCATATCTGGGTTCCTCTGCCAGCTCTTTCATGCATGAGGCCCGTCTGGACATGTGGAGAGTGGTCCCAGCATGGCAAGATATTCAATTTTTTTTTTAATTTTAATAATTGTAATGTGGAATTCCTCCTGCTCCCGTGCCTGGCTCTCTTCACTGGAGCCCCTTGGAAGGGGGGTGTGTTGAGTTTCCCTCCCCACCCCGAGCAGATCCCTGGCTGCCGTAGACCTCTGGAACCAGCCACAGCCATGCTTAAGACCACTCTCCACTCATTTGGACGAGACTCACGCATGAAGGAACCGGCAGAGGAGCCCAGGCATGTGGGACCCGGGGCTGATATCTCCAAATCTACACAGATTGGACCAGATCCCCCATCTTCCAGTACGTAGGCGTCACACCCACCAACTGCCCCCGGAGCCGTTTATTCCCACCCAGAGACTATAAAACCCAGCTCCCGGAAGCACGTGGCCACATTCATGGCAGCTCGACCTCTTATTATCTATTTCTTACTCTTGGAGAACCCGGCAGGCTACCAAGAGTATCCTGGCCGCACGGCAGAGTCTGGCAAACTCCCTGTGGCATATTCCAGATGCCAAAACTCAGTAACAATGATGGGTCTCATTCCCCTGACCCTGAAAGAGCCTCCAATGTGGCACTTTCTAAAATTTCAGGGTTAGAACAAGGAGACGTTATTGGTGCTTGCTTGAGGAAATTGATGAACAACATGAAGACAGTGATACAGCAATACAGTGTGAATTGGAGTTCATGCCCAATTCAGTCAGCTTAATTAATGGCTGTATAAATTGAAGTACACCTACACTAAAAAATTAAAAGTTTGTGCTGTATCATTTAGCTTCCTCCTTGCTGCTCTAAGTAATTTATTTTAATTTTTAATTCACGGAACTAATTTATTAAACGTCAATGCTTTCTGCAACTTTCATTTCACTACATACTATACTTACAAATGATCTATTTAATCTTTTGCCCTCCGTTTCCATTTATTCTTTCAAATATTTAGAATTCTAGGAAAATAATTTTTGGAGAGGCTCTGTGGAGTTGGAAAGCAAATTTTTCAATACTCAGAGATCTGGCTATTTAAAAAGTTTAAAAGGAAACAAGTTGGAAATCTCCCCAGGCCCTCCTCTGAAGCAACATAATATTGAAATTTCTGAAGACAACTTAAAGTGAATAAAGTGAATACTTTCCATTGAAATTTATAACATGGCAGAAGTCTGCAAAACATTTTTGAAATATAGCATAGATATGATAAAATTAAAATTTGTAAAACTGGTGAACATTTATTGTTATAGATGGTGCTGCACGTGAAAAAAGTTTACTTAACAGAAATCAAATATAGTGGGTTCCCCATGTATGGTATATCAATATCAGAAAAAATATTAACAAAATACCCAGATACTTCTTGATTAAATAACACACTCTCAATGTCATGAATTTATGATTAAATTAAAAACTTTTAAAATATTTTAACTACATGGAGATCAAAATACAATATACCAAAATTTGTCACATAAAGTGTGAGCAGTGTGTTAAGGGAATTTTATAGCATTGAATAGACCAGAAAAAAATTAAAATCTAAATCTAAATATTTTAGAATCTCTTCACTTGGGAAATGGAAAAAGAAAAATAATTTGAGCCCTTATTAGGCACAGTATGGACATGCACCTTTTTTGTTGCATGTTCCGAGAAATAGTTTTTCTGGTGTCGAAAATGGCATGCTGTGATCAATGCCTTCTCATCCCAGTCAGACCAGTGATGCTGTACTTGATCTTCCCCGAATGCACCATCAGGTCCTCGATGGATGCTTCTGATGTGAGCATACATGCACTGAAAGTACAGACAGTCATTTTGGTCCTTCTTCATTTTGGCAGCTAGTTTGGCCCTGAGATTTTATGAGCCTCTCCTTGCTCATCCATTTTAATGCTGCCGTATGGGGGCTCGTTCAGGGTCAGGGGAATGAGACCCATTGTATTTACTGTTTTTGGCATATTGGATACATCACGAATAGCTTGCCAGGCTCTGCCATGCTGGCAGGATATTCTTGGTAGTTTGCCGGGCTCTCCAAGATGGATAGACGCAATAAGGGAAGCCTGTACTCGCACTTGCAGGTGATCCCATGATTCAAACCATATTTGGATCCCATCAAATATGGGGTGGTAATGATGAAAAATGGGTATTAAGTGTCTTATGATGGATCTGGAGAGTGGCCTTTGAGTATGGCAGCAGCTGGGTAGTGGAGGTAGTAGGGCACAGCCGACGAGGTATTTATCTGGGTCTGGTGGGGTGGGTCTTCTGGGTGTAATCCCTGGGTCGATGGAGATTAGTGGCAGCAGGTAGAGGATGAACTTGGCCATGAGCATTGATTCATCTGAATGCCTAACCACCCGAATTGGACAATTACACTTGAGTAGATGTGGCTCATTATCGGCAGTTTCTATCTTCATTGGGTACACACCAACATCCAATTACGATGAAGAAGAAATTGAGTTCTACATGGAGTTGGAGAAGTTCTATAAAGAAGACAGCACCTTCTACAAGATCACTGTCAGTGATTTTAATGCCATGGTAGGACTGAGAAGATTGGCTGAAGAACTCCACATCGGGACCCATGGCCTAGAATGGAACGAACAGGGTGAGAGACCACAAAATTGATCACATCATATTCAGTCGATGGTTTTGCCTGACCTATGTCACTGTTGTCCCAAAATTCCAAACGGGATTAGACTGCAGTCTCCTTCATGTAAAATTCTACTTCATTAAGAGTGGAGAAAGTTCTGCAATATTTAAGAAGAAAACTCCCAGAACGACCACCAACTGGGAGCAATTTGGCGCTATTGCAGCAACATGGGAAGATGCCTTCGTTGACAACATTGATGAAGAATACGATTGACTGGTTCAGCACCTCCATGATTGTGTGAGGAATGCCGAGAGAGAGAAAGCCACAAAATGATGCCTGTCTTCAAAAATTTTCGAGCCCATTTGGCAAAATGCCTGGGCTCAAGCCTCGGAAAACCACAAGCGAACGTCTGAGCTCAATAATCAGTGCAGAGAAGTGATAAAGGAAGACCTTAACGAGAGAAGAGTAGGAGTTCTGGCAGATGCAGCAGAACCCGGGAAAAGCATGCACAAAGCCCACCTGTCCTTCGTGAACTACACGGCCAAGATGACTGCCCTCTGACATCCTAATGGATTTATCACATCTTCCAGAAGGGCAATGGAGAAGATTATCCATGACTTCTATTCGAATCTTTTTGAGAGCCATGTCCACCTGTCCACATACCAAATTCCGCAGGATGGAGATGTCGTTACCAGCATTGTCCCTCTGAAATCCGGCATGCCATTTCCTTAGTAATGAAGTGAACAGGACCTGGTCCAGATATGTCAGACATGAACACCTGAAGAATCTGCCATCAGCGCTTATCAATACACTGGCTTGGCTCTTCACATGCTACCTGTGTGAATGCAAGGTTCCGTCCCAAAGGAAAACCAGCAGGACCATTCTACTGTACAAGAAGGGAGACATCCACAACATTGTCAATTATGGCCCAATCTGCCTGTTTTCTGTTGTCTACAAGCTGTTCACTCGAGTCATCCTGAATAGGATTGGCAGAACTCTAGATGAAGGACAACCATGCGAGTAATCATCCGAAACGGATTCAGCACGATCAAACATATCCACATGGTAACCAAGCTCATTGAGGTTTCTCAGGAGTTCAAGATGCTGCTCTGTCTAATGTTCATCGATTTAAAGAAGGCCTTTGATTCTGTTGAGACAGAAGCAGTCATTGAAGCCCTAGTCAATCAGGGCATTTATACTCAATACATCAGGATCCTCTGTGAGCTGTATTGCAGATTCACTACCAGGATCTCACCATTCGACAGGGAGGTGATCATTGACATCAAGAGAGGGGTTCGGCAGGGTGATACCATTTCACCGAAAATCTTCAGTCCCACCCTCGACAACTGGAATGGGAACAAATGGGAGTGAAGACAGACAGTCCGCAACTACAACACCTCTGCTTCACTGATGATCTTGTTTTGATAACACCAAACATTAGCCAAGCGGAACAAATGCTGGATGACTTTGTCCATGAGTGTGGAAATGTTAGACTGCAGTTGAATCTCATGAAGACATTGTTCATTAAGAAACGGGCTCAGGGCTGGAGCAATAGCACAGCGGGTAAGGCGTTTGCGTTGCACGCGGCCAACCCGGGTTCAATTCGCAGCATCCAATATGGTCCCCTGAGCACCGCCAGGGGTAATTCCTGAGCACAGAGCCAGGAGTAACCCCTGTGCATTGCCGGGTGTGACCCCCCCCAAAAAAAATGAAACGGGCTCGTTCCTGACGTTCCATTGACTCTCAATGGAACGAACATCTCCAAATGCAACAGTTATGTGTGCCTAGGTTGAGAAGTCAACATGATGAATGACCTGGCACCTGAGTTGCACAGGAGGAAGAGAGTGGCTTGGAATGCCTTCAAGACTGTTAAAGAAATAGTTTAGGGGATGAAGAAACCCCTGCTCTGGGCACATCTCTTCAATTCCACTGTTCTTCCTGCATTAATGTATGCCTCAGAGACCTGGGCCCTATGAAAACAGGATGAGAACGCTATTCAGGTCTCCGAAAGAGGAATCAAAAAAGCTATGCTTGGAGTATCACGTTCACTCAAGTGAGAGAAGGAATCCAGGGTACTGACCTCTGTTGAAGATCGAGAATTAGGGACACTGTCTTTTTTGCCAAGGTGTCGAAAATCAGATGGGCTGGACACGTAATGCAATTTGGAGATGACCACCAGACTAGAGCTGTTACCGATTGGATTGTACGGGACGTCAAAAGATGGTGTGGCCGCCCACTATGAGATGGTCAGACTTCTTTGTCAATACCCTGAATGATCAGTTTGAGACTTTCCGTGTTCCTCGAGTGAACACACACCACTGGGGTACACTAGCACGTGAAAGGGACAAGTGGAGATGTTACTGGTGCCCGCTCAAGCAAATCGATGAGTAACAGGATGTCAAGAGATCAAGTGATCAAGTGAAGTTTTAGAATAGGTGGATATTCATTAGAAAAGTATTATCACAGAATCCTAAATGGTTCCCAGATAAAGTATTAAATCAATGAAAAGATTCTGAGAAAAACTATGAGATAATCATATAGATATACAGATGTAGAGAGTTATATTCATATATGTATGCATATATCTGTCAGTATTATTTAAAATTGTGAAATTTTTATGCTAGACTAATGTTTTTAGATTTATAGCTTACAGATTATGTGGCTTTATTTTAGTAGATACCTTCATATCAAAGACCAATAAGCACTGTGGCACTGTCCTCCTGTTGTTCATCAGTTTGCTCAAGCAGGCACCAGTAATGTCTCCACTGTTGAATACCCCTGGGGAGCTTGCCAGGCTCTTACGGGTGGGTGGGATACTTTCAGTCATTTGCCGTGCTCTCTAAGAGAGACGAAGAAATTGAACCTGTGCCGGTGGTGTGCAAGGCAAACGTCCTACCTGCCGAGCAATAGTACCGCGGGTAGGGCGTTTGCCTTGCTTGCGGTGGACCTAGGTCTGACTCCCAGCATCCCATATGGTCCCCCCAGCACCGCCAGTAGTAACTTCTGAGTGCAGAGTGAGTTACCCCAGAGCATCGCTGAGTGTGACCCAAAAAGAAAAAATTATACTAACATAAAAGAAAAACTGAAATGAGTGGCCTGACATACTCCAGCAGGAGAAGGGGCATGTGTCTGACACTTGCTAGACCCAGGTGCTATCCCTAGCTGGGTTTGATCGCCGACATCGTGTATGGTCCCCTATGCCCCAGCACCTGGCAGAATCCCAGAGTGCGGAACCAAAGCAAGCCCTGAGCACTGCTGGGGTGGGCCGCAAAATAACCTCAATTGAGTGCCAGAGAGGTAATTCCACTGGCTGAACCCAGGCTTTGCATGCTACAGAGGCTTGAGTTCTGTCCTCCCACATGTCCATCCTGAAGCCAGGAACAAGTGTGATCCAAAGTCAGAACACCAAAAATACACACAACATGAACATAAAGTACTTACTGATGAAGTTACATATGCCATCTGGGGTTAGCCTGCTTCAGTCCAATAGTGTCTCAACTACTTAGTGATTAACGGGTATGATTCCCAAATAAATTTCACTCCCTAAGACCAATAAATAATAACTAAAATTCCAGAGTTAAGTCTTTCGGCCACCAATTTTAACTTAGTTGGACAAGCTACCAGAATTGTTTTTTAATATTAGAGTTGACATTGCATAGAATATTTATGTCTATATTTCTAAATTTATAAATGCAATAATATTCAATCCAGGTGTAGTACTTTTTATATTTGTTTTGTTTTGTTTTAGGGCTACACACTGTGATGTTCAGGGCTTACCCTTGACTCTGTTCTCAGGGCAGGCTCAAGGGACCATAGGGGATACCTGGGATGGAACCTGGGTCCGCTGCATGAAAGGCAAGCGCCTTATACTTTATGGTCTCTCTCCAGCACCAGAAGTGACATTTTAATAAAGGAAATGTGTTTATTCTAAAGACACAAGATGTACAATGAAACGCTAAAGTGTTATATCATATCTACAATATTGAAGCTAGATGGCATGGAGAAATTAAAATAAAGAAAATGTACTATCAGAAACTTCAAACTTCAAGAATTTTTTTAGATAACAAGCAGATAAGTACAAGGAAGACTACATATATATTACATATATATCTATATGTATATATCTATACATAAATTCACAGTGCAGCATGCATATTAACTGTCTTTACATCATAAAAGAATAGCTTAGAGTCATACAATAAAAGCAAATTAATACCCTAAAGGAAAAATGGGGATAAATTTAGAAAAAATATGAATTAATTATTTTTATCAGGCAACCAACATCCTTTATCTACATTACCTGGATTGGCAACTTTCTTTTAACTTATCTATATTCAATCTCTTTTTACAGATTACTCTCAGACCTAAATGAATGACAGCTTTTTGATATGATTTTACTATTCTTCATTCTAGGGTGTTTATTTTCCTTAATAATGAATTATTCCTATCATATTCATATTTCAACAGCTATACAAGATGTTCCCATGAATTAAATAACTTTATTCGTATTGTCATCCAGAAATTATTTGTTTCAGTGAATATTATATTTATATGTCCTTATCTTTTCTTTGCACCTCAAAATGATTTTATGGGAAAGAAAAGAAAATCAGAAATTAACAGTGATGGTTAAGCTTTTGACTTGAACACTGATTTGTAGCTGGGAATTTTAAATGCCATATAAGCATATCACAGAGAATGAAGACAAAACTTACAATAGAAAAGAACTAAAAAGAAGTGTGAGTTTGGTGTGTCAAAAGACAGAAAGCAAAATTTTCTTCCCTTTATATTGTTTTAGTGAAAGCTTTCAGCTTGGGTCTCCCCAGAAGCAAAGTCTACATGAACAACCATTCAGCAAGGAATACTGAGAAACTTGTTGAAAAGCATTTCAACAAGAATGCTTTATTGGGAGGTGTAGAGGTGTCTTGAAGCACTATGTGCAATTGTGACCAATTGTTTGAAATTGCATCTTGGCCAATTTTTAGCCAATGTGATTTGAAGGCTATCAAGATATTGTCTGTTCCTCGATGATGTCAAATGTGTGCTTTGTTCAAAGTATAGCTTGCTATGACGCTTTAAATCCGTAATATCTTTACTAAAGCTATTTCTCCAAACTTAATGTGATTCATAACATGCCACATTTACAGGTTTTGCAGCATTAGAGGTGTTCTTGTAATCAAATCTTAGATTTTTTTCTTTTAATGTGAGTCCTTTGTGAGTGACCCATACCACTCAGAACTAATTTGTCCCATAAAATTATGGCCCCCAAATTTTGTCAACCATTTCAATCCAGAAAATGGGACAGGTCAGACTGAAAATATAAAATCAATATGCCTGTAAAACAAAGGCAGCGGAACTCTCAGAAAACAGCCTAGTGTCACTGATATGTTTATCTATATTACTATCTCTAACATCCTGTGGCATTCTCTGCATTTTGCCTTTTGTATCAGCCTGTGACAATTCTTTGCATTCTAGCTTAATGGCCAAGAGAAAATATTTTCCTGAAATCTTGATATTCATATTGTAACTGTTTTGAAAAATAAGGGCCAGAAGGTGAAATAATACCAGAGTGTGGTATTTAAATAGAAGAAACTTTGCAAAAAACAATAATATATAAGCTAGAAAAATAATATATAAGCTAGACACAGGGTTTTTACTTTTCCTTATTTTATTACCATGATTATATCCACAATGCAATTAATTTCTGCAAAGTTCCAGAGGTTTTACTGATTTCTAAAAATAAAAGCAATAATTTGATTTCAAGAAGCAAAGTAAATGCTGCTGTTCATTTTAAGAGCTTTCTTAACTTGATGCATCCCAGGAAAAATAATATTGCAATGCAGCATTTAGTCCCTCTGAGAGTTAATTCCCTCACTGACCTAGAATTAATTTAAATGAAAAGTATTAAAAGTGGAATTCAAGGTTACTTTTGTAGATTGGAAAATTCACAAAATACTTTGGCACCCTTCTTAGTGTATTTAAATTTACTATATTTATCCTTATTAGGAGCTAAAAATAATTCTAAAAACATAATAGTTTTAACTAGTTTTTATCTTTTAACATTTCTCATTTCAAGATAGTTTAATGTCTTATCTCAAACCTGTCTTATATGGCCATGAACATAAATAAAAGATTAAAAACACTCAATTCATTTTCTGTTTTCTTGAGGTTTTTTTATTCTTATTTTGTCACTTCTCTTAAGGCCTCTTATTTGATTTGTCTATATAGAATCTGAGCTTACAATACATTTCACAGCTGTTTTCTTGTATATTATGATTTGTATGAAGAGTTCTTTATGAGTATGGTATCAGTCACCTTGGTCTAATAAATATTTTATTTTTATTTATTTATTATAATTATTTTAAATTTTTATTAGTGAAACAGTATGAGATCCAGTTGTGGACATTACAAGATTTTTTGTGCTTGGGTTTCAGTTATACAATCGTTGAGTACCCATCCCTCCACCAGTGTTCACTCTCCATCCCCAATGATCCCAGTATCCCTCCCCCATCTCCCCAATCCTATCCTGCCTCTGTTGCAAGACATTCCCTTTTGTTCTCTCTCTCCTATTGGTCTCTGAGGTTTTCAAAAGAGGCATTGAGTTGCAATCACGTTCGGTCTAGAGTCTACTTTCAGCATACATCTCCAGTCCTGGGAGGATCCTCCCAACACCCTTTACTTGGTGCTCCCTATCTGAGTTACCTTTACCCCTAGAGTGTGTGGCTGGCCTCCAAGCCATGGAGTGAACCTCCTGGTATTTATTTCGGCTCTTCTTGGGTGTTAGTCTCCTATTTTGTTACTTTATGTTCCCCAGATGAATGCAGTCTTTCTATGTCTGTCCCTCTTTTCCTGACTCATTTCACTTAGTCTTTTCATGTAGTACCACTTGTATGTAAATTTTGTGACTTCATCTTTTCTAACAGCTACATAGTACTCCATTGTGTAAATGTACCAAAGTTCCTTTAACCAGTCATTTGTTCTCAGGCACTCAGGTTTTTTTTTTTTTTTTCAGATTCTGGTTATTGTAAAGAATGCTGCAAAGAACAATCAATTGCAGATGTCACTTTGACTATACTTTTTTGCCTTTCTGAGATATATTCCCAGGAGTGGTATTGCTGGGTCAAATGGGAGCACAATTTCTAATTTTTTGAGAATCGTCCACACAGTTTTCCAAAAAGGGTGAACCAGTCGGCATTCCCACCAACAGTGAAGGAGGGTCCCTTTCTTGCCACATCCGTGCCAACACCGGTTGCTTTTGTTCTTTTGGAGGTGGGCCAGTCTCTGTGGTGTGAGATGATATCTCATATCTCATTGTTGTTTTGATCTGCATCTCCCTGATGATTAGTGATGTAGAGCATTTCCTCATGTGCCTTTTAGCCATTTGTATCTCTTCTTTGAGAAAGTTTCTGTTCACTTCATCACTCCAATTTCTGATGGGGTTGGATGTTTTCTACTTGTGGAGTTCAATCTGTGCTTTGGCTATACTTTGCAAAAAAGTATAGCCGAAATGACATATATCCTTGATATCAACCACTTGTCGGACAGGTATTGGTGAGTATCCTTTCCCATTCTGTAGATTGTCTTTGTATTCTGGTCACTGTATCTTTTGAGGTGCAGAAGCTTCTTAATTTAAGATAGTCCCGTTTGTTTATCTCTGTTTCAAATTGGATGGTCAGTGGAGTGTCGTCTTTGAAGATATCGTTAGCCTCATTATCTTGTAGGCTTTTGCCAAAACTGTCTTCAATGTACCTTATGGATTCTGGCCTGATGTTAAGATCTTTAATCCATTTTGATCTGACTTTTGGACATGGTGTTATGTCGAGATCTAAGCCTATTTTTTTGCATGTGGTTGTCCAGTTATGCCAGCCAGCACCATTTGTTAAAGAGGATTTCCTTGCTCCACTTCACATTTCTTGCTCCCTTATCAAAGATTTGATGTTCATATCTTTGGGATTGTGTGTACAGATATTCCACCCTGTTCCATTGGTCTGTCGCCCTGCCTTTGTTCCAGTACCATGCTGTTTTAATTATTACCACTTCGTAATGAGTTTGAGTTTGGGGAGGGTAATGCATCCCCACGTCTTTTTCCCAAGGATTGCTTTAGCTATTCATGAGCGTTTGTTGTTCCATATGAATTTCAGGAGTGCTTGATCTATTTCTTTGAAGAATTTCATGTGTATCGTTATAGGGATCACATTGAATCTGTATAATGCTTTGGGGAGTATTGCCATTTTGACAGTGTTAATTCTTCTTATCCATCTCCTCCTAGTGGAGATTTGTGCTGTTTCTTCATACTATTGTGGTTGTCTACAGGTAAAACCTTGGAATTCACTAGCACTGTTCCCTCTGATTGTGGGAAAAGATTCTGGATAAAGTCGGTCGATGGTAATCACCCTTCTCCCCTTCTAGAATCTGACCTTCCTCCCAGACATTATTCTTTGGCTTATGACGGGCATCTAGTGATCGCTGGAGGAGGTGCTCTTTAATATTGGGCTTGTACAACTTCTTGCATAAAGGTCTTTTGTTAGAATTGGAGTCTGCCAGTGGATTATCGTATTGTAGTGGAGGTGTCCAGGATGTTTCCCACAGAATTAGGTGATAAAGGCTGGGATGTGATTAGAGAGATCTGGGAGTGGGAAATGTAACTGCGACCCACAGCCTGGAAGAAGGCCACGCCCACTCTGAGGAGGCCACGCCCCTGCGTGAATGCCACGCCCCCAGCCAGACCCAGAGCCCCAGGGACCTAGGAACCTGCAGAGGAGGGCGGGGCTGAAGAGGCAGATGGGAAGTCTGCAGGAACTCCGCAGGGGACAAGTTTCAGCACTCATAATTATGTTTAGAAAACAGTTCTTTAGAAATAAACTGAAGAAGATATTCCTCTCTATAATGGTTTTAATTAAACGTTTATTTTTATTTTTTCCAAGTACAGAATTCAGAAAAACTGATATTTTTAGGGTTTTAATTAATAATTCATAGAAATAATTTTTATAGTTTATTAAAGTATATGCAGAGCCTGGCAAGCTATCCATGGTCTATGCCAAATAGACCAAATTGATATGCCAAACCAGTAATAAATGGATCTCATTTCCCTAACCCTGAATATGCAGAGTCGAGAAGGATATGGAAGGAGAGGCTGATAAAACACCAAGGCAGACATAGGCTGCCAAAACGCAGAAAAACAAAAATGATTGTCTGTACTTTTAATGCTCGTACGCTGGCATCTGCTGCATCCATTGAAGACCTTATGGTACAAGCATGAAAGATCAAGTACGACATCATTGGTCTGACCGAAACGAGAAGACATCAATCCCATCATGATGTTTTTGACACTGGAGAAGAACTGTTCCTTGGAACATGTGATAAAAGAGGCGTCGGTGGTGTCGGTATCCTTGTCAACACAAACTTAGTCACGAGCATTGATTCATTCGAATGCCTAACAACCCGAATCGGACGATTACACTTGAATAAATGTGGCTCACTACCGGCAGTTTCTATCTTTGTTGTCTATGCACCAACATCCAGTTATGGTGAAAGAGAAACTGAGAAATTCTACATGGAGCTGGAGAAGTTCTATAAAGAAGATCACACCTTCTACAAGATCATTGTCGGTGATTTTAATGCCAAGATAGGACCAAGAAGATCAGTCGATGAACTCCACATCGGAACCCATGGCCTGGAATGGAACGAACAGGGTGACAGACTGTCTGAGTTCATCATGTCAACCAAAACCTTCCATGGTAACTCACAATTCCAAAAGGCTGAATCTAAACGTTGGACATGGGAGTCTCCAGATGGACGGTTCCACAATGAAATAGACCACATCATATTCAATTGGCGGTTTTGCCTAACCGATGTTGCTGTTGTCCCAAAATTCCAAACGGGCTCAGACCACCGTCTTCTTCGTGCAATATTCTACCTCACAGAACAAGGAGAAAAGAATGCAAGGTTTAAGAAGAGGACTCCAAGAACAACCACCAACTGGGAGCTCTTTGGCTCTATTGCGGCAACATGGGAAGATGCCGTCATTGACAACATTGATGAGGAATATGATTGAATGATTCAGCACCTCCATGATTGTGCAAGGAATGCCAAGAGAGAGATAACCACAAAAAACCGTCTTTCGTCGAACACTCTTGAACTTATTCGACAACGTGGCTTGGCACATGCCTCAGGCAACCACAAGCGAACATCCGAACTGGCAAAACAGTGCAGAGTAGCCATCAAGGATGACCTCAAAAATAGGAGAACAGCAGTACTGGTAGATGCAGCAGAAGCTGGGAAAAATATTCGTAATGCCCGCCTGTCCTTCACCAACTACAAAACCAAGATGATTGCCCTCCGACATCATGATGGATTTATCACATCTTCCAGAAGGGCAATGGAGAAGATTATTCATGACTTCTACTCAGATCTCTTTAATAGCCACATCCACTTGCCCACATACCACATACCACATGATGGATACGTCGTTCCCAATGTTCTCCCTTCCGAAATCCAACATGCCAACTCGTCGGTAAAGAAACAAAGAGCACCTGGCCCAGACAAGATCAGACCTGAACACCTGAAGAACTTACCATCAGTACTCATCAATATATTGGCTCAACTCTTCACACGCTACCTGTCTGAATGCAAGGTTCCATCCCAATGGAAAACCAGCAGGACTGTACTATTATATAAGAAAGGAGACATCCACGACATTGGCAACTATTGCCCAATCTGGCTATTGTCTGTCATCTACAAACTATTCACTCGAGTCATCCTGAATAGGATTAGCAGAACACTAGATGAAGGACAACCATGTGAACAAGCTGGATTCCGAAAAGGATTCAGTACCATCGACCATATCCACACAATAACCAAGCTCATTGAGGTATCTCGGGAATTCAAGATGCCGCTCTGTCTAACGTTCATTGATTTAAAGAAGGCCTTTGATTCTGTTGAGACGGAAGCGGTCATGGAAGCCCTAGCCAATCAGGGCGTACAAACTCAATACATCAGGATCCTTCGTGAGCTCTATTGCGCATTCACTACCAAGATCTCACCATTCTACAAAGAAGTAATCATCCATATCAAGAGAGGGGTTCGACAGGGTGAAACCATTTCACCAAAACTCTTCAGTGCCACCCTTGAGAACATCATGCGACGACTGGAATGGGAAAACATGTGGTGCTCTTCCCCTTCACATAAGTAAGTCCTGCCAGGAATTCAGAGAGATTATGCTCTTGTGATCATCTGCCTTATTTGCTAGAGTTATAAGTTATATGACTTACAGTGTCTTAACTTTTGACATACTTCCTCCAGGTTTCCAATTGTTTGTAATATGGTTACAGATATAATACCAATTGCTCTGTTAGCGCAGATAGAATCTCCCTGTATTTCTATTGTTACATTATTTTTGTAGAAGTATAAAATTTGTATGTAAATTGAAGTGACCTAATTTTTTATATATTATCAGAGACTCAGTCTTATATTCTGTTAATTATCTATTGAAAACAAACTTTGCTTGAAATTTATGGCTTAACCAATTTAAGCACATTTTAACTTTCATGAATTTTTATTCTGTTACAAAAATGAATCAGAATATGAAACTACTTAGGTTTTTTGCTCCCTCTGTAAGTGGAAGAATGTTTTTGTGGTTGTGAGGGGCTCAGTCATTCCCATGGATGCTCAGAGATCTGCTTCTGCACTCAGGTCCATTACTCTAGTCATTGTTCAGAGAACTGTATGGGACACTGAGAGTCAAATCCAGGTCAACCAAAAGGAAGGCAAGCACTCTCACTGCTGTCCAATCTCTCTGGCCCACCAAATGAAGTTTTAAAATGAATATCACTTCACAGTTTTGCAAATAATCTCAGAAAAATATTTATAAAAAGCTTTAATGTTGAATAATATTGTCACTATAAATTTTTATTTGAAACTGTAGTTTCATAATGAGTAGTACAAGGAACAATTTTCACCGTCTTTCATAACACTGAGAACCTTGAAATAAGGAATATTGATTTTTCATTTAAAGTTTCTTTCATAAGGAACATTCTTTTTATTTTTATAAATGGTTTAATGTGTATGTAACTCTATAATTCATATCCAATTGCTATCTATTTTGGTAAAAATCACTGGGATTGAATATTATATTTTCTATAGTTATAAAATATCCTATTTGACTTCCATCCTAATCTGTTTTAAAATGCCTTTGCTTTTAAAGGAAGCAAAACAATTTTTTTGCATTCAGTTCTTAAAGTTACAAACTCAGTCTCAGAAAGACAAGTATCATCATATTAATTAAAAAAATGTTTGGACTAGAAATAGCCTTACTGGTTGAACACCTGCCTTGCCTGCATCACAAATTCTATCCCAGACAAATTCTGCCTCACATTTTGGAGTGTGTTCCCTGACTCAGGTGTTATTCTGGTATGAGATTCAGGATGCAATCTATGTATACAGATCTCGAACGAATGTTGGAGGTGTACACATACCAAGAGTGCAGCACGAATGCAGTACAAAAACCAAGAGTGCAGCACTAATGCACATCATCAATGATAACAAGGACAAAATAAATAGAAGAGAAAACTATGTTCTCAGAATGAATCAAAATTTGTAAGCTATGGATATTAGTATGTTTATGAACACCTGCATAAGTATTTACATACAGATATGTTTTTTCTATAGATACAACTATAATATTAAGTGACATATTGATATTAATGTATGCATATAATACTTAGAAAGTTTTATCTTTAGTATATAGTTTAATAAGCATTATAAATACATAATTAAAATGATAAGTATGAGACTTAAGAAAACTATGTCTTATGTTCTATCACTTCTTTTTCTAGAATCACTTTTAACCCTTTTACATGACTAAGTTCATAACCCTTTATTTATTTTAACATTATTGTTACATTCTTAGTCTTTGATCGTTAACTTATGGTAGACTCTATTAAGTTTAATATTTTTAACTACCCCACATATACTTTTCAGAACAATTTTACTGTCACTATATAATAAATTTGATCATTTTGGTCATTTTTACTTTGGTTTGGGGGACACACCGGGCAGTGCTTGTGGATTACTCCAGGCTCTGCACGCAGAGTCACTCTTTATGCTGCACGGAGGACCATCTGAGGTGTCAGAAATTGAATTTGGGTCAACCATGTGCAAGCAAACCCCTAACACTGTACTATCTCTCCAGTCTATAAATTTGATCATTATGAAATTTATTATATTAGTGGCTGACCTGGGTTTTATTCCTCCACCCCACTTGGAGATCCAGGCAGGCTACCGAGAATATCCCACCCGAACGCCAGAGCCTGGCGAGCTCCCTGTGACATATTCGATATGCCAAAAACAGTAACAACAAGTCTCACAACGGAGGTGTTACTGGTTCCCGCTTGAGCAAATTGATGAACAGTGGGAGGACAGTGCTACAGTGCTACAGACTAGCCAATGGATATATATTCACAACTGTGACATCCAGTAACATAAAATTCCCTTTCCTTTTTTTTTTCCCCTGGGATTATGTGTGGTGACTGGGATCAGACCTAGGATGCCAGCAAGCAAGGCAAACACCTTACTCTACTCTTTCGGTCCCTGTCTCCTGTTTTAACACTACAGTAAAATATAGTTTTGCTTTGTGATAGCTCTACTTTATAATGATAATTTATTTAGTTTAGGATTAATATAAATCTCTTATAGCTGTTTCAGCTGAATCAGCTGTAACTACTTAATTATTTGATTTCTATACAAAGGCAAACACCTTGAGATCTTTTTAAGTATCTACCTCCCATACATTTAGCTTTTTATCACTGGGGCAAAAAAGGATTTATGGTTCCATATATAGAAGAATATAAAGTTTGATCTTATGAAAGCAATAATGGAAGTGTGCTTATTGAAAAAATACTTTTCAAGTTATTAGGCACAATGAACTTATCTAGACTCCTATTGCCCTTAATATTCATTTTTCAGCAGTAAGGAAAATTTTGGTGTCAAATTTCTCTTTAGACACATGAAGAGCATAGGAGAAGACAGAGCAGCATCCCACTAGATTTCCACTGGGCGTAGTTTTATCATCTTTCTCCCAGTAATTAATTATTCTAAGAGCAAATTTAAGTTTAGAAATAAATTAGCAAACCTGGATAGTTATTAACCATCAATTCTTAGTGATTTATCTATCTATTTATAGGAGAAAATTATCATGCTATTAGTTGTAATTGTATACGAAGAATAATTTCTGGGGCCAAGTCCATGTAACCACATTATTCTTGGGTCTCAAGATGTTATAGGTAGTCTTGGGAAATTGAATTGCTAGAATCCAAACAGGTTTTGTGTTCAGAAAAGGTATTTACAGGATATTTAATATTTAAGAAAGAAATGTGCAATCATAGAAAAGCAGAACTTCATGTTAGAACTACTTCAAAATCTTTATTTAAAATAATATATTTTGGAGCATTAAGCCGAAGAGAAGGACAACATGGAGGGCGGGATCCACAGATCCCGAAGGAAAAAAAAAAAAACAGGTTCCAAAAAGAGCCGAGATCATCGGGAAGTCCCAGATGGGGTAGGTACCGCATCCCGCCTCCCCCAGATGGAACCCCGGTGACCAGAAACCTCTACAAGCACAGCTCGAGTATGCGGGAACTAGGACTTTTCCTCAAAACCGCGCGGCCGCTTATGCGGCCGCGCAACATCTCTCTATATACAAAGTGATCCATGGGAAGTAAACCACCTAACGTTTCTCTCTGAAAATCATAGTTAAGCTTTGAGCACGGCCACAGCCCCAGAAACACAAGTACTTAATGCATAACCCAGCAGCTTGGAGCAGAAAAGTGAACGGGTTATGTGTTAACCCAGGCCATCAAGTCTGCCAGAGGGGAAAGGGTGTTGGTCCCTTCCGCCCTCCCCCCTCTGGAAAGAAAGGTGGCGGCCACATGGGAGCCTTGTGGACAGCAGGTATGAGCCGGGGGTGTGGGGGCGACTAAAACCTCATGGGAAGGGGGGCGTTCCGGTCCGTCCTTCACGCCCTACCGAGGCCACCAGTTGCCCCCCACGAGCGGCTCTCCAGCACGGCCACAGCCCCAGAAGCACAAGGACTTAATGCAGAACCCAACAGCTTGGAGCAGAAAAGTGAACGGACTATGCGTTAATCCAGGCCATCAAATCTGCTGGAGGGGAAAGGGTGTTGCCCCATTCGCCCTCTCCTCTCTGGAAAGAAAGATGGCGGCCACATGGGAGCCTTGCGGACAGCAGGCATGAGCCGGGGGAGTGGGGGCGACTAAAACCTCATGGGAAGGGGGGCGTTCCGGTCCGTCCTTCACACCCTACCGAGGCCACCAGTTGCCCCCCACGAGCGGCTCTCCAGCACGGCCACAGCCCCAGAAGCACAAGGACTTAATGCAGAACCCAGCAGCTTGGAGCAGAAAAGTGAAAGGACTATGCATTAATCCAGGCCATCAAGTCTGCCAGAGGGGAAAGGGTGTTGCCCCATTCGCCCTCTCTTCTCTGGAAAGAAGGATGGCGGCCGCATGGGAGCCTTGTGGACAGCAGGTATGAGCCGGGGGTGTGGGGGCGACTAAAACCTCATGGGAAGGGGGGCGTTCCGGTCCGTCCTTCACGCCCTACCGAGGTCACCAGTTGCCCCCCATGAACGGCTCTCCAGCACGGCCACAGCCCCAGAAGCACAAGGACTTAATGCAGAACCCAGCAGCTTGGAGCAGAAAAGTGAAAAGACTATGCGTTACTCCAGGCCATCATGTCTGCCCGGAGGGGAAAGGATATTGGTCCCTTCCGCCCTCCTCCCTCTGGAAAGAAAGGTGGCGGCCACATGGGAGCCTTGTGGACAGCAGGTATGAGCCAGGGGTGTGGGGGCGACTAAAACCTCATGGGAAGGGGGGCATTCCGGTCCGTCCTTCACGCCCTACCGAGGTCACCAGTTGCCCCCCGCGAGCGGCTCTCCAGCACGGCCACAGCCCCAGAAGCACAGGGACTTAATGCAGAACCCGGCAGCTTGGAGCAGAAAAGTGAAAGGACTATGCGTTAATCCAGGCCATCATGTCTGTCTGGAGGGGAAAGGGTGTTGCCCCAGTCGCCTTCTCCTCTCTGGAAAGAAAGATGGTGGCCGCATGGGAGCCTTGTGGACAGCAGGTATGAGCCGGGGGAGTGGGGGGGCGACTAAAACCTCATGGGAAGGGGGCGTTTCGGTCCGCCCTTCATGCCCTACCGAGGCTACCAGTTGCCCCCCACTAGCGGCTCTCCAGCACGGCCACGACTCCAGAGCACAGAAACCAATTTCTTAACTATCTGACTTTCAGTAGAAATACTTCCAGGGTCAATAAGTAAAATAGCAGAAATCCAAAACCAACATTTAATTCTTGAACCCAGCTGTAGAAAGCAAATCACGTCACAATGCTTTTTCAGCATGTCTGATTTGGGGGGGGGGTAAACTCTAAATTATAGTGGTGAATCTTTTATTGAAACAATGAATCTAATCAAAGCAGATAGAGTGTTAACTAGAATTCATCTGCCCCACAGGGACTGGGAGGGGTGGGGGGTGGGGTTTTATTGGGGTTCTTCATGGTAAAAAAAACAGTATTGGTAAAGGGAAATGTGTTTGATATTTGCATGACTGAGACCTAAACCTGAAAGCTTTGTAACCTTTCCCAAGGTGATTCAATAAATAAAAAAAAATAAAAAAAAATAAATAAAAAAAAATAATATATTTTGTGGTAGTTCTAGTTGATTATCTGAAATCAACTCTTATCCTAATGCTGATGACTCTTGATCTAAAAATCAACTTTTTGTTTTCAATGATCATATTACTAATGAATAAATGAGTTTTCATTAGTTGTGGGAATAAATGAGTCTTATGAGATGTAAATGATTTTTTTACTTCTCTAATAAGGATTTATTAGAGAAGTAAACAAAAAAGTAAATTTAATAAGACTTTATTAACTAAAGAGTGAACTGAAATAGTCTCAGGAACCAATTGATGACTCCAGCTGAAATAGCTGGAACCTCTGAGACGACTGGTCCTGTATCACTTAAAGTTTTTCAATGTATAGAAGGCAGTTTCATACCTTGAATAAACGTATTAAATATTGAAAATACATATTCTATATTAGGTGGCATGTAATTAATTTATGAGGAAAAGTTAAAAAAAGCACTCTGAATTTTCAATGGCAGTGACTTGCAGTAGTGAATTTAAATTGTCTGAAATAAAAAAGTCAGTAATTGAATATTTAATGAAGGTAAGGGCTTGACTCTGTGTACTTTCAGTATCTATACAGCACTTAATCACTTAACTTCCCGTTAGTCGTTGATTTGCTCGAGCGTGCGCCAGTAACGTCTCCATTTGTCCCTGTCGCGTGCTAGTGTAGCCCAATGGCATCTATTCGCTCCGGGAACATGAAGGGCCTCAAACCTATCATTCATGATCTTGACGAAGAAGTCTGACCATCTGGTAGGTGGGCAGCCACACGGTCTTTTGACATCCTGTGGAATCCAGTCGGTAACAGCTCTAGTCCAGCAGTCATCTTTAAATCTCATTACGTGACCAGCCCATCTGATTTTCGACACCTTGGCAAATGAGACAGCGTCCCTGATTCTTGATCATCGACAGATGTCAGAACTCCGGATTCTTTCTCTCATTTGAGTGAAACGTGATATTCCAAGCATAGCTCTTTCTATTCTTCTTTGGGAGACCTGAATAGCGTTCTCATCCTGTTTGCGTAGGGCCCAGGTCTCTGAGGCATATGTTAATGCAGGAAGAACAGTGGAATCAAAGAGATGTGCCCAGAGCCGGAGGTTCTTCATCCTCTTAGCTATTTCTTCGACGTTCTTGAAGGCGTTCCAAGCCGCTCTCTTCCTCCTGCGCAGCTCGGGTGCCAGGTCATTTGTCATGTTGACCTCTCAACCTAGGTACACATAGCTATTGCATTCGGAGATGGTCGTTCCATTGAGAGTGAATGGGGCGTCAGGAATGAGGCTGTTTCTCATAAACATTGTCTTCGTAAGATTCAGCAGTCATCACTGTAGTCCTAACTTTCCACACTAACGGTCAAAGTCGGCCAGCATTTGTGCTGCTTGGCTGATGTTTGGTGTTATTAAAACAATGTCATCAGCAAAGCGGAGGTGGTGTAGTTGCCGACCATCTATCTTCACTCCCATTCCTTCCCATTCTAGTCATTGCATGATGTTCTCGAGGGTGTCACTGAAGAGTTTCGGTGAAATGGTATCACCTTGCCACACCCCTCTCTTGACATCAACGATCACTTCTTTGTAGAATGGTGACATCCTGGTAGTGAATTCGCAATACAGCTCACGGAGGATCCTGATATATTGGGCTTGAATGCCCTGATTGGCTAGGGCTTCAATGACTGCTTCCATCTCAATAGAATCAAAGGCCTTCTTTAAATCAATGAACGTTAAACAGAGTGGCATCTTGAATTCCCGAGAAACCTCAATGAGCTTGGTTTTCGTGTGGATATGATCGATGGTGCTGAATCCTTTGCGGAACCCGTCTTGCTCGCATGGTTGTCCTTCATCTATTGTTCTGCCAATCCTATTTAGGATGACTCGAGTGAACAACTTGTAGATGACACATAATAGGCAGATCGTATCTATACATAGTTTGTGTATACATGAGAATTGCACATCAGAGGGAACAAGAGGCAGATTCACAGTTGTCATGAACTCTAAGGGCTCTTATTGCAAGCATCTTACATGATTATTACTAGCTTTCTCAATCTACTTTTTAAATTTTATTTTAGGATACCATGATTTGCTACAACCATTAATGGAAGGGTTCTATGCAGAGTATTGCCAACAGCCTCTGCCAGTGTCTGGTTCCCTCCCTCTGTCTCAGTATTCCTTCGCCCCATTTTTTTACATCTTTCAGCTCAATGTCTTCTAAATAAATTGGAGGAGAGTTTAGTTAGTCATATTACCGTAATTTTAATCATCTCAAACAAAGTGCCAAGCCCAAATGCTCAAAACACCCATAAAATAGCCGCATGCCTCATATTAAATTCTCTTTATTATAATCTGAGGTTAAAATCAACAGTGTATACTCTGCTAATTGATACATCAGAGATTCACAAATTTTAGTCAGACTTGTTAATAATGTCCTGCTGGCAGTTAGTGGCATGATCATTAGTAAAGAGGTCTTCATACTGGTGAGTGCGGACAGTACCTGTGAGGTTCTGCCAGCATTTTCATTCATAATCTGTGTTACTTGTCAAATTTGCAGAGCTGGACAGAATGCAAGCAGAAAGTGTCAGTGTTCAAGCTGATACCAGCTCAACTTGGGTAGTGTTTAAACTAATGGCCTTTCTTCTCTTGCACTGAAATACCTCTAGGGATAAAGAGTTTACATAACATCAGAGGCAATAAAGCTAACAGAAACATTTTGTTGTTTTAGTTCCCTACTATTCACCTACATCTTTAGATGGAAGAGAACCTGATTTGAAAAATTTACAATGACAGTTTGCTTGGCACTATAACTCAGACTATTGCAAACGCTTCCAGCAATAGTCAGATTCAGTTGATTTTTGCCTATTCAGAATGAATTAATCCAGTTGGATTATTTATAATTCAGAGAAATGTCGGGTTTTAGAGATAATTATCATTAAAGGGTTTTTTTTTTTTTTTTTTTGCTTTTTGGGTCACACCTGGCGATGCACAGGGGTTTCTCCTGGCTCTGCACTCAGGAATTACTCCTGGCGGTGCTCAGGGGACCATATGGGATGCTGGGAATTGAACCTGGGTCGGCCGCATGCAAGGCAAACGCCTTACCCGCTGCGCTATCATTCCAGCCCCCTAAAGGTTCTTTTTAACTGATAAGTTGTGAAATACTTTTAGAAAAACATTTTTAATGAAAAACACCTCTTCAGTAATATTGTGCCTTTCAATTTTTAGTTTTTAACATGAAAAATTACAGTTCTTAGCAGTTCTCCTTCATATTTAGTTGTTATGCATCAAACTCTGTGAGTTAGTGAAAAATTCTTATTCTAGATGAGTATAAAGCTGTGACTGATGTGAGTCACATTTTTCTTTAGATTTCTTTAAGTCTCATTTGTTTATATGCCTATAAAATTGATTTTTAACATGTCACTTTCAAATCAATGACTTAGTTCTTGCACATGAAAATTCTTGCTATTCCACATGTAAAGCTAAATGTCATTGTCTGCAAAATTAAAAATTATTATGATTTTTCACAACTGTGATGTTTCCAGTTCTATTTCTTATCCTAGGTAAAGGTAAAGGTAAAGGCCCTCCCGTTGATCGTCGATTTGCTCGAGCAGGCCCAGTAACGTCTCCATTGGAGACTTTGTTGTTACTGTGTCTGGCATATCGAATACTCTCGGCAGCTTGCCGGGCTCTCCAAACTTTAGTTTTCTTCATCTTAATAGATTATGTTGGCTCTTCTCTCTCCTTCCCCCGCTTTTTTTTCCTCTTCACCTCCCAGAGTCTCTCAATAGAGTTCTCTGGTACTTAAACTCAAAACAAGTAGTACAGTTAAATAGAGGACAGTCAAGATAGGGGGAATGATGTTTATATAACTTATCTGAACTATCTCAGAGTCCAATTTCACAAGCCATTAACACTTTGAAAGGGGAAATTAATTTGAGTGTCTGTCATACTCTAAAATGGGGGACAAAAATGTTAAAAAATATTGTTCAGTAACTCTGGAGAGACAGTTTGATGGAAGATTCATTATAATATGAAATCAGGAGATGAATTCTCAGAAAAAAATGGTAGATTTTCTTTAAAGTATTCATTGAAAACTTAAAAAATTCTTTCTTTGTCGTTGGAGAATATTAAGACAAGTGGTTAAAAAGAAGATGTATACTTCCCAGGGAGTTTTCTAATGAATTCAGTAATAAATAATAACATGTAGGTTATGTAGAATAAATGTAGCAACAGAGACCTTTAAAGACATAACGAATCAGTATCAGAATACAATATCATGGGAAGATATACTTTTAAATAAATGTCAAAAATTACAAATTCAATTTTAAAAGGATTAGCTACACAAGAAAACTAAGTGATCAGGAACTGACTAGATGCTTACTACCTATAGTAATTATTTAGTGAATAATAAGGAGGAAACTGTAGTTTCAAACTTTTTCTCTTATTTTAAAACTGAGGTCATAGCGAAATCACAGCAGGTAGGGCATTTGTCTTGCACACAGCTGATCCGGGTTCAATTCCTCCTCCCATCTTGGAGAGCCAGGCTAGCTACTGAGAGTATTCCCCCCACACGGCAAAACCTAGCAAGCTACCTGTGACGTATTCGATATGCCAAATACAGTTAACAACAAGTCTCACAATGGAGAAGTTACTAGCACCTGCTCAAGCAAATTGATGAACAATGAGAGGACAATGCTATAGTGCAGTGCTATTTTAAAACTGAGATCACACTCAATCACTTAACTTCCCGTTAGTCGTCGATTTGCTCGAGCGGGCGCCAGTAACATCTCCATTTGTCCCTGTCGCGTGTTAGTGTAGCCCAATGGTATCTGTTCGCTCTGGGAACATGAAGAGCCTCAAACCGATCGTTCATGATCTTGACGAAGAAGTCTGACCATCTGGTAGGTGGGTGGCCACCCGGTCTTTTGACATCCCGTGGAATCCAGTCAGTAACAGCTCTAGTCCAGTGGTCGTCTTTAAATCTCATTACGTGACCAGCCCATCTGATTTTTGACACCTTGGCAAATGAGACAGCGTCCCTGATTCTTGATCGTCCATGGATGTCGGAACTCCGGATTCTTTCTCTCATTTGAGTGAAACGTGATATTCCAAGCGTAGCTCTTTCTATTCTTCTTTGGGAGACCTAAATAGCGTTCTCATCCTGTTTGCGTAGGGCCCAGGTCTCTGAGGCATATGTTAATGCAGGAAGAACAGTGGAATCAAAGAGATGTGCCCAGAGCCGGAGGTTCTTCGTCCTCTTAGCTATTTCTTCGACGTTCTTGAAGGCGTTCCAAGCCGCTCTCTTCCTCCTGCGCAGCTCGGGTGCCAGGTCATTTGTCATGTTGACTTCTCGACCTAGGTACACATAGCTGTTGCATTCGGAGATGGTCGTTCCATTGAGAGCAAATGGGGCATCAGGAACAAGGCTGTTTCTCATAAGCATTGTATTCGTAAGATTCAGCTGTAGTCCTACATTTCCCCACTCACGGTCAAAGTCGGCCAGCATTTGTGCTGCTTGGCTGATGTTTGGTGTTATTAAAACAATGTCATCAGCAAAGCGGAGGTGGTGTAATTGCCGACTGTAAAATCTTATCACGCCGAAGGTTGTGTGTTCACGGGTTCACTGGATGGCACTGTCTCACCGCCTGCGTTCGGTGCTCTTGAGCTGCTGTGTGAGGCCTGGGTCGGAACGGCTGTTGGCCAAGGGCAGACGGAAGAAGAAACAGGGCCAGGCCGGTCTATATCAATAGTAGTTTATTCCAGTCCTCTTCACTCCTGTCTTTCTCTGCCTCCTTCTCTCCTGGGCCCCAGTCTTGGAAGCTCTCTCCTTCTGGCTCTGACTCTGGATCTCTGGAGCCTGAGCTCTCTTGCTTCTGACTCCCTTTCCGAGCTTACGTCTTAGTTTATATAGCAGTCACCTAAGGCGGTGACATAAAGGTGGGTTGAATACTGACGAATCAACAAAGAGAGGTAAGACCACTCCTCCAGGAGATTAACTCAAGGATAAAATCTCATCTACAGAGATTACTTCAGATTACTAGGAGATCCACCCAAGGGTGGGATCCCAACAAGGGTGTGTTCTTCCCTCAGTTAGTAATCTACTTAAATAGTTGTAATAATCTACTTCTAATATTTCTAGCAATGTCATTCTGTATGAGCACAGTAAGAGATATAAATTTAGTTTGGTTCTTCCTGAGAATATCTCACTATACATTTCGCAGTCCTCAGGCCAGGTTAATCTTCCTAGCTCCAGCAGGGTCCTAGTCTCGTCGTTACTTACTTTTGGATCATGACAGCATTTGTCCATAATCATGCCCTCAACTTATAGTTGAGTATCGTGGCTCTTTGGCCTGGCCCATTTCGATGCCAGGGTAGCTCACTGCTTGCCCTGGGTCCATTCAGTCCCTCGTCGGGACACTGCTTTTGGGGTGCTAGGAACTAAGGGCAACGGAGTCAAGAAATCAGATGCCCAGGAGTAAATATTATTCGGAGTCAATCAACTCCCAAGTTACAAAGCATAATATTAACTGTCTTCCTGTGTCCACACAGAAAGGACATTGCTTACAATACAAGTTCAGTGTTCTTAGATGGGTGTGACCTGACAAAACTAAGCTACCTGAGGAAGGACAAAAGAGTGTTATCATACAGCCGACCATCTATCTTCACTCCCATTCCTTCCCATTCCAGTCGTCGCATGATGTTCTCGAGGGTGGCACTGAAGAGTTTCGGTGAAATGGTATCACCCTGCCGCACCCTTCTCTTGACATCAACGATCACTTCTTTGTAGAATGGTGACATCCTGGTAGTGAATCCGCAATACAGCTCATGGAGGATCTGATGTATTGGGCTTGAATGCCTTGATTGGCTAGGGCTTCAATGACCGCTTCCGTCTCAACAGAATTAAAGGCCTTCTTTAAATCAATGAACATTAAACAGAGCGGCATCTTGAACTCCCGAGAAACCTCAATGAGTTTGGTTATTGTGTGGATATGGTCGATGGTGCTGAATCCTTTGCGGAACCCAGGTTGCTCGCATGGTTGTCCTTCATCTAGTGTTCTGCCAATCCTATTTAGGATGACTCGAGTGAACAACTTGTATTGTTCATTCGAGTGAACAATATTCCATTGTCTTGTAGAAATGGTGCAGTTCAATGGATTTTGCCAAAAATATGCATGTTTTTAAGTAACACAACCAGTTAAGATATAGAATGTTGCCTTCAACATTGGCACTTGTTGGCACTTGTTCAGCATGTGGTACATCTGGATTTGATCCTCAGTACCCAATACAGACCTCCAGGTTCACCAAGTGTGATTCTCTAAGAGGTGTATGTCCTAAGCGCTGTGTAGTATGCCACACCCCAAAGATTCTGGATTATATTACAATCTTTCTCCATTGGTCCAACTCAATGATTTTTGTGGGGCTTAATTTGTGATTCATCTCATTTTCTAATTTACAAAGTCTATGTATGCTATTTAGAGTTATAGCTACTAATGTGAATTCAAGAGTTCATAAACAATAACAATTGATTTGGTGAAATCTTTACATTCTAAACAGCATTTTCTGGTTCCCTGAAATCTTTTTCTAGTCTTCTGCTAAGAGGCAGGAGAATATACACTTTTGATGCAATGTTTATTTCTAGCACTATTATCATTGATAATTTGGTCATAATTCCTGGGAAATAAATAGTTCATTTGCCATTATATGCAGATGTAATCATATTTTTGAACTGAGTAAAATTATAGATAATGAGAGGAAAAGAACAATTAACCAAGTTCAAACTGTGAAAACTGTGTATTCACATGTTGAAAATATCTGTTAAGGAATCAGCATTTTCAGATTCTTTATTCTACATTAATCTTAAATGAACAAATAACATTGTCCCCTATGAAAATTTTACTTATTACAATGTAATTTAAATAAGAGTGTTTTTATAGTTACCTAAGAATTTACTCGAGCAGGCCCAGTAACGTTTCCATTGGAGACTTTGTTGTTACTGTGTTTGGCATATCGAATACTTCACGGGGAGCTTGCCAGGCTCTGCCGTGCGGGCGAGATACTCTCGTTAGCTTGCCGGGCTCTCTGAGAGGGGCGGAGGAATCGAACTTGGGTCGGCCATCTTGGCTGCATGGAAGGCAAACGCCATACCACTGTGCTATCGCTCCAGCCCCAACATTAATAAAAAATTTTAATTTACCTTTACCTTTAATTTAATTTAATGAATAAATTAAATAAACAATAATCTATAATTATCATATAATATTTAATATATAATTATATAATAAATTATTATAATAAATAAAATTAAATAAAATAAATATAATAAATAAAATTAAATAAAATAAATTGAATTAAAAATTAATAGATGAATAAATTTAATTTAATAAATTAAATTATCTGTATTAAAATATCTGTTCAGGAGATGTATGCAAAATAGATAGGGCTGGAGCGATAGCACAGCGGTAGGGCGTTTGCCTTGCACGCAGCCAACATGGCCTACCCGAGTTCGATTCCTCCTCCCCTTTCAGAGATCCTGGCAAGCTACCGAGAGTATCTCGCCTGCATGGCAGAGCCTGGCAAGCTCCCCGTGACGTATTCGCTATACCAAACACAGTAACAAGTCTCACAATGGTGATGTTTCTGGGCCCGCTCAAGTAAATCAATGAACGTTATATGCAGATGTAATCATATTTTTGAACTGAGTATTTTGTCACTGATAGTGACAGTGACTAGAACATAGATTGTTGCTGTTTATACTGAAAACTATAGCTTGAGTTTAACTTCTAGTGTTTCTTTTCAGTGAATTGAATCTATTAAGATGTCTGTGTAATTTACAATGAATAATTTATGAGAACAATTAATGACACATTATTATTAAAATCATAAAGAACTAATTCTATTTGTGTCTTATGAAGAACAAGTTTTCTATTGTAGTGAAAATTCAGTTTTGATGCAGTGTTTTTTTTTAAGCACTGTAATTATTGGTAATTTGGTCATAATTCCTGGGAGATAATTTGTATGTCATTACATGCATATGTAATCTATTTATACCCTGGATTCCATTTTTGATGGAATATTGCTAAGTTGTTACAAGCAGTCATATCAATTCTTTACAGTAAATGAGTAGGTTGGAGAATAGTTCTTATATCATGATTGGCTTTGAGTTAAATGTTTTTTTCCTTACTTTCTTAAAAAAATCTGTGCCTCAATAGATAACATTTTGTGTAATTTTAATAATATAATTACATTCTGGAATCTCCAAGATTTCTATTTAATTTTTTTTAGTTTGATATGCCAGACACAGTAACAACAAAGTCTCCAATGGAGACGTTACTGGGCCCGCTCGAGCAAATCGACGATCAACGGGAGGGCCTTTAGGGGGGACCTTTTAATGTACTTTTATATACACAATGGTTTACTAAGTATTGCTGGAGCGATAGCACAGCGGGCCGGGTGTTTGCCTTGCATGCGGATGACCTGGGTTTGATTCCTCTGCTCCTCTTGGAGAGCCCAACAACCTACCGAGAGTATCTTGCCCACACAGCAAAGCCTGGCAAGCTTCCTGTGGCATATTTGATATGTCAAAATCAGTAACAACAAGTCTCACAATGGAGATATTACTGGTGCCTCCTCGAGCAAATTGATGAACAATGGGAGGACAGTGCTACAGTGCTACAATGGTTTATATAAACCTAGATTATATGGACAGTTGTGTGACACAGAAACATTGTGTATCTGTAGGTTTTCCAGTTAGATGGCCATAAACTTTTATAATCTTTGTATTTTTATGTTATCTGTTGGTATTTGGTGTCTCTATCTTTTGATTTTATTAATTAAGGTTTTCTCTATTTTGTTCTTAATGATCCTCTCAAAAAGGATTTTAATTTTGTTATTTTTTTCTTTTAAGTAAATAGCTCTTGATTTTTTTTGAGAAATTTTATCATTTTTATTTGATTTATTTATTTATTTATTTATTTTGCTTTTTTGGGTAGTGCCCGGCTATGCACAGGGGTTTTACTCCTGGATCTGTACTCAGGAATTACTTCTGGTGGTACTCAGGGGACCATGTGGGATACTGGGAATCAATCCCAGGTTGGTTGTGTGCAAGGCAAATGCCCTACCCGCTGTATTATCACTCCAGCCCCTATTTGATTTAGTATTTCTCTAATTTTTATTTCCCTTCTTCTGCAATGGTACTGTTTATTATTTTTCTTATTCTGATGCTCTTTTGAAGTTTAGTTTGTCTTTGCACTTTTTTTCTTTATTGAGGAAGAACTGTATTGCATTAATTTCTCTCTTAATCTTGCCTCTGTTGCATTCTATAAGATCTGATTGCTCATCTCATCAAGTTTTGTGTCTAGATATTTTTAAAAATTGTTTATATTATCCAAGAAGCTTCAGAAACAGTTGTAGTTGTCGCCACACATTTGAACATTTTTGTAGGTCATTTCTAGATTTTCAGCTCTGTGGTCAGAAAATAATGCTCACTATTATTTCCATTTTCATATTTTTATTTAAGTATTTTTAATAGTCAGCATATGCTAGTCTTGAGAATGTTTTACATGCATTTGAGAACACATAGTCATTTATTGGGATAGGAATTTGTGTGTCTTTTAAATCTTTAGGAACTAAAATTTAAAGCCATTATTTGCCTGTTAATTTTCTGTTTCTATGATCTATCTACTGATATAAGTTGATAAGTGGTATATTGAAATACTTTACTGCAATAAAGTTACAATCAATGTCATATTTTATATTATTAAGTTTCATATTTTATATTTTCCATTAATGGGGCTAGAGTGATAGCACGGAGGTAGGGCGTTTCCCTTATGCGCAGCCAGCCTGGCCCAGCCGAGTTCGATTCCTCCACCCCTCTCGGAGAGCCCAGCAAGCTACCGAGAGTATCTCACCCTCACGGCAAAGCCTGGCAAGCTCCCCGTGACGTATTCAATATGCCAAACACAGCAACAAGAAGTCTCAAAGTGGAGACGTTACTGGACCTGCTCGAGCAAATCGATGAACAATGGGAAGACAGTGCTACAGTGCAGTGATGGTGACATAAATATTAAAATAGATATATCCTGCTGATGCATATGTGCTAATTGTTTTTTTTTCTTTTTAACTTTTATAACTCAAAGTCTAATTAAGCACGTATAAATGCATCAGTTTCTAGCATCCCTAGGACAGATAACAACTTTTAATATAATAAAAACTTGCAAATTTGTATCCATTCTATATTTATAATTGTACTACTTTGTATTACAGAAAATAAAAATATTTACAAAATCGTTGATTTATAAAATAAAACAAATAGCATACTTTAGATATTCTAAGTTTTATTCTGATTAGAGTTATAAACTTATATTTATACTTATGTGGTCAAAAAATTCTTATATTTGTATTATTTGTGATTTACAAGTTAATACTTATTTTATATTTTGATGGCTACTTTTTCAGATAGCACTTTTGAATAAAATATATCTTTAGAGCTGAAGCAATAGCACAGGGTGTAGGGCATTTGCCTTGCATGAGACCAACCCGGGTTCAATTCCCAGCATCTCATATGGTCCCCTGAGCACTGCCAGGGGTAATTCCTGAGTGCAGAGCCAGGAGCAACCCCTGTGCACCACCGGATGTGACCCCAAAAGCCATATAAATATTTTTAATTTCATAATTAACTGTGCAAACTCTTCTTATTTATGCATTCATGTAGTTATGTAGTGTTTGCTTGAACACAATACCTCACACATTCAAATTCTACTGGAACTGGAGAATACAGTGGTAAAGCTTTTGCCTCATGTACAAACCTGGGTTTTAGAGCTCTAATAGCCATAAGAAAAAACTTAGATAGACCAAAAATAGAAATTTAGAGTTTTACAGTCAAAATTGAACTACTGAAAGGGATATAATTCCTTAGTGTGTTGATATGCACTGAATTAGCCTTTCAGTGTCTTAGTTTTCTCATTTATATTAGTATAAATGGCAGTGAATTATGTGACACATAGTGTTTGGAAGTGTTAGCTCTGTTCCTATCTTCTCCTCTCAGCTGACTTGATATGAATCAGTTTTAACTGCTACCCTACTACCATTAAATAAAACTGAGCTCTACAATTACTTCGCAATGCAGATGGTGCTAGAGTGTTCTTAACTTTTTCCATTCATATTGAAATAAATCATTTATAGAGGTAGAGAATACCGGATTGACTTGAATACTCTTTGATTTACTGTTGAGGTTCTGTGTTAAGGACTCTGCCAGTCTTAGTCTCTGCCAATCTTTCTGTTCTACTTCAAAGACACTACAAAGGCTGCAGGGTAAACATTCCTGAAACACTTTTACTAAAGTCTGTGATTTTTTTCTGAGAACTTTAATAAGAATTATGACATTCAAATGCAAATGAAGTACAAAGGAAAACACAGTGCCAACAGTTATACCTAATAGAATAACGAAGTGTTCATGAATATTTACTAGACACAATTGATGTTTTCCTGTTCTTTAACATAATTATTAACTCTTCTGTCATAGATGTTATTTGAGCTTTGTTATTTCTTAGAATTTAAGTATGAGGAAATTACTAATTAGAATACTTACATTCCTCTCAAAACAAATATGTAAAAGTCTTAAAGAGTCTCTCCTGAAAGCTTCAACAAATTGTAAAATATCTTGAGCTTTGAACTTTATGATTCACATGAAGTTCACAGTAACACAGGCAGAAAACTCTAAACGTCTTAAATTGTATAGAGAGGCAGATTGCACATATAAATACCTCTACATACTACATACTTGGATACATATATACTACACAGTACATGTGAATAGATCCCATATCACAAAACACATAGTTGTTTTTGTTTAGAACACACCTGGTGGTACTCAGGGCATATTCAGTTCTGTGCTCAGAGGTCACCCCCTATGGTACTTGGAGAGAGGTGGTAGCCTTGTAAGCCTCCAACATGCAAAGCGTGAACACTAGCCTTTTGACTAACCTCCCTAGTCCAATAATTCTTGTCTTAGAATGTACACTCTGAGAGAATAGACAGAATAAAAAATGGAGCACAGGTGGTATACATAATAAATGTGTGTTTATAGCGGGCAACCTACAAACCCCAAACAGAGCAAAGGGAGCCCGGGGACCACATCTAATAACACTTTGCAAACAAGGCCTGATGGTTAAACCTTAAGCACCAGTGATGAGTAGCTGCTTTGGTCCTGCAGTGTTAGGGAACCACCAGCGTCATTGTATCAGTTTGTGGGGGCCTCCTGAAACTTGTGTTCTGGGAAAGGCATGAACTTCCAGAATTTCACTCAGTCGCATGTATTACTGGTGAATTATCTTCCTGGCTCCAATTAATGAGGTTTGTAAAGACCATGAAGATAGGAAATAATAAATAGAGAAGGCTTTGTTTCATTTTATTCCTACACCTGTAAAACACCCCTGAGAAATGAGGATTACTTTTCTGACTTATACAGAGACTTGAAGTACTTTGAATAGGTTCACAGAAAATTATTCAAGGAAATGAAATAAGTCTGAACTATACTAAAGTGGAAAGAATTAGAAAAAATACTGGAGGGATTGGCCATAACTAGTGGTAGGGGTCACTCCTGGTCATAATTTGGTACCACCAAGGAACAAGCTGACCATGTACAGGCAATAACCTTAATTCGTCTACTCTATCCAGTCCTAACTTTGAAAATTGATCATTAGGCAAAAATGATATATGGAATACAGGAGAGTCACGTTCCATATACATCATATATAGAGGTGCTTAAGGGCAACAACCATACCATTCAGAATTTTAAAATAAAGATACAAAAATGTTGAATGGGATTAAATAATAATTTGCTTAATTATTGTAAATTGTCACAGACATATATTCAACCTAGACTAAAAAATAAACATAATCAACAAAATGTAACCCAAGTGCTTGACCTCACTCTATGAGGTTTTGAGACTTCATGATTGTTTTTAGTTGTCCTAACTTCCACACTTCCATGTGTAGCCACTAAGTCATTGTGTCTGTGTCTTATCCAAAGGAAGGTGTTGCCATCAAAATCTGAGTTTCAGAATTTTAGCTATTTCCTCTTACTCTCTTAAAATTGACCTTTAAAATTGCTGATGCGGGTGTGTGAGTGAAAGAGGGAGAAGGAAGATGGGAGAGAAAGAAAGAGAGAAAGATAAAGAGTTTTCTGACTTGGAATAAAAATACAGACCTTTTTTCCAAATTTTATTGAATCTCCATGAAACAGTTACAAGCTTTGATGTTTGGGTTGCAATCACACAATGATCAAACACCCATCCCTCCACCAGCGCACATTCCCCACCACCAATATCCCTTGTATAGCCCCCCTTTCCCACCCTCCCCCTGCCTGCATCACAAATAGTATTCCCCATACTTTCTCTGTCATTTGGGGGATTCTGGTTTTCAATACAGACACTGAGAGGTTACCATGTTGGATCCTTCAGCACACATCTCCCATCCCAAACGGTTCTTCCAACCATCATTTTTTTAGTGATCCCTTCTCTATTCCAGCTGCCTTCTCCCCTTCGCTCATGAGGCAGGCTTCTAGCTATGGAGCAACTACAGAGTTTTGAACTGCATGTCGTCACTGGGAGAAAATCAAGGAGGTCCCCAGCTGCCAGATAGAAAGAAAGTAAGATTCTACAACCAAATAGGGTGCTGAAACTTACAGTGTATCATTGAAGCAAAGCTTCATCCAGATGAAAATGCTGGTCCAACAAGTGTGAATCTGTAAAACAGAACACCAGCACAGCTCTTCCACTGCTATTCTTATGCAAACAGACAATGGATATTAGATTAGGATAAATAGTATTGAGGCAAAGAAAGGAATGATTAGATCATCATAAATTTCCAAGCCTAGGTCAGGGTTCTTCTCCTTTCTCTATAGGGTCTCACCATTCACAAAGGCCACTGTTCTCACATCTTCCAGTGAATCTTATCCTTACTCACGATAAAAAAGGGAAGCAATGGTCACTTCTCGTACATACTGCTCTTATACTTGTGTGTAGCTAGATATCTGATGTCATATGAGTTTAGTAGTGTCCCCTTGGGAGGCCTTCCAACCCTTGTACCAATGCAGCTTTCCCTTCCAGAATATTGCTATATTCTCACTTGATCAGTTGACTTCCCGTTAATCATTGATTTGCTCAAGCGGGCGCCATTAACGTCCCCATTTATCCCTGTCGCGTGCCTGTCGTGTAGCCCAATGGTGTCTGTTGTTCTAGGAACATGAAGAGCCTCAAACCGATTGTTCAGGATCTTGATGAAGAAGTCTGACCATCTAGTAGGTGGGGGGCCACGTGGTCTTTTGACGTCCCGTGGAATCCAGTCGGTAATAGCTCTAGTCCAGCAGTTGTCTCCAAATCTCATTACTTGTCCAGCCCATCTGATTTTTGATGCCTTGGCAAATGAGACAGCATCCCAGATTCTTGATCATCGATGGAGGTCAAACTCCGGATTCTTTCTCTCATTTGAGTGAAACTTGATACTCCAAGCATAGCTCTTTCAATTCCTCTTTGGGAGACCCGAATAGCGTTCTCATCCTGTTTGCATAGGGCCCAGGTCTCTGAGGTGTATGTTGATGCAGGAAGAACAGTGGAATCAAAGAAATGTTCCCGGAACCCGAGGCATTCATACAAGTAGTATGTGAAGAGCTGAGCCTGTGTACTGATGAGTACTGATGGCAGGTTCTTCAGGTGTTCAGGTCTGACCTTGTCTGGGCTGGGTGCTGTTCATTTCTTTACCGACAAAATGGCATGTTGGATTTCGGAAGGGAGAACATTGGGAATCACATATCCATCCTATGGAATTTGGTATGCGAGCAGGTTGACATGGCTATCGAAAAGATCTGAGTAGAAGTGATGAATAATCTTCTCCATTGCCTTTCTGGAAGATGTGATAGATCCATCAGGATGTCGGAGGGCAGTCATCTTGGTCTTGTAGTTGGCGAAGGACAGGCGGGCATTACGAATGCTTTTCCCGGCTTCTGCCATATCTACCACTACTTCTGCTTTTCTCTCTTTGAGGTTTTACTTGATTGCATCTCTGCACTGCTTTGCGAGCTAGGACGTTCACTTGCGGTTGCCTGAGGCATGCGCCAAACCACATAGGCGAATAAGCTCCTCCAGTACCTCCACTACCCAGCCGCCACCATGCTCCATGATGCTTTCCGGACTGCACTGCCATGAAGCAGCACTTGTGACACATTATAAGACATTTGATATCCATCCTCCAGAATTGCCGTACCATATTTGATAGTGTTCAAATATCGTTTGAACCATGGGAACACCTGCAAGGGAGATTAGAGGCCTCCCCCAAAGCCTCTACCCTTCTTGGAGAGCCTGGCAAGCTACCGAGAGTATTCCACTGCACAGCAGAGCCTCAAAAGCTATCCGTTCTGTATTCGATATGCCAAAACCAGTAATTATAATGGGTCTCATTCCCCTGACCCTAAAGGTATCACCTATATGGCAGCGTTTAGAAGGTTGAGGAAGGAGAGGCTGATAAAATCTCAAGGCTGAACTAGGCTGCTAAAACAAAGGAAGACAAAAATGATTGTTTGTGCTTTCAATGCACTTACGCTAGCATCGGATGCATCTATCGAGGATACAAGTGCGAAAGATTAAGTACGACATCATTGGTCTGACCGAGACGAGAAGGCATCAATCACATCATGCCGTTTTTGACACTGGAGAAGAATTATTCCTCGGAACATGCGATAGAAGAGGCATCGGAGGTGTTGGTGTTCTTGTCAACAAGAACTTGGCCATGAGCATTGATTCATTCGAATGCCTAACAACCCAAATCAGATGTTTACATTTGAATAAATGTGGCTCACTGCTGGCAGTTTCTATCTTCGTTGTCTACGCACCAACATCCAATTATGATGAAGGAGAAATTGAGAAGTTCTACATGGAGCTGGAGAAGTTCTATAAAGACCACACCTTGTACAAGATCATTGTGGGTGATTTTAATGCCAAGATAGGACTGAGAAGATCAGCCGAAGAATTTCACATCAGGACCCATGGCCTAGAATGGAACAAACAGGGTGAGAGACTGTCTGAGTTCATCATGTCGACCAAGACCATCCATGGTAACTCACAGTTCCAGAAGGCCTAATCTAAACATTGGACATTGGAGTATCCCAGGTGGACAGTTCCACAATGGAACTAACCACATCATATTCAATAGATGGTTTTGCCTGAACAATGTTTCTGTTGTCCCAAAATTCCAAACGGGATCGGACCACCGTCTTTGTGCAAAATTCTACTTCACAGAGCAGGGAGAAAGGGCTTCAAAGTTTAAGAAGAGAACTCCCGGAACAACCAACAACTGGGAGCTCTTTGGCACTAATGCTGCAACATGGGAAGATGCCGTTGTTGACAATATTGATGAGGAATATGATCAACTGGTTCAGCACCTCCATGATTCTGCAAGGAACGCCAAGAGAGAGATAGGCACAAAAAGACGACTGTCTTCGAAAACTCTTGAGCTTTATTCTCAGGTGAGCAAAATTTAATCTTCATTACATGCCTTTACTTTCATTTTATTCCCATTTGCTATTCAGACTATGAAACCTTAGAAGTAGGGAGAACTTGTGTTTCAGCTATATGTGAACCCACCAGAACATGTGATAAAGGTTAACTGCTTGGTGTAGACATGCCAAATCAACTTATACAATCAAAGATCTGAGCATCCCTAGCAAGTGTGAGACGCCAGGGTGAGTTAAAGAATAATTGGAAATGAAGAGTAAAGGCATAAATTGAACAGTTACTTGTATGTTGTGAATGAAAAGTTACATAAAGCATTGACTTCTGATACAAAAAAAGTAGTTCTGTGTAATACAAGTTAAAATAAATTCTGTAGAGTGGTTTCTAACATGCCTACTGGCGTCCCATGTGTATTCTTCAAGGAAGCGACTATTTATTGGGGAGAGTTTAATTAAGATTTCTGTAAGAGATTTGCCATCTAAATTATCACACTTTATTATCTTGACTCCTTAAGTCATTGGAACGCAACAAACTCTTGCCCCTTTACTTTTTTCTCCACTGAAAGATTTATAAAATTTTTGCTATGTACATCCTCTTGGAGAGCCCAGCAAGCTACTGAGAGTATCTCGCCTGCACAGCAAAGCCTGGCAAGCTCCCTGTGACATATTTGATATGCCAAAAACAATAATAACAAGTCTCACAATGGAGGTGTTACTGGTTCCCGCTCGAGCAAATTGATGAACAGTGGGAGGACAGTGCTATGGTGCAAGGAGGAAGCTAAATGCTATAGCACAAACATGTGATGTGAGGTAGGTTCTGGTTTTAACCCAAGGTACTGGCATGAAAGGTAAATGAGTAGAACTTTTTCCACTCTTTTGTATTTAAAATTAGTTACAGAATACAACATTTTCTTATCTTTGAAAAACATATATGACCAGCATCTTTAAAATTTTCTATGATTCATGCAATGTTTTAGAAAGGTTTGAAATTGAATACTCAAGTGTGCAGATTGAGTAACTGAGAAATATCTGAATCGTACAATGATTTTTTAAAGTCACTTACCAGAGAAACAAGGTAACAGTGGGTTCTGTCTCTTTAAATAAGTAAACTAGCAAAACTTTCTGGATATTTTCTGAAGGTTTGTTTTGTTTCGTTTTGCTTTTGCCTATGTGCTACAGTTAAGTAGTTAACATGGAGGAGAAAGATCCTTGAAAGCTCACTGGATCATCTGAGAAAAGGAAGGGAATGAGGAAATAGAATTTTCACCTCACTCCCTTATCGTGATTGGTTCAAATCATTTAGTACTGTGGAAACCAAGTCTGCTCACTTGGTTTTTGAGAGCTAAGAGAGAAAAATGTTTTTATGTTGTTTTCCCAGAGTTAGAGATTCTGGGCAGAGGAGAACCCATAGTGATGACAGATCACATAGTCCAAGTAGATAATTGACCGGCCAATATGTCCTGTGCCCTGATACAAGTGGCAGAAAAGATCCAAAGGTAAATGTGGGAAGCCCAGGGTAGACCCGTACTAGTCAGCTCATATTGATGGGCTCATCTAAGGAGTCCCACACACATTTCCTTCTGTGTGAGCAAGTATATGTCAGAAAGAGAAAGCATGAGAGAGTTGATGAAATGGTGAAGTAATTTGTTGAAGGGTTTGCCCAATTCATAATCTGTAACAGCAGACAGTCATGTTTGTCTGTTATGATGACACCACAAGTCCCAGGTGGCAGAAATGGGAAAGCGATGAGTGGGGTGGAAGATCACAGAGCAGACATCAACCCTGAACTCTAAGATATACTGTCTCAATAGGTATCTCTGAGATGCTCTTGATAGCTGAACTTGGTAACATAATTTGTAAGTGTCGTATTCATGTGTGGCACTTACTAACCTTCCTGGATGGTGACTGGCAGGTTTTACAGAGCTCCACTAAGGAGATCATTGAGTTCATCCAAAATTTCTACTTCTCTGACTCCGTAGACAAGTGGTGCAGGAAGGACAGCACCAAAGGAGTCCAGTGCCAGCCTAAGGTAAGTAAGGGACGGGGGGGCGAGGGGGGGCGAGGGTCACACTCTCCTGTGACCTCAAGGGGCTTTCAGACAGTAGTGTCAGATGACTAGAACCAAAGACACCAGGATTCCTGACCACCCATGGTTGTTATGTGAAAGGATAGGAGAATTTTCATAGTTCTAAGAATGGCATAAGAAAATTTAATACTTCTGTATTGATAAAAAATCAAGTCACTTTGTATTTTCTGTTTTTATTTTAACTCACAGCATAGATAACAGTCAGATCTTATTTCCTTGCAGATTTTCTCTAATCCTTACAAATCATCCCATTAAATAGAGGAGGGATTGAAAGTAATTGTAGTCCATAAATGTCTTGACATAGTCACTGCACAGAATAAAAGAGTTCAGTTAAAGACACCCCACAGGTAAAGGGATCTGACTTACTTGCCAGCATGCTTAAATATTCTTGCCATCTAAGCATTACTACAGACAACATCAAGAGCTCTTACATACTATTTTCCAGGTTCTCAAACCTGTATATAGAGGACCCTGGTGACACCTGGGCAGCCGCCAGACTGTTTTTGTAGATCTCCTGAGAGAACATCCATAAGAGGTTGTCGTGACAATTTAGTCTCCATCATCTGGTCAGGGGGCCAGGGCATCACGCCACCAAGAACAGCCCTGACTGCTCTGGGGATTGTGAACAGGGTGAGACGTTCCCAGCCAGGAAGCCTACACTCCCAGAGTGAGCGAGCACAGAAATGTGAGTGGGAGCTAAGAAGACAGAAGGGCCTTTTAAGGTTGTGGGTTCCCCCCAGGTTTCACTTTCAGGTCAGGAGCTTGGCAGATATTGTGGAAACAAGTCCCAGGGCCCATGATTGGACAGTTCTCAGGTCTTAGCCTGCCTGATAGATCAGACACCAGAAGTCCCTAATCCTAAGATTTTCATATGTTTGATGTGAGGTGTTAGCTTTACTTAATTAAAGCAAATCACTAAAAAGATTCTGTGTGCTTATCATTCCCCTGAAAAATCCACTACCTATAAACTGGTACATTTCTCAGTCAGTACTCACTCTTTAGCTCATGTTTCTGCGGTGCTGGAATTCCTGATCAGAATCCTCTGCTGACTCCTGGCACTGTCCCTGATGTTATTCAATTCTTTCTACACAGAATGAAAGTGAGTCAAGCCTGTGTACAGCCGAGGCCTGCACCCTGCTTGCGCCCAAACAATAACTGTATTTTTATAATTTTCTGTAATTTGAAGATGTTTTTAGGAAGTAGATATTAAACTGAATACCCATTATGAGGGCTAGGTGATTGAGGAATCTGAGTGGTACAATGATTTTTTAGGGCACGCACTAACTACAAAACAAAAGTAACAATCACTCTCTCTACAAATCAGAAACCTAGTTATTATTTCATGACATTTGTGAGATCCCTCTTTGCTCATATGCTATGGTTAAGTATTGAACATGGTGGAGAATGTCAGGATCCTTAAAAGCTCATTGGGAAAGTTTGTAAATCTACAACTGTACCTCATGGTGTTTCACTAATAAAAATTTTAAAAAAAATAAGAAAATAAAATAAAAAGCTCATTGGGTAGGTTCAACAAAAGAAAGGGGATAAAATAATAAAAAACTTCACTTCAGTTTCTTATCATGATTGGTTCAACTAATTTAATACTGTGAAAACAGGAACAAACATTCTATCTACTCACTTGGATTTAGAGAGCTAAGAAAGAAAGAAATTCTCCTGTTGTTTTCCTAGATTTAGAGGCTCAGGGCAGAGGAGATCCCAGAGTCAAAGACCTCAAAATCCATGTAGAAATCCACAGGCCAACAAAGCCAAAGTCATGGGACAAGAGGCAAAAAAATCTGAAGGTAAATGTGGCAACCCCAGGGCAGACCAGTATTAGACAGCTTGCATCTATGGTGCCATCTAGAGTTCCACGTTCATTTCATACTCTATGTGTGTCTCTGTGTGTATGTCTCTGTCTCTTTGTGTATGTGTATGAATGGATGTCAGAAAAGAAAATGTAAGAGGGAGAGAGAGATGATGAAGGATTTGCCCAACTGAGAAAGTCATCAATAACATCACACAGTGAAGTCTGTATGTTAGGATTACACCCCAGTTCCCAGGTTCCATGATTACGTCCCATTTACCAGAAATGGAAAAAGGTGATAACTGTGTAGAAATAAAATAAGAAAGCTCTAAACTAGAGCTATCTGAACTGCTATGTCTGAGATACTCTTGATAGTTGTACTTAGGAACGTAATTTGGAAGGCAATGGACATGTGAGGCATATAGTAATCTTCCTGGTTGGCGACTGGCTTGATTTACATAACTCCACTGAGCAGACCATTGAGTTCATCGGAAGTTTCCACTTCTCTGACTCCATAGATATGTGACTTGTGAAGAACAAAGGCAATCGGGTCCAGTGCCTGCCTAAGGCAAGTAAGGGAGCAGGGAATCTCTTTACCCAAGGTCAGGATCTGGGAGAGGAGGCCCAGAACCCAAACTCTCATCTAAGGAGTCTCCTGGCCATCAAATGGTGGTACCATGGTAGTGTCAGATGGACATAACAAAAGAGACCAGGATTCCCTACCACATGTAGAAACTATATAAAAGGGGAAAATGCTTACATAGGTAAACAATTGGTCACGATCATGATCAAGATCATCCTGTTGTTCATTGATTGCCTCGAGCAAGTACCAGTAACGTCTCCTTCTTCCTAGTCCTGAGATTTTAAAGTGCCATATTCAAGGCTCTTTCAGGGTAGGAGAATGAGACCCATCATTGTTACTGGTATTTGGCATATTGGGGACACCACGGAAAGTTTGCCAGACTCTGCCGTGTGCACAGGTTACATTCGGTAGCCTTCTAGGTTGTCTAAAAGTAAGAATGAGATAATAAGATGTCGCACAGCTGGATTTGGTGCTGCACACTTCCGGGAGCTGGTTTTTGTAGTGTCTGTGTCTTGGCCATTGATGGGATTACATGGTGCCAGGGGGTCAGTTGGTGGGTGTGACCCCTGCCTACTGGAAGATGGAGGATCTGGGTGGAGGTTGCACAGCCCCGATCTGAGCAGGCTTGGAGATCTCAGCCCCGGGACCCGCATGCCTTTTTTCCTCTGCCAGTACCTTCATGCGTGTGGAAAGTGGTCTCAGCATGGATGTGGCTGGCATAAAAAAAATGGCACTTATACTCATGCGATGAATCAAACCAAATGAATAAAATCTATTTATATTTTCTGTTCCTATTTCAACTGACAGCCCAAGCTATGTAGTAAGCTGTGACTCTCATGTCATTCAAACATTAGAGTTGAGCTCAAGTCTTTGCAGATGTTCTCTAATCCTTACAAATAATCATATTAAAGAGGGAAGGGTTTGAGATGACTTGACATAGTCATTGCATGGAATATATCAGGCCAGGAAATGGATCTCAGTAGGTAAGGAGATTTTGAATTACTTGTCTCACTGATTTACATTGAGATGTTCTTTGTCTTCACTACCTTATAAAGCTTCTGGAACTCGGTATGACTAAACATTCTTATGTTTCAGCAGTTTCTACAGACAACATAATATATTCTCACACACTACTTGTTTGCTAGTCTATTAAACGTAAAACCACAGACAAGCTGTAAAGATATTGAGGTGTCCTGGGCCAGCTACAAGACTCTGTCATTGGAGACCTCCTGCCAGGACACAACTAAGGAGTTGCCATGACAGTTCAGTGTCTGTCTATTGGGCAAGGGGCCAGGGCACCAAGCCACCAAGCATGGCTCTGCCTGTCTGTGTTAATGTTGAGAGGGGACACTAATGGTAGTGGTGTCTAGGAAAACATAAGGGCCCTCTAAAGGTTGTGGGTCCCCCCACAATTTTCCCTTCAAGTCACAGGCTAGAAGAACTAAATATTGTGGAGGGAAGGTCACAGAATGCTTACTTGGACCTTTTCAAAATCATCCTGCCTGAGAGAACAGATACCTGAAGAACTTAATTAAATTCACTATTTTCATATGTATAATGTTGATGTCGCATAATGTCTCGTGGGAATAATATTGGCTTGTAAGTTATTCATTCTGGGAGGTGTTAACATTACTTAGCTAAATCAAAACTCCTGAGAAGATACGTGTTTATTATCCCCCCTGAAAATTCCACTGCCTATACACGTGGAGTATTTCTCAATGTTCTCCTTTGAACGCATTTCTGAGGTGCTGGAATTTCTGCTCCGATCCCTCGGCTATTGGAGCACTGTCCCTGAGTGTCCCTCATTTCCTCCACACAGAAGAACCCTAAGTCAAGCCTGCTTGCAGCCAAGCCTTGTGCCCTGTTGGCCATCAAGACAGAGACTGTGCAGATGCTGCAGCCTTTGCTGCCACTGCTCTACCAGGGCTGGACCCTCTCCACGCGCTCATCGGCCGTGTTCCCTATTCTGACCTTCAGCATCCCTCTGAAGTTCCTGCCCATGATGGTCCACAGGTGAATGTGTCCTACTGAGGGACAGTGCAGGTTCTGCCTTGTCAGGGCCAATTTCCAGCTTCTGATGCTCTTCAACCCCTGCTCCTCCCCAGCTCCCTGTTTCCCTTCTTGGGCTCATGGGTTGAGCAATACATCCAGGACCCCGACAGGCTATGGCACTCTCACTGGCTCTGGATCCCCAGGGACTGTGTGCAAGCTGACGTGTGTGGTACCAAGTGGAAGTTCATGGGGCACCTGGAGCAGTTGGAACCTGTGGAGCCCAAGCCAGACTGTGAGGAGCCGCACTGGGAGGATTTCAGGGTGGGGACAGGAAGGGGTTCCAGTGTCCTCCCAGGATTCTTGCCCATCTCTGCATGGGCACTTGGAGAACTCTGTCTGGGGTCCATCCTCATGTTGAATTTCCCTTGCTCCAGTGCCAGCTTGAATGCTGCCACCAAGCTTACCTTTGTGAGAAGACAGCACTCTAGGACCCCAAGAACACATTCAGCAGCACCTGAGTTTCCACCTGTACAACTGGAGTCAGAGTCTGTTTCACCTTGTCTTAAAGTTCAGGAAGATCTGAAGGCCTCAGTTCCCACAGCAGAGCCAGACACAGAGTCAGAGTCACTTCCAACATCTCCCACTGTTGGAGAAAGAGCCTCTGTTGCTGATGCAGACACAGTGTTCCAGGACCCTAAAGGTCCATCAGCAGCACCTGAGTTTCCACCCGTGCAGCTGCAGCAAAGTCAGCTCAACGCTCTGATTAGAAGCAGAAAGATCTGAAGGTCTCAAACCCTACAGGAGAGCCAGCCCGAGAATCAGTGCCACTTACAGCCCCTTGCATCAAACACTGTTGAGAAAACAGCCTCCATTGTTGAAGAAGAGACAGCACTCCAGGACCCATCCGCAGCACCTGAGCTTACAACAGTGCAGTTGGAACCAGCATCAAACCTGCTTACTGCTTTGCTGCAGGAAGATGCACAGGCCTCTTTCACATCATCAGAACCTACAGGAGAGTAGCCCCCGGAGTCAGAGATAATTGCAGCATCACCCCGTGTTGAGAAAACAGCCTCTGTCTTTGATGACGAGACAGTGCTCAAGGACTCCAAGGACCGATCAGCAGCACCGGAGTCTTCACCTGTGCAGCTGGAGTCGGAGACAGCATGGAGTTCTGCTGAGGAACAGGAAGATCTGACTGCCTCAGTTTCCACAGGAGAGTCAATACCGAAATCAGGAACACTTTCAGCATGGCGTACCACCCAGGAAGTAGCCCAAGGAGCTGCCATGGGAGAGATGGAGCTCACTACAGCCAAAGAGTGTTCCTTGTTCCAGAGCTAGGTCAGCAAGAGCCAATAACTGACACCTGGAACATCCTGGCCTCCTGTCCCCGGATGGTGGTGGAGCAGAAAACCTGGGTAGAAGAGGTGGGCACAAGGCTCCAGGCAGGGCTGGGAGGCTGGAGACCCTCTGGGGGCCCTAAATCTCCTGCTCGGGCCTGTGTCCTCAGTTTCCCATGCTGTCCCACCACAGCACCATACCTCACCAGTGTATATATCCCATCACCAATGTCCCTGTTTCCCTACCAACATCCCCCAATAACCCCGGCCCCCATTCGTGCTCTCTCTCCATTTCCTTAGGTGTTATGGTTGACAATAAAGGTGCTAAGATGTCATGGTGCCTGTTCAGGACAATCAGTGTTTCTCTCAGGGTAGAAGAGCAGGAATAGCTTTTCAATTGGGTGGCTGCTTTGGGTGTCGATGTGACTGTCAAGGCTTCCAGAAGTACAAGGAGGTAGGGAGTGGTAGCCCATCTCGCCCCCAGGAAAGCCTGGAGATTTCAGTCACAAAAGCATGCGTATCCAGATTTTCAGCAGATTTTATCTTGGTGAGGTCCTACTGAGAAAGTGGAGTCAGGCCGGGCATATAGTGGTGATTTTGGATTGTGGAAGCAAGTGGCTGCCAGGGGCTGTGCTTGGGCGGTACCATGTAACCCAACCTCCTCCGATTTACCCCGATCTGTTCAGCCATGCACAGGTTGAGATTAACTGCGGCTTTTGATCTCATTCGAGATTTGTTTATGTCTGAAATTAAGCCAAAAAATGAGCTTGTACAGTTTATCTGGAAGTGATTTGTGGGTGTGGCTCCCATAGAGCTAATGTTTGGCTATTTTATTTCTTTGTAAACTCAGTCCCAGGTTGTTGGGGTCTAGCAGAGGCACAGTGACAATTTGGGGTGTCAGGAAGCCTACAGGCACCACCAGGCTGCTGATGCATTTGCTCCCCCCACAGGTACAGGTTGACCTACTGGTAACACCACACACTCTAGCACAAATGTGAGGTAGGCCCTGGGTTTAGCACAAGGTACTGGGATAAGAGGTAAATAAGTAGAACTTTTTACTCTGTTTTATATTTAAAATTAGGTACAGAAAAAGTATTTTCTTTCTTTTGAAAAATATAATCAACGAGCACCTTTACAATTTTTTATAATTCTTAAGATGTTTTAGTGTGTAGGTTTGGAACTGAATACTCAGTGTGCAGATTGGGAGATTGAGAGATATCTGAACACTTTAATGATTTTTTTTAAAGTCACTGACCAGAGAAACAAGGTAAGAGTTTTTCTATCTCTTTAAATAAGTAAGCTAGCTAAACTTTCTGGGTATTTTGTGAAGTTTTCTGTATTTTTTTCTTTTTTCGCTTGTGTGTTACAGAGAAGGAGTTAAGATGGAAGAGGAAGCCAGTTCCTTCAAAGCTCATTGGCTAGGTCTGAGGAAAGAGAGGTGATGAGGTAATAGAATCTTTAGCTAACTCTCCTATCGTGATTGGTTGATTTAATTGAATACCGTGGAAACAGGAAGCAACATTCCGTCTGCTCACTTGGCTTCTTCGAGCTAAGATAGAAATATGTTTTCGTGTTGTTTTCCCAGAGTTAGAGACGCTGGGCAGAGGAGAGACCAGAGTGAAGAGAGATCACACAGTCCAAGCAGAGAGCTGACCGGCCAACATGTCCAGTGCCATGAAACAAGCGGCAGAACGGATCCAAAGGTAAATGTGGGAAACCCAGGGCAGACCAGTACTGGTCAGCACATACCGAGGGGGCCACTTAAGGAATGCTACACACATTTCCTTCAGTGTGTGAGAGTGTATGTCAGAAATGGAAAGTATGAGAGAGTTGATGAGACGGTGAAGGAACTTGTTGAAGGGTTTGCCCGATCCCAGAAGTGGTCTGTAAGAGCAGACTGCCACGTGTGTCTGGTATGATTACAATCAAAGTCCAAGATGGCAGAAACGAGAAAGTGATGAGTGGGGTAGACGATCCCAGAGCAGACATCCACCCTGAACTCTAAGATAGACTGTCTCGATAGGTCTGTCTCAGATGGGCTTGGTAGCTGAAATTGGGAACATCATTTGTAGGTGCTCTGTCCGTGTGAGGCACTTACTAACCTTCCTGGTTGGTGACTGGCATGTTTTATAGAGCATCACCGAGGAGATCATTATTGACTTATTCCAAGCCTTCCACTTCTATGACTCTGTAGACAAGTTGTCCAGGAAGGCCAGCACCAAAGGAGTCCAGTGTCAGCCTAAGGTAAGTAAGGGACCTGGGGGGGGGGGGTGGGTCTCCTGATCCAGACACTCTCCTGGGGCCTCAAGGGATTTTCAGACAGTAGTGTCTGATGACTAGAACGAAAGACACCAGAATTCCTGACCACCTATGGTTGTTATATGAAAGAAAAGGAGTATTCTCATAGTTATAAGAATGGCATAAGAATATTTAATTCTTTTGCATTGAAAATAAATCAAGTCACTTTGTATTTTTTTGTTATTGTTTTCTCTCACAGCCATAGATAATAGAGAACAGTCATATCTGATTCCCTTACATATTTTCTCTAATCCTTGCAAATCATCCCATTAAATACAGAAGTGGTTGAAATTAAGTGTATAGGGATGGAGTGATAGCACAGCAGAGGGCATTCGTCTTGCGCAAGGCCGGCCCGGCCGAGCCGGGTTCTATTCTTCTGACCCTCTTGGAGAGCCTGGCCAGCTACCGAGAGCATCTCGCCCACACGGCCAAGCCTGGCAAGCTACCCGTGGTGTATTCAATATGCCAAACACAGTAACAGTAAGTCTCACAATGAATACGTTACTGGGCCCGGTCTAGCAACACGACCAACAACGGGAGGACAGTGCGACAGTGCTACACTGCTACAAATGCCTTGACATAGTCACTGCACAAAGTAAAAGAGTCTGGTTTAAGAAACCCAACAGGTAAGAGGATCTGGCATGACTTGCTACAGGATTTAACAGTCTTGCCATCTCAACATTAATACAAAGCACATCACGAGCTTTCACATCCTATTTGCCAGGCTCTGAAACCTGAAAAGAGAGACAAGCTCTTAGGACCCTGGTGACACCTGGGCAGCCACGAGACTCTGTTTTTGTAGATCTCCTGACAGAACACTGCTAAGCCGTTGCCATGACAATTTAGTCTCCATCATCTGGGCTGGAGCCATAGCACAGCAGTAGGGCGTTTGCCTTGCACACAGCCAACATGACCGACCCGAGTTCGATTCCTCCACCCCTCTCGGAGAGCCCAGCAAGCTAAGGAGAGTATCTCGCCCGCACGCAGAGCCTGGCAAGCTCCCCTCGATATGCCAAACATAGTAACAACAAAGTCTCCAATGGAGATGTTACTGGGCCCGATCGAGCAAATCGACGAACAACGGGAGGGCATTTGCCTTACCTTTACCATCTGGTCAGGGGGCCAGAGCACCAGGTCACCAAGAACGGCCCTGGCTGCACTGGGGATTGTGAACAGGGTGAGACGTTCCCAGCCAGGAGACCTACACTCCCAGAGTGAGCCCGCACAGAAATGAGAAGGGAGGTAAGAAGACAGAAGGGCCTTTTAAGGTTGTGGGTTCCCCCCAAATTTCGCCTCAGGTCAGGAGTTTGGCAGATATTGTGGAAACAAGTCCCAGGGTCCATGATTGGACAGTGATCAGGTCTTAGCCTGCCTGATAGATCAGACACCTGAAGTCCCTAATCCTCAGATTTTTCATATGTTTGATGTGGCTATCTCATGCCCTCTCCATGTGACAATGCTTTTCCTATAAGCTATTCATTCTTAGAGGTGTTTGCTTTCCTTTCTTAATTAAAGTAAATCACTATAAGATGGCAAATACCTATTGCGTTCCTCTGAAAAAAAAAATCAGCTGCCTATAAACTGGAACATTTCTCAAAGAAGGTAGTCACTCTTTTGGTCCCTGTTTGTGAGGTGCTGGAATTCCTGATCAGATTCCTCTACTGGCTCATGGTACTGTCCGGGTTTTCCTCTCTCCTTTCTCCAAGGAATGAAGTGAGTCAAGCCCGTGTGCCACTGCGTGTGCTGCACCATGCTTGCCCCTAAGGCAGCAACTGCATTTTTAGGATTTTATGTAATTTTGAAGATGTTTTTAGGAAGTAGATATTAAACTCAATTCGCAGTGTGAACTTTAGGTGATTGAACAATCTCTGAGTGGTATGATGCTGTTTTTAGGGTACCGACTAACCATAAAACAAGATATCTATCAACGCTCTCTTCAAATCAGTAACCTAGTTATAATTTCATGATATGTTGTGAGAACTCTCTTTGCTCCTATGCTGCAGTTATGCAGTTACGTGCAGGAAAAGCCATGATGCTTGAAAGCTCATTGGGTAGGTCTGACGAAAGGCAGGGGATGAGGTAATACAGATCTTCACCCAAGTCCCTTATCATGATAGGTTCAACTAATTTAATGGTATAGAGGCACAAACTAACATTCTATCTGCTCTTTTGGATTGAGAGAGCTAAGAAAGGAAGGTATTTTCCAGTTGTTTTCTCAGAGTTAGAGGCTCTGTGCAGAGGAGAGCCCAGAGTGTCAGACCTCAAACTCCATATTCAAATCTACAGGCAACAAGGCCAATGCCATGGGACAAGAGGCAAAAAATATCCAATGGTAAATGTGGGAACCCCAGGACAGACAAGTACTTGCCAGTTCACATCTATGATGCCATCGGGACTCCCACATTTATTTCACACTCTGGGAGCGTGCGTGTGAGTGCGTGCATGCATATCTCTGTGTGTGTGTGTGTGTGTGTGTGTGTGTGTGTGTGTGTGTGTCTGTAGGAGTGGTTGTCAGAATGAGAAAATGTAAGAAAGAGAGAGATGATGGGATGATAAAGGATGTTGTTGAAAGGTTTGCCCAACTTACAAAGTCGTCAATAATATCACAGTGACATACATGTGTTGAGATTACATCCCAAGTCCCAGATTTCATTATTATATACCATTTACCAGACATGGGAAAAGATGATAGCTGGGTAGAAGTAAAACGAGAAAGCTCTCAAATGGAACGGTCTAAATTAACATCTCTGAGATGCTCTTGCTAGCTGAACTTAGGAGGGTCATTGGCTGGGTGGTGTACATGTGAGGCACATACTAACTTTCCTGGTTGGTGACTGTCTTGTTTTCCATAACTCCACTGAGCAGACCGTTGAGGAGTTCATCAAAGGTTTCTTCTTCTCTGACTCCATAGGTAAGTGGCTTGTAAAGAACAATGCCACACGAGTCCAGTGCCGGTCCAAGGCAAGTAAGGGCGCAGGGGATCTCTTTACCTGTGGTCAGGATTCGGAATTGTAGGCACACAATCTAAAGTGTCTCCTGGCCATCAAATGGTGGTACGACTCTAGTTTCTGATGGAAACAACACTATGACTATCACTATCCTCCCGTTGTTCATCGATTTGCTTGAGCGGGCCCAGTAAGGTTGAGAAACTTGTTATTGTGTTTGGCATATCGAATATGTCTCGGGGAGCTTGCCAGGCTTTGCCTTGCAGGCCAGGTACTCTCGGTAGCTTGCTGGGCTCTCCGAGGGGGGCGGAGGAATAGAACTCGGGTCAGCCATGTTGGCTGCGTGCAAGGCAAATGCCCTACCCACTGTGCTATTGCTCCAGCCTGGAAACAACCAAAGAAACCAGAATTCCCAACCAACCATAAGAGTTATATGAAAGGGTTGAAGCGCTTATGTAAGTGTACAATTGGCATAAAAAAATGATGATACATTTACTCATATGATAAATCAAACCCAAAGAATCAAATTTCTTTGTATTTTTGGTTCCTATTTGCACTGACAGCCCGAGCTGTCACGCTCATGTCCTTAAAACACTAGAGTTAAGCTGAGTCCTTGCAGATGTTCTCTAATCCTTACAAATCATCATGCTAAATAGAGAAGGGGTTGAGATTACTCTTACTCTGTCAATGACTTGACATCGTCATTGCACAGCATACAACAGTCCAGGAACAAAATCTCGGCAGGTTCGGGGATTTTGAATTACTTATCTTAATAATTTTCATGGAGGTAGTTTTTGGCTTCACTGACCTCATACAGCTTCTGAAACTCAGCACGACTGAAGATTCTTACATCTCAGCAGTTTGTACGGACAACATTACATATTCTCACATACAACTTGTTTGCCAGTCTCTCAGACATAAAACCACAGACAAGCTCTCTTGGTCTTGATGCCTCTGGGGCCAGCCTCAGGACTCTGTCCCTGGAGACCTCCTGCCAGGACGCCACTAAGGAGTGGCCATGACTGTTCAGTATTTGTCTTCTGGGCAAGAGGCCAGGGCGCCAAGCCACCAAGCATGGCTCTGCCTGAGTTAATTTTTTAGCGGGCACACTAATATCGTGATGTCTAGGAAAACAGAAGAGCCCACTAAAGGTTGTGAGTCCCCCCACAATTTTCCCTTCAAGTCACAACCTTGAAGAACTAAGTGTTGTGGAGGGAAGGTCACAGGACGCTTGCCTGGACCTTTTCAGAATCATCCTGCCTGAGAAAACAGACACCTGAAATACTTAAGTCATATTCGCTGTTTTTATTTGTATGATAGGGGTGTCGCATACCATCTCGTGGGGATAATATTGGCTTGTAAGCTATTCTTTCTGGGAGGTGTTCATATTTCGTAGTTCAATCAAATTGCTGAGAAGATACGTGTTTATTATTCCCCCTGAAAATGCCACTGCCTATAAGCATGGAATAGTTCTCAATGTTCTCCTTTGAACGCATTTCTGAGGTGCTGGGATTTCTGCTCCGATCCCTCGGCCTGTTCCCAGCAGTGTCCCTGAGCGTCCCTCGTTTCCTTCACACAGAAGGACCCTAAGTCAAGCCTGCTTGCAGCTGAGGCTTGTGCCCTGCTGGCCATCAAGACAGAGACTGTGCAGATGCTGCAGCGGTTGCTGCCACTGCTCTACCGGGGCTGGACCCTCTCCACGTGCTCATCGGTCGTGTTCCCTAATCTGACCTTCAGCATCCCTCCGGATTTCCTGCCCATGATGGTCCACAGGTGAGTGTGCGCTACCGAGGGACCGTGCCGGTTCTGCCTCGTCAGGACCCAATTGCAGCTTCTGATGCTCTCCAACCCCTGCTCTTCCCCAGCTCTCTGTTCCCCTACTTGGGCTCGTGGGTTGATCGATACCTCCAGGACCCCGACGGGCTGTGGCGCTCTCACTGGCTCCGCATCCCCAGGGCCTGTGTGCAGGTTGATGATATGTGTGGTACCGAGTGGAAGCTCGTGGGGCACCTGGAGCAGTTGGAACCCGTGGAGCCCAAGCCAGACTGTGAGGAGCTGCATTGGGAGGATTTGGGGGTGGGGGCAGGAAGGGGTTCCCGGGTCCTCCCATCATTCTTGCCCATCTCTGCATGGGCACTTGGAGAACTCTGCCTGGGGTCCGTGCTCATGTTGCTTTGTGCTTGCTCCAGTGCCTGCTGGAATGCTGCCACCAGCCACACCCCTCGATGAAGACGCAGCACTCCAGGATCCCTCGGCAGCGCCTGAGATTCCACCGGTGCAGCTGGAGCCAACATCTGCTCTGCCTTCTGCTGAGGTGCCGGAAGATTGTGAGGCCTCCCTTCCTGCAGGAGAGCCAGTCCCAAAATCAGGGACGCTCGAGTGGCCCACTGTTGATGAAATGACTTGTGCCATTGATGACGCGATAACCCTCAAGGACCCCAAGGTCCCATCGGCAGCACCTGAGTCTCCGGCTGTGCAGCTGGAGTCTGACTCAGCTCAGTCTTCGACAGGGGTGCAGGAGGTTCTGAAGGCCTCAGATCCCACAGGAGAGACAGCCCTACAGTCCGTGTTACTCGCCGCACCACCCAGTGTTGAGGTAACAGCCTCTGCCAGTGAGGAAAAGAGAGCACTCACAGCCCCACCGGCAGCACCTGACGTTCAGCCCTTGCAGCTGGAGCCAGAGCCAGATATGCCTTCTTCGGAGATGCGGGAAAACAGGATGGGCTCAGTTGCCCCAGGAGAGTCAACCCCCCAATCAGCGACACTTGCATCAACCACTGTTGAAGAAACAGCCTTGGCCCTCGATGAAGAGACAGCACTCCAGGACTCGTCAGCAGCACCCGAGTTTCCCCCCGTGCAGCTGGAGCCGGTGTCTGTTCCATCCGATCCTGAGGTGCAGGAAGAACCGAAGGCCTCAGTTCCCACAGGCGAGCCAGCCCCAGAATCAGGGACACTTTCAGCAGACCGCACCCTACAGGACACAGCCCACAGAGCTTCCACGAGAGAGACGGAGCTGCCCACAGCGGCAGAGCGCTCCAAACAGTCGACCCACACCTGGGACATCCTGGCCTTCCGTCCCCGGGTGGTGGCAGAGCAGATAACCTGGACCGATGTGGTGAGCATAGGGCTCTGGGCGGGGGTGGGGAGGCTGGAGACTCTCTGGGGGCCCTGACTTTCCTGCTCAGGCCTGTGTTCTCAGGTCCCCAAGCTGTCCCACCACCCACTAAGATCGCATGGGGGTGGACATGGACAAGAACTGTGTGCACAGAGGCTATGAGGCTGAAAGGGCCTGAGTGAGAACGCTGGAGTGGCCTGGAGGTTAGGTGGGGCCTGGGCAACTGCAGGAATGCACCAGGTCCCGGGTCCATCCATCCTGCCAAGAGTCAGGGCAGCCTCAGCGCGTAGGACATGCCTGGTGTGGACACACCTAGACGGAAACACAGCAGGAAGTGTCCACAGTGTCCTCTCTTGTGCCTCGGAGTGGAAGAGGAGAGAAGGGTCACGATAGGTGGGGGCTCCCTGGGGTGGAGCCTCTGGACCTCCTTCTAGAAGCTGAGTCAGTCTGAGGAGAGGAGGGGGCCTGTGGCAATGCGTCTCCCACTGCTGTCAGGGCCCCGGAGGGGGGGGGACACTTCTGTGTGCCCAGAGGCAACCTCAGGGCACAGAGTAAACTCCAGTCTCTTCCTCAAGGCTCCAGTCACCTGGGCCACTTCCTAAGCTGCAGCTTGACCTGTGACCCCGGCCTGTGCCTAGACTGGGGCTCTGCAGTTTGGGCTGATGCTTCCTCTGCTCACCTAGGAACTCTTGAAGGAAGTGGTCCCCCAACACTGCCTCGGAGCGATATGGTCTCAACGAAAGCACAGCGAAAATGTGGCACCCACTGTGCAGGCCACAGTGGACCACTACAATAGCGTGGGCCAATTTGTGATAACCACCTGCCTGGGAGACCCGACCCACACCGCCCGGGACAGGGCTCGGCGCATGGAGCACTGGATCCAGGTGGCCAAGGTGTGTCATGGACCCCAGGGATCCCTTCTGGAGCCTGGCGCTTCTCAGGATGGAAGATTCCAGTTCCTAGGCCTGGTGCCAGGGCCATGCTGGCCTTGGGCTGCTGGCCCCATTGGAGACTCATTTCCTCCCCACTGCTTCTAGCCAAGGCTGAGGCCATGAGCCCCATGTTCTGGTTTCACCCTGAGGGGGAGTCGCGCATGCAGGGAGCAGCAGCTACAGACGACTCCAGTTCCCAGCTCACAGCCCCTCCTCTTCTCCTCCCAGGAATGCAAAAAGCTTCACAACTTTTCTTCGATGCACGCCATCGTTCGTGCTCTCCAGAGCACTCCTCTCTGTCGACTGAAGAACACCTGGGATGCAATCTCCAGGTACGTTGGCATACCTCCGGAGAACCCAAAGTGTGTGAGGGGTCTTGGCAATGTCTGCCCCTGGCCTCTCAGTCACCAGGGACAACCCCTCAAAAAAATAACAAAGAAAAGCAAGCTGACCCTGAAGTCAGAGACTGACTGGAGGGACATTCCCTTAGTCACCCCCTGGGTGAGCCACATTGGAGACTTTGCAACATTTTCTTCACAGTGCAGAACTCTAGCCCAGCTTAACCCCAGGTATTAGGAGAGGAGCGGCTCCGGAAATCGAAGCTCTGAGAGACCACAGGCCCCCTCGCCATTCCCGGAGACCCCAGTGCTCAGGCCCCAGCACACACCCTCCTCCCGGCAGCTCCTTCTCTGCTCTTGTTGAGGGGGGTTTGCCCCACCACTCCCACGGGGTTCCTAACCCTTTTCCTCCCTTTCTTTTATCCCCACAGGAAGAGTTTCCAGAAATTTAAATATCTCTGTAAAAAGGATTCAGAAACTTGCCGAATACTGTTTCTCACAGTAGGTGGAGGCAGGAGCCTCGGAACAAAAATAGTCCCAGAGGGATGGGGTATTGTTAGCATGCTGGGTTTTTTATTTTTTATTTTTGAAATGGTCACCCTGGTTATTTTGTGACCACAGGCTTCCTTGAAAATTTCAGCCTCTCTCCGTGAGCAGCAGGCGCGGCCAAAGCATCCACAGTCCCAGACCACCTGGATGATGGCCCAGGTGGTGGTGGCCGCTCGTGGCTCTTCCAGGCGGTCCTGGGGAGCTGTGTCTCAGACTTACATGTGGGGCCATGGGAGAGGTCAGTCACTTGGAGGACATGGGGCTGAGGGAAGTTCGGACTCAACGAACTCTCCTTTCTTGCCAGGAGAGAAATGCCAAGTGTACTACTTACGTAAGGAAACCTCGGCGCTTTCAGAAAAAGTGGCAGAAGAAGGTTCGTGGATCTTTCTGGAGGGAGATAAGGCTGGGGGGGGGGGGGTGTCTCTTCTGAGGCCTGACAGTGACTCCATGGTGGCTGCCTCTGAGGTGACAAGTGCCCAGGGCCTGCAGTCCCCTGCTTAGACCCAGGAAGGGGCCTGTATGGTTGGCCCCAGGATGGACTGGGGTGAAACATCAAATCCCCTGGGACTGGGCCCAAGAGAATTTCAGGGCAGAAGTGCAGGACGTGGCGGTGGGGGTCGGGTTCAAGAGGGGGTCCTGGAGGTAGCTCTGGATTTCATTCTTTGGTGAGAGAGCATCGTTCAGTGCGCCATGGCAACAGAGAGGGGAGGGTTGCCTGGGCTACATTTCTGGGGAGGCCCAGGAACACAGTTCCCTCTCTCACACCTGCAATTTTCCCAGGGCGTGGTCCCCTTCCTGGGCACCATCCTGACCGACCTGTTAATGCTGGATGCGACCATGGAGGATTACCTGGAGGTGCGTGGGGTTGACTTGGTGTGGGAGAGCCAGATGGAGATGGGGGACAGAGACCCCTTCCCTGGTCCCTGAGCTCTCAGCACTGGCTCGCTTCCCCTCTGAGAGGCACAGCGCCCATGAGCCGGAGGTGCTGCACGTCCTAGGGAGGACCGAGCTCTCCCACAGGCCCGTCCCTGTCTGCCCCCGCTGCCAGGCGGAGCAGCAGCCTGGCCGTGCTCCCGAATGGTTGGCGTTTCTGTGGCTCATACCGAGTCCCTCTTCACCGTGTGCCCTGTGGGGAGAGGGAAGGCAGGGAGGCACATCTGTGAGCAGAGCTTTGCTCGCGGTGACATTCCGTCTCCCCACGATTCCAAGGCAGGACGGGGTCCTGGTGTCCCCGAGATTGAGCCCCAGGTCCCCTGTGTGTGGGACAAAATCTGGCCTTGCTTCTCACCTGGTTGGCCTCCGTGTTCCCCACCTGGCACCTTGTGGCAGCGCAGGATGAAGGGAGGGTCCGGGGAGGGACTAGGGAGCCTGGAAGGTACCCGGGTCTCTTCCTCACGCACCGCCCCCTATCTCCCTTCCAGGGCAATGACATCAACCCACAGAAACGGATGAATGTGAGCACTTGTGGCTTCCGTCTGGGTGGGGAGGGCGGTGGACGTCAGGCATCTCCTGGGTGCCCCAGTTCTTGTCCCCCTGCTCTGGGCCTTACGCTGGGAGTTATAACAATGGCAGAGGCGTCCAGTTGGTATGCGGGAGAGAGTACTGCATCCAAAAATGCTCTGGGGTGAAAAATTGTTTTCTCTGTAGAGAACCGATGAGGCGCACACTGAGTTTGTTAGATGAAGGGTTCCATGTGTGCTGTGCCGCAGTGTCAGGCCCCAGCTCCTCATGCTTATCCAGGAGGCTTCTGTAGCAATACACACACACACACTCACACACACTCACACACACACTCACAGAAACATGGCGCGCCTGCACGTGCACTCATCCTTCTACCTCCTTGTCCCAGGAGAATCAAATTTTGGAAGAAATCATGATGCTCCAGACCGCTTCGGAGAAGTATGACCTGGAGATCGTGGAGTCCTTCTGCACTTGGTTTGTGGACATGAAGAAGCTGAGTTTGGCGGAGAGGTGAGCAGAGGCCCCACGTGGCCGAGGGCTAGAGTGGGCTGTTCCAGGTGGCAGTCCAGAGCCAGGCCCATGGCCCCCTGAACAGCCTCGCCACTGTTGTCTGGTGGCTGTTTGGTAGACACTGGGAGGGACGCTTGGTCAGGGACTAACACCCGTGTCATCTCCTGTCCTGAAGCTATGCCTTGTCTTGTCAACTGGAACCCGGAACTTCCCCGGAAGATGTCCCTGCTGCCTCAAGCCCTTAGAGCTGACGATCATCATTGCTCGGGACTCTGCGTCAGGGCACCGGATCTCTTGGCAGCAGCTCCCCCGAGAAATTGATCTGAATTTGCCTCTTCTCCCTCCTGAGGTGAAAGTTAGGTGTCATTTGCTTTGGAACAGCAAAGAGTGGTGTTTAAGGCCTCTTCTGTAGCTTTTATGTAGCTGCATAAGGATTTGCATACATATATCTAAAGTGTATTTTTAATTCTTTTTAATAAATTAAAGTTATATTCTGTTTACAAGACGAGAGTTCTTTGGTTCTTTCTCCACCTATTCTGACTTTAGAATAGTTTTGAATCCAGCTGTTTTGTAAGACTGGGCCACTGCTCAAATGCTAGAGCCAGTGTTTGGCATGTGGGAGGCCAGGACTGAGCTCCAGCAACACACGATCCCCATCGCACTGCCACGTGTCACCCCAGAACATGGAAAATAAAACTTAAACATGAGAACTAAGAAGCAAACATTAACAATCTGAATGTCTGTGGGTTTTGTTTTGTTGTGTTTTCTCCTTTTTCAAGGAGTTGGGTTTTGGGCCACACTTGGCTATTCTTAGAGCTCACTCCTGGCTCTGCACTCAGGGACCCTGGGTGGTGTCTGGGATCAAACCCAGGTAACTTTCTTGTAAGGCAATGCCTTACCGGCTGTTCTAGCTCTCTGGTGCTTTTTCATTTTTTTGTTTGTTTGTTCAATTTTGGTTTTGATGGCAGCACCCAACTCTTCTCAGGGCTTCCTCTTACTTCTGTGCTATGGAATCACTCCTGGCACAGCTCAACTCAGGAAACCAGATATGGTACCCTGTATTGAACCTGGATAAGATACAGGCAAGGTAAGGACGTTATATCTAATTTATTCACACATTTACCCATCCACTTGTTTTCTTTTTTTTCAAAGGCAACGCCTTACGGGCTGTTCTAGCTCTCTGGTGTTTTTTCATTTTTTTGTTTGTTTTTTCAATTTTGGTTTTGATGGCAGCACCCAACTCTTCTCAGGGCTTTTTCTGACTTTTGTGCTCAGGGATCACTGTTGGCACAGCATAGGGGATCGGATATGGTACTCAGCATTGAACCCTACTCAGATATATGCAATTTAAGTAGGTTATACACAATGTACTCGCACTTTGACCTAAAGGTAAAGGTAAAGGCCCTCCCGTTGATCGTCGATTTGCTCGAGCGGGCCCAGTAACGTCTCCATTGGAGACTTTGTTGTTACTGTGTCTGGCATATCGAATACTCTCGGTAGCTTGCCAGGCTCTCCGAGAGGGGCGGAGGAATCGAACTAGGGTCGGCCATGTTGGCCGCGTGCCCAAACCCCATAATATACAATACAAAAAAATCATGTGGATAGGTCAAAGTTCGCCTTACTTTGACCTATCCACATGATTTTTTTGTATTGTATATTAGGGGGTTTGGGCCACATCCAGCTATGCTCATCACTTTCTTTGGCTCTTTAATCCAAGTCACTCACTCCTGACAGGTTTGGGACCATAAGGAGTGCGGGGGATCTAACCCTTGCAAAGCAAGCACCATTGTACCTCCTCTCTGGCCCAGTGTCTATAACAATTGAAAAAAGTTTGATAGGTGTAGAGTAGAATCAATTTTCTTTATTGTTATCAGAGTACCAGAGGTCAGCAAATTTGTTTCTTTTTCATGATTTGTGCATATTCATCACATAATACATAATACATAATATATAACACATGTTGTGTTTCCAAATATGTCATAGAATTTAAGCTCCTTTCTAAATTATCCTTCATCTTTAAAATATCAAAGCCATTCCTAAATAAGGAAAGAATTTTTAGATTTATGTAAGTATGAGAGAGAGAATTATATATGGGTAAGAAGAGAATTTTATGATTTTCTTGTTCTATTACACACTACATGTTTTTATCTGATTATTTTAATTCTAGAACATCTGAGGGCTAAAGTAAATTGATATAAAAGTATAGAATATATCTCTAGATATAGATATAGGTGAATATATGTTTTCTATAGATTATTAGAAAACATTTTGTCTTATTATAAGGTACAAAAGCACATATGTGTATATGTATACATATATATAGTGGAGTCATTTTTAATACAACTGTTTTTAATATAGTAGAGCCATTTTTTAATACAACTGTTTTTATTTCTGAAAGGTAGAAAACATGTTACATAATCTCTACTAATATAAATATAATATACATATAATATATACATATATACATATATACAATATACATATAATATACATATTCTCTACTAATATACATATTCTTGACTAATATATATATGTTTAATACAACAATACATTTTAATACAACTGTTTTTAATATAATAGAGCCATTTTTAATACAACTGTTTTTATTTTTTAAAGGTAGAAGACATGTTACATATTCTCTACTATCACTGGAGCGATAGCACAGCAGTAGGGCGTTTGCCTTGCACGTAGCAAACATGGCCGACCCGAGTTCGATTCCTCTGCCCCTCTCGGTGAGCCCGGCAAGCTACCGAGAGTATCTCGCCCACACGGCAGAGCCTGGCAAGCTCCCCGTGACGTATTCGATATGCCAGACACAGTAACAACAAAGTCTCAAATGGAGACGTTACTGGGCCCGCGAGAAAAATCGATGAACAACGGGAGGGCCTTTACTTTATTCTCTACTAATATATATATTTATATGTATACACATGGCTGGAGTGATAGCACAGCGGGTAGGGCATTTGCCTTGCATGCGGCCCGCTTGGCCGTCCTGATTTCCATTCCCCGCCCCTCTCAGAGTGCCCTGCAAGCTACCAAGAGTATCTCGCCCACACGGCAAAGCCTGGCAAGCTCCCCATGAAGCATTCGATATGCCAAACACAGTAACACCAGTCACGATGGAGATGTTACTGTCAGTTTCTGCCTATTTTTAATCAAAACATTTTAAACTTTACTTTTGACTGAATTCTGTGGTTGCTTTCCATAAATATTAAGAATTTTATTATCTGTTCTAAAATTTCACTAGAGAACCTATCTGCAAAAAAAAAAATAATTCAACAGATACTCAATGTATTTTGTCGTGTGTACCTGTGTTTTACTCTTTCTTTGTTTCTTTTTTTAATGGAGACTTTATTTCTGTAAGGAAGAGGACCTGTCACATATTCTCTACCCATGTAAATATGCAAAAAGTAGTCGTATTTTTCAAGGTAATCAGTTACACATGTTATGTCAGCATCATAATCTTTGTTGTTGGTTTACAGGACTACAAAATACACATTTAATCATTCAAAAAGGAGTTTATTATCAAATTCGTAAACACTGAATTCTTCATATATCTTTAGTATTCTCTTAATGGTCATCAAAACCATAGCAATTTTTCAGCTTTTCTATCTGTATTTATTTCTCTATTCATTTCAATTAGTGTGGTTAGTTTAATGAATTTTCCTTAAGAACCAGCTTGAAATATTTTTAATTTAATTAATGTTTTATTTCTGATTTTCTATTTGCTAGACATTTTTATTTCTTCCTAGATGGGCTTAAGTTATTTTTCTTTTTCCTTTTCCCAGTCTGAGAGATTCTAAAATATTGATTTTTAGATTTTCAGTTTTTTCTAGTCTAATGTTATAAAACTCCATTTACTCACCGTCACACTCTGTACTACAAATTCTAGCATTGTATTTTCATCTCCATGTAGTTAAAATATTTAAAAAGTTTTAAATTTAATCATAAATTCATGACATAGAGATTATTTTATGTAATCACCACATATCTGGGTATCTTGTAATTTTTTTTTCTGATATTTATAGTCAGTTTAAATCTACCACATTTGGGAAAGTTACTTTATTCAATTTCTATTAAGGAATTTTTTTATCACATGAAGCACCATTGTGATAACAATGTCCACCTGTTTTACAACTTTTAATATAATCATCTATGCTACAATTCAAACATTGTTTGCAGGCTTCTGTCATGTTATAAATTTCAATGGCAAGTATTCACTTTATTTAATCACTTTAAGTTGTCTTCAGAAGTTTCAGTTTTATTTCGCTTGAGAGGATGACCGAGAGGATATTACCACCTTTATTCTTTTTATTTTTTCAAGTTGTCAGACCTCTGAGAAGTGAAAAGTTCACTTTTCCAACTCCCCAGATCCTCTCCAAGATTTATTTCTCTAGCATCCTAAAAATTTTGGCATGACAGGCTGAATTTCGTTATCCTTTGCAAATAAGAATTTATAATGAATCATGTTTTAAAAGATACAATAATGTATCTTACAAAATGAAAACATGCCCAGAAAACTCTTGTGAAACTCATTAGCTAATGAGATAATCCCTAAGCTATTCAAAATATCCAAAAATAACCTAAGAACTGTGAGGTTGGGGTGAGAGAGCTTGAACAGGTGTCGGGGGGTTGCCTTGATTGTGGCATACCCCAGTTTGGTTCCTGCTAACATAGACTTTCCGAATATCACTGAGTGCAGCCCTTATAGCCCTGAATTCAGACTCTTGAGCACTTTCAGGTGTGTCCATGGATACATCTGAGCACCCCCAAAGGGACCATGGTCATTCCTGGCACGAGAAACTAAACCCCTAGAGTAATATAGTGAAATGTAAGTGTTAATATTAATGTTGCTTTAATGTTAATATTAATGTTGCTTTGTTATCAATTAAATTTTTTAAAATTAAATTAATCATCTATTAATTTTAATTTTATGTATTATAATAATTCATTATATAATTATATATTAAGTATTATATGATCGTTATACATTATTGTTTATTTAATTTATTCATTAAATTAAATTTAAAATTTTTATTATTAATGTTATGGGCCCAGCACGCTTCTGCAGCGCCACTCTGCTGACTTCACAGAGTTGCCTACCCTGTGCCTGACTGTCCTCACCAAGGCCCAACAGCTGAAGACCTGTGGGCCCCAGCCAAGGCCATGCTTGACCACTCTCCACACACTTGGATGAGCCTCACGCATAAAAGAACTGGCAGAGGAACCCAGGTGTGTGGGACCCGGGGCTGAGATCTCCAAGCCTGCACGGTTTGGGACTGGACCTGCCAGTAGCTAGACAGTTACACCCACCAACTGCCGTGTAACCCCAACAACGGCCAGGATCCAGAGATTATCACACCAAGCTCCCAGGAGAGAACAAGGCAGAGTCTCCTACCCTGTGCCTGACTGTCCTCACCAGGGCCCAACAGCTGAAGACCTGCGGGCCCCAGCCAAGGCCATGCTGTGACCACTCTCCACACACTTGAATGAGCCTCACGCATAAAAGAACTGGCAGAGGAACCCAGGTGTGTGGGACCCGGGGCTGAGATCTCCAAGCCTGCACGGTTTGGGACTGGACCTGCCAGTAGCTAGACAGTTACACCCACCAACTGCCGTGTAACCCCAACAACGGCCAGCATCCAGAGATTATCACACCAAGCTCCCGGGAGAGAACAAGTAATATATAAAAAGTATATAAAATTTGGTTTAGCTTCAGACTAACAGTGTTATAATAAACTCTAACAAAATAAGGTGATAAGCTTAATCATCTTTAAGTTAGTGAAAATAGAGTGATAATGCATATACTATATGTATTAGATGTAGCACTTTATTTAAGGCTTCAAACAACTGTAGGAGTTCACTTTTGTCATTATTTCCATTTCATAGATGAAGAAAAATGTGGTATAGCCTGGTAAATAATATCTCCAGGTAGCTCTAGGAGCCAGATGCTGAAGGTAGCTTTGTTTCGCTATGAAGTACTTACCTTTAGAGATTCTACACTTTTTTAACCTGCTAACTTAAGGGAACCAAAATTCAGCAATCAAGCATTACTAAATTATGAAAATGATAAATTATCAGGAAAATAATTTGTTAGAAATGCACCAAGCTACCAAACTACCTGACCTCTCTCTCATTGTTGCTAATGTGTCTCGAAGTAGAACTGCATAAAATAATTTCACTGGAAAGTTTCTTTACAGATATTTTAATTGCCAAACTTTTAAAAATTGTATAGATCCCTGAAGGCCTTGAGTTCGTGGTGGTTGGTGAGGCTCGGCAGGGTGTAGGCGCCTCCTGGTCAGGTTCCCAAGGGAAATGACTTACAAAAATATCTTCCACAAAGACTCAGAGGCTGTTGTCAGGACACTCCATGCCTTTCTCGTGACTTTAAAAAAGCCGCAGCTCTGACCTTGAAGAGCCTAATCTGTGCTCAGTATTTATTGTCTCTTTCTGCCACCATTCATCTTGGATATAGTCTTTATTTTTGTCTCCCTTCTGTACCTTCCTTCCTATTAAAGCCAAACCTTCAGATCAACTTTGAAAAAGTAATAAAAATTGTTTGATTTGAATGCTCAGAGGCAATATATCATTTGATCTGCTGAACAATCAAGAGAGAGGAAAGGTTTCTTCACCATGTTTGAATGAGAAAACTAAAGCTCTTAATGCCAAAGTAATTTTTACAATGTGCTCTAATAGATAAGATCTGAAATGAGACAGTTCGCCTCAGAATCCAGGGAAATTTTTACAATGTGCTCTAATAGATAAGATCTGAAATGAGACAGTTCGCCTCAGAATCCAGGGACTTTTCTCTCTTTTGGTAAAGAGAGCATACATCTTGTCTTATCCAAGAATATCTTGATTTATGCCCACTGCTCTGAATTGCTGTTTAATGGTATTTCTTTTCTTTTTTTTTTTGCTTTTGCAAGTATACTGATCTTGGGACTGAAAAGCAGTACAGCCATTCGACACGTGCCTAGCATGCAGCCAACCCGGGCTTAATTCCTGGCACCACATGGTTCATGAAGCGCCCCTAGTTTGTCCTAATGACTCACTTGTGGACGTTCTGGATACCCCCAGCACTTGGGGCCCAAGCATCATTTTGTCTGTGGGTCGATTGACTGACTGGCGTGGCTGGCTGAGAATCCTCAGTGGGGTCCCCACTTGGGAGTGACCCAAATCCCCACAAAATATGATGATTTATATGATAGTTTCCTTATTTGGTGCTGACCGAAAAATCAATATCATTTGCAATATTATCCTTCAAGGCCTGTGAAATTGTATGTGGATATTTGTGGAAAGAACCCTTGAGGAGGAACGGACATCCTGTGTTTCTCTTGAAATTAATCTAATCCTTAAATCTACCTCCTATTAGAGTGGATTTTCATAATCTGGGCTACATTCTTGGCAAGTTTCAAAAATTAAACTTTTAATTCAATTAGAAATTTAATATTTCTCACATAACTACGAAGCTCAGAGGTAGGACTCAAGGCTGGAAATAAAGCCTGGACCTCAAATCCTGTCTCTTCTGTTCTGCTTTTTCCTTCTTCTTTCCTTCTTTCCTTTTCTTTTTTTTTCTTTTTAACTTAATTTTATTTATTTTTAAAAATTTTTTATTAATGAGACACCATGAGGTACAGTTGTAGACTTACAAATTTTTGTGCTTGGGTTTCAATTATACAATGATCAAATACCCATCCCTCCACCTGTGCCCATTTTCCACCACCACAGATCCCAGTATACCTCTCACCCCCATCCCCTCCCATCCCATCTGTGTCCTGTCTTTTGTTTCTGATTTACTCTGAATATAGAATTCTTCAAGGTGTTTAAAAGATTGCCAGCCACTGGAGTTTATATGAAACCAGGAACATGCTTTAACCAGTGGTATTAGCAAAGTTCTAAGGATGCAACTTCAAAAGTCATGGAAAATGGAAACTGAAAAGCAAACACAGTCTCTGTTTACTACACTGCTGTATCTATTGAAGTGAAACAACGGAACAGTAAATTGATGGTGGGGTTAAAGAGACAGGGCAGTGATGCTTATTAACATTCTGGTTGGGGAAATGGTTAAGCAGCATTGTAAGTATAAAGTAAACCAATGGAAACTGTTGGGAGCTATGTTACCTTAATAAAGAAATAGATACTAAAAACATATCAAAACACAACTTTCAAAATGGGTAAAATATTCAAACACTTGATTAGGGAAGGCATACAGTTAGTAAAAGAAGGAAACAGAAAGGAAGAAAAAGTGAAGAAGAATGAAAGGGAAGTAAACACAAAGAGAAAGAGTATGGAAGGAAAATAAAAATTGATTCTCATAATCAGTTAACGGATGGATTCCTTTCTTAGAAATTCTGTGATTAATCTTTACAAAGGTTAGTTATGTTCTGGAAGCAATATGTAGTACCTTGTGATTTCACACTCTAAGTATACTACTTCAGGTACAACTGCCCTCAAGATACAATGTGTACATGCTTCATTGAATTCAGTTAAACTTAGCATTCTCGTTTGCCCTTTTGCTCTGGGTATGGGGACTATAGTTAAGAAACTCTGTGACTCCCATCCTGGTCTTATGATTTATACCTACACTTGGCCAAACTGCCTTCTTTAAATTAAAAACCAAAGCATTATATTGCTGATTTGTCATGTTTCTTGTATTATCTTGTATTCTGCCGAATCTACTGTCATGTATCATCCAAAAAGATAAAAAGTAAATATTTGTTAACTAAAAAAATGCCTCAAGTCAAATAATTGATTTTTGATGCAAAGGAGGTTAAATATATTCTATATTATTCCAAGAAAAGTGCTGGACATTATGAAAACATTAACATTAATGGGAATTGCATTGCTTTCTTAGCTGCTAGAAACAATTTCACAAAATGTTTACTTGACTTGGTTGTAATGCATAATTCATTTAGCCATTCATTCATTTATTGACACATTTAACATATTTATTGCATGTTACCATTACGCCATGTTCCAAATTATTTGATTATAGAATACTGCTAGTTCACAAATAAAGTTATCTGCCGTTTTTTTCTCTTTATTTTGCTTTTTGAATCCATTACTATAACTGGCATCAAATATTTTTTTAAATGTGTAAACACTGCAATATTATTGAAAATTATTTTTTAAAAAAATCCTACACCTAAACAACTGCTTCCTCTAAAAGATCCAGGGGTTGGAGAGATAGTACAGCCAGGATTGATTCCTGAGTGCCAAACCAGAAGTAATGCCTGAGCACCACTGGGTGTGGCCCCAAACACAAAACTGGCACTGTAGCACTGTCCTCCCATTGTTCATCGATTTACTTGAGCGGGTCCAGTAATGTCTCTATTGTGAGACTTTGTTGTTACTGTGTTTGGGATATCAAATACGTCATGGGTAGCTTGCCAGGCTTTGTCGTGCAGGCGACATACTCTCGGTAGCTTGCCGGGCGATCCGAGAGGGGAGGAGGAATCGAATTTGGGTCGGCCACGTAGGCTGCATTCAAGGCAAACGCCCTACCTGCTGTGCTATCGCTCAAACACAAAAACTAAATAGGTAAAATAAAAGATCTGAATAATACTGAATACATACACTATCTTCCTAGCAGTGCTCAGGGACCAACAGGAATGCGCTGAGGGTTGGGAGGAGTGGTTGTGAGGCAACTGGGCCTATCATACACGAAGCATGCTTTCATCTCTTTGAGTTAAGAATAGTCAGGTATTTTCGACATTTTATTTCCCCAGGTTTTTAAATTTTTCTTCTTTTTATTTTGCACTCACTTTAATTACAGCTGGACCAACTGAGGTCATATCAATTTCAACAGAATTCAAAATAACGCATTCTGAGTTAAGAGACAGTCAGGGATCAAGTCTCAATTCAGTCACATTTTTGTCAACGATCAGTTCAGTTGCACTTTCCTTGGCTAAGAGTGGGAGGGGTCGGGGTCGGGTTAAGACATACAGGAATTGAATTAGAATGAGGTAGTCTGAAATATCTCAAACTGTTAAGGAAGAGCAGAAATCAATGTAGTAATACTACATATTTTTTTTGTAATTATGTTCATTGACTTTGTTTTACTGGATATCATATTTCTTAAATATTAGATTGTTTGTATGAATATGGTGAAAAGTCAAAATACATTGATTAGTTGGTGAGAAGAGTTGGGGAAAATATTAAATGATATATCATGGGAGCGACAGCACAGCGGTATGGTATTTGCCTTGCACGGGACTGTCCCTGCCGACCCGGGTTCCAATCCTCTGCCCCTCTCGGAGAGCCTGGCAAGCTACTGAGAGTATTTCGCCTGCATGGGAAAGCATGGCAAGTTATCCGTGACATATTCATATGCCAAACACAGTAACAACAAGTCTCACAATGGAGACATTACTGGGCCCACTCGAGCAAATCGATGAACAATGGGAGGACAGTGCTCCAGTGCCACAGTATCATGGGAACTAAAGTATTTTTCTTCTGTGCCTATTCCTCCGTCACATAAATCTGTTCTCTTCCATATGTGCTAAGGAATTTAAGTTTGATTACTTTTGTCTTTCATTCTGCTCTTCCCCTTCCCTCCTTCTGAACTTCCATCCTTTTCTTCTCTCCCTCCCTCCTTCTCTTCCTTTTATTTCATTTTTTGTGGTTTAGTTTTGGGTTCATATTGTTGCTTAGGGGCTTCTCCCAGATGAACATTCAATGGTAATGACCAAATATCCTCAAGGACCATGTGATAACAAGGGCAGAAGCCAGGACTCTCGTGCAAAGAATGTGAACTAGTTCTCTGAGCTCTTTCCCTGAATTTTATTTATATTTTTTGTTTTAATTAGCAAGCAAATACCAGCTTAACTCAAATATAAGAGAGGACAAAGAATTCACAGTTTTCACATTTTTAACCTCATATAAAAATAGTGCATATGACTTCTTGTTGGTTTATTTTCTACATTTCATTATTTTTTCTTCTTTTTTTATTAGTGAAACACCATGAGGTACAGTTATAGGCTTACAAATTTTGTGCTTGGATTTCAGTTATACAATGATCAAGTGCCCATCCCTCCACCAGTTACATTTCATTATTTTAAATGAAATCTTTTAATTGATTACAAAGGGAATTTACCATTCTTTTTCTTCCTTCTTCCATGTATTTCTTATTTCCCTTCTCTCCTCTCTTCCCCACCCAAAATTATCTTATTAACTTACGTTTTTCCTTAGAAAAGATGACATTTTGCTAGAGAGAAAAGATAGCAATCCATAACACATTACATGAAAGCAGTTATCTGAATGAAAATCACATTAGAAGAGGCAACAGAAAGTCGTCATTACAAGGCCACACTCCAGCTACAAACTGCCTCTGCAGCAATCCTTATTCTTTTTCTCACTGACTGTTTGACTCTGGGCAAGTTACTAAATCTGTGTTTTCAGTGCCATTTGAAAAGTATATAAACAAAATTACATAAACTATAGTTGTTAAAAGCATTAACTATGTTAAGTATGAACAGTACATATTATCATACAAAGTACTACATGTTCTATTTATCAATTATTATGTATGATGTACATCATAGGAATAATAATAGACATTCTAGCTATTTTTAGAATGCTAAGGTACAGATTTTTCTCACAATCCACATTGAACTACATTTTGTATAACAATGATATTTTGCATTAAGTTAATTTTGAATTATTCAAAAATATTGAATGCATTATTTTAAAAAGTCAATAGGACTGCTTCCAAATACTTCTGCTTCATTTTGGTGATAACTGGTACTTAAAAAAGATAAGCATGGCTAGTAAGAGTTATTGTGAGAAATTTAAGGTTAAAATTGCCAATTGCATTTTTAAGCAACTGTAAAAAAGTTAGTTCTCTCTATAATTAACGGAAACATAGTGTAACTAAATGTGATATTGGTTACACATCACATTTGAGGGAGAGAAGTAAAGGATGGAAGTTCAGATATTTTCAAGTTTGTCAGAGTTAGTTCATTGTGCATCGGGGTTATTCTAAAGTCACCACAAAAGAACATAATCACTTTATTGACATTTTATTTTATTTGCTATATTTTGTTCATTTCAGGGCTTCCCTGATAAAAAAAAGTTAAGAACATAAAACTAATGAACAGCAAAATACACTGGTAAGTCATAATATAATGTAGTACAATTTTAATTTTTTTTTATTAGTGAGATATCACGAGGTACACTTGTAGACTTACAAATTTTTGTGCTTGGGTTTCAATTATACAATGATCAAATGTTTTTTAGTTGAGAAAGCAGAATGCAATTTTAAAAAAAATAGAACTGTAGCACAGAGTGTAGGGTGTTTGCCTTGCACGTGACCAACCCGGCTTACCAGAGTTTGATTCCTCTGCCCCTCTCGGAGAGCCTGGCAAAAGCCTGTCAAGCTACCTGTGATGTATTCGATATACCAAACACAGTAACAACAAGTCTCACAATGGAGACAATACTGGGCCCGCTCAGCAAATCGATGAACAACGGGAGGACAGTGACAGTGACAGATTTAAAAATAATTAAATGAAATATATACCTATTTCAGTCACTTTGAGTTAAAAAATTTTACTTGAGTAGAAAATAGATTTTATATTTTGATTTTTTCTAGATTTGTCTCCTAATTAGTTTTTTCTCTGTGACCATAGTTTTTACAGATTAAATTACTTATTGTCTGTGCCACAAAAATAAATAAATTATGGCCTAAATAAAATACAATCATATTGCCTCAAAATTGAAGAGGCTGGTTGGTAGCTGGAATAATTTAGTGAGAAAGAAATGTAGTTGTGTGAAAAACTTATAAAAACTACTAAACATATAAGTGCAAAGTTTTATAAGCAAAACTTATACTTTACTATGGGTAGTTATGAGTATATGTTTTATATCTGAAATTTAGTCTACCTAATAACACATAAGGAAAGTAAGAGGAAAAGTGAATTTTTATGTCCAAAGTAGTATCTAAAATACCTAGATATATTACAAATAATCTGTCGCCTGAACATGAAAAAGAATAAACTTATGACACCTAAAACACTGACAGTAGGTGCAAATTTTCAAGGTTAAAAATAACAATAAATCCATAGTTTGCCATTGCATTCAAGTATCGTATTCTATCCTACATATAACTCTCATCCATAAACAAAAGCACTTAAAATTTTATTTTTATGTTCACATATGTACATGATGTTTAAAAATATGAAAACAATTTGAGAGCAATGGCATCCAAATGGCAGAGTAATAATCATATGTTATTTAATCTATAGGTGCAGGGGTCAGAAAGATAACTCCATGGACTGAACACATGCTTTGCATGCAGGAGGCCTTGCATTTCCAGTATTTATTACATGGGCCCCTAAGAACTAAGGAGGGAGCAGCCATTGAGAACTACTAGTTATGGTCTCCAAATGAAAATAAATAAAATAGAATAATAAAATAAAATTCTGTGAATAATTGATCAAATGAAAATACAGATCAACATTGTGTCAGCCTCTAATTCTTCACAACACTTAGTGATAAATATTCAACACTCTAAGTAAAAGAAGAATTGCATTCTTTTGTATGGCCAGCATATATAAACAACTTCAATGTCCGATGACAATAAAATGTATAGAGAAATGGTACAAATTAAAGTTAATCATTTTGTTCATCTCATTGGAACTGAGATTACCAAGCAAACAGTGGGAGTTGAGAAGGGGTGGTTAAAATGACATAAAGAAAGTGTGGAGGGTATTTCCACTTTCTTGGTGGCAGAGTTGCAGTGACTTTGTGTATCAAAGCATACACATTAATACAATCGTAAACATTTTTACAACAGTATTAACAACAATAACATTGTTGTAACATGTTGTAACATTGATGTAATAATTAACAACAATAAAACTTATTTAAGTGGCATGCAGACAAAATGGAGTACTATGGAGATGTAAGTAAAAAATGGATTCATACTATTTTCTTTAACATGGATGATAAATCAGGGGAAGAACAAATACAAGATGATCTGTGGAATGTAAAAAGATGAGACAAGGAAATAGACAGTATCAAACAGTGACAAGCCTTTGTCCTGGATTATAAAACTAGAGGAGGATGGATTGGTGAAGAATGAATGTTGGACCAGAGAAGATACAGGGACAGTGGCAGCAGATTTGGGGCTCTTGTTGGGGTGAAGCAATTGTTTATCAATACTTGATTGATAGGGTGAAGCAATTGTTTATCAATACTTATTATTATTGCAACCTTCTTACCTAAACTTAACAAAATGAAATTAATAAAGTTTTGTACATTGCACAAAGTTGCACAAACCAAAACCTGCTTATCAAGCCTCATTAGACGTAAACTTTATGCAATTTTTCAAAGTATGGGTTTTTAGTACAGTCTTGAAAACTGCTTTCTCAGAAATACTAGCTTTTTCCCAATACTTATTGCAAAATGTTGGTGATTGCTCTTTTTCCAAAACTGAATGCATAGTAGTTCAACTTTTTGTCCTTGAGCTAACCTTTTTATTCTCTTGTCCAGAAGTGTTTTCTCTGCCCTTATGAGCATTACTCTAAAAACTAGGTAATTATGTCGTTTTATAAAATCTGATTTGATGAAAAATCACTTTTTCTTAAAAGTATTACTAAAAAATATAAAACCTACCTATTAATATTAAGCAACTAGTAGATGCCATTGCTTGGCAAACCTATTTTGCCATTTTAGTGAGACTATTCAGATCATAAGAAATAGAAATAGTATATTATTTTAAGGTAGCACAGCGGGTAGGGCGTTCGCCTTACACGCGGCCAACATGGCCGACCCGAGTTCGATTCCTCCGCCCCTCTCGGAGAGCCCGGCAAGCTACCGAGAGTATTCAATATGCCAGACACAGTAACAACAAAGTCTCCAATGGAGACGTTACTGGGCCCGCTCGAGCAAAAAATAGCTAATTTTGAACTTTCAGAATAAATTTAAAACAGTACAAAATGAACTGAAGAAACTAGAGATTTTATGACTTTCAGTCACAGAAGACTGATTTATGCAATATATGTTTAAAATCAGCACAATTAGTTAATGAATCTCTATAAACTATATATCTATTAGATTGGAAAAATTCAAAAACTGTGGTAGAAGTACAAAATAACAAAGTCTCTTATTACTGGATTAGTGTGACATTCCTGAACCTTAAACCAAATAAGTTGAAAACAGGTTCACACCTACACAAAAATATCCATAGTAACTTTATCATAATTGCAAGAATTGGCAACACGCACAATATTCCATCAGTTGCGAGTTGGATAAATATGAGATTAATATTCCACTAGCAAGATTGATACTGTGTTTCTACCTAGCTTAATGTTGCACTTGTATAGTGAATATTTTCCATACTCTATTTTTAAAAAAAATTTATTAGTGAAAAACCATGAGTTACAATTGTAGACTTACAAATTTTTTGTGCTTGGGTTTCAGTTATACAATAACTGAGTACTCATCCCTTCACCAGTGCCCATTCTCCACCACCAATGACCCAGTATCCCTCCCACCCTCCCCCATTCCCGCCATCCCACTCCGCCTTTGTGGCAAGGCACTCCCTTTGGTTTTTTCTCTCCTTTTGGGTGCTGGTTTGAAAAAGAGGCATTCAGTGGCATCATGTTTGATCTATAGTCTACTTTCAGCATGCATCCTTCATCCTGGGAGGATCCACCCAATACCATTTACTTGGTGCTCCCTTCGCTTTCTGAGCTTCCTTTTCCCTCAGCATGTGCGGCTGGCCTCCAAGCCATGGAGTGAACCTCCTGGTACTTATCTCGGCTATACTTGGGTATTAGTCTCCTATTTTGTTACTTTATGTTCCCCATATGAATGCAATCTTTCTATGTCTGTCCCTCTCTTTCTGACTCATTTCACTTAGCATGACACTTTCTATGTAGTACCACTTGGTGCAAATTTTATGACTTCATCTTTTCTAACAGCTACATAGTACACCATTGTGTAGATGTACCAAAGTTTCTTAAACCAGCCATCTGTTCTCAGGCACTTGGCTTTTTTCCAGATTCTGACTATTCTGAACAGTGCAGCAATGAACATAGAAGTGCAGATGTGATTTCGACTGTACATCTTTGCCTCTCTGGGATATAATCCTAGGAGTGGTATTGCTGGGTCAAATGGGAGCTCAACTCCTAATTTTTTGAGAATCATCCATTCTGTTTTCCAAAAGGGCTGAAGGAGTTGGCATTCCCACCAGCAGTGAAGAAGGGTCCCTTTCTCCCCACATCCGCGACAACACTGGGTGCTTTTTTTTCTTTTGGATGTGGGCCAGTCTCTGTGGTGTGAGATATCTCATTGTTGTTTTGATCTGCATCTCCCTGATGATTAGTGACATAGCCTTTTAGCCATTTGAATTTCTTCTCTGAGAAAGTTTTTGTTGATTTTGTTGCCTCATTTGTGATGGGGTTGGATGTTTTCTTCTTGTGGAGTTCAACCAGTGCTTTCTATATCCTTGATATCAACCCCTTATTGGATGGGTATTGGGTGAATATTCCATTCTGTAGATTTTCTTTGTATTCTGGTCACTCTATCTTTTGAGGCACAGAAGCTTCTTAATTTAAGATAGTCCCATTTGTTTATCTCTGTTTCCCCTTGGAGTGTCAGTGGAGTGTCGTCTTTGAAGATACTGTTATCCTCAATATTGTGTAGGGTTTTGCCAACCTTGTCTTCAATGTACCTTATGGATTTTGGCCTGATGTTGAGGTTTTTAATCCATTTTGATCTGACTTTTGTGCGTGGTGTTAGGTCGAGGTCTAAGCCCATTTTTTTTTGCATGTGGTTGTCCAGTTATGCCAGCACCATTTGTTGAAGAGGCTTTCCTTGTTCCACTTCACATTTCTTGTTCCCTTATCAAAAATTAGATGTTCATTGGTCTGCGGCCATGCCTTTGTTCCAGTACCCTCCATGAAATAAAAGAGGACACGAGGAAACGGAAACTTATCACCTGCTCATGAATAGGAAGAATTAACTGTCAAAATGGCTATACTCCCCAAAGCATTATGTAAATTCAATGTGATCCCTATAAGGATACCCATGAAATTTTTCAAAGAAATAGATCAAGCACTCCTGAAATTCATGTGGAACAACAAATGCCCACAAATAGCTAAAGCAATTTTTGGGGAAAAAAAACATGGGGAGGTATTACCCTCCCCAACCTCCATACTATATTTTTGACAAAAGTCAAGTCATTGGAAACAAAAGGTTTTCCAGAATCATTGTGAAACCACCAATTCCAAGAACCATATTTATCAGAATTTATCAGCTTAATTTTCATAGAAAGAAAAGTAGAGTATATAGTATCCAGCAAAGACAAGGATAATTCGCTTAAATTTTTACATTAATATTTCAGTCAAAATTTCATCTTTACTGGATTATGTAGGTGGAAAAAATAATGTATGCTAGATAATTTAAGGGCTGGAGCCATAGCACAGCAGGTAAGGCGTTTGCCTTGAACACAGCCAACATGGCCAACCTGAGTTTTATTCCTCCACCTCTCTCAGAGAGCCCAACAAGCTACCAGAGTATCTGGCCCACACTGCAAAGCCTGGCAAGCTCCCTGATGTATTCAATATGCCAAACGCAGTAACAAGTCTCACAATGTTACTGGACCCACTGGAGCAAATTGATGAACAATGGGAGGGAAGTGACAGTGACAGCTAATTTAAATTGTTCTTATCTCAAGTGTTGGGAGGATCCTCCCAGGATGGGAGAAGCATGCTGAAAGTAGACTATAGACCAAATATGATTGCCACTCAATGCAAACCACAGCACCCAAAAGAAGAGAGAGAACAAAAGGGAATGCCCTGCCACAGAGACAGGGTGGGATGGGGATGGGGGGTGGGAGGATACTGGGATCAGTGGTGGTGGAAAATGGTCACTGGTAGAGGGATGGGTACTAGATCATTGTTTAATTTAAACACAAGCACAAAAATTTGTAAGTCTACAACTGTACCTCATAACGTTTGACTAATAAAAATTTAAAAATATATACTTCTAAGCTAACTCTATAGATAAATAGGAGCAAGAACAACTAAGGACAATTTTGACAAATTCTTAATCCTAATTTACTTGTGTAAAAAATTGCATAAATATATTTCTAAATTAAAAAAATAAAAATAAAAAATGAGCCAGAAAGATAGACATAGAATGACTGCACTCATCTGGGGAAAATAAAGTAATAGAATGGGTACAAACACCCAAGAATAGTTGAGATAAGTACCAGGAAGTCTGCTTCACAGCTTGGAAGATGGTAGCACATTCTAGTGGAAAATGCAGCTCATATAGAGAAGGGAACACCAATTAAAGGGTGTTTGAAGATTCGCTCGGGATGCGAGATGTGTGTTGTAAGTAGACTATAGATGGAACACAATGGCTACTCAATACCTCTATTGCAAACTTCAACACCCAAAAGGGAGGAGTGAACAAAAGGGAATGCCCTGCCATAGAGGCGGGGTGTGGTGGGGTGGATGGGGTTCGGGGTAGGAGGGTTGCTGGGATCCTTGGTGGTAGAGAATATGCACTGGTGGAGGGATGGTTACTCAATCATTGTATAACTGAAAACCAAACACGAAAGTTTGTAAGTCTACAACTGTACCTCATTAGTGTTTCACTAATAAATAAATAAATAAATAAATAAATCTTTCTATAAACAGATTGATTGACCCATCAGATAGAGATAAGTAAGGTTATAAACTTCATTTACAAGGATATGCATCAGTTTTTCTTTGCAAATCATTTATGTCTTTTAAGTCAGTTTTTATTTTAGTCAGGGAATAAGATAGCATGACTCTTTATTTCTTGAAATCTATTGCTTATGATGGGTTTTAAGAGCATGGAATTTTGAAATACAGGAGAAAAATGTCCTCTCAAAGAGCCCAGCAAGCTACCGAGAGTATCCCGCCTGCACGGCAAAGCCCAACAAACTACCTGTGATGTATTCAATATGCTAAACTACAGTAACAACAAGTCTCACAATGGAGACATTACTGGGCCTGCTCGAGCAAATCTATGAACAACGGGGAGGACAGTGCTATAGTGCAGTGTTACTGATTACTACATTTTTTTTTCCATATTATTTTTAGATAAGATAGGAAAGCCATGCTATTTCCTGACAAATGAAACTTCCATGGTACAATATATGAAATGTGTTTGTGGGGAATATGTAAAAAAGTCCATAAAATATTATTGTAATAAAATTAAATGTAATAGTATATTAAATGTAATGAAATATTAATTTATACTAAGTATAATTGAAAAATAACTTATCCCTCATTAAATTTCTAAATAAATAAATGTTAGAGGCAAGTGTCAAATATATCTTCATATTTATGTACTTAATGGCATCAGAAGTACAATTTAAATTCATTAATGATAATTTGTCAGGATTTTTTTTTTGATTTTTGGGTCATACCTGGTGATGCACAGGGGTTACTCCTGGCTCTGCACTCAGGAGTTACTCCTGGCAGTGCTCAGGGGACCATATGGGGTGCTGGGAATAGAACCTGGGTCTGCCGCATGCAAGGCAAACACCTTACCGGCTATGCTATCTCTCCAGTCCCAATTTGTCAAGTTTTAATAAAGTACTCAGAATTGAATATACCCCTTAGTATCAAATAAAACACTTTATGTAAAAATTTAATGCATTTAATGTACACACAAAATTTATACTTAAGAGAATAATACCTTTTAATAAGTCACTTCAAACTTTTTAGATGACTTAAATTTATTTTTATGCAAATTACTCTTTTTAAGTCAATGTTGTGAAACTATTATTTAAAAACCTTTGATAGAAATAGTGAAAATTTAAATTAATGTTCCTTCAATCTAATCATATTCAAATACATGTCTGGAAACTCTCCACATCCAGACAGTCCCAGATCTGTTCTCTTCTTTTCCAAATTTTTTTTATTATTGTATCTCCCCTTTGTCTTCACTTCTTCCACTTTAAATGCTATAATTTTTCTTTCTTGATCATTTTTATCTCTCTGTCATAGTCCCACAAGGATCATATTTGCCCCATTCACTCTCATAAATTCATTCCTCCCATTTCTTGTGATCGTGTTTTCATTTAAATCTTTTATGAGAAATATAGACCTACACATAGATATACTACTATATAAAGTCTAAAAGAAAATTACTAAAAAAGATAATATACTATATGGAAGTCAACAGGAAGCTTGTTGAAATGATGACTTTCAAACTAGCCTCTTTAAAATGTTATCTCATTTTTATATCTAAAGCTATAAAATAACTTGATTCATTTTATTTTTTATTTTTATTTTTTTAATATTTATTTATTAAATCAGTGTGGGAAAAATTACAAAGCTTTCAGGTTTAAGTCTCAGTCATGCAATGATCAAACACCTTTCCCTCCACCAGTACTTATTTTTCACTACCAAGAACCCCAATATACCCCCCTCCTACTCTTCCCAATGCCTGTGAGGCAGATAAATTCTACTTAACAGTCTATCTATTTTTATTACATTGATTATTTTGACAAAAGATGCACTATTATTGTTTAGAGTTTCCACCCAACAATCAGAACTGCTGAAAGGCATTGTGAAATAATTTGTTTTCTATAGCTGGTTATGAGAACCAAATGATGATTTTGGATTTCTGATATTTTACTTATTAAGCCTGGAGGGATTTCTGCCAAGAGCCAGATAATTATGAGATTGGTTTCTGTGGCTCTGGAGCCATGGCTGTGCCGGAGAGCCTCTTGTGGGGGGCAACTAGTGACCTCGGTAGAGCGTGAAGCACGAGCCGGGAACAACCCCCCTTCCCATGAGGTTGCAGTTGCCCCATCACCACCAGCTCATACCACGCTTTCCAAAAAGCTCCAATGCGGCTGCCATCTTGCTGCCCAGGGGGAAAGAGGCAGAAAGGAGTGACACCCCTTCTCTCCCAGGGAGGTATGGTGCCGTGAATTAATGCATAGTCCATTCATTTTTCTGCCTCAAGCTGCCAGGCTCTGCATTAAGTCCTTGTGCCTCTGGAGCCATGGCAGTGCCCGAGAGCTGCTCCTGGGGGGCAACTCATGACCTCAGTAAGGTGTGAAGGATGAGCTGGGAACACCCACGTTCATTTTTAAATAAAACTCAACAGGTAGGGCCTGGGAGATAACTTGAAGGGATAGGGTGTTTGCTTTGCATATTGGGGCTGTGAGTTAGATTTCTAGCATTACATGGTTTTCGGAGTCCTTGAAGCATCCTTAATGACTCCCTCACTACCAGGCTGGTAGAAGCCCCCAGTACCACTCATTTTGTCCCTAAAACGAAACAAAATAAAAAACTATATTTATAAATGAATGGCTATAGAGAGTATAGTACTGTGTGAAATGAGTCAGAAGGAGAGGAATGAATATAGAATGACTGCATTCATTTGCACTTATTTGTGTGATATAAAAACAAATAGTATAAGACTAATATCCACGTCTAGGGAAAACAGAGGTCATGAGGACTAAACAATGGTTGGAAACTTGGCGCAATTATGTAGGGAGCAAAGGGCCATTAGGATAGAGAAGAGACCAATATAACAATAATAGTTGTAAATGATCACTCACTTTGGAAAAGAACTGTGTTGAAAGTAGGTAAAGGGATACACATAATAACCTTTCACTATCTATATTACAAAGCATACGTGAGAAAGAGGAAGAGAGAGAAAGAGAGAGGGAGAGAGAGGGAGAGAGAGGGAGAGAGAGAGAAATGCTTGTCTTAGAGGCGGGGTGGGCATAGGGCATATGGAGGTGCAGACGGCAAACTGGAGACATCAGTGGTAGGAAATGTGCACTGGTGAAGGGACGGGTGTTGGAACAATGTTTGACTGAGACTCAATCACGAACAACTTTGTAACTATGTATCTCACTGTGATTCAATTTAAAAAATGAATTTTTACAAGTCTATGTAATTCCTAATACCCTTGCCCTATTTACTTTTATGTAACTGCTTAAATCATACCAGTTATAATAATGCTAACCACACGTAATAGCCTGTCATCTTCTGAGAAATTATCCACCAATTTATGCCAAGATTGAGGTAAATCTATCTTTATGGCCTAATATCATTTCCCCATAGTTCCTAAATGAAACTGTGTTTCATATAGTTTTCCCAATAAATTATCTTTATTCAGCAACTCTGAGATTTGGTGTTTAAATATACTCCAACTGTATTATCTTCCTTCTTCAATATATGCTAAAACTCACGCATTTTAAAATGTCATATTCTTAATAAAACCTATCAGGAGCAACTTCTCATAGCTCTGATTTCCTCTACATTATTATCTTCAGGATTCTGGTGGCATTTGTATAATCTTTCCTTTTAGCATAATTATTTTCACCTGTCTATTTATGCCCTAGTTTAGCTGAAATTTTGAAGTCAAAGTCTTGAGTTTTATTGTCAACCCTTCAAAATTTAAAAAATAAAGTACTTTTTAGAGTAAAAGACGAACACTTAATTTTGCTTCTTTTGTTTGGGGACATACCTCATGGTGCTCAGGGCTTACTCCTAGTTGTATGCTCAGGGATCAGTTCTGGAAGTGTTTGGGGATAATATGTTGAGATGGGGATCAAACTCTGGTAGTCTGTTTGCCAGGCAGGTGCTCTACGTGTTGTGTTATCTTTATAGCTCTGAGGAACATTTACTTTAAAAACAAATATTATATTTAATACACACCAATTGGCTACATTTTGGCAAAGCAGATATGGTTCATAATAGGAATCAATGCTCATAGTTTAAAGAAAGTACTATTTTTGTGTTTATGTTCAGGCTTCAGGTCAAGGCTGTTTTGCTACTACTATTTCAAAAATTTAACAGGAATGAAAATGCACATCTGGTAGATTCTTTAAGCCCACCTTCATATACAAGATACAGACATATTAATTTACGCAGATTTTCAACCCTCATTCTCATATGCTCCACCTCTGCATTACTATTAAATGTTGAGACTGCCTGGATTAGAACAGAGAAGTATACTACTACTGTGTGTTAACAATATAAAATCTGTATTATTGGGGGAGTGAGAAATAATTTAGGTATTATATATGCATGGGTCTTGCAACCACCTGGCCCTAATTTTATTCTTGGCACTGCATTTGGGCCCCTGAGCATAGCCAGGTGTAGTAGAGTCACGAATACACCCTGGGCACCATTGGCATTCACCTCTCCAAGATCCAAAGTAAGAAAAATGTATATTTTTGGTAAAAGTCGAAAATTAATTCTTATCATTTAATTATACATTCTTTCTAGCCTATTTAAATTCCTCATCTATTACCCATACTATTAGTTCAAATTTTGAAGTCATAAAATTTTTAAACATCGTAGCAAATAAACAATAATATGGGAGAAGTTGGGAGATAGGGATTGAGGTTTCCCTCTCTCTACTTATTATTTTGATAAATTAAGTATTAAAATATACCAAAATAATAAGTATTTCTGGATTTCAGTTATCTTTAAAACGTTTATAATACATTATATTGCTTTAACTTTGAGATTTAGAATTGATTATACCTTCTGGGGTCTCCCAGCTCTACTAAGTTTGGCCTAAGAGATAGTTTTGTAGCAAATAGCAATACTCTTAAAAGCAGGGGACACATAAGTAGCTAATAAAATCAAGTAGCCTTTTAAAAATATTCTACTCATTAGGAGAAAAATTAATGGTAAAAGATTTTCATACTTTTTCCTCTCCTAGTTCTGCTAGCCCTTTTCACCTATTACTTAGTTTTCTATTCAGTAGTGGTTAAAAATGGGGAAATACTTGAAAATTTTAACAAAGAAATTTATATTAAATTATTCACATCTGATTCACTTTATTCCTAAATTACACATTCTCTTGCATAAATAAATCATTGAAAACTGCAAGTGGATTTTCAATGATTTTACACTCTACTTTTAATAGTGTCTCAAATGACTGTGAAATATGGATCTCAAAGCTAGAGAAAATTCTCCAGAGATTTTTTTCCTTCCAGGTGGCAGTGTTTGATGTAAGCTTGCAGCAGTTCTAAGAGATGTCAACGTCTGACGACTCTTGAAATGTTGTGAGTTATAGTTTTCGATCCACCCTCTGAGAAGCAACTGCTAGGTACAGAATTGAGCAACATTTATTACCATCCAGGGAAAGGGGAAATATGTCAAATTCTAACAGATGAAGAAGAGGAACAAAAAGTCAGACATCTAAACTGTGGCTTTCACAGCCCGGTCTTGAAGATCCTGTAGAGCAGTATAGTTTTTAAGCCTAAATTCAAGTATATACTCCGGTTTCTCGTCAGATTGCATAAGTGCCAGCACCTTCATTAAATGCACAAGTGTCTTTGGGCATTAGATGAGTTGACTGCAATATCTGTCATCAATTTTCTTTTTTTGTTCAATTTTAAAATGAATATGTACCACTTAAAAGCTGATGTGTTAAAAATAAAATTAACATATATAAATAAAGCTTTGAAAAAATATTGATACCCCTAACGTATAAAATCAGTCATAATAGCATGACTTTTTAAGTGGATTTTTCTAATATCAGTGATTAAGTTTAATGTAAACTTTCCTTTACAATTTTATGCAATTTTATGTCACTGTAGTTACACATCTTATCCATTGTATGTGTACACCTGTATTTTATGTACATAAATATACTCTATATGTTTATCACATATTATGAAGTTGATTAGTCATAGAATCTTTTCATTATTCTAAATAGATTCTTGGAAACTTTACTTATGTGAAATGGTATAAAAGAAAACCTGTTGTACCAAAGTTTAATATTTGTTTTAATAAAAGAAGGCTATTTTTCTAAAATGCATTTATGTTCACAAAAGTATCACCCAATTTTTTAATAGACCCAACACACTCCTAATCTTAAACACTAATTTGTAACCTTCTATCCATTTACAAACCATCATGCATCCATTATTAATGCATGTATCCATTTATTCCAGTCCAGGTTCATGGGAGTTGAAACCTCTCCATGAAACTTAGCATGTACAACAACAAAAAAACAACTCAGAAAGGATGCTTTCTATTATAGATTGTACTCAGACGTACTAACCCTAAATTTGACAGGGACAATTTGATCAGATCAATGACCTTATAGCCCATAATTTGAGGCCTAAGGTGATAACCCAGGGTGAGTGACACATGCCTTTCTTGACAAGACATCAAGTTCCCAGCATCACTTCCCCAGAATCCCATGTATGACTAGCACATTTGGGCTGGAGTAGTTCTCCATAGCTGGGTCAAAGCACTGAAGCCTGTCCTAGTTGAAGAAGCAGGAGTGACCTCCATGATCCCTTACATGCACCTGACCTGCTCTAAGGGCATGTATTTGAAATCTATGAAGGAAACTAGATTCTTGGAGAAAATTCTTGAAGATATGCAGGAAACCTGTAACAGCCTTACAAACAGTAGCCTGGCTAGTTATATCTCTTTTGCTCATCAGTGTTATAACAAAACAAAACTGAGAGAAAAGTTATTTGAAAATCATCTGTATATCAAAAGCATTTTGTCCTGTTATAAAAATCTAATTTTATGATTTTATTAATTATTGAAAAGTAAAAGTTAATAGTTATAATCATTTAACATCCTTTCGCAATTACAAAATGATTGTGATGTATATCCATCTATATATTAGTCCACATCAATTACTATTTAATAATATAATCAGATCGAAGTACTCCTTTTAATCAGAGTATGCATTTGGACAAAATTTGAATTCTCTGCTAAGTCTATCAAAGTTAGGATATGGAAGACATTAAAAAGACTAACGGAAATATTGCCAAGGAAGCTCTACATTTAGCTTACCTAAAAACAATCAACTAGATTGTTCTGAGCACTAGAATGCTCTGAGCATTGTTAATTCTGAACAAGATTTTTTAATTTAAAAAACATGGGAAAGCAATTGAAACTTAAAATATGGAATGACTGTGTGAAAAGAAAGTGTACAAATAAAATGTGTCTATGGGCCAAGGGAGCCAGTACAAGAGTTAGGCTCATACCTGAAGTCCGTGGCCCCACCTGCGTGGTTTATGTGAAGTGGGGAGGAGAGAGAAGGTAGCTTTCTCCCAGGGACCTGCTGAGAGGACTAGAACTGATACAGACTGCGATGAACCTCTGCACAGGGTCAGTAGTAGGTCTTTTTAAAAAATTTATTCATTGATTCACGGTGAGAAAAATTACAAAGCTTTCAGGTATAAGAAGTCTCAGTCATACACTGATCAAACACCCCCCCCACCAGTAAATATTTTTCATCACCAAGAACCCCAATATAGCCCCCCAACCCTCCCGATGCCTGTGAGGCAGATGATTTCTACTTAACTCTCTCTCTACTTTGATGACAGTCATTATTTCGATAAAAGATGCACCATTATTGTTTGGAATTTCCCCCCAACAATCAGAACTGCTGAAAAGGAATTGTGAAACAATTTGTTTTCTATTACTGGTTATAAAAATCATATGATGTCATGCAGGTTTCTGATATATTACTAATTAAGTCTGGAGGGATTTCTGCCAAGAGCTGGATACCTTCGAGATTGGTTTCTGAGCATCTGGTGCCACGGCCATGCAGGAGAGGTGCTTGTGGGGGGCAACTCGTGGCCTCGGTGGGGCATGAAGGACGAGCTGGTTCCACCTCCCATCCCATGAGGCTGCAGTTGCCCAGTCACTGCCAGCTCATACCTGGCTTTCCAATAGGCTCTGAGTTGGCAGCCAGCTGTGTTGCAGGGGGGCCGGGAAGGGGGTGGTGGAAAAGACAGACACCCTTTCCCTCCCAGGGGAGCATAGCACCGGAGTTTAAAGCATAGTCCATTCACATTTCTGCCATTCACATTCGCAAGCTGCTGGGCTCTGGATTAAGTCTGTAAGCCTCTGATGCCATGGCCATGCTGGAGAGCCGCTCGTGGGGGGCAACTTTCAGTAGTAGCTCTTTTTTTTTTCTTTTTAATTTTTATTAGTGAAACACCATGAGGTACAGTTGTAGACTTACAAATTTTTGTGCTTGGGTTTCAATTACACAATGATCGAGTACCCATCCCTCCACCAGTGCCCATTCTCCAACAACAATGATCCCAATATCCCTCCTCCAGTAGTAGGTCTTACCCAGGGATATTGCCTAGCAGAAAGGAATTTCAGGAGTAGACTAAGCAGTGAAGCAAAAAACAAAACAGAACGGTTTGAGGATTTTGAGGAAGGGGAAAGGGGCTAGGGGACAGAGGGAGGGGGAGTTAGGGAGCAGGAGAGGGAGAGGGAAAATGGGAAAGAGGGAGTGAGGAAGGGAGAGAGGGCCTGTGTAATGAGACTCAAGGGAGAATGCAAACTTCTCTGGAGACAGAAGGAGCCCGTGCACTCATCCCAGCATTAGATATGAAGCATGAGAGTCCACATCTCAAGAGGGGAGATGCGGGCAACAGGTGCTCAGGCACCACATGTGGTCGGCCACATGGGCACAAGCAGTACATGGGTTCGCAAAGCATCGGTGCACGCTTCCTTTGTTCAAGGTGCCTTTTATAAGTTTTCTCCAACCTGCCCCTTTGTGGGGCTTCTACCTAGATAAAATTCCATTGCTAGGGTGGTGCCCAAGGGAATTGAGCTGGAAGAGGTCAATGGCCTTCTTTGAAATTCTTTTCCAGCCTTTTCTTCCTGCTTGAACTTCTCTAGGAGGGGGGTGGTCCAGTCTTCTCAGGATCTCTTCCTGGGGCCAGGCGAGTCTTATCAGGCCTTGGTTCCTATGCTGGCAGCCTTGGTCTTACTGGTTTTATTACTTTCTAGGATTCCATTGACATGGACCCCTACCTATCTTAATTGCCTATATCAGACCTGTGTTGAATTTCCAGAACCACAGGGCTTCATAAGCATCACTGGATGCCCCCAAGCACCTCCTGGTGTGGACCTTGTGGCGTCGGGCACCATAGGACCTTAGTGATACCGTTTTCTCAGGCCCTTGCAATGAACTACCAGGATGGGTATGAAGTACTGCTAGGAGCAGTCCCAAATCTCTCCTGAGCCCTGCCTTTATCACTTCTCCCCAAACAAATAGACATCTAGTTTTGTCACTAAAAAATATTTTCAATGATTTTCTGCAAATGACTATGCAAAGGACAGCTAATGTTATGAAAATATTTGCTGAAATTGATGAAATTTTAAAGGTAAAAATATTGGAGATGTCTGGATTGCCTTTTTCTGAATTCAATTTTTAAAGCTTTATGTCTTCCTCTACTTCCACCAGAGTCTGTTTTTAGCTACACTTTCAGAGTCCACACTCTGCGTTCTTCAGTTTTGTCACTAGGTGGGAGAAGAGGACTTTGGTTACATTTTAGGGTAGGCATTTCATTTGATTGCCTTCTAATGGACTACTTGGTTAGATTCCATTAGAATTCATTCGGTAGGACTCTGTCTAACTTATTTTGCGGCCATTGAAAAATTTTATTACAGGAATCTGTACACTTACTACAGTATTCTTTAATACAGGAAGCGAAAAAATTAGCAAATTCTTCTCTATGATTGCAGTTTTGTGGTAAGAATTTGTCATTAGAAACTCTCTGAGAATAATGTATGCATAACAGATTCTTGTTCAACATCTAATCTGTTTCTCAGTCTTCCAATGCTGGATCTTGTACAGATACCAGGTCGGCATTTGTCTAAGCAGACTGGAGTTTGAACATGATCAATCTGATATCAACAGATCCCTTATATAAGACACAGACCACAATCTACAATGTTGTGTACCTATCTTTAGAAGTATGTAAATTTTAATTACTGTACTTCTAGTTAGTTGGGTCTTTGGCTGTGCTAAAAAGCTATGGACCATCCAGTTTTAGATACCATAATCCTTTCTATATTGACAACTGTCTAATAGTTCTAATAAAAATTTTAAAACATTATTTACTCAATTACAATGTTGGTCAATAAAAATTCACCCACTTAATAAATTATTTTCTCAGTAAAATGTTTACCAGGTATTTATGTTCCTCATGATCAAAATTATTCAAATAATTTGCAAAGATGCATTGCACATGAACTTACTTTTGTATACTAGGTGGTATGAATTATGATTGCTTTGTGGTATGTCAATTAGGATTTTTACCAAAGTTCATTTTTAGCCATTAAAATCTATTTTTACATATGTTTCAATTTTCTTAAAAAATGATTATTTTCTTAAAAAGCTATTGACAAATTTTATATATGTCTCTTGTGTTCAGGCTTGTGTTATAATGTATTCTTCAATTTTCAATGCAGTTCACCAAATGCAACCCCTCCAAGGGAAGTAGGATACTCATATTGTTGTATGAGTACCCAGTTGGGAAAGAAGGAATGACGTTTAATTATCTAAAGTTTCCTTGGATTTAATTACTTATACTTTGCCTCCAAATACTAAAAATATAAACTTGTGTAGACAAAAAATCATGTTAGTCTTTTTTTTTTTTGTTATTCCTGGTTTTGTTTGTAGCTTGGCTACCTAGGTAGAATATTCAGGTTGCACAGCAAGTAAAACTTTTCAAATTCACATCAACAAAATAATATAGCAGATGGAAGAGACTCCCATGAGAAATTCTGTACTTAGGGAAATAAGATTTTAGATATATTTCCTCTTTCCATTACTGAATATTAATATAGCATGTTCATGTGACGTTTGGTAAAAATCATGTAATTTTCTTGTTCTCTTATTGTACTTTTCATATCCTGTGAATAATCTGAAAATCTTCAGGGTTTTACATCAAGAAGATTCTTGTCACAACACAGTAATTATATATTATCTATGTTTAGGTTTAATACTTGCAAATGCCTCTCATGCCGTTTTCAGTAATGTTCCACCCACTCACAACTCAGTCAATGGATTCAAGAATATAAACCTGACAACCACTGGAAGCAATCCGAAGTGGGAATTCATAAGAGTAATTTCTATGCTAAAATATAACTAAATGCACTAAGGTTATATTATATCAGGGGGAGGTTTGTGTTCAGTGAGAATAAAAAAGGATTAAAACATATAAACTGTAGATAATTAGCATGTGTGAAAACATGACACCTAATTTCCCATGGGAAAAAGTCATTGCTTTTAAACCACCCAATACATGATTAATATCTGTGGATGGCAGTGTTCTACCAAAGCTAGCTTAACTATTCAAAGATATAACAATGGCAAAGCAAGAGCACTGGCAAACTCACAAGGATTATATTATGTACTCAGGAATAGAGGCTCTCTATGATGTAATTCATGTTTCCACGGTTGAAACAGATAACACTTAACAAAACAAGAAATTAAACTGAAGTGAGTCAATAGTTCAGTCAAAGGAAGCCTTCGATAACTAGCCAATCTTATAGTATAGGTTTTGTCTAGTTATTTTGTGAGGGGAACCTTTACAATCGGTCCTTGGGGTGGCGGGGATGACTCTCCCCGTGAGTCTAGTCAGTAGGACAATGTGAGGACCCATGGAAGTGCTGCTGCTGTGGCCATAAAGCATCAGGAATTTCCCAGATCCTTCTGTTGTGTTGGTACCTCCAGGGCCACACCCAGCAGTGCTTAGGAGATCTCCAGGGCTATGCCAGCAATGTTCAGGATAGAATAAGAGATCAAGGGACAAATTGTTTGGCTGTATATGGTTAAAAGGAAATGATCCTGGAGATGATATTTCAGTTGAAATTTGGAACATAGGCAAGATTCTTCTATTGGAAATGAAAGGGGGAGATATAAGATGTTCTTCCAAAATGGAATCTAGAAAATGGTGGGTTAATTATGAATTAGATGGTTATTAAATGAGAATGGAAAATTTATAATGACAATAATAATGGTATAATTGTAGAATGAAAGGAAAATGAACCAAAATGGATATTGCATGACATGCTCATAAAATTTAACTTTATTCTATTTGGTAAAAGGTAAAGGTAAAGGCCCTCCCGTTGATCTTCGATTTGCTCGAGCGGGCCCAGTAACGTCTCCATTGGAGACTTTGTTGTTACTGTGTCTGGCATATCGAATACTCTCGGTAGCTTGCCGGGCTCTCTGAGAGGGGCGGAGGAATCGAACTCGGGTCGGCCATGTTGGCCGCTTGTAAGGCGAATGCCCTACCCGTATGCAAAAAGATTTTAAGCAAGCCAGACTTGAGAAACAGAATGAGATTGAGACATCTTTTCTAGTACCAATAAACTGCACAAAGTTAAGTTCTTATCTGGAAAATGTATGATCACTTAATAAAATCAGACGAGAAAAAAAGAGAGAAGTTTAGTAGTAAAAAGTAACATGGAAGGATGATGCTAAAACAGCAGGCCCAACATTAGCACCTATTCTGTTTGAGATGCTTTAACAAGGTTTAAATATAAGCATTTTTAATTATTTTAAAGAAAAAATTATTTGTAAAATAAAAATTTAAATTAGGAAACAGTTTTAATGACAATAATAATGGTATTGTCAAGCTTCTTCTATTGGAAATGAAAGTTGGGGATATAAGATGTGTTTCCAAAACGGATTCTAGAAAATGGCAGGTCAATTATGAATTAGATGGTTAATAATTTATTTTTACTGAGGTACCATTAGTCTATAAAATTGAAAATATTTTATTTTAGGTGTACAATGTAACCATATCACACCTACAACCAAAGTACCAATATCTCTCCACCGAATTCTGTAATAACCTTTGCTTGCACTCCCAAACATTGCCTTGGTAATCTCAGTTCTATTCTAAGGCTTCAGTTTTGTTGGAGGTGATTTATCGTATATATATATGAAAAAACTCTATATATATCTTATGAATGAAAATCATCCTATATTTGATTTCTCTCTGATTTATTTCACTTAGCACAACCTCCAATTTCAAAAAGCAATAATAATAATTTCTTATAGATGAGTATTCGATATGCCAGACACAGTAACAACAAAGTCTCCAATGGAGACGTTACTGGGCCCGCTCGAGCAAATCGACGATCAACGGGAGGGCCTTTACCTCGAGCAAATCGAGTAGCATATCTTTGTAATAGCATGCTTAATTTCATTACCTGCTTATGCATTGCTAAGCAGTCAGAATGTTAGCTATTGTATGAAATGATTAAATGAACATAGGTGTGCCTACTATACATTTGAAATCAATTTTCTGTATTCCTAGAAGTGATGCAAGAAGCAGAATTGATAAATTACATGGTTTTAATAGAGTTAAGCTTATATGTTGGCTAATTTCTATGAAGTACAGAAACATAAAGGAGCTGCCAAGATAATATAATTAGAAGTGCTTTGTTTGCTTGTGAATTTTGTTCTGCATTTAGGCACAGATAATTTAGGATGCATTATTTTGATTCCTGGTTGCTTGAATAATAGTTATTTAATAGTTATTTAAAAGTTATAAGAAAATCAGGAAAGTTACAATTAGAGATATTTAATAGGCTTTATTATAGAGGTGGTAGTTATCTATAAGGAACCAAATTAAAGTAAGTAAAATGGTGAAAAATTTATTCAATATATAATTAAATATATAGAGAAGGGGTTGAGAGTTTTTGAGTATATTGTAGTAATTTTTATGGTTGATTAAAGAGAAAAGTATTGAAATTTAAAATTATTTTAGAAAAATGTAAACAACATTTAATAAGTACCTACTCATTTAAGTTATAAAAATTTACTAGTCTGATACTTTGTGCTCAGATTATAGAAGGTTTTAGGAGCTAATATAATTAGGTGTATCTTGAGTAATTTCTTAGCTCAGGAGGGAAATCATACATGACAAATATAGTAAAAAAATCTGAAGTAGAGTACGGTCACTGTCACTGTCGTCCTGTTGTTCATTGATTTGCCCAAGCAGGCATCAGTAATGTCTCCTCCATTGTGAGATTTGTTCTTACTGTTTTTGGGCATATCTGATATGCCACGCAGAGCTTGCCAGGCTCTGCCGTGCCAGTGGTATATGCTTGGTAGCTTGCCGGGCTCTCTGAGAGGGGCAGAGGAATCGAACCCAGGTTAGCCGCAGGCAAGGCAAATGCCCTACCTGCTGTGCTATTGCCCCAGTCCAGAGTATGATTTATTTTTAAAAATTAATGAATTATTTTCCAATTTTCCCTTTACAATTTTTATAAACACTGTGGTTTATAAGTTGTTCATGATGATTTGTTACAGGTATTCAATATTTCAACACCAATCCCACCACTATTACATATGGTGAATTTTTTAACTTAGTTTATTATATAAAATGTTTTTTAAAATACTTCAGACAGGAGTTGCCCCCAACGAGTGGCTCTCCAGCATGGCCATGGCAGCAGAGGCACAAGGACTTAATCCAGAACCCAGCAGCTTGCGGCAGAAATTTGAATGGACTAAGTTTTAAACTACAGTGCCATGCACCACTGGGAGGAAAAGGGTGTCTGTCTCTTCCACCTTTTTTCCTTCCTGGTAGCATGGTGGCTGCTGCCTCAGAGCTTATTGGAAAGCCAGTTATGAGCTGTCAGTGACGGGGCAACTGCAGCCTCATGGGAAGGGAGGCGGAACCGGATCATCCTTCACACCCGACGGAGGCCACAAGTTGCCCCCCCATGAGCAGCTCTCCGGCATGGTCATGGCATCAGACGCACAGAAACCAATCTTGTAAGTATCCGGCTCTTGGCAAAAGTCCCTCCAGACTTAATTAGTAAAATATCAGAAACCTGCACGACATCATATAGTTTTTATAACAAGCAATAGAAAACAAATTATTTCACAATCCCTTTTCAGCCGTTCTGATTGTTGGGGGAAATTTCAAATAATAATGGTGCATCTTTTGTCGAAATAATGAATGTCATCAAAGTAGAGAGAGAGTTAAGTAGAAATCATCTGCCTCACAGGCATTGGAAGGGGTTGGATGGGGGTATATTGGGGTTCTTGGTGGTGAAAAATAATTACTGGTGAAAGAAAGGGTGTTTGATCATTGTATGACCGAGACTTAAACTTGAAAGCTTTGTAAATTTTCTCACCGTGATTCAATAAATAAATTAAAAAAAAACTTCAAACAAATTATAATTTGGTCCTAAAGAAGTAGTAGTACTGTAGCACTGTCCTCCCGTTGTTCATCGATTTGCTCCAGTGGGCCCAGTAACGTCTCCATTGTGAGACTTGTTGTCCTTTGTTTGGCATATCGGATGCATCATGGGGAGCTTGCTAAGCTTTGTCGTGAGGGCAAAGTACTCTTGGTAGCTTGCTGGGCTCTCTGAGAGGGGCGAAAGAATCAAACTTGGCTCGGCGGGGCAGGCCCTGTGCAAGGCAAACACCCTACCACTGTGCTATTGCTCCAGTCCAAAGAAGTAGTGATGATGATCTAAAAACTGGAGGATTAGGTACAACTGAACAAATTTTAATGAATCTGGGCACCTTAAAAATAATATAATAATAACTGCTTATCCTTGCATGGAGTGTACTAAGAGAAAAATTTATAGTGTTCTACCAAAATGCATGATTTTATTAATTTATGTACAAAAATTATAAAAGAAACAAGGCCATATAACTCCAAAATGCCTTATTTGTGATAGAAAAATGACTGAAATTGTCTCAGATAAGTTAAGGATTTTATGTAGCAATGAAGTGCAGTGATCCTGAATGGAAATTTATTTTGTTTTTTTAAATTGTTGTTTATTTTTGGCTTCACAGGATAAGCTTGTGATAAATTGTATAATATAGGACATTAATAACTTTGAAAATAACTGCTATAAAATATAAAAGTATAAAAGCATATTCTATGCTTTACAAAATATGTTTTTATGTCGAAGTTATTGGGTGAATTTTGGTAGAAATACTGTGTTTGTAAAACTGAACATTTGTCACAAAATGATATTGACATATTTGAGAACTACATTTGAAAACTTAAAAACTATGTAAAGAATTAAATGGCCAATAGGTATGTGAAAAAGTTCTCCTCATTGATTATCAGCAGGGAAATGAAAATCAAAACAGCAGTGAGATGTCAGCTCACATAACTGAGACTGGCGGAGAGTAGAAACAATCATTCCTGACGGGGATGTGGGGAAAGATGAAACCTCATGCACTGTTGGTGGGAAGATCAGTCTCAGTCTCAAGGGAAATCATACGAGGATGGCTAAAAGTGACAAGAGTTGCATTTTCATATGACCCAACAATTCCACAACTTGACCTCAGTATTTCATAAGTGTTTGTAATTTCTGGTCAGGACAGTGCTATTCACAAGAATCAAGATCTGGAAACGTCACAAGTGTCTAACAAAAGAGTGTTTAATAAAGAAACACACACATGCACACATACACAAACACATATACATACTACTTGGCTATAGAAAAGATAAAATCTTGCAACTCACTTCAACGTGGATGGAACTGGAGATTGATTGAAGACTGCCAGAAGAAAAGGGACAAATACAAAACAATCTTTCTCATATGTAAAATATAAAAAAAACACGGTAAGGAAATAACATTTGGTAAATGACCCTGAGAGAAAGATATACAGAGATTTATTTATAACTAAATAACATATTAAAATAACCAAAGGCAATCTCACAGATATTAGTAAAATATCCCAAAAGACATTAATTTTAAAATATTTTGAGCTAAATTATAAAATCAAAATATTGAGCATACTAAAAATAGTATTTAAAATCAAAACTTAAAGAAATTAATTCTAGGGTGCTCACAGGGCTGATACATTTTCGATTCAACAGCCCTCTTTGACTCTCCAAACTTCACGGGGAATGATCCTGTGAACAACTAGCCAGAAGTAGCTCATGTACACCACTGAGTGTGGCCCAAAAAACAATTATGAATGCTATGAGAAAATAATAAAAATAAAAAGTAATCATTAAAACTTTAATAAATGGGGCTGGAGCGAAAGCACAGCGGTTAGGGCATTTGCCTTGCATGCAGCCAACATGGCCGACACAGGTTCAATTCCCAGCACCCCATATGGTCCCCTGAGCACCGCCAGGAGCAATTCCTGAGTGCATGAGCCAGGAGTAACCCCTGAGCATTGCTGGGTGTGACCCAAAAAGCAAAAAATAAATAAATAAATAATTAAAACTTTAACAAATGAACTAGTTATAGCAAGATAAAAGCAAACTTAAAAATTATTAAATAAAAGCAATAAACACTTAAACAACAATCATATTTTAATAAGTTAATAAACACAAATGATAAGTTTCAGGAAATATCACATAGTGCTAAGAGATATGAAAGGGGTATTAGCTAAGTAAAGAAAATCATTACGAGTGCTTTATTCAATTTCAGGTGCCAGAACAATACTACAAAAGGTAAGGTGCTTCTCTCGTATGTGGCCAACCTGGTTTTGATTCCTGGCACTCTATATGGTTCCTTGAGCCCAGCCAGGACTTAGTCCTAAGCACCACTGCGTGTGACGCCCCCCTGCCCCCGAAAAACCCCTAAAATCAACCAACTAAACAAAAATTAAATGAATAAGTTATTGAAAATGTAACACTTTAAAATCACGTTGAAATGAATCATGTAGAATAGTCTCATATACAAATATTAGTTGTCAAAGTTTTCCTATAATAATAAAAGCTTCCAATGAGTTTTATGAGTCTTTTCATGAGTTAGATATCCAAACCAAGTAGAATTAACCGAAGAGGAGAAACTATATAACTTATGTATATATAAATTATATATGTGTGTATATATATAAATACAAGAAATATGTTATAAAACTGCAAATGCGTCCAGTAATCTACTGAAAATATCTATGATATAGAAATACAGAATATACAATGAAGTCGTGAACATATCCCATATATTTTATATTATAATATATAATACAATATATTTATTGTATATAATATAAGGTAAAGGTAAAGGCCCTCCCGTTGATCGTCGATTTGCTCGAGCGGGCCCAGTAACGTCTCCATTGGAGACTTTGTTGTTACTGTGTCTGGCATATCGAATACTCTCGGTAGCTTGCCGGGCTCTCCGAGAGGGGCGGAGGAATCGAACTCGGGTCGGCCATGTTGGCCGCTTGTAAGGCAAACGCCCTACCTCTGTGCTATCGCTCCAGCCCAGTATATAATATATTGTATTATATAATATACATTATATACATCAAGTTAATCCTGAAATTGTGTAATATATATATATATATATATATATATATATATATAGATCAAGTTAATCCTAAAATCTATACAGAAAGAGCAGGGGCTCATAATAAGCAGACAACTTTAAGGAAAGAAGATCAACATTTGAAGTAAGACTCACACTTCTCAATAGAAAAATATAGGGAAAAGCCACAGTAATAAAGTCAGTGTAGTGTCTTCATAAAAATATGCATATAACCAACACAGCAGTGTTTATTTAGATTTAATCCCAGAAACTCACGGGTACTTTTGCAATGGTAGGACTCTTTAGAGATGCTAATTTTGGCATAAGGAGAATGTCTATGATGATAGAACATTTGCTGAGTCTAGCTATATAGATAACTGTTCCTCCAAGTGTTCATAACTTGATATTTTTCAGTTTCATCATGTCGTATCCATTATTTATATTGTTTATTATAGTATGGACTAGAAGAAAAATAATAAATAGGCCCAGCATTAATTACCCACTTCCATATGACAGCTGACCTGAAGCTCAAAATAGAGTTAGTATTCATGTGATTTGGATATAACTCTGAGAGGAAGTCTGAAAATAAGTTCAGGATATTTTCTGTAACCTAAGTAGATGTTAATTTTGGAAAAGAAATTTCAATTAATTTTTTACATGTAGCTTTGTTCATTCTATAATGTTCAGCAGAACTTAATCTTAGGGACCGGAGTGTAATAAAGCAGTTTAGGTGCTTGCCTTGCATGCAGCCAACCTGAATTTTATCCCTGACATTCCCATATGGTTCCCTAAGCATCATCAGGTGTAATTTCTGAGTGCAGAGACAGGAGTAATCCCTGAGCAATTCTGGCTGTGTCCTCCTCAGCAAAAACATTATCTTAACTTGGCTAGTCTTATAATACTTTATCTGAAATGTGTTTAGAAAAACACAACCAAAAATATTAGTATTTTGGGAAAAAGCAAATCAAGAAAACATGAGGCCAAGTATTAGGGTTAGATTCTAAATTGTGCCCGTAGCTGTCAGGCAGAAAATCAGAGTCTATTATATGAGTAAAGAGCATGTCAATCTGTCAAATGAAACACGATGTACCTGAACAGACTGTCTTGTAACTTCCAAATCCACAAAAAGAGAAGAATAAAGAAAGGCCCAAGCTGATGCAGCATAAGAAAAATCTGTAATAACCTCAGAAAGCATTGGATTATTTCTTCTAAGGTTGACTTATCCTTATTATCTAATCTTAATGTCCCACTTTATCCTATATATAAATACATCAGCACTTAAACTGGAATAAGGTGTCTTGAAGTACCATGTTTATTCCATTTTCAATGTGTGAAAATATAAATATATTGCCTAAACTGTATCAATGTCCTCCCATTGTTCATCGATTTGCTCAAGCGGGCCCAGTAACATCTCCATTGGAGACTTTGTTGTTACTGTGTTTGGCATATCGAGTACATCACGGGTAGCTTGCCAGACTCTGCCGTGCGGGCAAGATACTCTCTGAGAGGGTTGGAAGGTATCGAACTCGGGTCGGCCATATTGATTGCGTACAAGGCAAATGCCCTACTGCTGTGCTATCGCTCCAGCCCCAGTAGCAGAGCGGTAGAGCGTTTGCCTTGCGCACAGCCAGCCTGGCATAGCCATGTTCGATTCCAACGCCCCTCTTGGAGAGCCCAGCAAGCTACTGAGAGTATCTTGCCTGCACGGCAGAGCCTGGCAAGCTTGCCAAAACTAAGTGGCATTAACTAAACATTGCAGCTTCTAGGAGGTAGAGATGTACTTATTGTACTTAATAGAAAAACAGGTGAGAAATATAGCATAGTTTTTGTGGTACTTTTTCTTTCTTTAAAGAAAGAGACAAAATATAAAATACATAATCTTGATTAATTTCCTCAGTTCAGAAATGCTACCTTAGGTGAACACAACAATCAGCAGAATCTGAGGACTTAGAGTGATAAACACAAGGTGGTCTTAAAGGCAAAGATAGCAACAAAACATAACTTTTATTATTTTGAAAGCACCCTAAAGAGAATTTGGGTCTTAGAACTGACACTAATCTTTCATAAAGCAGAACAGGAAGGTCTTTCTTGGATCAATGGTTTTCTTTGAAGTAGGCTATTTAAGTGCATATTTCATGTGGCTTTAGCCATCATAATAGATAAACTTATTTATATACCAATTATATGCTGTTGGCCTGTATCTTATTCTAAGTCATTATTTACATTTGTAATAAGGTTGTATGAATAAAATAATGCTGTCAATACACTTTGGTATTGATATAGATTCTGTAATAAAATAAATGTGACACTGAGCCCAGATGAATCTCTTATTAGCTGAGAAGTCTTGAATTATTATTAGTCTTTTACTATTTGAGGAGGGGGTGTTCACACACCACATTGCTCAGAAGCGCTTCTAGTTCTGCTCAGTGGCTCTTGTGTTGACAGAATCAAAGTCTGGATTTCCATACACAAGTTTGCTCTCAGTCCTTTCTTCCCTCTCAGACCGTATTTTCACAGATTTAGTTTCAGTATTTGTAAAAAATTAGTAATAATAAACCTACCCCATAAGTTTGTGGAGAGGAGAGGATCTAGACATTTCTTAGGAATATAAATTGTTATTAACTATCTCCTCAATTCTGCATGATTGCACAGGAATAATAATGCCCTGCCTGATCCCAGTGTACTGCACTTACTATTTTTCTGCTCACAGATGTTCTAGAACAATCTGTTTTTTGCTTGTTTGCTTTTCAAATTTTTTTCAGTTACTCTTTCTATCTTGACACATCTAAGTTTTCAGAGACAAAGTCATATATATGTTTAGTAACCCTAGAATCCATCGAATATTTCTAATATTCTGCATACCACAACTTTTTGTTTATAAAATTATATTTTGTATAATTATTTGAGAATGTCTATATATATCTTCAATGAAATATCTTTGAAACATTTATCTTTATAAAGTTTTCATATTTTTCTACATTTATAATCAATATATCTTAATTTTTTAAAAATACTTTTTCTAAGAATTAAGTATCTGTTCCAAATATTGAGCATTTTACAAAGTGTCTTTAATGATAAATTTTTTAAGAAAACACAACTTCTGTTTCTCCAAAATTACATCTCTTCAACTTCAAAAATAATAATGTGCAAATATTATTTTAAAATTTGTAAACACTGTACTTAAATTCCTATGTTAATGTGTGACATTGTTTGAGTTCATGAGTTTGGAAGAGATCACAGAGAAATTTTTATGGTAAAATGCAAAGAAATGTTACCAACAGCATCTTATTCTGTAATCCCCAGAAGACCTGAATTGGAGCCAACATATATTTGATTTTAAATTCAACAGCAACAACAACATATTTTTAAGAGAAGTTTCGATTCTAATCTGCAGACTAAGAAACAAATCTGAGGACAAGGAATAAACCGGAAGGTATGTAATTTTTACCTCTCAGTGCCAGGTTTTGTTTTTATAGCGCTTCTGAAGGATAACAGTGATGGTAGTCAGCCTCCTAAGAATTAACTGTGAATTTTCCTTGCATCTCCTGGTCCAAGTTCCTGTTTATATGAGCAATGTTCACAGGAAGTCATAGAATGGAGTTCATTTTCCTAACATGCGCTCCCTTGGAGGGAATTTCTTTTCTGTATAAGTTTGTATCTCCCTCAGGCACTGGCTAGTCTATATGTTGCCAGAAATAAGAACTGAAGCAGCTCCTTTGAAAACACTTCTTCCATCCCCATTTTCTAACACTGTATGTCAATGTCTGTCATTATCAATGTTACCAGAGTCTTAAGGTGCCTTAAACCTTAAAATTATGATGGCAAATCATAAATATTTATAAAGAACTTACTGAATGCTTGTCACTAAAAGCAGCCTGGATTCACTTCAGTTTAATACTCATGGACAGTATGTACATAGTAATGCTAAAATCCCCATTCCAGGCATGATACATCAAATGACTTCCCAAGGTCGTAAGGATGTTTAAACCCAAACAGTCTAACTAAACACTCTAACTCTGTCACCCATACTATTAATTATAAGTCAATATTGTGCCTCAAAGAATGGCGTCTAGTCAATAAGTTCGAGCTCAATGTAGTATTAATTTGATTTCTGAATATGTATTGATTATCTTAGCAATAAAAACTCATTTGCTATTTTCTATTTCATTATTTATTCCAAGTTTATTCGTATCCTTATTCTAGACCTTCTGAGTTACACTGATGCAAAACTCAATTCACAAATCCAAACTGTTCCTTCAAATTTTTGTCTAGGACTCTGTTTGAAATATTCAAGGAGGTCAAATACTAGAACTTATTAGAAATCACTCGGTAAAATGCAATGGCAAAGTTAATTAGATAAAACAAATTTTACCAAATAGTAGAAGCATATAGCATAAAATTTGTAACTGTATCTAAGGAAAAAAGGAGAGATCATGTAAAGTCATTTGTTTTATTTTGTTGGGAAATTCTGCCACTCCATATATCAGAAAATTATAAGGGGAAGCATTTACAAGATGGATTCTTTAAAAATATCCTTGGGGACCAGAGAAAATTTATTAAGGAATAACAGTTACAAAGCATTCCATTTTCATTCATTTAATTACTCATTCAACCAACATTAGTTTTCCATGCCCGTTAGCTCAAACAGATTATAATTTGTATATTAGCTCAGCATTTACTGCTTTTTTACTTCAAGCAAGTTGCTTAATGCCTTTAAGATTTTATAAAATGGGAGTCATTGTTGCAAGTTTTTAAAAAGGATATCAAAGACATCCAAAATACAAGTGAAAGAAATATACACTGCTACTAAAATTTTGTCTTCTTGTTTCTTTATAACTTTCTCTTTCAAACATTCCTATTGATACACAATAAACAATTTTAATAGCTTATGTACTTTAAATTATTCTCCTATTCAGAAGCTTTCTTTATTTTTCTGATTTAAATTGGAATTTTTCATTCTGGTACTCCGATTCTTTCTACAAATTTTTAACTTATCTTATAGTACACATATACACAAACACATGTCCTTAATACCCTAAAATGTCTAGGTTGTATGTATTTCCTAAGTACCCCATGTTGCATACTTCAACATACAATATCAAACCTCTCTCTCTAGTTGAATTAAACTTCTCCTGCTTCCTGTATTATGCAATACTCCAATTACACAAGGTCCATATACATAGCACAGCGGTAAAGCGTATATATTCATATATATATATATATATATATATATATATCTGTCCTATAAAACATTTCTTTTGAAGGGAGGTTTGGACCACACACTCAGTAATTCCCAATGACTACTTTTGGTTCTAAGTGCAGGATCACTCAAAATGGTGCTCACAAGATCATAGGAATTGCTGGAGATCAAACCCACAGTTAGCCTCATGGAAGGGAAGCAACTTAACTCCTGTACTATCTCCGTTGACACATGAATCATATTTTAATTTCTATAGCAAGATTCATGTTCCCCACTATACGACTACAACCTAATCACGAACAGCTTTGTAATAGTCTATCTCACAGTGATTCAATAAAAAAAAAATTAAGTGCTAAAAAAAAAGATTCATGTTCCTTCTTCTTAAAGTTGCTGCAGTCACTTGTATATTTGTGTGCTAATTTACTTTTTGCTATGGTATAGTTTCTGATAAATATAAACAAATAGGTCATTTCCTATATAGATATTATGTATGGTATATACATATACATAACATATGCTTCAAACATATATATCTACAATGCATCATATAAATATAAATTTCATAACTAGAAGATAATTTCCTGAGAACTCATCATCTATACATATTTTAATGTCTATCACAGTATATAGAAAACAATAGGAATGTCATAAATGTTTGGTCAAATTGAATTATGCATTTTAGTTGGTTGATATAATACAAATCATTTGGCAGCACAAAATTCCAGTGATTGAATTTTTCTAGCATCTTATTAGGGCCCATTTACTTTCACTAACAGTTGGACAGATGGTGGGATCATTAGGCTAATTTTCAAGTTTTAGATGCAGCATGCTCTGAATGCTCATCAATGCACTTTATTGTGAATGGTTGTTGGAATACCTTTGAAAAAATTATATGTAGATTCAAAGAAGTGTTTCTTGAAAGAAGTAAATAGAAAATAATGACTATTATTTTTCTTTTTCATACTCCCTGGTTTAGAAAAACATATTTTTCATATTTTTTCTGTTGTATTAGAAAAAGAGTCAAAAGCAAGCAATGTCTAAAATCAATTCAACTATTATATTTTATCGAATAAAGCAGTAAATGAGCAAAAATACATCAAAAGCCAGGACCAATACTTTGGGATATTTATAGGTTTAACTAGAGTTTCATAATATAAGAACGTAGATGTGAGATTACTTATTAATTTATTTTGGTTTGGGGGCCACACCAGGAAGTGCTCGGGGCTTAACTCCTGGCTCTGAACTCGGCTATCACTCCTGGTGGGCTCATAGGAACCATATACCTTACCCGCTATATTATCACTCTGACCTGTGCATGATTGATTTAGCCATTGTACTTGTTATCAATTAGGCAAGAAAGAGATATAAGTATACCCAGATTGAAAAAGAGGTACAATCATCACTATTTTCAGATGACATAATACTATACTTCATACACAGTTCCTAGAAACAATACACAAAAACAAAAAGATGGTAGTCTTAAAACCTGAAGATCACCATAGTCTTCAAAGTCAGCAGCTTCAGGAGTAGCTATTATCACTTCCTCAGGCAATGAAAAATTATGCACCTCAGACTTGGTAGAAGAGTGAGGATGCAGCTACTTCTGAGGCAAAAGGTTCTTTGTGATCTAAATGTGAAGCCAAGTTAGGTTGTGGATGGGGAATCTTCTCTCACTGAATTTAGGAGCTCATAGCCCTCAACCTTATCAAGTTCTTCCCATATGACATCATCTCATTTATGGAGTCCGATTCTTTGACAATTTGTGGCTTCACTTAAACAACTGATACCATGCAGGTGTAGGAGTTAAACAAGCATTGTAATTCCTCCAGTTAATATGATGAAATTCTGTCCTTTTGTTTCCAGAAACTTCAGTCCTGTGTCTACAGGAAATGAGAAACTCCTTTCAATGCACATAAAAACTTTTGGATCATTCATGTGTTTTAGTTGCAAATTTGAATCCCTGAAGTTATACTTTAAATTCACCTTGTGATGATATTTGAAACAAACTGTCAATATTATTATATTTGTTAGTTTTCCAAATATACTTGAGAATATCATATGCATGGGCTGGAGTGATAGCACAGGGGTAGGGTGTTTGCCTTGCATCCAGCCAACATGGCCGACCCGAGTTTGATTCCTCCACCCCTCTCAGAGAGCCCAGCAAGCTACCAAGAGTATCTCGCCCACATGGCAGAACCTGGCAAGCTCCCCGTGACGTATTCAATATGCCAAACACAGTAACAAGTCTCGTGATGGAGACGTTACTGGACCCGCTCAAGCAAATCGATGAACAACGGGAGGATCATGATCATATGCATGTATTACCACAAAACACATATATTCAGCTACATCACCTTGTTTGATTTATGTGACTAATGTGAGTCTTATTTATTATGTTTTGGCTTTGGAGCCACATCTAAATGCTGCCTGTATTCAGGGCTTTTTTCTTGCTTTGTGCTTGGGATCAAATTGGAGTCAGCCACATGCAAGACAAGCATTTTATTCCCTTGGGATTCTGATGAGAAATTTATGATAGAAATAAAATATCTAGATTTATATCATAAAATATGATATATTATTTTGCAATGTTTTTTAAATTTCACTATATACAATTACCTTCAAATATCACTTGATCACTTGACTTCCCGTTAATCGTCGATTTGCTCGAGCAAACGCCAGTAACATCTCCATTTGTCCCTGTTGTGTGCTAGTGTAGCCCAATGGCGTCTGTTCGCTCTAGGAACACGAAGAGCCTCAAACCGATTGTTCATGATCTTGATGAAGAAGTCTGACCATCTGGTAGGTGGGTAGCCACACGGTCTTTTGACATCCTGTAGAATCCAGTCGGTAACAGCTCTAGTCCAGCGGTTGTCTTTAAATCTCATGACATGACCAGCCCATCTGATTTTTGACGCCTTGGCAAACGAGACAGTGTCTCTGATTCTTGACCGTTGATGGAGGTCAGAACTCTGGATTCTTTCTCTCATTTGAGTGAAACGTGATATTCCAAGCATATCTCTTTCAATTCCTCTTTGGGAGACCCGAATAGCATTCTCATCCTGTCTGTGTAGGGCCCAGGTCTCTGAGGCGTATGTTAATGAAGGAAGAACAGTGGAATCAAAGAGATGTGCCTGGAGCTGGAGGTTCTTCATCCTCTTAACTATTTCTTCAACACTCTTGAAGGCGTTCCAAGTCGCTCTCTTCCTCCTGCGCAGCTCGGGTGCCAGGTCATTTGTCATGTTGACTTCTCAACCTTCAAATATAATTTGAAAAAATTCACTTTGAAATACTGGTTCATTTGATTTTGTAAACTGATTGGTCTCATACTTTGCTCTCTGCAAAATGGACACCCAAGAAAGTCAATGGATTATTTCAGTGTGAATCCAAAACTTGTCAACCAGAGGCTCTTATGGCCTAATTCTGTAGACAAATCTCAGCTCTTACATGATCCTGTCTACAGAATTAGACAAGTCAGGCAAAGAGAAAAGATAACTTTATTCATTCACTACCTTTGGTTGTATTCAGACTCTAAGAGATTGCATAATGCTTATATACATTTGGCAGAGCAATCTCCTTTCTTAGTTTATGATTCAAACACTAATCAAGAAACATCATCACAAAGTCAGAAATGTGTCTATTTAATATTATTTAATTATATGTAAGGATACCCTGCAATCAGACAAGTTGGAACATAAAATTAACTAATGCAAGCACCTTATTTACTTTACTCTCTCAAGTCCCCATTTTAACATATTTTAAACATTATAAAATATCTTTGAAAATTAGGTATTTTAAAAGAAAATTTTATTACTTAGTATATGAGTAAATTTAGACTCAAATTTGAGTAAAAAGTCCATGCTTACATACTGCATTAGTATTTAAACATGCACACCAAAATATAGCTGTGTATGGAAAATTATTTTATTATGCTAGTTTGCTTCAATATTCATATGTAGAATATACATCAATATGTGTTTGGTGAAAAAAGTTTTTAAGATTGCTTAAGTTTCAATTATTGGGGAACATTTCAAAAGACAGAAAACATATTATCAGTCCTGAAAAATGACAGTTGAAAATGTCAAGAAGCAAAGATTGGGGATAACAAAAATATTTAGGTAAATAAAGATGGAAGAATACATTAGATTCATATAAGAATATAAATTGCACATAGATTTTATTTGCTTGTTTTTATCTATATAAAATATCAATAGAATAAACATAAAATTTTAAAATGCATTAGACATTTGAACAAAGTATTTCGTAGCTATGTATCAATATGTGTATGCATGATTAAATTTTTTTCATTTTCCCTTATGCTTTATGTTGCCACTACTACAGTATCAAAGACTGTATATTTACTGAAGCACTGGGAGCCACACACTTGGTTATGGTGCTTTACAAACACTTGGTTTCAGTGCGCTTGCCTGGGTTACACACTTGGCTGTGTACTGGGAATCACAGCAGCCTCTTCAGGCAAAGTGTTCAAATATGCAGGCAGTTCTGAGGATCAAAGTCAGAGCCTGACTTGTGGAAAGCGGGCACTCTACCACTGTCTGACTAAATTCAGGGGCCCAGAATGGTTTCAGTTTAATTAATGAATGATATATAAGGTTAAATAGCATGGAGGAGAGAACTATATGACATGAAAAAAAGATAAAGGGTATTATAAATGATTTATATAGAATGAACTTAAATTTTAAATGAAATATCATTCTATGATCTTCATCTATGTGTGTTCATACTGATATTTTCAATCTTCTTTTCTTCTGAGTACATTTATAGAACATCCTCATTAACCTAGTTGCTGACTTGTTATTTTTTAACCATGTGTCTTGATATCAATATGAGGTTTAGTTTATTGAGATCCAGTGATCATTTTTATAAAGATGAAATTGTAGAAAATAAGCACTTTTCAGTTCTTTACCAGATTATTCCATTGGAAAAGGGTGAGGCAAATCAATGTGACCAAGGAAAGTCAGTAATCACAGATAAGGTTTCAGTTATTCCCAAGGCTTCTTCTCAAGCAGTTCAACAGGACTTATCAATAACTATTTACTACTCTTAATTCTATCAAAATTATTTATTGAATACAGGCATGTTTCAATGCAACTAGAATTGATATGTCACTTCACTTTTCGAAGCTAAGTACACTGAACATTTTTTTCTTCTTTTATTTGCCACACATGGCACTGCTCAGGGCTTACTCTGAGCTCATACTCAGGCGTCATTCTTGGTGGACTTGAGGTGTTAGGGATCAAACCCGGCATAGTCTGTTTACAGGCAGGCAACTGACCCTCTGCACAATTTCTCCTGTCTCCACTCCAATTTAGAAAGTTTGAAAACATTCTAGATTATGCTACCCTATAAAGATGTATTTGTAGACCATTAATACTCCACTTGATGCCAATTAATAAGTGTATTTTTCCATGTGAAAATCTGTTTCCTTTTTCAAGAAAATAAATTTCTTTTTCTTTTTCTTTTAGCTAAAGTCTTTTATTTTAGCACAGATAACCATTTTGTTGCCACCCTTACATTCATGCCACACACAAAGACTACGTTCTGACTTAGAGGAAGTTGGCAATACTGACACTTCAAATACAAGCTTAATTTTTGCATTAAAATGCATTTTCTTGTCATTGAAAATATCATGTTACTTTTCAGGCCATTTTAGTATTTTCTTTAAATTTGATTGCTAGGTTGTCAAAGCACAGGCTCTACAATCCTTTCATATCACAAGAAATCTCAAAAGGAATATGATTATAGGAACCAGAAACTTCAGCCAATCAAAGGTAAATAACACAAAATGCTAAAAGATTTTAAAAAGAACACTGAGTGATATTATCAGAGACAATTTCGTGTATTCAGAACAAAGCAGAATCACTATGATGATAATTCTTATTATCTATCTGAACTTGGAAAGGGACATTTTTTATAAATATGAATATATAAAATAACCCAATCTTTTCAAAATGGTAGTTTCTAAACTTCATGTTAAGAAAAAAATAGAGAAATTTCCTAAATACACGGAAAACTGAAATGAGGACCAGGGAGATAACTCAACTAACAGAATATGTGCTTGTTTGTGAATGGTACAAATTTTCATCACCCGTGCTGCCAAAAATGAAAATTAAGAAAAGTGAAAAAGAGAAAGAAGCTAAAATGATGTGCTACCAAAACAACATTTCCTGTTAATCCTGTATGCAATTAGGTTCTTCACCCTGAAGGCTAAATAGTACTGTCAGAAATACAGAGAAAGAAAACTGGTTGATTATAAACAAAACTGTGCTAATGAAAGTGCTAAAATATTTAGTATTACTGGGATTTGGGTGTTCAAAACATACAGCTTTTGTTTGCTGTTCAACACATTATAAAGCTAGGTCTTGGCAAAGATGTGAGTTATGAACTCTGTGTTGTCTATTTCTCATCCTTCTCTCGTTTTACCTCCCAAATATATTCCAATTCTTTTTAATAACCTTATAAGTAGTTTGTTTTTATATGCCTACAAATTTGGGGGGTATTTGAAGGTACTCAGGGAGGGGGCATGCATGACTTGGTACTTAGGGGTGATTCCTGGCAGGATTCAGAGGACTGTGGTGTACCAGGGATATAGCATCTCAAACTCTATCTGGTGACACAAATGCAAACTTTAATAAAAATATTAATTCTCAAAAAATTCTAAACATTGCCTGTGCCTACCTGTAAGCTAAATGGTGACTTTTAATCAATCCATAAGGACAGGTGTCCTCTACTGCAAACGGAAGCAATGACAGTAATAAAACATGCCTTCTACTTACATTTCCTTTATGGTATGTAAAGGACTACAGCATTGAATATTTCTGTCTCACTCATCAAATGTACAACCTTGATTATTATGCCTAAACTAGTCTACTGCTGTATACTTTTGTATCTCATAAAAGATGCATGTAGTTAGCTTTGAAAAAAAATCATCACAAATTTTAATTATGAAGTTCCTACACTCTTATCTTTTACAGTGATTTTCACCTATAGGCAGTTTTAGTGAAATTAAATCTAATATAACAGTATTTTTATGTGATTTAGATAACAGTTTTTGTTCACTTAATATTAAGAAGTTTTGAAAAAGATTGAACACAGTTTCTGACATAAATAATCACTGTTAGTGTTGGCTGTTTTCTATTTTTACATTACGTCAGTAACTTCATTATTTTGTCTACTTTTTTTAGTTATTCCTGTGGTTACCGTGGCATTGTATACTTTTGCATTTATATACCTAATAATTCTCTATTGAGGAATAGTTAAATGGAAGGATAATGTTTCCTTATTCCAAATAATGAACTCAGGCCTCTTGGCAACATATTCTTATGAAGCAAATGTATTTTATTATAGGCTTTATTTAGAGAACTGGTAATTTTCCTTTCCACCCACATCATTTGATTTGTAATTATTTATTCATTAATGTGTAATTCACATTTTCTCATTATGAGGAAAATATTCTTATAACATTATTTGGAGTCAAAAGGGGTTCTAACATCACTTAGTTTAACTGTCTATCCAAAAGAGAAATTCCCTACATAGCATCCCTACTAAGCATCATTTTACTTGTGGTTACTTATTTCCATGACAGGAAGAATTAAATAAGTGAAAGCAGGACCGGTCCTATTGAAAATTGAAAGTATTAAAATGTAAATCAATATTTATCTAAAATATTCACTTTTATGTATGCTCAGTCACTAATTTAATTTTAACCTTTCGGAAAAGAAAAAATAAATTTAAGGAACGTTACAGCACATTCAAATAAGGACAATTACAGACTTTAATAGGCCCATCATAGGCTTTTTGTTATTGTTTAGATATTTTGACCTAAATTTTGTACTCTAGGAGCACAATTGATATAAATTTTATGTCATCTGTCATCACTGAAGCAATGAGACTATATATTTTTACATGACCTGCAAAAATTATACTGAGTTCTTCCCCATAAAAGAGAGAATTTCAGAAATGTCTTATACATTTTTTGTTTTATAAAAACAAGTGTGTGTGTGTGTGTGTGTGTGTGTGTGTGTTGCGGTACACAGGGCTGTTTACACTTAAGGCAAGTACTTAATCACTGAGCTGCATTCCTGGTTCACATATTTCTATCCCTGACTTTTTGTGTGTGTGCGTAGTGGGAGGAACAACCAGCAGTTCTTGGTGACTCCCCACTTGGTGTGTGTTTAGTTATCAGTAGACATTACAGGTTAGGTACTGAAAAAAAAACCCACAAGATTTATGCCTTCCTTTTCTACTTCAGCATCTTTGTGGTATTTGATTAACAGTTAATAATTAATGGTTTCTCCTAGAAATTTATTTCCAAAACTGACAAAGGCACAAACATCTCCGGCCTTTGGGGGAAAAAATTCAAAGATGGTTGTTATAATGTAACACCAACTAAAAAAACTCCGTAACTCAACAACTCTCACCACTACCATGACTAGGTTATGATATATGGCTCAATAGCTTTAAGAATTGGAGGTTGCTTAGAGATTACCTAACTTAATCACATGGATCCTTGAGAAAAATTTTCTCTGGCTTGAAGTAGAAGTCAAGGTTATTCAAAGTTGAGAAAGATTGGATGTGTGTTGCTGACTGGTTGAAGATGGCAAAAAGATCCCAAGAATGGCCGCTGAATGCTGGAGAGATGACTGCTATTGAGACAGCCAGAAAGAAAATGAAGAAAATCATTCCACATATTACATGAAACCAAATTTATCAACAACTGGAAGGAATCCAAAGATTTTTTCAGAGCCTCTGGAAAAGAACTTAGATTTGTTTGAACTTTGTGAGAGCCTGAAAGAGACGCTCAACCTGCTGTATCAGAGTTCTGACCTAAAGAAACTACAGCACAATATGTTTATGTTCACTAATGTTTGTAAATGTCTATTTTGTCACAACAAAAATGAACAAAGACTGCCAGAAAACAGCAAGTGACTCATGAACAAAGGTTTTTCATTAAAGTCGCTCAATACATCAAGGATATTGTTCTTTTGCCAGAATTTTATCTTTTCAGGCATTGTAATCTAGGTGTAGAAACTGAATGAATGAAGTTTTCCATAAAGTTAATCATTACCACCATAGGAATTTGTTTAAGCCATTTGTACAAATTGTGTGTGCATGATTTATTTGTTGTCGTTGTTTAATATTTTTGCCATTCAAGGAGTGCTGAAGAAGGTAATGTCCAGACTCACACAGTAAATAGTTAAGCAGTCTGCCTGGTCCAATACTAGGGCCCAAGATAAAGATGCTACTTAGGCTCTGAGGTGTTTGGTACCACTGGAGTCACCCACGATTGGAAGTTAACAAGGATGCACTCAACAGTGTACAGGGGTTGCAGAGGTCGAAATGCGAAGCAACAGATCTGAGTATTTTTCTGAACATTTGAAATATGTGCCCCTGATCCTTATGTAATCTCCTCTTCCTTTTGAAAAATGGTTGTGGAATCTATTTCACATTCACTTTTTTATGTATACATATTAGAACACTTTGAAAACAATTAACAGATGAGTAAGTATTACACACATACAACGTATAATACTTATATGACTGCTTCTGTTTCAAATACTTTCATAATAATATTAGACAAAGATGGGAGACAAAGCTTTTCTTTTAAAATAATATTACACAAGGTTCTTTTCATAATCATTATAGACAAGGATTACCAGAAAAAATGGGAGAGAGATTCACCATTTTGTTGTTGTTATTGTATTGTTTTGAGGCACACCTGACTGTGCTTAGGGCTGACTCCTCACTCTGTTCTCACACATCACTACCAGCAGGCTTAGAGCACTATATGGGGTGATGGTGATTGAATCCAGGGTCAGAAGTGTGCAAGGCAAGCACACTACCTGCTGTACTATTTCCTCAGTCCAAGTTTCATCAGTTTTGAATCAGTGAGAAAAATAAAATTCACATTTTACAGTGAAGTTCCTCTATTTCAATTGTATTTCCTATTTATCAGCTTCACAAACACCACAATACTAGATCATCTCTTCATGGATCTGACTCCCACTCTTTTCCTCCTGGTTATTAGAGATATCCATTGCCTTTTACTCCATCTAAAACTGGTTCTCAGGCAATGTTGGACTAGAACCTCTTACAATAAATGCTTCTTATTCTACCTAAATTTCTAGCACTACCCTGACGTATCTGCAGTGGATGGTAGAATGAATTTCATTTATCTCACTAACCACAATCAGAATTCTGTTTGAGTTCAGTGTAACATCTGTTACAAAAAGGTTAAAATCACAGAGCACTCATGTCTATTTCTGTTATCTGAATGACAAGAGGAATGGGATTGTAATTCCTTAAAGAGTAACACTTTTCAGAAACAGTTTTGAAAAATTAGACTTAAAGTAACTGCATTTATAGCACAGACTTTGCCAAACAACCATATAGCTTTTGTGAGCTACTAATGTATTCTGGACATTTCTAAAACTATATTTTTGTTGCTGACTCTTCATCCTTTGGTGAAAATGAAACACACGTCCTTGCTAAAATATCTTCACAGTTTAAATTATTTGGGACCCCTCCAGGCAACAGTCTAAAAGAGAAATTGTAATTACAATGGAAGATTCATTTAAGAACTTAAGTAAACATGTAAAAATCAGACCTTTGATGTAAATCTTGATCGGGCAGATCTTTGACAGCAGAAGTTGTAACTAATTTAAACAGTCTACTTTAATTAGAAAGCAGTAAGTTCTCTTTATCATTTAATTTTCATTCATTCCAAGTTTAGTAAAATATGTACTCCTTGTGTAGCAGGGAGAACACAAAATTAAATTATTATTTAAACAGAAATACTGTCAGAATGACCAAAAACTCTGGAATTAAAAACAAAAATTATAAGAATATATAGCAATATATGAAGAAATACTGGAGATAGAACAAATTGTTATTTGAGATTTATAACCTATTTTAACTATAAGCAATTTATAAGTACAAAATTAAATATAAGCATGTACATATGAATGTATCCTAACTTAATAAACTGAAAGCTAATTTTGAGGAAATACAGTATTAAAGAACAGGACTTAAAGAACAGAAAATATTGCATATCCAATAGTAAGAAAGTTTCTATACCTCCAAATTCTGCTTCTAAATACTTAAAACTTTTAAAAATAGTAATTTTCAATTACTATTTTGAACCAATATTCAGGCATATCTCCATAATATGTCTCCTGATAGTCTAATTTCTTTCTTACCTCAATATCTGCACATGCTCTTCATTGGTACATTTTCATATATTATCTACCATAAATGGGCTGGAGCGATAGCACAGTGGATGTAGCATTTGCCTTGCACGTGGCCGACCCGGCCAACCGGAGTTTGATTCCTCCACCCCTCTCAGAGAGCCCAGCAAGCTACCGAGAGTATTTCGCCTGCACAGCAAAGCCTGGCAAGCTACCTGTGACGTATTCAATATTCCAAAAACAGTAACAACAAGTCTCACAGTGGAGACATTACTGGGCCCTCTCAAGCAAATTGATGAAGAACAGGAGGACAGTGCAACAGTGCTACTATAACGCTTGGATAAACATGGAGATGTAGATATCACTTCAAAATAATGGTTTAGTGAACAGACTGAAGCAAATAATTTACACTCGTGATGCTTGGGTCTGATGCCTAGTTCCACTGGTTCCTCCGTGTGTGTTGGGGAAAAGATCCTCAGCACCAAACTGTGGGTATCTTGTTAGAACCATAAGCTGGGGCCCAAACTCCCATTACCCCCCCCCACACACACACACAAATGATTTACATTTCCTTATACATATAACCAGAGTTGAGTAGTTAGGCTTTATAGTTCAATTTTTAATATGTTGAAGAATTCTACATGATTTTTAACTGATATGTAAATGTTGTCTTCTCGGGGCAAGAGCACATCTGGTGATGATTAGGAGTTATTTTTTTTTAATTTAAGCTTTTATTAAAGAGCCATGATTTACAAAGATACTGATAGTTGCATTTTAGGCTTACAATAATTTGACACAAATCCATCCACCAGTGTCAACCCCTCTCTCCCAGTGTTCCCAGATTCTGTCCCCATCACAACTCCCACTCCACCTCGTCAACTTGATGGGCACATTACAAAGTGTTTGTCAGTGATTGCATCTTAGATCTTATGTTTTCAGTTCTGTTGAATCTGTATTTTGGGTATATGGGAATATCCTCGCTATTAGCATTGGTAAACTGAAGTCCTAAAGCCTGTTAGCCCATAGTATTTTTATCTATAAAATGAAAAACTCCAACAGATTTTCCAGTTCTAATATGAGTTGATTTTATACATCTTAATTATCTAAAAGAAAATACATGAACATATTTAGCTCACGGAATGGGGAGAGAAAACATTTCATATTAATCTGAATAATACTTGTCTTTAGGATATGTTTAAAATTAAAATCACTGAAAAAATTACAGAAATATTTTAAGAAGTTTTATTATCAAATTATCAAATTATTTCCAGAAATATAACAATTTATAGTTATATTAGAAATGTATTAGAGTAAAACACTAAAAACTAAGAGTGAAAAAATAAGATGGTATTTGTTCATATTATTCAGATTAATTTCATTGTGGAACCGTCCATCGGGAGACTCCCATGTCCAACGTTTAGAGTCAGCCTTTTGGAATTGTGAGTTACCATGGAAGGTTTTGGTTGACATGATGAACTCAGACAGTCTGTCACCCTGTTCATTCCATTCCAGGCCATGGGTTCCGATGTGGAGTTCATCGACTGATCTTCTTGGTCCTATCTTGGCATTAAAATCACTGACAATGATCTTGTAGAAGGTGTGATCTTCTTTATAGAACTTCTCCAGCTGCATGTAGAATTTCTCAGTTTCTCTTTCACCATAACTGGATGTTGGTGCATAGACAACAAAGATAGAAATTGCCGGTAGTGAGCCACATTTATTCAAGTGTAATCGTCCGATTCGGGTTGTTAGGCATTCGAATGAATCAATGCTCGTGACTAAGTTTGTGTTGACAAGGATACTGACACCACCGACGCCTCTTTTATCACATGTTCCAAGGAACAGTTCTTCTCCAGTGTCAAAAACAGCATGATGGGATTGATGTCTTCTTGTTTCAGTCAGACCAATGATGTCGTACTTGATCTTTCGCGCTTGTACCATAAGGTCTTCAATGGATTCAGCAGATGCCAGCGTACGAGCATTAAAAGTACAGACAATCATTTTTGTTTTTCTGCGTTTTGGCAGCCTATGACTGCCTTGATGTTTTATCAGCCTCTCCTTCCATATTCTTCTCGACTCTGCATATTCAGGGTTAGGGAAATGAGATCCATTCCACAATGAAATAGACCACATCATATTCAATCAGCGGTTATGCCTAACCGATGTTGCGGTTGTCCCAAAATTCCAAACGGGATCAGACCACCGTCTTCTTCGTGCAAAATTCTACCTCACAGAATGAGGAGAAAAGAATGCAAGGTTTAAGAAGAGGACTCCCAGAACAATCACCAACTGGGAGCTCTTTGGCTCTATTGCAGCAACATGGGAAGATGCCGTCATTGACAACATTGATGAGTAATATGATCGAATGATTCAGCACCTCCATGATTGTGCAAGGAATGCCAAGAGAGAGATAACCACAAAAAACCGTCTTTCTTCGAACACTCTTGAACTTATTCACCAACGTGCCTTGGCACATGCCTCAGGCAACCACAAGCGAACATCCGAACTGGCAAAACAGTGCAGAGAAGCCATCAAGGATGACCTCAAAAACAGGAGAGCAGCAGTACTGGTAGATGCAGCAGAAGCTGGGAAAAATATTCGTAATGCCCGCCTGTCCTTCACCAACTACAAAACCAAGATGACTGCCCTCCGACATCATGATGGATCTATCACATCTTCCAGAAGGGCAATGGAGAAGATTATTCATGACTTCTCAGATCTCTTTAATAGCCACATCCACTTGCCCACATACCACATACCACATGATGGATATGTCGTTCCCATTGTTCTCCCTTCCAAAATCCAACATGCCATCTCGTCGGTAAAGAAACAAAGAGCACCTGGCCCAGACAAGATCAGACCTGAACACCTGAAGAACTTACCATCAGTACTCATCAATACATTGGCTCGACTCTTCACACGCTACCTGTCTGAATGCAAGGTTCCATCCCAATGGAAAACCAGCAGGACTGTACTACTATACAAGAAAGGAGACATCCACGACATTGGCAACTATCGCCCAATCTGCCTATTGTCTGTCATCTACAAACTATTCACTCGAGTCATCCTGAATAGGATTAGCAGAACACTAGATAAAGGACAACCATGTGAACAAGCTGGATTCCGAAAAGGATTCAGTACCATCGACCATATCCACACAATAACCAAGCTCATTGAGGTATCTCGGGAGTTCAAGATGCCGCTCTGTCTAACGTTCATTGATTTAAAGAAGGCCTTTGATTCTGTTGAGACGGAAGCGGTCATGGAAGCCCTAGCCAATCAGGGCGTACAAACTCAATACATCAAGATCCTTCGTGAGCTCTATTGCGGATTCACTACCAAGATCTCACCATTCTACAAAGAAGTAATCATCCATATCAAGAGAGGGGTTCGGCAGGGTGATACCATTTCACCAAAACTCTTCAGTGCCACCCTCGAGAACATCATGCGACGACTGGAATGGGAAAACATGGGAGTGAAGATAGATGGTTGGCAACTACACCACCTCCGCTTTGCTGATGACATCGTTCTAATAACACCAAACATCAGCCAAGCGGCACAAATGCTGGCCGACTTTGACCGTGAGTGTGGAAAGGTAGGACTACAGCTGAATCTTACGAAGACAATGTTTATGAGAAACAGCCTTGTTCCTGACGCTCCATTCGCTCTCAACGGAACCACCATCTCCGAATGCAACAGTTATATATACCTAGGTCGAGAAATCAACATGATGAATGACCTGGCTCCTGAGTTGCGCAGGAGGAAGAGAGCGGCTTGGAATGCCTTCAAGAGCATTGAAGAAATAACTAAAAGGACAAAGAACCTCCAGCTACGAGCACATCTCTTTGATTCCACTATTCTTCCTGCATTAACATATGCCTCAGAGACCTGGACCCTACGAAAATGGGATGAGAATGCTATTCGGGTCTCTCAAAGAGGAATCGAAAGAACTATGCTTGGAATATCACGATTCACTCAAATGAGAGATAGAATCCGGAGTTCTGATCTTCGTCAACGCTCAAGAATCAGGGATGCTGTCTCATTTGCCAAGACATCAAAAATCAGATGGGCTGGGCACGTAATGAGGTTTACAGACAACCGCTGGACTAGAGCCATTACTGATTGGATTCCACGGGACATCAAAAGATCACGTGGACGCCCACCTATAAGATGGTCAGACTTCTTCGTCAAGACCCTAAATGATTGGTTTGAGGCTCTGCATGTTCCTAGAACGAACAGATACCATTGGGCTACGCTAGCACGCAACCGGGATGAATGGAGACGTTACTGGCACCCGCTCGAATAAATCGATGAATAACGGGGATTAAGTGATTAAATGATTAAGTGATTATTCAGATTAATAGGAGTTATTTCTGACTCTCTTCACAGGGATCACTCGTGGCAGCTTAAGGGGATCATTTGTGAAGCTGGAGACCTAACCTGGGTCACCCTTGTGCAAGGCAAGTCTCCTTCCCACTAATGTCCTTTTTCATATAAATTTTCACCTGTGTTTATCAACTCTTTTCTTTTTAAATAAAAACTGGTGAGAGGTATTTATTTATGATTAGTAATGTAAAGCACCATCTCATATATTTACTGAAAATCTTTGGAAAAAATATCTTTAGGAACTCTTTTTCCTATACTTTTTAAAAACAAACAAAACAAACAAACACTGTCCTCCCATTGTTCATCGATTTGCTCGAGCGGGCCCAGTAACGTCTCCATTATGAGACTTCTTGTTACTGTGTTTGGCATATTGAATACTCTCGGTAGCTTGCCAGGCCCTCCAAGAGGGGCAGTGGAATCGAATCTGGCTCGGCCAGACTGGCTGTGCGCAAGGCAAACACCCTACGGCTGTTAAATACTTTAAATTTATTTGTTGTGCTGCTTTTTAAAATTAAATTGTGTGAACTTCATCTCTATTCAGCATATGATTGCTTACCTTTTATTACTTTGAGTTAAATTTGTATATCCTTTTGAAGTCTAGCTTTCTTATTCACCTTAAATAAAACAAAATATTCTTTCTACAACATTTTGTGTAGTGTTTTAATAGTAGTGAAATGGGAAAATTACTACACAGAATTTCTATATTTTTTGGAAGACGTATAGTTTTCTAAACATTCACGATCACGATCACGACCACCCTGTTGTTCGTCGATTGCCTCGAGCAGGTGCCAGTAACATCTTCTTCATCCTAGCCCTGAGATTTTTTTTTTAAAGTGCCATATTCAAGGCTTTTTCAGGATTAGGAGAATGAGACCCATCATTGTTACTGGTATTTGGCATACTGGGTATACCACGGGGAGTTTGCCAGACTCTGCCGTGTGGGCAGGTTACATTTGGTAGCCTGCCAGTTTGTCCAAAGTAGGAATGAGCGGCTGCGCGCTTCCGGGAGCTGAGAGTGATAATCTCTGGATCCTGGTCGTTGTTGGAGTTACACGGCAGTTGGTGGGTGTAACTGTCTAGTTACTGGCAGGTCCAGTCCCAAACCATGCAGGCTTGGAGATCTCAGCCCTGGGTCCTACACACCTGGGTTCATCTGCCAGTTCTTTTATGCGTGGGGCTCATCCAAGTGTGTGGAGAGTGGTCCCAGCATGGCCTTGGCTGGGCCCCGGAGGTCTTCAGCTGTTGGGCCCTGGTGGAGACAGTCAGGCACAGGGTAGAAAACATTACTTTCTCTTTAATTTAGTTGAAATTAATTTGTCTTCTTTGAAACTGAAAGTCATTTTACATGCACTCATATTACATAAAAAATACACAAATATTGGTGTTTGGCACACAAAAGTTATCATTGTTTATGGATTATTAAGATTAAGCAGATGGAACTGCTTGGCATTTATAATGTAATTTATTATTATTATATTTAAAATAGAACCATAGATTATTATGATAAAGCACTAGTACAAAAATTACAAGTAGACAATTACAAAGGTTTTTATAGTCGATGTTTTTTCAAATCAATAAGCAATTACAGGAGCAGAGACATAGAACGGTAAGCAGGACACTTGCCTTGCACGCAGACTACTCAGGTTCAATCTCTGGCTCCCCACATGATCCCCTGAGCACTCTCAGAGATGATCCCTGAGTGACGAGCAGGGAGTAAACCCAGAATATAACATGAGTGTGGCCCCCAAACAAACAAACAAATTTAACAAATAAAAATAGAAAAATATAACTTTCTAATTACCTACAAACTTTTTGTTGGCAGACATTTTATCAGACTACATGGTTTTTCAAAATATCTCGGGCAGCAGGTACAACTGACCATCCCAAGTCGAATATTATTTGGACAGAGCACAATGAGACTGGTGCATGAAAAGTTACTTAGACAAATCTATAATTCTGATGATGTTATGTGGTACTAGGAATCAGGGGCATGGTAAGAGTGTGACTATATAAAACTAAGCTTGAGGCTTGAAAAATTATTGCATTCTGAAATATATTCAGAGAAAGACAATCTAACAGTCCAGAAAAAAATGAAATAAAACAAAGACATGTAATTCAATTTTAATTAAAAAAATACCTAGGCCACACCTGGTGGTGCTTAGGGGCTACTCCTGGCACTGTGCTCAAAGATCACTCCTGGCAGTGCTTTGGAGACAACCTACTGAGCTGAGGATAGAACCAGTGCCTTAACCGTTGGACTAGCTAGTTGAAGATACTTTTAGATGTATTTCATTAGGCTTGTTCTTTAACTCATATTCTCCCTTGAACATCAATCTTGTTGGCATATGGCTATGTAACTTTGTTTTATTTTTCCACTCTGAAGATAAGAATTGTATAAAATGTGCCGAAATGGAATTACTGAGTCATATGAAAGTTCTGTTCTTACTTTTTGAGGAATTTCCATACTGTTTCCCATAGAAATCGAATCAGACTATACTCCCACTAACTGAAAACAAGTTTTCCTTTTTCAAATCACCACTAACACTGGTTGCTTCCAGACTTTTTGAGATATGCTGTTCTCACTGCTGTGAGACAATTATTGCAGCTCTTAGGGCAGTAGTCAGGAAACAGAAACAAACCAAATGTCCAATGACAGCTGGATGGGCAAAGGTCATGGCATATGTACATAATGGAATACTATATTGCTGGAAGAAAAAACTTATGCAGCTTCCTGCAGTGTAGATGAACTGAAGTGTATCATATTAAGTGAAATAAGTCAGAGGAAGAACAAATATGGGTGATCTTACAATATACAAAATCAGAAAAAAGGCATTGAAAGTGGTAAATAATTGACCTGGGATTACAAAGATAACTTACGATGGAGGGAAGTGGGAAAATTATCAGAGTAGAAATGACATGGCAATAGTATTGGGCATCAGGGCATTTGGTGGCCCTGTTGTGCACATCATGTCCATATCATTACTATACGCTTTAATACTTTTGGAACCACATTGTGTACATTATAATAAAAATTGGGGGGAGGTCACTTTTTTATTGATCGCTGTGAGATAGAATCTTACAAAGCTGTTCATGATTGGATTTCAGTCCTACAGTGTTTCAACACCCATCCCTCCACCAGTGTCCATTTCCCAGCACCACTGTCCCCAGAATCCCTCCCATCACTCCCCACCCCCCACTCCCTGTAACAAAAATATTTTTAAAAACAAAAGAAACAAAATAAAGACACATAATAATTAAAAATTAATAAAGTTAAAAACACACTTATGTAAAATGGGTTAATTCAAGTATTGCATAAAATAATTTGAATTATTATATTTGAAATAAATATTTAAATAAGATGACAGGTAATATTGTAAAATACGGTACTGCACAAACGACTAAACCTTAGTTAGAACTGATTATACATAGCCTAGTATAAGGACACACTAATAACAATCATACATTTTCAACAGTAAGATGATAGTGAAAAGCCAAACTGTATCTCAAGTTTTCTAACAACACTAATTCATCAATTGTGTAATAAAATAATTCATATTGTTGCATAGTATTCACTTGGAACTGGTTTACCATTAAATTATGAAGAACTTTATTTAATTCTTCAACAAAAATTGTTTAAATTTGAGACATTAACTATTTTTAATATGCATATGTACTCTTTGCTCCACATAAGTCTCACGTTTGCTTAAACTTGAGCTTTCAGATTGGTCTGGAAATTTTTATCTGATTAGAACTCTCAGGGTCACATTTTTCAACAATTTTTAAGAATAAATTAATAATATTACCCTATTTATACTCATTGACTTCATCCATTATTTACAGAAATAAGATTACTATAATCTAATATTCATTGATTTAGTGTAGCCAAGATTCATTGGCTACACTAGAGATTTTAGCTTGATTCTCCTTTCCATCCCCTATCATAAACTCTTATATAAACTACTTCTTCCAAAAAGAACATTCAAAAATAAATAAGGACATTAAGTTAGGACAAATTTATCTTTATGCTGTATTTTACAGTACAGATAATAGGTGGATTATAGATCAGAATATATTATGATTATAGATGGAGAAACACAATAATTTTGCAACTTTATTTGATCTCCGGTTATATATAAATACTGCGTTTAATAAGTTATATTAAAAAACAAATAGAAAACTATGTTTTTAAAAAATATTTTAGATGTTACTAAGTTATGTATGCATTTTGCTCCACATACACAACTGTATTAATAATCTGCATTAGGCTGAAATGCAAAACCTCTGGTGAAATTTTTTGATCAAATGAAAATCTGTCATAAGTACCTGAGTTTTTAAGGAAATTTAGAGTCAAAAATATGACTAAATTTGAGAAAAACTAAATCACAGTTCTAAATATTTTGAGTATTTTTCAATTTTTGGTTATGTTTTATCACATATCAACTTTATTTGAAACACTGCTAATAGTCGTTACTGCTTGATATATGTTAAAACTTTGTTTAGAGAAATAACAGAATAGAATCGTGAAGGTCGAATATTTCAGCTGTTTGTTTTTGTTTTAATTGGTGTGCTTTATTTATCATATTTGTTAGGAGGAACACCCTTCTGCATTAGTTTAGTCACTGTTGAATGTTGCTTTAAGCCTTCATTTATATTTTTAACTCTACAAAATTGAAGTCTTAATATTAACTAATTTTTAAAAATACTAATTTATATAAATTTATTTAGTCCCATGATTTACACAGATATTACTACAAGAGATGAGTTCTCTCATTCTTCTCACTCTGCCTCCTTAGAAAACTGTATCTTTAAATTACCCATTATGGTTTGGATTGCATGATTGGAATAATTTCGACTCATGGTTTTTATGTACAGAGACCACCAAAATGTCCTCAACCTTTGACAGTGCTCTTAGTTATCACTAATCTTCCCACCATCATTCCACCCTTCCATTTTTTTCTCATTTTTATAATTCAGGGCCAAGGATTTGTCATAACCTAAAAAAAAAAAAGTTATGACCTGGGAACATACCTTCATTCTTCTTCTTTTTTCCTGGATTGTTTTGGCTATTCTGAGAATTTTTAAGTTCCAAATAAATTTTGGAAAAATTTTATTCCTAGCTAAAAATTTTGGTCATTAGATAAGCTGGTAAAATTCATTATGTCATAAAGTTTGAAATGTATTACTCTTACTCTAATATTTATAGGTTTAAATATATTATTCTATTAAACATGCTAATTTCCAAAAGTAAAATAGATAATAAGATAAATTTTTGACAAAAAACTTAGTAAAATAATTTTTCTAGAAGAACTATTTGAGAAAACCATACCAATGGTCACCATGGTCACCAAATATTCAAACGTTTCTACCTATATTTTAAAATTATTTTATATTCCACAACTTGTATCTCTTATATGTAAAAAAAACAGGAACACAATATGAAGTAAACAGAAATACACTTATCAGTGTATCTTGCATGCTCTCTAGGACTGCTGTTGAATATTTAGACATATACAAGACAGCCATGCTTTCAAATTGATACAAAGCTACATATATTTGTATCATTCATTTTTTTGGAAATGCCTAATATATGCATCTGCAAGTTTATATGTCAGACTCCCAGTACTCTAATAACGCAAGTCATCTTTTACTGTTCTTCATATCAAGTAGGAAAAAGACATTTAAATTTTCTTTTATAGAGAAATTTGTATTTCATATTCTAGAGAAAGAATACTATGATCTTCAATAAAAAGATTGTCAATTATATTATGTTATTGAATATCTAAATATTCCTAAACTAAGACTATTTTCTAGTTGTTTTGCTCTGTCTTTCACCATCTGTTCTTGATGAATTAAAACTTCCCGATGCACTGCACTTCTCCACAGAAAATCACTCTGAATCAGCTACTCTTTATTTTCGTTAAAAAAAATTCAAAGCTGTAGAGCTATAAAGATCCTTTATAGGTCTCTATTGGAGAGTCTGGTAAATTATGTAGCGTGTAAAGGCATCACAATAGAAGTTTGAATCATCTATGTGTATGGAATATATGCATGTGTGTGTGCATGTATACATTTGGATATAAAACTGCCTTAATATCTTGCCAACTAAAAGTTAATCAACTTTATATAACTACTAAATTAATCTATATAACTTATAACCTTTAAAATATTCAGAGTTAAAGGAAGAGAAAAATATTTACTCACTGCTAGAGTTGAATTAAAGGAGCCTATTTTATTCTGTAACATATCACTTTGAATTGAACAGGGATACATTCAACACAGTTACAGCAAGTCTCATGATGGAGACGTTACTGGGCCCGCTTGAGCAAATCGATAAACAACGGGAGAACCGTGGCCATGACATTCATTGAATAAAAGATATGATAAATTTGCTCCTTTTAATTGATTTTATTTGTTACGTTTAACTATATTTCAATGTCAACCTATTAGGTATTCACTGAAAGCTATATTTATTACATTTATTCCCCAGTTGAGGGACACAAATGCAAGTACTGAGGTTATTACTAACGTGTATTTTCCTTCAGTACTGACTGTGCCTTAAACAAATAAACTAGTTTTAGATATTAAAAGATAGCAAAGTAAGCAAAAATAAACAAAATTAATACAACATATATTGAACTTATTACTTAATAGTTATTACTTAATAATTTAGTTTTTTCTTTATAGTCTCTGGGTCTTGACCGTTGATGGGATTACACAGCATGGGGGGGGGCGGAGAGGGAGGTCAGTTGGTGGGTGTGACCCCAGCCTACTGGAAGATGGAGGATCTGGGTGGAGGATACTCAGCCCCCATCTGAGCAGGCTTGAAGATCTCATCCCCAGGACCCGCATGCCTTTGTTCCTCTGCTGGTACCTTAATGCGTGTGGAGAGTGGTCTCAGCATGGTTGTGCTTGGTTCTGGAGGTCTTCTGCTGCCGGAGCTCTGCTGGGGGCGGGGAGGGAATCTCAACCCGCCCCCCTCCAAGGGGCCCCAGTGAGGACAGCCAGGCGCGGAGGCAGGAGACTCCAGAACCAGCCACAATCATGCTGAGACCATTCTCCACACGCATGAAGGTACTGGTAGAGGAACAAAGGCATGCAGGGCCCGGGGCTGAGATCTCCAAGCCTGCTTGGATCGGGGCTGAGCATCCTCCACCAGATCCTCCATCTACCAGTAGGCAGGGGTCACACCCACCACCCGGCACCATGTAATCCCATCAACGGCCAAGACCCAGAGACTATAAAACCCAGCTCCCGAAAGCTAGACACCTTATTATCTCATTCCCGCTTTGGACAACCTGGCAGTCTACCGAATGTAACCTGCCTACACGGCAGAGCCTGGCAAACTCCCCGTGGCATACCCAATATGCCAAATACCAGTAAGAATGATGGGTCTCATTCTCCTAACCCTGACAGAGCCTTGAATATGGCACTTTAAAATCTCAGGGCTAGGACAAATGAGACATTACTGGTGCCTGCTCGAGGCAATTGACAAACAATAGGATGATCGTGATCGTGATCAAATTAAGTTTTTCCTATGATTTTAGAGTCACAATTCATTTTTCATGATAAAAGTATGATATTTAATGATAACACTGAAGCATATGCTTGGCTTTTGATATGTATGTCATTTACATGTCACTGTAACTGTCAGTGTGTCCCATTGTTCATTGATACATGTCACTGTAACTGTCACTGTCCTCCCATTGTTCATCGATTTGATCGAGCGGGCCCAGTAACGTCACCATTGTGAGACTTATTGTTACTGTGTTTGGCATATCGAATATATCACGGGTAGATTGCCAGGCTCTGCCGTGAGGGCAAGATACTCTCGGTAGCTTACCAGGCTCTCCGAGAGAGGTGGAGGAATTGAACCTGGGTTAGCTATTAATAATAAAATATTAAATAAGGGCTGGAGCGATAGCACAGCAGTAGGGCGTTTGCCTTGCAAGCAGCCAACATGGCCAACCCGAGTTTGATTCCTCCGTCCCTCTCGGAGAGCCCGGCAAGCTACCAAGAGTATCTCGCCCACACGGCAGAGCCTGGCAAGCTCCCCGTGACGTATTCGATATGCCAAACACAGTAACAACAAAGTCTCCAATGGAGACGTTACTGGGCCCGCTCGAGCAAATCGATGATCAACGGGAGGGCCTTTACTTTACTTACTTTTTACATTATATATATATATAATTTTCAAATATATAACAAGCATAGACATGCATGTAAATAATTTCAATATATGTGTTAAAATTTAGATTTGGCCATTAATTTGAAAACTTACAATTTAGTACATCCTTAATAATTAATAATATTCTATATGCTTGACACATTCTATAATTGTGCTTTAAATATGGGCATTTTGGTGGTGACTGTGATGTGGTGAAGAGACATACAGTTATATATACAGTTAGATATACAGATATATGCAGTTATACCCAAAATCATATACAAATCATGATTTCGATATGCAAACTTTCTAATGTCAGCCAAAAAATTTTTAATTTTTTTTTTGTGGTACAGAGTTCAATCCCCGATTTCATACATGGAATGCCCTTTGCACTTGCATCAGTCACTTCTCTATCCTACTGACCTTTTATTTACTAAAAGGACATGATTAGGATTTGTAATGCCGTTTGTGTAAACTAAAAAAGACAGCAGCAGCTGCGCTCTATCTCTCCTGCCACCTGCGTTCGGTGGTCTCTGGCTGCTTCCCCGTCCTGGGGAGGTTGATGGCAATTGGAAGGCGAAGGAAGGAATGAGGGCCAGACTGGTTGGTCTTAGTTGTAGTTTATTCCAATTGTCTCTCCATTCACTCCTGTCTCCTGTCGCTCTCCCACTTTTACAGTCTCATTAGATCCCTCAGCATGAGGGGTTGGGGTAACAATTACACAGAGGTGTGGTCACAATCAACAGGGGTAGAGTTCTTTCCCTTGGAGAAAGTCGCTTCTAGGACAGATTCTCATTATCAGTTCGACCCACCCTAGAGCGGAATCCCGTGGGTGTGTTTCTCCTCTCCTTGTCCAACAAACATATAAGACACATAATATAAATCATTTTGCATGGATACAGTAAGAAATACCTTAAACTTTATAGAATTGCTCTCCAAGGACCATCTCAATCTCAGACTACAGTGCTCCGGCCGGATAGTCTTTCTTATCCCTAGCAGGGTCCTAGTCTCGTCATTACTTTTGGATCATGGCAGCATTTGTCAATGATCAAACTCTTAACTTATAATTAAGAATCGTGGCACTTTGGCCTGGCCCATTTCGATGCCAGGTAGCTCACAGCTTGCCCTGGGTCCATTCAGTCCCTCGTCGGGACCCTGCTTTAGGGGTGCTAGGAACTAAGGGCAACTGAGGTTTAAGTTGAGAAAGCAGATGCCTGGGAGTAAGTAATATTAAAAGTCAATTAAATCCTAAATTACAAAGCATAATGTTAAATGTAGGGCTGGAGCGATAGCACAGTGGGTAGGGCATTTACCTTGCACACGGCCAACTCGGCCGACCTGGGTTCAATCCTTCCGCCCCTCTCAGAGAGCCCAACAAGCTACTGAGAGTATCTCGCCTGCATAGCAAAGCCTGGCAAGCTACCCGTGAAGTATTGGATATGGCAAACATAGTAAGAAGTCTCACAATGGAGACGTTACTGGGCCCGCTCAAGCAAATTGATGTACAACGGAGGACAGTGACAGTGACAGTGAATATTAACTGTCTTCCTGTATCTATACAAAAAGGACATTGCTTTGAAGTAAACTATTTATAAGACATAAGGAGAGGAGAAAGACAATATTTCACTCATACATATAAAATCACAGATTTCTGAGAAATCTGACCTTACAGGTTAACAGAGTCTGATTAGGGTAAAAGTTGATTGACTGGTTGGGGTGGAGAGCATAAAAGTGGTTACAGATAAACAAAGGAATGTGAGTGCCTCAGGAGCACTGTTATAAATCTGAGTTCCTTGTGGCAAGGGAGGAAGGACAAACCAATGTTATCCTATAGCAGTTGATTAAAATCCATCTGTAGAATAGTTGAGAATTTTATACTTCCCTGAATTCAGAATGTTAGAAGCAGAAAAATAGTTAAGAAAATGACATTTTGAATCTACGTGTTAGATTAATACCAAGGCAAGGACAGTTACCAAGATGTGTCTTTGAGCAATTTAATTTACACAAATTTCATCATGGAAAGGTCTTATAATAAAAATAAATCAGTCATAGATTAAAATATGTATCAAACTGGAGATATACTGAAAAAAAATCATAGCAACTATTGTTACGAGTTTATATTACGTGGAGATGTAATGTGGGATTGTAATCCTGGAATATAATCTAATAGTTTCTTTCCTGAAGTGCCCTGAAGTCCCCAGTGAGCAAAAATTTTTTAAACTGAAATATAGAATGGATCAATCCACTAAGGAATAGCAAAAGAATCTTTATACATTTCTGGGTCATCATGAATAAGCAGGAAAATAATAATATTATAAAACGCTTTTAATTTTCCTGAGGTGGCAGCCACACATTCATCAAGGGGGAATAAGAGTGTACTCGGAGGGTAATTGCAGTGCTCTGGGCAGGACCCTGGGAAAGATTGCTATGCCAGTAAGGACAGAGTGATTAAAGAGTCATAAGATGTTACCCTATCTTGTTGCTTTTAGAAAAAAAAATGACATTTTTCTCAAGAAATTAACAAACTACAACTGCCACATCAAAGGAAACAAAAAAATTAACAATAAATTCTGGGACAGTGTAGGAAAATGACTTTCTTCCCAAAGTCTAATAATTAATCACAAAAGAAATTCAACTTTTCTAACCCAAATCTTCTGCATCTTCCTAACACAGGTTGGGATGTTACCTTTGCTAAAGCAATTTTCACTAGTGAAAGAATTCATTTTCCAAAAACTGAAAACCTTGATATTTTTTATTTAGATGTTATTACTTGTATCTTTAATAATAAATCATCTTTGACCTTTTCTCTCATAATTTTCTTCAAGTGCAGTGCATTTAGTTTACTTCACCTGATTTGTGAAGCAATTTATGTTTTCACCTATTTTTCAGTCTCTAGTATTTTGTACCATATTTTTAATTACACTACAAACACAGTGGTAGAGTGTTTGCTTTGCACTCGGCAGGCCTGGCGGAACTGGGTTCAATTCCTTTGCCCCTCTCGGTGAGCCCGGCAAGCTACCGAGAATATCTTGCCTGCACGGCAAAGCCTGGCAAGCTACCAGTGACATTTTGATATGCCAGACACAGTAACAACAAGTCTCACAATGGAGACATTACTGGGCCCGCTTGAACAAAATCAGTGAACAATGGGAGGACAGTGCTACAGGACACTGCTCCAGTACTATTTTTAGTTATTTTTATTTCAGGACAATGAGTATGATATTATTGTGAATTATAAAAACAAATCTGTCAGTTAAATTAGCAAAACTAAGATATACATCCTAATAATTGCTATTGTCTAAAGAGATTTATCCAGATAAAATATTCTTTTTGGTGTTTGTTAATATGCATTAAGAGGGGCATAAAATTATAATTCATTCTAATCGACATAGCATATTTACCACATAGTGAATTTAGAACTCTGGTATGGATTGTGTTCCATGAGGAAAGGCCATGCATACTGATTTTAGAATAAAAGAAATTATCAGTTTTTTCAAATTGACAATATCAATTAAATTACAACAATTTTAAGTTCCAAAGGGTGGTTGAATAAATTATCTAAAAATTAACACTGTGGGCTGGAGAGATAGCACAACAGTAGGGCGTTTGCCTTGTGTGCAGGCAGCCCGGCCGCATCGGGTTTGATACCTTCACCCCCTCTCAGAGAGTTCGGCAAGCTACCAAAAGTATCTTGACCGCACGGCAAAGCCTGACAAGCTACCCGTGATGTATTCAATATGCCAAAAACAGTAACAATTATTATTTTAAACTTATTTCAGTGTTGTAATAGTCTAAAATAATAATGTGAACCAAAACTATGCTAGAAAGTAAAGGTAAAGGTAAAGGCCCTCCCGTTGATCGTCGATTTGCTCGAGCGGGCCCAGTAACGTCTCCATTGGAGACTTTGTTGTTACTGTGTCTGGCATATCAAATACTCTCGGTAGCTTGCCAGGCTCTCCGAGAGGGACGGAGGAATCGAACTCGATGCTAGAAAGTAGAAGTCCTAAAAGTATCCGGCCCTCACCCAATTCAAAACATAAACTGCAAAACTTGATCACTTGACTTCCTGGTAATCATCGATTTGCTCGAGAGGGTGCCAGTAACGTCTACATTTATCGCTATCACGTGCTAGTATAGCCCAATGGCGTCTGTTCATTCTAGGAACACGAAGAGCCTCAAACCAATGGTTCAGGGTCTTGACAAAGAAGTCTGATCATCTGATAGGTGGACTGCCATGCAATCTTTTGACGTCCCATGGATTCCAGTCTGTAATGGCTCTAGTCCAGCAGTCCTCTCAAATTTCATTACGTGTCCAGCCCATCTGATTTTCGACACCTTGGCAAACGAGACAGCATCCCTGATTCTTGAGTGTTGACAGAGGTCAGAACTCTGGATTCTTTCTCTCATTTGAGTGAAGCGTGGTACTCCAAGCATAGCTCTTTTGATTCCTCTTTGGGAGACCCAAATAGCATTCTCATCCTATTTTCATAGGGTCCAGTTCTCTGAGCTGTATGTTAATGCAGGAAGAACAGTGGAATAGAAGAGATGTGCCCAGAGCCAGAGGTTCTTAGTCCTCTTAGGTATTTCTTCAATGCTCTTGAAGGTGTTCCAAGACACTCTCTTCATGCGACTCAACCGCCAGATCATTCATCATGTTGACTTCTTGCCTAGGTACATAAAACTGTTGCATTCGGAGATGTTCATCCCATTGAGAGAGAATGGAACATCAGGAACAAGACTGTTTCTCATGAACATTGCTTTCGTGAGATTCAGCTGTAGTCTGACATTTCCACACTCATGGTCAAAGTCGGCCAGCATTTGTGCCGCTTGGCTAATGTTTGATGTTATTAGAACGATGTCATCAGCAAAGCAGAGGTGGTGTAGTTGCCAACCATCTATCTTCACTCCCATTCCCTTCCATTCCAGTTGTCACATGACGTTCTCGAGGGAGGCACTGAAGAGTTTCAGTGAAATGGTATCACCCTGCCGAACTCCTCTCTTGACATGGATGATCACTTCTTTGTAGAATGGTGAGATCTTGGTAGTGAATCTGTAATACAGCTCATGGAGGATCCTGATTTATTGAGTTTGAATGCACTGATTGGTTAGGGCTTCAATGACTGCTTCTGCCTCAACAGAACCAAAGGCCTTCTTTAAATCAATGAATGTTAGACAGAGCAGCATCTTGAAATCCTGAGAAACCTCAATGAGCTTGGTTATCATGTGGATGTGGTCAATTGTGCTGAATCTTTTTAGGAAACCGGCTTGTTTGCATGGTAGTCTTTCATCTAGTGTTCTGCCAATCCTATTCAGGATGACTCGAGTGAACAACTTGTAGATGGCAGACAATAGACAGATTGGGCGATTGTTGCCAATGTCATGGATATCTCCCTTCTTATATAGTAGTACAGTCCTGCTTGTTTTCCATTGGGATGGAACCTTGCATTCAGACAAGTATTGTGTGAAGAGCCGAGCCAGAGTATTAATGAGTACTGATGGCAGGTTCTTTAGGTGTTCAGGTCTGACCTTGTCTGGGCCAGGTGCTATTCATTTCTTTACTGACGAAATGGTGTGTCGGATTTCGGATTGGAGAACATTGGGAACGACATATCCATCCTGTGGAATTTGGTATGTGGGCAGGTGGACGTGGCTATCGAAGAGATCTGAGTAGAATTCATGGATAATCTTCTCCACTGCCCTTCTGGAAGATGTGATAGATCCATCAGGATGTCGGAATGAAGTCATCTTGATCTTATAGTTGGCGAAGAACAGGCGAGCGTTAGGAATGCTTTTCCCAGCTTCTGCCGCATCTACCAGCACTTGTGCTCTGCTCTCTCTGAGGTATTCTTTCATCACATCTCTGCACTAGTTTGAGAGCTCAGACATTCGCTTGCGGTTCCCTGAGGCATGTGCCAAACCATGTTAGCAAATAAGCTCAATAGTTTTCGAAGACAGCCGGTTTTTGTGTCTATCTCTCTCGGCGTTTCTCGCACAATCATGGAGGTGCTGAACCAGTCGATTGTATTCCTTGTCAATATTGTCAATGATGGCATCTTCCTATGTTTCTGCAATAGTGCCAAAGAGCTGCTAGTTGTTGGTCGTTCTGGGAGTTCTTTTCTTAATCTTTGCAGACCTTTCTCCCCGCTCTGTGAAGTACAATTTTGCACGAAGGAGACAGTGGTCTGATCCCATTTGGAATTTTGGGACAACAGCGACATCGGTCAGGCAAAACTGTCAATTGAATATGATGTGGTCAATTTCGTTGTGGAGCCGTCCACCGGGAGACTCCCATGTCCAACGTTTAGATTCTGCCTTCTGGAAGTTTGAGTTACCATGGATGGTTTTGGTTGACATGATGAACTCAGACAGTCTTTCACCCTGTTCATTCCATGCTAGGCCATGGGTCCCGATGTGGTGTTCTTTGGCTGATTTTATCAATCCTAATGCCTAGCTGGCATTAAAATATTGGCATTAAAATCACCAACAATGATCTTGTAGAAAGTGTGGTCTTCTTTATAGAACTTCTCCAGCTCCATGTAGAACTTCTCAATTTCTGCATTATCATAATTGGATGTTGGTGCGTAGACAAGGAAGATAGAAACTGCCGGCAGTGAGCCACATCTATTCAAGTGTAATTGTCTGATTCGGGTTGTTAGGCATTCAAATGAATCAATGCTCATGGCCAAGTTCGTGTTGACAAGAACACTGACCCCTCTGCCGCCTCTTTTAGCACATGTTCCGAGAAACAGTTCTTCTCCAGTGTCAAAAACGGCGTGATATGATTGATGCCTTCTTTTCTCGGTCAGACCAATGATATCGTACTTGATCTTTCGTGCTTGCACCATCAGGTCCTCGATGGATGCATCTGATGCCAGAGTATGTGCATTGAAAGTACAGAAAATCATTTTTGTCCTTCTTTGTTTTGGCAACCTAGTTCGGCCTTGAGATTTTATCAGCCTCCTTCCTCATCCTTCTCAATGCTGCCATATTGGTGACTCCTTCGGGGTCAGGGGAATGAGACCCATTGTATTTACTGGTGTTGGCATTTTGAATATACATGGATGGCTTGGCAGGCTCTTGCCAAGGATCTTAAAAGTAGGAGATGATGAGATTGAGAAACTGCATATGTAAAATAATAATAATAATAATAATGTATTTTCTTCCTTTTAGCAAAACATAGTACTGCCCAATACTATGTTTGTGTCATCATAATATGATTGAAAGCAAAGTTAAAGGTTTAGGAATCAAACTCCTTCCTTCACCAGAATGAAGTTTTAATGTAGCATGTTACTGGGGAGATAGTGGGAGGAATCTCAGAATATAATATACATGAAAGTCTTAGCACTTACAACATTAGAGTATGTTTGAAAATACCAATAATATCATTCGTTGTGAAGATAAATGGTAACTATTACTGTTATTGTTCACATATTAGTCTTCCCATTTTATGCTGATAGATTTTTTACATTTTGGTTAAAGTTTTATGATGCTTTATGGAAGACAGATATACATATTCCAATTACATTATATAGAACTTTACTGAAGGACAGAAAGTGATCAAAAAATTGAACAAGTGAAGAAAAAGGCTAGAAGTGTGTATTGCCTATCTGTCTTTTAGTATGTTTCACCTTGCTTTGAAAAATAACATTTGCTTGTTTACTTTTCAGTCTTTTGAAAGATTGTTCAAGATAAAATGATAAAACTCTGGGAAAAAAGAAGAAAAACAATTGAACTTGTAAGAAGTCTTTCTGTTGGATGTCTCTGAGTAACTGAGTTCCTGATTGAATTCTGCTGAAGTTCTGTTGGTTTCTGCCAAAAGGCTCAGGAGAGAGTTTAGGTTGAAAAATCAATTCACATTCTACAAGAAAACTTTTCTAGCTTGCTACATAATGAGTATGTGGACCATGGACACATTATTTTAGTAATTCTGTTGAGAAAGAGAAGGTTGTTTTCATCCTGGATTCTAAAAAGAAGGGTATTCATGATTTGCCACAGTTGCACTCATTACCAACTAACTGCAGGGTAGTTGGGCAAAGGAAAGATAGGAAACTGAGTTCTTGAGTGCTGAAATAAAGAATCACTGTCACTGTCACTGTCACTGTCCTCCCGTTGTTCATCGATTTTCTCAAGCGGGCCCAGTAAAATTGTGAGACTTGTTACAGTTTTTGGCATATCAGGAGCTTGCCAGGCTTTGCCATGTGGACAAGACATTCTCAATAGCTTTCCGGGCTCTCCGAGAAGGGTGGAGGAATTGAAGGCAGAGGAATCGAACTCGGGTCGGCCCAGTTGGCCGCGTGCAAGGCTAACACCCTACCCACTCCAGGACCATGTATAATGAAGACACATACATGGATCAAGGCTTTTATTTTTTCCTCTTTAATTTTTTTTTTTTTTGCATTTTGGGTCACACCTGGCATTGCACAGGGGTTACTCCTGTTCATGCACTCGGGAATTACTCCTGCAGGTGCACAGGGACCACATGGAATGTTTGGGATTGAACCGGGTCAGTTTCGTGCAAGGCAAACGCCCTACCTGCTGTGCTATTGCTCCAGCCCAAGGCTCTTATATTCGCATGTGACCAACCCTCTTTTGTTCCCCCTCTGCACTAGATTGGTGAACTGAGCACCACCAGGGTCTATCACAGGAGTGAACTCTAAGCACACTACCAAAACCAAAAACCCAAAAGGAACTCTTTTATAATTTGAGTCTACTATTTAATTTTCTCCAGACTATTATTCATTATTAATATTCTGGAAAATGCATTGATTTTTCAGTTGAATTAAATAGAGAATATGCATTAATACAAAATCATTGAGCTTTATTTTAAAGACTGGTGATTTAATGAAATTCTCTCTGATAAGAAATATGTGTAGTTATCTTTTTATTTCTTACCTCAATTCTATAAATAAGAAATACATTTATTTATTTCCTTTGACCTGTGAGAAAACTGAGGTTCCTAAAATGTAAATATCATCCACAAAATGGTAAAACTAGTGTCATAAATCTAAAATTTAAATTCAGATCTGATTAATTCCAATTTTAGATTTTTTTCATTAGAAATCTATGTCTCTAGTACTTTTTATATGTATTTAAATATATTAATTTATTGTAGTTTTTCTGAGTCATAGTTTTCCAAAGGAGAGAGCAATATTGAAACAATGTTCACTTCTAATCATATTAAGGCATACAACTAGAGGAACATTTTTACACTGGACATTATAGCAACATTAGATATTTAAAACTGCTGCCAGTGTAGTATAAAATTAATTTGTTTTTACTGCTTTTCTGTTTGGCATTTCCCAAGGTTATGGTTATTTGAGGGTCTGAAGAAATGACAGATCTAAATTCCTGTTAAAGATAATTTATTTCTTCACAGCTGTCTAATGTAATGGTAAAGGGAAAAATTAAAATGAACCAGGGATATGACTTAGCAGTAAAGATATATATTTTTTTCTTTTTGTTTCTTGGGACACACCTGGCAGTGCTTAGGCCTTACTTCTGATGCTGTGTTCAGGGCTTAATCTTGGAAGTGTTCAGGGGTTATTCCTGATTGTTCTTGGGAGAGCATATATGGTGTCAGGAACTAAACTAAATTGGGCGGAATGGCAGGTAAATATGGTACTCCTCTTTTATCTCTATGGCCCTGGTGGTAGAAAAATTGCCTGCATGTGTGAAGTCCTGTTTTGATTCATGTGATTCCTGCATAGTGTGATCCCCTAAGCACCATTGAAAGAAACTTTTGAGCCCTGATTTGAAAAATGGACACTGAACATAGCCAAGTTTGGGGAGGGAGGGAGGGAGGGAGGGAAGGAAGGAAGGAAGGGAGGGAGGGAGGGAGGGAGGGAGGGAGGGAGGGAGGGAGGAAGGAAGGAAGGGAGGAAGGAAGGAGAGAGCGGGAAGGAAGGAGAGAGCGGGAAGGAAGGAGAGAGCGGGAAGGAAGGAAGGAAGGAAGGAAGGAAGGAAGGAAGGAAGGAAGGAAGGAAGGGAGGGAGGGAGGGAGGGAGGGAGGGAGGGAGGGAGAGAGGGAACTAAGGGAACAAAGGGAAAGAAGAAAGAAAAAGAGAGAAAGAGAAATAAGGAGAAAAAGATAAAAGTAGGTACACTTTTGATAAAGTTATTCCATCCCCTAAATTGTTTCAGATTAGAATTGTTAACAAAGTAATTAGAACATAATTTAGCTTTATTTTGTTAAGGTATAATTAGGGTATAACAATTTATTACCCCAATCCAAGTACTTTTGAAAGAGAACGAGGGCAGGACAAATGTAACAAGTAAGAATGCTGTTTCCCACTTCTCAGCCAAGTCTGCTTGAGACATGCTCTCTTTTGTTGTATTTATTCTCTTAATATTTACTTCACTTTATATCACTCATAGAATGTCAATAATAATTCTGGGTGGTATCCAATTATATATTCTAGTATTTCAGCAATATATCTTTTCATTATCGTCTTTGCTTTCCTCTTGCGAAGTTATATAACACCATCAAAAGAACTATTCCAAGAAGCTGTATCACTGTCACTGTACCAGTCATGCCATGTTCATCGATTTACTCAAGCAGGCACCAGTAACGTCTCTATTCATCCAAACCCTTACCACCAACAATAAAACCAGTAGTGCTCCTACCCCACCACCGTCCCCCCGCCCCCCCTCTATGGCAGGGCATTCCCATTAGCTCTCTCTTTCCTTTAGAGTGTTGTGGTTTGTAATAGAGGTATTCAGTGGCCATTGTGTTCACCCTATACTCTACTTTCAGCACGCATTTCGCATCCCTAGCGAGTCCTCCAAACATGCTTTGCTTGGTGTTTTCTTCTCTATCTGAGCTGCGTTTTTCCCCAGCATGTGTTGCTGGCTTCCAAGCCGTGGAGAAGACCTCCTAGTGCTTATGTTAACTATTTTTGGGTATTGATCTTCCATTCTGTTACTTTATATTCTCCAGATGATTGCAATCATTCTATGTCTCTCCCTCTCTTTCTGACTCATTTCACTTAGCATGATACTTTCCATGTAGAAACACTTGTTTGCAAATTTCATAACTTCAACCTTTCGGACTGCTGCATAGTATTCCATTGTGTAGATGTACCAACGTTTCTTTAACCAGTCATCAGTTCTCGGGCACTTGGGTTTTTTCCAGATTTTGGCTGTTGTGAACATTGCAGCAATGAACACAGAAGTGCATATGTCATTTCGACTATACTTTTTTGCCTCTCTGGGATATACTCACAGGAGTGGTATTGCTGGGTCAAATAGGAGTTCAGTTTCTTATTTTTTGAGAATTATCCATACTGTTTTCCAAAAGGGCTGAACCAGTCAGAATTCCCACCATCAGTGAAGGAAGGTCCCTTCCTTCCCACATCTGTGCCAAAACAAGTTGTTTTTGTTCTTTTGAATGTGGGGCAGTCTCTGTGGTGTAAGATGATCTCATTGTTGTTTTGATTTGCATCTCCCTGATGATTAGTGATGTAGAGCATTTTCTTATGTGCCTTTTAGCAATTCAGATTTCTTCTTTGAGAAAGATTCTGTTCATTTCATCAACCCATTTTTGACGGGGTTGGATGTTTTCTTCTTGTGGAGTTCAACCAGTGCTTTGTATATCCTTGATATCAACCCATTATCAGATGGGTGTTGGATGAATATCCTTTCCCATTCTGTATATTGTCTTTGTATTTTGGTCACTGTATTTTTGCGGGGCAGAAGCTTCTTAGATTAATATAGTACCATTTGTTTATCTCTGTTTCCACTTGGTCGGTCAGTGGTGTGTCATCTTTGAAGATACGTTAGCCTCAATATTGTGGAGGGTTTTGCCGACCTTGTCTTCAATGTAACTTATGGATTCAGTCTTATATTGAGGTCTTTGATCCATTTTGATTTGACTTTTGTGTAAGGTGTTAAGTCGAGGTCTAAGCCCATTCTTTTGCATGTTGTTGTCCAGTCATGCCAGCACCATTTGTTAAAGAGGCTTTCCTTTCTTCACTTCATATTTCTTGCTCCCTTATCAAAAATTATATATTTATATATTTGGGGTTGTGTGTAGGGTTATTACACGTTGTTCCTTTGGTCTGCAGTGCTGCTGTTGTTCCAGTACCATGCTGTCTTTTTTTTTTTAATTTTTATTAGTGACACATCATGAGGTACAGTTGTAGTCTTACAGATTTTTGTGCTTGGGTGTCAGTAATACAATGATCGAGTACCCATCCCTCCACCAGTGCCCATTCTCCACCACCAATGACTCCAGATTCCTCCACCACCCCATCTCCCCATCCCATGCTGCCTCTATGGCAGAGTATTCCCTTTGTTCTCTCTCTCCTTTTGGGTGTTCTGGTTTGAATTGAGTGGCAATCTTGTTCAGTCTATAGTCTACTTTCAACATGCATCTCCCTTCCTGGGAGGATCCTTCCAACACCCTTTACTTGGTGGTCCCATCTCTATCTAATCTGTCTTTTCCCCTATCATGTGCGGCTGGCCAACAATTCATGGAGTGAACCTGCTGGTACTTATCTCGACTATTCTTGGATGTTAGTCTCCTAATTTTTTCTTGATATTCCCCAGATGTATACAGTCTTTCTATGTCTGACCCACCCTTTCCGACTCATATCGCTTAGCATGATACTTTCCATGTAGTACCACTTTATATAAATTTCATGACTTCATCTTTTCTAACAGCTGCATAGTACTCTATTGTGTACATGTTCCAAAAATTTTCTTTAACCAGTCATCTGTTCTGGGGCACTCAGGTTTATTTTTTTTTCAGAATCTGGCTATTGTGAACAGTGCAGTAATGAACGTATAAGTGCAGACATCATTTTGACTATAATTATTTGCCTCTCCAGGGTATATTCTCAGGAGTGCTATTGCTGAGTCAAATGGGAGCTCAATTTCTAATTTTTTGAGAATCGCCCATACTGTTTTCCAAAAGGGCTGAATCAGGCAGCATTTCCACCAGCTCCAACACCAGTTGCTTTTGTTCTTTTGCATGGTGGGCAGTCTCTGTGGTGTGAGATGGTATCTCATTGTTGTTTGGATCTGCATCTCCCTGATGATTAATGATGTAGAGCATTTTCTCATGTGCCTTTTAGGCATTCAGATTTCTTCTTTGAGAAATTTTCTCTTCATTCCATCATTCCATTTTTTGATGATGTTGGATATTTTCTTCTTGTAGAGTTCAACCAGTGCTTTGTATATCCTGGGTAGAAACCCTTTATCGGATAAATATTGGGTGAATATTCTTGCCCATTCTGTAGATTGTCTTTGTATTCTGGTCACTGTATCTTTTGAGATGAAGAATCTTCTTAATTTAAAATAGTCCCATTTGTTTATCTCTGTTTCCACTTGGTTGATCAGTGGCATGTCATCTTTGAAAATACCAATAGCCTCAATATCATGGAGGATTTTGCCGACCTTGTCTCCAATGTACCTTATGGATTTTGGCCTGATGTTGTGGTTTTTAATCCATTTTGATCTGACTTTTGTGCATGGTGTTTGGTGGAGGTATAAGCCCATTTTTTCATGTGGTTGTCCAGTTATGCCAGCACCATTTGTTGAAGAGGCTTTCCTTGTTCCGTTCACATTTCTTGCTCCCTTATCAAATATTAGATGTTCATTCAATTGGGGTTATGTGTAGGGATATTCCACCCTCTTACATTGGTCTGCGGCCCTGCCTTTGTTCCACTACCAAGCTCTTTTAATTATTACTTTTTTTTAGCAGAGCTTGAGGTTGAGGAGGGTTTATTAGGGTTTTCTCTCTTTAATTCTTTGTGAGTCTAACCACTGGTTTATCAATCTTGTTTATTTTCTCAATGAACCAGCTCTTGGTTTCATTGTCCTTTCAGATTGTTTTTTATTTGGGAGGAGGGTTTCCATGTTGTTAATTTCTGGTATAAGTTTTATTATTTCTTTCTGTTGGCCTGGAGCGGGTTCCTTCTGTTAGTCTTTTTCTAAGATCTTGAGCTGCGAAGTCAAGGTATCTATGTAGGTCCATTCATATTTCCTGATGAATGCTTGTAAAGCTATAAATTTTCCTCTTATCACGGTTTTAGTTGCTTCCCATAGATTCTGGTAGTTCATATCTTAATTCCGATTTGTTTCCAGGTACCTTTTGATTTCTGCCTTGATTTCCTTCCTGAGTCACTCATTGTTCAACATTGAGTAATTTAATTTCCAGGTGTTTGATTTGTTTCTCCATGTCTGTGTGTGATTTGCTTCTATCTTCAGCACATCATGGTCTGAAAAGATAGTTGATACAATTTCTAACTTTCTGATTCTATTGAGGTATGTTTTGTGTCCCATCATGTGGTCTATTCTAGAGAATGTCCCAGGTGTACTGCAAAAGAATGTGTATTCTTTCTTTTTGAGGTGTAATGTCCTCGATAGGTCTGTTAGCCCTCTCTCTTCTATTTCTTTCTTCAAAGCCAGTGTTTCATTGCTAAGTTTTTTTTCTTGTTGATCTATCCAGAGGTGATAAGGCGATGCTGAAGTCTCTGACTATTATTCTATTGCTGGCAATGCTCTCCTTAAAATTTGTTAGCATTTGTTTTATGTATTTAACTGGTCCCTCTAGGTGCATATACATTGAAGAGTGTGATTTCTTCCTGTTGTACATATACCTTGATAAATAGAAAATGGCCTTCGCTGTCCCTTCTAATTTTTTCAATCTGAAATCTATGTTGTTGGATACTATATGGCCACCCTAGGTTTTTTGAGGGAGGTGTCTGCTTGCAGGATTGTTTTCTATCCTTTAACTTTGAGTCTGTGTTTGCTCTGACTGTTTAGATGAGTATCATCTAGGCAGCAGAATGTTGGTTTCCATTTCTGGATCCATTTTGCCACTCCGTGTCTCTTTGAGTAGTGCATTTTGACCATTGACACTTACAGAGATTATTATTATGAGGTTTTGTGTCATCTTTTTGTAAGGATTTGTTGTGCTTATGGGTGTTTTCCTTCTTGAATTACAGGAGCCCTTTTAGTCCTTCTTTTAGGTTTGGTTTTGAGTCTATGAAGTTCCTGAGTTGCTGTTTATCTATAAAATGGTGTATCATTCCATCTAGTTTGAGTGAGAGTTTAGGTGGATAAAGTAATCTTGGTGAGGCGTTCATTTAATTGAGTTTTTTCACTATATCCCACCATTGTCTTCGGGCTTGGAGGGTTTCCTCTGATAGGTCTGCTGTGAATCTAAGCGGTGCTCCTTTGTATGTGGTTTCCTTCTTTGACCTTGCTGCTTGCAGCATTGTGTCTCTATCCATGGCATCCATCATTCTGACTATGATATGCCTTGAAGTGTTTTTCTTAGGGCCTCTTTTAGCTGGCACCCTTCTGGCTCCTTGGATCTGGATGTCTGCAATATTTAACTCTGGGAGCTTTTCAGTGATGATTTCTTTGACTGTGGCTTTTTCATTTGGGTTTGCCTCCCTATCCTTCTGGTACTCCAATAATCTAATGTTGTTCCTCTTGGAGTCATCCCCTAGTTCTCTGATTCACCTTAGACCTATTTTGAGGTCTTTTTCCCATTGTTTGTTGTTGCCTTTATGATTTCTGTTGTTCATCTTCAAGATCACTAATTCTGTTTTCATCTGTAATCATTCTACTACTGGGGGCACCCAATGATTTTTTAATTTCATCTACCAAATCCTTTATTTGTGACACTTTTTGTAGTGGTCTTATTTCTACTCTCATTTCTTCCTGTATTTTCTTGCCACTGTTTCTTTCATTTATTCCTTTAATTTTCTGAATGTCTGCACAAATTGATTCTTTGAGTAGTTCCTTGAACGTCTTCAGCATTTCATCTCGGAATTCTTTATTGGAGAGATCGCATTTTTGGGTAACCCCTGTTGAGGCTTAGGGACCCTTTTCTTCTTCCTCTTCACTGTTCCCTCTTATTGTGGGAAAGGATTCTGAATAAGGTCGGTTGATGGTGGTCACCCTTCTACCCTTATAGAATATATTCTTCCTTCCAGACATTAATCTGCGGCTTATAATAGGTATCTAGTAAAGTGTTGGAGAAGGTTCTCTTTTATATTGGGCTTGTACAGTTTCTTGCTTACTGGTCTTTTGTTGGAATTGGAATAGGCAAGTAGATTATTGTTGTATTGTGTTTGAGGCGGCCAGGACTTTTTTCCCAAATATTAGGTGATAAAGGTTGGAATGTGAGTAGAGGGGGCTGGTAGTGGGAAATATAACTGTGGCTGCTCCTCAGAGAAGGCCACTCCCCCTTTGAGGAGGCCACACTTCCTACAGTGGACGCCACGCCCCCAGCTGGTCCTGATGCTAGTCCACAGACCTGGGCTCAAGGGCCTGTGCAGAGGGGAGTGAGGGGGGGTGGGTGGACATGTGCTGTGGAACTCCGGGGAGTTTAGCAGCCTCTTCTTACTTGTCTTTTCTCAATGATTGGACGTTCTTTCAGGGTCAAGGGAATGAGACCTGTTGTCATTACTGTTTTTTGCATATTGAATACACCATGGGGAGCTTGCCAGACTCTGCCCATGCTGTCTGGATACTCCTGGTAGCCTGCTGGGCTCTTTGAGAGGCATGTATTTATATATTTCTCTCTATGCTTTGTTGCCTATTGTCTGAACACCATCAAATATGGTATGGTAATTATTAAAAAGGTGTAGGAAGTGTCTTATACTGTGTCACGCATTCTGGAAAGCGGCCTGGAGTATGGTGGTGGTTGGGTAGTGGAAGTTGGCTGCCAGGGCTGGGTCCCTTGGGGCAGAGAGGGCTCTCACCACCCCCTTCTGGGGCGCCCCCAGTGAAAACAGCCTGGCACAGAGTACAGAAGTCCAAGAAGCTATCAGTCCATATTTTCTTTATCTTTCTCCACCTCTTTTTGTGATTAAAAAGAAGCTGCATTTTCTGTCAAAAAGGTGATGGATTTTATATACTGTAAAGATACTGATAATTTAAATCTAAGAATATTCTTGGTGCACTATTTTTGTAAAGAAATATCTATAATAGGTATGGGGGGTGGGAGGGATACTGGGATCCATGGTGGTGGGAAATGGGCACTGGTGGAGGGATGGGTATTTGATCATTGTATAATTGAAACTCAAGCACAAAAATTTATGTCTACAACTGTACTTCATAGTGTTTCACTAATAAATATTTAAAAAAAAGAAAGAAAACTGAGATGACAATCCATAACCAGGCAGACATTCACTAATTCACAAAATTACACATCATGCATGTCGAATAAAAATTCATATAAATTGAAATGTATAAATATAAATATAAATTGTTATGTGTAAGATAGGCTCAAACAGGAGCTGAAGACACAATTATATGTTAATGAAAAGAAAAATCTATAAATTACACTTGGGGGTTATTTTAGTGGATAGAATATTTTTCTAAACATCTAACAAATTTTCACTGTTATCCAAGAAAAAAACTCAAGAATGACTGCATTTTCTCCCCACAGTTCATAGTTTGGAGAAGTTTGTTTAAGCTTCCTTAGAAGCAAGATAAGAAGATAACATAAATACATATATATATTTTGATCTCTTGTCAAAATATACCTTCCTGGCCTGGAAAAATACTATGAGTAGGAAAATGCTTTATATGCATGCAACTTACCCTGGTTTAAATTCCTGGCAAGGCATATGTTCCTGGAGCTCTGACAGAAGGGATAGGCACAGATATAGCAGTAACCCTGAATACTTCTAGGTGTGAGTCCAACACACTACAAATGAGTTCTCTGGAAAAAATACTTTTTAACCTGTAGTAGTCTCTGAGTCTTGGCCGTTGATGGGATTACATGGTGCCAGGGGGTCAGTTGGTGGGTGTGACCCCCGCCTACTGGAATTTGAAGGATCTGGGTGGAGGATGCTCAGCCCCAGTCCGTGTAGGCTGAGATCTCCAAGTGTAATCCCATCAATGGCCAAGACTCAGAGACTATAAAACCCAGCTCCCAGAAGAGAACAGCACAGAGTCTCCTGCCCCCGCACCTGGCTGTCCTCGCCGGGACCCCTTGGAGGGGAGCAGGTTGAGTTTTCCTCCCCTCCCCGACCAGGGCTCCAGCAGCCGAAGACCTCCAGAACCAGCCACCACCATGCTGAGACCACTCTCCACACACATGAAGGTACTGGCAGAGGAACAAATGCATGCCGGTCCCGGGGCTGGGATCTCCAAGCCTACTCGGACTGGGGCTGAGCATCCTCCACCCAGATCCTCCAAATTCCAGTAGGCGGGGGTTACACCCACCAACTGGCCCCCTGGCGCCGTGTATTCCCATCAACAGCCAAGACTCAGAGACTATAAAACACAGCTCCCGGAAGCACGCAGCCGCATTTGCAGCCGTGCGACATCTTATCATCTCATTCCTACTTTGGATAAACTGGCAGGTTACCGAATGTAACCTGCCCACATGGCAGAGTCTGAAAAAATCTCCGTGGCGTACCCAATATGCCAAATACCAGTACAATGAAGGGTCTCATTCTCCTAACTCTGAAAGAGCCTTGAATATGGCACTTTTTTTAAAAGTCTCAGGGCTAGGACGAAGGAGACGTTACCGGGGCCTGCTAGAGGCAATCAACGAATAACAGGATGGCTGTGCTTGTGAACCTGTAGTATTTACTACAATTGATACATTTTCATATTAATAATGAAGTCACAGGATGGTCAAAGAATTTTGCTATTATATCAACTTGGTATACCAGCAAAACTAATAAAATAAGTGTTTTAGTTATGTAGAGATATCCCACATTGCTGTCTCAATTCTATGGGGAAAAGAACTGAGTTTATATTCTCTGACTGCCTGAAATTTTGCATATTCTCAGTGTGCAAAATATTTTTTCCCACAAATCTTGATATTCAAAGAAAAATTGGTATATATTTTTCTTATTTTGTTTTGGGGCCACGCCCAAACATATTCAGGGCTTAATCCTGGTTTTGCACGCAAAAATTATTCGCGGTGGTCTTTGGGGACCATATGGAATGCCTGAGATACATTCCAGGTCAGCCACATGCAAGGCAAAGACCTTACCTGCTATACTTTCTTTCTAGCCCCCAAACTGCTATACATTTTCAAATCTCTTTCTCAACTTGCTTCTCAGTAAAAGTAGTTTTCTATTTTATATCATATACTCTATTATGATTAAATTACTATCATTTTAATTAAATATGATTTCAGAAATTTACTTGGCCTCTGAAATTTTCTGTTAGTGGGATATGTATATTTAAAACTTACCACTGTAATTTAGATTTTCTCTCAGTCATTTCATTTGAAAAATCAGTTTATTTACAGCTAACTCATTTGTAAAAAATATAATAAAAATCTGAAAGGTAACTTGTGATGCATATAAGTCTAAGTGGGTAAGCATAATTTATAAAATATGTTGCAGGAAAAGAAGCAATGAACACTGATTGAGGGACTCTTTAAGAGAAGAAAATGAGACATAAACTTTTACCGGCAATGGAAATGCCTGACTTTTTCTTCAAAATATATCTGAAAGTTTAAATTACTATAAATATTTTCTCTCATATATACTCAATCAAGTTAAATAAATAAATTCAAATATTTTTTCTTCGTTAAGTCACAAAGTAGATATATTCAGAAAAAATAGTCAATATACAAATAAATAATTATTGACTATAATATGCAGAAGCTTTCAATCCTTACTCTGGTTATAAAATGAGATCAACTGAAAATTAAAGATACACATAGGGAAAAAATGTAATAAGAATAACATGTAAGATCACAAAGGAAAGATTGTATAGTTTACTGTCAGTCCAAGCAAACAATATATAGCATACCCAACTCTGACATGTTGGATTTAAAGAGCAAATAAAGGCAGCTGAAGACTTCCAGGACCCAGCCACAGCCACACTGAGACCACTCTCCACATGCTAGGTCAAGCCTCACAAGTGAAGAAACCAGCAGAGGAACCCAGGTGTGCTGGGGCTGAGATCTCCAAGCCTGCTCATATTGGGACTGGGCCTCCTCCACCTGATCCCCCACCTTCCAGTAGCTAGACAGTTACACCCACCAACTGCCATGTAACCCCATCAACGGCCAAGATCCAGAGACTATAAAACCAAGCTCCATTTCTCGCTTTCAGAGAACCCGGCAGACTACCGAGAGTCTCCTGCCCGCATATATGCCTGACTGGAAACACCTGTAAAGGTGACTAGAGGCTGCCCCAAAAGCCTCCAAAAGCCTCCATCCCTCTTGAAGAGCCTGGCAAGCTACCGAGAGTATCCTGCCCTCACGGCAGAGCCTGGCAAGCTACCTGTGGTGTACTCTGTATGCTCAAAACAGTAACAATGATGGTCCTCATTGCCCTGACCCTGAAAGAGTCCCCGATATGCCATCGGGCTACAATAGCATGTGACAGGGATGAATGGAGACGTTACTGGTGCCCACTTGAGCAAATCAATGAACAACGGGGTGATTAGTGATAGTGATCATGGTCATGGTCACAGTCCTCTCGTTGTTCACCGATTTGCTCAAGCGGGCCCAGTAACATTGTGAGACTTGTTACTGTGTTTGGCATATCGAATACGTCACGACTAGCTTGCCAGGCTCTGCCGGGCAGGCAAGATATTCTCGGTAGTTTGCCCGGCTCTTCAAGAGGGGCAGAGGAATCAAACTCAGGTCGGCCATGTTGGCTGCATGCAAGGCAAACACCCTACCACCGTGCTATTGCTCTAGCCCAGTAATAGTGATAATGATAGTTACCACAGATTACTATTTGATTTGTGATTTACATTGAAATGACACAGAATGAATTTTATGCTTTTTTTTTTTTGGCTTTTGGCATAATGCAAAATGTTTTACAGATGTCTGGCAATTAGATTTATTTTTTTCACAATAAAAAAGGATATTTTCTTTATTGATGTAAAAAGTAAGGTTTGGAAATATGGTTAGAAACAAACACATTGAGTAAGAATTATGAAGTTCTTCAATACAGATAAGAATTTAACATTATTAAGTGTTTTGTGTAATTTTTTAATTCACTTTTTATTTTAAGCACTGTGATTTACAAAGCTGTTAACAATATTTTAAAATCTAACATCAGGTATTTTATATTTTTGTTTTCCTCACAGTAATTAGTGATAATCTTCTTTTACTTGTAAATTAAAATTGTTTTTAAAATGTGTATCAGTTTAACGTGAAAATGTATAATATCTAAAAATTGATAGTGTTTTAAAACTTTATGTTGAGATCATATTTGCAATTAAATTTAACAAATATTTATTAAATGCCAATAGATGCTGTGATATATAAGTGTTAAGATGCTTCACATGCAGATGTTAATAAAGATGAAAATTTAAGGGTTACCTCAAATTAAAACTGCAAAGTGGCAACCATGTCACTTTGGTCAGATTTAAAAAACAGAATGTAAACTAGGGAGATTCAGAAATATGTCTTAATAGTAAATGATATTATTACTGGTAGGGCGTTTGCCTTGCACGCAGCCAACATGGCCGACCCGAGTTCGATGCCTCCGCCCCTCTCAGAGAGTCCGGCAAGCTACCGAGAGTATCTCGCCCGCATGGCAGAGCCTGGCAAGCTCCCCGTGACGTATTTGATATGCCAGACACAGTAAAAACAAAGTCTCCAATGGAGACGTTACTGGGCCCACTCGAGCGAATTTTTTTAGTATTTTAAATATATACTATTTTCAGTAGGGCATTCGCCTTATAAGCGGCCAACATGGCTGACCCGATTTCGATTCCTCCGCCCCTCTCGGAGAGCCCGGCAAGCTACCGAGAGTATTCGATATGCCAGACACAGTAACAACAAAGTCTCCAATGGAGACGTTACTGGGCCCGCTCGAGCAAATCGACGATCAACGGGAGGGCCTTTACCTTTACCTTTTAAAATATATACTAAATATCATATATTTATATATTATGTGTATTATAAATATATCATGTTTTATATATTTACATATTATATATAAATACATATGTGTGTATATATAGACATATATCTATATATTTCCCAAAAAATGGTAGACATAGTTCACCTTTTTATTTTTTTGTCATTACTGAAAGTTTTTTTTTTAAATTTATTTATTTATCTATTTATTTATTGAATCACTGTGGGAAAAGTTACAAAGCTTTCAGGTTTAAGTCTCGGTCATGCAATGATCAGACACATTTCCCTTCACCAGTACTTATTTTTCACCACGAAGAACGACAATTTACCCCCTCCCACCCCTCCCAATGCCTGCGAGGCAGGTGAATTCTAATTAACGCTCTATCTACTTTGATTAGATTCATTGATTTGACAAAAGATGCAACGTTATTGTTTAGAGTTTACACCACAAAATCAGACCTGCTGAAAAGGCATTGTGAAATAATTTGTTTTCTACAGCTGGTTACAAGAACCTAATGATGTCGTGCGGCCACAAATGTGGCCACGCAATTTTGGATTTCTAATATTTTACTTATTAAGCCTGAAAGTATTTCTTCCGAGAGTCAGATAATTATGAGATTGGTTTCTGTGGCTCTGGAGCCATGGCCGTGCCGGAGAGCCGCTCATGGGGGGAATTAGATTTTAATGTGACAGTGTTCCCAGCTGTCCGTCAGACCTCCACTACCTCCCCTACCCAGCCATGCCATGTTCCAGGACGCTTTTCAGACTCTTGGCTGAGACTCATGCCTGGGTGAAGCCCCACAGAACCGGGAAAGCAGAACTCTGTTGACGTTGGACTCCAGGCTCAGTGGACCCAGGAGCAGAGAACCTCTGTCTGCTCCCAGCAGCCCGACAGACCTCCACTACCTCCACTGCACATCATGAACCACTTAATACAAGATTACCAGACCATATTTGACAGGGTTCAAATGTGTTTTGAACCATGGGAACACCTGCAAGGATGACTAGAGGCCTGGCTAAAAGCCTCTATCCCTCTTGGAGAGCCTGGCAAGCTACCGAGAGTGTTCCACCCACATGGCAGAGCCTTACAAGCTATCCGTGGTGTATTTGATATGCCCAAACCAGTAAATACAATGGGCCATATTCCCCTAACCCTGAAAGTGCCACCAATATGGCAGCATTAAGAAGGATGAGGAAGGAGAGGCTGATAAAATCTCAGGGCTGAACTATGCTCCCAAAACGAAAAAGGACAAAAATGACTGTCTGTACTGTCAATGCATGTACACTGGGATTGGATGCATCCATCAAGGACTTGACGGTGCAAGCACGAAAGATCAAGTATGACATCATTGGTCTGACCAGATGAGAAGGCCAATCACATCACACTGTTCTCAACACTGGAGAAGAACTGTTCCTCGGAACATGTGAAAAAAGAGGCATCAGTGGTGTCGGTGTCCTTGTCAACACAAACTTGGCCAAATGCATTGATTAATTCGAATGCCTAACAACCCAAATTGGACAATTACACTTGAATAGATGTGGCTCACTGCTGGCAGTTTCTTTGTTGTCTACTCCCTTCACTCAAATGAGAGTAAGAATCCAGAGTACCGACCTCTGTCTACGCTCAAGAATAAGGGACACTGTCTCGTTTGCCAAAGCGTCAAAAATCAGATGGGCTGGACACATAATGTGATTTGGAGATGATCGCTAGCATGGAGCCATTACCGACTGGATTCCACGGGACGTCAAAAAATCACATGGCCGCCCACCTATGAGATGGTCAGGGTTCTTTGTCAAGACCCTGAACAATCGGTTTGAGGCTGTTCGTGTTACTAGAACGAGCAGATGCCATTGGGCTACACTAGCATGCAACAAGGGATGAATGGAGACGTTATTGGAGCCCGCTCAGCAAATAGATGAGTAATGGGATGTCAAGTGATCAAGTGATCAAGTGATAATGTTGCTTTCTATGAGCAAAGTTGACATATAAAAGTTGTTCATTCAAACAAGAATAATTCAGATCAGTACAAAAAAGATTCCTTGAATTATTTTTCCTTAAAATATGGCTTAGCCTAACAAATATAGTTGACCCAGTACTTGTATCTAACTTCTGCATAAATAGTTTAAATTATGTACTGTATAATGTTAATAAATTTTTAAGTTTAGCTGATTCAGAAATATGTGCAGTAATGCTGACCTGAAATAAACATTAGGTTTTTTTTTTCTAGTAAAGCTGTCATAGTTTCTTACATTCCATTTCTTCTTACTATCCATTAATCATCTAGGCCTATGGATATATTATCTTTACCTGCTTTTTAGATAAGACTTTTCTATCATTTCAACATTTTTTATGTACTTGCAGAACTCCATTACAACTTTTAATCTTCGTTGTTTTTGCTTGTCACCAATTTGTCACAGATTTTCAAGTAAGTGACAGTAACAGAGAAGGTGAAAGACATTTCTACTATTTCACTGAATGAATTGTTACTGACAAATTTTTATATGTTATCAGACTATTCCCTAATTCTTTAAAATAAATCTTTCTGAATATATTCATTTGAAACTTGGGGGTTTATTTAAAGTAATAGTTTTGTTGAAATATAATTTAAACATCATGAAATTTATGTTCAAGATATAAAAATTCAGTGGCTTTTAGCATGTTCACAGTTTCATAGCCATCTGCATTATTTGATTATTGTAGACTTCCATCCCTCCAAACAATTGCATACACTTAATGCTCACTTTCATTTCAACAACCCATGGCAATCATCAACAGATGAATGTTAAAGATTTGTTTATTTTGGGCAATTCATATTAAAAGAATCTTATATATGTAAATATTCCATTTACAAAGTATCATTTATTATTTATTTTTTTCTAAAATAATTGGTTTTTTATTGTTTTGGGACCATACCCAGGGTTTTCTTCTAGCTTTGTGCTCAAGGATCACTCCTGGCTATGGTTGGTGGATCGTTTATGATGATGTGGATCAAATCAGTACAGCTGCATACGAGGTAGGCAACTTACTCACTGTGCTATCTCTCTGGTCTTATGATCACTTTTAAAAAACACCGCTGACAAGATTCAAACATAATATGAATCTCTGTCTTGGCTATAAGAAACACACTTATTTGGGAAGGTGTATTTTCTTTGTTGATGCCTTTCTACAGTTGTTCAGCTACATTTTGCTTTTGATGGCACAATTTTTGCTTTAAAGATTCTATCCAGGACCAAAGACATATTCAAAATATCATCACAAGATGATTTGCTCTGATCTCTAGTCAAGCAGTTGGAAGTTGGTGGCACCTGGGGTCCAGAACCTGCCTCAACTCTCAAGAATTCAGACCTCTGCAAGGTTACTCTATGTTCTTGAGTATATTGCTTCTCTTGTGTTTTTTCTTCCTTACTAACTCCTGCCTATTTCCTACCTTTAATGCTTTAGTGCTAAACTTCCCTGCTCCTGTGCTACAATAGATAGTTTTGCTCATGATATTCTTAAACCTGTGTTTACCTAAAACCTGATCCTACATTTTGCTGACCAATTGTTATTCTGCATCATACCGACTGAACAGCTATCTATTCTTTCAGTCTTTTGACTAGAAAGCATTGTACTCTTTTTTTTTGGATTTAACCATTTAAATGATAATCTACATTTAAACATCTTTTACTGTGCATATTCTTTATGAAAATTTACCTTTCAACTCTTAGTTAAGATATATCTGCTCAGAAGTTCTGCTCCAATTATTACCACCTAATTACACCGACTAGTTCTATAATATGATTTCCTATTGGCATTAATATTTTGTGCAGTTCATTTACATCTCTGTGCTTGAGTTGTTTTAATTAATAAATACACTCTTAATGTGGTTTATATTCCAATTATTTCATTTCCTGGTTCCTTAGTTTTATCTAGAGTGTACCCCATTACTTTATTTTATTTCTAATATTATTTCAGAGAGATTAAATCCTGTCCAACATTCATTGTTCTACAATTGTGTCTCTTAGAAAAAAGAGTTTGAAATCCATCACAGTTTTATAGCACATCTGCCATATCCCAGGAAACTTGTCAGGTACTGAGAATACAGAAATGAGTAAAAGGAACTGTACTAAAGCAGCTAGTGAAGAAGACAATCAAAATATTTCCTTTCTCTTCAGAAGAGAAGTACAAGAATTCCATTGATTCCCAGAGTTTGATGCAAGTATAAACAGTTTTTCTCCATACAATGTAAACATCTAAGAACTTCTTAAAGACTTTTTATTGGCATATCCACCAAACATTTTAGAAAATATTCCATATAAATAACCTGCTGGTTAAAACTTAACGAAATCTCTGCTGTCTCAGAGGGACCCTCCTCACATTTCTGAATGTCATTTTGCTGCCCCCGCCTTTCCATGGGAGACTATTCTTTCTCTGACTTCCACACCAGATCTCCACCATCTCAACAGGCTCAATCTCTCCTCATCAATTTCACACTGTTCTCAGTTTTCCTTCCTGTACCACTGGGAGAAGAGTGGCTGGGAACTTCTTTAAGAAGTTCTTAGATGTTTACATTGTATGGAGAAAAACTGTTTATACTTGCATCAAACTCTGGGAATCAATGGAATTCTTGTACTTCTCTTCTGAAGAGAAAGAATAACCCCTCACCTAATTCTCAGGGAGGCCCAGGGAGCTAAGATTCACCCTTGATATAGTAGGAGCACAGCCAACCTAATGGGGATGACACAGAAAAGTCCACCAAGTTCAATGGGTGGAAACAGTAACATGGAAGGATCAACCAGAGCCAAGCAGCCCAATAAATGTTTAGATAATGACTAGTAACACCATGGTGAAGAGGTTTAATGAGCTCAAGGGAAAGACCATTCTTTGAATGCTGGTTATATTCTTAGTAATATATTGCCTTTCTTGGCAGTCCAATTTTAGAGTGATAATTTAATAGCAATTCTCATTTATTAAGTGCTATTATGCATCAAGAATTACCTTTATTGTTTTCTATCATAATAATTATCAATTACATCATAACATTGCAAGTGGAATGCAGTGTCTCCTTTTCAGGGATAAAAATCACTGAGGGTCAGAGAGAATAGGAACAATATCACAGTGCTGTGGAAAGGAAGCTAATGTCAGGACTAGGGAAATTATATTTCCTCAGAGTTCCTTCTAACGCAAAATTTACTTGGTCCACACTCTAGTGATATTAATTCTGTATTTTGTCATTGTATTGCTTCAATTAAAGTTGAATTAAATTGTTTCTTCCCTTGAGTACTTGGAGAATCATGCTGATTTTTAAAGTATTATTTTATAAAGCAGATATTTGTTAAAATGAATGTCAAATAGTACTTTAGTAATCTTGTGAGAAAATAAATTTAATCTAGAAGGTGATATCTAGTGGAATAGAATGCTGTTTAGCTTCTGATTCTCCTAGAGCAGGCAGAACTTTTTAGGATACTCTATTTGTGAATTCTTTTAATGTGGTAAATTATGAAATCCCAGGTATACAAGTCTAGGTATGCAGATCAAATAATCGATGATAAAAGATCATAAAGAAATCTATTTTAAAAAATGCTTAAAAGTTTTTTAATCCCTTAAGAATTGCAAGCTTTTTTTGTTCTTTTTGTAAACATTATAAAACCAATATCGCTAAAGTCTAAAACAAGTAAATTTTGTGTTAGAAGAAACTGAGGAAACAGTTTAAGAAGATAGATGTTAGAGTGCAACCCACCCCCATATTCCTCAGAGTTTGAAGAATATTGTGTTGTTCCTTCCTAGAATCATTGTGTTAAGAGACTAAATAAAACTAGGCCAGTGGTGGGATTTCAATTTATGCTAATAAGGATGGACAAAATAGTCACAGCTTTTGATACAATATTATTATTATATAATATAATTGATATAATATGATTGTCATTTTCTCAGAAGTACAATATCAGTACCATTGAGATTTGATTTTGTCAATTGAATTCACAAAATATATTTGTCATTCTTTTTGTAAAACACTAAATAAATAACAGTCTGGGAAGAAGATATGCATTAAAGTCTTGCTCTTCTTTTCTAACTCCCCTCAGTTGTAGGACACTTTTGTTTTAGTTCTGTTTGCCATAATTCCATGTCCAACCATAAAGGATACCTTCCAAGTTCGTCTAGTTATTTTCAGTTACATCATGTGAAGAGCAAAGGAAGAACAACAAAATTCATACAATGTTTCCCATCTTTCCTTAAAAACTATTGGATATGGAGCCACAGAGATACTTCAATGGGTCAGGTGCTTCCTAGGTTCTAGCTCCAAGCACCACATACAGTTTCATGAGCCCCACCGAGAGTGATCACTGAGCAGAGAGCAAAGAACCACGACTGAGCAGAGCCTGGCATGACACTTCCCTTCCCCTTAATAATTATTAAAAATAAAACACATTTTAAAAGGCACTACTAGTATGGATTATGGATTTAGAGAGAGTAACAGAGAGGGCAAGGAAGCATCAGTAAGTAAAATTAAATTCAATTTTGCAAAATCGTATCAAGTGAGGTGGGGTGGAGGGGGTGGAGGGGGTGGTTCAGGGTTAAGGGGTGTGATACACCCGTGTCGAAAAAAGAAAAGAAAATGGTCATACTACCTAAATTGCTATGTGAACGGTCAGATTTACTGTTTGGTTTTCATTTGATTTGGGTGGGCCACACCTAGCTAGTGGTGGTTAGGGCCTACCTCTGGTTCTGTGCTCAGAGGTCACTCACTGAGAGCTCGGAGTGCCTGAACTGAACCCAGGGTGACAAGGTGCAAGGAAAATATCCTACCTGCTGTACTATCACTCAGCCCAACTCTGAGTAAGTTTCTTAGCTTTCTTGAACCTAAAGCTTTCATTTTTCTTCTTCTTTTGTATAAATTGTAAAGATGGATTCAAATAATCTTGACAAATAAAGGAATATATGAAAACATACATAGAAATTAATAAATACCTGGTATTTTTATAAAACATGCAAACAAAGAACTGATGAAAACAGAATTTATCTAGTTATTCTTTTTCCAAAATATGCCGTTGCAATTTCCTTTTATCACTGTTAAAAGCACTAAAGTGATTGTCTCTTGAAATCTCAAAAGTAGATATTCTTACCATTTCATAGAATAAAGAAAAACTTATATGTGTGCCAGTTGTGCTTTTAAACTCTACCAGTATAACATAATCAAGTATTATAAAATTTCTCCTGACCCTGCCCTCCTTCCCTCCTGCCCTCCTGTTTTCTCTCCTGCCTTGTTTCTTGCCTCTTTCCTGTCTTCTCTGCCTTCCTTCCTTCCCTGTCTTCCCTCTTTCTCCTACCTTTCTCACTCCCTCACCCCTCTCTTACCTCCCTCCCTCCCTCCGTCCCTCCCTCTCTCACCTCCACCTTAGTCTTTTCCTTCCTTCCTTCCTTCCTTCCTTCCTTCCTTCCTTCCTTCCTTCCTTCCTTCCTTCCTTCTCTTCCTTCCTTCCATCCTTTCATCCTTTCATCCTTTCATCTTTTCTCCCTTCCTTTGCTTTCTGAATAATAGTAATGGCATTGTATCAAACTCTCTTATCTGACCAGAAAAAATTTTTTTCTGGTGTTTTCCCTGGCCCATACAATAAGTACTTATAATACAAACTATTTATGTAAAACAAACAAAAAAAGAGTGCAAATGATAAGTCTTCCTGCAATCTAAAAAACTCAGATAAAATGCACTGCATTACATTGATGGTTTTCTTGTTGTCTGATGCTGTAGAGCTAGTCTTCTCTGAAAATATACAGAGCAAGCAGGCTTCAAAACACTGTATTGCAGAATGTGGCTGTTATAATTTGTGATTTTTAACTTCAAGTTGAAAACTATTGCTAATTCACCCAACTGCCTTGATAATTAAAATTTTGAGGCCCTATGGCATTTAACTTTGACATTTTGAGGAATACAAGTAAGCATAAGGATCTTCCATAGCTTTCTAACTTCATATGAAGCTATATTTAGATATTAAAAACCAAATTATTAGTATAGCTTTAAATTTTCAAATAGTTTTACTTGTCTTAATAATAATTTCATGTGTAATTATTAACTGGTAGGTACTAATACGAAACCCTAAAATAGACGTTGAAAATTATGACTTAATCTGTTTGCATCTTTAAAACATAGAAATTATTCAGCCTGGTCTGGAAAGCTGTGACTTACTGGCTCAAAATGGCATGACCCAGCATGATTGCTTAGTAATTGGTTTTAAGTAGTCATTAACATCCAGTCCAATGGCATGAATTAGAGAGAAATTCTTATAAACACTAAGTTGTATAAAACAACATTGTCTTTATATCATCTTTGGGACTCAATGAGGGCATTAATTTAAGCTTTAGTGGAAAAAAATCTGTTTTTAATATATAACTAAAATATGTCATAATAATACTAAAGTAAATGCAGAATTTACTAGTATTTACAAGTGTTACTCAGACTTCCCTGGGACCCTCCAAAGCATTCTTATAACAGCTTAATGGCAACTAAATGTGAGGATGATGGATGCAGTGAGGCACAGGCTATCTGGTGCAGGAGGGCATACATATAGCCATGTCCAGTGATTCTCAGAGAACCTGGTGGTCCCAGAGATTGAATCAAGATTGGCTGCAAACAAGACAAGCATCTTACGCCCAGAACCCTCTCTCTCCAGCCCTTAAACACAAATAATTTAATACAATTTACAATGATTCTTAACAAATGTGATAAAAAGTAATGTGAACGTTATGGAAACAAATGTAGAATTCTCATGCTCTTATGTTGTTTAGGAAATATTAATGATTAGTTGAAAAACATTAGTTAATCTCATTAAATTAGATTGCTATTACAACTTTTCAGCTCAGTCATTAAGAGTGGCAGGTATCAAAGCCAGGACAGTATATGCAAGGCACACTATTGCCCACTGTACTTCCACTCCAGCCAAGTTTTACAATAAACAAACACTGTCCTCCCATTGTTCATCGATTTGCTCGAGCAGGCCCAGTAACATCTCCATTTTTTGAGACTTGTTGTTACTGTATTTGGCATATTGAACACGTCACAGGGAGCTTGCCAGGCTCTGCCGTGCTGGCGAGATACTCTCGGTAGCTTGCTGGGTTCTCTGAGAGGGATGGAGGAATCGAACCCGGCTAGGCCACGCTGGCTGCACTCAGGGCAAACACCTTACCGCTGTGCTATCGCTCCAGCCCAAGTTTTACAATGTAGTAGACAATAATTTAATTTTGAAAAGTAGACAAGAATCAGTCTATTTAAAATCTTAGAAGCAACAGATGTTGGAACAGATGTGGCGAGAAAGGGACCCTCCTTCACTGCTGGTGGGAATGCCGACTGGTTCAGCCCTTTTGGAAAACAGTATGGATGATTCTCAAAAAACTAGAAATTGAGCTCCCATTTGACCCAGCAATACCACTCCTGGGAATATACCCTGAACAGGCAAAAAATTATAGTCAAAGTGACATCTGCACTTGTTTGTTCATTGCAGCACTCTTTACAATAGGTAGAATCTGGAAAAACCCAAGTGCCTGAGAACAGATGGCTGGTTAAAGAAACTTTGGTACATCTACACAATGGAGTACTATGTAGATGTTAGAAAGGATGAGGTCATTAAATTTACATACAAGTGATACTACATGGAAAGTATCATGCTAAGCAAAATGAGTCAGAAAGAGAGGGACAGACATAGAAAGAATACATTCAATATGCCCTGCTGGTTACTAACTAGGTGCCTCAAGGCTAGTTCCTTAACTCCCGTACTATCTCTCCAAACCTTACAAATGGTCACTGTAATTCTTACCAATATGAGAGATAGCCAGTGATATAGATAAAAAATACGACTAAGAGGTGGGGAAGAAAAAATTTCCTATTTAAACAGAAACAGAACAATGTAGCTTCCAATTTGACCGCTTGTCTGTGCCTGGCAGATGGCAGGAAAGCAACAGTTTTCATCCTCAGTTTCTGAGGACAAAGGGAAAAATGACAAAGAGCTACTCAGCCCTTGAGAGGCAGGATGTAGATGTCCAGCCAAAGATAACAAAGATTTAGTAATAGATCTGGAGAGAGCAGTAAGACAGTAGTGGGCTCCAAGAAACAGAACCAGAGCACGAACGATGAACGATGTCTACAGAAAACTAATATGGGACTGGATATAGAGCAATGGTGAGTCCAAAAATACTTTCTTAAAACTGTATCAATAATTTTATAAATATATAAATAAATAAATATCTCTTCACAAGCATTGGGACTTTTGAAGACTAATTTTGCATGTGAAATTCAAAGAAGCACTGAACAGTGGGACCAGTTAATGGTAGCATAATGACACCTTTCATTTTCCTTTCAATATTAGATTTTACCCTTGTTTGAAAATATTCACGTGCCATGGCTTCCTTCACAGTTTCATACATGACACTGTAGTACTGTCCTGCCATTGTTCATTGATTTGCTCGAGCGGGTCCAGCAACGTCTCCATTGTGAGACCTATTGTTACTGTGTTTGGCATATCGAATGTGTCACGGGTAGCTTGCCAGGCTTTGCCATGCGGGCAAGATCCATGCGGGCAAGATCTTCTCGAGCTCTCCGAGAGGGGTGGAGGAATCGAACCTGCGCTGACCGGGTTGGCTGCATGCAAGGCAAACGCCCTACCTGCTGTGCTATCACTCCCGCCCATGACAGATGTTCCTAAAAGACTGCTAAGTGAAAGTACTAAAAAACAGTAGAAAATTCTTGAAAAAATTATAGCAACTTGTGGTGATCATCTTCTTACATATAAAGTGCCACATTGGGGGGTATGGTGCTGTCGACAGGTCAGGCTGCACCTGCAGGGCGAGGCATCAGCAGCCTGGTGGTGCCTTCAGACTTCCTGATACCCCAAAACTGCCACTGTGCCTTTGACCAGACCCCAACAAATCAGGGTCAAGTTTATAAGGAAATTAAACGACCACAAGTTAGGTATGTGGGAGCCACACTCACTAACTACCTCCATCTCAGATACACAAGCTCATTTATTGACCTCATTTCAGAGACCCATAAATCTCCAAAGAGATCCACAGCTGCAGTTAGGGCCAGTGATGTGCCTGGGGTGAGCAGATGCACCCTGCAGGGCAAATGCCAATAGTTTTCTTCTCTGGAAAAGATGGAAAGAAGGGCCATGAGTGATAGCACAGCAGGTAGGGTGTTTGCCTTGCATGCAGCTGACATGGGTTTGATTCCCAGCATCCCATATGGTCCCCTGAGCACGGCCAGGAGTAATTCCTGAGTGCACAAGCCAGGAGTAACCCCTATGCATCACCGGGTGTGACACCCCTCCCCCCCCCCCAAAAAAAAGAAGGGTTATGATCCAGAGACACACAAAAGAATCTCCAAACCGAGCAGTTTGCTGCAGATTCCTCCAGACTTGAAGCCAGGCCAACTTCACTGGGGTGCTTCAGATGGGGGCAGGTGTCGTCCCTCCACCTGCCCCCTAAAACTCTGGTAGCCGCCAACATCCAAAATCTAATGAGAAGTGTAGGTACGCAGGTTCAGTGACAGCAAAGTCCAGGTCGGAAGGGATAGGGCATGGGACAGTCCTTCTCATCACCCATTCTCATGGGACCCTGGAGGTCACGCCCACAAAGTGCCTCCAGCTGCTACTTAAGCTCCTTAACATAAAAGATTCTCTGATATGACTGACACTCAATGCCTCTTTTGCAAACCACAACACCCAAAAGGAGAGAGAGAACAGAGGGGAATGCCCTGCCACAGAGGCAGGGTGGGATGGGGGGGATGGGGGGAAGGAATACTGGGATCCATGGTGGTGGGAAATGGGCACTGGTGGAGGGAATGGGTATTTGATCATTGTATAATCAAAACCCAAGCACAAAATTTGTAAGTCTACAACTGTCCCTCATGGCGTTTCACTAATAAATTAAAAAAATAAAAAGATTCTTTGAACCGAGCAACTTGCCGTAGAGATTTCTCCAGACCTACCTTAATTATCTAAAATTTTAGAATTTCAGAAGTGAGCGGTTGCTCTTGCAGCCCCTGACATCTTACGCTATTCATAACAAGAAATACAAAAGAGAGTATGGGGGAGATTGTTTTCCATAGATGGAGATGGAATGGTGGGAGGGGGGTGGATACTGGGGACCTTGGTGGTGGAATATGTGCACTGGTGGGCTGTTGGATGATCGATTATTGTGGACTGAAACTCAAACAGAAAAGCTTTGCAACTGTATTTCATGATGGTTAAATAATAATAATAATTAAATAATAAAATAAATTTAACATTATGAATTAAAAAAAAGTAATGTGAAGTTCATGCCCAGTTCAATCAGCTTAATCAATGGCTGAATAAATAGCAGTACTCCTACATTAAAAAAATAATAAAGTACCACATTGGAATGTCCTCATTTAATACACAGATATCAACTCTATCACATAAAAATAAAGATTGACATTCCCCCCAGAAAGCATCCAAGCATAGAACAAAGCTTATTTGCTAAAAATTTGATTTAAAAAGAATAATTTATCTTTCTGAGACTTCTGAAAGGACTCCTAATTATTAGATGTGATATTCGCCTTTTTTCTGTACTTCTTGATGTGTAATTTATATTTTTAAGGCTAATGTCCTTAATCAGTAAGACAGATTTTAAAAAATCAAGTATTTCCTGTAAATTTCTGAGATATTATTCACAATTTATTTACTATAAGTTTATCTACCTTTCTCAATAAAAGGTTTATTTTTAAAAAACAGGGTTTAAAACAATTCCTGTTTCCTTAATGACTTTCAATTCTAGATTGCTTTCTGAATCTTAGGTAAACTGTAACATTACTAGCTGGAATGAACAAAAAAAAATATTAAAGACACAGGAAACAAGTATGAGGATGCTTTTTGAATAAATATATTAAATCTTTTCTGTGCTCCCTGTTTCCCATCTGCAAAATAGGCATAACAATATTGCTTATACCAGGTTTTATATTTGCAAAACATTTAGAACAGAGCCTAGAACACAGAAAGTTCTAAATAAAAGTTTGTTCTCATGAGACCTATATACATCATTAATTCTAGTTAGATGGGAAAAGATAAAAGCGAAATGAGTAGAATATACTACAATAAGTGAGATTAAGTTAAGGAAGAAACCTTCTGTGTATGCCCAGTATTTGTATTATTGAGAGTTAATAAATAAGGCAAAATACATGGGAGCTTCAAATATTCACTGCTTATGTAGCAACTTTGGATATTTCCATTATTTATTCATTTATTTTCCCAACTACCCCCTCAAGCCTGCCACCCATCGCAGGCCCACGATAATTTATTTTATATTGCTTGTTACACAAACTGGCTAACTGAAAATGTATTTTCATAGAAGAAAATTTGTGAAAATTGCTGTATCTCACCATACGGACATTGTCCTTGTCTGAGGGTTAACTAAGCTGTCGATGCAAGTTAAGTCTTCTGTGTTAATGTTTTTGTTGGTCGAGATTTCTTGACTTCTACATCACATCCACCCAATCTGGTGTATTACTACTGAGAGGTCAGTGTTTTGTAGTGGCCGCATGCACTAGAAAATCTAGAATATTTAATTAAGCACTGTGTCCAGAGACATGCATGGTGGTGGCTTAGGGTGTGGAAGTGGCTGCTGGTGCTTTGTTAAGACTGAAGCTGGCCTGCCCTGCTCCAAGATCACCCCTGAGGTCTCAGCTGGGAAGGTGTCTTAGAAACTTTCGTGGCTAGTTAACTTCTCCAGGATTTACTTATGAGTCCCAGAGCAAGGATGGTAGATGAGCTTACACGTGGCAGTGGTGGACATGGAATAGTTTCCATCATTTAAAACTAAAATAATTTAGGTATGATTTTGACAACTACAGAGAATATTTTAAGTAATAATTATAATTGATTGCTTAATTGGAACGATAGCACAGCGGGTAAGGCGTTTGCCTTGCACGCAGTCTACATGGCCTGGATTCAATTCCTCCACCCCTCTCAGAGAGCCCGGCAAGGTACCAAGAGTATCTTGCCTGCAGGGCAAAACCTGGCAAGCTCCCAATGATATATTCAATAGGCCAAAAACAGTAACAACAAGTCTCACAATTTGTTGTGAGATGTTACTGGTGCCCACTCGAGCAAATCGATGAACCACAGTGCTACAGTGCTACATAAATTGAGTGTGTTAGAAACTTGATTCATCGAACTATTAAAATATTTGACAATGGTAATTGTTAGATTACACTATGTATTGGATAATTTATAAAGCAGGTATATCTGAGAGCTGGAGTGATAGTACAATGAGAGAATAGGTTGCTTGCCTTGCATGCAAATGACCCAGTTTCAATTTCTGGCACCTCTTATTTCCTGAATTTTCCAGAATTGTTCACTGAGCACAGGACAGGGAGTAAGCAACTGAGCACCAAAGAATGTGGTCCAAGCCCCCTAAGTAAAGATAAAAAATAATTTTTTTGCATGCGATAGCATAGTAATAGGGCGTTTGCCTTGCACGCAGCAACATGGCTGACCCGAGTTCGATTCCTCCGCCCCTCTCGGAGAGTCCAGCAAGCTACCGAGAGTATCTCGCCCGCACGGCAGAGCCTGGCAAGCTCCCCGTGACATATTCGATATGCCAGACACAGTAACAACAAAGTCTCCAATCGAGACGTTACTGGGCCCGCTGAGCAAATCTATGATCAACGGGAGGGCCTTTACTTTACTTTACTTTACATTTTCTACATGTAACCACTAATAACAGCTATACGCAAATCTGCAGAGCAAAGTCGAGAGTCATATTTTTCCTAAATGTTCAACGTAAGTGATTTGGAAAAAGAGACGTAACCTAAAATTAAATTACAGTGCTCCATGTCAACAATCCTAGGAAAAATGAACATGAAAAAGTTTCTCACATTGGTAAGTAAAATGCTAAACAATAGCAAAGTATGATAAGAATTGGATGATGACATTGGAACATTACCTAAAAGTTACAGTGCAATATATTGACTCCTATTATCATTGTTGAGAACACTCCTCGTATTTTAATGTTTTGTATATGAGACAAGTGTTTGAAAACACTTATCATGCTATAAAAATATACCTTTATTATATTAAATTCAACAGTCTGCTACGTGACTTATGATACTTTTTAAAACTATGTGTCTTATTGTAGAAGTTAGAATAATAGTTCCTTAAAGATGTCCTCTTCTTATTCCCCAGGACTTGTGAATATATTACTTATTCATTTTGCAATGCTAGGGACTGAATCCAGGGCCACATGCACAGCAGGCAAGTGATCTACCACTGAGTTACATCCTATAATTTAGATAGGAAAGTAGAATTTCCTGGTTTGATTAAATTAGTGACATGGGAGGTGGGAAGATAACCACGACGATCCAAATTTTCCCCCAAAAGATCAATAGGTGTTATAAGGGACATAAGAGAGACAAGAGAAGCCAGAGAAAAACATGGATTATGGGACATCATTTTTTTTTTTTTTTTGCTTTTTGGGTCACACTGAGCAATGCTCAGGGGTTGCTCCTGGCTCTGCAATCAGAAATTACTCCTGGAGTGTTTGAGGGACCATAGGGGATGCAGAGGATCAAACCTAAGTTGGCCTTTTGTGAAAGGCAAAAGCCCTACACGCTGTAATATAGCTCCAGCCACATTACATCAATTCCTTTCAAACTGGAGTGATGAAAGTATGGGGGCAGCAGCTGAGTGCCTAGAAATGAGTATTTCACTTAAGTTGCCAGCAGGAAAAACATTTATTATATGCTTTTGACCCCTACAACAAAATAAGAGTAAATCGGCATCCCTTGGAAATGTTGGGTGTGGTAATTTGTTATAGCAGTAATAGAAAATAATGCAGACTTTGGTACTTTGCGTGGATGCTAAATAATAAATAGTGGTGGATGTCAAAATAAGATTGGGATTGGAAATGGTCAGTGGATTATTGAATTTGAAGAACATAATAGGAAAGATTCATATTATATATGAATATAATGATCCATATATATCTATATATCTCTCTATATATGATCTATATATATCTATATATAATGATTCGTATCTATAAGATTATATTACTAAATAATGGGTCTATATACATAATGATTTATATGATTATTGTTAACAATTTATTGAGTCTGCAAGAATTTTTCTCTCTCTCTCTTTTTTTTTTTTTTTTGGCTATTGGGCCATACCTAGTGATGTTCAGGACTTGGTCCTGGCTCTTTGTTCAGAGATCACTCCTATTGGGACTTGGGGGATCATAAATTGAAATTGGGTTGTCTGTCTGCCAGGCAAATGCCCTACATGTGTCTCTCTGAACCAGATACTGCAAAAATATTTAAGTTATTTATTCTTGTCTTAAATTTAATAAAATTAGGGCTGGAGCGATAGCACAGTTGGTAGGGCATTTGCTTTGCACGTGGCCTACCCGGGTTGGATTCCTCTGCCCCACTCAGAGATTCTGGCAAGCTACCAAGAGTATCCCACTTGCATGGCAAAGCCTGGCAAGCTATCTGTGACATATTCAATATGCCAAAAACAGTAACAAGTTTCACAATGGAGACATTACTGGTACCCACTCAAGCAAATCGATGAACAACAGGAGGACAGTACTACAGTGCTACAGATGTCATTTTATATAAAATTTTGTTTGTATATAATGCATACCTTATTTTCTATTATAATATAAAGTATTATAACGGTTAGATTTTAAGAACTATACATGAAAATAAATATGCATATATAAATATATGCTATATAATCTATGTATGTATGCTCAAAAACTTTCTATATAAGACTTAGAAACTTAAAGCATTCTATGAATTATATGCTCAATCTTATGATATATCGAATACTCTCGGTAGCTTGCCGGGCTCTCAGAGAGGGGCGGAGGAATCGAACTCGGGTCGGCCATGTTGGCCGCTTGTAAGGCGAACGCCCTACCCGCTGTGCTTTCATATTTTCATAAGTATAAAAAAATTGAAAACTGTGTTTAAGTTACATGGCTAGCTAGTATATAACTTCTTAATTATTCAATGACAGAGTCAACATTTTGAATTGCATTTTATGATAAAATTAATCCTTATGCTTTAATGTATACTTTATGTATGCTTTAATGTAAAGTCAGTTTGACTGACTTCTTCCAAGGAATATGTGACTTAAGAAAAATAAATATTTTGCTTTTAGTTTATTCAAATAATTCAACAGCATATTATATTGCAACAGTTTCATTTCAAGTTTATTGATCCTAAGTACAAAATATTAAGAGATTATATGCCATCTATTTCTTTATATATTAAAAATATATTTAAAGTTTTTGAAAATTTCTCAAATAATTCAAAAGCATATTGTATGTATAATTCAAAAGCCTATTGCAATGATCTTTACTTTAAGTTTTATTGAACTTTTATTTCATTTTATTTCAAAATTTATTAAATCAAGTTACAAAATATTGAGAGGATTATTTACTATATATTTCCCCACACATTAAAAATATATTTAACATTAGTACAGAACACATATTTAAATGTTCATTGGTGACCTCAATCTTTCATATCACTATTATGAAGGTAGACAGTGCTCAAATGTGATTATAAACCAATTATCGAGATAATTTTCACAGTTTCAACTTTTTGTCATTGATTTTTGAGAGTGAGCTTCAGTTGTTATTGTGCAATTGTTTGATCTCTCGCATAAATATCAAACGTGTGCATGTTGTAGGGAGCATATATGAAAAGAAAGCCCTGAGATTGATAACTTAGTTGTCACTGACTGTCATTGTCACTCTCGCTGTCTCCTGTTCATCGATTTTCTCGATCAGACCCAGTAACGTCTCCATTGTGAGACTTGTTGTTACTGTGTTTGGCATATAGCTTGCCAGGCTCTGCCGTGTGGGCAAGATACTCTCGGTAGCCTGCCGGGCTCTCCGAGAGGGGCAGAAGAATCGAACCTGGGTTGGCCGGGCCAGCTGCGTGAAAGGCAAATGCCCTACCCACTCAGGATTTTTAATCTTGTATAATATATAATTTATGGCATACATATCTGCTGTGTTTGTTAAGACGAAAATTACCATAGAGGCAACAATAGGACTAGCAATCGTATTAATATGCATTCCATCTAAACAACAATGATCAACCATATGTAGCTCTGTAGCACTGTCCTCCCATTTTTCATCGATTTGCTTGAGTGGGCCCAGTAATGTCTCCATTGTGAGACTTTATTGTCACTGTGTTTGGCACATCAAATACTCCACCAAATACTCCACGAGGAGCATGTCAGGCTTTGCAGTGCGGGCGGGATACTCTTGGTACCTTGCCGGGCTTTCTGAGACATGTGGAGGAATCGAACCTGGATCAGCCAGGCCGGCAGCGTGCAAGGCAAATGCCCTACTGCTGTGCTATTGCTCCAGCCGTATGTAATTTTCACTAAAATAACTGTAGCACTGTAGCACTCTCCTCCCGTTGTTCATCAATTTGCTTGAGCAGGCACCAGTAATGTCTCCATTGTGAGACTTGTTACTGTGTTTTGCATATTGAATATGCCACAGGGAGCTTGCCAGGCTCTGCCATGCTGGCAGGATACTCTCGGTAGCTTGCCAGGCTCTCTGAGAGGGAAAGAGGAATCGAACCCAGGTTGGCCATGTGCAAGGCAAACACTCTACCTGCTGTGCTTTATAAAATTATTTATTACATTAAAATCTAATTTTACATTAGTTCAGTACATTCATATCGAGATATTTTTGAGTGAATGAACTATATTTAAATTTCAAATTGAATGCATCTGAATAGTCATTTATAGAGTATAGCTTTATATACTTAATGGTAATGTAGAACACATTACCATTGTAATGTAATGGTAATGATACACCTATGACAATAACTTTTTCTGTTCATTTCATACTCTGTCACACACTGAGGTACAAGCATGACAGAAAAAAATTGCTTCAGGGATAATCATTGCCCTGAATTCAGACTACTAAATACTCCACACATGGACAGAATTCCCCACAAGTATATCAATCTCTCAGGTAGGTGATATATTGAAATTTATCTCTGAAAAGTACAGCTTGCTGCCCACATACTCAAACTCATTTTGATCTTTCTTTTTTGTCTTCACTAACACATTTTCTGATATCTTAAAATGCACATTTTGATTGTTTTTTGTTTCATTCTGAGATGCTTCTTTTCCAGTCTCAGTATTATACTAATTAAAAGAGAAAAGAAATAGCTACATACGTGTTTGGTAAGTGTGCGAGTGTGAAGGCCTTCTCACTCCTACCTTGCTTAGCCTTGCCTAGCATCAGCACTGCCGTTTTGGAAAAGTGCAGTCTTTGCCAGTAACTGTCAGTTGAACCAGATAACACCCATTTTATGGGAATCAGCCGAAAAGGTAGGACTACTCTCATCCATTTGTGGAAATCATCCAAAAGAGCAGAATTGCCCCTGCATGAAATCAGTAGAGATAATCACTGAATTAATCAAGAAAAACGTCACCAGGGAGAGGCACAAGAAAGTTGGAAAAGACCCTTGTATTTTTTAGAGTATAAAAGGACCTTGGAAACAAGAGGAGGGGTCACTCTCCTACTAGAGGAGATAGCTCTGACTGCTCAGCTTTCTAAACTCCATATTTGTTTGACCTGTGCTTAATAAAATCTTATACTGAAGAGCTCATTGCTTTGTGTGGTCTTTTGGACACCAGACCCTAAAACAAGTTTATAAGTATACCAGAAGAGTAGCTTGAATTGGGGGGTTTCCAAGCACTTTTTCAAAAATAACTTCTATAGTTCAGACCTAAGCAGCAGTTTTATACAGGAGGAAAAACTTTTAAGAGGGAGTTAGAAGAACTGAATTCCGGATCAGAAGCAAAAGATTTTCTGTATTTATTTTTGGCAGACCAATCCCATTTAGTAACTTTGGTTTTATATCTAAATTAGCATTTTCAACTAGATGAAATAAAGATTCATTGTAAATCAAATATGTTGATTGCATCGTCAAATGGCTCCTTACCAACAGGAGATCAAACTTTTTCTTTAAATTTCTGGAGCACTCTGTATCTTTCTCAGTGTCAATGGGCTAAATGCACCAATTAAGAGACACAGAGTGGCAGGATGCATCAGAAAATTGAACCCAACCATCTGATACCTTCAGGATACACATCTGAACTGTCAGAGCAAATACAGACCCAAAGTTAAAGGTTAAAAAACAATTCTACAAGAAAACAGCCCCATTAAAAATTCCGGAGTTGCCATACCACGTAGACTTCAGGATGAAGACATTTATAAGAGACAGTGAAGGTCATTTTTAAATGATCATTTAAGGGATCATTTCATTAGGAAGAACTCACACTCCAAAATGTATATGTACCTAAGAATGAAGTCATGAAATCATTTAAAATTGTATAGACATTGAGGGTCACTGTCCTCCTGTTGTTCATCGATTTGCTCAAGTGGGCCCAGTAATGTCTCCATCGTGAGACTTGTTGTTACTGTGTTTGGCATATCGAATACGTCACAGGGAGCTTGCCAGGCTTTGCCATGCAGGCGAGATCCTCTCGGTAGCTTGCCGGGCTCTCCGAGAGGGGTGGAAGAATCGAACTCGGGTCGGCCATGTTGGCTGCATGCAAGGCAAACGCCCTACCACTGTGCTATTGCTACAGCCCCAGACATTGAGGGTATACTGCTGAATTAAAAGAATCAGAAGGAGATCAATAGACTTAGAATGATTTGCAATCATTTGTGGGGTATAAAAAAAAAGCATGGTGCTAATCCCTAAGGACAGTAGAAACAAGGGTCAGAAGAAATGGTCCACCGAGGGAAGCCTGAGGTTGCTTAAGAACAGGGAAGTTGGGCGAGAGAAGGGATCACTATGACGGTGATGGCTGGAAGTGATGGCTCTGGACGGGAGTTGCCTGCGGAAATTGGGTAAAGGACCAAGCATGATGGCCTCTCAGTAGCTGTATTGTCACTGTCACTATCACTGTCCTCCCGTTGTTCATCGATTTGCTCGAGCGGCCCAGTACCATCTCCATTGGAGACTTTGTTGTTACTGTGTTTGGTATATCGAATACACCACGGGGAGCTTGCCAGGCTCTGCGGTTCAGGCGGGATTCTCTCGGCAGCTTACCAGGCTCTTCGAGAGGGATGGAGGAATCGAACTCGGGTTGGTCACTTGCAAGGCAAACGCCCTACCCACTGTGCCATCTCTATCCTAATACAGTTAATACATCATATTAATTTTTTATAGTAATCATCCCCAAACTAAACAAGTTTAAAAAGCTATATTTGTAACTGTGTGAAATGTTAAGCATTTTAACCTCTGGGGACTCTGAGTGATATATAATTGATCTATAATTATGTTAAATGTATGGTTAAAATGTTGGAAGGTTACACTTATTATTTAAAAAACATAAAATTAAAAAATTCATTGGCAACATCAATGATGACTATTTTGAAAGTGGAAGGCCATTCATGCCACTAATTTTACCTCCATTTAGGGACATTTTTAATGGGTCTTGGGTAGCAAAGCCTCCTTTAGAGGTTGGGGTGATGCAGTTTTAAAAGGCCACTGTTCAACAGGCTCCTTGTTCTCAACCACAGAGAGGCAGGATGCTGGTCTGTGGCCCACAGGGAGTTGCAGCCATAAATTTTTCAGGCAACCACAGTGGGGAGATGGGCCCATGTGTTTGCTCCTCCAGATGGCCTCAGCAGGGTTCTCTTCTCATGCTCCATTATAGGTCCTAAATCCCAAATTCTAACTTAAAGAAACTGCAAAATATTTATCAGTAGGAAACTGATATTATCTGAGTGATATGATGAAATTATTCCAGACTGTACTCCCAGTCCTAAGTCACAGTAGGCAGTAAACAGTCTCCCACATCTAGAAAACGGTCTCCCACATCTAGCAAAGTGTATATCAACCAGACAAAAGAGGACACTGGTTTACTTACTCTAGAGAAAAGGCCTGTTCCCAACTTCCTTTAAGTGTTCTATCACCGCAGAGTACTTAAGGAGACACTCTGAACTCTGTACTTGCATGAACACTCCCAGGTTGTGTGATCAAGCCTGATTCCTAAGGAAAATATTTCAAATTAACAAACGACAATAATGTTACTTTTGACAATAAAAATATATTGCCATTTTCTTTATACGTTTTGTAAGATCAGTGCCACATACATGTGAAATAAAAAAGGGAAATGTATTGTTTTAAAATCAAGTGTTTTTCAGTTGATTAAATATGCTTTTATAATAAGTAATTGAGACAATGCCTGAGAAAAATGCTTATTAAGTAAAGAAATTAAGAATTGAATTTTTTAAACACTCATCATAGAGTTCATTTCAAAAAATATGATTTCCAACCCTTAGTGGTTACTCTCCTCTCCAATTAATTTTCCCGATCTTCCCATGATTAGCCTCCATAAAGAGAAAGAAAACAAAGAGATTCAATGTGAGAAAAGAAAGAAGAAATACACTGGTGAGAAGAAAACAGCTTTTATTACATATAACTGCTGCATGGCAGAGCTTGGCAAGCTACCCATGGCCTGGTCGATATGTCAAAAACAGCGTCATTGGAAACACGAGTAAGGAGAGGCTGCTAAAATCTCAGGCCTGGGACGAATGGAGACCTTACTGGTGCCCGCTCGAGTAAATCAATGAACAAGGGGATGACAGTGATACAGTGAAAACTGCTGCAATGCTGATTCTAACTAACTGAGATTCCAGACTCAATTATTTCTTATGCTTTTCCAGTGTTTCCATGACATGTAATCCCACTCTAAACACTACTCCTTCAGACTTGCCTCATAGTCCGTCACAGAATTTTCAATAGTTCTTGTTCAAAACCAACACTTTAGTGTAGATAGCAGCTAGGAAGACAGTTTCAGACTATTGATATTATTGTCAATGTCACAAAAATGGCTAGAAGACAGTTCCTATTTCTCTTTTTTCTAGTTCTGATGGATAATATTTTCATCACAGTCCTGGAGATGACTGGTGTCACAAGAACTTTCAGAGTTAAGTTGATATACAGGTTATAATTTACTCTACTTCTTTGGAATTTCCAAAATACAAGAGGTTAAGTAGTCTGAGTAGTTTATCTTAATTTTGAAAATACATATGGGTCCAGAGATGATAGATTTAACTTTCTTTTCATGAACTAATAGAATCACTTTGGTACACCCTTTAGAAATTGGTATACTAAAGATAATGAGACGAAATGATCACTGAGTTAAAAGATTTACTTTAGTTACATTTAATTATCTTGCAATCTATGAGTAAAATGGTTTTCAACTATCAATCACTATAAATTCTGATTTGAAAAGAAATAATTTTGCTTTAATTACATTTAAGTTTGTGCAATTATAATCATCTATATGATTGTGATTAAGTTGCATTTTGTAATTTAATTACTTGATAACCTTTGAGATCCTCCAAAAGTTGTTATATAAAAAATCACTCTCAAGTCTTTACAAAAGTCTTTATAAAATAGGTTATTTTAAATAGAAATTAAATGAGAATAATCAACCTGTTCTATAAGTTATTGTGTTGATTGTCCAATTACAATAATCAAATTAGTAATGCCCTTTCATTAAAAAATTATCTAGGATTCAAATTTTTAAAGATGATGCAATTCATCACAATATAGCCAATCGTATTTGGCCCTTTCAACTTCTTGTCCAGCAAGAGTCAAAGAAAATGAAACAGAGAAGCACACTGAGTCAAACACACTCAAAAGAACTGTCAACTCTTTAGAGTCACCCTGGTAGCCCAATTAGAGCTCGGAGGCTGGCCATTTATTTAATACAAATTTATCCCTCACCCCTGGTTTCCAACACAGGGGTTATTGTTTAAGTTAACATAGATATTAAGGAGAATTTGTAGATACATCAAAATTTAATGGGTACATTAAGAGTAGAGGCTGGGATAATTCACAGAGCCAACCAACCAGAGGCACCCTTAAAATATAAAGTCCTAATAATTTCCTATTCTATTTTTGCCTGTGTTGGACTCTCCATCTAAAAGACCCAAAGTGTTTTATTTTTTCCTTTCCTGGGTACACATATTGCTTCTCCCTATCATTCTCTATGACTAAAACTGTTTTTCCCAGGAGACTATCATGAATTTGGGTTTTTTTTGTGAGGGGATCAGCTTCACACACACACACACACACACACACACACACACACACACACGTATATATAAACAAAAAGCTTAATGTGCCCATGACGTATTCGATATGATAAAAACAGTAACAACAAGTCTCACAGTGGAGACTGTTACTGGTGCCCGCTCGAGCAAATTGATGAACAACAGTAGGACACTGCTGCAGTGCTACACTTAGTCAATGAAAGACAGAAAAACATCGTATTTTTATGAAATGTATAGATATTTACTGTTTTATCATGATCACGATCATCTTGTTATTCGTCGATTTCCTCAAGCAGGCACCAGTAATGTCTCTTTCTTCCTAGCCCTGAGATTTTAAAAGAGCCATTTTAATGCTCTTTCAGGATTAGGAGAATGAGACCCATCATTGTTACTGGTATTTGGCATATTGATTACGACACGGGAAGTTCGCCAGACTCTGCCGTGCAGGCAGGATACTTTTGGTAGCCTGCAAGGTTCTCCAAAGGAAAAATAAGATAATAAGATGTCGCGTGGCTGCGAGCCGCACGCTTCCGGGAGCTGGGTTTTATAGTCTCTGCATCTTGGCCGTTGATGGGACCAACCTGGCGCTGGCAGCAGCTGGAGGGTGTGACGCCTACCTACTGGCAGATGGAGGGTCTAGGTGGAGAAGGCCCAGTCCCAATCCGAGTAAGCTTGGAGACCTCAGCCCCGGGACCTGTTTTATATAGGTTGTAATTAAAAATTTGAATCTGGAGGCTGGAGCAATAGCACAGCAGGTAAGGCATTTGCCTTGCACGTGGTCCACCTGGGTTCGATTCCCAGCATCTCATATGGTCCCCTGAGCACTACCAGGGGTAATTCTTGAGTACAGAGTCAGGAGTAACCCCTGTGCATCACCGGGTGTGACCCAAAAAGAAAAAAATGAATCTGTTATTATATATTGGAAGTATTTAATTCTATATACCATGTGAATCTTAACACCTAATTGTTCTAGGGTTTATATTTTCAATTAGAACTACTTTATAAGTGAACCATGAAAACAGCTCTTGAGTTTCCAAAATGGTTAATATCATATAGTTAACCCTGCCGTTTAGATTTCCAATGAAAGAAAGCTATTTGCTCCTAAGCTCCATCCCACCAAACAGGGAATATTTACTTAATGGATTTTTTACGTATTTATTTAGTTATGTATTTCTTTCTAACCTATGCGGAGGACTATCTAAAGGGTAACACAAAATTAAGATGTTTTGCCTAAATTGGAGCTTACTAAAGATAGAAATGCAGTGACCATTTCCAAACGACATATTGCAAATGAAAACCTATAGCTTCCTTGGCAAAATATAATGGATAAAACCTACAATACACACATTAAAAACAGGGAGTAAAGAATGTACTGTATCCCACCATTGCCTTCGGGCTTGGAGGGTTTCCTCTAATAGGTCTGCTTGGAATCTAAGGGATTCTTCTTTGTGTGTGATTTCCTTCTTTGGCCTCGCTGCTTGCAGTATTGTCTCTGTCCACAGCATCCATCATTTTGAGTATGATATACCTTGGAGTGTTTTTGTTCGTGTCTCTTTTAACTGGCACCCTTCTGGCTCCTTGGATCTGGATATCTGCATTCTTTAACTCTGGGATCATTTCAGCATTGATTTCTTTGACTGTGTCTTTTTCAATGGGATTGCCTCCCTGTCCTTCTGGTACTCCAATGATTCTAATGCTGTTCCTCTTGGCATCATTCCCTAGGTCTCTGATTCTCTTTAGAGCCATTTTGAGTTCTTTTCCCATTGCTTGTTGTCCTCTATGGGATTTCTGTTGCTCATCTTCAAGCTCACTGATCCTGTCTTCAGCTGTATTCATCCTACTGCTAAGGGCATTAAATCACTAATCATCAGGGAGATGCAGATAAAAATAACAATGAGATATCATCTCACACCACAGAGACTGGCCCACATCCAAAAAAACAAAAGCAACTGGTGATGGCGCGGATGTGGCGAGAAAGGGACTCTCCTTCACTGCTGGTGGGAATGCCGACTGGTTCAGTCCTTTTGGAAAACAGTATGGACAATCCTCAAAAAATTAGAAATTGAGCTCCATTTGACCCAGAATTACCATTACTGGGAATGTATACTGGCGAGGCAAAAAAGTATAGTCGGAATGACATCTGCACATCTATGTTCATTGCTGGACTATTCACAATAACCAAAATCTGGTAATAACCCGAATGCCTGAGAACAAATGACAGGTTAAAGAAATTTTGGTACATTTACACAATGGAGTACTTTGCAGCTGTTAGAAAGATGAAGTCATGAAATTTATATACAAGTGGTACCACATGGAATGTATCATGGTAAGCGAAATGAGTCAGAAAGAGAGGGACAGACATAGAAAGATTGCATTGATCTGGGGAATATAAAGTAACAAATTGTGAGACTAACACCCAAGAATAGCCGAGATAAGTACCAGGAGGTTCACTCCATGGCTTGGAGGCCAGTCACACATGCTGAGGGAGAAGTCAGCTCAGATAGAGTGTGGAGCACCAAGGAAAGGGTGTTGGAAGGACTCTCCCAGGATGAGAGATGCATGCTGAAAGTAGACTATAGACTAACCATGATTCTCACCCATTGCCTCTTTTGCAAACCACAACACTCAAAAGGAGAGAGAGAACAGACAGGAATGCCCTGCCACAGGGGTGGGATGGGATGGGGGGATGGGGGTTGGGAGGGGTGCTGGGAACATTGGAAGTGGGGAATGGGCACCGGTGGAGGGATGGGTACTCAATCATTGTATAACTGAAACCCAAGCACAAAAATTTGTAAGTCTACAACTCTACCTCCTGGTGTTTCACTAATAAAAATTAAAAAAAGAAAGAAATGAAAAGAAGGGATCCCTGATGCAGATCAAAATCACAATGAGATATCATTTCACACCACAGAGACTGGCCCATATCCACAAGAACAAAAGCAACCGGTGCTGTTGGGGATGTGGCAAGAAAGGGACCCTCCTTCACTGCTGGTGGGAATGACGACTGGTTCAGCCCTTTTGGAAAACAGTATGGACGATTCTCCAAAAATTAGATATTTAGCTTCCATTTGACCCAGCAATAGCACTCCTGGGAATATATCCCAGAGAGGCAAAAAAGTATAGTCGAAGTGACATCTGCAATTGTTTGTTCATTGCAGTACTCTTTACAATACCCAGAATCTGGAAAAAACCTGAGTGCCCGAGAACAGATGACTGGTTAAAGAAACTTTGGTACATTTACACAATGGAGTACTATGTAGCTGTTAGAAAAGACGAAGTCATGAAATTTACATACAAGTGGTACTACATGGAAAGTATCATGTTAAGCGAAATGACTCATAAAGAAAGGGATAGACATAGAAAGATTGCATTCATCTGGGGAACATAAAGTAACAAATAGGAGACTAACACCCAAGAATGGCTGAGATTAGTACCAGGAATTTTACTCCATGACTTGGAGGCCAACCACACATGCTAGGGGAAAAGGCATCTCAGATAGAAAAGGGAGCACCAAATAAAGAGTGTTGGGAGGATCCTCCCAGGATGGGAGGAGCATGCTGAAAGTAGACTATAGACTAAACATGATTGTCACCCATTGCCTCTTTTGCAAACCACAACACCCAATAAGAGAGAGAGAGAACAAAAGGGAATGCCCTGCCACAGAGGCAGGGTGGGATGGAAGGGTTGGGGGGTGGGAGGGATACTGGGATCTGTGGTAGTGGGAAATGGGCACTGGTGAAAGGATGGGTATTTGATCATTGTATAATTGAAATCCAAGCACAAAAATTTGTAAGTCTACAACTGTACCTCATGGTGTCTCACTAATTAAAATGAAAAAATAAAGAATGGAACTCTGAGTACTGCAGGTGGTGGTTCTTGTAGCCCCAAAACTTCATGGACCTAAGCACAAACTTGTCATTTATGCACAGTCAGGCATGATCCCAAGGCTTTGGAATGCAACTAGGATAGTGCTCATAAAAGTGAATTATATCATGCTATTAATTGAATGCCATGCAATAAACTAAGAATAAACCATCACTCAGAATATAAATGGATTATACTTCTTAGAGGTGAAATGATCAAAGCAATACTTTCTATTACTATATTTGCGAAACAGCCAGCTAGAAAGAGTTAATTTTTTCCAAATTACTGCCTTTAAAATGGCAACAGAAGACTGCACTGTTCTCGTCCGGGATCTGGATTTTATAGTCTTCTGCCCCCGCGCCTGGGTGTTCCTTCCCGGGGCCCCTTGGAGGGGAGCGGGTTGAGCTTTCCTCCCCGCCCCGACCAGGGCTCCGGCAGCCAAAGACCTCCAGGACCAGCCACCACCATGCTGAGACCACTCTCTGCACACATGAAGGTACTGGCAGAGGGACAAAGCCACGCGGGTTCCGGGGCCGAGACCTCCAAGCTTACTTGGATTGGAGTCGAGCATCTTCCACCCAGATCCTCCAAATTCCAGTAGGCAGGGGTCACACCCACCACCTGGCCCCCTGGCGCCGTGTAATCCCATCAGCGGCCAAGACTCAGAGACTATAAAATCCAGATCCCGGAACCGCGCGGCCGCGCGACATCTTATCAGAACTTTTTTTTATGACATCTTATTGTCTCATTCCTACTTTGGACAAACTTGCAGGCTATCGAATGTAGCCTGCCCACAGGGCAGAGTCTGGCAAACTCCCCGTGGTGTACCAAATATGCCAAATACCAGTAACAATGATGGGTCTCACTCTCCTAAAGAGCCTTGAATATAATCTCAGGGCTAGGATGAAAGAGACGTTACTGGGGCCTGCTCGAGGCAATCGACAAATAACAGGATGATGAAATGAAATGAAATGAAAATGGCAACAATATCTTTCAATCACTGGTCCTCTTCTCTCATCACATTTGCAAGTGTAACATTAGCGTACAGGGTCGTGTCATTTCTAAGCTTATATACAATTTTTCATATAAAGGTAAAGGTAAAAAAAGGTAAGGTAAAGGCCCTCCCGTTGATCGTCGATTTGCTCGAGTGGGCCCAGTAACGTCTCCATTGGAGACTTTTGTTGTTTCTCAGGCTATCACTGCAGTGTTTGGGGGTCTCCATGACTACACTCAGTGATGTTCGTGGGACAACATGGTGTCAGGGATCAAACCAAACTGGTTGTGTGCAAGGCTTGGACCTTCTATGACCTCTGCAGCCTCTAAAGGCCCTCCCGTTGATCGTCAATTTGCTCGAGCGGGCCCAGTCTCCATTGGAGACTTTTGTTGTTACTGTGTTTGGCATATCGAATACTCTCGGTAGCTTGCCGGGCTCTCCGAGAGGGGCGGAGGAATCAAACTCGGGTCGGCCATGTTGGCCGCTTGTAAGGCGAACGCCCTACCGCTGTGCTATCGCTACAGCCCTTTCATATAAAAGATTGCAATTATAGCTAAGTATCACAGAGGGAAAAACACATATACGTCAATGTCAAAAAAATCTACTATAGAAATTTTTATAATATTAAAGCTGAAGTCAACTTCCTTTAGATCAACGCCTGTCTCTGATAGTCTGCAAAACTACATAGCATCTGTCCCTACTTTTTCCTCCTATCTGTTTTTTTCTACCCATTCTCAGTTTCATCTAGTGCCAGTCTTACTGACCTCAATACTAATTCTGAAAGATATCCATAAAGAACTCCATCCAGGGACTTAAGCACTGTGATTCAGATTAACTGATAGAATTTTTATTGAGATGTGGAGAAATAGTTATTTCTCCAGTACTTTCATGCCACTACTTTCATCTAAATAGGACCATCTATTCATCATTTATTTTTAATTCTTATATTTAATTTACTTTGTTTTTAGTAATGGTTTATTTTTAATTATGACACTCTTTCTGCACAGTGCAAGTTCCAGATAAAGAATGCATTTTACACCTAGACTTGCTTGTATCACCCGACAGTGTTTGATACATTGTATCTAAATGAATGAGTGTCTTATGTCCTTGCTATAAACAGTCATTTTTCTGTATACTAGAGAGATTTCAGATCATGTCAACTTCGGATAAGCATAAATTTTAGAAGAGAATGACTGCTGAAAAACTATGAAAATATTTATGTTTCCTTATAATAATTAATACAAACATTATTTTCAATGAGCAATATCTTTGGAAGGAAATCAACCTACAAATCAAAGCACTTAAAATTTCACTAAGTTGAAATTGTACTTTGGCTCATGTTAGGTAAAGCTGAACAAAAATTGGGGCAAAATCTTTCTTCTCATCTCAGATAAAATAAGAATGGGAACAAGACAAAATACCGGGACTACAAAAAATAATTGTAATGAAATAAAAAAGGGATATAAGTATATATAGCATTCTAGCACTGTCCTGCCATTGTTCATGGATTTTGCTTGAGCGGATCTCCATTGTGAGACTTGTTGTTTGGCATATTGAATATGCCATGGGTATTTTTGGCATATTGAATATGCCAGGCTCTGCTGTGTGGACAAGATACTCTCGGTAACTTGCAGGGTTCTCCGAGAGGGAATATATATATATGTATATATATATATATATGTATATATATATATATATGCACAAATACATATCCTGTCACTATAGCACTGTCCTCCTGTTGTTCATCCATTTGCTCGAGCGGGCCCGGTAATGTCTCCATTGTGAGACTTGTTGTTACTGTGTTTGTCAGACCGAATACGTCACAGGCAGCTTGCCCGGCTCTGCTTCGAGGGTGAGATACTCTTGGTAGCTTGATGGGCTCTCCGAGAAGGGCAGAGGAATCGAACACGGCTTGGCAGGGCCCGCCCTGTGCAAGGCAAGCACCCTATCTATTTTATCTGGGTCAATAGCATTGAAAAGCGGCATATGAGATTTTAAAAAGTCATACAAATCTGCACTGTCCTTGAGTCATTTGAAAGCTATTAGTCCTGACCCTCCTCTCCAGGTCCAGGGCTTAGCTGTATTAAAGGGGTGGGACCCAACAGTTTACTTAAAGGTCATTTGGGCCGGGAGGTGGTAGAAGGTAGTAAAATGGCAAATTCAATTAGAGACTTGGACAGACTAGTGAGCAGAACGCTGGGGATGTGTGTGTGTGTTGGGGAGGGGAGGTAGTGAATTAGATGACGCTAGGGGAAAAGAGCAAGGAATAATTATGGTGGAACAAGCAGTTAAGGACACCAGATCCATTTTCCATCCTCTGAACAAACCACGGTACAGATTGTGTGGCTAAGAGCCCAGGTGTAATGACTATTTCAGACCTCTTATAATAAGCTTTAATCAACCACTAGGGATAGAACATAAATGCTAAATTACATGTTAGTGTTGGTATCAGGGAACAAGGTGAAATAATTATAGCTGGTAAAAGTCCATAGTAATACAGAAGATGCATTGAATTGGTGCCCAATTTTTTAATATTTTTTATATGTTCATGCCATGTGTACTCTATTGATAACATGTGCTATTGGCATTATTAGCAGAGGAAATCGTTTTAAGGACCTTATTATATTAAAGCAACTATTGAATAATATTTGACAAAACTTGCCTCAATTTGTTAGAAACTTACAAATTAAAAAAGAAATAATAATTGAAGTGCTTTGCTTCAGGCCAAGGGAGGAATTGAAAGCAAACGTACAAAATAATAAAGAAACAATAAAGCTAATTACAAAAGATTCTGAAAAATATAGAATGAACCTTTATTGATTTTTCTCTTGATTTTCAAGTTTATCCCTCTCTTACTTTAGGTGAAGCTGACAGTATTAATTTCCTTATAATAAGGTTTCCACAGGGAGAAAAGGAGGATTATAAAATCATATAGCACTGTAGTACTGTGCTATCACTTCAGCCCCCAAAATAATATAAATTATTTCAAATATAAGTAAAAGGCAAATCTTTTTTTTCTAAAGATCTAGGAAGCAGCTTACTAATATAAGAACAAGATATGATGACTAAGATATGAAACAACATCTCATAGAATAAGTTTTATGAAACTCTACTATTTTTATTTATTATTATTTTGTGAAGCAAAATTGTTTAATTTAAAGAAACTTACTTAGACAAAAACAAGAAGAGAAAGAGAAATACACTTTCAAAGAAAACACAACCTTCACCAGAATAGAAAAGGCCTTTCTAATATTTTAATAGTAGCAATGGCCAAGAAAATAAGATATGCTAAAGTGAGATACAGCACAAATATTAAGTTAAAATAAAGAATATAATGGGAATATAAGAAAAAAGCACTTATTGATAATCAATTTACCTTCTACCTGATTCACTACTACTGAATCATTTTGTGTTTCATGAATATATGCCTTTCTTTGGGAACATTTTGATAGAGAAACCCATTCAATTTAGCAATTCTACATGTCCCATACCAATATTCCTTCCTACACTGGGTTTAGAAACACTGGAAGCAATCAATAATGGGAGTTTGTATCCATGACACAAATAAAATGTGATCATCATCTAATCAAATATGGTAGAGTTTTATCTTTGTACTTTGCGGGGAGGAAAATGCCATAATTTTTAAATGTATCACAAAAGTACATTGCAAAACTCATGATATATTGCTGTTAAGAAAATATGCTTCATTACTTTTTATTTTTTAAATACGCCTTCACATATTACACTTTTGTTACAATATAATTGGCAAAATATCAGAATTATAGTCTGATTGAAGATATTGCAAAAGGCATTATTTTCTACTTGTGGTATTTAATTTTTAAATTGTCTTCTCTTTGGCTTTAAATATAATGGAATTTCAGTGGAGCAATAGCACAGCGGTAGGGCGTTTGCCTTACACACAGCCAACATGGCCAACCCGAGCCTGGCAAGCTCCCTGTGACATATTTGATATGCCAAACACAGTAACAACAAAGTCTCCAATGGAGACGTTACTGGGCCAGCTCGAGCAAATCGATGATCAAAGGGAGGGCCTAGTTTTATGCTTCTGGATGGGTGTAAAACTCAATCTCCATCATAAAAGATCCTGTGCCTTTTCATTACCAAAAGGAATTCTTTACTCATTCTTTCACTTTACCTTTCTTTTTCTCCTGTTAACCACCTTAGCTTCCCCTGAGTCAAAATTTCATTTTACTTCCTGTCAGTTTCCTTGGTAATTCATATTTCATATAGGAATGAAAGCATTCAGTCGTTTCTTTTAGTAGCATCTTTTACTTTCATATTTATTCCACTTTGCCTTTAGTTGCATCAATCGTGGGAACTGATGACATAATTTCATCTTTGTAAAGACAGATTTGTGTTACTTCGAGTATATATTCCACAGCTGCTTTTTTTTCAATTAGTGAGACACCATGAGGTACAGTTGTAGACTTAAAAATTTTTGTGCTTGGGTTTCAATTATACAATGATCAAATACCCATCCCTCCACCAGTGCCCATTTCCCACCACCGCGGATCCCAATATCCCTCCCACCCCCCATTCCCCCCATCCCACCCTGCCTCTGTGGTAGGGCATTCCCTTTTGTTCTCTCTCTCTCCTTTTGGGTCCTGTGGTTTGCAAGAGAGGCATTGAGTGGCAATCATGTTTGGTGTATAGTCTACTTTCAGCATGCATCTCCCATCCTGGGAGGGTCCTCCCAATACCCTTTATTTGATGGTCCCTTCTCTATTTGAGCTCCCTTTTCCCCTAGCATGTGTAGGTGGCCTCCAAGCCATTTTGTCAGCCATCAGTTGATGAGGATTTGGATTGATTACATCTTTTGGTTATTGCAAACGGTGGGTGCTATGAATACAGGGTTTTCAATATCCTTTGAGTATTGTGTCCATATCCTTTATATAAATGTCTGAGTAGTTTTGCTGGATCACATGGTATTTTAATTTTTAATTTTCAAAGGAATCTGCATATTACTTTCTATATAATTTTATATTCCTATCAACTGTGTAAATAGTTCCTATTCTCATAAGTCTTGTTTCTGATCTTATTTCTTATTTTACAAACTTGTTTTTTTATCAGTTTTTTATAGGCCATTATAAGTGGTATAAGGTAATATCTCATCTTGGTTTTCATCTGTAGTTCCTTGATAGAAGTGTTGAGCAGTTGTTGTTTTTTAAATCATTTATATTTAGGTAATGGGATTTAAAATATTGTTACTTATACTTTTCATGGATACGTAATTCCAATCACATGCCCACCACCAGAAGCCGCATGTCTCTTACCCAAAATCTTGTCAGGCACCTCACAAGAATGAAAAAATATAATCTTTACTATAGAATATTTTAAGTATTTTATCCTCTAGCACAGCAGGTAGGGCGTTTGCCTTGCACACAGCCAACCCAATTTCGATTCCTCCGTCCCTCTCAGAGATCATGGCAAGCTACCGAGAGTATCCCGCCCACATGGCAGAGTCTGGAAAGCTCCCCGTGGGGTATTTGATATGCCAAAAACAGTAACAAGTCTCACAATGGAAACTTTACTGGTGCCTGATTGAGCAAATCAATGAACGATGGGAGGACAGTGCTATCGTGCTACAGTGCATCCTCCACCATGAAAATGTTTTCATTGTGCATCTTAAGTAAAAGTTTAGTTGACAATATGCTTATTTTTCTTAACTGTATGTTTGTTGTAATTTGGAAAAGGGGAGGATGACAAATGTCACCATCCTGTGGTGTGGGGCACCTGAGAGCCACAGGCTGATTCCAAACCAGTCTCAGACTAAGGTTCTAGACACGAATGTGAGCTAGTAACTGGGAACCAACAGCGGTGGGTCATTGACTGATGATCAATTCACAAGTTTATTCAGGGCAAGTGGTGATTACATAGAGCCAAACACAGGCATGTGGTAACGGGAGGCAAAATGCAAACCAAAGTTATGTGGCAACATAGAGTTTCAGGGGGATTCAGACTTGGAATCTCCAGGATCTCTAACCGGAAGCAAAACTTATTGTCCTTGAAGGTTTCCAAATGCAAACTTAAAGGCTTCAAAGGCAACTGAGGTCCCCAAGACCAGCCTAGCATGAATTATTAATTATCTATGCTCTGACGAGCATTAGGGCCCCAGCGTGTGTCTGTTGCCATTGTCTGAACTTGGTGTCTGAAGCAGTTGAGGAACCTGGAGTGAACTCACAGGTTACTCAGTCGCAGTGGTTCAGGACCTGCACCAGCAGGAACTCCAAAAACCAGCTCTGAAACAAACTTCCCTGAGATGAAGACCAAGACTGTATGCCGTCAAGACTCAGAGGAACTTCTCTCATCACTGATACTCATGCATATTGTGAACCTTTACTACCATAGGACAATACTTTCCGATCTCCATGAGCTGAAGACAACTGCACTGGACTCTACACTGTGTATCTCTTAATTTTAAATATACATTATTTCCATGTAATAAACGATTGCTGAAAGTATATAGCTTTCAAAGCATGTAGTCAGTCCATCTAGAAAATTATCAAATGAGGAGCTGTTTGGGGGAAACTTCCACATAAATTTGCAATTGGTGTTAACTTATAACACCTCAACTTATAAGGTTATATGGACTATTTTATGTTGCATTGCAGTTGTTACATATTTTACGCTACATGTGAAATGTTTATGTGTATGTAAACAGTGTGCATATTTACATATGTGTTTACATTTACATGTATATACTTAGTATATATAAACAGATGTTTATATTTTATGCTATTATTTAAATTTTACCTAATTGACTATTGTTAATTTTTGAGTCATTATTTATCTCTATTTTCCTGATCTATGACTCTCACTGGAGCTGGAGTGATAGCACAGCGGGTAGGGCGTTCACCTTACAAGCAGCCAACATGGCTGACCCGAGTTCGATTCCTCCGCCCCTCTCGGAGAGCCCGGCAAGCTACCGAGAGTATCCGATATGCCAAACACAGTAACAACAAAGTCTCCACTGGAGACGTTACTGGGCCCGCTCGAGCAAATTGATGATCAACAGGAGGGCCTTTACCTTTACCTTTACCTTTATGACTCTCACTGATATTGATACTTAAAATACTAAGTTATATAGATATAACTAATATTAAGAATTTGTGATACACAGTGTTCATTGAGAACTAAAAATTAAATAGGGAAAATTAGTTGACTCAAAACACTTTTATTTTACTTTTTTAAAATACTTTTTTATACAAAGTAAAAGTTCAAAACTTTAGGATATATTCCCAGGAAGAGCTGATTCACTGAGATTTAGACAAAGCACAGAAAAATACCTTACGAATTTAAAGACTAGTTGTGGTTTAGCAGACAATAGTTTTTAAAAAAGAAACGTATTTCATTTAATATGAGCAATATTTAAAGCAAAATAATTATAGAAAGAGAAAAAATAAGGCTACTGTGGAATGTTTGGGATAAAAAAGAAATTAATCTTTAATTCTAGAACTGTGACAGCTCCAAAGTTTACCAATTTACCTTATAGAATGCCTTTGCCAAATATTGACTATAATATTTCACTTTTTTATGTCTTATATTTATGTAACTAGTCTAAGAATATGTGAAACAATCTGAATAATTTAATAATTAAATGGAAATTCAGGCATAAACTTCTTTCATGTGATTTATGTGCTCCATTTGCTGGCAAGTTATCAGCAAGATGGCTGTTGCCTCATCACATAAAATGGAGAACGATGTATTTCCTGCATGTGGTAGTTACATTCTATGCTGACGGCATGTTCTCCAACTTTAAATGGATTATAGTAAAGCCATACTCAGAGTCTCTTAGATCCAAGGTTTTGCTTTCTTTATCCTAGCAAATATAAAATAAGCCTGAAAATAAAAGTGGTCTTTATGGTTTCTTTATAAAAAAAGAATAGCAATAGTACTCATCCAAAAGCTGATTTTATATCTTATGGCTTTTCCACCAACAGTGAATTCCTTTATTGGCATACCCCAGCCAACACAGACTGTTCCTATTGATTTTGATATGTCATGGTATGAGGTGGTATTGGATTATCATATTGAGTTGGATTTCCCTAATAATAAGTGATGGTGATCATCTATTTATGTGCCTGTTGGTCATTTGTTGGTTTTCCTCAGATAAGTACCTATTCTTTTTCTCTCATTTTTTTCTTCTTATATTTATTTATTGAATCACTGTGGGAAAAGTTACAAAGCTTTCAGGTTTAAGTCTCAGTCATACAATGATCAAACACCTTTCCCTTCACCAGTACTCATTTTTCACTACCAAGAACCCCAATATACCCCTCCACCCATCCCAATACCTGTGAGGCAGATGATTTCTACTTAACTCTTCTCTACATTAATTACATACATTATTTCGACAAAAGATGCACCCTTATTGTTTAGAATTCTGCTCCCGCCTCCCAACAATCAGAATTGCTGAAAAGGCACTGTGAAATACTTTGTTTTCTACAACTAGGACTGAAGCGATAGCACAGTGGTAAGGCATTCGCCTTACAAGCGGCCAACATGGCCGACCCGAGTTCGATTCCTCCGCCCCTCTAGGAGAACCCGGCAAGCTACTGAGAGTATTCGATATGCCAAACACAGTAACAACAAAGTCTCCAATGGAGACGTTACTGGGCCCGCTCGAGCAAATTGACGATCAACAGGAGGGCCTTTACCTTTACCTTTACCTATAGCTAGTATGAGAATCACATAATGTCAAATAATGATTTTGGATTTCTGCAAAGAGCCGGATAATTACGAGATTGGTTTCTGTGTGTCTGGTGTTATGACTATGCCAGAGAGCCACTCATGGGGGGCAACTCGTGACCTTGGTAGGTTGTGAAGGACAAGCCGGTACCAGCCCCCTTCCCATGAGACTGCAGTTGCCCTGTCACCGCCAGTTCATGCCTGGCTTTCCAATAAGCTCTGAGGCAGTAGCCACCTGGTGGCAGTCCAGATGCATTTCTGCCAAAAGTCGCTGGGTTTCTACATTTGTTTCTGAGTCTCTGGGATCATGGCTGTTAATCTGCTTGATCAGCAGCCAGAGAGGCCGTTTGTAGGTGGCGACTCGGGGTCTCCTTGTGATGGGAAGGAAAGGGCCGCTTTCACCCCCATTTGGTGGGGCCCCATGTGTCTCATCACTGCAGGCCCAAACCTGACTGTCTTGTGGCCTGTGGAGGATGGCGGTTACTGGGCCGCCAGGGGGAACAGGCCTAGGCACAAAACCTATTCCCACCTGTAGTGGCCCAGTGCCAGTAACCTACTGAAGGAACAGGATGCATTTATGCCAAAAGCCTTTGGGTTCCGAGATTTCTTTCTGAGTCTCTGGGATCATGGCCATTAAGCAGTTCGATCAGCACCAGAAAGGCCATGCATCCAATTATATAGATGAGCTGGAGGTGATTTGTGGGTGTGTCTCCCACATACCTAACTTTTGGCCATTTACTTTCTTAGTAAACTTTGCCCCAAGTTTTTGGGTTCTGGCCAAAGGCACAGCAGCAATTTGGGGGTATCTGAAAGTCTGATGGTGCCATCAGGCTGCTGATTCACTTGCCTCACAGGTACAGATTGACCTGCTGGAGGCACCAGAGCCCCTTGTTTGAATTTCTTTAAAGTATGATAGGATTTCTGGATTTGGCATATCGAATACACCTTCGATTCCACTGTTCTTCCTGCATTAACATACGCCTCAGAGACCTGGGTCCTACGAAAACAGGATGAGAATGCTATTCGGGTCTCTCAAAGAGGAATAGAAAGTGCTATGCATGGAGTATCATGCTTCACTCAAATGAGAGAAAGAATTCGGAGTTCCGACCTCCATCAATACTCAAGAATCAGGGGCGCTGTCTTGTTTGCCAAGGCATCGAAAATTAGATGTGCTGGACACAAAATGAGATTTAGAGATGACTGTTGGACTAGAGCCATTACCGATAGGATTCCATGGGATGTCAAAAGATCACGTGGCCACCCACCTACAAGATGGTAAGACTTCTCCATCAAGACCCTGAGCAATCGGTTTGAGGCTCTTCATGTTCCTAGAATGAGCAGATGCCATTGGGCTATGCTAGCATGCTACAGGGATGAATGGAGATGTTACTGATGCCCTCTCGAGCAAATTGATGAGTAACGGGATATCAAGTGATCAAGTGATGATAGGATTGCTAATATCAAAGTACGGAGACTGTTATGAGTAGGAATTCTGTAATACAAAATTTATTACTGGAGTTAAAAAATTATAATCATTTTGTGGTTCTAAAAATCACATTGTAATCATATGATTGCCAGAAATTAAGAATCAAAATTTAGAAATAAAACTTTAAATATTATTTGTAAATATGGCAACTAACTACTGGTTGGAGGATATAAATTATGTGAGATATTTTATCTGCTGTTAAGAAAATTAAAATATTACTGATATTAAATTATATCTCAAAAAAGAATTGGGAAAGATGATGGTAGTGGTGGTGAAGATAATAACTATAGCATTAACCTGTGTATAAGATAATTTTAACAAATTAAGTGAATTACATAACTTGATTTTGATAATAAGTCTCGATGATATTATAATCAACCATTTGGAGATGAGTCACAGAGGTAAAAGGTTAAATTTCTCAAGATTATACAGCTGGTAGTTGGGAGACTAAAATTTCAGGTCCAGTACTCTGGTTTTTGGCTCAGGTAAGTGTCTGAAAATTATTGAACAGCAGCAGCATCAATGACAGGAAGATAGAACTAAAAAAAGAAGCAACTTGATTTTGGGCTAAGAAAATCTACATCTAAACTTTAACTCCACTGTAGTTATTTCAGTGCCTTAGTCTCATTACACGGTATTTCCTGCAGTCAAAACACTCTAACAGCTGACATTTCTTAAACACTAGCACTGCTCTAAGCAATTCATATGTATTATCTCATTTTATACTTTGAGTAAGATCATGACATAAAAACTGTTGCTCTCTTTTCATTTTACAGATGAGTAGGTTGAGGTCCTGAAGGTTTAATTTGCCTGAGGTTATGTAAGTTTATTTCCAATGCAGTCTGATTCCTTCCTTCCTTTCGCTCCTTTTTTTCATACCTCCCTTTAAATGGTTATGTCTTTTAATGTAAATAGCAGGAAAAAAGACAAACAAAAATAAGAGAAGATAAACTGTTTGGTAACTAACTTGTGGTTTGACAGCCAAGAGGTGTGACTGATAGTTGACAGTTTTGCAAATTGGTTTTAGATTGGAAAAGAAGTCAAACTACCACTCTTGTCATATGACATACTGCATCTACTTGTGGCTACTGAACCCTGGGAATGTGAGATGGTTTTCCAGTACATAGCACAATGAATGCACAAAAGTTCGTATGCACAGAATGACTGAGACATAGTCAACAACATGAGCCCTCGACTCATAGTCACATGACAAAGTTTATTAGGGGAGGACAATTGTTATATAGTGGAAGAAAAGTATGCACTAAGTGTGAATCATGAGATGGGATGAGGAAGGTGAATTCCATGGTTACCTGGGCTAGACAGGACCGAGTGCCATGAGGTGTCGTGGAATTTCTATGAGCTAAGGCAGAGATGGAACACTCTGCTTCACAGTCACTGCAGGTATTGGCTCTCTCTAATCTCAAACCACAGCTATAATGGGCAATTGCAAGGCCATTGAACTGTGCTGATCACTGACAGGAACAGGAGTGTTGGTTCCCCTGGTTCTCCTGGTAGCAGCTCACCTCCGTCAAGGTCGGAACTTGGGGCTTTCCCAGCGGCCTTGCTGGTCAGGGAACTGTGCCAGGAAGAACTCCAACAACATACTACTCCTGGAGAATCTTAACGACTACTAATATACTCCTAGAAACAGTGAACTTGTGAAGTGGCAGGTTACAAAATCGATACACAGAGATCTGTGGCACTTATATAAGCAAACTGAAGAGAAAATATTCTTTAAAATCACAATTTCATTCACAATTTTATAGTTGCCACACCCTCACCCCAATCAAATATCAGGGAAAAAATGTAGTAAAAGTCTTATGTGAAGAGAACTATTAAACACTATTAAAAGAAATAGAAAAAAGATACAAGGAAATGGATACACATCTCTATTTCTGAGTTAATAGCATTAACATTGTTAAAAGGATCATCACAACAATAAAAATTCTATATAACAGTGTAGTATCCACAAAATTTTCCATATTTTAAGGACATGAACCATATTCCTTAATATTTACATGCATTAATAAAACTCCCAGAATAGACAAAATTCCTGGTAAACAGAATAGGAGACATTTCTTTCTTCAACTTTAAATTATACCACAAAACTATACTAGTCAATACAGTGTGATAATGTAATGAAGGGATAGTTTCAGTTAGTATTTATATCCATAAGACAGACCCTCAGGACAATAAATTTTTGACAAGGTATTTAAGTTTAAGAACTGGAGCCTCTTCAACAAATGATGTTACAAAAACTGTTTAACAACATGCAGAAAAACAAACCAAAAACTTGGATCCTTTCCACCAAGCACAAAAATTAATTCAAAATACGTTAAGAACTTAATATTAGATTTGAGTCCCTAAATTATATTGAAGGAAACATGCAGAAAACTATGTTTATTAATTCATTAATAATTCATTATTAATTCATTATCTCAATGTTATGGGACAATTAAAGTGAGGTAAAAATAAACAAAGGAGCAAACATCAACTTAAGAAGCGTCTGCACTGGAAAAGAAACTATAGAATAAAAAGAGATAACCTACAGACTGGAAAAAAATATTTTCTTACCACACATCTTGCAAATGGCTAACAGCCAATATGTATAAAGCACGCTCAAGAACTAATAACAAAAACACACCCCGCCTCTGAAAATGGGGAGAACTGAATAGATCCATCCTAAAAGAAGATAAACAGATGGCCAATAATTATGAAAAAATCTTCTTCCACACATATCCTCAGGGAAACATAAATCAAAACAACAATGGTATATTATCTAAACCAGTGAACTGACACACATCAAAAAGTATTAGACAACCAGTGCTTGCGAGGATTTGTGGAAAAAGGGGCTCTCATCAATTGATTATTGAGAAAGCCATCTGATGGAGGAGCACTGATAATGAGGTAGGGTTATGGCATTTAATCATTGTATTCCAGATATTATACTGCTAACACATTATAAAAATAAATTAACTAAAAATAGGGAGAAAAAAATAAATAGAAGACAAAATTTTAAGTATACTATGTATCTATTTATTTAAGTCTTTCTAAGATTGGTTATAGGAGAGTAATGTACTGTATTGAGTTATATTTGGGGGGCCTCTTGTTTCTATTTTTAAGAAGTCTGACTTAGGAAACCAATTCTATGAGAATCCTAGATCACATATGCAGTTTACATGTAATATAACTATTAATCACCAGAATCTGAAGAATATGAAGACTCTGAAACATATTGCTCCCTAGCCAGAGTCACTCTTAGCAGCTGAGCTTTCTCAGCTGACTTCAAAGCATCATGAAACAAAGTCATCAGTCATTGCAATTGAAACTTGTCTAAATTTGATTTAGATTCTGACCCACAACATCTATTATCCACTAAAACCTGGGTTCATTTGTTACATGACTATTATAGTTGTAACAGACAATTAAGTATTGTGAACCATGATGAATAAGCATTAACAACCTTGATGATTTCACACATACACAATCCCAGAGTATAATTTTCAAAAGATAGTTGCCTGATACTCATATTTCAATACAAACTTTACTGTAATTATAGCACTGTAGCACTGTCCTCCCATTGTTCATCAATTTGCTCGAGCAGTCCCAGTAACGTCTCCATTGTGAGACTTATTGTTACTGTGTTTGGCATATAGAATATGTCATGGGTAACTTGCCAGGCTTTGCCGTGCAGGCGAGATACTCTCGGTAGCTTGCCAGGCTCTCCAGAATCAAACTCAAGTTGGCTGGGTCTGCTGCGGACAAGGCAAACGCCCCACCCACTGTGCTATCGTTCCAGCCCACTGTAATTATAAGGTATAAAATATTGAATTTATTATTTTATAGATATGATGTTCAGTGTCTGCTTGGAAAATTAACTATTTTGGCAAAGGGCTTGACTATTAGCCCTTGCAGTGTACAGACTATTTGGACTGAGTAGAACCCTGGAACTACTAATCACTTGATAAAAATATAGATAAATGTTTTAGCTTTCAATTGTCTCATATAAGGATAAACAGAATTGGAATCAGTGTTTAAATCCAATAAAAGTATTTGAGTAGATACAACTTGGGAGTAGAGCAATGATCTCTATTATTTTTTGTTATAAAATCACAAATCTCAGCAATTCAAACACAGGGAAAGGGCTGGTGAGAGTATAGTAAGTAAGGCTCTTGCCTTATATATAGAAGATACAGCTTAAATTCCATAGATTGAATATAGTCTCCCAAGCGCCCAAGTACCACCAGGAGTGACCCCAGAATTAAAATCCTGGAATAAGCCCTGAGCACTAATGGGTGTGGTCCCCTCCCCCCCCCCAAAAAAACCCCAAAAACTCAGGGAAAGCATCTGGACTACGGTATTCAACTAATGCATATATCTCTTTACATTTGTTGTGTGTGTGCATATGCATGTGTGTATGTGTGTGCACATGTGTGTGTTTTGAAGCACTTCAAATTTAATTTTATAAAATTTCTGTTCAATGGATTAATATTTATAATTCTATTGACAATTTTTAGATTTATTGAACCTCTATACATGCAACTTTTTTCCCTTAAAACTTTCCCCATTTCTACAATATTTATTATTACATAACTATACTTTTGCTCAGTATTACTGTGAGTCTGACTATTTAAGATCACAATCTGAGTAAGATCATGCAGTATTTATCTTTTGCCACTGGGTTATTACCTTTAGTTTAAATTAGCACTAATATCATCCATATTTATACCTGTTGCTGCAAATAGAAGAAATGCAATAAAAACCTTGTGGAGATATCTTATGCTCTCACACTAATTACTGCATTAGTCAAATAAGCCAAGAAATGGAAACCGCCTATGTGCTGATGGAATGCAGTATAAGTAAAGGCCCATATAAGAAATTAACTATTATTCAAATTTTTTAAAAGATCATTAACTGTCGGTGGGAAATGAATATTATCGTTTATGGCCTCTACTGAAATCTGGAGACTTCCAAAACTTAAAATTAAACTCTCATGTCACTTAGTGACTCTACTATTTTGGCATCTGTTCCAAGAAACTGACTCTAAAATATATTTGTACACTGATGATAGCTGAAGTGTATTTACAATAGTCACTCACTAGAAACAATCTAAGTATCCAGCAACAGATGAGTGGATAAACTGTGGTATATGAAAGGAAGCTGGAGGAGATTATGTCTTATGAATTACATCTGAGGGACGACAAATACTGATTGAGCTCACTTGTATGTGGAATTAACAGATGGCATTGACAGTAATTTTTTTGGAATTTGAATACAAAGCTATAGTGGAAGAGGAGGTGTAAAGAAGATTGGAGATGAAGGAGCAAGAAGAGGGTTAGAAATTCAAATGTAGTGTAGGGCCTTGGTGGGAGTGGTTTGGGCCACACCCACAGTGCTCAGGGCTTTCTCCTGGCTCAGAGCTAAAGGATCACCCCAGTGGGGTTCAGAGGACAGTAACTGAATGCCACGAACTGAAGCTGGGTTGCTTGAATGCAAGTCAAATGTCTTATCCACTGTACTATTGCTCTGGCACCACGGAGTCTCTTGAGCACTTTGTGGGTGGTGAAGATATAATAACTTTGTACATCAAAATTATATATGTGAATACTTTTTAACTGTTTTCTCAACTACGGTTTTTTTTTTTAAACACCAATGAATAATGCACTTTCTTCGCAAAGTATTTTTGTGGTACACTTAGGTAAGATCTTAGGTCTCCTGTAAGAAGAAAACTTGAAGTATCTATGAAGCTGACAATTTTCCATGTGACATAGGGCTGGAGCAATAGCACAGCGGTAGGGCGTTTGCCTTGCGTGCAGCCAGCCCGGTCCGGGTTCAATTCCTCCGCCCCTCTCGGAGAGCCTGGCAAGCTGCAGAGAGTATTCAATATGCCAAACACAGTAACAAGTCTCAAAATTGGAGATGTTACTGGGTCTGCTCGAGCAAATCGATGAACAACTGGAGGACAGGACATAGTTCTCCAAATCAGATAGGCTACTGGAATTTCATATCATTGCTTATTAAAAAGGAGCTGGAATGTTTTAAAGTTAACCCTTTTAGAGCTTATCTTTAACATATAAAAAAGTTTTAGCCTCTATATAATAAATTTTGGAAGAGATTCAAATGTGTGGAAGACTATTTGAAGCCTCATTTATTTTGCATAGTGGGCATTCTGTAATAATTTAAAGGCTTCGTAAATTCAATCTGTTTCAAATTATTTCCTGTATTCTTGTTTCTTTGAGACCATTAACGTTGATGTACAAATTAGAAAAGTCTTAATCTACTTTAAATATGAATGTTTTATTAGGAAAAGGTTAAATTCATAAAAAGAAAAGACAAATGAATGAAAGAAGTGTCTTCATTAGTGTTAGGAAAATATTCACTGTCACTGTCACTGTCCCTCCGTTGTTCATTGATTTTCTCGAGTGGGCCCAGTAACATCTCCATTGTGAGATTTTGTTGTTACTGTGTCTGGCATACTGAATATGTCATGGGGAGCTTACCAGGCTTTACCGTGCGGGCGAGATACTCTTGGTAGCTTGCCAGGCTCTCTGAGCGGGGCGGAGGAATCAAACCCTGGTTGGCCACGTGCAAGGCAAACGCACTACTCGCTGTGCTATAGCTCAGCCCAGGAAAATATTAATAAGAGAAAAGTATAGAGAACAGACTTGAAAACGTAACAGTGGTCAATGATGCAGATATTATGACATTTAATCACCCACATTTCCCAGGTTCTTCAATATTTTCTATAATGAAAATATTAATAAAGAAAGATGTTCAAATTCAAAGTTAGAAAATAGAAATATTTATTGGAAAGTAAGTGCGAGAGGAACAAACTCCACAGCAGGGGAGGAACTTCATATAGGACTGTTAAGTATTGCTCCTACTGTGGTGTTTTTAATAGGAAAATTGGGTCTTTGTGTTATCTACCAAAGTATGAGAGGATTCTCATTTGTTTCCTAGAAATATGTTGTTAATTTAGGGGCCATTTGTGTAATGCTGAAATAAAGTTAACATCTTGCTTTCCCACTTAGTTGCTGGGATTGTCTGTTTTACTTAGTGTTATATATTTCACTCTCAGAACTCGGTACAGTGCCAGGAATGTCTAAAATGTAGAATTTAGTAGGCTAGAATTGATCTGCAAGCAACAGTAGGCAAGGGGGGAAATGGAGACTTTCTATTTAACTACTGTATTGAACAGACTCATTTGAGGTTCCAAAATGAGTTTGCATGATTTGGAATAGAAAATATTTACGAATGGACTATGATCAGTGAACAACAGAAAGAAAACAATCTCGATCTTTTATCCCTTTCTTAACTAAATTAATTTAGATAGGGGTCCTGCCCCCCAAAAGAAAGTTATTACCAAAGATAACTTTCTGTATGAATGACCTATCTGTATCTCAGGACAAATATCTAATTACCAAGCATCTGTCCTTCTCACCCTGTGAATGACCCTCGTTCCCTTAGAATTCTGCCCCAGGCGCCCAGTCGCTTTCCTTAGCTCCAGATAGCATTCAAGCTTCAGTTTCCCTACTTGCCCTTGAGTCTCATATCTCTGTGAATTCCATAAATAGGTTATTAAATTTTCGTTTCTCCTGTTAGCCTGCCGTATGTCAATTTAATTACCAGGTCAGCAAAAGAACTGCAAGGCTACAAGGGAAGATTTTCTTCCTCTAAGACAGTCAGAACAGAGTTGACCTCTTGGCTGGAAAATAAAAAGCCCCTGCCACTTCTGATCTGCACTGATCAACACTGGGCAAGGGGCTACATTAGATATTTGGATTTCCCAGAAATATAAATGCCTAAAGGGCAAGGGGAGATACAGGGGATTTAGTCAAGTTTACAGAAGCTTGAAGGGCATTTCTGAGCCTTTCTTCCTGGAGATGTTCAACAATAGGGGTCTGTCAACATAAACCTTCCCTGGAGCTAGAACTGCACTGAGGCTTTAGCCAGCAGAATGCCTGGCTGGATCCTCCCCTCTCCCTCCATGCCCCTCCACTGACTATGGTCCTCTGCTAAGAGCAGCCCCATCAACAGATGCAACAGTAGCCCTCAACACCACTGGGTATGATCCCCCCAAACCAACAAAAAACAGTAACAACAGTAACAAAAATAAGCAGCAATGTTTCCCTGGTAGTTTAGGGAATTTTTTTTTTTTTTTGCTGCAAAGCTGTCATTAGCTCATAGATAAAAATAATTACAGAAGACTGCAGTCATCATAGCCATTAGGATATCTTTTTGAATTAGCTTGAATGAATAGTAAATGATGCTTCTCCTTGAGAGTACATAAAATAATAGTGGATGAACTCCATTTGATGTATCAATTTTGTCTGCTTTGTTTCCAGTTGTAGAATGCTATTAATTTCTTAGTTTCCACAAATTGAACAGCTTCTGCTAGCCTGCAGCAAAATCTTTTGGCTGATAAAAACTAGAATTAAGTACAGAGAAAATAATTTCTTAGTGAAAACAAATCATTTTGACTGCATAGTAAAGCTTCAAATGAAAGGAAGAACAAAAATGATCTTTTACTGTTGGCAAGCCACTTCAATGAAGAGTTTATTCATCTTGGACTTACAAGATGGTATAGTTCTCTTCAGTTATTAGAAGACTTACTTTTTTCATTGAGTTTTTATTTTGCCATTATAGATTCATGGAAGGTTGAAATATGAGCTTTGTGAAAGAAAACTAGCCGTTATTTTATTACTTTGAAAATTATTGTTCTGATTGTATCCCTCATTTCATTTTTAAATATGGCGATGTAATATTCCTATCTCCATTTCCTCTCATTGAATAATCAGGCATAAAATTACTTCAATTTACTTTACTTTTAATATCTAGTTACTATTATTCAACCATTACTATTGATATTGCCACAAAAGTTTTAAACTAAATTTAAATAAGTATGCATCTTATAAAAAATCTCTATACCTTTATAATATATGCTCACTTTAAAAATTCTAGATTAATATACTTTTTTCTTGTAAATCTCTAGGATATATCCTGTAATAATTCTCAGTTACTAATCACCTATAGTTGCCATTGTTTGCATATACATTTTACATTTAGAAATTTTTATTTAGAAAAAATATTTTATTTTTCTAGAAATAATATTAAATATAATAATTATTTGGCTAAAAATAAAATTTTGATGAGAAATAAGATGTCATTTAATTAGTCTACAGATCTATTTTTATTGTTTCAAGGAGTAAAATGTGTTATCAATATTCTCACATATTATTTTGATAGTCATTTAGTTCCCATATCAAAGATTCTATAATATAATAGAATGCCTTCTGTCATCTGTGGAACTTAGCAGATGAGTCAATTGCTTTATGAAGTTGGGAATTGAGGTGTGGAATAAGACTGATGATATTTAAATGCTGAAACTACCACTTATCCATGTCCTAGATTAAAACACCCAATTTATCTATTCTTCAATGTCTTTATGATTACTTGGTAGACTATTTGTCATGCACTCTAAACTAAGAAGAATGCTCCAGAAATATTCTAAACAGTATTATGAAGTGAATGAATCTTTTATTTCATTCGAGAACAAACGCACAATTTTAAAACTACAAAGATTGACAAAGCAGTTTTAGTTTTTCAATTCTACTAGCTAAGCTGAATATATTTTTGTAAATAAAATATAATAATTAATATTTGAAGATTTTCTATCAGAACCTAGAATGAAATAAATAGATATAAACAAATCATTTTTTAAAATGACATTTATACTCATGGGGGAGATAATACAGGGAAAAGAAAAATGTGAGAAAAATAAACAACAATTTTAGAAACTAACGAATAAAAAAGGAAAAAAACCAAAATTACCTGTCCATTCTGGACTTGTAATTTACTTTACATTATATATATATTTATATGCTCCTTATGCCAGACACAGTAACAACAAAGTCTCCAATGGAGACGTTACTGGGCCCGCTCGAGCAAATCGATGATCAACGGGAGGGCCTTTACCTTTACCTTATATGCTCCTTATTAATCTTCAATGATTCATGAAAGACGTAATAAAAGACTTTAATTGTGTAGTCTTAAAAAAGAAAATAGTCAACAGGATCTATATTCAAAAACCTAGCTCTAGTACATAGCTTCTACATCCTATAGAAAAAGTAATTTTATCTCCCTAACTTCAATTATTTATTTTATCTTTAAGGAGGATGATAAACAGCCAAGATTAAATTAGGCAACTACAGAGCATAGGGCTTGACTACAGCAACAATTTTAAAATTATCATCCAAAATGTTCCAGGTGCTATGCTAAACCATGATTCAGTATGAATAATCCAATGTGAAACACTGCATAGTTCATTTATATTTAATTTCATTAGTGGCTTTCTCTATGCTGCAGTCGAATTAACTTTTGCTGACTAAGGAAATTCTGCTGTTATTACCTTGAAAAAATTGTCCATGGGTGAATCAGTTGTTCCACAAATCAATGCTTGCAAGTTATTTTTGTGAGTTAGTAATTCCTTGAAATACTCCAGAGTATCTGACTGCCTGTATGTGTTCGTGTGCATGCATTGTGTGTGCATGTGCATGTGTGCGTGTGCACATGTGTGTAGCATATGTTAGTTACTCATATTGGGTGAAAATATTCTGTCACTTTTAAATTATAATGTGGGAGACAAACACGCTGAACTGTATCTGTTCAAATAAATAATGAACTCAAGAGGAGCCTGCTTTGGAAAATTTGGCCAATATCTGACCCCATGGAAAATAATCTCCATTAAAAAAAAAATCCCAAAACAGGTCAGTAAGAGAGTTTTCAAGGTGTGAAGTGCATTCTCATGCCAGGAAGTTGGTATAGTCCAACCTAAAGTGGATGGAAGATCTTGAGCTATTTATATATTTATCTTTATCCTTTATTATATTTCCCTGAGTTCTGTGAGTCATTTTAAGGAATGTTTTGGGAAACAGTTATATAGTCATTTGGGAGAAATACAGGTTACAACTGGACTTTCCACTGGCATCTGAAATGCAAGTGATCTTTTGGAAATGAGTGTAGCATCTGCTGTTAACTACAGTAAGCAAGGCCGTTACAAAATTAAATTTTAGTACAAAAAGTGGGTGTCACAAAATTACTTGATGCATGGACAATCACCCTATCAGTTGTCAGAGGTAAAGTGTGATCATTGAAGCTGTTTTTTTCCTCTCTATACTTCTCTCCCTTTAACCTTCTCCTACCTGAAGCAGGTGCTTCTCCACTCTTCCCACCAGCAAAATTGTAGCCATCATGTAGTGATGGATGACAGTTATATTTTATTTTATATGTATTTAGCTACGTTTTGTGCTTTGGGTTACACCCAATGGTTCTCAGGGCTTACTACTGGCTCTGCAATCAGGGATCACTCCCGGGGGCTTGGGACCATCTGTGGTTCCAGGAATCGAAATCAGGTTGGTCAATTGCAAGGAAAATTCCATACCCACTGTTCTAATTTCTTGGCCCTTAGAATTATATTTTAAAACATCAATTCATTCTCTCATAGCTTTTCTTAATGTTTACAGAAACCTTTAATTTAACGCTTGCAGTGCACATATATGAATTCTTTGAGACATAGCTATGTTTCAAACATTTTCAACTCACCATTATTTGAGAGTGCTCTCTTATGCCTTAGTAAGCAATGCATTAGGGATGGGGCAGCAAGAGATATCCAACTAAATGAAGATAAATAGATTTAGATGAATCATATAAATAGGTGAAAATCCATTATTCCAAAATAATAAAATAAGTGGTTTTGAGAAGCATTGAATGAAATACCCTAACAATTGCACCAAACTTTTAAAAAAATGCTGTGCAAATTCAAAAGTTATTCAAGTAAATGCAAATGTTAAACCCAATGGTCCAAGACACAATTATTATTTTTGTTTTACTAAAATGTTCTTCATACTTGGAAGAGCTAACTATTTTTCAATACACATGTTCGAGTAATATCAAATGTGTTTTATGGAGTATAAAGTAGTTCTTGTCGTTACTTAACTTTCTCCTCGGCTTAATACTTATCTTTCAATTACACACTGGGTAGCCTTCTTCCAAATGAAATAGCTACATTCCTTTCCCTCTAGCATCAGAACTATCACAAAATCCTGCCTCTTTTTCTTCCTAATAATTCACTATATAATTCATTTATTTCCTTTTCTACTCCCACACACCGGTTGTGTTGCAATTATTCTCAGCTGGCATATGGGGCTATTTTCCATACTGATAATTACCAGAGCAGAGCAAAGAGTTGTGACTCAATTTGTTTAAATGTGTCTTTAATTTGTTTGACAACACGGATTTTCGAAGTCTATGCAATCTTTCACTGTAAATTAAATTTTAGCACCATTTATGTAGTTTTAGTAAGACTTATTTCACTACAGAATAAAATAAGAATGGAAGTAAAGTGATAATGAATGAAACAATGCATTTGAATACGTGAAAATTTTCCATATCCTGTTCTTGGGACTTTCTGTACATGATTCATTTAATCTTTACCAAAACCATATGAGGTAAGTTCTTTTATTAACATCATCACTCACACAGAAGGTTACTAAACTTCATGTTCCCACAGTAATTGGCAGAATTATTTCCCTTTTTATTTTTTGAAGAGATCTTCTAAGATCGTGCTTAGGAGCCTAGAATCTAGAGTGAAACAGATTGGTGCTCTGTATAGAGATCTCTGTAGCACTGTCCTCCGGTTGTTCATCCATTTGCTGAGCGGGCACCAGTAACGTCTCCATTGTGATGCTTGTTACTGTGTTTGGCATATCGAATATGTCACGGGGAACTTGCCAGGCTTGGCTGTGGGGCAAGATACTCTTGGTAGCTTGCCGGGCTCTCCGAGAGGGGCAAAGGAATCGAACCCACGCTAGCTGTGTGCAAGACAAATACCCACTGTGCTATCGCTCCAACCCCAACCTTATTGCAAGCAGCTAAATTAAAACCTTAATAAACACATAAACTTCACATTCTGCTATGCTGCTGTCACCCTGCATCCTAAATCTTATATCCCATCTTTACTTATGATCTTATTTGTAAGTGTATTCTCCCCAATGCCTCCTCTTCTCCCTGTCATATATAGTCATCTATGACTCCAGGCACCAGCAACACCTTCAAGATCCTGTACTGACACTCCGCTTTGCTTATCTCCCTCTCCTGGATATTCATCTTAGGACAGGAAATGAAGAAGAGTTTGTCCATTGGATACAATGCCTCAGCATAAATTGCTTTTTGTAGTCTGCTTTCCTAAAATCATCAAGATGGCAACAGGGCAGATCACTGTGCTAGAATTTTCTAGAACGTCGTGCATGCTTGGGAACAGGGGAAGAGGGAGAGAGATTTAAAGAGTCTCGTGGAATTCAAAGAGTACATTTCAGTTAATACATTGCGAGGAGCTCAGACGGGGGGAGTTTCGAATCCTGGTTGGGGTTTTTGTTGCTTTGTTGGAGAGTTTGCCTGAAAGACCATCGGACTCCAGGAGCGCAATGATGCTATAAGGGGAACAGTCCCCAGCCCCAGCTGGCTGCACAGCCAGCCACAGAAGCCTTTTCCAGGCCCCGGCCCTTGCTGCCAGGCCCCCCAGGACCACAAGAGCTGGGCCACCGCAGCGTAGGGTCCCAGAGAGGAGGCTGAGGTCATGAGGAGCACTGGATGGAAGAGAATGAGCAGGCACAACGGGGACTCGTGTGCCAAAATCCTCCCCTCATTGTACCCAAGAAAGAGCTTGTTGCAGGTGATGGTGCCCTGGTAGAAAGAGATGACGTAAGGCAGTTCAAAGCCACGGGACCGCGTGGGGCCACGGCCTGCTGCCACCTGGCAGCCCCTCGCCCCCGGCGCAGCCTCCGGGACTCTCCGGACTCGGTCCACTGCTGCAGCTTCGTTGCCGGCCACTGGGGCTCGTGTCCAGCCCAACCTTCCTTCTTTCCTGCGTGATGGTCCCGTTAGGGTCACGCGGCGGCTGGCCAAGGGTCGTGCCACACATCATCACCAGCACGGTGGTCTAGGAAACGAAGGGCTCACGGATTCAGATGTTCCAAAATTCCCAGGAACCGAAAAAGGGCACGTGCGTGGCACGCCCGCACATTCTGTCACCCCCTGCACGTGCAGCCTAATGACGACGAACATAGCAGCGTTGCTCAGCACAGACGCTCGCTGCGATCAGCTCTTCAAGCGTCCCAGCAAAGGGGAAGTTGAGCAGAAGAAAGAGTAAGGAGAATGGCAGGGAAGCATGGCAGGAAAACGAACTGAAAACGACGTTTTCAAAACGTATTCAATGCGAATCGAATATGCATCCGTGTTTGAACTACGTCCCTTCCCTGCGCTGAAAGTAAATGTCACGTGACTGGATACAGGCACTGAGTCATGAACATGACGCAAGACTGCAGCCACTTAATCTCAATCCTCGGATACCAGTCAGTAAAAAATTTCACTTATTTAAGTAGGAAAGTCTTCATGATTGTCATGCTTTCTTCTCCTTTACCCCCACCCTCTTCCTCTTACTAGTTGCCTGTGAAAAATTTTATTTCCATTTCACTTTATGTGTAAATGTATCACATACGATTTTGACAAATTCATTATACTTGCTTTATAAAAAAATTTGAAATTGTTATTTCTACAAATTACAGATTAACCTGGTTTTTACATATTTTATCAAGATAAACTGAAACATATAGAACTGCCATGCTGTTTGAAACCTCGAGACAGTTTGAAAGTGAACAATTTTTTGTGATACCTATAAAATACGTGTTTGTGTTTGTAATAGAAAGAAATTGGTCATAGAGCTGTTTCCAAGATTTATTTTCTAGGTGTTGTGTAGATGTCAACTATTTACAGAAAGTGAGGAAATTAATTTGCAATCAAGAAAAATATAATACTGAATATATAAAGATTTTCCTGATTTTGTATAATTTTAGGTTCAGTCCTTTATAAAATCATAAACAAATTTTGATACTATGATAATTATTTCTAGATGAATATTAGATTTTTATCTGAAGTTATGTATTCTGTTTTATGTATAATAAAATGTATTAAAATTCTGATGGTAGAAAATTACCTTTAAGTATATGTTTTTGTGTATTACTAATATTTAAATTCTGATGAATCATTTTTAGTATAACATTTTATTTTATTTTTAAACTTAATGTAGTTCTGGCATGTTTTCTGATATTTTTTCTTAATTTTTCTAGTTTTTGATTGAGGTAATTGTTCATAAGAGTGAAAACATTTATGTTTTAGAGGACAATATTACCTTATCACACAAAATCCAAAATGCCAATATCCATCACCACTGTTCATCAAAGCCCACGTTTTTTTTATTCCCTTTTCCCTTGAATCCAACACACACCCAGCTTGGTAACTTGAGTTTTGTTCTAGTCTGAGAACTTGTTATCATTGGATATTTTCTATTTCCTTTCTTTGTGCTTTTTAAAACAACTATAAATAATACATAGTATTTGTCTTTTCCTTCTGACATATAGTTTTTTCCACTTTCTGACTTATTTTGCTAAGTGTGAACACCTTGAAGTTTATTCTTGTTGTTAAAAAAAGCAAAATGCATCCTTTTCACAGCTGAGTAGTAATCCATTATGCATTCGTGACATAACATTAAAAAATCCTGATTCTTTTTCCTGATTGGTTTTTGATTTGCCATATTTGGAAGGATTCAAGGGCTAACACTTAGCTCTATGCTCAGAGGTCATTTGTGACAATGCTTAGGGGCCATCAGACAAAGGTGGGTCTTATCTTTTATCTGATATATTCAGTCAATGCTACAATTTCTGTATCTAAAAAAAGTTGGTGGAATTTAAATTGCTTCCATAATGTTGGCTATAAGTAGGCTTACCTATTTTATCCCATTAGTATTTCTGTGTTTTTAGGATAGAAATATCTTTTTTCCAGAAAATGAATCTTTATATAAAAATAGAAAATACCTCCCATCCTTACAATTTCATTCTGCTTGTCTTCTTATTTTGTTTTAATCTAAATGGATAAACTATTTTTAAAATTCCTTGTAATAAAGGTTTGGTAATGGTAAAATTCTTTAGTCTTTGTTTTTTGAAAAGTCCTTATCCCTCAGATCTGAAAAGGAATCTCACAAGACTCTCTTGTAGGAAATAATATTCTTGGCTAGAATATTTTACCTGAGTCATTTGAGTACATTATTCCTCCTCCTCCTGGCCTATAAGTTTCTGCTAAGATGTTTGGGGATATATTAATTGGTCTACCTGTAATTTCACTCCTATATGATTTACAGAGAAACCACACAAACAAAATTTTAAACAAATAATATCAAATTTCTGGTTAAAAGAATAAGGGGATAAATGATTTTAATTACATAAAGGTGTGAATAAGATGCTTACCATTTTCTTTATTCTTGGAAGTGTAAACCTAAACTATTTTCAAAAAGCAATACTGGCTGGTACCTGAGCAATAGTCCAACAGGTAGGGCCCTTCCTTTGCAAGCAACCAACCTGACTTTGATCCCCCAAATCCCACATGGTTCCCTGAGCAGCACCAGAAGTAATTCCTGAGTGCAGAGTCAGGAGTAACCCCACATCGCTGGATGTGACCCATCCCCTCCAAAAATAAAGCAAAAAAAAAAAAGCAATATCAGAAATACTTATGAAACCTGGAATATTGAGGCAGCAGTGCACACTAGGTGTCACTGGTTTTCATATTGCAAGAATAGTCCACCTGCTTGTTTAGTTAATCAATACTAGTTCTATTACCAAAGTCACTAAATTTCATTTTCAATCTCTTGAAGGCAAGAGAGAATATGATAAGAGAGAACAGGAATAGAACAGAAACTAAGCATTCACCATCATACAGAGAAGTCAGCTCGAGTATCCTTAAAATGCCTCTATCAAAACTGTTCAATTTTTCACATTTATTAGTCAACTTTAATCTTCAATATCCAAGATCATTTGAGTGGGAGTTTCATTGATGAACAGACGTCACTGAAGAATTTTGGTGCAATATTAGCTAGATACATTCTTTCAAATTGTTTTAAAAGGCAAGCTTTTAATATAGTCAAACATCTTAATAAGGGAAGTTGGCCACTACTTACATGAAATTTGGCTAGTTCATTAGGAGTAATGTTGTCTTATTATTGGCAACAGAGTTATTATCTTGACTCACTGAAAATCTGGTTCTCTTAAAGTCACTAAATGACCAGTAGAAAAGCTATGTGTATAATAAAGATGACATGAATCATTTTGTCCTATCCCCAGAATTCAATTTTTAAATATTTTAATATATTATATGCTTCGATTTTCCTGAGAACAAATAGTGATTATCTTCTTTAACTTAGATTCCTAATTTTTTCTTTCCTTATCTTATTAAATTATTCTAGTCCAATTACTAATTCTAGTCTTTCCTTCTAATGTTTCCTTACAATAAATTTTAGTCTTTATAAAACCCAATTTTTTTATTAATTATAAATCATAATTCATAGAATAAGTGTGTATTATAGGGTAAAACAGAAAGTAATTCCCTTTTTGTCTTCATATGACAAGTATCTTCAATCCGATATAAGCTACAGGATTTTGGAAAAATTCTTGTTTGAAAATATTGTAACCAGTGAATATTGTATATAAATTCTGGGAAATTGTCTATTTAATATTACATAAAGATGAATCTATTTAAATCCTTCAGTTCCCTTTTTTATTGAATTTTATTTTGCTTTTCTAACAATCAAGACAATGTCTATATTAACCTTAATAGCATCGTGATGGTTACTAGAACAAATAATAATTCCTCTTGATAATCTTTCATGTAGAGAAAACTATTGGAGGATATTGAAGATCTTTTCTGATAAAATGATTGCTTTCACAAAAAATTGTATGCAGATATCTGCAGACAGATATGTATCTTAATAAACAGGAATCTATCAGGAGCCCTAGAAACATCTGAGCAAATCTGATGTTTCATTGTATCCAAATTGTGATAGCTTTCAGTTAACAAAGCAATATTATTTATTTTTGATTTTTGTTTCACTCCCAGCTGACTTCAGGGTTTATTCTTGTCTTTGTGCTCAGAAGTCATTCCTGATGGTGCTGAGGGGACCAGAAATTGAACCAATTGGCCACGTGCCAGACAAGTGCTTTATTCAAGCCCCTAAAGTAATTATTATTTTTTACTTGCTGTATATTTTTTGTGCATGATATATGTGTACCTGAACTTAGGTACCACAGAGCAGCATGGTACTTTTGTCTTAAATGTTACCAAAATAATAGAAAGATTTGCTTTTATAGTGATTTTCCTTTGCGATACCATATGCTTTTATGTATCTCAGTTTCATATTCTAGTAAGTAAAATAAAAAGGTTCAGTAATAATTTTCAATTAGCAAATTGTTGTAGTATATACAATTAAGTTAATTAAAATTATACATAGTGACTACTTTCTTATTCTAGCTCAGTATGAATAATCGGTTATCAAAATAACTACACATTTGCGGAATACAACAGTAAACAATTTGCAGTCTTCAAATGTGCCCCTATGAAGAATTTATAATCGCTCCTATATAAGCACTGACATGTTACCTAGTAGTCTGATCTACTGGTACTTTCCTGAAGTCTACAAGGTGGTACTATACATTTAACACTCTTCTAGAGATTCTCCATGATCAATAACGCCTATTTATACTTAAAATAATACCTTAGTATTTTCCTGAATTCTAAGACATAATTGAAGTGTCAATTAATATAAGATATAGTCCATGTAACATAGGACTATGTAATGTGGACTTACGTGTGAGCTAGAATGCATATGACCTGAATGAAAACAACAATTGTCACTACCATTTCCAAAAGCAAAGGAAAAGAATACAGTAGTCAGACTTTGGGATAGATATGTGGACGGAGGATGATATTTTGAGCCAAAAATTTTGCTCAGTATTTCTTAAAAATACAATATTAATGGTATTTTAAATTATGTACATGAGAATCAGACTCTAGTATAGGAATGAGGTTCATCCACTCCAATAAGCTCTTCTCTCTGAGAGACAATTCATTAATTTTTGCTGAATTATTAAGGGAGCTATACTTTTCAGTTCAAACAAATCTTAATAAGTAGTAGTTTGATCTTATATGGAGTATGTATTTGAATGTGTTTAAATAGCAGACATAAACATTTATTTGAACACTTCTTTTTTTAATCTTAAAATAGCATTTTACAGAAGAAAGCTAATGATTAGTATAAACAGAGAAAATTTTACTTTATGTTTGCAGTCCAGTAATGTCTCAGAAAGACAGCACTGACATTAATTTGATATCCAGCACCACATGTGTTCCCCTGAGCCCTACCAGGAATGATACCTGAGCACAGTCAAGTATTTCACTCCAAGTACAATAATAAATGGAAAAAAAATAATGTTATTCAAATGTTATTCATAATTCTTCCAAATACTCTGAGCAATAAATATTAACATAATACTTGTGTAGTTCCTGCAACAATTTTTTTTAGCTAAGTAAAATTATCTAAGAATTGCCGTCATTCTCTATTCTTCACTTAGAAACAGTTTCCTTTTTTTTTCTGAAAGGATAAATATTTGGAATGCCTTTCGAAGCCCTTGAGAAGTCCATGTTCTTCTTGGAACACATATTTCTCTCCTCTGCTTCTTTCATTCTGGAGAGACAATGTGTTCTCTCTAGAGCACATATTCCTTTTTCTCTCCCCTCATATATTTCTACGTAAATTTCATTAGAGACTATTTTGTTTCATTAAAAAGTAGCAGAAAATTTTGATTACAAAGAAGTAATAAGAGAAATTATAGCATTTGAAATAATAGCAAATATAAAGAAATGTCATCAGGTACTGTTTGGTGGTCAATAAAAGTAAAGAGACACCCATCCTAATAACAACTAGAGTTGTTCAGATGCAATCAACTACCATATGTTACATCTAATGTCCAAAAAATATATATTTTAAAAAAGCTATTCATTATGAGTTGGGGAATGAAGGTAGAGAGGGCCAAGGATTGAGACAGTTTGTGGTATTTACTTGAAATAAAAATAATTTAAAGGATGATTTTGCTGTCAGAAAAGTTGTTAGGTTAAAAGAAAAAAAAATCACATATTATCTTGTGATGGCTAGATCGGATCGGTTTAAATAACACAGTTCTCTTCAATTTATCAGTACCATCATACACACTGACTTTCTTCAGCAATATTTATTTGTAGGGCTGCACCAGCACAGGCTAAAATGATTTGATACAACGGAAATGTGTCTTCCCCAGAGGTGTTTACTGAGGATAGGTGTAGAACATTTTCTAAGGTAGTGTTGAAATACTGTAAAAAATAAAAAAGTTTTAAGAGACATTCCGATCTAAACTCTATGTTATTATACCTGTTCACTATGTGTCTTGGACTACACAGATTTTCAATTATTTTATTATAGACAATATTATCATACTTAGGAGAATATGAAAGCTTAAAAGAAAAGGAAGTTTTGTTTATATAAGTTAAGCCATTACTAATTCTACATTCATATATTTTGAATGAGATCTTAGGGCTTAAGTCTTTATGTAACTTGTAATATTAAAAGTATAATCGAAGTTCATTTGTCTTCTTTTCCTATCCATTGTCATTGACTTCAATCATCTTTCTGGTAAGGAAGTAAACTAAAAACCAAACATGTATATGAATTACACGTTTTTCCACTTCTGTGAGGTCTATTACAAAATTTCGCAGAACACAGCAGAGACATATGCATCATAATATTTCAAAAGTTGCAGGTGGCCGGTCTTCTTCCACCATAGGTCAGTGACTCGAACCCGGGACTTGGCTTTCTCCTCGAACGTGCCCCAGGCGTCCTCTAGGACACTGGGATGTGCACCATCCCTGAGCCTCTTCCTGTTCATCTCCAACACTGTGCCTGGTCTTCTTCCACCCCCAGGTTGTACCCTCAGGGGGCGTGGCCTCTGTAGAAGTGGGCAAGGCCAGGTAAGAAGTGGCCGTGGCCTAATTATGGGTGCGCCAATGCTCACGCAGCCAGATAGTTTACCCATACCCAGAAATCTTGTGTAACATCTCAGTCTCTGTACTTCCACACCAACATGAAGAAATGCAAATCCTCAGCACGAGGGGAAGATGATGAAGAGTCCAGAAGCCTCAGTAGGTGCTACTCACAAAAGGGACTTCTCTGAGAAAGAATTCAGATATGAAGTTATCAAGATGTTCAATAAACTCAATGAAACAGTGAGACAGATATCCTGTAAATTGAAGGAAGACATGAAAGAGACAATGGATCAGACAATCGAGAAAATCCGGGAAGAAATGAGAGCAGAAATTGGAAAGCTAAGCACAGAAATGTCATGAATAAAAGATTCCATAGATGAAATAAAAAAACTGAACTGAGTCTGTACCCTCAACAGTAGAATTGTCACAGCTGAAGACAGAATCAATGAGCTGGAATATCAGCTACACAAAGCCAAAAGACAATAACAAACAATGGAAGAGACCTCAAAATAGCTCTAGAGCAAATCAGAGTCCTAGTAGATGATTCCAAGAGAAACGATTAGAATCCCTGGAGTACCAGAAGGTCAGGGAAACAATCCCAGTGAAAAAGCCATAGTTAAACAATTCATTGCTGAAAACTTCCCAGAGCTGGACAATGCAGCCATTCAGATTCAAGGAGCGTGAAAGGTGCCAGCTAAAAGAGACCAACACAAAAATACTCCAAGACATATAATAGTTAGAATGATGAATGTCCCGAATAGAGACACAATACTGCAAACAGCAAGGTCAAAGAAGGAAATCACATACAAAGCAACCCTTAGATTCACAGCAGACCTATCAGAGGAAATCCTCCAAGCCCGAAGGCAATGGTGAGATATAGTGAAAAAACTCCCTGAAATGAATGCTTCACCAAGAATATTCTATCCAGCTAAACTGTCACTCAAACTCGAGGAACAGTACATAATTTTCCAGATAAATAGCAGCTCAGGAACCACATAGATTCAAAACCAAACCTAAAATAAGGGCTAAAGGGGCTACTGTAAGATAAGACAAACCCTAACAGCACAACAAACCCTTACAAAAAGATGGCACAAAACCTCATATCAATAATCTCTCTCAATGTCTATGGTCTAAATTCAACAATTAACAGAGAGAGGCAAAATGGATTCAGAGACAGAACCCAACATTCTACTGCCTACGAGAAAGTCATCTCAACAGTCAAAGCAAACACAGACTCAAAGTTAAAGGATGGAAAACAATCCTGCAAGCAAATAGCTCCCTCAAAAAAGCTGGGATGGCCATGCTAGTATCCAACAACATCAATTTCTGGTTGAAAAAGATTAGAATGGACAGCGAAGGCCATTTTCTATTCATCAAGGGATACAAACAACAAGAAGAAATCACATTATGAAATGTATAAACACCGAATGAGGGAACATGTAAATATTTAAAACAACCGCTAACACATTTTCAGGAGGACATTGTTAGCAACAGAATAGTAGCCAGAGACTTCAACATTGCCTTATTACCTCTGGGTAGATCAACAAGAAAAAAAACTCAGCAAGGAAATATTGGCTTAGAAGAAAGAAAGAAAAGAGAGTGGTTCAACACTTACACAGGGTTTTACACCCAACAAAGAAAGAATATACATTCTTCTCCAGCACACACGGAATATTTTCTGAAATAGAACGTGTGCTAGGCATTTTTATGGCCAATTAGTATACCACTGTATATGTATATATACCACAGGAGATAAAAATATTATCAACAATCTTTTCAGACCAAGATATACTGAAGTTAGAAGCGAATCAAACACAGACACGGAGAATCAAAGCAAACACTTGGGAATTAAACTTTGGTACATCTACACAATGGAGTATTATGGAGCTGTTAGAAAAGACAAAGTCATGAAATTTACATACAAGTGGTACTACATGGAAAGTATCATGCTAAGTGAAAGGAGTCAGAAAGACAGGAACAGACATAGAAAGATTGCATTCATCTGGGGAATATAAAGTAACAAAATAGGAGTCTAGACCCAAGAAGAGCTGAGATAAGTAGCAGGAGGTTCACTTCATGGCTTGGAGGCCAGCTGCACATGCTAGGGAAAAGGCAGCTCAGATAGAGAAGGGAGCACCACATAAAGGGTGTTGGGAGGATCCTCCCAGGATGGGAGGAGCATGCTGAAAGTAAACTATAGACCAAACATGATTCCCACTCAATGCCTATTTTGAGAACCACAGCACCCAAGAGGTGAGAGGGAACAAAAGGGAATGTCCTGCCACAGAGGTCGGGTGGGATGGGGTGTAGGGCGGTGGGAGGGATGCTGGGAGCATTGGAGGTGGAGAATGGGCACTGGGGGAGGGATGGGTACTCAATCGTTGTATAACTGAAACCCAAGCACAAAAATTTGCAAGTCCACAACTGTACCTTATGGTTTTTCACTAATAACAATTTAAAAATATATAAAAAAATAAAAATAAAAAAGCAAACATACACTAAAATAGTGTATAAGAAATCTAAAAAATAAAATTAAAATAAAATTTGCAGGTGTATTCTTCTAACTGAAAAAATGTCTCAATAGTGTTCAGCACTTCCAACCCTCCTAGTACTGTAGCTATTTTTTACTTGATCACTTGATCACATGACATCCTATTACTCATCAATTTGCTCAAGTGGGTGCCAATAACGTCTCCATTCATCCCTGTCACGAGCTGTGTAGCACAATGACATTTGCACATTCTAGGAACACGAAGAGCCTCAAACCCATCGTTCAGGGTCTTGACGAAGAAGTCTGACCCTCTCATAGGTGGGCGGCCACGTGATCTTTTGACGTCCCATGGAATCCAGCTGGTAATGGTTCTATTCCAGTAGTCACCTCCAAATCGCATTACGTGTCCAGCCCATCTGATTTTTAATGCCTTGGCAAACGAGACAGTGTCCCTGATTCTTGATCTTCAACAGAGGTCGGATCCCCGGATTCTTTTTCTCACTTGAGTGAAGCCTGATACTCCAAGCACTCCACCACCACCTCTTTTGTCATGTGTCCAAGGAACAGTTCTTCCCCTGTGTCAAAAACTGTGTGATGTGATTGATGCCTTCTCGTCAGACCAATGATGTTGCACTTGATCTTTCACACTTGCACCATCAGGTCCTCGATGGATGCGTCCAATGCCAGCGTATGTGCATTGAAAGTACAGACAGTCACTTTTTTCCTTCATTTTGGCAGCCTAGTTCTGCCCTGAGATTTTATCAGCCTCTCCTTCCTCATCCTTCTTAATGCTGCTGTATCGGTGGCTCTTTCAGGGTCAGGGGAATGAGATCCATTGTATTTACTGGTTTTGGCATGTGTAGAATGAAAATGACCCTTTTTAGGAACACAATTATTTGAGTATTTATAAACATTTACAACTGGAACTACTTCTAAAACCAAGTAGAAAATAATAATGTTGTGGCAGGCATAGTAATACATACACATATAAATGTGGGAAGGTATACTCCTAAAATTTCAATGTAATCATGGTAAATCATCAAAATTCAATTTAAAAGACTATTTCAGTATCTCAAGTAGTAGAATGAATGGCTAGTATGTATTACAAGTGTTTGTACTCGATGCTCAGGGCTGCATGTATCCCCAAATAGTCCAGGGTATGAACATTATAAGAATGCTTATTTAAATGGTGTGTGCTCTTTGTTAGACACTGTGTTAGAACTACAATGCTACAAATGCTATTATTGTAGAAATGCCATAGCTATCAGTATTGTATTTAGTTTTATTATTTTAATTTTTATTAAATAATAAATGTGCAAGATTTTATTGGAATCAACAATACAGTTCTTGCAGGAACTTCTAAATGTTAGGTAGTACTGTCCTCCTATTGTTCGGTTTGCTCAAGCGGGCACCAGTAACCTCTCCATTGTGAGACTTGTAGTTACTGTTCTTGGCATATCGAGTACACCATGGGGAGCATGCCAGTCTCTACCTTGCAGGCAGGATAATCTGGGTAGTTTGCCGGGCATTCCGAGAGAGATGGAGGAATCGAACCCGGGTTGGCCACATGCAAGGCAAAAGCCCTACCTTCTGTGCTATCGCTCCAGCCCCAGTGTTAGGATGCCAATGTACATTGATAATGTACAATGTCATTTCAGTAGTTTTTTTCATACTGGAATCCTACAAAATGCTATGTAGCAATGAAATTATTCACGATCCTCTCTAGGTCAATGTTTAGTTTTCAAGTAACCAGAAGTTCGTTAAGTGTGTGGAGTAAAATGGTGTTTAAAGAAGAGTTGAAATTTCACAATTTAATTGAAGCAAGTATTCGAATAAATGTAAATTGGCAAGAGAGAATGCCATTAACGATCTTTTACCTTAATCATTTCTCTTTTACAGTGAGCATCTATTTCCCATACATTCTGTAGTGATACTGACATTCAGCATAAGGCAATTTGTGTCTCTTTTTTGTGTTTGTCTAAGAAAATGAAACATGTACAGTGTACTAGGGAGATTGAAAGGGGTATTTTCCAAAATCAATGATCATATCAGAGTGAATCATGTGGCCTGTTTTCCTTGCATGCAGTAGACCCAGGTTCAATTCCTCCTCCCCTCTCAGAGAGCCCAGCAAGCTACCTCGCCCACATGGCTAAGCCTGGCAAGCTACCCTTGATGTATTCAATATTCCAAAAACAGTAATAACAAGTCTCACAATGGAGACGTCACTGGTGCCTGCTCGAGCAAAGCGATGGACAATGGGAGGACAGTACTACTCTGCTATTGCATAAACATCAATTAATAACATATAAAATTCAGATATTCATCATGGAAATTAAATATATATATTTTATAAAGTTTGTATATTTTATAAAGTTCACTGCCAAAGTTGTATTTAACTCTATTATATCAACATTGTTTACCCATTTACTCATTACACCTTTCACCTCTTAATTTCTGGTAACTGCTATATAAATTGTAGTCCAAATGTTTAATTTTGGTTTTATGTAATTTTTTCTCTATATTTGATAGCACAGCGGGTAGGGCGTTCGCCTTACAAGTGGCCAACATGGCCGACCCGAGTTCGATTCCTCCGCCCCTCTTGGAGAGCCCGGCAAGCTACCGAGAGTATTCAATATGCCAGACACAGTAACAACAAAGTCTCCAATGGAGACGTTACTGGGCCCGCTCGAGCAAATCGACGAATCGACGATCAACGGGAGGGCCTTTACCTTTACCTTTACCTTTTTATGCATGAGTAAAATCATACAGTTTTATTTTTTTCTATGGATGTTTATGATGAAGCATGATATTCAGTAGGTTTGTCTACATTTTTTAAAATGGCAGGATGTGGCATTTTTTATGGCCAATTATTATACCATTTTACATGTATATATACCACATCTTCCTTATCCAGTTATGTATTTAAATAATTTATAGTCATTTTACTTTATTTTTGATTTGGGGGCATAGTTTTGCCTCTGTGCTCAAAAGATTGCTCTTGGCAGTGCCATGGAGATCATATGCAGTGCTGAAAATCAAATCAAATTCTGCCACAAGCAAGGCACTTGCCTTGTCTTCTTGTATTTACAGTTCTTTACGTTTGCTACAATAAATATAGGAGACTGAATTTAGATCTTTATATTATGACTTTTACATGTCACAATTCATCTTCATATTTTTGCAATTTTTAAAAATATTTATATAATAAAAGTACATGTATTCTATATTTCTTTTGCTAAAATTGTTCTTTCATTTTAATTTAATTATAAATTTCTAAGAATTTGAAAAATATTTTTACCAGAAAATACTGTGTAAACTTTGCTTAGATTCCCCAGTGCTTATATTTTGACTAGTATTAATACTAATATAAAAATTGATATACTAATAATCAATCACCACCAGGATCTCACCATTCTACAAAGAAGTAATCATCCATGTCAAGAGAGGGGTTTGGCAGGGTGATACCATTTCCCCAAAAGTCTTCAGTGCCACCCTCGAGAACATCATGCGACGACTGGAATGGGAAAGAATGGGTGTGAAGATAGATGGTTGGCAACAACACCACCTCCGCTTTGCTGATGACATCGTTCTAATAACACCAAACATCTGCCAAGCAGCATAACTACTGACCGACTTCGGCGGTGAGTGTGGAAAGGTCCGATTACAACTGAATCTCAAAAAGACAATGTTCATGAGAAACAGTCTTGTTCCTGATGCTCCATTCACTCTCAACGAAACCACCATCTCCAAATGCAACAGTTATATATACCTAGTTCGAGAAATCAACATGATGAATGACCTGGCACCTGAGTTATGCAAGAGGAAGAAAGCGGCTTGGAATGACTTCAAGAGCGTTGAAGAAATAACTAAGAGGACAAAGAACCTCCAGCTCCGAGTACATCTCTTTGATTCCACTGTTCTTCCTGCATTAACATATGCCTCAGAAACCTGGGGCCTACGAACACAGGATGAGAATGCTATTTGGGTCTCTCAAAGAGGAATCGAAAGAGCTATGCTTGGACTATCACATCACTCAAATGAGATAGAATCTGGAGTTCCAATCTCCGTCAACGCTCAAGAATCAGGGACACTGTCTCATTTGCCAAGGAATCAAAAATCAGATGGGCTGGACATGTAATGAGGTTTACAGATGACCGGTGGACTAAAGCCATTACTGACTGGATTCCACGGGACATTAAAAGATTGCGTGGACGTCCACCTAGAAGATGGTCAGACTTCTTCGTCAAGACCTTGAATAATCGGTTTGAGGCTCTGCATGTTCTTAGAATGAGTAGATGCCATTGGGCTACACTATCACGCAACAGGGATGAATGGAGACGTTACTAGCACCCACTTGATTAAATCGATGAATAACGGAGTATCAAGTGATCAAGTGATTAAGTGATACTAATAATCAATAAATTGATATTGAACTTATTTCAAATTCTACCAAATTCTACTGACTTTACTCATCTTATAGTTTATGTGCACATTTTAGAGATGGAATTTGGTTTCATGTGTATATTAATATAATTATCTCCATTTCATGATCTAACAACTCAAGATTTTCTTTTGCTATTACTTTATCATCTTACACACCATATAATACTGCCCCTAACTCTAATTTTTTGTTTCCTTTTAAATAATGAAAACTGTCACTGTCACTGTCCTCCCATTGTACATCGATTTCCTCGAGCGGGCCCAGTAACGTCTCCACTGGAGACTTTGTTGTTACTGTGTTTGGCATTTGGAATACGTCATGGGGAGCTTGCCAGGCTCTGCCGTGCGGGCGAGATACTCTCGGTAGCTTGCCGGGTTCTCCGAGAGGGGCGGAGGATTCGAACTTGGGTCGGCCATGTTGGCTGCATGCAAGGCAAATGCCCTACCGCAGTGCTATCACTCCTTTGGCAGCACATATACTGTAGCACTGCTGCACTGTCCTCCCATTGTTCATCGATTTGCTCGAGTGGGCCCAGTTACGTCTCCATTTTGAGACTTGTTGTTACTGTGTTTGGCATATTGAATACATCATGGGTAGCTTGCCAGGCTTTGTCATGCGGGTGAGATACTCTTGGTAGCTTGCAGGGCTCTCCAAGAGGGGTGGAGGAATCGAACTCTGCTCGGCAGGGCTGGCTGTGCGCAAGGCAGACGCCCTGCCTCTGTGCTATCGCTCCAGCACATATACTAAAAAAAAAAAATGAAAACAAATATGTAAATTATATTTCGATAAACTCATTTGGAATCCATTAAAGTTCTTAGGTGTTTACTGTATAGCACTGTCTCTCAGCACTGTCCTCCCATTTTTCATCAAATGGCTCGAGCAGGCACCAGTAACTTCTCCATTGTGAGACTTGATTTTATTGTTTTTGTCATATCGAATGCACCACGGAGAGTTTGCCAGGCTTTGCTGTGCGGGTGCCATACTCTTGGTAGCTTGTGGGCTCTCCAAGAGGGATGGGGGACTCAAAGCCAGGTTGACTGCATGCAAAGCAAATGCCTTACCTGCTGTGCTATCGCTCCAGCCCACAAAAAGTATTATAGTGAGGCTGTGCTTGAGATTTTAGAATAACAGAAAAACCTAAGTAACTGAACAAAATGAATAGAAAGGTTGTTCAGAGACAGGACTGAGATGAAAGCAGAGTTAGATCAAACAATATTCCTCTAGCCCAATGTATTATTAAGATTATTAGAATAGTTACAAGCCTTTTAAACTATTTGTGCTTGTACATGTCACTACAAAATTAAACCTTTTAATAATATTAGCATTGAGAATATAAAAATGTAGGCCAAAGTATTCGGAGAAAATGAAATCACATTATCAAAATATAAACATATTGAAATATAATCAATTTAATAAATATATCAATTAATTTAGTAACATAATTTAATAAATTCATGGGAAGTATGTTATTTATTACAGGTTGATACTATATATTTGTTCAGATATATGATAATGCTCCAATTCTCCATCAGAGAAGTAGAGGTGTTTTAGAGGTTACACTTGATATGAAGAGTAAGGAATAGAAAAGAGAAAACATACCCCTTAGTATGTTTGAAGGTAGATTTCTGATATGCCAATCAAAGATATCATAACAACAAACCAACATTTACTCTAACATATAGAAAACATTGGAATGCATTAAAAATCAATTTTGGGAAAAGACTAAATTTAATTTAATTTAATAAAACTTTATTAAATTATAGAAAGAACTCAACATATAAGAAGTCAAAGATTCATCTACATATACCAAAATGTTAAGATAGAATGATGGAACACAGAATCATACTTTTGTATTGTTGGATAATACACTGAATTCAAATACCTGAAAAATCAACTAGTTGTATTCATTATAGATACAACTATTTTTAAAATCAGTTCAAGCTCCAACCTTAAACTTCTTTTGTTGTCTCTCATTTCCTTCAAGTTGCCTTTTCTTTGTATTTTTAATAACGAACTCAGGGACATTTTCTACTTTAGATTGTCTAATATATACTATACAGTATAATACTGTATTATGCAGGAAGAGCAATGCTTCATGCTGGCCTATTGAACCTAACATCTCTTGAAAAGGACAGAGGAAAATGAGATAACCAATGATATGTTCGCCTGAGACACCAGTTGGCTTTACTTCAGACTCAGTTTGGATTCCTTATACACACTCTTTCGTTTATTTGAAACTTCATTTCAATAAATGGAAGATAATAGCGACTTTAGAATTCCTTTTTATAAGTTTCAAAAAAGAAGGCATGAACCAGTCCTACCTCAGGTTAGAAAAATAATAATTTTCCCTCAAATCAAGACACTTACACCAGAGTTAGTCCGACCTCAATGACAGTTGCCGAGATCAAAAATAGGAGAGTAGTGATGGACGGGAAGCTTGTTCAGAATTTACTGCAGTGGGTCAGGGTCTGGAACCTGCGATAAATAACGTAAAGTTTAGGATCACTTTTAAACCTTAAAACTACATTCCAGAGTATCAACTGAAGGATGCAAGACTACTACTAGGCAATTTGTAGTAAAACAAAGCACAGTCCCACATCCTGACGAGATGCATGGGGAACAAGAAATGATTACAATTGTAAGATTGAAAGGGGAAAATGGTTTCTGTTACACTGCTAAGAGTCATGGCTCATATCAGGGAATCAGCACAGATGATGACAGCAAATTTCAGAGTCTATTAGAGACTTAGAGTTATCTCAGAGGTACAAAGTTAGCACTTATGGGCTCTCCTAAATTTCAGGAAATAACTTTTAACCCTTTACTCAATCCATGAGCATGAATGACATTTTCTTTACCAATTTAGTATTATAATAGTCTATAACAGATTGGTATATAAGAATACCAAAGAAATAAAGTTAATTTTATTAGTACATTAGTACATTAGTTAATTTTATTAGTACATTAGTCCTGCCAGGGACTCCACGCCAGGCTGTTTTCACTCGGAGTGCCCCAGAGGGGAGTGGGCGAGAGTCCTCCCCGCCCCATGGGACCCAGCCTCGACAGCAGACCTCCATTACCCAACCTCAGCCATGCTCCAGGCCATTTTCCAGACATATCATAAGTTACTTCCTACCCATTTCCCACAATTACCACACCATGGTTTTTTTTTTTTTTTAATAGTTTATTTCTTTATTGAATCACTGTGGGAAAAGTTACAGAGCTTTCGGGTTTAGGTCTCAGTCATGCAAGTATCAAACACTTTTCCCTTTACCAATACCCATTTTTAACCGTGAACCCCAATAGAACCCCACCTCCCACCCCTCCCAATTCCTGTGAGGCAGATGAGTTCTAGTTAATACTCTATCTACTTTGACTAGATACATTGTTTTGATAGAAGATGCACAATTATTGTTTAGAGTTTACGTCCCCCCCCCCCCCCAATCAGATATGCTGAAACAGTGTTGTGAAATGATTTGCTTTCTACAGCTTGGTTTAAGAATAAAATGATGTCGCGCGGCCGCGTGGTTTTGGATTTCTGCTGTTTCACTTATTAACCCTGGAAGTATTTCTATTAAAAGTTAGATAGTTAAGAGATTGGTTTCTGTGCTCTGGAGTCTTGGCTGTGCCGGAGAGCCGCTCGTGGGGGGCAGCTGGTGACCTTGGTCGGGCGTGAAGGACGGCCCAGAACGCCCTCCTTCCCATGAGGCCCCTGCTGCCCCCCGCCCCCGGCTCAAACCTGCTGTCCACAAGGCTCCCGTGCAGCCGCCATCGTTCTTTCCAGAGAGGAGCTGGCGAGCAGGACAACACCCTTTCCCCTCCGGGCAGGCTTGGTGGCGCTGTTTAACACATAGTCCATTTGCTTTTCTCCTCCAAGTGAGTGGTTCTCTGTGCTAAGTCCTTGTGCCTCCGGGGCCGTGGCCGTGCCGGAGAGCCGCTCGTGGGGGGCAGCTGGTGACCTCGGTCGGGCGTGAAGGACGGCCCAGAACGCCCCCCTTCCCATGAGGCCCCTGCTGCCCCCCGCCCCCGGCTCAAACCTGCTGTCCACAAGGCTCCCGTGTGGCCGCCATCTTTCTTTCCCACCACACCATGTTTAATGGAGTTCAGACAGTAGGCAACAAATCATAGAGAGAAATAAATAGATACATACATAAATCATATTTATAAATATATATTTATAAATATATATATATATTTCTATTATATATATGCTTCTTGGAGAGCACGGCAAGCTACCAAGAGTATTCTGCCGTCAAGGGCAGAGGCTGGTAAGCTCCCTGTAGCATATTCCTTATGCCAAAAGCAGTAACTATAACAGATCTCATTCCCTTGACCTGGAAAGAGCCTCCAATCTTTGGGAAAGACAAGTAAGGAGAGGCTGCTAAAATCTCAGGGCTGGAATGAATAGAGACATTACTGAAGCCCGCTCGAGTAAATCAATGAACAAAGAGATGATGGTGATGGTATTGCTGGTAAAGTAATGCCCAATACGTATTAAAAGGTAACTCAATTGGAGATCTGCTAAATAAATATATTGAATGTGAGCTAACTAATGTATTTCTCATTAAAACCTTAATGCTAAAAATAAGTATCTTATTTTTTTCTCATAATTTGTGTAACCTGTCTGAGAGGTTAAATTTATAGCATTAAATTTCATATAAATTTATATGAAAAAAGACTGATTTTAAATGAGCTTTATATTAAAATAAATAAAGTTTTAGAAAACATATATTACCCTGATTAGCTACTTTCTCAATGTCCATTTTTATTGGTGGTGTTTCATGTAGCTGCAGAATTATATTCACTTAAGTTGCCTAGCTACCTTTTTTGGTTCCAAGAATGAAAACATTTAGTAACTAAAAACAAATGAAATAGAGAAAAGAAGTATTATGTTCAGCCAACAGTTTATGTGCTATGCATTCAGGAAGCAAAATGTTCTTCCAGTATATTATCAGAACAATTTTGCTAGTGCAAAATCGCCATCAAGAACAAATAGTTTCTGACACTGCTATTGCCAGACATGTCACTTACCTTTTGAAGTTTAATCTGTCACTATCACTGTCCTCCCGTTATTCATCGATTTGCTCGAGTGGGCCCAGTAACGTCTCCATTGGAGACTTTGTTGTTACTGTGTTTGGCATATCAAATACAACACGGGTAGCTTGCCAGGCTCTGCCATGTGGGTGAAATACTCTCGGTAGCTTGCCGGGCTCTCCGAGAGGGGCGGAGGAATCGAACTCGGATCAGCTATGTTGGCTGCTTGCAAGGCAAACGCCCTACCGCTGTGCTATAGCTCCAGCCCTTTGAAGTTTTCAGTTATAAAATTTTCATTGAATAGGGGCTAGAGAGATCTTACAGGGGGGTAGGGTGCTTGCCTTTTTCCTAACCTGACTTTGATCCCTGGCACTTCAGAGGGTCTCCTGAGCCCCACCAGATGTGATCCCTGAGCTCAGAGAGAGGAGCAAACCCAAAGCAACACCAGGTGTGTCCCCAAACCATTAAATAATGCATAAATATGTGTACTCACATATGTAAATGTGTGAAATGTTAAAAAAATCTTTTGGACAAAATGCAATATAAAAACACTCTCTAGTGAAATTTTAAGGTTGTGAAAATATTTTAAATTATGCTAAATTTAGCACAGAATTAAAGAAAATTTTAATAGTAAAGTTGTTTGTTCATAGGTGAATAGTTTAAAGTATAAAATATTGTTTGTTGACCTAAAATATGAACTTGTTAGATCATTTTGTTAAATATATTTGTATCCTATTCACAAATTAGTTTTGAAGATTAAAGTTAACTTTTTTCATAAATTCAGCTAAGTATGTACTTCTCTTAATAAATAATCGCGTTCTTCAACTTAAAACAGCTTTTAAAAAATTAAAAGTGTGATAGCACAGCGGTAGGGTGTTTTGCTTGCACACAGCCAACATGGCCGACCCGAGTTCGATTCCTCCGCCCCTCTCGGAGAGCCTGGCAAGCTACCGAGAGTATCTCGCCCCACTGCAAAGCCTGGCAAGCTCCCCGTAAGGTATTCGATATGCCAAACACAGTAACAACAAAGTCTCACGATAGGGATGTTACTGAGCCCGCTCGAGCAAATCGATGAACAACGGGAGGACAGTGACAGTGAAGGTGACTCTTAAATGTTGATGCCCAACCCGAACTTTTAGGATGAGCCCAGGGAGACTGACCCGCAAGCAGGCAGGAACACAGGCCCCATGAAAATGGGCAAGCCATGACTCGGTGTCTGGACTGGTTTGGGACGGGTTCACATCTCTTCCTTTGGCTGCCTTCTAGTTCTTAGTGTCTCACAGAAGCGACCTTCCCTTTCTCACAGATCCCTAACCCAACTCAGCTTTGGAATGCAGACATTCTCCTCACACCCCTTATCACTCCACGGGTAGGGCCTGTAGCTCATGGTGCCAGGCTGCTCCGAACTTGCGATCCTCTGTGGAGTCTTCGACCACTGGGCTTGCAGATGTGACTGAACAATGCAGCCTTGATGTCTTGATGTCCCTCCTGGAAACCCTTTCCCCGTTAATGATTTCTTTGTACTGAGTGCATTAGGTAATTGTACCTAGGACCGTAAATAAAAGAAGCCATGGGATTCTTCTTCAGTGCTTCTCCTGCAAATCTCATTTCTCTCACGTTTCTTATCTCAGTACCCCCAGCAAAAGATTATTCACACAACACTGAAACATTTGAAAGAAATAATGTACTTTGAAGGTTTGATTTCAAATAGCATATAGAACTTAAAAAATATATATTGGTTTGTTTATTTCGAATTCAGCAAGTTCTGTTCACACTGAATATGTTTATATTTTCAAAAAATAAATTATGAATGGCTGTGGCGCTCTCTCCGCCACCTGTGTTCTATGGTCTCGGCTGCTTCCCCCACCCTGGGGTGGCGGTTGGCAGTGGGCGGATGAGGGAGAAAACGAGGGCCAGGCTGGTTGGTCTCAATTGCAGTTTATTCCAATCCCATCTTCATTCTCTCCTGATTCTTCTGGGTTCTCCTGATTCTGCCCCGATCTTCCCCTTCCCTGATATCCCTCATCCTCCTCTTGGATCCTGCTCCTTCGTACTTACCCTTCCTGCTTCTGCCTCCCCCAGCACACTCTTACAGCCTTAATATATCCCAAAGCATCAGGGGTCAGGGTAATAATTATACGTAGGTGTGGTCATATAATCAACAGAGGTAAAGTCCTTCCCTCAGGGGAAGCTTCTTCTATGACATATTCTCATTCAGTAAGACAACCCACCTAGGAGGAGTGAAATTCCATCTATGTGTATGTTTCTCCTTTCCTTTGTCCAACAGACATGTAAACATTCATAATATTAGTAATTTTGTATGGATACAGTAAGAGATACAATAAGCTTATAGGATTGCTCTTCTGGGGTCATCTCACCATAGATCTCATACTACAGTGCTCAGGCCAGTTAGTTTTTCCTAACCTTAGCAGGGTCCTAATTCAATCATTACTTTTTGTATCATGACAGAATTTGTCCATGACCAGGCTCTTAACTTATAGTTAAGTATTGTGGCGCTCTGGCCTGGCCCATTTCGATGCCTGGGTAGCTCACTGCTTGCCCTGGGTCCCTTCAGTCCCTCGTCGTGACCCTGCTTTTGGGGTGCTAAGAACTAAGGGAAACTAAAGCTTAAGTTGAGAAATCAGATGCCCAAGAGTGAACATTATTTAGAGTCAATTAACTCCCAAGTTACAAAAGCATAGCATAAACTGTCTTCCTGTGTCTAAGAAAAAGGACGTTATTCTGAAGTAACTATGCAAAAGACATAAGGAGAGGAGAAAGGCAATATTTAACTGACAATGCAAGTTCAGTGTCCTTAGAAAGATCTGACCTTAAAAATTAACAGTCTGATTAGGGGATAGAGATGATAGACCAGGTTAGCGAAACTGAGCACAAAGAAGTTACAGATAAGCAAAGGAATGGGAGTAACTCAGGAGCACTGTGATGGGAGTAACCCAATAAACCTAAGCTGCTTATGGCAAGGAAGAAAGGACACACCAATGTTATCCTACAGATGTATATTTTATCACTCCATATGTTTGAAAGCATGAGCCCTTTTCCACATCACTCTCAAGTGGCAAGTCAATTCTTCAGGAGAAATGTGATCTTTGATTTTTACTCGTGGATGTATGTAGATTACCTAATTACATAATCTTAGGTTTTCACTAGCCCCAAATCTGTGCCATTAGCTAAGGCAGAGATAATGAGAAAGCTATTCATTAGACCAGAATTTTTAAGATAATCTATTCATTCACTTAAAATCACTTAACTTCCCGTTAGTCGTCGATTTGCTCGAGCGGGCGCCAGTAACGTCTCCATTTGTCCCTGTCGCGTGCTAGTGTAGCCCAATGGCATCTCTTCGCTCCGGGAACATGGAGGGCCTCAAACCGATCGTTCATGACCTTGACAAAGAAGTCTGACCATCTGGTAGGTGGGCGGCCACGCGGTCTCTTGACATCCCGTGGAATCCAATCAGTAACAGCTCTAGTCCAACGGTCGTCTTTAAATCTCATTACGTGACCAGCCCATCTGATTTTCGACACCTTGGCAAATGAGACAGCGTCCCTGATCCTTGATCGTCGACGGATGTCAGAACTCCGGATTCTTTCTCTCATTTGAGTGAAACGTGATATTCCAAGCATAGCTCTTTCTATTCTTCTTTGGGAGACCTGAATGGCGTTCTCATCTTGTTTGCGTAGGGCCCAGGTCTCTGAGGCATATGTTAATGCAGGAAGAACAGTGGAATCAAAGAGATGTGCCCGGAGCCGGAGGTTCTTCGTCCTCTTAGCTATTTCTTCGACGTTCTTGAAGGCGTTCCAAGCCGCTCTCTTCCTCCTGCGCAGCTCGGGTGCCAGGTCATTTGTCATGTTGACCTCTCGACCTAGGTACACATAGCTGTTGCATTCGGAGATGGTCGTTCCATTGAGAGCGAATGGGGCGTCAGGAACAAGGCTGTTTCTCATAAACATTGTCTTCGTAAGATTCAGCTGTAGTCCTACCTTTCCACACTCACGGTCAAAGTCGGCCAGCATTTGTGCCGCTTGGCTGATGTTTGGTGTTATTAAAACAATGTCATCAGCAAAGCGGAGGTGGTGTAGTTGCCGACCATCTATCTTCACTCCCATTCCTTCCCATTCCAGTCGTCGCATGATGTTCTCGAGGGTGGCACTGAAGAGTTTTGGTGAAATGGTATCACCCTGCCGCACCCCTCTCTTGACATCAACGATCACTTCTTTGTAGAATGGTGAGATCCTGGTAGTGAATCCGCAATACAGCTCACGGAGGATCCTGATGTATTGGGCTTGAATGCCCTGATTGGCTAGGGCTTCAATGACCGCTTCCGTCTCAACAGAATCAAAGGCCTTCTTTAAATCAATGAACGTTAACTCCCGAGAAACCTCAATGAGTTTGGTTATCGTGTGGATATGGTCGATGGTGCTGAATCCTTTGCGGAACCCTGCTTGCTCACATGGTTGTCCTTCATCTAGTGTTCTGCCAATCCTATTCAGGATGACTCGAGTGAACAACTTGTAGATGACAGACAATAGGCAGATCGGGCGATAGTTGCCAATGTCATGGATGTCTCCCTTCTTGAACAGTAGTACGGTCCTGCTGGTTTTCCATTGAGATGGAACCTTGCATTCAGACAGGTAGCGAGTGAAGAGCCGAGCCAGTGTATTGATGAGTACTGACAGCAGGTTCTTCAGGTGTTCAGGTCTGACCTTGTCTGGGCCGGGTACTGTTTGCTTCTTTACTGGCGAAATGGCGTGTCGGATTTCGGAAGGGAGAACGTTGGGAACGACATACCCATCCTGTGGAATTTGGTATGTCGGCAAGTGGACATGGCTATCGAAGAGATTTGAGTAGAAGTCATGGATAATCTTCTCCATTGCCGTTCTGGAGGATGTGATGGATCCATCAGGACGTCGGAGGGCAGTCATCTTAGTCTTATAGTTGGCGAAGGACAGGCGGGCGTTACGAATACTTTTCCCGGCTTCTGCCGCATCTACCAGTACTTCTGCTCTTCTCTCTTTGAGGTCTTCCTTGATCGCATCTCTGCACTGCTTTGCAAGCTCGGACATTAGCTTGCGGTTGCCTGAGGCATGCGCCAAACCACGCTGGCGAATTAGCTCAAGAGTTTTCGAAGATAGGCGACTTTTTGTGGCTATCTCTCTCTTGGCGTTCCTCGCACATTCATGGAGGTGCTGAACCAGTCGATCGTATTCCTCGTCAATGTTGTCAACAATGGCATCTTCCCATGTTGCCGCAATAGTACCAAAGAGTTCCCAGTTGGTGGTCGTTCTGGGAGTTCTCTTTTTGAACTTTGCAGCCCTTTCTCCCCGCTCTGTGAAGTAGAATTTTGCACGAAGGAGACGGTGGTCCGATCCCGTTCGAAATTTTGGGACAACAGCGACATCAGTCAGGCAAAACCGTCGATTGAATATGATGTGGTCTATTTCGTTGTGGAATCGTCCACCTGGAGACTCCCATGTCCATCGTTTAGATTCTGCCTTCTGGAACTGTGAGTTACCATGAATGGTCTTGGTCGACATGATGAACTCAGACAGTCTCTCACCCTGTTCGTTCCATTCTAGGCCATGGGTCCCGATGTGAAGTTCTTCAGCTGATCTTCTCGGTCCTATCTTGGCATTAAAATCACCCACAATGATCTTATAGAAGGTGTGGTCTTCTTTATAGAACTTCTCTAGCTCCATGTAGAACTTCTCGATTTCTCTTTCATCATAATGAGATGTTGGTGCGTAGACAACGAAGATAGAAACTGCAGGCAGTGAGCCACATCTATTCATTAGACAAGAATTAGACAAGAATCTATTCATTAGACAAGAATCTATTCATTAGACAAGAATTTTGTAGATAGTAAAAGACAATTCAATGGTAATAACATAAAATTTGTAGAACAGACAATTTTATATTAGTATTTTCAGCGAGACAAGACTAATTCCTAATAATAAGTAATGCTCCTGAATTCAACTGAAAAATAATCAGTTTGTTCTGCGCAAGATTCTGTTTGGGAGCCATACCAATAATTCTCAGGTTACTCCTAGCTCTGTGCTCAACAATCACTCCTGGCAGTATTCAGGTGACCATATGCAGTGTCAAGGATGAAACCAGGGTCCCCTCTATGCCAGGCAAGCACTTTCGCCCCTGTATTATCTCTACAGCTTCACAGATGTTTCTTACAGAGTGGAAATCAAGAGCAGGGCTGATACAGGAGAAGTCCCAAGGTGTATTTAGCTGTTTTCCACTTTTTTAAAGGATTAAGCAGAGGTGTTTTCTAAAACTAAGCCATTTGTTTAGAAATGATAAAGTTATTTGACTGCATTTTCAGACCATTGAAATTTTTCAGCTTCATTGTGCGGTCTTCATTTGGCAACTAACTACAGGCTGCATTCCTGTTTTTCTTAATATTCATTAGGAAGATAACAGGATGCTGTTGCCCTTTATACTCAATGAGAAAACAGTTCATTTTCTTTGACTTCCTGGTTAGCAACAGAAATTTCACTTATTTGCTTATTTGCTTCTAATCTAGAAGACAACGCTTGATTAAAACTGACAAGATTGTAAATTTCAGTCGCCTTAAAGGTGCTATAGTTCTAATTATTTCTGATTAATATAAATGAGTTTTGTAAAATAAATTACAGCTTGACCACTGCTGCCACCATGTTGACTCACCCACAAGGCCCTGCTTTACTGATTCGAGAATAAAGCTCTGAGGAGATGCAAGCTAAAATTCATGGACACACAGCTTCCCAAAGCAGGGAATAATCCCGTGCACCCTTGGGATGGCAGTGGACAGAGTTCCTGCCCAGCAGAAGCCTGGCAGCTGAACCCACACCCATCTCTGCAGTCAAACCAAAGACTTAGTCTATCACTTCACTAATACTCTTTGCTGATACACCAGATACACTAATACACCAGATGCTGAGCATTTTCAGTTACTCCCAGTGTCTAGGCTGAGGACTATGGGGTCTTTTTAACTCATTTACCCAGATCATAGGTCCTAAACTGGACCACAGGCCGTATATGCAACTCCATGAGACCTCCAAATTCATCAAATTGAGACATCAATCAAAAGAAATTTCAGTAGGAGCACAGAAAATTACATGGGAAAGTAGCATAGAAGCCAACCAAAATCAACAGAAACTCAAATATTTAAGGCTCATTCATCAAAAAAATTGATAAATCCTTTGACAAGGACTTAACTCCATGATGGGATATACAGTTGTTACATATTTTCTTTTACTGAAATACTTTTGACAGTTCCTTTAGCCATTTAGTTGCAACAAGCACTATAAAATAAATTCCTCTGTTCCTTGCTCAGTGGGCAGGCTTGGGTGGTAGTTTGTTAAATTAGGACAGTGGTGTAGGGAAGGTGACTTTAGTGGTGGGATTCGTATTAGAACATCAAAAGCCAGTAATAACTGTATTATGAACAACTTTGTAAACCACAGTTCTTAAGTTCTTAAGTGAAGTAGCTTATCTACAAAATAATCATAATGATAAATTATACCTTCAAGATTTTAGGGAAATCAGGTTCTATTTATTTTTATTTATATTCATTTCTTTTTTGGGGGGCACACCTAGCACAGGGCTGACTCCTGGCTCTGTGCTCAGAGGTAACTTAGGGGCCCATATGGGGAATTAGGGGATTGAATGCAGATCACATGTAAGGCAAGCACCCAACTGACTGCCTAATGACTCCAGCCCCAACCAACTTTATTTTTTTTTCCTTTTGGTGAAACAATAAAGATTTTATTGAACCTTATTTAGAAAGATGTGAGGGATGAGAAAGGGAAAAATACATGCTCCAGAGAGAATACTGGCTTCTCCAGAGTGGAAATAGCAAGCAAAGAAATGTTGAAAAAAATGTGTTCAAGTGAGAACATAGGCTTGAAAACCAAGCCCCCAACAAACATTTTTTAAATTTTACTTCCACTTACACTTAATATAAACACTGTGGTTTATAATGTTGTTCATGAGAATTTGTTACGGACATTCAATATTCCAACACCAATTCCAGCACCATTGCACCTTCCTAGCATGATTATTTCCCTACCACCCCTCAAGCCTACTCCCATAGAAGGCCCTCAATATTTTATTTTATAATGCTTGTTATAAAATTTTTGCTAAAAGAATGATGATCAAAAATGTTTCATAGAGGAAAGTTAGTGAAGATGCCTGTATTTCACCACGGAGTAATTAAACCCTTGTATAAGAGATTACTAAAATGCTGCTACAGGTTAAGTCTTCTGTGCTTATGTTTTGTTAATTGTGGTTGGTTGACTTCTACATTACCTCCCATCCAATCTGGTGTGGTAGTCCCGGTATATCAGTGTTGTAGAGTTTGAGATGTCACAGGGCGGCATTTTTACGCCAAAATATTTAATGAGGTGATACAGCTGGAGTTAAATTTTTAAAGTGGGGATTGGGTTTGGGGCATGTATGTGACTGCAAGGACTTTTGGAAGTACAGGGAGATGTGAGGATATAGCACATTATGGACTCTGAAAGCCTGGAGGTTTCAGTCGAAAAACCCACGTACCTGAGTTTTTCAACAGATAGCACAGCAGTAGGGCATTTGCTTGCGCGCAACCAGTCTGTCCAAGCTGTGTTTGATTCCTCTGCCCCTCTCGGAGAGCCCGGCAAGCTACCGAGAGTATCTTGCCCGCACGGAAAAGCCTGGCAAGCTACCTGCGACGTATTCGATATGCCAAACACAGTAACAACAAGTCTCAAAATGGAGATGTTACTGGGCCCTCTGAAGCAAATCGATGAACAACGGAGGACAGTGTTTGGAAAGTGTTTACTTTCTGGATGAGGCTTGTTCTGAGCAGAGGAGTCTGGCCAGGAGCATGGGGGCATTTGTTGAGTATGGAATTTTTAGGCTTCCTGGGCTCTGTTTGGGCAGGATATGGGCTCACCTGTTCCCCTCCAAGGTGCCCTGGACTATCAGCCTTGAACAGATTTTGGAAGAAATTCTGCAACTTTGGGAATTTATTTATGAGTCTCTGGTTATGGGTTGTGAATGAGTTTACTTGGCTCTGGAGGTCCCAAAAATCAACCTTTGAAGTCCTTAAATAAAATAATTTTACTTAAAAAACTAATATAAATTTGGTTCTTAGAGACTAGAACTGGATATCTCTACAAGAGACTCTACTCAATCTTTTTTCTTTTTGGGTCACACCCAACAATACTCAGGGGTTACTCCTGGCTCTGCAATCAGGAACTACTCCTGGCAGTGCTGGGGAGACCATATGGGATGCCTGGGATCGAACTCAGGTCAACCGCATGCAAGGCAAATGCCCTACCCACTGTACTATCACTCTGACCCCTCAATTTTTTAACTCTTTTTTTATAACTTATTTTATAACCAGTAATCTTTTTATCCTTATTCCCAATCTGGATGAAGACTGGGGGGTGGGAATGAGCACACCATATTCTCAGATTACTAACATCTGAAACAACTTGTGTTGTTCTGGTAGCAACCCTTGTTTCCGTAGTAATAAGCTGTCAGGCAGCAATTACCAGAACTTTGATATGATAATAACTCCAATGGAGTAGTCTTTAAAATATTTCCTTTACTACATACGAAAGATTTACTAGATTATCCACTAACTCTAAGTTTAAAAAAAAAAGACTTACTAGATGATCCACTAACTCTAAGTTTAAAAAAAATCAAAGAATATTAGGTCCTTTACTGAAAGTTCAGTGATTATGTTTAAATTAGCATTTAAAAAATTAATATATATTACTAACCACTTGTTTGAACAAAATGTTGACAGACTTTGCTATCTATAGTGCTCTATTTTTTTTAAATTGAGTGAAAAGTTTCTCAGCATTAAGACATTTTATTATTAATGCAGGATTTATTTCAAATCATAGCAGACTTTACTACTCAATTATGCAAATGGTTATGAAAAGCACTTATTCTGAAATTGGAAATTGCATCTTTATAATAAAGCCTTAATAAATTGTATTACCTAATTTCTTTTTGATATTACTTTATCCACGCAAATTATTTTCCAATAGCTTACTTTTAAAAGGATTTTGAAAGGATTTACAATCTCAGGTTTGAATTGTAGGGAGGAATAGACTATGTGTTGGGATAAGTTTATTTTATGTGCTGGGATAAGTTTATTTTATGGGACAAGTTCTGAAGACAGAATATAAGTATACAGAGTATATTTTGAAAATGTGGTCTCAGCATGGCTATGGCTGGGTCCTGGAGGTCTTCATCTGCTGGGGCTCTGCTCAGGGTGGGGAGGGAAATTCAACCCGCCCCTCTCTAAGGGGCTCCAGTGAGGACAGACAGACCCTAGAGCAGGAGACTCTGTGCTGTTCTCCTCCGGGAACTTGGTTTTATATATATGCATAGTTATATCAAAGTATATTTCAAAGTATAAAAAAGAGATCTTGCCCTCTGTTCAAAAGATCTCACAAAAAACTTATTTTTTCTCCTTTCAATGGAGTATAACTTAAATCTAAATCATGCTGACTTGCTATGTCCAACTTTGCACCTTTCCTAACTAACTTTCATTCCTCTTTCTCTTTCCAAATTTCCTCTTTCTATGGTAATCTATTCAACAGTAGTATTTGAAACATTAATGTATTTTCCTGGCCCCTTCCCATGTATGGAAAAGGTATGCATGTTATTTATGAATAAGCATACAAAAAATTTCTAGTCACTTTTTTTCTGGTGTTCTGTCTAATCTCACTAGTACCCAGAATATTACAGGATTTTTTTATGCCCCAGCAACATTTCTACAGATAAAACAGTCACAAATATTTACATAGCATAATTTAAATAAGCTGGGCCTCATTTTTTAAAATTATTTAAGATCTTAACTGATCAAAATAGTGGTAAATAAAATAAGAAATGAACCCAAATGCAACAGAAATGAAATAATGTATATATTATTGTATAAATATAAATAATGTATAAATATAAACAGACAACAATAGTATATAAAATTAATTTCTGTGTGTGCATATCATGAATCCAAAAATTATTTCTTAGAAAAACTCATAGAATAGTGAAACAATTAGAATTGTCATCAAATACATATAAGTATGTCACTGTCCGTTGTTCATCGATTTGCTGGAACAGACCCATGGCGTCTCGAATACACCACGGGGAGCTTGCCAGGCTTTGCCCAGCCGGCGGGATACTCTCGGAGGAGGACTCAAACCCGGGTCGGCCGCATGCAAGGCAAACGCCCTACCGGCTGTGCTATTGCTCCAGCCATCTCTGACTATGTAGCAATAAATAAATAAATAAAATCAAAAACCTTGATTTGAGCAGTTCTGGCAGAGGCGGCAGATCTGCGTCCCAGGGCCTTGGGCGGCCGAGCTGGCGGCCCGGGCGGGAGCGGACTCGGGACCGAGGGGACCCGGAATGAGTCTGTTTGGGACCCCCCGGCGCGCAGCCACCGCCCGTCCCCGCGGCCCCGCTCGCGGACCCCAGCCGGGTAGCCCGGCCCGCCACGGCGACCGCCCCCCGACCGCCTGCAGATAGCCGAGCGCCGCAGAGGCCCTGGGCCCCCCTTTGAGGCCCCTGAGGCCCGACCCGGCCCAGAGGGGCACGCCAGTCCAGCGGAACCGATCGGCGCCGCGCGGGGGTTCGGCTCCCCCCGCCCATTGGGCGCTCGGTCCTCTGTCCTCGAAGAGATGCTCACCGTAGAGAGAGAAGCGTTTCTCGACCTAAAGTGCCCGACGGCCTTTTGGGAAGATGTTTTCTTCTTCCTGGCCACCAAGCGAAGGCCTGTGTACACAATATGATAAAGCTGCTCTCAACTTAACCTCCAACCTTTGTTTATTTATTTTTTATATTTATTTATGTATTTATTTCTTTATGGGGGGTCATACCTGGAATGCACTCCTTGCTCTGCACTCAGGAGTTACTCCTGGCGTTGCTCAGGAGACCATATGGGATGCTGGGAATCAAACCTGGGTTGGCCACGTGTAAGGCAAATGCCCTACCCACTGTGCTATCTCTCCAACCCCCCAACCTTTTTTTTTTTTTTTTAACAAATTGTGCTACATCTTTAAATTTAGGCGTGAAGAGGTTGCTGACCTATGATGGGTAGAAGTTAGAAAGCAACGTGTAAATGCCCATTTGCTTAAAGACAGAATCAAAAGGGAACAAAGAAACATAAAAATGTCTTCTGGAAATGACTTTTTGAAAAGGGATTGTTGCCACCTCTGGAAGCGAGATCAGGAGTGATTCCCGGAACCCTTTGTTTGCCAGCGAGAGGACTGGGAGCTGAGACCTGCGAGAGAAGAAAGGCCCACCCGTGCCGAGCTGGTGAAATCTGGAAGACGTTTTTCTATAATAACCATTGCTTTGTGTCTGCATTTTGTTCCCCACTGTTGCGTGCCCGATTGGCATTGTTAAGTACTTTTCTGAAATAGCTCATCTTTCTAGATGTTCTAAAGTGCCTGATGTATGTTTAAAGTAGTAGTTGTAAAAATGCTTTGTAAATTAGAGAAAAAAATTCATGAGGGGGCGGGTGGGGGAGGTGGAAAAGTGCCTCTTTGAGCCACACACTTGGTGCTCTGAGTGAAGCAGGAGCAGGCAGGGGGCAGGCAGAGAGCTCTTTGCCAGGTCCTTGGAGTGAGTCTGGGTAATTGTTCAACGTGTTCGCTTTTTTTGTTTCAAATTGCTGTATGTCAAGTATATAACGGACAGTCAGTGCGGAGCTAATCGCATCTAATCTTTATAGATGTTAACAGAGGTTACCAGTGTTTAACCAAGAGTGTATGTGCATTTTCTGCAAAATTTTAGGGGAAAGAGTGTCTTTTGAAATGTGAGCATTGGGAGTTGGAAGAGGGAGAGGTGGGGGAAGGGGGGAAGGGTGGTGTTAGGCTAGAATGTTCACGTTTCCAAGACGCTCAGATTCATTTACATGTGTGCATTTGGTTCAAAACTGCTGTGTGGACAGATTTAGGTCCTGTTTGAAACATCTAGTGCAGTCTAGATGTTTAGAAGTGTCCAACGTATGTTAAATGTAGAGGTAGTGAAATACCACGTTGTAAATACCATTTTTACTAGGACACATGGTGGTGGAAAGTGGGCACTGGTGGAGGGTTGGGTATTTGATCATTGTATGGTCGAAACCCAAGCACAAAAATTTGTAGGTCTACAACTGTACCTCATGGTGTTTCACTAATAAAAATTTAAAAAGATACCATTTTTACTCAAACTAGTGGGAAATACTGTCCTGGGAGTGGGGCTGTTAAATCACCTCTGTGCACAGTGTGCTTGCCTGCTAAGTGCTTTGAGGAGGTGGAAGGGAAAGATTGCAAAAGGTGATGTGCTAGTGTGTGTGCGCATACAGAGACATATTTTAAGACAATCATTTTTGTTGCACGCATTTTCTTTTGCTCTGTTTATAAGGGGCAGAATTTTTGCAACATCTAGTCTCTAGCTCAAAATGATTCTCAAAGTGGGTGATACTGAGGCCCAGGGGCCAATGGGAAGGAGGGGGAGGGGCAATAGTAGCCTTACCTGCAGTTGGGGGTGCGGGCTGGATCCTTTGTTTCCCAGAGGGGCCTGAGCGACCCCCCCACCCAGAAGGGTGGTGGTAGACCAAATTAAGTTTGGGAACTTCTGTTTTGGATTTTAAAAGTTGCCAGTGTATGGCAAAAGCCTAAAATTAGCACCTTTAAATCTGTTGACTGTTACAGGAAGGCTTTCTATAAAAAAAAAACTTTTGGGTATGAATTCATTCTCTAAACAAACATTCCTGCATTTGTCCATGAAGTTGGGTTGGTGGTGTAGAGAAGAATAAGGAAAAAGGTAAGGCCAGAATAATCAAATTTAGAAGAAACCTCAAAATATAACCATTGTTATGTGTGCAGTTTGCTTTAATAGTGCATTGTGGAAAAGTTCTGAAATGAAATATCTAGTTTTTCTAGATACCTAGCTAAGTGCTAAATGTAGTTAAAAGTAATATAGTGCTTCTTGTAAATAAAGAGTTGGTGGGAAATATCCTTAGATATGCAATCTTTTTTATTATTAATTTTTATTAGTGAAACACCATAAGGTACAGTTGTAGACTTAAAAATGTTTGTGCTTAGGTTTCGATTATACAATGATCAAATACTCATCCCTCCACCAGTGCCCATTTTCCACCACCATGGATCCCAGTATCCCTCCCACCCCCATCCCCCCATCCCACCCTGTCTCTGTGTCAGGGCATTCCCTTTTGTTCTCTTTCTCCTTTTGGGTGCTGTGGTTTGCAAAAGAGGCATTGAGTGGCAATCATGTTCGGTCCATAGTCTACTTTCAACATGCATCTTCCATCCTGGGAGGAACCTCCAAACACCCTTTAATTGGTGCTCCCTTCTCTATCTGAGCTGCCCTTTCCCTTACAGTGCCCGGCTGGCCTCTAAGCCATGGAGTAATCCTCCTGGTATGATGTCGGCCATTCTTGGGTGCTAGTCTCCTATTTTATTACTTTATGTCCCCCAGATAAATGCAATCTTTTTTATGTCTATCCCTCTCTGACTCATTTCGCTTAGCATGATACTTTCCATGTAGTACCACTTGTATGTAAATTTCATGACTTCATCTTTTCTAACAGCTGCATAGTATTTCACTGTACCAAAGTTTCTTTAACCGGTCATCTTTTCTCGGGCACTTGGGTTTTTTTTCAAATTTTGGCTATTGTGAACAGTGCAGCAATGAACATAAAAGTGCAGATGTCTTTCGACTGTACTTTTTTGCCTCTCCGGGATATAGTCCCAGGAGTGGTATTGCTGGGTCAAATGGGAACTCAATTTCTAATTTTTTGAGAATCGTCTATACTTTTTCCAAAAGGCTGAACCAGTCAGCATTCCCACAGCAGTGAAGGAGTGTCCCTTTCTCGCCACATCTGCACCAACACCGGTTGGTTATGTTCTTTTGGATGTGGTCCAGTCTCTGAGGTGTGAGATGGTATCTCATTGTTGTTTTGATCTCCATCTCCCTGATGATTAGTGATGTAGAGCATTTTCTCATGTGCATTTTAGCCATTCATATTTCTTCTTTGAGAAAGTTTCTGTTCATTTCATCGCCTCATTTTTTGATGGAGTTGGATGTTTTCTTCTTGTGGAGTTCAACCAATGCTTTGTATATCCTTGATATCAACCCCTTGTCAGATGAGTATTAGGAGAATATCATTTCCCATTATGTAGACTGTCTTTGTATTTTGGTCACTGTTTCTTTTGAGGTGCAGAAACTTCTTAGTTTGAGATAGTCCCATTTGTCTATCTCTGTTTTCACTTGCTCGGCCAGTGGCATGACATCTTTGAAGATACCATTAGCTTCAATGTCATGGAGAGTTTTGCCAACTTTGTCTTCAATGTACCTTATGGATTCTGGTCTGATGTTGAGGTCTTTATTCCATTTTGATCTTACTTTTGTACATGGAGTTAGGCAAAGATCTGAGTCCATTTTTTTTTTTGCATGTAGCGGTCCAATTTTGCCAGCCCAATTTGTTAAAGAGGCTTTCCTTGCTCCACTTCACATTTCTTGCCGCCTTATCAAAGATTAGATGATCATATGCTTGGGCCTGGGGGGATGTCAGTATATTCGACCCTGTTACATTTGTCTGCAGCTCTGCCTTTTTTCCAGTACCATGCTGTTTTAATTATTACTGCTTTGTACTAGAGTTTGAAGTTAGGGAGGTTGATCCCTCCCATTTTGTTTTTCCCAAGAATTGCTTTAGCTATTTGCAGGGGCTTATTGTTCTATGTGAATTTCAGGAGTATTTGCTCCATTTCTTTGAAGAATGACATGGGTATCCTTATAGGGATTGCATTGAATTTGTACAATGCTTTGGGAAGTATTGCCATTTTGACGATGTTAACTCTCCCGACCCATGAGCAGGGGATATCTTTCCATTTTCTCATGTCCCCTTTTAAGAAATGCAATCTTTCAACCACCTCTTCAAACAGTGAACTTTCTGGGTTGAGGAAGGTGGAGGGGAACAAATTGCCAAGTAGAAAATTTCAGCTTATTTTCAGCTTACCTGCTGCCCTCATATGTTACATTGTATTTCATCTATAACTTTACTGTATATACATATATATATATATGCATACTGGACAAATGAGTCCTGATTTTTAAATACTTAATCTCCAGATATTAAAGAGGTTGCCAATGTATGACAAAAGTAGAGTTAGTAAACCAACACCTTTGTAACTTCGTGTGAAAATTCATCAAAAGCTGTCTTCAAGAAAACACCTTTAAAAAGAAAGAAAAGGACCTTTAAGGGAATGAAATTGCACTTAACCTCACCAGGGGTCTGTGGTGGAGAGGAAAAATGGGAGGAAATGCAGGGCTCTAGACCACAGTGAAGAGTCTTTGAGATACAACCATTGTTACATGTGTGTGGTTTATTCGATGCTACTATGTATATAGTGGACAAACTAAGTCCTTATTTGAAACATCTAGTCTTTCTAGATGTTTAGAAATGCACAATGTATGTTAAAAATAGAGGTAGTGAAATTAACACATTTTGTAGGTAGTTTTTTGTTAAAATACATTAGGGTAGTCTTTTGGAAATAAAATGACCAGAATGATCCACCTGCTTCTGAAAAGTTTTCATTTGTACTTCTTCAGAGAAGGAGGAGGGGAGCACAGGGCTTTTAGACGTGAATGTTGTTTTTAGTTAGGTGAGATTAGCCATTGTCCCTATGTCTGCCTTTTGCTTTATTTAGCTGTGTATATACTGTATAGAAAGGACAAATGTCCTAATTGCAAACATCTAGTCTTTCTAGATGTTAAAGAGGTTGCCAGTGTAAAAATAGAGTTAATAAACAAGTCCATTGTGTACATTTTGTTGAAATTCTTAGGAAAGGCTTCTGAAGGCAATTTGAGGGAGGAAAACTGTTAATATCCAGTTGACAATAGAGTCATTTTGCCAACCCGGTCTGTCCGCTGGGTTGATAGGGATGAGAAGAGGCAAGATTCTAGGCTAGAGTTGCTGGAGAAACAGCACAACAGGTTGGTGCTTACTTTGCATCTGGCCAACATGGTTTTGATCACCCCCTTACCTCCAAGCCCACCAGGCGTGATTGCTGGGTGCAGAGCCAAGGGGAAGCCCTGAGCACAGCTGGGTGTGACCCAAACTCCTACTCCCCACCGAAATAAATTTTGAAGTCTGTAAAAAAATCCTAAGCTAGAAAAATTTTATGTAGAAGGCACTCATATTGTAGTGGACAATGGACAAAACAATATCTTGTTTGAAACATTTAATCATAGATGATTGAAATTGTACAACATTAAAAGTAGAAAAGAACCTTTTTAAAAAGAATTTCTAGGTAAGGCTGTATCTGGGAAAGGAACTGATGAGGGGAATGCTGATTTTTGGGGGTTTTCAGAGAAGGCTTCTGTTCCCATGAATCGTACAGGCACATTCAGATTATCTTTTGTTTTATGTATGCATTTTAGTTAACATGGCAATAAAATAAGTCCTAATACAGTATATTTAAAAAGTAATATTAGTAAACAATTCCTATATAATTTTTAGTTTTTAGGAAGGACTGTCTTCTGGGAGTCTATTAATCCACCTCTTGGAGCAAGATGTGCCCTGAACTTGGTCACTGAAATGGTGAAGAAAGAAGAGGAAGGGTGAACGGAAGGGCTCTGATGGTAGCTCAGCTAGAAGACAGTCTAGGTTATAACTGTAGGTGTGTACTTTTGTATACCCGTGTTTATTGTGGACAAGGTTCATTGATTACTTTGTAACATCTAAGATTTTAGTTGTCCTGAGGTGATAATGTATGATAAAAAGTAGAACTTAGTGAATTAATCCAATTTGTATTCACCTGTTGTAACTGATGGAAAGGGAGCTTCTTGGACATAATCTTGTTAAACTATCTCTGAGTAATAAAACATCAGGTCTTGTTTCTGCAGTTGGCAGCACAGGGGAGAATGATGTGCAGGGGAAGGGGCTTTTCTGGTCACATTGGTTGTTGCTGGTTGGTTTGATGCATCTCTGTCTGCGTGCAGGAACACAGTGTTGGTACGTCATTAGAATTAGGGTTCCTTATTAACATTTTACTAGAATGAGTGGATAATTCTCTTATAAGCTTATACTTTGTTACTGGGTTGCTTTATCTCATTTTCACTTGAACATTGCAGGGAATGCAGTATTTTAATTGTAACTATGCCAATATCTCTATGTGGAGGCCTTGCTGCCACTTTTGTCTTTCAAGAAATTTTCATTGCCAAGAAAAGCTGGATTAAATTTTTCCCTTCCAGTTGGTGTTCTGTATTTTTGTTTACTCTGTAGCTTTGGGATTTGAAATGGTAAATATTCATGGTATATAAAGAATCATGATACATACACTTATGATCTTAATAACATAATGAATGATTAGTTGTGTAGGTAAACAGGACCTAGAAGGAAATGTCAGACATAACTGCTTGTGATTGTGGATGACTGTTCTTTGCTTCTTTTTTTCTGTTTCATATTCACATGTTAACTTCAAAAAAATATTTTAAAAATCTGAAAAAAACATTTAATTTGAAAGGACATGTGATACCTCTGTTTATTGCAGCATTAGTTCCAGTACCCAAGATCTGCTAACAGCCCAAATGTCCAACAAGAGATGACAGTACTCAGCCTGGGATTGATCCTGGACAGCCCATATAGTCCCCCATGTTGTTACAAGAATGATCCCTGAGTGCAGAGTCAGGAGTAAATCCTGATTGTAGGATAACATTGGTTTGTTCTTTTTGGCTTGCTACAGGACTCTTATATTTATTTGGTTATACACCTCATGGTGTTCCCGAAGCCCTCCTATTCCTCTGTGTTTATCTGTAACCTCTTTCTTTGTGCTCTGCTTGCCCAACAGGTCAATCACCTTGATCTTCTAACCAGACTCTGTTAACTTGTAAATATTACTTTTCTCTTCTCCTTATGTCCCTTGCATAGTTAAATCAGAACAATATCCTTTTTGTATAGACCCAGGAAAACAGTTAATGCTATGCTTTTGTAACTTCCCAGTCAATTGACTCCAAATAATGTTCACTCGGGGACATCTGTTTTCTCGACTTAAGCTTCAGTTGCCCTTACTTCCTAGCACCCCAAAAGCGGGATCCCAAAGAGGAACTGGAGGGACCCAAGGCAAGCTGTGAACTAACTACCCTGTCCTCAAAATGGGCCAAGTCAAGCACCACAATACTTAACTATAAGTTAATAGCATGGTCATGGACAAATTCTGTCATGATCCAAAAAGTAACAACTAGATTAGGACACCGCTAGGGGTAGGAAAGATTAATCTGGATTGAGCACTGTAGTCTGGGATCTATAGAGAGATATTCCAGGAGAGCCACCCAACAACCTTAATGTATCTTTTACTGTGTCCATACAAAATGACTAATATTAAGAAGTAGAATTAAGATGAACGTTTAAATGGTTATTGGACTAAGGAAAGAAGAAAAAACGCTAGGTGGTATTTTGTCCTGGAGCTAATCTCCTGGCTCCAGGAAGGGCTTTAATGTGTGGATTGTGCGACTGGACCTGGGAGTGGTTTCTACTGATAAGGTTTGGAGGGTGTGAGAGCCTAGAGAGATGAGGATGGCGAATTGGAGTACAGGGAAACTATCAAAGGAGTGCAGAGAGACTAGCAAAGGGAACATAAAGAAACAGGAATGAGGGGCAGGGTGCTATAGAATGAGGAGTTTAGTGACACTGGAACAGGCATGTGGGGAAAATGGAATAAACGGCAATTGATCACCAACCAATCTGGTTTCCTCCCTCATCTGTCCTTGGCATCAGTTGTCCCAGTGGGGAAGCAGCCCGAGACCACCGAACGTAGGTGGCGAAAGAGCAACATGCTTCATACTTGTTTTACGAATACACACCTGATACTGCTGAGTGTGGTGCAAAAAAAAAAAAAAATGAAACAAACAAAAAAAACAGCTATTGCATTTAAAGTCACATGTTTATAATAATGTTGACATTTATGATCTCGATCGATATACTTATCACCATCAACTTGACCAATACTTCCACCAAAATTCTTATGTTATTTGTAATATAGCTCTTCATTCCTTCCTATTTCCTCTTCCATTCTTAACTATACAAATTTTGCAACCCAGGGCAAAGGAATTTCTATTGTTCACTATTATTTCTTCTCTTACTTGGTTTCCTTATATATCATAGTTAAATGAGAGTATCAGAATTTGCTTTTCTCTCTCAGGAGTATTTTGCTAGACACAATACCCTCCAGTTTCATGATTTATAGATAACTGAAAGATTTTATCCTTTCTTGTAACCACATAATAAAATGTTAACCTCAACAGTGATAAAAATATTGTAGAATTTAAACAGAGTTATTTTTGAGTAGATGAGTTATTTAGAACCAGTTCATATTGATTCAAAAATTTAGTAATGTAAAGTTTTTAAAATATAAGTTAAGATACATTTTTTTATTTTTAATTTTTATTAGTAAAACACCATGAGGTACAGTTGTAGACTTAAAAATTTTTGTGTTTGTGTTTCAATTATACAAAGATCAAGTACCCATCCCTCCACCAGTGCCCATTTTCCACCATCACGGATCCCAATATCCTTTCCAACCACTATCCCCCCGTCCCACCCTGCCTCCTTGGCAGGGCATTCCCTTTTGTTCTCTCTCTCCTTTTGGGTGCTGTGGTTTGCAAAAGAGTCATTGAGTCGCCATCATGTTCAGTCTATAGTCTACTTTCAGCATGCTCCTCCCATCTTGGGAGGATCCTCCTATCACCCTTTATTTGGTGCTCCCTTCTCTATCTGAGCTCCCTTTTCCCCTAGCATGTGTGGCTGGTCTCCAAGCGATGGACTGAACCTCCTGGAAACTTATCTCAGCTATTCTTGGGTATTAGTCTCCTATTTTGTTACATTACGTTCCCCAGATGAATGCAATATTTCTATGTCTGTCCCTCTCTTTCTGACTCATTTCGCTTAACATGATACTTTCCATGTAGTACCAATTGTATGTAAATTTCATTACTTCATCTTTTCTAACTGCTAAATAGTACTCCATTGTGTAGATGTATGAATGTTTCTTTAACCAGTCATCTGTTCTCGGGCACTCAGGTTTTTTCCAGATTCTGGATATTGTAAAGAGTGCTTCAATGAACAAATAAGTGCAGAAGTCACTTCAATTATACTTTTTTACCTCTCTGAGATATATTCCCAGGAGTGGTATTGCTGGGAAAAATGGGAGCTCAATTTCTAATTTTTTGAGAATTATCCATACTGTTTTCCAAAACAGCTGAACCAGTCGGCATTTCCACCAGCAGTGAAAGAGGGTCCCTTTCTCACCACATCCGCACCAGCATTGGTTGCTTTTGTTCTTTTGGATGTGGGCCAGTCTCTTTGGTAAGGTAAAGGTAAAGGTAAAGGCCCTCCCGTTGATCGTTGATTTGCTCGAGCAGGCCCAGTAACGTGTCCATTGGAGACTTGGCTGTTACTGTGTTTGGCATATCGAATTCGTCACGGGGAGCTTGCCAGGCTCTGCCGTGCGGGCGAGATACTCTTGGTAGCTTGCCGGGCTCTCCGAGAGGGGCGGAGGAATCGAACTCGGGTCAGTCATGTTGGCCGCTTGTAAGGCGAACGCCCTACCACTGTGCTATATTTCATTCTGCTTTTGATCTGCATCTCCCTGATAATTAATGATATAGAACATTTTCTCATGTGCCTTTTTGCCATCGAATTTCTTCTTTGAGAAAGTTTCTGGTTATTTTGTCGACCCATTTTTTGATGGGGTTGGATGTTTTCTTCTTGTGGAGTTCAACCAGTGCTTTGTATAACCTTGATAACAACGTTGGGTTTATATTGGGCGCATATCATTTCCCATTCTCTAGACTGTCTTTGTATTTTGGTCACTGTTCCTTTTGAGATGCAGAAGCTTCTTACTTTAAAGTAGTCCTACTTGTCTATTTCTGTTTTCACTTGCTCAGCAAGTGGTGTAACATCTTTGATGATACCATGAGCTTCAATGTCATGAAGGGTTTTGTCAACTTTGTCTTCAATATACCTTATAAATTCTGGTCTAATGTTGAGATCTTTAATCCATTTTGATTTTATTTTTGTACATGGTGTTAGGCAGAGATCTGTGCCCATTTTTTTTGCATGTAGCTGTCCAGTATTGCCAGAAAAATTTGTTAAAGAAGCTTTCCTTACTCCATTTAACATTTCTTGCTCCTTTATTAGATGATTAGATGATCATATGTTTGAGGGGAGATGTCAGTATATTCAACCCTGTTCCATTGGTCTGCAGCTTTGCCTTTGTTCCAGTACCATGATGTTTTAATTATTACTGCTTTGTAGTGTAGTTTGAAGTTAGGGAGGTTGATTCCTCCCACTTTCTTTTTCCCAAGAATTGCTTTAGCTATTCGTGGGGATTTATTGTTCTATGTGAATTTCAGGAGTGTTTGCTCCACTTCTTTGAAGAATGTCATAGGTATCTGTAAAAAACTATGCACGTGGAAGGTTGTGTGTTCGCGGGCTCTCTGGACGGCTCTATCTCACCGCCCTTGTTCGGTGCCCTAGAGCCGCTGTTTGTGGCCTGCATCAGGACGGCTGTTGGCCAAGGGCAGATGAAGGAAGAGACGAGGGCCAGGCCGGTTGATCTCAGTGGCAGTTTATTACAAGGAAGTTTATCCCATAGAAGAACTTATGTTGTGGAGGGCCTAGTTTCTCTCAAGCACATGTTCCCCTTGCTAGTCTCTCGGTAGTCCATCTTTCAGCCCTGCTCTCTCCTTCTCCAGCTCCCTTCTAGTCTGGGCTAACACTCCACCCAGTCAGGTAGCCAAATCAACATAAGAAAGCCCTTCCTGACTGCTCAAGGGCAAGATACCTCTTAAAGGTGTTTTTCTCTTTTCCTCAGTCCAATAAACTATCAACTATTCCTGAGGTTATGCAGGAAGTATAGAACAGTGTTATCCTACAGGTATCCATATAGGGATCACATTGAATTTGTACAATGCTTTGGGAAGTATTGCCATTTTGACAATGTTAATTCTCCTGATCCGTGAGCAGGGGATATCTTTCCATTTTCTCCTGTCCTCTTTTATTTCCTGAAGTAGCGTTTTCTAGATTTCTTTGTACAGGTCCGTTACTTCCTTAGCTAAGCTGTTTCCTAGGTACTTGATTTTCTGGAGCACAATTGTGAACGGGATTGTTTTTATTTTCATGTCAATTTCTTCTCTGTCACTGTTTGTGCATTGGAAAGCCATGGACTTTTGGGTATAGATTTTATAGGCTTCAACTTTACTTTACAATTCTATTGTTTCTAGGAGTTTCTTGGTAGAGGTTATAGGGTTCTCTATTATAGTATCCTATCATCTGCGAATAGTGAGAGCTTTTTTTCTTCCTTTCCTACCTAAATGCCTTTAATATCTTTTTCTTGCCTAATAGCTATTGCAAGTTCTCCAGTACTATATTGAACAGCAGTGGAGAGAGTGGGAATCATTGTCTCGTCCCTGATCTTAGAGGGAAGGCTCTCAGTTTTTCCCCATTGAGTATGATGCTTGCTCTAGGCTTGTGGTAGATGGCTTTAACTATATTGAGGAAAGTCGCCTTTATACCCATTTCATCATAAAGGGGTGGGTTTTGTCAAATGCTTTCTCTGCATCTATACATATGATCATGTGCTTTTTATCTTTTCTTTTGTTGATATGATAGATTATGTTGATCGATTTCTGAATGTTAAGACATCCTTGCATCCCTGTGATGAATACTAATTTGTCATGGTGTATGATCTTTTTGATGGGTTGTTGGACTCTATTTGCTAATAATTTGTTGAGGATCTTTGCGTCTGTGTTTATCAGGGATATCGGCCTGTAATTCTCTTTCTTTGTGGGATCTCTGTGTGCTTTTGGTGTAAGGTTCATACTTGCTTCATTGAAACTGTTTGGAAGTGTTTTTGATATTTCAATTTCGTGGAAAAGCTTAAATAAATTGGGAATAAGTTATCTTTAAAGATTAGGAAGAATTTACTAGTGAATCCATCTGGGCGAGGACTTTGGTGCTTGGGGAGACTTTTTATTACTGTTTCAGTTTCCTTGATTGTGATAGGTCTGTTCAGGTATTCCAGGTCTTCTTGGTTCAGCCTTGGGAGGCTATAGTAATCTAGGAATTTATCCATATCATCGAGTTTTTTGTGTTCCGTGGTATAAAGCTTCTCAAAGTACTCCCTGAGGATCCTTTGAATTTCTGTAGTTTCTGTTGTAATGACACACTTTTCATTTCTTTTTTTTTCCCCTGGGATTTTTTTTATTAAAAAAAATTTTAATAGTGAGACATCATGAGGTACAGTTGCAGACTTACACATTTTTGTGCTTGGGTTTCAATTATATAATGATCAAATACCCATCTCTCCACCAGTGCCCATTTCCCACCACCACGGATCCCAGTATCCCTCCCACACCCCATCCCCCCATCCCACCCTGTCTCTGTGGCAGGGCATTCCCCTCTGTTCTCTCTCTCTCCTTTTGGGTGTTGTGGTTTGCTAAAGAAACCTTGAGTGGCAATCATGTTTGGTCTATACCCTTTTCATTTATGATTCAGTTTATTAGGGTTTTCTCTCTTTCTTTCTTTGTGAGTTTTGCTAGAGGCTTATCAATCTTGTTTACTTTCTCGAAGAACCAGCTCTTGGTTTCATTGATCTTTCAGGACTGTTTTTTGGGTTTCCATCTAGTTAATCTCTGCTCTTAGTTTTATTATTTCCTTCCTCCTATTCTGGTTGGGCTCCTTTTGTAGGTCCTTCTCCAAGCTCTTAAACTGTGAGGTTAGGTTACTTATGTGGGCTCGCTCCTCCTTCCTAAGGAATGCTTGTAGAGCTATAAACTTTCCTCTTAACACAGCTTTTGCTGTGTCCCATAAGTTTTGGTAGCTCATGTTGTCATTTTCATTCGTTTCCAGGAATCTTTTGATTTCCTCTTTGATTTCCTTTCTGAGCCACTCGTTGTCCAATAGTGAGCTGTTTAATTTCCAGGTGTTTGATTTAGTTTTCTGTTTGTGTGTGTTATTTACTTCTAATTTCAGCGCATTGTGGTCTGAGAAGATTTTTGATACAATCTCTATCTTCTTAATTTTATGGAGGTATGTTTCGTGGCTCAGCATGTGGTCTATCTTGGAGAATGTTCCATGCACACTTGAAAAGAATGTGTATTCAGGTTTTTGAGGATGAAGTGTCCTGTATATATCTACTAAGCCCCTTTCTTCCATTTTTTCCCTTAGATGAAGTATGTCCTTGCTAAGCTTGAATCTGGTTGATCTATCAAGAAGTGATAAAGTGGTGTTGAAGTCTCCCACTAGTATTGTGTTGCTATCAAAGTCTTTCTCCAAGTCTCTGAGTAGTTGTTTTAAGTACTTCGCTGGTCCCTTATTAGGTGCATATACATTTAGTATTGTAAGTTTTACCTTTTGTACAGATCACTTGATCAATAAGAAATGTCCTTCACTGTCACTTGTGACCTTCTTCACTCTGAAATCAATGTGGTCTGATACTAGGATGGCTACCGCAGCTTTTTCATGGAGCTCTTTGCCTGTAGGATTGTTTTCCAGCCTTTGACTCTGAACCTGCATTTGCTTTGACTATTGAGATGTGTTTCTTGGAGGCAGCAGAATATTGGGTTCAATTTTCTAATCCATCCTGCCACTCTATGTCTTTTAATTGGTGCGTTTAGCCCATTGACATTGAGAGAGATTATTGTTATGGGATTTTGTCCCATTGTTCTGTTGATATTTGATGTATTTGAAGAACATATCTTGTCTTAAAGTAGTCCATTTAGTTGTTCTTTTTTTTTTTTAATTTTTATTAGTGAAACACCATGAGGTACAGTTATGGACTTACAAGTTTGTGTGCTTGGGTTTCAGTTATACAATGATCGAGTACCCATCCCTCCACCAGTACCCATTCTCCACCACCAATGATCCCAGTATCCCTCCCACCACCCCCAGCACCCACATCCCATCCTGCCTCTGTGGCAGGGCATTCCCTTTTGTTCTCTCTCTCCTTCTAAGTGCTGAGATTTGCAAAAGAGGCATTGAATGGCAATCGTGTTCGGTCTATAGTCTACTTTTTGGCATGCATCTCCCATCCTGGGAGGATACTCCCAACACCCTTTACTTGGTGTCCCCTTCTCTATCTGAGCTGCCTTTTACCCTAGCATGTGCGGCTGGCCTTCAAACCATAGAGTGAAGCTCCTGGTACTTATTTCAACTATTCTTGGATGTTAGTCTCCTATTTTGTTACTTTATATTCCCCAGATGAATGCAATCTTTCTATGTCTGTCCCTCTCTTTCTGACTCATTTCACTTAGCATGATACTTTTCATGTAGTACCACTTGTATGTAAATTTTATGACTTCATCATTTCTAACAGTTGCATAGTACTCCATTGTGTAGATGTATCAAAGTTTCTTTAATCAGTCATCTGTTCTCGGGCATTTGGTTTTTTTCCAGATTTTGGCTATTGTGAACAGTGCAGCAATGAACATAGAAGTGCAAATGTCATTTCCACTGTACTTTTTTGCCTCTCTGGGATATATTCCCAGGAGTGGTATTGCTGGGTCAAATGGGAGCTCAATTTCTAATTTTTTTGAGAACCGTTTATATTGTTTTCCAAAAGGACTGAACCAGTCGGCATTCCCACCAGCAGTGAAGGAGAGTCCCTTTCTCACCACATCCGTGCCAACACTGGTTCCCTTTGTTCTTTTGGATGTGGATCAGTCTCTGTGGTGTGAGACAATATCTCATTGTTGTTTTGATCTGCATCTTCCTGATGATTAGTGATGTAGAGTATTTTTTCATGTGCCATTTAGCCACTCGGATTTCTTCTTTGAGAAAGTTTCTGTTCATTTCATGACCCCATTTTTTTGGTGGGGTTGGATGTTTTCTTCTTGTGGAGTTCAACCAGAGCTTTGTATATTCTTGATATCAACCCCTTATCAGATGGATATTGGGTGATATCCTTTCCCATTCTGTAGATTGTCTTTGTATTCTGGTCACTTTATCTTTTTTTTTTCTTTTTTATTAGTGAAACAACATGAGGTACAGTTGTAGATTTACAAATTTTGTGCTTGGATCTCGGTCATACCACGATCAAATACCCATCCCTCCACCAGTGCCCATTTTCCACCACCAGGATAATATCCCTCCCCCCCATCCTCCCATCCCCCCATCCCCCCCTGCCACTGTGGCAGGGCATTCCCCCCTGTTCTCTCTCTCCTCCTGGGCGCTGTGATAAGCCAAAGAGGCATTGAGTGGCGAACATGTTCAGTCCAGTCTACTTTCAACCTGCATCTCCCCTCCTGGGAGGATCCTCCAAACACCCTCCACTTGGCGTTCCCCTCTCCATCTGAATTGTCCTTTCCCCTAGAATACCCAGCTGGCCTCTAAGTTATGGAGTAATTCTCCTGGTGTTGTGGGTATTAATCTCATATTTTATTATTTTATATCCCCCAGATGAATGCTATCTTTCTATGTCTATCCCTCTCTTTCTGACTCATTTCGCTTAGCATGATACTTTCCATATTGTACCACTTGTATGTAAAGTTCGTGATTTCATCTCTTCTAAGAGCCACATAGTACTCCATTGTGTAGATGTACCAAAGTTTCTTTAACCAGTCATCTGTTCTTGGGCACTCAGGTCTCTTCCAGTTTCTGGCTACTGTAAAGAGTGCTGCAATGAACAAACAAGTGCAGATGTCCCTTCGGCTACACGTTTTTGCCTCTCTGGGATATATTCCCAGGAGTGGTATCGCTGGGTCAAATGGGAGCTCAATTTCTAATTTTTTGAGGAACGTCCATACTGTTTTCCAGAAGGGCTGAACCAGTGGACATTCCCACCAACAGTGAAGGAGTGTCCCTTTCTCGCCACATCCGCGCCAGCAACGGTTGCTTTTGTTCTTTTGAATGTGGGCCAGTCTCTGAGGTGTGAGATGATATCTCATTGTGGTTTTGATCTGCATCTCCCTGATGATTAATGATGTAGAGCATTTTCTCATGTGCTTTTTTGCCATTCGGATTTCTTCTTTGAGAAAGTTTCTGTTCATTTCATTGCCCCATTTTTTGATGGGGTTGGATGTTTTCTTCTTGTGGAGTTCAACCAGTATTTTGTATATCCTTGATATCATCCCCTTGTCAGATGTGTATTCGGCGAATATTCTTTCCCATTCTGTAGGCTGTCTTTGTATTTTGGTCACTGTTTCTTTGGAGGTACAGAAGCTTCTTAGTTTAAGATAGTCCCATTTATCTATCTCTGTTTTCACTTGCTCAGCCAGTGGCGTGTCATCTTTGAACATACCATTAGCCTCAATGTCATGGAGGGTTTTGCCAACTTTGTCTTCAATGTATCTTATGGGTTCTGGTCTGATGTTGAGGTCTTTAATCCATTTTGATCTTACCTTTGTACATGGTGTTAGGCAGAATTCTGAGCCCATTTTTTTGCATGTAGCCGTCCAGTGATGCCAGCACAATTTGTTAAAGAGGCTTTCCTTACTCCACTTCACATTTCTTGCACCTTTATCAAAGATTAGATGATCATATGATTGGGGGGTGATGTCAGTGTATTCAACTCTGTTCCATTGGTCTGCAGTTCTGCCTTTGTTCCAGTACCATGCTGTTTTGATTATTACCGCTTTGTAGTAAAGTTTGAAGTTCGGGAGGTTGATTCCTCCCATTTTCTTTTTCCCAAGAATTGCTTTAGCTATTCGTGGGGGTTTATTATTCCATATAAATTTCAGGAGTGTTTTCTCCATTTCTTTGAAGAATGTCATGGGTATCCTTATAGGGATTGTACTGAATTTGTACAGTGCTTTTGGTAGTATTGCCATTTTGACAATGTTAAGTCTTCCGACCCATGAGCAGGGGATGTCTTTCCATTTCCTCATGTCCTCTTTTATTTCCTGAAGTAGCGTTTTGTAGTTTTCTTTGTACAGGTCCTTTACTTCCTTAGTTAAGCTGATTCCTAGGTACTTGATTTTCTGGGGCACAATTGTGAACGGGATTGTTTTTTTCATGATGCTTTCTTCTCTCTCACTGTTTGCGTATAGGAAAGCCATGGACTTTTGTGTATTGATTTTATAACCTGCAACTTTACTATACAAGTCCATTGTTTCTAGGAGTTTTTTGGTGGAGGTTATTGGGTTCTCTAAGTAGAGTATCATATCATCTGCGAATAGTGAGAGCTTTATTTCTTCCTTTCCTACCTGAATGCCCTTAATGTCTTTTTCTTGCCTAATTGCTATTGCAAGTACTTGCAGTACTATATTGAACAGCAGTGGAGAGAGTGGGCATCCTTGTCTCGTCCCTGATTTTAGAGGGAAGGCTCTCAGTTTTTCCCCATTGAGGATGATGCTTGCTGTAGGCTTGTGATAGATGGCTTTAATTATGTTGAGGAAAGTCCCCTCTATGCCCATTTTGGCTAGGGTTTTCATCATAAAGGGGTGCTGGATCTTGTCAAATGCTTTCTCTGCGTCTATTGATATGATCATATGCTTTTTATCTTTTCTTTTGTTGATATGATGGATTATGTTGATTGATTTCCGAATGTTGAACCATTCTTGCATCCCTGGGATGAATCCTACTTGGTCATGGTGTATGATCTTTTTGATGAGTAGTTGGATTCTATTTGCTAGTAGTTTGTTGAGGATCTTTGCATCTGTGTTCATCAGGGATATCGGCCTGTAGTTCTCTTTCTTTGTGTTATCTCTGTCTGCTTTTGGTATCAGTGTGATATTTGCTTCATAGAAACTGTTCGGAAGTGTATTTGATATTTCAATTTCATGGAAAAGCTTAAAGAGGATTGGGAGTAAGTCTTCTTTAAAGATTTGGAAGAATTCACTGGTGAATCCATCCGGGTCAGGGCTTTTGTGCTTGGGGAGACTTTTTATTACCATTTCAATTTCCTTGATGGTGATAGGTCTGTTCAGGTATTCCAGGTCTTCTTGGTTCAGCCTTGGGAGTCTGTAGGAGTCTAGGAATTTATCCATTTCCTCGAGATTTTGATGTTCTGTGGCATAAAGCTTTTCAAAGTACTCCCTGAGGATCCTTTGAATTTCTGTATTTTCTGTTGTAATGACCCCCTTTTCATTTCTGATTCGGTTTATTAGGGTTTTCTCTCTCCCTTTCTTTGTGAGTTTTGCTAGGGGCTTATCGATTTTGTTAATTTTCTCAAAGAACCAGCTCTTGGTTTCATTGATCTTTCGGATTGTTTTCTGGGTTTCCATCTCGTTAATCTCTGCTCTGAGTTTTATTATTTCCTTCCTCCTGTTAGGGTTGTGCTCCTTTTGTTGGTCCTTCTCCAAGTTCTTAAGCTGTGAGGTTAGTTTATTTATGTGGGCTCGCTCCTCCTTCCTGAGGAATGCTTGTAGAGCTATAAACTTTCCTCTTAAGACTGCTTTTGCTGTGTCCCATAGGTTTTGGTAACTCGTGTCCTCGTTTTCATTCGTTTCTAGGAATCTTTTGATTTCCTCTTTAATTTCCTGTCTAAGCCACTCGTTGTTTAATAGCGCACTGTTTAATTTCCATGTGTTTAATTTAGTTTTCTGTTTTTGTGTGTGATTTACTTCTAATTTCAGCGCATTATGGTCTGAGAAGATTGTTGATACAATCTCTATCTTCTTAATTTTTTGGAGGCATGTTTTGTGGCTCAGCATGTGGTCTATCTTGGAGAATGTTCCATGTACGCTTGAGAAGAATGTGTATTGAGCTTTTTGTGGATGAAGTGTCCTGTATATATCTACTAAGCCCCTTTCTTCCATTGTTTCCCTCAGATGAAGTATGTCCTTGCTAAGCTTGAGTCTGGTTGATCTATCAAGAGGTGACAAAGCGGTGTTGAGGTCTCCCACTAGTATTGTGTTGCTATCGATTTCTTTTTCCAAATCTATGAGTAGTTGTTTTAAGTACTTTGCTGGTCTCTCATTAGGTGCATATACATTTATTATTGTAAGTTCTTCCTGTTGTACAGATCCTTTGGTCAATAGGAAATGACCTTCACTGTCTCTTATGACCTTCTTCACTCTGAAATCGATGTGGTCTGATATTAGGATAGCTACCCCAGCTTTTTTCTGGGAGCTGTTTGCCTGTAGGATTGTTTTCCAGCCTTTGACTCTGAGTCTGTGTTTGCTTTGACTATTGAGATGTGTTTCTTGCAGGCAGCAGAATATTGGGTTCAATTTTCTAATCCATCCTGCCACTCTATGTCTCTTAATTGGTGCGTTTAGCCCATTGACATTGAGAGAGATTATTGTTATGGGATTTTGTCCCATTGTTCTGTTGAAATTTGGTGTATTTGAGAGGTCTGTCTTGCCTTAAAGTAGCCCATTTAGTTGTACTCGTAACCATGGTTTTGAGTCTATGAAGTTCCTGAGCTGCTGTTTGTCCGTGAAACAGTGTGTTTTTCCTTCTATTATGAATGAGAGTCTCGCTGGGTAAAGTATTTTTGGAGAAGCATTTATTTCATTGAGTTTTTTCACTATGTCCCACCACTGTTTTCGGGCCCTGAGGGTTTCATCAGAAAAATCAGCAGTGAATTTTAAGGATGCTCCTTTGTAAGAGATTTCTTTCTTCGATCTTGCTGCTTTCAGAATTTTGTCTCTTTCTAAAGTTTTGGTCATTTTGATCAGGATGTGTCTTGGGGTATTTTTATTCGGATTTCTTCTAGCCGGTACCCTTCGGGCCTCCTGGATGTGGTCACAAGTTTTCTTCAGCTCTGGAAACGCTGTAGCAATGATTTCTTTGACAGTTTCTTCTTCGTCAAGGTTTTCTTCCCGTCCCTCTGGGACTCCAATAATTCTTATGTTACCCCTCTTGGCTTCATCACGATCTTCTCTTGCCATCTGTTCTCGAACTGTGAGTCTCTTTTCCATTTTCTGCTCTTTTCTGACAAGACTCTGAACTTGATCTTCGAGCTCACTGATTCTGTTCTCAGCCGCTGTTACTCTGCTGCTGAGGCCTTCCACTGAGGTTTTCAATTCGGCTACCAGGTTTTTCAGGTCCGACATTTCCGATTGCATTTTCCTCATTTCTGCCTTCAAATCCTCTTGTCTTTTATTGGCATTGGTTTCCATTGTTTCTTTTAGTTCCCTAAGCATCCTGAGTAGCTCCATTCTGAATTCCTTGTCAGAGAGGTTGTCTAACGCTATAGTACTGTTGGTGTCGTCTGGGCTAGCCTCGTGAATAAGAAAGTTTGGTGGGCTTTTGCGTTGCTTTACCATTGTGACCAGTGTGGTTTGGTCCTTCACACTCGCTGCTACTGTTCTAGTTGAGTGAGGAGAGGCTGCCAGGAGCCGTTCCGCTTTGTTGCTGGTAGATGCGCCTCTTTTACCTTTCTGAGTCTGACCTTCTTCTCAATCAGGCGTTATTCTTTGTTTTATACCTGACATTGAGTGAAACTTTTGGAGGCGTTACTATTTACTACTGAACTTGTATAGCTATTTTCCAACTGAACTTTTGTTGGAAATGGAGTAGGCGAGTGGGATTTTGTTGAATTGTAGTAGAAGAGGTGAGGAATTTTGTTTGGTATTAGGTAACAAATTGACGAAAAGGATGAAAGGATGCAGGTCCAAGTTGATTGAAGTGAGTGATATACCTGCGGCCGCGTAAGCGTCCGCCCGCCAGGAAGCAGGCCACGCCCACTTTTAGGCCACGCCCCCTTCTTAGGGGCCACGCCCCTACACAATCCCAGGCCACTCCCTCCCAGGATCCTGGGATCCCCGCTGTCCTCCGGCTGCGCTCGCTGGGCGGCCCGCCGAGCGTCCGGGTTCAGGGGCGGGGCTCCGCTCGGGTCCTCCAACCCACCTGGATGGGAGGGGCCGGTGTGCTGCCGGGCGCGCTGCTCCGGATGGACGCGCGCTGGGCTTGGGGTCGCTGGGGGTCCGCTCTCCTCCCTCCTCCGGCTGCGCTCGCTGGGTGGCCCACCGAGCATCTTAGTTGTTCTTGTAACCATGGTTTTGAGTCTATGAAGTTACTGAGCTGTTGTTTGTCTGTGAAACTGTGTGTTGTTCCTTCGCTTATGAATTAGAGTCTCACTGGGTAAAGTATTTTTGTTGAGGCATTTATTTCATTGAGTGTTTTCACTATATCCCAGCACTGTTTTCGGGCCATGAGGGTTTTATCAGACAAATCAGCTGTTAATCTTATGGATGCTCCTTTATAGGAAATCTCTTTCTTTGATCTTGCTGCTTTCAGAATTTTGTCTCTATCTAAGGTTTTGGTCATTTTGATCAGGATGTGTCTTGGGGTATTTTTATTTGGATTTCTTCTAGCTGGTACCCTTCAGCCTTTCTGAATGTGGTCACATGTTTTCTTCAGCTCTGGTAACGTCATAGCCATGATGTCCTGACAGTTTCTTCTTCATTGGGGTTTACTTCCTGTCCCTCTGGGACTCCAATAATTCTTATGTTACCCTTCTTGACTTCATCACGATCTTCTCTTGCCTTCTGTTCTCGAATTGTGATTCTCTTTTCCATTTTCTGCTCTTTTCTGGAGAGTCCCTGGACTTCATCTTCGCACTCACTGATTCTATCCTTGGCAGCTGTTACTCTGTTGCTGAGGCCTTCCACTGAGTTTTTCAATTCTTCTACCAGGTTTTTCAGGTCTGACATTTCCGTTTGCATTTTCCTCGTTTCTACCTTCAAATCCTCTTGTCTTTTATTGGCATTGTTTTCCATTGTTTTTTTTAGCTCCATAAGCATCCTCAGTAGCTCCCTTCTAAATTCCTTGTCAAAGAGGTTGTCTAGCACTCCAATACTGTTGGTGTCTTCTGGGCTAGCCTCTTCAATAAGAAAGCTTGGTGGGATTTTGTGTTGCTTTACCATTGTGACCAGTGTGGTTTAGACCTTCATGCTCACTGTTACCATTCTGCTTGAGATGCAGAATGAATTGAGATGGGCATAATGAGTTATTGGCTCATGTGTTTCTGGTGGTTAAGCTAACCTAGTGAAAGTTCCATCTAAGAGGGTAACTTATAGTTCCTATGGAATATGCAGTGGGAGAATTTCTCGTAACCGCATTAGCAGCCATGACACTGGGAATGGGCTCTGGTGCTGGGCTGGTAACTGATGAATGAGGGGAGAGTGCACACAGCTGTTCAGCTTTGTTTTCACATGGTGTGCCTGAATTCCATCATCCCCCGCAGACCAAGGGTGAAAACCGACTGTTCTCAGGGGATCTAGTCAGCTGTGCAGGCCTGGGAAGGGGCTGTGATGCCGGGAGGGTACCTGGTGAATGAGAAGGGTAAGATACATTTTTAATAAATTATTTTGAGATAACAGAAAAATTTGATAATATGTTGAAAATGGTAAAATCATGCCACCTTTAATTTGTTTTACTCCTTAGTAGTAGATTTTTTGCTTTTTATGTTACATGGTCATTTATCCTTGTCTCTTAGCATCTTTCTCTGCTGCAATATCCCTGCTTATCAAATAACTTGCAAGAGTCTATTGCTATTGTCACCTAGGGCTATTACTCTGTAATGTTTGAAAAGAATTAGTACACTTACGTACTTTTCAAAAAAAATTAAGTATCCTTGCTCTGGAATAGAGTGGCTTATTAACAAGTTATTTAGGGCTGATTGTAAGTCATTGATTTATGGATCCTGTCATCATATGTCATGCTCTCAATTTCACATGGTATTTTATTAAAACAGGTTTAAGGATGACTTTTTTAAAAAGAATGAATAGGATGAGAAATCATGAATACCAGGACTTATAAAACTTTGACTATAGTTACACAATTTTTATGTATTTTTTTCTTCTACTTAGTGCCCTGGGAATCACAAAATACTTTGTTCTTTAACAGATCTTGCCCATCTTTGGATTATTTTAGTTTAAAAAAATATCCACTTCCAAGGCTCGCATTTAATAATGTATCTTTCTTCCATTCTGCATCTTAGACTCAATTTGCTCAGCAGGCAGTTATCTGTATGGTTTTCAGTCCAGCAGGAGGCATCATTATGTTGCATTGAGCGGAACTTCAGCTGTGTTCAAGAAAGTAATCTAACATGGCGCTAAAATAAAGTACAGAGGGAACTTTAAAATTCTCTTTCTGAACTGGATCTAACAAGTTTAATGGGTGATACAAAATATAGTGGTGATACATAAGCCTAGAGCTCTGTTTCTTATAGTTAACTTTGTGAACAAGCTATTACCTAATAAGCTAAAATGATATACCAACTTTCAGTGCTCTACTTTATTCTATTTTTGTCTCTGTCTCTTTGTTTAAAAAAAGTGTTTCAAAAATATGCAAACATATACATACTTTGAGAAATTTTATAAAACCTTAATAATGCCTCAGAAACAAAATTATATTAAGATTTGAATACAATATGTTCTTCAAAAAACAGTAACACTGCTTTAAAATATTCTAAAAGGTTGGCTCTAAGGAGTTAGCCATACAGGCTTCCCTAAGGCTGAGTGCGGTCAAGGTACTGCAGACTTATTACTCCCTTACTACCAAAAGAAACTTTGGGGTCAACTAGATTGAGGTAATTACCTGAAATAACCTTTCTATGTGAATAATCTATCCATATGTCAGGCCAAACACCTAATTACAGAGAATTTGGCTTTCATATGAGTCAGCCTGTTCTCCTCATGAGTCTTCCTTTCTCCTTGAAGGCCTGGGTCACCATCTATTCCTTATATCCTGAAGTTCTACTTTGCCTCATTGTCTTTGTAATATAAGTAACTTATATAGATTCTCTGTTTTTAAGATAATTATGTTTTCAGATAATTACATGGCCTGCCCAAGAAGCATTCAGAGGGGAAGGGTGGAATTACCTCTTCTCCAACGTGATAGCTCATTTTGAACTTGAAGCTGAGGAAAATATAAAACCATAAAATGAAATACTAAAAACAGAGAGAAAATTAAATTTCAATAGCAATATGCAGTTGTGACACTTTTGTCTTTGAAAAATACTATTTTATATTAAAAACTGAATAAATCAAAAGAATTTTATATAATATCAATCTTCAAAAGCTAATTTTGATATCAATATAAATAATTTTTAACTGCTTTTTATTTATTTTGAATACCCATCCCTCCACCAGTGCCCATTTCCCACCACCATGTATCCCAGTATCCCACCCACCCCCATACCCCCATCCCACCCTGCCTCTGTGGCAGGGCATTCCCCTCTGTTCTCTCTCTCCTTTTGAGTGTTGTGGTTTACAAAAGAGTTAAGCCTGATTTTCAGGGAGAAACGTTGGATGATTTATTTTCCATTGATCACTTTGTAGATAAGGAGATGTCGAGCATCCGTGTAAGCGACTGCATGGTTTAGAAAAAATGTCCTGGTACCCACATGCCAGAGCTATGCTTGTAGAGGCTCATGGTCACCGGGGTTCCATCTGGAGAAGGCGGGATGGCTGCACCTACCCCATCTGAGACCTCCCAGTGAGATCGGCTCTATTTGGGACCTGGAGCATTCTCTGGGAGCTGTGGGGCCCTCCAGCCGCTTTTCTTCTTTGTTGCAGTGTGCTGTAAGATGACGCTGGGGGGCGGGTTGTGGGCGTGACTTCTGGAATCATAGGTTGCCTGGGAGCTGGGGTGGCCCCATTGCAGTTTGGAAAAAATGAACGGTACCCACATGCCAGAGCTATGCTTGTAGTGGTTCATGTTTACCAGAGTTCCATCTGGAGAAGGTGGGATGTAGCACCTACCCCATCTTGGCCCTCCCGGTGATATTGGCTCTGTTTGGGACCTGGAGCTTTCTCCCATTAACATAAACTTTTTAAGAAATTAAAAGACATACTAAAATTCTGTACTAGTATCCTGTTGCACTGAATCACAAATAAATGGTCTCACATTCCATGTAGCAAACTCTTATTTGTAAGTATGCCCACTCTGGCTGTGACTCTTTCCATCATAAAAAAAACAGAATCATTGTCACTATCCTGGATAGCCACAATAGATATGATTAAGAAGAAACATTAATTTTCTTTAATTTAGTTTATTAGTTGAGATTCCCTGAACAGATTAAGGGGAAAATAAGCTTAATAACTGGTGTACCCTATAATATGTATATATTTATAAAGGTATAAGTAATTACATAACTCCCCAAAATGGCCTAAGCCACCAATTTTAATAATATCTTCAAATAAATGCAAGAGAATGTGTTAGAGAAAGTAAGAGTCAGTAATAAAGAATTATGTGGTAAAGCACTGAAATAAGCAGTCAATAAACACATCATTTCTTTGCATATTTATGTCACTGAACCTTCCACTGATGAGTTCTTAGAGACTTATTAACTTCTACTTCCTAGTGCAAATGTGGAACCACTTTAAGGTTCTTTTATACTACTAGTAAATGTCTCTCACAAAAGGGTGACTTCTTTTACTCAATGTTTTCCTGAAGGCTATTTCTTGAAAATAATCAGCTAAAGGTAATCCTTTATACAAAGGAGTCCTACTTGGGATAGATTTTGTTCCATATCAGGTTATCTATGTAATCCTAAAAATACAGGAGGTATTTTTGGTATATTTTAATTATCCTGATCTATGATGTATGTTTAATTATTTCTCTTTCAAAATGTCATACAAAAAATAACAGTTTTTTCTGTGGTGCTCAAGGACCTTGGGGGCTCTACCTAGCATATCCCTGAGTCAGGCACTGACAGGGTTGTAACTTAGGGTCTATATATGCTAGGCATGAGCTCTAGCCTTGATACGAAAAATAAGACAGACAAATATAGAGAAGACAAATTATTCCTTTTATTTTTGTTTTTAGGGCGAGAGCCTGATGGAGTCAGTGGGCTCCGGGGACCACATGGGGTATCAGGGATTGAAACTGGATCATCTGTGTGCAAGGCAAGTGCTTTACAAAGCACCTTGTCTGTACAAAGCTGATACTATTCTAACAAACAACCTTAGAGACAAGTATAGACTCTTCAGAGCAACCACACAGTATAAAATATGTAACAATCAAATAAAAAATATATAGATAACAGCAAATTATATATTTTTATATAGTTATGTGCATATATAAATATATATCAGTAAACTTGAATAAAATAATCTCTCTGCTCCTCTCCCTTTCTTGAAGCTGCCTCTTCTCAGGTGTTGGTGAGATCACTTAGACACATGGGTAAATGTTGCGTGAACAGATTTGACCTAATTGAGTGACTGGTCCTCCAAAGATGATTTTAACTCCAGTAAAGGGAAAATGTCATCAGTGACTCCTTCATTGATCTCAACTGTATAGTCCCTGTGTTTCATAGGGTCTGTATTATTTCAGTAACATTCATACTCCACCAAGTTTAATGTCACAGTCACAGCTGAGAACAGTCTACTTGTCATCGGAAGAAAGTCTACGTCAATTCCATTTTTCAGGACCTAGATTCCACAAACATCCAATGGGATGATGTTAGTATTAAATATATTGTGAGGTCCACTGGTGCTCCGACTATCCTTGAGAACTCTGGGGCTCACTTGCAGTGTGAGACTCAACAGTTTGTTGGTTTTCCTTTCTGCTGATGCACCCACATTCACGACGAGTGTAAACTGTGAAAATGTGACACAAAGGCAGTTCATCTGTGTCTCCCGATCCAGCAGCTGCTTGGTCCCCTGGTCTAGCATGATAGATCTGGCTCCATGGAGAGGACCCATGGAGATAGTCTACATCACCACTGTCCCACAAGAGATCATGAATAGCCTCTTCAGGGAGCTGTAACATTCTGGCCAGGGAGCTCCCCAGAGCATCGTCCTGACTTTCACTGGCACTACTAAATCTCGCCAGAGGCAAGACCATCTCTGGGTTCAACTGAAACTGGCTCACATTGCTTTCCATGACCGTTCCCTCAATTTGTCTGTGATAAATCTGATCTGCCACCTGGAGAAAGCTGCCAAATATGACATTCAGAAGACAGCAAAACAGATGTCACAGGGTCTCCTCAAGGGAATTCTGCCCTATAGTTGGAACCCTTTGACTTTAACCGTGAATGTGACTGCTCCAGTTTTATATTGCAACTGGCACAGTCCTTACCAACCACTTTGTCAAACTTATTGTGCGATATGACCATGAGTTTAACCATAGCAGCAGCAAAGGAGTAAGAGCCCCAAACACTACTAGCCCCACCAAAAGCACATGAGGAAAAAAGAGAGCTTTAGCTGCTGGGAAGTCCTTCTCCCATATTGAGAATATTCTGACAACAGCTTGCACCCCAGACTAAGTAGAGAGTTCTACCTTATTACCTCATCATTAAAGTACTCATACCCTGTTAAAAATTTAAATAAAAGAATAAAAATGAAAATATTCTTTTCAAGTTCACATAAAATTTTACAAAAATGTTTCTAAGAAATATAGTAATTTTTAAATTGGTCAAATGTCTTGGATAAAGTATAAAAAATTTCACTTCTCCTTGGTATTGGTCCAACACTCACACTCACACAAATGACTATTTCTCTTAATAAAAGAAATGATTTGTCACAATCAGTCATAGAAATAGGTATAGAATAAAGGTACAATGGGGGTACCAATTCTTTGGTTTGTTTTTGGGACACCAGGCAGTGGTAAGAGCTTACTCATAGCCCTGTGCTCATAGATCAGTCTTGGGTCAGGGGACTATATATCACGCCAGGGATAAAACCTGAGTCAGCCACATGCTAATCAAGAGTCCTATACACAGTTCTATTTCTCTAGCACCACGAATTGTTATCTTCTAGATAACTATAATTAAAAACCAAATAAATAGAAATAATTAAAATAGGAATATAGCTACACTTTTACACTAAGAACAAAAATGATAACACTTTTGAAGTTGACTGAAAACTTAAAGTAAATGTATTTAGTGCATATTCCTTATGTTCCAAAAATTCAAATCATATGTAACTCTCTACATTTTTTAAAGAGATGTGCGCATAAAAATAAATTTTTTGTTAACTTGGTGGTATTCAAAGATTACTCCTGGTTCTGTGCTCAGGGATCACTCCTGATGGGATTTGGGGATGATACAGTGTGCCAGGGATAAAATCCAGGTCAGCTGGGTGCAAGACAAGTGAGTGGCTCATTATACTATCTGTCTGGCACCTTGGAGGCTAAAATTTGTTTTCACAGTTCCATAAAATAACTTGTTATGTAATATTTGCTGCAACTTTATTTGTAATACCTCAAAAGTCATGACCAGAATTCACATTGTAATATTGTCATGCACGGAGTACCATTTAACAACAGTAATGAAATATGGGTATATGCAATCTGAACAGGTTTCAAATGTTACATGGAACCCCCCACCACCAAAAAAGACATAATGGAATACACAATTTCATGTAGGTGTTATCTACACTTAAAAATAGCAATGATGTTTACTTGGTTAGAAATCCTTATTGGGATCAGAAATAAAAATAATTTCCTGGTCAGTGAAAATATTTTATATAAAAATGAGACATATATATGTATATATATATATGCATTTCAACCCTCACATTTAAAAGATAATACATTTCAAAAGTAGAGTGAGAGAGCAATACAGGAAGTAAGATACTTGCCTTGCATTGAGCCGACCCTTGTTTGAATCCCAGCACCAAATGATCCTCCCCAAAATGCAAAGAGTTACCCTTTGGCACAAACTAAGGAATAAGCCCTCAGCACCATCAGGTATGGTATTCAACCACCTCTATTGGTTCTAAATTAATTCATACATTAAAATTGTTTAAGATTTCTATTTCCATTTTATTTTTTGAAAATAGGTCCTGCTTAGAAAAGTGCAAAGTTGTGATACTCATGTTAATAATTTAATTCCCTACAATAAATAACTTTTCAGCTATTTCATACAAACTTTCAAACTGAAAATCTATTTGAATACCTGAATTACCAATGAAATTCTATCATCAATTTTCTTCCCAATTAGAGAACAGGTGGTGCTACCTACTTAGCAGCATTTGGCATCCTAAGTTAGAAATGAGATCTTTTGAGGACTTTTGAACAGTGTGGCTCAATTTTCATTTAGTAATTGGTGAATTAGTCATTCTATACCATTAATTTTAATGAAGTCGTATGTATGATAAAAACATTAATATAACCATTTGGATATTTTTACAATGCATTAATGTAAAATTGTATAGCACAGGTGTTTAATTAGTGATGGATGTAATATCAAAACTGAACGTATAAAGATGAGATGATAAAAAAATACTTTCAAACACAGTAAAGTATGGAAAATACAATGGTTGTATTAAATTTAGCACAGATTTAAAATCTGCTCATAATAGAACCAGAGGAGACTATCAATTGAAACCACTCTGTTCGTCATTTAATGGATATGGATTTGGATTTAGATATTTTTTTCTACATCTTGCTCTCTCCTCTCTCTCTCTCTCTCTCTCTCTCTCTCTCTCTCTCTCTCTCTCTCTCTCCTCCTCCTCCTCCTACTCTTTCTCCTTCTCCTCTTCCTCTTTCTCCTCCTCTTCCTCCTTCTCTTCGTCCTCCTCCTCCTCATCCTTTCTCACTTAGAAATTATCCAGGGAAATATTAAATAAATATGTCAGTATTTTTTGCAGAAGTTTGATTTAATTTCTCTAATAACAAATTTTGCTGGAGCGATAGCACAGCGGGTAGGGCGTTCGCCTTACAAGCGGCCAACATGGCCGACCCGAGTTCGATTCCTCCTCCCCTCTCGGAGAGCCTGGCAAGCTACCGAGAGTATTAGATATGCCAGACACAGTAACAACAAAGTCTCCAATGGAGACGTTACTGGGCCCGCTCGAGCAAATCGACGATCAACGGGAGGGCCTTTACCTTTACCTTTACCTTATGTCATAAAATTTTACTGAGCTCCCAAACTCAGTTTTAGTTGAGAAATTTAGTTGAGAAATCATTGAGCCAAAACGATTTCTTCCTAGTATATTAAATAGTAATTAAATATTTTCGACACACTCTGAAACATTTTTTAGTAATAGTGAATGTATGATTATATTTTTATGATATACAGTGAAGTAACAAGATTATTATCTCATTTATCTTATATATAGATCCTATAGGCTAAGAATCCAGAGCTGTCTAACCCATTAGGGTTACTTTTAGTAGTCACTTCTATTAAAATCTTGAAATTTCTCTCTCTTACAGTAAAATAACTATGCAGATACAGGAAAATACATGAGAACCCAACTTAATTACTCCAGATATTTGCAATTTACAAAAAAGTAATATATTGCATCAGTATTGAATGTTCTGTTTCTTAACTTATTACCTATTTTATCATATATAAACAATGACAACCTTGAGAAATAAATGAACTGCATAATTTATTTTATTTATTAGTCTATATTATTATAATCATAGATAACTTCTTAATGACAAACTTAACTGTTTAAGCATTTTTTCAGGTCATGAAAATAGTGACCATTATTTTTTAAGATTGATTACTTATCCTTCCAGAAAAGAAAACACTCAGAACTCATTCTAAACCTAATTACTGCCAAAGGCTCTACAACTAAACACCATAATATTGCATATTAGGACTTCAATGTAAAAATTTTAGAAGAATAAATGTGTCACAAGATATTTATAGGTCACGGTCACGGTCCTCCCGTTGTTCATCGATTTGCTCAAGCGGGCCCAGTAACGTCTCCATCGTGAGACTTGTTAGGGTGTTTGGCATATTGAATACGTTACAGGTAGCTTGCCAGGCTTTGCTGTGTGGGCGAGATACTCTCAGTAGCTTGCTGGGCTCTCCAAGACGGGCAGAGGAATCGAACCTGGCTCGGCTGGGCCAGCTGCACACAAGGCAAACTCCCTACTGCTGTGCTGTCACCCCAGCCCATATTTATAAGATATTCAGGAAACGTTTATATATCTAATTGCTATTTATAATTCAATATCTATAATTAGGATGGATGTATATGTTAAATAATTTTAAAAATATACTGTGCAGTAAAAACAAAAAGAGTAAAAGTGAAAATTTATAATAAGAAATAGGTAGCAAAGTAGTAATTTAGAAACGCAACAATATTAATACAAAAGAAAAGTCTGAAATTGAGAAAACTCATGAAATGAAGTGATATTGTGATATCTTGTATATATGCAGAAATATTCTAAGTAAAGAACGTTACATTTAGTGCCACTTTTTCATGGTAGAAAACTCTTTCTGAAGTGCTTTAAGATGTGTAGGAGGAAATACTGGTATAAAAATTGATTTATTTAGGTGTACTGGGCTTTAATTGAGTATGTCATACCAAAGGGCAATCTTAAAATATGATTTTATATCAAATTCTGCACCTCAAGTTAAGGTTTATGAATCGCCATGTGGAAAGAATGGATATTGGACAGTACTGAAAGTCACAGGAAGAGAGTTTAGACAGGAATTGATAATTCCTGCAGAAGTATCAACGTAAATCATTTAGAATTTGTTTTTTCTTTTTGTGTCACACCCAGGCGATGCACAGGGGTTACTCCTGGCTCTGCACTCACGAATCACTACTCGTGGTGCTCAGGGGACCATATGGGATACTGGGAATCGAATTCAGGTCAGCTGAGTTCAAGGCAAATGCCTTACCTACTGTGCTATTGCCCCAGCCCCAATCATTTAGAATTTGAAGAGCAATTTTTTTTTAATTTTTATTAGTGAAACACCATGAGGTACAGCTGTAGACTTACAAATTTTTGTGCTTGGGTTTCGATTATACAATGACCAAATACCCATTCCTCCACCAGTGCCCATTTTCCACCACCATGGATCCCAGTATCCCTCCCACCCCCATCCCCCCCATCCCACCCTGCCTCTGTGGCAGGGCATTCCCATTTGTTCTCTCTCTCCTTTTGGGTGTTGTGATCTGCAAAAGAGGCATTGAGTGGCAATCATGTTCGCTCTTACTGTGTATGCGCCCCAGGCGTACTCTAGGACCCTGGGCCGCCCACCATCCCTGAGCCTCTTCCTGTTCATCCCCAATACTGCTCCTTACCTCTCATCTCAAAGGTTGTACCCCCACACATATACCAAGTCCCGTAGGGGGCATGGTCTCTTCAGAAGTGGGAGTAGCCTCTGCAGAAGTGACCATGGCCTAATTTTGGGCTGCAGGTAAATTAAACATACCCAGCAATCTCATGAAACTCTCAGTCTCAGTATCACCACACCAACATGAAGAAACAGCGCAAATTCCGACCACGAGGACAAGATGATGAAGAGTCCAGAAGCCTTCTTAGTTGTTACTCACATAAGGGACCTGTCTTATAAAGAATTCACATATGAAGTAACGAAGATATTCAATGAACTCAAAAAAAACAGTGACACAGTTACCCAACAAATTCCAGGTGGACATGAAAGAAACAATAGATTGGACCACCGAGAAATTACAGGAAGAAATGAGAGCAGAAATTGAAAAGCCACACACAAAAGTGTCACAAATAAAGGATTCAGTAGATGAAATAAAAAATTCACTGCGTGCCCTCACACTGAATGAGAGTAGAATGGCCACAGCTGAAGACAGAATCAGTGAGCTGGAAGTTCAGCTGCATGAAGCCTACAGGCAACGTAAAGAATGGCAAGAAACCTCAAAATAGCTTGAGAGCAAATCAGAGTCTTGGAGATGAATCTAAGAAGGAACAACATTAGAATTACTGAACTACCAGAAGGTCAGGGAAACAAGCCCAATGAAAAAGCCATGATTAAACAAATCATTGCTGAAAAGTTTCCAGAACTGGACAATGCAGCCATTCAGATTCAAGGAGCCTGAAGGGTGCCAGCTAAAAGAGACCCCCACAAAAGCACTCAAAAATATATTATAGTTAGAATGATGGATGCCACAGACAGAGACATAATACTGCAAACAACAAGGTCAAAGAAGAATCACATAGAAAGGAGCACCCCTTAGATTCACAGCAGACCTATCAGAGGAAACCCTCCAAGCCCGAAGGCAATGGTGGGATATAGTGAAAAAAACTCCCTGAATGAATGCTTCACCAAGAATATTCTATCCAGCTAAATTCTCACTCAAACTCAAAGGAAGGTACACTATTTTCTGGATAAACAACAGCTCAAGAAATCATGACTCAAAACCAAACCTAAAAGAAGGACTAAAGGGGTTACAGTAAGAGAAGACAAACCCTACAAGCACAACAACCCCTTACAGAAAGATGACACAAAACCTCATATCAATAATCTCTCTCAACATCTATGGTCTAAATTCAACAATTAAGAGACACAGAGTGGCAAAATAGATTCAGAGGATTCAGTGACACAATCCAACATTCTGCTGCCTACAAGAAACTCATCTGAATAGTCAGAGCAAACACAGACTCAAAGTTAAAGGATGGAAAGCAATCCTGCAAGCAAACAGCTCCTTAAAAAAAGCTGGGGTGGCCCTACTAGTATTCAACAAGATAAACTTCAGGTTGAAAAAGATTAGAAGAGACAGTGAAGGCCATTTTCTATTCATCAAAGAATATGTACAACGGGAAGAAATAAAACTCTGAAATGTATAAGCACCTAATGAGGGAACATCTAAATATTTAAAATAATTGCTAATATTATAAGGAGGACTTTGCTAACAGCATAATAGTAGTTGAAGACTTCAACATCGCCTTATCACCTCTGGATAGATGAACAAGATCAAAACTCAGCAAGGAAAAATGGATTTAAAGAAAGAAATAGAAAAGAGAGGGCTTACAGACCTATACATGGCTTTACACCCTAAAAAAGAAAGAATACACATTCTTCTCCATGCACAAGGAATATTTTCCAAAACAGAACATGTGCAAGGCTACAAAACATACCTTAATCGAGTCAGGAAGATAGAAATAGTATCAACAATTTTTAGGCCACAATGCACTGAATATAGAAGAGAATCAAATACAGACATGGAGAACCAAAGCAAACACCTAGAAAATTAACAACTCAATGTGAACAAGGAGTGGGTCAGGAAGGAAGTAAAGGACAAAATCAAAAGATATCTCGAAAAAAAATGAGAATGAAGACACAATCTACCAGAACCTATGGGACTCAGCTAAAGGTGTGTTATGGGGAAAATTTATAGCTCTGCAAGCATTTCTCAGAAAGGAAGATAGGGTCCACATAAAGACATTGACTTCACAGCTCAAGATCTTAGAAAAGGAACAACAAATGAAGCCCAAGCCAGGCAGAAGGAAAGAGATCATAAAACTTAGAGCAGAAATCAATGACATGGAAATCAAAGAAACAATCCAAAAGATCAATAAAACCAAGAGCTGGTTCTTTGAGAAAATAAACAAGATAGATAAACCACTAGCAACACTCACAAAGAAACAGAGAGAGAGAGAGAGAGAGAGAGAGAGAACCCAAATAAACCGAATCAGAAATAAGAATGGAGATATCACAACGGAAACCAAAGAAATTCAAAAGATCATTAGAGACTACTTTGAAAGTCTGTATGCCACGGAACAAGAGGACCTAGAAGAAATGGATAAATTCCTGGATTCCTATAATTTCACACGAATGAATCAAGAATATCTAGAGTACCTGAATAATCCTACTAACATCAAGGAAATTGAAACTGTAATCAAAAGTCTTCCCAAAATCAAAAGCCCGAATTCAGATGGATTCGCTAGCAAATTTTCCCAAACATTTAAAGAGGACCTATTGCCAGTTCTTCTCAAGTATTTCCAGAAAATTAAAGAAAAAGAAACTATCCCAAACAGTTTCTATGGAGCCCATATCTCTCTAATACCAAAAGGAAACAAAGACACCACAAGAAAAGAAAACTACAGGCCAATATCCCTGGTGAACAGAGATGCGAAGATTCTGAACAAAATACTAGCAAATAGAATTCAAAAACTCATCAAAATATCATACACCATGACCAAGTGGATTCATCCAAGGGATGCAAGGATGGTTTAACATTCAAAAATCAATCAACATAATCCATCATATCAACAAAAAAGACAAAAAACATATGATCATATCAATAGATGCAGAGAAAGCATTTCACAAGATCCAGCACCCGTTTATGATGAAAACCCTCGCCAAAAAGGGTATAGAAGGGACTTTCCTCAATATAGTTAAAGCCATCTACCACAAGCCTACGGCAAGCATAATCCTCAATGGGGAAAAACTAAGAGTTTTCCCTCTAAGATCAGGGATGAGGCAAGCATGCCCACTCTCTCCACTGCTGTTCAATATAGTACTGGAAGTACTTGCAATAGCGGTGAGGCAAGAAAAAGATATTAAGGGCATTCAGGTAGGAAAGGAAGAAATAAAGCTCTCACTATTCGCAAATGATATGATACTATACTTAGAGAACCCTAGAACCTCTACCAAGAAATGCCTAGAACAATACACTTGTATAGTAAAGTTGCAGGCTATAAAATCAATACCCAAAAGTCCATGGCTTTCCTATATGCAAACAGTGAGAGAGAAGGAATTGACATGAAAAAAACAATCCCGTTCACAATTGTGCCCCATAAAATCAAGTACCTAGGAATCAGCTTAACTAAGGACATAAAAGAACTGTACAATAAAACTACAAAATGCTACTTCAGGAAATAAAAGAGGACATGAGGAAATGGAAAGATATCCCCTGCTGATGGATTGGGAGAATTAACATTGTCAAAGTGGCAATACTCCCCAAAGCATTGTAAAAATTTAAAGCGATCCCTATAAGGATACCCACGACATTCTTCAAAGAAATGGAGCAAACACTCCTGAAATTTATATGGAATAATAAGCCCCCACGAATAGCTAAAGAAATTCTTGGGAAAAAGGAAATGGGAGAAACCAACTTCCCCAAATTCAAACTCTACTACAAAGCAGTAAGTATTAAAACAGCATTGTATTGTAACAAAGGCAGAGCTGAAGACCAGTGGAACAGGGTTTAATATACTGACATTTCCCCCCAAACATATGATCATCTAATCTGTGACAAGGGAGCAAGAAATGTACAGTGGAGCATGGCATGGAAAGTCTCTTTAACAAATCTTGTGGCAAAACTGGACAGCCACATGCAAAAAAAATGGGCTCATATCTCTAACTAACACCATGTACAAAAGTAAGGACAAAATGGATTAAAGACCTCAACATCAGACTGGAATCCATAAAGTACATTAAAGACAAGGTTGGCAAAACACTCCATGACATTAAAGCAAACAGTACCTTCAAAGATGACACGCCACTGCCAGGTAAGTGAAAACAGAGATAGACAAATTAGACTGTCATAAACTAAGAAGTTTCTGCACCTCAAAAAAAAACAGTGACCAAAATACAAAGACAGTCTACAGAATGGGAAATGATATTTGCCTGATACCCATCTGACAAGGGGTTGATATCAAGGATATACAAAGCACTGATAGAACTCCAAAGAAGAAAACATCCAACCCCATCAAATAATTGGGCAACAAAATCAATAGAAACTTCTCAAAGAAGAAATCAGAAAGGCAAAATGGCACATGCGAAAATGCTCTACATCACAAATCATCAGAGAGATGCAGATCAAAACAATAATGAGATACCATCTCACACCATAGAGACTGGCCCACATCCAAAAGAACAAAAGAAACCCATCCTTGCATGGATGTGGCGAGAAATTGACCCTCCTTCATTGCTGGTGGGAATGCCAACTGGTTCAGCTGTTTCGTAAAATAGTATGGACGATTCTCAAAAAAATAGAAATTGAGCTCCTATTTGACCCAGCAATACCACTCTTGGGAATATATCCCGGAGAGGAAAAAATACAGTCGAAATGACATCTGCACTTCTATATTCATTGCTGCACTGTTCACAATAGCCAAAATTTGGAAAAAACCCGAGTGCCCGAGAACAGATGACTGGTTAAAGAGACCTTGATACATCTACACATGGATACTATGTAGCTGTTAGAAAAGATTAAGTCATGAAATTTACACACAAGTGGTACTACATGGAATGTATCATGCTAACTGAAATGAGTCAGTAAGAGAGGGTAAGACATAGAAAGACTCCATTCATCTGGGGTCTATAAAGTAACAAAATAGGAGACTAACACCCAAGAATAGTTGAGATAAGTACTAGGAGGTTCAGTCCATGGCTTGAAGACCAGCTGCATATGCTAGGGAAAAGGCATCTCAGATAGAGAAGGGAGAACCAAATAAAGGGTGTTGTGAGGATCCTCCCAGGACCGGAGATGCATGCTGGAGCCATAGCACAGCGGTAGGGTGTTTGCCTTGCATGCAGTCAACATGGCTGACCTGAGTTCGATTCCTCCGCCCCTCTCGGAGAGCCCGGCACGCTACCGAGAGTATCTCGCCCGCACGGCAGAGCCTGGCAAGCTCCCCGTGATGTATTCGATATGCCAAACACAGAGCAAATAAAGTTTATAAAAATATTTAAATCACAATTTCTAGTTGTGAGAAAAAGTGGAATTGTTCTAATGAAGAAAATGCAAGAACTGTGCCAATAAATAATCAAGAACTGTGCCAATAAATAATCAGGAGTATGAAAGATACAGCAGTGAATCCTGGAAGACAGCAGCTCCCCAGAGATCGCTGAGGACCCTAAGCAGAGTCAATTTCACCGGGACTCCTCAGATGGAGAGGGTGTCCCAGTTCTGCCCACTTCAGATGAACCCCCAGTGGCCACAGACTTTCAGAAGGAAAACTCAGGTCTGAAGATGCCAGGTGGAGACAGTCGTCTTTTCCCATCTCCCTGGCTGTCATGCCCATGAACTGCCTCCAGGCTACATTTAGGTGCACCCCCAGCCTTGATCCAGAGACTCACAAATGAATCTCTAAATGCATTAGACCCCTACAGAGATATCTCTGGACTCCAATCATTTATATATTTAGAATTCCAGTAGCACGCACCACCTCTCATGGTATTCATAACAAGTAATGGATAATAAATTATCCAGAATCTACCTGTAGCAGGCAGGCTTGAACAGTGTTGGGAAAAGTTGAAATCATGGTGGTGGGAAGGTGTATCGGTGGTGTTGTTGGTGTTGAAATATTGAATGTAATCAAAGTGAACAACCTTAAGAGAATAAAATTCAAAAAGAAAAGAAAAAAGTTCAATAAAGAAAAACAGTAACCAGGAATATCAGCAAAAGAACAGAATTTTATATAGAAATACTAAGACACTGTTATATTGAAGAAATTCTCACACAAATGCACTGGATAAGCAATAGCAGCTGTTAAATATATTTTTTAATTTTTTATTTTTTATTAGTGAGACTTCTACTCACTGACTTCTACTCAGATCTCTTTAATAGCCACATCCACTTGCCCACATACCACATACCACATGATGGATATGTCGTTCCCAATGTTCTCCCTTCTGAAATCCAACATGCCATCTCGTCGGTAAAGAAACAAAAAGCACCTGGTCCAGACAAGATCAGACCTGAACACCTGAAGAACTTACCATCAGTACTCATCAATACATTAGCTCGACTCTTCACACGCTACCTGTCTGAATGCAAGGTTCCATCCCAATGGAAAACCAGCAAGACTGTACTACTATACAAGAAAGGAGACATCCACGACATTGGCAACTATCGCCCAATCTGCCTATTGTCTGTCATCTACAAACTATTCACTCGAGTCATCCTGAATAGGATTAGCAGAACACTAGATGAAGGACAACCATGTGAACAAGCTGGATTCCGAAAAGGATTCAGTACCATTGACCATATCCACACAATAACCAAGCTCATTGAGGTATCTCGGGAGTTCAAGATGCCGCTCTGTCTAACGTTCATTGATTTAAAGAAGGCCTTTGATTCTGTTGAGACGGAAGCGGTCATGGAAGCCCTAGCCAATCAGGGCGTACAAACTCAATACATCAGGATCCTTCGTGAGCTCTATTGTGGATTCACTACCAAGATCTCACCATTCTACAAAGAAGTAATCATCCATATCAAGAGAGGGGTTCGGCAGGGTGATACCATTTCACCAAAACTCTTCAGTGCCACCCTCGAGAACATCATGCGACGACTAGAATGGGAAAACATGGGAGTGAAGATAGATGGTCGGCAACTACACCACCTCCGCTTTGCTGATGACATCGTTCTAATAACACCAAACATCAGCCAAGCGGCACAAATGCTGGCGGACTTTGACCGTGAGTGTGGAAAGGTCGGACTACAGCTGAATCTTACGAAGACAATGTTTATGAGAAACAGCCTTGTTCCTGATGCTTCATTCGCTCTCAACGGAACCACCATCTCTGAATGCAACAGTTATATATACTTAGGTCGAGAAATCAACATGATGAATGACCTGGGACCTGAGTTACGCAGGAGGAAGAGAGTGGCTTGGAATGCCTTCAAGAGCATTGAAGAAATAACTAAAAGGACAAAGAACCTCCGGCTACAAGCACATCTCTTTGATTCCACTATTCTTCCTGCATTAACATATGCGTCAGAGACCTGGACCCTACGAAAACAGGATGAGAACACTATTCGGGTCTCTCAAAGAGGAATCGAAAGAACTATGCTTGGAATATCACGATTCACTCAAATGAGAGATAGAATCCGGAGTTCTGATCTTCGTCAACACTCAAGAATCAGGGACGCTGTCTCATTTGCCAAGACATCAAAAATCAGATGGGCTGGACACGTAATGAGGTTTACAGACAACCGCTGGACTAGAGCCATTACTGATTGGATTCCACGAGACATCAAAAGATCACGTGGACGCCCACCTATAAGATGGTCAGACTTCTTCGCCAAGACCCTAAATGATCGGTTTGAGGCTCTACATGTTCCTAAAACGAACAGATACCATTGGGCTACGCTAGCACGCAACCGGGATGAATGGAGACGTTACTGGCACCCGCTCGAATAAATCGATGAATAACGGGGATTAAGTGATTAAGTGATTAAGTGATTAGTGAGACACCATGAGGTACAGTTGTAGACTTACAAATTTTTGTGCTTGGGTTTCAGTTGTTACATTGATCGAGTATCCATCCTTCCACCAGTGCCCATTTCCCACCACCAGAGATCCCAGTATCCCTCCCACCCCCCATCTCCCCCATCCCAACCTGCCTCTGTGGCAGGGCATATTTTTTAATGATTCTATACACTTGCGGGGCTGAAACAATAGCACAGTGGGTAGGGCGTTTGCCTTGCATGCAGCCAACACAGGTTTGATTCCCAGCATCCCATATGGTCCCCAAGCACTGCCAGAGGTAATTTCTGAGTGCAGATCCAGGAGTAACCCCTATGCATTGCCGGGTGTGACCCCAAAAGCAAAAAACAATTATAATATAAAATATAAAAATTCTATATGCTTGGCAAAAGAAAAATATTCTACTCCTTTCAGACTTTCAGTGTCCTTTGTTAAAATTTCCTTCCATTAAGTATATGAGCCTTTCTCTTCTAAGTAATCTGTCAAAACAGGAATACTATAAAACAGGAAGCTGCTGGTCATACTTTATTTGTAGTGTTTTTCTGCTAAATAAATTTAATTTCTTTAATGTTGATTTAAAAAACCATTTTCACAAAGTTATTGATACTTGAGTTTCTGGCACTAATTTTCTGGCACTATTCCCATCATCAGTGTCAACTGCCCTTCTCCACTCACTGTTTCAACGTTTCTTTCTGCCTCCTAGCTTGTTAGTTTGACAGGCACATTTTAAAGTTAGGCGGTTGGGGTTGGGATCTCATATTTTCAGTGTTGTTGAGTCTACGCTTTAAATATGTAATATACCATACCCTTACATTACCAGTGTTCCAGAGGCCCAGATCAAGTCTAAATTCTGTCCTATTTGGGGGCCAGAGAGATAGTGAGTAAGGTGCTTGCTTTGTATGCAGCCGACCAGGAGTGATCCCTGACCACAGAGTCAGATGCAAACACTGTGCATAGTTGGATGTCCCTGCCCCAACAAAGCCAACCAAACAAACAAATCTTGTCCCATTTAAACACATTTAAGTTAAATATCATTTTGTAAGTTTATTTTTTAAGTCATCCATGACATTTCAGAAGCAATGATGCAGAGTTTAAATGTTTTTTTGGCTTTGGGAAAATAAATACATACTTCACCACAAGGTCCTAAAAAATACCGGACTAGTGTTACTTATAAAGTGAATTTGGGAAAATAACCAGTAGCAAGTAATAAGAAATTCCTGGATCACAGGTTTCAGAAGAAACATAGATGAGAAATCATGGGACACCTGTGTAGGAGAATATTGACCTTGTTACTCATGTCTGTGACATAAAAAAAAGTCACCCCATCCAAAGACAATGACCAAGAATAATCATGCAGAAAAAATAAACATTCATATATGATGACACAGAAGAGCACCATTTAAAAGAATCAGATCAGTATTTAGCTGAGTTGATTATGTTAATCTGTCCTCTTAGCATAAAACAATCCAGTAAGTATAATGCTGTAAGGAGCTTGTGAAATAATCAGTGTAGAATTTAGTTTTATAGCTCTTGTATGCACCTTAACACACACGATTATTTATCTGATATGCATGGGTTTTATACGCTTCTTAGCTTTATCCTAAAAAAAATGTAAAATTGAATCCATAGACTTTAGGCTTTGGACAGAAAGTTTTAAAACTTATTTTAAAGTTAAAAACTTTTCACTATATCATCCTCCCTCATGGTAGTTCTGAACTCTCCCAGAGACTATTTTTCCTATGCTCATATTCTGCTTTCATAAATCTCCTGCACCATAATCACACTTCATCTTGTGCATTTTGTCTGCCCTTTACTGTGAGGTTCTTTCCTCCAAAAGTTAACTAAGTTTTCATATATATATACAATATAAGCAAAATGAATTATTTATGAATTTGAATTGCCTGAGATTACTGCTATTATAGACAGTCATTGAAATCTTAAAATTACTAGGGAAAACAAATTTTCTTCTTCAAATAGGCATATGGCCTGACTTTGGAAATACATTTTTAGATCTCCAAGACCCTGTGGAGATGCAACAATATATCACTAAGAAAATGATTCTCTGGTGTTCTATTTCAATATATCACTAGTACATTGATTTTTTTAAATAATGTATTGCCAAGTGTCACATATCAAGAGACCATTGTGGAACAGAGAAGTCACTTTATTTATTTATTAGTGTATGTATCACTGCAAATCACCAGCTGATGTTCAGGGTCATGAACCAAGATAAAAGATTCTGCATATTTGTCAATACGATACTCAATATTTTTATGCCATGCTGAATAAAACGAAGATCACTTTGAAGAATAACAAAGAGTAAGTCTGATCATCTTGAATAGGAAGACAAATGTTATAAATGTGGTTAAATACTAAGTTAAATTTTTAGTATCAATTTAATTTTAAGAATTCATTTGCTATTTATTGCTACATATAGTCCAATTGACCTGGCACCCACTTGTTGAAGAGGCTTTCTTCGTTCCACTTCACATTTCTTGCTCCTTCATCAAAGATTAAGTGATTATATCTTTGAGGGTGTGTCAGTATAGTCAAGTCTATTCCTTTGGTCTGTGGTTCTATCTCTATTCCAATACTATGCTATTTAAATACAACTGCATTGTAGTAAAGTTTGAAGTTGGGGGAGGTGATGCTTCCTACCTTTCTTCCCCAAGGATTGCTTTAGCTCTTCATGGGGATTTATTGTTTCATATGCGTTTCAGAAGTGCTTTACTGTCTTTAAAAAACGTTATTGGTATCCTCATAAGGACCACATTGAATCTGTGCAATGGTTTGGGGAGTATTGCCATTTTGATGATGTTAATCCTTCCCATCCATGAGCAGGTGATGGTCTCCACTTCCTCGTGCCCTCTTTTATTTATTGAAGTAGTGCTTTGTAATTTTCTTTGTATAAGTCCTTTACCTCTTTAGTTAGGCTGGTTCTAAGGTACTTGGTTTTCTGAGGCACAATTGTGAATGGGGTTGTTTTATTATTTTAATATCTATTTCTTATCACTGCATCACTGTCATGCCGTTGTTCATCAATTTACTCAAACGGGCACCAGTAACGTCTCTACTCATCCCAGCCCTGAGATTTTAGCAGCCTCTCCTTACTCATCTTTCCCAATGCTGCCGTATTGGAGGCTCCTTCGGGGTCAGAGAAATAAGGCCCATTATTGTTTCTGTTTTTGGCATACCGAGTACGTTATGGGTAGCTTGCCAGGCACTGCTGTGCAGGGGGGATACTCTCGGTAGCTTGCCAAGTTCTCTATATATCAGTTTATATAGGCTCACCATATAAACTGATATATCACAGAGAGACAGAGGGACAGAGAGAGAGAGAGTGCCTGCCTCTCTGAAGGTGGGGTGTGGGGATTCTGGGAATATTGGGAGCAATGGGTTTTGGAACATTGTATACCTGAAAAACTATCATGAAGATTTGATTCAATAAAAATAAATAATGAAAAATGACATACATTTTTAAAGTTTGAGAAAATGATTAAAATGAGCATGATATATACACATGTAAACTATATATAATTATATTTACAATGTCTTTCAATTGATAAAATGATATAGTATATAATTTTTGTCCCCAAATAAATTTGGAGGGGCTTTGTTTTTAATCTACCTCAGTGACCTTGAGCAGTATTAGTAAATATGAAACTTACTAACTGGTAAAATGGAAATAATGGGTAAATCTTCATGCACACATTGACTTGATTAGTTTCAAAATAAGCAAAAATTACAACTGAAAGTTATACACTTCCACATCACAACCATGAAAAATGTGTTCATCTCATGCATTATATAAGTTATTCAGCTGGAAATATGTAATCAAAAAATAAATCCAGGTATGAAGAATATAATCCATAGTATTCTGATGCTTTTTTGTTGTTACTGTTGTCATTATATTATATCATTTTTATATTTGTAGACATCCTGAAGTGATGATAATTGCCATCAACTTAGTAACAGGAGTGCTTTGACAAGAAAAACAATCTTACAGGGATTTGTAACATTTAAAAACTATTGATCTGGTTGCTTCTCTGGAAAATAAATAGTTTTACCTAAGGCATGATTTTCCTGTCACTCTTTATTTCTTCTCCTTTTAAAATCTGCTGCTCACTGAATTTCACAATATTAAAAAATCTTTATTTATGCAATTCCATATTATGCATATATAGACATACACATAGAAACATATACTTTAATCATATATTTTGTATAAATGCTTTAATTCAGATTCTAATTCAGAGAATATATGTACTATATGTCTATATTAATATATATTTTCAGTTTCCAAATGCTCATAGCAGTTTTTTGTTTGTTAGTTTATTTTAGCTGTTTGTTTCAAAATAAGGGACAACTCCCCTTATAAAAGCAGTAAAACAGATTGCACGTCTTTCTCTCCCAGAAGGGAGCATCTTGATGGTCGCTGTAACCATACTGCCAGACCCTGTGCCAGGCTGTTTCACTCGGGGAACCCCAGAAGGGTGCAGGTGAGACCTTCCCTGCCCCAAGGGACCCAGACTCAGCAGCCAAAAACTTCCACAACTCGGCCACCACCACATTCACAGCTGCTTTCCACACGCTCGGGTCAAGCATCAGCCACAAGTGTTTCTATTCCTAGACCACACGATACTTCAAACCACATACTCTGCCCATTCCACATGATTACTGCACCGCATTTGACAAGGTTCAAAGTAGGAGGCAACCAATCTTAGAGGGAAATATACATTTTATACTTTTTTTACAGATATATACCCGGGTTTGATTCCTCCATCCTTCTCAGAGAGCCTGGCAAGCTATCGGAGAGTATCCTGCCTTCACGGCAGAGCCTGGCAAGCTCCCCATGGCGAATCCGATATGCCAAAAACAGTAACAAGTCTCACAATGGAGATGTTACTGGTGCCTGCTCCAGCAAATCGATGAACAACGGGAGGACAGTGACAGTGACAGAGATACATAAAAGAACCAGAGACTATAAAACAAGCTCATGGAAGAGACTGATGTGGAATCTCCTGTCCCCGTACCAGGCTGTCTTCACTCAGGTCCCTCGGAGGGAGGCGGGTTGAATTTACCTCCCTGCCACAAGCAGAACCCGGAGAGCTGAAAACCTCCAGAACCCAGCCACAGCCATGCTCATGGACACTCTCCTCAAGCTCTGACAAGTCTCACGCATGAAGGAACCGGCAGAGGAACCCAGGTATGTGGGACCCAACGCTGAGATCTCCAAGCCTGCTAGGATTGGGACTGGGACCACCTAGATCCCCCATTTTCCAGCAGCTTGGTAGTGAAACCCACAGACTGCCCCCAGCACCATGTAATCTCATCCATAGCCAAGATCTAGAAACTATAAAACAAAGCTCCCAGAACCATGCGGCCACAACCTCTTACACTCTAGCCCACTGATGTACCTAAAGCAGCACACATGTGTTTGGTTTTAACACACTTGCTTGTATTCTCTTATATACATTCTCCATCCCTCTCAGAGAGCCCAACAAGCTACTGAGAGTATGCCACCCACACAGCAGAGCCTGGCAAGCTCCCCAAGGTGTATTCGATATGCCAAAAACAGTAACAATAACGGGTCTCATTCCCTGACCCTGAAAGAGCCTCCAAAAAGGCAGCATTGGGAAGGATGAGTATGGAGAGGCTGCTAAAATCTCAGGGCTGGGACAAATGGAGTCGTTACTGGCACCTACTCGAGCAAATTGATGAACAACGGGATGTCAATGACAGTGATATATATAAAAAACACACAAGGTTCAACCTTTAACAACTTGTCATTGATCTCTTATAGAAGGTTTAATGGCCCCTGGGTGAGATACAACAATTCCCACACTCTTTTCTCTAAGGATACTTTTTTCTAGCATTCTCAGTAGGTTTTCATAACAAACAATACAAGATATATTATTTCAGTTCTGTTTTGGGGCAGGGATCGATGTTCGGGATGGAAACATCCGAAGTATGGTGGTGGGAAGGTGTAATGGTTGTTTTATTGGTGTTTGTATATTAAATTTAATCAAATACTGTGGACTACCTTAGTGATAGCACAGCAGGTAGGGCATCTGCTTTGCACGTGGCTGACCCAGGTTCGATTCCTCCGTCCCTCATAGAGCCTGGCAAGCTACCGAGAGTATCTCACCCGCATGGAAAAGACTGGCAAGCTACCCGTGATGTATTTGATATGCCAAATCCACTAACAATGAGTCTCACAATTTGTTGTGAACTGTTACTGGTGCCCACTCGAGCAAATCGATGAACAATGGGAGGACAGTGCTACAGAGCTTATAAAATAAAAAAAAAATTAAAGTAATTAAGAAGATAATATTTCTCCTTTACATTTTACTAATTATTTATGAAGCTAACATATCCATGCCAAAATTTGCCTAACTGATAAACAAACATTATCTGTCACACTACTAAGCTAGGACACACTATGATGCATTTTGCTTTAGTGAGATACAGTAAAAGTGACAACAAAAATACTTTTAGAGCTGTTAACCAAATGGCAGATACTTTATAGACCTTATTAATTTTAATGACAAATTAATGTCTAAGAACACTTTTTCTGAACTGCTGTCTCATATTTATTTCTCTTTAGAATGATTTGGGCCATTTTTAACTAGGTTTGGAAAAAATTGCAGATACTCAAACACTCACACAATGTATCTTTATCATAACATATTATGGTCATATAATATTGACGTCTGTCACTGTCCTCCTGTTGTTCATCAATTTGCTCAAGCGGGCCCACTAACGTCTCCATTTTGAAACATGTTGTTACTGTGTTTGCCATATCGAGTACATCACGGGTAGCTTGCCAGGCTTTGCCGTGCGGGCGATATACTCTCGGTAGTATGCCAGGCTCTCCGAGAGGGGCGGAGGAATCGAACCCGGCTCGGCTGGGCTGGCTGCGCGCAAGGCAAACGCTACCACTGTGCTGTCGCTCCAGCCCAATACTGACATATTAAAAGATAATTTTAAGGGTAAGAAATGCTTTCAGGTGGGAGAGATGAGAGTTTGTTTTGACTTAATTCAATATCAAACCAAAGAAGGAAGAAGAGTTGCTGTTTCCTGAGACAAAGATATCTAATCTCAAAGGGGCTAAGGTAGAAAAAGAATTGATACAATTTAAACTATGTCATATTTTCAGGCAAGAATAAAAGCTTATCATGTAGAATAAGCAATTGTATTTATTCTTAATATCATAGAAACTGAAACATGAACCTTGCATTTCTCTTTATTCATTGTTGAATATCTGGAATATCGAATACTCTCGATAGCTTGCTGGGCTCTCCGAGATGGGCGGAGGAATCGAACTCGGGTCGGCCATGTTGGCTGCATGCAAGGCAGACGCCCTACCCGCTGTGCTTCCAATGGAGACGTTACTGGGCCCGCTCAAGCAAATCGATGATCAATGGGAGGGCCTTTACTTTACTTACTTTACATTGTTGAATAAATTCATAATGATTTCCTTACTGCCCTTTCTTACAAATTTAAGTCTAAGCATTTTATTTATTTTGAGTAAACTTTGTTTGGTCAATACACAAATGTTGAGTTTAGATTCTTTTCTACAAAATTTATTCTTAAATTTTATGTAATAGCTAACTGTGATGTATTGGATATGGCAAAAACAGTAACAAGTCTCACAATGGAGATGTTACTGGTACCTGCTCGAGCAAATCGATGAACAACGGGAGGACATTGCTACAGTGCTACAGATGGGATCAAGTATTCATGTGGAGGGGTTCCTTTTGAATTGGAGAGTGGACAGATTTTTTATTACTTTTCTAAAACTAGTTCATTCGCCTCCAAAAGAGGCAATTACTTCAGCAGTTGTTTGATTTTCCTCTATTACTTAGTTTCTAGTCTAAACTAAAAATCTATATTTAATCAATCGTTGCGACTACTTGGATATAAACAATCTCACTGGTGATTTATATTTTCCATCACTACAGTTGTTCTTGTATGATTGAATTAGGTGATAATTTATCAAAGCTTCCACATAGGAAATGGTCAGACGATGTTGCAAATGATGCAGTGCAACAGGTCAAATGAGACATATCCCTGCTCTAATGCTTTCGCTGCAATTTTACGGGATTACTGTAGTTTTTCTTAAGATTCTGAGTATCTGCATTTTATGATTCGAAAGTTCTTTCTATTTTCCAACTAGAAATAATTAAACATTGATGCTCAAGCATAGGAAGCACTATACTCTTAGTAAGGGAGAAGTACTATAAAAAAGTCAAGTAAATAATAGGAAATAAAGCTATTATTATTTTTTTTTTGCTTTTTGGGTCACACACGGAGATGTACAGGGGTTACTCCTGGCTCTGTACTCAGAAATTATCCCTGGTGGTGCTCAGGGAACCATATGCGATGCTGGGAATCGAACCCGGGTCGTCCGTATGCACAACAAACGCCCTCCCCACTGTAGTATCACTCCAGCACAAAGCTATTATTCTTGATCTTCCTGAATTGCAGTTTACTGGGGAGACATAACATAAAATATAGTGCACACGTAAATAAAACCTTACAATTGTATTACATACTAACTATTATAGTTATTCATTGCCATAAGAGCTTGTAATAGAAGGTAACAATCAAATCAGTTTCCACAAAAAGGTGTATGTATTATGATATAGCTTCCTAACCCATTCTAAAATTTCTTTAATACCATCATAAAATGTTATTTTAAAATTACATCTCCTTAAAACTATACCTGACTGTACAGTTGATAACAGATGTGACAGGATTATAGAATTAAACCTGTAATACTAAAACAGCTATTTCTCTTTTTTTTTAATCATTTAGAATGTAGATGCAGTTTCTGGGGATAATTTGTCTCTGTTGGCAAACACACATTAATACACAATGCATGCCATATAGAGACTGAAAAATTTATTAAAAAATATCATGGTTATTAATACATTGTTTGTCCCCTTCATTAGTCCCATATTGTCTGTGTCCTATTTGTGAGAAGTTATTATCTATCAACACATAAAAAAAGACTATTGACTTACAATCATGCACAATTCTAAGCATTGATTCATTGATATGCAAGATTGATAGTTCTTTATATATCTGTATTTAAGGTTCAAATTATGGCAAATGAATATTTTAAAACATTTTAGTGGACTATACATGATTAAATTACATACTTACAGTGATTGCTTATTTTTTTAATGATGGGAGAGTGCAATAATTCTGTATGTTTATTTTTAAACTCACTTATTACATAAATCAATGTATGGCTTTAAGAAGAAAGAAAAAATATACATAAAATATTTATTTGTAGGTGATGTAGGAGAAACAGAAAGAAAATATAAATGGAAATTTCAGATGAAGTTACTAATAAAATTTATCCCTCAAGTCATATGCCAGAAAATTCTATAATTTGTCAATTGTAGATCAGAATTGGGTATTGTATTTCCTATCTGTTCTAGACAAAAGGAAAAACACATTGATTTACAAGATTCACAGTATAAAAACAAAAAGTAAAGTAAATAAAATAAAACTTTTGGAGAAGTAAAAACTTTTATTGGAAACTAAAATAAAATGTTTGCTATTTCTTATGTAATTTGAAAACTTAAAAATGACAATGCTTTAGGATTTTGTTTTGCTTTATTTACTGTCTTTTTCTTTTTCTTTTAGGCCAGATCTGGTGGTACTAGGACTACTCCTGGCACAGTCCTTGGGAGTGACTCCTGGAAGTCATTTGGAGCTAAGGAATAAACCCAGGTCTCTCATATAAAACACATACGTTCCAGCCCTTGGAGTCATCTATCCAGCCCTACAAGAACATTCTTAACATACACATGTAAATCAGAACCAAAACGTTATTTGTTATTACATTCAGGACAGGCTTTGTAAATAAAGCAAAGCAGAATTTCATGAATTGAGGAAAAATAAAAGATAGGTATTTTTTCTGAATGAAGAAACGGTGCTGTGGCATAATGCAGGGATATAAAGCAAACTATTTATGGAGATTCTGATGCATACAAGATAACTCAGATTCCTTATATTGATCTATGATCTAAATTTTTCATTAGTGTTAAACAGCACAGAATTGTACTTGAGTTATTAACAAATAACTGCAGTGACAGCATTTCAGTTTGCCATTCTTTTATAATTTGTAGTGAAATGAATATTTTCTATTGTAAATTGGAAACATCTTGTAATGTACAAATTTAACTCTTTCACTTAATGAAATGAACTGTGATAATGATTATTAGTCATGAAATCATGTTTATTTTCTGCTAAGAATTTTTTATAATAAATTATCTAATTATAAATAATACTTTTGAAAATCAAAGGAAAATAGTTGCATAATGGAAATCTCCTATTTTCTATTGACACACTTAACAGTTATCAAAATTTGAAATACATAATTCTTACTACCAGAATGACCATTTGCTCATAATTACAATTTCAGAGTATGAAGGTGTTAACTTGAAAAGGAATGAATGTTTCAGTAAATGTCTACTCTGTACCTAGTAATAATACTGGGAAAGTTATTTAAATATTTAAAGTAGCAATATTAATTACATTTGATAATAGTTTCAGAACTTTGAATAGATAATATTGAACAGATCACTTGCTACAAATTGTTTTGTTTGTCTTAAAATTAAATTTTATTATGTCAATACATTATCATGAATATTTACTCGAACATTAAAAGGCAATGTATGACTATTGATACTTACTTTACCCATTTTAGTAGTCATACTCAAAGATGCACCAGGACTATTCTTGCACAACCATGACAATCAGTGATGAGATCATTCTTAGGACCCTCACATGTGCTATGCTTGTTCTCTCCCATTTGTGCTATATCTTGAGCACCTTAACAAGATTTTACTTTAGTGAGTGATTTTTATGAAAATAGAACATGTCCTTGAAGCATGAAGATGATACATATTATGATTGATACATATTTTGGATATGTTTATATTTATCCAAATATAATACTTCAAGAATACAAAATTTTAGTTATAAAAATATGTTCTATTATATGAATACATCATTTCTATTTATCTGCTACTTGATGTACCATATCTAAACCATTCTGACTGTGAATTACAGTATTTCTATGGGTTTTTTTACATAGATCCTTTGTCTTTGCAGAGATTTGCGAATATAATGAGGGATTCAACATAGAGGCTCAAAGTCAAACCAAAAGACATTGCTATCTGGCGCAAAAATAAAAACGTTCTACAAAAGTAAACGCATTTGATGGAAAAATACAACATTTCTATGAAAAGATAATTTAAAATATGTGTTAAATCACTACTTCCTTCCAAAATATTTAATAAAACAGAGAACAAATATTATGGTTTTAAGTTATTTGAATTTTTAAATTTCTATAACATGGTTAATACTTTAATGAGAATTTAACTGACAGTAAAGTTTTAACTTGACATTGTGCTTCAAGGATATATATATATATATATATATACATATATATATATATATATAGTGGTTAGATCAAGTATGACATCATTGGTCTGACCGAAACGAGAAGACATCAATCACATCACGCCGTTTTCGACACTGGAGAAGAACTGTTCCTTGGAACATGTGATAAAAGAGGCGTCGGTGGTGTTGGTATCCTTGTCAACACAAACTTAGCCACGAGCATTGATTCATTCGAATGCCTAACAACCCAAATCGGATGATTACACTTGAATAGATGTGGCTCACTGCCGACAGTTTCTATCTTTGTTGTCTATGCACCAACATCCAGTTATGGTGAAAGAGAAATTGAGAAATTCTACATGGAGCTGGAGAAGTTCTATAAAGAAGATCACACCTTCTACAAGATCATTGTTGGTGATTTTAATGCCAAGATTGGACCAAGAAGATCAGCCGATGAACTCCACATTGGGACCCATGACCTAGAATGGAATGAAGAGGGTGACAGACTGTCTGAATTCATCATGTCAACCAAAGACTTTCCATGGTAACTCACAGTTCCAAAAGGCTGAATCTAAACATTGGAGATGGGAGTCTCCCGGTGGACAGTTCAACAATGAAATAGACCACATCATATTCAATCGGCAGTTTAGCCTAACCAATGTTTCTGTTGTCCCAAAATTCCAAACGGGATCAGACCACCATCTCCTTCATGCAAAATTCTACCTCACAGGACGAGGAGAAAAGAATGCAAAGTTTAAGAAGAGGACTCCCAGAACGACCACCAACTGGGAGCTCTTTGGCTCTGTGCGGCAACATGGGAAGATGCCGTCATTGACAACATTGATGAGGAATACGATCGAATGATTCAGCACCTCCATGATTGTGCAAGGAATGCCAAGACAGAAATAACCACAAAAAAAAAAAAACGCCTTTCTGCGAAAACTCTTGAACTTATTCGCCAACATGGCTTAGCACATGCCTCAGGCAACCACAAGTGAACATCCGAGCTGGCAAAACAATGCAGAGAAGCCATCAAGGTTGACCTCAAAAACAGGAGAGCAGCAGTGCTGGTAGATGCAGCAGAAGCTGGGAAAAGCATTCATAATGCCCGCCTGTCCTTCACCAAGTACAAGACCAAGATGACTGCCCTCCAATATCATGATGGATCTATCCCGTCTTCCAGAAGGGCAATGGAGAAGATTATTCATGACTTCTACTCAGATCTCTTTAATAGCCACGTCCACTTGCCCACATACCACATTCCACATGATGGATATGTCATTCCCAGTGTTCTCCCTTCCGAAATCCAACATGCCATCTCATCGGTAAAGAAACAAAGAGCAACTGGCCCAGACAAGATCAGACCTGAACACCTGAAGAATTTACCATCAGTACTCATCAATACACTGGCTCAGCTCTTCACACGCTACCTGTCTAAATGCAAGGTTCCATCCCAATGGAAAACCAGCAGGACTGTACTAATATACAAGAAGGGAGACATCCAAGACATTGGCAACTATTGCCAAATCTGCCTATTGTCTGTCATCTACAAACTGTTCACTCGAGTCATCCTGAATGGGATTAGCAGAACACTAGATGGACAACCATGTGAACAAGCCAGATTCCGAAAAGGATTCAGTACCATCGACCATATTCACACAATTACTAAGCTCATTGACGTTTCTCAGGAGTTCAAGATGCTGCTCTGTCAAACATTCATTGATTTAAAGAAGGCTTTTGATTCTGTTGAGACGGAAGCAGTCATAGAAGTCCTGGCCAATCAGGGCGTACAAACTCAATACATCAGGATCCTTCGTGAGCTCTATTACAGATTCACTACCAGGATCTCACCATTCTACAAAGAAGTAATCATCCATGTCAAGAGAGGGGTTCGGCAGGGTGATACCATTTCATCAAAACTCTTCAGTGCCACCCTCGAGAACATCATGTGACGACTGGAATGGAAAAACATGGGAGTGAAGGTAGATGCTCGACAACTACACCACCTCGCTTTGCTGATGACATCGTTCTAATAACACCAAACATCAGCCAACAGGCAGAAATGCTGACTGACTTCGACTGTGAATGTGGAAAGGTCGGACTACAGCTGAATCTTACGAAGACAATGTTTATGAGAAACAGCCTTGTTCCTGATGCTTCATTCACTCTCAACGGAACCATCATCTCCAAATGCAACAGTTATATATAGCTAGGTTGAGAAATCAACATGATGAATAACCTGCACCTGAGTTGAGCAGGAGAAAGAGAGCGGCTTGGAATGCATTCAAGAGCGTTGAAGAAATAACTAAGAGGACAAAGAACCTCCAGCTATGAGCACATCTCTTCGATTCCACTGTTATTCCTTCATTAACATATGCCTCAGAGACCTGGGCCCTGCGAAAACAGAATGAGAACGCTATTCGGGTCTCTCAAGGAGGAATCGAAAGAGCTATGCTTGGAATATCACGATTCACTCAAATGAAAGATAGAATCCGGAGTTCTGATCTTCGTCAACGCTCAAGAATCAGGGACTCTGTATCATTTGCCAAGGCATCAAAAATCAGATGGGCTGGACATGTAATGAGGTTTACAGACAACTGCTGGACTAGAGCCATTACTGATTGGATTCCACGAGACATCAAAAGATCACGTGGACGCCCACCTACAAGATGGTTAGACTTCTTCGTCAAGACCCTGAATGATCGGTTTGATGCTCTGCATGTTCCTAGAACGAACAGATGCTATTGGGCTACACTAGCACACAACCGGGATGAATGGAGAGGTTACTGGCACCCGCTCGAATAAATTGATGAATAATGGGGATTAAGTGATTAAGTGATTAAGTGATAGTGGTTAGTTGAAATGATCAACAAAATCAGTTAGTCTCATGCTATATGAAAGAGGAAACAGATTGCTATTAAAAATTAAAGTAGTCATCTTAAGGATACAAATAATGATAAAAAAATTCTATGAACAATCATATACCTATATACTTATAAATCCATAACCTAGATGAAATGGACTGTATCTTGAAAAAGGCCTAGAATTCTCTAAAACTTACCGATGTATAAAAAACAGACTAGAAATAGATAATCAGTGGTGGGATATAGTGAAGAAACTCAATGAAATAAATGCCTCACCAAAAATACTTTACCCAGCAAGACTCTCATTCATAATAGAAGGAACAACACACAGTTTCACAAACAAACAACAGCTCAGGAACTTCATAGACTAAAAACCATGGTTACAAGAACAACTTAATGGACTAATTTAAGACAAGATAGGCTCCTCAAATACACCAAATTTCAACAGAAAAATGGGACAAAACCGCATAACAATAATCTCTCAATATCAATGGGCTAAATGCACCAATTAAAAGACACAGAGTGGCAGGATGGATTAGAAAATTGAACCCAACATTCTGCTGCCTCCAAGAAACACATCTCAATAGTCAGAACATACACAGGCTCAGAGTCAAAGGCTGGAAAACAATCCTACATGCAAATAACTCCCGTAAAAAAGCTGGGGTAGCAATCCTAGTATCAGACCACATTGATTTCAGACTGAAGATGGTCACAAGAGACAATGAAGGCCATTTCTTATTGATCAAGGGATCTGTATAACAGGAAGAATTTACAATGCTAAATGTATATGCACCTAATGAAAGACCAGCAAAGTACTTAAAACAACTACCCTTAGACTTGGAGAAAGACATGGATAGCAACACAATACTAGTGGGAGATTTCAACACCGCTTTATCACCTCTTGATAGATCAACCAGACTCAAGCTTAGCAAGGACATACTTCATCTGAGGGAAAAAAATGAAAAAAAGGGACTTAATAGATATATACAGGACACTTCATCCTCAGAAACCAGAATAAACATTCTTTTCAAGCGTGCATGAAACATTCTCCAAGATAGACCACATGCTAAGCCTCCATAAAATTAGAGAAGATAGAGATTGTGTCAACAATCTTCTCGGACCACAATGCGCTGAAATTAGAAGTAAATCACACACACACAAACAGAAAACTAAATCAAGCACCTGGAAATTAAACAGCTCACTATTGGACAATGAGTGGCTCAGAAAGGAAATCAAAGAGGAAATCAAAAGATTCCTGGAAACAAATGGAAATGAGAACATGAGTTACCAAAACTTATGGGACACAGCAAAATCCATGTTAAGAGGAAAGTTTATAGCTCTACAAGCATTCCTCAGGAAGGAGGAGCGAGCCTAACCTAACCTCACAGTTTAAGAGCGTGGAGAAGGACCAACAAAAGGAGACCAACCAGAATAGGAGGAAGGAAATAATAAAACTCAGAGCAGAGATTAACAAGATGGAAACCGAAAAAACAACCTGAAAGATCAATGGAACCAAGAGCTGGTTCCTCGAGAAAATAAACAAGATTGATTAGCCTCTAGTAAAACTCACAAAGAAAAAGTGAAAAAAACCTAATAAACCGAATTGGAAACGAAAAGGGGGTCATTGCAACAGAAACTACAGAAATTCAAAGGATCCTCAGGGAGTACTTTGAGAAGCTCTATGCCACGGAACACAAAAAACTCGATGACATGGATAAATTTCTAGATTCCTATAGCCTCCCAAGGCTGAACTGAGAAGACCTGGAATACCTGAACAGACCTATCACCATCAAGGAAATTGAAACGGTAATAAAAAAATCTTCCCAAGCACAAAAGTCCTGGCCCAGATGAATTCACTAGAGAATTCTTCCAAATCTTTAAAGAGGGCTTACTCCCAATCCTCTTTAAGCTTTTCCATGAAATTGAAATATCAAAAAACACTTCTGCACAGTTTCTATGAAGCAAGTATCATTCTGATACAAAAGAAAACAGAGATACCAAAAAGAAATGGAATTACAGGCCTATATCTCTGATGAACACAGACGCAAAGATTCTCAATAAACTGTTAGCAAATAGAATCCAATGACTTACCAAAAAGATAATACACCATGACCAATTAGAATTCATGCCAGGGATGCAAGGATGGTTTAACATTTGGAAATTGATCAATATAATTCATCATATCAACAAAAGAAAAGATAAACTCCATATGATCATATCAACAGACGCAGAGAAAGCATTTGACAGAATCCAGCACCCTTTAATGATGAAAACTCTCAGCAAAATAAGCATTGAAGGAACTTTACTCAATAGAGTCAAAGCCACCTACCACAAGCCCATGGCAAATATCATTCTTATTGGGGAAAAACTAAAAGCTTTCCCTCTAAGATCGGGTGAAGACAAGGTTGTCAACTTTCGCCACTCCTATTCAATATAGTATTGGAAGTCCTGGCCATTGCAGTTAGGCAAGAGAAAGGTATCAAGGGAATACAGATAGAAAAAGAAGAGGTCAAACTATCTCTATTTGCAGACGATATAATACTATACTTAGAAAACCCTAAATATTCTACAGAAAAGCTCCTAGAAACAATAGGTCAGTTTAGTAAAGTGGCAGTCTACAAAGTCAATGGCTTTCTTATATACAAAGAGAAGAAAGAGACATTAAAAAAACAATCCCGATCACAATAGTACCTTAGAAAATCAAGTGCCTCGGAATCAGCTTAACCGAAGAGGTGAAGGACCTATACAAGGAAAATGACAAAACACTACTTCAAAAAATAAAAGAGGACACTAGGAAATGGAGACACACCCCCTGCTCATTGATAGGGAGGATTAACATTATCAAAATGGCAATACTGCCCAAAACACTAAATAAATTCAATGTGGTTCCTATCAGGACACCCATGACATTTTTCAAATAAATAGACAAAACACCTCTGAAATTCATATGAAACAATAAACTTCCACAAATATCTAAAGCAATCCTTGGGAAAAAGAAGATGGTGGCATCACCCTCCTTAACTTCAAACTGTACTACAAAACAGTAGTAATTAAGACAGCATGGTACTGGGCTAGAAACAGACCTGCAGACCAATGGAACAGAGTTGAATATTCTGTCACAGATTTCCAAATATATGACAAAGGAGCAAGAAATGTGAAGTGGCACAAGGAAAGTCTCATCAACAAGTGGTGCTGGGAAAACTGGATAGCTACCTGCAAAAAAAAAAATGAACTCTGACCTCTGTGCCAGGCACAAAAGTCAGCTCAAAGTGGATTAAAGACCTCAGGAGAGAGAGAGAGAGAGAGAGAGAGAGAGAGAGAGAGAGAGAGAGAGAGAGAACAAAGGGGAATGCCCTGCCACAGAGTTAGGTGGGATGGGTGCGATGGGGTGTGGGAGGGATATTAGGATTCGTGGTGGTGGGAAATGGGCACTGGTGGAGGGATGGGTATTTGATCATTGTATAATTGAAACCCAAGCACAAAAATTTTTAAATCTATAACTGTATCTCATGGTGTCTCAATAATAAAAGTTTCTAAAAAAGACCTCAATATCAGACATGAATCCATAAGTTACATAGAGCAAAATGTAGGCAGAACTCTCATGAAATTGAAGCTAAAAACATTTTTAAGGATGAAACAGCACTGGCCATGTAAGTGGAAGCAAACAAAAACAAATGGAACTACATCAAACTAAGAAGCTTGTGTACTTCAAAAGAAACAGTGACTAAAATACAGAAAAAGTCCACAGAATGGGAAAAAATATTTACCCAATACCCATCTGATAAGGAATTAATATCCAGGATATACAAGACACTAGAAGAATTGTACAAGAGAAAAACCTCCACCACCTCAAAAACTGGGGAGAAGAAATGAACAGAAGTTTCCTCAAACAAGAAATAGAAATGGCCAAAAGGCACATAAAAAAATGCTTCACACCCCTAGCCATCAAGGAGATGCAAATCAAAACAACAATGAGATATAATCTCACATCACAGAGACTGGTACATATTCAAAAGAACAAAAGCAACCAGTGCTGGCATGGATATGGGAAAAAAGGACACTCACTGTTGTTGGAAATGCACACTAGTCCAGCCTGTCTGGAAAACAATATGGACAGTCCTTCGAAAACTAGAAATTGAGCTTCCATATGACCCCGCAATACCACTTCTGGCAATATATCCCGAGGATGCAAAAAAGCACAGTAGAAATGACATCTGTACCTATATGTTCATTGCAGCACTGCTCACTATAGCCAAAATCTGGAATCAATCCAAGTGCAGACGAGAACAGACGAGTGGTTAAAGAAACTTGGTACATCTACATAATGGAATATGATGCAACTGTTAGGAGAAATGAAGTGATGAACTTTGCTTATAAATGGATAGACATAGAGAGTATCATGCTCCGTGAAATGAGTCAGAAAGAGAGGGACAGACATAGAAGGACTGCACTAATTTGTGGAGTATAAAACAACACAACATGAGACTGACACCTAAGGATAGCAGATACATGGGGCGGATAGATTGTTCCATAGCTGGAAGCCTGCCTCATGAGCAAAGGGGAGAAAGCAGCTGGAATAGAGAAGGGATCACTAAAACAAAAGATGGCTGGAGAAATTGGTCAGGATGAGAGATGTGTACAGAAAGTAGATAAAGGACCAAACATGATAAACTCTCTGGGTCTGTACTGCAAACCATAATGCCCAAAATTAGAGAGAGATTATTGGGAATCATGTCTGCCATGAAGGCAGGGGGAGGTTTGGAAAGGGGAGGGTATAGCGGGAATATTGGTGGTGGGTAATGTGCACTGGTGGAGGGATGGGTGTTTGATCATTGTGTGATTGTAATATGAAAGCTTGTAACTATTTCTCGGTGATTCAACAAAATTAAAAAAATAACAGTATAGAAATAGATAATCAGTATAGACATATACTTAGAAAATAATTGGAATTATTAGGTATAAACTTTTAAAAGAGAAAAATGTATCACAAGGCCCATATGGTCCTGTTAGCAAATTATTACAAACATTTAAGAAAAAAGTTGTACAAATTATCTGTAATGTATTTGAGAAGATAGAAGCAGAGGGAATGATTTGTAACAATTCTATGAGACCTATATTACCAGTCAAAGCTATATAAAGCAGTTTACAGAAAAATGAAACTACAAGCCAGTAGCTCGTGTTCACATATACAAACATTTGAAAATTAAAATTCTAAAAATGTTTGAAAATAATACATATCATGACTAATTGGGATTTATCTCATGGATACTCATTGGCTGAGGATTTGAAAATTCACTTGTTATAATCTACTACATCAACAAGCTAAACCCCAAACCCTCCCACATAATCATACAAATAGATGAATTAAAAGTATATGACAAAACCCAATATAGACTCATGTTAAAAATTCTCAGTATCATTCTTAATGGTGAGAAATAGATGAACTCCCACTCACGTAAAGAATAAGACAACAGCGTGCCTTCTAAAAACTCCTTCTCATTGCTATACAGGAAGTTGAAGTTAATGCATAAGAGCAGAAAGAAACAGGGGCCCAAGAGACAGTGCGAGGAATAGGGTGCTTTTGCAAGGCATATGCCATGACTGTTTAGAAACCTATGAGCATCTCCAGATGTAACCCAGGTGGCCCCTGAGTGGAACTTCAAGGCTAAGGAAGCACTGTACCCATGGGCCTTTATGTTGAACTGACTCTGGTGACTTAGCATCACAGAAATAGATCCCAAGCACAGTACTGTCACTGTCACTATCTTCCCGTTGTTCATCGATTTGCTCGAGCAGGTCTAGTAACGTCTCCATTGGAGACTTAGTTGTTACTGTGTTTGGCATATCGAATACATCACGGGTAGCTTGCCAGGCTCTGCCATGTGGGCGAGGTACTCTCGGTAGCTTGCCGGGCTCTCCGAGAGGGGTGGAGGAATCGAACTTGGGTCGGCCATGTTGGCTGAGTGCAAGGCAAACGCCCTACCACTGTGGTATCGCTCCAGCCCAAGCACAATACTATGGTAACATATTTCCTAAAGCATAATAAATATTGTATCTTTAAAAAGAAATATTTCTGTAACAACTAGAAAAAACAATATGAAATCATAAATATAGATACTAACATTATACACATTACACAGAAGTTAGCTTAAAATGTATCATAGATGTAAAGTAAAAAAATAAAATAAAATAAATAAAATCCTGAAAGACAACAACAGAGGTGATTTGGGGAAAGACAATGACCACTAACATATAATATCAAAATATTTATGTGGACTTCACTAAACTTAAAAAACACATTTATGTTGAGAAACACTCTTAAATAATGAAAAGATGAACCAGAGACTGGTGGAAAGTGTTTTCAAAAATACATATAATGAGTTCTATTTTACAAAATATACCACCATGAGCTCTCAAGATTTAGCATTAAGAAAATGAACCAGATTGTAAAAAAGGTTAAAAACAAAAACAAAAGCCAGCTTTAACTATACCTTACAGAACCCTGGTTATAGATAGGGAATTGTTGCTGAGTTCTAATAAATATATCTTTTTAAAATTAAGTGAATCTATATCAGAATGAATATGATCCCTTCAACATTATCTCAATATTACTTCTCTTTTTCTCCAGAAAATACACAGGTTTAAAATAAGCATATAAAATACCCAATACCATGTAATTACGAATTTTTTAGAATATAAAATAGATAGCTACATACCTATTGTTGTTACTGACTATCATTTATTAGTGGTAAGGTAGACTGATACTGTCACTTTAGAAGATAATCTGGCAGCCTTTTCCAAAACTGTAAGTGCTCTTAAGAAAAAAATGCAGCACGTATGCTTAATATTTAACAAAAGGATTTAAAAACATGTGTTCATACAGAGTATGTAGTCCAGTATGTAGATAATTTCCAAAATTTAGGAGTAACCTAGATGTTATTCCAAATAACAAATGGATATTGGAATGTTATTCCAAATGGGCAAATGGATAAACTGTGGAACACTGTGGAGGTCCTGGTCAGCCGACCCTGGCACTCTGGAGTATGATCCCCTGGTCGCTGGACTTCCTCCCTATTGAGAGGGAGTGGGCAGGGGAGAAACCAATGTCCTGGCCCTCCACGCACCGTGGACTCCCACCGCCACCGAGAAAGAACCACACGGAGGGGACAGTCTGGTGGTCAAGCAGCAATCCGTTTATTAGCTCTCACTCAGGGGGTTATACACACATTTCAGGGGGGCAATCCACGAGTATCACGTTTACCTTGTCAGGTTCAGTACAGATGTTCGTTAATGATTGACATCCCCCGCTTTCAGGGCCAGGTGTATCAGCTCAGGTAGACGGGAACTGTTACATCCCTCATCCTCAAGCAGAGTGCCCACGTGTGTGCAGTGCCGGAGCAAGCCCGTGGGCCCCTGCCGGCTCTTTTTTTCAGGTGCAGGGGATTTAGACAGTCTCAGGCCGGCTACTGAGACCCCAACAGAACATCATCACAAAGAACGTTATTCATCTTTTAAAAATCAATTCTGAAGTAACGTTTTGTAGTTTTCTTTGTAGAGGTCCTTTACTTCCTTAGTTGAGCTGATTCCTAGGTACTTGATTTTCTGGGGCACAATTGTGAACGGGATTGTTTTTTTCATGTTGATTTCTTCTCTCTCACTGTTTGCGTATAGGAAAGCCATGGACTTTTGGGTATTGATTTTATAACCTGCAACTTTACTATACGAGTCTATTGTTTCTAGGAATTTTTTGGTTGCGGTTATTGGGTTCTCTAAGTAGAGTATCATATCATCTGCGAATAGTGAGAGCTTGATTTCTTCCTTTCCTACCTGAATGCCCTTAATATCTTTTTCTTGCCTAATCGCTATTGCAAGTACTTCCAGAACTATATTGAACAGAAGTGGAGAGAGTGGGCATCCCTGTCTCGTCCCTGATCTGAGAGGGAAGGCTCTCAGTTTTTCCCCATTGAGGATGATGCTTGCTGTCGGCTTGTGGTAGATGGCTTTAATTATGTTGAGGAAGGTCCCCTCTATACCCATTTTGGCTAGGGTTTTCATCATAAAGGGGTGCTGGATCTTGTCAAATGCTTTCTCTGCATCTATTGATATAATCATATGCTTTTTATCTTTTCTTTTGTTAATATGATGGATTATGTTGATTGATTTTCGAATGTTAAACCATCCTTGAATCCCTGGGATAAATCCTACTTGGTCATGGTGTATGATCTTTTTGATGAGTAGTTGGATTCTATTTGCTAGTAGTTTGTTGAGGATCTTTGCATCTGTGTTCATCAGAGATATCGGCCTGTAATTCTCTTTCTTTGTGGTATCTCTGTCTGCTTTTGGTATCAGTGTGTATAAATTCAATGCAATCCCTATAAGGATACCCATGACATTCTTCAAAGAAATGGAGCAAACACTCCTGAAATTTATATGGAACAATAAGCCCCCACGAATAGCTAAAGCAATTCTTGGGAAAAAGAAAATGGGGGGAATCAACCTCCCTAACTTCAAACTGTACTACATAGCAGTAATAATTAAAACAGCATGGTACTGGAACAAAGGCAGAACTGCAGACCAATGGAACAGGGTTGAATACACTGACATCTCCCCTCAATCATATAATCATCTAATCTTTGATAAAGGTGCAAGTAATGTGAAGTGGAGTAAGGAAAGCCTCTTTAATAAATTATGTTGGCATCATTGGACGGCTACATGTAAAAAAATAGGCTCAGAACTCTGCCTAACACCATGTACAAAAGTAAGATCAAAATGGGTTAAAGACCTCAACATCAGACCAGAAACCATAAGGTACATTGAAAATAAAGTTGGCAAAACCCTCCATGATATTGAAGCTAATGGTATCTTCAAAGATGCCACGCCTCTGGCCAAGCAAGTGAAAACAGAGATAGATAAATGGGACTATCTTAAACTAAGAAGCTTCTGCACCTCCAAAGAAACAGTGACCAAAATACAAAGACAGTCTACAGAATGGGAAAGGATATTTGCCGAATACACATCTGACAAGGGGTTGATATCCAGGATATACAAAATACTGGTTAAATTCCACAAGAAGAAAACATCCAACCCCATCCAAAAATGGGGCAATGAAATGAACAGAAACTTTCTCAAAGAAGAAATCCGAATGGCAAAAAAGCACATGAGAAAATGCTCTACATCATTAATCATCAGAGAGATGCAGATCAAAACCACAATGAGATACCATCTCACACCTCAGAGACTGGCCCACATTCAAAAGAACAAAAGCAACCAATGCTGGCGTGGATGTGGCGAGGAAGGGACACTCCTTCACTGTTGGTGGGAATGTCGACTGGTTCAGCCCTTCTGGACAACAGTCTGGACGACTCTCAAAAAATTAGAAATTGAGCTCCCATTTGACCCAGCAATACTACTTCTGGGAATATATCCCAGAGAAGCAAAAATGTATAGTCGAAGTGACATCTGCACTTGTTTGTTCATTGCAGCACTCTTTACAATAGCCAGAAACTGGAAGAAACCTGAATGCCCAAGAACAGTTGACTGGTTAAAGAAACTTTGGTACATCTACACAATGGAGTACTATGTAGCTGTTAGAAAAGATGAAGTCATGAAATTTACATACAAGTGGTACAATATGGAAAGTATCATGCTAAGCGAAATGAGTCAGAAAGAGAGGGATAGACATAGAAAGATTGCATTCATCTGGGGGATATAAAGTAACAAAGTATGAGATTAATACCCAAGAATAGCTGAGATCAGCACCAGGAGGATTACTCCATAACTTAGAGGCCAGCCGGGTATCCTAGAGGAAAGGGCAGTTCAGATAGAGAAGGGAGCACCAAATAAAGGATGTTTGGAGGATCCTCCCAGGAGGGGAGATGCATGTCGAAAGTAGACTATGGACTGAACATGTTTGCCACTCAATGCCTCTTTTGCAGACCACAACACCCAAACGGAGAGAGAGAACACAGGGGATTGTCCTGCCACAGAGGCAGGGGGAGATGGGGGGATGGGGGTGGGAGGGATTTTATCCATGGTGGTGAAAAACGGGCACTGGTGGAGGGATGGGTATCTGATCATTGTATAAATGAAACCCAAGCACAAAAAAAATTGTAAATCTACAACTGTAAAAAAATAAATAAAAAAAAAGATCAGGAAAAAAAAATCAATTCTGTGGGGGTGGAGCGATGGCACAGCAGGTAGGGCATTTGCCTTGCATGCGGCGGCGACCGGGGTTGGAGTTCCAGCATCCCATAGGGTCTCCTGAGCACCGCCACAAGTAATTCCTGAGTGCAGAGCCAGGAGTAACCCCTGTTAATCTCGGGGTGTGACCCCAAAAGAAAAATATCAATTCTGTAAAGTCTTGCATAAATATGGAATATATATATAAGTTCTTATTATTAAATACATTCAAATATAAAAAGGCAATATGACATATGATGCTAACTATGAAATATTCTGAGAAATATAGAAAATTGGAAAAGACAAAGTATTATTGGTCGCCACGGGTGAATACTGGGCAAGAAGGTTGAATAGGTGAACATATATTTTTAAATGAAAGTAGTCTCTAAGAAAATAAATTATGGATATATTTTGTTAATATTTGTTTAATATTTGTTTAATATTTGTTTAATATTTGTTTTGCAGACCACAACACCCAAAAGGAGAGAGAGAACACAGGGGATTGCCCTGCCACATAGACGGGGGGATGGGGGGATGGGGGTGGGAGGGATATTATCCATGGTGGTGGAAAATGGGCACTGGTGGAGGGATGGGTATCTGATCATTGTATAATTGAAACCAAAGCTCAAAAAATTGTAAATCTACAACTTTAAAAAAAATAAAATAAAATAAAGGGAAAAAAAAATATTTGTTTAAACCCATAAATTGTGCAATATCAAAAATGAATTCAATGTAAGCTTTTTGATGACTAAATTTTTCACATATGTTTATCACTTATAACGAAAGTACCAGTTTGGGGACCAGGACGATAGTGAAAAGAATTGTAGCACATGCTTTGTATATGTAAGGTCCAGTTTAAATTTCCAGTACCCCTGGTCGCCCAGGCACCAAATGATCCTCAGGCATTGCAGGGAGCAACTTCGAGCATCAGCCAAAATGGACCCTGAGCATTGGTTTGTGTTGCCCAAAATGCAAAAATAAAATAAATATGTGTGTCTAAGAGTGTATGGAAATTCTCTGTACTTATTCTTCAATTCTTCAGTAAAAATAGAATCAAAATAGTTTTTATAAAGAAATAAAAAAGACATCATCAAAGAACAATAGAACATAGATCATAGTCAAGAAATAGTTAAGTCATAGATATAGTTAAGTCAAGAAATAGTTAAGTCATTTACAAACTGACTGAGAATAAAAATGCTTGCTTTACACATTTTTAAAGTGTTCCCCCCCTTTTTTTAAATCCATGCCTCAAAGTAGTTGGTTACTATGACAAAAGTAATTACTTTTAATGACTTGGAAAAATTGTGACTAATCTTTCTCTTAAGTGTGAAAAAGTAAAGAGCATCTTATACTTCTTTTTATCACTATGAGTTTGATGTCTTTTCTCAGCTTCAGCTTTGAATCAGACAGGTGAAAGATACCTAGTACTCAGGGCCTTCAGGCTCAATCCCCAAAACCCACTATGGCCACCTGAGCCTACTACGAGTGAACCCCAAGAGCAGACCCAGGAATAAGCCCTGAATAGTGCAATTTGTGGCCCCTAGACCGAAAATAAATACATACATAAAATGGTTTTTACAAAAATATAATTTTTCTCTTGAAAAGTTATAGTGCTATCAATATTCCTTATAAAGTCTCTGGTAGTGATATTAAATGAGTCATAATTTATCACTTTTAAATGACTAATTTTATAGTAGATAATAAAACCATCAAGAGTTGGAAAATAGTATTTTTTCTGGTATTTTTTAATTAGTGAAACACCATGAGGTATAGTTGTAGACTTAAAATTTTTTGTGCTTGGGTTTCAGTTATACAATGATTGAGTACCCATCCCTCCACCAGTGCCTATTCTCCAACTCCACTGCACCCAGTATCCCTCCCACCCACCCCCCATTCCCCCACCCCATCTAACCCCTGTGCAGGGCATTATCTATTTAAACTTAAAAACTACAAGTTCATAGGGTGAATGAAGACATTTTGTGTTTTTTTTAAATGTAGGAGTATTGCTATTTATTCAGCCATTGATTAGGCTGATTGAATTGGGCATGAACTCCACCTTAATTTTTTTCTTTTTTATAAATTTATTTATTGAATTACTGTGAAAGCAGTTTCAAAGCTTTTGGATTTAAGTCTCAGTCATACAATAATGAAACACCCATCCTTTCATCAGTGCCAATTTTTCATCACCAAAAACTCCAGTATACTCCCCATCCCACACCCTCCTGTGGGGTTATTTATTTCACATTACTCTCTCCACTTTGATTTCATTCAATATTTCAAACCCAGACCAACCATTATTATTTGGGATTTTACCCCAACACTCAGATCTGCTGAAAAGGAAACTGTAGACAATTTGTTTTCTATTGCTGGTTATGAATAACATATGTCATGCAGCTGCAGTAATGGCCACACAATTTTGGAATTCCAAAATTTTAACAAGTAAATCTGGAAGAATTTCTGCCAAAACCTGCTGGGTTCTGAGATTTGTTCCTGAGTCTCTGGGATCCTGGCTGTTAAGCAGCTTGATCAGGAGCCAAAGAGGCCATTCATGGGTAGCAACTCAAGGTCTCCTTGGGGTGGGAAGCAGGGCCAGCTCCACCCCCATCCTGTGAGGCCCGACATGTCTTGTCACTGCGGGCCCAAACCTGACCATCCAGTGGCCTCTGGAGGATGTGGCACTGAGCTGCTAGGGGAAACAGGCACGAAATCTATTCCCAACTGGGGTGGCCAGGTGCCAGTATCCACTTGCAGGGATTGGAAGCATCACTGACAAAAGCCAGTGAGTTCCGAGATTTTTTTCTGAGACTCTGGGATCATGGCCGTTAAGCAGTTAGATCAGGAACGAGAGAGGCCATGTCTCCAATTATATAGCTGAGCCGGAGGTGGTTTGTGTGTGTGTCTCCCACATACCTAACTTTTGGCTGTTTGTGTTTTTGGTAAATTTGGCCCCAAGTTGTTGGGGTCTGGCCAAATGCACAGAAGCAATTTTGTTTTTTTAGTTTTTAATTTTTTTAGTGAAACACCATGAGGTACAGTTGTAGACTTTTTTGTTCTTGGGTTTCAGTTATACAATGATCAGGTACCCATCCCTCCCCCAGTGCTCATTCTCTAGCACCACTGATTCCGATATCCCTCCCACCAGCCCATCCCCCCCATACCACCCTGCCTCTATGGCAGGGCATTCCCTTTTGTTCTCTCTCTTCTCCTTTTGAGTGTTGTGGTTTGTAAAAGAGGCATTGAGTGGCAATCCTGTTTGGTCTGTAGTCTACTTTCAGCATACATCTCCCATCCTGGGAGGATCCTCACAACACCCTTTACTTGGTGCTACCTCCTCTATTTGAGCTGTCATTTCCCTAGTATGTGCAGCTGGCCTCTAAGCCATGGAGTGAACCTCCTGGTACTTATCTCGGCTATTCTTGGGTGTTAGTCTCCTATTTTGTTACTTTACCCAGGTGAATGCAATCTTTCTATGTCTGTCCCTCTCTTTCTGACTGATTTCACTTAGCATGATACTTTCCATGTATTACCACTTGTATGTAAATTTTATGACTTTATTTTTTCTAACAGAAACATAGTATTCATGTGTAGATTTACCAAATTTTCTTTAACCAGTCATCTATTCTTGGATACTCGGAGTTTTTCCAGATTTTTGCTATCGTGAACAGTGCAGCAATGAACATAGAAGTGCAGAAGTTATTTCAACTGTAATTTTTTGCCTCTTGGGATATACTCCCAGGAGTGGTATTGCTGAGCCAAATGGGAGCTCAATTTCTAATTTTTTGAGAATTGTCCATACTGTTTTCCGAAAGGGCTGAACCAGTCGGCATTCCCACCAGCAGTGAAGAAGGGTCCCTTTCTCGCCACATCCGTGCCAGGACCGGTTGCTTTTGTTCTTTTGGATGTGGGCCAGTCTCTGTGGTGTGAGATGGTATCTCATTGTTGTTTTCATCTGCATCTCCCTGATGATTAGTGATGTAAGCATTTTCGCATGTGCCTTTTTTGCCATTCAGATTTCTTCTTGAGAAAGTTTCTTTTCATTTTGTTGCCCTATTTTTTGATGGGTCTGGATGTTTTCTTCTTGTGGAGTTCAACCAGTACCTTGTATATCCTTGATATCAACCCTTTGTCGGATGTGTATTTGGGGAATATCCTTTCCCATTCTCTTGACTGTCTTTGTATTTTGGTCACTGCTTCTTTTGAGGTGCAGAAGCTTCTTAGTTTAAGATAGTCCCATTTGTCTATTTCTGTTTTCACTTGCTCTGCAAGTGGTGTGTCATCTTTGAAGGTCCCATTTCCTTCAATGTCGTGGAGAATTTTTCCAACCTTGTCTTTAATGTACCTCATGGATTCCAGTCTGAGTTGAGGTCTTTAATCCATTTTAATCTTACATTTGTACATTGTGCTAGACAGAGATCTGAGCCTATATTTTTGCATGTAGCTGTCCAGTTTTGCAAGGACAATTTGTTAAAGAGGCTTTCTTTGTTCCCCTTCACATTTCTTGCTCCCTTGTAAAAGATTAAATGATCATATGTTTGGAGGGAGATGTCAGTATATTCAACCCTGTTTCATTGGTCTGCAGCTCTGCCTTTGTTCCAGTACCATGCTGTTTTAAATATTACTGTTTTGTAATAGAGTTTGAAGTTAGGGAGGTTTTTTCTAGGAGTTTCTGGTAGAGATTTTAGGGTTCTCTAAGTACAGTAAAATATCATCTGTGAATGGTGAGAACTTAATTTCTTCCTTTCCTATCTGAATGTCCTTAATATCTGAAAAAATGTTCATAATGTTTCTATCTTCCTGGTTCTACTGAGGTATGTTTTGTGGCCTAGCATATGATCTATTTTGGCAAACGTTCCACGCTGGAGTAGAATGTGTATTCTTTCTTTTGTGGGTGTAAAGCCCTGTATGGCTCTATAACCCTCTCTCTTCTATTTTTTTCCTTCAAAGCCAACGTTTCCTTTTGTAAACCACAACACCCAAAAGGAGAGAGAGAACAAAAGGTATGTCCTGCCACAGAGGCAGGTTTGGATGGGGGTGATGGGGATGGAAGGGATACTGGGATCCGTGGTGGTGGGAAATGGCACTGGTGCAGGGATGGCTATTTGATCATTGTGTATTTGAAACCCAAGCACAAAAATTTGTAAGTCTACAACTGTACCTCATGGTGTCTCACTAATAACTATAAATAAAAACAAAAAAAGCCAAAGTTTCCTTGCTGAGTTTTGTTCTTGTTCATCTATCCAGGGGTGATAAGGCAATGTTGAAGTCTCTGGCTACTATTGTGTTGCTAGCAATGTCCTCCTTAAAATCTGTTAGCAGTTGTTTTAAATATTTAGATGTTTCCTCATTAGGTGCGTATAAATTTCAGAGTGTGATTTCTTCCTGTTGTACAAATCCCTTGAAAGTAGCCTTCGCAGTCCCTTCTAATCTTTTTCAACCTGAAGTTTATGTTGTTGAATACTAGTTTGGCCACTCCAGCATTTTAGATGGAGCTGTTTGCTTGCAGGATTGTTTTTCATCCTTTAACTTTGAGTCTGTGTTTGCTCTGACTGTTCAGATGAGTTTCTTATAGGCAGCAGAATATTGGACTCTGTCTGTGAATCTATTTTGCCCCTCTGTGTCTCTTAATTGTTGAATTTAGATCATAGACATTGAGAGAGATTTCTGTTATGGGGTTGTGTCAACTTTCTGGAAGGAGTTGTTGTGCTTGTAGGGTTTGTCTTGTCTTACTATAACCTCTTTAGTTCTTCTTTTAGGTTTGGTTTTGAGTCTATGATGTTTCTGAGCTGTTGTTTATCCAGAAAATAGTGTACCGTTCCGTTGAGTTTGAGTGAGAGTTTAGCTGGATAGAGTATTCTTGGTGAAGCATTCATTTCAGGGAGTTTTTTCACAATATCCCACCATTGTCTTCAGGCTTGGAGGGTTTCCTCTAATAGGTCTGCTGTGAATCTAAGGGGTGCTCTTTTGTATGTGATTTCCTTCTTTGACCTTGTTGCTTGCAGTATTATGTCTCTATCTATGGCATTCATCATTCTAATTATGATATGTCTTGGTGTGCTTTTGTGAGGGTCTCTTTTAGCTGGCACCCCTTGGGCTCCTTGAATCTGAAGTGCTGCATTGTCCAGCTCTGGAAACTTTTCAACAATGACTTGTTTAATCATGACTTTTTCATTGGGATTGTTTCCCTGACCTTCTGGTTGTTCAGTAATTCTAGTGTTGTTCCTCGTAAAATCATCTCCTAGTACTCTGACTTGGTCTTGAGCTATTTTGAGGTCTCTTGCCATTGTTTGTTGTTGCCTTTTGGCTTTGTGCAGCTGATCTTCCAGCTCACTTATTCTGTCTTCAGCTGTGGCCATTCTACTGTTGAGGGCACAGACTGAGTTTTTTATTTCATCTACAGAATCTTTTATTTGTGACATTTCTTTGTTTAGCTTTCCAATTTCTGCTCTAATTTCTTCCCGTATTTTCTCGATTGTTTCTTTCATGTCCTCATTTAATTTACTAGGTATCTGTCTCATGTTTCATTGAGTTCATTGATCATCTTCATTACTTCATATCTGAATTCTTTCTCAGAGAGGTCCCTTTGGTGAGTTGTACCTACCAAAGCTTCTGGATTCTTTTCATCGCCCTCACCTCGTGGTGGGGATTTGCGTTGTTTCTTCGTGTTGTTGTGGAGGTATGAAGACTGAGATTTTACACGACATTGCTGGGTATGAGTAAACTACCTGCAGCCCAAAGTTAGGCCATGCCCACTTCTACAGAGGCCATGCCCACCACTAAAAGGTCATGCTTCCTACGAGTACCTAGTGTGTGTGTGTGTGTGTGTGGTGGTGGGGGGGGGGGGGTCAATGAAACCTCGCGGAGAAAGAAGACTGGGCGCAGCATTGGGGATGAAGAGGAAGAAGCTCAAGGATGGTGAGAGTCAGGGTCCCAGAGGACACCTGTGGCACGTGCGCAGAGAAAGCCAAGTCCCGGGTTCGATCACTGACTGACCTGGCTTAAGAAGAAGACAGCAGCAATTTGGGGGTATCTATAAGTCTGAAGGCACTATCAAGCTGCTGATGCACTCACCTCACAGGTACAGAATGACCTGTTGGCAGCACCATAACCCCAAGACAGTTTGCTTTTCAAGTAAAAATTACTTAAAATAAAAACGCAAAATACAATTTACTTAAATTATTTTAATAAACAGATAAAAACATTTATGAAAATTATAAAGAATGCATATTTTCCTCATTAATAAGTAATAATAAATAATTCACATTGGCCTTAATAAAAACCAGTCTCCTAACAGAAAAGTGCTTGGTTTCTGAGAAAAAAACTTGTTATTGTGACAATTGTGCCATTATCAAAATAAAAGTGACTTTGGGAAAACAATTCTCTGAATTCTACTTGCCAACTGCTTTTACAACTCATTTTAGACAGAAGCATGGATCCACAATAAAAAATAAAATGAAATATACCACTATTGCTATTTAATGATTTAGTTTAAAACATTTTGTGGTATAGTTTTCTGATATTTGATTAAATTGTATTTTGCATGCTTTCAAACACCCATACAGCATTGCAAAGCAAACACAGTAAAAACTCTATGCTCTCATGTAGAATTATATATCATCTTATAATTACTCTATTGGTATCATTTTCAGGATTTTGCATTAACTGGATATTCAATGGCAATGGAATATAAAGTAGACTTTTATCTCTAGACAATCTATCTACATTCAATTCAAGTAGAGAAGAAAAACAATAATTTTTAACTGAGGACAAAGCTTAAATATTAAATTTCTATTTGGACAAAACCAAAGAGAAGCCCCAGTGGTGTTAGGGCATAGGAAACAATAATTTGAATGCTTTGAATAAAGAATAAGGAAAATTACCTATGCGACTGGTGGATACGTATATTAAAATTTGGTCAGAACAAAGCAAAAGTACTCTTAAAAAGTAATTGTATTATTATTTACATTGTAGAGACTCTTCTAAATTAAAAAAATTCTCATTAATGCCAAGACTTTATTTAAGATTTTCCTCCCTAAAAGATTTATTAATCCAACTTCATTAATTGAAATTTGACCTGGCAGAGCAAAATTAACCTGAAGAAATTTAAACAAGCAAGGAATATTTTATCCACGATTATTATCCAGGAGAGAGACTAGAACTAAATCTCAAGTTACTCCACTAATGCAAATACATAAAGGTTTGTAAAGTTGGGGGATAAGGGAGATCATCTGACAACTGTGTCTGGTAATTTGCTTTTTTTCAACATAAAGGTAATTTTCTTTTTATGAAAAGAAGTAGTTTAAAAGTTGTTGATATCTTCCTACTGAATTTTGGATCCCAGAGAATTACAATTCAAAAGCTCTATATTTACTAAAACCACATTTCAAACCAGGACCTGTCAGGTGTTTAAAAAAGACAGTCCTGACAGATGGATGTGGCCTCGGCAACCTTCAGCACCACCAGTATGGTCCCAAGCACAACTTCATGAACAGTCCAAACATTGAAATGTTATGCCCTTACTTCGCCTGGAGTATTGCCAGAAATTTCTTCATAGCCATGACACTGCTGGGGAACCACCACACAAAAAGACAGTCCCAAACTGTAATAGTAGTTATGGGCTTTAAAAAATAATTAGAGAAGACTTGTAATAACAAACTTTCCAAAGTCAATGCTATAAGAAAAGGAAGACCCAGGGCTTAAGAGTCAGAAAACCGTGTGAGTTTAGTTGAGCTCTAGCTAGAGTATTAAAGCTTACTTAGTATGTACTTAATATTCTTAGGAATAGACAGTTTTAAGTTTTATTACTGTTTAGTTCATAGTGTTACTCTGGAAGGAGTCTTTTCCTTGGTTCTTATCTCACTACAAGTAAGATTTTGTGAGCCACGCCCACTGTGCAAGCTCATGTACTGACAGTGTTCCAGGAACTCAAAAACAACTCTCCAAGGAGATAAACTATCCACAAAAAAATTTCAGATCCTGCAGTGCCATCTCAGAGTGAGGTGAACATCTTCCACCCTACCAAGTACATGGAAGGTATACTCAAGTCCCAAATAGTTAAATATTCTGAATTTTCTGGAATGATATCTCAAATCTCTACAATATTGGTATCCCGGTAGTAGCTCACTAGATTGGATGGGACTTAATGAAGAAGACAAACCGATCTCAACTAACAAAAACGTTAATACAGAAGGCTTAACTTGTAACAACAGCCTAGTAAATCTTCAGACAAGGAATTAATGCTCCCATGGAAAATAAAGCAATTTTCACAAATTTTCTTCTAAGTAAATATTTTTGATCATTCTGTTAGTCATTGAGTGGTGATAAGTAATTTAAATAAATTGTGGGCCTGTTATGGGGTAAGTTTGTAGGGTGGTTGGGAAACTTGAGACAATGGTGGAGGGAAGGTGACAATGGTGGTGGATTGCTGTTGGAATAGTGAATGCCTATAACAAACCATCATGACCAAATACGTGAACCATGGTGTTTAAATAAAGTCTATTTTGGGGGGCGGGGGAAACTATTTCTAGGGTAAAACACGAAAAAGCAGAAAGCACATGCTGTTTATTTGAAAGTGTCCTTTCTGGGGATGAACATAGGCATGCTTAGCCACAGTTACATCCAGAGTTGTATGACTGAACACTGTGGTCTGGTAGTGAAGGGGTGACATTTCTGTGACTATGGAAGGTGTCAGGAAATCTTTTGCCTATTTTAAAAATCAGGGAACCATCTATTTTCTTGCAGAGTCATTTCAGAACTACCACTGAGATATGGGAGGCGAAAGATAATATGAATTTTATCATAATGAGCCAGAGTTAAAGGTCATTTAATGTCACATTAAATTGTGAGGGTACAATCACATTAAGGAAAAGTTGATAGCCTCAAGAGAAGGAAAGCCGGGGTTAACAGCTTGCTTTTTCATAGCCAAAAAGGTGCCCAAGAGGGTTCATGAGGTCATGTGATTATGCATTTCATTTTTTTTTTCTTGCAGGCTAAGTTTTTTAATACCAACTTGTGAGCAAATCAGAAAACAGATGAAAACAATCACAACATATACCAGTCACTAGACAGCAGTGAAGGTAAATTTTTAGCTTTGAGTTGGCAAGAAGAAAACAGTTTTTTAACATTTATTCTGCATTAATACCTTATATAAAACCATGCATCTCATTATTGATATAATAAAGTTAAGTAACAAAATATATCATACTTTTAAACTTCATTGAGTTTATTTTTATTTTTGAAATATATTTGATCATAATATTATATAACAAGCTATACATAATTATAAATTGGTATCTATATATTCTACTTTAAATTCATCAAATTCTCTCTTCCTTTCACAATATAATTGATCCCTTTTACCCAATTTACTTAGTTCCTCTTCCTTTGTCACTGGCAACCACAAATTTTGCAATATAATAAAAAATGTGTATTTTTCTTTGTTAATTTGCTTACATAAGTGAAGTAAGCAGGTGCTTGTCCTTTTATTTCTTATTTATTTCACTAAACAGTATACCCTCTAGGTGGTAAAGCAAATGGCAAGATTCAGAATTTCTTTAAACTGAGTAGTATAATACTGTAAAAATGAACCATATATTCTATATCTACTTTATCTATTGATTTGTGGGTAGCACTTAGCCTGCTTCTATTCAAATCTCATAACAATATAAAGAAAAATATTCTTTATATTATCAAATATTTAATTGGTAAAGCAATATCTTCACAAGTTCTTGAATTTGAGAACTGAGATCTGAGTATTGGTTCCAAACATTCTCAGTCAAGTGGTTTTTAGATAATCTAACAACCAGTTTAGTTCTCTCAAGCAAAAAGAAGGCTAATGTAAAAAAATCAAGTAACACAATTTCAGTAAAAATACTGAAACCCAAGCACAAAAATTTGTAAGTCTAGAACTGTACCTTATTGGTGTTTCACTAATAAAAATAAAAAAATAATAAAAAAATAAATCACTTAATCACACTTAACTTCCCGTTAGTCGTCGACCTGCTCGAGCGGGCGCCAGTAACGTCTCCATTTGTCCCTGTCGCGTGCTAGTGTAGCCCAATGGCATCTCTTCGCTCCGGGAACATGGAGGGCCTCAAACCGATCGTTCATGACCTTGACAAAGAAGTCTGACCATCTGGTAGGTGGGCGGCCACGCGGTCTCTTGACATCCCGTGGAATCCAATCAGTAACAGCTCTAGTCCAACGGTCGTCTTTAAAACTCATTACGTGACCAGCCCATCTGATTTTCGACACCTTGGCAAATGAGACAGCGTCCCTGATCCTTGATCGTCGACGGATGTCAGAACTCCGGATTCGTTCTCTCATTTGAGTGAAACGTGATATTCCAAGCATAGCTCTTTCTATTCTTCTTTGGGAGACCTGAATGGCGTTCTCATCTTGTTTGCGTAGGGCCCAGGTCTCTGAGGCATATGTTAATGCAGGAAGAACAGTGGAATCAAAGAGATGTGCCCGGAGCCGGAGGTTCTTCGTCCTCTTAGCTATTTCTTCAACGTTCTTGAAGGTGTTCCAAGCCGCTCTCTTCCTCCTGCGCAGCTCGGGTGCCAGGTCATTTGTCATGTTGACCTCTCGACCTAGGTACACATAGCTGTTGCATTCGGAGATGGTCGTTCCATTGAGAGCAAATGGGGCGTCAGGAACAAGGCTGTTTCTCATAAACATTGTCTTCGTAAGATTCAGCTGTAGTCCTACCTTTCCACACTCACGGTCAAAGTCGGCCAGCATTTGTGCCGCTTGGCTGATGTTTGGTGTTATTAAAACAACGTCATCAGCAAAGCGGAGGTGGTGTAGTTGCCGACCATCTATCTTCACTCCCATTCCTTCCCATTCCAGTCATCGCATGATGTTCTCGAGGGTGGCACTGAAGAGTTTTGGTGAAATGGTATCACCCTGCCGCACCCCTCTCTTGACATCAACGATCACTTCTTTGTAGAATGGTGAGATCCTGGTAGTGAATCCGCAATACAGCTCACGGAGGATCCTGATGTATTGGGCTTGAATGCCCTGATTGGCTAGGGCTTCAATGACCGCTTCCGTCTCAACAGAATCAAAGGCCTTCTTTAAATCAATGAACGTTAAGCAGAGCGGCATCTTGAACTCCCGAGAAACCTCAATGAGTTTGGTTATCGTGTGGATATGGTCGATGGTGCTGAATCCTTTGCGGAACCCTGCTTGCTCACATGGTTGTCCTTCATCTAGTGTTCTGCCAATCCTATTCAGGATGACTCGAGTGAACAACTTGTAGATGACAGACAATAGGCAGATCGGGCGATAGTTGCCAATGTCATGGATGTCTCCCTTCTTGAATAGTAGTACGGTCCTGCTGGTTTTCCATTGAGATGGAACCTTGCATTCAGACAGGTAGCGAGTGAAGAGCCGAGCCAGTGTATTGATGAGTACTGACGGCAGGTTCTTCAGGTGTTCAGGTCTGACCTTGTCTGGGCCGGGTGCTGTTTGCTTCTTTACTGACGAAATGGCGTGTCGGATTTCGGAAGGGAAAACGTTAGGAACGACATACCCATCCTGTGGAATTTGGTATGTCAGCAAGTGGACATGGCTATCGAAGAGATTTGAGTAGAAGTCATGGATAATCTTCTCCATTGCCGTTCTGGAGGATGTGATGGATCCATCAGGACGTCGGAGGGCAGTCATCTTGGTCTTATAGTTGGCGAAGGACAGGCGGGCGTTACGAATACTTTTCCCGGCTTCTGCCACATCTACCAGTACTTCTGCTCTTCTCTCTTTGAGGTCTTCCTTGATCGCATCTCTGCACTGCTTTGCAAACTCGGACGTTAGCTTGCGGTTGCCTGAGGCATGCGCCAAACCACGCTGGCGAATTAGCTCAAGAGTTTTCGAAGATAGGCGACTTTTTGTGGCTATCTCTCTCTTGGCGTTCCTCGCACATTCATGGAGGTGCTGAACCAGTCGATCGTATTCCTCGTCAATGTTGTCAACAATGGTATCTTCCCATGTTGCCGAAATAGTACCAAAGAGTTCCCAGTTGGTGGTCGTTCTGGGAGTTCTCTTTTTGAACTTTGCAGCCCTTTCTCCCCGCTCTGTGAAGTAGAATTTTGCACGAAGGAGACGGTGGTCCGATCCCGTTCGAAATTTTGGGACAACAGCGACATCAGTCAGGCAAAACCGTCGATTGAATATGATGTGGTCTATTTCGTTGTGGAATCGTCCACCGGGAGACTCCCATGTCCATCGTTTAGATTCTGCCTTCTGGAACTGTGAGTTACCATGAATGGTCTTGGTCGACATGATGAACTCAGATAGTCTCTCACCCTGTTCGTTCCATTCTAGGCCATGGGTTTCGATGTGAAGTTCTTCAGCTGATCTTCTCGGTCCTATCTTGGCATTAAAATCACCCACAATGATCTTGTAGAAGGTGTGGTCTTCTTTATAGAACTTCTCTAGCTCCATGTAGAACTTCTCGATTTCTCTTTCATCATAATGAGATGTTGGTGCGTAGACAACGAAGATAGAAACTGCAGGCAGTGAGCCACATCTATTCAAATGTAAACGTCCGATTCGGGTTGTTAGGCATTCGAATGAATCAATGCTCTTGGCCAAGTTTGTGTTGACAAGGACACCGACGCCTCCAACACCTCTTTTATCGCATGTTCCGAGGAACAATTCTTCTCCAGTGTCGAAAACGGCATGGTGAGATTCGTGCCTTCTTGTCTCGGACAGTACTTCCACTACCCAGCCGTCGCCACACTCCAGGACGCTTTCCGGACCCGCGCGGCAGCTCCGGCCGAGACCCACGCACAACTGAAGACCCACAGAACAAGGTAAGCGGAACTCTCTGAGACCTTGGACTCCAGGCTCGGCGGACCCAGGGACAGAGCTTCTCTGCTTGCTCCCACCACCACAGGTGACAAAGGGATTCTAATCAGGAGCCCCACCCTACCCTGCCCTGTCTGCTTCCATCAACCACCCAGGGATCGAATTGTGCACAGGAGACCCACCCTACCCAGATAAATATCCCACTGGCAGACTTCCACTCTCGACACTACTTCCACTACCCAGCCGTCGCCACACTCCAGGATGCTTTCCGGACCCGCGCGGCCGCTTGCGGCCGCGCGACACATCATAAGACACTAAATACCCGTCTTCTGGAATTGTCGTACCATATTTGATAGGGTTCAAATATGGTAACACCTACAAGGGTGATTAGAGGTCACCCCAAAAGCCTCTATACCTCTCGGAAAGACTGGCAAGCTACCGAGAGTATTCCGCCCGCACGGAAGAGCCTGGCAAGCTATCCGCTGTGTATTCGATATGCCAAAACCAGTAACTGCAACTGGTCTCATTCACCTGACCCTGAAGGCTTCACCGACATGGCAGCACTGAGAAGGATGAGAAAGGAGAGGCCGACAAAATCTCAAGGCCGACCTAGGCTGCCACAACGAAGGAAGACAAAAATGATCGTCTGTACTTTCAATGCACGTACGCTAGCATCAGATGCATCCATCGAGGACCTGATGGTACAAGCGCGAATGATCAAGTACGACATCATTGGTCTGACCGAGACAAAAAAATAAAAATTAAAATAAAATAGGACTCACACCCAAATCTTATCATTTAAGCCTTTGGATAGCAGATTCTATGATCCCACCCTGGCCTTTGATCCTGTTATCCAATATGTGTATGTTCTTTCCCTTTGAGATTCTCTACTGGATTTAAGAGAAAAAATTGATAATATCAACGAAGTTGTGCCTCAAGCTTTTGAGAATAATTTCTAATGATATAAATATATTTTTTCAGCTATTGTTTTGGGGAAATACTAACAGGGCTTATAGTTGACCCTGTGCACAAGATTGCACCTGGCTGTGGCGAGGGGACCATAATGCAGTGCCTATGATGGACGCAGGCTCAACTTTACGTAAGGCAAACACCTTAGTCCTCTGGTCCTGTAACTGTATTTTCACTGTGCTGTATCTTTTCCCTGTTTTGAGACTCGGGAGAGAACTGCTTATTTTACCTCAGTTTATTCACCTACAGAACAAAGAAATAAAACCCATCCGGCAAAAACCCTTCACAACAACAAAAAAGACACTAAATTTTTCAGAATCTCATACATTCAACAGTTTAGATGCATGTATCAACTTTTCTATGAACATCTTGCTTGATTTTAATGTTTAAAGTACTTTTTTTTAACATTCTCAGTCACTATTTGTTTTTCCACTAAGTATTTGTTAAGTGACTTCTTGGATACTTAATAATGGATAAAGCATACTGTATACACTATTACTTAAGTGAGAAAGGTCATATAGTAAATCACACCATTTTATGCTGTGAAAATGTGAAGTGGATGAATGCTATTAAGTTGAATCCATTTAAATATAGTTAAAGGGGAAGACCTGCTGTGAAGATCCCAGGAGTGTGATCTTTTTTGCTACTTTGAAAGTGTTTTCAAAGTAACAAATCTGTCCAAAAGTTAGATGACGTTGAGATTATTGTCTTAATGCCATATTATTTTAAATGCTTTAGCCACAGAAACACAAATGATTTGGAAAATCAATGAGTATACAGTCCTAAATTTAAACTTCCATCTAAAACTACTTTTCACCAGAAGTCTAAATAATTTAAAAAAATTAATGTTTAGTAGCTATAATATCAGCCTTTTTTAATGAAATGGTTGATCTGTCTGTAATATGCATTATAAAATCAAAACACAATAATGTATTGATACTTTCAAATGAATGTATGGATAGGTGAGACCATTAGAAATTTAAAATATTATTTTATTCCTTTTGTTCTGCATTTTCTACCAGATTTTTAGAATATTAAATATATTTTCTTAATTATTAATTTTATTAATATTTAACATAAATATTAAATATAGAAAAGTTACAAGGATACTATCGCACATGACATTTACCTTATTATAGTATTGATATTATATAACCTTTTATTTGTATTATGTAAGTAACAATAGTACTCTATGTTTTGGCCTTAACACTGTTAAAATTGGTAATTTCAGTAAAAATAGGCCTCACACCCAAATCTATATTTTTTGTGAACAAAACTGTCAATGCCTGGCCCAATTCCTGATTCTTATGTCCCCTCAAGAAAGATTATGTAAAAAGCATAAAGATCTCAAAGCAAACATTTATGTGAGAAAGAAAAACACTTCTTATATGAGGAATTCAAGAGGGAATACCATATGCCATTTTTCTCTCTCTTCTTTTTTCGGTTTTATTATGCCTCTCCTAACCCTTCCCATTCACTGACGGAGATCAGTGGGCAGATATTTCAGGGCTCCACAATTTTTGCCACATCCTGTCATTTTTATAAGGTTGCCATGGCAAATGTAAACTGTCACAGCACAGGTAGGTGTGCTTTTTGATATGTTAAAATACTATAATGGGCATGTTTCTTGCTAGAGTTCACTCAAGAACTGCTTGGGACTGACATACCTTTAATTTTGCTGATTGAAACAAAAAGAAAGACTCCACAGAGGCAATGAAGAATTTCTTGACTCCACTCTCACAGGGAGCTGCTAAACACTACTTTATGTTCCTCCACCATTTATCTCAACATCATAATATCTCCCAAACATTTATAAACTACCCAGAAACTGCCCAGAAAATCAAGGAAGCGAGACTCTAGAAACATCAAGGGAAAAGGTGTGACACCCATCTATCAATTTAAGGTTTTGCCATCTAAATCCTTGACACAATAGAAAATGTTAAAATGAAACAAACTGGAAATCTTGGCAAAACCTACAAAGAAAAGCAGATTCTGCATCTCAGTAAAGTACCTAAGCATAGTCAGATAACAAGTGACACTGATTTGTAGTGTCTCTAATGTTTCGGGACATTAAGAAAATCAGCATAATCAATGTGTACTATTTCTGCAACCTATATCAAGTTCTCCATCTCTACTTCACAGTCTAGGAAGTAAATATGTAAATTGGCAACTAATGTGAGTCAGTTATGAAATAGTGTAAATGCTTGCTCAGAAAATAATAGCTAGGTATTAGGAAAAAATGAAAGAGTTATTTCAGTTTATAAGCAAAACCTTTGGAAAAATGCTTAAGACCAGAATCTGATCTTCATTAAGAAGCATGTTACTAAAATACATTTTTTTTCACTTCACAAGCAATCTACCAAGGAGCTGCAGGAACATAAGTTACTTTCAATAAATTACTTTTAAGATTAAGTTTTGAAGTCACGGACCTCCCGCTGTTCATCAATTTGCTCCAGCGGGCCCAGTAACGTCTCCATCATGAGACTTGTTGTTACTGTGTTTGGCATATCGAATACATCATGGGGAGCTTGCCAGGCTCTGCCGTGCGGGCGAGATACTCTCAGTAGCTTGCCGGGCTCTCTGAGAGGGGCGGAGGAATTGAACTCCGGATGGCCGTGTTGGCTGCATGCAAGGCAAATGCCTACCCGCTGTGCTATTAATGTGACTGGTTATTTCACACAAACACAGTTAGAACAAAATTTAAGAGATTCCTTTAACCTGCAAAACTTAAATGGCCTTTTGGCTTCACAGTCATCTCATCCCTCTTCCCCAAAACCCCCTCAGGAGTCAGTCTCTACTGATCAGTAAAGTCCAGGCAAGAACCCCAGGTCTTTATTAACACCTAATTACTAAATTAGAAGATCAAAATTTCTCTTAAGGAGCATCTAATCATTTCCCAAACTGAAAACCTCGGGTCAGTGTATTTTAGTTTGTTTAAACTAAGAAATAATTATCATATCACATCACATGTCCTCCCGTTGTTCATCGATTTGCTTGAGCAGGCCCAGTAACGTCTCCATTGGATACTTTGTTGTTACTGTGTTTGGCATATCGAATACGTCACGGGGAGCTTGCCAGGCTCTGCTGTGCGGGCGAGATACTCTCGGTAGCTTGCCGGGCTCTCCGAGAGGGGCGGAGGAATCGAACTCGGGACGGCCATGTTGGCTGCGTGCAAGGCAAACGCCCTACCACTGTGCTATCGCTCCAGCGATATTATATATTATATTATATTTTCCCTTTTTGATTAAAACCTGTCTTTGATCAGTCATTGTCGTGCCAACTACAACTTTTTAGCACTCAGGTTTTCTTGTCATATCCGGAGTGGCATAGTCAGCTTTTCTAGATCCATCTAGGTCAGCAGTGAGACTCACATCTGAGTTAAAGAGCAAAATCAAAATGTGTGGGCAACTGAAGGCCTAATTTAAGCAAATGTGATAAAGTCCGTGGGTTTTAAATGAAAATATTGCCATCAGGATCCACCAAAATATGAGTTTCCAAATTATCCAACCACCTACTGAATGAAATCTTTAAAAAAATGGGTTAAACTCTTTCTTTTAGTTGAGGTCAATTTTTAATTTCTAAAGCACTAAATTTTAATTTCTATAAAACCTCTTATATCTCATATGCTTAGTGATGTAATAAATTCTCATTATCTAATACAAAGTATTATCTGTCTTCCTGTATTTGTTGAAAACATATTTCTTTGAAACATTAAAAATACACTAAAATTGTCAAGCAGAGAAAAAAGTAAAGTTTCAATTTTACTTATGACAAGATTCAATTTATCACGTTTCTATAGATCAAAATTATGCACCTCATTAGTTTTATGTAGAAAACCATTCAGTCACATGTATGAAACACTGAACTCCTCACCTTCCGGAGATGGAATCTGGCAACACTGAATTTCTACAAGCATGACTCTCCTATGGGGGCACCAGGATTATTCTTCCAAACCACATGGGGGCGCTGGGCTGGGCGGTTCTAGCTGGGCTCCCAATCAGTCCCTGATCCTGGAAGTCACCCCCAGCACCATCTTGCCGCAGTGAAGAAACCTGGCTGGTGGGCGGGTGGTCAACACCCGGACAATTCTCCAGGTCTCATATGGAGCCAATATCACTGGGAGATCCCAGACGGGGCAGGTGCAGTCTCCCTGCCTTCATCAGATGGAATCCCGGTGACTATGAGCTTCTACATCATGGCTCTTTTATGTGGGCACCAAGACTATTCTTCCGAATTGCATAAGCGACCATGTGACCTTTCTTGATATGCAAAGTGAGCAATGGAAAGTAAATGATCCAGCATCTGTTCCTAGAAGGAAGGCTTGAATGGTGGTGGGAAAATTCGAGCAAAATATAATTCCCAACAAAAACGCATCTAGACTGTGCATTAAACTACGGTACCATGCCGCCCAGGAGGGGAAGGGTGTTTGTCCCTCCACCTTTCCCCCCTGGCAACCGTGGCATGATGGCCACCATCTTTCAGAGCCTAATGGACAGCCAGTATGAGACTGCAGTGATGATGTACGCAGGGCTTCATGTAATGGGGGGGGGGGGGGTGGAACCGGTCCTGCTCCCCGTCCTGATGAGGCCCGAAGTTGCCACCCATGAACACCTCCTGCTGCTCCTGAGTGGCCATGATCCCAGAGGCACACAAACCAATCTCAGAACACAGTGGCTTTTATTTTAGTAATAAATCCCTCCAGATTTATTACTAAAATATCAGAAATCAAACATCATATGCTCTTCATAACCAGCAATAGAAAACAAATTATCTAATGGTGTCTTTTTGGCAGGTCTGATTATTGGGGGCAATTTCAAATAATAATGGTGGGTCTTTTGTCATATTATTGAATGTGATCAAGGTAGAGAGAGAGAGTAAAACGGAAATCTGCCACAAAGGCAGGGGAAGGGGTGGGGGGGTCTATACTGGGGTTCTTGGTGGTGGAAAATGTGCAGTGGTAAAGGGATGGGTGTTTGATCAGTGTATGACCAACCGAGACTTAAACTGAAAGGCTTTGTGGGTGTTCTCAAGGTGATTCAATAAATAGAAAAAAATTTAAAAAATAAACAAAAGATTGAACCCCTGCTATTTTCACATGTCCAGTTTATCCATATGCTCAGAGACTTCATCTTTTGTTCCATGACAAACCTGTTCTGTTCGTAATCAAAGACTTTGTTACCACAGACTTGTCTGAACAAGGCATTAGGACAATTCTACAAATGGCAAAAGACTTCAGGTTGCTTGTAATAAATTACTTTATTACAATCCAGTTAGCAAGGAAGTATGTTTATTATGACATACAATTTTCTAAAATACCCAGAATTATAACTAGCAAGATAGGAGTCTTTAGTATTTTCAAATAATTTTAGAATGTCCACATTATTATTTATATATGTTATTATTTATATATATATGCCAAGTAGGTTAAACAGTTTTCTTCTGTCACAAAATTTCCCATGAAGACTACATATAAAATAGGTCTGATTGCATGTATTCATATTTTAATAAGGGACAAAGTCATTATTATTTACTATATATTATTATGGACTCGTAACTTTTTCCATTATTTATGTTTACTTTCCTAGATCATTAATTTCAAAGTATGTAATAGTACTGTAGCACTGTCGTCCTGTTGTTCATCAATTTGCTCAAGCAGGCACCAGTAATGTCTCCATTGTGAGACTTGTTACTGTTTTTGGCATACTGAATATGTCACAGGGAGCTTCCCAGGTTCTGCCATGCAGTGGGATACTCTCGGTAGCTTTCCAGGCTCTCCAAGAGGGATGGAGGAATTGAATGCAGGTCAGCTGCATGCAAGGCAAATGCTAATGGCTGTGGTATCATTCCTAATACTCTTTCAAATATATAATGTTTATGTTCATATTTACATAATCTACTCGTTTTTTCCCTTTGGAAATTTGATTTCTAGGAACTTTTTTCCCCCACAGCTACTATAAAATCGAAAACACCTAAACATATTGCTGTTTAAATTTACTTAATTTTCCATTTAAATTAAATAGCAAATATTTCTGCAATATGCTGCAAATGACACTTGACTATCTTAAAAATAAGACTATCTTAGCTTAAAGACATGAAAATAAAACTGACAGGAAATATAGAGTTATTTTAAAAACATGTATCTTCATTTAGTTGGCAGACTAAATAATTTACTGCCTGGAAAATTTCATCTACATCATCCACATATGTATGTGTGCATATATATATAATATGTACCTGTGTGTCTATGCATATAATCACATATATGATGCATTTGTTAACTTTTCAAAGTAATTTGCCACTTATTTTTATTAATTTATCACAGAAATCCTCCAATTTGGATAATACAATAAATGACAATTCTAATTCAATAAAGATTGATAGGTTCAAATCAAAGAAAAGGCCTAAACATTTTCAGTTCATTGTTCATTATATACTCCTTGTTTTGTTTAAAATTGAGATAACTACAGTTTACAATCTATATGTTTTAGAGGAACAATTCCGTGCCTCTTCAAAGTGTATGTTACTATACCACAATGAACACAAATTACAACATACCTCCATTGCATTCTCCCATCTGATTCCTCTCCCATAACCCCCCACATCCCCCAGGGAACCACAGATCTGCAGTGTGAGTCCACAAAGTTGTTTCCTTTAGTTTTTGTATTCTCTTGCTTTGCTCTTTATATTCCACATATGACTGAAACCCTGTTTTTCTTTCTCCTTCTGACATTGCATTATGCACGTACTCTTCCAGTTTTGTGTCCGCAAAAGACAGATATCAATTTTTCTTGTGGCCTAGTATTATTATGTTGTAAGTACACACCACATTTTCTTTATTGGTTTGTGTCATAAGCAGTGTGCAAACTATTTTTCACCTTAATTCTTCTCTTAAAATGTATGCTTTATGATAGAATTGTCCCTAAAAGTTATAACTGAATAATGGTAAAAAAAATCACTTAGCCTCCAGTAATTATTTTTAAACACCAAAGATGCATTCAAACTCAAATTAAACACTTGGTGGCATGGATTTCTGCTGAGACTGGGAAATGATATATGTCTTGGCAGTCACTGTCACTGTGTCTGTTCTCCTGTTGTTCATCGATTTGCTCGAGCGGGCCCAGTAACATCGTAAAGGTAAAAGGTAAAGGTAAAGGCCCTCCCATTGATCGTCAATTTGCTCGAGCGGGCCCAGTAACCTCTCCATTGGAGACTTTGTTGTTACTGTGTTTGGCATATTGAATACTCTCGGTAGCTTGCCGGGCTCTCCGAGAGGGGCGGAGGAATCGAACTCGGGTCGGCCATGTTGGCCGCTTGTAAGGCGAACGCCCTACTTGCTGTGCTATTGCTCCAGCCCAGTAACATCATAAGACTTATTACTGTGTTTGGCATTTCGAATAATGTCACAGGTAGCCTGCCAGGCTTTGCTGTGCAGGTGAGATACTCTCGGTAGCTTGCTTGTCTCTCCAAGAGGGGTAGAGTAATCAAACTCAGGTCAGCCATGTTGGCTGCATGCAAGGCAAACTTTCTACCCGCTGTGCTATTGCTTCAGCCCATGTCTTGGCTGTAATATTTGATAATATATTTTTGTCTATTTACACTATATTTTTCTATTTTCTCTTTGAGATATGAAATTAAAGACATTTCTATATAAAGTTTTCTATTGCTTGTATTTATGATATATTCACATATAATTTTTATAATTTATATTTTATTCCGGGACTGGAGCAATAGCACAGCGGTAGGGCGTTTGCCTTGCATGGAGCCAACATGGCCGACCTGAGTTTGATTCCTCTGCCCCTCTCGGAGAGCCTGGCAAGCTACTGAGAGTATCTCGCCCACACGGCAGACCCTGGCAAGCTCCCCGTGACGTATTCGATATGCCAAACCCAGTAACAATAAAGTCTCCAATGGAGACGTTACTGGGCCCGCTCGAGCAAATCGATGAATAATGGGAGGACAGTGATATTTTATTCCAAACCATACACAATTATAAGATGGTTCAAACTATGGGTCTCAAAGCTTCTAAATGAAATTCCGTTCTACTGTCTTCATACTTTATTTTAGAACAGTCTTGATTTTCAAAAGCAAAAAATATTCCTTTTATTTTGTACTTGAGAATATATACAACATCTTCTAAATATACCTAAAATATTTTACGTGATATTTACTATCATATAGCTATGGAAAAAAGTTGTAAGTATGAACAACAAAGAGTGGAGAATTGCACACGCGTGTGTTTGTATATATATATATATATATATATATATATATCACGATCACGACCACCCTGTTGTTCGTCGATTGCCTCGAGCAGGTGCCAGTAACGTCTTCTTCGTCCTAGTCTCCTACCCTGTGCCTGACTGTCTCCACCAGGGCCCAACAGCTGAAGAACACCGGGGCCCAGCCAAGGCCATGCTGGAACCACTCTCCACACACTTGGATGAGCCTCACGCATAAAAGAAGTGGCAGAGGAACCCAGGTGTGTGGGACCTCGGGCTGAGATCTCCAAGCCTGCACGGTTTGGGACTGGACCTGCCAGTAACTAGACAGTTACACCCACCAACTGCCGTGTAACTCCAACAATGGCCAGGATCCAGAGATTATCACACTCAGCTCCTGGAAGCGCGCAGTTGCATTCGCGGCCGTGTGACATCTTATCATCTCATTCCTACTTTGGACAAACTGGCAGGCTACCAAATGTAACCTGCCCACACGGCAGAGTCTGGCAAACTCCCCGTGGTATACCCAATATGCCAAATACCAGTAACAATGATGGATCTCATATATAAATATATATATATATATATGTATATATATATATATATACAAAATCTTATTAAGACTCAATGAAGAATGGATTTGTGACAAATAAATAACCACTCTTGGGTTTACATTTTAGGAAAAGGAATTTCTGCTTGTAATTTTTCATGGACGTTTTTATATGTTATTTTGCACTGTCTTCAGCTCTCTGGCTTAAACTCCTGCTTTGTCTTCTGAGTTATATTTGTGCATTTTCAGAACAAAACTCTCCATTTATAGACATTATATAATTAAATTTACATTAACCAGTAGACTGTTGCAATCATACTAAGTATATCATACGGCACATTTATTTAATAATAGAGTCTATGCATATCTTTCCCCATAGAATTGGAAATTAAGCTTATGTGATGATTTTTAATACATAAAGCTGCTTTAAACTGTTATCTTAAAAATGTTTTACAAATACTAATCCTATAATACTTCACAGATAAGGATTATGAATGGAACTTTCTGAGAGGAACTAAGTGGTATATTGGTATTCCATATTGCCAGAACTTGAAGCCAGCATACAAAATTGATTTTCTCCGTTTGTCACTCTTTAGTACACATCCGAATAAAAGGAACACATATCTTTGGGTAAATGCCATATATCTGACAGTGATTCTAATTCAAAAACAAACCTTGATAAATCCAAAATTGCTCAAAATGAAAATAAGTTAAACAATGGATAAGGAGTAAAATATTCTTTCAAAGATGCAAAAATTCAGTATCAGAATGAAGATGAAGAAGCTAAGATACCACACAGAAAGACAATTTTTTTAGAAAAGATATTTCATAAAACTAAAGAAAGAACATGGAATAAGAACATGAAAAGGACATGAAGAATTCAAGTTTTCTTTCTTTGACAATACCATGGCAGAAGACTCATAGTCTGCTCTTCCCCACCCCATCTTAACTTTGATTCTACTGAAATCTGCTAAATCATTCCCCTAAGAGAGGGAGTGGAAAAGGAGAAGGGTTTTCACATTTTTTTGAACCTCGTTTAGGAGACCTCCCTCCACTGTGGGAGATATTCTGTTCGTTTCCCTTTCTTTTCTCTCTTACATGGGCTGGAACGATAGCACAGTGGCAGGGCGTTTGCCTTGCATGCAGCCAGCCCAGCCGAGCCGGGTTCGATTCCTCAGCCCCTCTTGGAAAGCCTGGCAAGCTACCAACATTCTCCCTCACACCAGAGCCTGGCAAGCTACCCATGAAGTATTTGATATGCAAACACAGTAACAAGTCTCAAAATGGAGACATTACTGGGCCTGCTTGAGCAAATCTATGAACAATGGGAGCACAGTTTTGTTTATTTGTCTCTCTTACATAAAAGTTCCTGAATTTGGCTTTTTCTTTTCTCTTCTTTTTTTTTGAGGGGAGTGCTTACCCTTGATTCTGAGCTCACTCCTTGCAGAACTTGGGGAACTGCATGGGGTGCTAAAGAACCCCAAGTCAGCTGTGTGCAAGGCGAGCACCCTGCTCACTGCACTGTCTCCTGAGCCCCATGATTTTGGCTATTTTGTGTTGTCTTCTGCTTCCAATCTTGGCTGCTTAGAGACAAGAAACCTGAGTGCACTATAATATAATTTTCCAGGATGCCCAAATCATTTTTTGCTAAGAATAGCAATCCAAGCAAATCTGGGACAAATCAACGTAAGCTTCACTCCATTGTGTATTTTGATTCCATATTTATACATGTACCTATTTAAACTTGTTTATACTTGTATCTAGTGTGATTGATTCGATTAGTCCACATTATCTGTTTAGCTAGCTAAATGAAGGTTTTCCTCTTCATTAGTCACTCTAGTGTTCATCTATTTATATGTGAAAAAGAATATCAAAGTCAGTAGCATGCAGCAGTGACATTTCTTATGTTATTTATATATCTGTGGGTCAATTGGGGTTACTCAACGCTCTTCTCATTCTTCGCAGGAGCAGCTATAAATGGCATATTATACTCCTTTGATGATTCCATGGACCTTATTAAGTTTCCCAGCTAACCAAGCCCAAATCTATAAATAGGACACATATACTTATAGTAATAAAACTACTTGTAATTTTATAGTTTGATCATTTCAATAAAAAGCACACTAAAAAAAGAGATGTTTCATGAAAATATAATTCAATGCTTTGAGTGGACTCGATAAAGCAAATAATCAAAGTAAATAAAGAAATTCCTTGAATTAGATAGAAATGACTTTGTCATGAAATATTTGGGATGAGACAAGAATATTCTAGGTGATTCTACTCTAAGATTCTTTTTTATTTTGCTATGATCTTTAGTTTCTCGGGAGTTCAAGATGCCGCTCTGTCTAACGTTCATTGATTTAAAGAAGGCTTTGATTCTGTTGAGATGGAAGCGGTCATTGAAGCCCCACAGTCAATCAGGGTATTCAAGCTCAATACATCAAGATCCTCCATGAGCTGTATTACGGATTCACTGCCAGGAACTCACCATTCTACAAAGAAGTAATCATTGATGTCAAGAGAGGGGTTCGGCAGGGTGATACCATTTCACCAAAACTCTTCAGTGCCACCCTTGAGAACATCATGCGACGACTGGAATGGGAAGGAATGGGAGTGAAGATAGATAGTCAGCGACTACACCACCTCCGTTTTGCTGATGACATTGTTTTAATAACACCAAACATTAGCCAAGAGGCACAAATGCTGGCCGACTTCAACCGTGAGTGTGGAAAGGTCGGACTACAGCTGAATCTTACGAAGACAATGTTTATGAGAAACAGCCTCGTTCCTGACGCCCCATTCGCTCTCAACAGAACGACCATCTCCGAATGCAACAGCTATGTGTACCTAGGTTGAGAAGTCAACATGAAAAATGACCTGGCACCCAAGCTGCGCAGGAGGAAAAGAGTGGCCTGGAACACCGTCAAGAGCGTCGAAGAAATAGCTAAGAGGACGAAGAACCTCCGGCTCCGGGCACATCTCTTAGATTCCACTGTTCTTCCTGCCTCAGAGACCTGGACCCTACGCAAAGAGGATGAGAACGCTATTTGTGTCTCCCAAAGAGAAATTGAAAGAGCTATGCTTGGAGTATCACGTTTTACTCAAATGAGAGAAAGAATCCGGAGTTCCGACCTCTGTCGACGATCAAGAATCAGGGACGCTGTCTCGTTTGCCAAGGTGTCAAAAATCAGATGGGCTGGTCACGTAATGAGATTTAAAGACAACCCATGGACTAGAGCCGTTACCGACTGGATATCAAAAGACCGCGTGGCCGCCCACCTACCAGATGGTCAGACTTCTTCATCAAGATCATGAACCATCGGTTTGAGGCTCTTTGTGTTCCTAGAGCGAACAGACGCCATTGGGCTACACTAGCACGTGACAGGGACAAATGGAGACGTTACTGGCGCTGCTCGAGCAAATCAACGATTAATGGGAAGTCAAGTGATCAAGTTATCTTTAGTTAATTATTTTGAAAACACAAAGCTCTGATTCCACTGATTCTCTAGAAAGTCTCTAAAGGAGAGACTGATTGGTGACAGGTTGAGTAAGAGCTGTACTGGCAACTGACTGATGAGTTTATGGTCACAAATCAACCATCTTGGCTGAATGATGAAAAGGATTTTTGCAGAGAAAGAGAATTGGGAAGCACATTTTTAGGAGGGTGGGTTCCAGAGCACTGGGCTTCAGAATGAACAGTAAAATTCCCTGTGCACTGATTGGTCCCTCAGACACATTGTATTATTTGCAAACCACAAAAAAAGCAAGTGGGAAGAGTCAAGTAAGGACAAAGTGTTCTTATATTTAAGCTTTGGGGGAAGAGCAGTAATCTTGGCCCAATATTGATCTCTGAGACAATCTTAATTTCAATTAATAGACTCTCGTCAGTGTTAAATCAAGAAGCATACCAACAGAGAATTTTTAAGCGTAGAATAGACTTGGCTGTATATAAACGGTTATATTTTTATTTGCAAGTGTTTTGTGGGCATCTAAATTTAAAACATTGTTTAAAGTGTTTATGCATGGGAAGATGTGATTTCCTAGTTTTGCTTAATTTTTAATTAACTGAAAAATTCTCAATCATTTCTTTAATAACAAGATAAAGGCTATCTTGTTATTAAAAGTGTAGATGAAAATATATATTTATTTTAGCATTTTTGTATCTTTAGCTAGGTATCAAATCTTCAGAAACTCCCTTGACCCCTCTATTCTAAGGACAAGGTGATTCAATTAGAATAGCAGTTCTAAATGAATGAAGTTCCCAGTGAGATTTGCAACACTTTGATCTTTTTATTACTCTGGGAACATCAGCAAAACAGCCTTTTAAAAATAGCTTCTTTCACTGATCACCTTCTGATCAGGGTGTTCAAACAAAGTCTGTTGGAAAAAATATAACCAAATTAACTCTTCTCTCAAGATACTGTCATTTGTAACAGAAACTTAAGAAAAAAATAAGAAGCCACTGTGTTGCTTTGCCCATGGAGAGGTCATTGGTAGACTAGACTAGTTTTAACCTTAGAAAAGTCACTCAAGAAAATGTGTTACTTTTGTTCTAACTTGAATTTAAATTTTAAAAATGTTCCAGATCCATTATTTGCCTTATTTATATACAATCTTTCCAATAAATATAAAGAATCATTATCCAGTTTATCAAAATAACAGATACTATCTTTTCTGGTATGCTTTAAACAGTTGATTACTCTTTCTAGAAAAAAAAACAGTGGGATCTTTAATTCACTTCATGTTAACTTCTTTAATATATTACTAATTTTTGAGAAAAGGACAGCATTTTTCTCAAGTTTTTATTTCTTGTTTGATAAATTGAAGACAAATTACATTATTTTCACAAGTAGTGTTTTATAAGCAAGCTAAATATTATGGATTAATTTATTTTACATTGTCAATTTTTCATCCATCAAAGCTTTTTGAAATATCATCCCTCCTCTTTCCCTCAAAAATCTAGAGACTTTTGGGGATTAGTAAGAGCTAACAGAGACTATCCTGACACTTGTAGGTTGGAGTGTGTGGCAACATATCTGGAATAAACTGCCCACTTCCATTCTATTTGGTTGGGTTGGGCCAGAGCAGAGCTCTAAGATCTTTTGGGTCCACACTTGGCAGTACTCAGGGCTTACTCCTGGCTCTGCTCTCAAGGATCAGTTCTGGCAGAGTTTAGGAGGCCATACACAACGCCTGGGATCAGATCCAGTTTATTCATGTGCAAGACAGGTACCCTACCCATTACCAAGATTCGAGAATCCAGGCCCCTGGCTAGCCAGCACTCCCCAGTGGAAGCTGCACAGTTGAATTATCTGTGCTCTTGGGCCTCCCTGATTTTCATTACCATACCAAAAAATACATAGCCTGTGACATTTCCTCACCATTTTCTGTATATAGGATGTAGGTTCATTGTGTGTTCCTCAACTATACATGCCCCCTATCCTTTCCCATGAAGTATATAGAGTGTCCTTTAAAAAATGCTAGAATCTGTACACACTGTCATTTCACTCTACATATTTCTGCTGGGTAAAAGTCAGATTCTCATTCCCTTCCTTTGAAGTAGAGTTCCAATCAGCTTAAACAGTTTTGTTGTAGAGGCCCTCTTTTCCAACCTACTTGATTTTGTGCTTTTTATAGAAAGAAACTTCCTAATATAGATGATCTGAAATTATTTCACTGTTGACTAATGAGGACTGATACTTTTCTATATATTATCAGACTCATCATCTTGAATTCAGCCACATTGTTAATATACAGAATCCTTTTGGAAATATTCTATTGTGTTTCCTTGACATTGCAGAATAAATTATTGTGAAAGTAAATTAAATAGATTACCTGGCAACCTAGAATAGTAATCTAAATAGATTATTCGAACTAAATTTAGAGAACCCCATAAAAGAGTACATTAAAAACTAATTCAGAAGGCCATGAAAGGATGATGAAGCTTCTGTGAATATTCTACCCCCAACACCACTCACTCCAGGTTGGGGTTTCAGGTAAAGCCCTATGGTCATGACACTAAGGAGACACTTTAAGAAACAATATGATAGAATAAAAAGCTATGATAAGACTATGTTAAAGACAACAAGAACTCAAAGTCCATTTTTTTGACAACACTCTAGGATCTGACTCTTAGATACAGATAATTTCAAAACTGAATAGCTAGGAAACGGCCTATTAAATCAGTTTTGCAAAAACAAGCCTGCACATTGACATACATTCCAACTCTGGGTATAAAATTTTCTTTCCTTTCCACAGCTTACATCCCTCAATTTTTTGTCATTCATACCAATATAGGATATGTAGAAATTTATCTTACAAGTGGTCAAATACATGTACAGTGCAGGTATTTAAAACATAGTTCTTGGGTTTATATCGAGATTGATTTTGTATAAATGAAACCTAATCATGAGCAACTTTGTAACTGTGCTTCTCATAATGAATAAACAAATCAAAAACATAAACCAAAATACCTTCTGTCAATTACCTATATTGATGACTATAATATGATAAGATTTAAGAACAATATAATTGTTCTTAAATCTTATCATATTATAGTCATCAATATATTGTTGGATAAAGGAGTAATGTCTAGTCAACAGTGATTTTCTACTTAAGACTAAAGTATAATACGATATATCTCAATGTATATTGTATGCCTGATCACACAGTGTCAATCTTAAAAAATACTTATATCATTATTTATTTATTTGTTTATTTTTTTATGTAGGAGTACTGCCACTTATTCAGCCACTGATTAACTGATTGAATTGTGCATGAACGCCACCTTACTTTTTTTTTTTCAACTTCTATAATTTTATTTATTGAATCACCGTGAGAGCAGTTACAAAGCTTTCGGGTCTAAGTCTTGGTCATAAAATGAAACACCCATACCTTCACCAGTGCCCTTCTCCACCACCAAATCCCCAGAATACCCCCGTCCCACACCCTCCCCCTACCTGTGGGGCAGATGATTTCCACATTACTCTCTCTCCACTTTGATCACATTCAATATTTTGACACCAGACACCCCATTATTATTTGAGATTTTACCTCAACACTCAGATCTGCTGAAAAGGCAACAGTAGACAATTCGTGTTCTATTGCTGGTTATGAATAACATATGATGTCCTGTGGCTGCAGTAGGACCATGTGATTTTGAAATTCTGAAATTTTAACACTTAAATCTGGAGGGATTTCTGCCAAAAGCCACTGGATTTTGAGATTTGCTCCTGAGTCTGTGGGTTCACGGCCATTGAACAGCTTGATCAGGAACCAGAGAGGCCGTTTGTGGGCGATGACTTGCGGTCTCATTGGAGTGGGGAGACAGGACCGGCTCCACCCCCAGCCCATGAGGCCCAAAATGTCTCATCACTCCGGGCCCAGACCTGACTGTCCAATGGTCTCTGGAGGATGATGGCCACCGAGACGCCAAGGGGGAGCAGGCTTAGGGACAACCCTTTCCTCCCTGGGGTAGCCCAGCAACAGTAACGTACTGTGGGGTCCAGACGCATTTCTGCCAAAAGCCACTGGGTTTCGGGATTTGTTTCTGAGTCTTTGGGATCATGGTCGTTAAACAGCTTAATCAGGAGCCAGAGAGGCTGTTCGTGGGCAATGATTTGGGGTCTTGTTGGGGTGGGGATGACAGGACTGGCTCCATCCCCATCCCGTGAGGCCCTGCGTGTCTCGTCACTGGGGGCCCAAACCTGACTGTCTTGTGGCCTCTGAAGGATGGCGGCCACTGGGCAGCTGGGGGGAACAGGCCAAGGCACGAAACCTATTCCCACTTGTGTTGGCCCAGCAGTAGTTACCTACTGCAGGGACCGGACCCATTTCTGCCAAAATCCTCTGGATTTCGAGATTTGTTTCTGAGTCTCTGGGATCATTGCCATTAAGCAGTTAAATCAGGAACCAGAGAGGCCATGCCTCCAATTATATAGCTAAGCCAGAGGTGGTTTGTGGGTGTGTTTCCCACATACCTAACTTTTGGCCGTTTACTTTCTTGGTAAACTTTGCCCAAAGTTTTTGCAGTCTGGTCAAAGGCACAACAGCAATATTGGGGTATCTGGAAGTCTGAAGGCGCCATCAGGCTGCTGATGCACTCGCCTCACAGGTACAGATTGCCCTGCTGGCAGCACCATAACCCCCGGAAAAATACATATATCTTTAAAATGTGTTGATTTTAATTTAATTTAAATTTATTAAAATTGCATTTAATTCTGCATGTATCACAGAATAAGATGTTCAGTTTGAAAAATATCATCATTATGTCTTCAAATCTATACTTCCATGAGGATATTTGATCTAGGATACTAATAACCTAGGTCTGTATTTGGGAGGCTCCAGCCAGTTTTCCTTCCAGTCCATTGTTTTGCCAAAGAATTTTTATGTTTCATATAGTTTTTTCCTTAAATCTTTCACTATTCTAATAGAAATTCTTTCAATAATCTATGGCAAGGAGGATTCAGACTTTGGCAGTTGTCCAAACAAAATTATGCTTGCTCGTTTGTTCTCTCTCTGTCTCTCTCTTCTTCCTCTCCCACACCCCCACCTTTCTATTCCCAGATTATCTCAGGGACAAGTTCACATGAAATTATTACTTGGAAATAAAGCACAAACTGTTTTGAAGCTTTATAAAGGAATAATATTTTAAACCACACTTCCTCTGTTCTGGGCACTTCATAAATTTGTTACATAGATGATTTTCAATTTATCTGGCAAAATAAACCAATGATTCAGTAGAATTGAGATTTTGCTGGTTCATTCTATATAGGAATATTCTATAAAGGAGCAATCTATGGAATATAAAATGTATCCTTAAGATTGTCTTTTCTTTTTTTTAATTATTATTAGTGACAAACCATGAGGTACAATTGTAGACTTACAAATTTTTGTGCTTGGGTTTCAGTTGTACAATGATCGAGTACCCATCCCTCCACCAGTGCCCATTCTCCACCACCACTAATCCCAGTGTTCCTTTCACCCCTATCCCCCATCCCACCCTGCCTCTGTGGCAGGGCATTCCCTTTTGTTCTCTTTCTCTCCTTTTGGGTGTTGTGGTTTGCAAAAGAGGCAATGAGTGGCAATCATGTTTGGTCTATAGTCTACTTTCAGCATGCTTCTCCCATCCTGGGAGGATCCTCCCAACACCTTTTATTTGGTGCTCCCTTCTCTATCTGAGTTGCCTTTTCTCCTAGAGGGTGCAGCTGGCCTGCAAGCCATGGAGTGAACCTCCTGGCACTTATCTCGGCTATTCTTTGGTGCTAGTCTCGTATATTGTTACTTTATATTCCCCAAATGAATGCAACATTTCTTTGTCTGTCCCTCTCGTTCTGACTCATTTCACTTAGCATGATACTTTCCATGTAGTACCACTTGTATGTAAATTTCATGACTTCATCTTTTCTAATAGCTACATAGTACTCCACTGTGTAGATGTACCAAAGTTTCTTTAACCAGTTATCTGTTCTCGGGCACTCGGGATTTTTCCAGATTCTACCTATTGTAAACAGTGTTGCAATGAACAAAATGTGCAGATGTCACTTCAACTATACTTTTTTGCCTCTTCGGGATATATTCCCAGGAATGGTATTGCTGGGTAAAATGAGAGCTCAATTTCTAATTTTTTGAGAATTGTCCATACTGTTTTCCAAAAGGCTGAAACAGTTGGCATTACCACCAGCAGTGAATGAGGGTTACTTTCTCGCCACATCCACGCCAGGACCAGTGGCTTTTGGGTGTGGGCCAGTCTCTGTGGTGTGAGATGATATCTCATTGTTTTGATCTGCATCTCCCTGATGATTAGTGATGTAGAGCATTTTCGCATGGGCCATTTTGCCATTCGAATTTCTTCTTTGAGAAAGTTTCTATTTATTTTGTTGCCCCGTTTTTGATGGGGTTGGCTGTTTCCTTCTTGTGGAGTTCACCAGTACTTTGTATATCCTTGATTTCAATCCCTTGTCAGATGGTTATTAGGTGAATATCCTTTCACACTGTAGACTGTCTTTGTTTTGGTCACTATTTCTTTTGAGGTGTAGAATCTTCATAGTTTAAGATAGTCCCATTGGTATATCCTTGTTTTCACTTGCTTGACCAGTGGTGTGACATCTTTGAAGATACTATTAGCTTCAATGTCATGAAGGGTTTTGCGAACTTTGTCTTCAATGTACCTTATTGATTCCGGTCTGATGTTGAGGTCTTTAATCCATTTTGATCTTACTTTTGAACATGATATTAGGCAGAGATCTGACCCCATTTTTTTGCATGTAGCCATCCAGTTTTGCCAGCACCATTTGTTAAAAAGGCTTCCCTTGCTCCACTTCACATTTCTTGTTCCCTTATCAAAGATTAGACGATCATGTTTCGGGGGAGATGTCAGTATATTCAACCTGTTCCATTGGTCTACAGCTTTGTTACAGTACCATGCCTTTGTTACAGTACCATGCTGTTTTAATTATTACTGCTTTGTAGTAGAGTTTGAAGTTGGGGAGGTTGTTGTCTCCCATTTTCTTTTTCCCAAGAATTGCTTTAGTTAATCCTGGGTGCTTATTGTTCCATATGAATTTCAGGAGTGTTTGCTCCATTTCTTTGAAGAATGTCTTCGTTATAGTAACAGGGATCACATTGAATTTCTATAATGCTTTGGGAAGTATTCCATTTTCCCTGTCACTGTCCTCCCGTTGTTCATCAATTTGCTCGAGAGGGGCCCAGTAACGTCTCCATTGGAGACTTTTGTTGTTACTGTGTTTGGCATATCAAATACATCACGGGTAGCTTGCCAGGCTCTGCTGTGCGGGCGAGATACTCTCAGTAGCTTGCTGGGCTCTCCGAGAGGGGCGGAGGAATCGAATTCATGTCAGCCATGTTGGCTGCATGCAAGGCAAACGCCCTACCGCTGTGCTATTGTTCCAGCCTATTGCCATTTTGACAATGCTAATTTTCCCAATCCATGAAAAGGGGATATCTTTACATTTTTTTGTGTCATCTTATTTCCTAAGTAGTATTTTGTAGTTTTCTTTGTACAGTCCTTTACCTCCGTATTTAAGCTAATTACTAGGTACTTGATTTTATGGGGCACAATTGTGAATGGGATTGTTTTTTTTCATGTCAATGTCTTCTCTCTCACTATTTGCATATAGAAAAGCTAAGGACTTTTGAATATTGATTTTATAGCCTACACCTTTACTATACTATTCTATTTTTCTAGGAGTTTCTTGGTAGAGGTTCTAGGGTTCTCTAAGTATAGTATCATATCATCTGCTAATAGTGAGAGCTTGATTTCTTCCTTTCCCACCTGAATGCCCTTAATATCTTTTTCTTGTGTAATAGCTATTGCAAGTACTTCCAGTACTACATTGAACTGCAGTGGAGAGAGTGGGTATCCTTTTCTCGTCCCTGATCTTTGGGAGAAGACTCTCAGTTTTTCCCCATTGAGGATGATGCTTGTTGTAGGCTTGTGGTAGATGGCTTTAACTATATTGAGGAAAGTCCCCTCTATATCCATTTTGGCGAGGGTTTTCATCATAAACGGGTGCTGGATCTTGTCAAATGCTTTCTCTGCATCTATTCATATGATCATATGTTTTTATCGTTTCTCTTGTTGATATGATGGATCATGTCGATTGATTTCAGAATGTTCAACCATCCTTGTATCCCCAGAATGAATCCTACTTGGTAATGGTGTATGATCTTTATGATGAGTTGTTGAATTCTATTTGCCAGGATTTTGTTGAGAATCTTCACATCATCAGGGCTATCGGCTTGTAGTTTTCTTTTCTTGTAGTGTCTTTGTTTCTTTTTGGCAATACAGAGATATGGGCTTCATAGAAACTGTTTGGGAGAGTTTCTCTTTCTTCATTTTCCTGGAAAAGTTTGAGAAGAACTGGCAGTAGTTCCTCTTTAAATGTTGGGGAAAATTGGCTAGTGAATCCATCTGGATTCGGGCTTTTGTTTTTGGGAAGACTAGTGATTACAGTTTCAAATTCCTTGATGTTAGTAGCACTACACAGGTACTCTATATCTTCTTGATTCATTCTTGTGAGATTACAGGAATCCAGGAATTTATCCATTTCTTCTAGCTTCTCTTGTTTCGTAGCATACAGACTTTCAAAGTAGTCTCTAATGATCTTTTGAATTTCTTTGGTTTCTGCTGTGATATCCCCCTTCTCATTTCTGATTTGGTTTATTAGGTTTCTCTCTATCTTTATTTGTGAGTATTGGCACTGGTTTATCTATCTTATTTATTTTCTCAAAGAACCAGCTCTTTCATTGATCTTTCGATTGCTTTTTTTTGTTTCCATGTCATTGATTTCTGCTCTAAGTTTTATGATCTCTTTCCTTCTGCCTGGTTTGTGCTCGTTTTGTTGGTCCTTTTCGACGATCTTGAGCTGTGAAGTCAAGTTGTTTATATGGTCCCATTCTTCCTTCCTGAGAAATGCTTGCAAAGCTATAAATTTTCCCCTTATCATGGCTTTAGCTGCATTCCATAGGTTCTGGTAGCCCGTGTGTTCATTCTCATTTGCTTCCAGGTATCTTTTGATTTCGTCCTTTACTTCTTTCTTCATCCACTCATCATTCAACATTGAGTTTTTTAATTTCCAGGTATTTGATTTGGTTCTCCGTGTCTGTGTGTTATTCATTTTATTCTCAGTGCATAGTGGTCTGAAAAGATTGTTGATACTATTTCTATCTTCCTGATTTTATTGAGGGTGTTTTGTGACCTAGCACTTGGTCTATTTTGGAAAATGTTTCGTGTGCACTGGAAAGAATGTGCAGTCTTTCTTTTTGGGGTGTAAAGCCCTGCATACTCTTTCTCTTCTATTTCTTCTTTCAAAGCCAATGTTTTCTTGCTGAGTTTTGTTCTTGTTCATCTATCCAGAGGTGATAAGGCGATGTTGAAATGTCTGGCTACTATTGTATTGCTAGCAATGTCCTCCTTAAAATCTGTTTGCAGTTGTTTTATTTAGCTGTTCCCTTATTAGGTGCTTATACATTTCAGAGTGTGATTTCTTCCTGTTGTACAAATCCCTTTATGAATAGAAAAGAGCCTTCACTGCTTGCAGTATTGTGTCTCTATCTGCAACATCCATCATTCTATGATATGTCTTGGAGTGCTTTTGTGAGGGTCTCTTTTAACTGGCACCGTTCAGGCTCCTTGAATCTGAATGGCTGATTTGTCCAGATCTGGGAATTTTTCAGCAATGATTTGTTAAACCATGGCTTTTTCATTGGGATTGTTTACCTGACCTTCTAGTAGTCCAGTGATTCTAATGTTGTTTCACTTGGAATCCTCTTCTAGGACTCTGATTCGCTCTAGAGCTATTTTGAGGTCTCTTGCCATTGTTTATTGTTTTTTGTTGGCTTGGTGCAGCAGATCTTCCAGCTCACAATTCTGTCCTCAACTGAGGTCATTCTACTGTTGAGGGCACAGACTGAGTTTTTTATTTCATCCACAGAATCTTTTATTCGTGACATTTCTGCTCTCATTTCTTCCCGTAATTTCTCGATTGTTTCTGTCATGTTACTGGATATCTGACTGTTTCATTGAGTTCATTGAACATCTTCATGACTTCATTCATATCTGAATTCTTTCTCAGACAGGTTCTTTAGGTGAGTAGCACCTACTGAGGCTTCTGGACTTTTTTTATCGTCATTCCCACGTGGTGGGGATTTGCGTTTTTTCTTCATGTTAGTGTGTAGGTATGTTACACTAGATTTCTTGGTATGAGTAAACTACCTGCAGCGGGCCCAAAATTAGGCCACACCCACTTCTGAAGATGCCACACCCCCCATGGGAACCTTGTGTATATGTGGGGGGTACAAGCTGGGAGGGGAAGAAGACCAGCACAGCATTAGGGACGAAGAGGAAGATGTTTTGGATTCTTTTGTACCAGGTCCTAGAAGACATCTGGGGTGCTTGCACAGCAAAAGCCATTCCTGGGTTTGAATACTGGCGGGTTAACTGACCTGGGAGGGGAAGAAGACCATCAGAGTGTTGGGGATGAAGAGGAAGAGGCTCAGGGCTACTTTTGTCCCAGGGTCCTAGAGGACGCCCTCACATCCCTCAAAATTTTTTTATAAATCTTTTTTGTTTCACTGTCTTCTCCTTATTATTATTATTTTTTTCAGTTGCAGAGATCAAGACAGGCTTTTCCTTTCCCTAGGAAGACCATAATCTGTCTCAATCTGAAATCTGAAAATTTGAATTTTTTTGAAAACTCAAGTGGCAGAAACCAACTCCCACACTGGACAGACCAAGTGGGCTACAGCTTGACATTTGTCTTGGTAAGACTGACAAGACTTTAAAGTCACTTGTACTTGTTTCTCTATACCACACTTCTTAAAAGTCATCATATACAACAAACATTATAGAATACATAAAAATTTCCATTTGAAACAGAACTTTTATGAAACTTTTTAGGGAAGTGAAATTGAAAACCTAAGAAGAAAATTTGTTCTTAATAGTTTAATTTTTAAAATTTAGTTAGTTTTTAGTTCTGTGTCCTAGCCAGAGAGTTAAGCACTGAGTCGGGTAAAAAAAATCAATCAAACTTATTACATAAACTCCTGATTATTTTCACCGTACTCAAAATTGAAATTAAGTCATTAAACTTTTTAAAGTTTAAATAAAAATATCATAATACATGAAATGAACAGAAGTGGAACATTTATGAAAAATATTCTAAGATAATATAAATTTCAATATTTCTCTGCTCTTTCATTTTCCTTAAATTTGAACAAAAAATTTTTGTTCAATGTACGAAACAAAACTGCACTAACAAATAATAACCAGTAAGTGTAGAACAGTGAAACAATGGGCTGACATCAACCTGATTGGTAACTTAAGAAAATTATTTATTCTTCAGATTTTTCTTATAGAGAATATAATCTTAAGAGCTGAGATTCTAATTATCTGGTATTATACATGATGGTAAGTATTCTCAAGCATTCCTTAACAGAAAAAATAATCACCTTAAAAAAACTCAAGAAAGAAATTCCTTCTCTTTAGAGAAAGAATTAGTCAATATTACCTGTTTAATTTAGTAACTCAAGAACCTATTAAAATTAAGACACATAGGTCTCAAATTCAAATATTTTTACAAAAGCCTTCCAATAAAATATTTTTGATCTCTAAATTTAGCTGTTTATGTTGAAGGTATTTATAAGAAAATATTAGTATAAAACAGCAGGGGGAGTACTGATACTGTTTTGTTTTCTTTTCCTTCATGGTTTGGGGAAGGCATTCAATTTTGATTTCATGTGCAAATAAATATCTACTAGAAAAGTTTTAAAAGAAAGAAAAAGATAGATTAGATAAGTGACATATATGCTTTTTAGACATAAAGCTACTATTTGACCCCTGGCATTTACCCAACTTGCTGAGTGATGGTGGGAGGCACAGCCATCTATGGCCCCAGTGTCCTAAGAATTGGTAAGATTAAACATAAGCATAAACAAAAGCTGCATAAACATCACAATGAAGTGTGGCAAGCACTGCATTAAAGTATTGTGAGTACAGAACTATGCAAATTCTGGCAATTATCTCAAAGTGTGTGAACTTCACAACCAAGTGTGAAGCCAGTCACTGCACCAGCAACAATAAAACAAAGGGAAAGAAGATAAAAACCAAAAAAAAAAAATTAAGAAAAATATGACAAGTGCAAACACAGTAGCACAATGAATGTTCTTATTAATGTGCCATTATTAATAATAAAACTAAAAATCTTCACAAAATTTATTTCAGAAAATATATAATTCTATGATGACTTAAAATTAATAGGAATTATAGGAATGGGAGATGTATGCTTAGGTATATCTAGCAGGAGAATGTGCTTGCAATAGTATTTTCAATTTAAAGATGCACAAAGTAATTGAATTTCCAACATATCAGCAATATTTCAGAGGGTTCGGAAAGCAAATTTATGCCTAAAAATTGGAATCATTTTTTCCATTTTTGCCCCAATACTTCTCAATACAGCTTAGCATAATTCCATACACAATTTTCCAATATAAATAAATAGGGGTGTTATTTTTCTAAATGTCAGCAAAGAAATGTAATCAGATTATATCCATGAAAAAAAGGCAATATATATTTATATAGTATAGATAAATCCATCTTTCCTCATGGAATCAAAATGAAAACTGAAATATCAAGATAGTCATTACTTATTTAAAATGAAGACATACATCAAAAATGAGACTTACTTTGAAACTGAACTTGAGAAAATAATCTGTAACACTCTCCACATTTTTTCCCTTATAGTATTCCCTAAATTTGACAGTATAACAGGCCCTATTATTCAGGAACATTTTCTTACCTACACCATCCTATCAGTTAATATAAATACTGCACTGTAACACTGTCATCCCATTGTTCATCAATTTGCTCAAGTGGGCACCAGTAACATCTCCATTGTGAGACTTGTTACTACTATTTTTGGCATATCGAATATGTCACGGGTAGCTTTCCTGGCTCTGCATACTGCATACTCTGCATTCAGATGTGGAGTCATATCTGAATATATTTCTCCATGTTCCTTCTGAATAATAGTTTCTTTGGCCATGCACACAGATGAGATTGGGTTTTATGACCTGATTTTTCAAATAAATACTGGAATTGAACATCACGGCACAAAACTCTTAAAAGACTTTATTGTACCTTGTTCTTCTGTTAACCTTAAATTACATAAATAGTAACCCAAAAATCAGATCTTCGAATATTTGAACCAATGTATCATGAGATATATTGATCTATATTTAGAACTTGAAAGCTTTGTTACTCAATGACCCATATGCATTTTCCGAAATATTACCTTTTTTAAAATGGTGGGTATGGTGGTAGAGGATTTTGGTTTTCAGTCACACCTAGTAGTGCTCAAGGCTTTGTGCTCAGAGATCACTCTTGGCAGGGCTGAGGAACCAGTGCTGGGGATGTGTGTTGCTGGAGATCAAACCCAGATAGGCTAGGTTCTTATGCCCTTATGCCGTACCTGCTGTACTTTCTCCCTGGCTCTAAAAATAGTGTCATGCTTGTAGAATCTCCTTTCTACAAAGATTAGCAGCAAAGGGATTTTTTCGTCTCTTTTTCTGAAGTTTAAAATGCAGTAATTTTTGAGAGCAGTCTGACTGCTTGATGACTTCTGAGTGTGATTTCCTTTATCCCCCATGTTGAGCTTAAACCTACTTATCCTTGTTCTGTGCCTAAGGGAAAGAGAGGACATCTGGCCATCAGCTTCCACATAATTAGCCTTCATATTAGAAGATTAGAAGATTGTGCCTTTGCCTTCTGCTTATGTTGAGTCATTAAAATCCAATTCTATCTCTTCTTACCATGAACAAATTTCTAAATGGGCATAAATAAATTCTTCGTTATGTGGTGGTAACTTGGTACATATAGTACTGGGGATGAGCTCTTAGAATTTAAGAAAGATCAGGCATATTTTTGAGTCAAGCATAAAACAAAAGTAACAATTGTATCAATATCCACTTAAAATCATAAGTATAGAATCTCAGATTGAATATGTCCATATTTCTAAGTTATAAGAAATGTGAGTATTTTCACATCCAAAGGACTTTCCAGTACAATCGTAAGGAAAAAATCATTTCAAAACTCACTTTTGTATGGATGAAGATTTAAAAAAATTATGAAGGAAATAGTTGTGAATATGGTCACTTGACATCTGTAAGAAATTACAAACAGAAACAGTTTTCAGTGTACCAAATGTTCAGGAGCATTAAGCAGACTAAACAAGTTAGCTTGACATTAAAAATCCTGAAAATTAAAATAGAACAAAATATTTTTAAATGAAATTCTGCTCCAAATCTACATAGCTCTACTGGTGGACCATAAAATATTTGATAATGAAGTTTGATTGGGATAAGGTTTCCTTTGAGAGTAAATATGCTCTAATTATCTTGTTTTAGTCTTTTGGGATTCTTAGAAAACAGTTTCTGAGAAAATAAACATTCTCATGCAGAAATTCTAATAGAAATATTTTAAAGTCAATATATAAAAAAGAAAGGAAAAAACAGTTGGATAATTGATGAAATGAAGCAAAGATAATGTTTTACTGAAATTATCAGTAAATCCTATGGATGATCATCTAAATGGGATAACTCTTGAAAGGTCCCAAATAAGGAAGTCAAGCAATTACATCTTACTAGGATCAAATAACAAATGCTGAATTACTACTGAAAATGAGAATACCTTTAAGAATACTTCAAATGTGTCTTATGATTGAAGGCAATCAGTAGCCTTCTGCTAACTAGAAACTGTAAAGATAATATAACCAATAAACACCTATTTTATATGCTATATGTGTCACATATGATATATATGACACATATAATATAACAAAATGCACTTATTATTCAAATGTTACAAAAACTGTTATTAAGGAAATCGGAAGATAAATATATTTAAAATATTTGGAAGATCATCCAAAATCAATCAATGAATAAAGTATTGGGGCCAAAGATATAGTAGAGTGGTCAGGGCTCTTGCAGATTCAATCTCTAAGACCACATGCAGTTCCTTGAGCCCCTCCAAGGATGATTCCTAAGCATAAGACTAGGAGTAATTCTTGTGCGCCACCAGGTGTAGCTCCCAAACAAAATAAATACAAAATGAAAAAGACAAAATGGTATGCTGATGGAAATACAGTTTGGTCATAATAGCTTTTTTTTTAATTAATTTATTTATTGAATCACCATGAGAAAAGTTACAAAACTTTCAGGTTTAAGTCTTGGTCACAGAATGATCAAATACCCATCTTTTCACCAGTGCATAGTTTCCACCGCCAAGAACTCCAATATATCCCCATCCCACCTCTCCCGATCCCTATGAGGCAGATGATTTCCACTTAACTCTCTCTCTACTTTGATTACATTCATTATTTTAACAAAAGATGAACCATTATTATGTGATTTTCCCCCAACAATCAAACCTGTTGAACAGGCAACATGAAATAATTTGTTTTCTATTGCTGGTTATGAAGACCATATTTCTATTTTACTAACTAAGTCTGGAGGGATTTCTGCCAAAAGCCGTATAGCTCTGAGATTGGTTTGTGTGCCTCTGGGGCCATGCTGTGCCAAAGAGCCTCTCATGAGGGGAAACTCTTGGACTTGGTGGGGCAGGAAGGACGTGCCAGTTTTGCCCCCCATCCCATGAAGCCACAGTTGTTCAATCCATAGTCCATTCACATTTCTGCCGAAAGCTGCTGGGTTCTGAATTAGGTCCATTAGCCTCTGGGGCCATGGCTTTGCTGGAGAGCCACTTATGGGGGATTGGTCCTAATAGCTTTCATGTTCTTTAAAGTTATGGGTATGTAATTAAATAATCCAAAAGTCAAATAATAAACAAAAGTTTTGTTGTTTTAAACTCAGATGCATAAGTTACACAATGGCACTTCTGAAAAGTTCATTATGTAAATTGACTCAACAGGAGTATTTTTCATTAGGGGAAAGTGTGTTTTTTCTTTTTTAGTTTCAGACTTCATTGAAAATTTAATGTGATACAATTTTATAAACCAATGATATAAAAATCATGCAGAAAATATCCATAATTTCACTACTGGGACTGACTCAAGAGCACCAAATGAGTGGGAACATGATATGTAGTTTTATTAACCTGATTATGTTTTCAGACTAGAATAGTTATGCTGATCACCCCATGAAGTAATTCACATTTTAGAGCCCAAAACAATTATAATGAAACAGAATAGGACTGGGAAATAAATATATCACACATTTAAAGTATATGTACTAGTACATGGAAAATATCAAATTCATTTTCATTTGGACATATATGTGTATTGGTTGCAAAAGTTATGTATGCTGTCTATTACTTAATAAGAAATTGTCATCCATAGCAGTGCCTTAAAAAGACTAAAATTTATTAACTCTCTATTGGGTCATTTCTTCAGGAATTTGGAAATGGCTAGTATTGGTAGTTCTGCCTTAGAGTCTCTGATGAGAAGTTCAAACTGAAGACCAGGGCCAGCATCCACAAGTGACTGATCTCAAACTAGAAAAGTTGCTTCTAGTCAGGTGGATTTTCACAGGAGACTGAGTATTCCTTAAAGCATGGCAGCTGACTTTCCACAGTGCAGAATATTGAAAGAGAGAGCAAGATAGATACTTTGATGTCTTTTATGAATAGTTACAGGTGGAGCCTCTATCAACTGCATGACTTTCTTTTTTCTTTTGTTACAAGTCATTTGTATTTTATGTGGGCAAAGACTAGGATTGTGACTATACTGTATGTGATAATCCTGGGGTATGTTGTTGATGTTCTGTAGAACTATATTCCCGTTGTTCCTCTATTTGCTTGAGCGGGCTCCAGTAATGTCTCCATTGTGAGACTTTTTGTTACTGTTTTTGTCATATCGAATGCACCATGGGGAGCTTGCCAGACTCTGATGTGCAGGAGGGATACTCTTGGTAGCTTGCTGGGCTTTCCAAGAGAGACGGAGGAATCGAACCTGGGTTGGCCATATGTAAGGCAAAACCTTACCCACTGTGCTATCGCTCCAGCCCATGTCAACACAAAAAATAATAATTAAAAGTTATTAAACTCCTTCTGTGTCCTAAATTTACACACATTTTCTAATCTAAATCTTACAATCAACTCTGTGAAGTACTTTTATTACATCAATTTATCAAAAAAGAAACTAAAGCTTAAAAAAGTAACTTGATGAAGAGCTTTAAGCAGCGGCATGGTTAGATCTCAAGAACTCAAACCCCTTAAGGCCAGAGAGATAGTAAAGGAGGTAAAACACTTCAATGCATGAAACCAACCCCAATCCTATCTCCACCACTGCATATGGTACCCTGAGCACTACCAGGAATTAGCTCTGAGCACACTTAACACACAAAAATTTAACTGTGGTTTTCAGTCATGATGTTGTAAATTACTGTGATTTTGCTGTATTTTCTATATTCCTATAGAGAAAATTAATTACTACTGTATTATTTTAAAATAAATGTCCAAGCAGAGGTTAGACAACCCTTAGGGTTGATAGAGAAGTGGATTTAAATAATCTAGGATTCCTTTAAGGATCTGTGACTAATCAATTAGTGAGTAGAATTATTTTTTTCCGAAGATGGGCTCAAAAAAAGAAACAAAACCCAACCCATTTTAAGAATTATAGAAGCTTTAAGCTGTCAGAAATAGCTCCAAAGTAAAATGTTTTCCTTAGTATGAATTATAGTCAAAATACACCCAACCACCTCCCCCACGCACACACATACACACAGTAGGAGAGAAACTGTGGCCAGGTATAAAGTCAACACATAAATCAGTTACATTCTTATAGACAAAGAATAAAGCAGAGAAGAAAGCGATCAAGGAATCTATCTTATTTAAAATGGTATCCAAAAACACTTGGGAGATCTAGATCACGATAACTTTATATTACTTAGAGAAAGGGATAGAGGAAGATCTCAGAAGTCAAAAAATATCCCATGCTCATGCATTGGAAGAATGAATGTTATTAAAATGACTATTCTACCTAAGCTATTATATAGATCTAATGCAATCCTCATCCAAATTCAGACAACATTCTTCCTGGAACTAGAAAAAATCAATAATAAAGTTTGCATGGAATCAGAAAAGACCACAAATATTAAAAGCCATACTGAAAAATAAAACACTAGAAGGTATTTAATTACCTAAAGCTATAGTGACCAAAACTGGATAGCATCAGAATAAACTCTCTCTTACTGGACAGAGTCTCTGATCAATGCATCATAATTGAATACCCGATGATAAAATCCCATATGTATGATTAAGGATCTGAGAACATGAAATGAAGTAGCACTGTAGCACTGTAGCACTGTCCTCCCATTGTTCATTGATTTGCTTGAGTGGGCACCAGTAACATCTTACAACAAATTGTGAGACTTGTTGTTACTGTTTTTGGCACATAGAATACGCCACAGGTAGCTTGCCAGGCTTTGCCATGCGGGCGAAATATTCTAAGTATCTTGCTGAGCTCTCCAAGAGGGGCGGAGGAATCGAACCCCAGTTGGACACGTATAATGCAAATGCCCTACACGCTGTGCTATCGCTCCAGCCCAAGAAATGGAGTAAAGTTAAAAAACTTGCCTCTTCAACAAATGGTGCTCAGTGGAGCAATGAATATTGGTGTGCCTTTGTGCTTTTGAGAGAGTGGTTTTATGTCTTGGGGATAGATATCCCAAAATGAAATTGCTGGGTCATATTGCAGTTCAATTCTAAGTTTGAGAACCCTCCATACTGTTTTCCACAGGGTTTGTATCAGAAAACATTCCCACCAGCAGTGGATGCTTATTTTTCAACACATGCCTGCCAACACAGATCGTTCCTACTATATTTGATATGCGCCATTCTCATTTGTGTGACATGGTTTATTGTTTTAGTCTTGATTTGGATATCTCTGATGATACATGATGCTGAGCATGCTATTCATGTGCTGATGGTCGTTGCCTGTCCTTCTCTGAGAAGGTTTATTCATTTCCTCTCACCATTTATTAAGATAGTTTTTGAATTCTTTGTTGTTGTTGTTGTTGATTTTTGTGAGTATTTTATGTATACTGAATATCGAATCTTTTTGTGCTGAATGTATTTTTTTTCCCATTTTGTAGCTGTGTGTGTTTAGCCCATCTGTAGTCCATGTTTTTTTTTTTTGCCAAGAAGAATCTCTTTAACATTATGTAATTCTATTTAATTTTGATTTTGTTGCCATTGCCAGTGGTATCAGATCAGTGAAGGCATATATGAGATACAAATCTTTAAATGTTCTATCTATATTTTGCTCAATGTACTTTGTAGTTTCTGATTTGATCTCAAGTTCTTTGATCTAATTTGAATTGACTTTTGTGTGAGGTGTCAATACAGATCCAGGTTTATTTTCTTACAGGTAGTTAATAATTTTCGCAGCACTTAGATATGGAGTCAGCCTATGCGTCCAAGGATAGCTGAATAGATTAATAAAATGTGGTAGATATACATTGGAATACTATGCAGCTGCAAGGAATTATGAAAACATGCAATTTTCTGCAACGTGGTTGCAACTGGAAGGTATCATATTGAGAGGTATAAACTAGAAAAAAACAGAGGATGATCTCATCACTTTGTGGAATATAGAATACTGGATGATACTGTAGTAAAGGGGGGGTGCCTAGATCACCCTTGATGCCAGTGTTTAGAGAGGAGACAGAGAAGGAGACAAATCAAGGGTGAAAGAATTGAATGAGAAAAACTGGTTTAATAAGCACCAGGGGTTCCTTTATGTCTGCCATATGAGTGAAAGGTATAGCCACATATCCAAAATACAGATTGAACAGAACTGAACACATGAACGTACACTAAATATTTGTAATGTATCTGTCAAGTGAATAGGCAGAGTTGAAGTGGGAGTTTGCATGGGGAGGGCATCTGGGAACACTGGTGGAGTGAAGGTGACATGGCGGAGAGATTTTTGTTGAATCACATGTTTAAAACTCAACTATAAGAACTTTGTAAGTCATGGCTCTTTAATATGGCTTTTTTTTTTTGCTTTTTGGGTCACACCTGGCGATGCACAGGGGTTACTCCTGGCTCTGCACTCAGGAGTTACTCCTGGCAGTGCTCAGGGGACCATATGGGATGTTGGGAATCAAACCCGGGTTGGCCGCGTGCAAGGCAAATGCCCTACCTGCTGTGCTATCTCTCCAGCCCCTAATATGTTTTTTAAGTGCTGGTTGTAGAATCATTAATTTGAAAAATAAACATTCTTCTAACAGTAAATTATGTAGTCTTTGAAGTTTTCTTATTTAACAATGTAAAATAAAAATGCCTGCCTTCTTTTTCTTAGATGAAATTGATTTTATAATAAGATTGTGAATAAATATTTGTCACAGATTAAACTATTTGTTCCAATAGAAGATATGGAATATTACTATTACTAGTAATCCTTAAAACTGAAAGTAAAAATTATCATGGGGACATATGTTGATTGCATTATTACAATAAAATTTTAATTTAGAAAAGCAGAGATTGGAGGGCCTAGAAGATAGCTCAGATAAAAGAAGACACTCTTAAGTGAGTTCCTGTGTTTTGCTACCAGTATTGCAAGGTTCTCTGTCCTGATGGCATACCAACACCTTATATGACAATAATAATCTTTGTGGGTGTGGATAACCCATAAATAAAATTTAAAAAAAAAATTTTAAAAGTTTCTAAAAGGCCAAACTGTAAATTTAAGGGTTGATTACATGTAAAATTAATGTTATTAAACACTATCTGGGGTTAGGGGCTCACTATTTGAAGAGTAATATTGAAGACAAAATTTTTATGTGAGAAAATAAAGATTTATTCAAGGGTGGCACCTTAGACAATGGCGCTCTCATGTCTCTCAAACCATCGTCTCTACATGGTCACAGAAGTAACTTTTATCGAAAAAGAGAACAAGGAAACACATTCTTCAGAAGGGGAGCTGAAGGACTGTTGGGCAACAGGGAAGTCAATAAACTGCCTCCTGGGCCGAACCTCTAAAGGAAATTTTCAACGTATCTGCAAATTAAGATTTCTGACCTCATATTTTAGAAGATAAGGTATAAAGGTAAAGGCCCTCCCGTTGTTCGTCAATTTGCTCGAGCGGGCCCAGTAACGTCTCCATTGGAGACTTTGTTGTTACTGTGTTTGGCATATCGAATACTTCACGGGGAGCTTGCCAGGCTCTGCCGTGCGGGCGAGATACTCTCGGTAGCTTGCCGGGCTTTCCGAGAGAGGCGGAGGAATCGAACTCGGGTCGGCCATGATGGCTGCAAACGTATCTGCAAATTAAGATTTCTGACCTCATATTTTAGAAGATAAGGAAGCACTCAATATTTTTTTATATCTTTTTTTTTTTTTTGCTTTTTTAGGTCACACCCGACAATGAACAAGGGTTACTCCTGGCTCTGCACTCAGGAGTTACTCCTGGCGGTGCTCAGGGGACCATATGGGATGCTGGGAATCGAACCTGAGTCGGCCGCGTGCAAGGCAAACACCCTATCCGCTGTGCTATCTCTCCAGCCCCAGCACTCAATATTTTTAATCATCTTTAATCAAACAGGTTTTCTGGATTGGCAGGAATATTTAGTAAATTATACAGAGGAAAATAAATAGCCATGAAGAACTTAACAGTTTGTGAGGAATTGTCTGGTATGACCATAAATAGATTATTAAATAGGAATGACTTATGCCGCCTAGATCCAGGAATGGCTCCAGTCTTGCATCTCTAGGTTGGCACTTTGATGCATTAATCTCCAGGTTGACACTTTGATGCATGGTAAGTTAGAAAGTTAAGGAGTAAATGATTGTACGTGGTTGATGATAAAAGAAGAAATGCGATTTGGGGGAGTAGAATAATTGCCTTGCAATTAGTATGAAAACTTTTTTTTTGATCATGGAAAGTATGTAACCATTAACTATTTGGAATAAAGACGGTGCATGCTTGACGTTGAGTCATCTGTCCCTTCCGGAGCACACTGTCTTCCCAGGTCCATTGTCCTCTTGAGACGCGACAATAATGTACTTTTTAGTTTTATCATAATGAGAGAAAAAAAATATTTAACTTAATCTAACTCCAAAAAAAGATATTTAACATTTAGTATCTCGATTCCCCCAGAAGAAAATCTACAAACAAAAAGGTATCCGATAATAGATATTATTAATAAAATTTGGCATACAAGAATAATAAAATCCTACTGTCTCTGAGAAAACATAAAATTAGATTTTGCTATAAAATAGATGGAAATAATGGAGGCCATGTTATATTCCATAGTCAGAAAGATAAATACACTTAGAGGATGTTTACATTAATTTTAGGACAAAGAGAAGCAAAGCAAAAGAAGCGACAAAGTGTCAGAGTGGGAGGGAAGAAAGGCACAGTGAAAGGAAGAAGCAACTCAAAGGACTATGTTTAGAGAGATGCTGGTATTTTGATGGTGGTTGTTATGGGGTAGCAAATATTTAGAAGAAATATGAAATTATACTCCTAGAACAGATACAATCTTACAGTATTTTTATTAAAAAACTCTATCATAAGCTTAGATTATTAGTCTAACAAATCTAAGTTTTTCAGAAGATTTAAAAATATTCCTAAAAAATAAATGACTACAGTACAAATCTTAAAGTTTTTGATCAACAGAAGAACTTATTTTTGTCTGTTGAAGTTTAGAGAATTTGATTTTCAGAAAATATGATTCGGTTATTCAGAAAATGTGATTTCTGGTAAGAAGAACCTGAGATATAAAGATTGCCATTGTACTATAACTTTCACCCCTATGGGCCTCCCTTTCTGTGAAGAACATAATGGATTACTTTAGATGTCTCTAACTATAGAGTCACTATTCCATTTTTATTACATTCCCTGTATTGAATGTCTAGAAACATTTCTTCAATGTGAGAGCACTTGAGATAGACTTGGAAGAAAAATAAGAAATATACCTGACCTTTTTCCACCTATGGCTAAGTCAGAGTTGACTAAGTTTTCAGTGGTGTCAGGGATTTTAGTAAAAATTGCCTATCTTGGGAATGCCCACAATTATTCCCTCTCATTTGAAAGACTTAAAACATAATATATATATAGCACAGATCTGGAGATGATCTTCCTTGATAGTTTTATATGAGGGGTTGGGGTACAAATCCTTTTCTTCACAAATCCTGAAGTGTTTGTTCTCTAGTTTTACCATAATGGTTATGTGTTTATAGAGCTTTAGAATTATTACACCATGTTAAGATTTCATAAATTAAAATTTCATAAAATGATATTTTGTAAATATATTATCTTTTTCCCCAGAGTATCCACAATATAAGATGAGGTTTTAACCCAAAGAAAGCATATCAAGTAAATAGTTTTATTTTCCAGATTAGTAGAAAAATACCTGGCATTGTGACTCTATATAAATAAAATAGCTAGAAAATTTTACTGTCAAAATAAAAATGACATTTAAACTTTACATTTAGTAGAAAATATAGCCAAATCTGCATTTATCTGAAGTTCACTGAAAATTTAGGAAGCCTGAATAAAACCACTTTTAAAGATGATGAGGTAAATGAATTTTATATTTAGCAGAAACAGATCTTTTTGTTCTATTTAACCAATAGAATTCCGTGATGATATTTATATGACCTTCATCTGCATAAAGATAGGAAAAAACTTTATATATATATGCATCCTTGAAGAAATGTAACATTATATCTAATAGAGAAAATGCTAAACTTTAGTAACTATAGTATTCTTTAGAATATGCCTATAGTATTCCTTAGAATACTATAGCACCGTAGCACTGTAGCATTGTCCTCCCGTTGATCATCTATTTGCTCGAGCAAGCTCAGTAACGTCTCCTTTATGAGACTTGTTGTTATTGCTTTTGGCATATGGAATATGCCATGGGGAGCTTGCCAGGTTTTGTTATGTGGGAGAGATACTCTCCGTAGCTTACCGGGCTCTCTGAGAGGGGCGGAGGTAGAATATTATAGGTATTAAATTTTATTTTGCTATCTGGCAATATAAAAGAGATGTATGCCTTTAAGAAACTCAGAAAACATTTTCAAAGGAGTCATTATTTAATTCTGTGATCAGACTCAGAAAAGCTTAAGGAAGTACATTCCCATAGGTATTGCAATGGCTTGGATACAAATTATTTAACAATTTGGTCATATAGCTATAGTAACATTGATGGCACTCTTTCAACACATAACTTGGAATCTATGGTGTCATCAAACTAAGAAATGGCAGTAATATAAAAATATATGCTATAAAAGGAATAGTTCAGCCAAGCATTTAATGATAATTTTGCTGTATATTGTAGTAAAGAGAACAAGAAGTTCACACTCTAAGCCTGAAACGATTTTTCTTGTAAACATTTACAATGAGGTGATTAAAGGATCATTTGCTCTTTATGTTTTCTATTGTACCATTTGAGGCTTTGACAGTAACTTTTAGCAGAAAATGACTATGGTTTAAATGATAACTATACTTTATTTACGAGAATGTTTTCTAGGGAAAACACGAAAAATAATTTATCATTACTAAATACATACATTTATATTTCTTACTTGGAAAAATATATTCTACTAATGTGAGCATAACAACTCAGAATCTACATTTTAAATGCCAAGATCCACTCAAATTCAAAGAAATGGCTAAATTTTATGATTTAAATATAAAGTTGCAATAATTTTAAGGTAATATAAAATTTGAATATATGCAAAAATTTTAAATATCATTTACTGTGAGATATGATTTTCCTTTGTTATATACAGAATACAAATTTATACTATGTTGCTAAATATACAGGATTCTAAAACTTAATTTAATCTCTTAGTGTCATAGAAATAAGCCTGTGTTTACTGAAGGTGAAAACGTAAGTGAGGTTTCCCAAAGATAATCCCCCTATTAGATTTAAAGTTGCAGAAGCCATAAAATTCCCTGTAAATGAAGGAATAATTCATATTAATCAGGTGAAAATTGTCGTTCTCCTAGGAAAACTAATAAAACACATGTATGGCAAAGGTTTAAAGTCTGAGGAATCAGTGAAGAATACAAATCATTCTTCACAGCAAAAGAAATGTGCCAAGTTTCAAATCTAGTAGAACAAATACTAGGTCATCTGAATAGCAAATTTTAGAAACATAGAACCAGGATTTTTAATAGGAAAAGAGAAAATAAATTGCAACATGGTCCATCATTGATAGGAGCGATAGCACAGTGTAGGGTGTTTGCCCTACAAGCGGCCAACATGGCCGACCCGAGTTCAATTCCTTCACCCCTCTCAGAGAGCCCGGCAAGCTACCAAGAGTATCTCGCCTGCATGGCAGAGCCTGACAAGCTACCTGTGAAGTATTCTATATGCCAAACGCAGTAACAACAAAGTCTCCAATGGAGACATTACTGGGCCCGCTCGAGCAAATCACTGATAGTAGAAAAAAGGAATTCTCATTGAGCTAGTGCTTTGTTTTCTGAAAATATTTGATAAATATATCTTCAGGAATTTACCTTTGATACAGACTCATATTTGTTTAAACTTTTCTTAAGTAGCCAAGAATTCCTTAAAATTCAAGTTTTCTGGTACCTTGATTCTTTATAATTTTCCACTGGTTTCAAATTTTGTACTAATATATACTTCACGTTCACGGTCCTCCTCTTGTTCATCTATTTGCTCGAGCGGGCCCAGTAATGTCTCCATCGTGAGACTTCTTGTTACTGTGTTTGGCATATTGAATACGTCACGGGTAGCTTGCCAGGCTTTGCCGTGTGGGCGAGATAATCTCAGTAGCTTGCCGGGCTCTCTGAGAGGGGCAGAGGAATCAAACCCGGCTCGGCCTGGCCAGCTGTATGCAAGGCAAATGCCCTACCGCTGTGCTATCGCTCCAGCCCCAATATATACGTATATTTCTTTATTTTTGATCCATATGAGCAGTGTTCAGGGGGCCCAAGGGACACTCCCAGAAATAACTAGCCAACAGGGCCAGGTGGTTAAGCACTATGGCCTGAATATGTGGTGCTGCTTGGGTCTTTGCTAGCAGAGACAGTGCTTGGTACTCCAGTTGGTTTTGTGGATTGAACCTGAATGGAACTATACACAAACTATGTACCTTTGACCCCTGTACAATTTATCCAGGCCCATTACTATATTTTAAATTCTTCAAGTATTTTCGTTTTCTTTCCAAATTATTTTCTCGAATCTGTTCTTGTAGAACAGTTAGAAATTTCTGAACACAGGAGAATGGCTAGTATAAAAATGGCATGCAGTTGACCTACATAAGGAACCAGAGACTGTGTTCTCAGAATATTCCACTGTGCAGACATTACAATGATTAAAAATCAGTTATCTACTTGTTATTTCCTTACGTTAACAGCTTTGCACATTCACAAGAACTTGTCTCTGCCATGTCTTCCATTATAGATCAGTTCCTGGTTTTGTTAAGTCTCTTTACATACAATTCTAGAAAGTTCAATACGATTTTACCAAAGAAGTGAATGTGTTACAGATGTTACTAAACACTAATAAGGTAATGGCAATGGAATACCAGAATCTTTGGAGCCGAAGATCAATCGAAGCCAAAAATATAAAAGACAGAGGACCAAATAACCTACAAATGACTACCACTTTCATCATGAAATCATTGTAATACTTTTGCATAGTAAAAGTAATATCTACCCATGTCGTGTTTATTTAGACTTGCCATGATAACCCTACAAAATGACCAACTATGGTTAGAATTTGGGTGGAATCTTGACTAATTCAAATGATCACCTCAATGTATTTATGTATTTAACCGATTTATACCTAAACAACCTAGAAATTTGTGAGAAATAGTGGGACTATATCTGAAGTATGTACATGCTTTCCTCTGAGTATATACTCTTTTAATAAATAATTGCTTGTCTTACTTAGAATCAAGGCTAAACTCTTTAATTTATACCTGTACTCTGATTCTGAAACATTAACAGGGGCTGGAGTGATATTACAGCAGGTAGGGCATTTGCCCTGTACGTGACTGACCTGGGTTAAATCCCCTCCAGGAGTAACCCCTAACCAACACAGGGAGTGACCCAAAAAGCCAAAAATAATTACCATTTTTTCCAATAAAAAATTTTATGCTTTATTTCTCTGATCTGTGATTAAATTTTTTATGCAATTTTTTTAGTCAAATTAATCTTGTCCATAATGGATTTAACTGTATGGTGAATTCCTACAACAGTTAGACCTCCTACTTAGTTCACAATGTAGAAATTATGGCATATTTGATCTTTTATGTCTTTGGGTTAAATTAATGTGGAGACTATAATTTATTCTGGTTTAATAATACTCTGTAAAATGTTTCCACAAACTTTTGTCAATTTTTGTAATACTCTTTATTTTTTCCACATTTATTTGTAAATTTTCTGAATTTTTTAGGCGCCTGGTAATATTTGCTTAAGCCCAAGAAATATCTTCAGAATGAAATTTATTACTTGGTTTCTAAAAAAATGTAAATAATATAAATCACAAAATATAGTTATCAAATTTTAAATATATTTGGGCTCTGTTTTGCAATTTATTTTTCACTCAAATGGTATTTCTATTATTATCAAAAGAGTTTCCAACACACAAAATGACAGTCTTAGAAAATTCTAGCACATATTTCAACATGTAGTTTTATTAAAAAGAATTCCATTTAAACATGTTATAAGGCATTGATTTATCTATCTTAAATGTTCATCCTTTTCTTACATGTCTTAATCATTATTGATAGTTCTATCTCAAGGTTATGAATTCCCAGTTTACCTTGTTTTTCTTCTACCGAGTAGCTCAGTAAATGGTACTTCAACTGAGTATCTCATTTTATTTACAGTATTCTTTATCTTTGTGTTTTGAGTTATTTTTCCTGTTGTTGTGGCATAAAATTAGGAACAGAGGAGGTAAATTCATATTTTGAGGCAGTCCTGGAAAGAAACCCTTCTCTGTGGGCTGTAAAAAGAAACTCAGCCCACCCTATCTGTGTTCAGCTTCTTGTTGAGAATGAACACAAAAGAGGTCAACCACAGGAACTACATATACCAGTGCTGGCATCCATCAAACAGAAAAATCTCATGATGAAATGCTACTTATTAGATTGTAATTAATTAGAATGGTCCCTGCTGCAGGTAATGGTGTCAGTGTTAATAATTCATTTCCTACTCATTAGTCAATATGTAGATAATCACCATCTGCCAGTGGAAAGACAAATGCTTTGTCTTATTTTAACTTAATGTTACTTACTGTTACAGTTTCCTCTATTGAGAATGGTCAATGATCAATCTCTTGCCATTGTATGTAAACTGGAGGTCCAAGGGAGGTTGAGGGATAACCAGAAATCAATACTCAGAACTTCATTGAATTCTTCCTTGGATGTCCCCAAACCACTGGTAATACAGTGGTTTCTTTCTTTCAAACAGGAAGAGGTGATGATTTTAATTGTCAGGTTTTTTATTAGGACCACAACAGGCTAATGGATCACTTTTTTTCAGTAAAATTTGCTCTTCTCTGTCCTGTGGCATTATTCTACCTTGTCCTTTCATATCCAGAATGAATTTTAACATATGGTGCAGCTATCCTGGGTCTCATAAAATAAAAAAAGAAAAATAGTAAAAAGAATAATTTTAAAAGCACAGTCCCAAAAGGAAACATATGGTTAAAGAGACATTAAAATTTTGACAAGTCGATGGCTGAGACCACAGAATTTCTAGGACAAGACCACAATCCTGAGTGCAGCTGAACTCAAAGTGTCCCCAAACAGATACAACTGAATTAGGCATGCAACTAAGGCTCAGGCAAAGCAATGGGTTCTAGGTTAAGTGAAATAAACAAGAGCCTTCTCCTTGTGAGCACAGAAACTAAGGACCGGTAAGTTCTCCTGGAGCCTCTGCAGACACAGAGAAGGCCCGACCTCCTACGGAGAGGACAAAACTCAGCAGAGACAAAAACTCTTATATGGACTTGGGAAAGGTTCAAAGATCTACACTTATATGACAATACCCAGTTTTCAGAAAATTCTAGGCCAGGGCAAAGGTCACTTTGAAAATATCCATACAAAGGCCAGTCCTAATTGTCCTTCAGGCTCTCTCTGCCTTGGGAGAAGCCCTAGAAGTTCTTTTTCTGTTGAGTGCTTTGCTGTCTTTCTCTTCCATTCCTCAAAATTTCTAAATAAAGACCTGTTTCTACTTCACTTCTGGTCTCCTCCTAAAATTATTTTGTGAGGGAGAGGCGATGAGCCAAAAGGCCTGAGTAAGTCTGGTACAGAGAAGATGAAGTTGAAGAGGACCGAACAAATCAGTTGGGTATGGCTTGATGGTCACCTAGTGGGGCTGGTGGGACTGTGGCCCATGCTGTGCACAGGCTTATCTGCACACTTCATCAGTCTGAGCCTTCCCAGATGGTCCTGGGCGCAGAGATGGATAAGGAAAAAGTCAAGGTCTCTCTTCTCTAAGCCTGATGTAGGTCACCCCTGGGGCCCACCGACTTCACTAACATTACTGGGTCTGATCCAAAAATCACTCCTGCCACAGGTGTTAATACAGTGTTTCTTTTTTATATTAGGGTACACATACAGTGGTGTTCCTCCCTGTTCTGTCACAGGACTTGTTCCAGAAGTGTTAGAAGATTGAAACCAGACCGTAAATCAGACGATTAAGAACAAAATATCTTTAAAATATGAAAAACATGGTCCTGATGTGGCCATAGATGAAGCTAAAACCAGTTTTCACTTACTTGTCTTACTTGTTGATATAATAAACCAACACTTTCCCCTAGCCTCTGAATATGGCATTTTCTGGAAATAGCCAGATTTGGAGTCGGTAACCCATTTCTCAATTAAACTGCGAGTGTTAATAATTATGAGTCTGTCCATGGAAAACGGACAGAGTAATGTTTCCCATATTAGCCTCTGCCATCTCCAATTTTCCTTCTGTCTTTATCCAACAGGAAATAGTCAGATTCGACTCAATGTTTCAAACTCTACTGAGATGAAAGGAGCCAGCTGTGTATTTTGAGACTAAGAACTGAATTCTGGATTTTAAAGTAGAAAACTTCTTTATCCTTCCCCAAGAGCTCAAAGATATAGGTGAATTGTTTTCATCCCACCTTATCTCCGAGCCTAACTTTGTTTAGGTTTGAGGAGAGACAGCTTTGCCTCCAGGACCCAGTTTATGAAAACTGCTATTGTTCATTCTGGCATCCACTGGTGTGCAACATAGTTACTTGTTCTAGAGATCCTTCCCTTTTGTCTTTCTAAAACCTTTTGTGACTGCAGAGAAGATGGTTACTCTGAGGACTTGGGTCTGCTTTCCTCCAAACTCCTAATTTATTGACAACAAAGCTATTTCTCAACTCGTCTTCCTGTCTCTTGATTGTTTGGTTCCTCAAGCAATAGTAGAATCTTCATAGTTGCATTTTGATCTGTTTTTTCTCTTTTATCTCTAAAAATTTGCTAGATGATATTGAAGGAAGCAGCCTCAGTTTCCCCTTGCCAGTGAGAAAGGTAGCCCCAGTTTTCTCTTGCCAGATGTTTCCTCCCCATTCACCTAACACATACTTCATCCCCCAAATCCTGTTTTAACATTCCAGGAATTTCCCAGGACCCTAAAACTGTGTGGCAGTTGTGGTTCACAGGGAGCCCACAATGCCTCCGGCAAATGACTAGAAAGACAAACCGGTAACTTTTCTACATCCTCTGTAACATTTGTCAATGGTTAAGAAATGTCAAAATCCCAGTTTCCACCTAAAAGGGTCTACAGAAGGCTCTTTCTGGAGCCTTTACTGTAAAGTCTTTGCATCCTCTGTAGCATCTGCTAATTGATAAAAAAAAAATTCAATTGACCAGAGTGCCTTTAAAAGGAGTACACAAAGCTCCCTTTTAGTTTAGTCCTATACTAAGTCCCTCACCACATGGGGATTATTTTTTATTTCTCTTTTACTTTCCAATAAACTTTTCTACTTTCTGAGTCTGAGCATATTTATTATTCATTATTTTTATCCTTGAAAATATTGAAGAACCTGAAAGTCGCTAACAGAGACCTGCCACCACCAATATTGCCTCACCTGCATCATTATCAACATATATTGGTTTAAAGAATGGAAAATGATCGAATGTGTATATAAACATTTTTTATTTCATTCTCTTTCCTGTATTCAGGTCTCATATTTATATAATAAAATGTATAATATTAACATTTATATATTATTTCAATAAGACATGCATATTAAATACATATCTCCTATAGCTATTTTAAGTTTTTTACTCAAAGGATTCAGGAGACTAATTTATTCACCATTGCCCTTAGGGCTACTTAACAAATGAATTGTTATAACTACATTCCCTTCCAGTTGGTTAATTTCATAATTGTTTACTTCCTTTGTTAATTTACAGAATCGAAGCATGCCAAAATTTGGGGACAACATTTTATTTTAGAAATAGTAAATGCAAAAATAAAAAATTTATAAGAAGTATGCCAATGTGCCATGGCAGTAAAGTGATACAATTTATTTCTCCCATATATCTAAAATGTCAGCTAAGCACGTGTTTTACTAAGATTAAGTCATGAATATCCAAGAAAAATATGATAATCACTAAGGGTCCCTTAATAATTTTTAAGTTTGATGTATTAACTATGATATAAGCATTTTTCCCCCAAGAATATTTCTCTCAATGATACACTGTAGCATTGTCCTCCCCTAGTTCATCATTTGCCTGGGCAGGCACCAGTAATGTCTCCATTGTGAGACTTGTTACTGTTTTTGGCATATCACATACACCATGGGAAGCTTGCCAGGCTCTGCTGTGTGGGCAGGCAGGATACTCTCGGTAACTTGCTGGGTTCTCCCAGAGAGATGGAGCAATCAAACCCGGGTCCGTCGCGTGCAAGGCAAACGCCCTACCCGCTGTGCCATCGCTCCAGCCCAGGTGATACATTATAGAAACTAAAATAAACTAAAAAATTTCCATTGAATACAGTTTTCCTTGAATACACTATACATATCTACATGCTCATTTTAGGTTATAATTTAAAAAATTATTACATCTCTCAAGAATGCTTTTATAATTTTGAATAACATTATTTCAATCCCATACAAGAGGAGACCAGGGGAGAGTACCAGGCAACCTCATTAATTGATCTGTTGAAGTGGGTCCTCCAAAAAAGGTAACAAGTCGAAATAGGTATTGTGAATGGCTGGGAAGGAAAAAGGTAAAATCTGAGTTAGTATTGCTGGGTAACCCCCTCTTTGACCTTATCTATACTTGTGTCCGGACCTAGAGCAGCTGGTCTTTGACTTCTCTCTGTGCTGGAAGGACAACAAGAAAGCAGAAGCTCTTACCCATGTGTACATGGCTGAAAAACAAAAAGAAACCAGAAGGATGATGAGTCACTGGGGCTAGGGGCTAGGCAAGGGGCCGTAAAATGCACAGAATCCCAGTGACAGACTAGAGAGCTTTGAGCAGAGCTACTGACATGGGTTACAGGATTCCAGCTACATACTTGAGACTGGAATGCTGTCATTGGATTGAGTACAGTGTAGGGCAGGATTTGGCCTTAGTACACTGGAAGCAAGTAGACAGTACAGTGACACGAATGGCCATAGTTCTCTAGGAAGGACAGTGATGGGAAGGATGAGTGATGTTTCGCACAGGCCAAAGAGAGACACCTGGATATCAGGGAAGAATCTAGAAACATCTGCTTAAACTAGATAATACACCGTCTTTATGAGCATCTGGAGTTTTGCATGCAAGTCTTTTATAAATTGTTCAAGGCTGGTGTACATTCAGGATAAACCACTTTCATGGTAGCAATCTGATTTGGGAAAACTCTGGGGATGACAAGGATATTTAGCAACGTGCTGTTACTGAGCCAAAATTCTGGTACTTGCCACTCAAAGGCGAATTAAGATACAAGGGCTGACACAGGGGGGTTGAGGGTTAGCTAATTCAGTATTCAGGTGCTAACAGTATGAGTGGATGATGAATTTCTTGTCCTGAAAATATTCATCTTGCATTTAGGTTGCGACAAGGTGTTTACATGGAACCAACTGGGAAAGTAAGAAGAAATTTAAAGTCATGAGCAGAGAACAAGGAAATTTTATCTTGAGGCAGTCCAGACTTGTCCCAGTGGTTAATAAATCACTGAATCATTATAAACTGCTTCTTACAAAACTCTGAGATACTATGGTTCAACAATTCTCCTTCTCTGAGGTCTCTTTGGTAACATGTGAGAGCGAGTTCAAAGAGACTTGTGTTTGATCTTTCCCTCTCCTTCCATAACTAGACTTGGTTTAACATTAGACATGCAATGCACGAGAACACCTCTTAAGATTGAGAGACAGGGCAATGGCCAAAGGAGAATGAGAAATCCTAAGAGTTTTACTTGTGAGGGGCCAAGTAGACTCTCTAATGTTTGTTCGCTCTCATTGTTATTTTGCATAGATATGTTCTAAAACTATGGGGATTCATAGATCCTTCTTTTACTTTTTAAAAACCTTATTGATTTTAGTATTTTAATTTTACAGTTTAGGTGACATGTTTATGATAGTATTAAATTTTATGGCATTGTGTACTGTTACTGCAGTGGCTGATGAGATAGTACATCAAATAAGGTACTATTATCCATATATGAACATGGACTGTAACATACAATCTGAATTGTTTCATTCTAGAATGAATAAACATAGGTAAATAGAAAGTAAGTCTCAGTAGTGGTACATCTTAATGGAAATTAATAACAATTAACAAAATTCAACTCTACAAGTTTTCAAAAGGACCCTGAGTTTTCATTTTAGCAAGATTAACAAGGAACAGTTTAATATCTCAAACACCTATAATGTAAAGCCATCATACCAATTGTGTTTTTCCACAACTCTTTAGGGTCTAGAAGCTTATATCTTCATTTGATATCATGTCACCAGTGAAAATACCTTCTTTCTTTCTTTCTTTTCCATTTCTTTCTTTCTCCCTCTCTCTCTTTCTCTTTCTCTCTTTTCCTTTTTCTCTTTCTTTTTCTCTTTCTTTCTCTCTCTCTTTATCTTTCCATTCCCCTTCCCCTCCCCCCTCGCTTCTTCTATTTTATTTTGGAGCAATAGCCTGGCAAGCTACCCGTGTTGTATTCGATATGCCAAACACAGTAACAATTGTCACAGTGGAGACGTTACTGGGCCCGCTCGAGCAAATCGATGAACAGCAAATCGAGGACAGTGACAGTGACAGTGATAGTTTTATTGAAACTTAGATGTGAGGGGCAAGAAAAGGGGAAAATGTGTTCAACAGAGAACAAAGGGAGCAAAGAAACACTGAGACAATCAAGCAAAATTTATGTTCAAGAGAGAACATGCCATGGACTTGAAAAGCAATCTCAAAATGAGAGGAGTTTCTTTATTGAACTCTAATTTTCAGCAAAATCTGTCAGTGACATTGAATGCATTGTCATAGCAATATTCTGTCATTTAACTCTTTATATTCTTACAATAAGCATACAATACATTATTATTAATGGCAATGCACACATTTTACTTAAATAATAGCCAATTAGGGGCTAGAGTGGTAGTACAGTGTTACCCACTTGCCTTGCAAGAGGTCAACACGAGTGATCCCTGAACACAGAGCTAGGAGTAATCTCTGGACACTACAAAACAAAAATAATAATAGCTAATTACATAACAAGTATAAGGGAATTACCCTATTTTATATGATTATAGGTTAAATTTTTAGGTGATAAATCCTGTAAATTCAGAGAAATAAATATACCTTCTCACAATTAATATCTTCATGGCTTCATTTTGATAATCATTTTGTTGTGTTTTCAGTTTAATTATTGCCTTAAGGATGATAAGACCAAGAATTCTGTTTCTTAAACCAAGAATTTCGAGAAATATTAACCTGGACTGTCAACCCTTTGCCCATTTATCATTTACAAATGCCATTTTCCCCCCACTTTTTTTCCTCTTGCCATTTGTTACTTAGGTACTTTTAAAGGAAAGAATCAGAAAGACTATTCAGGGAAAGTATAGAACATGGAAAAGGTCAGAGTTATACAGTTTAGTGTTATCTTTCAAGGGACATATGAAGCCGTAAAATTCTAACACCTAATTCCTGTGACAAAGCTTATAAAAAGAAGAGAAAATAGTGCATCATAAATCCAGCTCTCTGCCACTGTCTGGAGCAGAATAGAATCTGGTACAATTTAATCTGTTTTAGATACAAGGTTAAGAATGTAATCTTGTGACAAACAGTTCTCTCATCAAAACTAAGCTTTAGTGTCCTTCAGATAAAGATCTCTGTGAAAGAAAATAATAGAGGAGTTTTCTCAAGCAGTATTTATTCTACTGTATTCATTTCTTGTAAGGATGTGGTTAGGGTTTTTAAAGAATCTCTAAGATGGAGCACATCAGTTATAACTAATCCCACCTTTGACTACTGAGGGAAAAGTTTTCCAATTTAGCACTGTAGCACTGTCCTCCCCTTTTTCTTCGATTTGCTCGAGCGGGCCCAGTAATGTCTCCATTGTGAGACTTGTTGTTACTGTGTTTGGCAGGCGAAATACTCTGAGTAGCTTGCCTGGCTCTCCGGGAGGGGCAGAGGAATCAAACCTGGCTTGCCCCAGGCAGGTGGCTTGCAAGGCAAATGCCCTCCCGCTGTGCTATCTTTCTAGCCCAACTTACAATTTAGAATTTTCTTTCCAGTGGCAGCTGGTTGATTTTCAATAGTACTGCTTCTTTGGCAAGGGTGTCCCTCATTTTCCACTAACTTTGGGAGTTTTCCGTGTGCCCCTTGTTTGTTTCAGATCCTTTACAAAGTTGAATTCAGGTTTCTACAGTCTCAGGAATTGGAAAATAGATGATCTTTTCATTTAACTACTTTATAACTGGCCCCCAATTTTGTTGTTACTAAGTCTGTAAGGTGTCCATCAACTGTAATAATAATAATAATAACCCAATTTATGGAAGCTACAGATAATATCTTAAATATATTTTTAAAGGTGCCACTTGAAAATCATTATTTCCATAAACATTATCTTCCCTTAGTATATTTAATTGGGAGTGGCCGCTATGAAGTGGTACTTGGGGCTCCATATTCTACTTCTGAAGAAATTGTTTAACTGAGCCAGAAACCCAATGCTAAGGATTGAGCGTATGTCATTGCCTTGACTCGGTGTCACAGCAGCACTAATCGGAATCAGATCTGGGACTAACTCAAATGCTCCCAAACAGTTGAGTAGATAAAGAAGTAATAGTATAAATATACAGCCAGTAATGTTCAATAAAATTAAATTTTGTGATGTGCAAGAACATAGATGGAGTTGAAGGTGTTCTTGCTAGGTAAAACAAGTCAGAGAGAATCATACCAATATTTTATGATCTTACGTATCTGTAGGACATAGGGTAACAAAGAAAGGACACAGTCAAATGCAAATGAGAAAAAGCCAAGTCAACTGAGGAATTTAGTTTAGCTGAAGAGAGGTGGAAGACCTCCAGAATCAGCCACAACCATGCTGAGACCACTCTCCAGACACAGGAAGGAACCGGCAGAGGAACAAAGGCATGCGGGTCCCAGGGCTGAGATCTCCAAGCCTGCTCGGATCGGGACTGAGCATCCTCCACCCAGATCCTCCATCTTCCAGTACGCGGGGGTCACACCCACCAATTGCCCCCCCGATGCCGTGTAATTTCATCAACGGCCAAGACCCAGAGACTATAAAACCCAGCTCCTAGAAGCGAGCAGCCGATTATCTCATTCTTACTTTGGACAACCTGGCAGGCTACCAAATCTAATCTGCCCACAGGGCAGAGTCTGGCAAACTTCCTGTGGTGTACCCAATATGCCAAATACCAGTAACAATGATGGGTCTCATTCTCCTAACCCTAAAAGAGCCTTGAATTTGGAACTTTTTAAAATCTCAGGTCTAGAACGAAGGAGACATTACTGGTGCCTGCTCGAGGCAATCGACGAACAACAGGATGATCGTGATTGTGATTGTAAAGAGAGGAGTAGCAGGAATCACAAAGGGCAGCAATTCCCTTGTACTGTGATGATGAGACATTGGCAACTATTTGTGATTGTGGTATGACAATATATGTTTGAAAGAGACATGACTTTGTGTTCCCAAAGCATACGTAGCCATAAAAACCCTCATTATCCCTGTAAAAGAATAACTTTCAAACTTTCAAAAAACCTTAGAAATTTGTTTTCTTTTTAATTACTGCTGTTTAATATTTTCCGACTAAAAGTAAGTCTTATTGTCTTATTTCTACTTTGGACAAACTTGCAGGCTATCGAATGTAGCCTGCCCACAGGGCAGAGTCTGGCAAACTCCCCGTGGTGTACCATATATGCCAAATACCAGTAACAATGATGGGTCTCTTTCTCCTAAAGAGCCTTGAATATAATCTCAGGGCTAGGATGAAAGAGACGTTATTGGGGCCTGCTCGAGACAATCGACGAATAACAGGATGATGAAATGAAATGAAATGAAATGAAAAGTAAGTCAGTTTTAAATCAAGGCAACATCCAAATTTATTGCATAGTCTACTCACTTTGCACAAGTTTGCATATGTTACTAATTATAGATGAAAGTGTTCTCATGTTAAATAGAAAATTTGGCCAGAAAGTTCTCATAGTTTTCATATACTTTTTTTTGTTTTTTGATTTTTGGGTGGCCTGGAGCAATAGTACAGCAGATAGGGCATTTTCTTTGCATGTGGCCAACCCAGGTTCGATTCCTCCACCCCTCTCGGAGAGCCTGGCAAGCTACCGAGAGTATCTTGCCTTCACGGCAAAGCCTGGCAAGCTCCCTGTAGCGTATTTGATATGCCAAAAAACAGTAACAAGTCTCACAATGGAGAAGTTACTGGTGCCTGTTCGAGTAAATCGATGAACAATGGGACAACAGTGCTACAGTGCTACAGTGCTTCTTGGGTCACACCCAGCAATGCACAAGGGTTACTCTTGGCTCTGCACTCAGGAATTACTCCTCGCAATGCTCAGGGGACCATTTCGGTTGCTGGGAATCGAACCTGGGTTGGCCACGTGTAAGACAAATGCCCTACCCGCTGTGCTATTGCTCCAGCCCCCTCCATATACTTCTTCGTACAATTACTCCCATTAGTAGTCTAATGCATTTTATATAATTGATAAACCAATGTTAAGTTGTTGTGTGGTAGATTTTATGAGTTTTGACCAGCTCATGGTGTTATCCATCATTATGTTATAAAGAGTAGTTTTACTGTTCTAATTACCACTCACCTATTATTTATTGTACATGCCTGTGTTTTCTTGAGACATGGCAACTACTGATCTTTCTATTGTTCCCGTAGCTTTGCCTTTTACTCAATTAAATATAATTAGAACAGTACAGTGCATAGTCTTTTTGACCATGTCTTTCCCTTATCAACAAGCATTTAAAGATCTGGTCTTCCATATCTTTTTAAATCTTGCTATATGGTTGCTTTTAATGACTGAGTCATGTTCCATGAGTGGGTTCGGATGAACATGTTTACTTACTCATATATTGAAGTACATATTTGGTTGATTCCAAATTTGGAAATTATGGGTAATGTTGCTATAAAATCTGTGTAGACAATGTATATGGGTGTGACTATCAGTTTTTCACTTGAGTACCATGGATTGTGACAGCTGAACCTCATGATAAAAAAGATATTTAGTATCACAATTGTTACCCAAATTGATGCAACTTTCAGCACTCACACCAATAGATTAGACTTCCTCTTAATCAGTATCCTCCTCAGAATTTGATTTTCACAGTATTTTGAATCTGAGACAAAAGGGACCCAGGTAGCGCTAAAAGGGCCAGGACTGACTACTGACAACAGTCATTTTGATTGAGCAGGCCTGAAAGTTCAGTGCTTGGCCAAGCATTGCTCAGGGATCACTAGAGCAAGACCAACAATATTCAAGGGTCCATTGTGGTTGAACAGGAGATTCAGCTTTGGGCCTACTGCATACAACTCATATATTCTAACCCTTGAAGCTATCATTGGACCCAGTATTTTTGATTTTGTATCTGATGGTTTTGTAGTGGCATCTTGTTTGAATTTTAATTAACAATTATTTAATGTAAGACCTATGGTGAGGAAAATATTTTCATGTATTTAGTTACCCTTTTTTTGTGAGTTGTCTGATATTTTTATATTTTAAAATTAGATGGTTTCTTTATTGATTCTTATGCTTTCACATATTAAGAGCACAAGTTCTTCATCAGAGGTTTTGAACAAATTTTCTCCCAGACTTTAACCTGTATTATTAGACTCATAACTTTTTCAAGCAGATTTTAATTGTAATGAAGTGTATCTTATTTAATTTAATGTGTTTATTTATTTAAATAAACAACTGCATCTTTGTTGTTATATCTAAAAAGGTCACACACACACAAAAAAAGTTATCTAAATTTTTCCCACGTTATTTTTTAGGAATTTTAGAATTTTGGACTTTGCATTTAGGTCTATGATCCATTTAGAAACATTACTTTTCTGGTGTCAGAGCAATGATACAATGGGTAGTATGTTTGGCCTATACTCGATTCATAGATTTGAATCCCTGGAGTAGGCCTTGAGCTCTTCCAGGTATGGTCCCCCAAATGAACAAGGCACTTCCCCCCTTAAAAGTTATGTAAGAGTTATGTCTAGATTATTTTTAAAACTTGTGGATATCTACCTTTTAAAAATACTTTCTCTCTTGAATTCACTGATGATAAAGATCAGTTAACTCTATTTAAATATCAGGGTATTTTTTTTAATCTTTCTTTTGTCCCATTTATTTACCTATCCCCTTACCGATACTAAATATTTTCCTAAATTATATCTAAATACTAAATTATTGTAAGTTTATAGAAAACCTTGAAATCAGGTAGTGACAGTTGTTCAACTATGTTCTTCTCCCTAAATATTGTGCTGACAATTGGGTATCCTTTACTTTTTCAAATAAGTGCAGAATATGGTTATTTATTTCCATTAAAATAGTGTGAACTCATTTTTATTGGAATTATATTAAATGTACAGATTGAAGTGGAAAAAAATTGACATCTTTTGAAGGATCTGGCCTAGTGTTTATAATTCAATTTTTGAATGCATTTATTCTTTAAAAATAAAAGCCCCAGGCATGAAGAATATTGTTATTATAGCATAAAAGAGACATAATATTTTGGTAGACCTAAATGTTTTAGAATAATTTTAGTTTTATTGAAAAAAAAGTACAGGGAGCTCTTTATAATAAAATAAGTGTTTTAACATAGTGATAAAATATGGTTTTGATAAATACATATATGAAATAAATTTCTGTACTTGATTAAGTGATTTTAAAGTACCACTTGACTTTTTAAATTATATCTGTGATATTAATTATACATAATAGCGAATTTAATATCATTTCCTTATATATATTTTTTCTCCTTCACTCATTTAAAATTATTAATTACAGAAACATGCCTAGAACATACACCGACAATTTACTGCTGTTTCAGGTGGAGCATATCTTAAACAAAGTAAAACATCAAATGAGAACATTTTTCTCTAAACAGAAATATAATATTTAAATATTCTTTAGAAGACACTTATAATATTTATGCTCCTAGATATACAAGTAAATTTGTCTTCAAATAAATATATGACTGTAAAGTTCTCTAGGGCTGGAGTGATAGCACAGCCGTAGGGCGTTTGCCTTGCATGCAGCCAGTCTGGCTGGCCAGGTTCGATTCCTCCGCTCCTCTCAGAGAGCCTGGCAAGCTACCGAGAGTATTAAATATGCCAAACACAGTAACAAGAAGTCTCACAATGGAGATGTTACTGGGTCTGCTCAAGCAAATCAAAAGTTCTCTAAGTATCACCTTCATTGGTGTTAAATAAAATTTAAATAATTTTTAATAAAGATTCTTTCAAAATATAGTATACTTAAAAACAAAGTGAGTGGCAAAAAAAAAAGTTATAACTTGAAATACTACACCAACTCCACTTCGCTGATGACATTGTTCTAATAACACCAAACATCAGCCAAATGACACAAATGCTGGCTGACTTCGACAATGAGTGTGGAAAGGTCGGACTACAGCTGAATCTCACCAAGACAATGTTTATGAGAAACTGTCTCATTTCTGGTGTTGCATTCACTCTCAATGGAACGAACATCTCCGAATGAAACAGTTATGTGTCCCTAGGTTAAGAAGTCAACATGACGAGTGACCTGGCACCTGAGTTGTGCAGGAGGAAGAGAGCGGCTTGGAACACCTTCAAGAGTGTCGAAAAAATAGCTAAGAGGACAAAGAACCTCTGGCTCTGAGCACATCTCTTCAACTCCACCATTCTCCCTGCATTAACGTATGCCTCAGAGACCTGGGACCAACGAAAACAGGATAAGAACACTGTTCATGTCTCCCAAAGAGGAATTGAAAGAGCTATGCTTGGAGTATCACACTTCACTCAAATGAGAGAAAGAATCCAGAGTTCAGACCTCTGTCGACGGTCAGGAATCAGGGACACTGTCTCATTTGCCATGGTGTCGAAAATCAGATGGGCTGGACACGTAGTGCGACTTGAAGGTGACCGCTGGACTAGAGCAAATTCCACGGAATGTCAAAAGGCTGCGTGGCCACCCACCTACGAGATGGTTAGACTTCTTCGTCAAGACCCTGAACAATCAGTTTGAGGCTCTTCAGGTTCCTAGAAAAAGCAGATGCCATTGGGCTACACTAGCACACGACAGGGATGAATGGAGATGTTACTGGTACCCACTCGAGCAAATTGGTGAGTAATGGGATGTCAAGTGATCAAGTGAATTTGAAATAAACAAATTTTAATTTTAATATTTTAAATTTGATAATTGCCTTTATTATTTATCCCAATAATTCAATGCACTTTATTTTTTGTCTTTATGATTAAAATTGTGATTAAAAATTTTTGTCTTTATGATTAAATTTATAATTAAAATCCTAAGGCAATGCAATAGGAGAACTGAGCTACACAAATTGAGTTGAGAAGGGAGGGCTGATAGGGAGGGTCCTGAGTTGTTTGGGTGGAGATAGATGGATGCACTGATGATGAATGTGGTGCTGAAATTATGTGCATGTGGAAGCACCAAAAACTGAGTTGCAAATCATAGAATCCTGATCAATAAAAACATAAATGTTTGTTTGATACATTTTATAGGTGAAACTTTCATGCAAATAAATGCCTTAAAATTAGGTATTCCAATTTGTTGTATATTTGATTTGCTTTTAATATAATATTTTCAATGTATTTTATATCCCAGGATTTTATTTTGTTGTATTAGTTATTGGTAGTACAACTTTAGAATGAGTGATTTTTTTCTTTGCATTTTATATGATTTTTTTTTCTTTTTGTGTCACACCTGACAATGTACATGGGTTACTTCTGGCTTTGCACTCAGTAATTACTCCTGGCGGTGCTCATGGGACTATATGGGATGCTGGGAATAGAACCTGGGTCATCTGAGTGTGAAGCAAACGTCCTAACTCCTGTACTATCTCTCCAGCCCCTTTATGTGACTTTAAGAACTTGTCTACCTACCTTCTCACTATACCAAATCAGGTGTCAGTCTTACTCACCTAAGTACTTTGCCCTGAGGGAAGGATATCAAAAGACTCCTCTATCCCCTAAATATTTTCGAGGTCTTTAAGTTTCCTAAAGTAGGCCCTCCTGGGGAAAAGTAAGAATTCAGAACAAAGACAACAGCTTTGAAGATTAGACATGTTGACAGATGATTTGTTCTCATTCCTGAGGCTAAACAAGGAAAAAGAACTTACTGAGGTCCAAGGAAGTTGGGGCAGAACCTTGCAGAAAAGAACACAATGAGTAATCTTTTTGTCAGTCTATATTCTAGAGGAAGAGCAAAACTATCTTAAAGAGAAAAATCATTTAAAGAAAGATCCAGATAGATTAAAATATTTAAGAGAAACAGTGTGCTATGTTTATTTTCTAGCGCTGTTAATACTTGAGAAAGCATAAAGACTTGAAGGATTGAATCTTCAAAAATAGTTATCTAAGTCTTATGTCCAATTAACTTTTTTTATACTGAGGATAAATCATGCCTTCTTAGGATCACCACAGATGGAGGAAGAGAGCAACATATTTAAAAGGAGCTCTAGCTGGGAGCTCAAAGCAATTGGAATGGACTAACGCTTGAAATACAGACTAGACTAGATGATAGATCTCTGCACTCACTGAACCCCAGACACAGTAGCCTTTTTCTCTCTCACCTCAAACATGTAAATTAATTTCTACTTCATAACATTTGCACAAATGTTTTTCCTTCCCCAGTGTTGCTCCACAAGATCTCGACACAGTCTCCTTCTCATTAAAATCTAAGCTGTCATGGCACGTCTTTAGAGATAAATTTCTCTTTGTGATATAGCCCAGTAGAAATTCTCTGCAGTGTTCTTACACTCCTATGCTGATCTGACATACACTCCTCTCTGCTATAATCAATTGATATTCATAATCCTTTTAGGATTTTAAAACTTGCTTATAGATAATAAAATGTTGCTAGAATGCAGAGTCTAAGTGGAGAGTTTTGTCTATTTTTTATGTCTAACAGGAGAAATCCAGTGACTACTTCTTGGAGACTGTTATTTTTGGTTATTACTTATAAATTTATTTACTACTTATAAGTTTATTTTATGCATTCTGACATTTGTAATCTATAATAAGAAGTAAAAACCACGTCATAAATTTTAGGTCAAGGCATTGTGAAGGTTGATAGTTGTAACCCAATTTATAAGGCCCATAACCAATTTAATGAGAGAAGGTCTGATTCCTGTAAAAGGAAGTCCAGTCACGCTCACTAAAACTATTAAGAGGGGCCCGACTCCTGGTCCTACTTTTACCATATCCATGCTATGTACCCTGTCGCCCTGACATGTTATGTACTGTGTCGCCTTGTCTTGTTATTGGTACTCCCCTCCCTGCCTTGAGTTTGGATCATTAATCCAGCCTGGGCATGCATCCTATACAAATGCGACCTAAACCCAGTTCTGGACACTCAGCCCTGGGGGTGACTCCACTGAGCGAGCACTGGTGCTAAATAAAGTGGATATTTATCTTGTTCCTCTATGTGTCTTTGTCTCTTTCTCCTGCTGATAATTTCACAATAGGGATTCTTGACCATTTAGACCTAGAGCTTATTTTGTAGCTTCCAATAAAAAAAATAAATAGCCAGCAAGAATTTGCTTTTATTTTTTGGGGGGGTTTGGACCACATACATTAGTGTTCAGGCTTTAGAGCTCCTGGTAAAACACTCAGAAATTACTCTCAGTGGGTTCTGGGGGCCACATGGGATCTGGGGATCCAAGAGATAGGCAAGCACCTTGCACTATCTGTTCAGCCCCCAAACTATCCAATAGGTATTTTGAAGTGATATTTCATTGTGAATATTTTTAGTTCATTTTCAAAATTTGCATTTTTCTCAGCTCATTGCTATATAGAACACTCACATAAATAATAAATAATGTCATTTTATCCAAAAACAATTAATTTGTTATTTGCTTATAATTTCATCTACAGACTACGAATGGACATTGAAAAATCAGAGCACTTAGAGCTTGCAAAAATGTATGGAAACAGATATAACATATATTATTAAAGAAAAACAATTTGAGAGGCTCTCATTCACATGCAGGATATAAAGAAAGCAAGGGATCTAACAATCTCTAGTGGAAACTGCCTTTGAAATGATGATAAAAATTAGAACTCTCATCTGACAGTGCAAGAGGTGGTGATGGGGAGGTACCTTGAAATAAAAGTTGGAGGGGGGGAATATGCTGGTTCTCTGGTTGTGGACTTTCTGTAGTAATATACACCAAAAAATGTATAAAGCAGTAATATCGGTGCAATTGTAAAAATAAATGAATAACCTCCAAATTAAACTTAATTTTTAAAAAAGTACATTGGTAGAATTTGGATAAGCTGTTGTTGGTGAAGATGTTTTACATCAAAATTATGAACATCAGTATTATTGTACCAGTTCGTGTTACCTGAATTAAAATCAAACACATATATTATGCATATGCAAATAAACACACACATGTGTACACACACATAAAATAAGTGAAGCACAGAGCAGTGATCAGCATTACATAGTAAATAAAATCTAGTATAGGAGCTAAGCACTTATATTGAATCCCACTAAGCCAGGTTTGAATCTTTAGGTGCACTTATTATCTCCTGAGCAAAGCCAGGATATACTACTGAGCATGGAGTTAGGAATAGTCCCTGAGCACTGCTCAGTGAGGTACCAAATGAAAAGATAATTATAATAAAATAATTTAAAAATAATAATATAAAGGTAAGCCATCAAAAATGTAATTTGGCATAATCGTTATGTAGAACAATTTAAGCTAGTGAAAAAGAGTTTTTATTGGTGACTAAGGACTGTTTTGTAAAAGGAATATATTGGGAAATTAGCCTAGGAAATTTCTTGATCTAAAACTTCAGTGTCAAAAAGAGATGGCAGAAAACAGAAAAAAAAATACATTTAATGGGGATAAGTGTGTTCAATACTTCAATAAGATATATTTATTATTGAATCACAGCCCTTTATAATAACTAAAAACACTACTGACTTTAAACATTAAATAAGCAAGTAAAATTTATGATTTTTAAGAAAATGTTTTAAAACTAGCCCTAAATTTGGGGTCAGTGGGGTAGAACAGCAGATTTGATGCTTGCCTCGCAAGCAGCTGATCTGCTTTCAGCATCCCATATAGTCCCCCAAGGCCTGCCAGAAGTAATTCATAGCGTCAAGCCAGGAGAAATCCCTGATCATCAGGTGTGACCCTCAAATACACAAAAATATAGCACTTAATTAAATCTATAAAAGAAAGACTGTAATAAATAATTAGTTGTTAGTTACCTAGAGAACTCAGTTATGTGGAAGACAAATTTAGTAAATATCCCATTTGTGTAGAAAAAATTGAATAAACACATATTTATTAAAGTTTGTATTACTTTCCATTAAAGAATCATACTGCACTTTGGTATCCTTTTCTTGAAACAGAATAAAGTGATCAGATCTTACCCAAATTCTCTCATTTTATTGATTTATATTATGATTTTTTTAAATTAAAATAGTAATGCAGAAAAATGCAAACGCATCACTTCTGAACACATGTCTTTTCTATTTTGTTGTTGTTGAAGAAGTAGTTCTTTACAATTTACCACTGAATTCTTTTCTTGCTGCTTTAAACTGGATTCAGTCAGAAAATCAAAAATGAGGCTGGCTTCACGTTGAGGGAAGATGCAGTTTTCCCTAGGAGGAGCTGTGGAAACTTTGTCCTGCAGACAGCAGCCATTAGAATGAAAGCATTCAGAATCAAAAGTGATGTGTCTCTTGCCTCAGGGCCATTCTTCATCTATTTCTTCATAAACTCTCCGTCATCTACCACTGAGAAGCGTGCCCTATTGATATAATTGACTGCCATTTCTATTTCTTGAGCATCCACTGTAAAAGCATTCTTTATGGGGCCTTAATATGACAGCACTTATAGATGAGAATATGACAAAACAGGATAAAATTGTGTTATTAAAAATCAAACTTATTTGTATTTTGCCTTTTGGGGAAATATGAATACTTTATCATATTTGTCCTTATCTATGCATAGCATTTTTAAAAATAGAATTGAAAGCATTCAATCTGTTCAGTTGTCTATTGCTTTGGAAGCACTATATATGTAGGTGCAGATCAATGCTTCTCTCTTTATATTTTAATCACAGTATCACTGTCATCCCTTGATTGTCAAATTACTTGAGTGGGTGCCAGTAACATCTTTATTCCTCCCAGCCATGATATTTTAGCAACCTCTTCTTACTCGTATTTTCCCAACGATTGGAGGTTCTTTCAGGATAAAAGGAATGAGGACTGTTGTTGTTGCTGTACTTGGCATATCGAATACGCCACAGGGAGCTTGCCAGGTTCTGCCTGTGCAGGCAGAACACGCTTGGTAGCTTGCCGGGCTCTCCGAGAGGCATGTATTTGTATATTTTTCTCTATGATATATTTTTTTAATTTTAATAGATATCTAAATTAAGATAAAATAGAAGAAGATGGAGTAAGTTAAAACATGACCTCTAAGCTCCATTGACAAAATACTCCCAATTATCTCTAAGAATTTCCTGAGAGCATATTTTTGTAGGAGTAAAATCCATTCCATGCTGGGCGATCCTTTCTTTAGCCAATGTTCTCCTGTAGGTGGATTATTTCAGAGTCTGCTTATCCCTAAAATGCACACACCAGGTTCTGGTTCAAGAACAAATCTGTAAAATATTTTCTCCCTTAACTCTAAAGAGCTAAGTTTTTGATTTAAGTGTAGTCTATATCAGATAAATGTTTTGCTATAGGATAATTCTCCTCACAAGCATATCTGTTTATAAATTTTAATCTATCTTTCTATGATTTTTTCCAGGGTTCCTCAAAGGATTGAACTCATATCCTGGTACTTTAGTTCTGACTTTATATCATAAATCCATGCTCCAAAGTAACAAGGAAAATGACTGTTCTAATCATTTTTAAGTATATTAACATATTGTTTATAATACAAAGGTAATTTTCCTTTGAATAAATAATTGATTAAATATCCTATATTCTTCTTTCAATACAAATGTATAAAAAACATTTACTTCTAAAATGGTGTGTGGTTCTTTGCAAATTACATGACATCTTATAAGGATAAAACTAAATGCTGGTATTAATACTAAGGATTCTTAATTCTTAGTTGTTAATTTAGAAAAAAATTAATGAAAGAAACAATGTTTTAGTTTATTTTTTTCAATGAATTAAGTTATATTAATTTAGGTTGTTAACCAGTAGTGATATCATTCAAACCTGGTCTTTGTGATTTTTAATTAAAACTGTTTCCATAGCACTGGTGGAGGGATGTGTATTTGATCATTGTATAATTGAGACCCAAGCACAAAAATTTGTAAGTCTACAACTGTACCTCATGGTGTCTCACTAATAAAAATTTTAAAAAAAGAACTGTTTCCATGATCAATAGCACCTTTGGCTGTGACCACACAGGCTTCAGTGCAGTGATTTTTCCTTACGTCCTTCAGTTTGCATCAGAAGACAGAAACTTAGAATAACCCACTTCCTAGAAAAGCTAATGTTTTTCTTTATAACTATCTATATGGTAGACCGTGACATTGCACTGACATTTAGGATAAATGTGGCTATCCCTCTCAAGTTTTTACATTTGAGTTTGCACAACTTTTGATGATGAGTGCCATATAAGAGCCCAATCATTCTGTCTAACCCTCTGCTTCTGACTCATTTCCCTCAGCATGATACTCTCCATGTCCATCCATTTATAAGCAATTTTCATGGCTTCATGTTTTCCTAACTGCTGCAGAGTATTCCATTGTGTAGATGTACATAGTTTCTTTAACCAGTGGCTTGTTTTCAAGCAATTGGGTTATTTCTAGATTCTGGTTATTGTAAATAGTACTGCAATAAACACAGAAGTGCAGACAGCATCTCTTCTGTGTGTATTTGGACCCCTGGATATGTTCCCAGAAGAAGTATTGCTGGGTCTTATGGAAACTCAATTTCTAGCTTGTTGAGGAATGTTCATGTTGTTTTCCAAAAAGGCTGGACCAATGGGTATTTCCAACCATGAAGGAGTGTCCCTTTCTTCCCGCATCCATGCCAGTAATGGTTGTTCTTGTTCTTTTTGATGTGTGCCAGTTTCTATGGTGTAAGATGATATCTCATTTTTTTTTATTTGTAACTTCCTGATAATCAACTCTATAGGGCATTTTTTTCACGTGTCTTTTGACTGTTTGTATTTCTTCTCTAAGGAAGTTTCTGTTCATTTCTTCTCCCCATTTTTGATGGGGTTGGATTTTTTTCTCTTATAAAGTTCTACCACTGATTTATACTTGGATATTAACCTCTTATTGAATGGGTATTGGCTAAATAAATTTTCCCAATCCGTAGGCTTTTTTTTTTATCTTTGTCACTGTTTCTTTTGAGGTGCAGAAACTTCTTAGTTCAATGTAGTCTGATTTGTTTAACTTTGCTTCCACTTGCTTGATCAGCGGTGTTTCGTCTTCGGTTAATGACTTTAGCTTCTATGTTATAGACAATTCTCCCCACATTTTCCTTCATGTACCTTATGAATTCAGGTCTGACTTTGATGTATTAAATACATTCATCCATTTTTATCTGACTTTTGCACCTGTTATTAGAAAGACTTCTGAAAGGTTTTTTGTTCTTTTTTTGTTGTTGTTGCTTTGTTTGTTTTTTACATGTAGATACCCAGTTTTCCTAGAACCACTTATTGAAGAGGTATTCCTTATTCCGCTTCATACTTCTTGCTCCTTTGTCAAAGGTTAGGTGATCATATATTTGACAGTTAGTGTCAGAATCCTCAACTATGTTCCATTTATCTGCAGGACTGTATATCAATATTATGCTATTTTAATTACTATTGCTTTGTGGTACAGTTTGAAGTTGGGGAATCTGATGCCTCCTTTCTTCTTTTTTTCCAAGGATTGCTTTATCTACTTGTGGGAGTTTATTGTTCTGTAGGGCGCAAGTGATAGCACAACGGGTAGGGTGTCGGCCTTGCACGCAGCCAACATGACCAACCCGAGTTCGATTCCTCTGCCCCTCTCGGAGAGCCCAGCAAGCTACCGAGAGTGTCTCACCTGCTCAGCAAAACCTGGCAAGCTACCCATGATATATTTGATATGCCAAACACAGTAACAATAAAGTCTCACGATGGAGACATTAGTGGGCCCACTCGAGCAAATCGTAGAACAACAGGATGACAGTGACAGTGACAGTGATTGTTCTGTATGAACTTCAGGAGGGTTTAATCTATTTCTTTGAAAATTGTCATTGTTATCCTTATTGGGACTACAGTGAATGTATATAATTCTTAGGGGAATATTGCCATTTTGACAATGTTAATCCTCCCACTCCATGAGCAAGTGATATGTTCCCATTTTCTGTTGTTTCCTTAAATTTCTTGAAGTGGTATTTTGTAGTTTTCTTTGTATAGGCCTTCACCTCTATAGTTACAGCAATTCCAAGGTACTTGGTATTTTTGAAGCATGGTTGTGAATGGCATTGTTTTTCTAATCTCTCTATTTTCTTTCATTATTTGTATATAGGAAAACCATGGACTTTGATTTTTGTAACCTACCACTTTACTTAACAATTATATTGTTTCTAGGAGTTTTTGTAAATTTTTGTCTTCTATGAAATTTTATTTTCTATGAAATTTTAATTAAGGACTTGATTAGGACTTGGGGAGGATTTTTGGAAATCAAGTTCAAGAATACAAGGATCTATTGCATATATATGTATGTATAATATATATTCCCAGATGTTACCAAGTATCTCCTGATGTTGATGATAAAATCATGCTTGGTCAAGAACTATTGATGAAAATGTTCACATCTTGGCAATCTTTCAATTATGTATAACTAAAATAATGCTCCTCAAAGAAAGGTAAAATATTTATGAGAAAAATTTTCTCTGAAAACATTAGTCTTGAAGGAACATTTGATATCTATTTGAAAATAGCTAACTTAATAGGTTATAAATTATTAAAATAATAAAATGTTTAAAATGCAAAACAAAATCATATACTGAAATATTTTTTCTACCAGATATATCAAATTCTTTTATTCCTTTCTTTACATAATGCAACTTTAAATTTTCATCAATTTCTGAACCAAGAATAAATGTAGTGTTTAGAGAATATACTCTTAGATAGAGATGTATTCATTTTAATAAAGGCATAAGTCAAATTACTCATTACTTAAATATAAAAGCAATGAACTGTACTATGGAAGCACTTATGTCTAGTTGAATAAGTTTTAATATGAACTATATATATTATCTTATACTGAAGATGAAAGTCATTAAAAATGAGTGACTTGCTAAAGATTCAGTGGAAATTTAGTCATAAATATTCAGTATCCTTTTTCAGTACTAATTTTCTTTCCTTTGTGTTTCATATAAATGATACATTAAGAGTCCCAAGTTATCTACTTGATCAGTTTCTTTTGTAAAAGGCACTCATTTATTTTTATGACAATCACTGTACCACTGTCATTCTGTTGTTCATGGATTTCCTCGAGCAGGTACCAGTAACATCTCCTTCGTCATAGCCCTGAGATTTTAGAAAGTTCCACAGTTGAGGCTCTTTCAGGTTCAGGAGAATGAGACCCATCATTGTTAGTGTTTAGGGCATATTGAATATGCCACAGGGAGTTTGCCAGACTCTGCCATGTGGGCAGGATACTTTTCGTAGCCTGTCAGGTTCTGCAGAGTAAGAACTAGATAATAAGATGTTGTTATAAAACCCAGCTTCTGGGAGCTGGGTTTTATAGTCTCTGGGTCTTGGCCATTGATGGGATTACACAGTGGCGGGGGCAGTTGGTGGGTGCAATGCCTACATACTGGAAGATGGGGGATCTGAGTGGAGGAGGCCCAGTCCCGATCCAAGCAGACTTGGAGACCTAAGCCCCGGGTCCCGCAAACCTGGGTCCCTCTGCCAGTTTTTATGCATGAGGCTCATCCAAACGTGTGGAGAGTGGTCTTAAGCATGATTGTTGCTGCTGGAACCGGAAGTCTTCATCTGCCAGGGCTCTGCTCAGGGTGGGGAGGGAAACTCAACACACCCTCCTCCAAATGGCCCCAGTGAGGACAGCCTGGCATGGAGGCTGTGCTGTTTTCTTCCCGAAACTGGGTTTTATAGCCTCTGGGTCTTGGCCGTTGATGGGATTCCATGGTGCAGGGGGAGGCTCCTGCCTCCCTGAAGACCTCTGGTTCTAGTCACAGCCATGCTTAAGATCATTCTCCACACGTTTGGATGGTCCTCATGCATGAAGGAACCAGCAGAGGAACCCAGGTGTGTGGGACCCTGGGCATAGATCTCCAAGCCTGCTTGGATTGAGACTGGGCCTCCTCTGCTCAGATCCCCCATCTTTTTATGACTATATTTCCTTTATAGATCAAGAGACTATAAAACCAAGTTCCCAGAAGAGAACAACGCAGAGTCTCCTGCCTTTGTGCCTTGCTGTCCTCACCAGGGCCCCTTGGAGGGGGGCGGGTTGAGTTTCCCTCTCCACCCTGAGCAGAGTCACGGCAGCTGAAGACCTCTGGGACCCAGCCACAGCCATGCTAAGACCACTCTCCACAGGCTAGGACGAGCCTCAAGCATGATGGAACCTGCAGAGGAACCCAGGTGTGCAGGACCCAGGGCTGAGATCTCCAAGCCTGCTTGAATGGGTACTGGGCATCCTCCATCCAGATCTTCCATCTTCCAATAGCTAGACAGTTATACCCAACAACTGCCGTGTAACCCCATCAATGGCCAAGATCCAGAGACTATAAAACCAAGCTCCCAGAAGTGTGTGGCTGCATTTGCAGCTGCACGACCTCTTAATATCTAATTCTCACTTGCAGAAAACCCAGTAGGCTACCGAGAGTATCCTGCCTGCATATATGCCTGACTGAGAACACCTGTAAAGGTGATTAGAGGCTGCTCCAAAAGCTTCCATCCCTCTTAGAGAGCCCGGCAAGCCACCGAGAGCATCCTGCCCGCTTGGCAGAGACTGACAAGCTACCTGTGGTGTACTCGATATGCCAAAAACAGTAACAGTGATGGTCCTCATTCCCCTGATTCTAAAAGAGCCTCCAGTATGCTATCGGACTGCACTAGCATGTGACAGGGATGAATGGAGACGTTACTGGCACACGCACGAGCAAACCGATGAACAAAAGGGTGATAGTGATAGTGATAATGATATTTCCCTTAAAAATCCAATTGTCCTTAACTACATGATCCCCCGAACCTATCTTAAAGGGAAAAAACTCATTTTCCGATGCCATGTCCTACTTTTAGTATTTACAATCCCAACTAAGCATTCTTACTCTTTATATAGGCTTGATAAGAGATAGTTTAGTTAGTGATCATCAAATTACAAATAAGTCTATCACGTAGAACAATGTTCGTCGAATCATGTCAGAAATAAAGGTTCTGCTCCTTCACACCCTACTGAGGCGAAGAGTTGCCCCCCACGAGCGGCTCTCCAGCATGGCCATGGCACCAGAGGCACACGAACATAATCCAGAACCTGGCAGCTTGAGGAAGAAAAGTGAATGGACTATGTGTTAAACTACGGCACCATTCCCCCCTGGGAGTGAAAGGATGTTTGTCTCTTCCACCTTTTTCTCCCCCCCGGCAGCACTGTGGCCACCGCCTCAGACCTTATTGGACAGCCAGGTATGAGCCAGCAGTGATGGGGCAACTGCAGCCTCATGGGAAGGGCGGGGGGAACCAGGTCGTCCTTCACACCCTACCGAGGCCAAGAGTTGCCCCCCCACGAGCGGCTCTCAGGCATGGCCATGGTACCAGATGCACAGAAACCAATCTAAGTAATTATCCGGCTCTTGGCAGAAATCCTTCCAGACTTAATTAGTAAAATATCAGAAATCCAAAATCATATTGTTTTCATAACCAGCAATAGAAAACAAATTATTTCACAATTCCTTTTCAGCAGTTCTGATTGTTGGGGGGAAATTCCAAACAATAATAGTGCATCTTCTGTTGAAATAATGAATGTAGTCAAAGGAGAGAGAGTTAATTAGAAATCATCTGCCTCACAGGCATCAGGAGGGGTGGGAGGGGGTATATTGGGGTTCTCAGTGGTGAAAAATAATTACTGGTGAAGGGAAGGATGTTTGATCATTGTATGACCGAGACTTAAACCTAGAAGCTTTGTAACTTTTCTCACGGTGATTCAATAAATAAATTTTAAAAAATTAAAAAAAAAAGAAATAAAGGTTTCTCTTGGGCTGGAGCGATAGCACAGCGGGTAGGGCGTTCGCCTTACAAGCGGCCAACAAGGCCGACCCGAGTTCGATTCCTCCGCCCCTCTCGGAGAGCCTGGCAAGCTACCGAGAGTATTCGATATGCCAGACACAGTAACAACAAAGTCTCCAATGGAGACGTTACTGGGCCCTCTCGAGCAAATCGACGATCAACGGGAAGGCCTTTAAAGGTTTCTCTGTTACAAGTATAGAAATAGTAATGTACTGTTGCTGGGATTTTGTCCTTTAGTTAAATGACTATTTTCACTTATTGTCAACAATAAGTAGTTAATAAATTTTAAGTAGGGTTTTAGCTCTTGTGATATACTTCTATATTTCCTAAAACCAATGACTAATGGTTCACCTTTAGAATATGTGTGTATACACACAGATCCACACACACACTTATACATCTATATATATATTTAAATATATATATATACATCTCTATATTTTTAAATGTGTGTATATATATATATATATATTTGGAGGGTTTGAGGGATCTAGTTTTGTGCTTAGGGGCATTTCCTAGGAGCACACAGGGGACCATAGTCAAAGATCAGAGCAAACCTGGATTGGCTGCATGCGAGGCATGCGCCTTATCTCCTATACCACGTCTCTGGTCCCTGAAATAGGATTTGGAATGAAGAAAGGTGGGCTAATTTTTTTTGAAATAGACAACATGTTAGGGTCATAATATAAAGTATATAGATATATAAATATAATGCTGTGTGCTTGAAGCCTTTATGATGAGAAAAGTCAATACATTTTAAAACCTGAGTTAAAGCTATATGTATACCAACATATATAAGAAGTACATCCCTGTCATTTATCAAGTTTATAATATAAAAAGTGTCAGTTTCTTAATTGGGCTGGAGTGATAGCACAGCAGGTATGGCATTTACCTTGCACATAGCCGATCTGGGTTCGATTCCTCGCCTCTCTCAGAGAGCCCTGCAAGCTACTAAGTGTATCTCGCCCAGACAGCAAAGCCTGGCAGCTACCCATGGCGTATTTGATATGCCAAACACAGTAACAACAAGTCTCACAATGAAGACGTTACTGGTGCCCACTTGAGCAAATCGATGAACAATAGGTGGATAGTGCTACAGTGCACAGTGCAGTTCACGATCACGATCATCCTGTTGTTCATCGATTTCCTTGAGCAGGCACCAGTAACATCTCCTTCATCCTAGCCCTGAGATTTTAGAAAGTCCCATATTCAATGCTCTTTCAGGGTCAGGAGAATGAGACCCTTAATTGTTACCGGTGTTTGGCATATTGAGTACGCCATGGGGAGTTTGCCAGACTCTGCCGTGCAGGCAGGATGCTTTCAGTAGCCTGCTGGATTCTCCAGAGTAAGAACTAGATAATAAGATGTCGTGCAGCTGTGAATGCAGCCACATGCTTTTGGGAGCTGGGTTTTAAGTCTCCGGGTCTTGGCCATTGATGGGATTACCTGGCGTCAGGAGCAGTTGGTGGGTGTGACGCCTACCTACTGGAAGATGGGGGATCTGGGTAGAGGAGGCCCAGTCCCGATCCAAGCAGGCTTGGAGATCTCAGCCCTTGTGTTCCTCTGCTGGTACCTTCATGCATGTGGAGAGTGGTCTCAGCATGACTGTGGCTGGTTCTGGAGGTTTTTGGCCGCCGGGGCTCTGCTCAGGGTGAGGAGTAAAACTCAACCCGTCCCCCTCCAAGGGGCCCCGGTAAGGACAGTGCAGTTACTTATTTAATTTTGTAGACATTAGTTTTTTCTAATACACCAGGGTACATATATTACAAGTGTTAACATAGTATTGTAAAACTATTGGTTATCAGCATATGTAATATAACAGCATGTGATTTAAGAGCAGAGAGAACATACAAGAAACCTTAAGCTTATTTATACACAGGTATTTTAAAACTATGTTTAACACCACACAAAGCAGTTATATAAGTAAGCTCTTTCTGTATGTAAATTATTATTGTTTTTAGAAACAAGACATACTAAGTAAAAAATATACATTTCATTACAACAATGAAAATACAATTCTTTCCAAATTAGGTTATAACAGGAACGGACAGAGCATAGAGTAAAAGACGAAAAACCTCAATGATACATTTCATTGGAATCTGGTAATAAGAAGCATGTCACTGTTACTGTCACTGTTCTCCCGTTGTTCATCAATTTGCTAGAGTGGGCCCAGTAACATTTCCATTGTGAGACTTGTTACTGTGTTCGGCATATCAAATACACCACGGGGAGCTTGCTAGGCTTTGCCATGCAGGCGAGATATTCTGGGTAGCTTGCCGGGCTTGATTTTTTAAAAAAAATTTTTAGGCCACAAATGGTGGTACTTAGGACTTATTCCTGGTTCTCCACTTACAGGCCACTCCTGAATGAAGGTGTTGGTGGACTGTATGCGGCGCTGGGGATTGAACCTTGGTCAACCGCATGGACAAGCTCCCTAGGTCCTGTACCATCTCTCAAGCCCTAGATAAAAAATTAAATCAAATCACCCATCACTGAAATTAAAAAAAGACAAAAGAAAGATAGAGGGCCAAGTATGAGAATAATATTTAGACATGATCACCCTGGACAAGAACTGAGTACTGAGAGTAGGTAAAGGGATGTACATGATATGCTTTCAGTGCCTGTATTGCAAAGCATAATGCCCAAAAGGAAAGAGAGAGAGAGGATGGGGGCAGATTAAAGAAAGTCTATGTCACAGAGGAAGGCTAGTGGTAGTGGTGGAAGGGAAACTGCAGATGTTGGTGATGTGAAATGTAAACTGGTGAAGGGACACGTATTGGAACATTATATAACTGAAACCCAATCAAGAACAACTTTGTGACTGTGTATCTCACTGTGATTCAATTAAAAATATTAATAAAATGAAAAATAAAAAGTAAAAAGAAATATTATTCTTTAGTTTGAGGTTTATGAGGCCTAAAGAGCTGCACTGCACATAGAATGTGGCAAATCTTGAGATAAATTCAGGAGCCCTGCACTCTCATCTCTTTACGTACCAGGATAGTAACTTGGAAAACAATTCTAAGCTTCTGCATGAACTATAGAACAAAGGTTTCAGACCTTATTGTACCCTTTAAAAAAGCACATTCTAATAAAAAGGCTTAGTTTAAAATATTTATTTTACATTTATAAAAAGAATAAAACACTAAAACTATCACATTGACATTTGGCCAACTAGCGTTATTGCTACTGAACTAAAGAGAGAGGTGAAAAAATTGTTCCAAATTTAAGGAGATACTATTTCTCTTCATTGATACATGCAATTGGAAAATTTTTTCTGAACAATATTCGTACACATTCTACTTTTGTGTTTGTTTTTGTTTAGTTTTGGGGTCAAGACTTGATATCGTCTTACCTTTGGCTCTGACATCACCTGTTCTAAAAAAAAAACACACACTAAGCTTCGTAAATTATTTGCTCATGATAGTAATATAGTGAATGTAGCAATTAAAAAACCTGGGTCCTGAGACAGGAGAGATAGTATTGTGGATAGAGCATTTGACTTACTTATGACCAACACAGGTTTGATCCCTTAAGTGCAGGTTTGACTCCCCGACCTGCCCCATGCCCCCAGCCAAAAATGTGGACAATGAAAACTTGAGGATAATCTTGGCACCTTATTTAACATGTTGAGGAAGTTTTTGGCTTTACTCACCTTTAGTTTTCTCATCGCTAAAATGGGAATAATTCATCCTAATTCCCAATTTAATAATTAAATGAGAAGCTTTATAGAAAATCCTTAGAATGCAACCTTACTAAATGGGGATATTTATTAGCATATTACATTATCCTATCATTATTACTACAAATATACATATAAAGGGCAATAGTTTTAAACATAGGCTAGTAAGATATGATTTTAAAAATTTGATAAAACCTCTCGCTTTCTCTCATGACTCAAGTGAACACGAAGATACAGAAAATTTTAGAAAATATTTAGATATTTGATTATGTACCCCCATCTTACATGGTATGAAAAAGATTTTATGTAAATTAATATGGGACTTGAAATGAAGTTCACAAGACAGAAGGGCTAACAGTTACTTGAAAATCTTAAGATCAAGGAAAGAACAATTTATAGGCGAATGACATTTATAACTAAATTGAAATGGATTCTTAAGCACATGATAAAGTAGGTTAACATTTTAATATACACTAAATGAAATCTTGTAATTATATTTTGATTAGTCAACCTATAAAAACAAATTTTACCCCTGGCCAATCAAGAAATCATTTCTTCCCACATATCTCTTGAATATACTATAATATAAAACATGGCAAGGTAAACAAGACACACTTCTATTTCAAAAATAGATTTTGTTTCAAAAACCAATAGATCAATTTAGTCAGCAGGCTAAGTTGGATTATTTTATTTCTATTGATAAACATGCAACCAGATCATATTATAAGGGTAAACATACAAGAAGAAGGAAGGACAAAGGAAAGAATATTTGTTGTGATAATTCTATACCTGACATAACTGGGTAATATATGTAGGACCATTTCAAATTAAGGCATAAAGCTAGACACCATTCATTCTGAAAAATAGTTTTAATTTTACATTTTTTGTGTTTTTCTACAATTCTAATTTTTGTTTTAGTATTTTTAGCTTTTTATATGTTCATGTTCCTGTATGAGGAAAGAAGGGAGGAAGCAAGTGTTCAACCCTGGTCTTCTACTGTATAAAGAATTTGCCCACTAATTAAATTAGCACAGTGAGATAGAGCAAATGTGATCTAATAAATACTTTACAATAAACTAAGGCCTTTTAAATATTTTAAAATTTCTTTATTTTTATACTAGACACAATGTCTTCATAGTGGAACATTTACTACTAGATTCTGATACATTCCTTTGAAGAAATTGAGAAAGTTCACAAGAAAGGAGACTGAAATCCCTCTTAAAAAGAAAGTTTAGATCATCTCCATGGCTGGCAAGAATGGGGAAAAATTTTAATTTTATACTATCATATATTTATAGAATGAAATATAGTATAGCTTAAGTATATTTAAATTTTAATAACAGCCTTGAAGTTCTCTATTACAGTTCATATATATGTATCTACATATATGTATATAGGTATATATGAATTGTAAGAGCTCATTAAATATCAATATATATGAACTGTAATATATATGAACTATATATAAATATATCATATATGTGTATATGTATATATGTGTATATATACACACACACACATACATGTATATATCTGGCAACCGGGCCAAATATTTCAATGTTCTAGCTTGATGATATGCTGTTAATGGAGTCCCAGCAGTGCTGTGTGGCTTCCAGAGACTCACCTGGATGTGCTTTGGGCTCTAAGTGGTGCCAGACCTTGAATGTGGAATAATATGCATTGAAGGCTTAATACTTAACTATCTATCAAAACATTTTCCTGACCCTCAGAAGAGTAATTATTTGGAGAACCTGGGCCAGCTGTGTGCAAGGCAAACACTCTACCCACTGTACTACCACACTACCCTCAAAGATCACTCCTGATTAGTACACTGTACCTAAACCATACATGAGAAATAATTATTACAATCTGTATTAAAATGGTAAGCTAAATGTGTTTCATCTTTACATAAGAAGTCATATTATTCAGAAACTATACATATTTATTTTTCTTTGGTATAAGCTAAGGTACGTTATTCTCTTATAGGAAGTTTAGATAACTTTAAAACATTCAGCGTGTAACAAGCATGATAGACATGATAATTTTCTAGAGGTGGAGACGCTTTGCAAACAAAAACAAGCAAAGCTGTTAATAAAAATACTTCATTGCTTGGAGCAATGACATTTGAAAATATGAAGTATAAATGGTTTGTAACATGGTGCTAGGAGTATTGGAAAAGCAAAACAAGAATCCTATAAACTCATAGTGACTCATGGCGACAGCAGCTATTTCCTGACAATAGAACCACAGATCACGGCCTTAAATGCAGGCCGAGTAAATTAAATAGAGCACAGAATATGACTTTCAGAAACAAGATAGTCTTGATCTCCTATCAAAGTGAACAATAACATCTTTTCTGGGAATAGCAGAAGAAATCAGTAGGAGTGAGCTTTCTTGCTTGTCACTTAAGTAAAATGAGTTTATATATCTTCCAAAGTTAAAAGTTAAAAATAGCTAGAATCTAACAGAGTACTATTCTTGAGGCTGGAGAGACAGTCTAGTGGTAAAGGGACTTTCCTTGCATATGGCTGACTCGAGTTCGATTCCCAATACCTCACTTCCATCTCCTGAGCCCACCAGGAATGGTCTGTGAGCACAGAGCCAGGAGAAAGTCCTGATATTGCCTTGTGGCCCAAACAAACAAAACAACAGAAAATGGAATAGGAAGGCTCTGATTCAGAGTTATTTTTATTTATTTTTTTTCACTGTTAAGTGGCATGGTAAGAACTCATTAAACTAAATTATATGCCTTTATGTGATATGAAAGCTTTTAATGATGTTGGCCGAAATCTCTCAGCAAATGATTGACAGGCATAATTAGAACAATAGGATTTGGCTTTAGATTCAACATGCAGAATTGGCAATCAGTAACCTGAAAATTTTGTGTATCATCAGTCACTTTGCACAATGGGACAGAGATGATTAGGCAGAAAATGCTACTGAAAAAGTGTTCTCACATGTATCTTCAAACATTAATAGCAAACTGAACTGTGTTTGATGAGGTGCAGACTGAGGTGGAGGTAGGATAGGAGGGAACATGGGAATTTTGAGGAGATGAGCTGACACTGTTTGGTGTTGGAATATTGTATGTCTCAATTTCAACTATGCGTAATTTTGTAAATGATGGTGCTTTAATAAAATACAGTAAAATATAAAATTAAGTAGATAAATAAAATGCGTGTGAATGGCAACAAGTGACTTAAGGGATCAAAATGAAAGATTTTGCCTCTATAACTGAATTTACCCAGATAGGGGCGCAGTTGGGAGGGACCCTTCGAACACGGGTGGAGGGAAGCAGACTCATTTCAATTGTTTCTTGTCTGCTTACTTGTAACCCTGCTTATTCTAAATTTGTCAAGCATATTTCATATTTTAATCACAACATTTCTTACATGAGAAACAATAGTTATTTTGTGATAACATATTAACCCCTACCTACCTGGGTAAGTTCAGTTCTAGAGACAAAATCTTTCATTTTGATTACTTAAACCACTTGTTGCCATTCACACACATTTTTATTTATCTACTTATTTTTAAGTTTTACTGTATTTCATTAAAGCACCATCATTTACAAAATTATGTGTAGTTGAGATGTGGAGTCTGAAGGTAGCCCCTAAAATCTCAATCTTTAACTTTCCTCAAATAGAGCAGTAATAGTTCATTTAGATTTGGGTGTGCTTTCGGAGAAATTAATTTATGACAAAACCCTCCCAAATATAAACAAACTACTGTAGAAAGTTTAATCACTCTGACAAAAAAATCGATTACTTTGGAATCTCATATTCTTATTTCCTATTTCAAAAGTCCTGTAACTCTCGCTTCTCTATTTTCTTTCATTTCCACAGGTTTCTAATCATAATCGCTGTTTCTTTCTACTCTTTTAGAAAATTAAGGCATTCTGTGGAGTTGAGGGAAAAAAAATTGAACTTGATTGATTGTGGACAAACACTTAAGGAACTTCCTGATCTTACTGCTTCATCAAAAGAGACACGGATGATTTGACTGAATAGTACCGGAAAGTAACTTATGCTAGGAGCACAGACAAATTTTTTTTTGAGATAAAATTAAATGTATGTGTCTTTCACATTTTAATAATTCATAAATGTTATCTATTAAGTTCTGATATTTTGGATTTTGTTTATTTGCTTCTTGCCATATCCAGCTGTGTTTAGGGTTTATGCTTTGGTATGTGCTCAGAGATCACCCCTGATAGGCCCAGAGGATTATATGAATGCCAGAGATTGAACTGAAGTCAACCACATGCAAGTCAAACACACTACCCAGTGTGCTATTACTCCAGCCCTAAATATGCTATATATTTAAACTTTAAAACAGGAAAATACATAATAACCATATTCAAATAAAATGTTTAATGAAAATAATATGATTAAGTTATAGAAAGACTGTTAAAGGAAAACAAAGAATATAAAGAAATATAATAAAACATTACTATTCTATATTTATCTAAAGTAAATAAGATATTATAAATTAACTAGAAACATATAACTTAAATGTTTCCACAAGACAAAAATGAGTACTGAATAAAGAAAAAAATTTAATAACAGAAACTACATTTGATAATTAGACTTAAGAAACAAAGATAAAAAGTAAAAGAAAAGAAAAATCTAAAATATAAGAATACCATATGTTTATTAGAATATTGACATTTTTATAGTTATGTATGACTACTGCTGATGTAAATATGAAGACTTGAGGGGAGTAGTTTGAGAATATACTAAAAGAATTAGATAATTCATATTTTGGTATATTTGTAAACTTTTATCTTAAGGGAAGAAATCCTACCTATATAAGAAAAAAACATTAGTATAGATTGTAGTACTATTATTTACCAAATATATGTTTAATAACAAGAGAAAAGCAAATAAGCAGGATAGAATTTTATGCATACTTTAATTATTAATTTTTTTCCAGATGTAAAAATGCATTAACTTTAATTATCTCCTCAGTATTCTCAGTTACTTTCTTCATGGCCTAATAAAATCTTTGCAGAAGCTACAAGGCATGAATTGCAACAAAAAACACATGAGCGATTTTTAAAATATTTTGCCAGTGCATTCACACAAATGCTTTCTAAATTATCTCTTATTTACAAAGGAATTGCTCAATTTCATTCTGATATTTCCCACATGTAACATCACTGTTATTTTTCTTCTGCATTTGGCTCTCACACTTCATTTTACAAATATATTCCTTTACTTTATCATAATCAGAAGTACAAAGCCTAGTTAGGTAGAGCTAGAAAGGAGCAAGGTTTCATTTCTTCTTTAAAATAAATTAAATTTGACATAAAAATATTAAACAATTTCCAGGTGTATACTATAGTGTGGGCCCGCTCGAGCAAAATCAATACTATAGTGACTTGAAATTTGAACTTATTGTAAAATAACACCACAGTAAATCTAATAATATGATTCATATTATAAATTTTCTTTTACTGAAATGAGACCTTTTAAGATATATTCTTTCATTATCTTTCAAGTATAAAACACATCATCTATACTCACCCTCGTGTACATTATTTATGTATGACAACTTATGCTGTTACTAGAAGCAGTTTGTCTTGCTTTGTTATGATATTTGGGCAAAACCCAGTTGTGTTCAGGGTTTACTCCTCACTCTGTGGTCAGGGGTCTCTCCTGGAAGGGACCATATGTGATGCAAGGGATAGAATCTTGGTCAGCCACATCTAAGGCAAGGTTTTCAGCCACTGTACTCACTCTCCAGCCCAGACATTTTTATATAAATGTTTAATAATATCTGTATCTAGTATTTTATGCTATGACTATATATATTCTCTCCAAATAAATGAAATAATATTAATTAAGCCTAAATTTAATCTATAAGTGTTATCTATTTTTTAATTGCTAAAGTTGTCCAGTACAGTTTATAAATATATTAAATAATTCAATAAATGTTGAATTGGTGATATTTAATATATTCTTGAGATACAAAGTATATTCTGTAGTTATCTTTACTTTTACTTTAAGTATGCCAATTACTAGAAAAATATACGAGAAGATATTATTTCAATTGGTAATGTTAAGTCTTTATTTTTTTGACTTTGGGGGTTTTGGCCCATATCCACTGCTACTCAGAGATTGCTATTGACTCTGCAATCAGGAATCACACTTGGTAGGGATTGAGGGACCGTTTGGGTTGCTAGGGCTTGAATCCAGTTCAGCTATGTACAAGCACTCTACCCACTGTACTATGGCTTCAGTCCCAAATTATGTTAATTGTTAATAGAAATACATATAAATAACAATAGTTCAAATTGAGACTTATTGCAAAATTAGATTCTGAGAAGCTTACTTTAAATTTAAATTTTAAAAATTAACTATTTCCAATTTTTATCCACCTAGTCCATATTTTCGATTAATTATTTTCACAATGAATATTTTGTCACCTATGTAACATACACTATTTTGCACTCTATAGAGTTTGTCAGTTTTTATAATTACATGTTTATTTGGTTACTAATATGAGCTAATTTATGTCTTCTTCACCTTATACTTTTCCAACGCATTTTTGTTCTTATGCATACATAAGCTGACCTCTTCCTGCTGTTCTCTCTCACGTCTTCTTCTAATACCAGTATAAAGTACCCACGTGAGAAGTTTTCTTCTGTCCCCTTCCAGGCCAAAAAGCTTAACAGACATTTCTAGTAAACATCACAATCTAGAAGAGAGTCGAGGGCTATCTAGTAGTCAACTAGGATTTCTAAAGTACTATGCTTTGATCTGGTCATCAGCCTTCCAGTGACAAGATGGTGAGACACATCTGCTTCAACCTCGCGGCCCCCATGAGGTGAACCTCACAGCTCCCACTGTACCCAGAGATGATTCACCTCTTTGAAAGTTTCCCTAAATGGCCTGAATTATTCATCTACTACTGAATCGTGAGAGTATAAATCATACTAGGCCAAGACTGTAGTGCATGATTGGGGCCTATAGCAAAAAATTTGGATACATTCCAGGAAGTAATGGGAATATATTAAACTTAATTAAGACCTATATATAAAAGTAAATATTGAGAAATGTCATTGTGTTTTCTACACAAGACAGAAATATTCAGTGTTAGCTCTAGAAAAAAAATTAAATTTTACATGTAAATAGTGAAAGAGAATAAGGGGAGAAAGGTGAAAAGAAAATAGTAAAAAATAGAGTCAAAGCCATTAGTAATGAAATATAAAAGATGATGGATTCTAATAACTTAGAAAAGTTGGGTTTTGTTGTTTTTTTTTTTTTTGGTAATACCAAATGATGCCATGGGCTATTCCCAGGACTGTAATTAGGAACTATTTTTGGCAGTGCTTAGGTTCATATAGTGCCATGAACTTAACACAGGACTCCTGCATTTTATATATATATATATATATATATACACATATATATACATACACACACACACACACACACACATATATATATTTCAGTCCATTTAACTTTCTAGTCCCGTAAGTGCCAGTACTTATCAGACAACTGAAAACATTTTGTTTCTGTTAATTGATTTTTTATAGTAACTATCAATAAACACAAATTAGAGGGAAAACATGTAGCTGTTGGGGCTACATATCTTTTCCCTTTATTTTATTTTACACTTTATTTTAAATTAGAAAATACAGAATACCTGAATATAGAGAAAGTCACATAGAATGATATTAATGCAAGTATAAAATGAGTCAGATTTTATAACATTTTATTTCTGTCTGGATTAATAAAGAGGTAAAAAACAAATCAGACCTGTGAGGAAGATGAAACTTTTCCTGTGAATGACATGTACAGGAAATGCCTGTTTATTTATATTAACGCGTTCTTTTCTCTTTGTTAGCTGAAATAAGTAGTCCTGATGCTTTTTTTTTGCAGGTTCCATTTACAAGGGTGTTCAAGTAGCAGTGTCTCAGAAAAGTCAACAAGACCAACAAGACCCAGAACATTTTTATTTCCTGGTAACTTCAGTGTGTTCTGCATTCCTTCATCTAAGGCATCTACCAACAATAGATTCCTTACATCCCTGTTCTCATCCATTAATCCGTTGCTTACTATCAAAATTATAATAAAGATTTCTATCTTGCTATTCATTCTTTACTTGTGAATGCCAAAGTTTTGTACATAGAATCTTTCTTTCATTATGCTTCACAATTTAACAGTGAACAATATAGGCAGAAATTATTATACACTCAAGTTTGTATCTTAATAGAGGCAAACATATTTGACTTTATACAGAATATTTTAAATGATATAGGAACATTTTTAGTTTTGTCTTTTAAATTTTTGATATATACTTATGAATATTATAATATTAAATCAGTAAAAATAATTTTTTTAAAAAATATGTAGATATAATGGATAGTGAATTCATATAAACATAAAATATGCACATATTTTTATTTGTTCATGTTTGTAGTAAGCCACTGTGCACAGTTAGAATCCTCCATCTCTCTCAGAGAGCTGGCAAGCTACCGAGAGTATCCCATTGGCATGGCAGAGCCTGGCAAGCTACCCGTGGCATATTCGATATGCCCAAAACAGTAATAACAAGTCTCACAAAGGAGATGCGACTGGTACCCGCTGGAACAATGAGGGGACAGTGCTACAGACAGTGCTAATGTTTGATTATGTTTGCTTTTTGTTTTGGGACTGCACTTATTGGTGCTCAGGGCTTACTCCTGGCTCCGTATTTCTGTTTGGGCTCAGAGGACCATATTTGGTGCCAAGAAATCCACCCAAGTCAGCCCTCAAGCAAGGCAAGGGCTCTACCCACTCTACTGTCCTCCACCATCCTCTATATTATCAGCTTGCTTATGCAGCAACTTTTGGAAAATAATACTCGTATATTACTTGCTTTTGACTTTGAATTTGGGGAGATTATACGTTTAAGCATAGGTATGACTACAATGCTTATGGTGTGTGTGTGTGTGTGTGTGTGTGTGTGTGCGTGTGTGCGTGTGTGTGTTAGTGCTGGTTTCTACAATTTTTAATCATAATCTCAAATTTTTCTACATGCATGAAATATTTCCTAATTTCATGTTACTTCATAAGTGAGATTTCTAAAATAATCTGCTTGAACAAATAAATTACTTATCTTGAAATTTGACAGGAATGAGTTAAATTAAATTTCAAAATATGATATCTCATCTCATGATACTTAAATCTTTACAGGGAATCAAAAATGGAACTTCAGTTCTATAATGTATGATTTCGATTCCTCCCTCAAGTATATTTTATATATTACATTTCACCAAGGTTTGTTCTTATCTGATAAGTAATTTTATTTAACATTTAACAGATAATGTTTTATTTAATCATTTTATAGGAATTCATATTTTCCATTTCTTTTTATTTTGAATTATTTTAGGAATTTGTAGTATCAACCAATTTCTTAAAAATGACATTATATCACTTAATATAATCCATATGAAGATTCATGTAGTTTCTAGTCTCACATTTCTGCCAATTAAGATAGAATGCATACACTTAAAACATGTATATTTTTCTTTTGGTCACACCTATCTGTGCTTAGGGCTTATTCCTGGTACTGTACTCAGGATCACTCCTCACAGTGCTCAGGTTTTGATTTGTTTTACCAAGGATTGAAACCAGCCTCCCAAGTGCCTGCTGTACTATCTCTCTGGCACCATATAATCTTACAAACTTTTTATTTTAGTACTACAACATGTAATTTTAGACCTGAGAATACCAGTTTGGGAAGGGGTGCAATGGGAATAGTAGAGTTGACTGGAATTAGTGTGGGGGCATAGGTGGAGTGTCTTGAGAGCACAGGTGCTGCATAAGGGAGGCAACAGTATGTCGCAAGACAAGTGCAATCACTGAACAAATAGATGATGGGTGGTAGGGTCTTAGGAGACATAGGAGATGGGGTGGAGGGTCTGGGCTCTGAGTTGGCAGTGGCGTGTAGTGACTTTGTACATCAATAATGTAAGCTCAAATATTATTGCAACCCTATTATCTAAATATTATATAATGAAAGTAAAGAACAAAGTAGAAAGAAGAGTATATTAGTGAAACTGGAGCCAGAAAAAGGGAAGTTAGAATAGTTAATATAGCAAGAATATTATAAAAAATCAATTGACTCCTTTTCTCTGTGGACATAATACGGAATTATGTCTTTAAAAATCAGTGTATCTTATATTAACATGATGTTATTTTATGAGACATTGAAGGATATGCAAAAGCTGAGTCAATGAGACATTCATAGAACTATACACCTAAGTTATGTTTGGATCAATTTGTTGATATCGAAAGTAACACTGAATAAAAAAGATAGTGATGTTAACCAGAAAAATGAACACATATAAATTGCACTATATATTATATATGGTCACAGACTAGTTGACTATATTTATATTATTCTTCACTCCTTTTCTCGGATTACTTGCCACATTTTATCATGATACTCATATTCTAATCTTTGAATCTGGGGTTATAATGGCATGTGTATTTTGCTAAAGACACATAAGATGCTTTCTCTCTAAAGAATAAGCTCTCTCTTCAGGCCTTTTGCCTAAATTGTGAAGTTATCTCCAAGGTAATGCAGAGTAATTGTCCATTTAATTAGGCATTTTCTGGAACATTGGTTTCCAAAACCAAGGCTTTTCTAATTAAATTCAGTGGCATTTGTGCTCAAAATTTCTTTCCAGGGGATTGGTTTCCTGCTGTGGATTTGGATTTTGAACCAACCATTTGAAATATATTATAGATCCAGGCCAAAATTCTACTCCAGACACACTGCAATCCTCTCAATTACTCTTTCCATGCAGTGCCATGATTCCCAGTATGGCTGACTGATTTGCATTCTACTTATCAGAAAGAGACAGAACAAAAGTCATATCACATCTACCAATGAAAGAAACTTATGGACAGCCTATCTAGACTTCTCTGCTGCATGCAATATTTTTCAAATTAAATATTAAATCAGCGATAGCACAGCGGGTAGGGCGTCTGCCTTGCACGCAGCCAACATGGCCGACCCAAGTTCGATTCCTCCGCCCCTCTCGGAGAGCCCGGCAAGCTACCGAGAGTATTGGATATGCCAGACACAGTAACAACAAAGTCTCCAATGGAGACGTTACTGGGCCCGCTCGAGCAAATCGACGATCAACGGGAGGGCCTTTACCTTTACCTTTACCTAAATATTAAATGAAACAATACATGACGTTTTTTGACTGAATATGGTGCTATACACTAAAACATTTTCTCCATTTCTGGGTGTATTCCAATGAAATTTTATCTAAAAGATATAGATGTTGTCCATCATTTAATGAAAGGCTATTCTTTGCCTCACTTTTCCTCCTTTTAACACATAATATTTGAAATAATAAACTTTCAAATATATTAATGGTTATGTTTAGTATATTTTCATGATATTGCCTATCTAACAGCATAGTAAATATCTTTTAATAGTTTATATTTTGAAAAGATAAGAGAAAAATTATTAAAGTTTACATAAATCTGGTATAAAAACATTTCCAAATCACATAATTTCTAATATTTTATTGACATATAGTGAAAATTTCAAGCACAAAATAAATCACATATAAATAAGATATAACAAATGAACTCAGTGAGTGTAAAACTTTATAATACAGATCATGTTATTTGAATGGCAACTCAATGCAGAGTAACAATCAAGAACTTGAGAAGTGCTCAGACTTTTTGATAAAGTGATAATCACATCATTGTTCATGATTGAGAAATATATTAAAACAATGCCTGTATAGTTATAATATACTCATCTAAGAAAATAGTATGGAAAACATTAGTAGCTTTTAAAAATATCTTCCTTTAGGTGACTCTAAACACTATTGTATTATCAAAAGAAAAATGTTTTACAGTCACATATTAATAGGAACTCTATTTATAGATATTGTAAAAGGTAAAATAAATTATTTTGGTTGGATTCATGTGTGTTCATCCTGAAATTAAATGTTGGATGAGTATTCCAAATTTGATTTATTTGCTTAACTACATGTTACTATTAAGGAATTAAAAAATAACAAATTAATGCTTATTATTTTCTCCCCCATTTTTCTTTAATAATCCTATTGCTATTCTACTTTTATTTCAGTTACAGTCAGTCATTTTCCATGATGAACAGTAGAAAAAAAGTTGGTGACCAAGCTATAATCTACATTAATGTTAACCATATCTTTTAGAAAAATTTCATCTGAGTACTCTAATTTTTATTATTATTTATAGAATCCAAACCATCTGACTGAATTCTAACATACCCATTATGCTTTGGGAATTGAGTAAAATAATGAATGCAAAATAAATTCTTTAGAAAACATTAACTTATAATTTATAGTATTTCTGCTTCTGCTACTATTATTCACCTTATTCCTCTTCCTTTAATATGCCAGAATATAAAAGAACTGATACTTTTATTGACACTTCTTTTGAAAAATTGAGATGAAATCAAACTTTTCTGAACTTATAACCTCCTAATGGGTTAAAAAAATTCCCTTTACTTATATTATAATTTTTTATTTCCACCCAAGTATGAGGAAGTTGACTTGAATATTTTTAGTGGACATACGCTTGGTAGAAGAGAAGGTATGGAATGTTATCAATACTTTTGTGTATATTTAAAATTGATTTAAAAATGTTTACCATAGAAGAGCTCGTTTAAACAAAAAAATATTAATTGTGTTTAATGAACATTAATAGAGGATTTCATCCAAGACCATGAAATTCACATACTTTATAAGTACATATGAAAATTTTTTAAGGATTGATCATATTTGGGGACATAAAACCAGGTACCAATACATTTATAAAGATTAAAATCATATTTTTATTTAACACAATGCTATAAAATTAACAGCCAAAAAAAAAAGAAAATCAGCAACAACCTCAAAAATGTGGAAATAAACTATATGCTGCTCATCAATAACAAGGCTGAAAATGTTAAAGCTACCTGAAGAAATTAAAAATTCCAGCACAACTTATCAGAATCAGTGAGCTGCAGCAAAAGCAGTCCAAAATAGAACATTAATAATGAACCAGACCTTTATAAAGAAATAAAATATTACAAACTACTTAATCACACAGCTAAAGAAAATGGTTAACAGATCCTGAGAGTCATTCATACACAGAACTGTGACTAAGAGAGGGTAGGGTGATACTGTATGCCCCAAGCAGCACTACATACAATAAGATAAACAACGGTAGTTAATATTTAAATAAATAAAAATATTTAAAAAATAAAATGAAAAAAGAAGTCAGAAAATAATAAATAAAAATTCATCATAGCCATTCCATAAAAACAGATGAGATTACAGAGTGAACTTTAGGAACAGAATAACAATGGTAATCTGAAATGAAAATGTTCCTCTGACTAAATTGAGTCGCATATGTATTAAAAAAGAAAGTATGTCATTGATATAAAATATCTCCTGTGCAAATGATAGTTTACTTTCATTATACAATTAAAATAGATTTGTTAAAATAAGAAACATTCAGAAACTCATGGTGTGTATTGTGAAGGATTACAATGTCTTTAGTTTGATGTAGTAAACAATCCTTTGAATAGCTGATCATCTTTTTGTGAACAAAGACACAACAGGAAATGCAAAGTGTAGAGGAACCAGCAAGCATGATTGTCATCATTACAGCGATTGATATAAATGTCTATCTTGTCACCATTACAGTGTTGCCTGCTTCATCCTATTGCTTCTGTGGAAACAAATGGCAGTAATTCAAACAAACTATTTGAATTCAACTAAGTATTACACATAAGTCCTCCCAGTATTTTATGCATGGGTGAATGCAAAGTGGTTTATTATTTAGCCATTATGCTGAGTTACATAATTAGGATGCTGCTTATTTTTTTGACACATTAGCTTTTACCATGAGTTGAAAGATGTAAACAGATATTCTCAAATGGTTATTTGCAATCAGGCAGAATGTAAACTGGGGAAAATAAATAGCATGATGAGAACTACTGATCTATTTATTATAATGTAGTATTTAAAAAATATTTCCTTTCTGCAAGAAAACCTAAGAAAATGTTTTATGAATATTTAGTGTTTGGTTTCAAAATAATGATTTACTTTAATTGTTCATCTTCTTGAACAGTGTTCTATTATTTAAATGACTCCATAACAGTAATAAAAAGATGAGTGGAAAAAGAACAAATTATGAAATCCTTTTGATTTTAGTAAAAGGATGGAAATCAACCACTTATCAGATGGGTATTAGGTGAATATCCTTTCCCATTCTGTAGATTGTCTTTGTATTTTGGTCACTCTATCTTTTGAGGTGCAGAAGCTTCTTAATTTAAGATAGTTCCATTTGTTTATATCTGTTTCCAATTGGATGGTTAGTATCGTCTTTGAAGATACCGTTAGCCTCAATATCGTGGAGGGTTTTGCCAACCTTGTCTTCGATGTATCTTATGGATTTGGGCCTGATGTTGAGATCTTTAATCCATTTCATCTGACTTTTGTGCATGGTATTAGATGGAGGTCTAATCCCATTTTATTGCATGTGGTTATCCAGTTATGCGAACAACATTTGTTGAAGAGGCTTTCCTTGCTCCACTTCACAATTCTTGCTCCTTTTTCAAAGATTAGATGTTCAGACATTTGGGGTTGTGTGTATGGATATTCCACCCTGTTCCATTGGTCTGTGACCTTGCCTTTGTTCCAGTCCCATGCTGTTTTAATTATTACTGCTTTGTAGTAGAATTTGAGGTTGAGGTGGGTAACGCCTCCCAACTTCTTTTTCCCAACAATTGCTTTTGCTATTCATTTGTTGTTCCATATGAATTTCAGGAGTGCTTGATCTATTTCTTTGAATTTCATGGGTATGAAATTTACATACAAGTGGTACTACATGGAAAGTATCATGCTCAGTTAAATGAGTCAGAAAGAGAGGGACAGACATAGAAAGATTACATTCATCTGGAGAATATAAAGTAACAAATTGGGAGACTAACACCCAAGAATAGCCGAGATAAGTACCAGGAGGTTCACTCCAGGGCTTGGAAGCCAACTGCACATACTGGAGGAGAAGGCAGCTCAGATAGAGAAGGGGACACCAAATAAAGGGTATTGGGAGGATCCTCCCACCATGAGGTGTTTCACTAATAAAAAAATTAATTAAAAAAAATCAAGGAGATAAATAGAAACAAAGAAAGACAAAAACAATGAAAACTAAGAACATTTTTTAACTGTAGTTTGAAACTATCGGAAAGTTACAATTATCTTCAAGTATGTGATATTGGTGTACAAATGTACTGCACTCACCACTACCAAAATGCCCATGACCCTCCTACACATTCCTCATGTAGTTTGGTGTTGGTTCTCCCCACCCTTCCATCTTCTGCATGGTAATTTTTTTAAGCAATAGCCAAGGATTTGGAATGGTCTTCTGCTTGTATTTCCTTGTTTTGCCTATCTTCACTCCTCATAATAGTGGGAGCAGTAGTTTGTTTTCCTTTGCCCTGTGATATATTCTGCTTTAGATAATACCATCCAGTCTCATCCAAATTGCAACAAACTTCATGTTTCAACATTTTCTTACAACTGCATACTATTCATGTGTGTGTATATCTACATCCCTAGGTACCTATTCCACTGGCCCCAGTGGACATGGCAGCCATGGCGCCAGCAGAACCCAGACCAAAGCCAGTGCTACTACTGTTCATTGCAAAAGTTAAAAGGATTTGTAAAAACAGCAAAAGAGGGCATACAGAGTGACAATCTGTGTATAAACTATTTACTTATTATCAGGGAAAACCAAATAAAAACCATGAGATACAACATCATACCTGTAAGAATGGCTTCCACTAAAAACAGTAACAAGTGTTGGAGAGTGTGGAGAAGAACTTAAGTGTATTAAATGTGAATGCAAATTGGCTCAATTGTCTTTGAAAATACTATGAACTCTTCAAGAAACAGGAGAGATTACCACATGTTTCAGTAATCTCACTTTCAGGCATCTTTCGAAAGAGTACAAAATCATACCCAAATTTAATATCCTATCTACACCAACATTTATTGAAGCATTACCTGTAAAGGTAAAATGCAGATGCAACCAGGAGAGAGAAGATGGCAGCGTCACAACAGCAGGCATGAGAGCTTGCAGAGAGGTAGCAGCACTCAGTGCTCTGAACATGGGTGCTGATGGGGTCATAAGATTTCTGTATGAACGACTGCAAGTGCCCTTTCAATGTTTTCTTGCAAAAAGAATGGCTTTACGTGAAACCAAATTGGCAGTCACTGTGGGGCTCTTGGTGCTATGGGCAGTCGGCCTCTGTGGCAGCAAAAGTTTCATAAGAACGAGTGGGGTTCTTTGGGTCCATCTTGGCCCCACTGCAGAGCATGGGTCCTGGAGGTGAGGGGTGCCCGGTTCCCACTGTGGAAGGCTGGCTCAGCAGCTTGCTGCCAACAGGGCATCCCCACCACCATTTCTTTCTCAGAACACCTAGAACTACCAGTGCCACTCACAGCATATTATGGAGAAGGGCTCCCTGGATGCCAGTCAGGAGACTGAGGATGGTGGATGTGGCCCCTGGCAGATTCTGCTGGACTGGTGGCTACGAACCATCAGTGCATGGTAGCAGCCTTGGCCATTGGTCGTGGTTCTTGCTGGGGCCAAAGTGGCCACAGTCACTGGGGCACAGAAGGCGCAGTGCCACTGGATGTTCAAACTGGACATGGGGTTGGGTCAAGGAAAACAGCAACCTGATGGTGTCCTCAGCTTTCCTGACGACCCCAAATAGCCGCTTTGCCTCTGGTCAGACTCCAACAACTCAGGACCAAGTCTTCCGAGACGTTAAATAGCCAGAAAGTAGGTATGTGAGAACTACACCCACAAACCATCTCTGGTGCAGTCATACAAGCTCAATTATTGGACTAGCTTGAGACCCATAAACAAATCTCAAAAAGAGATCAGAAGCTGCAGATAATCTTGGATTTACACAAAGATTAATGGATCCGGGTAGAACAGAGGGTCAGACACTTGCTTGGTGCCCCCCCACCCCCATCAAGAGCCATTAATAGCTGCTTCCCCCTCAATCAAAAATTGCTGCCATGCTTTTGGCTAGACTCTACCACCATGGGTATACTTCACTGAGATATTAATCTGCTGATAATTCAGTTATGTGACTCTTGAGACTGAAATCTCCAGGCTTTCTCAGGGTCGGGATGGGCTATCTCACCCCACCTCTTTGTACTTCTAGAAGCCTCTGCAGTCATGCCCACACCCCAGAGGTGGCACCCAGTTAAATATAGCTACTCCAGCTGTACCTTCCTGATGAAAATCCTGAATGCCCTGAACAAACACGATGACGTCCTGGCACCTGTACTGCAAACCATAATGCACAAAAGTAAAGGAAAAGAGGGAGAGAGGGAAACGGAGAAAGAAGGAGTGAGCAGGGGGGTAGGGAGAGGGAGAAGGAGTGCCTCCCATAGAGGTAGGTGGGGAGTGGGGTTAAGGGATGATAGGAGGGAAACTGGGAACACTGGTGGTGATAATTATTCACTGGTTGAGGGATGGGTGTTAGAACATTGTACGTCTGAAACCCAATCTTCAGCTTCAGCTTTTTGGTGATCTATTTCATGGTGATTCAATTAAAAATATATGAAAAAGCAACAACAGTTCCTATTAATAGATAATCGCATAAAGATGTGGTATATTTAAGCAGTGGGAAACTAGATTTAAGAAATAAATTGAATGTTCCATTTGAAACAATAAGGTAGAAACTAAATTGTGCATTAAAATAAGTCAGAATTAAATATATAGCAAACTTTCTGAGACATTTCACATAACTAGACCCAAAGTTTTAGTAAAAATTCAGAATAAATTTCTGCTTATTTAGTTTTTATTAATCAGGAAAATAAAAGTGAACTTAATATTTTGGGAAGATAGAACAATAAAATCTGAGAAACAAAACAATTAAAATTTCCCTTGAACTTAATGGAACAAAAAATTGCGATTATTTTAATAGGACTTCTTAGACTTTTCTATTGGTCCCTGTGTAAGAAAATCATGTTTGAATAAAAATCAGATGATTTTGTTTGTGATATCTAGTATCGTGTTTCCCTTGTCTATTGCCTGATTATCTCTTTTAATTACACGTTATCTCAAAAGTCAGATTTTTCATTTTACTTTTTTACTTTATAAGAAAGTATTTAAAGATAAAATATGCTGACCAGGGAGTCTCAAACTAATTAACTGACCTACTTGGGGAAACGCAATTTTGATTTTGCAGCTGAAACAACAATAGAAATGATACTTTAATAAAATGAAATGAAGCTGAATATATTATCACAGTCACGGTCATATTCCTCCTGTTGTTCATCAATTTGCTCGAGCGGGCCCAATAACGTCTCCATCATGAGACTTGTTGTTACTGTGTTTGGCATATTGAATACATCACGGGGAGATTGCTAGGCTTTGCCGTGCGGGCAAGATACATAATATATTGTCATTCATGACATATAAGAATAGAATACAGCAATAATATATTCAAACTTAAAGGTATTGTAACAAACTTGCTTGTGTATATCATCTGAATTAATATTATTCTAAGTATTATTAACTGCCAAGATTTTACTATGCATGAAAATATATTTAATAACTTCTAGTGCCAACAAACTGTAGTCTTGACACTTCATTATTGACAAGTTAAAGCACAATTCCTAGACATGTTGCAGCATGTCTAAAGAAAAGACAAATATTAAGCTTAAATTCAAACTTTAATTATAAATGTTGGATACAGACTGGATTTATTAGGCAATTATCATATTCTCAATTTATTCCTCCTATGAAGACATTATTTGATGTTTTTCTTTTCTAGGATTCTAAGCCTCAATATTTAGACTTTAATTATACATGCTAATATAGTTGATTTGTGGTATTATAATGGAAATATAACTATATTTGCATATGTATTATAGATTTTGCAGAGGCTGTCATATAAATTAGAAGACACCCTTTTAACCAACCAATAGATCAGAAAGTATGAATTCCCTTAAAAATCTTTCTCCAGCACATTATAATAGTTTCAAGTAAAACTGTATCCAGGAACCAAATTGGGTTTAATTTCATTCTAACTTTCCTTGGTAAAGGTTTCTGCTCAAAGTGTGATTAAAAAAATGAGGAATAGGGGCCAGAGAGTGGATAAGGCCTTGCCTTGCCTTACACATGGTTGAGCAGGATTTGAAGCCTGCATTCTACATGGTCCCTGAGTCCTGGAAAAGTGATTTCTGAGTGGAGTGCCAGGAGTAATCCCTGTGTAACCCCAAGTGTGGCCCCCAAACAAATAAAAAAATGGGAATAATCTTGATCTATGCCTGCAGTTCACAGATATTAAGACTAAGTTTTAAAAAAAAAGTTGTTACTTCTGTTTTCGTCCTCATTGTTTTATACTATTAAATAAAAGCTTAAACTATTAAACATTTTTACTATTAAATTCAGTTTCAGGTATTACACTGAGCTCCATACACTTTACCAAAATCTCACCAAGTCTAGAGTTCAGGGTTCTGGGAACTTCTAGTGAGTTGTTTGTTTAAAAGTGTGAAGTCTCTATCAAATTCTTACTCAAATTTCTTATATTTTCAAACATTTTCCCCAATAAGTTGAGCTTTTATGTGACTTTATTGTGCAAGCTATCCATTGTTTACATTTTAAGCATAGATTACCTAAAGAATTGGAAAGATGTTAGATGTGAACGATGGTATCAAGTAACTAAAACCTCCATCTATCTCGGGGTCCAGGATGGATTACACCCCCTCGCTGCCCCTCCCCCATCTCCCTCTACCTCTGGAAGCCTGGTAAGTCATGCTCATGCCCCAAAGCCAGGAGTCTGTTAAGAATATAACTCCACCTGTATCACCCTTTAAAAATTCTGTACACCCTGAAGCATGCAGCTGTGATTTCAGCTATATGACATCTCAAACTCTATAATACAGATAAGCCAGTAGTAGCACACCATATTGGATGGGATGTAATGTGGAAGACCACCAATCTTGATTAACAAAATATATACACAGAACGCTTAATCTGTAATATTTTAGTAATCTCTTATACAAGGGCTTAAGGGCTCCATGGTGAGACACAACAATATTCACTAACTTTCTTCCAAGGAAACATATTTTGATCATCCTTTCAGCAAATTATTTATAACAAGAAATATAAAATAAATTATGGAGGGCCTGCTAAGGGGATGGGATCATAGGCTGGTTGGGAAAATTGGAACTAACGGTACAATGGTGGTGGGATAGGTGTTGGAATATTGAGTGTTTATAACTAAACTGATGATTTAATAAAGTTATCAAAAATAATCTATGTAAGATAGAGTTGTTGGGTTACGATCTAAGTTAGTAATGGTAGTTGAAGTAGTAGATTGTTTTCCGTTTGCTTGTTTTGGTAATCTAATATTTATGTCATCTCTTTCATGTCATAGTAAAATAATAGCTGATAAAGCCTCACAGATTTTGATTTCATGTTTTCGCTTTCATCACTAAAATTGATTCTAAAATGTGAATAGAAAATTTATGTTTGACCATAGAGAAGGTCTTATATGTGATATAAGCCCCTTGAGAAAATAACTGAATCAGATATTTTGTTGCTCTAAAATATATTTTAAGTTTTTAAAATTGATATATCACTTTTAAATTATGTGTTTAATTCATCTGAAGACCATTTTCTTTAGAATATGGTCAGTCCATGAAACTGTATATGCCGCCTAATGCAATGGCTGATCCATACATTTAAGCTGTATTGAAGTTAAATCTCTTTCATATGTATGAGGTTTTGACCTTTGAATATCTGAATTTTGACAGAAAAAAATACCATTTTTTTTTGAGAAAGGAACTTATAACTAGCCAACTCTGACATTTTCTCTCAACAATAAGTCCAACTTTGTGCCTTCTTAAACAGTTTCTCAGAATTTCCAAGTTGCATGGTTGTTAAAAAAAGTACAGAGGATGTCATATAATATCAAACATCTTCCTACTCCTGGATTACTTTTGGTAAGATGTTATAACAAATAATAGGTAGGCACTTAGAATGTAGATGATCTGTGAGTTCAATTTCTTAAATATATCTAGTTAAACAGCTTCCTTCCTCTTATGATGATTATGATATTATAATATGAACGATTAAGATCACTCCTCAAATACCAGTATACCATTAAACATGATTAAAGTAAGAAACCCTGAGACACAGGATATTCAGAAGATGAGCATATTAAAATGTGATGGTATACAATCTTGATGTCACTTCAGACTCTTTTTAGGAGAATCCAGTCAGTTGAATTTGTGACCAATTATGTTTCCTCTGAGAAACATAACCCCACTGTACCTCTGTAAAAAAAATCTGCTTACAAAGTTGAATGCATACAAGAACACTAACTTCAAAAAGAAACTCATTTTTATTCTGCCCTCTATCAAAAGACTGAATTAATACAAGTCAAATATAATGTTTAATTTTCAAGGGTAGCACCATAATAAAGAATCTTTTTACAAAAGTGTTTTTATTGTAGGTCTTAAGTGATATAAAACTGGAATCAAATCAATGAGAATTCAAAAGACAGCTTTCAGCTGTGCATACTAAGGCTTAGTATACACAGTATGCATTGACCCTCATTCTTTTATGCAGCACCTATTAATGGTAACTAGAGAGGTTTACTTTGGAAAAATCCATTAGTACATAATCCAAAATATTTCCTATGTTTATCTTCAAGTCTAATTCTTTATAATGACAACACAAATTTTTTAAAGCTGAAAATGAATCCTACATGTAAGATGTAAGCATGTTTATTCAAATGTCTGATTTGAATATCTTGAAATTAACAAAATTTGCCATAAGCATGGTACTGATTTTGTGTTCCCTTAATAATTAAAACAAAAGTTTTCAAAACATTTGATGAAAGAAGATAACAAAATCTTTAATGGCCCTTTAAAATAAGTTGAGTAAGCAACATATAGAATTATTTTTCACAGAAATGCTGCTAATTAAAACTGAATTCATTAAATTAACACACAAACCTTATACTGCACAAAATAGTCACTTTCTCCTCTAAGAAATTAATTATAGAACACTTCTGATAACCTCATCCTTGTCCTTAAGAAATGTCAACTCCACAACTTAAATAATCTTGATATTTTTGGATTATTGATTTCTATCATGGTAATGAAGTAAGGTGTCAAAGAAAAAACATATTTTATCATGTTAGCTGCCCTGACAATTTTACAGCTCTGGATTTCTTTATGTATCAAAAACATTAATACTATCTTCTCAAAATATTCAAAATTTTGTTGTATCTGACATTAGTAGAATTTCCTTCAAAATCTGAAAGTAAAAGTTGAATTAACTAACAAGTTAACTTGGGAGAAGAAATCAAACATTCCACTTCTTTCATTTGGAGCTATAAAATCTGGAAAATTATTTAAAAATATATTGGAAATCATATTTTCTTGAAATGATATTCAGATTATTTTCTCAGGTTTCTCCAATATTTTGTTCTTCATATAAACAATTTTGAATGGCATAGTTTAATGTATGCAGCATAAAAAAGCACTGTAGCACTGTCCTCCCATTGCTCATAGATTTGCTTGAGTGGGCCCAGTAACGTCTCCATCATGAGACTTGTTGTTACTGTGTTTAGCATATCGGATATGTCACGGGGAGCTTATCAGAGAGCACTTTGAAAAAATTTGTTTCTATGCACGTGTTTTCTTGTAATTGTCTTGTTATCATAATTATTTGTTCAGTCATTTGTATGTTTCCTCAAAAAGCACATTTTTATATCCCTAGCACTAGTGTTAAGTTCAAGTCTTTCTAGAAAACATAATGACTTTTACTATAAAAATAAAAATTAAGAGTAAAATTAAAATTAGCAATAAAAATTCACTACCTACATATTTCTTGCTCAGATAATAATCTAACTAAAAATCCATAGTCAGAAAACTCAGATATGACAAAATATGTACAAAAGTGAAAAGGTTGGGTCTTTCTCCAGTTTCTTACTGTAAGGGATTATATATTATGTCCACACACATGTACATATATATATATATGCATATATCTTACATAAAATTTTACTAATAATTTTAATTTTAAGAACAATTTAATGTTATTTTAAAAATCTAATTAGCTTTTTAAAATTAAGTGTAATATTCTTGCTTGACTTGAGGCCACACTCAGTGGTTATCAGACCTTATCCTGGCTCTATGTTCTGGAATCACAATCTAGTAGGACTCACAGATAAATTGGGTGCTTGAGATTGACCCCATATTGGCCAAATTCAACGCAGTTACCTGCTGTATAATCCCCTGGCCCTACTTTCAATATTATTATTTTTAACTGAGGGAACATTGGTTTGCAAGACTATATCTTAGGGGTGCAATTTCAAACTTCCCCTAAATAGATATTACCATACTATATAAGCCATCAAAATACCAGTACCCCTTTCCTATGGGCCCTTTTGAAGGCCCCTCGCTTTGCCCTTCAATCACACCTACTCTTTGGGGACAAGTTTTGCTGTCAAAGTCCAAGAATTTTTTCCCTTTCGATTTTTTTATTCCTTAATTTTGCTTATCTATATCATGCCCAGTGAGATGACCCAGTTTTTGTTTCTCCCAATGAGCTATTTTGTTTAGCTCATAGGGAAATGCAGCTCTTTTAAGTCCATCAATGTTGTCATGAGAGGCAGTATTCAATCTAATAGTTGAGTTGTATTCCATTATGTATAGATACGACCTAAAAGAAAACCCACTCATCTTTAATTGCCATTGCGATTGTTAATATCATTGTTATGACTATAGTTTTATATATCATTTTGTGCTAGTGTTATTTTAACTTCTATTTTCATTTCTAACTCTATTAGTTGTAACTTTATCTGTTTTTCTTGGCAGGTCAAGGTAAAGATTTGAAGATTTTGTTTATTCAAGACACCAACACTTTGTATTAATTCCTATTTTATACTTTATATGTTTATTTCCAGTCAATTTTTATCATTTAATCCTTTGAATTCAGGCTTTGCTCTTCTTTCTTTTTTTTCCATTTTTTTGTTTTACTTTGTTTTGGCTCCTCTCCAGCAGTGCTCAGGTCTCAGTCTTGGTTCTCTGCTCAGGGATCACTCCCAGTAGTGCTCAGAGGACCATATAAAGTACCAGGGATTAAATCTGGGTTGGCCATTGCTCTGGTTCCTTTTACATGTGCAGTTAGATTATTAGAAATTTTCCTTGTTTTCTCATATAAGCCTATGTTTATGTGTGTTCCAACATGTTATCACGCTGGAGAATATTTTGCGTGTACTTGAGAAGATTGCTTGCACATGCGTGTGTTTAATATACATATATATACATATATATATTTGTATAAAATGGGCTGAAGCAATAGCACAGTGGGTAGGGCGTTTGCCTTGCAAGCAGCCAACATGGCCGACCCAAAGTCGATCCACCCCTCTCAGAGAGCCCGGCAAGCTACCAAGAGTATCTCGCCCACATGGCAAAGCCTGGCAAGCTACCCATGACGTATTCGATATGCCAAACACAGTAACAGCAAGTCTCAAAATGAAGACGTTACTGGACCTGCTCGAGCAAATCGATGAACAATGGGAGGACAGTGACAGTGACAGTGATAAAATGTCTGTTAAGCCCTTCTGCTCCATCCCATTAGTCTAGACACTGTTTCCTAGTTGATTTTCTGTCTTTTTTACATACCATTAGATAAAGGAGTGTGTTAAAGTCTTCAAATAAAACAATGCTGTTATCAATATCTCTTAATATAACCCTTAATAATTACATATTCTGATGCTCCCTCCTTTAATTTATACAGGTTAATAAGCATTGTCTTCTTGATAGATTAAACTCTATTATATAATGTCCATATGTATCTCTTAATACCTTAACAGCTTGAAGCCTAAAAACTTATTCTTTCTTTTATTCTTTCTTCTTGAGTGAGACACTAGTTGGCATTGTTTGAAAGTCTTACAATTCCGCATTCTCTTCATTCCTTGAAGAGTTTCTGCTGGACAAATCTGCTGATAGAATCAATCATCTTCTTTTGCATATTTGCATGTGATTCCTTTCTTTTACTCAAGTTCATATAATTAACTTCATCACTGACTTTGATATATTTTAATATGGGCTGGAGCGTTAGCACAGATGGTAGGGTGTTTGCCTTGCACGTGGCTGACCCAGGTTCAATTCCTCTGCCCCTCTCAGAGAGGCTGGCAAGCTATGAGAGTATCCCGCCCACACAGCAGAGCCTAGAAAGCTCTGTATATATGAATATCTGAATATCCCCGTGGCATATTCGATATGCCAAAAATAGTAATAACAAGTCTCACAATGGAGACGTTACTGGTGCCCACTCGAGCAAATCAATGAACAATGGGAGGACAGTGCTACAGTGCAATTTTAATATTAATTGATATGCCTTTGGACATATTTTTGTGCTGTCCTCCCTTCTTCCCTCCCTCCCTTCCTTCCTTTCTGTATCAGAATAACTCCTTTATCATTTGGGAGAAGTTCTTGGTTATTAATTCAACTAAGAATTTTTTTCCCTTGTCTCTTATCTTTGTGTTATCATTTTCTTTAGTGCTTTATTTTTTCCCTTTCAGTGATTAAGATGAATAAATCCATAGAATCTCATGCATTAAAAGTGTAAATTGTGCTAAACTCAAATCCCAGATAGTCCATATATATCTATATATGTACATACTATATATATGTATATATATGGGCTGGAGTGATAGCACAGCAGGTAGGGCGTTTGCCTTGTATGTGGCCGACACGGCCTATCTGAGTTCGATTCCTCCGCCTCTCGGAGAGCCCGGCAAGCTACCGAGAGTATCTCGCCCTCACGGCAGAGCCTGGCAAGCTACCCATGATGTATTTGATATGCCAAATACGGTCACGGTCACGGTCCTCCCGTTGTTCATCGATTTGCTCAAGCGGGCCCAGTAACGTCTCCATCATGAGACTTGTTGTTACTGTGTTTGGCATATTGAATACGTAACAGGTAGCTTGCCAGGCTCTGCTGTGCGGGCGAGATACTCTCGGTAGCTTGCCGGGCTCTCTGAGAGGGGTGGAGGAATCAAACTCGCGTCGGCCATGCTGGATGCTTGTAAAGCAAATGCCCTACCACTGTGCTATCCACCACCAAACACAGTGCAATATTTTAACAACAAAGTCTCATGATGAAGACATTACTGGGGTCGCTCGAGAAAATCGATGAACAGGAGGACAGTGACAGTGGTAGTATATATATATATATATATATATATATATATATATATGTACATATACATATATAATATTTTCTAAGGAAATGTAATTTCATTGTTCAGTATTTCAGCATGGGTCAAGTTGTATAAATTACAGACATTTTGTTTCAGGAAAAGCTAAATGATTTTTTAAAATTATTAACATATATATTATAGTCATAGTTCCATTAGCTAATTACAATAAGTGAATTGTAATTATCTTAAAAGTTAGTCTTCATAATCAAGATATTTTTATTTAGGAGAAATATGAAGGATGCATTTTGAATAAAGAAAAATGATCAGAAATAAGGATAGAGTTTATGAATGACTTATGAATTAAATAAGATAAAATGAACAGGGAACTGAATCAGTAGGTAGAATGCCTGCTTCTCATGTATAAGACCTTGGATTCAATATCAGCAATAGATAGTATGGGTTAAACTTGAGTGAGGAACCATCAGGGGAAGAGGGAAGGTTATCAATTTGTAAGGAAACATATGGAGAAATATAAGCCACTATTATATATATATATATAGATAGATACATACATAAAAATTAAGCAATAGATATGTATATATGTGTGTATATTGTGTACTCACTGTGTAAATATACTGTGGATATCTGATATATATAAAAATAAACAGCTTATGTATATATGTGTATATATACATATGTATATATGTGGGTGGGTATATACTAAATAGTTGAATTCTATTAGCGACTGAAATAAAAACAGTTGCATGAAAGCTACTACAAGTGTCATGTATTCAGTAACACGGAAAACTTGATATTAGAAGGATTGTCAGAAGTAATAATCCCTACCTGGTAAGATTTGAAGAAATCTATGGCCATTGTTAGATTTCCCTAAACTTTATAACACTTGAACATTAATTTAATTTCCTACAAGAATGTTGGCCTCTGCTGACCTTTGAATTACAAAATGATTTATGAAGCGGTCCAAGGAAAATAAATCCATAAAAAGTATTTAGAAAGTCAGCCAAGGAAACATGACCTAATAGAGGAGAATCTGCATAAAACAAAACAGAGAAAGAATAGTTAAGCGATCCATATTTCACTTTTTTTGAATTAATGTTTTAGGTGTATTCAATATGCCAAAAACAGAAACAACAAGTCTCACAATGGAGACATAACTGGAGCCACTCAAGAAAATCGATGAACAATGGGAGGACAGTGCAATATTTTAGACACAGTTGTAGAAATATAAGATTTTCTAAATGTATGATCAAAAATAAAAGACACCTGTAATTTAGAGTTAAAAATATTAACATTTAGTTACAGATTTTATTAAGAAGTTTTTTTGTTGTATTTTGTTATATTTTTCCTATAACTCATGATTATTAATACTCTATTATTTTCTACAGAACTAACACAGAATACTTAATTCTAGTCTAAGTAGATAGAATACTTCTACTATTCTAGAATATTTCTAATATTTTCAGATAGAATACTTCTTTATTACCTAAAACATCAGTGTGTTTTTCTGAAAATTAAGGAATTACTCTATTTGATGATAGAACAGATGCCAAATCAGGACTGAACATTGGTTCATCAAGATCATTTGGATTTTGTAGAAAGTACTCATCTCTTGGGCTACTTCACTAAAAACAGCTAAAAATTATATGTAAATGAAAGAGCATGGAAGTCTTCACTATAAATTCACTTTTAGAAACAGCTAATACATCTCGGTTCACTCATATATCTAGTAAGTGAATGGACTTTACTTCGATTTTTCTAATTATCTATAAAATGTCACTTATGGGAAAAAGTTATTTTAACTGTATGAGTCTCAGGTTGAAAGCAGTAAGTTCTCTAAAGGATCCTTTGATCTTATTAGAGAATATTCACAAGCCAGTTTATGTGAGGAGATTTTGCCATGGCCATAGGTTTTTATTTTTCCCATTCCTCTTAATGTACATTAACATAAAATTTTAATTTGCACATAATATATAATCATACATATATCCTTATTCACACATATGTAAATACATATACTGCACATCTACATTTACTTCTATATACTTTATATGAATCTATATCTACATATAAATTTTATTCATCTCTATAATATGTATATAATAATAATTTTTGTAAATTGACGGATGTTTTAGTTACAAATCAACGCAGCAAAATGCGTTTTGTTCTTTTCCTTAACATATTTTATTCTGATAGAAGAGATATGAATCTTTTAATCCAAGATATATTTGCTAACTTTTTCTATAATAGACCACACAGAATCATTTTAATATTGATAATGTATATGTTTAGGGTGGGCTGGAGCGATAGCACAGCGGGTAGGGCATTTGCCTTGCATGCAGCCAACATGGCCGACCCGAGTTTGATTCCCCCGCCCCTTTAGGAGAGCCTGGCAAGCTACCGAGAGTATCTCGCCTGCACGGCAAAGCCTGGCAAGCTCCCCGTGGCATATTCCATATGCCAAACACAGTAACAAGTCTCACCATATTATTGGGCCCGCTCGAGCAACTTGATGAACAATAGGAGGACAGTGATACAGTGATATAGTGATGTTTAAGGAAAAAAAATACTCACTAAAACTTAATATTTGACTGAAATTCTTTTTTTTATTTACTCTAAGGAGATCTAAAATACTTTCTTAGAAGATACTCAAAATGTCTGAGAAGGGGCTGGAGCAATAGCACAGCGGGTAGGGCATTAGCCTTGCTGGCAGCCAACCTGGGTTTGATTCTCAAAATTCCATATGGTCCCCGAGCACCACCAGGGGTAATTCCTGAGTGTAGAGCTAGGAGTAACCCCTGAGTATCACAGGTGTGAACCAAAAAGAAAAAAGTTTGAGAACATGTTTTGTATGCTAGCCCCAGGTGCAATCATTATTACCACATCATCTACTGACCATGTGAGAAGAGGCCCTGACCACACCTAGATATAGCCCCAAAGAACAAACATAATAACACAGTAATTGTAAGAACAAATTCACCTGAATTTTATCTTCTCAAATAACATTTTGACAAGTTGCATTAGTTTCCATCAATATTCTGATATAATTCATTTCTATATTAGCTAATAAACTCATAGGGAATTTGTGATCATCTGGTAAAAACTTTTTCAACAAAAGCGAAAATGTACATGTCCAGAGAGTGTAAATTTTCTCAGTTTCTTTAAAAGTCGTCTCACTGGATTCTTCTTTGTCTTTATGTGTGTTTTATTCACATGAAAAAGCCATTTCACATTTTAAATAATTTTTCTAATTCCCCATTTTACAGTGGAAGTAGTAAAATATGGAAAACATTCTACTTTATCCTTAAAACATCAAAATAACTCTACAGTATTTCAAGATTGTGCTTCATTCATACCATTCATTTTTAGCTGGTTAGCTACCTAATTTTGGTCTTATCAACTTATCTCTAAGATGTAAGCACTTAGATTATTCCTATGTATCAAAACTAAAGTATGCATGCTCATAGGGTTAAGAAGTATCCCTTTTGGATAAACTGCTAGAAATGGGATTCACTTGATCATTTGATATCCTGTTACTCATCAATATGCTCAAGTGGGTGCCAGTAGTGTCTCCATTCATCCCTGTTGCGTGTAGCATAGTCCAATGGCATCTGTTCATTCTAGGAACATGAAGAGCCTCAAACTGATCTTTGAGGGTCTTGACGAAGAAATCCGACCATCTCGTAGGTGAGCGTCCACACGATCCTTTGACATCCTGTGGAATCCAGTCAGCAGTTGTTTCTAAATTACGTGTCCAGCCCATCTGATTTTTGATGCCTTGGTAAATGAGACAGCGTCCCTGATTCTTGAGTGTTGACTAAGATTGGAAAGCTGGATTCTTTCTCTCATTTGAGTGAACTGTGATACTCCAAGCATAGCTCTTTTGATTCCTCTTTGAGAGACCTGAATAGCCTTTGCATTCTGTTTTCACAGGGTCCAGGTCTCTGAGCCATATGTTAATGCAGGAAGAACAGTGGAATTGAAGAGATGTGCTCAGAGCTGGAGGTTCTTAGTCCTCTTAACTCTTTCTTCAATGCTCTTGAAGGCATTCCAAGCCTCTCTCTTCCTCCTGCTCAACTCAGGTGCCAGGTCATTCGTCATGTTGACTTCTCAAACTAGGTACACAAAACTGTTGGCATTCAAAGATGTTTGTCCCATTGAGAGTGAATGGAACATTAGGAACAAGACTGTTTCTCATGAACATTGTCTTTGTGAGATTCAGCTGTAATCCGACCTTTCCACACTCACAGTCGAAGTCGGTCAGCATTTGTGCCACTTGGCTGATGTTTGGTGTTATTAGAACGATGTTATTAGTGAAGCGGAGGTGGTGTAGTTGCCGACCATATATCTTCACTCCCATTCCTTCCCATTCCAGTTGTCGCATGACATTCTTGAAGGTCGCAATGAAGAGTTTCGGTGAAATAGTACCACCCTGCTGAACCCCTCTCTTGACATCGATGATCACTTCTTTGTAGAATAGTGAGATCCTGGTAGTGAATCTGTAATACAGCTCATGGAGGATAGTGATGCCCTGATTTGAATGCCCTGATTGGCTAGGGCTTCAATGACTGCTTCCGTCTCAACAGAATCAAAGGCCTTTTAAATCAATGTACGTTAGACAGAGCAGCATCTTGAACTCCTGAGAAATCTCAGTGAGCTTGGTTAACATGTGGATATGGTCGATGGTGCTGAATCCTTTTCAGAACCCGGCTTCCTCGCATGGTTGCCGTTCATCTAGTGTTCTGCCAATATTGTTCAGGATGACTCCAGTAAACAGCTTGTGGATGACAGACAATAGGCAGATCAGGCGATAGTTGCCAATGTCGTGGATGTCTCCCTTCTTGTACTACAGTCCTGCTGGTTTTCCATTGGGATGAACTTTGCATTCAGACAGTTAGTGTGTGAAGAGCCAAGCCAGTGTATTGATGATGGCAGGTTCTTCAGGTGTTCGGGTCTGACCTTGTCTGGGCCAGGTGCTCTTTGCTTCTTGACCGACGAGATTGCGTGTTGGATTTCTGAAGGGAGAACATTGGGAACAACATATCCATCCTGCGGAATTTGGTATGTGGGCAAATGGACGTGGCTATTAAAGAGATCTGAGTAGAAGTCATGAATAATCTTCATTGCCCTTCTGGAAGATGTGATAGATCCATCAGGACATCAGAGGGCAGTCATCTTGGTCTTGTAGTTGGTGAACGATAGGCGGGCGTTACGAATGCTTTTCCCTGCTTCTGCCGCATCTGACAGCACTGCTGCACTTCTTTCTTTGAGGTCATCCTTGATCGTTTTTCTGCACTGTTTTGCCAGCTCAGAAGTTCGCTTGCAGTTGCCTGAGGCATGTGCCAAGCCATGTTGGTGAATAAGCTCAAGAGTTTTTGAAGACAGGCGATATTTGTTGTTGTTGTTGTTGTTGTTGTTGTTGTTGTTGTTGTTATCTATCTCTTGGCATTTCTGCACAATCATGGAGGTGCTGAACCAGTTGATCATATTCCTCGTCAATGTTGTCAATGATGGCATCTTCTCATGTTGCCACAACAGAGACGAAGAGCTTCCAGTTGGTGGTCATTCTGGGAGTTCTCTTTTTAAACTTTTTATTCCTTTCTTCACGCTTTGTAAATTAGAATTTTGCATGAAGGAGACAGTGGTCCGATCCCATTTGGAATTTTGGGATAACAGCAATATCAGTCAGGCAAAACCGTCAATTGAATATGATGTGGTTAATTTCATTGTGGAACCACCCACTGGGAGATTCCCATGTCCAACAGTTAGATTCAGCCTTTTGGAACTGTGTGTTACCATGGATGGTCTTGGTCGACATGATGAACTCAGACAGTCTGTCACCCTGTTCATTCCATTCTAGGCCATGGGTCCTGATGTGGAGTTCTTTGGCTGATCTTCTTGGTCCTATCTTGGCATTAAAATCACCTACAATGATCTTGTAGAAGGTGTGGTCTTCTTTATAGAAATGGGATTATAAGAGTAAAATTCAAGTACATATTGCACTTTTATTTTTTCCTTCTATCCTTCTAGACAGAGAAGTGTTTTTTTCTATTTAACAAAAGTGATGCCAAATCTTAATGTGCTAAGTATTTGGTATCTTATTAGATGGAAGTGAATATTTTCTAAATTAAAAATAATTCTACAAGTTGTGAGAGGATTGTTGAGAAACTAATAGGAGTTGCTTAAAATTCTGGAAATAAAAGCTGTTTGTGAAGGATCCTCTGAAAGAGAAATAGGGTATGGATTTTACAAAAACAGACCAAAGGCAACAAACCTCTGTAGGTGATTGGGTTCAGTGACCAATTGAAACAGAGACTGTAAACAACCACTGAGAAGAAACACGAAAGAGACAGAGACCCACTAATTTCATTGCTACTGACTTTGTTACAAACGATGTCAACTACAATAATTTTCAGAAACAAAATGCTTGGCAAAGAATCTTTTTTTCAAGTTTTGAACTGAAATAGTAGAAATATTTTGGTTCTAGAAATTCAGGGACAGTTTGTATAAATTTCTATCAATTAATTGGCAAAAATTAAGATTTTTATTGAATGAATTTTGTCACTTTTTTGTCTAAAACTCACAAGCACTATGAAAACCTTGCTTATAATTTGGAAAGTATGTTACCTCTTCATCACAACTATTGACAGAATTATATTTTTCCACAGGCTCTCATGACAGCAATGTGCCTATTCTACATAAGCCAGTATCCAGGATTAAAAAAAAAACTCCATTGCAAGTTTTTCTCTCTCATCACTTTTCATTGCTTAGTTCAGATTTAGAAAAATGTGAATAATGCATTAGCTCGTCTCCTTTTCCCATTACAGTAACATCACTGTGAAACTGCTACTTATTCTAGTGTCTATATATTGCTAAGAAGCATCTCTCAGACCTTGTACTCTCCTGAATAAGATGTTTCCTTATTAAAGACAAGTATGTATTGTAAAAATCATATTTTTTGTTTTAATCACATGAATTTTACATTTTTTCTGCTAGATCAATAATTTTCCTTATCTATTTTTCCTAGTAGCACTGCAAATTGCTGTCAATTACATTTATAATTTAAAAATAAGTTTATAAATATTGAAAAATACTCAAAATGCTACCAATTTTAAATATAGTTAATTAGAATATAATTAAATAAAGTATACTTAAATAGAATAGATTTAACATATACATAGTTGCAACCATTCTTTGCATTTTCATAGGTGAAAATTGAAGATCAGAGAATTCAATAACTTTTTGTGTTCATTGTTATGTAGTATAGATATCATATAAAAATGTTCTCAAATTGACAATTATTTTTTACTAAATCAATTCTAGTTACACTTATTAAAATTAAATAAAAATTGTATTTAATTGAATCTTGTACCTGTTCTTTACCAAAGGGCAAGATTTAGAAAATTGGAAAATATTTTTTGATATATCCACTTTTGAATTATATCTATTCTTACTAAAGTTGCATTGACTGAGATTATAATCAATCAAACACTGGCCTAAGCATTAAAAGCGATTTTGTCATTCAATCCTGATCACTCCCTAAATTCCATGTGGAAATCTTTAGTTGCCTAATTGTCGGTACCATTTGGATGACATGTTACATACTTTTAGCTGTGCAATTTTCCTTTTTTTTCCCTTTTTTTTAATAGTTTCTACCTAGTACTTGGGAACCTATATTGCTTATGTGATCAGGCCAGTGCCTTAAGAGACAAGTTTAAGTGTGTACTTAACCCTTCTCATTCTGTTAAATGAATTACACCTTAATCTACATTCTATACTGCACCTTAACTCAGATCCAATGATTCCTTACTCCATCTCTGCTCTTTATCACTATACATTTCTCTGCTTTAAATATTGTATCTATCTCGAAGTAGTGTTAGAGACCTTTAAAATACCACAGTCAGATCATCATATCTATTCTTGCCTGAAAGTATTTATTTTTCTTTTAAAAGTTTAATTTCCCTAACTATTTGCTATTTATTTGCAAGCTCTTATAACACCAGTTTTATTGTCTTGTGAATATTTCAGATTTGTCTTAAGAGAAAAAGTTTTATATATAAATTCTCTCCCTTACAATACTTCTCCCTCTAGATGTTACTTGGAAAAATGTTTTATTGTTCACTCATTGTCAATTTTTGATGGACTTTTTTATTAGCCCTGTATAAAATAAATTTACTCTTGTTAAAATAATAGTACATATATCTATTATCTGTCATCTATTATTTCTTCATTTTTCATTCACTATCATCATAAACTAAAATATATGCTATAAAAAGCCTACAAGCATGTGAAACACATTTAGTTATTAATAGCTTTTCAATTAAAACAAAAATGAAAACAGCTACTGTGTAAGTAATGCAGTTATTATAATGATATTGGGAGCTAAGAAAAGATCAAAACATTACAAAAAAGTTCTCAATCATGACATTGGGCTGATGTAGCTCAGATGTGAAACACTTGTCTTGTATGGGAGACTGATACCCACCATATCACACACACACACTCTCTCTCTCTCTCTTTCTCTCTCTCTCAGATCTAGTCAATGATAGTGCAGTGTCTCGGACATACTTCTGAAAGACTCCAGAGTTTATCTCTAACTTTAATTATGCATTCTGCTTAAAATTCCTTCCTTATAATAAAATACTCCAAGCTGGCTTTATACAAACTGTTTTAAGTTGTATTTGCACTTGACCTATAAAGCAGTTGAGAAGTAAGGATGTTGTGCTGACATGTTCAACAAGCCCTAGGGATTCATCCTGTTGTACTGAGCATCATTTGGAGTGTAGAGTGAGTCTGTGATATCACTACTTCTACTCCAGTTTAGTACAGAGTTCTGAAACGGCCAATTTATTTCCCAGGTCATTACTAATCTAGGCAGTTTGGGCCTCTAGGTAGCTCTGATAGATCTACTTGTCACAATAATGAGTCACTTTCCTACAGTAGCACAGATTAGGAGGAAAGTGTTTTTCCATTAAATCTCTAGGGAAAAGAATTTTGAAGAATATGCACTCTATCATTTTAGGTTAGACTATACCTTGTAACACAAAAATGTATCCTAGTACTTCCTAGCCATGGAACTATATTTCTCCTTACTCCTACTCAATTGAGTTTTATTTGACAATAAAGGTTCCATATGGAACTTATATTAAAATATTGTGACTTTGAGGAGCATCAGAAAAATTTATAACAACTCAAGAAAAATACTTTTCCTCTTCTCAATTGAAATATGCTTATTGGTCTAATCTTCCAGTATTTATCTTTAAATATGTTTTAAATAATTAAAACATTATGAGAAAGATTATAAGTTGCTAACGTACAAGTAAATATGGGCAAATATTTCCACATATTATTCCTATTTGCATAATTTTCACTAGTATATTTTTTAATGAATTGTTCACAGAGGTAGTTCATCAATCTTGTATTCATTCTCCACTCCATAATATACAGATTTCTAAAAAAATATCTTGGATACTCTACTGCTAATTTAAAAACCAAATATCTAAATTATAATGTGAAGAATAAGGAAACAAGTCTCTTTTTTTATTACTATACATTTTATAATCTCTTTACCAGATATTGTAGTGTGATTCTTAACTGGTATAGAAGTTTTTGTATGCATACTATAATAAAGAATCACTTAATCACTTAACTTCCTGTTAGTCGTCGATTTGCTCGAGCGGGCTCCAGTAACGTCTCCATTTGTCCCTGTCGCGTGCTAGTGTAGCACAATGGCATCTGTTCGCTCCGGGAACATGAAGGGCCTCAAACCGATCGTTCATGATCTTGACGAAGAAGTCTGACCATCTGGTAGGTGGGCGGCCACGTGGTCTCTTGACATCCCGTGGAATCCAATCAGTAACAGCTCTAGTCCAACGGTCGTCTTTAAATCTCATTACGTGACCAGGCCATCTGATTTTCGACAACTTGGCAAATGAGACAGCGTCCCTGATCCTTGATCGTCGACGGATGTCAGAACTCCGGATTCCTTCTCTCATTTGAGTGAAACGTGATATTCCAAGCATAGCTCTTTCTATTCTTCTTTGGGAGACCTGAATGGCGTTCTCATCTTGTTTGCGTAGGGCCCAAGTCTCTGAGGCATATGTTAATGCAGGAAGAACAGTGGAATCAAAGAGATGTGCCCGGAGCCGGAGGTTCTTCGTCCTCTTAGCTATTTCTTCGACGTTCTTGAAGGCATTCCAAGCCGCTCTCTTCCTCCTGCCCAGCTCGGGTGCCAGGTCATTTGTCATGGTGACCTCTCGACCTAGGTAGACATAGCTGTTGCATTCGGAGATGGTCGTTCCATTGAGAGCGAATGGGGCATCAGGAACAAGACTGTTTCTCATAAACATTGTCTTCGTAAGATTCAGCTGTAGTCCTACCTTTCCACACTCACGGTCAAAGTCGGCCAGCATTTGTGCCGCTTGGCTGATGTCTGGTGTTATTAAAACAATGTCATCAGCAAAGCGGAGGTGGTGTAGTTGCCGACCATCTATCTTCACTCCCATTCCTTCCCATTCCAGTCGTCGCATGATGTTCTCGAGGGTGGCACTGAAGAGTTTCGGTGAAATGGTATCACCCTGCCGAACCCGTCTCTTGACATCAACGATCACTTCTTTGTAGAATGGTGAGATCCTGGTAGTGAATCCGCAATAGAGCTCACGGAGGATCCTGATGTATTGGACTTGAATGCCCTGATTGGCTAGGGCTTCAATGACCGCTTCTGTCTCAACAGAATCAAAGGCCTTCTTTAAATCAATGAACGTTAAGCAGAGCGGCATCTTGAACTCCCGAGAAACCTCCATGAGCTTGGTTATTGTGTGGATATGGTCGATGGTGCTGAATCCTTTGCGGAACCCTGCTTGCTCGCATGGTTGTCCTTCATCTAATGTTCTGCCAATCCTATTCAGGATGACTCGAGTGAACAACTTGTAGATGACAGACAATAGGCAGATCGGGCGATAGTTGCCAATGTCATGGATGTCTCCCTTCTTGAACAGTAGTACGGTCCTGCTGGTTTTCCATTGGGATGGAACCTTGCATTCAGACAGGTAGCGAGTGAAGAGCCGAGCCAGTGTATTGATGAGTACTGACGGCAGGTTCTTCAGGTGTTCAGGTCTGACCTTGTCTGGGCCGGGTGCTGTTTGTTTCTTTACCGACGAAATGGCGTGTCGGATTTCGGAGGGGAGAACGTTGGGAACAACATACCCATCCTGTGGAATTTGGTATGTTGGCAAGTGGACATAATAAAGAATATAATAAAGAATATTGCATTGATTAAAATAAAGAATATAATAAAGAATATAATAAAGAATATTGCATTGATTAAAATACAAAGTTGCCTTTGCATTCTTTAGATTCTTATTTCTGTAAGAAAGCTATGTATTTAAACTACTATTTAAATATGCTCCTTCCTCTCCTTCCCTTCCTCCCTCCCTCACTTCTTTCCTCCTTTCCTCCCTTTCTCCCTCCCTCCCTTTCTTCTTTCCTTCCTTCCTTCCTTCCTTCCTTCCTTCCTTCCTTTTTATTTTATTTTTATTTATCTCTCCTCTTATACATTGTGTTAAAACTTTTACTTCAAATTTTATTTCCAGTTATGAAATGTTATGTGTATGAGTTTCAACTTAAAAATAAATTATTTGAGACAACTGAGTTGAAGTCAGAAAAAATAATGACTTATTCAATCAGAGATTGTTATCACAGTGATAAAAAGGAGAAAGTTTCATGAAAGCTTCACTTCAGTACAGTGATTACTGGTCTAAAAACAAACTTCCACATAATTATTTTTAGGTAGTAAGGAATAGCAATTACTTTGTTGATGCCACCAGCCCTGCTCACAGCCACATCAAACACAAAACAATGTAGGAAGACCACTATTCAATTTTCACTGGCCACTACATATTTATTAAATTAATTTTTTGTGAGTGTCAGAAACGTTGTGAAAAATAATATACAATTTAACATTTTTAAATGTTTGGAAGAATTTGCTAGTGAATCCATGTGGACCTGGACTTTTGTTTTTGGAAAGAATTTTGATTACAGTTTCAATTTCCTTGATAGTAATAGGTCTATTCAGGTATTCCAAATCTTGGTTCAGCTTTGGGAGGTTATTGGAATCTGGGAATTTATCCATTTCTTCTACCTCAAAATCAGACCAAAATCCATAAGGTACATTAAAGAAAAGTTCGGCAAAACCCTCCACGACATTGAAGCTAAAGGTATCTTTAAAGAAGAAACACCACTGACCAAGCAAGTGGAAACAGAAATAAATAAATGGGACTGTCTAAAATTAGAAGATTCTGTACCTCAAAAGAAACAGTGACCAAAATACAAAGACAGTCTACAGAATGGGAAAGGATATTCTCCCAATACCCATCTGATAAGGGGTTTATTTCAAGGATATACAAGGCAGTGGTAGAACTCTACAAGAAGAAAACATCCAATTCCATCAGAAAATGAGGCAATGGAATGAACAAAAACTTTCTCAAAGAAAAAATCCGAATGGCCAAAAGTCACATGAAAAAATGCTCTTCATCACTAATTATCAGGGAGATACAGATCAAAACAACAATGAGGTATCATCTCACACCACAGAGACTGGCACGCATCCAGAAGAAGCAATTGGTGTTGGTGTTGGTGTTGATGTGGGGAGAAAGGGACCCTCCTTCACTGCTGGTGGAAATATAGACTGGTCCATCCCTTTTGGAAAACAATACAGACGTTTCTCAAAAAATTAGAAATTGAGCTTCTATTTGACCCAGCAATACCACTCTGGGGATATATCCCGGAGATGCAAAAAAAGTATAGTCGAAACGACATCCGCACTTGTGTGTTTATTGCAACACTATTTACAATAGCCAGAATCTGGAAGAAAATAACCCTAGAGAACAGAAGACTGCTTAAAGAAATTTTGGTACATCTACACAACAGAATACTATGCGGCTGTTTGAAAAGATGAAGTCATGAAAGTTGCATATAAGTAGATCAACATGGAGAGTATCATACAAAGTGTAATGAGTCGGGCAGGGTGAGATGTAGAATGTCTGCTCTCATTTGTGGTATAAAGTATCAGTATGGGAGACCAACACCTGAGGATAGAAGAGATAAGGGCCAGGAGGATCGTCCCATGGCTTGGAAGCCAGCCTCACATGCTGGGGGAGAAAGGCAGCTGAGAAAGTGAAAGGGCCATGAAGTAAATGATGCTTGGAGGGCTCCCTCAGGATGGAAGATGGATACTGAAAGTATACTATGGACCCAAAATGATGGCCACTTAGTATCCATATTGCAAACCATAATCTCAAAAGGAGAGAGAGAGTAAAAGGGAATGTGCCTGTCACAGATGCGGGGTGTGTGTTTGTAGGGGGGTGGTATACTGGAAACATTGGAAGTGGAGAATGGGCACTGAGGGAGGGATCGGTTTCTCGATCGTTGTATGACTGAAATGTAATCACAAAAGTTTGTAAAGCTGTAACTATCACACAGTGATTCATTTAAAATTAAAAAAAAACTTTTTTTCTACACTTTGAGTCTATTTATCAGTATTTAAAATTGAGATTATGTTATAGTACATTTACACTGGAGCTGGAGCTATAGCAGGGCTGGAGCAATAGAACAGCAGTAGGGTGTTTGCCTAGCACGCGGCCGGCCAGGCACAGCGGGGTTTGATTCCTCTGCCCCTGTCGGAGAGCCCTGCAAACTGCCGAGAGTATCTTGCCTGCACGGCAAAGCCTGGCAAGCTCCCCATGGCATATTCAATATGCCAAACACAGTAATAACAAGTCTCACAATGAAGACGTTAATGGGCCCGCTCAAGCAAATCGATGAACAACGGGAGGATAGGATAGTGATAGTGATGCAATTTCACAAGCTCACATGTTTTATAAATAAAAAATGTTTATTTTTACTAATGCCCTATTAAATTTTACATAACAAAACAATGTAATACTTTAATAAAAATATTATTGAATCACTGTTAAATTGCAAATTTATTCTGGAAAAGCCAGGATAAGAAAGATAATTTTATGAAATGCTTGTATAGGTACAGCATATACTATAAACAGAAATTTAAAACCTAATACAGGAATCAAACTTGACTGCTAAATTTAGAATTAGCAAATTTTTAAAATTTTATTACATTACTGATTATGTCAAAGTGATTCAACTTTGTTCTTATCATGGGGACACAGCTTTAAAAATATGCAACCAATAAAAATACTCATAAAATAACTTTAATTATAAACGTATTGGGCACATTTATCATAAAGTAACAAAATAGGAGACTAACACCCAAGAATGGCCAAGATTAGTACCAGGAATTTTGCTCCATGGCTTGGAGGCCAGCCACACATGCTAGGGGACAGGGGAGCTCAGATAGAGAAAGGAGCACCAAATAAAGGGTGTTGGGAGGATCCTCCCAGGATGGGAGAAGCATGCTGAAAGTAGACTATAGACCGAACATGAGTGTCACCCATTGCCTCTTTTGCAAACCACAACACCCCAAAGGAGAGAAAGAACAAAAGGGAATGCCCTGCCACAGAGGCAGGGTGGGATGGGGGGATGGGGGAAGGGAGGGATACTGGGATCCGTGGTGGTCGGAAATGGGCACTGGTGGAGGGATGAATATTTGATCATTGTATAATTGAAACCCAAGCACAAAATTTGTAAGTCTACAACTGTACCTCATGGAAAGAAAAGATAAAAGAAGAGGGGGAAAAAAGTGATTTCTGGCAAGATATTTAAATGAGCAGACTGATTATTAAGTGCAGTTAGACATGTAAACATATAATGCCAAAATAACCACACTGCCTTTAAACTTATTTTTTTCAAATACCAAATTAGAAAAAATTGATTATTATGAATGAAAGTGAGCATAAAGCATAAGTCTTTTTATTTCACAAGGGAACTAGATAATAGAAAACTGAAAGTTGAAATATTACAAATCAAAGTTTTTCATAATCACATGTGTATTAGAAAGAACCTTTTATTTACATAGGATGTAAACCACAGCAATGAAACAGCCAAATGACTAACTGGCAAAAACTACTGGTAGGGTTGGAGAGATAGTACAACAGATAAGGTGCTTGCCTTGCACATAGTTGACATGGGTTTGATTCCGAGTACCCCATATTGTTCCCCAAGTCCTTCCAGGAATAAACTTTGAGCACAGAGCCAGGAATAAGTCCTGAGTACTGCTAGGTGTGGCCCATACAATAAAAAGAGAGACAGACAGACAGAGAGAGAGAGGGGAGGGAGAGAGAGAGAGAGAAGTCATTGGCAATTTTTACTTTTACTTTTAAACATCCAAGAAATAAAATGGAAAAATTTACATTGAAATGTTTTTAAGATGTTACATAGCTTTAAAAAATGGCTCTTTTGATATGCATGCATAAAAGATTTATTTAAAATACTGATATGCTTTATGTCTTAGAAATGGAAATTTGGCGCATGAGTCTGAGAAGCAAATATGTGTAATTTAAAAGCATGAGTGGTTAGAGCTCATCCTTGAGCTCACTTTATTGATGAGACTTGTCACATACTTGCAAGTACCCTGTTTTGGAGACAAGAGAAAAAAACTGTATGTGTGAAGTATCTCTCTTCCTAGCTTCCATCTCATTGTTTAAAACCACTAACAGTTAATGGAAATATTAAGCTGACTGGCATCTTGCCTCCTATAATCTGACATGAAATGTCTGGAAATTGGAAGGGTGTCTCCATTACCTGACAACATGCCATTTTTACCAATTGTCAGGATGACATGGCTGACATCAGTTTTTTTGAGTAATTATCATTTGGTACTTTTGGTTAATACATTCACTCAACGTGTTGTTTTATCACCCCCCTTTTTAAATGATATATATGAGGAAGCTAAAACATTAAAAGTGAAAATGTCCAAAAGTTAACTACTGACTGAACCATGCAGGATTTGAATTCTGTCCCTGAAAGTCTATATTTAAAGCACAATTCTATGCCAATAAGACTTTACATAATCATAAATTTCAGGAAATAATTTGTTAGCTCTGTCATCAATCTACAGAATGGGTATGCTAACAAAAGTCTACAAGAACAAATAGAAAAATGCTAAATTACTTATTTTTTTAATTTTCTTCCTTCCTCTCTACTATCTTTCCTTCCTATCATACTTCCTTTTGCTACTACATGTAGTCATGCAGATAAATTTCATATTCATAAACATTATCTATTTTCTTAATGTACATTTATAATTTTGAAAGAACAGAATTGAAAATTGAATAAATGTCCAGAAAATTTGGGAAATGATTTGGATGTAGATACTATTCCTGTCTTGTAGTGTCCAAAACAAATGAATTGTTTAACAATGCCCTGAGGAATATACAATATAACCTTACAGATGACACTTTAATGCAATCTTAGCTCAAAAAGTAATTTATCATTAATTATTTTTCCAAACTTATGTCACTTAAATACAATCATACAAATTAAATGGCAGCATTTATTTCAGTAATTATATGAAGACCATTTTTATGACTTTTTCTATGGCTGGTGCCATTTTTGTTATTTTAATAAATCTTTTTTGATTTCATAAACACTATCAATGTAAGTTCCCATACAGTGGTTTTTTGTTTCATTCTTCATTTTTAACATATACTATATAAAGAAACTTACATATATTGAAATCAATGACTTTCAAAACATGCATTACATATAGAATCTTTTTCTATAATTTTTTTAATTTTTTGCCATAGTTCATGCCATTATTTACTTTAGTGCAAATAAACTAAGCAATTACGTTCAAACCTAAAGAGGTTTAGTATTTTAAACACTTTTCTCATTATGAATTTTAATGACTTCCATGTACCTGTAACTGAAGAATGGGATTCTCTTGCCAATAAATCTCTTGATCAAAAAAAGAAAGGGCAGTTCTCTCTCTGATGGTGTAATGGATACTATGCTACTTACTAAAAGATCTTGAGAACAAATTTCTGAAGGGAACACCCCAGAATGCCAGAAAATTACTGAGTTAACTGGGGGCAGGAAATGCTATCGAGAGTTTTTCTCAGGGGAACAAATAGAACTGACCTGTATCAGTCCCCATGATACTGCTGGCAAATAACCCCAATCTTTACAAAAGCAAGAGCCAGGCAATCTTAAAACATACCAGTCTCTAAGGGAGCCTGTGCTATGTGTTTCCTTATTGATCCAGGGAAAACTGGATTCTTCTCTACTAATCTCTGGAAGTTCACTCTATTAGTATCTGGGGATGAGGCCCTTGCCTTTTTGTTAAGACCAAATCAAGCATGACTTCCCTAGGGCAGTCCTTCCCATGTGGCCAGGGGCATTAGTAACTGACATAACTTCTTACTGTGACTCCTTCAGCTGTTCCTGATACTATATCTATGGCAGTCTAGTGGTCCCCCAAATCAGCACGGAACTCTCTCCCACAGCCTAGACCAGGCACTATAGAACACCTACTTGACACACAAACCATTAACACTCCATATCAGAGCCAAAACTTGTAGTCAAATGCAATCTTGTGTCATTAAGTACTGCTTGAGTAAGTAAATTAGAAATCTGGAAAAGAGATTACAAATTGCTTAACAGTGAGGGATTTAAGTGAAAAAGGTAAATCAGAATGGAAGGTGGAAGAAGAGAAGAGCAGATAAAGCACTTAATTTTATCATGTTTACTTTGCATGTTTTCTCGGCTTACTTGCTGATAAACAGTTTCTTTGAAGATATTTTGCTCAAAATAATGGGTGTCCCCAACTTATTCTTGTGAAAATGAATGAAAAGTTTCTGGGATTTATTCTGAAAACTATCACTTCTCTCATTATTTACATGAGGACAGCTGCAGGTCACAACTGAATGCTTGGCAGGCCACCTTTGGGGCACTCAGATGTGTTTTATTGATAAACCATAACTTTCAAAACAACTGCTGATATTTTCATGCTCTAAACAGTAAGTTTTGTGATCTAGAGACAGGCCTCTGGCAGTTTCATCAGTCACATTCTGTGCTTGACAGTCTTCAGAGGGAAATTCCCAAAGAGAAAACAGGTATCTGTCACACAATATTGCATTCCACACACTCAGTAACTTACACTTCTCCTGGTTAGTAATATGAGTCGCATGCTGAGCTTAAGCTAATGAGTTTCCATTCTAAATAGCACAGTCACTTTTTTTCCCTTTGTATTAAGCTCAGAGCAGGTGGTGTTTTCTAATCATCTATGTTCAGTTCATCTGCTGTCATGAGCAATAGGGATCAGAGGTATGTGCTGTAGCTTGTATGGTAAAATGATGAATAGATCTAGGATGTATGTGTTTTGATCAGGGGAAAATTTAATTTGGAATCCATGGGAACAGATGTGAAATGGGCTAGGCCCTGTCCTCTGTCATGAAGTTATAATTTGACATTATCTCAAAATCCTCTGGCTGGATTCCTGTCACTACTGAGAATTGATGAATTACAGCACCGAATCAGCAGTGAAAGAGGCAAGACATTGTTTGTGGTTAAGAGAGCTAAGTTTTCTCTGCATTCAATTGGAAACTGGGTCTCCAGAAAGGGGCCAAATGTTTGTCCTTCTAGCTCTCAAAACATCATATTTTATTTAATCATGATTGTAGACATTATTTCCTCAGTATTTTCTCTTTATCTATTCTAAGAACTGATCTTTGAATAATGTTACTTGTCATTTTAACAATTTGTTTAATACTTGATCACTGATAAGAAGTCAATATATACATATTTGAAAAGCTGCACTCAAACAAGAATTCAACACATTGCCATTTTACATTGAACTGAGAAATATCAAGACTATCAAATCATTAACTATGATATATTGAACAATACTATTTACTTTTAATGTCTATATCTATTATACCAGGTCAATTAACTATAACAGGCTCTGTCAACAAAGATTTTACATGCATTAAGTTAATTAGGTATACTGAGCACCTTTTGTTGAAATAACATTTATAGGTTACAATTTAATTATTCTTTAGGACTGAACAGATAAATAAATAGAAGCAATTTCTGCCCAGAGATTATTGTTTTTTTACCCTCTAGTGCTCTCATAAATACTATTGGGACAAGATTCATCAATTAAGATCTTAATTCTAGATTAGATCCACACTGCTTTAACAATTGGAATAAGACATTAGGTGAATTAGGTTTCAATGAGAAAGTCATTCAGGATGCATAAAGGGGCAATTTATAAAATAGATGTTTCTTGAAATAAAATGCATATTTACAAGCAACCTGTGGAATGTATCAGTCATGAATTTTTTAAAATGCTAATCAAAATCATCTTAATAGTAATTTCTGCCTTAAGTTTATTTATTTAAAGAGGGTGAATTAATGACAAAAGAGAAAAGTAGATTTGATCAGGAGGAATTTTAAAATATCTTTACAGAAAATGAGACCCCCATAACTAAGCCACTGGACTCTGTGCCATGGTGTTTTCACTCAAGGAGCCCCAGAGTGGGGCCGATGAGAGCCCTCCCCACCCCAAGGGACCCAGTTCCAGCAGCTGACCTCCACAACTCAGCCGCCGCCATGCTCCAGACCACTTTCGACATGCTGGGGCCAAGCCTCACACATGAGCGAAGTCCCACAGAACCCAGGTAATGCAGAACTTTGTGACCTTGGACTCTGGGCTCAATGGGACCCAGTAGCAGAGATCCTCTGCTTGCTTCACCCAGTCTCCAGCGACCCAGGGGTCACACCCATAAGCCACCTCCTGCCAGCACCAGATAATTCTTTCATCAGTCACCCTTCAGAACTCACGGCTTCTTCTCCCAGAAGGGAGCATAAAATGGCCCCCATAACCATGCCACTGGACTCCATACCAGGCTGCTCTCACCTGGGACAACCCCAGAGGGGGAAGGTAAGAGCCCTCCCCGCCACAAGGGACCCAGCCTCAGCAGCCGGCCTCCACAACCCAACCACTGCCATGTTCCAGGCCACTTTCCGGATGCTTGGGCCAGGCTTCACATATGAGTGAACATATTCCTGGACCACGTGCTGCTTTCGCGGCTGCGCAACACATCATAAGACACCCCCTACATATTTTCCATAATTACCACACCTTATTTGATGGGGTTCAGACCGTAGGAGACAAACCATAGAGGGAAATATATACATATGCATATATACATATTTTCAGACATATATACCAAAGCTCACATCACCCAAACTTTAACAACATGTTAGTGATATCCTATAGAATATCTTAATGATTCCTGCCAAAATAGAATAATCTTCACACTGTTTTCTATATGAACTTTTTTTTGTATGCATGTTCAGCAGTTCTTCATAACAGACAATACAAAATATATTCTTTCGTTTATGTTTTGGGACAAGGATGGGGCTTAGGATGGAAACATCCAGAATTTGGTGGTGGGAAAGTGTAATGTTGGCGGGATTGTTGTTTGAATATTAAATGTAATCAAATACTGTGAAGTAACTTATAAAAAATAAAAAAATTACAACTGTGAGAACATATAGTGGAACACAAGTACTAGAATTAAGACTGATGTACTTTTTGTGGCCTTTTACTTTACCTAAAAAGTCAAATACTTAATAATATTGGTCAATTCTTAAAGCTCAAAGGTTTGTTCACATAATTGTATAAGAAAACTCCCAGCTATGTTAATGGACATGTTTCCAAAATAAATTGTAAGGTCAGAGAGTTATTGCAGTTATTATTAATATTCTTGCCTAGTATGTAACTGACCCTGGTTCAATTTAAGTACAACATATAGTACAGAAGTATTGACAGTAGTCATTGCTGAACAAGAAGCCAGGAAGAATCCTTCAATACAACTGGGTATGGCACAAAAACAGAAAGAAAAAGAAATGGTAATGTATGTGTAGTTTTACGTGTAACTATAAAATTATATATAGTGATGCATAATTATATAGAGTAATATATACTATTTTAGACCTTGATACTACATATGCATATATATTATATATACATATATACATATATATATATATAATCAGGGAGATACATCAAAGGGAAGTATGAATGCTTTGTATAAAGGAAGTCTGTGTCCTATCTCTGGAACTGCAAGGTCCCCCAAAGACCTTCAGGAGCAACCCCAGATCACCTCTGAATGTTCAACCCAATTAAAAAAAGAAAATTAGTGAATAATCGACCCTGGGATACCACCTTCCCCATGACAAGGCCCCAGGTGTCCTCTCAGACCCTGGGCCACCCAACCTCCCCAAGCACCTTCCTGATCATCCTCAACGCTGTGGCTGGTTTTCTCCCTCCCCCTAGTACCTGTAGAGGTCGTGGCCTCTGCAGAAATGAGCTTGGCCTACTTTGGGGTTGGCAACCTCTCATGTAGCCCCAGTTATTTTACCATACCCAGCAATCTGTTGTCACATATAAATCTCCATAACACTACAACAACATGACAAAAGAGCACAAATCCCAACCACACAGAGAGGCTGATGGAAAGAGCCCAGAAGCCACAAGAGGTGTTACACACAAATGTGAGCTCTCCAATAAAGAATTCAGAGAGGAAATATTGAAGATGTTCAATGAATTCAAAGAAATGGTGGGACAGATATCCAGTAAATTAAAGGAGGACATGGAAGAAACAATGGATTGGAGAATCAAGAGATTACAGGAAGATATGAGAGCAGAAATTGAAAATAGAAACACAGAAGTGTCACAAATAAAGGATTCGGTAGATGAAATAAAAAACTCAGCGTGTGCCCTCAACAGTAGAATGGCTATAGCCGGAGAAAGAATCAGTGATCTTGAAGATGAGCTGCAGTGATCCTACAAGCAAAAACAGTGTAAAGAGACCTCAAAATAGTTCCAGAGTGAATCAGAGTCCAAGGGCATATCTTTCCATTTTCATTTCCTCGAGTCCTCTTTTATTTTCTGAAGTAGCATTTTGTAGTTTTCTTTGTACAGGTCTTTTATGTCCTTAGTTAAACTGATTTCTAGGTACTTGATTTTCTGAGGCACATTTGTGAGTGGGATTGCCTTTTCCATGTCACTTTCTTCTCTCTAATTGTTTGTGTATATAAAAGCCATATACTTTTGGGTGTTGATTTTATAGCCTGCAACTTTACTATACAAGTCTATTGTTTCCAGGAGCTTCTTGGTAGAGGTCTTAGGGTTCTCTAAGTATAGTATCATATTATTTGCGAATAGTGAGAGCCTCATTTCTTCCTTTCCTACCTGGATGCCCTTAATATCTTTTTCTTGCCTAATCGCTATTGCAAGTACTTCCAGTACTATATCGAACAGTAGTGGAGAGAGTGGGCATACTTGTCTCGTCCCTGATCTTAGGGGGAAGACTCTCGATTTTTTTTTTTGCTTTTTAGGTCACACCTGACCATGCACAGGGGTTGTTCCTGGCTCTGCACTCAGGAATTACTCCTGGCAGTGCTCGGGGGACCATATGACATGCTGGGAATCAAACCCAGGTCAGCTACATGCAAGATAAATGCCTTACCTACTGTGCTATTGCTCCAGCCCCAGACTCTCAGTTTTTACCCATTGAGGATGATGCTTGCTTTAGGCTTGTGGTAGATGGCTTTAACTATATTGAGGAAAGTCCCCTCTATACCCATTTTGCATCCCCGGGATGAATCCCACTTGGTCATGGTGTATGATATTTTGATGAGTTGTTGAATTCTATTTGCTAGTATTCCATTGAGAATCTTCACATCTGTGTTCATCAGGGATATTGACCTGTAGTTTTCTTTTCTTGTGTCTTTGTTTCCTTTTGATATTAGGGAGATATAAGCCTAGTAGAAACTGTTTGAGAGAGTTTCTGCTTCTTGAATTTTCTGGAAAAGCTTGAGAAGAACTGTCAATAGGTCCTCTTTAAATATTTGGAAAAAAAATCGCTAGTGAATCCACCTGGACCTGGGCTGTTCTTTTTTGGGAAGACTTGATTACAGTTTCAATATCCTTGATGTTAATAGGACTATTCAGGTACTCTAGATATTTTTGATTCAGCCTTGGGAGATTATAGGAATCCAGGAATTTACCCATTTCTTCTTGGTTCTCTTGTTTCATGGTATACAGACTTTAAAAGTAGTCTCTGATGATCTTTTGAATTTCTTTGTTTTTTGCAGTGCTGTCCCCTTTTTCATTTCTGATTAGGTTTATTGGGGTTCTCTCTCTCTTTCTTTGAGAGTCTTGCTATGAATTATCAATCTTGTTTATTTTCTCAAAGAACCAGATCTTGGTTTCATTGATCTTTCAGATTGTTTTTTTGGTTTCCATGATTTCTCCTCTACGTTTTATGATCTTTTTCCTTCTACCTAATTTGGGCTCCATTTGTGGTCCTTTTCTAAGATCTTGAGCCATGAACTCAAGTTGTTTATGTGGGCCCTTTCTTCCTTCCTGAGAAATGCTTGTAAACTATAAATTTCCCCCTTAACACAGCTTTAGCTGCATCCCACCGGTACTGGTAGCTTGTGTCTTCATTCTCATTTGTTTCCAGGTATCTTTTATTTCTTCCTAATTTCTTTCCTGATCCACTAGTTGTTCAACATTGAGTTGTTTAATTTCCAGGTGTTTGATTTGTTTTTCTGCATCTGTCCCTGATTACCTTCTATCTTCAGTGCATCATGGTCTGAAAAGATAGTTGATGCAATATATCTTCCTGGTTCAGTTGAGGTATGCTTTGTGGCCAAGCACATGGTCTATTCTGGAAAATGTTCCAGGTGCACTGGAAAAGAATGAGTGTTTTGGGGGTGGTATAAATTCCTGTATAGATCTATTAGCCTTCTCTCTTCTATTTTTCCTTTGGGGCCTTTATTTCCTTGCTGAGTTTTAATCTTCTTGATCTATCCAGAGGTGATAAGATGGTGTTAAAGTCTCCAGCTACTGTTGTGCTGCTTGCAATGCCCTTCTCAAGGTCTATTAGCAGTTGTAGGTACTTGGCTGATCCCTCATTGGGTGCGTATACCTTAAGGAGTATGATTTCTTCCTGCTTTACATATCCTTGATTAATAAAAAATGACCTTAAACGTCCCTTGTAATCTTTTTCCACATGAAATCTATGTTGTCTGATACAGTTAAGGCCACCCCTGCTTTTCTGAAGGGATTGTTTTCTTGCAGTATTGTTTTCCATCCTTTTACTTTGAGTCTGTGTTTGTTCTGATTTTTCAGATGTGTTTCTTGTAGACAGCAGAATGTTGGGTTCTCTCTCGGAATCCATTTTACCACTCTGTGTCTCTTAATTGGTGAATTTAGACCAATGGCGTTGAGAGAGATTATTGTCACGGGGTTTTGTGTCATCTTTCTGTAAGTGTTTGTTGTGCTTGTAGGGTTTGTCTTGTCTTACAGTAGTCCCTTTAGCCCTTCTTTGAGGTTTGATTTTGAGTCTATGAAGTTCCTGAGCTGCTGTTTATCCACAAAATAGTGTACCTGTCCTTCAAGTTTGAGTGAGAGTTTAGCTGGATAGGGTATTCTTGGTGAAGTGTTCATTTCATTGAGTTTTTTCGCTATGTCCCACTATTGCTTTTGGGCTTGGAGGGTTTCCTCTGATAGGTCGGCTGTGAATCTTAGGGGTGCTCTTTTGTATGTGATTTCCTTCTTTGACCTCGCTGCTTGCCGTGTTGTGTCTCTATGTGTGGTACCCATCATTCCAACTGTGATATGTCTTGTAGTATTTTTGCTAGGGTCTGTTTTTAGCTGGCACCCTTCAGGCTCCTTGAATCTGGATGCCTTCATTGTCCAGCTCTGGGAACTTTTCAGCAAAGATTTTTTTTAACTGTGGTTTTTTCATTGGGATTATTTCCCTCTCCCTCTGGTACTCCAATGATTCTAATGTTATTCCTCTTGAAATCATCCCCTAGGACTCTGATTCCTCCCATTGTTTCTTGTTGCATGTGTAGGTTTCCTGCAGCTCATTTTCAAGTTCACTGATTCTGTCTTTGACTGTAGTCATTCTACTGTTGAGGGCACACACTGAGTTTTTTATTTCATCTACCGAATCCTTTATTTGTGACACTTCTGTGAGTAGCTTTTCAATTTCTGCTCTTATTTCTTCCTGTAATTTCTTGATTCTCCGATCCATTGTTTCTTCCATGCCCTCCTTTAATTTACTGGATATCTGTCCCACCATTTCTTTCAGTTCATTAAACATCTTCAATAGTTTTTCTCTGAATTCTTTATCAGAGATCTCACATTTGTGAGTAACGCCTGTTGAGGCTTCTGGATTCTTTACGTTGTCCTCTTCTCGTGGTGGAGATTTGCACTATTTCTTCATGTTGTGGTGGTATGGAGACTGAGGTGTGACGCCAGATTGCTGGGTATGGGTATAATTGGCCGTTGGCCCCCAAAGAGGCCAAGCCCACTTCTGCAGAGGCCAGCTCCCTGTGGCAGAGTTCACACCCACTGAAGCACTGTAGCTGGGGAGATGGGGCCAGGAAGGCTCACACAAACCTTGGTGGGGAACAAAATGGCAGTGGTGTTGGGGTTCAGCACGCTGCCCCCAGGGTTGCTGTTGCAGGAAGGGTGGCTGGCATGGTCTGGGTCCGAGAAGGTGGCTGGGATGTGGGAAGGGTGGGTTGGGAAGAGACATTATCTTTTCAATATTTGAAAGCATTCATAAACAAATTGGAAACAATGAAAAAAATAAAAAATTAAATGACAGAACTTTTCTTGAGACTATATAATTGTAAAAATAATTAACATACATATAGCATCCAGTATAAATCATTACAGTTCAAAACTCGAAAGAAACCTAGAGATAATGTCTAGGTCAGAAGAATGTACTTAAGTTTTCCTAAGAACTAGATGATTTATATCTTTCAAGGATAGAAGCACATGCTGTGGCCAGACAGAGTAAAGCACGTAAGGTGCTTGCCTTGCACATGTATGGTTGGTGTTCCATCCACTGCACCATAAGTCCCACCCCCCACGGTACACCAGAAATGATCCTTGCATGCAGAGTCAGGAGTAAGTCCTAAAGTAGAGCTGGGTGTGACCAATCCCCATGCCCCTTAAAAGACAACAAGCAAACAACAAAAAGAAACACATGCTACAGTGATGAGAAGAAAGTCACAAGGACAATTTGAAATGCAGGAGTGAAATCAGGGATTTCTGTCAGATTCTTGTATGACAGGAATCCAAGCACCACTTAAACATAGTATATGGAAACTATGTTTAGTATGACTATTCAGTGATACATAGAATTAATTGATGCCTAACACATATAAAATCATGTGCTATTCATCGGAAAAATGTTTCTAGTCAGGTGAGTAAAAATAGATTTTAAATTGCATGTACATGCACATAAGTTCAGTTAGCGTAAATTTGTAACTATAACAGTTAACCTCTCTTAGCAAACCTGTAAGACAGGAGCTATTACTAATTCCTTTTTATAGTAGAAAATGTGTTAACAGAGAATTTTTACAACTTTTCCAAAGACAGACACACTATATGACACTGGTGATTAGAATACAAAGAGCCTGACTCAACATGTCACAGAAATCATCATGCCATAGTTCAACTCAAGAGAGTCTGGGCATAATATTGAAAAGAATAAGGCAAATCACACTGCAGCAAAATCAATTTACGTCTAAGGATATTAATTTATCACTTCTTCCTCAAAAACAATCTAAAGAAAAATAGCCTTTGAGTCAGATATAGACAGTTTTCTTTACTCCAAATATGCCATATTCTCCTCTCTAAATTCTCGCGACTTTTGACATGTTGGAGAAATATTCATTCCTATCAAAAACTGCTAAACATAAAAATCTAGTCAAGTCATTCCATGAAAGCATTCAGGATGCAATGCCATGTTGTTTTCTCAGTATAGTTCCATTTACTCTTACTCGAGGCATAGACACACGCAACTTGAAGCTAAAAGTGCCATGTCAATAGCAGGAAGACAGGTGATCGGTGGGAGCCATCCCTGGCTCTATGCATAGGACTGAGTCCAGCAGGTTTTGGAAACTTAGGTGCAGTTCGGGTTCCAACTGGCATAGCTCCATATGAGGCGAGGACGTTACCCCCTGTTCTCTCTCTCTGGTCCCCTAGTTTGAGTTAATCAAAGTTAATGACTTCCTATTTAATCTCTGTCAATTCTTCTTCCCTTTTTTGATGCAGTTTCTTTTTGGAGATTTGTCTTCCACTGTGTCCTTACTTTGTCTCAGTTTTCTCTAGCACTGTTTCAGTTCCTGTATTTTCTTCTGATCTTTCATTCTACTTTTTTCTAGTATTTGTCATAGCTTATATCTCAATTTTCTCTATGCTCTATATTTACATAAATTTTCCTATTGTATCTATTAAAATCATTTTATATAGCTAAACATGACCAAATATGCCACATTTTAATTATTTTAAACATATTAATGCTAAATATATTATATAGCAGATATTATAATTATTATGATTGTTGTCAGCTGAAATAATTTTTTTGTAAGTGCCACCATAATGTATTTTATACTGAACACTGCAAATGATGCACTGCTTCTATATAGGCAACATGAATCTTTAAACATACCAATAGTATCTCGCCCGCACAGCAAAGCCTGGCAAGCTATCCATGACATATTCAATATGCCAAAAACAGTAACAAGTGTCACAATTTGTTGTGAGATGTTACTGGTGCCCGCTCGAGCAAATTGATGAACAACAGGAGGACTGTGCTACAGTGCTACAATTATAGTTAATATAGTTATAGTAGTGTTCATTATCGTATATTATGATTACAAAGAGCAATACATGCTATATATACTATATTATATTGCAATACATGCTATATATACTATATAATATTGCACAGCGGGTAGGGCATTTGCCTTGCATGTGGCTGACCCGGGTTTGATTCTTTCACCCCTCTCGGAGAGCCCGGCAATCTACCGAGAGTATCATGCCTGCCCAGCAGAGCCTGGGAAGCTCCCTGTGACGTACTCGATATGCCAAAAACAGTAACAACAGGTCTCACAATAGAGACGTTACTGTTGCCCACTTGAGCAAACGATGAACAGTGGGAGAACAGTGCTATAGTGCTACATACATAACCCATTGTACATATATTATATGCATATGCCATTTATAAATATATGGGCAAATGCACATAAATTTAAATTATATTAATAAGTAAAAGAAGACAATATGAAAAGAGAACATATTGTATTATACTATTCAACATTCTGAAAAAGTCAAAATTACAGAGGCAAGAATATCAGTGAGCAGCGGGAGGGGAAGAATAGGTGGAGCACAGAGGATTTTCAGTGCAGTAGAGCTACGTGGTGTGATGCCGTAATGATGGATGCATGCCATTATATATGAAGATGTGTCAATGTAGGTTCATTAGTTGTAACAAATGTACCACTTTAGTGAGAGATGTTGATAAAAAGAGAGGCCAGGCCAGTGTAAAGGCAAGGAATACACCAAAAATCTCTGTAGCTTCATTTCAATTTTGCTGTGAACTTTGAAATATTCTATTTTTTTCTTACAAAAAAACAAATTTCAAATATCTTCAGGTTTTGTTAAAAATTAAAATCTAATGAGAATTATCACAAAGTATGAATTGGGGGGAGCACTCTCTGGAGATGGACTTTAATCTTTAATAATGTTATTTTAAAAATATTGACAAACAAAGTCCCTTAATAAAGTTTACTACTTTTAGAAATAACAAAAATTAGAATATATAGCTAACAGAATCTGAGGACCATAAATATCGTAAGTTTGGTTGTAAGCAAATATAAAAGTGTAAATCAATTATGTAGTAAAATGACTGGGTTCCTACACACCCAGCACAGGAAGCAAATTTAAAAGTCATCCCTAGTCAAGCATCTGTTATGCTTTATACCTACCACTGTATGTGTCCCACTTAGATGTTAGATATGATGTGAGTGCTTCAGAAATCTGGAAGTTTATTTCTCCTAAGCAAATTTATTTTTGGACAGTTCAAATCCCAGTGAAAATTTTCCTTTAAATCATTAGAATAAAGTGTATCTTTCATCTTCTTTTCAGTAAAGGTGAATTCCTTCAAATGAATTATTTCCATAATCCCTTGCATGGTCTGCTTTATTAACATCATAGCAAGGAAATCCACTAGGACCATATAACCTTCAATTTTGATAGTGGACCATAAATTGCATAATTTGTTGACAACATTGACGAGGAATACGATCGACTGGTTCAGCACCTCCATGATTGTGCAAGGAGCGCCAAGAGAGAGATAGCCACAAAAAAAAAAAAAAAACGCATGTCTTCGAACACTCTTGAGCTTATTCGCCAACATGGTTTGGCGCATGCCTCAGGGAACTGCAAGCTAACGTCTGAGCTCACAAAGCACTGCAGAGATGCGACCAAAGAAGACCTCAAAGAGAGAAGAGCAGAAGTGCTGGTAGATGCGGCAGAAGCCAGGAAAAGTATTTGTAATACCCGCCTGTCCTTCGCCAACTACAAGACCAAAATGACTGCCCTCCCATGTCCTGATGGATCCATCACATCCTCCGGAACAGCAATGGAGAAGATTATCCATGACTTCTACTCAAATCTCTTCGATAGCCATGTCCACTTGCCGACATACCAAGTTCCACAGGATGGATATGTCATTCCCAACATTCTCCCTTCTGAAATCCGACACGCCATTTCGTCAGTAAAGAAACGAACAGCACCCAGCCCAGAGAAGGTCAGACCTGAACACCTGAAGAACCTGTGGTCAGTACTAATAGATACACTGGCTCGGCTCTTCACACAGTACCTGTCTGAATGCAAGGTTCCGTCCCAATGGAAAACCAGCAGGACTGTACTACTGTACAAGAAGGGAGACATCCATGACATTGGCAACTATCGCCCGATCTGCCTATTGTCTGTCATCTACAAGTTGTTCACTCGAGTCATCCTAAATAGGATTGGCAGAACACTAGATGAAGGACAATCATGCGAGCAAGCAGGGTTCCGCAAAGGATTCAGCACCATCAACCATATCCACACGATAACCAAGCTCATTGAGGTTTCTCAGGAGTTCAAGATGCCACTCTGTCTAACATTCAGTGATATAAAGAAGGCCTTTGATCCTGTTGAGACGGAAGGGGTCATTGAAGCCCTAGCCAATCAGGGCATTCAAGTCCAATACATCAGGATCCTCCGTGAGCTCTATTGCGGATTCACTACCAGGATCTCACCATTCTACAAAGAAGTGATCGTTGATGTCAAGAGACGGGTTCGGCAGGGTGATACCATTTCACCGAAACTCTTCAGTGCCACCCTCGAGAACATCATGCGACGACTGGAATGGGAAGGAATGGGAGTGAAGATAGATGGTCGGCAACTACACCACCTCCGCTTTGCTGATGACATTGTTTTAATAACACCAAACATCAGCCAAGCGGCACAAATGCTGGCCGACTTTGACCGTGAGTGTGGAAAGGTAGGACTACAGCTGAATCTTACGAAGACAATGTTTATGAGAAACAGTCTTGTTCCTGATGCCCCATTCGCTCTCAACGGAACGACCATCTCTGAATGCAACAGCTATGTGTACCTAGGTCAAGCAGTCAACATGACAAATGACCTGGCACCTGAGCTGCGCAGGAGGAAGAGAGCAGCTTGGAAAGCCTTCAAGAGCATCAAAGAAATAGCTAAGAGGACGAATAACCTCCAACTCTGGGCACATCTCTTTGATTCCACTGTTCTTCCTGCATTAACATATGCCTCAGAGATCTGGGCCCTACATAAACAGGATGAGAATGCTATTTGGGTCTCCCAAAGAGGAATTGAAAGAGCTATGCTTGGAATATCACGTTTCACTCAAATGAGAGAAAGAATCTGGAGTTCCGACATCCGTCGACAATCAAGAATCAGGGACGCTGTCTCGTTTGCCAAGGTATCAAAAATCAGATGGGCTGGTCACGTAATGATATTTAAAGACAACGGTGGTCTAGAGCTGTTACCGACTGGATCCCACGGGATGTCAAAAGACCGTGTGGCTGCCCACCTACTAGATGGTCAGACTTCTTCATCAAGATCATGAATGATCGGTTTGAGGCTCTTCATGTTCCCAGAGCGGACAGATGCCATTGGGCTACACTAGCACGCGACAGGGACAAATGGAGATGTTACTGGTGCCCGCTCGAGCAAATGGACCACTAACGGGAAGTTAAGTGATTAAGTGATTAAGTGTCATTTCTGAGTGAATATACAAAATTTTATGTAAGAAGTAGAAAATGGTAAGTATGGCATGTGAATTAAAACAGATTTTATTTCTAACATTTTGTATTTGTTAAGTTCTTTGAGATACCGGAATATTCAAAATAAAAAAATGATTCATTTATTTCCAGATTTTATAGATCATGGCTTATATAAAGTCATGGAAATTTTCTACCATGGTTTTAAGAGTGTGATAAATCATTTTTACTCCTCAAAGATACTATACATACTTGAAAAGTAGTTGTTGTCAATTTTAAAATAATTACCATTTAGTAAATCATTCCAGATAGTTCACTGATTTCCTATTATAATTCCAGAAGGTATGAATGTAATTGCAACCAAGAAAAATTCCCATTCTTTCAGAATTTCAGAATACTTGCTATTAATGTGAGATATCATATGATATAAATGCAAAAAATGTAAATTAAGTAAATAGCAATATTAAATGATGTTGACATTTAAAAAGTTGTATGGAGGGGATTCTCTGAAGTTGTTTCTATCTCTAGAGGCCCCTGTACTTGAGGTTTAAAAAGTTAAAATAGGCACTTTGGAGCTTGTACTCAGGTTAAAATTCTACAAACATCTATTTTTGTCAGAGCATCATCTTATATTTTTAAGGTGCCTTTCGATGTACTAATAAGTATTTCATGAAAACAATCTTCCCTGTTCAGTTGGTGAATTGGCGATAACTAGATAAGTCATATTTTAAATAAAATCTCTGGGATGGGACTGCATCCAACCTAGTTTGCAATCTGCCTATATATTTTACACGGTTAATGCACAAATTATCATTTAACCAGTCTTGTCAGAACTTGTTAACTCAGCTTAAATTAGGCTTTTAAACCTAAAAATGGAAGATTTACCCAAAGATTTTAATTCAGCTTATTTTTCTTTAATTACTTGACTTTCGAATAAAATATAAACACAAAGGACTTAACAGAGGAGACCATGAAAAAAACAGCAGATATTATTTCCTCTGCTAAACCTTAAAATAATTGAAGCATGAATTAACTCTTTAACTTAAATATGTGTTTTTTTTGTATATTACATTTTAGTTGTTGTTCAAGGCCTAACAAAATCAATAAAACATTAATAAAGTATGAATGAATACATGAATGAATAAAAGCAAAGATAAAAAATGAAATTCTAGGGTATGCATAATCAACTCCCCAATTTATGCTGAAATGCCTTTATCGAAATATTTTATCACTAAACTTCTGCAGCTCTGTTTACTCACATGTAAAATAAGGGAAAATAACACCCGCTTCATAATAATCTAACAATGAAGATCATTATTAACTTGAGAAGATACTAAGTAATTGATACTTATAAGTACTTCATTTCACTTAGCCTTCAGAATGCTGTACCTTGATAATTTCAATAGATGAAGATATCTATACTGTTCATATTCTTATAGCTGGTAAGAAGAGTAATTAGGACAAAAACTCAGGATATTCTAATTCTATGCCTAAGTTCTCTCCAGTAAACTAGAACACCATTTCACAGAACTCAATTTATTTATTGTCACCTTCTATGATTATGGATAAAATACATCTATTAAATACTAATCTGGAAAAAATAATGTTACAAAATTGGAATGTATCCATTTATTTAACAGACAACAAATGTACCATTTGTAATTTGCCATGTATAATGTACTGTTCTAGATCAAGATAAGAGATAAATTGGGGGTATGGTGTCACCAGCAGGTCAATCTGTACCTGTGAGGAGAGTGCATCAGCAGCCTGATGGCGCCTTCAGACTTCCAGATACCCCAAAATTGCTGCTGTGCCTCTGGCCAGACCCCAAAAACTTGGGGCAAAGTTTACCAAGAAAATAAACGAGCAAAAGTTAGGTATGTGGGAGACACACCCACAAACCACCTCTGGCTCAGCTATATAATTGGAGGCATTGCCTCTCTGGTTCCTGATTGAACTGCTTAATGGCCATGATTCCAGAGACTCAGAAACAAATCTCAAAACCCAACAGCTTTTGGCAGAAATGCATCCGCTCCCTGCGGATGCATTTCTGCCAAAAGCTGTTGGGTTTAGTAGGTTACCGACACTGGGCCAACCCAGGTGGGAATAGGTTTCGTGCCTTGGCCTGTTCCCCCTGGCGGCCTGGTGGCCACAATCCTCCAGAATGGACAGTCAGGTTTGGGCCCATAGTGATGAGACAGGTGGGGCCGCACGGGATTGGGGTGGAGCTGGCCCTTTCCTCCCCACCCCAATGAGACCCTGAGTTGCCGCCAATGAACGGCCTCTCTGGCTCCTGATCAAGCTGCTTAACGGCCATGATCCCAGAGACTCAGAAACAAATCTCAAAACACAGTGGCTTTTGGAAGAAATGCGTCTGGACCCCACAGTACGTTGTCCCTCGCCTGCTCCCCCTTGGCGACTTGGTGGCCAACATCTGCCAGAAGCCATTGGACAGTTAGGTTTGGGCCCACAGTGACAAGACATGTGGGGCCTCATGGGATGGGGATGGAGCTGGGCCTTTCTTCCCCCCACCAACGAGACCGTGAGTCGCCACCCATGAAAGGCCTCTCTGGCTCCTGATCAAGCTGTTTAATGGCCATGATCCCAGAGACTCAGAAACGAATCCCAGAACCCAAAGGCTTTTGGCAGAAATGCATCCGCTCCCTGCAGTAGGTTACTGGTGCTGGGCCACTCGAGGTGGTGATAGGTTTCGTGCCTTGGCCTGTGCCCCTGGTGGCCCGGTGGCTGCCGTCCATCAGAGGCTATTGGACAGTCAGGTTTGGGCCTGCAGTGACGACACACGTGGGGCCTCAGGGATGGGGATGGAACTGGCTCTTTCCTCCCCACCTCAATGAGACCCCGAGTCATAGCCCTTGAATGGCCTCTTAAGGCTCCTGATCAAGCTGCTTAATGGCCATGATCCCAGAGACTAAGAAACAAATCTTGAAACCCAGCGGCTTTTGGCAGAAATGTGTCTGAACCCTGCAGTAAGTTACTGTTGCCGGGTCACCCCAGGGGGGAAAGGGTGCTGTCCCACTGCCTGCTCCCCCTTGGAGGCTTGGTGGCCACCATCTGCCAGAGCCCACTGGACAGTCAGGTTTGGGCCCTCAGTGACGAGATACGTGGGGTCTCATGGAATGGGGGTGGAGCCAGCCCTTTCCTCTCCACCCCAATGAGACCTCAAGTCGCTGCCTACAAATGGCCTTTCTGGCTCCTGATATAGCTGCTTAATGGCTGTGATCCCAGAGACTCAGGAACAAATCTCGGAACCCAACAGATTTTGGCAGAATTCCCTCCAGATTTAAATATTAAAATTTCAGAATTTCAAAATTGTGCAGCCACTACAGCAACCACGTGACATCATATGTTATTCTTAACCAGCAATAGAAAACAAATTGATTACTGTTGCCTTTTCAGCAGATCTGAGTGTTCAGGTAAAATCCTAAATAATAATGGTGGGTCTGGTGTCAAAATATTGAATGTGATCAAATTATAGAGAGAGTAATGTGGAAATCATCTGCCCCACAGCTGGGACAGTTTGGGATGGGGGTATACCGGGGTTTTTGGTGGTGGAGAATGGGCACTGGTGAAGGTAAGGAAAGTAAGGTGGAGTTCATGCCCTATTCAATCAGCTAATCAGGGGCAGAATAAATAGCAGTTCTCCTACATAAAAAAAGAAAGAAAATCACTTCCAAAAAGGTGGCACCACCTTTGACTCCACACAGGTAATAGCTATGCCAATGTGCTGTTACATCTTAACCACCAACTGGGTTTCACAACATTTGTTATTAAAATAAACTTTTTGAGAGTCTCAAAAAAAAGATAAGAGATAAAGTAGAAAACAAAAATGGACTTGAACATATAGATGTTTCACATTTGATTATGCATATGTATGTATATATATGGACATATATATGTAAATGCATGTACATATTAGGTTCTTGGATATAATTTCGAGCTGAGAGAGCTTGTTCTATCTTAAATGGTTTTGTTAGCTTGACAACTCTTGGTAACTATATTGTAAACCATAATGCTCAAAAGGAGAGAGAGTGAAGAAAATTACCCGCCACAGAGGTAGGCTCGGAGGGAGTTTGCAGGAAAGAAACTGGGGACATTGATGATGGGAAATATACACTGGTAGAGGGATGAGTGTTGGAACATTGTGTGACTGAAACCCAACCATGGCAATTTTGTAACTGGTATCTCATGGTGATTCGATAGCACTGCACTATAGCGTTCTCCTCCCGTTGTTCATCGATTTGATCGAGCAGGCCCAGTAAAGTCTCCATGGTGAGACTTGTTGTTACTGTGTTTGGCATATGGAATATGACATGGGTAGCTTGCCAGGCTTTGCCTTGAGTGATTTAATAACATTTAAAAAATGTCTCATTAGGAATGTTCTACGTGAGTGTGGGATAAATTCAGCAAAGGGCTGATGAACAAAAAACAAATTCAAGTTATACATTATTTATGCAGAGAAAATCACCAAGAAACATGAGGGATAAAACTCTAGACACATATGAATAGTAAAAACAGATCAATATGCTGGAACCCCTTGAGCAAGGAGAAGAATAAAGAACAGAAATCAGGGCCAAACTATGTAAAGTCTTTCCAGGAAAATTGTAGCAGGTTATAAAATGGTATCAGATAGAAAGGCAAATTCTTTTTATTTTTTTAGCCAAAATTAGAATTTTATTTTTATATCATATCACTAGCCTTTACCTTATCTCCAAAATCAAATGTAGAACTGTATTTCTTTTTTTCAAAAAATATTTTTAAAGATTTTTTAATTGAATAACTGTGAGATAGACCCTTACAAAGCTGTTCATGATTAGGTTTCAGTTACAGAGTGCTCCAACATCCATCCCTCTTCCAATATAATTTCCCTTAGACTCTGGGCTCCACTCTGGGACCTGGGAGCAGAGATCCTCTGCCTTCTTCCCCCAGTCTCCAGCGACATATATATATATATATACATATATATATGCATATATATAGATATATATCTATATATATATATATATATATATATATGGGGCAGAGCGATAGCACAGTGGCAGCCTTGCACACAGATGACCCTGGCTGACCCCTGTTCGACTCCTCTGCAAGCTACGGAGAGTATCGCACCCGCACAGCAAAGCCTGGCAAGCTAACCGTGATGTATTCAATATGCCAAAAACAGAAACAAGTCTCACAATGGCGACGTTACTTATGCCCACTTGAGCAAATCAATGAACAATGGGAGGACAGTGCTATACAGTGCTATACATATATATGCCTAGATACATATTTGCAGACATATATACGAAAGCTCACATCACCCAAGTTTTAACAACACGTTAGTGATATCTTATAGAGTGTCTTAATGGCTCCTGCCAAAATAGAACAATCTTCACAGTTTTCCATATAAACACTCTTTTGTAAGAATGTTCAGCAGCTCTTCATAACAAAAAAAAACAAACACTGTCCTCCCGTTGTTCATCGATTTGCTCGAACTGGCACCAGTAATGTCTCCATTGTGAGAATCTCTCTTCATAACAAACAATACAAAATATATTCTTCTTTTATGTTTTGGGACAGGTATTGGGGCTTGGGATGGAAACATCCTGAATTTGGTGTTGGGAAGGTGTAATGGTGGCGGGATTGGTGTTTTAATATAATTATAATCGAATATTGTGGAGTGACTTATAAATGAATAAATATTTAAAAAGAAGTCCACCAGTGTACATTTCTCAGCACTTGTCCCCAGTTTCTCTCCAATCACCCCCTACCCTGCCCCCAGCCTGCGTCTGTGGCAGGCATTCTCTCTGTCTCTGTCTCTGTCCTCTGTCTCTGTCTCTGTTTCTGTCTCATCTCTCTCTCCTCCCCACCCTTGTCCTCTGAATTTCCCTCTCCCCATCCCCCTCCTCCTCTCCTACTCCCCCTCCCACTCCCCCTCCTCCTCTCCTCTCCCTTTCACTTATTTTGGACTTTGGATTCCTCCTATAACCTCCCCAGGCTGAACCAAGAACACCTGGAAAATTGAAATGAGCAAACATACAAATATCTAAAGATAAATAAGCTCTATCTATGTGTTCTGCTAATAATCACAGAACATAAACCTACTTTTATATTCTTAAACATGAGTGATAATAATGTACCTTTTATAGTCAATGTTGATTGTTTGTTCTCGGTCACTGGGCAGGGTGCTTGCAATGGTGCCCTGCCCCTGCCACGGACAAGACCCCCAGCACCAAAATATGAATATATATATATACCAAATACATTGACTCGGTACATTTTGTTGGACAGCAGATTTGTGCAACTCTTCAGTAGCTTGGATTTGCAGGTGAGACTTAGGAACAGTACATAATAACAGAAGATATCAACTGGAACTTAAATCAGCTGTCTTTTGCCAAGAGTCCTGGTGCTGGTACTGGTCTCATTGGCTGGCAGCCTTCACGGCAACTTTACCACCTCTTCCATTACCGCACCTCTAGAGCAGTAGCACCACAACTGCATTCTGTATTGCGTCTTTCTTCTCTTGAACATCTTAGCAGTGGTTATCAGTAAGGAAGGTGAACACAATAATATTGATTTTGTTTAAAATAAGTTTTGTAGGTATGGACAAACAAACAAACACTGTCCTCCTGTTGTTCATCGATTTGCTCGTGTGGGCCCAGTAACATCTCCATTTTGAGACGTGTTGTTACTGTGTTTGGCGTACTGAATACGTCACGAGTACCTTGCCAGGCTTTGCCATGTGAGCGAGATACTCTCGGTTTCTTGCCAGGCTCTATGAGAGGGGCGGAGGAATCAAACCCGGCTCGGCCGGGCTGGCTGCGCGCAAGGCAAATGCCCTACCTCTGTGCTACATGCGGATATTATATTGCTGTTCTCCAAGTGTTTGCAGGGCCAAATGCCAGGTATTTGCAGAGCAGCTCTGCAATCTGAATCTCAAGTTCATTTCTTATATAGTTCACATTTATGTTAGAGCATGGTTCTATTCTGCTTTAAACAATCAAGCCTATTAATTATGTTCCGATAATTGCCTCTCTGAGAAATGTCAAATAATTTTATTTCAAATGAGTTTCTCCTATATTGTTTCAGGCATTCATTTTGCTGTTGGTTAAACTGTACTTATAAAATCCATGTGTCTATGTGAACCTAGTAAATTAGTTTTGAAGATAGAACTACAGTTACACTTACTGAAGAAAGCTGTTACCCTTTTGATAGAAAATTAAAATTTTATTTTAATTTTAATATGAATAGTATTTATTCTCCAGAGTTTTGGGTCTCAACAATTTGAAATCAATGTGCCAATAGGATAGATCCTACTGGAAGCTCTGAGAAGCAGGTCTAGCTCTAGCTTTAGAGAGGCGCTATATATAAATATATATATATATATTTATACACATATTTATGTGTATATGTATATATATGTAATTCTTGTTAACTATTTGGAATCTTTTTGCTCTGTGACTTAAAGATGCATAATTTCTCTTTTGTATATGCCATTTTCTCTTCTTATAAGGACACTGGTCACTGGATATAGGACAATCTTGTTAATTAAATGCTTTTAATTTAGCAGCTAGAGAGACAGTACAGTGGATAGGAGATTTGCCTTAAACACAACTGGCCCATTTTCTATCCCTAGAACCACATATGATCTCTTGGCACCACCACAGTGAACCCTGACCACAGAACCAGGCATAAGCCCCTAGCATACACCTTATTAACGTGTATTCTAGGTATTCTCTCTGGCCCCATCCTTAAATTTTATTTTTTAGCTGATATACTTCAACATGCTTTACATGGAGTTTTTAAAGTTGATTTCTAGGAACTTAAATTTTGTTATAAAATGCTATTTTTAAAACTATTTTTTTCTCAAATTTGTTCTTTTATTTCCCTCAAATTCCTTGAATTTATATAGAAGTGCAGTAAGAATTTGTATATTTTCTATCATGCCACTCTACTCTTTACTATTTATGTTATTTTAGTGTAGCTTTTATAATTTCTAGTTCATACTATCATACCAGGGCTGGAGCAATAGTACAGTGGGCATTTGCCCTGCACGCAGCCAACCCGGGCTTGATTCCTCTGTCCCTCTCAGAGAGCCCAGCAAGCTACCAAGAGCTCCTAGCTTGCATGGCAAAGCCTTGCAAGCTCCCTGTGGTGTACTTGATATGCAAAAAGCAGTAACAAGTCTCACAGTGGAGAGGTTACTAGTGCCCGCTCAAGCAAATCGATGAACAAGGGGAGGACAGTGCTACAGTGCTACTGTCATACCGTATTCAAATGGTGGTAGCCTTTAATTTTGATAAGAATGGATTGAATCTTGTCAAAACCTTTATATATCCATCTACAGACATGATTTTATGCTTTTTAACCTTTCCTTTGCCTGTGCGGTATGTTGCATTGACTTATGTTTAACCATTCTTGCATCCTGGGACTAAATCCTACTCAGTTGTGTGTATTATTTTTTAATACATAGTTGAATTTGATTTGTGAATATTTTGTTGAGAATATTTGCATCTACATTCGAAATATCTATTCCAATTTGTGTCATGTGTGTTGTGTGTATAAAAGAAAGAATCGTCTCTGTCATCTCATTATACCAGAGAAATATTGATCTTTTTATTTATTAAATAGTTTAGGTAATATATTAAAGTAGGTAATAGGTGTATAGGTAATATTTATTTTGAAGGCTTTGCAGAATTCACTAGTGAAATACTCTGATTTGGGGCTTTTATTTTGGGGGAGAATTTTGACTAATTTTACAATTTCCTGGTTACAATGGATCTGTTCAGGTTTTCTGTTTTCTCATGATTCAGCATATAAGCTCCTGAGAATTTGTTCATTTCCAGTCAGTTCCAAAGTTATTGATAAAAAATTTGTTCTTAATAGTCTCACTGTGTCTTTGTATTTTAGAAATGTCTGTTGTAATTTCTGCCACTTCATTTATGAGCCTATTTGCTAAAGCCTTTATTTTTCTGTTCATAGAAGTTCTAGCTAAGGAGTTAACTTTTTTTTTATAATTTTAAAAGAAAAAACTCCTAGCTCCATTAATCTTTTGCATTGTATTTTTAAACTGCATGTTATTTTTTATTCCTGCTGTATCTTAAAAATATTTTACTTCTTATCTTGGGTTTTATTTATTCTTCTATTTCTAATTTCTTTAGCGCCACTTTAGTTGGTATTTGAGATTCCTCTTCTTTTCTCATATAAACATCGATTGCTATGTTTTTCTCATATAAGAATCTATTGATATAAACTTCATAGCAGCCATTGCTATGAACTTAACTTTCTTAGGATTATCATGGTATAATATTATTCTCAAATAACTGCATTCAATTAAATGCTTCTTTCTTTTTAAGCAATATGAAGTTCTGCATTAGGGACAAAATAGATGGTACATGAAATTATTTTTGCAAAGTGAAATTTGTATAGAAATAAAAAAATTGTTGAATGATTTCACTCATGTGGAATATAAATAAAACAAATGTACTGGTAAAAAAAAAACAACTTGAGAATAGATGAAAAATATAATGGTTACCAGAGACAAAGGTGTGAGTACAAAAATGAGCAGAGAAATTGGGTAGTGAGATGGTACTGGAACTACAGTCATTGATTCAACGAATATTTTATATATATAATGTTTTATATATATATACACACATGTGTGTGTGCACTAGGGCATATCTCTAAAATTCAAATTGCACACAAATCATAAATCACTTAGTGGGTAAAAGATAATCTGTATAAAATAGAAGAGATTGAGTGTTGACTGGATTTTTATTATAACAACAGTCATGACTAACCAAAAAGATTTCCAGGTGGTCAAATTAAAATCTTTTTGTTCAGGTATTGTCTTGCCACTGGTTATCTTTGTGTTTTTAGAGACATCATTTAAGTATACTTATTCGCAAAGATTTCACCTATAAACACCCTACCAGCTGTGTGATCACACAGCAGGTAGGGTGTTTGCCTTGCATGCGGCCAACCTAGGTAAGATTCCCAGCATCCCATACGGTTCCCTCCCCCCCCCCCCCCGAGCACCACCAGGAGTAATTCCTGAGTGCATGAGCCAGGAGTAACCCCTGTGCATCACTGGGTGTGACCCCCCCAAAAAAATATTCTCCTATAAAACAAGAAGACTTTAGTAAATTATATGTAACTCTTATCCAGTAGAATAATTCTGTTCCTATAAAATATTCATATTTTAAAAAATAATTTGTCATGTAAGAGCAAATTTTAATATATTACTAGTTTAATAACTCAATAATGGCCAAAAATTTATTTAACATTTTTACTCTTTCTGGCTTATTCTATACTCTAAATATCCATAAATTTGAATAACACTGACTTTCCATGTTCCTCAGAAAACCTAGCAGGGTATAATTTTCTTATTACTCTTCAACTATGCTTTTTTCCTTGATCAGTGATTCCTATAACTGTCAAGAAGATTAATGAAGAGTTTTATTCCAATTTGAGAGATTGTTCATACAACTAAATGATGATGTAAGATAATCTACAAATTGTAATGAACAAAACTAAAATGCTATTTTTCAAAATTATCAAATAATTCAAGTGATAAAAATTACTGCATATTTATATCACTGATGATATTTTAATGTATTCTAAATTATATCTTTAATTCAAAAATTCTTTCCTCAGTGTATATTCAGTTCATATACTCCTTCAGTACACAGATATAGAGTTCACCAATTCTCATGGTGCTTACAAACTAATGAGGAAAAATATAATAGAAATTAATAAAGCACTAGTAAATTTTAATTGCTATTATAATAAATGCTTCAGTGAACCAATCTTAGAATACAATGAAACTATATAAGGTAAGTCCCTAAACAAATTAAATATGACACAGAGATATCTCTGAGGAAATTATACATAAAATGTAGAACTCTCTCTCTCTCACACACAGAAACACACACACTGATTTAAATTTAAATTTTTATTGTGTTACTACCATATCCCTTCAAGTCTGAGAGGCTCTGTGAAGATCATAAAAAGCATCACTCTATGTAAGAGATTTATGTAATCAAAAACGAAAGCCACTTGCAAAGTATTGACGATCATGCTACCATCCGCAGCAATCCCCAAGCACAGAGCTAGGAGTAGCCCTGACAGGTGCAGCCCCCAAACAGCAATAAAGCAACGACTTCTGGCATTCGTTATATGATATGAAATATGTTTAAGTTCTGATTCCCCTGGGAAGATAGTACAGTGGGTAAGATGCACGTCTAGCACACACCACACTGGGCTTGATGAATGCCATCACATGGTCCCTCATGCATCACTGGGTGCAGTTATGAATGCTCCCAGCTGTTCTAGGATGACGTACGTCTTTCTGGCACCTCGGGGCATGAACTACTCTTATACTGAGCCATTGGCAGGTATCTTGCAAGATAAAAAAAAAGTAAAAATAATTATTTAAAAAAAAACCTCTAAAGCATCTCATAAATAAATTCAGATCTTATGTAAGCAGGCTTTCTGAAATCTAGGAGAACGAGAATACAACTCTGGGTAATATGAGGGCCAAAAGATAGTAGAGTACTTGTAAGGGGCTGACCTGGGTTAAATCAGCAGCATCCCAAATAGTGTCCTAGCACCAGGAGAAGTAAGCCCTGAGCACTACAAAATGTGGCTCAATTTCACCTCCCACCCGCAACACACAAACTCCAGAAATCAGGATGAATAGAAGTCAGTGAAAGAATGAATGTTTGCCAAATCAGTCTTTTTTATCTGGTATTGGTGACTAGGTTTTTAATGTGTTTGTTTGCTGCTGTAACTGTTCCTTGATTTTTTTAGGTCCCATGAAGCTTTATACTGAGACTCTCCTAAGAGTTGTCACCAGTTTTTCTTTGTCTATATTTCATTTTCCATCTTGATTATGGGATCCCCGAGAATCTTAAATTTTTCTAGACCAGCATTTCCCAATTGGGACTGATAGAGAACCATGGACCACAGGATGCTCTTGATCACTTGATTACTTGATCCCTCATTATTCATCGAGTTACTTGAGCAGGTGCCAGTAACGTCTCCATTCATCCCTGTTGCATGCTAGCATAGCCCAATGGCATCTGTTTATTCTAGGAACATTCAGAGCCTCAAACTGATCATTCAGGGTCTTGACGAAGAAGTCTGACCATCTTGTAGGTGGGCGTCCACAAGCTCTTTTGACATCCCGTGGAATCCAGTCAGTAATGGCTCTAGCCCAGCGGTTGTCTGTAAACCTCATTACGTGTCCAACCCATCTGATTTTTGATGCCTTGGCAAATAAGACAGCGTCCCTGATTCTTGAGCATTGACGGAGATCAAATCTCCGGATTCTATCTTTCATTTGAGTGAATCGTGATATTCCAAGCATAGCTCTTTTGATTATTCTTTGAGAGACACCAATAGCATTCTCATCCTGTTTTTATAGGGCCCAGGTCTCTGAGGCATATGTTAATGCAGGAAGAACAGTGGAATCGAAGAGATGTGCTCGTAGCTGGAGGTTCTTTGTCCTCTTAGTTATTTTTTCAATGTTCTTGAAGGCATTCCAAGCTGCTCTCTTCCTCCTGCGCAACTCAGGTGCCAGGTCTTTCATCATGTTGATTTCTCAACCTAGGTATCTATAACTGTTGCATTCAGAGATGGTGGTTCCATTGAGAGTGAATGGAGCGTCAGGAATGAGGCTGTTTCTCATAAACATTGTCTTTGTAAGATCCAGCTGTAGTCTGACCTTTCCACACTCATGGTCGAAGTAGGTCAGCATTTGTGCCGCTTGGCTGATGTTTGGTGTTATTAGAACGATGTCATCAGCAAAGCAGAGGTGATGTAGTTGCCAACCATCTATATTTACTCCCATGTTTTCCCATTCCAGTCATCGCATGATGTTCTCGAGGGTGGCACTGAAGACTTTTGGTGAAATGGTATCACCCTGACGAACCCCTATCTTGACATGGATGATTAGTTCTTTGTAGAATGGTGAGATCCTGGTAGTGAATTCATAATAATGCTCACGAAGGATCCTGATGTATTGAGTTTGTACGCCCTGATTGGCTAGGGCTTCTATGACCGCTTCCATCTCAATAGAATCAAAAGCCTTCTTTAAATCAATGAACGTTAGACAGAGCAGCATCTTGAACTCCTTAGAAACCTCAATGAGCTTAGTAATCATGTGGATATGGTCGATGGTACTGAATCCTTTTCAGAATCCGGCTTGTTCACATGGTTGTTCTTCATCTAGTGTTCTGCTAATCCTATTCAGGATGACTCGAGTGAACAGTTTGTAGATGACAGACAATAGGCTGATTGGGTGATAGTTTCCAATGTCGTGGATGTCTCCCTTCTTGTATAGTAGTACAGTTTTGCTGGTTTTCCACTGGGATGGAACTTTGCATTCAGACAGGTAGCGTGTGAAGAGCCGAGCCAGTGTATTGATGAGTACTGATGGTAAGTTCTTCAGGTGTTCAGGTCTGATCTTGTCTGGGCTAGGTGCTCTTTGTTTCTTTACCGACGAGATGGCATGTTGGATTTCGGAAGGGAGAACATTGGGAACAACATATCCGTCATGTGGAATGTGGTATGTGGGCAAGTGGACGTGGCTATTAAAGAGATATGAGTAGAAGTCATGAATAATCTTCTCCATTGCCCTTCTGGAAGATGTGATAGATCTATCAGGACGTCGAAGGGCAGTCATCTTGGTCTTGTAGTTGGTGAAGGACAGGTGGGCATTACGAATGCTTTTCCCGGCTTCTGCCTCATCTACCTGTACCGCTGCTCTCCTGTCTTTGAGGTCATCCTTAATGGCTTCTCTGCAGGATGCTCTTAAGGGGCCAAAAATAAAAGTGATGTATTTGGGAGACCAAGCACAAGAATTGGTCCAAAGAGTCCAAGAGTGGGGCCACAGAAAGAAAACAAGGTTAGCAGTGGACATGGGCAGAAGACTATGGAGAAACAGTTTTCTAGGTCATGCAGAGTTAGGAGAGGACCTTACAGCGTTTGCTTTGTTTTCCCCCCTAGCATAGTGCCCCAAAGTGTCTATGTTTTTACACTTTCTTTTTTTTTTAAATTTTTATTAGTGAAACACCATGAGGTACATTTGTAGACTTACAAATTTTTGTGCTTGGGTTTCAGTTATACAATGATCAAGTACCCATCCCTCCACCAGTGCCCGTTTTCTACCACCAAGGGTCCCAGGATGAAGACTCCAGTCAGCTTTGAGTGCTTGCACGCTCTAGCAGATACGTATACTAATCATTTTCAGTAAACCAAGAACTGAAGGGAAAGGTTTGAAAGTACCGGGAACACTCGGAATGTTTGGGGCAGGTGCTTTGTAGGAAGGGCATTTCAGAGACTCCTGGCAAACCTAAAAGCAGTTCACAAAATTAGAAGGATCCATGACTTTTGCTTGGTATATGAGCTCTTGCCTTCCTATTTCTCTATCCTGTTAAAGGATACCTAGTTTATTTAGACATGCCTATTGTCTCAATATTCTAGGTAAGGCAAAAAAGAAAAGTAACTTCTTGGGCACTGTTCCATGCAGAGAAGTTGATGTTCAATCTGTAAGTTCCCTTTATGGGAGAATTAATGATCACAAGGGTCCCGTCTTCTGACTGAGTTTTCTGCTGTGTTAAAGGGTGATTTGGATAATGCGAAACTTCTTATACTACATAATCTATCTATTTTTGTATTTTCTTCTCCAGTAGTGTAATGAAATTTTTCTCAGACTCACACAAAAGTTGGCTTGTTTTTAATTAGTTCTTTCTTAAAATTGGTACCATTGAGGAGAGATGATGATAAAATATATTTTATGCTCTCTTGCTCATAACTCCCACTTCTTGAAAGTGAGTCATGCTTTTGATCTCTCTTAAAAGAGTACAATATGGAAAAAATAATAAAAAATATATATTTAGAAGAGTCACATTCATCTTCAGATAATTATTCAGCTAGGTTTGCAAGGATATATTAGTAATAAATAATGTTGATATTTATCCTGTGTTTGGAATGATGAAAATAGTACATCAACTTTACAATATTCCCATAATAAACAATGAGTTTGAGAATAATTATGAGGAAAACACGAGGCAAGTTTACTTATATAGGCATATACTACAATACACATGAGGAGCACACTTAAAAACTGCAAAGCAAAAGAAAAAGTATATTAGAGATAAGTAGATTTAAGGAAATAATGATGACATTTTAATTTTGATTAATATCCTGGGTGAGATTGTGGAACAGATAATGCATATTAGTTGAAGAATAAAGAGAAGAATAAATTTTTCAATTAATAAACATATTTCATAAAAACATTAATTATAACAAAGATGCTTTATATTTTTTATGAAAGAGGAATAAATAAAGAAGTACAGAGAAGCTCTATATTATCTTTTTCATTTTTTGTTACATCATAAAATTCTGCTTCCTACTACAATATCACATGAAATACATTACTATCACTGCACTTGCCACAAAAAGACATTTGGAAAATTCAGCATGAATTTGTGATAAAATTATCATCAAATTATGAATGCAAAGGACTCTTAATATATAAATAAAATTTACAAAACATGTCTCACTGTATGGTGACAATTTTTGTGCTTCCCTATAAAACTCAGGAATATCACAAATATAATTTTGCTTACTAATGTTATTCAAAGGGGCTGGAGCGATAGCACAGCGGTAGGGTGTTCGCCTTACAAGCGGCCAACAAGGCCGACCCAAGTTCGATTCCTCCGGCCCTCTCGGAGAGCCCGGCAAGCTACTGAGAATATTCGATATGCCAAACACAGTAACAACAAAGTCTCCAATGGAGACGTTACTGGGCCCGCTCGAGCAAATCGACGATCAACGGGAGGGCCTTTACCTTTACCTTTACTGTTATTCAACATTATATTATAGTACCAAAACAAACACTGTCCTCCCGTTGTTTATCGGTTTGCTCGAGCAGGCCCAGTAATGTCTCCTTTTTGAGACTTGTTGTTACTGTGTTTGGCATATTGAATACGTCACAAGTAGCTTGCCAGGCTCTGCCGTGCAGGCGAGATACTCTGGGTAGCTTGCCGGGCTCTCCGAGAGGGCAGAGGAATTGAACCTGGCTTGGCCGGACTGGCTGCGTGCAAGGCAAACCCCTACCGCTGTACTATCTCTCCAGCCTGTTATAGTACCATATGATAAAAAAAGCAAAAAATTATGAGGGTGCAAAATGTGATTCATTGGCCTAAAGCACTTGACCAATAAAAGTAATCTGTGACTTCAAACATGGTGTTATCTGTGAAAACTGAGAAAATACTAAAACTATTCTGTTAGAGTGTCTTCAGGAAAAGGGCTTGGAAGGAGATTTAGTAGCATAGGATATTCCCAAGATAAACATAAGGTCATGAGTATGATGGTCATTGCTGTGAGACATGATTTTATCATGATAGCCTATTGGTGCTGTTCCTACTGAAGGGAAAAAAGAAAGAGTAAGTGAGAAAAAGAGAGACAAAGAGAGAAAAAGAAAGGAAGAAATACATCACTTCCTTCCTCCCTCCCTTCCTCCCTCCCTCCCTCCCTCCCTTCCTCCCTCCTTCCCACCCTCCCTTCCTCTCTTCCTCCCTCCCTCCTTATCTCCCTCCTTCCTTCCCTCACTCCCTCTATTCCTCCCTCTCTCCCTCCTTCTCTCCTTCCTTCCCTTCCTCCCTCCCTCCCTCCCTCCCTCCCTCATTTCCTCCCTCCCTTCCTTCCTTCCTTCCTTCCTTCCTTCCTTCCTTCCTTCCTTCCTTCCTTCCTTCCAAACCCTAAATTACAAAACCACACTTTAGCACCAAAGATAGAAATTTCATGCATAAGAGGCACATGAAAAGATGTTTGACACATTATTTATTAAGGTTTGCAAAGAATTCCAAACCAATGCGCACACACTACACCAAATATTTGTGATGCTACTAGAACTATCATCAGTTCTGGTTGAATCTAAAATCATGAAAAACTTTGATAAAAGTTTGGTGTTTTTCCAAAAAAAACAGGAAAACATGAAGATGCATAATGTCGTAGCCATTCCACTGAATGCTGTCATAAATTGGCAACAATATCTATAGCAGTTGCATCAATGACAGCCAAAACCAGAAAGCAACCTGAATGTATATTGTCAAATCAATAAATAAACAAGTTGTGTTATATTCAAGCCATGTAACACTAAAAAGCAATAGAAATGATACACAGTCTAACATGCTTGATTCTCAAAATTATCATGGTGATGACAAGAATTTTCTATAAAATACAAACCAGTCTATTGTTGCAGGGAGATAGGATGAGTCATCATTTTATAGAGGACAGTGATTTTCAAATGGCACGTTTTAGTAAAGATATGCTTATTTTAGTGATATAAATATGTTGATTTTGTTAAAGTTTTGTATGTGTATGTAACAAAATAATTCAATTATAGGATTTAAATGTTGAAGACTTATTTAATAATATAGTCTAGAGATAGAGTAAATAAAATTATGCTTTTGTGATTCAATATTAATGTCTTAAGTTTACAAGGCTATGCAGCCATAACCACTACCAAAGTACCACTGTCCTCCCACCATTATTTTTAGTTTATGTTTTCACCCCCAGTTGATAATAGAACTAAGTCTGTCAATCTAATAAAACTCATTTGAAAGATGCGATAAATTGGGCAGATTGAACCGAATAATATACAAACTAGATTTAAAATGTGTCAAAATCTATTCATAAGGCTGACCGTCAGCCTTAAAAAGCCTATATCCCTAATATTTATATCATTTTGCCTTAAAAGTGACTCTTAAAATGGCATACTATTCATTTTTAAATCTTTAAATCTTTCCTGCAATTTATTTCAGAATATAATTAACCTGGAAAACATAATTAACATTTATGGGTTATTAATTCTCTCTGCAGAGTGTGCTTAATATTTAAAAGTCTTGTTTAAATCAGACAGTTGCTTTAGATGTGAAAATCAAAAAAGTCTACTTAAAGTTCCACTGTAAAACAGGATGCATGGATCTCTGCCTAACACCATGTACAAAAGTAAGATCAGAATGGATTCAACATCACACCGGAATCCATAAGGTACACTGAAGACAAAGTTCGCAAAACCCTCCACGGCATTGAAGCTAATGGTATCTTCAAAGATGTCACACCACTGGCCAAGCAAGTGAAAACAGAGATAGACAAATGGAACTATCTTAAACTAAGAAGCTTCTCCTCCTCAAAAGAAACAGTGACCAAAATACACAAAGACAGCCAAAGAAATGTTGCATTCATTTGGGGAACATAAATTAAATGGGAAAGGATATTCACCCAATACCCATCTGACAAGAGCCAAAGAAATTTTGCATTCATTTGGGGAACATAAATTAAATGGGAAAGGATATTCACCCAATACCCATCTGACAAGAGGTTGATATCAAGGATATACAAAGCACTGATTGAACTCCACAAGAAGAAAATATCCAACCCCATCAAAAATGGGACGACGAAATGAACAGAAACTTTCTCAAAGAAGAAATCTGAATGGCTAAAAGGTACATGAGAAAATTCTCTACATCATTAATCATTAGGAATATGCAGATCAAAACAACAATGAGATATCATTTCACACCACAGAGACTGACTCACATCCAAAAGAACAAAGGCAACTGGTGTTGGTGCGGATGTGGCGAGAAAGAGACCCCTTTTCATTGCTGGTGGGAATGCCGAATAGTCCAGCCCTTTTGGAAAACAGTATGAATGATTCTCAAAAAATTAGAAATTGAGCTCCCATTTGACCAAGCAATACCACTCCTGGGATTGGTATATCACAGAGAGACAAAAAAGTATATTTTAAGTGACATCTGCATTTGTTTGTTCATTGCAGCACTGTTTACAATAGCTAGAAAATGGAAAAAACCTGAGTGCCCGAGAACAAATGACTGGTTAAAGAAACTTTGGTACATCTACACAATGGTGTATTATGTAACTGTTAGAAAAGATGAAGTTATGAAATTTACATAAAAGTGGTACTAGATGGAAAATAGCATGCTCAGCGAAATGAGTCAGAAAGAGAGGGACAGACATAGAAAGATTGCATTCATTTGGGGAACATAAAGTAACAAAATAGGGGACTAACACCCAAGAGTGTCCAAGATTAGTATCAGGAGGTTCACTCCATGGGCTTGGCGGGCCAGCTGCACATAATAGGGGAAAAGGCAGCTCAGATAGAGAAGGGAACACCAAATAAAGGGTGTTGGGAGGATCCTCCCAGGATGGGAGATGCATGCTGAAAGTAGACTATAGACCGAACATGATTGCTACTCAATGCCTCTTTTGCAAACCACAGCACACAAACGGAGAGAGGGATGGAGGGAATGGGGGTGGGAGGGATACTGGGATCCATGGTGGTGGAAAATGGGCACTGGTGGAGGGATGAGTACTCGATCATTGTACAACTGAAACACAAACACAAACATTTGTAAGTCTACAACTGCACCTCATGGTGTTTCACTAATAAAAATAAAAAAATAATAAACCAACAACAGAATGCTCTGGAGCTGGGTACTGTTTCCTCTTTTTAATTGATTTTCCATCTGTTCAAATAACTTAAAGTTCAATATGTGCTTGTACAAATGATGCAATGGGGCAGTCCGCAGTGGAACATTAAAAATTTGACTGATATAAATTGAATTATAAATAATAATAAAAATATTCAAGCATAAATTTATATGAAAATAAATGTATACTTAACTATCACTAAAATAAAAAGAAAACTTTTAAAAACACATATTTATGATTTACTGAAATTTATTTACTGCAGTTACTTGTGGGATTTCAGAATATTTGGAATATTTTAATTTGTCATATGAAAAAGTTATTGTATTATTAAAGCAACTATAATAAAATGACAGAAAAATTAACAGGAAAATGTATGAGTTCATGGGTAGTCTTCCTTTTTAAGTAAATTATCAATAGGGTTCTCAGATAAGCTAATTTACACATATGACCATTACTACATTGAACCCTACTGTTGTATTATTGCTCATCTGTTAAGAAAATTAATAGAAATTACAAAAAATTATAGACAAAATAGATAAAAAGTTATCTACTATCACTGTCACCGTCCTCTCGTTGTTCATTGATTTGCTCGCATGGGCCCAGTAACATTGTGAGACTTGTTACTGTGTTTGGCATGTCGAATACATCACGGGGAGCTTACCAGGCTTTGCCTTGCAGGCAAGATACTCTCGGTAGCTTGCCAGGCTCTTCGAGAGGGGTGAGGAATTGAACTCGGGTCGACCATGTTGGTCGCTTGTAAGGCAAATGCCCTAAGAACACTCAAATTTTAAAAATCAAAATTAGAAAAAGAGAAGTAGTAAATTCAGGTAAGGAAATTATATAATAAAAAATAAACAGAAATAAATGGATTAGAAAAATAAAGGATAACTACAAAATGTTTAATCCACCCAAAGGCTGATTTTCTGAAAGAATAAAGAAAATGGAAAATTCCCTCGGTAGGTTCACCAAGGAAATGGGTGTGAGGATAAAATCTAACACAGATAGTATAAAAACAGTTAAACCATAACTGATAGTGATAGTGTCCAAGTGCAAATGATCAGAATGGACTACTATATATATGAACACAAAACAAATTGGACAGTTGAGAATGAATGACCCCAAATCACCATCCAGCTAAAAATTTAACTCCAGCTCTAACACACTATTCAAAATTTTAGAATTCCTTTACGCCATTGATATACCAAGAATAGCAAGCCACATTTGAGGGGTTGTAGAGTAGAAAGCAACCGATCTTGATAAAAAAATATATATATGTACATATATACCATATATTCGTACACACATCATATGTACATATATTTATATAAATCAAACAAGGCTTAACCAGTAACAACATGTTAGTGATCTCTTGTACAGGGGCCCAATGGCTCCAAAGTGAGATACAATAATTTTCACATACTTTCCTCTAAGAAAACCTTTTTTGATGATTTTTAGTGGATTATTCATAACAAGCAATATAAAATAAAATATTTAGCATTTGCCAGGCAGGCTTGGGGATGGTGGTAAAATTCGAAATAATGGTGGTGGGAAAGTGTAATGGTGGTGGGATTAATATTGAAATATTGAATGTAATAAATTATTGTGAACAACCTTATAAAAATAAAAATTAAAAATTAAAAATAATAAAAGAGCATTAATAGAAAAACATAAGCATATAACCTCTCAAAACTAAATATGGAAGAGAGAGAATTGAACAGACCAATAACAAGTATAGACATCAAAACATTGATAACAGTCTGACTGAGAATAAAAGACTATGGTCAGATTAATGTCACCTCATTACTGCCACACCAGCAAGCATGGAGCCTTACCATGAGGACAGAGTGCAGGGGATTGAATTTTAGGCCTTGCACATGCTATATCCTGAGCCCAACTGGGTTTATTAACTTTTGATTAAGAGCTTTGGTGTATCCATCTGAATAAAGGAGCATGTTACATAAATTGGCTGTACAAGGGGAAGTTAAGGTGTGGCTCATGTATAGAAGCAGCTTAAAATAGTTGGCTTACAAAGAGGATTTTATGCTAAATGATATACTCAAAAGTGATATTTTTGATATTTCCACTTGGTGTTTTAATCTAAATTCTGGCAAGGTAAGTATACCACTGGTGTTTTAATCTAAATTCTGACAAGGTGAGATTACCATTAACTAAAGTCACGTATAAAACAATGACATCTTGAATGAGTACTGTTTATTAAAATAAAATGTTCTACTTAATGTAAAAGTGGGCTGGAGTGATAGCACAGGCGGGTAGGGTATATGCCTTGCACACAGCCAACGCGGCCGGCCTGAGTTCGATTCCTCTGCTCCTCTCGGAGAGCATGGCAAGCTACCAGGATTATCTCGCCCATATGACAAAGCCTGGCAGAAGTATTCGATATGCCAAACACAGAAACAAGTGTCACAATGCTACTGGGCCATCTCGAGCAAACTGATGAACAAAGGGAGAACAGCGACAGTGACTGACTGAATCTAAAAGTAATTTCAAAGGATCTTTAGTTTAATACAAGAATAATATGGAAAAAGAGGCTTTATTATGATCTAACTAACTAGTATATGCTATTACATATACTAGTACTTATGATTATGATTATTTTCAACTATGTTTATAACTGTTTATTCCATTTTCATTAAGACTATCTTACAAAATATTTGAAAAGTGAATTTTCAACATGACCAGATCTTACATAATTTCTATGCATTGACCACAGAAAGGACAGATAATGTGAATCATTGCAGAATTTTAGCATATCTGTTTTGAAAGCAATGAAGCAAAATATTTGGAGGTACTCATATCAATTCCTCTGTCCCTCTCGGAGAGCCTGGCAAGCTACCGAGAGTATCTCGCCCTCACGGCAAAGCCTGGCAAGCTACCCGTGACGTATTCGATATGCCAAACACAGTAACAACAAGTCTCACAATTTCTTGTGAGACATTACTGGTGCCTGCTCGAGCAAATGGATAAACTCATATCTGAGTCACATAAAAATTCTTATTGGAGGCCATGGAGATATTACAGTGGGCAGGGAACTTTCCTTTCACACTGTCAACCTAGGTTTGATTCCTGGTACCCCCTATAGTCCCCTGATCACAAAGAGGAATGATCCTGGATCACATAGGTAGACAAAGTCCTGAGCACTGTCAGATGTGGACCCAAAAAAATTTAAAAAAACGCTTATTAATATCATGTGCCCTATATCAGAATGATCTGTATTCAAATTCTTACTTGCTGACAGTGGACTTACAGTTTTATTTAAACTTAAACTTTGTCAAATAAGTATAACATTTTAGAATAGCTTATAAATCGGGTATATTTATAAACTTTAATGAAAGGTAAAACACAAGACAAGCAAGACCACAACGGTTCCCAAAGAAATGTTTCAGAAAAAAATCCTTATTTTGAACAAAGCATGAGGAATAAAAATCAAGTAAAAAACAGTAGGTACTGGCGCCAGAGAGATGGCTCAATTGGTCACAATTCATGCCTTGTATGCATGGAAAAAAGAAAAACAAGTTGAATCCATCACCCTGCCTGATCCATCAACCACTACTGGGCATAACCCTGGTTTCCTCCAGAACTTCTGGTCTAAACAGAACTGTACTGCACTGAGCTGTGCTGAGTCATAGTACTGAGTCATAGCATATAGCATTAGACCTATGCATCAGAATCTGGAAATGACCTCGAAGGCTACCTACTACTAGAAGCCACCCCCAAATCATATATACTTATAATCTAGCAACTAATACTGTGCAACAGAACAAACCTTTGATGACTACTATGTGTACCATTCCCAGATTTATAGGTTAAAGCCCTAATCATTACTGTGATGATATTGGAGGTAGAAATTTGAGAAGAAATTAAAACATGAAGGTGCACTACTTGTAAATGTATTCATTCTGTCTTAGAGACAGGAGGGGACTAATCTATCTCCGTATTGTCTGATGCTATTGCAAGAAAAACACCTAAAAACAAGAAGGCCGTCACGTATTCGATATGCCAAGCACAGTAACAAGAAAGTCTCCAATGGAGACATTACTCGAGCAAATCGAGCAAATCATTATAACAAAAATGAACATCATTATTTTAGAATTTGCAGATTCTATAATTGTAAGAATCATTTCTATTCTTCAGCATATGACATTTTTGTCTTAATTATTAGCCTAAACTATGATTCATATAATTTTCATAAACTCAAGTATGAAATATATTGAAAATGTATCTGCTAAACTACTGATAGAATTTAATATTTTAAAGACCCCAAAGTGCATTAACAGAATGTGTCACAAGAACATAAATATATGAGTTTTAGTATACCTCCCTGCCTATGTTGATTACTTATCAGAAAAAATTTAGGTTAACAATCTGAATCAAGCTTCTTTAGTTCCTCTTATCAGCAGAAAAGTATTTTATAATAGAATCCTTGAACAATAAAGTTTTTATAGCCCTACCTGAGAGTTTTTATAGTTTAATTAAAACTGATTCCATACTTAAATGAATATGCATATTTCTTTATTTGGATATTTATTTAGACATAATTGAAACAAAAACTTGGACACTCTTAATATATGCTATTGTGTGCTTTAGAGATACGTGTACATATGCACATATGTCACTATCATCAATGAAATAAACATAATTATCACCTTAAAAAGTCTCTGTAGAGCCCATTTTGAGTGTGAGAAAACTGGTGTGAGAAGGCCATCATATGATATTTTCTTGACGTATTTTACTTTAATCTAAAGATAAAATCCAATTTTGTGTTTACATTTCTCTTAAGGAAGATTTAAGATTTATTTCTGTAGTCATTTACTATCTATAGCAAAATTCTCAATTTCATTTTATTTTGCATATCTATCCTTATTCTTATTTGTTATAGTTTCAGTATCTATTTTAATGAGTACCTTAGGAAAGATTTCTACTGGTTTTAGTATCATGTACAGAAATGCATTTATTGAAAGAAAACTTCAAGCTATGCTAATAATAATAATTTGCCTAGCTTATCTTAAGTTTAGAGCAATATTTATAATTTTAATAAGCATCATATTTATTAGGGTGGTCCAAGTTATTCTTCAGTGATAAATGTGTTTCAGTTATTAAAAGAATTATTTCAGACACTCAAAAGCATTTAACCAGTCTCTCAAAGGCAGTATTCCTTTATGAGTTATCCAGGCATTCACGGTGCCTTTCATTATATGACACCTCCATTTAACTCAGGGCTCCTGTGGTCACTATGGCATTGTAAGAGAGAAGGGCACACCATCTTCAGTATGCTTCTCCCTGTGTCTTTCTTGCCTTATACTCTTATTCTGGTGTTAAGCAACAGTTGCATTGAGCACACCAATTTTCAAGGGAACAGGGAAACACAATTCCAAATGGTCAAAAGGAAAGACCAACTAAACAGATGAAATATGGAGATTTTTTAAAAGTCTGGTAAAAATTTACTCTTTTGTCTCCACTCTTTCCATAACAGTTCACATCTCATTAACTGCATATCTTTGGTTTTACACTAAAATGGAGAAAAATAAATGTGCCTTTACAGAAGGGGGGATGTGATGCTTGTAGAATCTATAACACTCAAAATTGTGTTAGACAATGGTAATTGTGTATGGATATTCCTATATATTTGAAAATTTATTGAAATGCATATTTTAAATGAAAAATACTATGACCTTACATGCTAAAAAATGTTTTTCCAAGACAAGCAAAATAATAAAACTAGGATCACATTGTCAAGTGGCAAAATGAGCTTATATAATCAGAAAATCATTTACTAAAATTAGATAAGTAAGTTAGACATCAGGACTGGAAATAAAGAAGTAGAAATAAAACTACCACAGAACAAAATTCAATCTTATTTTCAATTTTGTCTTATTATAGGACAAGAATTAGTCTTGCATATTTTTCTATTTAAAGAAGGGCCTCCTTGGTGTTAAAGTAATAAATGATTAATGGACATTCATCATATAGAAACACTGTCACTGTCACCGTCCTCTCGTTGTTCATTGACTTGGCTCGAGCTGGCCCAGTAACATTGTGAGACTTGTTACTGTGTTTGGCATATCGAATGGGTATGGGTAGCTTGTCCTGTGTAGCTTTCCAGACTTTGCTGTGCGGGTGAGATACTCTCGGTAGCTTGCCCGGCTCTCCGAGAGAGAGGGGCAGAGGAATGGAACTAGGGTTGGCAACATTGGCCGTGTGCAAGGCAAACACCCTACCTGCTGTGCTATTGCTCACGTGATAGAAATACATGAAAGAAAACTATAAACATCTTTTCTTAGAAATGGAGAGTTTGTGTTGAAATTATGCATATTGAAGAATAATTTCTATGAATTGAAGTACCACTAAACACTAAACTCTGTGCACTTTGGAAAATATAAAACTACTTAAAAGTATTATAGAGAATAACAATAACAGCATAAAATATAATTTTAATTATCTAAAAAACAAATATTGTCTCTCCTGTGAAAAACAAAATTATTTTCACTTATTGGTATAAAATAGCTCAGATGCATCCAATTTTGCTGACTTTGGAATATAATCTTCGAGTAATGGAAAAGCAGGTGCTTATTCAAAAATACATGAAGCAAACTATTAGTATCATAAAATTAAATTATAATTGTCTGGAATTATATGATATGCAGAAAATAAATATTGCAATATTATGTAGCAACTGACATATTCTATGATAATACATACCAAAGTAAAATTTGACTATTAGTTTACAAACCTCTCAATATGACTAGAGGAGTGTGTAAATATATGAATACAGATAAGAAAGAAATGTAAATATTACTTAACAAAATTTAAATAAATTATAAGAAAAAAGTAATTTGTGTTCTGACTTCTTTTGTTTTGAGTCATATCTGACAGTGCTCAGGGCTTACTCATGGCTCTGCACTCAGAGACCGATTGTGATGGTGGTCAGGGATCACTTATGGTGATGTTCTGGGGACCATATGGGATGCCCAGGTCTACTGGGTGCGTTGCAAACACCCTTCCACACACTGTATTAGCACTCTGGCCCCTGTTCTGTCATTTTTGTTAAAGAATGCTATCTGCTTATTTTCTACTGCAGATGAAAACATCTTGATAGGATAAAACAAACATTTATTTTTATCTCTCAGTATATTTTGGGTTAACTGAATGCTGGAAGTGATAGCACAGCGGTAGGTCATTTGCCTTGCATGCGACCGGACCAGCTGTGCTGGGTTCAATTCCTCCGCCCCTCTCAGAGAGCCCAGCAAGCTACCGAGAGTATCTCGCCCACACAGCAAAGCCTGGCAAGCTACCCATGATGTATTCGATATGCCAAACACAGTAACAAGTCTCACAATGTTACTCAGCCTGCGCGAGCAAATCGATGAACAACGGGAGGACAGTGCTACACACAGACAGTGAATTTAACTTGGAAGTTTTTTTCATGAGCCTCAAGTGTATTTGCTGTCAGGTTTTTACCAGAACTAATGCCATCTGAAGGACACACAGGACTATAGTGATTCAATAACACAGTAGTTGAGATAGTCATGATCTGTACCTATCACAAACTTTGTAAGTCCATCTTCTCATATTATAAGTTTAATTGCAAGAAGGAACATAATAATGGACACAAATAAAAGTTTTCAGGCTACATATAACTAAGCACAATTTTCAGAACCTTGTCTTCATATAGTCAATTGGTCAGATGAAAGTGCTGTGAGGCAGAAGTTCACGAATTTAGAGGTTTAAGGTAGTTGAAATATTGGCTATTGGAGTCTTTAGAAAGGGGGTGGTATTATATTATTTTTATTTATTTCTATTTCAGTTTTTACCTTTCTTAGATTTATTAAATAAAATTTCAGTTGCACAGCTTTCTTTTATGTTCAGATACTAATAGGCCTACTCACTGCAAACCAGTCTACATCAATGAATACAGCTGCTACTTAAAAAAAATAGATGACAATTTCTAAAGGGAAATTTTCAAAGATTTTTTGGTTGGGTACATATTTTAAACTTCTGAGAAAAATAAAGGAAATTAATATGTGGGACTTGAAAGGGATTTTGTTGTTTTGTTTGCTTTTATTCTTTAAGCTTGCTATTTAATTCAAAGAATTTTGTTTCCCTCCATGATAGCTTTTATTTTCCTCCAAGGTGTTTAAGAATAATAGATCAAAAATAATCACAATAATATTAGAAAAAAGTGCTATGGATTAAGGATATCCTAAGAATTTTTATATTTTGTTACTTAGTGCAACTCTATTACTCAAGAACTACCACTACTATTATATAAAAATCAAAGTTAAAGACTTGAATTAAAAAAAAAAGTACTTCGAGTTACTTAGTAAATAAGATGCCAGAATTTTTGTTCAGGCTACCTCACTTTCAAACATTTAAACACTACCTTTTTATACTTTACTCTAAACTACTCTAAGATATAGTTTAGACATTGGCAGAAAACACTCTAACTGCTATACTTAAAGTAAATTGAGAAAAATAACATTTAAACATCATAATTTCTCTCCACCTTTACCCGAATTTCTACTCCAGCTCTTGGTACAAGAATAATGTTCCCTGACATCATTATCCTGCCTATTAACTTAAACTTAGATTCAAATTTTACTTATTACAATACGCCAATTGTTAAACACAGACGCAAAGATCAGTTAAATTATGTGAGAACAACAAAAAGTTTTAAAAAAGTTGTAAAAATGTTGTAAAAAAGTCATAAAAGAATGAACAATAACCCTTCAATTGCTAGAAACTTTAATAATAATGATATTAATACAGTATTAGCACGAAACCAGAGTCCTTTATTTTAACCTGTGTAGTGCAGAAATTAACAATTAAAAATTTTCAAGGACATATATAAGAGTTGGGAGATGGATAGTGGCTATGGGACCTCTACGTGTAATTTTTGGCAAACTAGACATACCATGTGATCGTTAGGTTTGAGAATGCAGTGCTACAAGTTCACATCAGGCATCATATGGCACTTAAAACACTCTATGATCTTGGAGGAGCTCAGAATAGTATATCTCCCAGTATCATGGCATCCTCAAGTTCTAGCAATGAAGCACCTGGCCCAGTGGGTCAAGTATGGCAGGTACTTGCATCTCTCCTGGCTCTATATTCGGGAATACTCCCAGTGCTATTTAGGAGATGACATGGAATGCAAGGGATTGAACCCAGGCCGACTGCCTGCAAGACAGTGACACTATCTTACCAATGTATCTTACCAGCTGCACTATCTCCAGCTTGCAGAAACCTTGTTTTGGATAGAGCAACGCAAGTGTTGAGCCTCCAGAAAATTTAGGAAAATTACTTTATATATTCATAGTTCTTCATTTTAAAACACACACACACATATATATATACATATATATATACATATATTTACTTTTCCTATCTTCTTGCCACATACATTGTATTCTAATAGTTCAGCTAACTAAAGTGTTTATAAGACAATTAAAAAATAATTCACAGAAAATTAATTTTTTTCTGTCTATGATAGCACCACGTTCTTCCCCCAGTTCAGCTAACTTTACATAGAACTAAGAGGAGGAAACTAGCACCATTATCAATTAAGCAACTCAGTGAAAAAAGAAAAATATTTTTACATGTTGTTATTTGTAGTTTTTGTCTTGATCATTTTTTGTTGATCTTCATGAATTCTCAAGTCAGAACATAGTTCACAAAGCAGCAAACCCATCAGCATATACGATGGACACTTTTTGTCTCTTCTTTTTGTAACATATAAATACTTTTATGATAGTGCAACAAACTTTTTGCTATCCAGTGAGACTGAAATCTAATTCTTCTGTATAACTTATGATATTTTCCTTCTTGTAATGGTGTTATTATTAGCTTATTGAAATCCAAAACTAATACTATTGCTGTTACATAATCATTAGTCATCAGATTTTAAAATCTCTCTGATAAAGATTTTTTTCATTTTGAAGAACACTGAAACTGCCTCAAAAATACACTTAAATGGAATTTGACAATTATATTTTGCTTAGATTCTTGCTTATCAACTTAGTTACAAGTAGTGACATTTTAAAATTATAAAAGACAATACAATAGATAAGTGTATTTATATACTTTTTAAAAATTAAGCAATTATGATTTTATTAGTATGAGAAATCAGAACAATTCAGCTCAGAATGGTGGCATTCAGTAAGTACCAAAATTAAAAACTGAAAAATTATTGACTAGCGCTTAGGTTCACGGATCTAATTGTGCCATATATAGTCATTAGACTATTTTACAATGAAATCTAACCATAAAATATTGTAAATACTGTCCCATGAACTTAATGTGCTTCAATAAAATTTTAGTTCCATTGTGTTTGTCATTAAAACCCAAGTCCATTTGTTACATATTGAGCACAATATAAAAACATTCTAATAAAAGTGATGTTGCACGTAGAAATGAGGGGATATCAATATTATAAACTCAAGGTTCTAACACACTATTTGACATCACAAATAATTTTAAGAGTTTTTAGATACACAGGACTAGGGAATGTAGGCCAGAGGAACTGTACCATGGCAGTCCACTTCCCTTGCACATATGCAACCCAGGTTCAAACTCCAGAAAAACATGTGACCTCTGAGCTCACCAGGAAGGAACCCTGAGTGCAGAAGCAGTAGTAAGGCCCGAACAGAGCAAGATGTGATCCACAAAATTAAAAAAAAAATGAAAAAAAATTAGTAAATATAATTTTTAGTTTTGTGGTATCTTTTTATGAGCTTAATTAAGAGAGTTTTAATAAAGCTAAAAGATACTAACATAATTTAAAATATCAATTATGTACACTATATTTTAATAGAGAATATACAGAATATATTTGGAAGATAAAAATCAATAATAGCATATTAGCTTGTTTTGTACAAAAGTTATAGTTTTGGATTAGTTTGCAAAGTAATCTTCATTTAAAATTTTCATTTCAGGTTTTTGTCATTTGTTAATTATTTCTTATTTACTGTTTGTTTTGTTCTAATAAAGGATTGCTCTCCTTAGCGTATAGTGACTTCTACATACTAATCTATATTTTTTCTTTGAAAAAAAAACCCTATATATATTACCAAATACACATTTTAAGCCCTCTTAGAAATTTTATACTTATTTACTGTAGATATTTTGTGATATCAAATAGTTAAGTAGCTGACCTATTTTTTTATTTGTAAATGATTTGTAATAAATATCCAGATATAGTTATAGAATCAACAGTAAATTTAAACTAATCTTTTAGCATAAAATGATCCTTTAAGTTTTGAAATGTTGTGTGCTAGAGGCTGATATGTAGATTACCAGGAAGAAAATTTAAAAATGTTAAATCAGTTTGCATGACTAAAAACAGAATAAAGAGAGGAAAGCTTACAGTAAGAAATCTATGTTTTATTCTCAAGAGAATAGCTTAAAAGAAACTTTTAAATCTAATATTGATCAAATAGAAAATATTTAATTTCACCACAGAAAATATATTTTTGTGCCAAATTCTAAACAGAGAAGCATGTTAGAAATTGTCAAGCACGGCATGTGATTGAATAATTCTTAAAATATCTGAAATAGGTTTGTATTCTAATGGCTGCCACTTTGACATATGGGGCCATGCCAAAAGGAGGCCCTGTGGGTCTTAAGGTGATAGATTTATCACCTCATATCATAGAACACAATATCTACAGTTTTAGCATCATCAACCAAAAAATAGCATTTAAAATATCAATATGTTTCATGGCAGGGAAAATATCTATGACCCTTAGTTTTGTCATTTGATTGACTCTCTTTTGAGTTCCTTCCTCTCCTTGAAGGTCTACCCATGATCCCTATGCAACTCTTTAGCTTAAAAATGGAAATTCTAGGGTAAAAATGGAAATTCTAGGGTAAAAGCTGTAGTAAGTCTAAAACTGTACCTCATGGTGTCTCACTAATATTTTTTTTAAAGGCAGTATTACAGTGGATAGAGTGTTTTCCTTGCATATGGTCATCCCAGGTTTGATCCCTGGCACTCCATTGTGGTACCCAGAGTCCCACCAGGAATGATTCCTGAGCACAGAGCAAAGAATAAGCCTTGGGGTGGATACTTGGTATGGAAGTCACCTCTGGGGTAGTACCAAAAAGTCAAAAAAATGGTTCAATAGGAAGTGAGTTATTATCTTTCAAACTTCTGGCTCATTTACTCTAAAGCTTTATTTTTTCCCCCCCATTGTCTTGACAGTTGATTGGTTCAGCTAAGTAGCAATGGAATTGAATCTTCAACGCTTAAAAATGAGTCACATGCATTCTCTGTTTTTTCCTATTTCTTTCTGATTCTCATTTTTTACAACTAAATGATTAAAATAATTATAAATAGGATTGCATATGAACACTGAGAAGATGATATAACATTGCACTGTCTGCACTTTCCTCCCGTAATTCATTAATTTGCTCCAGTGGGCCCAGTAATGTCTCCATTGTGAGACTTGTTGTTAGTTTTTTTGGCATATCGAGTATGTCATGGGGAGCTTGCCAGGCTCTGCTGTGCGGGCAAGATACTCTCGGTAGCTTGCAGGGATCTCTGTGAGGGGCAGAGGAATTGAACCCGGGTCAGCCGAGTCAGCCATGTGCAAGGCAAACACTCTACCGCTGTGCTATCACTCTAGCCCTGAAGATACGAAAAAGCACCCATTACCTGAGAGGAACATTCTGACACTTCAGGTAGTTTAGATTTTTTTCCTTGAGTGCATTATAACTCAATAGTTTGTTAGATCACCTAGAGGTTGACAGGAAAGCCACAAAACTATATTTGGATGGCATTCACAAAAGGACAAATTCACTAGTTGAGATTTATGTTGGTTTCAAAGAGCTGGAACAGGAGCATGGTGCACTGATAAAGATATGCGAGTGGGCTGGGTGCCAGGTTACCTGAGGGAATTATAGCAATTGCAACGGGGAACATCTTGAGGACTGCATTTATCCTAAAATGTCACTGCACTGCCAAAACTGTCCCTTAGACAGCAAGCTGCAAGCAGAATGAATTTAACTGTAAAACAAAACAGCCCTCCACTTAGTGATTTAACTGCCTTTTTAGGCAAGGAAGATTCAAAATAAATTAAGGCACTCTAAAACAATAATAAAGTGAACACAGATACACAAGAGTGTTCTTCATTAAAGCAATTTTCTTGTTGCCTTTGCCCCCCCCCCCCCCTTATTCTATTCCACTGTCTAAATAAATCAATTCAGGAGATCATGGCTGGCGCAGAGAAGGGCTAGAAAGAAAAGAGAGGAGGTAGAGAAACTCTTATGAATTCCAAATCAGTCTCGGCTAGAAAGAAAAGAGAGGAGGTAGAGAAACTCTTATGAATTCCAAATCAGTCTCAGCCACTCATAAACATGCCACTAAGCTGTCTGCCTGTTACTTAATTAAACTGAAATACAAAATATTTTCAGAAAATGTCAGCAGAGGGCATTCAGGTAGACACCGGATCACAGCACAACTCTGTTTGATAGCCAGACCAAAAGAGACATACTTTTGTGGGTGTACCTGTCAGTCAGAGTGGAAGGACCTCTCACAAGTTGTAGAAGTTGCTTTTGCATCCTTCTTGTTTTTCTTACTCTGAACTTGCGTTATAACTCAGAAAAAATTTTAGAAAAAAAACAGCACTCTTTCAGTTAGTGGGCTATTTTACACTTAACCAGATGTCCCAGATTTGAACATTATATTCAGTATCAGCCAGGCTAGCATCTGACCTAAAGTAAAGGGAATAATCTGTGCTTGACCAAAATTTCTGCCTCCAGTTTTACAAAGGCTGTACAATTCCTCCCTCTAATAGTTTTTATTAAAAATAAATGATTTAATACTCCTTTACCTGGATAGTCTGACACTGAATTGGTTTCCAATACTAAGATCACAGTTCCATTTCCTTTACAGTAATCAGGCATGCATCTTAAAATCATTTGTATCACTTGTTGTCCCACTGTTCATTGATTTGCTCAAGCGGGCACCAGTAATGTCTCCATTTGTCCCAGCCCTGAGATTTCAGCAGCCATTCTTTACTCATGCTTCTCAACGTTGCTGCACTGGAGGCTTTTTCAGGGTGAGGGGAATGAGACCCATTATTGTTACTGCTTTTGGCATATCTAATATTCCATGGGTAGCTTGCCAGGCTCTGCCGTATGGGTGGGATACCCTCGGTAGCTTGCTGAGTTCTCTAAAGGGGACGGAGTAAAGTACTTCACAATAGTTTATTACAGATAGTATTCAAACACCCACCCCACCAAAGGGCATCTTCCCATAACAATAAGTGGGAAGTCTGTGAAGGTTCTTGACTTACTTCTGGGGCCATTTAAGCCCAGATATAAGAGAATGCAAGCAAGTATGTTAAAACCAAATGCATGTGTGCTGCTTTAGGTACATCAGTGGGCCAGAGTATACTCTGTCACTCTCTTCAGGGAGCTTTGTTTTATAGTCTCTGGATCTTGGCCGCTGATGAGATTACATGGTGCCAGGTGCAGTTTGTGGGTGTGACTGGCAACCTACTGGAAAATGGGGGATCTGGGTGGAGGAGGTCCAGTCCCAATCCAAGCAGGCATGGAGACCTCAGCCATGGGTCCCAGATACCTGGGTTCCTCTGCTGGTTCCTTCATACATGAGGCTTGTCTGAGCCTGTGGGGAGTGGCTTTGAGCAGGGCTGTGGTATGGTTCTAGAAGTTTTCAGCTGCCGGGGTTCTGCTTGGGACAGGTAGACTCAACCCACCCCTCTCCAAGGGGCCCCGGTGAAGACAGCCAGGCACGGGGAAAGGAGATTCTGCCATCTTAAAATCATACAGAGGGTAAATATAAAAATTCTCTTCTGTTCAATCTTTGTACATGGACAACAAATACCTTGATTTTACTCAACTCCATATTCATTTTACTATTTTCTTACTAGTAAACCCTGGAGTATGTAAACCTCTATTAATTTCAGTTTATATTAACTGAATTTTTACATTGGGCCTGAATGACACAACAATAAAATAGGTGTCGAGAACTACAAAGCTATTGTAATCCAAGACAATATTGAATGTTTACATAATCACAGATAATTAAAAAGATATACTTCATAAAATACATTCATGCATGGCTTTTATAAAGGCAGAGGATAAAAAAGAACAGAACAGATGTATAAGAAAGGCTGAGTACCCTCACTAATGTTTTATCACACAACAAACACTATGCATGGATTATTCTTTTTATTTTATTTTTTGCTTTTTGGGTCACAACCGACAATGCTCAGGGGTTACTCCTGGCTCTGTACTCAGGAATCACAGCTGGCAGTGCTCGGGGGACCATATGAGATGCTGGGAATCGAACCCAGGTTGGGCCGTGTGCAAGGCAAACGCCCTACCCGCTGTGCTATCACTCCAACCCCCATGCATGGATTATTAAGAAGAAAACTATGTACAAGAAATTTTGATTGCAGGGCATGTTATTGGACAACTATTTTTTTTCCAGCAGCAGGAACTACTGGAGGCAGGACTGTTAGAAAGTATTCAAACTCGAATGCATTCTAAATGATTATTTTAGCCCTTCTTTCCCAAGATTTGGCTTAAGGAAACACCAGCCTTTCAGGATGAGCCAGAAAAAAAGTGAACCATTGATAGGGCAATCAGCTATAAAACAACTTATCTTGCACATAACTGCTATCTTTTTTGGTATAAATCTAATGAAGTATTACTTTTTTCATATAAATGAAGAATCTTTTCAATCCTAATGCTCTGCTTGGCAGATTTAGCAGCACTAACAAAAGGCTCTGCTGGTTCAGTGCCCAATATCAACGTAGGTTTATTTTTAAATTGTTATGTGAGGAGAGGTTATTGATTATGGATAGTGCTAACTATAGATTTCCAGTAACATATATATGTATTTGTATTACTAAACTACACATTTCAGGGGGTCCACTCCCTGTGGTTTCAGGGCTTATTCCTGGCTCTGTGCTCAGAGTCACCAGGGATTGAATGCTGATTGTCCAAGTGCAAGGCAAATGCCTACCCACTGTTCTATTGCTCCATTCTGTAAATTGCACATCTTTAAGTTTCTCTAATGAGATAAAGTAATAATATAAGAAAAATTGTGTATTGTTTTGTTTTGTTTAGGGACCAAACCCAGTGGTGCCCAGGGATAATTCCTGGCAGGTTTAGGGGGCCATGATTTTTTTGTTGGAATCAAAACCAGGCTGGCAGTGTGCAAGGCAAGCACTCTAGCTGCTATACTATCACTCTGAACACAAAAGTATGTCTTCTTAATATCAGCAATTAAAAGGGGGTGTTAGTTTTTTTCTTTTTTGGGGGGCCACACCCGGTGTTGCACAGGGGTTACTGCACTCAGGAATCACTCCTGGTGGTGCTCAAGGGACCATATGGGATACTGGGAATCAAACCCGAGGAGACCACAGGCAAGGCAAACGCCCTACCCACTGTGCTATTGCTCCAGCCCCAAGAGATTACTCTTAAACTCAACTCTTCCTGTTTAGAAAAATGTTATTTCCTAATCCCTAGATTCATTCTTTGTTCACACAGTAAATAAAAAAAAGAAGTGTTTCATAGAAATCCTATACCATCAAAGGAACAAGCCTCCATGGACTTCCAGTCACATATGTGATTATTCAATATACCTAATTCATTCCGAAGGAGTAGATTAAAGCAAGAAGATGGGGCCGATTAGATCAAATCATCTCAGCTGAGAAAAGGTTTATACTCCCTAAATATGCCTAGAGTTAGCAAAGAACTATCTACTCCTTTATCCCATCTGATATAAATTTACAAAAGGAAAATTAATCCAACAATTAGAAGTCATAATAGATTTGGGGGGTATTTATCTTAAATATAAAGACAAAATAAGTATATTCTGAAACAAACAGCAAGAGGAAGAAAGATTGGAAAGTTTTCATTCATGGAAAGACATGTGCACTTTCCTGAATCTACAGTGCACAGATCCCCAGTGTGACTTCTGGAGGACCTTGCTTTCAGTTCCACTGCAGGTAGAAATGGCACTAATTTTTGTAGAAGATGGTAAACATCCTGGGTGCTATAATCTGTTGCTTCATCTTTTTTTAAATTTTTTTTTATTAGTGAAACACCCTGTTGCTTCATCTTTGTGTGGGTACTTTGTGGTCTAGGCTCACTTAAATATAATTTCTCTATGTAGTCTTCACAGAGAAGATGTAATAGGAACCTCCACAATTTCAACTAACTTAATAATCTTTCCTCTTCTTTATATTTTCTATTTTTAAAAGTTGAATAAAGATGGAAGTTTTGCTGGGGTGCAAAAAAATAAAACGAGATCAAGCAAACAGTGATCTGTCACTCCAAATTCTAAGGTCCAGGATCAGTGTAGCACCAAATGTTTAGTGAATATATGTGCTGGATGAGGTTGAGTAATCAGCACATCATCTGAATGAGGCAATTCTTGGAACAAAAGTCGGGTAACAAGTATAAGATCATATTGATATCTGAACTTCTGATTACCTGCTGCCAAGGAAAGTTTTATAGCTCCCTATTTAAAGTTCAGAAATCTAGATTGTTACCTGTACTTCTGATCAACTGCGCAAAAATAAGTTACGTCCACAGTTCCCTTAGGTTAATTTGCTACAGTGTTTCACAGAACTCCGAGAAAAACATTATATTTAAATTACTGACAGATCATTATAAAATGATTTAATTCATAAATTGATAAAGTTTTTCAATTTTATTCATAACAATCATGATCTATTTGATCAGTGTCTACTTTCAGGTTCTCGTCTTCCTTAGAGGTGGGGGGGGGAATCTATAACAGTGAGAGTTCTAATCTTTTAACCACATTGTGGGCTCTTCCTGTAATCAGTCCTATCCTTAGGGCCCAAAGTATTATAGTTACCACAAGAACAAACAAAATAACCTCATCTGTTCTCAGAACCTAATTTCAAGAGTTCTGTGTCAGAAATGAGTACAAAGATGAAACTAAAATTTCTTTTTATGAATAACAAGATTGCAAAGTGCTATTATATTCCCATAACATGGTAACAAGCATAAAATAAATTTGTTTAAACAGACTGAATGGATGTCAGATGCAGAGAGCTTATAAAGCTAGAAAGGAGATATATTTACAAATAAAGGGGATTAGGAAGAAAATAATTTAAGTGTAATTTAAGAAGAATTAATTATGTGAAGAATGGGATAGTGCACTATTTTCAAGAAGCGTGATATGATCAGTTGAGTGACTATTAATAAAGTAACTATAAGTAAGCACTGTACTACTCTTAAAATTATCCTAGGTAAAATGACTAAAGCAAAAGAGATAAGAATTTTGCACTTAATGGGTAGCATTTTTAATTGACTTTCCAGCCATTATTTTTACTTTCCAAATTTGATGTAAATGTTGACATTTTGACTCATAGACTATACTGTATACATACCTGCTCAAATTCATATATAGAAATTCTAATAACACATGGAGATGAGGCCTTGAAAAGTGATTTGATTATCTATAATCAGATGACAGAATCATTTATAATAAATAAGGACCCCTAATAATAGATATTCAAGAGAGATTTACTCATTCTTTCTACCTAGCGAGTTCAGAGGTCTGAGAGGAAAAAATTGCATTTTATAAATCAAGAAGCTGACCTTCAGCAGACAATTAATTTTCTGAATTTGATCTTGAACTTTAAGCTCCAGAGCAGTCAAAGATAAATTTCTGTTTCTGTTTTTTTTCCTTAAATTTTTATTTGTGAAACACCATGAGCTCCATTTGTAGACCTGGGTTTCAGTTATACAATGATGCTTCGGTTTCAGTTAGACAATGATTGATTACCCATCTCTCCACCAGTGCCCATTTTCCACCACCACTGATCCCAGTATCCCTCCCCCCGCCATCCCCTCCGTCCCACCCTGCCTCTGTGGCAGGGCATTCCCTTTTGATTTTTAAGCCACCTACTATATGTGGGCTGGAGCGATAGCACAGGCCGTAGGATGTCTGCCTTGAGCAGCCGGCAAGGCCGAGCCAGGTTGGATTCCTCTGCCCTTCTTGGAGAGTTGGGCAAGCTACCGAGAGTATCTCGCCTGCACGGCAAAGCCTGGCAAGCTACTCTGGTGTATTCCATATGCCAAACATGGTAACAAGTCTCACAATGGAGACGTTACTGGGCCCGCTGGAGCAAATCGATGAACAGGGAAGGACAGTGTTACAGTACTAATATCTGTTGTAATTTGTTACATCAGTCCGAATGGAGTTAGACATTATCCCAATTATTTAAAAGAAATTTTAAAATAGGAAGATACAGAGGTCCAGAACAGTTAACAATGTTCACGGATTCTTAGCTACTACATGGAAAAACAGTTGCCTCTTAACAGACCTGGTGCACAGGGGATACTAAAGAGTTGTTAAATTCTACATAAAATAAAATTAATGTGAAAGAAACAAATGCCTTTTGAATTCTGAATATAAAGGTTATCCACTTGTTCCTATGCCAATCTTATGACAAATTTGGATTTTCTGTGAAGAGCAAAAAAAAAATCCTTGAATCTTCACTCATATGTCAAAGTTAAAAAATAATTGCTAAAATAGCATTTCTTACTAAGAGATAAAAGCATCCAATTTGTAAAAATGCATGCTATAGATGTGGAAAATTTATTTCCCTACAGTTAATTTCCTTACAGATAAATATACTGGCTAAATCTCTGAACATAAGCTTCAATTAATACACATAAAACAGATTCCTTCACCTTGAGTCACAGAGAACAACTGGGGTTTAGATTCTTAATGAGATTAACAGCTTTGTGAAAAGACAGAAGCTAGGATTATGACAGCTCAGCAGTATTCATTAAATATTATAATGAGCATATGCTGACTTTGACAGAGTAAGATAAGAAATAATCAGTTTTAGTTTCCACATATTGTTATAGCCTCTTTTATCTTCTATAATTCATAGAATTACTTGATAGCATGCTGGAACTTGTAATATTAAAATGATAACAGTATATAATTTAATAGCAAATGCATGGACCATATTCTTTAAATTCTAATTACTTGGACATTTTCTAAACCATTGAAATCCTTTGAGATTATCTTAGTTTCCCAGAAGATAACCATAGTTTGGACATATTACCTAAGTTAAGAATCATTACCTTGGGCATTTCCCTTTTTATTCAGTGAAACCACTGATGCTGAAAACTTTCAGCTGTCCATATTTATCTGTCTCTTTAAAACTCTCTAACATTGATTTATAATCTGGATCTAGAGAACTTTCATTATATTAGACATCACACATTTTTGAAATACAACACTCACTATATGAATTAACACATAAATGGTTAAAACTCTCAATTCAAACTCATTTTTTAAAAATTTTATTGAATCGTATGAGATAGTTACAAGCTTTCATGTTTGATTACAATCACACAATGATCAAACACCCATCCTTCCACCCGTGCACATTTCCCACCACCAATATCCCCAGTATAACCCCCTTTCCCACCCTCCCCCTGCCTCCATGTCAGACTTGATTCCCCATAATCTCTCTCTACTTTTGGCCATTATGGTTTGCAATACAGACCCTGAGAGGTTATCATGTTTGGTCCTTTACCTACTTTCTGCACACATCTCCCATCCTGACCGATTCCTCGAGCCATCTTTTTCTTAGAGATCCCTTCTCTATTCCAGCTGCCGTCTTCCCTTTGCTCATGAGGCAGGCTTCCAGCTATGAAGCAATCTACCTGTGCCATCTATCTACTATACTTAGGTGTCAGCCTCATGTGTTGTTGTTTTATACTCCACAAATGAGTGCAGTCCTTCTATGTCTGTCCCTCACTTTCTGACTCATTTCACACAGCATGATACTCTCCATGTCTATCTATTTATAAGCAAAGTTCATGACTTCATCTCTCCTAACAGATGCATAGTATTCCACTGTGTATTCCATTGTATATTCCATTGTGTATTCCATTCCATAGTATTCCATTCTGTACCAAAGATTCTTTAACCAGTCATCTGTTCTAGGGCACTTGGGTTGATTCCAGATTTTGGCTATTGTGAACAGTGTTACAATGAACATATAGGTACAGATGTCACTTCAACTGTGATTTTTCTGTATCCTAGAGATATATTCCTAGAAGCAGTATTGTGGGGTCATATGGAATCTCAATTTCTAGTTTTTGAAGGACTGTCCATATTGTTTTCCAGAAAGGCTGGACTAGTGTGCATTCCCACCAACAGCAAAAGAATGTCCCTTTTCCCCCACATCCACACCATCACTGGTTGCTTTTGTTCTTTTGAAAGTGTGCCAGTTTCTGTGGTGTGAGATGATATTACATTGTTGCTTTGATTTGCATCTCCCTGATGGCTAGTGATGTGGAGCATTTTTTCATGTGCCTTTTGGCCATTTCTATTTCTTTTTTGAGGAAACTTCTGTTCATTTCTTCTCCCCATTTTTTGATGGGGTTGGAGGTTTTTTCTTGTGCAATTCTACTAGTGTCTTGTATATCCTGAATATTAACCCCTTATCAGATGGGTATTGGGTAAATATTCTTTCTCATTCTGTGGGCTCTTTGCGTATTTGGTAACTGTTTCTTTTGAAGTGCAGGAGCTTCTTAGTTTGATGTAGCTCATTTGTTTATGTTTGCTTTCACTTGTATGATCAGTGCTGTTTCATCCTTAAAGATGTTTTTAGCTTCAATGCCGTGGAGAGTTCTGCCTACCTTTTCTTCTATGTACCTTATGGATTCATGTCTGATATTGAGGGGTTCAATCCACTTTGATCTGACTTTTGTGGCTGGCATTAGACAGAGGTTAGAGTTCATCATTTGCAGGTAGTTTTCCAATCATCCAGTTTTCCCACTTGTGGAAGAGGCATTCCTTATTCCACTTCACATATCTTGCTCCTTTGTTAAAGATTAAGAGGTCATATATTTGGGGGTCTGTGACATAATACTCAACTCTGTTCCATTGGTCTGAAGGTCTGTTTCTAGCCCAGTGCCAGGCTGTCTTAATTATTACTGCTTTGTAGGATAGTTTAAAGCTGGGGAGGGTGATGCCACCCATCTTCTGTTTCCCAAGGATTGTTTTAGCTATTCGTGGGAGTTTATTGTTACATATAAGTTTCAGGAGTGTTTTGTCTACTTCTTTGAAAAATGTCATGGGTATCCTAATAGGGACAGCATTGAATTTGTATAGTGCTTTAGGCAGTATTGCCATTTTGATAATGTTAATCCTCCCTATCCATGAGCAGGGGCTGTGTCTCCATTTCCTAGTGTCCTCTTTTATTTTTTTGAAGTCGTGTTTTGTAATTTTCCTTGTATAGATCCTTCACCTCTTTGGTTAAGCTAATTCTGAGGTATTTGATTTTCTGAGATACTATTGTGAAAGGGATTTTTTTAAATGTCTCTTTCTTCTCTTTTGTTATATGTATAAAAGAAAGCCATGAACTTTTGGGTGTTGATTTTGTAGCTTGCCACTTTACTAAATTGACCTATTATTTCTAGGAGCTTTTCTGTAGAATTTTTAGGGTTTTCTAAGTATAGCATCATACCGTCTGCAAATAGTGATAGTTTGACCTCTTCCTTTAGTATCTGTATTCCCTTGATACCTTTCTCTTGCCTAACTGAAATGGCCAGGACTTCCAATACTATATTGAATAGGAGTGCCGGAAGTGGGCAACCTTGTCTTGTGCCTGATTTTAGAGGGAAGGCTTTGAGTTATTCTCCATAGAGAATGATACCTGCTGTGGGCTTGTGGTATATGGCTTTGACTTTATTTAGCAAAGCTCCTTCAATGCCTATTTTGCTGAGAGTTTTCATCATAAACAGTGCTGGATCCTGTCAAATGCTTTCTCTGTGTCTATTGATATGATCATGTTTTTTATCTTTTCTTTTGTTGATATGATATGTATTATGTTGATCAATTTCTGAATGTTAAACCATCCTTGCATCCCTGGGATGAATCCTACTTGTTTATGGTGTGTGATTTTTTCGATGAGTCATTGGATTCTTTTTGCTATTTGTTTATTGAGGATCTTTGCATCTGTGTTCATCAGGGATATCGTCCTGTAATTCTCTTTCTTTGTGGAATCTCTCTTTGCTTTTTGTATCAGGGTGATATTTGCTTCATTGAAACTGTTCAGAAGTGTTTTTGATACTTCAATCTCATGGAAAAGCTTAAAGAGAATTGGGAGTAAGTCCTCTTTAATGATTTGGAAGAATTAACTAGTGAATCCATCTGGGCCAGGACTTTTGTCTTGGGGATAATTTTTATAACTGTTTCAATTTCCTTGATGGTGATAGATCTGTTCAGGTATTCCAGATCTTCTTGGTTCAGCCTTTGGAGGCTATCAGAATCTAAGAATTTATCCAATTCCTCAAGGTTTTCATGTTCTGTGGCATAAAGCTTCTCAAAGCCCCAATAATTCTTTGAATTTCTGTAGTTTCTGTAGTAATGACCCCCTTTTAATTTTTGATTCAGTTTATTTGGGTTTTCTTTCTCCCTTGCTTTGTGAGTTTTGCTAGAGGCTTATCGATCTTGTTTATTTTCTCAAAGAACCAGCTCTTGGTTTCATTGATCTTTCGGATTTTTTTGGGGGGGTTTCCATCTCGTTAATCTCTGCTCTGAGTAGTATTATTTCCTTCCACCTGTTCTGATGGGGCTCCTTTTATTGGTCCTTCTCCAAGCTCTTAAGCTGTAAGGTTAGGTTACTTGTGTGGGCTCGCTCCTCCTTACTGAGGAATGGTTGTAGAGCTATAAACTTTCCTCTTAACACCGCTTTTGCTGTGTCCCATAAATTTTGGTAACTTGTGTCCTCATTTTCATTTGTTTCCAGGAATCTTTTGATTTCCTCTTTGTTTTGCTTTCTAAGGCACTCATTGTCCAATAGTGAGCTGTTTAGTTTTCAGGTGTTTGATTTAGTTTTCTATTTGTGTGTGTGATTTACTTCTAATTTCAGCACATTGTGGTCTGAGAAGATTTTTGATGCAATCTCTATCTTTTTAATTTTATGGAGGTATATTTTGTGACTCAGCATGTAGTCTATCTTGGAGAATGTTCCATGCAGACTTGAGAAGAATGTGTATTATGCTTTTTGCGAATGAAGTGTCTTGAATATATCTACTAAGTCCCTTTCTTCCATTTTTTCTCTCAGATTAAGTATGTCCTTGCTAAACTTGAGCCTGGTTGATCTATCAAGAGGTGATAATGCTGTGTTGAAGTCTCTCACTAGTATTGTGTTGCTATTAATGTCTTTCTCCAAGTCTATGAGTAGTTGCTTTAAGTACTTTGCTGATCTCTCATTAGGTGCATTTAGTATTGTAAGTTCTTCCTGTTGTACAGATCCTTTGATCAATAGAAATGGCCTTCACTGTCTCTTATGACCTTCTTCACTCTGAAATCAATGTGGTCTGATATTAGGATGGCTACCCCAGCTTTTTTTCTGGGAGCTGTTTGCCTGTAGGATTGTTTTCCAGCCTTTTACTTTGAGCCTGTGTTTGCTCTGACTATTGAGATGTGTTTCTTGCAGGCAGAAGAATGTTGGGTTCAATTTTCTAATCCACCCTGCCACTCTGTGTTTTTTAATTGGTGAATTTAGCGAATTAACATTGAGAGAGATTATTATTATGAGGTTTTGTCCCATTTTTATGTTGAAATTTGGTGTATTTGAGGGGCCTGTCTTGTCTTAAAGTAGCCCATTTAATTGTTCTTGTAACCATGGATTTGAGTCTATAAAGTTCCTGAGCTGTTTGTCTGTGAAACGTGTGCTGCTCCTTCTGTTATGAATGAGAGTCTCACTGGGTAAAGTGTTGGTGAGGCATTTATTTCATTGAGTTTTTTCACAAAATCCCACCACTATTTTCGGGACATGAAGGTTTCATCAGACATATCAGCTATGAATCTTAAGGATGCTCCTTTATAGAAAATTTCTTTCTTTGATCTTTCTGCTTTCAGAATTTTGTCTCTATGTAAGGTTTTGGTCATTTTGATCAGGATGTGTCTTGGGGTATTTTTATTTGGATTTCTCTTAGCTGGTACCCTTCCGGGACTGGAACTATAGCACAGTGGTAGGGCGGTTGCCTTGCACGCAGTCAACATGGCTGACCCGAGTTCGATTCCTCCGCCCCTCTCGGAGAGCCCGGCAAGCTACCGAGAGTATCTCGCCCGCACAGCAGAGCCTGGCAAGCTCCCCATGACGTATTCGATATGCCAAACACAGTAACAACAAAGTCTCCAATGGAGACGTTACTGGGCCCGCTCGAGCAAATCGATGATCAACGGGAAGGCCTTCTTCTTCTTATACCATTTAGAAAAGCAAAACAAAATGCCTAACCAAAATATTGCAGATTACTCCTTATACCCTTTCAATAATGGTATGGCTATGTTATATAAATAACAGATATGACAATAAATATAAAATATATTTGAAATTGTTCAATTTCAACTTTTTTAAGATTGAAGAAAGGTGTCGACTAATATCAAAGAATTTTTATAGAATTTTTATAGAATTATTAAATTTACAACCCAGTGATGCTCAGGGATTATTCCTGCCACAGCATTCAGGAATTACTCCTGTCAGGGCTTTTGGGACCATATGGAATGCTGGGGATCAAACCTGGGTGAACTGCGTGCAAGGCAAGTACCCTACCTGCTACAATCTCTTGGGCCTGTCACTTCAGGATTAAAATACCATGCTTGACTATTGAAATTATTACTTTGTTACTTACTCTTAAGATGTCAGTAAATAGCATTTGATAGTGCCTGTATCTGCAAGGAAATGTGCACTTTATTGTCACTAAATTTTACAAACACTTTCCACGTTCTTATTCCTGGCAGTTTATTGTCTTAAATAGTTATCCAACAAAGACTTACCTTAAACCTTCAGATCACAGGCTTTTCTGGGTACTCAGCTGAGCCTTCAGCAGTTTGTAGCCCTTCAGCAGGATGCTCTCCCTCCAAGGACTCCCATTACTATGCATTTCCTTGTCACTTTATATATATTCAATTTTCATTAGCATGCAATGACTCCCTCAATTTTGATTCTGTTTTCTATGTCGCTTCCCTTCTTTGTTTGAAAATTCTCGGAGGTAGGATTTCAAAGAGTCATAGTTTAACTAAGGCTCTTGGTATTGCTGTAGTTTCGACATCAGTATCCATGTCAGAGTAAGAGCATGATATTGGGACTATAAATGCTCGGTCTCCCAGAAATATAATGGGTGTCTTTGTCCCTAACTATTTGCCCTTTTCAAAAAATCATTTGCCCTTCAATTAATATTTCTTGTAAATATTACTGTATGAAGTCGTTGAAAAAATTATCTGTATTAGTTTTTGTCTTTCTTAACCTCTTTCTTTGGGATCAAAAATAATTTAAGGACATGTGGGAGAGCAATTTAAAGGGTCACATAGCAATTTGTCTTTCAGATAAACCAAGCAGTACAAATATTTCCTTAGTTCTTTCAGTTACAATAATAACACAACTCCCATTTATCACACAAACATACATGTGATCATTAACACTGCACTGTACTGCACTGTTGCCCCATTGTTCATCAATTTGTTCGAACGGACACCAGTAACGTCTCCATCTTGAGACTTGTTACTGTTTTTGGCATATCAAATACGCCACAGGGACCATGCCAGGCTCTGCCATGTGAGCGGAATACTCTCAGTAGCTTGCCGGGCTCTCTGATAGGGATGATGGAATTGAACCCTGGTTGGCCTACCAGCCACGTGCAACCTACCCGCTATTCTATTGCACTAGCCATTAACACTAATTAAAAAAATAAATTTATGCTTTGGGAGTTGGCACATTTGTTATGTTTTTCCAAAAATATTACCAATAATTTCACAATAACAAGGTTGACTATGAGGTGTGCTATCTGCACACTAGCACCTATTTTATAGTATGCATACCAGTAAATGAGGTGAATGCAATGGAGTGTAAACTGTAGAAAACCCTCTAAATCTTATTTTTGCAAAAGACCATCTGTGCAAGTAATATTACCCAAATGAAAACTATAAGAAACATAGCGTTCAGTTATAAGCCAATTTTCAATTTCATAAATTATTTCACTTGGAGAATACAAATGCAGTATGTGAAAAATGGTAAATATAAAGAGAAGCAAAAGTGTGGAACTTGAAAAATTAATCATGAATAATTTATCTACGCATCTGACTTGGTAACTACAGTCTTGAATAATTTTAAGAAAACTTAATACAGTATGCTTACCAAATCTCTCAAAGAATTATCATTGCTTTCAATGATAATTCTATGAGATGCTTTCAATGATAATTCTATGAGAAAGAAAGGAAAGAAAAATGAAGAAAAGAAAAAGAAGTTACTAAAATTAAGAAAAAATGTAATGTCAGTTGTGTCATCGATGTTTCTGATTCTCTGGTTTCTTTTTGTTTCATTTTTAGCCACTTCTTTTCTGTATAAGCTTTACCTTCTCCATTACTCACATATAAGATCTTGCCTCATCTCTAGACAAGCAAAATATATGAAAAGCTGCTTTTTTAATTTTATTGTCCAATTTTTTTATTCACTTTAGCCTCCTAAGAGTCCTCTCAATGTTGGTTCTTCTAGTTTTGTTTTTTAAATTGTTATTTTCAACATTTCCATTTTACATTTTCTACCTTATTTTCATGTGTGATACATACAAAATAAATGTTACACGGTATCTCTGATATTTTCTTCATTTCAATTAAGGATATTAAACAAGATTTTTTGACCTATAATTACATATTGAATGGAGTTTGATATCATATATTTCTTCTGTGACCATGATGCTAAAACATAACAGGTATGTTTTTAATATTATATACACCCAAAAAACATTATATGAATAATATTTTATGTCATACAATGTATGAATAACATGGTATGTATTTTCTACTTTAAAAGCATGGGCCCAGTTTAATATCAAGTTGGCCATGCCATTCTATTTCCTAACTCTTCTTAATCTTTTTTCACCAAATTAAAATGCTTTTTAAAAGTTATATTTTCTTTTATACAATTTTTAGTAATAAATACCAAATAATTGCAATTTCTACATGTTTTTTGGTGAAGAAAAATAATTTTATTGAAACTTTCTTTTTTTGTTTCTCAGTATTTATTGAAATTTAAATGTTTACTCTTTTTTCAGTTGTTTAATTTTTTATGGTTATTATTTTTTAATTTATTTTATTTTTTATTTATATTTTCATTAGTGAAACACCATGAGGTACAGTCGTAGATTTACAAATTTTTGTGCTTGGGTTTCAGTTATACAATGATCGAATACCCATACCTCCACCAGTGCCCATTCTCCACCTTCACTGGTCCCAGTATTCCTCCCACCCCCCGTACCCCCCATCCCACCCTGCCTCTGTGGCAGGGCAATCCCCTCTGTTCTCTCTCTCCTTTTGGGTTTGTGGTTTGTAAGAGAGGCATTGAGTGGCAATCATGTTTGGTCTAGAGTCTACTCTTAGCATGTGTCTCCCATCCTGGGATGATCCTCCCAACACCCTTTATTTGGTGCTCCCTTCTCTATCTGAACTGCCTTTTACCCCAGTGTGTGAAACTTTCTTAAAAAGATGTGAGGTGCTGGAGCAATAGTGCAGCGTTCGTCTTGCACGGCCGACCCGGGTTCGATACCCAGCATCTTATATGAAGCCCCCTCCCCCAAGCACCGCTAGGAGTAATTCCTGAGTGCATGAGCCAAGTGTAACTCCTGTGTAGTGCCTGGTGTGACCCAAAAAGCAAAATCAAAGCAAAGAAAAAGAAAGATGTGAGGGGAGAGACAGAGTGCATGCTGAAGAGGGGACTCGGGCTTCCCTAGAATGGAAAAAGCTGCAAGTGGCACACAAACGTGACACACCTTTAAGGGAGAACATGGATTTAAAGAACAAGCTTATGTGCTTTGTTTTTGAGAGAAAGAAGTCAAGCTCAATTATCTTTACAACAAATGAGTTTGATAAATGCTGAGATGTTCAGACACTATCTTAAAGGCATATCTTCAAGTTTTAAAATAATGTATTCCATTTCTTAGAATACCATAAATGACATCTTAATCTCTTTTCAATTTTGAGGGCAAGAATGGATCTCTTCTCTCCCCTTAGCCTGATCCGGAGTGATCCCTGTATCCAGAACCAGGACTAAATCCTAAACACAAGCAAGTTCGGCCCAAAACCCAAATCAAACCAAACAAAAAGAAGATTGCTGTTATGAAAGAAAAACATACTGTAATGCAAACAGAGGAGCAAAACGTAAATCCATCATAGTGAGATTCTGTCTTTGTAACCTGTATTTTACTCATAGCTATTCATGGATGCTATCAACTGTATGGCACTTGCAGATCAGATAGAGAAAGGAGCACCAAGTAAAGGGTCTTGGGAGGATCCTCCCAGGATGGGAGAAGCATGCTGAAAGTAGACTATAGACTGAACGTGATTAACACTCAATGTCTCTTTTGCAAACCACAGCACTCAAAAGGAGAGAGATAACAAAAGGGAATGCCCTGCCACAGAGGTAGGGTAGGGTAGGGTAGGGGGGTGGGGGGTGGGAGGTATACTGGGATCAGTGGTGGTGGTGAATGGGCACTGGTGGAGGGATGGGTGTTTGATCATTGTGTAACTGAAAGCCAAGCACAAAAATCTGTAAGTCTACAGCTGTACCTCATGGTGTTTCACTAATAAAAATTTTAAAAAAATTAAAATAATTCACATGGATTCAAAAACAATAAATAAATAGTTAGATTTGCTCCAGTAACGTCTCCATCGTGGGACTTGTTGTTACTGTGTTTGGTATATCGAATACGTCACGGGGAGCTTGCCAGGCTTTGCTGTGCAGGCAAGTTACTCTTGGTAGCTTGCCGGGCTCTCCAAGAGAAGGGGAGGAATTGAACCTGGCTAGGCTGAGGCTGGGCTGGCTGTGCGCAAGACAAATGCCCTACCACTGTGCTATTGCTCCAGCCTGAATAGTTAGATTAATTACAGTTAAAAGAGTATCTCAATCAGATCTTACCACGTTTAAAATTCCTTCCTGTGGATCCTGTGCCCATTGTTGTCTGCTTATTTCTTCTGGTTTGTAGAACCTGAGCAGCGGCCTAAGCTCTTGCTAGAGGACCAAGAATTCTGTGGGTAGTGGGTGGTGCTGACCACCGCTATGACCTGCTGCCCTACTTCTGGGAGAATTCGGGATTTGGTGCTGCTGGCCTCAAGGTCTGGCCCCACCCTTCGGGAACTGCTAGGACCCAGTTTGGGTGTCAAGAGGGGTTGGAGGGTGGATGGTGGATGGGTTTTCTGCTTTGCCTTTCTCTTCTCCAGCCACTTGGTGAGGGCCAGTTGCTCTTGCGGGACCCCAGGGCAGGGAGAAGCTCCGGAGCTGAAAGAGCTGGGCTTACTTCAGGGCTGACCCACCAGCTTGCCCAAATTACTTAATTTGTACCTCAATTTCCTCTTCTGCTTTTTGATAGTTGGGGATTGAAAGCATATTGCAAACTTTATTTTTTTTTTAATTTTTATTAGCAAAACACCATGAGGTACAGTTGTAGACTTACAGATTTTTGTGCTTGGGTTTAAGTTATACAATGATCGAATACCATCCCTCCACCAGTGCCCATTCCCCACCACCAATGCTTCCAGAATCCCTGCCACCCCCCACCCCCCATTGCACCCCACCCATGTGGCAGGGCATTCCCTTTTGTTCTTTCTCTCCTTTTGGATGCTGTGGTTTGCAAAAGAAGCATTGAGTGGCAATCATGTTCCGTCTAAAGTCTACTCTCAGCACACATCTACCGTCCTGGGAGGATCCTCCCAACACCCTTTATGTGGTGCTCCCTTCTCTATCTGAGCTGCCTTTTCCCCTAGCATGTGTAGCTGGCCTCCAAGTCATGGAGTAAACCTCCTGGTACTTATCTCAACTATTCTTGGGTGTTAGTCTCCTATTCTGTTACTTTATGTTCCCCAGATGAATACAATCTCTCTATGTCTGTCCCTCTCTTTCTGACTCATTTCACTTAGCATGATACTTTCCATGTAGTACCAATTGTATGTAAATTTCATGACTTCATCTTTTCTAGCATCTGCATAGTACTCCATTGTGTAGATGTACCAAAGTTTCTTTAACCAGTCATCTGTTCTCAGGCATGCAGGTTTTTTCCAGATTCTGGCTATTGTAAGCAGTACTCATATTTTAAATTTTAAAGCAGTGGTGTGCATAGGGATGACATCTTCCGTGTGTGTGTGTATGTGTGTGTGTGTGTGTGTGTGTGTGTTTTATAAGAAAATTTTACCAGGGTACAGAGGTTGGATATCCTCAAACCATTCTAATTGGTTGCAGCTGAGAGGGGAAATGATGCTTCTTCATCAGCAAGTTTTAAGGGAGGGTTCTGTGATCCCAAAGGCTTGAAACCAATGATTCCTTACTGACACAAGAAGGAACCTGAGCTTAAGATGTTATTTGCGACCCTTTAGAACCAATATGAAGCCCTTGTTTGAATCTCTGAGATACATAAACTGTTCTATGCATAATGGATGTTTGGGGTAATAACACTCCACTAGCTTGTCTTTCTAGATTCTTGGCTTTCTATAGTTGGGTGCCTGGAGGGTAGTTGATCGTGTGCTACAGTTGTATGTTACAAAGCTGCTGAAACTAGAGTGGTATGTTTCTCTTGCAAGAAGCAGATTTAATCATTTACCCAAAAACTTTGTCTTCTGCTGTTCATTTTATCTAACGACTGTTCTAATTCTCTGAGCGTTTTCCACTATTGCCATCAGTTACCTGTTTTCTCACTTTGTAAACCTAATCTGTATGGTTGATCATGAGAAAGCTTAATTGTGAATTGTGTTGCCAAGTGCACTTAATAATGAGGCAGGTGAATTAGAATCTACAAGTTTAACTGACTTGAACAGATGGAATTAGTCATGGAATTCTTGGAGATGTTGGGGGAGGGAGTGCTCTATGTTAATTAAAGGTTAGCATTCTTGAAAGTTTTATGAGAACTTCTCAAATTCAGTAGATTTGGAAGTCTTAGGGGAAAAAAAACCACTTTTCCCCGCATCGCCTTGTTCCAGTTGTCTGCAAATGCGTTAGTAAAACGGCCATTATGACAAATTTTGTTTCTCTGTTGTCAGCTGCTTTTATCAAATTCCCGGGCCATTATGCAGTAAACTCTATAGAAATATTTGAACAATTGGATTTCAAACATGTTTGTCTTGTGGAGTGGTTTCTACCAGTGGCATAGATCTATGTACGAGAACACAAACAGATTTGTATTCCATCTGGGTGTTAGTCTGTTTCGCTCTTTCATACAACCGTCTGAAAAATCAGTTGACTGTTCCCTTTACCTTAAAGGGAAGAAATTATCTTGCGTCCAGTGAAATGACTGTGAGAAAATGTCATTGGTTTGTTATGAAATTGTAGTTAAATGCGTTCACCTGGATCTTCTGATCATTTTCCTGTGCTGTCCCCTAAGTTCTAGAACTGGTAATTTTGCCCATGGTAATTACTACCATATGACTACACTGAAAAAAGACATCTTCCTAGTGGATTACTGTGAACTAAGAGATGTTCAACCATCATGATGTGGATTTCATCTCCATGCCTGCCCTACATAGCCCTTGAGCAGAACCCTTTATATTTAAATGCAAACTAAATAGCTAAAGTTTTTATGTCACACCAAAGGCGGAGTTTGTTTCATGCCTATGCATTTCATTGTGTAAGTTAAAGTTTTCACAGAAACTATAAATTTGGGCCAGGTGTTTTTAGTTATCAACATTGTCTAAAGAATGGCAACATCTTATTGGGAATAACATTGAAAAGCCACATTTCCGCCTACAATTTCCTCCATCTGCCTTATGGATTCATGTCTGATATTGCAGTCTTGAATCCACTTTGATCTGAGGGATAGACATAGAAGGACTGCACTTATTTGTGGAATATAAAATAACATGAGACTGACACCCAAGAACAGTAGACACAAGGACCAGGAATATTGGCCCAGAGTTGGAAGCCTGTCTCATGAGCTGGGGGAATAGGCAGCTGGAATAGAGAAGGGATCACTTCACTAAGATACTGAAGGTTGGAGGAATCGCTCAGGATGGGAGATGTGTCCTGAAAGGAGATAAAGGACTAAACATGATAACCTCTCAGTATCTGTATTGCAAACCATAATGTCCAAAAGGAGAGAGAGGGAGAAAGAGAGGGAGGGAGGGAGAGAGAGAGAGGGAGAGGGAGAGAGAGAGAGAGAGAGAGAGAGAGAGAGAGAGAGAGAGAGAGAGAGGGAGAGAGAGAGGCGGAAATTGTCTTCCTTGGAGGCACGGGGAGGTTTGGAAAGGGGGAGTATACTGGGGAGATTTGTGGTTAAGAATGTGCACTGGTGGAGGGATGGGTGTTTGTTCATTGTGTGATTGAAACTCAAACATGAAAGCTTGTAAACATCTCACAGCAATTCAATAAAAATTAAAAATAAAGCGAAAAAAAAAAGACACAGTTCCAAACCACTGAAGTTCATTAGGTTCCTAAAATCCCAGCAAGGTCATTGGACCCTAGTATATTCTGCTTCAAACATGTCATACCCTAAAGAATGAGAAAGCATTCATAATAGCCTACTGGGATCAAGACAATGACACAGTGAATTCCTCAGAGCACTTACTCTGGGATTACTCAGGAATCAGAACTTTTCATACAAATATAAGAAATTCTACCAAGGAATTCCTTAATCTAACAATATCTCACAAAGCACGAATCATGTTCTAGAAAAGACCTCTTAATCAGTCTAGGTAGAACCTACATGGTAGTCTCATATGTTTCTATAATACTTTACATTTTCAAGTACTTTTACATACACTAATTACAGCTGTCAAAGTGAACTATAAAGTAAAGGCCCTCCCGTTGATCATTGATTTGCTCAAGCAGGCCAAGTAACGTCTCCATTGGAGACTTTGTTGTTACTGTATTTGGCATATCGAATACGTCACGGGTAGCTTGCCAGGCTCTGCTGTGCGGGCGAGATACTCTCGGTAGCTTGCTGGGCTCTCCAAGAGAGGCGGAGGAATCAAACTCGGGTCGGCCATGTTGGCTGCGTGCAAGACAAATGCCCTACCGCTGTGCTATCGATCCATTTTTGCAGATGGAGAAACAGAAATTTAAAATCTTGTAAATTGGTAGAAGACGGTGCTGGTCTTCTGACTCCCAGTCCAGCATTTTCCTTAGTATTGATTTAGCCTCTACTTATCCTGCAGTATTAAATTATTAAATATTAGGAAACCCAAGAAAATATTCAGTTTGCTGTTTTGGTGCTCTCATTCAGTTAGAACATCATGTAATCTGGTGATAAGTGTACCAAAATTTCGTGGTTTAGGAGCATAATGTCTCCATTCTTATTGTTCCTTGAATAAAACAGGAGTGTATCTGACAGACTATGCAACATGAAACAAATAACTGCTTTTAGATTTTCCAACCATTTTTATGAGTTTCCCCAAAATTGCCTATTTGATTGGAGATCCTTGTTCATATCATGTTTGTTTCTTTTTTATGTTTCAATACTTTGAACACCAAGAACTTATTTCTCCCCATTAACATGTTTACATAAAGTATAGAAGTACATTTTATTTCTATTAATATATGATACATACAAGCTATATGGATTATCTAGATCAAATAGCAATTTTCTGCTCAGTAATTTGAGATATTACTGGTTAGTGTGTCCTGTCTCAAGTCATAATGCAGCATAGTGTAATGAACGACCAGAGAAGGCCTGCAAAAGAGCCTCATTTGGCTCTTTATTCAATATGTCCTGGTTTCAACAAGCACAGAATGTTCTTTTTGCAGCACTGTCTATAAAGTCATGGAGATATGGTTTTGGAGCACTAAAGCCAATGCTTCCTGATTGTCAACAGATTCTCCTGGAGACCTCAAAATAAAAAACTCTCAAAAAATAAGATAAAATAAGATGCAATAAAATGTGTTATGAATTTCCATTTTTATATTGTTTTAATTTGAACTCCAGTAAAAAGTTCACTACTTTTTTTACGACCAGGGATGCATGCTATACTTTTTCCCATCAGTGTGATATTTCAACTAGAAAGCTTTCTGGTTGGTTGCGTTGTTAAATTATATACATGTATATATGTATACACACATATATAGTTACATATGTATTATATTACATATGCTATATATAACATATGCTATATATATTACATATACTATATATAACTATATATAACAAATTACCAAAGGCAGTAGAACTGAAGAACTGGTCTAAAGAACTGAATTTACCTGGGGCCAGGGGCAGGTGGTGGCAAAGGAAGTGAATGGAAGAGGTCTTGGGACATTGATGGAGGGAATGGGAAGTCTATTGGTAGATGTGGACTTGGAGTGATGTCTTAATGAAGCCCTATCATTATCAATATTGCAAATCATGATGCTTCAAATGAAAAAGTAAAACATTTTAAGATAGGAGTTAAGGAGATATGAAGGCCAGTTTTTTTCTATAAGGAAAAACATATTTCTTTACTTGCTATACACTGGATTACTATAATATCACTCCCAAATCATCACATACTATTCTCCTGACATAGCTCTTTGTTTAGGTTAGTAGCCATATACCTTTGGTACATATAACATCTCTGAACAATGAAGATTTCCTGAATTATTTAAGCTTGCAGCTAGCAAATTGTGTCACTCATACGCTTCATTTTTAAACAGTAAAGTCAATGAAAGGTCATTAAAAATGAAATTATTGTAATTATATACACAATTTTCTACAAAGAACTTAAATTCAAATTATATTGTCTTTTTTTTCAATAAATGATGCTTCCAAGCTCCAATTGGGAGTGGGTCTCCTCCACCCAGATCCCCCATCTTCCAGTAGGTAGGCATTACACCCACCAACTGCCCTCAGTGCCATGTTATCCCATCAATGGCCAAGAACCCAGACATTATAAAACCCAGCTCCTGAAAGTGTGCAGCCGCATTTGTGGCCACATGAACTCTTATTATCTAGTTCTTACTCTTGGAGAACCTGACAGGCTACCGAGAGTATCCTGCCCACAGGACAGAGTCTTGCAAACTCCCCGTGGTGTATTTGATATACCAAAACCCAGTAACAATGATGGGTATCATTCCCCTGACCCTGAAAGAACCTAGAATGTGGCACTTTCTAAACTCTCAGGGCTAGGACGAAGGAGATGTTACTGGTGCCTGCTCAAGGAAATTGATGAACAACTGGATGACAGTTACAGTGATACTATATATTATACGTGATTGTATTATATATACATATACTTAGAGCTTTTGTATGTCACAACAGGATGTGCTCCAGACCTTGTTCTCAAGTATTACTCCTGAAAAGCTCAGGGGAACTCATGGGATGCAGGGTTTCAAAGATAGCCATACTGGCTGTAGTATCACTCTGGGCCCCAGATTGTACACTTAAAAAAATATATGAAAAGAACTATATCTGTCTCATCTATTATACGATTGATCACTAATTGATCTCAACACTAGTCTACTCTATAACTTAACCCCTTTACGCATATATTCCATTTTCTTATTTGTTTTTATGGATGCAGATAAAATCATTCTTTTTATGAGGGTTACAAAGAATCCTCTGATAATTATTTTCTCTGTTCCTTGAGTTATTACTGGCATGTGCCTTATGCCCCTGTCCTACATAATTGCTTCTACCTTACCACTAGGAGATAATTTTGTTTGGGCAGCACCGTTTTAATTTATTTTAACAGCTAGGAATTCTTCTATCTCTACCATATGTCTAACTGTGACTATGAACATTAAAATGTTAATCTTCACAGTCTGCAAGTGAGTTTGCTAACAATTAATAAGCTGTATGTATTTGTTTCACTGAAAGGGGTAGGCTCCTAAACAATGGGCAGGGAGACCAGATGATACTTGCTTAACTAAATCAGTATTTTAAAATAATCTCACATTTTCAGGACATCAATTCAATAATTAATATTTAGCACTGTTAGCACTGTCTTCCCCTTGTTCATCCATTTGCTCAAGCGGGCACCAGTAACGTCTTCATTGTGAGACTTGCTAATGTTTTTGGCACACCAAATACGCCCCGGGGAGCTTGCCAGGCTCTACTGTGACGGCGGGATACCTCTCGGTAGCATCTAAAAGTCCAGTGAATTGACCAAAACCTTTTTTACATAATACTATGTATTTGCTATTTATTATCACTAATAACAGTAATACCATTATTCTTACTTTACAGGTCTTCAGCTGGTACTCACCCATGGCCTCAACTTTATCTTTGGCCACCCATGTCTGTGTACTGAAAACATATCATTCCAAGAACCATTGTTTCTATTGAAAAAGGATTTTGGCACAGTCAAGAGTAGCTCCTGAGTGCAGAGCCAGGAATAACCCCTGAACATCACTGGGTGTGAGCCAAAATCCAAAAAACAGCTAAAGGAACAGAGGGTATTGAACTCAGATTCTGGAGTTTATAACACATGCTCTCAAAATCCTCACTTTACCATTTATTAGAATTATAACATTGGGTAAAAGTGTAATTTAGCTTCTGTATGTGCTTCATTTAATTCAATTTGTAAAACAGCAACATTTTATGAGGCTGTTGCAAATCTTAAATAAATTTTAAGTTAAATTAAAAAAAATAAAAGGACCAAAAAGCAAGTTACTGTCAGAGAATAGCTCAAATAGAGAACTTTCTGTAAATATTTGGAATGACAAAAATGAAGTATTTCTGAGTATCGATAGAATTTAAATGGAAAGAGTAATCAGAAGAGGGTAATTATGAAACAACTTAAGTAATAGAATATTTTTTGGTAGATAACTTTAAGAAAGTAATGAGATGATTAATTTATAAATAACTAAGGGCCTTATTTCCTGTTATTTGCCTGTATTCTATGACAAATTTCAGGTCTTTCTGAATTACTATGCTGACATTAATTAAGCAGCGAAAATTGCCATTTTCAGTGGTGGACCTTTTCTGCAGAAAATATTTTTCAAGGAAATCTGAAGATTATAAAACTGCGATATTTTCTTGAACAAGTGAACTTATTATCAAATATTAAGTTATTTTTATTATGACAACAAAATGTGCTGTTCAAAGTGTAGTGTGATGCTTTGTGGGGTAGATGGATCAGTTAAAAATGAATTGCTTATTTTTACTAAAATATATGTTCAATTAAATTGTTCTCAGTCAAGAAAGAGAAGCACTTGATCAAACATCCAGTTTGTTTTGGGCGGTTACCCTATAAATCCATCTCTCTGCAGCACCTAAGCTATGGATTACATTTGAAAAATAAATACTTTATTCAAGTTGAGTGCATTTTGAAATGTGATTGGCGAAGGTGGAAAGTATACTGGTAAGAAATATGAAAGAGGACTGAGAATCCATTTTAGTTTATGAAAATAAAATAATGGATACCTAGAAAAAGACATCATGGGGGAATTGAATATTTTTATGAAGAATTTACAATAGACTCTTAGTAACAGTAAATAAAAAGTGTTTTATATATTTTTGAAGTACAATTTTTTTATAAATTGTACAGAGCATTTCCAATCAGTATAGTATCACTGTGATTCACTTGATCACTTGATATCCCATTACTCATCGATTTGCTCGAGGGGGCGCCAGTAACATCTCCATTAGTCCCTGTCGTGTGCTAATGTAGCCCAGAGGGGGCGCCAGTAACACTTTCATTAGTCTCTGTCCCATGATAATGTAGCCCAATGGTGTCTGCTCGTTCTAGGAACATGAAGAGCATCAATGTCAGGGTCTTGACAAACAAGTCTAACCATCTCATAGGTGGTTGGTCACACGATCTTTTGACATCCCGTGGAATCCAGTTGGTAATGGCTCTAGTCTAGCGGTCGTCTCCAAATCTCATGTGTCCAGTCCATCGGATTTTCGATGCCTTGGCAAAAGAGACAGCGTCCCTGATTCTTGACCGTTGATGGAGGTTGGAACTCCAGATTCTTTCTCTTATTGAGTGAAGCATGATAGTCCAAGCATAGCTCTTTTGATTCCTCTTTGAGAGACCCGAATAGCGTTCTCATCCTGTTTCTGTAGGGCCCAGGTATCTGAGGCATATGGTAATGCAGGAAGAACAGTGGATTCGAAGAGATGTGCCCGGAGCCAGAGATTCTTCATCCTCTTAAGTGTTTCTTTGATGCTCTTGAAGGCGTTCCAAGCCGCTCTCTTCCTACTGTTCAACTCAGGTGCCAGGTCATTCATCATGTTGATTTCTTGATCTAGAGACACATAACGGTTGCATTCGGGGATGTTCGTCCTGTTGAGAGTGAAAGGAACATCAGGAATGAGACCATTTCTCATAAACGTTGTCTTTGTGAGATTCAGCTGGAGTCCGACGTTTCCATACTCACAGTCGAAGTTGGCCAGCATTTGTGCTACTTGGCTGATGTTTGGTGTTATTAGAATGATGTCATCAGCAAAGCAGAGGTGGTGTAGTTGCCAACTGTCTATCTTCACTCCCATTCCTTCCCATTCTAGTTGTCTCATGATGTTCTAGAGGGTGGCATTGGAGTGCTTCGGTGAAATGGTGTCACCATGCAGAACCCCTCTCTTGACATGGATGATTACTTCTTTGTAGAATAGTGAGATCCTGGTAGTAAATCTGCAATGCAGCTCACGGAGGATCCTGATGTATTGACATTTGAACACCCTGTTTGACCAGGGCCCGATGACCGCTTCGGTCTCTACAGAATCAAAGGCCTTCTTTAAATCAATGAATGTTAGAGAGAGCAGCATCTTGAACTCCTGAGAAACATCTATGAGCTTGGTTATTGTGTGGATATGGTCAATTGTGCTAAATCTTTTTTGGAAACCAGCTTGTTCGCATGGTTGTCCTTCATCTAGTGTTCTGCCAATTCTATTCAGGATGACATGAGTGAATAGCTTGTAGATGACAGACAACAGGCAGATCGGGGGATAGTTGCCAATGTCATGGATGTCTCCCTTCTTGTAAAGTAATACAGTCCTGCTGGTTTTCCATTGGGATGAAATCTTGCATTCAGACAGGTATCATGTGAAAAGCCGAGCCAGTGTATTGACTGATGGCAGGTTCTACAGGTGTTCCGGTCTGACCTTGTCTGGGCTTGGTGCTGTTCACTTCTTTACTGATGAAATGGCATGTAGGATTTTGGAAGGGAGAACATTGGGAACGACATATCCATCCTGTGGAATTTGGTATGTGGGTAAGTAGCCATAGCTATCGAAGAGATCCGAGTAGAAGTCATGGATAATCTTCTTCATTGCCCTTCTGGAAGATGTGATAGATCCATCAGGACATTGGAGGGCAGTCATCTTGGTCTTGTAGTTGCCAAAGGACAGGCGGGTGTTGTGAACGCTTTTCCCAGCTTCTCCTGCATCTGCCAGCACTGCTGCTCTTCTCTCTTTTAGGTCATCTTTTATCGCTTCTCTGCACTGCTTTGCAAGCTCGGACATTTGCTTGTGGTTGCCTGAGACTTGCTCGAGTTTCCCTTAACATCATTTTACTTTGAAGATTTTCATGAAATTAGGTACATAGAGACTAAGTGGCTGATCTGATAAATGCAAATTGTTAAAAGAAGTGACCCCATAACAAATACATTCCTGACACACTGTATATACCACAAAAACACAGATATAATGTAGCTCTAATTCATTACAATATATGTCAGTATTCACTAGAGGCCAAATAAATTAGTCATACAAGCAAAGGACAACCTGAATTCAGGAATTGTTCTCTGGAAGACCACACCTGTTTCCCCCGCAACCCAGGGTATTCTCCTGGGTCTGTGCTCAGTGATTATACCTGGCAGTACTTGATGAGCCACACACATTCCACAGAACTTAAACCAGCACCAACTTAAAACAGCATCAACTGCAAGTAAGGCAGAATTTTAGTTATACTGTGAATTTGATTTATTAGAAAAGAGGGTCACTCAAGTGGTGCTCAGGAGGTCCAAGAATCTCTTCTATTGATTCTGGCTTGAAATTTTTAGTGGGAGGGTCCAATGACATGGGGCCAAATCCCAGGTAATCATATAAGACCCCATAGGATAGCGCCCAGCGATACTTCTAGGACCATAGTGGTCCATGGATAGAATTAGGGTTGTATATATGCATTGCATGTGCCTTTCCACATGCATTATCTTTATAGGCCCATGAATTTAATCTTAACATTAAAACAATATCTGGGACAACATTTCTTTGATAGATGCATGTAGAAAACTATGTATAAGAGATAAAATTATATGGAAGAATAAGCATATTTAATATTTGTGTATTTAAAACTTTATGTTTACATAAACAAAATAATAAGACATACTGTACCTTATAAGCATTTAAACATGAAGAATATTTAGAATTCATAGAATATAACTGTCCTTTTGGTGGATACATGAAATAAATCTAACATAAAAATGGGCAAAGTATATAAATAATAATAATACTATGGGTTAAATAATAAAAATTGCTAATCAGGACGCAAAAATTTTCAATCCCAGTAATATATATAGAAATATATACAGTCATAAAACATTTTTATTATCTACAATATTTAAAACATTTTTAAAGGCTGATAATATTAAAATTTGGAAAACATAGAGAATTAAATTTTCATTGACTAATACTAAAACGGTGATGCAAATCCAGTAACTTTGAAACAAGAATAAATTTGAAATCATTTATAGTTTAAGATATAATAAAACCATTGACAGAACAGTAAGATTTCACTAATACAAAATCATAAACTTTTTAAAAACATGAAATATTAGCATCTGTTAATTTCTTTAAAATGTGAAGTTAAATTATTCATAGTTTTTATATATAATTGTTCCTATATTTCTCTTTTCTACTGTATAAAATGGCTCATTTTTACCATTTTATTATCCTGTGGAGATGTACTTCTATAAAACTTTTATTGATTTCCCGGGAATTTTGCTGCTATTCTGAGAATGAATGTGGATTCTTTTAATCTCTGTCATAGTACATGTAAACCAGTCCCATAGTGTCCTCAGAGTCAATTGCTAAATTTAAGGGATTTAATGAACTGATCCTGTAACCAACAACAGATGAATGTGCTAGGAATATTTTTATTACAAAAATTGGAAACCAATAAGCAAACTTCTTGAAATCATATTAAGACTAGCAATTAAATAATTTAGGAGAGTTCATTCAGATTTTGACTTACCTTATAAAATTCTGTCTCACCAATATAAAAATAGTTTTTAAAATTCAGATTCAGGCTTACGGGAGAAAAACTGTATTCTAAAGAAATAAACAGGTCTGAATTTACATCAACATCAGTGAACACCACAACTATAGTTCTGTGAAAATTATAGACCTTTACAACCTGGCCTTTGATAAATGACTTAATTAAAGTGGGATTAATATAAATCTGTTGGCAAGAAACGATGCTATTGAAAGTAGAAAATTTCCTGGCAATGAACTCCTTCAGACATCAGTGTAGAAAACTGATAGCAATGTGAAAGAGGATTTAAAACTTGATGATGTGCAGAAAGAAAGGCTGTTATTTGTAAACTGTGCAAATAGTTTACAAAAAAAAAGAGAAAACTGAGAAATAAATAATGAACTTAGAATGAGTGCAGCTAAATCAAATTAAAGTATACTTTCTATAAAGACTCTTGGAATTTATTTTCCTTTGGTCTTGATAACAAAGCTTATTTCTCACTGTTTTGTAACTGTAGCCATATTATGAGTTTAGTAACTAATTTCATTTTCTTTTTTTGATCTGAAAATTGAAGCACATAAGTTAAATTGGTGCCCTAAAGAAAACCCACAGTTGCACTCATAAAGCATGCTTGTTCAAGGTAACATTGTGCACATTATTCTATTCAAAATGATTTTACATTTGTATTCAAAGTGATTTTGTCGTTTAAGAAATTGTACAGGGGCTGGAGCAATAGCACAGTGGGTAGGGCGTTTGCCTTGCATGCAGCCGACCCAGGTTCGATTCCCAGCATCCCATATGTCCCCTGAGCACCGCCAAGGAGTGATTCCTGAGTGCAGAGCCAGGAGTAAACCCTGATCATCGCCGGGTGAGACCCAAAAAGCAAAAAAAGAAAAAAGAAATTGTACAAAAAAGTTTTAGGGATATGACCTATGTAATACAGTAACAAGGAAATTAATGCCTAGAACTGGCATTTTTTTTTTCCTTAGAGCTCTCCTGTAACTTTGATATAACTAAAAAATGGTATGTTTATTCTTTCACTGTCATGTTAACCCTACTATCAACTGACGGTTCTGTATGTGAATTTGTGTATCAGTAGCAGATATTAACACATTATTGCTATACAGATATCTATTTTTAGCGAATACTTCTCATCAAGAAATCAATAGGGTTAAAAAAAGTAAAAACAACATGTAGTTGATAAATACTGAATAAAAATTATACTATATATACAAATTTAAAGGTCTATTAAGCAGTATTTTGATAATGTAACTAAAATAGTGACTTAAATATACAGAGTCATTGACTCATATTATATATGGATACATATATACACATATGTATGTATATATATTTATATCAATTCAGACTACAATTTCACTTTGTTTCCTCATTATATACTTAACTAATATTTTTATAGTGCAAGAATTCAGCATCCCTTATAAGAGGTAGCAACAGTAAGAAAATATGATGAGGACCAGATAGTAAAGGGAGAGGAAAATCAGTTATACATATTGATACTACCAAAGTATCAATCATTTTACTCACTAAAAATATTATGTGGGGGGACTGGAGTGATAGTACAGTGGGTAGGGTATTTGCCTTGCATCCGCCAACCCGGGTTTGATTTCCAGAAAATTCCATATGGTCCCCTGAGCACCACCAGGAGAAATTCCTGAGTGCAAAGCCGAGAGTAATCCCTAATCGCTGGATGTGATCCAAAAAAAAAAAAATATATATATATATTATGTGGTTTAGATTGAGCTATTACAGATAAACTTGGGCCAGATGTGACTTTTTTTAAAAGAGAATTTCACCACAATTTCAAAAGAGCTATTATCAATTCAGTGATTAGCTCATATGAAGTATCTGTGAAAGCAATTCTGATCTAGAGTTTTTCACATACTCTTTGACAGTAAATGTGTGTTTGTGTGTGTCCATTTTGTATAAAAATTGCCAAGTCAGAGGCAAAGATACAAAAAATTACAGGTTTCTCTTCCTTTTCTTTAAAAACACATAGCCTTTTTAGTACCATGGGAAAATGCCGAATAACCTATAAAATCTACTATCAGAAAAGACCAGTACAATTTTTCACAAGTATTTTCAGTAAAATATTAGAATCTGGTCATGTTTGTATAAATTAATGTTTCTATTCGTGTATTATCTACATATATCAATATACATATGTGGAAAATGTGTTCATATTTAATATATGATTGTATCTCTTAATTGAGGTAAATATGAAAGCCATTATTTCCTTATAGCATAAATGTGCACAAGGCTAACCAGTACAGGATTGACACAACTCACTATGTTTTGAGCAATATTTATCTTGTGATAGTAACTGCTTATTCAAAAAATTGTGCTGGGCATTGTCAATAAGGGATAATGTTATATACTATGATATGAAGAGCAGAAGAACAAAGTATAACCAGCTTTTAGTGTGCTCAAGAGTATTTGTAAGTCTACAGCTGTACCTCATGGTGTTTCACTAATAAAAATTAAAAAAAAGAGTATTACTTTAGAAAACTCACATTTGAGACAGAAGATGATACAAATCATTACATCATTCATTGCACTTTTGAAGTTTAGCCTAGTAATATGGGTCTAGGCTATTATAATTTACTTTACATATTCCATAGAATTATGTGGGAGAATGGAAATAATGATTAATAGATTGTTTCTCTGAAGCATCAAACTTAATCATGTTCAAGGTCATATGAGTGTTCATGATGCATGTATTGGGGTGACAGAGAATGCAGCAGAGGAATTTACCTTGCATGTGGCTAATCCTGAGTCTATCCTTGGCTCCTCATATGGACCTCCAAGCCCCACCAGGAGTGATCCCCAATCATAGAGCACAGTAAGTTGTGGCCCAAAACCTATCACTATCTATCTCTCTCTATATATCTATCTATCTATCTATCTATCTATCTATCTATCTATCTATCTATGTGTGTATTACATGTTTTTTTTCCATTTAGTGTTTCTATAAGAACAACTTCCTATCCTCATACTGAGGTATGAGTACCTTGGTGTTAAAATTATTACACATTTTATTTAATAAATGGATTGGTGGCATATCAGGAAACACAGTTTCCACTCTTCATAACTTCAGTACACTGTTCATTATAATATGCATAAATAAGAATACATTTTAAATATATTTTCTCCATTTATTTAAGATAACTATTTGCAGAGTAGACTTTTCTCTTCATTTTCAAATTGAACTACTAAACTGTAAATAAAAAGCAAGTCACTTGATATTTTTATCCACACGCAACGAAACAATGAGAAATCACTTTATTTCAAATAGAAATTTATTTTTGAAACATTTTATAGTGATTAACAATGCAATTAAAGTTAATTTACTCATTTGTATTCTTCATACAGGGAAACAGTATATATCTGTTAAGGAAAAACAAGTGTTTGGGAAAGCAGTGAATGTGCTGATAATTTTTTAGATTTTAGTGTTCAACTCTTCCCCATATGTGCTTAACTTACCATAAATTTAAAGTAGACTTCTATGAAAAATAGAATCAATCTACAAAGCAAAGCATATTTTTGTCAAGATCCAGGTTAAAAAAATTATAAATGAAATAAGACTGTAGGACAAAAAAGTCATGTTATCATTTGAGAAGAAGAAAAAATCAATACAAAACAGAGATTCTTAATATTGTTCAGAATGGATCTCTCAACCTTATCGCTGTGTTATCTGCAGGCACCTATGGGCATCTGCCCTGAGAATACATTATTAGCACTTTCTGCCTATCTGACAGATAATTAAAGCGGATATTTACAATGTGCAGAAAGTGAAGCAGAAAACATTAAAAAAATAGACTCAAGAAAATCAAAAAAATTAGTCAAATAGATACTTATCTCTGTGATTTGATAGTCATTGATTAAAAATATCCTATATCACCTTGAGTATACTTTTTTGTTTCCCTTTCCTTTAATGCTAATGAATGAACTTCATCCAAAAATCTACATGTTTAGGAATATTTTAGTCATATCACTTGTTCTCATCTTTGTCGGCCAAGATATATACTTTCTTATGCCAAATTGAAAACTAGTTAAGAATAATAAACAACATTTACGTATATATCATGGAAAAATAACATCAATTTCTTTATAAACATTTACACAGAAATAAAAATTTTAAGTATGCTTAAGGTAAAACATACTTGTATATCTCCCCTGAATCTCACAATTTTAATCCTGAGTCAGAGTCTTAAAGATTAGAGAAAGTTCTGTCATAATAGTTATTCAATCAATCCAGATTCAAATATTCAGGAATAGTTTTGCTGTCATGTATATTTTATTTCAAAATATACTGACCAAATCTTTGACATCATTGCAGTATATATTTTTAAACTTTATAGTACCTCCACTAATTTAGGAACCAGTTAATTTCATGATTAGTTTCACTGAAGTGATCAGTTTGACATTGCTAAAATATGTTGTGAATAGCTTAAAATACTTTTAGAATTGTTTTTAATGAACTTTCCAATGCAGTGACATCTCATATATCAGGCACTGGTCTTCTGTCAACTTATATTTCTAGAACAATGATCATATCCCAGTGATGGCAAATAAGGGTCTTTGAATCCATATATATGATTCCTACTTCAGGTTTTAATGTTATTTCTTATAGAGATAAGGTAGGCAGTACTTGGGGGTTGGATGTCACTTCAAACTGTCTTACCCATAGCACTAACTGGGCATAGGGCCACACTCAGAGATGTTTATCTGGCCATGTAGTGACGTGAGCTTACCATTTGAACTACATTTTGACTCTTTCTTAATAGCCATATGTAAAACAAGCAAGCAAACAAAACACAAACTTGCTTACCAGGGGATTAGAAGAGCTGAAATATAAATTTTAGAGACAGGCAATATGACAAAATTAAATTAACAAATTACAACCTGAAATTACTAAGAAGAGAAAAAAGATAAACTGAGCAAGACCCTGGGACATCAAAAACTACTGAACTGTATTTAGTAATCTCTCATTGAGTTAATGAAGATATAGCATATGCTTCACTGAATATAAAACTGAATGTCAAATAGTTTATACAGAAAATGCTCACTTTGATGCAACAAGGTGTAAGTCCAGCAGTTCAAGTTTATAGGTAACCACTTCTCAAAATTTAATATTCATTCTGGAATCTTTTGAAAATGTGTATTCTTATTTAGTAGACCTGAGATTGTGAGTAGAATTCCACATTAATAATAATCTCCCAATTAATGTTGATGCCTTTTCAAGCAAGAACAGAAACAATTTCAAAAATTTCAGATAAATGAGATGTTATTAATTTTAATCTCAAATTAGAAGTTTGAAATAAAAAACACACTGCTCATATGTTGATCATTTTAAATTAGTTATATAATTTACACTTAAAGTATTGGGATAAATGACTGAACATTTAAAACTATTAAACATGAATGGAGTTGAATAATTGCAATACTGTATTCAATCTTAAAACTGTAGAATTGCATTCATGAGAGAATTTTATTGAAATCAAAACTTGGTTGATACTGTGAAAAATTTCTGGTGAGATATATGTTACCAAATATTATGCAATAAAATTATGAATTATTCTATTATTTTATACCTTTCACATCTGGAGAATATGCAAAACATAAGTAAACCTTTGGTAATTTTTTAAAAAAGATAATTTGTGTTGTTTCTATTAATAGTAAAACATTCTAACACTGTACTCCACTCAATTATGAAAATTCAAGTCTATTCTTTGCTAGAATACTCAGGCCTTCATTTCCTGGGTTCTATACTATAACCTATAGCCATAAATAAACTTGAACAAGGAGAAATGGAATACTGCACTTAAAACTACGAATTTCTAACATTTATTGGAATTTAACATTTATACAAATTATTCACCCTGCAAATTTATTTTATATGAGTATATAAAACATTCAAGTCCAGTGATATTAATGTGAGCGTTCTGTGGTTTTATTACATTTTGAACACTGAAAATGTGGTTGGTTGAAGATGCATTATTGCCTAATTGACCCATTCCAATCTCTCTGTAACCTTTTGTTAAGAGAGATCATTATAATGTTCCAAATAGTTATTTTACTCCAAATGGCTAAACTTAATTCCCTGCCCCTATTATGCCTGACACTGGCAGATTATATATGGAGAAAGGGCATCAGGGTAAATTATAGATGATATTTATGCAATAATGTGACTTCATGTGTTTTAGGTCAAAATATACATATATAAAATCTATATTGGGCAATAAAGAAAATATGCTTATGGTTCTAAATGATTTATAGAAGATTCCCACATTTACTTCACTTCGTAATACATTCAGAACATTTAAAAAATCAGGACAATATAGATAGTAACTGTATAAACCCATTACCTATAAAATCTTCTGATATAAATTTTCCCATTTTTTATGAAAAGTAAAATTACATAGGCCAAAAATATTATTTAGAACTAGAAATGAAGAGTAATATGTTCAAAACAAAATATAAATGGTTACTTAGTAAATTATTTGTTTATTAAAATGAAAAAAATAGATTCAACAAAAATATTTAAATGATTAAATGATATGTTACTTAGTGAACTGAGAGTCTATCTGAAAAGTTTTGGGGAAGAACAATTAATGGATACAAATGTGAGTGCAAATCTCTTTTTAAAGCATATTCAAAGTTTTAGCTTGTGAGCATGATATAAATCTCATACATTGTTTTTTCAGTGACAATAAAAAGCCAAGTCTATTAAAAACTGAAGTAAAAATAAAAATCATCTTTTAAAAATCTGATCATAACTTTGTCATTGGTATATGGAGATTATTCCATGGGCCCATCCAAAGCTCTTCCTCATCTGACTGTGTGTGGTCACTGTGAAACTCCAGAGACTCTTTAATGTTCTTATTGTCGATCATAGATTCCTGCTGAACTGTGCTTTTCAGTCTATTCCCCAATGGCTTCTTTGCTGTAAAGTCAGTACCCACCGGAAAAGGGGCAAATGTAACAAGAGTTGATCTAGTATTCATTTTCTCCGTAGCAAATGGCCCCTTTGATAGAGTGTTCAGGGGAACATTCTCCTCCTGTGTGACTGCCAACTTGTCTAGTTTCTTAAAGTGCTTCCCCAGTCGGACAGGGGAAGAAATTTTCAAGTTATCAGTGAGGCAGGAACGACGGGTTCTCACCACAGAACCATTCTGGGCAATGTATATATTGCCATTGATATTGTGAAGGCGGTTCCTTTGACTTTCTGGAGCACTGTCTTCTCCAGCTGAGCTAGTTTTATAGTCTTGATCAGCAACTAACTTGATAATTCTTTTTCTGGCCCACTATCAAAGAAAAGGGAAAAAAAGAAAACAAGAAAAGTGGATTATTATCACATAATTTAGTGAGGATTACAATATCTGTGATATTCAAGATAGAAAGTTATCTAAGACATATATAGAGAGAGGAGGAGGAGGAGGAGGAGGAGGAGGAGGAGAAGAAGAAGAAGAAGAAGAAGAAGAAGAAGAAGAAGAAGAAGAAGAAGAAGAAGAAGAAGAAGAAGAAGAAGAAGAAACCATACTAACATTAGTTTTTTTTTTTTCAACAAACTCTACACTGGGTTTCAAGCTTAATACAGTCTGACTAAAGTATAGCATTAGGAAACAGAAATTTCAGGTAGCACTTGTGTTTGTAGAAAAAAATTTCTGCTCTACAAGAAAAAAATATTTATAAGGATTGGATACATTGGTATCTGTTAAACGTTTTAGGAAAGCTAAATCGAAGGGAATGCAAAACATTAATTTACCTATTTGTACTAACATGTTCATTTATACCGTTTTAAAGAAATTTTAGAGTCACATTATTCTAACTTATACTTAATTCTCCATTATTAGTATACAATTTTATGTAATCAAATGTTTTATTTATTAGCAGTATGCAATTTTGTCATCATTTTAAACATGTATTAACTAAAAAGAATACAACTTTTTAGGTAACACACAAAAGTTAAGATTGTTAAAATCTTTACATTAGTCAGCAAACTAAACATAATGAAAATTTTTCAGAAACTTCTGTTTTCCCAAATCTACATTAGAAATGTCAAGGGCCACAGTCTTTTAAAAAAGATTATGTACTGGTTAGAGAAACAGGTCAAACAATCTAATCATAAGCCACGCATAAGTGAGGCCCCAAATTTATTCCCCAATGTTGTATGTTGTATATTCCCTTGTAGTGATAGGTGGGCACATAGGTGCCATTTGAGCACTAAGGTATTTGAGCATAAGCACTGCTGGGTTAGTTCAGCACACACAGGACTATATTGTATCATATCCCAGTGAAAGCATTGAATCTCTGGACCAATTGATTATTTCTGGAATGGTCCCCAAGTCTTCTGAGCATTGCTGGTAGAAGCCTCCAAAGTAAAGTAAGTAAAGTAAAGGCCCTCGTTGATCGTCGATTTGCTCAAGCGGGCCCAGTAACGTCTCCATTGGAGACTTTGTTGTTACTGCGCCTGGCATATCGAATACTCTCGGTAGCTTGCCGGGCAAAAGATTAAGCAATTTTCAAAACAATACAGCATTTTCAGGTATGTGCTCAGCCAACACCTTGCCTTAAGCATGTCCAACTGTTTGATTTTCAGATACATATGTAAAATATTTTATATGTAATTACCCCCCCAAATCTGTAATTGTTATGATAAAATTATTTTTCATTAATTTAAACTCATATCAACTTTGGAAAAATGATAATTTTCTTAAAATATTTCAACAAACTAATATTTTTAATTGCAATCTACAAACCTATTTGGTTTGGGCATGTTTGTAATATATTTTGATAAGAACTTTGCCAGTTGAAATGTAATATATGCAAATGTGGACTTTTAGAGTTCTCATTTGATGTAGTTATCCAAGGATAACTATCTATTCTATCTTTATATATATCTTTATAACTAACTATTCTATCTTTATAGAATAGATAAAGGTAATATAGAAACCACTACATATATTCGTATAACCCATTCTAATCAGGAAAGGAATCACAAGCAAATAATTTCACACTACATTATCAGATATTTTGCTACAGAACATTAACTATTGAATTAATTTATTATGTATTTTGAATCACATATATGTGAAATATTACCTTGTTTTTCCCAAGGTAAATTTTAATATACCCAAAGTTTCGGGCTGGAGTGCTAGCACCACGGTAGGGTGTTTGCCTTGCGCAGCCCAGCCGGCTGAGGCGGATTCAATTCCTCCACCCCTCTCCGAGAGCCTGGCAAGCTACTGAGAGTATTCAGTATGCCAAACATAGTAGTAACAAGAAGTCTCACAATGGAGACGTTACTGGGCCGCTGGAGCAAATCGATGAACAGCGGGAGGACAGACCCAAAGTTTCAGAGAGCATATATATTCACTTTTCTGGCAGACTTTCTAATCTTAAATTCGATCAAAACCATGATCAATTCCTCCCCTATAAGTGTGTTTCAAAGAACCAGAAAGCACTGCACACAAAAGCACTCAGCACTGCAAAACTCCCACCTACTGTGATGTTTTTTAAAGTGCTGTGTTGTAACCTTCGGAGCTTGCTCCTGGAGGCTTCTTTTGGTTTGCATCCGCGCCTGTGTGGTACTCTGGCACCTGGAAGCCCCACGGGCCTCCAGACAGACTCTCACTAGTGCTGCTGCTACTGCCAGACTCCTCCTCACTTCCCACGTCCCCTTCCACTGAAGCGGATCCTGTACTGCCTTCCTCAGTCACAACCTGAGATGCCAGTTCGGTTGGTTCTTCCACGGGGGTTAATTCCGGCTCCTCTTCCTCAGGCTGTTCCTCCTCTTCTTCCACCTTTGGTTCTTCCTCTGGTTCCTCAGGCAGCTCCTCCTTCCTGCCTTTGGCTTCCTTAATCTCCTCAACAACGGGCCTTCTTCTTGCAAGAAAAATGTTTTTCCTTGCCTTTTCTCCTTCGGACTCTGTGGATTCTGACTCTTCAGACTCTGGGGTCGAACTTTCTTCCTCCTCAGACGGTGTCTCTGACTCAGACTCCTCCTCTGTTGTCTCGGACTCACTGAACTCAGATTCTTCCTCACTGTATTCTGTGTAGTCGCTGGAGGACTCCTCCTCTGATTCGACTGTGCTTTCGGTAGCTTCGTCTTGATCCAGAGTCAGTTTCAAGTAATCCTTATCTTCTTCCTCAAGGCGGCGCCTCCACTCTTCACCCTCGAGGTCTACGACACCCCTTTTATCTGCTAGGCCTCTCACTTTCTTAAAAATCATTGGGAATATTCTGGCTCGCTTCCAAGTTGTGTAAGTAGGCTCAGGTGCTGGTGGTTTTTCGATAGTAACAACTACTTCCTCCTCGCTAGGTTCTCTAACTTCAACTTTTGGCTTTTTAATTTTCTTTGCCTCTTCCTGAAAATTATGAAAATGCAATTGAAGTGTCAGTTTGGTCATGATTATCATGTACTCCTGTTACGCGTTTGTAAAACAGGTGTGACTGTGCAAGCTGAAAGTGCCATGTAAGTTTTATAACTGTTTCAGCATCACAGAAAGAAGTAGATCATCAAGAAAAACAAGTTATTTTAACTTGAATTTTACTTTATAATGCAAAAATTGGATAGCTTTGATTTTCTCCTATTCAAATTTTATTTTAAAGTTTAGATCAAAAGAGAAAGAAATAATCATTACTTCTTCAATTTCCCAGAATTATGCTGGTTAGTAGTTTCAAGTATTTATTTACGTTAACAAAATGTTAATAGGGAAATTATTATAGTTTATATAAATACCTTATGTGTACTATTTTTTCCTGATAAGCAGAATATATCTACAACATAGTTTATTTTCTAGTTTTTGGATAAAAGCTTCGAGTAAATATTGCCAGTTCTATTTATTATATTATTTTATAAATGTCTCATATAATTTATAAATAAATATAATAATTTCATGAAATATTAGTAAAATTTTATGTTATTAGGCCATTTGATAAGGACTATACCTTTTCATTATTTTTGGAATGCTAAACAATGCCAGAACAAGGTAAAGTTTAGAAAATTAATTTTTACATATCTGATTGTTATGTTTTTTCTTACGGAGTAATAGGATTTTAGAAACATAACTTTATTGTTACTTTAGTTAAGATTTTATAGCACTTGATAAAACAAAATAAATTAATTTAATGACAAAATTAAATTTAAAAACTGTTCTTGTATTGACAATGAAAAATATATGCAGAATTATTAAAATTTTCTGAAAAACATTTACTATTTAAATACATAGTCATTGAAAATATTTTAGGTTGTCTTCACATAAAACTGAAATATTGGTTTGAGCATATTAATTTTATGAGAAAATGCAAGTACCTCTTCCTCCTCGTATTCTTCTTCAGCTTCACCAACTACCTCACCATACTCCTCTTGTCCAACAGGTGGTAACAAACGACGGCGACTTCCATATTGAGGCATTTCATACCTATAATAAAAACTCACAACTTTAAATATATTTACATGTTGTCTTGCGGAATCTATCATGGTTCATCAGTTCTCTTTTTTCTTCATTGTTCAATCCACATATATTTCACAGTATCAACTTCTTGTACTCTAATTCTAAAGCCATAGGATAAGAAATACAACCTGATGACCAATAATTTTTGGCATAACGCTACCCTGTAACAACAATAAAAATAGTTAAGTTTACTTTACACATAAGTTTTTGGAGAGACCACTGTGATGGAAAAGACACACTTCTTTAGGTACACAATTTAGGTACAGGATAGATCCATTCTAAAAACACATCTCATTAAAAAATCAAAGTCTCTAGCTTCCCACCAACAATATGTCTTAAAGATGATTTGTTATAGAATTTACATTCCTTTACCATATTATTAAAAACTCAGTAAATTACATGTGTAAAAGTGACTTTGACGTACTAATTTCTCTATTTTAGTCATGTTTTCTTCTTAATTCTCCTAAGAAAAATCTTGAGACTAACTGGTTAGATTAAATGTTAAACACCTGATTTGAGATAAATGATGAATTCAGGAATTGAGCAAATATGATTGATTTCTATTTTCCAATTGTGTATTTTTAATAATTGCTGATTTTTATAGTAGTGGTGAATAACAATATAGAACATCATGATAGAATTCAATATACAAAAATGGGTACAATTTTTTGAAACAAAATCTAAACATATTGCTCATTTAAAAATGAAACATGAAAATTAGAAAATAAATGATTGAATTAATGATATGAAAATAAATCCTTATTACATATGAAGTATTAATATGCTGTATAAGAAATCTGAAGATGTACCCATGCTCATAACTGTAATAATCTTGTCCATATTCCTGGCCAGGATCAATTCCAGACTCCATGGATAACTCCTATTGTTCAAAAAGAGAAATTGCATTTGGAAACAATTTTCATTATTTTCATCTGAGTCAGATTTCCAGACGTAGAATTTAATGACACGCAAGGCACTTCGGGCTAAATAAATTACATATTTTAGTTGATTCATTTAAGATTTTTTTATTTTAACTATTTTATAAAAAAATGTAATTTGTTGTTAGACTTGAGGAGTTGATACACAGTTTTCTAAAATCAAATATGTCAATTATTTCAAATAATTATATAATTCCTTCTTGAATAACTTCTAAAACTACCAGTGGACATAATGTTTCATTCTATTTTAACTTATACTAAAAGGAATTTTGCCTTGAGGAAAATAAAATTACCTTGTTGCCTATAACATTGCTTCATTTTCTTGATAAATTTTGTAGCACTCAGAGGACTTAAAATCCATCATATGTTTATGAAGGTAGTAGTTGATAAAAATGTATCAGTTATTAAAATTACATGTATATGATAATCTTCAATTATTTTAATTGATTTTAAGTGTTTAGATTTTAATATGTTAATAATTCTAATTATTGTCTTTCTAAGAGTAATTTGTGAGAGCTTGAGCTTTCAAGCTTTCTATAAATAGTGTCAGTATCATGCTGTTTTATGGAAAGGTGTTCTTTCTGAGACATAGATGAGAAACTAGTTTTTCATAAACTTTAGAGACTAATTTATTACATTTCTCATTTAGATTCTATTTAACTTTTAAGTAAGTTGAACTGCAAAAGTTAACCTAATTAGCCTAAATTTCATTTGTAATAAAGGAAAGAATATAAGGAAAAATTATAGGTATAGATTTATTATTTACAACAATAATATCCATCTATTACTTACAATAATAATTTTGGTGATGTGGGGTAATAATGATTCAGAACATAAAGACCTCTGTGGGCATAAATATAAAAATGAAAAACTGTAGAAATTCATAAACTTCCTAACAATCCACTTCAGTTGTGCTTTCTTTTTTATAATATACCTTATTATAAAAGAAGCTGTTGCCAGAATTTTAATCAGTAAACCCTTTAGGAAATCTGGACTTTTATTTGTCTTGAAAAATAAGAATATGAAGAAAATCACAATTATCTGGATATATCTGTACTTTAGTTTTGGTTTTGCTTCTAAAAGCAGTCATAGTCTCTCCTGGTTAGTACTCTATCCTGAACCATACTGTCTTCTAAACCAAAGCCTCAATAGGATGTCTCACATGCTCTAATAGTATATTAAGGAAGTTCTCTCTTACATAACTTTTCCCAGTGTCTACTTAAGTTTGTAATCCCTCTATTAATGCAATAAGTATGCATATTATAAGTACTTTATGAGTTAATTGCAAATGAATCCAGTTTTGAGGTAAAATTGCTTCCGTCTGCTCATAAGAATAGTTAAAACTAAAGATCAGAAATACTATGGGTTTTGGTAGAAACATGAAACTCTGGGAGCCACATTTATGTAAAATTATAAATTCACATACATGCATAGTCTCTTTCACAAAAATTCAATGTTGCTGAATATACATAACTATGAATGATTCTATAATGAAATGCATGATTTTAATAGCAAAAAATCTAGTATCAGTGCAAAACCCATGAGATAAACACTGAGTTCACAAAAGGACAATCTCAAAACAAAAAGATGAGCAAGGGAAGCAAAGTTGAGATAATAGTATCTTATATTATTCTATTTATAAAAACTTAGTAAACAAGAAAATTGTCTTTTTGGAAGGTAGAAAAAAACTATTTAGTTAACTATAACTGTGCTTCAAGTTAATCTTCTTGGCTAGTATGTGATCTCTCCACAATGAATGACTTATTTAGAAAGAAAAATTCTTCCCATATTGATATATGGATAAACCCAGAAGGACAATTTCTTATAAGTGAGCAAGATGGACTGAGAAAGATAAATACTTCATGAAATCTCTTTCTGTGGACTATGGGTGGGGTGACGATTAACAATTAAATTCAGCAAAACAATAGAAAGGGTGCTTTCAATGGCTTGGGGAGGTAGAAATAGGTAGAAGATACTGAAGCTTATGCTTAAAAAGCATTCATTAAGTTTATGGATCTAATACAAAATATAGAACTCTTGTTGATAATACTACACAATATAAATTAATTTTGATAAAAATGTTAATCTTAAATGCTATCATATACTCCTCACCAAAGATACATATGTGAGACATTGAATGTGCTAATGACTGCATTATAAGAATAATTCACTATATGTATATGCGTGTACTCATAATGCACACTTTATATATATTATAGTTTGTCGATTATAACAATAACAATTTATATGTGCATCAAAATATCACTAAAGTGAAACAAAACAAAAAATCAGATTATTGTATGGAAATGTAGATAATATCTGATTTAGTATGATCAAACTTTAAGGTAATCAATACTGTTGTATAATCTGCAAAAATTCATTAAATCATACAGTATAACTTACATTCTTCTTTATCTGATTTAATTTATCCTTTTTCCCCATTTTATAGAGGGAGATAGAAAGTTAGGTCAACCTGAGCGAGAAACAGGGTGGTGATTTCCTTGCTATATGTTTATTTCAATTTTAAACTGTCTTTCTCTCTCTTATAAAATTATGCCATGTGGAAGCCACTGACTCTGAATACATGTAAAATGGACCTGACAGCCACATAAAATATTATAAAGGCTCATTGAGACTAAATAGAAAAGAAATTTATACCTCAGGCTTAAGGAGAGAAGGCCTCAGAAGTTGTTGTTGCTGCCAACGGAAATTAAAATAGAAAAAGATTTAGAAAATAATCCAGACTTTAAAAGAAGGTTATAATTAAGAAGATAGGGAGGGAAAAGTGACAGCTAACGACTGGTTACACTGAGACTGTGTTTCTTTAGGATATGATAAATATCAAAATAAATATTTTTCCTAGTTATTTGGCTAGAGTGATAGCACAGTGGGTAGGATATTTGCCTTGCATGTGGCCGACCCAGGTTTGATTCTCCTGTCCCTTTCAGAGTGCCTGGCAAGCTCTGAGAGTATCCCGCCCGCACAGCAGAGCCTGGCAAGCTCCCCGTGGCGTATTCGATATGCCAAAAACAGTAACAAGAAGTCTCACAATAAAGACGTTATTGGTGCCCATTCGAGCAAATCAATGAACAATGGGAGGACAGTTCTACAGTTCAGTGCAATTATTTTAAATAATTTTAATGATGTTGATGTTGCTATTAACATCAAATTTAATTGCCTTAATACAAAATTTTTTGATGGGTCATATAACAAAGAGTAATTTATGATTCTAAAAGCACTATGTTACTCTTTTGCTTTTATAAGTTAAAACTTTTTTTAGTTGCCCCCTCTTTTTTTCGTCTCAATCACATTAAATGTGATCAGGTTAATTAAAAAGAAAAGTAGAGCATACAAAACAATGCTAGTGTTTTAATTTATTTATTATATTATAATGATTAAAATAGCACAGCAGTAGGGCGTAATGATTAAAACATTCTCCCCATATAATTTTTAAATTTCAAAATATCTACCAATATATAAATGTTTTGTCTCTAATCATTGATTATGTTTTTAGAAGATCTTTGATTAGGACATTGTTTTCTTCATCTGATATGGCCAGGATAATTTACAACTTATTCCTTATGGTTCATTGTTAATGATATAAAGGGAATAGAATGTTGACTGATCTTTTTTTTTATGTTTTTACCACAGCAAGTTATACAATTAAAATTTGGAATTAACTTTCTGCAGAGAAATTATTATGCTAAACAAATTTTAATATAAGGTCAAGGTGGTCAGAGAAGCTTAAGTGATAATTCACCAATAAACCAAGTATATGAAATACCAATAGAGTATCTGACTGGAGTGGTAGACTTAGTTATTAGTATAGCACAACTGCTCATTTAAACAATCAGGCAATTAAATCATGAAATATTATTATCTGATCTTTTATCTAGTATAGTTATCCCTGATGCGAGTAATTATTAAAATCTTTCATGTTTTTTTTCCAAATAATTCAGGCATTCCACATTCTAATTGATCATCCAGTTGGTTTGTATGCTCATTTCAATCTTTTGACTATGAAGCTATATTCTAGACCATATTTGATTCTCAGGATTGTTTGGTCAAAATTCCCAAGATAGAGTGACAATCAAATTAACACATTAGAAAATCCAGAGCTTTCAAAAGTCTTGGTATTTTTAATTCCTCAATATTTTCTATCCCAATATAATAGGAAGAAGCTTTATATTGGTATTAAGAAAAAAATGGACTATCCCTACATTTTCTAAATTAGTTCTATAATCTTAGAAAATTTAATTGGAGGGGATATCACTATGTTTATCATTAGTGATTGAGAGAAAAATATCACTGAGATGTGAGCACTTGATCTTTGTTATTCCAGTGAATAATCTTAAAACTTCAAAATACATATTTGATAAATAGAAAAAAATTAGCATAGTGTTATAATATTATTAAATAGGAGCGATAGCACAGCGGTAGGGCATTTGCCTTGCACGCAGCCAACATGGCCGACCTGAGTTCAATTCCTCCGCCCCTCTCGGAGAGCCCGGCAAGCTACTGAGAGTATCTCGCCCGCACAGCAGAGCCTGGCAAGCTCCCCGTGACGTATTCGATATGCCAGACACAGTAACAACAAAGTCTCCAATGGAGACGTTACTGGGCCCGCTCGAGCAAATCGATGATCAACGGGAGGGCCTTTACTTTACTTTTACTAGTGTAAAATTATATAATTCTTGAGAAATTATATATTTGTTGTGTTTATAACAAAATATTTTTCTAGAATGTTTGATATAAATACCATGATGCCCTTACCTCTGATGTAAAACCTCTCCTGAAAGGCAGAAATAAAGAAATCTATATTAAACACTTCAGATAAAATAAAATTAAAGATAAGAATGCTTTTAAATATTTGAGAAAAACTGAAAAGGCATTTTTAAGTAATTTTGCTTAGTTTCGCGTTATTATAAAGAAGTCAAATTTTTATGTCTGTATTATTAAGACATTTACCACTTCACACCCTTCATCTAAATGAGTGAGCAACATCACATACAAATATATTATTGTCAATGCTGTATCACAACGCACTTTTATTCTATTCAGATCAATTGTGATAAAATGTTCTAGATCATCAATTCTAGAAAAAGTTTTGATATACATATAGCATTTTTATGTGGGGAAATATTTTATTCACGAAAAATATATCTCCATAAATAGAGTATTCTCCAAATTGCTTGAAAGGTTTTACTTGCCTAAGTCAATTTATTCTAAAAATAATGATAGAAAAATAGAGACTAGAATTAAGAGTCAGTTATTAAACATGAAGTAATTTTTGAGATATAACTATGAAATATTTAATAATAAAGATTTATAAATTTTATAAAACATAAGTTAGTGAAATATTTACTCTAAGAAAGAACTGAAGAGTAATTTTGAAGTTGAATTTCAGTAAGTTGAAGATTATTTAATACTCAATAAACCATATATCTTAAATATTTAACGAGTGTTGTTGATCATGCTAGATGGAATTAGTAAGAAAATATAATTAAGACAAATGGAATGACTGATAGCAATGACAATATTATTCTTACTAAATACTTTCAGAATTTATTATCCGAATTTATTTCATAGTGAATTTTACAGGGTACATGTACAGTGCTGCCAACAGATACAGCAATAAAAATCACCTAGTACATTTAGAATTAAAATACACTAAGTACTGTTTAAGTAATTTTGAACTTTCACTAAATTTGTTGTTTTTCGGGTATAAAGAATATAAATCTCAAATCTAGGTTTTAAAAATAATGATCATTAGATACCTAGTTAAAAAATGTTCAGCCAAATTGATTTTATATTATAAATATATGTCATTTTTATTACTGATATTTCTCATAATTGTAGTATGTATTAATGCATAAGCCATATTATTTTATTATATTGTATATCAACCTATTGTATATATTAATATAATATGGTAATAAAGTACATGACTATTGTGTCTTCATTTTTATTATTTCACTTAACATGTAGGTAAAAGATCATTTATAAGAAGTAAAACACTGATTGATATGTTTAATATGTTTTCATTTAATATAACTTTTCATAGATCCCATAAAACCATTCATATTACTGTATACTTTCTGTGGTTTATTTCTGATATAAATTATTTATTTTGCATTATCTGTATGTATGATGGTTCACTTATTTTTACAGTAAGGAAAATATGTTAGCCTATTTATACTATTGAACAATGCATCTCATAATGTTTATGCATTAATTTAACTATATAATAAACGTAAAAAATTATGTTTTATAGAGACTGTCAAATTTGTGAGGAGACAGAAATTTAGAATATATTTTGGCTTTTATATTCAAAGAATAAAGATCTCACTTAAAAATGTTCTAACTGACTTTCACAATGCAGCTTAAAATCTCATAGTGTGTTATTAAACTACTAGGTATATTTTTATAAAAGGTACAGATACATAATAATTATATTAAACCATTATGGAAGATAAGGTATTTTGATGATGGGAAGTCTTTGAAATTTTTGGTAGCAGTAATTACATACATAAAGAGGTATGAAGCTAAGTCCTTGGAATTTCATAATATTGCAAGCCAATTATTCACCAATAAAAACTTAAAATTAAAATAAAACAACTTAATTATCTGTATTCAGAGTTTCTGCACCAATGAATCCAAGGAATCAACTCAATCAACTGTAAGAAAAAAATACACACCATTTCCTGAATTTTATTGTACTTGTGTCTGTGTATTTCCCTTGTTTTTATTTCCTAAATTCCAAAATGTAACATCTATTCACATAACTTTTTACATTGCATTATCTATAGCTTGTAGTATAGAGATAAATTTAATGTATAAGGGGGATTGTGCACAGATTATAAGCATTATACATAGAAGGTTGATTATCTGCACACTTTGTTGCTTGCTGAAGGCTAAAAATCAATACACCACTTATACCACTTATACCAAGGAACAACAATATTATAAAAATACTACACAAAATTACAGGTTAATTATTTAGTGAGACTAAAGGTTCCTATATAAAACTGTTACTTACAATTCTCATTTCTTTGACTATTATTTAAAAATTTTATTAATAAGAAAGTCTAAGGAACTACCAAGAAATTTCTTTCCATTTTCAATAAATTGATAGAAATAGCTTAAAAACATACATTCACATTAAAAGTTTACACAGATTGTGAATAATACCTTGTCAGAGTCCGCCAAATAGCACAAGTTCTCATGCATATGACCAGCTGCCAACAAAAACTCCAACTGAAGTTTTTCAGTGAAAGAGAGAAAAAAATCAAGTTCAAGAACCCCAAGAAAGAAATGACTTGTTTTGGATGAAAAGAATCAGAAGCTGAGTTGCTAATAAAAATATTAAGACATATCCTTTTTAAAAAACTTTAAATTGTTAAGTATGCCAAACCTAACTCTGAAAAAAAATTTTAATATAAGACCTGAACAAACTTTGAAATGATGCATTGCAGTTATCTGCATGCTTATTAACATACTTGTAATGATTATTATCAAACAAGACTTATCAACATTTTGGAATTATTTTTCTCTCTGTGCCAACAGGGAAAATTACAGAGTAAACCAAATAATTATAATTGTGCTTGAAGTGAATATTTTCAGTAAATAAAACTTATTTTATATGTTAGGTGTGGAAAAGTAAATACTTGAAGACAGACAGTATATAGTTTAGCTGATGTTCTTAATTTTTTTAAGAATTTATAAGAACAAAATTTAAAAATTTTAAGAATCAAAACTGCACGAACAATTACAACAAATATTTCCTTCTATTAAATAAATGTTTCTCTTTGTTTCCAATAAGGTATAAGTCTATATAATGCATAATAATTCATAAATCATACTGCTTCTTGATTTCTACTTAATTATTTTATATTTTATTTGGATACTGCATGTTAAATTTAAATGTTAAGTTAAATTTTTTAATATAGTAACTGAAAGTAATTAGAAATGTACATGCTGAATTTGTCTTCAATTTTAATGAAGAATTGTTAATATTGTTCATGTACTAAATTTATAAATGTGCTCATTATTGAAATTTTAATTTTATTTTGATAAAAATGATTACTGTTTTTATAAAACTGGAGATACATATTTTGAAAGAGTATCTTATGAAGAAATTATAGTTAAGTAGGTGATATAATAATGCAGGAAAACCAAACCAAATTGCGCTTTAAACATTTGTGGGATAAATGAAATGCCTTACAAAAGTTAACAACTCATAATTTATTTCAGTAATAAAGAAGGGAAAGGAATGCACAATGAAAAATAAAAGTAAGACATCAGCTGGAAAAAAGTAAAATGTATATCAAATGTATAAGCATACTAGTAAGACAAAAGCAAGCCAGAGTAAAAAAAATTTCTTATAAGAAAACAGATGACTAAATCTTACAACTCTGAAATTTATTCTGGAATACCTTTATGTCTGCCATCTCCTACCATTTTTAGACACAAAACATTTTACTTGCTAGTATCTCTTTTAGTTAAATACATAAGGTCAAGAAAATAACATAAATTATTTTTAGCATATTTTTAACAATCTATATTTTCCTGTAGTACTCATATAAAACTATAATGTAATATCAAATATAAAGTTAATGCATTAACATAATCAACAAGCCAATGTTTTGTTGAATATTTAATTTTAATGCCCATATTTTCCCATTGAAAGACAATCTGAAATTACTTACTTTTTAAATAAATGTAGGCAAATTATGCTACTTCGTAGTTAAGAAAAGTAAGATACATCTATACTATGAGTTAGTAATGATGAGGTTAATCTTTTAAATTAAAAATAAGGAAAAGACAGCATTGCATTGAGTTTAGATTAAAAGAATAGAATCTTCTTCAATGTTCAGATTTTCCTCCACTTGAAGATTATGAGCAACAAATGAGTTCTTAATTAAAATAGAAGAGGCAAAATTACAGTGAAGTAGATTGACTGTGAGACTGATTTTCATTTTCTTCCACAATTTCTTGCAAATTTTCCCGTTTTTGTTCAGATCTCATTTCCATATTTGTTAACTCTGAAGGGCAACTAGTTCGATGTTTTGAAATCTGTTTGGGTGGAAAATTTTTTTCTATTTGACTATACATATTAGCTACCGACTTTTCAAGTTCTGAGAGGTTTTTAATGTGTTTGAGGATGCCTTTTGGTTCTTTTTGATGTTCTGTGTTGCATGTGGACGTTGAGGTTGACAGCTGCATCACAGAAGACTCCATTTCCTTGCTAGGTGTTACACTGGCAGTGTGTTTAACATACTTTGTGGATGGAAAAGATGCTGAAGGAACCAGTGGAGAAGGAAGAGGAGGAGGGGGTGGAAGGAGAGTGGGAAATGGAGGAGGGGAAGTAGTGGAGGGAGGAGGAACAGAAAGTGGATGAAAAGGAGGAGGAGGCAGAGGAGGAGGAATGGAAGGTGGTGATGGAGAAGGACAAGAAGGAGTCAAAGAAGAAAGAGGCAGTGGTGGAGGAGGAGGTGGCGGAGGAGAGCAAGGAGGAGAGGGAGGAGAGGAATAGATGCTTGGGGTATGGGGGATATTTTCAAAAATGTTCCTTTCATTTTCAAGAGTCAAAATATGAGTGGGTGCCTCTTTCCTGAAGAGTGGAGAATTTAAAATGTGAGGCATTGTAGGAGAAAGTCCCAAGGAACAGTCAGAAGGAGAAATAACGACCTTAGATTGTGATTTGAGGTCCACAGTTCTTGAAATAGTAGGCAGAGTAGAAAATGAAGAATGAGACCAAGAAGAGGAAAATGTAGAGGCTGAAGAGAGAGACTTCAGCTGTTCTGGTCCTGGCATAATCATCGATTCATTTTGACTATCTTCCTCTTGCTCTGTTAAATCTATCTCTTCAGCTGTAAACAAGGGATTGCAGCTACCTCCTTTGTTGGGGTAGGTTCCCATACTTTCACGTTCTATATTTTGCTTATTGCTTGGCCATTGTTCCAGATCTATGGTATCTGATCTGCTTGGAAACTCCCACCTGGATCCCCCAGGGAAACAGAATGAATGGTTCCACATCTTCTGTATCTTTTCCCTTGGGCCCCTTAGAGAATCATTCTTTACTTGTGTTTTGGATACAAAGGAGTCTACCAAATCAGTTCTTGGTGAAAACTCCAAAGCCACTTGCCTTACATCTGTGTTTTCCCGATAAAGTTTATTTTGGCTACTGAGAGTATCCTCATCAGGGAGCAGTGTGAAGTTTCTTGCAGACTTGGACTGATTGTTCTTAAGTGCTCCATCTATGTGGGCCTGATTGTGAGCCTCCATAGTATTAGGAGAAAAGGACATCATACTGTGCTGATGTTTCCTGTCTTCTGAGACTGACTTATTTCCCCTGCTTTGTTGGAAATGGTAGAGAAGGAAAAGACTTGAAAGAAAAGAAGATAATGAAATGTAAGGAAACAGGTCGTGATACAACTTTCATGAGAAAGATGTTTTTTGGGTTCTCATTACTACATCAAATTACAAAGAGCCAAATAACACTAAAATACTTATATAAGACATTAATTTCATGTCCCTGTTGTCAAAAAGACAGGATAAAAATGAGAAGTATGAGTAATTTAAGTCTCATTTTTAAAATGTGCACATATGGACTCCCATTTTCTTCAGATTTTTTTAATACAGAAAAGATATTTTTTCACTACACATGTCAATACTCTCATTTATAAATCTCATTTCTCCTGTTGTAAATAGTACTTTGACTAATGGTTTGATATCCTTTACCTCAGCTGGATATGCTCCAAGTTGCCTGTTTGGAATATCTTAGTTGTATTCCATTAAGCAAATCTACCCTGTCTCTCATCTAAGCATATATTTTTCCCTGAAAGTTAAATACTCACCAGACTAGGATTACTATTGCTATAATTTTTTTAATTATTTGAATAAGAGAATTAAATTTTCTGCACAGAGGTTAAGAATTCTATGAATTTGGAATCACAAATTAAATTTATAATACAAGATGAGGTTATATTATAATTTTGAATGATACTATTTCTTCTATTTCAAGTCTATGCTTAATTAAAAATTATAAATTCTACAAATAAGAAATGGGATTATTGGTATTTGAATATGGAATGATCAAGTTTTAGTAAGCATCTAAGAAAGTAGTTACAACATCATAGAATTGAAATCACTGTCATACATTGGATTTTGTCAGACATAGAAAGGTCATAATGACTGTAGCTAACAAACAAGCTGAGAAGGTTAAAAAGAAAAAAACCCAAATGAATAACTCTTATGAACACATTGACTCTTCACCTACAAAGACTGTTACTTATGATATTAGAAGTCTTTCTTTAGAATGAATGCTAAGCTTGGAATACTTAATTAATCACTTCTTAAAAGCTCATTAAAATCAGAAATAAAATAAAAAGTATATTTTAAATAAAAGTTTAATAGACACATCAAAAATAGAATAGTTGATGAAGGAATGAAACCATGTGTTAAGTCAAAATTGTTATTATGTCAATTTGGCAAAGATATAAAAAGCAAGAGAGAATTCTTATGGGTGGGCTTGTGATATCAGACCCATCAGAATTATTCAGAAAAAACAAATAATTTGTATTAAAGAGACAGCAAACATTTTTCCTGATCCCAAAAGTTCATTTAGAAAAGAACTCACTTTGACATATGGTAAGTGCTTGTTTGTTGATCAGTGTTGTCACAATTTTTTTGTAAAGAACTAATAATATAATATCATTTAATTTGAACTGAAATGCATCTATTAACTTTTATCATGAATTTAAAACAAGGTGAAAATTAAGTTCCTGTTTTTAGATACAGGTATTATTCCTGAAAGTGCTTGGTTGAATTAAGCTCATGCCACTTCAATATATCCAAAGGGGATGAAGTTTATAAGATGTAACTTTTTTATCTTTCTAAAAGATAAATTGTTTGGTAGTAAAATATTACAATTAATTAATGTATCTAGAATACAACAGCATTTGAAACTATTTTATGCATTTTTAAATGCCCTAGTATTAAAATGATATTTACTTACTCTTGCCTATGTGTCCACAGGTGAGAAAGAGAAAACATGTGACAGAAAAGAAAAGTTGTAACTATAGTTAATTTGAGATGACTCTTAAAATATACAACAGGAACTTGCTTTAAACAGTATATATAAATCCATAACAGAAAAGGCATTTCAATATATTGTTTTTTGTATTTATTCTTAAAATGGTATTGTACTCATGTTTGAGATAAAATCATATAGAATTAATTTGATTGTCTTATCATGCATAATTATAGCCTTCATTAATATATAGGCTTAGCTGAATCTCTATTAAACAACTGATGACTTCAATCCTAAAACTGAATTTTAAAAGGAGAATCTAAGAATTGCCTTTATGTTAGAACTGAAAATAATAGCAGCAATAATGTCTGAAGACGGTATGTACGTTATTTGTGAGAAAGTAAACAGAGAAGTTCTAAAAATATTATTTCAGGATACTGAATCGATGAGTTGGTAGATTGTCAAATGACCATTTTTCTACAAAAAGCTTATATTGACATGCAATACTTTTTCTAATCATTTATGACTAGAATTCCCAAAAAAAGTATTTAATATTAAAGCAAAACATGTGTTAAATAAAAGATAAAAATGTGTACAACATAAACCAACAAGTCACTGTCACTGTCACTGTCCTCCCATTGTTCATCGATTTGCTCGAGCGGGCCCAGTAACATTGTGAGACTTGTTACTGTGTTTGGCATATCGAATACATCACAGGTAGCTTGCCAGGCTTTGCTGTGCGGTCAGATACTCTCGGTAGCTTGCCGGGCTCTCCAAGAGGGGTGGAGGAATCGAACTCAGGTCGGCCATGTCTGCCGCATGCAAGGCAAATGCCCTACCTGCTGTGCTATCGCTCCAGCCCAAACCAACAAGCAAATAATATAATTACAAAAATTTACTGAATATATTATAATTTTAAAATAAAGTATTGCTATTTGAAAATAATCACAACGAACTATATTGATTCTAGATGATGCTGTATTTTACCTACTTAATAAAAATGTAAAATTGTATATATAGTTTTTAATTCAATATATAGAATTTTAATTTTATATAGAATAATTTTGTAGTTTTAAAATATTTTGGATAAAGAGAGGTGGTTAACATCCACAGAATCAAATCATATGGCTCAATTCCTATATTCACCAAAAATTTAAGAATGGAACAGTCATTGCAACTTATAAAAAAGAAAGAATATATATATTTAACGCATGAATCATATATTATTTTAGGAATAGTGTCAACCATACAATTTTAAGGTCATTTAAAAAATTCAATTATAACATTAAAATATTTTCAACATAGCATAATTTTTAGCATGGAAAATAATATTGATATATATATATTTTAAAACCAGGATTTTCCACTAAAGGATAATTCTGATGTTTGTGAGGCTTGCTTTATTCCTACTAGTAAGTGCTGCAGTAGAACAGTAGAACAGCATAGTTTAATCCCACAGTTTCATCTAATTACAGTAAATAAAATCTGTCCTTTTTGAAATTTAGTCATTTTTCAGAATTTAATTATATTATTCATTATTTTATATTTTATGTCCAGAAATATGCAAGTCACTCTTGGATTTTTAAAACTTAGACATAACAAATATCTTCAAAAGCAATCATGTATAAGGGTAGCCTAATTTTGAAAGTAACTATGGAGATATTTATCAATGTAATTTAGAAGTCTCTAAAAAAAGTCTGATATTCTAAGTACTAAAGGGAAATATTAAATATCACTGCATTCTCTTTGAAGAGATATGAAAGGAATCTCTCTAAGAGTCTGGCTATTTGACAATTTTAAAGAAATTCACATAGACCTTATTCTATTTTATGACATCCTATAGTAATATGTTTAAAAGACTAGATGTTAGAATAGTGTTTTGGTCACCAAGTAGGAGTCAGTCTTTGATAACAATTCTAAAATCAATATTGCATAGCCGATCTCATTCTGCTCACTCCAAACAAAAATATAAATTTCAGCATATACTATTAATTTTAAAAGGACACCACCTGCATGACTTTCCTTTTAAATATGTTTTTAAAAGTCAACGTTGGTAATACACCGCATTCCCATACCAGGTGGACGTTGACTACTTACCACACAGCATCCTTTAAAGCCCGGCTACTTTTCAAACGCTGGAAAGATGTACTTACATCGTGCTGTCCCCAAGTTCTTCATAGAGATGGGCACCCGGGGGCGGTGGGGGTGGCGGGGGCGCAGCCACGGGTGCAGGAGCTGGCGCTGCCGGTTTAGCTGCAGGTAACGCAGATTGGATTCGTGCTGTCTTGGTGCACTCAGCTTGGCGTCTTTGGTAAAGTAAGGACGTTTTGTAAAACTCATTTTCGAAGCTACACGCTTATCAATAACCTACCTTTTCATACTAATGAGACAGAGAAAACGATATGAACATAGCTTCACAAGTATTACAGTTTGAAAACTGTTATAGGGTATCACTTCTGTATCCCTGGGATACAAAATTGGGAGTTTCTATCTGGACACAGGACAACGGGCTCCATTTCTGTTTGCAATAACCAATCCACAGCCCTGAACATTTCTTATACTGAATTAGGGACGTTCTCCAGGCAGTTATAAACCAGCACGTTTGGGCAAACGAGTAAAAAACTAAGTCCAACACCTGGATGCTGATAGCAGAATTGTGGTAAATAGAAGGACTGGGGCGGGGAAGGGGCTGGGAGGACTAGAACAGGTGAAAAATTCAGATAAGTTGTTATCGGATGGTGACTAGATACTTGTTCGTGGGTATGGTGATACAGATAATTGGTGAGGTGAGAAACGAGAGAACCTGAAATCGGTAGTGTTGGACGAGAGAGAGCTAGAGCGAGAGCAAGCGAGTGAGAGAGAATTAAAAGATTAAAAGGGATGAGTAGACTAGTGGGTCTGTAATTTTGCGCTTGACCTCAAGCACCAGCAAGGGCTATTACACCTTGACATTTCTGGTGCGCATGGAGTGTTCGTTGGGGCCTTGGTGTAGACACCATGATCCATGCAATAGTTTCCTTTCCTTACTCCCCAGCAGGCACAGCTGAGGCTTGGAGGCACCTTGGAACCTTGTAGAGGAAAGGAAGAAGGCTTCCTGTCTGAGATCCTGAGAGCAGAAGAGGTTGTCTTAGAAGTTTTTCTAGACCATGACTTTCATTTTCAAGAGGGATCTCATATGCTTTCCTCGTTTCTTTAATATATAACATTTTGTAAAAAAATAATTTGGAATATCAAACACTATTAAATGTTTTTTAGGAATAAACTATAAAGTTTTACCATTTTCATATTTTATATATTTATAGTCACATATTAATTATAACGTTTTTCTACTGTGGGAGATTATTTGTGCAGATGACAACATCATTCACATAAATCATACGTGTTTTCAATAGTTGATTCCCCCTAATATTTTTCTTTTTTCTTGCTTTTTCTCTCTCGCTGTAGTGACAGGAGAGTACCAAGGAAAAGCAATAGAGGCTGATATTATTCTTGTTAGATATTTCAATAATAATATAATAATAAATTGTTGTACAATTTTTAAATCAGTAATCCAATAAGAAGTTGCCTATTTCATATTGTTGTTTTGAGTTGCATTGATGTCTATGGGTTGTTTGCATTTTGCTTCATTTTTCTTTAGGTTTCAAAAGAGTAAATTATCTACCTTCTTTCTTTAAAATATCTACTATTAAATAATAATAAATATAATTAAAATGTCAAAGTATAAAATGTGACTTATGATTGAAAGGCATATGGAAGATATTCTTTCATATAAATACACTTTATATATGAAGTATATACATATATACTTTATTATTCATCTTCCATTTATTTAAGGAAAAGTTATTTGAGTTAAAATTATTTAAAACTTCACATTTGTTAAGAAATGCTATGAATAGGGAGATTTGCCAAAGTATTATTGTTATAATTATTACTGCTTCTATTTGTTGAGTCACATCAAACTGTATTCATGACTTACTTCTGACTTGGTACTCAGAAATCACTTCTGGCAGTGTTCCAAGATGCTATATGGTGCCAGGGATCAGATCTGAGACTCATGCCTAGCCTATTTAATTATCTCTCTCTCTGGCTCTTGATTGACTTTTACCTACTCCTATTTCTCAGGAGCCTATAATTATTGTATTAGAGTTAATGCACTACTTTTGAAATATCTTATACATTGAATATTAATTCCTTCATCAAAGTCAAGATCTCAAAGAGTGAAGTTATATAAAAGAGCAAGCTATCTAGATAGAGAAGGGAACACCAAGTAAAGAGTGTTTGGAGGATTCGCTCAGGATGAGAGATGTATGCTGAAAGTAAACTACAGACCAAACATGATGGCCATTCAATACAACTATTGCAAACCACAGCACCCTAAAGGAAAGAGAGAGCAAAAGGGAATAAAAGGGAATGCCCTGCCAAAGAGGCAGGGTGGGGTGGGGGTAGATGGAGTGTTGTCTGTGTGTGTTGGGGGGGGTGGTTACTGGGATCATTGGTGGTGGAGAATGGGCACTGGTGGAGAGATGGGTACTCTGAAATATAACTGTATAACTGAAACCCACGCACGAAAGTTTGTATATCTACAATTATACCTCATGTTGTTTTCACTAATAAAGAGCAAACTATCTTTTTCAGTATTTCTTTCTGTTTAAAATGTGTAAGTCCAATTCAATTATATATATACATATATATATATAAATCACAACAGAACTTGTACTAAAAAGCATGTGACTTCATAAAATATAAAACACAAATAACTGGCTCTAGGCATGCTTTATCATTATTGCCTTCTTTTTTCCTAGAATATACAAAAATTGTGAGCAAAAATTAATAATATACTTACACTTTAAACCTGTTTGGGAAAGCAATAAATAAGAAAAAAAGAGAAAGTCACATTAGAAATATTGCATGCATACTATGTTTAAATGTGATTTATTCTAAATTATGAATAATTCATTGGTTAATCTCACAATTATACAGACTTAATGACATAAAAGAAACACTACTTTAATTCAAAAAAATTAAAGTTGTGTGCACTTTATTATTACTGTCACAGTCATATGAGCTGTTAAAAAATTCATTATAGGAAAACAAAGGAATGGACAAAATGGAATAAGAAAAAAATAGATTAAAACATTGACATGTGAAATTCAACTTTGAAAAAGAAATGGAGAATTAAAGATGATTCGATCTTTATAATTGGTTTCTTCGTTTACTGAGCTTGGAAAATATTAAAGTAATAGAATCAGGCAACCAGTCCTGATTAGGCTCTTTTCCAGGCTTTTAAGTTGAAGGTATAGATGGAAAACGCTACTCTGGGTAATGAGTTCACAACACTTTTCCCCCTCTATTTCTTAGTTTTCCATACATGTCTATCAAATTTTAAAGACACACCTTAAAATGAAAGAATAACCATTAATTTAAATCGTATTTACAAGTGGAATATGAAAATATAAGGGTTGGTTTTTAAAATATTAAAAATTTTCTTTTAAATATGAGCAGTATAAATCTCATTTTTGTGTTAATATTAAATATAGAATGCAGGGAACAAATTATGTTTTAACTAAAATTCAGTTAAAATATATAATTCGATGCTTAATGTTAAGTATCTTCATTGCTTTTCCTAAACTTCAGACCATAGAGTATGACTGCATGATACATAAATTTTCATCATTACATTTTGTGCTCAACATTCTTTTTTACTGACTTTACTGTTATCATGCATAATAAAGCTTTGAGGGAAGAAAAAGTTGAAAGGAAACTGGTAGTTAATACAAAAAATCTAATAGGTGTTTCATGTAATAAATTTATTTACAGAAATTATATTTGGCATATTTACTAACTTCTTAATGAGAAAAATTATACCAACATAAATGTTATATTTGGCACTTAATATTAGTCTGTGGTAGAAATACTTTTAATTTTCAGATTTAAATTTTATCTTAGTTTTTTATATCAAGAAATTCATATCATTTAGGGTTTCTGTTATAAATTTCTATTTAATGGCAACCTGGATACCTCACTTCTTAACCTACTCCTAGATTTTTCTCTTTACCTATCATTGTCAATAAGACCATGTTCAAAATATGTAGTCCTTTATTATAAAATTTTCCCGTACCTAACATTAATAAGGGCTGGAGTGATAGCACAGCGGGTAGGGTGTTCGCCTTACACGCAGCCAACATGGCCGACCCGAGTTCGATTCCTCCGCCCCTCTCGGAGAGCCCAGAAAGCTACCGAGAGTATTCGATATGCCAGACACAGTAACAACAAAGTCTCCAATGGAGACGTTACTGGGCCCGCTCGAGCAAATCGACGATCAACGGGAGGGCCTTTACCTTACCTTACCTAATATTAATAAAAAATATATACTCGCCAGTCCATAAATCACTGAAATTAGCTACAGTTTTTAACTACTATGAAGGTGATAAAAATAAAAACATATATTTTAAATTAACATATTTTTACATATAAACCAGAAATATTTAAGCAAGTACAGTCAAAAAAAAGTTGTCAGATAATGTAAGATGTACTCTACTAAAACTGAAAGAAAAGTAACTACATGGAAAATTAAATACAATGCTGTATTATTTAAAATCATTTTCCAACACTATGATTCTCTCTCTGCATGGGTTAGACTTATCAATATGAATAAAAATATTTCATAACAATGTAGTTAGACTACAGACTTTGCTTTGGAACTGGACAAAGTAGCTGTCTGCAGAAGATATTCTATTGCTTTTCCCCAAAGTTCTTACCTTTTCTTCAATTCCTCTTACCTGATGAAGAATGTAAGCAAGGTTATGAGTTAACCTTTCATTCCTACTGAATGAAAACATACCAGGGCCTGTATAAGTCTATTTGGAATATGTGAAAAATAAAGTGGAAGTTTCTATTATTTCCTTTAGAGGAACATTATTTGGTTCAAGAGAAAAAAGGTAAAGGTAAAGGCCCTCCCGTTGATCGTTGATTTGCTCGAGCGGGCCCAGTAACGTCTCCATTGGAGACTGTTGCTACTGTGTCTGGCATATCGAATACTCTCGGTAGCTTGCCGGGCTCTCCGAGAGGGGCGGAGGAATCGAACTCGGGTCAGCCATGTTGGCCGCTTGTAAGGCGAACGCCCTACTGCTGTGCTATCGCTCCAGCCCTAGAGAAATAAGTACATCCATAATGATACTCTGAAACTACAACAGTATGTTATTAGGGATGAGTTTTGATAGCAACATCTTGAGGAACTATCCATATACATCACCTACAAATACTTACTGTCTGTAGCTGACCAAAACCACCAAGATGGCAGGAATACAGCAGAGGATGATGATGAATGCCAGAGCTAGCAATGCCCCTTCTGTGTAGCCTAGACTTTCTCCTCGTTTTTTAATGCTGGTCACTGCCTCTGGAGTCCGGATCTCCAGAATGCGTCCACCTTCCCCATAATACGGCTGAAAGTCTTTATTGATATCGAGCAGTTTGCCATCCAAAAATCTTTATTATTAGATAAATAGTAAAATCAATAAATATCAGAGTAAAACTTTTTAAAACAATATCTTGATATTTTCTTTAAGTAAATAACAAACTCAGAATGAAGTCTTATGAGAAAGGCATAAATAATAAGGGAAAGCAAGTAAAAAGAGTAGTTATACATATATAGATATGTATCAAATGCATTAATTACAATGAACCTTTCTTAATATGACTAAAGTAATTATCAGTATTATTGTCCCTAATATCCATATGTTAATGTTACTTTATTCAGTAGTTATCTAGAATATATGCCATTCTAAATGATAAAGCATAACTTAAAATTATATTCCTGTTTTATATCCTCGTACCTTCAGAATAAGAGTGTGTCAGACTGAAGTAAAGGCTGACCCTCAGAGCAGTGGCATGAGCAGAGATATCAGAGACAGACCAATAGGTGTAGAGAGAGATAACCTTTGACAAAGGATCTAGGCATATGAAATAGGGCAAGGAAAATCTCTTCAACAGACAATGTGGGAAAACTGGTCATCCACAAGGGGAAAAATAACTAGGATCTTAATTCACACTGTAAGAAAAATGGATTAAAATCCTCAGTATTAGACCATAGTCCACAAATCTTATAGGTAGATCTCTTTGTGATGTTGACTCTAGAAGAATCTTCAATGAATAAATTCCACTAGCAAAGCAAACGGGCACCAAAAAAAAAAAAAAAAAAGCTTCTGCACTACAAAAAAAAAAGTCGACTGGAATAAAAATAAATTCCCTAAAAACAGAGAAAGCATTTGTTCACCGTCCACCTTGCAAAGGACTGGTATCCAAATTGTATAAAGTAGTTGAAAAACTTAACAATAACAACAAAACCACCACATCAAAATACGGGCAGAAAAATGTGAATAGGCATTTCCTCAAAGAAGACATACAGATAGCAAACAGGAATACAAAAAGTGTTAATTGCTTATAACTGGGGGCATGCAAATTTAAAAAAAAATCCTATATCACCTCATGCCAGTGAGATAGGCCCACATCAAAAATATTTGAAACAAGCAGCACTGGCAAGGATATGGGGGAAAAGTTTGCTCATTCACTACTGGCAGGACAGCCATATGGACCAGTCTCTATAGAAAAAAGCATGGACATAACTCAAAAACTAATGAATGAGCTTCATCTGACCCAGAAATTTTACATCTATTCAAAAAAACCAAAAATGAGACCTCAAAAATGTGTTTGCACAACTGTTCATTGCAGTACTGTTCACAATAGCAAGAATTTGGAAACACTTAAATAACCCAGCCCAATAACAAAGAAACAAAGAAAATGCAATAGTCATACACAATTGAATGTTACTCAGCAATTAAAACTGATAATGAATGGCCATTGGTAACAGATTCTGAGAGCTTGCCAGAACCTCCAAGAGTCTGACCCCTAAGCACAAAGATAGGAATAGGATCCAGGTACAAACCTCTAAACAGAAAAAGACTATTCAAAACATTGTAGTATTAATTCTACTGTCCTTTGGTACTTTATCACAAATCACATATATAAGGCATATCTAATTTTTGTACCTTTAAAATTAAACATTTTTCTGTTTTAATGATTTTTAAACAATAATTATTTTTCAAGGGTTTAATAAACTCTTTAAAATTTTTGTCAATAATGTAATAAAACATTTCATTATATTTTTAGCTGTTTTGATGATAGTAACTGCAGTTTTTAATCTCACTTATCTAGAATTATTGGGTTATGTATTATTGTTTCTTAAGCACATTTTTTATTAATACTCAGTTTCTTTTTTTCTTAAGATGCAATGATATTCCTATATATATACTTCATGTTACAAATTAATTTTCGAATGTCCTCTCACTTCAGCAAAGTTGGAAAAGTATGATCAATGTATTTTACATTTTCTTCTTGAGGGAGAAAAATTGATCTCATTAATCTTTTGTTAAACAGTTAGATTCATCTATCTATCAATAGGAACTTTGCTGTCTCTAACATCCGTGCCAATCCCCGAAGATAGAATCTTATTGGCCATTGCTGAAGTGTGTCCTAATTCATACTGAGTTAATGGGAGCAGAAGAAAGACATATTCCTATTGGCAAGAGGGGAAACACTTCATCTAAGTCTTACATGGAGTTTCTTTACCCAGAAGCATGAGAAGAATTCAAAGAATGGAGAACATATACAGTATTACACTATCTCATATAATTTTGCTTTCTGCTATGGAGTTCTGAAAAAACTTAATTTCCTCCAAAAGAATATCTGTAAAGATATATTCTACCATGGGTTGTCGAGATTCCTAGTATGTATTATGATCATCTTTTCTTTTGTTATTTCCCCTAGAAATAGAACAAAGTTTTTGGATTCAACATCAATTTCTTCATCAGTAAAGAAGTATGACTTTTCCTTTAGTTTCATTTTCTCTTGACATTGTTGTTAAATTCTTTTTCATAAGGGTCAGGTGAATAGGTCCCTTCCTACTATCCTGCCAGCATTAATTGACTTCTGTTCATCACTGATATGATAAAATATTAAACCAATTCTCTACACTGTAATTTACTCAATTGATGTGTCACATGTCAGCATTTATTTCTGCTACCCGGGTTTGATTCCTCCACCCATCTCAGAGAGCCCGGCAAGCTACTGAGAGTATCTCACCCGCATGGCAAAGCTCGTCAGCACAGCAAAGCCTGGCAAGCTCCCTGTGACATATTCGATATGCCAAACACAGTAACAACAAGTCATCACGATGGAGATGTTACTGGGTTCGCTCGAGCAAATTGATGAACTAATGGGAGGACTGTGACCATGACCATGACCATTTACTAGTATGAAACACAATTCAAAGTATGATGTGTATCAATCAATCTACAATGCATTTTATTATGATCATTTTAGTGTTACAGTGTCAGTATATAGAAAATTCTAGGGAATAATGAGGAGTAGAATATATTCTATACATCATAAGCACTCACTCATACCTGAAGAGCAGTTCAATTCTCAATTTCCCTAGTTTGAACACATACTGGGGTTCTGAATCAGGTTTACAGAGTAAACAATGGTGAACATGTATGTCCATATCTATTATTCTTATGTAAGGTATTTGCTTAATAAAGCATACTAGAAAAGGTCTCTGTCATCTATTCAGCTCTATCATCTAATTATGTTTTAGTAATTTTTACATTTATCTTATATCCTTAATATTCCATTTTTCTGCAATTAGGAATTTGAAGGGATCTTGATTAAATGTTAGTATCCATCTTTCATTTTATAACAGTAATCTTTTAAACACAATTTTTTAAAAAATAACTTTGTAGCATATTAAGATTTACTCTACTGTCTACTGTCTACAGCTTCCTGTTACCATGTGGAGAGACTAATATTTATCAAATTGGGCTTATAGAAAAAAGGTCCTTAAGATATAATTATACTTGTCTATTTTTCTAATTTAATTAATTTTATTTAAATTAGTATTTATTTTGAGTTCCACCCTTACGGGAAAAATATGGTAGAACAGAATAATTTAAAATTTCAAGCACGGAGCCTGTGAGATTGTACAATGGATAAGGTGCTTGTCTTGTAGACATGCTCTCCTCCCCCAATCACACCAGGAGTGATCCCTGAAAGCAGTGGCAGGGATTCACTGACTGAATGCAGCTAGTGTGACCCTCAAATAAACATGATTGTAAGCGTGGCATCAAATTACAGAATGTGATGATTTTCTTCACAGAGAGTTGAAAATACAGTATCATGGCTGGAAAATGTAGAAGCGATCAAAACATTTAAAATTCAATCGAATTTTTAATGTTAAGTATATGTTACATGTGAGTTTGACATAAGAGAACCATAAACACAACAGGGGTTGTACTCACAAATCTTTTTTTGGATTCTTTCAAAATAGAATGAGGACAAAAATAAGAGACAAAGAGCCATTCCCTTCAGAGTACAGGGGTAGAGGATTAAATCAACAAAGTTTGGTGCACTTAATATTTCTCTGTCCTTCTACCATATAAAATAAAGGCATTAAGTCCTAGAGAGAGAGAAGGAAATACTCTTATCCCTTGGGCTATGACTAAGGTCTGTAAGAGGAAAGGGATTAGCAGAACAATTAAACTTGGGTGCAAGGCCCTTCACAGCACAGCACTACTGGTATGGGAGGTACACTCAACAACACAAACAAAAGTAAGATACTATTGTTATGCAAAAGAAGAGTTGAAAAAACCTCAAATATAAGAAAAAAATTAAAATCAATGATCATATCCATAGATGGCAGGGAAATAATCTGACATGAGCCAGCAACCATTGAGATAAAAACTCTCAGTAAAATAGGAATTGAAGGAATTTTCCTCAACATACTCAAAGCAATTTACCACAAGCCTACAGTAAATATTATACTCACTGGGGAAAAATTAAAATCCTTCAAAGACTGGGGACAAGTCAATGATATCCACTCTCATTATTTCTTTTCAATATTGTACTGGAAGTACTTACTACAATTAGCAAGAACAAGATATCAATGCATCCAGAAAGAAAAGGAAGAAATTTAGCTTTTTTATGTGAGGGTGCCATAATATTATATTGAGACAACTCAAAAACTCTGCAAAAGAGGTCCTGGAAATGATTTTTATAGTAAAGTGGCAGTAAACAAAATTAACTTGCAGAAGTTCATAATAGAAGAGACAGTCCGATTAATAGCTGTGTCTCAGAAAATCAAGTACAGAATGCTGGAGTGATAACACCACGAGTATGGTGTTTGCCTTGCACACGGCCAACCCGGGTTCAATTCTCAGCGTTCTATATAGTCTCCGAGTACTGTCAAGAGTAATTCCTGAGTGCATGAGCCAGGAGGAACCTATGTGTTATGTGTTTACTGGGTGTAACCAAAAAAGAAAAAAAAATCAAGTACAGAGAAGCTCGCTTAACTAAAGAGGCAAAAGGCCTAAACAAAGAAAAATACAAAACACTAAAGAAATGAAAGAAAACATAAGTCACAAGGAAACATATCCCGTGTTTGATTATTTGGAGAATTAAGTTAATCAAAATACTCCCCAAAGTATTATACAGATTCAAAGCAATCCCTACAAGAATATGCTATGCCATTTTTTCAAGGAAATGAATTGAACATTCCTGAAATTTATGTAGAAAAGTAATACTCCACCACCTCCAGTAACAAAAGCAATCCTCAGGAAAAAGAGATAGGGTACATTACTTTCCACAACTTCAAACTGTACAAAGTAGTAGTGATTAAAAAACAGCATGACCATGAATTAAAGACTGACTCACAGATCAATGGAATAGATTTGAAAACCCAAAACCCAGAGACTGTTGGGTATATGGTCAGTTAATCTTTGCTAAAGGAGTAAAACACATGAAGTGAAGCAAAAAAAGCCCATTCAATATGTGGTGCTGGGAATAGTGGTCAGCCACATGGAAAACAAAACAACACAAAAAACAAAAACTGACCTTAGGCCTCTTTTTAATACCATGCACAGAACTCAAATCAATATGGATCAAAGACGGAGATATCAGATCTGAATCTGTAAGGTGCATAGAGTAAATATATATATACAGAGCTATCAATGACATTAAAAGTGGAGACAACTTTAAGGATGAAACCTCACTGACTAGGCAAGTGGAAGCAAAGATAAATGAGACTACACTAAATTAAACTTCTGCACCTCAATAGAAATGATAACCACAATACAAAGACAGTCTACAGACTGAGAAGTATTATTTGCCCACCATTCATCCAATAAAGGGTTAATACCCAAGATATGGGGCTGGAAGGATAGCACAGTGTGTAGCGCATTTGCCTTGCACACAGCCCACCCAGGTTCTATTCCTCTGTCTTTCTCAGAAAGCCTGGCATTCTACTGAGAGTATTCTGCCACACAAACTACCCATGATGTATTCGATATGCCAAAAACAGTAACAACAAGTCTCACAATGGAGAAATTACTGGTGCCCGCTTGAGAAAATTGATGAACAATGGGAGTACAGTGCTACCCAAGATATATAAACCACTGGTAAAAATTTACAAGAAAAAAAATCTAACCCCATTAAATATGGAAGAAGAAATGAATAGAAACTTCCTCAAAGAAGAAATGCAAAAGGCTTCAAAGAGCATATGAAGATGATTTATATATATCAGGGAAATACAAATCAAAACAATGAGATACCACCTCATAGCAAAGAGACTGGCACTTACCAGAAAAAACAACAACAACAACAACAGAAGTCAATGCAGCCACACCCACATTTCATTGTCCCAGTGGACAATGTCCCATGTAAGCTCCTCAACTGACCTTGCTCCAGAGAATTGTAAGTAAATGTCAAAAGAGACCAATAAGCTCCAAAAATTTCTAGGATAATTGGTCCAGGCTGAGACCTCTAGGAGGATCTGGGGTAGGAGTGGAGGGCACGTCAATTCTCCCACTACCAAAGCTCTGGCAGCCACACTAACATTCCAACAACTGTTGCCAGGATCCTGGCTGGACTGCCAAGTTAAATGCTGTGGAATTCCTGGAGTGATATCCCCAAAGTCTATGATACTAACATCTCAATAGCAGCCCACAGATTGGATGGGAATGTAAAGTAAAAGCCAACTAATCTGGACTAATGAAAACATTAACACAGAAGGCTTAACTTGCAACAATAGCTTAGTAAACCCTGACAAGGAGTTAATGTCTCCGACAACTTTCACATGTTTTCTTTTACTGAAATATTTTTTGATCCTTTTATTAGTCACTTAGTGGTAATAATCAATATAAAATAAATTATTGTGTCCTTCCATGGGGCCAGGCTTGAATGGTGACTGGGAAAATGGAGACAATGGTAGAAGAAAGTTCACAGTGGTGCTGGAGGCTTGTATTGGAATATTGAATACTTGTAATAAATCTTCATGAGAAACTTTTTCAATCAGGTGTTTAAATATAGTGGGGGATAAAATCCTTCTGGACTCAACATTGTGGGAAATATAATTGTACCAAAAATAAAAAAAAAAAGGAAAAAACCAACAACCAGTGTTAGCGTGAATTCGTGGAGACAAGGATCCTCAATAGTGGTGGTGGGGGTATTGACTGTTCCAGCCCTTTTAAAAGACAATATGGATATTCCTCAAAAAATTAGGAGTGATCTTCCATATGACCCAGCAATTCCACCTCAGGGCCCCCAAACACAATGCAGAAATTAGATCTGCACTCTTACATTCGTTGCAGCACTACTCACACTAGTGAAAATCTGGAAATAATCCAAGCGTTCAAGATAATTGACTGTATAAAGAAGCTATGGTACATAAAGAAAAATTATTCAGACTTGAGAGAGGATAAACTCATGCAATTTTCTGATACATGGATAGATCTAAAGAGTATCATACTAAGTGAAATAAATCACAGGTAGAGGGACAGACTGAATTCACTCACATGTGGGATATAAAGAAATGTAGTAGGAGAATAACTCCTGTCTGAAGGCAATACAAACAAAAAGCAGGAAAACTGGTCCTTGTCACTGGAGAGGTGAGATATATCAGGGAAAAGACGACTATGACCATCCTGGAGGGACATGGTCACTGAACTAGGACTTGTTGCTGAAAGGGTTTAAATTGATATGCACAATATCCTGTCAGAAACAATATTATAAGCCACCAAACCTAAAAGGTAAAAAAAGAGAAAAAGGAAATAATGCCTGCTGTAGTGGGAAGCCAGGTCAGGTGGGGGGTGGGGCAGGAGGGACACTAGGGACATTGGTGGAGGATCGTGGGCATTTGTGAAGATAATGGTGTTGGAAGAATATTCTTCTAACACCATCATTCCTAAAATGGTAGATGCCTTTGAGTACATTGGAAACTCAAGCATGAATAAATTTGTAACTCTGTAATTCGTGTTGACTCAATGAAGCAGTTAAACATTAGGAAAAAAGAACAAAAACATCTTAAAAGCTGTATCCCAAGTCCTAGTCATTCAGTACACACAAGAACAGGGGCTTCCTAGGCCACTATTACTGTATCATCATTACAAGAATAGAGTCACGAAACTAAAAGAAAAATCTTGCACTGTGTTTTTTCATAGTACAAGATGAGACCATAGAACAAAATATCTGGCATGGTTCAGACCTGCAGACTCTGTTAAAAACATAAAGAAAGCAACAAAACCAGACCCGGAGATAACACAGCTATTGGAACTAGAGAGGAAGGGATTTTTTTATTTAACTGAAGCAAGATAGTGTTTATCAAACAAAACTTATGTAGAAAATGTTGCGGGGATAGGGAAGGAGGAAATAAATATATACTCAATAAAGAAACTAAGTTTGAAAGAGGGACATGAGGCAATCAAGGGATGTGTTCAAAGGAAAAAAATGAGCTTTAAATACAAAACCTAGAGAGAGACTTTGATACAATTACAAAATATCAATCTTAGGAAAAGTTGAAATGATAAGTAAATTTGAAAGAAATTCATAAAGCGATTAAAAGTATATAAACAGCAATATTCTATAAATTCAACTGTGGATAGTCCTTATGTGGATAGTCCTTCAATGAACTTAAATGTATACTGATAACAGTTGGATCCATTAACTTAAAAGAGCATATGGAAGTTATCATAGTAAATCACAATGACAAATGACAGCGGCAGTGACCAGGGGCCTGAAGACAAATCAGTGGTGTTGAGGTGAAGGACATACCTAAACCAAAGAGCAATAACGCTCCAGCAGGAAACCCCAATTATTGCAATCAAACTTAAATATGTCTATTAGAGGAAGGCTGGTGGGTAAGAGGGAAACTGGGACATTGGTGGAAGACAGTTGACACCAAGTGGTGGGATTGGTGCTGGAATATTGTATTCCTGAAACTCTATTCTAAACAACTTTGCAAATTATTGCGCTTTAATAAAAAAAATGTAAACCCTAATAGCAACACAGAAAAATGGTCTGTGTGTTGAATAAAGACTGTAGAATCCATACATTATGAAAAAATGGAAATAAATTTTGAAGATAATGCCTGAGAATATTGCAGAAATAAAACCAACACACAAAAAGCACAAGTTTAAGAGCCACAAGAAGGCAAGCAGTACGAAAATAGTACACATTTCTGAAAACATAGACAATTCAGATAGTTAAAAAAATTAGGACATTGACACATGTAATTTTCAGAAGAAATATAATATTCCATTACATAATTCATCTCCATTATTTGATATAAAATTTATTGTTATAAATTTTTAAAATAAAATGAACTACTTGGAGGAAATATCCTTTTTGATTCTTATCCTTTTAACCAAAGAATTAATTATCTTAAGAATCACAGTGAAGCTAAACATATTGAAATGTCTAGTAATGATCTTCTAGTACAATTTTCTAATGCAACTGTTCCATTTAAAAAACTAAATTCTCAATAACTTCTATAACTACAGAATGGATAACAGTCATACTGTTACCCATTTTGGTTAATATGCAACATATTCCTTAGGGCAGAGCCCTGGATCAAGACCGAGAGCGTATATTTTGCAAGTGCCCTTGATCCTTGCCCCACGGCAGCACGCCCCACCAAAGCACCATCTGGTGTGGCTCAGGTTGAATCCAGAAGTGCTGGGCTGAGCTCCACCTAGTCCTGGACAAGAACGTGTTCCAGAAACCTAACACTACTGGGTATACCCTGCACAACAAAAGCATATATGTGTGTCGCATAAAATAGTAACTATAATCTTATTGTCTTCATTTCAGGTGGAATCTGCTGAGGAAAAAATATAAGTATTTTTTGGTTATTCCATCCTCACCTCAGTTAAAGGAATGACTTACAACTATTCTCTATTGGCTTCTTTTTTTGAGTTATGAATATTTAAAATTAATTTAAACTTCTATTTTTCACAATCTGATCTAGGTTTGGAAAACTCTATTTAATGAGGCTAAATATTTATATAATTCAAAGAGAAAACACAGTATGGAAAAATATTTTAAATGATATTTATCTTGTATGTTGTACTCTTGGTTGAAACCATATCTTAACCATATCTTAAATATCTCTACCTATTATCTCTAAGATATTTTCAAGCATAAGTAAAAACATGGCAGAGTCTCCTGCCCCCACACCTGGCTGTTCTCACTGGGGCCCCTTGGAGGGAGGCAGGTTGAGTTTCCCTCCCCCTTCCCCCTCTCACCCCCCCCCCCCCCCCGGAGTAGAGCCCCAGCAGCCGAAGACCTCCAGAACCAGCCACAGCCATGCTGAGACCACTCTCCACACGTCTGGACAAGCCTCATATATGAAGGAAATGGCAGAGGAACCAAGGCATGCAGGTCCCGGGACTGAGATCTCCAAGCCTGCTCGGATTGGGACTGGGCCTTCTCCACCCAGATCTCCCATCTTTCAGTAGGTAGGCGTCACACCCACCAGCTGCCGCCGGCTCCAGGTGGTCCCATCAATAGCCAAGACACAGAGACTATAAAACCCAGCTCCCAGAAGCACATGGCTCCATTCACAGTCACGTGACATCTTATTATCTCGCTTTTCCTTTGGAGAATCCTGCCCGCATGGCAGAGTCTGGCAAACTTCCCGTGTCGTACTGAATATACCAAATGCCAGTAACAATGATAGGTCTCATTCTCCTTGCCCTGAAAGAGCATTGAATATGGCTCTTTTAAATTCTCAGGGTTAGGAAGGAGACGTCACTGGTGCCTGCTCGAGGCAATCAGCGAACAACAGGATGATCGTGATCATGAAGTAAAAACATAAGTCATTTTACTCTTTACAGTCAGACTACACATTAACTAAACTAGATAGGTTGCTTATGAAAAATATTCTAAAAGAAAATCCATAATATTTAAAATGTATCTAATAAATGTATGTTTAAATAATGAAAATTTTAATAATATTTAAAATTATAACCAATAGAAAGAATATAAAATTATCTTCAAACTAAATTACTAATTAGTGCATTCATTATATCTAACAAAATTAGCTTAGTTGTTCTAAATGCTACTTCATTTTGTGAGTGATTTTAAGTCTTAGGAAGCTACTGCTTCATCTATGTTTCCTTCAAGTTATTATACAATATTACATATGGCCCAATTATCTATTAATATAAATTCATGAATAACATACTTAATATGGCTCTTTAAAAAATTAAGCTATAATTAAACTTTCTTTTGTTTTGTTTTTTTTAGTACCATCCCTAACCATGTTCAGGGATTACTGGTATCTTTGTGTTCAGAGATCACTCCTGGTAGGCTCAGAGGACCGTACATGATGCCAGGGATCAAATTCAAGTTGACTGTGTGTAAGACAAATGTTCACTATACTATTGTTTCATCCACCAAGCCATTATTTTATTATTGCTATAATAGAACAATTCAATTTTGTTGATGAGAATATTTGAGGTAAATCTAAATTCAAAATTTTATATTTTTGATAAGTGGACAACTATTTTCAATAAGTAGATACATACGTGTTCAACATATGCAAATGTGTATGTGCATATATTTATTTATATACCATTTAATATAATAGATGAGAACTAAAATCTTGTTATATGTTAACATATTTATTATTGTACCTAAACACTAGTTACTGTCACTGTCCTCCTGTTGTTCATCGACTTGCTCGAGCGGGCCCAGCAACGTCTCCAGTGTGAGACTTGTTACTGTGTTTGGCATATTGAATACGTCACGGGTACCTTGCCAGGCTTTGCCGCGGGGGCAAGATACTCTCGGTAGCTTGCCGGGCTCTCTGAGAGGGGAAGAGTAATTGAATCCAGATCGGTAAGTTTGGCCGCGTGCAAGGCAAATGCCCTACTGGCTGTGCTATCGCTGCAGCCCAGAAATCAGAATATGTAAAAATATTTACTGAAAAAAGTGTTTCAATATAGCTAGATTACCATTCCAAGAATTTGTTGGACACTAGGTGTCACTAGTAGAAAGAGAAACTAATATTAACAGCAAATTAAATTGTTAAATTATTTTAGGACTAGACCTAAGATTTTGTAGTAGCACTTTGTTCTTGAGAGTCTATATTTTCTTAAATTTTAAGATTTATAACTCTATTTATAACCATTTAAGTTAATGTCAGGACAACATATACTATAGGGTATGGCCATAGATGTCACTGAATGTTCTTCCCCCTCATCCAAGTGAAAGAAAATCAATATTAATTTTGGTAGATCAACAGACTCTAATGCTAGGTTACTTTTTAAAATTCAAGCTTAAGAACTCTACTGCAGATAAAATGCCTCTTACAAAGAAAACTATGATTTCTTTGTAAACCACCAGGGTCTAGAGTTAGAATGGAAACTGATGCACAGTGTGGTCAGTGAACAGCTTCTTCTTTATTACTCAGTATTATGACAAACGGAGAAGATACTGAACTCCCTTTATCTGACATTTGAACCTGAGACCTTCTAACGAGAAAACTGTTTCCTCAATATTGTCTCCGATACATTGCTTTCATTAAAAAGTGTGTTTTAAAGTTCATATGCTGATGTAACTAGAGTTCTTGCGTAAAATACTCACTGAAAATAAAATACTTACTTAAAGAGCTCATTTCTGTCGATGGCTCTGTTGGTTTGAGGATCTATTGCATAGACAGTCAAGTCACATTTAGTATAATCTTCTAGAGAAAAGGCATCTCCATGCCGGCGAGCACCAATGGACTCCACTACAACCTTGGCACCAGGAATTTGCTCCTGAACATAGCGATCCAAAATCCTATAAATCAAACAAAGCCCCAACGTGACATTCTGACAAGCTGACCAGAGGGAAAAAAATCACCCTCAACTTGAAATGACATTTAGTAAATGAAAAATGATGGCAGCCTGTTTTTTTGCTAATGTTTACTGAATATGAACCTTTAGGGGAAAAAAACGCCTTTTTTTAGCATTTAATTCCCAATGATGGTAGAAATTTGAATTAGGAAGAAAGAGGTCATCAACTATGTCCTATTTAAGTCTAGAGTTTTTGAATTTATGATACCATTTGATCTTTTATGTGGCTCATGGGAAATGCCAACTATGTTATACAAATAAAACTGTCTATGCTTTATAAGAGCAATTGGGTCTTAGAATTCTTGAGTTCATATGGTTGATGTTATAAATTACACTTTCTGCTAGATTCTGTGACATGTGGTACATTGTTATATGTCATGGTGCGGGACTAGGATATGTATTCTCCTACAAATATAAAAATCTTGGAGCATTATAGTAAAAGAATAATGTAAAGGTATTCTTCTATGGCAGGCTTTTCAAGTTAAGATGTAAAATATTGCAGCAAAATCTCAGAAGTCATGTGGGTAAATAAAAAGTAAAAAAGACACAAAGTTTATTACAAAATTGGTAAGGCTTACTAGAAAAGGAGGGAATACTAGTCTACAGGAAATTTTATGGGAAATACATCATTTTTTAATAATTACATGACTTTAGTTTCCTTGAAAGTATGTAATAAAGTAAATATTTTGTCTGTACTGCAACAAATGGCAATTCTCTTAATGTCTTCTTACTTATTAAATAATTTATGTTTGTAATCCTTGCACATTAACATTAATGCACATTAAATATTTATAGAGAGATGCAAGTGGATTCATTTTCATAACCATGGTGGAACTTTTAAAAACATTAGCTATAGATTCCATTCTCCTCTTAGAGTCCACGTATGAGGTATTTTGGGGATAGAGGATTTATATATATATGCATATATATATATATATATATATATATAGATGTCTATGCATTGCTCAGCAGAGCCTGGCAAGATACTGTGGCGTATTTGATATGCTCAAAACAATGACAATAACAGGCCTCATTCCCCTGACCCTGAAAAAGCCCCCAGTAAGCCATTGGGCTACACTAGCACATGACAGGGACGAATGGAGTCGATACTGGCACCCGCTCGAGCAAATCGATGATAAACGGGATGGCAAGTGACAAGTGACAAGTGATGTATATGTACACACACACACATACACACACAAACACACACACACATATATATCTTCTAAAGCTTTTGCATCATCATACAATAACTTTTGCTTTAGATGCCAAATGTGACCTGCTTTCTAGTCTGTTAAGAAAATTGTGCCTTAAGAGTATGGTGTGGTATGAATGTGTTTGGTTTCCTTTTGCTAAAAGATCAAGTAAACGGGTGTACTATTAGGCTGAAATCTATGGTTTGCATACTGGCATTCTCGATTGTACCACTAGTATTAGTTAAATGATGTTTGGCTGTAAGTCTGTTTTAAATATATATATATATATATATATATATATATATATATATATATATGGGCTAGAGTGATAGTACAGCGAGTACAGCATTTGCCTTGTAAGTGGCCAACCTGGACTTCATCCCTGACATGCCATTTCGTCCCCCAAGCACTGTCAGGAATAATTTTTGAGTGTAGAAGCAGGAGTAACCCCATAGAATCACCAGGTGTGACCCACAAGACAAAAACCAATTAAAGTTATGTATAGACCAGCATAGTAGAAAACTCTCTTTTGGGAGGGAGGAGCTCCAAGCAGTGCTCAGGCGGCCCAAGGGCCCTGTGTTGTAGTGCCATAGATAAGGGTCACACTGGACGGGCTCCTGGGCCTCCAGGGCCACTCAGAGAAAGGTTATCTTTTTGTGCAGTATTTGTTCTTTTTCTTTTCTCTTATCTTTTTCATCCAGTGATATCTCTGTCTGGTGGTATTTTTTTTTTTCTCATCAGATCCTGTCAAAAAATAAAGGAGGCTCTGGGTAACAGGATGAGTAAATGCATTCAGTAGACTAGTTAGTCGTTGAATGCACCTTTTTCAGGAACCTGAAGAAAACGGGTGTGCTAAATTCAGCCTGGCTTTTAGAACTATTTTCCTGAGAGACTTATATACCCTTAGCAAAAACGAAATAGGAACCAGAGCTATCAGACTGCATTATTCACTTGACATTTTATAGGAGGCACAAACAATAATAACATAGGCATAGAGAGCAGCAAGATTTGGATGCAGTTTTCAGCTCCTTAAGTTATCAACCGTACAACCATAGTAAGTAATTTTAAGCTCTCAAAGTCTGTTTTTTTAACTATTAAGTGAAGAAATCATGTATCACTGGGACTCATTTTGTGCTCAAAGCTTTTACTCAAAACTTTGCAAATTTTAAGCACATAATAAGTTCCAAAAATACTATTATAATGATTACTTTGACTTTAATGTTCATATTAGTAGGTTGTTTCCTTGCTTTGAATTCTTTCAAGAGTTTGTGGAATCATTAAGAAAGTATAGTTCATACAAGTACTTTGAGTTCACAAATCAAAACGAACAAATATTCATGCATTTTAAATTCTATTTCAGAAATATCTATTGATCCCAATGCTGCAATTAAACAACTTATACCTATGACAGTCCATTTTTATATGGTAAGTCTTCATATATGTACAGATAACTCTACTTTCCTTCAGTGAAGAAACTTTTTTCCATGAAAAACTCTATAACATATGCCTTTTCTCTAAATTTCTGTAAAATATTACAGTCATATGAGGTTAAAACCTTAGATGTAGAATTACTGTTCTTGATAAAGGGCATTATAAATAAGTCAGATAATGGCGTATGTTTTTAAGATTTGTAACTATTTCTTTTCCCTGTACATTTATTTTTAATAGATGTTTAGAGATTTTCTTATTTTTATAAATCTTATGGGATAAAATTGCTGTGATGCTATAAAGAGATGCATCCAGTTTTGAATTTTTTCTTATCTTTTTATAATATAAAATTTTTTAAATTTTATATTATAAAATTCATTTTCTGTCTAATCTTTGCTGACAGATCATTTAGAGTTTTTTTCTATTCATAAAATACTCTTACTTTTGTTGCATAAGTTCCTTTAATCCTTATAAATAAAATATAAATAAATCCTTATAAATAAAATAAATAAATAAAATAAATTCTTATAAATGAAAAGGTAAAGGTAAAGGTAAAGGCCCTCCCGTTGATCGTCGATTTGCTCGAGCGGGCCCAGTAACATCTCCATTGGAGACTTTGTTGTTACTGTGTTTGGCATATCGAATACTCTCGGTAGCTTGCCGGGCTCTCCGAGAGGGGCGGAGGAATCGAACTCGGGGCTGGAGTGATAGCACAGCGGTAGGGCGTTTGCCTTATAAATGAAAATCCTTATAAATCCTTATAAATAAAATTGCTGTGATGCTAAAAAGAGATGCATCCAATTTTGAATTTTTTTCATATATGTTGTGGTAAATCTATGTAAAATTAAGTTGACTATTTTTTTCTTTTCCTTTATTTATTTTGCATGAGTCACAGGGGGGACTGCGTGTGGGGGGAGTAGTTTGAGTCACATCTGCCAATGCTCAGGGATTACTCCTGGCTCTGGAGCTAAGAATTGACTGCAGAGGGACAGTGTGGGATAATGTAGATGGTACCCTGGGAACTACATGCAAATTAAGCATCCTACCTCTGTACTATCACTCTGGCCCCCAATTGACTTTGCTTTTTAAAAGAGAATGTATTTTATTTAATAACTATGACTTATCAGCACATCCATGCCTAATATATTTTATAAAACTTATCTCTGCTTCATTACATTAAATATATATGTTGCAAGCAAAAGTCACGGATCCTGCAAAGTTTGTGAACTTCTTATGCAAACTATGGGTATGCATAAGTCATTGGTTTGCATAAGTCACTGAAAAGCTTTGCCTGCAAAGTGCCTTCCCCAAAGATTCCAAGTGTTCCTGGAATATTTCAGAAAAATAAAATTGTTCACCACTTATGCAAAAGACATAGTGCAGAAGTCTGTGACTAGAATAAAACATTTTTTTTGTAAAATAAGCATCCATTGCCAGATTTTAAACATTGCAGTAATGTAATTTACCTTGTATTTGAAAGAACTGTCAGTCACTATTTTAGAATAGTCTAAGGTGAGGGGTTGGAAGACTAGTTAGTTCCTTAAAAACTAATGGTCTTAAGGAGATAAATAATTCATTGAATACCAGTCTATTCAGTAATTATAAAAAGATACAAAACAGTCCTTAATTGTTAGCCATAAATAAATCACATAATTTTCTTCTATTATGGTATTAATGTGATGTATGATTACATGTGCATGAATCAAGAAGCACACATATCCTTAAAAAAAGCAATAATGTACATTATAATTGGAAAAAAATCTGTATTAACTTTTGGTTTCACTAGGTAAAACCTAGTCTCCTGCCCCTGCACCTGGCTGTCCTCACCAGAGCCCCTTGGAGGAGGGTGGGTTGAGTTTTCCTCCCTGCCCAGAGTAGAGCCCCGGCAGCTAAAGACCTCCGGAACTAGCCACAGCCATGCTTAAGACCACTCTCCACATGTTTGGATGAGCCTCACACATGAAGGAACCAGCAGAGGAACCCAGGTGTGCGGGACTGAGATCACCAAGCCTGTTCAGATCAGGACTGGGTCTCCTCCATACAGATCCCCAATCTTCCAGTAGGCATTATACCCACCAACTGTCCCCAGCGCCATGGTATCCCATCAATGGCAAAGATCCAGGGACTATAAATCCCAGCTTCCGGAAATTATTTCAGAGGTAAAGAATAGGAACTTGAAAATACGACTTATTTTGTTATGGATAGCTAAGGAATATTTCTGAGTATTAATGAGACTTAGCTGTCATGGAAATGACAGTTTTTGTAGCATTGTTTACCCAACCTTATTTTATAAAATTCATTTTCTGTCTAATCTTTGCTGAAAGAACATTTAGAGCTTTTTCCTATTCATAAAATACTCTTACTTTTGTTGCATAAGTTCCTTTAATCCTTCTTAGAATCTCCCCTTTAAATAAAACTTCTTTGTTTTCATTTGAGGCATATTATAGGAAGATATTTCTGCACCTATTTAGTCTCTGTAAATAGGTCTCCAAATGAATTGTCATCAGTGAATTGTCACAGTCAACCTACAATTCAAAGTAGGTTACCTATGCTCTAACACGGAACCACATCCCTAGCCCCATAGTAAACTATTCATGAAACAAAACAAAACAAAAAAATTGATTAACTTCATCAGTTCCACAAAAGACACACTGATTATAAAGGTATGAATGCTTTAAAAAAAACTAATGGATATGTAGATATTTTTTTGAAGACTATAAAACATTTCTGCTAACTCTCCAATAACACCCTGATTTCATTTTGTGAAATTTACTATAACGTCAACATTGGAATCTAGAATGATTTAAATATGTGATTTTTTTTCTACCATTCCACAGTCAAACTTCCACTACCGATGAAAATAACTATTAACTATTTGTGACTCAGATCAGTACAGGTTCTCTATACTTTTGATTTAGAATCAGGGACAACGCTTAAGACAGCTAGAACTTATGCAGAGAAAGGGTGACATTCCACTGCATTGAAATTGCTTATCTACTTATCATCCATTTGGTTCTTCTTCCCATGCTCCTAAAACTATACTTATTCTTTATTATTCTCCAGTTTGTCTTTCATACTTGTACTGAAAATGTTAGTTCCCAACAGTTTTCCAATAAATTCCCCTTTGCATACAAATTCAAGCACATCAGAAGTAGTCTTATGCATATTTCATTTTAAAATCCAACTGTACTGAAGCACAAGTCATTTTTTCTAATCCTCCCATGATATGAACATCTGTCTAATTATTCTCGTTAGAGTCTAATTGGTCCTACCAGACTCTGTAATTCAATTGATCACATATTTTGCATTCGGCTTAAAGCTGTAGTTGTTCATGGTACTGTTTGATAGAAATTTGTACTATGAAAATGTCCAGTCAAATATACTTTCTCACTAAAATTTCTTGAAAGTCATATTGCAATTTAATATAAAACCAGCACATTATATATATATATATATATATATATATATATAGCAACATAGCATTTGTTTATAGAAAACTTTCTCAGAGCAAAGAAATGTCTTTGCCACTGTAATAAAATAAAGTGAAATTTATTATAATAAAATCATAATAAAACATTAAATTTTCCATTAGGGTTGATTGTTCTGTATTCTATTAAAAATTGAAAATGTATTACTTAGTATTAGTAATTATTGGATATTGAGATAAAAAATAAAAGTATCTAAACTTTGGGTTGGAAGGATAGTACAACCAGAAAGGTGCTTATCTTGCCCCGTGTATGGTTCCGAGTTTGCTGGGAATGATCCTTGGGCACCAAACAGGACTAAACTCGAGAAAAGTTGGGGGAGTCCAAGAGTCCCACATACCTCAAAGTTGAACTTCTAAAAAGTTACATTGACATAAATTACATTTCTATTTAATATAGATCAAATATGTATATATTTATTTAAATATAAAATACTTATAAAATGTATTGCTATATTTATATGTTTGCAATGTGTATATATAAATACTTGCTTATATGCATGAAAAATATTTACTACACTATTAGTGATGTGCAATGTATGATGAAGAAGTGGCTTGTGAAATTTTTCTTTTAGCATACGTGTAAGAAATGTTTCTTTGATTGAAATATTTATAATTCAAATGTGCTCCTCTCTCTCTCTCTCTCTCTCTCTCTTTCTCTCTCTCTTCTTTGAGGGCCACACCTGATTGTGCTTAGCTTTACTCCAGACTTCATGCACAGGGATCACTCCTGGATGCACCTGGGACCTGGGACTATATGAGATTCTGGGGACTGAACTCAGGACCATGAGTAAGGCAAGCCATCTACCTGATCTACTATCACTCTGTCACCACAAAGAGTTTGTCTTAAGAGTCACAAATATATAGTGTTAATATATATATGCCATAATAACTTTATTCTTAGATGTAGTGATTCTCAAATGGTGATATTCCCCAAACTTTAATTTATAAAATCACTTTATGCAGTTACCTTTACACACATCTTCAATTAGTTCCAGACATAAATTTCATTATAAAAAGTAAAGTGTAGAGGCTCACTGCATTAGTTTTATAGTAGAGAGGCTCCAATTTATGGTTGACAATGTATTTTTTCACACACTCGAAGTAAAATGTGGCAGCTGTTGTTTTCTCAATTACTTATTTGTATAAGTGAGATAAATTAATATTAAATATTTTTTTCCTTCATTGTTTAGGTCACCCCCAAAGCTCACAAGAGAAAAAAAGGTTCAATTCTGTCCTTTGAGCAGAATGTATAAAATCTCTGACATTTCCTGTCTTAAGCTATTGACTTTGGAGCACTAACCCTATTCATAATCTTTAAGGTAAAAGGTAAAGGCCCTCCCGTTGATCGTCGATTTGCTCGAGCGGGCCCAGTAACGTCTCCATTGGAGACTTTGTTGTTACTGTGTTTGGCATATCGAATACTCTCGGTAGCTTGCCGGGCTCTCCGAGAGGGACGGAGGAATCGAACTCGGGTTGGCTTGTAAGGCGAACACCCTACCGCTGTGCTATCGCTCCAGCCCTTGCTATCGCTCCAGCCCTACATAATCTTTACTATTGAAAAAATAAAATTATATACAACATATAATTATTATTGAATGTTTACTCTGCTCTCATACTCATTCTCCCAACACTCTTATGATGTAAGTCTTTGCAATTCTTGCTTCTGAACAAAAGGCAAAATAAAAATATAAATTCAAAAATGAATGTTGTGTCATCTTTCACTTACAGGGTGTCATAAAATGTTGTTGATGTATCAGGCAGAATATTGCAAATAATGGCTCTTTTTCACACTTAATTTTCATTTTTAATCGAAAGTGCTCTCAGAATCTTTACATAATTCAAGCGAGCTTCTTATTTAAGTGAAAGAAATTTAATTTTTTATTAAGTGTTTTAATATTAGATTTAATTTCAATATATAATGATCCAGTTAAATTGTAGTCCTATGAAAAACATAAATAAATATTAAATATAAAATAAGTTTAAAAATAAAGAAAAGTTCCTTACTCTGTGAGATCTTCTATCTTTTTTTCCACTAGAGTAGGAGGCACATTAGAAACAATGACTTGCATATCCAGTTGATTGACCACAGAGACCTAAAAAATGAAATAAAATGATAAAGTATTTAGCTTTTGCTCAAGAATATTTTTGTAATCAAACATTGATCTCTCCCCCCTTTTGTACACATACATGGATTTTGTTGTCGTAGCAAAATCTCTGACTTAGGTTAGGATCAATTGACTATTTGTGGCTTACCCACAAGTCACTTCATCCTAAGTAATTCCAACTGTGTTGGGTTTATTTTCTTTTTTAGTTATTAATTATTAAGGAACCAAATTTTATTTTGTCATAAACTTTATTTTTGAAAAATACAACATAGTGTTAATTTTATAATTAAAATACAACTAAGATACTTTTGGTCTTATGATTTTTGATAAATTTCTCATTGTGACAAAGATACTGATATATGGCTAGTTTGATTTATTTTAAGAGATCTGGGTGGTGGATGTGTGCGGGACCCAAGGCTGAGATCTCCAAGCCTGCTTGGATCGGGACTGGGCCTCCTTCACCAAGATCCCCCACCTTCCAGTAGCTAGACAGTTACACCACCAACTGCTGTGTAACCACATCACAGCCAAGATCCAGACTATAAAAACAAGCTCCCAGAAGTGCATGGCCACATTTGCAGCCGTGTGAACTCTTATTGTCTAGTTGTCACTCTCAGGAAAAATGGCAGGCTACCGAGAGCATCCAGCTCACATATATGCCTGACTGGGAACACCTGTGTAAAGGTGATTAGAGGTTGCCCCAAAAGCCTCCATCCTTCTCAGGGAGCCCGGCAAGCTACCAAGAGTATCCTGCCCACATGGCAGAGCCTGGCAAACTACCTGTGGCATACTGGATATGCCATAAACAGTAACAATGATGGTCCTCATTCCCCTGACCCTGAAAAAGCTCCCAATATGCCATCGGGCTACACTAGCACGTGGCAGGGATGAATGGAGACATTACTGGTACCCACTCAAGCGAATCAATGAACAACAGGGTGATAGTGATAGTGATAGTGATATCTATATGCATTCATAGTCTCATCTCCTATTTACTTCCCTACTCATTAGTTCAAGTTGAGTATTATTTACACAGATCTTTCATCTATTTCTTCATTCTCTTCATTTGCTACATTTTTCCCTCTACACAAAAGCAAAGAAGCAAAACCACCAAGCAGACAAGCAAAACCACATAAGCTATCTCTAGGGCTAGGGAGACAGTTCACATGTTGGAGTCCATGCTAAACACATGTAAGGCTCCAAGTTCAACCCCGAGTGTCACATTTTCTGTAGGCATCATGGGGATTGCCTGAGTACCTTCAGATAAGAAGATCAGAGGGAATGACCACTGCACTCCACCCCAACACCACTAGGTATGGCTCTTTGAAGTTTACACAATATTTTTGAAGGAAAAAGAGTCACACCCAGCAGTGCTCTAGACCCACTGGTTCTATGCCCAGGAATCACACCTGGCTTGCTTGGGATACCAAAAGGGGAGCTGGGGATCAAACCCAGATCAGCACTGGCAAGGCAAAGACCCTCCCTGCTGTACTAACGCTCCTCCCTACACACTAGATTCTAATCAGAATGCTGAAACTGGGCCTTGCTTATTCATGTATTACAAATATAATTCATGTAGTTATATTTTAATTGTTTTATGCAAATCGATGAAAAACAGGACAGTGGTAGTGACAGTGATTATATTTTAACTTATATTAAAAGTGTATGACTCTGTTTAAAGCACCACTGCATGCATCTTAACAAAAATTCTAATGAAAAATTATTGCATATCATATTTACACATCTTAACTTGTGAAAAAGTATATATCAACCATAGTATCTTCTATATCTGAAACCTCTTGGCTTTGTGTGAACTTTATTTATGCTACTGAAATTAAGTTATACTTAATGAGAATCTTTTGGTCTTCATAACCCCCATACTTGTGGAAATAAGTCTTCTCCACTAAGAGTATAATTATCTGATCATTTGATTTGTATATACTTGAAAATTAAACTTGTTCAACAAATTAAATTGGTACTGAGAAAAAAAAAATTTGGGGTTTTTTTTTTTTGCTTTTTAGGCCACACCCTGTGATGCTCAGAGGTTACTCTTGGCTCTGCACTCAGGAATTACTCCTGGTGGTGCTCGAGGAACTTAGGGGATGCTGGGAATCAAACTTGGATTGGGCGCATGAAAAACAAATGCTCTACCCACTGTACTACTGTTCCAGCCTGAGAAAAAAATAGTTTTAATGAAATAAAAAAAAAGACAAAAGACATTCAGTACTTAAGTGATACATTTTTAATGATACTGCTACTAATTTTCACATTTATTATATTCTACTAAGTTCTTCCTGAAAGCACAGATATGCTTCCCAGTGGGTAGACATTTCATGAAATAAATGTTTTTTTTGTGCATTGTCATTGTAATGACCCTGATTCATAAGAAGGTAGATGTTATTGAGAAAGAACAGACCCAAATAAGGGAAAGACTGGGTCAAAATAGAAGAATAACTGATCAATCTAAAGACACACTAATTTTTGAAAATGATTCAAAGAAGTGGGGCAAAAATAAAAAAAAAAGAATAAAAAAATAACTGATTGTGAGAGTTGCTCTCACTTAAACTCACTCAATAGATGGTTCTGATAACACAAACTTGAAATAAAGCATAAATTTGGGGAATTGCTGGGTCAAAATATTATACTTTCTGGACTACGCACCAATGATCATGAAGGTCTTCTTCCTTCAGGAAGAATGTCTCAGGATTGTCGCTAAGTGCTTCAGATTCTCTTCCTTCTCGGCAAGCATCATCTCCCAACACTCAGAGAGGCCCAGTCCTCGTGTTTTATCCCTTTTTCAGCCCTTTAATGCCAACTATATGCCGGTAGCTTTATTATATTAACCACCCAGAATAAATACTATGTTGACTAATTATAACAAGTTCAGTAAAGTGAAACCTTCCACTTAACCATGGAAGTCAGTGCTACTGGGATCTGTCCCTGATATTACATTGTTAGAATCAATGACGATACTGAATAATAAAATGATTTAGTAAAAACTTATCTATGCATTTAAGGAGGATTTTGGTAGATAAAATTATATCTATTATGATAAATTTGCCTCCCAATTTCCTTTGTTTTTGTCACTAAAAAATATTTAAAAGTAAGTTACACAGTAATGAAAATTGCATGATTTTTATTATGGCAACACAATTTGCCAAAGCATTTTTAAATTTTAAGTAACTCCAACCAACTCAGTTTTAAAACTAGATCTTTACACCAATAGAAATTCAATGTTTTTAATGTTGTTACCACAATCCCAAACCATGTTATAATGTCTTTTTAAAATTCTAAGATATAACCATAAAAACATATTTTGTTGTCTACCTATAGCAATTGATCACCTTAAAATTATATGCCTAAGTTTTATAAAATACAGTTATTTCAAATAAATTTAAAAGTTTGAGAACCAGCAGCTGAAGAGATAGTACAGTAGGTAGGTTACTTCTTACACATGACCAACCCAGGTTTGATCTCTGATTCCCCACAAGGTCCCCTGAGCCCATCAGGAGCAATTCCTGAGCACAGAGCCAGGAGTAAACCCTGAGTATTCCAGTGTGTGTACCCCACAGCCCCTCAAAACATTTGAGAAGCAGAGATGTGGCCTAAGTAGGGAGTACGTGACTCAAGCGGAAAGCACATTCCTTCCTTGCGTGAGGTCCTGGTTTTCATCTTCAGCATTTCTGGCCTCCCCCCAGTATCACTGGCCATGACACTCTTGGTCTGGCGAAGGGGCCCTTTCCCCACAAGCACCACCAGGTGTAGTGAAGACAATAGCAAAAGAAAGTTTTGAATTGAAACACTGCACCTATCTATATTGTGCATTTCCCCTTTATCGACTTAAAAAGTAGAAATTACTTACTAGAACATCTGCTTTGCCACTAAGTCCCTTCCCGTAGTCATCTGTTGCTATTACTTGAAACTTGAAGTAGGACCTTCTCATATTATGGAAGAGCATGGCAGTTTTGATAAGTCCTGTATAGGTTTCCACCACAAATCCTTCTTTTCCCTCTTTGATTGGTGGTATTATGAGTCTGTATGCCATGGCACTGTAATTTCCAGTATCCTTATCAGTAGCCTAGGAGGTAAAATAAAAATAGATTATATTTAAGAAGAAAAGGGACATTTTAAAAGAACGTTAATCTTTGTACACTGTAGCACTGTCCTCCTGTCGTTCATTGATTTGCTCCAGCAGGCACCAGTGACATCTCCATTGTGAGACTTGTTGGTACTGTTTTTGGCATATCGAATATGTCATGGGTCGCTTGCCAGGCTTTTGCTGGGAGGGTGGGATACTCTAGGTCTCTAAGAGACACGGAGGAATTTGAACCGGGTCAGCCTTGTGCAAGGCAAATGCCCTACCCGCTGTGCTATCTATCGCTCCAGCCCAGACGTTGTTAAACTGATTAACATTAATTTTTGAAAGCATAAAATTTCTGGTATAATGATAGACTAAAGCCTTCTAAAAAGCTTATTTTTCTGAAAACTCATACAGATTCACAGATTTTGTGTCCACTGGGCTGACTGGCTCCTATTACAATACTAATGACTATTGAATCTTGATGCAAAAGACATAGTCACTAACAGAATGGAGTCTTGGAATCAAATGTTTTGATTGGCATTTTGTATAGGTTCTACTCTATGTGATGATCTAAAAAGTTATAATTATGACATTGGTTGTGTATATATTACTGTCTTGTATAATAGTCATCACTATTGATTATTATTTAATTTGCTATTTCCTAATTTAAAAAAATATACCACAATATGTCAAATGATTATAAACTGAAGATTTATATATAAATATATATATATAAATTGCTCAGAGCAGTTTAGGAAAATTTCTAGAGCTGTGTAAAGAGATTCTGGCTAATGCCATATTATAATTTGAAATGTTAGAAAAAAACTTTAATAATTTCTTTTCATCATACTGTATTATGTTGTAAGTTTTTTTCCTGTAATGTTTTAAAGATCCTTATCATTTAGAATATTTAAAAAGATAAACCCATTGCATTTGAATTTTGTATTTCATGGTCCTTGTGACTGAACCTGTGATCTCACACATGCAAGGCACATACTCTATTGCTGAACTAAATCCTGATCCCTATCAACTAATAAAGATATGAGCACAATAAACTAGATGGGTTCTACCGTGTCAATAGAAATTTCTTATAATACAACTTAAAATTGTTTACTAGTGAAATACTTGGAAGTGGAACAGTAGAAAGAAGTCTTCACAAACTGTAACAAGCTATATATTTTTAATTTAAGTGATATTTTAATTTTAGGCATTACTACTTTATTATATGGTTCTTTTTACCAATCATTTATTATTGAATATTGTATATGAAACACTTGTGAGTCGCCATTACAATGTTATTATCAAACAAGAATTTTATTTAACCAAAGAAAAAATATCAAGAAAAATTATTATTTTCTTTATATAAATTAGTACTATCCAATAATACTTTCAGTGACAATGACAAATCTAACTCTACTCTGTCCATTATAATAGTCTCTAGTCACATATGATTATTGTACACTTGAAATGAGGCTTGTAGAACTCAAATTCTACTGATTCAAGTTTTAATCAAATTTATAGGGTAAAAAACTACATAAATCTGGTCTTGTTGGAATCTAAGGGGATGGGAAGATAGCTCAATGGGTGGCGGTGCATGTTAGAATCCGCATCTCAATCCCAGAGCCTAGCAGGGATGTTCCCCAAGGGACCTGGTTGTGTTCATCTCTCCCATAAAAACTGGCTAGAAAAAGTAACAACAACCATAAATAACAGCACATCTTTTCAAGTGGGAGCTGCATTATAGGTTTAACTCTTTGTTTACAATTCTATGCATGTGTTTAAACATTAAAAATCTCTGGAAACCCAAGCACAAAAATTTGAAAGTCTGCAACTGTACCTCATGGTGTTTCACTAATAAAAATTTAAGGAAAAAAATCTCTGGAGAGCTCTATTCATATGCTACGGAAGGCAACAAAGTAAACAACTTAGTATTTTACCAAATGATAACAGTTTTGGTGAGTTTTCTAAGAAGGTAAAATGATCAGTTTGAGAATAGAAAAAGCTACAACCACTAGCTAGCTGGGCATTTCAGATGGTTGTACATGGGTTACATGGTAAAGGTAAAAGGTAAAGGCCCTCCCGTTGATCGTCGATTTGCTCGAGCGGGCCCAGTAACGTCTCCATTGGAGACTTTGTTGTTACTGTGTCTGGCATATCCAATACTCTCGGTAGCTTGCCAGGCTCTCCGAGAGGGGCGGAGGAATTGAACTCGGGTCGGCTATGTTGGCCGCTTGTAAGGCGAATGCCCTACCCGCTGTGCTATCGCTCCAGCCATCCTGGGTTACATGATGTCAGAGAAATGACAATGGAATTTTAACATTAAAATTATGCATTCACATTTTAAATAAAAATAATTTTCAAGTTATTTTTAAGATTTGAACTCCTGAATTTTCCTTAACAAAACATAATGAAAAAGTGTAAGACTCATGCCATTTAAAACATATATTATTAGCACAGTGGTAAGGCGTTTGCCTTGCGCGTGGCCTGCCTGGCTGAGCCAGGTTCAATTCCTCTGCCCCTCTCGGGGAGCCTGGCAAGTAAATGAGAGTATCTTTGCACAGCAAAGCCTGGCAAGCTATTCGTGATGTATTCAATATTCCAAACACAGTAACAATAAGTCTCACAATGAAGATGTTCCTGGGACCGCTCGAGCAAATCGATGAACAACGGGAGGACAGTGCTACAGCGCTACAGATTATTATTAATATTATTAACATAAGGCTTTATTTTGACAGTTTCCTATCAAATGTCAACATTGTTATAACAATCATGCAAGAATATGTTATGTTTATGTGTCAAAAGGAACTCACAAGTGATACTGAGGGACTGAGGACTTCACAGGTATCACTCCTGGTGATTGTCATATAGAACTGGAGCCAGCAGTTCAATGCTAAGGTTCAAGGCTAGAGTGACTCTCAGGTATTGCAGGACTAGGAATTAACCTGTCTACCTTGGTGGTGCTCTGTGACTTCTGGGGATTCACCTGGTGATGCCCTGGACCACCATGCAGAAGGCACCTTAAACATACACTAATTTGTAGACCTCAAAGTACAATTCTTATGCATCTGGATACACACATATAGATAGATATATGATAGATAGATAGATAGAGTATATAAAATATAGTACCAAACATAATATATAGAATAGAGTATATAGAATATACATGTGCACATATATATGTATATATACATATATATATACATGGAGAGAGAGGAAGAGAGAGACAGAGAATAGACAGATTCAACAGAATTGTATAAAAAAATCAAACATCACATTCAGTCCAAACTGTCCTCTAGGAGTTTTCAGACATACTCAGCTTCCCATCAAAGACTCTCCTGATTTTTAACACCACTGACAAGTTATACCTATTTTAAGACTTTATATTGCTGAATTATATATATATATATATTCTCTTCTGATATATTTTATTCAACTTTGTGCTGAGAGTCAAAGTCTTAATATTTTAAAATAAACTTCCTATAAAAGCACAATCACATTTATCAAAGAAAAGAAATATATCAGCCTCAAATTGTAACTTAATCTCTTGATTTATTTCCTACAGGAAAGTAATGTACCCAGTTTCTGTAGATAGAGGCCACTTTCACATATTTTTCTGAACTGAGAGTTACATAGTTCCCAAAATAAGTTCTATGACTCCCCTGAGACTCAAGGTAGTGGGGGGGTTATGCCCAGGATGAGATAATCAAGTGAAGTGGGGCTTGGCTTTCTGGTCATGTCCTGGGACTGGGAGGGTATCCCATCAATCTGAAAAGGAAACCATCTGGGTCCTGCATTTCTCTTGATGTTCAGGGATAAGCAGATACTCACCAGGACAACCCTTATCTTTAAGACTTCTCCAAGTCTTATCTTGAGCAACAAAACGGTGAATCAGTCACAAGTCAACAAATGTATGAAATTCTAAATTCTTAACAGTCATCTCTGTGAGAGATTTAGAGACATGGATGTAAAGCTAGCTGGGTCTGGAATGCCAATGTGTACGGGATGACCCTCAGGGAGCTGCAACTTGCAAGTTCTTAATAACATAGAAATACTCAAAAGTACACTGCTGCCGTGTTCATCCACACCACAGAGACCTTTTCAGTAATATACTTTGCTCTTGAAATTGTCACCTACCAAGCTTTCTCTACATCGTTTGCTTGCCCTCACTGTCTGAAACTGGCTTCACATTATATTCTTAAACTCCCTAATGAGGTTTTGAAAAGTTATTCCTTCCAGAGAATTTCTAAAACAACCTTGCCAACTCTAAGAGTCAACTGAAATCCATATGGATGCTAGATATGGGTATCTAGTTTGTAATCAATCTCCACCACATAAACTTCCTGCCCATTTATTAATTTCTTTGTGTGTGTGTGAAGCAAGGTAGACTTTATTAAATGAAACTTGCTTGGAAAGATGTGAAAGAAGAGAGAAGTATATGTTTAAGAGAGCACATGAGCTTCTCCAGAGTGGAAAAGCAAATAAGCATATATACATAGAGACAGGCAAAAGAGATACACATTCAAGGGAGCACACTGACTTGAGGCCACCATTCTTTAATTTCAACATTCATTTATATGGCATATCTAGCAATTCCATCGTCAAATTCTTTAGAACCTACAGGTTTTAAAATTTATCAAACTGTTTCACTCTAATCAATTTTTATAACTAGACTCTAATTTGGGAGGTTATGAAGATGTTTTGCTTAAAGAAATATTAAAGCTTTAGAGGTATAAGAGTTAATGCATAACTTTCTGACCATAGTGCCATCACTTTCTAATTAAATAATGTATTCTTGAATGCCCTTTCCATTCTCATTAATTCAAGTCTCATATCTCCTTCTGCACCATAGATGGTATAGTCATACTATCCTCATTTTTTTGTGCCTCAAAAAATTCTTGAAACTTTCTCTTGAATCAATTTTTAATCATCAACCTTCTTCTAGGTTACTGAAGACTGATGAAATAGATGAAATAATCAGGAAGATTACTAATGATATGAACCCATTGTTTCTTTGTTCAATTGTGCCTCTGTTTCATTTGAAAAAAATATTTTTGATAGATTTGTGAATTTTTTGTCACACTAACAAAGTTGAAACTTCTTTTGGGTCACATATTTTTATTCCATTCCAGAGGTATAGATTCAAATTGAAATTGATGATATAAAGTGTAAAATAGCTCAAATTGTCATAATATAATTCTAAAACTATTTAAATCTATGCTTATTCTTACAGTATTTCTTTCAAATCTTAGAGAAACAACACGTTTCTTTTCCTTTGAAGTTAGTTATGCCTTGATCTGAGTATTTCACATTTATTTTGCATTTAAATTTTATTTAATTTTAGCTTTACTTATACAGATTATAAGAGAGCTGTTCATCTTTACTTTAAAAAATAAAACTTTATCTATATTCAGGTTTAGTTTATATATACAGTGTCCATATCAACTGTCTTGCAGTTAAATACCTCTGAATATTTGCTACAATCACTTTCCACAATGTATTAATTCATAATCAATTCTTAATGGCAACTAGAATTCTACTCTGCACTATTTTACCTATTAAAATTAGTAGCCATGTCTGGTTTGATCAACAAACAGCTCAGACACAGGTGCTACCATATTTACTAACCTATGGACCCTGCTTTTCCCATTCTGAATTTCCAACTACATCTCTGAGAAGATGCAAGCCAAGCATTTTTGGTTCAACCTACAAAAATTCATGGAAACATCAGTTCCCATGTCTCCATTCCAACTGATTGGCACAGACCATAGATCCTGAAGTCTCTGGATACCTCAATATGAAATTCCATTAGGAGCATACCAAATTAGATGGGAAAGTAACACAGAAGCTAACTAAATTCAACAAACAGAAATAATACAGCAATCCCAACTAGGTAAGATCAGCTTAGTAAATTCTTAGACAAGGACTTAACAACCGTGCGATGAGATATAACAAATTTCACATAAATTTTACTTTTTTATCCTATTCATGCTAATATTGGAGCTTTGTTATGTAATTGATTTCAACTCTATAATTGTGTCAACATTCGCAGTTTTCTCTAATTAAAATAAATAGAATATTTTAAATATTAAAAGTATGAACAGTTCAATGCTCTTTAGACCACAATGTCCCTTTATTTTATTTGTATAATGTCAAACTGCTATTTCAAATGAATATTTATTGAATATATAGATTTCACTCTAAAGTCTATACGATAGTAAGGAGATAGAATGAAGAGCTGGAGCTCTGAGTCCAATCCCTGGCACGACATGATTCCTTAAGCACTTCTAAGAATGATTCCCAAATAAAACTGTACTATGATCACTGCACTTAGTAACTAAGATAAAATGTCAGTCTCTATCAGTCAGTCAGTCTCTCTCTATCTGTTTGTATAATACAAGAAAATATGCAGGTCAAAATCTAAATAAAAACAAGTCAAAAGTCTAAAATATCTTAGAACTTAAGGTGGCTATCAGAGGGAGAATTTTTTGTTTTAAGTAAACATGGGAACACAAATTTAATTTATGAGTTTTTAAGTAGTTCAGAGAGTATGAGGCAATATATAAAGCCCACTCACTGAAGCAACTTGATTAAGATTCTCCTCCCCGGGATACTAAATTCTCACTGGAAAAAGTGAAGGTAAATGAGAAATTAATCTTTTCTTTCCGGTTACCACCAGTGCCTTTATCACAACAAATCTACAAAGAAAACTGCGTGCTGAATCCTTTAAAAACTTAGGTTGCTATTTCAAGTCCGTATGGGTTCTTCTTGAACATGTACTCCTCTTTTATTAACCCCTCACATCTTTCTAAATAAATTTTGTTCAATAAAAAATATCTTGATTTACAAAAAAATATATTTTTATAAAATTAGGAGACAAGGAAATAGTACAGTGGGTAAGTCTTGCATGTAGCCAACTCTGGGATTACCACTGGAATCATAAAGAATTCAGAGTATTCTCAGGAGTGACCATGGAATACAGTGAGGCTATCGCCTGAACATCATGGGGTATGGTTCAAACATAATCACCTCCCCAAACCACATGCAAAAGGTTTTATGCATTTAGAAGTTAAGCCTGGAGACAGGAGCAGTAGGTAAAAAGTAGTACAGTAGGTACAGTGGGTAGGATGATTGTCTTAAAGTCAGCCGACCTCGGTTTGATCCTAGCATCCCATGCTCCCGCCAGAGCATGGAAGGAGTGATCCCTGAGTGCAGAGCCAGGAGTAACCATTGAGCACCTCCTTGTGGGACAAAATACCAAATAACAAAGAAGTTAGGCTTGAAGCATACCGAATTGAAAGAAAAGTATTTGCATAAAATGTCACTAGGGCACTTAATGTATTACTTAAAACACTCATGTAGTAATTTTTAAACATACAAACTATTACAAATGTATTACTTTCTTAAATATTTGAGAAAATAGGAAAAAATACATTTGATCATTTTTTGAACAGAATGAGATCTCAGTGAGCTCAAACTAATGCCTATAACAGTAACTCCCTGGAAATTCCAAATGATTCAGATTTACTAAAGTATCAATATAATTTTACACATTCTGTCATTCGTCATTCTTTCTAATAGAAATTCAGTAGTTAGCTCCCGTCATTATTTCTAGAAAAGATGACCCTGGAGGATTTGATTCATTGACTTTTGTGAACTTTTCTTAGTAACCAAAATCAAGAGAGTTATGTCCAGAGTTGTTTTAAAAGAATAAAAATCAGCAATGAATATTATAATTACCCTTGCTGTAATTGTATTTTTAAATATAAGTTAAGACGCAGGCAAGCACTTACACATTTCTAAGAACTCATCTGGAAATTTTAATGCACACAGGTGCCCAACATTAGGAGAAAATCACCAAATAATTACCTCCATTGTACAGGGGAGTAGGTGAGCCCATTAATTTTCTAACAGCCTAAATAACCGTTCCCCTCTGTTGCCTAAATGGATACTATGGATGCAGAAATATTAGTAAAATAATTAGTGATGTCCTAAGAACTTCCAAAGCCCATTAAAGTCAAATAATGCTAACTCTAACTTTAGCTTCTCAATTAGACCCCATTTTCACATTTAATAGCACCGAAGTCTTACTTTTCTTGAAATAGAGTGAAAGTATTTTAGAATGTCAAGGTAAAAATACCCAAATCTCACATCTCACATCATCACCTACTAATCACAGTATGTCAAGCTGAGCTTGCAAGGGGCAAAAAGAACAGTTTGGTTTCTTAGACTACTTTCACTTGGCTCTTGTATTTTTTTAAAAGCCACAAAGAACTTTTCTTTAAAGCACTTAAAGATAGCAAATTCAACATATGATAAAGTATGAACAAGGGAAATGTTAGATTATAAATAGGTTGATCTTTTTACAAGGCTACTCAAGACTGTAAAATAGTGGAAAGTCATATTTTAAAAAGATCATAGTGTTTGATTTATTCTTGTGTGCTATTTTTCAGTGAAATGTTAAGATTATGTAACATTAATATTTCAATTACTACTTTTAAAGTTTAAATAAAGTTTAGCTTAATTCAGACATAATTGAATAAGTAAAATACAAGTTGGTATAGAAACTATTTAATAATTGTGTATGGGAACATGTAACACTGCAACTTTCTATCATTTCATTAAACTTAAATTTTGCCTAAATTTATTTTTAATTTAGACTGTTAGAAATATCTATTTGAAAAAAAAAGTTGTTTCTTGGTTTTTGCAGCATATCAGCAATGATCAGGACTTACTCTGGGTTCTGCACTCATATTTCACTCCTGAAAGGCTCAGGGAATAAGAGGTGGTGCCAGGAGAGTAACCTGCAAGGAGAGCATCAACTTCACAGTATTATCTCTCCAGTCCACTCATTTGAAAAGCTTCTTTTTATTTTTTAAAATGTATTCATGGTAAGGTATAGTTACAAAATTGTTCAGGATTGAATTTGAAAAAAAAATTAAAATAAGTGAATTTTAAAATGATCAAAGTGGGGCTGGAGCAATAGCACAGCAGGTAGGAGATTTGCCTTGCACGTGGCCGACCCGGGTTCAATTCCCAGCATCCCACATGGTCCCCTGAGCACCGCCAGGGGTAATTCCTGAGCGCAGAGCCACGAGTAGCCCCTGTGCATCGCCGGGTGTGACCCAAAAAGCCAAAAATAAATAAATAAAATTATCAAAGTGCTTCCTTATTTTTTAAAAATTTATGTGCTAATATAATCTATAAAACAAAACTATAGTCATAGTAATAAGACAATGTTGTAGAGAAACCATTTTGAAATATTTCATTTTATTTTCCTTAGTTTAAAAAATACTTTTAAAAATATCTAAGATATTTATTTTCTAATTTTCTTAATTATTGATAATATAACAAGTTATAATATTTTTAAAACAACGTTCTAAGACCATAAGCTTGAACATCTTTTAATTTTCATGTAGAAAAAATGTGCCCAGTCTGAGAGATACTGCAGGGATTACAACACATGCTGTGCATATAGTTGGTCTCTATTCAATCTCCTCTGAGTACCAAAAGAGGCCGCTCTTGAACAGAAAGGTAGAAATACCACCTGAGCATACCAGTGTAGTCAAACCCCTGCCATGGCACCCCCAATATTAAGAAAATGTACTTTTTGCAATATCTGCTGCAATCAGATTAAACATTTGAGTATCCGTAGCAAATTAAAGGACAAACTTATATGGTTTAAAATTATATGGCTCTTCCTTAGGTATATTAAAATCAATCAGTTCAAACCAAATTAGTTTCTTCTTGACTCCCACTTCTCCATTTTTCTCTGACTACCATATTTGGTTTTCATTGGTCATGCTCTTTTCATGGTAATGCCATCACCAACTATAGGAATAAAAGTGCTACAAAGGCCTTTTTCCCTCTCTGAAAATTCCTGTGTTCTCTCTCTTTCTCCTTATCTCTCTCTCCTATCACATTTTTCTAAATGAATTTTGTTTAAAAAATACTATTTTACTTCACTAAAAGAAAGAGCTAAAAACCTCAACTTCCTTTTCTTCTTTCCTTTATTTTTCTTTCTTTCTTTAGTTGAATCACTGTGAAATAGACACTTACAAATCTATTCATAATTGAGTTTCAGTCTGACACTGTTCCAATACCGATCCCATCACCAGTGTACATTTCCCACCACCATTGTCCCATTTCCTACAATCCTATTTCCCTCCCCAATCACATACAACTGCCTCTAGGGCAGGCATCCTTCTTCTTTATGTCTCTTTTCTCCTTTTGTGCATTATTGTTTACAATATAGGTACTAAGAAGTCATCATGTTTTTTTGGGGTGTTCGGTATTTTTACTAGGAATTTACACCTGGATCAGCTTTTTTTTTTTATTAGCTCATTTTGGAGGCTTTGGAGTATGGACATGACTGCTGCTGGAGTTTCCAGTAGTACATGGAGGTGGGGGTGGTAGCCCATCCTGACCCTGAGAAAGCCCAGAGATTTCAGTCACAAAACTGCATGCCCGAATTTTCAGTAGGTTAATAGCTCAGTGATATCTGTCCAGAGATAATGGAGTCTGGCTAGGGTCATGGTGTCGACTTTTGATTGTGGAAGCAAGCAGCTGCTGGGAGCTCAGTTTGGATGGGCACCAGGCTAATTCGCTTCCCACTGTGATGTGCCCCTAGTTGTTCAGCCATACATGGACCTGAGAGTAACTGCGGCTTTTGATCTCTTTCAAGATGTATTTATGGATCTCTGAAGCAAGGCTCGTAGAAGACCTCCATGGTGACACTGAAGTTCCTCATTCCTTTTCAACTACTCAATCTTGCCTCTGTTTCCCTACTCTCTCAGCTGTCAATCTGTATTTTAGTTCTGTAAAATTTCTCAATTCTGTGATTTCTACCAAGCTGAAAGTACCCAATTTTATTAACTCAGAATTCCTAAATTTTTATATCAACACCATCACTGTCACTGCCTTCCCGTTGTTCATCAATAATTTAAAAATCACTAGTAGCTCCCACCTAGCCAGAAAATAAATGTTAATAAAATTTAATTAAGCAGTTTCAGTCTAATCTGAATTTATCATTCAAAATATTTGTCCATCAATTACTAACCATGGTGTCTACCATTTTCTGAGCAATCTGTGTGTATGCATGATTCTAATCATCAGTTTCCTATCTGCTAGGTCAAATTATGGTAATTTATGAACCTACCCTATGGTTCTCATAAGCATACACACAAAAGATATCTAATTTGAGTAAAACAATCAAACCTCAGATTAAATGACTACTATTTCTGAAAAAGGTAGGGAATGATGCTTCTATATGTAGATTTCTAGCAATATTTTATGTATGCTTACTATATAGCACTTATCTTAGTATTTTATAATATTTTTGCCTGTCTGATTTTTTGATTTTTGATTTGGGCTAAGATACTAGCAAAATAGGTTTGGCTTAAATGTAGCAGAAGAATACGAAGTGGTCGGAGAACAATACATAGAATTGAGAGAAATGAGCTTGAATATGAATTTAGACATATTTTAATGAGCTTGTTAGTGAAGAGAATAGGATAGGAAGGGGAGAATTATGGGTAATTTTTGAGGTGAAAAATGTGGCATCTGGCAAAATAGACAATTGAGTCCATGGGCTGGAGCAATGACACAGGGGGTAAGGCGTTTGCCTTGCACGTGGCTGACCTGGCTTCAATTCCTCTGACCCTCTGGAGAGCCCGGCAAGCTACCTAGAGTATCCTGTCCACCTGGCAAAGCCTGGCAAGCTAACTGTGACATATTTGATATGCCGAAATCAGTAACAACAATTCTCACAATTTGTTGTGAGATGTTACTGGTGCCCGCTCCAGGAAATCGATGAACAATGGGAGGATAGTGCTACAGTGCAATATATTCCATCATATTATTTTATTATAAATATGGGCTGGAGCAATAGCACAGCGGGTAGGATGCTTGCCTTGCAAGCCGCCAACATGGCCAACCCAAGTTCGATTCCTCCACCCCTCTCGGAGAGCCAGGCTAGCTACCGGGAGTATCTCACCCTTATGGCAAAGCCTAGCAAGCTCCCGTGATGTATTCGATATGCCAAATGTAGTAACGATTGTCACAATGGAGACATTACTGGGCCCACTTGAACAAATTGATGAACAACGGGAGGACAGTGACAGTGATTATAAATATTAAATGCCATGTTAATAGTATCTATGAATGTGTTGTAATTGTCTAGCAAATCTCTTCTTTTTTATATCACTTTTTTTGGTTGCAAAGTTGTTCATGATTGGGTTTCAGTTGTGTACTGTTCCAACACCCATCCCTTCACCAGGGTACATGTCCCACCAACCAATGTCCCTAGTTTCCCTCACCTCTGACTGCCTTTTATTATAAAATTAAGGACACTATTATTTTCAACTTTTTCACTTAACTAAGTTATAAAGCAGAATGATTTTCTTACTCATTTTTGTATCTCATAAGTATTATTGGACACTACCTGCATGTTGGGTGTAGTTAGAAATTATCTGTAAAAGAAATCAACAGGCTATTAGGAAAATTAATTTATTGATGCATTGTGATGAATACTATGCTATTTGCTGAAAGCAAAATGGAAGTATTTAAATAGCGAGGTTAGGAGTGATAGTGATAGTACAGTGGATAGGGCATTCACCCTGGGGACATCTTGCTATAGATCCTAGGCCAGAGTTCTCAGGCCAGATTAGCCCTTTCTGGTGGGGTCCTAGTCCAGTCAATTCTCCTTGGGTCATGACAGAATTTGTCCAGGACCATGCTCTTAACTAATTATAAGTTTTATGGCACTTGGCCTGCTCCATTTTGATGCTACCACTTATCTTGGGTCCATCCAGTCCCTTCATTGTGACTCTGCTTTTGGAGAGTTAGGAACTAAGGGCAAGTGAGGTTTAAGTCAAATAAATATAACAGATGCCCAGGAGTAATTATTATTATTATTATTATTATTATTATTATTAATTATTGCCTTTTGGGTCACACCCGGCAATGCACAGGGGTTACTCCTGACTCTGCACTCAGGAATTACTCCTGGTGGTGCTCAGGGGACCATATGGGATTCTGGGAATCGAACCAGGTTGTGCCATGTGCAAGGCAAACACCCTACCTGCTGTGCTATCACTCCAGCCCCCCAGGAGTAAATATTACTCGGAGTCAATTAACTCCAGGTTACAAAAGCATAGAATTAACTGTCTTCCTGTGTCTATAAAAAAAGGACATTGCTCTAAAGTAAACTGTGCAGGGGACATAAGGGAAAGAGAAAAGAAACACTTCACTTACAGATAAAAAATCCAGAGTCCTTTAGAACTAAGGATCTGACCTTATAAATTACAGAGTCTGATTTGGGGATATAGGTGAATAACTGATAGGGGAAGAGAGCATAGAGGAGAAGTTAAAGATAAACACAGAGGAATGGGAGTGCCTTGAGAGCACTGTGATGGGTGTAACCTGGTGAACTAAGCTCCCCACAGCAGGGAAGAAATGACAAGCCAATGTTATCCTACACCTGAGCACAGACTCAAGAGTAAATCTTAAGCACCATCAGGTGTGGCCTCAAAACAAACAGAAAATAGTGAGGTTTTATATTTAAGCTACCTGTATAAGGTGATTTTTAAAAATTAAAAATTGCTTTTAAGGTAAAGCAGCTAGACTAAAGGCCTCAAATCTAATTAGTGTTTATTATATACTTAACATTATGAAAAGGACTGAATGAATGTTTAAAAATTATATGATCATATATTTAATTAATAGGCACAAGTTTATAATATAAATGAACAAAGAAGTTTATTTAAATATTAACTCTATAGATTTTTTGAATTAAATATTTTGAAAACATTTATGAAGAATGAGTTAATATCATAATTAATTTGGTGCTTAAATAGTTTAATTGTATCATTGTATCACTGTCATCCCGTTGTTTGTCAATGTACTCAAGCGGGCACCAGTAACATCTCCATTCATCCCAGCCCTGAGATTTTAGCAGCCTCTTCTTACTCGTCTTTACCCAATGATTGGAGGCACTTTCAGGGTCAGAGGAATGAGACCTGTTATTGTTACTGTTTTTGGCATATCGAATACACCACGGGGAGCTTGCCAGGCACTCCTGTGCAGGCAGGATACTCTCGGTAGCTTGCCAGGCTCTCCAAGAGGCATATATACATATATATTTTCCTCTATGATGATGAGTCCAGGAATATGTTTACTCATGGGTGACGCTTGCCCGAGTGTGTGGAAAGCAGCCTGGAGCATGGTGGTGGTTGGGTAGTGGAGGTTGGCTGCTGGGGCTGGATCCCTTGGGGCAGGGAGGGCTCTCACCCGCCACCCTTTGGGGCGCTCTGAGTGCAAATAGTCTGGCACAGAGTCAGGTGTCATGGTTGTGGGAGCCTCATTTTATGATGCCTTCTGGGAGAAGCAGCATGAGTTCTGGAGGGTGACTGATGAAGAGATTACCTGGCCCTGGCAGGAGGAGGTTTCTGGGTGTGATTCCCAGGTCCTTGAAGACCGGGAGAAGCAGGCAGAGGATCTCTACTCCTGGGTCCTGTTGAGCCCAGAGTCAAAGCTATTTCCGCACCAGCCTATTTTCACTCTGGGTGCCCCAGAGGAGTGCGGGCAGAAGCCCTCCCCAGCCCAGGGGACCCAGCCCTAGAAGCAACCTCCACTACCCAACTGCCAGCACACTCCAGGCCGCTTTCCACACTCTTGGGCCAAGCCTCATGCGTGAGCAAAGTCCCACGAAATCCAGGTAAATAGATAGTTTAGGGTGTAAAGTACTTATCTTAGAACTCTCTGTTCAATTCCTGACACCACATATGGTCCCCCACAGCACCATCAGGAGTGATTCCTGAGCACAGGGCAGGCATAAGTCCTGAGCACAGAAAAATGTGGCGATGCAAAGGCTATAGAAGTGAAGTACAGGAAAACTCGTCTTTAGTAGGAAACTTGCCAATGGGAGCAGAGTGGGTGTGAGAGAGATGGGTCAGGGAGAGGACCGCTACACAATTATAAAGGGAAGTGTTCACTCTGGACCAGGACTAGGTGCTTAAAGGGGGTAAACTGATATGCATGATAACAGTATTATAAATCACAGTGACAAAATGGGGGTTGGGGGAAGAAAAAAGGAAAGTAGTGCCTGCCTTAGAGGCAAACTGTGGGATGGGAGGGAAACTGGGGACATTGGTGGAGGGAAGTGGACAGTGGTGAAGGAATTGGTTTGGGGACATCATCAACCTGAGCTCAATCATGAATAATTTTGTAATTCCGAATTCATGGCGATTCAATTAAATTTCTTTTAAAAAGTGGAAAAAATTAAAATTATAACTAAGTTTAATTATCTTTAGTTTCCATTTTTTTGTTGGTCACTTCATTTCTGGTGGACTAATAAAATTCTATTCAAGTATAAAATTAAAACTAAACATAGGCTACATAGCACACTTTAAAAACCTATTCTTTGCTCAATGTAAATCTTAAAAGGTTTACTTTAGGGGCTGGAGTGATAGCACAGTGGATAGGGCGTTTGCCTTGCATGTGGCTGACCCGGGTTCGATTCCCAGCATCCCATATGGTCCTCTGAGCACCGCCAAGGGTAATGCCTGAATGCAGAGCCAGGAGTAACTCCTGTGCATCTCCGGGTGTGACCCAAAAAGAAAAAATAAAGAATAAAAAGGTTTACTTTTAACATAAATTTAAAAAATAAATTTTGTATTCATAACACAACTACATATATTTATATTAAAACATCCTCATATATACACTTTGCACTTTTAAAAGCTTTTGCACTTTTAACACAGGATAAGCTATTTTTATTATAGCAAAATTTATATTATAATCATATAAAAGAAGCCTACATAGCTTTAAATTAAGAAATTCTACAGAATATCATGATTTTCTCCTTGCTCTGTGCTCAGTGAGAACTGCGGATTTTGATAAGAGGGCATTTTGTGGTGCCGGGATTGAAACCAGACTGTGTGAGTGCAAGGCTTATGATTTTTATCCTCTAAAGAGTCTCTCTGGTTCAGCTCGCTAAAATCTTGCTTTTGTTGTTTGATTAATTTGGGAAACAAATAGCATTAACTATCCTGTCTGTAAGTGTCCCTGATCAATCTGTTCTAATCTAAACAGTTTTTGGCAAATAAAGAACTGGTACTGACAATGATTTTGATGATTGAACGCAGTTTAATGCCCAACAGAATCATGATTAGAAGACTGCAAGCTTGGAGCTGTATTACATGGGTTAAAGTTACACACCTTGCATGAGGCAGCTCCTGGCTACTCCCCCCCCCCCCCCCCCGCCCTGGCACTACAGGATCCTTTACACTAAACCCTGACTAAGAATTGGCTAAGAATTGCAGCAGGAATTAGTTGGCTAAGAACTGCAGCAGGAATTCCTGGGATGCTGAGCAATGCTTGAAAGCTCCCCTGATCCCACACCTAAATAAATTACATATGAAAAAAATTGATGATTTTGGTATAATCACGCCCTACATAATATTTTATAGTATCACAAGACTCACCAAGAAAGCACCAAATCATATCTTAATAAACACAAACGCATCTCTTTCTCCAATGCTCAAATGGAGTTTTGTAAAACACCATTTGCACTGAGATAAGTATGCAGTGAGCTACAGAGTATTCCCAGGTTCCGTACTTCAGAAAGAGATGACATCTAAACTGAATCGATAGATTCCATTATTTCTTATTTTTTCATCTTTACAATCACTATCAAGAGATTATAGGAATTGGATTAAACAAGTATTTTCTCTCTACACCATGACACCGTGGTTTTAGAACAAACCAGACAACATTGGCAAAATATATAGCATTATTATTATCCTTTCCCTAATAGTGAAATTTTATAGAATTATATGTTGAAAGGTAAAGTTTTATTTTAACTGAATGCTAGTCAGGCCCTCACAAATGTAAGTGAGATATTAATTTCTTTGTGTTATTTTTCATTTCTCATTAGTATCCCTAAATTTCTAATGTTTATTAGTATAATACTAATATGCTCGGAGTAGCCAGACTAGGCTGCGTCATGCTTTTGTTCATCAATGCAAAGAAAAACTGCTTCAATTTTTTACCAGGGAATTTATTCAATTAAATTCAAAGCTTAATTTTCCACTGTGCAGACTTTTCTGATTAATACTATTAAAAATGTCAAAAAACATTTACCATATCGATCTGTATGGGGGTAATTAAGAGATTTAATATTCTTAGATTTTGGCCTACTCCAGTGTGTGATTGTTGTTTTAATGTGGCTTTATTGCCTTCATTTTGAAACAGACTAATCACTCCACAAATTTTACTTGCTTTTTATTTTAGATTTTTAAATTTTAGGATAACTTCAAGTTTTCCACTTCTTGGATAGATACCAATTAGCTGAATATATTTTCAAGAAAGTTTTTGTTTGTGTTATATAGCACGATAATTATAAAACATAAAATTCAATATGCTCAGTCTCAATACTTTAGAGATAATACATAACTGCATGTGGGAATATTTCAGTTTTCTTCAAAGGATATTTTGCCACAGCAAAACCATTACCTTAGTACCAGTATTTCCCCATCATAGTTCCTCATACTTTATGATCCCCACTGGTAGCCATAGTTCTATATTTTGAACATGTGGCTGGAGCAATAGCACAGCAGGTAGGGCATTTTCCTTACACGTGACCGACCCGGCGGATCTGGGTTCAAATCCTCCACCCCTCTTGGAATGCCCGACAAGCTACCAAGAGTATCTCACCCGCACGACAAAGCCTGGCAAGCTACCCATGACGTATTCAATATGCCAAAAAACAGTAACAACAAATCTCACAATGGAGACGTTACTGGGCCTGCTCGAGCAAATCGATGAACAACGGGAGGAGAGTGACAGTGACAGTTTATGTTTGTATTTGTTTCTTTGCTTTGAATTTTCTTTAATAAATCAAATTCTCGTTCAAAGGCAAGCTCAGAACAGGTTGTTATGGTTCTCTCTAAGGACTTACATTAACTCTTTCTGCTATATATTTTTATTTCTCCTAACACACACTGAGGTATTATATATTATAATACAGATATATGTATATGTATAATTTATATGATTTCCTGAGAGGCAAATATTATACTTCAGTAATGACCAACAAGGAATTATATACAAAATTACTTCATAATAGTATTAAATAATACTGTTCACTTAAAAACCCATAACTTTCAATATGGTAATTGCAGATATAATTGACTATCACATTTAGAATATATCGGCTGAAAAATGTACATTTTCTCTTAATGTAAATACATTTAATAAACTAATAAACTGAAATGTTTTCCAAAATAGACTTCCAGTCATTACCTAATGGTGTAAACTGTTTTAACATTAACTTTTAGCATCCTGTAGTGTTTTCTTACACTACCGATAAGATAATAAAAATTAATATTTTATGCGGATGATGAAAATAAATTCAAAAAGAAAGGTAAACTCTTTAGTTTCAAGGGCACTAATAAAATGCTTAAGATTTCAACAGAATTCTGTTTTTAGTAACAAATGCCTGTTGAATTTAGAACATTTAGAACATTAGGACTTTAGAAATTAGAACATTAGGACTTGAGACAACTATTATCAAACAGGTCAAAAAAACTAAGATAAAATAAATACCAATGATGTGGAATGCTTATTAAGTGATTTCAGACAACGAGCTTGTTGTCCTCCCTACTTTATATTAATTTGTATTCAGTTACACTCATAAAAAGTTTGTTAGATTGTACTATCAACACTTTTCAAACTTATGCTTACAAATTTAAACTAAGACTGCAAAATCCACAAATAGTTAGAGGATAAAATCAATGTTTGCCCTTTTCATAAGACTTTTTTGAAAACAAAGATACAGATATCAAAATTTTATGTTGTGACTTTTATGTTTTATATTTATCAATCTTATCTTTTAAAATTTATAATTTAACACATTCATAACATTCTGATTAAAATTTAATCAATTAAATGTACAGTCTTCAAGATTCCTTAATAATACCTATAATTTAGAAAAATACAAGTTACTATTCATGTCCTGATGACAAAAGGGCCCCTATTTGTAGCGAGGAACCTTTTGTCTCAGCTTTATTCAACATAGTACTTCTTTCTAATTCTGGCTCTCACTCATGGTGGTAAGTCTGAAAAGAATCCTTCCCCCAAAAGTGGTTACTTAGCACTGGCCAGACAAAATTCAGATATTACTTAATCCTGCACTATATAGCATATGTGGTAAAGCACTTATCTTGCATGCTGCAAACTCCACTTCGATATCCTTACCGTCTATGGTTCCTTGAGCACCACCTGGAGTGGTCCCTGAGTACAGAGTCAGGAGTAAGCCCTGAGCACTGCAGGGTGTATACTAAAACAAATGAAAACCCTGAAGTATATAATAAGTGTTCTGAGCTTATTACCAGAGCTTTGGAACTATGGAAGACACACTGCATTCTTAAGTGCCCAAATTCTTCTACCTGTGCCTTTTATGGCTTCAATTTGCTTTGACTTTGTCTTCCTACACAGCTATTACCTAATCGATTGTTTATATCACAAATAATGGTATTTGCGTATACTCGTGTGTCTTACATGGAGTTATGAATCTGGTTCTTACTTGTAGAAATGTTTGCACAAATTTTAGGTCCAAATTTTATTCTTTGACTTGCAATTCTGGATTCTGAAATCAAGAATGGATAAAACTGCATGCTTGGTAAAACTAACTTGCATTTTATCTACTAATTCCATTTTCCCATTTCAATGCACTATATTTGACTACTAGCATCTCTTATTCACTGCCACAAATAATGTAGTATCCTATCCCTCATAAAACCTGCTTGGCTTTATAAGAAAACAGTGAGAATTTGTTTCATCAAATATATAAAAAGATTCCCTAATATTATTTGGGCTAATTAAGAAAATATGATTCCTCCCTCTTTGCAGGAGGTTTTTATTATGTCTTCCAAGAGTTCTAACTTATAGTTGTGAGTAAACTAAATACCCCTGTTCATTTTTTATTTAGACATTAAAGCATTTAAAAATTTTATCTTGATTTGACAGATAAATCCTAGGAACTGGATTGAGGAATAGCACTTCTCCACCCCTCATCCACAATAACTATCAGTAGCACAGCACTGCAGCACTGTCCTCCCGTTGTTCATCAAGTTGCTCAAGTGGGCACCAGTAACGTCTTCATTGTGAGGCTTATTGTTACTGTTTTTGTCATGTCTAATACGCCATGAAGAACTTGCCAGGCTCTGCCATGTGGGTGGCATAATCTTGGTAGCTTGCCAGTAATCCATCAAAAATAGCAATTATTTTCATTGAAGTGTTTTTCTGGTTTTGAAATCATACATTTAATTTTTTATTAGTAGAAAGTACTTTTTGTGAACCATACATGTCTGTGCCTGCTTTTGATATTTTCCTGTATTTTATCTTACATAATTACAATACTGTTAAATTTATGGTTTTGAGGTACACAGTTACTGAAAGTTCACCTCCACCAAAGTGCCCCTATTTTTGAAAATTAGAAAATATATTTAAAATTCTCATGTACCAATAACTTGTGAAGTAGTATAAATTTTATCACTTTTATGTGTATAATCTTATTCCAGACCTGATGACTTTCATTAATATAAATTACTTGGAACTATTTGGAAAAAGTTAACCCTTATGACTTATTTTGAACTAAATTTCTTCAAATAAATTTTAAATAAAGAGAATAATTTATCCTTTTGATTGATCATTTTAATAGGCAATTCAGAAATTAAAGGTACTTAAATAAGCAAGTATAAAATTGTCTCTTAAAATAATCTTTAATGAAAACTATGAGTGATGGCAAAATTTATGACTATAGTATCAAATCTAAGCTCTCAATTTTGACAAAAAAGGAAACCCCCAAGGACCTCATGTTACTCTCAGTGCTATAATCTGGACTCAGGGTTTAACTGAAATACTATTTCACATAGCAAAACTGTAATAATTCATTTAAGTATTTTTTTGAGAATCGTTATAAAGAGGTTAAATGGAATAGCTATCATTGAATTAAAGAGATTTTTGATCAAATACCAATTTGAAGTGCAACCTCACCAAATTTGGGGGGAAAGCATGACATTGAATCCTGGCTCTTGTAGGGAAAACAGGCACATAGATAATTAGCAATATAATTTGCTTGAAAACTAAATTGAACAGTAATTTAGCTAAAAGTTATAGTCATAAAAGCAATGAATTATCATGCTCCTATATTCATTTATGTTTTCAAGGTATAAACCCTAAGTTAAAAATCACAAACTAATGACTTATTCGGTTTTCTAAACTATATTGTTGTTTTTTTATTATTTTTTTGCAACAATAAGTGTAAAAGTCTGGACTGACATTTTAAGAGGCCTTATTTAAGGTGTTATTCATTTACATCTCTACTTTATATTTTTAGAATAACTAGTATAACAAAAATGTGAATCAAACAAGGGAAAAATGTTCTAAATAAACCACTGGTTTAAAGGGATATCAATCACAGAACAGGGCTGGAGCGATAGCACAGCGGTAGGGCGTTTGCCTTGCACGCAGCCAACATGGCCGACCCGAATTCGATTCCTCCGCCCCTCTCGGAGAGTCCAGCAAGCTACCGAGAGTATCTCGCCCGCACGGCAGAGCCTGGCAAGCTCCCCGTGACGTATTCGATATGCCAGACACAGTAACAACAAAGTCTCCAATGGAGACGTTACTGGGCCCGCTTGAGCAAATCGATGAACAACGGGAGGGCCTTTACTTACTTTACTTTACAATCACAGAACGTTATAATATAGATGGTGCTTTGAATTTCAGAATTAAGAAATATTGAACATTTGGCTTTTAAACTGTTGCTATAATAGTTGGCTTATGACTTGGTATTTTTCCTCTTGGTGCTATTTTCCGAAAGTAATATACAAAGTATGAGAAATAAAGACATAAATGCGCACCTAGTTCTAAGTAAATATTTGTGTTAAAAAAGACATCTGTAATTAGAGTGAACTAAGTATAAAACCCAAGAGACAGTAAAGAGCAGATTCAGGACTGAATTCAAGTGATTTGTCTCACAGCCCAGTACTCCACCGCCTGGGACAGAGTAGAGCAAGATTTTCAGGCCCAAGTATATGTTTGTGAAACCTGGTGTCACTATATACCAGCTATATGCCTTAAGCAGGTTACACATTCTCTCTGTATCAGTGTTTTCACCTGGAAATTGAGAATAATAATAGTAGCTGCCTCTGGTTTCTGTAAGAAAGCTGTTGATTTCAGAGGATTTTTTTAAAGTAACTAACATAAAACAAGCAAACATGAATTAACAGTTTACTTTATGTAAATGGTGCCTTTATGGACAGAGCGAGAAGTGAATCTGACCTTGTAAAAGATACAATGCCAAGGAAACACAGAAAACCCTTGGAATGAGTTGGAATTTCTTGCCATCAGAATCACATGAGCAGCTATAAGATGGGATCAGGAGCACTTAGAAAACCAACCTCTGTGCAGAAACAATATTGTTCTCTGCGTTATTAACCTTACAAATATGTAAATTTTTTTCACAACCCACAATTGCCTTCACTAGCTCTGCTATTTTTAAAAATCAACAACATTCTACTGAGGCCTTTCACCATATTATACCAAGAAAATGTAATCAACAATTACTAATATCTCAAAATGCAATATTCAAAATTTATTTTGACTTTCTGTAGACATCAAGTCAACATTTCAATTAATTTCTTCTGATACCAAGTTCTTTTTGTTTGAAACTTATAGAGAGAGGGGTTAATTAATACTATGTGTTAACATGTGACATTGTCATGCTAAAGCAGAGGTATTTTTATTAATCTTGATCATATTTAACCTTTTTCTTTATTGCATTAAATTAGGGTATTGCTTTTAGTTTAAAATACAAGCAATAACTTAGAGAAATAGTTAATGATTTTTTTTTGCTCGAGCTCGAGTAAAGTAAAGGCCCTCCCATTGATCATCGATTTGCTCGAGCGGGCCCAGTAACGTCTCCATTGGAGACTTTGTTGTTACTGTGTCTGGCATATCGAATACTCTCGGTAGCTTGCCGGGCTCTCGGTGGAGGAATCGAACTCTGGTCGGCCATGTTGGTTGCGTGCAAGGCAAACGCCCTACCCGCTGTGCAAAGTTCTAAAACCAGATCTGACTCATTACCTCAATAGGCCTGATAACAATTCACAAAGGCCACCTCAATTTCAGATTTGAGAGGCAATTAGTTGCCTCAATAGCTACTTCCTAATTTGTCTTAGAAATTCAATGTGTTCTGTTATTTATACCAGCATATTACTTCTGCTAAGATTCTACGCATTGATACTTACAAAAAGTAATGTAATACAAAGTTTAGAAGACAAATGCTTGAAAACATAGGCAACTAACTTAAAATTGTGATTTTATACGTCAAGCTAAGTGATACTTGGAGAGTTACTCTGTCTTACCAATCTTTATTTTCTTCCAAGGGGGCAATAGGTATGGGTTTTGTTGAATTATTTGCTTTTTGGTTTTATTTTTTATTCTAAATAAATTCTGGAGGCTAAAATAATTAAAATATTTTTATGGTTCTCAGAAAGGCAACAAAGGGGAATAGTGAAAAGAACTATTTTAGAGGGATACAGACCACATGGGTACTAGGGATGAAAACCTGGGTTGGCAGTTTGCAAGGCGGACACTCTACCTGCTGTATTACTGCTCCAGCATCATAAATGAGCATGTTTGTGGGACTCATATGTACTTGATGGGGGCAGATCTCCTAAATGATGCTCCAGAAGTTACAGGGACCCCACTGGCAGTTTTATCAGCCCAGTTGGCAGGTAGTTTGATGGAGGGCTTGAGTTCAAGGTGCTATTAAAACCCTGTGGTATGTGGTTTCTGAAAGAAAACTGTTGATTTCAGAGGATACCGGGGCCTCTCCCGCCGTGTTTAAGGTCTCCAGGGCTATGCCCAACAATACTCAGAAGAGCATGTGGTGCTGAGGATCTAACTCTGACAGTTGTACTAAGCTCTGGTTGAGATATTTTAAACATACCAGCACTCTAGAGCCTGTTTTGCACTTTGAAGAGGAAGAAGTGGCAGATATCCTCTTAGGATTAGCTTATACCAACTGTCACAACTGTTACTGTCATCAATTATGACTCACTAGGGGTTTAAAATAAAAAAACACAGGCACAAAACCCAGTAGACTGGCAGAAACTTCGATTTGAGAATCCAGATGTAAGATGCACATTGAAGGCAACTTAAAAAGAATGAACAGTTCTGAAGGCTAACTTTTGAACAGCTTCAAATTTCTAAAAATAGTGATGAAGTCCACATTTTTGAGGCACTTTTGAATGGACCAGATCTAGTCTGGCCATGGAGATTGAGGGCGAACGAGGAACCCTTCCTTTATTGGGTTTTCTCTTGTTCCCGTGTCCCCAGTGCAACCGGCAATACTGTGATCAACTCAGATATTTATTTCTTTGCTATTTTTGTCTTTAACACCAATCATATACGTAAATAAGAATTTTGGCAGTAAAACTACTGTCATAATCTTCAGGAAAATAAAATCAGTAATTTAAGCTAGATTTTAATGCAGCAATAAAAATTATCAGTCTACCATTATAAAAGTATGATAGAATTCCTTGAAGAAAATTATAAATTTTCAGAATATAGACACATTATGAGGACTACAACTTAGAAGAGCCATCATAACAAAACTTAGAAAGTTTCAGTTAAACTCATAAAAGCAATTCCAATATGCGAAAAGAGCTGTGCACAAGATTTAAATACTCTAGGTCCAAACAGATTATACAGACATTAAGGTGTTTGCCTTGTATGCTAAGGTGTTTGCCTTGTATGCCGACCCGAGTTCAATTTCTGGCACTGCTTAGAGTTCCCAAACATTGCCAGGAGAGATCTCTGAGCACAGAGACAGGAGCAGGCTCTGAGCACCACTATCAGTAGACCCTAAACAAAACAAAACAAAACAAAAATAAAAAGCAGGAAGCCATTATTAACAGAGATACTATATCTGAGGAAAACAGAATAGAATGGATACTGTGGAAAGTTATAAAAGCCATTACAAGCATAAATATTATGAAAAGCATAATACACACAATTTAGGGGAAAATGCTATAGGCATTTCAGAAACCAAAGAGACAGAGGAAGGATTAGATATTATATTAAAAAATAATAGCTGAGATCATCTGAGATAAAAGAAAATAAAAGAAACAGCTCACAGCTTACGTGTCAGAGGCTATGACAAAACCCACTTTTTCCCTTTCTATAATTAAGAGGACTGATTACTAGGAATAATAAAAACAATTTGGTGAAACCAGTGTGATAGATATATCAACATATAAATGTAGTGGATGCACATCTTTACAAAGTAATTATTTTGTATCCTTTGACACTATCACGAAAAAAGAAAGTTTAAAATGGCATGAAATGGGCTCTGGTGGAGGGATGGGTATTTGATCATTGTATAATTGAAACCCAAGCACAAAATTTGTAAGTTTACAACTGTACCTCACGGTGTCTCACTAGTAAAAATTTTTTAAAAAGCATGAACATTTAAAATGCTAGCCATAAACCATATCTATATAAGTCAGTCTTCTTTTAAACTTTGAAATTGAACTTAATATTATCTTGTGATATTAACTCTCTAAGATATCAATAGTCTATTGTTTGTTGCTTCTATATTTTCTGCATACATCACTAAGAGACTATATCTTTCCTAAAATAACAGCAACAACAAAAACCTAGGAAAGCCTGAGTTAGACAAGTGAATTTAAGAGTACACATACTTGGAACTTTCATTTTGTATCACTTTTGAAAGATGATTCATTTCAGCAATGCTCATATTGAATTGCCTTTCTAGAGACATAGTTCATATAAAGTACTTAATTTACTATTCATATTTTAAACTAGTAAATATAGTATCGTTCACATATTTTAATCATATCTTGCTGTTTAATTCTGTATATTTCCTTTTCCACAAAGTATTTTTAGTATACAAAGTATTTTTTATGTTTAAAATTACACTTGTACATTCTGTGAAGAAGTAAAAACATTGGCATGCTAGTATGGTATATGAAATCCAAGAATTTAGCATCGTAAGAAGTGGAAAACCCTCTTCAACGATTTTGGAGCATTTCCTTATTTTTTAATTCACTTTTCCGTCAAGCACCAGAGCTTGTCTGGCCAAAAATCAATGCTACACCCAGGAACATTTTTTGCTTTAGTAAGTATGTATTGAAAATTACTACTTAACTCACTTTAATTCTGATTACATTTAAAAAAGAAATGATTTCAGGGCTCTCTCTACTTAAGAATTATTACTCTAATGCCCATAGGTCTCTGTCTCCTATCAAGTTTGACAAAAACGCTCTGCAGTTTGTTTCTTTATTAAAGGTAAAGGCCCTCCCATTGTTCATCGATTTGCTTGAGCGGGCCCAGTAACATCTCCATTGGAGACTTTGTTGTTACTGTGTCTGGCATATCGAATACATCACAGGGAGCTTGCCAGGCTCTGCCGTGCGGGCGAGATACTCTCGGTAGCTTGCCGGGCTCTCCGAGAGGGACGGAGGAATCGAACACGAGTCGGCCATGTTGGCTGCGTGCAAGGCAAACACCCTACCGCTGTGCTATCACTCCAGCCCTCCAGCCCGTTTCTTTATTCTTCATTTTTTTTTTTTACTGTTTTGGCTTTCGGGGTAATATCTGGAGATACTCAGAGGTTACTTCTGGCTTTGCACTCAGAAATTACTATTGGTGGACTCCAGGGACCATCTAGGCTGTTGGGGATCGAACCTGCGTCATTCACGTGCAAGGCGAACTTCCAGGCCCTGTCCTTTGTTTCCTTGGGGTTTGGACTAACTTTGCTGCTTCTGCTTAGGTTATGTGTGCTATACTGTTCAAATTCTTTACACTCCAGGAAGAAATAAATTTAAATCCATTGAAGTACCTTTTACTTTTAAATCCCTTGAATTTGTTCTTTCCTAATTGAACTTATTGACCCATCATTTAAACCAATATAAAGTCATATTACACATTGTCCATTTGGCCTCTATTTTACTGGAGATAATAAATAATTAAAATCTATCAATATACATTGCTTATGTAATGTATAATTGAGGTATATTTGACTATTACTTAGCTATGAAAATATAAAACATGAAACAATATGGAGTAATTGAGGGTATTAAGCTCAGTCATATGAAAAATTAGCACACTACTATTTCACTCATATGTGCAACTCGTTAAAGCAAACAAATAACCTAAATTAAAAAAAAATTTATTCTATAAAACCAATTAGTAGTTTTCAAAAAGAAAGGGAGAAAGATAGTGGTTAAATTAAGTAAATAAGATCAGTTGCATGATGAAGAATGGGACTGAATTTTCACTCAAGAGCATAATGTGCTATACATTATTCTGGTTTTTAAATGATACCCACCTGAAATTTATGTTCTATTATAATTTAATATTATAAAATACAAAACAGAAAATACTGTCCTGTGTTGAGAGATTGTACAGTAGGTGAGGTGCATGTCTGGATGTAGCTGATCTAGGTATGATCCCTTGTACAACATGTGGTATCCCCCAATCACCCCAGAGTGATCTCTAAACTCAGACAGGAGTAATCCTAAACACAGCCTGGTGTGGCACACGAATGTGCACCCACACATAGACACACATGCTTCCAGAAAAAATATTAACACACACATGCTTCCAGAAAAAATATTAACAGAATTTATTATCCTTTCCATTTGAAAATTGTAGCTTTACATTTGCCATTAGAAACTCACTGAATCAAACATGTTATTAAAGGCAGAGAAAAACATCTACTGGCAAAATATATACCATATATCATTGAATTAAAGGTAAAATAGTTACATCCTATTTTTGTATTAAAGACTCAAAAAGTTGTTTATATCTGTCTCCTAATTAATATGTATACATATAACTTGGATAATTAGGCTCGCATTTCTCCAGATTTATTTATTTGTTTCTGGGGTCACTCCCAGTAGTGCTCAGGGTTTCTTCCTGGCTCTGTGCTAAAGGATCCCTCTTAGGGGGCTGGGTAGGAGAGCATATATGGTGTGGGGATCAGATCTGCTCAGCTGTGTGCAAGGTAAGTTTTTCACCACACTACTGTCGCTAGGGAAAATTCATTAATTTTTGAGTGAGGTTGGAGCCACACTCACTGGGGCTTAGGGGCTATTCCAGTTTGCACTCAAAAATCACCTCTGGAGGTGGCCAAAGGTTGATTTAGTGCTAGGGTCTAAACTGGGTTCCACTACCTGCAAGGTGAGCACTAGTATCTCTTAACTAGATTCTTTTTAATCAGTACGAATGAGTACTAAAGGAAATCTGAGTTCTATTTTAGATCTTAATACATTTTTCTCTTACCTTAACTCTGAGCACAGAAGCAAACATTCTTGCATCTTCAGATACACCTCCAATATAGAATTTTTTTTGAAATACTGGGGGATGATCATTTTCGTCCTGAATCTCTATATACACTTTGGCTGTATTGCCTGAAAGACAAGAAATGACACACTTATTATAGATGTATATTTATTTGTAGAAGCACTGAATAGTATTATATTTTAAATAATAGAAATACCTTAAATTAGAAAGTAATTCGTAAATGGAATGCCCCAATATTCACAAAGGGCACAGGTAATGATATTTCTTGCAGAATAATATCAAATTCCTTCTATTTACCTAAATTACCTTCAATTTGTATTAATTGATTTAACGGGCAATATAGTATTGTTTTCTACTTGCACTAATGGAAAAATTTAAATATCAAGGTTCACCAACGCATTACATATAAATCCAATTATATCAGTGGTACAGACTGTGAACTAATATAAATTGTCATTTGTATTTGAAATACTTGCATTATTTTTGTCAGACAACTGCTTGTTGGTAAAAATATATTGAACTTAACTTGATAACATTTTGGACATAGTTGTAATATTTTTGTAGAATATCAAACAAACACACTAACTTTTGTTTTGGACAAAGTTTTTCCAGCAAACAGCAGAATTTTTATAAGTAGCATCATTAAATTTAATTTTTATTATTACATATAAAGTTGGTAAATGTATGTTTCTAACTTAAACATGCTATTATATCTCTATTATAAGATTAAAAGTTAAAAATTCTGGTCAGAGTACTTACCTCTGGGATAATGGCTGTCTTATGTCTGATATGTGTAGATATGTAATATTAAAAAAACCTATAATCAAACAATTTTGGACCCTTCCCAATACATGTGTCTCTTGTCAAGTTATATCCCTAGGTATATCCCAAACTTACATCCCAAAGTGTTTTAGATTACAAATCACATTAATAAACTATAAATAATACATTCTATCACCAAATGTTGGAATCTCACACCTCAATTCTCACACAGCTAATGACATGCATATTACTTGTCAGGTCCAGAGATAACCTTTTACAAACTGTTTAGCAAAAGTGTAAAAAGATAAAATTAAAACTAAGTTTTGATAATTTTGCAAAAAAATAGATTAAAATGCATAAGTACACACTAATGATGTTTATCCCCAACTATGACTAATTAACAACCTACCAGTACTATGGAAAATGATGGGATTTTTTTTATATAAATGTTAAATGATACATGCATGGATAAGTTGCCTATTATCAGAATGATTTTATAAACAGGCTGAATTTTTGCTTGCTTTTCTAAATTGCAGAGAGAAAAGTTACACCCAAGTTTCTGCCCCAATTCTTGTGGTCAGTCCTATGTCCAAGGCTCATTCCCGAGGACTTGGGAGAGACAGTACTGTTGGTTGTACTATCTGTACATCCCTTAATTATATTTTGTCAAGAACAAAAGGATCATCTGCTATAAGCATTTCATATTAGCTACTAGAGAGGTTGTATATTATGGAATTATTTTTTAAAAGTGTAAGATTTGGATTTTGATGCTGTTTTTTTGCTTGTTGTTTTGAGGTCGAATTTGATCAAATTAGAAAATCTTGATAAATGTCTTAGATTTTCAAGAGATACCTTAACAAAGTTGAAAATCAACCTAAATAAGCACACAAGGATAAGTCTATCATTGAAATGCCTGGTAGGAAACACAATTACACACACACACACACAAAACTTTTTGTATAAAGCTATCAAACTTCACTATTATCAAAATGTCCTAAACCATCCATAAATTCATTGATATTATTTCTAGTCCACTTCTTCAACCCATCACCTTCCTACCTTCTGTCCTTTCTCCCTTCAAACACACACACACACACACACACACACACACACACACACGTTGGTAGTCTCAGTTTTGAAATCAAAGATCAAGAAATCAAGAATTGTCATTGTATGATACAGTCTATTCCATTTTTTTGTTGCTTGATAGATCACAAATGACTTCATTCAGTCCTTGTGCTCACTCTGAGATTTATCTTTACAATTCCATGCACATTTTAGAAAACTGTAATATTTTATCATTTCTAATAGCTACACAGTATTCTATTATCTATATATAATGCAGCCTCTTGATTCATCTGTCATTGGAAATTTGGGCTGTTTTCATATGCCTGCTACTGTATTTCATGCTGTAAAGAGCATACATTTGAATATATTTTTAAAAGTAATGTTATATTTGTGAGACAGATATCAAGAAGTGGTGGATTTGAATTAAAAAAAGAAATACAGAACAAAGATGTTATACTGTGTTCATTAAAAGAAGTTAGAAGGAATATACCTGCATGACATTTGATAGGAGCAATAACACCGCTGTAGGGCATTTGCCTTGAGTGCAGCCAGCCCAGCCGAGCCTGGTTTGATTCCTCCACCCCTCTTGGAGAACCCGGCAAGCTAGAGAGTATCTCGACCCCACGGCAAAACCTGGCAAGCTACCCGTGACGTATTCAATATGCCAAACACAATAACAAGTCTCACAAAGGAGATGTTACTGGTTCCGCTCGAGCAAATCAATGAACAATGGGAGGACAATGTTTACAGTGTGTTTGCAGTTATAAAGTACTTTAGAATAAAAAGTCACTACTTATTTCTCTGACTTTTTCTGCAAAACTACATTTCATTTTACTTGTATGAGTTTTTGACTCAGTATCTAGGAAGCAGGAATAAATCTTTTGAGATTCATTTTAATAGCTTTCTAATTTAGATTTGGCATTGATTTAATTTTTCTTTGCATGATTTTAATTGCTTACATCTGAAACATAATTTTGTGTTTGTTGAAGGTTAATAACAGAATTAAGAAAATAACTGCATGTATCTACTGGTATAAAAAAACTAATACTTTATTATATTGTATATTCAATTTTATTTATATGCAGTGATAAAAATAACTAAGATAAATTTGTCAAATATTAATAAAAATGTGCATTTTTGTTCACATTGACAACTTTGTTCATTAATTTTATGACTCAATTTTCTCTGTAAACATGAGCCCTCAAAATAGAAAATGGGGACTCACTATTGTTTTTCAATGTTTTTGCTAGTATTTTCTGGTATACTTTAGAGAATTAGTTAATACATTTCAACACTCTCTACAAAGAAGTTTAAAACAGGACCAATAAGAATCAACAAAACTCTAAGAACACAAAAAAGAAATACGAATGGCCAAACGGCACATGAAAGAATGCTCTACATCACTAATCATCAGGGAGATGCAAATCTAAACATTGAGATTTCATCTCACACCACAGAGACTGGCACACATCCAAAAGAACAAGGGAGCAACCAGTGCTGGCATGTATGTGGGGAGAAAGGGACTCTCCTTCGTTGTTGGTGGGAATGCTGACTTGTTCAACATTTTTGGAAAACACTGTGGACATTCCTCAAAAAAGCTAGAATTTGAGCTTCCATTTTATCTAGCAAAACCACTTCTGGGGATATGCCCTGGGGGCGGTCCCAAAACACACATCAGAAATGTCATCTGCCCTTCGTTGTTCATTGCAGCACTATTCACAATAGCCAGAATCTAGAAACAAACCGAATGCGCAAGAACAGATGACTGGATAAAGAAATATGGTACATCCATACAATGGAATACTATGCAGCTGTTGGAAAGAATGAAGTCAAGACATTTGCTTATAAATGGATGGACATGGAGAGTATCATGTCGAGTGAAATGAGTCAAAAGGAGAAGGACAGGTATAGAATACTGCATAAGGGTAAGCAGGGGCCAGTAGGATAGGTCAATGATTGGAGTTTGCTACAATCGTGTGTAGGGAGGTGAAGGGCATAGGTAAAGGGATATGCCTGATAACTGCTCAAAGGCCCTTCGTCTAAATGCCAGAGTCAAAACAAGAAAAACAGGTTCATTTAGCAGCTAACAATTTACTAGAAACAAATAAAAATCACTTATTTATTAGCCATACTTAGGGCTCTGAGAGATAGAACAGTGAGTGAAATGCTTGCCATGAATCAGCTTACCCAGATTCAACTTCCAGCACCCTATATAGTTCCCTGAGCCTGTGTGATCCCTGAATGCAGAACGAGTATGACCTGAGCACAGCCAGGGGGGGCCCAAACACCAATAAATAAAGATATAAATACCCATGCTTTATTTGCAAGCCAGAACTACAGAATCATTTTTAGAACTCATCTCCTTTCAAGAATCTTTAAATAGTATACAATATACATCACTTGATAGAAAATGTTCATTAAGGTTACATGCTTCATACCCGTTCTATTCTAGAGAATATTATTTGATAATAATTATACATTTAAAATAGTCTATTAAATAGATTCTGTAATTCTTTTTATTTTTGGCTTTTTAGGTCATATCCAGAAATGCTCAGGAGTTATTCCTGGCAGTGCTCAGGGTAAATGTGATGCCAGGAATCAAACCCGTCAGTCTTGTGCAAGACAAACTCCCTACCCACTGTACTATTACTTCAGCCCCAAACGAATTCTGCATTTCTGACATGTAACTGAAATTAAGTTACATGTGCAGGCTTGAGTCCAAAGCTTTTCTATTGAACTATAAACAAGTATTTTGGAACAATGACCCTGAAAACGGTGGGAGCAATAGCTCAGCAGTAGGGCGTTTGCCTTCTGTGCAACCAGCCTGGCCGAGCCAGGTTTGATTCCTCCTCCCCTCTTGGAGAGGCCAGCAAGCTACTGAGAGTATCTGACCCGCAGGGCAAAGCATGGCAAGCTCCCCGTGACGTATTCAATACGCCAAACACAGTAACAACAAGTCTCAAAATGGAGACGCTACTGGGCCCGCTCGAGCAAATCGATGAACACTGGGAGGACAGTGACAGTGACAGTGACCCTGAAAGAAACAGAATTACCAGATACAGCACAAGAAGATGATCTTGCATGGATAAATTGAGTTCATCAAGATAATAACTTTAAATTCTGTTTGAGGAAAGTGTTTTTGTAGAAACAATGCAAAAAAGCAGATTAAAAACTGACAAATAGGCCCTTTATTCTGCTCACTCATTCCCTCCAGGACAGCAGAACTTTAGGTTTATTTGTTACAAAAAAGAAATGCAAGGAAACCAGGATCACCCATAAGGTAGCATGACCGGAGAACCTCATGTTCCCACACAGTGTATCCCAAGATCTACCTTTCATTTTTCAAGGAGCAAGACAAGTTAGAAGTTTTCTACTACACTTGCCCTGGGGCTCTATCCCTGAGAATGATCAGATAGAGACCCCAAGATAAACAGACAACCAAAAAGATCAGTAAATAGTCAGGTAGTTGGGTGCATAGATAGATGATAGATGGATAATTATGATTCCATAAGTACTTGGAATTTTGTATGCACACTTTTCATACACTACTCAAGGATCTCCATGCTGACAATATGACATAAGCAATTTTCAGTTTTTATAAATGGCTAAAATTCATACACACATACATACATACATATATACATACACACATGCGCACACACACAAACACATGTACCTGAAAATAAGAACTTACTTTTTTCAAAGCACAAAAGAGTTGAATCTAAAAAGTTAGAGAAGAATATGTCAAGAAGATATGAAGATGATAACTACAATTTATCACATTTTGATGGAAATGAAGGGTGACTCCAGAAGTTCATTTTTAATAGTTTTTTTGCATTAGTTCTTGCATCTGTGCTGTATACATTATTACATCAATTTAAAGACATTTAAATAGCTCAAGAAACATACATTGTCATGACTTTATTTTTAGATAAAGAAAATCATGTTCAAAGAGATTAAGTCAATTGCTATAAGAAAGAGTCACACTCTACAGGCAGACAGAGCTAAATTTCATACTGAATGTATATATTCTTGCTCTCTCTCCATAACAAAAATAATATTTAAAATAAAAACAAGATAACTATCTATTATAGATTAGATCCAGATTCTATAATACAGGAAAGCAACTAGTAGGAACAAAATAAAATATTTCTAAATAATATTATACATTTAAGAGCCATATCTTCCACATCTGAGTGGAACCCTAGAGTGATAACTAAAGATTTTGAGAATTTATAAGCCTATAATTTTGTTAAAGAAGTGGGAAAAAATTTTAAGAATATGCCAAATTGTTTAATAGCCGTTCTGACTATATAGGTATCATATTAGTTCCTTATTGTTTCAATAAATCTGCCTAAAACTATATAAATATTTTATTTTAAAATCTCTGGGGAACATAGTGGGCCTCATTTTCCTAAAATTAAATTACAGGCAAGCGTAGCTTCACTTTTTAAAAAATTTCTAGTAATGTATATATTCTTGCCTCTTTCAGTTCTAAAAGATTCAAGCGTACATCTTTTGCTTCATGGTCCCTTTCCACTTTTAAACTAGTTTGGCAGACAAAGACTTTTCTGCACTGCCTGCCTCTAACACTGACTGATTAGACTTGTTTCATGTAATGAAAACTTGACATTATGTTAAACATACTCAGAAAATCAATTATAATGGTTCCATCTTAAGTGCACAATTTAATAATACTTAATTTCAAACTCCAAATGTTAGGTCACATATGTCTTCTTTGAAAGAGAGTATTATTCTGCTTATGACATCATATAACTAATTTTTTAACTTGAATTTTTATTTACTTAAATGACATGATAACAATAATGTTAAAACTGATGGTTTTTATGCACAAAATTACTGTATGACATCATTACCATAGTGCCCAAGACTCTCCCCATCACTAATCCCCACATCACCTCTATTTCTCATCATCCACCCCTCCTTATCTGCACTGCTTGCAAGTTTAAGTTGTAATCCAAAGCCAAGGATTTACCTTTGTTTGATACTATTTCCTTGTTTTGTTTATGGACGTAGCACAGGTGTGTGAGATCATTTGGTATTTGCCTTCTTTCTCTGACTGGAGCGATAGCACAGCGGGTAGGGTGTTCGCCTTACACGCGGCCAACATTGCCGACCCGAGTTCGATTTCTCCACCCCTCTCGGAGAGCCCGGCAAGGTACCGAGAGTATTCGATATGCCAGACGACACAGTAACAACAAAGTCTCCAATGGAGACGTTACTGGGCCCGCTCGAGCAAATCGACGATCAACGGGAGGGCCTTTACCTTTACCTTTTCTCTGACTTATTTTACTTTGCTTAATATCTTTAGTTCCATCCAATTGTAAAAGACTCCAAGATTTCAGCTTATATCTGCATATGTTTCATTTTGCATATAGACTATATCTTCTTTATCTGGGCTGGAGTGATAGCACAGCAATAGGGCATTTGCCTTGCACGCAGCCAACATGACCGACCCAAGTTCGATTCCTCCGCCCCTCTCGGAGAGCCCAGCAAGCTATCGAGAGTATCTCGCCTGCACGGCAAAGCCTGGCAAGCTACCCTTGACGTATTCGATATGCCAAACACAGTAACAACATAAGTCTCCAATGGAGACATTACTGGGCCCGCTTGAGCAAATCCATGAACAACGGGAGGACAGTGACAGTGACAGTGACAGTGATGTTGATTTCTTAATCTATTGATTTGAAGCTAGACATTGAGGCTGTTCTCATATTTTTAGTTAGTATAACTGACACTATAATGAACATAGTTGTACACATATCCCTTCTAATATTCTTTTTATTTTTGGTTTGGAGGATCGATGTCATAGGTATACAATGAACTGGTAAGTCTTGATTTTGTAGACTTCTATTTTTCTATATTGGTGATTGTTTCTTAGAGATCTCTTTAGTGGAGCCCTTAAAGACCTATGGAGGTCTCTCTATTTCCTAATATTTGCAATTAGTGATTATATTTGTCCTATTACCTACAAATTATACATATTTTTGCTGAAAATATGACATTAGAAAGAGTATATTTAATAAGAAAATTCTTTGACTTATCATGCATAAAAATTATAAAAAAAGAAAAACATTCAAAATGGCAGTTTCCCTATCTCATAAATAATCAGTGTTACTGAAAGAGGTTGCCAGGTACTAAATTATATCTGCCCCTCCCATTCATATGTTGAGAGCCTAACCCCTGACCCCAAGAGAGCAGTGCTATTATTAAAGTAATAAAGGTTACATGAGATTACAAGAGAATTCCAAGAGCCTAATGAATTAGTACCCCTAAGAAGAGATTACAACCCTCTCTATCTCTTATGCTTTTCACTTCTAATCCCATTCTCCTCATCATCCTCACCCCTGTGGCAATGCAGTGAGATAGTTAACATATACTTGTTAGGAAGAGAGACACCATAAGAACCAAACTGATAAAATCTTGGGCTTAAAATTTTCAGCATGTCTTCACAGTCTTCAGAACAATAGAGAAATAAAATTCTATCATTTACACTGCTTATGGTAATTTTTATGGTCATCTAAATGGACTAATCTGATGAAAACACTAATTAGTTTGCAGTTGAAAATTTCTGAACTAAATATTTCTAGATCATTATTTCCATTTATTACCATAATAATAGTGTTCAATTGATTATTCATAATATAAACAGAAATAATGAAGCTTGGAGAGATTAAACAATGTGTCTCTGATAATACTACCAAAAAGAGGCAGAAGATTCAGACCAAAACCACTGACAACATAAATTGTTAATAACTTCACTTTGTGACTTCACTTTATGACACAATATAGGTAACTTTGAAAGTATGATGTAAACCTTAATGCTAACTCTGATAATTATTGTAGACATAAGAAAGTTTGTGTGAACAAAAAAGATCAGTTTACTTGTATTTACCTAGTAGGTATATAGGTACAGGTATACTTTTATGCCTAACAACAGAAAACAAATATACTACTGAGGAATTTCTGAAGTTTTCTAAATTTTATAAATGCCTTGAGGCAAAATATACACTGTGAAAAAATTGTCCCCAGAAAGCAAGACTACATTTTAACTGCATGAAGGAAAACAAATATGTAGAGAATTTAGTTTGAATTTATAAATTTATAAATTTAGTTTAAATTTAGTTTAAATTTAGTTTAAACTGATTGATAGAAATGTTCCTGTATATCCAATGCTAAAAATACACTCTAAATGGTAATGGCAAAGTAGACGCACCATGAACTGGGATTAAACATTGAAATTTCTTTTCTACATGCTTGAGTATATTTTGACTGATTTTGGACAAGCACAATGACCTGTGTTCTCAACCATATCTATTAGAAAAAGATAGAATTATTTTGAATGTTAAATGGTGGAATGAAAATGCATGTGCTGATCACCACCATATAATATAAACATTCAAAGCTTTGTCTATAAAAGTTGAAACATTTGTCAAAAATGTTATTTAAAAACTTTTGAGATTGGATAGACTTTTTTATACGCATATAGACATTAGTTTGTGTGAAATGATACATGTATTTAGTAGTGTATGTATCAGCATTTGCTTTATAATATATTGATACTAAGACTTCTGTTATAAGTGATAGGAACATGTAATACTGACTTCTTAAACCGATTATAGTATCCTGAGTGGTAGAATGCTTTTTGATATAATGAGGCAACTCTTTCCTAGACTTCTGGCTCTTTCTCTTACACACTTCTTAATTTTGTCAGCTCCCTGGCTTCCTTGACCAAGATTGTACTATTATATATTGTTCATAGATTAATGTTCATAGATTGTTCATAGATTAATGTTCATAGATTAGTAAGACTCAGAGACTAAAAAAACCCAGATCCCTGAACCGCGTGGCCGCGACATCTTATTATGGCATCTCATTATCTCATTCCTACTTTGGACAAACTGGCAGGCTACCGAATGTAGCCTGCCCACAGGGCAGAGTCTGGCAAACTCCCCGTGGCGTACCCAATATGCCAAATACCAGTAACAATGATGGGTCTCATTCTCCTAAAGAGCCTTGAATATAATCTCAGGGCTAGGATGAAGGAGACGATACTGGGGCCTGCTCGAGGCAATTGACGAATAACAGGATGATTTGTGATTTGTGATAGATTAATGAAATTTCAAATGCCATTTAAGTATGAAAATTTGGAAAACTATTACCTTTTGAGTCACGTTCTTGTACTTCTTTTCAAGGTGTATTCAGATATGTCAGAATAAAGTTTTTATTGTTTATAGAAACTCAAGAAATGTTTTATTTTACTTTATATGTCTTTATGCTTGATTTTGTCAATTCAGACTCAAAACATTTATTCTATTTGTTTCTACTTGTCAGTTTATTAAAGTTAGTACAAAATCAACCATAACTGCCAGTAGGGAGCAAACACTGAAAGCTGGATGCAAAAGAAAAGTTTCTAGGACTTGATAACTGCTGTGACATAACCAGAATATGTCAAAGTTAATTTTACACTTTGAAGCTGGGTAGATAGGAAAAAAGGAACTGAAGGATGTTTTTAAAGATAGAGCAAATGGATTTTGGAAGAATCCCTAATATATTATCACTTAAGCAAGGCCAGCCATCCTCTTTCTGTCCCTCCCTCTCTCCCTCTCTCCCTCTCTCCTGCCCTACCTCCCTTCTTTCCTTCCTTTCTTTCTTTTCTTTTTCTCTCTGTATTATTATTTCTCAAGACAAGGAATCCTCTCCTCTTTCCTCTACACCTCACCCCACCTCTCCCCTTTTCTCCCTTTCTCTTCCTTCCACTTCCCCCAATCTTTACTCTCCCCTACCCTCTCCTCCCCTATAGTCCCCTCCCCTTCTCTCTCCTTTCTGTCTGTTTCTACTTTGGGTGCTATGTTCAATGATTATTCCTGACTCTGTACTCAGAAATTACTCCTGGCGATGTTTGGGGGTGCCAGAATGAAACATGGGTTGGCAGTTCTGCAAGGCAAGCTATGTGGCCCCCATAATGTAATCTTCATTTTTTTAATAATCACAAAAATGCTTCAAAATTTATATCAATATATTTATAGTGTGAATACTAATCTGTGAATAGAATTAGGATTTGAGGATTTAAAAAACAAATGTGTCATGCTACAATGTAATTACTTAAAGAGTAAGAGAAATGCTTTAGTAAGTCAATCACAGGTAAAGAGTCATTAGCACTATTTGTCACAGACCTGATTGGAGCTAGAAAAATAAAGAAAATAAAATGTGTTACAAGCTTGTACCCTAAAGCAAAACCATAAAATGAAATCAATAGTATTTGAGTTGCTTTATTACCAGCTAAGGTTTATCTTAATTGTCTGTCATTTATTTCTGATTGAAAGGCCAGCTGTTGAATCAAAATACAATGCTATATTTATAGAATATTCTGGGTTTTTTTCCTTCCACATTAAAGATAATTACAACCATCATAAGAGAAAAGAAGTGCATTTCTAACACAGAATTCGATAAATGAAACTAAACTTTTAAAATGATTATTGTTCCTTTTGTTCTACCAAATAATAAAAAATATGGAGTAATTAGTGGCAGTATTGATAATATAAGTTATTCAGATGATTCTACTAACATAGGCTCATTGAAACTAGAAAGATATTTTCCTGATAATATTGAAATATTTGAGTTAGTCTGTAGAGAAACAGAACATTGACAGAACAAGAGAAGATTGGCGTTTTAGTACAATATAATAGTAATATTAATCTACTCACACTTTTATTTCATTTATAAGGTATAGACGCTCTGCCAAAATTAATGATGAGTACGTGAACCAAGAGAAAAAATATAGACGCAGAGCACATGATGGTCACCACTAGTAAAGAACTTACAAATCTGAAGGGCCAGCGTTATGATAGATAGGGACAGAAGGTGACAGACTGAAAAAATCAATGCATTAAGGAGAGTGATTCCTTAAAGCTACTCACTCAAACTTGGGCTCCTGATCAAGCTGCTTAATGGCCATGATCCAAGAGATTCAGAAACAAATCTCGAAAACCCAGTGGCTTTTGGCAGAAATGCGGCCAGACCCCACAGTAGGTTACTGTCACCGGGACACCCCAGGGGGTAAAGGGTATTGTCCTTCCACCTGTTCCCCCTAGGCAGGTCGGTGGCCACCATCCTCCAGAGGCCACTGGACAGTCAGGTTTGGGCCCTCAGTGATGAGACACGTGGGACCTCATGAGATGGGGGTGGAGTCAGCCCTTTCCTCCCCATCCCAACGAGACCCAGAGTTGCCGCCCATGAACGGTCTTTCTGGCTCCTAATCAAGCTGCTTAACGGCCATGATCCCAGAGACTCAGGAGCAAATCTCGGGACCCAGCAGGTTTGGGCAGAAATCCCTCTAGATTTAAGTGTCAGTATTTCGGAATGTCAAAATCATGTGGCCACTACTGCAGCCACACGACATTATATGTTATTCATAACCAGCAACAGAAAATAAATTGTCTACAGTTGCCTTTTCAGCAGATCTGAGTGTTGGGGTAAAGTCTCAAATAATAATGGTGGGTCTGGTGTCAAAATATTGAATGTCATCAAAGTAGAGAGAGAGTAATGTGGAAATCATCTGCCCCACAGGTAGGGAGAGGGTATGGGGCGGGGATATACTGGGGTTATTGAGGGTGGAGATTGGGCACTGGTGGAGTTATGGGCACTTCGTTGTATGACCATGACTTAGACCCTAAAGCTTTGTAACTGCTCTCACGGTGATTCAATAAATAAAATTATTAAAAAATGAAAATAAAAAGTAAGGTGGAAACACCCAATAGGAGAGAGAGAACAAAAGGGAATGCCCTGCCACAGAGGCAGGGTGCATTGGGGGGTATGGGGGGTGGGAGGGATACTGGGATCCGTGGTGGTGGAAAATCATCACTGGTGGAGGGATGGGTATTCAAAATAAATAAATTAATTAATTAATAAAAAAAGAATTATGCTAAATTCTAGGAGGACCCATTCGGGATGGGAGATGTGGGCTAAAAGTAGACTATAGACCAAACATGATAAAATGCCCTGCCACAGAAGCTGGGTAGAGTGGAGGGGACCAGAGTGGGGGTGGTGGGAGGGTTTGCTGGGACCATTGGTGGTGGAAAATGGGTACTGGTGGAGGGATGGGTACTCGATCATTGTATGACTGAAACGCAAGCACAAAAGTTTGTAAGCCTGTAACTGTACCTCACAGTGATTCACTAATAAAACAATTGAAAAAAAAAAGTAAGGTGGAGTTCATGTCCAATTCAATTAGCTAATCAGTGGCTGAATAAATCGCAGTACTCCTACATAAAAAAGAAAAAAAAAGCTACTCAGAATCCATAGTTCTATCCTAACCATGATTAAAACTGTGCAATACTTACATATTTGGGTTGCCGATATTTTGGTGATTAGCAATAATTTAAATAAAATTGCTTATATATACAGAAAAAAGAAATCATTAGAAAATTTATAGATAATACCTAAGCCTATCAAAAATGATAATAGGACAAAACTTGTTTTCTCTTGGGACCTGCCTCACTCAGCTGTGCTCAGGAATTACTCCTAGCTCTGTGCTTAGGTATCCCTCACTTCAGGTAGGTGCAGGAGATCATAACGGTTGATAGAAACTGAACATGGTTCGGAAGGCTGCAAGGGAGCATATTAACCTCTGAGCTAACTCCCTGCCCCAAGAACAAAATTGATATTAAGGAAATAAAATGCGAGTTAAGACTTTAAATGTAGAAAAAATATTCATGCTGATATAGCTAGGAAATGAGCCTACTCTGAGAAGTACATTAGAAAACAAGTTATAAACAACTAAAATATTATCTAATTCATACTAATTGTGTTAAAACATCACTTCAATTTAATTGTGTGAAAAGAAAATAGATGAAGCAGAAGCATACTCACAGAAGAACATAACACAATAACTAATAAATCTGAAAAGAAAGAATGGGCTGTGTTTTTAAATAGGGTAAAGGTAACCATTAGAACAACGACCCATACCAAATCAAGTCCAGACTTTAATCTCTTTTCTAATGAGTAGAATTTTATTGAGGAGAGTAAATCCATTTGCTACATATTGGAATAGAGTTCACGCATATGGTTATTTATTGATATTCCTTCATTTGAAATGACAATAGCTGACTCGAGTGCTTAATAAAAATACCAGCGTACCCATAAAATTAAAAAAAAAACACAGCTTACCTTAGGTATAACATTTGATGCATGATAATGAATCAATTCATTATTTTAAAAATGAGTCAAGCAGAGTAAATAATTGTTTGATATGAAGAAATTTTTTTACCGACAAACATATTATTTAATATAAATAAAATGAAACAATATAATATAATTTTATATAGGAAATGAATATCAGTGGTTATGTTTGTAATGGCTACATTCCAGAGGGACTCAGTGTGCTTCTTTAAAGAAGTGATGAATATCACTTTTTATTTCCAGTATCCCTCCCCATCCCACCCCCCCCCATCCCACCCGCCTCTATGGCAGGGCATTCCCTTTTGTTTTCTCTCTTCTTTTGGGTGCTGTGGTTTGCAAAAGAGGCATTGAGTGGCAATCAGGTTTAGTCTATAGTCTACTTTCAGCATCTCCCATCCTGGGAGGATCCTCCTAACACCCTTGACTTGGCGCTCCTTTCTCTCTCTGAGCTTCCTTTTCCCTAAGCATGTATGGCTGACCTCCAAGCCATGGAGCAAAACTCCTGCTACTTATCTTGACTATTCTTGGGTGTCAGTCTCCTATTTTGTTACTTTATATTCTCCATATGAATGCAACATTTTTATGTCTGTTCCTCTTTTTCTGACTCATTTAACTTAGCGTGATAGTTTCCATGTATGTAAATTTCATGACTTCATCTTTTCCAACAGCTGCATAGTATTCCATTGTGTAGATATACCAAAGTTTCATTAACCAGTCATCTGTCCTCAGGCACTTGGGTTTTTTCCAGATTTTGGTTATTGTGAACAGTGAAGCAATGAACATAGAAGTGCAGATGTCATTTTGATTATACTTTTTTGCCTGTCCAGGATATATTCCCAGGAGTGGTATTGCTGTGTCAAATGAAAGCTCAATTTCTAATTTTTTGAGAATTGTCCTTTTGAATTTTCTTTTTATGGATATACTCCTGTATTTTTATACTTGAAAGTTTCATACACACAGCTTGAATCTAATCAAGTAATAAGTAAAATAAGTAAGAATATGTGTAATAAGTAATAAGTAAGAATATGTGTAATAACAAAATTATGGTACAATTATTGAAATGCAATATTTAGCTTTTTAGTTTCTTGACCAAATAATTGGAAAAATAAAGAGTGACTGTCTTGAAACTAGATCAAATAATTGGAAAAATAAAGAGTGACTGTCTTGAAACTAAAACTTAAATAAAATGTAAAAAAATATATTAACCAATTGCAATGTATGATCCTTAGTCAGAAACTTATGTCAATAAATTTTTAATATGGCTATTGCTATATCACTATCATGATCATCCTGTTGTTCACCGATTGCCTCGAGCAGACACCAGTAACGTCTCCTTCTTCCTAGCCCTGAGATTTTAAAAAGCCATATTCAATGCTCTTTCAGGGTTAGGAGAATGAGACCCATCATTGTTACTGGTATTTGGCATATTGAGCACGACACGGGAAGTTTGCCAGCCTCTGCCATGCGGACAGGATACTTTCAGTAGCCTGCCGGATTCTCCAAAGGAAAAATGAGATAATATGATGTCACATGGCTGCAAATGCGGCTGAGCGCTTCCAGGAGTTGGTTTTTATAGTCTCTGCATCTTGGCCATTGATGGGACCCACCTGGCACTGGCGGCAGCTGGTGGATGTGATGCCTACCTACTGGAAGATGGGGGATCTGGGTGGAGAAGGCCCAATCCCAATCCGAGCAGGCTTGGAGATCTCAGCCCCAGGACCTGCATGCCTGGGTTCCTCTGCCAGTTCCTTCATGCATGAGGCTTGTCCGGACGTGTGGAAAGTGGTCTCAGCATGGAGGTGGCTAGTTCTGGAGGTCTTCGGCTGCTGGGGCTCTGCTAGGGGTGGGGGAGGGTAGGGAAACTCAACCTGCCTCCCTCCAAGGCGCCCCTGTGAGGACAGCCAGGCGCGGGGGCAGGAGACTCTGATATATTGCTACATAGTAAAATATGAACAAGTTTTTGATTTGAATAGTATGATAATGTTATTATGACTGATTTTAAAGTCCTTATCTAAGAAACATATGTTGAAATGTTTACAAATATTATGTCTCTGACTTATTTATCATAAGTTAAGAATTGTAATAAATAAGATGGAAAGATTCTACACTAAAATATCAAGATGTTTTAATATAGCCATCTTCCAATTTTGGAAAAAAAATAAAATATTTATATTTTATTTATTAATTTAAATATTAAATACAATTATGACTCATTTGCAAAACCCCTTTCAAAATTGGAGCTGAAACAAGAGTATAGTAAGTAGAGCATTTGCTTTGCAAATGGTCAACCTGGGTTCAGTTTCCAACACCACTTATTGTCCTTCAACCTCTCAAGAAGTGATCCCTTAGTACAGAACCTGAAAGGCCTATCATCACTGGGTGTGGCCAACAAACCAAAAATTAAGTTAATTATTGTTTTGATTGCACAAGAGCATTGGAAACTATTTTAAGTTCTTTCTTTTCCTTTGAAATAATTTTTGTGCTATAATTCAGGGTTATATAAAACGCTTAATATCCTTTTAATTTTAATTTTCCATTAAGATAATGCTATTTGGTTACACTTAAAATAAAAGGTAAAAAGGTAAAAGGTAAAGGCCCTCCCGTTGATCGTCAATTTGCTCGAGCGGACCCAGTAACGTCTCCATTGGAGACTTTGTTGTTGCTGTGTTTGGCATATCGAATACTCTCGGTAGCTTGCCGGGCTCTCCGAGAGGGGTGGAGGAATCGAACTCGGGTCGACCATGTTGGCCGCTTGTAAGGCGAACGCCCTACCGCTTTGCTATTTGTATAGTTAAATTGTAGTAAAGGGAGTCAGTTATATTATATTCACATCTGATCAATTAATATATATCTTGTAAATAAGAGCTACTGATTTGGGGGAAAGAAGAGCCTTCCAAGAGGTGCTCAGGAGATTCAGTTATACCATTGACCATTCTCTGCCAAGCACACTGGTGGTTAAACCTAGTAAGCAGTGAGACAGAAGGATGCAAGGATGTGATACTTAGGACACCCTGTGCCAGGGAACTGCAAGGTCAACAGGGAGGTGCAGTAGACTCCAGGGCAGTGCTTAAGTCCTCCAGAGCTGCACAAAGTGATACATAGAGGAACATATGGTACTAAGAATTGAACCCAGGTGTTACATCTCATCAGAGAAATTTCTTGAAAAATGTGAACACAACTTAAACATTTAGATATTTTCTAAATATTTACATTTTTTCTAAATGTAAACTTACTTGTTTAAAAATAAAAGATAATAAATGCAATTCCAGTTAGCTTTTCATTGATTTCCATTTACTGTTAGTTTACTTGGTATAATTTCAGACTGTTTTAACCTTTAGACACTTGATTATGACCATTTAATTTGCAATTTGATACATCTCCTATATTAATTATATATATATATAATTTCCTGCAATGGAAATATTTTTAAAACTTAAGAAACTAGTTTGTTATTTTGAAAAAAGTTTATGTTGCAAGTGATACATAATATTAAAGATAATTTTGTTGTATAATCTTAAAGAGACATTTTACAGCATTTAATTTTTCAAACAATTGTATTTTATAAGCAAAAGGGCAGCTATTGACACTACATCATTGAAACTTGACTGGGAGAGAAGAGTTTTATTTGTTAGGATCATAAGCTTATAAAATAACAGAAATCCTCTGTTGCATATTTTGCCTTTTACTCCCTCTTTTATTGTTTATATGGTTCTTCTCATTGCCTGGATTTTCACTTTGAGATTCATATGCATAACTTTGCTCCGGTTCTCATGCTCACTTCTGTTACCAAGACTTATTGATGCAGTGTTGTGTGTTGTATCCTGGAATTGCCCTAGATCAATTTGATTGAGAACATGTCCCTAGGACATATTTGGTTTAGGAAATGTTAAATACTTACCATTTCACTCATTTTCTGTACCCGTATTGTACCAAAGATAGAGTTACTTATGTTTTCCTTTTGGATTTTCTTCTTCCTTTCAAACTGTGTTGTGACTATTTTTAAAAAATTGATTTATTAAAAAATAAAGATATTCTCGAAAGATAGAAACAAATAACATCTAATATTAATATTCCATAGTTAGTCACAAGGGCTGGAGCTATAGCACAGGGCTGGAGTGATAGCACAGCAGGTAGGGCATTTGCCTTGCACATGGCCAGTCCAGCCAACCTGAGTTACATTCCTCCGCCACTCTTGGAGATCCTGGCAAGTTATTGAGAGTATCTTGCCCTCATGGCAAAGCCTGGCAAGCTCCCCGTGACGTATTCAATATGCCAAACACAGTAACAAGTCTCACAAAGGAGACGTTAGTGGGCCCACTTGAGCAAATCGATGAGCAACAGGAGGACAGGGCTAATTAGCAACATCTCAAAGAACTTTTGTTACTGCTCTTCATAATTAGATATTTACTCAAATCTTTGTGTGGATAAACTATATCACACAGAATGCTGAAGAAATAGTTTGAATCAAAGATAGAAGGTTAGTGATCCTGATACAGAGTACAAGGGTGAAGGCACATGCTTTGCATGTGACCAACCCTGTACATCTTTGTCACTACATGGTTGCCCAAACATTGCCAGGAGCAGTCTCTCTGGTGGCCCAAGTAATCCCCAGCACTGTGGGACCTCACCAGGATGGCAAATTCTGACCCTTGCAATTATCTGCTTGCCTGTTGGCTGCAAATTAGCTTTGAATGTACCTGAGTACCACCACTTGACCACTACTCAAGAGGTAATGAGAAAAAATCGAACATAAATCACCTAAATCTTCAATCTTCATTTACTGATAATGACATTTTAAAATATTACTTAACATTTTTTATCATCAAACATTAAAAAAATGGAATATTTACCTTATATTCTAGACAATTTACCTTATATTCTAGACAATTAAATATACAATGTGGCATATACATTCCTAATAAGCATTAGTCGCTAGTTTGGTTCTGCTTCCAGAAAATGCATAAGTAATAGAAGTCACAAAACTCAACAATATAATCTGAATTGCAGACATAAGAAGTAAAAACTCTGGAGGGTGAGTCAAAGCATCAAAATGAGATTAAGGGATATTTTTTAACGATTTGATTCCATTGGCAAAGTTAGGAAAAACAAAACCCAAATGATACTATATCAAATTAACAATTTCTTGCATAACAGAATAACTTTCTCAGGTGGCTGCAAAAAGCACTGCTCAATGGGAGGAAATATTTGCACACAGCACATCAGACAAAGAATTAATATCCGTGATAGATAAAGCACTCAAAATACTCAATAAATATAAAACAAATAATCCCATCAAAATGAAAGTAGATAAAATAAGCAGACAAGTGAACCAGATGACCTTGATGGACAGGGAGCATGCAAAAGTGGCGGCATTGTTTACTGCCACTTAATAGTAGAGAAATGCAAATCAAAGAAGCTATCATCTCACACATTATCAAGACTATCGTTTGTATAATAAACTGAGAGAAAAAACACTGATGGCAAGGATGTGGTGAAAAAGGAACCTTCAATCAGTTTCTCAAAAAACATAATAGCAGAGATCCCATATGACCCAGAAATTTCCCACTCAAACATTAATTTGAAAGGATCTGTATACCCACTTATGCTCATTGAAAAACTTAGTGTAATAGTAAGGATATGGATACAACATGAATGTCTAATGGCCATTGACAATAAAAAGATAAAGTAGTTGTGGTATTGGGATTGAAGAGATCATACAGCAGCTATGACTTTTGCATTGTTTCAAAAAGACTGAGCTTGATCCCAGAAACTGAGTTCTCTGAGTCCTATTGGGATGGATCCCCCCAAAAATAGCTGTGGTATATGTGCACAAATAAATACAACTCAACTATTAGAAAATACAGCATTTCATTGAAACATGGATGCAACTTCAAACATCAGAGGGAGAAGGACAAACAACCAACAGGTGATCTCACTCGTCTGTGGTATAAAAGAAATGAAACAGAAGCAGCAAACAGTATAGAATGATGACCAACCCTTGAATTAAAAAATTTAGATTAGAAAAAAGGGTACTAAAATTTAGGGGTGAATGAAGAGGGGAACTGGAGAAGACAGAGGAAAAGGTGAAGCATCTTGGCCTCCTTGGGGATGTGAGTTTACTTAAAACATAGTAACTTACAATACTATAGTAATTTACAATATTATAGTAACCTATAATTATATATAACTTATGATTGTAACACTGTATCACTGCCCTCTCATTGTTCATCCATTTGCTCCAGAGGGCCCAGTAACATTGTGAGACTTTTTAGTGTGTTTGGCATACTGAATATGTCACAGGTAGCTTGCTAGGCTTTGTTGGGCAGGGCTGACAAGATACTCTCCATAGCTTGCCAGGCTCTCTGAGAGGGGCGGAGGAATCGAACTCAGGTTGGCCATGTTGCTGCGTGCAAGGCAAACGCCCTACCCATTATGCTATCGCTCCAACCCATCACTGTATAACTTATAATATTATAGTAAGTTACAATACTATAGACACAGACACTGTTAATATGATTTTACCTAAAATACACTGAAATATACTATAAAATTAATAATTTATACTAGGAAATATATTCAAAATTGAATATACTCTTTGGAATAAATTAAAATAGAAGATGACTTGAACAACTGGAACACAGCTTTGCCCGAAGTAATCGTAAGTTTGGTGTCCAACACAGCAATGTTCCTAAGTAGTGCCAGTAATGATCTCCTGAAACCTGTCAGGAGTGGCTAAGACCTCCCCAAATACATAAACTCAAATTACTAGAGTAAAATAATGAGTAATAAAAGGGAACAGGGTGAGTAAGAGTGGGTAAATTAACAGTGGTCAATATTCTGGTGACAGAGTAAATTAGACTACTGATAGTAAGTTAAAAAGCACAGAGAGATGATAAATGTATAGATACCTGAAACCTATACAATGCTATGAAACACCGATACCTTAATAATGAAAATGTATAATACTTTTTAAATTTTAATACATATAACATATATTAATGGTCTAGAATATTGTGTAATAAATTTGGGAAAAGTGTGTTACTATCTTGACATTTTAGAAAAATGAAATCACTACCTGAATTATCTTATTCAATATAACAATGAATTGACAGTCACATCTGAGCCCTCATAATATTCCTACTTTTTCACTGAGCAATTAATTTTAAGCATATTCATTTAAAAATAATTATTTAAAAATGCTTTCAGGGAATCTGGTACTCCGCCAACCCCGTGCACACGCCCCAGGCGTCCTCTGGGACCCTGGGCTGCCCACCATTCCTGAGCCCCTTCCTGTTGTCCAAACACTATGCCGGATTTTTATCCTCTCCCAGGTCAGTGAATAAGCGAAACCTTCCCCACACATGCCCCAGGTTTTCATGCTCTCCCAGGTAGCCATAGTGGGAGTGGCCTCTGCGGAAGTGGGCATGGCGAATTTTGGGCCAGTGGCCGCTCTAGCGGCCTTAGGTAATTACACATACCCAGCAATTTCATGCAACATCTCAGACTCCATACCACCACACAATATGAAGAAACAACGCAAATTCCCACCACGAGGAGATGACAATGAAAAGAGACCAGAAGCCTCATTAGGTGTTACTCACCTAAGGGAGCTCTCTGATAAAGAATTCACATATGAAGTAATGAAGATGTTCAATGAACTCAAAGAAACAGTGACACAGATATGCAGTAAATTAAAGGAGGACATGAAAGAACCAATTGAGAAAATACAGGAAGATATGAAAGCAGAAATTGGAAAGCTACACAAAGAAATGTCATGAATAAAAGATTTGGTACACGAAATAAAAAAAAACTCAGTCTGTGCCCTCAAAGTAGAATGGCTAAAGCTGAAGACAAAATCAGTGAGCTGGAAGATCAGCTGCCGGAAGCCTACAGGCAACAATGAACAATGGCAAGAGACTTCAAAATAGCCCTAGAGTGAATCAGAATCCTACGGGATGATTCCAAGAGGAACAACATTAGAATATTGGACTACCAGAAAGTTAGGGAAACAGTCCCAATGAAAAAAAACATGGTTAAACAAAGCATTGCTGAAAAATTCGCAGAGCTGGACAATGCAGGCATCCAGATTCAAGGAGCCTGAAGTGTGCCAACTAAAAGAAATCCTAACAAAAACACTTCAAGACATATCATAGTCAGAATGATGGATGCCATGGATAGAGACACAATACTGCAAGCAGTGAGGTCTAGAAAGAAATCACATACAAAGGAGCACCCCTTAGATTCACAGCAGACCTATCAGAAGAAACCCTCTATCCCAAAGGCAATGGAGGGATATAGTGACAAAACTCACTGAAATGAACACTTCACCAAGAATACTTTATCCTGCTAAACTCTCAAACTCGAAGGAATGGTACACATTTCATGGATAAACAACAGCTCGGGAACTTCATAGACTCAAAGCCAAACCTAAAAGAGGGCTAAGGGGGCTACTGTAAGAAAAGACAAACCCCTACAAGCACAATAAACACTTACAGAAAGATGACACAAAACCCCATGACAATAATCTCTCTCAACGTCAATGGTCTAAATTCACGAATTAAGAGACACAGAGTGGCAAAATGGATTTATAGAGAGAACTTAACATTCTGCTGCCTACAAAACACGTCTGAACTATCAGAACAAACACAGACTCAAAGTAAAAGGATGTAAAATAACCCTGCAAGCAAACAACTCCCTCAAAAAAGCTGGGGTCGCCTTATTCATATCATAACATAGATTTCAGGTTGAAAAATATTAGAAGGGACAGGAAGGCCATTTTTTATTAATCAAGGGATGTGTACATCAGCAAGAATTCATACTCTTAAATGCATATGCACCCAATGAGGCACCGGTCAAATACCTACAACAACTGCTAACAAACCTTAAGAAGGACATTGCAAGCAACTCAATAATAGTTGGAGACTTCAACACCACCTTATCACCCCTGGACAGATCAAGAAGACTAAAACTCAGCAAGGAAAAAATGGCTCTGAAGGTAGAAAGAGAAGACAGAGGGCTAATAGATCTACACAGGACTTTATACCACCCCAAAAAAGAATACACATTCTTTTCCAGTGGACATGGAACATTTTCAGAATAGACCATGTGCTGGGCCACCTGAATAGTCATATTAATATCAAGGAAACTAAAACTGTAATCAAAAGTCTTCCCAAAAACAAAAGCCCAGATCCAGATGGATTCACTAGTGAATTTTTCCAAACATTTAAAGAGGACCTATTGCCAGTTCTTCTCAAGCTTTTCCAGGAAATTGAAGAAACAGAAGTTCTCCCAAACAGTTTCTATGTAGATCATATCTCTCTAATACCAAAAGGAAACAAAGACAGCATAAGAAAAGAAAACTATAGGCCACTATCCCTGATGAACACAGATGCGAAGATTCTCAACAAAATACTAGCAACTAGAATTCAACAACTCATCGAAAAAGTCATACACCATGATCAAATGGGTTTCATCCTGGGGATACAAGGATGGTTTAACATTTGGAAATCAATCAACATAATCCATCATATCAACAAAAAAGAGATAAAAAACATATGATTGTATCAATAGATGCAGAGAAAGCATTTGACAAGATACAGCACCCATTTATGATGAAAACCCTCGCCAAAATGGGTACAGGAGGGACTTTCCTCAATATAGTCAAAGCCATCTACCAAAGCCTACGGCAAGCATAATCTTCAATGGGGAAAAACAAAGATTCTCCCCTCTAAGATCAGACAAGACAAGGATGCCCACTCTCTCCACTTCTGTTCAATATAGTACTGGATGTACTTGCAATAGCAGTAAGACAAGAAAAAGATATTAAGGGAATTCAGATAGGAAAGGAAGAAATAAAGCTCTCACTATTCACAGATGATATGATACTATATTTAGAAAACACTAAAACCTCTACCGAGGAACTCCTAGAAACAATAGACTTGTATATTAAAGTTGCATGCTATAAAATCAGTACCCAAAAGTCCATCACTTTCTTATATGCAAATGATGAGAGAGAAGAAAGTGACATGAAAAATACAATTGTGTTCACACCTTCTACAAGATCATTGTCGGTGATTTTAATGCCAAGATAGGACCAAGAAGATCAGTCGATGAACTCCACATCGGAACCCATGGCCTGGAATGGAACGAACAAGGTGACAGACTGTCTGAGTTCATCATGTCAACCAAAACCTTCCATGGTAACTCACAATTCCAAAAGGCTGAATCTAAACGTTGGACATGGGAGTCTCCCGATGGACGGTTCCACAATGAAATAGACCACATCATATTCAATTGGCGGTTTTGCCTAACCGATGTTGCTGTTGTCCCAAAATTCCAAACGGGATCAGACCACCGTCTTCTTCGTGCAAAATTCTACCTCACAGAACGAGGAGAAAAGAATGCAAGGTTTAAGAAGAAGACTCCCAGAACAACCACCAACTGGGAACTCTTTGGCTCTGTTGCAGCAACATGGGAAGATGCCGTCATTGACAACATTGATGAGGAATACGATCGAATGATTTAGCACCTCCATGATTGTGCAAGGAATGCCAAGAGAGAGATAACCACAAAAAACCGTCTTTCTTCGAACACTCTTGAACTTATTCGCCAACGTGGCGTGGCACGTGCCTCAGGCAACCACAAGCAAACGTCCGAACTGGCAAAACAGTGCAGAAAAGCCATCAAGGATGACCTCAAAAACAGGAGAGCAACAGTACTGGTAGATGCAGCAGAAGCTGGGAAAAAACATTCGTAATGCCCGCCTGTCCTTCACCAACTACAAAACCAAGATGACTGCCCTCCGACATCATGATGGATCTATCACATCTTCCAGAAGGGCAATGGAGAAGATTATTCATGAATTCTACTCAGATCTCTTTAATAGCCTCATCCACTTGCCAACATACCACATACCACATGATGGATATGTCGTTCCCAATGTTCTCCCTTCCGAAATCCAACATGCCATCTCGTCGGTAAAGAAACAAAAAGCACCTGGCCCAGACAAGATCAGACCTGAACACCTGAAGAACTTACCATCAGTACTCATCAATACATTAGCTCGACTCTTCACACGCTACCTGTCTGAATGCAAGGTTCCATCCCAATGGAAAACCAGCAAGACTGTACTACTATACAAGAAAGGAGACATCCACGACATTGGCAACTATCGCCCAATCTGCCTATTGTCTGTCATCTACAAACTATTCACTCGAGTCATCCTGAATAGGATTAGCAGAACACTAGATGAAGAACAACCATGTGAACAAGCTGGATTCCGAAAAGGATTCAGTACCATCGACCATATCCACACAATAACCAAGCTCATTGAGGTATCTCGGGAGTTCAAGATGCCGCTCTGTCTAACGTTCATTGATTTAAAGAAGGCCTTTGATTCTGTTGAGACGGAAGCGGTCATGGAAGCACTAGCCAATCAGGGCGTACAAACTCAATACATCAGGATCCTTCGTGAGCTCTATTGCGGATTCACTACCAAGATCTCACCATTCTACAAAGAAGTAATCATCCATATCAAGAGAGGCGTTCGGCAGGGTGATACCATTTCACCAAAACTCTTCAGTGCCACCCTCGAGAACATCATGCGACGACTAGAATGGGAAAACATGGGAGTGAAGATAGATGGTCGGCAACTACACCACCTCCGCTTTGCTGATGACATCGTTCTAATAACACCAAACATCAGCCAAGCGGCACAAATGCTTGCGGACTTTGACCGTGAGTGTGGAAAGGTCGGACTACAGCTGAATCTTACGAAGACAATGTTTATGAGAAACAGCCTTGTTCCTGACGCTCCATTCGCTCTCAACGGAACCACCATCTCCGAATGCAACAGTTATATATACTTAGGTCGAGAAATCAACATGATGAATGACCTGGCACCTGAGTTACGCAGGAGGAAGAGAGCGGCTTGGAATGCCTTCAAGAGCATTGAAGAAATAACTAAAAGGACAAAGAACCTCCAACTACGAGCACATCTCTTTGATTCCACTATTCTTCCTGCATTAACATATGCCTCAGAGACCTGGACCCTACGAAAACAGGATGAGAACACTATTCGGGTCTCTCAAAGAGGAATCGAAAGAACTATGCTTGGAATATCACGATTCACTCAAATGAGAGATAGAATCTGGAGTTCTGATCTTCGTCAACGCTCAAGAATCAGAGACGCTGTCTCATTTGCCAAGACATCAAAAATCAGATGGGCTGGACATGTAATGAGGTTTACAGACAACCGCTGGACTAGAGCCATTACTGATTGGATTCCACGAGACATCAAAAGATCACGTGGACGCCCACCTATAAGATGGTCAGACTTCTTCGTCAAGACCCTAAATGATCGGTTTGAGGCTCTACATGTTCCTAAAACGAACAGATACCATTGGGCTACACTAGCACGCAACTGGGATGAATGGAGACGTTACTGGCACCCGCTCGAATAAATCGATGAATAACGGGGATTAAGTGATTAAGTGATTAAGTTCATAATCGTGCCCCAGAAAAATCAAGTACCTAGGAATCAGCTTAACTAAGGATGTAAAACACCTGTACAAAGAAAAATACAAAATGCTACTTCAGGTTATAATAGAGGACACAAGAAAATGGAAAGATATACCCTGCTCATGAACCTGGAGGATCAACATTGTCAAAATGGCAATACTCCCTAAAAGCATTGTATAAATTCAGTGTGATCCCTATAAGGATACCCATGGCATTCTTCAAAGAAATGGAGCAAACACTCCTGAAATTTACATGGAACAATAAGCCCTCACAAATAGCTAAAGCAACACCTGGGAAAAGGAAAATGAAAGAATCAACCTCCCCAACCTCAAACTCTATGACAAAGCAGTAATAGTTAAAACAGCATGATACTGGAACAAAGGCAGAGCCACAGACCAATGGAACAGGGTTGAATATACTGACACCTCCTCCCAAATATATGATCATCTACTCCTTGATAAGCAAGCAATAAATGTGGAGCAAGGAAAGCCTCTTTAACAAATTGTGCTGGCAATACTGGACAGCTACATGCAAAAAAGTGGGCTCATATCTCTACCTAACACTATGAACAAAAGTAAGATGAAAATGGATTAAAGACCTTAACATCAGACCAGAATCCATAAGGTATATTGAAGACAAGGTTGGCAAAACCCTCCATGACTTTGAAGTGAATGGTATCTTCAAAGATGACATGCCACTGGCCAAGCAAGTGAAAACAGAGATAGAAAATTTGGACTATCTAAAAATAAGTAGCTGCTGCACCTCAAAAGAAACAGTGACTAAAATACAAAGACAGACTGCAGAATGGGAAAGGATATTTGCCAATACCCATTTGATAAGGGGTTGATATCAAGGCTATACAAAGCACTGGTTGAACTCCACAAGAAGAAAACATCTAGCCCCATCAAAAAATGGGACAACAAATGAACAGAAACTTTCTCAAAGAGGAAATCTGAATGGCTAAAAGGCACATGAGAAAATGCTCTACATCATTAATCATCAGGGAGATGCAGATCAAAACAACAATGAGATATCATCTCACACCACAGAGACTGGACCACATACAAAAGAACAAAAGCAACCGGTGTTGGCACGGATGTGACGAGAAAGGGACCCTCCATTGCTGGTGGGAATGCCGACTGGTTCGGCCCTTTTGGAAAACTGTAAAGATGATTCTCAAAATATTAGAAACTGAACTCCTTTTTGACCCAGCAATACCACTCCTGGGAATATATCCTGTAGAGGCAAAAAAGTACAATCGAAAAGAAAAGTTGGCCTACTGGGAGCTCAGGAAAACTGGGCCTGGATTTGAAAGGATGGGCCAGTGATGAAATCATAATACAGCAATGATGGCTTCAGTGAGTAAAGACTCTCTACTGAACAGAGCGCTTTCAGTAAATCGTTGTCCTAAAAGCAACATGATTGGCAGATTGCCACAAATGTGTGTGGGAGGAGTGAGGACGGGTGTAGAAGGGAGTTAGGATAGAGAAGGAACCAGTATGACAATATTAATTGGAAATTATCACTCTGGACAAGAATTTAGTGTTGAATGTAGGTCAAGGAATATGCATGATAACCTTTCAGTACCTGTATTGCAAACCATAATGCCCAGAAGGAAAGGAAGGAGAGGGGAGAGGGAGAGGGAGAGAGAGAGAGAGAGAGAGAGAGAGAGAGAGAGAGAGAGAGAGAGAGAGAGAGAGAGAGAGAGAGAAGAAAAGTGCCTGCCACAGAGGCAGGAGGGAGGGACAGAAGAAAAACTGGGGATGCTGCTGGTGGGAAACGCAACGCACACTGGTGAAGGGACAGATACTGGAGCCTTAGATAACTGAAACCCAATCATGAACAACCGTAACTGTGTATCTCACTGTGTATTTATTTTTACTAAAAATATTTTTTAAAAAAGTAAAAATATAAAGGTGAATAGATGAAGAGAAAAAAATAAAAATGCCATCAGTTCTAATTTCCATAGGTCTTATAACTTACTTTTTGAAGGAACTCGGAGATTAGCAAGGACCACTTCCAGGGAGTCAGCCTGGACTCTGAGTACGTAGCTTGTTCTTGTCTCATAATCCAGAGGAGCATTAACGTAGATAACGCCCGTGATGTTATTAATCCCAAATTTATCTAGAATTAAGATATAGTCCCTAAGTCATTTATTTTCTTCACATTATAAGGAAAATGAATTCTCTATATAACACTGTGAGTAAAACACACAAAACAAATCAATAAATATATATGTGTAAGTATGATTCACAAAGACAACAAAATATGAATTTTTAAATTTGTTACAGATCTTTCATTTAAAAATGTGTGGTTTGGGCCACATCTAGATGTGTTTTTAATAATTACTACTGGCTCTGTGCTCAGACATCACTCCAGGCAGTGCTCAAGAGACCATATATAGTATTGGGGATAGAAACAAGGTTGTGCATGTACAAGACAAGAGCCATACCACATGTACTATCTCTGGCCTTTGCCTCATCTTGAAAGAATAAATCACAGGGTTTTCCTAAGAAAATATAGCATTTTTATATGTCCCTTACTCTTTTGAGCTCTCACTGGAAATCAGTATATTCATGATCATTTTAATCTGGGAAGCAATAAAAACCCTAGATTAAGAGAATCCACAATATACAGGCTTTCAGAAATTAGGTTTTAAGAAATCAATTGAATTCTGCTTTAAATGAGTATTTTGTGTACTTACTATGTAATCATATATATGGATAGATATACATACATATATAAATTCAAGATATTTTTATCATGTATGTTTAATGTTCTTCTAAAATTGCTTTATTGAACAAACAGATAACTTTTTCTAAAAATCCTTTTAGGAGTTATTTTCTAAAGGATGCTGGTTATTTAGAAAAACTGCTTGATACTCTAAATATCATAAAATAATTTATGCACATATAATTTTAAATAAATTTATACATGTATGTTTGAAAGTTGAGCCTGGAGTCCAAGGTGATGTCAAGTGATCATCCATGTTAAGAGAGGGGTTCGGCAGGGTGTTACCATTTCACCGAAACTCTTCAGTGCCACCCTCGAGAACGTCATATGATGACTGGATTAGGAAGGAATGGGAGTGAAGATAGATGGTCAAAAACTACACCATCTCTACTTTACTCATGACATTGTTCTAATAACACTAAACATTAGCAAAGTGGCACAAATGTTGGTTGACTTCGACCATGAGTGTGGAAAGGTTGGACTGCAGCTGAATTTCATGAAGACAACATTTATGAGAAACAGACTCATTCCTGACGTTCCATTAGCTCTCAATGGAATGAACATCTCCGAATGTAGCAGTTATGTGTACCTAGGTCAAGAACTCAACATGACAAATGACCTGGCACCTAAGTTGTGCAGGAGGAAGAGAGTGGCTTGGAATGCCTTCAAGAGCATCAAAGAAATAGCTAAGAGGATGAAGAACCTCCGACTCTGGGCACATCTCTTCTATTCCACCATTCTTCCTGCATTAACATACTCCTCAGAGACCTGGAACCTATGAAAACAAGATGAGAACGCTTTTCGGGGCTCCCAAAGAAGAATCGAAAGAGCTAGCATTGGAGTATCACGCTTCACTCAAGTGAGAGAAAGAATCCGGAGTTCTGACCTCTGTTAGAAATCAAGAATCAAGGATGCTGTCTCGTTTGCCAAGGCATCGAAAATCAGACGAGCTGGACACGTAATGGGATTTGGAGATGACTGCTGGACTAGAGCCATTACCGACTGGATTCCACGGGACGTCAAAAGATCCTGTGGTACCCACCTATGAGATGGTCAGACTTCTTCGTTAAGATTCTGAACGATCGGTTTGAGGCTTTACGTATTCCTAGAATGAGCAGGTTCCATTGGGCTACACTAGCATGTGATAGGGATGAATGGTGATGTTACTGGCACCCCCTCAAGCAAATCAATGAGTAATGGGTTGTCAAGTGATCAAGTGATATTTGAAAGTCAAATTGAGCATAGTAGTGATACAGCATTTTAATCTTGCACTTGCCATATAATTTTTCTCATTTTAGTTTTCTCCGTTGTATTTATCTTTATGTAATTACTGACTTTTATTAGTTGAAAACCATTTATTGCCTTCTTTCTCTTATTAGGCTGTTAAATTATTTGATGCAAGTGTTCAGGACTTAAGAGCAACAAGTACCCAGGGTCATCCTCTGGACCATGATTAAGGTACATGTACCCAAAGCTACTGTTCTATGTTTCTGTTCAGGTCCTTTGTTCTCTTGTGAGCTTCTTTAATGCCTGCCTGCATGTTCATGACACTAACTGGCAAAAAATTGCATGTCCTTATTTAGAAGAGACTCCCCATATCCATCTTTGATATGCTGAACTATCAATAGTCCTGGAGTGCTGCACTGCATTGCTAGTAAACCTTGAGAATCAATTGTCCACTGTTCTCAATGAATTCTTGCAATTTGCCTCTGGACCACATAAACTGTGGGGGAAAGTGTGGGTTCAGGTACTGACAGCACGGTTATCTAGTACGCTTGCTGCTGTAGTATGAAAGGGTAAAAGAATCCTTAGTATATTAATAAATACATCAAATGCTGAAATAATCATTTTTAGCTGAGAGGAGATAATACAGTCACTGTTATCTTCAAGGAAGAAAAGAAAAATCATAGGCGTTATAACAGTAGATTGACGATTCATAACTTCAGTCAGTTATTGGATATCCAAGAAAAAGGAAAGTTTACTAATACTTAGGAAGACATCATAGCAGCAGAGCAGAAACAAAGAAAAAAAGGCAGTAAATGAAGTTAGGTTCTGAAAGCATGGGTCTAATAACGGGGAGGGGCAGTGGGGCTGAGAGGGTCGTGAAGGGCCGGTGGGTCAAGATGAAGAGATATTGGCATATTGGTCGAGGTAACTTTGCCCTGAAAAAACAAAGCTTTTACAATCTTAAAGGTAAAGGCCCTCCCGTTGATCATTGATTTGCTCAAGCGGGCCCAGTAACGTCTCCATTGGAGACTTTGTTGTTACTTTGTTTGGAATATCGAATACATCATGGGGAGCTTGCCAGGCACTGCCGTGCAGGCGAGATACTCTCGGTAGCTTGCCGGGCTCTCCGAGAAGGGCGGAGGAATCGAACTCAGGTCGGCAATGTTGGCTGCGTGCAAGGCAAACGCCCTACCGCTGTGCTATCACTCCAGCCCTATTTACAATCTTATAAACCAAAATTACCTCAGTGAAATAATTAAAAACTCAAGTAAGATATTGAACATCTGCTTCAAACATAACAATTTTGCTAATATTAGTCATTTAAATACCTCTCACGAAACTTCATGATTTCATTACAACCAATAAGATGATTGTTATTAAATATTGAGTATTTGTGTATTTAACAAATGTACATTAACTATTGCCTTGCTGTACAAAGTATAAAATTTAAAAAATGAGGAAACATGATGTGTAAATAATAGCTGAAACAAACATCCTAAAAACGTTACAAACAGTATAAAAAAACTGAGCTGGTTCTCAGGACCTAAAGGCTCCTAGTACTGCCAGAAACCGCCAGGTTCCGAGATTGGTTTGTGTGCCTCTGGGATCATGGCTGTTCTGGAGCCGGAGGAGCCATTCGTGGGTGACAACTTGGGGTCTCATCTGGGTGGGGAGAAGGGCCGGTCCCACACCCCATCCCATGAGCCTGCATCTCTCATCATTGCAGACTCATGCCTCAGTCCAACAGGCTCTGAAAGATGGGGGTCACCATGCTGCCGCTGCAGGTAAAAGGCAGAAGGGACAACGCCCTTTCCCACCCAGGGTGGCACAGGGCCATGGCTTAATTCACAGCGGCTTCTGGCAAAAATGCTTCTGGACCATGAATTGAGCTTCGGCAGCACAACATCATGTGCTCTTCATTATTAGCAGTAGAAAACAAACTATCTCTTGATGCCTTTTCAGCAGGTCTGATTGTTGGGGGGAAATTCCAAATAATAATTGTGGGTGTTTTGTCAAAAAATTGAATGTAATCAAAGTAGAGAGAGAGTAAAGTGTCACATGCCGCACAAGCATGGGGGGGGGGGGGTGTGATGAGGGGTATATACTGGGGTTCTTGGTGTTGGAACATGTGCCTTGGTGAAGGGATGGGTGGTGTTTGGTCATTGCGTGACTGAGACTTAAACTTGAAAGCTTTGAATCTGTTCTCACGGTAATTCAATAAAAATAATTTTAAAAAATCCTCCTATTAGTGAAGTGGTCAATATAGAAAACTCAATGATTTATTTATCTATTCCATTTTTATGTACCTATTTTATATTTATTTTCTGTATCATATTTCAAATTTGAAAGTTGAACTGCCTGTATCACACATGGTTTTTATTATGGATGTGACTCTTTAGTCATTTTAATAATTTATAATATAAATTTTTCAGGATTATATTAAATACTTTGCTCGAGTGGGCCCAGTAATGTCTCCATTGGAGACTTTGTTGTTACTGTGTTTGGCATATCGAATACGTCACGGGGAGCTTGCCAGGCTCTGCTGTACGGGCGAGATACTCTTGGTAGCTTGCCAGGCTCTCCGAGAGGGGCAGAGGAATCGAACTCGGGTCGGCCTTGTTGGCTGTGTGCAAGGCAAATGCCCTACCGCTGTGCTATCGCTCCAGCTTATTAAATGATGTAAGGATTACATCATTAGAAAGTGACTAATATAGATAATGATTGTAACAAAAGAAAAAAGAATTATTTAATTATTAATTATTTAATTATTTAATTATTTACAATACAGCACTACTAAATGATAGGAAAGAAACCAATTTTAGAATTGGCATTTTATAGTTCCTGGTGGAAAAAAAATATTAAGAATTTTGCTACTGTCACTCTTTTTAATCACTTTGAGCACATATTTACTAATTATATTTGTTATATTTTTATTAGAAAAAATCACATCAATTCAGTGGGGCCAGAAAGTATAGCAGGCAGGGAGCTTTTTGGGTTTAAACCATGGCACACCATATTATTCCCAGAGTATCATCATGAATGATCCCCTAGTACAAAGCCAGGATTAATCCCTTAGCACATCCAGGTGTGGCCCCCAAACAAAACAAAACAAAACAAACAAACAAAAAAACTCAATCTGAAGCAAAGTGAAAACTGTATATTTATTTACTTATGAAACATATTGAACATATTGAAACTTTACTCACCCTCTTCATTTCCTGAAACAATGGAATATACAATACTCTGATTGATAGCAGCAGCAGAAATAACACCAACCACAGTTCCTCTGGTAGCAAGTTCGCTTACTGGTGGAGGTCTGAAAATTTAGAGAAGAAAACTGACTTTTTATTGCTCGCTTTGGATCTTTCACTCAATATTATCAATATTATCAATATTCATTCAATATTAATTTATTTTCGTGTTAATAATACTGAGGTTTTTAAGGAAATAGAATCTTCAAAGTACAACTATAGCAAATTACATTTTAAAATGTAAATGAGTGTGATTAAAAATATTTTGTCGCTTGCATGTTTTTAATAGAGCAAAACTTCAAGTACGCAGATCTTTGTGACTGAAAACACCAGGCCTTCTAGAGTCAGGATGGGCTACCTTCCCACACTTCACTGTACTTCCAGAAGACCTGGCAGTCACACACATATCTTATCACTGCCACCATGTAAGTTCATTTATAGGCCTTATTACACCAGACTTATAAATAAACCTCAAAGAGCAAAAAAATTGACAGGAACAAAAATTTTAATGTCTGTATCTTATGAGAATGTTCATATTCATAATTACACCAACATAAACAAGCTAATTAATTTGAAAACAGATCTTTTACACATTAATTTACTAAATATTCCAGTCAGTTAAGTCTGACAAGCTTTCCACTGTCGAAAAAAAATCACTTCCAACCATAAGAGCCTCAGCTAAATCACCAGGATTTCCTGGCACCAAAACAGCAATGCATCCTCAGCCCTTACACTGAGCTGCAGGCTCATCTTGTTGAGAATTGCTGGGAGGATTCTGGGTCTCCGAAGCATAACTTGGGAGCCCTCTCCTCCCAAATAAACTTAGTTACAAAAATTACAAATTTAAATCATATTGGTTCATTTTTCTGACTCTTTGAGTTATCGTTACCTCCATTAAAATAACTTTTGGATATTGTAGAGAAAATTTTAGGTTTGTAGAAAAGCTGAACAGAAAGCCTACAAATCCCACAATTGCTCTTCACTAGTAGTTCCCCTATTACTAAAATCTTGTATAAAGATTGAGATGAGGGAGGAAGACATAGGGCAACAGACAGGGTACTTGCCTTGCCTGAAGCTGTCCAAAAATCATCCCCTGAGCACTGCCAGAGTCATCCTAAGTACAGAATTAGGAGTAAGTTAAGGGGTAAGCCCTGAACACTACTGGATGTGCCCTGGCATGTTCCCCCCAACCCTCCCCCCCCAAAAAAATAAAGAAACTGCTATGAAAAAAATAACAGGAAAAAAATCAAAGACAAGACTTAGTGTTTCTGACTAGTGAAAATAGCCTAAAACCGTTCTTCCTCCTTCTGGGAATGGCTCAGTGATCAGTCCACAGATGGAAAACTGTAATGAAGATTATTTGTACACATAGGGGTTGAAAGCAGACACAAAGAATGTTGGACAAATTGAAATTCTCCCTCCTGGCTATTCCCTTTCCCTCCTCTGCACTAGGAACACTGTGATTGGTTGTGGTTTTTATCTTCTGGTTGCTCTTTTCATCTTCTTCGCACATAAAAATAAAGTCAAATTCTAACACTAACACCACAGCGTCATTTTAGGAAAACAAAAGAAACTAGAGAAGATGCAAAAGGAGACAAATACTTCAGGCTGCCTTTGTGAAATTAATAAGGAATTGCTTTAAAAAACGGTTGTTCCAGAAGAAAAACAAAGGACAGAATTGGAGGAGGCAACAAATAATTGAAAACAGATATCATAATGGAACTAAAGAAAGTTTGAGAATCTCAAATAAAATTGAATAAGTTTAACCTTAAATAAAAAGGAGCACGTGGACATCTTCACCAAAGAAACATTCCAGAGATGCTGAGTCAGAGGAGAAATTCTGGGGTAGTATAACAAGTAGACTCCATACTTAGGGTAAAGAACATCAGAAATTCAAGATGAAATAAAAGTAAATACTTAACAAGCCAGAATCTGACAGACAAGTAAGATGAGGTGGGTATGAATATGATATATGAGAAATAGACTCCATTAGAAGGAAAACTATGAAGATACAGAAATTCTAGAAAAGGAAGAGAGAGAATGGGATGATAGACATCAATTATAAAATCAATAGTTTAGAATTCTCAAACTGAAGCAATAGGATTTCTCAACCATAGAATTTTCATGAATTAAAGAGAGAGGGAGGGAGGGAGGGAGGCAGGGAAGGAGGAAGGAGAGAAAGGAAGAAAGGAAGGAAGGAGAGGAAGGAAGGAAGGAAGGAAGGAAGGAAGAAAGGAAGGAAGGAAGGAAGGAAGGAAGGAAGGAAGGAAGGAAGGAAGGAAGGAAGAGAGGAAGAGAGATAGAGAGAAAGGGAGAAGGAAGGAAGGAACGAAGGAAGGGAGGGAGGAAGGAAGGAAGGAAGGAAGGAAGGAAGGAAGGAAGGAAGGAAGGAAGGAAGGAAGGAAGGAAATAAGCAAGCAAGCAGGCTGGAGAGATAATTCAGCGGACCCAGCAAGCACTTGTGCACGAGGTTCATCCACTTCTCCTTTTTCTCATATTTAATATACTATCGTTCTCCTGTAGATTTGGACCCGTGGCTCGGGGTGGGGGGGATTAAGGGGGGGAAATGACAAGCCAAAGGTCACACAGCACCCACTGAGTGAACTCAAAGTCGCTTTCTGTTTCTTGGGGAAGTGGCGGCTGTCATGCCCAGCTGCATGGGAACACTGTTGGCCAAAACTGAACCCTCGTGGCTTCAGACTGGATCCCTCGACCCGACGCCTCGCAATACCTAGAGCCTGAGACGGGCGAGAGCAGAGAAGAGCGAGCGGGAGGCAGGGAACCCCATGCCACAGAAATTATTCTCCCACTTGGGTGCTGGAGTCAAGGTCCCACTGCGGGTCTCTCCTGCAGAGCCCCCCACGGGGAATGGGGACTCGCGCTGGCCTTAGCCCAGCTCCGGCCCCCACCTCTGCGCCCCCAGACCCTTCCAGGACCCTCCAGCTTGACCCCAAGCCCAGCCGCCCTTCCCTCCCCGCCCTCTAACGGCAGCCCCACGAGTGTCTTCCGACCCCAGCCAGGCTCCCCAGCCAGGCTGTGAGCCCAGGGAGACCGAGAACCACTGAAAGCACGTGGGGAAAGTGAAACCAGGCCCCGATGTGGCTTAGGACTTATGGGGCACAGCCAGGCACTGACATGTTCTCAGGTCTTCTGGGCGTTTCTAACCTGCTAAAATGTGATAGCACAGCCCTAGGGCATTTGCCTTGTAGGCAGCCAACCCAACCAACCGGGGTTCAATTCATCCGCCCCTCTGGGAGGGCCCGGCAAGCTACTGAGAGTATCTCACCCCCATGGCAAAGCCTGACAAGCTCCCCGTGATGTATTAGATATGCCAAACACAGTGACAACAAGTCTCAGTTTGTTGTGAGACATTACTGGTGCCCCCTCGAGCAAATCGATGAACAACGGGAGAACAGTGCTATATTTATAAATCCAAATGACCTACAGTAATATACATCATTGTTAAACCATCAAAAGTCAAAAATACATTGTAGGAGGACTAGGTATGATCTCAGGCACCAGATCCTACCCCCATATCCTTGCCCTCAGACACATTGTTGGGAGAGTTTCTCAAGCATAGATCTACTAGTAACCTGTTAGTACTGCCAAATGTATCCTCAAACAGCAATAAAAGAAAACAAAAATGTCAACGATAAAATATCAGATTGCTAGGAGAAAGTCAAAAGTAACATACAAAGGAACCTCTATTGTGGTTTCAGCAGAATTCTCTCAGTGGAATACCTATAAACTACAAGAGAGTAGGGGTCTTATTCACATGAGTAATGTATAAAAACTTCCAGCCATGGCTGGAGAAATAGTACAGTGGGTAGGGTTCTGACCTTGAACACATCTTAACTGGGCTTGATCCCAGCACCCCATAGGATTCCACAAGTCTGCAAGAGTGATCCCTGAGCACAAAGTCAAGAGTTAGCCTTGAGCATTGCCAGATGTGGTCCTCAAACCAAATTAATTAATTAAAATAAAGGTTTCCATCAAACAATAAAATACCTTTTGGAGTTATAATTCAAATATGAAGAAGAAATAAGGGTGTTTTGAGACAAGCTAAAAAGTAATAGTGCTTACTTATATCAGTACTATCTTAGTGTGTTCTATTTTATGTGCTTGATGAAACTGCTTGTATTTCAATTTCAACGGGCTTCAGCAAATATATATTGCCATATATGCACTATGATAGCATAACACAGAACATGTCCAGTGGCCAAAAAAAACTTATATCCTTCAATTTATCCCTCTATTGAACCCCTGGAAACCACTTGTCATTTTCTGCCTTTTCCAATATCATATACTTGGAATTATATATGGTTGTCATTTTGAACTAACTTCTTTCTATAGCAGTAGGTCCTTGAGGTTCACAAAGTGTTTGTGTCTTTGAAACATTTATCCTGAATTATATTACTTGGTATGGTTGTGCCTCAAATTACTACACTTTATAAAGAATAAAAGAGAAGGAAACACCAAGTCAAGGATGATTGGAGGACTTGCTCGGGATGCGAGATGCGTGCTGAAAGTAGACTATAGACCGAACACGAAGGCCACTCAAAACCTCTATTGCAACCTACAATACCATAAAGGAAAGAGAGATCAAAAGGGAATGCCCTGCCACAGAGGCGGGATGGGGTGGGGGAATAGGGAGGGGAGTGGGAGGGCTACTGTGATCATTGGTGGTGGAGAATGGGCACTGGTGGAGGGATGTGTACTCGATCATTGTATAACTGAAACCCAAGCATAAAAATTTCTAAGTCTACAACTGTACCTTATGCAGTTTCACTAATAAAATAAATAAATAAATAGGAAAAAAAGAAAAAACTAAACAAAGTAATCTAAAATGTATTGTTTAAAGTAAATATTTGCAGATAAAAATGTTGCTGAGAAATACTAACTGGCACATTTGTTCATATGCAAAATTTATACAGCATGATACTTTTATAAAAAGTATCTTTTATGACATCTTTTATGACATCTTATTATCTCATTCCTACTTTGGACAAACTTGCAGGCTATCGAATGTAGCCTGCCCACAGGGCAGAGTCTGGCAAACTCCCCATGGGATACCAAATATGCCAAATACCAGTAATAATGATGGGTCTCATTCTCCTAAAGAGCCTTGAATATAATCTCAGGATTAGGATGAAAGAGACGTTACTGGGGCCTGCTTGAGGCAATCGACGAATGATGAAATGAAATGAAATGATACTTTTATAGATATTTATAGCATATGGCAAGTGTATATTTAACAGTTAATAGAAACAATTAGTGGATAGTTCACATTTTAATTTTATATTTGAAAACTTTATTATAATAAATCTCTCAATTAAGCATATTTTTAAGATATCTGTGTCATCTGTATATTGGTAATTACATAATTTGCAGTTTCTAAAATGTTAGACCTAGTTTCTGTAGTATAAATATAGATGAAACAATTATTCAGCAATTTAAAACGTACTTTTATTGTCAGGTTCAAGAAGTAACAATAAAAATATAAGCCATTTGTTGCATAAAGCTCCTAATTATTTTAAATGCTGTGAAATTTTTAGGACATAAAAGTGTTTGGAAATAGATGTTATAAAATTTCATTGGGATTCAATCTGGTTCTCTTACCGTCTTTCTAACAGTGGTAGGGCGTTTGCCTTGCACGCAGTCAACATGGCCGACCCAAGTTCGATTCCTCCGCCCCTCTCGGAGAGCCCGGCAAGCTACCGAGAGTATCTCGCCCGCACGGCAGAGCCTGGCAAGCTCCCCATGACGTATTCGATATGCCAGACACAGTAACAACAAAGTCTCCAATGGAGATGTTACTGGGCCCGCTCGAACAAATTCAATATATTTGCAAATCAGTACCAATTAAGTAACTTTTTTTACACCTATTATGAGGTAATTTAATGGAAACAAGAGGAAAATAAAATACCCACTGGAAGCTCATATCACTTGTAACCTTGGAGGAATTGCAAAAGGAAGACTTTACATATGTAACAAAGAAAAACAGTTTTTAAAAGAAATGAATCAGGATAAAGATTTCATTTTTGCTAGAATTCTTAGGACAGATTTTTGATAGGAAAAGTAAAGTAACAAATTTTTAGGTGCTGTATTTTACACATTTTTAAATATATTTACTCTCATCGTTGAGGCTTGTTTTAATTCAGACTCAAAAGGGCTTAAAGACACAAAAATACAAGTCCTGAATAATAAGTTTCATGTCCAGAAGCCACTTGAAAGCTTAATTCATAATCTAGAGTATTTATTATTCTCAGTAACAGATTTTATGAAATCCCTCAGAATCATTGGTTTTCCTCTTTAAAACAATAAGAATATGAGAGAGAAACAGAAGTTAAAGTAATTCCATTAATAATTTCAACTCCAAAAATCAAGTACCTGGGAAAAAGTGCAAAAAAAAAAGAAAAAAAAGGGGGGTGTGTGTGAAATTTTCAAACAAACAAAACTAACCAATTAAAAGAATAAAAGAAGACAAAATAAATTGAAACATATTCATGGAAAAATGGAAAAATGGCAGTCCTAAACAAGGCACTGTATAGACTTAACACAATCCCCACACAAATACCCATACATATTTTAAATATATAGTCATAATACTGTTGATACATTGAGAGTAATAAAACATTCAAAATTAAAAAAGAAATTCTAGGGGAAAAATGAAGAGAGGATGCTTCTCTTTCTCAACATTAAATTATCTTATAGATTCACTCGGGCTGAGATTCATGCACGAGTGAAGACCCACAGAACCACATAAGTGGAACTTTGTGACCTTGGACTCCAGGCTCAACAGGACCCAGGAACAGAGATCCTCTGCCTGCTTCCACCAATCTCCGGTGACCCAGGGATCACACCCAAAAGCCCCACCCTGCTGGTACCAGATCAATACCTCATTGGCTGAACCTTCACTACCTCCACTACCTCCACTACCTCCAGCCACCCCGACACTCCAGGCTGCTTTTTGGGTTGCGCGGCCGCAAATCTGCCACATGACGCATCATAAGACACTTAATACCCATCTTCCAAGAATACAGCACTATATTTGATGGGGTTTAAATATGGTTTGAACGATGGAAACATCTTCAAGAGCTATTAGAATCAACCCTAAAAGCCTCTATACCTCTCGGAAAGCCTGGCAAGCTACCAAGGGCATCCCGCAAGCAAGGCAGAGCATGGCAAGCTATACGTGGGGTATTCGATATGCCAAAAACAGTAAATACAATGGGTCTTGTTCCCTTAACCATGAAAGAGCCCCCAATACGGCAGTGTTAAGGATGAGGAAGGAGAGCTGATAAAATCTCAAGGCCGAACTAAGCTGCCAAAACGAATAAGAACTAAAATGACTGTCTGTGCTTTCAATGCACATATGCTAGCATCAGATGCATCCATTGAGGACCTGATGATGCAAGCGCAAAAAATCAAGTATGACATCATTGGTCTGACCAAGATGAGAAGGCATCAACCACATCATGCCGTTTTCGAAAATGGAGAACTATTCCTCGTAACATGCAACAAAAGAGCCATCAGTGGTGTTAATGTCCTTATCAACACAAACTTGGCCATGAGCATTGATTCATTCGAATGCCTAACAACCTGAATCAGACGATTACACTTGAATAGATGAGGCTCACTTTTGGTAGTTTCTATCTTCATTGTCTACACACCAATATCCAATTATGATGAAGGAGAAATTGAGAAGTTCTACATGGAGCTGGAGAAGTTCTATCAAGAGGACCACACCTTCTACAAGATCATTGTCAGTGATTTTAATGCCATGATAGGACCGAGAAGATCGGCCGAAGAACTCCACATTGGGACTCATGGCCTAGAATAGAATGAACAGGGTGAGAGATTATCTGAGTTCATCATGTCGACCAAGACCACCCATGGTAACTCACAGTTCCAGAAGGACGACTATAAACGGACATGTGAGTCTCCTGGTGGTTCCACAATGAAATTGACCACATCATATTCAATCGATGATTTTGCGTCACCGATGCAGCTGTTGTTTCAAAATTCCAAATGGCATCACACTACCATCTCCTTCATGCAAAATTCTACTTCATGGAGCAGGGAGAAAGGGCTGCAAAGTTTAAAAGAGAACGACTCCAACTGGAAGCTCTTTGGCATTATTGTGGCAATATAGGAAGATGCATTATTGACCACATTGACAAAGAATATGATTGACTGGTTCAGCACCTCCACGATTGAGTGAGGAACGCAGAGAGAGAGAGATAGTCACAAATAGACGCCTGTCTTTGAAAACTCTTGAGCTCATTCGTTAATGTGGCTTGGTAACCCCAGGGAACCACAAGCGAACATCCAAGCTTGCAAAAAAGTGCAGAGAAGCGATAAAGGAAGACCTCAAAGAGAGAAGAGCAGCAGTGCTGGCCAATGCAGCAGAAGTAAGGAAAAGTATTCGCAATGCCCATCTGTCCTTCACTAACTACAAGACCAAGATGACTGCCCTCTGACGTCCTGATGGATCTATCACATATTCCAGAAGGGCAATGAAGAAAATTATCCACTACTTGGATCTCTTCGATAGCCATGTCACCTGCCCACATACCAAATTCTGCCGGATGGATATGTTGTTCCCAAAGTTCTCCCTTCCAAAATCCAAAATGCCATTTTGTCAGTAAAGAAGCTACCTGTCTGAATGCAAGATTCTGTCCCAGTGGAAAACCAGCAGGACTGTTCAACTGTACAAGAAGTGAGATATACACAATGTTGGCAACTATTGCCTGATCTGCCTGTTGCCTGTTGTCTACAAGTTGTTCACATGAGTCATCCTGAATAGGATTGGCAGAACACTAGATGAAGAACAATTATGCGAGCAAGCCGTGTTCTAAAAAGGATTCAGCGCAATTGACCGTATCCACACAATAACCAAGTACACTGAGGTTCCTCTGGAGTTCAAGATGCCACTCTGTCTAGCATTCATTGATTTAAAGAAGGCCTTTGATTGTGTTGAGACCAAAGCTTTCATTGAAGACGTAGCCAAACAGGGTGTTCAAACTCAATACATCAGTTGATCCTTCATGAGCTGTATTAGAGATTCACTACCAGGATCTCACCATTATACAAGGAAGTGATCATCCATGTCAAGAGAGGGTTTCTGCAGGGGGATACCATTTCACAAAACTCTTCAGTGCCACCCTCAAGAATATCATGTGACGACTGGAATGGGAAGGAATGGGAGTGAAGATAGATGGTCGGCGACTACACTGATTCTGCTTCTCTGATGACATTGTTCTAATAACACCAAACATTAGCCAAGCGGCACAAATGTTGACTGACTTCAACCTTGAGTGTGGAAAGGTTGGACTGCCGCTGAATCTCACGAAGACAATGTTTATGAGAAATAAACTCATTGCTGACATTTTATATGCTCTCAATGGAACAAACATCTCCAAATGCAACAGTTATGTGTACCTAGGTCGAGAACTCAACATGGCACCTGAGTTGCACAGGAGGAAGAGAGTAGCTATGAGTGTCTTTAAGGGCATCAAAGAAATAGCTAAGAGGACGAAGAACCTCCGGCTCTGGGCACATCTCTTTGATTCCACCATTCTTCCTGCATTAACATACACCTCAGAGACATGGGTCCTAGGAAAACAGGATGAGAATGATCTTCGGGTTTCCCAAAGAGGAATTGAAAGAGCTATGCTTGGATACCATGCTTCACTCAAATGAGAGAAAGAATCCAGAGTCCCGAACCCCATTGAGGATCGAGAATCAGGGACGCTGTCTCATTTTCCAAGGCATCAAAAATCAAATGGGCTGGACAGGTAATGAGATTTGGAGACTACCGCTGGACTAGAGCCATTACTTACTGGATTCCACGGGACATCAAAAGATCGTGTGGCTGCCCACTACGAGATGATCAGACTTCTTCGTCAAAACCCTGATTGATTGGTTGAGGCTTTCAGTATTCCTGGAGCGAGCAATGCCATTGGGCTACACTAGTATGTGACAGGGACAAATGGAGACGATTTGGCACCTGCTCAAGCAAATCAATGAGTAGCAGGGTGTCAAGTGATCAAGTGATATAAAAAAGTAAAGTAAGTAAAGGCCCTCCCGTTGATCATTGATTTGCTCGAGCGGGCCCAGTAACGTCTCCATTGGAGACTTTGTTGTTACTGTGTCTGGCACATCGAATACGTCACGGGGAGCTTGCCAGGCTCTGCCGTGCGGGCGAGATACTCTCGGTAGCTTGCCAGGCTCTCCAAGAGGGGCAGAGGAATCAAACTTGGGTCAGCCATGTTGGCTGCATGCAAGGCAAACGCCCTACCACTGTGCTATAGATCAAGTGATATATTTATAGTAATTAAATCTGTATAAAAGTGTAAGAAAGACATATTCTCCAACAATGGAGTAGAACTAAAAGCCTAGAGACAGATACTCAGGTATATGGGCAACACAGCTTATTTTAAACAATGCAGTAAAGAATATGAAGTGGAGCAAAAAATCCTCTTCAAATCTTGTGGGGAAAAATTGGTCAATCACATTTTAAACTCACAGATACACACTGACAAACACCTTAGACACTAACCTTACACCATACCCAAAAATTAGTTTAAAAGGGTATTATTTAAACCTCAATATTAGAGATGATTGAATGAATTAAATTGATAGAAAATATAGGCAGAACCATTCATAACATTTATTTTTGATGATTCAATTCCACTAGTGAAGTAAATGTAGGTAAAGATAAACAAGTTATTCATTATTGGTTCCTTTCTGAATGTTAACTATTGCTGATTTAAATTAAGAGCCAACCTTTACCTATAGTGTTCTATATGTATTGTTTTGAGTGAAATAGAAATAGTTTATGAATATAAAACTACAAAATAGCAAAAAAATCCATTTCCCCATTTTAAATGTGAAATTTGTGTATTCTTAAGATCTAGAAATGGAAACCATACTACATAAGTATCTACACTATCATCCATATAGGTATTACTTAAAAACTAAATCAGGATTTAAATTTGTCTATTATGTATCAAGAAAATATTTATAATACTTAAAGCTAAACTCCCCCAAATGTTAGCTTTTACTTGGTATGTCAACAATACTAATAATTTAGAAGTACTAAGTATTAAGTAACCTCTGTCTACTAGTTACTTAATAGTGTACAAATAGGAGAATGAAGTGATTTTATACTTTAATATAAGGAAAATCATAATTTTTGTATTATATCTTTTGGTATGCTCAACTATATTCTGAAGTAAATAATTCTTCCGTTGTTCTTAAGAAGTATAATCATGTTAATTAAGAATTTTCACAGCTCACACAACTGGTAAATACGGAAGTCAGCATTTAAATTCAGTTGTGTTTTAAAGTGGAGGATAGTATGCTTAACATTTTATGTGTTGAATGTACTAGAAATTCAGGAAGTAACTGGACTATCACTAGAACTTCAGGAAACTTGGTGAGTAGAATAAGGAAGAAGCAGAAGGAAAGCACAGGGTAGTCATCGGGAGAAAAGCCCCTCTTGGTCTGCTTTGAGGTGTCACACGAATCCTTGGGCTCGGCCCAGGTGGATGTTCTGGAAACATTCAGAACCTGTTCCAAGGTATGTTCATGATCACAGGTCAGTGCTGCCATGGGGCAGAACCCTGGGACAGGATGTGTCCAGCAGATGGACAGGTGACAACCTATCCATCACGATCAAAGGAAGAATATAACCCTGTCTATAGAACTATAATGAAACAATGTAACCCTGTCTACAGAACTGAGATTAAATAAGCATTTGTTCTAACCACTGTAACCACGTGACTAACTGCAAAGATCCAAGCCTATATAAATCTTGCTGTTTGCTCAATAAATCGTAACCGCTTGTCAGGACCTTCACCATGTCCATGCACTCGTTTCTCATTTCTTGGTTGGTGTGGAGGTGGTGGCATAGGTTTGCTCTTTTCCCTCGACCCCTCTCTCTGCAGGAGGGAACCTCGGCCCTGTCCTCAGGACTCTGAACAGCAGTCCCTTGCTGGACGAGGAAGCACACTGAACAGAGCCCAGGAGAAGAAGAAGCCCAACAGGTAGCAAGATATTCATTTGTTCCCAAGAACACACTTTTCATACCAGTTCACTTGAATTGCCAGAGAATTTTGCAGGTATTTCTACTTAATCTGACACCATTTAGCAAACTAGAATCTTTGGGGATAATCTGGAAAATCTGAGTGTTTTAATAAGTTCTTTAGATGGCAAAGAAAATATTACTAAGTCATAAATGAAAGAGGGAATCTTTCCAACTACATCACAATTATTAAGCCTTTGGAATATTGTGTGAAGTTGAATGTCAGAGAGAGAAATAAAAATACTGTAAGTCCTCACTTCTATGTGAAACCTGAAAAAGGAAACACTAAAAATTTTGAAACAGAAGATAATGTTGGTTGCTTGGTGGTAGTATGGGTAGAAATAAATAGTTAAATAAAAATCCCACTTAAAGATAGGTATTGCTTAGTATGTTATTTATAGCCTAATAAGGTTAAACACTATACTGTACATATTAAATTACTAGGAAGTAGTTTTTAAATATTTCATAATAAGAAAAATAATTTTTAACTTTAAGAGTTGCGGAAAAGCCAGGCAGATAGTGCAGTACAGCATAAACCACAGTTCAATACCCAGCATCCAATAGGGTCCCCTGAACATGTCAAGAGTTATTTCTAAGCACAAATACAGGAGTAAGCTTGAAGCACAAACAGTGTCTGTGCTTAGAGGTAACAGAAAAATGAAAAAGAGGAAGTGGATTCTAATATAGTTGATAAAATGTCTGTAATACAATCATTATATTTTGCCTTTACAATTAAGGCAAACTGGAAGCAAATTATACAGAATGTTCTCTACTGAATTCTTCTATCTATACCTAGCCCTTTAGTATTGAACATTGAAAAAAGTTTTAAATGTTTGGTAGATTGATTTAAGAAATAAGATAGTATCATTTATTTTTCTTAAAAATATGGTAATATATCATCTGGATTTTATAAATTAAAGATTTTAATTGCCTATAAACCCCCCTCAAATAGATTTATAGTGCTTACTAGACAAGACTGCCAGTTTGATTTTCCCTCTTTTATAACACCTATCAAATGCTGAAAAATGCATAGAAATAATAATGTAAAATTATTTTGTCTCCGTCAAAATATTGATGTAGAGACTTGGTAGATAACACAAGATTCGGGGGAACATACCTTGTAAGTCAAGGATAAAAATTTGACCCCTGGCACCACATGACTTTCCAAGACACCACCAAACATATTCCTGGTGTCACTTAGCATGGGTCCAACCAACTCTACATTGCTAGGACAGAACTTTTAATTCATTGATTGAAGAATTTTCAGTAACACTTGAGTGATATATTCCTGGTGTCACTTAGCATGGGTCCAACCAACTCTACATTGCTAGGACAGAACTTTTAATTCATTGATTGAAGAATTTTCAGTAACACTTGAGTGTTGTATTACCTAGCAATCTCCATCCTTGGGAGCACTGCCTGGGAGACATTAAATACAGGAATATTAATTAAATTAAACTAAAATGGAAAATTTTCCTTATACTTCTTCCTATGGTAGGATCAATTTCACTTCTCATATCTAGGTTTGTCTCACCATTGGTACGATCAGGAAAACTGAGTTGAATATGGCATTGTAAAATTGATAAATGTGAAGTCTTGTAGATTCAATTCTCATATGCAGGGAAAGAAATAGCATAAGAAATTGCACATGAAAGACATTTGGGAAATAATAGGATAGATAGGACAAACCATCCTATATTCTTGTTGAAGTTACGTGATTAATCAAGACAAATATCAATCTCTTCAAAATACATACATAGTTTTAGTTTTTAACCTTTTAATATGGATAATAGATTTTAAAATTGATTCTTAGAAATAGAGTGCTGTCATAGCAAAATATCTTAAATACAAGCCACTTGCTTAGGGACTTGTTGACAGACGTTGCTAACATCAGGGTGAAGACTGTTAATGGAGAATGGAGTGCAAACACGATGTTAGGGGAATCGGTGAAGATGAGGAGATAAGATTTAAAGTCTGGAAAGAAGAGAAAATTTTGTTTCTGTGATGGTAAATGTTAAAAACCACCAAATATTGTACCTTAGGAAATGTACCAAGTTAACTTATGACTCTGGAAATGTGGATTTATAGATAGAATATTATATTTATTCTATGTTGTTTATTAAGGACTTATAGGCAGAACATATTATAGACAGCATAGTCTTCTGGATTTTTCTTGCAATATATGTACAGCTAGAGTGGGTGAATGTGTGCATGTGTATGTGTGTGTGTGTATGTGAGAGAGAGAGAGTTAGAGAGACAGAGAGAGAGATAGAGAGAAAATAGGGAGTGTTTACTATGAGTATATCTGCCTTTACTGTGTTTTAAGCAGAATTCTTATCTTTAGTATAATTATTTTAATCCAAATAACTGTATGCAAGGATTATCCATACTGAACTTTGTTTAATAGATGAAATTGTGAAACTTAATTGTGATGACATAATTAATCACTTGGAGATTATAATAACATAAGTACTTTTTGTTTTACGCAGGATATGTGTAAATAATGCACAGGAAGACAGATCATGAACATGGATATTTCAATTCTCTCTAGTTAGAAGAGTCTATTTTTGCCTTTGAAATTTAGGCTGTCACTATAAATTGTTTTGATAAACAAAATGAGGAGAGTGTGTTTGCGGGTGGGAACGTTGTGATGTTTTGAAGCTCAAACTTAAGAATCCTAAGGAATCTACATTGTTGTGAGACTTCAAGTAAGGTCTCTTTATTTAGGCATCTTGAGAATGGAAGACTGAAGAGGATTGTGTCTGTTTATTTTCACAGATACTACCCTGCTCATCATCTGAATGTGTTCTGACAAAGTTTCAAAGTTTTCCTTACCTTAACTGTGCTGCATAATTTTCTTTCTGACTCTAGGCCCCTGACTTTGCTTTAGTTAAAGCATTTATATTTGGAAAATTTCAGTCATAAATTTGTTCTCTACCAACGAGATAGAAAAATATTTAAAAGTCCCCATTACCCAGTTTTTAATTCTGGCATATTTTAGAATCTCAGAGCAACACCTTTAAAATAGTAATTGTAAGAAAAACAAAGCCCCCACCCCACCCCCCACACACACACTCACCTAATTCACTTCTGTTTAGGTAGGACACAAATCTACCTTGAGTAGGGGCCTGCTTCAAAAGTTGTGAATCTATCTAGGTCGTGAATTTACTTTTCATATGGGTAAAGATAGTTAGCAAACACAGATGGTCAGTAATCTCCCACTGTTCCTCTTTGTTTCAGCAGAACTGAGCTCAGACAGAAATTTGGCTTCAGTTTGCTACTGAAATTACTTTAAATGAAATTTCTCTTGCCTCCTTAAACTTGCCTGTAAACATATTTAGATTGGAGAGAAGCACTAGTTAGCTCAGGTGAGACCAATGGAAGTATGGCTCAGCTGTCCCACAGATTCATGGAAAATAGTACACTGTTATTTCAAGGTCAGTGGGAAATTTCAAGAGTCATTTGGATATTTATAACATAATTCACAGGCCACACAGTACAGGTAGATGAACTGTGGCTAGCCAACAGGAAATATCTGCGTCTGTTCTGTCATATACGAGGACTGCACCACGTGATTTTCTGGGCCTTATATACACTGGGTGGAGTGATAGCACAGCAGGTAGGGTGTTTGCCTTGCATGAGGCCGACCTGGGTTTGATTCCTCCGCCCCTCTCAGAGAGCCCGGCAAGCTACCGAGAGTATTCGCCCACACAGCGGAGCCTGGCAAGCTCCCTATGGCGTATTCGATATGCCAAAAGCAGTTACAATAAGTTTCACAATGGAGACGTTACTGGTGCCCGCTTGAGCAAATCGATGAACAACAGGAGGACAGTGCTACAGTGCAGTGCTATAGACACATACAGGTTCTTCACAGTGAAAGCTGTTAACTTTAAAAGATAACTGGCCTACATGAGAATGATTTTCTATTGAATGAAACCGGTCACTAGCATTAGTTCAGTAGTCAAATATAGTGTGGAATACTTAAGAGCAAGGGACTGTAACAGTATGATTTTTTTCAGTTTACCAATCCTGCTTACTACCATTGCCTCAGCTTATTCTTACAGAGTAGTCTCTTTTACCTCAAAAATGCCTTTCTTTGATACAAGATTAGATCATCCTAACTACATTAGACATTAGATAAATATAATAAGGTTGGAAATTTAGTCTAAAATCTTACATATTGGATTGGGAAGAATGCTCAAAGGCCGGAGCACATGATCTGTTTGCAGGAAGCCCCAGTTTGATGCCTTGATACCTGACAGCTCACTAATAAGGGGGCAGGTAGCTCCCTACGACAGCTGACTGTAGTCCAAAGTGAAAAAGAAAGAGAAAGAAGGAAAAACATTGTATCTTGTCTGAGCAGACTTAGAATCAGAAGGATTTTTTTTTCGAATTAGACATCACTTGACATTTATATAAATTAACATAAATACTACAATGTAATGCACTATTATCACTGGATTCATATATTTTCCTATCACTGTGTGCATGCACAATTTTGACTTAAGTATAATGTTAATGCCTACTGCTATTTTGAATATCTTACCAGAAATTGCATGCAGAACTCTAAGATTATGAAACAAATGGGAGTTATTAAGCACTCCAGCATGGTGATGACTAGCATTGCCATGAAAGACTGGTAATAAAAAATTCCCTCGACCAACAGGTATAAATAAAAAGTACTTTCACGACGTGTGCTTGTCTAACATCCACTGATGTGCCTTATACTTAGTAAATGGCTTCTTATAATTTCTTTTATTTTGATAATATGGCTTGTTTGTGCCTTTTTTCCAGTTATAAAAATAGACTTTTTACTCTCCTTAACTGTGAGTGTCTAGAAGACTTAGGTAATCAGGATGGCTACTTTTATTTTTTGTATTACTCAGTAAAAACTGTATTTTGGCATTCTCTTTATGACCAATACCTATCACAAGATTACTAAATAGTAACTGTATGACTATTTTCTTAAGCATGTTCTCTTATATTATAGAAGATTGTTCTTAGATTTGTAAAGTACTATTTCCTTAGAAAGCTTATCTGATTGGTGTAGTCAGAATCCAAACTGTTAGAAATGATTATGCTATTTCACCACAAAAATGTTTGCATTGCATATCAAAAATAAAGCAATGCACCCTACTAAATGTTTTTTCTTGAGCTCAAATTTTCCATAGACACAGGGCAGAAAAAAATGGAATCTTTAATACATCTTTGGTATGAAAACCTCTTTTAAATTCTAAACAGTGAATTTAAAATTAACTGTTTGAACATAAGTCCTTTGTTGCTAGAAGACTAGCTTCACTTGTTATATGAGCAAATGTCAAACTATACATAACCCTGAAGATGTGAAGGGGAAATTAAATCCCACGAGGATACAGAAAGCGCCTATGAAAGCAGTAATGAAGGATTGTCACAGTCACTCTTAAAATAGTTAAGGAGGGAAGAATCTTTAGCTTTGAGACAAGAGTGTAGCCGAGCCATAAAAGACGAGAAAGCTTATCTTCAGAAAACTCAGCTCTCATATTGGACCATAAATTGAAATTAAAATAGAAACCATCGTAGCAATTAAGTTATACTCTCTGTATGAGGGTTTACTTTATTCTATGTTCAACGGATTTTTCCCTTTTATAATTTGAAATAAAGAGAGGTGGTTTTCCTTAAAATATTTTACCCCTTGATAACTATTTTTCCTCTAAAAGTCCCAAGTACAGTTTGCTTTATTTCTATGAGAATGATAGAAATTTTCTTTAATATAATTTCAATTAAATTCTTTTTGTTAATGTAATATTAAATACAACTGCTCATTCATTTATTTCTTTTTAGTAACATTTGCATTTTTCATAATCAGTATAATAATAGAATACTGGATTTTAAATTATGTGCTTTCATTTTATTGTATAATAAGAGGTTGATTTCCAATACTTTGTAGTTATTTATAAACTTTATTTTATCTTTATACCCCAATATAAAATCTATATATAATATTGTTTTTTGTTGGAAGAGTAATTCATATTAACTGGTAAGGCATTTTTCACTTTATTACCATTTTTAATTTTTTATTATAATTTTCTTCTTATATTTTCTTTTTAAATTTTTTCCATTTTATTGAAGCATTATAATTTATAATGCTGTTCATGATTGTCTCATGCATGCTGCTCACTGTTCCAACACTTCAAACATCACCAGAGATATTTACTTTAATAGGAAAAACTGAAAAACGAAAAAGGTTATTTTCAGTATTTGAGGGTATTGAAATTTTAAAGAAATTTCACTGTATTGGTATGTAAAATGGTTATAGTGAATTTAAATACTGTAAATTGAAAATGGCCTAATATTTTACTAAGAGTAAGAAAAACAGAAACTTGTTTAAGAAGTTAACAAATATTCCTTGGGAACATCTGCTGCTTCTCTGTTTTTATATAAGTAAATATAAATATTGAATTTCTCTTTTGAAAATTACATCTTAAAATACACAAATACTTGAAATGAATATAAATTTGGCATTAAGTGATACCAAGTTTAATAATCAACTCAGATATACTTTCATTAAAATTAATGGCAAGGTATATATCAATATTTGTAACAGATTGGTTTTGAAAATTTAAAAATTATTGTTTTTGGTAAAATGTTTGTTACATTGTATAAAATACTGCATTTCCAACTTAAAAATCAATATTCACTTTTATACTTTATGATCTATTCTAGACATGTTGACCTTTTCATGATATTTACCTCTAAAACTGATGACAAGTAAATCCCCGTGTGTTTAAGTCTGAGTCTATCATCCCGATATGAAGGTCAAATAATATTCTACCAAATGCTACAGCATTTGACCTACAGAAGTCAACCCATACTCAAGAAATATTATACGTTTGAATGACTTGGGTTTTTGATAACTTTGTTGTATTAAATGAAAGATACCGAAACATAATCTCTGAATAGATCGAACATGATCACTTTCAGAAAATCTAAATAGATAATTGATTAAACCTGTCTTATCAAATATGTCCATGGAGAAGTAATTAGATTATGATTCACAGATACCACAATTCTAACTGTGATGCTGAAATCCATTGCTGGGTCTGCATAAGATCATACTCCCTCAGAGGTTATTGAATTATAACAACTGATAAAATCTTTGCAAAGATAAGGCTACTTTAGAGAGATTAGAGTTTTCTGATATATAACTTTGGTTTGAAAAGTCAATCCTACTTAATTAACATTAGTCACTTTATCGATAGACTAGGTTTTGAAAGATATGTAAATATTACCTTCCTTATTCATAAAAATATTCTTGTAACTTTACACAGGTTACTTATCTTCTCTTTCACACAATTATTTTTTCTAATCTAACCCATGTTAAATTTCCTTACTGATGCATAATTGCTAGAAGAGAAACCTACACATAACATTGTCTGGAGCACTGCCCTTCTGGTGTTCATCAATTTGCTCGAATGGGCCCAGTAACATTGTGAGACTTGTTGTTACTGTCTTTGGCATATCGAATATGTAGCTTGCCAGGCTTTGCCATGCGTGCGAGATACTCTCAGTAGCTTGCCGGGCTTTCCAAGAGGGGCAGAGGAATTGAACTCAGGTCAGTTGACTGGCAGCATGCAAGGGAAACAAATGCCTTACCCACTGTGCTATCGCTCCAGCCCTCAGACTAAGGTAAGGTAAAGGTAAAGGCCCTCCCGTTGATCGTCGATTTGCTCGAGCGGGCCCAGTAACGTCTCCATTGGAGACTTTGTTGTTACTGTGACTACTTGGATAAAAATTAAAAAGATATTTTGAAATATATCAATTTATATTAGTTAATATATGTAAGCATATTTAAATAAAAATAAGAAGTTGACTAGATTTATTTTATCACATAAAGAAATAAAGAAAAATTTAATTTAGAGGGTCAATGATAAATATTATTTAAATATATTAAGACAAAAGGGTTGATAAATGTAGGATGCTTGAAACTAGTGTATGTAACAAGAATTTTTATTTCATTCAGATCAATGACAATGTGAATCCATCCATCTCTTGCTATATATTAATGACAGTTATGCAAAATCATTTTCTAAGTGAGCATAATTTTTAAAAGATGCCTCCAAATGTATTTTTTCTTACACCATCTAAATAAGAAACATGATTTGCTATCCCAAAATATGCCACCTAAAATATAAGTTGGATTTATGACATTTTTCTTAATACTTGCTGCTTAATGCAGGAAGAAGTCACTCTGCCTTTATTTATCCTAAGACAGATCAACCAAAAGTACATGTAGCTATAAAGTCATGCATCCCTTCCCTGGGAGCTTCACTAAACAGAGAAGATGCATTCATCAAAGGGGACCAGATGTGGACACCCAATTATTTACTTTTCAAAGGACCATAAGCAGAAAATAAGAAAACTTTGATATATGAAAAGAAAAAAGAAGCTTAGCAGCATTAAGTATGTGAAAGGAGTTTTGATTTTTTGTTATACTGTTATATTTATATTGTTCACCTAACCTACTAATTATCTGTCATCAAATACTTTTCTGTAAAACAAGTAGGTTTTTCATTTAGTATATATTAATAATGCATTTATTGTAAAGTTTCTTATCTATGTGTCGGAGGGCTGGAATGATAGCACAATGGGTAGGGCATTTGCCTTGCCTGCGACTGACCCAGGTTCCATTCCTCCGCCCCTCTCAGAGAATCCGGCAAGCTACCGAGAATATCTCGCCCACACGGCAAAGCCTGGTAAGCTACCTGTGACGTATTCAATACATCAAAAACAGTTACAAGAGTCTCACAATGGAGACGTTACTGATGCCTGCTCGAGCAAAAATTGATGAACAACGGGAGGACAGTGCTACAGTGCTACCCTTTCATACAAATAACAAGTAAAATGAAATAGCCACATGTATGGCTTGAAATTGTTATAAATATTATGCTGGAAAGTCAACAATTACTCCACATGCTCTTACTACAATATTTTCAATTTTAGCACCACATACTTGGCTATATTCTCTTATTTAACTGCAACTTTATCAGTAGGCTCCATTTTCAATTAATAGTTTTTTTTTTTCTGAAGAGGTAAGGCACTGATTGGAACAAACAAATTTTATTTTTAAAAAGGAACTCAAATCAATTGAAAAGAAAAATAAATGGTAATGCCACATGAAACATATGACCTTGTCCTTAATGTCATAGTAGTTTAACTAAAGGAGTTACTGAGCAATGTAATAGAGAATCTGGTGACCTATTTCTACTAATAAGGAAATGCTCTCTAAACAAAAACCTAGATCAAAGGGACATCATTATGAGTTATTTAGAGAGTAGTGTTATTTTTTCTTTCTTTCTTTTCTCCAAGGAATGAGGAGTCTCTGGAAAAAAGAAATCCTGGAAACGGTAGTGTGAAGGGCTGAACCTGTGATGGATTTTTGGATTTACCTCACATAGTAAGTACATGTTTTGAACTTCAGATCTAGATGTACTAGTGAGAAACATGAAAGAGCTTACACTTTTCTTCAAATTCAGAAGACCAAAATAAACACATTTCTGGTATTTCTAATATATATATATATATATATATATATATATATATATATAGCGCTATCTAAAGAATTTGAGTCTATGAGTTACCATGACAACAAAAAGAAGGTAAAGTCTAAATCGTAGATATGGTGATGAAAGCACAGTTTATAATGGACTGTTCACAGAGTCTTACTATTTTAAATATAGTTTCCCTGGTTTGGATATAAATTATGCAGGATTATCTGTTGGGAGACAAGCCCCATTTGGCCTGCTTTGAAGTGTAATACTCGAGAGGACAGACTATTGAGAGAGCAACGCCTTTTGGTCTGCTTTGTGGGGAAGTCTGTTGCAATGTATATCGCAGTTTGATATTACCTGGGGACAGGATGTTTCTGGCAAGTGTGCGGTGAAGGAAACATGTTTGTTCTGATCACCCTGTGTACGTGACCAGTTCAACTCTCCCACCACCCTCCTCAGCCTATTTAGAGGCTTGATGTCCCTCAGTAAAGTGGATCTGCTGTGCAGGACCCCCACTGCACTCGTGTGTTTATTTCTCTTTCCTGGAGAAAGCGGTGGAAGGATTGCTCTTTTCTTCGGACCCCTCCCTTTAGCTGGAGGGATGCTGGGCCATCCTCTGGACCCTGAGTGCTCGCCCCTTGCTGGACGAGTGAGCATGCTGAACAGAGGCCTGGAGAAGACCCCAGCAATTATCTACTTAAGAAGTTGCATGATTAAGTTTAGTATTTGAAAATTGGAGTCAGCTTTTTAATAAAGGGGAAAAGTTTAAATGCTACCAGACTCACGACCAACCCCATCCCTCAGTATTTTACTTCCCAATACAGCTAAAGTTTGTAGGTATTTCTAGAAAATTTGGGGGAAATAAAGTCCAAATTCTTTGTGTATTATTATGTGGAATCTTTATAGTTCTTGAAAGATATATATATATATATATATATATATATCTTCCAGTTTTTTCTTAGACAGACCCAACTAAAATATTTTGGGTTTAAATGTATATGTTCATATCAGATTCAGTCAGTTTAGTATGTCCTTGACATTTTTCCTCCTGAAGATTTCTTATCTGAATTAAATTAGTTTCACAGTAGTACTATATCATGTAGCTCTTTTTTAACCTAACTGATATGTGCTTCTTATGTGAAGTTATAGCTAGTATAAGTCAAAAAGTCATCGTATGGTATATAATAATCTTTCTTTAGTTGCTTGTGAGAAAATTATTTCTCATGGATCCAAATATGCAAATAAAATTCTTGAATATCTAAATTTAATTTAACTTGCAGGCTATCGAATGTAGCCTGCCCACAGGGCAGAGTCTGGCAAACTCCCCGTGGCCTACCAAATATGCCAAATACCAGTAACAATGATGGGTCTCATTCTCCTAAAGAGCCGTGAATATAATCACAGGGCTAGGATGAAAGAGACGTTACTGGGGCCTGCTCGAGGCAATCGACGATTAACAGGATGATGAAATGATGAAATGAAATGGATACAAATCATAAAATAAAATAGAACTATACTTAAAAGAAAGAATAAAACTTTCTGTCACATATCCAATCATGATGCAATCAATAAAGAGTAATTTTACTATCTTAAATAATTTCTTCCCTTCCCCAAAACTGAGACAGGCAGATAAAAATATATATGGTATACCAACACATATACTCATAAAAGTCATATTATGAAGTCTCAAACCATCAGAATTATTTAAACATGGGGCCTTTGGGAAATAATTAGAAATATATGAGGCCAATGAAGTGGATTATGGATTTCCAGTATAACAAAAGGAATAACTCTGAAACAAAGCACTTTTTTTTACTTAAAGAGGTATTAGACACTAAATGTTACAAATAATAATAGAAGGTTGTTTGACGCTAATCATAGTTTTCTTATTTAAAATATACGTAGATTGTATCAGTGTTATACAATTAGGTTTAAAATTGTCATTGTTTCATTGCAATATAATTAGTGTTACTAGTGTTATCCCCAAATTCATCTGTATAGTACTAGTTTTTCTTAAAAGGCTCAGGTAAAGATTTTTCCAATTTCTAACTCTAAAATCTTCCTGCAATTTGGTTCTGAGAAAATGCTCTGATCACACTTCCCTAAGTTTTAAATTTCACCTTAATGTATAAATGTGACAAATAAAGATTTACGAAGTACATATTCTATTTGAATGTTAAAATATTCCTTGACTTTCATTATATGTATGACTTACCTTTATTTCCAGAAATAATTTCATATTATTAACATTAACATAAATCTCAGTTAAGCATTGTATTATGGAAACCTCAACTAAGAAAGTAGGCATAGGAATTCTATAACTATACTATTTGTTATAGAGTATGAAAATAAACCTACAGAATACACATACACTCTCATAAATTATATAGAAAATTTAACTTCATTTACATGTCAAAATTTAATGTATCTGAATACATTTAATGTATCTGAATATACAATTGACTATATTCAACTTACCTTTGAGATCATTATTCATTTCCAATTAAATTCAAAACTATGTTTCATTACAACTACTTATCTTTTAAATTTTTTAATAGCTTAAAGTAAATATATTATGCTGCAGGATTTTGGAAAACCATAAATTAGACTTACAAGATTGCTTAATTAATCAAATGAAGTGCGAATTAGAATTAGAAGATTGTTTCATTAGTCAATTCATTTCACATTGTCAGTTTTAAATGTAGACATATAAAAAAAACCTTTATTGAAGAAGTTAGTATCAATACCTATATTCCTCTTGAGTAAAGCGTGGGATTTCTCCAGGATGCAAGACAAGAATCTTTACTGTGGCGCTGCTGGACATTACAGGCTCACCATCATCAAAAGCAACAACCACCAACTTAAAATGAAATAAAAATTTGTATTAATAGTACAAACAAGAAGAAAATAAAAACATTATTTTCTCTGTGTGAGTTTAATCATTGGACTGACAGGTTCCATGGCAATCAATAGTCATTTTCTTACCATATGCTAAGAGCATTATATTAAAATATGCTACATGTATCTCACTTAATCATCTAAGAAAATCATCTAAGAATTCTATGATGTTGACATTATTATTTTTATTTTCCCTATGAGAGAACTCAAAGACCTTGCAAAACTAATTCTATGATGAAAAGCCACTAAAAAAAATGTGTACAATATCATGTCAAAAATAAACTTTTTCTCCTGTACAATTCTTTTGATGGCTAAAGTAAAAGTTATTTAAACACTAATATTTATTTTAAAACTTCAAAATCAGTCACATCAATAACAAAAAACCACTTTCCTTATAAAAATAAGTTATTTTTCAGTGAGCAATTTTATACAGGCTTATCTGGCATATATAGTTTTCATTAGAGTGTCAAATTGTAAACTACGATAGTTTAGCACTTTTAATATACACTCCCATAATAGCATAAACATAAACTCAAGTTCATAGTATAGCGTTTGAAATGCAGCAAACTAAAGAAAAGATTCAATGTTAGAAAGTTATCCACATATCATTAAAACCTATATAGTCTTTAATGCCTTTGATAATATATATTTTGATAAAAAAGAATTCTAATGTTTAATTTATGAAAAGTATAAGAATTTTTGTATTTATACTAGTTCTCTATTGTGTAAAAACTTTGAAACTTGGCAGTTACTAATCGAACAAACTCACCTTAGATCATGAAAACATAATCAAGAATCATTTTGACAGCTAGGATTTACTTCTGGATTAATACTTTATAAACAAAACAATTATTTAATATATTAATATGACTATGTGAGACCTAGTACACATTCACCTTTAAAAGGGTTAACTAATGAAGATATTTCTCTGTGTAGTACTGAGGACTTTATTCAGAGTGATACATTTATAAATAACTTTAATAAAATGGTTATGAGCAGATATTTATTAAATTAAATATAAATTAGTGAATGATAATATATATTTCAATATATTTGATGCTTATCATGTAATTATTATATAAGCCTAATTCAGAAATTTGGCCTCTAGGTAACAATATTAAGGGAAAAAAAACATGGTAAATGTCAAAAGATAATTTCACAATAAGTTTTGCAGCAGCAAAGATTATTTTAAAGAAATCTGAAGATACACTATCCAACAATAAAATATTTGACCAAAAATAACCCATAGTATACCCATCCAATAGATTGTGGCATAATCATTAATTAGCATTAATAATATTGGTGTGTATATAATATTGTTACATTAAAACAGTATTAATAATATGCCCACCATATTCTAAAGTATGTGTTTAGTAGTATACACATGGAATGCCACCATAAGAGTTGAGATCAAAATGATAACTTCTCATCATCTTCAAGTTATGATACATATGTTGTTACTAATGCATTTTATAAATGCTTTTGCAGAAAATATATAGTTTCCAATGAATAAATGGAGAATAATTTAAAGAGTTCAGTTATCTAGATAGCTAAAATCTCAATAAAAATTTAAACACACAATAGACATTAGGAGGAAAACTTAGTATTAACCTTAAAAATAGTTGTTGGTTCTTCATTAAGATTGACTCGAGTTATTACTCTTCCAGAATTTTCTTCTACATCAAAAATACTTGCAGGATAAGGAAACTGGACATCATCTACTCTATACCTCACACGACTTGCAGGTAATCCCTAAAAGAAAATTATGCATTATCAATTCACTTTAATAAAATTAAAAAGAAGTAAAAATAAAGTCCATCTGCTTATAAAATTCATGTTTTTCTATTCACATGTATTATATATTTCAAAATTTTTATTTTTATTTATGAAATCCAACCAAATTATGCTTTTGATTTTCCCATTCTTGGATTGCCCATTCTAACTCAGCAAAGTCTCTTTACTACATACTTTTTAAATTACTTATTTGAAAGAGTAAATTGACATTTGCTTTTTGCAAATTATCATCAACTTTCCTCTAATACTAGCAATTTCACCTTGCCCTAAATAACATGCCTGCTAAAGGTTTTAACTTCTGAGATGATTTCGGAGAGGGCCTTCCCAGCATTATTAGGGTGTCCAGGATCCTAATAATACAACTACAGAGCAGTGTTGCTCTGGTCCAGTGGTGACTGGCCACCCGGATACACCTGGAAGCCCAGTGTGTCATCAAAGCTACATGCAGTATGTCAGGAGTGTGAAGTGGGGGAAAAGGGGTTGTATGGTGCCAGCAATCAAAGTCAGTGACTCATGCATGTTAGACACACATTTCAGTCCTATGAAATATCTTTCCAGCCCATCTCCCAAAGCATTTTTAATTTGATTTTTATATTTATTTGATTTTCAGAGAATGAGCAAATGGTTATGGAAGCAAATGAAACAAAAATGGTCTATGTCCTGCTTACTATGCCCATCAGTTTTTCTAAAATAACTTAATCCTCACAACTACAAATAGGATGATGATAATAGTAAATAATAACATTTTACAACTGTTGAATACTTATTATTTGCAAGATATATGTTAGTGTATGTTAGTACACCATGAAAGACGCATGACGTGATATTCACTATTAGACAGTACCTTTACTGAGTTAAAACATGTTAAATTGTCACAGACCTAAACCAACATAAGCTGGCAAACCAAAACTTATTTTTAGAGGAAATCAAGTACTGGAGACTTTAAAAATAATGACGGAGCAAAGAGATAGGACAGCAAGCAGTGTACCCGCCTTGCATGTGGCAGACCCAGGTTTGATTTCTTGAACCCTCTATTGCTCCCTTAACTCTGCCAGCAGTGAGCCCTTATTTCAGAGCCAGGAGAAATCCCTGAGCATTCTTCAAAAATCAAAACCAAAACAACTCCCAAAATAAGAAGAGTCAAAAGTACTGAATGACCTCACTTATCGTCGGGCTTAGTTGAGTTTTATCTTGAATTAGAGAAGATTAGAATCTCTTCACTGCTTCAAGTCAAGCCTCTTATGTCAATCTTAAAGCAACCCAGAAACCCAGGTGCAGATTTATTATATTGGAGAGTTTCACTTCCAACACAAAGTCACTGTTAGATCACTCAATTCTTTTTTTTTAAATTTATTTATTTATTTATTGAATCACTGTGGGAAAGGTTACAAAGCTTTCAGGTTTAGGTCTCAGTCATGCAAATATCAAACACATTTCCCTTTACCAATACTTATTTTTTACCATGAAGAACCCCAATAAAACCCCACTCCCACCCCTCCCAATCCCTGTGAGGCAGATGAATTCTAGTTAACACTCTATCTGCTTTGATTAGATTCATTGTTTCAATAAAAGATTCACCACTATTATTTAGAGTTTACCCCCCCCCCCCCCCGCCAAATCAGACATGCTGAAAAAGCATTGTGAAGTGATTTGCTTTCTATAGCTGGGTTCAATAATTAAATGTTGATTTTGGATTTCTGCTATTTTACTTATTGACCCTGGAAGTATTTCTACTGAAAGTCAGATAGTTCAGAAATTGGTTTCTGTGCTTTGGAGTCATGGCCGTGCTGGAGAGCCACTAGTGGGGGGCAACTGGTGGCCTCGGTAGGGCGTGAAGGACGGACCGGAACGCCCCCCTTCCCATGAGGTTTTATTCGCCCCCATACCCCCAGCTCATACCTGCTGTCCACAAGGCTCCCATGTGGCCGCCATCTTTCTTTCCAGAGAGGAGAGGGCGACTGGGGCAACACCCTTTCCCCTCCGGACAGACATGATGGCCTGGATTAACGCATAGTCCATTCACTTTTCTGCTCCAAGCTGCCGGGTTCTGCATTAAGTCCTTGTGCTTCTGGGGCCGTGGCTGTGCTGGAGAGCCGCTCACGGGGGGCAACTGGTGACCTCGGTAGGGTGTGAAGGATGGACCGGAACGCCCCCCTTCCCATGAGGTTTTAGTCGCCCCCACACCCCCAGCTCATACCTGCTGTCCACAGTGCTCCCATGCGAGATCACTCAATTCTTATAAGAGAATAAGTTTTGCTTGGTCTTAATTTAAAGCAGGAGGAGAAGTAAAAACAGTATCCTTCAAAGGCTTAATATTTGTGGGTAAGGATGATTCTGGGGCTGGAGCGATAGCCCAGCAGTAGTGCGTTTGCCTTGCACGAAGGATGGTTCTGAGAAAGCTGTAAATTTGTTGGTTTGGTTGGTTGTTTTTGTCGCTATTGTTTTAGTAGATCCAAACTAAATTACTCATTGATATATATTTGAAAAAACACTCTGTCACTGTCCTCCCGTTGTTCATCAATTTGCTCGAGTGGGCCCAGTAACGTCTCCATTGTGAGACTCGTTGTTACTGTGTTTGGCATATCAAATATGTCACAGGGAGCTTGCCAGGCTTTGCTGTGCAGGCAAGATACTCTCGGTAACTTGCCAGGCTCTATGAGAGGGGTGGAGGAATCGAACCCAGCTCAGCTGGCTGTGTGCAAGGCAAATGCCCTACCACTGTGCTATTGCTCCAGACCATATTTAAGATAATCTTAAAATTCTGATGCCAGGATAGAACCTCACCAAATACACACATACATATCCTGGGCTATCACAGATAGGTTCATATAAATATAAAAATTTGTTCAAAAACTGCTATTATCAACACTTGGTGATTGAGTCTATCCTTAATTCCAGCATATAAACAGACTTTATAAACTGACCTTTTCAGAGATAGTACAGAGGACTATATATATAGCCTCATTTCATCCCCAGCACTGCATACGATGATCTTGTACCTCTAAGAATGACCTTTCTGCCCATAGCCAGGAATAGTCCCTGAACATGCTTATTTGTGACCTTGAATCCATTAAAAGTAAGAACCAATAACAATAATAGTAGTAGGAATAATAGTAAATTGACCCGAAGAGAGACAGGGATTGAATTCAGTGACTCCAAAATCAAAGCAGAGCATTTGGAACCATCCTGGACATACTTCTTCAAGTATTTGAAGGTTAATGAACTGCTTTTATCATTCTGATGGCTAATCAAGACTTTCATTTCCAGATGCTCTCATGTCATGTTCTAAGTAGTTCTCCTGTCCAAGACAGGTTCCATTTGCCCAGCCTTTCAAATGGCTTCTTAGTCACTTACTATAAACATGCTAGGTCTGAATTCCCAAAATTATATAAATATTACAAAGTTCTCCCTCAACAATAAAATTTTTTTTGTGCTGTGAGATATCACAAAATTATGTAGCCCATAGCTTGACTTTTTGAGGTGCTAGTTAGACATTCCCTGGGAATACCGAGTGGAATGCCTGTGCCCGTGGTACTTCTCAGCACTAGGACCTCAGCACCAAACCTTCTGGCTTGTGAAGACCAACAGAGTAATAACCAGGAGTGGCTCCAGAAACCCTAAGCAAGCAAGGGGATCCCCTTGCACATTAAAAATAATTTTTTTAATGAGGTTACCGTGAAACACCCAGCTACGACCAGCAGTGTGAGGCAGAGACCAGGCAGTGCCACAGTATAGACCCTGGTCCCTATGTAAGCAAGGCATCATGTGCTCCAACCCAGGGTTTTTTGTTTTTCTGGTTTTTTTTCTTTTAGGTCCTATGTAGCTATCTAGATTACATCTATATAATTTTTTCCAACTGACACAATATAATAAGTTCAGACTGTGATATTATTTGATTCCTATTAGAAGCTTTTGGTGGTTGACAATCAAATGGTATCAACTAATTTCTTTGTTTTTCCCTGTGGTCCTTCAAAGTGACTCATTTGCTAATCTTCTTGATTATCATCGATGAAATTTGTTGTTATGATTAGTTTCTGAATCACATTTGGATGATATAACAGTCTCAGGCTTCAAGTCTTGTACAATCCCCCAAATATTATCTGTATATTAATTTTATTTCATTACATATCACAGATGATCACTATATCCTTGTACACATTCTTCATCTTTTTCAATTTTCAATGATGAGAAAGATAAATATGACCCTTATAATGGTCAGGTAGGGCAGACCAAACTTTGAATATTAACACAATTAGCATCTACGGTAAAAGCTATGAAAGAGAAGCTTGCATAGTAATATGTAAAAGTGCTAGAGCTAGAACACATATTTTAGAATTTATAGTAAAGGACTTTATAAGTTCACTGTGAAGGCACTCATGTGAAAATGTGGTGCATTACCATTTACTGATATTGTAGCAATTTTATGATATACACATTCTTTTTCTGGCATACTACTGATATAAAAATTGCAAACAAAATTAATGTTTCAACATTTTGGACATTTTATCTCAAACTCAAAAACAAAAATAGATATGCTATGAAACTATACAAAAATACTAAATATAGATATATGAATTATTTTGCTAATTATTAATGATAATTTTGTTAAAAATATGTACATATTTAGAAGGTGGTAAAGACTTTTAGCCTGGTATTGTAATGAAATCTCTTTCTTAATTATTATAATGTCAGAAATGAAAACAGAATTATTGCAGGAGTCTATTATTGATATTCTAAAGTTTATAAATAATGAGTATAAGCACTATACTAAACTTAAGCATTCTTGTGATCACCCTTCAAGTACTGTAGCACTGTAGCACTGTCCTACCATTGTTTATCGATTTGCTCGAGCTGGCACCAGTAATGTCTCCATTGTGAGATTTGTTACTGTTTTTGGCATATCAAATGCATGCAAAGAAGAAAAAATAATAATACCTATTTTCCTTGGGGAATCTCATTCACCACTGAGTCTAAGTGCCAATCTAAAAACTTGTCTTAAAAATTTTAAATGTGAATTAGGCTGAAATAAGACAATAGCTGGCCTAAAATGTTGCATTTGTGAGATGATAATGATTTCACATATCAGGCTTTTTTCTAGTTATTATTTGAGATAGTGTAAAGTTTATTTAACTTTTCTATAACAGGTTAAATAACAAACTATTTAAGTGATGTACAGGTAGGATAACATTGGTTTGTCCTTTTCGCCTTGCCACAAGAAGCTTAGGTTTATTGGCTTACACCCATCACTGTGCTCCCGAGTCACTCCCATTCCTCTGTGTTTATCTGTAACCTCTTTCTTTGTGCTCTGCTTCCCCAACCTGTCAGCCACCCATATCTCCTAATCAGACTCTTGTAAATATTGCTTTTCTCTTCTCCTTAAGTTCTTTACTTTGTTACTTCAGAGCAATGTTCTTTTTGTATGGACACAGCAAGACAGTTAATGGTATGCTTTTGTAACTTGGGAAGTCAATCTGGAGCATCTGTCCTCTTGACTTAAACCTCAGTTGCCCTTAGTTCCTGGCACCCAAAAAGCAGGGTCCCGACGAGGGACTGGCAAGTTGTGAGCTACCCTGGCATCAAAATGGGCCAGGCCAAAGTGCCATAATAAACTATAAGTGAGGAGCATGGTCAGGGAGAAATTCTGCCATGATCCAAAAAGTAACAACTGGATTAGGACCCCACTGGGATTAGGAAAGACTAATCTGGCCTGAGCACTGTAGTCTGGGATCTATAGCAAGATGTCCCCAGGAGAGCTACCCTACAAGCTTAAATTATCTCTTACTGTGTCCATAAAAAATGACTAATATTATTAGGAGTAGAATTAAGGTCAATGTTTAAATGGCTATTGGACTGAGGAAAGGAGAAACACACCCTCCACCCTCAGAGGGGAGGAATTTGGCCCTTGAGAGGATCTCCTGCCTCCAAGAGATCAGGAAGGCCTTTCATATGTAGATTGTGCTACCAGACCTGGGTGTGGTTGCTACTGCCAAGGTTTGGAGGGTGTGAGAGACTAGAGGGACCAGGTTGGAGAGACAGGGCATTGGGAGACCAGCAAGGGGCAGGGGGGACAAGAATGTAAAGAAGAAGAACGTAGAAGCAGTGTTGTGGGAGAAGAATCAAGGAGAATCGTGGGTGCAGGGAGGGTCAAGGGGAAATCCAGGAGAAGGAAAAGATACGAGTAAGGAGAGAATGGAGGCGAGACTGGAAACAACTGCAGTAGATACCGACCAGCCTGGCCCTTGTTTCTTCCTTCATCTGCACACAGCATCGGTAGTCCTGGGTCTGAAACCACAGAACGCACAGAACGCAGGTGGCAAGAGAGCCGGGGGCTTCTTGTTCATTTTACGATCAAACAGTACAACTTCAAAATTGTGCGAGTTATGTTTTCTGCTTGAGGTACACATTATTAATCCTCTAACTCTCATTTGTGTAGACTCAGTATTGGTATGGCAATATTTTTGAACAGTCAGTTATATGTATGTATATATTACTTAGTACCGTGCTGATACTCTGATGAAGATGAATTTTCATAAAGATAAAGAACATGAAAGACAAAACTACCATCATAAGAATTCTTGCGTTTAATTTTTTTAAATAAAAAGTAACAAAGTTGGTGTAATTAATGGAATGGAATGAATATTCAATTACTTCAATGTATTAGATCCTATCAATCGATCTTGAAAGAGATCAACAAGTTGCAAAGATTTCTTCAAGCCTTGCACAAGGCGGCGTCATTCTGGGCACCCTGGAGTGGGGTGGGTGAATTTAGCGCCTACCAAAACAGAGCCCTACCAGCCAAATGCCTCCACATTCCACAATCACCACCATGTTCCAGGCCATTCCCCACTGCACATGATGAGCCTCATCCAGAAATTAATCTGTTGAAACACTCAGAAATGAGGGCTTTGTGACTAAAATATGCAGACTCCCATGGAGTTGGAGATTGGCTAACTCCCCACTTTTCTCTGTACTTCCAGAACACCTAACTTTACACACATGGCCGAAAGTCGCCACCCACTTAAAAATTTAACTCCAACTCTGTCACGCATTAAAAATTTTGGACTTCCTGGAGCAACATTCCGAACTCTACACCACAGAAAAACCAGGACTAGAGCTCTAGATTAGCGCTCTGGATTGGACATGATGCAATGTAGAAAGTAACCAATCTGATTAACAAAACAAAAACACAGAGGGTGTAACTAGTAACAGTATCTAGGTAATCTCTTATACAAAGACTTAGTGACTCCATGGTGAGACAAAATACTCTTCACAAACTTTCTTCTAAGGAAACAAGTGTTGATCATTCTCTTAGCAAATTATTTCTAATAAGCAAGGTAAAATAAATTATAGTTGTTCTCTTATGGGGCAGGTGTAAGGGGTAGTCGGGAAAGTTGGAGACAATGGTGGTGAGAAGATGCAATGGTGCTGGCATTGGTGTTAGTATAGTGAAAATCTGTAACAAATCATCATGAACAACTTTGTAAACATAATTAAACAAATAAATATTTTATTTTTTATTTATTTATTTATTTTGTTTTTTGGGTCACACTGGCAATGCCCAGGGATTCCTCCTAACTCTGCACTCAGGAGTTACTCCTGGCAGTGCTCAGGGGACCATATAGGATGCTGGGAATCGAACGCGGGTCAACTGCATGTGAGGCAAACGCCCTACCGGGTTTGATTCCGAGCACGGCCAGGAGTAACTCCTGAGTGCAAAGCCAGGGGTAACCCCTGTGCATTGCTGGGTGTGAAGAAAAGTGGGGAGTTAGCCAATCTCCAACTCCATGGGAGTCTGCATATATATATATTAGATCCTTAATATTTCAATATTGTTCTTATTACTTCACATCACTTTAGATATTCATTTTTTTTGTAAGGGATTGAACCACACCTGAGTGTATCCACAGGTCACCCCATGTTCTGTGCTTAGGGTACACTCCTAGTGGTGATTTGGGGATCACCTAACTGTATGAAGTGTTGGGGATCAAACCAGGGTCAGCCACTTGTAGGCAAGCTCCTTTCCCTCTGTATTATCTCTCCAGTCCTGACTTCCATTCTATAGTTGTATAAAATACAGTCACAGTCCTCCCATTATTCATCGATTTGGTCGAGCTGGCCCAGTAACATCTCTATCGTGAGACTTGTTACTGTGTTTGGCATATTGAATACTTCACGGGTAGCTTGCCACGCTTTGCCCTGCAGGGGAGATACTCTCAGTAGGTTGCCAGGCTCTCTGAGAGGGGCAGAGGAATCGAACAAGGGTTGGCCTGGCCCGCCGCGTGCAAGGCAAACGCCTTACCCGCTGTGCTATCGCTCCAGTTTGAAGAGATGATCGCCACGGCCCAGAAGTTCTACTAGTCTCTGGGGATCCCCTACCATATACTGAATATTCTCTCAGGGTCTCTGAATCATGCCGCCAGTAAGAAGCTGACCTGGAGGCCTGGTTTCCCGGCTCCGGAGCCTTCCGCGAGTTAGTCTCCTGCTCCAACTGCACCGACTACCAGGCTCACCGGCTCCGAATCCAATACGGTATAAAATACAGTTATGACTTAATGCTGGTGAGAATGAAATAATTTACTACAGAAGGAAATTGCAGATCTGCAGATAAGATGTTCTAAATTTGCAAACTTAAGGAATTTCAATGAGCTCATAATGGACTAAAATAATTGTCCTTAATACCATGGGATATCTTGATTTAGTCAGTTTTCTTAAATACATGATTATCAAGAAATTACTCAGACCCACATAATTTTCTTCACAATAATGGCAATCACATTATATCAGGGAATACTAGAACTATTATTTTCATTACACACAAACATTAAGTAATTTGTTTTCAAATACACAATGATTTTTCTCTCTGACATAAATTCCAAAATTCTTTTTACTAATGACTTTGAAAGAAAAATAATCTAATATATTTTTAATGGTGCAATTCACAAAGTCTCCCAAGTATGATTTGCATCAAAATTACCATCAAGTGGTTAGTGCTGGTTTTGCACTCATAATGATTTAGTCATTTGTGTTTGTGTGTGTGTTTATGTCTTAATTTAACTATTGAAAATTATCTCTAAAACAAGCTGAGTCAAACTTTTCATGCAATCAACAAATAAATTAAATAATTTCTTTCTTCTCCTCCACCATGTTTCATAACACCTGAAATACTTATTGCATTTTAAGAACAGAAAAACAATTAACACTATACTAGATTAGTTGTGTCAGGAGTGACTGACATAATGCAATGTACAATTATATAAATTATGAATACATAAAATCTTGTAGAAAATGTTTTTATACAAACTTTCTGTTGACATAACTACTAAATATTTTGGAAAATACTGCTCCAAAATATTTTAGCTTTGATATATTGTGAAATAGTTAACAAGCAAATATAAATGTCCCCTAAATAAATAAATATAATTCATTCTTTTAAATTATTCCCACTTTTCTTCATTACTTTAAAAAATTATAAAGATAACAGCCGACAGCAGTTACACATTAAACTTCCCACTTAGGAATCATATCACAAAGTAAAAGAAAATTAAAATTAGAAATGAGTATGAACAAGGGTTAAATGTTAGTGATATTATATATTTAGCCTTACTACTCTCCTATTTTTCTATAGGATGAAAATAGAAATCTTTATGAGTTATCAGATTCTTTAGGATTGTACTCTTATTTACCTCTACAGATTCCTGACAAAATTGCTTCCTTTCATTTTTGAAATTCATTCTTCATCCTACTACTTGAGAGCCTATTTTTGTGTTCTGATGCTTTGCTTTGGAAACATCCTTCTTATCTTTCAGACTTCAGCTTTGAATCACTTCCTCCAGAAACTTTCTCTCTCACAAAATCATGGTCTTTCTTTCTTTCTTTCTTTCTTTCTTTCTTTCTTTCTTTCTTTCTTTCTTTTAAAATTTATTCATTGAATCACCATGAGATAGTTATAAAGCTTTCAGGGTTAAGTCTTGGTCATACAATGATCAAACACCCATTCCTTTAGCAGTTCATATTTTCTACCACCAAAATCCCCAATATACACCCCCCATGCCACCCCTCTTCATGCCTGTGATGCAGATGATTTCCACTTAATTCTCTCTATATTTTGATTACAATCATTATTTAGACAAAAGATGCACCATTATTATTTGGAATTTCCCCCCAACAATCAGACCTGCTGAAAAGTCATCATGAAATAATTTTTTTTCTATTGCTGGTTATGAAGACCATATGATGTCGCATGGCTGTGGTAGTGGTTGTGGTAGCAGCTGCGCAATTTTGGATTTCTGATATTTTACTAATTAAGTCTGGAGGGATTTCTGCCAAAAGCCAAATAGTTCTGAGATTGGTTTGTGTGCCTCTGAGGCCATGGCTGTGCCAGAGAGCTGCTCGTGGGGGGCAACCCATGGTCTCTGCAGGGCAAGAAGGGCATGTTGGTTCCACCCCCATCCCACGAGGTTGCAGTTGCCTCGTCACTGCCAGCTCATACCTGGCTGTCCAGTAAGCTCTGAGGCAGTGGCCACCATGCTGCCGGGGGGAGGGGCGGGGCGGAATTGCAGAAGAGATAGACACCCTTTCCCTCCTGGGGGTGGGGGGGAACGTCACCATAGCTTAATATATACTTAATATATAGTCCATTCGGGCTGGAGCGATAGCCTTGGTAGGGTATTTGCCTTGCACGCAGCCAATATGGCCGAACCCAAGTTTGATTCCTCCGCCCCTCTCAGAAAGCCCGGCAAGCTACTGAGAGTATCTCACCCACACGGCAGAGCCTGGCAAGCTCCCCCGTGACATATTATTCGATATGCCAAACACAGTAACAACAAGTCTCACGATGGAGATGTTACTGGGTCCGCTTGACCAAATCGATGAACAACGGGAGGACCGTGACCATGATAGTCCATTCACATTTCTGCCAGAAGCTGATGGGTCCCTAATTAGGTCCGTGTGTCTCTGGAGCCATGACCATGCCTGAGAGCCACTCTTGGGCAGCAACTCATGGTCTCGGCAGGGCAAGAAGGATGTGTCAGTACCACCCCCCATCCCAAGAGGCTGTAGTTGCCCTGTCCTTACATTTTTTTATGTCTTAAAAATTTTCATTGTTTGCGATTTCTACTTACTTGGTGGATTTGTATGAGTTTCTATCTCTAAATTTGAAATCCTTACTTAACCCCAGATATAAAAACATAAAAATAGTTAATCCTTAATTTTCAACCTAGTATCTGTTTTTTAATTGAATCACCATGAGATAGTTACAAAGATTTCGTATTGAGTTTCAGTCCTACATTGATCAAACACTCATCCCTTCACCAGTGTAGCTTTCCCACAACCAATGTTCCCAGTATCCGTCCCGCCACCCCGAATCTACCCCACCTCCTTCCCCTATGGCAGGGAGTATTCTTTTTACTATTTCTCTACTTTGGGTCATCATGTCTTGCAGTACAGATACTGAGAGGCCATCATCTTTGGTCCTCCATCCACTTTCAACACATATCTCTCATCCCAAGTGATCTCTCCAACCAACATTGATTTTGTGGTCCCTTCTCCATCCCAACTGCCTACTTCCCAGGCCCTTGAGGCAGACTTCCCATCATGAACCAATCCTCCTGCCCTTGTCTCTAGTGTCCTTGGGAGTTAGCTTCATGCTGTGCTTTATTATATTCCACAAAGGAGTGCAGTCGTTCTGCTTGCCTCTCTCTTTCGGACTCATTTCACTTAGCATGATACTCTTCATGCTCATTCACTTATAAGCAAATTTCATGACTTCATTTTTTTCTAACAGCCGCATAAGTTTTAATTTTGCCCTTCTCTTCTTTCCTTTTTCTTTCCTTTTTCAGACGAACTCATTTCCCAAAGAACAGAACTAAAGAGTTTCTTCTAAGGATTTGTTACCGCTGCTGTTTATCACTTGGGATTGTTTCTTGTCTTTGAAAACATATAGCTTCAAATTCTATTCACGTGACTTTTTTTGCACATATTTTTCCTGAGTTCTATTGTCCATACACTTTTTCTGATCCATTCCTTGATCTTTAAATGAATGCATCTCAAAGTTGTGGGAATCCAGTATCTACTTCAGGTTCTCCTCATGACAAGTGAGACTTGCAAAGAAATGTTGGCCCCACTGGCCATCTCTTTCCTGCCTATTCCCTGGTTCAGCAACACCTTCATTTGTGAAACCTATAACTGGGTGAGACATACACTGCCTACAGGCTTGAACCTGTTCTGATGGTATTATTCCCTTACTCTTAATATCTTAATTTAGTTGTCAGAACTCCTAAAACTGTGGGGAACATTACACATCTTTATGATTCCGTGGGCTGGAGCGATAGCACAGCGGTAGGGCGTTCGCCTTACAAGCGGCCAACAGGGCCGACCCGAGTTCAATTCCTCTGCCCCTCTCGGAGAGCCCGGCAAGCTACCAAGAGTATTCGATATGCCAAACACAGTAACAACAAAGTCTCCAATGGAGACATTACTGGGCCCGCTTGAGCCTTTATGATTCCATAGGGGACATTTCTTCATTATAAAATAAGGTCCAATTTAATTTGTCTTAATTTATTTATCTTACTATTAAAACTCTTTCTTTTCTCTTTATTTTTATACCTAACAGAAGTTCCATGAGTATTTTTCTACTACAGAAATTGTTGATAGAAAACCTCAGTTGTAGGGTTTATTTATTCGCCTTTTTTTGTGCTAACTTTGTTGTGTTGTGTTTGGGCCCACCTGGTGGTGCTGACATACCCTGCCTCTGTGTGCACAGAACACTGCTGGTGGGCTTGGGGACCATATGTAGCGCTAGGTATTGAACCTGGATTGACCACATGCGAGGCAAGCCCCCGACTCACTGTACTCTGGGTACAGTGTACTCTGGCCCCTTTACACTTATTTTTTGGATCTGGAGCCACAGCGGGGTTCTGACTCTGTGTTTAGGGAACCAAATGTATTGCCAGACATTGAGCCTGGGTGGGCTGTGTGGAAGGTAAATGCTTTACTCCCTGTGTTATTTCCCCCAGTCCCACATGAGGGTTATTTTCAATAAAATCATGAAATTATTAAACCTAGCAAGGCAACTCTTTGTGTTGGCAGAAAAGATAAAAAGTTCAAAACTTATGTAGGTATTTGCATTTAACAGAGCATAAACAAAGCTTCTTTACTGATATATACTGTAGTTTTTTAATTAGAGGGTCAACAGTTAATTCTGAAACAGTTAAATCTAATATTTATCTCAAGTATTACTAACAAGATAATAGTTCTTTAAGGTAATCTGCAAACTGTGGATTATAAAAAGGAAAGAATGATGAGAGATTTTTAAGTCAATTTTTTAAGATAAGTCTTTTCTAGACATTAAACATATGTAAGCATCCTCATACACCTTCCTTTTGTGCTCATTTACAGTTTTGAATCTAAGTATAATCTATAATTATTTTAAAGATCAAGTCTTAACTGTTTCATGGGACTTGCTTTATGTCTGATTAAGTATTTGAGACCAAAGAATTGCAGGTTGGGATACATAATCTTACTTTTCACAAGATGACATGCAGCATGAAAACAGTTCCTAATTCTTTCCCTACCAGTTTTCATATAAAGGGATAAAAAGGCACGGTCTATATTCTACAACATGCACCAGTTTCAGAATATATGGCTATTACGCACAGATTTTTAAAAGCAGAATTTTTGCTACATTGCTAGCAACAACCAAAATCAATAGAGCTTAATGAGACACGTCAGTATATGACGAGTAATAAAACAAGACCTAAGCAATACTAAATCAATGAAAAATTATATACAACATCGATATTAACTGGAGATAAAAATACAATCTTCTAACATTTCCGCCTCGAGTAGTTTAACTTCTGTACACAAAACAAGCAGGTAGCAAATTAGAGTAAAAGATATTCAAGTTTCTCCTTTTAATGTTGTATTCTCTGCAAACAGATTACAACAGAATAGGTGTTTGGAACACGCAGAATTTTGAGATCACCATAATTATATAGTATTATTTGGTAACATCATGCGATTTTAAGAAAACTTAATGTACTACTGAAAATAAAGGCTGATCATCTTTTGTACTTGCTAAAATGAACAAGTCTTTGAATTACTGAGAAGAGTATTAAAATAACCTGTGTAATCATTTTAAAGATAATTCTACAGGTGGCTTGACTGAACTCTGAAAGGCTAGTAAAGCTTGCAAAATCTTCAACATAAATATTATTTTAAAAAGTCTCTTATTTATAGTTACTGTAACTTGGTAAGAAATCTCTCTGAAAAATCTATAGTAAAATCACTGATACCAAGTCAAATGCTATGAAGAAAGCTCAAAAAAAACATACTTGTAACTAAAGAAAATATTAAAATGTGAAAAAATAGTCTTAACTGTCTAAGAAAGTAGTGCATGTAAGTGTTATTATAGAATTAAGTGAACATTAGTTTGTCAAAATTTCTAATACTAAACATTTTCTAGTTATTATTTTACTTTAAACAAATATTATTTTCTAAATTCAAAAATGGAAAGCATGATAGGAACAGTGAACATGTAGAAGTTTTTAGCTTCTCTTACTTCTTATCCTTAGGTATAAGCAAAAAAATTTGCTTATTTGCCCCAACTTTTCACAAGCTCACAAAGAATACTATTCTGTCAGGCATTTGTCCATCCCACAAAGAGAATTCTTGTATCTTGAGGTTTTGCCTGAAGCTTCAGAAAGAATGAAATATGCAAATGAAAATTACACTTGCAGTTTTGTTTTGTGAAACTTAGGAGTGAAAAGTCTCTTGTGAGCAGAAGTAAAAGGTTAGCAATTTTTAATATCCAAAATGATCAGTCATTCACTATTTACATCTCTGGTGAACTACATAATGTCAACGCTGTCACAAAAGAAGGCTGAAAATAAAATTCTAACATCTTGAATTCAAAGAAAAATATCCCTGGATGATTCTTTTTCTCTCTGTCTCTCTCTCCCTCTGGAGAACTTTAATTGTGCACAATATGCATTTTATATTTCTTAATTTATATTCAGCAACAATCCTCTCTCAGCTTTAAGACCTTACCTAGCTTTTCCATCTAATACTTCAAAGGATTTTCTATTTTTTCATTTTTGTATTTTCTAGCTTGAAATGGGTGGTTCTCACTCATCCAAAGAAACATGATGCCTTGAAAAATATGTGGACAACCTCTAAAAATAAAGACTGCTATTTCTCCATATTAAAAATAGCTGGCATAAAAGTAAAGAAAGTATGTTAAGTTTTACATATTTATCATCTGTTGTAAATCTTACAGCCCTCAAATGGCCAAACAGAAGCTTTGGAGGCATTAAGAAAATTTCCAACAGTTGTAACTAAACTTCTGAATATCTAGCTTTAATCACTCCTGAGGCATACAGAAAAAATATTAATGTATTCATTTATTCAACACATATTTCTTAACATATCACTAAGCAGCAAGCACGGAAAATAAAAAGTAAAGAACCTTTTTGCTTCCTCACCTCAAGAACCTCACCATCCAGTTTAGAAGAGAGACTATTAAATAAAGTATTATCTTAGATACTTACAACCCCAAATATTAGACTTGGTGTGGAAACACTTAAAGATATAAAATGAAATTCTTCCAGCAATAAAAAACCTTTATAACATTAACAGACTAGAAAACTGGATAAAGCCAGTTAAATATCCTTGTTCCCACTTTAAACAAATAATAAAATAAAATAATTTTCAACTTTTTTAATGATGCAATATCATATATAACTGGAAATTTTCATGGAACTTAGTGATATTTTATACTGCTGTGCGGGTAGCCAGATCATAGCCATGTTAATTTAAGGGACCAAACTTGTATAAATGAGTTAAAAGTTAAGTGCTAAGTGTTAGTTATTATGAAAGATTTCTTGTGTTTGAAGACCAAAACTGAATCTGATAAAATACTTATAGTGACTAAAATAAGTATGCCTATATTTTTTTCCAAGTGAATGTTCAACATCTAGCTTCCATCTATTTAAAAGACAGTGTTAGTTATTAAACTATTAAAACTTCTACTGAGACTACAAAGCCAAAGAACTTTTCCCTAAGAAATACTGAATTTAAGCCTAGTTTATTCCCACTCAAAAACTTCAGGTTGCCAAAACTCTTTTATTAACAATTTTGTAAATCATGGTGTCAGGGGCTGGAGAGATAGTACAGCAGTAGGGTCCAAGTCTTGCATGTTCTACCTCAGCATCCCACCTGGCCCCTCATGCACCACCAGGAGTAATCCCTGAGTGCAGAGTGAAGAGAGAGGGATAAGCCCTGACTACGGCTGGGCTTGGCCCCCAAACAAAACATAATAATGCCAATTAAATACTGAAAAGGAAAAAAATCACAAAGTTTAAAAAGGGATAATTGGGGTATAACAACTGACTTCTTTCTAAAAAAATTCAGATATTACAGCTTCATTATATGACAAAAACAAAGATAAGTTATTTCACCCTTAAATTATCAGAATTTCAACCCAGATTCCAAGGTCACAAATGCCAAAAGTAAAGTGAAGATTTTGCCATTAAAAGTTTGACTTCTGTGACATATGGTAGGCATCATTTAGTCAGATATAATTAATGTTATTATATCTAACACCATTTTCAATCTTACACTAATGAAACTTTCTTAGAAAACATTTTGCTTTATGTATTTTATAGCTGTTGCATTTACTTATAATCATGCAGTATGGTGAGTTATTAACTTTTATATCGATTCTGGATTCCCTTCAGTCTCAGCACATCTGGAGAGCCAAACCAGTTAACACAAAGATTAGTATCAAGCTGATACTCGAAACCTCTGTTGAATAAATTTTATTATGTGTTGCTAATATTGATGTATTTTCTTCTTTTGATAGTTTGTTTAAAATGTTTTTTTAAGCAGCTTAACATACCAACAGCCCTGGTCCAGAGACATAGCAACCAGTCCTGGATGGCCCCACAGCACTGGAGGTACCTGTGAGTCCCACACTGAGCCAATTTCACTGGGGAACCCCAGATAGAGCAGGTGCAGTCTCCCCTCCTACTCCAGATGGAATCCTGGCACCCCAGAGCTCCCACAAGCAAGGTCCAGGTATGCAGGTACCAGGACTAAATCTCCAGACCGCATGGCGGCAGGGGCGCTGGGCAGTCCCTCCCTAGCTCTCTGCCTGCTCCATGGTCCAGCTTTCATGCCCACAAACTTCTACCAGGCACCATCTTGGCGCACCAGTAACCCTGGTCCAGAGACTCCCAATTCAATCTCCAAAATAGATTGCTACCCTACAGAGATGTCTCTGGAACCCAACCATCTACAATCCAGGATCCCAGAAGCTCCTGGCCACAAAGTGGCCATGTGAACTCTCATGATATTCAAAATAAGCAATGGAAAATAAATTATCTAGCATCTGCCCCTGGCAGGCAGGCTTGAATGGTGGTGGGAAAATTTGGGCAAAACATAATGCCCCAAAGTAGAGAAAGAGTATTGGAGAAATTGTTTGCTATAGAGACAGGGGTGGGTGAGAGGGGGATCCTGGGACATTAGTGTTGGAAAATGTGCACTGGTGGAGGATGGGTGTTCGGTCATTGTATGGCTGAATCTTAAACATGGAAGCTTGTAACTGTATCTCACAGTGATTCAATAAAATAAAAAAATAAGCAAATAACAAATTCAACATATTATTTTATCTAAAATTCTTTGTAACTTTTAAAAATTGTTTTTGGGTACTTAGCTCCTGATTTTGCACTCAGTAATCACTTTAATGGTCTCAGGGGAGCATGGGGGACGACAGAGATTGAACCTGGGTCAGCTTCTGGGATCCTGGATTGTAGATGGTTGGGTTCCAGAGACATCTCTGTAGGGTAGTAATGGCAAGCGCCTTACCTGCCTTACTATCTCTCAACCTTGCACTCAACATATTCATGCATGTGTTAACAGCACATTCATTCATGTGTTAGAAACTATGTAAATTCACCTGTCACACTTTCAAAGATTTAATGAAGTAGTTTCAGATATGTTTACTATTATTATAGTTTAGGCAACATTGTAATAATGGTTAATATTTACAGTCTTGATGTTAACCATTACTGTATGTTCAATACCCCCAAAGTGCCTGAGATCATCCACCACTCCTCTGATGTTACTTTGTCTGCCTCTTTCTTTCCTCTTCCTCCCTCTACAGTTTGGCAATCTCAGTTTTGTAATCCAAGGTTACAGGTTTTTCAAAATATTCAATATTCAATGTACTTGAGAAAGGGAGTTTGTAGCTAAAAGGTCTTTTTATTTTTGTAAACCTTATGACTTTTAAATAGGTGGTAACAATTACAAAAAGAAGTATTATGAGTTTCATTAACCTTGTATCAAGCAAATAACACTATAAAATAGTATTTATATGAGCATTACAAAACTTATCTTGTCAATCTCTTATAAAACTCAGTTCATCTATTTTCTTATTAGAACAGAGAACTGTTGAATATGACCCAAAACCCCCCCAAAAAAAAAGGTGAGGGGCGGACAATATCTCAGCATTTTGATATTAAGACTAATAAGTAAATAAAATATTTTTAAAAATATAAAAAAACATGAAGATACTCTTCCTTATAATATTTTAATGCATTAAAATAACATTATATAAAATTTTACCTCACTTCTACTATACTGATGCTTTAATTGAAAAATACACTTTCTTTTATTTATATACTTTATATTTTACTTTGGCCTGGAGCGATAGCACAGCGGGTAGGGTGTTTGCTTTGCACTCAGCCAACATGGCTGACCCGAGTTCGATTCCTCCGTCCCCCTCGGAGAGCCGGCAAGCTACCGAGAGGATCTTGTCCACACGGCAAAGCCTGGCAAGCTACTCGTGACGTATTCAATATGCCACACATAGTAACAACAAGTCTCATGATGGAGATGTTACCAGGCCCGCTTGAGCAAATCAATGAACAATGGGAGGACCGTGACCATGATATTTTACTTTACTATTTTTTTGAATATTTATTAGTGAGACACCATGAGGTACAGTTGTAGACTTACAAATTTTGTGCTTGGGTTTCAATTATACAATGATCAAATACCCATCCCTCCACCAGTGACCATTTCCCACCACCACGGATCCCAGTATCCTTCCCACCACCCCATCCCCCCCCATCCCACCCTGCCTCTGTGGCAGGGCATTCCCCTTTGTTTTCTCTCTCTCCTTTTGGGTGTTGTGGTTTGCAGGAGAGGCATTGAGTGGCAATCATGTTTGGTCTATAGTCTACTTTCAGCACGCTTCTCCCATCCTGGGTGGATCCTCCCAACACCCTTTATTTGGTGCTCCCTTCTCTATCTGAGCTGCCTTCTCCCTCAGTATGCGGGGCTGGCCTCCAAGCCATGGAGTGAACCTCTTGGTACTTATCTTGGCTATTCTTGGGTGTTAGTCTCCCATTTTGTTACTTTATATTCCCCAGATGAACACAATATTTCTGTGTCTGTCCCTCTCTTTCTGACTCATTTTGCTTAACATGATATTTTCCATGTAGTACCACTTGTATGTAAATTTCATGACTTCATCTTTTCTAACCGCTACATAGTACTCCATTATGTAAATGTACCAAAGTTTCTTTAACTGGACATCTGTTCTCGGGCACTCAGGTTTTTTCCAGATTCTGGCTATTGTAAAGAGTGCGAAAATACACTTTCTTGAGGGGCAATTTGTATTGCTCAAAATTATTATGGCTAATAAAATAACCAATAAATAAGTTCACAAATACATATTAAGATTTTAGCTTACTTAAATAAATATCAATGTGTAAAATAAATATTATGTGTTATTCTAGTTTAGACTTTGTTAACAGAATAGAAATATTACTTGTTTTTATATTATAAACATGTTTTAATATTATACACATTCTAATAGAAAAATTAGAATGTGTATAAGGTAAAACTATCCAGATTAAGATCCACTGTTCTAAAAATATAAATGATTTTGATACCAAATACAAATTGTTCTATCCACATTCATCTTTCATGTGTGCTAGATAAAATTGGTCGACCATAAAACCATGCAATTGTCTAAGCTCAGTAATGAAAGCTTGAAATAGCGTCTGCATCTGCAAATGCAACAGGCAAGATACACAATAAGTCTGACCTTAAGCAGAGTGAAACTCATGACGCTGCTGTACTGGCGTGGGAATTAGGTCAGTGGTGACTGTTAAAGGTATTCTTTAGTAGAAACCAGAGTATTAATCAATGTCTTCTACTTACAGGAGGGTCTGCATCTTCAGCATAAACAGTTGTGATAGGTGTGCCCTTGACGGCATCTGGAGCTACCATCCCTTTATAGATTCGCTTACTAAATACTGGAGGATAATCATTCATATCCTGCAAAACGAAATTAAAAGTTTACTGCCTCAGTGGAAACCAGATCAGGTACAGTTATTAGCCTATTGCCATCTCTTTATATCACACAACACATTTGCCATTGTCAACTCTGTATCCTCTCAATTCCATTATTCTCACTTCAGAAAGGCACAACAGAGGACACTGCAGATTTAATAGATTTAATAATACAGTATTAATGTGTGCAATATCAGCTGAAACAAATTCACTCTATTGATGATCAAATTTTTCACTATAACTAGCTCTAACAGTTATGATGTAGTTTTGAACTTTGAAAACAAAAGAACAAGTTCTAATGCATTCTATAACATAGGTACAGATTATGAGTTTCATATGCTCTTATAAAAAATTAGTATTTTAACAGTTTTTGGCAATTGAAAATTCTTTACATACTTAGCATAATTATGTCAATTCTAACATTGCTATATAAACCTTGAAATACAGGGCAAAGAAATAATAATACAAGGTAAGGTGATCCCTTGACATTCCATATGATCCCTGAGTGCAGAACCAAGAGTAATCATGAGCACATTGGGTATGGCCCAAAACAAATAAACTTGAAATATTCTCTGATGTTACTTTATACATTATTAGTACAAATGAGTAAACAACATTTACTAAAGCACATCATAGTATGGTTAGATGTTATGAGAGTATAGAAACTATTAAATTTAAGAATTTTTAAGTAATTATTTTGCATCTTTTATTTTCACAGTTTAATAATAATTTATTTTTGTTTGTTTTCAGTTTAAAAAGTGTTAGTAGCAATATCGTTAGTCTGATCCTCATTTCTTAAATAAACATTTATCAAATTCAATTTTTGAGTCTGTGCTATGTGCAGAGATCTGTGGTGTTTTAAACAAACAAAAGAAGTGTCCTTTATTTCATATTACTTAACTTTGCTGTGACAGCTAAAGATATCAATTTCATTGATCATTTATGACTTTCCCTAAATCAATTTCTTTGGTAGAATAAGACTAATAAATCTGTTATCCTTACAGCAAGATCATTATTTTCTCAATTGTTATCCAGTTTGTGGGGAATTCCTATCATCTATCTAAAATATAAAGCTTTTAGCATTGCAATTTTAAATAATTTTCTTACTTTACATTAACTACATAATCACCCCTTGTATTTCTCTGGGCATTTTGGTCAACCACATTAGAATGCAAAGGTTTAATGTGTTGTTACTCTCCAGATTATAATTTTATCATCTGAAATTTAAAACAGAAAAGAAAATTCTATCCATTCCTTTATATATGTACTAATACACTTCTTTTCTTGACTACACAAATAAGAAACTAACTGGTTTATAATAACTTTGCAAAACGTCAGTGCTGTTCCCTATTTTAACTATATTAAGTTTTTCTATAATCATATGAGTTTCCTTTTGAGCTATGGATGTAAAAATTTTATAAACTCCAGTAAAAGCAAAGCTGGAAATATTAAAATTGCACATAATTTCCTCACAAACTCTTCTTTGAATTAGAAACTTTTGATATAAATTAGTACTTCAGAATCTAAACAAGTAAATGAACCTAGAAATATTGGTTTTTATAGTGAAGAAAATGTTTCATATTGATCTAGTGGTTCCAGGCAGGAAAAAAAACATGAAACCTTCTCAACACACTTTCTCCGATTCTCTCCAAGAGTACCAATTTAATAGCTGAATCTTGTAACTAAAGGGAAGTACATCCTTTGGGATCCTTAAATTGTAACTTCTAAAGGTTAGGGGAAAATATGTAATTTATTTTGTACATGAGTTTCCAGAATAGCACAAATTTGGTATGATTCTAAGAACTTTCTTATTTCTCCACTCACGTGAATATTCAAATTTTAGGAGCCCGTGTACAATTTGACCATTGCTTACAGTGCTGAGTAGAGAGGGTTGTTTCATATTCAGAAAAACCATGGTTATTAGCTTTTTGAGGTATTTCTTTGCTTAATTATTTTAAAAATTACTTTTGTTAACTGAAATTAATTTTACTGTAACTGAAATATTGTGTGTGTAGTTTTATAATTTGGCCTCACAGATTATCCACAAAAAATTAAGTGATTTTTTGAGGGTAACATCCACCAATGTTAGTCAAATCTTACCCTGGGTTCTATACTCAGGGTGGGCACTTGAGACAACTGTGGTGGCAGGGATTGAACCAGGTCAGTTATGTGTAAGGCAGGTATCCTACCTACGGTGTCACAGGTCTGGCCAAGAAATGTTTAAAAGCATTTATTCCCTTCCTCTGATTTTCCTATCATTGGTAGGACGAAAAATAAATCAGTATAGTCATTCTAACAGCATTTCTTTTTTGGCATTGTGTGCGCATTTTTGACATACAATTATTTAAATTGTGGCTAAGATATATGCAAAACATTATTCATGCAGTGCTTAGCACAATAGCTAAGATGTGAAACCCACCTAGGTGTCCAACAACAGATGAATAGATCATGAAGATGTGGTGCATATATATATACATATACACACACACAATGGGATACTAAGCCCTTGCAATGGATGACGAGATCTCGGCATTTATTGCAACCTGATTAGAACTGAAGATATGCTAAGAGATGTAAGCCAGAAACATAAGATGATCTCATTTACCTATGGGGTATAGAACATCTGGATGAAGAAATATGAAATAGTCAAGGGGAAATGCCTAGAATAAGAGACAGGTAGGAGAGGGCAGAGGGGAGGCACAGGGTTGGGCTGAGTGAGGAGAGAGTGTGGGAATTTTGGTGGAGGCAAGTTGACGGTGGCGATGGGATCCATGTTGGAATATTGTATGCGTGAGACTGCATGCTCACCTATCAATAACTTTGTAAGTCACCTCTGTTTAATTAGATTTAAAAAAATCAATTAAAAGGAAAAGTAGGCATCAAGCGGTTCCTACACCATGAAATATTTCATCTGAGAAAATTTCATGAAATGCAATGGGAAAAATCAATGGTTCATATAGTTTATAGTCCATAAGTGTCTAAGTAAGAGGTAAGTCTCCTTCTTTGCAGACTCACTAAACAGCCACCATTCTCCAAAGAGCCCTTTCCTAATAGCCAGTCAGCCACTAGAGGGTAGCATTGAAAAAAGAAACACATCCTCTTGTTAAAGATCCACAGCATTCTGGTTTTCTTTCTTTCTTTCTTTCTTTCTTTCTTTCTTTCTTTCTTTCTTTCTTTCTTTCTTAGTGAAACACCATGACGTACAGTTATAGACTTACAAATTTTTGTGCTTGGGTTTCAGTTACACAATGATCCAGTACCCATCCCTCCACTAGTGCCCATCTTCCACCACCACGGGTCCCAGTATCCCTCCCACCCCCCATCCCACCCTGACTCTGTGGCAGAGTGTATATATTCCCCCTTGTTCTCTCTCTCTTCTTTTGGGTACTGTGTTTTGGAAGAGAGGCATTGAGTGGCAATCATGTTTGGTATATAGTCTACTTTCAGCATGCTTCTCCCACCCTGGGAGGATCCTCACAACACCCTTTATTTGGTGCTCTCTTCTCTGAGCGATAGCATAGCGGGTAGGGCGTTCGCCTTACACGTGGCCAACATGGCCGACCAGAGTTCGATTCCTCCGCCCCTCTCGGAGAGCCCGGCAAGCTACCAAGAGTATTCGATATGCCAGACACAGTAACAACAAAGTCTCCAATGGAGACGTTACTGGGCCCGCTCGAGCAAATCGACGATCAACGGGAGGGCCTTTACCTTACCTTACCTTACCTCTTCTCTGAGCTTCCTTGAAAAACAGTATTATTAATTTGCCATGGCTGTCAACAACACCCCTCAGATATTCCTTAAAAAGGAAATACAGGCGGTAGAGGCCGTGTAGTGTCCCTGTTACTGTGAGGAGAGACCAGTCGGTGGAGCTGCAAGCGTGCAGAGCAATGAAACCTTTGACTTGGAGAAGCAACACCACGCTCCAAGGAAGCGGCATCAGCATCATCATTGACAGCGCCAGAAGCAGCAGCCGCCACCGCCGCCACCAACACCTGCAGACGGGAACAGGCCAGCAGCCGAGATGAAGGCCTGGCTATGGGCCTCGAGACTCTTAGAAAACCAGGAGAGAAGACCTTTACCCTGCCTAGCCGGCTCTTGTGGGCAGTCTTCCTCTCGACATCACCGAGGGGGAGACGAGGAAACTGTTGGAGAAAGATGGGGAAGCCGGTGAGGTCTCCATCGCTCAGGGTAAGGGCTTTGGCTTTATTCGCTGGGAAACGCGAAGTCCAGCCGCAATGGCCCAAGTGGAGCAGGACAACACGTCGCTCCCTGGCAGCAGCTTCGTGTGCGCTTTGCTCGCCGCTTGCATCCCTCGCAGTGCGAAGCCTTCCTCGATTAGTGTCCAGGGAACTGCAGAAGGAGGCCTTGTCTGCGTTTGGCCAGGCAGAGGGGGCTGTGGTCACTGTGGGTGATCGAAGGAGGCTCTGGAAAAGGCTTTGTCGAATTCTCGGGGAAACAGCTGCCCAGAAAGCCCCGGGCAGCTGTAGGGGAGGCTCCTTCCTGCTAAGCACAGTTCCAAGGCCTGTGACTGTGGAGCCCGCATGCCAGCTGATGATGAAGAGGGAGATCCGGGACAACTGGTTACTGAGAACCAGCAGTTTCACAAGGAAAGGGAAGAACCACCCGGATTCGCCCCGCCCGGCTCCCTGGAGTCTGGGCATCTACGCGCTGGAGGCCTCGCTGGGGTGGGGAAACAGCGGCGAGACCCGGTGGGCCGGGAGATTGAGGGGTTCAGGAGAGGCGGGAAACCCAGAAGGATTCAAGGGGACATTCCCTGATGCGAGGGAACGGAACTGCAGATGGGCCAGATGGCGACGGGAGGCGCTCTGGGCATAAGCAACAGAGGGGCCGTGCCGCCTGCTCCTGTGCGGGCTGGTACCCAGCTGCTCCAGGACCTGCCTCTAGGGTGCCACATGGAGCCTTGTGACTGACCCCAGCAACGCCCTAGCGCTTTGGCCAGCTGCCGCAATGGAAGGAACTGGGGCACTTGGTGGCACCTATCTGCTTTCCACTATGCAGCTCCTGGAGCTAAACTTGCTCCAAACAGAAGTAGCCGATACGAACAGAATTGCAGTGTCTAGTTTTCTAGATCCTTAAAGAAAAGGACCCTTTTTGGACTAGCCAGAATTCTACCCTAGGACAGTTAGGGATTCCTCCCGACAGTTAGGTCTTCCCTGCCTGTAGTACTCTATCTAGGGAGTATGCTGGGGGCAGAGGGCGAGGGAGGGGAGACCATTACCCAGGAATACTGTATGGTATATTGTTTCTATGTGGTGCATTCCTGAAGTCTCATGTGATTGTTGAGCCTAAGGGAACCATGGCAAAATGGATGCGGTTAGAGCCCCATTACTCATGATCATTCCATTTGTCCATCTTGTTCTGTTTGCTCATTCATACCCTTCAACCCCAGAGACACTGCCACCTATACCACTAAAACCAAACACCCCCCATGACCTTAGCTCCATTGCGCCACTCACTCCCAGGTGGGAATTCCAGCAAATGTCCAAGAGGTCACAGACAACATAAGTACTGGTTCTGTTATATCCAATATATTACCCTTTTGTGTCTTAAGGAAGACATTTTCTCTTAGAGAATTTCAAGTATACCTTTAAAAAATCTTGTGTTAACTTGCCTTCATTATTTTCTTGGGTAAGTAAAAACACATGGATCACCAATTTTGTCTATGATGTTGCTTGTCACAGCTTTTCTTGATAGGCCCAGTCCAAACTCGAAAATACGGTTGCCGGAGGTAAAGATCAGACAGTAGCTCTTGGGCTTATCTGTCTTAGGAACTTACGCTGTTCATTTTTTATTAGTGTGCCAGGTTTGATTTGTCCCTGATAATCTTTGGAGTGTTTCTGAGATATGGAGCAGTAAGTAGCATCACCTTATTAAAATACATTTTAAGCCTTTAAAATAAATAAATAAATAAATAAAAATATTATGGGACCGGCCTCAAGTAGAGCAGGTACTGCCTTGGAAATGGTAGAACTGGGGTTGAACCTAGGAACCCAGTTGGTCTCCTGAGCCTTGCCAGGAGTATAGATCCAGGAGTAAACCCTAAGCCCTGATAAGTGTGACCCCCCCCCAAATGAAACAAAACAAAAATTTATGAGTAAGTGTGTTTCCATATATTATGTAAATAAAACCACAGTTGAAGATAGTTTATAGCTGAGAGGAAGAAAATGTTAGCTTCTAGGTCAGAGAGATAGTAGATAGTGAAAAAGTTAAGGCAATGTCTTGCTTGAGGATCTGAAGAACCCTGAGCACCGCTTGGCAGCCTGAGTAACACCCAACACTAAATGGCTGAGCAGGCTGGCATCCTCCGGTCCTCACTTTGAACTGCTCTTCTGCTTAGTCAAGAGTCAGTGGAAGCACCACCCCCTTGACAGTTCTCCTGAGCAATGTTTCAGACATAACTCCACATTCCCAAAATGCATTTAATGAATTTCCTGGATGAAAATCTAAAGCAATTAGAGGAAAAAAAAAGTTCTATTTTGATAATCAACAAAGTGTGTTTAAAGAATCTAAGTAAATATGACAGGGAAATGTAAATTTGCTAGTGATATTTCAAATTAATGACAATTTTTATTAGAAACATTTTAGCTTCATTCTTTTTAGAATAAGAAATTAAAAGTTTTGTTTATGTGGAGGGAGAAATGAGCAAAGTATGTATTTTTCTGGTAACTGAATATCAGTGAAACTATGGTGGGCGTATTGGTGACCGTCACACACAGAGAAACAAAGCTCTGAAATTCTATATTATTGTAAATCAATGAGAAGGCAAGGGGATATTACAATTAAAGATAGGTTCTTAAGCATATAAAAGATATATAGCTAAGTATGAAGAGTATAAGACAGCCCTAAATTGATAAAACCACTAATTTAACATTAACAAAAACAACACTAAATCTAGTTTCCTTACTTATGGATGGTAACAGAGAGAATGGAATTCCCTCTTTTAATTCTTGGAACTTTTCCTGAGCCAGGACACTTTGCAAAGAGCTATGGAAGAATATGTGGATATCCTGATCTCAAGTTAAGGAGATTCCTTCTAGCAGTCTTACCCAATTCCATCAGGTTAGATTAAACATAATGATATGTTTCTTCTACATTGTGCATCATAAGTCAGTATGTAAAGGTTTTCTCTGAATTTTATTGATTTTGTTATTTAAAATTATATGTTTATTTTCTAGTTGATTACATACCATCTGATTATTACACATTCAGTTCTTCTAGATACTCAATAAATGTACACTGAAAAAAATGCCTTGACCTATCAACATTTTGTGTGAAAACTTGTTTTAAAAACTGAATAAATTATCTTAATTGGTTTTGTTTTGAATCCCTCTTGATATCTGACACTAAGCTCTTTGCACACATAAGTAATAAAATCGTTTTCTTTCTACTATTTTTCTGCCAAATATTACGTTGATTTTCCTATTTTCTTTACAATTAAGTAAGTGTAAAAAACTAGATATTAATCACATGGGTTTTCTTTTTTTTCTCTTTATAAAAGTAATTTTTTTTGTTTCCACTCATTTTCAAAGAGAGATATTCAAGATGCTTTCCCTGTGGTGACTGTTTTGGGTAGAAATATTTCTTAGCAAATACCATGCAATTATGTTATCAGCAAAACAGCTTGTCAGTACTTCAAGTAAATAGACAGCAGAAAATTAACAAGCATGGAATGTTCTATACATCTGCAAAAAAGTAAGAATTGTACTTCTTTCTTTTTTTCTCCAAAAAAATCAAGAATGATATTTTCATATTCATGGGTTGCAGTAACTTACAGTAGACTTATGAAGTTCTCCATATGACAACTGTATGATGTGGGGTCAAAAGCAAAGAAATCAAGTGCATTTGGAAAAGTGGTTAATAAATTTTATTATAAAAATATATTATTATTCTTTTTAAAAGTATGCCATCATATATATATAAATTTTGATTGACTTTTATTTTACATTTATAATAAGACTAGAAAAATGGGTTTAGATTAGAAAAAACTTGACCTTTGTTGTATTTTAAGATAATACAACATAATCAACAAAAGTTCGATCAATATTCTCCTACTTATAATGGAGTCAACCCATCAATGAGTAATGCCTTCTGTTACTCATTGACTACTGTTAAAGCTTTGATTAAGGTAATGGGGTGGTCAGGGCACATTTTAAGAAACTTCTTTATTATCAGAAGGACAATGAGGTTTTTTGTTATACATCTTGCTTTTTAAGATGATACTTTTGGGTCAAATTTGATTCTAGTAATTCCCATAAAATTATAAGAAAATAAATCTATGTAAATTTCAGAGTAACAAAAGGTAGAGTTGATGAGGGTTTATAATTCACTTATCAACAACACCCATTGTACAAGAGAACACTAAACCAGAAGAACATCTGCTCTTGGAGCTAGGAAAATAGGGGTAAGATAGTTATTTACAATTACTTTCTTTTGTATTGTCCAAAACATCCAATAAATGGAAAAGTATTCTGTTTTTTAAAATTATATTCTTCAATTCTATCAAATCATGCAGGAAAGTAAGAGTAGTCCAGCCTATGGTGGCCAACCTTTTAATCACTGCCAGAAGCCTTTTTGTTATAGTTAGTTCATCTACCTAAATCACAATCTCTTTGATTTATTTATCATCCCCTCTTCATCATCACCAATATGTTCCTAGATGTTTTTGTTCATTTGTTTGTCTATCTTGGTGATACACCTAGAAATGCTCAATGTTTATTCCTAGGTCTATGTTCAGGGATCACTCTTGGGCTTTGACCATAGGACAATATATCATGTGAGGAATTTAACTAGGGCCACTTTGTACAGTCACTGCTATTGTCACTGTCCCCCCATTGTTCATCAATTTGCTCGAGTGGGCCCAGTAATGTCTCCACTGTGAGACTTGTTGTTACTGTGTTTGGCATATTGAATATATCACGGATAGCTTGCCAGGCTTTGCCGTGCAGGCGAGATACTCTTGGTGGCTTGCCGGACTCTCCGAGAGGGGCGAAGGAATCAGCATATTATTCCCTGTACTTTCTCTGATCCTATTATATGTTCTTGCAAATGTAATTTTTAGTTTATAGAGCTCATATCACCATACGGTATCAAAATAACGTTTAAGAATATGAACTGAAGAACCTCAATCCTTTGGTGATTTATCTGTCTCCTGCTTCTTTTTTTTCTCCTACTCCTTTTGAAAGGGTATTAGAGAAATGAAAACTATTGTTTCATAAAAGATATACAATAACAAAGCAGGTCACTCAAGAAAAGATTATGATTTTTCAAACTGCTATTCACAAGTGTGATTCAATGCTAAGTAAATTTTTTACTGCATCAAATATGTGCTATTGATCTTAAAATAAATCAATTTCTTAAGATAGAAAAATCACAACATTGAAATAATGACAACGTTATATGGACATCAAAGAAATAAGAAATTCAGACTTTAACAAACTTCTTCAGAGAGTTGTATCACATCTGATAATGACATCTGTAGAGGTTACAGTAGACCCAGAGGAGAAAAACAAATCATATGTGTACTTGGAGATGACTGTAGATCAAATGCAAATAAAATGCACTGAATAATCCTTAACACTCTTAAGTGTCTACAGTAATAAATGATTTCTTATCAATAATTGCATATGAAAATAATTATTTTAGTTGTTTGCCAATGAATTGGAAACTCATGAAAAGTGATGATTTTTTAACCTCCCAAGAAATTCTCAGGGATCCAGGGGCCACTTCCAGTAACAAATGACTGATCACTCATTCTTTTTTTTCTCAATACTTGGGCTGGAAGATGCACTGATATTTAGCTTCGACAGTGCTGGCAATCACCAAAGCCATACTGTCTGTGCTCAGTAGATGAAACCTAGTTTCTACACAAGTGATAAATGGACCCTCATGCCCTCTTTCCAGTTCAACAGACAATTTCTTACTGAATATGCTCTGTGGTGGCCAATTAAAACTGAAATTGTAATACATTTTTCAATGGATAGTACAATATATGATTTTCTGTACATTTATGCTAATAATGTAAACCTTTCTACTAAAATAGCTTTAATAAATTAGAGTCACCACTAGGACTTCTTTTTTTCTTATTCTAGAATGAATATGACTCTTCCATTCTAAATTCCATAAATAGCCAACAGGAACATGACGAAATATGCGTTCTGTGCTGGAATAATCAAGGGGAGTCAGTAGTAGTGCCATTGGGAAGGCATTTTCTGTTTATTCACTTAAACCAGGTAAATTTCTAGTGGGCTTACATTTTTAACTAGTACTTAGTTTTCTAAGTGGTCCCCATCTTCACTCCCCATTAACAGGGCAAGTAGGACAAATATCTTTGGGAACTTCTATGCTGAACCAATCCGCTTAACCAGAATACAGCCTGTATTCTAGAAACTGGAAAAAAATAGAAAAGAACTCCTGGGAACAAAAACAACTTGAAAAGAAAATCACAGAAAACTATAAATAAGCACAGATACATAATATTTTCTGTTGGATCTCTAGGATCAGACAACCTAACAAATCTGATGAGTCAAATATCCTGGTCTCCATAAGTTATATTCTCTGGAGAATATGGTT